>NC_060067.1:184542500-194542500 GCF_922984935.1 Meles meles
TAGGTACATACGTGTTAGGATTTTTACATTTTCTTGGAAAATTAATCTCTTTTTATTTATTTAATTATTTTTAAAGATTTTATTTATTTATTTGACAGATATCACAAGTAGGCCAAGAGGCAGGCAGAGAGAGAGGAAGGGAAGCAGGCTCCCCACTGAGCAGAGAGCCTGATGCAGGCCTCCATCCCAGGACTCCAGGGTTCATGACCTGAGCCAAAGGCAGAGGCTTTAACCCACTGAGGCACCCAGGTGCCCTAATGTCTCTTTTTTTATCCCTGATAACTTTTTTAATCTGAAGTCAGCTTTGCTTGAAATTAATATAACTTTTTTCTTTTGATTGTTGTTTGCATGGTATATTATTTTCTACTCCTTTATTTTTCATCTATATGCGTTGTTATACTTAAAGTGAATTTCATATAAACTGCATATACTAGGGTCTTACCTTTTGATTCATTTTGACAGTCTCTGTCTTCTTATTGGTGCATTTAAACCATTGAAACTCAAAGTGATTATCAATAAAGATGAGTTAATATCTGCCATGTTTGTTATTACTTTTTTTATTTGTTGCACTGTTCTTTGTTCTCCATTCTTTGTCCTCTACTATTTTTCTGCCTTTTGTGGTTTGTCTTTGCTTCTTATTGAACAGAACAAAAAGGGAATTAATGGTTCTCTCAAAATCAACTTTTATTGTTTTTTGAAACTAGAGGACTCCTCTGGAAATGACTTTTAACTTTATATGCTTGTTATTTGACTCATGGTTTTCACCAGGCAATGTCCTTCGCAACCAAACTCATGGGTTTTTGGTCCATTTACTTCCTCTTTTCTAGTTTTGGTTTTTAGAAATTTTTAAATTGTTGTAGTCATTTTTGATATTTTTAATTCTTAAAGTGGAAGATTATTCCAAAGTATTTAGGGCATTATTGATAGTATTTTTTTTTTACAAATTTCTACGATGATTTTATTTTAAATAGAAAAAAATCCCTCTTTTTCCATTTTTATGGTATGAACATTTTTTATGGTTTGATTTTTTACATCAGAAAAACATCTGATACATTTGAGATCCGAGGTATCTTCTCTCATCTAAACTCTCGCTGAATTATCTGTACCATGCATGAAGTCAGAGGTCTTGCTATGAAATGTGGAAGTCACAGACATACGGAAATGCAACAGGCTGTATATTGGTTTCTACAGAGCGCTTCTGCTTACCAGCTCTCCTGCTTGCCTTTCATTTTCCTCTTTAGTAAATGAGTATAATGCGAATCTATAATCTTATCATGGGTATTAGCTAAACTGTTTTTAACGTAATGTATCAATTAAAAATTTCTGAAATATAATGAGCTGCTCCTCAAAATGAAATCTCACCTATTCATTATTATATTTTCCTTTGTACTGCCGTCTTTTTTTTTCCTATATAAAATAATCTAAAATGGGAATTGGGTCTCAAATTTTGAATCCCTAAGCACTTTATCTGTCATTTAGCATGAGCTCTATATATGTTCAGCAAAAGAAAAATAAATATCCCCAATGTTAACCACTGGTAGAAGTATTCACTTGGCTACCAAGCAAATTTAATAATTAGTAGTTGATATACTTGAAAACTTTAAAAACATACTTGAGAAACGCTTCAAATGTGAATGACCAAACTAAGTTATCTGGCTTCTGAATTTATTCCTAATAACCTCTCTGAAAAGTGTCCACACAAGTGTTTTCTTTCCAATAAACCACTTTTAAAGATTGAAGCTACAGCATCACAAATTTTGAACACTTGCTACATATTTTCAAGTGTTTTAGATCCATATAACCCTGGACTCCACATGAACTCATTTCCAAATCCATCAAGTGGAAATGAAACTGTTTACCTATTCTTCATATCATTGCCACTTATTGTGAATTTCTCGGTTGTGGTTGAGAGCATGTTTCCTCTCATGTCATTCCCTGCAGGCAGCATTGTCCAGGCTGTTTTATCAGTTGATGTCAATCTGCTTTTACCACTGTGAGTGGGAAGGAGAGAAGCCAAGGTGTTCCCCATCTCCTCCTTCCTCAAGCTGAGGCTTAGATAGTGGCTACATATTTCTGTGGCTCTCTCCAGAAAGATCCACTATGGTTTCAGTTTCCATCAGATAATCCCTGTACCTGAGCCCTGGAAAATGCCTTCGGTTTTGACACTGCTGCCTAGGGATAAGAATGCCTGCTCGTGTGCCTGATCTCCATGTCTCCTCATGCTCACTTTATTGCCTTCTCAGTTCTTCCATCACCTTTGAAGCCAATTCCCAGGATTAAATTTTCTTGTTTCAAAATGACTAGAAGGTTTTTGTGCTCTTATTTTGTTTTGTTTTGTTGTTTTGACTGGATTGTGACAGATATACTGTGAATGATGATATTCTAGGAGTCACATTCACCATATATTTCTTTGATATTATTTCTAGGCACTGTGGATTATGATTCTGTTTTCAACTGGAAGTATTAAATTTTACAGCTTACATGGTAAACTGACAATTAAATGAGTTTTCTCTTTAAAGAAAGTATTTTCTATTAAAAAATGCAGAGGGGTGCCTGGGTGGCTCAGTGGGTTAAGCCTCTGCCTTCGGCTCAGGTCATGATCCCAGGGTCCTGGGATCAAGCCCCGCATCGGGCTCTCTGCTCGGCAGGGAGCCTGCATCCTCCTCTCTCTCTGTCTGCCTCTCTGCGTACTTGTGATCTCTCTCTGTCATATAAATAAATAAATAAATAATCTTTAAAAAATGCAGAAGCACAACTTTGGTAATTCTGATATATATTGGGAACACATATAAGTGGACATAAAGCTTGATTCATGGAATCGCATGGAATACTACCATGTAATATATGATATTATTCATGATATATATATGTGTATGCGTATACATACGTATGTATATTTATATATAATGTTATATATAAAACTTATTCTTGTATTAACCCAATAGGGATATTATATAACTTAACTTCCTATTATGAAGTTTGTAAAATATCTCCAAATTACATCCAGGCTATCTAAGTCCAAAGTCTAGAACATTTTATTCTGTAAAATCATCCCTTCCTCAAAGAAAACATCTGAACGACAGTGACAGAATATGAATATTCAATGCATACAATATAGAAATTCTTCTTTTTTTAAATTTTCTTTGCTACATTAGAAAAAACTCCTTGTGGTATTTTAAGATTAATGTTTCCTTTCCCTCAAGGAAAGAGAATAGAGCAAAATAAGTTTTGTTTTTAATGACTTGAGCTCTGGATTTAATGTTCTAAGCATACAGTATGAAATGAAAAGAAGAAGAAAAGAAAAGAATATATTTAGGGATGGGCATGAGTTAGAGGTAAAACTTCATGAAGATGACAGAAAGAAGCAAAGAAATCTTATCCGGTAGGAAGCAGAAACCTGGGAACTGATGATGGGAAGATTCCCAAAAGGGGAAGAGCTACTATTTGATCAGAGTCTCAAAAGCAGTTCTAATGGAGAAGCAAGTAAGATCAACAATTGAAAGTCAACTTGTTTCTATGTGATAAGGAGAGAAGTACAAATTCACTGTTTTGCTCCTGAACTATGCTAACTAGACTGTCCTCTATCAAAATATAACCTGTAGAGATCTTGGTTATCTGGATATTAAGCAGGGCATCATGCTGGTTCACTAAATGATGACATCATCGTAGTTAGACTTGATAAAATAAAGTTCAAATAACCAAAATGTCCTAATAAAACATAATATATGTGTATATACACACATATACACACATATGTGTATGTATATATAAACACACATATATACACACATATGTATATATACAGTACACATGCACACACACACACACACACACACATACATAAAACCATAGAAGATGGCAGGTAAACCTAATGGAGAATCAGAGAGGTTTACCAAACTGACCACATTTAGAGAGGACCAGGGAACTGTGGCATGCCATGAAGTAGAAATTTCATGTTGTACTTTCTATCACCAACAGAATCCCAGGTTTGGTGAACTTTTTGGATTTTTGAGGCAGCATTGCTTGGTGGGTAAGCTGAAATGCTACCAGTTTAATGGGGATCTAGAGAAACAGAGGGCTCTATAGCACACCGTACTCTGAGTCCGGAGCCACATGACCAAGAAAATCCAACATGCTAGACATATCTGTGGTAGGTAACGATGCTGTAGGAAGTCTTTAACAAGCTCAAATATAAGGGTTGCAGCATGGACCCATGGGTCCTGGGTAAGAGTAATAACTGGTGAAGCACGCGACTGGACTCTAGTAAAGACTGAACACCTTACCATGGGATGCCAAATGGTTTTGCAATCAGAGTTTTCCATTGTGAGCTGGACATCATCAGATTTGCCCATTGATTATTCTGAGAATTTGCAACATCATTATATTGTATGATGGAAAAACACTGTATTCATTTTCTATTGCTGTATAACAAATCACAAATTTAGTGGCTTAAACAATACAGATTTATTATTGCAGAGTATGTCTGGGTCAAATGTCTTGACACAGATGACTTACATCTCCTACTTTGACAGGCTACATTCAAAGTGTAGGCTGTACACCATTCTCCTCTAGAGATTACTGGGGAAGAATCCACTTCCAAGTCCATGCATATGGTTGGAATAATCAAGACCTCAAGGGAAACATATTATGATTAACTAAAAGGGGTATTCTGCACATTAACTCAGAGAAAGGAACTGATTTTAGGATAAAGTGTGACAAAGTATTCGTGGCCACGAGGTGCATGGGGCTAGGAAGCAACTAGTAGAAAAGTGGAATAGCTAAAAAGGGCTCAACTAAGGTAGAGCTTGAGGAAACCACACTGCGTGTTTCCAGAATGTAGACTAGACACTGAATCAACAACCAATACGTGGTGCTGAAACTCAAATATCTGGAAAACATAGTTCTCAGAACCACAATGTGGAAGTAGGGTTGACCCCCTCTCACAACTGTGTCTAAGTAATTCATTTGTAGAATAATTTCTGCTTCCCATTTCCACACATTAGGCTTTTCTGGATTAGAGATAATGGTTCCTAAGAGGGAAATGCTTCTAGAAGGGATACAGAAAAGATTCCATGTAACTTGAAGCTGGAACTACTACCTGTTTATTTTGTGTGCCCATATGCAAGGAAAGGGTTTATTATACTAGGGAGATAATTTACCCAGTTTACTGGAAGGAATTAGGATTGTTTTTTACACAACAGAGACAGTGACAAATGTTGTATAACCCAAAGGAATAACACTGAACATTGAACTATGGATCAAATCCCTTGGGGATAATAGTTTGAATCAGCCTAACAAGCAAATAGCTCAGACCGGCTAAAGTGCTTTGTTCTTGGTATAACTCACACATGAACTCACCCACTAAATCTTATACTATTTGCCTGTCACTTACTATTCTGGACTTTTCTGTTGGCACATAGAGAATAATATCGTGATGACCTACTGGTGCTCTAGAATGTGCCACCTAGGAGTGTGGTAAGTTAACCCAGTGAAGCAATCTTTTGAAGAAAGGAGTTTGGGAGAAAACTCCCAATTTTTCTCCAGACAGACAATCTTGAAATGTATTACATACACATCTTTAGGAGGTAGCCCTGAATGGAGAAACCAGTTGTCTATAGCTTTGGCTAAATTGAAAATGCACCTCTCATTGCTCTCTCTTCTTCCCTGATTTGTTCCCCTGTGTCCTAGATCACACACCTCCATAAAATGTTTGCACTTAAGCTTTTGCTTTAGCTCTGGTTTCTGGGGAATTAAGGCTAAGATCCTGCTCATTATGAGAATATCAATATCCATGTCAAGTTTATTAATTCCAGATGATCTAAAATTTCTTACATGCAAGGATCCAAATCACTGGAGGATTCTACTCACAGGTGTAGAGAAAAGCCTCCATTCAAACTATACATCATTTTTTGCCTACCAGGCCCAGAAGCAGCTCCTCTTATATAAACTAGGTCTCAGACATACCTCTTTGATGTGTCCATTAGCATCCAAGGGGAAACACAACCCATCATCCAACACTTCACTCTTTTCTTCCCTCATTGGCATAATTTTATAGCAACACTCCCATGAATCTGAATGGGATGAATTCAAGTGGCAATAGCCAATCACAATGCCAATTTATATATTTACAAATCTGTACTTTTTTTCTAGTTTTCCCCTTCTATGTTTCTTCTCCTCTCAAAGTTGTATTTTGGTACATGAATACTTCATAATATGGTTAATACTGTAAATGAAACAAGTTCCTTATGCTTAGTCAATGACACCTTGAAGAATTGTTTATCATCCATTTATCTTAAAATCTTATTACAGCTTTTCCTGATGAGGCTGGATTTATTTCCTAATCCCAGGTCCTTGTGGCCCTGTTACCAGACCATTTCTTTCCAAGGAAAACATTCTCATTATCACCTGCAGCCAGGATTGTCTGAATTCTCTTCCCTACACGCACATTTCACTGTCACTGGTGTTTTTCTTTCTTCACATTGTTGTAGCCACTCTTTCCTTCAGTGCTGGGCTATGGCCCTAGGTCTGCTTCTTTTCTCAACTCACGTCCAGGCTGCATTCGTCCAGGCTTTCCACACATCAAAGTGTCTTGAGCTGAAGCCCACCTTCTTCTCACAAACGATGCTTTCTCTGTTGCCTGAGATTTGCTGAGTTATTGACTCTACTGTTTTCCCTGGGGTTTAAATTTATAATAGGCTTAAGTTGCTACTAGCCCCCAAAGATACTTAAATTTTGATGGATAGCTACCAAATATAGAAACCTGTGTAAGCCACCCAATAAGTTTCTAATGTTAGAATTTGGGAATCTCTAATGGGCAGATGTTTGCAAATTGGTGTACAATGTGTCTATGCACATATGTGTGTAACCTTGTCCATCATGTTTATCTATTTGTCATCCATCCATTTTCTGCCCATTCTAAGTAGATCTACTATTAATGCTAGAGGGAAAACTATCTTATTTCACTGAGTGAAATAATGAGGAAAAATAGGGAGAAGTCATGTCATTGGTGGAGAAAAACTGGCAGATTCTTACTGTGCAGAAGTGTAACGGACTACAGGTAATTTGCTAGTAAATTTTCTTTATGTATGACCTTGTTATTTTAACTACACTGCAGCCAGTTTCCTCCCCCCTTTTTCATTTTGCAGAACTTACCCAGTCTCTGTTAGAAACCAGAATAAAATGCAAACAAAATTTGAGATTTTCAAATGCACTCTGAAGTTGAACTATTTAGTTCTGGGCATTTACTATGCCACTGGACTTGTACTGAAAGTTCTGGAAATAAAGGTAATGCAGTTGATGTGGCCTTGCTCTGAATCTACATGAAACAGTATTGATTTGTTTAACATTACAGTTTGAACGAGTTAAAAAAAAAAAAAGAAAGAAAAGAAATCAACAAAATCTAGGTTGTACCAGGTAACATATTTTGAAATAAGCAAAAAGGTGTGGGAAAAAATCTAAAAGTAAAATATTTATTGTTCCCAACTGACCCTATCAACAACAATATTTTTGCATTTATAAAAAGTGATCATGCTGGTATGAGAACAGTTAAACAGATGTTAAGTGTGTGTTTTTAATACCACCGTTACTGCCACCCTGCTCGAGGTCCTATTGCTCAAAGGCAGCCATTTTCACTTTTGTTTATATTATTTTGTTCATTTTTCAGGTATTTGCCAATTTGTTCATGAATAACATAGGTACAATATTATTTTCTGATTTAGCAATTTAGACATTTATCCATTGCAGATATATTTTGATATCCTATTATAATGGGTATAGACTCAACTCTCTTTACTGGGAATAAAAGAGAAAAAGACAAATTTCTTAGCCATGTAGTAAATTCATTACACCATACAATTTTAGTGTAAGATTGGATTTCACATTTTACATAGTTCAACACTATCTAATACATGATTTTTTTTCCCAGCCACTCCTCAAAGGACTTCAGCTGCTGCATGAATTCCTTCAGTTGCTATGAAATTATACCTCTCAAGGTTGTCCATTTCATAATTCCACAGCTAAGCACTTGGTCTCTCTCAAATTAAAATCATGTTCCTGGGACTGCCCTATCTTGATCTAGAATTCCGAATGTAATTACTACTATTCTATCTGACAGATCTATAAATATTTTGAAGGCAATATTAATTTTTTTCTTTTAGGATCCTCTCTTCAATGTTAAATATTATAAATTCCTTAAATTAATGTATTTCAAGCCATCATCCATGTTACCTCCTAAAGTTTTTTTTTTCTTTAAAGATTTTATTTGTTTATTTGACACACAGAGAAAGATCACAAGTAGGCAGAGAGGCAGGCAGAGGGAGAGGGGAAGCAGGCCCATCGCTGAGTAGAGAGCCCGATGCAGGCCTCGATCCCAGGACCCTGAGATCATGACCTGAGCTGAAGGCAGAGGCTCAACCCACTGAGCCACCCAGGCACCCACCTCCTAAAGTTTTAAGGTGTCTTGATGTCACCATTAGAGGGGACATTGAGAGAGTGACATGCAATACATTCTCACCTCAACTTCCTTACCTAGTTTAGGAAAGCTACCACACCGTGCTTACTCATAATGAGATTATGCAACCAAGACACTTTACAGAGTGCTTTTTTTGCTGTCTAGATTTTCTGATTCCGACCCCTTGACCTTGATATTTGGACCCAAGAACAGAGCCTAATATTTTATCCCTGTTATATTTTCTTTCTAGTTAGATCTGATATGTTGCTGTCTGGGAATCTTTCGAATATGAATCCTATCATCTGTGTTATTTCTCAACACTTCCATATTTGTGTCAACCACAAATATTCCATGCCTGCCATGGGTACCCTTACATAAGCCATTAATAAAGACATTCAACCAGAAAGCATCAAGAACAGACTTGCTAGACATCTCCCTGTCAGGCTGACATTAATTCTTTGATAAATGTTTCTGGGTGTTAGGTTGTCTACTCGGTTACAATAAGTTTAATAGTTTGTAAAAAGAGACCAAGAGAGCTCAAGAAACAAATAATAATAATAATAAGAAGAAGAATCAAATAATAATGAATTTCTAAGATGTTAAGGTAGGAATGAAATAGAACCTGGGAGAAGCATTGATAATGCATTTTTTAAACAATGTATTCAAAAATAATTATGATTTTCTTACATGGCTAAAAATTATCTGTAGGTTCTAGGCAAAGTGAATTAAAGCAGAACACATAGTCATATTCATACAGATACTATAAGTTAGCTGTTAAGTTTTAGATGATGATGGCCTTGTCTTGCTGTGGGGTGTGTTTGTGTGTGTGTGTGTGTGTGTGTGTGTGTGTGTGTGTGTGTGGTTTGTGTATGTGTGCCTATCACAGGGACTTATGTCTGGGAGGCACTCAAAAGTGTTTGCTGCTTATTTGTTTGTTTTTCAACAAGTGTTAGAAAGGCACAATAAATAAACAACCAGAAAATAATTGTGTTTTGAAGTATGTTCTGAACAGATGCTCTGGTGTGTGGGGATTATTGTTGAACAAGTGTAAAGCATGACTTGAGGAAACTTGTCATGTAGGTAGTATCTGCTTCTATTGGCAAAGAGATGGTCCCTGCACCCCAATGCCTGGTGCATCAATTTCACAGTGTCAGTATATTCATTAGGTTATTTGTTCCTATTTCAGATACTATGTCCGTCTCTTCCTGGGAATGGAGGTTGGCCAGACCATCTGGGATTAGAAATAAAGAGCAAACATGTCTCTTCAAACTGGGGACACTATAGGAAAAGTTTCTCTTCCCTTTGGATATTTTCCTGGTCATTGGTTTATTTCTAAACACTGTTACTGAGCTCTAGTTTTTATTTTATGAGTTAATTGGGACTGAAGATAAGATTTGGAATAAATGCTTACTTGCTTATTAAAATGAATAGCTTGTATGTTATTCTTGCTAATTATTAAACTCTGTTGGTTAGGTCTTAAAAGAAAATATAAATATTTGTGGATACTTAGAAATGTAAACCATCATTTTTTAATGTTTCTCTTTAACCAAATTTAGCAAATAAAAAGCCATCCTGTTTTACTCACTTACATTTTTAGACATGATTACATCAACACTGCTCTATTTATGACAGAAATATTCTAATCTCTGGATCTCTAAAATCCTGTATTTTTTAGCTAGATAAAGACCTAAATATGAAGTATAACATCATAAAACTCCTAGAAGAAAACATAGGCAGTGACTTCTTTGACATCGGTCTTCACAACATTTTTCTAGATGTCTCTTCAGTCAACGGAAACAAAAGCAAAAATAAACTATTGGGACTACACAAAATAAAAAGACTGCATAGTGAAAAAAAATCAATACAAGAAAAAAGGCAACTTAATGAATGGAAGAAGATATTTCCAAATGATATACCTGATATGGGATTAATATCCAAAATGTATGAAGAACCTCTACCAACACCAAAGCGAGGGGGGGAAATCTGACTAAAAAATGGGCAGAGGACCAGGACAGAAATTTGTCCAAAAAAGATATGCATATGGACAACAACACATGAAAAGATGCTCACTATCACTAACTTCAGGGAAATGCAAATTAAAACCATAACAAAATATCACTTTATACCTGTCAGAAGGGCTAGAATTAAAAGAAAACAAAAAAATAAAACAAAACAGAACAATAAGAATTACCAAGCATTGGCAAGGGTATGGAGAAAAAGGAGCTCTAATGCACTTTTGGGGGGAATGTAAATTGGTGGCACCATTATAGAAAACAGTATGCTGATTCCTCAAAAAATTAAAAATAGAAATACCATACAATCTAACAACTCCATTACTACTCACCCAAAGAAAATGAAAACACTAATTCAAAAAAATAACTCACCCCTATGTTTAGTTATTTACATTATTATTTACAATATTTACATTATTTACAATAGCCATAACATGGAAACATCCTAAGTGTCAATTGATAAAAAAAGAATGGATAAAGTAGATGTGGCAAATATATGCAATAGGATATTACTCAGCTATAAAAAGGATGAAATCTTGCCATTTGTGATAATATGCATGGGTTTAGAGGGTATGATGCTAAGTGAAATAAGTCAGACAGAAAAAGACAAATATCATATAATTTCACTTATGTGCAGAATTTTAAAAATGAAACAAATACATACATGAACAAACAACAACTAAAAACAGACCCATACACAGAGAACAAAACAGTGGTTGCCAGGGAGGTGGGGACGGGATTAGAGGGGTGGACAAAATGTGTGAAGGGGAGTGGGTGACACAGGCTTCCATTTGTGGAATAAGTCAGTCACGGGGATAAAAAGTATAGTATTGGGAATATTGTCAATGACATTGTAATAGTGTTGTAGGATGATATACAGTAGCTACACTTGTGGGAAACATGGGCATAACATACAGACTTGCAGAATCACTTATGCTGTATGCCTGAAATTAATGTAAAATTAAATGCCAACTCAGGGCTCCTGGGTGGCTCAGTGGGTTAAGCCTCTGCCTTCGGCTCAGGTCATAATCTCAGGGTTCTGGAATAGAGCCCCATGTTGAGCTCTCTGCTCAGTGGGGAGCCTGCTTCCCCCTCTCGTTCTGCCTGCCTCTCTCCCTACTTCTGATCTCTCTCTCTGTCAAATAAATAAATAAAATCTTAAAAAAAATTAAATGCCAACTCTACTTCAATTAAAAAAATAAAAAATAAAATAAAATCTTGATTTCTTAGGGAAAGTTCCAAAGCAAATGCATTTTGAGTTTAGTATATGGTTAATCAGATGGAAATGTCTTTTACTGATCTTGATGTATACCTGGAAAGGAACAGGTAAGTACTGGCAATGCAAAGGGAAAGGGGATTTCAGGTATCAAAGTAACAGGTGAATAAAAAAATAAGAAAGACACATATTGCCTTACAAAGAAACCATATTGAGGAGGCAAGCAAGAAATGAAATCAGTTAGATCAGAATCATAGAAATGTTTGAAAGAGTAAGTGTACAAGATTAGGAAGGGAATAAAAAGGTTTGATCAAATCACACAAAACACAAGACAGTATCAAATGACAATATATTCCCAAAATGCAGAACCAAAAAACGATATTATCAATAGAACACACTCCAAAGAAACATGAATTGTTTTTATAAAATGGACTTTGGACAGCATAGCATTGTAGGTTGAGAGAAAACATCCTTATTCTCAAAGAGGTGGCAATCTCAAAATAAGACTCAGTGTTTGTAATACTTTCAACCTGGCAGGTGCTTGTACAACAGTAAATTTACTTCAAGTTTATCTGCCTCTTTACCTTTCACCTAAAGACACTGCAGAAAGTTGCTGAGAATCTATCTTGGAAGATTCCTCCTTTTGAAGTGATTACCTTTGGTTAAGGGATTCCAAAAGATGGTCTGACTTTCACAAAGGTAATCAAGTTTCCAAAGTCATTTTTGCTTTGTATTTGCAGAATTACTTTTTCCTATCTGTGATGCTGAGGGAGAAAATACTTTGGCCTAATGAAAACAAGGGGAAAGGTAGGCAAACCCTACAATTTTAGAGTTTCGGTCCTTGGGAAACCATAGATCTACTGGAAAGAATAGAAACTACAGTAGATCAGGCTATAACTTTAATATTTATGAGCTATAGATGTTGACTCCAAGTGGCTGAGTTCTATGTTGAATACAACTGAAAGACAGAGTTTGTAAAATATGTGTGTATAGGTTCTCTTGATAGTGATTATTTTATAATGACCACAAATTGGATGTGTATTCAAATATAAACATAAAAATTATTTTTTCCCTGCTACTTTAATCCTATGGTGCTATATTTGCTTGTTTTTATTTCCCTCAGAAAACTTTATGGAAATACTAATTAATACAAGTCAACTGTTTAACTTTTAATGTTATTGGAGACTTTAAGTAGGCTTAAAATTAAGTATTTGTGTTTAAAGTACAATTGACACTTTTAAAAGTTTTTCTTTATATATAAAAACTATAAAAGCTTTTAATTATGGCTTGCTCTGTATATAATGGATTCTATTATCATAAAAGAAATAACTACCTCTGAAAGAAAAGTCACAGACTTTGCATAGTTTCCAGCTTAATTTTTAAGAAAATAAGAAAAGCAAGCTATTTTATAAAATGAAATATAATATTCTTCAAAAACCTGTAGTTTTTTGAATGAACCTGTAGTTCATTCATCTTGAATTTTGATTGAATTCATTCATCATGAATTTTCTTGGCAGCACAGCTTTGAAACATGGAGATGAAGTAAAACCAATCCTATTATTGGATAAACATTTTTAGAGGGGCCAGAAATTGCTAAACTCAGGAGTTACAGAGTTATATGCCTCTTGCAAGTAAGTTAAATATATATATATTTATATAAATTTATATTAAATATATATATATATATATATTCTCTTCAAAATTCTTCAACCCTGAAACATAGATAGAAGGATTGCTCAAATGTTGGGACTTAGAGAATGACAGCTCACTGCATCCCCAGAGAACAAAGAAGGTGAATAACCCTGGGATCATGTTGCTTTCTTCAGCTGGAGGGAATGTGGAACCACATGTCAGATGACTGTCCTTGCGGGGACTGTAAATTTTATGCTATAAAGAGCTGGTGGTATGACTCAAAAGGAACCATCCAGGGCGAATAACTACCCAACAGCCCAGTCAGATATATAATGTGCTGTATTAGAAAGCTCCATAGACTCCAGGAAAATTCAAAGAACCAAATGTGAATTCTTCTGCCAGTCTAGGGCAATCTGGACTCGTCAATGTAGAAATACGGCATTTCTGCCATGTATCACGCTATCATTTATAATCTTTTTCTGTTCATTGTCTTTTTTAATCCTCAAAACAATCTTGGAAACACAATCTTTGGGGACTGAGAAAAGCTTAAGTTCATATGGAAGATGGTAGAGAAGTATCGCTTACCTCTTGTGTGACTTGCTTAAGGAATTTCCTCATTTGTAAAAATTGTGTCTGTGATACTTGTCCTTTCTATTTCACAATCATTTTGATCATGAAATATGTACAGATGTTCCCAAATTTATTGAGTTCCACATAATCCTAGGATCAAGTGGGATCTGGGAAAGTTAGGAAAGCCCCCAAGAGCTTGCACTTTCTTGAGAAGAGAGGAGAATTGGAGGGAACCCTTTGGATGCTCAGTTGGAACTGGGAATTTTGGCAGAGTCTTATGAAAAGTCTATCAGACTCTTGAAGGGAGGCTTTTGCTTTCTTTCAGGCATGGCTCCATCTGGACTGAGTCATCTAGACTTTATTTTAGTATGGCTCACTGTCTGGTGTTTACCCATGGTCTCCAGAACAAGTACTGCCCATAGCCAGGTAGTATTATATTGTTTCCTTACAGAGCTCAAGGCTTCAACCACTAGGGAGAGAAATGGGAAAAGGCAGAGGAAGTTTATGCTTCTGAAATCACTTCGTTCCTACAATCATGGATTGTCTGCGTCTACTGATCTCTGCAGAAGCGTCCATGTCTTTCTGATCTGCACAAGAACAAGAGATGGAGAAGGTAAGAATGTTATGCCCCGAAAATCTCTGTGCTCTGTGTGAATGTGGGTGGTGGGGAGGGAAAGGGAGGGTGAGATGGAAGTTGAGGGAAGAGCAGTGAGTTCAAAAATAATGTTTCACCCTAACAAATGTTTGTAATTAGGTACTATGTAGTAATTAAAAGGTACAGTCTTCCCTCTAGTAGTTTAAAATGCAACAGAAAATATAAGCGGGCAGGATGACAGGTTAGCAGTTGGATATGTCCAGGAGAAGGCAAGGAGCAAGGGGAATGACTATTAATGGCTACAAGGTTTCTTTGGGGAATGACACAAACACTCTAAAATTGGACTATGGTGATGGATGCACAACTCTGTGTATATATACTAAAAATCACTGAATTACACATTTTAAACAGGTAAACTTTATGGTATATAAACTATATCTCAATAAAGCTGTTAAAAAGAAAAATGATGGGGACTCTTTTTTGCTAAAACAAGATAGATTAAGGTGCTTATGAATATGTTATTCTCATCTCTATCTCTGCAATGCCTTTCAAATCCATCTCATTCTTTCCATTCATTATGAATCTTAGTTCAAACCCTCATTTAGCTCTCTGTCCAGAACTTACACATAGATAATAGCTTGTATTTCTTGAGTGGCTTCTAGCTGATTAGTTGTAAGCCCTCTTATCCAGACTGCTGCATTTGATTTCAAAATGGTTTTCTTACCCTGTCCTCTCTCAAATTTTCTTAAAGCACAGATTTGATTATGTCCTGAACTTACTAAATGTTTTACGTAGTTCAACACTGCCTACAGAATGAAATGCAAACTTTTAGCTTGATCTATGATTCTCTTTTTCTGGTCTAATTTTTTACATCATAATCCTACTAAACCACAATTCATTTTTTGGCATACAAAACAACTCATCTTTGCCTTAAAACATACTCTACTTTTCCACTTCTCTGCTTTTTGCCCTTCTCCTAAATTCAAGCTGTCAAAATTTTATCCATTCAGCTCAAATGCTTCCTCCTACATGAAATCTTTAATTGCACACATCACAATCACAACCTTTAAAAAATTATACCCTCCCTTGTATTTAATTAGTTGTATATGTGTTACTTTTCTACTGTAACTATCCAATAAACATGATTAAATTGAATTTTCAAATAAATGGTATATCATAAACCTTTTTATTTGTTATAATTGACAAGAGAGATTTTTGTAGAAATGATGCAGAGTAAAATTCCCTCCAAGCCAATATGGACCTTTGTCCACATCTTACAATAACATGCATCTTTAAGTTTCTGCTTCTTTTTCTTTTCTTTCTTCCTCCCCAGGCATTTTCAGTCCACTCCAGACTCTTTTCCCCAGAATCCTTATTGCTGAGAAAGCTCCAACTCTGTCAGCCAGGCTGGTCAATGCCAGCCTCCATCTATTGAAATGCACTTTGTATTAACTTATACAGAAACAGCTCTCAATCTGAGACTAAATTGTACAAATGGAATACAGGAGGGTAAAATGTCCTTTTTCTGGAAAATGTACAATACTGAGATACTCTAGGGTACTGGTTTATGCAAAATAAATTCCTTTCAATATTCTTCCTAGGTACATTTTCATTGAGCTCATATAGAGATGAGGCTTTTGCTTCTATTGCATAGTGAGAGATGATAGTGGTAAATATTTCTCAGATATTAACCTGAGAGTGATTATCAAGAAGCAAGTAAAATGACGGGTGGGGAGGGGATGGTGAACAGAAATTTGGTTTGCATGTGTGTGTGTCTGTGTATGTGTGTGTAGAAAATATGGCTTGGATTTCAAACCTTGACAGTGTATAAGAATCATCTTGTATAATTTTTAAAGATACAGATTATGGGGTCCCACACTGATTATTTTCAGTAGGTAATGCTCATGAACTAATGTTTGTAAAGCTTCTCAGGTAATTCAGAAGTATCTGGTCCTTAGACTGACATTTGGGAACAACTGGATTTTGGGCACATGTGTTACAGCATCTAGAGTTTTCTGGTTTACAAAATGTTGTCCAGACATTAGAAATTTCTCCTAAAATTTCTTGGGAATTTCTGGGGAAATCCTCATGCAGAATGGGTTTTTTTTTTGTTTTTTCATTCCATGATAGTCTTAAATGAAAAAAAATAGTTTTGTGGATATTCACCAGAGACTTGCATTTGGTTGCTATTTTGAATCTAGCACAAAGAATCTTTTTTTTTTTTTTTAAAGATTTTATTTATTTATTCAACAGACAGAGATCACAAGTAGGCAGAGAGGCAGGCAGAGAAAGAGGAAGGGAAGCAGGTTCCCTGCTGAGCAGAGAGACCAATGCATGGCAGGCTCAATCCCAGGACCCTAAGACCATGACCTGAGCTGAAGGCAGATAGCCCAAAGAATCTTAAAAATTATTTATGCCTGTGTGTGTGTGTGTGTGTGTGTGTGAATCATCCTGAAATTTCAAAATATCAGTTGGAATAACTGCAAATATATTCTTGTCCTATTGATTTTTAAATGATGAGATAGTAATGCAATTTCTAACTCCCCTCATAGTGTCTACTGCTTTAAAGACAAAACTAATTTATAAAGAGAAAAACTTCAAAATAAAGAAAAGAATGAAATTCATAAATTGAGACATGTAGACATTACATCTGAAAGGTACTTAGGCTTTGTAAGTTGGTTTTTTTTTCCCTAGAATATATGAATTTCTTACCCAGGAGAACAAAAGTTAATGAACTTTTCAGACTAATTTCTACCTTACCTTTAGATGACCTTAGTTAATAATAAAAAAAGAATAAATAAATAAAATAAGTTTTATTTATTTAACAGATTTTTTTTGTTGTTGTTATTTGTTTATTTACAGCATAACAGTGTTCATTGTTTTGGCATCACACCCAGTGCTCCATGCAGTACGTGCCCTCCCTATTACCCACCACCTGCTTCCTCAACCTCCCACCCTCCCTCCCCTTCAAAACCCTCTGGTTGTTTTTCAGAGTCCATAGTCTCTCATGGTTCATCTCCCCTTCCAGTTTCCCTCAGCTCCCTCTCCTCTCCATCTCCCCATGTCCTCCATGTTATTTGTTATGCTCCACAAATAAGTGAGACCATATGATACTTGACTCTCTCTGCTTGACTTATTTCGCTCAGCATAATTTCTTCCAGTCCCGTCCATGTTGCTACAAAAGTTGGGTATTCATCCTTTCTGATGGAGGCATAATACTCCATTGTGTATATGTACCACATCTTCCTTATCCATTCGTCCATTGAAGGGCATCTTGGTTCTTTCCACAGTTTGGCGACAGTAGCCATTGCTGCAATAAACATTGGGGTACAGATGGCCCTTCTTTTCAGTACATCTGTATCTTTGGGGTAAATAACCAGCAGTGCAATTGCAGGATCATAGGGAAGCTCTATTCTTAATTTCTTGAGGAATTTCCACACTGTTCTCCAAAGTGGCTGCACTAACTTGCATTCCCACCAACAGTGTAAGAGGGTTCCCCTTTCTCCACATCCTCTCCAACACATGTTGTTTCCTGTCTTGCTAATTTTGGCCATTCTAACTGGTGTCAGGTGGTATCTCAATGTGGTTTTAATTTGAATCTCCCTGATGGCTAGTGATGATGAACATTTTTTCATGTGTCTGATAGCCATTTGTATGTCTTCGTTGGAGAAGTGTCTGTTCATATCTTCTGCCCATTTTTGGATATGATTATCTGTTTTGTGTGTGTTGAGTTGGAGAAGTTCTTTATAGATCCTGGATATCAACCTTTTGTCTGTACTGTCATTTGCAAATATCTTCTCCCATTCCGTGGGTTGCCTTTTTGTTTTGTTGACTGTTTCCTTTGCTGTGCAGAAGCTTTTGATCTTGATGAAGTCCCAAAAGTTCATTTTTGCTTTTGTTTCCTTTGCCTTTGGAGACATATCTTGAAAGAATTTGCTGTGGCTGATATCGAAGAGGTTACTGCCTATGTTCTCCTCTAGGATTCTGATGGATTCCTGTCTCACATTGAGGTCTTTTATCCATTTCGAGTTTATCTTTGTGTACGGTGTAAGAGAATGGTCGAGTTTCATTCTTCTACATATCGCTGTCCAGTTTTCCCAGCACCATTTATTGAAGAGACTGTCTTTTTTCCATTGAATATTTTTCCTGTTTTGTCGAAGATTATTTCACCATAGAGTTGAGACATAGATCTTTAACAATTATTACAACTGGTTTCATATGTGAGTTTATTTTATAATGTGTAAGAGGGAGAAATATGCCTTTTTTAAAAAAAGATTTTATTTATTCATTTGACAGACAGAGATCAAAAGTAGGCAGAGAAGCAGGCAGAGAGAGAGCCCTATGTGGGGTTCGATCCCAGGACCCTGGGACCATGACCCGAGCTGAAGGCTGAGGCTTTAACCCACTGAGCCACCCAGGTGCCCCGAAATATGCCCTTTTTTGATTGGAGAAACATTTTTATAATATACAATATATTTAAATTATAAGTAAACATAAAGAAATAAAAAAATTTAATTGATAGATCCTGAGTCATTGTAGTTTTTCATGTGAGTAGAAATTCTTTTCTTCAAAAATATTGCAAGATCTCTTGCCAATCAACGCATGATTTAGAATTTTAAATAACCAATACTTACTGCTTAAAAACTCTGAAAGATTGCTTTTATATTTAATTTTCTTTTTTGTTGTTAAGAAATTATTTGACTTTTTGACTACACTCCTTTTTTCTTCTTGATACTACCATTTAGGCACCATGAATTCTAGGAGACCAACATTAGATGTACTAATTATATAAAAACAAATGATTTTTAACATTAAATAATTTACAAATGATCAACAAATCTATGTAAATTTTATTAAGATTATGTCATAGAAACAAGAACAAGAAGTATGTTCTTGGAAGAACATAACACGCATATCTAAGTAAGAATTGTTATTTTCTTTTGTATATCAGTGCTATATTATTCAAATAAGTACATGCTGAGAGAACCAACAAAGCAATAAGGAGACAATTATAAATATATGGAGAGGTACAGAGGTAGAGAGATACAGAAATAAATTATAGATATGAGGAATAACTTGATATTTGATGTCACTGACATAGTCATTATGAGAAAAATTAGAAATACACAACTGATCAAATATATTACATTTGTTTTACAGAGTGGTTTATCTTGATTCCAGTTTGGGGTATGGAGTAGTATCTTTTCTGTTCTTAGAGTCTCTCTAAGTCTGACTGGCCAGTGGTCAACTATTTCTTTTTTTTTAAAATATTTTATTTATTTATTTGACAGACAGAGATCACAAATAGGCAGAGAGGCAGGCGGGGGGAGGGGGAGCAGGTTCCTTGCCGAGCAGCGAGCCTGATACGGGGCTCGATCCGAGAACCCTAGGATCATGATCTGAGCTGAAGGCAGAGGCTTTACCCCACTGAGCCACCCAGGTGCCCCTAGTCAACTATTTCTATTTCACATTGTTATCAGCATGCCCATCTTAAAAATAAAGTGGAAAGTTGCAGTCTGATGCTGAAGAACGTTCATTGTACCTTAAAGAAGTCATACTTGTTGTGACTGCCCTGCAACATAGAAATCCAAAAAGTATTTCTCCAGCTTTATCAGAGGAACAGTGATAAAGTCTTTTACTGAAAGCTTAACCTGTGCTTAGACATGTAAATCAGTTTAGGGGATATTGTGGTAATACTCAGTATATAGTTTTGATACTTTAAATGTTGATTGTGAATTGATTTTATAGCTTATTCAAAAATTACTAGTCATTCCTATTATATTTCAGGTGAGGGGCTAGAGATACTATGATCCAACTTGTTCTTGGGTATCTCACTGACATGATATTCCTTATTTATTTCTTCAAAATCAAGCAAAATTTGATAGAAATAGCTTTTTAAAGATACTGCAGGTTTCATGTAGTTTGGCACTTACTTTAAAGAAATGCCTTTAAAACTCTTGATTACCACCTAATTATCTTTCTTACATCCACTGTAGTTATTAAGTACCTGACAAAAAATACCAAGAGGTTGTACCATGAGGAATATTTCACCTGAATACCCAATATTAGAGCAAAAATATTAAGTGCCATGTGTCTAGCATTATGGAGAATTCTGGGTTAAGTGCAGGTGCCCTTTCGAGAAAACTTGATATTAATATTTCAGTCTCAGCCATAAACAGCACTTCATGTGTTACTTAAAAAGGAAGATTTATTACCTTCATATCCTCTTAATAATTTATTTCTTCCTTTCATCAGGTATAATCTCATACTGCAGCCTTTTGGCCTTAAAGAATAATTTAATCTATTAGCCCAGAAAACCTTTAAAGCCAATCCTTGACACTGAGTAGAAGTAGATGGTTTCACTAAGAGTATGCTTGCTGTCCTAGATGGAAGCTCAGCTTTCAGTTCATCACATACATGCAGGAGTCATGCAGGGTAGAAACCAAATCCTTTGGCTTCCAATCTCCTTGTGAACAGACTTCCTTTAAATAAGAAAGAAGACAAAAGACCCTGAGCAAGGCCCACACCAGGGTTGGAGGCTCAGGAAAATGGTTTTAACAGGAGGTTAGGTGGTAGCCTTGACAAGTGGTAATCGACCCGCATCTTGGGAGATACTGTATAGTAAGGGTAGGTTGATTTACTTTATCCACCAGCAGAATAAGGGGGGCTATTATTTGCTATTAACAGAGATTCATCTTTAATTATTCACATTCGTATTTTTCCTGAGGAAGAAAATGATAATGTCATCTACCTCTCTCTGTATATATTTATTATTTAAATCAAAAGTTACGTTACAGAGTTTCTTAACGAATAAAAGGGAAATATCTGAGAAACAGTTACAATACAAGGAGGAAACACAAATGCAGCTTCCTGAATTTTTCATGAAAACACCCAGAAGGCACTACATAGTTTCGAATCAAAAAGCATAGATGCCTTAGGACACATAAACAATGTAACTGAATCAAAGAAATTGCAGAAGCTTTATAGTCTTACAAATATTTCTCATTTTGGAAAAGATTTATTGAAGCAAATAAAATTACAAAATTGTGCATAAACTGAAAAATATAATGGAATGGGAGCATAGAATATTTATTATTATTCTTTTTTAATTTCTTTTTTGTAAATTTCAGCTTGACTGAGGTGTAATTCCCAAATATATTGTAAGATATTTTAAGTATATATCATGGCACTATATTCATGTATATTACATATACATGAAAAAATTCCTGCCATCTAGTTAATTTACACATTGATTATATAACATTTTTATTTTATTTTACTTTATTTCATTTATATTTTGGTGAAATTATTATTCTTGATTTTTTTAAAAGATTTTATTTATTTATTTGACACAGAGAGAGAGAGAGAGAGAGAAAGAGAGCACAAGCAGGGGAGTAGCAGGTAGAGGGAGAAGTCTTCCCAATGAGCAGAGAGCCCGATGTGGGACTCAATCCCAGGACTTGAGATCATGACCTGAGCCAAAGGCAGCTGCTTAGCCCACTGAGCTACCCGGGCACCCCCAAATATTATTCTTGATAAAGGCCACCAAATAAGGTGAAACAAAGGAGCATATGAATATCTCATGAGACAGTCATTCAAAACAATTTTCAAAAAACTTGAAGTATTTATCATTCCTTTCTTCATTTGACTTACATATAGGCTTAACTAGGAAGTAAATGCTGATTACATAAGTGCTTTTAGGAACAACACAAGATACTATGATGAGGAGGCAAGATTTTAACCTCAAAGAGCTTAAGATAGCAAGGGAGACCTAGATAAAACAAGCATCATTATAAGGCAGAAATATTACCAAAAATCTAACATGATCACAGAAAGATGAAAGAACTCTTCATTATTTCTTTTTCTTTTTTTTTTTTTTTTTTTTTAAACTGAGGTATAACTGACACAGAACATTATGTTAGTTTAGGTTGTACAACATAATGATTGCAACACGATCACCAAAATAAGTCTAGGTAACATTTCCCACTACACGTAGTTACAAATTCTTTTTCTTGTGATGGGAACTTTTTTTTTTTTTAAAGATTTTATTTATTTATTTGACAGAGAGAGATCACAAGTGGATAGAGAGGCAGGCAGAGAGAGAGAGAGAGAGGGAAGCAGGCTCCCTGGTGAGCAGAGAGCCTGATGTGGGACTCGATCCCAGGACCCCGAGATCATGACCCAAGCCGAAGGCAGCGGCTTAACCCACTGAGCCACCCAGGCGCCCCGTGATGGGAACTTTTAAGATCCACTGTCTCAGCCACCTTCAAACCTGCAATACAGTATTATTTAGTCTCCATGTTGTACACTACATCCCATGCTTATTTTTTTTTTTAAATAACTGGAAGTTTGTAAGTGTTGATACCCTTCACACATTTCACCCTGCTTCCACCCCGTCTCCTGTCTGAATTATTTCACTTACCTAGGTCCGAAGGTCAATCCATTTTGTCACAAATGACAAGATTTCATTCTTTTTTAATGGCAGAGTAACATTTTAATATATAATATATACAATATTATATGTATTAATATAATATTCCTTTATATATATTCATATGTTTTTCATTCATTCATTCATGATGGACACTTAGATTTTTTCTGTATCGTGGCTATTTTAAATAATGCTGCAATGAACATGAGGGTGACTGTATCTTTGTATTTTTATTTTCTTTAAATAAATATTCAGAAGTGTAATTGCAGGATCATATGGCAGTTTTATTTTTAATATTTTGAGGAACACCCATACCGTTTTCGAGAGTGGCTGTACCAATTTATATTCCCACCAACCGTGCATGAGGGTTCCCTTTTCTTCATATCCTCACCATCATTTGTTACTCTAGTCTTTTTAATAATAGCAATGCTAACAGGTGTGAGGCGATATCTCATTGGGGTTTTGATTTGTATTTCCTGATGATTAGTGATGTTGAACAATTTTTCATAAACCTGTCGCCCATCTGTATGTCTTCTTTGGAAGAATATCTATTCAGATCATCTGCCCATTTTTTAAATTGGATCGCTTTTTTGTTTGTTTTTGTAATTGAGTTGCATGAGGTATATGTGTGTATGTATATATATGTGTATAAATACATGTATACGTATACATAGATATATGTATACATATATATACACACACATATACATATGTGTGGAGATATATATATATATATATATAGGGGTTATTACCCCTAACATTTATATGATTTGCAAATATTTTCTCCCATTCAGTAAGTTGCCTTTTCATTTTGTGTATTGTTGCCTTTGCTGTGCAGAAGCTTTTTAGTTTGAGGTAATCCTACTTCTTGATTTATTTTTTTAAAGATTTTATTTATTTGTTTGACAGACAGAGATCACAAATAGGTAGAGAGGCAGGCAGAGAGAGAGAGGGGGGGAAGCAGGCTCCCCGCTGAGCAGAGAGCCCAATGTGGGGCTTGATGCCAGGACCCTGAGATCATGACCTGAGCCGAGGCAGAGGCTTTAACCCACTGAGCCACCCAGGCACCCCCCACTTCTTGATTTTTGCCTTGTTACCTTTCCTTCTGGTGTCAAATTCAAAGTCATCACCAACACCCATGTCAAAGAGCTTATCACTCATGCTTTTTTCCTAGGAGTTTTATGGCTTCAGGTCTTATGTTCAAGTCTTAACCTATTTTAGTCGATTTTTTATGCATTATGTAACCTAGTGGTCCAATTTCATTCTTTCCATGTGGCTATTCAGTTTTCTTAACACCATTTACTGAAAAGACTGTCTTTTCTCTATTTCTCTTGGCTCTTTTTTTGTAAATTAATTGACCATATATGTATGGGTTCACTTCTGGCCTCTCTATACTGTTTCATTGATCCTTATGTCTGTTTTCATGCCGATATCATACCGTTTTGATTACAATGGTTTTGTAATATAGCTTGAAATCAGAAATGTGATGTCTACAGCTTTGTTCTTCTTGAGAGAACTTTTCAATAACAACAGGAAAAAAAAATCTTATAAAAACGAGCAAAGGAATGAAATAGACTTTTTTCCAAAAAGGTACATGAAAAGGTATTCAGTGCTCGCTTTGGCAGCATATATAGATATTCAGTGAGGATTACCTCATAATGTATAAAAATATTGAATCACTATGATGTACACCTGTAACTAGTAAGATGGAGAAATATGTATAAATTCAGTAAAAGAGAAAAGATGCTCAGCTTCACTTATCTTCAGGTAAATGCAAATCAAAACCATAATGAGATATCATTTCATATCTGTTAGACTAGTTATCATCAAAAAGACAAGCAATTACAAGTGTTGGGAAGGATGTGGAAGAAAAGGGAACCCTTGAATGCTGTTGATAGGACTAATAAGTTGGTGTAGTTGCTATGAAAACCATTATGGAAGTTTCTCAAAAAATTAAAAAATAGAATTGCCACCTCACATGATCCAGCAATTCCACTATCCCACTTTTAGGTTTGTATTTAAAGGAAATAAAACTAAATATCAAAGAAGTATCTGTGCTCCCATGTTTACTGCAGCATTATTTACGGGAACCAAGATATGAAAACAACCTAACCATCTATCAAAGGATGAATGAATAATGAAGATGAGATATGGACACACACACACACACACACACTGGAATATCTTCCAACCATGAAAAAGAGGGAAATCTTGCCATTTGCAACAATATAGATGGACCTTGAGGGCATTATGCTAAGTAAGGTAAGTAAGATAGTAAGATAGGGAAAGACAAACACTGTATGATCTCATGTATATCAAAAAAGGCCAAATTCATAGAAACAAAGAACAGAACTGTGGTTGCCAGGGTCTGGGGGTGGGGAAATTGGGGAGATGTTGTTTAAGGGTACCAACTTGCATCTAGTAGATAAATAAGCCCTGAAGTTCTAATGCGCAACGTAGTGATTATAGTCAATATTGTATTATAAACTTCAAAGTTGCTAAAAGACTAGATCTTAATTGTTCACTATAAAAAATAAATAATAATTATGTGAGGTGATAGAGATGTTAGCTAACACAACAGTGGCAATCATACTGCAATATATAAATGTATCAAATTAATACACTGCATGCCATAAACTTACACAATGTTGCTTGTTAATTATATCTCAATTTAAAAAAAAAAAAAGGAAAAGAAGTTTTGACTGAAAGCATGTACCATTGAAGGGTTAGCATATGCTTAAGAAAAGGTAACGAGGGGCACCTGAGTGGCTCAGTGGGTTAAGCCTCTGCCTTCGGCTCAGGTCATGATCTCAGGGTCCTGGGATCAAGCCCCACATGGGGCTCTCTGCTCAGCAGGGAGCCTGCTTCCCCCTCTCTCTCTACTTGCCTCTCTATCTACTTGTGATCTCTCTCTATATACCAAATAAATAAAATCTAAAAAAAAAAAAAAAGAAAAGGTAACGAGGAAGTAGATGGATAGGAGTTTCTTAGCTAAGAAATAGGTCTTTGGGCTTAGGAAGAAATAAAATCTATTCACATAGTGGCAGTCACAAATAACAGAGAACATAAGAGATAAGCACAGACTCTTGGAGAATGGTTATGATTGGGAACCAAGTGGGGATAATGGTTGTTAGATCACACATTACTGTATCTAAGCAAAGCAGCTTACACATATATTATTGAGTGTCATTTACTTAATAAATAATAGGTCCTGTTTTCTCTAGAAATGGTCAGTAGGGGGGTACCTGGGTGGCTCAGTGGGTTAAAGCCTCTGCCTTCGACTCAGGTCATGGTCCCAGGGTCCTGGGATTGAGCCCTGCATCGGGCTCTCTGCTTGTTGGGGAGCTTGCTTCCTCCTCTCTCTCTGCCTGCCGCTCTGCCTACTTGTGATCTCTGTCAAATAAATAAATAAAATCTTAAAAAAAAAAAAAAGAAGGATGGTCAGAGAGTTAAAAATACAACACAGAAGCAAGAGTGAATATGGGTTAAGGAACAAGGAATGGTTACCATGATCTAATGTCAAAGAGAAGTCAAAGAACATAAAGACTGGCAAAAACTTATATACTTATGGTCAAGTGTTTACTGTGAAAGTTAATTCGGCAAGAAGTGAAAGAATGATGATATTGTGGGGCAAAACACAACAGCTACTCTTTCAAAAGATTTGGTAGAAGAGCTTAAGATAAAGTGATGCTTGAGAGATTGGCAGTGAGGAAAGTCTTCTTCAAGGGAAAGAAAAGTTTGAGTCCATTGAGTCCATTTGAGTACATGGCAGAGCAAAAGTAGGAAGAAAGGGAAAGGCCTAGAAAATGGTTTAATGGAATTTAATTGAATAAGCTTTTAAGAAAAGAAGAAAAGGCTAACAACCAAAGTCCAGGTAGATGGTTTAACACTAAAAAATGGAAAAATTATGGCTGCTTTCTTCTTTTCTTTCAGACAAGACTGAAGAAGGTATCAGACACAGATTTGAAGTCTTTATATAGAGAAGAGTCTACATAGACTATTTGAGATGGCATTCCTATCCATAGTTCAGTGGGAAATGAGGTCTAACCTGAGAAGGGGGAAATATGTTACAATATAAAGATAGGGTTGAAATCCCTTTTCAGGGTGATGCAATACTGACTCAGGAAACAAATAACCATTTCTGAGCAGTAGTGAGAGAAGTAAGATTGTGCAGTATGACTCTGTAGTGGAATTAGCCCTCTTACTTTCTGCAGCAATGTTAACAAAGTCTGAATGCAGTGAAAAAAAGACCATAAGGACTACTCAGCATTGGGATTTATTAGAATACAGGTGGCAAAAGTCAAATGGGTGAGGGACTTTACAGTATCACTGCGAAGACCATTAAAGAAGCTCAATATGGTCTCACAATCTAAGTTAGGAAGAAAAGTGAAGGCAGGTAGAGGTTGATGAACTAGGAATATAAAGTGATTTAAGTGATTAGAACTCACAGTGAGAACAAAGTTTAAGTTAGTTGCTAGTTAAGGCAGAGAAAGTGTGAAAAGTAAGCTAGTTCTTTCAGAGAGAGAAATTTTAATGTTCAAAATCAATAATATTGATTGAAGACCCATAGTGAGCAAAAAAGTAAGCTCTTATTGATCCAGAATGTTTGAGGAATGAGATATCTAATTAAGTAAATATGCTGACTTAGAATAAGTATTATATAAATAGAAAATATCCATGTAACATATTCCTACACATAATTAAGTACATGGGGTTTTGTCAGAGGAACTAATACGTTATTGCCAACAGTCATGAAAATATCTGAAATGTTGGACATCTCTAGTCCTGAGTCAATATTAGTTGTACATTAAAGTAAAATGAAGTAGTACATATATATTTTTATACCTATTTTTCTTCTTCTATTTACATATATATATATATATACATATATATGTATATGTATAATTTTAAATCTGTATCTAAACCTATAAAATCTTCTGGGTAGATTGCATAGACCTAAGTATGTAAAAGGTCTTCACGCACACTGCCATCTTCTGAAACAGGTATGATACACTTTGATAGGAGCTTGAAAGGGGGAGGGGGTGGTAAATTGCTTCTATATTCACTCAATTGTATCAACCATATTAATTAATCCAAAGAAAAATGCACCTTAGTAGGCTGTTGGAAAACCAACAGGTAGAAAGTTCTTGAAGGACAACATTAATTGGGAGGAAAAGAGAAAAAGAGACAATAGGATAATCAATGGCCACAGCAGGTTTTCTTTCTATGAAGAGAATTGAACTAGATATGCATAAAAAGTCAGCTAAATGCAAAGCTCGGGACTCCTCTTTTTCCTTGTCTTTCAACTGTTTATTATGGAATTTTTCTACATTATAATTTTGATACACAAAAGGATATACAATGGGTTGTCAATTTCTACAGAGTAAATAATACATATAATTCACACTTTACTGAATAAATACACTCTATTTTGAATGATTCAGAAAAGCCTTCATGGTGTTGGTTACTGTTAAAAATAGATTGGTTCTCAGAGAATTAAATCTAGTGCATCCTAATCCAAGCTAATCTATCTATACTGTGCAATTCCATTTGGCACTTAACACCATGCGCTTATAAGAAAAAAATGAATAAAAGAGGCATAACGTTAGCTGTGTTGGACAAGGAAAGACATGACATTAACTACCCATCCTCTGTTTTAATGGTTCAGAATACTCATGTAATTCCCTGCACTGGATGAGTTGGCAAAAGATGTGATATTGATTTTTCATACTGACTACAAATTGGGTGAACTGCCTACCCTATGCCCAAACTAATGTCTTTTGCTTTAAGGAAATGTAGCAGTAGGGTTTGGTTTTTAGAAGTCAACTTGGTTAAAAGAGGCTAAATTGCAGTGAGGAAGAGAGCCATGAGTATAAGGGAAATGTATTTCCCTCTCCTGGAACTTCTGAGAGAAGAAGTCAGGACTGTGGGTGGTTCTGTTATCCTTAGCATATGGCTTCCAAGTTTCCTCCAGACAACGCCAAGTCCAAGCCAGAACACTGAGCAGGAGAGACAGCCAGGGCAAACACCTTTAGAGACAGAGAAATGACTGTGAAGTAGCAAATATCACTTCCATTAGTACATCACGAGCTTGAAATTAGTTCCTGGGTGCAACTAGCTGGAAGGGGGCCTGTGAAATCCTGCCTTCCATAGGGTTTCCACTGACAAAGTGAAGATAGAAAGAATGGACTGTGGGACAGCTGGTTTTTCTAACATTCATCCTGATTGGGTTGGAGGATTGATGTGTCCTCCCATGGTGGTGAGAAAGAGAGACAGGGAGACAGAAACAGAGAATGAGTTCTCTTTTACTCTTCTTAGAAACAAAGCAAAACACTACTTTTACCATGAGGGTCCTACCCTCATGACCTCATCTAATCCTAAGTACCTCCCAAAGTCCCTGAGGGTTAGAGCTTGTCAGAGCCCATAACATCATCCAAAGTTGATAAATCTGTTTCCTTGGCTTGTTCACTCGTGTAAGACCTATTTACAGAATGGGGAAATGAACTGCTATTGCCTCATATGGATTAATTAATGGAATTAAATCCATTTATTAAAAAAAGGCAAAAGAAAGAATCTGTGTCTAAGGCATGCTGATTTGTAAAAATATCTATATGTTATTACTCAAAGTAGTGCATTTCAGGACAAAAATTACCCAAAACACAAATGTAAATATATTTATATACCTGTAATCCCAAGGTTTTTCAGGTGGTTGCTGGTTTTTATATAATCACCATTATAAAAATATTTTATTGAATATTATTATAGATAACTTAGAATGCAGTGTGAAACGTTTTGATAAAAAAGCAAATTAATTTTGAAAATTAGACTAAATTAATATTAATTATTAATAGAGTACTATATTAGCATATATTTTCTTGTTTTATTCCGTTAATCTGTGAGATAGATATGGAACTGGAATTAAAACAAAATTCCCATTTTACACAGGAACTAAGAGAAGTTCTGAGAGGATTAATGACTTGCCCATCAACACCCAGCCAGTAAGTAAGTAGAACTGAGATCAAAATTCAGTTCTTCCACACTTTCTATTCTCAAGGTAATATTTCCCACCAACTGCCATACCAAACAGGAATTCTCTGCTGATTTTATTTGCTCTCCTAGAAGGTGATAAATTTAATGATTTCCTGTTATAAATTTTACTTTGATTTATTTTTATATCTAGAGGATGTAATATATAAAAATGTGATTATTGAAACAGCTTGTTCAGAATTGGAATTAAAAATATTTTATCATTTTAGGCACCAAGAATTATAGGAGACAAACATTAGGTGTACTAACAATATAAAAACAAGTGTTTCTTAATATTAAATTATTTACAAATGATCAATAAATCTGTGTAAATTTTATTAAGATTATGTCAGATTATGTCATAAGCCAGCAGCAGTTGAGTGTGCTCATGGGTGTCAAGGATACTCATAACACCCAAAGTAGGATAGTTTCTAAACTCAAAGAGTTTGGTTAAGAAAGCACTGGACATTGGGGAGGGCATCTGTTGTAATGAGAACTGGGTATTATATAAGACTGATGAATAAGTCTATATAAGACATATAAGACTGATGAATCACAGACCTGTACCCCTGAAATGAATAATGATTTATATGTTAATTTTTTAAAAAAGGAAAAAAATGCATGTCAAAAAAAAGGACAAGAAATCATAACTCTATAGAGAGAATCATATTGCCATATAATATTTCTATTCCGCTTGCAGTTACAAAGTATTTCCCCACCTTTTCCTCTATTCAATAATATCCTGTGAGCTAGGCAAGGCAGGTATTATTATTTCAATTTTACAGATCATCTCCGGATCAGAAGGTTTTCATGGCAGACATTCCATCTTTAAACTTGCACTGAGCAGCCACTGTATGTCAGGTGTGATGCCAGGTGCACTGGGATTGGGAAGCAAAAATGAGTTGTTTGTTTCCCCAGTGCTTCCAGAGCAGCACAGATAAAGGAAACACAATCCATCACTGTGATGCTGTGATTACTATGATACCAGTAGAAGATACAGTGAACAAAGGGAGGTAGAAATGGTTTCAACACTCAACAGAGAACAAGTGTCCAGGTTGTCTGAATTAATTCCAGTGCCCGTTTCATGAGAAATTGAATAACCATGATTTTCTGATTATAAATGTTTTTGGTATTCAGAAAACGAAAGAACATTAGAATGTGCTAGAACTGTTTAAGTTAGTGGGGTTCAATTTCAGCTTTCCAGAAAGGTCAGCGATTAGACAGGTGCAAAGGAGAAGGGCCATTCTGAGAAAGGTCACCATACTTGTAAAGCATGGACTTTGCCGGAAGCAGAGCGTGTTGGGATAGAAGTCAGTTGACCAGGGTGACAGAGGCAAAGTATGCGGACTGGGAACAAGTAGGAAATAAAGCTTCACTAGTAGAATGGCACGAAATTATGGGTGACCTCTCATGCCAGGTAGGAGAATTTGGTTTATATGAAGAAGTCAACAGAGTATAGGGATTTTCTGAGCAGATGAGTGACATAGGATAGAAGTATCTCAGAAAGATGACTGCAGCGGAAGGATGGATTAGAGAAGGAAGGAATGGGGGTGGGCTAATCGGTTAAAGAACTGGTACAGTATTTCACACATGAAGTGATGGAAGGCTGGGCTTTGGTCTTAGTAGTGAGAATTGAGAAGAAAGTAAATTTGAGAGACATTTTATTTTTTTAGCGATTTTATTTAAAATCTTTAAAGAGCGAGTGAGTGAGCATTTGTGAGCAGGGGGAGAATCTCAAGCAGATTGCACTCCTGATGCGGGGCTAGATCTCATGACCCTGAGATCAGGACCAGAGCTGAAACCAAGAATCAGAGGCTCAGCCGACTGAGCCACACAGGCCCCTCACTGAGGTGACACTGGAGAAGGAAAGAATTACTGAACACAGTAACAGACTGCCTCTAGCAAATTTCAAAATGGAAAACATCAAACATAACTTTGCTCTTTGTACTCACTGTACTTTTCATCTTGTGCTTTCTATTAATTCTTTATGACCTGCCATTTAATAAGGCCACTGTAAGAATAATTTAAAAATTTGGGAAGAAAAGTGACAATGATTTTCTGAAAAGTACAATGAGACAAGAGATGTTGAAAGTATACTGCATATAGTAAGTGCTCAATGTTCATGTAGAAATTAGGTTTTAAAATTACCAAATATATAAAGTAAATCCCTTTTCAGAAATTAGCTTTTGGATCTAAGGTTGTAACATTTAAGCCATATGAAACATGAAGACAAGAACAAAGAAACAGAGATTTTTAAGTGTCTGAAGCAGTGAAATGTCACCAGAGAATGCTTCAGAAGAAAAAAAAATGACACAATCAATTTAAAAGATGACATATTGAAATATAAGTGAGAAGTATCCCTTTTAGTTTTTATAACATGTAAAAAACTGGATTGACAAAATTATCTAAATATAGATTGGGAGTTGGCAGAGTTCATTCAGAAAAAAGATCTGCTTAGTGACACGAAAATAGCAATGAAATCTTATCTTTGTCAATTTTCTGTACATGAGAGTAGCTGCATTTTTATTATAACTAAAGGTGAGTGAAACTAAAGACACCCTTAGATTATTTTATGGGATTCAAATTTGAATGACTAAGTTAATTATAAGTACAAATCTTCTAATATCTGTAAATCCAGATCACTCTCATAGCACAGAGGCCAATTTGTTGGTAAATGGCTTCAATTAACATAATGAAGAATGAAATCATAAAATCACAGCTTGAGTGCTCAAGATACCATTTTAATTATTCAGGACAACATATAACTAAATAAAATTTGATAATTACGTTTGTAAAGGTATTTGTGGACAACTGAGAAAAAGCAAGAAAAGCTTAGCCAAACAAAAGTATGAAATTTTGTGGAATGCCTGGGTGTCTCAGTGGGTTAAGCCTCTGCCTTCGGCTCGGGTCATGATCCCAGGGTCCTGGGATCGAGTCCTGCATTGGGCTCTCTGCTCAGCAGGGAGCCTGCTTCCTCCTCTCTCTCTGCCTGCCTCTCTGCCTACGTGTGATCTGTCTGTCAAATAAATAAATAAAATCTTTAAAAAAAGTATGAAAATTTGTTAATTTTATAAGCAAGAAAAGTACCACTACCTCCACAAAAATTTCCTAGCAAAAATTTCATTTACCCTTACACATTCTAAACAAAAAGTTGAAATAATTTTGAAACATACAAAATTGCTGTGAAATGAATTTCTAGTAAGCTAGAATTGGAAAGATTCAATTATATTATTTATGTGGATTCAGAAATTAACTACAGAAAAACATCTCCAAAGTGTATCCCTGTGAACTCATTAATTTTCTTTCTTTACATGCTCAGTTGAGTGTGGTTTTGTTGAGTTGCCCAGATATTTTTTTTTTAAATATTTTATTTATTTGACAGAGAGAAATCACAAGTAGGCAGAGGCAGGCAGAGAGAGAGGAGGAAGCAGGCTCCCCGCGGAGCAGAGAGCCCAATGTGGGGCTCGATCCCAGGACCCTGGGATCATGACCTGAGCCGAAGGCAGAGGCTTTAACCCACTGAGCCACCCAGGCACCCCTGCCCAGATATTTATTGATGCATTCATGAGTCTCTCCCTTCCAAAATATTTTCAGGGATTTATAGTTGAAATTAATCTGATTTTATTCTCTTACAGAAGTACTTTGTTCATATCTCCTTTTTAAGATTTTATTTATTTATTTATCTTTTATTTATTTATTTGTTTTAGAGAGAGAGATACAGATGAGAGAGGAGAAGGGGTAGGAAGAGGGAGTGGGAAAGAATCTTAAGCAGATTCATGACCTGAGCCTAAACCTAGGGTCCAATGCTTCACCGACTGAGCTACTCAGGTGCCCCTGTTCATATCTTTTTTAGAACACTTATGAAGACATTCTTCTATAGATCAGTCTTTCCTGGAATATGTGAGGAACTCATTAAATATTTTTTGAGTAACTACATTAAATTTTGCATTCCTCCTCTTCCTTCTCTGGCACCTTGAATACGACAAATGCTCAGAAAATTAATCTGCGTTTCTTCATATTTTTGCACCCTCCTCACCAGTATTAAATACCATGCCTAAAATGAGATAGATAATTTAGACTTCAGATACCTGTTTTATCTATGATAAAATTACTTAAAAGCCAAAATGGATTCAAATGACCATCAAATTTGTCTTTGTTTTGCTAAATGTAAAATGTTGATATTAGGTGTGAAATAAAAATATTTTTTTCCGGAACAATAGTAATGAAATAACATTTTAAAAATTCTAATGTCATATTTTTCCTACTGTTAAATTAGAAATTTAATCTAATCTATTTTTCCTCATTATTTTTTGGATGGCTATTTGACATAATGAACTTAAAATACAAACCCATCTTGATTTTTGTATCCTTTGACCTTACCTTAGTGTTCAGCTTATTTATGTTTTAAGATATTATCTTTAGGGGCGCCTGGGTGGCTCAGTGGGTTAAAGCCTCTGCCTTCGGCTCAGGTCATGATCCCAGGGTCCTGGGATAGAGCCCCGCATTGGGCTTTCTGCTCAGCAGGGAGCCTGCTTCCTCCTCTCTCTCTCTGCCTGCCTCTCCGCCTACTTGTAATTTCTGTCTTTCAAATAAAGAAATAAAATCTTTAAAAAAAAAGATATTATCTTTAAATAAAAACGCATATGTGATCACTCAGTTTCCTACATTGTCTTTTAAATTCAAAAACTTTAATTTTCTCTATAGTTCCATTGTCTTGCCTGGCCAGTACAAAGAAGTGATGTCTGACTTAGGTTTTAAAACATAGGCTTTTCTCACTCTGGTTTTCTTTTCTCTGTTCTATTCCAATTAATACATGAAACATAATAAGGACCGAAAGAGAAATCTGCTGATAGTATAATAGTATTTCAAAAGCCCTAGGCATGAATTCTGGAAACATGTAACTTTAGATAGAGGCATGCCAATCAGCTGTTGAGCTCTTTTTTTCTTTTCAATTAATTGACAATAGAATCTCTACAGGGACAAACGTCACCAGTCTGCTTAATGACATTTCTGAATGTTTCATGTATTTACAGTACTAAATAGTTTGTTATCGTTTACACCTTTTATCCTTGTCAAATCATATCGGAAGTGCCTTATAGAGCACACATGCAAAACTAATTCTCAGAGAGGTTAAGTCATCTACCCAAGCTGGCAAAATTACTATGTCTTAGTTGGAATTGAAATTTTCTGATTAAAATCATGGGATAGTAGCAATACTCTGTACCAACTCATCTTTATAGGTAACAACTTGTAACTTTCCTGAAGATTTTTCTCAAGGAGAAACATTCAAGTTTCCAGATGAATAAGAGGTTACTTCTTAATAACCTTCAAAACATATCACTACTCCCTTAAAATAAGCCTGCAATTGTCAAGCTCCTGTTGGTTAATTTCCTTTGCTGGGAAGACTTGATCCCATTTTCATTGCTTTCCTGCTGGCAAAAACCTGCTCATGTCAAATCATATGTATTAGAGCACTTTTGATTTTCTCTATAATTCATCTTTTTTTTTTATAATAGCAGTATGTGCCCATGATAAAACTGTAACTTGCAGAATAGGAAATAGGTTTAGGAATAAGGTAAGCAGAGATTTTTTTTCTATAATTAGAGTGGTTGAACAGTGAAATAGGCTTCCCCTTAAAGAAGTATTTATCACTGTGCTGAGGCTGGTGTTGTTATGACCACATGTCAGAATGGCAATGGGAAGAAATATGCATCGGCTGAGGGGTTAGTTTCTTATCAAAGGAATCATCTCGGGAGTTTATTAGTAGTTCCCCCCTCCCCTTTAGTTCTGGTTATTAACTAGATGCTAGGTCATTTTTATAATGTGGCATTTTTAGAAATGCCATTTTAAATGACCACTGAAAAACTTTTGTTTCAGAGAAAGTTCATGCTTTAGGGCTGGAAATGTGCCAAGTGAAGGCTTTGAGCTATGTTTAAGCTGTGAATCTGAGCTTGAGGGTTGAAAATTATTAATGAAATGCATGTGATACACAGTGTGGAAACAGGAAAGAAAGGAAGGAAAAGAGGAGAGAAAGGAAGAAAGAAAGGGAGAAGGACAAGGGGAAAGGGAGGGAGGAAGGAAAAGCTAGACTCAGATGAAAGAGGAGTATCTAATACTTGTACTAAATTCAGAGATACCTAGAGAAGAGTAAAGAAGGAATTAAATAAGATTAAAATCCATAGTAAAATACAGATTGGGACAAGGACATTTTTTTTTCTTTGTTTTCTTTGCTTTTCTTCTCTCTCTCTCTCTCTCTCTCTCTTTTTCCTCCACTGTCAGGAGGACTTTAGGTAATGGGAGAAGAAGATGGAATGTTTTATTTTTACAAATCCCCTAGAAAATGCAAGAAATGTATGAGCGTAAGGTAAAGTAGGAAAATGAACACCAAATATCCAGATCCTTACAGTGTCTTGGCTGGATCTAAGCCTTCTGTCTTTTTTATTTTTTCTTTTTAATTAAAGTATGCTGAGATTCATGTGCACTCCTTTGTGATCATAACATTTTTGTTTTGATAAAATTATAATTCAAATAATTTCAATTGTCAAACAATTTCTGTTTTTAGAGATGCTAAACAGATTTGGAGGATGACCATATGTTCCAAGACTGACATGATTCCCAATCCAGAAGTATAAATAGCTTCTCGGAGTAGCTCTCAGGGTGACAGGCATAGAAAATCATCAAGACACTTGTCTTTTTATATAGCAAAACATACTTAGATAATGTTTCCACAAGATAAAAAGTTGCAGTTCTATTCAACTTTTTTATGAATAATACATCACAATACAACTTCTGTGGTGTCACTGATACCAACTTTATAGTGAATTTCCCTTGTGAAACAATTCAATTTCAATGAAAGAATGGGTATTCACACACACACACACACACACGCACACATGTATATATACATCTATATACATATATTCGCTACATAATGCAATTTGGTGTGCATAAATATGAATGTGTGATAATGATTCATTTTGTCTAATGAACTCAAAATATAACTAAATATATTATTGCGTATAATTAAAAGAGGTTCTGGTCAGAGTTTGTATAAGAGGATTTTAGAGTAATATAATCATTACACATATTTTATTACATAGTTTGACAGTATGTTTGGAATATGGAACATATAGCACTCACAGGTGAATAACAAAACACATTCCTTAGAAAATAGCATCTTATTCAATATTTTATCATTTATCAAAATATTTCAATAGTTCTTCAAAGGAAAATCATTTCTTTATAGTATTTGTGAAGTCCAAAATTATTCTTGTTTAAAAGACAACGTTTTGCTGATTTCCTTCATTCATTTACGTACTAAAAAAAATCATCGAGGAGCTATTATGTGTTCTTTTTTTTTTTTTTCCAGTTTCTTATTGCGTACCGGGTACTAGGAATAAAAGAAATGATTATGACATGATTACCGTCCTTAGGGAGCTCACAGTGTCCTGCAGAAAGAAACCCTCATGGGAAAAAACAAACAAAAAAAAAGCCGAAAAACAAAAAACAAAAAAATACAACTAAATGAAAGTAATTGCTTTTTTCACACTAAGGATACAAATGAGGTAGTTTTTACATTAAAACCTAAAATTGCAATAGGCCCAAGTTCCCCACCCTTCTCCTACCCCGGAATCTGCACCTTGCAAATAGCTCTAAAGCTACCTAGAGATATTCACAGTGAAGCAAGGCACCTACAAGTGTGAAGGTGGACATCAGGCCTGGCCTCCGTTTTGTAGGGTTGGGGGGCATAATAAAGGAAGGTGACAACCTCACTTTTATTCTGTTCATAGCAAACGGTCTGCTCCCAGAATGTTAAAACATCCCACATGCCTGTCCCCTTGATGCACAGACATACATGTTCCCCCAGGCACACTTTACTGGCTGGTCAGAATGTGTGTGTACTTATTACGGGCAGTGCCCAGGCCAGCAATGTTCTCTGGCCCCGGGTACAGGGCTGGCCCACTGGCCTGGATTTTTCCAATTCAACCTGTGTAAGAAATCTCTTGAGACATTCTTTTACTGAATAACCACACAAGGATGAATGTGGAGTATATTTTCTAATACAGGGTAAAAGAAGGCACGAAAGAAAGTATGAAATAGCTGAGTTTCCCTTCAGTCTTTTTCTGCCATCCCTCCTGTACCAAAACCATCTCTGTTCTCTCATTGCCCTTACCGTGCTAGTTGCACACTTTCTTTATTTTTATCGAGCACTTTGCAGTTTATGAAGCTAATCCATATGTTCTTTCCTTAAGTAAGATGCTAACACTTTGGTGTGAATTAGTTTAAGGCTTTATCCTCACAAGATACAAGATATCTCACAAGATATAGACACAGTAAGTCAAAATGATGAACATTTTGTTATAGTAACAGTAGCTCAATTTTTAAAGTATTTAGTATTAATCGGGTATCGTCATAAGTAGGTTCCACGTATTGCTTCATTTGATCTTTAATCCTAAGGAGTAACTATCATCCTTATTCTTTACAGATGGGAAAAGCAAGGCAAAAAGATAGTTAAACTGTAAGACTAGAAGTGTAACCCACACACTAATGCCAGAGTGTAGATGCTGACTTGTGAACTATACTACCTCCCAATGGAAATTTTCAGGCATCCAGTATTTGTGTTAGGTCAATCATTATTGTGCAGAGAAATGACAAAGCTCCAAAACACACCATGTGGGTTACTGCTTTATTCTAAAACTAATCTTGTGGGTGACATTCAGATCTAAAACAGATTGGTGAATAATGCTGCTTACTGAGAGGGGTTCATTGTAATCTACCTAAAACCACAACAGACAGAGAACATGAGGTCTTAGAGTCATTTCAAGGTTAATTAACTAGCTAATAAAAATATGTAGTCATTAAGATCAATTCTCTACAAAGATTAAGAAATGATAAAGGGATATAAAATACACAACTGATACCTGAAAATATCAGATTTTAATGTTTTCCTCCTACAGAATGAAGCAGATATTGGCAATATTCACTTTGTAGGAAAGAGTTTTCTCATTATTGTCCTCATTGCTTCTAATCTAACAGTTAGATCCCTGGTAATAGTTAAAAGAGGAAGTAGCTTCTTGCACAAAGGCAGCTGCAAACTAGCTAACTGGATTCTAGGTCAGTGGGTCTTTCTCTGTATGTTTAGTGTATATAATAATTTTCCTCTTGGTGGAAATATATTGCAACACTCCACTGATTTATTGTTTTTGTATATATTGTTAATTCAAAGACTGGTATCCTCCAGGAAATTAGGGCACATCAGGGCACACAGAGCTCTCTACTTTCCAGAGGAAAGATCGGGAGAAAAAAAAAAAAGAATATAAATATAAAAAGCTTCAAATCAAGACTAAATCCCTATTTAGTCCCTTGGCTTGCAGCACCATCAATCAATAAGAAGCAATTGCAATTAGAAGAGAGCTAAACCTTAGAATTGTTGAACAGATGGAAAAATAGAAAAGAAATGAAGCCATCTTCCATGATCAGACAAACAAAAAAACCACATGACCAATTTCTTCTCATTGATTTCCCTCGTTAAGATGTGTTTATTTACTTGTTTTTATTTTGAGGGTTCTGGCGAGAATCTTTGGAAACCGGAATCATCTTCAATGAAGTATTTTGCTCATTACTCTTCTTATAAGAGGTAAATTCCAAACTGGCTTGGGGAAATAATTGTTTATGCTTTAATTAGCCATCTCCAAATACAAATAACCCAGATACCTCTTTAGCTCATTCTAGTATTGGGCATTCCAAAGTCTTCACCAGACACTCTGATGACAGTATGGGGTATAAAATAAATATAACACATAATTCTTGATTTCTCATACATTAAAATTCAAAGTTGAAGCCAACACACAAGATAAATAGTAAACACATTAGGGTGTGAGTAGCGAAGATAGTTCAGTCAAGAAGTGAAGCTTCAGTTGTACTTTCAAGATAGATAAGATTTACATAGAGGAAAAAGCATAGCTCTTCTCAGAAAGAGGACAGGAGAATACTAGAGCAGAACTGTGGAGGCTGGAATATAAACAATGTGCTTGTGGGAACAACAGAGACCTTATCAATGAATCAACTTACTGAAGTTATAGTGAAAAGAGGCTTCATTCATAAAAGGAAAATATATATATTATATATATTAAGATATAGATGAATGATTCCACACACACAATTTGAAAAGTCAAATAGGATTAATATATTGAGGTCCACGGAAGGCAAAGAAACTGGAACTTTAATCTTAAAATAATAACAAACAATTGAAGGTTCATCTTAAAGTCCAACTCAAATCTCTCAATTTTATAGAATTTTAGCGATGATAATAAACATGCCTCTATCCAACCAATAAATTTCTGGGAAACTACTCTGCACAAGGCACACATTCTTCACACTTAATGATCTGAGAGCCAAATAAAAAAGTCCTAAATATAGGAATATATTTATAACATACTTAAAAGAGCAATACTAAAGATATGCAGAGGTAGAAAAAAGGAGCTGCACTGAATTAATCTGTATTGAGGGTGATAAGGAATGAAATACATTGAGTATTAGTTAGCCAGATGAAAGAGGGATGGGAAATCCCCACAGAAGGCACAACACAGCCTTAGGGAGGCAGATACTGGTGTCTATAAAACTACGAAGAGTTGGATATTGTTGGACATAAAATAAGTAGGTAAGAATGAGATATATTATAGAAGTAAATACAAGCCAGATCATGGAAACCATGATATATCAGTTAAGAGTTTAACTGCTTCTTGTGGTCTATGAGTAGCCATTGAGAGGTTTAAAGATGGCAGGATCATGGCAATTTGAATTGTAGATAAACAACTCTCAAGGCTAATAAAAGATAGAGAGGGACACAACTGGAAAGGCATACTTGGAGGGAATAAGTATGATCTCGATGAAGATCATCATCTCCAGACTTCTTAGTCTCCTTGTTACTCTTCCAACTACCACATACGACCTGACTTGGCTGTTGTCTCTCCCTAGTATGGTATACTCTTCTCCATATTTTCTTGGTTACCTCTTATATATTCTTGAAGTCTTTGTTCATGTATTAATTTATCAATGGGCTTCACTTGACAAGCACATTTTTACATTTCTGAGCATCGTTATCCTATTCTATTTATGTCAGCCTACAGCATATATCAGTGTCTGAGATGTATTCAATTTATATTGCTTTTTTTCTATCTCCTGCAAATAGAATGTAAACTCAATAAGGTCAAACAGTGGTTTAAGCCGCTGCCTTTGGCTCAGGTCATGATCTCAGGGTCCTGGGATCGAGTCCCACGTCCGGCTCTCTGCTCTGAAGAGAGCCTGCTTCCCTCTCACTCTCTCTGCCTGCCTCTCTGCCTACTTGTGATCTCTGTCTGTCAAATAAATAAATAAAATCTTTAAAAAAAAAAGTTTTTAAAAAGTATTTTGTATAAAAAAAAAAAAAGTATTTTGTATAAAGTCAGTTTAGCTTTAGAAGAGTGCCTAGCCTATAGTGCGCAGTTTCCCCTACGTTCTTTTCAGGGTAAGGTAACAAACCCTAAGATTTTTATATTTGTCAGAAAGAATGAGACCCACATTCCCTGACTGCATTTCTCACAAAATTATTTTGAGACTCAGCTAATTGATACCCAATCATTCACTGTCCCTTAAACAACTGGACTATGTTCAGGGTTCTAGAACATTACATTCACAGATTCGTTGTCCTTATAATTGCCTGGATTAATTTTATGAGACTGAAGAGGCTACGTCAGGTTTAAAATAAAAAGGAATTTAAAGGGGCGCCTGGGTGGCTCAGTGGGTTAAAGCCTCTGCCTCGGCTCGGGTCGTGGTCTCGGGGTCCTGGGATCGAGCCCCACATCGGACTCTCTGCTCAGCGGGGAGCCTGCTTCCTCCTCTCTCTGCCTGCCTCTCTGCCTACTTGTGATCTCTGTCTGTCAAATAAATAAAATCTTAAAAAAAAAAAAAGGAATTAAAAAAAAATTTATTACATATTTTTAAGTAACTTACACTTTAGATCTAATATTATTTTGTGATTGATATATGCCTTATATATGTATATATGGGGTTTATATATTTATACATATATGTGTATATATATGTGAATATATATACATATGTGATATGTATATATATACACACATATGTGATATATATTTTTTTTTCCTGGAAAATCAAGAAGCATTCTCAAATCATTTGATTCTCTTTTTTCTTCTGCAACCCTCTCAACTTTCAAAAGGTTATTGTAACATTCCACCAGATGTGGTTTTGAAAGGGGAGTTATTAGATTCCCTAAACAAGAGAAATGTGTGAAATATTAGATTTGTCTTATCTCTAAACTAGGGACAGTGGCCACTCTTGTCTGGAAGAGTGCCATTTCAAATGATTAGATTCTGGCAGACTGGAGAGAACAGATGTATTTTAATTAAATTATTTTTCAATTTAATCTGACACAGCATGTAGTCTCTATGGATTTTTCCTCCAACTTTGCATCGAGGTAAGGAATTCTGAGAATAGGTAGGTCTGATACTCAATATTTTCTTATTCAGAAAATGGAGACAGAGAAAGTTTAATCCCAGACCTATTTGTGTATTAAAGGATATGCAAAAGAAGGTTCAAAATATTCAGGGCTACTTTTAGATTTAATAAAATACTGATATTTTTGAGAGCCTGTTTTTGAGGTTAGACAACACTGGATGTTTATCAATAAGGGCATCCAATGGTAAGATGTCATCCTGAGAAATTTTAGTATCCCCAAAACTGGGAGACTGATTTTCAGCCTCTGTAAGTCCCAAGAAGCAATAAATAAATAAATAAATAAAATAATATTAATAGAGTTGGGGATATATGGATCTGAATAGCCCATGCAGCTATCAAATGTTGAAAGCCACTTGCTAAAAGTAAAAATTATGACCTATGTAATTAAAATTCTCTATTAAGTCAGTGGCAATTACACTTGGAAAAAGAGTCTTGTGAAAGATAGATAAAAACATGTGAGGGGAAGGGAGTGAGAAGGTAGGACAGACTAGCTGGGCACCCAGACCAGTTACTCGCCATGATTTATTATCCTATCTAAAGATCAAAATGAGGCCTGAGCTCAGTACTGGAGTTCATGGGGCACTGAAGGAGACACCAGTGGGACTGTCGGGATCGTTAAAGACTATGTTGTCACTTCCTTTGCCAAGAATCTCCTATCAAGGCAGCTAGAGGGCTGCGGAAGTGTCTCATTACCTCACTTCCCAAGAGCTTGCTTCATCCAAACTTCAGCAATTTCACTCTCAGCTTTCAGAATAAAAGAAGGAAGGTGTTTTATCAACACGTTAAGACCTCCTTTACACTTTCCATCGGGTCCATTATTACTATTCATCAATACCACTGATCGCAAGTGAAATGATCAAACTGCTGTAAGATACATACAAAGATCACAGCCAGATATGGCTAGAGTTGTAGTTAAAAAAGCAATACATCTGGGGCGCCTGGGTGGCTCAGTGGGTTAAGCCTCTGCCTTCGGCTCAGGTCATGATCTCAGGGTCCTGGGATGGAGTCCAGCATCTGGCTCTCTGCTCTGCAGGGAGCCTGCTTCCTCCTCTCTCACTGTCTCTCTCTCTCTGCCTGCCTCTCTGCCTACTTGTGATCTCTGTCAAATAAATAAATAAATAAAATCTTAAAAAAAAAAAAAAGCAATACCTCATACTACCAGATGTAACGAATGAATAGGTCAAAAGGGGATGATTAGCAAATTTCATCTAGCCTATCTCATGTGCATTTTCTGAGACCATATTGTTGGACACATGGGTGGTCTCTAAAAATAGAGACTGAAAGTCAGAAAGGCAATGATGGGAGAGTGGTTTCGTGCAGGCCTCACCTGCTGATGAAGGAGGAAAACAGGAAGTGAAGCGGTCATTGTTTTCTTGCTGAGTCAGTGAAAGGAACAAGGGAAATCCATGTTAAAGAAAAGATGGAAAAATAATCCCATACAAATGTTCTTCAAACTCCCAACAAGTTGCTGTGTGTCTTAAATTGAGACGTTGAAATCCCAAAGGGCAATGACAGTTCTACTGAGATGTATTGGAGAGGTTGAGGTCTGGCTCAGGGGAGCTGTACAGATACTTCTGCATAAGAAATTTCAACTTAGGAAGGTTTATAGATAATAACAGCCACTCACCAGGACGTAAGCTTGTCAGTTCTGCCTAGCATCAACAGATGCTTTCATGGTCACCTGTATTTTAGTCTCAGCCTTTCTGCTGTCCCAGGCAGTGGCTTTCAAATTCTTTGACTACAACCTACAGGAAGAGCTATATTTTACATCCTGACACATAAATACAGACATATGAATTTAAGTGAGAGTCACAAGATAATGCCAATCGGAAGTATTTTGATACTTCCTTTTCTTTGCCATTCTACTAAATTTTTCATCACAAGTCACTGGTGTTTGCTTGTGACCAAGTTATAGATCCTGTGTAATCTGCAGTGGGAAAGTCCAAGATTTTTTTTTCTTTTTAATTGAAGCGGATTCTGTTTATAAACTTCTTTCTGCCAAACAAAACAACAAAGTGCAAATATTCTCAGACACATTAAATAAGAATATAAAGCAACAATAACTGCCTGTGAATCTTAATTAGGATGTGCATTTGGTCATTTGTACTATGGATCTACTTAAGTGGGTCCCCCTGGATTCAAGAACATTAAACTTATCAAACACCTGAAGGATGCTTTGTACCAAGATTAAGAGGAAGGGTCAATACAGATGGAGAATATCTATTACAGTCTATTATTTTGGACCTATGTAGTCTATTATGTTTATCCCTATTAGTATATGAATATATAAAATTAAAATTTTGAATACAGTTTTATTCATCCTAATTTTACTTTATGAGGCAACTTATATTTGCAAATAAACAAATTTACTTCTCTGTACTTGTACATAGCCAGAGGTTTGTTTACAAATAAAAGTTAATTCTTTAAGTCACTACAGCTTTTATCTTTAATCTGAAGAGCCACTTTTTATGAAATGCCTATATCTAGGAAATATATTTCCAGAGAATTTTTTAATCTGTTTCAATCTTCCTCATATCTGATATATTTTTTCTATGTGCAAAAAGACTTAAGGAAGAAATCAAGGCAGTTATTTGTATAATCCAGAAAATATATTCACTCAATAATGTCAATGGAAGAAAAAAATTGTTATTTAAGTTTTTCCTAAGTTTGTTTTTCCTTTTCACTAGGTGTAAAGGGCCCTAATTATTTGGTCAAGTTGCTTGAATTAGTTTTATGTTGATATAACTGTTGGGGTCAAAAGAAAGTTTAATCTAAATTCTACAGACTGGGGAAATCCCCCAAGTACCACCAGATTTATAATTCATCCTCACATACAAAATAACCATTATGGCTTGGAGAAATAGACATTATAGTCTAATGAATACAGAAACATGACAATTTACTAAGGAACCCAAGATTAATTTATAATTTCTTTTTTAAAACTGATTAAGAATGAATCAAGATAAAATATTCTAAATAAAAGGTTTGATTAAATTATTTTATTCACAAACACTTAAGCATAATTAAAGTCAACTGGAGTTCAGAAAAAGGAGAAAAAATAAATTATTAAAATAAAATAACCGATTTTGTATAAATTAAGTCAGAGATTTATAAAGCAAAACAAGGACAGGTGATAATAGGATTCAGGTGGGATGGAAGGAAGGAAAATGAGAGAAGGCTTAACCTCAAGAGGTTGCTAGAAAGGAAGGCTTGAAATGAAATTTTCCATAGGTATGTTCTAGTTCAATTTTACAATTGAAGGAAGATAATCTTAGGAAATTTGCATGTTATTATTCAGACCATTTTAAGATTTTTTCCAAACATATTAGCTAATGAAAATCTCATTTTTTAGATATCTGTGATATAAGTAGGTTTCTGAAATCACTGGTTGTTTTATGTGCACTTAAAATGATGTCATAATTAAAACAGAAGATTGGGCAAGAATCAATATCTCTACAAAGGACTGCCTTTGTTTGTGTCATGTTCCTCGAGCTTTTGATCTAGGACTAAAATCAAATGCTTGACCTAAATTGAAACAAATTAAATATCTAATATGGGTTTTTTTTTTTTTTTTAAGATTTTATTTATTTATTTGACAGACAGAGATCACAAGTAGGGAGACAGGCAGGCAGAGAGAGAGAGGAAGGGAAGCAGGCTCCCTGCTGAGCAGAGAGCCCGATGCGGGACTCGATCCCAGGACTCTGGGATCATGACCTGAGCCGAAGGCAGAGGCTTTAACCCACTGAGCCACCCAGGTGCCCTTCTAATATGGGGTTTTTATGTATATATATTTTCTTTTTTTTTTTTTTAAAGATTTTATTTATTTATTTGACAGAGAGAGAGGTCACAAGTAGGCAGAGAGGCAGGCAGAGAGAGAGGAGGAAGCAGGCTCCCTGCGGAGCAGAGAGCCCGATGTGGGGCTCGATCCCAGGACCCTGAGATCATGACCTGAGCCGAAGGCAGCGGCTTAATCCACTGAGCCACCCAGGCGCCCCTGTATATATATTTTCAAAGGCAAATGAAACTTTATGAAATAGAAAATACCTCAAGGTAAATACAAAACCAAAGAGAAATTTATACCTTCACATTTTCAGTGAAATTTATCAAAATAATTTTTAAAAGAATATATGCAATTGTTTTCTTCAAAATAAAGAAGAAAAAGTGGCCTTAAGTGAATTAAAAAGAAGTGAATTGACTGGATGTTCTTTTTTTTTTTTAAAGATTTTATTTATTCATTTGACAGAGAGAGATCACAAGTGGACAGAGAGGCAGGCAGAGAGAGAGAGAGGGAAGCAGGCTCGCTGCTGAGCAGAGAGCTCAATGCGGGACTCGATCCCAGGACCCTGAGATCATGACCTGAGCCGAAGGCAGCGGCTTAACCCACTGAGCCACCCAGGCGCCCCTTGACTGGATGTTCTGAACATAAATATATGACTACAGACTTCTCAGACTGAATATAACAATGGGATGAAGGGTTCAAAGTAGAGCTTCATTGCATTGTTAACATTTTTTAGAGAACTGTTTTTTTTTTCAGAGCAGTTTTAGGTTCACAGCAAATTGAGAGTAAGGTATGGAGATTTCCCATACACAGCCCACACACACACATGCACACGTCCCTCATTACCAACTTCCTCCACAAGGAGGGGCGTCCATTTTTACAATTTCTAAATTTCCATCATTATCACCCAAAGTCCACAATTTACATTATGGTTCATTCCTGGTGTTACACATTCATGGCTCTGGATGAATGTGTATGATGTATTCACCATTAGAGTGTCAGAAATTTTCATGTCCTTAAAAATCCTTTGTGTTCCACTGATTCATCCCTCCCCTGCCCCTCTTACATGCCTAGCAGCCTCTGATCCTTTTATCTCCATAGTTTTAGCTATTCTAGAATATCATATAGCAAGAAGCATACAGAGTATAGTTTTTACAGTTTTTTTTTTTTTTTCACTTAGTAACATGCACTTAAGCTTCCTCCATATCTTTTCATGGCTTGATAGTTCATTTATTTTCAGCACTTAATAATACTCTGTTGTCTAGATGTACCACAGTTTATCCATTCACCTACTGAAAGACATCTCCGATGCTTCCAGGTTTCGGCAATTATGAATAAAGCTCTTATAAACATCTGTGTGCAGGTTTTTAGTGGAAATAAACTTTGTATAAATACCAAGAAGCATGATTGCTGAAATCATATGGTAAAAGTATGTTTACTTTTGTAAAAAAACTGCCCAGCTGTTTTTCAAAGGGACAGTACCATTTTGTATTCCCTCCAGCAAGGAATGAGAGTTCCTGTTGCTCAACATCCTCTCCAGCATTTCATGCCGTATTATGGATTTTGGATATTCTAGTAGGTGTGTAATGGTGTCTCATTGTTTTAATCTGCATTTCCCTGACGACATATGAGGTAGAGCATCTCTTCAAATGTTTGTCACCATCTGTATATCGTCTTTGGTGGGGTGTTTGCTAAGGGCTTTGACCCATTGTTTAATTGGGTTGGTTTTCTTATTGTTGAGTTTTAAGAGTTCTTAGCAAATTTTGAGTAATAGTTTCATATCAAATTTGTCTTGCAAATATCTCCCAGCTTCTTATTGGCTTGTTTTCTAATTCTCTTGGCATTGTCTATTGTTGGGCAGAAGTTTTAAATTTTAATGAAGCCCGGATTATCAATTATTATTTTTTTATGGATCATGTCTTTTGAGTTGTATCTAAAAAGTCATCACAAGGGCGTTGGGGTGGCTCAGTTAATTGGGCATCTGCCTTTGGCTTGGGTCATGGTCCCAGAGTCCTTGGATCAAGCCCCAAGTTGGGCCCCCACTGCTCAGTGGGGGCCTGCTTCTCTCTCTCCCACTACCTACCCCTCTGCCTTACTTGTGCTCTCTCTGTCGAATAAATAAAATATTTGGGGGGAAAAAGTCACCATGGCATCACCATGCCAAGGTCATATAGGTTTTCTACTATTTTACCTCCCAGAAATTTTATAGTTTTGTATATTACATCTAATTCTATGATCCACATGGAGTTAATTTTTGTAAAGGATATAGGTATATGTCTCAATTCTTTTTTTTTTTTTGTACATAGATATTTAGTTGCTTCCCTCTTAGAATTTTGGCCTTCAAATACAGAATTTTGAGGAAGTATTCTAAAGTATTTGAATGCTTTTGTCATTATTTTATGTTGGATTAACTTTCAAAGTGATGAAATGCATCAGAAGGTCACAGACTTTCCTAAATGGAGAGCAGAGCTTCCAAAAGCTCACTGATGAACTTGATGAACATTCTGTTTCTTTTTCACACAATGAATAAAAGCTATTAAGAAACACCTCGCTTTTTTTCCTTTTTCTGTAAGAGGCAGAATAAATTGTCATCTTTTCTCTTGTCACTTCATATATTAAATATTTGTCTAATGACACTGTAAAAGATATAATTTAGCCACTGAGCTTAAAATTTTGATGTTTTCCCCAGCTACAGTCATTTCATATGAATCCTGTATGAATGTTCTCTACCAAAGTGCATGGTTAGCCTAAGTGTTTTTACTAACATTTTCAAAATGGAAATGAAAGTCTAACTATATAATTCACCCCAGGTTCTAATTTTATACCAAAGAATACCTAATTTTTAAATCATCATTATTACTTATAATAGTATTAAATCATTTCTAAATATTTAGGTTATTTTTAAAGTTAGAGAAAGCAGTATATGTTTCATGTGAAACATTTTTCATATAAAATTAACTATAGAGAGTGTAAACATTGATGTATCATTGTCCATCTAAATTGTACTGCTGCTTTCTCAAATTCTACCAACCTCTGATAGGAATTCCATAAAATAGCTTATTAGAATAATCAGTATGCAATTAATTAAAAGGTTAATTTGGGCACAACAGACATCTTTACAAAGTTGAATCTTCCTCTCTATGGACATAGTATAACTTTCCATTTATTCAGGCCTGATATATTGCCTTTCAGTACAGTTATATAATTTTCTTGATATAAATTCCAAGAATTTAAAATCATTGTATTATCACCTCTGGATAGTTTTGGACCTGTGACTTAAGTAAAAATTCATTATGAACCACAGAAAAACAGATACTTTATTGTCAAGAATTGTAACACATCTAAGAGTTTACCCTGTTTGCAAGCTAACAATTTAACCTGCTCCGGTTTCCTGAACAATGGTAGACCGACCACATGAGGCTCCTGGATCAGAGACAGAGCAGTTTAATATTCACTGCAGGAGCTAGAGTCTCGACACTTCACTCTAGTTCCACAGGATATTAAGAAGGCCAGGTGACACCTGCGTATGCAGTAGATTGCGTTTTAACAAAAAACTAAGCTCCACCCACATATCTTATCACAGGGCATTTAAGATTTCTGCTCTTTGCTTTGGAAGGAAGCACGCTTTTCTTTAAAGACTGTACACAAACCTGTCTTTTTCTCTGGAGAAAGTTGTTACTGTGATCTTCAGAGGCTACTTGCTTACTATGCAAACATCCTTTAGAGATTTTCCAGAACAAAGCACTCTCTCAAAACGTTCAGAAATCTAAGCTTAAATAAAATTTCCTAATTCATAGCACAGAATCATGATACAGTAAAGCTTTTGTTTGTATTTTCCTTGTGTGAAAAGTATACTGATTATTTTTCTGGGTAAAAATAGATTGTGCAGACAGGTGTGTATCAGCCAGATAAAGTGAGAATTTGAGGTCAACTTGGTGGAAACATAAATATTTGTCTTTTGGTTATTGCTAAATTCTAGTATCTATAATAGTGCCTAACACACTGTAGACCCTCAAATAATATCTGCTGCACATATTCATGGATCGAACAGGTTGTTCATTGTTTTTCTTCTCCTGATTCCTTTTTTTCTTTAAAATCTTTGTTTTTGGGGCACCTGGGTGGCTCTGTGGGTTAAGCCTCTGCCTTCATCTCAGGTCATGATCTCAGGGTCCTGGGATCGAGCCCCACATCAGGCTCTCTGCTCAGCAGGAGCCTGCTTCCCTGCCCCGCCCACCGCCTGTCTCTCTGCCTACTGTGATCTCTCTCTCTGCCAAAAAAATAAATAAAATCTTAAAAATATATATTTGTTTTCAGGAAAAAAAAAGGATTTACTTTGAATTACCTATAAATTTGGAGAAAAAAACCTTTTCCGGTGGCCAGAGATTCAGGGTTATCTTTACTGACTTCATCATAAAACATACACACACAAAACATAATGAAGGGTGTTTAACCCAGACCATCAAAGCTGGTATGGGTGTGATAACACATCATTGTAACACCCATAATCTCAGAGCCTATAATTACTAAATAAAGTGATCTTTCTCAAACAAAAATCTTATCGTATTCTTTCACTGAAACCTTTAGAAGAATTTTTGTCTTTAAGATAATTTAAAAACTCCAAATCGTGTGACTCATGGTATGGAGCTTCTAATGCCATTTTGATAAATATTCTGCAATATAATTTTATTAAATTCCTTTTCATTGTTTGAGTATGGCAAGCACTTGGCTTTTGTTGTTCTTTCTCTCTCTGGCTCTCTTTCTTCCATGTATTGTTTCTGTCTTGTTTCTGTTATCTCTGTATCTAATATTATGTATGTTTAAATACTTTATCCCCAAATAAGATTAAGAATTAACATTTCTGCTGGAAAATCTCCTTATCAGAGTGAGCCAAATATCCTGCGTGTGAGCCAAATATCCTTGTGTGTCAACTTATATATTTTACAGTCACCAATTTATACCATATAATAATTGATCCCTTCTGTAAAGCAAATTACTTTTATAGCATTTATCCCAGCACTTACGACATCATTTAAGAGCCCTTGGATGCTCACTGATTCTGATACTAAAAATTCATTCCAAGAATCTTTACCCTGCATTGGACAAAGGTTGTTTACTGTTATTTATTTATTTATTTATTTTTTAGCTCAAGAGACCGACACCTTATAAGCAATCATTTGCTTATTATTCATTGAATTATTCATTGAATAAACGCAAAAATCTATGAAGGCCATAATTTGAATAAGAGGGTTGCTCTCCTTAAAGGAGATTATAGGTTAGAGAGGTACACATATATAAAAATAAGAGAAGGTAATGGATAAGAAGTGGAGGAGGAGCACAAAAGTATGTTGAATGTTTCATTAGCATTACGGTATAAAAATCTATCTGATACTGTGAGAATGAATTCTTTTAAAAATTTGAATTCTTTTAAAAAAAGCTCAATTAAAGTAAAAATTAAAAAAAACATATTTAGAGCTTAAATATTTTCTTTGATTTGAACTTAATATGTAGGATTACAGAATTTATTCTGTAATTTTTACTTTAAGGCCAAGAGTTTTCTTCCAAGTATGGTTCTGGATCACACAAAAAACGGTTTTGTGTGATTTTATTATAAAAATTACACTCACAGTGTCTCATTCAAAGTATTTTAGGTTTTTATTATTTATTTATTTAAAGATTTTATATATTTATTTGGCAGACAGAGATCCCAAGTAGGCAGAGAGGCAGACATGGGGCAGGGGGGAGCAGGCTCCCTTCTGAGCAGAGAGCCCTATGCAGGACTCAATCCCAGGACCCTGGGATCATGACCTGAGCCAAAGGCAGAGGCTTTAACTCACTGAGCCACCCAGGCACCCCTATTTTAGGTTTTTAAAAGAGGAATGAGATTCTATAACTTTGGATGAAGAAAACATTCCTTCACTTTTTTATGATTTCCCTCCACACTAATTCCTCAACCTGACCTATTGCAATTCAAGCAAAATTTTGTTTGTTTTCTCTTTAGTGTATTTATAAGGCACTCAATGTGATATTAAATACAAATATCCCTATTCATATTCATATATAATTAATTTATATAATAATTATACAAATAATAAGTACCCTGGGTAAGCAGGTTATGGAACATACCAAGTTTATACTAACAAATGATGTTTTGAATCTAAATTCTCTGTTCCGTATTTTATGATAAACACCACCCCCTATTGAAAAGACTGAAGCAGAAATTTAGAGGAAGGAGCTCTTGGGTGGCTCAGTCATTAAGCATCTGCCTTTGGCTCAAGTCATGATCCTAGGGTCCTGAGATGAGCCCCTAGGGCTCCCTGCTTGATGGGCGGCCTGCTTCTCCCTCTCCCAATCCCCTTGCTTGTGTTCTCTCTCTTGCTGTGTCTCTCTCTGTCAAATATATAAATAAAATCTTTTTTAAAAAAAGGAAATTTAGAGGTAAACACCAGGGCAACAAATTAAATAAGGTTCTATTGGAATTAACGAAACACATGTGGAGACTTCCGGCTCTGCCCATGAAGGGTTAACAACTATAGGCATTGCTGAGAGCAAATTACTAAAAACCTGAAGGAAAAAAAGAAGAAGGAGAAGGAATAATTGCTTTCCCTGCATTCTACAAACTAATAAGTTTTGTTTTCTTTTTCATTTAGTTTAATGTTTTTAAAAAGTTTCACTGAGACTTCTTCTGTGATCTGTGTGTTATTTAGAAGTATCTTGTTTGATTTCTAAGTATTTGAGGATTTTCCAGATATTACTGATTTCTAGTTTGATCCCATTGTAGTCTAAGGCAACCCTGTATGATTTTTATTTTTGTAAATTTGTGAAGGTGTATTTTTTGGCCCAGGATGTGGTCTATTTTAGTGAATATTCCAGGTTGTGAGCTTGAGAGGAATGTCTTGATTTTCTGCCTCATACCGGGCTGTTGAAGTTCCCAGCTGCCACAAGAGAGTCACCTATTTGTCCTTACACTTGTATCAGTTTTTGTCTCATATATTTTGACACTTTCTTGTTAGGTTGACGCACATTAAGGATTGCTGGTCTTGGAAAACTGACTTCTTTGTCATTATGTAACACCTTTCCTCACCCTTGTTAACTTCCCTTGCTCTGAGGTCGGCTCTGTCAGATATTAACAAAACTATGTCTGCTTTCTTTTGATTAGTGTTGGCAAGTATCTCTTTCTCCACCATCCCTTTACATTTAATCTATATGTGTTTTTACATTTTAAAGAAGGCTTCTTGTAAACAACATAGAGTAGAGCCCTTTTTTAAACACCTACTTTAACAATGTCTGTTTTTTAGTTGGTATATTTAGACTATTGACATTTAAAGTGATTACTGATATGGTTGGATTAGTATCGAGTATATTTGTTACTTTTTTAAAATTTGTTGCTCTGTTCTTTGTTTCCATGTTTGTCTTTCATTCTTTTTCTGTCTTTAATGGTTTTAACTGAGCATTTTATGTAGTTGCATTTTTTCTCCCTTCTTAATTCCATATAAATTATACTTCTTATTTTTACCTTTTTTAATGTTTGCCTTAGAGTATGTAATATGTACTACAACTAACCCAAATTTGCCTTTTAAATGACACTATACCACTTTACAAGTAGTACAAGTAATTTACAATAACAAAATGCTAATTCCTCTCTTGTCCCCTGAGTCACTGCTTTCATTCATTCATTCATTCATCGATACATAAATGTATAGACAGTATATACATATATATAATCAAATAGGCTGTTATTATGCTTTGAGGAAATTTTTGTTATATAAATTAAGGATTAAAAAAAGTAAAAATTTTTGTTTCACCTTCATCTATTCTTTCTCTAATGATCTTCCTTTCTTTACGTAGAGCTGAATTTCCTACCCACTTCATTTTCTCCTCTCTGAATAACTTCTTTAAACATTTCTTACAAGGCAGATCCACTGGCGACAAATTCCCTCAGTCTTCAATTTCCTGAGAACGTCTTTTTTTCTCACTTTGGAAGGATAATTTCACAGGGTACTGAATTCTAGGTTCGATTTTTTGATTCTCCCAATAGTTCAAAGATTTCAATCCACTCTATTTTTACCTCCATGGTTTCTGAGAAGTCAGATTCAATTATTACATTTGCTTCTTTGAGGATAAGGGTTTTTGTTAAACAAACAAAACATGTTTTCTTTTCTTGTTTTTGCTTTGTTTTTTTCTTCTGGTTTTTCCAGGATTTTTTTTTCTTTATATTTGATTTTCTGTAGTTGAACATTTATATGCCTAGGTGTAGTTTTTTGTTTGTTTGTTTTTTGCACATATTTTGCTTGTTCTATGAGCTTCCTCCATGAGTGATTTGATGTCTAATGTTGGTTTGGGGAAATTCTGTTATTATGGTTTTAAATATTTGTTCTGTTCCTCTCTCTTTTCCTTCTGACATTTCCATTAAGCACTTGTTACACCTTTTGTAGTTGTTCCATAGTCCTTGGATATTTTGTTCTGTGTTTTCTCAGACTTCGTTCCTTTTTCGGTTTTGTAAGTTTCTTTTTATTTATTTATTTAAAAAGTTTTTTATTTTTTAAATTTCTTTTCAGTGTAACAGAATTAATTGTTTATGCACCACACCCAGTGCTCCATGCAATACACGCCCTCCCTAATACCCACCACCAGTTTTGTAGGTTTCTATTAAGACATCCCTGAGTTCACAGATTCTTTCCTCAGCTGTGTCTGGTCTACTGGTAAGCCCATCAAACACATTCTTTATTTCTATTACACTGTTTTGATCTCTAGTATCTCTTGTTGGTTCTTTCTTAGGATTCCCATCTCTCTGCTTACCTTGTCCATCTGTTCTTATATGCTTCCTACTTTATCCATTAGAGACTTCAGCACACTAACTAAATTCCCAGTCTGATAATTCTAATATTCCTGCCACACTTACATCTGGCTTTTTTTTTTTCAAACTATATTTATTTTTTGTTGTTGTTTTGTTTTGTTTTGTCTTTTTAGTAGGTCTAATGATTTTTAGTTGACAGGAAGTGCCGTAAAGGGGACTGCAGCTGCATAGTAGTGATATAATGGGGCAGGAAAAACACTCTGTAGTCCTATGATTAGGTCTCAGTCTTGTAGTGAATTTGTGCCTCTGGAAGGTGAATGTTGCAAGTACTTCTCAGTTTTTTCCTCCCTTAAATGAGAGGGGCAAGACAAGGCTAGAATTGCATTTTTCTCTCTTACCCCAGCCTGGTTAGGTATCCCATGTAACCCCAAGCTCTGGTAAAATCGTTTCTTTTGAATGCAGGGCTTGTTAGGAATAACAGAATGGTCTAGTATATTTCAAAATGGTTACTTTTCCCCTTCCCCTGCCAGAAGCATGAGGGGATATTTTTCTATAAACTTCACCCTCAGAACCTAGTACACCTTCTAGCAATAAAACTCACAAAAATGTGAGGTTCCCTATGACTGAATCCCCCTCCCCAGTGTTTTTAATTTTCAAACATGTCCACACTCAACCTCTAGCAATACGTTAATTAGTTTATGTTTCCCTGCCTTGGTACTGGTTCTCATGGAAGTTTCTGTCCAGGGTTTCTGCTCATGTTGGCATTGTCTGTATATGCCTGTCTATTTCTCCAATTTGAGGGCAGTGGCTTACCCTGTCACATCAACACTCTGACAAATCTAAGAAGAGTTGCGGGTTTTTCAGTTCAGTTTCTTACTTGTAAGATAGAGTGATGAATTCTGTGTTCTGTACATGATGAACCAGAAACGAAGATATTTGTATTATTTTAAGCTGCTAAATTGATGGCAATTTTGTTATGCAGTAATAGATACCAAAATTTTAGCAAATTGAAACAAAAATAGGGGTGCTTGGGTGGCTCAGTCATTAAGCGTCTGCCTTCTGCTCAGGTCATGATCCTAGGGTCCTGGGATCAAACCCCTTTTCAGGAGCCCTGCAACAGCCGGAAGCCTGCTTCTCCCTCTCCCACTCCCCCTGCTTGTGCTCCCTCTCTCACTGTGTCTCTTTCTGACAAATAAATAAAATCTCTAAAAATTTTTGAAACAAAAATATGTAACGAAAACATCTTAGTAGTTACAGAAAAAGAAAAGTTAGAGCAAAAGGAATGACAAAATTAAACACCATTTCATATTAAAAATTCTTTGCAAACTAGTAATACAAAGGAATTTTCTCATTGTGATAAAGAATCCACAAAACTCCTGCAGTTCAGAAGCAAGGCAAATGTTTGCTCTTACCATTTCTATTCAACATTATTTTGAAAGTTTTAGCCACTGTACTAAAAAAGGAAAACAATGAAATGTTTACATATGAGAAAGGAAGAGATAAAACTTCCTTTTATTTGTAGACATTGTGATCAGGTGTGTAAAAAAAAATCCTAAAGAATATTAAAATAATCACCATAATAATAAGCTACCTGAACTAATCAGTGAATTCAGCAAGTTATGTGATACCAGGTCAATTTATAAAAGTTGATTATACTTTTATGTGTGAGCAAAAAGAGTTAAAACTGAAATTTTAAGAAGACCATTTATAATAGATCAAAAATATGCAATAGTTAGGGAAAAATTTAAGGAAGCTCTAAATAATTTTGTTAATTTTATAAGGAAAGTAACTCCATCTTACAAAAAGCAAAAAACAAAAAAGGCAAACTTTTTTTTTATCTCTGCAAATTTCTAAGTAAATGGGTAAAATTTCTAAGTTTTTCATTACCAATCTAAGCAGAGAATATATAGATTTATTTATCACCACACAAGAGAAATCATCAATGAAAGCTCTTAGTCCAGCAAAAGATACTGGGTATTCAATATATGGATTCATGGGTTGATAGGAAAAAAATAAAACGAGCTAAGACAAAAGCAAGGATTTGACTCATTCCTGATAGTCTGGGGTGGGGGGAGGGGGGAAGTCTTAAAAAGAAATGAATCTTTAAATATCCTATACATGTAAACAACCTTCTCTCCCAACCCTCATTTAAAAAGATAATAATAAAATAAAAAAGACCTAAAAAAATAATTGAGAAACTCAGTATAGACACAGGCATTTCAAAATCAATACAGAAAGATCACAATTTATCAAATGAGTAAATTTTGATATAGACTTAAATTCACATGGTAAATTAGAATTATTTTCTTCCCCTTATGGTTCCTTTTAAAATACAAAAGGCATGTAAAGAATGTGAACATGGAAGTAAACAAACATTTTCTATTTCACATGACAGCATCCTGTGACTAATAATCCAATTATAAGGAAAAGGAAGAACGGAAAAAGTGGTATCTTTTACTTACTCTTGATAAAAGCAACAGGAAGGAGACCAGCATCAGGGAAGATAAGTTCGGTCTTAACGAGCTGATGCTCACTGTTGTAATTACCTACTATGTCTATTTTTGATCCTGCCTACTTTGTGATATTTGATATCATAATGAACTGTTGATTGTGTTTACGAATATTTGCAAGGTGCTCATTTACTACTTCTTAACAGTGGGAAATTATGTTTTGTGTATTGAAAAATGGCTTGACCAGCTGAAAATAATCCCATGTTATTTCAATTAAATAGAGATACACTTTGCCTAAACTCAGTTCCATAGAGGTTTGTTGCAACTTGCAAAACCACATCCGGGAAAAGAAAACCAAAACAACAGAACCACATTACTAGTATAATTCCCTCCAAGCACAAACTATGCTGATATATTTGTTACCAGAAACAACTTAATGATTTGTGAATTTTGAAAATAAAATGATTACTTTATCCCCCAAAAATTGCCAATAAATTTTTATCTTAAAAACCAAAACAAGCTTTTTTTTTTTTTTTTTCCCCAAAGACCCTATTCATTCACTTGACAGACAAAGATCACAAGTAGGCAGAGAGGCAGGCAGAGAGAGAGGAGGAAGCAGGCTCCCTGACAAGCAGAAAGCCTGATGTGGGGCTTGATCCCAGGACCCTGAGATCATGACCTGAGCCGAAGGCAGAGGCTTTAACCCACTGAGCCACCCAGGTGCCCCCCCGAAACAAGCTTTTTGAATAATATATCAAACTCTGTGATACCTTCTTAGTATACATATACAGAAAAACTAAAAATGAATTTATACTCAAAAAACTTCTGTCGTATTCTCTCTCAAGAAACCCCAAATTAGATAGAATAGGCAAACTCACATGGCTATTATTAAGCCACTATCAGTAAGCAATTATTACCTTAAATAGACCTCTCAATCAACAACATTTATTAAGCAACATTAGGCTGTGCAACTTGGAAAAATATTAATAGTTGTTTAAAATTTGTCCATAATGAAGATTAATGGAATTAGCAGTGGTTGGTGGTCTGCCAGACACCTGGTCATTATAAACATCACATATTTCATAATTTTGTCTCTCCCTCAAACTCAAGAAGAATCTAGTATTATTTTATTTTTATAGGAGAAGAAAAAGGCTCAAGGAGAAGACAGAATTTGGCCAAGGTCACAAAGGCAGTAAATGGTAAAAATAGGATTTGAACAGTAGTTTATCTGATAATATAGCCTGTAGGCTATTGTTCATTGTACTTATTTCTTTTTTTTTCCCAAGATACAGCATGCAGGCTGTTTCAAATCTGGCAGTTGCAATTGGCCATTTTGCCAATTTGCATTAAGGAAAAAGCTCCAGAATGTTTGCTATTATACTAACTCCATAGGCTGAAAAGAACCCCACAAACAGCTGGAATGTGCTCCAGGTTCAGCTCTGTTACTGGGAAGCTCCATGGCACTGACCAGTGAGCACACCTTTGGGCTTTGGTTTCCTTATCTTTAAAAAGAAAAATTGCATTAAATCTTCTTACCATCTTTCTGTTTCTTTCCATAAATCAGCTGAAAGATATACCGAAAAATAGCAGTATTATTAAAAAAAATTCATTTTTTTTCAAAGTTAGATACATTTCCTCTCATCAGTTATAATAGTTATGTAAGTCAATGCTATGGATTCTCACAATTTATTTTACCTATTCATTCCTTCTGGACATGTAAATGGCTCTATGTTTGTGCTATTATGAATAACACGAGGAGGATGTTTCCTTGCATATATGTCTTTGTAAAAATGTTTACTTAGGTTATTTGCATTCCTAGAAGTGGAATTATTAAAGAATACTTTTATTTAAAGTTTATATATATAAAACACCTTATTAAAAAAACACCTTCATAGAATGGATTTATGAATAAACATTTTCTTAAACCCATGACAACACTGAATGTTATTATCCCTTTTAATAATTTGCCCAAACTGCAGGTCAAAAACAGTGTGTAATATTTTTGAATGGTATTTTTAAAAATCTAATGATGGCAATTTTCCCATATGTTTATTCCCTGTTTCTCTTGCCTCTTTTGTCAATTTCCTGGTTATGTTTCCAGCTGGTTTTCATTATTTACTGATGTAAAAGATCTAAGATATATAATGTATAATAGTGCACAAATATTAAGCACAGAGCTCAAGGACTATATTAGCTTTTTTTATGTCTGTGTAAAGAGTTCTTTCAAAACTGAATGGCTTGAAATAACCAACATTTATTATCTCAGTTTCTGCCGGTCAGAGCAGCTCAGCTGGTGGTCATGACTCAGGGTCTCCCGTCGTTACAACTGGGATGTTGCATGGGGCGTGGGTACCTGATGGCTTGACGGAGGCTGGAGCAACCACTTCCAGGATGACACCAACATGGCTGGAAAATGGACAGCTCAGTTCCAAGCTGTTGACTTGCCATAGGAATGGCTCCCTGAAGCTGCCTGAAAGTCCTTACCTCAAAGAATCTGGATTCCCTCTGACTGGGAAAGCCAGGCAGAGGACAAGTAAGGAGAAAGCCTTTTAGGACCTCATTCTTACTGTCGCCCCCTGTCACTGCCACTCTAGTCTATTCATTAGAAGTGAAGCACTAAGCCCAGCCCACATTCAGTAATGCAGTGGTAACTCTTGAAGGCGTGTCAGAGAATTTTTGAGCATATTTTAGAGCCCAGTAACTTTTTACATACATAGTTACACTGATGTAGCCAGCATTCAGATGAAGTTACAGAACTTCTCTAGTACACCATAAACCATTTTTGTCTGCTCCTCAACTTCATATGCAGTTGACCCTTGAGCAATGCAGGGGTTTGGGGAACTGGACCCCCCACACCACTGAAAATTGCATATAACTTTGGATTCCCCCAAATCTACGTTCTAAGTGCCTCCTCCTAGAAGCCTTATGGACAACATAAACAATTGGTTAACACATTTTCAATGTTATATGTATCATATGTTATATTCTTACAATAAAATAATCTAGAGGAAAGAAAATGTTATTGAGAAAATCACAAGGAAAAGAAAATACATTTATGGTGCCGTATTTATAAAAAAAACAACAAACAAAACCAATTTGAAATCTGTTCAATCCCATATTGTTTAAGGGTCAACTGTAAATAGTATTATATATAAAGCATAGGATTTTTGCTTGGCTTTTTGCACTTAATATTATGTATGTCATATTTATTCATGTTGTTGCATATAGCAGTTTATTCTTTTTTATTACTGTATTCATTGTATAAAAGTATGCCTTATCTCTATATTTTAGCTATTTTTTCACATTATAATTTTACTTGTCTGGGCGCCTGGGTGGCTCAGTGGTTTAAGCCGCTGCCTTCGGCTCAGGTCATGATCTCGGGGTCCTGGGATCGAGTCCCGCATCGGGCTCTCTGCTCCACGAGGAGCCTGCTTCCCTCTCATTCTCTCTCTGCCTGCCTCTCTGCCTACTTGTGATCTCTCTCTGTCAAATAAATAAATAAAATCTTTAAAAAAATAATTTTACTTGTCACTCTTTACAATATCCATATTTGACTTACTGTAATTCACCTTAATATTAGTTCCTTGATGAATTCTCAAAGAATGCAAGGAACTTGCAAGATTTTAACTCCATTTGTAGACAATATTATTTTAAAGTTTTACATATTTATCCTATTTGATGCTTTTCATTCATTTCTGGAATTCTGTCTTTCCATCTGAAATCTTTTTCCTTCAGCATGACTTTGTGTAGCATTTCTTCAAAATTCAGTTCTAATGGTAAAAGTCCCTCAAGAATTAATTTATAAAAATTATTTAGCCATCATTTTTGATGGACATTTTGACGGGATACAGACTTCGAGTTTGACCATATATATATATATATATTTTTTAGCACATTACAGATATAATTTCATTACTCCTGGGTTATATAATTTATTGGAAGTCAGCTGTCAATCTTACCATTACTCCCATACAGATGATGCTCTTCTTTTCCAGTGGATATCTTTAAGATATTTCTCTATTTCTGAATTACAGTAGTTTGACTGTGATGTCCCTGTGTATGGTTTTATTTTTATTTATTTTGCTTGAGAATTGCTAAACTTCATGAACTCATTCATTTCACGTTTTAAGATCTTGATCTCTACAAATATTGTTATTATCGTTCTCCTCTATTCACTGCCATTCCTTCTCACATCACATGTATATATGACATTTCAACTATAAATCTTAATATCTCTTATGCTATGTTTTCTTCTTTTCATTCCTTTTTGTTCTTCTACTTTGTACTATTTGGATGTTTTTACTGACCTGATTTTGAGTTTATTAATCTCATCTTCTGCTATGCTCACTCTGCTGTTAAATGTATCCATTGAGTTCTTAATGTCAGTTGTGTGTATTTTTTAGTTCTAGCATATCTGTTTTTTTCTTATAATTCTACCTCCATATCACAATTATTCTTAATTTCATTTCCTCCATTTTATTTAACTTATTTAAAATAGTTATTTTAAAGACTCTGTCATAACTCCAATGTTTGAATCATCTGTGAGCCTACTACCTTTTGTTTTGTTTTGTTTGTTTTGATTATTGGTCATGTTCTCTTGCCCCTTTCCATATGTGGTAATTGCTACTTTTAAATTTTATACCTGCAGTGGATATAAGACTGTAGATTATTTTGTTTTCCCCAGAGTGATCTGCCCCATTCTTTGTTAGGCAGATGGGTGAGAAGCTGATCACCACATTAAATTAGAAACTGAGCTGGCTCTGGGCGAGGTTGCAGTTCCAGGACTGTTTTATTTTTAGTTTGTTTCTAGTCTTTGAATGTGACCCTCATAAAATTTTCATTGAGATCCTAGCCAATCTCAAAGATTGCAGGACATTCACTGTTGCCTTTCTTGGGTTCTTTATTAGTTCTTGACATTTTCACCTATGTAGCGTAAAAATCTTACAGAATTTCTTGAAGGGAGACTTGAAGAATGCCTTGTTCTCATCTATGCCTCAAACACAGAGTCAGATTAATTATGGTCCATCTTGTGAAAGTTAATTGATTATGTAATTATAGCTTTACTCCACATTTTTTCAGTTTACTAAAGACTTGGCGTTGTTTTTTATTTATCATCCTTCTATTGTTTTCTCAACTATGATATTCTTTTCTTTTGACTAATTTAAAATTATGTTTCTCATCCTTTCCTTATTGAAAATCTCTTTAAATTTTGAATATCAGTCCTTTATAAATTTTATTAAATGTAAACATATTCCAATTTTATCTTCTTTCATTCTCTTTATGATACTCTTTGATAGCAAATACACTTAACACACCATAGTCAGTTTTTTACTTTATGGTTTGTGTTTTGTTTGTATTATGCTTAAAAATGTTTCCTACTTCTGGATCAAAAGGTACTTTTACCTTAGTGCCTTTAGCCTTCTTAAAATTAATTTTTTAAATTTTAATTTAATTTAAAATTTTAAATTAATTTTAATTAATTTTTTAAAATTAATTTAGCATGAAGCAGAAATCCAATTTCTTTTTTTCCTCTGACTCTGCCCCTTTTTATCCTTTCCTCCCTTCTTGCCTTCATCTTTCTTGCTCACAATTTCATTCTCCTTCCCCCTCATCCTCTCTCACTTTCTTCCACTCTCTTATCCTTCCTTCCTTCCTTCGTCATGTGCCTCACTAATTATCCCATTACCATTTATTAAAAAGTCCATCACTTACCTATAGATCTATACAACCTTGTCAGTCTTAAGTTACATCCCCATGTTAATTAATTTCTTGGCTTTTTAATTCTTCTTGCATTATTCTACTATTAACTTTTCACTACTGTATTGTCATAATTACTACTGCTTTATAATAAATTGACATGTGATAAAGCAACCTTTCTCACTTTGTTATTATTCGTCAAGATGACCTTGACATTTCATGGATGCTTATATTTCTATATATTTTACATATTCAGCTTATGAAACTACACTGAAAATTTACTGAACTTTGATTCTATTATATACAGAAACATTTTAGGAAATTTGAAACATTCATTTAATTTTTCAAACTATGAACCTGGTATATTTTCTCTTTTATTTACAATAGGTCTTGTAAGTATCTTTTAGTGAAGTTCAACTTTTTTATAGGTATTATACATCACATTTTTAAATATACATTATATTTTTAATCTCCTAAATGGAAATTTTAAAACTACATTGTTCCTTTGTAAAACCACATTTTATATTGATTTATTTTCACTAATCATTCTAAACATTATTATTACTTTAATAAATTGCCTATAGATTCCTTTAGGTTTTCTACACAATTATATCATACTTAAAGAAAGACTGTTTCTTCTTTCTAATCTTTTATAATTTATTTAATGGGTAAAGATTATAAGTTATTCTTCAAATGTTTGGTATACCTCACAAGGGACAAGAGAACTTATTCTTAAGTCATCTGTTCTAGAAATTAAAATTTATATATTTCACCAAAATTTCATATTTGTTAGTTAAAATTGATGATATTGGTTGAATGTGATATCATATATGTAATTATTTCTACTTCTTTTCTAATATTAATTAATTGTGCTTTCAATAAATATTTGTTAATATATTAATCTATTCATAGATCCAATTTTTATTGTCTTAATAATTGATCTCAGTTATATTATTTCTATTATTACTTTTTCACATATCTTAAATTGTACGTTTAGTTTATTAATTATTAGCATCTCATCTTTGGTAATGTGCAATTGGTGCCATAAACTTCTGAGTACTATTTTAGCTACATACTGAATTTTTATATTTAGTATATTTAAATGTGTATATTATCTAGTTCTAAATATTTTCTACTTTTGATTGTGATTTTTTTAAATTTGTGGATTATATAGATGTATATTATTTTATTTCTGTTACAGAATTTAACCTAATTTCACTGGTTGTTAGAGATAGAAGTCATTTAACATTTGACAAATTTTTTTATAAAATATCTTTTGTCAAGTTTCTTAAGTGATACATGAGGGAATCAAAAAAAATGGGTATGATGTCTATTCGATCAAGCTAGCTAATTTTGTTGTGAAATCTTTTACCACCTTTATTCTTTAGCTTGACCACTCATATAGTCAAAGCAAAAGCCATATACCCTCTCTGTAGAAAATTTGAGAAATAAGGAACTTAAAATGAAACAAAAATATTACTTGTAATCTCACCATTGAGTGATAATATCTTGATTTCACATTTCTAATGAATCACTCAAACTACTTCTGAAATATATTTTTCGTAAGTTTTAGATATAAATCAATATAAACATGAATATAGAGATATAGACCAATTACCCCCCTGCCTTAAAAATCTGCTACCACATCTTTGGGGCTTACTTAACCAAAACAAGTTAGGCCTATATGTCTCAAACATTAGTCTTATCCCTCTATTGTTGGTGATATATCTGAAACAGCTACGTGGTGTCACTAATGAACACTAGCTCTACAATAGTCCATTACTTGTTTTCTGCCTGGGCAGTACCTGGGTAAAGCTATAAAGTGGAACTAGAGATTTTGGTAAGCTCTAGGCTGTGACTTCAGTGAGAAGCTCACTGAATATCAAAAAGAAAAAAAAAAAAGTACAGGTAACAATTTCTTAGTTTAAGGTCCTTGTCCCAAAAAAGTTACCCTCTTTTCCCTTAGAGATTAACTTTGCACACTGTGTGACAGGCAGCCTTGTTCAAATCACAAAAGGTTTTATTATACATCCACTAGCTTTGATTCCCTTATCTATATACCACATTTAAGTAACTTAAAAGAAGACTTTTCAAGTAATTAATGCCATTCTTTGCCTGATACAGATTTTCAAAAGAGACCATTTTATTAATTAGCTTGCTAATAAAACAAAGTTCTTTGTTGCTGTTCCTTCAGTTGGAAAACAACCTGGTTTTCCTACCAAATTCTCCATTAGTCTCATAATAAAATCATGTTTTGCTGTCCATTTCATCTTAAGAGTCGGGTTACTAATAAAATTTAGTGTGATAAAGACTAATTAGTCACTTGTCTGAATCCTGAGGGGATTTTCCTGGACTGTGTTGATTTCTTTTTAGTATGTTTGTGATAAAGCTAATTCGATGTTGTTTAAAAAAAATCTGACTCTTGTTAAATAAAGATAGTGAGGAAGACTCCATTCAAAAACATTACTACAATGGGGTATCGCACCAGGGAAGAGAGATTGGCCTCAACCCCAAATACAACAAGAAAAAGTGGGGACTGTTAGAAAAGGAGCAGAGTTAAGAGAGAGACAGTGGATGGAAAATTATTGAGAGTGTAGGCTAATTGTTGCAAAATGACCTAATAAAATGCTTACTGAAGTCAACCCAACATGATCGGACATCACTTGGGGATGGTGAGGAATCAGAAATTTGGTCAGATATCCAGAGTGATCATATATTGGAGGGTAGGGATTCTCTCTAAACTGATTTACTAGATTTTTGCCAAAACTGACTCTACAAGGACAAAGACTAAAGCCAGAGGTTGGGCTTAGTAGAGCAGAGAACTCAGTGGAACTTGACTGAAGTCTGACCAAACAAGAACATTTTTGTTAGGTGATCGTTTTATATGCATAGAGATTGATGGCTAAGCCAGTACCCAAGCACATACCTAGCATTCCAAAGAATAAGTAGTGTAAATCAATATACACGTGAAAGAGTTAAAAATTCAGTAAAATGAGAAAATAAAAAGGAGTAATGTTTTCAGCAAGATTCTGCTTTATATTTGTATAATCTAAAATTCTAAAAAGATGTTCTAAAGAGAATGTTAAGGCTCATAAAGTCATCCTTTGATTTAAAAAAAAAAATAAGGTTAGAATCTGAACTACTCAGTTCCACAGGATGCTACTGTTACACACAGCAGCTACATAATCTATTTTCAGTCTGGTATATTTATTTATTTATTTTTTTTTCCATTTTATTTATTTTTTCAGCGTAACAGTATTCATTCTTTTTGCACAACACCCAGTGCTCCATGCAAAACGTGCCCTCCCCATTACCCACCACCTGTTCCCCCAACCTCCCACCCCTGACCCTTCAAAACCCTCAGGTTGTTTTTCAGAGTCCATAGTCTCTTATGGTTCGCCTCCCCTCCCCAATGTCCATAGCCCACTCCCCCTCTCCCAATCCCACCTCCCCCCAGCAACCCCCAGTTTGTTTTGTGAGATTAAGAGTCATTTATGGTTTGTCTCCCTCCCAATCCCATCTTGTTTCATTTATTCTGGTATATTTATAATACATTGTTACCTTCAAAATAATGGAAATTATCTATGAACCACTCTTCTACCTTGACAGACACATAAAATCACTGATGTAGAATTTAGTATTGCAAAATTTTGAAAAAAAGATTTTTGGAAATAATTTTAAATAATAGAAGTATTAGAATCAGACAAATCTAAGGTGAGTACTTGAACTATGATTTATTAGCTTGATACCAGTGGTATCAGTGATATTTATTAGCTTGATACCAGTGAAGGCTTGATACCAGGGGTATAATGTCTCTGAGTTTTATTTTCCTCATTTGAGGACTGTAACATGAACCTATCTTGCTGGTTCATTGTGAGTATTAAGTGGAGTTTTACATGTAATACACAGGAAACAGGGTCTGACACATTGTAAGTATCTGATAAATAACTTTCATTATTATAATTTTCTGCAACAATAAGAAGGTCATAGTCTTCATAACAGACCTGAAAGTCCTAGGTCCTACACTGCAGAAAATTTAGTCTCTGCATTGTTCCAACAGAGGGGGCAGAAATATATAAAGTCTATTCCCAGACTTGCTATTCTATTTATTTCAAGTATTCAGCAGAGGAAAGGAGTAAATGAAATGAGAGGACCTTTGCCAAGGGAACTAGCCTTTTTTATAGTGTGTCCTCTGATTATAAAATGAGAAGGCAGCCACTTTCCAGAACTACCATAAAACAATTAAATAGCTATCCATTGTTACTGCCAGTTATTGCCATAGTCCACCTCCCTTTGGGAAAAGACTAACCCACAATACACATATTTCCTATACCTGCCACACAGGTATTCACATTTTACAGGGAGTGATATTTTCTTTTCTCCCTAAGGTATTTTATATCCTTCTAGTCCATAGCAGAAATAGTAAAAATTTTAAATTTAGCAAACAAACAAACAAAGAAAAATAAAAAGAAGAAAGAAAGAAAAAGAGAGAAAAAAGAGAAATGTCTAAAATCTCGAACACTGTACAGACTAAATTGTAACTGCATGTTATTGTACTATTTAAAAATAGGTTTATCATTTGATGCTATAACATGCCTATATATGCACATACTCACATGTAACACTAACACAGTGCAAGTTAAAATATAGAGTAAGTTAAATATGCTATTTGTTTTTGTAAAACCAAATCAGTTCATTGACTCACTATATCATATACCTGAAACTAATATAACACTGTGTATTAACTAACGGAATTAAAAAAATAATAATAAAATAAAAAAATTAAGAATTAGTATGATGTTTTTTTCTAGAAAATAAGAAAGAAAAGCTTTTAATTTCAATTTATAAATGACTGCACTTTTCAATATGTTGCATAACTGAATTTCACAAATTATATTCTAAATGAAAAATGTATGCTTCCAGTAAACAAATCTCTAAAGAGAATGATTGACTCAAATGATTTTTTTTTAATCCGAACATTATTTACTGAAACAAAGTATGCTATATTCTTTTGTTTTTAACTTTTATATATCACAGGGCATTTTGCTATATTGTTCAAATAAGGCGATTATTGAACTTTATGAAAATTAATTATAGTAAATTATTATAAATAAAAGTATTTCAAAGATAAATCTTACTATACACTACAGAGTTACATTTAAAGAGTAGTTTTACATTAAAGAGCAGTTAAAGAGTAGTAGATCAACACTATTCAATGTTTGTCCTCTGTTAATATTACAAAACATTGGCCATTGGTAGCCCATGCTACTATAATTTTTATACATGGCTCATAAAATTTGAATTTTTTTTCTATAAATGTGAATTTTAAACAAATCCCCCTGGTGATTTTTCAGGTAGATCTCAGATAATATTTTCAGAAAGATTGATTTGGAGGACTGGACTGAAATTTTATTCTTCATTCTGTAATTACAAACAATTAAAAATACACTGAAAAGTGAACTGCCAGGTTTATGAAGATCAGGTCTTCTGAGACTTTGTTTCTGAGGGTTACATGTGTTTCACTGTGGAAAACTGTAATTGAATGCATTTGAGGAGAAAGACACTCCTATATGAATAATGGTCTCCAACCTTCCAGGAAGGGGCTTGATAGGCTTTATAGCACATTGTACTTTAAAAACTTTTTATCGCACCATGCATTGTAATTTTATGTCACTAGAACAATAATTACAGTGTATATGTAGTGTGCTATGTACCTCAAGCAAAAATGATCTCTTCTCACATGGATTCCTAGGAACATATACTTCCACAAAGTTATAACAGAATTAGAGGAAGAGAAATCCTAGAATAATAATGAAATTGGAAATTCTTATTTAATGTTGAAATGGCTGTCAAATTTTGAGATAAGACTTAAAATTCACAGCTCAGGAGGTAAGAAGATGTGTTTTATTTTTTAAAGATAGGTTTTTAGCTTTTAAAAGATAGGTTTTATTTTTTAAAGGATTTTATTTATTTATTCGGCACAGAGAGAGAGAGAGCATAAGCAGGGGGAATGGCAGAGGAAGAGGGAGAAGCAGGCTCCCTGCTCACAGAGACCTGGGATCATGCTGGACCCTGGGATCATGCTGAAGGCAGACACTTAACTGACCGAGCCACCTAGGTGCCCCATGTTATATGTTTTAATAAAAACAGAAAGATTACTTTCAGAGTGAATTCAGGCTTATGCATTTAATCTCATCATCAACAGAGACATCATATGAAAATTGAATACGTAGTTCTTTCCTGGAATCAGTACGAACTGAAACACTAAATATAATTGTCTTCAAAAGTTCAACAGTTTATGGATGATAGGTTCAAAACAGCATATTAAGGAAGGGTGAGACATCCATTCAATTGTTCAATAAAGATTTGTTGACTTTTAAGTCCTAGGGGATGTGCTACAGGAATATTTAAAAATAAAATTTTTGCTACTAAATAGTGAATGGGAAATCAAAGAAGAAATTAAAAAAAAAAAAACATGGAAACAAATGAAAATGAAAATACAACTATCCAAAACCTTTAGGATGCAGCAAAAGTGGTCCTAAGGGGGAAGTTTATAGCAATACAGACATACCTCAAGAAGCAAGAAGAATCTCAAATATACAACCTAACCTTTCCCCTAAGGAAGCTGGAAAAAGAATGACAAAGCTTAGAACCAGCAGATGGAAGGATATGAAAGATTAGAGCAGAAATAAATGATTTAGAAAATAAAACAACAACAATAGAACAGATCAGTGAAACCAAGAACTGGTTCTTTTGGAAAAATCAATAAAGGGACGCCCTGGTGGCTCATTCTATTAAGCATCTGTCTTCGGCTCAGGTCACGATCCTGAGGTCCTGGGATTGAGCTCCATGCTCCATGGCATTGGGCTCTCTGCTCAGCAGGGATTCTGCCTCTCCCTCTCCTTCTACCCCTCACCCCAAGGATATATACCAGCGATATAATGTCTCTGAGTTTTATTTTCCTCATTTGAGGACTGTAACATGAACCTATCTTGCTGGTTCATTGTGAGTATTAAGTGGAGTTTTACATGTAAAACACCCCAAATAGCACTGTCTCATAAATAAAAAAATTAATTAATTATTTTTTTTAAAAAGGAAGAAAAAATCAGTAACATTGATAAACTTCTAGTCTGACTTACCAAAACAAAAAGATAAAGGACCCACTTAAATAAAATCACAAATGAGAGAAGAGAAATAACAACCAACACCACAAATACAAACAATTATAAGAGAGTACTATGAAAAACTATATGCCAACAAATTGGACAACCTGGAAGAAATGGATAAATTCTTAGAAACATATATCCCACCAAAACTGAAACAGGAAGCAATAGGAAACTTGAACAGACAAAAAACCAGCAAAGAAACTTGAATCGGTAATCAAAAAACTCCCCACTAACAAAAGTCCAGGACCAGATGGCTTCACAGGTGCATCTAATAATCATTTAAAGAAGAATTAATATCTATTAATCTGATAGACAGTTAATAGATAGAAAGTTAATATCTATCAAGCTATCCTAAAAAGTAGAAATGTAAGGAAAACTTCCAAATTCATTTTATGAGGGCAGCATTACCCTGACACCAAAACCAGATAAGACCTCCCTAAAAAAGAGAATCACAGGCCAACATTCCTGATGAACAGGGATGCAACAATTTTCAGTAAAATACTAACAAACCAAATCCAAAAATACATTTAAAAAAATCAGTCACTGAGATCAAGTGGGATTTATTCCTGGGTTAACAAGGGTGGTTCAATATTTGCAAATCAGTGTGATACACCACATTAATAAAAGAAAGTATAAGAATCATATGATCCTTTCAGTAGATGCAGAAAAAAACACATTTGACAAAGGACAACATCCAAACAGGACAAAAATACTCAACAGAGTGGGTTTAAAGGGAATCAACATAGTAAAAACCATATATGAAAAACCCTCAGCTCTATATCATCTTCAGTGGGCAAATACAGAGCTTTTCCCCTACGGTCAGGAACAAGACAGTGATGCCCACTCACCACTATTATTTAACATAGTACTGGAAGTCCTAGCCACAGCAATCAGAAAACAAAAGGAAACACAAGGCATTGGAATTAGCAAGGAAGAAGTAAAACTTCTGCTATTTGCAGACAACATGGTACTCTATATAGAAAGCCCAAAAGACTCCACTAAAAAACTGCTAGAACTGATACACGAAGTCAGTAAAGTTGCAGGATACAAAATCAATGTACAGAAATCTGTTGCATGTCTATATATCAGTCACGAGGCAGCAGAAAGAGAAATTAGGGAATCAATCCCATTTACAATTGCACCAAAACCAAAAGATGTCTAGGAATAAACCTAACCAAGGAGGTGAAAGACCTGTACTCTGAAAACTGTAAATCCCTGATGAAAAAAACTGAAGATGACACTAAGACATTCCATGCTCATGGATTGGAAGAACAAATACTATTAAAATACCTCTACTACCCAAAACAGTCTACACATTTAATGCAATCCCTATCAAAATACCAATAGCATCTTTCACAAACCTAGAACAAACAATCCTAAAATTTGTGTGGTATCACAAAAGATCCCAAATAACCAAAGCAACCTTGAAGAAGAAAAGCAAAGCTGGAGACATCACAATTCTAAACCTAAAGTTATATTACAAAGCTATAGTGATCAAAACAGTATGGTACTTGCATAAAAATAGTCACAGAGATGAGCAGAAGACTGATCTGAGCTTAATAAGATCATTTAATCTTCAACAAAGCAGAAAAGAATGTCCGATAGGAAAAAACAGTCTCTTCAACAAGTAGTGTTGTGAAAACTGGGCAGGAACATGCAAAAGAATGAAACTGGAACATTTTCTCACATCATACACAAAATATACTAAACATGGATTAAAGACCTAAATGTGAGACCCAAAATCATCAATATCCTTGGGGAGAACATAAGCAGTAACCTTTTTGACACTGGCCCTAGCAACTTCTTTCTAGATAGGTCTCCCGAGGCAAGAGAAACAAAATAAAAAATGAACTCTTGGGAATACATTAAATAAAAAACTTCTGCACAGCAAAGATAACAATAAAAAAACTGATAGTTACTGGAAGGGAGGTGGGTGGGGGATGGGGGAATAAGGGATGGGGATTAAGGAGTGCACTTGTTTTGCTGAGCACCTGGAGCTGTATGGAAGTGTTGACTCAATATATTGTATACCTGAAACTCGTATTACACTGTATCTTAACTAACTGGAATTTAAATAAAAACTTTACAACGAATCCCAAGCAGAACAGAATTATAAATATAGATTTTCCTATCATCAATATGTAGATCAAGGATTTTTATTTTCTTTATTATTTCTCCTTTGATTTGTTTTGTAAGTCTTAAAGTGGTTTATAGAAAAGTTGGAGAACACACCGCAGTTGTTTTATTTTCTGATTCCTTCCTTTCTTCCTTCCTTCTTTCCTTTCCTCCTTCCTTCCTATATATTTTCATTTATTTGTTTGTTTGCTTATTTTTTTTATTTATATCGAGGTGTAGTGGATGTATATTATATTATTTTCAGGTGTACAACACAGTGATTTGATAATTCTGCACATTATGCAATACCCACCATAAGTGTAGTTACCTTCTGTCACCTAGCAACATCATTACAATATAATTGACTATCTTCCCCAAGTGTACTTTTCATCCCCATGACTTATTTATTTCATAACTAGAAGTTTGTACTTAATCCCCTTCACCTATTTTGTCCAATCCCCTGCCTCTCCCAACCAACCAGTTGATTCTCTATATTTATGATTCTGTTTTGGTTTGTTCGTTTATTTTGTTTTCCAGGTTCCACATATAAGTGAAATCATATGCTTTTTATCTTTCTCTTTCTGACTTATTTCACTTAGCAGAATACCCTCATGTTTATTTAAACAGTATTTACAACAACCAAGTTATGGAAGCAACCTAAGTGTCTACCCATAGAGGAATGGATATAGATCAAGAGTTTTCATCTTTGTGGCTTTGGATTTCATAAAGTCTATGACACTCCTGATTTTCAGTTCAAGTTAAGAGTATGTTTTTTTTTGTTGGAGGAAAAGCTTCTAACTTTTGTTCAGCTTTTAAAGGGATCCATAAGTCTCAACTTGATTGAAAACTGATATTGGTAGTAATTGAAACTTTAGGAATAAATAAAATGTATTCCTTACCTTCACATATAATTAAAGAAGGTGATGAGGAAATGATGCTAAGGCAGATTTATGGGACACACTAAGTGTGTGGACAAGATAGGAGGCTTTAAAGATGAAAAAGATGGTTGTCACACTGGGGTAACAGCTGCATCACAGCAGCAAGTTGCCCCAAAGAAATGCTGCCAAAGTATTTAAGTCCTAAGTGGGGTTTAAGTATGGAAAGTTAAGGACGGGAAATGCTCACAGCTTTGCCAAAAGGGGGTCAATGGTGGCAGCTGGGCATGGCGAGTGTGAAAGCCACACTATTCTGGGTACTGAGCACAATAGAAAGTGAAGAAGTTAAGCTATGAGGCTTAATAATTCATTCAAGAACTTTGGCTGGGGTAGAGCACATGTTAAATGTTCTTACTGAAACAAAAACAAAAACAAAGGAACGTGAGGAAAACTTTGAGAGGTGTTGGATGTTTGTTCCTCTGACTGTGGTGATGGCATCATGAGTGTTTGCATAACTCTAAATTCCTCCAAAAGTACATGTGAAATGTGTGCAGTTCTTGGTATAGCAATTATATCTCAATAAAGCTGTTAAAAATTGAAAAATAGGGGTGCCTAAGTTGCTCAGTTGGTTAAGCATCTTCCTTGGGCTAAGGTCCTGATCCCAGCGGCCTGGGATCAAGCTCCAGGTCTGGCTCCCTGCTCAGTTGGGAGTCTGCTTCTTTCTCTGTCCCTCCCCCCAACTCATGCTTGCTCTCTCTCTCTCTCTCTCTCTCTAAGATAATAAATAAAAAACCCTTAAAAATTTTTAAAAAGTAAGACCTGGGCAGGGGAGGGGAAAGAAATTTCACTGGGAAGAAAATAATAAGTTAAAACAAAAACAAAGTTTTAAGAAGGTTCATAGCTTAGCCTTTAAAATCATCATCAAAGTTCGAAATGGTGTCCTTAATAACATATCCCTCTGTACCTAAATCAGAGAGAGAAATTATACTAGAAATGTCATGATTCTGACCCATTACATACATTCTCAAGTTTCTGGCCTTTATAAAGGGGTTCATAGCCTTAAAAAGGGTCAGGATTTTAGGACGTGTTTTATATTACTTACAACTTGAGAAATCTGTATTACTGAGAAGGGAAAACACACCATTTAAAAATATTATATAGGTTTGTGCTTGTGTTTTACTTAATTTTACATGTGGGGACCGAACTGTTGCTTCAGGGCGCCTGAGCGTCTCAGATGGTTAAGCGTCTGCCTTTGGCTCAGGTCATGATCTCAGGGTCCTCGGACCATCCTGAGTCTGGTTCTCTGCTCAGTGGAAAACCTGCTGCTTCTTCTCCCTCTGCCTCTTCTCACCCATTTCATGCTCTCTCCCTCTCTCTTACTTGCTTTCGCACTCTGTATCGCAAATAAATAATTAGTTTTTTAGAGAAAATCATAGCTTTATCCTAAAAAGTAAATACAATGACCTGGAGACCTAGTAATCAGAGTTCACGAGGTTGTCTGCTTACACATAGTACCCAGCCAACTGGTGGCTCTCCTAGGGTAGATTGGATGATCACACAAAATGCTTTGGTTTTAAGAATGTTTGGCAGCTCTTCATGTCCTTCCCAAGGATTCAAGAGGACATGGAAGTTGCATTCATAATTATTTCCCTTGAGTTTATAATTTTTCTACCTGTATGTCACCTGTATGTAAATTCTACCTGTATGTAAAATGTAAGTTTTCTACCTGTATGTAAAATGTAAATTTTCCTGAAAGTGATCTCATTTAACAGTTGGGGGGGGGGGGTGGTGCACCTGTGTGGCTTAGTCCTTTAAGTGTCTCACTCTTGATTTTGACTCAGGTCATGATTTCAGGGCTGTGGGATCAAGCCCCGCAATGGACTCCGAGCTGGACTTGGAGCCTGCTTAAGAATCTCTCTCTCCCTCTGCCTCTCCCCCACCCCACTTGTACATACACCCTCTCTCTCACTCTCTCTAAAAAAAAACAACAAAAAAATACCCCTCAAAAATTTAAATAAAGCAAAGCAAAAGAAAAGAAAATTAATGGGAATTAGTTGATGAAATCCCTTTCTTGCATGACTCTCTACACTTAGAGTGGTATGGAGACCCCTTAGATGGAAAGTTGAGGAGAGAGAGTTGAGCTTGGTCTGCAGAGTGGGGACCACTGTGATCTTCCATTAATTTTCCAAGCTCCCAAGACTAATTATGCCAACAAATATAATCTTTCTGGAGTAAGAGAAGAAAGAAAACAAGCGTTTCACATTGATTTTGATGCAGGTGCATTTATGTACATTTTGAGAGGGAACCTTAACCACATCTAGGAATGGGGAACTTCAGACAAACTCTCTGAGTTTTTGTTTCTGGTTTTCAACATCGATATAATCCTTACTACTTACAATGAGCTTTTATGTAGTTTCGATCCTCCCAACCACTCTATGAGGTAGGCACTTTTCAGTTATTAATTCTAATGAGGCATTTTCTCCATAAACACTGAAGGATGCCAAGAAAAGTTTGCCTTTAGATCTAGTTTCCATGTATTGAAAGAATAAATACAAGTTTTTTTTAAACTGTTTTTTTCTAACTTAAGTTTCAGAAGTTACATTAAACAATTCTTTTTTTCACAGTCTGCCTTTTACCGAGAAGATAAAAAAATGTCTGAAAGAAAGATGCCTTTGGATTCTTTTGAGATTAGCTCTGACTAAGCTTCTGACTAAGAAGTGTTTCTTTGTTTTCCTCACATTGTTTCAGGAGCAAGTGGGTGCTGACTCTCCAGCAGTAGGTATTCTGGAAGTTAGTGCTGGGTTCTTGCCTTTGGAACCAAACACATCATGATTTAAGTTTGAAGAACTTGGAGTCATCAGGCTGAGTTCACTTGTAGGTGTGGTAGGGCTGTTCTTCAACATTACATTTACCACAGGTCTAACTGTTCTATTGTATCTTTTACAGGTCATCCATATTTTTGGATTTTTTGGTACTTTTTCACAATTTTCCCTTCTTTAAAACAGTGTATAGTTTCTTCTAAAAACTTTCGGTATTTTGGGTGTTAGTTTGGGCTTCAGTTTCAGGAGCAATCCAAAGCTATCCAGAGTCAGCAACTGGAAACAGTGTGGACACTTCTGTTCAGCAATGCTCTTACCATCATGTGATGATTGGTAGGTCCAGGGAGGTAGTGGGCTGGCCTGGGGTGTTATCTTACAGTTTCAGGGAGGCAGCCACTAGGTAAAGCTTCTGCCTTTTTTTTTTTTTTTTTAAGAATTTATTCATTTATTTGAGAAAGAGAGAGAGAGAGAAAGAAGGAACAGGGAGGAGGAGCAGAGGGAGAGAGAGAAGCAGACTCCTCACCCAGCAGGGATCCTCATGTGGGACTCGATCCCAGGACCCTGAGATCACGACCTGAGCCCAAGGCAGACACTTAATGGACTGAGCCACTCAGGCGCCCCAAGCTTCTGCCTCGTTAGCTCCCCTTCCATGCAGCTCAGACCTGCTATGATAGGGAGAATCCTCCAGAAGGGGGCTTTCCAGGAAGTTCCTTATTTGTGAAGTAGTATTGCTGTGGTTTCTTAAGGTTCTTGTGCCTCCAATGCCTTATCTGTAAAATGAGGGTAATAATAGTACCCACCGCACATGGCTGTTGTGAAAATTAATTGACACACAGATTTATAACTGTGCCTAGGCAAACAATAACATCCTAATAACTCATAGCTAATGTTGTTATAATCACATTTAATCTGAAGGAGTTCTGTACTCTCATCCACATGCTGGCAGAAGAAAAGACCACAGAAGCATTCAAGTCCCTGGCCTTTATACAGCCGTGGGCTGAAGCAACAGAGCCAAAACCTAATCAATTATCAACCATATTTTGCTAGAGCACCCTGCCCCACACGTGATTAATGTACTCTTGGGTTCTCCTGCCTCAGTTTATGTTCCTGATTTATGTCTTTGCATTTTATTGTGAGTAATATGTATACAGAAAGTTAGAAAATTATATCGTGAGGAAAAAAAGAGAGAGAGAGAGAGAGAGAGAGAGAGAGAGACCAGAAGTGAGAAGGGCAGGTGTATATGAGTTACAGCAAGATTTTTTGTGTCAGTTTAGCTCAGTACTTCCAGTATATTCTGCCATCTAGCCACAGTGAAATCTCTCTTGGTTAAAGTCAGAAACCCAAATGATTTCCAATTCATTCCAATTTACGAATAGAAGATTTTACTGGCCTCCTGCAAACATGGACTATGCTGTTACATACATAAACAAATAAAAAAAGACACGGCCCAGATTTAAAGCAAACATACTTCTTAGGGAAAATGAAATTAAATAAAATGATCACCAACAGTTCTTGTACACTGAAATTTAAATTGCATGGTGAACTTGGACTATCAATATTTTTCATGCTGTTGCTTTGCAAAATGATAACACCTTCCATTCACTAGAGATAGAAAATATCTATGAACCTCTCAAAAGTTAAATGCAGGTGCAAATGCAGGGATATAAACTTTATATGTCCATGAAGACGGTCCACAAACCCTTACTGGAAGGATTTATTTTTTTGTGCTCCCAATGCTTACGGTGTTTTTAGTTGAGCACAGCCAAGAGAAGAAACGGCAAAGTAATTAAGATGACGTCTAAAACCCAGATTAGTTCAGCTTGCTTCTTAGAATAGTTAATATTAACTGCCTTTTACATTTAGATTCACTTAACTTGGCAAATGCCATGAAAACTAAATCACATAAGCTTTTCTCCACGGATACTTTTTCTACAACTGGGAAAAAATGTCCTAGATGTCCTAGCTTAAGAAATACTTTAATTTTGAGATGTTTTACAAAGAGTTATACTTTTAAAAAAAAACCTTATGAACAATAATCAAACATTGTGGTTGTCTTGAAAAATAGTTTCAAGACGTCATCAATTATTTTAACAAGTAAATAAAATGAGTAGCATAATTATAGCTCCACACATTTCCCCTAAAATGAGTGGGTAGTGACTATTTTTAAAGGTATTTTCATTGATTTTGTTATACTATTGGACAGCTTAGGAAATGTGAGAAGATACTGTTCCTAGCGTTCAAATGCACTTGGCATGCTAGATCTGCTTCAGGAGCCCCAGATTCCTTGTGGCTCAGTTCAAAGACAAATAGATGATAACTTATGAAACCCCAGAACTTCATGGAGACAATTTCATACTACCCCTACAGACCCAATTAAATGGTATCAAATATTTTTTAATTGTATGAATTGAAATGGACAGAGAAATAGTGGATTTGACAGTAGACTTCTCCTCCTACCTCTCGTACACTACTTTGATGATTCGTCCCAAAAAATCAGAAGTAGAAAAGAACTTCCTCTTACAGTGATTATGCAGCATAGCACCTAATCCTAGAAAAGCATGACCTATGTGGGGCAGGCTCAGAAAGGCATAGAGTTCAAGAAAAAAAACAAAAAAACCAAAACAGTTAAAAAGTCATTTTATACAAACTCTATCCTTGGTTTTCATGCTTGGAAATACATGCTATTCAATAGATAGTCCATGCCAACCTTTGTAAAAATCCAGTTTCTCTTCCTAAATATTTCTTTCACCTCCTCCTTTATATGTCCAAACTTTGAGCTCTGAAGTCATTGAGGGCAAATTAGATAAATCATTCACAGGTGCCCATGATCTAAGTATTTTATATTATCAGCAATCTTCACCCAGTTATGACAACATCCCCATATTTTGTAGATGGGTTAACTGAAAAATGTAATTTGCCCAGATTTATATAGCCAAGATACTCAAAATATTTGATTTCAAAACTCATGCTTTAAAACCACTGTGTGTGTTTCCTCTCATTATTCAAAAAGTCCCAATTCTACAATTTGAAAGAGAATCTATTTCAAAATATTTCTAATCATTAGCTCAAATTCACTGACAAATGTGTTTGTTTACTCCTCTCTCTCTCTCTCTCACACACACACACACGCCCATGCACTCTGGAATACAAATGCATACATACATATATATGTTTTTCCTTCATTATCTCAAGTTGTTATGTGTGCTTAATTTTAATAATGGACTGTTTCCTTGTTTTAAAAAAATCTAGCTGATAATCATTCCACCTGAAACGGTAATTGTTAACTTTGTGTTCTTACTTCTGGAGTTGAAAACTATTTTTTTTTTTTTAAACCTCAGGTTTGCATTATTTTTCCATCTGTGCCAAACCTCTCTTGTGCAGGAGCCAAGGTAAAAAGAATATTTAAGAGGAAGATAATAAATAGGAGAATAAGTGTTCATGTTTAATGCATTCAGTTCTTCAAATTTTCCATTATTATATTATATATGTTTTGTTAAAGAACAGTACAGAATAATTTATTATAAAATGTTCACTAAAACTTGAAAATAAAAAGTGAAAAATCTGATTGCAAAATTCATTCTTTTTGACTAGTTGAAAAAGAAAACTTAAAAAAAATTATTCAAAATATTTAAAAAAGAGTATTTCAATGGTCTCAAGTGTTAGAAAAGAAATTATTCATAAAAGTTCAAGGGATTTAGTTCTTCTGCCATTTCCTTAAATCCTTTGCAACAAATTAGTTTACTTTTGAATCAGGAAAGAATAAACAAATGAATTGTATTTCAAGACACCTACTTAATATAAAAAAAAAATTGATGTCAGAAAGTAGCACCCTAACAGAAAATTTGCTTGTAAATACAAGTATTTATACATTTCTAGACAGCCATTCATGGCCAATAACTCTAGATCCAATCATTATTATATTAAAATATGGTCTTTATTTGTGGAAAGAAATATTTTAATATACTCTAACAGTGATATTGAGACCACTGTCTCAGTTCACTGGTATGTCCACCAACCAGGAAGCTCCTCTGGAGCTTTGTCCAAAGTTTGTATTGGGATTTCACTATCTAGGCATAATTATTAAATTATTGGCCAGGTGCTTGAACTCAGTCTCCAGCCCCCCTAGCTTTCTTAGAGGTCAGGCTGGCCCAAAGTTACAACGCTCTGATCACACAGTTAATCCTTTTGGTGACCAACCCCTTCTCCTGAAGCCAGATAGGCACCTCCAGGCACATACCATGTCATTTCACTAGCATAACAAAGAAACACCTATTATCAGAAAATTCCAAGAATTTTTCAAGTTCTATATGAAGAACTGGGGATAAGGATTAGAAATGTTTTTATTATACCACAAATGCCCATTATGTGTTTATTTTCTCTAGTATCATAACTGATATAGAGCTTTTAATATTTTGTTCTGCCATATACACCTTAATATTCTTACTTTTTTTGTGGTTGTTTTTGAGATTACTTTCTAAGGCAATATATTCTTTACATAAAATTCTTATATAATATTTTAGAGAGAGAGAGAGAGAACATGAGGGTGATCACAAGAGTCACTATAATTAAATGAAAAGAAAAAAACGAGAAAAACAGTTCATTCTAGGGGCACAAGAATATTTTTCTACTGGTAGCTTAAAATTAATTAATTAGAGTTAATATAGGTTAGGGCTGAGATTAGAAAAGACCAAGATTCCAGGAACTTTCGTCTCAACTACTACCCAATTCTAGAGATGAGAATCCTAAAGGACAAGCAGAGGCATTAGATGAAGCACCCAGGTGTGCCTGTGGCGTTCCCGAAGTCATGAACATTCTGTAAAATTCCATGTCAAACAGCCATGGGAAGATTTCGAAGCAGAAGAAGATGCCAGCATCCTCACAGAAACCAAGGGGTCCTTATGGGATAGTTTAACAACCCGAGAAGCAAACTAACTATGTTTAGCATAGAAGCCCACAGTCAGCCCTCTGCTGCCCAAGAAGAGCCAGAGTCCCAGACAGCCAAACTTGAAGCAATCAGTGATTGACAAGGGTGTCAGTGATCTCCACGTAGGAAATGCTTTACTGTCTGGTCTTTCCTGAAACCTACATCTCTTCATTTCAGCTTGTCACCTGAGTTGCAGTCTGACCTGATCCATATATCCCTCAATCTCAACTGCCTTATACTTAGTCCTAACTTAGCCACAAACTAGACCATTGGTCCACAGCTTTGGCTACACTTTTGAATCAACAGGCAGACTTTAAAAATGTTCGTGCCTGAATCTACCTCCAGGCTAAGTAGAATCCCAAGAATTAAAGCTTGTGTATTTGTGTGTGTATCTGTGCGTGCGTGTGTGTGTGTGTGTCTTCAAACTCTCTGGTGTTTTCATGTCTATCGCTGCACTGATCTGACAGGATCAGCCTTGCCATGTAGTAGTTACAAAAGCAGCATAAATCAATAGCAACATTATGTTTAGTTTGAATTCTGTGGCAAGGTATCAGACTAAATTTAACTCAACTGCTCAGTGCATGAATTTGAAATGAATGACCAGAAACCATTTTTTGAAAGGTAGTAGATAATCTCCCAGAGCAAGATAATAAATTTTTGTCCCTTAAAGTTAGGGAAAGCTACAGAGTATCATTCATACCAGGCCCATAATATCTTTTTGAAAGATATTAGCACTGCACAGTATCAGATATCCCTACATTGCAGAAATTGGTACAAGATCAATTAGGAAGGAAAAAAAAAAAAAAAAACCAGAGCAATAGAATTATAGTTGTTGAAGTCAGAAAGCCTTTACACTATAATGACTGATTTTTAACAAAGAAGACTAAAAGAATGGTTTCCAATTAGTGTATCACTTCTAATATGGATAAGCTGACTAAGCCAATTAGGATGGATCAAAGAAGAATGGAACCTGATAGAGGTGATTCAGACTGATTCATTACTCTTTCACTCTTTGAAAGATTTTTATTAGTGCCCATCATTCTGAAATGATACCGCCTGCCGTTCTAGGCACTGAGGATAGAGTGATTGAGTTACGTGACATAGTCCCTGGCCTTCTGGAATCTACGTTTGTCTACAGGAATCAGATGAGAAACAAAGAATACAAAATACAATGTTAGGTAGTAATAAAGCTATGAAGGTCACTAAAGCAGAATAAGGGGATAAAGGATGATGGAGGGAGATGGTGATTTAGAACAGGTTGCTAATGAGGATTTATCAAAATGGGTGAAGTTTGCCAGAGATCTGAATGAAAGAGTAAGGCATACAAATATCTAACATAAGGGTATGTGAGGCAGAAAGAACAGAAGGCTCAATGGCCTCAAGGAAGAAACGAGTTTCGAATTTTAAGAGCCACAGAAGTTTATGCCTAAAATAGAGTGAGCGAGGTAGAAAACAATAGAAGACACAGTTTGAGAGACAGCTAAGGGCCAGGTCATGCAAGACCTCATAGACCAAAATAAACCTGGAAAGAGAAGAAATGGAAATAGAGCTAAGCCCTTGTTTATAATTACCCCAAACTGATTGACTCTAACGTAGTTTTACACAATTTTAATAACTATTATCCATAAATAAGTGGTACATTGTCAAACAGTTTAGGAAATTATTGATTAAAAAAACATTGGTACTATCTCCAGCTCTTGAGTGCTCTTTCCATTTGGGTAATGTCTATAGAATTTTGTAGCTCACTAGTATTTGTTTTGGTTGTGTAGAGTCTACGAATACTCTGCTTGTAGGAAATCTTCATTCTCTGTTATGTGGTTTTTATTTCTAATATTTCTATTTTTCTTAAAGTGTTTCTTGGCTAAAATTACCACCTGATCTTGCATACTACCCAGTTTTTCCATTAGAGCTTTTAACATATTAATCACGGTTCTGAAATTCACTGTTAGGTGTTCCAGGGCTTGTGTCATAACTGACTCCGGTTTGGTTTGCTTACTTCTTTAGGAGAGTGTTTTGTCCTGCCATTTTGTGTGCTTCTAACTTTTGTGGTTGGAAGCCAGACATCTCTTTTAAAGCTATAGAGATGAAGGTAGATATTTTCTGTAACTCTTGGAAATGGGCATGCCTTTAGTGTACAGAGTTGAGTTAATTTAATTAAGAGTCAAGATGGCTTTGCAGTTTGTTGTGTTATAGTCACTTTTAGGATACCACAGTTTTAATTCTCTATAAGTATACTTAGGATGAAAAATAGTTTGTCAGTGGGCTTTCTTTAGTGGCTTCTCTTTTTGCTTTTGGTCTTCTCTGTGAGCTATGCCTCAGAGAGGGTCTGTCTCTTGTCTTCTTGCCTACAAGGACATATTACTAGAAACTCACTAGCCTGTCGTGTATGTGTGTGTGTGTGTGTGTGTGTGTGTGTGTGTGTGTGTGTGTGTGTGTAGAGGTATAATCTCTGCTCTGAATAAGCTTTCGTCTTAGGCAGTCACCATAGTGTATGCAGCAGTCTCATTTCACTGTTCATCCCACAGCTGTATGCCCAACCCACACACATAGATTAATGGGTTTGTCCATGATAATTTTTTCCCCCATAGGTTGTCTTGCATAAGGGAGGTAGGGCAGAAGGATCTTGGTGAATTTCCTCACTTCTCCTGCCCTGGCTACTATTTCCCTTCCCCAGTTCTATACAAGGGAGACTTACTTGGGATTTTGTCTGTATTTCTCTGAGTACCCCGTCAGATTTATATATAAAAATTCTGCAAGAAGATGTGAACTTTCTCTGTTCCTGGGTTCCCAGGGTCTTCACTCTAGCTGGGCAGGGCATGTAGACTTTACATTAATTTCCCATCACCGAGCCTGAATTCTTGCTGCTTGCGTCTTGCCCTGGGGAGGCAGTGCTGGAATTTCATCTCTTCTCGCTCGTACCCACCTCTCCTGAGATTGGGGGCTGGTTGCCTGCCTTGCTCAGCTCCCTGGTGAGGAGCTCCCGAAAAGTTATGAACTTGCTGTTTTTCTGTTTTTGGTTGTTGTAAGTTTCAAAGCTACACTCATTTCAACTCTCTTTATGTGCATATGGAAACCAGTCAAAAGAGAAAAAAAAAAAAAACCTGCGGAGGTTACTGAGGCAATATCTAGTCTATTCATGGTAGAAAAACAATAGTTTTCTCAAATGATTATCATACCTGCAAGTGTCATAATATAATCAATAACAAACATCAAGGATAAGACCATTTTCTTTAGAGTCAGCCATTTATAGAAATGATGACTCAAGGCCTCATGATTATGTGGACTAGAGTTAGGCATGGCAACTATTTTTGGTTGTTTGCTTCTCCTAGGGGGCATAGGTTTCCCCTGAGCCAAAGCTGGGGAGATGTCATACTTGCTTTTATACTCCTTTCCCATCTAGTTAAACCTGAGCTTACGATTAAGATTTTTTTTTAATTAAACTTCTCTTATTTTATTATAAGTGTCGGGTTAAGTTCTCCACAATCCATCTTTGCTTTGGGTTTTCCATGTTCCACAGAATATTTCATTTGGGGTTTAAGGGAAGATACCCGACTCCTCACTAAAGATACTGGTACCTAAAATTGGGAAGAAAATAAGCAGCATCTGCTTGTTTACAAAATCTGCATCTCAGCTTTTCCACCTTTGAGATAGAGCATTCCACACTATGCAGGAGTGATAATCTTTGTTATCAGTGGACTTTTCAAGGGATCAGATCTATCAATATCAAGTCCCAAGCACTGCAAATCCCACTCACAGTGACCAGATTTGCAGGGACAGAATCTGCTTTCCTGGCCCATTGGAGTATACAGGGCATTCCAGTGTCCTATCTCCTCAGTGAAAATGCACACCCACTCCGAGTACTGAATGCTATGCCCTCTCCATCCCATCTTTCTCCTCCTTCATGGTGCATTTCCTGTCCCACCGCCTCTCTAGAACCCAGTCCAAGATTTGATCTTCACCTTCCCTGACCTGCCAATGACACTCATTTCCTCTATTACATTCTGTGACACTTGATTATATCCTGCGTTGTATCTTTCTCCAAACATTTCATGGATCATGTCATTCTAAAATTACTAAAGTCCCTAAGGAGGAAAGCATGTCACTCTTACTTTGCATTCTCCCGCTGCCTTGTACGTTGTCAGGCATATAGCAAGCATGTGACAACACTGAGCTGAGTAAGTTTAAATTTCTGTATTGAAGAAAGAAAGAGAAAGAATGGGAGGGAGACTTTGGTGATCGGTATGAATAACATTAAGTCTAACAGGGGAGAAGAATCTGTTGACTATCATAGGCCCGAACTGAAGGCTGAAATTTCTATAAAATCTAGCATCCCCCCCCCCCCCAATTTTCTGCCCTCCAGGGTTATCTGCGCGCCCTTCTGTGTCCCAGACACCAAGGCACGTTCCTGAGGCTGCTTTGTGTCTCTTCCTCGTGTCTTCTTTACATCCGTGCGGAGGTTGCACTGTCTAACAGAAGGGCTGCTGCAGATCAACCCCTCCGTGGGTCCCCCGCATCGCGGTGCCCAGTGAAAGAAAGAAGGCAGCCCTGCGCGGAGCAGCTGCAGCGATTTCAGGAAGCATCAGTGCATTGCCAGGGAATTAGCAGCCATCCAGAAGCACTTCGTGGGTGAGTGCGTTCCACTGTCGGATGTTAAGGGCAACTCAGAAATGGCCCGATGGAACTGCTCACAATGACAAATGTGACATCTGCCACAGAGCCCACCATGCAGCTGTCCGCGTCGTGTCCATCGGGGCTGTGGCTGGCGCCCCGTTCTGCCGGGCTCCGGAACAACACGGGGTCTTGATCTGGTTTACGGCTTCGTGTTTCCATCAGCGAATGAGCAGACAATGCGTCCCTATGATAACAGAAGCTGATGACAGCTTTTGTCACCCGTCTGCCAGGGAACATATGCTGGTGTGATGGAGAATTTGCGTATTATAAATTGCTACATGACCTCCGGCTTCTGCAGGTTTATGGTTGTTCCCAGCAAGATATTCACTGCAAAATGGTTCAAAATTGCCTGCTGAGGATTCCGAATACACCATTCCTGTCCAGCATGCCTTCCCGGACGGCTGCAGAACGACCAGCCTATTTCACGGCCCAAAACATTGAATCACTTGCGTAAAAAGGCTTATTCAACACTCGCTCAGTTTTGTCAGTGACCTTTCCTTGCTTGTAAGAAGAAAATGAAGCGAGATCTATTGTGTATCTGGCTTCAATTTACTGGCCAGAACATTACCAGTGATGTTTGGACTAATAATATCATCAAGCCCTTCCAGAATTTCAGGGGGAAATAAACAAAATACAACCAGACAACAACAAAACCATCTATTTGATGCTGCCAGATCCTAGGGCTGCCGCTTTTTACTGGAAAGCAGAAACATTTGGCTGCCTGGAACTAGATTACATTCATATTCATTAAAGAGAGTTAAATGGATATTTCTGGCCAGGAATTTGGATATGATTAATTTTAAATTGAATCACAATGAGAAGATGGCCATTTAAAATGAATTTCCAAAATACTCTTTTGTTATGCTATTTTAAAGAAAACTCCAAGCAAACCCTCCCATTCAAAAATAAGGTATACATTTAAATATAGTTTCCCCCTGAAGATAGTGTCAGCAAGCCAATTCCTTGAAATCCATAACATATGGTGTCTTGGAGAAGCTGTATTAGGCAGCGTGTAAAAGTAATTTATGATTTTCATTAAAGAAACATGAAATTTACTTATTTGATGCTAATACCCACACCCAGGGAATTTCAAACCTAGGGAATAAATGATCATTGTTCCACAAAGCCTGGGCTATTGACAACCCTACTCCACTCCTGTCACTCCCATTACGTCTGTCCTTAGTAGATAGATGTCTGGGGTGTCACCAGGCTCTGCCTGCAGAGTCTGGGGTGAATGTTTGGGCACAGTCCCGGGAGCCTTGTACGTCTACAGTTACCTCCTTGTGCAGAATTCTTTCTCTCTCTGTAACTCTTTCTCTCTTTTCCTTTCCTCTCTACCTTTCTATGTTTTCCTTTATATATATATATATATTTTTTTTTTTTTTTGCACACATTTATTTACACAGTTGGGTTCCTTTTACGTACAACGCTGGGCAGCTTATTTCATTGACTCCTAACAATGTATGAAGGTTATTTTACTACTTCTGTAAACACTGTGTTATTTCATTCAGTTCATTTGCAGGATGCAGGGTAGAGCTCCATTGAATGGATATACATAATTTATTTTTTTAAAGATATAGAATAAATATGTTTACATTTTAAAAATAATGCATGCACATGGTAAAAGGATATTGGGCTGCACAAAAGAGGGCAAAAGGGAAAGCAGTAATCTGCATTTACTGCCAGCTGTCTTCTTCAGAGACCACAGTAACGATTCCTAGATTTTATGGTTGTTTCAGCTATAAGAAAAACAATTGAATCTTGTCATCTAAGCCCTAATTTGTCAAATTTATATCGTATCTCTTTATTGTCAAACCTCCCTCCCACCACTGTGATGATGAGGAATTTAACAAATGTACAGCATTTCCCACTCCTTCTCTGCCTTTGGATTTGGATACTATTATTATTATTATTATCATCATTATTACTTCATCATCATCATCATCATCATCACTGTTATCATTAGCGGTATTACTTGTAAACCTGGTGCTTGTTTTGATATTTTTAAATAACCCACTTAAATCACTACTGCTTGATTTATCAAGTTCATCCAGTTTATTTTATGCTAAGATTTATTTTATACTAGCTCTCATTACAGATAAACCTCAAGTCTCAGAGGCTTAATACAATAAAAATTCATTCCTCACTCCCATCGCTGTTCATCTTTATACTGATCAGCAATCCTGGAGGGCTTTTTTCTCCTCCAAGCTTTTATGCTATTTTCTTTCATATAAGAGTATTAAAAGTTTATGATAATTTCTCCAAGAGTCATTTTTGTCCCTTGAAAGGATTTTGCAGTGAACACATATGTCTTCAGCTTCAGAAAATTGGGGATATAATCTTTAATTATTCTTTTCTCTCATTGTTGCTATTTTCTCTTTGACAATTTATTATATTTCCACAACGCTTAATATTTCTATATTTTCCAGTTTTTGGTGTCCTTATTTTTTCTAGGTTGATCTTATCACATCTCCTTTTTAAAATTCAGCCTTTAGATTCAGAATTTCTTCTATAATTTCAGAATCATACTTCAAATTTCTAAGGAATCATTTTTCTCTGATCTTGGTTTATATTTCCATTGCTGTATGAAATGTGTTTTTTAGTCTCTAGATTATATACTTAGAAAAATTGCTTCTGAGTCTCTAATTGGCTTATTTCTTCTATACCCAATTGTTCCAGTGGTTTCTTGTGACTATCTTTCCTAGAATTGATTTTCTCAAATATCTGTTGATTTTCATAATTGTCCGTGCACATTATGAATGAAAGCAGTTGATGAGTGTGATGTGGCTTATGTTGCTTCCTCTAGTGTTGAGAACTCTTAGTTCTCCAGAAGGCCTCTTATTTGAATGGGAGAATGACCAGGAAACCCAGGTAAACTGAAAACAGTGACAGAAAGATTTCCTGTAAATTTAAAAGTGGTATAAAAGTGGTATAGATTAGATTTCTCAGAAAGTAGGGTCTAAGATGTCGAGAGGTATGAGAGAGTTTATTGGAGACTGCATATCCTTTCATGCACCAGTCATTGGAGGAGACAGGCTGCTGGAAGAAGGGCAACATGACTTTAGTGAGAAGCTTTGTTCAACCTAAGATGCTTCTCCAAACATGTAGGCAACTGAAGCCAATTCCCGAGTAATGATCCCAGCATTGGGAGAATGAATCCTTCGATCCAAAAGGGACTGTGCCATAATATAGTATCCATCACAGGAACATGCAGACAGTTTGGGAACTTCCATATTATAAAGTGAGGAGGACTTTGGTGTGTGGTAGAACTTTTATTTTTCCACTTCTTTTTACTGGGGAAAACCACTGATCAGTCTGGCTCTGCTTCTTTCTTGGGACATGCTGTCTTCACTAATGGCCCCCTTCAATATGTAGTCTACTTCCTTTAGAGAGAATGTCACAATCTTCTTTTTGAGGTCAAAAGTAATAGCTATCAGCCATTCTATTTTTATAGAGAAGGGAGACAAGAGCCTCAAAAATACTTTATTAGATCATCCAGTGGTCACCCCAGAGTACCTATTATTGTTCCTTTCATTGAGTTACTCCAGAGTGGAGAAAGGCCCATATTTTCTTCTGATGTCTTGAGTGATGGCTTCATCTTTTTTCAAACATCAATCCCATCTCATCTGCTGTTTTCCCGGAACCTTCCAAAAATGTAGCCCATTCCTAGCACACTCCCTTGTGCTTCTGCATTATTATGACTTCTTTCTTCTTAAATTTACATTTTCTTTCACTTCATTCATGAGCAGGAAACCTATGGAGCAAGTTCTCATTGTGATTGATCACGAATGCCAAGCCAGCTCAGTAGAATGGGGTGAATCTTGGTGAAGGTTTCAGGCAGGCATCTGCCTAGTTCCACCACTTGTGACCTATGTGACTGAAGGCCAATTATACACACTCCCTGACACTCAGTTTCTATTTAAAGTGGGAATAATAATATGTATTAAATCAAGTTAATATAAGGATATAAAAATGTTTAGCACAATGCCTGGAACAGAACGTGCATGGAAGAGATGATTGTTCTCGCACAGCCTTTATGTCCCTCATAATGCCTATCGGTGTGCCTTGTATCTATGGAAAAGTAAAACTTCAAAATTTAATAAAATCTAAAATCTATCAGACGACCAGGATGCAAAACATTGTAAGGATTTGGTGAGGCCTGGTATATTTTTAAAGTGATTGAACGATGTGACAGCTTCAGCAATGCTGCATATAATATCACCACTGCCGACTACTACCTTGAGATTTCACAAAATGTCATAGGTAATGGTGACAGCATTTTACCTTACAGCTTTCTTGCTTAACACCTTTCCTTTTAATAATGTTTTATCTCTTATTCTTTATAAAGTTGATGGATTAAAATAAAGATAAACTAGTTATTACCTAGAAGCAGGAGGTCAATCACAGAGTACTACGAGATGTATTAAATTCAGTTAGAGTTTCTCAGTTGTGATCGTTAAATGGCATGAAAGAAATATCAGAGGACATGGCCGTCTACTTGCCAGATATTTGACTTTGCTTTAAGCCCGTCACTTTAACTTGTAGCCTCCTTGTCTTTGGGTCTCAAACCAGAATAAGATGGTCTCTCCTGCATTAGCTTCCTTGGGCTCCTATAAAAAAGTCCCACAAGGTGAGTATCTTAAGTAGCAGAAATTTGTTCGCTCACAGCTCTGAAGCTACATGTCCAGCATCAAGGTGTTGGTGAGACTGGTTCCTTCTGGAGGCTGTGGGAGAATCAGTCCTATGCTTCTCTTCTCACTGATGATGGCCAGAAGTACTGGACATTCCTTGGCTTGCAGAGGCATCATTCCAACCTCTGCTTTTGTCCTAATTTCCCTCCTCTTAGACTGACACCAGATATTGGATTAGGGCCTGTCCCGATTCAGTATGGCCTCGTCAGAACTTGATTACAACTGCCAAGACCATATTTCCACTTACGGTTGCATTCACAAGTACCAGGGGTTAGGACTTATACACATCTTTTGGGGGAGCAAGTTTCAATGCATCCTAAGTCCTAAACTTAAAAAAAAAAAGTGATAGTGGCTGTTTTGCTTAAGATGTTTTTTTGTCACGAACCAAAAACCCAAACAAGTAAAAGACGAAATGTTTTGGGAAGGATTCTGGAACATCCTTCAATTGAGTTGGACACTATGAACAAAAGGAAATTGAGGACAGCAATGTTACTAAAAATTGGGGAATTCTTTTTCCCATCTCTTTGCCCAACTGCATACCACTGGTCCATTCTTCTCTCTAGTGGTAAGCAGGTTTTCTCTGTTTTCATGTTGTGTAACAGAAAAGGGCTACCCAACATCTTCCCAGGGCAGAAGACAAAGGTCAGACAGAAAGGTACCATGAATCCCTCCGTAGGTAGAGTGGGCATGGGGAAGTAGGGACGGCCCTGGAAGCTCAGGGGAGTCTTGTCTACTGACCTCATTTTTCCCAGTGAGGAAGGATGTGGACTTATCTTTTGAAAGAAAAGAGATTCTGATGGTATAAAAAAAAGTCAATATTCAAGTTTTGTAAAAGCTGTTCAGAGGATGAGAGTCAGTGATGAAGAGCCATGGGATTGAGGATATTGTTAATACCCAGACTGAGGCTGGACACCATGTGTGTTTAACAGACTTGATCTCCTCAGATGTTTGTCATTGGTAGTGGTGAGGAATTCCAGTGTAACAGATGATTACTAGGTGAGTATATCAATTACCAGATAAGCCCTGCATTCTTGCATAAGCAACACAAGGGGACATTTTAAGTTCATTTAAACTTGACCCTTTGAGAGTATCTTCATGGTAAAATGGCTCATCACAAAAGGGATACCACAAAAACAATCTTAGTTGAAATTTTTTTCTCATTTCTTTATAGTTATCTTTAATCCTTAGCTTTTAAGGAAAAACAACATTATTTTTTCGTAAGTCAGGGCTTCTAAGTGGGTTTTGGGTTACTGTTTCTATAACAGGAACTCACACACACAAAAATACACTTTTCATTTCTAAATACATATTATGTGTGCTCATGTCATCACTGGACAAACTTAGATAAGAACCTTTTGCTCTTTTGTAAATCCAGCGACTTGTCAGAGTGAGCAGGGGGCGGCCCAAACTCTTGCCACACCAGTTCATTATTTTCTAACGAAATAACTAACAATTATCTGGGAAAAAAAAAACCAAAACCAAAATGTCAAAAAGCACTTTCTTGCCAAAACTCTGAGTTTTTTTTTTGTTTTGTTTTTTTCAATCTCTCCTTTGTTTATTTGTTTGCAATGGACAGTCTGGATAGAATATCACTTAAACATCAATTCAAAGAAAGCTGACACATAGTAAACTCCTTTCCTTATGACCTTGGCTTCTACATTTCCTTTTTTCTTATCTTTTCTATCTTCCCTTTAGATGAACTCTCCTTTTGATATTTTTCTAACCCCTCATCCTGATAGCATCTTCCTCTCTCCAATCTTCCATTTTTCATTCCCCCAACAGCCCTAGTCTAGGAAAGACCTTTCTAAAAGCTCTGTTATAGGGGTGTAATTAAAATCTACCAGTATCTTCTTTCCTCTCAGTGGGTATTTGTGTGCTCAGAGACAGAGAAAACAGGGCCCTGTTCAATGTTCAACGTGGTTTTGTTGATAAAGGAGGGGTAGAGGAATAGTGTCTGTGTGATGAATAGTTTTCATTGTTTTTTTAATTAATGTTCCATAAAGCAGCATTCTCCAGGCAGAAATTTGATTGCAAAAACAGGAGACTTTCATTCTTCTCTCAGTTTTACATTGATTTTCTGTTCTGCTTGAGGCCTTTGTAGTTATGAATGTAAAAAACGTCTTAAAGAATCTGATTTTATTTTATATAAATATTTTGGATGTGCTTCTTGATTGTGGTCATTGGAGCGCCCATTTGCCTTTTCCATTGAAAGGTGTGTGTGTGTAGGCTTCTTATATAATTGTACATATTAAGCTTCCCAAGAAGTCATCAGCTTATGGGTATTAAATGGGGCTGCAATAATGCCAACTATTGGATTTTATTCCTCTGAGATCATAATATAGGAGTCTTGGTGATTATTTCAATTAAGCATGGTCAGCTGTCATGTGACTGATCACATGATGTCTGATGTATTTTTTTCTCTCCTTCAAACCCTCTGTTGGGCATCAGACACCACCATTTTTTTCCTATGGCATTTACTATTGCCTGATTCATCCATGACCTTAGCTGTTCAAGCAGTGAAATAAGTATTCCTTGTGTTTGGAGGTGGTGGGGAAGAGCATCACAATTCTTCCCAGTTCTGCCCTGTCAGAGTGGTCCTGAAGAAGGATCGCTAGATACCCAGTGTCCCAGACAGTTTTCAGGGAATAGCTGATTTTTTTTTTGATAATAATACCTCCCCCACCTGTTAGATTTTAGTCTCAGACACTACGATGTTCTCAGAATCCTACAGATTTCTACTTGCTAAGACTGTATTCCTTCAAGGTTTTCATGCCCTTAGGATGTGTTATCTCCTGGGGAGATCTGTCTAACCTAAGATGAAAGAGGCATTTCTGCAGTGACTATAATCTGTACAATGCCGATTCTGTATTGAGGGAAAATAGTAAAATAAATATAGATCTAAATGTGTGTGTGTGGGAGGGGGTCAGTCCCAACATATGTTGCTTTTTAAACAGAAGTAACATTTTATTTGAAAATTTGATCTCAAATTTATTGAAAAGTTAAAAAATAAGAATACATGTATATCCTTTGCCCACATTTGCCTATTTTTAATATTTTTGTCTATTTGTGTTTTCCATTTTTTTTTCTTTCTCTCTAAATCCATCATGTGTATTTCATAAGAAACAAGATATTCCCTTATAGAACCACAGGACAGCTATCAATTTGGGGAAATTTAGCATTGATATAATCTTTTAGTCTAACCTATCATCTGCATTCTAATTTTTTCTTTCTTTCTTTTTTTAAGATTTTATTGATTTATATGAGAGCCAAGAGAGTGAGAGAGAGCATGAGAGGGAAAGGGTCAGAGGGAGAAGCAGACGCCCTGCTGAGCAGGGAGCCAGACTCCATCCTGGGACTCTGGGATCCTGACCTGAGACGAAGGCAGTCACTTAACCAACTGAGCCACCCAGGTGCCCTGTATTCTAATTTTTTCAAATAACATGCGAATGTTCTTTATAATGTTTTTTCCCTTTAACACAGAATCTAGTCTAAGATCAGATATTATATGTGTAATTTTATATTTATATTCAGTTTGTATGTCTCTTTATTCTACTTTAATCTAGAATAATCTAGAGTAATATAGAATACACCCACAGGATACTTTGTTATAACATTGGCTTTTTAAAAAAGGATATTCCTTTTGCATATGTCCAGTGTTTTCTGATAATTAGATTCAGGTTATGAACTGCTAGCCATATCATATCTTGGGTCACATGATATTTATCTGTCCTCCATTGGTGATATTAATTTTGAGCATTCTGCCAAGATGTTAGCCAATTTCTCCACTATATAGTTATTATATTTTCTCATGCAACTGCTAAGTGATTCATGTAAGACATTTTACAACCATGCGAATATCCTACTTCTCATCAAAATATTACCTTCAAATTCATATTCATTGATGATTGTTGTCTGAACTAATAATTATTACTATGATGTCTACAAAGTGATGATTTTCCATTTATAATACCTACTACACATTTTACTTTTGGCATTCAACATTCTACTGTAAGCAAGGTAAGTGCTGGGTCTTAAGTTAATCTATATTATCAGACCCGAATTTATACACTCACAATACACACATACACAGAGCTGTGTAAGAAACCATATCATATGCATATATATGTATGCACACAAATACATATACATATATATACATACGCACATATATAATATATACATATATATAATAAACAATAAGCCTTTATTTTTATATTATTTTCTAAGAGTTTTTTTGTTCTCATCTTGCTGGTTTGAAAAATCCCAAAATGTTTCTTGTACCAGTTTAACCCTAATCTCATCAAGGATCCAATATTGAAATCTCCAGTACAGTCAGTATTCTTAAACTATGATTTAAAAAAAAAAATGCATTTGGAAAACATTTAGTGGTAACTATAAGTTGTTCATAGAGAAAATTAGAACTGAAACTCACTTGTCACCAGAATTAAAGAAAAAAGACAAAATGGATTTTCTCTCTGCTCTACATCCATAAGACAAATAAACATGACTAATATTTGGACGAGTTACATAAAAATACAGTTCCTGATTTGGTTTAAAAAAAAAAAGCTGATACTCCTTTTTTCATTAATTATTACCTAATTTACAATGGGTTTATGTGAACTGATTTAAACACTGATTTTAACATTAAATATGACCCAGGAAAGGATAAAAAAAATACATTAATTTAAAAGAAGCATTTTAAGCACGTGGAAATAGACTAACCCCTTTGCTTTCGGTTGATGACTGTAGATTTGCCCTTCTGTCTTTTACCTTGTTCTTTCTGTTCCTTAAGTCATTAAAGTAAAATAAAGAAGAGGGCACTTAGTTCTACTTAATTCTATTGAATGCTCTGTCATTTGACAGCTAAATGTCTCACAGGCTATAAAGCATTAGGTTCTTCCTACTCCTCTCTTGCCTGGAACAATCCTCACAGTCCTGCCTATGCATCTGAGCGGCATGAAAAACACTGACAAGGAGAAGCATAAAGAAAGTAAAACCTTTTCTCAGAACATAATACTTTAATGTATGAACCTGAAAGTGCATGATAGCATAACTATTTTAAGGCCAAAGAGAGAGAACATGGCAAAAGAATTATTATTTTTTAGCCTATTTAGCTAGATATCTTAGCTGAATCTTTGAGACTTAACACACACATGCGCAGAAGTTCATACTCAAACGAGCCTCTGTTTTAACAGAAGATAAGCAATTACTCCTTAAGCAAGAACGTGGAGTTGAGTACATTAACTTAACCGCACGCGGTGGGAACTGGAGAGCCAGGCCAAAAAAAGGAATGACTGGTGCCAGTTCCATGAACTAATTACTGCCCTTACTTTCCTGGCTCCCGAGAGTAGTAAGGAGGCCTTAGGGCTGCTGGATCCCACGCAATAGCAGGGTAGAAGCTGGAAGAAGCAGCAAGCCCGGAAGCAAGTTGGGGGGCAGGGTTAAAGTTGTCTTGGATGTGAAAGCTGAAAGGATGGCACATTCTCTAAATACCTTCGTTTTCACATGACTAAAGCTGACTCCCCCCCCAGAACTCATCAGCAACCCCCCTCCCCCCGCCCCCTTAGATTTGAGCAGGGAACAAATGCCTTCTGGCTGACTTTATAAAAGGGGGCGGGGTTTAGAAACCAAATTCAAAACAGCTGGAAAAGACCCAAGGGGGATGTATTCTCTCCTATGACCACTGACCCACAGTCATTATAGCCTCATTATAATACATTTATTGTTTTGACACCATGGCTCCATGGAGGGAGGCCGCCATGACAAGCCCAACAAGGATCACAGAGGACCAAAAAATTTCCCTCTTGACTGGTAGGAGGAATCCCTTAGATGATTGGAAGCAACCTTAGTCAGAGCCCACCCAAGCTATGATCCATAACCTACACAAACATGACCGAAAAAGACATCCCTGACCCCAGTGCTGTTGCCACCTCCGGGCCTGCCACTCTCCCACCTGGAGAGGGTTCCCTTGCTTTGAGCACTATTAAACGCTTGCTTGCTTAAGAGTTTGGCTCTGAATTGTTTCTTGGTCAAACTCAAGAACTAAGGCCGTTAACAACTGTGGTCCAGAATTTGCTTTTAATAGTGTTGGGAAGACACAAAAGCACTAAGTGAGTCCTCGAAACGCAATGTATTGCCCTGTTCGACCAGGACTCAGTCTCCCGTTTCTAGGCGACTTGCTTCTTCCTCACAGATGTCACCAAAAGCAAAATAAGTTCACTCCCAGTTCATTGGGTTTGAGTTCTGACTGAAATGTGGCCTCCTTAGATTAAACAAGGAGGCCATGAGGCTGATGTGTCTCTAATGCCTGGATGATCTGCATAAGCAAACCAGAACCAAAGCCTAAATGCCTCAAGGTTTGAAATCAAAACACCAAGGACTGTCAATAACAAGCAGCCCACTAGGCTTTAAGCTGTAGCCAATCAATTAATTTCCTTGCTTTGTTTCTGCCTTTTCCTTATAAAAGTCTCCCCTTAGCTCCTGTTTTTGGAGCATTCCTAACCATTTCTGGTTTGGCATTGCTTGACTTAAATAAAATCTTAAAATGTTTAGTACATCTCAGTTTATCTTTTAATAGCCTTAAGATTTTTGAAACATTGATATGAAAGATAAAGCAAAATGCAGAGTCCTGTCTCACAAGAAGCAAAGGCTTAAATAGAATTTTGAAGATTGCCTTTGAGGAAGGAAAGCATCACTCTGATCAAATCTTCATTTATGTAAATATAGCTATTCCATCTTATCTCTGAGAGATACATTCCCAGACCACCATGGCATGCCTCAAACCACAGATAGACTGTTTTTTCCTATACATACATAAATACCTAGAGAAAGTTTAATTTGTAAATGAGGGACAGTAAGAGATTCACAGCAGTAACTAATAATAAAATAGAATAATTGTAATAATATACTGTAATAAAAGTTACGTGAATGTAGTCTCTGCCTCTCAAAATATTGTAGTGTATTGTATTGTACTCACCCCTCCTCCTGTGATGCCATGAGGCAGTAAGATCTCGGGTGACCAGAATGGAGGAGAATGACTCCGGAGTTGTGACGAATGTTCCTTAGGCCGTTACTGACCTAATGACGCTGTGTCAGAAGGAGGAGCAACTGCTTGATCTGTGACTGATTGCAGGTAACTGAAACCAAAGATAGCAAAATCACGGATAAGAGGGGACTATTGTAGACCTTAAAGATCACAACAAGAAGGGCATCTCTGAAATGCTCTGCTCCAAGAATAGCTCTAATAATGGAAAATGGTATGTGTATCATGTTGAACTACTTTTTATCTTGTTCCCTGGAGAGTGTTTTTATTTTTTTCTAAGTGAGTATTGAAATTGTTCTGGGTCTAAAAACTGTTGCTTGGGGGTTTTGTTTTGTTTTGTTTTGTTTGGAGGAGCTCTGCTTTTTATGTGTTTTCAGTTGTGTATAAGAGACTCAGAGCCAATGGAGGCCCACATCGGGCTCTCTGCTCAGCAGGGAGCCTGCCTCCTCAACTCTCTCTGCCTGCTCTCTGCCTACTTGTGATCTCTGTCTGTCAAATAAATAAATAAAATCTTAAATCTTAAAAAAAAAAAAAAAGACTCAGAGCCAAAGATCTGAAGATGAAGTCTCTCTTTTTCATGGGCAACAGTGAGATGCTTATAAGAGGAGCTGGGCCAGGCCCTATTGAGAGAGGAAGCATGGGTCCACGGAGGGCAGCATCCTGGCCACCGAGGTTAGTTCCTGTGGTGCCCACAACACTGTTCTCACAGGCCACTCCTTGTAGAAACAACCCTGCATTTGCTTCTGTTGAACAGCTTCTTGAGAAGTGGACAGCAAACATAAAAAGCCAGAGCAGGAGAGCGACATAGGGGACTCTGCCCAGAACACAAGACACACAAATTTGGAGACCTGCCAAAACTCCAGTGATGGCAGCTGGGGGCTTGCTGGTGGGTAGCATCCTATGGGCATTAATATGAGTGTGACTTTATTTTGCCACATGATGAACGCAGAGTTCCCACTTCCTTGTTCATCTACGTAAATACTTGGAAGGTTTCTTTTCAGTATGAATATCCTATCAGGGTGAAGCCCAGAGTTCAATAATTTATTTTAAACCATGACATTCTGCCAATATCAGCCATGCCTCTATTGTTCTGAAGTGGCCTAACAGTTTAGAAGAGCTATAACCTAACCGAACTCCCGATGAAGGACATAAATAACAAACGACACAGGAAGTTAAGGAACTTAGGGGAACAAGCAGGAAAATGAAAGAGAATGGAAATCAGGGTACTCTGGTGGGCACTTCTGTGTCACCATAGAAGGTCATTGTGACAAATAGAATGCCTGGAAGGGGGCGGGCAGAGGATGGGTACAAAACCTACAGTAAGTATAAATTTCCTTTGTAACGTTTGGTCTCTGGTTGGTCTGGAATTTATATTCACCACTAGTCCTTGAGAAAATCTCACAAATTTTACCTAAAAACAAAAGTCCAACAAAAATATAAGAAGTTTCCTATTCATGGCAAAGCTTGTAATATTTCAAAGTTAAAACCCAGCCCCCTGTCAAAGGCCTCCAGAGAAATGGTCCAGCTAAGGAAGGGCAGGGTGCAAACTGATTCTGATGGCAGTTGAGAAGACCTTGATAGGTTGCTGGAAAGAGATCGTCTTGCCTTGTCAAACCCCTGCCAGCCATAATTTAAAGGGACAGAAGTCATTAGTTTGCAGCGTTATTCTCTTTGTGCCAATAAAACTTGTATTTGCCTTTCTTTGCAAGCCTCATTGCTCTGTAACTCAGTGTCAGCCAGTGAGTGAGACCTGTCTCAGTAACACTGACAACCACAAATTTCAGCAGCATAAATGTTACACACGCGCATCTGGTCTTCTGAAGGTGAATTGAGTTGAATTGTTTTCCAAGCTACACCTTTATCATCAGTTAAATACTGATGATCTTATATAGTCCAAAAGTTTGTAACATTTTTTCATTTTCTAAGAAGGGCAATCATACATTTAACTCAAAAAGGAAATTGAAGCTATAGCCTCTTGTTTAACTGAATCAATTGTTTGAGATCTGATCACAAAGCAATCAAGGGGATTTTCCTCTGATTTGTTTGGATGCAATTTAGCAGTCAGCTCCTAAGTTCCTGGTCTTTGGAGAAGAGGCGAAGTTAGCTTGAAACACCCAATTCTACAGACTGTGTAAATCCAAAGCCCTCATCATGATTTTGAATTACTGTGGACTTCTGTTCTCATGATCCACTTCCCAGGTGCTGCTCCTGTTATATCCCATCCAAACCCTAACGAGAATTTTTTTTTATATTAACTGATTAAAAAAATCAATTTCAAGAAACATTCAGTGAAATTACAGGACTTTACCAGAAGTGATATTTGATGGTTATGGAAGGAATCACAGTGTACATAATTCAGTCACCCAACGATCTGAATTCTCTTTTCTCCCACTCTATCTGCTGCCTATCTTTGTCTCTCATTTCCTCTCTTATTTCTATGAAGAGAAAAATAAACTTTCATAATAATGATACGGGGAGTATAGCAATCACCTTTAAAAAAGAGAGAGAGAAAAAAAAAAAAATAAAAAAAAAAAATAAAAAAGAGAGAGAGATATAATTGTCATATGACATTGTTAAGTTTAAGACATAAAACACGTTGATTTTATACATTTATATATTGTAAGATGATTACCATCACAGGGTTCCCTAACAGCTCTAGCATGTCTTATAATTATCATGTCTTTTTTTCTGATGAGAATGATTAAGATCTTGTCTCTTAACAACTTTGAAGTTTAAAATACAGTATTGTTGATTGTAATCACTATGTTGTGCATTAGAGCCCCAGAATTTGTTTATCTACTCCTTGCAAGTTTGTCCCTTAAGATTTTATTTATTTGACAGAGAGAGAGAGAGAGAGAGAAGCACGGGGGAGACACAGAAGGAGTCCAATATGGGGCTCCATCCCAGGCTCCTGGGATCATGACCTGAGCTGAAGGAAGATGCTTAACCAACTGAGCTACCCACACACCCCACAAGTTTGTACCCTTAAACAACATGTTGCCAATTTTTCCACCCCCTAACCCCTACAAGCATCACTCTACTCTCTGTTTTCCTTAGTTCAGCTGTTTTAGATTTCTCATATAAGTGACGTAATAGAGTTTTTGTTTTTCTTTATCTGACTTATCTCACTTAGCATATGCCCTCAAGTTCCATCCATATTGTTACAAATGGCAAAATCTCCTTCTTTTTCATGGAAGAATAATATTCATATATATATGTATACACACACATACATATGATATCTTCTTTATCTGTTCATCCATTGACAGACATTTGGATTGTTTCCATATTTGGCAGCAATGCTACAATAAACATAGGAGTGCAGATATATTTTTGTGTGTGTCCTATTTTCATGTCCTTTGGCGGTTTACCGAGAAATGGTATTGCTGAATTGTAGAGGTTCCATTTTTAATTTCTTGAGAAATCTCCACACTGTTTTCCATAGTAGCTGCACCAGTTTGTATTCCCACCAACAATGCTTGAGGGATCCTTTTCCTCCCCATCCTCACCCATACTGGTTATCTCTTGTTTTCTTGATATTAGTCATTTTGACATGTGTGAGGTGATATCTCATTTTGTGGTTTTGACTTACATCTTTCTGATAATTAGTGATGTTGAGCACCTTTTCATCTACCTATTGGCCACCTCTATGCCTTATTTTTTTTAATTTTTTTAATTTTTTATTTTTTTTACCTCTATGCCTTCTTGAAAAAAAGAGCCTCTGTCCATTTTTTTTTAAATTGGATTGGTTGTTTACTTATTCACTGAGTTGTATAAGTTCTATATATTTTGGATATTAACCCCTTATCAAATATATAATTTGCAAATATTTTCTCCTTCTCTATAAATTGCATTTTCATTTTGTTGATAGTTTGCTTTGCTATGAAGGTTATTTTAAGTTTGATGCAGTTTCACTTACTGATTTTTGCTTTTATTGCTTCTGTTTTTGGCATCATATTAAAAAAATAATTCATGACCAAGACCTAGATCAAGGTGCTTCTATGTTTCCTTCTAAAATTTTACAGTGTAAAATCTTATGTTTGTCTTTAATCCATTTCACATTAATTTTTGTAAGTTATATAAATAAGGGTCAAATATTTTTTTCCATGCAGTTATCCAGTTTTCTTGGCCATTTTTTTGAGACTATCATCTCCCCACTGAGTGTTCCTGGTTCCCCTGTCATTAGTTGACCATGTATGTTGGTGTTAGTAATCATGGCTTTGCCAACCACTACCTTTGTGACCGTTGGCAAATTGGTTAACCTCTCTGATCTTGATTTCCTGAAATCTCAAGTGGTTGGCATAGTACCTGGCAGATAATAAGTTTTAATTTTATTTTTTTAAAGATTTTATTTATTTGACAGACAGATATCACAAGTAGGCAGAGAAGCAGGCAGAGAAAGGAGTAAGCAGGCTCCCTGTTGAGCAGAGAGCCCGATGCAGGGCTCAATCCCAGGACTCTGGGATCAAGACCTGAGCCCAAGGCAGAGGCTTTAACCCACTGAGCCACCCTGGTGCCCCAAGTTTTAATTTTAATCAGTTTCTCCCTTATTTTAGAATATCCTGTATCAATGTCTTTAAAATAGTATGAGAATCCAATTTTGATGGCCAGGATCATCTTAGAGGAAATATATTCTTCCTGGTTATAGAAAGCTCTTCCACTAATTCTTTTGGTTTTTCAAAGTAAACAACAATATTATCTTTAAGTAATATTGAATTTGGAGGTCAAACCTCCTCTTTTCTAAAAGTTTTACTTATTTCCTCTTTTGTTACTATCTTATGAATTTGCTTATAATGCAAGACTTCTAAAGTGAATTAACTATAATGATGAAAAAAAAGAGCTTAGTACTTTGAACAGCTAGGAAAAGTTTTAATTTTATTTATTTTTTAATTTGTTTTTTAATTTGTTACTTGTTATTTAATTATGATATATATTAATGTATGTTATATTTATTTTGTATATTAAAAAGTGTAGAGTCAAAGGTAATAGCAGTATTTCAGGAATCAGGAGATGTAAGTGATAATGACAAGAAGTAGGAAGAGATCTAAGGATATCAAAATATGTTTTTGAAAAAAATACTAGCAAAGCCTCCAAAATGGCTCTGTAATATATTTTGGACTATGGTGTTATCATTCAGTGGCTCTCAAACACAATCCCCAGACCACTGTAGAGAGTGCTACATCAGACACAGTAGAGCAGTTGGCCAAAAAACTCAGATGTCCACACTCTAACCACAGATATTCCGATTGACGAGTCTGGGATGAACTCAGAATTTATATTTCTAAAAGTATCCCCGATAAATTTTGGGCATCCTACTTGAAAACCAATGTGCTAATTGGCAGTGACCAAGGAATAGATGACATTTTTATATAGTTGTTAAAATGTTATATTTTACTTATGTAAAAAATAAACTTCATTTATAACTCTCAAACAGTTTCAATAATATGAATTGAAGAAAATTATTACATGGTTATATTTTTATATTTCTCTGTGGATTGAAGCAATCTAACTTGTGCAAAGTATCCTATGTTAAGCACTATTTACACAATACATTTAAAGTTTGCCAAGTAACTCTATGTCTGTTCTTTTATTTGTTCTTCATAATAGCCCTCCAGGATGGGTGAGAGTAGAAATAAACGTCTGCCCTATTATTATGCAGCTGGCCAACCCCCTTTTCTTTCTTATCATCTTATCATCACTTATTCTCTTATAATTCAAGGTACTCACTGCATCTAGTTCTCGAAGTACATGATGTTAAATTACATTTTCATGTTTTTTCATAGGTGGGTCCAGTTTCTGAGAATTTCATTCCTGGTCTTGTTTTTATCTGAAGGACTTCACTCTGCTAGCTTTCCTGGTTAGATCAGAAGGACAATCAGAGAGACATGTACTGAGTTCTGCAGCTGCCTGGGGTTATCTGGGAAGCCTTTGGACAGTACCCATCCAGGTGCACAGAAACTATACTCACAACCCTCCTCTTCAATAGATCAAAGGAGCTCATTTTATTATCCACAAGAAAATACAACAAAAGGAAGAACCTAACTTAAACTCTGCATAGAAGCCAAACTATTTTCATCTGGACCAGCTATTCTCAAACTTCCTTTTTTTTTTTTTTAAATCTCATCATACATAAAATATGGCAATAGCACGTGGGAGACACACTATTAATTATTTAACTAATAATTTGAAAAAGCAAAACATTTGGAAATTTGGCATTTTAAATATTATTAGTGACAAATTATTTGTCACCTCATATTGTATCTCACAATTAGTCAGGACACCCCAGTGTGCTGTGTCAACCTACTTTCCTCTATAATCCTTTGTTCCAGATGGAGCAAAAAATCAACAACCTGCTCACACCACAGGCTTCAGGTTGGGGTGTTAGTTCAGTGACTTAAGAGCAAGTCTCGCATGAATACTGTAGCAATTAGACATAATAATTAGTGATGAATGTGGAAATAGTCTACTTTTTGCCCTTCACTGATGTGGAGACACTGGTAATTCCATCGAGTAAGGAAAACAAACAAAGAAAACATTTCTGCGTGTTAATTTACTGTCATAGAACTACTACAATCAACACTCTTCTGACACCAACACATGGAAAGATGCTCATCATCGCTCATCCTCAGGGAAATGGACATCAAAACCATGATGAGATATCATTTCACACCTGTTAGAATGGCTAAAATAAAAACATAAGAAACAACAAGTGTTGATGAGGGTGTGCAGGAAAAGGAACCATCGTGCACTGTTGGTAAGAATGAAGGGGGGTAGAGCCACTGTGGAAAACAGAATGGAGGTTCCTCAAAAAATTAAAAATAGAACTACAATATGACCCAGTAATTTCACTACTGAGTATTCAGTCAATATCAAAACACTAATTTGAAAGGATATATGGATGCTTATGTTTATTGTAGCATTGATTAAAAAAAAAAAAACAAACCCTCTCCTGACATCAGTTGTTAATTCTGCATCAAACAATTCTGCAACACCGGTTGGGTGTTCCACAATTCATTTTAGTCCTGACACTCTCTACCTGTATTTAGCATCAGATCTCACAGATTATGGGCTCAGTCCCACAAGGATATTCCCACTTCAGATGCCAATTACAAGTCACAGGTTGTCCCTTTCACTTCTGAGACTGACTATAAATTGAGGTTCCCAAACCCATTCCTTGAGTTTGATAATTTGCTAGCATGGCTCACAGAAGTCAAGGGGAACACTTATGTTTCCTATTTTATAGTATAATAAAGGATATGATAAAAGATATAGATGAACACCTAGATGAAGAGATATATAGGGCAAGGTCTCGGAAGGTCATAAGTGTCAGAGCTTTTGTCTCTATGGTGATGGATTGTGTCACCTTTCTGTTACATGGCATGTTCACCAACACAGAAGCTCTCTGAACTACTGTTGGGATTTGTATAGAGGCTTCATTATGTGGGCATGATTGATTACTAAGTCAATTTCCAGCCCCTCTGTAGGTAAGGGGGGAGGTGATTGAAAATCCCAAGCCTCTAATCATAGCTTGGTCCTTCAGGTAACTAGCTCCCATCCAGGAGCCAACCAAGAGCTCACCCAGATTTGCATCATTAGAACAAAAGATATTCCTATAACCTACAAAATTCCAAGAGATTTTAGGGGTACTCCTCTCACTCAGAAAATTACAAAGATCTTAGTACCTCTGTGTCAGAATCTGGGGAAAAAAACTAAATGTTAAAACAAAAGAGTCACCTAACACCACCATTTACAAGGGTTTTAGAAGATGTGACAGGAATTGGATTCAGAGACAGGTTTATATATTTCTTATTATTTCATAACCATCGAGATACACAGTCTAAAGATACTGTCATGCAACCTTTGCCAAAAAGTCACTTACCACTTCTCTAGAGCATTCTCATCTATGAAATGGAGACATCTCATCACATGTGAATATTTTCCATCATCATTAAAAAATCATTCTCCAGGGACCCATACTGACACTTGAACGGCTGTATAAGTAATCAGATCTGATTTTATTTATCGTGTAATACTGAAAACACCCTGCTTGTGAAAGGACTTTTTTTTTTTTTTTACTTTGTGTTGTCAGTACTAAAAGGTCTACTTGATTATTTTTAGTGGTTTCACTATTCAGATCCTCTTATTTTAAATTTCCACAGGGTTTCTAATTTTGTATAACATGTAACATTAGGGGTGCCTGGATGGCTCAGTGGGTTAAAGCCTCTGCCTTTGGCTCAGGTCATGCTCTCAGGGTCCTGGGATCGAGCCCCGCGTCGGGGACCATGCTTCTCTCTCTCTCTGCCTGCCTCTCTGCCTACTTGTGATCTCTCTCTCTCTCTCTCTCAAATAAATAAATAAAATCTGTAACGTGTAACATTAAACAATACCAAAATATTCCAAAATACAATGTACTTCACATGTGATTTAATTTTTATATGTTTTGTGATTGAATTGAAGTAAGTATAATAGCACTTGAGAGTTTTTTCTCCAGAGATACTAAGGAATCCTTTCTTTGTTGTCCAGAAGTGTTGCTGTCACCTGGGTGGGACGGGACCTTGTCTTCTGTCTCACGGGGGAATCTCATGGTCCTCCTAGACCAGGGAAGTTCTCCATGGAGATTCCCATGGAGATTTGATTGTACCTCTCTATTTGTCCTCAAGACAGGAAGGATGGTAGATCCTTATTTCTGCTGGGTGGAGAGGAAGCAGACACTATTCCCTTCACACACCTGTCTTCCCTATAGTTATGAACTGGGAAGGTTTCAGTACTTTTCATTTCTTTCCTTCTCCTTCTGCTGCTCCTCCTCCTCTTCCTCCTTTTCCTCCTGCTCCTCCTCCTCCTTTTCCTTCTTTTTTCCTGAGGGGACAAGAAACATATCAAAACTGTTTCTCACTAATCCTGTCCTTTAAAACATTCACAAGATAGAAAGAGACACTAGCAACTCACAGTTTTCACCTGCAGAGAACGTTTCATCTGAATGCTTTTTGCCCTTGACCTTTTCTATCTCTTTAATCATGCTAGTCTCTGTTCAGCCCATTTTTTTCAACCACCCACCATCTCTAAACTGTGTTTCCCCAGAAGAAAGAAGTCCTAGCAACTAGGCGCTGGATTTTTTTTAGTATCTGTTAAGCTACAACAGTCTTATGTTTATCTGGCTGTGGACAAAATTGTTCTATTGTCTCTAAGTGGACTAATGGGTTATGGCTCATGAGTGGGAGTTTTGCCAAATCTTATTTTATTTCTTCACTGGTGAGGCCTGCTATTGGTTTCTTCCCAAAGAAGAAAACTTTCTCTTGCTAAACAGTCTGAGAAAAAAATGGCACTAGCCCCAGATACACAATTTCCACCAGAAAGCGATGGAGGTGCATATGTGTGTGTGTGTTTTGCGGGCAGATGGGGTTGTCTCCATTCATCCTTAGCCCTACTTGGAATGTAGCATTTTGGGAAAAGCATGGGAAAAAAGCAGTCTCAAGCCATCATGTATATTTTAGGCAGATTTACTGTAGTCCGGTAAATGATTTTAGGTAGATGAACAGAATTTCTGTAAGCCTGTGACCACTAACGTGCATTGTGTGTAGTGTGAATGATACTGAGATTAAAAATTCGTTACACAGCATGACTACAGCACAGGAGGGTCATATACATATGTATATATACACATACATATACATGTATATATGTGTATGTATTTGTTTTAGAATAAATGGCTTTATTAACACCCAGCCGGAATTGTTGATCTTTTTATCCATACCTTATTCCTGGTGACTACTTTGAAGACCATCTGAAGATTTAGGGCTCTCTTGAGTTGAAATAATGTTTACATCAGTCCACATCTTTCCGGGGTAACAAATGGACAAAAAAATTTCCCAGCAAAAATGATCTCTATGAGGAACTTAGCAAACCTGTCTCCTAGATAGAGTAACTGCCGGAAAAACTACTGCCAAGATGTGAGATATTTTTTCTAAATGTGCTAATTTATAGCTTGAACTATCATTTGTAACATTCATTTTCCTCTCTGGATTCTCATCTTTTACATAATTATAAAATCATCTTTATAATCCCCAGTTTCCAAACATTCTTGCTCAGCCAACAGCACACCACGCCCGTGCCTTCAACTCCATCTTTTCAGAGAAAATGTTCTTGGAGAAATAAAGGGAATAAAAATCAACCATTCCAAGTCTCTTCTCCATCTAATTCTGCCATTTAGGACACTGTTACAAGGGACAACAGACAAAATTAATGGTTTAGATTAGAGAGACTGGCACGTTTCTTAAATCTAGCAGGTTTTCCTTTTGATAGATACTTTATGGCTTTTTCAAAAAGTCTCATACTGGATAATGATATCCCAGATATTGAACTTGTCAGAAGAGAACAGGTCCAAAATTCTTGCTTCCCACATTCCAGAATGCACAGGGTGACTGACATTTAAAGTAAAGAAGAGAGTTGTCCTGTTCAGGGATGGTTCCCTAACATGAAGTGGTATGCATATTTGCTGAATGGTATTTATTTATTTATTTATTTATTTATTTATTTATTTATTTTTTATTTATTTTTTTTTTATATTTTATTTATCTGACAGAGAGAAATCACAACTAGGCAGGCAGAGAGAGAGGAGGAAGCAGGATCCCTGTGGAGCAGAGAGCCCGATGTGGGGCTTGATCCCAGGACCCTGGGATCATGACCTGAGCCGAAGGCAGAGGCTCTAACCCACTAAGCCACCCAGGCGCCCCTGCTGAATGGTATTTAAATACACATGTCCACTGAGAAAGCAGACAAATTAATAGACGTCAGTAGTTCCCTAGTTTCTCCCTTAAGATTCCTGTGTCTTAGTTTTCTGTTAAAATTTCCCATTTTCTTACATCTCACCAAAGTTTTAAGTAGTTGAGAGAAAAAAATTGGGTGAATAAACCCTCATGATATATTTGTAAATTTAGAAACTGCCACATTATTCAGCTTTTATGGCTGTGCCCTTTCACCCAGTGTTCCTCAAAAGTATGTTATGAGTCTGGAAATTTAAGGCAATGATTCAAAACTTCTGCACAGAGGTGCCTTACCATGGTTTCATTTTTTTAGCCTCCAGGCTACAAAAAATATCAGATATATTTAAATTGCATCATATATATTAAAATTAATTTTGCTTTGTGAGTTTTGTGCTACCTGCACACACACACACACACACACACACATAGTCACTGTTTGCTTTTTAGAAGTAATAACAAATTTTCATATTGACTTCTCACTGGAAAATTCTTTATGGAAAGTCTTTGTCAACTAGTGTTGCTCTCTTTCTTTTTGTGGTTGTATAATAAATGTGTGATGTGTGTACATCACAACTATTTCATGCAGATAAAGGGCATTTACATTGTTTCCTGTTTTTTTAAATATTACAAATAATGCTGCACTAAGCATTTGTGTACATACATCCTTAAAATGTGGGGCTTTGTTATGGATCCCCATAAGTGAAGATGTTAAATCAAAGCATACATGTATTTTAAATTTTAATAGACATTGCCTAACTGCATCCCAAAATAGCTGGTATGATGCACATTTTCAGAAAAGAGAATCAATTTTCAGGCCTCCTTAGCAGTAGGTGACATTTTTCTATTTAACATGGCTAACTTAGTGGGTAAAAATTATAACTATAATTACCCTTGAATATCCTTTCAAAAATTTAATAGAAATCAGAATGGTTTTATTTTTTGAATTTTTATTTATATCATTTTTTCACTTTCCTATGGAATTCTGGCATTTTTATTATTAGTGGTAATATTATTCTCAGTTTAATAGAAAGCATTTTGAGTAAATATTTTACTCTAGGATCTCATATATCCCAGAAGACAAAACTGATACATTCAATGAAACCATATCCTAGGCAACTAAATTATCATTGTTTTTCAGAAAATTCTCCTTTTTTTTTTGGAAACTGAGGTACAACAGGGAACAAATGGAAAAAGTTATTAACTCACATTATTAGTACTGTACCATGGATGAAGATGTGGAAATCAAGACTTCAAAAAATATGGAAATAAATTAAGATTATCCAAAATAAGACCCTAGAACCAGAGTAAGGTATAAGAACTCCTGTAAATGATTTGTTCCATATTGATAAATATAAATGAAATTTTTTTCTCAAATTGAAAACCTAGAAACATCTTTCATGATATTATTTAATAGGGAAAGCTTGATCTTATCTGCTGTTCACTTACAATCCTTTTTCTTCCCCCTTTCCCTCCAAAGCCTGGAGTTAAATCTTGTTGCTTGACTGAATTCTTGGAGAAAATAAATCCTAGGATACTGAGGAGGAAAATAGGATCAGCTGCAGCTGCCCTTAATACCGCTGCAAAGTCCATATACGGTTGACATGTTGTACTGGTAGAACTTGTATAAAGATAGTTTGGGGGACCATTTTACAGCAGAGATGTGAAATAACCATACAAGCCAGAAATGACTTTTGATTCCCGGAAACAAATTCCCCTCAACAATCCCTAAAACTAGTGTCTTTGGAGATTATAGTTCAGTAGCATGAGGCTAATTTAAAGATCTCTGACATCTATAATCATTCTGGTGAGACTTACACATTTCTGAAGATATGTACTCTTAAAAAAATGTAAGTTATTCAGTCCACTTTCCAATTCACAGTTTCTGATTTGTGACTGGTTCGGACAGTGTACATTTATGGAAAGAAACCCTCTTTGAATCAATTTGGGAAAAAGGAGAAGAAAACCATCTCATCTGTGAAGACAGTATGACTTTTTTCTAGTATTTCTACCATTTCGGGGTTCCTAGGATTGCAATGGTTTCCATTTTTGACAAATGTTCTATCTTTTTGTAGGAACTCTGTCTCTTTATTGTCACTAAAATGTATAGAACCTAGTAGTTTATGATAAATAAATCTCTATTGAATGAATAAATGAACAAATATTTATTTTAAGTAAATAGTAAGTAAATATTAAATATGATTTTGTACCTTAGATATAAATATTAAATATTTATTGGATGAATATACGAGCAAAAGGTCTCATCATGACCTAAGAGACATAAACCAAATTAATTTCTTAGGTACCAGACGTCAGAAACCGAATCACATAAAAGGGGGAGCTGAAAGATAAGAGCTATACCCATGCATTATAATCTCACTGAAACCTAGGGAGAAATCACTCCAGCATTTTGGCACAAGTTTGATATTGTGACCTTCCATAGTTAGTTACTACTGTCTTTGCTGTGTGTCAGTGGAAATGCATGATCCTTTATGTCCCTGGATTTCTTAACTATTTAATTTTAGATATTACCATTGCTTTGCTTTAGGGTATCCTCCCCATTTATTTGTCTTTCCCACCAAATGTGTGCCTGCTTTTGCAACTGGATATCCCAGATTCTACATTCTTATAAGACTTCAGAATTTTCTTTATATTTAAAATGCCCGACTAAAATTATCCAACTACTATTTTTAAATGTCCAGCTAATATTTTTTTTATTGTCAATGATGTATTAGGTACAGAGAACATGGAAGATAAAAGTTTTACTTACATTATCAACTGGACTTGAAATTGTCCCTTTGTGTATTGTGCATTTAAAATTTTTTATATTGAAAAACAGTTTAAAAAGTTTTAAATAGGACGTATTAAAATACCATAGATCACAGCATAGCTTACTAAGCCCATTGTAAAAATAATGGTGCAGTTTGCTATCTTTCCTTTTTAAAAAGTCAATAAGAGTAAGTTAATACCAAAGAAAGAAAAGAAATGAAAATTTTGTGATGCTATTTTCAAAATCAACAACATTTAATAATACAGTATTTGAAATATGTCATGGAATTAAGTTTTTAGGGAATTTTAAGCATAGTTTTTTTCTGGGTTTAGTTATCTTAACCATTTTTGGAAAGCCATAAAGTCCTTGTAAAAACAGATCTATTGATTGTAATTCCTACATCTTAATCTTATTCACTTGGTCCTTGAGGACAAAAGCACTCTATTTTAAACAATTTCTGGCCAGATATTATTGCACTACGTTTGACAACTTTTAGCTCAGTTATGTTTCCCAAAGGCATAGAAACAACTAAAGAAAGTCCCAAGGAGCCAAAGCAGAGGTTATTTGACCTTGTCCACTAAATTTTCCATTCCTTAAGATATTTATTGAGTCTGATTCATGCAGTGAGTTTTGTGATTTAGACAACCAAAATTAAATCAAATAGGTTATACTTAGACCTATACCATTCAGAAAGGGAAGACAAGCATTCTATGTGGTACTTGCTATCCTACACAATAAAACATGTCCTTTTTTGTTCGTTCGTTTTTTCTTTCTTTCTCAGATTTTATTTATTTATTTGACAGCAGAGATCACAAGTAGGCAGGGAGGCAGGCAGAGAGAGAGGAGGAAGCAGGCTCCCTGCTAAGCAGAGAGCCCGATGCGGGGCTCGATCCCAGGATCCTGGGATCATGACCTGAGCCAAAGGCAGAGGCTTTAACCCACTGATCCACCCAGTCGCCCCTTGTTCTTTTTTTTTTTTTTTTAAAGATTTTATTTATTTATGGGACAGAGAGAGAGATCACAAGTAGGCAGAGAGGCAGGCAGGCAGAGAGGGGGAAGCAGGCTCCCTGCTCTGCAGAGAGCGGGAAGCAGGCCTCAATCTCAGGGCCCTGAGATCATGACCTGAACCAAAGGCAGAGGCTTAACCCACTGAGCTACCCAGACGCCTTTCTTTGTTCATTTTTATTAATTTATATTTTTATATATATTTAAAATCTGATAGTTAAGATGATTTTAAGACATTACAAAGGCAAATACTTATGTTTTAAATTTTCCTCTATAGGACTTTTGAAAACATACAGCATGAGTTAACTTCAGATCAAACAGTTAATAAAAAAGAAATCATCTTGATAAGGAAGAAAAATTGTTTCCTTACAAAACTATATGGCAACTCATACTATTCTTCAATCATATGTAATGATATTAATTTGAAAGCTGTAGGTGTATATTTAACTATATAATTTTGTTTATAGATTTCAGAATTATTTGCTCACTAAGATGCTAAAGAGACATTGTAAGCTCTGCCTTAAAATACATATAGTTTGAGAAATTTGTTCAAATGTGCTCAAAATATATTAAATTAGAAAATTTTTCCACAGAGATCTACGATGAATGGACAAGTAAAGGTAAACAGCTTAAACATTCTTCTTCTTAATTGGCATGATAATATTACAGAAAAATCTTATTATTTCCAGAAAATACTCTACATAGTGTAGTCTATTTTTAAAATTATTTTTTTATTTGAAGTCATAGAACATGCTGTGGAGTTTAAATTATTCTAAAATTCAACAAGGTATTTTAAATTAAGCATTTGCTTTTTAAAATGTGTGTTGCTAAGGAATTCTTGTTTTAAATCCATTTGCAACATAAAATCTGATTTCTGAGCTCGAAAGAAGAGAATGTTTACTATTGAGGTACTGAAAATAAGATTTAAAAAAAAAACAAAAAGGGAACTCAAATTACCAAGTTTGGGTTCAAATCCTAGGAGAATGATGTAAACACACACACACAGGCATGCACAGGAAAGGATGGGGAGGGGGTGGGGAGCAGGAGATGGTGTCTTTTTCCATATAATAGGCAGCTGTAAGGATTTCCAAAAATTTTCAAAAATCATATAGTATGAAGAGAACTTAATCAACCTGGTGCTTTAACTGCTCTTGAGATTTTTATTTTTTTTAAAGATTTTATTTATTTATTTCACAGAAATCACAAGTAGGCAGAGAGGCAGGCAGAGAGAGGAAGGGAAGCAGGCTCCATGCTGAGCAAAGAGCCTGATATGGGGCTCGATCCCAGAACCCTGGGATCATGACCTGAGCCTAAGGCAGAGGCTTTACCCACTGAGCCACCCAGGCGCCCTGCTCTTGACATTTTTAACACGAAAAAAAATTAGTACCAAGATACCCTATGCAGTTCAGCCTTTGTCCTGGACTCTTTCCACAGTAAGTATGTAATTTTTAGGAAGTAAGTCAATAAACTTTGACCCTATCTATGAGGTCAAAATGAATGCAGCTTCTTTAGTCAAGCTGAAGAGTTTCTCATCCTAACGTGAGTTGCCACTACCTCAAAGGGGTCCCACCATTGTTACCAATAACTATGGTGGCAAAAATACCTTTGATGGCCAGTGATCTATTTAGGCTTCTCTTTCTCTGCCTTCTCTTTCATTTCCTTCTTCCTCTTCATTTTCCTTAAATAGTTTATAGATTCATGTGGTGAAAACAAAGATTTGATGGGAGAAAAGATCTCACTGCTGACTCTCACTTCCCAGAGACAGCTCTCTCCAGCTCCTCTCTCGTATGCATACACGTGCACTTCCTAGGTCTTTACTCCCTCATTCTAGCTTTTCCTGCATATTGTTATGTACTTTGTTTTGTTTTACTAATAACGTATGTATATGGGGAAAAACTGTCACTCTTCTAATGTTTTATAAGAATTGCATCCTATGTATTCACCACGACTTATTCAACTGGTTTCATCATGATGGCTGGTTAGGCTGCTTCTTATATTATACTATAATGAATACTGCTCCATATGGATGGGGGACGGCAGGAAAACAAGTTCATATGCATGTATAAATACATCAGCAAACACATTTCAAAATGTGGACTTTCTAGGCCAAATTCACCTAACTTCTAACTTTTACGGTGATTGCCACACTGCCCTCCATAGAGTTCTTAACTTTTCACTCCTGCCAACAAGGTGTGAAAAGTGCTCTACCTCACATTCTTCCAAGTATGAAGAAAAAGTTTGGTATCTGCTAATCTGACAAGTGAATAATTCTCTCTCGTTTTAATTTTACTTTACTTTCATGTTACAACAATGAGATTGGATAACTTTTCATATTGTGTCATTTCATTTGCACCTTACTTTCTGCCTAACCTCATCAGGCAGGTTCAAATCTTGGTAATGATTTGACATAACGATTTGAAACTATATCTCACCCCAGTTTTGTCTTCATGTGGATCATGGGTTTTCCCCACCCAAGTTTTCTAATTAATTTTCAAAGAATATAATAAAATTCATGGACTATATCATTTAGATTACTTGAAAATATTTTAAGACCCATTATCATTCTTTTCAATGATAATTTATACAAGATCAAACAGTGCAAATATTTTCTAAATATTCTCTCATTTAGATAATCTCCTATGTTTTTACTCTTAAAGGACTTTTAAAAACTTTTAAAAACTTGGTTATACCATGATGAGTTATTTTAATCTTAAGCCTTAGGGAGTGGTGAACTACTGTACGGACATTTAAGGTATCCTGTGTGTCATTCTGAATTTTCTCAAAGGTTGAAGCCAAAAAACTGATAGTCATCTTTAAATCCTCATCATCATCCATCCCAACATCTTGTCCATGTTTCTTGATTTTGGTGACAACATGGAATATCTCAAATCCATTCGGATTGTCTTCAGCTTCAGGTTACACCACAGGTCAAGGCAATGCCCATATCAGAAGTTAGTCGTATTTAAAAATATTTCTATATCTATATCTGATTCCATATTTCTATGTCTCTGTCTATATCATTCATCTATAACTATCCAATTTACAAGCTTTTTAAAAAATTAATTATTTCACCTCTCTGTGTCAATAATTCTTCACTTCTAAAACGGTGATGAAAAGTGTCATTCATACTTTTGTGTGAGATTTAATTCAGTTAGTGATTCTAAAACATTTCAGTAGTGTCTGGCTTACAGTAAGAATTCAATAAAGATTTGCTAAAAAAAAAAAAAAAAAAAAAAAAAAAAAAAAAAGAATTCAATAAAGATTTGCTATTTAAATTATTATTTTTTAGGTAGTCAAGAAATTTTCAAAATAATAGTGAGGACAGAATTTTTCCAGTCAACATTATGATTCATTACATATCAATACCTTCTTTAAGCTGTGCTTTACATGGGGTAAGAAATAGGATTTTCTTCCTCACATTGAGTGACTTCCAATAATAAAAGAAATAAACCATGGATTATCAGCCAGGAAAATGCAGCACAACCTGATGATCTAGCATGCCTTGTTGCATTTTCTCAAGTGCACCTAATGAAGGGGAATATGATAATGTGAAAGACATTTCACGCCTTGTAAACATCTGAAAGTGGATTTTACAGGAAGCCTGTATGTTAAATCAAAGATAGTCATTTGAATCAGTAACCACTCAGTGAGCCATTCTATGCTGAAAAATGATTTTGAGGGAAGGCTCTACTATGACTAATGCAGAGCACTAATGTGAGAATGAAGTATTCTTTTACTATATGCTTTAAAGAAAGGTGTTAATATCATATTATGAGAAAGAATATGTAATTCTTTGTGTAATTGTTGTCAATGCTGATAGCAACTTGGTGGCCATATTCAGCTGGCTACGCCACATTAGGGAGGTAATTGATGAGCTAGGGAATACAAACTTATTTTTCCCCCTGAAACTTAAAAGCATTATTGAGATGTAATTTGCAGACATAAAATTTACCTATTTAAAGTATACAATTCAATAGATTTTATAGAGTTGTGCAACAATCTCCATGATCTGATTTTAGAACATTTCTTCATCCCAGAAAGAAATCCTATATCCAATTTCAGTCACTTTGCAAAACTTGCTCTGTGTCTATTGAGATTATTGTCATTTCTGTCCCTTAATCTAATAGTATGGGGCATTATATGTCTAGACATATATACCTTAACCAATGTTGCATTATTGGGATAATCATTTGTGGTCTTTATATGAAATGTGTTGATGTGTTGATCTGTTTGCTAGTATTTGGTTTATTTAGTATTTAGTATTTAGTATTCATAAGGGATATTTTTCTATAGTTTTATTTTCTTGTAATATCTTTACCTGTTTTGGTATCAAGGTGATAGTAGCTTCATAGCAAAAGTTGGAAGTGTTTTCTTTTAAATTTTGGTAGAGTTGGTGAAGGACTGGTATTAATTCTTTCTTAAATGTTTGGTAGAATTCACCACTGAAGTCATCTGGTCCTCTATTTATTTTTATGGAAAATTCTCAAATTATAAATTCCATGAAATTGTTTGTAGGTCTGTTCAGACTGCTTATTTCTTCTTGACTCAGTTTCAGCAGCTTGTATCTTCCAAGAAATTTGTCCTTTTCAGGTAGATTGTCTTTTTTGTTGATGTACACTTACTCATTATATTCCTTTAGGAAACTTTTTAGTTTTGTAACATCAGTAGTAATGTCTCCTCCTTCATTCCTGAATTTAGTAATTTGGGACTTCTCTCTTACTTTCTTAATCAAGTCTAATCCAAATTTTGTCAACTTTGTTGATATTTTCAAAGAACCAACTTTTGGATTTGTTGATTTTCTCTATTGTTTTTCTCTTCTCTATTTCATTTATTTCCAATCAAATATTATTTCCTTCCTTCCTTCTGCTTGCTTTGTGGCAAGTTTTCTCTTTTATTTATTTTTATGTTTTAAGATTTTATTTATTTACTTATTTGTCAGAGAGTGAGAGAGCAGAAGTAGGGAGAGCAGTAGGCAGAAGGAGAAGCAGACTCCCAACTGAGCAGGGAGCCCAGTGTGGGACTTGATCCCAGGACTCTGGGACCATGACCTGAGCAGAAGGCAGATGCTTGACCAACTGAGCTACCCAGGCATTCTTAGTTTTCCCTTAAAAACAAAAAGTCTGGCTTCTTAAGGTGGAAGTTTAGGTTAATAGATATGAGATCTTTTTGAATAGACCGTAACAATTATTAATTCCCCCTAAGCACTGAATTTTGTTGCATTCTGTAAGTTTTGAATAGTATCGTTCATTTTTAGGCATCTCAAAATGTTTTATAATTTCCCTGTGATTTCTTCTTTAATCCATTTGTTAATTAGGAGTTCTTATTTAATTTCAACATATTTTTAAACTTCCTTTGATTTCTAATTAAATTATAGTAAGAAAACAGCCTTTGCATGATTTCAGTGTTTTAGGTTTATTGAGGCTTGTTTTATGGTCTAACTTATGACCTATCCTGAAAAATGTTTCCTGTACATTTTAGAAAAATTTATGTTCTGCTGTTTTTGCATGGAGTCTTCCATAAATATCCGTTAGGTCTGCTTGGTTTACACTATTTTTAAAACTCCTATTTCCCCCTCAAACTCCTGACTAGTTGTTCGATCTATTCTTAGAAGTGCAGTATTGAAACTTCTGTCTATTGTTGAATTATCCAAGTCTCCCTTCAATTCTGTCAGTTTTTGATTTCCATATTGTGGGGCACTATTGCTAGGTTTACATATGCTTATAATTATGTCATCCTGAAGGATTGGCTCTTATTATTTGAAATGTCCTTTTTTCCCTCTAGTAATAATTTTTGTTTTTAGTTTCTTTTGCCTTGTATTAGTACAGCCACTTCAGCTGTCCTTGGATACTGATACATGGTATTCTTTACTATTTACTATTCATGGTATTTATCCTTTCACTTTAAGTCTGTGTCATTGAACCTAAAGTGTGCTTCTTGAAGGCAACTGACTATGGATCATTCTGTCAGTCTCTGCTCTTTGGAGTGTTTAGTCCCTTACATTTAATGCAAATACTGATAAATTAGGATTTGGGCCCAACATTTACTATTCGTGTGTGTGTGTGTGTGTGTGTATTATGTCTCCATTGTTTCTAAACCATTTAATGCCTTCTTTTGTATAACATTTTAGTTCTCTTGTTTCTAAACCATTTAATGCCTTCTTTTGTATAACATTTTAGTTCTCTTGTTTCTTTACATGTTTTTGAGTTATTTCCTTATGGCTGCCCTAGGAATTATAATTACCTTAACTTAAAACTATATAGTTTAGGCTGATAGCAACTTAATTTCAATAGTGTGAAAACCCTTAGCTACAATATAGTTTGTTACTCTCCCCTCTCTATACTGTTATTGTCGTACAAACCATAGCTTTATAGATTACAAGCCCATCAACATGGTTTTATAATAATTACTTTGTATATCTGTCTTTTAAATAGGATAGAAGAAAAGGTACTTTAAACAAAAATACATGTATACTATTTTTTTCTACATAGTTACATAATTTTACCAGTGCTCTTTATTTCTTTCTTTGGATTCAAGTTAGTATCTAGTGCCCTTTTATTTCATTCTGAATCACACCCTTCATATTTTTGGTAGGGTAATCTGCCATCAATGAACATTCTAAGTTTTTTTTTTTTTTTTTTTACCTTGGAACATCTTAATTTTGAAGAATCTTTTTGTTAAACATAGAAATCTTGGTTGGCAGTCCTTCCCTCTCAGCATTTGGAATATGTTTTTCTTCTATAATATGAGGTAGGAACAAAATTCGTAACTTTGCATATTTATATACTATCCTCCCAGAACCATTTGTTGAGAAAACTCCTTTCCCACTGTTAGGTCTTGGCCTCTTTGTAATCTGACCATAAGTGTTACAAGTTATTTCTAGAATCTCAATTCTACTCCACTGATCTATCCTTATGCCAGCATCCTGCTGTCTTATGCGCTGTAGCATGTAAGTTGTGAAATCACAAACTGTAACTTTGCCCTTTGTTCTTCTTTGTTGAGACTGCTTGGCTATTCTTTTTGTAATTTCAGTTTTAGTTCTAGCAAAGTAATACATATTTGTAGTTTAATAAGTCAGTTACACAAAGTTACATGTCTATGTCTTGATTTATCACTTTTAGATTGTATCAATTGGCATCCTAAAGAAATCAAGCATTTAAATTACATGTATCTAAATACACCACACAGAGCTTCTCGAAGATGGCGGAGAAGTAGCAGGCTGAGACTACATCAGGTAGCAGGAGATCAGCTCGATAGCTTATCTAAACATTGCAAACACCTACAAATCCAACGGGAGATCCAAGAGAAGAAGAACAGCAACTCTAGAAACAGAAAATCAACCACTTTCTGAAAGGTAGGACTGGCGGAGAAGTGAATCTAAAACGACGGGAAGATAGACCGCGGGGGGAGGGGCCGGCTCCCGGCAAGCGGTGGAGGAATGGAGCACAAAATCAGGACTTTTAAAAGTCTGTTCCACTGAGGGACATTGCTCCAGAGGCTAAACCAGGGTGAAGCCCACGCGGGGTCAGCATGGCCCCAGGTCCTGCAGGGTCACAGAAGGATCGGGGGTGTCGGAGTGTCACAGAGCTCGCAGGTATTAGAACAGAGAAGCTGGCTGCAGAGACAGAGCCGAGGACTGAACTCTCAGCACCGGGTTACCTTGAACTGGTCGCGGGCTGGGTGAGCTCGGAGCGCAGCTAGAGACTGGGGATACGGGAGTGATTAGGTGCTGTCCTCTGGGGGCGCACTGAGGAGTGGGGCCCCAGGCTCTTGGCTCCTCCACGCCGGAGACTGGGAGGCCGCCATTTTCATTCCCGTCCTCCGGAACTCTACGGAAAGCGTTCAGGGAACAGAAGCTCCCAAAAGCGAACCCGAGCCGATTAATTAGTCTGGCCGCCGCTAAGGGCGGTGCAATCCTGCCTCGGGCAAAGACACTTGAGAGTCACTACAACAGGCCCCTCCCCCAGAAGATCAACAAAATATCCAGCCAGGACGAAGTTCATCTATCAAGGAAAGCAGGTTCAATTCCTAAGACAGCAGCGCAATTCCAGAGGAGGAGAAAGCAAAGCACGGAACTCATGGCTTTCTCCCCATGATTCTTTAGTCTTGTGGCTAATTCAATTTTTTTCTTCTTTTTTCAATTTTTTTCTTTTTTTCTTTTTTCTTCTTCTGCTAAATTTTTTAAACGTTTACCCTTTTCTTTTTTAACGTTTTTTGACTAGTTTATCTAAATATATATTTTTTCTTTCCTTTTTATATTTTTTCTTTATTTGTTTTATTTTTTAAATTTTTTTCTTTTTTTTTCTGAACCTCTTTTTATCCCCTTTCTCCCCCCCACAATTTGGGGTCTCTTCTGATTTGGTTACAGCGCATTTTTCTGGGGTCTTTGCCACCCTTTTAGTATTTTATTTGATCCTTCATATCCTCTTATCTGGACAAAATGACAAGGAGGAAAAAATCACCACAAACAAAAGAACAAGAGATAGTACCAAAGGCTAGGGACCTAATCAACACAGACTTTGGTAATATGTCAGATCAAGAGTTCAGAATGACGATGCTGAACGTTCTAGCTGGGCTCGAAAAAGGCATGGAAGATATTAGAGAAACCCTCTCTGGAGATATAAAAGCCCTTTTTTGAGAAATTAAAGAACTAAAATCTAACCAAGTAGAAATCAAAAAAGCTATTAATGAGGTGCAATCAAAAATTGAGGCTCTCACTGCTAGGATCAATGAGGCAGAAGAAAGAATTAGTGATATAGAAGACCAAAAGACAGAGAATAAAGAAGCCAAGCAAAAGAGGGACAAACAGCTATTGGATCATGAGGGGAGAAGTCGAGAGATAAGTGACACCATAAGATGAAACAACATTAGAATAATTGGGATTCCAGAAGAAGAAGAAACAGAGAGGGGAGCAGAAGGTCTATTGGAGAGAATTATTGGAGAGAATTTCCCAAATATGGCAAAGGGAACAAGCATCAAAATCCAGGAGGTGCAGAGAGCCCCCCTCAAAGTCAACAAGAATAGGTCCACACCCCATCACCTAATAGTAAAATTTACAAGTTTTAGTGACAAAGAGAAAATCCTGAAAGCAGACCGGGAAAAGAAGTCTATAACATACAATGGTAAAAATATTAGATTGGCAGCAAACTTATCCACAGAGACCTGGCAGGCCAGAAAGAGCTGGCAAGATATATTCAGAGCACTAAACGAGAAAAACATGCAGCCAAGAATACTCAATCCAGCTAGGCTATCATTGAAAATAGAAGGAGAGATCAAAAGCTTCCAGGCAAACAAAAACTGAAAGAATTTGCAAACACCAAACCAGCTCTACAGGAAATATTGAAAGGGGTCCTCTAAGCAGAGAGAGCCTAAAAGTAGTAGATCAGAAAGGTACAGAGACAATATACAGTAACAGTCATCTTACAGGGTAATAATGGCACTAAATTCATATCTCTCAATAGTTATCCTGAATGTTAATGGGATAAATGCCCCAATCAAAAGACACAGAGTATCAGAATGGATAAAAAAACAAAACCCATCAGTATGTTGCCTACAAGAAACTCATTTTAGATGTGAAGACACCTCCAGATTTAAAGTGAGGGGGTGGAAAACAATTTACCATGCTAATGGGCATCAGAAGAAAGCTGGGGTGGCAATCCTTATATCAGATCAATTAGATTTTAAGCCAAAGACTATAATAAGAGATGAGGAAGGACACTATATCCTACTCAAAAGGTCTGTCCAACAAGACGATCTAACAATTTTCAATATCTATGCCCCTAACGTGGGAGCAGCCAACAATATAAACCAATTAATAACAAAATCAAAGAAACACATCAATAATAATACAATAATAGTAGGGGACTTGAACACTCCCCTCACTGAAATGGATAGATCATCCAAGCAAAAGATCAACAAGGAAACAAAGGCCTTAAATGACACACTGGACCAGATGGACATCATAGATATATTCAGAACATTTCATCCCAAAGCAACAGAATACACATTCTTCTCTAGTGCACATGGAACCTTCTCCAGAATACATCACATCCAGGGTCACAAATCAGGTCTCAACCGGTATCAAAAGATTAGGATCATTCCCTGCTTATTTTCAGACCATAATGCTCTGAAGCTAGAATTCAATCACAAGAGGAAAGCTGGAAAGAACCCAAATACATGGAGACTAAACAGCATCCTTCTAAAGAGTGAATGGGTCAACCAGGAAATTAAAGACGAACTGAAAAAATTCATGGAAACAAATGATAATGAAAACACAACGGTTCAACATCTGTGGGACACAGAAAAGGCAGTCCTGAGAGGAAAATATATAGCGGTACGAGCCTTTCTCAAGAAACAAGAAAGGTCTCAAGTACACAACCTAACCCTACACGTAAAGGAGCTGGAGAAAGAACAAGAAAGAAACCCTAAACCCAGCAGGAAAATAGAAATCATAAAGATCAGAGCAGAAATCAATGAACTAGAAACCAAAAAAACAATAGAAAAAATCAATGAAACTAGGAACTGGTTCTTTGAAAGAATCAATAAGATTGATAAACCCCTGGCCAGACTCATCAAAAAGAAAAGAGAAAGGACCCAAATAAATAAAATCATGAATGAAAGAGGAGAGATCACAAGTAACACCAAAGAAATATAGACAATTATAAGAACATACTATGAGCAAGTCTACGCCAGCAAATTGGACAATCTGGAAGAAATAGATGCATTCCTAGAGACATATAAACTACCACAACTGAACCAGGAAGAAATAGAAAACCTGAACAGGCCCATAACCAGTAAGGAGATTGAAACAGTCATCAAAAATCTCCAAACAAACAAAAGCCCAGGGCCAGACGGCTTCCCAGGGGAATTCTACCAAACATTTAAAGAAGAACTAATTCCTATTCTCTTGAAACTGTTCCAAAAAATAGAAACGGAAGGAAAACTTCCAAACTCATTTTATGAGGCCAGCATCACCTTGATCCCAAAACCAGACAAGGATCCCACCAAAAAAGAGAACTACAGACCAATATCCTTGATGAACACAGATGCAAAAATTCTCGCCAAAATACTAGCCAATAGGATTCAACAGTACATTAAAAGGATTATTCACCACGATCAAGTGGGATTTATTCCAGGGCTGCAGGGTTGGTTCAACATCCGCAAATCAATCAATGTGATAGAACACACTAATAAAAGAAAGAACAAGAACCATATGATACTCTCAATAGATGCTGAAAAAGCATTTGACAAAGTACAGCATCCCTTCCTGATCAAAACTCTTCAAAGTGTGGGGATAGAGGGCACATACCTCAATATTATCAAAGCCATCTATGAAAAACCCACCGCAAATATCATTCTCAATGGAGAAAAACTGAAAGCTTTTCCGCTAAGGTCAGGAACACGGCATGGATGTCCATTATCACCACTGCTATTCAACATAGTACTAGAAGTCCTAGCCTCAGCAATCAGACAACAAAAAGAAATTCAAGGCATCCAAATTGGTAAAGAAGAAGTCAAACTATCACTCTTCGCAGATGATATGATACTATATGTGGAAAACCCAAAAGACTCCACTCCAAAACTGCTAGAACTTGCACAGGAATTCAGTAAAGTGTCAGGATATAAAATCAATGCACAGAAATCAGTTGCATTTCTGTACACCAACAACAAGACAGAAGAAAGAGAAATTAAGGAGTCCATCCCATTTACAATTGCACCCAAAACTATAAGATACCTAGGAATAAACCTAACCAAAGAGGCTAAGAATCTATACACAGAAAATTATAAAGTACTCATGAAAGAAATTGAGGAAGACACAAAGAAATGGAAAAATGTTCCATGCTCCTGGATTGGAAGAATAAATATTGTGAAAATGTCCATGCTACCTAAAGCAATCTACACATTTAATGCAATCCCTACCAAAATACCATCCATTTTTTCAAAGAAATGGAACAAATAATCCTAAAATTTATATGGAACCAGAAAAGACCTCAAATAGCCAAAAGAATATTGAAAAAGAAAGCCAACGTTGGTGGCATCACAATTCCGGACTTCAAGCTCTATTACAAAGCTGTCATCATCAAGACAGCATGGTACTGGCACAAAAACAGACACATAGATCAGTGGAACAGAATAGAGAGCCCGGAAATAGACCCTCAACTCTATGGTCAACTAATCTTCGACAAAGCAGGAAAGAATGTCCAGTGGAAAAAGACAGCCTCTTCAATAAATGGTGCTGGGAAAATTGGACAGCCACATGCAGAAAAATGACATTGGACCACTTCCTTACACCACACAATGTGAGAAAGGAATCCATCAAAATCCTTGAGGATAACGCAGGCACCAAACTCTTCGACCTCAGCTGCAGCAACATCTTCCTAGGAACAACAGCAAAGGCAAGGGAAGCAAGGACAAAAATGAACTATTGGGATTTCATCAAATCAAAAGCTTTTGCACAGCAAAGGAAACAGTTCACAAAACCAAAAGACAACTGACAGAATGGGAGAAGATATTTGCAAACAACACATCAGATAAAGGGCTAGTTTCCAAAATCTATAAGGAACTTAGCAAACTCAACACCCAAAGAACAAACAATCCAATCAAGAAATGGGCAGAGGACATGAACAGACATTTCTGCAAAGAAGACATCCAGATGGCCAACAGACACATGAAAAAGTGCTCCACGTCACTCGGTATCAGGGAAATACAAATCAAAACCACAATGAGATATCACCTCACACCAGTCAGAATGGCCAAAATTAACAAGTCAGGAAATGACAGTTGTTGGCGAGGATGCAGAGAAAGGGGAACCCTCCTCCACTGTTGGTGGGAATGCAAGCTGGTGCAACCACTCTAGAAAACAGCATGGAGGTTCCTCAAAATGTTGAAAATAGAACTACCCTATGACCCAACAATTGCACTACTGGGTATTTACCCTAAAGATACAAACATAGTGATCCGAAGGGGCACATGTACCCGAATGTTTATAGCAGCAATGTCTACAATAGCCAAACTATGGGAAGAACCTAGATGTCCATCAACAGATGACTGGGTAAAGAAGATGTGGTATATATACACAATGGAATACTATGCAGCCATCAAAAGAAATGAAATCTTGCCATTTGCGATGACGTGGATGGAACTAGAGGGTATCATGCTTAGTGAAATAAGTCAATTGGAGAAAGACAACTATCATATGATCTCCCTGATATGAGGACATGGAGAAGCAACATGGGGGGTTAGGGGGACAGGAGAAGAATAAATGAAACAAGATGGGATTGGGAGGGAGACAAACCATAAATGACTCTTAATCTCACAAAACAAACTGGGGGTTGCGAGGGGGAGGTAGGGTTGGGAGAGGGGGAGGGGGTTATGGACATTGGGGAGCGTATGTGCTATCGTGAGTGCTGTGAAGTGTGTAAACCTGGCAATTCACAGACCTGTACCCCTGGGGATAAAAATACATTATATGTTTATTAAAAAAAAAATTGGAAGGGGAGGCGAACCATAAGAGACTATGGACTCTGAAAAACATCCTGAGGGTTTTTAAGGGTCAGGGGTGGGAGGTTGGGGGAACAGGTGGTGGGTAATAGGGAGGGCACGTTTTGCATGGAGCACTGGGTGTTGTGCAAAAACAATGAATACTGTTATGCTGAAAAAATAAAAAAAAAATACACCACACACACACACACACACACACACACACACACACACACACTTCCTTTTTTTCTTTCTCTCATATAATATATAAAATATGCATGTATATGTGTGTGTATGTGTGTGTATGGAGATATATATTTATATATCCCAATTCATTTTTGGTCAAATCAGTACTCTCTACTTACCTTTTTATGGCTACTTAAAATTTATATGCAGTTGAACCATTTTTGTGCATTACACATTATTTTGTTTATGAATAGTGTTTTGTACTTGGATTAAATATTGTGTTTCTCTGCTTAAATTTTCTATGCACATAAGAGGAAGCTACATTAGTATCTCTGAAATACAGGCAAAATTTTCAATATGGCTAGAATAGATATTTTATGTTTATTTACTTACATATCTATGTATTTTTATTATAAAAACTAATTTCCAGAGTCCCGCATTTCCCACTTATATCTTCAACAGGTGTCTTACTAGTCCCACTCTGTGTCATATTCTGTGATTTTATTTCTTTTTTTCTGGGGTGTGTCCCTTCTTTCCCAGATCCCAGATTATGTTTTCATTTTATCTCTCATGTTGGTGATGCACATTCTCCGGTAGCTCCTTGAGTCAGAGTACATTCAAGGCTAATATTTAAGGTCCTTGTCTTCTGAGAAATGTCTTTAAACCTCACATTTGATTTATGGTTGACTTCATATATAATTGTAAGTTTAAAATCATTTTCTATTAGAAACATGAATCTGTGCTCTCTGTTCTAGAGTCTAGGCATCATATTCCAGGCATCAGGTGTTAGCTGCCATTCTGACTTGTGATTTGCTGTCACTTGTTTTTCCTCCTTAAAGATTTTTATCCCTAGTCTTAGTGATTTATGGTTTAATATTGAGTCATTGTTCATTCATTATAATGGACCCTTGATGCCCTTCCCATATGAAAAATCATGTCTGTGACTGCTTTGAAAATTTTTCTTTCATAATTTTTATATAATTTCTTCCTCTTGGTTCCTCTTTCTTATGGAAATTCCCACTTTGAGATAACGATGATTTGGATGGATCTTCTAATTTGCATATCTCTTCAATCCATATTTAAATTTCATTGTCTTTCTGTTCAACTTCAGTGAGTTTACCTTAAATTTACCACCTAAATCTTCTCTTGATTTTTCTATGAGTTTAATTTATATGAAAAATTATATATATAACTAATATACATACACATAATACATATATACGTAACTATAATACAGACACATAACTAATTACATGAATGTTTCTTTTATAAAGTATTTATAAATCTTGTTTTAATTTCATGGGACAACACTTTCCTTTTTTCTTCCAATATCTCTGAATGTGTCTGTTTTTAGGTTTAACTCCTCTCCTTGAAATATCACAGTTTTCACTGACTACTCTTTTTTTATTAGTTTGTTTTGGTTTGGTTGTCTTTCATGTTTGAAACTTTCCTCAAAAATCTTGCACTTTTTAGTTCTCACTTTTTTAAGGATAGGATAACAAAAAGCAAATACAAACTTCTGCATCTAAAAGACAGGTTTATAGAACCATGAGTTTCTTTGTAGAGAAGTTCAGCAAAATTTAAACCATGACTCTTGGGGAATCACAACTGGCAGTACCTCCTTGTATTGTCTCTTGGAGAGTTAACTTACCAAATAAATATCTTTTATCTCTAGAATGGGGCTGTAAGTCTGCCTTCTGATACTCACCACAGGAAGAATTTAACTAAGCCCTCCCCAAATCTCAAATCCTTCAGGTTCAGACCCTTCAGAATATAATTCTCTAATCTACACATGCGGCTCAAAGCTAGCTAGCTGGGAGTGAGAGTGGCCTAGAGATCTATAAATCTAACTTTTAGAAACTTTCAGAGTATCCAACTTTTTCAACCTATCAACCATCCTGTGTCCAAGATGCTGGTTCTTCTGTTTTCTGACAGCTACTCAGGATCTGCGACAGGCATTGGCTGGCCTCCCAGTTTTCCATCTGCCCTTTCCCTTTTGTCCATTTATAAGATGTTAGCTTTCAACTTTTTCTGGCATCCCAAATAAACTGCTATTTACAACCATTCTTTTTACCTTTGACATTCTCTTTTCTATTTTGGCAATCTCTCTGTCTTTGTAAGGTTGCTTTTTCACATATTTACTATAATTCCAGCGGTGTCTCTTTGAAAGTTTAGAGGTAATGTGCCAAATCAATCCACTAACTTATCACAGATTCTTCACCTGAGTAGTCACTCATTCTAATAATATATGCTATCATCTATTGAACTATATTCTGGGATGTAATGATGAATATGGTAGTCTAGAAGGAAGACAGGCATGTTAGCAAATAAGTGAATATTTACTATAGCTATTATTATTATTGTTATTGGCAATAATACTATGGTCATATGTGAGCTAGTCTTAGTTCAAAGTGATTTATAAATACCTTGTTTCATAATTTGGGCAGATGATATAGTGGATAACAAAACACTATCAGTAGCTAAAATGTGGTAATGGTCCAATTATTTAAACCCTCTTCCTCAGGTTCTTCATCTGTTAGTCAGGGTCAATAATAGTTCCTATATTATATGGTTTTTAATAAGGATTAAAAAAGGTAATAGATCTAAGGTGAATAGAACAATGCTTGACATAGTGTAAGCATATAATAAATCATTGCCAAAACAAAACTAAATAAAACATACAAACAAAATCATACAGTTTCTTAAATGCTATAGTATAGTATGCTTTATAACAGTAGGGATGAAAACCTGAGATCATTCAGAAAAGTGTTTCACATGATCATATAGGGTCATGGCACCCATTCTATTTCCTAAATAGAAGAAATATTTTTCAGCATTAATCCCAATAATGTAGTTGATACTGTATTTTAAAACAAGTAGAAATCAACTTTTCCTTGCTCATTCCATTTATTGGGTGCTTACCTCCAAGTTTATGTAGTTATATGCATTATTTTTCTTATATATTGATGAATAGGTATTATTTCATTTTGCCAATGAGAAGCTAAAGCCCAGGGAAGTTATGCTACCAGTTCAATAACACAAAGAACAGAGAGTATGTGCTGTTGAAACTGGATGAATCAAAATGCTCTCATAGTAAAAACCTGCATTCACCCTCAAAAAGACATTTTACTTGGGCACCTGGGTGGCTCAGTGGATTAAGCCTCTGCCTTCGGCTCAGGTCATGATCTCAGGGTCCTGGGATCGAGCCCCACGTCAGGCTCTCTGCTCCGCAGGGAGCCTGCTTCCTCCTCTCTCTCTGCCTGCCTCTCTGCCTAGTTGTGATTTCTCTCTGTTAAATAAATAAAATATTTAAAAAAAAAAAAAAAAAGACATTTTACTTAAGATAAATCATATTTATCATTTAGGCACTTAATGGTGAAGATAACAACAACCAAAAATCATCAACATTTGGGAAAAAGTAACATTGTGAAAAAAGGCATCAAACTCAACAAAATACAAGAATCTAAAGTAGGAGATGTTAGAAAAATTTAAACAAAGCTATTAATATAAATATAATAAGAATCCTTGCTGAGACTCCAGGATACTTTTTTAAAATGTATATTCATATTGTTATAAAAAAGAAAGAATAAAGATTTCTTGGATAATAAAGTAATTATTTATAAAATTAAAATCAAAATTAACAGGGCAGAAGAGGATTGAACACAGTTGAAATTATGAAATTGAGCTGAAGCTTTCTCTGAGAAGGTACATAATAAAAATGACATGAAAATTATGAGAGAAAGATTAAAAAACAGAGGAATAAAATTTAACTTGATAAAGGCAATCTATAAGAAACCCATAGACTATCACACATAATGGTGCAATATTTTAAACGTTTCCATTAAAGTCAGGAATAGACAAAATGCAATTGGTACTATATTACTAAGCTAGACAACTGAAACAATGCAATAAGACAAAAAATAAAAATCAAACAAGGAAGGAGGCAAAACCCTATTAGTTTGTGTTAAAATTGTCTGCCTAGAAATCTTAAAATAATTAAATGAAAAACTTGTAGGACTTTAGTTTAGGAAAGTGACCAGATATTAGATAAACATGTACAAATTCATAATTTCCTTTGGTACAGCAAAAGTAATTGGATAATGTGATGAAATAACCCCATTCACCTCAGCCATCAATATTCTGAAAAAAAGAAAGGGGTAACTAAGCCTAACATAAAATAAGTTAAACAATATTAAGGAAATTATAAGCATCATGAAAACTATAAAAATTATTTAAAAACTATAAAATACAAGCTCAAATGCTTGGATAAATAGAGAAATAGATCATCTTCTGGTTGAGAAAAGCTGTCAAATCTCTACAAATTAAAATATAAATTCAGTGCAAAACCCAGTTTTATTCCCAATAGAACTTTTTATGTGACTTGACAGCTGCTTTCAGCATTTATTCAGAAAAGAAAATGTTCAACAGGAACCAATGATTTTTAAAGCAGTCCGGTGAGTAAGTAAGTAATGACCCAACATATTATTAGATCATACTCCAAGTAATTGAAAGAGTTAGCTTAGATGTAGACATATACAAATAGATTAAGACAATAGAATTTTTAGAAGTAGAGGAAACAGATACAACATACACGAGAATTTTGTATTTAAACGTTTATGAAAATTTTTAAAAAGTGGATTACAACCACTATCAATTGATAACTTGAAGTTGATCTTTGGGAAAATTCTGGAATGTATTTTCAAATGGATGGACTATGAACATTTAGAACAGACTGTGATCTCTAGCAGTCAATATGAACTCCCTCAGGGGTGCCTGGGTGGCTCATTGGTTAAGCATCTGCCTTCACCTCAGATCATGATCCCAGGGTGGGGACAGAGCCCTGAATGGGTTTCCCTGCTAAGTGGGGAATCTGCTTGTCCCTTCCCCCACCCATGCTCTTTTTCATTCATGCTCTCTCTTGTTCTCAAATAAATAAAATAAAATGTTTTTTTTAAAAAAAAGAAAAAAGTTTCGAAAATTAAAAAATGAACTCCCCCAAATATAAATAAATATATGCAAATTAGGTCAAGCTAATCTCATTTTCTGAGAAATGATCATCTGCACAGTAAAAATTTTTTTAAAAGTTTATGAGAATTTTGTCAAGTCCCTGAAATCCCTATGCATTGGTAATTCAATAATCAAATGGATGAAAGTGATTTTTATTTAAAAAAAAAAAGCACAGACTTAGGATTAAAAGGAAATGGGTTTTAGTCTTTCCACTGACAAAACACTAGTGACCCTGGAGAAATCATATAACTTAGTGTTCTTGAAAAATAAGAGTCTAAAAGTGTTTTTTCCAATCTTTAATATTTTAGAAATCATCAAATAAAATCATCTATAAGTCTTCCATAATTTATAAAATATATGGATACAATGTTTTTGAACCAGAATTTTTTTTTCTCTCTCTCTCATATAGACAGAGGAAAACTAGGGATTACATATACACAAAATGGTTACTGTTGGTAGAATATCATTGCCATCTGCGAAGTAAAAGTCATTCAATCTTTGCAATTTCCAAATCAATGAACAGCACCCTGAGATAAACTTTCTTCAATAAATATAAGTTACTAATACACAAAAATGGAAGAGAGAAAGGTAAGGGAGTCAAGAGTTAAGTTTTAGACTTGATAAGATAAAGAATTCTTTGGGACATCCAACTTTAATGTTGAGTAAGCAACTGGATATACAACTCTGGAGTTCATAGGAGACATCTAGTTGAAGGTAAAAATTTTGGGATTTATCAATACTGAAATCATATTAGAAGTCATTTATGGAATGAGAGCCAATAGAGAAGGGACGATGTTAGAGGAAAGAGGTGTAATAGTTAGAAGTTAAACAAAAGAGACTGAAAATAAATAGCCAAAGAGGTGAGCGGAAAACCAAGAGGTTGTAGATTCCATAAAAGCAAGTTAAAAAAAAAAAAAAAAAGACTCAATAAGAGAAAGCAATCAGCTACATCAGTTGCTGCTGATAGGAAGAGTAAGATGAAGAATGAAAAGTGATCATTGACTTCAGCATTGTGAAGGTCAATGGTGATCTTGAGGACAGTTTCAGGAAAGTGGAGCGCACACTCAGCTGATTGCGGTCTTCAAAGAGAACAAGAGAGGAGCTTGAGACAGACAGCATTGTTTTCAAGGGGAGTAGAAGAGTGGAAAATCACCAGATGAAGATGTGGCATAAAGGCAGAGTATCTTTTGTTTTTGTTTTTATTTTTATAATAGAAGTTTTTTTCCTTATATTGCATGCTGATTAGGCTGATTTAGGGGAGAAGGAAAATATTCAGTTTCAGGAGAAGGAACAACTGCTAGACCAACTCTTTTGAGAAGGTGAAAACGTATAAATCTAATAGAGAATTAAAGAAATTAGCTTAGATAGGGTCCTACTGAACATTCTGAGCTCCAAACTCTGATATGTAGAGCTATCCTGTTTCCTTCTGGCCGGTAACTGAATTGTGGGAGAGGAAATAATGGTTTTTTTGAAAATTACAAATTACTATTTATCTAAACATATTTGCTTTAAACTAAAACTGGCACAACTACTGCTCTGATATCCCCATAGTCTATAAAGTTATAAATAAGCATAAAAGAGTGTCAAGCTATCAGCCTGCCTTGACTTGTTCTAAGCATCTCTGTTGCCAGGCAATAGCTCTCAGTATTTGACTAGGTAACTCAATTTCATTTCAAGATGGTTCACCTAATCTAGGAATACAGCAAAGTTCCAATTTCTTGACAGAAAAGTCTCTGAGATCTCAATGTGGTCAATCTTATAAGATTGATAAAAAAAATTGGTAAATATTACCAATTAAAATATTTATACCTATAATATCACAGTTCATATTTTATTCATTACACACAGGATATCCATACTGGAAAGTATTAATATTTGATCCACTATAGCTATGAAATTGACAGTATTATGTTTCTTGGGATAATTCTTTGTAAATATCCAAAATCTCAAAATCTCAAAATTCAATTTGATTATATTTTTAGCTCTTAAAATAATATCAAAATAAAAATAAAGAATTTTCTCCAGCAACATCACACAAAAAGACAAGAATTTAGGTGGAAGGAATGCATCTATCAATTAATAGTACTTATATTCTGCCTCCCAAATTGTCCAGTGCTATATTCATTACTTTAAAAAAGGGGAAAAAAATGACATCTTCCATCTTTTAGTTACTATTACTGTCTACCAGCTTACCCCCAAACTCAGTAGCTTAAAACAATAAGTAATTTATAATGTCACATGGATTGTGCAAGTCAGGGATTGGGGTGATTCTTTTGTTTATGGCTTCAACTAAGGCCACTTAATGGTACCTAGCTGGTAGATGGGATAGTCTATAGGCTGGAAGATGGTATCAATCAAACGCTTGGCATTTTGGTAGAGATGGCTGGAATACTGGACCCTGAGAATGACTCTCAATGGGACCACCCACGTGTATTCTCTCCAGCCTGTTGATCTCAAGCGTTTGAAGTTATTACACAGCAACTGATTTTCCTCATGGTGAGTATTCCAAGTGAAGCAGGAGGAAATCACATGTTTTTGTTTGTTTGGGGCTTTTTTAAAGGAAAAAATGAAATCACTTATTAAAAATGCTTACAATATCTGACATCCAGTAGGTGTGGAATAAATGTAAACTACTTCTCTATAATCCTTCCCTTCTTTGCTTTGCTTTTTTCTTTTCTTCCTTCCCTCCTTCCTTCTTTCCTCCCTTCCTCCCTCCCTCCCTTCCTTCCTTCTTTCCCTCCTTTCTTTCTCATCCTTTTTTTTCTGAGTACAACATACTGATTGTTAAAACACCTTCAAAAGAGATCTAATATGACTTCTCTTATATTCTATTTGTTGAAACTGCCACCAGCCCACTCAGATTCAAAGGTAGGAGACATAGACTCTCCAGCTCTCAATGGGAAGGGTGTCAATGAATTTGTGGCCTTTTAAAAAAACAATCAAGCAAACAAACAAAAGAATAACACCATCCTCAGAGATCATCAAATAAGTTAAATAATTAAAAATTCAGTTTAAAAATAGCTGCAACTTCAAAGAATTTTCAGAAAAAGATGGGACATTAGTAAATTCAATGAAGAAAACACCTAAAGTTAGTTTCAATATCATGGAATAATTCTGATAATAATTTTTAGTAAACTATGGATATTTATTTAATGGGAATACCAGAATGGTGCACAGGATTTAAATAAGACATCTGATAGAGTCTTTAATGATGACTCTGCAAAAAAAACTTGAGTATAATCAGGGAGGCAAGAATTGCTGTGAATTCAGAAGGAGTCCTAGAGGTATAGAATGCTTTTATGTCATTGACATAACTTTGGACTAGATTGTAAAGAGGTTGAATGATATAATCCAAACTTAAAGTATATATGCAATAGGATAGAGCATAATTTTTCAGAATGCTGTCCTGAAAATACTGTCCAATCAGATGTTGTTAAGACAGGTTTTCATGTTCAACACATTGGGAAATATCACTCTTAGCTTTTGAAGAATAACAAATAAAGAATCTTTTAAATTTGAAGTACAAAAATATTTTTCATTGTATGTTATTCTGACCACGAACCCACACACTGAAAAATAATATCATGAGTATAACTACAAATTAGAACATGTTATAGCTCAGCAGGAGTAAAAGGAGGAGGAGGAGGAGGAGGAGGAAAGCAGCAGAACTGATAGGAATATTAGGTTGTAAAGTAACCACCAAAACACCTGATATTTGTTGCAATTTATTAAAAGCAAAAATCCATGGGGCACCTAGGTGTCTCAGTCAGTTCAGCTCCAGACTCATGGTTTTTGGCTCAGGTCATGGTCTCAGAGTTGTGAGATCAAGCCTGAGTCAGTCTCTCTCAGTGTGGGGTCTGCATGAGATTCCCTTTGCCTTTCCCCCTGCTCATTTGTGAGCTTGTGCTCCCTCGCTCTCTCTCAGATAAATAAATAAAACATATATTTTTTTTTTAAAAGTACAGATCCATTAGAAGTGAGTTGAGATCACAATCTATAATATATTGGGTAGAAAATTCCTAGAGCAGTTTAATAATGGATTCTTCATTTAAAAAAGGATATGGAGAAAGAATCTCAAATTTATGGAAGAAGAAATTTGCTAATGAGGGCATTTAACCCACGTCATTTGAAAATGTTTATAAAGATGAAGTACAATGCCTCAAAGGGAACGGATTCTCAGTAATAGGAACTGTGTAATCATCAGTTGGACGACAACTCTGTCATTGGTGTAATCCGCATATTCAAGTACACTAGTAGTATATATAAACTCACAGAGATGTCCAGCTCAACAGTTATCAAGCTTTTCACACTTTATCACTTTTAATCTGGTCTTCTATATTCCCTGATTCTGTTTCCAAGGTTACAAAGCACGATCACTTGTCCTGCTTCATCTCACTTAAGACATCCTTGCACTTTTGTTCCATCTATTTTGACCCATGATGCTGTCAGGGCATGACTTTATGACTTGTCCCCGGGCCCTCTGCACCACTGCTCTGAATAGGAGACACTCTCACCTCCAACTTCCTTTCCCAGCCTAGTAGAAACACAATCCTTTACACTTACCTTCTTCATTGGAATAGGGTTTAGTATAATTCAAGAATCTGGTAACAGCTTAAAAAGCTTGTCCTTGGATGTCTTTTCTTTTCTTTTTTTTTAAGGTTTTATGTATTTATTTGAGGGGGGGGTGCAGAGGGAAAAGCAGACCTCCCTCCCCCCGACAAAAACACACTGAGCAGAGAGCCTGACACAGAGCTCAATCCCAGGACTCGAGGATCATGACCTGAGCCAAAGGCAGATGCTTAACCAACTGAGCCACCCAGGTACCCCTTGAATGTCATTTTCATTTTGTATTTTAAAATCATCTTCAATGAATTGAACATGACATTAGTTCCAGTGTCTTTTCTACATCTTTCTTCTGTGAGCCAAGTCTATCCTCCTTGGCAACTACAGAAAAGATGCCAGCAGTTGACAATAATCTCAGAACCATCTATTTCTAGATATGTCTTCCAACCTAGAAAAGTGAGGATAATTGCCAATGAACAGGGAAATGAGACAATTCTAAGTCATACAGCCTCACTGACAGAGAATGATTAGTATTGCTAGAAAGAATCATGTTGCAATGATTCTACCAACAGAATTTCTGATGCCAAGCACACATTTAAGTATAGATTTGATTATGTGCTTTCTCATTCAAATAAGAAGGACTAGCCCTTCATGACAGTGAATGATAAGTAATATGATCAGGTCTAGGTGCAGGACAAAGGAGACAACTAAAGCATCTCTCTAGAGAAATTAATGTCTATGGTTTTTTGTTGTTAGGGGTTTTTTTTTTTTAATGATTTTATTTATCCATTTGACAGAGATTACAAGTAGGCAGAGAGGCAGGCAGAGAGGAGGGGGAATCAGGCTCCCTGCTGAGCAGAGAGCCCGATGTAGGACTCGATCCCAGGACCCTGGGATCACGACCCGAGCTAAAGGCAGAGACTTTAACCCACTGAGCCACCCAGGCACCCCAATTTCTATGGTTTTAACAAACATGAGGAAAACTTCCATATCTTATCATCATCATCACAAAATCACTTACTTCAGTGATTCTTGATATTATGAAGACACTTGCAGGCTTGTCAGTTTCAGTGTGATTGAAATCATCAATGAGCCAACTGTCAACTGCTATTGCTTATGGTTTGGACAAGATATTGAGGCCCAACAAAGTATGCTGATCTTTGACCTGGAAAGTTGCATCTTTACGTGTTCATCCTCACAAATAAGTTTGAAATATTTAAGATCTAATCTAATCTAGATTAAAATCTAATCTACAACTAGATACATTCTCAAGTGGACAAGTAAATGGTTTATTTCATCACCAAGTTCAAGCGCAGGCTTAAAAGGATATCAGTGAGCCAAAAGGGTTTCTGCCCTCTGTACAATGTATGAACGTGCTAAAATCCTTAAGTAACACTCAGACCAGTATTGAGATAGTGTTCACCTATGTATTTAATCTAAACTACTCATGCACATTTTGAAGAACTGAGCTGAGATGAAATCTGCCACCTTGGTCACTGTAAAGAAAGTATGTTTGACAAGTCATTGTTGAGGCACTGTATGTGTCCCCAAATCTCAGAAACTTCTGAAGGACTTCTTCAACGACAGATGATCAAACAAGATCACAAACCCCAATGACCACTGTTGATGGAGCAGCTGACCAGGAAGCCAATATGTCAGGAGACAAATCAGAAAATGTTAATATTTTTTGTCTCCAAATGTCACTCGTTGCTTCCTTGGTATTAAAAGTGATAATAAAGGCACAATTGTTCTTATCAAACATTATACCCCTTTTCCGCACAAAAAAAGACATAGACTTTCATTTTCCATTCTCATAACCATTTGGCTTTATGAAGATGGGAAGGTAATGATAAAGAAAAACCTTGCCTGGAAAGTTTGACATCCCACACATTCCCATGAGCCATGTGGCATTCCACAGATTGAAATCACCTTTGGTGCTAATGCCTGTGATAACCTTAAAGGTGTCTGTGGTGGATCAGGTTATAGTACATAAAGAAAGAATTATAATCACTCTTGACAAAGGCTGTTTGAGCAAAGGCAATAGTGAGCAGATAGTCAAGGAGGTTAAGAAATACAGCCAATGAAGATGAGAAGCACAGAAAAGAGATGCCGTCGGAGGCCTAAATTGAATCTTAAACGTTTGATATGAAGGCCACAGGAGAAGATGAGAAACCTCCAGGAAAGACGAATGATAAGAATCAGCAAAAGATGTTTGACAAGTGCACTAAATTACCAGCTGGCTAGACAAAAATCAGACTTTGCAGAAGGATGACTTCGAACATCAGAATGACCTGGCAAAGGTCTGTAAGCTCTTCGTTATTAAGCAGTTTCAAGTTCAGGGAATATGCTAGAAAGGAAAACTAACAGCTTCCTCAGGAGCAGAATTCCTTCTGAAGGTACCTCTGAACCTACTGTTGATGATGACTAATCTTTCATTAAATCAAAATCTTTTGAAGAACCAAATATTAGGAAAATTCATTCACAGTAATTAAATCATATTTCATATAAAAATCATGTATTAGGGTGCTTGGGTGGCTCAGTCATTAAGCTTCTGCCTTCAGCTCAAGGTCATGATCCTAGGACTCTGGGATTGAGTGCTGCATCAGGCTTCCTGCTCAATAGGAAGCCTGCTTCTCCCTCTCTCACTCCCCCTGCTTGTGCTCCCTCTCTCACTGTGTCTTTCTCTGTGTCAAATAAATAAAAAAATCTTAAAAGGAAATCATGTATTAAAGTTTTACTGGAGTGTTTGAGTACTTGGCTACACACATAGCAAAAGTCAATATGATTTTACTTTATTGGTGTTTGTGTAAGCATGTAGAAAATTCAATTTATGTTTTAAATAATAATTTAAATAATTAGATACCATAAACACATGTAGATGATTAATTACATAATTCAATTCAGTCTTTAAATAAATATATCATATATAATATCAAATTAATAGATTTTATATGTAAAACTAGTAGAATGGTAATAGTACTGGTAAAGAGGAAATTAGGGAGAGAAAGGGGGATTTATCCCAGTTTTTATTATAACAGATGTTTCCAGGAATCTTGGAAGGATAAATGCTTCCTAAAGTCACTCTTGAAACATAATTTAATTTTGAAGGACATAAATCATTGAGACTAAGTTATTAGAGTTAATCCAAGCTATATATCTGTCTAAAAACTATGATGATGGATGGATATAATGTTTATTCATGTTAGGTATTCAGGAATAAAAGTATGCAACTATTTATTTAATATCTGTCTCAAAACTACCAAGATAAATGAATATGAAGTTTATTCTTTTAAAGTATTAAGGAATACAAAAATATATGCTATTTATTTAATAATAATTTATGGCCATTACATTGTGTGCTTTATATAATAATTCTTCCATCATTTAATTTAGTCTTCATAACAAATTTCAGATTTGGCTACAATTATTTATTTTATAGATGAACACACTGAGACACAGAGAGGATAGGGTAGTTGATCAAAGTTACATAACCAAGAACTGTTTCTTTTAGAAAACAAAACGAAGCGGTTTCATTCTGAAGTTTATGTTCTCAACTGATTTCTCTGTTGTCTCTCTTTATATAATAAGACATCTGAAAGCAGTTGGGTATATTCAAGGTCAATGGTCAGCTATTTAGTGATAGTTGTTAACTGATGAGCATTGCATTTACAAAACCTTAGTATTTTTTGATTTCCAAGATATTAAAATTGCTTATAAGTCTTTGATAAATTGTCTATAATAGCACTACCAGCTATAATATAACTGAACTGCTAAACAATCATAATTACTCCAAAATCACTGAAAAATAAAAATGCCACTCTTCACACTAATATCCTTAGAAAACTGAAAGATGTCAAATTTAAAATCCACTAATATGACACAATTCCTTTAATTTTCCAAGCGAGGCTTGAGAGACAGACTGATTGAGATCACTTTTTTTTTTCTTTTCCCAGCGTCTGTCCCACATTAGACAAACAGCATCATTAAAGAAACCACCTTTAATAAAATGTTAGGAAATGCTGAAACAGACAATCTAAGTCTCAAGAAAGAGTCACTGGCCAACTGAGGAGCTCTCTCTTGTATGAGATTTACAACTGAGCTCCAAACACCCTGTGTTCATTATGAAGCTCCCCTCAGCTACTGATCAGCATTATCATTAATGCTTTCCAACATTTACCAGGAAAAGAATGCACACAAATGGTAACATAATACCTGCACTGAGGATCATGATCATTTAGCTCACATTAAGATTAAGAAGAGAAGTTAAAAATCTGTCAGGAAATGTGACTTTCATGCGTACAAAATTACTTTCTGTTTTTTTGTCCTTTTATCTTACCTGATATGAGCTTAAAATGGGAAGATATTTGCAATAAACAGTGCATAATGTTCTTGAAAAAGTCAGTGTTATTTCATAAGTTGGGTTTATTTCATAATAAAGTGTGAGAAACTAAACAAAATTCTCAGATAAAATTATTCACTGAAAGTATCAGTTTTCTAACAAGATGAAAATACTCTGGGTTAAAAGATGTTAATGGTTGCTAAGGCTGTAGGAAATCAAATGTACATGCAATTTAAATGTAAATAGGACACTTACTATGGTACCATCCAGGAATATGGACCTTATGAAAAACATATCACTTACTTTAAAGAAAACACACCAGATATGGCAATGCTCAAAACATCCAAACAGATGACTGTAGACTTTTCATAACTTAATAATTTTGAATGTTCTTTAGCAGAGAAAAATGGGCAGTAATATCACTATTAAAGCTAAAGAGGATTTTCTTTATAAGTAACAAAATCCATTGCTTCAAGTTGAAAGCTTACTTTTGTGCATATGGCAATTAATTTATTTAAAATTATGACATAGAATTTACGATATGCTTTCTAAAGAATAAGAAGTCTGAAATGATCCTAAGATCTTCTAGGACATAGGACTCATGGAAATTTGGAGAATGCAGTTCCTATTGTGATATGCTTTTTTTTTTTTTAAGATTTTACTTATTTATTTATTTATTCTTTTCTTTTTTTTTATTTGTTTATTTTCAGCGTAACAGTATTCATTGTTTTTGCACCACACCCAGTGCTCCATGCAATACGTGCCCTCTCTATTACCCACCACCTGCTTCCCCAACCTCCTTATTTATTTATTTGACAGAGAGAGATCGCAAGTAGGAAGAGAGGCAGGCAGAGAGAGAGGTGGAAGCAGGCTCCCTGCTGAGCACGGGGCTGGATGCAGGGCTGGATCCCAGGACCCTGGGATCATGACCTGAGCCAAAGGCAAAGGCTTTAACCCACTGAGCCACCCGGGTTCCCCGTGTGATGTGTTTTTCAGGGTTATTCTCTTTTCCCTCATAGCAATTTGGTTATCCTATATAATATTGTAAAGTCATCTGCATTTGAAAAATTAAACTTACTTATTCTATCAGGTCTTAACTTCTTTCTATATCCCTTTCCTTTTCCTATTTTTGTTCATTTTTTATTTCTTTCCAGATGATTTTTCTTTTACTAAATGTGCCATTAAAAATTACCTAAGTAGGGGCATCTGGGTGGCTCAGTTGGTTAAAGCCTCTGCCTTCGGCTCAGGTCATGATCCCAGGGTCCTGGGATCGAGCCACACGTCGGGCTCTCTGCTCGGCAAGGAGCCTGCTTCCTCCTCTCTCTCTCTGCCTGCCTCTCTGCCTACTTGTGATCTCTGTCTGTCAAATAAATAAATAAAATCTTAAAAAAAAATTACCTAAGTAATTAAAATAATGATACATGAAATAATTTCAATAAAAATAGTTGTCAAAAAAATAGTTGTCAACAACTTTATTTTCACTCATTCCCAAGATAATTCCAAAAAAGGTGCTTCCTCTGTCATTTTATAGAAACATTATTTTGAGGTTTGTACCTATTTAAAGGAATAATGGGGTGCCTCGGTGGCTCAGTCTGTTGAGCATCACTCTTGGTTTCAGCTCAGGTCATGATCTCAGGGGCCTGGGATTGGGCCCCATGTGGGGCTCCACACTCAGTGCAGAGTCTGCTTGTCCCTTTCACTCTCCTTCTGCTTCTCACCCTCTCACCCACCCCCAAGGTCTCTCTTTCTCTCTCAAATAAACAAATAAAATCTCAAGGGAAAAAAAGGTAAATAACATCTTACAACCTCATGCTGTGCTTACTAAAGTTGGTATTCTGTTAGTATTCTTCAGTACATAAAAGCTATTATTTTTTTTATTTGACTTTATTTGTAGGCAATGATAGACATGGTGATAGGAGAGTGAAATTGTTAAATCTCTTTTGATCAATAATAATAATAATAATAATTTGTTTCATAAGTTTAAGAGACTGTGTCTTTGCCCCAGTTACCTATTCTAAAATGTAAAGTGTTGGTTAAAATTACAATGTGGACCAAATTGAGGGTAGGGATGGTTTTAAGTAGAACTGAAGAAAATATAATGATGCCACTATCTAAAGGAATTGTATTTTAGAATCATAAAGAAATACAGTATGTGCTGTTCTATTAAGTAAAAATCTAATAGGTAATATTTATTGTTATGATACATATAACATTTGTAATTTTTAAAATATTTATATTTTAACAAAAGTTTATAGCTTTAAAATTTATAATAATATTTTCAAAAGTTCCAGTAAAAATGAGTATATTGATACTCTTCAAAATACTATTTCTGACAAAAAAAGTAAAATCCAGTAACAATACTGTAAGATGGTACACTGGCATTTAATGATGTTATTTTTATTTATAATATTAAGCATAAGTACAAAATATTTGGATTAATGAAAATGAATAGTTTCAATTCTATACTTTGCTAATGTTATAGTATTTTCAGTACATATTGTACATTTTCAGAAAAAGTATAACATAAAATTATAGGTTAGTTTTTAAAATCTTTTATTATTGAGATAAAAATTTACATATCTTGTATGCATAAATCTTGAATGTGCATTTCAGTAAGTCTTGATAAATATTTAAATTCATATAACTACTATCCCAATCAAGATACAGAGCAATTTCATCACTCCAGAAGGAAATCATCTTTTCTGAATTCCGAAAGCTACAAAAAGTCCTTCTAAGTAACATCAACAGAAATGTGAGAAGTTCCTGAGATACAAATGTGATATTCTGAGTTTCCAGTTAAAAATAAAAGTCACCATAGGGAAATCAGAGAAGAAAGAAAAGTTATGGATAATAGAAAATACTATTTTACATATTAAAAATGACAGAACCAATTATATAGAAACCAATAGCTTCTCAACTTACTCAGAATAAAAGCTAAAATTCTCAGCAGTCCTTAACTATAAGATTTGGTCCCCATTGCCTTTCTGACCTCACCTTCTATTATACTACCTTTTTTCTGCTTTACTTGTTAAGTATGCTCTTGCCACAGGGCCTTTGCACATGCTGTTTGCTCTGCATCAAATGCTCTTTTGCTTGTTATTCCTGCTGCTGCTTTCCACAGTTAGTCAGACCTTTACTCAGACACTTTTCTTTTTTTTCTTTTATTTTTTTTAAAGATTTCACCTATTTATTTGACAGAGAGAGATCACAAGTAGGCAGAGAGGCAGGCAGAGAGAGGGAAGCAGGCTCCTCATTGAGCAGAGAGCCCGAAGCGGGCCTCGATCCAAGGATCAGGAACTGAGTCAAAAGCAGAGGCTTAACCCACTGAGCCACCCAGGCACCCCACTTAGAAACTTTTTAATGAGGTATTCCTTAGTCTGCCCTTCAAAAATATCACACACATCCCATACTCAGACCACCACTTTAAATTCTCTTCCGCCTTTTATTTTTTTCCTTTAGTTCTTATTATTGCCTAATCAACCTAATGTTTTATATGTATTGATCTTATTTATTGTCTGGCTCCTTTACTGGACCACAATCACCATAAGAAAAGTGGCGTTCATACACAGCTCTTAGAAGAGTTTCTGGTTCACAAGGTGTCTTCAACAAGTAATTGTCAATGAATAAATCAACAATAAGAAAACACTCCTAAACATGAATATCAAATACTGAGGCTAATCAATCAGTCGAATGTTTCTATACTCAAATTTTCCCTCCTTCCAACATTCCAATTTTCTTACTTCACGTATATCTTACTTTGTAAGGAATTATTAAGATATGTTTTCATCCAAAATAGTGCCATATAGCTGCTCTTGTTAGAAGTACTTGTTAGTAGTACCAGGCAAAAAGTTCTGGGACCATGATTACCTTCCCCTACCTTTAAAACTCTGCCAGAACTGTGGGCTATTGGGAGAGATGGGCTCCTGCAAAAAGCTTTTAGGATCCAAATTTAGAGCATGCCCTGTGATCACCATTAAAATCCCTAAGAACATGTTCTAATATTATGATAATAATATTTTATATTTTAAAACATTGAAAACCTGAATTTATGGACAACATACGAATGTTTAGTAGGAACGTATAGCAGTAGTCAACCACATTTAGAACACATTTCTACTTCTCTTCCTTTTTTTTTCCCTTCCCAAAGCCAACTATGTCACTGTTGAGTTACAAAGTAGTTTCACAACCCATAAAAATCTAAAGTGTTTGGCCCGGAGTCGAAAGCCTACCCTCCAAGAGAAAGAAAGGCAGAGAAACAGATTGCCTATCAGTCACTCTGACTGACTGCTTAAAAGCTATTGTTCTTTGGCAGACAGTAGAAATTTCAAAGTGAGAAAACAATTTCTTAAACCAAAATATTTACCAAATAATACACGTGAGTATTATAGTTCAGAGGTTTCATTTATACTTAATCATCCAATCAATTAATTCTTCACATAATCCATTTTAAGACCATCATTTGAATAACTGACCTCAAATATTTTATTCCTTTATAATTAGGTTACCAAATTCTCAAAGAACATATTTTTTTTAAGAATAAATTACAGCTGATGGCATTGTTTCCCCTGAATCTCTCTCTTTTCCATATACACACACACATATTCATTGATCCTCATAAATCCAAGAATGAAGAACTGGAATAAATTCTATAGGGTTTTCTTTGGGTGGCTCTCAAAACTTACTCTTGAGCACATAAAAATATGGAAAGTATCTTTCTATATTATATTCCCATGAATTATCTAATGCAAAGATATTTATAAGTATTAACTGGGATGTAAGTATCAATTAGGATGAATTAATTTTCCAATAATGCATAAAGATCTAATTCAATGTGAGTTCAATGACTCAGGAAACAGACACATTTAGATGTAGTGTGGGCCTCTGAGAAGATTCATCTGGTCTCCAGAGGCTCAGGTTCACTGATATCTTCTTGTTACAAACTTCCTTTATCCCTTGACGTCTTCTTCAGTCTGATCTACCTAGTGGCAGCAAAAGGCTGCAGCATTTTCAAGCCTTCTCTCCACAGAAGAAGAGAAAGCTTCCTTTTCTTTAACTATTGAAAAAAATCCTAAGCATTAGTCTGATTGGGCCAGCTGAGTTTATACAGCCATTCTGGTACCAGCTATTGGGCACATGGGATTATATTATGCCAATAAATTAATCCATTAATGGCCTGAATGGTTATCACTCAAAAGAAAGGGGTAGAAGGAATGCAGAGATGACAAACCAACATTTAATACAAAACTTATATATACTCTTTAGTTCTATTAATTGCTCAGCCAACAAATATTTATTGAGTTTCTACGAGACAGGCAAGAATAAGGCAGAGACTGAGAGAAATACAAAGAAATATGACAGAGTTCTTATCTCAAGAAAGCTAAAATCTAGTTTGATTTCAATCAGAAATAAAAACACACAAAAACGAGAGTGCAGTAAGTGCTAAAGGTGTAGGCATCGTCATAGAGCAGTGAGGGTTCCAAGAACAGGAAGACCGTGGTAAGTCGGATTGGTGAAGCGTGCTACTTAAAAGATGCTGGGACAATCCAGGGTATCTAAAATGAAAACATGCTGAAAAAAAAAAATAATGAGTCTGTCTTTTGTAATGTTTTAGTATTTTTTTAAACTATAGAGGAATCTTTACTGATAGCATTTTTATCTAGCCAGGATATGTATATACAGGCACAGAAAAATGCCTCAAGTAGTGTTCACAGAATGCAATACTTACTACTTAACGAGGGTACGATCTGAAGTAATCTGTTGCTTTTTCAATGTTTGGATACTATCTGATTTTTGGTGTAATGGAAAGGCTTAATTTTTAAAACACAGTAAAGTGATTTATTACTCTAAAAAAGATGTGTGGTTTGTGTGGGAAGAAAGAAGATGGCCATTTTAGGTAGGGGAGATGCATTCCTGGCAACCATGTGAAGGTGGGAATTAGGAAAGGAACAGAGAAGGAAAAGAGACAATAGAACTGACCGTAACAACAGGCAGAAGTAGGTAAGCTATAGGGAAATGCTGTGCAGGTGAAATAGATACAGATAATTGAGTATCTTGAAAGACCCACAAAGATACTAGACTATGTAGTAGATATAAAGAGGAACGATGCAAAAAAAAAAAAAAAAAAGAGTAGCATCGTTATCAAAATGTCCAGTAAATAACTTATTGCTCTTATTAATGGAAGGAAGAGAATTGGGGAATATCCATATTCTGTTTAACTGCTTTTTTAAACATCAGATCATGTGTAGATACATGTACATCCATTCTGAAATGTTAAAAATGCAGTATATTAAATTCTCTCTAGACAATAGTGTTTTATTGATCTAGATAGTAAATTTTTAAGCTACATGCTGAGCATGATGATGAAGTAGGTAAGCCAAGCTGTAAATCATTCTTTTTTCCATGAAAACCAAAACATATATATTCTCTCTTTCCTCTAAGATGCTTATAACAGCAGCTGTTATAATCATACAGCATAGAGCCTTTCATAACCTTTCTTTTATTTTGGCATGACACATTATAGTAAGAGTCATATTTCAATCTGGGAGGTTACCTAAATAATAGCCCTTTCCCACAGAGACCCAATGCCAATTCCAAACCTCCATTATAGGTACTGACCCTGGGATAGAAAGACCAGCCTGCATCGATTTCAACAGAATGCTTTTCAAAGACAAAAACTTATCTAGAATATTTGAATTATAGAATCAATAATTTTAGAAGAAACCTATAAATTATATAGTTCTACCCTCTTCTCAATATTAAAAAATGGAGGGCAGAGAAGTTGTGACATATCTCAAATGGCACATCTAAAATGCCTACTTGGAACCTAACTGCGACTTTTAATTCCGAATCCAGAGTATTTTCCGCGAGACCGTTCTGTGCATGACATAATAGGGGTTGATTCCTGTGAAGTTCATTGAAATAAGAATCCACACCCTCTATGTCAACCTGTACTGGAGAAAGTCTCTTCATGACTTATTCATATGTTCTGTATATAATTCCGCTGAGCTACAGACAATGCAAATCTTGCCTAGAAGTTAAAACCAACTGTTAGCAAGAGTGAGGGAAGCAGCATGCAGGCCTGCAATAGCTCATTAGGAGACCACACACCATGAGGACCACTGACATTTCTTCCCCAAACACCCAGGCTCAGGCCTGGAGCAGTTCCAAAATTTGCAAAGGAAAATGCTATACCAAAAATCAAACCAGCCTTGGCACAAGTAACTTCACAAACAATGGCACAGAGATTCATTAGTGATGAACAAAGTAGTGAAAAGACAAAATGACTTTGCAGAAACACCTAATTTTAATATTTAAAAAATGCATCCAATTCTATTATTTACTTTACTTTATAAGAATATTACACACATATGATAGAGGAACTGACTTTGACATAGGAAAGGAATCTGGAGCAAAATATTTTCAGAAAACACTCTCTGTGAATATACATATTAGGGAAAAATATACAAATGCAAGTATACAGTGAGATAGACCTTAGCATAATATCATATTTCCATAACATGTATTATTTCCATTGTAGTGGGCTTACAATTCCACTTTACCATAAACCTTGGAAAATAAACTAAGAACATATCATTGTCCATTATGGAGATGGAAGAATCTACGTCTTTAAGAGGCTAATTCAGGATACTATAGCAGGAAATAGTGGGGATAGGAGTAGAAATCAAATGCTTTGACAACCTGGTATTTCCAATATAGTGCTTTTCTTTTCACAATACTTGCTACTGCACTTGTGTGATTACACAGGAGAAATTAAAATATGAGACAAACTTCATGACAGGAGAGAGTTAAGTAATATGTATAAAATTAGTCCATAACACTACTTTCCAAGCGAGGGTTTGCCTTTCCCTTCTTGAATTCAACTGAACTCATTTTGCATTTGGTTCTCAATTTTTCAGACAGAAGTATTTTTATTTATTTATTTATTTATTTATTTAATATTTTTACAGCATAAGGAATCGAGTCAATGGTATTGTAATAGTACTCTGTGGTGACAGATGTGGCCAGAGTAATGTATAAACTTGTTGAATCGCTATGTTGTGCAGCTGAAATAGGATAGCCCTGTGTGTCAACGATGGTAAAATAAAAAAGGAGGAAATATTTTAAATCTATGATCCAAACATCTTCCAGAAGTATTTTTTTAAAAATGATTGTATAATCTTTTCTTTCATTAATGATTTTAAACGTTCCCTACATAAAGATCTCTGTCTGGTCCAAAAAAAATAAAGATAAAAAGTTTTGCCAGGTCAAAAACAGAAAGTGAAAAAAAAAACACAATCTAGAAATCTTGTTTATATATACACAATTTAACCTAAATATTTTAAAATTGCAGTTTATTTAATTTTCATGGTCCGGGCCCACGTTATTTAGTACTGGGTAAACACTAAGGTATTTGTGTAGTGAGTACATGTTGAAAGTAAATTTAAGCCTGGAATTTTGCTTCATATTCTTTCCAAGACAACACAGTTCAGGTATGGATGGTGGTGGTTTAACTCAGATTATAGTCATCCTGCTCCTTATCCATGGGGATAGATTCTGGGACCCCCAGTGGTTGCCTGAAACCATGGGTAGTACCAAACCCTCTATATACCATGTTTTTTTCCTATGGATATATCTATGTATATATCTGTATACCTATATACCATATATACCTATATATATACACACCTATATACCATGTTTATATATATCTATGATATACTTCTATATATAGAATATATATACCATATACATATGAGAGATATATATACCTATACCTATATGAGATATATATACCTATACCTATATGAGATATATATATATATATCTCTATATATATACCTATATGAGATATATATATAGAGACATATATATATAGAGAGAGAGAGACATACCTATATGAGATATATATACATATATATATATGATATACTTCTATTTATAAAATAGCAGATCTTGGAACACTAAAAAAATAAAATTAAATTTAAAAAATTAAAAAAAATAAAATAGAGTAAGAGATGAACGACATAAAACAATTATAACAATATATTTAAATAAAAGTTATGTGAATGTGGTCTCTTTCTTCCAAACTATCTTATTGTACTGTACTCACCCTTCTTCTTGTGATCCTGTGAGATGATAAGATGCCCATGTGAGGGAATGAGGTGAGTCCCATAGCGAAGCAGGGCTGGGCAACTGTTGACCTATGACTCATCAGAAGGAGGAGCATCGGCCTTTGGACCTGGCCAACTGCAGATGAATGAAACTACAAAAGCAAAAGTGCAGATAAGTGGAGGTGGGCAGGGGACTTCTGTATATTTATAGCCAACCTTTAAATTGTGTAAATAGACTGAGGGGTTTAAGACAAAAACATACCTATAATCCGTTTAACAAAATCTCACTGTGAATCTTTAAAAATCATAGAGATTTCAAAACATAATTATAGATATGTAAGTCTGAAATTGTCCCTTTTCTCTAATCTTAATTTTAGTCAATGTAATCTTCTCTTTAAAGGCATAAACTATATAACTTGTTCAGAACAACATCAGAAAGTATATACAGGGATTTCAGTTGATATAAATATTATTAGTAAAATCTTAGGTATAAAAAAGTACTTGCCAGACATAAACATCAACTCTGGCTTCATTCCATTTTTATGGTATATATTTATAAGAAAGAAGACCTCTAGAAAGTATTTAGAATAAACGCAATAACTTTATATCACTATTTTGGTAGTATTCATTCTGACCTGAATATTTGAACCATTTTTGTGAGCTGAACTGATATGTATTCCTCATTAACTAGTGACTGTTTCAAATTGATTCAGATAAAAAATATAGCTTACATTTCCATTTAAGAAACCTGAAAACCAAATATGAAAAATCTACAGTACAGTGCCTCATCAAATATTTTGGTTGAAAGCAAATTTATCTTCTAGGAAAATATACATATTCCATAAATGTAGGAAAGACAAGATTACACATAGTAAATTTGGATCTGTTAACTGTAACTCTCCTTCTCCTGCAAGGCAGAAAAACATTTATAAAGAAAAAAAATATGTTTGGCTCAAAAAGATTGAGAAACTAAAATATCTTATTGAAAAGATTCAGTTGAAGAGGAACTGATTGCTTTTGTGATATTCCTTCTAGTGAGAAAGAATAAAAATGTTTAAGACTGGTATTTTTCTTTAAAACCCTGCAGGCTTCCTTTAGGACAAACAAGGGAGAGAATTTTAGAGTATGACAATATATTAAAGGTCAGTGTGTCCTACCTCCTCCGTTAGGAGGGAAGTTCTTCAACCTACAAATGATCGTTCCTTTTGTTATATTTGACAATGCTGTGATTTTCTCCCTACGCCTCTCATTCTTTTTTTTTCTCTTTTTCTTTGTTCCTAAATTATTTTACTTTTATCATTTAAAAATGTTTTAAATTAAGAAAGAAAATGTTAGTTATAAATCAAAACTGTATGTATATCAGTGAAGGAGTACTTTCCATTAGTTCTATTATAATTTCTTAAGAAAACAAAATGCGGCCTGTCAGTTATCAGTGATATTCATGGATAGACACATGGAAGGCAAGAACCCCTTTACCCATATGATCGGGCGGGGGGCATGTGATCAGTATTACGCCTCTCATTCTTCACACTCACCATCCTCATTTCCCTCAGCAATTTGGATGTATTGGTTATTATTTTCCAGGTAATCTCTGTCTGATTTCCCAGAATGGCACATGAAACTGAATACAATATTTCAAATGTGTTCACACCAGTGCACAGGACACTACTGCCTCTTTCAATAAAAGCATTATTTACTGTTGGGGGGATGGAATCATAATTGGATTCATTTTTAACAGGTATGCTTTTGGTGCCACAGTGAGTTGACCTTTCATTAGCCTCCTGCACCCTATACTTGAGTACTTAAATTTAAATGGAAATTTAAGATTCCTATTTACTCCACTTCAAGGTCATCTTGTTTGCATATCAAATAAAAATTGTATAACCATGGTGTCTTTTTCTCATTGTACCAGACAAGATCAGAAGGAACACACAACTAGAGATTTGCTCCAGATTGGCATTGACTCCATAGCTAACACTCTTAAAATCAGTAACCTACATACCTGTCTAGTTCATTCACATCTCTGACCACAAGTTTCTTCATTAATTCATTCAACAAATATTTATTGTAAACTTACTCTCTGCTAACAATGGTCATAGCTGTTTTTTGCAGTGACATAAAAAGGAGACCAATCACTTGTAGAATTTATATAAGGTTAGCAAATAAATGCCTTATCAGTTATATCCTATATTTTATCTATAGCATTCATCCTGTCTACCAGTCTGCTATTGCCACTAAAGGAAAATGGGTTTAGTTTGTTATTTATTCTTACTCAATTACTTCTGAACTTCTGTAACATTCTCTGTTGAATTTCATTTTCTGCACTTTTTAAAAACTAAAAATCAATATAAATTTCACCACAATGTACTCTCTGCTTTCAATATTTGGGCATCTCCTGCCATCCTCTACAAAGAGCATTCACCATTATTCTTCCTTGGTGGCATTTCCAAATAAAAATTAATTAATTGGTTGGTAGATTGGTACTTCCAGGCCCCTGTAAAGTCAGCTTGCAACTTCCACTGAAAAAAATCAATATTGAAATTTTCTTGTTTCCCTTTTCAGTTCACTTATATTTTTACCAGGTGCTATTTCAAATGTTCTCTTTTCACCTCAAACCTCATACAGCCTTCTTTCTCTCTGAGCTCCTATTTCTTTTTTTTTTTTTTCATATTTTATTTATTTATTTGACAGACAGAGATCACAAGTAGGCAGAGAGGCAGGCAGAGAGAGAGGGAGAAACAGGCTCCTCACTGAGCAGAGAGCCTGATGCGGGGCTCGATCCCAGGACCCTGAGATCATGACCTGAGCTGAAGGCAGAGGCCTAAACCACTGAGCCACCCAGGCGCCCCGTCTGAGCTCCTATTTCTTGGGGGAAAAGAGAAGCCATCAACTAAAAACTCTTTGCAACTCAAGCCTGTAAAATTTCCTGCACATCGTCCCTTCCAGGGAAAATTGTTCTCCTTCTATCTTTCCTAGGTCTTCAATATTCCTCTATACACTAATTTGTGTTAATTTTTCTTTCCTGAACCACCTACTATCCTGACTCCACTGTCATCTTCACACCCATTTTTTTCCCTCTCCTGCAGGCCAGGGTCATCTGGTCTGGTCTGTCTCTTGCTGTCCCCTGCCACTCCCCACACAGCCAGGGCTGATAATGACCTCCTTGCCATGCCATCCAGTAGACAAAGTTCATTCTCTTTCTGGTGAATAACGAGTTTGTTTGTCTAACAATATGATCTTTTTGAAGCACTCTCTTACTCTGTTATACAAGCTACTGTGCATTTGGGTTTTTTGCAAAAAAAAAAAAAATAATAAATAAATAATAAATATGACCCTTTCCAGTTGGCTTTGTAGGTGCCTCTTCCTAAGACCAGATTGTAATTAATGGTGGCCCTAGGGTTCACCTCACACTTTACATTCTCCCTGTACCATCTTTAACATCAATATATTCCTGAGAAAATATTTATATCATGAGTCGCTACATCTCCCCTGAGCTTGCAAGTATTACAGCTAACTTCCTGGTAGTTGTTTCCATTTGTATATCACATGGAAACCTCAAATTCAACATGCTTAGCACTGATTTCACTCTGTCAATCCCCCACCCCCCACACACAATCTTATGTTCTATTTCAGTAAAAGACATCATTCAATTAGAAATCTCAGAGACTTTTTTGACTCCTGTGTCATTCCCCATATGCAAACAAGCATTAAGTTGGGTCAGTTCTGCCTTATAGCTTTTGGATTGTGGTATTTGGCAATTCCAGACCATTATATCTTACTTACATTTTTTCCCCCAATAACCTTGTAATTAACCTCCTTTGCCCCAATACCTGTCTTTCTCCTTTTTCTACAGTGATGCCAGGTTTGTTTGTTTGTTTTTTTTTTTAATAAAATGTAGATCTCATTTCATCACTTTTTAACTTAATCTTTCCATGAATTTCCATTATGATTAGGACACCATTCGGATTCCTTGACACGACTCATAAAGCAAAAAGTGGATGGGGGAAATATTCGAATAGGTTCAAAGAGATAGTGAACTCAGGGTATTCCAAATTTGAAAAACTATCTCCCTTTCCTTGTCCTCATTCTAATATCCTCCCAGCCTCTGACCCCATTATCAAAATAATCTCAGAAAATGGTCTTATATGAGTTCATTCTACTACAGAGGGAATTTAAATCAATCATATCTTTCTCAAAGATGATTTTTTAAGTCATTCTACTGTCACTTACGGGTAAATATTTTCTTTTGTAAGGAGTCCCTCCAATGTTTATGAAATTGTACTATATTACCTCAAGGAAAGTGGAGAACCTTTGGACCCCTAAGTGACTGGCTTGAACCAATACAGTTCCAATGTCTAAAAGCTCTGTGTGTCATAAATATCTTAGTAAATTTGTGGCAAATTATGGCAGCAAAATCTGCTCCCATCTGACATTAAGCTATTTGTGGTCCTCAGCCCACCTATATACATTCATACATTTCACAGCAAAAATATTAATGTACTTGAATATAGGGTGTTGCCCCAGGTCCTGGAGTATTATTTAACAAATGATAAGTACAGAGTATTACCTTTCTAAAAGAAAAAAAAAAAAAAAAAAAAAAAAAGAAAATCTGAAATCTAAAAGACACTGATCTCATGAGTATTGGATAAAGAATTCTGAGCTTGTATTAACTTTAATTAAGCTAACCAGAGTCTATCAAGCTTCAGGTTTGCAAGATTTATTTCTATAAGAAGAAAACAAATTGCCTCTTTTTTTTAAAAAGATTTTTTTAAAAATTTATTTATTTGACAGACAGAGATCACAAGTAGGCAGAGAGGGAGGCAGAGAGAGAAGGGGGAGCAGGCTCCCCGCTGAGCAGAGAGCCCCATGCGGGGCTTGATTCTAGGACCCTGGGATCATGACCTCAGCTGAAGGCAGAGGCTTTAACCGACTGAGCCACCCAGACACCCCAACAAATTGCGTCTTGCATTGTATGAGATTCATTGAGAGAACTTGTTTAAGAGCAATTTTACTTTTAGAAAATAAGTTATTGCACCCATTTTCAGGATACCTATTTCATACAGTTGGGCTGACTTTAGTGCCTTACAGGATTGAATTCTCTTCAAGTTTGTTTTAGCCAGGTGATTCACACAACTAATGCCACATTCACTGTCTGAGTCATGAAAAACCTTTGGAGTCCTAATAGTTTAAAAGACCAGTATTGCCTAATCCAAGTGATTTCTGAGGAGTGATCTCTCATAGTTTCTGGATTACAAAAATCAAGTATTTCATAGCTTAGAAATGTCAGTGAGGTAAACTGGTGTGTGTGAGGGCTGAGACACTGTTCTCATTCTCCATGCCCAGCTGGAATAACAAAGCCTCCTGAGAAGTTCACCACCTCTCCATGTGTGTGGTCTTTCAGGCATCAACAGATTTGCCTTCACAGTTAGTTGCTGCATTTCACTCACTACAGATACAATTGTATATCTTGGCCCAACTTTATCTAACATACACTTTATTCTGCCCTGTTGCTTACACAGCAATTAGAAATTCTCAGAGCGGTATCTTCCATCTCCCTGCCACCATTACCACTCTCAATATTATTTTACTCTGCTTTTTATTCAAGGGTCTCTGAAATAGAGTCATCAAGATATTCTAGAGAGATTTGCAGTGTGCTCTAGTTCCAATAAAATAATCCTTAGTAACCGAAAATCTTCAAGTGGTTTATGAATATTGACAAAATGTCATGTAGACATTCCTGAGAAGTTTTATTTTTGTTTTTGTTTTTTAAATCCTCCAATAATGGGCTTTTTAGGCTTTCATGCTTTAGGGTGTTTCGTTACATTTGAAAAGAAAAAAAAAAGATTAACATCTGAAATTAAAACATACCCAACAAAGCTGTGTTTTATGTTTATTCTCAAAAAAGAGAAGTTTCTATACTGCATTGGTTCCATGACATTCTCTAAATGTAAACTAATATTCCCTTTAAAGGAAATAAAGGAACTGGATTACAGAAACTGCCTTATTCCTTAAATTGCAAAAATGAAGCACTTTGAACCTGATAAGAGAATCTACATACACACAAAATTTGGACCCTCAAGTGTGGACTTGAGTTTTAAAACATTTACGTACTTCCTTGTCCTCTGAAGACTTATTAATTATTTGTAACATGTAGCAATAAGAGTTTGTTGTTATTATTGAAGCTGATGTTTCAGGTTTGGTTTTGTATTTCCTTTGTTTTTTTTACAAGAGCATTAGAATCCTAAAGTAAACCATGCTGCTTAACTAATTGCCAGCCTTATGTTACATGAAATCATCTTTATAGAATTAAGAAATATGACATAAATATTAGAAACTAAAAAGCTTCACATGACTTAGAATTTCTAATTAATAAAATGATCTCTTTTGTTATGACTTGGTTCAGAGCTAATTTTTCACATATCTGAAACTTTGCCCTAGAAATTTTAAGAGACCTAAGCTCAAATAAATGTTTAAATAAAATTTGGACTTGCCTCCTACAAATAAAGTGAACACCCAGCAGACATTTACTACACTCATGAACTACTCAAGGAGAGGTTAAATCAACTGTGTTGAAACTCATTTATTTCCACACTTGGAATCAGTTCTCAGTTCACAACAGAATATTTAAAGTAATTTTAAAACAAATGAGTAATTGTGAAAAGAAACATCACATCATCTTCTCTGCTTGAAACAGATATAAAATGCAAATTTAATCACATAAGGTAATCCTATAAATATTGCTAGTTATAGCAATCAGACAAATTAAGATTAATTAAACATTCATGATAACTATATCTAAGAACCAAACCCACTGATATAAAAAAAATAACATAGGGCATATATTTTGGTATTACTGAAACTAGATATACTTTTCAGTGATATGGATTTAGAGAAACCATTAACTGAGGAAACCATAATCAATGGGACTAAATGATATGATCAAATTAAGACAAACTCTTCAGAGTTTTTGTGCATAATAAGTGAACATCATACTCAAGTATTTCAGGAGCTACAGTACAGAGATGGTAGAATGGCATGTAAAAAATTTCAAAAGATATTTAAGGGGCGCCTGGGTGGCTCAGTGGGTTAAAGCCTCTGCCTTCGGCTCGGGTCATGATCCCAGGGTCCTGGGATGGAGCCCCATATCTGGCTCTCTGCTCAGCAGGGAGCCTGCTTCCCCATCTCTCTCTCTGCCTGCCTCTCTGCCTACTTGTGATCCCTGTCAAATAAATAAATAAAATCTTTAAAAATATATATTTAAATTACTTAATTCTGAATTAAGTAAATTAATATAAATTAAGAAAAGCTAACATTAATGCTTCTCCCATTGATTAGCCACATAACGATAAGTAGAAAACAGCATCTCTTCAAGACATTTTGTCTGATTTGGAGAACAAAGGCAAAAGAAATATGGGGGGGGGGACCTTAAACCTCTTCACAACTTACAATGCATTGAGACAAGTGCTTGAGACAGGAAGAGTGACCTTCTTCCAGGAATCCAACTACCTCAATGTTAATACTTTGCTAGAGGCAAAAGGCAACATTAGCTTGACATTAGCTGGACCTCTAGGACCCTGTAGGTCTTCTTTAGCATATGGAAATCCCATTGGAAACTTCCTTTATTTCTTACACAGCCACAACCACCACCAGCAGTTCCCCTCTCCCCCATCAAGATGTATGCTAGTTCTCATCCTCCATGCATATGGCACGCTGATACATTTTTACTAAATAGTAGTAAATTATCTTATCGTGACAGCAGTTAGGCCCTCAAGTTCCTGGAAATCTTGCTTTGAATTTCCTGAGAGACTTAGACTCTCCCTAATCCTTTCCCAACATGAAAGTATATAATCGATCACTCCTCACAACCCCAGTACAACTCCTTCTGCCCACGGGGCCTGTCCCCATGGTTTAATAAAACTTCCCTTTTGGCAGCACCTGGGTGGCTCAGTGGGTTAAGCATCTGCCTTCAGCTCAGGTCATGATCTCAGGGTCCTGGATCGAACCCCACATCAGACTCTCTGCTCATCAGGGAGCCTGTTCCCCCCACCCCCCACCGACTGCCTGCCTCTCTGCCTACTTGTGATCTCTGTCAAATAAATAAATAAAATCTTAAAAATAAAAAACCCTCCCTTTTGCACTGATGACATCTCAAGAATTCTTTCTTGACTGTTCACTCCCAAACCTTTAACATTTCACATCATTTTGGCATCCAGTGTGGGGCCTGAATCTCCTGGTCTCAACCCTGAGCCTTAGGGCAAACTTGGTGATTACTTTCTTTTCTTTTCCTTTACTATCATTTCAGGGGCTTTTCAAGGACTATGGTATTACTGGAACATTCTCATGTCGGTTGCTCAGGCTGCAATCCTCTAGCCCATGGCTGTTCTATGGGGAGGAATTAAAAGGCTTTCTTTTAGCTGGAAGTTAGTACCATGGCCAGAATGATAATAGGACTCAGAAACTTGGTGCCCTGTCTTTATTCCCATTCTTAGACAAAGCTGTCTGTCTTGGACATGGGACACTAAGTCACTAAGACAGCTGCCAATCTAAGACTCTCATGTGAGGTTTCCTCCTCATTGGTCTAATGTGATCTCCCTACATCTTGGGTCTAGCCACTTCTGGCTATGAGACCTCCACTCAGAGCTGGCCAAAAACAGCACCCAGCTGAACTAAACCCACCTGGGAGCTGTTTCCTAGGGATTTTGGCTGTAAGGACTATATATGTTGGAATGTTGCTTAGGCCATGATGGACTTTGGTCTTTACTGTTTTCCATCAACATGCCCTCTTACTTAAATTATGAAATTGGGTAATTTCCCTTTGTAAAAGTTTTCTAGTGTTTTCCATGGGTTAAAAATGGTGGGTTCTTCATGGCATGGCAAGGCATGACAAGGTAAGGCATGGCATGGTATCTTGGTCTATACGCTGGCACCTGTTTATAGTCTAGAATGCAAGAGGAAAGCAGGGGGGACACTGGCATCCCTCCTAAGGGGGCAAGGCAGTGATCATACAGATTTCACTTGAGGAATGCCTCTAGTCACTTTGACATCAGGAACCTCTGATTTACCCTGTGTGGAATGCCACCCAGAAGTTAGGGGAGATTTTCTTGAGAGAGTCCATTGCAATGGACCTTATTTCTTAGATTCCAAGGACTCTCCTTTGGAATTCCTTTTGACTCACTGGGATTGCAAAATTTAAGAAAGGACTGATCTGTAACACTGCATGGCCTCTGTATGTTCTATTATTTAGATCTCTTCCGCAGGAAAAAAGGGTAAATGAACAGAAGTAGCCTAGGTCCAGGTCTTCTTTAAATCAGCACCCAGACATAAGGGCCTCTTGCAGAATGTGTTTAGCTATTAACCAGACCTGTAAACTCTTTCCCAATATTTTGGATGATAATCATCTAAATATGCCTCCTAAACCCTGGTTGCTAGATGTAATGAAGGGGATGTTGACTCTCTCACCATTCTTCCTCCTAAAAGATGTGGGTGCTTCTTCCTCATTCATTTCCCAGGTTAATGGAATTGAAGCCAACTGTGGTTGCTCTACCTTGGGACAGGGACTTTGAGCAATATTCCCAAGCAGCTGCCAAAAGTCCCTTTGTTTCAGGGAATTTTCCTGTCTTCTCTGGTGCAACATGGGCTGCCTATTCCCACTTGTTGGCAGAAAAAACATGGTGTCTGCTCATCTGTCTGAGCTGATGGACTTTAGAACCCAGATTCTTCTTTCTCTGCCCTCTGGCAGCATCTCACGACTTCTGCCTCCCCCTCCTCCTGTTTCTGCATCACCTTGGGTTCAGCCTACACAAGTGGTTCCTATACTATCCTCAGTGCCTCCATCACTATTAGATCTTAACCTCTACCTTGTCAAGGAGTAAAGAGCACCCCCTTGGACTTAACACTACCCACTTCAGATTTCCTCACCAGTGCCCCAGGTAAAAATTGACAATGGGGAAAAATTGATTGACCTTAAGTGGACCCAGGTAGAACATAATTCAGTACTTCAACTAATTTAAGTTTGTTGGTTTAACTGAAATAGACATGTCTTTAGAGTTACCAGCATTACGTATAAAACTTTCATTCTACCCTGATTTACTGAAGGTCAAATAAGCTCATGTTATCTCTGTTGCAATTTGTCAGCAAAAAGATGACTTAGAATGATGGTTAATTGTGTCTGTCTCAAAGTTTTCACGGGTAATTTTTAAGAAAGCTCTCAAATCTTTGGTAATGTGAAACTTTCAAGTTCTGCTTGAAAGACAAATTGGGTTATATTTGTTGGACATCTAGGTCTTTTCAAATAGGATAAAGTACTAATTCACTGACTAATAAAGGTAAGTTTGTGCTTTTGGCTTCTTATTGCAGGGAGACTAAGGATATTTGAGTCTGTTGGAAAAAAATGGATTGTGCTTAATTGATTCATAAGTTTGCCATCTATAGAATTCTGGTAGAACAGTTCACAGTTGGAAATTACCTAGTTTTCACTGGAGACTAAAGTTTCTAAGAGTTAAAATTCTGCTAAATATAATTAAGACCGACAGAAGTAAGGGAAACAACTCTGTATATAGGAAAGTAAGAGATGTGTAAGAAAGATGTAAGGGATGCAATACATTTTTGCTGAAGGAGCCCTCTACCTTCTCCCAGGTGAATGACTACCTGATACGTAGATGAGCATGTGGACAAAAACCTGACAGGGTGACAGGCATGCAGAGAGTTAATCAGATTAAAACAATCCACCAACATTCTTATAAAGACCGCTAGACTTGAAGCCCTAACAGCAACCCAACCCTCCAGTCCCCTCCCTATTTGGGAATTTTATACTATTGCTCAATAACCTTTACTTTGCCACTCACCACTCTTCCTCTGGTCTACCACTTTATCCTTCGAAGCAGCATGACCAAGAACTGTGGGCAATAAAGGAAAAGAAAGCCCAAAGAGTCTGAATGCAAAAGAAAGTTGTACGAGGTTTGTGAAGGGAAACCTTTGAAAAGGAATTTTATGTTTGGTCAGCACGAACTAAGGTTAAAATGAATGGACTTTGAAATTACACTAGTGTAAGATTGAAATTCTGCTTTCTCTGTGTTAAAAAGATAATGTTTTTCGTAGATTGTCGGTCTGCTCTTGATAAGAAAATGTAAACAAAGTTGTATTTTTCTTTTTCTGTGCCCAAAAAACCAGTTTCTATGTTTTGTCTTTATCGGGTCTTTAATGAGCTACAATCCTATTTAGGCATGTATTTGAAACTTTCTAAAGTTTTTAAAAAATTGCCCGGATTTGAATTGTTAAAGAAGTCTCTTTGTAATTAGGCTTGTTTATTTGGTATGTTATATTCTGGTATAAGGTCTTCACCTCATATTCTGATTATTGAAGTATTATGTGTCACAAAAAATAACTGAATTTCCTTGTCAATTGCAATGTGGTCTTTTGTCATGTGAAACATGATTCATCTTCAAGCAGATTCATAAAAAAGGCTTTTGCCACATACAGGCTTTAGATATCTTTAAGATTATGAAACTGAAATCTATAAAACTTTCCAGAACTAACTAAAAAGGTGTGTTCAGATAGTAGGAATTAGTAACATGGGACTAAATGAATTGAGGAAGATGATTATAGCTTTTGTGACTCAAGTTTGAAACATTGCTAGTTCTCTTAATGTTTGCTCTTCCAAATTAAGGAAATTTTCTCTTAAGATATCTTTGACTTATAGAAATATGATGAAGTAATCATTGTGAACAAATTGAAACATTTAACTTTCTCTCTAACCTGAACCCTCTGAAATTCAAAAAGTCTCAGTGAGTATTCTTCTGTGGCAATTATAATCATTTGCATAAGTTCAATAAGAATTTGTTCTCTTTTTAACCAGACACCATTGCAAACATTGGCTATTTTACCAAGGCTTTGACTGGAATGTCGTATTTGAGAGAGACATGAATAAACTTACATATGATCAGATAGCTTTAAGGAATTAAATTTGATTTTTTGGAGCCAACAAAGCCCCTTGGAAATGTTGGCCTAATATCTTGCTTACAAAGTTCCCAGTAGTATTCTCAGGTGAGAAAACAATGTCATTTCCTAGAAGGTACAGAAACCTCAGGATATTTTGGGGACCTCAAGAAGAGGAATTCACCCAGATCTACAGGTATTACAGACATGTCTGGTGTGACTTCTGGCCTACAGATGTTATTCAAAGATCAATCTAGATTCCTTATGAGAAGCTCCAGCAGATTTGTTAAAATTAGACTTGTTTTTCAAGCAAATTCATCTTAATTTGGCTATCTCTGGAAATAAGGGTGATTCTAGAGAGAAACATTGTTTCAATAACACACTTTCATGGACGTTAAATTCTAGTTTTGATTGTCTTTTTAAAAAAATATATTTTATTTATTTATTTTAGAGAGAGAGAGCAATCAGGGAAAGGAGCAGAGGGAGAGGGACTAGCAGACTCTGCACTAGGCCCTCACCTCATCTTAGACAGAGACAAGATTTCCCAGCCTCTGTTTTAGTTAGGCTGTGGACGAACCTATGGATTGAATTCTGACTAATGGAAGGTCAATGGGATTGATGTGGCCCCTCACAGGATCTGACACTTCAGAACAGGCAGAAAAATCCCATGGCTTTCTTTGTCTTCCTGTGGAGGCAGCGAGGTATAAAGTAGCCATTTGGCTCTTGCTAGACTCAGGTGAGCAAAACTTCTTTTGTATTCCTTCCAGATGTGAAGGATAATTTGTTGTTGTGCCTAGTATTGCTTACTCCAACAACAACGATTTATTTTATTTTTTTCAAGAATTTTATTTATTTGACAGAGAGCGAGAGAGAGCACAAGCAGGGGGAACACAGAGGAAGAGGGAAAAGCAGACTCCCACTAAACAGGCAGCCCAACTCCATCCAGGACCCTGGGATCATGACCTGAGCTGAAGTCAGATCCTTAACCCACTGAGCCACCTAGGCAACCCTAACAACATTTTATTTATTTTATTTTTACTTTGTTATTAATTAATCAGTTAATTAATTATTGATCCCCTTTACCAATTTCTCCAACTCCTTACCCCCTACCTCTGGCCACTACCCATCTGTTCTCTGTCTCTGAGGCTTTTTTTTTTTTTTTTGGTAAATTGTGCTGTAATGAATGGGGGGTGGTGCATATATTTTTTCAAGTTAGTTTTTTCATTGTCCTTGGATAAATACCCAGAAGCTGAAGCTGGATCATATGGTAGTTCTATTTTTAATTTTTTGAAGAATCCACATAAAATTTTCTATAGTGGCTATACCAATTTACATTTCTACCAGAAGTACATGAGACTTCCCTTTTCTCCACATCCTCACCAACTCTTCATATTTCTTATCTTTTTGCTAGTAACTATTATAACAGGTGTGAGGTCATGTCTTATGATTTGGATTTGCATTTTCCTGATGATTAATGATGTTGATTATCTTTTCATGTACCTGTTGGTCATCTGTATGTTCTCTTTGGAAAAAAAAAAAGAATGTCTATTCAGATCTTCTATTCATTTTTTTAATCAGATTATTTTGTTTGCTATTAGTTGTAGGAGTTCCTTATATATTTTGGATATTATTCCCTTGCCAGATACATGATTTGCAAACACTTTCTCCCATTTAGTATTTGCCTTTTAATTTTGTTGAAGGTTTCCTTTGTTGTGCAGAGCTTTTTAGTTTGATGTAGGCTCACTAGTTTATTTACACTTGTTTTTTCTTTTGGTGCCTGTTGGATTAGATTAAAAAAAAAAAAAAAAACACTACTGCCAAGACCTATGTCAAGGAGTATATGGCCTATGTTTTCTTTTAGGGGTTTTATGGTTCAGGTCTTATGTTCAAGTTGTTAATCCATTTTGAGTCTATTTTTGTATATGCTGTCAGTAAGTGGTCCAGTTCCATTTTCTTGCATGTAGCTGCCAATTTTCCAGAGACTATTTATTGAAGAGACTGTCCTTCCCCTATTGTATAGTCTTGGCTCCTTTGTTTAAATTGATAGGCCATACATGCAAGGATTATTTCTAGACTCTCTATTCCGTTCCACTGATCTGTGTGTCTGTTTTTATGCCAATACCATACTGTTTTAATTACTATAGTTTCATAATACAGTGTGAAATCAGAAAGTATGATGTCTCTACCTTTGTCCTTCTTTCTCAAGGTTGCTTTGGCTATTTGGCATCTTTTGTGGTTCTTCACAAACTTTAGGATTGTTTGTTCTACTTTTGTGAAAAATACCATTGGAATTTTGATAGGATTTGCATTTAATCTATAGGTTGCTTTGAGCAATATGGGATTCTTCCAATCCATGAGTACAGAATATCTTTCTATTTATTTGTGCCTTCAGTTTCATTCCTTAATGTCCTGTAGTTTTCAGTATACAAGTCTTTCACCTCTATTAATATTCTTTAATAAATATTCTTTTGCTTAAAGAATCATAACAGCTATTCATAATTAACTTCATCAATGCAAACTTTTTCATTTATTTTAAAAAATAAATTTTTTCATTTAAATTGATAATTAAAATAATTAAAATAATAATTATAATAATTATTTTAGCAAAATCATTGTGTTATTTTTAGTAGTAGCTGCCAGTTAGGAAGTGTTGATTATGTGCAAGATACAATAGTGAATGCTTTACCTATATCATGCCGTTTTAATTTAGAAGATCCTGTGATATGATGTTATAATCCTGGAGAAGTTCAAAAAGCTGATCTTATTTAAGGCATCCCAGTTATGAATTTAGGTTTATCTGCTCCCCCAAATTCATGATTTTATCATTATACAATTAACATCTTAATTTTTTTTCCTGTATAAGAGTGTGTATTAGTTTGGTTTGCTGCTACCACCAGCATCAATCTTTTAGACAGAGGTTTATTTATTCCACAAAAATTTTTGAGGATCCTACTCTTTTTTAAAAAATATTTTTTTTTTCAAATTTAAATCCAATCAATTAACATATAATACATTATTGCTTTCAGAAGTGAAGGTCAGTAATTAACCAGTCTTACATAATACCCAGTGCTCATTACATCATGTGCCCTCCTTAATGTCCAGCACCCAGTTACCCTGTCTCCCCACCTCCATCCCCTCAAGCAACCTGGTTTTTTTCTATGATTAAGAGTTTCTTATGGTTTGTCTCCCTCTCTGATTTCATCATTTTATATTTTCCTCTCTTCCCTATGATCCTCTGTTTTGTTTCTTAAATTCCAAATATGAGTGAAATTATATAATTGTCTTTCTCTGATTGACTTTTTTGCTTCACACAATACCCTCTAATTCCATCCACAACATTGCAAGTGGCAGGATTTCATTTTTTTAATGGTTGAGTAGTATTCCATTGTGTTTCTATACCACATCTTCTTTATCCATTTATCTGTCAAAGGACATCGGGGCTCTTCCCATAGTTTGGCTATTGTGGACATTGCTACTATAAACATTGGGGTGCACGTGCCCTTTCAGATAAATACTATTTGTATTTATTTGTAGTTATTTGTATTTAAAATACTATTTGTACTTTGGGGGTAAATCCCCAGTACTTCAATTGCTGAGTCATGGGGTAGAATTATTTTCAAGTTTTTGAGGAACTTCTACGCTGTTTTCCAGAGTGGCTGCACCATTTTGAATTCTCACCAACAATATAGGAGAGTACCCCTTTCTCCACAACCTCTCCAACATCTGTTGTTTCCTGATTTGTTAATTTTATCCATTGAGTGGTGTGAGGTGGTATCTCATTGTAGTTTTGGTTTGTATTTCTCTGATGCGAAGTGACGTGGGACATTTTTTCATGTGTCTGTTGGCCATTTGGATGTCTTCTTTGCAGAAATGTTTGTTCATGTCTTCTGCCTGTTTTTTGGTTGGATTACTTGTTCTTTGGGTGTTGAGTTTGATAAGTTCTTTATAGATTTTGGATACTAGCCCTTTATCTGATGAGAAATTTGCAAATATCTTCTCCTATTCTTTCAGATGACTTTTGGTTTTGTTGGCTGTTTCCTTTGCTGTGCAAAAGCTTTTGATCTTGATGAAGTCCCAGTAGTTCATTTTTGCCTTTGTTTCTCTTGCCGTTGGAGACATATCTATCAAGCCGTTGCTGTGGCAGAGGTCATAGAGGTTGCTGCCTGTGTTCTCCTCTAGGATTTTGATGGACTCCGTTCTCACATTTAGATCTTTCATCCATTTTGAGTCTGTTTTGTGTATGGTGTGAGGATATTGTCCAGTTTCATTCTTCTGCATGTAGCTGCCCAATTTCCCCAACACCATTGCTGTTCTTTTTCTTTAAGGAGTGGTTGAAGTTAGCAGCTCAGTGATTCAGCATCAGTTATCAATGATAACTCCCCTGATAACTTCCCTATTCACCTGCTCTGACTTTGGAAATGTAATTTCTCTGCAACTGTGGTTAAACGGTAACTCCCCCCCCCCCCGTTTTTTTGTTTTTGTTTTTTTCCTTTTGAAGTTACTTCTTATAAGGGTCTGTTTAGAGTGATTCCATCTGGTTAAACAGTGATTTTGTTGTTTATGCAGTAAAATTTAATCTGACCCTTCCCCCCACCCAGGGAACTTACTTAAAAGCAAGTCCAGAAACCAGTAGAGTATGGTCGACCAGTCCCTGATAACAGAGCCCAAATACAAGGGTGGGTCAGGTCAGGTGGAGGTAACAGAGCCCAAATGCAGGGATGAGTCAGGCCAGGTGAAGACATCCAATCAGTAAAGCACGCAAACTGTCTTCCTAGTTATCAAGGAGTGTGGGCCCCGCCTTTTGGGTGCCAATTCTGACCAAGGTGATAGGCTAGTTCAAATAGCTACTATGGGGTGAATTATAATTCAATTGGCCACCCGTGTGTGACCTAGCATGACTGTGCAGCTTTCTCTGTGTGTTACAATCTCATTGGCCACCTGTGTGTGGTCAGGCTCAACTACATGGCATATGGCCTTTAAAAGTTATTCTGTAAGGCAGGGAGGGATCGCCCTCTCTGTAAGAGGCAGCCCTGACTGGTTGGTTTGATTCTCGATGCTTGGCGCGAAATAAAGCTTTGCTTGACCTTCCCTTTGTATCAGTCTTGCTCCTTTGATTATGGACCCAACACTTCTGACAACTTATTTCCTCAGAAATAAAGTTGGTGCCTTTATTCCAATTCTTCACTGGTTTCATGTTTCTTTTTCAAACTTGTATCTCATACAGCATATCAGGGTCTTTCATTCTTCCCCCCTCTACTTGTTGATCCTGAAACTTGTTTCTTCTACTCATCAACACTTGATCTTCTGCAACTTTAATAAAAGTGTCTGTAATATTTGCTGACAAACTTCTCAGGATCTGAGTCACTGACCTGAGTACTTTTGTCACTTGCTGGTCTTGTGGATATCTACTAATTGTGCCACTGCTGGCACAGAGACTGCATCTTGGAATTAGAAAGTTTGTGTTAATGATTCTGAGCCTGTAACTATCTTTACCACTCATAAAATAATCTCCCCATTTAGCACTTTTTCATAGATTTATCCTCATGTGGCACATCTTAAATTAAACCACAATTTTTTAAAAATATTTTATTTATTTGACAGAGAGAAATCACAACTAGGCAGAGAGGCAGGCAGAGAGAGAGGAAGAAGCAGGCTCCCGGAGGAGCAGAGAGGCCGATGTGGGGCTCGATCCCATGGGATCATGACCTGAGCCGAAGGCAGAGGCTTTAACCCACTGAGCCACCCAGGCGCCCCACTGAACCACAATTTAATCATCCAAATATGAAGTTCTTAAAATGCCATAGTGTGTTTTCTAATCTAATCCCTTTGCTAATTAATATTCTTCACACAGGACGGCACTTAGAGTTTTGGATATTTTTCATTATTCTAAATGTAAATGATAATTATACCTGTCCATCAAACTTCTGATATAAGAAATAAAAATGGCATCTAGTGTCATCAAATCCTATAGGCGTCTTGAAAGAAAACCATTGATTAGGATGTCAAAACCTAGTTAGTTCCTAATTTGAGTCTTTAAGGAAACAATATATAACAATTAGTTCATCCCAGTTTTCATGACTGATGATGACCAAATCTCCATGGCTTAAAATAATAAAAACAGATTTCAGAACAAAAAAAGATATGTGAGAGGAAGCACTTAAAAGTCTACTTTGTGAGATGTAGTGCTGATGATCAGTGATAACTCCCCTGATATCCAACAGAGACTACAGCTTGAAACTATACTTTTCAAACCCTGTTCCCAATAGTATAGCCATTAGAATATAGCAACGTGAGTTAGCCTATGAGATGTGGAAGACAAAAAAGGAAGAAAAGTCACAACTTTTGGTAGTATTTACAGGTACATAAGTGAGCATCAGCAGATTGCAAATATGGGATCTTGTCCATGACTTTCAAGCATTATCCAGTTAATTACCCACTTTAGTGCTGCAGTTCTAGCAGTTTGGGATTTTCTAAAACAAACTTTGTAAATCTTACCTTATGCAGTTCCAAGAGTTTTATAAATTTGTCACCCTGTATTAACATTTTTTTAATGCAAAGTATTTAAAATACCTTTTTAATATACATATATGGAATTCTGACACATTTATTAGCACCTTCACTTGAGTAACCTATTGTATACTTGACTGGTAACTTTTAGTATGCTCTCAAAGAATGGATCTGTTAAGTTTTGTGTGCATGGGGATATTTTTAAAAGGCGGGGATAAGGCTTCACAAAAACAACAGAATAAACATACAAGGCAAATAGAAGATAGAGGGTCAAGGAAGAATATGGAGACACTTAAAAGTGGTGAGAGAAATAATAAAGACAATGCTTACATACCAACACTCTAGATTTTAGTCTGGTGGAAAAAAAATGGCAGGTGTATTCCAAGGATTTCTATTAAAGATCACTTACAATAATCAATGGCAGAAGAGCTAAGCTAAGGATTGGTATTATATACATAGAATAGTTTCTATTCTGGCATAACAAGCTGAATATAGAATATGTTATATAACTTGACTTTAAAGAATTCTTCTTCTCTAACTATTCAATGGAGAACAAAATCGCATCCATTGAAATTACATTTTGGCTAGATGTCCATCAACAGATGAATGGATCAAGAAGATGTGGTACATATACACAATGGAATACTATGCAGCCATCAAAAGAAATGAAATCTTGCCATTTGCGACGACGTGGATGGAACTAAAGGGTATCATGCTTAGTGAAATAAGTCAATCGGAGAAAGACAACTGTCATATGATCTCCCTGATATGAGGACATGGAGAAGCAACATGGGGGGTTAGGGGGATAGGAGAAGAATAAATGAAACAAGATGGGATTGGGAGGGAGATAAACCATAAATGACTCTTAATCTCACAAAACAAACTGGGGGTTGCTGGGAGGAGGTGGGGTTGGGAGAGGGGGAGGAGGTTATGGACATTGGGGAGGGTATGTGCTATCATGAGTGCTGTGAAGTGTGTAAACCTGGTGATTCACAGACCTGTACCCCTAGGGATAAAAATACATTATATGTTTATAAAAAAAAATTGGAAGGGGAAGCTAACCATAAGAGACTATGGACTCTGAAAAACAAGGGTTTTCTGAGGGTTTTGAAGGGTCAGGGGTGGGAGGTTGGGGGAACAGGTGGTGGGTAATAGGGAGGGCACGTTTTGCATGGAGCACTGGGTGTTGTGCAAAAACAATGAATACTGTTACGCTGAAAAAACAAATAAATTAAACAACAACAACAACAACAACAAAAGAAATTACATTTTGGCAAATGCTGAGCCATCATCATTGACCATTATATATGGTTAAATATCACTGTACAGAAATTTAAGAAATAATATTCTTAGCTCACTTGAACTCTCTACAATTCTAAGACTTGACCTTCTCTAGAATAACTAAACAAAGTTTAGCATTATGTAGCATTTGATTACAAAAGTCTAATTAAGTACTGTTGAAAAATAGTCAATTCATAAATTATGCAATTGTGGTTTTAGACACTCAAGTTTTTACCAGTATAAGACCTCATTGCATATCAAGGATATTTAACAATGACCCTGGAAATGTCACCTCTTAGAAGGTATTATATATAGGGGCGCCTGAATGGCTCAGTGGATTGAGCCTCTGCCTTCGTTTCAGGTCATGCATGGTCTCAGGCTCCTGGGATTGAGCCCCACATTAGGCTCTCTGCTCAGTGGGGAGCCTGCTTCCCCCTCTGCCTCTGCCTGCCTCTCTACCTGCTTGTGATCTCTCTCTCTCTGTGTCAAATAAATAACTAAAAACCTTTATAAAAAAAGAAAGTATTATGTATATATACACACATGTGTACACATATGCATACATATATAATACACACACATAGACACATGTCCGTGTGTATATGTATGTGTGAGAGAACATGTATGGAAACATTTCTTTGAAAAGGCATGAGGGAAATTTCTGGGTGATAAAATATTTTATATCTTGACAGGAATATGGTATCTGTTAGTTGAAACTCGCTGAACTATGCTTTTAAAATTATGAATTTTGCTTTTCACTGCAGGCTCATGTTGAAACTCACTGAACTATGCTTTTAAAATTATGAATTTTGCTTTTCACTGCAGGCTCATTTTATTAAAACAAAACAAACAAATATGGAAAAATCATCTAAACAAATATTCATTCTAGTTAGTAGGACTACTTTTTGGTGGTGGTCTTTACTAACAATTCTGAAACTTATTTCTGTATTTCTACATTTATGGAAATGGATAAATTCACTGAGAATGGAAATCAGAGTTACCACTGCCAAGCAGGACACTTATAAATATGAAGATGGATCTCAAATTTATGGTGTTTATATGAACACACAGTATATATTTAAATGTATACATATTTGTGAATTTTGAATGTACGTATATATATATACCCACATATATATAGACACACACATGCATATACATATTCTAATATGTGTGTATAAACATATTCCCTAGTCTTCTCAACTCAGAGAGTTTAGATACATGAACCCTCATAGTACCCAAATCTTTATAAACAATATTCTCCATGGAGAGAAAACTCAGCTTCCTGATGAAAAGGCTGAAGGATGAGCCAGAGACACCTTTTACTTCTAGAATGTAAAGATGCGCTCAGAAAATGACAGGGACTTGTCAAAAGCATATAGATTACAGACTTCCTCTGGCTGAATCCAAGACAATTAGAACATGTAAGTAAATAAAAACAGTAATGGAAAATAACCAAATAAATAAGATGCAAATCCACAGTCCATGCTGATGTAAATAAATGAAGTGAATAAATAAGTATGTAAATGGCAAAGAAGGAAAAACACTTTCCTGCAGTAGAATACCAACTAATAAATACAGAAGACATGATGGATTTAGGAAATTGGCAATGTATATGGAAATACTGGGTGAAAATTTGATGAGGGACTGGGCATGTATATGGTATTGTCTCATACTCTCTTATCCATTAGAAAATGAAAAATAAACATTCTAGTGGAGAAAGTGACAGACATCACCATAATCTAGTGATCAAACCTAATGTTACTAAAATCAGGACAAGCTGTCCTCATGCACCTTCTATGGAATAGACTGAGGATATTAATTCTACTTGTTTGGCATTCCAGACCCTTCCGCACTAATCCCACTTCTAAAAACCTCATAAACTAAAGCTAATAGTGGGGAAATGATAGATAAATCCAAACTGAAGGACATTCTATACAATAACTGAAATTACTGGCATCTATTTTTCAAAAATGCCAAAGTAAAGAAAGACAAAATATAGCTGATGTACTGTGAAACATTTAAGATTAAAAAGAAACATTGTAAAAAAATGTAATGCATTATCCCTGGTTAGATATTGCACTAGGAAAAAGTGACTACAGAAGACACTTCTGGGGACAATTGATAAAATTTGAATATGAACTGCATTTGAGTCAGAGGAAAATAGTATGAGAAAGAGAAGGGAAACAGAGAGATAAATACAGCAACTGCAGCAAACTATAAATCATCAGCAAATCTGAATTAAGGTGTATAGGAATTCTTTAACTAAGCAACTTTTCTATAACTTTAAAGCTATGAAAAATAATAATGCATATAAAGGGCATGATTTTAAATGCAACTAAGATTAATCAAGTGCCTAGAAATAATATAAATAAAATAAATATTTAAAAGTCCAATATCTCTGTAGAAGCAGCAGTTTGAAAAATGCCAGGCTATATGGGAAGGAGATTTAATTACTAATTTTAGTACATATGCTGGAGGGGCAGAGATCTTTAGGAAACTTCTCCAAGAACAAAAGAGCTGGCAGGCACCATTTGCCTCCCCTGCCCAGCCCAGATAGATGCGCACCTGCTGGAACTAGTGCAAACACTCTCCACTTAGCTTGCTAACAACATGCCCTGCCACCATGTTCTCAACACAACCACTCCAACCTACACTTGGCAGGAGTTCTCCAGAGCAGCTGCAGGTCTGCTCCCACAGCAGACTGATGCAGACCTTGCTAACACTGCATGTTTTGCTCCCTAGTTCTGCAATCAAACCCCATCCAACCCACCCTTGACAGGAGTCCATCGAAAGCAGTGTCATAAACCTGACAGTGTGCAAGTAACTCCATCAGGGGCAGCACCTCTCCAAAGTGACGTCTGCCCTGGGGAGAGAGGAAGATAACCAACACACCAGTTCCACTGCTGGGAGCAACATCTGGTCTGCCTGCAGGCCCTGCCTACCAAAGAAAGCCTCTCAGAACACAACACAGGGAGACCACCCTGCAGTCTGATGTGACCACAGCTCTGGCATATGCCTGAGCTGACCCAATCCAAGGCCAAGGCGGCCCCAGAATGGCCCACTAACTACACAGGAACCAAACCCTGCCTACAATAGGCAAAGGGAGACATGCAGATGAAGGGATTGAAGGCAAACACAGCTCAGCCACAATAGTAGGGAATACAGAAAACACACAGGAGACATCCCTGAGGCACTAGGTTCTGGTCAACAGAGGACATTGAACTGCAGGACACTATAGGATTTCTTCTTCATAAGGTCACTACTTGTAAGAACTGGAGATATAGGTGACTCTCCTAACACAAAAACAGACATAGAGAGTAAGATAAAATGAGCAGACAAATATGTTTCAAATGAAAGAACAGCACAAAATCACAGCAAGAAAGCTAAACAAAACAGATAAGTAATATTCCTTATAGAGAATATTATAGATATTATATATAATATATAATATCTATATATCTTATATATATATATAAGATATATAATATAATAGAGAATATGAAGTAATGGTTATAAAGATACCCACTGGATTTGAGAAAAGAGTAGAGACCCACTGAGAGTCTCAACAAATAGGAAACAGAGAAAAGAACTAATTAGAGATGAAAAAATTCAATAACTCAAGTGAAAAATACTGTTGAGGGAATAAACAGTAGGCTAGAGGAAGAAGAAAAATGGATCAGTGACCTGGAGGACAGAGTAATGGAAAGCAATTGAATTGAACAAAAGTAAAAAAATAATGGAAAAAAAAAGACATTACATTAAGGGTAAGCATAATAACACTTGCATTATAGGAGTTTAAGAAGAAGAGAGAAAAGAAGGCAGAAAAATTATTAGAAGATTTAACAGCTAACACTTCCTAAATCTGGGAAAGAAACAGAAATTCAGATCTGGGAGACATAGGGACGCCAAAAACAAAAGTAACCCAAGGAGGTCCACATCAGGACACATACTAATTAAACTGGCAAAATTAGTAATAGAGAATTTTAAAAACAGCAAGAGAAAAGAAAAGTTACATACAAAGGAAACCCCATAAGACTATCAGCTGATTTTTCAGCAGAAACCTTTCAGGCCAAAAGAGAGTAGGATGATATATTCAAAGTGCTGAAAGGAAAAAAGAAAATAAAAAACAAAACAAAACAAAAAACCCCAAAGAGCCAACAGCCAGAAATACTCTATCCGCAAGGCTATTACTCAGAATAAAAGGAGAAATAAAGAGTTTCCAAGTTAAAGGAATTCATCATCATGTAAGACTGACAATTCACAGACCCGTACTTCTGAAACAAATAATGCATGATATGTTTATTTAAAAAAAAAAAAAAAATCCATCATCACTAAATCAGCATTTCAAGAAATGTTAAAGGGATCTCTGAGTGGGAAGGAAAGACCATAAATAGAGGAGTAAGAAAAGTTGAACGCAAGCAGTAACTCAAGTATATCTATCAAATCCAACAATGGATTCACAGAATAAAAGGGTATAAAGTATGACACCACATACGTAAAATGTGGTGGGAAGAAGAGTAAAAATATAGTGCTTTGAGAATGGGCCAAATGGCCATGACTATATGGTTAATTAATCTGTGACAAAGGAGGGAAGAATATCAATAAGAAAAAAACAGTCTCTTCAACTAATGTAGTGGGAAAAGGGAGAATTATATGCAAAAGAATGAAATGGGACCACTTTCTCACAGCATACAGAAAAGTAAATTCAGAATAAAGACTTAAATGTGCAACCTGAAACCATAAAAATCCTAGAAAAGACTACAGACAGTAATTTCTGTGACAATGGCTGTAGCAACATTTTCCTAGACATGTCTCCTGAGTCAAGGGAAACAAAAGCAAAAATAAATTATTGGGACTACATCAAAATAAAAAGTTTCTGCACAGCAAAGGAAAAAAATAAACTAAAAGACAACCTATTTAATGAGAGAAAACGTTTGTAAATAATATATCTTATAAATACTTAGTACCCAAAATATAAAGAACTTGTTACAACTCAACATCAAAAATCCCCACAAATGGACCAATTTAAAATGGGTGGGAGACAAGAACAGACATTTCTCCAAAGAAGACATACAGATGGCCAAGGGATGCATGAAAAGATGCTCAACATCACTCATCATTAGGGAAATGCCAATAAAATCCACAGTGAGATATCATCTCAAACCTTGCAGAATGGATAGACTCCAAAACATAAAAAACAACAATACGTGTTGATGAGGATGTGGCGATAAGGGAACCTTAGTGCACTATTGGTGGGAATGCAAGCTGGTGCAGCTACTGTGGAAAACAGTATGGCAGTTCCTCAAGAAATTAAAAATAGAATTACCAAATAATTCAATAATTCTCCTACTGGATATGTATTCTAAAATATGACAAAAATAATTTGAAAATATATATGCACCCCTATGTTTGCTGCAGCATTATTTATAATAGTCAAATTATGGAAGCAACCAAAGTAATTGTCCACTGATAGACAAATAGATAAGGAAGAAGTGATACATATATACAATGAAAAATTACTCAAACTTAAAAAAAGACTGAAATCTTGTCATTTGTGACAACATGGATGGATCTAGAAGGTATAATGGTAATCAAAAGAAGATAGTCAGACAAAGACAAATACTGTATGATTTCATTTATGCGGTATTTAAGAAATAAAATAAAGGTGGAAAGAAAAAAAGAGGCAAAACACAGATTCTTAATTATAAAGAACTGGTGGTTACCAGAGGGGAGGGGGTAGGGGGATGGTTTAAATACAGGATTAAGAATACATTTATCTTGATAAGAACTGAGTAATGTATATAATTGTTGAATCACTGCATTATACATTTGAAACTAATATAACACTATGTTAATTATACTAGATTTTAGAAAATAAAAATAAAAAAATAGAAAAATGAAAAAACCTGGAGCTTCGCAAAAGAACATTTTCTAAAGGCAAGGAAAAGTATGAAAAGTTTCACAATATCAGTATCAGTTTGTGAGGGATTACACACAATAGTATCAGTGGTGAGGGAAATGTAAACTAAATCCAGAGCTGAGATATGATTAGCCATATTCGGAATGAGGAAAAATCAGCCCGTTGATACTAAAAAGTCTTCTTAAGTACTAGACCAATGGGGAATATTATCCATTGCTAGAAGGGTTTGTATTGAAAAAAACAGTTGACTCTTCGGCAAACTGTCAGTATATATCAAAAACAAAACATACACATAGCCTTTGATAACTGAAAGTTTTTCTTCCTTGCATATATTCTACAGGAATGCATACAATTGTTCACCAAAAATCATGTATAAGAACATTAACTACTCATAACAGCTCCAAATGAAAAATAAATATTATTAAATATAAGATGGAAAAATATTCTTCTCCTATCACCCTACCCCCCCCATGGTGCTTCTCCATGTCCTCATATCAGGGAGATCATATGATAGTTGTCTTTCTCCGATTGACTTATTTCACTAAGCATGATACGCTCTAGTTCCATCCACGTCGTCGCAAATGGCAAGATTTCATTTCTTTTGATGGCTGCATAGTATTCCATTGTGTATATATACCACCTCTTCTTTATCCATTCATCTGTTGATGGACATCTAGGTTCTTTCCATAGTCTGGCTATTGTAGACATTGCTGCTATAAACATTCGGGTACACGTGCCCCTTCGGATCACTATGTTTGTATCTTTAGGGTAAATACCCAGTAGTGCAATTGATTGGGAGGGAGACAAACCATAAATGACTCTTAATCTCACAAAACAAACTGGGGGTTGCTGGAGGGAGGTGGGATTGGGAGAGGGGGAGCGGGCTATGGACATTGGGGAGGGGAGGCGAACCATAAGAGACTATGGACTCTGAAAAACAACCTGAGGGTTTTGAAGGGTCAGGGGTGGGAGGTTGGGGGAACAGGTGGTGGGTAATGGGGAGGGCACATTTTGCATGGAGCACTGGGTGTTGTGCAAAAAGAATGAATACTGTTACGCTGAAAAAATAAATAAAATGGAAAAAAAATGCACGCAAAAAAAAATAAAAATAAGATGGAAAAATAAATGTTGATATATTACTATAATAAAACATTACACAGCAGTTTAGAAACAACTTAAGTTGCTTCCTTACTCTTTTCTCCATTTTGTGAATTTTTATTAATGACCCTAGTATACTGGGCTCCTAGATTTTTTTTTAAGTCTGATATACTCTACCCAAATCTCTGCTGATCATGATGACCTGCCACTGTTTTGCTTCTTAGTAACCATTCCAAATTTGGAGCCTATGATGAGGAAATTGGTGTTGGGAATAGAAAGAAAAACAGCACTTGGAATTAATGCAGAAATGAGTGTATTTTAAAAAATTAAGAACACATGGTAGGTAAGCTGATTATTGCTCACAGTCATTAATTATGGTGAACATAACTTAATGTTTTAAGTAATATTTACTATACTATTTGTTCTTTGATGGCAGTCATTATTCTGTTAGGGTCATCTTACAAGAAACTGATTAATTCATTTTCTATATATTCACAAGCATTCATTCGATGCTGATATTTTCTACTTCAGTTTATCCTAAACAGAACCACCAGGATGATTCTGTGAAAATGTAAAGTAAGTCCCATCAATTCTGTGTTCAAAACTCTTTTAAGTTCTCTCATTTGACTCAGAGGAGGAGTCTAAATCATTATATTGTTCTTCAAGGCCCTGTCCATCCTGTTCTTCCTGTGTTTCTGTCTCCTACTACTCTGTTCCTATTAACTCAATACTAGCCAAACCAGACTTCTTTTTCTTCCCTTAAACACAGAATAGCAAATGTTGATATCTGCTCTTTGCTCTCCCTGGTATGTACTTTCTTGTCATCTTTCAGGTATTTGTTCAAATAATACCTTTGCCAGGGAAGAAATTTCCCTGATCATATTAATTTCCCTGATCCCTAATCCCAACACTCACTAGTTGTATTCACATCTTTATTCTTCTCTAAAAATAAATGTTTCTTACCTACTACTCTCAATTAGAATAGAGGTTTTTGAAGAAGGATTTCTTTCTTTTTTGTCACATGTTGTATTCCCAGTACTTTGGAGAGTGTCTGGAATATAGTAGATTATAAACTATTTGTAATTGAATGAATGGGAATAAAGCCTGTTTGACAAAGAGAGCAATGCTTGGACACATAGGGGATAACCATAGTCATGCTGTCTTAGAGAAGATGTGAGGATGGGGTTGAAAGCAGAAAGACTCTCTTCTTCTTTTTTTTTTTTTTTTTTAATAAACATATAATGTATTTTTATCCCCAGGGGTACAGGTCTGTGAATCACCAGATTTACACACTTCACAGCACTCACTATAGCACATACCCTCCCCAATGTCCATAGCCCCTTCCCCCTCTCCCAACCCCACCTCCCCCCAGCAACCCCCACTTTATTTTGTGAGATTAAGAGTCATTTATGGTTTGTCTCCCTCCCAATCCCATCTTGTTTCATTTATTCTTCTCCTATTCCCTAACCTCCCATGTTGCATCTCCATGTCCTCATATCAGGGAGATCATATGATAGTTGTCTTTCACCGATTGACTTATTTCACTAAGCATGATACCCTCTAGTTCTATCCGCGTTGTCGCAAATGGCAAGATTTCATTTCTTTTGATGGCTGCATAGTATTCCATTGTGTATATATACCACATCTTCTTTATCCATTCATCTGTTGATGGACATCTAGGTTCTTTCCATAGTTTGGTTATTGTAGACATTGCTGCTATAAACATTCGGGTGCACGTGCCCCTTCGGATCACTACGTTTGTATCTTTAGGGTAAATACCCAGTAGTGCAATTGCTGGGTCATAGGGTAGTTCTATTTTCAACATTTTGAGGAACCTCCATGCTGTTTTCCAGAGTGGTTGCACCAGCTTGCATTCCCACCAACAGTGGAGGAGGGTTCCCCTTTCTCCACATCCTCGCCAGCATCTGTCATTTCCTGACTTGTTCATTTTAGCCATTCTGACTGGTGTGAGGTGATATCTCATTGTGGTTTTGATTTGTATTTCCCTGATGCCGAGGGACGTGGAGCACTTTTTCATGTGTCTGTTGGCCATCTGGATGTCTTCTTTGCAGAAATGTCTGTTCATGTCCTCTGCCCATTTCTTGATTGGATTGTTTGTTCTTTGGGTGTTGAGTTTGCTAAGTTCCTTATAGATTTTGGATACTAGCCCTTTATCTGATATGTCGTTTGCAAATATCTTCTCCCATTCTGTCAGTTGTCTTTTGGTTTTGTTAACTGTTTCCTTTGCTGTGCAAAAGCTTTTGATCTTGATGAAATCCCAATAGTTCATTTTTGCCCTTGCTTCCCTTGCCTTTGCCGTTGTTCCTAGGAAGATGTTGCTGCGGCTGAGGTCAAAGAGGTTGCTGTCTGTGTTCTCCTCAAGGATTTTGATGGATTCCTTTCTCACTTTGAGGTCCTTCATCCATTTGGAGTCTATTTTCGTGTGTGGTGTAAGGAAGTGGTCCAATGTCATTTTTCTGCATGTGGCTGTCCAATTTTCCCAGCACCATTTATTGAAGAGGCTGTCTTTTTTCCATTGGACATTCTTTCCTGCTTTGTTGAAGATTAGTGGATTAGTGGACCATAGAGTTGAGGGTCTATTTCTGGGCTCTCTATTCTGTTCCATTGATCTACGTGTCTGTTTTTGTGCCAGTACTATGCTGTCTTGATGACGACAGCTTTGTAATAGAGCTTGAAGTCCGGAATTGTGATGCCACCAACGTTGGCTTTCTTTTTCAATATTCCTTTGGCTATTTGAGGTCTTTTCTGGTTCCATATAAATTTTAGGATTATTTGTTTCGTTTCTTTGAAAAAAAATGGGTGGTATTTTGATAGGGAATTCATTAAATGTGTAGATTGTTTTAGGTAGCATAGACATTTTCACAATATTTATTCTTCCAATCCAGGAGCATGGAACATTTTTCCATTTCTTTGTGTCTTCCTCAATTTCTTTCATGAGTACTTTATAGTTTTCTGTATATAGATTCTTAGCCTCTTTGGTTAGGTTTATTCCTAGGTATCTTATAGTTTTGGGTGCAATTGTAAATGGGATTGACTCCTTAATTTCTCTTTCTTCTGTCTTGTTGTTGGTGTACAGAAATGCAACTGATTTCTGTGCATTGATTTTATATCCTGACACTTTACTGAATTGCTGTACAAGTTCTAGCAGTTTTGGAGTGGAGTCTTTTGGGTTTTCCACATATAGTATCATATCATCTGCAAAGAGTGATAGTTTGACTTCTTCTTTGCTGATTTGGATGCCTTTAATTTCTTTTTGTTGTCTGATTGCTGAGGCTAGGACTTCTAGTACTATGTTGAATAGCAGTGGTGATAATGGACATCCCTGCCGTGTTTCTGACCTTAACGGAAAAGCTTTCAGTTTTTCTCCATTGAGAATGATATTCGCAGTGGGTTTTTCATAGATGGCTTTGATAATATTGAGGTATGTGCTCTCTATCCCTACACTTTGAAGAGTTTTGATCAGGAAGGGGTGTTGTACTTTGTCAAATGCTTTTTCAGCATCTATTGAGAGTATCATATGGTTCTTGTTCTTTCTTTTATTAATGTGTTCTATCACATTGATTGATTTGCGGATGTTGAACCAACCCTGCAGCCCTGGAATAAATCCCACTTGATCGTGGTGAATAATCCTTTTAATGTACTGTTTGTTCCTACTGGCTAGTATTTTGGTGAGAATTTTTGCATCTGTGTTCATCAAGGATATTGGTCTGTAGTTCTCTTTTTTGGCGGGATCCTTGTCTGGTTTTGGGATCAAGGTGATGCTGGCCTCATAAGATGAGTTTGGACGTTTTCCTTCCATTTCTATTTTTTGGAACAGTTTCAGGAGAATAGGAATTAGTTCTTCTTTAAATGTTTGGTAGAATTCCCCTGGGAAGCCGTCTGGCCCTGGGCTTTTGTCTGGAGATTTTTGATGACTGTTTCAATCTCCTTACTGGTTATGAGAGACTCTCTTCTGCTGACAGCATCATTTTATTAAATAACAGCAAAGATGGGAGACAGGATTCCAATGCAGGTAGTAGGTCTGTCAATCTGGAATGGAAAGATGAGGGAGTTTCTTTGGTCCCATTTCTTAGGAAGGTATCTGGAACGTTCATTTAACTGTAAAGTTTTAGAAATCATAGCCTTTCTATTTGAGAATCAAGAGGCATATAAATAAAAGCGGGGGGAATGGTGAGAGCATGTAATGACAGCGTGAAGGAGAGAAAGTATTTTGGATCACACTGAGGCAAGCCTGTAACTCTACTGCAGAGAAATTTGCCCAGGGCTCCCACAGTAGAAGTTACAGAAGAAAAGGAAAGAAATAAAACTTTTCTAAAATTCTATTATATTTTGCAGTGAAGTTTAGATGTTATATGCTTCTTTTTAAAAATATTTTATTCATTTATTTGCGAGACACGGTGCATACACAGGTAAGAGCACACGTGCTTGACCACAAGCAGGGGGAGCAGCAGTGGGAGAGGGAGAAGCGGACTCCCCACCGAGCAGGGAGCCCCACACGTGATCCCAAGATCACAACCTGCGCTGAAGGCAGATGCCCAACTGTCTGAGCCACCCAATCTCCCCTGCTACACATTTCTTTAAGAGTCCTGGGACAGCTTATACATGTTGATATCCTGAAATCAGAATATTTAAGTAAACAAAACAAGAAAAGCAGAGAAAGTACTGCTACCAGGAAATCTGGACTGAGTGGATGCCTTTGGGCACTGACATTGGCTCTAGTTTTCTAGAACCTACAACACAAGGATAAATAAGTTGAATTAAAAGGAGGAGGAGAGTAAAGGAGGAACTTACAAATTCATTTCAAGAAACAAGCATTTTATCCTGCCAATTGAATTCAAAGAGGAATTTATGATGAAGAAGGCACTTGTATTTGAGGTGTTGGGAAAAAAATAAACAATGACAAGTTGTGTACTCCAAAATAAATGGCTCAAATGAACATTCGAACATTTCTTATGGCCACTTTCACTATTTGTGAGTTGGGTAAGCTATAAATTTTAAGTTAGCAAAGGCATTATTTTTTGAGTACCTGAGATAATATGGTCTAAGCATTTTGGTTTGTGATGTCTTAATACAAGAACAGACCTCAGGGAATCTGAAGAAAAGGTTAATTAAAATGTTTATTTGACAGATTCTTAAATACCACATGTTTAAAATGGCCTTTGGCAGAATTTCTCATTATGTTGTGAAACTTTAAGATCTAGGCTTGTAGAGTTGCCTGGATCAGTCTCCTTCTTTCTAGATGTGTCCAAAAACAGCAAAATTTATCCTTGGAAGGAAATATAAAACCTGGTCAAACAACTGAGGCAGGAATTTGCTTGAAATCATGGGGAATACTGTCATTTAATAAAAAAATTGACAGATTTAGTCTAAATATTTTTAAATTTAATAAAAATAGAACCACATTCTCTTTAAGATGGACTTTCTTTCAGATGTTAATTGAAGTAGGAAAAGATGTTAGGGTCTTGAAAGACCCTTGAAAGAATTCTTGATGGCTTTGGGGCAAAAAGGTGCTTTTATTAAAGCATGGGGACAGAACCCATGGGCGGAAAGAGCTGCCCCAGGATCATGAGGATTGGCCCATTATATACTCCCAGGGTTGGGGGTGTGTGTTAAGGATAGCATCAGTCTCTAGGAATTTTGTAACAAGGTTTCCAGAAACTTGAGGGGGCTAGCTCTTGTTGGGAAAAGGTCATTTATAACTGTCTAATAAAACTTGAGTCATGAGACCTTTCAAATGTATATTGGTGGGTCACACGCTTGCGGGATGATTGCCAACTTGTATCATGGGGGGGGTAGAAATAAAGGAAGTTTCCAAAGGAATTTTTATATGTTAAAATAGACTTATAGGATCCTGGGAGTTGGGCTAAGATTACCTGTTGCCCCCAGCAAAGTATTAACATGGAGGCAGCTGAATCCCTAGAGGAATGTCATTCTGCCTGTTTTCAAGGACTTGTCCATGAACTGTAGGTAGTAAGGAAATGTAATAACTTTCCTTCTGTCTTTGTTTCCCACATCATTAACTGTGAGTTAAATGAAAACAGAGCTATATATTGAATATCTCCCACATATCAAAATCTTTCTGTATATTCTCTCATTCTACATCAGCATCATACAATGTAGACAAGACTCTTCCCTTTACTTCTTACAATTGAGGAAACTGAGGAATATAAAGGGAATAGTTCAACAAAAGTCACAAAGTTAATGGAAGGGCCAAATAGGGAACATGGGCATGGTTTTAACCCTCCAGTGTGGCCGCAGCTTGTTGAATAGAAAGATTTCTGAGTAGAGTTATTTAGTATTATACATATTACTGAGGAACACATTTACAAAATGTAACGACTTTATTTTAGTTAACTGGTAATAAATTGTTTTTGACAGTAATTACTTAAGTGTTTCAGAGATTTCTTCATTCTCTCCCATTTAGAAACAATAAAATGATGTTAACAGCATGGGAAAAGATGTTTTCTCTTGTTTGGTATATCTGCGGCACATGCATTCAATTAATAGCTGTCTTAAGTTGTTTCAAATGTGCTTTTTGAAAGGCCGGGCTAGAATATGGTCCTTTCAGGTTTAAATATCACTTAATGTAAGATCTACTAAGACTTTAGTCAACTTGGATTTTAGTAAAAACTGCCAGTGAGGAAGTATTAATATCACAGGAACTATATCTAGAGTCTAAATTTCTATCCTTAGAAAATTGATAATGAATGCTGTGAGAATTCTTTTGATCTAATGGGAGAATGGCAAGTATTTATCTCTGAAAATTAGATCACATTTTAACTTTTAAAAGAAACTGCTCCTAGGGACTATTGAGTCAATTAGGGTAAGGAGTCTCTTCAACTCATGAAGATTAAGTGTACCTTTCACAATTGAGTCAAAAGTAATCCAATTCCCAATAGGCTACAGAAATTCAGCTATCAGAGATCAGATATTCCTCAGAGAATAAAATCACTAGATCTTATTAAAAGAACTCAGGATCCTAAAAGTTCAAAGAAATTTTTTTAGAGCTGCATTTTTGAGTGAATGTTGTCTCTAGTTTTCAATAGAATATCAATTGCAATAGGAATCCTCTTTCAAAGGAAATATTCTTGCCAAAATTAAAATCTTTGAGAGGTAACACAAATTCCCTCACTGAGGTTGATTATAATCAATATCATAGTCTCATTCTTGTTTTTAAAACCCAGTATTATTTGATTATATCAAGTCCTCAGCTGCCTGCAAGAGAGTTTTACTTGAGGTGTTGTTCCTATAACATTGCCAGGAATTAACTGCCAGGCAATATTCATCATATCAATTCCATAGAATGTCAAGTCAGCTGGAGGTAGTCAAGGCTACTTTCAGATTGTCTAATATCTGTTGATAGGAAGCATTTTTTTTTTTCTCCAGAAGAGAAAATGAATAGTATTGCACATTCTTTTGTCCTTTGGCAGTTAACACTGAAACTGATAAATTACTTCCTCCATATAGAAGGACATTTTTCCTACAAATCAACAATTATAGTTCAGATATATGACGTTTAAAATATTTAAAAATAATAACATTGAGGATAAGAATGAAATTTGTGTTGCTGGTTAGAGTTCATTTTTAATGAAATATTTCAAATAGAAAAGTGAAGAGAATAGAACACATGTGCCAAGAAATTTTAACAAATGTGAAAAATTAAGTATTTGTTTCAAGCCCCCACACCCCAGTTATTTTTTAATAAACAACTCAAATACAGGTCAAGCCCTCCTTTCATTCAGCCCTGCGGACATTTCTCTTCTTTCTCACATTTTAAAAATTCTTTCAAATTGTTCTATTAGTATATTTTCTTATGTAGCTCCCTAGGGACTTTTAATATTTAAATCGTGATGTTAAATTCAGCTGGGTTTTATGTTTTGTGGTAGTTACCTGAACCTAGGTGGTTATACTGAAGTATCATTAGTAACTCTAACATTTTTGCTTTTACTAGAGGCACTGGGGTCTCTACAAGAGAGTGAGATTTTTGACGCATTTGGGGACACTTCTTAATTTCTTTGATTTTTCTCCTCCTCATCATATCCCTGAGCTGTGGGCAAAATTCCTGTTGTTTTCTAAGGCCATTGTGAATGAATATTTCTCCTCAATCTTCACAGATTGTGGAGATAAGGACGAACACCTAGGACAGCTGAACTGATAGTATGAGGAGCTTCACAGAACTGCTCTTTGGGAAAACAATCACACGGGTTACTATTTTTTGTTCAGATGCTGACCTGGTATATCCTCTCATCATGTAAGTATGCTGGCCCATATGTACCAGATAGACCTAGAATACACTATGATAAAGGAGATTCAGATAAGGATAAAAAAAAAAAAGGAAAAATGAATCACCTAATTTTGTTCCAAGAATGAAGAAAATTAATTTTGTCATTTAACAAACTATTCTTTAAAAATATATATATATACATTTATGAATGTAAAATAGTGGTACATTTTTTGTTATACAATCATTACTTTACTTTGCCATTCTTTGTTCCTAAGTCATTCTTTGGTAGTAACTTATTTCTCTGGAAGACATCATGTACTTCCCTGCACATCTAAATTACGACTGCTTAGACACAAAGCAGAATTGGCTGGATGTTCTTTTAAACGGCAACCTGGTACAGAACCAATTTAATCAAGTTGATTGAATAGGACTACAAATCAGAATGTAAAATATAAACCATGAGATATATGCCTAGCAATTGAAAACCCTCTGTCAGCTTCTCCAAATATCATAGCAACTGAATTACAAAAGAAAAATAGATTTTTAAAAAAATAGCAAGTTGCACATTTGTCATCTAAATTAAATATGTTCTAAGAGATCCCATGCAAGTTTCTAAGTTTATTCTGTTTGTATAAACTCATTTTAGATGGCAGACATCTAGTTGCTTTGATATATCACTATAATCATAAAAGCACAAAAGTTAATATTTAAAATACATGGCAGTAAATTTTGAAAAACAGAAATAAAAATATTATATTACAGAAAGGGAAGTAGTGAGAAGCCAGTGTTAACATCTTAACCTCATGGGGGGCATTCATTGCAATATCATTAAGATTAGTGTAAGAATGGCAGTAAGACACAGGAAACATATTTTTGCTTGCTCAAATATTCATTATTATAATAGATAAAATTTTAATTGCCTGTTTCCCTTGAAGTGTAAATATTTGTGAGATATGAACTACTCTGTAAAGAAAGTTTAAGAAATATTAAAAAATGAATTATTTACACAAGCAATTTTCCCAGTCTTTAAATATAGTCTAAGCATTTTTATAACTGAAAAATAAGATGTAAATCTTTATGTACAGATGATTTTATATGTACACATGTGATTAATATAAATGTAGAATGATCATATGCTAAGACTATGGTTCAATAAACAAAGACATCTATAATGATGACAAGAAAGTAATTTTGGAAAACAATATCTTACATCAAAATATTATTAATAAGTTTAACCTAAAAAATCTTTCTGTTTTCCCTCAGGCTCTATATTCTTTTTAAACTCCATTAACTGTTAAATTCCTGAAATTGCAAAGGACAAAATGAATTTCATAAAAAAGCTATTTATCTCTCTCCAGAGAAATGGTAAAAGTCCAAGTAAATGAGTTAAGATTATAAATAATATCTTTCTAAAAAGACAGATGTTTTAAAGAACTTCTAACCCTGTAACTTCTCTTGTTCATTCATTTACCAAAACTATAATTATAGAAAATAAACATCTGGCTTCAATTAATAATGAATGATTTGACTTTTGAAGAACAAAAATGTGTGTCTTTCCTGGACTTTAACATTGAACTCAATGGAAATAAACAGATTGATGTTATTTCAACTAAGTAAAAAAGCTCTAAAATAAATGTATACTAAATTCTGGCTTGTTAAATTCATAAAAATGGTAATACACTGACAAACTATAAGCATAAACAAATTGAGTGCATTTCACTAGTATATATTTTTTAATCACATAGACAATAGCTCATACAAAATGTTTATTGAACACCTCACCAGGAAGATAGTTAATAAGGACTATTAATAAATAAATTCCTTTTTTTTTTTTTTAAGATTTTATTTCTAAGTAATCTCTGCACCCAACATGGGGCTCAAACTTACAACCCTGAGATTGAGATTCTCATGCTCTACTGACTGAGCCAGCTCGGTACTCCCTCATCTGGTGTCCTAATGTCAAATTTAAAGTTTATTAAAATTATCAAGGTACTCAAATACAAGAGAATGACATTTTATGTGATAGGTGTACAATAAATATTTATTGAATAAGAGAATATATGGATCATCAAAATATATTCGGGAAATGATGATATCTGCTTTAGTGAATTTTTACTATGATCTGAATATATCCTTTGATGTAAAAGTAATTTTTTTAAAGATCTCATTTATTTATTTGACAGAGATCACAAGTAGACAGAGAGGCAGTCAGAGAGAGAGGGAGAAGCAGGATTCCTGCTGAGCAGAGAGCCCGATGTGGGGCTTGATCCCAGGACGCTGAGATCATGACCTAAGCCGAAGGCTGAGGCTTAACCTGCTGAGCCACCCAGGTACCTCGTAGAAGTAATTTTTAACATCTATTTTTATTTATGGCTTTCAAAGGGATTGGGAAGATCTATATAAAAGTGTATGTATGTGTGTATGCATGAGAAAGAGAGAACTTCTAGACAAAATTCATTTCACAAGTTGCTTGCTTTGAAACACAAGCATTTTACTTATAAAAGAATGCATTTTGTTTCCATTTAGATGACATTATTATTTTAAAATCATTTCTAATGGGCATAGTGAAAATATTGCAATTTAAATGCAATACATTTAAAAGTGCATTTCAGAAGAGGGGTGCCTGGGTGGCTTAACTATTTGAGTGAGGGCCTTCTGCTTGGTCATGATCCTGAAGTCCCAGGATCATGTCTGCATCAGGTCTCGCATGCATTGGGTTCCCCATTGGTCTCCCTACTCAGCAGGAAGTCTACCTCACCCTCTGACACTCCCCGTTCTCATGCTCTCTTTCTCTCTCATTCTCTCCCTCAAATTAAAAAAAAAAGGGGGGGGGGAAGCACATTTCAGAAGAAAAGAATTATATGCATTATATATACATTATATATAAATAACCATGTACATAATGACAAAATAAAAATGACGGCAGTTTGAAAGCAGATAAAAGAACAACCATCTAGCAAGAACAGCCACAAGATCTGAAAAATTACAAATATTTGAAAGTCAAAGATATTTAGAAAAATTAAAGATGCTTGGATTTTAGTGTCAATTCAATAATATCAATTATAATTTAGCGCTGTATAAAATATTAATATAATTGATATCAATAACCACATGCATTTTTTTGTAATGAATCTTGACAGTTCTACTCTTAGTACCACATTCTTGCCTAGGACACATATGAAGAATTTTTGAAAAGTGAACATTTCTTTTTGAATGAGAAATTACACTGACCTTGGGAAAAATAATCCAGATTAAAAAGAAAAAAAAAAACGCAAGGGCTATGCAGATAACCAGATTTACCTGGTCAGAGCAAGTGGCAATTTTGCCAACTGTCAACTAGTCTGAGCTGCCACATAAGATGGCATGAATATTTGCGTCCTCCCAAAATTTGAATAGTGAAATCCTCACTCCCAAAGGTGATGGTGTTAGCAGGCTGGGAATAGGGGAAGGCTAGGGGTTGGGGATCTACCCTCATTAATTGGGATTAGTGCCCTTATAAAGGAGACTCCAAGAGAGCCTCGCCCCTTTGCCATGTGAGGATAAAACAGAAAGCCTGCCACTTGGAGGCAGGCCCTCACCTAACATGTCGGCACCCTGATCTTGGGCCCCCAGACTCCAGGCTGAAAGATTTAAGATTCTGTTTATAAGCCACCCAGTCTTATATTGTTATAGGATATTTTGTTACAGGAGCCTGAAGGGACTATTACCGCCACTGATGTACCTCTTTCTGAAACTGGTCTTTGTTTTCTCATTAATGCAAGGGATTGGGGTCAGTACAACTCTTTCTTAAGGTCCTGAAGAATATCATGGCTATTCTAGCATTTAGTCCAACTTCCTCAGGAACAAGTGTTTAAATCAGTTCCTCTTTTACCTCATTTGACTTATTGTCACAGTAAAAACTGTCCCTCCCTTTAATAACCAGCTGATAACCAATCTCAATTATCTTAAGGACATCGTATTTTCCTCAAAAAAGTTGAGGCAACTTTAACCTCTTCCCCGCTCATTAATCGCTTAGATACACATCTGCCATTCAAAATTTCCTCTTTGCAAATTCTCCCAGCCTACTAAGCAGCCTGGATACAAAGAATCCTTCGTGCCCTATTCTGCAACAAAGTTTAAGTATCTAGAGATTGCAAGGTGAGATTGCTGGTGATTTCCTCTAGGACACTTTCTATAATACGTTTGGTTTTCTTATGTGGCAGGAAGGCATTGACATTATTTTTCTCACATTTGTAATTTCCTCTTCCTTTTCTCAGGCATTTTAAGAAGATGAATTCTGAGGAAAACTATTTTGCTAAGCCAGGTGATAGGTGCAGACAAAAACTGCGGTGGGGAGACATAGCTATATTTTTCCATCTTAAGAGCTGAAGAAAGGAAAAAAAAAAGAATTAGAAAAACCTGATGATAAGAGGTAGAAGAAAGATATAAGAGGACTAGAATGTGGGTCAAAGAAGAAAAAACATGTTTACAAGGCAGAGAGGTAGAGAGAGATTTGTGGCAGCACCCAATGATTGAAGACATTTTGTAAATAAGAGAAAAGGCTTACACAGGCATGTTTGGAGCATTTTGTGGTTTGATGTGTGAATGATTCCTTCTTTCTTCTCACCAGGAAATGCCTGGAAAAAATTTACGTTTCTTTCTTTTTTAAGATTTTATTTATTTGACAGAGAGAGAGATCACAAGTAGGCAGAGAGATGGGGGGAATGGGGGTGGGAAGCAGGCTCCCTGCTGAACAGAAAGCCTGATGTGGGACTCAATCCCAGGACTCTGGGATCATGACCTGAGCTGAAGACAGAGGCTTACCCCACTGAGCCACCCAGGCACCCCCAAAATTTACATTTCTAACTGAAGCAGAGAAGCTGAAGCGACTCCATTTTGAGAAACGTTCCTTCTCTGCTGTTTTTCTGCTAAGCCCCATTTACTTGAGCTCCATATTTTGCCCCTGAATAAGCCAAAGAAACTATGTTCCCATGTCGAGGAGGAAGCAAAAAAGCAAATCATTCTCTGAGTTTTGTCCTAGGCCCCAAACACCTGATAACACCTAAGAAGAGCCAGATCCCAAACATTCTGCAGAACGTTAGCTTCAAACACACCTCGGCTAAGGCTGGCATCGATACCCCTACCTTCAGTATGGAATAATCTGTTGTTCCCCTGACACTCACCTTGAATGGATCCTACCCTGGATTCCTGGAGGAACATGTACCCTAGACCTTTTTCTAATGCAAACCCCTTGCCCCAAGCAATAACAAGACCTGCTCCCTTTCTTTTCTGTGTCTCCCATTCTGTCCGCTATTCTCTGTCAGTTAGACTGTTCAGTAAACTCTGTTCTCAATTTCTCTGGCTTGCATTCGATTTCTGTCCTTCATGAAGCCAAGGACTCTCTTGGCTGGTCCTGTGGGACCCTCCTCTGGGCCTCGGACTCAGCCTGCCTGCATCATTATCCATGTGTTGGGAGTTAGATGTATATTTATTTCTTTGTGGAACTTCTCTCAAAGTTCCAATTACAGTTCCAATTAAGGCCAATTACATCAGCATTCCTAAAATAAGCTACAGGTTTTACAATAGATACCTAACACAAATAAAATTCCCTTTCTCCTCTGAGCAGACTCATCAACTATTCAGTGGGTACTGACATTGTTTCCATAGTTTCATCTCTGAATTATGTTATAAAATGGCTTCTAGTGACTGACTGACCTCATGGAAATCCACCCTTCACTTTACTACAGAATCTAGACCCTCTGAGTTCTGCCTATCGAACACCTTCTGTCCATGCATTCAGAATCTGAAATGACTACATTCATTTTTATCCTTTATATGATGCCATTATACGCAGCCATGAGGGTGTCCCAGGGTCCGCCAAATTATACATTGATTTATTCATTTTTTAATAAGTTTTGAATGATATATCCTATGTGTTGGACATTTTCTAGAGGTGGACATTGAAAGCTAAACAAAATAGACATGGTTCCTATCCTACTGGGGTTTACATTCTAATGACATCCGGTAAAATAAACGAAGAGAAAATGGAGAAGCATAAATGCTCAATGTGTTACATAAACAGAGAGATTGATCTAAGAGATTGGGACAGGAAAATGAAATCTTTATGAAGAGATGACACTCTCTGAAAGCCCTTTTTAATCATTGTTAATTTTCATGTTAACATGCACAATTTAAAATTGTATATTAATATGTGTATTTCCTTTAATGAATTTGGCAAATTGCAAAAATGGCAAGATTCTTATAAAGTCCATGTTTTGCAAGCCCAGTTAGTTTTTAAAGAGGCATACCACACATTTTGACTGAAGAATTTGCGACTGTCTCTTTTGAATTCTCCAGGAATATTCAGGGTTTCCTTTGCTATACTCTTGAATGAGTTTATATCCCTTTCCCCTATTAATGTCAGCATGTTCTTCAGTTCCATTTTTTTCTGGGGGTGGAGTCTTATTTTGCTTGAGGCTTACTTGACCATTTTTATGAGCAGCAGCTGTTGTATTTTCTGTGATTAGAAGTCACCGGCGTCAAGTCATTTCTCTCACCATTCAAAGTTCAAAGTAAGTAAATAAACTTAAAGCCAGCATACGAGGCAACTAAGGGCACAGAGGACAAACTAATTCAGCACCTCGGTAATAACCCACAGCAAAATAAAATACAATTTTTTTTTTTTAAATTTCACTGCATTAAGTGGAAAATACAAGAAAATATGCAGCCATGTATCTTGGATAAAACTAGCAGATTATAAAGCAGAGCAAAACAGACTTCCTGCACATGGTAATTAGCATGATGCCAAGAGAGAACAAGATAAGAAGACTGACATTCCAGATTTAGGGTCTTCACGACTCCCTTCTAAGTGGAATTTTCTTCAATTGGGAACAAGTGTTCCTTAGAAACAATGCCACACATAATGGTTGGATGTATATGTCAACCCAGGGAGGCAAATTTAATCTAAATGTGATCTGGGGAACAATGTTGTACTAGAGCATCATATGTCTGGACAATCAGATATCAACAATTCTTGTGAAAAAGATGGTCCTTTCAGATGAGTTCATCACAAATTAAAAAAAAAACCACATGATCAAACAGTATACTATGAGTTAAAAGGCAGAAACAAGGGGTGCCTGGGTGGTACAGTCGATTAAGCTGCAGACTTTTTTTTAAAGATTTTATTTCTTTATTTATTTGACAGAGAGAGCACAAGTAGGCAGAGAGGCAGGCAGAGAGAAGAGAGAGAGGGAGAAGCAGGCTCCCTGCTGAGCAGAGAGCTGGATGTGGGGCTTGGGATCCCACGACCCTGAGATCATGACCTGAGGTGAAGGCAGAAGCTCAACCCACTGAGCCACCCAGGTGCCCCAAGCAGCAGACTCTTGATTTTGGCTCAGGTCATGATCTCAGGGTCCTGAGATCAAGCCCCAGATTGGGCTCTGCACTCAGTGCAAAGTCTGCCTGAGATTCTCTCTCTCCCTCTCCCCCTTCTCTTCCTTGCTTATGTCCTCTCTCTCTCTAAAAGAAATAAATAAAATCTTTAAAAAAAAAAAAAAGGCCAAAACAGAAAAACTGAAATAGCTCAAGCCAAATCAAATAGAAATCATAGGATCTCTAAGAACATGAGACAACACTCTGAAATAAATGACAAAGATAGTTACTTTCAGAGTCACCTCAAGAAAGCTTTTGCACTGCTCCCCCTGAGGCCCCACCCCCCCCCCCCCCCCCCCCCGTCTGCCACCTAAAATAGAGCCCACAAGATGGCATTTGGCTCACACTTTCATATCACCCTGTGCATAATGCTATTTTCAAATTACTTAAATGTTTTACTTGGGAGTTTTTCCCATTGTATTATGATCTAACTGAAAAAAAGAGACCAAATCTTCCTAATTTCTAACACAGAGTAAATGCTCAAAACATCCCGAGAAACTGAGTCATCCCTGTGTTTCAAAAAAGTGGTTTTAAGTAGATTTATACAATTCATAAACTCTCTGGTTTTACATTTTATCTTTGGTAGTTTGCCAAGTTGATTTCAACACCAAATTCGTTAACATATGTGTGACTGTCCTATGCCTGTGCCCTCTTCCCTCTACTATCCCTGCTCCCCCCCCCCCCCAGCCTCAAGGCACTGAGGAGATTAAGTTTTTATCCTCTGGGTTCCCAGGCTTGAGAACCTAAATCAATCTACATTACAAAGAAAGGAGAAAATAAAAGCCAGGAGGTTCAGGCTGGAAAGAACAGTGAGAAGAAAAAAAAAAAAAAATGCTTTTGAGAAACGTTGCTGTGGGCTGTGACTTAAGAGTCTTACTGACCTTTACCTAGAAGCACAATTCAAGTATTGGAATGCCTTTTAAAACAATTTTATGCTGACTGGACTGTGCTGCTTTATGAATTCTGCAAAGCCTGGTCCGCGTGAGTTGCTGGTTTTATTAACATTATATTGGAGGAGGTAAATATCTAGGATTTGGGACTTAAACTGCATCATTTGTCTGCATCTCAGATTAGAAGTTTGCATCAGATTGAGCCAAGAATTTATGTCAACCATGACCATCTGATTTGGGGGGAATATGCTACAAATAATACAATTTTAACAGATAGGGGACAATCAGTATATGCCTGAGAATATAGTTGCAAAATCAATGCTGAGTTCAGAATTCCAAATTTTTTTGTGAATGCATGCGTTTGGAAGTGCCCGTGTACTCAAGATGCTTAAATGAAACTGTATGGATTTGTGAAATGAAAGTTGCTTTACCTTAAATAACAACAACAACAACAATAATAATGTAGCATATAGCAACAAGAATATCTAATATTTAGTAAGTGCTTCCTTTGTGCCAAACAGTACTTTGAGGACTTTCATACATCATTTTATTTAACCCCTTCAATAATCATTTGACTTAGGCAATGGAACTAGGTCCCATTTCACAGTAAGTAAACTAAGGCACAGAGAGGTTAAGTACTAGGTCTGTAATTAAGCGTCAATCAACTTTTGGGGCTTGATTTCAAACCTGGGAGGTCTGGCTCCAAAGCATTCACTCTTCCCCACCATACTATGCTGTCATTATTTCCTAGGGAGCCAGCATCCTTTCTAGGTAGCTAGCAGAGGTCAATGTCAAACTTGATGGGATCTGTTGAATGCTATTTCCCAGCAAAACAAAAGACAAAAAACAACAACAACAAAAACCCAAAACAGATCCTGCAGGGGGTATGAAAGCTATTGTGGGGCTTGCAATTAAGAAGTCTTCAGACTGCGTTCAACTGGAAAAGTACCATGTGCTATGGAGTGCAGTAGTGTCTTTAAGTTGTGTTTGGCACATGTCAGGGGCTAAGACACGGTGGGGTACAATTCTGCAGGGTACATCATGGCATACTAGCCATATATAGGTATCATCCATGACTTCATCTTTGTAGAGGATGGCCTCAGTCTTCCTGAGTGGGTGAATTACAATGTGTGCAGAGCCCGAGACTTATGTCAAGTGCTAAAAAAAACCATGTCAGCTGAAAAGGATAATGGGCTCCACTTTCCCGTTCTAACTTGCGTATCTGTAAGAATGGGCTGTTTGCCAAAGGACATCAAAGTAAACCTGGAGTAGTAGAAAGAGCTCAACCAGATTATTTCAGTAGAGAATTAGGATCAAAATTCATTAAAATGGGATTCCTCATATTCTACTGGTAAAACTAACCAGGACACAGTGAAAGTTGGTACACCCACATTAGGACTCACTCTCATGATTCTGAAATCTTAATGCTACCTTTCGGCAATTAATTCAAACTTCCCAAGTATAAATAAATTAACAAAAGAACAACCTGAGTTACATGATCACCTATTTCCTCTAGGCAAGCACCTTCTTAATTGTCTCAACATGAATCATCTAAGGAAATACAGATTGAAGTATCCGTATTTTTTTTTAATTGAAACTTGTCATTATGTAATTGAGCTAAAACAAATTTTAAGAATTAGAATGGGCCATGCATGCCTCTGAGGAAATCTAGTCAGCTAGCCTGACAGTGTTCTTATACAGAGATATTTACTCTTCAGTTACGTTTTTGACTGATTAATTTTTTTTGATTAATATTACTTTAGGTGATGGGTAGCCTTGCGAATAAATGATGCAAAAAATGAAAGCTAAAATACAGAGCAATGCAAGCCAGCATTATAGAAAGAGAAGAGCTAATTTTAAAAGGATTATTATTCACAAAGTCAGGAGCAATTTTAAAGAAGCATTTATTATGACAACTCAAATAATGAACAGTGCTGGAGAGCGGGTTGTTCTCTCCAAGGCTTGCACATGCTAAGTAGGGAGTGTGTATGCAGAACCAGGAGACTAATAGAGGGAGAACAATTGTCACATCTTGTGAGAACAGATTTTGAAGAACTCAAGCAAATAACAGTATCTCTGGCCACTCTGTGTGTTAGAAAAACAAAGCTAAGGGAGAGATCAGTTAACAAATGAAAACTAGAAATACAAACTCTGCAGTACCTGGGACATTCATACCAGTGCTGGGTTAATTTATTAAGACTCACACCCACTGGGAAATGTTAAAAAAACAAAAACAAAAACAAAAAAACCAAAACATTATCTGTGCATTGTTCTGTACTTTTTGCCCTGGGGAGCAACATCTTTACTCATTTAGAGATCAACCCAGCACTCTTTCCTGCAGACCACAAATTGCTTTACAAACCTCCATGTTGATTTTAACTGGATTGCAAGATTTGCCTCACAGCTTGAAGCAAATCACATCCTATAATACCTGATAAACAGAGACATTCTTTTTAAATGGCATATGTTCCATTCAAGGGAAGCATAGAATTGCTTCAGAAACTGTCTGGCCCATCCGTAAATTCTGTGGATGCTTTTACTCGAACGCAACTTCGGTACCAAAATGTTTTGGGAAAATAGTCCTTCAGCAGTGAGCATATAAGCTCAAGATAGTAAACTGTCATAGGACAGAATTGAATATATTTTTAAAAGACCTCAATTTTACATTTGAGATCTACTGGGTATGTATTTTTATTTAAAAAGTTCTGTTTTTTCAGGCTAAAGGTGAGACTCCTCTAACTAAATCTAGGATGCTTTTCTCTCTGTAGTAGGGAAAAAATTATGCAGGTTTTTTTTTGGTGGGGGGAAGGGGATAACTTATAAAAGAATACTCACTCACATACTCAGGCACCTTCATCTAAAAGGTTTTAAGGAAAACGCTTATGTCTGATTTATAGCTTCCTGAAAACTAAAGTTATTAAGATAAGTGTGTTTGTTCTGCCAGACACAGGTCTCTAGGTGAAATCACAGTATTTTGGTAATCCAGCAGACCAAAGACAATGTCTACTACAGCAAGTTTCTCTGTGCTAGAAAAGGAAGAGCAATTGTATTTTAAAATTTACTTTAAAATTTTATTCTTAAAATAAATTTATTTAAAATCTATTGTTTCTATAAAGAAACACTGCAAAATAGTTCTTGTCAGAAGTTAAAATTATTATAGTATTAAAAGAAAAGGTCTGTAATATATTTTTATGTGAACTAAAATTAAAAACGGTAATATTGAATAGAGCAGAAGTTTATGCATTTACACTTCACTCAGAATGAAAACTTATTCTGGTTCTTATGCATATTTAAATAATAACATGAGTTTGAAAAATTACTCAAACAGTCTATTAAAAGACCTATGGAAAAATTAGACTTTATTCCTCAAGAACTAAAAAGAACTAGTAATGAAAAAAAATGATATTAAAAGTAGCATGGATGTAACATTTCTTTTCTTTGACACATGAGTGGTTCGATATTATAAAATTGTTATATTGGAGTCTATATTCTCTGAGGGGATATATATCCAAGTACATATACACAGGTACATATATCCTCTCGGAAGGGGGTTGTTCCTTAGCCTTAAGTTCATTAGCCTTACGTCTATGCCTCACACTCTTTATTTAGAAAGTTTTGTCTCTCCAGAGAGCACACGGAATCTGTAGGTGAAGTGGCTGCTACAGTTGATATATAAGAGCTGTGCATCAGCTCCTGTCTCAAAGGAAAAGACCAGTGTGGGAAATAATTTGTATTAACAAAGAACCTTGACCTCCCTTTCCCACCATTCCTTTCTTATGTCTCCCTGCCGCCCCCAGACTTGTCCCAATAGCGGAAGAGACTAAAACTAACTAAGTATCTACTATGCCCTAGGTACCATGCCAGGCACTCCATCATTTTAATTACAATATATCTGAAACCGTTTCAATATTTTATGGCTAATAAGTAGTAAGTGATGTTTGAAAAGGAAAAAAAAAAAAAGTCCAATATGTTTCTTACCTGACACATAGCTTTCCTTTTAAATATGTCTATGAGTAATAGTTTTCAATGACAACATATAATTTAATACTCTTGAATTAACTTGTTCTCTGTTGTGTTTGCTCTGATTGCCTGAAAGAAAAATACATGTATTTTAAATTTCTTCCTTTAATTAAATATAGTCTATGAGGGATAATTTTTTTTTTAGCAAGTTCTTTTTTTGTGTGTTTTGTAAAGATTTTATTTATTTGACAGAGAGAAATCACAAGAGAGGCAGGCAGAGAGAGAGGAAGGGAAGCAGGCTCTCCGCTGAGCAGAGAGCCCGATGCGGGACTCGATCCCAGGATCCTGAGATCATGACCTGAGCCGAAGGCAGAGGCTTAACCCACTGAGCCACCCAGGCGCCCCGAGGGATAATTTTTTATTAAGGCATACTGGTCTTATATCAAACATATTTTTGATCTCTTCAGGTTTTTTTGTTTGTTTGTTTGTTTGTTTTTCCCCCCTTCTCTCCACCAATCCAGGAAAGGCTGCTTCTGAAACCATTTCTGTTTGCCATTTTCAAACACAGTGCCCTGACACACTTCTGTGTCCTATTTCAGCTACTGTGGTATCCTCTTCCTAGAAATGAGGGCCCTTCTCTGTGTTTGCCTTGGGGACGAGTCCCAGGCAGTAAGGCATCTTACTGATTTTCTCAGCTCCCATAGTATCTGTCTGGGACAGTATCTGGACTAAACCTGTTCTTGTTCTTTAGTCTGGTTATATTATGTTGCAAATTCCCCCATTTCCTGTAGAGCTTTCAGAGACCTAAAAAATTATAAAGGAACCTTAAAATAAATTTCTAACTCTCTTTATAAAAATAGCAAATCTTCTAAGTTAGGAAACCCTTTTGTTCTGAAGATAGGTTGAGGAGGACCATGAAAAAAAGGAGCTTCACTTTTTTTTTCTCTTCAAGGAAATTAATTAATGGTAAGTACAAAATGTTCTTTAAAAAAAAAAGAATTTTAAAGATTTTATTTATTGGATAGAGAGAGACAGGTAGAGTAGAAGCAGGGGGAGCAGGAGAGAGAGGCAAGCTCCCCGCCAAGCAGGGAGTCCCACACAAGTCTCAATGTAGGACTCGATTCCAGGGTCCTGGGCTCATGACCTGAAGTGAAGGCAGATGCTTAACTGATTTGAGCCACCCAGATGTCCCCAAAATGCTCTGTTTTAAAATTCTATCTTGACGGAAAAGATACTGTATTTTTCTGTTCATAGGATAGGTGAAAATGAATTATAGAAACCCTAGCATTGATTTCCTTTTGTGCTTTACTGAGAGTAGCTTTGTTAAATTTAATATCACATGAGTTTTAGCTAAAATTATGCCCAAGCATGAGCTACATTTGATAGAACTGTTCATACGTCTCTTCTTCAACTTTATGTTGGACTGTTTGCAAAGCAAAGTATCACAGAACTCAGATACCATAAACTTAAAAATCTGGGATGCCTTCCTTTTACCAACTGAATTGTGACCAACTGTTACCAAGTGAATTGGTACCAACACAATTGTGAATCGTGCCCCGCCCCCCCCCCCCCCCCCCAATTCCTATGGTGAACTCCTCACCACCCTTATCATGGCATTTGGAGACACAGTCTTTGGAAGACAATTTTGTATAGAAGTCATGAGGATGGTGTCCTCATGATGGGATTAGTGAGCTTATAAGAAGAGACTCTGAGAGTTTTTTTGCTTTCTCCCCCTGGCATGTGAGGACACATTGAGGAAGCTTTCATCTGCAGGGCAGAACAACAACTCGCACCAGGAAATGAATCTGCCAGTGCCTTGATCTTAGGCTTCCCAGCCTCTAGAAACATCAGAAATAACCTCTTTCGTTTAAGCCACCCAGTTTGCAGTATTTTGTTACAGCAGCCGAAGCAGAGAGACGACACTTCCCAACTGGTAAGTCTGCAAGATGCATGTAATTGCAGATCGTTCCTGAAACGAAATTGGAAGCTAAGTTCCTACATGTAGACTGAGATTCAGCTTCACGGCACAAAGCAATCTCAAGGTCTGTCTTCAAGGCTGGGCCAGCCAGTTCTTCTCCACAGGTAGGAGCCTCCCTTCGGATTCATCAAGTTAATTCTACTCCCTGATTCTAGGAAAGCCCCTGAGGACTTTCCAAAGGTAAAAATAGATAACTCTTTCTTCAGTTAACTTTTCCATCATTTTCAGAGTTCAAGGAAGATTCAAAATCTAAGCCTGAATACCCGGGGCTAGGGCCCAGGGGATGCCTTAGACTCCAAGATACCTCCTTCAGCTGAAGTGAGATTTTCTGATAACCTCAGGGGCAAAGCTCTTCAGGAAGTGCAGGTCTATGAGGGTTTAGTCAAAATCTGACATTGTCTGCATGATGGCATCTACAAACCCCTGTCTTTCACATTGCAGGGGAACAATAAAGATGGGGCATCTACAAACCCCTGTCTTTCACATTGCAGGGGAACAATAAAGATGGGGCAAACTACCAGACATCGATAGGAAAGATTAAAACTCCTGCAAATGACCAGCAACTTTTCTCGTTTGAATCCGAGGCCTGGGGGTCAAGAAATCATCATTCTCTCAGACATTTCTATAAAAAAAAACAAACAACAGTGCAGTAAAAAAGTTAAGAGTTTTAACTTTTAGTTAAAGTTGCAGAAATAAAACAGCAGCAAATACAGTCGCAGTTTGGTTAGAAACCACACAGTGCTGTCAACAATGTTCACATCATGTGGGTCAGGTTCCTTGGATAAATTAGCAGTTTTCATATGTCTAGTTTACGTGGGTTCAGTTACAGGTGTGGTGAAATTGGGGTCAGAGAAATGGCAAAGGTTCAGATCTGGTTTGGATTACCAAGGTTTGTAGAATATGTTTTTATGTTTAACTCTTATTGTAACTTTGCCAGTGAGTGTTTGCCTAACCTCTGTCTCAGGAACATCAAGTTTCAATTCCCTAACATACTTCTATGCTTTTAACTTGTATCTTCCAGCTCCTAGCCAGAGTCCTGCTGTTTCTTCACACTCCCTAAGGCAGCAAGCCTGCATTACTAGCTTCCATATGGATGCTTCAAGTCCTATACCACATCCAGGCAAGGACTCTTCTTGGATCTTCCCAATTAGAGCACATCTGTAGTATTTAACTTCTAATTGTACAAGTAACACTGATTTTTAATTAGTAACAGACTTCAAAATTAGCTTGTGACCAGTATTAAACATACTATTAATTTCTTCCAATCTATACTTAATTCACGGTAGCATTTAGTTAAATGTTAATTATAGGAAATTTGGTCTTTTAGGAACAGAGTTATTACTTTTACAGATATATTCTTTTCTCTATTAGAGAACTCTCACTATTTTCACTAGAAGTACAATTTAAAGTTAGTATTACGTACATATGAAACTGGATGAAATAATTTCCTGTTGAGTGAATGAGGTCTTAAGCATAAAACCCTAATTATTATGACTTTCTATATGCAGATCTCTCCTGCAGTAGGATATTTAAAAATATAGGTATTAAAAATTGTCAAGGCATTATGGTAAAGAAAATTGCTACTTGTTGACTCTAGAAAATATAAAGACATAAAACTCAACCAAATGACAGATTCAAAGATTTTTTTTCTTTTGGGGGGGGATTTTCAAGTATTATAAAAATGTTTTGAAAACATGGTATTAACATCAAGGCTTATTAAAAGAGCGACAAAACAATCACCTCTGTAAGAAATGCAGAGCTAATTATTATGTGTTTTAGAGAACATCAATGCAACCAGGGGACTGATGCAAACATGGTCCTGTTTTTATTCAAGTTGTTCTTTGGCAAAAGGCTGTGATATATTACCTCTGTAGAAAAAAAAAGTTGTGTATATTTAGATATATAGGACTCTCGGATTTAGAGTCAGCATTTACTTACAATATCCCCATCCAAAAATATGAGGATGGAAAGAATTGCAGAATATTTCTGGTAAAATAGATACTTAAACCACTTAACTTCTTTCACCCCCCACTCATCCATTTTGAATATTTCCCTTGCTGTCCCTGCCTGAGGATCTTTTGCCTATATCTTTGCATTGGCATTCTAGGTTGCTCTAGGTTGCACTGAAGAAAGCCTTTTTTTTTTTTTTTTTTTTTTTTTTTTTTGGCTTGGAAATACAGAGTTTCCAGATACTGGAAAATTTTGAGAGTGGGATGGGAAAGGGAACATGGGTGAAAATGAGAAAAAGTTAAGGATTCTTTAGTAGTTCATAAATAAATAGTGTTTGAACAACTCTTATTTAAGAGCCATATGATATAAATATTTATGAAATATGGAAGACTTTTAAATACAGTCTTAGCTTTTTATCACTTTCTCTTAAAGAAAAAACTATCTTCTCATAAAAAAAGTAAATGAAAATATTTGTCATGATATTCTGGAGGTGTTTAAAAGAAACGAGGATGTACCCACAGACTTACAGAAAGAAAGGAAGGATTTCTATTTCAGAGTCACATAAAGCAGTCAAGAGTGTTAAAATAATATATCTGGAGGGCATTATGCTAAGTGAAGTAAGTCAGACAGAAAAGGACGAACACTGTGTGATCTCATTTACACTTGCAATTAAAAAAAACACGCTTAGAAAAAGAGATGAGACTTGCAGTTATCAGAGTTGGGGGTGTGAGGAGAGGGAAGTGGAGGAAGGGTCAAAGGTCCAAACTTCCAGTTGTAAGATGAATAAGTACTAGTGGTGTAAGCTACAAAGTGGTCATGGCAGCTAACACCTGCTACATGATATATACAGAATCTGTTAAGAGGGTAAATCTTAAGAGTTTCCATCAAGACATTTTTTCCCTTTTTTTTTTCTTTCTTTTTATACTATCTGCCTGAGAAGATGGATGTTAGCTAAACCACTATATGTAGAGAATAGCTTATACATTTTGAGTTGAGTAAAAGAACTCTGGGGGGGGGGGGTCTCCATTTAAAGAGTATTTTGGGCAAAATATTTGAATCTTATTCTAATGAAAATAATAATGATTCAAGTTTTAATGGGTCTGATGTGTAGAACTGAGAGTCTGGCATGGTCTTCAACTCTATGAGGAAGAAATTAACCTCATAATTATAACTTTGGGTATGGCATAAGGAAGCTTAAAATTGTGGTCTGGATTAAAAAAATAATAATAAAAGCAGATCGCTTACCCAAATAAACCAAGACCAAATGCTTACCTTATTATCATATTTGTCCAGATAATTTTATTTATATTTTGAAATTTCAGTTATACGGTTCACTTTGTTTGCAACCATTGGTGGTCAGTAATAAGGGAAATCCAGGTCATACAAATGTTTTAGTTTTACATTAAGGATTAAAGATTAGTTGGCTTTTTCTTTTTTTTAAGAAAATACAACAGTGAAGAAGGATAAAAACTTTTAAAACCCAGAAACAAGCATTTACACTTATAACTGATACACAGAAAAAAAAATACACATTTTTGCTAGGTATTTTCTTATGTTAGGGGAGGTACTCTTAATAACATATGCCGTCACATCCAAATTGGCCCATCCCATGAATATGCAGCTTCCTGGCATCATTTAATACTGATAAATAGTTCCATGTCAATTAAGCTTTTTGACATTGATGTTTTCTGGACCTTTCTTGTATCACCGGCCTTCTCAACTCAAATAACAGTGTTTACCAGAGCTCTATAGTTAGCTTCTAATGCTTTCAGTTGGTCTTAACAACCACTTAATTGCTTAAGATTCCCATATCTGGGGGCACCTGGGCAGCTCAGGTGGTTAGCATCTGCCTTCAGCTCAGGTCATGATCTCAGGGTTTTGGGATCGAGCCCCACATAGGGCTCTCTGCTCAGCGGGGAGCCTGCTTCTCCCTCACCCTCTGCTTGCTAATTCCCCTGCTTGTGCTCTCTGTCTCTCTCTCTCTCTGACAAATAAATAAAATCTTTAAAAAAAAAGATTCAACCATCTATACCCCTAGCCCCATATGTTTCTCTGAACTCCAGACCACTCCCCCCATACTCAGTTATCCTAGAGCATCTTCATTTGCACACTTCCAAGTTTCTCAGAGTCAATATTTCAAGTCCTTTGCAACTCCAGCACCTCACAGTCAATCCACATAACCCATCCATATTTACAACTATCAGAAAGTTCTTTCTCCCTGCTACCATGACCTGAACCATTCATCTAAACAATCGTTAAATTGCAGTAAGCAATTTTCCTGAATCCAATGTGGCAGCTCCCCTGTCCCTCCCCCTCAACACCCTGCCTATTGTTGACAGGCTGCCTTTTCTACAACACAATCCCTATCAGTCAATATCTTGTATTATAAGCCTCTTATTTTCTATAGGCAGCCTCCATTCGCTCATATCTCTCCAGTGTTATATCTACCCACTTTCTGCATATATATATATATATATATATATATACTTTCTCCAGTAGAATGGAGTTTCCTGCACCTTTCCAATTTGGTAGGATTTTCCACTTCTGTGTTCACAGATTCTGATCCTGGCATTCATTTGTACTTACTCTCCAATCATTTCATATAGTTAATTCTTATCTTCCTTCAAATCAGGTCTATTGTCAATGTACTCAGACTTCTCTGTTCTGCCGTGGATGCATGTCTATGCATTTTCCTCACTGGGAATTTGTCCTGTTCACAATGTTATCACAGCACTGATTTTTCTCTACCTCCATAATGACACTGTTATCTTTCAGTGTGAGGTTAGGTCTTTTTTTTTTGTTTTTTTTAAGATTTTATTTATTTGAGAGAGAAAGTACATGAGCAAGAGAGAGAGAGAGCACAAGTCAGGGGGAGGGGGGCAAAGGGAGAGGGAGAATAAAACTCCCTGCCCAGCCAGGAGCCCTATGTGTGTCTCACTCCCAGAATCCTGGGATCATGATCTGAACTGAAAGCAGACGCTCAAAGGACTGAGCCACCCAGGAGCCCTAAGGTTATGTCTTTTTTTTTTTTTTAATATTTTATTTATTTGACAGAGAGAAATCACAACTAGGCAGAGAGGCAGGCAGAGAGAGAGGAGGAAGCAGGCTCCCTGCGGAGCAGAGAGCCTGATGTGGGGCTCGATCCCAGGACCCTGGGATCATGACCTGAGCTGAAGGCAGAGGCTTTAACCCACTGAGCCACCCAGGCGCCCCTAAGGTTATGTCTTATAATATTAATTAACATGTATAACTTCATTTAATCCTCACAACAAGCTTATAAGGAAATTATTATCACATACCCATTTAAGGGTTAATAAATTGAGGGAAATAAAATTAGAAACACAAAACTAACAAAGGCCACACAATAAGTGGCATAAAGAGAATTTAAACACAAGAAATGAGACTCCCAAAGTCACACTCTTAACTGCTAAGTTATTTGATGTTTATTCCTAGTACACAGTGAGTGGTACACAAGACCCACTCTATAAATGTTGGTTAAGGAATGAATGAACACTCAGAGTGTGGTTCCTCTTAAATAGATATTATAATGAAGATATCATGCAAGAACTATAATGGGTAGAAGTCTAGAGTTAATACAGTATATGGCTTATATAAATATCCATTAAGTTAATTAAGGGCCTGCTATATCCTGCCTTTGTTTTGTTGCTCATATGAAAAGCAGTCACTATTCTTGGACATTAAGTTTACTCAGGTCACCTAGAGAACACTAATCTTCCCTGATAAATTCTCTTTCATGGCTGCTGTCTCTGGGTAGCAGAAACACAAAAATCATTATATCCCCTTTTCTCTCCTTTGAATAAACAAACAGTACCCTTGTGCTCTCATAATATCCTGCTCCTGCAGAAAATGAGTATTATTGCATGGAAGTCACTTCTTATTTTTGTGTCTTAACTTTTTTACTTGGGAAATGAAGAAAGATTTAAGAGAAATATTTGCCTAACACTTCAGAAGAGTTTGGGGGATAGTAGATAATGAAATAATGATTTAAAACACTAGCAGATTTGCAGACAAAAGTTGCCGTGAGATGCAAAGACGATAAGAATTTTAGGGAAATGGTCCATTTAATAGTCATTCACAAGAGAGGCTTAATTCTAAGAAGTGCTTAAAGAAGTGCTTCGATTTAGCTCTTAAAGTCCAAGTGATTATTTTAGGACTTTAAAAAATGCCAACTTGGGTAGAAAACAAATAAGCAAGTCATAAACATGTCAACTTTGCTAAAAATCAGATTCTGTTTCCTAAATTTAAAATGTAGTAATACTGGTTACTCTGTATGGAAGTCAACAAAAAAAAGTTTCAAAGCAAGCAGAAATAAGCACATTTCATAACAACATGGAGTACTGTTACAGAAAGAATCATAAAAATAAGATTATGAGACACATTCCATTTCACAGATACTTCAATATAGATTTTAGATATAAAATAACAAAGGAGATACCATTTCTATATTAAATATCAGGAAAGAGAACATAATAATTATAAAAGTGGGTAAAAAGTATTATCTTTTGTTTATATTGTGTTCGTAAACAAAATTGCCTTGACCTAATTTTCTCTTTGGCCCGGAGTTGGATTATTTTCTTCAGACTACTAGATTTTCAGAGAATTCTTTAAGAACTTAGTTATCAAGATTGAATGAAGATACATTACAACCTATAACATTTTCCACTAAAAAGGATAACTTTTTACTAAATTAACCTCAATTATGACCTATTACCTAAGTAAATAATTCTTATTTTCTTTCCAATGTACTTTGGTTACTTATATCCATACTCAAGAAATAGGCTTTAAACATTTTTTAAACATAACTATATTAGGGTAGATTAAAACTCAAAACAAGTCATGGAAATAGTACACAATTCCCGTGTACATTTTACCCAACTGTTTCCAGTCCCAGTATCTCCAATACCAAACAACACTATCAAAATCAGGACATTTGCACAGGTACAATAATTTAAATCATGTACAGGCAAAGGTAAACTTTTTTTTTTTTTAAGATTTTATTTATTTATTTGACAGAGAGAGAGATCACAAGTAGACAGAGAGGCAGGCAGAGAGAGAGAGAGGGAAGCAGGCTTGCTGCTGAGCAGAGAGCCCGATGCGGGACTCGATCCCAGGACCCTGAGATCGTGACCCGAGCCGAAGGCAGCCGCTTAACCCACTGAGCCACCCAGGCGCCCGCAAAGGTAAACTTTTAAGTCATAGATAGGTAGATATAGACAAATGATTGATAGACAATAGAAAAATAAAAATATAGAAGATACACAGAATGATAGATATGGGTTTGTTCCTTGAAATCAAGATGGAAGAATGGGTAATAAATGACTTTGATTTACATGAAAATGAGGTAAACCTAATCTTTATTTTTTTGCCATATAAACCCCTAGCCCCTGTTACTCATTCTGCTCACCTCCTCTAGACACATTGTTATCACAGTTATTCATGCTGTTTCCGGCCATAACCCATAACACCGCCCTTTCACTTTGACTCCTTTCTCATTGTTCCCATCCTCCTCTGGGATGGCTCACAGCCAACATTACTTCAATTACTGGCTCAGGGTCCTCTGCCTCAAGACAAACTCCCGCCTGTTTTCTTGATACACAAACTAATCATTTGGTTTTGTATTTTATAGCACTCATGCATGGACAGTACATTTTTCTTTATTATTGGAAACATCCTCTATTATTATTTTCATATTTGTCTGGCTTCTTGCAATAAACTGCAAAAGTATTTCTCCCATCACATTTGAATTCCCCTAAGTGCACAATCAACTGTGCATATGGTGAAGCTTAAAAATGCTTGTTGAATGAAAGTCTACCTTTGGCCCTAAATGCCAACAGAGCAATTATAAAAGGACATATCTCCGTAAACACATTGCAAGAAACGTATATGCAAATGAAAGTTTCAGGAACAATCCATGTTAATTTAAAAAATATTTCTCTTTGGCATATATTTGAAGGTAAAAGGGGTAGAAAATCAAGAAGAATTATAATTGAAGTGACCCGGAAAAATTGAATCTAAGGCTTTGTCAAGTCCTGCCCACATTCCTGCCCACAAAAATTGTGCACATTAAATGCATATTATCTTAAGCCACTATAATATGCAAAAATAGTGGAAATTTGTTTTAACGCGCGATAGCAGTGCAGTCCTTACATTAATAACAAACTATTTAAAAATAGTTTTATGACTATGACTACATTACAGTATGTAATGTGTGTTTATGTTATTTCCAGAAAATAATGAATATAGCACATGAACTCAGAAATCCTTGAAGAATTTGACATTCACCATATTGAAATCAAACAGAAACAATAATAGTGAAATACTAAAAGATAGCATCTGTACATTAATTTTAGAAAAAGAATCACAATAAGCAAGCTCAGGTATATAATGTTGTGAGACACATTGAAGGACTTGGTTTTAGATTAAGCTATACCTGTACAAAGTTGCTGAACAGAATGGAACTGAATGTATCCATGCTTTTATATCTATATAATGCACTGATAAACATATTTATGCTTATTTTAATAGGCATGCTTTACTTTTTTTTTTTTAAGATTTTGTTTATTTATTTGTCAGAGAGAGAGAGAGTGCACAGGCAGACAGAGTGGCAGAGGGAGAAGCAGGCTCCCCGCTGAGCAAGGAGCCCGATGTGGGACTCGATCCCAGGACGCTGAGATCATGACCTGAGCTGAAGGCAGCAGCTTAACCAACTGAGCCACCCAGGTGTCCTGGCATACTTTACTTTTAATTATACATACCCACACACCCACATACCAAGAGAATCAGAAGTCTACTGATCCTGTCTGTAACTGATGGCTTCCAGTGTGTCCCTAAGATCTTTTTCAGATGAAGGCAGTCAACTAAGCAAGCCTTTTATTGTCTAGAGACATTAGCTATATCCTATATATATTACATTTGCTTAAAATCAATGTCTTGTTTACTTTCAAAATCTTATATCTTTGGGGTGCCTGGGTGGCTCAGTGGGTTAAGGCCTCTGCCTTCGGCTCAGGTCATGATCCCAGGGTCCTGGGCTCGAGCCCTGCATCGGGCTCTCTGCTCAGTGGGGAGCCTGCTTCCCTTCCTCTCTCTCTGCTTGCCTCCCTGCCTACTTGTGATCTCTGTCAAATAAATAAAATCTTTAAAAAAACATCTTATATCTTTATTGTGAATGAATCACCCCTGTGTGTGGCCATTTCTTCTTTGGTGTCCACATTTCTCAATTCAGTTTTTAATCGGCTTGAATAATAAAAAGCTTTTTTTTCAAAACATGGAAATATATTTATTACAATCAACGTAATATTTAACCAATTTTATTCTACTCAAATTATCAACTAGTCACTTGAATCTGAATGTTACATTTTGGAAGGAAGAGCAAAGACTAACTATTCATAAGATGACAAACAAAGGACCAGAAGAAGGGTTACGTGACTTGTCAAAGATCAAATAACTCTGATACTGGAAGTCATATTCTAATTTTCAAAATTTTAATTACAAATACTTTAAACAGATACTAGTATAGGAAATAATATAAAACTCATCTATATACCAATTGCTGGGGTGTTCAACAGATAAGATTTTTGACATATTTCAGATCTCTTTCAGAAGAAAAGAGAAAAAAGAAAGAATACTGATTTTCCAGGTCAATATTCTATTCACAAAACCCTGCTGCCTGTCTCTCAGCTTGGAATTATTCCTGATTTTTATTTTTGTGAAAGGCTAAAGTAAGTTTACTTTGCAAAGGACTTTCATCTATTAGCACATTTGATTCTCCCTATACACTTGAGAAATAGTTAGGGTACATATTACTCCCTGTTTTTTTATGAAAGAATGAAGCAGAGAAATGTTAAATGACTTTCCCAAGATGTCAATGTGTGTCAAAGTGAGTGGGACCAGCCTCTGACTGCCAGCCTGCGTAGGTCTTGCTGTATCGTGCTGCATACATTATAAGGTAATAACACAGTATCAGAACACGAGTATAACATAAAGAGAAACACATTTCAAGGCACAGTTGGAACTCTAAATTTTTAAATAACCTAAACCTATCAATATTTGACCATCATTAGAATTGAAAATGTTAATAATCCTTTCAGAGTCCCATGAGCTACTAGTTGATTCTTTACCCTGAAGTATCACTTTACCCCTTCCCAAATGCTTTCAAGTAGTTTCTTTAATTGTCCCAACAACCCTACAAGGCAGGAATTTTGTGAATCATCTTCTTGCCGATGAAAATGTGAAATTGCTGAGAATGCACACGTTCATAGTGGCTTATGCCAGGTGTTCCCAATCTTGCTGCACATTAGAATCAGCTGGGGAAGCTTCAAAACCCTCAAGACCCAGGTCACATTCAATACAAAAAACAAATCAGAATGCCTAGGAGTGGGTTCCAGGCATTGCTAAGTTTTAGAGAGCCCGGGGGATTCTAGTGTGCTGCACAGTCTGGGAGCGACTTACACCACAGTGAGTTACCGGTGCTGCTAGTCCCAGTGTTGCCTCTTCTACCGTTTCCAAGTGTCCTCACACAGGAGCTTGCTCTCCGTCCTCTGGACATCAGCTACCCTCTGTGTAAGGAGATTCATTTGGACCTGCATTTTGATTTTTCATTCCTTTCATGAATAGAAACAAATCTTTATATAACATGCAGCCATCACACAATTTTCCACCTCACATCACCCATCTAAGGCACTGACCTCAAATAACCTCGATTCTATTTTTAGTTCACCTTGTCTATGGCCTATGAGTTTATCCTGGTTACAATGAAGAGAAAATTTCTATCTTTTAAATCTGAAATTTAAATCCACAATGAAACTCCGAACACCCTCTGTACTTTAAGATAGAAACAGAAAAGTTACAAATCAATGTAATAACTGTCACATTATCTACAAGCTTCATATGCCAACAGAGTCTTGGAGGAGTTCAGGAGGCCAAGGTACTTTCGGCTATTCTCACGAAACCTGGAGGATAAGGTTGTATTTCCCAGGACCAGCCTCTTGGTTGCTTATTAACACTTCTCCAAGAAACCTAAGCCCATATATCTTCCTCTCATTCTTGGATTGTAAAGAGTATTTGGCAACTATGAAACCCTGACATCTTGTGTAAGAAGGATCTATAATTTTCACCACTGTACAAGCATTCACAACATTAGAAATTTTCCATGTGGCTCTCCGAAATGTGGATATATCATGCTCCCCTAATTCGGAACAAGAAAGAATGGCTAAGAAAATCTCTGCTCTAGTCTTCCGCTCCCTTGGAGAACATGGGTACAAAAATGAGAAGGTAAGAAGCTTCAGTACAGTTACCCTCTACTGTTACTCAGGGTCTTTACTAGTAAACACAGAAGTTATGAATCTATATAACATATGACTCCATCTTCAAGAAGTTTCCTAGATTTGGAGTGGCCTGATAGGAAAGGCCAGACATTGTACCAACATAAACAAAGGAATTATTCCTCTAGAAACAATTCTAGTATTAATTGATCCCACTTTGCCATTTGGTATCATTTGGCTAGAATATACCAACAGGCTTACCTTTCTCTTATAGTACAAGATAAATCATGCTTAAGACCATCACACACCTCACTGAACTTTTTATTTCTACATGAGAGAAGTCAGTCTTCAGATATAACTAGTACTGAATTAATTCACTACTCGAATTAACAGTAAAGTTATTGAAAATTACTTTAAATAACTTAACAATGCAGACTAAGTTTCCCCTTAATTTTGACACTGTAAATCTTCTGAATTTTAATCAACATAACATTTTCATGACTCCAATACCCTTTTCAGGAGGAGAAATTTTTAAATGGCATTAATAAAAAATTTTATTACCTAATGAAACTGCTTGTGATCTTCTCCTTTAGAAAAGCCCACTTCTTAAAGACTAGTATACAGGCAAATAACTGTACATGAATAATAATTAAAATAAACTTAAAATAAGATCAAGGTTTTCTGAAAGATATATATATCTCAAATGATTTATATTATATATTTATATATAAGGTGTTAAAGTATATAGATTGTATATATAACTTAATATTTTAAATATATTTATATTGAATATACATTAAATATATGTATATATTTATCTTACACATTTATTTCTCTGATTTACCTGAAATTTATTTTTGTGGATGATATGAGGTGATAAAGTTTTCTTTTTACTATATAAATAGACAGTTGTTCTAGCAAACTTTACTGAAAACAGAAGTCCTTTTCCCATTGAAAAATAGTGACACCTCAGTTGTATACCTATTATATCTGTGTGGGTCTGTACTCTCTTCTGCCCCATTGATGCTATTTGCCTATCGCTGAGCCAATATGTTGTTTTTATTACTTTCAATAAATAATATAATATCCATTTAAAAAGTCTTCCCACCTAGTTTTCCAAGAGTGGGTTGGCTATTAGACATTATCATTTCCATATAATTTAAATCAATTTAAACTTTTCAAGTTCCCCACTCCTATCCCCACACACAATTGTTGGGATGTTGAATGGGGTCTCACTGAATCTATGAATCAGTTTATACAGAACTGACATCTTTTTTTTTTTTAAGATTTAATTTATTTGTTTATTTTAGAGAGAGTGAAAGTAGGGAAAGAAGCAGAGAGGGAAGGAGAGGGAGGAGAAAGAATCTCAAGCAGACTCCATGCTGAGCATGGAGCTGGATGCAGGGCTTGATCTCAAGACCCTGAGATCATGATCTGAGTTGAAACCAAGAGTTGGACAATTAACTAACAACCGCTCAGGCATTGAGAACTGGCATCTTAAGGTTATCGAGTCTTCCAATCCATGAATACAGTATATCAGCAATTTTAATATTTCTTAATAATCTCTAATAGTTTTTTTATGTAAAGTTCTTGCACACATTTAGCTAGATTTATCCCTCGTAATTTTTTATGCTATTGAAATGACTTAATATTTATGTTTTTTTTAAAATTTCCAACTTCTTGGTGCTTATATACAGAAACACAATTAGTTTTCAATACTGATCGCACATCCAGCAATATTTCATTTATCAATTCAAATATTTCTTTCAGTTCGTTTGGATATTCCATGTACACAAATCATGTTTCTAAACATAATGACTGCTATTTTTTCCTTTCCAAATCTTTAAATTTTTTAATTCATTTTCTTCTCTTATTGCCTTATCTAGGATTTCCAATACAATGGTAATAGAAAGAATATGTGGCTCATTTCAGGAGGTGGGCTTTTAAGTATGATGCTGCTATAGAAAATCTTTTATAGATACCCTGTATCATAATTAAATATTTTACTGCTACTCCTAGTTTCTTATTCCAAATTGTATCTTCACAGTAAATCCTTATAATTTAAGAGAACTTGAGTATGCATTCTTAATCTGAAAGCACCTAATGAAAACAATTATAATTTTGTCATTGTCTTTTAAATATTTATACTTCGAATTTTTTAAAAATTTTATTCTCGAAGGTAAAAGTTCCAGAATACTATGTGATAATGATGGCAAGCATTCTAATCTTGTTCCTGACATTAATGAAATTGCCTCTAGAATTTCATGTGGCCTCTATTTGCTATTATTTTATTTAGAACTTTTATATCTATATTCAGGATTTTTATATCTATATTTGTGGGTGTGATTGGTCTGAATCAATCAAGAATCTCACCTGAGTGACATTTAATATCTATTTTGTGTTTTGCCTCAAACGCCCCATATTAAATAATCCTCACAATGCTCACAGAGATGTTTTGATTTTTGTTTCCATAGTACTGAATAAATGATAAAACACATTGCTTGATCATAAAAAGTTATGCTATAAGTTGCTCTACTAATCTGTGATATGAAGATTACCATTTTGATTAGCTATTTTATAAACTAATTATTGTATTGGGAAAAGATATGGCATACATCTCACAGCCCCAAATTCTATAAAGTAACATAAAAAAATCGAATATGATTAATCCAATGCCAAGTGAGAAGACAAGAAACAGTGTTATTAAAGCATAGGGATTTTATAGGATCCTTTAAATGTTAGAAAATACACGGAGCTCTAAACTATGGAAAAATAAACATCTAAAACAAGTACTGGAGAAGGTTATTTTTTAACATGGGAATGATTGATGTGTGGAAGCTTAGGTCTATAATCAATGGATGAAAGAAATGAGACATGCCCTGGAAAATTTTTCATGATTAAATGGAGGCCAAATTAAGAGAAGTTCAGAACATCTGATAAAAAAACATGACAAATCATACAAGTGGACACCTATAGGAACATTTGTGCTAAACAGCAAATAGTGAACCCATTTATTTCCAGGTTATAATACAAATGCAGGAACTGGACCAGAAATTCAGGACATTTCCCCAGGTAATTGCTGATTGTGGAAAGGAGAGGGATCTTTTTACATATAGGAGTCAATTCCCAACTTTCAGTTGAGACTTAACTTTCGGTTTCAGACTTAAGTAAACATAAGAAGATGAATAGAGATTATCAAATAAAAATACGAGCAGACATCCCCGAATTCCCAACACTGGAAGAAAATCAACGCCATAAGAAGAAATCAGTTTCAACAGAACTAATACACAGTGAAATTAATAGAGCCAAAAAAGACTTAAAAATACATATAAATAAGTGTTATATATCTTCACAGATATAAAACATGATATATCTCTCCATAATACAGAATGTACAAAGACAAGTTTTGGAAATTGAAATTTTCACCTTTAAAGTTCAACAGATAGAATAACTAGCAGAATGGACAATCTTGAAGAAAAAATTGGCCAATTAAATGATTAAATTTAGGAATTTTCTCAGGACATCAGGCAAAAGGTGAAGGAAAAGGGATATATATATAGTTGATAAGTTAAGGGACATGGAAGCTATATCCAGAAATGCAAAAATTTCTCCAGTTAAAGTTTGGGATGAGAAACTAAGAAGGATGGGGGAAGGACTCCCTGAAGAAAAGAAAAATAAGAGAAAGAAACAATAATCCAAGTCCTTCACGTCTCCCTTTTTGTCCATTTTACAAATAGTCTCCATGTTAACATCTTTTGCACAGTCTGAAGAAATCAAATAATAACTATTTCCCTGATTTTTTAAACGTCTTATAAAATATAATGAACACAATGGTAAAGCTAATATTGAATTAAATTTCAGCATTTTCATTTCCCTTCAATTAACACTATTCTCCTGGCCTCACAGAGTTCAAATATGAAAGAGTACACTCTACTTGGCTAACATAATTTTTCTCCAAATATAATTACAAACCTAAAATTCCAGGTAAATCAAATCATGATGGAAGGAATGGGATGACTGAAATCTACCAACAAAACAATTAGGTGTGCTGAACACTCACGTGCTGAATACAGAAAGTTTACAATAAAAAAGAGGTAAAGACTTTAGTATCCTAACAAATTGTTTTCTCTTTCTATCACATATCTCAAATCTTCATAACATTAATAAATTAGTCCCCCCCATGGTAGACTAACCTTCATTATTCTTTAAACTGTTTTAAATATATGTAAATAATAAGCACCTTATTTGTTTTCGTTATGGCAACAGTAAATAACTTGTGATGCTTTCTTTCATTACTGAAATTATGTCTAATATTTCATAAACTCTATGGCAAATACTCCATATGGCAGAGGAGACCCATTCCTGCATTTGTGTTTGTTAGGACTGAAAATGCCATTTCAAGTAGGGGTACTAACGTTTACAGCAGAATCAAGATTTATTAAAACTACTCCACAGAGCAACATTGTACAGAATTTATGAACTGTAAAACTGCTATAAAGGTCACTTGAGATGCAAAAGTTTAATTTGGAGTATCATGTTATGGTAAAGAACTGCTATACTAAATGCTTGTTAAAATAAATGGTTTAAGGATATTTGTCTCAGTCTGTGGAGTTTATGAACTTCAAAAATAATTTCATATTATCTCATATTTTACATAGGCTTGGTTTCTTTAAGGTTTGTTCACAAATCCATAACTTATCTCATGTGTGAAATAGCAAGGAAAACTGATACAGATTTAATCTCACTTTCCAAATTGTTTCATAGAGCGTACTGCATATCATTACTTATCCACCTTTCAACATTTACTATTTCATATTGTTATTCATTATTCTTTTGGTACCAAGACCTGTAAGAATGGACAACTTCTCAAGAAATATAAAAAAAAAGTGAACAAGTCATTAAGTATTTGTAACAGGAACATCTGGAAAGGCATTGTTAAGCCAGATTATAGATTATAAAAAGTCTTAATTTTAAATATTATATTTTTATATATGCAGACATTTTGCAAAACTAATCCAAGTGTAAAGACAAATATTAGTTTTTGAGAGTTATCACTTTTAGTATGATAAATATTGTGCAATAATAGTATAACAAAATGGAAAGATGTATAAACAAGAGTGAGCATTTTCAAAATTTTTCCTATAGAGTTTGTTAATGATAAAAGTAGTATAAAATAGTTTCTCTTTGATTTTACATCAAAATCAATATTTACTATCAAAGATCCAAAATGTAGAATCAGCATATTACTGTATGTGAGATTTCTAATTAGCACAATAACAAAGTATAACTCTGCTATAGTATTTTCATTATAAATCTTAGACATAAAATACTGTATTCATCTCTTGATCAATTTAAATAGTAGTTTCATTAAATTTTAAACACAAAGAAGTATCATAGAATTCAGTGTTCCCTTGAAATACAAATGGTGAAGATGATTGTGTCTCCAAAATATCCAGGACTGAAATTTTCTTCCTATGATGAAAAAAGTGTAGCTAAAATGTTTTGCTTATCTATAATTCAATAACTTTTCACTAAACAATTCTTTGGAATTACTTTTTTTTTAACAACTTTATGTCACAGAGGTTATCATTACCAATATTTTCAGAATAGGAAAATTAAAATTTGGATGGTTTAAATAATGTTCTTAAGGTCATCCAGGCATAGAGTGGAGCAAACACTTGAACCAGTGTTTCAAGGCCTATATTTTTTTTCTACAAGTGCATTGCACACTATTGTCCTGTATTTATGTTAAGGTCTATTAGAGCAGGGCATAAGGAAACATCCAGGCAAAAGAATCAGAGATTATTGTGGAAAGTATAAGTATTTTAATCTGGAGGATTGTCTGTTCTCAAATATCCAGGCTTTAACTCTACCTGAAATTGTAGGTAATATATTAAAAAAAAAAAGTGGCCCAAATCAGTTAATTATACTGGGTCTAATGTCCTCTGCACACCTCTCTCCCTCTCACACAGTCCCCATGCTATTCTAAATCTCACTATCTTTCTTTCTTTGACTTCTTATATCAAGGTCATTCTTTCCTATCAGATCCAGCCAATCCAAAAACACCCACCTCATTGGATTGAGAAATTTGGAATAGCATGGGATTTTTCTTGGGTAATTATTCTGACTCAGACCACAAACCCATCAAGAAAATGCTTTGCCTTTAAGGTCTGCTCAATGAGTACCACAATACATAATTATGGGAATCAGTCTACTCACACCTATAACACTAGTTACCATTCTCTTTGAGGTCTGATTCTACCCAATGCTCTATACTGATCTGTGGAAGATATCTTTTATTCCCCCTCAAATCATAGAATTTTACACAATTTCTTTCTAAACTTAAGACATTATTCACAGACATTTGCCAGTGAGAGCACATTTTTAAATTATCTTTATATGCTCATTCTCACTAACATCCCATGTATTACTTAGGGTTGTGTAATGGCAGAAATACTTACAGATAGGGTAGTCATATAAGGTTGATTAATATTATGTGAGACAAATCATCTCAATAATTTGGGGCACCTGGGTGGCTCAGACATTAAGCATCTGCCTTCAGCTTAGGTCATGATCCCTGGGTCCTGGGATCACGCCCTCCAACAGGTTCCCTGCTTAGCCGGAAAATGCTTCTTCCTCTCCCATTCCCCCACTCTCTCTTCTTGTGTTCCTTCTCTCGCTGTCTCTCTTTCTGTCAAGTAAATAAATAAAATCTTAAAAAAATAATAATTTAAATGATGAGCTTTGAAGAACTCTAGATAGAGGACAGAACTATTAGCAATTAATAATTCATTCTGATTCATGGAAGTAAGTTTAACCCAGATATCCATAAATCAGAGTGCAGTTCAAAGGTTAGACTTAAAAAAACAGAATGATGTAGCAAGACTAACCCAACATGACCAGGGAGGAGCTCTTCTCTAGCCACTACTACAGCATATCATCATCATCCTAGAGAAACAGCCTTCTAGAATATGCTAGTTATATTGTTCATATTTGCAATTAATAATGTGACATATGTCATAATTACTTATGACATATTATGACTATACTTATCCTTTAAGTATGAAGGCATTTATTTTCAGCTAGTCCTTGAGTTATATTTTTAAAGTTTGGATTAAAAAAAAAAAACCCTTGGGAGGAGTCAAGATGGCAGAGAAGTAGCAGCCTGAGACTACATCAGGTAGCAGGAGATCAGCTCGATAGCTTATCTAAACATTGCAAACACCTACAAATCCAACGGGAGAGCGAAGAGAAGAAGAATAGCAACTCTAGAAACAGAAAATCAACCACTTTCTGAAAGGTAGGACTGGCGAAGAAGTGAATCTAAAACGACGGGAAGATAGACCGCAGGGGGAGGGGCCGGCTCCCGGCAAGCGGCGGAGGAACGGAGCACAAAATCAGGACTTTTAAAAGTCTGTTCCACTGAGGGACATTGCTCCAGAGGCTAAACCGGAGTGAAGCCCACGCGGGGTCACAGAAGGATCGGGGGTGTCAGAGTGTCGGAGAGCTCGCAGGTATTAGAACGGGGAAGCCGGCTGCAGAGACAGAGCTGAGGACTGAACTCTCAGCTTGGGGTTACCTTGAACTGGTCGCGGGCTGGGTGAGCTCGGAGTGCGGCTAGAGGCTGGGGATACGGGAGTGATTGGGTGCTGTCCTCTGGGGGCGCACTAAGGAGTGGGGCCCCGGGCTCTCGGCTCCTCCGGGCCGGAGACTAGGAGGCCGCCATTTTCATTCCCGTCCTCCGGAACTCTACGGAAAGCGTTCAGGGAACAGAAGCTCCCAAAAGCGAACCCGAGCTGATTACTTAGTCCGGCTGCTGGTAAGGGCGGTGCAATCCCGCCTCGGGCAAAGACACTTGAGAGTCACTACAACAGGCCCCTCCCCCAGAAGATCAACAAAATATCCAGCCAGGACGAAGTTCATCTATCAAGGAGAAAGCAGGTTCAATTCCTAAGACAGCAGAGCAATTCCAGAGGAGGAGAAAGCAAAGCACGGAACTCATGGCTTTCTCCCCCTGATTCTTTAGTCTTGCGGCTACTTCAATTTTTTTTTCTTTTTTCAATTTTTTTTCTTTTTTCTTTTTTCTTCTTCTGCTAAATTTTTTAAAACTTTTACCCTTTTCTTTTTTAACATTTTTTGACTAGTTCATCTAAATATATATTTTTTCTTTCTTTTTTATATTTTTTTATTTGTTTTATTTTTTAAATTTTTTTTCTTTTTTTTTTTTCAGAACCTGTTTTTATCACTTTTCTCCCCCCCCACAATTTGGGGTCTCTTCTGATTTGGTTACAGCGCATTTTTCTGGGGTCTTTGCCACCCTTTTAGTAGTTTATTTGCTCCTTCATATCCTCTTATCTGGACAAAATGACAAGGCTGAAAAAATCACCACAAACAAAAGAACAAGAGACAGTACCGAAGGCTAGGGACCTAATCAACACAGACATTGGTAATATGTCAGATCAAGAGTTCAGAATGACGATTCTGAACATTCTAGCCGGGCTCGAAAAAGGCATGGAAGATATTAGAGAAACCCTCTCTGGAGATATTAAAGCCCTTTCTGGAGAAATTAAAGAACTAAAATCTAACCAAGTTGAAATCAAAAAAGCTATTAATGAGGTGCAATAAAAAATGGAGGCTCTCACTGCTAGGATAAATGAGGCAGAAGAAAGAATTAGTGATATAGAAGACCAAATGACAGAGAATAAGGAAGCCGAGCAAAAGAGGGACAAACAGCTACTGGACCATGAGGGGAGAATTCGAGAGATAAGTGACACCATAAGACGAAACAACATTAGAATAATTGGGATTCCAGAAGAAAAAGAAACAGAGAGGGGAGCAGAAGGTCTATTGGAGAGAATAACTGGAGAGAATTTCCCTAATATGGCAAAGCGAACAAGCATTAAAATCCAGGAGATGCAGAGAACCCCCCTCAAAGTCAACAAGAATAGGTCCACACCCCGTCACCTAATAGTAAAATTGACAAGTCTTAGTGACAAAGAGAAAATCCTGAAAGCAGCCCGAGAAAAGAAGTCTGTAACATACAATGGTAAAAATATTAGATTGGCGGCAGACTTATCCACAGAGACCTGGCAGGCCAGAAAGAGCTGGCATGATATATTCAGAGCACTCAACGAGAAAAACATGCAGCCAAGAATACTCTATCCAGCTAGGCTATCATTGAAAATAGAAGGAGAGATCAAAAGCTTCCAGGACAAACAAAAACTGAAAGAATTTGCAAACACCAAACCAGCTCTACAGGAAATATTGAAAGGGGTCCTCTAAGCAAAGAGAGAGCCTAAAAGTAGTAGATCAGAAAGGTACAGAGACAATATACAGTAACAGTCACCTTACAGGCTAATAATGGCATTAAATTCATATCTCTCAATAGTTACCCTGAATGTTAATGGGCTAAATGCCCCAATCAAAAGACACAGGGTATCAGAATAGATAAAAAAACAAAACCCATCAATATGTTGCCTAGAAGAAACACATTTTAGACGCGAAGACACCTCCAGATTTAAAGTGAGGGGGTGGAAAACAATTTACCATGCTAATGGGCATCAGAAGAAAGCTGGGGTGGCAATCCTTATATCAGATCAATTAGATTTTAAGCCAAAGACTATAATAAGAGATGAGGAAGGACACTATATCCTACTCAAAGGGTCTGTCCAACAAGAAGATCTAACAATTTTAAATATCTATGCCCCTAACGTGGGAGCAGCCAACTATATCAACCAATTAATAACAAAATTAAAGAAACACATCAATAATAATACAATAATAGTAAGGGACTTTAACACTCCCCTCACTGAAATGGACAGATCATCCAAGCAAAAGATCAACAAGGAAATAAAGGCCTTAAATGAAACACCGGACCAGATGGACATCACAGATCTATTCAGAACATTTCATCCCAAAGCAACAGAATACACATTCTTCTCTCGTGCACATGGAACCTTCTCCAGAATAGATCACATCCTGGGTCACAAATCAGGTCTCAACCGGTATCAAAAGATTAGGATCATTCCCTGCATATTTTCAGACCACAATGCTCTGAAGCTAGAACTCAATCACAAGAGGAAAGCTGGAAAGAACCCAAATACATGGAGACTAAACAGCATCCTTCTAAAGAATGAATGGGTTAACCAGGAAATTAAAGAAGAATTGAAAAAATTCATGGAAACAAATGATAATGAAAACACAACAGTTCAAAATCTGTGGGACACAGCAAAGGCAGTCCTGAGAGGAAAATATATAGCGGTACAAGCCTTTCTCAAGAAACAAGAAAGGTCTCAAGTACACAACCTAACCCTACGCGTAAAGGAGCTGGAGAAAGAACAAGAAAGAAACCCTAAACCCAGCAGGAAAATAGAAATCATAAAGATCAGAGCAGAAATCAATGAACTAGAAACCAAAAAAACAATAGAAAAAATCAATGAAACTAGGAGCTGGTTCTTTGAAAGAATCAATAAAATTGATAAACCCCTGGCCAGACTCATCAAAAAGAAAAGAGAAAGGACCCAAATCAATAAAATCATGAATGAAAGAGGAGAGATCACAACTAACACCAAAGAAATACAGACAATTATAAGAACATACTATGAGCAACTCTACGCCAACAAATTGGACAATAACAGTCATCAAAAATCTCCAGACAAACAAAAGCCGAGGGCCAGACGGCTTCCCAGGGGAATTCTACCAAACATTTAAAGAAGAACTAATTCCTATTCTCCTGAAACTGTTCCAAAAAATAGAAATGGAAGGAAAACTTCCAAACTCATTTTATGAGGCCAGCATCACCTTGATCCCAAAACCAGACAAGGATCCCACCAAAAAAGAGAACTACAGACCAATATCCTTGATGAACACAGACGCAAAAATTCTCACCAAAATACTAGCCAATAGGATTCAACAGTACATTAAAAGGATTATTCACCACGATCAAGTGGGATTTATTCCAGGGCTGCAGGGTTGGTTCAACATCCGCAAATCAATCAATGTGATAGAACACATTAATAAAAGAAAGAATAAGAACCATATGATACTCTCAATAGATGCTGAAAAAGCATTTGACAAAGTACAGCATCCCTTCCTGATCAAAACTCTTCAAAGTGTAGGGATAGAGTGCACATACCTCAATATTATCAAAGCCATCTATGAAAAACCCACCGCAAATATCATTCTCAATGGAGAAAAACTGAAAGCTTTTCCGTTAAGGTCAGGAACACGGCAGGGATGTCCATTATCACCACTGCTATTCAACATAGTACTAGAAGTCCTAGCCTCCAACAATCAGACAACAAAAAGAAATTAAAGGCATCCAAATTGGTAAAGAAGAAGTCAAACTATCACTCTTCGCAGATGATATGATACTATATGTGGAAAACCCAAAAGACTCCACTCCAAAACTGCTAGAACTTGTCCAGGAATTCAGTAAAGTGTCAGGATATAAAATCCATGCACAGAAATCAGTTGCATTTCTGTACACCAACAACAAGACAGAAGAAAGAGAAATTAAGGAGTCAATCCCATTTACAATTGTACCCAAAACTATAAGATACCTAGGAATAAACCTAACCAAAGAGACTAAGAATCTATACACAGAAAATTATAAAGTACTCATGAAAGAAATTGAGGAAGACACAAAAAAATGGAAAAATGTTCCATGCTCCTGGATTGGAAGAATAAATATTGTGAAAATGTCTATGCTACCTAAAGCAATCTACACATTTAATGCAATCCCTATCAAAATACCATCCATTTTTTTCAAAGAAATGGAACAAATAATCCTAAAATTTATATGGAACCAGAAAAGACCTCGAATAGCCAAAGGAATATTGAAAAAGAAAGCCAACGTTGGTGGCATCACAATTCCGGACTTCAAGCTCTATTACAAAGCTGTCATCATCAAGACAGCATGGTACTGGCACAAAAACAGACACATAGATCAGTGGAACAGAATAGAGAGCCCAGAAATCGACCCTCAACTCTATGGTCAACTAATCTTCAACAAAGCAGGAAAGAATGTCCAATGGAAAAAAGACAGCCTCTTCAATAAATGGTGCAGCCACATGCAGAAAAATGAAATTGGACCACTTCCTTACACCACACACGAAAATAGACTCCAAATGGATGAAGGACCTCAATGTGAGAAAGGAATCCATCAAAATCCTTGAGGAGCATGCAGGCAGCAACCTCTTCGACCTCAGCCGTAGCAACATCTTCCTAGGAAGAACGGCAAAGGCAAGGGAAGCAAGGGCAAAAATGAACTATTGGGATTTCATCAAGATCAAAAGCTTTTGCACAGCAAAGGAAACAGTTAACAAAACCAAAAGACAACTGACAGAATGGGAGAAGATATTTGCAAACGACATATCAGATAAAGGGCTAGTATCCAAAATCTATAAGGAACTTAGCAAACTCAACACCCAAAGAAATCCAATCAAGAAATGGGCAGAGGACATGAACAGACATTTCTGCAAAGAAGACATCCAGATGGCCAACAGACACATGAAAAAGTGCTCCACGTCCCTCGGCATCAGGGAAATACAAATCAAAACCACAATGAGATATCACCTCACACCAGTCAGAATGGCTAAAATGAACAAGTCAGGAAATGACAGATGCTGGCGAGGATGTGGAGAAAGGGGAACCCTCCTCCACTGTTGGTGGGAATGCAAGCTGGTGCAACCACTCTGGAAAACAGCATGGAGGTTCCTCAAAATGTTGAAAATAGAACTACCCTATGACCCAGCAATTGCACTACTGGGTATTTACCCTAAAGATACAAACATAGTGATCCGAAGGGGCACGTGTACCCGAATGTTTATAGCAGCAATGTCTACAATAGCCAAACTATGGAAAGAACCTAGATGTCCATCAACAGATGAATGGATAAAGAAGAGGTGGTATATATACACAATGGAATACTATGCAGCCATCAAAAGAAATGAAATCATGCCATTTGCGACGACGTGGATGGAACTAGAGCGTATCATGCTTAGTGAAATAAGTCAATTGGAGAAAGACAACTATCATATGATCTCCCTGATATGAGGACATGGAGAAGCAACATGGAGGGGTAGGGGGGTAGGAGAAGAATAAATGAAACAAGATGGGATTGGGAGGGAGACAAACCATAAATGACTCTTAATCTCACAAAACAAACTGGGGGTTGCTGGGGGGAGGTGGGATTGGGAGAAGGGGAGCGGGCTATGGACATTGGGGAGGGGAGGCGAACCATAAGAGACTATGGACTCTGAAAAACAACCTGAGGGTTTTGAAGGTTCAGGGGTGGGAGGTTGGGGCAACCTGAGGGTTTTGAAGGGTCAGGGGTGGGAGGTTGGGGGAACAGGTGGTGGGTAATGGGGAGGGCACGTTTTGCATGGAGCACTGGGTGTTGTGCAAAAAGAATGAATACTGTTACGCTGAAAAAATAAATAAAATGGGAAAAAAAAAAAACCCATCTGGTCACATAGAATTAAAGTGATTCATGTTGTCTCTTCACAAAAAAAAAAAAAAAAAAAAAAAAAAAAAAACCCTTAATATGTATTATAGTGAGATACCAAGTGTATGGAAACTAATCAATGATTCTGATAATGCACCTGAAGATGTCCAGGTAGGCAGCAATGCTTTTTATACATCAGTGGTTTTATAGAGAAATTCCAAATTAAAAGTATGACTGTGCTCAGCAATAATCCATATATATTTTAATCAAACCTAGAGACAGAATATAGCTAAGAACATACACACTATAGAAGCTCTCTAGTGCTGCTAGTGGTCCCCATGATAAAGACCACTAAAATCACTTCAGGTTAACTATAATTTACTTCTCTTACCTTCTGTCTCTACTGATCGGATACCAATGTCATTATACAAATACATCTCGCACCATAATCTCATGCTTTCTTTTGTTTTTAGCACATAGCAAGAATAACTAATTAAATTTGTTGCATAGCCTCTATTCAGCTATTATTGTGACTGAATGAACAGGAAAAAAATCATATCAGGATAAAAAGATTAAATATGTAAGGGATGATGCTGTTTTACAGATTGTTCATTTTAAAGGATTCTTAATTTGTCACTTAATTGCAGAAATAGTTTAGTAGATTTGAGGGAAATGATACTAAAAGTTTTTCAGTTTCAAGAACTAATGAAAGAGGTGCTTGGGCAGCTCAATAGTTTAAGCATCTGACTCTTGATTTCAGGTCAGGTCATGATCTCAGAGCCTTGGTATCAAGCCCTATGTCCAGAACCCTGCTCAGCTGGGAGTCTGCTTGAGGACTCTCTCCCTGTCCCTCTGCCCTGCCTACTGCTTGTGTTCTCTCTCTCTCTAAATAAATAAATTAAAAATACATATAGAAAAACCAAAAAATATATATATTTGATTTGAAACTGCTGAAAGACTAGCAATTTTTAAAACTTCACATATAGTATTATAATATTCCTGCGAACACCCTTTTCTTCCCACCTTGAGAACAGTATAACATATTGAATTTCCAATACATTTTTTAAATGGTAAATGATTGTATATATGTGTATGTGTGCATTTACATATTTTTAACACAAAGTTTGCCTACATGGTCAACCATTTTGGGTAAGCCATGTGGCAATGAGGTGTCTTTTTTTTTTTTTTGTATTTTATTTATTTTACAGAGAGAAGTCACAACTAGGCAGAGAGGCAGGCAGAGAGAGAGGAGGAAGCAGGCTCCCTGTGGAGCAGAGAACCCAATGCAGGGCTTGATCCCAGGACCCTGGGATCATGAGCCAAAGTCAGAGGCTTTAACCCATTGAGCCACCCAGGCGCCCCAAGATGTCTTTTTATTAAAAAAAAGTCCTTATGAAAATAAAATATGTAATTTTGAACTTAGAATGTCTATATTTTCTCACATTTTCAAAATTCTCAACATGACTTACAAGTCATTTTGGAATTTGACTTCAGACTAATTTTCCAAGGCCACCTCTGAGAATTCATTTTCCTTTTTCCTCAGTACTTTCTAGGCAACCAGGTTCAGTTCCTAAAAACACGCCAAACTCTTTCCTGTCTTGGCAATAGTTCACCTGATATTTTTTCTGCCCTGAACCATTTTCAAATATTCTCTAGCAACTCATGGTCATCTTTGGGTTTCCAATACAGTGAAATTTTCACAGATAAGCTTTATTGGATCATCTTCTGCAACTAAATCATTATTTTCATTTCCTTTGCAGCATATTTCATAATTCATAACATACATTTTCACTTATTTAAAATGTATTGCTTTCATTAATTGGCAGGTTTTAAAAAGGCAAAACCATTGGTTATTTTGTTCATGGAATTGGCCAATTATAGGCACTAAAATAATTTTTGTAAGAATATGAAAGGAATCACATTCAATCACCCTACATTCCTATGAAAAATCCAGATAAAAATAATTTATGGGGTGCCTGAGTGGCTCAGTGGGTTAGGCCTCTGCCTTCGGCTCAGGTCATGATCTCAGGGTCCTGGGATCGAGCCCCATATCGGGCTCTCTGCTCGGCGGGGAGCCTGCTTTCTCCTCTGTCTCTGCCTGCCTCTCTGCCTACTTGTGATCTCTGTCTGTCAAATGAATAAAATCTTTAAAAATAATAATAATAATAATAATTTACCTATGTAACTAAGTAGATGTTTTCACTGTGAACTTCCTTAAAATTAGAAAATTGTAAGAAATCCAAAGGTAAGTATTTTCTGAGTAATATAAAACTGTATGTTTTGTACTTGTATGGAATTCATCCAGTGAGTAATACTATACAGGTTAACTATTCTTGGTTATATCATTCACACCTAAGATAGTTCAAGTACATATTTTGTATGGATAATTTTTCCTATGTATATACATGAGGGATTGTACTAGGAATTTTAAGTGGATATCAGTTATCTGAAGAATTCCAGCACAAGACACATTATCATTTAAAAAGACATGACTAAGTAATTTCCTACTAATGTTACCTTGTTTATAAGGAATTTCTCTAGGTATAAATAATTCTGACATAACCATCAAAATATAAAATATAAATAGCTGAGAATTTTTGAAAAATTACTTAAAACTATGACATTTCTTGCATTTTTTTCCCTGAAAGTTTATCTCAATTCTAACTAGTCCAGAAAAAAAGAATGAAAATTCTGCTCTCTAAGCCTTGTCACTGAACTCTGTAAAAGCTTTGTATGTGTGGAGAGGTGGGAGAGTCTAGCTGAGATTTTAGAATCCACAGCTTATAGTTTCAGATTATAAGACCTGGATATTCTAAAAACACTAATGATGAAATTTAATTAAGGCTTTTCCTAGGCATCCATAGATGACTAGCAGAAGGAAAGAGGGAAAACCACCAAATTTTAAAACAATATTTAAAATATTCACAAATAAAATTCCCCTCTCCCCAGAAAAATATAACATCTTAAGTAAGTGAAGACAATGAAGCAGAATAAGCAAAAACAACAAAGAACAAAAAAATATTTGCAAGGACATTTTATAACTAAATGATTAAACATATATTATGTAATAATATATTTAATATATAAAGAAAGTAGAGATAAGTTTGACAATATGTGAGTGAATAAGAAACTATAAGTGTGATCAAAAGGATTTATAAAATAACCAATAAAATGATTAGAAATTAGACTTATAACTAAAATTTAAAAATGGAAGCATTTAAGTAGATTATGTCATAATAAAGAAGAAACTTAGGGAACTGAAAAATGGACATAAAGAAATAATATAGAATGCAGCCAAGAGAGCTGAAAAGATGAACTATGTCAAAGAGATCTTAAGAAACACAGTAGGTGCACCTGAATGTTTATAGCAGCAATGTCCACAATAGCCAAACTATGGAAAGAACTTGGATGTCTATCAACAAATGAATGGAAAAAGAAGATGTGTATATATACAATGGAATACTATGCAGCCATCAAAAGAAATGAAATCTCACCATTTGTAATGATATGGATTAAACTAGAGGGTATTATGCTTAGTGAAATAAGTCAATCAAAGAAAGATAATTATCATATGATCTCCCTGATATGAGGAAGTTGAAGGCAACTTGGGGGCCTTGGTGGGTAGGAAAGGAATAAATGAAACAAGATGGGATTGGGAGGGAGACAAACCATAAGAGATTCTTAATCTCACAAAACAAACTGAGGGTGGCTGGGGGGAGGGGGTTATGGAGAGGGTGGTTGTGTTATGGACATTGGGGAAAGTATTTGCTAAGGTGAGTGCTATGAAGTGTGTAAACCTGGTGATTCACAGACCTGTACCCCTGGAGCTAATAATACATTATATGTTAATAAAAAATTTTAAAAATGATTAAAAAAAAAGAAACAGTGGAATGAGTGAGAATAATTGGTGTTCCTGATGGAGAAGAGAAAGGGAGAAAGTTGTCCCACAGTTTAAGACAACAGTACAAATATTGATTAATTTTAGATTTTAAGTGGACAGATTATTATTTGTATGACACTGAGAGCCTGAATAATGGGACAATTAATTTCTAAACTTACAGAGGAAAAAAACAGATTGATAAATGGAAATACCCAATGATAATCATTAATGATAAGAAAACACTATTTTTGTACCAGTCACTGTTCTAAGTACTCTAAATACTTTAATTTGAGACCCTACCCCCCGCAAATCCCTAAAAAACAAAAATAAAAACAAAACAAAAACCAAATCCAAGAAAAACTAGGAATAAAGATAAGAAAGAAAGAAGAAGAAGCAAATAACAAGCATGGAAAATAGAAATTAAAAGATGGTAAATAGAAATCCAAGTGTATCTAGAGTTAGAAAAAAATCTAAATGTACCAAGTGGTTAAAATAAAAGAACAATATTGTCAGACTATACTAAATAGAAAACAGAAAAACAAGCCATAATCTAACATTGCGTATTTTGAGACAAATTTAAAATTGAAAGACACAATTTTTTAAAATGGAAAATATACACTTATCAAATTCTTACTAAACAAAGCTGATAGAAATAGACAACCCAGTGATTGTACTACTAAGTATTTACCCCAATGATACAGAGGTAGTAAAAAGAAGGGGCACGTGCACTCCAATGTCCATAGCAGCAATGTCCATAATTGTGGGAACTGAAAAATGGACATAAAGAAATTATATAGAATGCAGCCAAGAGAGCTGAAAAGATGAACCATGTCAAAATGTGGAAGGAGCTAAGATGCCCTTCAACAGGTGAATGGATAATGAAGATGTGGTACATACATACAATAGAATGTTACTCATCCATAAGAAAGGATAAATACCCACCATTTGCATCAACATGGATGGAACTGGAGGGGATTAGGCTAAGTGAAATAAGCTAAGCAGAGAAAGACAATTATCATATGATTTCACTCATATGTGGAACATAAGGAATAGTATAGAAGACCATAGGGGAAGGGAGGGAAAATGGAATGGGAAGAACTCAGAGAGGGAGACAAACTATGAGAGACTCTGGACTCTGGGAACCAAACTGAGAGTTACAGAAGGGAGAGGGTGGAGAGATGGGGTGACTGGGTGATGGATATTAAGAAAGGCACATGTTGGGATGAACACTGGGTGTTATACACAACTAATGAATCATTGAACACTACATCAAATACTTATGATACACTATATGATGGCTAAATGAACATAATTAATCTATATTACCTATTAGGTAATATAGATTTTAAGATTTAAGGAAAAGGCGGTATAAAAATAAAAAAAAATAAAAACTCACAATGCTACAAGGCTGAATTCACCATTAAGATTTATCAGCTTAATTTTAAGCACCTAACAACAAAGCTACAAGTGAAAAACTGGAAATTGGTTTGCCTCCCCTCCCCAATGTCCATGAGGGTTTTGAAGGGTCAGGGGTGGGAGGTTGGGGGAACAGGTGGTGGGTAATGGGGAGGGCACGTTTTGCATGGAGCACTGGGTGTTGTGCAAAAAGAATGAATACTGTTACGCTGAAAAAATAAATAAAATGAAAAAAAAAAGAAAAACTGGAAATTGAAGTCAAAAAGAGTCAAACAGAAAGATTTTACCATGACTCTCAGTAAATGTTATAATAAATAAAATAAATAATCAGGACTATTGAAGGTCACTGAGACTGTAGAAAATTTGATAAACATTACCAAATCTCTTGACTTAATATGTATAAAATATTGCATAGAATCACTTAAGAATACACATCATTTGGAAGCTTGTAGAAGATGCTTCCAAATTTGGCCATCCAGTGGACAACAAAGGAAGTCTCAATGATTTCAGTATTTGAAATCCTACAACTTCAATTAAGATAGAACAAAAGGATAACAACAACAAAAATTGTATGTTTGGAAATAAAAACACATTTTTAAGTAATCCATATTTCAGAGAAATTATCACAGAAATTAGATTGTATTTTGAAATCAATGATAATTGAGTATAATTTGATGCTATTTAGAATTAAATAATAATGACAATACTACGTATATATCTCATAAATACAGCTAATACAAGAGGATAATTTCAAACCTTCAAAGCTAATATTAGATTCCTATGATAGTGTATATCAAATATGCTCTCCCAGAGCTGTCTATATTTTTTGTAATCCCTAAAAACACAAAAAGTGGTTCCCAGGAGGTCATAAAATTAGCTTGTAACACTTTAGCATAACAATGCCAGTTATTGATTGGCTATTATACCCCATTCACCAAGTGTGATGAAGCTTCCTCTTAGTCTACTTAATAATTCATCCTTGTTCCCCCTGCCCCTCATGTTTTTTTTTTTTTGAAGTACGTAACTGACAAGTGTAGAGACTATGTTTTCCACCTTCACTTGCCATGTGTTGTGACCATGTAACTAAGCTCAGGCCAGTGAATTGTGCAAGTATTGGGTAGTAGCTTGTGGAAAATCTCTTAAGAAACAGTGGGCGTGTGCTCCTTAAATATCTGAGTAATGTGGACTTAACTGCTGGAGCTACTAACTTGACACATGACCATGAGAATTATGTGTATGAATAGCAGAGAGGTTGGTTGGAAGGGGTCTACATCCCCATAAACCTTTTAAAGCTGCCATGGCCTGAATGCTTATACCTGTACTTTGTGTAAGAGAAAAAGAAGCTTTTATAACAATTATGCCACTGATATTTTTGGTTTTCTATAAACACAGTCAAATTTAATGGATATATTATGCTCTATATTTTATATACGTCATTTTATTTAATCTATTCATAATCTCATAAGGGAGAAACTATTGTGTTTATTATATGATTTTGAAAGATTTCAGTTTTGTGTACTTTCTCAGTAAGTGTAAGAGCTGAGCTTTGAATCTAGGTTTGTCTGGCTCCAACACTGCATTTTTACATGTTGATTTCTTCTATTTCATATTATAATGCTTTCTGAGGACACTGTCTATTCCTGAAACATTGATTAGCTCTTTGTACATTACCGTATAATGAATGTCGTACAACATGGGTTGATAGGGCTTAGATAAAGTGGGAAGAGTAACCTTAAGGAAAGAAGTAGAGCTGACCCTTGAACAACTATAGGATTAGGGGCATTAAGCCCTAGTGGAGGTAAAATCCACATATAACTTTTGACTCCCCCCAAACTTAACTATTAATAGCCTACTGTTGACTGGAAGATTTTCCAACACCAAATGATTAATTAATTAACACATGTATTGTATGATACATGTATTATATATTATATTCTTACAATAAAGTAAATTAGAGAAAGTAAAATGTTATTAAGAAAAATTATAGAGAAAATACACATATAGTACCACACTGTATTTATTGAAAAAAAATCTGCAGGTTAAGTGGACCTGCATAGTTCAAACCCATGTTATTCAAGGGTCAACTGTATTTGAAAAGAGGTAGATACTGCTACTTTTCATGACAAAAGTGGTCTCTAAACTTTTGGAGTGAATTCATACATGTACAAAATTATGTCAAAATTAAGAGGATAACTGGTAAAAAAATAGTATCAAGAACTGAAAACACAAAGCGAAAAATATCCTAGTGAATTAAAATTGCTCTTTTCTTCTTGCAGCCTTAGCATATTTGTCCTTTTAGGAAAATTTTAACTCTTCGCTTATTTTCATCCTTTGAAATATCAAATTTGATATTTTCTCTTATTGCTCTATTGTAAACTATAAGTTTAAAAAGGAGTTTCCAAATAAACATGATTTTATAGTCTCTATTTCTAGTGAAAGGGTAAAAGAGAAAACAAAGTCATTAGATCATACTATGTGAATATGAAAAGAGACAATAGCAAAGAAGCTAGCTCAGTAAAACTTGAGAGGACGGAAAACAGAACAGAAAATTGTCTCTTCCTTTTGAGAGGAAAGAAAGTTACTGCTTTTTCTTAGAAGAAAGGTACTGACAATGCCTGATTCCTTCTACTCAGCAGAACCCCTGGATGCTCAGGCTTGTAGGCATTAGGAACAGGGCAGATTAGTAAACACAGAGAGACAAAAGAAAGGAGAAGAGAAAGAAAATGGAAAAATTTTAAAAATAAATAAAAAGGGACAGAGAACAAGAAAATGTTTTAAAATAAAAAGATGACCAATTTTTATCTTAAATCAATATCCTACAGGTGCAATATCTCTCTGATATGTGTTATAGAAAAAAAAAAGAAGAAATGGTATGTAGGAATTATAAAATTTCTCACTAACTGAATTTTCAGACTGAAAGCGTCAAAAAGTGGTTGATAAAAGAGGAAGATTGTCACATGAGCAAATCATGAAATTTCAAAGCACTTAAGATAAAATTAAGATCTCACAAGCTTGTAAAGTATGGGTGGGTGGGGAGCTCATACAAAAAAATGTGAAGTCAAATGGTACCAGAAGCCTAGCCAGCATAATTAGATTCTAGGAAATGGTGGAGTCTAGATTTAATTCCCTAGTGGAAAGCATTTTTAATCTAGAATTCCATAACTACCTATATCACCATTTAAATTTGGTAACAGAGTAGAAATATTTTCAAATACCCTATGGCTAAAATACATATAACTTCTATAATATTATAGGCTATGCTCAGAACAAATAAATAAACTACAAGAAAGAGAAAATCCAACAGAGAAACCTGCCTTAAAATTAGAGTAGTAGATTGGTCTATATTAAAGCAGGGGGTACAGTACAGTTGTGTCTCCAGGAAATAAATAAATGGATAAGTTTGTGGTATGAAAAAAAATACATTCAGAGTAGTTTTATGTGAGAGTAGTTCTAAAATGAATAGTGACAAGAACATTGAAAATGAAGCCAATGGAAAAATATTAAAAATTTAATAATTTCTAAGAAAAAATAAAATGGTAGTCTGTTAAAAAATTCAATATTTACAGGTCATATTAATGTAAACAATGACTCTTGATTTAACAAAAAAATTATTTAACAATATTGGTTGTGGGAAGCAGCATTAAAAAGAGATAAGTTCTCGGGGCACCTGGGTGGCTCAGTGGGTCAAAGCCTTTGCCTTCAGCTTGGGTCATGATCCTAGCATCCTGGGATTGAGCCCCACATCCGGTTCTCTGCTCAGGGGAGCCTGCTTCCCTTCCTCTCTCTCTGCCTGCCTCTCTGCCTACTTGTGATCTCTGTCAAATAAATAAATAAAAATCTTAAAAAAAAAAGAAGTAAGCTCTCAAAAAGAAGTTAAAAGATGATGTTCAAATTAATATATGGAGTTATGTTGTTTTCAATATTCAAAACTATTTAAATTACTTTTTAAGAATTTATGTTTTATCATGCAACACCATAGAATGCTAAATGGTTCTGCAAAAAGGATTCTATTCTGACTCATTTTTCCATTTATATGAAAGCCAACATATTTTCTTTTTCCTCTTGAATTACCACTCAATGATACAGCTGACTTTCACAGAAAATCATTTCATAAAATTTTTCATCTGGTCAATTCTTTGCTAATAATGATAGAACATAAGGTCCTAAGCCAGATGCACTAGCTTATGCTTTGCCAAAATATTTCCCTCCATCATGTAGGTCCTAGTTATCAAGGACATAAAAATGAGCTCAAAAGGGGCGCCTGGGTGGCTCAGTGGGTTAAAGCCTCTGCCTTCAGCTCAGGTCATGATCCCAGGGTCCTGGGATCAAGTCCCGCGTCGGGCTCTCTGCTCTGTGGAGAGCCTGCTTCCTCCTCTCTCTCTGCTTGCCTTTCTGCCTACTTGTGGTCTCTGTCTGTCAAATAAATAAATAAAATCTTTAAAAAAAAAATGAGCTCCTATCTTTTTACAGTTGTATTCTACTGACTCTACTAACAATTGCATTCTACTCTCAGTCACAGAAAACACCTTTTGGATGACAACAGGAACACAACAAATACCCAGTGGGAGAACTAAGAAATATATCTTTCTCCTACATGTATGACTAATGAAAGTAACTGTTATATAACTTTATTTAATTATCATAATTCAGATATGACATGTAAGAGAGCTAAGTAAAGCATTAAGCAAAGCATTAATTTAACAATGTTTGAAAATGTATTTTGAGAAGGATAAACTAACATTTAAATATAGATAACCAGAAAGTAAATTCTCCTAAAATTATCATTTGGCATATTTCACCAATTTTTTTTAAATTTGAGAGATCAGAATTTGAAGATGTGGGGTTTAAAAATAATACTGCCTTGAGAACTTTTTTTCATGCTAATTAACAGTTTCTGTTAATAAGTAATGCTAAAAAGAGACTATAGATTTTGTACTCTTTTCATACAGTATTCACTGTAATTTCATTTAAAAATGATGTACTCAAAAAAGTAAGGTGTTCTTCTTACTGCCTCTTATTCTTTTTTTGTAACCAAGTTTTAAAGAAAAATTTGTATTTATATCTTACCTTGATTTTATTTTCATTTAAACAATTATGATGTATTTCTTCATTCTAAAGAGCATGAATATCTCTTTTGGGAATATTTTCCTACATATGGTAATAATCTCTGTAGTTTACAGAACTTAAGGCCACATAGCTTCATGGGTGGATTGAAATGGATAGGTGCATCACTTGGGACAGGCTAGGGATGGGGTAGATCAAGAAATACAAAAAGTTTTCCAATTAATTTATTAATTATTAATTAATTAATTAATTAATTCTTCATTTAAATTATCTTGCAACAATAAAATGTTTTTACCTCATTATTTGGGGTTTTTCCCCTTGAAAGTGATGGCCTATACTGTCAAAGGAAATAAATTCTTAAAATCAGACCTATTTGAGAAATAGTAATGTAGCCTTATTTATTAATGACTACCAGTGATTTATATAGGGCAGGAAAAAGTTTTCCCATATCCTCTTAAAATTTCTGGCTGGGTCTGAAAATGAAATTGAAGAAGACATATGAACAGGAGAAAAACATACCAATTTTATTGAATTTTTGCATGTACGTGGTGGCCTTCAGAAGAGAATGATGACCAAAAGAAGTGACCAGACAAGGAAGCTTTTAGACCTTTCAGACAAAGAAGCAGTGTATTTGAGAAGAGTTGATGAGACAGAAAGATTTGTCCTAAGGGTATTACATGGTGAAGAAGTAATGAGGAAGGGGTAACAGTTGGTTTAACAAGGTTTGTTTGTACATATTTTTCAGCCCCCAATTCCCCATCTCTGGTCTCTGGTGATAAAAATGTTTTCCTTCCTCCTGGCACAGAGAGGGTACTTTTCTGCATGGAAGAGTTATCTCTTGCTTTCAGGGAAGAAGAGCAAAGGGTTGGAAGGTCAGAGTGACCTTGCTTCTGTTGTTTTCTCAAATTCTTTCAGCTTAAGATTTTGAATATATCAAGGAGCTATATTGGGGTACTGTATCCTGAAGCCCAACTCTTACATCAAATGTGAAATTGGATATTTAAAGAGTAAGCATTATATGACTACAAGGGTCTGTTTAGCTGTTTTATAGGTCATTAGGATTCTGGCTAGTATTGAGAATGAAGTAAGAAGTGAGGGTAGCACATATACTAGAAAACAATTGTTTAGAGTTGTGGTGGCCAATCTGAGAGTTCTTAGCTACATGTTGATACTAAAAACATGAAATGTGGAGCACCCGAGTGGCTCAGTCATTAAGCATCTGCCTTCACCTCACGTCATGATCTCAGGGTCCTGGAATCAAGCCTTGCATCTGGCTTCCTGCTCAGCAGGAAGCCGGCTTCTCCCTCTCCCTCTCCTCTGCCTATGTTCCCTCTCTCACTGTCTCTCTGTCAACTAACTAAATAAAATCTTTAAAAAGTTTTAGAAAATAAAAATATGAAATGTGAGAAGTCTGAATTGAGATGGCCTCTAGGTATAAAATATACACCAGATTGCAAAGACCTAATATGGAAAAAAAATGAAAGTAAATACTTCATTAACAATTTTTAAATTGCTTATATGTCAAGACAACATTTTGGACACTATGAGTTAGATAAAATATATTATTAAGGTTTATTTCTCTTCCTTTTCTTCTTTAATGTAGCCACTAGAAAATTTTAAATTACATATTTGGCCTGTGTTATATTTCCAGTGGCCAACTCTGGTCTATTGAGAAGTTATCAGACTCTGGATATATCTAGAATGTACAGACAACAGATGTATTGCATACAGAGTTTGAAAGTGTGAAGTCAAGAATGATTACAGATTTTTTGTGTGTGTCTGAGCAACATGGAGGGAGGAGCTGACATTATTAAAGCAAGATGGGAAGAGTAGAAGAAGCAGGTTTGGAGAGAAAGATCATAAGTTAAGCTTTGGATGTGTGAAGGCCAAAATATTATAAATGGAAAATCTGAAAAGGTAAGACTGTATTTTATGCTCACCTCTAGTTCTTTTACAAGTTGCCAGTTAGAGAAAGGTAACTTGAATGTTCTTAATACTCACCGAGTTCGTTAAAATGAGACCACATTTCTTGACTCCTACTTTTATGACAGAGAAACTTCACATCCTCCAAAGTCCTCCTCAATTAAGTTCAGCTGCTCATGCTTCTCTGTAAAGATGGTATATTACTCCATCAAGTAAAAATGCTATTCTGCTGCTCAAGGCCAAAGACGGTACTCCATGCCTAGGATGTCATGGTCGGTGGAACAGTGAATTAACAATGCAGCATTGTGTCAGAATCCCACAGTGGTTCTTATTAAAAAAAAAAAAAAGCTATTTTGGGGGTGCATGGGTGATTCAGTTGGTTAAACATTGACCCTTGATCTCAGGGTCATGAGTCCAAGCCCTGCATTGGAGTAATGGAACCCACTTCCTTAAAACAAACAAATAAATAAGCAAACATTCTGCAAGATGCAGTCTTAACCTTCACTGGCACTCAAAATCAATATATTAGGACAGGTCCAGTAACATTAGTAACAGGCCTATCATCATCCTTATGGTACTTTATTCATGCTCTGAAGAGTTTCTAGATAGAATTATGTTCTTCAATCCCATCCCACCCCCATGTATATCAACAACAAGGAAGAACAAATCCTACAGGTAACTAGTCACCAGAGCCATAAACAGCCAGACTCTAAATGTTAATATAAAGTTCAGCTAAAACATCTTGTTATAAATGGTTGAAGGAATTTTTTCCTACTCCCTGATCCTCACCAATAGGGAGATTTATCTTCAGTAGAGGTCTTCCATCTGAAATTCTGTGTTCCGACTGTGCAGATGAATTGTACATCAGACAGGACTGAGATCGCAGAGGCTGAGAATTTAGGAGTTATTCTGATTGTTTCAGATAGCAAACCCAAGAAACAAATATGTAGATTCTTTCCGTAAAGATATAGAGATAACTCTCTCTTTTGTTAACAAAAGTAAAAAAAAATATTTGTGACTATTAGAAATGGTTTAGAACACTTTGGCAACAAACATACGAGCTATATCTCAATGCATATGTGTTAGATTTTAAATATAGCAAAACATGTTGTAATTGAAGCTCTGATTTTACTTCCTTGTCAACTCTGATTTAACAGTAAGGGGACCTGCCAACTTTTAGTTAGCATGGAAATTAACTTACCTTGCAACTATTTTTCAGTGAGAAGAATTAGGATGCAAAAGCAGGCTAAATATTGGATACATCAGAGCAATATAGTTTGAAATATTTTTTAGTTTTCATGATTTTGTGGCTTATTTAAAATATAATTTAAAGAAAATTGACAAAACATTTTAGTTCTTTAAGTTCACTAAATTTATATTAATCATATAACAAACCCCATTGATTACTGAGGTGATTGTTCATTAAAATATTTGAATAAGTGTTAGTTTAGTTTTTGTATTAAACTTTCTCTCTGAATAACAAATTTACAAAAAAAGGTTTTTAGAATCATCACCTGTCTTTATTTTTATGTAGTTTCTCATATTTAACAAAAGCAACAGTTGCTAGTTAAAAATACCTGTCTGTTTAGTAAACCACAATTCCAAAATGTCTGATAGAGAGAAATCAGTTTGGTTTCATGCTAAATATGTAAAAGAAAGTGTTGTTTCATTTTTTTCAGTGAAGACCATGTCATTAGAAATTCTATTAATAGAGACTATTCTTTTTCACAATCTAAACTTTATGATTAAAATTTACTATCATCACTTACATATGATGGTAAGATTTGGCAGTTTCCTTTTTTTAAAAAATTCCATTTTTTAAAAATTTCTGGGGAAGAGCTCACCTAGTCCTACAGATACACCTAGAGGACACACACACATCAGTGTAAATAACCCACAAAATGACCCAAAGACTAGAAGAAGAGACCCTTCACAGGTAGTCATCGAGAAGAGACCAAAAAAAGAAAAAAGGTAGGGAGGGTGGAGATAGAGTTGGGAACAAAAGTGATCCATTAAAGTGTCCACAGAACAAAGGAACATCACAAGTATTGAGAAGGGAAAGGAAGAGACCCCACAGCAGGCAACCCAACCATGGGGGACCCACACTGGGAAGACAAATCCCCATAACATTTGGCTTTGAGAACCAAGGGGCTTAATTGAATGAATTCTTACAATCAGTGGGCTTTAACATCTGGAACTTTAGAAATCTGCACTCTGCTCTGAGAAAGCTGAGGGCAATAAAAGCTTAGTCCTCACCCATAAAAAGACAGCATAACAAACAATTCCACTGAGATACAGCATACATTCAGCAGTTTGAAAAACACCTGGGATATAAGGGAATTAAATTTATTCACTAATCTCAGAACATGTGCTGCAGGGAAAGCAATCTTTAGGAAGCTCCTCCAAGAACAAAAGAGCTGTTGGGCACCATTTCCCTTGCCCTGCAGCTGAGACATGATGACAACGGTGGAAAGCAGCACAGCACAGTACGCTCTCCACCTAGTTTGCTAGCAGTGCACCTCACCTTCCTGGTCTCCTGTGGATGACCCTTCCAACCCTCCCTCTGAAGTTCCAAAGCAGTTATAGGTATCCTCCCACAGCACAGCACACTGGTGCAAAAATTGCTAACACCTCACAAACCACCAAATCCAACCTACTGTTGGCATGAGCTTATCCAAATGCAGCACTTGGGCAAGTAGTCTTGACAGGAGCCAGAATTACACCAAAGTGACTTCTGGACAGAGAAGATAATCACACACACCAGTTTGAATGTGGACCCAGCAGCTGGCTGGAGGCAACTGGTCTGACTGCAGGCCACACCTACCAACAAAACCCTCTCAGGGGAAAACACAGGGAGAATTCCCTGTAGTTCAATGGGACCCCAATTCTGACAAATGCTTACGTGACCCAACTCAAGCTCAAGGTGGCCCCAGACTGGTCCACTAATAACACACCCACCAAACTTTACCCGCAACAGTCAAAGAGCCATTGTAGATGACTGGACTGAAGGCAAATTTGGCTCAGGAACAACAGTAGAGTGCACACAACACACATGGGAGACATGTCGGCCAGGTTATGGTGAAAAGGGAACACTGCACTGCAGGGCACTGAAGAACCTCTTCTTCATAAGGCCATTTCTTTCAAGAGCAGAAGACATGGCTAACTTTCCTAATACCTACAAACATATATTGAGAGTTAGGCTACAAATACCTACAATACTACAAGCTACAATACCTAGAAACATATATTGAGAGTTAGACAAGCTAAGGAGACAAAGAAATGTCCCAAATGAAAAAAAAATAGGACAAAATCACAGCAAGAGAGTTAAATGACACAGAGATCAGTAATATGCCTGATAGAGAAGTTAATGAAATGGTCATAAAGATACCCATTGGACTTCAGAAGGGTGGAGGCCCTCAGTAAGACCCTAAACAAAGAGACATAAAATATTGGAAAAAAAAAGAGGTGAAGAACTACATAAATGAAATTAAAATTAAACACATGATAAATTATTAAATTAAAATAAATTAAATTAAAAACACACTAGAGGGTGGGGTGCCTGGGTGGCTCAGTGGGTTAAGCCTCTTCCTTCGGCTTGGGTCATGGTCTCAGGGTCCTGGGATTGAGCCCCACGTCAGGCTCTCTGCTCAGTGGGGAGCCTGCTTCCCTCTCTCTCTCTGCCTGCCCCTCTGCCTACTTGTGATCTCTGTCAAATAAATAAATAAAAATCTTTAAAAAAAAACACACTAGAGGGAATAAATAGAAGACTGGAAGAAGAAGTAGAATGAATCAGGACAGAGTAATGGAAAGCAATTAAGCTAAACAGGAGAAAAAAAATAATAATCAATAATGAGAATAGATTAAAGGACCTCAGTGATACCACCAGGCATAAGAATATGCATATTATAGATATCCCAGAAGGAGAGAGCAAAAAGGGCATAAAATTTATTCAAAGAAATGATATCTGAAAATATCCTGCCCTGGGGAATGGAACAGAAGTCTAGGTCTGGGGGAAACACAGAACCCACAATAAAAACAACCCAAGGAGGTCCGCACCAAAACACACAGTAATGAAAATGGCAAAATGTAGAGATAAAAAGAGAACTTTAAAAGCAGCAAGAGAAAAGAAAATAGGTATCGAACAAGGGAAACCCCATAGGCTATTTGCTGATTTTTCAGAAGAAACTTTGTGGTCTGGAAGACAGTGACATGATATATTCAAGGTGTTGAGAGGAAAAGAACTGAGACCAAGAATATTCTTTCCAGTAGGGTTATCATTCAAAATAGAAATAGAGGAAAAGAGTTTCCTAACAAATAAAACTTAAAGGAATTCATCACCACTAAACCAAACTTACAAAAATGTTAAAGGAGATTCTTTAAGTTGAAAGGAAACACCATGAGTAGGAGTAAGAAAAGCAGGAAGTACAAAAGCAGTAAAATCAAGTATATTTATAAAAATCAGTCGAGGAATCCACCAACTAATAATACAAATTATGACACCATATGCCTAAAACATGGAGGGGAGGGGAGTAAAATTGTAATGCTTTTATAAGGGATGCAAACTTAAGCAACTATCAACTTAATTGAAACTGCTATATGCATGTTATATAGAGACTTAAAAAAATCTGGTAATGGATATACAAAAAAATAAAAATCTGGTAATGGATATACAAAAAAATAAAGAAAAAAAATCCAAATATATACTAAAGGAATCCAGAAAATGGTGAGAGCAGTAAGCAAGAGAAAAAAGGAAAAGTGGAAAACTATAAAAACAAACAAATAAACAAACAATAAACATGAAACAAGTAACAAAATGGCAGTAAGTATATACCTATTAATAATTACTTTGAATGTAAATGGATTAAACATTCCCAACAAAAGACACAGGGTGACAGAATGGATACAAAACCAAGACCCACCTATATGCTGCCTACAAGACCCATCTATAGGCTGACTCCTTTCAGATCTAAAAACTCATGCAGATTGAAAGGGATGAGAAAGACTATTGTGATAAGGGAAGTGAAAAGAACATCAGGATAGCAATGCTTATATCATACAAAATAGACTTTAAAACAAATACTGTAACAAGAGACAAATAAGGGCACTATATTATCATAAAGGGAAAAATCCAACAAAAGTTATAACAATTGGGAGCCCCAGGGGTGGCTCAGTTGGCTAAGTGTCCAACTCTTGATCTAGGTTCAGGTCTTGATTTCACAGTCATGAGTTCAAGCCCAACACTGGGCTCCATGCTAGGTGTGAAGCCTATTTAAAAAAACAAATTATAACAATTATAAATATTGATGCACCCAATATGGGAGGACCAAAATACATGAAGCAGCTATTAACAAATATACAAGAAGTAATTGACAGTAATACAATAATGGGAGAGGACTTTAGCACCCTACCTACAACAATGGGTAAATCATCGAAACAGAAAATCAACAACAAAATAGTGGCTTTGAATGACATATTGGACCAGATGGATTTAACAGATATATTCAGAATGTTCCATTCTAAAATAGCAGAATAGAATATTTAGAAATGCACATGAAATATTCTCCAGAATAAACCACATGTTAGGCCACAAAAGTCTCAAAAAATTAAGTCTTATCATTCATCTTTTTCAACAGCAATGCTATGAAACTAGAAATTAAACACAAGATAAAATCTGGAAATAACACAAATACATGAAGGTCAATAACATGCTACTAAACAATGAATGGGACAACAAAGAAATCAAAAAGGAAATAAAAATTACATGGAAACAAATGAAATTGAAAATACAATACTCCAAAATGTTTGGGATACAGCAAAAAAGGTCCTGAGAGAAGTTAATAGCAATATAAGCCTACCTCAAGAAGCAAGAAATATCTCAAATAAGGAACTAACAACAACACGAAAAGGATCTAGGAAAAAAAATAGTCAGAACCCAAAACCAGTAGAATGACAGAAATGAAGATTAGAGCAGAAAAAAAAAAAAAAGGAAAAGAAATAAAAAATTAAAAAACAAAACAAAATGGAACAGATCAAAGAAACCAGGAGCTGGTCCTTTGACAGTAAAATTGAGAAACCTTTTGACAGACTCAAAAAAAAAAAAAAGAAAAAAAGTGGGGAGAGAGGGGACTCAAAATCAGAAATGAAAGAGGAGAAATAATAATCAATACCATAGAAATTCAAAGGATTATGAAAGAATATTATGAAAAATATGCCAAATAATTGGACAACCTAGGAAAAAATAGATAAATTCTTAAAAACATATAAACTCCTAAAACTGAGTCAGTAAGAAACACAAAATTTGAACAAATTGGTTATCAACAATGAAATTGAATCAGTAATCAAAAATTCCCAATGAAATCCAGGACCAGATGGCTTCACAGGTGAATTCAATAAAACAAAACATTTAAAGTACAGTTAATACCTATTCTTCTCAAACTATTCTAAAATATAGAAGAAGGATGGCTCAGTAGGTTAAAGCCTCTGCCTTCAGCTCAGGTCATGATCTCAGGGTCCTGGGATCAAACCCCACATCGGGCTCTCTGCTCAGCAAGGAGCCTGCTTCCCCCTCTCTCTCTGCCTGCCTCTCCGCCTACTTGTGATCTCTCTCTGCCAAACAAAAATATAAAATCTTTAAAAAAAAATATAGAAGGAGAGCTTCCAACTTTATTTAATGAAGCCAGTTTTACCCAGATACCTAAACCAGATAAAGATACTTTAAAAAGAAAGAGGACATAGAGGCCAGTATATCTATATCTATCCTGGACCTGGAGAGCATAAACTGAGCTGAAATCAAGAGTGGCCATTTAACTCCAGAACTACCCAGGAACCCCTAAAAACACTAATTTTAAAAAGTATATGCATCCCTATGTTTATTGCAACATTATTTACAATAGGCAAATTATGCAACCATTGTCACTGAAGTTTTGGCCACTGGATCAGGGACATGTTATTGCTGTTTTTTCCCTCACAAGACCAGAGGTTGCATTCTGGCCTCTGAGCTCTTTGGTCCATATCAGTTTTCTTGAAAATGAAGAGGATGGGGTGTCTGGATGGCTCAGTTGGTTAAGTGTCTGTCTTCAACTCAGGTCATCATCTCAGGGTCTTGCTTCTCCCTCTTCCTCTGGCTTTCCCTCCAGCTTGTGCTTTGTCTCTTACTCTCACTTTTTCAAAATAAATTTTCAAATAAATTTTTAATATTTTCAAAATAAATTTTTCAAAATAAAATTTTAAAAAAGAAAGAAAAGAAAAATGCAGAGGAGACCATTCTTCCATTTCCCCATATCATATTAGAGCACAGAACGTCCGGAGGAACAACCACAGGCCCATCTGCCTGGACATGTTATTCTTTCTGCCCTAGAACATTACTGGCAACTGGAAGAACCTGGATTCCCTCAAGTTTTCCTGGGAAAAGGGAAAGAGTTCCTATCTCCTTCTAGATTTGTAAACCTGGATTCCCTCAAGTTTTCCTGGGAAAAGGGAAAGAGTTCCTATCTCCTTCTAGATTTGTAAACCTGCATGTGAGTTGTAGATATATCAAAATACCATCATTTTTTATTTGCCCCCCTAATTTCTGCCTTTAATAAGTTGACTATTAATATGCATCTCCCTATTTCATAAATGATTAATATTTTGGATATAGTTCTGAAACTAGTAATTAACTTTATCTAGAATAGCTTTTCTTGGAAAAATCCTATCTTAGCAATGTATACAATCAATTCAATCATTTCCCCACTGTTGACCACTTACTTTTTCTCCACTTTTTAATTCAATATCAGAATAAACTTTTATAATTATATTTTTGTACTTATAAAAATATACTCTATACCTTTGTGGTAGATTGAAGTAGAATTGCTCTGTCAAAAAAGATCTGAATTTTTTAAAAGATTTCATTTACTTATTTGAGAGACAGAGAGAGTGGGGGGGAGGGGCAGAGAGATAGAATCTCAAGCAGACTGCAGACTACATCCTGAGTATGGAGAACAGCATGGGGCTCGATCTCATGATGCTGAGGTCATGACCTGAGCTGAAATCAAGAGTCCAATGCTTAATCCTGAGCCACCCAGGAAACTGAAAAGTTTTAAACTGAAACTTTTAAAATGACCTGAAGTCTGAGCTCTATTACAAAACTATAATCATCAAGACAGTATGTTACTGGCATAAAAACAGACATGTAGATCAATGGAACAGAATAGAGAGCCCAGAAATGGACCCTCAACTCTGTGGTAAACTAATCTTCAACAAAGCAGGAAAGAACATCCAATATATAAAAGACAGGATCTTCAACAAATGGTGTTGGAAAAATTGGACAGCCACATGCAGAAAAATGAAACTGGACCCTTTCCTTACACCACACACAAAAATAGACTCAAAATGGATGAAAGAGCTCAATGTGAGACAGGAATCTACCAAAACCCTTGAGGAGAACACAGGCAGCAACCTCTTCAACCTCAGTCGCAGTAACTTCTTCCTAGAAACATCACCAAAGGCAAGGGAAGCAAGGGCAAAATGAACTATTGGGACTTCATCAAGATCAAAACCTTTTGAACAGCAAAGGAAACAGTCGACGAAACCAAAAGACAAGCAATAGCATGAGAGAAGATATTCGCAAATGACATCAGATAAAGGGCTAGTATCCAAAATATATAAAGAACTTATCAAACTCAATACCCAAAGGACAAATAATCCAATCAAGAAATAGGCAGAGGACATGAACAGACATTTCTGTAAAGAAGACATACAAATGGCCAACAGACTCATGAAAAAGTGCTCAACATCACTTGGCATCAGGGAAATATAGATCAAAAACACAGTGAGAGGGTCGCCTGGGTGGCTCAGTTGGTTAAGCGGCTGCCTTCGGCTCAGGTCATGATCCTAGCACCCTGGGATCGAGTCCCATATCGGGCTCCTTGCTCGGCCACCCAGGCTTCTCCCTCTGCCTCAGCCTACCTCGCTGCCTACTTATGATCTTTCTCTCTCTGTCTCTCTCTCTCTGACAAATAAATAAATAAAATCTTGAAAAAAAAAAACCAAACAAAAAAAACACAGTGAGATACCAACTCACACCAGTCAGAATGGCTAAAATTAACAAGTCAGGAAATGACAGGTGTTGGTGAGGATGTGGAGAAAGGGGAACTCTCCTACACTGTTGGTGGGAATGCAAGCTTTAGTTCCTCTTGAAAACAGCATGGAGATTCCTCAAAAAGTTGAAAATAGAGCTACCCTATGACCCAGCAATCGCCCTACTGGGTATTTACCCTAAAGATACACATGTAGTGATCCGAAGGGATATGTGCACCTGAATGTTTATAGCAGCAATGTCCACAATAGCCAAACTATGGAAAGAACCTAGATGTCCATCAACAGATGAATGGATAAAGAAGATGTGGTATATATACACAATGGAATACTATGCAGCTATCAAAAGAAATGAAATCCTGCCATTTGCAATGATGAGGATGGAACTAGAGGGTATTATGCTAAGCGAAATAAGTCAATCAGAGAAAGACAATTATCATATGATATCTCTGATATGAGGAATTTGAGAGGCAGGGTAGGGGTCTTGGGGGTAGGGAGGGAAAAAATGAAACAAGATGGGACTGGGCAGGGAGATAAACCGTAAGAGACTCTTAAGATCAGGAAATGAACTGAGGGCTGCTCCAGCAGCAGGGAGGGAGGTGGGACAGATGGGATGGCTGGGCGATGGACATTGGGAGGGTATGTGCTATGGTGAGTGCTGCGAATTGTGTAAAACTGATGAATCAGACATGTACATCTGAAACGAATAATACATATGTTAATTAAAAAAATTTTTTTTAAAAATTTAAAAAATAAAATGACCTAAAGTCTGGATGTTTTCTTTTCTTTCCTTTTTTTTTTTGGGAATTTATATGTAGCTATATACATCTATGCATATGCATTTACACACACATACACACAAACACACACTAAACTTAAACCTGATGACATTATACATGGTGAGTGTAGGGCTAATCCTCCCCCCACCCCACCTTTCTATCTTGCCATTATCCTAAGTACATAATGACTGAGCTATTGCTTAAACTTCTTACGAAAAAATGGGATTATATTTTAGCCAATGGTTATATTATTGCAATTTTATTTTTCACCACTATAAATATGCTTCAATAAATATTTATGAATGCTTAAACATGTCAAGATAGGGATTAAGGAAAAATATGAACGAAGCTATTTTCATTGTATTTGATTTTGCCAGTTTGAATTTAAAAAAGTGTATAGTAATGAATGATATTGTCCCTTTCCACACATCCTCACCAATAGAAAGTATTTTAATTTCCCTTAATTTTACCACACTGATGGGCATAAAGTAGTATTTCATTGTTACTTTAATTTGCATTTTCTGATTTAAAAATTAATTTAAATATATTTGCATAATATTGTTGACCATTTCCATTTGTGCTTTTATAAGATTAAAATATACATACATTAACTTTTTATCTATTGGATGATTTATATTTCAACAACTGTATGTACATATTCATACCTACATATGTACATCTTTGTCTTTGTTATATATTCTCCAAATAATGTTTGTCTATTTACTGTGCATGTGATGCATTTTTACAATTCATTTTTTAAGAAATATTTTATGAACTCCTTATCATTTCTTTCATACTTTGATTTCTGGAATTATTTAAGTGGACCACTTCTAAAATGTTGAGGTGATTTCTTTTTAAAGATTTATGTATTTTAGAAAGAGAGCACGAGTTGGGGGAGGGGTAGAGAGAGATGGAAAGAGAGAATCTCCATCAGACTCTCTGCTTAGTGGACAGCCTAACATGGGACCCGGTCCCATGATCCTGAGATCATGACCTGAGCAGAAACCAAGAGCTGGACACTTAATCAACTGAGCCACCCAGGTGCCCCAATGTGATTTCCTAGAGTGTTTTGTTTTTTTTTTTTTTACATTTAAAACTTTCACCTATTGGAATTTTAGTTTTCTCTATGGTATAACATGAGCATCCATTTTTTTTCCTTTTAAATATTTCAGGTTGTCTATTACCTCCTACTATTTCCTCCCTAATTTATTGAGCTACTACATTTTTATGTATACAGTGTGACCTTTGAGTTCTCTGTTCTCTTTCATATATTTAAATTTCTATACTAACATCATAGTAACTTTTAACTATACCAGCATCATGCAATATAGTACTTTTTTAAAAAATGTTTGTTATACTTCCAAAATAGTCACTCACTACAATAAATACAATAAACAATGAGGTAGAATATTTTTTTCTAGCTAAAAAGCATCAGAGGCTAAAGAAAATAAATTCTGTTCCTATAAATGTCTGGATAAAACAGAGTAATGAAAACAGCAAAGCATTTTAAATCATAGCTCTTGCTTTCAGGAAACAAAAAAAAGGTGAAATCTCTATGGAATGAACAAATGGGGCATGAATTGTAAAGAATTTGATCAAACACTATGGAAGTTGGAGGTAATTTGGTGGAAATTGGACTTGGAAATATACCCTAGTAGCTTTGGGCTTTGTTTTTAATCCCCACAGATACACAGGAAGCAAGCTCTTGGGACCATTTAAAGCTGAGAGTTGTAAGCCATCTTTTGCTTAAAAAGAGAGCACTTGAGGTTTTCCTTCTTCTATGAAAGGAATAACAGAAAATATTGGCGTAACTGCCAGAGGGAACAAAATGCTTATTTTTCCTTTAGGTTCTGAGTAGTTCTATGATAATTCAAAACCCCAGCCTATGTTTAGGACTGGGAATATGATATGGTAGTTATGAAATATGAATTTACACTATTGTTATGGTATGGAAATTATTAACACTAAGAAAATAACACAAAACATAGCTCTGGGTCAGTGACATACTTGGGGTATATGACTCCCCAGCAATTAAAAAAACCACTCTGGGGGCACAGTTCTTCCACATAGATTACGTATGGTTTTCACAGGACTAGATGTGGGCCACTCACATGAGAAGGCCAGTATGAGTTTTTGTTAGTCCCTAGTGTAATAGACTATTATGAATATTTTCCAAAGCCTAGAAACATATTGAAAGCTGCTCATTTTATGAGGAAAGTACACAACTAATTCTAAATCTAAGATGTTTTCCCCACTAAAAACATGCACATGCTGTCCAAATTATTTTTAATGGCTTATTTGTTGCTCTTTTACCTCAGCTATAGATAAGACATTCTGTAGTATCATAGTTAGATCTATCAGTTAATGTTAAAAATAACCATCACAAAGTTTACATGACATAATTATGTTTTAAAACAAGGATATAATTTAATATAACTAAAGATAATCAGAAGCGACCATATTGCAAAGTTGTTTACAGCATGGACTTTAACGTCATAGGGTTTATGATTCAAGTTTCAGCTGAACTATATATATCTATTTTACTCTTTCCGTATAATAAATGTTTTAAATTGGGATTAGAAAATACTTTTCTTAATTTAACACATGGTGACCTAAAAACAATAGCCATCATTATGTTCACAAATAATTTTTAGATACCTTCCCTTAACAAATGAGAAATACAAAAAGAATCTACACCTTCACAATTGTCATGATATTTACGTTTTAATAAAATGGGATAAAGAACTAAAAGATAGAGTTTTGAAAATGAGACAAATTTGGCATTTTCAGCAAAATATTGCTATAAAGCTTAAATTACCAGCTAATAAGTACATAGAATTAATGATAAAAGAAAAGTAAGGTCTTTAAAAGATAAATATATATGACTCAGAAACTTTACTTCCCACCATTTTTTTTTCCTTCCTTTTGTTGCTGTGCTTTTGGTTTCCTCTATGAGTTTTATGGCTTCAGGTCTTATACTTAATTAAGTCTTTGATACATTTTAATTACTGTGAGCAGTGTAAGTAGGGGTCTAGTTTCAGTCTTTTAAAGTATATGAATATTTAATTTCCTCAGGGTCACTTACTAAAAAGAGTATCTTTTCCTCATTGAGTGTCCTTGACTCTTTTGTTATAATACTGGTTGATCATAAATGCATGGGTTATTTCTGGCTCCTCAATTCTATTCCATCGGTCTGTGTGCCTGATTTTATGGCCATAGTACTATTTTGACTATTTTGATACGTTTGTAATACAGCTTAAAATCAGGAAGTGTGATGCCTCTAGCTTTGTTCTTCTTTCTCAAAACTTCTTTGTCTATTTAGAATCTGTAATTTAAAATTTGTGGTTCCATACAAATATTAAGTTATTGGGTTGTTGTTTTTTTTTCCTATTTTGTGAACAATGTCACTGGAACTTTGATTGGGATTGCACTGACTCTATAGATGGTTTGGGGAATTACAAACATTTTAACAATATGAATTTTTCTGATTCATGAATACAGGGTTTCTTTCTATTTGTCCATATCTTCTTCAGTTTCTTCCATCAGTGTCAGTTTTCAGTGTACAAATCTCTCACCTTCTTGGTTAAAATTATTTCTAAATATTTTATTGTTTTTGATGCAATTATAAATGAGATGGTTTTCTTTTTTTTCAGGTTTTCATTGTTAGTGTGTAGAAATGCAGTTAATTTTTGTGTGTTGATTTTGTGTCCTGCAACTTTACTGAATTTGTTGATTAGTTCTAACTTTTCTAGTGGACTTTTATAGGGTTTTCTATATATAAGGTTATATCATCTTCAGAGACGATTTCACTTCTTCTTTTCCAATATGGATGCTTTTTATTTCTTTTTCATGCCTGATTGCTCCAGCTAGGATTTTCAGTACTGCGTAGAATAGGAGTGATGTAATAAGGAAACACCTTTGTCTTGTTCCTGATCTTAAAGAAAAGGCTTCAGCCTTTCACTGTTGCTGTTGATATTATGTTAGCTGTGGGCTTGCCATATACAGCCTTTATTATGCTGAAGTACGTTTCCTCTTTACTCAGTTTCGTAAGAATTTTTATATGGAACAACGTTGAATTTTTGTCATATGCTTTTCTGCATATGACATCTGTTAAGATAGACAATGTGCCAGTAAGATTTTTTATTTTATTTCTTTATTTATTATTAGTTTTTAAAGATTTTATTTATTTATTTGTCAGAGAGAGAGAATGCAAGAGAATGAGCACAGGCAGAGGCAGAGGGAGAAGCAGGCTCCCCGCTGAGCAAGGAGCCCGATGTGGGACTCGATCCCAGCATGCTGGGATCATGACCCGAGCCGAAGGCAGCCGCTTAACCAAATGAGCCACCCAGGCGTCCCAAGATTTTTTTTTAGTAGACAAGATTACCATGTAAATGGAGAGATAAAGAAACCAGAATATCTGAAGCAATTTTCAAGAACTAAAAGTAGCAGAAATCAGTATATTCTATGTTAAGATTTTTACAAAACTATAGTAATCTAGACTAGGAATAGGCAATTGATCAATGGAACAGAAAATCCAAATACAGATATACAAATATATTCAAAATATATTATTATAATACACAAAACTCATCATTTTAATATCAATATCTATATCCTGGTAATATAAGATGTTATCACTGGAAGAAACTGGGTAAAGGATATACTGGATTTTCATATTATCTCTTACATATTATTTTTTATTTCCGTATTATTTCTTCTTTCTCCTATAAATTTATTATCTTAAAATAAATGATTATTTGTAAAAAGTGAAATAAAAATATATGGAGAAATTTTTATTACAAAAATAATAGTTTTTTTTTTTTTTAAAGATTTATTTATTTATTTATTTGACAGAGAGATCACAAGTAGGCAGATAGGCAAGCAGAGAGAGAGAGGAGGAAGCAGGCTCCCCACGGAGCAGAGAGCCCGACGCGGGGCTCGATCCCAGGACCCCGAGATCATGACCCGAGCCGAAGGCAGCGGCTTAATCCACTGAGCCACCCAGGCGCCCCAAAAATAATAGTTTTGACCAAAGATGATACAAAGCTTCCTAAGAATACATTTTATTTTACTATCCTCAATATCTCAATCATAGTAGTTACTAAATAAAAATATAAGTGACAGATTTTTACAACAATTAAATGTGTTAACTTAAAAAAAAAATGTTTCACAGTGCTAATAAAGGTGTATGGTTAAGTACCATTTAGAATTGCTGTCAATGCAAATTTGTAGAGTCCTTAGCCATAGGTTATTTGGCATTTAGAGAACTAAGATTTGGATAATTACTTTTGTCTTCATTTTTTAATTTTATTTAATGTTATTATACTTCCTTTTATAATTATTTATATTTAAAGTTTATTGTTTAAAATATTTGGGATACTTCAATTTGAGTGAAACTTCTCATTTTCCCTTTATTTTAATAAAATGAATTGTGTAACACATTGCAACTGTTAGGTCCTCTTTGTTATTAATTATTAAGTACTTCTGTTTTTTTTCCTAGTTTATTGGTTAAATAAATCTAGTAAAGGGCTTTCCTCTAGAAAGAGTTATTTCAAGTCTTATGAAACTGCAAATGAATGAGGAAATACCTTTGTCTATTCAATGAAGACATTTTTCATAGAAAGAAAATATTTGGAACCTCAAGGAGTAGAAAGGCTTCTGGGAAAATGACAGAATGGTAGGATCCTAAGCTCACCTCCTCCCATGGATACACCTAGATAACCCCCCTGCATCAATGTAAATAACCAAGAAAATGAACCAAAGACTGGCAGAACAAACTCTCCACAGCTAGACAACAGGCTACAACAGAAAAAAAGTAGAGAGGGTGGATATGGTCAGACAACTAAAACAATACATGAGATTGTCTCTAGGAGGGAGGGACACCAAAGCATGGGGAAGGGAGATGAGCAGACCCCACCTCAGGCAAAAGGCACAGGAGTTCTGCACTGGGAAGATGAATCCCTCTAACATTTGGCTTTGCTAACCAGAGGCATTTAACTCCATGAGTTTTTACAAGTGATGCGTGACACAAGGAAATTCAAAATGCTGCTCTTCTCTGGGAGAGTTGAAGGCAATAGGAAAGTGAGTTTCCACTCTTAAAGAGACAGCCCAATGAACAACCCCATTTAGACATAATGTAGAAGAATCAGTTTGAAAAATGCCCAGAACATATGGGAAGATTTATTTATGAATCTCAGAACATGTGCTGGAGGGACATGGACCTTAAAATTCAATTCAGTTCAATTAAAAATATGCTAGCTGGAATTAATAGTAGACTACAGGAAGCAGAAGAATGGATCAGCAACCTAGAGGATAAAGTAATGGAAAGCAACCCAGGTAAACAGAAGAGAAAAGAAAGGAATAAAAAAATGAGTTTAGATTAGGTGAATTCAGTGATACCATCAAACATAAAAAACATTTGCACTATAGGGGTCCCAAAAGGAAATGAGAGAGAAAAGGGGTCAGAAAATTTATTTGAAGAAACAAAACTAAAACATCACAAATCTGGGAAGGAAACAGAAATCCAGATCCAGGAGCCACAATAAGGCCCCCCAAAAATCAGCCCAAGGTGGTCTGTATGAAGATATGTAATAATGAAAATGGCAAAATGTCCTGATAAAGAGAGAATCTTAAAAGCAACAAGAGAGAAGAAAAAGGTTACATACAATGGAAACCCCATAAAGCTATCAGCTGATTTTCCACCAAAAATCTTGGAGGCTTGAAGAAAGTAGCATGATATAGTCAAAGTTCTAAAAGAAAACAAAAACAAAAACCCTACAACCAAGAATACTCTATCTAGCAATATAATATAATTCAGAATAGAAGGAGAGATAAAGATTTTTCCAGACAACCGAAGTTAAAGGGATTTATCACTACTAAACCAGCCTTATAAAAAATGTTGAAGGATATTCTCTGAGTGAAAAAGAAGACTCTAAGTAGTGGTAAGAAAAGTAGGAAGCACAAAAGCAGTAAATTCAAGTACATCTCTAAAAATCAGTCAAGGAACTCACAAAATAAAAAAGGTTGTGAAGTATGACATGATGTACCTAAAACTTAGGGGGTAGGAGTAACAATTCGGTGCTATTAGAATCTGTACAAACTTAAGTGGCTATCAATATAGACTGCTGTGTGTATAAGATATTATATATAAACCCTAATGGTAGTCACAAATTAAAAAAACAGTAATAGACGCTCAAATATAGAAAAAAAATCTGACTACATCAATAAAAAATGAAATTAAACCATGAAAAAAGAGACCAAGAAAACAAGGAAACAGGGAACTACAAAAACAACCATAAAACAAGTAACAAAATGGCAATGAGCACATACCTATCAATAATTATTTGAATGGGGGCACCTGGGTGGCTCAGTGGCTTAAAGGCTCTGCCTTCAGCTCAGGTCATGGTCTCAGGGTGCTCCGATCTAGCAGGGAGCTTGCTTCCCTTCCTTTCTCTCTGCCTGCCTCTCTGCCTACTTGTGATCTCTGTCAAATAAATAAATAAAATCTTTAAAAAAATAATTATTTGATGCAAATGGACTAAACACTCTAATCGAAATGCATAGGGTAACTGAATGTATAAAAGACCTAGACCCATCCATATGCTGCCTGTAAGAGACTTATTTCAGGGGCGCCTGGGTGGCTCAGTGGATTAAGCCGCTGCCTTCGGCTCAGGTCATGATCTCGGGGTCCTGGGATCGAGCCCCACGTCGGGCTCTCTCCTCTGCGGGAAGCCTGCTTCCTCCTCTCTCTCTGCCTGCCTCTCTGCCTACTTGTGATCTCTCTCTCTGTCAAATAAATAAATAAAATCTTTAAAAAAAAAAAAAAAAAAAAAAAGAGACTTATTTCAGACCTAAAGATACAAGCAGAATGAAAGTGAAGGGATAGAAAAATATTTATCATGCAACTTGAAGTAAAAAGAAAGCTAGGGTACTAATAGTCATATAGGAAAAAACAAACAAACAAACAAAAAAACAGACTTTAAACAAAAATTATAAGATACAGAAAAGGACACTACCTAATCATCAAGGAAGCAACTGAAGGAAAGTTTATAACGATTGTAAATATTTATGAGCTCAACATGGGAGCAGTCAAACACACAAAGCAACTATTAAAAAACAAAGGAAATAATTGGTAGTAATACAGTAGTAGTAGGGGATTTTGACACCCTATTTACATCAATGGATAGATCTTCCACACAGAAAATCAACAAGGAAACAGTGGTTTTGAATGACACAGTGGACCAGGTGAATCTAACAGATATATTGAGAACATTCCATCCTAAAATAACAGACTGCATATTCTTTTTAAATGCATATGGAATATTCTCCAGAATATATCACGTTAGGTCATTAAACAAATGTCAACAAATATCATGCATCTTTTCCAACCACATGCTATGAAACTAGAAATCAACCACATGAAAAAATCAGGAAAGAAGAAAAATACATGGAGGTTAAATAACACGCTACTAAACAATGGATGGGTCAGCCAAGAAATCAAGAGCAAATCAGACAATACGTGAACACAAATGAAAATGAAAACACAACAACCCCAAATTCTTATGATGCCACAAAAGCTGATCTAAGAGAGAAATCTATAGCAATATAGGCCTACTTTGAGGAGCAAGAAAATTCTCAAACTACATAATAACCTTATACCTAAAAGGAGCTAGAAAAAGAAGAACAAACAAAACTCAAAACCAGCAGAAGAATGGAAATAACAACTATTAGAGTAGAATGAAAAGAAGTAGAAAATTAAACACACACACACACACTGCATTACAACAGATCAGTGCAACCAGGAGCTGGTTCTTCGATAAGATCAACAAAACTGAGAAGAATTAAAGCAGACTCATAAAAAAGGGCCAGGGAGGAGAGAGAGAAGACTCAAACAAAATAAAAAAATAAAAGACAAGAAACAAACAACACCACAGAAATATCCAAAACTATATGAGACTGTTATGAAAAATTATATGCCAACAAATTGGACAACCTAGAAGAAATGCATAAATTCCTACAAACATATAACCTCCAAAAACTTAAGTAGAAAGAAGTAGAAAACTTGAACAGACTGATAACCAGCAATGATATTGAATCAATCATTCAAAAACTCCCAAGAACCAAAAATCTTGGACCAGATGGCTTCACAGGTAAATTCAACCAAATAGTTAAAGAACAGTTAATACCTTTTCTTCTCAAACTATTCTAAAAAAATAAAAGGGAAAGAAAAGATTCCAAATTCATCCTATGAGACCAGAACTATCCTGATATCAAAACCAGATAAAGATACTACAAAAAAAGGGAATGGCAAGCCAATCTCTCAGATGAACATAGATACAAAATTCCTCAACAACATAGTCACACACCAAATCCAACAACACATTAAAAAAAAGTATTCACCATGATCAAGTGGGATTTATTCCTCAAATGCAAAGGTGGTTCAATATTCACAAATCAATCAGTGTGGTACATCACATATGATCATATCAATAGATGCAGAAAAAGCTTTTGACAATGTACAAATCCAGATAAGAATCTTCAACAGAGTAGGTTTAGAGGGATCTCAATGTAAACAGGCCACATATAAACAACCCACAGCTAAAATCATCATCAATGGTGAAAAACTGAGAGCTTTTCCCCTAGGAAAAAGACAAGTATATCCACTCTAACCATTTTTTTTAAAGATTTTATTTATTTATTTGACAGACAGAGATCACAAGTAGGAAGAGAGGCAGCAGAGAGAGAGGAGGAAGCAGTGTCCCTGCCCAGCAGAGAGCCCGATGTGGGGCTCCATCCCAGGACCCTGGGAACATGACCCGAGCTGAAGGCAGAGGCTTTAACCCACTGAGCCACACAGGTGCCCCACTCTAACCATTTTTATTCAACATAGTATTGGAATTCCTAATCACAGCAATTAGATAAGACAAAGTAATAAAGAAAAAAAAAGGAAAAAAATAAAGGCAACTAACTTAGTAAGGAAAAAATAAAATTTTCATTTTCTGCAAATAACATGATACTACATATAGAAAAATCTAGACTCCTCCAAAAAACTACTAGAACTGATAAATGAAGTCAATAAAGTCACAGGATACAAAATCCATATATATCAATATCAATATGCATAAATCAGTTACATTTCTATGAGGTAGCAGAAACAGAAATTAAGAACACAATCCCTTTTATAATTGCATCCAAAATAATAAAATACCCAGGAATAAACTTAACCAAGGAAGTGAAAGACATGTACTCTGAAAACTATAAATGCTGATGATAGCAACTGAAGAGGACACAAAGTGGGAAGATAATCTATGGTCATACATTGGAAGAACAAATATTGCTAAAATGTCTATACTACTAAAAGCAATATACACATTTATTGCAATCCCCATCAATATGCCAACAGCATTTCTCACAGGACTATAATGAATGATCCTAAAATTTGTGTGGAATCATAAAAGACCCTGAATAACCAAAGCAATCTTGAAAAAGAACAAAATTGGAGGTACCACAATCCCAGATTTCAAGATGTATTACAGAGCTGTCATGATCAGAACAGTATGGTAATAGCACAAAATAGACAGAGATCAATGAAACAGAAAACAGAGCTCAAAAATAATCCTATGATTATATGGTGAATTAATCTTCGACAAAGGAGGCAAGAACACGCAAGGGAAAAAGACAATCTCTTGAACAAATGATATTGGGAAAACTAGATAGCTACATGCAAAAGAATGAAATTAGATCACTTTCTCATACTGCACATAGAAGTAAACACAAAATGGATTAAATGAGATCTGAAACCATAAAAATTCTAGAACATAGCAGCTTCAGCAATTTCTCTGTTACCAACTGTAGCAAAAATTTTTTTAGTATGTCTCCTAAGGCAAAAGAAATAAAAGCAAAAATAAATTATTGGGACTATATCAAAATAAAACTTATGCCAACAAAGGAAACAACCAACAAAACAAAGAGAACCTACTGACTGGGAGAAGGTATTTGCAAATGATATATCTGATAATGGGTTAATATCCAAAATATATAAAGAATTCATGCAACTCAACACCACAATCCCCAAATAATCCTATTAAAAGTGGGAAGACAGAACAGATATTTCTCCAAAGAAGATATACAGATGGCCAAGAGACACATGAAAAGATGTTAACATCATTCATCATCAGGGAAATGCAAATCAAAATCACAGTGATTTGTTACCTCACTCCTGTAAGAATGGTGAAAACCAAAAACACAAGTAACAAGTATTGGTGAGGATGTGGAGAAAAGGAACCCTTGCCTACTGATGGGAATGCAAACTGGTGTAGCCATTGCGGAAAACAGTATGGAGATTTCTCAGAAGATTAAAAATAGAATTACCATAAGGTACAGTAATTCCACTACTGGGTATTTACCCAAAGAATGTGAAAACACTAATTCAAAAAGACATATGCACCCCAGAGTTTACTGCAGTATTATTTACGAGAACCAAAATAAAGAAGTAGCCCAAGTGTCCACAGATAGATGAATGGATAAAGAAGAGGTGGTATATATAATGAAATACTACTCAGCCATACAAAAGAATGAAATCTTGCCATTTGTAATAACATGGTAAAATAGAATAATGCTAAGTAAAATAACTTAGAGAAAGAGAAATACCACATGATTTCACTCATATGTAGAATTTTTTAAAAATTAGAATTTAAGAAAGAATTTTAAAAAAACAAGCAAAGAAAAAAAAACAGACTCTTAACTAGAGAACTAGTTGTTAGTTAGCAGAGAATAGGTGGGTTGGGGGATGGGTGAAACAGGTAATGGGGATTAGGAATACACTTATGATAAGCACTGAATAACACAGAATTATTGAATGACTCTCTTGTATATCTGAAACTAATATAATGTACACTAGTTATATTGGAATTTAAATAAATAAAAGTAAAAAGCCTTTTAAATAACAAAAATGAGTGAAAAAAAACCCACCCTAACATTTCATTTTTCTTCTAGAGAAAGGCCTTAGATTTTTTAACTTAAATTTAGAAAAGTTATATTAAATAAACCTATATTTTCACCTCTAATAGATGACATTTAACATTTTATAATACAACAGTCTATAACACAGAGTATACTTTTGGAGCTGCAAGGAAATAACCACCAGAGCAGACAGGTACCAAAGTTACATTAAATCTTCTTTCATGACCATGCATTTCTTTTTTTTTTTTTTTTCATTTTATTTATTTATTTATTTATTTATTTTTATTTATTTTTATTTTTTATTTTTTTATTATTTATTTATTTATTTATTTTTTATTTATTTTTTTCAGCATGACCATGCATTTCTAAACCTAGAGGCTACACAGGGAGTTTCTGAATTAACAATGGATTAAAACTGCTCAGTAATGTATACCTTCTATCTCAGAACAGATGTTTTTAAATATACATTCAATCATCAAAGGCCATGTTACCACGACTGGAAAGATATTATGAGCCATTCATCAAATATACATTTGGTAGTATTATTAAAAGGGAAAACCACTGATCTCAGAAATGAAAACCTTGAGGAAAGTAAGAAAGTTCTATAAGATTTTTAAAACATAATCAGAAGCACCACATTATAATTCTTTCAAAATTGTGTTATTGCTCAAAAAATACATTAAAGAGAATAAATGCATATATTCAGACTATTAAGAATGATTATTCTATATCATAGATAGACAAGAAGAAATTAAACCTACACTGCATCAGATTTAATTATTAATATAAAATGACTAAATATAATCCTTGGCTCAAAAAATAATTACTAAAGCAATGATAATTAAGCAGAATTATTTGTACTACAAATGCTAATATGCAATTGAAAAATGTTTTCTTAGTGACTACTGCATTTCAAATCCCAGGAGCGTAAAATATAGGATCTGTTTTTGAGTATGTACATTTACTTCAGGGAAACAGGGAATAAAGGCAATTATCTAAAAAATTCAAACTGAACTGAAGTATATTTGTGATTTATTATTCAACTATTCTTATTTTCAACAGTGCATTTTTATCAACTATTGCTGTATTTTTCCCAGGATAGAAATGGAAAACTTTGTGGATTAAAGCTCTGAAGCAATCAGCTTGTATTTTTTTTCTGCACATTTATTTTCAAAAGTGGCAGTATTTTTAAATAAAGTAATAAAAATTACCTAGATGTATTATAACAACTTATTAAAAATCAAAGATATGACAATATAATGTTGAAAGATACACCTATGAGAAAAATAAAGAAGCATTTTTTTTTTATAAATCAAGGTTGTTAGTCATAGCAATACTGAAATACTGACAAGCCAGAAGGGCAAGGGTAGTTCGGTTTTTTTTTCCCCCCACAGATTTGGTTTCCTTATAAAAACTGAAAACAATCCTCTTTAAGCCTGTGACTCTGTTTAAGAGAACTATGGCTATGAAAATTTTAAAATAAATAATCTGTCTTTTTTTTGTAATAAAGAATGAATGAGTAAGGTGACTTATTCCTTAAACTTTTCCTAGTACTTCTCACCTTGGTGCCATTTGAAAATGTCAAAATATTTTAACCATACTGATTATTAGAATTACTTGGAAAAAAATAATTTTTCTTTCCAACAACTTCATAATAGATGACAATGTCATATGGGTCCTGGGCAGCCTTTATGAAAGACATTTCAGTATATTTCTGCAACACTGAATGTATCTTGAAAATAATGAGGCACCTATCTACTCTTTAGTAAATTTATTTTAATAAATACCAAAATGAGCAGACCAAGCCATCTGTGTTCTTCTTGCTAGCAATAAAAAAGGCATTTGTTTGAGGATGACATATTTCTCAGAGTGCACCAAGTACTTTATTTTATGATGGTATTTATACAGCTTCCTCTAAATGAAATAATGCAAGATGTTTATTATTTCAGCATCTGCTCCCATATTCTCTAAGCCACTTGAACGGTGACTCATGTTTCTTTAAAAAAAAAAAAATCACTTGATTGTTTCAGCTTATAGTTGCACAGATAGGCCTGTTTTCTTTTTTGAACATTGTTCACTCTCAATCCAACAAATGCTGTAAAGGAGAAATGTAAGTTCTATGAATCAAGAGAAAGAGAAAAAAGTCTAGCAATAAAAAGTATTTATAAACAAGTTCTTAGCTATTTTGTTTACTGTTACTGATGTATTTATTATTACTCCACTTGTTTGAAAGGATTTTGTATGGCTGTCCTGCATTGTACTTTGCATTTCTTCTCAAGCAGCCAAGAATGCAAGTTTTAAATATTCACAGTTATTATTGTTATTCTTTTAGTCTCAGAATCACTAAACCTTAGATGCTTTACCTATATTTATGTTCTAGAGAAATAGGTAATAGTAAGTATTACAAATATTTACTGGAAGACCAACCCTCCCTCAGAATGTTTCCTCGATTGATCCATCAGCAGCATGCCAACCTTAGCACACTTCTCTTACACACCGTCTCTAACAGATTTACATGCATATCCCTTTTTCTGTAAGACCTCAGGAAAGTCATTTGCTTTTACCACACAGCATATACCTAATACAGGACTGTGGGAGAAGAAATGATTTAACTAAAATAACTGCAATTAACAGGAGTAGGGGAGAGATTGACACTTAGTAGCTTGCTTAAAATGACAAACAAAAACAAGACAAACAAGTCATCTGAAAGTATGGTATACTATATAATTCATAAGCTGGGATGATACTCAGCTAATACACAGGTCTGGCCACATCAGTGATATGGGGTCATATCAATCCAGTCAGATTTCTTTGTGCCTTGTTGTACCATGTGGCTGGTGAAATTCTGGCTATCACTTTAGCTTATAAGGGTTTTCTATTCTGAGAAAAATATAAACCTCAACAAATTAACAAAATTCTGTTTTTTACTATACTCTGTTATCCTAAAACTCTACCTTTCCTTTTTCATAGATTTTTCCATTTTAATGGGATATTGCTATATTTTAAAATATTTCACTTAGAATATGTTAGCAGGAAAAAATATTTGGACTTGATGTTAGGATGACAGAGATGTCAAGGATTGATATTTCTAATATTTGAATAGAGTTATCTTGGGGCAAACTGAGATTAAAAAGCTGGATTTGGAATGTGTTGAGATTGATATAATGGTAGGCTTAGTTTCTGTTATTAATTTATCTAGTAAATTATACTTATACACACACTAAGTATCCTCATTTATGACTTTCATTTAATCAGAAAGTAATACTAGTGTTTTTTTTTTTTTTTAAAGACGTTATTTACTTATTTGTCAGAGAGAGAGTACAACTAGGGTGAGCAGCAGACAGAGGAAGAGGCAGGTTCCCTGTTGAACAAGGAGCCCAATGGAGGACTCAATCCCAGGACCCCAGGATCATGACCTGAGCCAAAGGCAGACACTTAACTAACTGAGACACCCAGGCATCCCAAGAAAGTACTACTAGCGATTTTATTGAATAAAACATAGAAGTTAATTTTAACAGTTTAGTATGGGTGGGAAAGAAGCAGAATGCTACAAGTACCATTTTTGTAGCTTGTTTAGTGCAGTAACATTACTAACATATTCTAACCCAAATATCTAAATTCAGTAGCTCATATTACTAAATCTTGATAGTCTCTAGACCCTAAGAATTATCTTAGGATGGGTCTAAGTCAGAGCAAGCCAAAATTTTCTGTCAGTTATAAGAAAGTTCTCTCACTCTCTTAAACCAGGGAAATCTTTTTGCTAGTTCACAAGGTCCCTAATAGGAGTTCCCTTGCTGTTCGAGAATATGAGGCAAGGTATTCAATTGCTGTAGAAGAATACATTAAAACAGGCCAACAGGAGTTTCCAGTGGCCCTTAAAGCTAATCTAAAATATGAAACCGAAGGAAATAAAGAGAATTAATTTGGGTAATAGAGCAAGTCCATCCAAACTCACAGGCTGTGTGTTTGAGTTCTTATTCCATTTCATTTTAGTAATGGGAAAAAAGGCTTGGGGCAAATACACAAGGCTAATGCATTGGCTTCTTTCTTTGCTTTTCTTTAAATCAGTGCTATAGTCACTTAACCCCTCTGCCAAAACCCAATTCCATCTAAACATGGAAAATCTATTACTTCACTTTCAGGACAAAATCACTATTATTTTTAATCCATCGAACTCATTACATTTTCAAGCAGGAATCCATCAAGATTATAATCTAAAATTTCAATTAAAAAATCTTCCTGAGACAAATAAACTCACACTCTTTCCCTGTGAAAAGAAAGTTAATTTTAAGGAATTCTTTTACAGTTTCCTGAGATGTCCTTTATAGCTACGAGATACTCTGCTCTCAATATTAAGCAGGAAAAAAAGAGGAAGAAAATAATAAAGGGATATAAATGATCATTTTTTGTGTGTTTTCATGTATGTGCATTTGGCAATTTTGAAAGCAGAGAGAAAAATCTTTTATACATTTCAACACTGACCCATGTAATACAAGGCTGTTATTAGTGACAAGTTAAAATTGAATACAACCTGTAATTACCTTAGCAGTATGAAAATATCTGCTGCTTATCTAGACTAATAATTTCAAATAACAAAAAGTTGCTATTTTAAGTGAGTTACCCACTGTTTCTCATATGGGGGGGAGCAAAATATATTCCAATTATTTAGAATTTTGAAAGTGTTGATTTCATTTCTCATTGAGATGATAAGACTCTTGATAAATACATTGCTTTCAATTGTCATGCTTTAAACTTTAATCATTGAGAAACTATTTCTTAAAAATGCATATTAAAATTCTCTACAGTTTTGAAAATAAGCCTAACATACTGCAGTTCTATTATATCTACCAGGGGATAAGGAGTAGTCCATCATATTTCCAATTAAAATGCTCCAATAGAAAGCACCTTGCTTTATGAGGCCCATTTGTAAGACTGGATTTGACACTAATGTGTGATTACTGAGATAAATTATGATGTTCTAACAAATATAACTAGGGGTGCATAGGTTTGCTATCAGGATAATTATGTTCTGTAAGTATTAATGACTATTTTTCATAATTATAAATGGAAATTACTTTTTAATTGTTTTCATAGCAAAATCACCCTTTTACCTAAACTTGTAAATAACTATTTACTGTATTCCTTTATTTCTGATAGTTATTTAGGAATGCAGCTGTTCTATCACTGGATAAGTATTAATTTTTCACCATGTTTTGTAGCATTAATTCATGTAAGTTTTATTCATATTCAATAATGGTATTTTCTACATAAAAAAGGTCAATAATGCTATTTTGTGGAGTAAAGAATCCCTTAGAAAATTTTCAATTAGCCATTTTTCAAATATAGTGGATGAATAATGCATCAGTACCCCCATTGATTTGTAGGCCTTCTTAATTTCAGAACGCATCACTTTTACATAGTAGCTCTACTGCAGTGCTCAATGTTCTGTTTTGCTCACTGTTTGTTCCATTCTCAGTAGGTTCTTCATATGGGGCCTTTATGATATCTTGTACCATCTGGACTCATGTCTCCTCCATAGCTTTACGTTTTACAAATAATTTTCTAGTTATTCTTGCCTGTTTGCTCCCTTGGATCAATTCTGGAACCCTTCTGTAACACTTCTTAAAAGCACCATAAGGTAGGTTTTTGAGGTTCATGTTTATATGTTAATTTCAGACAAATGGAAGTTATCACAATTTCATGGCTCACATTCAGGACAAGTGAGTTTTTGTTATTATTGTTGTTGTTTTAAGATTTTATTTATTTATTTGGGGGACACCTGGGTGGCTCAGTCGGTTAAGTGGCTGCCTTTAATTCAGGTCTTTTATCGCAGGATCCTGGGATGGAATCCCACATCAGGCTCCCTGCACAGAGGGGAGTCTGCTTTTCCCTCTGCCGGCCGCTCCCCCTGTTTGTGTGCTCTCTCTCTCTGGCATATAAATAAATAAAATCTTAAAAAAATATATTTTATTTATTTGAGAGAGTGAGAAAGAAAGAGAACAGAAGGAGAGGGGTAGAGGGAGAGGGAGAAGAAGACTCCCCACGGAGCAGGCAGTCTGTCCCAGGACTCAATCCCAGGCCCCTGGGATCATGACCTGAGCTGAAGTCAGATGCTTAATTGAGCCACCAAGCCATCCCTAGGGACAAGGAAATTTTTAAATCACCTCATTAAAGTATGATTGACATACAAAAAGGTATATATATTTATGTATGCCATAAAGTTACCCATCACCACCAAAAGTTTTCTCCTACCCTTTTCACTTATTTTCTTTTCTTTTTTTTTTTTTTTTTGGTGTTTAAGAACACTTCACGTAAGTACTACCTACCCTCTTACCCAACTTTTGAGTATGTAATGGAGTGTTAACTATAGGCACTATCCTGGAAAACAGATCTCTCCAGCATAGCTAAAACTTAGTACCCCTTGAGTAATAGCTCCCTATTTTCTGCTCTCTCCAGCCCCTCCAGCGACCACCACTCTACTCTCTCCTATGAGTCTGACTATTGTAGATTTGTCATATAAGTGGCATCATGTACTATTTGTCCTTTTTTTTCTCCTTCAGCTTTCCTTTCTATTTACTCACATTTCACTGTTAGCATAAGAGAAGATTTGACGCCACCAATTTTCTTTCTGTGACTCATATCTTATTTTCTAATTTATTTTTTTATTTGAATTAACATATAATGTCTTATTTGCGTCAGGGATACATGTCTGTGAATAATTGTCCTTCTATTACTGGCATATTTTACTTACCATAACTTACTCCAAGTTAGCCAATGTTGTCACAAATGTCAGAATTTCCTTCTTTTTAAAGAATGAATACTATTCCATTTTATATAAATATCACATTTTCTTTACTCTTCCATCCTCTGAGGTTATTTCCATGCTTATTGCCTGTTATGACTAATGCTGCAACAAACATGAAAATGCAGATCATCATGTTGAGATCCTTTTTCAATTCCTTTGGATGTAGACCCAGAAGTGGAATTGCTGTATCATATGGCACTTGAACTTAAATTTTTTGAATTTCCATAGTGGCTGCACCAACAAACATTCTTATGAAGTATATAAATGTTCTTTGTCTCCAAAACCTTGCCATCCCTTATTGTCTATCAGGTTGTGCTGCTGTAACAAAAATGCCATCAAGTGAGTGGCATAAGCAGTAAACATTTATTTCTCATGCTTCTGCAAGGTCATCAGGGTACTGGCTGACTCAGATCCTGTCAAGAGCCTGCTTCCTGGTTCAAAGACTGTTTTCCTGCTGTACACTTATAGGCAGAAAGAACAAGGGAATTTTCTGGGATTTTTTTTTTTTCCTTAATAGTTTCCATTTATGAGAGCTCTACATTCATGACCCAATCATGTTCTCAAGGCTGCATCATTAAATACCATCTACTGGGGATTAGATTGCAGCATACAAATTTAGGGGAATAAAAAGATTTAGTCCATAACATTTGTTACCTCTCTTTCTTTTCTTTAATAGTCATCTTAGCAAGTGATATCTCACTGTGGTTTGGATTTGCATGTCCCTAATGATTAGTAATGTTCAGAACTCTCATATAACTGTTGGCCATTGTAATCCTTTTCCTCAGAAAAAAGTCTATTTAGTATCTTTGCCCCTTTTTAAATTGGGTTATTAACTTTTTTTTTTTTTTTTTGCTCTTGACTTGTGCTTCCAATATATTTTGGAATTAATCTTTTAACAGATGTATGCTTTGTGGATGTTTTCTCCCATTCCATATACTACCTTTTCAATTTTTTTCAATTTTTTATTTTTTTGCTTTGCAGAATTTTTTTTAGTTTGAGAAGTCACACTTGCATATTTTTGCTTTTGTTGCCTGTGCCTTTGGTGTTACCTACAAGAAATCATTGCCAATGCCACTTCTTTTCCTTCTTTTTTCCTTCTAGGAGTTTTACAGTTTCTGATATTACATGTAAATTTTTAATCCATTGCAAGTTAATTTTTGCATATGGTATAAGATGAAGTTTCAATTACATCCTATTGAATGTGACTATCTGATTTTCTCAACATCATTTATTGAAGATTATCTTTTTCTCATTGTGTATTCTTAGAACTCCCATCAAAGATCAGTGGGCCATATACATGTGGATTTATTTCTGGGCCCTGTTTTGTTCCATTAGACTATATACAGGTTTTTTTGTTGTTGTTTGTTGTTGTTTTAATTCCAGTATCCTACTGCTTGGTTTACATAGCTTCATAATGTATATTGAAATTAGGAAGCACAATGACTCTATCTTTGTTCTTCCAAAATTGTTTTGACAAATCTGGGTCTTTTCTGTTTCCATATGAATTTTTTATTTTTTATTTTTGCAAAATATGCCACTTGTTTTAGATAGAGGTTGAGCAAAATCTGAAGATTGATTTGAGTGGTATGTTCGTTTTAATAATGCTAATTCTTCTTATCCATGACCTGGCATGCCAATCTATTTATGTCTGCTTTTATTTCTTTTGTCAATGTTTTATAGTTTTCAATGTACAGGTAATTCACATTTTTTATTCAGTTTATTTCTAAGTATTTGTTTTTGATGCTATTACAAAAGTTTTCAAATTACAAACTAACAATTTTCTTTTCACATAGTTCATTGTTAGCATATAATAACACAACTTATGTTTGTATATTGGTTTTGTCTTTTGTGACCCAACACATTTATTAGTACTAATACAAAAATTTTATTAGGAAAATATTAGTATTTTTTGTGGAATTTTTAGGGTTGTGTATATATCAAATCTTACATTTTCAACAGACAATTTTACTTCTTCCCGTATGATTTAGATGTCTTTTATTTATTTTTCTAACTTAATTGCTCTGTTTAGGACTTCTAGTACTTTTGAGCAGATGTGGTCAGAGTATGCATCCCTGCTTCTCAGAGAAAAAGCTTTCAGTTTTTCATAATTCAGTATGATGTTAGTTGCAGGTTTTTCATATGTGAACTTTATTGTGTTTAGGTAAGTTTCTTCTAGGATGAATTTTCTCTTTTTTTTCAGAGTTTTTATCCTGAAATGGTGTTGAATTTTTTCATATTTTTCTTCAACTATCAAGATGATCATATGATTTTTATCCTACATTCTGTTACTATGGCATATCACATTGCTTGACTAAGATATGTTAAACCATCTTATTCAAGGAATAAGTCTCACTTTATCATGAGGTACAATTCTTTCAATATGCTTTAAAATTAGGTTTGTTAATATATTGTTGAGAATTTTTGCATCCATAGTCATCAAGCATATTGTCTGATAGTTTTCTTGTGATGTCTTTGTCTATCTTTGATATCAAGATGATACTGGCCTCAGTGTCTTATATTTTTGGGAAAAGTTTAACAAGGATTGGCATCAATTCTTTAAATATTTGATATAATTAATCTGTGAAGCCATCTGGTACTAGGATTTTCTTCATTGGAAAGCTTTTTTTTTTTTTTTTTTTTAAAGTTTTTATTTATTTATTTATTTAACAGAGAAAGAGTGAGCCAGCAAGAGAGCACAAGCAGGGGGGTGGAGAGCAGAGAGAGAGGGAGAAGCAGGCTCCTTGCTGAGCAGAAAGCCTGATGTGGGGCTCAATCCCAGGACCCTGGGATCACAACCTGAGCTAAAGGCAGATGTTTAACTGACTAAGCCACCAACAGGTATCCCTACTGGAAAAAAGTTTTTGATTAACTGATTCAATCTCTTTATTTATTATTGGTTTCTTCAGACTATTTCTTTGTGATTCATTTTTGGGAAGTTGTATATTTCTTTTTCTTTTTTTTCTTTTTTTAAATTTATTTATTTTTTTATTTATTTTTTCAGCATAACAGTATTCATTGTTTTTGCACAACACCCAGGGCTCCATGCAAAACGTGCCCTCCCCATTACCCACCACCTGTTCCCCCAACCTCCCACCCCTGACCCTTCAAAACCCTCAGGTTGTTTTTCAGAGTCCATAGTCTCTTATGGTTATAGCAGCAATGTCTACAATAGCCAAACTATGGAAAGAACCTAGATGTCCATCAACAGATGAATGGATAAAGAAGATTGGTATATATACACAATGGAATACTATGCAGCCATCAAAAGAAATGAAATCTTGCCATTTGCGATGACATGGATGGAACTAGAGGGTATCATGCTTAGTGAAATAAGTCAATCGGAGAAAGACAACTATTATATGATCTCCCTGATATGAGGACATGGAGAAGCAACATGGGGGGTTAGGGGGATAGGAGAAGAATAAATGAAACAAGATGGGACTGGGAGGGAGACAAACCATAAATGACTCTTAATCTCACAAAACAAACTGGGGGTTGCTGGGGGGAGGTGGGGTTGGGAGAGGGAGAGGGGATTATGGACATTGGGGAGGGTATGTGCTATCGTGAGTGCTGTGAAGTGTGTAAACCTGGCGATACACAGACCTGTACCCCTGGGAAGTTGTATATTTCTAAGGGTTTATCCATTTATTCTAAACATTCCAATTTATTGATGTTTAATTATTTCCAATGGTCCCTAATATTTTAAAAATTTTCTGTAGCATCATTTTCAATGTCTCCTCTTTCAATTCTGATTTTTACATATTTGAGTTCTCTCATTCAAAAAAAATATTTGGTTAGTCAAGTGCTTGCTGATTTGTTTTATCTTTAAAAACCCAACTTTTCTTTGACAAGTTTTTCTATTAGTTTTCTGTTATCTATTTCATTTTTTCTACTTTAATCTTCAGTATTTCCTTCCTTTTGCTAACTTTGGGCTTACTCTTTGGTTTATTTTCTAGTTCCTTGAAATGTAAAGTTAGGCTGTAATTTGAGATCTGTCTTCCTTTTTAATGTAGATAATTAGTAGTATAAAATTCTTATTCTGCTTTTGCTATATATATCCCATAAGTTTTGATAAGTTATATTTTCATTTCAGTTTGTCACGACCTATACTCTAATTTCCATTTGAGGTCTTCTTTGGTCCAGTGTTTGTTCAAGAGTATATTTAATTTTCATATATTCATGATATTTCTCATGTTCATTTTATTGTTGATTCTTAGTTTCATTCCATTATAATGAGGAAAGATACTTGGAATGATTTCAAACTTCTCAAGTTTGTTAAGACTTGTTTTGTCACCTAGTTTGTGACCTATTCAGGACAAAGTTTTGTGTATACTTAAGAAAAATGTGTATCTACTGTTTTTGGACAGAATGTTTTTGGCTGGTCTATTAGGTCTGTTTGGTTTATAGTGTTGTTTAAATCTACTATTTTCCTATTGGTTTTCTGTTGGGACACATTGTATCATTAATTCAGTGGTCCAAACCCTACTCTCAAATATCACAAGCAACTATATAGAATGACCAGTATATAACCCCTTTAAGTATAATAAAATGGGAAGTTAAATCTAATACATAATTTAATTATTAAATTATTTCCATTAACATAATATCTCAGAAATTATTTCTCTAACATTTATATAAGGTGTCCATTGTGTAAGTTAAATTATTTTTGCATAACACCCAGTGCTCCATGCAATACGTGCCCTCCCTACTACCCACCACCTGGTTCCCCCAACCTCCTACCCCCGCCCCTTCAAAACCCTCAGGTTGTTTTTCAGAGTCCATAGTCTCTTATGGTTCGCCTCCCCTTCCAATTTCCCTCAACTTCCTTCTCCTCTCCATCTCCCAATGTCCTCCATGTCATTCACAGACCTGTGCCCCTGGGGATAAAAATACATTATATGTTTTTATAAACATATTATGTTTTTTATATTATATTAAAATATAAATATTATATTAAAATATAAACATATTATATGTTTTTATAAACATATAATGTATTTTTATCCCCAGGGGCACAGGTCTGTGAATCCCTAGGTTTACACACTTCACAGCACTCACGATAGCACATACCCTCCCCAATGTCCATAACCCCCTCCCCCTCTCCCAGCCCCACCTCCCCCCAGCAACCCCCAGTTTGTTTTATGAGATTAAGAGTCATTTATGGTTTGGGCTAATTTGATTTTACATTATCCAGCTAATTATAAATTATTTCCATGAACATGAACTTGTTATAAGATCTTTAGAGTTCCTGACTTACCCTGAAGACAATTATACATTGTATGAAAATATACTAAAATGAACATGAGCATTCATTCACTCACTGCAACTTCATTACAAAATTATTTATTACAATGTGTAATTCTGAATAAAAATGATCAAGGGATTTTTATAAATGAGTGACTGGTGAGATTTTTTGAAAGGCACTAGAGGGCCTTTTTAAGGGCCAAGACCTCAGGAAACTTTTATATTAAAGTGAGACTCCGCTGTGCCGGTTTTGTTTTCTTAGTTGTATTGAGATACAATTGATATACATTTAACCACACATAATTAAAGTGTACAGTTTGATATTTGAGGATATTTGTTCACTACTGAAATGACCACCATGATCAAGATGATGAACATGTAACTGTTTAATTTATTTGCTTAAAACAACAACTATGTTCTCTAAAAATTCAACTTTTTCTTAAATCTTTCACTTTCATAGTTCCTTTCAGTTTGAAATTAGGTCATTCTTCAAAAAAAAAATAGTAAACATTCTGAACACCTACAAATTCAATAGGAGATAGAAGAGAAGAAAAGCACCAATTCTAGGAACAGAAAATTGACCACTTTTGAGAAGGTAGGACATGCGGAGAAGTGAATCTGAAATGATAGAAAGATAGATCATGGGGGCTGGGGCTAGCTCCCGGCAAGCAGTGGAGCAATAGAGCACAAAATTATAACTTTTAGAAGTCTCTTCCACTGAGGGACATCACTCCAGAGGGTAAGGGGGGGCGGGGTTGGAGCCATTGTGGGGACAGTGTGGTCTCAGGTGCCATGGGGTCACAGAAAGACCAAGAGTGTTTGAGTGTGGCAGAGTTCCCAGGTATCGGAGTGAGGAAGTCAACTATAGAGATGGAGCCGAGGAGTGAGCTCTCAGATCGGGGTTACCCTAAACCATGATCCAAGGCACAGTTGGGTCACTGTTCTTCAAGCAGGGACCAGTCAGGTGACAAATCCTGAGAGACCCTCTACTTCCTCTTCTGGGAGGAGTGGAGCAGGAGTGTGTGGCAGGAATCTGCTGGGTTTGGAGATTCCAAATGGGTCCATGAACCAGAGATAGAAATGTGCAGCCACAGGCCAGGTGAGCTCAGAGTGTGGCCAGAGACCAGGGAGATGGGAGGGATGGACTGCTTTTCTCTGAAGGTGCACTGAGGAGTGGGGTGCTGAGCTCTTGGCTCCTCCAGGCCAGAGATTGGGAGGGTGCCATTTTCATTCCTGTCCTCCAAAGCTCTATGGAGCTTTTTATAAGCTCCATATTTATAAATCATATATTTATAAATATATTTATAAATAAATAAATAAGCCCGCATCGGGCTCTCTGCTCAGCAGGGAGCCTGCTTCCTCCTCTCTCTCTGCCTGCTTCTCTGCCTACTTGTGATTTCCGTCTGTCAAATAAAAAATATAAATAAAAAATTTAAAAAATCTTTAAAAAAACATTTATTTCTTTTTGCACCCTTTTTCTCCCCCTGATTTTGGGTCTCTTCTGATTTGGTTAGCAAACATTTTTCAGGGGTCTTTGCCACACTTTTAGTATTTTATTCTTTAGTTTATATATTCTTATCTGGATAAAAGGACAAGGTGGAAAATCTCAACACAAAAGAATAAGAGGTAGTACTGAGGGCTAGGGACCTAATCAATATGGGAATTGGTAATATGTCAGAAATAGAGTTCAGAATGATGATTATCAAGATGCCAACTGGGCTTGAAAAAGGCATGGGAGATATTAGAAAAACCCTTTCTGGAGAAATAAAAGAACTAAAATCTAGCCAAGTTGAAATCAGAAAAGCTATTAATGAGGTACAATTACAAATGGAGGCTCTTATTGCCAGGATATATAAGACAGAAGAGAGAATTAATGATATAGAAGACCAAATGATGGAGAATAAAGAAACTAAGGAAGAGACAAACAACAACTGGACCAAGAGGGGAGAATTTGAGAGATAAGTGATACCATTAGATGAAACAATATTAGAATAATTGGGATCCCAGAAAAAGAAGAAAGAGAGAAAGGGGCACAAGGAATATAGGAGCAAAGTATATTAGATAATTCCCTATTATGGCAATGGGAATAAGCATCAAAATCCAGGAGGCACAGAGAACACCCCTCAAAATCAATAAAAATAGGCCCACACCCCATCATCTAATAGTAAAACTTACGAGTCTTCATGACAAGGAGAAAATCATGAAAGAAGCCTGGGACAAGAAGTCTTTAACATATAATGGTAGAAATGTGAGACTGGCAATAGACTCATCCACAGAGACCAGGCAGGCCAGAAGGAACTGGCATGATATATACAGAGCACTAAATGAGAAAAAACATGCAGCCAAGAATACTATATCCAGCTAGGCTATCATTGAAAATAAGAGAGATAAAAAGCTTCCAGGACAAACAAAAATTAAAAGAATTTGCAAACACCAAACCAGCTCTATAGGAAATAAGTGGTCCTCTAAGCAAAAATAGAGCCTAAAAGTAGCAGACCAGAAAGGAACAGAGACAATATACAGTAACAGTCACCTTACAGGCAATACAATGGCACTAAATTCATATCTCTCAATAGTTACCCTGAAAGTTAATGGGCTAAATGCCCCAATCAAAAGACACAGGGTATCAGAATGGATAAAAAAACAAAACCCATCTATATGTTGCCTACAAGAAACTCATTTTAGATGCGAAGACACCTCCAGATTTAAAATGAGGGGGTGGAAAACAATTTACAATGCTAATGGGGATCAGAAGAAAGCTGGGGTGGCAATCCTTATATCAGATCAATTAGACTTTAAGCTAAAGACTATAATAAGAGATGATGAGGGACACTATATCATAATCAAAGGGTCGGTCCAACAAGAAGATTTAACAATTTTAAATATCTATGCCCCTAACGTGGGAGCAGCCAACTATATCAACCAATTAATAACAAAATCAAAGAAACACATTGACAATAATACAATAACAGTAGGGGACTTTAACAACCCACTCCCTTAATGGAAAAATCATCCAAGCAAAAGATCAACAAGGAAATAAAGGCCTTAAATGACACACTGGACCAGATGGACATCACATATATATTCAGAACATTCCATCTCAAAGCAACAGAATACACATTCTTCTCTAGTGCACATGGAACATTCTCAAGAATAGATCACATCCTGGGTCACAAATCAGGTCTCAACCAGTATCAAAAGATTGGGATCATTCCCTGCCTATTTTCAGACCACAATGCTCTGAAGCTAGAACTCAATAACAAGAGGAAATTTGGAAAGAACCCAAATACATGGAGACTAAATAGCATCCTTCTAAAGAATGAATGGGTCAACCAGGAAATTAAAGAAGAATTTAAAAAATTCATGGAAACAAATGATAATGAAAAAAAATGGTTCAAAAATCTGTGGGACAGAGCAAAGGCAGTCCTGAGAGTTCCTTTCTAAAGGAACAAGAAAGGTCTCAAGTACACAATCTAACCCTACACCTAAAGGAGCTGGAGAAAGAACAAGAAAGAAACCCTAAACCCAGCAGGAGAAGAGAAATCATAAAGATCAGAGAAGAAATCAATGAACTAGAAACCAAAAAAACAATAGAACAAATCTACGAAACTAGGAGCTGGTTCTTTGAAAGAATTAATAAGATTGATAAACCCCTGGCCAGACTTATCAAAAAGAAAAAAGACCCAAATAAATAAAATCATGAAGAAAGGGGAGAGATCATAACTAAAACCAAAGAAATACAGACAATTATAAGAATATACTATAAGCAACTCTACGCCAACAAATTTGACAATCTGGAAGAAATGGATGTATTCCTAGAGACATATAAACTACCACAACTGAACCACGAAGAAATAGAAAACCTGAACAGGCCCATAACCAGTAAGGAGATTGAAACAGCCATTAAAAATCTCCCAACAAACAAAAGCCCAGGGCCAGATGGCTTCCCAGGGGAATTCTACCAAACATTTAAAGAAGAACTAATTCCTATTCTCCTGAAACTGTTCCAAAAAATAGAAATGGAAGGAAACCTTCCAAACTCATCTTATCAGGCAAGCATCACCTTGATCCCAAAACCAGACAAGGATCCCACCAAAAAAGAGAACTACAGACCAATATCCTTGATGAACACAGATGCAAAAATTCTCGCCAAAATACTAGCCAGTAGGAACCAACAGTACATTAAAAGGATTATTCACCACGACCAAGGGGGATTTATTCCAGGGCTGCAAGGTTGGCTCAACATCCACAAATCAATCAATGTGATACAGCACATTAATAAAGGAAAGAACAAGAACCATATGATACTCTCAATAGGTGCTGAAAAAGCATTTGACAAAGTACAGCATCCCTTCCTGATCAAAACTCTTGAAAGTGTAGGGATAGAGGGCACATACCTCAATATTATCAAAGCCATCTTTGAAAAACCCACCACAAATATCATTCTCAATGGAGAAAAACTGAAAGCTTTTCCGCTAAAGTCAGGAACATGGCAGAGATATCTATAATCACTACTATTCAACATAGTACTAGAAGTCCTAGCCTCAGCAATCAGACAACAAAAGGAAATTAAAGGCATCCAAATCAGCAAAGAAGAAGTCAAACTATCACTCTTCACAGATGATATGATACTATATGTGGAAAATCCAAAAGAGTCCACTCCCAAACTGCTAGAACTTGTACAGGAATTCAGTAAAGTGTCAGGATATAAAATCAATGCACAGAAATCAGTTGAATTTCTGTACACCAACAACAAGACAGAAGAAAGAGAAATTAAGGAGTCAATCCCATTTACAATTGCACCCAAAACTATAAGATAGCCTAGGAATAAACCTAACCAATGAGGCTAAGAATCTATATGCAGAAAACTATAAAGTACTCATGAAAGAAATTGAGGGAGGCACAAAGAAATGGAAAAATGTTCCATGCTCCTGGATTGGAAGAATAAATATTGTGAAAATGTCTATGCTACCTAAAGCAATCTACACATTTAATGCAATCCCTATCAAAATACCATCCATTTTTTTCAAAGAAATGGAACAAATAATCCTAAAATTTATATGGAACCAGAAAAGACCTCGAATAGCCAAAGGAATATTGAAAAAGAAAGCCAAAGTTAGTGGCATCACAATTCTGGACTTCAAACTCTATTACAAAGCTGTCATCATCAAGACAGCATGGTACTGGCACAAAAACAGAAACATAGATCAATGGAACAGAATAGATACCCCAGAAATAGACCCTCAACTCTATGGTTAACTAATCCTTGACAAAGCAGGAAAGAATGTCTAATGGAAAAAAGACAGCCTCTTCAATAAATGGTGCTGGGAAAATTGGACAGCCACATGCAGAAAAATGAAATTGGACCACTTCCTTACACCACACACGAAAATAGACTCCAAATGGATGAAGGACCTCAATGTGAGAAAGGAATCCATCAAAATCCTTGAGGAGAAACAGGCAGCAACCTCTTTGACCTCTTTGACCTCAGGCGCGGCAACATCTTCCTGGGAACAACGGCAAAGGCAAGGGAAGCAAGGGCAAAAAATGAACTATTGGGATTTCATCAAGATCAAAAGCTTTTGCACAGCAAAGGAAACAGTTAACAAAACCAAAAGACAACTGACAGAATGGGAGAAGATATTTGCAAACGACATATCAGATAAGGGCTAGTATCCAAAATGTATAAGGAACTTAGCAAACTCAACACCCAAAGAACAAACAATCCAATCAAGAAATGGGCAGAGGACATGAACAGACATTTCTGCAAAGAAAACATCCAGATGGCCAACAGACACATGAAAATGTGCTCCACATCACTTGGTATCGGGGAAATACTAATCAAAACCACAATGAGATATCACCTCACACCAGTCAGAATGGCTAAAATTAACAAGTCAGGAAATGACAGATGCTGGAGAGGATGTGGAGAAAGGGGAACCCTCGTACACTGTTAGGGAATGCAAGCTGGTGCAACCACTCTGGAAAACAGCATGGAGGTTCCTCAAAATGTTGAAAATAGAACTACCCTATGACCCAGCAATTGCACTACTGGGTATATACCCTAAAGATACAAACATAGTGATCCAAAGGGGCACGTGCACCCGAATGTTTATAACAGCTATGTCTACAATAACCAAACTATGGAAAGAACCTAGATGTCCATCAACAGATGAATGGATAAAGAAGAGTGTTATATATACACAATGGAATACTATGCAGCCATCAAAAGAAATGAAATCTTGCCATTTGCGACGACGTGGATGGAACTAGAGGGTATCATGCTTAGTGAAATAAGTAACCCGGAGAGAGACAACTATCATATGATCTCCCTGATATGAGGAAGTGGAGATGCAACATGGGGGGTTGGGGGATAGGAGAAGAATAAATGAAACAAGATGGGAGACAAACCTTAAGTAACTCTTAATCTCACAAAACAAACTGGGGGTTGCTGGGGGGAGTGGGGTTTGGGAGAGGGGGAGTGGGTTTATTGACATTGGGTGGGTATGTGCTATGGAGAGTGCTGTGAAGTTTGTAAACCTGGCGATTCACAGACCTGTACCCTCAGGGATAAAAAAAATACATTATATGTTTATAAAAAAATAAAAAAGAAATAAAAAATTTAAAAAAAGAAGAAATGAAATCTTGCCATTTGTGAGGATGTTGATGGAACTAGGGGGTATTATGCTAAGTGAAATAAGTTAATCAGAGAAAGATAATTATCATATATTCTCTCTGATATGAGGAATTTGAGAGGCAGGGTGGGGGGTTTGGTGGGTAGGGAAGGAAAAAAATGAAACCATATGGGATCAGGAAGGAGACAAACCATAACATACTCTTAATCTCACAAAACAAACTGAGGTTGCTGGGGGGAGGGTGTATGGAGAGGGTGGTTGGGTTATTGGCATCGGGGAGTGTATGTGATATGGTGAGTGCTGTTAAATGTGTAAGCCTGATGAATCACAGACCTGTACCCTTGGGGCTAATACAATATATGTTAATAAAAATAATTAATGAAAATAAAATAGTGTATACAAATTTATTAAGGCAACTTACCACCATATCCACAACAGCTGCAAAACAATAATTAAAACCCAGAAAAGTCTTTTTTAATAGATACTTTTGCTCATTGAAACAAAACTGGGGCATCTTTACAATATTGTTTATTACAATGTAGTCTTTGAAATTTCATGTAATCTTATGGCTGTAATCATCTCAACTGGTAATTCTTCGTATTTATCTAAAAGTAGAAATATTTGCTTCCCAGAATTTTTATCTACTCTCTTCTGCTCCCTAGATTACCCCTTCTTATATCTTCTAATTTAACATCACTTACACTTTATAAAAATATGCTCCAAGTGTTAAATTACAACTTAAATATCCCTGGTGGTTCAGTAAATAGAAGTCTAGGCAAAATACTTCTTTTTTTTTTTTAAGATTTTATTTATTTGTCAGAGAGAGAGGGTACACAAGCAGGCAGAGAGGCAGGCAGAGAGAGAGGAGGAAGCAGGCTCACTGCCAAGCAAGGAGCCCGATGCGGGACTCGATCCCAGAACTCCGGGATCATAACCTGACCCGAAGGCAGTGGCTTAACCAACTGAGCCACCCAGGCGTCCCTAGGCAAAATACTTCTAATAAGCTTTGGGTTCATTGAATAAATACTCCTTATAATATAATACTAATTTATTGAGTGCTTAAAATTAATTTTTCATGTTAAAATAAAATTTTGTGTCCTCAAGAAAATCTATTTTTAATTCTAAAACTTTCAATGAGAAATTAAATCAATTTAAACAACTTGTGAATCAGCCATTCCCTTTGTAGATTAAGATTAATTAGTATCAGGGACACCTGGGTGGCTCAGTCAGTTAAGCATCTGCCTTCAGCTCAGGTTATGATCCCAGAGTCCTGGGATCAAGCAGTGCATTCAGCCTGGCATCTGGCTCTATGCTCAGTGGAGAACTTGATTGTCCCTCTCCCTCTGCCTGCCACTCTGCCTAGTTGTGTTCTCTCTTTCTCTCATTCTCTGTCAAATAAATTTAAAATCTAAAAAAAATTCAATTTCTAAAAAAATAGATTAGTATCAATACATATATTTTTTAAAAATCTTGTATGATATAAAAAATATACTTTTAAAGATTTTATTTAGTCATCTGTCAGAGACAGAGAGCAAGGAGCCTCCTTCTCCTTGTGCCTTCAGATCCCCTGGGATCATGATCTGAGCCAAAGGCAGATGTTTAACTGACTGAGCTACTCAGTCATGCCTGCATTTAAAATGTTTCTGTTTTGATATTAAGAAAACAATGGAAGGAAATAAGACTATTTGCCTAACTCATGACTTTGAAGGACAACCATAAAAGGATTTTATAGAAATATAATATCTTTTCAGATTTTTTTTTTGGAAAAAAATATATTATGTCTAGAATATAATAGTGCTAATACTATATAATGTAAAATTGTTCAAGAATAATACAATACTTGAACAGGACAACAGGATCAAATTTTATTTGGCAGTAATAGTATATCAATCTATTCCAAATAACTATACCATTATTAGGCCATAGAAACACTCAATACATGGCTTCAAATGAGAAAAAAATTAAAAAGATTATATGTTGTACTAGTTTCCATAAGGCTATTATACATACTGACACATATTTTTCACATTGCATTTTTAAAAGAATATATAGTAGGGGATTTTAAGAAAAGGGATGTTACAATAGCCAGAAGGTAAATAGAACAGTAATGATTTATTGTGATTTTCAAATGTGTGACAGGTCAACAGATATCTAAAAACCAAAACAGGAAAATCACACATGGAAGGCAGAAACCTTATACTTAACTACTTATTTCTCAGTTTAATTTAATTTAATTTAATCTACCTCCTCCCTATAATCACACTCTTTCCTTGCTAATACTGTAATCACTTTCTTCATTTTTCTTTTCTACTTAAAATAAGAATTCTTCGTGCTTTCAGGCTTCATCTTTTCATTCTCAAAGCTGTTTTTATACTCAATGAGTTCCAATCATGGCATTGTTTTCCACAAAACATTGATTGCATTTCAACTTTCATTCTTCTTTTCTCTGACCTTATTTTTACCCCTGACTTTGTTGCATTGTCCAGGAATTATTCAGAAAACTATTGCCTATCACTTAGTCTCCAGAGACAGATATAAAATCAAAATTGCTCCAGAAGTGGTACTGAGCAAGGAATCAGTTGGTGATTAATTCAAGATTTTAATTGCCTATATAAATTGCAGAAAGGAAGCAGTTTGGTGGAAAATCTCATCTATGACAAACTTAGAAACTCTATTTATTGAGACCAACTTCCTTGACATTTGTTCCTTCTTATGTTGTTTTATTAAGTCTTTTTATTTACCTCAAAAAATGGAGGATTTCATGTGTTATTCAATGCTCCACACACTTAGGAAATGATAGAGCATAAAACCCAAGAACTTTTCATGAAACACTGGTCTTTTTACAGAAGATTACATCGTTTTCTGATTTTTGTAATTAATATATTGCTTTCCTAGGACTCTTTCATGTTCAGTTCACTCTTTCAGATCATCAGAATCTTATAAAACATAGAAAGTCAGTCTGCCTTCAAAAAGTTAATTTTGAAACTGATGATATTTTTCCTGAATTTTGGAATTTCTCATACTGATAAATTTTCTCAAAATATTCTTGGAAAATTCCCAACCCTAGAATTTAAAATATTTCTCTAGTGTTCAGATACATTAAGCTGTATAACATGGCGTGAATTCACAAAAAACTTAATTTAAAAACTGTTGTTTCACTTGTATTAACACAAGCATATGATTTAATTACTACATGCTTCAGTTTATTGCTCTGTAGAAAGGGAATATAATAACTACTTCATAATGTAATTGTAAGGACCTGAGCCAGCTCTGGAAAGGAAGGAGCAAGTCCCAGAAAGAAAAGACCCTGATAAGGAGCTACATATTCTACTTAAGAAATCTTTCCAATTTTTGGCTGACTCTTACATCATGGAATTCCAAGACAGATTGATAGCAGTGAAAAAATAATGAACAGCGATTTAAACTCTTTTCCAAGCAATAAAGTTTGCAGTTTGACTCTACACAAGTTGGTTGTTTCCTAAAACAAAACATCAAGATTCTTTTGTGGATATAGCAGAGTCAAGATTCTCCACAATATATTATTCACAATGTCTGTGATAAGAAAACATAAAAGACATAAAAGAAAATACACTCACAATGAAGAATATAGAAAATATCAGGAGAAAGAAAATTTAAAAAGAAGCACATGGAAAATTTTAGCACTGAAAAATATGACACCTGATATTAAATATTCAATGGATGAAGTTGAGATCAAAATGGAGATGACAAAGGAGTGTATCATGGTTTAATAGATATTACTAGATATGAACATGGTTTAATCTGAACATGGTTTAATAGATATTACTAGATCTGTAGAAAACAAAAACTTAAGAAATAGGGGCACCTGGGTGACTCAGTGGGTTAAGCCTCTGCCTTCAGCTCAGGTCATGATCTCAGGGTCCTGGAATCAATCGAGCCCTGCATCAGGCTCTCTGTTCAGCAGGGAGCCTGCTTCTTCCTCTCTCTCTGCCTCTCTGCCTACTTGTAATCTCTATCTGTCAAATAAATAAAACCTTTAAAAAAACCCCAAAACTTAAGAAACAGACTCAGAAACCTATGGGACAAAAAGTCTAACATATATACATATAATTGGATTCCCAAATGGAAAGAGAATGAGACATACAAAACATGTATAAATATGATGGCCAAAAATTCTCTCAAATTTTTAGAAGTTATGTACTTATGTTTCAAAAATCTTATTAAGTCTGAATAGTATAAATATATTTTATATGGCTATTGCTGGTAATATTGATTTTTATGAAGTCCACTTTGATATTAATATAGCTAGCACAGATGTATTTGATCAGTATTTCAGGATTTAACTTTTTAATTCTTTTACTTTTTACTATCACTATCTTTATATTGAAATACTCTTTTAGATAGCCTGTAATTGATCTTATTTTATGTCTAATCTGACAATTTCTAAATTTTAATTGGATTATTTAGATCATTTCCACTTACTTATGTTACATTTTGACTTATCATTTTGCTATTTTGTTTTGTGTGTTTTCCCATCTACTCTGTTCTTTTTTTTTTTTTTTCTACTTTCCTTTTTTGGCAATTGAAAATATTTTAGGATTCCATTTTACCTCTATTACTGGTTTAGCCTATTTTCATTTTTTAGTCATTGCTCTAGAGTTTATTGTATGCATTTTAAAGTTATATAGTATACTTCCAAATAATATCTGCATACTATCTACACTGCTTTGCACATAAATGTGAAAGATCTACAAATAGCATAGTTCTATTTCTTGTTCTGTGTTTAATTTTTTTCTTATACTTTTACCATTACTTATGTTAGAAACTAAAATATATTGTTATGTTTACTTTCAACAGTCACTTATCTTTTAAAGAAATTTCAAAAATGAGGAAATGGACTCCTAAAATTGTATTTATAAAATACTTCATATTATTATGCTATTGCTGTTCCAACTCTTTTATTTCTTTTCAGCTTGAAGAGATGTCATTAACATTTTATATTGTACAGATCCATTAGAGACAAATTCTCTGTTATATGCCCTCAACCTTTTATTTTTCTTCATTTTTGTAGTTCACTGGATAGAGAATTCTAGGTTATCAATTTTGATTTTTCTCTCAGGACCTTGATGATCTCCTTCTACTGACTTCAGAATTTCATTTTTTTGATCAAGGGTCTGTAATTTGCTTATTTATTTCCCTACAGGAAGGTGTCTTTTCTTCCCTTATTGCTTTTATCATGCTTTTAATGATTTTTTTTTTACCAGTTTTGATTATAGTATTTTTAGGTGTGGTTTGCTTCATACTTTTTCCTGTGATTTCATTAATATCTTTGGATATTTGAGTTATAGTTTTTGTCAAACTTGGGGAAAAAAGGTAGCATTATTTCTTGAAGTTATTTCTTTCTGCCCTACTCTTTCTTCATCTTCTGGGACTTCAATTCATGAAATATGGAAACCCTTGATATTTCCCCACAGTTCACTGAAATTTTTTAAATGGCTTTTCTTACCTTTTTTTTTTCTCTGTGCTACAGTTTGAATAGTTTCTGTTCTTATATCCTTAAGTTAACTGACCTTTTCTTCCTGTAGAGTGTAATCTGCTAGTAGACCCATTCAATGAATTTTTTACTTCACGTATTATATTTTTAAACTCTATAAATTCTACCTCCTTAATCTATACTTACATTATCTTCCATTTCTTTAATCTATACATATATCTTTGTAAGTCTTTGGGTATATTTACAGTAGCTACTTTTTTTTTTTAATTTCAAGAATTTAAATTCCAGTATAATACTAGTTTCTCCAATATGAACAGAAGAATTTTTTATTTTATTTTAAGCCATTAGTTTCCATGTGTTTTGTTTAGAATAAGACAAATTTTAAAAAAATGAATATACTCCAAGAAAAGTGTTAATAAGAATGTTGGTGTTAATGGAATACTATGCAGTCATCAAAAGAAATGAAATCTTGCCATTTGTGATGACGTGGATGGAACTAGACGGTATCATGCTTAGCGAAATAAGTCAATCAGAGAAAGACAACTATCATATGATCTCCCTGATATAAGGACATGGAGATGCAACATGGGGGGTTAGGGGGATAGAAAAATAAATGAAACAAGATGGGATTGGGAGGGAGCCAAACCATAAGTGACTCTTAATCTCACAGAACAAACTGAGGGTTGCTGAGGGGAGGGGGGTCGGGAGAGGGGGGTGGGGTTATGGACATTGGGGAGGGTATGTGCTATGGTGAGTGCTGTGAAGTGTGTAAACCTAGTGATTCACAGACCTGTAACCCTGGGGATAAAAATACATTATATGTTTATTAAAAAAAAAAAAAGAATGTTGGTGTTACTCATATAAAATAAAATAATTGCTAAGTTAACATAAGCATCAATGATGCTTAGCGGACACTAATTTAGTTTATCAATCTGACAAAGGATAAGGCATTAAAAAATACAGCAATAGTATGTGTAAAATCTTGGAGGTACAGGATATTCTGAAGACATTTCTCTCTCACAGGATGCATGCATATTGATGGATAAAGTTCTAAAATGATTGAAATCACCTGACTCCATGCTAAAACATTTGGAGGTTACAACAAAAATAACTGAGGTTCTACTGAATAATTTTGGTATCATATGGTCATATTTCTATTTTGGAAAATATGCTTCTATGTATATATAGAAATGGAGTTCATCTGGCCTTTATTACAAATAAAAACCTTGCAGTTAATAAAGCAAAATGTCTGTAAAAATTTAAAAAGGGATGTTGAAAGACTTGATTAAGGCAGGACAGTGAGATGGGGAAAACAGGAGACTAATTTTAAAGACATTAAGGGGATATAGAAAGCATGAAAAAGTGGTATAGCCAAAGATCCAAGGGTTGGTAAAGGGAAGTTTAATGACTATTCTAGGGCAATGATGATCTGCTTTGCATATTTCTGGACTTGGTGGAAAGAGGACTATTTATGGGAGAAGAATTTTATTTATGACACTTACAAAAAAAGCAATTTAATTTTTATACATATCTATAGTCTTAATTAAAGACCAGTGATCTATTTATTATATTGCCCTTGGCTTTGGTCAGAACCTTATTAGCATGTGCATGTCTGCATATTAAAAAAAAAAAAAACTAATAAAAGGAGACTTGAGAGATGCATTAAACAAACAGAAAATAGGCAAACACACAAAATAACTAGGATAGAAAGGTTAGTAGTATTTAGTTCTAGTAAGGCTGGAAGCCTATCAGAGCCAGATTTCAGTCAAAAAAACAAACTGAAAGGAGAACAACCAGTAGAAAACTGTTTTAGAATGAAAGATTTAGAAATGACCTTCAATTTTAGTGTAAGAAATGTGTGTTTTATTCATTATGTAAGACTCTCTGCACTGAATTAATGAGGATAGTATTTGTTAATCAAAATTTAAGCAATTTCTCAACTTGAGATTTGGTTAGAGAAAATATCCTGTAGGTAATTATCTTGTAAATGTATCAAATACAGGCTTTGCCAGATAGTAAGTGCAAAAGAGGGAACAGTAATGCATTTTTTGATCTCTTCATGAATGCTTCAAATCTAGAAAATGCATTTTCAAAGTTTAATGTGCTATATAGATTGATTTTCATATGCATATACATTAGATATATTTATTGAAAATCAATCTTTTTTAGATATTAGAACCATGAGTAAATTTGTTGGAAAGCACTAACATCAACATTAACTATCAACAACTTCTGAAACAGTACTCATTGGGATGCTATTCTCTAATATAAAATTTCTTAAAATGTTATTTTATATATAGACTGGAGAATTTCAAACTTTATGAATAGCTGCCATTTAATATCATCCCACTGTTTAATGGAAAAGAAAAAAAGTTTAACAGTTTAAGAAATAATATGAAAATATCCAAATTTTGTGAAATTCAGAGACAAATTTGCTGGTTTTCACCTTAAATTAATCATAATAGAACATGATGTAGATCCATATTTATTTCTTATTGGGGATACCAGTCAATGGTAGTCAGATTTAATATCAGATCCTGGGTAATTTCCTTTGCCATCAACCCCATCTGATGATTCATGTCAACTGGCAGGCATAAGTTACTTTTATATCTGAGTCAGTCTTGTCAGTCAGAAGTAGAATATAGGAAACTTGGAATAAATCAATGATGATTCCAAACAAAGCATCTAAGAACAGTTTTGTCCTCCAAATCTTACTCATTAATAATCAGAGCTAAAAACCAGAGCTCAGGAGTGAACTCTACCACCGATTATTCTAAGGTCTTGGGTCTTGCCCTTTTGTGCTTTGATTCACATTCTGATTGCTAAGTGATCTTGCCTATCTCCTCTCCCTTTCCACATTCAAGATTAGAATCGGTGACCCACTTCCCATTCATTCCATTTCTCTGACTGGGCTGGTAGTACTTGCCAAACAGCATGCAACCAAGAGGACACTGCAGGAGTATTTACTGTCTGCATAATGTACTCCCTAAATATGTTTCAGTATCAGAGAGGTGAAAAAAAGGTATGTATCTGTTGAAAACACACTAGATTTTGAGATACTATAGAAAGTTAAATCACACTCACAATATGCAACTTTCCTCTATCTGTTTTGTGTTTGGTAGTGTCAACAGTGTTATATTTAGAATAGACTAATTAAAACCAACTACTAAACCATGAACGCCATCTTGTGGGGAGATCTGCTACTACTGTAGCATATTGTGCCCCCTTACCCAATCTTCAGCTTCCTAGCAATTTTTAGTTTCCTTCTCCAGAACATGGTGCTGTTCTAGTAAGCTCCAATAATCAAATCAAAGTGTTTTCATATAGAGACAAATTTCAAAATACTGGGGTCTAGATAGAATTGCATAAAATGTCATCTCCTTCATTTTGTCTTCTCTCTCCAAGTCATCTTATTTTACTACTTTGAAAATGAGCCCCTCCCGCCAAAAGTTTAAAGAGCTATTTTAGAAACAAAAAAATATTAAAAATACAGGAAATTACTTATGACACTTTGAAATAGGCAGAACATTCTTAAGCAACATGTAAAATGTAAAATGCAAAACCAATAAAGGCACACATAAAGAGAATTAGTGACATGCAAATACGACTTTCTCATTGATAGAAGATAGCAGAAAAATTGTCAGACAATAAATGCTCAAGTAGAAGAAATTATTTTCTAAGTACATAACTAAGATTGTTCTGCAATTCTATTGTATCATTCTGCATCAGTTAATAATGCATCAAATAACAATGTTGTTACCTGAATGTAACATCATTTCTCTCTAGTCCAGAGTCAATCTGGTCTTCTTATCCAAGTCTCTGGGGATAAGCATTCTGCATAGTTACAACTTAATTATTCCCTTTTGGTGTCCTCAGATTGGGATGGTACATTAAGTATTGTATTTAATTTATGGATTAAGAGTATGCCATTTTATTGCAAATTACAAGTTCCAAACTCTGATAAAAAGATTAAGTAGCATTCTATCAATATTATCCAGGAACTGTTCTGAAAAGATAATGCGGAAATAATTCTATTAATTCTTTGTCAGAATCTGCAATCTTTACTAATCTTTGTCTATGATCAACTTGGTAACCAAATGCATAATCACATATAAAGGGATTTTTCATGACTAAAAGACAAAACAAATGAAGCTTCTGTACCAAGATTACTATTATCATTTTATACTTGAAGCACATTCCTCAGATCCCTTTTACAAAGTTCTATATTGATCTGCACAGTGTTCCCAGGTGAGGACATGAATATGTACACTCATTTTCTTGGGTACCATTTTGTCCTTGTTTTGCTTTTCCAATACCTAGAGTACAAAAATAAGCCTTAAGAGGGTTATGAAAATGAACAACAAAACATGGCTAAGTAGAGAAAAAAAATAAATGGGACATGATTTTTATTATATTATATCCTGCTTCATCAAGAATGTTGTCTCATAAAGTTTATGAGCATTGAAGTGCAAATGTTCCAGAATTTGGACACAAAGAAGTTAAACAAAGAATAGAAAATATAAAATTGAGGACCAAGAAATTAAGTTAGAATACATTAAATGCATTTAATATGTTCACTTAAAAATATTTGAGATATTTTATAATTATCATATTTGATATTAAAGACATTGTACAATGTGATTATTCCCTTGACATAACTATGAAGTACTCTATGTCCCTGGGGAGAGTTCAACATCATTACAGTTTTCTTTTCTTTTTTTCTTTTCCAAGGTCCATCATGAAAAAATGGACCATGCATTTTCAAAAAGCACAGTGATGTAAAGAAAACCCATTGATCTTAAAAAAGAACCTTCAAAGTTGGTTTTCCTCTAAAGTAATACTATTTAAAAGGATTAAATTGTGTTGTTGGGTTGGAAAAAATTACAAAATTTGGATCATGGATTTGAATGATTACTGACATGAGAGGTTGAATGTCCCTCATTCTTTGGAAAGATCTTTGTTCATTTCTTTCCAACTGGACCCCATCTTTAGCCAGACCCAATGTCCTGGCTCCTTTTTGCTCTTCTCTCTCCCTTTATTACTCCATTATGATTTTTCCCTGTGTAATAATTCATATTTCAGGTCTTCTACCACTACTTTATTCATTAAAAAAATCTACGCTCTTATTCTTTTATGTCTTTCTCCTTCTACTTACTATGAACATATTTTAATGATAATCTCTTAAAATCTGGCATTTAACACAAAAAAATGACTAAGAGGGTCTTTCAGACCCTGGAAATACCAGAGATAAGTTTGTGCCTTTCTTTCATAAGTCAGCATATTTAGCAATGTCATGAAACTATATAAATGGTCAGTGTTGTTCAGGTACTACAGAATTTCATTTGAGCTTACAAATCTGATATTCAGAATTAAAACCCACTTTTACCCAGTCACTTGATCTGCAAATGGTGACAGCAAACTTCAAAGTGACTGCCCTAAGCTTCCTTGGCTATTACATGGATATATTGGATGAAGCAGACTATGGGCTGATAAGTACTTTCAAATTTCAAATGTGATATATATTCTGAGCCCACAGTAATAAGTCACATTTATATGCTGAACAAAGCCACAGATGTGTCTAAATAAAGAAATGTTTTAGACATGTTTATCCAAGTGACAATTCCCTTTGGCCTGACTACCTGTCTCTTCCAATGTCTATGATAAAAACCAGAGTATGTAGAAAAGGACATTTATGGGATGAGTCTTTCAAAGTTAATTTTATCTAAACTACAACAAACAAATGCAATAGCATTCATGGGAAAGAATCACACTACATAGCAGAATTTTTGAGAGGAAAGTAGTTTAAGCAGAACCAGGGCTATCAAAAGCAGAGAGATAGAACAATTGGCAAATACCTCAAGGGTTTAACAAGAATTTCTTTGTTTAGCATATATGGATGTTAAAAAAAAAAAAAAAGAAAGAAAAAAGAAAAAAAAAAGGAGTTTTCTGCACACCAACACTGGGCTTATATGGAAGAGGTAGAAAAGATGGACTGAGTTTTGTTGAGTCTTCTGGTACAAACTGAGACCCCATGGCTGGACTGACTCTTAAAGATAACCTTTTGGTCTTGTGAAATCCCAATAGTTCATTTTTGCCCTTGCTTCCCTTGCCTTTGCCGTTGTTCCTAGCATTCTCCTCAAGGATTTTGATGGATTCCTTTCTCACATTGATAAAGGGCTAGTATCCAAAATCTATAAGGAACTTAGCAAACTCAACACCCAAAGAACAAACAATCCAATCAAGAAATGGGCAGAGGACATGAACAGACATTTCTGCAAAGAAGACATCCAGATGGCCAACAGACACATGAAAAAGTGCTCCACGTCCCTCGGCATCAGGGAAATACAAATCAAAACCACAATGAGATATCACCTCACACCAGTCAGAATGGCTAAAATTAACAAGTCAGGAAATGACAGATGCTGGCGAGGATGTGGAGAAAGGGGAACCCTCCTCCACTGTTGGTGGGAATGCAAGCTGGTGCAACCACTCTGGAAAACAGCATGGAGGTTCCTCAAAATGTTGAAAATAGAACTACCCTATGACCCAGCAATTGCACTACTGGGTATTTACCCTAAAGATACAAACATAGTGATCCGAAGGGGCACGTGTACCCGAATGTTTATAGCAGCAATGTCTACAATAGCCAGACTATGGAAAGAACCTAGATGTCCATCAACAGATGAATGGATAAAGAAGAAGTGGTATATATACACAATGGAATACTATGCAGCCATCAAAAGAAATGAAATCATGCCATTTGCGACGACGTGGATGGAACTAGAGCGTATCATGCTTAGTGAAATAAGTCAATCGGAGAAAGACAACTATCATATGATCTCCCTGATATGAGGACATGGAGAAGCAACATGGGGGGGTAGGGGGATAGGAGAAGAGTAAATGAAACAAGATGGGATTGGGAGGGAGATAAACCATAAATGACTCTTAATCTCACAAAACAGACTGGGGGTTGCTGGGGGGAGGTGGGATTGGGAGAGGGGGAGCAGGCTATGGACATTGGGGAGGGGAGGCGAACCATAAGAGACTATGGACTCTGAAAAACAACCTGAGGGTTTTGAAGGGTCAGGGGTGGGAGGTTGGGGCAACCTGAGGGTTTTGAAGGGTCAGGGGTGGGAGGTTGGGGGAACAGGTGGTGGGTAATGGGGAGGGCACGTTTTGCATGGAGCACTGGGTGTTGTGCAAAAAGAATGAATACTGTTACACTGAAAAAATAAATAAAATGAAAAAAAAAACAGTCAAAAAAAAAAAAAGATAACCTTTTGGTACATATGGAAGATAATGGTGAGATTCATGCTCAACTAAGACAAGTGGAGTATTACGAAGAAACCTCAGACATTACTTGAAGTTTTGAAATAAAATCATCTTGGGGGGATGGGCACGATGGCAGAGGAGTAGGAGACCTTGTTTTAACCGGTCCTGTGAATTGAGCTAAATGTCTACCAGATCACTCTGATCATCCATGAAATCAGCCTGAGATGTACCATTATACATGTCTGGATCTCGGGTGGGGGGGGGCAGAAGATCATCAGTGGAGAGGTCAGTGGAATGGGAGAGTTTGGAATGGTATCAGAGGATAAACAGAAGGGGGAGGGAGCCACCAGAAGTGACCTGCTGGAAAGTAATACCCCAATATGAAAGTGCCCTGTGCTTGGGGACTAGCATTAGCTTGGAGTCTGGTTAACAGACTCAAAAAGAACAAAGGGTTTTAAGGGGCAATTGGTGGGATTGGGTGGCCATGGGCATGGGCCTAAGCCCACAGTCGCAGGATGGTCACAGCTGGTACCAATACCTGAGAGAGCCCAGCAGGGGCTCCAATCCCCCTGGGCCTGCAGTTTCCACTGTTTGCACCACCCCTGGGGCTGCGTACATCCCTGCCTGTGCTTGAAAGAGCCGGGTGTGGGCTCCAGTTGGCAGTCCCTGGGCCCTCAGCCTTCTGCTGCCTGCACCCCCACCAGGTCTGAGTGCACCCAGCATGGGTGTGGACTCCAGAGAGCAGTCCCAGCAATGGCAGCCACCAGGATCCAGCTCTGGCTCACCTAGACCAATATTGCTCATGGTTTTAGTAGCACAGGAGTACATAGAAAAGCAGAGCCTTGGGCAACCACTGAGATGGGGGCCGGGGGTGCTCACTGACTGTGGGAGTTTGCAGTGTTCAGCAGAGTTTGCAGAGGGGGAGTCTGTGTGTTCTAGAGTGGAGCAGACTGAGGCTTCTCTCTGAGGCAGGGGTCTGGGTGCTGACAGTTTACTTTGCTTTGACCCTCAGAAAAATGCTAAAAGCCACCAAAGAACAAAAACCTCCAGAGAATAAAAGCCTGAAAAACAGGTTTCCATAGAGCCCACCCCTTGATAGGGTGCAAGGTTACTCAGCCCAAGCAAGACTGACTGAAATACAATGCAGCAGGCCCCTGCCTCAGATGACAAGCCAAAAGAACAAGAGGACAACCACCACATGGTCCCTAAAAAACTGTAAAACCCCAACATCAGGGGAAAACAATATATTAAGCTCTTGGTATTGCCCAAAAACCTGTATATTTCATAGATACAACTTTTTTTTCTTTCTCACAATTCTTATTCTTTTATTTTTTTAAATTTACTTACCAATACAACTAGATATTTAATACAACATATTCCATAATAACTTTTTACCTGGAACTTTTTTTCATACAATACATTTTTTCTTTTCTTTTTTTAAAATATATATATATATGTATATGTATATACGTATATATGTATATATACATATATACGTATATATGTATATGTATATATGTATATATATGTATATATATGTATATATATATGTATATATATATATATATATATATATAAGCTTCAAGGTAGTCCCTTTTTCCCTATTCAATATTTTATATATATATATATATATATATATATATATATATATATATATATCAGTTTAAATTTCCCTGTATCTCTGGAAAGTTGAGTCCTCTAAGAAAGATACCAAGATATGCCCAGGAAGAACTGAAATAAACTTCCTCATCTATATCGAAGGTTTATAACCACCTTTCCATCTTATTCTTTTGTCAGTGTTTCTGTGTATTTGTTTTGTTTTTGTACTGTATAAATCTCATTCTTGGGGTTTATTTTGGCTGGGATTTTTCTTTTTTCTTTTTTTCTTTTTTCCCTCTTTTTTCTCTCTTTTTTCTTTCCTTTTGGTGGTAACTTTTTTTTTTTTAAAGATTTTATTTATTTATTTGACAGAGAGAGATCACAAGTAGGCAGAGAGGCAGGCAGAGAGAGAGGAGGAAGCAGGCTCCCCACGGAGCAGAGAGCCCGATGCGGGGCTGGATCCCAGGACCCTGAGATCATGACCTGAGCCGAAGGCAGCGGCTTAATCCACTGAGCCACCCAGGCGCCCCTTGGTGGTAACTTCTGACTGCACCGAAACTTTCCAGGGTGCACCTTGCCTGGATCATGGTTGATATACTCAGCTATACATCCCCTCAACCACCTCTCACCACCATGACTCGGAGAAGGAACACCCAACAGAGGAAAAATTCAGAGACTGACCTCTACCACAGAACTATTGGATACGGACATAAACAACATGTCAGAAATAAAATTCAGGGTAACAATTATCTAGGCAATGGCTAGGTTGGAGAAGACCATTAGTGTCAACATAGAATCTCTAAGGGCAGAAGTGAGAGCTGATCTGGTATAACTTAAAAATGCTATCAATGAGATCCAATCTAATTGAAATACTCTAAAAGCTGGGCAAATGAGGCAGAAGATTGAGTTAGTGATCTAGAAGACAAACTGATAGAAAAGAAGGATCAAGAAGAGGCCTAGAGCAAACAGCTTAGAAGCCATGAAAATAGAATTAGGGAAATAAATGATGCATAAACATTCCAATGTCAGAATTATTGGGATCCCTGAGGTGGTGGAGAGAGAGAGAGGACTAGAAGATATAGTTCAAAAATCCTAGATGAAAATCTTTCTAATATGGGGAATGGAACAAATGTTCATGTCCTAGAGGCAGAGAGGACACCCCCCCCAAGACCAACGAGAGTAGGAAGACCTCCAAGCACGTGATTATTAAATTCACAATTCATAAAATCAGAGATGTTTTAAGTGAAGATAGGGGGAAGAGATTCCTTACATACAGAGGAAGGTCCATCAGAATAACACCAGACCTGTACACAGAAGCCTGGCAAGCCAGAAAGGGCTGGCAAGACATATTCAGGGCACTAAATGAGAAAAGCATGCAGCCAAGAATATTTTATTGACATTCAAAATGGATGGAGAGATAAAGAGCTTCCAAAAATGGCAAGGTTTAAAAGATTGTGTGACCACCAAGCCAGCACTACAAGATATATTAATTAGGGTTCTATAAAAGAAGAAAGAACCCAAGAGTGACATAGAGCAAAAGTTTACAGAGGTAATCTATAGAAACAAGGACTTCACAGGCAACATGATATCAATAAAAACACATCTTTCAATAATCACTCTCAACGTGAACGGCCTAAATGCTCCGATAAAAGAGCAAAGGGTCACAGACTGGATAAAATGACAGGATCTTTCCATATGCTGTCTACAAGAGACACACCTACAACCTAAAGACACATCCAGACTGAAACAGAAAGGATGGAAAACCACCTTTCATGCCAATGGGCCTCAAAAAGAAGCTGAAGTAGTGATTCTCCTATCAGACAAATTAGATTTTAAGCTAAAGAGTGTAGTCAGAGATCCAGAAGGACACTACATCATTCTTAAAGGGTCTATCCACCAAGATGATCTAACAATTGTAAACATCTATGCCCCCAACATGGGAGCAGTCAACTACATAAGCCAACTGTTAATCAAAATAAAGAGAATATTCATAAGAATACATTAATTGTAGGGATTTTAACATGCCACTCTCAGCAACAGACAAATCAGCTAAGCAGAAAATCAACAAAGAAACAAGAGCTTTGAATGACACACTTGAATAGATGGACCTCGTATTTATATACAGAACATTCCACCCTAAAACAACAGAATACTCATTCTTCTCAAGCATGCCTGGAACTTTCTCCAGAATAGACCACATACTGGGTCCCAAATCAGGGCTCGACCAATACCAAAAGACAATAGATGAATGGATAAAGAAGACATGGTCCATATACATAATTGAATATTACTCAGCCATCAGAAAGGATGAATACCCAATTTTTGCATCAGCATGGATGGGACTGGAGGAGATTATGCTGAGTAAAATTAGTCAAGCATAGAAAGTCATATACTGTACTGAACATATATGAGAAACTACATCTGGTTATCATATGGTTTCACTTACTTGTAGAGCATAAGGAGTAACATGGAGGACATTAGGAGAAGGAAAGGAAAAGTGAATTGTGGGAAATCAGAGGGGGCTATGAACCATGAGAAACTGTGGACTCCAAGAAACAAACTGAGGATTTTAGAGGGGAGAGGGGTTGGGGGATGGGTGAGCCTGGTGGTGGGTATTAATGAGGACACGTATTGCATGGAGCACTGGGTATAGTACATAAACAATGAATCTTGGAACACTGAAAAAATAAAATTAAAAAAAAAAGAAATGAAAAACATCTTAAAGAGAAAAACTGAAGTACAGAATTTGATGCATTGTAAAGATAAAATGACTTTCCAGCATAAACCCACTGAGCAATAAATATTCTGTTCGTGAATCTGTGGTTAATTGGTTTAAAGAGGGAAGGTATTTGCTTTTAGTAGATAAGCTACAAACCATATTTATGCAAACATATATATATATTGTAGAGGAAAGGGGGAGGAAGGAACAGTGCAAAAGAGTTAAATGTTTGGAAAAAGAAATTGAACAGTAACTTTTCAAAGCTACACTCAGGTGAGAATCCAATAAAGATACTATTAACATGAATGTATTCTCCTTCTTTGTAAATGACAATAAAGTAAAGCAGCGCCTCTCATTTTTAGTCTGATCATGTACCATTGAGCTAAGTGACCTATTTTTGTGTCAATAAATAGGAACTGAATACGAATAAGTTTTTAAAGCCAGTGAGATTTTCTACCTAAATAAAAGGTAGAAATAGAAAATATTATTTTATAATAATCATTAAAATGTTACTTTCAATTGTCCATGTTCATTGCCTATTCAAAGAACAGATTATCTTCAAGAATGTGGCATTGAGCCACAATTGAATAAAATGTTCAATTAGCTATTTATTAGATTACAATTTCTTAGAATGTAATAAAAGCCAGAATTCATTTAAAATAAGTTGTATTTTTTTCTCTCCAGACCTGCCAATCAATAACAAAGCAATCAATGTTCATTATTTAGTCTTCTACATTTGGTTCCATGGAGTCCTAGAAGGTGTTCTTTTTTATTTATTTATTTATTTATTTATTTATTTGTTTTTTAGATTTTATTTATTCAACACAGAGAAAGAAAGTACAAGCAGGGGGAGTAGCAGGCAGAGGGTTAGGTAGAAGCAGGCTCCCCACAGAGCAGGAGCCCCATGTGGGGCTTGATCTCAATGCCTTGAGATTATGACCTGAGCCAAAGGCAGATACTTAACTGACTGAGCCATGCGGGTGTCCCCAAGTCCTGGAGAGTTTTAAAGGTATGTACATTGGCTCTTCAAGCTTCCAACAAGTTAAGTAATAACTTATTTGTTGCCACCAATAGGTAATTTTTGTTGGAAATATTCTACGTGTATGTCCATGTTTAAACCATTGTCCATTTTCGTTTTTTTTCAATGACTGATTTTTGTATAAAACATGTTTCTATTTCTATATTTATATATTTCTAAATCCTCAAACTATAGTTTTGTGTTAGGATATTCTTTTAAATTTCTATGTTCTATAATTCATGGCAGAGTTTCCTACAAGTAACTAAGTATAGATATAAGTACTTTAGCAAGAAAAATTCTTGAAGGCAGCTATTCCACTCTGCATTATAGCAGGAGTCTATGGGGAGCTCCAGAGTAGAAAACCCAATCTATTTGCCATTACTGTTTTCTTGGGGACTTCTTCTGCAAATTTAAGACCCAACGAATCTTTCACATTTCTCCAAAGAAATATGATTGAATTTTATGTAAATATATGTCCAATGACATTTAAGCTTATTCTATGTGCCATAAACTACCAACTGGAATAAAAAACAGATACTGAGTTTTAAAAGTTCCCCACATCCAAAATGAATGCGAATTTACTTTTTTGAGAAATAATTATTATAATAAAAGCCTAACAAAAGAGACAAGGTTTTATTACTTAAAGTGTTAACATTTAGACAGAGAAACATACAAGGTTACATTAAGAGACTGGAGCAGCTCACCTATAAGGTTATTCTATTGCCAAATCTTGAATTACAACTGAATTTAGCTTCTGACCTCAGAAATTAAGATAGATGGTAGGACTTCTACACAGTGTTAGCTTTTATTTTTGAAGAAATACTTGTTATTCTTTTTAAACTTTGTTCTATACAGAACACTTGTTATTCTCTTTAAACTTTGTTCTATACAGAACACTGGCCCTTTAGCATGCAGCTTAAAATAGCCAGCCCATAATCATTCTCTAAACCTTCTTCATTAAGATTAAAGTACTCTGAAAGATATCCATCAACTACAACTTTTTAATGTGTATCTATTTGCATATTGCATGTATGAAAATTTGGAATGAAAAGTCAACTGAGGGGTACCTGGGTGGTTCAGTGGGTTAAAGCCTCTGCCTTCAGCTCAGGTCATGATCCCAGCGTCCTGGAATCAAACCCTGCAATGGGCTCTCTGCTCAGCAGGGAGCCTGCTTCCTCCTCTCTCTCTGCCTGCTTCTCTGCCTGCTTCCTCCTCTCTCTCTGCCTGCTTCTCTGCCTGCTTGTGATCTCGTTCTGTCAAATAAATAAGATCTTTAAAAAAAAAAAGTCAACTGAGAATCTGAATTGAATATTTGGTTCACTATTTGTTTTAGCTTTCTTTAAAGCTCCCATTAACAGGAAAAAAAAGTGTTTTTATAGGACACAATCAGATCTCTACCTTTCCCTCTGTTTAAAAAATGTTGCTCTCTCAAATATTAATAATGACATTTTAATTACCAGACCTAGTGGCCCCTTTCCCTGTTATATTCATTGATTGTGTACAGCATCTGAAACACTTTCTTGTCATTTTCTTCTTGAAACTTGTGTGTGTTTGTGTGTGTGTGTGTGTGTGCATTGCAACTTTGCTTTAGCAGACTGACTAAAGGCTTGGAAATGTAAAGTCCAACAGCCAATAGTCATATCTATATGCTAGCTGTGTGACTTTAAACAAGTTACTTAATCTTTCTAATCTTGAATTCTCCACTATCCAATGAACATTAAAATAATCAGACACTATTGAATCTTAAAAGGATAACATCTATAAAGTGACTAGATCTATACAAGGTCCATAGTAAAGGATAATAAATATTAGCTATTAGCATTATAATTATTCATCAATACTATTCTATTTTGCTTTTTATCTAACTCTGTGCTGGCTCCTTTTCTCTTTCCATACTCCAATTTATAAACTCACCCATTTCTGACTTCTGATTATGGCCTTGCTTGGTTTTCACTTCCATCTCATAGAAATACCATGCCACTCAAAGTCAGTAAAAGAAGGCCAGAATTATTTTAATTTCTCTCTTGAACAACAATGAGACTGTATCCCACCTGCTATATTAAGACAGCTCTACCCCATGACTTTTCAGTCCTTGATACTGCTGATCACCAATATCATTAAGGGTATATCAGTGTCTCACACCAATCTTTTCTTCAAAATTGTGCAAGACTTATTATATATATATATATATATATATATATATATAGAGAGAGAGAGAGAGAGAGAGAGAGATGTAATATCTGGTTTGAACAAAGCAATAAATAGCACAATTCTGGGTAAGTACAGTTGACTAGAAAGGAATGTATGGCATAGAGGAAAAGAACAGCGGGAACAGAATGAATGTCTCCGCCAGAAGTCATGCAAAAGTCTCAAGTAAATGTAACTGAACTAAAAGAGCTCAGCACCAAGGAGAGATAAAAAAGAAACTACAGGGATGTACCTGGCTGAGCAGGACTGTGCATTAAGAAATAGTGACCTGCTGGGGTAAGGAGGTATAGAATGCGATATCACCCTGCATATCTTGAGCTTAAGAAGCTTAAATTCTTCTGTCAGTTGAAAAAAAAATGATGTAGTCAAGAGAGTAATGACTGCAATAAATCATGTATTTTGCTGAATCCCTGGCCACTCCTGAGATGCTCTTGTCCTGGCAAGATGGCTACAGGGTGGAAGCCTGGACCCACTTCTGTCAATCAGTTGTCAGATGTGGGTCTGCAGCCCTATTTCTCTCCTGAACTCAACAGCTGATTTTCCCAAAGGATAACATCTTCTGGATGCCTGTCAGTGTTGTAAATTGAAAATAGCCCTGGAATCACTAGTTCTCATTTATTTGCCCCAGAAGGTTGAAAGTCCTCTTTAACTCTTCCTTGTTCTACATGTTGAATCAGTTACCAAATCTTGCCCTTGTATCTGTCCCCTGTCTCCCCCTCTCTAATTATGCAGTCACAATCCTTACTCTGATGCTTGTTCCCTTTTACTACAGCTAGTACTGTAGTTTCTGGATGTTTCCTTTCCTTCCAGTCTTTCTAGTCTTGAATCCAACCTCTTTATGGTTTACAGCTATCCAGAAACAGAACTCCAGTCAAGCCATTCCCCCAGCTGGTTGCCTCCATGGGTGTTTTAGCAATGGCATGCAAATTACCCTGCTATGGCATCAAAATAGTTCCTGTTCTTATCAATTTAGCCATTTGTTTAATTAATTCAAAAATAGGTACAGTGGGCCTATTACATATGCTCAGTTTATACTAGTAAAATATGCGTAAGACTCGTCTACTTTCATCCCACTTACATTTAACAAGAGATATCAATGATTTAAAAAAAAGTTAACGAAATCAATAAAACGGGATGGCATGATAGAACATAAATGGAAGAGAAGTTTCCATTGTAGACAAGTAACCAGAACGAGCCTGTCTCTGGAGCAGGTGTTTAAACCAAGAACTGAATGACAACAGAAAGTCAACTATGAGAAGGTCTGAGGGCAGAACCATCTTGACAGAATACAGACGAAAGTAAAACCCCAAGGCTAACCAACCTCCACACACTTTAATCCACTCAAGCCAACACTTGACTTCTTGCTGATTCATGACCTTTACTGTGCAATTTTCCATGTTACTGCCATTGTGGATGACAGCTCCTCTACTCTAATTCTCTTTGCTGAAATAAAACCCATCCTTCAAGTTCTGATTCAATTACAACCCTGAAGTTTCCTCTTTTCATCAAACTAATATGACTTCTTACTCTCCTTTAGAACTTGTGTCTTTTGTGGAGCTTTATGCACTTTATGCACTTATTCATAGCACATGCCCTCTAAAAAACTGCAAAGTTCCTGAGAACGGTATTTAGGATACATTATCATTCTGTTCTTTACAGGTCTATAGTACTGCCTTAAACACAGGACTTGTTCAAAACACATTTAAAGAGTTAAAGAAGAGTTACTCTTTAAGCCTCAGACTGCAGTTTATTAAAGTTCAGTCTGCAGTGATCAAAATGGTTCCCAATTGTCCTCCAGATAAAGGCTGTACTGTTTCACAGGTGTACGAAATTCTTTGTGATCTCATATTCAGCTGCCCCTTTGTAGCTTTGCTTTGTATTTACATGGCACTTTTATTTTTCTATTATCCCGTCATCTTGAACTACTTTCATTTGTAGTGATGGGTCATGCCATGTCTCAATGTTCTCCCTGGACGAACCCTCTCCTGACAGCTACCACATCCACCCACTCCAACGTCCCCACCTGCAAAACAACCCAGAACTTCCTAGATCCTCTTGAGTATCACACACTCCAAGAAGCATTTCTTTATTGTTCTTTCTGCCCAAATATGGATAAGGGGTCTAGCACCTGTGTTTCCTAAACCCCTCTATTTATTTCTCTTGTAGCACTGAAGTATAATGGTCTATTTAGTTAGTTTTCCAGCTACAATAAAAGCTCCTGGATGTAGGTACGTGGACTAACTTTTCACACTTATATTCCCCCAAGGATAGTTCCTGGTATCTAATCAGTGTCCGATAATGTCTTTGAATGAGTCAATGAACTGATCCGTCATAAAAGCCACAAGAGCATCATCCCTACTGCACTAAATCCTAGTGCCTGAATTAGGACCTGGGCATATTGTCCATGCTCAATGAATATTTGTTAAGTAAATGAATAAAATGTTACAATTTTCCATATCTATTTTATTCTATTTTTTAAAGATTTTTTTTATTTTATTTATTTGACAGAGAGAGACCACAAGTAGACAGAGAGGCAGGCAGAGAGAGAGAGAGAGGGAAGCAGGCTCGCCGCCGAGCAGAGAGCCTGATGTGGGACTCGATCTCAGGATCCTGAGATCATGACCTGAGCGGAAGGCAGCGGCTTAACCCACTGAGCCACCCAGGCGCCCAATTTTATTCTATATTTTTAAGACCATGCTAGCTATTAAAGGGGATACATTGAAACGAGTAGAAAGCAGTACTTTCTCTCCAGGAATTAGGATATTTTCGGGAAACAGAATGTTTTAACATAGTTTTAAAATGGCAAACCAACATAGGTTGTTTATAGATGGTATAGAACATTTATGGACTTAAAAGATGATCATGGAGGGGCGCCTGGGTGGCTCAGTGGGTTAAGTCGCTGCCTTTGGCTCAGGTCATGATCTCAGGGTCGTGGGATCGAGTCCCGCGTCCGGCTCTCTGCTCAGCAGTGAGCCTGCTTCCCTCTCTCTCTCTGCCTGCCTCTCTGTCTACTTGTGATCTCTCTCTGTCAAAAAAAAAAAAAAAAAAAAAAAAAAAAAGATGATCATGGAAACATTGTACATGCATTGAAACAAAACTAGGCTTTGTTATTATATAATTATGGGTGAATTCTCTTACATTTCTCATCTTCAAAATCAGCCAATGTAACCAAGGACAGTAACCCATTTGGGAGGAAGGAAACCCATTTGAGGGAAGATGTGCTTAGACATTCTGGTATCTATTGTCTGAGCCATAAGTGGCAATAATAAAAAAAAAAATTAAAAATTTTCTTCAGAATGCAAATGCTTTCATTGGTACCATTTATTCCCAATGCTGTATATATAAAGTATAAAGCTAATTAAAGATATGGTCTCTGCTCTCTAGTGAGCATGCTTGTTTTGGGTAATAATTGAAATAATATCTATCTCTTATGTGTTATGTATATTTATCTAGTAAAACTTCCTTCATAAATTATATAAGGCTACACATTCATACCAGTTCTTTCCAGAAATAGGAATTATTTGGACTTCATTCTTAAATTGTGTTTATAAGGACTCCGTAAGTGAAAAATGGCATATATGGATAAAAAAAAATTGCTGAGTGACCTATGTGGATATTAAAAAAAAAAAAATTCTGGAAAGTACTGGATTAAATACAATGCCTTTCAAAGAAAGATACTTTATGTATTTCTTGTCATTTGAAAATTGTCCCATATGACAATATGTTATTCCTAACACTGTATTTTCACTTTATTTAAATTTATCACTACATACTGATTGAAAAGGATGATATAGGGTATTAATGCTCTGATTTAATCATGTACTTTGCTAGGACATATCCTGAGTCAAGTTTAGTGTCTGAAGTATCTGTGGAAAATCCCTCGGTATATATTTTGCGAAGGCAAAATAAGTCTCATTCCCATAAAATGGTCAGGACACTCTTCAAATTTGAGTAATAAATGGCATGGAGATGAATCACACTAATCTTGATTGGCAATATAATAAGGATATTTTTTAAAAAATTCCTCTTTACAAATCTGTTTAAAATGAACATGTGTGTTAACAGAAAAAAAGAAGTTACATGTAAGGATCTGTACTTCATATGTTGGTAGGTGTAAATCCCTGAGTAGTGAAAAGGGAAGCCTTCATGAAACCAGACAAGGAAGCAATGTGGCAGGTTTCATGGACTGAGCTCTGGACCCTGGCTTTTAAGGATGAGCAGAAATAGTCTGATTTAACCATTACCAAGGAACATGCTCTTGCTCTCAACTGAGACCATTATTGTTGTTTGTTTCTTCCCAGGTCCCTGCAGCTTTTATTATTGTTTCCTCTGCGGTTAGTAGGCAGTATTTCCTTTGTCAACAGCTGTTCCTTCTTCCCTAAGCTCCGGGTATCCCCTGTGGACCCTCACCTGTGGTGCAGCTAACATAATTTTTTTCTGGCTCTGATCATGTGGTTTGTACTATTTCTTGTGGTCTTTGGTAAGTTGTTTATTGAATCCTCTTTCCTTGAGACAGTGTCTGCCACACAAAGTTTACTGCACACTTTGGGGACTCCTTACTTTTCTGTCTACTCAAGGAATACAATTTGCTTGCTTATTTATATTACTAGATGGGGAGAAACAGGTCTCTGAAAAAGAAGCCCCTGAAATATTCTCAAATTTGTCAATCTGTTAAACATTGCCACCACAAAACTTAGGCATATGGCTTTGTAAAAATGAATTAAACTCTAAGCAAAACTATTCCATATATAAAAAATTAGGCACAATTACAGCACTCTGATATTTCATGTGAGGATAATATGTCATTTACATATAAGGGACTTAACATAATGCTCTATAGGTCTTATAGAAGTCTAACTAAATGCAGTTATTGTAGGGCAATAAAGTTTTATATACGTATTAACCACAGAAATTCCAGTCAAATATTCAGTAGGTAGGACCTAGACTCTGTAGGGTTAGAATGGGCAAAAAGAGAGTAATCATGCATCCTGTTTTCCTCAGGACAGAGCCAATATAGGTCTGTAGTGCCAGGGTAATTGTCAGTAACTAACACATCTTTCACTCTCAAGTATCAAAGTTTAGAGGGTAAATATCACGTTTGCTCTATTAGGGGGTCATGGAGAGTAATGGAGAACGTCACCAAAGTAAGTATCTGTCAATAAAGAAAATACAGATGTTCCCCAGCTTACGATGTTTTGACTTGATGATGGTGTGAACGTGGTGAACATTAAGTTTTGAATCTGGATCTTTTCCTGGGCTGGTGATATGTGGTCTGATACACTCTCATGATGCTGAGCAGTGGAAACTCTATGTCAGTCACTGATCATGAGGGTAAATAACTGATACACTAACAGCCATTCTGTACCCATGCAAACATTCTGTTTTTCACTTCCAGTATTCAATAAATTACAGGAGATATTCAACACATTATTATAAAACAGGGTTTGTGTTAGAGGACTCTTCTCATCTGTAGGCTAATATAAGTGTTCTGAGCACATTTCAGTTGGCTACACTAAGCTATGATGTTCAGGAGGTGTATTAAGGGCATTTTCAGTTTACAGTATTTTCAACTTACGGTGGGTTTATCAAGATGAAACCCTATTAGAAGTGAGGGAGAAACTTTAGGCCTTTGCCCTCCTGGAAATCCAAGCAGGAGTAAGTAGTGATGCCTTCATGAGTAAGCTAAGCATTAGAAAAAGGCTGTCATCCATTCAGAAGTCTGGACCTTCCACAATAGCACATAAGAACTTACTTAGGTATTTGACTCCAGAACTGTGATACGACTCTGAGAGATGTGGTTTATGCCTTAGAACAAGGTCAATCTAGCAAAGACAAGAGAGCAGGCTGTCTTACCCTGGAAATCTATTAGTTCACAAGCAAAATACAGAACACTCAAGAAGGAAGATAGCATGCATAGTAAAAATTTTTAAAAATTATTATTTAATGAAAGCTGTTTAAATGTTATAATCCTCTTCAATTTCCTGAGTTGGAATTTGGTGTCAATCTTAAGTTCAAGCCCTGTCCCGGTTACCATTGTCTATCTCACCTTGCCCAAATTACTTAATTTTATTGTAACTCAGTTTCCTGGTCGTTGAAGTAGGAATAATAATACATACCTCCCTAGTTGATTATGATATTTGTTAATATTGCATATTAACAAATATACAGATATAGAAAATACATAAACATATATATATATATATAATCTAGCAAATAGGAAGGATGCATGAGTGTTATGATTTAAATAATGAAAACTGTAATTTAAAATAAAGGTTTCATCTCAGGAGCAAAGTGAAAGTATGGCTCCTTCCACTTAGCTTCAAATCAAAGCTGGATTGTCAATCAGTTTTATTTGGCCCTAAATCATCAGAAATAGAGCCTTTTAAATTGCCATGCTAATTTGAGGCATGTAAGTTGCGGTAAAGCTGAAGTGGAGGAGGATAAATGCTTCGGGTGTGGGTTAAGAGTTATAGAAGCTAAAAAAATAAACAATCCTTGATAATCTCTATAACACATGTGTTCAACAGTATTTGTCCTTCAGGAAATCCCATATATTCACAGGACACTTGTGTTACACTAAATCAGGTTTGCAAGAAAGCAGACAGATGAAGATCGGCAGTCTTAAACATTCTAGAATGGCTATTTTATTTCCCAGAAGCATAATGCACATATGATATGACAAATTTAGCTATTATCTGAAATTAAATTCACTTAATGGAATTAATATTATCATGTTAAGCCTTAGAGAATTAAAGAAAGCTTGTTTCCCTTCCTAGAGAAGATACAAATAATATGAATGTGGAAACAATGCATTCCTGATACAAACTTCACTTCAGTACATGTACTGGCTTAACAGCCGAATTCCTGCCCTTAAGAAGGAGCTGAATCTTGTTTTCCTCAGTGACAGCTAAGATGCTGATAAGACAGAAATAGAGTAGAGCTACAGTGGTTGACTGGTCTCCCAAAGCTCATAAGACACTCCTTTGTTTGTCTATTGCTTAGAAAATCAACTTAAAATTTTAGATCAATAGGTCCAAAGACTTTAAGGACATGGGGAGTGAATTACTTATCTTTAGAGTTAAGGACTTCCCAAATATTCTATTCCATTTATTGTGCTTTTGGATCAGAGAAGCTATACAATAAGACTTTGAGACAAACCAATCATTATTTCTCTTGTTAACAGTCTTTTCCAAGACTGCATATTTAGAATTCATTGTAACCACAAAAATCCTTAGACCCAGATTTGAATTTGGATCAGAGTTTCCTTAACAGACCTGTCCAAGGATTAACATATGACTATCCAGTCAATGAAACCCTGGATTGACCAAATACTTAACAGCTCTCCTGTTTTGTGCCCAGGTCACTTTCCCATTTCTGGGAATCGCCTTGCTTTTCCTTGCTCCATTAACATGGAGCTGTTATGTTTTTATAAGATGATCCTGTTGGGGCACCTGGGTGGCTCAGTCACTAACTGTCTGCCTTCTGCTCTGGTCATGATCTCAGGGTCATAGGATCAAGCCCCTCATTGGGCTCCCTGCTTGGCGGGAAGTCTGCTTCTCCCTCTCCCACTTCCCCTGCTTGTGTTCTGTATCTTGCTGTGTCTCTCTCTCTGTCAAATTAATAAATTAAATCTTTAAAAGAAAAAAAGGTGATCTTGTTTATCTGGTTGAAGGCATTATGCTCAGGGATGGATCCTTGACTTAAGTTGGGCAAATTAAATCACTCCACAAAAATGTTACACTGGGGCCAAGAGAAATTTTATGGAGGGTCTGTCTGAAGACTGAACAAGAACATTTTAACTTGAAATTGGTTACAACAATGCCTAGGCATACAAAAGATTCAGACAGGAGATGAAGACAGGACCTAGTTTTTATTCTACTGTCTGGGTTTATTTCATTCCTGAGGCTTGGTTATATCCTGTTCTCTTATTCTCATCCAAAACTCATGGAATCTACTGAATTTTCTTATCTACTTAAGTTAGACAAGAGTCATATTTCTTGCAATCAAGAGTCTTCACTAATGCATACTGTGATTCTGCTGAGTACCTGGAGAAAATTATCACAGTTATCTCTTCAAAGTATTTTCAGGGATCCTCTATCTCAGTATTTTGGAGATATTTGATTAAAAGTTTTCCAAAACTATTTAACCTTGTTCAATTCAGTACATCATTAAATTTTTTTTTCTCCTTTTGGCTATACTCTGAACCTTTAAAAAAGCTACATGTATTGTTACTCTCCAAGAGAAAATTGTATTGTATGGCATTTTGCACCCAAATGTGATCTTAGGACCCTTTTTTGAGGAGCATCTTCAGAAAGAATATTCCACAGAAAACCCTTTGGAATATGCTGATCTTTCCCAATTACCTAAAGAAGAATGTAAGGCCAAAAAATTTGATTTAATCTCACCCAGATCATGGTCAGAAGAACTATCATGAAAAATCCAGATTTCCAGTCTCCTTGTCATTTCTACTTCCATTATTATATGCTTTTGTTGTCATAGCCAAAAGGCATGGAAAAATAAACAACCTAGAAATAGCTTTCAAAACATGACCCCCTCATTAAATATTGCAGTCATTTTCTACAAGGCACAAGTTGAAGTCAGCTCCTGGAGAGGCAGCAAAATAAGATGGCCAGAGAGAAGACTCAGGAGCCAGTATGTCCTGGGTTAAAAATCTGGTTCTGCTTCCTTTTAGCTGGGTAACCCTAAACAAGGATGTGAACTTGTCTTGCCCCCATGTCCTCATGTAAATTGGGGATACCACAATTATTGATCTCTTATGATGGCTGTGGGGAGTACAGGCTTAATAAAGGTATAGCAAATACTGAGAAGTTGTTCACTCGTCATCAGTCCTAAACACATTCCAGTGGGCCTTCTTGTACTGCAAGACAACGTCTTGTGAGACTTGAATTCAAAACTGAACCACAAGGGGAAGGAGGTAGATTGCAGATCACACATTTTGGGGGTTCAAATTTTGTCAGAGACAGTATAACGGTAGAGCTGACAGCAACATCTGCAGCTTCTCAATTCAGCAGGCAGCTTCTCAGAGTGGGAGGAGAAGCAGATCCTGTGGAGACACCAATCTGTGGCAAGTTTGGGATGTTCCCAAAAACAAAGCCTAATGCCTGTATTTTCAATCCTCCTAAGGGTTCTGCAATCCATTTAATACCTACAATAAATCTCTTTCTTAAACTTTACATAGTAGAGTGGATTCTCAAACCACTGGTTTGTGGTTGAGATGCACAACAACAACAACAAAACAACTCCGCACAACAGATGACTGCACAACAACAACAACAAAACAACTCTGAAAAAAAAAAAAGCAGAAAACATGTTCTCATAATATTTCATAGGATGGAGAACACAAATATTCACTTTATATTATCTCCTAAGATTATTTGATATTATCTCCTATGATTATTTGGTGGACTTCCATGCAGCGATATTTTCTGTCTTACTAGAATACACCAACTGCTACCTTAGTATCCCAATGGAATGTAGTTGCCCTTCCAAGTGGATAATTTGTTACAAGAAAGGATAGGTATTGAAGAGAAATAAGATTTTGTGCATGATCGCACATCCCTTTATTAGAGGCGCTGCATTTTCTTTGTATTTGTTGTATGTTAACTTTGGCCAAATATTTCCAAAGAGGGAGAGACAGAAATAGAGAACAGGTAGAGGATGACAGACGAAATATGGACTTAGCACTCATAGAATGAATAGAAGTTATTTCAAAATATTTCTTTGTGAATTTCTGTAACAGAGCCCAAAATGTGAATCTTACTGGTTACTTAGTCATATAAAAAATAACCTCAAAGAAGAAAACCTCTTTACATCATCTGGAAGCAATAAGAGGAAAACGAGTTTATGGAAATAACAATTGCTCTTCAACAATATGCTTTCAACTTGTACAGCACAGCTACAGACATCCATTAAAAAGTAGCTCTAGTTAAAATTCCTCTTTTCTTCAATACTTGGTTTTTAAACTGAAAGACTGTAAGATTTATTATTATTATTATTATTTTTTACTTGAAGAATAGGCCACTGTTTCAGGGATTTATAGAAGAGTCAGTAAGTGCCTCTCTTCTCTTTCCTCTTTCTTCCTCCTACTCCCCATTAAACCCCAGGTTATTTTTTCTAAACTTCCAAACAGAAAACATCATCATAACCCTCATATGATCATTTTCCATTACCAATTATTACAAGTAAATTAATATATAAACAGGAACTACACAAAAAAGTTGGGTACCTAAAAGAGGTTATAGCTTGTAGGACAATGGACTTGAATGAAGGCCCAAAATGACAGATATACATAGATGTCTGCTTTTTAGTCACTTTGGGTATTCTGAAGAAAGGTTGTGAATGATGAAAGCATCATGGATCCTGCCATGAAAACTTATCTATTGTGTCACCATTTTAATTTAACTTTTTTAAAGCTGGTATTTCTAACTAACCACAGAAGGGGTAGCACTCGCCATAAAGTCACCCTAGACAGACTCTAGAATCTTTTGTTTTACATCCCATTTTTTTACTCCTACCATTTTGTCATTCACACAGTCTTGTAAATTCTACCTTCCAGTTCCACAAACATGTCTCCATAACTGAAACATATCTCCAATTATAACAATTATCTCCTGTCCAAGACTTTCAGACTCCTTTCCTCTCATTTAATCCATTTTCTACCTTGCCATCAAAAGGACTGTGATTTTTGAATCTTGGTAATACTATGACAACCAGAGTAGACACAAAGGACCTTTTAATTTTTCTGTTATATTTTGTTGGATGATTACAAATAGCCACACATTGTGCTAAATAAATCCCCTAACACATATTATTCCATGTAATTGTCACAGTAATTCTGAGTAAGATATTCTTATTCACCACACATGTAGTAAATGCCAGACCCAAAATCCCAAGGAAATTCCTGCTGCTTTGAAATCAAGTCGATTTATAGTAAATATTTGATGAAGATCAAATGTCATTACTGTAAGCTCACCAGTGCCCTAACAACTCCTAATTTATGAACTGATGAGAAGGGAAGGCAATTGCCAAGTAATAATCAACACAGAAATTGACTTTTCATCTAAAATATCTAAAAGAATCACAGGAGTAATTCTGTAGATGATTAAGTAGTGTAAAAAATGGAAAGAAAGAAAGAAAGAAAAAAGATATCCTAAACACCAGGCGAAGGCAATTTATTTAAAAAACCAGGTAGAGTATTGCAAAAGCAATGTAAGAACACAAACCACAAAACATCGTCGTTATTTTCCAATACATTCTTAACAAACTAGGTCTTTATAACAGTCACCTCGAATTTCAAATTTACCACATCATTTTGCATAAATCCGTTATACATAATGGTTGGAGTCTGTTTGAATCATCCGTGCTTTGAGAGAAGCTGCTGTGTCAGGTGCATGAGCTTCTTCCCATGATCCCTACACTAGTATTTGCCAGTGGTCTTCCTGGGGACATCAATTCCATGTTATAATTGTGAGTATCTAAAAGATTAAAAAAGGATTCAGTATTGAGGTAAGTCTAGGAAATAATCAGGAGAGAGCTTCTCATGCATTTGTATTATTATGCCATGGAATTTAGGAGAGTGAGGTGATTCACAATACCTCAGTCCTTCGGGGGCCCAAGTAAGGCATTGTGAGGCTAGAGACAGATATGACCAGTTTCAGCTACGTATCGCAGAAGGCTGAACAATTTGTATTATTTTCCATGAGTGCCAAAAATGGAAAAGGCTGAAAGCATTTTTTTGCTGCCTGAAGCAGACATCATATCTTGATAAGGTGATTAAAAAAAAAAAAACAACCTTAGCCTGTATATAATGGGTGAAAATACACTTTTTCAAAGGACATTGGAACTGTATTAAAAGGAATGATTTTCAAGTGGTCCTAAGCAGCCAGATTGGCACTAACCTGAGTTAAACAAAGGAAAGTACGACTTTGAGTGGTCAGTAGTAGTTTTACTTTGCTTTGATTTGTTTAAGTTCATTTATTTTGCTTAATTTTCCAGTTTTAATCTGCATTATAGATTATAATGTGAGAAACACATAAGAATTTTCTATATGTGATCAGAAACAATAGATACTTGACTACTAGGCATTTATTCATAACTTAAAGAACAGAAGTTCTACAAAGCATATTGTGTTAAATTTGTTTTCTATCAAAATTTGCTTAAAAGGCTTGTTTTTACACACTTCAAATACATCTAAATAAAATAAAAATAGGTAGAAAGGCAATTAGCAATTTTAATAAGCTGTTGTAAATTATCAGGATTGAAGTTGGTAATTTAGCACAATTTCACTTTTGTATGAGTTCAGATTTCTTTTTTAAAGATTTATTCATTTGAGAGCATGCACACAAGCAGGGGGAGGGGCAGAGGGAGAGAATCCCTAAGCCGACACCCAGCTGAGCAAGGAGCCCAAGGCATGACCTGAGCCAAAATCAAGAGTCAGCTACTTAACCAACTGAACCACTCAGGCACCCCTGAGTTCAGTTTTATAACTCTGGTGAGAAATGGGGGTTCAAATGAGACGAGAAGGAAACTGCAGTTTGCTCTAAGCACAGTCACCCCTTAGCCAATGGAATAGTTTAAGTTTTTTAAGTATCTGAAAGATGGACAGAACATATTCACCTGAAACACCCTTGTGTTTGAAACATATTAAAAGCATGCTAAAACACACTAAAAAGAACAGATTCTTGTAAGGTGAAACTTATTTGAGGAGGTTCACTCACCAGTCCCCACTGAATTAAGTCTGCTTTTAAAGTAATCTCCAAACAAGAACCACAATTAAAAACCACAATTAAAAAACAAACCAGAGCTTTTGCACAGCAAAGGAAACAGTTAACAAAACCAAAAGACAACTGACAGAATGGGAGAAGATATTTGCAAACGACATATCAGATAAAGGGCTAGTATCCAAAATCTATAAGGAACTTAGCAAACTCAACACCCAAAGAACAAACAATCCAATCAAGAAATGGGCAGAGGACATGAACAGACATTTCTGCAAAGAAGACATCCAGATGGCCAACAGACACATGAAAAAGTGCTCCACGTCACTCGGCATCAGGGAAAGACAAATCAAAACCACAATGAGATATCACCTCACACCAGTCAGAATGGCTAAAATTAACAAGTCAGGAAATGACAGATGCTGGCGAGGATGCGGAAAAAGGGGAACCCTCCTCCACTGTTGGTGGGAATGCAAGCTGGTGCAACCACTCTGGAAAACAGCATGGAGGTTCCTCAAAATGTTGAAAATAGAACTACCCTATGACCCAGCAATGGCACTACTGGGTATTTACCCTAAAGATACAAATGTAGTGATCCAACGGGGCACATGCACCCGAATGTTTATAGCAGCAATGTCTACAATAGCCAAACTATGGAAAGAACCTAGATGTCCATCAACAGATGAATGGATAAAGAAGAGTGGTATATATACACAATGGAATACTATGTAGCCATCAAAAGAAATGAAATCTTGCCATTTGCGACGACGTGGATGGAACTAGAGCGTATCATGCTTAGTGAAATAAGTCAATCGGAGAAAGACAACTATCATATGATCTCCCTGATATGAGGACATGGAGAAGCAACATGGGGGGTTAGGGGGATAGGAGAAGAATAAATGAAACAAGATGGGATTGGGAGGGAGACAAACCATAAATGACTCTTAATCTCACAAAACAAACTGGGGGTTGCTGGGGGGAGGTGGGATTGGGAGAGGGGGAGGGGGCTATGGACATTGGAGAGGGTATGTGCTATCGTGAGTGCTGTGAAGTGTGTAAACCTGGCGATTCACAGACCTGTACCCCTGGGGATAATAATACATTATATGTTTATTAAAAAAAAAATTTGGAAGGGGAGGTGAACCATAAGAGACTATGGATTCTGAAAAACAACCTGAGGGTTTTGAAGGGTCAGGGGTGGGAGGTTGGGGGAACAGGTGGTGGGTAATGGGGAGGGCACGTTTTGCATGGAGCACTGGGTGTTGTGCAAAAACAATGAATACTGTTACGCTGAAAAAATAAATAAAATGGAAACAAATACTTTTAAAAATTATACAGTTTTAATACAAAATTAAAATGATAAAAAAACCAAAAAAACCAGAAAAACCAACAAAGAAAACACCAAACTGTCCTGAAAAATCTTCCTGCTATAAAACTTTCAATATTATCCCAGTGCTTTTTCAAACTGAAAATCGGGACTTCTCCTTATGGCCTATAATGCTTTCCGTGAGCAGCTCCCTGTTATATCTCCAGCCTCAACCTCTTGCCCTGTTCCCAGAATATATAGCAAGCTGTTTCCACCTTGGGCTTCTTCACGTGTTATTAGAATTTAGAATGCTCTTCACCTGCTGTTTGCAAATGTTGCCTCTCTTCATCTATCAGTTCCTAACTTCAATTACTCTTTTTCTCAGGAATAGTAATTCAGGCCCCTCATATCCTCTATTAAAATATCTGGTTTGTTTCCTTCAAGTCAGAATTTGCAGTTTGTATAATTTTTTTGTCTCCCATAGTAGATGAGACAGACACTTTGCTATATTCATGGCTGTGTATTCTGCATCTAGATACGTGCCTTTCATTGAACAGGTGTCCGTACTTTGGGGTTTAATGAATGAATGACTTTGGGGTCTCTTTTGCCCTCATATTTATGTTTCAAAGGAGAGAGTCTTTCTGAGTTCCTGGACCCAATTCTAATGTTTGTGTTGGGGGTGGGGGGAGTCCTCATACACCACCAAGCACTCCTTGGGCACCAGTAGGTTGTCCAGGAATTCAGCTCAATTTTGGAACTATCAGAAATAGCATCAGGTTCCACAGATTAAGGGTTCTGCACCACAAGTCTGCCCATCCCCCAGACTCCAGTAACAAGCCCAGGTTGTCACTTGTGTTTTGTACCACGTGGCTATAAATTAGAGGTTCCCACGATCCCTTCTTCTGGTTCAATTAATTTGCTAGAGAGACTTACAGAATCAGGAAACTATTTTACTTACTAAAGTGCCAGATGATTATAAAAGGATTTAAGTCCGGGACAGCCAGATGCATGGGGCACAACATGGGGAAATGGTGTGGAGCCACCATTTTTTCTCAGGCACACCACTCTCCCAACACCTTCTTGGATTCGCCAATCTGGAAGCTCGCTGAACCCAGTTCTTTTGGATTTTTACGGAGGCTTCATTAGATAAGCGTGTTTGATTAACACGCTGGCCATTGGCAATTAATTAAACATCCAACCCCCTCTACGCTCCGCAGAGGTTGAAAGTTTCAACCCTTTAATCATATCCTTGGTTCTCCTGACAACAAGCCCCCAACCTTAGGAGATATTAGGGTATTCCAAGTCACCTCATTAACATAACAGAACACCAGCATCACTTTCATCACTCAGGAAGTCCCAAGAGCTCCGTGCCAGAAAGGGGGACAAAGACTAAATACATATTTCTTATTATAAATAAAAATATCACCGAGGGCTTCTTATCTTACTGCCATTTCCAATATTCCCTAGAGGAATGAAAAGTCCTGATGAATGCCTGTTCTGATTGCATCATTGGCTCAAATAAAGGCTAGGTGCTAATCTCCTGAGGGAATTGGCCATGTTTTTCTCTCCATGCTGTTTGGTAATAATAATGGCAGAAGATGCTTTGGTGTTGTCAATCTTAAAAATAATATAGCCAGTTATTTTACTAGCAAAATGAGTGTTGTCTTGATTTCACTCTTAGAAGTCATTACCAAATGAGGAGTCCTTTAGAAAATGATCAATTTAGCTTGGATTCAGGTCATATAAATGGTATGTTACAGCTACTTTAAAGCATCTTATAGGAAAATATATAATAAATAAACAGTTCCTTTCTTATCTTCCCTCTTGGAGAGATGTTGACTTTTATACATATGACAGTATTTTCCTGCTGCTTTCCAAACAGTCTAACACCATTCAATTAAGAAAACTTCCCAGCTGGCAAATAAGTACTTGAATTTTTCTAAATGTCTTTTTGGAGGGATCTTTCTCTAGCCCTAAGGCCTCCAGACTTTACAATGTTGTGATTTAAATGTGAGTTTCCTTTCATAGCCTGAAGGTTAACAAAAGAAATAGAAAGCACCTTTTATTATTATTATTATTATTATTACGATTTTCCAAAAACAATGTGTGGGGAAAAAAGCAAAGAATATGTCTTGAAATTACTCAGTACTCGCTTAAAAATGCTTCTGTTTAAGTCTATAATTTGGAAGACATTTATAAAAGAAATCCAGTCAACTTTGGTTATAAGTATTCATTTCAATTAACGAGTTGTTTTTAAAATACAGAATATCATTTCCATTAATTAGAACAGAATATATAAATCAGTTTTATATAAATCTGATGTTGGGGACCTCTCCATATCTAGTCATAAAACAAATGACACAATAATATAAGAATGTGGAAACACAGAGCAAATAGAATCTTTATTGCTTATTAATAATAAATTACTCACCTTGATTTGGTTAGTCTGGTGATCATAATAAAACCAGTTCAGAGGGGAAGGTTTGCTGATAGTTCACTGGATAGCTCGCCAGGGCTACACTAACAAAGTAACAAGTAACACAAACCACTGGGCTTAAACAACAGAAATTTGTTTTACAATCCCAGAGGCTGGAAATCCAAACTCAAGGCAGATAGATACATTGTTCCCTTCTGAGGGCTGTGAGAGAGAATTTGTTTCATGCCCGTTGTCTAGCTTCTAGTGGCCTGCAGGCAATCTTCGGAATTCCTTGACTGGCAGAAGCATCACCGAGATCTTCACATGCCTTCATCTATGCATGCATGCAAAGTCTTTAAGCACCCATTTCCCCATTTATAAAGAGAGCAGTCAGTGTTGTACTAGGGCCCACCCTGATGACCTCAACTTAATGATTACATCTGCAATGACCCTATTGCAAAGTTAAGTCACATTTTGAGGTACTGGGGATTAGAACTTCCACTTAAGAATTTTGGTGGGGGGGGGGTGCCTGGGGCTCAGTGGGTTGAGCCTCTGCCTTCTTCTCAGGTCGTGATCTCGGGGTCTTGGGATCAAGTCGGGCTCTCTGCTTGGCGGGGAGCCTGCTTCCTCCTCTCTTTCTCTCTCTGCCTGCCTCTCTGCCTACTTGTGATCTCTCTCCGTCAAATAAATAAATAAAATCTTAAAAAAAAAAAAAAGAAGAATTTTTGTGGGGACTCAATTCGACCTATGATGTTTACTATAGTTTTAACACTTGCCTTTTGTTACTTCATTTAGTTCCCATGCCAGCCCCACAGAAGTGTTATTATTTCCACTTTCGGGTAAAAAGAGGCTTCAGTAGGTTAAGTAAATTACCCAGAATCACACAAGTGGCAAGTGCCAGATCCAAGAGTTAAAACCAGACTTAACTAGTTCTGAGCTCCATATCTTTAAAATGACATTTTGAAACTTCTAAACAAAATAATTCTTTCAAACAAGTTTCATTAATGACATATGTCCAAAAGTGGCAATAGTTATGCTCAAAAAGTTATATTTAAAATGATGGTTTATGGCACTGTTTATGGTGACAGTTTCACAGGTGTATACTATCTTTGAACTCATCAAGATGCATACATCAAACATGTACAACTTTTTTGTATGTCAATCATATCTCCATAGAAACAAGTGGTGCAATAGGAAGCAAAAAAATATGAACAGCAAGAAAAAGAGAAAGAAATGACAAGGGTAAAGAAATGACATGTAGCTATTTAGAAAGAAATCCTGCTACTTATTCCTCAGAGTTTTGTTTTTGTTTTTATTTTTCTGATGGCTCCTGCGTGGTATAGGGATAAATAGTAAGTAGAAAATAATACCCAAAGTTTGTTTCTCTAAGTCATAACTCAAAAGACATTTAGGAAACAAAGATACGGGCTTACAACTTTATCTTATAAAGCCCCATCACTAATCCAGGCTGCTCTTCTGTGATGTCATCTTTGAAATTTTGGACTAGGAAATATATTCCTTTGAAATTAAATTTCTGATATAGAGGAGTTTCTGGGTGGCACAGTCAGTTAAGTGGCTGACTTTTGATTTAGGGTCGGGTCATGATTTCAGGGTCATCATCTCAGGGTTATGAGATCGAGCTCCAAACTGGGCTCCACACTGAGTGAGAAGACTGCTTAAGATTCTCTCTTCCCCTCTCCCCACCCTCTGTACAAAAAATTTTCTCTCTCTCTCAAAAAATTTCTTTTCTGGTATGGAAAAATAGCTAACATATAGCATTATAAAGAATTTCAAGCCATTAACTTCTATTATAAATGTGTACCAATTATACCTTGCAAATATGTATAATTTGATAGGATAATATTATGCATGTATGCATATATAAATTTGTTTTGGGGGCATGTTGCTAGCAACATTTGATTCCTATTACACTTACTGTCCCTACATTTTTTCTTATCTTTTGGTTCTCAAAAAATCCAAATTGGTAGCCTAATTCTGAAATGTTCCCTCAAGCTCATGCTGCGAATATTAAACCAAAACATTTCCTTAGCCCTATGTTAAAATTTACTGAAAACAAACAAAATTAACTTAACTACTTGCTCCAAGAACTACTTGTGCTTGAGAGAGAAATTGAACCGGCCCCAAATAGCTTGTTTATCAAGACTAATGGCAGTTCTTCAATACTCACTTCAAGATCTTCCCTTTACTGTGCCCAGCAGTCTAAAGTTTTTATATCATAATTTATGCCCAATTCCAATGAGTTTCAAGTGTTTGAAGAATCACCTTAAAAATCACATATCTCAGACCTTAAAACATTATAAATATCTTCTGCTGACTTTCCCTTTCTCAGACTGTGGCAATAGTATGTCAAATGATGTTCTGTGTTACTGCAGTAAATTGAATGAAGTTAACTTTTTTGTAACAAAATTTTCTGGTACTCCTCTGTAGAGTTGATAGTCAGCAATTGAAAATAGAGCATCTGGAAATATGCAAACTTTTTTTTTTTTTTTTTTTTTTGAGAGAAAGAGAGACAGAGTGCAAGCTGGGACCAAAGGGTGGGCGGGGTAGAAGAAGAGGCAGAGAATCCCAAGCAAACTCCATGCTGAGCACGGAGCCCAACCTGGGGCCCGATCTCACAACCCTGAGATCATGACCTGAGCCAAAACCAAGAGTTGGATGCTCAACCAACTGAGCCATCCAGGTGCCCTGATATGTGAACTTTTGCCGGTAATAATGATGGTACTGGAAGCAATACTAGCCATAGGAGAAGCAGTTGCAGAATTAGAAATTGTATTGGCAACACCAAGTACTTTTCATGCTCTCCTATCAAATTAGGATTACAAGACTATAACAAATCAATTTTTCAAAAAGAAATAATTACTGATTTGATACATACACATTTTCAGATTCTCAAAATGTAATGCATCCAATAGTTGAAAATTCACATTAATTCTTCTGGACTCCTTGGAGACTGTTACCAATAAATTAAGTATAAAAATGTATATGCATTCTTAGCTGGTGCAACCACTCTGGAAAACAGCATGGAGGTTCCTCAAAATGTTGAAAATAGAGCTACCCTATGACCCAGCAATTGCACTACTGGGTATTTACACTAAAGATACAAATGTAGTGATCCGAAGGGACACGTGCACCCAAATGTTTATAGCAGCAATGTCTACAATAGCCAAACTATGGAAAGAACCTAGATGTCCATCAACAGATGAATGGATAAAGAAGATGTGGTATATATACACAATGGAATACTATGCAGCCATCAAAAGAAATGAAATCTTGCCATTTGCAACGATGTGGATGGAACTAGAGCGTATCATGCTTAGTGAAATAAGTCAGAGAAAGACAACTATCATATGATCTCCCTGATATGAGGACATGGAGATGCAACATGGGGGCTTAGGGGGATAGGAGAAGAATAAATGAAACAAGATGGGATTGGGAGGGAGACAAACCATAAGTGACTCTTAATCTCACAGAACAAACTGAGGGTTGCTGGGGGGAGGGGGGGTTGGGAGAGGGGGAGGGGGCTATGGACATTGGGGAGGGTATGTGCTATCGTGAGTGCTGTGAAGTGTGTAAACCTGGCGATTCACAGACCTGTACCCTTGGGGATAAAAATACATTATATGTTTATAAAAAATAAGAAATAAATAAAAAATTTAAAAAATGTATATGCATTCTTAAGATACATAGAGCTCTTTTATTTTCTTTCTTTGTTTTAGGAATCTTAGAAAAAACTTGTGACATAAGTAAAGTTGTACCCACTTAAAAAACACAAAACCTACAACTCAGAGGAATTAAAGTTTATTTAGGTACTATATGTATTAAATCCTTCCGATTTAAAAGCTCATGTTCATTATCTCATGTCATACTGTCCCTTCTGTAGTTAGGAAAGCAGCAAGCGACTACCTGGCATGACACATTATTTAATATACTGTAGCACTTTTTATAAAATAAATAGCGCATTATCACCTTTGTACATTTCATTTTATCTTAAAATGAGTGTAGTATTTTCAGCATATTTTTATGAGCACTTATTTCATGATGAGACCACTTGATAGTACATTTGTTCCCTCAATCTCTTTGTAGCTAGAGATTACTTACCATTTTTATATCGCTTTCATTGAATGATGTCTAGAAGTTAGAGGCTCAATAAGGAAACACGTTATTAGTCGAATGAATGAAAAAATGAATGGATGAGCAGAAGTTCTAAAAAAAGTTGAGTGTTTCATTATGTACTCCATTTATTTAAATAAAGAACTCAGAATATTTTATAAATATAATAATAATTTCTTAATTAGTTTTTTCTTACTGGGTTTTTCTTACAGTTAGGTCTTATACTTCATTCCCAGTTATCATGCAGTGATCTTTTGTTCTGAACATTTTACTTAAAAAGAAACTAGACCTCAGTATGCCTGGGTAGCTCAGTCAGTTAAGCATCAGACACTTGATTTCGGCCTTGCCCTTGACCTCAGGGTTGTGGGATGGAGTCCCACGCCCAGCATGGAGGCTGCTTGGGACTCTCTCTCTTCCTCTGTACAAAAAGAACGAAACGAACGAAAGAAAGAAAGAAAGAGAAAAAAAGAGAGAAAGAAAGAGAGAAAGAAAGAAAGAAAAAGAGAGGAAGGGAGGGAGGGAGAGGGGAGGGAAAAGAAAAAAGAAAAAAAGAACTCTGCTTGAGCAGAGAACCAGAAAAACAAATATATTGCTCACTACAATAGAAGGGATATACCATAATTCCCAGTTTTGTTTTCTGCTGAAGCCTTCAGGGAAGACTACAGTTACTCCATTTAATTTGTAAACTTACCATAATAAAACATTCATGATAGTTTCTATAATTTTTATGCCTGTGAAACAAATATACCAATTCTTGTACATATCATATAAATATAGCCTGGTCCTGGACAGGGCCTACAACATTAAACAATGTGAATAAGTTAGTGTAATGAGAAATGCCATGTGCCTGTTGGAAAGTAGCCAGACACTAGAAGCAACATCTTGCAATTGTTTTAATAACCAGAGTGGCCTAAATTTCTGTTCTACAATTTACCCGCTATTGCAGGTCCCTTTGGAGTTTTTGAGTTTAACCTCAGTAAATCAGTCTCGTTGAACTACAGGCAAGTCCTCATTCCCTTCTGCTTTCTTCCCTGCCTGAGAGCACCATGCTGGGCTGCCAGTTGCTTTGGAGGGCCTGTAAAACATGTCCTTGCTTACTGGACCATGATTGTACACACTAGTGTTTCTGTATCTCTTGAGTTCAATAAGGGACCAGAAACTTTTCTTCACCATTTACTAATACTTATAAACTTTTGACTTGCCAAACCCGGCTTATTGAATCCTTAAGCAAATGGGTGGTCTTGTTCTTGTGTGTTCTTAAAAACAGTGCCGAAGTTCTACTGAGAGCCAGCTTCTGGGAATAAACTACTTGCTCAAGAAAGTGTTTTAAGTTCTTCAGGTCATCACCAAGAATTAGTGCATTAATGGTGACCAAGTGAAAGATTTAAAGCAATTTAAATGCTTAAGTGGCAACTTAGTATCCTAAAGGATGCATAAATCTCTTGTCTCTCTGAATCTCTTAACTCACCCTCCAAATAGTTTATACCTCTCTTGTTGCTCACCAAAATCTCGTACAACCCAGGAGGTAGATTATTGAAGCCCTTTTCCCAGGTGTAGTTTTACAGACAGTGAATCTTGGCTTATTCTCTTAAGAATATTATTTTGATTACAAAATTATTGCACAGTCCATATAAAATACTAGAAAAACAGTGAAAGAAAATCATAGAATAGAATTCTCCTTAACTAGCCCAGCAAGAGTTATGCAGCAAACCTCTTCATGCTCAAATGTAGTTACACATTTAATGATAAACATGCAGTTGTATATTTTATTCACTTAATAATGTACCTTGAGCAGTTTCTGAAATTCAAACTCGTTTTGAAAACTTGGTGTTTTCATTCATTCAAAACATACCCTTACTTAATTCCCGTGAACTACTTTTAACTAACTGGCTGCAGCAATATCTTTGTAAAAGACTCTTTGTGCATTAATTATGCCCATTTCTTTCTAATACAGTCTAAAGCAGAAACAGTGAATTAAAATATGTGTACATGTAATATCCAGAGTCTTGACTTTAATTGCCAGATTACCCTTATAATGACTGAAAAAAATTACACTCCCTTTACGGAGGTATGAAAATACCTGTCATTTTGCATGTTGCCAACTCTGAATGTGTTCATCATTTTAAATCTTTGCCAATCTGATAAGTAAATAAGAGAAAACTGTTTAAATTTGTACATCTTTTTTTTAAAAGCTTTTATTTATTTATCTGACAGATGGAGATCACAAGTAGGCAGAGAGGCACGCAGAGAGAGAGGAGGAAGCAGGCTCCCTGCTGAGCAGAGAGCCCGATGCAGGGCTTGATCCCAGGACCCTGAGCCAAAGGCAGAGGCTTTAACCCACTGAGCCACCCAGGTGCCCCCAAATTTGTACATCTTTGATAGTCTTTGATAATGAACATTTCTTTTTAAGAATTTATTGGCCCCTTATGATTATTCTTGTGCATTATTTATTCATATCCTTTGGCATTTTTCTTTGGACCATTTGTATTTTTTCTTTATGTGCTTATCAAAATTCTGTAGTTTCTTCCAATTAACTGTGTGCATTTAAGATTATTTCAGTTGTGATTTTCTTATTTCTGTTCACAAATTCATCAGTACTTATTTTTATGTTTCTTTCTTTTGGAAACCTTTTCTAATTCCAAGATCAAATACATGTTCATTTACACATTTTTTTTCTCAACACCTTTATTGTTTTATTTTTACTTTTAACTTTAAAAACTATCTGGAATTATATTAGGTAACTGGGAAAAAGAAAGATATTAGCCCAGAACTATTTATTGATTCATGTAAAATGCCACATATATACTGAATGGACTATACATGCTTGAGTCTATCTCTAAACTTTCTGCTCTTCCAAGATCATATGTTAATTCTTACACCAAGAAGATACTTTTATAACTAACATAATTTTAAGATATCACAAAGGATATTTATCTTCATTCAAATTTACTCAACATTTTCTTTTTCTATTCCACTGTTGTTCCATGTGAATTTAGAATCATTTTGTAATATTAAAAATAACTCATTGGCATTTCAGTGCTATTAAACATATTCATTATTTGGGGGGAATTAACAGCTATATGTTTTGAATTTTTAAATAGAGGAAGGCAAATTAATCTTTCATTATTCAAATCCTATTTTTCTAATCCCATAGAATTTCTTTATGCTTTGTAATTCTTTCATATTCCTTATTACCATGATGGTTAAATATAAGTTAAGTTCATTGAATCTGTGCTTTTAAATATTTAAATTTAAGTTAAAATTATATATTTATATATAGGTGTTTATATATTATATATATTTATATATAGGTGCTCCTAAGAAACTCATTTATGTAAACTTAATCAGAATAAATACTGTTTATGTTTCTCCTTAAAAAATCTTTTTTAGGGGCACCTGGGTGGCTCAGTGGGTTAAGCCGCTGCCTTCGGCTCAGGTCATGATCTCAGGGTCCTGGGATCGAGTCCCGCATCGGGCTCTCTGCTCAGCAGCAAGCCTGCTTCCCTCTCTCTCTCTCTGCCTTCCTCTCTGTCTACTTGTGATCTCTGTGTCAAATAAATTAAAAAAAAATCTTTTTTAGCACCTGTCAACAGAATTATAGTTTTTCTCATTTGACCTACTCTTGAGATGATTTGTATCATTAGATATCTTAATTTGGATCCATCCAGAAAGATCTGAAATGAATTCTACTTCATCATACAAATCTTGAATGCTTTCTTGTTAGTGCTTCATGATCAGAACTGTACTAGTTTTATAAAACAAATTAGGAATCTTTCCTTCTTTTTCAAGTTTAAAATAGTTAACAAAATAGGAATTTTAGTTTTCAATAGTATAAAATTCAATATCTCTAATGAATACTTATCTCAGAAAATTTTCAAATAATACATTGATGCATCTTTGAGTTCACATCCTTGCCATTGATTTATTCAGTTCTATTTTTCAATTATTATTTTTTCAATTATTTTTAATAATTTATTTTAACCATAAATTTATATCTATTCTATTAAAGTTTTCAAATGCTTTTGTTGTGCATAGTTTTCTTTCAAAATTTAAAGTAGTAATGCTTTAGGTTTATCTTTTTATTTATTTATTTTTAATGTTGGATGGTTGTGCTCTTTTTTAATTCCTGGATTAGGTGGGCGTTATTTTATCATGACTTTTTCCATAAGCAATCAGCTTTTTATCAATGCCTCTATTTTTTCTTCATGTATGTATTATGTATGTATTTATGTATGCAAGTACATATTTTTGGATATGGTATAAGTAAGCCCCACACTGGAGTGAGGCTGTTTGAAATGTAGCACCATCACATGTTAACTTTGTGACCTTATGAAGTTGCTTAATCTGTCTATACCACAATTCCCTCATATGCAACATAGGATAATACTATTGCTTATTTTATAAGCCTATCATGAGAAGTACATGAGATAGGACATACAAAACAATTGGAATGCATCTGCCATACAATAAATGGTCAACAGATTCACAATCATATTTACCTTCCTTCTGTTTTTTCAGAAGTTATTTTTCTGACTTTCAAATTTGATTACTTATTTCAATTATCTCTATTCCTTCTCAGTTTAGGTCACTCTATTATTGCTTCTTTAAGGACACCATCTCTGACCCTCTGACCCTTACTCTCAGGTAGAATTAAGCATGCATTTCCTTGAATCCCCAAGGAATAGGGTATAAACTATACCCTAGTCATAATTGGGTTGTACAAGTATGTGCAATAATGTATTCTCTTTTTATTATTTATTTAGTTAATAAGTTATTTAGTTATTTATTTTATTTATTTATTTATTTTAAATATTTTATTTATTTGACAGAGAGAAATCACAAGCAGGCAGAGAGGCAGGCAGAGAGAGAGGAGGAAGCAGACTCCCTGCGGAGCAGAGAGCCCGATGTGGGACTCGATCCCAAGACCCTGAGATCACGACCCGAGCCGAAGGCAGAGGCTTTAACCCACTGAGCCACCCAGGCGCGTGGATTGCATGCTGGGGCTTGAACTCATGACCCTGAGATCAAGATCTGAGCTGAGATTAAGAGTTAGATGCTTAACCAACTGAGTGTATTCTCTTTTTAATAATATTTTAAAAATTATTTCCTTCAACATTTTAATAACTAGAAATAATTTCAAAGCAAGTGCTCTATCTTATTTAATTTTATAAACTTAGAATGAAAGCAAATCATTCATATGTAGAAGTACCTTGAATATGACATTGGTTAAAGACCGGTGGTTTGCCTTACTGACTGGGGGTAAGAAAATAACACATCAAAGTGATATAAATATTGCCAAAGAAGTAACTTTACTATTTAATTAAACAAAATTAAGGTTATCATAAGTTGAAATTTGGTATAGTCTCTTAGTAAGTAAATAGATGTCTTGATGTTCTTTTAGGAGTTTGTTTGTTTGTTTGTTTGTTTGTTTTTTATTTGACAGACAGAGATCACAAGTAGGCAGAGAGGCAGGCAGAGAGAGAGAGAGGAGGGGAAGCAGGATCCCCATGGAGCAGAGAGCCTGATGTGGGGCTCGATCCCAGGACCCCGGGATCACGACCCGAGCTGAAGGCAGAGGCCTCAACCCACTGAGCCACCCAGGTGTCCCAGGAGTTTTAATTTCAAAATGTATTTATAAAATAGTATTAGATTCTTATGTATCTTTTACCCATGCCAGAACAAATGGCTATAAATTTGAGAAATATTTTATAATTGTCCCTCCATATCTCTAAAATGATTTTCTAAATATTCCCAGCCCAGACTTACTTTTTTATATTTGGCCAAAATTTACACTATTATATCTTGTCATTTTCTCTCTAAATAATAAATTGAGCTCTAAATATTTGCTGATGTCTGCCTGGACAGCTGTCTGTTTATAATTTTTTTTATTAATAGGAACATCATCCTGAAGTTCAATATCTACATTTTGATTTAGTTAAGCTTATAATACAGAAGCTAATTAATAATAGATCTTAGATAGCATTTTCAACCTTTTATTTATATTTTTGGCCTAAATGCCCCTGAAATGCAAGTTGATGAAAGTACCTCTACCACAGTAAATACATACTGTGGTTACAGATTAAACTATTTATGGGTCATTGTTGCTAACTCAAGAGTTATGATGACATATTGACTCCTTGCTATGGCAGCAGATAGTTCCTGAAATATGTATTGTCCGGCTCCTAAAAACACTTGTAATTTAACTATCTTTAAGAACACATAAATTGTTAAAGGATCTGTACTCAAAGAACTACAGAACACTCATGAAAGAAATTGAAGAAGACACAAGAAGATGCAAGACCATTCCATGCTCATGGATCAGAAGAATAAACATGTCAAAATGTCTACCCTGCCTAGAGCCATCAACACTTTCAATTTCATCCTGATCAAAATTCCACCAGCATTTTCCAAAGAGCTGGGAACAAACAATCCTAGAATTTGTATGGAACAAGAAGAGACCGCAAATTGCTAAGAAAATATTGAAAAAGAAAAACAAAACTGAGGGATCATGTTGCCTGATTTCAAGCTTTACTACAAAACTGTGATCACCAAGACAGCATGATACTGGCACAAAAGCAGACACATAGACCAGTAGAACAGAGTACAGAGCCCAGATATGGACCCTCAAGTTCATGGATAAATAATCTTTGACAGAGCTGGAAAAAATATCCAATGGAAAAAAGACAGTCTCTTCAATAAATGGTGCTGGGAAAATTGGACAGCTATGTATAGAGGAATGAAACTAGACCATTCTCTTACACCATACACAAAGATAAACTCAAAACGGATAAAAGACCTCAACGTGAGGCAGGAATCTATCACAATCCTAAAGGAGAACATAGGCAGTAACCTCTTTGACATCGGCCACAGCAACTTCTTTCAAGATATGTCTCCAAAGGCAAAGAAAACAAAAGCAAAAATGAACTTTTGGGACTTCATCAATATCAAAACTTATGCACAGCAAAGGAAACAGTCAACAAAACAAAGAGGCAGCCCACAGAATGGGAGAAGATATTTGCAAATGACACTATAGACAAAGAGCTGATATCCCAGGTCTATAAAGAACTTCTCAAACTCAACACACACAAAACAGATAACCACATCAAAAAAAATGGGCAGAAGACATGAACAGAAACTTCTCCAAAGAAGACATACAAATGACTAACAGACACATGAAAAAATGTTCATCATCATTAGCCATCAGGGAGATTCAAAGCAAAACCACATTGAGATACCACCTTACACCAGTTAGAACAGCCAAAATTAACAAGACAGTAAACAACAAGTGTTGGAGAGGATGTGGAGAAAGGGAACCCTCTTACACTGTTGGTGGGAATGCAAGTTGGTGCAGCAACTTTGGAAAACAGTGTGAAGATTCCTTAAGAAATTAAAAATAGAGCTACTCTATGACCCTGCAATTGCACTACTGTGTATTTACCCCAAAGATACAGATGTAGTGAAAAGAAGGGCCATCTGTACCCTGATGTTCATAGCAGCAAAGGCCACAGGCACCAAACTGTGGAAAGGACCAAGATGCCCTTCAACGGATGAATGGATAAAGAAGATATGGTCCATATATGCAATGAATATTATGCCTCCATTAGAAAGGATGAATACCCAAGTATCAACATGGATGGGACTGGAAGAGATTATGCTGAGTGAAATAAGCCAAGCAGAGAGAGTCAATTATCATATGGTTTCACTTATTTGTGGAGCATAAGGAATAACACGGAGGACATTGGGAGATGGAGTGGAGAAGTGAGTTGGGGGAAATTGGAGGGGAAGACAAACCATGAGAGACTGTGGACTCTGAGAGACAAACTGAGGGTTTTGGGGGTGGGGTGGGGGGTGGGGTGAGCCTGGTGGGGGGAACTGTGGAGGGCACATAGTGCATGGAGCACTGGGTGTGGTGCATAAACAATGAATTTTAGAACACTGAAAAAATTTAAATTAAATTAAATTGAAATAAATAAAGATTAGTAGAAATTTTGATTGGATATTGTACCAATAATAAGCATTGAACCTATCTAAAAAGTTTATTTCTTGGTATTTCTTCTTCTGTCCCTCCCCCATCTATGTTCTCTCTTTCTCTCAAATAAACAAAATTCTTTAAAAAATGAAAAAAAAAATGAAATGAAATAAACAAATTATAAACCTAATAAAAGAGAAATAGACATTTCTCGCCACTGCAAATGAGAATGTGGAATTTTACAGTTTGGGAGGAATCTATTGGTAAAATCAGTCACTTCCACCTGCTGGACACTAAAATAGAGCAGTAAAGAACACAAACACTGCCCCTGAGGTCATGGAGACTTCTCCTAAGAAGATAATAAGGTAATTGTTAAAAACAGAGGAAATACAGTGCATAATAGAGAGATATAATCCAGTCTTTAAAAATATTCATATATTTTTCACATTTAAAGTAAACTTTAGGAATTTATCTCAATATAAACCTAAAAACAAAACATAATGTTTCATGCACTAAGGACTTTCATTGCACAATTAACAAAGTGAAAAATTATGAACAACCAAAACATTCAACATTTGGAATAACTGCAAACTATATTTTAGCATAAATATCCAAAAGAATAAGATAGAAGCACTAAAATACTTATATATATATAAGTATATATATATATGAAAAAGCTGTAGAATCAGGATAACCTGCATGTTATAATACTAATTTTTTAAAAAGTAAAAATTTCAAATAAAATGTCATCATTTAAAATACAGATAAACTAAACAAAGTAACTGAGTAAATATAAAGAATGGCCAAAGAGCAAGATGATACATCTTTTATGTATTTGCCAAGTACAAGATTATTTTTTATAATAAAATTAGAATAAAATTCAAGACATAAACACAGGCAACTTATAGGCAATTTATTTTTATTGCATCCTTATCATTTGGCTAAGTTTTGTTTTTAAAAAAATAGGTACATATGAAAGGATGCATAATTTAAAAGATATTAGCTGATTTACAGCAGAAACAAGACTCCCTGACCCATAGTCTTCTAGCCACTTAGTTTCCCTTTGCATTGAAAGGGAACACTCGGGGCGCCTGGGTGGCTCAGTGGATTAAGCCGCTGCCTTCGGCTCAGGTCATGATCTCAGGGTCCTGGGATCGAGCCCCGCATCAGACTCTCTGCTCCACAGGGAGCCTGCTTCCTCCTCTCTCTCTGCCTGCCTCTCTGCCTGCTTGTGATCTCTCTCTCCGTCAAATAAATAAATAAATAAAATCTTTAAAAAAAAAAAAAAGAAAGGGAACACTCTCCCTCCTCACCAGCTACTTATGTCTTAAAATGTATTTGTATAATACCTACTCCTTGGTTAAGTCTTTGAACCTGTAGATTTCAGAAATAAGGATACAGTGCAGTGAGTAGACATGGAATCAAAGTACTAAGTTCGGTAGTTCTGCAACCAGATCCTTCATCAGATTTTTAGATTCCTTCTGGTTTCAGGTTCCTTCAGTATAAATGAGGAAAACAGGTTCTTAACCTGCCGGTCTGATAAAGTAGGGACAGCTGTTCAGAGCAGTGTCTCTGGAACCACATACTTGGATTTGCTATATCCCACACATTTCCTAATACTGTGTAGTATATAGGATTATGTAGTTTAATTTCCACAGGTTTAGCAATTTTATCTCAGATGTCATTCTGAAAAAATTCTAGGTTGATCTCTTTCTTTAAACATGTTGTTCCATCATCTTCTGGCTTGCATGATGTTTGACAAGACAGTTACTACTGTTTTTATCTTTCTTCCTCTGTAACAAACAAATGTCTCACTTTATCTCTGGTTGATCTTGAGATTTTGCTTGTACACCTGAATTTTCAACAACTTCTGTGATAGACTTTGATATTGTTTTGCTTGTTCTTTTGTTAAGCTTCATTGTAGCTTCTTGGAGCTGTGGGATTTTTATCTTCTATCAAATCTGTAAATGTTTGTATATTCTTAAAATTATCTTTTTTTTTTTTGGTTTGTACATTTTTTCCATATTATTTCTCAAATAGTTTATTTTTTGAATTCCACTTCTCTTTTTTCTTCCTGTACTTCAGTTATCATATATTAGTAATGTTATCCCATAGAGCACTTGGTTCTGGTTATTTTTATTCAGTTTTTTTCTCTCTATGCCTCATTCTGCACAGTCTCTGTATGTTCAAGTTCACTATTTTTTTCCTTCTGTAATATCTGATCTGGTATTAATTTAAAGTAAACATTTTATTTCCTTTATTTTATTTTTTATACATGTGGGTCTCATGATGTTTTTTACATCTATCTTTTATCTTTATGCTTTATCTCTTTATCCTTGTGATCATGTTTTCTCTTATATCCTGAAACATGGCTGTTTTAAAACTCTTGTCTGATAATTCCTCATTTTATTATCTCAAGATTTGTTTCTACTTATTTTCCTGCTTCTTTGGATAACTAAAAATTCTTGCCTGGAGATTGGACATTGTAAAATTTCATTGTTGAGTGGTAACTTTTGTTTCTTTAAAAATTTTGTAATCACATAAAAAAAGCAACTTGCAATATTCCATAGAGGGGTGTGTGTGTGTGTGTGTGTGTGTGTGTGCGCGCGCATGTGGGGTTTTGTTTGTTTGTTTAATTTGTGTTTGAGTCTAGAGTGATCTCTACTCTAGGGCAAGTTAGTCCCATTCCTAAGACATAATGCCCCTTGGGTCCTCATTTAATGCTTCAGGTCCTCATGAAGTTGTATTTAATCTAGCAGACAAAAATATAAAATGATTCTCAGCCTTATGTGAGTTTTTGCAATGGTTCAATTTTAGCTTTTAGACAATTGTACTTTCTCTCACAGCAGCCCTTTCTCAGACTTCAAAGAGTTTTATCCTGTGCTTATTCTTAGATAACCAACCAAAAATTTGAGGAGACGTTCATACCGAGAACTGAGCTCTTTCTCCCTTTTGCTTCTCTCTCTCTCTCTCTTTTCCTGATATGAGGACCTATACTTTTAAGCCATCTTGGATTCCAAACATTTGACCACTGCCTCTTTCATTTAGCAGAACTGTTGGACTCTTTTGGGATTGACCCTCTGTGCACTGCGCTGCTGTCTGGAAATAGCTTCCAGGCCAAAAAAAAAAAAAAAAAAAAAAAAGTCTAATTTATGGTTGGAATCACTTGCCTTGATTTCTTTTCATTAGGGATAATAGCCTTGCAGTGCTCATTGGCCTATGTCTAAAAACTGGTATTGTATAAGTTTTGTCAAGTTCTCTATTATTTTGTTTAGTGTTTTGTTGTTGTTGTTGTTGTTGGTTTTTTGGGTTTGTTTGTTTGTTTTTTTGTCTTCCCTAAAAGCTGAGTAAGTCCTGCAGCTCTTACATCTGCATGGGCAACTCTCACTGCCTGGATTTTAAATCCTGACTTTGCTGCTTAGCAGAAGTATGACCTGGGACAAATTACTTAACTTCTTGCCTCTATTTTTTGATCTCTAAAAGGGAAAAGATAATCATACTTACTTTACAGGATTTTTGTGATGATTAAGCGAGCTAATGTTTGCAAATTGCTTGGAGAATGTCTGGCCCATTGCAAACTCTGTGGAAAATAATACTCGAAGCTTCAATGGCAAGGAAATGCAGTCACCAACACTATCAACATGGAGCATAGCAGCCAGTGTGAAAAATGGTAGAGTGGAGAAGTACAGTGTGTGCTTAGTGATCATTGTAAGAAGGCTTCCCTGAAGAATTGATATTTGTGGTGAAATCTCTGACAAATTGATACTTGAAGTGAAATTTGATATAAGAAATTACCCTGATTCTCCCATTCTTTAAAATGTGATATTACAAGCCACTTTTTTTTTTTTTTTTTAAGTTCTGTATTGGATTTCAGTGAGGTATTCCCTGCAGTTTGAGAATTTGATGTGCTTTGCTAAAGTGTAAGATATAAAATATTCCTGAAATGTTATATATTTCCTCAACACATTTGAATTACACAAAGAACAAAATATCTATGTCAAATGGTATTCAATGCTTTTCTTTTTTCTCTGAAAAAAAATAAAATAAACCTGGCTGATAAATCTTTTACTTTCACTTCTGTGGACATTAGCTTTACTATATATAGGGACCTTTGAAAATCTCCAGTAAGGACAGTTTAATATTTTTTCTTCCTAACTGAAGGGTGCTTTTACATTTTTGTGGCACACAATGTAATACCTTTGATCTTTATAAAAGTCTATATACACGTCCTTGAACTTTGGAAAATGTTAGTAATTATTGGTGTTTGTTCCTGACAATGTAAAAATTGAGTTGGTGATGTTTCATGACAAATTTATTCATTGTCTCCATTTCCTAGAAGTCTGAACAAATAGGTAAACGATTGGTTTAAAAACTAAATTAAGAAAATATGGTGGGCACCTGAATACCTATTTCCTTCTGAGGAATGGCCTTGTTCTAACTTTAATTAGCATGGTCTTTTCTTTCCTTTTTTATAATGAAAATATTCATTTAAGTTTTACTCATGGTTTTTCATTTCTATATCTTTTTAAAAATATAAACTTTTTGCCCAAGATCACAAAGATGTTGTCTTATATTTTCTCCTAAAATTTTTGTCATTTCACATATTGCATTTGGATATTTGATCTAGGCGGAATTGGTTTGACTTTTAGGGTTTGATAAGAATCTGGTTTTATTTCATTTTTCTCTGTGTAACCAAATATGGAAAGTAATTGCTTCCTCGACTTTCAATGCCATCTCTATTTTGTCATGTTTCCATAAATATTCTTTCTGTTCCAGTGGTCATTTGCTTATCCTTATGCCAAAACTACCCTGAAATATTTACCACTGCATTTTAATGTATTTGTTTTGTTTTATTTTGTTTTGTTAAGAGATGGCAGTGGTAGGGGCAAAAGGAAAGGGAGAGAGAATCTTAAGTGAGCTCCATACTCAGTGCAGAGCCTGATACAGGGCTTCATCCCATGACCCGGAGATCATGACCTGAGCCAAACTGACTCAGCCACCCAGGCACCCTACTTTCAATATCATTTTAAGATAAACTTGATATGATTTTATATTACATTGGTGAGACTGATATATTTACTATCTTAGTCCTTATGTTCTTTAACATAGTATAGCTGTACCCTTATTGAGGTCTTATTCATTGCCTTTAATAGTATTTTGGAATATTTCCATAAAGATGTTGCCAGTTTGTGTTAGATTTATTCCTAGGCATATTATAATATTGGCTTTTATGATGAATGGGTGCTTTTCCAATATATTTTCTAAATAGATTCTAGTGGTATATAGAAATGTTACTAATTCCTAGATGTATTGATCTTTTACCTACCAGTACATTCTATAATTTCTAATATTTTGTCTATTTGATTTGATTATTCTGTCTTTTATTATTTTGTACAAAATTATTTGATTATTTGACTTTTCCATATAGAACATTTCATTCCATTGTGTGCATAGATAAATCGTATCACCTGAAAAAAAAAGTGCTCTCTCCCTTTCCAATAATTACTATTTATTTTTGCCCTCATTTTATTACATAGGCTAGTACCTCTTGTACAATGTTGGATAGAAGATATAGTCTTTTTTGAATTAAATAAGAAAGCTTCTAAAGATATTTCCTTTGTTTCCAAGTTAGCTATGTATTTTCCATCTTTTGAAATAATTGGAAGCTTTTTCCCCTTATTTACATTTTTTTAATGCGGAGTATTTCTTTGATAATTGTTTTCTAATACTGAATCATTCTTATGTTCCTGATATATAATTTACTTGATCACAGTGTGTTTTTAATGTATTCCTGAATTATATTTTCTAGTACTTTAAATGTGTTTGTTAATTTAGCTCTAAAATGAAATTTACCTATAAATTTAGCTTAAATTGTTTTTTCCCAATTTTAATAGAGACGTTGTTTTAGCTTCATAATATAAGTTCTGTATCTTCAATGTTTGTCTATTCCTTATTCTCCAGATATAAGGATTATAGTTTCTTTAAATCGAGGTAAATTTCAATGATGCAGTTTTTGATGGGATTTTCACCATTAAGTAATCTTAAAAGTATCTTTACCTCTTTTTTTAGGCTTTCTATTCTTAATCAATTAGAGAAATTAATGTTTTGTACAAAATTTCTTGCTAATAGAAGCTTTTGAGTTTATTGGCACCTGTATTCATATTTTCCTATACTTGAAAAATATCTATTGTTTATAGTATTATATTCTTATATAAATTGTGTTTTCTTGTTAAGTCTTTCTAGAAGTTTGTCTATTTTATCAGCAATTCTAAAGATCCAAAGTTTACTTCTTTTTCCTTTTTAAATTTTGTCTTTTTTCTACACTGTCCTCCTTTCAGTATTCTCAGATTTACTCTACAAGGTTTTCCTAATATCCTGAGTTGAATAGTTAACCCCCTTAATTAAAAAAAATAAATTTACCTCATGAGTTAGACTTCCACTGTACCTACACACTTTGTTATACAGGATTTTACATTGTACTTAAGTTGCTATTTCTTACAGCTTCAATTTTGACATTTTCCTATGCCACCAGTTCCTTTTTTTAGTTTCTAAAAAATTTAGGTATAGTTTTTTTGTTAATTGTTGATTCTTAATATCATTTCTGATTTCTAATGCCATGACTGCACTTAGATCAGAGAATGGGATCTGTGTTATGGCAATTCTATTAAATGTGTTGACACTTCTGTGGTGACTTGGATTGTCATTTTTTAAAGATCTTTCATGTTTTCAGGCAGAGCAAATACATTCTCAAATTTGGTATAAGAACTGATAGCTACCAAGTAGATCATATTTATAAATTTTAATTTCAATTTTTCTGCACTACACTAATATTTCTGTTTGATTTATTTCTTCATGTGCTGTATACATATATATAATTGATATTGTTTTATATATAGAAATATATGTATGTAAATATCACAAGGAGAGTTTGACATTTTGCTATTATAATGACAAGTTTTGTTAGTTTTTGCTTTATGTAATTTAACATTTTTTTAAGTGTAGAATCTCATTTGTAATTAACATCACCTAGTAATGATATATACTGTACACCAAGGAAATTTAATAGTGGAGGAGATAATAAGATGTCTATTTATTTATATTTTATGCCCTCCTTCATAATTAAAAGAAATAATATTTGTTTGCATATTAGTGAGATTAATTTTTTGGATGTCCTTTGAAATTAAGTCTAGAAGCATTTCTAAAAGATGAATTATGGGAATGTTTCAGATAATGGTGGTGTTACTGTTATAAATGCTTTTTTACAATCAGAATTGTGAAGGGAAATAGTCTCATTATTTTATCACTATGTAGCATGTGTATACTCAGATATAATACAATGACCATTAGAGAAGATTACTACTTATCATCTATCATCTATCTCTCATCTACTTTAGAGACTGAAGAACTATCATTTAAAAGCAAACCATTAATTTTTATTCTCTGGATGTGGGTTGGCAATTAACATTTTACAGTGCCCCTGAGGTTTCGGGAAAGAATCTGACTGCCTCCAGTTGTTCATTTAAATATTGAACACTACATCAAGAACTAATGATGTACTATATGTTGGCTAGTTGAACATAATAATAAAAAAATAAATATGGTTTTGAACACCCGCCCAATTTTACCGATAAAGAGAGTAATAGTGTATGTGGAAAGAGTGAAACAAAGGGGGAGAGAAAGAGAGCACAATTGCCTTATTAGTGAGGGGTGTTACCTAGGAATGGATATAGGCATATTTACATGCATTATCAAATGTTCATAGGACCGTGTAGTCAAAATTGTTTTAAAAGTATGTTGCGGGCTCCTGGGTGGCTCAGTGGTTTAAGCCACTGCCTTCGGCTCAGGTCATGATCTCAGGGTCCTGGGATCGAGTAACGCATCGGACTCTCTGCTTGGCAGGGAACCTGCTTCCCTTTCACTCTTTCTGCCTGCTTCTCTGCCTACTTGTGATCTCTCTGTCAAATAAATAAATAAGATCTTAAAAAAAAAAAAAAAGTATGTTGGAAGGACACAGTCTCTGTGGTTGGAAAGAGTCACAATGACTCTAAGAAACAACTACTAAAGGTGGGAGGAGGGGATTTGGGAGTGATTTTAATAAATTGGCTAGAGGGCGCCTGGGTGGCTCAGTGGGTTAAGCCTCTGTCTTCAGCTCAGGTCATGATCTCGGGGGCCTGGGATCGAGGCCCACATCAGGCTCTCTGCTCAGCAGGAAGCCGGCTTCCCCTCTCTATCTCTGTCTGTCTACTTGTGACCCCTCTCTCTGTCAAATAAATAAATCAAATTAAAAAAAAATAAGTTGGATAGACTATTCCTTAAAAGGTTTTATTAGGATAACTAATGAGAACTTTGTAATGGAGCACAATAGCTTAGAAAACCTATCACCTAAAGTTTCTGGCATTCATTTCTTTGGAATGGATAAGTGCTTCTGGGACTTTCTTTTAACATAGGGGAGAAGGCAGAAAGATAGATTCTCAAAGACTCTATTCTAACTAATATGGCAATTTGGGATTAGGAAGTCTTCCTAAACCAATTTTATAAGAGTAGGGTCAGATGGTGGATGTTATTGGGGCCAGACTCAATTCTTACTCACAACTGCTGAGAGTGCTGGCTGATGATTTACAGCTGTCCTCTTCTCTAGAAAATTGCCATTATCCCAAAGAAAGCCATCTTGCTGCTAATGCTTTACCCACACACCTACCCCCAGACAATCTTGGCCAATCACCAACTGCCATGGGAAATGAATGGCCAGCCCTCTTGTTTCAGTTTCTTTGGGGTTTCAAGCTGGAGTCAGGTGTAAGCTGGGATTGCATCCTTGCTTAGCTTTTATCTTTGACTTACCCTGTGTCTCATCTCTCACACCCCTTCTCAGAGATCTCCACTCACTTTATAAGAATATGGGTTTTGGGGCACCTGGGTGGCTCAGTGGGTTAAAGCCTCTGCCTTTGGTTCAGGTCATGATCCCAGCATCCTGGAATTGAGCCCCGCATTGGGCTCTCTGCTCAGCGGGGAGCCTGCTTCCCTTCCTCTCTCTCTCTGCCTGCTCCTCTGCCTACTTGTGATCTCCGTCTGTCAAATAAATAAAATCTTAAAAAAAAAAAAAAAAGAATATGGTTTTGTGGGGGTTTAGTCTCTTTGTTTTTTAAAGCCCTCTTCACACAGTTTGGAGGCCCTGGCTAGAGACCAGTCAGTTTCCCTTCTTGAGTGGCTGATTAAACCCACAGTCCAAACTCCTCCTCCATCAGGATCCCATATTCTCAGCCACAGTATGCTACCATCCTCATGGCCCCAGGGCCAGGCACCAAGCAACTGTGGATTGCTGCCCCTATGTCCCAGATACAGGTGGAATTACACAGTTAGAAAAACAAGACAATCTGAAGCTTTTTGCCCCACCTCGCCCTTTCCTTCCTATAAAACTACAATAAACACTCTTTCTTGCCCAGATCCCTTTCTCTTCCTCTGTCTCAGGACCATCCCTGGTGCTCCCCCCTCAGCAGCCAGCCAGCCGCTGTATTCCCTCCAGGGAACTGAGAGTAAAACAAAACTGTGAAACTCTTTCCAGTTTTTCCCTCCTGACCTGTGTCTAGCCTCATCATGCCCCACCCAAGGTTAATACGCTTCAAACAAACCTCATCTTAGGTTCTTCTGCCAGGAAATCTGCCTAAGTCAGGTGGTGAAGTCTGGGAATATCAAGATTTCACATATATTTTAGAGAAAACCTAGGGTTTCGGGAATCATGGAATTCAGTGTTTTTCGAAATGGGCCCTACACATGAATCATATGTTAGTGTAGTATTTATCTGTTTTAGAAGAATGTGCATGTCCAGTCCTGACTCCCAGAGACTCAGGTTCAGTGAATCTGTGAGGAAGCCACAAGCATCTGCATTTCTTTCAAAAAAATCACCACAATGTCATGATATGGAGCCATGACTAAAGACCACTGACTGAATCCCTCTTCTCTCATTTTATAGTTGATACATCCATTGATATATTCACTATATGGACGTAGAGGCAAGCAAACTTTGAGCCTATTGTTATTTTTATTAACCTTAAAATTCCTTTCATTCCCTTTTAATTATTTTTCTTCTTCATCTTGATGAAATTTCAGTTCTTTCACACAACCTAGTTCACCTTGAGGAAATCATTTGTCTACTCAAACTTTTTCCTTTATTAATAAGATATATTATTTCTAAGTAATTTGCAAGATAGTGCAGAACATAGAGAAAAAGTATGAAAAGTATGAATGTCTAGACAGCAATTATTACAGAGCAACAAGCACACAGCTTATTTCCTTCCTTCCTTCCTTCCCTCTTCCCTTTCTCCCTCCCTCCCTCTCTCCCTCTCTTCCTCTCTTCCTTCCATTCTTCTTTTAAAATATCCTTTAGACTCTTTCGACCAACTCAAGATATTTGGCCATTTGGTTTATGTAACTGACTTGCCTTCATGTATCTGCATGTGTAATTTATACTCAAGTATCTATAATCTTAATGGAACTTCCATACTTTAGAAATGTCAGTCCTTGGATTATAATGAAACAACATAAAATCTAAATAATAAAGCCTTGGGGGAACCAAGAAATGTAAAGCCCAGGATCTTAAATAAATAAGGTTTACTGAACATTAAAAACGAATATATTGAACTGTCCATAGAGAATACTTTATCCTTGGTTGCACCGAAGATAAATACTAACAACACAATATTAACAACACAAATGAGAAGCAAATGCATATTCTTAGTGTGCAAAACATCAGTCTTATTTGGCTTATAGCTTTGATGTTGTAATGCTAGTGTTCACTGACATTTAATTTTTGGTATAATATTGTTCCTGCTGCTGCCTGCCTTTACGCTATATAACACAAGATATTGTCAAAAGTGACTTTGAGAAGCCTTTAGGGACACTCATTAAATTTATAGCATTTATAGAAAATACAGTCTAGCAACTACAGAATAAATATAACTTATTTTAAGTGGTTTTTAGACAAAATAACTTTATGAGACTGTGAAACTTTCTTATTCTCCACTCCCACATCTACCAAAGTGTTTTTTGTTCCCCTTCCTATTTCCCACAAAGTTCTCTCTAAGGGAACTCTTTACCAATTATTCTTTTTAATGCAGTATTTACTAAAATACAGCTTACTGATTCCAAAACAAATTCCAAATAAATTATTTTTTAATAACCAGGGAAGTGTGCTATTTGAAGGTAAACATTACATACCAGATAGCTCATTCCTGTGTCTTACTCTACTTATCTATTTACCTACCTATCTGCATCATAATCTACATATTGATAAATGAGGTCTGTTTAAGTAAGGAAAATATATATTATGATTCAGTAATTCCTGAAATTATATTCTAATAAACTAAGTGTCTTTAATCTTCAGGCAGAAACTATTTATAATAATATAAATACACGGGTGCCTGGTAGTTCAGTTGGTTGAGCATCTGCCTTTGGCTTAGGTCGTGATCCTGGGATCCTGGGATTGAGTCCCACATTGGGCTCCCTGGTGACTGGGGAGCCTGCTTCTCTCTCTCCCTCTACTGCTCCCCCTGCTTGTACTCTCTTTCTGTCAAATAAACAATAAATAAAATCCTAAAAAAATATATAAATAATATATGCTTATAATATAAATTAAATATAAAAATGAAGACTTAACCATACAGTGTAGAAATTTAACAAGTCCAATATAAAAAAGCTTAATATTGATTTTTTTAAATTCAAGGATGAGAGATACCTTTCAAACCTGTCTCCGAATCTAGAGAAAACAGATTATGACTGTAAACAGATTATATGACTATAGACCTATACTAATGTAAGAAGGTAGCTTGTTATATTGTCTTTAATTTCTCTATTTTATCACATGTGGTTGAATAATTTCTTGCTTCTTGAGTTTACATTTCTTTTTAAAAGTTGCATATTTTAAGTTATATATTATAATGCAATTATATATTTTAATCACATATAATTTCTACAAATTATATATATTTTGTTTTATGAATTGTTTTATTTAAAACTATTTTAAATTAAATGTAACTTATTATACATTTTCAATTATATAATTTTTACAAATTATATTTCTTTTCTAAATTCATGATGCTTCATTTTATGTATTAACTTGGCTAGGCTGTGGTGCCCAGTTGTTTGATCAAACACTAATCTAGATGTTGTTGTGAAGTTACATCTCAGATGTAATTAATACTTAAATAAGGAAACTTTTAGTAAAGCCAATTAACCTCCATATTGTGTGTGGGCTCATACAATCAGTTGAAAACCTTTAGAGAAAAGACTGATATTTCCCAAAGGATCAGTTCTGCCTCAAGACTACAGCATAGAAACCCTGCCTCAGTTTCCAGTCTATAGATTTTAGAGTAAATAGCCATTACCATCTCTTCCCTAAATTTCCAGCCTGTTACCATACTCTACAAATTTTAGACTTGCTAGCTCCCAAATTGCATAAACCAATTCCTTTAAATCTCACTCTCTCTTTCTCATACATTATGATATATAAAAGAATGATATATACATAAGAATAGTATTATATATACTTTTGGGATGCTTGTGTGGTCTGCCTTCAGCTGAGGTCATGACCCCAGGCTCCTGGGATGGAGTCCCATGTCAGCCTCCTTGCTTAATGGAGAGCCTGCTCCCCCCTCTGCCTGCTACTCTCCCTGCTTGTGCTGTCTTTGTCTCTGACAAATAAATACATAAAATATTAAAAAAAAGAATATGTATACTTTCTATTATCTATATCTATATATACAACTATCACATATATGTATACATATATAACTCCTATTGTGTGTGTGTGTGTGTATACATGATATCCAGTAGGAAATATATAAAATCCTATTGGTTCTGTTTCTCTAAAAACCTGTAGTACTACAGTATCCCTATTTTTCTATCAGTATATCCACCTATTTCTTTCTGAACAAATGTATATACTTAATAAAATGTTAAACCTTTTACATGCCTCATGATACAATTATTTTTCTCATAGTGTGTGGTTTGAGTTTTGTTTTCCAATAGTTGAAGTTTTTACATTTTTATAAAGCATTTTATTTCTTGTGGGTTTTTTCCTATAAATCTCTTCCTGCACAAGATCAGATACATTTCCCCATATATAGTCTTCTAACTATAGATTTATTTGTTGCATTTTTAATCTGCTAAACCACGTGCAATTTATTTTGGTGCATGGAGTAAGATTGAAAGTTACAGTTTTCTTACAGAGTTTATCAACTATTTCAGCACCCTTATTAAAAAAAAAAAAGCAACTGATTTGAAATGTCTGCTTTAACTAGGGTTGCCAGATTTGGCAAATAAGAATATAGGGTGCCCTGTTAAATTTAAATATCATATAAAAATAAATTTTTTGGAATAAGCATGTTCTGTGTAATATCTGAGTCATATTTAATACCAAAAATTATTTATTTATTTGAAATTGATATTTAGCTGGATATCCTGTATTTTATATAAGAACCCTAACTTTAGCTATATTAAATTTTTTCAGTGCTTTTTATGCATTCTAATAAGTCTCAGATCACATGGAGGAAGACGGCTGATAATGGAGCAAATACAGTGAAAGTCATTAGAGATAAAAGAACCCAAGTCTTGGACATATCATTTCAGCTTCACCTGGACTATTGAGTCACATGACCTGTGAATTCTTATTACTGTTTTCAAAAAGCATAAGATGGTTTTTTCAGTATTTGGAACTGTAAATATTTTAACTGACACAGAATAGATTGTGTTCTTATAACTGAAATTAATGTACATTTTTGCTTACTTGGGAAGATAGAGTTGAACTATTTTATGAAATAATCACTTTAATATCTCTGAATCTTAACTTTGGATTTAAGTTAGGCACAGGATTGCCAGTGTAAATTAAGAATGTCATTGCCAGAATCAGAGAAAGTAATAGTGGAAACTTTAATATAACTCTAAACTTGTAATACTTTGGTTACACACAGGAACTGTGTATTTCTGGAGAATATTTGGAGAATATGCACAAAGTCTGAGATAGAAAACCACCATTTTCAGCATAACTATATTTCATTATAGTCTTAACCATTTTATTGTGACTCTTCTCTCTTATGGGAGTAGTTAATATTTTAAAACATAGAAATAGGGGCGCCTGGGTGGCTCAGTGGGTTAAAGCCTCTGCCTTCAGCTCAGGTCATGATCCCGGAGTCCTGGGATCGAGCCCCACGTCAGGCTCTCTGCTCAGCTGGGAGTGTGCTTCCTCCTCTCTCTCTGCCTGCCCCTCTGCCTACTTGTCATCTTTGTCTGTCGAATAAATAAATAAAATCTTAAAAAAAAACATAGAAATAAAGATATTGCTGGCATAGGTAGGGCTCATCTTGAGGGAAAATGTGTTTCAGGGAGGGTAACATTAAGTGGGAGCTAAAGAACCATTATGTATGTGTCTACTGCTCCTTTGCCCATCTTCCCTGAAAGAAGAAGAGTAAGTCTGTATTTGGATTCACCAACATTGCAGGATAAAATGAGCTTAATTTAAAAATATGAGAGAGTATAAGGCCTGGAAAGGAAAATGTGAGTTTCCAAAGGTAATAAAAAAGAGTGTTCTTTGAGAGGAAGTTATAACTTCAATGCAAGAAGTAGAATTTTCTCAACATTATTAGCAAGAGGAATTTTAGCACGTAATGGTAATATATAGTGCAATTTTGAAGGGAATTACAGGTAGTTTTGGTCTTTCATGTTATCAGAATGCAGTGGAAACTGATATGTAATGCATGCATGAGGGCTGAATGCTTCACAGCAATCTCCATTATGGGTAATTATGATCACTGATAACTTTTTAACAAGAGCACTCCTATTTTGTCAAGCTACCATTTCTTATCAAGTTGTATTCAACTTCAGTCTCAACATATTATAAATGGTCTATAATCAGCACGATGCAAAATTAAGATTTGTGTCAGACCGTATTTTCAAACAACTGCTACAAGAATATCGGGCATCCAACGTGTTCTTTGACCTTTTCACAAACTCACCAAAAGATGAAGTATATTTCTCTACTCTCCTGAAAATGTTTGGTCCCTACAACTATGTTGACCAACAGGATGATGTTGTATGACTTCTGAAGATAGGTCGTAAGAGGCGAAATCCTTGTATCGTCTCTCTGGGCCTCTTGGAATGCTCACTGTGGGAAATTTCCTCCTGGAATATATTCTCCATGCTAGGAGGAGAAGCCTCTCCATATGGAGAGGCCATCTAGGCACTCTCACTGACAACCCCATGTGAGTTCTGAGATGATAGCCAGCTCTACTACTAGTAATGTGACTGAGTCTTCTTGGATATTGTCCAGGCTTGAGATGACTGCAGCCCTGGCCACCATCTGTCTGCATATGTATAAAAGAAACAACTAAGAGCTACCCAGTCAACCCAGAAAATGATGAGAGATAATAATAAATTGGTGTAAGTTAATCAATTTTGGGATGGCTTATTAGATACGATGGACAGCTAAAATAGATGATCAGAATAATTTAAAAAATAGTCCAGGCAGAATCCATAATTGACTCACCCTTTCAGATGCTAACTTCCGCCACTCCCGAAACATGGTATTGTCATTAAAGAATTGTAGTAAATATTTTCATATAATTGCTGGCTCATCATTATTTTTTAAAGGTCTTATTCATTTATTTGAGAGAGAGCAAGAGAGAGAGACAGCATGAGTGGGGTGAGAGGCTAAGGGAGAAGCACACTCTCCATTGAGCTCCCTGATGTGAAGCTCAATCCTGGGACTCTGGGATCATGACCTGAGCCGAAGGCAGACACTTAACTGACTGAGACACCTAGGTGCACCCCCACTCCCATTATTTTTTATTTCATTACTTCTGTTAGTATTATTGGAATTAATGACTTCATTTCTGATTTTCAGATGCAAGGAAACAACTCTATGAAGTACTGTATCCTTCCCTAAGTATTTATTTTCTATTGCTACAGTGATACCTAAGGTAAGGAAATTTTGGTCTTCCCAGCAATGTGACAGTGCTGCTTTATTTTGTTGTACTCCTAGATTAGAATAGGAAAAACAAAACTCCTGTGAGGCTCTTGGGAGAAAGCTTGCAATGGACAATCTAGAGAACTTTTCTTAGAGATTAATCTGGCTTCTCTCTTCCTGTCCTAAAGCTGGGAGACACTGAAATTAACCTTTTCCTCTGTAGACTTTCCAAAGCACATTTGGTAACCATTTTCCAGTGGGAAGGTTAAATATGCAAAATCATTTAACAAAACAAAAAGTTTAGAGTTCACTGGAAAGCAGCTACGTGAATAGCCTACCCCACTCTACTAGAAGTCCTTTCAATGTGGCATGATTGTAAATGAGAATAATGAAATGAAATGATGCAAATTCATCACAATGTGAGAAAGCTTCACTTGTAGCAATGTCTCTGAATAAACTGAGAAAAAATGTTTAATTGAGTTATTTGCTAAAATCAAAAGCTTTTTTTATACTTGCATTTTTTAATGGATGGTTAATAGTAATTAATGTATAATATTCACTAATAACATGGTCAAGGTCCATCAAGCTACCCAAACTATTTAGAATTCAAGATTAAATTGTGATATCCAAGAAATCAATTAATGGAAAATGTGTAGAGAAATGGTATTCCAACAAGGTAGGTCTTGCACCGACACCTACATTCTTTCTACTAAGAACTCCGAGTGATTGTTTTATTTTAATGTAATGGCCTAGTTAGATTAAATGTTCTTTTCAGATAGCTTAAGATGTCATTAAAATAGTGCTTCATGGAGTATTAAGGTTGGACAGGTATATGACTGCTTAGATTCTTTTTTCCTTGTCATGAAGACAGTAAAAAGTCTCAACTAGCTAAAGACTGCAAGTAATTGGTATTTTTGAAATGGTAGGATTAAATTAAAATATATGTAATACATGTTCCTTAATTTCATCTTAAAAAAAAACTACTGACTCTATGTATTAATTTATACTCACTTTTGCTTCTAGTAAGTATTTTTCAAACTCTCATCTGTAGCAGCTCTGAAGATCCTTTTCATACTTCTGTGAAGCTGTCTGTGTAATTATTTCTGTCAAATGCTATACTCCTTCTTTCACTTGAGGGAAGCACCTTAAGGGGCCACTAAAATGATTTCCTGAAATCTAGCAAGCAGAATGATGTACCACCAGTACAACATGCAAACAACATCAATAATAAAGACAATAGGCTAATTATTGTTACTGTTGGTGGAAAAAAAAAATAGTCAACTTCATCAGAAGGGAAAGAATGATATCTTACTGATTAATGTGAAAGGATTCTAACTTTTTCTTTCTTCTTTGGGTGTTCAAACTATTTTATTTTATTCATATGGTTTGCTATATAAAATGATTCATGGATTTACTGGTCATTTGGTTGACATATGTAAAAGATTATTCTATTATGCAATCTAATTCTTCTTAGTAGAATATGTTTTTAAAAATCCATTCTATACTGCATTGTGAATGGCAAACCAAACTGACAATAAAATTATGTGCATATCAAATTGGTCTCTTGTTGCTTGACAGAAACACACTGGCTGACAGAAGAATCAAAAGTCTTACTCAAAATCCAATTTTTCATTTTTAATGAAATTAAAACTCATGAGGACCAAATTATGAGTATATTTCTTATATGAATTTAATCTTTATTCTAAAGGTTTTGTAATAAAATATAAAATTAAGGTGAACTGACTTATATCTGTCTTCAGAAAATACTTGGCGTTAATGGAAATAATTATTCTGTTCCTTGCCAGAATGTCTGGATAAACTGTGAAATGAGTATAATTTGTCACAATGTTATTTTTTTTCAGAAATGAGACAAAGAAGCACTATAATGCATTCACTTTCCATTATGCCATTTCCTTCAGACATTTGCCACATTATGAGCTCCTACAAGGAAATCATTATCTCTCTTGTAAGAAAAAAAATGAGGCAAGCCTCCATTTCATTACCTATATTTCAAAAAGTTAAATGATTTAAAATGTCTGCCCTGGGAGATCACTGTATTTGCTTGTCTGTGCTTCCACAAGCACTATTATCCTTAGCTATAATTCATTTTTGAAGTGCCAAAATCAGGCAGAGTAATGTTTACCAGATTTAACCTTGTTCATTTTATTGGTTAAAATGAATACGTTGAATATGTGCAAAGGATATGAAAGTTCTCATTCAGAAAAATAAAATAAGTAGGTCTCACCTAGAGATTCACGTGTACAATTAATTTTATTTATGCATATGACTTCTAATGGCCAAAATGTTGTACTTATCTATGATAAGCACTAAATAAATGCAAACAACAGAAATATATGTGTAATGATGGCAAGTTAAACAAGGTCTCTTTGAACATGAGAGTTAATTCATCATGATCTAGTGGACTTTGGAGCAAAGCAAAATCATAGTTCCACTCTTGTGTCTGGCACTGTGATCATGAGCAACTTACACTCTTATTCTCAGTGTCATGAATTCTATTCTATGCTCTTCTACCCAGATCTCTATTTGGGGGCAAGTATTTTTTCCAAGCAGCTCAAAGGTTGTCCATCAACTGATCTTTGCTGCAAGTCCTTTCCTGAATTTATTATCATCTGAAGAGAGCTGCCTTGCCCAAGTCCACACCCTGCCCCAGAGACAGACCACCACAGAGGAAGGACCCAAAATGTCTGGGTAGGTCCCTTTGGATTCTGAAATTCAGATATTTCATATCAGGGAGTAATAATATGACCCACACAGCAGGTGACTAAATGCTGTCAAGACTGGATAGAGTCCAGAGCATGGAAAGTCCAGGCTAAGATATAAGTATCTCCTGGGTCACATGACTAAGTTATTAGATCTTACCAGTAGTGGGAAAGGATGCTGTGTAGCATTTCTGGAAAGACCCAATGGGAAAATCATAATACACTCCCAAGATTCTGGAACAAGGCCATTCCATCTTCAGGAGAATATTATACACCAACCAATAAAGGAAGAACCCAAAACTTAGTTCATGGATGTGCTGTGATAGCCGTGGTTGTGGATACATTTGAGAGATAGTGGGGAGAAGAAATCCTCTTAGTAGAGTTTTGGGTGGTTTATCATTTAGTTGCCTTGTGTAGAAGAAGTGTCCTTTGTTCAGAATATATAGCAACTCATGTACAGTGGTAAGAAGGAAAGACATTGGACCAGAGACAAGATGGAATAGTGGAGGAAAGTGGGTTGATGGACATATATGGACACAAGGTTGAATATTATTGTTACTGTGTGCTAATGTTCATCTAGTGGACATTACTAGAGAACATCTAGTAAGGAGGCATTACTAAATTACGTAGACAGAATAGACAATATGGGCCATCCAGCCCTTAGCCACCCCCGTGGAGCACATGACTGGAAAACCCAGGTGACAGTAATGGAGACCACATATGGGCCTGACAGAATGGGCTCCTGCTCATCAAGCCTGACTTATCTACTGCTGCTGATTAATGTCCAGTGTGCCAGCAAGAGGTTAACTCTGAGGCTTCTAATAAAGAGCCATCCCTCAAGGAGTAGAGCCAGATACTTGGCACTAATGACAGTGTACTTCTTCTACTCTGAGATAGCAATTTATATCCACAGGGATTGTCATATTCTGAACATGGGTTCACTTTCCCTGCCAGCAGGGCATTAGTTAGCACTGTTAGGCAAGGGTTTAAAAGATTCCTGATTCCAACAATCACAAACTCTTATGACATCAAACCAAAGGACCCACTTTTTAATAGGAAAGTCAAGCGATGGGTGTATAGTTCCTAACACAGTGTACTATTCAGAAGCAGCTGCCCTAAGAGAGTGCCCTAACAGAGTAATAGCCATACCTAATGAAGGTATGGCTAATGCACAAGAGGCATGCTCCTCCAGGCTACGGATACTCATTAAATTAGTGACCATAGTATGGTGCTGAGTCTTGGAATCTAGACCAAGAAGTAGCTCCATATACCAACAATTTCCAGTAACCCATTCAATGATCTTGGTTTTTTTTTTGTTTTGTTTTTGTTTTGTTTTGTTGTCTTTTTTTTTTTCTCTGCAACTCTGAGCTCTGTGGGTTTTAAAAGTTCTAATACCCAAAGAGGGAAAGCTGCCACAAAGAAGGTCACAGCAATGATATCAAACTGCACCTGGAAATCAGAAAATTTAGACTCTACTTGCTAAAAGAATAAATAAAAAGAATCATCTTCCCAGGGTGAGCTTAGGGAGGATATTTGGCCCTGGTCATCATGAGAAGGTCTGGCTACTATTGCATGCTAGGTACCTTTATCACCCATGTGATCCACTTGGACATCCTTAGGACTCATTTGTCCAATTTTGAAGGTAAATGGACAAATGTAGAAGCTGCAGCCTAAGAAAGCCATAAGAACCAAAAATTTAGATTTCTCAGGGATGAAGATCTGGCTAACCTCACCAGATAAGATGCCTAGACCAACAGAGGTGATAGCCAAGGGTGAAAAAATTCTAGAATGAACAGTGGAGGAGGGATATAATGAGTATCAGCCACAGCCCTGTAAACAGCTATGGCAACACAGGATGTTCTCTGTTCCATTCACCTTCCTCTCATCAGTTTCTCCCAGGAAAAGAAATCTAGCAGAATCTTGAAGGTATAAATTACAGACCCTATATGAAGCAAGTGAATACTAGCAATGCATGGGATGCTGTTTTGTAACAACTGGATTTCTTTTAAGGCTAAAGGATTAAATTCCCTATCAACGGGGTGCCTGGATGGCTCAGTGGGTTAAAGCCTCTGCCTTCAGCTCAGTCATGATCCTGGGGTCCTGGGATCGAGCCCCGCATAGGGCTCTCTGCTCAGCAGGAGCCTGCTTCCTTCTCTCTCTCTGTCTGCTTCTCTGCCTACTTGTGATCTCTGTCTGTCAAATAAATAAATAAATAAATAAATAAATAAATAAATAAATCTTTAAAAAAAATTCCCTAGCACCTGAGAAGGTTGCCAACTGAGAAATTTCAGCTGTCAGCTCTCTCCAAGAATAACCCTTAGCTGTAGAGAGCCTCTTTACCTGCTCAAGGTCATGTCACTTCTTGCAAGGGTGGCCACCATCCAACGACTGGTCAGTGCAATGATATAAGGACCCAAACCCTTTATGTTGTTAACTCAGGACACCCCTGAATGGCTCTTCCAGCTATGAGAGTCTCCTGATGTCAACCAAGGCTATGCTACTGCCTAACTCGTCTACCTGCCCATCTACTTTTGTCCTTTCAATATAATTATTAACCCTAAGAGCATTCCTTGATACAATTCCTGTGTGCTAATCCATATGGCAGAGTTGACTTCCTGCCAACCAGTGACACTCAATTTACTAATCTATATATGTGGATGAGCATGTCTATATTGCCGTTATGAACACTGGATAAATTTATGGTTATAAAGGACACAACCAGCCCTTAATAAAAATTATTTCCCCTCCCTGCTTTGTTTTGCCATTGAATACAACTACACAAACACAAAAGTCATGTGAACGTTTTTCTATGCTAACTACACATTTTCCAAAGGTAGAAGAGTAGAAGCATCTTGGCACTATGGAATCTCTGCCATGGGCTCCTCATACCATTAAGTTAATTTTTAACAGATTTACTTGAGTTTGCTCAGACAACTCAGACAATTTACTCTGATTCTTTTGTAATTTACCTTCTTTTTTTGTGTGTTCTGTTCTTTCTTACCAAGACTTTATTATTTTTATTTATATTTATAGTCTGAATTACATGTTATCCTTCTCCATATATGAAAAGCAACATTTTTTTAATAAAATGACTTTTTTTTTTTCCACAAAGCCACTCATGGGGTAAGAATATGAACACAATATTATAATATGAACTGGGTTTTCCTCTTGATTAAAATTGAGGTGTTGATATCTGAAACTATAAAAGTTAGGCTGGTTCACTTTGGTTTATTATTAGATTATTTTTATACAATAAATAAATGTTTCTGAAGATACTTCATGGCAAACTTGTTATTTAAAAAATTAGAAACTTAAAAATAAAGGTTACTTTATTTTAAATTCACCATACACAGTTATGACTGTGCCATCTCTGTGAAAGTAATTTGGTTCATTTGGAAATAAATTTTCTAAGAAATTTCCTGTGCACTTAAGAAAGTCAGTTCAAGCAAAAGGTCAGAATTTGGGGTTTTCAGTCCAAATGTTCCTAACCCCACTTCCTATTATATGCTCCAAACCAAGATTGAGGTCAACAAGTAGTTTTCAAAAATAGTGAGAGATATTCAATTTTCTACCTCGTAAATGAAATTTAAAAATATATCAAGTTGAGGAAGTAAGTCAGAGCCTATTACAAAGAGACCAGATTAATCAAATAAATCAAGAAGCTGTTGTTAGAAATTTAAAACAAACAAACAAGGAACACCCCAAACCACAAAAAAAAAAAGGACAGAAGACTGCATGATAATATGGAAAATAATGCAGGATATTAAACACGGAAGTCTTGTCTTTATGGACTTATCTGCTCTGTGTTATGCTAACTTTGTTCCTGATAAATCTTTTATGTCTTCAAGGCATCCCCATTAAAACCTAAAATTATGCTAGTATGTCCACAAACTAACTCTGCTCATGAACCAATCACTAAAAAATTCCTTACCTATAAAATAAAAAAAAAAAATGAATGAATTATCTTTTAGTCCAATGTTTTAGAAATCCAATATTTGTCTATCTTAACTTAAAGGTTTGATTTAAATATTAAACAAGGGGCGCCTGGGTGGCTCAGTGAGTTATGCCGCTGCCTTCGGCTCAGGTCATGATCTCGGGGTCCTGGGATCGAGTCCCGCGTCGGGCTCTCTGCTCAGCAGGGAGCCTGCTTCCCTCTCTCTCTCTCTCTGCCTGCCTCTCTATCTACTTGTGATCTCTCTCTGTCAAATAAATAAAATAAAATCTTAAAAAAAAAAAAAAAAAAAAAAAAAAAATAAATAAATAAATATTAAACAAGTAATGAATATAAAGTGATTTTTAAGTGGCAAATACTATGCAAAGTTAAGTTATTGATAAACATGTAAACTGTTTTTTCCCTACAAACAAACCATTAAATATAGTAGTAAAAGCACAGTAATCCAATTCTAGACACGATAACTGCTATATAAAATATCAATTGTAGTGTTCTTAAAAACCAACAACCCATGGTAATATAAAATGTTAAGTGCCATATAAGAAACAAAAATTTAAAAAGTTAAATAGATCTTACCTATTGGGTCTTTGGAACACTTCTTCATAGGATGTTGAGTTCAAGGCTGGAGGCTGATAGAACAAATAAGAGGGGAAAAAAAAAAAGCAATACAAAATGGAACAAAACAAAACAAAATCCTGTACTTGGAGGGAAAGTTCACTTCAAAGAACTAAGCATCAGATATTCTTCCCAGTAATTCCAGTACTCAGAGTGGACTTCCTTCAAAATTTTGAAGCTTACTAGGTTCTAGCTTCTAGAAACCCACTAGGTTCTCTTTTGCTTTGTTCATTGCTTTCTAAATAAATTGATCATTTTTAAAAACTCACTTGAGTGCTTTTTATAAGGTCAACTTTATCTCATTGAGACTGTCCTTATAGATGGAGGATTCTCCCCCCTTTCTTCAACTCATATATATTCCTCAGAATATACATACCTCTTTCACAATGTGGAATTTTTAATAAGAATCCCAAACTTCTCAGTAATCATTTAAAAACTGGTAAGTTGGTTTCATTTATTTTCTAAATAGTTATTATGAATCTTAGATTTGAGAAAACTCAGCAAAACTGATATACACTAACAAATCTTTCTCAAAAAACAAAAACAAAAAAAAAAGATTCCAAATGAAGAAAGTAGGAATTTATATCAGCAATCGTATGATTACTTAGGATTGTCAGCTTCCCATAATTTTTTTTCAGTACTGTTGGCCACAATTCTCTTTTGATGGACTTTGCTTGCCTCCTGTTGTGTTTTCCTCTATAAAGAGAAAGAGAGGTGCCTGAGTGGCTCAGTCAGTTAAGCATGCCACTCTTGATTTCCACTCAGGTCATGATCTCAGGTCATGGGACCAAGCCCCGGGATGGGCTCTGTGCTCAGTGCAGAGTCTGCTTGTCCTTCTCCCTCTGCTCCTTCCCCATCTCTCTCTCTCTCTCTCAAATAAATAAATAAATTACATTTTTAAAGAAAAAAGAGACAAGATAATTTTTAAATTCATATATAGAAGTTGTTAGTGTCTTCCTCTTAGAAGTAAGGATCTCAAAATAGAATAAGAGAAGGGCAAAGTTTAACGCAAGGCAGACAGTTGCTAAAGGCTGACCAGGTTTTCAAATGAAGAAATGAGCAGTATTCAAATGAAAAGGATTTAATTCTACTGTAACAATACCCAGATAGAATGCTTTGCTAAGTGTCAAGTTTATTGATGGCCCAAACTTAACAAACATTCCTCTCTTATTCTTCTCAATTCATAAAAAGTTTAGCTTTAGAAGGAGGGACTATAGGTTCATGAAAAATGAATTATAATAAAGTGAACACACATTTGCAAATGCTTAGTAGTAAACTTAATAAATTAAAAATGTCTTCTGTCTTATATGAGTTGATGATTTTTTTGCAGTCTAAAATGGTGAGGTTTATATCTGTTAATTTCCTGTAACTTGTCATCTTTTTTATAATGTACAAAATTCTACACCCTAGAAATGCCAGAAATCAATCATGTAAATAAATTCTCCTGGTTCTGAAATGTTACCCCTGCAGAAGTTGTGAGAGCTCCAGAGGTGTTATGCCCTGAATAATATATAAGAGAGAGGAATCATCTTTCTTCACTGTAAATCATTCCAGCAACACTTATAATACAGGGAAAAAATAAAGACACAGATTTTTATCTCTATCAGTATTATCCATATAATTGATCCTTTGAAGTCTCACATCCAGCAGGAGGCAAAAGCTGAGGCTTACAAAATGCATCAAATGCAAAATTCTCATATCAAATTAGGAGTCCTCAAAAGCAACTCTCCTTAGAATGACTAAAATGGAGGTAGAGAGACTGACCTCTCAAAGAAACGTGGTAAAGAAATAAAGGCATTCCCTTGGGAACAGGGGAAAATAAAGCCTCCCTTATAATTTATAAGAAATTCTGTTTCTCAAGTGGGTTTGGACTAAGATTCATAATTCACCTCCACCAAAAAAAAAAAAAAAAAAAAAAAAAAAAGTTGAGAACTAAATTTAAATTTGTCCTGGGTAGGTAATGCAAAGCACAGTGCTCATAACACAAGAAAGAAAATACTCTAGACTAGAGAAATCCATTTCAAACTATGTTTCATAAACATGAGTTTGAAAAACACTGTGAAGTGAATGTAGAAACAAATCAATGTAAGTGAGAAAAGGAAGAAAAAACACATGGCAAGACTGGACAATGGAATAAAATGAGTAAAGATATAAAATATTTCTAGAATGTTTAAGGAAATATAAGTGGGTAATAGTACAATAATGGGATAAGAAATTATAAAACTGCTTGCGTATATTAGAAACTAACAGTAAATAACTTTAAAAACTTCTAACATAGAATAATAGAACTATCAACAAAAGAAATTCTATTGACTAATCAGGCAGTAGTTTAAGCATAGCTAAAAATGAATGTCTGAGGCAGAAGATATACTTCTGAAGGAAATAACAGGATGCAGCATAGAAAAATTGTGTAAGGGGTGCCTGGGTAGCTCAGTGGGTTGAAGCCTCTGCCTTCCGCTCTGATAGTGATCCCAGGGTCCTGGGATCCAGCCCCCGCATTGGGCTCTCTGCTCAGCGGGGGGCCTGCTTCCCCCACCACCCCCACCTCCCCCACCCCCCCACCTCCCCTACCCCCCCCACCTCCCCCAGGCCCCCTACCTCCCCCACCCCCCCCAGCCCCCCACCCCCCACCCCCACCTCCCGGCTCCTCCCTGCCTGCCTCTGTGCCTGCTTGTGATCTCTCTCTGTGCCAGATAAATAAATAAAATCTTTAAAAAAATAGAAAAATTATGTAAAAAATATGGATGAAGCTCAAAAAGCATGGCAGAAAGAGAAAAAAAATCAAATATAAATTAGAGGATGCATTTTAAAGAGATATTGGCTTAGAATGTTAAAAGCTGAAGGAAAAAACCCACTAATTGTTGGATCCAGGAAGACTAAAAACCAAACGAGATAAATAGAAATCAGTGCTCAGACGCATTATAGTGAGGCTTTCAAACACAAAACACCAGGGAAAGTCCTTATAATAAAGGAAAGCAGTTTACTAATACAGAATGACATTTAGGCAGACAACTTGTTTCTCAACAAGAAGAGTGAAGCTATTAAAATAGCAGCGTGATATCTTCAGTTGCTTAAGAAATAACAGGTTAATATTCTATACCTTATTTGAACTATCTTTCAATATCAAGGGGAAATTAAAACCATACTACTATAAGGCTAAAACATTTAGAAGAGGAACCTATAAATGATAGATTTCAGGAAGAAGAAAAAATGAACTAGTATGAAATGCAGCAAAAAAAATAAAAGAAAAAAAGCTAGTCAAGAAAGTGATCAACAGGGGCGCCTGGGTGGCTCAGTGGGTTAAAGCCTCTGCCTTCGGCCCAGGTCATGATCCCAGTGTCCAGGGATCGAGCCCCGCATCGGGCTTTCTGCCCAGCGGCAAGCCTGCTTCCTCCTCTCTCTCTGCCTGTCTCTCTGCCTACTTGTGATCTCTCGCTGTCAAATCAATAAATAAATAAATAAAATCTTAAAAAAAAAAAAAAAAAGAAAGTGATCAACATGTGAGTAAATCTAAACAAACATTGACTGTACAAAATAATGAGGATAGAGGAATAGCTGAAATTATACCATACAGTATAGACTTTCAGAATTCTTAGAAATAGGAGGGTCATTAATTATTAATAAAAATTCAAATCATCAGGAATATATAGCAATTCTGAAATTGGATGCACTTAATGGCATAACTTCAAAATGAAAAAAAAAAGGGAGAGATTTTAATACATAGCTTACAGTAATGACAGACCAACTACAGAAAAAAAAATTGTCAAGAGAGGAATGGATTTTTTCACAAACATCTGTGGGAATATATGGAACACTGCATCCCAAAATTGGAGAACACACGTGCCGTTTTTTTTTTAAGATTTTATTTCCTTTTTTGACAGAGAGAGAGAGAGAGATCACATGTAGGCAGAGAGGCAGGCAGAGAGAAAAGGGGAAGCAGGCTGCCTGCTGAGCAGAGAGCCTGATACTGGGCTCAATCCCAGGACCCTGAGACCATGACCTGAGCCAAAGGCAGAGGCTTAACCCACTGAGGCACCCAGGTGCCCCACACATATGCCTTTCATGTACATATAAAAAGCAAAAACAAGAAGGATGCTATATAATTCACACATTGGTAATATCAAATAATTCATTTCATATAGAAAATATTTTCTCATAAAAGTGAAATTAAGTAAAAATACAATTAAGTACCAAAAATATAATAATGAAAACTAGAACAAGACTATTACCAAAAAGGTAAATTTAATCTCATTGGTGAAAGAAAAAATTTAAAAAATTAAAAAATATCTAATTATTCTTTGCACTGAATGATATGATAATGCTACTAGAAAATTAATCAGCTAAATGCCTAAGTTTAAAAAAGTAAGCAAGAATGGGGGGGAAAAAACTCACATGAAAGTAGAGGAAATGATGAAACAAGACAAAACCAGAGAGGGAGACAAACCATAAGAGACTCTTAGTAAGTATCTGAAGGTTACTGGAGGGGAAAGGGATAGGGAATGGAGTAACTAGGTGATGGATATTGGGGAGGTTATATGTTGTGTTGAGTGCTGGGTGTTGTGTAAGATTGATGAATCATAGAAGTGTACCCCTAAAACAAATAATATATGTTAATTATTAAAAAAGTAATAAAATAAAATAAAAAATAAAAACTCAAAAAAATAAATAAAAATAAAATAAAAATGGCATCAAAACATATCTAGATAAGGAATGAAACCCAAAATTAGCTTGCTTAGGAACATAATCAAACCAATAAAATTATTTGGCAAGACTGATCCCAGTTGAGAGAGAGAAAAATGAAACAAATAATTTCAAAAAATGAATAGGGAGATAGAACAACACACAAAGTGGGAATGGATTAAAAAGTAACTCTGTATTTGAACAAATATCATGGTAATAAATGTTAATAATTTTGTGAAATGGATAACTTAGAGAAAAAATTTAAAAGCAGCTAAAAATTTCAAAAGTAACTTAAGAAAAGGATAATTTGAACAGTCCTCCATCAATTAAAATATTTTTGGATAATCTCCCACTAAAGAAAGCATCAGGCCAATGCAGATATTCTACCCAACATTCATGAACCAGATGATTTCAGTCTTCTACAAACTTTTCCAGACAATAAGGAGGAAAAGTATTTTATGCCTCATAGACCATGACAACAAACCCAGGAAATTATAATAAAAAAAATTTACAGGTTTATACCCTCTTCAACACAAAAGCAAAAATCCAAAGCAAACATTTAAAAATCAAATCCGGCTATGGGATGCCTGGGTGGCTCAACTGGTTAAGCATATGTCTCTGGATTTCAGCTCAGGGCACGATCTTGGGTTCCTGAGATTGAGACCCGCATCAGAATCTGTGCTGGGTGTGGAGCCTGCTTGAGATTCTCTCTCTCCCTCTGCTCCACCCCTCCCCAAAATCAAATCCAGCTAAATACAAATTGTGTTTTAATTTAGAAATGCAAAGGCTGTTCCAATTCAGAAAAAAACTACATATATAAATTTCCATGTTACATGGCCAGTGCAAGATGTGGGCGTGATAAGAGGTGTGAGGAGGTGAGCTGGGCCTCAGCATCCAGGTGTGCTCCCCTGCTTAAGGGCACAGATACTATCAGGTAGCTCTCATATATATACATATATATATATATATATCTCCCCTAACTGTCCCATAGGTTTCTGTAACAGTTCACTTTCCTTGTCCCTTCCCTTTAGGCCTGTGCTGAGGAATAACTCCCTGAGGTTCTGAGACCCTAGGTACTTTGCCTTCCTCTTTTCTCTCCCTAGGACTTTAAAATGATTTGCTATTAAGTTAATAATGTTAAGTTACTCTTTATTATGTTACTTTCAATTACCCTTATTTAACTGTAACATCTGTTTCCCAATGCTACTTTGATGTAAATGTTTTCAAAAACTATTTGGCATTATTCAAAACAATTAAGATGATAATCTCCATAGATGTTAGAATTCACTCCTGGATATCAGTCCAGCATATGAATACCATGAATAGGTTCTGTGTGTGCCTGAGGACTTGTCCACGTCAACCCTCAAGGGGAAAGGTCAGGGTCAGCAGAAGGCAACTAGAACCCAGGGGCTAGTCACGTCCTCCTGTGAGCAGATCCAACTGTTCACTCCAGTACGATAGATGAATATGCATGTTTTACTCCATGGAGAATTTGAGGAATTTCTTCCCTAGAGGAAATCTTCACACATGACAAGAGGAGGTTGACAGAAGAATGTTCACCGCAACATTGATTGTAATGGCCACAAATTTCAAATAACCTGAATGTCTATCAACAGATTAAAAAAAAAACCAAACTCATACAGTCTGATACTTTACAACAGCAATAATGAATAGTATAGAGAATGAACCTATGTAGCATGTTATCATAAACCAACATGGTTAAATCTTAAGTCATTTTGAGTAAAAAAAAAATGTTTAAAAATATATAGTGACTCTATAGTTACACAATTCAAACACAAGTAATACTAACCAATATTTTGTTAAAATACACATAAAAATGGGTAAATTATAAAGGGAAGCACAGGAATAATGGGTACACAGTTCAGGAAGAGGATATGATTATCTCTAGGTCAATATAGAGAAATGTAATCCGGTAAAGCTAACTTCAGTTTACTGCAATGTTCTATTTTTAAGCTGAGTGGTGGGTACATGAATGTCCATTTATTCCTTTGCTCAACATTTACTTTGAAGAGGCTCTTATTTTTAATATGTTCATCTTATTATAAAGCATATGCATATTTTGAATATAAAAGATCCTATTAAAATCTGCATGGATGCTACTTCTGAGGAATTCAATATAGTAGCTTAGAAATAAAAATAATAATATAGAAAATTTTTATAGATACTTTGTTTTGAGCAGAAATAACCCTAAAGGGATATAAAATTCTGGACAAAGTCAAGTACGAAAATAATACACTGATTCATATTTTACCCTTTGCACCTTTTAGTACCATTCAAAATATAATTGGCATAATTAATGAACAGTCTGATAGGAGAAGCAGTTCCAGCAGTAAAAGGAAATTGTTTTGTGCACTCCCCTACAGATTCTGAAAGCTCCATAAAAGTACTGCTTGCAGAAAGAAGAGGAGAGGATGAATGACCCTTGGCTTTACCTAACGTTTGCACTTGATTGCTTTATAAAAATTATGCCCTTGAGTAAGGCTTAAGGTAGTCATAAAATCGTAACCAAGGCCAAGGAATTCTAAAATTAAAACATAATCTATTCCAGAAGCATAATTACATTAGTGATAAACCATAGACATATAAATCAGTACTGGAAGTGGCTTCAAAGACTGATTAAAAGAAATCTTCTGTTCTCCTACTTCAACATACTACTGGCAGAGGTTTCTTATCTCTACCATTGAAGATAACAGTTTGCTTCACCTTAACGTGAAGTGCTCATCTAGCGGAGACATGCCCCTTGGAGATGCGGGACTTGAGAAATACATACATAGAAAGTAAATGGAGGAAACTCTAACTGCCATATCTTAAGGAAGGAAACTACTCACTCATCTTGGCTATTAAACTTCAATTGATACACATTTTCTGAGGTAAAATTGAATCATTTTCCTCCTTCCCACTCTTTTTTTTTTTTTTAAGATTTTATTTATTTATTTGACAGAGAGAGAGATCACAAGTAGGCAGAGAGGCAGGCAGAGAGAGAGGGGGCAGCAGGCTCCCCGCTGCGCAGGGAGCCGAATGCGGGGCTGGATCCCAGGACCCTGAGCTGAAGGCAGAGGCTTTAACCCACTGAGCCACCCAGGCGCCCCTCCTCCTTCCACTCTTATGGAACTCGGATGTATAAGAATCCATTATTATCAATGACTATCATTCTTATCAATGTTTCTTTGTTTTGAGAAATAATGACTCCCATTATTGCCATTTTTTATCTTGTGTCTTTTTGTTGTGGGATTTTAACAACTTATTTAACCTCTCTTTTATAAGAATTTTATGGTGCCAAAGAACTGGAAGTCATTCCATCTCTCAAATAAAACTTGTGGACAGATTTAAAGAATTGAGAAGAGAGATGTTATTATAAAGATATACATCTCATGTAATTCAATGAGTATTTAAAAGTACTCAGACAGTCTGTCTGTAGATAGAGAAATGGATAAAGAAAATGTGGTATATGCAATTGATCCTTGAGCAGTGTAGGGGCACCAATCCCCCCTCAAAAAAAATCTTCATATAACCATATAACTTTTGATTCCTCAAAAACTTAACAGCCTAATATATACCAGAATTCTTATCAAAAACATACATAGTTAACACATGTTTTGTATATGTATTATATACTGTATTCTTACGATAAAGTAAGTTGGAGGAAAAAAGTTAAGAAAATCATAAAAAGGAGAAAATACATTTACATTCCTACTATAAGACACCTGAGTGTAAGCAGACCCACACAGTTCAAACTCATGTTGTATAAGAGTCAGCTATATATACAAAGGAATATTATTTAGCCTTAAAAAATAAGGAAATCTTGTCATTTGCAACAATATGGATAGACTTTGAGGACATTATGCTAAGTGAAATAAGCCAGACAGAGAAAGACAAACACCATATGTACCACTTATATGCGGAGTCTTAAAAAAAAAAAAAAATCAAACTCACAGAAACAAAATAGGAAAATGATTGTTGGGCTGAACAAAATAAGAAGAAGCTGGTAAAAGAATACAACCTTTCAGTTATAAGATAAGTTTTAAGGATCTTATAACATGGTGACTATAGTTGATGATAACACTGTACTGTATAATTAAAATTTTCCAAGAAAGTAGAACTTAAATGTTCTCACCAATCAATCAATCTGTAGGTGATAGATATGTTAATTACCTCAATTTGAGCAATCTTGTCACAACATACACATATCTCAATCATCACACTGTACACTTTAAATACCTTATAATTTTGTCAATTGTACATCAATTATTTAAAAAATAAAATAAACAACAAAAAATAAAATTTCTCAGGGTGGTTAGAAACCAGGTGTGTTCTGGGACATATCAGTTGAGAGTTAATGGATCTTGGGGCACCTGGGTGGCTCAGTGGGTTAAGCCTTTGCCTTCGGCTCAGGTCATGATCCCAGGGTCCTGGGATTGAGCTCCACATTGGGCTCCCTGCTCAGCGGGGAGCCTGCTTCCCTCTCTCTCTCTCTGCCTGCTTCTCTGCCTACTTGTGATCTCTGTCAAAAAAAAAAAAAAAGAGTTAATGAATCTTATTTCTAAATACTCTACTTTTTTTTTTTTTAAGATTTTATTTATATATTTGGCAGATAGAGATCACAAGTAGGGAGCGAGGCAGGCAGAGAGAGAGAGGAGGAAGCAGGCTCCCTGCCAAGCAGAGAGCCCGATGCGGGGCTCGATCCCAGGACCCTGGGATCATGACCCGAGCGAAAGGCAGAGGCTTTAACCAACTGAGCCACCCAGGCGCCCCCTAAATACTCTACTTTGCGTGCAACTCAGTTTGTTTCCATGTTTGCTAACTGATTCTAATAACCAATGGCATCTCCCCGCAACCCAATTCCAAATTTTTAGGAGAAAATTCTGATTGGTTCATCTTGATCATAGAAGTAAGGAGCACGGGGTCATTCACACCTACTTGACCTCTGGATGTTTCAATCAAAAGGTGGAAGGAAATTTATCAAGATGGCAGGGGATAACTCAGGAACTTGGAAACCCCATGTACAATTTTGGGTTGGTACTAAACAATTAGCTTTAAAAAATTTATTTATTTATTTGAGAGAGAGAGAGAAAGAAAGAGAGAGAGAGAGAGCATGCACAAGTGAGGAAGGAGCAGAGGGAGAGGGGCAAGCAGACTCCATGCTGAGCACGGAGCCTGACATGGAGCTCAAACTCACAACCCAGACATCACGAACTGAGACAAAATCAAGAGTCAGATGCTTAAGCAACTGAGCCACCCAGGTGCCCTATTACTAAACAATTATCTTAGAGCATACAGCACTGCTCAGAAAATGTATGTTTCTGTCACTCACATATTAAAATTCACTTAGTGAATTGCTCAGTTTACTAAGTACACATTTATTGCCTCCTGCATTCAGTAGAAGCAATTGGAGTGAGAAGTGTTCATTGATGCTCTAAATCATACTTTGCCATTTACCTGGTATCTTGATATTGGGCTCCATCTATGGAAGAGTGACACTGTTTTTGTCTTTCTAATACTCAGGAAGCTTGAGACTCCCTTATGTAATTTTATGATGTAAGATACATATTTAAAATGTAAAGCAATACTCAAGGTTAGGAATTACTAGCATTCATAACAGATGTTATGGAAAATACAGAATATATTCTATAAAATATAGAAATCAGAATGTCTGACCTTGAGGAAGTCATTAAATTGGACTAGAAACCAGGTGTTCAGATGCCCATCCAGGGTTTTCCTGTTAAACCATGCTTCATGATAATTTTAAATTAAAATTAAATTGATAAAATAATTAAATGAGACGATATATGATATGTAGTGAAGGAAGCATGACTTTTTAAAAAATTTCTTAAATCACCTTCTAATTAAATTATGTATTTATTCAATACTGACAACTGCCTTAAAAAATGAGACTTTTAGGGGCACCTGGGTGGCTCAGTGGGTTAAAGTCTCTGCCTTCGGCTCAGGTCATGATCCCAGGGTCCTGGGATCGATCCCCACATCGGGCTCTCTCCTCGGTGAGAAGCCTGCTTCCTCCTCTCTCTCTGCCTGCCTCTCTGCCTAGTTGTGATTTCTCTCTGTCAAATAAATAAAACATTTAAAAAAAAAGTAGTTAATATCTAAAAAAAAATAAGACTTTTAAAACTAAAGAGATAAAACAGCTGAGTGATATATGCCTGAGAGTTGTGAATTATTATTGTGTTCAAGTAATATTTTCAAGTTATATCAACTGTTTCTAAACAATCATAAGTCATTTTGTGTATGATATGAATACATTAAGGATATCTATTGATTTAAAGACAATAGTTTTCATGATTGGAGAGTTTGTAATTTATGGTGAGCACACATAAAAATTTATATAAATTCTTTAGGTTTTTAAAAACTAATACGTATGGACACAATCCCACATTAGCAGAAAATTGAACATGAAAAATTGCCTACAGAAAACTGATTTTTCAATAGCTCAAAAAATGAAATACAAAGTATTTTCTTATTATTTAGTAAGCCAAATGAGAATTCAGTTGTTAAGAACAAAATAAATCAGGGGCGCCTTGGTGGCTCAATTGGTTAAGCAACTGCCTTTGGCTCTGATCATGATCCTGGAGGCCTGGGATTGAGTCCTGTATTGGGCTCCTGCTCAGCAGAGAGTCTGCTTCTCCCTCTAGGATTGAGTCCTGTATTGGGCTCCCTGCTCAGCAGAGAGTCTGCTTCTCCCTCTTATCCTCTCCCCTCTCATGCTTTCTCTTTTACTCTCTCTCTCAAGTAAATAAATAAAATCTTTAAAAATATAAGATAAATCAAAAGATAAAGAAGATAGGAACACAAAGTAAACCAGTAAAATCAGCTAAGGAGATCAGCAGCATGTTTTCAGCTAAACAGCTTTTTAAAAAATAAAAGTAAAAGTTTTAAGCAAAAATAAATTGTCAAAGCAGCTGACTATTTACTGTTTTTTATTTTATTGTGTCTACTTCTGTGTTAGGTGCTGTACTTGAAGCTGGTGATGTAAAAATGAGTAAGACAAACTTTGTACATTCTTCCATTAGATAGCTGGGGAGAAGGGAGGAATGAGAATTGGTGCTAGTTTGTAATCTTTCACTAAGAAGTTGAAACACTCCATGTGTTACCTTATTGTACTTTCTAGGACCTTCATTACCGTGTTACAAAGAAGGGGTAAGAGGAGACATCCTTCTTTGTTCCTTCTTTTAGGAAGAAAGCATTCAGTTTTGAGCCACTACCTACATATCTTTTAGTCATTCCCTTTTATTTCTATGGATTTTATAGTGATTGCGTATTAAATTTTATTCAAAGCATTATCTTTAGTAAAATAATCCTGTGATTTAATGTTGATAAGTATGTTGATATGGTGAGTCAAATTGATTGATTTTTGAATGCTATACCAACTTGTATTCTTGGGACAAACCTTATTGGATCATGATGTATTACCCTTCTTTTATATTCCTGGAATCAATTTGCTAACACTAAATTTTTCTGCCTATGTTCATAAGTGATATTCATTTAATTTTTTTTTGGAAACTCTTTTTCTGATTTTGTGGGACAGTAATACTAGCCTTTTAGAGTGGCCTGGAAAGTGTCCCTATAGCTTCTGTTTTGTGATAGACGTTGTGCAAAATCAGTATTCACATGAAAACTTTCTGGAAAATTCTAAGCCTAGATTTTTCTGTATGGGGAGATTTTCAATTAGGAATGTAATTGTTTCAAAAGATGTAGAATAATTCAGGCTATCCATTACTTCTTAAGTAAGCTTTGGTAGTTTGCATTTATCTTTCATAGAATCAAAGATATTTTCATCTAAGTTACCAAATTTAGTAGCATCAGGTTGTTTTCCTAATTTTGCCTTGTTGCCTTTTAATGTCTACTAGATTTGTAGTAGTGTTTTCTCTCTATTCCTAAGATAAGTAGTATGTGTCTTCTTCTTTTTATTCTTACTGGATGTTTATACTTTTCTTGATTTTTCCAAAGAACCAGGTTTGATTTTGTTGATATTTCCTGTTTTCTATTTTTTTATTTAAAATTTTACTGATTTCTATATTTATTATTATCATTTTATTTACTGTTGATTGTTTGAGGTTTAATTTATTCTTCCCTTTTCAATATCTTAACATGAAAGATTAACTCATTGATCTCAGCCCTTTCCTCTTTTCTAACATATATGTATCATTCTTTAAATTTGTCACTAAATGCTTTAACTGAGGACCACAAATTTTTATTTTATGGTTATCAAATTTCAAATATTTTCTACTTTCTTTTCTGATTTCTGTTTTACAAACAGGTTATTTAAAAGAGGGCTAATTCCAAATATTGGTTTTATTTCAGAAAAATTTCTGTTACTAATCTCTAGTTTAATTCCATTTGATCTGAGATCATATTTGCATGGCATCTAGTTATTTTAGTTATTTTAATTTTATTAAAATCTAGTCTATGGGAAAGTATGTGGTCTTATTGGAGGACATACTCCATGTGTGCTTTAAAAAAATATGATTTCTCTTCTTGGTTGAGTTGGCTGATGGTGTTTTTTCTTCTCTTTATGGATTCTTTTCTCTACTTGTTCAATCAGTAACCAAAAAAGAACTAGAGAAGTCTCCAGCTATACTTATGGATTTGGTCATTTCAGTCTTTGAAGCCACTTCCCATCTCTCCTTTCAATTATTTCAGGTTTTTTGAAAACTACATTTTTGAAGATCTGTTATCTTGTGTGTAAATACTTAAGATTATGAAATCTTCTTGATAATTTGACCCCTTTCTACTTATTCCATGCCCAGTTTTCTTCTTGAAAAGTATATTTGTTATAAGATCTAATTTTTAAATATAAATAAAGCCATTGCAACTGTCATATAGCTAAAGTTTGCAGTTTATTTTTTCCATCCTTTAGTTTTTATCAATATTTGCTTTCACATTACAGTAAATTTCTTATCAATAAAACATGCATTGTTCTTATCTTTTTATCCAATCTGACAGTTACTAATGCTCAAGTATTGTTAGACTATACATGTTTGTATGTTTGTATACATACACACACACACACACATATGAATTTATTTATTTGGGAGAGAGAGAGAGAAAGAGCATGCATATGCATGAGTTGGTGGAAGGGTAGAAGGAGAAGAGTATCTTCAACCAGACTCTCTGCTGAGTGCAAGAGCCTGAAGCAAGGCTTGATATCAAACCCATGAGATTGTGACCTGAGCCGAAACCAAGAGTTAGATGCTTAACCTACTGATCCACCCAGACACTCCTAGGTTATTTATGTTTAATTCAATTGTTGACATTCTACCTACTGAACATGTTCTTTTTTCCTACTTTCCACTTCTCTGCCCTTTTGGGGATAGAGCATTTTTTATTATTCATTTTTTTTCTCTCATCATTTGCTTGTTAGTTTTACTTACTTTTAAAAAATATTTTTAGTTGTTGCTCTGGTACTTACAATATGCATCTTTGACTTATCACAGTCCATCTTCACATAATATTATACCACTTCACAGGTGGTATAAGAATCTATAGCACTATATTTCAACTTCTACAAACCCATTCTTTGTGCTCTTTTTGTCATGTATTTTATTTTTACATATGTTCCAAAATCTTACTGTTAGTGGATTAAGCTGCTGCCTTCGGCTCCCGTCATGATCTCGGGGTCCTGGGATCGAGCCCTACGTCGGGCTCTCTGCTCCACAGGGAGTCTGCTTCCTCCTCTCTCTCTGCCTGCCTCTCTGCCTGCTTGTGATCTCCGTCTGTCAGGTAAATAAATAAAATCTTAAAAAAAAAAAGATGTAAATTATCTTTATGTATTTATCCTGAATTTTTCTTTTTTTGTGATTCTTAGTTTTTTATACTGATCCAAATTTTCATCAAATATCATACTGCTTCTGTCTGAAGAATTTGCTTTAATAATCCTTCTAGTTCAGGTCAGCTGGAACTGAATCTCTTAGCTTTTGTCTGAAAAAAATTTTATTTCACTTTCATTTTGGAAAACATTTTCAGTGTGTAAAGAATTCTGATTTATACTTATTTTTATCTCAGTACTATACAGATGTCACTGCACTCTGCTAGCATGCAGAGTTTCTGACAAGAAGTCTTTGTTCTCTTCAAATATGTATTCTGCCCCATTCTTTAAGAGTTTATGGGAATTTAAGCTTCTTTCTTCTTATCTGCTTTAATGGTGGCTGCTTCTTGCTTCCATGGTCTGCCAAATGTGACACAGTTTATCATTTATAACTCCTCCAGGATAAGCTTATCATTCTTTAGAATTCAATTTAGTTGGTTATCTTGTGAAAATTGCTATGTGATGTGTTCAATAGTAAGTTCTAATTTTATAGATTATCCCGCTTTCTCTCATTGTTAGGGTGAGAGAGATGTCTCTTGCAGCTTTTTACATCTTAACTATAAGCAGAAAAAGAAGTTCATATTTGCTGGCTTTTAAAAAATCTATATAAGAGAGGGAGACAAGATGGTGTAGGAGTAGAGGACCCTATTTCAACCAGCCCCCTGAATTGAGCTGGATATCTGCCAGACCACTCTGAACACCCACAAAATCAGTCTGAGGTGTAAGAATATATATTAGTATCTATGCCAACAGAATATCTCTAGTGGCTGGTTCTGAGGCATGAAGTGGGGACCCGAGATTCTGAGGGCTGATATTGGAAGATAAACAGAAGGGGGAGGGAGCTGCCATAAGTACTGATGCCAGGAAGGTGAAATAACACAGGAGCACAAAAACGACCCATACTGGGCACTAGGTAAAGACTTTCAGACCAGTAGCACAGTGAGAAATGGACTTCAGGGCAGCCCCCAGACTGAAACCTGGAGCTGCAGGGGCACGTGTGTGGACTGGGGGCAGCTGGCAATTTTAGAAGCAAAAAGGGCAGAGAGGTGCCTGGACCTGGCAGTGAGGGCCAGAAGTGCTGCTGTGGGTTACATGACCCATAACGTTGTGGTTTTTGGGAGAACAGACAAAAATGAGCCAGTCTGGCCTGGAGGACTTTCTGGAGAACAGACTGTGATCTCTTTGTTCTGAGATAGAGGATTGGATATGGTCACTTCTGCTCTCTCAGAAGAGATGAAGAAAGCTGCCAGGGAAAGCAGTCAGAGAACAAAAGCCCCCCTCCCCCCTAACTGGTTTTCACTGAACCCATCCCAACCCTGCCACAGGGGGCAGGGCAATTCTGCCCAAACAGGGTTGCCTGAGTAACACTGCAGCAGGTCCCTCCCCCACAGAGGACAGGCTGAAAGAACAATAGGCCAATAGCCTTAAGGCCCCTAGAAAACAGGTGCATCTTGCTTGGGTTGTGGTCAATAGTTTGGACTCTGTATATTCCCTCAACCACCTCTCACCAGAATGACTAGGAGGAGGAACCCCCAACACAGGAAAACTTCAGAGACTGTGACCTTGGCCACAGAACTAATGGGTATGAATATAAGCAAGATTTTGGAAATAGACTTCAGGGTAACAGTTATGCAGACAATAGCTAGGTTGGAGAAAACCATTAATGGCAACATAGATGCTCTAAGGGCACAAGTGAGAGCTGGTCTGGCAGAACTTAAAAATGCTATCAATGAGATCCCATCTAATCTAGATACTCTAACAGCTAGGGTATGGCAAAGGCAGAGGAAAGAATTGGTGATCTAAAAGACAAACTGATAGAAAAGAATAGCAGGAGGAGACCTGGAACTAACATCTTAGAATCCATGAAAAGAGAATTAGAGAAATAAATGACACCATGAAATGTTCCCAAATAAGAATTATTGGGATCCTTGAAGGGACAGAGAAAGAGAGAGGAATAGAAGATATAGCTGAGCAAATCCTAGCTGAGAATTTCCCTAATCTGGGGAATGAAAAAAGTTTTCATGGCCTAGAGGCAGAGAGAACACCCCCCAATATCAAGAGGGGGCAGACTGCCACTCCCACCCACATGTGATAGTGAAACTTACCAATCTTAAAACCAGGGAAAACATCTTAAGGCCAACTAAGGGGGAAGTGATTCCTTATGTACAGATGGTAGAACATCAGAATAACAGATCTTTTCACAGAAACCTGGCAAGCCAGAAAGGGCTGGCAAGACATACTCAGGATATTAAATGAGAAGAACACACAGCCAAGAGTACTTTATCTGGAAAGGCTTTCAGTTAGAATGGATGGAGAGGTAAAGAGCTTCCAAGACTGGTAAAAACTGAAAGAATATGTGACGACTAAGCCAGTCCTGCAAGAAATATTAAGGGGGGTTCTATAAAAGGAGAAAGACCACAAGAGTGATACAGAACAGAAACTTAGAGACAATCTGTAGAAACAAGGATCTCAAAGACAACATGATGACAATAAATCATATCTTTCAATAATCACTCTCAAGGTGAATGGCCTAAATACTCCCATAAAATGGCACAGGGTTGTAGATTGGATAAAAAGATAGGACCACGTGCTGTACACAAGAGACTTATTTTGAACCTAAAGATACATCCAGAGTGAAGGTGAAGAGATGGAGAACCATCTTACATGCCAACAGACCTCAAAAGAAAGCTGGCATAGCAATTCTCATATCAGTAAAATTAGATTTTAAGCTAAAGACTGTAGTTAGAGATAGAGAAGGACACTGCATCATTCTTAAAGAGTCTGTCCACCAAGAATATCCAACAATTGTAAATATCTGTGCCCCCAACATGGTAGCAGCCAACTATTAATCAAAATAAAGCCAACATAAGCCAACTGTTAATCAAAATAAAGAGAGATATTGATGATAATATGTTAATTGTATAGGGGAGCTTAACATTCCACCCTCAGCAATACACAGATCATCTAAGCAGAAAATCAAAAAGAAACATGAGCTTTGAATGAAACACTGGGCAAGATGGACCTCATAGATATATACAGAACATTTCACCCTAAAACAACAGAATACTCATTCTTCTTGAGTGCATATGGCACTTTCTCCAGAATAGACCACATAGTTGGTCACAAATAAGGTCTCAACCAATACCAAAAGATTGATATTATTTCCTGCATATTCTCAAACCACAATGCTTTAAAACTGGAACTCAACCACAAGAAAAAGTTTGGAAGGAATTCAAACACTTGGAAGCTAAAGACCATACTGTTAAAGAACGTTTGTGTCAACCAAGAAATCAAAGAACTTAAACAATTCATGGAAATGAAAGAGAATGAAAAAGCATTGGTCCAAAACCTCTGGGATATGGGAAAGACAGTCTTAAGGGGGAAATACATATCCATCCAAGCCTCACTCACATAAATAAATAAATAAATAAATAAATAAATAAATAAATAAATCCCAAATACACAAACTCTCTCTACACCATAAAAAAAGATTCAACAACAAATTAAGCCTAATCCATGCACAAGAAAGGAAATAATTAAGATTAGAGCAGAGATCAATGAAGTAGAAACCAGAGATATAGTAGAACATATCAACAAAACTAAAAGCTGGTTCACTGAAAGAATTAATAAGGTCAATAAACCACTGGACAGACTAATCCAAAAGAAAAGAGAGAGGACCCAAATTAATAAGATTATGAATGAAAGGGGGGAGATCATGACTAACACCAAGGAAATAAAAACAATCATCAGAAATTACTATCAACAGCTATATGCCAATAAGTTAAGCAACCTAGAAGAAATGGACACATTCCTGGAAACCTATAAACTTCCAACACTGAAACAGGAAGAAACTGACTACTTGAATAAACCAATACCTAGTAACAAGATTGAAGCAGTTATCAAAAACTTCCCAATGAGCAAGAGCCCAGGACCTGCTGGATTCCCTAGAAAATTCTACTGAACAGTCAAAGAAGAAATAATACCTATTCTCCTGAAGCCGCTTCAAAAAATAGAAATAGAAGGAAAACCAGACTCATCCTATTAGGCCAGCACTACCCTGATCCCCAAACCAGGCAAAGACACCATCAAATAGGAGAATTTCAGACCAATATCCTTGATGGATATGGATGCCAAAATTCTCAACAAGATCCTAGCTAATAGGAACCAACAGTACATTAAAAAGATTATCCAGGGTGCCTGGGTGGCTCAGTTGGTTAAGCAACTGCCTTCGGCTCAGGTCATGATCCTGGAGTCCCCAGATCGAGTCCCACATTGGGCTCCCTGCTCAGCGGGGAGTCTGCTTCTCCCTCTGGCCCCTACCCTCTCATTCTCTCTCTCACTCTCTCTCAAATAAATCTTAAAAATCTCAAATAAAATCTTAAAAAAAAAAAAAAGATTACCCACCATGACCAGGTGGGATTTATCCATGGGATGCAAGGGTGGTTCAACATTTTCAAATCAATCAATGTGGTAGAACAAATTAATAAAGAAGAGAGTAGAACCACATGGGCCTCTCAATTGATGCAGAAAAAGCATTTGACAAGATACAGTATCCGTTCCTAATTAAAACAGTTCAAAGTATAGGGATATAGGGAGCATTCTTCAATTTCATAAAATACATCTATGAAAAACCCACAGTGACTATCATTCTCAATGGGGAAAAGCTGAGAGCCCTTCCCTTAAGACTAGAACACAACAAGGATGCCCACTCTTGCCACCGTTGTACTAGAAGTCCTAGCAACAGCAATCAGACAACAAAAAAAAAAAAAAATAAAAGGTATTTGAATTGGCAAAGAAGAACTCAAACTCTCTCTCTTTGCAGATGAAATTATGTTTTATGTGGAAAACTCAAAAGACTCCATCCCCAAATTACTAGAACTCATACAGCAATTCAGTAATGAGGCAGGATACAAAATCAACGCACAGAAATCAGTTGCTTTCTTATACACTAACAATGAAACTCTAGAAAGGGAAATTAGAGAATTGATTCCATTTACTATAGCACCAAGAAGCATAAGATACTTTGGAATATACCTAACCAAAGAGGTAAAGGATCTGTATTTGAGGAACTATAGAACACTCATGAAAGAAATTGAAGAAGACATAAAAAGATGGAAAAACATTCCATGCTCATGGGTCAGAAGAATAAACATTGTTAAAATGTCTATATTGCCTACAGCAGTCCATCCTTTCAATGTTATCCCAATCAAAATTCCACCAGCATTTTTCAAAGTGCTAAAACAAACAATCCTAAAATTTGTATGGAACCAGGTAAGACCCTGAATTGCTAAGGAAATGTTGAAAAAGAAAAACAAAGTTGGGGGCATCACATTGCCTGATTTCATGCTATATTACAAAGCTGTGATCACAAGACAGCATGGTACTGGCACAAAAACAGACACATAGACCAACGGAACAGAATAGAGAGCCCAGATATGGAACCTTAACTCTATGGTCAAATAATCACTGACAAAGCAGGAAAAAATATCCAATGGAAAAAAGACAGTTTCTTCAATAAATGATGTTGGGAAAATTGGACAGCTATATACAGAAGAATGAAACTCGACCATTCTCTTATACCATACATAAAGATAAACTCAGAATGGATGAAAGACCTCAAGGTGAGACAGGTATCCATCAAAATCCTAGAGGAGAACATAAGCAGTAACCTATTTGACCTCAGCCACAGCAACTTCTTTCAAGATATGTCTCCAAAGGCAAAGGAAACAAAAGCAAAAATGAACTTCAAGACTTCATCAAGATCAAAACTTCTGCACAGCAAAGGAAACAGTCAACAAAACAAAGAGACAACCCATGGAACGGGAGAAGATATTTGTAAATGACACTACAGACAAAGGGCTGATATCCAAGATCTATAAAGAACTCCTCAAACTCAACACCCAAAAAAGAGATAATCAAGTCAAAAAATGGGCAGAAGACATGAACAGACACTTCTCCAATGAAGACATACAAATGGCTAGCAGACACATGAAAAAATGTTTATCATCATTAGCCATCAAGGAAATTGAAATCAAAATCACATTGAGATACTACCTTACAGCAATTAGAATGGCAAAAATTAACAAGGCAAGAAACTACAAATGTTGGAGAGAATGTGAAGAAGGGGGAACCCTCTTACACTGTTGGTGGGAATGCAAGTTGGTGCAACTAGTTTGGAAAACAGTGTGGGGTTTCCTCAAAAAATTAAAATTAGAGCTACCCTATCCTATGACCCCACAATTGCACTAACTGGGTTTTTATCCCAAAGATACAGATGTAGTGAAAAAGGGCCATCTGTACCCCAATGATTATAGTAGCAATGTCCACAATAGCCAAACTGTGGACAGAGCCGAGATACCCTTCAACAGATGAATGGATAAAGATGTGGTCCATATATATAATGGAACATTATATATATGGCTGTCAGAAGGGATGAATACCCAACTTTTGCATTAGTATGGACGGGATTGGAGGAGATTATGCTGAGTGAAATTAGTCAAGCAGATAAAGTCAATTATCATATGGTTTTACTTACTTATGGGAACATAAGGAATAGCATGGAGGACATTAGAAGAAGGAAGGAAAAAATGAAGGGGGTGGGTATTGGAGGGGGAGATGAACCATGGGAAACTGTGGATTCTGAGAAACAAACCAGGTTTCTGGTGATAGGCATTAAGGAGGGCACATATTACATGGAGCATTGGGTATAATATGTAAACAATGTATCTTGGAACACTATATCAAAAACTAATGACATACTATATGGTGACTAACATAACATAATAAAAAATTTTTAAAAATCTATATAAATGATAGGGGGGAGGTTGGGGGAACCAGGTGGTGGGTATTGGGGAGGGCACATATTGCATGGAGCACTGGGTGTGTTGCAAAAACAATGAATACTGTTACGCTGAAAAGAAATTTTTAAAAAATCTATATAAATGTAAGGCAAGGATATCTGCTAAGAGTGAATGGTCTGAGGGTAGTATGGAAAATTTTAAGGGGATAAAAAAAGTTGGATTTAGCTACTGCAGATAAAGAAAGAAAAAAACAAATTAGAGGAATATGAAAATTTGGCCAATTAGATTGAAGATATGTATGAGGCTGATATGTATAATTTGCCATGGGAACTAATCTTATCATTGTGAAATATTCTCTGGCACCACTCTGTACTAGAATCCAAGTGGGGAGAACGAGATCAATTTGAACAGTGGATTTACACAGTTATGAAGTTGTTTTACTCTAGCTTATAGGATAATAAGGTCAAAAAAATTGGAGAATACTAGTTGAAATAATTTAACAATGTATAAATTTGTTAAAGAAAGAATTGAAGACAGGAAATAGCTGACGGTTTGGAAGAAAATAGAGCACTCAAATCAATGGCAGACATAAAATGTGTTTCAGGATTATTATAGATTATTATTATAGGCAGAAGAACCGGGAGGTTAATGTTCAATGAGTTATCCATATAGCTGATGTCCACCAGCTTGATGGCAAACATGAAACACAGAGAAAGAATATGACACATGGGAGAAATTCCTTAATGAATGAGAGCAAGCAATGAAAAAGTGGTCTGGAAGCACTTTGATGAGCATGAAAGACACACACACATGCTAATAATGAGTTATGTGAGCAATGGTGGTATTAGTCACACACATTTTGCCCTCAGGGAAGAGAGGTGGAGGAAACATTCAGAAAAGAGATTGAGAATTCCAGAGGGACTGGTAGAAAGCTTTGGAAAGGAAGACAGTAATTGACATTTGAGTTAGAGGATAAACACAAGAAATAGGATAAGAATGACTGAAAGGTTATGTATTTGTTATGACGGGAAAGACCACAAAGACATAAGGCCTGAGGGGTTAAGCAGATTATAAGTAGTTTTCCCAGAGTTTGTTACTGCATCACTTGTCCATGAGAGGCATATCCAACTTATTTGTAGGTCCTAGTTGTTCTGAATTGTGTTTGCTACAAATGGAGTCATCAACCACATAAAGTAACAACATCAACTAGTTGATCATCAGGTAGACACACATATGAAAAGCAGTACCTGGTTGTGTTTTGGGGAAAATTTCGCTTCTTGAAGGATGTAATTGTAATTTTTCATACAATCTTCAGGATATAGAAAAAAGTAAACTTTTCCTGGTTTAGGAAAATTTCTTTATCCTTTAAGATGATTTTGCATATTTTAGCATTAATTTTAGAATTTTTTGACAACTAACGTTAATTATTAGAGGGTATATTACTCCCCTTTTTATTTAAAATTCTAAGATCACATACATGTCTTTATCTACTCCAACCCTCACTCCAATTAGTTTTCAAAGATAAGATTTTTATACCATTTGAAAAAATTTTCCGATTTATGAAATTTATCATATTTCCAATATTTATTTCAATCAGGTCTTAAATCTCCTACATATGCTAAATTTTAGAGTGTGGTGTGTATGTGTGCGTGTGTGTGTGCAAAATCTAGTATATAATATATAATAAAATATGTATAGACACCTTGGCCTACCTGCTTATATCACTTCCACCACCACCAATGGTTGTATGGCCTTAGTGATATTAAGTGTAAATCAAAAACATGAAAGGTTTCATATTTCTATAAATACCCAACATTAAGGCCATAAATTAATAGTATATTTTTCTGAGGGGTGTGCTAATCTTAGATGTAGAACAGTAATTAATAAGTTGGTCAGAAATAATACTAGTGCCATCAAGAATCCTGGAAACTAAAGGTCAATGATCCCAGACACATTTTATGGATTCAGTGTTAATTCTAAAGATAATTATAAAATTTTTAGGAAATTAAGATTAGCCAAGGCAATTTTGAAGAAAAAATGAGAAAGGAGTTACTCTACCAGTGAGATTCGTTATAAAGCAGTGATATTTGTGATAAACCTACCACATAAAAATAGTTTGGAGAGACAAGCAGCCTAGTGGATTAGGATAAACAAATTTAGAAATCAACTAATATATAAATAGACATTTAGTACATGACAAAAGTGAAATTGCACAGCAGTGGAAAGAGAAAGACAAATTTGATAAATGGTTCTATATCAACTGGATACCCTTAATGAAAAAACAAAGAGGAAATAACTCGTACTTTATAACACACAGAAAGATCAAATTCATATTGATTGAAGATTTAAATCATAGAGGATAAAAAAAAACTCATGGATTGGAAGAATTAATAGTGTTCAAATGTCCTTTCTACCCAAAGCAATCTACAGTCAGTGTAATCTCTATCAAAATTCCAATGCCATTGTTCACAAAAATAGAAGAAGATAATTAAAAAATAATACAGAAAATATCTTCACGATTTTGAATAGAAAAAAATTTCTTATACAAAACACATAAAGAAAGATTATAATATGAACTGCATTATACTTAAGAACCTCTAAATAGCAAAAGCACCCAGTCTGTTGAAAAAGCAAAGAAAAGCAAAGAATGACATGATCATTTAAAAAGAGCATTGTTATTTACAAGCCTGAGAGCATGGAGAACTGAGAACAGACTTAATGAAGATATTTCAACACATGTAACAAAAATCTTGTATTCAGAAATACAAATAACTCCTATAATTCAGTAAGAGAATGAACATCAATAGAAGTATGTGAATAGATTTGAATATGTGGTTTCCAATGAAGATATCCAAAAGGGCAATATACATATGAAAAATATTTATAATCACAGAAATGCAGTTAAAAACCAAAATGAGTACTTCAACACACCCACCAGAATGATCAAAATTAAAAAGCGTTCAAACTGAGCGTTGGTAAAAACATGAATAAAGAATGGAAGTATAAATTTAGAAATCTACTTTAGAAAATTACTCAGTTACTATCAACTAATATTCAAAATATGCACATCCTATGGCCCTGGAATTCCATCCCCACATATATATCCAATGTAAAAGTTTACATATGAGCCCAAAAGATATGTACAGTGTTATTTTTATTTAGCAGCATTAAATGAAATTGCCCAAATTGGAAATGATGCTGTTTCGTAATTAGAATAGATATATTATAGCATATTCATATAACATGAAACTATAGAGCAATGAAAATGAATAAGCCTTTGCAGCATGCAGTAACATGATTAAATCTCACAAATGTACTATTGGATAGAAGTCACCTGCAAAAAAATAAAAAGAAAAAAAAAGAGGAAAACAGGAAAGAAGGGGAGGTGGAGAGGGGGAAGGAAGGAGAAAACACAAACTGAATGATTTCACATATGTAAAACTCAAAATAGGCAAAACTGGTCTATGCTAATGAATGCTTTTAGGGAGAAAGAAGGTGAGAGAAATAAAAGAGATCTGGGGGGTGCTGGTCATTATTCTATTTTTTGTCTTGGCTGGGAATTACATAAATGTGTTCATTATAAGTTAATCCATCCATCTATACACTTAGGATTTGCAGATTTACCCTGATGTTATCTTTCAGTAAAAGTTTAACTTAAAATATTCATTTCTAAATCACAAACTAAATTAAAATATGTGAGTCAGGGTTTAATTTCTGGAGAGCTACCTATTACCTAGTCCCTAATTACCCACTTTCTTTAAACATAACTTAGACGGTTTGTTGCTTAGCTTTCATCAAAGTTTTAATTTTGTTCTTTTCTCTCCTGATTGAATGTAGACTCAACTGGCTTCAGTCCAACAAGCGACTCATTAAGGCTAAAGATTCTCTGTTCTTAGCAAACCTGCTAATTTACAACTCTACTCAATCTTAGGAAGTTTGTGACTCCTTAGCTTTTTCCCATCAACAATATTTTTATTAATGTCTTCATAATTATAAAAGTGCAGTATAATATTTTAATATTTCTACAAACCCGGCTGTAGATAATGCCACTGGCAAATTTGATTGGTCACTGACAAGCTTCCCCAACATAGGAGAATACAAAATAACCATGCCTTAGCTGATACATAAAACCTTTGCATGTAAAAGTTATTATAATGATTTAAGTGTGTAACTTACTATAGTGACAGTTGTTGAAAAATAGAATCCATTAAAATTAAGTACATCTAGTATAGTTTAGATTATTTTATAATAAATTGAATTTCAAATATCTACCTTTACTGTTTTCCTTAAGCAATGTCTAGTTTTCGTATATACTTTTTGTATATTTTAGTCAAGTAAGCTTAAAAACTAGTTTTCGGGCCACCTGGCTTGCTTAGTCAGCAGAGCCATGCTACTCTTGATCTTGGGGTTACAGCTTAGAGTCCCATACTGGGGTTACAGATTACATTAAAAGAAATCATTTACTCTGGCCATAATGAATAAATGTTATTCTTGAGGCATAAAGAAAATAGAGCTGTTTTTAGTTCTTTTCCCCATCCCTCAAATTACTATAACTTGATTCCTTATGTTTTCATATATTTAGAGTATCATGCTTATTTAAACAAAACTAGACATGTTGCAATGCCTCTCAATATTTTATTTTATTTTATTAATTTACTTTTTAAAGATTTTACTTATCTGAGAGAGAGAGAATGAGCAGTGGGGAAGGAGAAAGGGAGAGAGAGAAGCAGACTCCCGCTGAGCAGGGAGCCCGACACAGTGATCGATCCCAGGACCTGAAAATCATGACCTGAGCTGAAGGCAGACACTTAACTGACTAAGCCACCCAGGTGCCCCTATTTCTCAAGATTTTAATCTTCAGACAGGAAGAGCAGGCTTATAAACTGTTTTGAACAATGTGTGACCCATGGCATTCCTCTATCATTAAAATAAGACATGATATAAGAAAGATAAAATAAAATCTTCCTTAATATGGTAACATTGTAAGTTGGTTTTAGGCTTTTGGGGCCTAACAAATATTAAGGGTCTCTCTCATGGGTTTCTTGGGCTCTTCATTTATTAATGCTGTTTTGACTATTAAAATGTCTTCTATAGTTATTTATTTTTATCTTTTCCATTATGATTTCTTCTTTGAATTTTACATTTTAAAAATCTGATATATTTCCTTTACCCCACATGCATACACATCCATTTAGGGTAAATATTTATTATTTTGTACTTTTAGATTTGATTATTTTTCTTTTTTTTTTCTTTTTTATTTTTTTTAAAGATTTTTATTTATTTATTTGACAGAGAGAGAGATCACAAGTAGGCAGAGAGGCAGGCAGAGAGAGAGAGGAGAAAGCAGGCTCCCTGCAGAGCAGAGAGCCGGATGCGGGGCTCGATCCCAGGACCCTGAGATCATGACCTGAGCCGAAGGCAGCGGCCTAATCCACTGAGCCACCCAGGCGCCCCATAGATTTGATTATTTTTCTGTCTACATTTTTGTTGGGGGGTCTGTATTAGGGGCCAGTGATTTTTTTCTATTACTTAACAAATTGTTACAGTAGTATTTTTTTTTTTTTGGCATATCTTCCTTCTATCTTTGTTTTGAAATGCCACATTTGATGTTTCTAAGATTTTCGATCCTTTTCCATTGATCTGTTTATTTGTGAGCAAGAACTATACTTACTTTATTACTTTATTTTTGCTTTCAAATATATATTTTTTTCAATTTTTTTTATTTTTAATTTTTTAAACAAGAGAGAGCACATGGGTGGGGAGGAGGAGCAGAGGGAGAGGAAGGGAGAGAATCTTAATCAGGCTCCATGACCAGTGCTGAGTCCCATGTGGACTTAATGTCATAACTTTGAAATCATGACCTGAGCTGAAATCAAGAGTCAGATGCTCAACTGACTGAGCCACCCAGGAGCTCCTACTTTGAATTATATGTTAATATTGCCCTTTGCTCTTTTGCGAGTTTATTCAAAACCTTCTAAACTATTTTCCACCTATTTTTTGATGATTTTTAGAATCATCTGAGTCTTGCAGGATGAGTAGGAGTGACCAGTTGAAGATGGCAATGTCTATGTCAGGAACTGGAAGCCTCAGTTGAAAAGGCGTAACACAATAGACCATGGAACTTGGTATGAATTGCAAATGCCACTGTATGCTTGGACTGAATAATTTAACAAGGTGAGTGACACAAGGTGTTGTTAGACACATAGTCAGGAGCAAGTAAAAGTTTGTAAGTATTTTATTCCAATGACAATAAAGGGTTTTAACCCAGGAGGAAACATGAACAGATGAGTGTTTTCATTTTTAAATTTTTATTTAAAAAAATTTATTTATTTAAGAGAGAGAGAGAACACATATGTATGAGCAGGGGAGGAGAGGCAGAGGAAGAGAAAGAAACCGACTCCATGCTGAGCAGGGAGCCTAATACAGGGCTCAATCCCAGGACCCTGGGATCATGACCTGAGCCAAAGGGAGACGCTTAAGTGACTGAGCCACCCAAGCTCCCCCAGAGCAGTGTTTTTAAAAAGATCACCTGGATAGCATCAGAAAATGAATCAAGAGGAGTGAGGAGTGAGACAGAGATGCTCTTATGATCAACATAAGAAACGTTAAAAGCCTAAATTAAGGTTGTAGGGCTGGGGAGAAGAAGATGGAAGAAGAACGTGGAAGAAGATGACTCAAGAGGTGTAAAAAACCCCATGATTTTAGTAACAATTATAGTCAGAGAAGAAAAGGGCAGGGAACAGAAGAGTCAAGTGTCACTTCAAGGTTTCTACTTTGAGATAACCAGGAGAGGTATATTTATTAGAGGCTACCTAATAAGTTATACATGTAAGATACATAATGGTACATAGTTGAAGAGAAATTTGAACTGAAGATATGCAATGTAATATGACCAACAGATAATGGTAAATGTATGTGCGGTGCTCAGAAGAACCAAGGTTGTCTTCTGTAAATGGAGATCATGGGATTAGATACGATTACTCTGAGATTATGGGAAAAAGTTGACTATAAGGCTGGTGATAAAAATACAAAACCACCCACATTTAAAAGAGTAATTAGCAGGAGAACCATCAAAAAAGGCACTAAGGAGAATGAGAATGAGCAGTCCGAGAAGTCAGAAGAAAAGGAAAAAAAACAAAAAGGAAAGGAAAGAAAAGAAAATGGAGTTCCCTGAAAGATAAGGATAACATTTCAAGGAATAAAAGACCGTCACATTTTAAATATTGCCTGGAAGGGATAAGATAAGAAATACATGTAATTGATACCACATCTAGAACTCCACTGACAACTTCTGTGTGAGCAAGAAGTGGGGGAAGGAGACAAAGTCACTGTTTTGGAAAGAACTGATAGTAATTCCAATCAACTATTTATTTATTCATTCAATGTCTATTTTTTCCAGTGCTACTATGTGCCAGGCACTGTGCTGGACATGAGCCTCTAGCAATGAACATATCAAATTCTCTGGCTTAGTAGAGACTATCTTCTCCTCTGGGAAAGGATAAATCATGAAGAAACAATAAAGAGATAAAACATAAATGAAAACAGAAAAGTTCTCCCTGCAGGGTTTAAGAATAGGGTTGAAAGCAGGGAACGGGGAAGCATTATGAAGAAGAGCATTGTGGGAACAGGCCGTAGTCCGTGGCTTCCAGACAGGTGCATGTATGGTGGGAATGAGGCATGATGCGAAGCCCGGGGCGAAGAAAGGGAAGAGTGTGCAGGATGAGGGAAGACAGGTGGGAAAGTTCTCAGTCATGTAGGGCCTTGAGAACTTGGTAGCGAATTTTGAATTATTCTAAGTATGTTGAGGTGACATAGAAGGATTTAAATGACGACTGCACTGATTTGCCAAAATTTTAAAAAGAATCATTCTACTCCTCTTTGGGGAACAAATTGTGGAAGCAATGTACGGAGCAACAGTAAAATTCTGCACAAGTAACTCTGCAGAAGGAAAAGGAGAAATTAGGGTGCTGGCAAGATTGCAGTGACGGGGAGAGGGGGCTTAAACCTGAGAGACTGATCTGTTAAATGGTCTAGAGGAAGAGGAACCTGTGGAGAGACAGGTGAAGACACACGAAAGGTGACTGATGCTGGAAAGGTTGAAGATGAAAGAAGGCTTAGATTTGGGCCAAAGGAAGGATGACTCTTCCCCTGACTTAGAAAAAGGGGAAAGGAAGGGAAGCCACTTAAGCTAATTTTATAATGGACTGTTGAGAAGTTGAAAATGTCTTTGTCTGTTTTCTCCATCTAGTAGATGGGAAGGTTCAGAACAGAAAAGGAAAAAGGCAGGGAAAATGGGAAAAACTGAGATTAGAAACACACTGAATGATTGCCAAATGTTTTTTTTTTTTAATTTTATTTATTTATTTGAGAGAGAGAGAGATCACAAGTAGACTGAGAGGCAGGCAGAGAGAGAGGGGGAAGCAGGCTCCCTGCTGAGCAGAGAGCCCAATGCGGGGCTTGATCCCAGGACCCTGAGATCATGACCTGGGCCGAAGGCAGAGGCTTAACCCACTGAGCCACCCAGGTGCCCCGATTGCCAAACATTTTTAAAGCCCGATTGGAAACTGAGGTGATGTATTTGATGACACAAGCATGTGTTTGTCATTTGGCATAATCACTTATTGTCATGTGTTTCTATCCTTATGGTGGGCCTTAAAATATTGTCCCAACACTAGACATGTTTGATAGCCATGCCCAAAAAACACTGTATATTGACCTTATTATTATTTTCTGTTAATTTTTTATTTTCCTAAAATATGACTTATTTAACAGATTGTCTTAATGGGACAATGCTCATAATTATAATTAGATCAATATTTCACATCCATCACAGGAAAAATGTTTCATATAAAGAAGTAAAGATAAATGCTCTAAATTTAGATATATCAAATCTCATGACAGAAAATATTTCATAAAAAGTTACACTGTACACAACGTATTGCTAATAAACTATGAAGACTGGAATTTTATCTCTATTACATTAAGTGCTTAAGGACTAAATATAAATGTTCATTGAGGGTAAGGGAATTAAAATTACACATTGAATGAGTGACTGATTTAGATAGAAATAATCCAAAGATTTTTACACTTCAAGAGTCCTGGTTTAAAGAACAAACATACTGGGGAGTGGTCTCATTTTAGAAAAAAAAATGTGTATATCTTCACACTTATTCTATTACATTAGAATTTTCTCAGGAACAGGTATTGCATTGTAAAATTTAATGGCATAATGAAGAAAGACCTGACCTCTGATTTTATTATAATAATATTTTATACCTCTGGTGCATTTTTATTTCAAAGAACGTAGAAGGCAAGTATATAAGAAAATATTTAATCTAACCATTCCTAAATGTGTACTTTTCTTTTTGTAATATTATCTGAATTAGCTAGAGTAGGAATTAATGTTGATTTGGGTACAAAGCTATGTATCACTCAACCTTAGAAATATTTTTTTTCCGGGGCGCCTGGGTGGCTCAGTGGGTTAAGACTCTGCCTTCGGCTCAGTTCATGATCTCAGGGTCCTGGGATCGAGCCCCACATCGGGTTCTCTGCTCAGCAGGGAGTCTGCTTCCCTTCCTCTCTCTCTGCTTGCCTCTCTGCCTACTTGTGATTTCTCTCTGTCAAATAAATAAAATCTTAAAAAAAAAAGAAATTTTTTCCCAAATTTCTCAACTAAATAAATGCAACTAGCATGAAGATTTCAAGAGCTTTCTTACTCCCAGATAATTTGATGTGCTTCATTGCCATGCAATTAAGCTTATGTGGACAGCAGGGGTAGTGATCTCCTCCTGGGAAGAGTAAAATGATCCATGATAAAGAAATAAGGCAAGAACTGTGTTTCATTTAACAAAAATATCAGTGCACACGGACTCTTATGCTTATACATAGCATATTCCAGAATACACTATGTAAATTAAAATGTGGATTGTGTAGTTTTTTCCAAGTATTCTCCTATTGCCCTCAGTCTTACTCCTTTTGCAGCATGTGAAAAAGTGTGGTCACCCAAGTACCAGTTAGCACCACCCAGGGGGAGAATGTGTCTTCTATATATTCAAGACTGGAATTGAATACTAAGGTAATGAATTAGAAGGGCTGTCTCAGCCAGCCTTGGAAAGCCAAATTACCTCTCTTAGAATCCAGGAATAACATGAAAGGAAAACCTAGTCTTAGGTAGGAGGTTTAAGTACTTTCACAAAATATTAGTATCACACTGATTATTTTCAATGGTCTACCAGATAGTATGAGGATGTATATCTCACCTGGGGGACATCAGAAAACACTGTTATCGTCCCCAAATATACAACACTCCAAAGTGTGTACCTGAGTAAAGAAAAACATAGAGGACTCTAGTTTCTATGCACACGTGGTGATTTGCAGAGGTGACAGGGTGATGGTGGGGGAATTAGACTGTGTGGCTACTGAGTTCTTTAGACTGTCTCCTACAACATTCTCTTTTTGCCACTTCAGAAATTGTACCCAGGTTTTGGCACACCAACTTTAGAAGCCTAATTTATTCTTTCTCCCCTAGAAATTGAACATTCGAAGGTACTTCTCAGTTGTCTTCCAAAGAAGAGCATACATAGGTTTTACAATTTTTAGAAATTGAATGTTATGTGAATCTAAAGAAAATCTGAAGCTTTCTTCTAATTAATATTGAGTCCTCTGCTCAGAGGAAGGAAATGACCACAGGACACTAGGCTATATTTCCTTATACTTAACTCCCAAACTTGACCAACACAGCAATTAAAAACCTCAGTGGAGGCATCACCCTGTGTTATTTTACAGGAATTTGTAAGCATCTGCTATCAAACATTACCATTTAACTACAAAAATTCAAGTGGTTTATAGGAAATAGTAACCATAACCTTTATTTTTAATTTTATTCCTAACATCTTTCCAATTATTATATTTCCTTATAATGTTGTACGCAACTTCTAGAAGTACACCAATAAGTGTTGAATGCTGATTTAGACATGATTAATTTGTTTCATATTAAAATAGAGAATATATGTTTAATATTTATCTTTCCTTCTTATTTCTCTTTCTTCCTTCCCTCCTTCCTTTTTTTCTTTCCATTTTTTCCTCCTTGCTTTTCTTTCTTCATTTCTTCTTCCCATCAGAGGTCCCAAAATGATCAAGTAAGTTTTCAGAAAATATATTCCTAACAAAGAGAATCTCCCCTGCCTATCAATCACCTAGCCCATGATTAAGTAGGATATCATCATTCTATCTACTTGGAAACTTTCTGAAAAGGAATGCATATATGAGTGACATAAATGCTCATAACATTAAAAAAAAAAAGAAGAAGCAATGTAAGAAATGGCCATAGAAGACTACTCTCCCATGTCTAGAATTCTGGGTTGAGTTATAAATTTTAGATGCTCTCAGTGATTATCATTCTCTTGCATTTTTTCCACCATTGTAATCTAATGTAAAAATAATGTTAAACTATAAAATAAGAGGAATATAGGCATCCAGGTTCAGTTTTTCCTTGTGACAATTTTGATGTGCTTTGTATTTTAGATATAGATGTTCCTTCAAAAAGTGTCTAGTTTTGTATTGGATATTATTCTTGCCCTGCTAGTATCCTAAGCATGTGTTGAGTCTATCTGTTTGGTTATCTAGCATTTATTTTCAACACCATTGTCCCTAGAGGAAGGGTTGTTCATACTTATGATTCTCTGTCTCCTCCTAGATAAACCACTTCTTCATTGTCCAGAATCCTCTTTTGTGGGCTTGTGATATATCTGTAGACCGATCAGCAGAAATTTATTAAGCATCCACGGAGAAAGGGGAACCCTCCTACACTGTTGGTGGGAATGCAAGCTGGTGCAACCACTATGGAAAACAGCTTTCAAAAAGTTGAAACTTTTTGAAACTTTCAACTTTCAAAAAGTTAAAAATAGAGCTGCCCTATGACCCAGCAATTGTACTACTGGGTATTTACCCTAAAGATACAAACATAGTGATCTGAAGGGTCACGTGCACCCAAATGTTTATACCAGCAATGTCCACAATAGCCAAATTATGGAAAGAACCTAGATGTCCATCAACAGATGAATGGATAAAGAAGATGTGGTATATATATATATGTATATATATATACATGTACACGTACACACACACACACACACACACACACACACACACAATGGAATACTATGCAACCATCAAAAGAAATGAAATCTTGCCATTTGTGACGACGTGGATGGAACTAGAGGGTATTATGTTTAGTGAAATAAGTAAATCAGAGAAAGACAACTATCATATGATCTCCCTGATATGAGGAAGTGGATATGCAGTGTGGGGAGTTTGGGGGGTAGGAAAAGAATAAATGAAACAAGATGGGATCGGGAGGGAGACAAACCATAAGACACTCTTAATCTCACAAAAGGAACTGAGGGTTGCTGGGGGGAGGGGGGTTGGGAGAGGGTGGTGGTGTTATGGACATTGGGGAAGGTATGTGCTATGGTGAGTGCTGTGAAGTGTGTAAACCTGGTGATTCACAGACCTGTACCCCTGGGGATAAAAATACATTATATGTTTATAAAAGAATTAAAAAAAAGAAATTTATTGAGCATCCAATAAAAGAAACTATAGTAGGTACTACATGTAGAAAAAAAGGCAAAAAATTCCTTTTCCCTCACATTCTTCTAAAAATTAAATTGCTGAAATGACAAATGAGCTAGATAAACAATGAATGATATAAGCCCCAGGATTTAAAAAGACAATAAAACTCATTCTGGGTTCTATTTCTCTTGGAGAAATTCAGACTTGATCCATCTTGAAAGATAACTAAGGTGTTTTATCGACAAGGAAAAATGGACTAATTGTTCATGATATCTAAAAAGCATGGACAAAGAGAATATACATATCCTGTTTGAAGGCTGGTAAGTGATTAGCTGAACTAGCAGCCTTTAAAAAGTGAACAGGGGGAGATAAGTATATTAAATACATTAATCCACATTAAAAAGGGCCTCAAGTACACTGCCATGGAATTTGGTCTAAATGAGGAAATACTGAAGTCTTTTAACCAGACAAGGACATGACTAAAGCAGTGGTTCGGGAATGGCTTCACAGCAATGTGCAGGGTATATTGGAATCAGGAGATCAAGCTATTTTACCCCACTTATTATTACCATTCTCTATATTATAAAGTTTTGGAACAAGTCAAAAACTCCCTTCCTAATCGGAGGGCTCTCCAGCTCATCTGGAATGGAACTATAATTCTCAATAGCATGAACTCCTTTTGACAGCAGCTGTCAGGTCAGGAAGCTTCCCTTAAAGCTATTCCACATGTTCACAACCCTGAATGGGCCTGCCACACCCAGGACACTACACAAGATGTTCACCTAAGGACAAAGTTTGCAATTCCAAACTGTTTCCCTTTTGAACTGAAACCTTGCATTATATGAAGATGCCCTTGACTTTTAAGAGGTTTTCATATTGTGATTGATTCCTTTTGGTTTCAGTAGAAGGTTCAATGTTCTTTTTCCCCAGTGTTCTGAAGGGGTATTGCTTTCCACTACATATTATCATAGATACCAGTCACTTTCATATGTTTCTCAAATTCATTCCACTTGGCTTTTTTTTTTTTTAAAGATTTTATTTCTTTGACAGACAGAGATCAAAGGTAGGCAGAGAAGCAGGCAGAGAGAGAGAGGAGGAAGCCGGCTCCCCGCTAAGGAGAGAGCCTGATGTGGGGCTTGATCCCAGGACACGGATCATGACCTGAGCTAAGGCAGAGGCTCTAACCCACTGAGCCACCCAGGCACTTGGCTTTTAAATACCAATCAATTATGAGTACCTGTGATAAAGAACAATTAAAGCGGTATTGTCTCAATTAGATTGTCTGTACTTTAGACAAGATTCTAGTCTTCTAAGAATTCATAGACTCTTTGAATGATATTATATAGTGTAGTAGATGCTGTTAACTGTTTTCCAAAATTTGGCTCTTCAATTTCCTAGGGATTCAATTCCACTTATTTTCAAATCTGCCTTAAAGTTAAATGTTGCCATGGAACCAGACTGAAACCAACAGAATGTGGTCAGAAGTAATGAGCGTTATTTGAACCTAATCCTTAAAATTCTTATGTCATGTTCTTCACATTGTCATGTTCTTCACATCTATGAGAAGCCAGAAATGGGATAATACCAAGGTTGACTTCATAAATCACACTCAGAGGATAATATAATCTTTACTAATCCAGATTCCTAATGACTTTGAGGAAATACATCATCCCACTGTTGTGCCCACCTATCTACTCTAGCTCATGAATAATAAATCAACTTCTATAGTTATATAAGTTCCATTCTATTCTATTCTCTTGTACTTTGGACCACTATGAATTTTGGGAACTATTTGTTATATAGAAGTTAATCTAGCATAATTATACACAGTCAACAACTTCTTGTTGTCTGTGAATAACACAAAAATAGTTTTAAAAGAATGCAAATTCTGTAAAGTTTATTTTTAACAATACGTTTACGTTTAGCAAACTTTAAAAATATAGAAACTAAAGGGAGCCATAGCTACATGATTTTTAAACATTTGACATATACAACATTATTGGGCATATTTAGATGACTAATCACTGTCAATGATTCCTTATTAGTTATATGTTGGGTTAAGAATAACTTTGGTTGAAATAGCTCCAGGATCACTGTGTGTCTCTGTGGTTCTTCACAGTAAATAATGGTAAGGATAATTTGATCCTACACTTTAGGATAAAAATATTTCTCCTTGGGGGAAGAGTCAAGATGGCAGAGAAGTAGCAGGCTGAGACTACATCAGGTAGCAGGAGATCAGCTCAATAGCTTATCTAAACATTGCAAACACCTAGAAATCCAACGGGAGATTGAAGAGAAGAAGAACAGCAATTCTAGAAACAGAAAATCAACCTCTTTCTGAAAGGTAGGACTGGCGGAGAAGTGAATCTAAAATCACGGGAAGATAGACTGCAGGGGGAGGGGCCGGCTCCCAGCAAGCGGCGGAGCAATGGAGCACAAACTCAGGACTTTTAAAAGTCTATTCCACTGAGGGATATTGCTCCAGAGGCTAAACTGGGGTGAAGCCCACGCAGGGTCAGCGTGGCCCCAGGTCCCGCAGGGTCACAGAAGGATTGGGGGTGTTGGAGTGTCGCAGAGCTCACAGGTGTTAGAATGGAGAAGCCAGCTACAGAGACAGAGCCAAGAACTGAACTCTCAGCTCGGGGTTACCTTGAACTGATCACGGGCTGGGTGAGCTCAGAGAGTGACTGGAGGCTGAGGATACGGGAGTGATTGGGTGCTGTCCTCTGGGGATGCACTGAGGAATGGGGCCCCGGGCTCTCAGCTCCTCTGGGCCAGAGACTAGGAGGCCGCCATTTTCATTCCCGTCCTCCGGAACTCTACGGAAAGCGTTCAGGGAACAGAAGCTCCCAAAAGCAAACCCGAGCAGGGTCAGGTCTGGTTAGTACTTGGATGGGAGACCAAAAACGAACCCGAGCAGGTTACTTAGTCCGGTCCCCGGTAAGGGCGGTGCAATCCCGCCTCGGGCAAAGACACTTGAGAGTCACTACAATAGGCCCCTCCCCCAGAAGAACAACAAAATATCCAGCCAGGACGAAGTTCATCTATCAAGGAAAGCAGGTTCAATTCCTAAGACAGCAGCGCAATTCCAGAGGAGGAGAAAGCAAAGCACGGAACTCATGGCTTTCTCCCCATGATTCTTTAGTCTTGCGGCTAATTCAATTTTTTTTTTCTTTTTTCAATTTTTTTTCTTTTTTTCTTTTTGCTTCTTCTGCTAAATTTTTTAAAACTTTTACCCTTTTCTTTTTTAACGTTTCTGACTAGTTGATCTAAAAAATATATTTTTTCTTTCTTTTTTATATTTTTTTTATTTGTTTTATTTCTTAAATTTTTTCTTTTTTTTTCTGAACCTCTTTTTATCCCCTTTCTCCCCCCCACAATTTGGGGTCTCTTCTGATTTGGATACAGTGCATTTTTCTGGGGTCTTTGCCACCCTTTTAGTATTTTATTTGATCCTTCATATCCTCTTATCTGGACAAAATGACAAGGCAGAAAAAATCACCACAAACAAAAGAACAAGAGGCAGTACCAAAGGCTAGGGACCTAATCAACACAGACATTGGTAATATGTCAGATCAAGAGTTCAGAATGACGATTCTGAACATTCTAGCCGGGCTCAAAAAAGGCATGGAAGATGTTAGAGAAACCCTCTCTGGAGATATAAAAGCCCTTTCTGGAGAAATTAAAGAACTAAAATCTAACCAAGTTGAAATCAAAAAAGCTATTAATGAGGTGCAATCAAAAATGGAGGCTCTCACTGCTAGGATCAATGAGGCAGAAGAAAGAATTAGTGATACAGAAGACCAAATGACAGAGAATAAAGAAGCCAAGCAAAAGAGGGACAAACAGCTACTGGACCACGAGGGGAGAATTCAAGAGATAAGTGACACCGTAAGACAAAACAACATTAGAATAATTGGGATTCCAGAACAAGAAGAAAGAGAGAGGGGAGCAGAAGGTCTATTGGAGAGAATTATTGGAGAGCATTTCCCTAATATGGCAAAGGGAACAAGCATCAAAATCCAGGAGGTGCAGAGAATCCCCCTCAACGTCAACAAGAATAGGTCCACACCCCGTCACCTAATAGTAAAATTGACAAGTCTTAGTGAAAAAGAGAAAATCCTGAAAGCAGCCGGGAAAAGAAGTCTGTAACATACAATGGTAAAAATATTAGATTGGCAGCAGACTTATCCACAGAGACCTGGCAGGACAGAAAGAGCTGGCATGATATATTCAGAGCACTAAACGAGAAAAACATGCAGCCAAGAATACTCTATCCAGCTAGGCTATCATTGAAAATAGAAGGAGAGATAAAAAGCTTCCAGGACAAACAAAAACTGAAAGAATTTGCAAACACCAAACCAGCTCTACAGGAAATATTGAAAGGAGTCCTCTAAGCAATGAGAGAGCCTAAAAGTAGTAGATCAGAAAGGAAGAGAGGCAATATACACTAACAGTCACCTTACAGGCTAATAATGGCACTAAATTCATATCTCTCAATAGTTACCCTGAATGTTAATGGGCTAAATGCCCCAATCAAAAGACACAGGGTATCAGAATGGATAAAAAAACAAAACCCATCAATATGTTGCCTACAAGAAACTTATTTTAGACGCGAAGACACCTTCAGATTTAAAGTGAGGGGGTGGAAAACAATTTTCCATTCTAATGGGCATCAGAAGAAAGGGTGGCGATCCTTATATCAGATCAATTAGATTTTAAGCCAAAGACTATAATAAGAGATGAGGAAGGACACTATATCATGCTCAAAGGGTCTGTCCAACAAGAAGATCTAACAATTTTAAATATCTATGCCCCTAACGTGGGAGCAGGCAACTATATAAACCAATTAATAACAAAATCAAAGAAACACATCAATAATAATACAATAATAGTAGGGGACTTTAACACTCCCCTCACTGAAATGGACAGATCATCCAAGCAAAAGATCAACAAGGAAATAAAGGCCTTAAATGACACACTGGACCAGATGTACATCACAGATCTATTCAGAACATTTCATCCCAAAGCAACAGAATACACATTCTTCTCTAGTGCACTTGGAACGTCCTTCAGAATAGATCACATCCTGGGTCACAAATCAGGTCTCAAATGGTATCAAAAGATTAGGATCATTCCCTGCATATTTTCAGACCACAACGCTCTGAAGCTAGAACTCAATCACAAGAGGAAAGCTGGAAAGAACCCAAATACATGGAGACTAAACAGCATCCTTCTAAAGAATGAATGGGTCAATCAGGAACTTAAAGAAGAATTGAAAAAATTCATGGAAACAAATGATAATGAAAACACAACAGTTCAAAATCTGTGGGACACAGCAAAGGCAGTCCTGAGAGGAAAATATATAGTGGTACAAGCCTTTCTCAAGAAACAAGAAAGGTCTCAAGTACACAGCCTAACCCTACACTTAAAGGAGCTGGAGAAAGAACAAGAAAGAAACCCTAAACCCAGCAGGAGAAGAGAAATCATAAAGATCAGAGAAGAAATCAATGAAATAGAAACCAAAAAAAAAAAAAAAAACAATAGAAAAAATCAATGAAACTAGGAGCTGGCTCTTTGAAAGAATCAATAAGATTGATAAACCCCTGGCCAGACTCATCAAAAAGAAAAGAGAAAGGACCCAAATCAATAAAATCATGAATGAAAGAGGAGATATCACAACTAACACCAAAGAAATACAGACAATTATAAGAACATACTATGAGCAACTCTACGCCAACAAATTTGACAATCTGGAAGAAATGGATGCATTCCTAGAGACATATAAACTATCCACAACTGAACCAGGAAGAAATAGAAAACCGGAACAGGCCCATAACCAGTTAGGAGATTGAAACAGTCATCAAAAATCTCCAGACAAACAAAAGCCCAGGGTCAGACGGCTTCCCAGGGGAATTCTACCAAACATTTAAAGAAGAACTAATTCCTATTCTCCTGAAACTGTTCCAAAAAATAGAAATGGAAGGAAACCTTCCAAACTCATTTTATGAGGCCAGCATCACCTTGATCCCAAAACCAGACAAGGATCCCCCCAAAAAAGAGAACTACAGACCAATATCCTTGATGAACACAGATGCAAAAATTCTCACCAAAATACTAGCCAATAGGATTCAACAGTACATTAAAAGGATTATTCACCATGATCAAGTGGGATTTATTCCAGGGCTGCAGAGTTGGTTCAACATCCACAAATCAATCAATGTGATAGAACACATTAATAAAAGAAAGAACAAGAACCATATGATACTCTCAATAGATGCTGAAAAAGCATTTGACAAAGTACAGCATCCCTTCCTGATCAAAACTCTTCAAAGTGTAGGGATAGAGAGCACATACCTCAATATTATCAAAGCCATCTATGAAAAATCCACCACAAATATCATTCTCAATGGAGAAAAACTGAAAGCTTTTCCATGAAGGTCAGGAACACGGCAGGGATGTCCATTATCACCACTGCTATTCAACATAGTACTAGAAGTTCTAGCCTCAGCAATCAGACAACAAAAAGAAATTAAAGGCATCCAAATTGTTAAAGAAGAAGTCAAACTATCACTCTTTGCAGATGATATGATACTAGATGTGGAAAACCCAAAAGACTCCACTCCAAAACTGCTAGAACTTGTACAGGAATTCAGTAAAGTGTCAGGATATAAAATCAATGCACAGAAATCAGTTGCATTTCTGTACATCAACAACAAGACAGAAGAAAGAGAAATTAAGGAGTCAATCCCCTTTACAATTGCACCCAAAACTATAAGATACCTAGGAATAAACCTAACTAAAGAGGCTAAGAATCTATATGCAGAAAACTATAAAGTACTCATGAAAGAAATTGAGGAAGACACAAAGAAATGGAAAAATTTTCCATGCTTCTGGATTGGAAGAATAAATATTGTGAAAATGTCTCTGCTACCTAAAGCAATCTACACATTTAATGCAATCCCTATCAAAATACCATCCATTTTTTTCAAAAAATGGAACAAATAATCCTAAAAATTATATGGAACCAGAAAAGACCTCGAATAGCCAAAGGAATATTGAAAAAGAAAGCCAAAGTTGGTGGCATCACAATTCTGGACTTCAAGCTCTATTACAAAGCTGTCATCATCAAGACAGCATGGTACTGGCACAAAAACAGACACATAGATCAGTGGAACAGAATAGAGAGCCCAGAAATAGACCCTCAACGCTATGGTCAACTAATCTTCGACAAAGCAGGAAAGAATGTCCAATGGAAAAAAGAGAGCCTCTTCAATAAATGGTGCTGGGAAAATTGGACAGCCACATGCAGAAAAATGAAATTGGACCACTTCCTTACACCACACACGAAAATAGACTCCAAATGGATGAAGGACCTCAATGTGAGAAAGGAATCCATCAAAATCCTTGAGGAGAATGCAGGCAGCAATCTCTTCGACCTCAGCTGCAGCAACATCTTCCTAGGAACATTGGCAAAGGCAAGGGAAGCAAGGGCAAAATTGAACTATTGGGATTTCATCAAGATCAAAAGCTTTTGCACAGCAAAGGAAACAGTTAACAAAACCAAAAGACAACTGACAGAATGGATGAAGATATTTGCAAATGAAATAGCAGATAAAGGGCTAGTATCCCAAATCTATAAGGAACTTAGCAAACTCAACACCCAAAGAACAAACAATCCAATCAAGAAATGGGCAGAAGACATGAACAGACATTTCTGCAAAGAAGATATCCAGATGGCCAACAGACACATTAAAAAGTGCTCCACATCACTTGGAATCAGGGAAAGACAAATCAAAACCACAATGAGATATCACCTCACACCAGTCAGAATGGCTAAAATTAACAAGTCAGGAAATGACAGATGCTGGCAAGGATGCGGAGAAAGGGGAACCCTCCTCCACTGTTGGTGGGAATGCAAGCTGGTGCAGCCACTCTGGAAAACAGCATGGAGGTTCCTCAAAATGTTGAAAATAGAACTACCCTATGACCCAGCAATTGCACTACTGGGTATTTACCCTAAAGATACAAACATAGTGACCTGAAGGGGTATGTGTACCCGAATGTTTATAGCAGCAATGTCTACAATAGCTAAACTATGGAAAGAACCTAGATGTCCATCAACAGATGAATGGATAAAGAAGATGTGGTATATATACACAAAAGAAATGAAATCTTGCCATTTGCGACGACGTGGATGGAACTAGAGGGTATCATGCTTAGTGAAATAAGTCAATTGGAGAAAGATAACTATCATATGATCTCCTTGATATGAGGACGTGGAGATGCAACATGGGGGGTTAGGGGGATAGGAGAAAAATAAATGAAACAAGATGGGATTGGGAGGGAGACAAACCATAAATGACTCTTAATCTCACAAAACAAACTGGGGGTTGCTGGGAGGAGGTGGGGTTGGGAGAGGGGGAAGGAGTTATGGACATTGGGGAGGGTATGTGCTATCATGAGTGCTGTGAAGTGTGTAAACCTTGTGATTCACAGACCTGTACCCCTGGGGATAATAATACATTATATGTTTATAAAAAAAAAAAAAGAATAACTTTGGTTAATTGAGCAGGATTGCTTCAAATACATATGCAACATGTTGCATATGCCACACAGTTACTTCTAATAAGTATCCTTTCTAAATATGTTAAGAAAGAAAAAATGAAAATGTCCAAGATGCTGAAGGGATGGTTAGGACTACACATTTCACATCCATCTCTACCTCTTTAAATATTAAAAAAAAAAATGTAAACAGTGTTACACAATTATGTTCCTTTCATAATTTTAGTCATTAAATTTCATTAAAACCACTTGGTAACTAGCTGATCTCTCTCTGTTTTCATCTCAGAGTGATTTAAGTGTTGTGAAAACACACATATTCTCTCCCTGCTTTTCTTTTTATTTATTTATTTATTTATTTGACAGAGAGAGATCACAAGTAGACAGAGAGGCAGGCAGAGAGAGAGAGAGGGAAGCAGGCTCGCTGCTGAGCAGAGAGCCCGATGCGGGACTCGATCCCAGGACCCTGAGATCATGACCTGAGCCGAAGGCAGCGGCTTAACCCACTGAGCCACCCAGGCGCCCTCTCCCTGCTTTTCTTTATTTCTGTGTACAGGTGATGAACATGATATAAAATGGACCTTTAGTTTAGAAAGTTGGGTTTTCATAGGGTGTTTCACAGCTGCAATTGAATAATATCTTTTCTAATGAATGTTATTAATAAGATTCTTTTCTTAGAGCTAGCCTCACATTAGGCTTGGCTTTTTGTTGTTGCTGATTGGGTCTTTTTTTATTTGTTTTGGTTGATAATTAGAGATCACAGATAATGAAGCCAGTGGTCAACAGTATTTTAAGATCTTTACTTTCAGGCACAAGTCTAATATTTAAAATTATATTTTGAAGTAGTAGCCAATTAAAATTTTAACATTAATTACAAATGCAGTAATAGTATCAACATATGTTTGATTCTTAGATTTTTATGATAAACTTCCCTGCAATATTGTGTGTGTGTGTTTGCTTGTATTATTTACTTGTGTGTTTGAGTTGGCCTTTATCTCAAGAATTTTATGACTTCCTCACATTTATTTCATCTTAAGTGAGAGATGGTTTACATGTATTTACTAAAGAATTTTATTTTCTTTCCTTTTTGCTTATTTTTTTGGCTTTTCTGTCTTCTTTGTAGTGTTATTGATTATACAAGTGATCCAATTAAATGTGACTAATAATTGTGTTCTTTTTTTTTTTTAAGATTTTATTTATTTCTTTTGACAGAGAGAGAGAGATCACAAGCAGGCAGAGAGGCAGGCAGAGAGAGAGGAGGAAGCAGGCTCCCTGCTGAGCAGCGAGCCCGATGCGGGGCTCGATCCCAGGACCCTGTGATCATGACCTGAGCTGAAGGCAGCGGGTTAATCCACTGACCACCCAGGCGCCCCGTGTTCTCTTTAGTGCTGAAGACACATCTGAAATACACTGTTCAAAATACACTGCCAAAAACTAAGAGTGAAGTCATCTTACATATGACACGTAAGACCCTATTCATGTCACTTAAATCATTTTAATGGATTCTTACATATACATTCTCATCAGTATTGAATCTAAACCACTTGTTGATATTTGATACTAAAGGATTAAGAAAACATGAGGACAACTAAGCAGTGAATCATTCAATCACCATCCTGATTCCATCATTCTTTACCTAACACTAGAAATATAATTGTTCTTTCTCAGCCCGGTATTCCTAATAACAAATGCAAATTCCTTATCTCCTCCTTCTTTTTCCTTCAGTGTTAAATATTATTCAATACTGTCATTTAAAAAAAAGATGACAATGTGAAAACTCTCTAATACTTAATTGAGGTTTTATGCTAGGAGAGCATTTTTGGATGAATAAAATTACCTTGGGAGAATGTAAAATGTTTTTGCAGTCAAAAAAAAAAGCCTTATTTTAACTATTATTATTTTTATTAATCATACACAACATAGATTAGATAATACAAAAAATTAATTGGTGCTTCTGGGGAAGACGGCAGAGTAGGAAAATCTTAAGTTTACTTCATTCACTATTGCAACTAGATAACACTCACATCGGTGTAAATAACTGAGAAAATGACTCAAAGAATGACAGAACAGACTCTCCACAGTTAACTGTAGACAAGAGGCTACTTTGAAGAGGGTAGGAAGAGAGGAGACATGGTCAGGAGACAAATGGACCTATGGGACTGTCAGTGGGAGGGAGGAACCTCACTGGAGTGGAGAGGGGAGAAGAGTAGATCCTCAAGCCAGATATCCCAGACATGGGAGGCTCCATGTGATGAACACAAATCCCTGTAACATTTGGTTTTGAAAACCAGAGAGGCCCAATAATCAATGGAGCTTAATGCCTAATTACTTTAAAAATTAGTAGTCTTCATTTTGGAAAGTGGATGGACAGAGTTCCCACTCTTAAAGAGGCTACACTACAAACAGACCCACAGTATATAGCATAGAAGCAGTTATTTGAAAAATGTGTGGGGTATACAGGAAGCAGATTTATATTCTACTTTCAGAACAATGTGCTGGAGGGACAGGGATTGTTGGGAGACCTCTTCAAGAACAAAAGAGCTGTCAGGTGCCATTTCTCTCTTGTGCCCCCAGCCTAAACATACCAACACCTGCAAGGACAAAATAGTGCCCATACTCACTACGTAACTTGCTAATAGCATGCCCCACTCCTGCATTCTCCTACAGATATACTCCTCCAGTCAGACTCCAGATCAGGTCTCCTTCCACAGCAGACCTTACTGATCTTACCAACATTATAGGCCCTGCCCCTGCATTCTTCTGCAGATCTGCTAACTCCATCCAAGCCTGGGGAGGAGTTTTCCCCAGCAGCTGCAGATCCCTTCCCACAGCAGACCGCCATGGACCTTGCTGACACTGTGTGCTTCACCCCCACATTTTCCTGCAGATCTACCCCCTCCAATACCCCCTTAGCTGTAACCCATCTAAAACCATCACAAATCTGGCAATGTACAAGGAGCCCTGACAAGAGCTGGCATTACCCCAATGTGAATACTATAATATACCTGACAGAGAATTTAAACTAATATTCATAAAGACACTCACTGGATTTGGGAAATGAGTGGAGGACCTCAGTGAGACCCTCAATACAGAGATAGAAAACATACAAAGGAACCAACAGAGATGAAGAATTCAATAACCAAAATTAAAAATACATTACAGGGAATAAATAGTAAATTAGTGAAAGCAGAAGAGTAGATCAGCAACCTGGAGGACACAGTAATGGAAAGCAATCAAGCTGAACAAGAGAAAGAGAAAAAAATAATAAAAAGTGAGTACAGATTAAGGGAACTCAGCAACACAATTAAGTGTAAAAACATTCATAGAGCTCCCAGAAGGAGAACAGAGAAAAGGGGGGAAAACTTATTTGAAGAAATAATAACTGAAAACTTCCCAAATCTGGGGAGGAAACAGAAATCCAGATCCAGGAATCACAGAGAGCCCCCAACAGAATCAACTGAAGGAAATCCACACCAAGACAGATTGTAATGAAAAAGATAAAAAGTACTGATAAGGAGAGAATTAAAAGCAGCAAGGAAAAAAACAAACAGTTAATATAAAGGAAATACCATAAGGCTACCAGCTGATTTTTCAGCAGAAACTATAGGTGAGAAGACAGTGGGATGATACATAATATACAAAGTGCTGAAAGAAAAAAAAAATACTGTACAACTAAGAATATTCTATCCAGCAAGTCTACCATTCAAAATGGAAGGAGAGATAGTCTCCCAGACAAACAAAAGTTAAAGGATTTCATGACTGCTAAACCAATCCTGTAGGAAATATTAAAGGAACTCTTAGAGTGGTAAAGAAAGATCATAACTATGAATAAGAAATGTAGAAAGAGTAAATGCAGTAAAATTAAATATATCTATAAAAAATCAGTCAAGGGATTCGCAAAGTAAAAGGATGTAAAGTATGACATTATATACCTAAAATGGGGGGGGGGGGAGAATGTGTTCAAACATAAATGGCCATTAAATTAATATACACTGTCATATACAGAATATGTTGTATATAAGCCTAATGGTAACCACAAATCAAAAAACTGGTGATAGATATGCAAAAAGTAAAGTAAGGAATCCAAATAAATCGCTAAAGAAGGGGAGCAAACCAAGAGAGAGGAGAGCAAGAGAAGAAAGGAACAAAGAAGAACCACAAAACAACCATAATACAAGTAACAAAATGGCAATAAGTACATACCTATCAATAATTGCTTTGAATAAAAATGAACTAAATATTTCAATCAGAAGACATAGGGTGATGGAATGGATAAAAAAAGCTCAAGACCCATCTATATCTGCCTATAAGTGACTCAGTTAAGACCTAAAGACACATGCAGATTTAAAGTAAAGGGATAGAAAAGCATGTGTCATGCAAATGAAAATGAAGGGAAAGCCAGGGTAGCAATACTTACATTAGACATAATGAACTTTCTTTTTTAAGATTCTTATTTATTCATTTGACAGAGAGAGACAGCAAGAGAGGGTATATAAGCAGGGGGAGTGGAAGAGGGAGTGCACTCTCCCTGCTAGGCAGGGGCCCTGATGTGGGACTCGATCCCAGGACTCTGAGATCATGACCTGAGCTGAAGGCAGATGCATAACCAACAGAGCCACCCAGGCGCCGCATTAGACATAATAAACTTTAAAACAAAGACTATAACAAAACACGAAGAAAGAAACCATATAATCATAAAAGAAATAACCCAACAAGAAATGATAACAGCTGTAAATACTGATATACGCAACATGGGGGCATGAAATACATACAGCAGGTATTAATAAATATACCAGAACTAATAGATAGTAATACAATAATAGTATGGGATTTTCACACCCACCCCACTTACATCAATGGATAGATCATCCAAACAGAAAATCTACAAGGGAAGAGTGTATTTGAATGGCACATTGGACCAGATGGATCTAACAGATATATTGAGAAAATTCCATCCTAAAACAGTTGCACATACTCTTTTCAAGTGCACATGGAATATTCTCCACAATAGATCACATGTTAGGCCATAAAACAAGTCTCCACAAGTTCAAAAGGACTAAAGTCCTGTCATGCATCTTTTCCAATCACACCACTATGAAACTAGAAATCAACTACAAGAAAATATCAGGAAAGCACATGGAAGTTAAATAATATGTTACTAAACAATGAATGGATCAACCAAGAAATCAAAGAGGAAATAAAAAAATGAATGGAGACAAATGAAAATGAAAACAAAATGGTCCAAAATCTTTGGGATTTAGCAAGCGCTACTCTAAGAGAGAAGTTTATAGCAATTCAGGCCTACCTGAAGCAGCAAGAAAAATCTCAGGTGAATAACCTAATCTTACACCGAATGGTACTATTCAAACAAGAATAAACAAATCCCCAAACAAGTAGAATGAAGGAAATAAGACAGACAAAATCAGAAATAAATAAAACAGAAACTAAAAAGTAAATAGAACAGATAAATGAAACCAAGGGTCATTCTTTGAAAAGATCAACAAAATTGATAAGTCTCCAGCCAGACTCAAAGAAAGAGAGAGAAAGTGAGAGAGAGAGAGAGATCTCAAACAAAATCAGAAATGAAAGAGGAGGGGTGCCTGGGTGGCTCAGTGGGTTAAGCCTCTGTCTTCAGCTCAGGTCATGATCTCAGGGTCCTAGGATCGAGCCCCGCATTGGGCTCTCTACTCAGCAGGGAGTCTGCTCCCCCCCGCCCGCCTTCCTGCCTCTCTGCCTACTTGTGATCTCTCCCTCTCTGTCAAATAAATAAATAAAATCTTTAAAAAAAAGAAAGAGGAGAAATAACAATCTCTATCACAGAAATACAAAGGATTATAGAGAATATTATGAAAAATTAAATATCAACAAATTTGACAACCTAGAAAAAAATGATAAATCCCTAGAAACATATACCAAAACTGAAGCAGGAAAAAAATAGAAAATTTGAACAGATTACCAGCAATGAAACTGAATCAGTAATCAAAAATGAAAACAATAACTCCCAACAACAACAACAATAAAATCCAGGACCTAATGGCTTCACAGATGAATTCAATCAGACATTTAAAAGGAGTTAATACCTACTCTTCCCAAACTATTTCAGAGAGTAGAAGAGGAAGGAAAGCTTCCGAATTGCTTCTATGAGGCTTGCATTACCCAGATACCAAACCAGATAAAGACACAACAAAAAAGAGGATGACAAGCAATATCTCTGATGAACATAGATGCAAATATCCTTAATGAAATATTAGGAAACCAAATCTAACAACACATAAAAAAATTATTTGCGGGCACCTGGGTGGTTCAGTGGGTTAAGCCACTGCCTTCAGCTCAGGTCATGATCTCAGGGTCCTGGGATCAAGTCCCGCATCGGGCTCTCTGCTCAGCAGGGAGCCTGCTTCCCCCTCTCTCTCTCTGCCTGCCTCTCTGCCTAATTGTGATCTCTCTGTCAAATAAATAAATAAAATCTTTAAAAAAAATTATTTGCCATGATCAAGTGGGATTTATTCCTGGGTAGAAGAGTGGTTCAATATTCACAAATGATCACATTAATAAGAGAAAGGATGAAAAACATGATGCATTCAATGGATGCAGAAAAAGCACTTAACAAAGTACAAATCCATTCATGATTGAAAAAAAAAAAAAAAAGAAAGAAAAGTAGAGGGAAAATCCCTCAGGATGATAAAGTCCATCTATGAAAAATCCACAGCTAACATCATATTCACTGGTGAAAAACTGAGAGCTTTTCCCCTAAGATAAGGAACAAGACAAGAATGTCCACTCTTACTATTTTTATTCAACATAGTACTGGAAGTCATAGTCACAGCAATCAGATAAGAAAAAGAAATAAAATGTATCTAAACCGGTGATAAAGGAGTAAAACTTTTACTATTTGCAGATGACATGGTACTATATATAGAAAACCCTATAGGGACACCTGCGTGGCTCAGTCATTAGGTGTCTGCCTTCAGCTTGAGTCATGGTCCCAGGGTCCTGGTGTCAAGCCCCATATCGGGCTATCTGCTCAGGGGAAGTCTGCTTCTCCCTCCCCTACTCCCCCTGCTTGTGTTCCCTCTCTTACTGTGTCTCTCTTTGTCAAATAAATAAACAAAATCTTAAAAAAAAAAAGGAAGAAGAAAAGCTTATATATAGATAGCACCAAAAAACTATTAGAACTAAAACAAACAAACAAAAAAAAAAAACAAAACCCTACTAGAACTGATAAATGAATTCAATAAAATCACAAAATTTAAAATCAATGCACAGAAATCTGTTCCATCTGTATAAACTAATAATGAAGTAGCAGAAAGAGAAATTAAGAAAACTATCCTGCACCAAAAATACCAAAATACCTAGGAATAAACTTAACCAAAGAGGTGAAAGACCTGTACTCTGAAAATTATAAAACACTGATGAAAGAAATTGCAGATGACACTAAGAGATGGAAAGACATTTCATGCTTATGGATTGAAAAAAAAATGTTGTTAAAATGTCCAAACTACCCAAAGCAATCTACAGATTTAATGCAATCCCTATCAAAATACCAGCAGCATTTTTCACAGAACTAGAAGAAATAATCTTGAGATATGTATAGACCCATAAAAGAGCCTGAATAGTTATAGCAATCTTGAAAAGGAAGAATAAAACTGGAGGTATCACAATCCCAGATTTCAAGATACAATAAAGAGCTGTAGTAATCAAAACAGTACAGGACTGGCACAAAAATGGACACAGAGACTGGAGCAGAATAGAGAGCCCAGAAAAAAACCAATGTTTATATGATCAATTAATCTACAATAAAGGAGGCAAGAATGTGCAATTGGAAAAAGTCTCAACAAATGGTGTGGAAAAACTGGAAAGTTACAGGCAAAAGAATAAAACTAGACCACTTTCCTACTCCATACACAATAATAAACTCAAAATGAATTAAAGAGCTAACTGTGAGATCTGAAACCATAAAATTCCTGGAAGAACACAGACAGTAATGACTTTGACATCACTTGTAGCAACATTTTTATAGATATGTCTCCTCTGGCAAGGGAAACAAAAGCAAAATTAAACTACTGTGACTACATCAAAACTCAAGCTTCTGCACAGCAAAGGAAACAATCAACAAAACTAAAAGGCAACCTACTGAATAGGAGAAGATATTTGTAAATGACATATCAAATAAATGGTTAGTATCCAAATATATAAAGAACTCAACAACAACAACAACAACAAACCCAAATAATTCTATTTAAAATTGGGTAGAAGACATGAACAGGTTTCTCTCCAAAGAGACATAGAGATGGCCAATAGATACAGGAAAAGATGCTCAACATTACTCATCATCAGGGAAATGCAAATCAAAACCACAATCAGATACTGCCTCAGGCCTGTCAGAATGGTTAAATCAATAAAATAAGAAACATCAAATGTTAACAAGGATGTGGGAAAAAGAAACTTTCATGAGACTGACAGTGGGTATGCAAACTGGCATAGGCATGGTGAAAACAGCATGGAGGTTAAAAAAGTTAAAAAATAGGGGCACCTGGGTGGCTCAGTTGGTTAAGTGTCTGCTTTCAGTGCAGGTTATGATCCTGGAATCCTGGGATCCAGCTGGACTCCTTCCTGCCCCTCCACCTCTCCTCTTGCTCCTTCTCTCTCTCTCTCAAATAATAAAAATAAATAAAATCTTCAAAAACCTTAAAAAATGGAATTATCATTTGATCCAATAATTTCATTACCCAAAGAATACAAAAACACTAAATCAAAAAGATAATGTACCCCTATGTTTACTGCAGCATTATTTATAATAGTCAAATTATGGAAGCAACCTAAGTATCTATCAATAGATGAATGGATGAAGAAGAACTGGTAAATATATACAATGGAATATTACTCAACCATAAAAAAGAATGAAATGTTACCATTTGCAACAACATGGTTGGATCTAGAAGGTATAATGCGAAGTGAAATAAGTCATAGAAAGACAAATACCATATTATTTCACTCATATGTGGAATTTAAGAAACGAACAAAGAAAACAAAGGACAAAGGAAAAAAACAGACTCTCAGCTATAAAAGCAAACCAGAGTGGAGGTGGGTGGGGCAGATGGGTGAAAGGTGGTGGGAATTAAGAGTACACTTATCACGATGTGCACTGAGGAATGCATAGAATTGTTGAATTAGCATATTGTACACCTTTTTTTTAAAGATTTTTATTTATTTATTTGACAGAGAGAGATCATAAGTAGGCAGAGAGGTAGACAGAGAGAGTGAGAGGGAAGCAGGCTCCCTGCTGAGCAGAGAGCCCGATGCGGCACTCGATCCCAGGACCCTGAGATCATGACCTGAGCCGAAGGCAGCAGCTTAAACCACTGAGCCACCCAGGCGCCCCAGCATATTGTACACCTTAAACGAAAATTACACTGTATGCTAACTATATAAGAATTTTTTAAAAAGTAGGAGAAAAAAAGAAATTAATCGGCAATAATTAATTTTTCTTATTTTTTTAAAGATTTTATTTATTTATTTGACAGAGATCACAAGTAGGCAGAGAGGCAGGCAGAGAGAGGAGGAAGCAGGCTCCCTGCTGGGCAGAGAGCCCGATGCGGGGCTTGAACCCAGGACACTGGGATCATGACCTGAGCTGAAGGCAGAGGCTTTAACCCACTGAGCCACCCAGGGACCCCAATTTTCTTATTATATTTAAATTAAACACATACTATGTGTTGCTTACTAAATGCAGCAGATTTTATATGCTTCTATTGCAGTGCATATTTTAATTTTTTTTTAAGTCCTTGGAATGACTCCCTGGGATAAGCAGTATGCTTACGACCATATTAATATGAGAAATCTAAGCACTGTTGATTTAGGTAACATGCCCAAGGGTAATGACCATTAAACAGCTGAGCTGGGATTCACACGCAGGCAAGCCTGAGCAGACTTTAGGCTTTAACCTCTATGTTGTGCTTACTTGTTACACATTCAAATTGTAATGCTTCCTCAATCATCAAGCAAGCAATCAAACAATAAATAAATAACAAATATCACTATGCCTCTACCTCTGGTTTCTCTACTTTCTTTCCACTGGCAGCTTTGTTACATATCTCTTCCTTGAAAACCAAATCAAGCAAAACAAAAGAAACGTGTCCTTTCACTCCTTCTCACAATCACACTTGATTTTTTCTTTGGGATTATTTTATTATTTATTTATTTTGTTCTTGTTTTGTTTTTTTATGTTTGTTTTTAAAATCTTTAATTGTGGAGGGGCACCTAGATGGTGCAGTCAGTTAAGCCTCTGACTCTTGGTTTTCCCTCAGGTGGAGATCTCAGGGTCATGAGATCAAGCCCCCTGTTGGGGTTAATGTAGAGTCTGCTTTAATTCTTTCTCCTTTTCCCTCTCCCTCTGCCCCTGTCCCACACTCTCTCTTTCTCTCTGTCTAAAATTAAATAAATCTTAAAATTCTTTTATAATTATGATAAAGTGTCATAATATAAAATTTAGCATGTTAACCATTTTTTACATGTACAGTTCAGTACGGTAATTACACTGATATTGCTACGCAACCAATCCCCAGAGCTTTTTTCATCTTGCAAACCTAAGTCTCTCCATTTCTCCCTTCCTCCAGCCACCAGCGACTCCCATTCTACCTTCTGTCTCCCTGTTCAACCCTTATGGACACTTAGGTTGCTTCCTATTATTTGTTTTTTAAAGAACTTTTACATTCTTTGTGCCTCAACTGATGCCTAAAAAGCTCATGGAACACAAAATTTTACCACTAATTATATGTCTCCTGTTTGGAGTCCCACCGTACACTGGATAATCTGGGGTGAATGAAAACTAAGATTCCTATAAGTTACAGACATTTAGTAATGGTTTCGAAAGTCAAATGTTTGCTTTAGTTCAGATTAGAAAAAAAGAAAACCTTGCTACCTTTTGGATATTATTTAATAGTGGTTTGATTACAGAGTTTTCTGTACAGTTGAACAATAACCAAAAATCCCACTTAAACCCATAAACAGAATCCCTAGTAATAGAACTAACCTGGGGAGTGGGAGGAGCTAAAGTTCCAGTTCTGTATATGCCCAAACGAAATGGGTTAAAATGAATGTCTAAACCTCTATTTCCTACTTGTGAAAAAGGACACTGGACTCAAGGCCCCTTGTGGCTCTTCTACTTCATGGATTGCCATTGGTGAATCCCTTGCTCAAATGCACATAAGGTGAGGTTCCAGGTGCTTCTCAGGAGTGTTGAAACTCACCTAACATCTCTTCTCTAGAACAAATTTTGATTTGGCAAAACAAAGTTCTAAATCAAAGAGAATTTCTTCAATATAAATTTGCATTGAGAAAATAAATACTTGCAGACAGGAAATACATTGCTGACAGGCAGGGATTCGAAAATGAAAGGCCCTATTGATACACCTCCATGAGAAAGGGCATATCTTCTGGCTTGAAAGAGAAGTCTGTTTTCCAGGTCTGCCCCACAGCCCACCACCTCTGCTTTGAATCAGCATTCCTTTCCCAGATGCATCCCTTTCCAAAGATCACACATGTATATGTTTTGGACGCAAGAACTGGGTCATAATTTTCCCCGTAATTCTAGACTTTATTTTCAAAATGGGAATTTTCAAGGGGGCAACTTGTGTGCAGGGTGCATTTGGAAAGTTCGAAAGGTTAAGTAGAGTATTAAGGAATTTTAAAGCTAAGGGACCTATGAGTTGTCCCAAAGTATCCATTCATCATGAGAATATCATTTGACCCCAGGGCTCCAACTAATATATTGCATGTAAAAAGTAACTTCTTCTAGCTTTGTCCTCCCAGGACCTAGAAAATTCTGCACAGTATTTCCAAGAAACACACTCTCTTCTCTCATGCCGTCTAGTTTTAGATTTTCATTTGTGTTACTCCTTGCAATACAGAGATAATAGCTTCAAAACAGGAAACTCTCCCAAAATGCTTTTTTTGAAATCCCTACTTCTTTAGGCTAGTTTATACCAAAAGCTCATAAGAACAGGCCAGGCCCGCGTGGGTTGTGTGCCTGTCAGCAATATTTCCCGTCTACTTGGTTAACCCAGTTAGATCAAATCTTAAAGAAGTAAAGTTCTCTTGGAAGGAAACAGATAAGGATAGTTAGCTCCACATTCTGAATGGCTTTTTGGTAACTTGTAAATCTCTAGCCAATACTCTGTGAGTGTTGAGTAACTGGATTTATGTTTTCAAAAAAATTCATACCTTTAAAAGCAAATATTTTAGTAGAATGAAAATTTCATTTGTTGAAGTATAGATTTAATCTCCCCAAATCTCACCTTTCTTTGTTCTGCTGCTTCTCTCCAGAATGATTCATTTTTCTACCCTGGATACCTGTGGTTCCTCAAGATAATGCTTATCAAAGGCAAACAATTGTAAATGCATTTCTATGTACTCGCCTGCTAATAATCATGCCATTTTCCTGGGTAATTTTTGTATATTTCCTCATTGCAAGTCATTCTTCTCTCAACAACCTCCATGATGACCCAGCATCTGAAATATAAGAGAGTCAAACACTCAAAAACATAGGCTCCTGACCAACAGAGCACAAATACATGTCCTTCTGGCCAAACTAACATCTCCTCAGACAGTTTTCTGTAAGTAGAGCCTTATTTCACTTTCAAATCCATGCATGGGCTCTATGGATATGACCTGATTATGAAATGTCTGAATGGAGAAGTTCCATAGTTTACTAAATATTTGTCTCCTGGATATAAGAGTAAAGAAACATGCCTTAACCTGACTCATATTCCAGGGTACTAAGGATCAAAGCTTTCTCTGAAGCCAAGCTAGCTTCCTGTGGTGCCTTTACAAATGAAGTCCTAACAAAGTAGCCCTGGGATAATTCAGTACTTAATTGAACTAAACGAAGTTTCAGTCAGTTATAGATCTACATTGAGAAGAAAGACCAAGTCTGGCTTTTCTTAAAGAAAAAGAAAAAAAAAGTGCCAAACAGCTGCAATGCACTAACAAACCATATATTTTTAAGTCATTGGAAAAGAAAACTAGATAATTTCTGAGATGGGCCTGGAGGCTAAAGCACTGTATTGATTTTAAGACTTCGCTGTAGGTGAGAGTGTTGTTATCACATAATTCCCTGGTAGTGATTTGGCCCATGGATCATCAGAAATCACTTTAAATGTATTTTGAGTGACAGTGCCTGGTGTTCATAGTCATTATCAATGGACACTTCCTGAATGTTCCGAATGCTGGGATTGCCATTAGCTGTTTCCATCCACAGCCATTTCCAAAACAGAAGCTCATTGACTGAATAAGCCCCCAGGAAGGAACAAACATTTTAGCTGTTGTTTTCATGGCAGATAGAGCCTACATTCCTGCATAGATACCTGCTCACCCTCATTTTGCTGTATGACAATGACAAGCATGCTCTTTTTTTCCCTCCTGAATAAAGTTTTAATTCCGTCTATAAAGAAACAACAAAAAAAAGCAAAAATGAACTTTTGGGACTTCATCAAGATCAAAAGCTTCTGCACAGCAAAGAAAATAGTCAACAAAACAAAAAGGCAACCCACGGAATGGGAGAAGATATTTGCAAATGACAGTACAGACAAAAGGTTGATATCCAGGATCTATAAAGAACTTCTCAAACTCAACACACACAAAACAGATAATCATATCCAAAAATGGGCAGAAGATATGAACAGACACTTCTCCAACGAAGACATACAAATGGCTATCAGGCACATGAAAAAATGTTCATCATCACTAGCCATCAGGGAGATTCAAATTAAAACCACATTGAGATACCACCTGACACCAGTTAGAATGGCCAAAATGAGCAAGACAGGAAACACCGTGTGTTGGAGAGGATGTGGAGAAAGGGGAACCCTCTTACACTGGTGGTGGGAATGCAAGTTAGTGCAGCCACTTTGGAGAACAGTGTGGAGATTCCTGAAGAAATTAAGAATAGAGCTTCCCTATGACCCTGCTGCAATTGCACTGCTGGGTATTTACCCCAAAGATACAGATGTAGTCAAAAGAAGGGCCCTCTGTACCTCAATGTTTATTGCAGCAATGACTATGGTCACCAAACTGTGGAAAGAACCAAGATGCCCTTCAACGGATGAATGGATAAGGAAGATGTGGTCCATATACACAATGGCGTATTATGCCTCCATCAGAAAGGATGAATACCCAACTTTTGTAGCAACATGGATGGGATTGGAAGAAATTATGCTGAGCGAAATAAGTCAAGCAGAGAGAGTCAAGTATCATATGGTCTCACTTATTTGTGGAGCATAACAAAGAACACGGAGGACATGGGGAGATGGAGAGGAGAGGGAGTTGAGGGAAACTGGAAGGGGAGATGAATCATGAGAGACTATGGACTCTGAAAAACAACCAGAGGGTTTTGAAGGGGCGGGGGGGGGGGTGGGAGGTTGAGGAACCAGGTGGTGGGTAATAGGGAGGGCACGTACTGCATGGAGCACTGGGTGTGATGCCAAAACAATGAAAACTGTTATGCTGTAAATAAACAAAACAAACAAACAAACAAAAAAAGAACAAAAAAACTGAGACAAAGCTCATTAGCAAATGTTACTTAAAATATTTTTTTATACAGGATCCTTCCTACAAAATTATAATCACTGCAAACTAAATATATTCAACTGTAAAGTGAGCAAAATTAAGGACCAGTGCAGTTTTAATTGCTTAGGAGAAAAATCTCTCTCTCTCTCTCTCTCTCTCTCTCTCACACACACACACACACACATACACACACATACACACCCCAATAAGAAACCAAGAAAGGGATTAGATGATGGATACAATCCAAGCAATTTTAATTACATCAGAAAGGAGCCTCTAGATTTTATTAACAACCTGATTCCTATCAGTTTTAGGTATGACTAACTCAACCTCTTTCTCTGTGCTTGGGGAAAAGAGGACAGACAGGGAGAGAGAAAAAGCATTGGTGATTTCAAAACTCTTTATAGAATAAACTTGAAAGTTCATGCAAATCACCAAAGTCACTCAAACTTTTACAGGATCTGACATTCCCTAGTAATGAACTGAACACTCTTGCAGTAATTAATATGTAAGGCATCAGTTAAGCCCTAAAGTTGTTACTCTAACCTGGGAAGACTTTAAACTCCCCTACCATTCACAGCTAAAAGGCCAACAAATAAATTACTACCTTAATATATTCACTGAAATGACCTGCAAGAGTTAATGGTGTTACCCAAGGGCCTATTTTACCTTCAGAACACCTTTGTACGTAAACCGAATCTGATTCAATGTGAAAAGAGTCAGTCTCACTGCATTGCTTTATTTTTTTTTCTATATTGTAGAATTATATATTTTTATTTCTATATTGTAGACAAGGAATTGTGACACAAAAAGAATTTTATCCTTAGGTACATAGCAACCTTGATAAAACAGCCAATTCTAATAGGATGCTTGTTATTCATTTGATTGATTCTAAAAGTAATATTTAATAACTCTTAGAGTAAGTGTACATTGAAGGTCCTGAACAAAATTTCCAATTGCTAATGCCCTTTGCATTTCATGGCTTTCACACTAGTGGTTTATTGGTGGAACAACAGGTTCTTCAGTCTTTTTGCTCTGTAATTTTTAAAAGAATCCTTGAAGGTAGGTTATTAAATTTAGCTATTTTTCAGTGAATTTAAGTATTGCTGAAAAAAATCCTAAAGTAACTGAAGTAACAGAAAAATTAGCCAGATTCAAAATAAAAATAAGAAGGCATCAACTTTAGTGTTAGAATATTTTCTTTAATGTCAAAATCAAGAACATGAAGGCATAACGTTTGGTACTCGCCATGCCCAGCAAAATACAGTCAGAGTTATGTCTTGTGATGACTTACAACACCAAGTCCTCCGTCCTATTAGTTTGGCACTGTCTCACTAGTACCATGCCATTCTCACTTCAACATTTAAATAACAGCAACAGTCATGCTGGAAAAGTTCCCGAATATAGTTTTGTCTTTATGAGAGGAGACTGTGCTATTTCATTAGCGTTTTAGTCCAAAGGAGATTTGCAAAATACAGTCGGCAGGATTCAAAAAAATGCTAGGGCTGCATTTTAAAAGTGTGGCTTTTTAAAACCACTGCATAAATACAGATAAACTTTACATTCATCCTTTACTATTTACTAACTACATAGAAAGGAAGTGTTTAAAAGCCCAACAAGCTCTCATATTGCAGTTTCAGTTACTACATTTCTCCAAGGGTAAACAGAAATAATTAAGGTAATTATTGTTTGGCTCCTCTGGCAGCAAAGCGCGTGTTTATTTTAAGCAATAGATGTTCAAAAGATCTTTGAAAATGAATGATTCTACCTGAACCACAGTTTCATAAGAAAAGAGAAAAAATATTTATCTGCAGCAAGATTTTTACAAGCCTGCAGCAGCCTTTCTTGCCCATGTAAATAGCTTCACTGCTGAAGAGCTGAGTCATTGTTTTTTCTGACAGTCCTTTCTCACTAAGTAAAAGAAAAAGAAAAAAATATATATATATATTTATATATATATATTTATATATATATATATTTTTCCCCCCAGAAGCCAATGTACTGTGACTGTTAATTAGAGTGTCTATGGGTGGCATCTGAGACGCTACCAGGCCAAACATTCTACATTGCGGGTAGGGTATCAAGTTAACCCCAGTGAGAAAACTTGGATGGGTCTTAGCATGCCAGCAACACTCCCAGTCCTTTTGGATTGCAGAATGAGGAATTTGAAGGACTATTAAACACTCTGTAAAATGCTCGCAACAGATCAGCATAAAGCCTTTCAGTGCAGGTGTTCCTGTAATTGGAAAAAATGCTCTGTGTTCAACGGCCCCTCAAATTCACCCCTTTCCCTGGCACTCCTCTGGGTTTTACAAAGCAGTTCCAGGAAACCCAAGTGCTGACTGGACTTTTCTGAATATTTAGGCTTCACATTTTGTGTAAAGCCAAGAGATGGGTTTTATTTTCCATCCGCCTTTCCTTAAGGAGCTGGCATCCCGAAATAAAATCTTAAAAAAAAAAAAGCTAAGACAATTTTAGGGCGCCTGGGTGGCTCAGTGGGTTAAGCCGCTGCCTTCGGCTCAGGTCATGATCTCAGGGTCCTGAGATCGAGTCCCACGTCGGGCTCTTTGCTCAGCGGGAGCCTGCTTCCTTCTCTCTCTCTCTGCCTGCCTCTCTGTCTATTTGTGATCTCGCTCTGTCAAATAAATAAATAAAATCTTAAAAAAAAAAAAAAAAAAAAAAAAAAGCTAAGGAGCTGGCATCCCCGTCAGGAAGACCGGCATCTGGGGCTCCTTCTACAAGTCTGTTTGAAATCAAGGATCCAGATGCATGAAAATTTCATGCATGAGGAATGAAGGAATATGTTCCATGAATATATTATAAATATTAGAAACTTTTTTATTTGCAAAAATATATTACAATTTTGAACAAACTATGTTCACAGAGTAATCCATCGATTAATCCAAAGAACACGACTCCATGCTTTATCTGAATATGCATTGCATTGATTAGATAATGCCTTGGATTGCTGAGCACCACCCTAACTTCTGGTATTTTTTAGATGATGTGCTTTGTGAAGAACCATCAAAGGCAGACTATCTGTTGGGCATTCAATAGGCAGAGTGCTTTCCATTCTCCATGCTCTCTCCTTAGCCGTGTAATACCTTTGTTTAGTGAGCCATATTCACTGACTATTCTAAGAAGCATCTACTTGTCACTCTGCCTTTAGAGAAATCTGTAATTCCACTGCATTGTTAAAAGCAGTGTTGCTTGTTTTTGAAAGAAAATCTTTTCCATCCTAAGTACCTCTTTTCCTTTCTCAGTTGCTGAAACAAGAGTTTATGAAACTCTTAAAACAAGATGCTATTGTCTTGCACAGCTCTCTGGAATCACTTAACTCCTTTGAAGCCAAACACCTCATACAGAAGGGCTACACATACAGAGATTTGGCTCTCTCTGAGAAAATAGCTCAGCATTGAAGACCTCATTAGTAAGAAACTTCTCACCAAATTAATTATTTGTGTTAGCGCGGGGCTCCAGAAACATAGCATAGCATGTGAAGTCCAAAGAGTTCAAATATCAGAACATGGAATAGAAGGGAGCCTGGGTGGCTCAGTGGGTTAAGCCTCTGCCTTCAGCTCAGGTCATGATCTCAGGGTCCTGGGATCGAGCCCTGCATTGGGCTCTCTGCTCAGCAGGGAGCCTGCTTTCCCCTCTCTCTCTCTGCTTACTTGGGATCTCTCTCTCTCTCTCTGTCAAATAAATAAATAAAATCTTTTAAAAAAAAAAAAAAGAGCATGGAATAGAGAAGATCCATTCCAAACCTTCTCACATATTCTTTCTAGGTATTACATAACAAAGTCTGAGACCACACTTGTGATTTGTCATATTAATAACCAAATATAAGCAGTGGAAGAATGAGAAGTTAGTTTAGCTAAAAAAAAATTTAAAATTAAATTTAAAAACTTCATTAGTTATATATCTGAAATGGATCTTTTAAAGATGAAAAATCAGAACATATCCACTCAACAAAACCAAAGTTAGATAAGGCCTTTCATGAGTACTTTGAATTCTCTTTATAAATTACGAAATAAAATAAATATGATAAAGAATGATGATAGTATATTTGATTTTGATAATAAGGCTCCTCACTGGAAACTTGTCTAGTCTTTATGGAGTATTATGATATGATCAGGAACCTTCCTTGTATTTCATATTTTATAAGTTAAGTTGGTAAAAATTAAAGTTAAGTGCCTAAGGTATTTTTCTAAACTGATAGCGGACATTGTAAGCATTTATCTACTTTGGCCATTCATTTTAACATTACAAGTACATTCATGTACATGTTAAAATACACCAACCTTTAAAGGATAATAAAATTTCAAATCATTACTCAAATACAGATCTTGCAGTAACAATTCTTATAAATCATCATTATAATAACATTTTAAAAAGGTGAAATTAGAGGATTGAAAGTGCATTTTCATGTTATACTTTTAACAGCAAACATGCTTCATTTGGCACAATAGATGAATTCCTATATAGCTGTTTCCTTTTTTTTTTCCCCGGTAAATTATTCATAAGTTGAATACCTGAGGGAAGATTGCTAATTGAAAAAATCCAATAATGAATCATTTTGTTAATATAAATCTTAATCTTGTTAAATATAGATTTTTGCTTATAAAGTTAATTTTAAATTGATTTGACTTGGGCAGACATTTGTTTACATGTAACGGTGATGGTTTGTGTTAGCGGAAAACCTCAGTAAAATGATATGCAGACCACCCATCACGGAAAACCTGTGATCATCACAATTGCCCAAGGTTCCATACTACCCAAGAGGGGTATATCATTCATTAGTAGCTTGTATAGTGTCAGTGTTTAACATATTCTCACTTTTTCAGTAAGTTTTACCTAACTCTGTTGCTAAGTACTATAAGCAAGATTTAGAGAAATAGTAAATAATAAATTTAGAGAAATAATAAATAAATAATAGAAAGTAATAAGCTTTCTCTTCTTAAACACATAATTTAGAAACTTGGAAATAGGTGAATACTGACCATATGATAGGGTATTAGAATAGGCCCTTTAAAAGTAAAAGTAATTTAAAAAAAGAAAAGTAAAAGTAATTCTTTTTTTATTAATTTATTTTTTTATTTTTTTTTAAGATTTTATTTATTTATTCAACAGACAAAGATCACAAGTAGTCAGAGAGGCAGGCAAGAGAGAGGAGGAAGCAGGCTCCTGGCGGAGCAGAGATCCTGATATGGGGCTCCATCCCAGGACCCTGGGATCATGACCTGAGCCGAAAGCAGAGGCTTTAACCCACTGAGCCACCCAGGCGCCCCTTTTTTTTAAATTTAAAAACAGTTTATCCTATCATACATATATGTACACATACAGAGGAATATGTACAAAAATGTATTATGAATGAGTTACATGCATGTGTGTGATGAGAAATAGTGATAAAACTGTATGTATTATTTTGTAACTTGCCTACTTTCCTTAATATTTGTTTTTTCTATTATTACTAGGAGATATTATTGAAATATTATTGTACCATATATATAATGTAATCTTTAGAATAATATTCAACACACAGACACACATAAACAATGTACACACAGTTGTAGCTAAAGTAACAGAATAGATTAAATTTAGCACTAAAAATACTTCATGCACCCGAAATAAAGCAAAGAAAGTAAGAACAGAACAAAAAATATAGGTGTGATGAATAGAAAACAAATACCAAGATGGTAGCCTTAAACCAATATGTATCAATTACTTTATTAAGTAAAGCATAATGAACACAACATGTAAAAAGTAGAAATAGTCATAATAAATAAAAAATAAATAAATGTGGTTAATTATTTTTTTAAAGTTCAAACTAGCAATATACTGTTTAAAGAAACACGATTTAAATATAAAGGAACAGACAGGTGGAACATACATGGAAAGAAAAATATAGACCAAGACATCACTAAGAATCAGAAAACTAGTGTGGCTATACACTCTAAAAAAAAGTAGGCTTCAAGACAAAAGGTAGTCTTCAAATAATCAAAAAGAAGGATAAAAATTTGATAATCATGGAAGTTCAGTGAAACAGGAAGCTATAAACAATTTTAAATTGTTTTGAAGGGTCAGGGGTGGGAGGTTGGGGGAACAGGTGGTGGGTAATGGGGAGGGCACGTTTTGCATGGAGCACTGGGTGTTGTGCAAAAAGAATGAATACTGTTACGCTGAAAAAATAAATAAAATGGAAAAAAAAAAAAAAAAAGAGGCCCAAAGTATAAAAGTGAAAAAAAAAAAATTGCATCTAATAATAGTATTAAAAAATGCAAGGCAAAAACTGATAGAACTAAGGAGAGGAATAGGCAAATAGAGATTTTAATACCTCTATTTCAGTAATTGATAGAAAATTGGAAAAAAAAATAGTATGGAAGACTTAAAAAATATGACATATACTGATATTTATAGAACATTATACCACAACTTTAAAATATACAGTTTTCAAGTGAACATAGACATTTCAAGGCAGATAATTGGTTGATTAATAATTCAAACATTAATAACCTTTAAAGGATCAAAGTCATTAAAAAGTATATGTTCTGATCCTCTTGCAATAGCAGTATTAAAATAGACATTGAAAATAGTTTAGTAGATTTAAAATTCCCAAATATGTTGGAATAAAAATGAATTTTTGAATTGCCCAAGGAAGAAAACAGAGGGGAAACTTAAAAATGTTTTATACTTAATCATTTTTGAAAAGTATTTTAGAAGAGAAATCTAAAATAAATTACCTAAGTATATACCTTAAAAAGCTACAAAAAGAAGAGTAAATTAAACACAAAGGAGGTATAATAAAGGATTCAATAAAAATGAAAATAAAAATTAAACAGAAAGACTATTGATAATGGAGAAAACTAAAAAGAAAAAAATCCAATGTTTTGAAAGGATTAATAAAAATTGCAATATTAATCAAGCAAAAAGAAACAAAGTAATCTAAAAATAATTTACTAATATGAGTAATGAAAGAAGGGACTCTTCTTTATGTCAATAAATTCAACAAATTAGATACAATGGAAAAATTCTTTTTAAAAAACAAGTCACCAAAATTGACATAGTGAGATATAGGAAGAATGTGTGTATGTTGAATTCATACTTTAAAACTTTCCCACAAATAAAATACAGCTGTGAATGGCTTGCTAGGTAAATTCTATCAAATATTTTCTAAAGCTATAACACCAGTCTTAAAAATTCTTTTAGAAAATAACAAATAAAGGAAAAATTCATAACTTATCTAATAAAGCCACCATAGGAATGATATCAAAACCTGACAAAGATACTAGAAGCAAAGAAAACTGAATAGAGGTACTAATGAATATAGACTCAAAAGCCGTAGAAAATAGAGAGTCTATAGTCCAGTAATAGGCAAAAAGCACGATGGCCAAATGAGGTTTACTTTAGGATCTAAAGGAAAACTGTTTAAACATTCAAAAATAAATCGATGTACCCATCATATTAAGACAAATAAAGATATTATCCTTTCAAAAGATGCAAACAAATCATTTTACAAAATTACTGGATATTAAATTTTAAATATGCAGAAAGTTAGGAATAAAGGGAAATCCCCTGATCTAACAAAGGGAATCTAAAAAAATTCCTATAGTTAACATCCTACTAAATACTAAAATGTGCACCCTTAAAATCTATGCCATTTATTATAGATAAATTAATTCCAAAATGTTAAATGTTTTATATGTGTTTAGATACTTAGTTATGTTCATCAATTATTCAGTGTAAGTAACACCCACATACTCAGAAGTAGGCTTATTAATCATGGTATTCAAATCACCCATATCTTTTTAAGTTTGTCAGGGATAGATACACAATTTACTAAGAGATATTTTATATCTCCTAATTTATTTCAGAATTTTTATTCCTGCATTTAATTCTATCAATTTTTACTTATATATTTTGTCTGAGTTATTAAATGTATTGTAGCTGATTATAAAGGCAGCCACAAATTCTCCCTTCCCTGAATTTACACCTTTACGATGGATGTTTCAGGTCTTTCTATTGAGAGTTGAGAGGACCTTTTGCCTCACACCTTGAATCTGGTTTAAGCTTGTGACTGGTTTTGACAGATGGGACAAAATTAACAAAAGGAGAAATGAAGGAGAGTAACAAAAGCAGAAACCTGAAAATCCCTGGTGCACTGGCCCTCTCCTTTCTTGCTCCTGTTTGGATCCCTGTTACCAGGGTTATGTGCAGAAGCTAAGGACGGCCTGTGGTCTGATGAAAAGTAGATGACCCGCCACTCTAGTCATTCAAGTTGAGAACCACAGGGATGAGTCCAACTTAAATGGTCAGTCCACTGAGTGATAAAACAATAAAGATAAATAATGTCAATAGTCCTATACATGTTTTTGTTTTGGAAAATATGTTTATTGATAAAATATTTATACTGATTTTAGTGGCTGATTATTATTACTAGAAATGAATTAAAACAAAATGTTTTTAATTTTTCTCAGTTTTACTTTTTAATGTGTTAAATATCAATAAATATACTTCAAACAAATAAAACACTTTTGGGTTTTCTTCAATAATTTTTAAGAGTGTAAAATAGTCCAGGGGTGCCTGGGTGGCTCAGTTGGTTAAGCATCTGCCTTCGGCTTAGGTCCTGGGATGGAGCTCTGCATCAGTCCTGGGATGGAGCCCTGCATCCTTGAGCAGGGAGCCTGCTTCTCTCTCATTTCTGCTCATGTTCTCTCTCGCTTTCTCTGTCTCACTGAAATAAATAAGCAAAATCTTTAAAACATTTAAAAAAAAATTAAAAAATTTAAAAAGGGTAGAAGGGCCCTAACACCAAAAATTTGAAAACCTGTTAGATTCTTCTAATCTAAATTAGATACATTTAAACAATTTTGTTTTCATTCTGTCTTCATGTATTTCATCTATTTTCCTAACTGTACTTTATTCTGTAAAATTTTCTTAAGAAAATTTTTCTAGTTCACTGGTTCTCTTTTCAGTTGTGTCTAATTTACTCTTTAGTCTTTCCATTGATTTATAAATGTCAATAATTTTTTCATATGAAGGCATTTTATATGTCATGTCTGATATTTCCACTATATAAAGTCCTTGGTATTATAAGTCTGATATGACAGTCCTTGATTACTCATATATAGTTGCTATTTTTTTAATGTTAAATTTATTCATCCAAACCTAATTCTCATGAACACAGAGGGCCTGGATTAAAGATGATATTCACTGAAGGGATATTCCTTTATTCTTAACAGGAGGTGCTACCCACCTGTAAGTACCTCAAGTTTATTATTATAGATGAGATTACCCTGATTGGGCAGGGAATGTAAATTCAAACCGCAGATCCTCATAAAGAAAGGCTTTACAATTCTTAGAGAAAAATTAGTATCATCAATTTTTTTCTCTCACGTGGAACCTATAAAAATTAACTAATTTTTCTAAATTGGTTCTATTAATTCCAAGAGAACAGTTCTCAGCTTAAAACTTATTCTTAAGTTATAGCACTTTTTGTTGCCCATTATTTATCTGGCATTTTCAGATTTAGAGTCTCCTCGGTGCGCCTAAGTTATAGTGTCCTTTTCCCTTCACAGGTCTCTTTCCCTGCCAAAGTCCTTTGCATTGAAGGAAGCCCCAATCTCTATGTTTATTTACCATTCTGGTATCAGCTTACTATCTTTGGAGAGAAGCAGGATACAGAGGCCCTTGGGGATCTCCATCACCTTCTTGTAAACTCAGCAAAGCATTTAAAAGTTATAGTTGTCATTTATGCAACATCTGTATGTTTTCTGCTAGAAGGGCATTTCAGAATATCTATTCTGCCACTCTGATGGAAATATAAGACTAGATCCCATGACTTTAGGTATTTTCTGAAATAATTCTTGAAATATTATATAATGACACACATACAACAACAAAACTAGGTATATACCTGGGCTACGGAGCTTAATTTTGCTGCATTTGAAAAGTATAGTTAAAAAGTAAAAGTTAAACAAGATTCCAAAAATATTTCATTGGGCTTAGGAAAATTTGGAAGCTGGTTGGTTTCAGGCAACCAGAGAAGAGTGGAAAATTACTATTTCAGGAATTCGGGCCCTAGGAAATATGGTTCGATATGTACCTGTTTTACAGAAAAAAATAAATTTATACAGCTGTGAACAAAACCACTGTAATTTGCTACACTCTCTCATTTTCTGAAGTATTCTGTTTCTCAGTCTTTACTTTGCTGAGTCATATGGCTCCTCAGAAGAAAACAAACATTCAGGCTCTCCTCTATGGTATTTTACACTAAGTGATATTTTGGAAATTATAGAGCTGACTAGCGTGATAGGATTAGAATGCTGACACATGGATAATCCAACTGTTTCTTTTAGCCCATTCGGCTGGTGCAGTTTGGTATAAACACTGTAATATCACCTGCCTCCTTCTGCATGCCCATTAAAAAATACAAATAAATCTAGGCTTACTTTGACTTTAATGGTTATGGTGTCTGTGTTTTGTATTCTAGTCTTTCATAACATTGCTCCAGTTTCATTCAAAGTATGCCTTCCAAAAATTTTAACTTTTTAAATACAACTTTTTTTGGCTCTTTTATATATATATTTTTCAATTCAGAGCTTAGGAGTTTATCTTTTTAGTCAATGAGTATAACCCATCTACTATATGCGTTGACTACACAAATTGGGGTACAGTAGTAATGCGGTGATTTGAAATCAGAGTGCCCCCTTTAAAATATTACTGACTAAACCCTGGAAATTTGGGTCTTCTTTTTTGTTCTGTTTCCAATGACATGTGATAAGCCTGAAAAATAGAGCTTTTTGATAATAACAGCAATAGGAAATAATAGAACAAACAAAATGCATGAAATAGTTTGGGCCAAGAAATAGAAAAGATTCTTTTCATTAGTTAAAATTTATTCAACCTGTTCTTATAGGTTATATCTATGTATACCTCAAAGATGTTTTCATAATAACACTAACATATCATACCATATAAGAGTTTGAGTAGGAGCCTAGATCTGCTGGATGTGGAATCTTTTTATGTCTGCATATGACAGAAGAGCTTTCTGCATTAGAATAAATCACCGAGGAAGCCTTTTTTCCTGCTCCACGATAGGAGAACGTCCCTCCTCCTCAGACTCCCAAGCTAGTTCTTGGTACAGAGGACTTTTGGGATCCTTGGTACTTTCTTGTGGACCAGAAATGCATTTAAATGTTTGTGGTTGTAATTTACTCAGCATGTGTGTGTTTCATGGTAGCAAGGCATTTCAGGATATGTGTCCTGTCATTCTGATGGAAAGGTAGTCATGATGTTGAAGTATTTTTTTTAATAATTTATGTGAAATAATAAACATATATATTGGTCCCCAACCCCCATTCCTGGCACAGAGGTTTTAAAACCCTTAAAAACAGGGGTGCTAGGAGAATCATTTGTTCTAATATTTGGTCTTTGACCCCAGTTTCTGACAGAGAGCCTTTAAATTCCTTGCAATTTCCTGGGTGATGGGACTATCTTTTGTCTGAATGAGGCAACTCTTGGTCAGCTCCTGGATATGGGCTGGACAGCAGAAAGACCAAGTCATGACTAGAAGCTTGAAACATTCAGCACCACCTCCTATTCTGCAGAGAGAGGAGGTGTTGGAAATAGTGTTAATAATACATCATGCCAATGTGAGGCAGACTTCAAAAAAAAAATTTTTTTTTTTAAGTACAAGGTTTGGAAAACCTTAAGTTGGATTGGTTGGTAAACCCACCTATAAGCCTGAGTATGGCATGCCTCAACTCCACTGAGACAGAACTCCATGGGCCCTAGATCCTTCCAGAACTTGCCCTATGTATATCTTCATCTGGCTATACAGTTATATCCTTTAAAACATCCTTTGTTATAAACTGACAGTACTAAGTACTGTTTTTTGGATCTGTGAACTGAAGAAAATTGTGGGGACCTCTGATTTGTACCCAAGTTGAACACAAGCTGTGGGTAACCTGGGGACCTATAATTTGTGATTGGTGGCTGAAGTGGGAGGCAGTCTTATGGGATTGACTCTGAACCTGTGGGTCTGAGCTAACTCTGGTTAGTGAGAATTGAATTGAATTGTCGGACACCTAGCTGGAGTCAAAGAATCAGTCAGTGTTGGGGGGAAAAAATGTCTCTGCTCATAGAAGTGTCCCGTGTGAGTAGTGAGGTGGTTTTTTGGTTGTCGTTGTTTTTTGTTTTTAACAACTTCTTAAATGCAACTTAAAGGCGCATACACAACAACAAAGCAATGCACATCATCTGTTCTCAGGCTTTAGTTCTTGCTTATTTTACATGATCTGAAAAGCCGTTACAATGAACATCCCCTGGAAAATGCTTTGCTGATTTTCCAATGCTGATTAAGTAAGGCCCCTACAGAATTGTGATGGACGAATTACTTCTCCCTAAATTTATATGTTGAAGCCCTAACTCCCAGTGTGACTATATTTGGAAATAGTGCCTTGAAAGAGATAATTATGATTAAATAATGTCAGATGAATGGGTCCTTAATCCTATAGGACTAGTGTCCTTTTTTTTTAACATTTTTTTATTTCTTATTTTTTATAAACATATAATGTATTTTTATCCCGCCAGGTTTACACACTTCACAGCACTCACCATAGCACATACCCTCCCCAATGTCCATAACCCCCCTCCCCCTCTCCCAACCCCACCTCCCCCCAGAAACCGCCAGTTTGTTTTGTGAGATAAAGAGTCACTTATGGTTTGTCTCCCTCCCAATCCCATCTTGTTTCATTTATTCTTCTCCTATCCCCCTAACCCCTCATGTTGCTTCTCCATATCCTCATATGCAGCCATCAAAAGAAATGAAATCTTGCCATTTGCAACAACGTGGATGGAACTAGAGGCTATCATGCTTAGTGAAATAAGTCAATCGGAGAAAGACAACTCTCATATGATCTCCCTGATATGAGGATATGGAGACTAGTGTCCTTTTAAGAAGAGGAAGAGACATCACAGAGAAAAGACCATGTAAAAATGCAAGGAGAAGGCAGCCATCTGCAAGCCAGGAGAAAGCACTTAGGAGTAACTCAACTCTGCTGGTACCTTGAACTTGGACTTCCAATCTCCAGAACTGTAAGGAAATAATTTTTTTAAGCCACCAGTCTATGGCATTTTGTTATGGCAGTGCTAGTGGACTAGTGCTAGTGGTATGCTCCAGAACATGGAGTTATAAACACAAAGGATGTTTCCCAATCATCTATTTTAGTGTTCCTCAACCTGTGTGGCATGAATAGCACAGCAGTTCAGATAATTTACTTCATTATCAAAATTTCAGAGATAAGAAAATATTTCATAAAATACTATACTCCAATATACTTTTTGGATGGGGAAAATATTAGTGGAGTTAATTCAAATAATGACAATAGTAATACATGTAAGTTATTAATAACACCATATAATTATATACGATTTGGCCCTAATATTATAGTAATGAACTTTTTTTTTTTAAGATTTTATTTATTTATTTGACAGAGAGAGATCACAAGTAGGCAGAGAGGCAGGCAGAGAGAGTGAGAGGGAAGCAGGCTCCCTGCCGAGCAGAGAGCCCGATGCGGGACTCGATCCCAGGACCCTGAGATCATGACCTGAGCCGAAGGCAGCGGCTTAAACCACTGAGCCACCCAGGCGCCCTATAGTAATGAACTTTTGATAATTATTTCTTCTATGCCAGACATTGTACTCTTTTCATGCTTTTCTTAGTATTGTTAATATTATCCTCATTTTTTTTAAGATTTTATTTATTTATTTGACAGAGAGAGATCACAAGTAGATAGAGAGGCAGGCAGAGAGAGAGAGAGGGAAGCAGGCTCCCTGCTGAGCAGAGAGCCCGATGCGGGGCTCGATCCCAGGACCCTGAGATCATGACCTGAGCCAAAGGCAGCAGCTTAACCCACTGAGCCACCCAGGCGCCCATAATATTATCCTCATTTATCAATGAGAAAATTGAGGGGCAGAAATACCAAATAACTTGTAAATGGTTATGTAGTTAATAAATATTCCAGGAATCTAATACATTCTTAGGAATCATTTGGCAGTGTGATCCACAGGGGAATAGTATTCATCATATACTTTCAAAGAAGAATAAAAATTATACCAAAACATGGACTTGGTCCAAGTCTGCATTTGTCAGTTGACTAAGCTAAATGCCAAGAAAGCTTAAGAAATGTATTCAAGATTAGATGTCTAGTTAGCAGTAGAATCAGAACTAGAAGCCAGATTGACTACATAATTGCCAAAAATACCCTTCCTCTCCTCTACAGTAGAAAAATCATAAATTTTAAAAAATGATACTAAAATTAAAATTAGTACAAATAAAAGGCACAGCATAGGGAATATAGTTAATGATATTGTGATAGTATTGTATGGTGACAGGTGGTAGCTACACTTGTAGTGAGCACAGTAAAGTCTAGAGCTCTCCAATCACTATATTGTACACCTGAAACTAATGTAACATTATGTGTCAACTATACTCAAATAAAAAAATTAAAATTTTGTATGATACTGAAAAAAATGTGAGATCCAGCCAAAACAAATATCAGATGCCAAAAATAACTTATGATTTCTCTTATTTCCAATTCTGATATAGTTAGATTTCATGCAATCATAGGAACACTTGCATTTTTAGAACATTTTATACCATGCATGCTTACATTAAGGAAAGAAAAATGTATTCAATAAGAGAAGAGGGGCGCCTGGGTGGCTCAGTGGGTTAAGCCTCTGCCTTCGGCTCAGGTCATGATCTCAGGGTCCTGGGATCGAGTCCCACATCAGGCTCTCTGCTCAGCAGGGAGCCTGCTTCCTCCTCTCTCTGCCTGCTTGTGATCTCTCTCTCTCCCCGTCAAATAAATTAAAAAAAAAAAAATAAGAGAAGAGAGGAGGATGGTGGCAGATTAGGAGGACCCTAGGCTTGTCTCGTTCCATGAACATAGTCTAGATAACAATCATCATCCTAAATACCCCAGAAATTGACTTAAAGACTGACAGAACAAACTCCATGACTAAAAAGAGAGAAGACACACTGAAGAAATGCCTAGATGATATTAATTATAATTGATTGATCTAAAAGCCTTGTCATTACAATATTTTTCTTTTGTATTGAGAAAGGCTGTGTATTCTCTGTTTACAGGTAAAAATGTTGTCCTTCTGCATCTCGTACCAGTTAGAGAAACGTTATTTATTTATTTATTATTTTATTTTAATTTTAGAGAGAGTGTGTACGTGTGTGAGTTGAGGAGGAGAGGGAGAGGAAAAGAGAGAGAAAGAACCTTAAGCAGGCTCTCCACCCAGATCAGAGCCTGACCCAGGGCTCAATCTTATGACTCTGAGATCACGAGACATGAGCCAACATCTAGAGTTGGACCCTTAACTGACTGAGCCACCCAGCCATCTCCAAGACAAACTTTTTAATAAGCAATTTAAGATTAAAAAAAAACCAAAACTTACCTAATGAAGAGTTGATGTTGATAAATTGTGGATTGTCAAAAAAACTTTTAATAAAGAAATCAAATGATAAATAAAACTTCCCCATGATATCTTAAAGAAAAACAACTTATAAATTATAAAATGGGAGAATTTTGGTTATGAAATACAGATTTAAACATTCAGTTGAGGTTTTCATTTGGAATTTTAAACTTCTTGATATAAACATTAAAGAATAAGAATTGGAAGCACCAAATTGTAAATGAAATTTTTAAGGATATAGAGTATCTTCTAAACTGTGGTTTGTTTTTCTGACTTATCTCAGAATTTTTTAATCTGTTCTTCCCTCATATATTCTGACTCACACAAAATTTAGAGAGAATAATCTTAGAAAATCAGTATGGTTGAAATTTTCAAGAAAAAGGAAACCTAGTGGATCAACCCTGAAGAAAATCTTGATGAAATGTTTTCACCTTATTTTAAAGGCCTAATTTGGAAAGAAAATAAAATATTTTGATAGAAATATGCTCTGCATTTTGTTGTTGTTATAGGAAAGTTTCATAGATATGTAATGCCTCCCAGATCATAAAGAGCTTTCTATTATAGACAAGTCTCATTACATAAATGTTAAGTGGTCATCACCTATTCTTGGGGGCCATTCCAACTGGGAATGCCATGTGGAAACTATCATGTGCCTATCTGAAAAGCGTCAAGCAGAGGAAGGTGAATTCATCCATTTTCTTTTTTTTTTTTTTTAAGATTTTATTTATTTATTTGACAGACAGATATCACAAGTAGGCAGAGAGGCAGGCAGAGAGAGAGAGAGAGAGGAGGAAGCAGGCTCCCCGCTGAGCAGAGAGCCCGACACAGGGCTTGATCCCAGGATCCTGGGACCATGACCTGAGCCGAAGGCAGAGGCTTTAACCCACTGAGCCACCCAGGTGCCCCAAATTCATCCATTTTCATATCAAATATTAATGAAGCTTTTAAATCATACCTGAAATCCAAATTCAGTTATATTGTTTTATGTATATAATGCCCTTTGTATAATATACAATATACTATTATATTGTATGTTACTGATAACAAAAAACTAAGAGTCTCTAAACTTTCTATTTGAATCTAGGTTCTTAAAAATATTATTTGAGTAGGAATGTTAAATTTCTTTAAATATCTATATAAAATGAATAGATATTCCACTAGTATCTAATTGCTTTTCACAATACTAAGAGTAATGTAAAATATAAGGTTGAAACATCCCTCATGACTATATATGCAAAAAATTCTTAATATTACAAAATTAACTCAACAACACATTAAAAAGGTCATACACCATGATCAAGTGGGATTTATTCCTGGATACAGGAACGGTTCAACAAATGCAAATCAATAAATGTGATACATCACATTAATAGAATAAGAGATAAAAATCATACGATTATCTCAGTAGATGCAGAAAAAGCATTGGACAAAATACAACATGGCTTTATGATAAAAACACATAATAAGTTGTACATGAAGGAATATCCCTCAACACATAAAGGCCATATGTAACAAACCCACAGCCAACTTCATACTCAATGATAAAATGATGAAAAGATCAATAACAAGACAAGAGTGGCTACACTTAACATACTTATTAAATACACTGGAAATCTTGACTAGAAGAATTAGGCAAGAAATTGATATAAAATGCATGTAAGAAAGAAACAAGTAAAATTATCTTTGATTGCAAATGATATAAATCTATAGAAAATCCCAAAGACTCCACTAAAAGACTACTAAAACTAATCAATAAATTTGATAAAGTTTGCAGGATACAAAATTAACATACAGAAAAGAGCTGTATTTCTATACACTATCAATGGAATATCTGAAAAAGAAATAAAGAAAACAATCTTATTCACAATAGCATCAAAAACACTAAAATACTTGGGGATAAATTCAACCAAGAAGGTGAAATATCTGTACACTGAGAACTCTAAAGCTTTGACGAAAGACATTGAAAAAGGCACAAATAAATGGAAAGCTATTCTGTGTTCATAGATCAGAAGAATTACTCTTGTTGAAATATCCATGCTTCTCAAAGCCAGCTATAGGTTCAGTGCAACCCATATGAAAATGCCAGTGGTATTTTTCACAGAAATAGAAGCAAACTTAAAATTTATTTGAAGCCACAAGACCTCTGACTAGACAAAAGAATCCTGAGAAAGAACAAAGCCAGAGGCATCATACCATCTGATTTCAAATGATATTACAAAACTCCAGTAGTCAAAGTAACATGGTACTGGCATAAACATAGACACACAGACCAATGGAATACGACCAAGAGCCCATATATACATCCTCCCAGGTATTGTAAACTAATACTTGTCAGAATACTCAATGAGAAAAGGAATACTCTCTTCAGCAAATGGTGTTAGAAAACGTGGATAACCATATGCAAAGAATGACACTGGACTCCATCTTAGACCAGTCACAAAAATAACTTGAAATAGATTAAAGACTTAAACCAAGAACTGAAACTATAAAACTTCTAGAATAAAACATAAAGGAAAAGCTCCTTGACATTCATCTTAGCAGCAGTTTCCTAGATATGATAGAAAGAATACAAGCAACAAAAGCACACACACAAAAAAAGATGGGATAATATCAAAGTAAAAACTTGTGCACAGAAATAGAAAACATTAACAAAATCTAAAGGCAATCTATGGAATGGGACAAAATATCTGCCAACCAAGTACTGGTTACAGTTTTAATATTCAAAATGTGTAAAGAATTAATACAACTTAATATTATAAAAATAACTCAATTCAAAAAAGAGAAGAACTGAAGACATTTTTTCTAAAGAAGATGTGCAAATGGCCAACAGGTACATGAAATATACTCAACATCAGTAATCATTAAGAAAATGCAAATCAAAATAATTTTGAGATACCAACTCACCCCTGTTGGAATGGCTATCATCAAAAGACAAAAGAGATTACGAATGTTGGCAAAGATGTGCAGAAAAGGGAACCCTTGTGCACTCTTGGGGTAAATATAAATTAGTGGAGTTAGTATGGAAAATAGTATGGCGTCCTCTCAAAAAATGAAAAACAAATCCACCATATGATCCAATAACCTTACTCCTGGGTATATATTTAAAGGAAATGAAAACAGGATCTTGGAGAGATATTTGTATCTCCATGTTTATTATAGTACAATTCACAACAGTCAAGAAGTAGAAACAACTTAAGTGTCCATCAATGGATGAATGGATAAAGAAGATGTGGTAGGTATATATACAATGGAATGGTTTTAGCCATGGGAAAGAAGGAAATCCTCTCATTTGTGACAGCTTGGATGAATCTTTATTATGTTAAGTAAAATAAGTCAGACAGAGAAAGATAGATACTATACAGTATCACTTATACGTGGGATCAATAAAAACCTAACTCAGATAAACAGAGAGCACAATGGTGTTTATCAGGGGTTGGGGAGTCAGAGATGGGGAAATATTGGTCAGAGGTTACAAATTTCCAGTTGTAAGATTAACAAGTTCTGAGTATCTAATATAAGCATGGTGGTTATAACTAATAATACTGCATTATACAGCACTCACGATAGCGTGAGTGCTGTGAAGTGTGTAAACCTGGCGATTCACAGACCTGTACCCCTGGGGATAAAAATACATTATATGTTTATTAAAAAAAAAAATTTGAAGGGGAGGCGAACCATAAGAGACTATGGACTCTGAAAAACAACCTGAGGGTTTTGAAGGGTCAAGGGTGGGAGGTTGGGGGAACAGGTGGTGGGTAATAGGGAGGGCACGTTTTGCATGGAGCACTGGGTGTTGTGCAAAAACAATGAATACTGTTACGCTGAGAAAATAAATAAAATGGAAAAAAAATACTGCATTATATATTTTAAAGTTGCTAAGGGAGTAGATCTTAACTATTTTCACCACAAAATAAAAATAAATAAATGGTAATTATGTGAAGGAATAGCGGTGTTAGCTAATGCTATGGTGGTTATTATTTTGAAGTATATAAATGTATCAAATCAATAGGTTGTATACCTTAAACTTACACAATGTTGAATCATTACATTTACACCTGAAACTAGCATTACCTTATATGTTAACTAATTGGAATTTAAATAAAAACTTGAAAACCTGGAAAAAACTCAGTCATCCCTATTTATGATATCTTTTAATTATGGATTTTTCTTTCCTTGTGATTGCAAATTCAAAGATAACGTATCATTGACTGCTTTTATGTGAAATATTTTTGCGTCTAGAGGAAAACTGTATCTGGGAAATTCTAAGCATATAATTAAGACTGTATTTACTAACTCCAATAAATAATGTAAAAAGTCCATGAATATTGATTTCAGAAAACCTTCTCTCTTAGAGATGAACCACAAGTATAAATTTAAGAGCAGTTCTTTTGAAATGCAGGACCACAGAGGATGAGAAGGATATATAGTTCCTAATCTTAAATTCAGTGTTTAATTTAAAGAAGCTAATAGGTTTTACATATAGCTATTATGTAAAGGATTTGTAAGTACCTATTATTCTTTGATCATCTGCCATTAGCTAGAAATATTTTTTCAACAGTTCATAAATCACTGATTTATGAATTTAATTTTGAGACAGAGCTTTCATCTATGAAAATATTTGGAAAACAAAAATGGGATTTAAAAAAATAATCTATTTAAATATTAAGTAAATTTAGGGCTACTGGGTGGCTTAGTTGCCTAAGTAGCCCTTGATTTTGGCTGAGGTCATAATCTTAGGGTACTGACATGGGGCCCATGCATCATGCTCTATGCTCAGCAGGGAGTCTGCTTGAGATTCTTTCCCTCTGCCCCTCCCCACGCAGTTTCTCTCTAAAATAAAGACATAAATCTTTAAAATAAATAAATAAATATCAGGGAGCCTGGGTGGCTCAGTGGGTTAAGCCTCTGCCTTCGGCTCAGGTCATGATCTCAGGGTCCTGGGATCGAGTACCACATCGGGCTCTCTGCTCATCAGGGAACCTGCTTCCTCCTCTCTCTCTCTCTCTCTCTGCCTGCCTTTCTGCCTATTTGTGATCTCTCTCTGTCAAATAAACAAATAAAATCTTAAAAAAAAAATAAATATTAAGTAAATTTAACTTTACAGCAATATTCACTTGGTTAGATAAAGAGGAGATTATCACAGAAAGACTTGGAAAATACAGTATGAGTCAATGCTTTCAAGGACAGTCGAATTATTTTGAGTAAGATTACTCAAATGAGTAATGAGCTCAGACACAACTTTTTTTTTCTTTTTTTTTTTTAAAGGAAGGGAGAAAGAAAGAAGGACAGGGGGCTGGGGGAAGGGTAGAGAAAGAATCTTAAGCAGCCTTTACCCCCAGTGCAGATTCCCACATAGCACTCAAATCCTCTATCTCATGATACTGAGATCATGACCTGAGCCAAAATCAAGAGTTGTATGCTTAAATGTTGGAGCTACCCAGGCATCTCTCAGATACAACTATTCTTTGTATACTTTTATACAATCCTACCTTAAATAAAGTTTCATCTTTCATATTCTACCCCCACCCCCGGGAATGGGAGGACATCATAAAATATCAGATCATCGACATAAAACATTAAAATCTCAACCATTGACTCATCATCTACAATTTATCTCACTCCTTCAGAATTCCTTTACCAAAGGTTAGCCACAATTTTCTATCATAGGACTATACCTACTATATCCCACTACACCCACTGCACTGGACTGTAAGCACTCGAAAATCAGAAATGTCATTTGCTGTCACCATCAGAATCCAGTGCCTCTCATGGCTTGGTTAATTCTGATTCCCCGGATGGTATGTTCACACGTATGTACAGTTCATTTGTTCTCTTCAGCCCCATAGCCTCCAAAATGGTGTTTAACCTGCCTCATTAATAACTGTAAAATTACAAATTCCCACCTTTCCTTATTAAAATTAAGACTACTTAGATTTGGATAAGCGGCTCAAATTATTTTAATTTTTTATTTTATTTTTTTAGATTTATTTATTTACTTATTTGACAGAGAGAGAGAGAGATCACAAGTAGGCAGAGAGGCAGGCAGAGAGAAAGGAGGAAGCAGGCTCCCTGCAGAGCAGAGAGCCCGATGTGGGGCTCGATCCCAGGACCCTGAGATCATGACCTGAGCCGAAGGCAGCGGCTTAATCCACTGAGTCACCTAGGCGCCCCTCAAAATTATTTTAGAAAACTACTACTGTGATCCAGGATCCAGCAGTATAGAACGTTAATGATGTGTGGGTTGTGTTGATTGGGATTGACAGGAAGCTTTCTAAAAAACTATTTTCAAACAATTAAAATAAATCACTTCAATTACATTGCATCTCTGGGTATGTTATTTTTAGTCAAAGGTCTAAGAAGATTTTCAAGTAGGTTTTAGAGAAAATGGGGAGGCTCTCTTTGTGGCAACTTAAGCATCCCAGAGATCATGAATTAATGCTGGATAGAGCAATCAAACTGGCAAACAGTGGCAACAGCCTTAATTTTCTAGTTAGAAATCCTTGTGGGTGGGCAGGTCAATCACTGACATTTAAATCCTCACACCTGTGCATCTTCATTGTTTGGATCAATGACAAATTTAAAAACAAAACAAGTTTACCCCCAGAAAAACACAGCCCTTGAAATGATGAGTGACAAATTCTACAAAGGAAAGTGCTGTCTTGTGGTGTTCTTACTATTTTTTTTTTTAAGAAGGATTTATGTTTACTGTAGGCAGGCGCACGTGTCTCCGCACACAGATGAGTTCTCAGGTGCAGTGTCATTGAACTTGAGAAAGCAAGGCTTGCAAAATCGAGGAAAGTAGTTAGGTAAAACTGCAGCAGATTGCAACCACCTGCTCTCAGGCTGGCTCACTAAGTGTTGGAAGTGTATTTCCAAGTTTTTAGAAAACAGATCGACCATACTCTCACTCTTACAGAATACTGATGAGTGAAATGGTTCTTAACCTGAATTTCACTGGAAGTCTCTATTCATGAGAGAAAGATCTGAGTGAAGTTTCATTCTCAGAGTAGAATGTGTGTGTGTGTGTGTGTGTGTGTGTGTGTGTGTGTGTGTGTGTGTGTGTGGTGTAGGGCTCTGGTCAGTGGAATCTTTCATGGAATAACTTAATTTTTTAAAGTATATTATAAATTAGAAATTTAATATAAGAAATATATACTAAAATGTTTAACCATATATTATACATATGATACCAGTAATTATTACCAGAATGTAAGCTTCATGGAGGTGGGCATTTTTCTGTTTTGTTCACTGCTGTATCCTCAGCATTAAGAATAATGCTGTCTCAGGGCGCCTGAGTGACTCAGTTTCTAAATGTCTGCCTTCAGTTCAGGTCATGATCTCAGGTCCTGGGATCCTGGGATTGAGCCCCCAGTTGGGCTCCTGCTCTGCCAGAAGCCTGCTTCTCCCCCTCCCACTCCCCCTGCTTATGTTCCCTCTCTCGCTGTGGCTAGCAAATAAATAAATAAAATCTTTAAAAAAAAAGAATAATGCTATCTCAAGGTAGGTACTTAATAAATATTTGATAGAATAACTGAGTGTATGTTTCTGAGTTTATGTATTTATAAATATTTCCCCTTCTACTTGTATTAATGTCTATTATTCTTATACTCAGTAACCCATGAAGTTCAAAATAATTCATCCTACCATGTACTTTCACATATGACACATTTTTTAATGCTCATATAAGCTTATGACATAGGACCTCTAATACATACAACAGATAGGACTTCTAATTTCTTATTTTACAAACAGAGTGAGACTCAAAAGTTGTTCAAAGACTTATCAAATATTAATTCATAAGTGTTGGGTTTTGGTCTTGAGCCACTTGATAATATTTATAAAATTTAACATCATATATATTCTGGTTCTTATTTTGAGTCTATTGCAATTTGTTCATTTCTTCAACTAAGCTTATTTATCTAAAGTTATGTTTATGTACTCTTGAGTTTTTTATTCTATTCCATATCATATATTTGCTCATTTATAATTTATACCCACTTTCTTTCACAAGGAATAAGAAGCTTGTGTTCACCACTCTTGAATCCTTACCAAAAGGACTAGAAGACCTGGAAGGTGTCCAAAATTCAATCCAAAGCAGTAGGGATGAAGGCCCAAAGAAGTATCTCTCTCATTCCACATAACATGGGATAACAGAAAGCAATACTTGATAACAAAAGTCTCCTGAAAGGCAGGGCAGTGGAGACCCAGTAAACAAAGAAACACACACCTTTAAAAAATACATATTTTTATTTTGGAAAAAAATAAAACATAAAATAGAGAGAACATCTATGAGCCAGCTTCAGAAATTACGAAACTATAGCCAATCGTATTTCATCAATATTGCCTTTCCTTTTCTCTTTCCCCTGGATTGTTATGAAACATCTTCTCAACATTCTATCATTTCATCTGCAAATATCTCATTATGTAAGTAAAAATGGTTATTTAATATAATTAAAGAGTCCAGCATTTTCTTATGTATCTCATATTAGTTTAGGTTTGTTTGATTGAACTAGGATCTAGAACAGATCTATATGTAGCAACGCGTTGATATGGTTTGTAAATCTCTCTTGATCATTAGGTCTCTCTACTCCTTTCTTTCTTGTTGTGATTTTTATTTTTATTTTTTTCTTGTCTCGTGGAATTTTCCACTGACTGGATTTTTCCAGCAGAATCTTTTCCCTTTATATCATTCATCATGTCCTTTGTTCCCTGTATTTCCTATAAATTTTTATTTCTAAATCTAGAGGCTTAATCAAAGCCTATTTTCACAAAATAGGTTTGTAAGTGGTGGGAGCCATCTGGAGGCACTCTCTAGGTGGCTCTTTCTGATGGCGGCGGCCATTAATGGCCACGGCCTGAATCCATTACTGCAGTAGCTCTTTCAAAGTGGTAATCATATCTACCAATCCTTTTCCACTAATTAGTGAGAATATATCCATAAAATGAAAGGACTCTCACCTGTGTGCATACTCTGAGGAGTGGTTTATATAAAGAAGGCAGGACAAAAGGTTGATTATTGCAAACTGGGACTTTTTGAGGGTGGAAGGGGGCCCAATTCACAACGATGCCAAAGCATCATGCATAAACTTGGTAAGTTCTGAGCAAGACAGAACATATAGCTACTATATATGTAATTCACTATTCATTTATAAAAGCACATACACATACTTTTTCCTCCCCTCCAGCACACAGCACATATATGCTGGGAATAAAAAATATGCAGACATGCCTATATTATGGTCCCTGACCTTATGGAGATTTCTGAGAGACACACTAAGACAGAAGTACATTCACAGCTTTAGGGGCCAAAATAACACAGAGGTTGGGATGTTGTAAATGGTACTCTCCACATTCCATTTATTAGAATTCAGGCACATGCTCTCCTCTTCCAACCAAGGGAGGCTGGGAAATATTCTAGCTATTTGCCCAGAAGGAAGTTGTAATAGAGATAAAGCACAATTAGTAAGAAAATGAATTTTGAATATATGGAATTTATTATAAGACATCTGTATGGATGTGTACATGCAAGTTAATGATAATATTAGTTCCAGATTTTTTTTTTCCAGGCAGAATTCACACACATAGTTTCTAAAGTTTAATTACATAACCTCATCCTTAAAAGGGCTATAGTTATTATGGCAACTAGGAATATGATCTTGGGAATGGCAGGTCCATGCATAGGTTAATTTCATAATTAAAATAAAAACTTAAAATAAAGCAAAAATAGTTTTGTTAGCTTGGAGTCCCACAATTTTCTATTTTACTTGGTTTACATAGATAATTTCTTTTTCATTGTCTGTTTTTGTGTTTAAATCAGAGGTGGTTTTCTTTCAAATTTACATATAAATTTGCCAGTTTCAAATTTCCAACACTGTATCGCAAAATACTTAACATGACTGAACTTCAGTTACAGTTGCCTTTAGCCAATAAATCATTAGAATCTATGCAGTAAAAGGATATGAGGATGTGGCTTCTCATTTCAGCTAAACTAGCTGGGTAGATCATTCATCTTATTTGAAACTGGAGCTATATATCATAATTATTACAAGTGTATTCTAACAACATGATTTTATCTTTTTGCAAAATTTTATCAAGAAATGGGTATTGTAGATTTGATATGATTTCATTTCAGAGAAGAAGAAGCGAAGGAAGGACATTAATTGCTAAATAAGTCTCACCACCTGGAAACTATGGTCCATTTTATCATGATGATAGCGTATAGTTGCTATGCTCCAATTTGAATACACAAATTATTACAGACCTGGGAATATTTCTCAGCTTAAAGTAGATTGATATTTAACTGCATGTGGGGATAGCAATAAATCATGCTAGATCAATGGTCTACAAGTTAATAGCTTAAAAAAATTGGAGTATTTTCTTTCACTTTAGACTAAATTCTCTCGAGTATATGTAGTGTAATAGAAGTAGATAACTAGGTCCATATACAAATTGTCTTGTGTTTTACATCCAGGCATTGAAACCCCTGTTCAACATTTCCCTTCAGGTCCAATTCAGGAGCCTGACACTTATAAATTTAAGAATCAAATTGCAGATCATTTTAAGCTGCATGTTAGGCTGAATTGTGAACTCATGGTGAATGGAGATTTTCAGTACACATTTGTTCATCCAGGAGAAAATAGAATGAGGCTTTTGCCATTTGATTTAAGAGGAAATAAAATATTATAGGATTGATTTGAAGATGCAAACTGATTTTAAATAAATAGTCATCCTCTTTTCTCATTGACATTCACGAGGAAGAGGGGCAAGATGGCAGAGAAGTGGGAGACCCTGTTCCAACCCGTCCCCTATTATGAGCTAATTATCTACCAGAACACTCTGAACACCCGTGAAATCAGTCTGAGATGTAGGATTATACATTTCTGCATCTCTACGGTGGCAGAAGATGCCAGTGGAGAGGTAAAGTGGAGTGGGAAAGATTAGAATGATATTGGAGGATAAACAGAAGGGAGAGGGAGCCACCAGAACTGACCCATTGGAAAGTAATACCCCAATACAAAAGTGCCCTGTGATTGGGGACCACCATTAACTTGGAGTCTGGTTAAAAACACTCAAAAAGAGCAAAAGAACTTAAGGGACAACTGGTGGAATCGGGTGGTCATGGGCATGCGCCTAAGCTCACGGACCCAGGACGGCCACTGCCTGTGACCACCCATGCCAGAGAGACTGCGGTGAAGCTTCCAGGCCAAGGTCCCAGAGCCTCTGGCTTTCCGTTGCTTGCACCAGCGGTGGGCTAGGCACACTCCCACTGGCACTAGCACCCATGAGGGAGTCTCATGTGGGCACGAGCTGGCATACTCTAAAACCATAGCCTTTTGTGCTCTGCATGCAATGCACAACTGGGTCTGAACCGCACTCCCCACCGGCGCCTGAGAGAGCTCTGTACAGGCACTAGCTGGTGTCTCTAAGACCAGCCAAGAGCCTGAACACTCCCAGACCAGGCTTGAAAAACTATCTCTGCTTGGGATCACTTGGGCAGGCAGCGGCCTGCGAAACCCTGAGGTCTGGACCCCAGACAGCAGTCCCAGCTAACACAGCCACTGGAAGTGGGCTCCCTGGACCAGTATCACTCATGGTTTTAGTGGTACAGGGGTGCAGAGACAAGAGGGCACTTTGGGTGACTCCTGAGATGGTGGCTACAGATGTGCACTGTCTGTGGGAGGTTGCACAGCTTGGTGGAGTTTGCAGAGGGGGAGTCTGTGTGTTCTGGACCACCTAGAGGGGAGCAGACTGGGGCTTCTCTTGGAGATGGAGGTCCGGGTGCAGTTTGCTTTCCACTAAACCTCTGAAAAGCCACAAAAAGCCACCAAAGAACAAAAACCTCCAGAGAACAAAACCCTGAAAAACTGGTTTCCACAGAGCGCAATCTGTGGAATCGGATCGGGAGCAGGGGACTCAACCCAAGCAAGACTGACTGAAAAACAATGCGGCAGGCCCCTTCCCCAGAAAGCTAGCCAAAAGAACCAGAGGACAACCACCACAGGGTCCCCATAAAACTCTAAACCCCAATATCAGGGGAAAACAAGATATTAAGCTCCTGATATTACCCTAAAATCTGTATATTTCATAGATACAACTTTTATTTTTAATTCATTCTCACTATTCTTGTTCTTTTTAATTTTTTTACCTACTTATCATTACAATGAGAGGTTCGATACAACATATTCCATAATAACCTTTTAATTTGAACTTTTTTCATACATATACCTATATTTTTCTTTTGCTTTTCTATATATATATATGTATATATATATATGTATATATATATATAAGCTTCAAGGTAATCCTCTTTCCCTAATCAATACTACTGCTATATATAAACCAGTTTTAATCTCCCTTTATCTCTGGAAAGTTGAGTCCTTTAACAAAGATATCAAGATATACCCAGGAAGAATCAAAATTACCTTCCTCGCCCATATTGAGGATTTATATCCACCCTCCCATCTTTTTCTTCTGTCAGTGTTTCTGTGTATTTGTTTTTGTTCTGGTATTACATAAATCTTATCCTTGGGGTTCATCTTGGCTAGGTTCCTTTTTTTTTTTTTTCCTTGTCATTTACTTTCATCAGTCTTTTTGTTTCTCCATTTTTATTTGTATACCTTATAAATCTTACCTTTGGAGCCCATTCTGGCTACATCTTCTCTCTATTCTCTCTCTCTCTCTCTCTCTTTTTGTTTTTGTTTTTTGTTTCTTTTTAGTGGTGACTTCTGATTGCTCAGAAGCGTTCCAGGGTGCACCTTACCTGGATCACGGTTGATATATTCAGCTAGACATCCCCTCTACCACCACTCACCAAAATGACTAGGAGGAGGAACACCCAACAGAGGACAAATTCAGAGACTGTGCCCTCTCCATCAGAACTATTGGATATGGAAATAAACAGTATGTCAGAAAGGGAATTCAGGGTAACAATTATCCAAGCAATGGCTAGGTTGGAGAAAACCATTAGTAACAACATGGAATCTCTAAGGGCAGAAGTGAAAGCTGCCCAGGGAGAAGTTAAAAATGCTATTAATGATATCCAATCTCATCTAAATACCATAACAGCTAGGGTTACTGAGACAGGAGATAGAATTAGTGATCTAGAGGACAAACTGACATAGAAAAAGGATCAGGGGGTGCCTGGGTGGCTCAATGGGTTAAGCCTCTGCCTTCAGCTCAGGTCATGATCTCAGGGTCCTGGGATCGAGTCCTGCATTGGGCTCTCTGCTCAGCAGGGAGCCTGCTTCCTCCTCTCTCTCTCTGCCTGCCTCTCTGCCTACTTGTGCTCTCTCTCTCTCTGTCAAATAAATAAATAAGTCTTTAAAAAAAATTCCTTTCACGAAAAAATTGTACATATTGATACTTCTACCACCCCTATTAGAATGTCCATCTTATAAAAAAAAAAAAAGAAAAAGAAAAAGGATCAGGAGGAGGCATGGAAGAAACAGCTTAGAAATCATGAAAATAGAATTAGGGAAATAAATAATGCCATGAAACATTCCAATGTCAGAATTATTGGGATCCCTGAGGGGTAAGAGAAAGAAAAAAGACCAGAAGATATAGTTGAACAAATTCTCGATGAAATTTTACCAGTCTGGAATGGAACCAGTGTTCATGTCCTAGAGGCAGAAAGATCATCCCCCAAGGTCAATGAATCTAGAAAGAACTCGGGACACTTGATTGTGAGACCAATGAGTATAATTTTAGACAAAAACTCCTGAGGACAGCTAGGGGGAAGAGATTCCTTATGTACAGAAGAAGGTCCATCAGAATAATGTCAGACCTATCCACAGAAACCTGGCAAGCCAGAAAGGGCTGGCAAGACATATTCAGACTAAATGAGAAGAACATGCAGCCAAGAATACTCTATCCAGCAAGGTTGACATTCAAAACCGATGGACAGATAAAGAGCTTCCAAGACTGGCAAGATTTAAAAGAAAATGTGACCACCAAGCTGGCACTACAAGAAATATTAAAGGGGGTTCTATAAAACAAGAAAGAACCTGAGAGTGACATAGAACAGAAATTTAAAGAGAAAATCTATAGAAACAAGGACTTCATATGCAACATGATGTCAATAAAAAATGTATCTTTCAATAATCACTCTCAATGTGAATGGCCTAAAAGCTCCCCTAAAACAACACAGGGTTTCTTATTGGATAAAATGATAGGAGCCATCCATACACTGTCTACAAGAAACCCATTTGGAACCTAAAGGTACATCCAGACTGAAAGTGAAGGGATGGAGAACCATCTTTCATGCCAATGGGCCTCAAAAGAAAGCTGGGGTAATGATTCTCATATAAGGCAAATTAGATTTTAAACTAAAGACTGTAGTCAGAGAGAAAGAAGGACACTACATCATCTTAAAGGGTTTATCCACCAAGAAGATTAACAATTGTAAATATTTATGCCCCTAGTATGGGAGCAGCCAACCACTGAAGACACTATTAATCATGATAAAGAGTCATATTGATATGAATACATTAATAATAGGGGATCTTAACACTCCACTCTCAGTAATAGACAGATCATCCAAGCAGAAAATCAATAAAGAAACAAGAGCATTGAATGACATATTGCACCAGATGGACCTCATAGATATATACAGAACATTCTACCCTAAAACAACAGAATACTCATTCTTCTTAAGTACACATGGAACTTTCTCCAGAATAGACCACATACTGCATCACACATCAGGGCTCAACTGATACCAAAAGTCTGAGATTATTCCCTGCATATTCTCAGACAACAATGCTTTGAAACTGGAACTCAACCACAAGAAAAAAGTTGGAAGGAATTCAAACACTTGGAAGCTAAAGAACACCTTAATTAAGAATGTTTAGATCAACCAGGAAATCAAAGAAGAACTTAAACAATTCATGGAAACCAATGAGAATGAAGACACTTCAGCCCAAAACCTATGGGATACAGTAAAGGCAGTCAAGGGGAAAATACATAGCCATCCAAGCCTCCCTCAAAAAAACTGAAAAATCCAGAATATCCCAGCTCTCTTTATACCTTAAAGAACTGGAGAATCAACAACAAATTAAGCCAACCCTACATACAAGAAGGGAAATAATCAAGATTAGAGCAGAGATCAATTTAATAGAAACTAGAGATACACTAGAACACATCAAACTGGTTTTCTGAAATAATCAATAAGATCAGTAAACCACTGGCCAAACTATTCCAAAAGAAAAGAGAGAGGATCCAAATTAATAAAATTATGAGTGAAAAGGGAGAGATCACAACTAACACCAGGGAAATAGAAACAACTATCAGAAATTATCAACAGTTATATGCCAATAAGTAAAGCAACCTAGATGAAATGGATGCATTCCTGGAAACCTAGAAACTTCCAAAACTGAATCAGGAAGAAATTGATAACCTGAGTAGAACAATATCTAGTAACAAGATTGAAGCAGTGATTAAAAAAAACCTCCCAAAAACAAGACCCCAGGACCTAAAGGATTCACTGGAGAATTCTACCAAACATTCAAAGAAGAAACAATACCTATTCTCCTGTAGCTGTTTCAAAAAATAAAAACAGAAGGAAAACTTCCAGACTCATCCTATGAGGCCAGCACTACCTTGATCCCTAAACCAGGCAAAGACCCCATCAAAAAGGAGAATTTCAGAACAATATCCCTGATGAATATGGATGTCAAGATTCTCAACAAGATCCTAGCTAATAGGATCCAACAATACTTTAAAAGATTACCCACCATGACCAGGTGGGATTTATCCATGGGATGCAAGGGTGGTTCAACATTTGCAAATCAATCAATGTGATAGAACAAATCAGTAAGAGAAGAGAGAAGAACCACATGGTCCTCTCAATTGATGCAGGAAAAGCATTTGACAAGACACAGCATCCTTTCCTGATTAAAACAGTTCAAAGTATAGGGATACAGGGAACATTCCTCAACTTCATAAAATCTATCTATGAAAAACCCACAGCAAATGTCATCCTCAATGGGGAAAAGCTGACAGCCTTCTCCTTGTGATCAGTAACATGACAAGGATGCCCACTCTCACCACTCTTGTTCAACGTAGTATTAGAAGTCCTAGCAACAGCAATCAGACAACAAAAAGAAATAAAAGGTATTCAAATTGGCAAAGAAGAACTCAAACTCTCTCTCTTCGCAGATACCATAATACTTTATATGGAAAACCCAAACGACTCCGCCCCCAAACTACTAGAACTCATATAGCAATTCAATAATGTGGCAGGATACAAAGTCAATGTACAGAAATCAGTTGCTTTCTTATAAACTAACAATGAAAATATAGAAAGGGAAATTACAGAATCAATTCCATTAACTACATCATCAAAAACCATAAGATACCTGGGAATAAACCTAACCAAAGAGGTAAAGGATCTGTACTTGAGGAACTACAGAATGCTCACGAAAGAAATTGAAGAAGACACAAAAAGATGGAAGAGCATTCCATGCTCATGGATGAGAAGAATAAACATTATTAAAATGTCTATACTTCCTAGAGAAATTTATATTTTCAATGCCATCCCAATCAAAATTCCACCAGTATTTTTCAAAGAACTGGAACAAACGATCCTAAAATTTGTGTGGAACCAGAAGAGACCCCGAATTGCTAAGGAAATGTTGAAAAAGAAAAACAAAATTGGGGGCATCACGTTGCCTGATTTCAAGCTTTACTACAAAGATGTGATCACCAAGACAGCATGGTACTGGCCCAAAAACAGACACATTGACCAATAGAACAGAGTAGAGAGCCCAGATATGGAACCTCAACTCTATGGTCAAATAATCTTTGACAAAGCAGAAAAAAAAAATCCAGTGGAAAAAAGACAGTCTTTTCAATAAATAGTGCTGGGAAAATTGGACAGCTATGTTTAGTAGAATGAAACTTGACAATTTTCTCTCTCTCCACCATACACAAAGATAAACTCAAAACGGATAAAAGACCTCAACATGAGGCAGGAATCTATCAAAATCCTAGAGGAGAACATAAGCAGTAATCTCTTCAACATCAGCCACAGCAACTTCTTTCAAAACGTGTTCCCAAAGGCAAAGGAAATAAAAGCGAAAATGAACTTTTGGGACTTCATCAAGATCAAACGTTTCTGAACAGCAAATGAAACAGTCAACAAAACAAAGAGACAACCCACAGAATGGGAGAAGATATTCACAAATGACACTACAGACAAGGGCTGATATCCAAGATCTATGAAGTACTCCTCAAAGTCAACATATACAAAACAGATAATCACGTCAAAAAATGGGCAGAAACGTGAACAGACACTTCTCCAGTGAAGACATACAAATGGCTAACAGACTCATGAAAAAATGTTCTTCATCATAAGTCAACAGGAAGATTCAAATCAAAACCACATTGAGATACCACTTTATACCAGTTAGAATGGCCAAAATCAAGAAGACAGTAAACAACACGTGTTGGAGGGGATGTAGAGAAAGGGAACCCTCTTACATTGTTGGTGGGAATGCAAGTTGGTGCAGCCACTTTGGAAAAGAGTGTGGAGATTCCTTAAGAAATTAAAATAGAGCTACCCTATGACCTTGCAATTGCACTACTGGGTATTCACCCCAAATATACAGATGTAGTGAAAAGAAGGGCCATCTGTACCCCAATGTTCATAGCAGCCATGACTACAGTCACAAAACTGTGGAAAAAACGAAGATGCCCTTCATCAGACGAATGGATAAAGAAAATATGATCCATATATATTCAATGGAGTATTATGCCTCCATCAGCAAGGATGAATACATGTCTTTTGTATCAACATGGAAGGGACTGGACACATTATGCTGAGTGAAATAAGTCAAGCAGAGAGAGTCAATTATGGTTTCACTTACTTGTGGAATATAAGGAATAACTGGAGGACACTGGGAGAAGGAAAGGAAAAGTGAATTGGGGACAACTGGAGGGGAGACAAACCATGAAAGACTGTGGACTCTGAGAAACAAACTGAGGCTTTGGAGGGGAGAGAGTGGGGGGGTTGGGTAAGCATGGTGGTGGGTATTAAGGAGGGCACGTATTGCATAGAGCACTGGGCATGGTGAATAAACAATGAATTTGGGAACACACACACAAAAATTAAATTAAATTAAATTAAAGTACTGAGGGTAAAGGAACTTTGGATTAGAAAAGCCATATCTTACTCATGAATAAGTAGAATGTATTGTGGCTCATCCAACAGATTTTTCATTTTTGCTCACTGTACATAATAACTTGATTTTTTCCCCTAATTTAAAAGACACAATACTATTCAAATAATTTAAGATGGAAAAAGAACATACATGTGGCATTTGAAAAGTTTTCTGTATTCTAGACATCATTTTCAAATTAAGGGAAGTGAATGATATAAGCAAGTTATCTCTGAGATCCTTCCAATTTTGACATCCCCAGATCTGTATCAAGCCACCCTCTCAAAGATACTGTCCCAAAGAAGGAAGACATGGGGTTTTTTTGAGCTACTAGTTATTCCCTATCAATACAACATGACATGTGAAAGTGGGATATAGCAAAATGCCTTGGAAATGTATTGGGGCATTATGGTTCTTAGGTCTACTGCTGACAATACTCTATATTACATATATCACAAAATTCTGCCAGTCCTCATTGATAAATTAAGATGACTTCAAATTGTCTTTCTCATAATAAATAATAAATTGCATAAACAATGAATCTTGGAAACTGAAAAAAATAAAATTAAGATGTTAAAAATAAAAATAAATTATAAATTTCAATGAGAGATAAGTTGCTCTTACAATGAATCTTAACAATAATTATAGTCAACACAAAACTAAAACATTCTCAGCAAATAAAAGGCTCTGTAAAGTCTTCAAGTCTTGATTTGTTTTTTCCTTTTTGAAATGTGGAGGGAGTTATGATGGCCACTTGGCATACTTGAAGTCCTTTAAATGGTCAATTCTCTGCTCTTTCTAAAGCTCTGGAGGTCTGTTTTCTCAGAAATGTTTGTTTCTCTCAATTTATAGCTCTTTGTAGGGTCCCACACTCAGAGCATAAACCAAAAAAATACAAAGAAAAGTGAATAATCTTACCCTAAATTTATTACAAATAGCAATTTAGAAGACTCATTATCACAGTATGAAACATCAAAAAAAAAAAGGAGAATCACAATCAAAGAATGTGAACAAAAAGTGTAGAAAATGTATGGGTACATATCTATCTAGCTATCTCAACAAAATCTGAATGCATGATGTTGTGCTGTTATGCATGAAGCAATAAATACATTTTTGTAATCATAAAAAAGAAGATATGTAACCTGGTTAGGTGATATGATTCATGAGATTTTAAACGTTTCCTAAAAAATAATCTGCATGCAATTTGATACTTGGAATTTCTCAGAAAACTTACATTTTGACTTTTTCACTCAGAAAACTTACATTTTGGCTTTTTCACTCACAGAGGGAGATAGAAAACTAAGGCCATAATAAAGTAATTAATCAAATTAAATATCATAATGCCTTCAATTCCCCACATCCCTCTGTGCTTCTAGACTTAAACCATATCTGAGAAGATTCTAGAACAATGCTCTGTCTTTACCAAGGAGAAAACATTACATACATTGCTTAAAATTCTGTAAAATCAATTCTAATACTCCTACATAAATTGAGGACATGACTATATTAAGAATGCTATTAAAATAATTATATTTTAAATTATTGAACCCAGTTTTTATCCAACTCCTAAATTATCTCAGAGCCAAATGTGAAGCTATTTCTAAGGTAGAGAATATCTAGGATAGAGGATCTCTAAAACACTCTCAAAATTACATACTTGCTATCTTTACTTTTTTAGTGACAATTTTAACCAGTTATGGATGTCTGAGTAATTTTCCCAATTTATTTAACCAGGTAATTCCTAATTTTATAGGAAAAGCAGAAGTCAGTTTATCTAGAATTTTTGTGCATCACATAAATAATAAATGGATAGAAATTTCTAAGGAGTTTATTATTGTTCTCTTATTCCTCCCCAATCAACTAAATGGCTTGTTGCAAGCTTCTGAATCCAAAATACACAAGAAACATATTACCTGATGGAAAATTGTTTAAGTGGACAAGAGAACTTTGTACTGCTGGACCAATCTCCTTAAAAAATGTTAGCTAAACTGCAGTGTTGGCAAAGTATATTGAAGAATAAAGCAAAACTGTATTGGTAATTTGAATGATTTCTCATAATTGTATTTACCAAATAATCTTTGTCATTTTTTATATGTGGTGATTTATTAAAGAATTCTTATGCTTTTATAACGCATGGGCAATATTTGGATTAGTGAAGGGAAAGGGATAGCCCATTCCACAAGCAAGGAATTGCATGTGAAAACCCACCTCGGGACTTTGTAGAGCACATTGAGGCTATGATTAGAAGGTCTCTGTGTCTCAGTTTATAAAAATAACGAAAAATGCACGTTAAAATTTTGTAATACCACTTACAGGTTATGGAATTTATCGTTAAGAAGAAAGGACACCTAGAGATATTTGAGTCTGGTGATAAAGTGAGACTGAGGTTGGCAGAAGATTAAACTCGCAGTTGTATGAAAATTGTGCTGGATTAGAAGAAAATGGAAACGGAGAGATTAGTAATATGTGTTTACTATAAAATTGGTGAAAGAAACCTATTGTATTGGTCATGGGAATAAAAAATAATGGACTAGATGTTAAGAAATACAATTAAGGAAGTTGATGTTTAATGACTGAATGGAGTTTAAATTTGGAGTTGAGAACTCCAAAATGCTTATTAAGCTTCTGTTATTAGGAAAATCCAATGTTATGGACAGAAATAACTGTAGTAGACAGAAAATGTTACAAAATTAAATAAAAGCAATTAAACACTTCTTTTCACGAAGGAAAAAAAAAAAACCTATGTGTTTTTGTCACAATCCTTCACTGCTAAGGAAGGCTGAGCAAATCATATAGTTTTTATAAGGTTCTTCTTCTTAAACTACAAAATGGAATAATACTCCCAGGACACCTGGGTGGCTCAGTCAGTTAAGTTGTCTGCCTTCTTCCACTCAGGTCATGATCCCAGAGTCCTAGGATCAAGCCCCATGTCGGGCTTCCTTCTCACCCGGGAAGCCTGGTTCTACCTCTCCCTGGTCCTGCTCATGCTCTCTCTCTCTCTCTCTCTCTTTTTCTTAAACACATTAGTAAAATCTTTTTAAAAATGGGGGAATAACAGTGCCTACCAGTTAGGTTTATTGTGAGATTTATTGTTTATTAACAAAGACAATCCATGTGAAGTGCTTGGCACATGACATCTCAATAAATGTTAATAACTATTATTATTATTGTGGTGGTGGGTATTGTATTTTAGGAGACTAGGGAGATAACTCATTATGGGGAAAACTGGGGTATGATTTAAGATATATTCATTCTACTAAACAGTCAAATAGGTTGCTGGAGAAACATGATTATACTTCAGGGATGGGTCATAGCTTGACATGTGGAACTAAGAAGAATTGAAATGGGGTAAAAGTTCACATTATGGAATCAACTTCCTTATATAGGATGAGGTAATATGAAGACAGGAGAAGTCAAATTTCAGTCTTTCTTCACAAAAGAACTGGTTAAACCACAACCACACACCAGGAATGCAGACACCCAACTCTTAGGAAAACAATCTTGAAACCTATATGCCAATGCAGAAAACGTTTTTCCTTGAAGAGGTCAAGATGCTACCCCAAGGTATTACGGTTTCCCAAAGAGTTCTCTGCAGAGCACTCATTCTCCCAGATATTTCATTTAGAAGGTTTTTACATCTAATATGTTTTAGAAGCTTATTAAGAGATCTGAAAAGTCCTGAAGGAATCTTGCTTACTTTACTTGAGCCAGAATTCCCAAAGTTATCTAAAGAAATCCTCCCCTCTTCCCTATTCTACCTAATAACAGTACAAGGTATTTGTGATCTAAGGGACAGACATACTATATTTATTGGTCAGAATCTTTTCCAACACAGATAGCCCTTTTATGTAGGGAGAGATCAGCTCATTTCATATTTCACATGAAGTAGATAAATTCCTCAAAAATCTTCAAGAACCAAGGAAAGAACTAAAACACATGGAGAAATTTTCAGAATGAAAGAACATTCTACTACTCACTCTGCTCTAATTAAACTGATACAGGAATATCATATATATATATATATATATATATATATATATATATATATATAAAGACAATAGAGATAAATGGCCTTCATGTTGCTCAAAATAATAACCACTTTCAAAACTCTTTGGATTACATATCTGAGGTAATGCAAATTCTACATTAGATGAATTGTTTCATAAAATATTATAAAATTTTACAAAAGCATAAAATTTTGCATTACTTTTGGAAACACAAGGTAATCTGGTATTGCTCTGACAGCACAACCTCAAATAATAGTAAAAGATAGTTATCAACAAACACAGTCTGTGTTTGCATTTCCTAGTGAATTTTCAACACATCAGCTTTTTTTTTTTAAGATTTTATTTATTTATTTATTTATTTGAGAAAGAGAGTGGGATGAAGGGAAGAGGAAGAATCAGGCTCTCTGCTGAGCAGGGAGCCTGATGTGGGGCTCGATCTCAGGACCCTGTGATCATGACCTGAGTGGAAGGCAGATGCTTAGTGAACTGAGCCATACAGCTGACCCTTAACACACCAGCTTATGTTACTTCAGGTTTATGTGTGTCTGTGTGTGTGTCTATGTGTGTTAGATGCCTAGCCTATAATAAGCAATAAACTGGTAGTAGCTATCCTTATGAAAACTGCTAAAGATTTTAGAAACATATCATGTCAAGACCACTTGGAAAAGATACAATACTTTGTCCTTATCCAATTTATTCTGGAATGTTGTTGAGATGCCTTAAAAGTTGTAAGGAAATAAAGCAATACATTCTTGTAAAAGAAATTCAGCTAAAATATTGTAAGACTTTTTGAATATCAGGCACATAGACTGATTTCAGTACTATCTGGTGTTATTGATAACTATATGTTTAGATTGTTGATAGATTGCTTCACTGTTATTCTGAACATTTCCATAGACGAAGTTGTCTATGTAACTGGAGTTTGGGGAAATGAAGACCTGACAGTATTTGCTAGATTATGTAATCTGATACTCTTTGGCTTAATAGGCCTCATATGCTTCAAATAAAGCACTTGAAATCACAGAGGAAATAATGTTCAAAAGACCATGTTTTAAAAGATGTACTACAAAGTTTTCTGCTACCATTTACATGGTAGACTATAGCTAGATATAGTCCTTTTAAGCAGTAGTGTTATGATTACATTTATGAAAATCATACTGCTGCAGTGAGGGGGGTGGATTAATGTGGAGAAAGATTAGAGGCAAGCCAAACTAAGTTAAGAATGTGTTCCTAAATTTCTAAGTGATTTAAAGTAATGAAAACTAATAGTTTATATAAAACTGATGCTTACTAAACAGACCATCCACAGACAAGGCTGGTAATTTAATTAAAAATAAGTAAGTTTTACAGGTGGTGGGTATAGGGAGGGCACGTATTGCATGGAACACTGGGTGTGGTGCAAAAACAATGAATACTGTTACGCTGAAAAAATAAATTAATTAATTAAAAAAATAAATAACATGCTAATATTAAAATACACACACACAAAAGTAAGTTTTATCAGATAAAAAATATTTGGCTAAAAGTAATAGAAAAATGAACTCAAATTAACTTAAGTAGTGTAGCTATAACGTATTAGCTCACAAAACAATAGGTCCAGTTGCAGAACAAGTCTTGGAATGGTATTACCAGAACGTTCTTCAGTTCTCTGAATTCTTTATTCTTTATTCTTCCTTCCATTTGTCTCATTTTCAATCTGACAGTAAAATGGCTTAAGTAACTCCAGGCACCACATCCAGACATAGCAGAGGTATAAAGGAAGGGGCCATCTTTTTTAGTACCTTCTTGTTATGATTGAGAAAACCTTTTGTTAAACCCTCACTCCTATCTTCCTTAAGTTTGTCTTGAAGTTTCATTTGGCCAGAAATGAGTTAGTAAGTTTTATGTCCACCCCTATCAGAGACGCTGACAAAAATAATGGAATTATAATGATTGACTTTGACCAAGAATAATGTGTCCATGAGCTATGAAAAGGGTACCACTCTCTGAGTGTAGGTAAATGAAAAAGTGGACTTCTGGTTAGCATGGAAGGAAGAAAAAATGTTGAGTAACAAACCAACAATGTTTGCTCTCTACTGTCATGAAAAGTCAACTAATACTTACCAGTATTGGAAGGGGTGCTTCAACTGGAAAGCAGAACATCCCTTTCTACTAGCTTCTGATTATTTCCAGAAGTCTGTTATTCTAAGACTGTATTTCCTATCATATCTTTACATCTACATATTTCTTTGAGTAATTACAGAACATTTTCCTTCTCCTCCCTTTTAAAAATTTCTACAGAGGGTGTCTGGATAGCTCAGTTGGTTAAGTGCCCAACTCTTAATTTTGACTCTGGTCATTATCACAGGGTCATGAGACCAAACCTCGCCTATAGCTCCATACTCCTGGGAGTCTGCTTGGAATTTTCTGTACTTCCTCCTTTTCCCCCTCCCTTCATGCACATTTTTTCTCTCTCTCTCTCTAAAATAAATAAATAAATAAATCTTTAAAAAACCTAAAAAATACCAAAAAATTTAAAAAATACAAAAAATAAAATAAAAATTTCTAATGTCCCTTGAATACATGTTTTTCCTAAAGCATCAAAGTTGACAGTGAAGGGAAAGTTGAGTCAAATATAGCCATTTTAAGATGAATAATTCAAGTGTCACTTTCTACCCCTAAATTTTTATGAATGTTATAATGAGAAATATAATGAAAACTTAAGGCAGTTTAATATTGTCTCTTATGAGACCCTGGTGGTATGCAAATAGTAGCTATTTATTTGGGTTCTGTCTGAAATTGAAGTTGACATATAAAAAATCTAGCGGTTTTTCAAGTTGTAACAATTTGTTCTTCTGCTTTTTCTCAGTAGTCATCTTTACCCTCAATCCACTACTCTCTGTGACATAAATTCTAAATATGTCCTATTAAATGAAAAATAGTGAATGAGCTTGAAATTAATCCTATTTGATAAAATTACTAGTGAATGTACATAGAGCTTAAGAACATTGGTAATACACACTGAGATTTATAATGTTATTCTCAGCAATTACAAACACTGTGTTCCTATTAAATATGCACTAAAAGGATTGTGAATATATAAATTTTTTTGACATTTCAGCTTTTATCATAGAATAATTAAGCAATAAAATAAAGATTGTATGATCCATTAAGATAACACAATAATACCTGAATATGACTTGCATAAAGTAGTACAATTAGAAGGAAGCAATAGTAAATTGAAAAAAAATTAATGATATCAATAACAAGATATGATTTGGGGAATTACAAGAAAACTTAGTTAATACAGACAACTGGAGGGGCACCAGGTGGCTCAGTCCATTAGTCATCTAACTCCCGATTTCAGCTAGGTCATGATCTCATGGTCATGAAATCCAGTCCCATGTCAGGCTCTGTGCTGGGCCTGGAGCCTACTCAGGATTCTCCCTCTTCTTCTCCCTCTGCCCTTCCCTCACTGATTTTCCTCTTTTTTGTGCTCAAAAAAAAAAAATTCAAATAAAATAAATTATTAAAAGAAGATAGGTAGAGATAGAAAAAGCAAAGAAAGGAAGGGGAGAGATAAGGAATGAGTGGAGGAAAGGAGAGAAGGCTAGAGGAAGGAAAGAAGAAATTTACTTTGATTATATCTTAATTTAATTGTGAAGATGCGCAGTGTATGAAGTTTGATATAAGGCTTCATAAATTATTTGTGTACATTTTGTTGTCAGAGCCTACGATATATCATATGCTTGGAATCAATCAATCCATCAATCAATAATATAGTTTACCCCCAAATATCCATTGTGGCCATATTCTTTAATATTCAATTGAAGCTCCACATTAGAAATGATGACTCTTGGCACTCCTGGTTGACTACATCAGTAAAGCTGCCAACTCTTGGTTTCAGCTGAGGTCATAATCTCTAGTCATGGGATCAAGCCCCACATTGGGCTCTGTGCTCATTGTGGAGTCTGCCTAGATTCTCTCTCCCACTCCCTCTCTCTGTCTTTGTCTCTCTCAAATAAATAAAATCTTTCAAAAAGATTTTATGGAAAAGCCACTATAATGGTTTTTACACTAAATATTGGGACATTTCAAAAATAATAAACGTATTTGTCTAATTAAAAAAAGAAAGAAATGAATGACTCAAATATCCATAGTTACATTGACAGAGAATTAGGATAAAAGAGATACCTCCTACTGTGCCAGTTTCTTGGTTACAGTCAAATAAAATTGCAGGATAGGCAACTGATTACAAAATACAAATGTTCTGAGAAAGGAAAATACAGTGGGATCTTATTATTCATGAATCAATTAATTATTTGTTATTTTTCTTTTTTCCATCTTTTTAGTTAATAGATTCCTCCAGTGGCTTTAACCGTCACCCACAACTCTCACTCCTGTTAACCCTCAACCTACTATGGGATGTTAATTTTCTGAGACTGGATATTGAGAAGATGACAAAGGAGAAGCCTATAAAGAAAAATGAAAGAGAAGGACATAGAATTCATGTGAACTTTTCATACTTTAAAGACCTGTCCAGATCATTAAAAGAGCAGGTTTTCAGCCAAGATTTTTTTTAACTTTTTCAAAGTAATCCATGCTACAAAGGCTGAACCCAGTTGAAACTATAAGGTTGAAAAAATTTTTTAAATGTTTCATTAGAGACAAGTAAAAAAAAACATCTGAAACACCTTGTAGGAGAGTTTTCCCTTGCCTGAAAGATGGCACCACCAGAAAATATCTGATCTTTACAGTGTCAGAGGGATTCTTGGAATGTTGTTAGTAAATGAGTCATGAGGGCAAGATAAGAACCTTGAATTTACTTTATTAGATTAATGATTACTCTGAAAAGCAGTCACTGGCCAATTTGTAAGCTCATAAAAATCTCCTTTGTAAAGAAAGAAGACTGTTGGGCCCTGACTATTGGTCTATTGTAGCAAGTGTTCTTTTTTTTTTTTTTTTTTTTTTTTTTTACCTGAAGAGTAGAAATAAGAAGCAAATTAACTGCTGGTTGCCTCTCAAATAATCCCTGCCTTGAAGTCACAGACTGTGACCAAGATAAAACACCTAAAACACTCTCTTAACAGAATAGAGGGAGACCATTGCCTGGAGGAAAAGGAGATGCACATCGGACAGGACACTGGAGCACAGACCCAAAGACATACAAATCCAAACCATTTTGAATCAATCCTAGGGCATGCAGTAAATACTCTATGATCTCAGGGTAAAACAAAATTTAGAATTTATTTCCTCATGGGCAGAAACCATATTTTCCAATAGAAATTATATTTTCTCAAGCAGGCAAGGTTCACTTGGATAACCACAGAAGCCTTATACTCACTCTAAAGCACACAGTAAATATATATATAGGTCTGAATTTTTGGCCTAGGTGAGGAAATCTGGGCATACTTATCAGGCAATCCTAATTCCATACCATTTATCATACTCAGGGAAGTTTTGGGCACACAGTGTACAATAGGCAGCCAGTTAAAGAGAGATTAGTGTGCTTGTTGAGCAATAATTCAACTCCAAGTGAACCTGAACCTTTAAAAACTGCTCAAGCACCACCAAAATACTTCCATCTTTCCTGTTCTGGTCCATTGCTCAATTTCAGGGAGGAGAAAGAAACCCGAATTACCAGAACATTCATATTGAAAAATATGAATTGATTTGAGTTTTCAAATATACCAAACAAGACTTTTCCGGATAATATTTTAATCTTCTTCATAACACTGTAACACCTACCATCTGTAGAAATCCTTTCCCATGAGGCTTGGAAAATATTATGCATATTCACAGTGACTATATTAAGAAGAGTTGATACTACTTGACAGGGCCAGGCTTGTCCTTGGTGCTTGGAGTTTTCATCCCATTTAAGAAACTCAGCCAAACATACAGTTCAAGAGTCCTTCTCCAAAAGAATTGTTAAAAAAAAGCAAAAGTAGACTTTTATGCTTAGGAATCTGCACTTCAGGAAGGGTTCAATGGAGAATTACTTGACATTTCAGCCTGGTTAACCCATCATCAAGAGCCAAAAGCAGGGGTGCCTGGGTGGCTCAGGGGGTTAAGCCTCTGCCGTCCGCTCACATGATCTCAGGGTCATGATCTCAGGGTCCTGGGATTGTGTTCTGCATCAGGCTCTAGGCTCAGCAGGGATCTGCTTTCCACCCCCCTATCTGCCTGCCTCTCTGCCTACTTGTGGTCTCTGTGTGTCAAATAAATAAATAAAATCTTTAAAAAAAAAAAAGAAACAAAAGCAAATGGGTAAAATATCTTTCTTAAAACTTTCCATTGTGTCTTGTTGCAACCATACAATATTCAGTAAATGCCCTTTAGATGTCATGTTATATTTGGGTGTGTAATACAGAAAAAAAGCATTACAGTCTCAAACCTACAATAGAAAGAGCAGCTTGGCAGAAGTCCTGAGTGGGAGCACAAGAGGATATAATATTCTGCTTTCAAAACATGTGAACAGGATTTTGTAGTTTGTCTAGGTAAAAGGAACAGTAAACTGCACACCAAGCACCATCCACAATGAGCACTTACTGATTTCATTTGTAAGAAAACTGGTAAATGTATATGGCACAAAGAAGAGCTTGATACATCAATCTTCCAATATTTCAGTGTGATACATATACAGAATATTTATAGTTGGCATATTGAAAATAATCTTGATTTATAGAGCACATGGTTATTGATTTAAACACATGTCATAAAGTTTGTTTTCAGAAATTACTTTTTTTGTTGTTGTTGTTTAATTACAGCATAACAGTGTTCATTGTTTTGGCATCACACCCAGTGCTCCATGCAGTACGTGCCCTCCCTATTACCCACCACCTGGTTGCTCAACCTCCCACCCCCCCGCCCCTTCAAAACCCTCTGGTTGTTTTTCAGAGTCCATAGTCTCTCATGGTTCATCTCCCCTTCCAGTTTCCCTCAACTCCCTCTCCTCTCCATCTCCCCATGTCCTCCGTGTTCTTTGTTATGCTCCACAAATAAGTGAGACCATATGATACTTGACTCTCTCTGCTTGACTTATTTCGCTCAGCATAATCTCTTCCAGTCCCGTCCATGTTGCTGCAAAAGTTGGGTATTCATCCTTTCTGATGGAGGCATAATACGCCATTGTGTATATGGACCACATCTTCCTTATCCATTCATCCGTTGAAGGGCATCTTGGTTCTTTCCACAGTTTGGTGACCGTAGCCATTGCTGCAATAAACATTGGGGTACAGATGGCCCTTCTTGTGACTACATCTGTATCTTTGGGGTAAATACCCAGCAGTGCAATTGCAGCAGGGTCATAGGGAAGCTCTATTCTTAATTTCTTCAGGAATCTCCACACTGTTCTCCAAAGTGGCTGCACCAACTTGCATTCCCACCAACAGTGTAAGAGGGTTCCCCTTTCTCCACATCCTCTCCAACACACGGTGTTTCCTGTCTTGCTAATTTTGGCCATTCTAACTGGTGTCAGGTGGTATCTCAATGTTGTTATAATTTGAATCTCCCTGATGGCTAGTGATGATGAACATTTTTTCATGTGTCTGATAGCCATTTGTATGTCTTTGTTGGAGAAGTGTCTGTTCATATCTTCTGCCCATTTTTTGATATGATTATCTGTTTTGGGTGTTGAGTTTGAGAAGTTCTTTGTAGATCCTGGATATCAACCTTTTGTCTGTACTGTCATTTGCAAATATCTTCTCCCATTCCGTGGGTTGCCTTTTTGTTTTGTTGACTGTTTCCTTTGCTGTGCAGGAGCTTTCGATCTTGATGAAGTCCCAAAAGATCATTTTTGCTTTTGTTTCCTTGGCCTTTGGAGACATATCTTGAAAGAAGTTGCTGTGGCTGATATCGAAGAGGTTACTGCCTATGTTCTCCTCTAGGATTCTGATGGATTCCTGTCTCACGTTGAGGTCTTTTATCCATTTCGAGTTTATCTTTCTGTATGGTGTAAGAGAATGGTCAAGTTTCATTCTTCTACGTATCGCTGTCCAGTTTTCCCAGCACCATTTATTGAAGAGACTTTCTTTTTTCCATTGTATATTTTTTCCTGTTTTGTCAAAGATTATTTGACCATAGAGTTGAGGGTCCATATCTGGGCTCTCCACTCTGTTCCCCTGGTCTATGTGTCTGTTTTTATGCCAGTACCACGCTGTCTTGGTGATCACAGCTTTGTAGTAAAGCTTGAAATCGGGTAATGTGCTGCCGCCAGTTTTGTTTTTGTTTTTCAACATTTCCTTAGCAATTTGGGGTCTCTTCTGATTCCATACAAATTTTAGGATTTTTTGCTCCAGCTCTTTGAAAAATACCCGTGGAATTTTGATCGGAATGGCATTAAAAGTATAGATTGCTCTAGGCAGTATAGACATTTTAACAATGTTTATTCTTCCAATCCAAGAGCATGGAACAGTCTTCCATCTTTTTGTGTCTTCTTCAATTTCTTTCATGAGTGTTCTGTAGTTCCTTGAGTACAGGTCCTTTACCTCTTTGGTTAGGTTTATTCCCAGGTATCTTATGGTTCTTGGTGCTATAGTAAATGGAATCGATTCTCTAATTTCCCTTTCTGTATTTTCATTGTTAGTGTATAAGAAAGCCACTGATTTCTGTACATTGACTTTGTATCCTGCCACGTTACTGAATTACTGTATGAGTTCTAGTAGTTTGGGGGTGGAGACTTTGGGGTTTTCCATATAAAGAATCATGTCATCTGCGAAGAGAGAGAGTTTGACTTCTTCCTTGCCAATTTGGATACCTTTTATTTCTCTTTGTTGTCGGATTGCCGTTGCTAGGACTTCTAATACTATGTTGAACAAGAGTGGTGAGAGTGGGCATCATTGTCGTGTTCCTGATCTCAACGGGAAGGCTGCAAGCTTTTTCCCATTGAGGATGATATTTGCTGTGGGTCTTTCATAGATAGATTTTATGAAGTTCAGGAATGTTCCCTCTATCCCTATACTTTGAAGCGTTTTCATCAGGAACAGATGCTGGATTTTGTCAAATGCTTTTTCTGCATCAATTGAGAGGACCATGTGGTTCTTCTCTCTTCTCTTATTGATTTGTTCTATCCCATTGATTGATTTGCGAATGTTGAACCAACCTTGCAATCCAGGGATGAATCCCACCTGGTCATGGTGGATAATCTTTTTAATGTGCTGCTGGATCCTGTTTGCTAGGATCTTGTTGAGAATCTTTGCATCCATATTCATCAGTGATATTGGTCTGAAATTCTCCTTTTTGGTAGGGTCTTTGCCTGGTTTGGGGATCAGGGTAATGCTGGCTTCATAAAAAGAGTCTGGAAGTTGTCCTTCTGCTTCAATTTTTTGGAACAGCTTCAGGAGAATTGGGGTTATTTCTTCTTTGAAAGTTTGGTAGAATTCTCCAGGGAATCTGTCAGGTCCTGTGCTCTTGTTTTTTTGGGAGGTTTTTGATCACTGCTTCAATCTCGTTACTAGATATCAGTCTATTCAGGTTGTCAATTTCTTCCTGGTTCAATTTTGGGAGTTTGTAGTTTTCCAGGAATGCATCCATTTCATCTAGGTTGCTTAGCTTATTGGCATATAACTGTTGGTAATAATTTCTGATGATTGCTTCTATTTCCTTGGTGTTAGTTGTGATCTCTCCCTTTTCATTCATACTTTTATTAATTTAGGATTTCTCTCTTCTTTTGGATTAGTGTGGCCAATGGTTTATCGATCTTACTGATTCTTTCAAAAAACCAGCTTCCAGTTTCATTGATACGTTCTACTGTATCTCTGGTTTCTACCTCATTGATCTCTGCTCTAATCTTGATTATTTCCCTTCTTGCGTGTGGAGTTGGTTTGATTTCTTGTTGATTCTCCAGTTCTTTAAGGTGTAGAGACAGCTGGTGTATTCTGGATTTTTCAATGTTTTTGAGGGAGGCTTGGATAGCTATGTATTTCCCCCTTAGAACCTCCTTTGCTCTATCCCTTAGGTTTTGGACCGAAGTGTCTTCATTCTCATTGGTTTCCATGAATTGTTTAAGTTCATCTTTGATCCCAAGCATTCTTAAGCAAGGTGGTCTTTAGCTTCCAGGTGTTTGAGTTCCTTCTGAACTTTTCCTTGTGATTGAGTTCCAGTTTCAAAGCATTGTGATCTGAGAATATGCAGGGAATAATGTCAGTCTTTTGGTATCGGTTGAGTCCTCCTTTGTGACCCAGTATGTGGTCTATTCTGGAGAAGGTTCCATGTGCACTTGAGAAGAATGAGTATTCTGTTGTTTTAGGGTGGAATGTTCTGTATATATCTATGAGGTCCATCTGGTCCAATGTTTCATTCAATGCTCTTATTTCTTTATTAATTTTTGGCTTTGATGATCTGTCTATTTCTGAGAGAGGCGTATTAAGATCTCCTACTATTATTGTATTCATATCAATATGACTCTTTATCTTGATTAATATTTTTCTTATGTAATTGGGTGCTCCCATATTGGGGGCATAGATATTCACAATTGTTAGATCATCTTGGCGGATAGTCCCTTTAAGAATTATGTAGTGTCCTTCTGTATCTCTGACTACAGTCTTTACTTTAAAATCTAATTTATCTGATATGAGAATCACTACCCTGGCCTTCTTTTGAGGCCCATTGGCATGAAAGATGCTTCTCCATCCCTTCACTTTCAGTCTGGGTGTATCCTTAGGTTCAAAATGGGTCTCTTGTAGACAACATATGGATGGGTCCCGTCGTTTTATCCAATCTGCAACCTTGTGTCATTTTATGGGCGCATTTAGGCCATTCACATTGAGAGTGATTATTGAGAGATAGGTTTTTATTGACATTGTGTTGCCTTTGAAGTCTTTCTTTCTGTAGATTGTTTCTATATTTCTGTTCAATGATATTCTTAGGATTTTTTCTCTTTTATAGGACCCCCCTTAATATTTCCTGCAGTGTCGGCTTGGTGGTTGCATAGTCTTTTAAGCCTTGCCTGTCTTGGAAACTCTTTATCTCTCCATCCATTTTAAATGTCAGTCTTGCTGGATAGAGTATTCTTGGTTGCATGTTCTTCCCATTTAGTACTCTGAATATATTTTGCCAGCCCTTCCTGGCTTGCCAGGTCTCTGTGGAAAGATCTGACGTTATTCTAATGGGCTTTCCTCTGTATGTAAGGAGCTTCTTTGTCCTAGCTGCTTTTAAGAGGGGCTGTTGTGAAACATAATTCCTCATTTTAACTATAAGGTGTCATGAGGACTTTCAAGAATCTAAAATCTTGGGAGGAAATCTCTCAGCCTCTAGTACATGAACGTTGTTTCCATTTGTGAGATTGGGAAAATTTTCATATACAACTTCTTCCACTATATCTTCTAGACTTCTTTCTTTTTCCTCCCCTTCAGGGATTCCAACAATTCTGACGTTGGAACGTTTCATGGCATCATTTATTTCCCTGATTCTGTTTTCGTGGCTTCTGAGCTGTTTGTTCCAGGCTTCCTCCTGATCCTTTCTCTCTATCTGTTTGTCCTCCAGATCACTAATTCTATCTTCTGTCTCAGTTACCCTAGCTTTTAGAGAATTTAGATTAGATTGGAACTCCTTGAGAGCATTTTGAACATCATCCCTGGTGGCTTTCAGTTCTGCCCTAACATTGTGAACATCATCGCTGGTGAATTCTGTTTGGTCATCCATGGCTTTCTCCAACCTAGCTATTGCCTGGATAATTGTTAGTCTGAATTCCTTTTCTGACATATTGTCTATGTCGATAGCCATTAGCTCTGTAGCAGAAGGTCCATCCTCAGAGATTACTTTTGACTCATTTGCAGTTATTTACATTTTACTAAGGTAGGATGCATATGTTTCTTTTATTATGGGCATGGTAAAAGTGCTTTCTCTCCTTATACATAGATTACATGAGTTTATTTTTACCCTGAAATTGTGATTCTGGTGGCATATATTATAAAATAGAGATTCAGAAAGATGATATAATTAGAACTCAAGTTGAATCAGGAAAATACTGACTAGAGAAAACCAGAACTGAATTCCAAACACATATAATTGATTAGGCAAAAGCCTGGAATTTCTCAAGTGGAGAAGGCCAGGGCATATTTATTTTAGTACTAAATATTGCAGAATAGAGGGTCTTAAAATGGCTCAAACTGATGAATCAGCCAACAGGGAGAAAAGGATAGATAGGATACAAATCAATCCTGAGACACTGAGTCTAAGACCTAAGAGAGATCTTGGTCAATCTATAACTGGTAAGGATCAAGAAATACAAGACTTCAGCCTCAGGGTGATATGATGGCTATCATTAAGGATATGTTATCTGAAATTCTGTCTGTAAGTAACTATTCAGTTATTATTGAAACAAAATTAGAGAAGCTGGGCACATCTAAAATTTATTGAAAACAGGAATAGCACAAATAATTGATTAAGAAGAAATATGAAACAGGAAAAGAACTTGGTTTCTCTCATACTAAATGGAGTCATGGCAGATGGAATCATTGCAATGTGAATCAAGTGAACACTTTCTACGTTTCCCTATATCCTTCCCACTAAACGGCAAGATTAATCAGGAACCAAATCAGATATAAGTTGATAACATTCCACCACTAACACAGAAAACCATAGAAGTGAGAAGCCACGTCAAGATTATATATGTGTTGTACCTTCAAATTGAATTATTTTCTTTGTCCTCTGTACATGGTCCCATAGAGACAGTTTAAATTCCCAAGTCTCTCTTGCAATAGGTATGCTAATATGACTAGACTCAGGCTAATTAGATGAAAGAGGATGTGATTTAATTAAAAGCCTGATCTATTTCCATGTTAAATCAAGTTGTTTCCTTTGGATATTGACACCACCTCCCACCCATAACCATCACCACTTTTCCTCCAGGCTAGAATGATCACAGAGCAGTAATCAAGCCTCAACATTTCAGATGAGCGCAGTATTTTAGGGAATAAGCCAAATAACAAGAGGGAAGGAACCTGTGCTTTAATGACTTCAAGGAGTTACACTGTCTTCATGGCCATATACTGATAGGTAAATGAGTGAGAAACAACAATATGTCACATTTAATTTACTGTGTTTGGGGGTTTATTATTTATAACAGCTTAGCCTTTCTTGTAATTAATTCACTAGGGAAAAAAAGAAGCATATTTATGATATCACTATTCTGGTCAATACTAAGTCTAGAAGAAAAGATAAAAAGACATGATGAAAATCATCATAAAGCCCTTGAAAGAGAGATGCTTTAACTTTGAGGTAGTTATTTCTAAATATGAGAAATTTTACTCTATAACATGGAGCTGTAAAGGCAAGGGGGTAGTTGTTAAAACTATTCATACATTTTAAGTTCAAAATTGAAGGCAGTGTTTAATTAGAAACACCAAAGGCCATGTAACACCTCTTCTAGACTTCCTCATGAAGTTTTATCACTATGGAGCTTCTCCACCATCTTCATGCATTCTCTGTTATTGTCTTTGGAATTGTCCATTATGATACAGGAATACAAGAATGTGGTCTTGATGGCAAGATGGTGGGGACCTTTTGTTTCCATGGGAGTTGTCACTTTCATGGCCTGCAAGTTTCATTGACTAATGTGCTTTACATATCAATATCTTTCAGTCCCAGCCAACTGTGACCCCTTCATTTTTTTCCACATATTAGGATATTCTTGTTGATTGGCTTTTATACTCAACCTTAACAGAGTACTTGTTCTGCAAGTCTCTATTTATAAAATCATTTACGATCAGTTTCCATGGTCAAAAGAAGTAATAACTAATTGTGTTTTGCCACCTATTTGCATGAAAGATTTCTCAATATCAATATTGATATTCTTCTGATGATTACACATTGTAATTTCTAATAGGTCTATTAGCATATACTATTATGTCAGTTTATTCTGAAAATAATAATTGCCATTATTGAAACTATTAGTCCACTAATAATTACTAGCAGATGTATGCAGCTAAATATTAATAACTTGAATCAGAAGTAATATAATAGTTACTTTATCTTTATGTCATTTCACAAAGCTTAGTCCTAGGCATTACAAAATATTGTTAGCTCTATTGCAAAAAATTTTATTATGCACTGAACTCAAACAAGAAAAAGGGAAAAATATTTTATTAGTTTTTGTTTTTTTCATTTACTTTTTAAAAAGATCCATTTATTAATTTGAGAGAGAGAGAGAGAACAGGGGGGAGGGGCAGAGGGAGAGAGAATCTCCAGCAGACTCCCCAATCAGTGGAGAGCCTGAGAGACACAGGGCCCAATCCCAGAACCCTGAGATCGTGACTTGAGCCAAAATCGAAAGTCAGATGCTTAATGGACTGAGCCACCCAGGTGCCTCTCCTCTTACTTTTTCTAAGTCTCGAGCTCATTAGATTATTAGAATTTTTTAATTTTAAAAAGATTTTTTTAATTCAAAAATTAAAAAGATTTAAATTTAAAAAGATTTTATTTACTTGAGAGAGAGAGGGGAGAGAGAGTGTGAATGGGGGTTGGGCAGGGAGAGGATGAAGCAGGCTCCCGACTGTGCAGGGAGCCTGATGAATGTGGGACATGGTCCCAGGACCCTGAGATCATGACCTGAGCTGAAGGCAGACGCTTAACCCACTGACCCATCCAGGTGCCCAGGGCATACATCTTTTATTTTAGTTTTCTGTTTGTGTTGATTAAACATAGCATTTGGCTCAGACATATGCCCTTGGGTTAGCATTGCAGGTTTTTTGTTCTTGTTTTTTTTTTTTTTTAATATTGTAGAAAAATCCCTCTTTGACCAACTCTTTCTATAGCCTCTATTTTTAAAGAGTTTGATAAGGATAATACAAATGAAATTTCTGTTTGCCTAGGGATTTAAAGCCAAGTTAGAACAGATTTATGACAATATCAGAATAAACGTGAGGGATTCTATAACTACTGGGGTATTATAAGGGAGTTATTTCTGTGAGGCAATTAGGAGGTGATAATCTTGAGAGAACTAAATATTTTATTTATTTCTAAAATGTTTTACTATTTTACCTCAATAATTGGGAAAAATCATAAAGACAGCAAAGAATGAACCAATATCAAACCCTCTTCTATTCCACTTTATCTAAAGTTTAAAGTTAACATATAGGATAATGTCTAGTTTTGGATCAAACAACTTCATTTTCCATTAAGAGTAATACATTTTCTATCCAAACAGCAGATAATCTGCAAATCTAACTGATTCAAACTAAAGAATCTTTAAATTAGCATGGAAGGAATCTAAGCAGATAATTTTGACAAAAATTTGAAGCATTCATAATCAGCACTAACTCCTTCAGCTCTTATTAATTCTCAAATATTAAACTCAATTTGAAAAATGTTTTCATTTAATTCAAAATATATTGCTGGATGCTTACTATGTGCTACATGCTGTTCTAGTATTTTATCTGACAGGGGCTATATCAGTAAATAAACCAGACTAAAGCCTTGCCTCCTGGAAATTATCTTCTAGCAAGAGGAAGAAGAAACAAATAAACACAATAAGTAGTTAAAGCAGGGGCACCTGGGTTACTCAGTCAGGTAAGTGCCCAGCTCTTAATTTTGGCTCATGTCAAGATCTCAGGGTCCTGGGATGGAGCCCTGCATCAGGCTTCCAGCTCATAGGGAGTCTGCTTGTCCTCTCTCCCTCTGCCTCTTCCCCCCACCCCTGCTTCTCATTCTCTCTCTCTAAAATAAATGAATAAATCTTAAAAAAATAAAGTATATTATAAGTTCTAAGGCTATAAATACTTTGCTGTAAGAAATAGAGCACAGTAATGGGATGTGACAGTGTGGAGAGTGTACATGTTGCAATTTTAAATAGGACACGGGGTTGAATTAAACATCACTGTGGAGGTGAAATTTGAGCAAAAATTTAAAAAATGTAAGCAGGTTAGCCAGATGGATATCTGGGGGAAGAGAATTTCAGAAAGAGGAAATAGGAATAAGAAAGCCCTAAGGTGGGAGCATGTGGTGTGAGTTTCAGGACAGCAAATCACCCAGCAGGTGTCAGTACAGTGAAGGAACACAGCTAGAGTAGGGGAGGTGAGAAGAGGTCAGAAGGGCAAGGAATATATCTGTAAGACATTTTAGGATTAGAAAAACCATTCAAACAGAAAATCTTCCATGCTTAAATAGATAAATTTTTACATTTTTTAAAATAAATTTTATTTATGTTGAAAAAAGTCTCTGACAGCAGAATATAAATGAGGCTAATATATCATATATTGGTTAGTTTTTCTCCACATGAAGGTTGAATAGGAAGAATAAAAATGGCGTGTTAGCTTATTTTTATTTCCATCAGAAATAATTTTCCATGAGAAAACTAATAAGAAATGGGTCTTTTCTATATTCAAAGTGTAGGAGGAGAAAAAGTAAGACAGAAAGGGTATTCCTGAACGTAATAAAATATAATTCCCTCCTGTTTACAAGCAGTCCTTGCCATCTGAATGCAAATTTGGATCATGTACTTTATTACGTGTCAACAACTCCACAGTTTTTTCAAAACCCAATCCAATCCATAAGAAGCATATGTTCTTAAATATTTTGTTCAGAAATAAGTGACATCTAACACAAGCAATGACAAATGTCTCCTTTAACCTTGAATCAAACTACAGTAAATGACAACCAAGCACTTAGAAAAAGCTATTCCATTTTCTGTACTTCTCTGTATCTTTCTTTTAAATGCAACTATTTCTTTGGTGGCTTAGCCACATACCAGATTTGAAATGGTTGTGTTCAGTTATTTTCGTTACTGGTGCACTTATTTCTTCATAATTCAAAAATAACTGAAAGGATTATTTTTTCTCAGAGCTTTCCAAAAGAAACACCTTATCACTTAGATGAAGTGTGGAAAGTTGAATTCTAAAGCCAAAATGGTTATGAATGTCCAAAGGACTGAAAACACAGGATTATAAAAGGCAACTGGAATCCACATTTTTAAAATACTGTTTGCCACAATAAACATTACATTTAACACCCCATTTTTATTTCCTGGTCTTAGTGTTATACCCAAATCTATGCATTGAAACATACATTAAGAAGTCAATCCATTTTTTTTTCCTGGCAAAATTTATGAAAAATAAAGGAAAGTAAAAGCATAATCTAAGGAAGGGCTAGAATGTAAAAAATCGGTCATTTTTTTTTCCTATAGAGTAGACAAACTCTTCATGAAATAATTTACTCTTACTTCATACACACAGATTCTAATGGTATAGTAAAATTGCTTTTAGAGACCATTTTCATTTCATCTGAAGGATACTCTTTTTGATATGTGTACTGTGACAGCAAAGATAGAGTGCTAAGTGTTAGCTCTCTCATCTGCAATTCAAGATTTACTATCCTATTCAAATCAATCGTAATATAATATTGACAGAAAGAGGGGGCCCCTCTCAATATGTCTCCATATATCTCCCTATATCTCCCTCAGGGCAGATTTAGTCCCGTAAAATTTTCAGTGTGTGACCTCTTAATAAACATAGACTCTTTCTCACATAACAGTGTCTGCGATGCTTCTGTTATGACTTTCAGGCAGTGACACTTACATCGGAGTTATTTCAGCTTCCTCCATAACAAATATATCATCAATTTTGTCCTCGTCAAGGAAGATGGGAGTCCCAGTGGGTCCAATTGCAGAGAAGTTTGCCATGTTCTCTCAATTCCTGCTTCTTTCCCCATTATGATATGATTTCAAGGGATCTTGTGAAATAAACCATGACATGGCAGAGGCTGGGCTGGCCTTATGGATGGGCAAGTAGGAATGGAAATTAAGTAGAGAAAGGAAAAAAGAGGCCATCTTGTGCTTAAAGGTCACATAATTACCTCATCACGCTATTTCACACTCAAAATTTAATTTAGATTTTTAAAAACGTCTACCTCAAGGGTGCCTAAAAAATCAAATACCACTGAGCGTGATAGGAACATAAAGTTGAATAAATTTTTCTCAAATAGTTCCTAGAAGAGTCTGCTGGAATAGACTAGAACAATTTACATCTTGATAGGATTGGGGAAGTCTACCTATGGTGCTGCTCTCTGTCCATACACAAACATCTTCAGGAGAAAAGTGATGCTGGAAATAGATGTACAAAAAGAAGGCAAACTTCACTCATGCCAACATTTTGCCTGAGTCCAAGTGTTGGGTCACCAAAAGCAAGCCTATTTCAACCCTACCTATTACTAAGGGACAAAATAAACATGACTCTAGTGAAACAGAAAGGGTGAAGATTGTCTACTCCTAAAAAATACTCAAGTCATCATTTTCTGAGCCAAATTTATTCACTTACTCATTCATGCCTGTACTCATGTATAAATATGTGGAATGCCAGAAATTGTGGGCAGCTCTCTGAAAGATACAGAATGGAAGAGAACATGGCCATTTTGCTGAAGGAACTCACACTCAACTGCAAGAGATAAAGCCAAAAAAAAATTATCGTAAAAAATAGAAGGTGATGGAGAGAGGTTAAAAATGCTCTGAAGAATGCATAATTCAAAGGAGGAATCTTTGACTAAGAAAGTGAAAATGAAGAACTTTCCCTCCATGAAGAATTTTTTCATGGGGGAAATGGCATTTCAAGTGTCTGTGAAGACAGTTTCAACAGGCAACACTGTTGACAGCAACACTCACTACCTACTGACTGAATACATACATTAATAGCGTAGAGTAGAAAGTACACTGGATTAGTGTTAGTGATGTGGTGTATATTTATACCTCTACTATCTTCTCTTGGGCAAACTATTAAAATTTTTGAGCCTCAGTTTCCCCATCTGCAAAGTATGAGGATTAGATTACATTGACTTTAAATGTTTTTCTACCAGTATTTTATGAAAGCATGGAGTCCATGTTTGGTCAAGCTTTCTGTGGAGAAACGGACTACTCTTGAGAGTATTCAGTAAGGTGACAGAATTCTATAGTAGGTATTGTGGTTGTCTTACCAACCTCCATTCTACCTTACCTCTCTTCCCCTCATTTTGTGTAGCTGCCAGGAAGTTATCCCCAGATCCAAGGGCACTTCCTGCCTTCCCACTACTTTTGACCAGGGAGATTATTTTGTCATTCGTGATCTAACTCCATCTAAAGTCAGGACTAGGCACTAATTGGTTCAGAGCTGACCTATGAGAGCAAACTTGGACATTTATTCAAGCTGAAGACAGTGGTCATTTTTCTCAAACTGGATGCACAAAAGAAGCTGACAGACATCCCATGACCACAAGGAAAGCATCTTGAGGATAAAGATGAAAGGAAAAATGTGGAGTTGCAAAGATACCAGGTAACATGGAAACAGAGCTCTGCTTATACACTGACTAATGTTTATTTATCCTCGGACTTGCTCATCATTTCTTCATTCGTGAGCTAATAAACCCCCCTTCGCAGTTTAAGGCATATGAGTTTGGTTTTTCTGTATCTAACAACCCACTGTTCTAAACCACTTTAAAAAAAAAAAATTAACTTATTTGTGTGTGTGTGTGTGTGTGTGTGTGTTCCAGAATTCATTGTTTATGCACCACACCCAGTGCTCCATGCAATACATGCCCTCCTTAATACTCACCACCAGGCTCACCCAACCCCCCACTCCCCTTCTCTCCAAAACCCTCAGTTTGTTTCTTGGAGCCTTTTCATATTTTTTAACAAAGTTATTTTTTTCTAAACCAGTTTTCTAAACGAATTAAGTAGTAAACCATACATTCACATATAAATATTCCCAATTTAGAGAGCTTACACAAATTTATCTGACAAAATTTTCAACAAAAAGGCTATGACTTTTTCTGTCTGAAGTGGAAAGCACAGTTAACTGTATAGGAGAGCTTTCATAAAAGAAAGGATTTAAAAAGGAAGAAAAGAAGAAAATGCCTATTCTCTGGAGGCTTTCTATCATTCTGCTATAATTTTAGTCCAGGATATTTTTGGTATCATCCTTACTTCCATCCCATTAAAACATGAACCCCAACCCTCTTCCCAAGGAGTGCCAGTGTTTTCAAGGATTGAAAAGAAAAAGGAATACCCTTTGTAGTCATGTGGCTCACATCTTTCTTCTACACTTGAGGCTCCTCACTCCCAAAAAGGGAAATGGCTTTGCCTGGGATATTCAGTGCCAGAGTGGGGATAGGGTCTCAGGAATATGTACCTCCCTGACCCCTGCCTCCTGAGCCAGACAGGCTGTTCTTCATTCCAACAGCAGAATGCTCTCTCTGATCCAGCTACAGAATCTTTAAACAGTGGATGGTGCCATCGAGTTACACACAAAACTGCTCCAACTAATTCTTTTCTTTTTAACTTCCCCAGTGTCAGTTTTCCAACTCCCATTTCACAAAATATAAAGAAGCCCTGAGAATCAAAGAACCCCAATTATTTAAACAAACATGAGTGGCTGACATAGGATGAACTACAGATCTCCAGACTCTAACCACATGTTCATTCCTCAGTTCCAGTCCATTATCCCTACTGAGTAAACAGTACACCTTGAATAATGTTTCCCTAAATCTCTTGATGAACAAATAAACTTTTGTTATTAGAGTCACGAAAATGTAGAATTTTGCACTTGAAAAGAACCCTAAAGATCATTTAAGTGAAACCTTTCCCCCAATTAATTATGATGCCAGAATCTACTTGCTAGGCCTATTCCTTCTTGAAGAAGAAGGTGGTCTCCATGCTACGTAACAGATGTCTTCTCTATTTGTAGGGCTATGTCCAATGTCATGAAAATTTGAGCCCTAAGAAAATAACTCTTAGCTTGCTAAGATAATTCTAATAATAGCTAATAATTCCCTTGTTATTCATCGTAATGCCTTAAGTATCAAAAACAGAGAGAAATCTTTAGGGAATGGCACTCTATTCTGCAACTATGATACCATGACATTTACTATGTATAAAATACCTTTTTTTAATTACACAGAGATTATTGTATATAACTGCACATTGAAATACTGTCATATATGAAATGTTACTTCTCTTGTCTATCCTTACTTTTTCCTGACTTTGAATTTCCTTTAATGAATAGCAGGAAGAAATTTCCTTGTCATATATTAGGCTGTTATGCTTTGTTTTAGTGGCGTTTCAATCAAAGATTTATATTGTCTAATTCAAATTTTCAGGTGACCAAACAATCCTTTCCTTACGGCCAGAAATAAGTATGAAGTATCATAAGCTCTGAGACAGAAGTGTTCAACTGCATACAAATATAAGATATTTTGAAATTATCTATAGAGTTTTGAGAAATTAGTTACATATTTGGTAGATATTTGCCTCTCCCCATGTGGGCACTGGCCACAATAGAAAAGTCTTTTTTGTTGGTTTAATTCCCTCTTCAGACTGTGATTATTAATAGAGTAGCTAATTGTTTTAGTAATTACTTAGGACCACAATCATAAAAATAAGATAAATACTGAAATAAACAAACATCATTACTTCACTTTACTCTAAGTCAGGAAGTTGAATGGTGTAGTGGAGAGACTCCAGACTTTAGTCCCAGAAAGGCTTGAGTTGAAACCCTAGTTATAATGTTTTTTAATGAATGTTTTAGGAAATTCACTGAGATACTTTGGCCCTGTCTTTCCTCATTTGTAAAAAAGGAATACTAGTAACTAATTCTAAGAATTTTTTTTTTGAGAATTAGAAGTGATATACATAAGTTAATCAAGAAATTTTAAGTACTAGATGTTTGTGAGCAGGAAATACTAGTTTTTCCTTTCACAGAGATAGTTTAATGAGTCAATGATATCATACTACTCCAATCTTTAAAAGTCATGTTTATTCTTATGTCATTTATAAAAACAGATTCTCTTTCACTTTGCCATTATTTTTTAAAAATTAGCCAACATATAGTACTTAGTTTCAGATGTGCTGTTCAATAATTTATCCGTTGTGTAGAACACCCAGTACTCGTCATATCACATGCCCTCCTTAAAATCAATTACCCCATCCCCCTACCCACCTCCCCTCCAGCAACCCTCAGTTTGTTTCCTGTGGTTAAGTCTCTCATGGTTTTTCTCCCTCTCTGATTAATTTCCATTCAGTTTTCCCTCCAAGCAAAGGAAACAGCCAACAAAATTAAAAGGCAACCAACAGAATAGGAGAAGATATTTGCAGATGACTGATCAGATAAAGGACTAGTACCCAAGATCTATAAAGAACTTACCAAACTCAACAGCGAAAAAACCAAACAATCCAGTCAAAAAATGGGCAGAAGACATGAACAGACACTTTTCCAAAGAAGGTATTGTGGAGGCATGGAGCACTGGGTGTGGTGCATAAACAATGAACTTTGGAACACACACAAAAAAATAAGTTAAATTAAATTTTTTTTAAAAAGGAAGACATACAAATGGCCAACAGACACATTAAAAAAAATGTTCCACATCACTTGGCATCAGGGTAATATAAATCAATGCCATAATGTTCATTATTTAAAAACGTATCTGGCCACGTCACCTACTTAAGTAACAAATTGGACTAACTGTAACAAATCAAACTAGCTAGCACTGAAAATGAATCAGCACCTCTGATTTATTCCATGTCCTCTGCTAGCATGGCCTTAGTTACTTAGAGCCTCCATCACGTCTTAGTTTCTTCCAGTAAAGAAGCTTCTAAGAACTAACACAATTAAAAATAGATCTAATGTCAAACTAGGATAAGAACTTATCCATATTCATTGGTGAAAATAATATTATGTGATTAAACTACAAAGATAAACAAGTTAGCTTATCAACTGAGAATGCCAGGGGCTCTGGTCCCTTTGTCATCTGTATTTTTAATAACATTAAAACAATTTTTTTAATGTTGTGTTATAATTTATCACCTGCCATTTAAAGAACTAATGTGTTCAGATCAGTATGATGTTTGATATGGTGTTGTAAACAGCTTTGTAGATATGTTTTCTGCTTCCGAAAACGCTCTGATGTGCTTATAAACACAAGAAGAGAATGAATTGGTTCTAGTTTCCCCATACTTTTACTTGTTGATAATTAACTTATCAATGGCTTTTTTGTATATCTCTGCTTTCATCTTTCTTCCCTATTACTTAGCCATACTGTTAGCTATAGAGCAGAACTTTTTATATGCTAGCAATTATGGGGTTAAGAAGTATCACAGGAAAATTGCAACATAGCAACTGTTTGGCTAAGGTCATGCCACAGGGAGATAAGGCAATGAATAAGAAGAAAAATCACTTAAATGAGAAAAAGTTATTAACAAATCAGGAGAAATCAAGTGTGTGTGAGAAAGCTTGATGTTTTGTATTTTGTGTTCTCAGATATATAGTTTACTACCTGTGTCATGACTCTACCATGAGCAAATGCTGTAAATTATTACAAACTACATAAAGTGAGACTTCTTCACAATATTTCCCCGCTTAATGGTTTCCCAAATGTAGGAAGACCTTGACTTACACAGAGGTGATCCTCTAGGAGTGGGGCTCAAGCCCCACACATTCCTTGTTATTACTAGTGATGTAGAAGAGCTTCATGGTTGCTGGGGTTAAAACTATGAGCAAGAGGACTTCAGGATGCAGACAGTCTGATGAAGAGTAAGAAAGTAAACAGGACACAGGGGCTGCTACTGTTACTACTACGTAATAAAAACAACAGAATGTATATGTGTAAACAGAACCTTTCCTTTAGTAGACCATAACCTTCAGCAAGTTACTTTATATGACCCTCTGTTTTGTACATCTATAAAGTATGGACGATAATTGCCTTGTGGAACAGTTTTACAGGTTAAATTAGATATGTATGGGAAATGTTAGCACTGTGCCCGGAACAAAGTAAGAACTCAATGAATAGGATCTATTTATGTATTTCTATTATTACCTATGTTAGTTCTACTATTGGTGGTATAATGCCATATTAAAAAAGCTTTTCCACCCAAGTAGAACACAGACTCGTTAGCACATTAAAATATGCAGGCATGTTAAAAAGTAATTGTACCAGACATTATATATGATAATTATAAATGATTGCCAGGGAATCCATGCCAAAGATGTTATTTTTATATTTCTCTCCAAAAACCAAAAAGAGTTGGCATGACATTCTTGTCACAAAAAGATTAAAGAGAAAGAAAAAAGCAGCTTTCTTGATGGTTACTAGACCCATTTCTCAACACAAAGGTTAAAAAAGATTCTAACGACTATGTGTCCAATGTAGATATCTAAATATAAATAACAATTTTTTAAAAGATTTATTTATTTATTTACTTGAAAGAGAGGAGAGAGAAAGAATGAGCAAACACAAACAGGACAGACAGAGGAAGAAGGAGAGAGAATCTCAAGCCGACTCCATGCTGAGCACAGAGCCTGATTCATGGCTCCACCCTGAGATCAAGAACTTGAGATCAAGACCCTGCGATCTGGACCTGAATTGGAAACCAAGAGTTGGATGCTTAACTGGCACTGCTACCAGGCACTCTGGCATATAAATTACAATTTTTATAGCCTTAATCAACAGTCCAAAAGTTAATATATAATCAAAGATGCACAAGGACAAAAATATATCAGAAATATTGGACAACATCAAATGTGGTTGTCTTTACAGTTTCTAAAATGCAGATAGTTATTGAATTTGTCTGGTTGGCTGTCCTTTATCTCTTTGTTGACACAAGGAACTGAAACTTGCCATCACTGTAACTTTTGTCCCTAATTTCATGGTGGTAATAAGAATGGCCGCCAGAGGACAGCTCTAACCCAGAGTGACAGCTGCTGTGACCACACTTGTTCTAGGCTGGTGAACATTGATCGTCTCCATGCACGTCAGCTCAATCAGGGGCGGTTTTGAACTCCTGGGCAGGAAATGATTTGATGACCAAATACAGCATTGGAGAGGGGATGATGGCAGAAAACATCGTATTGACAAGGCCACTGTAGCAGGCAGAAAAGGGAAGGTTTCATTGTTGTTACACACTTGAGCTCATTCTGACCCAAACAAGTCTGCAGAGAAAATGCCAAGGGATCCATAAGGCCCACCTGTCCTCACAAGTACCAATCACACGTTTTGGCTGACAATTCCACTCAAGTGATAGAAATGACAGTTTCAACCTTTAAGTGTGGTGTTTCTCTTCCTTATTACATATATTACATATATATATGTAACATATTACATATATATATGTAATATATTACATATATTACAGAAGATAGAAGATTATGTGTGAAGACCAGAGTGCTGAAAATAGAGTGACATCAAACTTTTAGCCCTGTTCCCAAACTTCTTTTCATGTGGTTACAGATGTTCCTCTTAAAACTAAGAAGGTGAAAGTGTGATTAGGAAACCTGATTTTTCATCCTGCTTCTAGAAACTACATTTGTGGTTTTTGCAGCACACTATTAAAGAAGTTTACTAATACATTGGGTAAACAAATTTGATAAACTACCTTTATGCCTCCCTCATTGGAACTGACTCTTCATTTATTTGTTTTTGTGTTGGTGGGGGCTGAGAGGAGAGTTGGGGGGATGGCTTTATTGATAGGACTTGAAGAGGCAGACTGTACAAATTGAGAATGTGTGAAAATAAGCAAAAGCATTAATTTTGAGGAAAAAATGCCTAATTCAGTATCTTAAATATCACTTCCCCACGAGGGTAAAGATATCTAGTGATTATGTATTACACAAGAGAGCTATAAAATCAGTAGAGCTGAATCTTTTTAAGCCATATCTCTTTTAAAATGATATTTTAGACTCATTATTATATGAAAATAATGTGCTAACGCATTACTATGAGGGAACTTTAGTTCCTACCACAATAAATAAGTTCTTAGTTTGCAAGTACTCAGGAGGAACGTAAATAATTAAATCAACTTAAAAAAATGTGCCACAGATATAAAAGTGGCCCAGAGATTTGTGGGTACTTAAGACACAGGAGGAGGAATATACGGAGATGCTAAAGAATTTGGGGATAAGATTGGTAAAGTACTGATTTAAGTAAAACTATGTGAATGTTGATAGATATGCTACTAGTGAGTATTTTTGTCCCATTAAGAGTTAACCTCCAGGAAATCGTGGATCACAATACTATGATATCAAGGTGAAATGATGTCTCTAGAAGGTCATTAGCACACATGGAGTCCTAAAAAGTAGAATATAAGGAATGAGGGTCTATTATTGCATCCAGCGATTTACTGTGGGAGGGGTCCTAGCTGCTGGGATAAACTATTGGATCCCACTGTTTATCACTGAGAAGGGGCGTCAGGATCCTGTAATGCTATAATACCATCCAAAATGATCCCTTATACATCTTGAATTATTTTGGCTTTTCACTCAGTTCACTATGCAAGGATCAGAATTTTCTGTTTAAAAGAAGAAAAATCTTAACCACTTTGCAGCATTAATTTTTTTTTAAAGATTTTTATTTATTTTATTTGACAGAGAGAGATCACAAGTAGGCAGAGAGGCAGGCAGAGAGAGTGAGAGGGAAGCAGGCTCCCTGCTGAGCAGAGAGCCCGATGCGGGACTCGATCCCAGGACCCTGAGATCATGACCTGAGCCGAAGGCAGCGGCTTAAACCACTGAGCCACCCAGGAGCCCTGGAGCATTAATTTTAATAATCTGGAATTCTGATATAGTCGAATCTTTTGCCAACTATGTAACAAACCCTGAACTGTAATACATAGTAGATCATTAAAATCACTCAGAGTTAGTATTATGCAAATAGAACTGAGAATTAAGCCAATAGGAAACCATTTGTAAAAAACACATGTGTCTATCAGTTATTTATTATTCCTATTACAAAATCCCTCCAAAATAGTGGCATAAAACTGCAATGATTTACTATTTCCCATAATTCTATGCATTAGCAATCTGGGTAGTTCTTCTGCTGGTCTAACTGGGGTTCTCTCACATAGCCGTGGTCATCTGATGTTTTGAAGGGACTGGGAAATCAGAACAATTTCACTCATGTATCTGGCAATCTGTGTTCTCTGTTGTTTGGGGCACACTGGTCACCTCCATAGGATTCTTACTTTCTACTTGATTGAAACCATTCAAAAGGCTGGCCCAATACCAAGAAATTAGAGAAGCAGAGACTACCTCCTGGTGGAAGGAGCAGCCACATTACATAGCAAAGCAACATGGATACAGAGATGTTTTCTGCATTTGAAGCATAGTTCTCTCCAACACTTTCCACAGCACTTTGTTCCAGTTGCTCCCACTGTGCCTTTCAGTGTTTGCTCACTGTGTCCATTCAGTACTTTACTAAGGATGAGTGTAAGACCACAGGCAGAGAAATGGGAGGCAGAGGCAGGAGTTATAGCAGTAATGGAAGAGCTGTATTTTTTTTGGTGTTTTAAATGCAAATTCTGTCTTAAAAAAAAAAAAAAGTTCATGGATCTGTGTTGACCTCCACATAGGAAAAAATAATCAGCCAAATGTACCAAAGACATTAGAGGGGAAAAAAAAGTGCTCTGAAAAATATTCCATAAAGCAAGGCATGTGGGAAAATAAAGGCTTGTTACAAAGCTAAAATAAGTTTACATTGAAACACACTTACAACCAACATGGATTTCACAAATCTATGTTTTGTGTAGAAATTGTTCCAGCTATCTTATTCATGCTTTTATTGTTTCTGTTTGGTAATAAAAATATTTTCCAACTCTGACTAAAAACAAGTTTGCATCAGAAAACAAAACAAAACAAAAACAAAAACAGAAAAACCTCAAGAAAGTTTATGTCCGATGATGGTATGGGACATAAACTTTTTTTTTTCAGATTGTTTTAGAAAACAAATAAATAGTAGATGTGATAGCTTTTGTGTTTAAATTGGAAGAAAAATATGAAGAAAAAAATGATCACTAACAAAATTTCCAAAGAAAATAAAATACTCGGTAGAAGGGAACCACTTAACAGTAGCTAAAAGGAAAATTGATGACAACTGAGGTTCCCAGGCCTCTGATCAACCTCAGCTGTTCTGTCCTTAAACTTCAAACAAAGGAGATGTTGGGCCACTGGGAAATTGCTGCTTGAGAACCTACAATGGCTTCCTTTTAAACAATAAATCAAACTCCTTCTTGTGGAAACATGAGTTCCTATACGCAGCTCCCTCTGGATGTATCCAAGCTGGTCTGCCTCAGCTTGCCAGAAGGAGCCCACGGTCTGCTCAGGGAGCCATCCTCCCACTGGTGATCAATCATGCTGATCTCCTGTCTACCTACCTGTGCTCATGCTGCTCCACCCTGGAACCTGCTGTGTCTCCTATTCTAATTACTCACATCCCATGCCTTCGAGATGCGCCTACCTCCTACACCCTCTGTTAAAGTCTATCCAACTATTCTAGGCTACACTGACTTTCCTGTCCCCATCTTCCCTGGGGAATTCTTAGAACTGATAACATGCAATCATAAGTATTAGAGAAACAGCAACTCCACTATATTGGATGCTTTTCATGTGCCAGGACAGTGGGTGATGCCATAGTCACGTTTCCCAGCTTCTGTTCTTTCTCTCAAGTAGCATTCTTACTGCCTAGTGAGCAATGATCTTGGCCTGTTGTATATAGTCTTGAATTAAGGAAAATTCCAAGAGACTGTTTTCCAGTACAAAGCTTAGAAGACAGTTTCTTCTCTCCTTATTCCAGTACCCCACAGGCAATAGACACATGTCTTTCGTTCTTGAAGAAGTGATGGAAGGACTAGTAGAAAGGCCCGAGGTCATTTACCTGGTGGTGGAAATCACCAGAGTAGTGTTCTCGGTGTCCTGTCAAGACCCTTTCAACTATAAGACAACTGTTTTGCTTCTTATCTCTTGCTTCTTATCTTTCGGGAGCTGCTTAATTCATGTCATTCCTACATCTGCTCTGGGCAGCCTTCCATTAATTCTTGAGTTTCTGAACCTTTTCAATAAACTGCTTTACTTCAATTAGCCTGAATCTCTTTCAGTTATTTGCAGCCTGGTATTGTGATATAGCCAGGCACTGTAGGACGTATAGACAGAGAAGGTATAATCCCACGTTGCAGACACAGTCCAGAGCAAAGCTACTTTTTAATTTTCCTTTAACTGCACTTAATGGTTATGTTGTTAGATAGTAGAAATGAATCTTAGCTAATTTAGGTCAATCTTTAACCAACTTAAAATCTCCCCCTACCTGTATTCTCAAGGTTGCTTCTGGTTCACGAGGCTTATAAGACGTGGGCTGGTTAGGAGGAGGCTCTGTGTCTCCATAGTTACCCATCCATGCTGGTGACCACCCGATGACTGATTTCTTGCCAGATTCATGGCCATTGTTATAGGCTAAATTATGATCACTTTCCTCAAAGTTACATGTGGAAGCCCTAACTTCTAGGGCCTCCGAATGTGATGATATTAGGAAATAGAGCCTTTAAAGAGATGATTAAGTGAAAATGACACTATTTAGGAGGGCCTTAATACAATCTGGCTAGTGTCCTGATAGGAAGAGGAAACTTAGACACAAAAAGAGACACTGGGGATGTGCTTGCACAGAGAAAGGCCCATGTAAAAACACAATATTAAGGCAGCCATCTGAAAGCTATGGAGAGAGGGCTTCAGAGAGCTAAACCTGCCAACACCTTGATCTCAGACTTCCAGCCTCCAGGACTATAAGGCTATAAATTTCTGTTGTTGAAGTCACCCAGCCTGTGGTCACAGTTAGGGCAGACCTAGCAGACCATCACGGCCATTGCTCCATGTTCACCATTGCTGTTTACCTCTTCCTATTCCTAACCTCTACAGATTTGAATCTGAAGCTCATTCATATGCTTCCTTGACCTTCCTGGGCAGTTCTAGTTTCCCCTAAAACCCATGTTCTTAAATACTACCTTAGATTGTTTCTTGCCCAATTCTACTATCAGATTGCTAGCTTCATACTTGAATGCATACTGTGCCCTCAAGGCAGGGCACATGAGTATAATTAAACTCAAAGTCATATTGATGACTTATAGCTTCATAGATTTTGAAACTAATTTGTGTTTGTAGAGATTCTCCACTTTGCTCCAGGACTCCTGTCTCCAGCTAAAGTATCCTCTTATGGATCAATGAAAAAGGAATATTGGATGTAGGTCTCCCCACCCAATAACAACTGCTTTATATGGAAACATTTAGGACAAATGTTATGTCAGTTCGCTTTATGCAAAATAAAGTTTCCATAAAATAACTAAAGATACACACAGACATATACACACACATAAATATCATAATGTTACTTTACATAAAGTTATTAATCTTGGAAATTCTTGAAACTTTTATGTTACTAGGTTGGGATCAAACTGCAACTGGTTTAGTATCCAGTTCAGAGTGGTCATTTAGTAAATATTTTTTTAGTAAGTGATGCAGAAGATAATTAACATCAATTCCGTGCTTTGCTATAGTCAAGGACAATTTGTTAAATGTTGTTTCACCTTTTGTTTTAGAAAGAAATGAGGAAAAAGAGAAGGCTAATTTTCCAGGTGAGAAATGAACAAAATATTGCTGGACAGCCAACATCTGGTATCAGTTAAGTCTGGATTGGACAGAGAGAGAAAAAAAAAAAATTATACCAAAGGGAACAATCCCGTATTTGCAGGGAAAAGAAGGCGATGACACAGTGGGTCTTTTCCGAGATTAAACACTTTCCATTTTGCAGCCTCACTGCAAACAGAGTGTTTATCTTTGTTCAGGTTTTGCATTTCATTGTCTAGTAAATAAACTCTGGAGGCAACAATGCTAGAATCCTCATTTCCCAGAGAGTGATGCCAAAGTGCCTTACCCTTTCCAACTCCTTAGCAAGCTACTATTGACGGCTGCCATAGGTTAAACAACAACAACAAAAAAATTCACATGGAGGAGTTGGGTAGCTGTTCTCCTTTCCAGGAAACTAAGAAAAGAGAAAGAACGTCCTTTCCAGGTCAGTGTACTCGAAATTTGAGTAAATTAAATCAACTTGTGTTGGGAGTACAAATGTTATAAGTAATAACTCCCATATAAATCAATGGTGAATTGAATGTGGCTCTAGAATGCTTTAGAGCATTGTAAAAACAGCCAGAACTCAGTGTATCTGCAATGCAGCCACATTGCTGTTATGTATGGAAATATAAATTTCACCTGAGTCCCAACAGCCTGAGGTGAGCAGGATGAAGTATCACACCCCTTGGCCAGGACATCCTAGATCCCCTTACCTGCCGCAACATTTAATCCAGGTTCATTCATAAGCATTTTTACTCTAGCAAGCCGATTTAATGGCCCCTTTGTGCAATTATGATACATTTCTTGATTCTATATGACTATACTAAAATGCTATGAGTTATAAACTTTATAACATAGTTGCAATATTGATACTAAAATATAAATGGATTCAGGAAGGCTGGAAGCTGACTAGCTATACAGATATATGTAGTGAGGAAAGCTAGAGAATATGAGAGTCAAATGTCAAATATATGTGACAAAAATGAAATTACAGCTTTTATCTCAGAAAACTATTTCCTATAACTAATGTCTCCAATAATTTAAGATCTCTATTTCCAAATGATCTAGATATTATGTGGTTATAGTAGAGCAGGTGATTCTGGGCAAGAAAATGAAAATTTTAAGACATTGCAATCATTAGCAAGAAAAGCAGCAAGAGTTTAGCTACTGTTCTTTAGGATTATCTATCTGCACACCCTCCCCCCCACACCCATGCACACATAAGGGTGACAACTTAGCAAATTGTAAATATTTACCTACGTAGTAATGGCCCAGATACTCATTAGTTTTCTGCGCCCTGTTGAAAAAAAAGAATTCTATCTAATAAAAGGGTGTGAGTTTCCTGAAAGAAATATTCTCTTTCCCACCCTGCAGACTGAGAAAGAACTTGTCGTAGAATGTGGTTGAAACTGTTGGCCCAGCTGGTATGCTAATAGTGAATCCTAGAACCTACAGGCTTCCCCAACCAGTCCTTGCAATCCTCCCCCTCACCACCCCAGAGCAATTCATTCCCCTAAAACGATGGAAGAGCTGAACAGAGCATGCATTGTTTCTCCAAACTTTTCAATAAGATCAGTCACTCTACCCTCCCAGGGGTGACATCAGTAAAGGAGTGGATTCGGGAGTGGGCAAAAATTATCCACTTTAGGGGCTTAGAAGGATTCATTAGTGCTCCAGTTCATTATTATGCAAGAAAAGAAGACACCAGTCTCAAACCATTGTGTCTTCAGTCTTCAGGGTCGGTCACATGCCCTCTTATATGGCAGCCATGGTGACATCTGTCAAGCTTGTAGCAGGAATACAGGTGATTGTTCTGATGAGAAATGTGGGTTAGAAGGAGTGTGAGGGGGTGCCTGACTGTGGCAAGGATGATTATTACTCATGTTTGTGTTACCAATCCCAAGAGCAGGGCCAGGCACTCATTAAATGTTTCCTATATATAACCGATACCTAGTAACACTTCTGAAAACAGATATACAGTGCTGCATAGTTGCATGGCTACCAAAGATAGTAACTAAATGTATCAACTTGAGAGTTAGACTGCCTGCAGTCCAGGTCAAATATAAGTCCACTCTGTGCTTGATGATGACCTGGGTGAGATACTTAGCCCTCTATGCTTCTCTGTTCCCTTACCAGTAAAATGCAAATATGATAGTATCTACCTGGGAGGGTCATAATGTAAATATAAGAGATAATACAAGCATAGTATAATGAATAATCATTGTAGGAATTAAAATAGTTTATGAAATTATAAAATTATTTATGAACTACATACACAATTAACTGAGATTATCTGTAGTTTTACTTTCCATGGTTTCTGTTAGCTGTTGTTAACCACAGTCCGGAAGTTGAAGATCATCCTTCTGACGTAGAGTCAGAAGGTCAATGGTAGCCTAATGCTATATTACAACACCTACATCGTTTATTTCATTTCATCTCATCACATCTGCATTTAATTATCTCACACATCACAAGAAGAAAGATGAGGACCGTACAAGATATTCTGAAAGACAGAGACCACATTCACATAACTTTTATTACAGCATATTGTTATAATTGTTCTATTTTATTAATATTGTTGTTAATCTCTTACTGTCCCTAATTTATAAATTAAGCTTTATTATAGGTTTGCATGTATAGGAAAAATATAGTATATATAAGTTCTGTACTATCTGTGGCTTCAGGCACCCACTGGGGGTCCTATATATAAGCATGATAATGGAAAACATAACAGTTAGGCTGTCCCCATTTGTGGATAATTTATATCTTGCAAAAGTGAACTGAGAGGAAACAGTAGATCCCTCTTACTGCATCATGCCAACTAGTTCTTATTACAGTGATGGTACAGTAGCTTAATAATGAAGACACAAAGGTATAGAATCCATTGGCTAGATACATTGGTATTTTGCTACTGAACCATGTTGGGAAATTATATAGTAGCATGTGGAGAGCAGAACATCCTAATTATTTCAATTAGCTCTCCGAACCAGTCACTGGAAGGACTCTTTCTTCCATTCCATATGGTGACAAAAGTAGAATCAAACAAGTCACATTTTCTCCATTTTAACTTCTCCCATGTTACATGTTACAGTGGAGAGCTATTCTTCCTTATTGTTATTGATAAGAAAAACAAGGCATAGAGGAAGTCTCCTTTGTCTGGGTCTTGAGAAAGAAAAAAAAAATGTGTATGTGCTACATGTCCACGAAAATATCTATGGCAATGAGTTGATAATCTTCCCAGACTGGATCTGACAGAATTCATGAAGCAGTCTAGTCAAGCTGGGTCTTCAAGAGGGTCCAGCCAAACTAGTCAGACAATGGCAATGACACTTAGATGCTGTATCAGTTTGCTCAGGTTTCCATAACAAAGTACCACAGACTGAGTGGCAAAAACAATGGGAATCTGTTCCCACAGTTCAGTTTTGTTTTCTTCTGAAGCCTATCTCCTTGGCTTGTGCATGGCCATGTTCTCTTTCACATGGTCTTTCATCTGCACACATGCATGCCTGCAGCCCAAATTTCTTCTCATAAAGATACCAGTCAGATTGTGTTATGGCCACCCTAAAGACCTCATTTTATTTTTATTGTGTGTTTAAACACCTTGTCTCCACATAGAGTCACATTTGAAGTACTGGGTGTTAAGACTTCAATATACGAATTTGGGGGAGGGAATAAGTAAATCATTACAGATGCTATACAGCCACTTTATGGGAAGGGTAGAACTGTATCCTGATTTGGGCCTGTGTGACATATTGATAAACTCTATATATCAGAGAACTTTTATTTAAATAAATAGGAATCTACTCAATGTTTGAAACCTTGTTGTCATGGCATAGACAGTCCATATGTTCTCACTGAGCTATAGCAATTGCATGATAGGTTTTTTGTTTGTTTCTTTGTTTGTTGTTTTTCAAATGTTTTGGTCAAATAAGGTTACTCTCTAGGAGGAATATAGTAATTCTTTGCATATGATGCAAAATGATTGCATAATTTTTAATAAATAATCTTCTTAACTGGCCACTATAGGCGGATTCAATATTATGTCTTCACAAATTCCTAATTCTAGCCTCAGATAATAGCATTATTTCCTCCATGTAATATTTAAATTATTCAGCTAATACTTGTTGAGTACAGCTTTATATGCAGTACTATAAGAGGTGTTATATAAAATAAAGCTGAGAAACTTTATAGTTTAATATGGCTACTGTAAAGACTCTTCACCTCTAAAAGATGAAACAGAAAGTGAGGTAGTGTCACAAATAAATTTTAAACCCTCACAAATTTAGAAAATGTCATTCTTAGACAAAAAATGAGAAATTTAAGAACATATAATTTTGTAGCAAATATTTTATTCTATATTTTAATGAACAAGTTATTTTTATAAGGTGACAAGCCTATGTAATTGAATTTAATTATGAGTTAATATGATTTAATTTTCTAATTTAAACCATTTACTGAATCATATGAAATGTTTGTCTAAAGAAATATAAAAAAATCAACATTAATCATGTTCAAAACACTATTCTCTACATGAATGTTTTCATGAATGAGTATGTTTTTGCTCAGAATTATTGAATGCCTATAATTTAAAAATAGTAGGAGGATTTGTTTCTGTATCTGGATATTACTCATTTTTTTTAAAGATTTTATTTATTTATTTGACAGACAGAGATCACAAGTACGCAGAGAGGCAGGCAGAGAGAAAAGGGGAAGCAGGCTCCCTACCGAGCAGAAAGCCAAATGTGGGGCTCGATCCCAGGATCCTGGGATCATGACCTGAGCCGAAGGCAGAGGCTTTAACCCACTGAGCCACCTGGGTGCTCTATTACTCATTTTTAATATCTATTTCAAACAACCAAAATCCACTCTGTAACAGAATTCAGTTACTGTATAAAATAATAGAAAAGAAAAAAAATAATAGAAAAGAAAATAATAACAAGAAATAAACAATGTTACAAATAATGCTTATTAATACTGATAAAATGATGCACTCATAATACACTCTTAATTTGACATTATAGCTGGTTTTTAATAGATTGATATATTTTTACTAAATATTTACTCATTCAAAATAAAACAAGATACTATATAAGATGCTATAATAAATACAGTGAAATCCATAGTCCTCAGAGAGATTATAACACTGCTTAAGAGCTATTTCATATATTTATAGAATAAAACATTAGTAAAATAAAACATAGATGAGGTAGTCATGTAAAAGTGTAAACAAGGTTCAAGAGAGGTAGAGAGCTTGTTCCTGTTTGTTTAAGGAGAAGTCATATTAAGAAAGAATTAAGTAGATAGAACTCAAAAAGATACTTAAGGAATTAATAATGTTTTTGTTAATAAAAATAAAAATAAGGAATTAAGGAGTGACATCCAGGTGGAAGAAACAATATATTTATAGATATTAAAAAGTTTAATGTCGGGGAGGAGTCAAGATAGCAGAGAAGTAGCAGGCTGAGACTACATCAGGTAGCAGGAGATCAGCTCGATAGCTTATCTAAACATTGCAAACACCTACAAATCCAACGGGAGATCGAAGAGAAGAAGAACAGCAACTCTAGAAACAGAAAATCAACCACTTTCTGAAAGGTAGGACTGGCGAAGAAGTGAATCTAAAACGACGGGAAGATACACCGTGGGGGGAGGGGCCGGCTCCCGGCAAGCGGCGGAGGAACGGAGCACAAAATCAGGACTTTTAAAAGTCTGTTCCACTGAGGGACATTGCTCCAGAGGCTAAACCAGGGTGAAGCCCACGCGGGGTCAGTGTGGCCCCAGGTCCCGCAGGGTCACAGAAGGATCCGGGGTGTCGGAGTGTCACAGAGCTCGCAGGTGTTAGAACGGAGAAGCCGGCTGCAGAGACAGAGCTGAGGACTGAACTCTCAGCTCGGGGTTACCTTGAACTGGTCGCGGGCTGGGTGAGCTCGGAGCGCAGCTAGAGACTGGGGATACGGGAGTGATTGGGTGCTGTCCTCTGGGGGCGCACTGAGGAGTGGGGCCCCAGGCTCTCTGCTCCTCCGGGCCGGAGACTAGGAGGCCGCCATTTTCATTCCCGTCCTCCGGAACTCTACGGAAAGCGTTCAGGGAACAGAAGCTCCCAAAAGCGAACCCAAGCAGATTACTTAGTCCGGCCGCTAGTTAGGGCGGTGAAATCCCGCCTCGGGCAAAGACACTTGAGAGTCACTACAACAGGCCCCTCCCCCAGAAGATCAACAAAATATCCAGCCAGGACGAAGTTCATCTATCAAGGAAAAGTAGGTTCAATTCCTAAGACAGCAGCGCAATTCCAGAGGAGGAGAAAGCAAAGCACGGAACTCATGGCTTTCTCCCCATGATTCTTTAGTCTTGCGGCTACTTCAATTTTTTTTTTCTTTTTTCAATTTTTTTTCTTTTTTCTTCTTCTGCTAATTTTTTTTAAAACTTTTACCCTTTTCTTTTTTAACTTTTTTGACTAGTTTATCTAAATATATATTTTTTTTCTTTATTTGTTTTATTTTTTAAATTTTTTTTCTTTTTTTTTCTGAACCTCTTTTTATCCCCTTTCTCCCCCCCACAATTTGGGGTCTCTTCTCATTTAGTTACAGCGCATTTTTCTGGGGTCTTTGCCACCCTTTTAGTATTTTATTTACTCCTTCATATCCTCTTATCTGGACAAAATGACAAGGCGGAAAAAATCACCACAAACAAAAGAACAAGAGACAGTACTGAAGGCTAGGGACCTAATCAACACAGACATTGGTAATATGTCAGATCAAGAGTTCAGAATGACGATTCAGAACATTCTAGCCAGGCTCGAAAAAGGCATGGAAGATATTAGAGAAACCCTCTCTGGAGATATTAAAGCCCTTTCTGGAGAAATTAAAGAACTAAAATCTAACCAAGTTGAAATCAAAAAAGCTATTAATGAGGTGCAATCAAAAATGGAGGCTCTGGGGCGCCTGGGTGGCTCAGTGGGTTAAGCCTCTGCCTTCGGCTCAGGTCATGATCTCAGGGTGCTGGGATCGAGCCCCATATCGGGCTCTCTGCTTGGCAGGGAGCCTGCTTCCTCCCCTCTCTGGCTGCTGCTCTGCCTACTTGTAATCTCGCTCTCTCTCTCTCTCTCTCTCTGTAAAAAATAAAAAAAAATAAAAAAACTCAGTTTAAAAAAAAATGGAGGCTCTCACTGCTAGGATAAATGAGGCAGAAGAAAGAATTAGTGATATAGAAGACCAAATGACAGAGAATAAAGAAGCCGAACAAAAGAGGGACAAACAGCTACTGGACCATTAGGGGAGAATTCGAGTGATAAGTGACACCATAAGACGAAACAACATTAGAATAATTGGGATTCCAGAAGAAGAAGAAACAGAAAGGGGAGCAGAAGGTCTATTGGAGAGAATTATTGGAGAGAATTTCCCTAATATGGCAAAGGGAACAAGCATCAAAATCCAGGAGATGCAGAGAACCCCCCTCAAAGTCAACAAGAATAGGTCCACACCCCATCACCTAATAGTAAAATTTACAAGTCTTAGTGACAAAAAGAAAATCCTGAAAGCAGCCCGAGAAAAGAAGTCTGTAACATACAATGGTAAAAATATTAGATTGGCAGCAGACTTATCCACAGAGACCTGGCAGGCCAGGAAGAGCTGGCATGATATATTCAGAGCACTAAACGAGAAAAACATGCAGCCAAGAATACTCTATCCAGCTAGGCTATCATGAAAATAGAAGGAGAGATAAAAAGCTTTCAAGACAAACAAAAACTGAAAGAATTTGCAAACACCAAACCAGCTCTACAGGAAATATTGAAAGGGGTCCTCTAAGCAAAGAGAGAGCCTAAAAGTAGTAGATCAGAAAGGTACAGAGACAATATACAGTAACAGTCACCTTACAGATTAATAATGGCACTAAATTCATATCTCTCAATAGTTACCCTGAATGTTAATGGGCTAAATGCCCCAATCAAAAGACACAGGGTATCAGAATGGATAAAAAAACAAAACCCATCTATATGTTGCCTACAAGAAACTCATTTTAGACGCGAAGACACCTCCAGATTTAAAGTGAGGGGGTGGAAAAAAATTTACCATGCTAATGGGCATCAGAAGAAAGCTGGGGTGGCAATCCTTAGATCAGATCAATTAGATTTTAAGCCAAAGACTATAATAAGAGATGAGGAAGGACACTATATCCTACTCAAAGGGTCTGTCCAACAAGAAGATCTAACAATTTTAAATATCTATGCCCCTAACGTGGGAGCAGCCAACTATATCAACCAATTAATAACAAAATCAAAGAAACACATCAATAATAATACAATAATAGTAGGGGACTTGAACACTCCCCTCACTGAAATGGACAGATCATCCAAGCAAAAGATCAACAAGGAAATTAAGGCCTTAAATGACACACTGGACCAGATGGACATCACAGATATATTCAGAACATTTCATCCCAAAGCAACAGAATATACATTCTTCTCTAGTGCACATGGAACCTTCTCCAGAATAGATCACATCCAGGGTCACAAATCAAGTCTCAACCGGTATCAAAAGATTAGGATCATTCCCTGCATATTTTCAGACCACAATGCTCTGAAGCTAGAACTCAATCACAAGAGGAAAGCTGGAAAGAACCCAAATATATGTAGACTAAACAGCATCCTTCTAAAGAATGAATGGGTCAACCAGGAAATTAAAGAAGAACTGAAAAATTTCATGGAAACAAATGATAATGAAAACACAACAGTTCAAAATCTGTGGGACACAGCAAAGGCAGTCCTGAGAGGAAAATATATAGCGGTACAAGCCTTTCTCAAGAAATAAGAAAGGTCTCAAGTACACAGCCTAACCCTACACGTAAAGGAGCTGGAGAAAGAACAAGAAAGAAACCTTAAACCCAGCAGGAGAAGAGAAATCATAAAGATCAGAGCAGAAATCAATGAAATAGAAACCAAAAAAACAATAGAAAGAATCAATGAAACTAGGAGCTGGTTCTTTGAAAGAATCAATAAGATTGATAAACCCCTGGCCAGACTCATCAAAAAGAAAAGAGAAAGGACCCAAATAAATAAAATCATGAATGAAAGAGGAGAGATCACAACTAACACCAAAGAAATACAGACAATTATAAGAACATACTATGAGCAACTCTACGCCAACAAATTGGACAATCTGGAAGAAATGGATGCATTCCTAGAGACATATAAACTACCACAACTGAACCAGGAAGAAATAGAAAACCTGAACAGGCCCATCACCAGTAAGGAGATTGAAACAGTCATCAAAAATATCCAGACAAAAAAAAGCCCAGGGCCAGACGGCTTCCCAGGGGAATTCTACCAAACATTTAAAGAAGAACTCATTCCTATTCTCCTGAAACTGTTCCAAAAAATAGAAATGGAAGGAAAACTTCCAAACTCATTTTATGAGGCCAGCATCACCTTGATCCCAAAACCAGACAAGGATCCCACCAAAAAAGAGAACTATAGTCCAATATCCTTGATGAACACAGACGCAAAAATTCTCGCCAAAATACTAGCCAATAGGATTCAACAGTACATTAAAAGGATTATTCACCACGATCAAGTGGGATTTATTCCAGGGCTGCAGGGTTGGTTCAACATCCGCAAATAAATCAATGCAAATAAATAAATCCGCAAATAAATACAACACATTAATAAAAGAAAGAACAAGAACCATATGATACTCTCAATAGATGCTGAAAAAGCATTTGACAAAGTACAGCATCCCTTCCTGATCAAAACTCTTCAAAGTGTAGGGATAGAGGGCACATACCTCAATATTATCAAAGCCATCTATGAAAAACCCACCGCAAATATCATTCTCAATGGAGAAAAACTGAAAGCTTTTCCGCTAAGGTCAGGAACACGGCAGGGATGTCCATTATCACCACTGCTATTCAACATAGTACTAGAAGTCCTAGCCTCAGCAATCAGACAACAAAAAGAAATTAAAGGCATCCAAATTGGGAAAGAAGTAGTCAAACTATCACTCCTCGCAGATGATATGATACTATATGTGGAAAATCCAAAAGACTCCACTCCAAAACTGCTAGAACTTGTCCAGGAATTCAGTAAAGTGTCAAGATATAAAATCAATGCACAGAAATCAGTTGCATTTCTGTACACCAACAACAAGACAGAAGAAAGAGAAATTAAGGAGTCAATCCCATTTACAATTGTACCCAAAACTATAAGATACCTAGGAATAAACCTAACCAAAGAGGCTAAGAATCTATACACAGAAAACTATAAAGTACTCATGAAAGAAATTGAGGAAGACACAAAGAAATGGAAAAATGTTCCATGCTCCTGGATTGGAAGAATAAATATTGTGAAAATGTCCATGCTACCTAAAGAAATCTACACATTTAATGCAATCCCTATCAAAATACCATCCATTTTTTTTCAAAGAAATGGAACAAATAATCCTAAAATTTATATGGAACCAGAAAAGACCTCGAATAGCCAAAGGAATATTGAAAAAGAAAGCCAATGTTGGTGGCATCACAATTCCGGACTTCAAGCTCTATTACAAAGCTGTCATCATCAAGACAGCATGGTACTGGCACAAAAACAGACACATAGATCAGTGGAACAGAATAGAGAGCCCAGAAATCGACCCTCAACTCTATGGTCAACTAATCTTCGACAAAGCAGGAAAGAATGTCCAGTGGAAAAAGACAGCCTCTTCAATAAATGGTGCTGGGAAAATTGGACAGCCACATGCAGAAAAATGAAATTGGACCACTTCCTTACACCACACATGAAAATAGACTCCAAATGGATGAAGGACCTCAATGTGAGAAAGGAATCCATCAAAATCCTTGAGGAGAATGCAGGCAGCAACCTCTTCGACCTCAGCCGCAGCAACATCTTCCTAGGAACAACGGCAAAGGCAAGGGAAGCAAGGGCAAAAATGAACTACTGGGACTTCATCAAGATCAAAAGCTTTTGCACAGCAAAGGAAACAGTTAACAAAACTAAAAGACAACTGACAGAATGGGAGAAGATATTTGCAAACGACATATCAGATAAAGGGCTAGTATCCCAAATCTATAAGGAACTTAGCAAACTCAACACCCAAAGAACAAACAATCCAATCAAGAAATGGACAGAGGACATGAACAGACATTTCTGCAAAGAAGACATCCAGATGGCCAACAGACACATGAAAAAGTGCTCCACGTCACTCGGCATCAGGGAAATACAAATCAAAACCACAATGAGATATCACCTCACACCAGTCAGAATGGCTAAAATTAACAAGTCAGGAAATGACAGATGCTGGTGAGGATGCGGAGAAAGGGGAACCCTCCTCCACTGTTGGTGGGAATGCAAGCTGGTGCAACCACTCTGGAAAACAGCATGGAGGTTCCTCAAAATGTTGAAAATAGAACTACCCTATGACCCAGCAATTGCACTATTGGGTATTTACCCTAAAGATACAAACATAGTGATCTGAAGGGGCACGTGCACCCGAATGTTTATAGCAGCAATGTCTACAATAGCCAAACTATGGAAAGAACCTAGATGTCCATCAACAGATGAATGGATAAAGAAGAGGTGGTATATATACACAATGGAATACTATGCAGCCATCAAAAGAAATGAAATCTTGCCATTTGCGACGATGTGGATGGAACTAGAGCGTGTCATGCTTAGTGAAATAAGTCAGTCGGAGAAAGACAGCTATCATATGATCTCCCTGATATGAGGACATGGAGAAGCAACATGGGGGGTTAGGGGGATAGGAGAAGAATAAATGAAACAAGATAGGATTGGGAGGGAGACAAACCATAAATGACTCTTAATCTCACAAAACAAACTGGGGGTTGCTGGGGGGAGGTGGGACTGGGAGAGGTGGAGGGGGCTATGGACATTGGGGAGGGGAGGCGAACCATAAGAGACTATGGACTCTGAAAAACATCCTGAGGGTTTTGAAGGGTCAGGGGTGGGAGGTTGGGGGAACAGGTGGTGGGTAATAGGGAGGGCACGTTTTGCATGGAGCACTGGATGTTGTGCAAAAACAATGAATACTGTTACGCTGAAAAAAATAAATAAAATGAAAAAAAATGTTTAATGTCTAAAACAAAAGTTTAGATTTGCCCAAGACATTGCAGGTTTATTATTAATTGTCTTAACATCCCCTTTCCATCTTGAAAGTGTCAGTTTGGATTATACTTTACATAGCCACCCTAAATATAGAGAAATCAGAAACCTCAAAGACCACTTAAGCTTGTGACTATAAATGCAAAATAAATCCAGAAGGAGGTAATGAAAAGTGAGAGAAGAACGCATAGAAATCAAATCCAGAAGGAGGTGATGAAAAAGTCAGAAAAGAAAACATAGAAAGTCGTTATAACTGGGTCACTCATTACAGAATTTAGTATTCTTCACCTAAAGCGTTACAGTTAGCCCAATTTCCATGTCCATAGGGAATAACTGCAACATAACCTTTACATAAATTGTATTTCACTTTGGAATCACATTTATTTAGCATCATAACTTACTTTTCTAATTTTTAGGTTAACACTTATGGTGTGCCCCAGATGGCTCAGTCGGGTATGCGACTGACTTTTGATTTCAGCTCAGGTCATGATCTCAGGGTCGTGAGATGGAGCTCGTGTTGGATTATGGGCCAGGCATGGAGCCTGCTTAAGATTGTCTCTCTCTTCCTCTCCCTCTGCTTCCTCCCTCATTCTCCACACTCACAAGTGTGCATGTGCACTCTTTATAGTTCACCCTCATTAAAATAAAATAGTTTACACTCATTAAACCAATATCAGCTCAAATCAAAAGAAACTGGTCATGATTGTGATAAATACTCCAGACCATGAGACAGCAAACAATCTATCAAATGGATTATTCACATGCATATAAAACAGAATTCCTTTGTGGGAGAAAGACTACTTTGTACATGTTTCTTTGAATATGATTCTGTTTATTTTTTATTCAATTTCTCCATTCAATTTCAACCTTCTTGCAGGCAGTGACAATTCCTTTCCTATTTCTAGTAAAACACTTGTATACATGACATAAATAGTGAGGACTGATTGATTAACTGAGCAGTATTCCATTAGAAAAGGAAATCTGCAAGGAGTACATGTATACCAGCCACTTAATTGTCTCACTAGCTACATTGTTATGCAAGTGTTTCAACAGCTTTGCATCTATACTGCTAACCTAGCACAGTGACACATGTAGCAAATTTCCCTCATCAGCATCATGCTATTGGCCCATAGGCCTCATGCTTGCCATTTTTATTATGTCGTATTTTTCCTATAGACATCTAATCTCAATGGAGAGCACTTAGAGAAAAGAAAGAAAATACTTTTTGTAAAAGACCTATATTTATTATATGGAAATATTGATAAATTTTCAGCTATTTAAAAGCCTATTTCCTTTTCTTAAAACATTCTCTTCATTGGACAGGTGTGATAAAGATTTAATTGGTGAAATATACATTAAGGAATATTAGCAAGTTAAAATAATATTGTCACAAACCAGAATATTGTATTTGCCCGTTTCTCTGAGTTTTACTGCTTTCTATGTCTAATAAGTTTATGTATAAGTACCTGCATGACCATGCATCAAATGGAAATTGTGAAGTTTCTCTTGTTAAGAATTTGGATTTTTCCACTCGGGTTCGCTTTGGGGAGCTCAAGAAATGAGCAGAAGACATGAACAGACATTTCTGCAAAGAAGACGTCCAGATGGCCAACAGACACATGAAAAAGTGCTCCACGTCACTCGGCATCAGGGAAATACAAATCAAAACCACAATGAGATATCACCTCACATCAGAATGGCTAAAATTAACAAGTCAGGAAATGACAGATGCTGGCGAGGATGCGGAGAAAGGGGAACCCTCCTACACTGTTGGTGGGAATGCAAGCTGGTGCAGCCACTCTGGAAAACAGCATGGAGGTTCCTCAAAATGTTGAAAATAGAACTACCCTATGACCCAGCAATTGCACTACTGGGTATTTACCCTAAAGATACAAACTTAGTGATCCGAAGGGGCATGTGTACCCGAATGTTTATAGCAGCAATGTCTACAATAGCCAAACTATGGAAGGAACCTAGATATCCATCAACAGATGAATGGATAAAGAAGATGTGGTATATATACACAATGGAATACTATGCAGCCATCAAAAGAAATGAAATCTTGCCATTTGCGACGACGTGGATGGAACTAGAGCGTATCATGCTTAGTGAAACAAGTCAATCGGAGAAAGACAACTATCATATGATCTCCCTGATATGAGGACATGGAGATGCAACATGGGGGGTTGGGGGATAGGAGAAGAATAAATGAAACAAGATGTGATTGGGAGGGAGACAAACCATAAGTGACTCTTAATTTCACAAAACAAACTGAGGCTTGCTGGGGGGAGAGAAGGTTGGGAGAGGGCGAGGGGGATATGGACATTGGGGAGGGTATGTGCTAGGGGAGTGCTATGAAGTGTGTAAACCTGGCGATTCACAGACATGTACCCCTGGGGATAAAAATACATTATATGTTTATAACAAATAAGAAATAAATAAAAAATTAAAAAAAAAGAATTTGGATTTTTCAAAGTCTATTGTAAGAATAGTCTTAAATTGCTCAAACCCCTTTATTTTGTTTACCCTTTTTCATTGTCACTTAGTAATTATTGATGTGGCTTTCCAGAAAGAATGGCTTAATCTTTAATTTGTGGTGGAAATAACAAGAGAGTATTTTCACATTCACCATTTACAACTGGAAAAATAAAACTAATTATCTTAATGTTAATTATCTTACTGTTTCAAGTATTTGATGATGCAATAAAACCTGAAGGTATAAAATAGACCCTGGAACATTTTGGGAAAATGGTACCATGTTAAAACTATCTGGGAGTCCAAGACACTGACATAGGAAGATCTTGAACTCAACCTCTTCCGTGGGTATAATGAATCTACCTCTATCGAGAGAAATTCATCCTGAAGAACTGAGAGCTGACCGAACAGCTTCTGCACAACCAATGACAGAGACAGAAGTCACACAGGGAATGGCAGAAGAGACAGAGACACCATAAGAAAGGGAACCTGGGCCTCTGACACTACAAATGACATTAGGTAGGGCTAGAACTGAGGAACTGTAAACATTCACCTGCTCTGGAGCACAGGAAAAAAGCCACAGTTTAAAAGAACACCTAGAACATAAAGAAATGAGCCCTAGAACCCTGCCAAAAGGAAGGAACACTGGATCTCTCTCCAGGGTTGGAGGTGCTGCTGAGTGCCGTTATTTACATTCTGCCTCCAAATTGATAGTGCAGACAGAAAGAAGCAGGATCTGAACACCCTAGCTTGGCTCCTGACTCAGTGAGTGTTCTTTGGGGTCAGGGAGCTGGTGAGCACCTCTGTTTACAATTTTCCTCCATCTTGATAGTACAGATGAAAGCAGAATATGGTGACCTAGTCGGCCCACCACCTCAGGGATCCCTGGGCTCCTAATTAACACTGATCTGATCCACCCTCCCAAGGCAGCCCCCTGACCTATGCCGACCCAATTTCCAGCTATTCCATCAAGGTGGCCCCAGGGCAGTAGATACTAGGACACCCCTGGACAATGCCCACTATGGCTCCAGCCATCATATAAGGTAACATAGATGCAAACCCCCCCCCCAAATACCTCCAGGACCATATATACTTTGGTTCCAGAAGACTCACCAAGGTACCTCTTTCTTAGAATGCCCTGGGACCTCTCAGCCCATTTCTACTTCAGCTCCAGCTGTCCCATCAGAGCCCCCCTGCAGCAAGCACCACAGGACCAGCTGGTCCATGACCACTTTAGCTCCTGCTCCCACCCTGGAACACCCTGAACCCATGCCCACTTCAGCTCCAGCCATTCCACTAGAGTGGCCCAGCATGGGGTGCCAGAGGACCCCCAGGCTGCACCTAGTATTCCTACAGCAAACCGGTGCAAGCCTCCAGACTCAGGCACACCATTCAGGAGCCAATTCTTATAAGGCCATTACTTTAAAGACTAGAAGAAGGAGCTGTTCCTATTAATGTACAGAAATAAATACAGTTCACAGGACACAAAGGTAATATATAGATAGATATCTGTTGCATTTCTATACACTATTAGCAACAGAGCAATTAAGAAAACAACCCCATTTACAATTTCACCAAAAATAATAAAATACCTGGGAATAAATTTAATCAAGGAGGTGAAAAATCTCTACCCAGAAAATTATAAGACACTGATAAAGAAAGCTAAAGTTGTCACAAACAAAAGGAAAAATATACCATGATCATGGATTGGGAGAATTAATCTTGCTAAAATATGCATACTACTTAAAGCAATATAGAGATTCAACATAATTTCTATCAAATACTAACAGTGTTTTTCACAAAACTAGAATGACCTTAAAATTTGTATAGAACCACAAATGACCTTGACTAGCCAAAATAATCTTGAAAAAGAAAAACAAGGAGGTAACAAAATCCCAGATTTCGAGTTACATTCCAAAGTTATAGTAATCATGACAGCATGGTACTGGCACAAAAAATAAACACAAAGGTCAATGGAAAAGAGAGCCCTTGACAGTTATATAGTCAATCTGCCACAATGGAGGCAACAACATCCAACAGAGAAAGGACAACCTCTTCAATAAATGGCAATGGGAAAACTGGACAGATACATGAAAAAGAATGAAGCTGGACCACTTTCGTACACGATATACAAAAATAAACTCAAAATGTATTAAAGATCAAAATGTGAGAACTGAAACCATAAACTTCCTAGAAGGAAACATAGGCAGTAATATCTTGGACATCAATCTTAGCAGTGTTTTTCTTGGTATGTCTCCTTAGGCAAGGGAAACTAAAACAAAAATAAGCTATTGGGACTACACCTAAATAAAAAGCTTTTGAAATCCAGCCAAATCTATCAAAGAAGATATTTGCAAATGATATGTCTGATAGGGGTTAATATCTAAAAAATATTAAGTACTCATATAATTCAACACCAAAACCCAAATTATCTGATTTTTTTTAAAATGGCAAAGGACATGAAGATGGTTCCAAAGAAGATATACAGAAGGCCAATAGACATACAAAAAGATGTTTAATGTCACTAATCATCAAGGAAATGAAAATAAAAACTGCAATGACCACCTCATACCAGTCAAAATGGCTAGTGTCAAAATGACAAGAAATAATGTGTTGGCAAGGATATAGAGAAAAGAGAAAAGAGGGTTCTCGTACACAGTTTGGCATTAAACATAAGTTAAAGGAAGTTAAATTACAACAAAATGTTATGAAAAATTTTATCATGCTGACCTTAACTTCTAATAGTAACAAATGTAGTTCTGTCGATGCCTATAATATTCTACACAAGTAAATAATTGATTTTTACAATGATCTCATTAATAAATAACTTTTTATTTTATTTTTTAAAAATTTTATTTATTTATTTGACAGATCACTAGTAGGCAGAGAGGCAGGCAGAGAGAGAGGAGAAGCATGCTCTCTGCTGAGCAGAGAGCCCAATGTGGGGCTCCATCCCGGGACCCTGAGATCATGAAATGAGTCAAAGACAGAGGCTTAACCCACTGAGCCACCCAGGTGCCCCAATAAATAACTTTTTAATACAAACCTCTCATTTAAATTATAGGCAAATGTGAAACCCAACTTTTGCATTAACATGGACTGGACTGGAGGAGATTATGCTGAGTGAAATAAGTCAAGCAGAGAAAGTCAATTATCATATAGTTTCATTTACTTGTGGAACATAAGGAATAACATGGAGGACATTAGAGGAAGGAAAAGAAAAGTGAATTGGGGGAAAGCGGAGGGGGAGATGAACCAAGAGAGACTTAGGACTCTGAGAAACACACCACGGGTTTTAGAGGGGATGGGGTGGTGGGGGGTGGGTGAGCCTGGCCGTGGGTATTAAGGAGGGCACGTATTGCATGGAGCACTGTGTATGGTGCATAAACAAAGAATCTTGGAACAGTGCATCAAAAACTCATGATGTATTTTATGGTGACTAACATAACACAATAAAAATAACTAAATAACTAAATAAATTATAGGCAAACATAGTATATTAAAGCTCAAATAATGAGATACTACTCAACAATAATGCAGAAAAGTAAATAATTTTTTTGAGTTCCACTTTTCCATATGTTCAATGAAGTTATTTATAACTATTCCACAGAACTCTTAAGGTGATGAAATGAGTAATATTTGTTAAAAATGTAGCAACATTTCTTGTTCTTTAGGAATGCACAATACATTTAAAAATGAATAAATACAGGTAACCCCAACCACATATAATGCTTCTACATGATTAAATATGTACTGCCACAAAAAGTCAATTTTTGTCAAATTTGGATATCTTATAGACCATATTCTTCAAAATATGCCTTTTAATGAACTGTAAATTTCCAGGGTTTCTGTTGTCTATTTGTTTTATTGTCCTCTCCCCAAATTTTCAGTATATTATCCAGTACATATGATTAAGTGACTTTGTAATACAACAGAATCTAGCAAAGTCAAAATGTTATTCTCTTCCTATGTACACTAGTGCTTTTATTAATTTCTTCAATTCTGGTAGAAGATTCTCATTTTTGACATACTACAGCTCAACTGCAACTTTCTTGAAGTCATGTGTGGGAGCCTCAGCTGTTGGAAAAAAATCAAAAAGAAAGCAAAGAAAAATCTACTCATAGTGCTGTATTTCACAAACTGGCAACTTCCATTAATATAGTTCTAAAGATTTTCACTACTTTTAGAGTCAACTTAAAGTATAAACTGCACTTCAGACAGATACTCGGTGCTCAGATCCTCTGCTGGAGACTGTGGTATTGAGAGGGTGGATCTCCATAAATCTGTTCATAATTTTCCTCTCACAGAGTTCTTCTGTAAAGTAAGCTTGATTGGGCTTTAAAGCAAACTTGGTCCATTTTGGAACTTTTTGTTAATAATAAAAACTTACATTTTGTACCACCCATCTTTAAATAGACATGCAATTGTCTTAGATGTGTTTTCATACATATTTGGCATTTCACTTGTTAGAGCTTCCATACTACAAGTGCTGTGATATTTCATGAGGATTTGTGTCAGAGAACCATGAAATGAAGTACTATTAATGTCTGTCCAATATACACTTTATGGCATTGTCATTTTTTTCTAAAATGCAGATAATTACCAGATTGCCAGAGGGAGCTATTAATTCCCTAGAAACAAATGCAAATGTGAAGAAACATGCATGCTGATTTTTTGAAAACACTTTTCACAAGAACTAAAGAACAATATGTAATTTTCAGATTTTAAAAATTCCTATTACAGTGATTTTTATGTCCTTTTCTTGCATGGTATTTCTCATTAACTAAGTCTGACTTGAAAACAACTTTTCTCTTCCATTTATATTGATAAGTTCAGTGAATTGGGAAAGGTAGTGAACTGGAAAAATATAAAATTGACTCTGTAATGATGTTTTTTAAAGAACAGGAATTTTATACATAAATGTATATTTTATTTCCTAAAATATGTTTATTGCCTACTTTGTCTATTCAGGACTTTGTCTTTTTTCACTGTCAGGAGAAAATGCATGACAACAGAGTCTTGCTTTTAAACACCAAGTCTGTACAAGTTTCAAAACGATTTGAAGAGAGTTTCATTAGAGGCCATGATTACCAACAAATTACCAAGGTTTAGAAAGTGAAGAACTTGTCACAAGGTCATTTACTAGTAAGTGGCAAAGTCAGGATGTGAACTTACATAATTGTACCCCAGATCTAGTGTTTTTAATCTTTATGTAGTATTTTGTTTTATTTTTAAAATTTTTTTTCTTTATTTCTTATTTTTTATAAACATATAATGTATTTTTATCCCCAGGGGTACAGGTCTGTGAATCGCCAGATTTACACACTTCACAGCACTCTCCATAGCACATACCCTCCCCAATGTCCATAACACCACTCCCCCTCGCCCAAATCCCACTCCCCCCAGCAACCCTCAGTTTGTTTTGTGAGATTAAGAGTCACTTATGGTTTGTCTCCCTCCCAATAAAATCCTCATTGATCATCTTCCTCTGCATAGTACTAACTCTAGAAGTGCCTGATTATACTCCTTTGTCCTCAAGCTCCTCTTTTTTCTTGTATAGGTTCTACCATCCTTAATCCTTAAAAAATTTTTGATCCATTTTCCATATCTGTATATATGTGTGTGTATGGTTTTAAATACATAGTTTTAAATATATATAGTTATATATTTATACATGTGCATTATACATTTAAATATAGTTATACTGATATTTTATATATATAACATATATACTGATATATATGTATTATATATATACACATATATAATTATAAAGTATAATTTAACAGAATTTATACACAGAGGTCACATCTACTTACAAAAGAGACTAGAACATTACTTCATGTTGGAATCATGAGAAGGTAAGGGACAATGAATTGGGTAGAAAACAGCAATCAATCCAATAAATATAATTAGGAAAGTAAGTTCACATGATGATTTCCCAAAATATAGTCCATGGAAAGTAAATATATCCAAGGGCTAAGACACTGATGTGGTACTCTCATTTCCATGTTACCTATTCACCCATGATCTACTATTATCATTAATCTCCTACAGTGTGGGGTTTTTTTTTTTAGTCTGAACAGTCTTTGAAAATTATTTTCTCTCATTTAATATTCCAACTGTTCTATTAAAATCACACATATATAAAATCAATTGATTGTGGAATACCAAGTTAGTAATGGACTGTTGCTTAATCAGTATTTCTGATTAAATGTGATTAAATTAAATGTGAACATTTGGGCCATGAAGCTGGTTGAAATGGTTGATTGTGTCATAAGATGTTGGGGGTTTTGATGTTAAAACTGTACTATATCATGGCTGTATAGAGACTGGTACAACATACTTAGCAATTCTTTATATAATCTAGCCATTTATGCAAACTTATGGGATAACCACTGGAAAATAAAAAGTTTCAGTACTAAATTATACTCCTTGGTCATCAATTGAACGATAATTTCTTGCTTCATTTTTTTCCTATTTAACAGGATATTAATATCCTATTATTACTGCTTTCATGCATGATGTATCTTCTTAGTGCTTCAGTTATCAAATATATGAATTGAAAGCTATAATGTCTTAACATCTGTATTCCAATTAATAGCATACTTAAAATATATTAAGAAAATTTATAGACAAAATACAAAAATTAGTTTTTATTAAGTGGCAAATTTAAGCAGTCCCTAAAGAAAACTAAAGAATTATAAATATCAAGGAAAAATTATTTTAGAAACTTTTCTTAAGATTTTTAAATTCATTTATTTGACAGAGAGAGATCACAAGTTGGCAGAAAGGCAGGCAGAGAGAGAGAGGGGGAAATAGGCTCCCTGCTAAGCAGAAAGCCCTATGTGGGCTTAATTCCAGGACCCCGAGATCATGACCTCAGCTGAAGGCACTGAACCACCCAGGCACCCCTCAAAGAAAAATTATTTTGGAATTGAACTAGAAAATTTGATTTCAGAAGGAGCATTAATCCTCAGTCTTTTCTGAGTAACTTAGGATGCTTAATTGTGAAAGCTACAGACTATCAAATACTGTAAATTAACTACTATTGGCACTAGCTACAAAATTTTCTTCAAAAATTAATATCTGTCATTTTCATATCTGTAAACATTCCATTAAAAGACATTATAAAATACTAGAATACTGGCTACTAACTGCAGGCAAGTGTTTTTATTCTTCAAGTTCTCAAGTATCAATATAGATAGACATAGTTTATTTTTAATTTTCTCTAGTAGGTAAAACACCCAGAATTATCTATCCCATATTTAAATTTAGAACACAATTTGAATAATAGATATTAACTTTATTTAATTAGTACCTTAGCAAATATGGCAGCTCCACGTTTTCAGACACTCCATATTTACTGAATTTAAATTGTGGATCTGTAGGCTAGACACAGAGCTAATGATTAACATAAATGTGTTTTTGGAGGTATAAATTACAGAGAGTGAACATCCTGACCATCACCCCATTCAGAAACTGGGGTTTTAATAAAATTTGCCTTGTGTTCTTTAAAGGGACACACACATACAGAAATCACCTAATTCCTATAATTTGCTAGTTAATTGTATAATGCTGGTCCAGAGTAGGTTTTCCCCACTTGAGACTTTTTAATATTCACTTGTATAAATTTGTGGACCTACTTTTATTTTTGTCATTTCCCCCCCCTTTCTAGTCTGTGTCCTGTGGTCCTTTATCATTTTCTTTTTTAGCACTTGACTTACCCTGACATGTCAGGTACTTATTTATTTAATTGCTTGTTTCCTACTTCTCAACTACAATTAAAAAAAAAAAAGAAGTTTTTGTCATTTTTCCACTGCTCTTTCTCCAGCGCCTGAACTGTGCTTGGAATGTGCTAAATCCTCTCTAGCTACTTGTTGAAAGCACGAATAATCAAATTATCACCATAATTGCTCCTCTTATGTTGGAAATGCTTCCTAAAAAATGTCTTGCCTCTGCTCCTGCCCTCTTCGGAGTGAGTCTCCACAATGCTGCCTAAATGAACTTTTCAAAACCTGGTCATCCCATCTCCTTCTTAAAATCTTTCAAACTTACTGATAAGATAAAAGCCAAAGCCCATGGTGTGGCTTACAAGTCCCTCTTAACTGAATCTTTGCGCGCTTGCCTTCTCTAGTTTACCTCCCTTACTTCATGCACTTACGATACACCAACCATCTTTCCATTTTTCCCTTATACCTTCCATCATCCCAAATCAGAGTCCCATGAAAAGAATTTTCTCTGAACATTTAAAGGTTTAGGAAGATGGTGGAGTAAGAGGACCTTGAGCTCATCCCATCCCATGTTTTCAACTAGATATCATCCACATCAAAGTCAACAGGCTAGAGAATGACCCAAAGACTGGCAAAAAACAAAAACAAAAATTAAAAAAAAAAAATACTCCACAACTAAATATAGAGAAAAGGCTGCAACTGAAAGGTTAAGAAGGTCAGGAAGGCAGAGGGAGGCTTCCCAAGGGATGGATTCATGCATAGAGAATGTGGAGGAATGGACCCTTGCGCCAGGGAGCTCACACAGTGAAAACTAATCCCCAAAATATTTGGCTTTAAAAACCAAGGAGCTGAATTCCAGCAGGACTTGGAACCTGGAATCCAATGTGGAAACTTAAAAGTCGACTAACTCAGCACTGGGCATCCAGGAGGTTAAGTGATAGTTGGGTTTCCACCCTTAAAGGGACAGCAGCCCATCCAGAGAGGTAACAAAAAATGCCAGGGGCAAACAAGAGACAAGAAATCTGTTTACACTGACTTCAGTATGAAATTTCAGAGCATGTTGGGGAACTTATCTGAAAAAGAGGGGACTGGCAGGTACCATTTTCATCTCCCAGCATAAACACAGAGACATCTGCAGGAGATGGGGCTACATGGACTCTTTCTTCCTAACCTGCTAGCAGTGCACCATGCCCACAAGTTCTAAGGACTTGCCATTACCAGCCTGCTAGCCATCCTGGGTTCAGAGCAAATTTTGTTAAAGTCATGCACGCACCCCACCTAGCCTCCAGGTACACAACTACTACTATGCACCATGCACATCCACTGTGTAGCATCCAATTACCAGGTGCACACCTGCTAACATGCACCATGCCCAGCTGACACAAGGGGCCCGAACCCCACCCCACACAAAAGCTTGTGCAGCCAACCACCTGGGACTCAGCCCTCAGCCACCACAGCACTTCAGATCTGGCATAGGACTAGCGGCCCACTGCAAATTTTGCTAATACTGCCATCCTGCTTCCAAGTTCCCTGGCAGTCAACCCTCTCAGAGCAGGCCTGCCTGGGTCCCATTAACACCACAGAGAGTGAGCATAGCCCACAACAGTCAGTGAAAACTACACTGAAAGGAAAAGTGACTCGGACACAACAGCAGGGTGTAACAAACACACACAGGATATTCTCTTAAAGGCCTAGGCTCTGGCTAAGAGAGAGTGTTGTACTGTAGGACACTCTAGAACCTCTTCTTCATATAGTCACTACTTTCAAGAGCAGAAGACACAGCTGACTTTCTTTTTTTTTTATAGTTTTGTTTTGTTTTTTAATCCTACAACAACAAAACACAAGAGGACAGGTATTTTGACAATACACTGGACCAGGTGTTAATTCTTAGCATGCTTTAAGCATCCCATAATGACAGGAATTCAGTGTTCAGTTATTCTAGTTGAATCAGTAATTACACCACAGCTGACTTTCTTAACACATAGAACAGACACAGAAAGGAAAATAAAATGAAGAGAAAGAGAAATTTATCTCTAATGAAAGACTAGGACAAGGCCAGAGCCAGAGATCTAAGCAAAACAGATATAAGTAACATTCCTGATAAAGAACTGAAACCAATGACCATGAAGATAGTCACTGGTCTTGAGAAGAGTGGAAGCCATGAGTGAGACCCTTAACACAGAGATAAGGAATAAGATCGCCGAGATAAAAGGATAAATAAATTAAATGAGAAACATGCTTGATGGAATGAACAGCTGGATGGAAGAAGCAGAGGGATGAATTAGTAACCTAAAAGACAGAGTAATGGAAAGTAATCAAGATGAACAAAAGAGAAAGAAAAGAATTATGCAAAATGAGAACAGACTTAGGGAACTCAAGTGATTGCACCAAATGTAATAACATTCATATTATAGGAGTACCATAGAAGAGAAAGAAAATGGGAAGAAAATTTATTTGAAGTAATCATAGTTGAAAACTCCCTTTACCTGGGGAAGAAAGCAGATATCCAGATGCAGGAGACACAGAGAACCCCCCAACACAATCAGTAAAAGCAGACACATGCCAAGACATATTGCAATTAAATTTGCAAAATATACTGATAAAAAAAATTAAAAGTACCAAACCAAAGAAATCATTAACTTACAAGGGAAAAAACAATAAGATTAGCAGATTTTTCAACAGAAATGTGGCAATTCATAGGGAGTAGCATGATATATTCAAAGTGATGAAAGGGTAAAATCTGTAGCCAAGAATACTCTATCTGGGAAGGCTATCACTCAGAATAAAAGAAGACATGAAGAGTTTCCCAGACAAACACAAACTAAAGGAGATCATGGCCACTAATCCAGCTCCACAAGAAATACTAGAAGGGAGCCTTTTGAGTAGAAAGGGGGAACAAAAGTGACAGTATAATGGTAAGAAGCACAAAAGTAAGAGTGAATATTTTTGTGAAAAATCAGTCAAGGAATCTACAAAAAAAAGGGGTATAAAATATAATAACACATACCTAAAACATGGGAATAAGAGGAGAGAAGAATGGATTCAAACTTTAAATCAGGGGAGCCTGGGTGGCTCAGTGGGTTAAAGCCTCTGCCTTCGGCTCAGGTCATGATCCCAGAGTCCTGGGATCGAGTCCCGCATCGGGCTCTCTGCTCAGCAGGGAGCCTGCTTCCTCCTCTCTCTCTGTCTGCCTCTCTGCCTACTTGTGATCTGTCTGTCAAATAAATAAATAAAAATCTTTAAAAAAAAAAACAAAAAAACTTTAAATCACCATCAATTTATGCAGAGGAGGTTATATAAAAACTTAAGGGTAACCGTATATCAAAAACCACTAATAAATATGCAAATAATAAAGAGAAAGAAATACAAATATATCACTAAAGAAAATCAACAAAACATGAAAGAGAGAAAGACAAGAAAGGGTCAGAAAAAATCTTCAGAAGCAACCACAAAACAAATAATAAAGTGGCAATCCAAATTTACCAATAACACTTTAAATATAAATAGACTACATGCTCCAATCAAAAGACATAGGGTGACAGAGTGGATAAAAAAATAGACTCATCAATATTTTGCCTACAGGAGATCCATTTTAGACCTAAAGACAGCTGCAGTTTGAAAGTGAAAGGATGGAGAAATGTCTATTGTGCAATAGATGTCAAAAGAAAGCCAGAGAAGCAATACTTGCATTGGACAAAAAAGAGTTTAAAACAAAGATTGTAACAAGAGCCAAAGAAGGATACAATATTGTAACAAAGGGAACAACCCAACAAGAAAATATAACAATTGTAACTATTTATGCACCCTACATAGGAGCACCCAAATACACACATAACAAACATAAAGGAACGAATTGATAATAATGTCACAACTGTAGGGGGTGTTTACACCCCATTATATCAATGGACACATCATTTAAACAGAAAATCAGCGAGAGAACATTGGCTTTGAATGACACACTAGAACAGAAAGATTTAACCAATATATTCAGAACATTCCATTCTAAAACAGAAGAATACACATTCTTTTCAAGTGCACTCAGAACATTTTTGAGAATAAATTGCATATGAACCCACAAAAAAAGTCAACAAATTCAAGAATATTGAAATGATACCATGGATATTTTCTGACCACAATGCTATGAAACTAAAAGTCAACCACACATACACAAACACACACAAATCTGTAAAGACAACAAATACATGGAAGTTAAATAGCATGCTACTAAACAATGAATGGGTCAACCAGGAAATCAAAGTAAAAATTTTAAAAAGTATATGGAAAGAAATGAAAATGGAAACAAAATGATCTAAAACCTCTGGTATGCAACAACAGTGGTTCTAAGAGGAAAGTTGATAGTAATACAAGCCTACCTCAAGAAGGAAAAAAAAAATCTCAAAAAAAAACTTACCTTGCACCTAAAGAAACTAGATAAAAGAACAACAACAACAACAAAAACTAAAATGAGCAGAATGAAGGAAATAATAAAGATTAGAGTACAAATAAATGATATAGAAACAAACAAAACAAACAAACAAAAACCACACACAAAAAACCACAGAACAGATCATTGAAGCGAGGATCTGGTTCTTTGAAAAAATCAAATACAATTAATAAACCTCTAGCCAGACTTAACACGAAAAAAGGGAAAGGACTCAAAGAAATAAAGTCACAAATGGGAGAACAGAAATAACAACCGATGCCCCAGAGCAATCACAAGAGAATATTATGAAAAACTATATGCCAACAAATTGGGCAACCTAGAAGAAATGGATAAATTCCTAGAAACATATAAATTACCAACACTGAAACAGGAAGAAATAGAAAATTTGGACAGACTCAACCAGCAAAGAAAATGCATCAGTAATAAAACAAACAAACAAACAAAAACTCCTAACAAACAAATGTCCAGGACCTGATACTTTCACAGACAAATTCTGCCAATCATTTGAAGAAGAGGTAATACCTATTCTTTTTGAACTATTAAAAAAAAAATAAAATGACAGAAAAGGAAATAAAACTTCCAAATTCATTATATGAGGCCAATATTATCCTGATACCAAAACCAGATAAGGACTCCACTATAAAAGAGAACAGGCCAATATCCCTGATGAGCACAGAAGCAAAAATTCTCAACAAAATACTAGCAAACTTAATCCAACAATACATGAAAAAAAATCATCCACTCAATCAAGTGGGATTTATTCCTGGGTTGTGAGGGTAGTTCAATATTCACAAATCAATCAATATGACACATTACATCATTAAGAGAAAGGATAAAAACCTTATTATCATTTCCATATCAGCATAAAAAGCATATGACAAAGTGCAAAAACCATTCATGATAAAATCCCTTCACAAAGTAAGTTTAGAGGGAAAATACCTCAACATAATAAAGTCCATCTATGAAAAATCAGAACTAACATCATCCTTAATGGGAAAAACTTGAGAATTTTTCTCCTAAGGTCAGGAACAAGACAGGGATGTCCATTCTCACCACTTTTATTAAACATAGTACTGGAAGTCCCAGCCACTGCAATCAGACAACAAAAAGATAATAGGCATCTAAATTGGCAAGGAAGAATTAAAACTGTCACTATTTTCCCCAATGATGTGATACTATATGTAGAAAACCCAAAAGACTCAATGGAAAAACTACGACAATAAGTGAATAAGTGAATAAGTGTGAATAAAGCCACAGTATACAAATTCAATGTACAGAAATGTACATTACAAATAAAATGTACAAATGTACAAATAAAAATGTAAAAGAAAAAAGTACAAATGTACAAATAATGTACAAATGTACAAATAAAAATGTAAAAGAAAAAAGAGAAAAAAAGACTCTTCTCTGTCCTATAACTTTCCTTCTAGGACCCTCAACTCAAGATTTCATATCAAATTCTGTGTGATCACAGAAACTTTTCAAATAATTCCCAGAGTTAATTAGGATTACTTAGTATAACTTCTCTAGCTCTTTATACTTTTTCTTCTTTACATTTGTAACTTCAAGTATATTTTTATAGAATTACTTAATGAAAATAAATATTCCCACTTTGTTTTAAAGTCTATTTTTTATTTTTTTAAGCCAGTATAAAGACTCTTCATGCATGTGGATGACAATGAGGGTTCTGTGAAATAGCAGTATAGCCTCAAATGCCTACATACACGACATTCATTCAATTATTTTTTTAAATAGTACTTCTTTCGTATTTATTAGGCACTTGACTAAGCATGATACGCTCTAGTTAGGCACTTGATATGTACTAGGCAGTGGAGATATAAATACAGATCATTTGTATCTCCACTGAGCTTTAAAATTTAGTGGGAATATTCGTACTACCTTAAGCAATAAAGAAATTCAATGCAATCTCTATCAAGATTCCAATGGTATTCTTCACAGAAATAGAGCAAACAACCCTAAAATTTGTATGGAGCCACAAAAGATCTCCACTGGCTGAACAATCTTGAAAAAGAACAATGTTGGAGGCATCATGCTCCCTGTTTTCAAACTATATTATTACAAAGCTATAGTAGCTAAAACGGTATGATATTGGCTTAAAAACAGATATGTAAATCAATGGAACAGAATACAGAGCACAGAAATAAACAAACATAGATACAGCCTATAAATTCACAATAAAGGAGCCAAGAATATACAAGAGGAAAGGACAATTTCTACAACAGATGGTTTTGGGAAAAATGGACAGCCACATGCAACACAATGAAACTGGACCACTATTTTACACCATGCCCAAAAATTAAGTCACAGTGGAATAAAGACTTGGATGTAACCCCAACCATAAAGCTCCTAGAAGAAAGCACAAGCAGTAAGATCTTCAACACGTCTTAGTGATTTTTTTTTTATTAATCTGACACCAAAAGCAAAAGCAACAAAAACAAAAATCAGCAAGTTGGACTACATCAAAATAAAAATATGCACAGCAAAGGAAACCACCAACACATGAAAAGGAAACCTACTGAATGGGAGAAAGTAATCACAAATCATGTATTTGATAAGAGGTTAATATTCAAGATATAGAAAGAACTCATGCAACTCAATAGCAAATAAAAAAGTAATCTGATTTAAAAATCACTAGATCTGAATAAACATCTTCCCGAAGAAGATATACAGAGAGCCAATGTATACATGAAAAAAAAAAAATACTCAGCATCATTAATCTTTGGGGAAATGCAAATCAAAACCACAAAGATACACCACCTTACACTTGTTAGAATGACTATTATCAAAAAGATAAGTGATAACAAGTGTTGGAAAGATTGTAGAGAAAGAGTTTTATACAAGGCTGGTAGAAATATGGATTCATACAACAACTATTGAAAACAGTATGGAGGTTCCTCACAAAATTAAAAATAGAAATACTGTTTGGCCCAGCAATTCTACTTCTCGGCATTTATACAAAGAAAATGAAAACACACCTTTGAAAAATATGCACACCCCTATGTTTATTGCAGCATTATTTACAATAGCCAGGATATGGAAACAAGTGTCCACTGATGAATGAATGGATAAAGAAATTATTTTATATACACATATATATGTACACACATATATATATGTGTGTGTATGTATATATATACATACACACACAATGGAATATTATTCAACCATAAGAAAGAATAAAATCTTGCTATTGTCACAACATGGAGGGATTTAAAGGGGATTATGCTAAGAAAAATAAGTTGGACAGAGAAAGACAAAAACAAATGTCATCTAAAACAAAACAAAACAAAAAACAGCTTCATAGATTCAAAGACAGAAGAGACAGGTTGGTGTTGCAAGAGGTGGGTGAGAGTGGGAGAAGTAAATGGGTGAACTGTTTATCTTTTAGTTTAAATAAATTGAATTAAAAATTTAAAACGGAAGAACTACAAACAGTAATATTAATTACTAAATTAATATTAATTAATTAGCAATAGTGAAGCAAAGAAAAAGAAATCCTCATGCAATTGTGAAAGAAAATAGGCAAATGAGAATTAAAAAAAAAAACAAAAACTTAACTCACAGAATTTTATTTTGCTCCAGTAAACTCTTTCAATGTGCTAAATTTAAGATTGCACAACAGGAGCAATTACTTTATTCTTTAACATTGAAGACTGTCCCGAATGTAACAGTGAAATAAAATTCCCATAAGACTATCTACCACATCAGTAGTATATATAAATTTCTATTTTGCTGCAAAATAATCTTGACTAAATAATAAGGAGCATGAGGAGCTCCCTAATAAGGAGCAAACTTAATAAATAGTATTTTTTTTATAAAGTCAGAACTTTGTTTCATGTTTATAGGTACAGGTAACTCTTCAGTTTCTATTATTAGCAATAATGTTGAAAATTTCCTCTCACTGTTGGTATTTAATGTATCCCCACAACAGCCCATGATGTACATTAACCGGTCTTAGATGTTCTCCTCAAGAGTTGCGTTGAATGAATGACCCACCTCTAGTCTCCAGCTGCCTTCTTAAAAAACCCAAGTTTGAATCATTGGTCCCAAAAGAAACCTTACCCTGGGGGCCCATGAGTATTTTTTCCATGGCCACTCCCCCCCAAAATTTTTTTTTGAAGAATTACTGTCAAGCATTAGAATCATTTTGAGATGTTGTGGTGATTACACTCACACATATGTCATCATATGGTACACACAATTGCTAATGTTTGTGATTTATAAGTTAGACATCAATGAAGCTGATGTGAAGAAAAACTTTGCACCCCAGTGATATGCAGTGCCCCAGGACGGTGCTAAGAGCAGTAAATGGTTAGTGGGGGAGAGGAGGTAGGAGGGCAGCAGCGCCCTCTGCTGGGTGGGTCGGGCCAGGAGTCAAGCTGCGAGAGCTACTACTACGAAACCCCTTGCAAGTGGTGCCACCCACACCCCATACACCACGAGCTGTATGTGGATTAGTAATTGGCAGAAGACCCTTGTCCTCTAACAAAAAAACCTCAACACAAACAGAAAATATCACATAAAAATCCGTACCTGACACTGCTTTTGATAAACTGAACCGGTCTTCTGAGAAGGCAAACACTTGCCTGCTCCCTGTAGGCAAGTGATTTGCAAGCCCTGTCTATATGACTGAACTCCATGCCCTCCAAGCCCCTTCTCCCCTCTGAACCTATCTGCAAAGTGCCTGACCTGCTCTCTTCATTTCTACTTGTCAAAATCCCATCTGTTCTTTAAAGCAAAACTCAAATGTGCCTGTGTTCATGATCTCCGTGCAAATGTAGATTCACAGTATCATTTCATGTAGTTTACATTGTTACAAGACTCCGTTCATCTTTTGCTTTATTATTTATTATTTTGCATTCTGATACCGCATTTGATTTTTTTTTATGAGATCGTACCTCCTTTTTCGTAAATGAATGTAATCGATTTTCACCTAAATGGAATGTCTGAAGACAACTGATTAAGGAAATTATCATTTATGTTTTTATGGAACATAATTTCACTGCTCTCTTTAGTAAGCATTTCATGTGTCCCGCTCCCACACTTTTCATTTCAAAAGGGCTTCAGCATTAAAACCTATTGTTTCCCAAACAAGAACACAAGCCACAAGTTTATTTCAGTGTTTTCTTTGGCCACATAGTTCAGCAAGCGTGCTTATCACCTCCCATTTGAGCTAAAAAAAAACAAAAAAACAACCCCGTGTTTTCTTTCTTGATTGCTTTGTTATCTGGGCAAGGGATGATCATTCATTTTGTTCAATGAGGAAAGAAAGTAGCTGTGATTAACTTGCCCAACTTGTATTTATTGTGGCAGAAAACACTATTACTGGCTAAATTTCTGAGAACATGACACCACTGTAAAGGATGAGAATTCTAAGTGTTAGAAATTTAATTCCAGATACACAAGCAATAATTCTCGAACTGTCCAGTTTCTGCTAATACAAAATGACACATTGTAGAGGAAAACATTCATTTCTTTCCCAGAGCTTGTCCAAGTTGTCTGAACATTTGAAATTTTCTATTACATAAAAACGGCCACTGATGCTTTTCAGTGGTTGTGCTTGGTGCACAATCCCTTAGGCTTCAAAAGAAGACAAGCCTGTCCTCACACAATGCACACACTATCTGTATAAAAATGAAACGAAAAAAATATTTGTCTAGGAAAGAAATAGGGAGGAAATGTGATATAACAACTTAATTACAAAGGATTATAAGATGCTAAACAGGTCACAGGTATGAAGGCATGAGAAAAAAATGGAGGTCAAGCTACACACGATCAGTGTGAATTTCCCCAGGATCATTTTATTTTTATTAACCAATAAATATGTTGTGCTGTGGTATGTACAGATGTCTACAACATCCTTACTTTTCTGGTAAAATAATTTATCAAATGCACCTAAAACGATTCAACAGAACATTTCTTTCAATACACATGATGTTACTTCTTTGAGTGTATTTCGGTGTTCAACTGATATTTTCATTTTAATATAACTTTTTAATGCAATTTGAAACCCTTATTAGTGAGTCTTGGGGTTTATTAGCCAAGTAGGGTAATCTTCCTAGCAGCAGGATGTGGTCAATGTGGGGAGGAGTTTGCACCTGGTTCTTGGTCATCAGAAAGCTACCAATGGTAGGGAGATGCGATGGGTCATTAGTTTCACATACATCTTTTTTTAACTGTAATCCTCTGTACGCCAGACACTGTTCTAGTTTCATCAAGACTGGTTATAATAAAGAGGCCTATTTGAAAACCATGGTACAAATGACAATTAAGCTATAGGAATAGATTATTCGTTAAATCTAGATGATGACAGAATTGCGTTTTAGAAGTAGTTGACACCCAGAATTTCTGCTACGGACTCCAGCTCCCTCTATGCTAAATCAAGAGGCAGGCAAGAATAAGGTGGGGTTCTAGGACAATTTCTGGACTGCACAGGCTACTAGGAAAATGATACATAAAATGGGTCTAAGTCATTCGTACAATTGGATAGGTTGTTCAATGCACATGAACACCTCATGGAGGGGTGAACGGGGCTGAATTCAGCACCTACTCTGCTGTCCGGTCCATCTAGCCTAGCACGGGGCTGCATCTCCCCAGGATATAAGACACCTTTAATAAATTGCATAAAACACAATCTACACACCAAGTCACTCACTGTGTGCACAGGGCATAGCCAACATGCAGAAGAAGATGTTCTTTTTCTGATTTGGACAAAGATCGCCTGTATGTCTTGATCAGTCTGGAGTCAGCATGCTAAAGATGCATAAGCATTGGAGGCCAAGAATCAAAATAGAATCACTGACTCAGGGGAAGAAGAATATGAGATTCCACTTGGGGAATCATAGAATGGCAGACACTTTCACGGGACCATCTGGGCCAGGTGAGTTTTTTGAAATACATGATTTAAAGCACCACAAAGACACCCAATCATAGGAGCAAAGGCACCGCAATGTCTCATGGCAACATAATTAGGAATGTCGTCAACATTAAACTGCTTAAGTGCTTCCTGCTGCTATTCAGGATGGGTCTGAAATCTGGAACAACACAAAGCCTACATATGTGGAGACTAAAGATGCAGCTGAGGAACAGGGTAACAGGGCTGGGAGCTTGAGAAGGATACTGAAAGCTTCACCTGTCTCTAGCTTGCCTCAGACTGACTTCCTTAACAGCAAGGCAGGTCAGAGCCAGTCCATGCTATATGGCCGTGAGCCCTCACACTGGAGCTCCACAGGCTGTGTGAAAGAGGATTAAGGGAGATGCCTGGGATGAGATCAGCTCTGTTTCTCAGTACAGTCCGACCGCAAGCACTCACAATCCTGCATCCCAGCAAACACTTCCATATTCAAGCCCTGGGAGCCACATACAAAATCTTTCCTGCTGTGTTCACCTTTATACATAGACGTCACAACTTATTTTCTCATATAAAACAGCTGGAAAACGTAACCTGAGATTTTGTACCAAATATTGGCTTCTTACCTGTGTTAAATGTTGCTCTTGTACATTACATTGAACACTGTTGGGATGCATGTCGAAAGACATGCTTTTTTTGTAAAACTCAATATAGGAGCTGTGTCTACAGTTAAAAGTGAACATATTTGGCATGTTTGTTAATTCTAGTTTCATTTAATATCTTCTAAGGCACGTAAGTTGAAGCTTTTTTTTTTTTTAAATTAAGTTAATGGGGAACTTTGAGATGCAAACCGTACGTTAGGATTTTGGTCTTGGTGTTTGTATGAAATTCTGAGGCCTTGATTTAAACCTTTCTTTGTATCGTGATTTCCTTTTAGGTGTATTGCGCTAAGTGAAACTTGTCAAATAAATCTTCCTTTAAAAAAAAATACAGTGTTAAAAGACTGTAGTCATGGGTTTATACAACTACCACTTTGCTTTGCTGAATATCAGAGCCAACAACTGGATCCTACTGTGCCCATTCCCAAACTGCAAAGAAACTAGGTATGATGGAGCATATATATCAAAACGAGCACATCAGTCACCCTGGAGAAAATAGTTCCAGCATGCATGCCTGGTAGGAGGAGAAGGCTGGTATGTAAGGGACAACACCTTTTATTTTTTCATTTCACTAAGCAAAAATATGTGAACCACTACTATGTACTAAGTACGATCTCTACGATCTCTGTACCAACTGACACTATAAAATTTAAGCTTTTCTTTAAAAGATTTTATATTTGGGGCGCCTGGTGGCTCCGTGGGTTAAAGCCTCTGCTTTCAGCTCGGGTCATGATCTCAGGGTCCTGGGATCGAGCCCCACTCTGTTCTGCAGGGCGCCTGCTTCCCTTTCTCTCTCTCTCCGCCTACTTGTGATCTCTGTCTGTCACATGGGTAAATAAAATCTTTAAAAAAAAAAGATTTTATATTTATTTATTTGAGAGTGAGCGAGCAAGAGAGAGCATGAAAATGGGGAGTGGCAAAGGGGGAGGGAGAACCAGTCTCCCCACTGAACAGGGAGCCAGACATGGGGCTTAATCCCAGAACTCCGGGATCCCAGGACCATGAACTGAGTTGAAGGAAGACAATTAACTAACTGAGCTGCCCAGGTGCCCCTAAAAATTAAGACTCTAATAAGAACCCAGTTTCCACAAGTGATATTTTTGTTGCATTAAGTTCTTAGGTCACTTCACAGCACAGCTATCCACTGGTAGAATGCTTTGTTTCCTACCAGCTAAAATTGCCCTCCTATAAAGTGCCATACATGAATCAAAGTCATTCTTCAAGGAGTTTTAAAATATAATCACCAACATTTCCTCAAGGTCGGCAGTTAAGCTCTGCATGCTTTAAACACTCTGGGAAATAGGAAAATGACAGTTGATGTGGAGCAGACTGAACTGGAACATGAGTGTTTCACAGGTTGGAAAGCTGCTATTGTTATTCTATGGCAGAGAGTCTAACGTGGCCTCACAGCTTCCCTCTGTGTTCCTAGCACAGCGGTAAAATGTCCTTTATAGATGGAAATGATTGCTGAGTGGAGTCTCTAAGGAAGAACTATGGTTTGCTCTTCAGCCAAGAAATAGCAATACCAAGATGTCCCCACAAGGCATTAGCTCTTCACGTGAGTCTGTTGTGGTTCCCAGGGGCTTTCTTTACTAGATGATGCTCTCTGTGTGTAGCTACTTCTTTCAGAGACTTCCCAGAGGTCTGAGAACATACCAGGGTCAGTATGTAACCCACGGGCAGGATATTTACCAGAAAGGACCCGAAGCTCTGTGCTTTGGCATGAGACATTCAACTCAAATGACTTGCAAGGATTGATGAGTGACTTTGAAGCATAGCTAGTGTCCCAGCATTAAAGTGATTCTCAGTTTTAACTCCAGCAAGTCACTTACCCATTCACAGCTCTAAGCATTCTCAGGAGCGCACCCCAGGGGTCCCATTTACCAAGTGTGGGCTGTGCTTCACGTCTGCCCTTGATCATCTGAAAGTATAAATTATAACCCAGATTCAACTCTATGAATAACTCCAAACTCAGAGCACAGCTAGAGCTAACACATCTGATAAATATTGAACATTAAAAGGATGATGTTTTAGGGGCACCTGGGTGGCTCAGTGGGTTAAAGCCTCTGCCTTCGGCTCAGGTCATGATCCCAGAGTTCTGGGATCTAGCCCCGCATCAGGCTCTCTGCTCTGTAGGGAGCCTGCCTCCTCCCCTCTTTCTGCCTGCCTCTCTGCCTAGTTGTGATTTCTCTCTGTCAAATAAATAAAATATTTTAAAAAAGGATGATGTTTTTAAAAAAGGATGATGTTTTTAAAAAAGAATGATGTAGCATTATATTACCTACTTCTTCTAAAATCAAGAGGTCTTATTACCAGTATATCACATACGTATTAATTGTTACACACATGCTTTACCCTATAATCAGCTCCCTGAACATCCTGAGTGACAAATTTCACATCACCGATCCTTCAAAAAATGAAAATTTTTTTCCTAAGTTCGCAGTACCAGGAACGAGCTCACAAATAAGCAGATTTCAGGTGTACTAGATACTTCGGCTCAGTAATAAATACGTCTTATAATTTATACCAAATCATATACATATATATGTATATACAATTGGAAATTTGTTTCTGTTCATTTTATATTTTTATCATCTATTGCTTAAACCATGGTTTGACTGTTTCACCATTCAACATGATATATCCTACTAAATTGATTTTATGATTCACTCATAGTTTGAGACTAAGAGCTGGATTAAAACTATTACAGATAGTAGAGTAATTTGCAGAATGCTGCAGGACACTGAAAAATCCCTCTGGTGAACAGTGTTTCTTATCACCAGAGGCAACGATGAGGCCATTAGCAAAAGGCACTGCTCTGAAAAGCTATCTTAAAAATGCACACATTTAAGGTGAGATATCCTCTAATCTAGGGTCTCCAATTATATGTATCATCTATGTCTCCTTTATAGCTATTGCTAATTAATCATTGCTAATCAATCATGGTATCTTTCTCTTTGAGCCTAGATAAGGCTTCAGATCCTTTCTCAACACTGCACTCCAGGCAATGGCTGCTGGTTTATTGTAATTGACAGGAAAAATAACACTTATTTTCCCTTCAGATCCCTAGTCCCTTTTTATGTTACTTTTTTTCCCGTTTTATTTATTTTTTCAGCGTAACAGTATTCATTCTTTTTGCACAACACCCAGTGCTCCATGCAAAACGTGCCCTCCCCATTCCCCCAACCTCCCACCCCTGACCCTTCAAAACCCTCAGGTTGCCCCAACCTCCCACCCCTGACCCTTCAAAACCTTTTGAGTCATCTTCCAATTTGCTACTTTGAGACAGATGAGGAACTTAGGGGATGGGATAAGAAGAAGGATGGCAATGAGAAGAGCTAGGTGATGAGGAAGACTCCAAGGGGATCCCATCTAGCTGATGAGGACTTGGGAGGCAATGGTTACACTGTGCTATAAGAAACTACATAATTTGCCCCAAACTTCTCCATCTTATATTCTGAAATTTCTGATCTTCCAAACTTTAATCATATATCGTTTTTATGTTAAAGTCTAGCTTGACAAATGAGCTGACAGTTGTAATTATGTATGCTCCATAAGGATACCAGATGTCTCTCCTGTTATCTACTTCATTCTAGGTCTGCTTACCTTCTTGATAACCCTCTGAATTTACTCCTCTATACATCAGTAAAACTTTTATTTATTTATCCCTTTATTAAGGACAAACTTTCTTATCATAGAGATAACCTTGGTTATATATAATCCTAGATAGCATTCAAGGTGTGACTCTTTTTATACACAGATATTGGTGCACATTTTATTTCACTATTCCAAGGCAAGAGAACTTATTAATTACTCTGTAAATGTTAACTAACTTTCTATTAACTAATTACATCTGTATAAAATTTTAAAGACAATTAATTCCAGAAATACATCATATGATGAAATATCTATAAATGTTATCTATTTTTGTTTTTGTGATTTTGAGTTTATTTTGACTCTTGCCTTGGAGGCAGGCACTGTGTCACCTTTTTGTTTTTTTAAGTAAAATTTTTAAGTGATAAAATGCAAAAAACTTAAGTGTATAATTCAATAAATGTTGAGGCTTGATACAACCAAGGGACTAACACCCTAAATATAACAGGAATATTTTCATTTTCCCCATAAGTGTCCTTTATGCCCTCTTCCTGCCCTTCCACAAGCAATCACTATTTTGATTTCTATCTTTATAGATTGGTTTTGCCTTTTTAAAACTTTCTTTTATACTTCTTGTAAGTATAAACATGTCATGTAGTAATTTTAGTCTAGTTTTATTTGCTTAGCATTTTTGGAATTGCACATATCAGTGGCTCTTTCTGTTCTATTGTTGAATAATATTCATTTATCCATTCTCCTACTGATGGAAATTTAGTTTGTTTCAGTGTTTGGCGGTTGTAAATAAAAATTCTAGGAAAATGATTGTGCAATTTTTTGGTAAATGTATGTTTTCATTTCTCTTGGATAAATACATAGTAGTGAAATTATTGTGACATAAAGCAGACATATATTTAAGTTTACAAGATAGTGTGGAATACTTTATCAAAGCGCAATATTACACACTTTCACCAACCACACTGGATAATTTTAGCACCATACGATTTTGCTAATACTTAGTATTGTTAATCTTCTGAATTTTTCCCTATTCTGGTTGTCATACCATCTATTGCTATTTCTCTTTCAGATTGTGGGTTTGCATAATAAGTGCTGCATGGAGGTCTGGATAACTTTATTGAAACCCAATGTGCACAGTCTATCACACTCATAAATGCTAGGGAGAGAGACAGAGGTGATAGCAGAAATGTTGAAATGACTTCTTATACCTAGAACTAGAAATATTTTGTATATTCAGAATACAGAAATATGGTATAAAGCAGTATCTACTCTTTCTTTCTTCTCTCTGGTAATACCTGAGTAGAAAGTTCTTTGGGCTAATACATAATAATTTTAAGGGTTTGTGGCAGAATTTTACACAGAAACAAAAAAATCTAATCTCATATCTAAGATCTTCAATATCTTGTATCTTGTTCTTTAATTTTGAACTCGCTTATTTTTTTCTTCACTGAGCTCAAAGTAAATAAATGTACTGAGTTAAAAAAAAATGTAGGCAAACTCTGTGTGCCCAATCTATAACTGGATTTTAATTCACTTAACACTATTGTTACTAATTAATTATATGCAATTTTGTCTCCATAATTGTCATGTTATACAGTGATTTTTAATGAATGAAAAGCACTGGGAAGCCAATTACTAGAGCTGCTTTCCATGTTAGGTTTCTTATTCAGTCAGATTAACCAGTACTCCTACTTTTTTTTTTTAAAGATTTCATTCATTTATTTTGACAGATAGAGATCACAAGTAGGCAGAAAGGCAGACAGAGAAATAGAGGAGGAAGCAGGTTCCCTGCTGAGCAGAGAGCCAGATGTGGAGCTCAATCCTAGAACCCTGAGATCATGACCTGAACTGAAGGCAGAGCCTTAACCCACTGAGCCACTCAGGCACCCCAGTACTCCTACTTTTTTATTCAAATTTCCCACATGTAGATCTGGGATGGATTAAGGCAGGAGCAAGTTTTCATAAGAATACTCTTAGCAGGGGATTCTTTGCTTTCAAATCTTCCTGTGTTTTCTTCAATATTACCATCAAAGGATGACTTAATCCTCTCATAGATTACCCACAAGCCTCAGCAATCTATTTCAATGTCTCAATGTCTCTCTCTCTCTCTCTTTTTCTGACTCTAATTTTTTTTGCACACATACAAAGTATTCCTACTAATAATATCTCCCATTATACCAAATGTCTCTGAACTCCCTACCCATGAAATTCAGATATATTTTCTTTTGGGGGGAAAAAAGCCTTTATCAAATCTACTTCCTCCTCTCATTCATTGCCACTGCTTCAATTTGACCCTTATTTATTTCCCATTTTAGCATACACAATTTCTAAGACTCCTAATTATTACCATTTTCTAGTCTTTTTTCACAAAACAATTCCCCCACATACATGATTATTATTTCTTCAAAGTATTCAATTTACACCATAGTATAAATTTGGAATTCCTTAATCAGACATAAAAAAGGTATCATTATTATCTTGCCCCAAATCCCCGGTTTCATTTTTCCAGTCTTTCATATGTGCAGACTTCAAGTACACCAAATTAATTAACAGTCACCAAAGAGAACTTACCCTTTTAGATCATCATAAATTTCCATAAGCTATTCTTTCTGCCCACAATACTTTTTTTCTTCTGTATTTACTATAATTTTACATATTCTTTAAGGCCCTTCTCCTATGCTCCTGCCTTATGATACCTCTTTCTACTAGAGTTGGCCATGTTAGCTTTCTCCCCCTGTACTCCCACATTCTCTTATACCAGATTCTTATTAGCATATAACTTCCTAATATTCACTGCAGTTTAACTTCCACCATCCTACACTATTAACTTATTCAGTAGTTAGAGTCTAAAGTGAAATGCACAAAATGGGAGCATAAAGTAAGAATAATAAAAACGCAAAACTAATTATGAGAATCCGTTAGGAAGATTTCCCATTGTAGATTGGCACACCAACCCTCAATGATTTAATTTAGCAGATTTTCCTCAGATTTTCCTTCTGGGAAAAAGTACTGTTTCTTCCACTGAATATCACATTATATAGCGAACTTACATTTAAGACTTAACACGGTAAGTTACATGAATTTAGTATGTGTGTGTGTTCAGTATATACTTACTTATATAAAGAAGAGAAGGTTTTATGTTCCTTTTCTTTTTTTTTTTTTTTGACAAAAGAAAAAGGTTTCAGGAGCCCAGTTGACTTGCCCTAAACCACTCACCTCACTCAATTACTGAGCCATAGAAATAGATTTTGAGTACAAGGGTTTTATTTTGTTTTTTTCTTTTTAAAATTTATTTATTTTTTCAGCGTAACAGTATTCATTGTTTTTTCACAACACCCAGTGCTCCATGCAAAACGTGCCTTCCCTATTACCCACCACCTGTTCCCCCAACCTCCCACCCCTGACCCTTCAAAACCCTCAGGTTGTTTTTCAAAGTCCATAGTCTCTTATGGGTCACCTCCCCTTCCAATTTTTTTTTAATAAACTTATAATGTATTTTTATCCCCAGGGGTACAGGTCTGTGAATCACCAGGTTTACACACTTCACAGCACTCATGATAGCACATACCACACACAAGATGGGATTGGGAGTACAAGGATTTTTATCTCAAATTGTCTGTGCCAAACTATTGTTGGGTTCATAAAAATGAAAAAGAAATTGTACAAAATAAGGCAAGTACAAATACTCAAAAACTTCTGAAAAAAAATCCTCAAAGATTTGGTGTTGCTAATTTCATTTAAAGGTCATAGGAACTTTGAAACGTTCTGTATTTATTACCTTTGAATCACAAAAATCAATCAATGCTTCCATGATGAAATAAATACATACTTCTTCAAAGAGTCACAAACCTGGAAAAAATCTAATGTGATTATATCAAGACCATTCTAATTTGGTTACATCTAAAAATGTGCACACCAAAAATCGGTAAAAGGAGGGAGAGATTTCCTTTGTTATCACATTTTCAACTTGTATTCTAAAATCTCCAGGTACCAACTTTGTCCTCTATATTTCTATTTTGTATTATATGTCTGGTGGTAAGGTATAGATTCTCCTAAAAAAAGTAAGATCACATTTATTTTAGGAGCTCTGGTAGACTAAAACACTGCTTGACCCCCAAACACAGGTGTGAACTACGTATTCCAAAGTTTGACTCTTCCAGGTTGAAAAAATTACTGCGATTTAGTATCTTTTGGAAAAAAGCTCAACACTTCAGAAATTTCTCCAGAAGACACAGTCAGAATAACTTTAAATCGTTACTCAGTAGGAAAGGAGCAGCATTTAATAATCACACAGAAGACATAGATACAGGATAAAGGGGAGATGAAACTGAATCTGATAAGCACCTAGGTGTGACAAAAGTGCCGTGAAATTATCAACTAAAGTCAAGTGCAGTGTGGCTGTAATACTTAGCACTGATGCTGGAGGACACAGCCAGGTGATACTGAGATTGAAGAAAAGAAGATAATTTACCCTATTTATTTATATAAATAAAGTTCAGAGAAAGCATGCCAAGGGACTCCAGGAATACTTATTAAGGAGCTTCTTCACGATGTTAGAAAAAGAGGGTTAAGGGGGAAGAGCAAGATGGTAGAGTAGGAGACCTACTAACATCAGGTCCCAGGAGTTCAGCTATGATAGTTATCAAATCATTCTGAACACCTACAAACCCAACAGGAGATAGAAGAAAAGAAGAGCAGCAATTCTAAGAACAGAAAATCAACCACTTTCGGGACAGTGGGACATGCGGATAAGTGAATCCAAAGTGATATATGAAAAGATAGACCTCAGGGGAAAAGGGCCAGCACCTGGCAAGTGGTAGAGCAGTGGAGCACAAAATTGGAACTTTAGAAGTCTGCTCCATTGAGGGACCTTGCTCAAGAGTTTAAGTTGGGGGTGGAACCCTCACTGGGACAGTGTGATCTCAGGACCTGTGGGGTCACAGAAAGACTAGGGGTGTCCAAGTGTGGCAGAACTCCCAGGTATCGGAAAGGGGAAGCCAGCTGCAGAGATGGAGCCAAGGAGGGGATTTTCAGCTTGGAGTTACCTTAAACTGTGATCTAAGGGACAGTCGGGCCACTGCTCTTCAAGCAGGGACCCCACAAGTGGCAGATCCAGGGAAACACTCTCGTTCCTCCTCTGGGAGGAGTGGCACAGGCATGCACTGTAGGAATCTGTTGGGTTTGGAGACTCCAAACAGGGTCATGCACCAGAGATAGAAATGCTCAGTCATAGGCTGGGTGAGCACGGAGTGTGGCCAGAAACCAGAGACAGGAGAGATTGACTGCTTTTCTCTGAGTGTGCACTGAGGAGTGGGGCCCTGAGCTCTCGGCTCCTCCTGGCCAGAGATTAGGAGGCCGCCATCTTCATTCTCCTCCTCCAAAGATGTATGGAAAGCATTCAGTGAAAGCATTCAGGGAACAAAAACTCCCAAACATGAACCCGAGCAGATTACTTATGGCCCCTGGCAAGGGCAGTGCAATTCTGCCCTGGGCAAAGACATTTGAGAAACATTGTAACAGGCCCCTCTACCAGAAGATCAGCAAGAACATCCAAACAAGACCGAGTTCACTGATCAATGAGAACTGTAGAACTCCAGATCTAGGTAGGGGAAAGCAACACAGAAGTCATGGTTTTTTCCCCATGATTCTTAAGTTTTTCAAAGATAAATTTTTTTAATTTAATTTTTTTCTTATTCTGTTTTTTAAAATTTCTCCTCTTTCCTATTTTAACTGTTTATTTTATCTTATCTATACCATTTTAAAAATCTTTTAAAATTTTCATTGTTATAGTCATATTCTATCCCTTCATTGTATCTAATCTTATTTTTTGTATATGTATGTGTTTTTCTTTCTTTAAAATTTTGGGATTTAGTTTCTTCTAATAAAGCAAAATATACCCTAAATCTAGTACATGGCTTTTTCTAGTCTCCAGCTTGATCACACTCTTTCCTTTTTTTTTCTTTTCTCAACTAACTTTTTATCAATTCCTTCTTTAGATTTTTTTAAAATTTTCACCTTTACAGTCATATTCCATCCCTACATCATGTTTACCCTTAATTTTGTATATATATTTTTTTCTTTAAAAATTTCATTTGCTTTCCTTAAAAATTACTTTAAAAAAGTTTTTCTTTCTTCAAAAATTCTAACAGATCAAAATACACCTAAAATCAAGTGTACGACTCTGTTCTATTCACCAGTATAATATATATATTTCTATTTTTCCTCCTTTCTTCTTCCAGTTGTGGGTCTCTTCTGACTTGGTTAGTGTATATCTTTCTGGAGTCGTTGCTACCCTTTTAGTATTTTGTTCTCTTATTCATCTATTCTTATCTGTATAAAATGAAAATGTGGAAAAACTCACCACAAAAAAAAAAAAAAAAAAAAAAGAACAAGAGGCAGTACCAACGGGTAGGGACCTAATCAATACAGACATTAATAATATGTCAAAACTTGAGTTCAGAATGATGATTATCAAGGTGTGAGGTGGCCTCAAAAAAAGCAAGGAGGGTACTAGAGAATAGAGAATCCCTTTCTGGAGAAATAAAAGAACTAAAATCTAACTAAGTTGAAATGAAAAAGCTATTAATGAGGTACAATAAAAAACGGAGGCTCTTACTGCTAGGATAAATGAGGCAGAAGAGAGAACTAGTGATATAGAAGACCAAATGATGGAGAATAAAGATGCTGAGAAAAAGAGAGACACACAAATACTGGACCATGAAGGGAGAATTTGAGAGATAAGTGATACCATAAGATGAAACAATATTAGAATAATAGAGATCCCAGAAGAAGAAATAGAGATGGGGCAGAAGGTATATTGGAGCAAGTTATAGCAAAGAATTTCCCTAATTTGGCAAAGGGAACAAGCATTAAAATCAAGGAGGCATAGAGAATCCCCCTCAAAATCGATAAAAATAGATCCACACCCCATCGTGTAATAGTAAAACTTAAAAGTCTCAGTGGCAAGGAGAAAATCCTGAAAGTAGCTCAGGACCAGAGGTCTGTAACAGAAATATTAGAAATATTAGGTCTGATAGAAATATTTAGATTGGCAGCAGACCTATCCACAGAGACTTGGCAGGCTGTAAAGCACTGGCATGATATATTCAGAGCACTAAATGAGAAAAATATGCAGTCAGCTAGGCTGTTATTAGAAATAGAAGGAGAGCTAAAAAGCTTCCAGGACAAACAAAGGCTAAAAGAATTGCAAACACCAAACCAGCCCTACAGGAAATACTGAAAGGGGTCCTCTAAGCAAATAGAGAGCCTAAAAGTAGTAGACCAGAAAGGAACAGAGACAATATACAGTAACAGACCCTTTTCAGGCAATACGATGGCACTAAATTCATATCTGTCAATAGTTACCCTGAATGTAAATGAGCTAAATGCCCTAATCAAAAGACACAGGGTATCAGAACGGATATAAAAAACAAGACCCATCCATATGCTGTCTGCAAGAAACTCATTTTTAGACCCAAAGACACGTCCAGATTTAAATTGAGGGGTAAAAAACAATTTGCCATACTAATGGACATCAAAAGAAAGCTGGGGTGGCAATCCTTATATCAGATAAGTTAGATTTTAAGACAAAGACTATAATAAGAGATGAGGAAGGACACTATATCATACTTAAAGGATCTGTCCAACAAGAAGATTGAACAATTTTAAATATCTATGCCCTAACATGGGAGCAGCCAGTTATATAAGCCAATTAATAATAAAATCAAAGAAATGCATCAATAATAATACAGTAATAGTAGGGGACTTTAACATCCCCTCACTGAAATGGACAGATCATCCAAGCAAAAGATCAACAATGAAATAAAGGCCGTAAGTGACACACAGGACCAGATGGACATCACAGATATACTCAGAACATTTCATCCCAAAACAACAGAATACACATTCTTCTCTAGTGCACATGGAACCTTCTCCAGAACAGATCACATCCTGTGTCACAAATCACGTCTCAACTGGTACCAAAAGATTGGGAACATTCCCTGCATGTTTTCAGACCACATGTTTTGAAACTAGAACTTAATCACAAGAGGAGTTGGAAAGAACTCAAATACTTGGAGGCTAAAAAGTATCCTCCTAAAGAATGAATAGGTCAACGAGTCAATTCAAGATGAATTTTTAAAAATCATGGAAACAAATGAAAATGAAAACACAACTGTTCAAAATCTTTGGGGACAAAGATGGTCCTGAGAGGAAAGTATACAGCATTACAAAGCCCTAAACATTAAGACAGTATGGTACTGGCATAAAAACAGACACATAGATCAATGGAAGAGAACAGAGAGCCCAGAAATGGACCCTCAACTCTGTGGTCAACTAATCTTCGACAAAGTAGGAAAGAATGTCCAATGGAAAAAAGACAATCTCTTCAACAAATGGTGTTGGGAAAATTGGACAGCCACATGCAGAAGAATGAAACTGGACCATTTCCTTATACCACACACAAAATAGACTCCAGATGGATGAAAGACCTCAATGTGAGACAGGAATCCATCCAAATCCTTGAGGAGAACACAGGCAGCAATCTCTTCGACCTCAGCTGCAGCAACTTCTTCCTAGAAACATCACCAAAGGCAAGGGAAACAAGGGCAAAAATGAACTATTGGGACTTCATCAAGATTAAAGGATTTTGAACAGCAAAGGAAACAGTCAACAAAACCAAAATATAGCTGACAAAATGGGAGAAGATATTGCAAATGACATATCAGATAAATAAATCTATAAAGATTTCTCTAAAGAAATCTATAAAGAATCTATAAAAATCTATAAAGAAGTTATCAAACTCAACACCCAAAGAACAAATAATCCAGTCAAGAAATGGGCAGAAGATATGAACAGGCATTTCTGCAAAGAAGACATCTAAATGGCCAACAGACACATGAAAAAGTGTTAAAAATCACTCGGCATCAGGGAAATACAAATCAAAACCACACTGAGATACCCCCTCATACCAGTCAGAATGGTTAAAATTAACAAGTCAAGAAATGACAGATGTTGGCAAGGATGTAGAAAAAGGGGAACATTCCTATACTATTGGTGGGAATGCAAGCTGGTACAGCAACTCTGGAAAACAGTGTGGAGGTTCCTCAAAATGTTGAAAATAGAGCTACACTATGACCCAGCAATCTCACTACTGGGTGTCTACCCTAAAGATACAAATGTAGTGATCCAAAGGGGCACATACACCTGAATGTTTATAGCAGCAATGTCCAGAATAGCCAAACTATGGAAAGAACCTAGATGTAAATCAACAATGAATGGATAAAGAAGATGTGGTGTGTCATTCTTCTCTAGTGCACATGGAACCTTCTCCAGAATAGATCACATCCTGGGTCACAAATTAGGTCTCAACCAGTATCAAAAGATTAGGATCATTCCCTGCATATTTTCAGACCACAATGCTCTGAAGCTAGAACTCAATCACAAGAGGAAAGCTGGAAAGAACCCAAATACATGGAGACTAAACAGCATCCTTCTAAAGAATGAATGGGTCAACCAGGAAACTAAAGAAGAATTGAAAAAAATCATGGAAACAAATGATAATGAAAACATAATGGTTCAAAATCTGTGGGACACAGCAAAGCCTGTCCTGAGAGGAAAATATATAGTGGTACAACCTTTCACAAGAAACAAGAAAGGTCTCAAGTACACAACCTAACCCTACACGTAAAGGAGCTGGAGAAAGAACAAGAAAGAAACCCTAAACCCAGCAGGAGAAGAGAAATCATAAAGATCAGAGCAGAAATCAATGAAATAGAAACCAAAAAAAAACCAAAAAAACAAAAATCAATGAAACTAGGAGCTGGTTCTTTGAAAGAATCAATAAGACTGATAAACCCCTGGCCAGACTCATCAAAAAGAAAAGAGAAAGGACCCAAATAAATAAAATCATGAATGAAAGAGAAGAGATCACAACTAACACCAAAGAAATACAGACAATTATAAGAACATACTATGAGCAACTCTACGCCAACAAATTGGACAATCTGGAAGAAATGGATGCATTCCTAGAGACATATAAACTACCACAACTGAACCAGGAAGAAATAGAAAACCAGAACTGGCCCATAACCAGTAAAGAGATTGAAACAGTCATCAAAAATCTCCAGACAAACAAAAGCCCAGGGCCAGATGGCTTCCCAGGGGAATTCTACCAAACATTTAAAGTAGAACTCATTCCTATTCTCCTGAAACTGTTCCAAAAAATAGAAATGGAAGGAAACCTTCCAAACTCATTTTATGAGGCCAGCATCACCTTGATCCGAAAACCAGACAAGGATCCCACCAAAAAAGAGAACTACAGACCAATATCCTTGATGAACACAGATGCAAAAATTCTCGCCAAAATACTAGCCAATAGGATTCAACAGTACATTAAAAGGATTATTCACCACGATCAAGTGGGATTTATTCCAGGGCTGCAGGGTTGGTTCAACATCCGTAAATCAATCAATGTGATAGAACACATTAATAAAGGAAAGAACAAGAACCATATGATACTCTCAATAGATGCTGAAAAAACATTTGCAAGGTACAGCATCCCTTCCTGATCAAAACTCTTCAAAGTGTAGGGATAGAGGGCACATACCTCAATATTATCAAAGCCATCTATGAAAAACCCACCGCAAATATCATTCTCAATGGAGAAAAACTGAAAGCTTTTCCGTTAAGGTCAGGATCACGGCAGGGATGTCCATTATCACCGCTGCTATTCAACATAGTACTAGAAGTCCTAGCCTCAGCAATCAGACAACAAAAACAAATTAAAGGCATACAAATCAGCAAAGAAGAAGTCAAACTATCACTCTTCGCAGATGATATGATACTATATGTGGAAAACCCAAAAGACTCCACTCCAAAACTGATAGAACTTGTACAGGAATTCAGTAAAGTGTCAGGATATAAAATCAATGCACAGAAATCAGTTGCATTTCTGTACACCAACAACAAAACAGAAGAAAGAGAAATTAAGGAGTCCATCCCATTTACAATTGCACCCAAAACTATAAGATACCTAGGAATAAACCTAACCAAAGAGGCTAAGAATCTATACGCAGAAAATTATAAAGTACTCATGAAAGATATTGAGGAAGACACAAAGAAATGGAAAAATTTTCCATGCTCCTGGATTGGAAGAATAAATATTGTGAAAATGTCTATGCTACCTAAAGCAATCTACACATTTAATGCAATCCCTATCAAAAATACCATCCATTTTTTTTCAAAGAAATGGAACAAATTTGTATGGAACCAGAAAAGACCTCGAATAGCCAAAGGAATATTGAAGAACAAAGCCAAAGTTGGTGGCATCACAATTCCGGACTTCAAGCCCTATTACAAAGCCGTCATCATCAAGACAGCATGGTACTGGCACAAAAACAGACACATAGATCAGTGGAACAGAATAGAGAGCCCAGAAATAGACCCTCAACTCTATGGTCAACTAATCTTCGACAAAGCAGGAAAGAATGTCCAATGGAAAAAAGACAGCCTCTTCAATAAATGGTGCTGGGAAAATTGGACAGCCACATGCAGAAAAACGAAATTAGACTATTTCCTTACACCACACACGAAAATAGACTCCAAATGGATGAAGTACCTCAATGTGAGAAAGGAATCCATCAAAATCCTTGAGGAGAATGCAGGCAGCAACCTCTTCAGCCTCAGCCACAGCAACATCTTCCTAGGAACAATGGCAAAGGCAAGGGAAGCAAGGGCAAAAATGAACTATTGGGATTTCATCAAGATCAAAAGCTTCTGCACAGCAAAGGAAACAGTTAACAAAACCAAAAGACAACTGACAGAATGGGAGAAGATATTTGCAAATGACATATCAGATAAAGGGCTAGTATCCAAAATCTATAAGGAACTTAGCAAACTCAACACCCAAAGAACAAACAATCCAATCAAGAAATGGGCAGAGGACATGAACAGACATTTCTGCAAAGAAGACATCCAGATGGCCAACAGACACATGAAAAAGTGCTCCACGTCACTCGGCATCAGGGAAATACAAATCAAAACCACAATGAGATATCACCTCACACCAGTCAGAATGGCTAAAATTAACAAGTCAGGAAATGACAGATGCTGGTGAGGATGCGGAGAAAGGGGAACCCTCCTTCACTGTTGGTGGGAATGCACGCTGGTGCAACCACTCTGGAAAACAGCATGGAGGTTCCTCAAAATGTTGAAAATAGAACTACCCTATGACCCAGCAATTGCACTACTGGGTATTTACCCTAAAGATACAAACATAGTGATCCGAAGGGGCACGTGCACCCAAATGTTTATAGCAGCAATGTCTACAATAGCCAAACTATGGAAAGAACCTAGATGTCCATCAACAGATGAATGGATAAAGAAGACGTGGTATATATACACAATGGAATACTATGCAGCCATCAAAAGAAATGAAATCTTGCCATTTGCGACAACATGGATGGAACTAGAGGGTATCATGCTTAGTGAAATAAGTCAATCGGAGAAAGACAACTATCATGTGATCTCCCTGATATGAGGACATGGAGATGCAACATGGGGGGTTAGGGGAATAGGAGAAGAATAAATGAAACAAATGGGATTGGGAGGGAGACAAACCATAAATGACTCTTAATCTCACAAAACAAACTTGGGGTTGCTGGGGGGAGGTGGGGTTGGGAGAGGGGGAGGGGGTTATGGACATTGGGGATGGTATGTGCTATCGTGAGTGCTGTGAAGTGTGTAAACTTGGCGATTCACAGATCTGTACCCCTGGGGATAAAAATACTTTATATGTTTATAAAAAAAAAAAAATTGGAGGGGGAGGCGAACCATAAGAGACTATGGACTCTGAAAAACAACCTGAGGGTTTTGAAGGGTCAGGGGTGGGAGGTTGGGGGAACAGGTGGTGGGTAATAGGGAGGGCACGTTTTGCATGGAGCACTGGGTTTTGTGCAAAAACAATGAATACTGTTACGCTGAAAAAATAAATCAAAAAAAAAGATGTGGTGTGTATATAAAATGGAATACTATGAAGCCATCAAAGAAAGAAATCTTGTCATTTGCAATGATGTGGATGGAACTAGAGTGTATTATGCTAAGCAAAATAAGTCAATTAGAGAAAGACAATTATCATATGCTCTCTCTGATATGAGGAATTTGAGAAGCAGGGCAGGGGTCATGCAGGATAGGGAGGGAAAAAAAGAAACAAGATGGGATTGGGAGGCAGACAAATCATAAGAGAAACTTAATATCAGGAAACAAACTGAGGGTTCCTGGGCAGTGAGGGGAGAGTGATAGGGTGGCTGGGTTATGGATATTGGGGAGGGTATGTGCTATGTTGAGTGTTGTGAATTGTGTAAGACTGATGATTTATAGACCTGTACCCCTGAAGCAAATAATACATTATATGTTAATAAAAAAATGTACTTCACGAGCAAAGGAAAAATCAGTATGAAAAAGAAAAAGAAGCTGAGGAATGGAGAATCTATGTTCAAGGACAAAAACTAACAATAAAGAAAATTTTGAGTGTACAATGTGACATTTGTTTTTGATTTTGTTGTTTCATGAAATGCACAAGAAAATTCCTCTTACAAGTTAGCACAATGAAATACTGAATTTTCTTTATTAGAAATCTACCTAAAACAATTGTTGGTGAAGAGTGTATCAGAGTTAACAGCTGGAATTTCTATTAAACTACCATCTGAATAGGTTTTGTTTAAGAGAAATATTGCTTAGAACCATCAGTCATAAAAATGCAGCAGAAATTCCCTTGTCATTCTCGCTCTTCAGGCACAAAACTCTGCTCAGCATTTGTGGAAAGCATATTTGTTGCCAGATTATTCTCCCTAAATTCAGGTATGAATTTAAGGAATCCAAAGCAGAGCAGGTACCAACATAACCAAAGTCTTTGCCTTACTTTGTTATAGTTGATTTCTCTTTTTGATTTCTGCTTTTTGATTCACACTCTTTGAACAAGAGAACACAGAGAAAAGTATAGAGGACCACACTCTTGCTATCTCTAATCCTCCAGGGAGCCCTCCACATCATGCTATGCTGGCAGTGACTGGGTCATTTTCTGACTTCAGAATTATTTCAGACCTCCTACCCACTCTACTCTCTTGTGTTGGAGCTTCAACCAGAGCCAGCTTGAACTCAGTGTCATGGTCCTGCGTCTAACTTTACACCTTTTTTATCTTCTAGCAGTTAGATTTTTGTTGGAATTTGGCAGCCCATTCTCTGTACTAAATCACTGACTCACAGAGTGAGAGAATGCATTTTGACTTGAAAATTAAGTTTTGGTTTATTTCTTTACTTTTGAAAACCTGGTTTATGTGGTAGCTGTAATTATGTAAGATCACATTTTTCCTTCAACCAGGTGGGCCACCCAATATATGGTAATGCTATTTTCAGAGAGATGGAGTGTCCTATGGAAGTATCCTCTCACAGTGCCAAAGTTTTGGCTCTGTTTCCCAAATATGTTAAAATGGGTGATTAAATGATATCATAACTTCATAACTTGAACCTTGGCAATTTGTGTGAAGAATACAAAGTTATATAGAGATATGATAGCAGTCACAATACAGCTGGCAAAGGCAAAGATAAACATATTGATCATGGACACAATACACAGACTTGTAGCCTCTCTCAACAAATTCCCTTCACAGAGTGCACAAATACACACAGTCACTCACAAACACACAAGCATAAAATATTTTCCTAATGTGACCATGTCTTATTGGTAAGCCTACCCAACTGTTTATCTTTCTTCTCATTTAAATGTTTTCAAGAAATAAACTATTTACTATTCCAAGGAATTTTCTCTTTTTAAAGACTTCATGTATTCATTTGAGAGAAAGAGTGAGCGAGAGAGCACAAGCCTGGGAGAGAACCAGAGGAAGAAGCAGACTACTCACTGAACAGAGAGCCAGATGCTGGGCTTCATTCCATGACCCTGGAAGCATGATCTGAGCCAGCCTATGGCAGAGACTTAACTAACTGAGCCATCCAGGCGCCACTGTAGGAATTTTCAAATTAAAAAAAAACTTTAATTTTTGGGGCACCTGGTGGCTCAATGGGTTAAACTTCTGCCTTCAGCTCAGGTCATGATCTCAGGGTCCCATCGGGCTCTCTGCTCAGCAGGGAGCCTGCTTCCTTCTCTCTCTCTGCCTGCCTCTCTGCCTTCTTGTGATCTCTGTCTGTCAAATAAATAAAATCTTAAAAAAAAAACTTTTATTTTCAAATAAAAAAACCTTTAATTTTCAAATAAAAACAATTTATGGACTTGAAGCCTTAAAACCTCTATGAAGGAGAAGTAGCAATAGGAAATTTAGGGATGAAGGGGCACTTTGTTAAGTCAGCTAATGATTATAGGTTAAATCGAAACTTTGTTTTCAAGTGAGAAAATACATAGCACATTCACATGATTAAAAGCCAAGATAAAGATACATTTTTTCCAGAATAGTATCAGTGACATTATGGACTTATTATGTAAAATGTTTTAGCAGATATTAAAATAATCAGACATATATCAGCAAAGAGTATATTATATAGAAAATAAGAGAACTACAGGCTATTGAAATTGTAATAAAATAACAGAACTTCTAGGAGCTGAATATTAATGTGGATGGGGTAGGGGTGAGCCTAGAAATTTAGCAATAGAAATAGACTTTGGGTAGCAATGGAAGCAGATCAGAACAGGACAACTAGCATCCTCTCAATCAGCTCAGGCAGAGAAACTCCCCTGACAAGTGTTCTCAAGTCAACTACAAAGATGAAGTTGATGATTTATCAAGAGGGCAAAAAGAAAGAAGTTGAATCCACAGCTACTTCTGAGATTTCCAAAGTGGCACAGTTACATGGGTGTATAAGCCATTCGGTTTGCCTCTAACAGCAAATTTGGAAAGAACCATTCCAGAATTCCAGGTATGATTTTATGGAGGTCACAGGAATGCTAGAACAGAAATGACTACAACACTGGAGAGTTCCAGGCATTCAAGCCAACGATTTGGGAGGCAGGATTTAGATTCATCTCTCCTCTCATTCCAACCTCCCCTCCAGTTTAGGAAACAACAATATCCATAAAGCTGGATATGTGTGTGTGTGTGTGTGGTGTGTGTGTGTGTGTGTGTGTGTGTGTGTGTGTGTGCGCGCACGCAGGTAGTATTCTATGGATGAACAGTTGTTTCTGAAGAGCCTCATGGATATCCACTTTGTTTATGAATATGCAATACTAATCAATACATTCAAAACATCAGGGCCACTGTGAACATAAAGTAATGTCTGGTCAGTGCAATAGTACATGTGTCAGCCAAATCACTTCTGGAAAAAACTTCCTTTGGATTCTGGAGATAAAATGTTTGGAAGAGACATATATTCTCTGTTCCTCTTGTTATTTTTTGGGACATAAACCCATGACTCAGCTCACCACTAATTTAGGTTTTCCTTGGACAACGCCACAAGTTTTTCTGTTTCAACTCTGTCATCCACACCATCTGCCCACTCGGGGTATGCTTGAACTTGATTTTGGATATTTTCTTCTGCTATGGAATTTTAGGACTTTTGGGTTCACTTCATATGGCCTGCATGAACACTGACTTACCTGACATACATAACTTTTCGACTTTTGTCACTTAGTTTCTGAACTGAACAACTTCTCATGTGGACTATGTATGATTATTCAGATGTTATTTTAGTTCTAAAACTTGGATGTAGCAAGCAGACCTTCACCACAACTATAAGAATAATTTTAATTTTTCTATACTCATCTCCAGTTTCCCATACAACTTTTTTTTTTAAACTTTTTGGACAATAAGGGAGTGTGATAGAAAAACACAATGCATTTTCTTCTTTCCAATGGCTTACATGGTATGAGACATGAAGTGTATATCATATAAAGTCAGTAAGGGAAGTATCAAATCAGAAGTTAAATATTATAGAGTTATAGTCAATATGTCTGGGAAAATTTTCCAAGAAATGAAAGTACCTAGAGTGAAAAGGCCAAGATCAAAAGGAGTGACAAAGAAAAGGCATTTTAGACAAAAGTAAGAGTACCAGTAAAGGATGAATAAGCATATGACTTCAGGGAAGGCCAAGTATCTTGTTTTGTTGTAGGGAGAGGGTAAATAATAGAAAATAAGTCAGGAGAAAAGAAGTTAATGTGAAATTGCATGATTAGTTTGAGCCAGTTTATACAACATATTTCAATGTGGCACATAGGCAAAATATAATGCAAATATCAAAGAGATACTACAAAGACAGACAATTTATGGGTGGGTGGTATAAGTTGCCTATATGTGAAGAGGAAATGAATTTTCAGAATAAAAGATTACTTACGTGTAAAAAGTAAGCCAAAGATGGAAGAGGGTTTAAAACTTAGAACATGCCCTATGTATAGAATGCTATAAATGGATAATGTTCAGAATAACATAATGAAACCATGGGATTAAGAATTTATGAACATTATTACCAATATCAAAGAACATTTATTGAGCATATGATGTTTGTTAGGAATTATAATAAGTATAGTATAAGTATAGCACTTTATTTCATTTAATCATCAACAAAAAGACTATCACCCATAGGCAACTGGAAATATGAAAATAAACTTCTAAGCAATCATTTGGTAAAAAAGTAAAAGAAAAAAAATTGCAAAAATATGTGGGGAAAAGCCAAAGCAATATACAGTGGAAAATATATAGACTTTAAAACATAAAATATAAAAAACATCGAATATAAGTGAACTTTCAAGAGACTAGAAAAACTTATTGTGGAACTCAAATCAGAAGAAAGGGAATGATAGAAATATAAATTATTTAAGTGTAAATTAACATATAATAGAGTTGAACAAAACCAAATACCAGTTTTTATACAGAATAATAAAATACCAAGAAGTAATTAAATATAACTACACACAGATACAAACAGAGCAGTATCAACCGCAGTATAGTTCATAATTGAAAATAAGTCATGTTTATTAGAGATTAAAAAACAGCCCTAAGGAGAAAAACTGAAAGCTTTTCCGTTAAGGTCAGGAACAGGGCAGGGATGTCCATTATCACCACTGCTATTCAACATAGTACTAGAAGTCCTAGCCTCAGCAATCAGACAACAAAAACAAATTAAAGGCATACAAATCAGCAAAGAAGAAGTCAAACTATCACTCTTCGCAGATGATATGATACTATATGTGGAAAACCCAAAAGACTCCACTCCAAAACTGATAGAACTTGTACAGGAATTCAGTAAAGTGTCAAGATATAAAATCAATGCACAGAAATCAGTTGCATTTCTGTACACCAACAACAAGACAGAAGAAAGAGAAATTAAGGAGTCAATCCCATTTACAATTGTACCCAAAACTATAAGATACCTAGGAATAAACCTAACCAAAGAGGCTAAGAATCTATACACAGAAAATTATAAAGTACTCATGAAAGAAATTGAGGAAGACACAAAGAAATGGAAAAATGTTCCATGCTCCTGGATTGGAAGAATAAATATTGTGAAAATGTCCATGCTACCTAAAGCAATCTACACATTTAATGCAATCCCTATCAAAATACCATCCATTTTTTCCAAAGAAATGGAACAAATTATCCTAAAATTTGTATGGAACCAGAAAAGACCTCGAATAGCCAAAGGAATATTGAAAAAGAAAGCCAACGTTGGTGGCATCACAATTCCGGACTTCAAGCTCTATTACAAAGCTGTCATCATCAAGACAGCATGGTACTGGCACAAAAACAGACACATAGATCAGTGGAACAGAATAGAGAGCCCAGAAATAGACCCTCAACTCTATGGTCAACTAATCTCCGACAAAGCAGGAAAGAATGTCCAATGGAAAAAAGACAGCCTCTTCAATAAATTGTGCTGGGAAAATTGGACAGCCACATGCAGAAAAATGAAATTGGACCACTTCCTTACACCACACACAAAAATAGACTCCAAATGGATGAAGGACCTCAATGTGAGAAAGGAATCCATCAAAATCCTTGAGGAGAATGCAGGCAGCAACCTCTTCGACCTCAGCCGTAGCAACATCTTCCTAGGAACAACGGCAAAGGCAAGGGAAGCAAGGGCAAAAATGAACTATTGGGATTTCATCAAGATCAAAAGCTTTTGCACAGCAAAGGAAACAGTTAACAAAACCAAAAGACAACTGGCAGAATGGGAGGAGATATTTGCAAACGACATATCAGATAAAGGGCTAGTATCCAAAATCTATAAGGAACTTAGCAAACTCAACACCCAAAGAACAAACAATCCAATCAAGAAATGGGCAGAGGACATGAACAGACATTTCTGCAAAGAAGACATCCAGATGGCCAACAGACACATGAAAAAGTGCTCCACGTCACTCGGCATCAGGGAAATACAAATCAAAACCACAATGAGATATCACCTCACACCAGTCAGAATGGCTAAAATTAACAAGTCAGGAAATGACAGATGCTGGCGAGGATGTGGAGAAAGGGGAACCCTCCTCCACTGTTGGTGAGAATTCAAGCTGGTCCAACCACTCTGGAAAACAGCATGGAGGTTCCTCAAAATGTTGAAAATAGAACTACCCTATGACCCAGCAATTGCACTACTGGGTATTTACCCTAAAGATACAGACGTAGTGATCTGAAGGGGCACGTGTACCCGAATGTTTATAGCAGCAATGTCTACAATAGCCAAACTATGGAAAGAACCTAGATGTCCATCAACAGATGAATGGATAAAGAAGACGTGGTATATATACACAATGGAATACTATGCAGCCATCAAAAGAAATGAAATCTTGCCATTTGTGACGACGTGGATGGAACTAGAGGGTATCATGCTTAGTGAAATAAGTCAATCGGAGAAAGACAACTATCATATGATCTCCCTGATATGAGGACATGGAGAAGCAACATGGGGGGTTAGGGGGATAGGAGAAGAATAAATGAAACAAGATGGGATTGGGAGGGAGACAAACCATAAATGACTCTTAATCTCACAAAACAAACTGGGGGTTGCTGGGGGGAGTTGGGATTGGGAGAGGGGGAGGGGGCTATGGACATTGGGGAGGGGAGGTGAACCATAAGAGACTATGGACTCTGAAAAACAACCTGAGGGTTTTGAAGGGTCAGGGGTGGGAGGTTGGGGGAACAGGTGGTGGGTAATAGGGAGGGCACGTTTTGCATGGAGCACTGGGTGTTGTGCAAAAACAATGAATACTGTTACACTGAAAAAAATAAATAAAATGGGAAAAATATTAAAAAAATATTAGCATATATTATACACTGTTATTTTTTTGGGTATCTATCCATATTAGTACATAAAAAGATGGCTCAGGGGCACCTGAGTGGCTCAGTGGGTTAAGTCTCTGCCTTCTGCTCAGGGTCCTGGGATCGAGCCCTGCATCAGGCTCTCTCCTCACCAGGGAGTCTGCTTTCCTCTCTCTCTGCCTGCCTCTCTTCTGCCTACTTGTGATCTTTATCAAATAGATAACTAAACAAAATTCACATACACACACACACACACACACACACACACACACACACACAAAAACCAGCCCTAAAATAAAAGTATTATAAATGATGGAAAGTAGCAAAATCATAGTTGGTGAAATAAGGTACCGAATGTGAACAAAATTAACTTCTGTATTTAATTAATTCTCCATCTCCCTCATCTCTTTCTAACAAGCATGTTACAGATAATTACAATTGTTTACTTGTTTTCTAAAACTATATTTAACAATTTTTAGAACCATCTGTTTTATGTAAATACAGGCTAAATTTCTCTTATTTTGCCAAATAATTAAGTATTCTATTAGCAAATACAAAAACATATCAGCAAATTAAGATATATGTTTCAGTTACAATCTTAACCAAGCCATAGAATATTACTATTAAGTTACTTTGGTGTAATTTATTTTCTTTCCCAAATATTTACAAAATAAATCATCTTATAATTGATTATTCATTTAAATGTTCTTAGGTAAAACTGTTAAAGTTTTCATTTCAAAAACAAATTTCTCAATTAGATGTTTTCTCAATGTTGATTATTTAAGGGAATATTAATATACTATAAAGTCATAATTACAAATAGAATATTACATTGATTCAAGAAAACAAGGGGACAATGGCCAGAAAGGAGGATAAAGAGATCTATCTATGCACATATGAACACAAAATGTATGTAATAATGTTATCACAAGTCAATGAAGAAATAATATACTGTTTTGGCAGATGTTGTGAGTAAATTTACCATATCAAGAAAAATAAAGCCAGATCCTTACCTAAACAACATACAAAGATGAACTTCAAATAGTAAGGGAGAACTATGAAACTAGTAGTCAACAAAATAGGAAAATATCCTTGGGCACAGTGATCAACATATTAACAGTAGTTAATTATACAGGTGAATACACTTGAGACACACTCAATTTCTCAGGTGGATATTCAAAAGCCCCCAAATGGCAAAAATGAATTGATAAATGTGATGACATAAAATTAAGAATTTCTTTCCAATGAAGGACATTATGGGTAAAAAAATTAATTAAGAAATAGTTAGGATTGGGGTGCCTGGGTGGCTCAGCAGGTTAAAGCCTCTGCCTTCAGCTCAGGTCATGAGGGATCGAGCCCCGCATCAGGCTCTCTGCTTACCTGGGAGCCTGCTTCCTCCTCTCTCTCTCTCTGCCTGCCTCTCTGCCTACTTGTAATCTCTATCTGTCAAATAAATAAATCTTAAAAAAAAAGAAATAATTAGGATAAATTACTGCCAGTGTCTAAACAAGAGATTGGTGCCTAAATACAAAAGAAATGCCTGAAATCCATGAGCAGCAACAACAAAAGAAATTCCAAAATTACAAAGGGGAGAAAAGAGTAGATACTTTACAATGGAATACATTCTGAAGACCAGTTGTAAGAAGGGGTTTTCAAACACATAATGAGATATATACACATTAAAATTACAAAAAGATATCATGTTGTAGTCACCATATAGGCAAAAATTGGTAAGCTAGATAATGCTTGACATTAGTAGAGATGTGGGAATATAGGCATCCTTATACAGCACTAATGAGAAAAAAATTCTTAAAGCTTCTTAGGAAGTAGAAAAGATACAAAGATAAGAACAATAGTACAGAAAATATGAAAAATTAGGATGAAGTAAAGTTTCTAAGTCGAAATAAAAGGAGTTCTTAAAAAAAGAGAGAGAGAGAGAGAGAACAAAGATTGGGGAGGAGTTGGAGAAGAAATTATCAAATAAATAATTCAGGAATACACCCAAAACCTGAAAGACTTGAGCTTCCAAGTTGAAGGAATACAGAGTAATGAATTATAAGATATTATAAGAGATTTCCATGCAAAGTCATCAAATCAAGACAATTCAGAACACAAGAACAAAGAGAAAATCCTAAAATCTTAGAGAAAGGAAAAAGAAGTTCACATATAAAGAGTAGGAAATCAGATAGGCATCTGACTTTTCAACAGCAATGTTGGAAAGTAGAAAACAATAGAGCAATGGTTTCAAAGCCAAGGAAAACCTGTTTCCAATTCTGAATTATATACCAAACAATCGCTCTAAAGCTTAAACTTTTGGTAACTATTACTATAAAATTATTTTAAAAAATATGTTCATATATAGATTTAATAAAACCAAATAATTTAAAAACTGTAATTTGATGCCCATCCAGAGGGTCAACACTTAATATTATCAAAATTACCCAACCACCCCTTTTTGTTTAGACTGAATACTCAAAGACATTGAAAAAGTATTTTTATCTAAATTCTTTATTTGAATGCTTAGACCATGCATTTTTATATCAAAGTTAAAACATGATTAGTCACATGAATATTTTATTTATACACACAAGTATATACATCTACACACATGAACACTTATATAGACACACACTTTTATTCCTAAAATGTATTGATTACCATGCCTTTCCTACAATAACTACAGTTTATTATATTTTTACAGGGAGACTTTTTAAAGCACTGTATTTACTAATTCACAAATTATGCCTATTGTCTAAGATTCTGATATCAGTGTTCTGAATGTTAACAGGTCATCATTGTCCTTGAATTATTTTCCAAAATAATTCACTATAACTCAAATTTATGTGTTTAGACATCTCTTATTCCTGGTTGGCTATACTTCTAAGAAGACATTAGAGAATTTGATTCTGAAGACCTGAGCATTAATATAGTTATTGACCCATATTATGCTTAATAATATAATAGAGCAAGTAGTTTATTCCATTCAAATAAAATTTCATTCTGTTCTCTGTCTCAGTAAGTGCACTGAGTCTTTCATAGAATGTAATAGTAAAAAATCACATCCTTCACCATGTCTGGCTTTTTATAGCACTGCATGTTCTGCCATCCATCTCTCCAAAGACCTGAGCATTCATTAGTCCCAATATATGATAACTAGGGTTCTTTGTTTAGAGTACACCACAGCAATTACATAGCAAAAGACTTTTATCTAAAAAAAAAAAAGCAAAAAAAAAAAAGGTTTCTCAAAGTAATAATTCTGCAGATAATTTTTAGAGAGATAAGTAATGGATGCAGTACAACTGATTTTTTAAATTTAAAATAACTAATTTTAAATGCATTACTAAATTACTCCACCCAAAGTGAGAACAGTTAAAATTCAAGTAATTGCTTTAATGGAGATTAGTAGCAAATGCCAAAGAGAAATGAGTGGTATATTTTTAGAGACATTAACCTGTCAGAGATTATACACTAGAAGCATATATTTTGGCTTTGATTGCTTCAGAAACAGGCATCCCTTTGAGACTTTTAACAATTCACATTGATTTCCACTCTTCCTGATGAATATGAGCCAAACATTTGTAGTAGCACACCTTGAGCTCATACTAAAAGAGATAAACCAAACTATACACCAAGTCATCATATTCTCTCCTTTCAAGAATTAGCTACCAGTAGTTATCACCCTATGTTTTCACATTATTGCACTATGTTTTCACATTGATAGTCATCTAAAGATTAATTTTTCATATGATTTATTCTTCAGCAGTACTATACAGATACAGGAGAGCAACAGTTTTTATTTTTTTAATACATGTCTTCTTTAATTTGAGTTAATATGGCTACTTAAAAAAGTATCTAAAATATAATGGCTTAAAACAATAATGTGTTTATTTTTCTCAAATATGTAATTTTGGCATGACTTTGTAGAATTGTTTGATTCTTCTCCACTTGGTATCAGGTACTAATGCTCAAAATCTGGGGGTTATAACCATTTGAGGGCTTACTAACCTAAATGTCTGGGAGTTGATGTTTGGTATGCCTGGAACCTTGCTTGGTGCTGTGGGTTAGAACACATACACACAACTTTTCCTTGTGGTCTAGGTTTTCTGATATCATGGTAGCTGGCTTTCAAGAGCAAATGTTCTAAGAGACAGAGAGAGCTGAGAAAGAGATTTGTATCATATTATGAATTTGCATCAAAAATCTCAGAGCATAAATTCTGCCCCACTCTACTGGTCAGAATAGCCATAAGTCCTACTCTATTCAAGGAGAAGTAAAACAGAACTCTCAACTCTTCATCAGAAGAATGCCAGTCATATTGTAGGAAGAACACATGGGACGAGTTATATACATGAATACGTTACGTTTTTGTGTATGTGTCCATGTTATGTAGGCACACACATCTGTGTACAAGTATTTGAGGGATGCAGTCTGGTAGACTTGCCCTCCTTTTAATCCTAGCAGAAATATAAAATTTTATTACCTATGGAAACTGCTGGAATGCTCTTTAAGAGGTTGATAAAGAACTATCTTACTTCATTAAATGAGTGATGTAGGCACTACCAACTAGGACACTTTTTACAAACACTTACATTCTGTCAGTACTGTGAGAAAAATAAAACCAAAAAAGAATAAGAGAGTAAAACAGCATATTAAGGAGAGGGTATAGTAGAAGGCTGTTGTTTTTGCCAGCTCAACATTCTTTTTTTTTTTTTTTTTTCCAAAAATATCTATTTACTTTTGGGGGGGCTCAGGCTCTGGAGTAGTTTATAATATCTTTTGGCACCTGTAACGGTCATTGACACATGCCTAATCAATAAAATAAATCCATTCCCCTGGCCATAGTGATGGACTCAGCAATAACTTATAGTAAATGCTTATCAGTACTGGGACTCTTCCTCAAACTTAGAGGAAAATTATGATTATTTCCTTTTGCAGTGTCCAAACAGGCAGGATACAAATCTGTGTGTCATAATGGTCTCTTTGCTACTGAAATAAAATCATAAAAGACAGAAACAAGCACTTTATGAGTCATTTGAACTTTTAGACATACTTAAGATAATTTTTCCATAATGTGAACAAATTCATTCATATTTGTTTGTTAATTCAGGTCAGCTGGGTTTCTGTCTCTTAAAATAAAAAAACACTGAATATATGGTAAGTGGGCATTAGGAGAAAAGGAGTATATGTAGAGTGGATATTTTCACAGTTGAAGGGAGTTAATTGTATTACATAAATAGCAAAAAAGCAGATCTAAATCCAATCTAAAGGCAGAAATTGCCAGACAGGAATTTTTTTTAATACAACTGAATAATATCTATAATTAAGAGCCTTTCTATTTATTCTATATAAGTATTTGGAGTGAAATAATTATAGTCAGAATAAAGTCACTAGATCTTGGACAATGACTGGTGAGAAGTCAAATATTTAGATCCAGGGGGCACCTGGGTGGCTCAGTAGGTTAAAGCCTCTGCCTTCGGCTCAGGTCATGATCCCAGGGTCCTGGGATCGAGCCCCACATCAGGCTCTCTGCTCAGCGGGGAGCCTGCTTCCCCCTCTCTCTCTGCCTGCCTCTCTGCCTACTTGTGATCTCCGTCTTACAAATAAATTAAGTAAATAATTAAAAAAATATTTAGATCCATTATAGTCTTGACTGAGTAAAGAATCAATGATCAAGACCTAGCTAATGTTATATCCTTTTTCCTTTGTTTCTTTTCAAATTACCTTCTTTGTTTTATAAAAATAATTTGTTTTCAAGAATCCTTTTAATTTCCAGAATGCATGAGTGAGGAGTTCATTAAAACCTCTCCCCAAAAGCAACAAAAAACTAAATTGTCAACCAAGAGTTTCGGATGCATAGATACTATTCTTCCAAAAATGAAGCATTTAGAATTTACAAAAAACTGAGGTAATTCATCATTAACAGAGCAGCCTTAAAAAATTATAAGTGAAGTGTTCCTGCCAGATTCAGTCAGTTGAGTGGCCAAATCTTGGTTTTGGCTCAGGTCATGATCTCAGGGTCCTGAGGTCAGGACTGCGTCAGGCTCTGCATTCAGCAGGGAGTCTGCTTGAGAGTCTCTTCCTTGCCTTCTACTCCTCCCCTCACTTGAACACATTCTCTCTTTCAAATAAATGAATAAACATTTTTTTAAAAAATGCTGTTAAATATTCAAACACAAAGGACAGTAACTTGAATCCACATGAAGAAAGAAAGATTCCAAATATGTAATCTAAATTTCTACCTTAAGAACTAAAGAAAGAAGAAAAACTAAACATAAAATAAGGATAAGGAAATAATAAAGATTTGAGAAGTAAACAGAGAAACAATAGAAAAATCAAAAAACCAAAAGTTGGTTGTTTAAATGATCAATAAATTTGACAAATAGTTTAGAAGACTGACAATAAAAAAGTGATATAAATTAACAAAGTCAAGAATGAAAGAATGGGGACACCTGGGTGGCTCAGTGGGTTAAAGCCTTTGCCTTCAGCTCAGGTCATGATCCCAGGGTCCTGGGATCGAGTCCTGCATCGGGCTCTCTGCTCAGCAGGGAGCCTGCTTCCTCCTCTCTCTCTCTGCCTGCCTCTCTGCCTACTTGTAATCTCTGTCTGTCAAATAAATAAATAAAATCTTAAAAAAAAGAATGAAAGAATGTATATAATTACTGATATCACAGAAGTTAAAATTATTATGAGAATAATATGAAGAACTTACACTAACTGTTAACAGATTAGATAACATAAAAAAGGAAAATTCCTAAAAAATACAAATTCCCACAACTCAAGAAGGGGTGAAAATGTAAATTGGTACAGCCAATGCAGAAAAGAGTACAGAGTGTCCCCCAAAAATTTAAAAATAGAATTACCATATGATCCAATAATCCTACTTCTTGGATATTTACCCAAGGAAAATGAAAACACTAGCTCAAAAGGATATAAGAACCTCTATGCTTATTGCAGCATTATTTACAATAGTCAAATTACAGCAGTAACCTAAGTATCCATCAATAAATGAATGGGTAAGAAAAATGTATGTATGTATGTACAATGGAATGCTACACAGCCATAAAAAAAAGATGAGGTCATGACATTTGAGACAACACGGATGGACCTAGAGGGTATAATGCTAGTGAAATAAGTTAGAATGGGACAGATTCTCATTCTATCAATCTATCAATGATTCCACTCATAAATGGAAATTAAAAAATAATGAATAAACAAACAAAACCAAAATCAGAACTATAAATACAGAGAAAAAAATGATGGTTGCTAGAGGCAGGGATGTGGGGGACTAGACAAAATGGGTGAAGGGGAGAGGGAGATAAAGGTATCCAGTTATGAAAAGAGTAAGCCATGGGACTAAAAAGCAGAGTATAAGAAATACAGCCAATGATAATGTAATAGTTATATAATGGGACAAATATTAGCTATACTTGTGGTGAGCATAGCATAATGTATTAACTTGTCAAATTACTCAGTTGCACAGCTGAAACTAACATGAAACTGTGTCAACTATACTCAAATAAATAAAGAAAGAAGGAGAAGAAGAAATAGAAAATCTGAACAGAACAATAAAAAAATAATTGAGTTAGTAAATAAAATATTTCCCAAAAAGAAAACACTAGACCCTGATCCATTCAAGGATGTATTCATTCAAACACTTAAAGATGAAATGCTAATTCTTCACAAGATCCCCCTAGAAAGTAGAAATGGAGGGAATATGTCTCAACTCATTCTGAGTCCAGTATTTCATACCAAAGCCAATTACACCACAAGGAAATATTTGATAACATTCAATACCCATTCACAATAAACCCAAGACTCCTTCATTATAAAAATTCTCAACAAACTAGAAGTAGGAATAGAAGGAAATCTTCCCAACATAATAAAAAAAAATTCATGAAAAACATACAGCTAACATAATATAGTAAAAAAAAAAAAAATCCACCTTCCCTTCAAATAATTGGAAATAATGCAAAGATAATGATTCACTATGTCTACTGAGCATTTTACTGGAAGCTCAACAAGTGCAATAAATCAACAGAAAGTAATAAAATGCATCCAGATTTAAAGAAAGACATATTTATTTGCATAGAACATGATCCTCTAGGTACACACAAAAACCACCCTTAAAAATGTACCTTTTGTGTACACAAAATACAACCCTTAAAAATGCACAAAAACACTTCTAGAAGGAACAAATGAGTTCATCAAGTTAGAGGCAAGATCTAATCTACCAATGTCAATAAATATGTCTATAAATAAAGCAGTAAGTAAATACAAGCAATAAGCAGTCTAAAAACAAAATTAAGAAAAAAAATCATTCCTAATGGCATAAAAAATATACTTCAGAATAATTTTTAAAAGGTAATACAAGACTTATATACTAAAAACTAAAAATTATTGCTGAAAGAAATTCAAGAACATCTTAAAAAACAGGCCATGTTCAAGGATGGTAACACTCTATATTGTTAATATAGCATTTCTTCCCAAACTGATCTATAGATTCCATGCAATTCCTTATTAAAGTCCCTGCAGAGTTTTTTTGTTTTGTTTTGTTTTGTTTTGTTTGGGGTTGTCTTATGTGGTTTGTTTGATTGGTTGTTTCTGCAGATTATTATTTTTTTTTTGCAAATTCTAACTATAAATATGGAGGTGCATTAAAGACATAAGGTATAGAATTATAGATAAATGGAACACAATTCAAACTCTAGAAATAAATTTTCACATTTATAGTTAATTTGTGACAAAATTGTCATGGCAAGTCAATGGGGGAAAAATAGTATTGTCAACAGATAGTGTTGGGACAATTGGGTATTCAAATACAAAAAACATAAATTTATAAATTTATTTCAGTTAACTAAAAAAGGGATCATAGAACTAAATGTAAGCAGTAAAACTATAAGGTTTTTAGAGGAACATACAGGCATAAATCTCTGTAACCTTCAGTGAGGGCAAGAGTTTTAGTTTGACACCAAAACCATGACCAAAAAAGAATAAATAATACAGTAGACTTTATCAAAATTTTAAATGCTTATACCACATGAAAGAAAACACAGAAAACACTGTTAAGAAAGTAAAAGGGAAAGACATAGACTAAAATAAATTATTTTCAAATTGTACTGCAGATAAAGTATGGTATGAATAACAACATAAAAACCCAATGAAAAAATAAGCAAAAGATTTGAATAGATACCTCACCAAAAAAGATACAATAATGACTAATAAGTAGATGGAAAGATGATCAATATCATTAGTTATGAGGGAAACGTAAATTAAAACCACAATGACATACTGTTTCACATACATTAGAATGGCTATAAAAAATGATAAACAATATAGCAAGTGTTAGTGAGGATATGGAGAAAGAGGAACCTTATACTTTGTGGGCCGTAATGTAAAATGGTGAAGCCACTTCGAAAGAGTTTGAAAATCATGAAAAGTTAAACATAAATTTACCATATGACCCAGAATTCTACTCCTAAGAATGTACCCAAGAGAAATGAAACTATGTCCACACGAAGACATGTATCCAAATATTCATGTTATCATTACTCTTAATAGCCAAAAGTTAGAAACAATTCATATATTCATGAACTAATAAGTGAATGAGCAAAATTTGAATATTCCTAAAATGGAATACTATTTGGCAATTAAAAGGAAAGAAGTAATAATGCATGCTACTATATAGATGAATCTCAAAACATGCTGAGAGAAGTCAGATTTTTTTTAAAGGTACGATTGTAACTATATAAAAGTCCCAAAGAGGTCTATATATAGAGTATGAAAGTAGACTAATGATTAGTAGACTAATGATTAGATGGGTTTGTGGATTAGAACAGGGATTTTGTATATAGGCAAGAAGACTCTTTTTTGGGATAATGGATATGTCTTAATTTAGGATTGTGGTAATGATTGCATAACTCTTCAACTAAAAATCATTGAATCATAAACCTAATATGGTAGCTTTTATACTATGCCTTTTATACCTCAATTAAGCACTTTAAACATTATTCTTTAAGTAATTTTATTACAGTAAGTTAACTTAAGTATACTTTAAGCACTGCAAATAAGCACAGAATGATAATATATTGCATCCATTGAGAAATAAATGTTAGAAGAAAATGTTAATGAAAACATGGTACTACTGTGAAATATCGGACTTATTTCAATTGTCTTCAGCATAGAAATTAATTGGAAACATACCCCAGGAAAACTACTGGACTAATCATAACATTATTAAAATGGAAAAACCACTTTTCTACATTTATTAGAAGAAAAAACTGTTTCATAATATTTTGCTTAAGATAAGCTATTTTGAATATTTAAATCAAGCATGGTTTTGACATTATTTCCCTTGGGTCTTTAATTTCTTCTGAGTGTTTAATTGCTAATATAATAATTTTAAATATAGGATGATTTTTATTTAGATAATTAAAGTGTATAAACTGTGAACTGGGTTTTACATAGCCAGAATTACTATTAGCACTGCATATCTTTTATATTTTGTCAATGTGCAGGTTTCAAAATATTCATAGTGTTTCACTTATTTATTCAACAACAACAAAAAAAATGGGCTGGTCATTCACACTGAATCAGACAAAATTCTAGGGTCTGCAAACATTAGGACTAAGGTAACCCAAAAATCCATGAATTTGTAGAGCTTATCCCCTAGTAGGGAAAAATTTATTTCATGTCTTTTCAAACACCTCCAGTGAGAATTTATTTTTGTCTAAAATGGCTTATTACTTAAATGTTAAAATTTTTGCAATATTATTTCATTCTAAAATAAATTGTAAAATACAGTCAAGAAGTGCCTGGGTGGCTCAGTCAGGTGAGCATCTGATTCTTGGTTTTAGCTCAGATCTTGACCTCCTGGGTCATGGGATTGAGCCCAACATCAGGCTGGGTGCTCAGCAGGCAGTCTGCTTGAGATTCTCACCCACTGCCCCTCCCCTGGGGCATACATGCACTCTCTCTCTCTAAAATAAATACATCTTAAATATATATTTGTGTGTATATATATATATATGTATAAATATTACATATATATATATATACACATATATATATATAAAATATAAATGTCAAAAAATATGTCCATGCTCTAGGATATTCAGATTTATTTTCAGATGTCAAATAAATCAGCCAGATGTACATTTTCCTATATTAAGATACATCAGAATAATGGATAAATATGCTGTAGGTAGGGGGAAAGTCAAGATGGTGGGGAAGTGGGGGCGCCTGGGTGGCTCAGTGGGTTAAGCCTCTGCCTTCGGCTCAGGTCATGATCTCAGGCTCTTGGGATCAAGCCCCACGTCGGGCTCTCTGTGCAGAAGGGAGCCTGCTTTCTCCCTCCTCTCTCTCTCTCTCTGCCTGCCTCTCTGCCTACTTTTGATCTCTGTCTGTCAAATAAATAAAATCTTCAAAAAAAAAAAAAAAGATGGTGGGGAAGGAGGAGGAGGCACCGTTTCAACCTGTACCCTAAAGTGAGCTGATTACCTACCAAAGAACTCTGATCACCCATGAAATCAGCCTGAGATCAGAATTATACACGTCTGGATCTCTACAGGAGCAGAAGACGCCAGTGGGCAGATCACAACTCTTTGAAACTGGAGCTCAATCACAAGGAAAAGTTCAGAAGGAACTCAAACACCTGGAAGCTAAAGACCACCTTGCTTAAGAATGCTTGGATCAAGCAGGAGATCAAAAAGGAACTTAAAAAATTCATGGAAACCAATGAGAATGAAGACACTTTGGTCCAAAACCTATGGGATACAGCAAAGGCAGTTCTAAGGGGGAAATACATAGCCATCCAAGCCTCCCTCAAAAACATTGAAAAATCCAGAATACACCAGCTCTCTCTACACCTTAATGAATTGGAGAATCAACAACAAATCAAAACAACTCCACACGCAAGAAGGGAAATAATCAAGATTAGAGCAGAGATCAATGAGGTAGAAACCAGAGATACAGTAGAACATATCACTGAAACTAGAAGCTGGTTTTTTGAAAGAATCAATAAGATCGATAAACCATTGGCCACACTAATCCAAAAGAAAAGAGAGAAAGCCCAAATTAATAAAATTATGAATGAAAAGGGAGAGATCACAACTAACACCAAGGAAATAGAAACAATCATCAGAAATTATTACCAAAAGTTATATGCCAATAAGCTAAGCAATCTAGATGAAATGGATCCATTCCTGGAAAACTATAAACTCCAAAAATTGAACCAGGAAGAAATCGACAACCTGAATAGACTGATATCTAGTAACGAGACTGAAGCAGTGATCAAAAACCTCCCAAAAAACAAGAGCCCAGGACCTGACGGATTCCCTGGGGAATTCTACCAAACTTTCAAAGAAGAAATAACACCAATTCTCCTGAAGCTGTTTCAAAAAATTGAAGCAGAAGGAAAACTTCCAGACTCTTTTTATGAAGCCAGCATTACCCTGATCCCCAAACCAGGCAAAGACCCTACCAAAAAGGAGAATTTCAGACCAATATCACTGATGAATATGGATGCAAAGATTCTCAACAAGATCCTAGCAAACAGGATCCAGCAGCACATTAAAAAGATTATCCACCATGACCAGGTGGGATTCATCCCTGGGTTACAAGGATGGTTCAACATTCGCAAATCAATCAATGTGATAGAACAAATCCATAAGAGAAGAGAGAAGAACCACATGGTCCTCTCAATTGATGCAGGGAAAGCATTTGACAAAATCCAGCATCCGTTCCTGATTAAAACGCTTCAAAGTATAGGGATAGAGGGAACATTCCTGAACTTCATAAAATCTATCTATGAAAGACCCACAGCAAATATCATCCTCAATGGGAAAAAGCTTGCAGCCTTCCCGTTGAGATCAGGAACACGACAAGAATGCCCACTCTCACCACTCTTGTTCAACATAGTATTGGAAGTCCTAGCAATGGCAATCCGACAACAAAGAGAAATAAAAGGTATCCAAATTGGCAAGGAAGAAGTCAAACTCTCTCTCTTCGCAGATGACATGATTCTTTATATGGAAAACCCCAAAGACTCCACCCACAAACTACTAGAACTCATATAGCAATTCAGTAATGTGGCAGGATACAAAGTCAATGAACAGAAATCAGTGGCTTTCTTATACACTAACAATAAAAATACAGAAAGGGAAATTAGAGAATTGATTCCATTTACTATAGCACCAAGAACCATAAGATACCTGGGAATAAACCTAATCAAAGAGGTAAAGGATCTGTACTTGAGGAACTACAGAACACTCATGAAAGAAATTGAAGAAGACTCAAAAAGACGGAAGACCATTCCATGCTCTTGGATTGGAAGAATAAACATTGTTAAAATGTCTTTACTGCCTAGAGAAATCTATACTTTTTTTTTAAGATTTTATTTATTTATTTGACAGAGAGAGATCACAATTAGACAGAGAGGCAGGCAGAGAGAGAGAGAGAGGGAAGCAGGTTCGCTGCTGAGTGGAGAGCCCGATGGGGGACTCGATCCCAGGACCCTGAGATCATGACCTGAGCCGAAGGCAGCGGCTTAACCCACTGATCCACCCAGGCACCCGAAAAATCTATACTTTTAATGCCATTCCGATCAAAATTTCACCGGTATTTTTCAAAGAGCTGGAGCAAATAATCCTAAAATTTGTATGGAATCAGAAGAGACCCCGAATTGCTAAGGAAATGTTGAAAGATAAAAACAAGACTGGCGGCATCACGTTACCCGATTTCAAGCTTTACTACAAAGCTGTGATCACCAAGACAGCGTGGTACTGGCATAAAAACAGACACATAGACCAGTGGAACAGAGTCGAGAGCACAGATATGGACCCTCAACTCTATGGTCAAATAATCTTCAACAAACCAGGAAAGAATATACAGTGGAAAAAAGACAATCTCTTCAATAAATGGTGCTGGGAAAACTGGACAGCTATATGTAGAAGAATGAAACTTGCCCATTCCCTTACACCGTACACAAAGATAAACTCGAAATGGATAAAAGACCTCAAAGTGAGACAGGAATCTATCAGAATCCTAGAGGAGAACATAGGCAGTAACCTCTTCGATATCAGTCACAGCAACTTCTTTCAAGATATGTCTCCAAAGGCCAAGGAAACAAAAGTGAAAATAAACTTTTGGGACTTCATCAAGATCAAAAGCTTCTGCACAGCAAAGAAAACAGTCAACAAAACAAAAAGGCAACCCATGGAATGGGAGAAGATATTTGCAAATGGCAGTACAGACAAAAGGTTGATATCCAGGATCTATAAAGAACTCCTCAAACTCAACACACACAAAACAGATAATCATATCAAAAAATGGGCAGAAGATATGAACAGACACTTCTTCAATGAAGACATACAAATGGCTATCAGACACATGAATAAATGCTCAATATCACTAGCCATCAAGGAGATTCAAATTAAAACCACGTCCACCATCATTGGGGTGATTCGTGGTGGACGTTTTGAGGGCAGCTGACCTGCAGCCTGCACGTCCCAGACTGACTCCTGTGGAAGCCTGAGCCAGCCGTGTAGCTTTCTCCCTTTGTCTCATAACCATGTCCACCAAGGAGAATGCTAATTCACCAGCTGCCCGCCTTAATAGATTCAAGAACAAGGGAAAAGACAGTACAGAAATGAGGCGGCGTCGAATAGAAGTTAATGTGGAGCTGAGGAAAGCTAAGAAGGATGACCAGATGCTGAAAAGGAGAAACGTAAGCTTGTTTCCCAATGATGCTACCTCTCCACTGCAGGAAAACCGCAACAACCAGGGCACTGTAAATTGGTCTGTTGATTACATTGTCAAGGCATAAATAGCAACAATTTGGAAAGCCAGCTCCAGGCTACTCAAGCTGCTAGGAAACTGCTTTCTCAGGAAAAGCAGCCCCCCATAGACAACATAATCTGGGCTGGTTTGATTCCAAAATTTGTGTCCTTCTTGGGCAGAACCGATTGTAGTCCCATTCAGTTTGAATCCGCTTGGGCTCTCACTTACATTGCTTCCAGGACATCAGAACAGACAAAGGCTGTGGTGGATGGAGGCGCTATCCCAGCATTTATTTCCCTGTTAGCATCTTCCCACGCCCACATCAGCGAACAGGCTGTGTGCGCTCTAGGAAACATTGCAGGTGACGGTTCAGTTTTTCAAGACTTGGTTATCAAGTATGGTGCAGTTGAACCACTTCTGGCTCTCCTTGCGGTTCCTGATAATGTCATCATTAGCATGTGGCTACTTATGGAACCTTACTTGGACACTTTCAAGAACCCCGCACCCCCGCTAGATGCCTTCGAGCAGATTCTTCCTACCTTAGTTCGTCTCCTGCATCACGATGATCCAGAGGTCTTGGCAGATACTTGCTGGGCCATCTCCTACCTGATGGATGGTCCAAATGAATGGATTGAGATGGTTGTGAAAACAGGTGTTGTGCCCCAGCTTGTAAAGCTTCTAGGAGCTGCTGAATTGCCCATTGTGACTCCTGCGCTAAGAGCCATAGGAAATATTGTTACTGGGACAGATGAACAGACTCAGGTTGTAATAGATGCTGGAGCACTTGTTGTCTTTCCCAGCCTGCTAACGAACCCCAAAACTAATATTTAGAAGGAAGCCACGTGGACAATGTCAAACATCACAGCTGGCCGCCAGGACCAGATTCAGAAGTTGTGAATCATGGATTAGTCCCATTCTTCCTTGGTGTTCTCTCTAAGGCAGACTTTAAGACACAAAAGGAAGCTGTCTGGGCTGTGACCAACTATACAAGTGGTGGGACAGTTGAACAGATTGTATACCTCGTCCATTGTGGCATAATAGAACCATTGATGAACCTCTTAACTGCGAAGGATACCAAAATTATTCTGGTCATTCTGGATGCCATTTCCAAAATCTTTCAGGCTGCTGAGAAATTAGGTGAAACTGAGAAACTTAGTATAATGATCGAAGAATGTGGAGGCTTGGACAAAATCGAGGCTCTACAAAACCATGAAAATGAGTCTGTGTACAAAGCTTCATTAAACTTGATTGAGAAGTATTTCTCTGTAGAGGAAGAGGAAGATCAGAATGTTGTGCCAGAAACTACCTCTGAAGGCTATACGTTCCAGGTTCAGGATGGCACTGCTGGGACCTTTAACTTTTAGCTTGTACAGCCGACGCAGAAAGTTGTTTGTGGTGTGCTCTGTTTGATAGAAGTTTGTCTTACTGTTTCTCTACTAAGAACTCTTTTTAAATGTGTTTTGTTATTGTAGCACTTTTTACAACAAAACTCTACTTGACCAGTTCCAAACTGTACCAACTGTATGAAGCTCCTCCTCCCAGTGGGTTTCTTATTTCTATGTGGAATCTCCTCTCTTGTAGTGTCTGTAAATAAAGATTAAATTCCACCCTTTTCTTTAAAAAAAAAAATTGAGATATCACCTTACACCAGTTAGAATGGCCAAAATTAGCAAGACAGGAAACAACGTGTGTTGGAGAGGATGTGGAGAAAGAGGAACCCTCTTACACTGTTGGTAGGAATGCAAGTTGGTGCAGCCACTTTGGAGAACAGTGTGGAGATTCCTCAAGAAATTAAAAATAGAGCTTCCCTATGACTCTGCTGCAATTGCACTGCTGGGTATTTACTCCAAAGATACAGATGTAGTGAAAAGAGGAGCCATCTGTACCCCAATGTTTATAGCAGCAATGGCCACAGTGGCCAAACTGTGGAAAGAACCAAGATGCCCTTCAACGGACAAATGGATAAGGAAGATGTGGTACATATACACGATGGAGTATTACTCCTCCATCAGAAAGGATGAATACCCAACCAGACATCTTCTTGCCTAGATTGTTCTTGACCCTCCCTCTCCAGAAAGGAAACTTCCCAGTTCTTTCTAGTATGGCAAGTTGCCATAAGAGATCTGGGGAGTTAATTATTGACAGAGCTCTTTGAAGAAGAGAGAATTAAGCTAGACCATTTTTTAAAGATTTTATTTATTTATTTGAGAGAAAGATTGAGCCAATGAGAAAGGGGAGGGGCAAAGAGAGAGAAATAGACTCCTTGTTGAGCAGGGAGCCTGACACTGGGTTTGAATCCAGGACCCTGGGATCATGACCAGAGCTGAAAGCAGATGCTTAACCAACTGAGCCAGCCAGGTTCCCCTAACCTTAACCTTTTTTGGTCAAGTCTCTGGAATTAAAAAGAATGTTGAGATTGTGAGATTAATGATAATTTAAAGTTCTTGGTTGAACATGAGGGTTTCAGAAAAATGAGAGTGATTCTTATCCTTATCAGATGATTCTGTGAAAGCAATAAATGAAAGCTGATGCATGAGGTGTCAGGTCCTAAGTGGACCAGAAGCAATTTCATTACGCTTCCTGTGGCTGAAAAAAGTGGAGGAAGACAGAGGAACTTGTCTGTATATCATAGGAGTATACAGAATTAATTACAGAAAAATCTAGCAACTGTGGAGGAATCTGATGACTATAACCAGGGACACCCAGTAGAAAGCCTCATGTACCATATAATATAGTAGAAACATGGGAAATGAACAGAAGTAAACAAAGAAAATTGTAGAGGTCTTTGAAGCAGATGGGATTTGAACAAGATAGGTCTAGTTATAGCTTAGCAAAAGCCAGGCAGTCTTTTTTGGTGATTCAAGAAACAACACATCACCTGGTAATGCAATAACCCTATGTAGGCCCCCATATCATATATCACATGGAAATCATAGAGAATTGGGGGCAACTCTGACCTGATTGAACTCATACATATTTAATGACATATTTAAAATATTAATATTTGTGTCTTTATCTCCCCATCACATTTTGTGTGATATTTCTCCTAGACAGCCAGAAGAATTTTTTTTAAAGATTTTATTTATTTATTTGACAGAGAGAGATCACAAGTAGGTAGAGAGGCAGGCGGAGAGAGAGAGGAGGAAGCAGGCTCCCTGCTGAGCAGAGAGCCTGATGCGGGGCTCGATCCCAGGATCCTGAGATCATGACCTGAGCCGAAGGCAGAGGTTTAACCCACTGAGCCACCCAGGCACCCCAGCCAGAAGAATTTTTTAATGAAACTTAACACATATAACTTTAAAAGAGCAGATCAATATTGAAATTTTTTTTTCTGTTGTTGTTTTTTTTGTATTCCAAAAGATTTCTGATGATTAGTCAGGAGCCCATAATGAAATCAATTTATACTGCATAATATGGAATTGGAAAGCACAGAGGAAGAAACATCCTTTACCACTACTCTCTTTACTCTTTAAAAGTCTACAGAAGTGGTCCTCAGTTCACAACAAATGCAACATGAATGGGTGTGAACTTTGAGGACATGAGTGTCCCTGTTCTCTCTAGGATAGAGGGGTGGCATGAGAACTGCATCAGGAGGTTGCACTGTGTGTGAATTGTATGTGACTTGTGTTTGAACTCCTTGTGGGAACCCAGAAAACTTGAAAAAGCCAATCCAGTGCCTTTAGCATTCCCCACAACTGAAGAACCACCATAATTTGTCATGGCAAGGGAACCCTATTAATTGTCTAATTTCTACAGAGTACAGCTTTCCTTTGCCAGCAATATGCATATGACCCTTCCTTGCCCCATTTGGACTACCCTGGATAGACAACTCTACTTTTCAACAATCATAAGTACCATATGAATAAAAGAGTCCTCCTTGACCCTGAAGCTCAGAGGGGAATCACTGTAATGAAGAGAAAATTCCAACACAGATATCTGAGTGCAGCTTGAGAACATATTATGTATAAAATGATTTAAAAATGTTGAAATTGATGAAGATTGTGTTTTCTACCATTATATGCAAAGGAATACACAAAATAAAGACTATACTAAGTTCTATAAGACAAAATCATAGACATACGAAGAAAATATCACATCTAAGATTTGAGACCTGTCAATAGTAGGTTTGTTACATTTTCACTTTGTAGATTTATTGTATTTTTTTTTCATATGTACCCTCCATATTACACAGCAATCCTTTGGAAGATAGGGATAATATGTTACTAGTTTCTCTAGACCAGGAAATTATTATATCACCCAGAATATAACAACTGCTCAACAAATAGTTTTGAATGAAAAAAATACAAGCCTGTGTGGATAAAAATAATTCATAACTGGTTACCCATATTGCCATAAGAGGAATGGAATGATGGAGAGATTGATTTCGTCAATTTATATTGCTTGTCCAGTTCATCTGAAATAAGTCTTGCTTTAAAATATTATTCCTCCAAATAAATAAAACCACATCATAATGAACCCTTTGTGAGATGAAGGAGTTAGTACCCCACTAATGTGTTCAAAATTTTTTCTCCATTGAGTATTCTCTAGCATTTTTGGTAAATAAAAACTATTGTGGAATGTGTGGCAACTAAAGTGCAAAAGTGTTTCTTAACAATAATTTTGGGTAGATCTCCACTTTATGGCTCTACAAATTCTCAGGCACACATAATAATAAATCATTCAGTCAACATGAAAGAAAAGGTCAGGCAACTGTATGATAGAGCACCTATGTTTAGAGTACATATGGTTCCAGAGAATCCAGTTCATGTTGGGAAGCTGGGACAACTGGTATTTTTATATGATTATTGAAAATTCTATGGAAATACTGAAAAACACCATGAAAAACTTTTCATTTTATATAGTAGTAAAGTAAACATCAGTTTAAATAGTGAAAAAATATCACTTTTGCTAGTGTGTAGCCTTAAAAGAATCATTTTCAAAACCTAGTATTACTGAGTTACAAATGCTCCTCAGAAAGGTCTTTCATTAATTAATGAACCCATTCATTCTTTAAACATATATTTTCTAGGTTGCAGTGTAGAGTCAACACTCTCTCTCCAAGGGGCTTGGATACAGCAGAGTATTGATAAACCCCTGCTGTCACCCAGGCACCAGGAAGAGCAGGGAGAAGGGTGGAGAAAGGCATTAAACATAGAAAAATCACCACGAGAACTTCACAAATCATGTTCCATAAAGACAATGGAAAAGTGTGATCAGAGAGTAGCTAGATAGACCTATTTGAGGAAGTGAACTGATGCCCGTAAGTGCCATGGCTTTCAACATGGTTCTTGCCACCTTTTGTGGAAATGTCATAAGCTGGGCAGTAATCAGGAAAATAATCTTAGTGCAAAAAAGAGCTCAGAGTCATTCAAAAGAATCATCATGGGAAGGCTGATAACTGTGCAGGAGACAGTTATTCCACAAAACTGGAAAAATAAGTTAGGGGGAAATAAGGAAATCCATTAAGATATTAGTGGGCCTATTAAGCAGCTAGACAGCGGTAACATATCATTTAGCACTTATACCCAAAAGCTGACATTAATCAATAATAGAACAGAATATTCAAAAACAAATTAAATAGCCTAAGGTGGATTCCATCTAGGTGTGAAAGAGAAATGCAAAATATTTAGCAACTGGCCAGCATATGCTTTTAAAGTTCTTAAAATATTTGGTTACTTTATTTAACTCTTTGTCCTTTGTGATTTTATTTTATTGAAGATTTTAGTTATTTATTTGAGAGAGAGAGCACATGCCAGAGTGGGGAGAGGAGCAGAGGGAGGGGACAAGCAGATTCCGTTCTGAACAGAGAGTCTGACAGAGGGCTTGATTTTAGGACACTGAGATAGTGACCTGAGCAGAAATCAAAAGTCAGACACTTAACCATCTAAGCCACCCAGGTACACCTTGTCTTTCATTATTTTAAATTACCCAATGTTTTCTCAAATATTAGTGCTATTGAGCTACCCACACCTCTTTCAGCAGCCCACAGGGACATGTGATTCCACCAGTCATTCATTCCTTTCTTTCTCTAATGATTTATTATCATTGCTAAAAAAACTATATATTTAGTAGTAAGGTTTAAAAATTAGTTAAATAGAAACCCTTCGCCATATGACTTAGGTCTGTGTTTGCTTTGTAAACAATAAGTAACACCAATTTCTTGGTAGCAATGATCCAACATAGTACACACGTAGGGATAATTCTAAATAAGAAGTGATTAAGTAAATTTCACACAAGACAAATTATTTTGAAAGATCAAATTAAGAGGAGCAGTTTCCATAAATTTTAACCTTGAAATTGAAATTAACAAAACTGTGCCCCTTTAGCATAGTTCCCACAGAATGAACCTCTATGAACTGTTGGGGCTTAAGTTCCCACAACCCTGTTTTCTCCCAGATAGTGTTTGTCAAGTTACACATGGCAGCACAGAAAGCTATGAGAATCTTGACTAGAGTCCAAATAACATATCTGTGTTTGGCTTTGGCATCTCCTTTGTCCCTTTTCAACCCTCATCCTCAATCCCTCATCCCATAATGAATAAGAGGCCGCCCAACCAGCACTACTGCAGGGGATTATAGCAACAACTATTTTTCCAGGCTCTGCAGTGCCTGTAAAACTTTAATGAACTCATGAAACTTTTATCATTTTTGCTTCTTTTTGACTGGTGTGTGATATAACCACCACCACAAAATTTTTTTAAAAAATTAAAAATGTAAAAAAAAAACCCACAAAAAACAGAGCAATAGAAATTTTCATGAAGACAAAACAACTCATAGTTCTTTAATCTGTGCTAGCAAGACTGGAAGCCTTTATTGTCCCTGTGAATGATGTCTGATATAACAAAACAAAACAGAACAATCAGAAAACTCCACAGAAATCTGTAAGAAAATAAAAGGTTTGTTCACTGTCAACCCTTATCTAATAAGAAACACTGATTTTTACTCTCATTCTCTTGATTATGTATTTTTAAAAAGCAAGAAAAGTGATTTTAATGATTTCTTTAGGACTGCTTTTTTTTTTTTTTGGAATTTCTATTACAAATGATTTGCACCAAAAAAAGACCATATTGCCCAGAAGTTTAAATTCAACACTCAATCTTCTTGTTTCCATCTTTTTAATCTCCTTACAACTCTACAGCTTATCATTTTGAAGAACATATAACAAACCTCATAATATTTTGTACTAAGGCAGATTGCCATTTTTAACATAAAAAATCTTTCTATGGCTCCCTTTATTTCAATTAATCCTTTCCTAATTTCCTTATGTTTCTTCTTGCCTGATTAGTTAAACTCATCCCTTAACCCAGAAAAAGATTCTATCCAAAATAAATCTAGTCAAAACAAGAGATACTACTTTTATTGTTCTTAGTTGTAGAATTTAAAAAGTGATCAGAGTATGTCTGTGAATTGTTGAAATATTTCCTGTTTAACTTCTGGCAATCTTTTTCTTTAGAGTGTGATCAGCATATCATGTTTGGAAAATGAACAAACTTGCAGCCTAAAAGAAAGCTTTTGCAGGAAAGCTTTTGAGTCCCAAGGAGCTTGTTTGCTTGGAGGATAAACACAGTTCATCACAAACTAATTTTTCATTTTGTTAATAAATGTATGAAAGGTATCACTCTAAGAGAAATATTAAAGTCAGATATAATTCTAGTATGACCTTGGGGATACGTTAAAGAGAAAAGACACCAATCACTGCCTTTAATAGGATGTTAAAAGCTGGACACTGTAAACACCATTTTATCAGTCACAGGCAGCAAATCTATCAAGTGCTTCTTTTTTTTTTTTTTTTCATTAAAAATTTTTATTTATTTATTTATTTTTTCAGCAGAACAGTATTCATTGTTTTTGCACAACACCCAGTGCTCCATGCAATATGTGCCCTCCCTATTACCCACCACCTGGTTCCCCCAACCTCCCACCCTCCCCTTCAAAACCCTCAGGTTGTCTTTCAGAGTCCATAGTCTCCTATGGTTCTAAACCTGCAATATCCTGAAATGTAGTTACAATAGTCCGATTTTACACTTTATCAGTCTCTTTGTATTTACAATAATAGGACACATTTGATATTCTTAAACTATATCACATTAAAATGAGATTTCCACACTGAACAAATAAAGCAAAAAGAAAGAAGAAGTTATATAGTTTAGCTATTCTATTTCAATGAGCCTGTTTGGAGTCCCAATTTAAAGACTGAACAAATCTATTAAGTAAACATACATATTCATTCATCACATTGCTGTTAAAGATTGCTTTAACATTATAATAGGTAAAATATTTAATAAGAGAAAAATCCTATCAATTACTTCCTGACAATTCATATTTGTGATCCAATGTACCCACAGATATTAATTACAGGACCACAAAACTCTGAAAAACCTAATATGTTTATATGTAATGGTGGTGATAATATTTGGTTCTGTCTGTCATGGGTTTTAATATTTCAGACCTGAATGTTCTTATAAACTTCACTATGTCTCATAAACCACAACAAATGAACCATAGATGAAAATTTATTGGAAGTTTTAAATTAATTATTAGTATGTCTTACAGCGACTCAAGCACAAATAGTATTGTGTTTTATAGTCTTTATTCCAACACTTGAAATATTCATTTTTAAGGAGATATAAAGACTAATATAATAGCATGACTAGAAAGATTAAAGCTCATTTTCCCAATGGAGCTGTAGTTGACTCTTGAATAATATGGAGGTTAGGGGTGCAAAACCTGCAGAGTCCAAAGTCTACATATAATTTGACCCCCGAGCAACTTAACTACTAATAGCTTACTGTCAACCAGAAGATTTACTGATAAAATAAATAGTTGATACTCATATTTTGTATGTTACATGTATTATATACTGTATTCTTATGAGCTGGAGAAAAGAAAACATTATTAGAAAGATAATAACGAAAATACATTTCTAGTACTGTTCTGCAAAAATTCAGTTTAGAAGTGGACCGTCATTGTTTAAGCCTGACTTTTTCAAGGACCAACTGTACATTGACTTTTGAAAAAACCTCATTGCGAAACTGCAAGGACAAGATTCATTTGTAGGAACTTTTAATTAACATCATAATCCTGCAGCAAAAATTGAAAACATAAAGATATGTAAAAGATTTATTTTTCATTCCCTGAGCATTAAGTATTAATTGTTCCTGAAACAAACTTTGGCATATGTGAAATAATTTTAATAGGGAAAAAAAACCCTTGGATTCTCAACATGTTTCTTTAAAATAACAGCAGTAGGAAACATAGCTATATTTTCATATTTCCAAATGAACATGTTAAATAACCCTAAATCCTTACTACATGCACGTCCAGATTCTACTGTTTCTGTTTGGCTCCTGTATCCTTCTTTTTAAGCCTCATCAGTATCATCATCTTCCCTTCTGACAATGGATGTTCATCTGCAATGGTTTCTGGGATCTGGGATCTGGCACATACACTTGCAAACACAGCTGGAGCGGCACCCACAGCTGACATACACTAACGTTAATGGCACGGACAAGCTTTTCACATGGTGCTTCTGCTAGCTGCATCATCCCACAAACTGTCTTCCATCAAAAATGAACACAGTCCATATTTTCCCCCAAAGATCGTTAAAACTATATTCCTCATGGTGTGATCTAATAACACACAAGTTTCCAAGGCTTCAGCACTATTCTAATAGCATAAATGAACATTCAGAATCTTTTTGAAGAATGGGAAGAAAACTATTAGAGGTCAAATGGTATCCACTTAGTCAAATTATATTGGTAAAGTGTCTGATATTTGGCTATTGAAATTGTTGTTAGTTGTACCTTAATGTGGAACAATAAATAATTAATATTAAGTTCAGTTCATGAGACAAATGTAAAATTTGAATAATTCACTAATTATGCTCAAAGCCAATTAATTACTAGTTCTTTTAACTAAGCTGGAATTGGTCTTAGCCTACAAAAATATCACTGAGAGTCAATAACATTGAAACAAATTATGTCAGTCTGTTACAAGTTTTTTTATACCCAGGACTTTCTATGCTTACAACTACATCATCCTTAGCTAACACAGTACTGAATAAAAGATTTTATTCAAAGTATCAGTTTTTTTTTCAAAGTTTCAAAGTTTTAACTGTAAAATTGCACAAAATTATATGACCTAATTATGAGCCAGCCATTTCATAGCATGTCCCAAAACTACATCTGGAGCCCAATAGTAAAACTGTATGGGAGTACCTTAACTAATGTATATCAAATTTTTGCTACAGAAACAAATGTATTTTAGGTAGAAGCATATGTTGTTTTTCCAAGTACATCTTTTTAATACTTGTACTTATTCAATCTTATTACTCATTACTTTAAAATACATTAACACAAATAAACTGCACAGAGCGAGAAAAGGAGGACATATAGGGAAACACATGTAAGGAGAAAAGTCCTAGCCCTACAAAACAAGGAAGACACTTCAGCTGGGAACATTGAAAAGAACAGAACGCCAAGGGGCGCCTGGGTGGCACATGTAATGAGAAAGTCCTAGCCCTACGAAACAAGGAAGACACTTCAGCTGGGAACATTGAAAAGAACAGAACGCCAAGGGGCGCCTGGGTGGCTCAGTGGTTTAAACCTCTGCCTTTGGCTCAGGTCATGATCTCAGGATCCTGGGATCGAGCCCCGCATCGGGCTCTCTGCTCAGTGGGGAGCCTGTTTCTCCCTCTCTCTCTGCCTGCCTCTCTGCCTACTTGTGACCTCTCTCTCTGTCAAATAAATAAATAAAATATTAAAAAAAAAAAAAAAAGAACAGAACGCCAAGCAGTCAACCTGGCTCAGAAGAAAGGAGTCTATCAGAGGCATTAGGACAGGGTGGAAGCTCCTCGCAGCCACCTGGAGTCATGTCACTGGTGCTCAGCACCTGGGTTCTTCACTCTGTAGCTTTCTTCTTCTCAGTGGCCTCTTCTATTTAATAACAACTTCCTTCTGTCATGTAATTTTTTATTTGCATGTAGTTTTGACTTGTTTTGGCATCAACTTGATGTTCATTTCATACTCAACTTTATCTAATGACTTTCTCTGAGTCTTATTGCTCAAATTCTCCACAGAGAAAACCTGAATGACCCAACCCAAGGATTAGTTTACTTTGTGATAAAGATTCATTACAGATCCAAGCAGCTGAGCCCAGAGGGTGAGGTTAAATGGTATATTCCTCTCTGACTAGGCCCACTCTTTAGAAAAGATTGTGGACTGGGAATTTTATATATATGTGTGTGTGTGTGTGTGTGTGTGTGTGTACATATATTTATATATGTTTCTATATATTTTTATATATTCATGTTATTTTATATATATATATATATATATATATACATACATATATGTCTTAAATGGGGCATGGGTTCAGCAAATACCACATAGTGTACTTTCTACAATGGAGAAATACCAATTTAAACATCCACAATTCACAACAAACTGCTGGAGATAATTATTGTAAGAAAAAAATTAATAAAAATCAAGGGTAGAACTTCTACTCTACAAGGAACAGAGTGATTTTTTTTAAAGATGTTATTTATTTATTTGACAGAGAGAAATCACAACTAGGCAGAGAGGCAGGCAGAGAGAGAGGAGGAAGCAGGCTCCCTGCTGAGCAGAGAGCCCAATGCGGGACTTGATCACAGGACCCTGAGATCATGACACAAGCTGAAGGCAGCGGGTTAACCCACTGAGCCACCCAGAAGCCCCGGAACACAGTGATTTTACTAGAAATTTAATAATTTGGATCCTTGGTGGGTGGCTTGAAAATGTGTTCCTAAAGGGAGTACCAAATTATCTATCAATCTATCTACCTACTTATCTATTAACCAAAAGTTTTCCAATTATATACTAAATATGTATACATATATGTACATTATGAACTTTCTCATAAAATAACATATTCTATATGTATATGTATTTGCTTGTGTGTGTGTGTGTGTGTGTATATATATATACAGATATATATATATATATATATCCATGTGACATTACCTACATATGGAATGTAAGAATTATTGATTCCCTAGAGATGTCATCTATGCTCTCACACACTCCTTGCTGAGAGAAAAACTGAAAATAGATAGGAAGGACATATCTCAGTAGTTTCAAGGCAATGAGTAAGGGGGCAGATGGAAGAAATTCCATAGTTCTGCAATGGTTCCCAGAAACTCTCCCAAGGATTCAAAAATGGGGACTTCTGTGGCTTCCTTTGTCTAGGTCCATACAGTTATGTGACATAGAATATTAAGTATAAGGTCAATTCTGTATTCTAAGAAATGTAAGTGCAGAAAACTATTGTTTGATTTTTTTCCCATTTTATTTATTTTTTCAGCGTAACAGTGTTCATTGTTTTTCAACAACACCCAGTGCTCCATGTAAAATGTGCCCTCCCCATACCCACCACCTGTTCCCCCAACCTCCCACCCCTGACCCTTCAAAACCCTCAGGTTGTTTTTCAGAGTCCATAGTCTCTTATGGTTCGCCTCCCCTTCCAAATTTTTTTTTTTAATAAACATATAATGTATTTTTATCCCCAGGGGTACAGGTCTGTGAATCGCCAGGTTTACACACTTCACAGCACTCACGATAGCACATACCCTCCCCAATGTCCATAGCCCCCTCCCCCTCTCCCAATCCCACCTCCCCCCAGCAACCCCCAGTTTGTTTTGTGAGATTAAGAGTCATTTATGGTTTGTCTCCCTCCCAATCCCATCTTGTTTCATTTTTTTAAACAAAAAATTTTTTTTCAAGATTTTATTTATTTATTTGAAGGATAGTGAGACCCAGAGAGATCACAGAGGAAGAGGGAGTGAGAGAAGCTGACTAAGGCTGATCAGGTAGGGGGAGGAGTCAAGATGGCGGAGAAGTAGCAGGCTGAGACTACATCAGGTAGCAGGAGATCAGCTCGATAGCTTATCTAAACATTGCAAACACCTACAAATCCAACGGGAGATCGAAGAGAAGAAGAACAGCAACTCTAGAAACAGAAAATCAACCACTTTCTGAAAGGTAGGACTGGCGGAGAAGTGAATCTAAAACGACGGGAAGATAGACCGCGGGGGGAGGGGCCAGCTCCCGGCAAGTGGCGGAGGAACGGAGCACAAAATCAGGACTTTTAAAAGTCTGTTCCACTGACGGACATTGCTCCAGAGGCTAAACCGGGGTGAAGCCCACACGGGGTCAGTGTGGCCCCAGGTCCCGCAGGGTCACAGAAGGATCGGGGGTGTCGGAGTGTCGCAGAGCTCACAGGTATTAGAACAGAGAAGCCGGCTACAGAGACAGAGCCAAGGACTGAACTCTCAGCTCGGGGTTACCTTGAACCGGTCGCAGGCTGGGTGAGCTCGGAGCGCAGCTGGAGGCTGGGGATACAGGAGTGATTGGGTGCTGTTCTCTGGGGGCACACTAAGGAGTGGGGCCCTGGGCTCTCTGCTCCTCTGGGCCAGAGACGGGAAGGCTTCCATTTTCATTCCTGTCCTCCAGAACTCTACGGAAAGCATTCAGGGAACAAAGGCTCCCAAAAGTGAACCCGAGCGGATTACTTAGTCCCGCCCCGGTATGGGCGGTGCAATTCCGCCTTGGGCAAAGACACTTGAGAGTCACTACAACAGGCCCCTCTCCCAGAAGATCAACAAAATATCCAGCCAGGACGAAGTTCATCTATCAAGGAAAGCAGGTTCAATACCTAGAACAGCGGTGGAATTCCAGAGGAGGAGAAAGCAAAGCATGGAACTCATGGCTTTCTCCCCATGATTCTTTAGTCTTGTGGTTAATTCAATTTTTTTTTCAATTTTTTTTCTTTCTTTTTTTTTTCCACTGAATTTTTTAAAACTTTTACTCTTTTCTTTTTTAATGTTTTTTGACTAGTTTATCTAAAATATATATTTTTTCTTTCTTTTTTATATTTTTTCTTTATTTATTTTTTTAATTTTTTTCTTTTTTTTTCTGAACCTCTTTTTATCCCCTTTCTCCCCCCCACAATTTGGGGTCTCTTCTGATTTGGTTACAGCGCATTTTTCTGGGGTCTTTGCCATCCTTTTAGTATTTTATTTGATCCTTCATATCCTCTTATCTGGACAAAATGACAAGGCGGAAAAAATCACCACAAACAAGGCTGATCAGGTAGCCCAATGTGGGGCTTGATCCCAGGATCCTGAGATTATGACCCAAGTCCAAGGCAGATGCTTAACCAACTGAGTCATCCAGGTGCCCCATAAATATTTTTCAAAGTATATATTGCATTGGATTATAAATCTTATGATTTTGAAAAAGGAAAAAATTTTAAGAACAAAGACTCTAAAACATATAGAGTCATGCTTTAGCGACATAATTTAGTGACACAATTGTTAAGAGAGAAGCAATTGGCCTATGGAAAGGTGCACAGTATTCTCCAATGATAATTAAAAAAGAACATTCAATTTTTCACAAGCTTTTAGAGAGGCTGAACTATCAAATACATAAATTTAAAAATAAGCAGATATTTCTGCTTCATGAAGTTAACTTGTTCTGTGTATACTTTTAAAATTTTATACTGTGCACATGTATTAATTGCTTTAAAAATCAATAAATATAAACTGATAGGGGCGCCTGGGTGGCTCAGTGGGTTAAAGCCTCTGCCTTCGGCTCAGGTCATGATCTCACGGTCCTGGGATCAAGCCCCACATCGGGCTCCCTGCTGGGCGGGGAACCTGCTTCCTCCTCTCTCTCTGCCTGCCTCTCTGCCTACTTGTGATCTCTGTTAAATAAATAATAAAATCTTTAAAAAAATAAACTGATAAAGTCAAACATATCCAAGAGTAGAAGGTGAAAGACAATGGACATAATATCCTGGATATAAGGAGGCTACCAGACAGAAACGTACAAAAGGAATATTTACATAATGTAGGAAAATCTTACTGATTCTCATATCAGAAATACTCTGTAGCATGATTTCAAGGAAATCCTTCCACAACCTGAAAGACTTGCTTTTCAGAATTATGCACAAATACCACCTAATGCCAGAATTTGCAGTAGACAGTATTCACATAAGCCTTCCCCCTATGAATCCTGAGAAAACCATTACTACCGAATTGACTGCAGTGTGGACTACAAGGAAAGAGAACACTCCTGCCTTAGCCAACACCACACCTAGATATGAATAAAAGATAATATTAGCATGGAGCTATAAAAATAATCTCAATTATGAGGAAAAATTATGAGTATTTTCTATATACAGAAGAAATACTTTTAATTACAAGAGCCTTGCTGAATACAAGAGAAAAATAGGTTAATAAACAACTGCTCTGCATTGCAAAATAAAACATGAACCCTTCCAAATAAACAGGACGAATACATATACATGGATTTTCTAGCAGCCAGGTGAATAACCTGGCCCCAGAACAAAGACCACAAAATGTTGAAAATTAGTATTTCTCAACATTTTTGCCGCCTTCCCACCAATAAGCCAAAACACAGACTACTAGTTTCTGTGGTTTCACATTCTAACCACCTGAGCTGGCAAAGACACAAGAAAACAAACAAACCATCAAATGAAAGTTTAATCTAACAGCCAAAAAATAAAATAAAATAAAATAAAATACAAAATACAAAATACACCGAAACAGACAAGGAGAAGATAGCATCAAAATTTGAAATGCCATCCTTAAAATAAAATCAGATATTTGATGAGAACAAAATGGCATAATATAGAATAATCAGAGGGTACAAATAAGCCATTTGGATTACTCAAATAAAAATTCAGTAGAGGGAGGGGTTAAGATAGAGGAGAAGCAGAAGAACTCTCACTTTCCCTCCTCCCTTGAACACAGATGTTTTGAGGTCAGATCACTTGAAAACCCAGGAAATAGATATGAGGATTGTAAAAGGATTTCCATGGTTGAAGGGAGACAGCATGGCAGGTATGAGATGTGTGGAAGTGAATTGGGGGAGAGAAAAGATGCCCTGCTGTGGAGGGGAGGGAACACTTTCCAAAAGGGAGAGAGAGTTTGGGAGAGTGTGGCATTTACATGAGAAGCAAACTTCTGGGAGCACAGACTAAGGAACTGGGGGAACTGAATGGCACAGATTTTTTGCAAACAGTGAGTGGAGCTCAAGCTTAGAGATTTTGGAAGTGCAAGACTTTCAATGAAGCAGAGCTGTAGCTTGCTCTTCTGACAAGAAGGAGGGCTAAGTGGTATAAGGATCTTTGGGGTCACACTGGGAGAGATCATCCCCCTCCCTGAGTACATTTGAGAGAGTATTTTGCCTTTCCAAGGACACAAGACAGTCCCCAGGAAATGGCCTTTCATCAGCAGGGGACAAAGGTGAGACCACAGGGTAAATAGCCTTGTCACTGCTTTTCACAGTGACACACTATAGATTCTGCATACCATGCAGATGGGGGAATGTTTTTCTGGGACAAAAAGCACTAGTCAGAGCACAGTGAACCTCTAATCTGGAGGTGTCAGCTCCTTTAAGATTTGGAGGTTTGAATCCCAGCCAGGTGCCAAACCTAAAACACAGGAGAGCTGGGTGCTTAGTGTTGATGGCCATCTTTTCTGTGAGGGCTTCCTGAAGAGCAGCAGGTGTGAAATCCCCCTGTCTAGGATGAGAGTGGTGTGTCACCATTTTATGGTGGGACATCAGAGAGCAACACAGTGGCCTGCAGGGGAGGTGGGAGCTGGTTACATCAAACCTTGCCCCCCTGTGCTTGGCAAGTGCTTTTTTTACTGGGGCAGGATTGACTCTGAGCCAGAGCAGCTGACCTCACCCCCAGAAGAGCAACACAGGGAGCATGAACATTCACCAAGGCTACTGATGATACAGTCCCTTTTAGTTCTGGTGGAAATAGGACCAGGCTCTTTTTTTTTTCCCCCTTATTCTTTTTCCTTTGAAATCAGGCTTGTAGTTTTTTTGTTTGTTAGTTTGTTTTTCCATTTCTTTTTCTCTCTCTCTTTTGAGGAGGGAAAATCAGGCTACTTGCTTTCTTTTCTTTTTCTTTATTTTTTTTTCCTTTTTCTTTGGAATCAGGCTTATTGTTTTGTTTTGTTTTGTTTTGTTTTTGGAGTAGGCTTTTTTTTTCTTTTTTCCTCTTTACCATCTCTTTTTATTTCTTTTCTATTTCTTTCCTTCTTTTTCCAAATTTTTTTCAACAAACAGATCAAAACATTCCTAGTTTTAGGTCCAAGCCCTCCCCACTCAAACAAGGAGGGACTCTGCAGAGGACTGACCTGTGGGAAAGAGCAGCCAAAACACAAAAGCAGAGTGCACATGGCATAGACCAGAACACTTCGGGAAATGCCAGGCCCTGGACAGTGTATAACCCCTTTTTAATATAGCATTACTCTGAAGTGCGGGAAACATAACAAGCTTTCATAACGTGCAAAAGATAGAAACTTAACCAAAATTACAAGACAGAGGAATTGTCTCAAAAAGAAAAGTCACGAAGATATCACAGCCAGGGACTTGCTGAAACCAGATATAAGCAATGTATCTGAACAAGAATTTAGTTCAATAGTCATAAGACTACTAGCTAGACTTGAGAAAGCATGCAGAAAAACCCTTGATGCAGAGATAAAAGACCTAAATAAAAGCTGAAATAAAAAATGCTATAACTGAGAAGCAAAGCAGATTGGATATAATCACAATGAAGACTGAAGAAGCAGAGGAGAGGATAGGTGATATCGAAGATAAAATTATGGAAACTAATGAGGCTGAAAAACAGAAAGAAAAAAATTATTAGATCATGAAGGTAGACTTCGAGAACTCAGCGATTCCATAAATAAAAATAATATCCATATCATAGGAGTACCAGAACAAGAAGAGCAGGAAAAGGGGGTAGAAGGTTTATTTGAACAAATTACAGCTGAGAATTTCCCTAATCCAGGGAAGGAAACGCATCCAAGGCCAAGAGGCACAGAGAACTCCCCTCAAAAGCAACAGAAACAAATGAACCCAATGACATATCACAGCGAAACCTGCAAAATACAAAGATAAAGAGAGAATTCTGAAAGACTGCTAGGGGGCAAAAGGTCCTTAACCTACAAGGGTAGACACATGAGGCTAGCATCAGACCTGTCCACAGAGATGCAGGCTAGAAAGGAATGGCATGATATATTCAACAAGCTAAATGAGAAAAACATGCAGCCAAGAATACTCTACCCAGCAAGTCTGTCATTCAGAACAGAAGGAGAGATAGTTTTCAAGACAAACAAAAACTAAAGGATTTCATGAACTCTAAACAAGCTCTGCAAGAAATATTAAAGGGAACCCTTTGGGTGGGAAGAGAGACCAAAAGTAACAAAGACTAGAATGGAATATAGACAATGTATAGGAACAGTGACTTTACAGGTAATGCAGCAACACTACATTAATGTTTCAACAATTGCTCTGAATGTAAATGGACTAAATGTCCCAATAAAAAGACATAGGGTATCAAAGTGGATTTACAAAATAAGACCCACCCTCTCCCCCCAAAAAAGACCCACCAAAATACTTCTTATAAGAGACTCATTTTAGACCCAAAGACAGCTCCAGATTGAAAGTTCTCCATGCTAATGGAGAACAAAAGAAAGCTGGAGTAGCCATACTTATATCAGACAAACTAGATTTTAAACCAAAAACTGTAATAAGAAATGAAGACAGACACTATATCATAGTAAAAGGGTCTCTCCAACAAGAAGATCTAACAATTGTGATATTTATGACCCTAACTTGGGAACAGCCACATGTACAAACCAATTAATAACAAAATTAAAGAAACTCAATGATAATTATACAATAATAGTAGGGGAATTTAACACCCCACTCACAGCAATGGACAGATCATCTAAGCAGATCAACAAGGAAACAAGGGCTTTAAATGACTCACTGGACCAGATGGACTTTACAGATATACAAAGAGCATTTCATCCTAAAGCAGAAGAATACACATTTTTTTCCAAAGCACATCAAACATTCTCCAGAATAGACCACATACTGAATCACAAATCAGGACTCAACCGGTACAAAAAAAAAAACAAAACAAAACTGAGATTGTACCATGCATATTTTCAGATCATAATACAACGAAACTTGAAGTTAACCACAAAAAAAAAAAAAAACAAAAACAAACAAACAAACAAAAAAGTGGAAGAAACACAAATACATGGAGGTTAAAGAGCATCCTACTAAAGAACGAATGGGTCTACCAGGAAATTAAAGAAGAGTTAAAAAAAAAAAAAGTATATGAAACAAATGAAATGAAAACATGACAGTCCAAAAGCTCTGGGGTGCAGCAAAGATGGTCCACAGAAAAAAAAGTATATAGGAATACAGGCCTTCCTCAAAAAGCAAGAAAAGTCTGAAATACACAACCTAAACTTACACCTAAAGAAGTTGGAGAAAGAACAACAAATAAAGCCTAAATCCAGCAAGAAAAGGGAAATAAGAAAGATTAGAGCAGAAACCAATGATATAGAAACACACACACACACACACACACACTCAGTGGAACAGACCAATGAAACTAGGAGCTGGTTCTTTGAAAGAATTAATAAGATTGATAAACCCCTAGCCAGACTTACCAAAAAGAAAAGAGAAAGGACCCAAATAAACATGGTCATGAATGAAAGAGGAGAGAGCAAATAAAACACCACAGAAATGCAAACAATTATAAGAGAATATGATGAGGAATTATATACCAATAAATTAGGAAATCTGGATGAAATGGATAAATTCCAAGAAACATATAAACTACCAAAACAGAAACAGGAAGAAATAGAATACCAAAACAGACCCATAAACAGCAAAGAAATTGAATCAGTAATCAAAAATCTCCTAAGAAACAAGAGTCCAGGGATGGATGGCTTCCCAAGGGAAATCTACCACATATTTAAAGTAGAATTAATACCTATTCTTCTGAACTGGTCCAAAAAACAGAAATGGAAGGGAAACCTCCAAACTCATTCTATGAGGCCAGCATTATCTTGATCCCAAAACCAGACAAAGACCCTACTAAAAAGGAGAATATAGATTAATATCTCTAGTGAACATGGATGCAAAATTCTCAACGACATACTAGCTAATCAGATCCAACAGTACATTAAAAGGATTATTTACCACGACCAAGTAGAATTTATCCCTGAGCCCCAAGGGTGATTCAACGTCCCAAATAATCAATATGATACACCATATTAATAAAAAAATGTATAAGAAATACATGACCCTCTGAATATATGCAGAAAAAAAACATTTGACAAAATACAGCATTCTTTCTTGATAAAAACTCTCAAGAAAGTAAGGATAGAAGGAACACACCTCAACATCATAAAGGTCATATATGAAAAGACCCACAGCTAATATCAGCCTTAAGGAGGGAAACTGAGTGCTTTTCCCCTAAGGTCAGGAACATGATAGGGGTGCACCGCCATTGTTCAACATAGTACTGGAAGTCCTAGCCTCAAATCAGACAACAAAAAGAAATAAAAAGCATCTGTATTGGGAAGAAAGAAGTCAAAATTTCACTCTTTCCAGAGGAAAAGTTACTCTGTGTAGAAAACCTGAAAGACTCTACCAAAAAAATTGTTAGAACTGATAAGGAATTCAGTGAAGTAGCAGGATATAAAATCAATGCACAGAAGTGTGTTGCATTTCTATACAACAATAATTAAACATCAGAAGGAGAACTCGAGGAATCAATCCCATTTACAATTGCACCAAATACCGTAAGATAACTAAGAATAAACATAAAAAGAGGTAAAAAATTACTACTCTGAAAACTAAAGAACACTTATGAAAGAAATTGAGGAATACACAAAGAAATGGAAAAGTATTCCATGCTCATACATTGGAAGAACCAATATTGTTAAAATGTCAATACTACCCAAAGCAATCTACACTTTCAATGCAATCCCTATCAAAAATAACATGACCATTTTTTCATGGAGCTGGAAAAAATAATTCTAAAATTTGTATGGAGCCACAAAAGACCCCAAATAGCCAAAGTAATGTTGAAAAAGAAAACTAGAGCTGGAGGTATCACAATTCTGGATTTCCAGCTATATTTCAAAGTTTTAATCATCAAGACAGTATAATACTAGCACAAAAACAGACACATAGATCAATGGGAACAGAACAGTGAACCTAGAAATGGTCTCTCAAATATATGGTCAACTAATTTTTGATGAAGCAGGAAAGAATATTCAACAGAAAAAAGATAATCTCTTCCACAAATGATGTTGGGGAAACTGGATGGCAGCCACATGCAGAAGAATGAAACTGGATGACTTTCTTACACCATACACAAAAACAGACTCAAAATGGATGAAAGGCATAAATGTGAGACAGGAATCTATCAAAACTTTAGAAGAGAACACAGGCAGCAACCTCTGACCTCAGCTGCAGCAATTTCTTACTAGATACATTTACCAATTCCTCTCTCTCTTACTAGACACATTTCTTACAAGAAAACAAAAGCAAAAACAAACTACTGAGACTTCGTCAAGATAAAAAGCTTCCATACAACAAAGGAAACAGCTGATAAAACTAAAAGACAACCTACAGAATTGGAGAAGATATTTGCAAATGACATATAAATGTAGAGCTAGTATACAAAATCTATAAAGAATTTATGAAACTCAACACCCCAAATCAAAAAATCTAGTCAAGAAATGGTCAGAAGACAGGAACAGATATTTCTCCAAAGAAGACATACAAACAGCCAAAGACACATGAAAAAATGTTCAAAATCACTTGGCATCAGGAAAATACAAATCAAAACCACAATGAGATACAACTTCACACTAGGCAGACTGGTTAAAATTAACAACTCAGGAAACAACAGATGTTGGTGAGGCTGCAGAGAAAGGGGAGCCCTTTATGCTATTGATGGGAATGCAAATTGGTTCAGTCACTCCAGAAACCATGGGGGTTCTGGAGTGAACCTCAAAAAGTTAAAAATAGAACTATCCTATAACACAGCAACTGCACTATTAGGTATTATTCTGAAGGATACAAACAGTGATTTGAAAGGGTGCATGCACCCCAATGTTCATACAGCAATGTCCACAATAGCCAAAACCTAGAAAAAAGCTCAAATATCCATCAACTGATAAATGGATAAAGAAGATGTGATATATCACAAGATAGATATACATATACACAATGGACTATTACTTAGCCATCAAAAAGAATGAAATCTTGCCATTGCAATAATATACATGGAACTAGAGTGTATTACGCTAAGCAAAATAAGTCAGTCAGAGAAAGACAAATACCATATGATTTCACTTATATGTGGAATTTAAGAAACAAAACAGATGAACATAGAGGAAGGGAAAGAAAAATAAGATAAAATCAGAGAGGAAGGCAAACCATAAGAGACTGTAAGAGACTCTTAACCATAGGGAACAAAGTTGCTGGAGCAGAGAAGTGTTGGGGAATGGGGTAACTGGGCAAGGGCCATTAAAGGAGGGCACTTGATGTAATGAGCACTGGGTGTTATATGCAAACAAATCACTGAGTTCTATCCCTGAAACTAAGAATACACCATACGTTAACTAACTTGAATTTGAATAAAATCTAAGAAAAAAAAAATCACTGGAAGGTGATTATTGGAGTATTGGAAGGTAAAGCCCAGGAGTTATCTCAGAAATTAGAAGAAAAAGATGTAAATGAAAAAAAAAATAATTCCTGCATTGAGTTTAGAAAGGTTTTTGCAGGATGAATGCATTTCTGAACCATCTGTCTATGGGCGGAAATTGAAGCCATGCCATTGAAGAGACTGACTAGAGAGAGAGAATGATGGGAAGAGAAGGCAGTCCAAAACTAAGCCTTCCAAAACTCAAAAATTTAGTAGCCCAGAAGAAGAAAAATTTGCAAAGTAGGCAGAAAAATAATAGCAGGCAAGGTCAAGGAAGCTCCCAAGTCAATGAAAGAATGGTCAACAGTAGAAAATGTTAAGGACAGTTCATTTAAGATGAGAGCTGAACACAAGTAATACAATGCAGAGGTAATTGCTGAACTTGGAAAAAGTTATTGTGGGGATATGAGATTAGAAGTTGGGTTTTAAGGTCAGGGGATGAGTGAACAGAAATAATAAGATGGGGCAGAGCCGGGGGAAAGAGGCAGAAAACATCTTTAAAGTGGTTAGAAAATTTCTATCTTTTTCAACCCATAACCTAGATTGTTCTTAAAGTAAAACACTTAAAAAGTATGATCACTAAAATCAAGAACATATATAAATAACTGGTATAGTGCAGAATATAAACTCCTATGTATGCAAAGATAAAACTGTTCTCTTCTTCCCAATAAATACAAAAAATTGTGCCCTGTTATACTAAGTACATTGTTTTTCTGTCAGATTTCATAATTATATAAGTAGTATGGATTCTTTAAGCCTCAGCCCTACTCATTTTAAAATTGCAAACTCATTTAACTAAAAATTCTTATTTCCTCTTCCCACCCACCAAAAATATGGAATATGTGTTTTGTTTTAAGTGTATGTGTTTTGGGGAGAGAAGTACTTTCCAGTACATACAGCTCATTATAGTTTTCAGATAGGGAAAAGGAAAAAGAGTAAGAATAGGGCTTGGGTACCCAGGTGCTTCTGTTGGAAGTGGCTGCCTTTGGCCTCAGGTCATGATCAAAGGGTCCTGAGTTCGAGCCTTGTGTGGGGCTCCCTGCTCAGCAGGGAATCTCCTCCCTCTTATTCTGCTCCCCACCTCCACTTGTGCGTGCGCTCGCTCACGCTCGCTCTCTCTGTCAAATAAATAAGTAAAAATCTTAGAAAAGAGTAACATTAGGTCTTTGGGGAACACCATTAAAGTGGGTCAGAACTCTCTCGGGTGGTTTTCATTTCTGTTTTACCAACATTGACCAGTTCTTTCCCTGTATTTATTTTAGAGGATGCTATGGGAATTTTGCTCTTGAGGTGGGATATCTAGTCTGAGATTTACCAATTCCCCTATCTCTTTCTGCGCTGGTGATCTACCATAGTTGCTACGTGACAAGCAGGGTACTTCAAGCTCCAACAATATTTTATGGTTGTTTGAACACAGTAGGAGGGCTGGCTGCCTCACCAGCAAGTCTTTCATCAGCTCTGCCTTCTCTCTCTTCTTTTCTCCACATTTGAGTAACACTATGCACTGGACCAACTTAATGGCAGAACTATATTCAAATGAAAGATGATCGCCATCCTCCAGAAAGAACAGTTCACATATTCAAAATCTTTTAAATGGCTTTTTTACTCAACACAAGCACAGACTGAAAAAGAGAAAATAGTCACTCTTCATGGCCACAACTTTTCTAAAACTTAAACTTCCCTATTCATATTTTTTACTAACTAGGGAGTTAAGATTATGTGAGATGAGTAATTCTGGCTTATCTAGCTGATGTATCTCAACAAACTCTGAAAGGAGAAGATTGGCTGCACCAAAGGGCAGCTCTCTGAATAAGGCATATGTTCTGTTCTAAGCTATAGGCATTAAATGATAGTGTTACCTCTTGGCATCAAAATCCATCCTGTCACACTTGTATTTTTCACAACCGTTTAAGACAGTTGCTTAGATTCTAAGACAGAAAACACAGACAATTAACATGTGCGTATTTAAAGAAAAACGATCATTTTGCAGATGACATTCCAGATAGAAAATACACATAACAAGTACAAATTTAGAAGTACTAAAATTGATAATAGAGTGCAGTAAATTGGTTATTAAATAAACAGAGAAATAACATCAACTCTTGGTTAGGATATAGTGAACTGAGTATCATCAAATTTAGCTAATGATGATGTAAATTAATTTTTAAAGTTCTGACAAATTTTAGAGTTTATCGAGTCTTTTTTATAATTCTTTTTTTTTTGACAGAGATCACAAGTAGGCAGAGAGGCAGGCAAAGAGAGAGAGAGGAGGAAACAGGCTCCCTCTTGAGCAGAGAGCCCAATGCAGGACTCGATCCCAGGACCCTGAGATCATGACCTGAGCTGAAGGCAGAGGCTTAACCCATTGAGCCACCCAGGCGCCCAAGTTTATAGAGTCTTATGATGTTCATATCCCTGATCCAGTGATTCTTTTTCAAGGAATCCATCCATTTTTTTAATTGGTAAGCATTTACATTCTAAAATTATTAAAGATGTATTTAACATTGATAAAACATGAAAATAACAATATGAAAATAGTCTTAAAATGTGACATCTTCTTACAATTCATTATCACACAGTCCTGAGATACTGTATTTACACTTCTCTTTTACAATTTAGGAAGAAGTCATGATTCAATGTCAAAAAAAAAAAAAAGGAGGAACTTCTCTGTAGGTAAGACAGACAACATGCAGCATTTATTTATTTATTTTTCTCACATGCAATATTTAAAATAAAGCCCTTTGTCTCAAGATCAGTGGAGGCCAAGATAAATGGATGTCAAATAGGCCTCACCAGCAAGTGAGGCCATCCTAAATTTCTATTTCTATATCATCCAGATCATGCCTACAGATCATAAAACTAGTTGGTTCTACTCTAGTCCAACATCTTCCTTGAGGGTAAAAATCTGTAATTATGTTTGTTAAGAATCATCAGCGTTGTAAGCATCCCGTCGCTCTGAGGGTAGGGTATGTCTCTCTCTTACCCAAGTCAAATGAAATGGACTTTAATAAAATCACTCAGATATTGGCACACGTTCCACAACATGTTGGCTTAGTTAACAAAGAAACAAACAGCTGCGCAGGGATGGAGGTGTGCTTTCACCAGTGGTGGGTCAGGGTTCCCACACAAAGAGGCCATGAAGAAGGGAAGGGGGTCTTAGTGGAAGGGAGGGAAGTTGAAGGGTCAGAGGGTGTGACAGGGTGGTGCGTTAGCCATCTGCTGGAGGCAAGATGTTGCCAATGTCAAAAATATTGCAGCCAGAGATAGAAGGGTTGCTTTTGGGAAACTATATCCCAAGAGAAAGAACCAGAAATTATAATGTGTCGCCCACATACAATGTCAGATCACATGTCTATCAGGAAGGTTACTATTCCATAGTCCCTGTTCTATGCCAGGCACCCATGATCACTTCAATCAGGGGCACAATCTGAAAGTGACAGAAACCCTGAAGTTTGAAGTTATGATATTACATTACTCTTGTATTTACCTTGGAGTTAATAGAAAGAACAAGAGAACTACCTGGGGAGAGAGAAATGAGCAAAATAATAAATTCAATAGGAAATGTTGAATACAAGTCTATTATTTTATAATTTTACCCTATCAAATTATACTCAATCTACCATTTACATATGTATAATTTTTTAAAAAAATGGAATACAATATAGAAAAATATTTATAGAGGTTGTTATGTAATAGACTTTTAGGTAATTTTTCTTTCTTACACATTTTCTATATTCTGTCTTCATCCAAAACAATATTAATTCTAAAATCATAAAAAGTTATTGAAAAATAAATGAAACTAAAATGATAGAAAAGTAATTCCAAATCCATAATTCCCAAATCATCCTCTACCACCATGTGGGCACTAAAATCATTGAATCACATGTCAGTCCTGAAACACACTCCTGTGAACTTTGTTTCACCTCTGAAATCTCTCATGCACACTGTAACAATTTTATCTTTGACCTTAGGTAAGGGAATATTGTGAGATTTTTTTTTCAAATTACTGTGATAAATCTTACAAACACAAAGTTCAAGGATAGTATGGTGCATACACTAGGTATTAAATAAATGTCTGAAACCAGAGACAAAACTCATTATTTTTTGAGGACTGTTCTTTGTGTGTAGAATGAAGATGAAGTACAAATTCCAAAATGAATAAAGTATGCTAAATCACTTCCCATCACCTCACTAATTAGAGCTGGACGAACAATAGATGCTGAATATTCATTCCGCAAACACAGAAATCTGTGACAGTCCCACAATTCTTCAGAATGACCCATTAGAAAAAGGCCTGTTTAAATGAAAGAGGAGAAGAATTTCTGTTTTATTGTTTATTCTGGTCTACACTTATTCCTGCTTCGATTGAACGTGTCAATTACATTCTCAGATTATTTGCAATACACAGACTAGGTGCCCTCAATTGCTGTAAACATTGGCCTTCAGTTTTCTTATTGTGCTATAAATTTGGCAGGATATCCAATGGGAAAGGTGCAGTCATTAGCCATTTCATCTCCATTTTCATGCACCAGGCTTTTTTCCCCAACTGTGAATGTGCTCTGCTTGTCAGCAGTGTAAGTAATTAAAAGGTTCAGTGGTTAAATATTGCTACAAGTAGCTCAAAAATAAATTGTCATTTTAAAAGACAGACGAAGAGACAAACACAGATGGATAATAAATGCATGATACATGGACTGATGTAGAACTAGGAAAAGAAATGCTGACACCATTCTTCACTAAAAGAAGACAGGCAGCTAAATTTAAGGGCAACGGAAGCCCATAAAGGAATAAGTTGTAATCGTGAGGTGCATTATGGTATTCAATGGCAGGCACTTTATGAGAGAAAAAAATCAATATGAGCATTACATTTGTAAACTAAAATCGAGGTTATTGTTTCATTTGTCAGGGTTTTAGACTACAGAGCAGAAACATTTAAATGAGTGATTTAAGTCAAGCTAATCTTTTTGAGATTGTCCATTTATCCAAAACATTAAACTTAATTGGCACTTCAAGACAGATTACTTTTTCCTTTCCATCCTGGTTGTCTTAACTCTCACCACTGTCTTCCTGCTGGTTTTTTCAACTAGATTCATTCCTTAAGTCCCACAACTGCTGTTAATAGGTATATCTGCTATCACCACTAGGCTTACTAATCAGCGATAGCTCCTAACATCTCCAGGATTCCAAAAGGGAAAAGCATCATACATGATAAAATAAATTTATATTTTACATATTTTAAGATAAATTCATGTCAAAATATCCACTTTTTCTCTAGAAAAATCATCACAGGCATTTATTGCAATCTGGTTCCAAACATCATTGCACTGTTTTGTTTTTTTTTAATTATTATCATTAAAAAAGCAAGCCCAAACAAAACAGTCCTTTGTAGCTGTAGCTGTAGCTGTTTGATTTCACCTCTTCTTGGTTTTCCATTGGTAATGTATAGAATAGAGGCAAAGGACAAGAAGCTTTATCCAGCAGAGAGGAAAGTAAGTGTATTACAGCTTGCCATGACTATTCCTGGTATTTGAAGCTCCCTTGGGAGGGTGCATTATGCTAAGTGAAATAAGTCAGAGAGAGAGAAAGACAAATACCATATGATTTCACTCATATATGGAGTTTAAGAAACAAAACAGATGAACATAGGGAAAAAGGGGAAAAAAAAAAAAGAGGGAGGCAAACCATAAAAGAAACTCTTAATGATAGAGAACAAATTGAGGGCTGATGGCAGGAGGTGGGTGGGGGATGGGTTAGATGGGGGATAGGGATTAAGGAAGGCACTTGTGATGAGCACTGGGAGTTGTATGTAAGTGATATATCACTAAATTCCACTCCTGAAACCAATATTACACTATATGTTAACTAGAATTTAAGTAAAAACCCAAAACAAAAATAATGAAATTCCCAGGAGAAATTTCTGTTTGTTGTTTATTGCAGTTATATTCTTCCCATGAGGCACTCAAGTCTGCCCCAAGTGCTTTCTTATTAATCCTCCCAGTGGTTCTGTGATGCACTTACTTTTCAGATGAGAAAACTACTTAGAGTGCTTGGAATGACTTTTTCCTTAGAGATCCACAGCTAGTACGTGACAGAACTGGAGTCTGTATCAGTGACCCACTGGTAAGGTGATAACATACTCCTCTCTCAGACAGTGAGGGTCAAAGAAATTAATACATGCAGAGAGCACTTAGAATGATGCCTGACATAGACTTAGCCCTTGATAAATGATTATCGTAGCTTGTGGCTTATTCTGCTAAGTTCTAAGAAAGAGAAACTAATAGTATTTTGGAATGTCCTAAAACAATAATTCTCAGAGCACTGATAATGGACCACCCACATTTAAATAATCTGGTTGTTTATTAAAGGGGAAAATTCCTGGATGATATCCTAGACCTCCTAGCTAGATACTATAAACAGAGCCTGGAAATCTCAATCTTCAAAACACTTCTCTTCAGAAATTTTGACCCCACTCAAGTTTGAGAAATGTCCTATAACTTGGTCAGGTCTAGTTGCATAATTTATAATGTGATTTTTCCAAGGTGATGTGTAAATAATTTAAGATACTAGAAATGATAGGTTAAAGTTTACACTTGTTTGGCGGTCTATTATTTGGATTTTTTAATAATATTGTAAGTCAAACAGCTAGAGAACTAGAAATGTGACCAAGGTTCTTATCCCTTATTTTATTACTATCACTTACATATTTAAATACCTCTTATAATAGTGGAGCTTGGAGGAAACATTATTGTAGTCTCGGATTTCTTACATTCAAAGGTCAACAAGAATTTTTAGTTTCCTGATAATTAGTTCTCCTAACCTAGTATTGAGCACACCACAGGTGTGAGTCAGGCACCGCTGTCTATATTGTTCTTATATCCACTTAAATCCAATCACAATGCAGTGTTCTCAATTACCCAAGGTCATGAAGAACCAGAGAAGCCTGATAATTGAAAACTCAACTAATAGGAGATGACCAGAATGGAGAGGAGCAACAGGCTCATTAGAAGCAATAAGAATGCGAGCAGTGAGCTAGAATTAAGGGGACCCTTCAAATGTCCAGTCGAGTACACCTTTTAGCAACATCAATGTCTTAGGAAATCTCAGGTACAAAGGTGGACATGTAATGTATCACCCATCCCCTCTTCTCCTTTAATGACTTACCTGTCTTCCTTATATCCACTATTTTATCTCTGTTTTTCTATCTCATATGCATTATAATTAATTCAAAATATTATTTAATTAAAAATAACATGTATAGCTAAAATGCTTAATTGCTTTATTTAAAGTTTTAAAAATCTACAATTAGTGAATCCATTAGAGAGTTCTGTACCTGTCATATATACCTAAAAGGCAGTCACTTTTTAGCTAAAATAGTCTCCACTAACCATGTTTAAACCTTTCAAATGTATAGATTACTCTTCAGAAATAATACAAGGCACATAATTCACCATGGGTTCAGAGTGTTAGATTAACTATCGCATAATTAGATCCTCTGCAATCTTTTAAAGATAGTGAAAAATGAAGCTCGGTTTCTGGTATAAATGGAAAATGTCAAAGATACAGCCAATGAATACATTGATTTTCAATGTAGTCCCGTGTTTCAGATTCTAACATTTATTTTTGAAATAACGGCTCCTGCTTCATGTCCATAAAGTCTATGGAAGAAAAAGTGTGATATAATACTCATATTCAATCATATCAATGTTGAAAAGCCATTGTTTTTGTAAAACCATGTTTTAAATGTTTAAAAATACAATGTCAGAGTAACTAAATGGTTTGTCTCAAAGATATTCCTGGCATGTTTCATACCACACCGTATTCATCATTGCCATCAACTGTGGCTGTCTCCACACGTACACTTGGGAGTTTGCAGCCATGACAAATGCCAACTGACTTTCATCTGTTGGACAAAACCCAGGAAGTTAGGATGTTACTACTTTATTTAGCATCCCAGCTTCCAGAAAATCCACATGTTCCACAGATTTTCAAAAACACAAATTTAAGTATTTAGATGTCCTAAAATGCAAAAGGAAAATATAATTGTTGTTATTTTGCACATGAGAAAGCTAAGTCCCCAAATACCTGATGCTTTTTTGAGGGACAAAAGGGAAACATAGCCTAGATCTTAGATCTGTCAATACCATGCCCATTTCTTTGATAAAATAAGAACAATAAAAATCAAATACACAGAAATTCTTTCCCCGGTTTGGGAGAGGAACTAAAAAATCATTAGCTATTATTAGAGCACAATAAGTGATTGGTAATTGCAAAGGGGAGCCAGTGGCTCATTCTGAATGTGGCCTGGTGCTATTATAATGCGGATTCCTCTGCACTGGGCAGGCTGCTCCTGATTTCAGTCACAGCCATCATACTGGTGTATGCACAGGTGGCATATGCTGGAATGATGGTCACCTCTGAGGCCACATGTCCCCTGTCTCTCCCAGGCTGTTTTCCCATACATCACATATCAGTAGAGGACGATATCCTCAAGCAAGTGATAACTGAAGTTTGATGATTTAAAGGAAATAAAGGAAAGATTTAAAGGAAATCTGCTAACTAAAGGAATTACTTTAATTAACAATACAGTTTTCACTGTATCTTAGTTTCAAAATGAGTACCAAGGTTGTCACCAATATTAAAGTTCTCAACATCAAGACTAATGTAAGGGTGAGTCACTTCTATATTTACACTTACCTTAATATATAAATTTTAAGATGTATAATCGCCAAAATGGAAATAAGATATATAATAACTATGACAATAATAATAACATGAGCTAACATTTTGAGTACTTACTATGTTCTAAACACTTTGCATAAAACTTGTAAACTGTATTTATAAATTACTCCTACCAATAGTTTTATAAGAGAGATGCTGTGTTATTCCTATTCTACACAAGAGGAAGTGGGTATAGAAAGATAAAATAACAGAAAATTATGTCTTTTTTCTCCACAATTTCTTCATTTTAAATTTGTTTCTTCCTATCCATGCAGAGGATCTCACCTCATTTATTTGCAGGGATGATATTCAGATTTGAAGAATATGGTCACACCTTCATGCATGCATGTTGGGTAATGTCAACCCAAACTATATGATTGTGTATATCAGGGTTTCTTCCCCTCTATTTCTAAGACAGTTGGAAGTTGCCTCTGTTATTGCAGATATCACTATAAAATGCATCAATTGCACATCTCCCTCCCAACTACAGACTGAATGTATGTGTTCTCTCAATATGTATATGTTGAAACATAATCCCCAATGTGATGATATTTGGAGATAGGCCCCTGGGACTTTATTAGGTCATGAGGTTGGAGCTCACATGAATGAGATTAGTGTTCTTTTAAATAAGACCCCAGGTAGATTTCTCACCTTTTCCACCATGTGAACACCCAGTCAGAGGAAGGCCATCTGTGAATCAGGAAGCTTGCCTTCATCAGACAATGAATCTGCTGATACCTTGATCCTGAACTTCCCAGCCTCCTGACCTCTGACAAATAATTTCTTATCATAAGCTACTCAATCTATTGTATTTTTGTTATAGAAGCCCAAGGAGAATAAGCCATTCCCTGACTAGATTCTGACCCTCAAAAGGCAATAATTAATTTATGCATCCTTTTATTTCTAGTATATGACAAGGTACTTTACATATGGTAAGTGCTTTAAGTATATACAGCAAGAAATTGGTGGCCCTTACTCTATTTTCTCACTTAAAAATAGGGGAAAAGAACAATACAGCCTCACAAAATAGTTGTGAAAATGATTAAAATTATAAAGTATGCTTAGGAAACTATAAAATTCCTTGTATATACGAGTCAATTTGTCCTATGCACTGGACTTCCAGCAACAAATGTTTAAGAATTGCTCTTATGGGGGCTCAGTGGATTAGGCAGCTGCCTTCGGCTCGGGTCGTGATCTCGGGGTCCTGGGATCGAGCCCCGCATCGGGTTCTCTGCTCCGCAGCGAGCCTGCTTCCTCCTCTCTCTCTGCCTGCCTCTCTGCCTACTTGTGATCTCTCTCTGTCAAATAAATAAATAAAATCTTAAAAAAAAAAAAAAAGAATTGCTCTTATGTAAAAACTGAACAAGATTACCACTTTTGGCTGTGCCAATACTCAAATTCTTTTACAGAAACCTAAGCCGCCACAACCCCGCTACAGTTATTTTTAAGAAACACACAAAATACACATATGCTTCTTAACTATGGGAATACAGTTCCTAAAATAGCAATGAAAAAAGAAATAAGTAAAAGAAATCCCAACCTATACAGATTAAGTTTATTCCAAATGGATAAACTCAAGTCTGCCAAACCATTTATGAGTCAATGCTCTGCTTCTCATATGTTCTACTCAGTTTAAATGATCACAAGAGAATTTTTTTCCTACTGTAGCATGTTTCCCAAGGATAAGTACTGATGTGCCTCTTCCTCATTATAAATAACAATCAGTAATCCATTTTTACACTAATGGGCTACTTGGCTCTTTGTCTCTGGACTCCTAAATCACCTGGAGTGTGTGTCTGCTTCACGCCAAACTATGAGGCAAATTTTGGCCCATATTATAATATACACAAATAGCCAAAGGATCAATTCTGTTTTGTACCTGTATACATTCTTCTCTGTGTTTGGTACTTCAGCTTCCAATGACTAGAATCCCCGATACTCACTTTGTTGTCCCATATTTTCTCTTCATAGCACCAGTTTCTTCAAAGCAAAGGTCCTGATATCTGAGATCCCTAAATCGTCTACTGAACTTCAAAAGTCTGTCCACCTTTCCATGGATTTCTTGCAATTGGAGTCTTGTTGGTCATTTTATGCAGCTGCTTCTGATGAACAGATTCTGGAAATTAATTTCAGTCTGAACACTGACTGAAAATCTCCCAATCTACCTGCCCTTTCACAGAAAGGTTACTCTGTTTCAGCTGTACCTGATGGTACATATGTGCTTGCTGTCAACACTGGAACATTTGTGACTTGGCTTGATCTTCATATTCAAATATTTGAGGTTCTCAGAAAAATTAAATAAGTTGTAAATTAATGCAGGCATGAGTGATAGCTGGGTTTGATTATATGTACACAGAAGCTCCCTTCTTTCAACTTTTTCCTTCCTTCCTTCTACTTTTCTGGATCCTAGGTGTCTGCTTGGAATAGTGACCCTCAAAGTTTCCCCCAAGTCTCTATCATTAAAGTTCAAACAAACATATATTGAATAGCGAGTTTGTTCCTGGGACTGTGGGGTTACAACATGTTTATGACATGTTCTTTCTCCTTGAGTGGTGAGAAGTCATTGTAGCAAGAACAGAACCAAAATACAAATCATATCCTTTCAGTGCTCTGTGGGCTCCTATGAGATCCTCCAACATGCTAATCCTACCTTTGTTGGATGCCTATCAAGTTTTCCTTCCAGAGAGTCACACGAACCATTTTATTACCTCTGTCACGTCTTTGCACCCCTGTCGCATTCTCAATGAGACTTTTTCTGATGAAGTCCTGGCAGCCTATACACTACTCTCCTACTCCAACACTCTTTATCATCACTTTCTGCTGTATTCTTCTCCATTGTACTTCCAATATACTTTACATCTGCATTTTACTAATTATGTGTTTGCTCTCTGCCTTCCCCTATTATAATGGAAGTTTCTTGGAAGTAGGATTCTTTTTTTGTTATATTTTTTGTTGCTATATCTCCAGGGCCTAAAACAGGCCTGCCATGCTCAGGAACTCAGCAGAAACTGATTGATTGATTGATTGATTGATTGATTGAATGAATGAATGGAGAGAAGTGCCAGAAATCAGGAACCATGTGAAATCATGAGGGAGATATCATTTCCAGTTGAGGAGATCAGGAAATCCTCAAGAAGAAATTGCATCTGACTTGATCATTTTGAAACACGGATAATTATGATAGAGAGGAAAGTTCTGAGGCAGTCTAAGACTTATTAAAATGCAGATGACATTACCACAAGTTCAAACTCTTGCTTATAAAACAGACTCCTTCCCTGTGCAGTTGAGAATAGTGAGTATCAGCCCAAGCATATGGGTTGCATGAAAACAAAGTTATCAAAACCTCCAGGCTTTTTGTGGAAGACCTGAAACACTTCAGAAAGGCATGTAGAATTGAAGCAAAAGGTCCTGAGAGTCACTGATGATGTTGAGAAGGAACAAAAAGCATAAGTAAGCCATAGGGAAATAAAAGTAGGCACTGAAAAGTTAGAGCTCAGGTAGAGGCCCCATGACGGATGTGAATAAGAAATGATACAATATATAAAAGTAGTATAAAAAAAGTCACATTCTTTGTTTGTTTTTTAACCCAGTTGGTTAAAATATAGTGTAATATTAGTTTCAGTGTTCAATATAGTGCCTTAACACTTCCATATGACATCCTGTGTTCATCATGACAAGTTCAGTCCTTAAACCCCATCTCATATTTCACTCATCCCCCCCACCCCCAACAAACGTCCTCTCTGGTAACCATCAGTTTGTTCTCTATAGTTGAGAGGGTTTCTTGGTTTGTCTTTCTCATTTTTCCTTTTTTTTTTTAATTTTGTTTCTTAAATTCTACCTATGAGTGAAATCATATGGTATTTATCTTTCTCTGTCTGACTTATTTTGCTTAGCATTATCTTTTCTAGTTCCATCCATCTTGTGGCAAAAAGCATGATTTCATTCTTTCTATGGCTGAATAATATTCCATTATTTATATTACCTCTTCCTTATCCATCCGTTAATCGATGGACACTTGGGCTGCTTCCAAATCCTGGCTATTATAAATAATGCTGTAATTAACATTAAGGTGCATATATCCTTTTGTATTTTTTGACTAAATACCCAGAAGTATATTGCTGGAACATAAGGTAGTTCTATTTTTAGCTTTTGGGGAACCTCCACACTGTTTTCCACAGTGACTACCAGTTTGCATTCCCACCAACAGCACACAAGGGTTCCTTTTTCTCTACATCCTCACTAACACCTGCTGTTTTTTGTGTTGTTGATTTTAGCCATTCTGATGGGTGTAGCTTTGATTTACATTTCTCTAATGGTAAGTGATGATGAGCATCTTTTCATGTGTCTGTTTACCCTCTATATGACTTCCTTGGAGAAATGTCTGTTCATGTCTGCTGCCCATTTTTAAATTGAATTATTTTGGTTTTGGGTGTTGAGTTGTATAAGTTCTCTAAATATTTTGGATACTAACCATTTATCAGCTATGACATTTGTAAATATCTTCTCCCATTCCTTTGTTGCCTTTTAGTTTTGTTGATTATTTCCTTTGCTGTGCAGAAGTTTTTATTTTGATGTAGTCCCAATAATTTATTTTGTTTTTTGTTTCCCTTGCTTCAGAAGACATATCTAGAAAGAAGTTGCAACAGCCAATATCAAAGAAATTATACTGGATTCTCTTCTAGGGTTTTTATTGTTTCAGGTATCATATTTAGGTTTTTAATCCATTTTGAATTTTATTTTGAATATGATCTAAGTAAATCATTCAATTCTATTCTTTTGATGTAGCTGTTCCGTTTTCCCAATAATTTTGTTGAACAGGCTATCTTTTCCCATTGTATATTCTTTCCTGCTTTATAGGAGATTAATTGACCATATAATTGTGGGTTTATTTTTGGAATTTCTATTCTGTTCTGTTGACCTATGTGTCTATTTTTGTGCTAGTACTGTACTGTTTTGATCACTACAGATTTGTAATATAACTTGAAGTCTGGAATGGTGATGCCCCAGCTTTGCTGTTCTTTTTTCAAGACTGCTTTGGCTATTTGGGGTCTTTTGTGGTTCCATGTACATTTTAGGGTTATTTTTATAGTTCTGTAAAAAACGCTTTTGGTAATTTGATAGGGATTACATTAAATGTATAGATTGCCTGGGCAGTATAGACATTGTAACAATATTTTTTCTTCCAATCCATGAGCACAAAATGGGAAAACCCATCTCTTTGTGTCATCTTCAATTTCTTTCATCAGTGTTTTACAGTTTTCAGAGTACGGGCCTTTTACTTCTTTGTAAAGGTTAGTTTATCCTTAAGTATATTATTTTTGGTGTAACTGTAAAATGGATTGTTTTCTTAATTTCTCCTTCTGCTGTTTCATTATTGGTATATAGAAATGCAACAAATTTCTGTACATTGATTTTGTACCCTGTGACTTTACTGAATGCATTTATCAGTTCCAGCAGTTTTCTGGTGGCATTTTTTAGATTTTCTATAGTATCATGACATTTGCAAACAGTGAAAGTTTTACTTCTTCCTTGCCAATTTGGATGTTTTTTATTTCTTTCTGTTTTCTGATTACTGTAGCTGGGACTTTCAGTACTATGTTGAATAAATATAGTGAGAGTGGACATTCTCGTCTCCCTGACCTTAGGGCAAAAGCTCTCAATTTTTCCCCATTAAGGATGATATTAGCTGTGGGTTTTCATATATGGCCTAAATTATGTTGAGATATGTTCCCTCTAAACCTATTTTATTGAGGATTTTTTATCATGAATGAATGGTGTCCTTTGTCAAATGCTTTTTCTTCATCTATTGAAATGATCATGTGGTTTTTTGGGTTTTTTTGTTTTTTTTTTTAAAGATTGTATTTATTTATTTGACAGAGAGAGATCACAAGCAGACAGAGAGGCAGGCAGAGAGAGAGAGAGGGAAGCAGGCTCGCCGCCGAGCAGAGAGCCCGACGCGGGACTTGATCCCAGGACCCTGAGACCATGACCCGAGCCGAAGGCAGCGGCCCAACCCACTGAGCCACCCAGGCGCCCCTGATCATGTGGTTTTATACTTTTTCCTAATGGTATGATGTATCACATTGACAGATTTGTGAATATTGAACCATCCTGGCAACACAGGAATAAATCCTACTTGATTGTGGTGATTGATTTTTTTAAGTATTGTTGGGTTTGATTTTCTAGTATTTTGTTAAGCATTTTTGCATCCATGTTCATTAGAGATAAAGGCCAGTATTTCCCATTTTTTAGTGGTATCTTTATCTGGTTTTGGTATCAGAGTAATCCTGGCCTAATAAGATGGATGTGGATGTTTTCTTTCCTTTTCTATTTCTTGGAATAGTTTGAGAAGAGTAGATAGTAACTCTTCTTTAAATGTTTGGTAGGATTCTCATGTGAAGCCATCTTGTCCTGGACTTTTGTTTGCGGGGTGCTTTTTGATTACTGATTCAATTTCTTTGCTGATTATGGGTTTGTTCAAATTTTCTATTTCTGTTTCAGTGACAGCATTTTACATGTTTCTAGGAATTTATCCATTTCTTCTAGGTTGCCCAATTTATTGGCATATAGTTTTTCATAATATTCGATCATGATATTATTTCTGTGGTATTGGTTGTTATTTCTCCTCTCATACTTATGATTCTGTCTCTTTGAGTCCTTCCCCCCCCCCCTTTTTTTTTTAGTAAATCTGGCTAAAGGTTTATCAACTTTATTGATTTTTTTCAAAGAACCAGGTCCTGGTTTCATTAATCTGTTCTACTGGTTTGTTTTGTTTTGTTTTAGTTTCTGTATCATTTATTTCTGTTCTAATCTTTATTATTTCCTTCCTTGTCTGCTGGTTTTAGGGGTTTTTTTGTTGTTCTTTTTCTCGCTTCTTTAAGTCTAAATTTAGGTTGTTCTATTGAGATTTTCTCACTTCTTGAGGTAGGCCTATAATGCTATCACTTTCCCTCTTAGAACTGCTTTTGCTGCTTCCCAGAAGTTTGGAATATTGTATTTTCATTTTAATTTGTTTCCATGTATTTTTAATTTTTTCTCTGATTTCAAATTTCTCTGATTTCATTCTTTGTTTAGTAGCATGTTATTTAACATCCACGTATTTGTGGTCTTTCATATTTTTTTCCTTGTGGTTCTTCTACTTTCATAGCATTTTGATCAGACAAGAAACATGGTTGACTGATCTCGAATTTGTTGAGGCTGGTTTCATGGGCTAATACATTACCTATTTGGAGAATGCTCCATGTCCACTTGAAAAGAATGTGTATTCTGCTGTTTTAGGATGGAATGTTCTGAATGTATTTATTAAATTCATCTGTTTCAATTTGCTATTCAAAGCCATTGTTTCCTTGTTGATTTTCAAATGTTTAGATGATTTGTCCATTGATGTAAGTGGGGTGTTAAAGTCTCCTACAATTATTGTATTATTATCAATTAGTTCCTTTATGTTTGTTATTAACTGTTTTATGTATTTGGGTGTTTTATGTATTTTTTTATGTATTTGGGTGTTTTATGTATTTTATGTATTTATGTTTTGTGCATAAATATTTACAATTGTTATGTGTTTTGGGCTGATTATCCCTATTATTATTAGATAGCATCCCTCTTTGTCTCTTGATAGAGTCATTATTTTAAAGTCTACTTTGTCCAATATAAGTATTGCTACTCTGGCCATTCTTTTGATATCCATTTGCATGACAGATGTTTCTCTACCCTCTTCAATCTGCAGCTGTCTTTAAATCAAAAATGGGTCTGTTGGGGCACCTGGATGGCTCAGATAGTTAATCTGCCTTCAGTTCAGGTCATAATCTCAGGGTCCTGAGATAAGCCCTGTGTCAGGTTCCCTGCTCAGCAGGGAGTCTGCTTCTCCCCTCCTTCTGCCTGTCTTTCTGCTCATGCTCTCTCTGTCTCTGTCTCTCTTTTTCTCTCTCAAATAAATCAAATCTTAGAAAAAAAATAAAATGGGTCTCCTGTAGGGAACATATATAGAGGTCTTATTTTTTTATCCATTTTATCACCCTATAGCTTTTGATTGGAGTGTGTAGTCCATTTACATTTAAAATAATTGTTGGTAGACATGTGTCTATTGTCATTTTAATGCTTGTATTGTGGTTGTTTCTGAAGATTTCCGCTCATCCTTTCTTGTATTTATCTCTTTCACATTTTGCTGATTTCCTTTAGTGACATAGCTTAATTTCTTTCTCTTTATTCTTTGCATTTTTATTAGTGGTTTTTGATATATGATTACCATTAGGTTACCATTAGGCTTGTATATAATCACTTCTGCATACAGCAATCTATATTAAGTTGATGGCCATTTGAGTTTAAACACATTGTTTTCTCTTTTCCTCCCCATGCTTTAGGTATATGTAACTATATTATATGTTCTTTAGTGTGTGTGAGTTCATTGACTGATTTTTTATAGAACTATTCATTTTTACTGCTTTTGTCTTTCCTGCTTTCATAATATCGTTTTTGGTTTTCCTTTCCACTCAGAGTCCCCTTTAATATTTTCTGCATGGCTGGTTTTGATATCCATCCTAAAGAAGTCATAAACTTCTTTAGGGTTTTTTTGTTTGTTTGTTTGTTTGTTGTCTGGGAAACTCTTTATCTCTCCTTCTATTTTGAATGATAATCTTACTGCATAGAGTACTCTTGGCTACAAGAATTTTTCCCATTCAGCACTTTGAACATATCATGCCACTCTTCTCTGGTTTGCAAAGTTTCTTTAGAAAAGTGTCCTCCTAGTCTTACGGATTTCCCTTTGTATGTTGCTTTTTTTGTTTGTTTTTCATTTCTTCTGCCTTTATATTTTTCCTCATCAATATATTTTGTAAGTTTAATTATAATGTCTTGGTGTTGGCTTGCTTTTGTTGATTTTGATGAGAGTTCTTGGTGCCTCCTGGATCTGGATATCTGTTTCCTTCCCTAGATTAGGGAAGTTTTCAGTTATTATGTCTTCAGATAAATTTTCTACCCTCTTCTCTCTCTTCTTCTTGGACTCCTACAATACAAATGGTATTATGTTTGACAGAGTTACTCAGCTCTCTATTTTCATTTTGCTTAATTATTTTCTCTCTCTTTTGTCCAACTTAATGACTTTCCAGTATTCTGTCTTCTAGATCACTAATTCATTCCTTTGCTTCTTTCATCCTGCTGTTCATTCCATCAAGCATATTTCTCACTTCATTTATCGAGTCCTTTATCTCTGCTATGACATTCCTTATATCGGTGTTAAGGGTTTCATTCTTGTCTTTCACTCTTTTTTCAAGTCCAGAGAATATCCTTATGATCATTGATTTAAATTCTCTATCAAGCATGCTACTTTTATCTGTTTCAGTTAGATCTATGACCATGGCCTTGCCTTGTTCTTTCATTTGGGATAAATTTCTTTGTCTCCTCATTTTATTTGCAACTCTGTATTTGTTTCTGTGTGTTAAGAAAGTCAGCTGTATGTTCAACTCTTGAAAGTGGTGACTATGAAGTCCTGGTATGTCTTGCAGTGTGGTGTCCTCTGTTCACCAGAAACTGGGCCTTCAGAAGAGTATTCTGTGTGTTGCTTAGTCACTTTTACCTTCACTGCAGCCATCTGCACTGACTCTGCCTGCTGTGGGCTGGGCTTAATTTCTGTGGTGTTAGTGTGACTCAGTCTCTGAAGGTGGTACCTGCTGGGTTCTTGGAAACAGGGTGGCAGTGTTAGAAAAGTTTGTGTTGGTCCACTAACTCCTTTGCCAGATTCCCTGAAGTGCTCCAGTGGCCAGGGGCTGTACACTGGTCAACTGGGGGGTGTAAGGCTGGCCAAGGCACAACGTCTGGGTGCTGCATACAGTGGCAGCTGTGTTTCTGCAGCTGGGTGTGTGTATGTATAGTTTTAACAAAATTTGCACTGAGCCCTGGGCCAGACTTCAAGTGTTTGTGTAGTCCCACCTCCCGCAGGTACTCTGTTTTTATGCTGAGGGGCAGGGGAGGAAAATGGTACCTACCAGCTCCCTCATTTTCAGAGATGTCCTTCAACATGCTCCAAAATCAGTACAGATATGTTTCTTGTTTGCCCCCAGGGATGTAAACTGCTGTTTTTATGTTGCCTCTCAGCACAGCCTGCTGTCTCTTTAAGGGCAGAGACCCAGCTATCACTGGCCCTCCTGGAGCATCCAGGTCTGCTTTAGAAGACTTTTAAAGCTCCAGGTTCCAAGTCCCACTGGTTTATAAATTCATGGAATTCAGCTCCTGTGGTTTTTTTTTAAAGCCAAATGCTGTGGGGAATTCATGTTCCCCACATGAGTTCCCTGGTGCAAGGGTCCATTTCTCTGCCCTCTCCATACGTGTGGCTCTTTGCCTCCCGTGGGCAGCCTCCCTCCAGCTCTCTGACCTTCCTAAACTTTCAGATGCATCTTCTTCTCCACATTTACTTTTGAAGTTTGTTCTGCCAGTCTTCAGGTTGCTCTCTGGTTTGCTGACTTGGATATAGATGATATCTACTTGTGAATGTTGGATGGAGTGAGTTCTGGGTCTCCTATTCTTCCATCTTCCCAAGCTCCTCTCAGAAACAGCATTCTTAAGGTGAGAAAAATGATCTCAGTGCCTATAAAACTTACATATTTTATAGTCAAATCTGATGTATCAGTATATATGTAATGATTTCTTTTTTTCTTCTTGAAGAGTAGAATTTTCCCCAGAAATAGTATCAAAGAGACTGTTGCAATGATTCTCCCCAAAGTACTTCTTCATGAACAAATATAAAATCATGTTCAACATTTTGCTTCTAAGCCATGACAAGCATTGGTGCTGCTTCTATTTCAAGTGTTTTCCCTACTGGCAGCAGAGGGGAAAATACACTAGCTCCATATTGTGACCAATAACGAGCAGGACATTTTCAGAAGAGTTCAGTATATTTCAGTTCTAGTGAGAGGTATATCTATGCACATTCAATGGTTAAGAAATACCATCTACTAAGTCAAAAGTGTGGTTTTTGGTAAAGAAAAGAGGAACTCAGTAAGAATTTTAAGTGTGTAAGTTATCCTTACCAATATTAAACTGGTCAAATGTGGTCAAATAGTCTATCAGTAGGTAAATTACAATTGTTTCTAGAACCCAAAGGGGAAAGTTTAAATTTTTTATTGCTTGATGAAAATCTTCACATGATATTTCATATAATCCACATATTAGGTTCTTCTCTAGGGGAGAACCTTTGTTTTAGAATACATAATGGATTTTCAAGGACAAAGTTTACACAGTGACACATAGTTTCTGAGAACCCACAAATTCTTCTCAGTAATGAAAAGAACTATCGCTTCACCAGAGCATAAAATATAGCGTATTTTAAATTTAGCTTTTAAGGATCAAAGAAACAAACTCTGTTACTGATGACAAATATATACTGAACTTCTTTTTTTTTTTTAAGATTTTATTTATTTATTTGACAGACAGAGATCACAAGTAGGCAGAGAAGCAGGCAGAGAGAAAGAGGAGGAAGCAGGCTCCCTGCCCAGCACAGAGCCTGATGCGGGACATGATCCCAGATCCCCAAGATCATGACCTGAGCTGAAGGCAGAGGCTTAACCCGCTGAGCCACCCAAGTACCCTATATTGAACTTCTTTATAAAAAGTGCACAGAAAGTAGTTTTGGAAAAGTCCACCATTAGCTTCTTGGAAAAAAATATTATATTAATAAAACAAATGGGAAAGGAAAACATAGTCATGCCAAGCTCACAGAAACTGCCAGATCCAGGATACTTCTGAGGCAATTCTGTTGACTTTGTATAACTATTCCCACAGCGGCCAATTCTGAGTTGAATGACAATTAAAGGCAGTTAATGTGAAACAAGGACTATATGACAAAATACAAACTGCTTGCAGCATTATCTGCTTTTACACTCCCCAAGAATGCACCGATAACAACAACGAGCCTCAGCCAAAACACCTGATGTCTGTTATCAGCAATTAACAGAGGAAAGTTAGAAATTGAGGCATAAAACCTTACTCAAATCAAATCTTTGTAGTCTGTCTGCCATAAACCATGTGTAAGTAAGCCCTGATTTTAACATCTGAGACCAACAAACTATAAAATATTCAAAATAGTATTAGGACTATTGACAGAAGCATTTGATTCATGTTTACTTGAATCTTATGCACTTTCAAACCGAGTATAGAGTGACTAGCTAATGTGCTTTTTAATGGAAGGCTACTAGGAATTACATCCCTTGCTCAGAACACATTCACCTAAGATAAGCTTCCCAGGATGAAACTCCTGAAGAGAATATCATCTATTTCAATCTTCCAGGAGCATTCATGAATAATAGGAGTTAATGTATGGTAACTATTAAAGTGTTGATTTTCAGTATTCCTATATGATATTTTCGTCTCAGTCAGATTTCCTCAGATCTCCAGAAGGACAATACAAGGTACCAAACAGTGATGAGTGATAAAACTTGGGCCACTAGATAATTAATGCCCACATTTTCTTATCAGCAAAGTAACACATACCACCCCAACACATCCTCCCCATTATTTCGTAAAAAGGCAGATTCTTCATTCATTGTGCACGTACATCTCTAAAAAGATAAGGGAAACATTGCTAGCAGTGCAGACATGTCAACCTATTAAATTCAGATTCAAATTCATTAGAGAGAAGGGATAAGAGCAAGAAAACAGAAACGCCGAAAATCACAGAAAATGTTATTGTGCTCAAAAGAAGAGAGACATTAAATTCCCTCAGAGTAGCAGAAACCAAACAAGCAATCTCGCTAATCTGAGCCAGATATTTGCAGACCACTTGATGATCAATATACAACACCAGTCTCAAATTAAAAACTCACAAGGCTACAATATAAATGTTTGATTTTAAGAGAAGAATTCTTTGTCACAAACCTAGATGAAAGGAATAGCTATTAAAGGTGGAATGTGGAACCCTAGTTAAGTTCCAAACTTCACTGTCTGTGCAATGGACCAACAATTAAAAGCAGGCCTGATTACATCAATTTTCTTTTAAAAATCACAGAGTGTTGGGGCGCCTGGGTGCCTCAGTGGGTTAAGTCTCTGCCTTCGGCTCAGGTCATGATATCAGGGTCCTGGGATGGAGCCCCACATTGGGCTCTCTGCTCAATGGTGAGCCTGCTACCCCCCCCCGCCTGCCTCTCTGCCTACTTGTGATCTCTGTCTGTCGAATAAATAAAGACAAATCTTAGAAAAAAAAATCACAGAGTGTTTCAGTATCAAAAAGTCATATTCTTTCATGATAAGCTTCCTTTGTGTCTGATGAATATGGTGGCATTTTTCTGGAGAGAAAAGTATCAAGTTTTCCTTACACATGATTTCAGTTTACTTATATAATTTGTATAATATTAAAGAAAGTTGCAGTTGTAGAAATACCAACCAAGAAACTGGTTTTCCTTCCATAAATATGAACATTTATCAAGTAAAACTTCTCCTTTAATTTTATTATATATTTATATCTTTGTGGCCCTATAACAAAGCCTCAACTTAACTATTAATAATTCACTTATATTTGATGCTTTATAGATTTCATTAAACATATAGATTGCTTGATAATAGCTTTTATTTATTTACCCATAATAGCTATTTATTTACCCATAGTTTTTTCTATCATAGTTATTTCCCAAATGATTATCAGTTTAATATTTATTTTTCTCAATGTATATTAAAGGTTTTCACAAATAGAATAAACATGAACTAAGACTGCATTGGCATTATTTTCTTCTGGAATTTATTTTTTAAATAATGGAGGAGAAATACTATGAATTATTAATTGCCATTAATAAATGGAATTTAATAAATGGCAGATGCATAATTCATAATGAGGAAAACTATTTTTTTCTCCACTAATAAATTGTGAGCCACACCTGAGAATAATGGAAAGATGTGAAACAGCATGTGTTACGAAACACAGGACTGTCAGTCATGGATCTATAGGCCCCACTTGCTGACTTATAGTTGCACTGATGAATGTCATCAATTTGAGGTTTTATTGTATATGTAACCTCTTCTTTCATTTCAACCTGCAGCTGTGATAATATTGCTTATAGCACAGTAAATATTTCTACAAAACTTGTTACCCATAGCTATAGGAGTAAAATAAAGATTTTTTTTTTTTTTAATAAAAAGCAAAGTATCACGATCCCGGTCATTTGCTAAAGATAGAAAATAGGAGTGACTCAGTTGGTTAAGCGTCTTCCTTCAGCTCAGGTCATGATAGAGACCCACACTGTCAGTCTCCCTGCTCAGTGGGGAACCTGCTTCTTCCTCTCCTCTCCGCTTGTTCTCTCTCTCTCACTATCTCTGTCTTTCTCTCTCAAATAAATAAAATCTTTTTTAAAATAGAGATATAAAAGTGATCTCCTGAAGTAAAGATCATCAAATTATAGGCACCTGTTTCTAAATTTTTGGAGTAAAACTATCCCAGAAAAAAGAAAATTGTTGGTTTTTAGATTAACCTAATGCAAAATACTTGATAGGTACAAAATACATAGCTTCTATGCTTCTTTTTTTTTTTTAACCACATATCTGAGGGAAATTATATCTTCATATTACACTGAAATGAAAAGTACTATATAGACAAAAACTTGGTTTTATGTCTTTGAAGATCAAAGAAAGTGATGTGACTTCTAATATTTGACATAGAGGACATAAAGATCCCAAAGTGCAATTTTCATTTTAATAAATTTTGTGTAAGTCATATTTCATAAGAATGATATAAGGGCAAGATGTTTGACTTTCTCTTTAAAGAGTTATTTGGAGTTTTTTTTTTTAGGCAATATAAAATGAAATATCTTTGTTTTTTTCTGGCATAGATTTAGAAAGACAAATATTTTGGGAGATTGGAAGAAAATAATGCTTCATCCACATTCCCCTGTAGATTCCAGACTGATTAAAAATAGATGGAGGAGCAGAACCAATTAAGAATAGACACAACCTGTGCAACCATACGTAGTGTCTCTGCACAGCAGCCAGAGGGGAATTGAAATATGGCCCTGCTTTAGTAATACATGTTCTGGATGAGGGTGCAGTTCAGTCTGGCAGCAAAAATGGGCTCCCTACAATTCCTGTTCTGCCTTACAATCTATGACTAAACTTGCTTCTATGAGTCTGAAGAACAGGAACCACAGAAGAGTGGATGAAACTTTCTTTCTCAGTTTCTCTTTAGGGGGGCAAAAGGCCCTAGGATCATGGTCTCAGGTAGGAACCCAGGAAAGGGGAGACTTGAGTGTTGAAAATATCTTATGCCAACTTTATTATAACTGGTATAATAAAAAAAATGTTATAACTGTTTTTGGTAATGATTTTGCAAAGAAACAGATATCGTGCTGTAGATAGAGGCAGCATTTAAATCCTAGTTCTGCTGCTTTATTGTGTCACAATGATCTCATCCGTAGAAGATACAGATACTACTATTGGTGTTAGATCTAGAAAGCTCTCAATTATAAGACAAAATTTTAAATGCCACTGAGAGAAAAAAATCACAGCCAATTAAAATACAACAAAAAGCTCTCTTAATGCTATGAATTTCTGTTTTGTGAGCATGCAGGAAGATCTCTTTTAAGAATTATACATAGATGTTTTTAATCATACACACTCTCATGCATATATAAAAAAAATATAAGCAACATGAATTGGATTAGATATCCCTAAGTCTTCTTCATATTCAGATTCAAACTCTTCCAAATCAGTTCTTGAAGCAGATTTGCCAATGTCTGAGTTTTTCCGTAGAGTGTTGTCTATTGCGCCATCAAAAGTGTTAATAGCATGGCATTTCTTAGTAAAAACACAAAACCCACCAAAAGCCATTAGCGCTGGGGTCCTAATCTGGTTGTGTAGTTAAAGAATCTACCTACTGTTGACACTGGGCTTAGGAATTCTGCTGAACGTAAGTGGCTCACCAGTCTCCCACCATCAACCCGCTGTGTGGCTCCTAGGAGCAAAAGAGTGCTTCATATACTGTTCCTGGGGTTTCCTGCCTAGCTCCTGACATCACTCCTTATGCTTTAAGGCTGGTGATTTTGATGTTCTCCAAGTGCAGGTTATAGCAAATACCATCTCAATTGCTGGCTCATGCATATCAATTATAAGAAGTCATCAACTTTAAGACATCCTTATTTTAGAAATGTTAAAGTATGAAAAGCATGCATCATAGAATTGATGGGAAATAGTAGTTATGTGGATTTAAAAGAGTTAAATCATCTAAAGACCCTAGAATAATGGCTGATACCTTGTAAGAAAGCACCAAATGTGGTCAGTTACTGTTACTCCTAGCTAATCTAGCACATGTTCATGCATGCCAGTTGGTTCATTATTTTTGGGAAATGGTATTCCACCCATCTTCTCTGTATTTTTGGCTCCCTAACAATGAAGAAAGTTCTTTGGAGAGCTAAATTCTAAATAAACCTCCCTAATCAATGGTTTCTATTATGGCGAAAATTAAACTAGGGTTTCTGTGGCAAAAGAAATATTTGGAACATCAAGATCAGTGTCATAACAAATCCTACTTAAGGTATCTGTACCATCACCACGGCACTCAAGAAAGTGTGAGTTGTATAAGAGAAAACAATACACTGCTTTTCTCTAACGTACCTATATATCAACTTGAAGAAAAATAAGACAGCTTTTATTCTATATGAATGCTTAGCCATTTATGACCTCCTGAAGTGGGGAGATGGGAAACATGTTGCTCAGTGGGTCTGTTATATTCCTTTTGGTATACTAAGGGACAACAATGAACCCCCATCAGAAGACTCCCATGGCTCAAGATTAGACAGAGCAGACTACATTACATTTAGAGCTGGTGGCTGAAGCTTACCCTTATTCATAACAGCATTTTCAACAACATAAGCTCCCCATGCTTTCATTAAACTAGAAGAACCTACCTGAAAATAGACTCCTGAGGTTCATTTCTATTTCATAAATTCACCTTCGATGTACAATCCGGTACATTTAAATCCACATCACTGCAATGGTGAAGGATCACTGCCACCTATCGACACAGACTGGATTAAGAAACAGCTTCATACTTTAGAAAAATGAGAGTACTCTAGAATATAAATTAGAAATATTTTGCTAAAACAGTACATTAGCAAAGAGAAATAAAAGCTTATGACAGAACAGTCTTTCAGAAGTGAATCATTTGTCTGTTGCTTCACTGCCAGATCAAATCATTTATCCAAAGAGACATCAGTGTTACCTGTGAGATGAATGATTTATGCTTATTTATATATAATACACTGAGGTTTCAAAATACTAATTTTCCACCCAGTTGGAAACATGTAGAAATAATGTATGTAGAAATAATGTATGTGGCTTCCTAGTTTGTTTTCTAAGAGCAGCTTGCTAAACGTATAAGCAACTGTGATTGTACAATAAACATGAGTCTTCTTTCTCCCCTAACATAAGCAAAGAAAAAGTGAAATGCTGTTATTATTGAAAGAAAATAGCATACACAAAGTAAGAATCTGATACTAAATCTCCACTGAAGTATTTCCTTATTTATCAAAAAGAAATGTTCCCATATATTTCCCAGAAATGCATGTTTTCAGCAAATCAGCCAGATGTCCAAACAATGAAATTCTATCTTGTGAAAAAGCCTGTGCTTATGGTATTTCTGACAAACCCATGCCAAAAAGTGGCTCTGGCCAGATTCCTCTTTCTTATGCTCACAAGTCGAATTTCCAGATAGGAGTGATTCAGTTACAGTTGGAATTGAGCATAAATGCCAGGAATTTATCCACACCAATTCACACTTTGTTAATGCCAGCATTCTTTGGTTTTAACCTGAGTATTTAATCCCACTTTCCTGCTTTAAGGACCCTTTTGATCTGGGAATAATGTTGGCCTAGAACCAAAAAACAGTTTTGGTAAAACTGAGGAGATGAAACTGCTGAGGCACTCGTTACCTCTCAAAAAATAGAAATGACTTGTCCCAGAATTGTTTTGATAGAAGACTGGCATGCCCATGCATTCATATTCATGAACTTTCCATGATTTTCTCTCTTAAAGTGATCAGAATGAGTTCTCAAGAGACCCACCTTGATGTGATACATGCCATGCCCTTTCCTTCCTCACCATCACTCATAGAGCTCAAAGATATTTGTCTCAAATATGGAGTGAACTTAGAATTCTTACTAAACTATCTGCCAGTGCAGTAAACATAGAGTTAGTTTCAGCAAACACAATAAATGAATTAAACTTCTAACAAAACATTCTACTTACTAGCATGTTAATACTAAATAATTGATGGCTCTGTAAATATATGATTGCAAAAAATGGCTTACCGACTATGCTTTTAAAAAGCATAATCAAGGTTGTATGGCCAAGGCCACTGGTGGCATCTGACTCCATGCAGGCAATGAGGATAGTTCTTGGATGTTGTTCATGTTTGGTAAATATCTGGAAAAAGAGAAGATGGTGGGGAATGGGGCATGAGATTACACCATAGCCATAAGTTTCTTAACTTCTTCAAGACACTAATGTATTCAACCCACACTTTATCCAGGAATCCCCAGATTCTGAAGTAGTCTACCATATTATTTCAAAATATTGGTCTTGATTCTATCTTTTCTGCCCATAATAGGACACAAGAAACAGGTATTCCTTGATAAAAGGGGTAAAGAATTATCTTTTACTTCCTATTCCAAATTTCTTCCTTAAGTCAAAATTTGATTTTCAGTTACTCAAGATTGCTCAAGACAGGCAGAGAATTTGTTCTAACTCATAGATAAGATACTGTAAACACTATCAAAGTAGAGACATTTTTGAGCATTTATTATATGCAGAGATTTTATAGAAATTATTCTCCTTTAATGAATGAAGAAATAGATGATCATATAGACTCAGTGGCTTGATCAAGATCAGACAATTGATAAGTGAAAATCAAGAATTTGAAACCAAGTTTGGTTATCCCTTTGCATTATATTCTACTCACAAACAGTGGGGGATGGGCAAAGTTGAGTCATTACAACTATAAACCTACAAAACTCACTGGTTTAAACAACATATGGCCCCTGTTCTACTATAATTTAAAGCTTCTTTGGACAATCTATAATCAGACTTGCACTTAGATGTAGAAAATTACTAAGAGAGCATTTTATCTATTTTTAGGGAAAATAAATAGTAAAAACCTATTGCCTAAAACTATAGAAAGTGGTCTTCAAGGCTTGAAAATAAATCAAAGGAATCACAAGTAGAAATTATGTTTTGTATAGTGATAATTCAAATTAATGTGCAGTCTATGCTACATAAATTAAAAATAGAGAGGGTATACTTGCATCCTGAAATATTTAAAATCAAAGATTAGAACCTATCTTCTCATATATATGTAGTTAAATAAGTCAACTTGCTTGATATTTAATCAATGAACCAAATGATTGAAATAGAAATATCATAAAGCAATGCTGAACTATTGTTAAATCCATTTTCTCCCTAAATAATGAAGGCTACACACCTTCTAGGTTTTAGTAATACATAATAGACAATCGAATTTGAACATCATGCCTAGCTTGTGTGAGAATGACCCCAAACTATACTTGAACAGAATGCTAGAGTTAGAAGAACTGGTGCAGGTAAAGCGGACTTCAGAATACAAGACTGTATAAAAAGGAAATACAGTCCCTACTTGTGACTAGTATTGACCCAACATTGGCTATAAATTTGTAGGGGAGAGAAAGTGCATGCATAGAGGACATTTTTTCCATACAAAAGTATTTTTATAGATTCTGAAGGAACAGTATATTTAAATTACTTTTCACATATTAGGAAAGTCAGAAGAAAGCCCCACAATTCAGAAATTATAACATTAAGCATTAAGTATATAATAATAATACAAATGTCTTGACATTGGGAAAGTTATTAAATATTGACATGCAAACCAACTCATTGTGGACACTTTGGTTCAGATCATTTGGCAAAAAAAAACTTCCTTGAACATATTTTCAATCACAGCACAGAAATGAAGAGATTGCCGTTTTTAAAAATGGAAAAAGAAATGTCAGTGGCCACCTAAAGATATGCCCTAAACTGTTACAATGAGAACATCAAATTTTCAGAGCAAGTGGGGCACATGCAATGATTCTAGTATCAGCATTAAGCCAGATCCAGAATAGGAAGTCAACGCACATTTGTTGAATTAATAAATATGTACCAACATATAGATAGGAAAGTGTAAGCTAGACCCTCCAAAAGCAGGGTGGAAAATTCTCAAGAAGAAACAGTGTTTATAGAGCATCAAAATGAAAATTGCAAAGGAACAATTGATGTTTAAATCATATTTTCACATCAATTTGGTCAACCGTATTTCTAAGCAACATGTAATACAAGTCTTGTCATGTCTCGGAATTAATAGCCCAGGGTTCTTAATTCTTACTGAGGTTGACAAATTATTGTTCCTTATGGCACCAGTCACACTTGATCATAAGTAGCATCTCTACACGTTACTCTCCTTCCATCAAATTGAGCCCAAGTTTATTTGTCTAACACTAAACGCCAAAAGGTCTATGATATGCAATGAATCAAGTGTTCTCCATTAATGAGCAAAATGTTTCATGTGTGGAAAATGATTCTCCAGCTTTCAAATAGCCTCGTACAAATACAAAGCCACTGTTGCAAAGTTATTATTTTATTTTTCACAGTAAATGACTGCTATCTAATACTTTCGGAAGTAGCACTAAGTTGTTTTCAAGTCATTGAGCCTGGAGACAGTGAAATGTCACAGATTATACATATGGATGTACGCGTGTATTTTTTTTCCTGACATCATCACACACTTCTTTTCCTCAGCTTCCATACCTAAAGGATCTATCGAGAGGATAATGGCATGCTACCATTAAAATAATAAATATTATTTGAGGCAAAACTGTCTCTTAATATGTTATATATATATACTTTTAGCTATGCTAAGTGTTATAAAGAGTATAAATTAAAGTATCTATTATTTAGAATACACTATTAAGAGGGAAATGGAAATCTTAAAAGCAGTCAGAGTCAAAGGATGAGGTTTAAATCTTGGACTGTTTATCTCACATTAAAAAAAAAGATTTATTTATTTGAGAAAGAGAGAGAGCATGCACATGAGTGAGGGACAAGCAGACAGAGAGAAATTCAGACAGACTCTACACTGAGCATACAGACTAATGTGGGGCTTGATCTCATGACCCTGAGATCATGACCTGAGCCAAAATCAAGAATTGGACCTTAACTGACTGAGCCACCCAGATGACCCTCAGTTATCTCACTTTTGATATCATCAGTTTGATCATGTATAAAATGGGTATAATTGTACCAATTTTATTATGAAGATAAAATAAAATTATGCAAAACACAAATTTAATGCTTAGCACATGGTAGATGCTCAGTAGATATTATTTCAATTTCCCACTTTTCCCAGCATCTACATTCCCATGTTAATTGAAAAGGGAAGAAGGAAAATGTCTTTACAAGTCCTTTTTGGTCTAAATGCACAGTTCATGATTGAAAGAAAGACTGATTAGTAAGCCTAAAAGAAAGAACCAATGGTAGATTTCACATTTAATAGACATTCTATTTATGTAGGGGATAAATTTGGTACCCTTCCTCAGGTAAAGTTTTCAAAAAGGTGTGACTGTCCCAGTTCTTAGCCCTAGCCCTACTCTAATCCTTTTCCTGTTTCATAGCACAGATACCTCAACAGAGACAGAGAATGGGGTTGAAATGTTAAATTTCACCTTTTTGACCTATAGGAGGTCTTATCTAATGATGACAGAAGACAAGCAATCTACAGATTCAACATAAGCCCTATCAAAATACAAAAACCATTTTTCACAGGACTAGAACAAATTATACTAAAATTTGTCTGGAAACACAAAGACTCCAAATAGCCAAAGTGATCCTGGAGGCATCAAAGCTGGAGGTATCACAATCCCAGATTTCAAGATATACTACAAAGCTATAATAATCAAAACAGTATGGTACTGGCACAAAAACAGACATGGACATCCATGGAACAGAACAATTACCCAGAAATAAACCCATGCTTCTATGGTCAATTAATCTATGACAAGGAGGCAAGAACACACAATGGGGAAAAGACAGACTCTTCTATAAATGGTGCTGGGGAAACTGGACAGCAACATGCAAAAGAATGAAACTGGACCACTTTCTTATACCATATATAAAAATAACCTCAAAATGGATTAGGGACATAAATGTGAGACCTGAAACCATAAAACTCCTAGAAGAAAACATATTAATCTCTGACACTGGCAGTAGACAACTTCAATTTGATGTTGGATCATCCCAGTATCCAGGATTCTCAGGGTGAACATGTCTCTATGGGGTCAGATCCCTCCAACCCCAGCAGATTAGACTTTGTGTAATGAACAAAAAAAGACCTGTCTGGGTTCTGATCTTACTTTGGAAATCAAGATATTTGCAGAATAACTACCTATAATCCCTACCCTCAGCTCTCAGTCCCTACTTCTCTGGCTTGATGTCATAAAAATATTAAATTCACATGTCTACAATGGGTTTCAGGACAAAACAAACAAACAAACAAACCCAAAGATTAAACTATGATAAAAATATCATTAGTAAATATCTTTATTGTAATACTAGAGTTACTTGAAAATTAGTTGTTCATTTACATGATTAAAGCTAATTTTTATAAACACAATTCAAATAACTGAAAAAAGTTATGTATTGATCTTCTAGATAATAGAGTCCCCTTAGCCCAACTATTAGAATACTAATGTAAAAGGAATAAAAATGAAAAAAGCATTCTTATAAAAAATTTATTTAAATTGTACTAATTCAGAGTGTATGGACTCTGAAAAACAACCTGAGGGTTTTGAAGGGTCAGGGGTGGGAGGTTGGGGGAAAAGGTGGTGGGTAATAGGGAAGGCACGTTTTCCTTGGAGCACTGGGTGTTGTGCAAAAACAATGAATACTGTTACGCTGAAAAAAATAAATAAAATGGTAAAAAAATAAATAAATAAATTGTACTAATTCAGAGTGGTCACTTAATCATTTATACTTACATTCCTACACTAGGATATTGTCAAATTACTCTTCTTAAAAAGTGTTTTCAGACATTAACTCTTAATAATTAAATAAAGCATCTCAAGGCATGACAAAGTCTAAAGATCACTTTAGAAGGTAGCTCAATCTCAGGTGCAGATCCTTATCTTTCATCACTGGAACTAACATGCTCCCCAAAATACTCCATTTAGCTTAGAAAGGATGAAGGATTGTGTTAAAAAGGGTTTTCCTGAATACAGACATCAAAAACATACTTCTTTTTTGAAATTATTGAGATAAACGAAACATACAATATCACAAGGTTAACATTTTATACACACATTGGGGCTCCTGGGTGGCTCAGGTGGTTTTGGCTTGGGTCCTGATCTCAGGGTCATGGGATTAGGCCCCATGTTCATCAAGCAGTCTGCTTAGGATTGTCTCTCTCTCTCTCTGCCCCCTCTTCTCTCAAATAAGTCTTTAAAAACAAACTATAGACATTGCTGCTATAAACATTCGGGTACACGTGCCCCTTCGGATCACTATGTTTGTATCTTTAGGGTAAATACCCAGTAGTGCAATTGCTGGGTCATAGGGTAGTTCTATTTTCAACATTTTGAGGAACCTCCATGCTGTTTTCCAGAGTGGTTGCACCAGCTTGCATTCCACTATGGAAAGAACCTAGATGTCCATCAACAGATGAATGGATAAAGAAGATGTGGTATATATACACAATGGAATACTATGCAGCCATCAAAAGAAATGAAATCTTGCCATTTGCGACGACGTGGATGGAACTAGAGCGTATCATGCTTAGTGAAATAAGTCAATCGGAGAAAGACAACTATCATATGATCTCCCTGATATGAGGACATGGAGAAGCAACATGGGGGGGTAGGGGGATAGGAGAAGAATAAATGAAACAAGATGGGATTGGGAGGGAGATAAACCATAAATGACTCTTAATCTCACAAAACAAACTGGGGGTTGCTGGGGGGAGGTGGGATTGGGAGAGGGGGAGCGGGCTATGGACATTGGGGAGGGGAGGCAAACCATAAGAGACTATGGACTCTGAAAAACAACCTGAGGGTTTTGAAGGGTCAGGGGTGGGAGGTGGGGGGAACAGGTGGTGGGTAATGGGGAGGGCACGTTTTGCATGGAGCACTGGGTGTTGTGCAAAAAGAATGAATACTGTTACGCTGAAAAAATAAATAAAATGGGAAAAAAAAACAAAAAAAAAACAAAAACAAACAAACTATACACACACATACATACTGCCCATTTATCCCAACAACCTATTTGGAAAAAAGAAAGTTGAAAACAAGACCATTCAGGGTTGTATATGTAATGGTGGGAGTGCCTTTTTTTTTTTTTTTTAAGATTTTATTTATTTGAAAGAGAGAGAGCATGAGAGGGGCAAGGGGCAGAGGGAGAAGCTGGCTCCCTGCTGAGCAGAGGGCCTGATGTGGGACTTGATCCTGGGACTCCAGGATCATGACCTGAGCTGAAGGCAGTTGCTTAACCAACTGAGCTACCCAGGTGCCCTGGGAGTGCCTTTTAAACTCCTTATTGAATAACTTCTCCAAATATTCCATCTTGTTTAAATGCTATAGAGGCTTATGTCACCAGTTGGATCTTAAACTTGAAGTCCTGACATTAGATCACAATGCTATCACATAATCCTGGTGCAACACTGGGGTGGCTAACATTATAGGGTGATAAAGGGCTTTCAGCCCCTCCAGCCTTCCTGACACAGCACAAAGCCGAGACCATCATGCAAAACTGAGTCCGGCAGTATCTTCCTCTTACAGGCCTTTGCTCACATAGGGCCCAAAATCAGATTACACTTGATCCAATTGGACAAACTCCCAACATGCACTGAACATAATTTTATTTATTAAGGGGTTTTCTGAGACAGGAGACAAGACTAAGAAGAAAATGATGGAGATCTCCAACCCCCAACTGAATTTAAAGGTATTACATGGACACCCTTAAAGACTGGAAATTAGAAAGAAGACAGCTCCAGCCTTTAAGACATCCCATGAGCCATATTGCTTCATCAGTGTCTGAACTCCACCTGACTAAAGCAAGGTAGATTCACTCAATGCATGACTAACCTAGCCCCTTTCTGACAAGACCACCGATATTAAAGTGATGGTTTCAGTTTTGATGTTATTTATGCTCTGGATCACTGAACTCAGACAGGTAACCAAGCCACTCATGTTATAGGCCAATGAACATGGCACAAACAGTTCTGATTTCGAGGGCCTAATGACAGGAAGAAATCTTGACTGATAACTTATGATAGGAAGAATTTCAAATACTATTACTAATCACCTCGTCACCCCAGACCACTGTTGGAGTCTGAATATCTCGTGAAAATCTCAACTACTGCTTCTAGCTGAATGCCAATGCATTTTAAACCTTTTCTAGGCGCAAACGTTACTAACATGCTACATAATTAAAACATTAAACATAAAGAATATTCCATTTCTTTTCTTTGCCATCTGCATGTACATATATGCAAACTGGAGCAGGATGACAAGGTACCAATCCCAAGGGAGGACTCCTATTGTGAGGAAGAAGGCAAACGTCATAACACTAACAATCACCAGAAGTAGGAGCCCACAGACCTGGCCCACTGCATCTTCTACAGGTTTGGAGTGACCAAGGGGGACTCAACACAAAAGATCCTGGTTAGAACAATGCTTTGGTTACAGAAAGAAGAGATGCAGTCAGATCCGTGTCTGTAATGTGCTAGCCTTCTGCGGTCCTGGGTCCCTCCTGACAGCCAACACAAGGCACTGCACTACATACACCTGTTTCCTGCTGCAGGTGAAGACCTGTTCCTTTCTCAGAAAGGCAAATGTACTGGCAGGCTGGCTATGTGGCACGTGAGGGACACACTTAAGCAACATGAGGTAGTTCGCCATGTACCCAGAATGGGGAAAGGGATCTCCAAATAAGGAAGAGGAATCTGAGACCAGCATCAGCTCAGCACCCAGGTTTCACATAGATGATTGCTACAGGTCAGGAACTGGACAGCCATATAAGGGAATATTATTTGTCCAAGAAAAGAATGAAATTCCGATTCATGTCACAACATGGATGGACCTTAAAAACAATGTTCTAAGTGAAAGAAGCCATACAAAGGCCACATACTCATGATTCTATTTATGATGCCCAGAATTAGGCAAATCCATAGGGGACAGATTAGTGATATTAGGACTGGGGTGAAGAGACAATAGAGAATGACTTTATGCATACAGGGTTTATTTTTGGGCAGATGAAAATATTTTGGATTTAGTGGTAATGGTTGCAAAACTTTGTTCATATATAAAACCTACCAAATTATACACTTTTAAAGGGGAAATATTATAGTATGTGAATAATATCTGTAAAATAATGGTTATCATTTTCCTAATCATGTGGATCAGGTAATAATAGCTAACATTTGTTGAGCACATATTATACTAATACTAATAGTAATACTAATACTTTCATTACATTGATTTCCTCATTTAACTTAAAAATGACCTTGCGTCATTTGGTACTGTTTTAATCATTGTTTTACCGTCTGAGGACCTGTGTTTTGGAGAAATTAAGAAATTTTCCCAAGCCCAATCAGCTAGCAAACAGCAGAGCCAAGATTCCAACTCTGGCGGTCTGACTCTGGAATTCACACTCTTCACACCAAGCAGCATCTCTAGTAGTAGACCCGTGGGAGGGTCTGAAACACAGCAGGCGATTATTTTTATATATGTGTGTGTTCTAGTCATGGTAGTAAATAAGAAGATTAAGCTGCCAGGTGTTCAGCTGCACTTTCTTTTTTGCCTGGTTTAAAATAACTCTGAATGAAGACGTTATCAGACAAGTCAACATTTTAAAGTGCTAAACTTTTCCATAAACACCTGCAGTTGGAGGTGGCAGCAGGGAAATAAGCCAGCAAGAATTATGAGAGATTAGGCCCATTCCAAGGTAAACATACCTTAAAATACAGAGAAGTCCAAATCAAAATAGGTCTGCTGACAGTAGTTAAAAAAGAAAAACTGGAATATTTTGAGGATTCTTTGCTCTGCAAACAAATCAAAAATGGCAAGTAAAAATATTTCAAAAAGCTTTTCTGCCAATCATCATAAATTTGAAATCCAGAAACTAAAAGGGGACCAAACTAGCATTTATCATACATTGAACATATGCAGGAATAATTGGAAATAATTATGGAAAGGAGGAAATTCTACTTTAGGGACTTAGATTATTAATATAAAAGTTTAAGATAGAAAATTGAATAGGTAATATGTGATTGTAATTATAAACCATGTCCAAAACAATTTAATATTTTCGAGATGCATTCTTATTGAAAAGGATAAGCTTATTTTGGTCCTATAAAAAATCCCAGAATTACCCATTTTTATAATAATCCATAAAGATGTATTTATATGCATAACTCCTTACTAAATATCTGTTAAAAATGGAGAATGAAGTCTACAGGTTAGGATAGGGGAATGAATTAGGCAAGTCTTGTGCTACTAATTTGGCAACAAACCCTGAGTTTTTATTTGGCCAGAGAGCTGTCCTGTTCCAGGCAATCAACAATTTTCTGGGCATCTATTACGGAGTCATTAAGAAAATTCCAATTACTGTACTTGGCAATCTTTTATTTGTCTGCTTCCAGACCCTGCTACAAATATAACTGGAATTTCTAGTGTCCCCTTGGGAGATTTTGAGTGAGGAGTATTATTATCCTGGTCTAGTGGTAATGACTAGGTCTGCTATTTCTTGCATTGACGAAACTCAGATTAATAACTTTGTAATGTTGTAACATTTTCCTTCCCATGAAAATAAAATGTAGGTAACATGGGTAACATGGTAATTGTACCTTAGAACACATTCTGTATACGTTTATAGTGGATATTTCCAGTTTTCTTGTTCCTCTCACCATTTGTAAATATCCCTCCAACTGTTCTCCAACTTCTTTTTTTTTTTAAGATTTTATTTATTTATTTGACAGAGATCACAAGTAGGCAGAGAGGCAGGCAGAGAGAGAGGAGGAAGCAGGCTTCCCGCTGAGCAGAGAGCCCAATGTGGTGCTCGATCCCAGGACCCTGGGATCATGACCCGAGCTGAAGGCAGAAGCTTTAACCCACTGAGCCACCCAGGTGCGCCTGTTCTCAAACTTCTTTTTCTCTTTCTTTCTTTAAAGATTCAGATATTCTAAGTTACTTCTCTATCAGCTTGTCACAATCTAGGTAAACTGTATACTAAGCAATATCTTTTATTATTGGCATGAATCCTAGAAAGTAATATTATTTGTTCCCTTGTTCTAATTGAGCTAATCTTACCCCAATACATTCATTATCAGCAACTGTTTATAAGCATATACTGTATACAAAGAACACTATGCTAAGCCTTGGTAGAGTTTCTGGTACTAAAATGTATTTTACAGAGACATGTGATAATGTTCTCTGGCTGAGTCTCTACCAGTATAAATACAAGACTATCACCTTTCCAAATTCCATCCTCTTCTGAGAAGAATTGTTACACATGTTCTCTGAAGGACCATTATTGGCTCTCCTCTTTATATATATATGTTGTTGTTCCTGGGATAGTTCCAGAACCTAATGGGATTCTCATCCATCATGTTTACATGACCACTTTAGGTGGTAGTTGTAGTTCTTGCTGAAGCTTTGTTACATCATCTGTTCACCTACAATAAGCAATATCTCCATTTCTGAAGGCGGCATTAAACCTATTAGCATTGCTGTAGCTCTTTTTACACACGTGCATGCACACATAAACATACACACACACCTGTATTGGGCAGCAGGGCAGAAAGAACTCACTGTATGGATAAAAATAAATTGGTGGACCCAACCATTATTACTGGGATTTATTTTTCCCTCAGAGCTTTTTTCCTCTCTGAAATATTCTATGGATATTAAGGGTGAGCATTTATCCCCTGTTTTCTCAGACTTGATAAAGAGTTTAATTCTAAATATTGGTTACGATCTCCACTACATCTCATCTTTGTGTCCCACATGAGATTTAACAGAATCTTATGAATATAGAATCTCTAGAAACCTATTTTAATAGAAAATAACTTCTCTTGCACATTCTGGAATTCTCACTACATACATAGTCCATTCCTTCAGAGAGTTTACAGGTCAAGTGAAAGGAATGATATCAGTAATTTTCCTCAAGGGCCATTTTGTTTTTGTTATTATTGTTTTTTTGTTATTGTTTTTAGTAAATAAGTCCTCTAATTCAATATTGGGGACAGAGTATTACAGGAACCAGTGACTCAGTGTTCAGTGTAAATATTTCTTATTATGTATATGTTATAACAGCAAAAAGAAATCTACTGATAATCAGAATGCATTCAGAATATAAGAGCTTCAAATCATGTGTGGATTTGGAAATTTGTTTAAGTGGACATGGGTATGTCAATGAAGGAATAAAATATTATAGTTCAGTCATTTTAAAAATTAATTTTGTTAATGTTATATTACATTGATATTTCATTTACTATTATTTTCATCATTTATGCTGATAATATCAAGTCTATTAATCTATTTTTATACCTGATACTTGTATTTCCTAGACATCGTGAACATGTATATCTATTTGCCTTTGACATTTCTTGTTTATACTGTTTTTTTCTGACCTAATTATTAATAGGTGCTTCTTTTCACTCATAATGATTTGGAAAATTACTTACATGGCCATCCTATTCATAGATGTATTATGTTGGATTCATTCCAACTTACCCCAAAGCAAAATGTAAGTCGCAGGCTTTCAAACAGTAGTTTACTATGGAAAGTAAGCTAAGGGCACAGGTGTAATTGGAGTAGGAAAAATAAAATGGGGAAGAAGGAAAGGCAATCCAAAGGTAATCCTGGTCACCTGGGCAGCTAGATCTATTTTCTTTGGGGAACTCTGAAAAAACTTGTAAAATGTGTTTCATAATTTCAAATTTGTCTGCCTGAGACATGGAATGATAGAATCTTTCACCCACTAATTTCTCTTCCATTTTTACTTTTTTAAGTAGGCTCCATGCTGGGCATGCAAGACTTGAATTCATGATCCTGAGATCAGGACCTGAGCTGTGGTCTAGTTGGGTTCTTAACTGGCTAAGTCACCAAGTGCCCCCAATAATTTTGTATTCTATTAGATGAGAATTTCCCCAAGGGTTTTTTTTTTTAAGATTTTATTTATTTATTTGACACAGAGAGAGATCACAAGCAGGCAGAGAAGCAGGCAAAGGGAGTGGAGCCAGGCTCCCTGCTGAGCAAAGAGCCCAATGCAGGGCTAGATCCCAGGACCCTGAGATCATGACCTAAGCTGAAGGCAGAGGCTTAACCCACTGAGTCACCTAGGTGCCTCTCCCCAAGGGTTTTTTATTCCATCTCCCCCAAGGTTAGTACATACCTCAAAATGTCTGAGTGGAGTCTTACAGTGGCACTAGATAGAAAAAAAATATTTAGTACACTTTATATAAAATGCCATCAGGCTAAATATGTTTATTTAGCTCCTTCAGCAAAGCTAGAGCAAAATTTAGACCAAGTGTATCAGAGAAAGGACACAGAAGATGTCAAAGACAATCAACCACTTGTACCTCTTAGATACACTACTGATAGCCTCTAAAGATGAAGAAAAAAGTAATGCTAGAGATACAAAATTGTAAGAGAAATGAATACCTCTGATGGGTTTACTAATAGACTGAATATGACTGAAGAATGAATCTTTGAGCCTAAAGGCATCTCAACAGAAACCTTCAAGATTGAAAAGCAAAGAAAAAAAATTACTGGAAAAAAAAACCCCAAAACAAAACAGAACAAAATATCCAAGAACTGTGGGTCTACTGTACAAAGGTGTAATAGCCTCATTATGGGAATTTCAGAAGAAGAAGAAAGAGAAAAGAAAATAAGCAAATATTTGAAAAAATAACAGCTAAGAATTTCTCCAAAACAACCTCAAACACCAACCCACAGATTCCAGAAGCTCAGAGACCACTTAGCAGGATAAATAAGAGAAAAACTATACTTAAGCATATCATTTTCAAATTACAGAAAATAAAAAATAAGAAAAACATCCTGCAAGAAGCTGAGGGGTTGGGGTGTGGGAAACAACTTGCTTAGAGAAGAGCAAAGGTTATGAATTACATCTGACATCTACTTAGAAATCATGCAAGCAAGAGGACAGCTGAGTGAAATATTTAAAGTATCAAGAGGGGGGGAAAAACAATGAAATTCGGTATCCTAGGAAACTATCTTCCAAAAGTGAAGGAGAAGTAAAGACCTCTGACAAACAAATATTGAGAGAATTTGTTGCCAGTAGACCTGCCTGACAAGAAATGTTAAAGTTCTTTAGAAAGAAGGGAAATGGCCTTGGTTAGAAACTTGGATCTACATAAAGTAAGGAAGAGTATGGGAGAAAAAAATAAGTGAAGTTGAGAAAACTGAGGCTCCAAGAGACACTCGTCTAATAAATGATGCATCCCAGAATTAAACACAGTTGCTCTGGCTCCAAAAATTGCATTCTTTTCACTATCATACTGCTTCAAAGGATGGAGTCTTAGGGAAGAGTGATGTTTGGGGACGAAAGAACACAGCTCATTGGATAGAAGAATGTTTAGTAGGAATTATGTTATGAAGACCAGAGAAGATAGAGTTTCAAGGTGTTAGAATTGGAAAATAGTCTTAGATTGTGTATTTGGTGAGCAAATGGTTACTAGTAACTGTGGGCAGCTGGAGGGGGCTGTGTTGGTAAAAAAGTGAAAGAGCCTGTGTCGGAGGAAGAACTTTTCGTTCCTCTGCAGTGGTGTGGGTGGAGTGGACCACTCACTGTGGCCAGTAACTGGTGGATATTCCATGTGTTTTATCAGGATAGCCAAAGGCCTTGTTCTCTAACAGCTCACAACTTAATTGAGGATGCTAGTTTTCAGATACAAAGACAACCAGAGAAGACTGAAGGGGACCTAAGGCACTGGCCTCTTCTCATTCCACTTTTGCCTTTGTTCTGCCACTTTTCCTCAGCTACCAGTCAGGACAGCACAAACACAGTTCCTCTGCTGGACCAATCTTAGGTTCAGGTGTCCCTTGCCAGAAAAATATTCGGCTGCCACAGAGTCTGAAATATTGGGATTATCCTCAATTCCTCTAAGAATTTAAAAAGAAAGAAAGACTGCTGTTGATATCTCCGTCATTTCCTCCATGCATTTCACAAGTCTCTATTACTCTGTAAAATAAGGGGGGAAATAGCTATTCTTTTAGATAATAGCATATTTTTTAAGGATAATTTTCTTTTTTCTTAAATTTATTTTTTTTCAGTGATCCATAATTCATTGTTTATGCACCACACCCAGTGCTCTATGCAGTACGTGCGCTCCTTAATACCCACCCGCTGGGCTCATCCAGCCCCCATCCTCCTCCCCTCCAAAACCCTCAGTTTGTTTCTCAGAGTCCACAGTCTCTCGTGGTTTGTCTCCCCCTCTTATTTCCCCAATTCACTTCTCCTCTCCACCTCCCAATGTCCTCCATGTTATTCCTTATGCTCCACAAGTAAGTGAAACCATATGATAATTGACTCTCTCTGCTTGACTTATTTCACTCAGCATAATCTCTATTTTGATCCAGAAAAGCATATCAAGATTTTGTTACTGAATATATCTATTTTATATATGAATGAGCAAAAGTTTTTAATTTGATGTTTTAGACAATATTGCATAATTCTGAAAAGAATATATTTTGCCCTCTCTATTACCCTCCACCTGGTTCCCCAGCCTCCCACCCCCACCCCTTCAAAACTCTCAGGTTGTTTTTCAGAATCCATAGTCTCTCATGGTTCACCTCCCCTTCCAGTAAGAGGGCATGTATTGCATGGAGCACTGGGTGTGGTGCAAAAACAATGAGTACTGTTACGCTGAAAATAAATAAATAAATTTAATAAAAAAAAGAAGAAAAAAAGAATATATTTTGCTACTGAGTGTACTTTTTTAACTTCTATATGATTAGAAGTTTTATATTCAAGAGTCTCCAGCAATATTACAAAACATCTGTTATAAATTTTTTTTTCCATTTAATTTATTTTTTCAGCGTAACAGTATTCATTCTTTTTGCACAACACCCAGTGCTCCATGCAAAACGTGCCCTCCCCATTACCCACCACCTGTTCCCCCAACCTCCCACCCCTGACCCTTCAAAACCCTCAGGTTGCCCCAACCTCCCACCCCTGACCCTTCAAAACCCTCAGGTTGTTTTTCAGAGTCCATAGTCTCTTATGGTTCGCCTCGCCTCCCCAATGTCCATAGCCCGCTCCCCCTCTCCCAATCCCACCTCCCCCCAGCAACCCCCAGTTTGTTTTGTGAGATTAAGAGTCATTTATGGTTTGTCTCCCTCCCAATCCCATCTTGTTTCATTTATTGTTATAAAAATTTTAGTAGCAGCATTATAACCCTAATGATTAATAATTTAGTATAATGAGAATACTTTTATCTTCATAAAGAGATATAATAGAACTAGTTTTCCCCTAAAAGTTGAATCAAATCAGGTTTTGTTTTTGTTTTTGTTTTTTTTCCTTACTTTTGATTCTATAAGGTTGTTCAGTTTGGGTCCGTGAACATTTCTCCACAAAGGAAAAGAGTTGTGCTCTATGCCAGCATTTGCCTTATCTATAAATGCTCTGAATACATGTAATAAGCTACAGCATCTTACAGAGATATGAATATCTACCTGCTTGGAGTCTGGAGTAGTCTTTGAGGGACAATGTTTCATCTGCTGAGGAGACTTAAAAATACTGGCATAAATTCTTTCTTGTTCTTATTCAATAACCACCTAGTACCCTCTAGGAAAGTATCAAACACATCTAGAGGAAGAGGTCTGGTACTGTTAGAAGGCCCATCTGCCTTCCACAGGTGGAAGTTTAAATCCATTTCATATGATACAGAACAGGGGAGGCTGTGTTGCTGTTGGAACTATCATTGATGGCCAGGTGTCAGTTGTTTCCAAGTCTCCTCATTATGTTTAATAATACCCAGCAAATGTCATTGAAGATCACCATTTGGGAAAAGTTAACAGACAGCTAAAGAGCGGAAAACAGGAAAGAGTTATCTAAGGGAAAGGGAAGACAGCATCTTCTGAAATGGAGAGATCACACTCTCTAGCGATCAGGTTAAGAGCCCAGCAAGAAGACTGGGATGGACCTCCTAGGAAGTTCAGACCTCACAGGAAATCCTTTTCCCATATATCCAATATATGAAGATTCCTTTCTGGAGGATTGAAAGTCCTTGAAACAATCTGTATGAGACACTGAAAAGCCAGGGGCTATTTTAGGATTATTCTCCATAATCCACCAAGTACTGACAGGAGTGTGGAATGGAGATGCTCAGAAATTCTTGGTGGGAATAAAAACTGGAAAATAGTTTGGAAGTTTCTAACAAAGTTAAGCATGCATTTATTATATGTCCCAGAAAAGCCACTCCTAGATATTTAGCAATGAGAAGTTAATACTTACATGCACACAAAAAGCTATGTGTTGGTGTTTGTAAGGAACTTTATTCATGATTGCCAAAAACTGAAAAACACCTAAATGTCTTATAATTGGTAAATAAATATACTTTATTATTGTTGTTAACTATAAGTTGTTTGCAGATAGATGCCATTTTTACAGCTGAAAATGTTTCCTTGTATTCCTAGCCTGTTGAGAGGTTTTTGTTTTTGTTTTTGTTTTTAATGGATGGGAGCTAAATTTTTTCTGTATCTATTTTGAAATCATCATATGGTTATACATCTTTAATACACTGCCACGGCATATTACATTGTTCGATTTTCAACCATTAAATGAACCTTGCATGTGCTGGATAAAATGTTATTTTGCTATGATGTATTATCTATATTACATATCACTGAGTTCTATTTAATAAAACTGTTTTGAGAAATTTTGTGTTTATATTCAAGAGGAATGATTAAAAAGTCCTGTAGTTATTTTATCTTGAATTGTCTCTCTCTGATTTTGTTAATAAGGTAATTATACCCTCATAAAATGAATCGGAAAGTATCCCTACTTCTATTTTCAAGGAAAGTTTGATATAATGTATACAGTATATTCTAATAAATATAGAATTTATAGTATTTCTTCCTTGTTTTTTTTCAAATTCACTGAATTTGTCTATACATGCAGTTTTTGTTTTTAGAGTTTTAAACTATAGATAAAGTTCTTTAATACATATTAATTCTACTAAGGAAATACAGTTTGATTTCAATTTCTTTTAAATTTAATAAAAGTTTGTTTTATGGCCCAGAATAAAGTCTATCTTGTTGAATGATCCCTGTGCACTTGAAAAGAATGTGTTTTATCTTGCTATTGTATTGTGTTCTATAAATGCAATTGCCTAAAAGTGTTTCATAGTGTTTTTCTGGCCTTCTATATCCTTACTGATTGTCTGCTTTTTCTGCCAATTACTGAGAGAAATGTTAAAGTCCCTTACTATAATTGTGAATTTGACTATTTTTCTTTAATTTTTAAGAAGCTTGCTTCATATATTTTGAAGCTATGTTTTTAAATGTATATACATCTAGGATTGTTATGGCTTCTTGGTGATTCAACCCTTTTATCATTACAAAATATAACTTTTGATGTTCACTGCCTAAAATCTACTTTGTTCAATGTCAATATAGCTAATCCATGTTTCTTTTGATTAGTGTCTATCTGATAAGTGTTTTTCCACATTCTTACCTATTTGTATCTGAACTATTTCTGATAAGTAATTTTATATCTCTGTGACTTGGTTTTCCTCTTTGTTAAAGGTATAATAATACCTGTTTGGTCTGACTTATAGGGCGGGCTACTATAAAAATTAGGTGAGATAATATATATAAAAATGTTCTGTAAATGTTACATGTAAGTTATTTTAAGATTTTATAGGTCTTGCAAAAGAAATGTTTCAGGAAGTCTCATTTATCAGAGGTATACAGACTGAAAAAGATGAACGAGGCTAGAGGGTGAGAATCTTATCTCCAGGCAGTTTCAGTGATCTAGTCCTTAGATGGCAAGTACATTACAGTACCTCCTCATACTATTTTCAACATAACTTTATTTGATGACATGATTTTGTTGCAAGTCACATTCTTTAGGTTTTGTGAAGACAGATATATTGAAAATCCCATATACCCATTCTTGCAAAGATAAGTCCTCTAGGGGTTATCCCACCATAATCAAGAATTCTGGCTTTAAAAAAATTGCACATTAAATAAATTTCTGGAAGTTAAACTTCTTTACTGAGAACATTTGGGGATCTTTCATATGTTAACTCTCATTAATAGATATATCTTATGTATGTGTAGAATATCTCAGGGAGTAGGAGCTGCTCTTGTATGCTTCTGGAAAAATCCCATTCCATAGAAATATATGATTAATTAAACTTCCTGATATGTTTGTATACTCTAGTTTAATGTCAAGAATATTATTATTTGATTAGAAAATAAATCCAAGTATCTGTTTAAAGTGCACGGGTACTTAAAAAAGCAGTTGTCGGAACCTTGGACAATTTTATGCCAGCTGAGTGTCCAGGATGAATATTCAGATGCAAAAATTTTGAGATGTATCATCAAAATCAAATATGAGGTATAGAGAAATAAATAATCATCCAAATGATCATAGCATGTCTAACTCTTTCTTGCCAATTTACCGTCCCTTACATTAGATACTTCATCACTAAAATTCACAGCAATGCATGGACTGATCAATCTTGTTTCCCCCTATGCTGCGTGCTGCAATGTTCTTTATTTTATAAATATTAAATAAGTAACAATGGTATATGTATAAGTAATAATGGTATGCATTTTCCTTCTCATTTCCTTCTCATTGTTAGTATGAGAAGAAGACTTGAGGGAAAGTTTTACCTACCCAATTTTGTATATAAAATAGTAACATACTAAAAATAGTAAAATTTATACTGTGTTTAAATAGCATCACTGAGGATGAAACTGCATTCTGTGTATAGGATTATTTGTCCCTTTGGGCCCTTGTCAAGAACTAACTAAATCTGAGACGCCTGGGTGGCTCAGTTGGTTAAGCAGCTGCCTTCGGCTCAGGTCATGATCCTAGCGTCCTGGGATCGAGTCCCACATCGGGCTCCTTGCTTGGCAGGGAGCCTGCTTCTCCCTCTGCCTCTGCCTGTCAGTCTGTCTGCCTGTGCTCGCTTGCTCTCTCTCTCTCTCTCTCTCTTTGACAAATAAAAAAAAAAAAGAACTAACTAAATCTTTCTTTCAAAGGCCGTATTACAAGCTTATTCTTTACCCATGTACTTCAGAAATTCCATAAGAAAGATAAAGCACTCCATAAGAACGTTGTGTGTGTGTGTGTGTGTGTGTGTGTGTGTGTGTGTGTACATTTTCAGAGAATATAGAGACCAGCAATGTGGAATTTAAATGGAAATACTTTGAAGAAACGCCAAGGGATTAAAAAAAGAAGAACAAAAAAACCTTTCATTAAATAGGGAGTATCTCATGACATCTACTTGTATCACAGGTTTATCTACCTGAAGTAAAGCCCCAAAATGTTGATAATTTTAGGTTACTCAAGAGATATAGGAATACTTAAGTGCCCATGAAAATGGTCAAACTAGGCAAGAACAACTTGGAGATATGATTCATATTCCATAAAATTTAGCATTTTAAACTGTATAATTCAGTGATTTTTAAAAATATTTTATTTATTTATTTGATAGAGAGATAGCAGGAGAGGGAACACAGCAGGGGGAGTGGGAGAGGGAGAAGCAGGCTTCACCCCAAGCATGGAGCCTGATATGGGACTTGATCCCAGGATCCCGGAGAGCCTGATATGGGACTTGATCCCAGGATCCTGGGATTATGACCCGCACCAAAGACAGACACCTAATGACTGAGCTATCCTGGTGCCCCTCAGTGTTTTTTCATATATTCAGGCAACCATCAAAATTATCTATTTCTAGAACATTTCAGTACCCCAAAAAGAAAACCTCTACCTATTAGCAGTTAATCCCCTAGCCCTGAAAACAACTAATCCTGTTTCCTTTGGTCTCTGGATTTGCTTCTTCCCAGTATTTTATATAAGGACAATCATACAATATGTGGCCTTTTGCCTTGGGTTTCATTCATTTAATATACTGCTTTCAAGATTCATTCATGTTGTAGTATGAATCCATACCTCATTCCTTTTATGACTGAATAATTCCTCATTCCTTTTATGACTGAGTAATTATATAGTATGGCTGTACCACATTTTGTTTACCTATTCACCTGCTGATAAACATTTGAATTTCCATTTTTGGCTATTATGAGAAAGGATTCTATCTAAACATGGGTGCACATGTTTTTATGTAAACATATGTTTTCAATTCTCTTGGATATATACCTATGTGTGGAATTTGTGGGCCATATAATAACTATGTCTCAACATGTGTGAAAGTGCCAGATTGTTTTCCAAATAAGATATTTGTGTACATAAAAGTCTAAGAACACCCAAAACACTGTTAGAGATGATAAACACATTTGAAATTGTAGGATAGAAATTGATACACAAAAATCAATTGTATTTCTGTATACATTTTACATTCCCACTAGCAACGTAAGAGGGTTAAAATTTTTCCACATCTTCTCCAACATGTGATACTGTCTTTTTCATTATCCATTATAGTGCAAGTGATGTAGTACCTCAATATAGTTTTGATTTGTTTTTCCTCAATGAACAGGATGCTGAACATCATTTCATGGGCTTTTTGGCCGTTTGTATATCTTCTTTAGAGAAATGTATGTTTAAATCCTTTACCCATTTTTAAATTGGGTTTTTAAAAAAGATGTTATTTATTTATTTATTTGAGATAGAAAGAGAGAGAGAACACCAGTGGGGCAGGAGTGGCAGAGGGAGAGGGAGGGGCAGAGGGAGAGGGAGAAGCAGGCTCTCCACTGAGCAAGGAGCCTGATTCTCGGCTTGGGACCTAAACTGAAGGCAGACATTTAACCGACTGAGCCACCCAGGCACCCCAATTTTGTTTTTGATTTATAAAAGCTCTTCATGTATTGTAGACACTACTCCTTATCAGTATCAGTTATATGATTCACAAATATCTTCTCCCATTATGTCAGTTGTCTTTTCACTTCCTCAATTGTATCCATTAAAACACAAAAGTCTCACTTTTTAGAAAGCCCAATTTATCTACTTTTTCTTTAGTTGCTTGTGCTTTATTATTATCCAAGATACCAGTTACTAACCAAACATAATGGAGATGTACACCTATGTTTTATTCTAAGAATTTTGTGGCTTTGGCACTTATATTTAAGTCTTTGATTCATTCTAAGTTAACTTTTTATATGATGATATGACAATTGATTTTTGTCTAACAACTCTGTCCCATAATCTCAAATCTGTTTATCATCTGTAACAGTGGTTTGGGTATTCCTGTAATTTTCTATACACAATATCATGTCATTTGAAAATAGATGTAGATTTAGACTTTCTTTGGGCTCTTTTGTTGTTGTTGTTACTGTTGTTGAATTTTCCTACATAAGATGTATAGCAAAATGTTGAAGAGAAATGGTTGGGAGTGTTTATCTTTCTCTTTCTCCAATCTTAGGAATAGCATTCATATTTGCATCATGAAGTATGATATTAGTTGGGGTTTTTCATAGGTTTGTTATGGACTAAATGTACCTCCCCAAAGTTCATATATTGAAACCCTAACTCCCAATGTGATGGTATTAAATGATATAAGAATTGAAGAAATATGCAGTTCAACTTTTACATATGCTTTCATACTCCACTTTCAACAACAAATGGAACAGCTAGAGAGGAAACTGACATGTTGAATAACATTATAAATCAAGAGATATAATAGAGTATCTGAAATCCTAATTATAGGAAAAACATTGCTTCTTATTTTTATTGCTTGCTAAATCTGGAGAACTGTGTTTAATTTGGGGATCCACATTTGAAGTAGTGCACTAGACCAAGGGCCAAAAAGAACAACCAGGAATGGATGTTGTATGAAGTGCAACAAAGTTGAGAAGATGACTAATTTTAAGCATGTGGATGAGAAGACTTAACCAGGAATCTGGTAGTTTTTTTCAGACATTTGAAAGATTATTGTACAGAAAAGGGATAATGCTTGTACTATACTTTCACATAAAGTAGAATTGGGGCCAATAACAAGATGTTTCATCATTGGGCACCTGGGTGGCTCAGTGGGTTGGGCCTCTGCCTTCAGCTCAGGTCATGATCTTGGGGTCCTGGGATCGAGTCCTGCATCGGGCTCTCTGCTCAGTGGGGAGCCTGCTTCGCCCTCTCTCTGCCTGCCTCTCTGTCTATTTGTGATCTCTCTCTCTCTGTCAAATAAATAAATAAAATCTTAAAAAAAAGATGTTTCATCATTAACAAATATAAACTCAATTTCTAGAATAATACTTAAAATGAGTAGTCAAAGATAGAATAGGATGCTACAGGAGATAGCAAATCTCTCAATCAAATCAACTTATTATTAGCAGCAAAGGCATGGCAGATTTTTCTTAAATCTGCCCAAACAGATTTAAGAAACAGATAGGATTTTGATCCAGAAGTCTTTTTTACCCTTGAAATTTTGATTCTCTCATTCTAGAATCATCTCCGATATAAGTGTATGACCTTCCAGGTACTCTGGCTTCCTTCTCTCTGACTGTAAGAATAGAAATAGTGTTCTTCAAATGCTATAACTATTATAAGGCTCCAGTCAAAGGCTATGATTATTTATTAAAAGTTTCAGACAGAGGGAACAATGGCTTTTTATTCCCTTATATGTTATCTCAAAGCATCTACATTTTTTAAAGGTGAGGTCAATCACGCATTTTCTTAAAGAGAAAATGACCAAGAGAATAACACAAGTCTCTTTTCTGTGAACCCTTGAGTCAGAAATTCTATTTTTCATTTTCACAAATGTTAACACACATTTTCACAAAACACTGATCTGAGATTTGAAAAGTACTTTATGGTAACAATTTTATAACTAAGAGTTGTATGGTAAAGTCCTCTATGGCTTTCTCCTGCCTCAAAGTTCATACATTTTATTAGATAAAAAGCAAAAAAAAAAAAAAAAAAAAAAAAGAGGAAGGAAAAGTTTGGTTGATGTTTGGTGACTCTGATATATTTTATAGACTAGAGTATACAATCAACTTCATGGTTATATCCTTATTCCTTTCTGAGGAAATGCTTTTCACAACCACAGTTTTGGCAGACATCTTCCCGTTGTGGGGATCAGGAGTAAAACAAATGTTTATTGTTACACTCTGTCTGGCCAGGAAAATTATCATAGCATAAAATACCCCTTTTCAGTAAACATTTTATTCATGGAATGAAAAAGCATGTTGCACTATTTCCAGAAACGATGCTCTAACAAGTAAAACATTAGTTGGAGAGAACAATGTGGTCACAGATGTAAGACCATAAGAAAAACAAAAACAAACTGGATACACACTAAAGCAGCCACTGACACATGCCTAAAGATTCTCTTGTGGTTTAGGGAGATGGTGATTACCTGGTAGTGATTTTGTTTATAATACAAACTTCAAGAGAGCAAAAGTTTTTCAACTGGACTCCTGGAGTATATTTGCTAAATTTTATTTTAGAACCTATGAAGGTAAAAGAATGCTTGACTAATGTAAAATTCTTATTTCCATTCCTTTAAGATATATGGGAAGATATTGGTAGAAAAATAAAACAAAGCAAATGTTGAAAATTCAGGGTTTACTTCCCTTTGCTCACTTGGAATTATTTTTTTCCAACTTCTCTGTTTTTTCTCCTTAGTATCTATTGAGAATAGTGAAATTCTGTAAAGCAGTTTTGAATAGTCAAGACTACAAATAAAAGATGTAACCCTGAATGTGGTAATATTGTGAAATCTTGGATCTTCAGATATTTTTATTAATTTATTAAGTATATGTGATAATATGTTATCCTGCATTGTAGAATAGTTAGGAGTTGTGAGATTATTTAATAAAGATAAATATACATCTTCTCATTTCAGCCTCTAAAGATTGTAGGGAGCTGCTATCAACAAATAAAATACAATAAATTTTTAGCTAGATCACCAATCTGTTGATAGCTTATATATATATATTTGATCAACCAGACTGTTTTTACCTTATCAAGAACTCTGAAGTAAATTCATGATTACAGTGTGAAAGCTGATTTAAACTTACTTAATGATGTTAATAGCATTATAAAGCATTCCTTGTAGACTTTATTATTTTTTGGAATTGTTTTGGATTTGATCTAGATTGAAAAAGGTTGGCAATCAGCCTGAGATATCTGTTTTAACATTAAAAATGTAAATTTTTGCATCTTTCTTTTAAAAATGGAGTATTCTCTTTGGCACCACCTCAGAGAAGTTTTGTTAGAAAGGATGTTAACCTGTGCATATTTCTTGAATAGTATTTTCCCTCAGTTTGTAATTTTTTATGACTTCTTTTCATCAAACAAAATAAGAAGAAAAATATTAAGAGGGTGACATGGAGTTAAACTGGCCAAAAATTGAGCTGATAAGGTATCTTTAATTAATTTGCTTCAATATATAAGAATCAACAACATAAAGTTTCCTGTCCCATACATGCCAATTTCTAGTAGTTCATTAATGTTGAATTTTAAACGTAACAGAATTGAATCATATTGATATTAAAAGGAATTTGCTGTGACAGAGGTCATGAATGTAAATGCTATCACTTGACTGACACCTAAAAGAAAGAGTTCTTGTTTAAATAGGTTAAGACAATATGTATTTACATTGATTTTTCTATGCTACATTTTGATGTGAAACATGTTCAATTTTATTTTGGTTAACATTTTGAAAGAAAATTCTTAACCATGCTACAATAAAAGTAAATCTAAAAAATACTGTCAAATATTGTTCCCAAGCAAAAGTATCCCTCTTTATCCCAGCTTTGCAATGCAGCTCATTATTGCATGTCCTCTGAATTGATTTTATTCTCTAGAGTTTCAGAGAATTGTTTTTAATATAGTATTTGTTGTTATTCCTATGCAGATTTGCAATACTGGAAAACTAGCTGCATGATTTACTGTTGTTTATTTGGAATCCTTTTAAGAGAAAGGCACTGCAATTGATCTTAATAGGGACATGTTTACAGGGAATTTAGCCTGAAGAATACAACTAAGACTTCTTAGATTGCTTTAATATTGAAAGAGGAAATACACAGGAATTTGCTTGTGTATCAATACCTGCCTTTCATAATACAAGGAAAAGTTAATTCCCAAAAGACATTTTTTTTAAAAGTAATTTACTTCTTCCTTGCTAAAGCCTCCTTTTTTGTTTTACTAAGAAAAGCAATGCAAAAGAGATATGTAATGTCAAGTTAGTAGCAAGTTGGGAGAATTAAAAAAAAACTGAATATATGTCAAGAGCATTACAAATGATGCTGATACCATTATGATATTTCTTCTTTTGAATATATATATGAGTATTTTCATGTGGGTTCCACTCAGTTAACGCAACATATTGCCTCAACCTAATTAGATTAGAAAGCCTTTTTTTAGGTATAAATAAAATGAAAGAGAAAATAGATATTTACCGTTTTGTTACTAGAATCTGTAAGCTTGTAAAATCTTAAACAGATTATAGTTTTAGAATTTTCTTTTCAATACTTAGTAATTAATAAGTATCTGACATTTTTTTTTAAGAAAAAATATTTTTAACTTAAATTCAATTAATTAACATATAACGTACTATTTGTTTCAGGGGTACAGGTCTGTGATTTATCAATCTTATATAATGTCTAGTGCTCATTACAACATGTACCCTCCCCAAAGTCCATCACCCAGTTACCCCATCCCTCTATCCCTTTCCCCTCCAGCAGCCCTCAGTTTCTTTCCTATGATTAAGAGTCTGTTATGGTTTTTCTCCCTGCCCGGTTTTGTCTTGTTTCATCTTTTCCTGTCTTCCGCAATGATCCTCTGCCTTTTTTCCTAAATTTCACATATCACTGAGATCAGATGATAATTATCTTTCTCTCATTGACTTACTTTGCTTAGCTTCATCTAAGTTCTATCCACATCATTGCAAATGGCAGGATTTTATTCTTTGGTGGCTGCATAATAGTTTGGGTATATATACCACATTTTCTTTATTCATTCATCTGACCACATTTTCTGAACCAAAATGCGTCTGAACATCCTTATCACCATTTGGAATCTTGTGGCCATAAATATGAGTAAAATGACTGGAAAAAAGTCCTGTGCATTGATGCTGTGAAAGCTAACACTATGCAATCACTCACTTAGTATCTTCTCTGATGCTTGGCACCATGCTACAATTTAGAAGCATAGGACCTCACTTTGACAAAAACAGGCAAACATATTCAAAGCATGTATGAATTGCAGATATATTCAAAAGAAGGAAGGGGAAGCCTCCTTAGAAGTGGTCATTTTTGTGGTGCTAAGTAAATTCATATGTCCATGGAATCCAAAATAGCTCTTTGGAGAAAAATTAGCCTGATAAAAGCACTCTTCAAATGGACAAATAAATCATAAAATATAAAATTAAAACAAAATTAATAGTGACATCTTTTTTATACTTTCATATTTGTAATATAACCAGATTACTATTTTGCTAGTTGTAATAATTAAGAGTGTAGGCCATTAAGGAACTTTGGAGTAATAAGGTGGTCATTTTTGTACCTTAGAAATAATTTTCAATAAAATTAAAGATTAAATATCTTTATCTATATTCCACTCTGTGTAAGGGCAACATGAGGAAGTCAGGCCATTCTATTCTATAGAAGATAAATATAAACATAGATAAAAATAGTAAAATAATTTCAGGTCTTGCAAAAATGACAAAATGTCAGCAATCATGTGAGAATGGTTTACACATGAAAATCTGGTGTTGAACCAAAAAAAAAAAAAAAAAGGCCAGTTGTTCATTTACTGGTGATGGTGGGGTGGATAACTAAAGATATCTCCATTCTCCACAACTTAGGCAATTGTAAACTTATAGGTTTACCAGATGGAGATGGTAAACTGGATTTTGTGTGACCAACAAAGCAGCTAAGCACTTAAGGATAAATAGTAGAAGTAAGAAAGACTCATTCATATAGAAACAGATATAAAATAGCTGAAATATCAAACACATCAATGAACAACTTCTCAACTAAAATGAAACATGTGTACAGGTGATGCTAGGGAGCACACTGAAAATCAAAACCCTGAAAAGAGCTGTGAATATGCTGTATCTTTCAACGCTTTCTTCAGCGTTAACAATGCTCAGGTGGCAAAAGTGGAAACTTTTCTATCTTGGTATGTTTCAACATATTCTGCATAAGTAGAAGACCTTAGGAATCCAGATAATATTTTAAAAAGCACAAAGAGGGGCACCTGGATGGCTCAGTTGGTTAAGTGTCTGCCTTCAGCTCAAGTCATGATCTCTGGGTCCTGAGATCAAGCCCAACATATGGCTCCCAGCTCAGGTGGGAGTCTGCTTTCCTTCTCCCCGCCCCCACTCTTATGCTCTGTCTCCCTCTTTCTCAAATAAGTAAGTAAATAAATAAATAATAAATAATCATTAAAAAATAAAAGTATAGTGCTTAATTCAGCAACATATATACTAAAAAATAAAAATAAAAAAAAAAGACAAAGGAAAAAGCCTGATAACATAATATTTCTTAGAGGAAGCAGGAACACAGAAACCCAGAAGTTGATTACGTTTTTAAAACTGTCCATGTAATAGCAGCAGAAAAACAGGGGAACAGAAAAATGGAAGGCACTAGAGAGAGAGAGAGCTCTTATTGACTTTGAGATCCAAGCTAGGTTGGAAAGGACTTTATGTCAAGAGGCAACAGAGAGATCATGAGAAATGACAAAACTCAAGTGACTGAAGGTCACAATAAAGCCACAGCTTTGTGCTAAAGGTGAAGGGATAAGATGCTGACATAAAGAAAGGAAAGGAATAGGAAGGGAATCTCAGGACTTGTAGTTTCAAAGACTGAATAGTTTGAGAGATGATGCAGTCTGAGGACCAGTCATGGGAGAAGGTTAAGTGAAGTAGAATAAAGTTCTCCTGAGTCAGCAAGGGCAAGGCCATATGACTTCAAGGTGAAGATGTCTGCGTGGATGCTGTGAACTAACAAGGAAATGGAAGGAGAGGAATAGGGGGGAGAACATAAGACAAGTTGTATCAAAATGTGACCATTGACAATATAGAGAATGGGGGCCCAATCTTTAAGAATTCAAGAGTACAGGAATAATGGAGGCAGTTCTTCTGCTAGCTGTAAGATTTCCAATGTGATTCAAGCAGGAAGATTTGCAAAGGAGAATGCCTATTAGTAATGCACACTGCAGTCCTTAAAATAGTAAGAAATTTCCCTACTACAAACACTTTTTTTTCCTAGCAACACTACCCATATTGGTAGTGTTTTGCCAGAGAAAAAATGAAATGTACCCCTCTGGATATATTCACACAAACTTGGACCTTCAGCTTCCCCTTCTGAAACAAATTGGTAAAATCTGCTTCTCTTAGAAATTCATAATACTGCCTTACTATTTGGGGCTCCAACATCACTCCTTGCTGCTATGTGAAATGAATGGTAGATTGTCATCTCTGAAAGCTTTGCTCTCTGGGTGAACCTATAATGATTTGTTTGGCCTTTTATTGCTTGAGAGAGTAAGGGGACTGGGACTGCTGAGCTATTAGAATAAGAATGTTTGCCCTGGGATTGCTACAGTCACCGACCTGACCAAGAGGTTGTATTCTCCAGTTCAGCATTTGCCTTTTTTATTGTGATTTTCTTTTGTAGGTTGTAATAATAAATAATACATCTCTCAACACAGACACCCATAGCCATGGAATTCAAAAGCCATTCAATATCAAATTATCCCTTTGGAACTCTAAGTGCAGAGCTCCTCCTTGAGACTGCCACGTCCCCAATATTCAGAGATAATAGAAAGTTCGAAGTTTCAAATCCCTTTGCTGGTCTGTAAAGCAGGGGATATACAGCAAGGCAAGACCAGCATAATTCAAACAAGGTATCTTTCTCAAGCAGTAAAAATCCCCAACCCATTAAAATGACTGATAATATTGCTTTATATTTATATAGTGTCCTCCTACAAAGGAGCTTAAAATGTTTTACTAACATTTTCTCATTAACTCTACCTTCATCTCCATGAAATATGTGGTGAGAGTTGTTCCTGCTATTTTTCCTTGCTTTACCTGTGGTTAATGTGATGTCCGGCATGGTGAGACCATAAAACTAAGGTCATTCCTGTGGCTTGGTGATTACAAGACTTCCTTTTATTTGTTTTCCCCTCTTGGCTCTACAGTCAGTGATAATGTCTCCTTAATTTAGATGTTCAGTTCTTTTGTCAGATAATTGAGAATATACCTAGTGCAGTACAACTGGGCTAAGATTGTACACTAAATTGATAATATTGGTAAACTTTCACTTAATTTAATTTCTCAGCCATTTATGACATACTTTGAAGAGTTATCTGTCATTTCTCTGATAGGTAGTGGGGAAAATTGTTGTGAAAAGTAAAAGAGAAAAATCATTATTCAGCTTTGTCCAGTTCTACTTTTGAAGAAATCAAAGTTTTTAGGTTTTAGGTTTTAGGAGAAGAGACTGACAAGCACTTAGATTATCTCAGTAAAATTCTTTTTAACATACACGGAGTCACCTTTTAATAGTCTTCTGACTATTGTAGTACTTGAAAAAAAAAGTTCTGCATTCTTATGTGGTAAAATGATAGACAATAAATTAGTAACTTTAATTATGACCTAAATAACCCAATTTAAAAATGACATTGTAAAGCAACTATTTTCATTGTCACGACTTTATATTCTATTGCCTGAAATTTATTTATTTTTTGCTGGATTGTTCAGTTGCTACAATGTCTTTATCCTAAACCTGCCACAGTTGTATCATATTTATGAAGTCTTTTCTGAGCCCTACAACAATATAGTTCACTCCTCTCACTGAGACCCCTCTGCATTATACAAAAGCATATCTACTCTAGCTCTCACCCCAGTTTTTCAAATGTGTGTTTATATATCAGTCGTCTCTTCCTGGCCTGCTTGAAGGGGAGGAAGCATAACTTATCATCACAATGCCAGTGCCTGCCATATGATATGCATGTTAAATATGAAGACTGAATGATGGAATCATTCCTTGCTGATTCCACTGTATCTTATTGCCCGACTCCATTTACTTGCTGAACAAGTCTGTAGCCAAGTAAATAAATAAATAAATAATAAATGAAGCAATGAATGAAGATGTTCAATTTATCAATAACTGTACTGTGATCAACTTCTGCCTCCTTCAGGCAGCTCTTTGTAAAAGAGTACTTCCGGGGAATGGTTGGCTTTCAGCACCTAGGAGTCATTAAACCAAGTGCAAACTCAGCTAATGACCTGGGCCAAAAATTGAGCTTCTTGGTCTCAACAGTTTACTCACAATAAATAAAGGTATAGCTACTGGTACAACTTTTTGTTCATATTGTTGTGCATAAATATGTCCATTAATGTTTCCTTATTTTTAAATACATATTGGTTGTAATCTTGAGTACCTACTTTTAATCATTACTAGCACAAAATTTAAAAGCATTTTCTTTACCCAGATCTCTCTCCTCTCCTCAGACACAGGCAGATCAACAACAATCCGAAATATTTAAAATCACTCTATGGTTTAAAACTGGCAGAACAATTTGAACAGTTTGGGCCCTTAGAATGGCTTAATCCCTAGTTCTGCCAAAGACGGGGGTATCTTCACTCACATTCTCTTCTCCATGTATCTCTACTATTTTTCATCATTTTGGGGGTTTTCCTGTCACCTCCATTCTTGATACATATATACACACACATACGGATACGTGTCTACATTTATGTTTATATTTCTTTCAGACAGCGTTATACACATGGTGTTATATATTCAATAAATACTTAATGCACATTTAAAAAGTATATACAGGAAGAAAAGTTGATCATCAAAAGTCATATGACTTCAAATAGGTAATTTTTTTAAGTACCTTAAGTTTCCTTCACATAGGACCCTTTAAAATGCCATTAAAGCAGAGATGGAGTTTAAAGAAAATGTATATGCATTATGATAACAATATTATATCTCAATGAACTGAAATCTCAATATTTGGGTGTAAAAATTTAGAAATATATCTTCATCCTATTAAAGGCATTCTCATTGATACAACATTTAGTTATAAATCATGTCATTAATAAAGTTAAAATTGGTTGACAAGGCACTACAGTGAGAAGTTTTCCCAGATAATTAATTAACTCAGCCACCATTATGCAATGCGAAACACAGGGATCAGTCTTCTGAGAGATTAAGAAAAGTACCTTTGATGGTATTTGAATAAATTCCTATAATTCAGCATCTCATTCAACTCAGTGGACCTAAATGTGTTGCTTGAAATTTGAAAGAAGCTATTATCATAATCATGATAATAGATAAGAGATTGGGGCACCTGGTTGGCTCAGTCATTAAGCTCAAGTCATGATCGAAGGGTTTTGGGATTGAGCCCTGCATCAGGCTCCCTGCTCCACGGGAAGATCGGAAGACTGTTTCTCCCTCTCCCACTCCCCCTGCTTGTCTTCCCTCTCTCACTGTGTCTCTCTCTCTGTCAAATAAATAAAATCTTAAAAAAAAAAAAAGAAAGAAATATAAGAGATTAAGTGCACTATTTCAACAGTATGCAATTGCACTATGAAAATGCATAAACTTTCCCATGATGGCCCTTTCCACTAATAAGAAATTACCCACTTTTATTTTTATTTAAAAATTTGAGGTTTTCACCAGGTATTTCCTTTTTTTTTTAAGATTTTTTATTTTATTTATTTGACACAGAGAGAGAGAGATCACAAGTAGGCAGAGAGGCAAGCAGAGAGAGAGGAGGAAGCAGGCTTCCCGCTGAGCAGAGAGCCAGATGCCGGGCTCGATCCCAGGACCCTGAGATCAGGACCAGAGCTGAAGGCAGAGGCTTAACCCACTGAGCCACCCAGGTGCCCCAGGTATTTCCTTTTTATTTATTTATTTTTTAAATCATTTTTTAAAATTTATTTTCAGCGTAACAGTATTCATTGTTTTTGCACCACACCCAGTGCTCCATGCAATACGTGCCCTCCCCAGTAACCATCACCTGGTTCCCCCAACCTCCCACCCCCCGCTTCAAAACCCTCAGGTTGTTTTTCAGAGTCCATAGTCTCTCATGGCTCATCTTCCCTTCCAATTTCCCTCAACTCCTTTCTCCTCTCCATCTCCCCATGTCCTCCATGTTATTTGTTATGCTCCACAAATAAGTGAAACCATATGGTAATTGACTCTCTCTGCTTGACTTTCCTTTTTAAATAGACATTAACTTTTCTAAGGACCCAAATGGAGAGTGAGTAATCCATTGAGGTTTTTTTAATTTTTGATGTACGTGAATTTCAGACCTATATTTTTGCTTGTCCATATGTTTTGGGCTATTTTATGGAAGAGATTAGTCAGCTATTAACAATAGTAATGACAGTGATAATGGTAATTATATTTTAGTTTGACGCTTACTACATGTCAGACTCTATTATTGTAGACTGCTGTTACCTTTATACTAAAGACAGATAAGAATACTAAAAAAAATAAAATAAAATTATAGGCCAATTTCACTGACATACACAGATGTAAAAATCCTCAATAAAATATTAGTCAACTGAATTTAACAATACACTACAAGGATCATACCTTGTATGATCAGACCATAGATGACAAGCACACAGCTAACAACATACACGATAGTAAAAAGCTGACCGCATTTTCTCTAAGATCTGGAATAAGGCAAGGATGCCCATTTTTGCCACTTTAAGTCAAGATATTCCTGGAAGACTTTGCCATAGCAATTAGTCAAGAAAAGAAATAAAATGCATCCTAATCAAAAAGGAAGATGTAAAATTGGCTCTGTTTACAGATGACATGATCTTATATGTAAAAAAAGCCCTAAAAACTAAACACACACACACACACACACACACACACAATTAGAACTAATAACTTAGCAAAGTTTAATAAAACTCAGCAAAGTTGCATGATAACAATAAGCAGAAAAAAGTTACATTTGTATACAATGAAAGACTATCTGAAGAGAAAATTAAGAAAATAACCCTATTTAACAGAATTAAAAGAATGAAATATCTAGTAATAAACTAAAAAATGTGTAATAATCACAGTATGTCACTGACATAAAACAGACATAAGACCAATGAAACAGAACGAGAGTCCAGAAACTGAGCCATCATATATGAAAACATCTTTCACAAGGGTGGCAAAAATATACATTGGGGAAAGATAGTATCTTCAAAAAACAATGCTGTGAAACTAGATATCCATAAGCAAAAGAAAGAAATTAGATTCTTAGATCACATCACACATAAAAATAAATTAAGAATGGATTAAAGACTTCAAAATTATACCTGAAACCATAAAACTCCAAGAAGAAACTCCTATGACTTAATGCAGAAAATTTAAATAACTAAAAAATTAAAAATATAAATAAATAAATAAATAAATAAATAACCTTATCTTAAAATGGGCAAAGGAAGTGAATAGACATTACTTCAAAGAAGACATACAATTGGCCAACAGGTATATGAAAAGGTGTTCAACATCACTAATTACCAGGGGAATGCAAATCAAAATCACAATGAGCTATCACCATGCACCAATTAGGATGCATATTATCCACACATGCACAAAAAGATAACAAACATTGGTAATAATGTGGGAAAAAGGGAATCATTGTGCAGAGCTGCTGAGAATATAAACTGGTGCAGACACTGTGGAAAACAGTATGCTGATTCCTCAAAAAATTAAAAATAGAGCCACCATATGATCCAACAATGTTACTTCTGGGTATATACTGTATCCAAAGGAATTGAAATCAGCATTTCAAAGAGATATGTACATTCCTATAGTCACTGCAGCAGTAAACATAATAGCCATGATATGAAAGAAACTCAAATTCCCATCAATGGCGGAATTAAGTGTGATGGATGTGTGTGTATATATGTGTGTGTGTGTGTGTGTGTACATATATACACGTATATGTGTGTGTGTATATATATATATATGTAATGAAATATTACTCAGCCTTAAAAAGGCTGTGGGGAAGGGGCAAATTCTGCCATTTGGAACAAGATGGATGAACTTGGAGGACATTATACTACAGGAAATAAGTCAAACACAGGAGAACAAATACCACATGATACCACTTACATGAGAAATTTAAAATTCTCAAACTCATAGAAGCAGAGAGTAGAATGGTCATTGCCAGGGACTGGGGGGAAGGGAACATTGGGAAATCTTAGCCAAAGGGTACAAAGTTTCAGTTGTGGAAGATGAATACATCCTGGAGATCTCCTTTACACCACAGAGCCTCCAGTTAATAACACTGTATTGGAAACTTAAATATTTGCTAAGATAAAAAAATTTGCTAAGATAATAGATATTAGATAGTATTCTTTATCACAAATAATAAATAAATAGGGCCGGAGGAGGCATTTGGTGGTAATGAGTATGTTTATGACATAGATTATGGTGACAGTTTCATGGCTTACACTTGTCTCCAAACTTATCGACGTATATAATTAAAAATGTACACCTCATACAACTGTACAATTATATGTCAATCAGAGTTGAATTAAATAATGTTAAAATATATGAATTAGACAAGTAAGTATTTAATTAAATGTCATGGGAAGGATAAATGGATACAGCACTACAGGAGATGCCAATTTACAGAGAGTGGTGAGGAAAAGCCTCTCTGAAGGGCTGATTTTGAGCAGAGACCTCAATGAAGTTAAGAAGCAAGTCATGTAGACCTGAAGAAGAACATCTCAGACAGACTGAAAGGCCCTGACACGGAGACACACTTTTTCAGATACTGCAAAAAAAGGTCAGTTGTGAAAAGGTCAGAATAATTGAAGGACAGAATGGTAAGAGATAAGTTTGAAGAGATGGAAATAGTCAAGGGTCATATAATGTGAGCTGTGCAAGCCACTGTGTGTACCTGGAATTTTATTCATGGTCATATTAAGCTATATAACTTTCTCATCTCACCTTTCTCCTTCTAAATAGTTTCAAAGGTTTATCTATGTTGATACACATATTATAAATGTACTACAATTTTCTACACCAGCCTTTTCCAGAAACATTTATGTTCTTTATACTTTCCACATTGTTGGGTGATTGGTATTCATTCATAACATCTCTGCCTTAAATTATGAATACAATATTGGTTTATATATTATGATTGATATTGTAAAATAGTTTCTATGACTTAATTTTGCGGGTGCTATTTGCCATATTTTTGTTTTACTTTCATATATCTTTTTTTTCTGCCCACTGTTGGGCAGATTGCATTTTCCTAATTTTCATGTTGGCTTTCTCTGGATTGAAATTAAAATAGTACAGTTTTAGGATTACCTTTCGGTGTTTAACATCCATACGTCTCTCTTAAAAGGCAGAAGTGATTCTGGAATAAAGATAAAAACTTAAAAAAAAAAGTCATTAACTATCTTGGTCAGCTTTCCCCAACAATGCAATTCCATACCATTTTCATCCTCTATACTTTTGAAATCTAGTATTTAATGATTCTCTTTTTTAAAATTTCACCAAAGTTGTCAATGGGATTCCCTTTAATTCTAATAAATACCTATCAAGATACATTTACCACTTTCTTTTTGTACAATTGCTTTGTATTTACTTCATCTGTTTTGTTTTATTTTTTAATTGCTGAAGTATATATTTTGGGAGAATTTTCAGTGAGTCTCTGTGAGCAGTAAACTTAGTCTTTCCTGTTTTTATCTGTGTAGTTGGAGGTTAGTATACACCTTCAATCTGATCATGCATGTTCTTCAGTTCTGCAAAAATTTGATAAATCAAATTATCATAGAATTCTGCATCTTTATCAGTTTCTTAATTCTCTACTTCTGCAGGGAATTTTAATAGACAAAGGTTGGAATTTGCCTTTATTTATCAAATAAATGATAATTTATTTATGAAATTCTCTTTCATATTTTTGATTTATTTTCCTCACTGATCCATATGCAATGATTTCATCACATATATACTCCCATTAATTAAGCCCACTGATGATTTACTAAGCTCTCAATAATCTAATGTTTAAAATTTGTGATTTTAAAAGAAATTCTATTTTAATACAGTCTCATTCTTATTTAATGATGTGTTTCCTGTCTCTTTGATCATTTCAAATATACTTGATTTAAACCTTCGGAAGTTGAATTCTTAGAGTATCAGCCTCCTATTTTTATATCAGCTAGTTTTCACCCACAGCAGTTTGTTCTCTGGTAGGAGTTGTAATTTTTTATGGTAATCTTACGATGCATGTGGTCTCTTTGAATCAGAAGTGTCTCAGTTTGTAACATTTGTACTTCTTAGGGTTACAAACTTTTCAAAGAACCTGGGCGAATTTTATGTTTCTCAAGGAGGAATTCCCCACATATGTTGTGTAAGATTAGACTCCATATCATTACTTGGCACCTGCTTAGTGTTCCAGTTTTGTGTTGGTGACAATGTTTTTCTGGGTTAATGGGCACTTTTCCTAGTCCCCACTTCACAGAAAAAGTAGTACGTTAGGATTCTTAGCTCTATGCAGGGAGCTTGGTTTTGGTTTTTGCTCACACAGACTTGGAATCTCACTTTTTGTCCCTATGCTGGCAATAAAATCCTATACCCCAAGCCAGTATGTGGCGCTAATATTCACATGAACAATTTGGCTTATAGATCCCTCCCAGCAATAGTTACTTGGGTATTTGCCTTTCTTGCTTACAATGGTGGCTTTGTCTGTATTAAATATACTTTCTCATTGAACTAACTTTAGGTAAAATCTCTCTCTAGAACTGGAATGCTGCTATAGACTGTTTATGTCTCACTTACATTTATATGTTGAAGTCCTAATCCCAGTGTGATGGTATTGGGAAATGGGGCCTTTGGGGGCTGACTAGGTCTTGAGGATGGAGCCTTCCTGAATGGGATTAGTGTCCTTATAAACAAACCCTGAGAGACCTTCCTGTTCCTTCCACTGTGAGGACACACAATCAGGAAGAGAACCTTCACCAGAAAATGAATCTGCTGCCAACTTGAGCTTGGACTTCCCCATCTCCAGAACTGGGACCATGAAATTTCTGTGTTTATTAGCTATCCAACCTATAGTATTTTGTTAATAGTAGCCTGAATAGACTAGGATGAATGTCAAAAATCTTTAAGTTACAGAAACCAGTTTAATGCCACTGCAAAAAGCCAGCACATTGTGATGGAAAATACTTGGTTCATCTCTAGCTGGGTGGCTCTGACAAAACAGCTTAAATTCTCTGAGTATCATTTTGTTCCTCTCTTCTTGACCATATCTTCTTTTGTAAATTTCGGTTATTCCCTTTTCTTGGCTTTTTTTTTAACCCAATAAGCCACTGAGAAGTCGGTTTGTTCTACCCATCCTTATTTCTTTTCTACTCATCATTGCATTACCTCTCTGAAATCTACCTTTTGAGTGTACCATTATAATGAAATTATTCAGTTATTTAAAAAAAAAAAAAAACAGCAGCTGTAAGTAAAATAGAGCTCTCATTAAAAATCTCAAAGTCAGGGAAACCACAATTTTGAGACTCATTTTCCCATGTGATCCAATATGGCCTCATTGGTCTTCCTTGGCCTCTGTGAGTTGATGGATATGGTATTTGGGGCAGAGTGGCAGCAAAGTACCTTTATGACTCCTTACTGACCTCAGTGGATTTTCCATCAAACATACTAGCAGAAAATCTGGGTCAGAACAGCAGAAGAGTAAACAGTCCAATAACGTGTCTTAAGTGAGGAACTATGTTCATGAGACATCTTAAAGTCTCCAGCCAGAATCAGAGGAAGCACTGGAGATGACAGAGTTATTTCAATAGAAATGGAGACAAAATCTAAAACGTTTTCCTGGCATATGCGGTGTGAAAAACTGAGATAATTTTAAAATTTAAGAAAAAGATTTTATCAATTTCCCTAATTCTCAGATGTAAATGATAGAAAAGTTCCTCATTCCTTAAATGAAATATTTGAATACTTAATGTATTCTAAGTGGAGAACTGGTGTCACCATATAAATTTTTATTTAGAAGTCCCATATCATGGGATGTCATAACACTTAGCTTGGCATATAGCATCCTAAAATATTTATATTCTATAAAACTAAAATGATTACCTGCAATGAATTTTCACATAACACAAAAAATCATTTTTCATTTATAATTACTCTTTGCATACAAATACAACAATAAAAAATGTTAAATACTTCCTGAAAAATGACTAAATAAAATTAATCTACTTTTGCGCTCTATACCTGCTACCACAATCTCATATGAGCCACAGGAAAAACTAATAATCTATCTTAAAATACAGAAAGCTCCTGTGGCTCTATTATTTTTACAAATGTTTTCTTTCAAATGGTCTGAAGCAAAAGTCTAAAAAAAATAAAGAGAAAATTTCACTATAAAACAAAGAAATAAATAACTCAAGTGGGATGTTGATGTTCTTGTATAGCTGGAATGGGAAGTATGTAGATGGGAATAATCTGCAAACAGCAGTCCTATGTTACTAAAGACCAGAAAATTGAGAGCCTAAAGGATTTCAAATGTCCTTACAAAGCTTCAAACTAACTTCAGGATGATCAGTGAAATCCTTCCGCTGATTATTAGATCAAAGTATCAGTAGAGGTTTAAAAGGTACATGTAACTATGTTTGAAGAGATTTATGAGGGTAGGTGTGTTTTAAATGCATGCCTAAATACATAGAAATATATATTTTTTAAATCTGTCCTGCTATTAAGTTACAACAGAAACAAAAGATTTTCTCAGGCAGCCAAATGTCAATTTTGTCCATGTCCATTCCATGTTTATACTCCTTTCAAGGAATTTTGCATGTGGTGTTGCATATGCCAGACAATGTCATTCGAAGCCTTTTCTGACTTTCTTCTGGGTCTACCATACAGTTTTAATTTTCACAGTTTAACATCTGCACTTGTCGGTAATGGACGTAGCAAAATGATCTATGGCACTGCAAAGCAGAAAAAGCCAGGCATGATTACTTTGATTACTGTAAAGATGGATCTTTTGTGTGTGTTTGTCAGCCTAAATGGAGATGCACTATGAAAAATTCAAGATGAAAGCACTGTCGTATTGGATAAATATGAGCTCAGAAGCCTACTCAGTAACATAAGAATTCCCCCACAGGACTGAGAGTCTCTAATAATCTAGACTGGACCTTTTGAATTAATGCTGTGGACTCTTTGCTCACTACATAATTGCAGTTAGAGAACTGTTCCTGTAACTGACCAGAGTTATCAAGTTTCATACTTACTTTTACTTACCTTGACAGCTCACAATTGTGATACAAGGCAGCTGCCAGGATTCCGTATAGCCATTAAGTGGAAGAGAAAATTGCGGAGTTCAGATGAGGCCACCAACTGAAAATGAGCCTCAGTTTTGGGATTAAAATGTATTTAAATTGCATTCTGCCTGGTTTGTCTATGAATTTTATTTTCTATTAATGTGAACTGAGACTAAAGTTATAGTTGAAACTTCTCCAATAAATTCATGTTGCTTTTCAGAATTCTAATGATATACTTTCCTAAGTTAACTTTAATTTCAAGAAAGGTTCCCTAAGTGCTTAAAATTCTTATAGGTTGTCCAATTTTCTGGTGGGGGGAAAAAGTCACTGAATTAGTATTTGTGTGCTAATGTGAACAGTCATAAACTAATGATGTGTATGTATATATACATATATACAACATATATGTATAACCACACACACATATATATTGGTTAAGATGGTCCCACTCCAGTGGTTTGCACTGAAAAAAGATTTCAGAAAAATGTCTCAGGTATGATGTGAAGGAAGCCATTGGTGTATATAGACTGAAAAATATATGCTGCCTTATAAACAGTCATGCCAACTTTTCAGACACAAAGCAGAATGTTGATATCCCACCAAAATCAAAAGTCCTGCAACCAAAGGTGACTAATTTCACTTTTTCTTTAACTTTGCAATTGATCTTTCTATGATTATTCATATCTCAAGGAATATAAAAACATAATAGGGTACTAATTAATTTGTTTGCAAAAAGGCATTGATATAATAGAATTACTATAGTAGTGGGCTTTTATTACCTATATTGACCTTATTGGTCTCCAATAGGCAATTTGCATCACTTGTTTAAACTTTCACCTCATGTTTAGAGTCTAAATATAATGAAAGCAAGGTGATAGATATGAAAGTTGCTTTGGGCAGTGTTAACACTGTCTACCCTCTACATTTTTCCAGAAATCATAAACCAGAACCTCCTTTCTTTTTTATACTCAACAAAAAGTAAGGTTTCTTATAGAAGTTAATTTAATATTCGTCACTTACCAGAGACACCATTGAAGTAGACTCTTGCTATTAGAGAAATATTTCAGCCAATCCTGAAACTGCTGTCAAACAAAAATTTTAAGAATCTAAAATTCATCTCCACAAAGTCCCAAATATGTTAAATTTTTTTTTTAAAGATTTATTTATTTATTTATTTGACAGAGAGAGATCACGAGTAAGCAGAGAGGCAGGCAGAGAGAGGAGGAAGCAGGCTCCCCGCTGAGCAGAGAGTCCGATGTGGGGCTCGATCCCAGGACCCTGAGACCATGACCCGAGCCGAAGGCAGAGGCTTAACCCACTGAGCCACCCAGGTGCCCCCCAAATATGTTAAATTTAAGTACTTACTCAGATTATTTTGATATGAAGTATAAAAGCAACCCATATATTTAAGAAGACAAGTTTATGAAAAATTTAAAACAATTAGTAATGTACATTTTAAGATACTGATGCTGATTTTAGAAGACAGATGAATTCTAAAAGATCAAAAATCTAGAATAACTCTTCCAAAATACAGTGAGATATGAAAAAGAGAAAAAATATCCTCCCATAATCACATTCTCATAAATTTATTATTTGCAACTTTGTGAAAGAGAAAATTTACAGTGCAATAAATTTCAGAATATTATCACACTTTGTGTCCTCTGCTTATTCAAAGGAGTTACTCTAGTCCCTTCAAAAGGAGGGGGAAAGAACACTATCCCCCTTAAATGAACAATAAAAGGAAGGTAAGGCATAGCGAATTTTGGCGGTTTTATTCACTAGTGCAAGATTAGTGCCATTATGTATTAGAGGTCTTGAATTTATATTCTTATCTGCATAGAGTAAAGTAATCTGGCAGTGAGTCAAGTTATTATTCGTCTCCTTTCAATACAAGGTGTATTAAATGTATGTAAATAAACATGTCAACCAAAACCTATTTATTGTCACAGAAAAGTCATTTGGTAGACAGCTTGTCAGAGACTGGAAAATTAACATCTTTTCCAGATACTTTTTCTTCCAAACAGGTTGATACGTTTAAGACAAATATATAGCCTTAGTTATTAAAGGTATAACCATGTTCCCTACATCTGAAGCCTAACAGGAAGTAGTAAAACAAATTTTAAATTTTGTTATATCTTTAATACAAAGTAAGTTTGTGTTTTAACTTTAACTGAATTTTAGTTATTTCTTAAGGTAGATCTATGCTCATTATTCCACAAAAGAGAAGTTTAGCATTGATCAAAATTGTCAAACCACAGAAAGACAGTTGGAAAAGCTATTCACATTCACCATTATTTTTTATTAATTTGCTGCCCAGTCCTCCTGCTCTATTACAAGAAGGCAATAGAAAGTGAGGATTGGTCTCAGGTGAACTCTTGCAAAACGTCTCCTAGACCAGAGCTCTTGGGATTGTTTTCCAAGATTTGAGAAAAGAACTACCAAAGTTGATGTACCTAATGCCCTCACTCTACAATTAAGTATACTAAAGCAAGTAAAGACGGCAATAATAAATACAGAGATGAATGAGGGATAATACAGAAACAAACACATGGTTTTTTGGCCATTATAACAGTTTAAAGAATAAGGCTTTAAAATAACCTAAATGTTAAAGCCCCAATGCAAAACAAAAAATATTATTCAGCAATTAATTGCATAGTGTGCACGAGAGAGTGACAAATTCATCAAGGTTGTGAGGACCAAATGGTAACATTAAAGATACTTATTCTGATATTTATTATTGTGATGATGATTAGAAGTGGTAGTAGTAGTAGAAGTAGCTACGGATTTGCAATAAGTCAACACCAGTTTATAGAAACCAGATTTTTATCTACATACAGAAAAGTTCACTAAGTATAGCAAGAGTTGAAGATAATTTCCTATCAGCCACCATTTTTTTCTCCTTGATTTAAAAGCATCATGTACTAACCAACAAGGTAATTGGATAGCTCAAAAACTTCAATGATTTCCCTTTTTCTAACAAATACAAAGTCCTCAACTTGTGGGCTGTCCAAAACCACTTTGGCCTCTCTCATTTATTCATTGGGTGTGTGTGGGGGAGATAATCAGTCTCTAATAGATCGATATAGTTGAGAAATACAGGTTTCCTCCCCCATCACCACAAGCCAGTGGCATGGAATCTCATCTCCAGAGTAATTCTGTCCCAGATTCTCATACACGTACCAGCAACCTGGCAACACAATGTTGTATAATCTTTTGTCATCTGACCAATAATATCTCAGGTCTTTCTTCCCTTCTGGACCTTCAGCTATGACCTTGCATGTGAGAGTCACGAGACAAATGGCACAATATTCCAGTGGCAAAATCTTTGTTGTTGGAATCAGGTGACAAAATAGTTTAGAAGGAAAACCTAAGCTAGGAAAGTGCTCAAAGGATTATAAGATACTAAGGTCTCTAAATTCTCATGCTTTGCGCCTGTTCAAGGGTGGGGGGGACACTTTATCAAGCCCATCCATGCATTTTGAGTGGGACACATTTTACCAATGGAAATATATTTCTAGCATTCTTTATGATACTTAAAAAAAATGAGTAGCGTTGATCAAGGTTACAGATAATGGAACTACTTGTAACAGTTCTCTTTGGAAGGTGAAGTACACATTATAGTCTTTTTTTTTTTAATTTTTTTTTCCATTTTATTTATTTTTTCAGCGTAACAATGAGCACATTATAGTCTTTTAAATGTCAGATAACCACCCCTGGACTATGTATTCCTGTTTATTTGTGGATATTTCAAATATTACCTAATGCCTCCAAGGGTAGATTAAAGCTAACACCTTTCTATAAAATTTCTATAGCACTGTTTGTGCTAAAGTGTTTTTTTTCAAATCATAGAAATTATGACATATTCAAGGCTCTCCGTGATGTGGTTCTCTTTACAATCTTCTCTAAAATTTTCCTTACATGTTCTCATCAAATAACTCACTGGACTTGAACATAGCCTGTGCCACTGCCTGCACTACTTTCTCTATCTGGAAAAATTTCTCTCTCCTTATTTCCATTAAAAAAATGTAACCCATCTTTAAAAATGTGTAAAAACAAATTCTTATTGCCTTTATTTACTCTTCATTTAATAACATTCGTAAACATAGTTCCTTACATAAATATAAGTTTTATATATGTTATATATATTATTTATATATCCATACAAACTATAGAGTTAATTATTCTTTTAATAACAAATTTCATTAATTCCCTTATATGTATAGTAACATTTATACTATACAGACAATACACTAAGTAATGGACCAAATGATATATTTAGTCCCTGAACTCAGGTAGCTTACCAGCAGGCAAGCCAGAGAAAAAGAATACACTCAGTGGTCTAGCGGAGAAATTTATGACAAATTTGCTGCCTGAAGAAAGGGCCTTCTAAGTCAGTTTGAGAGAATCTTGAAGGTTTTCCTGAACGATACTGCTTCAAGTGAGATTAAAGATAAATAAAAGCTGTTTTAGGGGCACCTGGGTGGCTCAGTGGTTTAAACCGCTGCCTTCGGCTCAGGTCATGATCTCAGGGTCCTGGGATCAAGTCCCACATCGGGTTCTCTGCTCGGCAGGGAGCCTGCTTCCCTCTCACTCTCTCTGCCTGCCTCTCTGCCTACTTATGATCTCTCTCTGTCAAATAAATAAATAAAATCTTTAAAAAAAAAAAAGCTGTTTTAATTTAGAAAGGCAAAGGCAGAGAAGTGTTAGAGAACAAAATTTGATTTTACAAGAATATATTGACTATTTTTGTACCTGGTTGTTACCAACATGTGTGTGCCATGGTAAGAAATTTGAATCACATTTTATGGACTGTGGCAGCCATTGAGATAGGAAGCATAGGGAATGATTTCAAATTACCATTTCAGAAAGATCAGATTGCCTCATGGAAGACAAGACTGGGGAGGGCAAGATAGAGAGAGTGAATCAGAATTGTTAATGGTTCAAATGAGTAATGAGGAGGTCCGAAGTAAGCCAGTAGCAATGGGGATAGAGAAAGTGAGAAAGGGAGTGAAATGCAGTATTTAGTTAAAAAGCATTGGGATGCTTGGATGGCTCTGTCATTAAGGGTCTGCCTTTGGCTCAGATCATGATTCTGGCGTCCTGGGATTGAGCCTCATATCCCCATATTGGGCTTCCTGCTCAGGAGGGAGCTGCTTCTCCCTCTCCAGCTCTCCCATGCTTGTGTTCCCTCTCTATCTCTGTCTGTAATAACTAAATAAATCTTAAAAAAAAAAAAGACATTAACATTGCTCTTTTTCGTGGTGCCACAGAGGCAGAAGGCTGCTTCAGAATGAAGCTGAACATTGCTTTCCCAGCTACTGGCTGCCAGAAACTCATTGAAGTGGACAGTGAACATAAACTTCATACATTTTCTGAGAAGTATATGGCCACAGAAGTTGCTGCTGATGCTCTGGTGAAGAACTGAAGGATTACACGGTCCAAATCAGTAGTGGCAATGATTAACAGATGAGAATGATAAAGAAGGCTTCCAATGAAGCAAAGTGCCTTAACCCATGGCTGTGTCTACCTGCTGCTGAGTAAGGGGTATTCCTGCTACAGACCAAAGAGATTGTAGAAAGAAAGTGCATATCCATTCAGGGTTGCATTGTGCAAGTAATCTCAGTGTTCTCAACTTGGTCATTGTAAAAAAAAAAAAAAAAATGGGGAGAAGGATATTCCTGGACTCACATACTACTGTGTTTCTTGCCTGGGGCCCCAAAGAGTTAGCAGAATTCACAAACTTTTCAATCTCCCCAAAGAAAAAGATGTCCACACTGATGTTGTGAGAAAGTACCTAAACAGAAAAGGTAAGAAACCTAAAACCAAAGTGCCCAAGATTCAGCATCTCATTACTCCCCATGTCCTCCAACACAAACGTTGACATATTGCTTTGAAGAAACAGTGTACTAAGAAAAATAAGGAGGAGGCTCCAGAGTATGCTGAACTTTAGACCAGGAGAATAAAGAAGGCCAAAGAAAAACTCTAGGAACAGATTGCCAAGAGATGGAGGTTGTCCTCATTGAGATCTTCTACCTCTAAGTTTGAATCCAATCAAAAATAAGAATTTCTAAAAGTAACAAATTAATAAGATCAGACATCAAAATAAATAGATAGATAAATAGTACTAATATTATGGCTTATTCACAAAAAAAGTACAAGAGTGAAGAGAGTTGACAGTTGACTATTGGGCTCATTGTATCAGTAATGTGCGCCATAAATTGAGAGAATAAACACAGAAGGAGAAGCACTCAGTGGAGAGAGAGGAAGTCAATGGTTTTGGTTTTAGAAATGCTGAGTCTAAGGAACACATGGGATGTCCAAAATGTCCTTATATATATGATTCTAGAGCACATAAAAAAATACTGGATAGAAATATAAATTTGGGCTCATCATTGTAAATTAGTAGATCAAAGAAAATGGACATGAATAAGATTGTCTAAGTAAAGCAATAAAACAGAAGGAAAAGAAAGCATAGGGTTCAACCCTTTGTAATAGGATCACTTAAGATGTAGGTGGAGATAAATTTATTGAGTAGACATAGGAGGGAGTGGTCAAAAAACAAGAATGAAGCTTAAAGGAATAAGGAGAATGAGAAGCGAGAGAGAAAAGAATTTCAAGATAGAGTCTCAACACTGTCAATTTCTCCAAGAGAGTCAGTAGAAGAACAAATAGTCCATTAGATACGAATCCTAGAAACTCAGAGGTGACCATAATGAAACAGTTTTAGTGAAGCAATGGGGCAGAATATAGATAAAAATAACTTATTCAAAGTTAACCTTATTCTCCCTTTAAATTATAGTGTGAAGTCATTTTGTTCTTTTCTAATCCCCGCTACTATTATGCTATAATGACTTATTTTGGTTTCCACTCTAGCAGCTTGGGCTATATCTCTTTTAAAATTTTCTTAATTATTTGATATTTTACATGATATTAAAAATAGTAAACTTATGCAAAAGCCCAAATAAGAAATTCATCTCTAAAAAGTATTTTCCTATATGTAAAACCCATAAGGTTTATTTCCTAGGGAAAAAATTTAATAAAAGTTCCCTATCTAGTTATAGTGCTGCTCATGTATTTTGAATTTACATAGGGAGAAGAGGAGCTTATGGCTTGATATTTTGCAACTGAATATGAATCCCAGGTGCTTCTTGCAGAAGAACAATGTGGAAGAGAATGAGTATTGTAAACTCTTGTGTGGCAAGTTTCATAACCTCAGGGATATGCAGGAAGTCTAAGGAGTCAGAGGCTCAGTGGGAGAAGAGAGTGATGGCTCCAAGAGCAGCTTGGACACAGAGAAGGTTAACATGGGAGTCCATCCAATCACAGTTGTTATCTGTTGTAGACAGTAACTGTGTACGGCTCACCAATGGACTTCGGCTCTTCAAAACAAATAAACAAACAAAATGGGTCTCATGGTCAAAATTGCTAAGTATTAAACATTGTGTGCACCCAGAGAGCTTAAAATTCAAGGCCAGACAACCAATTGTGTACAGTTTGCAGCTATTCTTCCAAGAGCCATTGTGAGCATTTCTACCACTTTCTACACTGTGCTTGCTGTTTTTGTGATTTTATTCTTCTGAACCATGAGACTATATCACACAAGGTGACTCTGGACCTGGACTACATAAATAATTAATTCTCAACTCAGCCAGAAGCTATCACCACTGGCTTTAGTTGACAAAAATCAACCCTGACTCCAACGCTGAGTATACAGACTTGGAGAAAGTCCCAAAGTGTCATAATATTTGCAATATGTGTGAATGACAATCTCTTTTTAATAGTTTCCTACCGCCTGTTTCCCCAGTGATATTCTAGCAACCAGGAGGAGCTTGAAGGAATCTACAATTCCTTTTTTTTCCCCTTACTATACATAATAGCATGATTCAGCCTGTTGATGTTACAGTCTTTAGCATTGTTAAATTTAGCCTGCTTAAACATTAAATGCTCAAGATTGGCAGAAGTTTAGAACTCCCTTCTTTAAAACCAATTTAAATTGTAGGTATTTAATTGTACTTATCCTCAGAAATTCCCCTGCATTCACCGATAAAACAACCATGTCAATGCAAAAGGCCTATTCTAAGTGTACTAATGGCAATTTCTGTTTTAAAATTTCAAGCCAGCTACCTTGGTTATCCATTTATTTTTCCTTTTTTTTTTCCTATTTCATGTCAACCAGAATATTTATTTAAAACAAAACAAAACAAAACAACAACAAAAACAAAAACAAAATCTCTTGGATAAGGTAAATTTAGCTTTCCCTACTAGATTCCTGTATCTCATATATACTTTTTTTAATGCCCTAATTTTTTCCAAAGCAATAATTTTCTGTATACACCAAAAAATCAGTACAACTGATTCAAATAATATAGAGGTTCACATAATGTCTAGAGAGGAAAAACAAATGCATTTAACATCTACTCAATATGTCACTGGTGACATCCTTATTGACCAAGGCCATGCTGATCCCAGGATGCACCTTTTTTATCCTTTACTTTATTGTAGAGATCTGTAGAAAGCTGTGAATATCATAGCCATGGTTCAGCATCCGTAGTTTCATCAGTATCCATCCCCACTGAAGTCTTACTACCATCTCTGAACATTGATTTGATGGGGGAAGTAGTCGTTAAAAGGCATGGGATTATCCTTCATTTCCTCACCAGTATTTGGGATTATCCTACTATTTCATAATACTGAAAGATAATCTCTCCTATTTCCCTTCTGTATAACTTAGTTCTTACATCTTAAGCCTTTACATACAGGAAAAAAAAAATCACAAACACCTATTGCCTTCCTGAAATTCTGATTCAGGTATGCAAAGATCCCTGAGACAAGGAAACACTAGGGAACTTCCTACCAAAATGGAGGAGCAGGAAAGGGCCAGAGGTAGAAAACCCAAAGAGCAAACATCAGTATCTCAAAAAATTATCTTTCTGTCGTGGTGGTTAAGAGCCTAGCCACGTCTAGGTTCAAATCCTGACCTTGCATTTATTTTAAAGATTTTTTTTTTTTTTTTTTTTTTGACAGAGAGAAATCACAACCAGCCAGAGAGGCAAGCAGAGAGAGAGAGAGGGAAGCAGGCTCCCCGCGGAGCAGAGAGCCTGATGCGGGACTCGATCCAAGGACCCTGAGATCATGACCTGAACCGAAGGCAGGGGCTTAACCCACTGAACCACCCACGCGCCCCCTGACCTTGCATTTATAAGTTGTATGACCTGAACAAGATATTTGACCTCTTTTTTCCTCAATATTTTATTGAAGAATTTTGTATATATATATATCCTAATATAGAGACAGAAAAATACACTTGCCTGAAGTGTATAATGCAACACATTTTCCCAAGGTGAACAAACCTAGGTAAACAGCACCCACATCCAAAAAAGAATGCCATGAGTACCCCAGAAACCTCTCCTCTTAATACTCTTTTTCACTTGCTAAAGTAACCGCTATTCTGACTTCTAATAGCACAAGCAGTTACTATTGGCTTCCAGGGACACTGCCTCTCAGCCTCTTTTCATTTGTGAAACAGGGATTATAATAGTATCTTTACCCCTGGAATTGTTATGAAAATAAATGAGTTAATATTTATGAAAGACTTAGAAGAACCTATAGCATAGTAAAATAAAATAAATGTCTTAGAAGAATTAACCAATGTCTGATTATTTGTTTATAAAAGTTGTATGAACCTATGAATTTTAATTAAAAATAGGTAAATTCATATGTGAGGAAGTAAATGAAGATCTACTCTAGTTGAACTAAAACTCAATTTCACAAATGTAGCCTTCACATTTAAAAAGCAACCTAAGAAAAATATTGTACAGATTCCTTAGATTGGTTTGATTAAATAAAATTTAAATGTAGATCTATATCTCAATGGTAATTTAACATGGTTTCTTTTTGAAATCCAACATTTTTTCCTGTTGTGAAACAATTATACATCATATGTTGTGTCATTTCAAAGACTTCTAGATATTGTTAAAATTTATTTGTTGCATTGAAAATTTTGCATGTTGGTCATATATACAAACTATTAACTTGAGAAAAGTAGATAATAGGATTACAAATATTTGGACTGAGTATATGTGGTTATTGAATTTTTAAAATACACATTTATTAAAGAAAATGTATCCAGAAAAGATACACCTGCCATCAGCTTAAAATGGCTCGTTACATACTAAAAGGGCATGAGGTCAACATTAAGAATGCTATTTCAAAAAAAAGAAAAAAATAAAAAGCTATGTCATTTATCACCATTTCATGGAATTGATTTTTTTTGTCCCTAGAAATAGGGAAATTTTATACCTGAGCTACAAGAAAACAGCATGACTTTACTCTAAACACCTTTTTCTTAAAGGAAAAGAAGAAAAAAAGCAGAAAATAATTTTTAGAAAACTGCATATCTTAAAACACTATTCAAGGGGCGCCTGGGTGGCTTGGTGGGTTAAGGCCTCTGCCTTGGGCTTGTGTCATGATCCTGGGGTCCTGGGATCTAGCCCAGAGTAGGGCTCTCTGCTCAGCGGGGAGCCTGCTTCCTCCTCTACCTGCCTCTCTGCCTACTTGTGATCTCTATCAAATGAATAAATAAAAATCTTAAAAAAAATTTAAAAAACACTATTCAAGTAAATTTTAATATATTTTTCTTTTTGGGGAGTTATTAATGAACACTTATGTGATTGCTTTAATTTTCTGAAAATCTTTGTACTTATTCACTCACAAACCATGTCTCCAGTTATACAGTGCTATTATGCAACTAAACAATGATATCCGAAGATACAATATCATGTTACATTTGGGAACACATGCCAAAATGACCGACAATACTAATAAGAAAATATTTAAGAAAGAAACTAGGAAACACGTCATTCAAATTTAGAAGTACTCATTAAGAAGGGTGATTCTCTGAAATTTTGTTTCTATAAAAAAAGTTCCGATATTTTTGAGCTATACTGAAAACCCAAAAAAGCAAGAAAATAAGTAGCCCATATATGACAGACATCCTGTTGTTTTAGACTTCTTATGCTGCTGGGGAAAATTTTTGAACTTTTCCTGGGGATATGATACCTGTGCCTTAGAATTTAGGCTTAAAATACTTTTACGTTATCAGAGGTAGTGCAGATTCGTGAGTATGCAGCTGCTGCAGCCACAATAGTGACTTGTGCTGGAAGCGTCTTGCCTTGTAAGTTGATGATGCTCCCTTGAAATTCTTAATTTTTGAACAAGGAGCCCCCATTTCCCTGTCTTTTAGACCAGGTATATTACATAAGCTATCCTGATTATAGCCCTGCTCAATACCCCAGTTATTTGACATACACGTTCAAAGGACATTCAGCCCATTCATTTCATCTAAGACCATCTGAAAAGAAGGTAAGTAGTGGCACTTTTCTTACCACATCCTTGAATCATGATAAGTCTATGTAAATGGGCTGCATACTTTGGTCTTCTTTCCCCTTGTGTCACCAGAGTTGTTTTTTTTGTTTTTTTTTTTGTTTTTTTTTTTTTTCAATTTGGTTAGTGATACCCTCTTCTTCTGTATCTTTATACTCAGCCTCCTCCATATTAGTTTACTTTTGGCCAAAATATGACCAAATAGCCTCCATATTTATAACAAAAAATGTTTTTCCCCGCTAAAACTTTGTCTTCTATATAGAAGCCTATCCTTCCATGATATTCTTTTCTTCTTCTTGAAAGTAATATGACCTCATAGTAGGACATTGCAAAAATATATTAAACAAATTTTAAAGACAAATGTCATTCATAATTTTACTAAGAGAAAATAATGTTCTAAAATATAGTTCTTTCCCTTTATCTAAGCATTTAACATACTTAAAATCACATAACTTTTTCTCAAAGTGTGATCCATGAGAGGACCGAAGAAGATCTTCAAAGCTTAGGAGATCCATGAGGTCAAACTTACCTTCAAAAAATGTTAAGATTTTATTTTTATTTTTCAGCACGTTCACATTTGCAAATATGGTTCAAATTTGCAAATGTAAGTTAGGATAAGTAAAACTGCTATCTCCTTAACCTGAATCCAGATAATAACCCCAATTCATACTACTAGTCATCACATTCTTCACTGTCACACCCATGGGTGGGAGAAGTGGAGAGCCTTTTGTACTTAAGAATACCCTTGGTGAAACAGTGATTTTTATTAATTTTATTAAATCTCAAACCTTAAGCACATTTTAAAAAACATTCTGTGATGACATAAGAAAAATTCATAAAGCTCTTCTGTTGCACAGCGAAGTAAGATAGCTGACAGATGGAGAAGCATTTGTGCCATTGTTTGAGATGTGACTAGGACCAACCACTCTTATCATGGAACACCATGACTGGCAGAAAACTACATTTATTCAGACTGGAGTATTTAGCAAAGATTTTTTTTTCCCCCCAGAGATGAGCATAGAGATGCTGACATTTCAAGGGAAACCATAGACATATCTGTTGCCAATGATAAAATTCAAGATTCCAATAAAAAATTAAAATTTTGGAAAGCACATAACCATTACTTTGGGCTTTTTAGACTCATAGTAGTTAAAGACTTTCCTGATATGAACAATACAATTTTAATACAGTATAATTAAATATCTTATTTGGAAGATGCACATTACTCAACAAACCAATATTTTCTAAGATCATGAATGGGTAAAAGAGCCAAAGTACAAAATAGAAAAATGGAATTTAATGTAACAGTATGAAAAATTCATATCAATGATTTCAGATTCTGTGTTGCAACAACTTTTAAGAAACTGCTACTTGTCCAGCTAAAGTGTATTATCCACAAAAAATATCCAATTGTTTTCAAAGGCTACATAAAAATTTCTCTCATTTCTCAGTACATACTTGTGTGAGGTCAGCTCTTCTTCATATTTTTTAATTCAAAAACCATATTAGAATAGATTGAATAAGGAAGCAAACAGAATTCATATAAATGAAAGCTACTTGGGATCTTTAATAATTTTTTATGAGGATAAGTGATTCCTGGGTGAAAAATAAAGAAAAAATTTAAAAACTTTTGAAAGTTTGCTGCAACATAAAATTTTTTGCCCTGAATTTTTTTCACTTAATAGTATTTATTACCTGCCTAACACTTACCACAACTTTTTTTATTGAACTCTCTTCTAACTAGACTAGCAACTATTTGAGTCTGAGTCCTATTCATACTCCTATTCCCAATTTCTAGCAGAGTACTTGGCATGGTACTTAGCATATGTTCTATAAATGTTTATAGAATGAATGAATTGCAATGAGACAAGTCATATATGTCAACAGGATTCACTTCCATTACATTTTATTTCATGACTCACTGCTTGCTTTGGATTAACCCCCATATCCAGAAATGGTTACTCAATATTTCCAGTCCTTAACCTGTGAATTACTCCCTGGGAACATCTAGGTAAATCATTTAACAGTGAAGTTGATTTATTGAGAGGGAAGAGCTCTGATCCAAATACCTGATTTCTAACCACGATTTCTAACAATATTGATATGAAATACAATCTTGGAAAAAAATAATTATCATATGCTTTCCACAGTTACATATTTACTCTTTGTATATCAAACATAAATATTTGAATTAAAAAATGACAATATTTACAAATTTTATTGCATCGGTACCTCCCCATAGTATCATAAGAGAAAGAGCCACCTGTGAAAGATCAGTGTACAAGCCCTGCAAAGGTATAATGCTAAATTTGCCCAGAGCATAGAAGTTATAACATCTGAAAATTAAACACAAAAATCTGAAAAACTACCAGAGAGGAATAATTATGTACTTAGTAATTACTTAAAGTAATTTAGTAATTCAGTAATTACTTAAAGTAACAAGAAGCAGACTCTAAATCGTGTTCTTGTGACAGTAGGTATGCACTTGTTTTCAAAGTGCCAGAATCCAATTAAAAATTTGTTTTCAAAAATAATGTGAACTAGGGGCGCCTGGGTGGCTCAGTGGATTAAGCCGCTGCCTTCGGCTCAGGTCATGATCTCAGGGTCCTGAGATCGAGCCCCGCATCGGGCTCTCTGCTCCGCGGGGAGCCTGCTTCCTCCTCTCTCTCTGCCTGCCTCTCTGCCTACTTGTGATCTCTCTCTCTCTGTCAAATAAATAAATAAAAATCTTAAAAAAAAAAATGTGAACTGAAGCTATTTTCAGACATTTGAAGACCAAAATCTTTATTATCTATAGATCCTTGTTAAAAATAATAAAACAAAGAGTTCTTGATTGAAATGGATGGGGTAAAATATAAAAAGAAATTATGAAAGAAAAAATAAATAGAAAAAACAAGTTGATACACCTAAATCAGCACTGAGTATGAAAAAAAAAAAAACTAGAAAAATAAATTGGTGAAATAAAATTGAGGTCAAAATAAAATACTGAACTATAAAAACACAGAGATAAGAGGAAGGAATTATAGTACTCTGAATCCCTTAAGTGTGTGGAAAATTCATAGTGGATATTCACATTTAGGAAATTTAATGTTAAGCTTGTATTTTTAAGATATAAGGACAATAATAAAAATAACAAATAGAATGCACAAATTTTGTGGTAGTAAGGTGGAAAATGAGGTAAAGAATATCAGATGATTGCAATATAAGGCACGAAATAGGGGAAGGAGAATCAAAGAAAAGCAGGGTTTAGTAACACAAAAATAAAAATTGAAATAACCTAATGCCTTCTAATAATCACTGTATTAGCCTGGATTCTCTAGAGAAACAGAACCAAAAGGAGATAGATAAAAGTAGGGAAGCTTTTAAAATTGATGAAAACAATATAAAAACAAATTGATACATAGCAAGTCTAAGAGAAAGCAGAAACTGAAACTTTCTCCTCAGTTCAGAAGATTTGTTTTAGAAAAACAGCTGTTAGACAACAGAACGCCCCACAGAAACTACACTAATTTTCAAATTGCCAGCTTAGTATCTGAGAAAAAGGATGCTGAAACTAATCAGGGATCGCCCTGGAAAACAAGGAGAATCTATTCACTCTATCAGTCAGCAAACATTTGGTGTCTGCAGACTTTTCCTTGTTCAAGGGAAAATAATCAGACAAAATAAATACCAACATAAGGCCTGGCTAAGAGGTATCTTCTAAATAACATTTCTAAAGTCTGTTCCCAAAGAATGTATAGATAATATAAGAGACAAAATCCTGTAATAAAACATATTTTTAATACAATTTCAAATTCTGACTTAAATGTCAAAGTAGTTTCTGTATTTTAGGATCTTCTGGTACTTTGAATATGCTATTTTTCAGTGCATATCCCTAATGGATGAATAACTGCTTCCTCATGGAACAGGTATTTCAGACACATTTTGGGAAATCAATATGGAAATATATGCAACATTTATTGTAAAATTACAAAATCAAGCTACAAAATTGCTTATATAATAAATTTCCACATTTATTTCCATTTGGTAAGAGAACACAATGACATTATGTATATTCAATGTATATGGGAGACATACAGACAAATGAACAGAGTACCATGTAATAAATGAGAACTGAAAGCATATAACATATCATATCCATAGGAGGATTGCTAAGCCTACATTGTAAAGAAAAGGTTTTTTAGAAAGAGTACGGGGTCTATTAGCTTAGACATGATTATCAAATTAGAGATGTTTGCAAGATAGAAATATGAAGAGGAGGGCAGCTGCTAGTCTGAGAATGACCAAATTTTGCATTCCTGTTGGAGAAAACTATGACCATCATCCATAGCCCTAAAAGGGTGGGACATTATAAAACTGAGAGTATTTGGGTATGACTGAAGTTGAGAGTATGATGTAGAAAGTGGGGAGATAGTCTACTGAAAAGGAAAGAAATTGTACTATTATGAAAGTCCATATAAGATATACAAAGAATGTGAACTTTATTCCAAGGCCAATAAGGAAATCAAATAAGAGTTTTACACAGATTTGGGGGAAACCCACTTTTGTTTAAAAGATTATGCTACACTCATGGTTTGTCTCCCTCCCAATCCCATCTTGTTTCATTTATTCTTCTCCTATCCCCCTAACCCCCATGTTGCATCTCCATGTCCTCATATCAGGAAGATCACATGATAGTTGTCTTTCTCCGATTGACTTATTTCACTAAGCATGATACCCTCTAGTTCCATCCATGTTGTCGCAAATGGCAAGATTTCATTTCTTTTTATGGCTGCATAGTATTCCATTGTGTATATATACCACATCTTCTTTATCCATTCATCTGTTGATGGACATCTAGGTTCTTTCCATAGTTTGGCTATTGTAGACATTGCTGCTATAAACATTTGGGTGCACGTGCCCCTTCAGATCACTACATTTGTATCTTTAGGGTAAATACCAATAGTGCAATTGCTGGGTCATAGGGTAGTTCTATTTTCAACATTTTGAGGAACCTCCATGCTGTGGGGGGAGGTGGGGTTGGGAGAGGGGGAGGGGGGTTATGGACATTGGGGAGGGTATGTGCTATGGTAGTGCTGTGAAGTGTGTAAACCTGGCGATTCACAGACCTGTACCCCTGGGGGTAAAAATACATTATATGTTTATTAAAAAAATAAGAAATAAATTAAAAATTTTTTTAAAAAGAAAGATTATGCTACACTCTGGAAATGTGATATAATAAGAGTAGAAAAAAGACTAGTTGAAAAGTTGAATGAGATGCCTATGGCCTAGAAGTAAGAGATCAAAGATAATATGGGACTGATAACATCTGAGAGCTAGCTAGAGAGCAGGTAAGCCATGGTTTCCTGAGGGTTTCTAAGAGACATGATGAAAACCTGATAAATTAATTTAATGGCATGAAAAACAGAGTGAGCGCTTGGGGATAAAAGAGAGCATGGCTCAGAGATGTGTTTGTCCAGCTTTTATTATGTTAGATTTGAGAAGCTTTTGGAAAATCAGAGAAGAGTGGGTCATGAGGCACCTGGATGGCTCAGCTAGTAGAGCGAGCTGACTCTTGATCTTGGGGTTGTGAGTTTGATCCCCACATTACGTGTAGGGTTTATTTAAACAAATACATAAATAAAATTCTTAAAGTTGTCTTATATACAGTAGAAGATTTTAATTTCAATCAAGTCCAACTTACCAAAATAAATAAATAAGTAAATAAAACAAAGAGGAATGGGTCAGTAGTTTGTTAAGGGACCTGGTTTGAGATGAAAATTTGGTTATTCCATGAGTATACTTACTTACTTCTAAGCATTGAAGAAACAGATAATTTCCCTTTTACAGAAATCATTCTAAGGCATAGAAAAAGGTGGGATTTTAACCTAATTCACTCTATGGAGCTAGCATAATGCTAACACCTTAGAAATACAGCAAATTAAAATAAAATCACAAATTGGTCTAACTTATGAATACAAATGCAAATATTTTAATTCAAATACTAGCTCTGACAAGATAAAACTTTAAGGAACACTATGTAAAAAATATCCTAAATATAGCAAACCATCAAAAATAACATTTGGAATTACTTGAAAAGGTGTGGATATCCCTAACATTTAAAAAGAAAATACTGTCTGGGGAGCCTGGGTGACTCAGTGGGTTAAAGCCTCTGCCTTCAGCTCAGGTCATGATCCCGGGGTCCTGGTATGAGCCCGGGGTCCTGGTATGAGCCCTGCATCAGGCTCTTTGCTCAGCGGGGAGCCTGCTTCCTCCTCTCTCCCTGCCTGCCTCTCTGCCTACTTGTGATCTCTGTCTGTCAAATAAATACTAAAATACTAAAATTTAAAAAAAAATACTGTTTGAATATCAGTAAAAAAAAAAAAAAAGGAAAAGGAAAAGAGTAAGAAATATGCTATTGGTGTAAGAACTGAAGGATTCCAAAGTTCATCAAAATGGAAGGTTTTCTCCCCTGGTATTAGAAAACCCCAGAGCAGCCTGATTGGGAAGAACTGTATGCTACAAGAAATTGTGTGGGTAAATCGGAATATTCCCAAATGTGTTGAAATGGGACCTCAGAAGCTTTCAGAAATCTTCTTCATGGAGGAAAATATTACTTCATAGCATCCAGGCTGCTATATGCTATCTTAGTCTCTACAATCAAGGGTCAAGAGCTGTCCAGCTAAAGAAGACGGACAGGAAAGACATTGAAGTCTCTGATGATTTGGGAAGGCAATAAAAAAACCTAGAGAGAAAACACTTGGTTAAACAATACACAGGAAAAAAAATGATCAGTGCAAAATATCTAAAACAAATTGGATCCAAACTTGTGTATGTGGGGTATGTGTATATGCATAAAAGAGAGAGAGGAAAAAAAAAACAAATATATCTAAAGGTAGAAAAAATATATGAAGAAAAATCCATTTGTGGGGAATAAAAAATAAAACATTTTGAGCAACATGTGATGTTACTGTGAAAAACTCCCTCAAACTCAAAAAGATACACCATGAGAAAAAAAAGGAATAAAAAATGTACTGATATGACAATGATCCAGCAATCGATACATGAATGGAAAACATGGAGCTATATGTAAGATCTTCAAGGTTTTTTTGGATAATAAGACTACAAAGGTTGTTTTTTTTCTTTCCATTTTGTTTTACATTATTTTGTATTTCCCAAATTTTCTTTAATTAATTAAGATTTTAATTGAACAAATATTGATTTGTACCTTCTATAGTATGAGCACTGTGTTAGACATTATGGATACAATAGTAAGCACACTAAATAAGCATCTGCCCCTCAAGGACTAATTGAATAGAAAGAGATATAGAGAACTAGAGAAGCACAATGCAGTGTGACAAGTGTTATGAGTATAGATAAATGTGAAACTAAGTGTGTATATATATATATATATATATATATACATCCATATATATTACATATATATATTTACACACACACATATATACATACACACACACACACAAAAACACAATCATTTGGAGTTGGCTAGCAGCAAAGAACTCAGCAAAAAAAGTTTACATAAAGAAATGGTTTATGATATAGAGAGTGGGCATTTAAGCAACGATGAAGCAAATATACATTTCTAAATCTGCTGTATTAGGAAAAGTAGGGCTTTGGAATAGAGACGTAGGATATTACCTGAAGGGCAAAATAGAATTTTAAGAAAACATTTTATTGCATGGACTGTGTGAGAGCTGTATTGATGGCAAGAATAGGGGAGGGGGATTGAGAGAGAGACAAAAACAGAGATAGAGAGAGGCAAAACAGAGACAGAGAAGAGGAGATAGAGGAAGGAGAAGGGAAGGAGAGAGGAAAGCAGATAAAGGTATCTCCATTAACAAAAGAGCCCAGACCCTCTAGGTTTTCTATACTCATCTGGATTTCCTTACTTCCTGGATCTATCTCACTGAAACACACTGTTCCTTGTCACAATTTCCTGGGTTGATTTTTTTTTTAATATTTAATTTATTTATTTTTTCAGCGTAACAGTATTCATTGTTTTTGCACAACACCCAGTGCTCCATGCAAAACGTGCCCTCCCTATTACCCACCACCTGTTCCCCCAACCTCCCACCCCTGACCCTTCAAAACCCTCAAGTTGTTTTTCAGAGTCCATAGTCTCTTATGGTTCACCTCCCCTTCCAATTTTTTTTTTTTATAAACATATAATGTATTTTTATCCCCAGGGGTACAGGTCTGTGAATCGCCAGGTTTACACACTTCACAGCACTCACCATAGCACATACCCTCCCCAATGTCCATAACCCCCTCCCCCTCTCCCAACCCCACCTCCTCCCAGCAACCCCCAGTTTGTTTTGTGAGATTAAGAGTCATTTATGGTGATTTTTATAGTCATTTTAATTCTCCAGCAAGCCCTCCTTAGTGATTTGTCATTTGGATGACAAAATGTCTCTACAGTCTTTACCTTGTTAAATTTAAATGCTAATGCCCCTCATTATGGTACAGCCTTTACCTGTGGCAATTATACCTGATCACAGGGGAACTATTTGGCTCTAGATGAAATAGCTAATCTCTTGTTTAGTCATGCTGTAGGTATAAAATGAAAAAATATTTTGAGTCAGGTGTATGCTCTCAAATTACCTAGTGGCAGGAAAAGAAAGGGAGAGAGCAAAGAGGAGAAATTAACATGTGGATATTTTCAGTCTTTTTTTTTTTTTAATAAAAATGGTCAGGAAAAAAAAATGTTATTTAAAAACTAGTCACAGATACTCCCAGCCTCTTAGCAAGGATATTAGTTTAAGAAGTAAAAGGATTTTCTATTGAATTCCCAAAACTAAAATTCAAAATTTCAAAAGGAATTCATGTCCCTTGTGATTGTTGTGGAGGCCGAGAAAATTAAGACCATCCCACCTCAAGTTTAGCTAATGTGTGAAACAAAGGCAGAAGAAAATCATTAAAATTCCTTACCTACTGACAAGCCCTTGAAACAGACAGAGTGGCTCTCCCCTGGGGATTTAACTGCCCTCACCTTGAGGTTTTGCTAAGGACAATATTAGCCTGACCATCCCCCTACCCCAACAGGTCTGACTAGGATCCTGTAAGTCTACTTTAACAATTCCTTTATCTCTAAACCTCCAAGATAGTGTCAAGAATCATTCCCAAGCATATGGCCCACTGAGGTCTCACGAGAAGATTTTTATTATTGGTAATAAATAACCTCTCTCCCAACAATAGCTAGCCCCTCAAGGTCCTGGAGACCTTGCTTCCAAAAATCCTTGGAGACTTATATCATCCATAATCCCCTTTGTATTCACCCATCGCTGAGTCCACCCCTACTCTGCCTTTAAAAACCCTGACTGTAATCTGGTTCGGGGTCCAAGTCCCTACTCCGCTGTGTCCGGTATACTTGGGCCCAAGCTTAAGCTTGTCAAATAAACCCTCATGTGATTACATTAGTGTTTGGCTCCTTGATGGTCTCTCGGACGTGAAAACTTGGGCATAACAATTGTGATTTTAGAACCAAATTCAAGAGTGTCCACTTTCTGATGACTCCTGGTGATAGGGCTTTTAGCCAGATTCTTGACAACATCAATAAGTGCACTTTCTATCAATCAGGCACTTCTCACTGTGTAGGATATAAACACAAACTGGTTAAATCCAGTCTCCCTATTCTCTGAGATTGCCAAACTTAACCTGTGATTATTGCACACTTTCAACGCTACTCATTGAGTGTGGAGTTGTGGCACTGTGTGTACATATTATAGTTCAAGCAAGGCACCAGTAGTGGAGAGACAGAGAAATAGAACAGGAAGGCTCCCATTCCACATTTATGATATGGTGATAATATTATATTTTCATATAGAGATTTTTTTCTACAACTGTATTTCACCTATTTCTGCTTGATGATATCTCGCTAATATGTTGAAACCCTTTCACTGAGTATAAATCTCTAATAAATATATTTTATGAAAACAAGGACAGAAAGAGGAGGAAGGAATGGATGGAGGGAAGGAAAGAGGGACGGAGGGAAGGAGGAAAGAAGAAGAAAGGGAGAGAAGGAAAACAAAACTTGTCTAACCCTTCTAAAAATTCTTGTGTTCAAGCACTGTTCATTATTTTAAGTATAACCATTTAAAAAATTACATATTCTAAAACCCCAGAATAATTTGCATTTTTGTGGTTAATGAAACCAGTGTGAACTCTTTAAATAATCCATGAGGATTTTATAACTGAGATCCAAATGTCCAGGTTGTGCTTGATCATTAAACAGGGTTTCACCTGTGGTTTGCAGGCTATTGTAAACGAAACCTCATGGAAACAGCCCATATTTAAAACTCATTTATGATCCTTAGGGACAAAATAAAGCCATTGAACTGGCTTTGCTCCTGTATGAAAACACTTTTCTTGCTTCTTCCACTGTCTATACAATATGTTCATCCCATGTATGTGAACATAAAGGCATTCAATACATCTAATTCTCTGGAATCTGCTTTTGCAGTCATAAACCCAGAGAAATGAGCCAAAACCTTTCATGGAAACTGTCTCTTGGCCTAAAAGGCACTGATCAGTGAACCCCTCTACTTCTCACTCTGACCTTGAGCTCATTTTCTGTCCACCCTCCTCTGCATGTAGCATCTCAAATCACACCTTCCTTCACTCAGTTCCCACCCCTTTGTCTCAGTAAAACCTGTGAGCTTCCTGGTCCCTTCACCTGAAAGGGGCCACATGCCTGGCTCTTGTTCATCCATCAGATCTCAGCTTACATGTCAGCACAGCAAAGAAAACTGTCCTTGACCACCCAATAGAAATTAGTTCTCCTCTTTATTTACTTCAAAGAACCCCCACCACCCCACAAGCAACAACTATTCTGTTCACTTCCTTCTACTTTGTTTCCTTGTTTATTGTATATAAACTTGACCAATATCAAGGAAAATTACCAATGTTTCTCTACATGAGGTAATCTCAGTGCCAATGAAGAAAGTTTGAAGTTACTCAATGTTTGGATAGCTGAATTTGTTTAAAAAAAATATATAATATATATTATATAATAATAATAAAATTATATAATAAAATAATAATAATTATATAATTAAATATATATATATAATTGTATATATAATTTCCCACAGGATCTTGATACACTGGTCTTTTTAAAGATAGAATGAAGAAAATTAGAATGACTGAAGCTTTTGTTATAATTCTTCTGGATATATATTTTGAATACATAGACAGTTACAATATAACTCAAAGAAATAAATATATCTGGAACAGTTCATTCCATCAGACTTCTTTATTACATATTTTTTGTCAATTTTAGTTGTTTTGTATGTTGCAGAAATACCAAGATTTTCTCACTTAGTAATAAATTAGTTCCAATTTGTGTTGTTTATTTATGAAATCTGTTTAACTGTAACTATGACAGGCATAATGGAGAGGAAGTCTGCAAATTAGTAGAACAGAAAAAGTTTCCTGTAAAAGAATGAAAGTGAGACATTGTTTGCCAGAAAAAGAATAAACAAGAGACAGCTAGTGAGAAAGAAAAAAAAATTACAAATATAAAAGAAAGCAAATAGGGCATCCTCTTCCAGGGAACATCAATGGTCTTCCAGAACAACAATGATCAACAGATGGACAGACAGATACATAGATAGAGATAGATAGATAGATAGATAGATAATTGACTTTGTAACATGAGAATGGATTTATTTAATTTTTAATACTCTTTTTTTAATAAACATATAATGTATTTTTATCCCCAGGGGTACAGGTCTGTGAATCGCCAGGTTTACACACTTCACAGCACTCACCATAGCACATACCCTCCCCAATGTCCATCTTTAGGGTAAATACCCAGAAGTGCAATTGCTGGGTCATAGGGTAGTTCTATTTTCAACATTTTGAGGAACTTCCATGCTGTTTTCCAAAGTGGTTGCACCAGCTTGCATTCCCACCAACAGTCTAGGAGGGTTCCCTTTTCTCCGCATCCTCGCCAGCGTCTGTCATTTCCTGACTTGTTAATTTTAGCCATTCTAACTGGTGTGAGGTGATATCTCATTGTGGTTTTGATTTGTATTTCCCTGATGCCGAGTGATGTGGAGAACTTTTTCATGTGTCTGTTGGCCATCTGGATGTCTTCTTTGAAGAAATGTCTGTTCATGTCCTCTGCCCATTTCTTGATTGGATTTTTCCCTCTTTGGGTGTTGAGTTTGCTAAGTTCCTTATAGATTTTGGACACTAGCCCTTTATCTGATATATCGCTTGCAAATATCTTCTCCCATTCTGTTAGTTGTCTTTTGGTTTTGTTAACTATTTCCTTTGCTGTGCAAAAGCTTTTGATCTTGATGAACTCCCAATAGTACATTTTTGCCCTTGCTTCCCTTGCCTTTGGAGATGTTCCTAAGAAGATGTTGCTGCAGCTGAGGTCGAAGAGGTTGCTGCCTGTGTTCTCCTCAAGGATTTTGATGGATTCATTTCTCACTTTGAGGTCCTTCATCCATTTTGAGTCTATTTTCGTGTGTGGTGTAAGGAAGTGGTCCAATTTCATTTTTCTGCATGTGGCTGTCCAATTTTCCCAGCACCATTTATTGAAGAGGCTGTCATTTTTCCAGTGGACATTTTTTTCTGCTTCGTCAAAGATTAGTTGACCATAGAGTTGAGGGTCTATTTCTGGGCTCTCTATTCTCTCTGTTCCATTGATCTATGTGTTGTTTTTGTGCCAGTACCATGATGTCTTGATGATGACAGCTTTGTAATAGAGCTTGAAGTCCAGAATTGTGATGCCACCCACTTTGTCTTTCGTTTTCAATATTCCTTTGGCTATTCGAGGTCTTTTCTGGTTCCATATCAATTTTAGGATTATTTGTTCCATTTCTTTGAAAAAAATGGATGGTATTTTTTTTTAAGATTTTATTTATTTATTTGACAGACAGATATCACAGGCAGAGAGGCAGGCAGAGAGATAGGAGGAAGCAGGTTCCCCGCGGAGCAGACAGCCCGATGCGGGGCTCGATCCCAGGACTCTGGGATCATGACCTGAGCCGAAAACAGAGGTCCAACCCACTGAGCCACCCAGGCAACCCTGGATGGTATTTTGATAGGGATTGCATTAAATGTGTAGATTGCTTTAGGGAGCAGAGAAATTTTCACAATATTCATTCTTCCAATCCAGGAGCATGGAACATTTTTCCATTTCTTTGTGTCTTCCTCAATTTCTTTCATGAGTACTTTGTAGTTTTCTGCGTATACATTCTAGCCCCTTTGGTTAGGTTTATTCCTAGGTATCTTACAGTTTTGTGTGCAATTGTAAATGGGATTGACTCCTGAATTTCTCTTTCTTCTTTCTTGTTGTTGGTGTACAGAAATGCAACTGATTTCTGTGCATTGATTTTATATCCTGACACTTTAGTGAATTCCTGTACAAGTTCTAGCAGTTTTGGAGAGGAGTCTTTTGGGTTTTCCACGTATAGTATCATATCATCTGCGAAGAGTGATAGTTTGACTTCTTTGCTGATTTGGGTGCCTTTAATTTCCTTTTGTTGTCTCATTGCTGAGGCTAGGACTTCTAGTACTATGTTGAATAGCAGTGGTGATAATGGACATCCCTGCCATTTTCCTGACCTTAACAGAAAAGCTTTCAGTTTTTCTCCTTTGAGAGTGATATTTGTGGTGGGTTTTTCATAGATGGCTTTGATAATATTGGGTATGTGCCCTCTATCCCTATACTTTGAAGAGCTTTGATCAGGAAGGGATACTGTACTTTTTCAAATGCTTTTTCAGCATCTATTGAGAGTATCATATGGTTCTTGTTCTTTCTTTTATTAATGTATTGTATCACATTGATTGATTTGTGGATGTTGAAGCAACCTTGCAGCCCTGGAATAAAACGCACTTGGTCATGGTGAATAATCCTTTTAATAGACTGTTGAATCCTATTGGCTAGTATTTTGGTGAGAATTTTTGCATCTGTGTTCATCAAGGATATTGGTCTGTAGTTCTCTTTTTTGGTGGGATCCTTGTCTGGTTTTGGGATCAAGGTGATGCTGGCCTCATAAAATGAGTTTGGAAGGTTTCCTTCCATTTCTATTTTTTGGAACAGTTTCAGGAGAGTAGGAATGAGTCCTTCTTTAAATGTTTGGTAGAATTCCCCTGGGAAGCCATCTGGCCCTGGGCTTTTGTTTGTCTGGAGATTTTTGATGACTGTTCCAATCTCCTTACTGGTTATGGGCCTGTTCAGGTTTTCTATTTCTTCGTGGTTCAGTTGTGGTAGTTTATATGTCTCTAGGAATGCATCCATTTCTTCCTAGATTGTCAAATTTGTTGGCATAGAGTTGCTCATAGTATGTTCTTATAATTGTCTGTATTTCTTTGGTGTTAGTTGTGATCTCTCTTCTTTCATTCATGATTTTATTTATTTGGGTCCTTTCTCTTTTCTTTTTTATAAGTCTGGCCAGGGGTTTATCAATCTTATTAATTCCTTCAAAGAACCAGCTCCTAGTTTCGTTGATTTGTTCTATTGGTTTTTTTTTGTTGTTGTTGTTTCTATTTCATTGATTTCTGCTCTTATCTTTATGATTTCTCTTCTCCTGCTGGGTTTAGTTTTTCTTTCTTGTTCTTTCTCCAGCTCTTTTAGGTGTAGGGTTAGGTTGTGTGCTTGAGACCTTTCTTGTTTCTTGAGAAAGGCTTGTACTGCTATATATTTTCCTCTCAGGACTGCCTTTGCTGTGTCCCACAGAATTTGAACCGTTGTGTTTTCATTATCATTTGTTTCCATGAATATTTTCAATTCTTTAATTTCCTGGTTGACCCATTCATTCTTTAGAAGGATGCTGTTTAGTCTCCATGTATTTGGATTCTTTCCAAATTTCCTCTTGGGATTGAGTTCTAGCTTCAGAGCATTGTGGTCTGAAAATATGAAGGGAATGATCCCAATCTTTTGATACCGGTTGAGACCTGATTTGTGACCCAGGATGTGATCTATTCTGGAGAATGTTCCATGTGCACTAGAGAAGAATGTGTATTCTGTTGCTTTGGGATGAAATGTTCTGAATAGATCTGTGATGTCCATCTGGTCCAGTGTGTCATTTAAGGCCTTTATTTCCTTGTTGATTTTTGCTTGTGATCAGTCCATTTCAGTGAGGGGAGTGTTAAAGTCCCCTACTATTATTGTATTATTATTGATGTATTTCTTTGATTTTGTTATTAATTGATTTATATATTTGGCAGCTCCCACGTTAGGGGCATAGATATTTAAAATTGTTAGATCTCCTTGTTGGACAGACCATTTGAGTAGGATATAGTGTCCTTCCTCATCTCTTTTTATAGTCTTTGGCTTAAAGTCCAATTTATCTCATATAAGGATTGCCACCCCAGCTTTCTTCTGATGCCCATTAACATGTTAAACTGTTTTCCACCCCCTCACTTTAACTCTGGAGGTGTCTTTGGGTCTAAAATGAGTTTCTTGGGGTGCCTGGGTGGCTCAGTGGGTTAAAGCCTCTGCTTTCGGCTCAGGTCATGATCTCAGGGTCCTGGGATCGAACCCCACTGCTCCGCGGGGAGCCTGCTTCCTCCTCTCTCTCTGCCTGCCTCTCTGCCTAGTTGTGATTTCTCTCTGTCAAATAAATAAAGTATTAAAAAAATAAAATAAAATGAGTTTCTTGTAGGCAACATATAGATGGGTTTTATTTTTTTATCCGTTCTGATACCCTGTGTCTTTTGATTGGAGCATTTAGCCCAGTAACATTCAGGGTAACTATTGAGAGATATGAATTTAGTGCCATTGTATTGCCTGTAAGGTGACTGTTACTGTATATTGCCTCTCTTCCTTTCTGATCTACTACTTTTAGGCTCTCTCTTTGCTTAGAGGACCCCTTTCAATATTTCCTGTAGAGCCGGTTTGGTGTTTGCAAATTCTTTCAGTTTTTGTTTGTCCTGGAAGCTTTTTATCTTTCCTTCTATTTTCAATGATAGCCTAGCTGGATAGAGTATTCTTGGCTGCATGTTTTTCTCATTTAGTGCTCTGAATATATCATGCCAGCTCTTCCTGGCCTGCCAGGTCTCTGTGGATAAGTCTGCTGCCAATCTAATATTTTTACCATTGTATGTTATAGACTTCTTTTCCCGGGCTGCTTTCAGGATTTTCTCTTTGTCACTAAGACTTGTAAATTTTACATTAGGTGATGGGGTGTGGACCTATTCTTGTTGATTTTGAGGGGGGTTCTCTGCACCTCCTGGATTTTGATGCTTGTTCCCTTTCCCATATTAGGGAAATTCTCTCCAATAATTCTCTCCAGTATAACTTCTGCTCCCTTCTCTCTTTCTTCTTCTTCTGGAATCCCAATTATTCTAATGTTGTTTTGTCTTATGGTGTCACCTATCTCTCGAATTCTCCCCTCGTGGTCCATTAGCTGTTTGTCCCTCTTTTGCTCAGCTTCTTTATTCTCTGTCATTTGGTCTTCTATACCACTAATTCTTTCTTCTGCCTCATTTATCCTAACACTGAGAGCCTCCATTTTTGATTGCACCTCATTAATAGCTTTTTTAATTTCAACTTGGTTAGATTTTAGTTCTTTTATTTCTCCAGAAAGGGCTTTTATATCTCCAGAGAGGGTTTCTCTAATATCTCCCATCCCTTTTTTGAGCCAGGCTAGAACCTTGAGAATCGTCATTCTGAATTCTAGATCTGACATATTACCAACGTTTGTATTGATTAGGTCCCTAGCCTTCAGTACTGCCTCTTGTTCTTTTTTGTGTGGCAAATTTTTCAGCCTTGTCATTTTGTCCAGATAAGAGTATACAAAGGAGCAAGTAAAGTACTAAAAGGGTGGCAAAGACCCCAGAAAAATGTGCTTTAACCAAATGAGAATAGACCCCAAATCTTGAGGGGGAGAAAGAGGATAAAAATAGGTTCAGAAAAAAAAAAAGAAAAAATTAAATGAAAACAAATAAAGAAAAAATGTAAATATATATATATATATTAGAGAAAGTAGTTAAAAACGTTAAAAAGGGGGCGACTGGGTGGCTCAGTGGGTTAAGCCGCTGCCTTCACCTCGGGTCATGATCTCAGGGTCCTGGGATCGAGTACCACATAGGGCTCTCTGCTTAGTGGAGAGCCAGCTTCCCTTCCTCTCTCTCTGCCTGCCTCTATTGTGATTTCTCTCTGTCAAATAAATAAATAAAATCTTTTTAAAAAAGGTTAAAAAAGGAAAGGGTAAAAGTAAAAAAAAAAATTTAGCAGAAGAAAAAAAATTGAAAAAAAAATTAAATTAACTTTAAGACTAAACAATCATGGGGAGAAAGCCATGAGTTCCGTGCTTTGCTTTCTCTTCCTCTGGAATTCCGCTGATGTCCTTGGTATTGAACCTGCTCTCCTTTCTATTTGAACTTGGTCCTGGCTGGATTTCTTATTGATCTTCTGGGGGAGGGGCCTGTTTTAGTGATTCTCAAGTGTCTTTGCCCGAGGCGGAATTGCACCGCCCTTACCAGGGGCCGGACTAAGTAATCTGCTCGGGTTCGCTTTCGGGAGCTTTTGTTCCCTGAATGCTTTCCGTAGAGTTCTGGAGGCTGAGAATGAAAATGACAGCCTCCCAGTCTCTGGCCCGGAGGAGCTAAGAGCCCCAGGCCCCACTCCTCAGTGCACGCCCAGAGAATAGCACCCAATCACTCCCTTATCCCTGGCCTCTGGCCACGCTCCAAGCTCACCCAGCCTGCGACTCGTTCAAGGTAACCCTGAGCTGAGAGTTCAGTCCTCAGCTCTGTCTCTGTAGCCAGCTTCTCCGTTCTAATACCTGCAAGCTCTGGACACTCCAACACCCCCGATCCTCTGTGACCCTGCGGGACCTGGGGCCATGTTGACCCCGCGTGGGCTTCACCTGGGTTTAGCCTCTGGAGCAATGTCCCTCAGTGGAACAGACTTTTAAAAGTCCTGATTTTGTGCTCCGTTGCTCCGCCGCTTGCCGGGAGCCAGCCCCTCCCCCCCGTGGTCTATCTTCCCATCCCTTTGGATTCACTTCTCCGCCTGTCCTACGTTTCAGAAAGTGGTGATTTTCCATTTCTAGAATAGCTGTTCATCTTCTCTTCAATCTCCTGTTGGATTTGTAGGTGTTTGCAATGTTTAGATAAGCTGTCTAGCTGATCTCCTGCTACCTGATGTAGTCTCAGCCTGCTACTTCTCTGCCATCTTGACTCCTCCCTCCAAATTTTAATATTCTAACTGTGAAAACTAAAAACCATTTAACCTGGTGTTGGGACCCCAATTTTTGTTTTAAACTTTTACTTAACTGTGACATGCAAATGTTTAGGGACCTGTTGATGCTAAAATAGATAGAACTAATACAAAAATGATAATGGAAGCAAAAGTATTAAGGATTTATATACCATGAGAAGTTATCAGATCACATAGCATCAGAAGACTGTCCATGTATTAATTCACCTTAAGTTCTGTCACAGACTACGGAGGCTGATTTTTATTGCTTGAGAGAAATGCATTAGCCAAATTTGTTTGCCAACCACTAAATTAATGTTGGACTAGAGTTAACCAGATTAATTTCACTCCAGAAAGAGGATAAGTACTGTTTTCCATCTATTCCAGGAATTTAGGGAATGGAAAAATGTCAAACCAGAAATACTCTGTAAACTAATAGCAAACAGATTTCAGATAAAATTGAAATAACATGGATAGAACACTGCTTAAAAGGTGATGTTACATTGTTATTCAAAAACTTTCACAAGGCTGATTTGGGGGGGTTTCTGACTTGTATATAAAAATCATTAAATATTATTTATAATTCTGCTTATTGATAGTCACAAATCAGTCAACAGGGAAAGTAGAAAAATTATAATGTGTTCTTGAAAACAAATTTTCATGTTCTTAATGGACACATGGTTGTCAGAGAGGCAGAGGGTGAAAGGATGGACAAAATGGGTGAAGGGGAATGGGAAAGTCCTCAGCTTTCAGTTGAGGACTAAATAATTCGCAGGGATAAAAGATACAGCATAGGGAATATAGTCAATGATATTATAATAGTGTTATATGGTGACAGATAGTAGCTACGCTTGTGGGGAACATAGCATAACATGGAGACTACTCAAGTCATTATGTTGTACACCTGAAATCAATGGAACATGTGTCAAATACAGTGAATTTTTTTTTAAAAGGTAAGTAAGCAAACAGAGATCTATTCAATCTTCTTAGACATATAAACAAAGGAAAGAAAAAAGAGAAAGAAAGGCAGAAAGGAAAGAAATAAGAAAGAGAAGGAGGGACAGAGGAAGGAAAGAAGGAACTCAATGAGCATACTCTGGAGCAACACTAAATGAATTTTGGGAATAAAGAATAATTTGTTTAGATGGGTATAGGTATGTCTGCATCTGTTTGTGTGAATAATATATGGTTTTTTTTCCCTTTTTTAAAGAGTTTATTTGATAGATCACAACCAGGCAGAGAAGCAGTCAGAGAGAGAGAGGGAAGCAGGCTGCTTGCTGAGCAGAGATCCTGATGCGGGACTACATCCCAGGACCCTGGGATCAGGACCTGAGCTGAAGGCAGAGGCTTAACTCACTGAACCACCCAGGCGCACCATGAATAATATATGTTTAATAAAATTTGAAGATGTTGGACATCATGATTAAAAATGAGTATTTCTCATTTTTATTTGAATAGTGACTTTAAATTTCATTAAAAATAAAAATGACATTTTATTATAAAACCATTTGTAGTTCACACACTAGTAGAAACCATCTTGGCTTTTTATTTGGTACTGGTGGTTATGGAGCCATTACTAACTCCTGAGCTAAGATGTGATATAAGTAAATCAGTAGTCTCATAATGAATATGCAAACTAGGCATTATCAGTCCTGCCCTGGTATTGAGACTACACAGTGATGGCCCAAGGACTTTTACACTGTTCTCCGCATGCATGTAAGGCCTCAAATTTAGAGTTGATGTCACATAACAATGAGTTCACTGTACCTGAGGTTATAAAAATAAAGAATTTTTTTTAAAGATTTTATTTATTTAATTACAGAGAGGGACACAGCGAGAGAGGGAACACAAGCAGGGGGAGTGGGAGAGTGAGAAGCAGGCTTCCCACGGAGCAGAAAGCCCAATGTGGGGCTCCACCCCAGGACTGTGGGATCATGACCTGAGCTGAAGGCAGATGCTTAACAATTGAGCCACCGAGGCACCCCTAAAATTAAGTTTTAAGAGCAGACAGATAATTTTCAGGATAAATGATAAAACTCAAATGTGGAAAAAATATATAAGACAAGACTGGAATTTAGAAGAGAGATCATGGAAGAAGATTTATATGTGAGTTACACTGGATGAAGTGACGGGAAACCATGTAAGTTGACAGAGCCCTGAGACACAGAGCAGAAGAGAACAGGGCAACAACAGAATTCCAATAAATGCATATGTTTAGCTTGCAAAAAGAAGAGAGAAAACTGGATTGTGAAACAAGAAAATTAATAGAGCAAAGTTTCACAGAAGCCAAGACCATACTGTAAACACAATCACTTGCCTTTGGGTAGTAGAAAACACATCCTGGCTAACTCAGTTAAGGTTTGTAGTCTTTTTGCTAACTTCAGTTATTCTCTATAGCTAGCCATTCAGAACAATAATCAAACTGAAATAGGCTATCACTTATTTATTCTCCAGTTTTTTATGATAACCATTGTTTCTGGTATTAGAGCCATCTTTCTGACTCCACTGAGAAAGATGAGCCCTCAACTAAGTAGTTAAAACTTATTTTCTATTTTGTATCTAAATTGATAATTGGTACAGATCAAAACTCCAAGAGGAACAGAGAGCAGCTGATGACTAGAGACCCAAGAAAGGGCAGTATCCACTGAATATAAATATGAGAAAATACAACTGGCCAGAAGAATTGGGCAGTGCTTTGAGCCTCTGTAAGAGGGTTTTGTTTTTTTTTTTTCCCCTGAGGGCCTTATAACCTACCACTCTTTCCCACCATCTGTCTTGGCACAGACAGCTGTAAAGACAGCTTTCCTTCTAACGCCTTTTCTCCATGACCAGAAACTTGAAAGTTAAATTGGTTCCTTTTATTGTCTGTTCCTTGAATGGAAGCCAAACTAGCCATTCATTGCAGGTGGTTATCAGTCAACACTTGCAATTATGGTCCAACCAGTTTTCCAATAGAAATATATCACATTATTAAAGGTAATGCATAAAGTGTTTCTCAAAAGATTCAGGGATGCCAACAAACTCATGTCTAAAAGAAACTCTAAAAAAGTGTCATAAGATGGATGAACCTTCATAGTCCTAATTTTCAAAAGTTAGCTAGAATCACTTTCATGGTTTTCTTTTTTTTCCTTTTTTCTTTCCTCCTCAAGAAAAGCATTTACACAAGTGGGGTAAGGTTTTTTGTTTTGGGTTTTTTGTTTGTTTGTTTGTTTGTTTTTTTTTTTTTTTTTTTTTTTTGCACCTAAGGAAAATTTCTGGGTTCTTAGTCCAGGGTCAGACCCTGTTTTAGACATTGGAGATACACAATACATATGACAGATGTAGTCTCTATTCTCATGGAATTTACCTTCTGGCAGTTAATGAAGACAGAAATTAAACAAATGTCTACATATTAGAATGAATAATGTTAAATACCATGAAGAAACTAAGACAGGTTAAAAAGATATGGAGTGACGAAAGGGGTGGTTCAGGGGTGATTTTGGTGAGTGAAGACCAATTTAAAGAACTAGCTTTTGAAATGAAATGTAATCAGTGGAAATAAGTCAGTTATCTAAATATCTGGGAGCATAATCATGATCCTAGAAAAGCAACTAAAAGCCCTAACACAGACACAGAACAATAAAAACAAAGAGTCTGGCCAGGTAAGTAGACAACAGAAGAATGGTAAAGGTGATGGGGAAGAAGGCAATGATAGAATTATTTAGAGCTTTATGGTCCATTTGAAGAAATTTGGATTTACTCTGCAGACAAAAGAAAATCCTTGAAGTGTCCTCAACATAGAAATGATGCAAATTGATTGTCATATTGAACCTACTCAGTTTCTACACGGTGGATTCACTGCAGGAGAGCAAAGCCCCCACTTTCTTTCCCCACATAACTCCAAGGTATGATGGTGTAGCTCTTCCTGAAAAAAAAAAAAAAAAAAAAAACACACACACAAAAAAACAAAAAACGAGGAGTGACAAATACCTCCACATTCAATAGGTCAAGGAGCTCCACCTTGGGAAAAGATTTCACTAAAAAGCAATCCATGATTCCCAGTAGGCTCCTGATGAGGTCTTTGTTAAGGGAAACTTATTTTCTCAATTCTTACACCTGAACACATTTCTTCTCTCTATTATTTTAGCTAGAAGCAATAACAGTGTCCAAAGAGGTGCGATTTTAGCAGGAGTAATGGTGCACATGTTCTCAAGTAGAAGACCTTTTGGAATGATTCAGAAATTATAGCCACAGTTTTGCAGCAAAGAGGAATGGATATGGCAACCCTCTATAAACAATAATGCATCACACGAGTAAACATTATTACAGAAGTTGAACACCAAATATGCTTAAACTAGGACAAGCACCTGCACTAAACTTCTGCTTCTTATCACTTGGCCCATTGAGTCTCTATTTGTAAGCAAGTATCAGAGAAAGATACTTGGTGCTGCAGTGACAACAAATCTATCAGAGCTGGAAGCTTTGAACTCTCCAAATTGCTTCCCAAAGTAAAAACCTCAAGTCAGAGAGAGTTGTACTCACCTCGGGCATTTCTGTGAGAATAAATATTATATAAAAGAACAATGGACATGATCAATACTGAGGTTGATATATTCTTTTCTAGTGAATTTCAGAAGACACTTATGATATATAAAAAATGAATTTCCTCCTTGTTTGTGTTTTTTTTACACTGAAATTTATCAAACAAACTCTTTGATGCAAATATTGAATTGACTCTTTAGCACAGTAGTACAATCTCATTTCACCAAAGGGGGAAAATTAAAACTACATGACAGAGTAGCTCTGAAATGCCACACTAATGTTAAGGCTACTGTTAAAATAAAAATAAGTTTCAAAGACTATGGAAAAAATGGAAAAGCATTTTTTTCTATTTAAACTTATCAAACTGATAATGCCAAAGTAGAGACACAATTCCCCCTGGGCTATGATTAGTCTGGCATGTAGAAAAGGTATGGATGATTTTTCAAGGTCATCAGGGCCTACAGACATACTGACTCCATTGTGCTGCAGTAGCACAGATCCTGTTGGGTTGAAGGGATATTGTGGATGAACACACTGCTCTGGGGTTTGGTTGGTTAGCTGAATACAAAGATCAAAAAAACAACATGTCTTTATCAAGTCAAAATTAGGCCCTTTTTCTCATTCTGAGGATCAGACTCTATGATGACAAATATTCTAATAATTTTTAATTTCTAGCCTAATTACATTTAAATAATCTAGGTATACCAGATCCAGAAGTTTTCATTCTTCCAGTTTCGTCAGATCTGGGTATGTCTTTGTTGTCACTCAAAACCAGAGCAGATTAAGTGTAAAAATTAGTTGTTCTATATGATACTCAGGTATTCTAGCTTTTTGCTTTCCTTGTATGAAATTTAAATGGGATATGAATTAAAAATTCATAGTGAGGCTGTTTTCCATATAGGAGTCTACACAATTATTAATTTACCTTGAAAAATAAAAGGGAATCTATTTTATGTATATAAGTCCAGAATGTTAATGAAAGAAATATTATTTACTAACTTATAAAATAGATAACTTCAAGGCATTCCTGAAAACTTGCATAAAGTAGTTTTAAAGCAAAAGATAAGGTTTATTTTTATTTTCTTAGCCTATATGGGAAAAACATTTATAATCACTTAACCATAAGCACTAGTTGTTTGAATTTTTAAATATGTATGTATGTATAAGAATGATAAGAAAATTTCCATTCTGGTTCTCTCACTTTCTGGAATATCTACCAGTATAGGACATAGTGGGGCTTCCCCTCTCTAGATGCTTCTTTCTAAGACATTTATCAACTTTGAGTTTCAAGTAGCCATTCAAATGCTGAGTGAATTTGATGCTGCTAACCATTACTACAAGCTGAATAGCCAATATCAGGACTCTGTAGCTGAATTGTCTGGATAGAATCCTGGCTCTCCCTCTTAGTTATTGTGTGGTCTCGGGCCAAGTTCCTTAAGCTTTGTTTTGATTTTCTCCACTTTAAAATGGAAATATTGATATTACTCAGCTTTGAGGACAGATAATGAGGATTAAGAGATATCATATATGTAAAATGCTAGAATAGTGGTTGGTGCACAATAGTGCCAGAATGTGTTTGGTGGTGATGGTAGTAGGAGTCATGCCTTGCTTTAATCAACAACTTCTTTCCTCTTTCAGTCATTGTTTGTTTGAAGTGTTTTTAGGGCACGTATTGCATGGAGCACTGGGTATGGTGCATAAACAATGAATTCTGGAACACTGAAAAGAAATTAAAAAAAAGAAGAAGAAGAAGAAGAAGTGTTTCTTCCTATTCAAGGTTAATTTCTCCTCCTCCGCGCTGGACCCTGCCTCCTTCCTTCTTCTCAGTTATATCAGTCTATATTCCCTCCGACCTCTACTACATTTTCACACTCTCTCTGTAAGACCCCTTCCCATTATCACTGACATTCTTTCTATCTCCCCCACTTTTGCCAAAAATAAAATAATATAATCTCTTTTGATTAGTTCTTCCTTTCTAGTGATGACTGGCTCTTCCCTTGCCTTTGAGAACAAGTTTATTAATTCAAATTCCCAACTTGTGCTGACTATAAGTTTTCACCTTTAACTATGAAGCCCTTACCTCATTGCAATTGAACTTTTGTCCCAGCTGTCCTCTTCAACTGACCTTGCAAAGGACAAAGGACTCTCAGGTTGCTAAATCCCCTTAACCCATTAGATACTGTACAGTGCTGGAATTTCAGGACCATTTCATGTTATTCACTAATCTCTTCATGCTGAAAATGCTCTCTTCTCATGACACCACTTCTGTGGCTTTCCACCTCTACCTTTTGCCAATCCTCACGATCTTTTGAGGTTTACTTGTTAACCATCAATCCATTTAATATTATTTCTTCCCTAGGCTGTCTCCTCTTCTCTCCCCCCATATGTATTTCCTAAAATTTAAATATGTATATTCAGTAGCTTTCTAGATCCTCACAGTGCAGTTTCACAGCACTATGAACCCACATAATCCAAACTGAACTGCTCATTTTCTCTCATCGGATCAAACCTCATCAAATCTCCTTTCCCTTTAGTGCTCCCTACCTCAGTAAAAGGCATCACCTTCTCCCCTGTCACTTAAACTCAAATCCTGAAAAACATCAATACCTTGGAATAACAAAACAATTATCTAATCTTGACAGTTTCCATTCAATCCTAACTCTTTTCTGTCTCTGGTGCTAAATCAATCCAAGACTCCACTGTTTTTCTTCTGAAGTATGACCAAGATACCTCTTTCCTACTTCATGTTCTGTACCCTTGCAGTAGATTTCTCACATTACATCCAAAGTGACCTTCCTTAATCACTACCCTAAAACTTTAATGACTTTCATGGTTTCTGACTGTTGAAATATCACTAAGCGCCTTGAAATGGCTTATAAACACCTCTACCACCCAAGTTTGCCGCCGCCTTCTTCATTCATCATTTGTTAATGTCTTCCATGTGCCCTATGTTTCAATAATACTAGATTTCTTTATATCCTTCAAATCCTGCATGCCTCCAGGCCATTTCGCTGGTACCTGCATGCTGTCATTCAGTCCTTCCTTGACTCTTGTGTTGGTGAGATTAAATGTGACTTCCTCAGAAGGCCTCCTCTGAGACTTCTGACTTCTGAATTGTTTTCCCTTTTGTGTCTTCTGCAGGGCCCGTATTATATTTTGTTGTTGACTGAGGGTCTTCCCTGCTATACTATAAACTTCAATGTTACCTTTCTTGTAGGGACTGTGCCATTCTTATGTCTGGCACTCAAGTATGGTATGGAGAATTTAATCAGTATCTAGAAAATCAAAAAGTTAGTGAAATAATTATTAATTGAAATTTATTAAAGATGATGTCAATGGTTAAAAGTGAAAGGTAAGAAGCCTGTTGAATTTCTTGCATATAGTAGTTAAAAATGGAGGATAGATAAATCCTTCTACAAAACATTTACTAATGTCAATAAAAGTATTCCAATTTGGGAGTTCTTTTTCTTGAAATAGCTCACTGCTTCTAACATAAATAAGCAATGGCTAACAGTAAAGTAGGAAGCTAAGCAAATTTGATTTAACATTTTTGAATCACCTGGATCCCAAGGGTAGAAAATGCCTAAAACAGTAAGGCTGTGCTTGGGATGCCTGGTGGCTCAGTTGGTTAAGCATCTGCCTTTTCTGCTCAGGTCATGATTGCAGGGTCATGGGATTGATCCCCAAGTTAGGCTCACTGATTAGTAAGGAGCCTGCTTCTCCCTCTACCTCTGCCTCTTCCCTTGCTTGTGTTTGCTCATGCTGTCTCTCTCTCTGTGTCAAATAAATAATAAATAAAATCTTAAAAAAAAAGTAAGGCTGTAGAGAGTAGCAATCACTTATAATAAGTTATAATAAGGATATGTCATAAGGCTCTTAATTTATTGAATTATTTGGTTTTGGGTAGGCCTTTAATAAATGATTCTCTATAACTATAGATTCATCTGCAAGTATGTTTGGCTTTTAGAAGTTGTTTATATAACAATGGCATTGTTTCTTAATGGTAAATCAGAGATATCTAGGATTAAATACTCTATTAACTTTGCAGCTCTGGATAAAAGATTTCAAATCTCTGCAGCTCAATTTATTAATCTTGAGGAGAGGACTATTTGTAGATTGAAACTGGGAATGCAAAGGAGGAAGCATGGAAACTGGTCCTCAGTGGATCCTATTCACACATCACATTCTTCAAACTGACGCCAATATAGAGCTTCCCAATCCACCATTAATTCTACCTTTATGCCTACCACGGATATGTTTCTGGTTTTGTCCTTTACTCAATTTTTTTTTTTAATTTTAAAACATATTTATTTAGGACCAGACACTGAATTCATTCCTGAAGATCCAATAGTAAACAAAGTGGAAAAGATGTCCTCTCTTTCACAACATTTGGTCTGGTACATCACTCAACTGTAAATAATTTCTTTACATTCTGATCAGCCCGCTATACTGAGAGCTTCTGTAGAACAGGTGCTATGCCTTAGTCAATGATGTATTTCCAGACCTTGGCACTTCATGGATGCTCAGTGAAATGGTCAATCTAGGATACTAGATCATCTGGATAATTAGATTAATAATATAAATTTGGTTCTTCCTTTAAAATTCAATTATAATTTTATTTCCATTACAAAGGCTTTTCTACATTCTTACCTTCTTAACCCAGTGAAAATAAACATCTCTCTCTTTTATGCCCTTAAGGTATCTGTTATGATTCATTAGTGTATATTCACATATTTTTCTGATTAGATCTCTATATATCTCTCCTTTATCTCTCTCTCTCTCTATGTGTGTGTGTGTGTGTGTGTGTGTGTGTGTGTGTATACACACACAGTCTTTTCAGAGTAAAATTTGCATTTCTTCTCCAGAGCCTTTCAAATATTAAATTGATGATAAAGGAACACACAAATGAGTGACAAGTGGCTGTCCTAGAAAAAAGTTTATGCCTTCAAGACTAGCAAGGGAAAATCTCATCAGGATAAGTCCTATATATTTTATTTTATTATTTTTAAACGATTTTACTTATTTGAGGGAGAGAGAGAGAGAGCACAAGTCAGGGGGCAGGGGCACAGGGAAAATAAAAAGCAGACTCCCTGCTCAGCGGGGAGCCTGACTCCAACTCCAAATCATTCCAGGACACTGAGATCATGACCTGAGCCAAAGGCAGATGCTTAATGGACTGATCCAACCAGGCACCCCAGACAAATATTTTTAACAGCATGGATTCACTCTAAATATCACTTCATGTATTCAGGGGATTAAAAGACATGGGTAAAATTAGCTATTTTTTTTAATATTTTATTTATTTGACAGAGAGAAATCACAAGTAGGCAGAGAGGCAGGCAGAGAGAGAGGAGGAAGCAGGCTCTCCGCGGAGCAGAGAGCCCGATGTGGGGCTCCATCCCAGGACCCTGGGACCATGACCTGGGCGGAAGGCAGAGCCTTTAACCCACTGAGCCACCCAGGCGCCCCTAAAATTAGCTATTTTCATAGATGAACACTGTAATTTGTATCCCACAAAATGTTCTGATGCTTATTAGTTTAAGAAATGTAAGAATATAGCATGATGGGAATGAATTAATTAAACCAGTAACAGATCTTGTTATGCCTTTGTTTCAAATTTCTTCACACTTTTTTAGTTATTAAAACCTACTACTTCCATGCCGCCTTCATATTACATAAAAGCAAACCTATGTAACTATGCCTTCAGCATAGTTTATGAATATAAGATGTTACTAGCAAGCCCAAGGAACATCATTTTTTGAATACTTATTTAAACTGTGAAGTCCTAAGCCAGCGGCTATGAATGAGGTTAAAAGATCAATGAGGGCAAGATGGCGGGGAAGTAGGAGGAGGCACCATTTCAACCTGTACCCTAAAGTGAGCTGATTACCTACCAAAGAACTCCGACCACCCATGAAATCAGCCTGAGATCAGAATTATACACGTCTGGATCTCTACTGGAGCAGAAGACGCCAGTGGCAGGTAAAGCAGACTGGGAGCATCGGACTGATATCGGAAGATAAACAAAAGGGGGAGGGAGCCACCAGAGGTGACCGATTGGAAAGTAACACCCCAACACGAGAGTGCTCTGCGTCTGGGAACCAGCATTAACTTGGAGTCTGGTTGAAAGCACTCAAAAAACAAACAGCAAAGGATCGCGGTGGGGGGGGGTAATAGCGGGAACCTGGGCGGTTAGGGTCAGGGACCTAAGTCCCCGGACCCAGGACAGCCTCCCCTGGCACGGAGCCAGAGAGAGTGCGGCGGAGAAATCAGGTCTCCGTCCCTGAGCCGCGAGTGCACCTGAACGCCAGCGCGCCTGAGAACGAGTGGGGTCTGTCTCCCGTGAGGGGCTGGGAGCCTGGCCTGACGGCAATCCTGAAACGCGCGCGTCCCACACCCTCCCTTGGGATAGGTGCTCATAGGCGCTAGCCTGGAGCTCTGGCAGCAGGAAAAACCAGACATTCCCAGCCCGGGACAGCGGGAAAATCTCAGTGCGCGATCTCTGCTTGGAACTTCTCTGGCGGTCTGGAGCTGCCTAGACAGCCACAGCTGCCCTGGTTTTGGGCACAACGAGGAGCTCCTGCATCCCCAGGGACAGTGACCCAGAACCAACTCTGCCAGCAGCTTTTGCAAAACAGTCTGAGGCTTCTCTCTGAGAGGGAGGTTGGGGTGCTGTTTGCTCTCCTCTAAACCTCCAAAAACCATCAAAAGCTGTCAAGGCCAGAGAAAGCAGATGAAAGAACATAAAAACCCCCAGAGAACAAAAGGCTGAAAAAAAAAAAAAAACAGCTTCCTGAAAAAAAAAGAGCTCACCCCCTTGAGGGGAGTGGGAGGACCTAACTCAGGGAACATCATTGTCTGAAAACCCACGTGGCAGGCCCCTCCCCCAGAAAACCAACCAGGAAGGAAGGAAAAAAAAAAAAAAAGACTACAAGAGAACAACCACCACTACTTCATAAATACAACTTTTATTTTTAACTCTTTACCAATATTCTGGTTCTTTTTTTTTATATACATACAGATAATTTTTTAACCTATTTACCATCACACTGAGATGTCCAGTACATCAAATTCTTTAATAACCTTCTAACCTGAAATTTTTGATACATACACCCGTGTTTTTCTTTTGTTTTTCTATTTTTTTAATTTTAACTTAGTTTAGTCTAGTTTATTCTTTTTTTAATTTTTATTTTCTACTATACATATAGAGTTAAACTTCAAGGTAACCCCCTTTCCCCAATCAATGCTACCCCTATAGGCAAACCAGTTTCTAATCCCCCTGTAACTTAGGAAAGTTGAGTCCCTTAACAAAAACATCAAGATACCTTCAGGAAGAATCAAAATAACCTTCCTCACCCACACTGAGAATCTATAACCATTCTCCCAATTTTTCCTTCTGTCAGTGTTTCTGTGAATTTGTGTCTGTCCTGATAATATATAAACCTTATACTTGGGGTTCTTTCTGAGGAGGTTTTTCCCTTTTTTTTGCTTATATATACATATTTTTTTCTCTTGTCATACTTTTATCACTCTTTTTGTCTGTCTGTTTTTGTTTGTATACTCCACAAATCTTACCTTGTGGCCCATATCTAGAAGATATAGTGGAAGAAGCCCATTTGGGCTGAGCCTTCTCTTGTATCTTCCCTTTTTTCCCTATCTCTCTCTCTCTTTTTTTTTCTTCCTTTTTTCTTTCCCCTTTTTTTCTTTCTTCTTCTCTATTTCTTTTTCTTTTATTTTTTCTCTCATTTGGGTGGGGAATCCTGATTGCACAGAAGCGTTCCAGGGTGCACATTGACTGCACCACAATCGATAAGTCCAGCTGCATCTGTTCAGTCATCTCTTACCAAAATGACTAGGAGGAGGAATACCCAACAGAAGAAAAATACAGAGGATGGGCCTTCTGCAACAGAACTAATGGCTATCGACATAGACAATATGTCAGAAAAGGAATTCAGACTAACAATTATCCAGGCAATAGCTAGGTTGGAGAAAGCCATGGATGACCAAACAGAATTGATTAGGGCAGAACTGAAAGCCACCAGGGATGATGTTCACAATGTTAGGGCAGAACTGAAAGCCAGCAGGGATGATGTTCAAAATGCTCTCAATGAGTTCCAGTCCAATCTAAATTCTCTAAAAGCTAGGGTAACTGAGACAGAAGATAGAATTAGTGATCTGGAGGACAAACAGATAGAGAGAAAGGATCAGGAGGAAGCCTGGAACAAACAGCTCAGAAGCCACGAAAACAGAATCAGGGAAATAAACGATTCCATGAAACGTTCCAACGTCAGAATTATTGGAATCCCTGAAGGGGAAGAAAAAGAAAGAAGTCTAGAAGATATAGTGGAAGAAGTTGTCTATGAAAATTTTCCCAATCTCACGAATGGAAACAATGTTCATGTACTAGAGGCAGAAAGATCTCCTCCCAAGATTTTAGATTCTCAAAAGTCCTCACGGCACCTTATAGTTAAAATGGGGAATTATGTTTCAAGAGAGACCCTCTTAAAAGCAGTTAGGACAAAGAAGCTTCTTACATACAGAGGAAAGCCCATTAGAATAACGTCAGACCTGTCCACAGAGACCTGGAAAGCCAGGAAGGGCTGGCAAAAATATATTCAGAGTACTAAATGAGAAGAACATGCAACCAAGAATACTCTACCCAGCAAGACTGACATTTAAAATGGATGGAGAGATAAAGAGTTTCCAAGACCGGCAAGGCTTAAAAGACTATGCAACCACCAAGCAGACACTGCAGGAAATATTAAGGGGGATCCTATAAAAGAGAAAAAATCCTAAGAATATCATTGAACTGAAATATAGAAACAATCTATAGACAGAAAGACTTCAAAGGCAACACGATGTCAATAAAAACCTATCTCTCAATAATCACTCTCAATGTGAATGGCCTAAATGCGCCCATAAAACGACACAGGGTTGCAGATTGGATAAAACGACAGGACACATCCATATGTTGTCTACAAGAGACCCATTTTGAACCTAAGGATACACCCAGACTGAAAGTGAAGGGATGGAGAAGCATCTTTCATGCCAATGGGCCTCAAAAGAAGGCCGGAGTAGCGATTCTCATATCAGATAAATTAGATTTTAAACTAAAGACTGTAGTCAGAGATACAGAAGGACACTACATAATTCTTAAAGGTACTATCCGCCAAGACGATCTAACAATTGTGAATATCTATGCCCCCAAAATGGGAGCACCTAATTACGTAAGAAAACTATTAATCAAGATAAAGAGCCATATTGATATGAATACAATAATAGTAGGAGATCTTAATACGCCTCTCTCAGAAATAGACAGATCATTGAAGCAGAAAATTAATAAAGAAATAAGAGCATTGAATGAAACATTGGACCAGATGGACCTCATCGACATATACAGAACATTCCACCCTAAAACAACAGAATACTCATTCTTCTCAAGTGCACATGGAACCTTCTCCAGAATAGACCACATACTGGGTCACAAAGCAGGACTCAACCGATACCAAAAGACTGACATTATTCCCTGCATATTCTCCGATCACAATGCTTTGAAACTGGAGCTCAATCACAAGGAAAAGTTCAGAAGGAACTCAAACACCTGGAAGCTAAAGACCACCTTGCTTAAGAATGCTTGGATCAACCAGGAGATCAAAGATGAACTTAAACAATTCATGGAAACCAATGAGAATGAAGACACCTCGGTCCAAAACCTATGGGATACAGCAAAGGCGGTTCTAAGGGGGAAATACATAGCCATCCAAGCCTCCCTCAAAAACATTGAAAAATCCAGAATACACCAGCTGTCTCTACACCTTAAAGAACTGGAGAATCAACAACAAATCAAACCAACTCCACATGCAAGAAGGGAAATAATCAAGATTAGAGCAGAGATCAATGAGGTAGAAACCAGAGATACAGTAGAACGTATCAATGAAACTAGAAGCTGGTTTTTTGAAAGAATTAATAAGATCGATAAACCATTGGCCACACTAATCCAAAAGAAAAGAGAGAAAGCCCAAATTAATAAAATTATGAATGAAAAGGGAGAGATCACAACGAACACCAAGGAAATAGAAACAATCATCAGAAATTATTACCAAAAGTTATATGCCAATAAGCTAAGCAACCTAGATGAAATGGATGCATTCCTGGAAAGCTACAAACTCCCAAAATTGAACCAGGAAGAAACTGACAACCTGAATAGACCGATATCTAGTAATGAGATTGAAGCAGTGATCAAAAACCTCCCAAAAAACAAGAGCCCAGGACCTGACGGATTCCCTGGGGAATTCTACCAAACTTTCAAAGAAGAAATAACACCAATTCTCCTGAAGCTGTTTCAAAAAATTGAAGCAGAAGGAAAACTTCCAGACTCTTTTTATGAAGCCAGCATTACCCTGATCCCCAAACCAGGCAAAGACCCTACCAAAAAGGAGAATTTCAGACCAATATCACTGATGAATATGGATGCAAAGATTCTCAACAAGATCCTAGCAAACAGGATCCAGCAGCACATTAAAAAGATTATCCACCATGACCAGGTGGGATTCATCCCTGGGTTGCAAGGTTGGTTCAACATTCGCAAATCAATCAGTGTGATAGAACACATCAATAAGAAAAGAGAGAAGAACCACATGGTCCTCTCAATTGATGCAGAAAAAGCATTTGACAAAATCCAGCATCCGTTCCTGATGAAAACGCTTCAAAGTATAGGGATAGAGGGAACATTCCTGAACTTCATAAAATTTATCTATGAAAGACCCACAGCAAATATCATCCTCAATGGGAAAAAGCTTGCAGCCTTCCCGTTGAGATCAGGAACACGACAAGGATGCCCACTCTCACCACTCTTGTTCAACATAGTATTAGAAGTTCTAGCAATGGCAATCTGACAACAAAGAGAAATAAAAGGTATCCAAATTGGCAAGGAAGAAGTCAAACTCTCTCTCTTCGCAGATGACATGATTCTTTATATGGAAAACCCCAAAGACTCCACCCCCAAACTACTAGAACTCATACAGCAATTCAGTAACGTGGCAGGATACAAAGTCAATGTACAGAAATCAGTGGCTTTCTTATACACTAACAATGAAAATACAGAAAGGGAAATTAGAGAATCGATTCCATTTACTATAGCACCAAGAACCATAAGATACCTGGGCATAAACCTAACCAAAGAAGTAAAGGACCTGTACTTGAGGAACTACAGAACACTCATGAAAGAAATTGAAGAAGACACAAAAAGATGGAAGACTGTTCCATGCTCTTGGATTGGAAGAATAAACATTGTTAAAATGTCTATACTGCCTAGAGCAATCTATACTTTTAATGCCATTCCGATCAAAATTCCACCGATATTTTTCAAAGAGCTGGAGCAAATAATCCTAAAATTTGTATGGAGTCAGAAGAGATCCCAAATTGCTAAGGAAATGTTGAAAAACAAAAACAAAACTGGAGGCATCACGTTACCCGATTTCAAGCTTTACTACAAAGCTGTGATCACCAAGACAGCATGGTACTGGCATAAAAACAGACACATAGACCAGTGGAACAGAGTGGAGAGCCCAGATATGGACCCTCAACTCTATGGTCAAATAATCTTCGACAAAACAGGAAAAAATATTCAATGGAAAAAAGACAGTCTCTTCAATAAATTGTGCTGGGAAAACTGGACAGCGATATGTAGAAGAATGAAACTCGACCATTCTCTTACACCGTTCACAAAGATAAACTCGAAATGGATAAAAGACCTCAACGTGAGACAGGAATCCATCAGAATCCTAGAGGAGAACATAGGCAGTAACCTCTTCAATATCAGCCACAGCAACTTCTTTCAAGATAAGTCTCCAAAGGCCAAGGAAACAAAAGCAAAAATGAACTTTTGGGACTTCATCAAGATCAAAAGCTTCTGCACAGCAAAGGAAACAGTCAACAAAACAAAGAGGCAACCCACGGAATGGGAGAAGATATTTGTAAATGACAGTACAGACAAAAGGTTGATATCCAGGATCTACAAAGAACTTCTCAAACTCAACACACACAAAACAGATAATCATATCAAAAAATGGGCAGAAGATATGAACAGACACTTCTCCAACGAAGACATATAAATGGCTATCAGACACATGAAAAAATGTTCATCATCACTAGCCATCAGGGAGATTCAAATTAAAACAACATTGAGATACCACCTGACACCAGTTAGAATGGCCAAAATTAGCAAGACAGGAAACAACGTGTGCTGGAGAGGATGTGGAGAAAGGGGAACCCTCTTACACTGTTGGTGGGAATGCAAGTTAGTGCAGCCACTTTGGAGAACAGTGTGGAGATTCCTGAAGAAATTAAAAATAGAGCTTCCCTATGACCCTGCAATTGCACTGCTGGGTATTTACCCCAAAGATACAGATGTAGTGAAAAGAAGGGCCATTTGTACCCCAATGTTTATTGCAGCAATGGCTACGGTCGCCAAACTGTGGAAAGAACCAAGATGCCCTTCGACGGATGAATGGATAAGGAAGATGTGGTCCATATACACAATGGAGTATTATGCCTCCATCAGAAAGGACGAATACCCAGCTTTTGTAGCAACATGGATGGGACTGGAAGAAATTATGCTGAGCGAAATAAGTCAAGCAGAGAGAGTCAAGTATCATATGGTCTCACTTATTTGTGGAGCATAACAAATAATATGGAGGACATGGGGAGATGGAGAGGAGAGGGAGTTGAGGGAAACTGGAAGGGGAGATGAACCATGAGAGACTATGGACTCTGAAAAACAACCAGAGGGTTATGAAGGGGCGGCGGGAGGGGGTGGGGTGGGGTGGGAGGTTGAGGAACCAGGTGGTGGGTAATAGGGAGGGCACGTACTGCATGGAGCACTGGGTGTGATGCCAAAACAATGAACACTGTTATGCTGTAAATAAGCAAATAAAAATAAATAAATTAATTAAAAAAAAAAAAAAGATCAATGAGAGGGGCGCCTGGGTGGCTCAGTGGATTAAGCCGCTGCCTTCGGCTCAGGTCATGATCTCAGGGTCCTGGGATGGAGTCCCGCATCAGGCTCTCTGCTCCGCAGGGAGCCTGCTTCCTCCTCTCTCTCTGCCTGCCTCTCTGCCTACTTGTGATCTCTCTCTGTCAAATAAATAAATAAATAAATAATCTTTAAAAAAAAAGATCAGTGAGACATTATTAATCTTGTCTTGGCCTTAGAGCACAACTAAGATATATGTTCAAAGAATTATTAAAGCACATAGAAAGTATTGGCTGTCAGTCTAGAGTTTAAACGTAAAAGAAAAGGTTGGTAGTGATAAGGAAGCTTCATAAAGCAGGTGACATTATTTAAATGTAGTTTAAATAGTCATAAATTATATTATGTATAGGAAAATATAATTTGGATACAGCACAGATGTCTGAAGGAAAAATGGTGATCCAAACTTCAAAGTAAAAATGTATTTTAAAATTTTCAGTTCAATTCTTGTTCAGTGAAAAACATCCCAGAATTACTCTTCAGAACACACAAAATGATCCATTTCTTCATTTTTCTCTTTAAACAATTAATATATTCTTATTTTTCAAGATTTTTAAGTTTACTGAGTTTTATTTTCTATGTCCTAAAACTTTACACTTTACTACTAATATAAGTTTTTTCTGCCAATTAGAATATCTTATCTCATATTCAAATATCACATTGTTTATGCTTTCCACATTTGCTAAACAGCATTTTGCCATCTGCCTTTTATTGATATTCTCTTTATATACGTGCCTTTCCTCCACTAGTTGCTGAGCTCTTGGTGTCTAAAACTATGTTTTTTAATTTTGAAATTTATATAAAAATTGTACATAATATACACAAAATAAATACATATGAATTGAACTGTTAAAATATTTTAGTAAAAATACTAAGGTGAAAAACATGTATTCAAACTTTTGTGGCAAAACTCACTTGTAAGTTGGAGTTTTCCTGATTACCAGAAGTACAAAATATAGTTTACAGTCCAAGTCGTAGGTAGTACCAGAACTGAAGAATCCCTCTAATATTCACTAAAATAATTTTTATATGGAGAGAATAAATACTTTTTTAAAAGATTTTATTTATTTATTTGACAGAAAGAGAGAGATCACAAGTGGGCAGAGAGGCAGGCAGAGAGAGAGAGGGAAGCAGGCTCCCTGCTGAACAGAGAGCCCGATGTGGGGCTCCATCCCACGACCCCGAGATCATGACCTGAGCCAAAGGCAGAGGCTTAACTCACTGAGCCACCCAGTCACCCCAACAATAAATACTTTTAAAAAATATCCTCTAAAAAAACCCCAAATTCAAAATATTCGTGCCTCTTTTATAAATGTTGTCTTCAGATCAATGAATGTTTTATTGAGCATTTCACTGTTTTTGCACCAGGTAGAGAGGTAGGCCCTAGAGATAAATCAGTGAATAGTATGGAGAACCTAACCTCAAAAGAAGTGAGGAGACCATATTTTGACCATATTCATGTGTTAGCTATTATTTCCACAAGGACATTTGGCCCTTGGAGCTGGGGAACAGAAGCTGGTCAACTTTTTTTTCCTCTTTTTTTCTCTTTCTCTAATTTAGTACTTACATTTCTGTGCCATTCCACTACTACATATCTCTTCTCTTCCCCTGAAATTACTTCTCTAAAATGATTCATGAAGATTTGATAAATACTCTAGCAAGTTTACAAAAATAAGTTATATGAGGACATTTGAAGATTGCTATTTGAAAAGTGATTTATCACTTTTACCTAAGCTCATGTAATTCATATCTAATATATTGCAACTATCCAGACATGATTTTCTTGCTCTGGACTTCTGTGGCTATTTAACATAAATAAATAGGTGAGTTTGTTTCTTCTAATATTTCCATGTTATTATTTCCATCAATCATTTTTTGTACTTCTCCCACAAAAAGAAACATTTGACAATATCTGAAATTATGATATGGAGCAGTATTTAAGAGAATTATGTGAAACTCAATTCCTATTCTTGGTGAGAGCATCTTCAGGTCTTTGTCAAAATAGTTATGGCTTCATGGCTACCACACAGGGTATTTTAGATTCACCCCACACTCCTGATTCAGCCAAAACCACTATGTGTTCTGCCAGACACTTAAAAACATATAATACAAAGTGGGGTCTCAGTTTCCACCTGGCATCACAGATCAGTTTTCAATCAGACATGTCCAAACATGTTAGATGAGCAAAGTTGACCTGCTTAATATGATCAGCCTGTGGGCTACATTTTAAATAGGGCAGAAACATAAAAATTTAACATTGCTTTTTGCCTTCCTCATCTAGTATATGTGCTGCCGAAGCGAGCACTGCCTTCCTCATCTAAATAAGCATATTGGTATAATTGAACCACTTTTTGACTCAGGAATCTAACACTATTGTACTTTCAGTTTCAAGTCCCCTACTGAAAAGAGCATTAAATGACACCTCCGGCTTCTTTCCTATCATCTCTTCCAGTCTTTATGACTGTTCTTAGCAGAAGTAAAATGTATGCCCTTTTAAACTCCCCCCTTGTTTCCTTCCTCAGCAGATACTCTACAAGGCTTGGTCATTTCATATTTCTTCGGTGGCCTTACTGACTCTTGCTGTTTTCACATAGTGCCTTTCATCCCTCCCACCCCCAGAAAATGGTGACTTCTCTTCTCTTCATGCATTTACACTAATATGATGAGCACCTGCTCTAAGGCAGGAATTGTGCCAGGCACTGGGACAGATGAGTAAAGAAGGCTTAAACAGTTCTATACCATGGAGTTTTCTCTTGAGTTGTATACTTCAGATTAGTGGTGCAAATAGCCACTGGGAAAGGGTTTTAGCAAACGGGGTTACCATCTGGGACTAGAGAAATTCAATAAAGTTTCTAACAAAAAGTAAGATCTGATCCCAAAGACTTCAAAGAATAGTAATTAATTAATTATTTTTGCAGGAGAAGCTGCCTATGTAATTAAGGGACAAATGGCAAAGAACCCTATGTTTTAAGCTGGGAGCTTGGACCTGATTATACATATCAGGAGTACTTTAAAACTATGACCCGAGACTCCTTTAATACTATCAAGTACTACCAAGGACTAGGCCACACCATCAGAAAACAGAAAATTAAAACAAAAAATCTGTTTTAATAGGTGTGGGGTGGAGCTTGAGAAGCAGTGTGTGTCTGTGTGTATTTTTTTAAGTATGCTCCACACTGAATGGAACTCTCAATCCTGAGAGCAAGACCTGAGTTGAGATCCAAAGTCAGATGCTTAATCGACTGAGCCAACCAGGTGCCCCAAGAAACAATAGATTCTGGATTAAATTCTACTACTGAGAAGAGTATGAGAGCATGAGAAAGAATAATGGGAAGAACGTTGACAGTATAGGGGGATTCTGTCTAAGGAAATGTCTCTAAAGCAAGAGTGGAAGGAAGTACAGGCAGAAGCCAGGCACATAGTGACTAGAAGAGTACTTCAGGCAAAAGAAGAGAATTTATAATCTGAGGAGGGAAGGGATCAGGAAGTGAAAGCAGACCACTGTGGTGGAAGGTAACAATCAAGGAGGAAAGTGTGCCAGGCCACTTGGCGGAGGAAGCAGTGGCTTGATTACTCAGTCTTCTGGGCCATGAGTTTATATTTTGTTCTAAATATAAAATAACAGGGGTTCCTGGGTGGCTCAGTGGGTTAAGCCTCTGCCTTCGGCTCAGGTCATGATCTCGGGGTCCCGGGATCAAGCCCCACATTGGGCTCTCTGCTCAGTGGGGAGCCTGCTTCCTTCTCTTTCTCTGCCTGCCTCTCTGCCTACTTGTGATCTTTGTCTGTCAAATAAATAAATAAAATCTTTAAAAAAATAAATAAATATAAAATAACATTATTCTAAATATAAAAGAAAGTTATTCTAAATATAAAAGAAAGTTACTGAGTGGTAAGATTGGGGAAAATGACATGGTCCAATTTTTATTTGCAAAAATGTCACTTTGGCTTTGGTATAAAGAATGGATTAGAATGAACAAGAGGAGAATTGACCCAGCTTCTTTAGATATCATTACAGAAATGGCTCAGATGAGAGTGGTAACAATGCAGATGAGCTAGATTTAATCATGTGTACTTGTATAGTATTTTCTCCCTTGATAGTTGAGTGATGACATTTTATCTACCACAGTATGCCTGAACTACCTTAGAAAATACCTGGAGTCCAATAAATATTCAATGGTTTTTACTGACTGACTTGAATACATTAATTATGGAGGCAGGTTGAACAAATAAGGTTTTCTAAAGGAAAGTACTGAAAAAGGGATTCTACAGATTATAGGATGATATGGGAGGAGATGATGAAGAGAGTTCCTTATTAGGCAGCTACAGTAGAGGGTAATGCCAGTCAGCAATAGAGAGAAGAAGGAAAAAGGAGTATTTCACAGAAATGAGAGAGAATGAGATGAATCATACATATAATTATATTGAAGGGTTGGCTAGAAGCTGCTGGAAAACAGTCAGGAAACAGCAATCTTTTCAGAACAACCTGGATAGCAGATATGCGTTTAACATTTATATGCACAAACATTGTGATTGTAGTTAGATGTATGTTTTAGTATGTTCCAAAAACATATATAAAATTTTCTTTTAAATATGCATGCTCACATTTTATAGGCTGTTAAGCTACTTTTCTTACATTCTAAAAAATCTCACACACACCTCACATACCTGTAACTATCATAGTCAAAGACATGCAAAGACATACTAAAAAACACATTCAAATACAAGCTTTAAAAAAGTTAAAATAAGTTCATAGATTTATAAAAAAAAAAAAATCTAACCATGTTCTACTAAGATCCCACAAACAGTATACAACAGTCTTTATGTCTTTCCTTTACATCTTTGTAGAATAACTGTATCGAAAATAGCTGACTATATGGTGAGTAGTGCTAACTGCTTGACATGAACACTTTACATTCAATCTTTACAAAACCCTTCTGGCAGATACTATTATTATTCTGGCTTACTGATTTAGTTTTAAACTAAAACTAACATAGTTTAAATCATTTGGCTAAAATTGCAGAGTTACTTACTATGTTAATCCAGATATGCCAACCAGTATTCCTGTTTTAATTGCTACTTTTAACTCCAGTTGCTACCTGTAATTCTAATCTGTTCCAAGATTGCGTTACTGACATCGGTAATATCCAAATCTGAAGGTTTAAGAGAAGACCAGTAGCCCATAGAAAATAAAGAAAATTCATTAAAAATTAGAAACATTGATCCTAAAAAATCAAGTTAGAAAGGAATGAGAACAAATAGATATCATTTTTATGTCACAATAAACTTGCTCAAGATTCTTTATGGATTAAGCATGAACTCATGGAAGTTTCAAAAAGAGTATATGTTCACAATTTATTTGGGGTATATACAGGATTAGTTTAAGAAAAACTGAGTAATATCTATGCCAACAAGGAGAAAATAAGCAAGTGGACCTAATTCCATGAAGAGAAATTTAGGACAGATGAAACAATAACTTCCAAAAAATAAAGGGAATGGCTATGATCTCTGGCTACTAGAGAGGACTGTTATCTCTATGAAGGACAATTAGAGAATTTAAAATAGGTATGCCTAGTTAAGTTATCATGTCCAATTTTGAGGCAGAGAAATAAACTGAATGACCTAACTCTCCTAGGTCTCCAGGCTCATCTAAATAACAATAATAGCAATTAAACATTCACTTTACTCACTATGTAAGGTAAAATTAAAAGGAAAAATAAATGCAAGCTAACTTTATTCTTATATCCTTAATTTCAAGCTACTTAAAGCAAAATGCTCTATCCTCCATTATTCAATTCTTGATTGGTTTCATTCTACATTCAGTATGGCAGCAAATTCTGAAAACTCTCTCACTCATCTATATGAAATGACAGAATATATATATGTATATGTATATACATTATATTTATTATGATTATATGTTGACTATATATACAGTCATATATACAGTCATTATGTATATGTCAACATATAGTCATATATATTTAACCACGCACACACATATACACGTATATATACTTAATACACACACACACACTATATATATATATATATATATATATATATATACTTAATGACAGAAAGGAGATAGACTAAAATCAAAATCAAAGCCCTCGGGCGCCTGGGTGGCTCAGTGGGTTAAAGCCTCTGCCTTCGGCTCAGGTCATGATCCCAGGGTTCTGGGATCGAGCCCTGCATCGGGTTCTCTGTTTGGCGGGGAGCCTGCTTCCCTTCCTCTCTCTCTGCCTGCCTCTCTGCCTACTTGTGATCTTTGTCTGTGAAATGAATAAATAAAATCTTAAAAAAATGAAAAATAAATAAATAAATAAAATCAAAGCCCTATGCACTCACTCTATCATATCATCTCCTAGCATACTTGAATTTGTCTCCTTCCTTCTGTCATCTGTTGACTGATGAAAAGCTGCAGCACTGAGAATATAGTCTATAATTAAATCTAAAATTGTAGCTGGGCACCCAAAATTCAAATTGCCATCTGAACTGACCACACTATGATTATACGCCATTAAATGAATGTATCTGTTAAGGATATTTTCAGCTGAATGTAACAGAAACCCCAAATCCAATTCTCTTAAATAGTAGGGAAGTACTTTATCTCTCCTAAAAGGAAGTTAAATGTCTGGCAAGATCCAGGCCTGAGTGATCAACAGCTCATTGTTGTCATCAAAGACCCAATTCCTGGCACTGTGCTCTGCCATCTTCAGAGACTTTGCCCTCCACCTCAACTCTTCATGGCTACAGGATGGCTGTAGAATGGGACGTATCATCTGGCATCGCCAACAGGAACAGAGAGAAATTGCCTCTTTTTCAAGAAGGAAGAAGCTATTCATACAAGTTCTATGATAAAATTATTCATGCTTTATTGGCCAGAATTAGGTCATAATGTCATCCCTTAAAAAGTCATTGGCAAGGAGAATGGGATTACTTATATCATTTATGGTAGAATAACTACTTGGAAGTCAGTTTTACTGCCTGATTTAATAAGTATCTCTCCGTAATGAAGAATAAGTTTCTATTTATTAAAAAGCTATTGAATAATTAAGGAATTAGGACATTAAGGAATAATTAGGAAAATGATCATGAAAAAGCATTCAACACTATCCCAACATCCACAGGCAGATATACAGTATTTAACAACAAAAATGACACTGTATATCATCTTTAGCAAACAAAATTTAGAAAGTAACTTCTTACAGCTGATGCTGATATCCAAAATGTAGACTAAGCTTAAACTGTTCTTCTACTGTACTTATCTGAAAAAAGTACATTATCTAAAATTAAACATATTATCATTTTACATAGACTTTGGTAATTCCAATTGACACCTCATGAGCATATCATTAAATTAAACTAAAATTTAATATAATGGCATTTTAACAACTTTTTGTTGGATATCTGAATATTTACTGCTATGAATCATTTGTGTATGTTGTTTCATTACACCCACAAAGTAATCATGTGTTAATGGGAAGAAAAAGGCATGGTAGTACCTGTCATTGCAACCAAATCATACTTCTGGTTTCCATAATAATTCATATTGTGACTTTTGAAAAACCCTCTAACCAAAGGTTGTCCTGAGAAGACTTTCAACACTTAAGACACAGGATGCTCAAGAATGGTTTATATTTATGGGATGTTGTTTTTTAATAAATTTCTTCTTAAACCAAGTTGCTGGATTTTTATATTCCAAATATTTCTAATATTTTAATGTATTTTTAAAGAATAAAATAGTATAACATTCTCATTCTCTTTTTAAAGATTTTATTTATTTATTTATTTATTTATTTATTTATTTATTTATCAAAGAGAGTGAGAAAGGAGAAAGAGCACAAGGGGGCAGAGAGGCAGCAGGCAGAGGGAGAAGCAGGCTCCCTGCTGAGCAAGGAGCCCAATGAGGGACTAAATCCAAGGACCCTGGAGTCATGACCTGAGCCAAAGGCAGATACTTAACCAACTGAGCGGAGTGGGAGACAACCACGTGAGACTATGGACTGAGGGAAACAAACCAAAGGTTTTAGAAGTGAGGGGGTGTGGAGGGATGGGTGAGCCTAGTGTTGGGTATTAAGGAGGGCACATATTGCATGGAACACTGGGTGTTATATGCAAACAATAAATCATGGAAAACTACATCAAAACTAATGATGTACTGTATGGTGACTAACATAACACAACAAAATAAATAAACTTAACCAACTAAGCCACCGAGGCTCCCCTCTACTTTTTTTTTTTTAAACAATCATAAACTACACTTTAGATTAGGATTTAAAAGACCATTTAATCCAACTCCTTAATTTATGAAACAGAAAAATTATGTTTAAAATTTAAGTGGCTTACATCATCATGGGGGGAGAAAAGCAGAATATAGCATATAACAAAGTGTAGAAATCTACAGTACTTTTATAGTTGACCTATTACATTTATTTCTTTTTTTTAAGATTTTATTCATTTATTCAACAGAGAGAGAGTGAGCACAAGTAGGGAGAGCAGCAGGCAAATGGAATGGGAGAACAGGATCCTTGCTGAGCAGGGAGCCTGATGCAGGGCTCCATCCCAGGACCCTGAGATCATGACTTGAAGTGAAGGCAGGTGCTTAACAACTGAGCCACCCAGGTGTCCCAATCTATTATATTTATATTTATGGAATATAACAGTACTATTACACGTTTTTTTTTAAATGTGTGTCTATTGATCTTATAGCAAGTCAACTGGCATTCTTCAAAGTATATGAACAAAGGCAGCATGTATAATATGGTCATAAAACTGTGGCACTAAATTATTACTTAACTATATATCATACAACTAGCTGTTTTTTTTTTTAAACTAGTCTTCCTTGTGTTTCCACTGCCAGTAAAATATATTATTAACATCTTTATTTTCTCATATTTTCTAAGCTTTATTGAGGTATAATTGATAAATAAAAATTATGTATATTTAAAGTATACAATGTAGTGTGATATATGGAATCACTGTCAAATGACCATTATAATCATTACAATCAAGCTAATTAACATATCCATCACTTCACAGTTACCACTTTATGTGTTGTGCACACATGTGTAGTAAGAACCAAGATCTACTCTATTAGCAAATGTCAAGTACATAATACATTGTTAACTATAGTCATCATGCATAATATAATAATATATAATATAATAATGTATAATACTATACGTTATTCCCAGAACTTATTCATCTTGTTTCACTCAGAGTCAATATGACCCTATGACCAATATCCTTCATGATTTTTTTTTCAGGAGATGTCAAACTATTTTCTACTAATTAAGTTAGATGACCTCTCAACTGTCCGGATTGAAAAATCTATTTGTAAGTACAAAGCAGAGATCAGGTAAAGCAAAGAGTAATTTGCAGTCAAAGGGCAATTTGGCTTGTAGAGACACAAACAAGACGTGTTAAAAGGCTAAAGTGCAGTCATTGCAACAGAAAGTACTTAGACTACCTTCATTCTACTCGTCAATTCACATTCTCTCTGCATACTGTGAATACAGACAAAACAATTTGCCTGCCATTCCACATCTAAAAATCAGCAAACAGGTATTGCATGGTTTTTACTGTCGTGGCCAGATGACTATCTGAAGCATAGTCCTCTGGATCTCTTTATTTATACTATATCCCAGAAATATATTTTCTCTCTGTCAGACCCTTAGCAAATGTCTTGATCCCTTTGGGCTGCTATAACAAAATACCATAGAGTGAGTGGCTTAGAAACAGCTATGAAATTTATTAGAGTTCTGGAAGCTGAGAATGGTCCCACAGTCTAGGTGGGTGTCTGGTGTGTCTGATGAGAATTCTGCTTCCTAGTTCACAAACCTCCAGCTTGTAGCAGTGTTCTTACATGGTGGGAAGAGTGAGGAAGCTCTCTGGGGCTTCTTTTACAAAGGCACTAATCCTATTCATGAGGGCTCTATCTTCATGTCCTAGTCACCTCCCAATGGCCCACCTCCTAATACCATCACCCCGGGGATTAGGACTTCAGCATAGGAATTTGGGGGCGAACAAATGTTACAGAGCAACAACAATATGAATAATTTTCAACTTGTCTTAGCATATGGGAGTTTTCTATTTTCTGTCCAATTTGCTCATCTTGAAGGAACACTTTCCCTAGCCAATAAAATAATCAAATATTCAGTCAAAGCTTCCCTTCAGGGACTGAGCTTATTCACATTAATTTTTCACCAACTAATAAAGTTTTTCAAGCTCATGTAATACATTCCTTGAATTGTCATTGCCTTTGAACTACTGTGTATTCATTGTACAAATTTCAATGGAAAAAAGAGTTTGGTCAAAAGAATATGCTTCCAAATTTGAGTATTAAACATCACTAAGTTATATCAATTTGGGAAGGCAATGAGAAAGAACAGGACTTGGGCAAACCTCTAAATTTGTACAATTTATGAACCCAGCAATTCTGCTGTCAGGTGACAGACTTAGTTCATTGCAAAGAAAGCAAAACGTTGCTTCAAATAAAATGAGACCATTCCTCACAAATATTTAGATGATAATATTAAAATGTTTTATATTTTTAATTTTATAATTTCTGTTAATAGTGATAGTTAGATATTAAAGTTTCCTCCACTTTGGGAAATTATACATATTTAAATACTCTTATATAATTGTTCCAATTTACTAGAGTTTAAAATCTAAGCAATAGAGATCTAAATAGCATAAGATATTTTATATTTTTATGTTTTACTCTATTCTGGTGGTTCATTACGTCAGTAACATCTAATTCCTCAAACTGTGGAAGGTGCTAGAGAAGAGAAAGGAATTTGTGGAAATTTTAGAATCCTTTTAGAAGTTAATTTTTAAATGTGAATTAGGTAAGCGAACTTCAAGATGTTCCAATATTATAAACAAAATTGTATACCATAGGGGTAAAGATCACTGGAGAAATAAATTGTTAGAAGCTCTTACAATGAAAGCGATAAATGGTAATCTTATTAAGGAAGTAGGTAAGAAAGACTAGATTTTGAGTGGTGGGAACCAGAATGGAAGAGCATAGGAGAAAAGGTCAGCGTATCAAGGGGAAAAGAGTGTAACAGACCCGAGAACAGAATCACTTCAGTGACTTGGGGATGGTAGTAGGATAAGAACATCAAGAACCTGGGATGCCAGGCGACATTATTTAATTTGATGGTAAAGAAGTATAGGTCTGAGGACGTACGAGAGGTGTAATGAAAGCATCCATAGACTAGGGATGTTTGGTGACCTGACCCTATGGAGCTGAGAATGACCCTGCCTGGGCATGACTGGCAATGGCTAAACTGTCTACACAAGATGAATAAAATGATACTAACCACAGCACTGGGAAATTACAATGAGATTATGGTGTTTATTTATACACCTGGTTTGTGCTGTAAACAGGTTCTATTTATCTTCTCTTCAGTGACCTCTTTGGCAAGTTCTGTGCATTAGGAATAAAGCAATCAGAGCATAAATTTAGTCGCTGATGCTCATAGCAGCTTATGAACACATCAGTGGGTACAGTGTAGTATTTTCATGGCCATCTCATAATGAAAACTAAACTGACCAAACTGTTTTTGAAGAACATACTAGAAAAGTCCATGCTGTAACTTGCCAGCTCAGTTCCAGGGAAAAGTACTGAGTGAAATTTTATGTGAAGACAGAATGTCTATGGAGGGGTTCAGTATCACGATGGTAAGGATATATGCTAAATTATGGATGATGATTAATAACCCTACAAGCCCCTGCATCAATTCTCTAGCTGGCTTCTTACCTTTGATGTTCAATTCAGTCATGCTAATTTAGGCTCTAAAAATAGTCTACTGTTTTGTTGTTAATGTTTTCAATTTCAGCAGTTGTTTTTTGTTGACTTTAACTTAACTTAATCTAATTTAATTTTTGTATATACAAAATCATTTGTATGACTCAAAAGCCAAAACCACTGTTTATAAGCATATTCAGAAATCTTGAGTCTGTTCCAAATTCACCCACTTCATCCTTATCCATCCTTTTCATTAGTTCCTTGTTTTTCATATCTAGGTAGTGTAGTATTTGCATGCATTCTTCTCTCTTTTTTAATGCAATATATAAAATCTCCCACACCCCCGTTTGATCACTTACAAATATATTCTGGCAATCATGCTACTCCAATAGAAACCTTTTTCATTGAAAAAGAGAGAGGGATAATACTCCATTTGGTGGTATACCTTAGATAGATAGATATTAACTTTATTTCTGAATCTGTTTTTACAAATGATGCCATACTACTAAAACTTGTGCGTGCTCTTTTCATTTTTTGGAGATGAACCTTCCAGCTATACTTATGCAAAGGGGATTGCTGGATAAGGAGTCATCAGATTGACTAGTTTCTTAAGTATTACTAAGGGATCCACCTGCTTTATCAATTTTCACCCCCACCAACCTACACCAGAGAGCCTGATTCTCTGCACCTTTCCAACAGTGCATTTTCAAAGGTTTCAATTTTTGCCAACCTCATATGTGAGAAATAATACTCACTTCTGAAAGTTTTCTAACTACAGAAAATTAACAAGCATTACTGAAGGAATAATAACTTGCTCTAAATTTTATAGTTCTGGAAATGCTCAATTATTTAGAAATTGCTCTTTAGTGTCCTCAATTTGCAGAACAACTTTAAAATGCCAATAATGGGCTTCACGGTGTCGGTTCATTTGCCAGCCAGGGAGAGAGCCGAATCTTTCTTGTGCTTTCCGAAGGGAAAATGTATAAAACAAACTTTACATGTCATTTGGAGCTAAAGAGCAGTCAGTTGCCTCTCCTTAGACATTGCAGAAAATATGGTAGCAGATGCTGCATAATAGTCCTACTATTCCGACCGAAGCATATAAATGCTTCTTTCATTTTCATAAATAAAATGATTTTGATTCTCTTCTCAAGGAATTGTCAATCTTTTAAGATCTGACACTGAGTACACCATTCATTTAATTAACCAAGGAGAAAAAAATAATAATAATTTTTTTTCTTCGTGTGGAATGATGGGATTCCATCTAGATTTTCTGATTAATTTGGTATTTTACTGTCATTATAATTCAATTTATGTGGCTTTTCAGTAAATTCCTTGAATCACTTTTATCACCCATGAAAATCCCAAATAAAAAGGAAAAATACTTCAATGTTCATTTTTCCCCACAAGGGATACTTGTGCTACTCCACTACAAATCACTATTTAGAACTGGTATTTTCAATGCTGCTGAACTGTCAGAAAGCAAGTTTCAACTTTTTCTTATCACTGTTTTTCTATTACTCACAAAATAATAAATGAAAATTAACTCAAATTCTTATTACTAATATTATTTATTTGATTATCCAAACAAAATTAAGGTCATTTTATTATTTTATGTCATGCTAGAAAATTAATTATTGTCAATAAAATTCTTGTAAGGGTCTATTATATTCGAGACCATATTTCAAACAACAGTACTTGGGAGTCAGAGTATCATATTTCTTAGTTGTGCAACTACATTTGCACTATTTTTATACCCTTTTTTAAAAAATTTATTTATTTATTTTTTCAGCAAAACAGTATTCATTGTTTTTGCACAATACCCAGTGCTCCATGCAATATGTGCCCTCCCTACTACCCACCACCTGGTTCCCCCAACCTCCCACCCCCCGCCCCTTCAAAACCCTCAGGTTGTTTTTCAGAGTCCATAGTCTCTAATGGTTTGCCTCCCCTTCCAATTTCCCTCAACTTCCTTCTCCTCTCCATCTCCCCATGTCCTCTATGTTATTTGTTATGCTCCACAAATTTATACCTTTTTTCTAAAGAGAATCAGGACTATATAAAAATGTGCCTCATGGCCATCATTAACTTTTTAATGGAGAGATCATACTAATAGTAATAAATGCTTCATACTAATAGTAATAACTTCACTTTTTGCCAAACATCCTAACTTATAAATAAGGTACATTCCAGAGATGCTTTAGCTCATAGATACATGCAATCTACCTGAATTGTAACTAAGTTCTTACATTTCAGTCCATAAGGAAAAGATATCTTGAAAAAAAGTTTTAAAATAGGCATGTTGTTATTTAACAGTTTAAGAGTTCTTAATGGGTAATGCATACAGGTTACTTATATATTATTATCTAGGTAATAGGTACAGACCAATTATTTGTAATAGGTAAAATAGGGAGAGAAAGGCCATATGGGTCAGGCAAAAAAGCTGATTATACATACGTGTGTATTTTCCAAATCTAAAATAGCCAGGGTTAGCTTGGTCATGCCCTTTCCACATCTCTGTCCTCTCACCTGGGTGTTTTTATGTGGCACTGAGGCTAGCTCTCAGACACAAGGAGAACCAAAAGCACCCTCTGCCTTCTTCCACCACTTAAAAATTTTATGAGAGGTTCTGTATGCTGTGCACTGGTTTTGCTTCTGAACCTACCGAGTTCCCTAAGCTATGTCCACATTCATAAATCCAATACTCTTCAGGGCAACAAATAAATACTATCTTTTAAAATGCAGGTGCAACCTAAAATGAATGAATGAATGAATGAACGAACATAAAATGCAGATCCAAAACAATCCCTCCACTTCCTTTTCAAGACCCTTCACATTTTAAGTTCCCCTCATCATTGCTCCAGAGCCTATCCTATGACACTTTCTATCACCAATTCTGGAGACGGAGCAGACAACTCTTCTTCCTTGGAATACAGTAGGCACTTTGGTGCCTTCTTGTTTTTATTTCAATTCTGTTTAAAATTCCCCCTTCCACTTTTCTGGCCCCATGCCAAGCGATTCATTCCAATCAATACAACTAGAAATTAGGAGTGTCCCTACCAAACCCAGGCATTTAAAAAAGGTTTTGCCCTCCCCATGCTCATCTCCCTCTGCCAGGGAGATGCAGAGATTGATAAAGTCCCATGAAACAACAAAGATACCAAAAGGAAGGAAACCAGGTTCCAGAATAACTGCCCAGCTTTAGAAACACCTACATTGGACTATTATGTGTGCAGTAAAAAAACATGTATTAGTAAAACCATTGGCATTTTGGAGTTGATTTGTTATAACAGTTTTAAAACCTAAATATTGTGCTCGCTTCAGCAGCACATATTCTAAAATTGGAACGATACAGAGAAGATTAGCATGGCCCCTGTGCAAGGATGACACACAAATTCATGAAGCATTCCATATTTTTTTAGTGAAAAGAAGAGCCATCTGTACCCCAATGTTTATTGCAGCAATGGCCACAATTGCCAAACTGTGGAAAGAACCAAGATGCCCTTCAACGGATGAATGGATAAGGAAGATGTGGTGCATATACACAATGGAGTATTATGTCTCCATCAGAAAGGATGAATACCCAACTTTTGTAACAACATGGATGGGACTGGAGGAGATTATGCTGAGTGAAATAAGTCAAGCAGAGAGAGTCAAGTATCATATGGTCTCACTTATTTGTGGAGCATAACAAAGAACACGGTGGACATGGGGAGATGGAGAGGAGAGGGAGTTGAGGGAAACTGAGAGTATGGACTCTGAAAAACAACCAGGGGGTTTTGAAGGGGCGGGAGGTGGGAAGTTGGGGGAACCTGGTGGTGGGTAATAGGGAGGGCACGTACTGCATGGAGCACTGGGTGTGGTGCAAAAACAATGAACACTGTTATGCTGAAAATAAACAAATAAAAAAAACCCCTAAATATTAAAGATCTTAAGCAAAGGGGAACATTCTATAATTTAAACATAACCAGTAAGGAGATTGAAACAGTCATCAAAAATCTCCAAACAAACAAAAGCCCAGGGCCAGATGGCTTCCCAGGGGAATTCTACCAAACATTTAAAGAAGAACTAATTCCTATTCTCCTGAAACTGTTCCAAAAAATAGAAATGGAAGGAAACCTTCCAAACTCATTTTATGAGGCTAGCATCACCTTGATCCCAAAACCAGACAAGGATCCCACCAAAAAAGAGAACTACAGACCAATATCCTTGATGAACACAGATGCAAAAATTCTCGCCAAAATACTAGCCAAAAGGATTCAACAGTACATTAAAAGGATTATTCACCACAATCAAGTGGGATTTATTCCAGGGCTGCAAGGTTGGTTCAACATCCGCAAATCAATCAATGTGATAGAACACATTAATAAAAGAAAGAACAAGAATCATATGATACTCTCAATAGATGCTGAAAAAGCATTTGACAAAGTACAGCATCCGTTCCTGATCAAAACTCTTCAAAGTGTAGGGATAGAGGGCACATACCTCAATATTATCAAAGCCATCTATGAAAAACCCACTGCAAATATCACTCTCAAAGGAGAAAAACTGAAAGCTTTTCTGTTAAGGTCAGGAAAACGGCAGGGATGTCCATTATCACCACTGCTATTCAACATAGTACTAGAAGTCCTAGCCTCAGCAATCAGACAACAAAAAGAAATTAAAGGCATTCAAATCGGCAAAGAAGTCAAACTATCACTCTTCGCAGATGGTATGATACTATATGTGGAAAACCCAAAAGACTCCACTCCAAAACTGCTAGAACTTGTACAGCAATTCAGTAAAGTGTCAGGATATAAAATCAATGCACTGAAATCAGTTGCATTTCTGTACACCAACAACAAAGCAGAAGAAAGAGAAATTAAGGAGTCAATCCCATTTACAATTGCACCCAAAACTATAAGATACCTAGGAATAAACCTAACCAAAGAGGCTAAGGATCTATATGCAGAAAACTATAAAGTACTCATGAAAGAAATTGAGGAAGACACAAAGAAATGGAAAAATGTTGCATGCTCCTGGATTGGAAGAATAAATATTGTGAAAATGTCCATGCTACCTAAAGCAATCTACACATTTAATGCAATCCCTATCAAAATACCATCCATTTTTTTCAAAGAAATGGAACAAATAATCCTAAAATTTATATGGAACCAGAAAAGACCTCGAATAGCCAAAGGAATATTGAAAAAGAAAGCCAACGTTGATGGCATCACAATTCCGGACTTCAAGCTCTATTACAAAGCTGTCATCATCAAGACAGCATGGTACTGGCACAAAAACAGACACATAGATCAATGGAACAGAATAGAGAGCCCAGAAATAGACCCTCAACTCTATGGTCAACTAATCTTCGACAAAGCAGGAAAGAATGTCCAATGGAAAAAAGACAGCCTCTTCAATAAATGGTGCTGGGAAAATTGGACAGCCACATGCAGAAAAATTAAATTGGACCACTTCCTTACACCACACACGAAAATAGACTCAACATGGATGAAGGACCTCAATGTGAGAAAGGAATCCATCAAAATCCCTGGGCAATGTCTTTCTAATACTCTTTCTATTTCTGTTAATTCAGGGAAAAAGTATTTATTTATTTAGTTATTTATTTTTTAACATTACATTTTTAAATTTTAATTCTAGTATAGTTAAAATACAGTTCTGTTTTAGTTTCAGGTTCACAACATAATGATTCAGCAATTTTATACATCACTTAGTGCTCATCATAAGTTACTATTAATCCCCTTCACCTAGTTCACCCATCGGTTTGTTCTCTATAACCAAGAGATTTGTGGTTCATCTTTATTTTTTAGGAAAAAGTATTTATTAAACAGCAATTTTCATTAGAATATAATGCTAAATTCTCTTGTGAACTTGATTATGATGAAAGATCAAAGCATGGTCTTTACTTTCAATAAAATTAAAACCTAATGTTATCATAGTTCTTACTAAGCTATAAAGAGATCTTCCCTGGTTCTTTTTTTTTTTTTTAATTTTCAAATACCTCTTTATGTATTCACCTGAAAGAGAGAGAGATAGAGCAGAAGGAGGGCAAGGGGCAGAGGGAGAAAGAGAAGTAGGGCCCCAAATATGGAGCTTGATTCCAGGACCAAGATCATGACGAGCCGAGGGCAGCACTTCACGAACTGAGCCACCCAGGCACCCCAAGATCTTCCTCATTAATATTGTCTTTGAAAATATGCAGTCTGTATAAAGGAACAAGTGTGAGAGAGGTTTCTAACTCTGTATTTTCTGCCAATGGAAAAAAATCCTGTTAGATGTTATTTACAAAGTATTCCTACTTTTTTATTAAGATTCTACTATGTATAATGTGCAGCATGTCACCACAGAAACTTTAAAAAGTACATAGTCCCTGCATTAAATGAATTGAAAAAATATATAACAAGCTAGTAAGTCAGAATATTTTCTTCTTCTAATTTGAAGGAAAGACTTAGTTTTATAAATCTAATAGAGAAATCAAAGAGATAATAAAGGCAAAAAAAGGCAACTGAAACTCAATAACAAGATCTTAACTAAATTTTTTTTTTCTTTAATGAGTAAAACAAAATTTCTTAGCAACTAATATAATTCTTCCTTTTTGAGGCAAAAACAGGATCTAAAAATAAAAAATTCCACTTGAAAAAAAAAAAAAACAAACATTCTGAGAGCCAGGTTCTCCTGGAATAATATGGCATCAGTATAATATTCACAAGACTACTTGAAACTTTAATATATTTATGGTATTTGGGGCCAAAAGATTTACTCAGTCTTGGCTCTGAAACATATTACCATTTAAACATAATAGAGTCAGAGTAAAACTGCTTTAAATAAAAGGGATATCCTAGAGAGACTTGCTAGATTGGCTCAGGAGAGTATTGTCAAGTGCTGCGATAAGACATTAGAGTCCTTTCTGATTTTCAAAGTAATTCTATGAAACAAATCGTCTATGTGATATTACTTAATGGCAAGAACTGCTATTTTTCATTTAGTAATTCTAAACCTTTGCATAGAAACCCTGCTACAGTTGGAGTGCTCGGGTGGCTCAGTCAGTTAAGCATGTGACTCTTGATTTCAGCTCAGGTCATGATCTCAGGGTTGTGAGATCAAGCCCCATGTCAGACTTTGCACCGGGCTTGAAGTCTTCTTGGGATTCTCTTTCTCTCTCACTCTACCCCTCCCTACCTCACTTGCACACATGTGCTCTCTCTAAAAAAAAAAAAAAAAAAAGTTAAAAAAAAAAAAGAAATCCCTGCTAGTTAAAGTAATAAAATCTAAGAACAAGAACATGCACAAATTTATATAAAATCACATACTGTAATGCAGAGTTTCAACAATTTAATTATACCTCAAACTTTTTCCACTATAATTTTCACCCTAAGTCATATATATAGTACATTGTTTACCTTGAACACTCAAGGACAACACACCCTGAGAGAAAATATTTTTATGATGCATTAAAATGGAAAGACATTTCATCCAGAATGGTAATCCAGAATGGTACTTTTTCAGTGACTGTCCAATTTCCTATATGCTCTTAAATTTATTTTAAAATACATTTTTAAATTTATTATTTATCTGAATAATATTCAACAAAGAACTCAGATCAATTTTAAGTGTTAAATGAAAATCTAACCTTGTTTGAAAACAGTGATATCTCTTAATATAAGAATGCATTTTACAGGGGCACCTGGGTGGCTCAGTGGGTTAAGCCTCTATCTTCGGCTCAGGTCATGATCCCAGGGTCCTGCGATCGAGCCCCATATTGGGCTCCCTGCTCAGTGGAGAGCTTCCTTTTCCCTCTACCTGCTGCTCACCCTGTTTGAGCTTTCTCTGTCTCTCTTTCTTTCAAATGAATGAATAAAATCTTTTAAAAAGAAAAAAGAATGTATTCTACCTTTGGTTGTAGATAAACTTTGTCACATTCAAATATGTAATTTCTTTTCCCCAGCATTAGCATTCTTAATGCTGCAGGCAAGTAGATAACAGCCTCTCATCAGCAGGGAACGTTACATTATAAAATGACACCCCATATTATTTCCATATGAAGTTTATCACACAACAAAACCTCACCTTTTTTGTAACCTTTTACTACTATCATATATATGTGTTCTTTTCCAGATTTTGTTTTATTTATGCAATGTACTTCTAATTATTGGCCTTAATTCCCTCTTGCATTTGCACTGAGATTGTTATTGCTTGCACCATGTAAACTTAAAAATATATAAACATTTATAATATATATGTATATATATATACATATGTGTGTGTGTGTGTGTGTGTGTGTGTGCACATACACAAACACACATACAAAGGTTAACTCTGGACAAAATTATTCTCTTTCACATTTTTAGTAAAAATTTTAAAACCATATAAAAATAAGAATACCAATTTTGGCATATATAGCAAAAAGAGCTGATGAAGAAACTATAATTAGAAAAAAAAATAATGAAAAGTAGCCAAGAATTAAAGACTCCATTACTTTCCTAATACTAATATTTTTCAAAATTTTGTTTGAATCAATCTGTTCTAAAATCTGATATTCAATATGAAGAGCACTGAAATAATCCTTTGAATAGTTTTATTAATTACATCTTTTTGCATGTGTGAATACATAGCAACCTTTCTTTTAATATTCAAAAATCCAAGACTATCACCAAAGTAGTACCTTTATCTAGTATTAAGTTATTCTAGAAAATAACCTAGAAAGAGACACTCTGATTTACTCTACCAACTGATCAACTGTTTATTGAGCTGATTCATATAGCAATATGTATAATCATTTGTTGTTTGTTATATTCAAATTTGCATTATGGGATATTAGTGTGATTTAGCAACATAGTCTTCTTCCTTTATAAAGTTACAATGGAGAAATTAAGAGATAATGATACTGGCTGTATTTCTTTGTATTCAGAATATCTTCTCAATTATATATTCTCTATATGGTGGCTTGGTCTTATACCTGTATGATAACTGAGCCATCACGTGGTAAAAATAGAAAACAACCTGGTCTATATTTTGGCAGGGGGTATCTCCAAATTGATTCTTTCTATTGATCATTCTCTATCTCATTTATTATGTCTCTCCCCTTACTAATATGATGACAGTGACTCTGTCATAGACTGATATCTGTTCAACAAAATTTATTCTCCCGTTCTTTGTGAACACACATGTAGACATCTCCCAGCCTCTCTTGTATGTAGGTAAAGCCATATGACCAATTTAATCAGCAGAGTGTGAATGGAAGTGACATCTGCCATTTGGGGTTGGATCCCTCAAGACAGAAGCATGGCTCCTCCATGTTTCTGCCATCTGGGATTGGAATAAGCAGAATGCCCTTAGAAGCTCTGTACCAAGGACTGCAGAGGTGCCAAGCTTGGGTACCTAAATAACAGTGTACAGCCAAATTCCTGCCTACCTAAAACACCAACACAGACCACTCAATGACAGAGGGATAAAAAATAACACTCATTTTGTTTGGATCACTAAGTTACTGTTACTTCTCTTGTTATAAAAGCTTAGCTACCCCAACTGATATAGAGCTCACAAGTCTGGTGCTATCATAACAAAAATATATGGCATTTTCTTAGCAGTTAGAAAATACACAGTAAGTAAATAAGTATAATGGTCTATAAAACCAATAACCCTTTTTACACCATGATAAAACTTATGGTAAATGGTCAAGTGGGCTAAATTGGAAAGATTGTATTTGCTTCTAAGAGAGATTATATCACTAGAATTTGTAGTTAGAAAGGGTCAGAATATTAGTGTTTGGACTAACAAAGGCTGCTTGCTTTTTTTTTTTTTTTAAAGATACAAGAAGAATGGACTACAGATAAAATTAACAGTTTCATAACCAGAAATGATGAGAAAGAGTTCAGAATTAAAAGTAAGAATTATTTATCTTAGGTTGGGTCCTCTAGAGGGGACTATGAAATCTAAGAACAAAAAGAGAAAGGGATTGCATAAGACATAGAGAAAAAGGAAGGAAATCAAAAGTGGGCATTATTAAGAAGATTGTAACTATGGACAGCCTCAGTCCTGCTGGGGAGCTCTGGGAGACTCTCTAACACACACTTCAAATTTGTCCCACCTGAGGGACAAGAAATTGGGTTATACAATTTTAGTCCGATCTGCACCTTGGGTCACTGGAATTTCTGACTTGTCCTATGCACACAGGCTAAGAGGAAGTCCTCAACCAAAGGACTGAAGATGCTTGCAGGGGTGGGCTACTGTGAGCCCCTACCTGAGTATGCTGAGACAATTTAACAGGGCACCAACGGCACCTCTATGGTTTGTGTGGTTACTCACACATGTAACAGACTAAAAATGAATACATTAGGAGTTTAATGAGTTTGAGAAGAAACTGTATTGCAAAAAAAACCCCACAGGGCTAATCTAAGAAAATCTGTGATTTTAGGCATTTTACATCACCCTTCAGCCCCCAAACTTGGACCAACAGAAAGAATTGTAGAGACCTAAATTCGATATACCTAATCAGTGTCTACTTTATATGTGGCTGTGAAAAAGAATGGTTAAGGACGAACCTTCCAACAGGCAAAACTGGGTACCATGAAGGACAATGGGTGATAATTTTCCTCCCATAGAGTAGAACCAGAGTTGAATCAAGAAACTTGTCCAATGTCAGAGCAGAGGACCTTCACAATTTATGTCCTGCAAGATTGCAGAATTGCTTTAGGCTAGGTTCTACAATGTGTCTGCCATTCTTTCTTCTTCTAAATGGGAGTTTTACTGCATTTCCTGCTCTCCCATTATATATTAGATGGTATTAATACTTTGTCTTTTAGTTTATAGGTCACAAAATCCTAAATCTGGAATTCTATAGTGGAATTGTCCAGAAATCCTAAAGGTAACAAGTGAATACTTGTCTTCTTTGGGGTACAGCATGACTACAATTTAATTTGTACAGAGAATAGTTTCTTTTTAAAACAAAGTGTGATGTTTTTCTTTTATTGTTTATAAGTTTAAATATGGATTTTAATGAGTGAATGCTGAGTAATAAAGGGATATATTGGGGAGTTAATGTCTGTTGATTTTTGGCACCCACCTCTACCCATGCAATGCTAGAGCTTTTATTTTGGGGACCAGAAGGACCATATTTTTCAGATCCTTTTGCCATCAGGGTTTCAGATCTGGTTTGGATTCTAACATTCAGATTCACTAGGCCATACTTTCTATCATAGAAGTGAGAGAGATGCCATTTTTCTTCTGTAACATAGTGCCTGTGGACAGGCTACAGGAGATGTCAATATTCTGTGTGTGTTGCTTTTATTCTTTGGGTGGTCAGTAGCCAACAGTAGTCTGGACCAGCTGGGAAGTTGTCTGTGGTTTCTTCCAGTTTCTTAACATTTGGGTAGCATCAACTTCCTGCTTTCTTGAGCATAGCTTCAGAGGCATAACTGGAACATTAAAATGTCTCTTATCTTCCTTAAAATTCTTCAGACTTTTCAATTAGTGTATCATGCATGAGAAGAAGAATATGCCTCCACATTTGTTGGGCAAAGGAGCAGACTACAGAAGATATTATTTGTTCGCTTCCAAATCTATTTTCTCCCTCCCATCTAGGCATGCCCTAGACTACACTGCTCATACGTCCTGGAGACAATGTGGCCACACAACTAAATTCTAGCCAATAAAATTGGAGCAAAACTGATGCATGCCACTGTTTTTGATGGTTTTAAAACAGAAGCTTGCCTCCTCCAAATTCCCTTTTCCCTTTTCTTTTGGAATGTCAATGAACTGAGCAATCTTGGAAGCCACATGTGGATGATGGCAGAGACATGACAGCTCAGTTCCATGAATATAGATTAGTCTAAAACATTGCTTTGAACTGTTATAGCAGAGAAATAAACTAGTCTCTTGTTTGAGTAGTGATCAATGCTTTGTCTCTACAAACTACTAGAAGGAATTTTCTTTTCCTTTTTGGTTACTTTTTATGTTGAAATAATTATAGATTCACAGGAAGTTGCAAAGATAGTACAGAAATCCTACTTATCCCTCACTCAATTTCCCTAATAGTTACAGATTTTGCGTAATTATAGCAAGGCATTGTGTGTTAATATAATGCATGTATATATTTTTAACATTTTGCCATATACGTATATATATTTATGTGACCATCACTACATCAAAATGCAGAATTATTCCATTACTATAAAGATCTGCTCATGCCCTTATAGTCACACCTACATTTTCACCAAAACTCCTAACCCCTGGTAATCACTATTATCTTTTGAATTTCTATAATTCTTTCACTTCAAAACTGTCATATCAATAGAACCATACAGTATGTGATGTTCTAAGAATGGTTCTTTTCACTTATCCGGATACCCTTAATATCCATCACAGTTGCTGTGATGATTGATAATTTGTTCTTTTTATTGCTTAGTAGTATGCCAGGGCTCTGTGAATGTGCCACAGTCTAACATTTCACACATTAAGAAACATTTTGGTTGTTTCAAATTCCTTACTGTTACAATTAAAACCATTTTAAACCACCATGTACAGATATTGAGCCAACAGTTCCTTTCCATTCTCTGGGATAAATGCCCAGGATTGCAATTATTGGGTTGTTGGTAAGAAACATCATATTTCATTTATTTTTTAAAAGATTTTATTTATTTATTTATTTGACAGAGAGAGAGATCACAAGTAGGCAGAGAGGCAGGCAGAGAGAGAGAGAGAGAGAGGGAAGCAGGCTCCCTGCCAAGCAGAGAGCCCAATGCAGCACTCGATCCCAGGACCCCTGAGATCATAACCTGAGCCGAAGGCAGCAGCCTAACCCACTGAGCCACCCAGGTGCCCTGAAACATTATATTTTTAAAAAGAAACTTTCAAACTAATTTCCAGAGTGGATATGTTGTTTTACTTCCTCCCCAGCAATGCATGACAGATCCAGTGTCCCTGAACTCTCATCAGCATTTGGTATCATTGCTATTTCTATCTGTTCTAATACATGTATACAAAGATCTCACCATAGTTTTAATTTACATATCCCTCATGGCTAGTGATGTTGTAAATTGTCATGTGCATATTTGCCACCCATATATTCTCTTTGATGATGTATCCCTTCATACCCAATTGAATTGTTTAATTGACTGCTGAATTTTGTAAGTCCTCTATATAACTCTAGATAAGAGTTTTTGTCAGGTATGAGTTTCACAAATATTTCCTCCCAGTTTGTATCTTGTCTCTTGATCCTATTAGTAGAGCCTTTCACAAAACAAAAATTGTGTTCATTTGTTTGTTTTTTAATTTTGGTGAATTCTAATTACTTTCTTTCTTGTCATGTCTGTGAATTTTTCACCAACTCTTAGTTTCCAAAGGTTTTCTCTTAGTTTATCTCCTAAAAGATTTACAGTTTTACATTTAATTCTACACTCAATTATGAGTTAATTTTTGTATAAGAAATGAGGTTTGAGGGTCATGGATAGGTTTGATTGGCCTATGGATATTCAATTGCCCTAACACCTTTTATTTAAAAAAACTGTATTTTCTCCACTGAAGTCCTTTGCACCTTTTTCAAAAGTTGGCAAGGTTTCTTTGTATTGATCTGTCAAACTCTCTATCCTGTTCTGCTGATACATGTGCCTGTCCTTCCTACAGCATAATGAAATCTTGATTCCTATTGCTATATAATTAAGTCTTAAAATTGGAGAGATTGAGTCCCACCTCTTTATTCTTTGATTTTTTGCAGAACTACTACCCTCGGTCTTTTGTTTTTCCATATGTCTTGGGATAATATTGTCTATGTCTACAAAAGAAAAATCTTTGAAGGATTTTGATAGGGATTACATTAACACTCTATATAAATTTCACATCTTTACTGTGTGGCATCTTCTAATCCTTTAACATGGAATCTCTCTCATTATCTTAATTGTCTTTGATTTGTTACATGAAAATTTTTAGTTTGGGGTATTTCTATTTTGTTGGATTTACTCTAAGTATTTCATTTCATTTTTTGAGACTTGGATATAGTATTATAATTTAAGTTTAGTATTCATGTGTGCACTGGCAGTATATAGAAATAAAGTTGATTTTTGTATGCTGATCTTTTAACCTAAAACCATGCTGAACTTCCTTTTTAGTTTTAGTTGGGATTTTTTTTTCCTTAAATTCCTGATGATTTTCAATGTAAAACATCATATCAATCTTCAGATAGGGTTTTATTTCTTCCTTCCCAATCTGTATGCTTTTTATTCCCTTTCCTTTTGTTACTGTACTGGCTAGAACTTGCACTAGCATGTTGAAGAGCAGTGATGAAATTGGAGATTCTTTCCTTGTTCCCAATACTAGGGGAAATTCATTCAGTTTTTCAGCGTTAAAATATTGATAGGTGTTGGCTTTTGTGTGTGTTCATCAAGTTGTAGATATTCTTTCTTATTCCTAGTTTTCTTTGAGTTTTTTCTTTCTCAAGAAGTGCTGAATTATGTCAAGCACATTTTCTGTATCAATGAATGTAATCCTGTGATTTTTCTTTTTTAGCCTAAAATATGGTGGATGATATTAAGTGATTTTGAGTATTGATCCAGCCATGAATCTCTGGAAAAAAATCTCTCTTATAATTCCTTGTTACATAATTCTTTTTTTATATATTGCTAAATTATATTTGCTAATATTTTACCAATAATTTTCATGTATACTGATAAGGGGAAATAACCTATATTTTTTTTATCTTATTTTAGAATCATGGTAACAATTTCCTCATAGAATGAGATTAGAAGTGGTCCTTATCAAATCTATATGCAGAAAACTATAAAGTACTCATGAAAGAAATTGAGGAAGACACAAAGAAATGGAAAAATGTTCCATGCTCCTGGATTGGAAGAATAAATATTGTGAAAATGTCTATGCTACCTAAAGCAATCTACACATTTAATGCAATCCCTATCAAAATACCATCCATTTTTTTCAAAGAAATGGAACAAATTACCCTAAAATTTATATGGAACCAGAAAAGACCTCGAATAGCCAAAGGAATATTGAAAAACAAAGCCAAAGTTGGTGACATCACAATTCCGGACTTCAAGCTCTATTACAAAGCTGTCATCATCAAGACAGCATGGTACTGGCACAAAGACAGACACATAGATCAATGGAACAGAATAGAGAGCTCAGAAATAGACCCTCAACTCTATGGTCAACTAATCTTCGACAAAACAGGAAAGAATGTCCAATGGAAAAAAGACAGCCTCTTCAATAAATGGTACTGGGAAAATTGGACAGCCACATGCAGAAAAATGAAATCGGACCACTTCCTTACACCACACACGAAAATAGACTCCAAATGGATGAAGGACCTCAATGTGAGAAAGGAATCCATCAAAATCCTTGAGGAGAACGCAGGCAGCAACGTCTTCGACCTCAGCCGCAGCAACATCTTCCTAGGAACAACGGCAAAGGCAAGGGAAGCAAGGGCAAAAATGAACTATTGGGATTTCATCAAGATCAAAAGCTTCTGCACAGAAAAGGAAACAGTTAACAAAACCAAAAGACAACTGACAGAATGGGAGAAGATATTTGCAAACGACATATCAGATAAAGAGCTAGTATCCAAAATCTATAAGGAACTTAGCAAACTCAACACCCAAAGAACAAACAATCCAATCAAGAAATGGGCAGAGGACATGAACAGACATTTCTGCAAAGAAGACATCCAGATGGCCAACAGACACATGAAAAAGTGCTCCACGTCCCTCGGCATCAGGGAAATACAAATCAAAACCACAATGAGATATCACCTCACACCAGTCAGAATGGCTAAAATTAACAAGTCAGGAAATGACAGATGCTGGAGAGGATGTGGAGAAAGGGGAACCCTCCTCCACTGTTGGTGGGAATGCAAGCTGGTGCAGCCACTCTGGAAAACAGCATGGAGGTTCCTCAAAATGTTGAAAATAGAACTACCCTATGACCCAGCAATTGCACTACTGGGTATTTACCCTAAAGATACAAACATAGTGATCTGAAGGGGCACGTGCACCCAAATGTTTATAGCAGCAATGTCTACAATAGCCAAACTATGGAAAGAACCTAGATGTCCATCAACAAATGAATGGATAAAGAAGATGTGGTATATATACACAATGGAATACTATGCAGCCATCAAAAGAAATGAAATCTTGCCATTTGTGACGACGTGGATGGAACTAGAGGGTATCATGCTTAGTGAAACAAGTCAATCGGAGAAAGACAACTATCATATGATCTCCCTGATATGAGGACATGGAGAAGCAACATGGGGGGTTAGGGGGATAAGAGAATAATAAATGAAACAAATGGGATTGGGAGGGAGACAAACCATAAATGACTCTTAATCTCACAAAACAAACTGGGGGTTGCTGGGGGGAGGTGGGGTTGGGAGAGGGGGAGGGGGTTATGGACATTGGGGAGGGTATGTGCTATCGTGAGTGCTGTGAAGTGTGTAAACCTGGCGATTCACAGACCTGTACCCCTGGGGATAAAAATACATTATATGTTTATAAAAAAAAAAAAAAATTGGAAGGGGAGGTGAACCATAAGAGACAATGGACTCTGAAAAACAACCTGAGCGTTTTGAAGGGTGAGGGGTGGGAGGTTGGGGGAACAGGTGGTGGGTAATAGGGAGGGCACGTTTTGCATGGAGCACTGGGTGTTGTGCAAAAACAATGAATACTGTTACGCTGAAAAAATAAATTTAAAAATATTAAAAAAAAAAGTGGTCCTTATCTATTTTCTGGTACAGATTCTGCAGAATTGGTGTTAATTGTTTCAATGTTTGGTAGACTTTTAGTTTTACTGATTTCTCCATAATTTTATTGTTTTTAATTTCATAGATTTAAGTTCTTGTCTTTATTTTTTTTTTAGATTTTATTTATTTATTTGACAGAGAGAGATCACAAGTAGGCAGAAAGGCAGGCAGAGAGAGAGAGAGGGAAGCAGGCTCCCTGCTGAGCATAGAGCCCGATGTGGGGCTCAATTCCAGGACCCTGGGATCATGACCTAAGCTGAAGACAGAGGCTTTAACCCACTGAGCCACTCCAGTGCCCCTAAGTTCTTGTCTTTATTATTTCTTTCTTTCTGCTTGTTTTGGGTGTATTTTGCTCTTTTTTTTTTTTTTTTTCAGTTTGCTTAGTTGGGGGCTGAGATTATTGATTTGAGACTTTTCCCTTTTCTAATGTATCCACTTAATGCTATACATCTCCCTCTCATCACTATAGCTATATCCCACAAATTTTAGTATGTTGTACTTTCATTTTCAATTAGTTTGATGCATTTTTCCTTAATGACATTCTCTTTGTTATGTGAATTATTTAGAAGTATGTGTTTAGGTTTCAAATGTTTGGTGATTTCATTGTTATATTTCCTTTGATTGATTTCTATTTTTATTCACTTGTGGTTAAAGAACATATTACTATAGTGTCATTTTTTTTAATTTGTTAAGGTTTGTTTTATGGCCAAGGACATGGTTTATGTTGGTGTATATTCTATGGGCACTTGAAAGGAAGTCTATCATGTAATTGTGGGATAGTGTGTTTTAATGTTGATTATATCCTGTTGGTTGATGGAATTCCTCTATAACCTTGCTGATTATGTGTTGAGGCACTCTATCAATTGCTGTGAGAGGAGTGTAAATTCTCCAGTTATCATTCTTTTTTTTAAAGATTAATTTATTTGAGAGAGAGAATGCATGTGTGAGTGGGGGAGGAGCAGAGGGAGAGAATCCTCAAGCAGACCCCAGCTGAGCTGATCACTGAGCCCCAGGCAGGACTCTATCTCATGACCCATGATGTCAAGAACTGAGTTGAAACCAAGGGTTGGTCACCCAAATTGACTGACGCACCCAGGGGCCCCCAATTATCATTCTTTTTAAAACAACATGTTCTAGCAAAGCCATTTTGATTCATCTATGATATTATAATTTAAACCATCACTTTTAGAAGTGACCTTTATTTACTAAACATACAATACAATATTTTAAACAATCTACTTCCCTCTAAATAATTCATTTTTTAGTCTTTACACCTTTACCTTTAGGAAGTGCTCACTAATTACTTCTAATAGGGATAATTATAGCAAGTCTTTCTAGGCTTTTTTTCCCCTTTTTTCCTAAATAAGCTTTCAAAACTCCTTATAAAGACATTATATATGGGAGTCAAGGTTTTGAAACAATTTTGAGAACCTAATTCTAGAACCATGAGGGACTCAAGAAATAAAGTTCATTTATAAATAACAGAATAGAAAGAATGTATGAAAAAGCAAAAGTCATTTTTCTGCCCCAAATGAAATTCAGATCCTAGGTACTGAGGGTGGAGGACAGATTATAAACCCAGAGGGTTAGACAAAATTCTTTCATCTCTAGTGTGGACTGTATTGTGATAGTTATTGAATTCAGAACCTGGTAGAATATGCCAAGCTGGTTAATGAAAGAAACTAAGGATCAGACAAGAAAAATGTGTCTTATCCGAAGTCAATGTAGAGAGTGACAGCTGAATCAGGCAAGACTTCACTTCTCTAAATATTGACAATTCTTTTTTTTTTTTTAATTTCTTTATTTTCAGAGTAACAGTGTTCATTGTTTTTGCACCACACCCAGTGCTCCATGCAGTACGTGCCCTCCCTATTACCCACCACCTGGTTCCTCAACCTCCCACCCCCCCCCTAAATATTGACATTTCTAATAAACCTCTCCAAAACTTAAAAGTAATCCAAAGGAGAAAGTGATATTTTCTGGATTTATCCAGTATTACAAGATTATTCATATTTTAGCCATCAGAATAGAGCAGCAATTCATATTATAAATCAAATTCAGTATAGAAAAACAAACCTGCATTTTTTTCACCAAAGTTTGTGAACTGTGAAATGTGCACCCACTAGAACTCTGTATCACACAGACTAAAACTATCCTGACACTTGCCAAAATACCTATAACCTTCCCATCCCTAACATGAGATGTACTGCGATTCATATTGTAAGGTCAGTGAAAGGGAGAGAATAAGAAATGGGATAAAAGTCAGGAACTCCAAAAAAAAAAAAAATTATTTGGAAATCACAAATGCTAAAATATTAACGGCTTGAGTATCTGAATATCAGTATTTCCAAAAGAGTCAAAAAGGCCAACTCCAAATTCTTTCCAATATCTTCATAGCTTTTCAGGACATTGTGGATGAAAGTTCACAATCTTAGCCCCAGTACCTAGGACACTAACAACAACCCAAACACCTACCCCTCTGCATGGCCAGTGTGTCCCAAGTTATAAACCAACTTCATACACGATAACTTTAACAGGAAGATACAAACGTGTTTTCTAAAAAGAAAATCAGCAAAACTCAGATATAAACATCTTTATTTGAATCCTAGTTCTATCATTCAACCAAGTGAAATCTTAATGGGGATAGCCATTCCACTGTCAGAGTGTCATGGTAGAACCATACTACATGCTCAGTATCTGTTAGCTGTTTTCTAAATCTGATCAAATTCCACTTCTCTATTAATAGCGCTATTGAGGGATGCCTGGATGGCTGAGCCAGGTAAGTATCTGCCCTTGGCTCAGGTCATGATCCTAGGGTCTTGGATTCCAGCCCTGCACTGGACCCCCTGCTCAGCAGGGAGCATGCCTTTCCCTCTACCTCTGCCTGCCATTCCCCCTTATGATTTCACTCTCTCTGTCAAGTTGATAAATAAAATCTTATTTAAGAATAGAGCTATTGAGTAACTGAAATTGTATTTCTTTAAAAATATGGATACTTGGGGCGCCTGGGTGGCTCAGTGGTTTAAGCTGCTGCCTTTGGCTCAGGTCATTCATGATCTCAGGGTCCTGGGATCGAGCCCCACATCGGGCTCTCTGCTCGGCAGGGAGCTTGCGCTTCCCTCTCACTCTCTCTGCCTGCCTCTCTGCCTACTTGTGATCTCTCTCTGTCAAATAAATAAATAAAATCTTTAAAAAAAAATATATGGATACTTACTCTTCCTATGTCAAAATGTTATATGGCTGAATATTGTATATATGTGATGGCCCTTTAAATATTAAAAATTACATTACAGAAATAAAATATGACCATTATTATTACATCATCATAATTATTAGTATCTCAATTGGTTAAAAGAGCAACTTTTTTTAAAATATCAAGTTCTTGATAGGAAAAATCAATTTCAATTAATGGATTTCATACTAAAACTGGCACAGAAAAAGTACAGGTTGTATATGTAAATTAATATTAACAGAACTACAAATCATTTTAACATTCTGCCAGCAGTCTTTGAAAATGTCAAAGATAAGAGTCCAGCTTTCTATTCTGAATAAATTATTGTTTTTTTAATTCTTTGTTTTTTATAATGCTCAGTTTTGCACAAACTTTGCCAAGTCTAGGGTGAGACAGGATCTATAAATATTTGCAATATTTAAATTTTCAGTCCCATGGGGAAAAAAATGATCACTATTTTCTTGCACCATTACATGGCTGAATAGACTGTAAATTAAACAGTGCACAGTGAAGGTGTGGCTGGTTTCATCATTCTTTCTTTTTTTTTTTTTAAAGATTTTATTTATTTATTTGACAGAGAGAGAGACAGCAAGACTGGGAATACAAGCAGGGGGAGTGGGAGAGGGAGAAGCAGGCTCCCCACTGAGCAAGGAGTTGATCCCAGGACCCCAGGATGATGACCTGAGCGGAAGGCAGACACCTAACGACTGAGCCAGTCATGTGCCCTGGTTTTATCATTCTAACATGAATTATATACATTTGCTCTGTTTTTCACATTTGTGATCATAACAAATTGGGAACCATCAGTTTTTAGGTCACAGAAATAAAAATCTTACAAACATAAAAGTTACATAGACATATCCAAAAGCACTGTTTTTTAAAAATCATCTGTAGCTTACCTGTGTAATTCATATGTGTATATACACATATGTAAAGATTTGATTTACAATAATAAATTTTGCATTCCTTTATCTTGACTACCATAAGCTTATTACCATTGGAAGTAAGTTGTGTTTAACTCAATATTTGCATTCTGAATTTTACTATGTTATTTATATAATGCAGTAAATATTGTTTCTATATTTGTAAGCCTTTGGGCAGTTACTTAAGTTCATGAGTTTTATTTCTCAAACTCAGAACAACCTAGACATAAGATGAACACTCCCCTATCTTTAAAAGAAAAGAGACCAATTAGAATACAGTTTCAAAACAAAGACTTTGACTTTATACCAAGTGATAATGTAGACATGGTTTCTACATTATGATCTCTTTGTGTTAGACCTGTCAAAGTTTCTCCAATGATTTTATATTATACCAGAAAGATTCATGGTATGTTTGAAACCTAGCAACAGTTTTCACCCGGAAGTAATAGAACTGTAATGGGTACAAATAAGGATCACATACTATACATTATTCTGTTCTTTACAGAACAGTTCTGTTCTGCTTTTCTTTAAGCAGATCTTTAACAGTAACACTTACATGGAAGGTATCTTTTTGTAGGGAATAACAGACAAAACACAAACTAGAAGATATTTTGTTTTGTTTTGTTTTCATAATTACAGATAACTCTCAATTATCCATGCAAAGTTGTACTCATTGCCAGGTATAAGGGTAAGACTCAACCAGCTGGGCCAAGCAGTCAGGATGGTGGAGCCTCTATGTAAACAACTGTGCATTGGTACATGTGTTTCTTCATCAGACAAAAGGATGATGGTCAGAGGACAGTTGAGGTGACCCCATTTCATGACTCTGTATAGAAGGGTTCCCTCCAGTCAGTCAGAGGATCTGGGCTTAGGCTTATTCTTTCTAAAAAAAAAATATATATATATATATATATATATATATATATATATTTTAATATATAGGTACTCTGCGCTGAGCCATGTTTTAAGTGCTGTACCAGTTAAAAAAAATAATACTGCCCACCCTGAAGCTTACATTATAGATTCTTTTATTAAAGGCTGTAGCAGATTTTTCTATACTTACTACCTTACTCCTCGGCCCATGCTTTTCCTAAAAAAACAGTTTTTGTCCTCAACATTTATCCAAAGCTGAAAATTATTATCATAAAATAAGTTCTTGGAGTATAGAAAAATAAGTATGGTGAACCTTTCAAAAAAACATCTCAGGGATGCTTCAGCAGTTCATTTGGTTAAGCATTTTACTCTTGGTTTGGGCTCAGGTTGTGATCTCAAGGTTATGATCTTGAGGTCCTGATCTCAAGTCATGGAATGGAGCCCAGCATCCAGCTCTGTACTCAGCAAGGATCTGCTTGAAATTCTCTCTCACCCTCTCCCTCTGCTCCTCCCCACTCTGTTCTCTCTCTCTAAAATAAAATAAATAAAAACTTTACCAAAAAAAAAAAAAAGGGTCTCAGATTCTGTTCGTCTTTGTGGAAGGCACATTGACTCTCCTGGTAATGAGAAGCAATGAGTCAGTATTCTCTTTCATTGAGAAGTTTGTGACGTTGATCAAATATACATAATCCCTACCCTTCCTACCCAGAGGGCTAAAGAACATTCAAAAGCACTTCCCTTGAACAGAATGATAAGAGGCCTAGTTCTTATCTTAAGTGTTCTGATCACACACACAAATCATCACTTTGGGAGGTGACAGATATGTTAATTAGCTTGACTGTGATGCTCTTAAATAGCGATCCAAACATCACATGTTACACCTTAAATATAAACAATTTTTGTCAAGTGTATGTACCTCAATAAAGCTGAAAAAAATAAAAATAAAATATAATTTTAAAAGTAGTCCCAGTTCATTCTAGATTTCTCTGGGACAAGGAGTATGAGACATTCTGAGCAAGCACTAGAGAAAATGGCTTAGCAAGGCAGTAAAGGCAGGGGAGCAATCAGGTCAGAAGCACTTTGGCATGGCCCTCACATAAACCTGTCAACTTTTATTTCACCTTGTCAGATATGGAGTAACTATAGGAAGCAGTAGGGAAAATGTGTAGCTATTTCCTGGCCTTTTAGAAAATGACTCCATTGAAGACATCCTTGCCCTTTGCTGGAAAGAGACTTCTACAGAAGGCTCTGGCCAAAGGGGAAAGTCCTGCCTTTTCTCATTCAGAAGTACAGCATGTTTTTATTCTGTAATTCTCATTTCCTTAAATGAGGTGAGGGGATGAATCACCTGGAATGTTCTCTCCATCCAAAGCCTACTCTAAATGACCCTCAGGTCACTAATAGTCATTCAGATAAATGTCACCAAACTCCCCAGATGCTGCTCTGTCAACTCTTTAAAATAAAACAACATAGCTTAAAAATTTTTTTTGAGTGAATGTGTCTTCAGTGCTTGACTTATTTGTATTACAAAAACCACAGGGGGCGCCTAGGTGGCTCAGTTGGTTAAGCAACTGCCCTCCACTCCTGTTGATCCTGGAGTCCCAGGATTGAGTCCCACATCAGGCTCCCTGCTCCATGGGGAGTCTGCTTCTCCCTCTGACCTCTCCTCTCACATGCTCTCTCTCTCTCAAATACATAAACAAAATCTTTAAAAAAAAAACAACAACAACTGTGGTTTCTTTTTTCTAAATAGTGAACTTGTGCATACTTTGAAATATTTTAAGAATAAAACTATACTACTTAGAGTCTGTTATAAATTTGATTCATAGTAGACTCTTAATGTCAATAAAGCCAAATGATATGAATATAAGGCAGAACATTTCATAAGATCACTTTCTAGGGGCGCCTGGGTGGCTCAGTGGGTTAAGCTGCTGCCTTCGGCTCGGGTCATAATCCCAGGGTCCTGGGATTGAGCCCCATGTCAGACTCTCTGCTCAGGGGAGCCTGCTTCCCTTCCTCTCTCTCTCTCTGCCTGCCTCTCTGCCTACTTGTGATCTCTGTCAAATAAATAAAATCTTTAAAAAAAAAATCACTTTCTAAATTTCAAGGAATGATATTTAAATAGTTTTGATATAATACAGACATATTACCTGGAGTGAATATTATAAGAACTCTATCAGTGATGGCAATAGGATTTATTACAATAATTTACATTGTTTATACAATGGTTTTATTACTTCGCAAAGCATACCTTATGATCTATATTTTGTTATGGGCACTTTCATTAATTCATTTAATACATTTTTTTCATCACTTACTGTAAGTCCATCATGATGCCACTCAAAGGAAATACAGAAACGACCATGAAGTAGGAATTGTTTTCAAAGAACTTGCAGTTTAATCAAGGAAAATTATGATGTATTGTAATTAAATATTTAATTATAATATCACAGCAAATTCTACAATGAATTAAATAAAGGAATCACATAGAAACATAGTTTAACTGAGCTAGCTGGGATCTGGAATTCTCTGTTAGGAAGAAATATCTAAGCAAAAAGATGAAAAATAGGAGGAAAGCCAGCTAAAAAATAAGAAAAATATGTATTGGGTAGAAATAAAAAAGGCGAAAAAGCTCAGACTTTAGCACATTCAAAGAACTGAAAGGAACAAGTATGTCACAGAATGAAGGGAAAGTAACAGAGGTGGAACTTGGTAAGAAGTAGCTGCAGAAGTCAAATGCCTAAAGGTCAGGAATTTGAATAAGAAGTCTTTGAAAGGTCATACAAAGTGGTAATAACAGATTTCTGTTTTCAAAACGCAGCTCTGTCTGCAGTGTGAAAGAAGTATTGGAGGACAAGAATAAAAGCAGAAAAATTCATCATGTAGTTGTTGTATCATCCAGGAAAGACAATGCTGACAGGAACCAAAGAATCTGCAATGTGTACGAAGTGAAATTCAAAGGAAGCGTTGACGCCCAATTTCTTTGAAATATCTCATGAACTACTTGAACTTGTTAACAGTTTCAGCTAAACCATGCCATTTCCCTTTCAGTGACATCATATCTTCTTTGGGGCACCCAGGTCAGTTGAGCGCAGGACTCTTGGTTTTGGCTCGGGGTCTGAACTCACGGTCATGAGATGAGTCGGGCTCCCTGCTCAGCACAATCTGCTTAAGACTATCTCTGCCTCTCCCTCTGCTCCTTCCCACCATGCTCTCTCTCTCTCCCTAAAGTAAATAAATACATCTTTTTAAAAATATTTTTTTAAAGTAAATACTGCAAATAAGCATAGAACAGGATATGAAGGTGGCAACGTATGACTTGACTCGAACAGTGGAGAAGATGTGTACTGTCTGACAAGCACACACATCCCATCACACCGTAATTCCAGTTAAGGATGAAAGAAAAACAGTATGTTTTCCTTCAATTTCCTCTCTGTATTTGGCTACTAAGTTATTAGGAAATGAATTTTCATTAAGATTTTTAGACCTATCAATTTAATAAATGACACTGTTAGGTGTTTCTTTTGGCTTAACGTTGCCATGAAAATGAAAATACGGAGAAACTAATGTCATGTTAGTAATTTCAAGTTGCAGCTGGATTTCAAACAAATGAAGTTGTCTTTTCACTTTTCTAAGAGTGCCTTGTGCAAAGCATAAGTGGTAATTTTAATGAAGTCCAATTTATTAATTTTTCCTTTCACAGATTGTGTCTTTGGTATTGTTTATAAAAACTCACCATCAAATCCAAAATCATTCAGATTTTCTCCTATGTTACCTTTTAGAAACTTTATAGTTTTGTATTTTACATTTAGGCCTACGATAAATTCAGTTAATTTTTATGAAAGGTGTCAAGTTTGTAATTATATTAGTTTTTTTGAATGTAGATATATAGTTGTCCAACACTGTATCTTGAAGAGACTATAGTTTCTTCATTGTATTTCCTTCCTTTTTTTTATATGTAAAAAAATCATTTGAACGTATTTGTATAGGTCTATTTTTGGATTTTCTATTCTGCTCCATTAACCTGTCTATTCTTTTCCCAATACCATACTGTATTGATTATCACAGCTTTATAAGTAAGACCTGAAGTTGGGTCATATCAATTCTCTGACCTTGTTCTTCTCTTTCAACATTGTTTTGGATGTGCTGGGTCTTGCCTTTTCTATATAAATTTTAGAGTTGGGGATGCCTGGGTGGCTCAGCTGGTTAAGCAACTGCCTTCAGCTCAGGTCATGATCCTGGAGTCTGGGATCAAGTCCCTCATCAGGCTCCCTGCTCATCAGGGAGTCTGCTTCTCTCTCTGACCCTCTCCCCTCTCATGTTCTCTCTCTCTCAAGTAAATAAATAAAATCCTTAAAAAATAAATTTTATAGTTAATTTAATATCTACAAAATAATTTCATGAGAATTTGGTTAGAAGTATGTTATATCTATGTATCAAGTTGGTAAGAACTGACATCTTAACAATATTAACTCTTCCAGTCCAAGAATATTGGAATATTTCTCCATTTACTTAGATCTTGATTTCTTCAAATAGAGTTTTGTACTTTTCTCCACACATACATAAACTTGTTAAATTTAGATCTGCTTCATTTCCTTTTTGTGCTAATGTAAATATGTAAATAGTGCTGTTTTTAATTTCAAATTCCAATAGTTCATTACTGACATGAAGGAATGCAATTGACATTGGTGTATTAATCTTGTATCCTATAACCTTTCTATAATCACCTATTAGTTATAAGGGTTTGTCGATTCTTTCAAATTTTCTACTAGACAATCATGTCATCTGTGACCAAATGTAGTTTTATTTATTTCCCATATACTACTTTCTTTCATTATATTAGCTAGGTCTTTTAGTACAATGTTGAATAAGAGGAGGAAGAGCAAACGCCCTTGCCTTGTAACCAATTTTAGGCCGAAAGCATCTAGTTTCTCACCATATATATGGTGGTAGCTGTAGCTTTTTTTTATACATACTCTTAACAAGCTGAGAAAATTCCCTCTTTAGTTCTAATGTGCTGTGAATTTTGGTCATGAACAGGTGGTGAAATATGTCAAATGCTTTTTCTGCATCTATTGGTATGATCAATTTTTTTTTTTCCTTTAGCTTAGGCATGTAATAGATTACATAAACTCATTTAAATGTTGAGCTAACCATGCATTCCTAGAATAAATGCCAGTTGGTCAGAGTATACAATGATTCTTATACATGACGGGATTCAATTTGTTAATATTTTGTTGAGGATTTTCACATCTGTGTTCATGAGAGATAATGGTCTACAATCTTTCTTTGTTCCAATGTGTTGATCCTGGTGTTAGAGTAATGCATGCCTCACTAAGTGACGTAAGAAATATCTCTTCTGTTCTTGCTTCCTGGAAGGTAATGTAGAGAATCGTTACGATTTTTTCCTTAAATGTTTAATAAAATTAACCACTGAAATGACCTGAGCCCCGTGTTTTTTGTTTTGGAAAGTTATTGATTATTGATTCAATTTCTTTAGTCAGTATAAGCCTACAGATGATCTATTTCTGAGTGTTGGCAGATTTTTTCATTCAGAGAGTTGATCAACTGATGGCCATATAAATTTTCATGAAATTCTTTTATTATCCTTTTAATGGGATCAGTAGTGATGGCTTCTCTTTTATTTCTGATATTAATAATTTTTGTATTCTCTCTTTTTTTCTTATTGAGATTGTACAAAAGTTCATCTATTTTAACAATTTCTTCCAAGAACCAACTTTTAGTTTTGTTGATTTTCTCTTTTAATTTCCTGTTTCCAATTTCATTGATTTCTTCTCTAATTTTTATTATTCTATAGCTTCTGCTACTTTGGATTTAATTTGTTCTCCTTTTTTAGCTCCAGTATGCATTTATGTTTACCTCTAGTCGTCTATCATTTATGTCCTCATTGAAATCTTACCTCTATATAGCTTAGAATAAAGCAGTCATTACTTATCCATGAGTTTAAAAGGAGTGGGTTTGAGTTTACAAATGATAATTATCTGAAAGCAAGTGATTTGAATCTGCAAAAACCAATATTTATTGTGAGAAAAAACGATTGTCTTGAAACTTTCAATCTGGACTCTAGATAGCAGTAAAGCTCCCAGGATTAAAGCACAGTGGCAGAAAGTTTAGGGTAAGACTTTAAGATGGTTACTGACACACAAAGAAAGACAAAACACTTCTTGGGGCTAGAGACGGAATCTAGTGGGAAGAAGACTGGACAGTCAAGTTCAGATACCAGATTCCTTCCCACCCCATCCCCTTAAACTCAAGGTCCTGTGAGGGGAAGTTTCAAAAATACTAAGGTAGGGTTCAGCAGTCCAGGAAACATGTGGCTATTTTCTCACTTCCACAGGCGGAGGTTTAGGAGATGGACATTTTTTAAAAGATGCCAGATTTTCAAAAGAGCTTCATTCCCTACAGGTTTACAAAAAAGGTGCAGAAGATCAAGGGCTCAGGAAGATTTCTAGGCATAAAGGCACTTTTAAACCCTACAGAAACCATCCACTGTACATAGAAATTTTCACTCCTCCTCAAGAGATTGGGAGTGCGGAGATGACCCAGGGAAGCTTGGGGTTAGCAGAGGAGGTAGCAGCATGTGGGGATGGCAAAGACCACAGTCCCTTGCAGCAAAGAACAGTGAAATTAAAAGGCCATTTTGAACCAACTTCCCTTCAGCCAGTACAGCAAGAAAAGACGGCATCTCCACAAAATTAAGCAAGATGAAAAACAATTACAAGCCTTAAAAATCTAATCCTACTTCTTGTTAACCGAACAATATATAAGGCCCTAGGTAATCTGGCTTACTATTGGAAAGAAAGGTTGAAGATTTTCTAAAATGAGATGTACCCAAATTGACTGAGTTCTGTCAGTTATACATCTCTTATCATTTGGCATCAAATCATGTGACTTGATGTATCCAAAGATGTGTGAGTAGATGCAACATCACCATATCCAGATAGAAGGTGCAAGAGCTGCTGCATGTTTATGTTAGTACTCTGTGCTTTTGAAAGAAACATGACAGATTTTATTTTTTTTTTATCTTTTTTTTTTTATTTATGACAGAGAGAGATCACAAGTAGGCAGAGAGGCAGGCAGAGAGAGTGAGAGGGAAGCAGGCTCCCCGCCGTTTCAGATTACAATTCTGCAACCCTGGGTGAGTTCAATGATTGACACAAATTCATACAAATGATAAGATAGAGAGCAACACTTGAAGGATGAAATTACAAAATATGAAAATGCAGAATTAGAATCTTACATATGTTTTGATCCAAACGCCTATTTTACAGAGTAGAAAAAGCAGTAGACAGTCTTCACTAACTGCCACATAACTTTAGTCCTTACAGAACTAACATTGCTATCTAGGCCCAGTATCCTTGGACTAAAACTTATTGTCTAGAACTAAGCCCTTGCTATCCAAGCCTATGGCCCTCCATAGAGAAAGCAAGTATTTCATTAACTCAGTATTCTTCATCAAAGTGGATGAATTTTTTTTTAATTTATTTCCTAATTGTCACCCAAGGAGAATACAATTTACACATTTGCTCAATCACTCATTCATTCATTTATTCACATACTCATCCATAATTTTTATGTAGGAAAATGAAGACAATATATAAAGAAAAAGTAAATATATAATGGGTAATATGGTAATAATTACTGTGTAAAATAAAAACAATAAAGGAGATAAGAAGTTCTACAAAACATAGGGAAAACCTCTCTAATAAGGTAACATTTGAGAAGAGACACAAAGGAAGTAAGAAAGTCAATCAGCATCTGTGGGAAGAGCATTCCAGCAAAGATGGAACAGCAACTGAGGAAGCCCGAGGTACAATAATGCTTATTATGTTAAAGAAGGAAAAAGAAGTCAGAATAAATGGGGAGGTAGTAGTGGGGGTGAGATCAGATAGGGAAGTGGTAGTAGCCAGTGAATTGTCCAAGTAGGACTTTGGAAGATTCAGGAACTTGGTCTGAGCGAGGGAGCTACAGATTCAGAAGCAGTGCTTAAGAAACTGCTACAGTTTGTCAGGGAATGGTTAAAAAGGAATGGTGGCTTAGGCCACATTTGTAGTGATGGAATGAATGAGAAATAACCAATATTTGGTTGTATCTTGAAGGCACACACACACAGTGACCAACTGCCTGGAGCAAGAGAGAAGAAGAGCAGTTGGAGTCACTCGGTGGCTTTTTAGTTCTTCATTTTGTTTGGTTTTTGTTTTCTATAGTAAGGACAGAAAAATCATACCACCCATTTTCCCTTTGACTTTATCACTGACAGGCACAAATCTAAACTGCAAGAAACTAGAGTCTACCCCTCCTTTTTTCAATTCTCCTTCAAAGTCTTATTTTCAATTCTCCTTCAAAAATATACAAGGAATCAGTGTTACTAGAAAGACTCTGGCTACAATTTTGCTCTGGGCTGACATTTTATATTAACCTAAGTTTCTTTACTTTTAATTTTTAAAATGTCACTTAAAAATAACTTTTTGTTTTTAATTATTCAAATCTAAATTCTGATCTAAAACTATCTCTATTTATGTATACTCATCTCTTGTCTTGGTCCTTCCTATAGCAAAACTTCTATATATACTATCTCTAATTCTTCTCCATTCTCTCTTCATAGTTTCTATCCATATTCTCCTTCAGTCACTCCACCAAATAACTTCTTTCACAGTTATCACTGACTTCTGGTTTGTAAAATCTAATGTCTACTTCTCAGTCCTCATCTCCCTTGACCCATCAACATTATTTGACATAGTTGGTCACTTTCTCTTCAAAACACTCACTCACTAGGCTTCTGAGAAAGTGTCCTGTCTTGATTCATTACCTAATTTGCTGTGTATTCTCAGTACCCTTACCCAGTTTATTCACCTCTAAATATTGGCAGTACCTAGAGATGAGTTCTCAGAAATTTTCTCTCTATATATATTGACTACAGAGCCTAGATGAACTCAACCTAATTCACGACATAAGCTAATAACTGAATACTGATGATCCCAAAAATTCATTCCTGGATTCCATGTTCGTCTATTTCCATTTCGTATCTCAGAGGACCTCTCCAATTTGCGTGTCTGAAACCCAACTTGCTATTTTACACCCCCACTGCTCTTCTTATAGTCCTCTCAACATCAGTTAATAGCAATTTTATTCTTTCAGTTGTCTATGCAAAAATGGGCTGGGTTTTTTGGGTTGTTTTGTTTTTGTTTTTGTTTTTGTTTGCTTTCACTTCCACATCTGATCCATTAGTTAATGCTATCACTCATATTTCATTATATCCAGAATATGACCATTTCCTCACTTCTACCATTACTACCTAGTTCTGTGAGACTGTCATTTCACCTTCGATGATTGCAACATCCTTTCTGTTCTCCCTGCCTCAGTTTTGTACCTTATACAATCATCATAGTGATTACTTTAAATCATAGAAAAGATATTACTGCTGTCCTCATAAGCTTTCTATTGGCTTCTCATGTCATTCAGAGTAAGCCAGTGGCTTTCCATGGACCACAAGGTCTTACTGATCCCATGTGTTTTCTCAGCTTCAATTTTAGATACTCTCCTTCTCCCTTCTACTCACTTTGCTCCAGCCATACTGAACCCCTTGATGGTCCTAAATATGACAAGTAGAGTCCTGCTTTGGGGAATGTTTTTTCTTAGATATCAACTTGGTTTATTGTATTATTTAAATCATGCTCAACATCACCCAATCAGTATGACAACCCTTTATAAAATAGTGTAAGTCTCTACCACCCCAGCTCGAGCAGGCATCTTATACCCCTTTTTGCCTGTCTTTTTTTTCCCCATATACCTGACACCATCTAGTGTACCCATTTTGCTTGGTTTTATATTATTGTACACCTTTTCCATTATATAGTAAGCCCCATAAGGACAGGGACTTTGCTTTGTTCTTGCTATGTCCCAGCACTTAGAATAAAGCCTGACTGAGAGTAGGTACTCACTAAGCAGAATATCTAAATGAAAGGCATAATATAAAGCCAAATGTTGATAGCAACAAAAAGATAATTTAGACAAAATTCATTTTTTTAAGTACCAGAGTCCATTTATAAACTTGAAAGATGTATATGACAAGCTACATTTGGGAGATGTAAATCTTTCTTTTTGCCCCTTTATAGACTTTAAAATAGCCATGGTATTTTCAAAATGCACAATTCATACTGAAAACCAATTGGGAAAAATGTGTTATGAAAGTTTTCTAGATTTTATGTTTGTAGTAAAATAAATTTTAGAGTACAATCATAATTCCTGTCTCTTGACAACTGCCATCTATATATAAATCTGTTTAGAAATGGGCCAAAGGACACATTGTAGGGTATCACCAAGAAATTTGATTCAAAATTATTTTTCATTAAAATACACTCCTGAATATATTTTATTCTGACTTTGACAGTATAATTTTAAATCTTAGATAACTACTTATTAAATGAACTATTATTTTAATAATTAAACAAAACTTAAAAAAATAGTACATGATATAAGTACTCCAAAACTGTGTCAAATGAAAGCTGTATGTCTTAGTTGACATATAATTCAATGGCTAATATAATGAGATTCCACCCCAAGAATGAAAAATATTAGCTCTTAAATCTTCATTTCAGGAACCAAAACCGTATGTTCAGTTGCTGATAGTAAAAGTTTTAGTACATGCACTTCTAAATTAGAAATATCACTGTAGCAGATTTTGTGACTATGAAATGGATCTACACTAAAGTATTTGAAATATTTAGTTTCATAAGTGAGAAGAATTGCATTTTTTTAAGTTGACTACTTTTATATGAAATGCAAAACATTCAGCCAAGAATTTACTATAATTCCTTGAAGAACTTCAAGAAAATAGGCAAATCTGGTAGAATTACTCCGCAGAAAAGCAGCAGCTGGATGAGGGCATTAGCTCACCCTTCTTGTGAGCTATATTTCGAGAGGCAGTTACCAAATAAGGAAAATGAGGCATTGGGAAAGGTTATGAGCAAGTGGAATCAGGCTCCTAGACCAAGAATAAGAGCAGGAGAAATTTTGCCAGTTGCCCCAAAGGCCAAGTGTAGTGGATCTGACACTCTTTCGCAGAAAACTTGAAGTCTCCAGTAAAAGAAATAACAAAATTATTATACCTGATAGAAAAACCACTGAGAGAAGAGAATTTTGCACACACGTTGGTCTTGTGGTATAAATAGATGGTGTGTGTGGATGTGGAATCAACTAAAAGTGGAATCCTTGATAAACTAAGCTCTAATTTCAGAGGTTTAGATTGTAGATCATGTATATTTAAATACTGAAGAAGCAAGGAGTCTTGTAATTGAAACCTGCTTGTACTTTGGGATCCTCATAAGGGGCTGTGAACTGAGCTATAATTCCTAATAACACTTTAAATGGAATTTTCACTTTAACACTCAATGCAAACTGTATTTCCTCCATGCCTGCCGAACTATTAGAGACATAGTAAATACAGGAGTGGTGATAAGCTGGCATGAAAAATGATGTCCCTTATAATGCTCTGGGATGAGTATTATAGATTTGATGGAGCAGGGGAAGAGGAACAGAATTAAAAATTGATTTTTGCATAATGAATCAGTCATACAGATCATTATATGATTTTACCAGAACAATTAAGTCTTTGGAATTTTTTCACAAAATAATCAGCAAGAGAATATTTTGGATGTTAGTATTTAATATAGCCTCAACTGACTCACAAGGTCTTTTAAAATTGAGTCATTGGCAGAAAAAGAAAGGAGACTTGTTTGAGCTCATTAAGCCCTTGTACTTTGATTCACTGTTGAGAAAGAATCTCTGTTAGAGATTCATGTTTGTCTGCAAATGGGAGAATAACTATTGAATCCACCTTGGAGCTAATGAATGAACCCACACAATAGCTGAGTCCAAAATATATCTGCTTGGAGCCCACGAGTTACATTCATGACAGCAATAATTGTAGAAAAGAGAGGGAGCCCAAGATCCCAGACTTACCTCCTCCCATGGACATACATGGACAAATCTACAGCTACATATAGATTATTTCCCTCTGAAAAAAAAAATCTAAAGACTATATAAACTGCTCTCCACAACATGAAATAAAAGGGCTACATCTAGATGGGCAAGAGAAAGAGAGACATGGTCTTGGGGGGAAAAAAATACTTCTCCTAGAGAACTGAATGGTTAGTGCCCTACATCAGGTATCCCAGTCCCTCAGATCTATGCCACAGAAATTAACTCCCAGAATGTCAGGCTTGAAAAACCAATGGACTTGATGCCCAGGGTTTCCAAGTGCTAAAGAGTTGAAATTCCCCTCTTAGAGGGCTTGTATGCAGTCTCGTTCACCCCAAGGCCCAGAAAAAAAAAAAAAGTACAGTTTAAAAAGTTCCCAGAATTTATATGAGGGAAATTAATTTCCTGACCTAGGGGACATCAACTAGAAGGCAGCAGACAGTTGAGACATTCTCTTTAGACAGATGTGCTGTTGCACTCTCCACATTGGCTACCAGCACAGGCAGGTGAACTCAGATGCAGCACCCCACAGCTGCCTCACTAGGTTGTTTGGGGGCAAGCAATTGTAGGACTTGCTGAGGCAGGAGAGCATGGGCAGTTGCAGCATTCCCCTACCCATTGGCTGGGGTAGGAGAGGATAAAAGTTTGGGAATTTCTTCTGCTCCTGAGCTACAGACCACTGTAACAAATATTACATACCACTGTAAGAAATCCCCACTCCCTAGCTGGGACCACTGTGAGTGGTGGCAGCATTCTACCACTCTTAGCCTAAAGCCACTCACGTGCATAGACAAGTCATTCTCCTGTTGCACTGCTGAAGCCCACAGCCCACACAGTCAAGACATTTTCCCACTGCCTTTCTGAAGCCAGCAAGCATGACCCACTACAGACAATCTTCAGCTGCCTTGCTAAGACAGTAGGCACAAGAAATCTATATATTAAATGCCTGACCATCACGACCTAGGGCTGGTATTCTAGAACTCCATGAGCCTATAACCATAAAAAAAGATAGCTCTTAGTAGGACACCACCACTAGGTCAATGAACAAATAGCAGACTGAAAACAACCTCAGTTTGCTTATGAGAAAGCCTATTGATTTAGTCTTGAATTTCAGCCTAAGGGACATGTTCTAAGGGAACATAAGGGGAGACATTGTCCCTCACACACCCTTGGCCTCATTCTAGTTCAGCAACATGTCCCAAAGAGAAGCCTATGCACCCATTGAGAGCCTTGATTTTTGTCACCAAAAGAACACTTCCAGATTTCCTGAACTGGAGTCCCATAGGGAATACAAAGGTGGCCCAAAGGATTGTACATATCTATATATTTCAAAAGCTGCTGCCCAAGGGTCTGGCTTCCAGTCAGATGGCAACTACATCTTAAATAACATTTCTCCTCTTGGATCACTGATGTTACTTGGCTCACTCTCAACAATGGAGGCATATCAAAAATAAATCTGGTAGGGGCGCCTGGGTGGCTCAGTGGGTTAAATCCTCTGCCTTTGGCTCAGGTCATGATCCCAGGGTCCTGGGATTGAGTCCTGCATCGGGCTCTCTGCTCAGCAGGGAGCCTGCTTCCTCCTCTCTCTCTGCCTGCCTCTCTGCCTACTTGAGATCTATGTCTGTCAAATAAATAAAATCTATAAAAATAAATAAATAAATCTGGTAGTTTAGAGAATCACAAAGGTTTGAGAAGCAATCAAGAGCAAAGGCAAGTTTGAATGGGGAGGATCATCACCTACTTAAGGCCAATCTTCCAAGACAGAGAGGTAGCTGTTTTGTCTAATGTACAGAAACACAGAAAGTTAAGCAAAATGAGGAAAGAGAGAAATATGTCTCAAACAAAAGATCAGGACAAAATCTCAGAAAAATTTCTTAATTATGTTGAGTTAGATTTTTCCCTTTATACCTACTCTGTTAAGAGTTTTGATCAGAAATGGATGTTGACTTTTGTCAAATGTTTTTTCTTTATTTATCTGGATGGTCATAGGATTTTTATCTTTAATTTTGTTAACATGGTGTATTCACACTGATTCCTTTACAGATGCTTGTCTTAATGATACAGAGAAGAATAAAACTACCTATTAAAGAATTTAAAGTAATGGTCATAAAGATGTTCACTGAACTTAGAAGAATGGATAAACACAGTGAGAATGAAGAGATAGAAAATATTTTAAAAGTACAAGACAGAAGTCACAGAACTAAAAATATAATTGAAATGAACCATACACTAGAGGGAATCAACAGCAGACTGGAGGAAGCAGAACAAATTAGCAAGCTGGAAGACAATCAAATCTCAAGAGAAAGAAGAAATAAAAGAAAGGAACAAAGAGGAACTATAAAAATAGACAGAAAATAATAAAATGACAGTAAGTTCATACTTATCAATAATTACTTTAAATGTAAATGGACTAAATTGTCCAATCAAAAGACTAAGGGTGGCTGAATGGAGAAGAAAGAAAAGACACACATGTATAATGCCTACAAGAGACTCACTTTATATATAAGGACACCCACAGACTGAAAGTGAAGGAATGGAAAAGATAGTGCATGCAAATGAGAATGAAAAGGGGGGCCTGGCTGGCTCAATGAGTTAAGTGTCCAACTCTTAATTTTAGTTCAGGTCATGATCTCAGGGTCTTGAGATCAAGCCCTGCATCAGGCTCCATTCTCAGTGAGGAGTGTGTTTGAGATTCTCTCCCTCCCTCTTTCTCTTCCCCTCCCCACTGCCTTCTCTTTCCATCTTTAAAATAAATAAACGAATCTTTATAAAAAGAAAATGAAAAGAAAGTTGGTGTAGCTATAGTCAAATCAATCAAAACAGACATTAAGGGGAGGAGTCAAGATGGCGGAGAAGTAGCAGGCTGAGACTACATCAGGTAGCAGGAGATCAGCTAGATAGTTTATCTAAACATTGCAAACACCTACAAATCCAACGGGAGATCGAAGAGAAGAAGAACAGCAATTCTAGAAATAGAAAATCAACCACTTTCTGAAAGGTAGGACTGGCGGAGAAGTGAATCTAAAACGACGGGAAGATAGACCGCGGGGGGAGGGGCCGGCTCCCGGCAAGCGGCAGAGGAACGGAGCACAAAATCAGGACTTTTAAAAGTCTGTTCCACTGAGGGACATTGCTCCAGAGGCTAAACCAGGGTGAAGCCCACGTGGCGTCAGCCTGGCCCCAGGTCCCGCAGGGTCACAGAAGGATCGAGGGTGCCTGAGTGTCATAGAGCTCGCAGGTATTAAAACAGAGAAGCCGGCTACAGAGACAGAGCTGAGGACTGAACTCTCAGCTCGGGGTTACCTTGAACTGGTCGCGGGCTGGGTGAGCTCGGAGCGCGGCTAGAGACTGGGGATACGGGAGTGATTGGGTGCTGTCCTCTGGGGGCGCACTGAGGAGTGGGGCCCCAGGCTCTCGGCTCATCCGGGCCGGAGACTAGGTGGCCGCCATTTTCATTCCCGTCCTCCGGAACTCTACGGAAAGCGTTCAGGGAACAGAAGCTCCCAAAAACGAACCCGAGCCGATTACTTAGTCCGGCCCCCAGTAAGGGCGGTGCAATCCCGCCTCGGGCAAAGACACTTGAGAGTCACTACAACAGGCCCCTCCCCCAGAAGATCAACAAAATATCCAACCAGGATGAAGTTCATCTATCAAGGAAAGCAGGTTCAATTCCTAAGATGGCAGCGCAGTTCCAGAGGAGGAGAAAGCAAAGCACGGAACTCATGGCTTTCTCCCCATGATTCTTTAGTCTTGCGGCTAATTCAATTTTTTTTTCTTTTTTCAATTTTTTTTCTTTTTTTCTTTTTTCTTCTTCTGCTAAATTTTTTAAAACTTTTACCCTTTTTTAACGTTTTTTTTTTTTTTAATTTTTTTTTTTATTTCTTTGACAGAGAGAAATCACAACTAGGCAGAGAGGCAGGCAGAGAGAGAGGAGGAAGCAGGCTCCCCACCAAGCAGAGAGCCCGATGCGGGGCTCGATCCCAGGACCCTGGGACCATGACCTGAGCCGAAGGCAGAGGCCTTAACCCACTGAGCCACCCAGGCGCCCCTAACGTTTTTTACTAGTTTATCTAAATATATATATCTTTTTCTTTTTTTATATTTTTTCTTTATTTGTTTTATTTTTTTAATTTTTTTTTTCTGAACCTCTTTTTATCCCCTTTATCCCCCCCACATTTTGGGTCTCTTCTGATTTGGTTACAGCACATTTTTCTGGGGTCTTTGCCACCCTTTTAGTATTTTATTTGATCCTTCATATCCTCTTAGCTGGACAAAATGACAAGGCGGAAAAAATCACCACAAACAAAAGAACAAGAGACAGTACCGAAGGCTAGAATAAATATTGTGAAAATGTCTATGCTACCTAAAGCAATCTACACATTTAATGCAATCCCTATCAAAATACCATACATTTTTTTCAAAGAAATGGAACAAATAATCCTAAAATTTATATGGAATCAGAAAAGACCTCGAATAGCCAAAGGAATATTGAAAAAGAAAGCCAAAGTTGGTGGCATCACAATTCCGGACTTCAAGCTCTATTACAAAGCCGTCATCATCAAGACAGCATGGTACTGGCACAAAAACAGACACATAGATCAATGGAACAGAATAGAGAGCCCAGAAATAGACCCTCAACTCTATGGTCAACTAATCTTCAACAAAGCAGGAAAGAATGTCCAATGGAAAAAAGACAGCCTCTTCAATAAACGGTGCTGGGAAAATTGGACAGCCACATGCAGAAAAATGAAATTGGACCACTTCCTTACACCACACACGAAAATAGACTCCAAATGGATGAAGGACCTCAATGTGAGAAAGGAATCCATCAAGATCCTTGAGGAGAACGCAGGGAGCAACCTCTTCGACCTCAGCCGCAGCAACATCTTCCTAGGAACAACAGCAAAGGCAAGGGAAGCAAGAGCAAAAATGAACTATTGGGATTTCATCAAGATCAAAAGCTTTTGCACAGCAAAGGAAACAGTTAACAAAACCAAAAGACAATGGACAGAATGGGAGAAGATATTTGCAAGCGACATATCAGATAAAGGGCTAGTATCCAAAATCTATAAGGAACTTAGCAAACTTAACACCCAAAGAACAAACAATCCAATCAAGAAATGGGCAGAGGACATGAACAGACATTTCTGCAAAGAAGACATCCAGATGGCCAACAGACACATGAAAAAATGCTCCACGTCACTCGGCATCAGGGAAATACAAATCAAAACCACAATGAGATACCACCACACACCAGTTAGAATGGCTAAAATTAACAAGTCAGGAAATGACAGATGCTGGCGAGGATGCGGAGAAAGGGGAGCCCTCCTACACTGTTGGTGGGAATGCAAGCTGGTGCAACCACTCTGGAAAACAGCATGGAGGTTCCTCAAAATGTTGAAAATAGAACTACCCTATGACTCAGCAATTTCACTACTGGGTATTTACCCTAAAGATACAAACATAGTGATCCGAAGGGGCACGTGTACCTGAATGTTTATAGCAGCAATGTCTACAATAGCCAAACTATGGAAAGAACCTAGATGTCCATCAACAGATGAATTGATAAAAAATAAGTGGTATATATACACAATGGAATACTATGCAGCCATCAAAAGAAATGAAATCTTGCCATTTGCGACGACGTGGATGGAACTAGAGGGCATCATGCTTAGTGAAATAAGTCAATCGGAGAAAGACAACTATCATATGATCTCCCTGATATGAGGACATGGAGAAGCAACATGGGGGGTTAGTGCGATAGGAGAAGAATAAATGAAACAAGATGGGAAGGGGAGGGAGACAAACCATAAATGACTCTTAATCTCACAAAACAAACTGGGGGTTGCTGGGGGGAGGTGGGGTTGGGAGAGGGGGAGGGGGTTATGGACATTGGGGAGAGTATGTGCTATCGTGAGTGCTGTGAAGTGTGTAAACATGGCGATACACAGACCTGTACCCCTGGGGATAAAAATACATTATATGTTTATAAAAAAAAAAAAAATTGGAAGGGGAGGCGAACCATAAGAGACTATGGACTCTGAAAAACAACCTGAGGGTTTTGAAGGGTCAGGGGTGGGAGGTTGGGGGAACAGGTGGTGGGTAATAGGGAGGGCACCTTTTGCATGGAGCACTGGGTGTTGTGCAAATACAATGAATACTGTTATGCTGAAAAAATGAAAAATAATAATAAAAAAACAGACATTAAGACAAAGACTATAAGAAAAGAAGGGAGTACATAATGAGAAAGAGGCTAAACCAGCAAGAAGATGCAACATTTATAAATATATTTGCAACTGACATAGATGCACTAAAATATTTAAACCAAATGCTAACAGACCTAAAGAGAGAAACTGACAGCAATAAAGTAATAATAAAGGATTTTAATATCCTACTTACTTCAATGGATATCTCATCCAGATAAAATTCAATAAGGAAACAAGACCTTAAATGACATTTTGGTCAGAAGGACTTAACAAATATATGCAGAACATTCTCAAATATATAAGTTAACTTTACACACCTCAAAAAACTAGAAAAAGATAATAAAACAAAACCCAAGGTAAGTAAAAAGAAGGAAATAATAATAATTAATGGAGAAATAAATGAAATAAAAATTAAAAACACAATAGAAAGACCAATGGATTTAAGAGTTGATTCATTAAATAGATGACCAAAACTGACAATCTTTTAGCTAGACTCATCAAGAAAAAAAAGAGAGCATTCAAATAAATAAAACAGGAAAAATTCAACTGATACCACAGAAATACAAAGAATGAAAAGAGATTATTATGAGCAATCATACGCCAATTGGAGAACCTGGAAGAAATTATTAAATTCCTAGAAATTTACAGCCTCCTAAGACTGCAACATGAAGAAAAAGAAAAAGAACAAATCTAGTAAGGAGTTGAATCAATAATCAAAAACCTCCCAATAACAAAAGTTCAGGACCAGATGGCTTTATTGGTGAATTCTGCCAAATATCAAAGAATATTTAATAAATAAATAATAATAATAAATATTAAATAAATAAATCTTCCAATATTCATCAATGGATGAACAGATAAAGAATATGTGTCATATATATGCCATGAAATAGTACTCAGCCATAAAAAATGAAATTTTGGCATTTATGACAATACATATGGACCTTAAGGTGAAATAAATGAAACAAGTTAGAGAAAGAAAGACAACACTGCATGGCTTCACTTATATGTGGAATCTAAATAAAATACAAACAAACAAAAAACAAAACCTAACCCAGTCTCATGGATACAGATTGGTGGTTGCCAGAGGGAGAGGTGTTAGACGTGGACAAAATGAGTGAAGGGTAGACAAAATGAGTGAAGGGGATTAAGAAGCATAAGATTCCATTTATAAAATAAGTCAAGGGGATGTAAAGTACAGCATGGGAAATATAATCAACAATACTCTGCTATTTTTTTAAGGTGAGAGATGCCTACTGTGATGATCATTTCACAATGTATACAAATGTATAATGTCACTATGTTGTGCACCTGAAACTAATATATCGCATGTCAATTATACCTCAATACATTTTGAAAGAAATGGTAGAAAAAGTTCAAGTAGTTTTTTAACCAAAAATACAATTTAAAATATTGAAATTTAAAATGCATTTTGACAAATGTAGAATGACATGTATCCACTGTAGTATCATAAAGATTCACTGCCCTAAAAATCTTCTGGGCTCTACCTATATTTAGCCTTCCATCCCCATTAATCTCTTGTAACCACTGAGGTTTTTAGTGTCCCCAGAGTTTTCTCTTTTCTAGAATGTTGTATAGTTGGAATCATACAGTATATAGCTTTTTCAGGTTGTCCTCTTTTATTTATTAATATACATTTAAGTTTCCTTTATGTCTTTTCATGGTTTGATAAATTATTTCTATCTGAATAACATTGCATTGTTGTTAAACAACTGTCAAAATCCAGAGAATGTGTATCTCCAAGAATGATCCCTAGTGACTTTGGGTGATAATGATGTGTTAATACAGTTTTATTGATTGTAAGAAATGTACCATTGTGTTGCAGGTTATCAATATCAGAGAAGACTGTACATATGTAAAGGGAAGTGATGTGTAGGAACTCTAAGTGCTTTACACTCAACTTAGTGGTAAACCTAAAGCTGTTTAAAAGAAAAAAAAGTATATCTATTTTTAAAGATTTTTTTTCAGATTTTAAGTATCAATGGGCTATATATATTCCAGTTCACTAGACAGAAAATATCCCAAAACATAAGTAATAAAACATAATATAGAAAATAATAAAATATAAATAAAATACAGAAAATTAAATTAAAAAGACAATAAAAGACATTAAATGTAAAATCAGAGCCAAATAAGTTAATCTTGATGATTATACAAAGGAGTCTGAACGAAAGGATATGCTCATCACGTTAGTGATAGCACTTTACATTAGCTCTTTAATTTGCTATAAATCAATTTACAAATATGCTTAAATTCAAACAAAAATACCAACAAGAATATTTTGGGACACAACAAAGTACCTCTAAATTTATGTGATGAATGACTGAACAATAAGACCAACATTCAAAATTAAAACAGATATTTAAAATAAATATGGCTTTTAAAAATTGAGCCAACTTAAAATGGCCCAAGAATGGTTATATAAATGGAAGAGAAAGCACAGAAACAGACCCAGGTGAAAGAATTTACTATAATAACAAAATGACATTTCAAATTAGTAAAACCAGAACAATTGTTCCATTCATGGTATTAGGAAAAAGGTTAGCAATTAAAGACAGAGTTAGATCAACATCTCATACTCTACATTGAAATTAATTCCTATAATAAATATAAAATTGAAATGAAAGAAGAAACTTTTTTTTCTTTCTGACCTTAGAAGATGCTTTTTAAAATTATGCATCACAGAAAAATCATACAAACATGATAAACTATAAAATAAAAAATTATTACACATCATTCCACCATATAAAAGATAAAGACAAACAGCTGTGGAAATATTTATTAGAAAATATGTTATATAAATGTTAATATCCTTATAGCATGTAGAAAATAAGTGAAATAAATTATTATTATTATTATTATTATTATTATTATTTGTCTTCCAGCACAGCATTTCTTTACTGGTGCTCGATATTAAATCATAACGCTGCTTCTTTAGCCACGTAGATTGATTCAGGGATGGGAACCTGAGCCAAGGTAGGCTCCAACCCCTAAATATTGACCAGGAATCAAAAACGGTGCTGGCCAAGCCAGGACTATCAAATTCCCTCCTGGAATGTCTCAAACACCAAATTCAACTAAGACTTAGTCTCTCTGTGAAAAGATTATGAAACATTTGTTGCAGAAACTATAATTTTCTATGGTATCAAATACAGACAAAGCTTATCTGAGAGAATGAGGTGAACATGATGCTGACTCTCTCTCATTCTCTCTCTCCTTCAACCCCTCCCCCCCAACACACAGCACCCATGCAGTCCTAATATTTAAAAATTAATTCAGTTTTTAATGTATCTGGAAAGTAAAATACTCTATTGGCATTTGAATGAGCCAAGAAAATATATATAAACATATGTATATATAAAACCACAAATTGACAAGTAACGCTGTGAAAATTCAAACTCAATTAAATCATGTAAGTTATTTAATATTTTTAAGAAATCAAATATTCTCATTTTCCTGAAAAGTATTTGCCAGAGTGGGAGATTCCTAATCATGTCAGAAAGAATTTTTGGAAAAACATCCCCTTCATGAAATTTTGCTTAATAAACTTCACTTCCATTGTACAGTATTTCTTTAAGATTTTTTTGACCTCTTGCCTATCATGTACAACTGCCAATGACATCTTCAAAGGGAACATTGACTTGTTTTTCACCTATTGTTTCTAAAATCTTACAAGAGGGTTTTAATTACTTTATATTTGATTAGGCTGTATAAATCAAATACTTTACTTTGCACTGACAAGATTTCTCTTCTGAAGCATATATCATTGTTAAAAATTACTAAAGACATTTATTCCATAAAATCTTTATTTGCCTTATACAGAATTTAAACTTAATTATTATCATGACAGTTAAAAGTAATCCTCCCAACATACAGTTGTCTAAATAATTTGCCAAATCACTCAAAATTACATGTTGAGTGTATCTATATTCCTATATTAATTTATATGAATATATATTTTACATCACTGGAAGTCTTGTGGTTTTAATGACTTTTTATATACATTAATATTTTTATCATATTTTCCCAAAAGTTAACTAATTAATGCTATTATTTTCAGTTAGAAATATAAAATGTATTCCCTATTTTTGATAACTTTGAAACATGACTCTTGGGAGATAATCTCTGTGTGAAAGGCATAAAATGAATTGTCTGTCAAACAGTATGCATTTTTCCCCGTAATGAAAATTTCCTTGACAATATCATCCATCTTCTATTGCCTGATGGGCACATAAAAGTCAAGCTTCTTAACATTGCTAGATGTTATTTATCTTGAACTTGTGCTAGCTTCAGGTGTCACAGAAACTGGGCAAGAGGCCATAAGGTGCACATACAAGCACAAAATTTGTATCCTTATACCTATATAAGAATCTGTTGAGGTGGCTAAATATGTTAGCCTTCTCTAGAGCAATGCTTGTTTGTTTGTTTATGACGTGTATTGAAAAGTATGACTAAAGTTTGAATGGGATGCCAGTAAGAGAGATCCTAGTTCCATTCCTTTTATAGATACTCAATAAATTCCATTTATTGAGTAATTTTGAAAGTACTGACAGAAGGTACTTAAGATAGCAAGTCCATTTGAAGCTTATGATCAATGTACTGTGAGATATTAGAGTAGGTAAATTGTGTGGTAATTTGTAAAACATACTTAAATATCTGTACTTTTTTCCTTACTTGAAATTCTTACATGCTACTATGTATGTTGATTTGAATCTTCCTATATAAATAAATAAATAAATGCCTCTGTAAGAAAAATAAATGCCTCTGTAAAATGAATAACTGACTTTAGTGCGCAGGTGCTATACATGCACACCTTATTTTATTATACTTCTTTTACTGTGCTTTGCAATACTGCATTTGTGCAAACTGAATATTTGTAGTAACCCTTCAGCAAGTCTCTCATCACCATTTTTCCAACTGCATTTTACTTTGTGTTTGTGTCATATTTTGATAATGTTTGCAGTATTTCTAACTTCAGTATTATTATTATTATATTGGTTAATATGATCTGTGATCAGTGATCTTTGATGTTACTATTGCAATTTTTTTGGGTGCCAATAACTGCACCATTGTAAGATGCCAAACTTAATCAATGAATATGTGTATTTTTACTATTGCCCCAACCAACAATTTCCCATCTCTCTTCCTCTCTCTGGGTCTCCCTATTCCCTGGGACACAACAATACTGAAATTAGGTCAATACATAATCTACAATGGTCTCTAAGTGTTCATCTGAAAGGAAGAGTTGTGTGTCTCTCACTTATAATCAAAAGCTAGAAATAATTAAGCTCAGTGAGGAAAGCATGTTGAAAGCCAAAATAGGCTAAAACTAGACCTCTAGGGCCAAACAGTTAGGCAAGCTGTGAATTCAAAGAAAAGCTCTTGAAGGAAATTAAAAATGCTACTCCAGTGAATGCAGGAATGATAAGAAATTGAAACAGCCTGATATGGAGAACGTTTTAGTGGTCTGGATACATGATCAAGCCAGCCGTGATATTCCCTTAAGCCAAGACTAATCCAGAGCCTAACTCAATTCTAGGAAGGCTGAGAGAGGTGAGGAAGCTGCAGAAGAAAATTTGGAACCCAGAGGTTGGGTCATGAGGTTTGAGGCAAGAAGCCATCCCCCTAATATTAAAGTGTAAGATGAAGTAGCAAGTACTGGTGTAGAAGCTATAGCAGGTTACCCAGAAGACCCAGCTAAGAGAATTCATGAAGGTGGCTGCTCTAAACAACAGATTTTCGATGGAGACAAAATAGCCTTCTCTTGAAGGAAGATGCTATCTGGGACTTTCATAGCTGGAGAGGAGGAGTCAAACACTGGATTCAAAGCTTGAAAGAATAAGCTGACTCGCTTATTAGGGGCTAATGAAGCTGATGACTTGAACTTGAAGCCAGTGCTCATTTATCATTCTAAAAATCCTAGAGCCTTAAAGAATCATGCTAAATCTATTCTGTCCATGCTCTATAAATGAAAAAACAAAGCCTAGATGACAGCACATCAGTTTATAACACATTTTATTGAATACTTTAAGCACACTATTGGGACCTGTTGCTCCAAAAAAAAAAAAGATTACTTCCAAAATATCAGTGCTCATTGACAATATATCTGTTTACTCAAGAGCTGTGATGAAGATGTACAATAAGATTTATGCTTTTTATTATGTTCTTTTCATACCTGCTAAAAACATCTATTCAGCAGCCTGTGGGTCAAGGAGTAATTCTGACTTTCAAGGCTTATTATTTAAGAAATATGTCTAACAATGCTATAACTGCCATAGATAGTGATTTATTTGATGGATCTGGGCAAAGTTAACTGAAAACCTCCTGGAAAAGATTCACCATTCTAGATGTCATTAAGAGCATTCATGATTTATGGGAAAAGGCCAAAATATCAATAGGAGTTTGAAAGAAGTTGATCACAACCCTCATGCATGATTTTGGAAGTTCAAGACTTCACTGGAGTAAGCAACTGCAGATGTCATGGAAATAGCAATAGAACTAGAAGTAAAAGGGAAGCCTGAAGATGTGACCAAATTTACTGAAATTTCATGGTAAAACTTAAATGGGTGAGGAATTGCTTCTTAGGGATGAGAAAAGAAAGTGGTTTCTTGAGATGGAAACTACTGGTGAAGGTGATGGGAAGATTGTTAAAATGACAACAAGGATTTAGAATACTACATAAACTTAGCTGATGAAGCAGCAGCTTTTAATTTAGAGGACTGACTCCAATTTTGGAAGAAATTCTATTAAGGGTAAAACATTACCAAACAGCATCATATGCTACAGAGAAATCATTCATGGAAAAAAAGAGTCAATCAATGCAGCAAATTGCACTGTTGTCTTATTTTTAAAAATTTCCACAGCCACCCCAACCTTCAGGAATCATCACCCTGATTAGTCAGTGGCCATCAACACTGAAGCAAGATCCACAACCAGTGAAAAGATTATAAATTGCTGAAAGCACAAATGATGGTTAGCATTTTTAGTAGTATTTTTAAATTAAGGTATGCACATTGTGTTTTGAGACATAATGCTATTGCACACTTAATAGGCTGCAATATAATGTAAACATAACTTTTATATGCACTGGGAAACTGAAAACCTCATTTGACTTGCTTTATTTAGATACTTGCTTTATTGTGGTGGTCTGGAACCAAACCCATAATATCTCTGAGGTATGCTTATACATTTCGTTAAAGCTGTGTTCACTTTCACATTTGATTATTGTATTTACAATTTGGTATCACTTTGAACCCCATGATGCCATAGATTTTTCCAGCACCTGCTAGAACAATGGATTTTGTTGTCAGAATTATGAAACTACCTATGGCATGTAAATATTTCATTCTCATTTTTACATAAACCAAAGAGGAATGACCTGAACTTAACCATCTTAGTTCAGATTTTTCTATCTAGTTGATATTTGTGAGCTGTTTTACAATTTGATCTTGAATTTATAAATTTGTACTCATTCTTATAGTTACAGACTTACTATTCTACCTCATAAGATGCTGGGAGTCTTGATTCACTAGCTGCCTTTTCATCTATGTTTGTAGCCTAATTAATATAAGCTAGAGGAAAGAAATGGTAGACAGCATGAGTCTATATAAATTTTACAACAGCAAAAGTTTTGAAGTAGTTCATAGAGTATACCATGAAGTAGCAGATATGCACAGTTAAAATTCATTCTTATTATTAACCAATATACTCCATAAATTGGGAGAAATTTTTAAATGTGTGAAGCGTAATGACAGTTTCATTCAACAGAAATGTATAATTAACATTTCAAGAATGCTATTTATATTTGTGTTTTTGTCAAATTTAGAGACACTTGGGAGGAAGAAGGAAATGTTTATAATCACAGAGGTGTGTATAAGGCTGAAGGGTGATTCTAGGCAAGAGGGAGGACATACATCAACTATATGTGCTACCGTCATAGCTGTGTGGAAATACAACTAGCTGTGTGGTCTTCCCCTGAACTCATTGGGCAATAGTTCACCATCACTGGTAGTGCTCACCCACCTTGGTCAGAGGAGAAACTGTATACTGCCTTCAGAGTCCATCATGTATGAAGCCTCTATAGGATAGAGACAGAGGATCATTTGACATTTTATCTCCAGTGTCTAGTATAACATCCAGAACACAACAGATATTCTATACAGATATTCACATTTGATGTACGCTTCTTTTCCAGAAAGGAATAAAAGTCCTAGAGCTTGGTTAATAATGATGGTAAGTCTCTGCCCAAATCAGCAGCAGAGTCTCAGCATTGTCATCTAGATACTCATTTCAATGCTCTGATTCCCTATCCTTGCTAGTCAAAGCATGGTCTGTGGATGTGCATTTCAGTGAGATCCCCAGGAGAACTGTGTGCACCTGGAAGCTGAAGAAGCAATGCCTTACATCATATGCGACAAGCTTGTTACACAATCACAAACAGAGGTTGCATTTAGAGTGTCTAGGAATATGAGCTCTGAAATCAGATGATTTAGTCTGGGATTTGCTTCTACTTCCTATTACACATAGAACTTTGGGGCAAGTTACTACATTTTGCTAGACCTTGCTTTTATCACATCTACACTGGAGGCAGTGGGTGATAATCACCTTTTCCATATAGTATTAAGTATTAAACTAGTAATACATATGGTCCTTCTGCCATATACTATGCATAGGATAAATGCTAGTTATTATTAACTTATTTATGCTAATAAGAGCCCTATAACTTTGTGTATACACAAAGTTTTTCTGTAATTACACAATGTTTCACAATTAATCTCAATTTAAAATTATGGAACTCTTTCACCTCTAGCTGTTAATATAAAAGAATTATGTATGTAAGTATATTATTGTGATAGGAGAGATAGGATCTCTTTCTCTCTCTCTCATCTATCTCTTTCTTTTCTTTCATTCCTTCCATCTCTTTTTGTCACTGGACAAACCTGGCGTGGGGGGTATCTTTATCTGCTCATACTTATTAATTTCTTTCTCCAGACAGTCCAAAAGTGATATCCTTGGGCTTAAGGACCTCCCTCACAGCAATAATTGTATAGTTTTAATACCCTGGACTTAGGTTTGAATGAATCCCTTCACTGTGCTACAGGATACAATAAATCAATGGGTGTTTTCCCCAGTAATTCTCAGAATCAGTGTTTTTGTTGCAATGGAATCTTAAGTAGCACAGTGGCACAGCAGGAATGGGTCCATAACACAGAGGCCAGTAGGTTGACATTCTTCTCTGCTGCAGTCCCATCTTCTGCTGGGAGGACTTCCTCTTTTTCCTTTTACTGTCTAGAGTATCTAGCCACATTGCAGTCATAGTTTTCCATTTTTGTCTTCATCTGCTCATTCATAGTACAAACCATTGAGTGGTTAAGGAGGAAAGGGAACCCAGTGGTTTCCCACTTCCTCTGGAAATGCCAGTCAATTTTCCTGGGATTGGGGTCCACACACAACTAAGTCATTCTGTCTGTGGTCCAGGTCTTGAATACCTGTAGTGGCAAGATTAGCCACTGGTCATGGCAGTAAGCTGCAGCACTAAATAAACCCCAGGCACACTGGCTGGGAATCTTGTATGGGGAGAGCAGATAAGTACCAAATATTCCTCCCTGCCGCCCCTTATTTCTCTTTAGTGCTGGAGCCATTTGCCACCAGGATGGACAACTCAATACTCTTAGGGGTCAGGAGAGCATACAATGACAGCACAGCAAGCAGCAGACAGGAGAAGGCCTAGGTCACTACCCTTCCACTACCCCTGCCCTTACTCTTATGAGACAATGGGTAATCATTCTTAAATTTCTGTTGGTTGCCTGAAACTCAGGTTCTTTACAAAACCTTGTATCGGTGAACTACCTTCCTGAATGATGACTGGGTGACTGCCCCCAGTGATTGATCTCCAGTCACCTGCTTGACATAATATCCTGGAATCTTTATCTTTGAGAACTCTAGCCTGACAAAGTGCAAACATGACTCAAAAGCCCACCAATTAAGACACTATGTTATCACTGTCCCTGGCTCCTACTGATAGGTCAGCCTCTTATCATACTCTGTACTAGCTTGTCAGGTCCCCTGACTCAGACTTGGTGGCAAGAGTCCCATAGACCACCTGGCAAACACAGGCCTCACCCAAAAGCACCCCATGTCATGATATAGTCAGTCAACAACAGTTCTCACATCAGAAGTAAGGACGAAGCTTTGGGATGAAAGAAGTAGCAGTACTTAGAGGGACAACAGAAACACAAGCAAACTAAAGCACAAGCCAGCAAACAATTGGTTTGTTCCAGGAGGCCTTCCCTCATATTAGGAACCAGTTCATTAGCTAAGAAGCAGTCCATTAAATCTGTCTGTATGTCCTCCATCATGGTTGGACCATGCTGTCCATGACACCAACTGTTTTGTTTACCAATTCTTCACTCCCTGAATGAAAGACAAAGTCATGTCCTAGCATTCAAGAGACAGGTAGACAAAAGACACTCAAAAGCTGGGGAGGTGAAATACCAAGCAGGGTCACACAGGTATTTTAATTTGGAGTGGAGTGAACCAGCAGGTACGGCGGGAAGCCTTACAATAGTAACAAGATGTCAATGTTTCCCACAAAAATACATTTGTTTGAAAATTCCTCGGGAGCTGAAAATCAGCAGCTGGCCCAGCTAATATAGGGAAAGTAGACAGGTGGGGAGCTTTCACATCTAATATTCAGGGTCCATAGCAAATAAGAGCAGATAAACTCACAATTAAGTCTTTGGGACCTATAAGACTCAAAGATATCAAGGCAGCACATGAATTTTTAGGTCTTTCAATACCTCCCCTTAATGGAGTTCTAGGAGAATGATAGAGTTGGGAATGTTAGCAAATGGTACTAGAAATAGAATTCATGGCAAGATTCTAGATGAGAATCCAAGAAAAGGAAACATTCTTTTTGTTTGGTTTATTTCTTTTTGATTTTGCTTTTTAATGTCCATCACCCAGCTACCCAATCCCGCCACCCCTTCCCCTCTAGCTATCCTCAGTTTTTTCCTATGACTAAGAGTCTTTTATGGTTTGTCTCCCTCTCTGATTTTGTCTTGTTTTATTTTTTCCCTCTCTTCCCCTCTGATTCTCTGTTTTGTTTCTTAAATTCCACATATGAGTGAGATTATATGATAATTGTCTTTCTCTAATTGACTTATTTTGCCTCGCTTAATACCCTCTAGTTCCATCCACGTTGTTGCAAATGGCAAGATTCCTTCCTTCCTTCCTTTTTTTTTTTTTTTTTTTTTGGATGGGTGAGTAGTGTGTATATGTGTGTGTTTATATATACCAGACTTCTTTATCCATTCATCTGTCAATGGACATCTGGGCTCTTTCCATAATTTGGCTATTTTGGGCATTGCTCCTATAGACATTGGGGTGCAGGTACCCCTTTGTGTCACCACATTTGTATCTTTGAGGTAAATCCCTAGTAGTGTAATTGCTGGATCATGGGGTAGCTCTATTTTCAACTTTTTGAGGAACCTCCATACTGTTTTCCAGAGTGGCAGCACCAACTTGCATTCACACCAACAATGTAAGAGGGTCCCTCTTTCTCCACATCTTCCCAACATGTGTTGTTTCCTGAGTTTTAACCATCTGACCAGTTTGAGGTGGTATCTCACTGTGGTTTTTATTTGTATTTCTCTAATGCCAGGTGATATAGAGCATTTTTTTCATCTGTTGGCCACTGCTATGTCTTCGGAGAAATATCTGTTCATGTCTTCTGCCCAGTTCTTGACTGGATTATTTCTTTTGGGTTATTAAGTTTGATAAGTTCTTTGGAGATTTTGGATACTAGCCCTTTATCTGATAAGACATTTGCAAATATCTTCTCCCATTCTGTCAGTTGTCTTTTGGTTTTATCGACTATTACCTTTGTTGTGCAAAAGTGTTCTATCTTGATAACATCCCACAAGTTCATTTTTGACTTTTTTTCCCTTGTCTTTGGAGACTTCTCTAGCAAGAAGTTGCTGCAGCCAAAGTCAGAGGTTGCTGTGTTCTCCTCTAAGATTTTGAGGGATTCCTATCTCACATTTAGGTCTTTCATCCATTTTTGAGTCTTTTTTTGTGTATGGTGTAAGGAAATGGTCCAGTTTCATTCTTCTGCATATGGCTGTCCAATTTTCCCTGTACCATTTGTTGAAGAGACTGTTTTTTCCATTGGATATTCTTTCCTGCTTTGTCAAAGATTAGTTGACCATAGAATTGAGGGTCTATTTCTGGGTTCTCTATTCTGTTCCACTGATTTATGTGTCTCTTTTGTGCCAGTACCATACTGTCTTGATGATTATTGCTTTGTAATAAAGCTTGAAGTTCCAAATTGTGATGTAACCAGCTTTGGTTTTCTTTTTCAACAGTCCTTTGGCTATTTGGGGTCTTTTCTTATTCCATACAAATTTTAGGATTCTTTGTTCTGACTCTGTGAAAAAAGTTGATGGTATTTTTATAGAGATTGCAATGAATGAATAGGTTGCTCTAGGTAGCACAGATATTTTAACAATATTTGTTCTTCCAATCCATGGCAGGGAATGTTTTCCCATTTCTTTGTGTCTTCCTCCCTTTCTTCCATTAGTGTTCTATAGTTTCCAAAGTACAGATCCTTTACCTCTTTTATTAGGTTTATTCCTAGGTATCCTATGTGTTTTGGTGCAATTATAAATGGTATTAACTCCTTAATTTCTCTCTCTTCTGACTCATTGATAGTGTATAGAAATCCAACTGATTTCTGTGCATTTGATTTTATATCCTGCCACTTTGCTGAATTCCTATATGAGTTCTAGCAATTTTGGGATGGACTCTTGGGTTTTCCACATACAGTATCATGTCATCTGTGAATAGTGAAAGATTGACTTCTTCTTTGTCAATTCTAATGCCTTTCATTTCTTTTTGTTGTCTGATTGCTGAGGCTAATATTTCTAGTATTATATTGAACAACAGTGCAGAGAGTGGACATCCCTGACATATTCCTGACCTTAGGGGAAAGACTTTCAGTGTTTCCCCATTAAGACTGATATTCACTGTAAATTTTTCATAAATAGTTTTTATGATACTGAATTATATTCCCTCTATCCCTACACTGTGAAGAGTTTTAATCAAGAAAGGATGTTGTACATTGTCAAATGCTTTCTCTGCCTCTACTGAGAGGATCATATGGTTCTTGTCCTTCCTTTTATTAATGTAGTGCATCACTCTGATTGATTTATGGATGTTGAACCACCTCTGCAGCACAGGAATAAATCCCACTTGGTTGTGGTGAATAATCTGGGGGTGTCTTTGGGTCTAAAGTGAGTCTCTTGTAGATAGCATATAGATGGGTCTTGCTTTTTTACCCAATCTAATACCCTGTGTCTTTTGATTGGAGCATTTAACCCATTTACATTTAGAATAACTATTGAAAGGTATGCATTTAGTGCCATTGTATTACCTGCAGAGTCCTTGTTTCTCTTTATTGTCTCTGTTCCTTTCTGCTCTGTCACTTTTGGCTCTGTCTTCACTTAAAGGATCCCTTTTGATATTTCTTGCAGGGCTGGTTTAGTTATCACAAATTATTTAACTTTCTGTTTGTCCTGGAACCTCTTTATCTCTGCTACTATTTCAAAAGATATCCTTGATGGATAAGGTATTCTTGGCTGCATACTTTTCTCATTTAGCACCCAGCATATATCCTGGCAGTCCTTTCTGGCCTGTCAGGTCTCTGGAGAGTTCTGCTGTCAGTCTAATACTTTTACCCTTGTAAGCTATGGATATTGTTGAGGTGCTTTCAGAATTTTCTCTTTGTTTCTGAGATTTGCAAGTTTCACTATTATATGTCAAGGTGTTGCCCTGTTTTTATTGATTTTGAGGGGAATTCTCTGTGTCTCCTGGACTTGAATGCCTTCCCCAGATTAGGGATGTTCTCAGATACAGTTTGCTCCAATATTCCTTCTGCCCTACTCTCTTTTTCCTCTTCTTCTGAGATTTCAGTTATTCTAATATTGTTTCACTTTACAGTATTACTTATTTCTCGAATTCTCCTCTCATGATCCAGTAGTTATTTATCTCTCTTTTTCTCAGCTTATTTATTCTCCATCATATGGTCTTCTATATCACTAATTTTCTCTTCTGCCTCACTTATTCTGCACTTAGAGCCTCCATTTTTTATTGCAACTCATTATTAGCCTTTTTTATTTCAACTTGATTAGATTTTAGTTCTTTTATTTCTCCAGAAGGGGATTCCCTAGTGTCTTCTATGCTTTTTTCAAGTCCACCTAATATCTTTATAGTCACTTTGAACTCTATTTCACCACCTGAGTGCTTTTCAGGCAGGGAAGTTCCTCACTGGAGCAGACTTTTGAAAGTTCTGATTTTGCATTCCACTGCTATAGCACTTTCCAGTAGCTGGCTTAGGGAGGCTCCCTCCTCCCCCAGTTTATCTTCTGATATATATCCTCAGATTCACTTTTTTGCACCTCCTACCTTGCAGAAGTAGTCAGTTTTCTGTTTGTAGAGTTATAGCTATTCTTTACATAGATTTCTGGTTGAGTTTGCAGGTGTTCAGAATGATTTGATAGATATTTAGCTGCATTCCTGGGACCAGATGAAACTAACATTTCCTACTGCTCCACCAACCTGGACTATCTCCTGAAAAGGAAACATTCTTATTCTCTCATTCTTACTCCACTTCTAAAAAAAGGCTGAGGAGGAGAAGTCTCACTGGGTCTCTGTGATTGGCCTTTATATAGATCTAACACAATCTTCAAAATGGCCAGGACAGATTGTTAGGGCCGATTTAATGTTAAAACCTGTTTAACTATTAGGGCCTGCTTAGCCAGAGCGACTCCATATTACCTGGGTAGCCATATTGTTGTTTGCATCTATGGACTTCATTCCAGGAATAAATGCCCCAGCAGTTCTAAATGCCCCAGCATGTCCCAGCAGTTCCAAACATCCCAGCAGTTCCTGGTAGCAGTTCCGGGTATCGATTCTGGGAGTAAATGCCCTAACAATAGAAGCCACATACCTTGAGGTCGGTAAGCTCTACAAAACCAGCCTGTGAGATCGGGACAGGGTCGCTCTTTTCGGAGGTGGCCCTGGCAGGTCAGTCTGACTTCTAACGCTTGGCATAGAATAAAGCTTTGCATAACTTTCACTTTGTCTCAGTCTTGTTCCTTTGATAATGGACCCCAACACAGACATCAGTCTTTGAAAACTAGGCACCTATTTTTACTTATAAGACATAAGTTTATAACTACAAAGTATTATTTTTTGATGTAAGTTATTAAAAATCAGGCTCATCTTATGTAGCAAGATGAACTCAAAGGAAGCAAAAAAGGAAAAGGAAAAAGAGGAAGAAAAAAATAGGAAAATACTTTCAAATTATGCATGTGGAAATGTTTGTCTTTAGAATGTTATAAATGCTATCTCAATAAGCAGTTCTTCACGTTTTGACAAAGGAACAAGGCAAATGTGATTTCTGTATAAGGAATTTATTAAGACTCTAATACTGTATTATATTTAGGTTTTTCCAAAGAAGAATCAATGAAGCTGACTGGGAAAAGCAGTTGGAAAACAAGCTCAGTGTTGTTGGGTTATTTTTACAGAGTTTAAATTTCAAGTGAAGGCCAATCCAACTGGTAGCCTGCAGTCTTCATTCACAGTGCATCTCAGTGGGAGCATTGTTCAAATTTGGCTTCAAATTTCTTTATGATTGAGGACTGTCCCACAGACTATAGGATTTTTAATGTCTCTAGCTTCATGTGCCAAGTATCAGTGGTCATCCTGAAGTCATCATAGTACCCAAACAATGCTTCTTCCACAACACACACACCCATTTCTAAATAAATCAGAGACAGGCAGTAGTATGTTTTGAAAAACACCACTTGGGGCTACTGCTTTGCACAAATCCCTTTTTGATATTTTAGTTAGTTTACATTCTTCCTAAAGTCCAGCAGGTCATAGATAATAAGCCTAGTTTATAGTCCTGCTGTAAGTTCACATATCTTCTATGTTTCCATATTTCAATGAGAAGACAAGGAATTTCAGAGAAGTTATCTCAAGTAAGTTTCATGTTACTCAAGAAACCAAAATACATAAAAGAAATTCTAATGTTTACTGAACACAACCAGTAACAACTCTCAAAGGAGAGACATGGATTTAATCACTGTTTCTTAGTTCATTGTAACAACACATAACATCTTCAAGTGATATGCCTAGCTTCTAGTGTAGAAGACTTCTTAAACCATTTGTAAATAATATTTGACCTCCTCTACATCAGAATCTTTTCAGAACTGAAAGGTGTCTTATTAATGGCCCTGTTATTCTTTGTTTTCCATGGAAGCATCAGACTACATTTAAAATAAGTATTAAAATGTTCTTAAGAAAAAGGTGGATCCTGAGGTTTGGCATGAGAATGTAGGATCTAAGTAAAAATGTGAAACTGAATATTTTCATTACCACATTGTACTTGTCTTTTTGTTCAACAAAGACTCCCTCACCTCTGGACATTTCATTCTGATTTTAAAGAAGGAAAATTACTGGGTTTTATGTGTTTTATGTTTCCTCACACCCCTGAGATTGTTATTACTTTACAAATTGAATATAAATAGAATTATTGGACTGCAATAACATTAATATTTTCTATACTACCACCATTTATTGGATTAGGGAAGCTCTGGTACTGAAATTGTCAGAACCACTGAGACTCAGATGATTACAAAAAAGGGATTTTGTTCTTAATGATTGAGTTGTTAATAAGGTCAGAGTTACTGATACTGAATAAAAGTTTAAATTTTAATTGTGCCTAATACATTGTGACGATGTTGGCTATCCCACAACCAATCAATTCTATTCTTTTCAACTCCTGCCCATTAAGTAGAAAACTCAGAACACTGTCACAGTTTTTGTGTGCATCTATGATAACATGATGAGACCATATTCAGCTGGGATTTGCATCTCACAATCTTCTATTAACCCCTAAAAATGCCACAGATTTTCAACATAAATATAGCAAGGGGACATCTTAGAATAATTTACTTGATATATAACCCCTCATAATGTCACTATGAGGCGTGCTGAAAGAAGTGGAACAATGAGGAAAGCTTTTGCTTAGGTGCAAGTTTCAGTGGCCTTTTCTTGCCCCTTTTCTCGCCCCACTGATCAGCACGGTCCAATAAAAATATAATGTGAGTTGTAGGTGAGTTTAAATATTTTTAGTGGCTACCTTAAAAAATAAAAAGCAATAGTGAAATTAATTTTAATGATATATTTTATTTGACTCAACATATCCCACATCTCAATTTTCTTTTTTTTTTTTAAAGATTTTATTTATTTATTTGACAGAGAGAGATCACAAGTAGATAGAGAGGTAGGCAGAGAGAGAGAGAGAGGGAAGCAGGCTCCCTGCTGAGCAGAGAGCCCGATGCAGGACTCGATCCCAGGACCCCGAGATCATGACCTGAGCCGAAGGCAGTGGCCCAACCCACTGAGCCACCCAGGCGCCCCCCACATCTCAATTTTCAACCAGTAATATCTTTATGTTTAGTGAGATACTTTCTTTCTTACGTTCTTTCTTCATACTGTCTTTTAAATCCTCTGTGATTTTACACATAGAACATCTTAATTTGTACTACTTACATTCCACTTGTTCAATAGCCACAGGTGGCGAACTGGCTACCTTATTGGACAGTGTGGCTCTAGATTTTTCTAGTATAAAGGTGAGGAAAAGGAAACCCAAGGGTAAAAATCAAAAGGGAAGGAGAGAGAAATAATACCAGTAAAGTCAAATATGTTTCTAACATCCCCATCACTGAAAATGTGGTTCAGTTTCCTTCATACACTAGACCTGATAGATTCAAAACAGCTTTTCTTAGGAGCTCAGGAGATGACAAGTGGAAACAATTTCAGGAAGGGAGAAGAAATCTCAGCTGTTCTAAAAGGCAATACATTATACTGAATATATTGGGTAACAATAAAACAAACTAATAATCCTCTAAGAGGTCACAATCAGAAACTGTTTTAGTTAATTTACAAGATAATAAAAGCTCAAACTTTAGTAACGAGAATGAAAAATCAGTTTCAAAGTTCAAAAATAAATGGCAGATTAGTACCTACAGATTTTAGGCATAATTATAGAGCCCAAATGTCCAAAATAAAAGCATGCAAAAATTTTCAAATTCAAATTCATGTTAAACAAAGATTGGAAGAAAATTTTTATTTAGTGGAATCCTACTGCTGTCTTTTAACCATTCAGAATACAATTCCCATATTGTATTCTCTTTTGTTTCGGTGAAATGTGATGTATATTTTACCTTTAGCCATACAAAAGTTGAGAAGACTTTATGGATTTATCTCTGTAGTTTTCACCAAATAATAATAAATCTGTATTCTCCAAATGAAGTACAATTTAAGGCAATGCCAAAAAAATTTTTTTAAAGAATTTTACCAGAGAACATAAAAATCCATGAAAAGTTTCTGCCTTCTATTTAAAATTTTTCCATCATTAATAAAAATAAATAAATAAGTAATGTCAAGATTATAAACATAGAAGAGTTAGCTGGATTACAGAGTTTAGACACAAATGACAGCAGAATTGCCAATGGTCAATTAGAAGAGATAATATTAAATCCTTGAGAATAACTAAGTTCAGGTTCCTAAGTGACACCAAAAAAATTTCCCCTAGAAAGATATTATGCAGCTTTGAATACAAAACATGCATTCAAACAACCACTACACAACATTTGACAAAACTACTTTATACATGTCATAAAATAATTTAGCATCACATTTGGAACTTCCCATAAGATCATGATACTAATGGAGTTTATCAGATAACATACAAATTTGTTTTAAGAAAATAGGGATGCCTGGGTGGCTCAGTCACTTAAGCCGCTGCCTTCGGCTCAGGTCATGATCCCAGGGTCCTGGGATCGAGTCCCACATCAGGCTCCTTGTTTGGCAGGGAGGCTGCTTCTCTCTCTGCCTCTGCCTGCCTCTCTGCCTGCTTGTGTACTCTCTCTCTCTCTCTCTATCTCTCTGATAAAGAAATAAAATCTTAAAAAAAAAAGAAAAAATAGCAACATACCAGAAAAACATAGGAACAAAGCAGATGAATAATTATATTACAAAATGAGCTAAAATAAATTAAGAAAGTGATACAAGTTTGGAAATAACTGAATAATCAAAAATAAATAAGCTCATAAATGAAATGGTTAGACAAAGGTACAAAATGAAAACTGATGGCTCTTATGAAATAATTACAAAAGAATCAAATTTATAATGACAATTCTGAAAAGCTAAAGAGTGAATAACATCATGAAAATTTAGTAAAAAATTTAGTAAGAAAGATAGAAGGAATGAATAAAAATTGAAAAATAAAATAAATATATTTGGAGTATCAAACAGAAAGGCAAAGAAATGGAACACAAAAAATATGAAAAACTATCCTGAAAAGTCTTAAATCTACATATAGTCATACCAAGTAGTTGGAAAATTTGACCAGAATGTTAATCATAGTATGTAAACTAATATAACAAATGGATTTTGTCATCCATTTGTCATCCATCCCCATCAAAAATCTGTGTTATTTCTAAGGGAGAGAAAATCGACTTGACATCAGACTATCAACAACCATATTAAATGCTATAAAAACAATGAAGCAATATTTTTTTAATTCTCAACAGAACAAAGATGAGATGAGGATTTTTTACATCTAGCCAAATTATCCTTGAGGTTTTGTTACTGAGAAGATGCTAATAAAATATAAGAATTCAGGAAATACTGTATTCATCAGCCCATTCTGGAGAGTCTTTTTATCCATATGCTTCATAAACCATGAAATGAATACAGGTATTTCAAGACAAATATCTGTGGTAAGCACCAAATATATTTAATTATAGAATTCACACTTCATAAAAGGTATAGGAAAGTAAAAAAAAATAGTGGGTCAACAAATCAACAAAGAAAGGCAGACATGCCAATTTAAAAAATGGGCAAAGGGGCGCCTGGGTGGCTCAGTGGGTTGAGCCTCTGCCTTCGGCTCAGGTCATGATCCTAAAGTCTTGGGATCGAGCCCCGCATCGGGCTCTCTGCTTGGCAGGGAGCCTGCTTCCTCCTCTCGCGCTCTCTCTGCCTGCCTCTCTGCCTACTTGTGATCTCTGTCTGTCAAATAAATTTAAAAAAAATAAAAAAATAAAAAATGGGCAAAGAACTTAAACATTTCTCAAAGAAGCAATGGGCCATTGGTGCTTGGTTTGCATTCCAGAATTACCAAAGCAGACTATCTATTGTTGGTACCTGGAAATCTACATTTGAATAATATCTGTAAGAAATTCTTGGGCATACAGGTATCTAAGAACATTAGTCTAATAGAACTCGAGGTTTACCCCAACCTCAAGCTCACAGCATCCCACCCCAGGAGCACAGGGGACATAACTCAAAGCCAAGCAGTCTGGGCCATGCTGCTGAAGAGGTGTTTTAAGAGGAAGGAGGAAAGACACTGAAGACTATTTGTTTATTTAGCATGTACTCTGGGCTATTTTCATAGGATTCTGCTTTTAAAACATGGCTATTTGCTTCTTTTGAGTCTACACTATTTTGGAACTTGCTTCTCATTTGTTGATATGACAAAAAAGAATGAGCTCTTACCCTAGTCTCATCCAAGCAAATTCCATGGTCAGGTGTATGGGAAAGGAAGAATATTTAGTCTAGCTTCTAGTTTAAAAAAAAAAATTCTTGTGGCTCAACAGAATTCAGCAGAATTCAGCAGAACTATAGATCTATAGAACAATTGGTTTTCACAGTAGTAAGTTTAATGAAGAGCATACATTTACTTCTCTACATAAAATAGTACTGCCCATCCCCATCCCCCTCTAATCTCTTGTGCTGATCTATTCTTCTTCATAACACTTATTACCATGTTACAGAGTATATAACCATTTATTTTTATTCTCTTCTCCCTAATCAGAATCTTAATTCTATTCAAAGTGGACATTTGTTTCCTCTCTACTCTACCCCTAACATGATAGGTCTCCAATAAATATCTATTGAGTAAATGAATTTACCTTCATATATTTTATTATCTCTCCTGAAGTCCTATCTGGAGATGATAGGTAAGCATACAATTGGCTACTGACTGTGACCACAGAAATTGACTTTAGAAGAAGATACAAAAATCCTGATTCTAGCAAGAAGCAAAGTATCCAACAAAACTAACACCAAAATAAAAGTCTGATGTTAAAAATTCAATTCAATAAAGGTTTCTTTGAAAATTTGTTCAACTATTGGGGTACCCAAAAGAAGAGACAACTCAACAAGCCTGTTAACTTTTTAAGGAACCAGAGGGTACACACATATACTTAAAGGTTTATTTGTGATTACATAGGTGCATACTAAATCTCGAACTAGTATGTCTGTACATAATTTCAAAAACGACTCTTTTCATTTCTTTATGCCTGAATTCTTGAGCTTCATTTTGATAGTCATATAGAATAATGGATATTCAGTATGAAGGAGCTCATTACAGAAACACTGTGGTAGTCTAATGAGATACTTTTGAAAAACAAATAGTGCTTAACAGTTCAAATTCATTACTGCTGACAACAGTGGCAGCTGAGATTAGTATGTATTCTCACAGCAAAAATAGTATTTGAAGCCAGGTTAACAACTAAGACAATAAAATTGTGTGATTTTAAAAACATGTATCATAGGGTTTTTCCCCCTGAAAAAGAAGACAAAAAGATTGAATTTTTGGTCTATTGCATTATAAATAAATAAAAATAGAATTTCTAATTTACAAAATTTTAATATGGAACAAGGTAAATGTATGTTGCTTAAATTTTTACAATTGTCGTCACCATGTTCTAAACTTAATGGATTACTTGATACAGTCCCTTCTAATTGTTCCTTATTTAACCTCCTACTGGCAATTGTTTCCCTTCTCTAATTCCAGAAAATTGAAATCCCTCTCTAATGACTCTAGTGTATTCTGTGTCTTAGGTAGTTCAAGGGTTATCCTCATTTTTAGTGTCTCTGGCCAAGAGAGAAAGACTTTTTACAGGAAATAATATATAGTCACTGAATCTGGGACTTGGACTCTGAAGAGACAATATTTGAAATAGGGCATATGAGGTAAAGATGAGAGAATATCCTGTAAAAAAACATTGGATCTCCAGCAGCAAATTATGGAATACATGCAGTCAAAGAACTAAAAGCCCAGCTTCATTATAAGAATCGCTCTTTGCAATAATGAGAGAAGGTCTCCTAATAAGAAGTTTCTTTACTGGTATGGTGAGATTCTCAAGAGACACTGGTGGTTAAGAGCATGAGCTTCCTAAGTCAGGGCTCTATTAGTCCCTTAAGTAGTCTACTCAGAATGCAGTCATCATTCTAACATTGTGACCATCTCCACTGCAACACTTCTTGGTCTGAGTAACTACCACCCTCATCTGGCTTGCTGAGGCCTTTTATATTTTCCTACTTTCATCCTAACTGCACTAAAATCTACCTTCAACATAGCATCCAGAGGGATTTTTTTTTGAAACTTAAGTAAAATTATCCCACTCCTGTGGCCAGAGCTTCCCAATTCACTGAGCGTAAGTGTGAAAGACCTAACAAAGTCTTTCTTTCTCCAACTTATCACCCCCTGCCACCCCCTCCCCCAACTGCATCATGCACTCTCCTCACTGCTCTTCCACTCCAGACACCATCTCAAACACACCAAGTTTCCATCTTAGAGTCTTTGGACTAGTATTTTCTAGAATGCTCTTCCCCTTGTTTATATGCATGACTAATTTCTTCACCAACTTTAAGTCTTTGCTTAAACATCACCTACTCATGAGACCTATTCTGACCACCCTATTTAATATTACACTGTTCATCTCTATCCCTGATCCCATTCTAGTTTTCCCATAACATTTATCACCTTCTAACATATTATATAATAAACTTATTTATTTTAATTATTTTTTTAATGAACTGAATGTTTGTGTCTCCCCAGAATTCATATTTTAAATTCTAATGCTCAGTGTGATGGTATTAAAAAGTAATTAGCTCATGAAAGCAAAGCCCTCATGAATGGGACTGGGGCCCTTATAAGAAGAGACGGTGGGGAGCTTATTTGCTATCTCTGCTCTCCACCACATGAGACTATGAAAAACAGGGGACCACAGGCAAACCAGGAAGTGGTCCTAACTGGCACCTGACCATGATGGCACACTGATCTCTAACTATCAGACTCGAGAACTATGAGAAATTTGTTATTGATAAACCACTCAGATTTTGGTATTTTGTTACTTTAGCCTGAGATAACTAAAACCACTGCATATTGTCTTTCTCTCACAAACAAGATTATAAATTACATTGGACAATTTTAGAGGTTTTTGTTGTAAAGATTCAAGAAAGCAAGGAAGCAAGATGGTGGAGGAGTAGCAGACTTGAAATGACATCAGGTCCCAGGAGTTCAGCTACATAGTAATCAAACCATTCTGAACACCTACAAACTCAACAGGAGATAGAAGACAAGAAGAGCAGCAATTCGGGGCGCCTGGGTGGCTCAGTGGGTTAAAGCCTCTGCCTTCGGCTCAGGTCATGATCCCAGGGTCCTGGGATCGAGCCCCACATCGGGCTCTCTGCTCCGCTGAGAGCCTGCTTCCTCCTCTCTCTCTCTGTCTCCCTCTCTGCCTAGTTGTGATCTCTCTCTGTCAAATAAATAAAAAAAAAAAATGTTAAAAAAAAGAAGAGCAGCAATTCTAGGAACAGAAAATTGACCACATTCTGGAAAAGTGAGTCCAAAACGATGGAAAGACAGACCATGGTGGGGAGGAGGTATATCCTGGCAAGTGGTGGAGCAGTGGAACACAAAATCAGAACTTTTAAAAAGTCTGCCTCACAGGGGGACATCGCTCCAGAGGCTAAGCGGGGTGGAGCCCTCAGAGGACAGTGTGGTCCCAGGTCCTACAGGATCACAGAAAGACTGGGGATGTCTGAGTGTGGCAGAGATCCCAGGTATCGGAGCAGGGAAGCAGAATACAGAGACAGAGGTGTTATATATATATACAACGGAATACAATGCAGCCATCAGAAGAAATGAAATCTTGCCATTTGCAATGATGTGGATGCAACTAGAGGGTATGATGCTGAGCAAAATAAGTCAATCAGAGAAAGACAATTATCATATGACCTCTCTTATATGAGGAATCTGAGAGGCAGGGTGGGGGCTTGGGGAGTAGGGAAGGAAAAAATTAAACAAGATGGTATTGGGAAGGAGATAAACCATAAGAGACTCTTACTCTCACAAAACAAACTGAGGGTTGCTGGGAGAAGTGGGAAGTGGGAGGGTGGTTGGGTTATGAACATTGGGGAGGGTATGTGATATGATGAGTGCTATGAAATGTGTAAGCCTAATGATTCAGAGACCTGTACCCCTGGGGCAAATAATACATTATATGTTAATTAAAATAATTAATAAAAAAAGAGAAGAGTAAAGATTCAAGAAGCCATTTTATTATTCTTAACATACTCCACAAAGTTCAATTTTGTTTAGAGCTTTTGATTTCTAGAAACTCTTACAAAATCTAACCATTATTTTAGATAAGTCTTTAAATTTTTCATTTACATGCACCTATATATAACAAATAAAATTTAATAGGAAGGTCTCCATGAAGTCACTTTTGTTTCTTTACATACTTCCCTCTCTCTCTCTCTCTCTCCATTTTTCCTCACTGGAATTATCTTCCAATGTTATGCCTGGGTGTAGCTTCTCATCTCTCTTTATCTAACTCACTATAGGAATCTGACCTCTTGAAGACCACTTTTTGGTCTAAGTTATATGTCTAAACATACTATATCCCAGCCAATTCCAAGGACTCTCAGCATATTTATCATTTACATTTTAACAAGAAATTCTCATTAGCATTTGTTAACGTGTGAGGGTTGCTGGAAGGAAGTGAGGTGGATGGATGGAATAACGGGATGATAGACATTAAGGAGGGCATGTGATATAATGAGCACTAAGTATTTTATGAGACTGATTCATCACTGACTTCTACCTCTGAAACCAATAATACATTATATGTTAATTAATTGAGTTTAAATTTAAAAATAATAAAAAATAATAAAATAATAATTTTTTTTAAACTGTCCCTAATTGTTTTCACCAACCAAGGAATGAAATTGTTAAAAGGAAGGCAAATACTTCTCACATGTTGAGTTTTAGCAGAATAATATTTTCCTTTGTTAAAATTTAATGCTTCCTCGTGTGTTCTGAGACTACATTCTCTGCAGTGTCTTTTTGAAAATTACTGGACACTTCCCATGCCAATGTTATCTTTTATTATCTTTTTTAGAGATTTATTTATTTGAGAGAGAGTGTGTGCACCAGCAGGAAGGGCAGAGGGAAAAGGAGAGAGAATTTCAAGCATGTGCCGGGCTGAATACAGAGCCCAATGTGGGATTTGATCTCACAATGCCAAGATCGTGACCCTGAGATCACAACCTCAGCCAAGTAGAAACCAAGTCAGATGTTTAACAAACTGTGCCACCCAGGCACCTCAATTCTTCTCTTTTCTGTAAAGCAGTTTCTACAAAGAATTCTTCATAATAGAATATATCTCTATCTCTAGCCATAAATCTATCACTTTATAATAAATCAAAACTCATGTCCATTATAAAATTTGTTATTTGACATCTGCTATGTAGATAATTGCTTGAATCCAATCTCTTTTCATCATTTCACTATCATAAACTTCAACTTGAAAAGAGATTTAAATGCCACTTATTTCTCTAAATTCTCTAGTTCTCATTTTTAAATATCAAGAATGTGGAGAATAATTGTCAAAGGAGATAAGACAGCATAATGCAAACACATTCGAAAACAGAAAGAAGTATAATTTTTTTAGTAATTGCTCAAAAACTACTCTACTATTATGAAATACCATTGTAATAGCTGGGTTAATGAAAGTATTTATAGTCTTAAAAACCTTTTTTTTTTAGTCTTAAAAATCTTATAGAGATTTGCATGCTACTTAAACTAAATCATGATGAAACTATCAAACATGGGAGGAAACTAATTCTAGGCAGTAAGAGGTAATGCCAATATTTCACCAATTTTGCCTCAAAGAATAATGAAGCAAAGATCATCATTCAAAAGAACAGTCTATCAAAAACACACTTAAATCTCTCAGCTGTTAAAAAGTAGATGATGAAATGACAGGGCTTTAAGGTTCTACCTAATTGTTCTCCCCTCAACTCCCAAAGATCTCTCAAATTTCAAATCTAGTGTCTCAAGCACATGGCTTATTTCATTCTATTCAGAATTCAGCAAGCTACAAAAACATTAAACATTTTTTTCTGCTTCACTGAATTGAATATACTAGTTTAATTAGCTTGATAATAAATTTTTACAGACTCATAATTTCTGGAAAGAGTCAAAGGCATTTGTCTATTCCACCAAAATGCATGTCTTCCCTAAACACATTGCATTTTGACATTGATATATGGTGAGAATAAGGGGAAAAGACTCATGAATGACCTTGAAAGGCTTCTCAAGATAGCTTACGCTATTTAATTTCTGAGCAAGTTAGACACCAGCATGCTTCAAGAGTCCTCAGTGCTTTCCTGGTGACATATATACCTTTTGTTGCCTGCTACATTCTGTGAGATTTGAAAGTACACAGACACTGGAATCCTTTGCTACCAAACATATTGGAAAATCACAGACATGATTAGACTTGGTGGTTTTATGTGTTTTATCAGCCAGTGACATCATGACAGATGAGAATGTTCTGCCAAGAAAAGTCAAAATTTCCTAACATTAAGGAATTCACAGACAAATCACATGTACTCAATGTCATTTAATCTATACAATGATTTGAACATAATCCAGACCCAAGGCAGGAAAAGAAAAATCCTTAACCACCAAGCTTGTTATAGCAAGACATTTGATTCAGAACAAAACACTAAGTCAGGATTTGCAAACTATTTAAGTAAAATAGTTTGATACCTACAAAAGAGGAGTATGTTCTTTTGTTTTTCCATTACCTCATTTGATGAAGCATCAAACTCCCTACTGAGAAAAACAGACAAAAAGCTAGTAAATAGTACCTTGCTTTTTAATGTTCTTCTTTTATCTGTGAATCACAAAAGGAATATAGCAATAAGTAAATGAGTTGAATGATGTGTGCAGAGAACAGAGCGTTCTACGAAAATTGCTTCTTTTAGAGATAAAACTCTACGATAAGTGTGTCCAAGGGGAGATTAAAGCAAGTCAGCAGTGTTTCTCTAAGACAAATTGGCATTACACTTTCTAAGGAAGGGCTTTTTATCAAGCATAGTCATTTAGATAAAGTATAATCAAACAAATATAAGCCTAATACACACTTCCCAATTTTTCTAACACCAAACTAATCTTTACAGGATCATGTCCAAAACACAAGTTCCTTAAAAGCCATATTCTGTGGACAATGAATTGCCTAAGAGAACAATGACCCAATCCTCATAAAAGGGGATTTAATAAAGCAGAATGAAGCCATGATCGGGTTCCTTATTTATGAGACACCGAGGAGCAGCTGCATGGTGTGTGCTACTTTCTAAATGGGTTCGGCCTCCAGCAGTTGTCTAGACCAGATGGAAAAGTGACAAGCTCCACTTAATATGTCACAGCATCAGCAGGGTCATAAAAGAGTCCCCAGCAATTCTCTTTTGAACAGAAGCCACCTGTTTACTATAAACACACCTCTTATTTCTCAAACTGCAATTTTAATTTGCAACTTGCACCTGAAAGGTAGCACACCTTTGAGTTCAAAGCTGCCAGGTTGCAAGTCAATCATGAGTGTTTGAAGACTTCAAATCTCTGTCCTAGACTTTGAGCAGTTTTAAAACTTTAATGTGTCCAAAGCTTGATTGTAAGTGAGCCAATCCATCTTTTCTTAGAAGGGAGTTTTGTCATAATTATAATTTCAGCTGGGCATTTTATTTGGCTCTTGCTTTATTCTAGAATGACGCTTATTAGAAACAGACTCATTACCCTTTTGGTTATTAGAAACAGATTCATTATACCTTCTATTTTATTTCAGTAGCAGAAATTTAGGCTGAAAAACTGAAGATCTGGTTCTACCCTATGGATATTATTTCTTCACAAAAAGGTGCATTTCATCAGGCATTTGGGGCCCCTTGGCATTCATTATGGGAGATCATCGATGTCTCTAGGTGTACATAATGGCTTAGGTATGATCATACGTTTCATAGGAGGGAAAGAAAAATTACTTTAAAAAACTGGAACTAATGTATAAATCTAAAATCAAAGATAACAGACATTGCTAGAACACCAATTCATATTACTGTGCGATAAATCTATTAGAGTAGACACAATCTATCTCTGAACCAAGGCTTTCAGCACAGGAATGAAGCAAAAGTAGTGGGGGAAAAACTCTTACTTGGATGATAAATTCTACAAGAAATTTATGGTATAGCTCAGTTTTTCTATTACAGGTTTTATTAGGAGCCTGGGATTAAACTTGGATCCCTTCAGGATCTAATGCACAGTTAATTTTTCTTGCCCTTTTTCATTTTGGCTACAAACTTACCCACTAAGTTAATAATGCTAAATCCAGAACATGTAAAGGATTCTTCAGGTAGCAGCATTTTCAAAACGGAGTAAGAAGTTTCATCAACAGGGTTGGAGGATAACAGAGGCTAATTGGGAATTTCTCTAGTTGTGGATTTTTTAGGGGAAAAAACACAAATTTAGACAGCAACTTACATTGTGTCCCTGCATGATGTTGATCGGCCTGCCTATGTTAGAGAGTCTGAAAGGGTTCATTAGTCACAAACACAAAAATATGTTCTTTGCTTTTGTTTTAAACATACCTATGTTATATACATAGTTTTTATTTTATAGAACCAAGTCTCCTGGTTTACACTTCCTAGGAACAAGCCACAGAAATCAATAAAATTGTTAAAGAGACAACTGATTGCTTAGAATATGTCTAAGGCACAGCTGCTCTGGGAGCTCAGATAGCCATGATATTGCTGAATTACACACTAAGAGACAATCCACGTATGCACATCATACATACCATGCCATTCATTTACATAGACATCTCTTGTCTGTGTAAAACACATAAACAAACAAACAAACAAAAACAAATGAACAAACAAAAGATCCCACTTTCTTGCTTGTGTCCTCTCCCAAACTCCTCCCACAAATATTCAGAGGTTCAGAATGAAAGATAAATTAGCAAGTACTCTAATGTAGGCATGCAAGTCATTTGATCTCCAGGATCCAGAAGCTTTCTCTGTTTCACCTATTTTCATCTTCTCAGCTAAGCAGGCCCTACAGGGGGACCACAGCCATCATTTTATATTAAGGGGCTTGTGGTAACTCACTTGTTATCCTTCACAGCAAGCCCTGCAGTGCTATTTCCCAGCTTATAAGAAACAGAAGGATCTCAACAAACATATATGCAGAATAAGTAGTGAAAAATAAAATGTTCCTGACTTTATCCATTCAACCAAATAATGCTAAAAGTATTTCTGATGTAATATCACATAGATTCAAAGAATAAAACTAATAGTACATTTCTTTTGTGAGAAATAGGCAATCTCTCACTTAAGAGAGAAAAACATAAAATAGTATTTCTTTTTACAAAAGAAATTACCTTAATATTGAATATGGTAGTCAGAAAGTTTCCCCTAATATATACAGGATGATCTTATCATTTGTCAGAACACTTCTAACAATCTTTCTTCCAAAGGTAGACGTGTTCTCACAATTAAACAAGCATTTGTTTGCTATTTGGTTAACTCCTGATAAAGGGACGGGGACAATTTATGTTTTTCAAAAATATAAAAGTGGCACTTTTATTTTTATAACAATTTACTGTTTGCTATTTGTAAGGTGGTTTACAAGTCATTAGCATATCCTTCTAGTATTTGTCATGATTAACATTCCAATCTTAAAGCTGAGAAAGCAGAAAATAAAAGATTTATACAATGCTAAGGACTAACTCTGGTGCAGTACAGGATTACTCTTAAATTGAAGTAATTCACTATTTTTTTTTTAAGATTTTATTTGTCAGACAGAGAGCACAAGCAGGGGGAGCAGCAGGCAGAGCAGGTAGAGGGAGAAGCAGACTCCTCATTGAGCAGAGAGCCCGATGAGGGATTCAATCCTGGGATCATGACCTGAGCCAAAGACAGATGCTTAACTGACTGAGCCACCCAGGCATCCTTAATTCATTATTTTTAATTCAAGAGTTTAACCAAAATAGGTAAGATATGGCAAATCAAAACATGTTCAAATTACTTTTATTTTGGTCCCCGATATGATACTACTAGTTTATGGTAGAGTAAATTTGGCCTTAATATTTGAAATTTTAAAATTTCAGTCATTTAGGAAAATATTTATTATGTTTGTGACAACTTTGTATAATTAGAAATAAACATTATATTTTCATTTAATTATTCATGTCATTTTAGGGGGGTAAATATTAGATGACTTCAAAGTAGATTTTAGGGTCTACATTCATGCACTGCCCACCTGAGAATCTTTAATGCTACATTACTCAGTTAAGTTTTCTTTTATACTACTGTTTGTGTCAACTGACACAAATAGAACAAAAAATTAAAATTGTGAAATATTCATTTCCATCACCTTAATAATTGAATGAATAACTATTGTCAATCTTATTTAAAATATCTGTAAACAAAGAAATCTATATTTATTATCCTTTTATAGCAACATATTAAACCATTAAAAGTCTATTCTCAATTGAATATTGTATAGGATAAGGAAGTTGGAGAATGTAGCCTATTGGCTCCTGTATTGCTAGCAACTAAGTACAGAACTTATTACAAATTTTCTTTTGTATTATAAAATTTTACACTTGTATGCATTAATTCTCACATTAAGAATTTCAATAATAGTACAGAATAAAATAAAAGCCCCTTTTTATTGACTTATTCTCACCTAAAACTCAACAAATTCACAAAGTTGGTATTGTTATTTCATTCTACGGATGAAAAAACTGAGGCACAAACTGGTTCTATAACTTGAGTATCACTGATTGACCAGCAGATCAGAACGCAACCCAAAGCTCTGAAGCCCCAAAGTCCACATAATTATGATTCTCAAATTTTAATGAGCATAAAAAATACCAGTTTCTGGACAAGATGGAATAAAAGTTTCCAGATTTATCCTCCTGTCTGAATCAATTAAAAAGATGGACAAAATACATGAAATAACATTTTTCAAGATACTGGACTTTAGGCATTGAAATAGGGATCCCTGAGAGATTAAAAACAAATGGGAAAACCCTTTACTTAGCTTGCAGCAGAGATGTTTCAAGGTGAAATGCAGTGAAGGGAGACATTTCTGAAGGCCAGTAGTTTGCCACAGTTCAGGAGGCAGAATTGGAATATTATACAGCTAGAGTTCAGAGGAAAGAATACTGGAAAGAAGAGAGCTGCATAGGCAAAAGTCCAGAGACCATTGAAAAATGTCCTTTATCTCTTCAGCTGTTTAGTAATGCATGTATATTAAAAACAAACAAAAAACATGCAAGGCCAGGAAAAGAACTACCAGAAATAAGAGCTAAAGAATACAGAAGAATGGAAATAATGCCCATTCACACCAACCAGGCTGAACAACTTCATAATTCATTGGGCACTGAATAAAATACTCAGAAGGGTCTTGGTAATGCTGCAAAAATTGTCCTAGACTAAATGCTAATAAAGCTGAAAGCAAGACCCAATAGGATTATATTCTTTCTGTATAAATCAACTGTCTCAGAACAGAGCTCAGGAATATTTTAGAAAATTATTCAGTGGCCAAAAAGGTAGAATTTATACTGTCTGGCATCCAGGCAAAAATTATAAGATATTAAAAGAAACAAAAATATACCACCTATAATGAATAAAAAAAAAATAAATCATTCAAAAGTGACTCATAACTAGGACAAATTGAATTACCAGAAAAAGGTATTAAAACTATAATCACAAAGCTAACACTAATGGTGTTACACTGGTGAGATGGTGAAACACTAGATGCTTTCTCCCAAAGATCAGGAATAAGACAAGGATGTCCATTTGACCACTTGTAATCTACACATAGTCCTGGAGGTTCTTGCCCAGGCAATTAAGCAAGAAAAGGAAATAGAGTCATGGAGATTGGAGAGGAAAAAGAAAACTATAGTTGACCCTTGAACAACATGGGGGTCAGTAGTTCTGACCCCTTGCATTGTCAAAAATCCATGTATAATTTTTGACTCCCTTAAAACTTAATTACTTACAGTCAACTGTTGACCAAAAGCCTTATCAATAACAGTTCATTAACACATAGATTATATGCTACATTATATACTGTGTTCTTACAATAAAGTAAGTTAGAGAAAAGAAAATGTTAAGAAATCATAAGGAAGTAAAAAATACATTTATAGTATTGTAAGTATTTATTTAAAAAAATATGTGGACCCTCAACTCTATGGTCAAATAATCTTTGACAAAGCAGGAAAAAATTTCCAGTGGACAAAAGGCAGTCTCTTCAATAAATGGTGCTGGGAAAATTGGACAGCTATGTGTTGAAGAATGAAACTCAACCATTCTCTTACACCATATACAAAGATAAACTCAAAATGGATGGAAGACCTCAACATGAGACAGGAATCTATCAAAATCTTAGAGGATAACATAGACAGCACCCTCCTCAACATTGGCCACAGCAACTTCTTTCGAGACACTTCTCCAAAGGCAAAGGAAACAAAGTGAAATGAATTTTCAGAACTTCATCAAGATCAAAAGCTTCTGCACAGCAAAGGAAACAGTCAACTAAACAAAGAGGCAACCCACAGAATGGGAGAAGATATTTGCAAATGACACTACAGACAGGGGCTGATATCCAAAATCTATAAAGCACTCCTCAAACTCAACACCCAAAAAACAGTTAATCATGTCAAAAAATGGGCAGAAAACATAACAGACACTTCTACAAAAAAGACAAACAAATGGCTAGCAGACACATGAAAAAATGTTCATCATTAGTTGGGAAATGCAAATCAAAACCACACTGAGATACTACCTTACACCACTTAGAATGGCCAAAATTAATAGGACAAGAAACAATAAGTGTTGGAGAGGATGTGGAGAAAGGGGAACCCTCTTACACTCTTGGTGGGAATGCAAGTTGGTGCAGCCACTTTAGAAAATAGTGTGGAGTTTCCTCAAAAAATTAAAAACAGAGCTACCCTATGACCCTGCAGTTGCACTGCTGGGTATTTACCCCCAAAATACAGATGTAGTGAAAAGATGGGCCATCTGTACCCCAATGTTCATAGCAGCAATGTCCAGAATCACCAAAGTGTAGAAACAGCCAAGATGCCCTTCAACAGACAAATGAATAAAAGATATGGTCCAGGGCGCCTGGTGGCTCAGTGGGTTAAGCTGCTGCCTTCGGCTCAGGTCATGATCTCAGGGTCCTGGGATCGAGGCCCACATCAGGCTCTCTGCTAAGCAGGAAGTCTGCTTCCCTCTCTCTCTGTGTTATCCTCTCTGCCTAATTGTGATCTCTGTCTGTCAAATAAATAAATAAAATCTTTAAAAAAAAAAGATATGGTACATATATACAATGGAATATTATGTCTCAATCAGAAAGGATGAATACCCAATTTTTGTATCAGCATGTCTGGGACTGGAGGAGATTATGCTGAGTGAAATAAGTCAAGCAGAACGAGTCAATTATCAGATGGTTTCACTTACTTGTGGAGCATAAGGAATAACATGGAGGACATTAGAGAAGGAAAGGAAAAGTGAACTGGGGGAAATTAGAGGGGGAGACGAACCATAAGAGACTATGAAATCTGAGAAACAAACTGAGGGTTTTGGAGGGGAGGGCAGTAGGGGGATTGGTGAGCCTGGTGGTGGGTATTAAGGAGGGCACATAAACACTGGGAATGGTGCATAAACAATGAATCTTGGAACACTGAAAAAATAAAATAATAAATAAATAAATAAATAAATATGTGTGTAAGTGGACCTGCATAGTTCAATTCTGTAGAGTTCAAGGATCAACTTTATATATATTATTACATGACATGATCTTTTACATTAAGAAATCCTTTAGGAATCCTTTAAAAAACATATATTAGTAAACCAAGTTGGAATGAACAAGAGAATCCTTATGCATTATTTCCAGGAAAATATACTGGTATAACCACTATGGAAAACAATATGGAGTTTACTCAAAATTTGTAAACAGAACTACCATGTGTCCAGCAACTCTCTTCTGGGTTTGTATCTGAAGAAAATGAAAACAGGATCTCAAAAGAGATATCTGCATATCCATGTTCATTACAGCATTATTCACAATAACCAAAACATAGAAACAACCTGAAGTGTCCATCAATGAATGAATGGATAAAGAAAGTGGAGTATACATATACAACAAACTATTACTCAAGAAAAAAGGAAATCCTGCTATTTGTAACAATATGGATGAATTTGAGAGCATTATGTTAAGTAAAATAATTAGAGAAAGAGAAACAGTATATGAGCCACCTATACATGGAATTTTTAAAAGTACCACTCATAGAAACAGAGTAGAAAAGTGGTTTCCAGGGATTAGTGGGTGAGGTTAATGAGATGTTAATGAAAGTGTACAAATTTCCAGTCATAAGATGAATAACTTCTGAAGATCTAATGTACAGCATGGTGGCTATAGTTAACAATATTTTATTGTATACTTGAAGGTTGCCAAGAGAGTAGATCTTAAATGTTCTCAACACAATAACAAGGATGAAAATAATGGTAATTATGTAAGATAAAATATGTGTTAACTAACCTTACTGTGATGATCATTTTGCAGATATATATATATATCAACTCATATTGCATACTTTTTTTTATTTGACAGAGATCACAAGTAGGCAGAGAGGCAGGCAGAGAGAGAGGAAGGGAAGCAGGCTTTCCGCTGAGCAGAGAGCCAGATGTGGGGCTTGATCCGAGGACCCTGGGATCATGACCTGAGCCGAAAGCAGAGGCATTAACCCACTGAGCCACCCAGGTGCCCCTCATATTGTATACCTTTAACATACACAAGGTTATATGTCAATTATACTTTAATAAAGCTGTAAAAAATGGCTATCTGAATATGTCTATATCTGTTACAACTCATGTATATTCATATAATGTCAAAATTTACCATATTTTATACTTTATCCAAAGTTTATTGTGTATCAATTATCTCATTAAAGCTGCTTTAAAAAAAAAAAAACTAACCTAATGGGGGGAAGAATATGGTAGAAGTAGAATGTGATTGAAATGACACTGTAGACTTGTTTAAGTCTAGATCATAAAATGTGATTTATCCTCCAATTTGTTGCTTGAAAACTCACTTAAGAATCCTGAGCCACCATATGAGATTTGATTACCTTGAGACCAATGGTGAGAAAGACCAAGCCACATGGGAGAAGCCTCACAGAAACGTTCCGATCAATAGCTCTAAGTGAGGTCTCAGCAACAGCATGCATCAACCAAATTGTATGTGAGTAAAAATGCTTCCAGATGATACTAGGCTTCTAGTCATCACATCAGTCTCAGGAATCAAGTCCCGAGAGGCTCAGTCATGATGGTATAGAGACTCGTCATTATCTCTAGTCTTCATTCTCAAATTAAGAACCTATGAGCAAAATAAAATTGTTGCTTTTGACTGCTAAATTTTGGATTCATTTTTTCATACAATAATTATCTAAAACACTTAGACTAAGTTTCCTGTAGATAACAATCTTGAAATCAGTATAACATTAAAAAACAAACAAACAAACAAACAAAAAACCTGTGTGAGGGCACTGGTGAGCAACAAAAAATTAGGCCGAAACTGGAAATGAGGCCACTTTAGACAATCGCACTAGGTGAGATTTCCATGTTTACAGTTTTTGCCTATGGCTTATTCCAAACTAGACAGCTCAGGGTGACAGAAAGCTACATTTTCATTTGACTCCAAGCTCTAAGAGAACAGAGTTTCTAACAGGCAAAATGGCTGAAATATTAGAGGAAAGGGAAGAGCTACAGAAGAATGAACTTCAAAGTCTGTTTTTAAGAACTGTCCCAAATGCCCTGGACTGATCAGTTTCTTCATCTTCTTTCCCTCTATCAACCCTGACACACAGAGAATTCCTATCACTGTCCACCACTTATCCCAACATCAATGTTTTATTCACTGCTTTGGTAAATGATGCTTTTAGGGACAAAGATAAAGAATTGATGGGTGAGTCACACATGACTGGTCCCCTGCAATATTCCTATATTTCCCCACTGCCAAACTCCTTCCTTTATATTATATCAAGACATAAATTGTAGGTCAATTTCATTGCCTACAGTCCTCTATCAGGTCCAGGATTCAGCAACTGTCTGTAATCAAGGAGAAGTCTTCCCAACTAGTTGAGCTGCTGGAGAATGGAATCTTTGGTGAGCGTGCCTATGTTGACAAGTTCTGCCTAGACAAAAACCTAAACTTCTCTTTCCCTGATTTCAGGAGAATGAAGATTCTCCTGAATCAGAATGAAGATGTTTCTTCATCAGAAGAAACATTCCTACATGTGTTTCCCAGAATTTTATAGTAAAGATGAGTACAATCTTTGCTTTTCTGGTATCGTACCAGTCATATCCCAGGTTTAACTTTATAATTGGCTCCTTGGGGCATGCTAGAATTTGGAGGCAATGAGGTGTGGTTGGATAGAACATTAGGAGAAATAGCTGTTTCTCAATGAGTTGCTTCCTCCTGCCAGGTTGTAAAAGGATTTTCAGAAAAGTGAAGAATGGTTTCATCAGACATGGGAGGAGAGACTGCTTCTGCTGATGAGGGAGATATGACTGGGCTCAAGACTTTGGGTTATTCCTGTTCATTTGGATCTTCTTAAACATTCCCAGTCTAGTCATTAGCTCCCTACTCTTTCCCAACCAATAATCTGGCTTTGATTTTTTTTTTTTATTATAGCCATTCTTCTCTGCCTATAAGCAATATTACAGAATCATCACAGTTACGTGCTTTTTTTTTTAACTACACACTGAGATTTTAAAGTTTTAACCATGCTAATTTATTTCTAGTTAGACATAGCCAGCACACCACACATCTCTGGCATTCTTCATGCCCTTTTACATGACTCCAAGGACTGCAATTTGCCATTGCACGTTACAGACTACCAGAATACCAACCAAGAGCACGATAACCAAACTCGAGTTCCCAGTTTCTTTAACATCCATTACCATACCATGGAAAGTTCACAGATGAAAGCAACAGAAAACACTGTTTTTATTTTAAAATTTATTACACATTTCAAGTTAGTACATATAATCCCCAGGAGAGCCTGAGAATTATCTAAAAACTAACCAAGGAGGGACAATGCCCAAACTGTCCTGCTGGCCTGGTTGCCGGCTTATCTCAAACCCCTGCATCACTGGCACCACTGCTCCTGGGTCATCTATCTCTGCTGTCTCTAAAAGCTCTTTATCTCTTCCCTATATTTGCCAAGCAGAATGTTTCCTGGCCCTTCTCTCTCCTAAATCTACGTTGGTCCAAGTACATGTGGAAATTGTCATTTTTGGCATCCTGGCTTCCAGGAAGGCCAAGGATTTAGTTCTATTGGGGTTTTCATCAGAAGAGAAGAAGCAAGGCTATTCCAAATTAAGAGGAAAAAAAAAAAAGGAAAAAAAAAGCAACTCAAAAAGTGGGTAGCTACCCTGTTGCAAATTCCTCTATTCTATATGATTCAATCATCTGCTTATAATTCCATTGCTTAAATTGTCTTGTTTAGATAGTATCCGTAGAAGAGGTGAATATGAAGTGAAAGGCAGGCTTCCAAACAGTTTCTGTTACTCGGGGAGTAGGGGACATGAGTATGCTGTTCTCAGAACATGCTTTCCTCTTTTTTTTTCTTTTTTTCTTTTAATTTCTTCCCACCTATACCTTTTATCATTCACTCTCTATGCTTTGCTTCTCTTACTATTCCCCAAACTTACTAGAGGAGCTCTCTCTAAGCAACTAGTTCCCTTGTTTTCCAGGGCAACTCTGGGTTTGAAGTCTGTGCTCTATCCCTGCTGCCTCTGCTGGTGAGTTCAAGAGACTGGTATGGAAGAACAGAGTCTAGGTAGTCTGAAGACCCATTTATTTGATTTCCCAGCTCCCCTCCAGATCTTTATTTTTTTACTCTAGTGTTAATGATTTTCTGAATATGCTCTCACTTTTACTCTGGTAAAACATAGTGTTCTCATGTTTTTGTTTTTCAATAAATTCTATCCTCAGTGTTTTCTATTTTCCAGAAATGTATTACAACTTATATACTGAGGGCACCCTTCCTTGCATTAGATCTACGAATTATGTGTTATTATTCATACCTTAAAGAAAAGAATATTGAGGTTTAGAAAAGTGAAGCAGTTTGCCAAAGGCTGATGCAAAAGGAAGTCAAGATTTTAACTCAATTCTGTTTAACCCCAGAGCTCAAGACTTTTACTACTGTGAAAGATATTTGCCACACATTGCATAATACAATGTTGCCCTCAATAAATGATTATTTCCCTTGCCATCTCTATTCAGCATTCTAAGGATATCTATTCATTTGAAATTATGAGCATTGTTATAATTTGGGGTTGCCAGAACTGGTATTCTTCCTAGTCAATACCCATCTATTTCTCATGAAATGATGTTTCCCAAATGTCAGTTTCACTCTTCTCCTCAAATAATCAGGAAAATTTTTCATTTTGGAAATTTATTCCTCTCTATGTTTTTTCTGCTATAAATTTGAATGTGATGCACAAAGTAATGGTCTGCCTTCATCCCAGGAGTATGAGAGGAAGTCAAGGAGGAAAGCATTCTGTGAAAGAGTAAGATTTTGTAGATGGTATCAGAAGAAAGAGAAGAAATCTCCAATTTTCACTAGCCAGAAGCTCTAATTACTCCAATAGAATGATTTCTCTCTGTTACTGAATACAGAGCTAGTAAATCAGAAAGGAAAGTGACACTGTTGCTTCCCTAAACCTAAATAAACAACAAAAAATGAGTTGACTTGGAATGGAATAAGCATTGGGACCTTACACATACAACTTAAAGCAGAACATCTTGTCTACTGGTTATCGGGCTATAAAGCTCTTTAGTCAATGTTTTTACTACTAAATACACTAAAACACTTAACAGCTTGCACTGTAATTTATCAGAGATTCGTGGAGGTAAAAAGGGATTGGAAGAGTGCCCTTCTGAGAGACGCCTTGAAAGTCAACTCTCCTGCAAAAAGCCAACTACCTATTCAGCCACATTTAATATGCAAATAAACACATCCCTTAAAAAGCTGCTTGCAAATTTATGTCTATTGAGCCTATTATCCAATTGATTTGCATAAAAAAATCAAGGATGAATAATGCAAAGGAAAAAAATGTCTATGAAAAAATTAAGGGAGTGTGTTAACCATTAAACTAACTTCTAGAAAAGAGAAACAATATTTCTGCAACCAATTCAGTGCAGAAGTAAAATGCAGTGGCATAATAGAATTTGAACCTTTATGTATCTAGTAGTCACAATTTTATAGCTAGAGATACTGAAACAAGTTTGAAAATACCACAATTAATGCAAGCTGGTGCAACCACTCTGGAAAACAGCATCGAGGTTCCTCAAAAAGTTGAAAAATAGAGCTACCCTATGACCCAGCAATCGCACTACTGGGTATTTACCCTAAAAATACAAATGTAGTGATCTGAAGGGGCAGGTGCACCCGAATGTTTATAGCAGCAATGTCCACAATAGCCAAACTATGGAAAGAACCTAGATGTCCATCAACAGATGAATGGATAAAGAAGATTTGGTATATATATATATACACACACATACATACATACACACAATGAAATACTATGCAGCCATCAAAAGAAATGAAATCTTGCCATTTGCGACGACGTGGATGCAACTAGAGGGTATTATGCTGAACAAAATAAATCAATCAGAGAAGACAATTATCATATGATCTCCATGATATGAGGAAGTTGAGAGGCAACATGGGGGGTTTGGGGGGTAGGGAAAGAATAAATGAAACAAGGTGGGATTGAGAGGGAGACAAACCACAAGAGACTCTTAATCTCACACACAAACTGAGGGTTGCCAGGGGGAGCAAGAGAGTGATGGAGTTATGGACATTGGGAAGGTATGTGCTATGGTGAGTGCTGTGAAGTGTATAAACCTGGTGATTCACAGACCTGTACCCCTGGGGCTGATAATACATGATATATTAATAAAAAATTTTTAATTAAAAATTAAATAAATGGGGCACCTGGGTGGCACAGTGGGTTAAAGCCTCTGCCTTCAGCTCAGGTCATGATCTCAGGGTCCTAGGATCGAGCCCCACGTCGGGATCTCTGCTTGGCGGGGAACCTCCCCCACCCCCACTACCTGCTTCTCTGCCTACTTGTGATCTCTCTCTCACTCTGTCAAATAAATAAATAAAATCTTTAAAAAAAATTAAATAAAAAAGTAAATACCCCAATTAATAAACTAATGTATTTTATCTCAGGAAAAAAGTAGAAGCCAAAACCTGAAAAATTGAAAGTAAAATTGTTAATGGTGTAAGATACAGTTAAAAGGGAAACTTTTAAGAGTTTGAAATCAGGGATAGATATATATGTTTATCATCTAACAATTCTGGCATATTTCTGAACACTAGAGCCCCATCATCAAAACTTTCAAGATTAAAGTGTGGGTTTAACAAAGTTAAAAAAAAGGATATTTTAATATCCAAAATGATAAATTACAAACTTTAAGCTTAAATGCCTTAAGCATGTCAAAGACATAGTCTTTAGAGGTAGTTTATATATAATGAGAAAAAGCTTACTTGTTCATTCTAAAAAAAAGTGGGAAGGTGAAAAAAAAAAAAAGAAGTACTATTGGATATAAATTCCTCTCAAGGGTTTTCACCTAAGGCCTTTCTTAAATGTTCAACTATCAAACTCTCTCATAGCTTTACACATGCTAAATTCACTGCATGGTGTACGCTGTTTTCAAACACAAAGAACACATTTAAAAATATACAATGATGTTTCCAACAGGTTCTTTTAATGGACTAATCCCAGATGTGAGAATCACATCTCTGCTTCCTGAATATCTAAACATGATTTAAGATCCATCAAATAAAAGTAGAAAAATTCCTAAATCATTGGTTTTAACTTTTTCTTAAAATGATTATGATTTCTCCTCACTTTGCTAATCAAATAGAGCTATTCATGGTAACTTCCTTGTAGAGTGCAATAAGATTAAATAAAACATTTAGAATAGCACTCTGTGAATGCAAGATGTGAGGATAATAACAATGAGACATTGATGATTATTAAATTCTGTCTCCTGCTTGAAGCCATATTGGCAAGATTGGATATGTGTGCCTACTACAAGGTTTGCAAATTTAGGCAATAAAAATTTAGGACTCCCAATTTACTTTGTACTTCAGATAAATAACTAATAACTTTTTAGTGTAAGTATGCAATATTTGGGACATACTTTAACTGAATTTCAGATAAACAATTAACTTTTTTAACAAAAGTGTTTTCTTGGTTTTTGTTTTTGCTTTTGTTTTTTAGTATAGCATGTCCAAAAGACTGCATGAGGTACACTTAATTCAAAAACCTATCCTTTGCTTAACAGAAATTCAAATTTAACTGGGTGACTGCATTTTATCTGGATTTTTTTATTGAAGTATAAGTGACATACAAAGTTGTATTAGTTTCAGATGTATAACAGAGTGATTTGACAATTCTATATATTACTCATTGCTCACCACATTAAGTATAGTCACCGCCTGACACCATACAAACATTATTACATTATTAACTGTAGTCCCTATGCTGTATTTTTCATCTCTGAGACCACAACTCGAAGTGTTTATCTCTTAATCTCCTTTATGTATTTCACCCATCACCATCACAGAGAACAGTTTGTTCTCTGCTTCTCTCTCTGCCTGGTTCCCCTAATTGCATGCCTTCTCTCTCCCTCTCTCTCTCACAAATAAATACAAATCTTAAAAAAAAAAAAAAAAAAACAAACAACAAAAAAAAAACCAACAATTAAACCAAGCACAAATTAAAGAGTTAATGCCTATTCTCAAACAAGTCCAAAAGGGAGAATAGGAACAAAAGCTTCCAAATTCATTCTACACGACCAGCACTACCCTAATACAAAACCAGATAAAGACACCACAAAAAAAGAGAACTACAGGCCAATTATTTCTGATGATCATAGATACAAAAATCCTTAACAAAATATTAGCAAATTGAATTCAACAATACATTAAAAAAAATTCACCATGATCAACTGGGATTTATTCCAGCGATGTAAGGGTGGTTCAATATTCACAAATCAATCAATGTGATACATCACCTCAACAAGAGGAAGGATAAAAACCACTTGAAAAAAAGATTCAGTTCACAATGAACTCTCAACAGAGTGGGTTTAGAGAGAACATTCCACATATAAAGACCATATATGAAAACCCAAAGCTAACATCATATTCAATCCTGAAAAAATAACAGTCTAGAATATTCATAAGCCTATGTTACTCAGTAGAAATTACACAGATCCTTAAACACTTACATGAATCCTGGATCTATCACTTAAGAGTTGTGTGACCTTGACTAACTTAAATAACAATCTATATGAGCACAGATTTACTTATTTTTGAAGTGAAGCCAAATAAAATGTGCCATTCCCTTCTGTAAAATTATGAAGAGTAGGAAAGGATATAAAATGACCAGTGCAATGACAGTCCTATGCATTTGTTCTCTTTTCTCTCTCAAATGTTTCTGGAAACAAAACCTACATCACTTTTAAAATTACAACTGTAATTTGCAAAGGCGAATCTTGCAAAGGTGAAACTAATAGACTGATTAAATAGATTAGATGCTAGAACGGGAATAATGGAAAGAGGTTAGAAATAACTCCAACATGTGGGTAATGAAGGGGAAAAAGAATAGAGTTACTAGTGAAAGTGAGTGAATATAAAAGAAAGCATGTTTGAGAGGTAAGATCATGAGTTTAAAACATAATAACTTGAAATAATGATGACTTTCTGTAAAAGTCTTCCAACTGATCTCCTAAAACATGACCTTTATTTTAATTTCATCTTTCAATTATCATTATTCATCAATAAATAAACTAATTCATGTAAGGCACTTGAAATATTACCTGGATCATAGTAAGTCTCACTTAATGTTAACTATTCCATTCACATTAGGTCTTATCATTTTACTACCTTTTCAATGAATGAATTTGAAATTGTAAAATCATTCTTCACTCCTTAAGATCTAATTTTTTTCTTTTTATACATATCTCTAGTCATTTCTTCAAATTTGTTCTGATCAAGATAAGAAAACCCCAAATTCCCTCTTTTGCCTTTCTCATGCCTACAAAAAGGAACCCTGTTCTCTTCATCTCATATTTGGCCCCACAATGTGTTTTTTAAAAAAGTATAAGCTATTACTTAAGTTTATTACATATGCATATATATTTATTTGTATCATTAAAATATATGATTAAACTGAACTTTAGAAAAAGTAGAAAGACAGGACAAGGATAAAAATCACTCACATTCCCAAAATCATAATATTATTAACTAATATTTGGTGTATGTCTTTTCAGAATTTTTGATTCCTTCCATAGTCATGTGGCCAAAAGGCATATCTGGATTTATATGTGATATAAGCATCCCTCATTCACTGAGAGATGCTTGTGGTTAGGTGCTAATGTGGATCTATAGATTGTGGTTCATATAATGCCAGGATGTTGAATCTGAGATTGAACATGTATGGAAGTTTCAAAGGACAAAGGGCCCTTATTTGTTAATTTAGCACACAAAAATTTATCCCTGAAAGCCTAGACCCTTTCCACTGAAACTCATATGACTATGAGTCATACTATGTCATACTATGAGTACAGGCTATGTCTGACTCTTTCTAAAGAAATAAGAATCTATGTAACTGCTTGACCTAAGGACTTCTTTATGATTGTACATTTGGCCCAAACTAAATCCTAATGCGACTAGTACATTTCGGCCCTCCTACCGAGTACCAGAGTATTACTCGGAATAATTCCCTTGGCAAAATTGTCACTAGCTGAAATTAAGATGTAAGACTGTCCTTCCATCCCTCTTCTGTTCTGTGATTTCATTCCTATTGACCAAACTTCCCTTCTGCTTCCAAAGTCTTCCATCAAAACTAGCACCCTATGATTAGAAGAATCCCCTGAATGGGGCATATGTGTCGTGGCCACTACAAACTCCTATCTATTTCTCTTCGTCAATTTCTTTACCAATTTACATATTTTATTCAAAGTCAAATATCTTTGTCTTTCCAAGTATAGTCAAATATATATTCACTTTTCATCTCAGTGTAATGCTTGTCAAACTGAGAGGACCAGTTTTATATATAATCTTATTACAGATTGATAATTGTATAAATTGTAATAAAAATGAATTATTAAGAACATGACTTCAAAAATTACATATAAAGTCCCACTTTAAAAAATACCAAATATTACAGATATAAAATTATTATATCAAATAATCTTTAAAATTTCTAATGCTCACTGTTAATTTTGATATTTATTAAGAACAATGACAGTTACAGACAAACAGAAGTCATGGGCTTGAGTTTTAGTATTCCTGTATTAGTATACAGATATCATCTTTAGTACCACCAGTATAGCATAGAGTAACATGCTGGGTAATTTCTTGTAACTTATTCTCCCATGATTATCTAACCCAAGTGTATGAACAAATGAAGACTTGAATCTTGTACTTATGTATTCTGTAACCTGCAGAATCTACTAAAATACACTACATGATGGGGGCCTGGATGGCTCAGTCAGTTAAGCATCCCACTCAGTTTCACCTCAGGTCATGACTGCAGGGTCCTGGGTTTGAGCACCACATCAGGCTCCATGCTTTAGCTTAGAGTCTGCTTGAGGATTCTCTCTCTCTCTCTCTCTGCCCCTCCCTCTGTTCTGTCTCTTTATCTCTAAAATAAATAAACCTTAAGAAAACCAAAAACCCCCACTACATGAGGGACACCTAGATGGCTCAGCAGTTAAGCCTCTGACTCTTGATTTTGGCTCAGGTCATGATCTCAGGATGGTGAGATCGAACTCTGTGGTTGGCTCCATGCTCAGCCTGACCTCTGCTTCTCCCTCTCTCTCTATTCCTCCCCCCAACACCTTCTTGTATGCTCATGTGCTCTCTTTCTCATTCTATCTTAAATAAATACATAAATAATAAATAAATAAAATCTTTGAAAAAATAGACTACATGATTCATATGGTTTATACTATTAGGCATACTTATTATACTACTTTTTGTACAATCTCTAATAATGTGCTACACCTTTTTGATGTAGAAGTACAAAATAATAGAATTATCAGACATAAAATTAGACTAAATAGGGTAAGAGTATTTTTTTTAAGATTTTATTTATTCATTTGACAGAGAGATACACAGCAAGAGAGGGAACATCAGCAGGGTGGGTGGGAGAGGCAGAAGTAGGCTTGCCGCTGAATAGGGAGCCTAATGTGGAGCTCAAACCCAGGACCCTGGGATCATGACCTGAGCGGAAGGCAGACGCTTAATGACAGAGCCACCCAAGCACCCCAAGAGTATTTTTTTTAATATATTCAGCATTTGTCTTAGATTCTGTGTCCTAAAATGAACTCTGCCAGGCAAAATAGGGTAAGAAATTTTCTTGGAGCATGTGCTTGAGCAAGGTAGTTATGGGGTAGCACAGAAGTTAAGACTGGGAAGAGGGAGAAGTTGATCTGCAATGTTTTGACAAGTCAAGTCTCAGTCATCCCAAAAGAACTCTAGGATTGAAATAGCCCTTAACAATTGTCCCAGCACATGGCAATGAGTCTGGCCCCACTTCATCAATCATTGATCACAAGCTGTGAGGTAGAAGTCATTGGCGTGTTTTAGGCAGGGGACTGGCATAATTTGTCTAATGTTTAAAAGGAATACTCTGACTAGTACGTTGGGTATAGGTTATTGGATAAGGAGGCAAATGTAGAAACCAGGAGATAGTTAGGAGACATAATAATAGTAACCCAGGACCAAGATGACATAGATAAGCCTGGTCATGATTGAGATGGTGAGAAAAAGTTGAAGTCTGCATGTATGATGAAGTCATAACTAAACAACTAATAGGTTGAATAGACTATCAGGTTATAAAAGAATCCTGTAACATTTGAGTTCAGAAGGGGGAAACAGTCATTCACCAAAATGGAAAAGCTACAAAAGAAATTTGTGAGCTGAGATAAGGAAATTAGGAATTTAATTTGGACCTGTTAAATTTAAGACACCTATCGATAATACCAGTGCAGAGTTTAAGCAGTTGGATGTAAAAATTCAGAAGTAAAGAGAGAGAACCAAATTGCAGGTATAATGTGGACAACAATGAGTACAAAGATGCTTTCCAAATTGTGAGATTTAATCCAGTCACCTAAGAAGTTAAAGGAGCACCTAGCTGACTCAGTCAATACAGCACAGACTCTTGATCTCACGGTCTTCAGTTCAAGTTCCACGCTGCGCACAGAGCTTACTTAAAAAACAAAAACAATATTTATTCTTCCAATCCAGGAGCATGGAACATTTTTCCATTTTTTTGTGCCTTCCTCAATTTCTTTCATGAGTACTTTATAATTTTCTGTGAAAATGTCTATGCTACCTAAAGCAATCTACACATTTAATGCAATCCCTATCAAAATACCATCCATTTTTTTCAAAGAAATGGAACAAATAATCCTAAAATTTATATGGAACCAGAAAAGACCTCGAATAGCCAAAGGAATATTGAAGAACAAAGCCAAAGTTGGTGGCATCACAATTCCGGACTTCAAGCTCTATTACAAAGCTGTCATCATCAAGACAGCATGGTACTGGCACAAAAACAGACACATAGATCAGTGGAACAGAATAGAGAGCCCAGAAATCGACCCTCAACTCTATGGCCAACTCATCTTCGACAAAGCAGGAAAGAATGTCCAATGGAAAAAAGACTGCCTCTTCAATAAATGGTGCTGGGAAAATTGGACAGCCACATGCAGAAAAATGAAATCGGACCACTTCCTTACACCACACACGAAAATAGACTCCAAATGGATGAAGGACCTCAATGTGAGAAAGGAATCCATCAAAATCCTTGAGGAGAATGCAGGCAGCAACCTCTTCGACCTCAGCCGCAGCAACATCTTCCTAGGAACAACGGCAAAGGCAAGGGAAGCAAGGGCAAAAATGAACTATTGGGATTTCATCAAGATCAAAAGCTTTTGCACAGCAAAGGAAACAGTTAACAAAACCAAAAGACAGCTGACAGAATGGGAGAAGATATTTGCAAACGACATATCAGATAAAGGGCTAGTATCCAAAATCTATAAGGAACTTAGCAAACTCAACACCCAAAGAACAAACAATCCAATCAAGAAATGGGCAGAGGACATGAACAGACATTTCTGCAAAGAAGACATCCAGATGGCCAACAGACACATGAAAAAGTGCTCCACGTCACTCGGCATCAGGGAAATACAAATCAAAACCACAATGAGATATCACCTCACACCAGTCAGAATGGCTAAAATTAACAAGTCAGGAAATGACAGATGCTGGAGAGGATGTGGAGAAAGGGGAACCCTCCTCCACTGTTGGTGGGAATGCAAGCTGGTCCAACCACTCTGGAAAAGAGCATGGAGGTTCCTCAAAATGTTGAAAATAGAACTACCCTATGACCCAGCAATTGCACTACTGGGTATTTACCCTAAAGATACAAACATAGTGATCCGAAGGGGCACGTGTACCCGAATGTTTATAGCAGCAATGTCTACAATAGCCAGACTATGGAAAGAACCTAGATGTCCATCAACAGATGAATGGATCAAGAAGATGTGGTATATATACACAATGGAATACTATGCAGCCATCAAAAGAAATGAAATCTTGCCATTTGCGACGACGTGGATGGAACTAGAGCGTATCATGCTTAGTGAAATAAGTCAATCGGAGAAAGACAACTATCATATGATCTCCCTGATATGAGGACATGGAGAAGCAACATGGGGGGGTAGGGGGATAGGAGAAGAATAAATGAAACAAGATGGGATTGGGAGGGAGACAAACCATAAATGACTCTTAATCTCACAAAACAAACTGGGGGTTGCTGGGGGGAGGTGGGGTTGGGAGAGGGGGAGCGGGCTATGGACATTGGGGAGGGGAGGCGAACCATAAGAGACTATGGACTCTGAAAAACAACCTGAGGGTTTTGAAGGGTCAGGGGTGGGAGGTTGGGGGAACAGGTGGTGGGTAATGGGGAGGGCACGTTTTGCATGGAGCACTGGGTGTTGTGCAAAAAGAATGAATACTGTTACGCTGAAAAAATAAATAAAATGGAAAAAAAAAAAGAAAATAAAAAAAAAAAAAAAAAACAAGGAGATGTAGAAAGAAGAGACCTAAGGATTAAAACCTACAGCATCCAAGTGTCAGAAAACTAAGCAGAAATCAGTAAACAGTCCAAGGAAAAATGGACAATGAGGAGGGGAAGACCAAGAGTGATTAGTGTCATGGAAGCTAAGTGAAGAAGTATTTCATGAAGGAGAGCAATCATCTGTGCCAAATGTTGCTGAAATGTCAAATAAATTAAGGATTGGAAATTAATCATTGGACTTAGCAATAGAGGAGTAATCTATATTTTTGAAAAGAAATTTTGCTGAAGTAAGTGGAAGCAAGTGCCACATAGGAATTTGAAATAGTAGGTATGGCCAACTTTACCAAAGATTTACTGTAAACAGGATGAAAGTAATAGGTCTATAGCTGGGGGAATAAAGTAGAACACTGTTTATTCGTGTGCAGATAGGGTTACTTAAGTTGGAAAAAGTTAAGTGTGTTTACATTTTATGTAGAGAGGGGAAAAACCTGAAGCTATAGAGGAAATAAGGAACAATTACTAAGTGAATATATTAGGAACAGAAAATGCAAATTTAAATTGCAATGAAATACTATTTCATATCAACCAGGTTAGTGAAATTCAAAAATTCTGGTATCACTGAGAGTTGGCCAGAATGTAGGAAATCACAAATTCTCCTACATTGCTGGCAGGACTACATGCAGTAACAACTACTTAGGAAAAATATTTCACAATATGCAGTCAACTTGAAAGCGTTTATTTCCCATGATTTCATTTTCTGGTGTACTTCTTAAAGCAGTGCTTTTCAAATTTTAATGTACACAGGAATCCCTGGGGACCTTGTTAAAATGCAGATTCTGACTCAAGGGGTCTGGGATGAGATCTGAGATTCTGCATGCCTAACAAGCTCCCATGTGATGCTGATACTGCTTTACTGTGGATACACACTGTGTCACAAGGCTCTGTAGATGCTCTCATGCATGTTCCAGGGGACAGACGCAGTGATGTTCACAGACACAGTGAAACTCCTGACAACAATCTGACAGTCCATTAATATGAGAATGGATAATACATTACAGTATATTCAAAAGAAAATGCTGTATTAGTTCAATCCCTAACAAGATGCTGTTAAATGAAAATAAACCAAAGAATGATGCCTATAGTATGTTAGCCTTTATGTAAACTTTGTTTCTGAATGTAGAAATATAAAAATTAGAGGAGAAGACTAGATACAGAAATGCATGAAAATGGCTACCTTTGATGAGGAAGAGGAATGGAATCAGATAGGCAAGGAACTTGATCTTTGTCATATAAAAGAAATGGGCAAAATTTAACAGGTGTTAATATAGTATGATTATGTACATTGGATTATTTCTTTTTATTTTATGGGTTTTAACTACTTAACTTTAAACTTATATAAATATTTAAAAAGAAAATGCCTAGAAGAGAGATATTCATGGAACAATTATGGGGCTATTTCTGCACCTCTGAGTTACTTCTAAAAATATCCCTCTATGTGCTATTCTGTATAGATGGGGATCCCATATAAGTTTGTGTGAACCAGGGGCAGAGTAGAAAATTATACATTAAACTCAAACTTACAGAAATGAAGTAGAAGTGGCAGAAAACTTCTTATATTTTGTTATATAGTCTTTGTCTTATATTTTCAATTTCAAATAATATTTATGCAATATTTTAATATAAACAGAAATTTAAGGTAAAATAAATTTAATGTCAAATAAATTTTAAAATATTAAAATAAATAAGCATAAGAATTAAAAGTATGTGTCAGTTTAGAAGATGAACAGGAAATTTTAAAAACAAAAACAGGTAACTGTTATGACCTACTACCTAGCACTCAGGTCAATTTACAAAGAATCATATTGTTTCTAATTAAGAACTCTTACTGCATAATCAGATATAAGATGGTTGATTTCTACCTCAAAACACGGCAACATACATGTCATAAACTTCCAGGCAACATACATGTCATAAAGTTCCAGCGTCTCTACCTCCTCTGCCCCTCTTTCTTCTTACTTAGCTGCTGTGTCTCAAACTGCATCCCATACCAAGTCTTAACTTCTTAGCACCTCTAGTACTGATGAAGTCACCACCTGTGAGTCTTTTCCATAATTTAACCCACTCAAATCAACATAACACCTGATTGAAATTCTCTTGTAAAATCCCTGCCTTTAAAAGGAATTGCACTGTAATCGATATAAAAGGTTGAAATAAGTACGTGCCTCCATTTTTCAAAAAACCTCCATGCTACCTAATGGCCAGTTCAAACTGAATACCATGAAATCAGCTATCTACAGCAATCTAGGTTTCAAATTCATTCATGTGGATCAAAAGCAGAATATGATATCGGAAATACAGAAATGTAAAACAGAGTCATCGCTAAAATTCCATTTTATACTCCTGCCAAATCCCAGGTGCTGTGCTAGACTTAGGAGAACAAGAGCATAACAAAGGTCACTTTCATGCTTTATCTTTTAATTAGGCACATGTCACTTTCCTAGTGTATGCTACAGCTTAGAGACACTGTCCAGAAATGTTGAGTATGTCCGTGTGTAAGAAAGCGAAAGAGAGAGATCAATCCATGGTAGTATTTTCTCTACAGACCCTGATGAAATAGAATATGCCAATCTTCCCCCTAGAGTTAAAGACATTGATGGTTCTATATAAGACATTCTACCATTTCCTTTGTTCTTTATTTTACAATACCTTCCACACAGTTTTTATTTCACAGACCTTGTCATTGTTCAATTTAAATGCTCCAAATGGAGTTCAGCACTAGTGGGGATTGAAAATGATTACAAGGGTAGTTAAGGTGGTTTTCAGTCTGGGTTTCTACCTTTTTTATTGTCATGTAGCCAGGGTTCCTTGAAGTTGAGATTAACTAAAAGTGGATAATAACACAGAAAACTGGAAAGGAAGGAAACAAAAGATTCCTATACTCAGCAAGCTTATAAAAAAAAAAAAAAACAGATGATGTAACAAATGAGTCAACATTTTTTTTAAAGATTTTATTCATTTATTTGACAGACAGAGATTACAAGTAGGCAGAGAGGCAAGCGAGAGGGGGGAGGGGGGGAAGCTGGCTCCCTGCTGAGCAGAGAGCCCAATGAGATGCGCAGCTCCATCCCAGGAACCTGGGATCATGACCTGAGCTGAAGGCAGAGGCTTTAACCCACTGAGCCACCCAGGTGCCCCATGAGTCAACATTTTTATGACAATGTGTGTTCATCTTTCACCAGTAATAACAGAACTGTTGTGTGTGTGCTATGATGGCTTTATTTCTTATATAGATGTATTTACAGAAAGTCTCTTATTCTCTGTAACTTTAAGACATTGGAAACACTGTGTTAGCAATCTGAAGCAATCTTTTCTAAAAGTAGTAGTTGGCAGGACTCTGTACTGATGATTCAGCATCACGAACATCTATTCAACATAGACAATTCTCCTTATTAACCTATCAGCAAAACAACCTCATACATGTATTATCACAAAAATAAAACTCAAGACAGCAATTAAAAGGAAGAATCAAGGGGGAAACAGCTAAATTCAAAATGAAAACAAAAAGAATTTCAACATAAAAGTATGTAAGCTTTCTTAGTCCTCACAATGCTTGGAAAATGCCTTCCATCTTCCCTGAATATCAATGTATTGTCCCTGTGATCCCATGGTCCCTGTGCTTAAAGCTCTCTTTTGCCTGTGGATTTAATCAGGTAGTCTCCTAAGACATTTGCTGATAAGCCCTGTGCTTCTGCTGAAGGCTTCAGTCTGTAGCACTTAGCTACCAATGCCCATTAAGAGAGTTTCCATTTATTCTTTTATTCTTTTATTCTTCTCCTTTGGGAGGGAGACAAACCATAAATGACTTAATCTCACAAAGCAAACTGGGGGTTGCTGGGGGGAGGTGGGATTGGGAGAGGGGGAGGGGGCTATGGACATTGGGGAGGGGAGGCGAACCATAAGAGACTATGGACTCTGAAAAACAACCTGAGGGTTTTGAAGGGTTAGGGGTGGGAAGTTGGGGGAACAGGTGGTGGGTAATAGGGAGGGCACGTTTTGCATGGAGCACTGGGTGTTGTGCAAAAACAATGAATACTGTTACGCTGAAAAAAATAAATAAAATGGAAAAAAAAAATCTTTAAAGAAAAAAAAAAAAGAGAGAGAGTTTCCAAAAGACCCACTCTTAATATACAATTCTATTAAATTCTCCAAAGATTTCTTAAGGGCCTGCTCTCAGGACCCTATGCTTGAGCTATGTAAAAAGTCTAGAAAGAGAGATAAACATAAAAGGAAATTATTCCAGTACAGTCTGATAAGTACAATAACTAGAAGTTTGGATAGAGAAGTAAAGGAGAATATGAATGGCCAAGGAAATTCTCAGAGGAATTGCTGCCAAATCTTAGTTTTGAAGGAAGAAGAAGCACTCATCAAGGGGTCAGGAAGGAGACCTGACAAAGAGAGAAATTGAGACTATCTTTATCTTCCACTGCAGAACCATAAAAGAATAAATCCATGTAAATTAAGTGGGAATTTAAGAATCTAAAATGAAGGAATTGGGGCCTGACAAGTGAAATACAAATGAAAAAGTCAGTATGAAGAAAACTGAACTCTACTCTTTTGATCTGGTGTCAATAAATTGTGGCTGCTGACTACATGTGGTCCATGTCCATCACCTGTTTTTGAAAATAAAGTTTTACTGGTACACAAACATGTTTGTTCATTTACAAATTGTCTTCAACTGCTTTCAAGTAGTTGAGACAGAGGCTCTGTGGTCCACAATGCTTAAAATATTCACTGTCTGACCCTGTACAGAGAATGTTTGTCAACAACTGATCTAATTAACAAGGATTCCAGGAAGTAGTCAATGGAATGTTAACAAGAACAGATTTGTGTAATAGCTCTATTCAGCAGAGGGCAGGTCAGAGGCAAAGACGTAGAGCCAAAAGGATCACTGAAAAAGGAGAAATAATGAAAATCTAAACTAAGGCAGGAACTGTGACCATGAAGATGGAGAAAGGTATTGAACGCAACTCATGTTCAAAAGATGCAGCATTCTAAACAAAATTTTAGGTGTGGCAAATAAAGTAAACAAAGATTTTTCTACTACCCTAACAAGATGGGGGAATGGTGGCTTTAGGGATGGGAATACCCAAATTATCATTTGGATCTGGATCATCTGGATCAAAAGGATCCAGAGATAGAACTGACTGCTCCTTTTTTTTTTTTTTAAGATTTATTTATTTATTTGACAGAGATCACAAGCAGGCAGAGAGGCAGGCAGAGAGAGAGAGGAGGAAGCAGGCCTCCTGCTGAACAGAGAGCCTGACATGGGGCTCCATCCCAGGACCCTGGGATCATGACCTGAGCCGAAGGCAGAGGCTTTAACCCCTGAGCCACCCAGACGCCCCCTGACTGCTCCTTTTAATCAGAGCAAAGCCATTTTATCTTTTTAAAAGCAATATACGTTATTATGCTTGTTACAAAAAGTAACATGTACATATTTGTGGAACAAAATTGTAAAAAAAAAAAAAGAAAAACTATAAAAGTAATCCATAATGACACAATTATAAAACTTTTAACAGTTTTTGAGTATCTACTATTTCTATGAACATCCATGCTTTATAATTTTTTTACCAAAATGGAAAATAGTCTTATGTTTTTTCATAAAATCCAAAAATGGATAGGTAGTTAAGACATTTTCATATTCTGCTTTTACAAACAGTACTCTAATTGCATTGTTAGATAAATATTTTATCATGTCTTTATTTCCCTAGGACAAATTCCTATATATGGAATTGCCAGGTCAAAGAGAAAGCAAATTTTTATAAGTACTCTTTTCTTACTTTACAAGTGTCTTTAATCATTTGTTTGCAGAATGTAAAAATGGAGGCAAACCCATGCCAGAAGAAAGAGAATTTATTAACAAAATAGTATTAGACTCTAATTGCAGAAACAGAGCTGTGCCTCCTGAGAAATGTGCTAGGAACATGAAAGTCAAGCATAAAATATCTTCCATTCTTTTTCTCATCTTATTCTTTCTCTTTCTAGTGGCTTGATATTTCTTTTATATTCTCTGAGCTACTACATCATGATTTTTTAATCACTAGCACTTCCTTGGTTCACCCTCTGATTACACATGGCTTAATTTAGTGGCCCAATATAAGCTGTAGTCCATAAATCTAAATGATCTCATAGCTCTACTTAATACTAATTTCAGATTTTCTAAAATAAAACCATCAAAGGACAAAGAATCCTTTTGACCCCATAGAGATCATTTGTCCAGCTCTCTTCTAATCAGATCTGGAAAGGGTCCATTATCAGTTGTAAGAACCTCTTATCTTTTCTAAAAAGCACTTTGAATTGGACAAATCTCTTGGTAAGAGATATAATTACAGGTATCTTTAACACAAAAAACATTCAATAATTTTATGTAATTTTATCAACTAAATATAACCACAGTTCCCACTTTTGTTTAGTGTCTTCTGGGTGTTGTTTTTGTTTTGTTTTACACCAAAAAAAAAAAAAATCACATTTTTCCATATCAAGAACGAAAACTATACTGTCACTGTTATTGATTGGTTAATATTTTATTCATTATAGAAATGTGAGAACTTATCAAGACATATCACTTTTAAGGATACTCAGTTTAGTTCCAGTGTTTAGACACTAAAAACTGTATGGTGATGAACACACTGGAGCATTTACCTCAAATTATTTATTTAGAAAAAAAGTCTAAGAGGGCAATTGGTAATTCAAGATTTGCAACCCTGAAGCATTTTAATACACATTGACAGTATTCTCCACAAATTTTTACCACCTTAGAGGTACGCTAGGCCAGCTTGGATCATGTTGATGTTATTTCACTATTGCCAAGCTGAGAGATGACAAATTACATCATTTTCATTTATTTCCATCTCACTATTAAAATAGTTATTGGTCATTTATACTTTTCTTTTTACTTACAATCTGCGGTGTTGTTTTTTTTGTTTCCTGTTTTGTTTTGTTTTTTTGCACTGATGAGTGATTACTTCTAATTTACATGTATAAAGTTTTCCTTTATCAGATAAGGATAGTAAATTTTATAATGACATACTGGTTTAAATTTTTTCCTCAGTATTTGGAATTTAACAGTATTTAAGATACAGTCTTTTTTCTTGTCTGTTTTTAGTTTAATGTAGAATGGGAATTTTGTTTTTCTAAATATGTAGTCAAATCTGTGAATCTACATATGTATTACTTCAACCTAGTTCAGGATTTGGAAAAACATTTAAAAAAGCATTCCCCAATTATAATATAATATTTATTTATTAAAATTCAATTAATTAACATATAGTGTATTATTAGTTTCCGAGATAGAGTTCAGTGATTCATCAATTGTACATAACAACCAGTGCCCATTACATCAAGTATTCTCTTTAGCCCATCACCCAGTGACTCAATTCCCCCATTCCTTCCCCTCTAGCAACCCTCAGTTTGTTTCTTATGATAAAGAGTCTCTTATGGTTTGCCTCCGTCTCTTTTTCACCTTATTTATTTCTCTTTCCTTTCCCCAATCTTGATCTGTTTGGTCTCTTAAATTCTTCATATGAGTGAAATCATATGGAATGTCTTTCTATGACTTATTTCACTTAGCATAATACTCTCTAGGTCTATCCACATCATTGCAAATGGCAAGGTTTCATTCTTTTTGGTGGCCGAGTAATATTCCATTGCATATAAACCACATCTTCTTTATCTATTCATCTGCCAAAAGACATCTGGGTTCTTTCTGTAGTTTGGCTATAGTGGACATTGCTGCTATAAACATTGGGGTGCAGGTACCCCTTTGGATTTGTATCCTTTGTGTATATAACTAGTAGTGCAATTGCTGGATCATAAGGTAGGTCTATTTTTAATTTTTGAGGAACCTCGATACTGTTTTCCAGAGTGGCCGCACCAGTTTGCATTCCCACCAACAGTATAGGAGGGTTCCCCTTTCTCTGCATCCTCTAACATGTTAATTTTGGCCATTCTGACCAGTTTGAGGTGGTATCTCAATGTGATTTTGATTTCTATTTCCCTGATGCCCAGTTATGTTGTTTTCATATGTCTGTCAGCCATCTGTAGATCCTTGGAGAAATGTCTGTTCATGTCTTCTGCCCATTTCTTGACTGAATTATTTCTTCTTTTGGTGTTGAGTTTCATAAGTTCTTTATAGATTTTGAATAGTAGCCCTTTTTTTCTGATAAGACATTTGCAAACATCTTCTCCCATTCTACAGGCTGCTTTTGATTTTGTCAACTATTTCCTTTGATGTGCAAAATATTTTTATATTGATGAAATCCCAATAGTTCATTTATCTCAATAGCTATTTATCCCAATGGTTCATTTTTGCTCTTGTTTCCTTTGCCTTTGGAGACATATCCAGCAAGAATGTTGTTCTCCCCTAAGATTTTGATGGATTCCTGTCTCATATTGAGGTCTTTATCTATTTTGAGTCTATCTTTGTGTATGGTATAAGGAAATGGTCCAGTTTTGTTCTTCTGCATGTGGCTGTCCAGTTTTCTGAACACCATTTGTTGAAGATACTGTCTTTTTTTCCATTGGTTATTCTTTCCTACTTTGTCAAAGATTAGCTGGTCATAGAGCTGAGGGTCCATTTATGGGTTCTCTATTCTGTTCCATTAATCTATGTGTCTGTTTTTGTGCCAGGACCATACTGTCTTGATGATTACAGCTTTGTAATAAGGGTGATGGTGGACATCCCTGTCATGTTCCTGACCATAGCAGAAAATCTCTAAGTTTTTCCCTATTGAGAATATTCACTGTGGGCTTTTTGCATATGGCTTTTATGATATTGAGGTATGTTTCCTCTATCCCTACACTGTGAAGTCAAGAAAGAATGCTGTACATTGTCAAGTGTTTTTTCTGTAACTATTGAGAGGATCATATGGTTCTTGTCCTTCCTCTTATTAATGTAGTGTACCATGATAGATTTGGGGATGTCAAACCACCTCTGCAGCACAGAAATAAATCCCAGTCGATTGTGGTGAATAATCCTTTTAATGTACTTTTGGATCCTATTGGCTAGTATCTTGGTGAGAATTTTGGTATCCATGTTCATCAAGGATATTGGTCAATAATTATCCTTTTTGTTGGGGTCTTTGACTGGTTTTGAGATCAAGGTAATGTTAGCCTCATAAAAAGTGTTTGGAAGTTTTCCTTCCATTCTAGTTTTTGAAATACCTTCAGAAGAATAAGTATTAATCCTTCATTAAATGTTGGGTAGAATTCCCCTGGGAAGCCATCCAGCTCTAGACTCTTGTTTGTTGGGAAAGTTTTGATTACTGTTTCAATGTCCTTGCTGGTTATGGGGCTGTTCAGGTTTTCTATTTCTTCCTGGTTCAGTTTTGGTAGTTTATACTCTATAGGAATGCATCCATTTCTTTCAGATTGTTTAATTTGTCGGCATACAGTTGCTCATAATGTTTGAAATAATTGTATTTCTTTGGTGTTGGTTGTGATCTCTCCTTTTTCATTAATGATTTCATTTATTTGGGTTCTTTCTCTATTCTTTTTGATAAATCTGGCCAGGGGGTTATCAGTCTTACTTATTTTTTCAAAGAATAATCTCCTAGTTTCATGGGTCTATTCTATTGTTCTTTTGGTTTCTATTTCATTGACTCCTGCTTTGATCTTTATTATTTCTCTTCTCCTACTGGGTTTAGGCTTTATTTGCTATTCTTTCTCCAGCTCCTTTAGGTATAAGGTTAGGTTATTCATTTGAGACTCATTTCTGTTTCTTGAGTAAGGCTTATATTGCTATATACTTCACTCAGGATCTCATTGGCTGCATCCCAAAGATTCTGATTAGTTGTGTTTTCATTTTCATTCATTTCCATGAATTTTTTCAATTCTTCTTTAATTTCCTGGTTGACCCGTTCATTCTTTAGTAGGATGTTCTTTAGCCTCCATGTATTTGAGTTCTGTCCAACCTTCTTCTTGTGATTGAGGTCTAGTTTAAAAGCATTGTGTTCTAAAAAATGCAGGGAATAATCCCTGCATTTCTGACCCAGGATGCGATCTATTCTGGAGAATGTTCCATGTGCACTCAAAGAAGAATGTGTACTCTGTTGCATTAGGATGATAGTTCTGAATACATCTGTGAAGATCACCTGGTCCAGTGCGTCATTTAAAGGCCTTGTTTCTTTGCTGATCTTCTGCTTAGATGATCTGTCCATTGGTATGAGTGGGTTTTTAAAGTCCCCTACTATTTTTGTATCATTATCAATGTGTTTAATTTTGTTATTAATTGGTATATATAATTGGCTGCTCCCATGTTAGGGGCATAAATATTTACAATTGTTGGATCTTCTTGTTGTATAAATCATTTAATTATGATATAGTGTTTTTCTTCATCTCTTATTACAGTCTTTAGTTTAAAATCTAACGTGTTTAATTAAGGATTGCTACCCCAGCTTTCTTCTGATGTCCGTTAGGACAGAAAATGGTTTTTTACCCCCTCGCTTTAAATCCAGAGGTGTCTTTGGGTCTAAACTGAGGCTTTTGTAGACCACATATGGATGGGTTTTCATTTTTTAATACAATCTTATATCCTGTGTCTTTTGATTGGACCATTTAACCCATTTACATTTAGAGTAACTATTAAAATATATGAATTTCATATATTTCATATATACAAATATATGACTGTATTACCTGTAAAGTCACTGTTTCTATATATTGTCTTTGTTCCTTTCTGGTCTATGTTACTTTTGTGCTCTCTGTTCACTTACAGGATCCCTTTTAATATTTCTTGCAGGGCTGGATTAGTGATCACAAATTCTCTTAGTTTCTATTTGTCCTTGAGGTTCTTTATGTCTATTCAGAATAGGAGTTCTATTCTTAATGAATCTTAGCTGGATAAAGTATTCCTGGCTGCATATTTTTCTCATTTGGCATGCTGAGTATATCCTGCTATTCCTTTCTGTCCTGCCTCTGTGGGAAGGTCTGCTCCCAGCCTTATGTTTCTACCCTTGTGGTTTATGGACCTCTTGTTCCAACATGTTTTCAGGATTTTCTCTTTGTCTGAATTTTGCAAGCTTCACTATTATATGTAGAGGTGTTGACCTATTTTTACTGATTTTTGCCTCCTGGACTTGAATGCAAGTTTCCTTCCCCAGATTAGAGAAGTTCTCAGCTATAATTTGCTCAAATATAATTCCTGTTCCTCTCTCTCTTTATGCTTTATGACATTACTTATGCTCGAATTCTCCCCTTGTGATCCAGTAGTTATTTTTCTCTCTTTTTCTCAGTATCTTTATTCTGAATTGTTTTGTCTTCTATATCACTGCTTCTATTTTCTGCCTCATTTATCCTAACAGTGATGACTACTTCTCATTAATAGCCTTTTTTATTTTGACTTGATTAAATTTTAGTTCTTTTATTTTCCAGAAAGGGATCCTTTAGTGTTTTCTATGCTTTTTTTAAAGCCAGCTATTATCTGTATAATTGTTATTTTGAATTCTGGTTCCCACATCTTCCTGATATCCATCTTGATTAGGTCCCTGGCAGTCAGCACTGCCTCTTGTTCTTTTGCTTAGGGTGAGTTCTTCTGTCTTATCATTTTACCCAGATAAGAACAGATGAACAAAAGAATAAAACACAAAAATAGCAATAGACTCCAGAAAAACATACACTTAATAAATCAGAAGAAATACCAAAAAAATAATAATATTAATAATAATAATAATAATAATAATAATAATAAAATAAAGGAGCAAGAGAGGGAGAGAATATAATCAAACAGGTGAACAGAACATAGCAATACACTAGATCCTGGATGTATTTTGGTCTTTTTGTTAGAAGAAACTAGATCTAAAAATTGTAAAGGAAGAAAATCATACATATATAAAAATAAAATTGAATATAATAAAAGGAAGCCAAAAATGAAATATATATATAAATGTAAAAATGAAAATTTAAAAAGACTTGATAAAATAAGATATTAGTTGAATAGAAAAAAATTACAATTGAAAGATTAAAGAATCATGAGATAAAACCATGAATTCTATATACTACATTCCCCTAGAACTGGAGTTTAGCAGTTCTCTGTGATGGATAAACTTAGTATTAGCCAAATGTATCTGTTGGTCTTCTTGGGGAGGGGCCTGTTGCACTGATTTTTAGCACCCAGGCAGTACTGTACTGCCCTTGCCAGGGGGATAGGCTCAGTATAAGCAGCCTTGGATTGCTTTCTGTGGCTTTGTTCCCTGAAGGCTTTCAGCATGGATGAACATGCATGATGAAATGGCAGCATCCTGTTGTCCAGCCCTGAGCTGAAATTTCATGACCCCCACTCTTTAAGAACCCCCACAGAAAAAGTCAGTCACTCTTGTCTCCTTCATTTACATTCACATTCTGTGTTCACCCTGCCTGCAACCAAGCATTTTTATCTCAGGCTTGCAACCCAATTTTGAATCTCCAATCTTCACACACTGCTGTGGTGCACACACTCACTGCTCCTCCCAGAGGGGTTGAGGGGGTTCTCACTGCAGTTCTACCACTTGCTGGGCCCCTGCTCAGGGAGTGATCACTCTCCTGAGTTGTGGTTCAATGGTTTATGGCAACACTGAGCAGAAATCCCACTCCTGAGCTTGCTGTTTGTAGCTGACTTCCATGCACAGATGTTTGGGAAATCTGCCACACTGAGGGACCCCCATTCTATGGCCACAGGAACCCTGAGACCACACTGTCCCACCTAGGATTGTGTCCAGCTTTGCCATGTGAGCACCATTCAGACAAAAATGTCTCTCATGGGAGCAGACTTCTAAAAGTTCTGATTTTGCACTCCACTGCTATATCACTTTATGATACCTGGCTTATAGAGGCTCCCTCCCCCCAATGTTTATCTTCTAATATATAACCTCAGATTCACTCTCTGTACCTCCTGCCTTACATAAAGTGGTTGCTTTTCTATCTGTAGAATTGCAGCAGTTCTTTTCTTAGTTCTCTGGTTGAGTTCAGTGGTGTTCAGAATGATTGGATAGCCATCTAGCTGAATTTCAGGGACCAGATGAAACTAGGGTTCCTTGCTCCTCTGACATCTTCCTCCTAACCCCCTATAGCTTTTAAATATTTTTACCATGTTACATTTATTTCCAGTATTTAAATGACCTCATCTTGTATACTAAACACTTTAGTTCATTTGTTATTTGAATATTATATGTGAGGAAGGGATATGAAGTTTTTATCTCAGATAAATGCATTAACAACTTATATTTGATAAACTTTCATTAATTTTTAAAATTCAAAAATTAATGTTCACGATTTCAAAAAAAAGTGTATATAATTTCAGCTCCAGTGTGTCAAGAGAAAGTATATTAACAGTCTCATCCAAATTACTAAAAAAGCCTGGGCAAATTGCAAGGCAAGGAGTCTGAATTTGTAAGATGAACCACTACCCAAAAAGCTGGACAGACAGGCACCTTAGAGAGACAAATCAATGAAGATTAGTGTGTCTAGAGGAAAACCATGAACCATAAACAGGTAGGAACATTTAAAAGGTAATTTGGATGTTTAGAGGCAGTGTACTAGCATGAGAGCAAGAAATTCCTGGAGCCAGAGGTTTGGGATCTACACACATATTCACAGGTTTCTTTCCAGGAACCCCAACAGATTCTCAAAGTGTGGATTTGAAAATCCCCTCATAGCTTTGGGGGGTGAAAAGAATGATTAACAAACATGGTATATGCCAGATACTTCTCCATAAAAAGCCTACTTTCCAGAATAAAGGACCTTGTCAGAGCTCAATTCTGAAACCGTATCCCAATGGGGAGATAGAAATTAACCCCCATGCCAGCTGTGTCCAGAATTTCTGCTTCATTTATGGAGAAACAAATAAAATAAAAAACAAAACCATACCCATAGTGAGCAGGAGTCAAAACTTCAAAATATAGATTGGGAACAATGCAGTCAGGGAATGGAGAAGAAGGTTGGTGGGGAAAAGATATACCACTTATAAAGGTCAAAATCCAGAAAAAAAAAACATGCCAAATTAAGACTGAGATTTATGTGGAACGTTTTAGAACACTTTCTTCATCTACCTCCCAACACCTCAATAAGGCTCCAGTGTATTAACAGAACATTACAGCTGAAAAAGCTGTAAGGCTCAGAATTTCTCTAAGAAGAGATGTATATACAAAGTTAGGAGGGAAGACAAAAACAAGGACACTAAAGGGATTTGAAGACTCCCTCCCTTGTATGTATAGCTACAACAAACATTGAGTACCCAACCCTTTAGCCAGATTAACATAAATCCTTACACTAAAAACTATTTACCTAATTCTTTTTACCTGACACAACATATCTGGTTTTCAACAACAACAACAAAAAAATATATATATAAGGTATGCCAAGAAAAAAAACACAATCTGAAGAGACAAAGAAATAATCAGAGCCAGATGCAGATATGATACAGATTTTGGAATGATCAGTATGTTAAGAGTTCTAAAGGAAAAAAACAGACAACATACAAAAATAGATGGGTAAGTTAGCAGAGAGATGGAAATTATACACAAGAATGAAATGAAATTCTAGAAATCAAAAACAGTCGTGCAAATGAAGAATGTCTTTGATAGACTTATTAATAAATTTAACATAGCCAAGGAAAGAATCTGTGAACTTTAAGACAGGTAAATAGAAAATTTTCATGAGGAATGCAAGAGAAGTAAAAGAAGATAAAACCATAATAGAATATTCAACAATTGTGGATCAATATCAAAAATGCAACGTATATGTAATTGGAATGTCAAAAAGAAAAGAAACAGAATGGAACAGGAGAAATATTAGCCAAGAATATTCCAAAATTAATGATACACATAGACCCATGGATACAGATAGCTCAGAGAAGACCAAGCAAGATAAATTCCAAAATATCTATACCAAGGGATATCAGATTCAAACTAGAGAAAACTGAAGATAAAGAGAAAATCTTAGAAGAAGGTAGAAGGAAACAAACAAACCCTACCAATAAGGAACAAGGAAAAGAATTACAGCAGACTTCTCACCAGAAAACATGCAAGCAAAAAGAGAGTACGATGAAATATTCATGATGTTGAAAGAAAAATATTACAAACCTAGAATTCTACATTCAGTATAATTATTCTCCAAAAGTGAAGGAAAAACAAAGTCTTCCTCAGTCTAACAAAACCCAAGGAGTTCATCAACAGCTGACTTGTCATCAAGAAATGCTAAAAATAAGTTTTTCAGGGAGAGGTAAAATTATATATGTCAGAAATTTGGATCTATGAAAAGAAAGAAAAGCATCAAACAATGATTAAAGTTAAATATTATCTTCTATTTTTTATACTCCTAATCTCAAATATGATAGGTATTTAAAATGATAACAGTATTAGTGTACTGGATGATTATAACACACAGATAAGTGAAATGAATGGCAGCCATATCACAAGAGATTAGGGTGAGAAATTAGAATATTTTTACAAGGTACAGGCAGTACATGTGGAGGGGGACAAAGTGTTTTTTGAAGGTGAACTCAGGTTAGTTAAAAATGTATGTCATGGGGCACTTGGCTGACTCAGTTGGGAAAACATGTGACTCTAGATCTCAGCATTGTGAGTTCAAGTCCCATGTTGGGTGTAGAGATTATTTTAAAACATAAATAAAATAAATAAATGAAACCACGTTATCAGAAAAAAAAAACCAAAAATGTATATTGTGAACCCTAGAAAACCTTAGAGAGAAACGTTATTGATATATTAAGAAGGAAGATAAAAGGTAATTAATCATAATTGTGCTCAATTAAAGCCATTGAAAGCACAAAAAAGGTGAAATTAATATTTCAATTTTTTCCTATATACTTGATCTTTCTCTGTTTTCCTTTTTCTATAGAAATCAGTCACATTACAAAAATTTTATTACACTTGCATTAATCATTTTGAATAATTTAGGGAAAAATGATGTCTTAGCCATGCTGCATTTCTTTTGTTCCATTAAGTAAAGGCATATTGCTCTCAACAAGATTTTATCAGTTTTTTTCCATATATTCCACACAGCTTATGTTCAGTTTTCTTTTTCATTGTTGTTGTCTAATAATTTCTTAATCATTTAGTTTTCCAGCTCGTGTCAGTTTCAAAATTTTGTATTTGAGTATATTTTTCATGCACTCACCAAGCTATTTTAACACTTATTAAGCACAATACTAATATTATTTTTTCCTCTTTTCTAAAGACAGTCATATTTTCTAAAGATAATGTCAATTTGTTCTTCCTAATATTTAATTTTAAAAAATAATACTGCACAGGACTTTCAGAATACTGCTGTATATCATGGTGCTTACAGGTCTTCATTATCTAATTACTGAATTTAAATAGACAGCTTTAATGGTCTTCTGCTAAATATTTGCTCACCATTGGTTTCTTTCATATATTCAACTAAAAATATCTTCAGTACAGACATTTTTCTATGTTTTACTTATATAACCAGCCAGGCAAGATCCTTGCTCTAGAGGAGGAGTCAAGATGGCGGAGAAGTAGCAGCCTGAGACTACATCAGGTAGCAGGAGATCAGCTAGATAGCTTATCTAAACATAGCAAACACCTACAAATCCAACGGGAGAGCGAAGAGAAGAACAGCAACTCTAGAAACAGAAAATCAACCACTTTCTGAAAGGTAGGACTGGCGGAGAAGTGAATCTAAAACGACGGGAAGATAGACCGCGGGGGGAGGGGCCGGCTCCCGGCAAGCGGCGGAGGAACGGAGCACAAAATCAGGACTTTTAAAAGTCTGTTCCACTGAGGGACATTGCTCCAGGGGCTAAACCGGGGTGAAGCCCACGCGGGGCCAGCGTGGCCCCAGGCCTCGCAGGGTCACAGAAGGATCGGGGGTGTCAGAGTGTCGGAGAGCTCGCAGGTATTAGAATGGAGAAACCGGCTGCAAAGACAGAGCCGAGGACTGAACTCTCAGCTCGGGGTTACCTTGAACTGGTCGCGGGCTGGGTGAGCTCGGAGCGCGGCTAGAGGCTGGGGATACGGGAGTGATTGGGTGCTGTCCTCTGGGGGCGCACTGAGGAGTGGGGCCCCAGGCTCTCGGCTCCTCCGGGCCGGAGACTGGGAGGCCGCCATTTTCATTCCCGTCCTCCGGAACTCTACGGAAAGCGTTCAGGGAACAGAAGCTCCCAAAAGCGAACCCGAGCCGATTACTTAGTCCGGCCGCCGGTAAGGGCGGTGCAATCCCGCCTCGGGCAAAGACACTTGAGAGTCACTACAACAGGCCCCTCCCCCAGAAGATCAACAAAATATCCAGCCAGGACGAAGTTCATCTATCAAGGAGAAAGCAGATTCAATTCCTAAGACAGCAGAGCAATTCCAGAGGAGGAGAAAGCAAAGCACGGAACTCATGGCTTTCTCCCCATGATTCTTTAGTCTTGCGGCTACTTCAATTTTTTTTTCTTTTTTCAATTTTTTATTTTTTTTTCTTTTTTCAATTTTTTTTTCCTTTTTTCTTTTTTCTTCTTCTGCTAAATTTTTTTAAAAACTTTTACCCTTTTCTTTTTTAACGTTTTTTGACTAGTTCATCTAAATATATGTATTTTTCTTTCTTTTTTATATTTTTTTATTTGTTTTATTTTTTAAATTTTTTTCTTTTTTTTTTTTTCTTTTTTTTCAGAACCTGTTTTTTATCCCCTCCCCCCCCCCCCCACAATTTGGGGTCTCTTCTGATTTGGTTACAGCGCATTTTTCCGGGGTCTTTGCCAACCTATTAGTAGTTTATTTGCTCCTTCATATCCTCTTATCTGGACAAAATGACAAGGCGGAAAAAATCACCACAAACAAAAGAACAAGAGACAGTACCGAAGGCTAGGGACCTAATCAACACAGACATTGGTACTATGTCAGATCAAGAGTTCAGAATGACGATTCTGAACATTCTAGCCGGGCTCGAAAAAGGCATGGAAGATATTAGAGAAACCCTCTCTGGAGATATTAAAGCCCTTTCTGGAGAAATTAAAGAACTAAAGTCTAACCAAGTTGAAATCAAAAAAGCTATTAATGAGGTGCAATCAAAAATGGAGGCTCTCACTGCTAGGATCAATGAGGCAGAAGAAAGAATTAGTGATATAGAAGACCAAATGACAGAGAATAAGGAAGCCGAGCAAAAGAGGGACAAACAGCTACTGGACCATGAGGGGAGAATTCGAGAGATAAGTGACACCATAAGACGAAACAACATTAGAATAATTGGGATTCCAGAAGAAGAAGAAACAGAGAGGGGAGCAGAGGGTCTATTGGAGAGAATCATTGGAGAGAATTTCCCTAATATGGCAAAGGGAACAAGCATTAAAATCCAGGAGATGCAGAGAACCCCCCTCAAAGTCAACAAGAATAGGTCCACACCCCGTCACCTAATAGTAAAATTTACAAGTCTTAGTGACAAAGAGAAAATCCTGAAAGCAGCCCGAGAAAAGAAATCAGTAACATACAATGGTAAAAATATTAGATTGGCGGCAGACTTATCCACAGAGACCTGGCAGGCCAGAAAGAGCTGGCATGATATATTCAGAGCACTCAACGAGAAAAACATGCAGCCAAGAATACTCTATCCAGCTAGGCTATCATTGAAAATAGAAGGAGAGATCAAAAGCTTCCAGGACAAACAAAAACTGAAAGAATTTGCAAACACCAAACCAGCTCTCCAGGAAATATTGAAAGGGGTCCTCTAAGCAAAGAGAGAGCCTAAAAGTAGTAGATCAGAAAGGTACAGAGACAATATACAGTAACAGTCACCTTACAGGCTACTAATGGCACTAAATTCATATCTCTCAATAGTTACCCTGAATGTTAATGGGCTAAATGCCCCAATCAAAAGACACAGGGTATCAGAATGGATAAAAAAACAAAACCCATCAGTATGTTGCCTACAAGAAACTCATTTTAGACGCGAAGACACCTCCAGATTTAAAGTGAGGGGGTGGAAAACAATTTACCATGCTAATGGGCATCAGAAGAAAGCTGGGGTGGCAATCCTTATATCAGATCAATTAGATTTTAAGCCAAAGACTATAATAAGAGATGAGGAAGGACACTATATCCTACTCAAAGGGTCTGTCCAACAAGAAGATCTAACCATTTTAAATATCTATGCCCCTAACGTGGGAGCAGCCAACTATATCAACCAATTAATAACAAAATCAAAGAAACACATCAATAATAATACAATAATAGTAGGGGACTTTAACACTCCCCTCACTGAAATGGACAGATCATCCAAGCAAAAGATCAACAAGGAAATAAAGGCCTTAAATGACACACTGGACCAGATGGACATCACAGATATATTCAGAACATTTCATCCCAAAGCAACAGAATACACATTCTTCTCTAGTGCACATGGAACCTTCTCCAGAATAGATCACATCCTGGGTCACAAATCAGGTCTCAACCGGTATCAAAAGATTAGGATTATTCCCTGCATATTTTCAGACCACAATGCTCTGAAGCTAGAACTCAATCACAAGACGAAAGCTGGAAAGAACCCAAATACATGGAGACTAAACAGCATCCTTCTAAAGAATGAATGGGTCAACCAGGAAATTAAAGAAGAATTGAAAAAATTCATGGAAACAAATGATAATGAAAACACAACAGTCCAAAATCTGTGGGACACAGCAAAGGCAGTCCTGAGAGGAAAATATATAGCGGTACAAGCCTTTCTCAAGAAACAAGAAAGGCCTCAAGTACACAACCTAACCCTACGCGTAAAGGAGCTGGAGAAAGAACAAGAAAGAAACCCTAAACCCAGCAGGAGAAGAGAAATCATAAAGATCAGAGCAGAAATCAATGAAATAGAAACCAAAAAAACAATAGAAAAAATCAATGAAACTAGGAGCTGGTTCTTTGAAAGAATCAATAGGATTGATAAACCTCTGGCCAGACTCATCAAAAAGAAAAGAGAAAGGACCCAAATCAATAAAATCATGAATGAAAGAGGAGAGATCACAACTAACACCAAAGAAATACAGACAATTCTAAGAACATACTATGAGCAACTCTACGCCAACAAATTGGCCAATCTGGAAGAAATGGATGCATTCCTAGAGACATATAAACTACCACAACTGAACCAGGAAGAAATAGAAAACCTGAACAGGCCCATAACCAGTAAGGAGATTGAAACAGTCATCAAAAATCTCCAAACAAACAAAAGCCCAGGGCCAGACGGCTTCCCAGGGGAATTCTACCAAACATTTAAAGAAGAACTCATTCCTATTCTCCTGAAACTGTTCCAAAAAATAGAAATGGAAGGAAAACTTCCAAACTCATTCTATGAGGCCAGCATCACCTTGATCCCAAAACCAGACAAGGATCCCACCAAAAAAGAGAACTACAGACCAATATCCTTGATGAACACAGACGCAAAAATTCTCGCCAAAATACTAGCCAATAGGATTCAACAGTACATTAAAAGGATTATTCACCACGATCAAGTGGGATTTATTCCAGGGCTGCAGGGTTGGTTCAACATCCGCAAATCAATCAATGTGATAGAACACATTAATAAAAGAAAGAACAAGAACCATATGATACTCTCAATAGATGCTGAAAAAGCATTTGACAAAGTACAGCATCCCTTCCTGATCAAAACTCTTCAAAGTGTAGGGATAGAGGGCACATACCTCAATATTATCAAAGCCATCTATGAAAAACCCACTGCAAATATCATTCTCAATGGAGAAAAACTGAAAGCTTTTCCATTAAGGTCAGGAACACGGCAGGGATGTCCATTATCACCACTGCTATTCAACATAGTACTAGAAGTCCTAGCCTCAGCAATCAGACAACAAAAAGAAATTAAAGGCATCCAAATTGGTAAAGAAGAAGTCAAACTATCACTCTTCGCAGATGATATGATACTATATGTGGAAAACCCAAAAGACTCCACTCCAAAACTGCTAGAACTTGTCCAGGAATTCAGTAAAGTGTCAGGATATAAAATCAATGCACAGAAATCAGTTGCATTTCTGTACACCAACAACAAGACTGAAGAAAGAGAAATTAAGGAGTCAATCCCATTCACAATTGTACCCAAAACTATAAGATACCTAGGAATAAACCTAACCAAAGAGACTAAGAATCTATACACAGAAAATTATAAAGTACTCATGAAAGAAATTGAGGAAGACACAAAAAAATGGAAAAATGTTCCATGCTCCTGGATTGGAAGAATAAATATTGTGAAAATGTCTATGCTACCTAAAGCAATCTACACATTTAATGCAATCCCTATCAAAATACCATCCATTTTTTTCAAAGAAATGGAACAAATAATCCTAAAATTTATATGGAACCAGAAAAGACCTTGAATAGCCAAAGGAATATTGAAGAACAAAGCCAAAGTTGGTGGCATCACAATTCCGGACTTCAAGCTCTATTACAAAGCTGTCATCATCAAGACAGCATGGTACTGGCACAAAAACAGACACATAGACCAGTGGAACAGAATAGAGAGCCCAGAAATCGACCCTCAACTCTATGGTCAACTAATCTTCGACAAAGCAGGAAAGAATGTCCAATGGAAAAAAGACAGCCTCTTCAATAAATGGTGCTGGGAAAATTGGACAGCCACATGCAGAAAAATGAAATTGGACCACTTCCTTACACCACACACGAAAATAGACTCCAAATGGATGAAGGACCTCAATGTGAGAAAGGAATCCATCAAAATCCTTGAGGAGAACGCAGGCAGCAACCTCTTCGACCTCAGCCGCAGCAACATCTTCCTAGGAACAACGGCAAAGGCAAGGGAAGCAAGGGCGAAAATGAACTATTGGGATTTCATCAAGATCAAAAGCTTTTGCACAGCAAAGGAAACAGTTAACAAAACCAAAAGACAGCTGACAGAATGGGAGAAGATATTTGCAAACGACATATCAGATAAAGGGCTAGTATCCAAAATCTATAAGGAACTTAGCAAACTCAACACCCAAAGAACAAACAATCCAATCAAGAAATGGGCAGAGGACATGAACAGACATTTCTGCAAAGAAGACATCCAGATGGCCAACAGACACATGAAAAAGTGCTCCACGTCACTCGGCATCAGGGAAATACAAATCAAAACCACAATGAGATATCACCTCACACCAGTCAGAATGGCTAAAATTAACAAGTCAGGAAATGACAGATGCTGGAGAGGATGTGGAGAAAGGGGAACCCTCCTCCACTGTTGGTGGGAATGCAAGCTGGTTCAACCACTCTGGAAAACAGCATGGAGGTTCCTCAAAATGTTGAAAATAGAACTACCCTATGACCCAGCAATTGCACTACTGGGTATTTACCCTAAAGATACAAACATAGTGATCCGAAGGGGCACGTGTACCCGAATGTTTATAGCAGCAATGTCTACAATAGCCAGACTATGGAAAGAACCTAGATGTCCATCAACAGATGAATGGATCAAGAAGATGTGGTATATATACACAATGGAATACTATGCAGCCATCAAAAGAAATGAAATCTTGCCATTTGCGACGACGTGGATGGAACTAGAGCGTATCATGCTTAGTGAAATAAGTCAATCGGAGAAAGACAACTATCATATGATCTCCCTGATATGAGGACATGGAGAAGCAACATGGGGGGGTAGGGGGATAGGAGAAGAATAAATGAAACAAGATGGGATTGGGAGGGAGACAAACCATAAATGACTCTTAATCTCACAAAACAAACTGGGGGTTGCTGGGGGGAGGTGGGATTGGGAGAGGGGGAGCGGGCTATGGACATTGGGGAGGGGAGGCGAACCATAAGAGACTATGGACTCTGAAAAACAACCTGAGGGTTTTGAAGGGTCAGGGGTGGGAGGTTGGGGGAACAGGTGGTGGGTGATGGGGAGGGCACGTTTTGCATGGAGCACTGGGTGTTGTGCAAAAAGAATGAATACTGTTACGCTGAAAAAAATAAATAAATAAAAAGGGAAAAAAAAAAAAAAAAAAGATCCTTGCTCTAGCAGAATATACAGTCTAATGTAATGGGTTACAGAGCTGCCATCATAAATCAATAATTAAATAAACAATATCATTACTGAATCAAACATGCCTTAAAGATTTATCACTATTTATTATGGTATGTTAAGGAAAAATAAAGCACCAATTAAACTATTAACACAGAAGTTGGTTGTAAGACATTCTAATTTCAAAAATGTAAAAGTATTTTAAGAATTTCAGTTTGGAATCAGTAAAAATAATTGATAAAAATACCCCCAATATATTAAACAAACATGGAACATATTAGCTAGTAGAAGGAGCTATTCAGAGAGTAAGAACAGGGTGATGATTTAGGTTTCTTGAGTGGTTTTTTTTTTTTTAAGATTTTATTTATTTATTTGACAGAGAGAGATCACAAGTAGATAGGTAGGCAGAAAGAGAGAGAGAGGAGGAAGCAGGCTCACTTGCAGAGCAGAGAGCCCGATGCAGGACTTGATCCCGGACCCCGAGATCATGACCTGAGCCGAAGGCAGCGGCTTAACCCACTGAGCCACCCAGGCGCCCTTGAGTGGTTTTTATAGACTGGTGTTCAGAAATGGCTTCTCTGGTTAGGTGATAGGTAAAGAACAAGAGGAGAACAGATACCTGAACATTCCAGGCAATCACAGTGCCTAGTGAAGAGACTCTAGAGGATACAAGCTTGTTATTGTGAAGAATAGAGCAGCTCATTATCACTGTAGTGAACAGTGAGGGGAGGGAAGATGCTACCAGGTAAGATCAGGGTATAAGCAGTCCACATTTTATGCTACTGCCTTTTCATACAGTTTATATTTATTCCAAGAACAAGGAGAAGTGGTAAAATGTTTTAAGAATAGGTGGTATGAATTATTTTTACCTTTAAAAAATAATCTAAGTAAAAAGGTATTTAGTTGAATAAGAGTAGAAAATGAAAGACTGGGTTAGGAGGTCATGCTCATTGTCTGCATGGCTTTGGACATAGGTGGTGATGATGCAGACAGAAATAAATAAATCTTAGTTATGATTTGGCATAAGAGCTGGCAGGACTTGCTTAGAGATTGAGAGGTAGCTGAAGAAAAGTGAGAAATAAAGAAACAACTCCTAGATTTTGATCTGAACAAGTAGTTCCATCATAATGGGGTTTTTCTGAGATGGAAAAGCCTTAAGGAATAAAATGTCAGAGGAAAAAATATAAAAATGATGTTATCCACATTAAACATGAGATGCTTCTCAGATGTCAAATACAGGGCCAAGTTAGGAGATGGGAGTTACAAGTCGGGCACTTTGGAGGACAACATGTCTGGAAATAAACTTAGAGGCACCATCAATAAACAGATGTTATATGAGGAAGTAGAGATAGTAACCACAAAGATCTCTTTCAAGAAGCCCCACTAAATCTGGGAGCAGAGCTCCTGGGTACTAGCTAGAAAGAGAGGTCAGAGGTGGTTTTCTAAAATGGGAGATGTTATAGCATTATAATGAATGAACATTAAGAAGGACAAATTCATGGTATAAGAGCAACAGCAGGAGTGAAGTCCTGGGGAAGAGGAGAGGTAAGAAGCTCTTGAGCACAAGGTTTGCCACAGAGCTTCCATCTGTTGTAACAGGAAGAAGGAAGAGTATAGACAGATACAAATGTGCTGCACAGTAGACTTGGCAACAGAAAGAGGAAAGTCTTGGCCAGCTTATTTTCTTGAACTTTGTTCAACTGTTCTAAGTCAGACACAGAGAAAAGTGTTAACCAAGATGGGGATATGCCCAGAAAGGAAGTCAAGAATGCTTACAAGACACTGATAGCTGCTTATTATATGAAGAGAATAACCTCATTCGTAATAAAATAAAAAGTAAGAGGGTTTCCCCTCCCCATTGAGAAGGGACATTGAATTTTATCAATTATATATTGAGTATCCAAACTGTCATGTTTTCTTTTCTTCAAATTCATCTTTAAATAGCATTCTGGTTACCTTCACTTACTTTAAAATGTGAGAAACTAAAGAAATGGCTGGATGCAATGAAGTGAGTGTTACTAAATCACTAGACTCCAATTTGTACCTCAAATATAAAGTGCATGCTTATTCCTTCTTAACATTGTTTAGATTTTATACAATTTTTTAAAAGATTTTATTTATTTGACAGAGTGAGAAATCACAAGTAGGCAGAGAGGCAGGCAGAGAGAGAGGGGGAAGCAGGCTCCCAGCTGAGCAGAGAGCCCAATGCGGGGCTCGATCCCAGGACCCTTAGACTTTGACCTGAGCCGAAGGCATAGGCTTAACCCACTGAGCCACCCAGGTGCCCTAGATTTTATACTATTAAAGAAGAGACACACAGTCATGTCTATCTGTCAATGGTCTAAAAATAGTGCCAAGTAAGTCAAGGAAACTCTTTTTTTTAATATTAATTAATTTATTTATTTTCAGCATAACAGTATTCATTGTTTTTGCACAACACCCAGTGCTCCATGCAATACGTGCCCTCCCTGTTACCCACCACCTGGTTCCCCCAACCTCCCACCCCCGCCCCTTCAAAACCCTCAGGTTGTTTTTCAGAGTCCATAGTCTCTTATGGTTCGCCTCCCCTTCCAATTTCCCTCAGCTTCCTTCTCCTCTCCATCTCCCAATGTCCTCCATGTCATTTGTTTATGCTCCACAAATAAGTGAAACCATATGATACTTGACTGTCTCTGCTTGACTTATTTCACTCAGCATAATCACTTCCAGTCCCGTCCATGTTGCAACAAAAGTTGGGTATTCATCCTTTCTTTTCTTTCTTTTTTTTTTCATAAACATATAATGTATTTTTATCCCCAGGGGTACAGGTCTGTGAATCACCAGGTTTACACACTTCACAGCACTCTTCATAGCACATACCCTCCCCAATGTCCATAACCCCCTCCCCCTCTCCCAACCCCACCTCCCCCCAGCAACCCCCAGTTTGTTTTGTGAGATTAAGAGTCCTTTATGGTTTGTCTCCCTCCCATCCCCATGTTGTTTCATTTATTCTTCTCCTATCCCCCTAACCCCCCATGTTGCATCTCCACGTCCTCATATCAGGGAGATCATCAAGGAAACTCTTAACAATGGAAAACTGGACACAGGAGTAAAAGTGCTTCCTCTGGTTCACAGTCAAGGAATTTTCACACTCTACAAAAGTCAGACCAACAAATCCTGGGAAGAATCAAAAGCTAGGTAAGTCCTAGTAAATCAGACTAACTACATCTAACTGTGGTCTAGTTAATTTAGAACATGAGCTAGATGTTTCAATTAATTCATACAAAATTAGTATTCAGAATATAAGTCGAAGCATGTACTGCATCTAGAATAGTACCTGGCATATAGTAAATAACCAAAAGAATTTGTTATTATTTCTTTTAAATATTGGTCAGCAATGCTTGTCAAATAAAAGAAACTAGAAAAGCTTTGCGCAGTGGCAGTATCGTAGCCAATGAGGTTTATCCAAGGCGCGATTATTGCTAATTGAAAAGAAACTAGAAAATAATGCTATGTAAAGTATGGTGAAAGAATTTTTCTTGTCTTATTGAAGAAAAAACAATAACCATTTCTCACTTAGATTTGTTTCCTATTGGCATAGAACAATTACCACAAACTTATGATGACAAGCCTGGCTATAATAAGTATAACAAACGTCAGGAAATTCATGTAACCCCATATCCTGTTCTTCCTATTATGTCTTAGACACATTTCTATTTCTTTAGGTGAGTACTAGAAATTTTAAAACTCAGTCCAAACATTACTCATATACTGTGGCCAAAAGTGTAAATTAAATAACTCTTCTATAAGACATTTGCAAAATAAAACTTTTGCATTTGTTGGAACTAACAACTTTCTTTCCTGGAGCCAACCTATATTCAAACATATTTATCTGTAAAGATATTTACATTGACAAGAGCAAAAAAATTAAATAGAAATGTTCACTTGTAACCAAATAGTTAAATAAATTATGGCAATAACATATATGCATCAATTAAAAAATAATTTTGCATAATACTGTATAGTGATGTAAAAAGAGATTCTTAACCTATTAAAAAGTTCAGCTGTTGTTACCAAAAACTAATGTGACCCATGTTAAATATAAAAATAGGATACGTTCACTGACAGAAACATACTAGAAGAATATATACTAAAATGTTAATAATAGTTATGTGTGAATGGTGGGATTAGAGATAATTTTCATTTTTTTCCTTTTTCTCTGTACTATCTAATTTTTTATAAGTGTATTCCTACTTTTATTTGGAGAAAATAAGGGTTTTTTTTCCAGCTAATTATAACAAAGTGATATATAAGCAGACCTACTTCTGAAAATATAGTACAACATCAAAACTAGTTTACTAAAGTTGGGCATACTAATAAACATCCAAATCAAAAGAAATAAAGAACAATACATTAAAATTAATAAAAAGTACATAATTTATATTCACTCAGAATCAGTCAAATATTTAAGATGTATTTTAGTGAAATCAGGAGTGAAAAGCTCATTTATGCTTGTTACAAAGACAATGGATGGGTTTATAGTTCTGGTAACATCATCATCATCAATTAACATTCACTGGCCACTTCTCTAGGAATCTAAATTAATTTCTCAGAAATAGGATACATCTGGAAGTAAAATTCACTTATTCAGGGTTCAAGAGGACTTCCTAGGAAAAGGCAGTTTCAGAATGTTACACAGTATCTAGTCACCTGAAAGAGTTAATGTAGTTTCCAGATCAGCCCAGCATATTAAATAGTATATATCAACAGAAAACAATTGGATTAGAAGGAATAATCCCTGGATAACTGTACTGGGAATAGCATTGCTCAAATGATCTCATTATAGAAAACTGCCTCCGGTGTGCCCTACAGCTGATGAGACATCTATCCCAAGACACCACTCTCCTCAAAGCAGAACACTTGTCTAGGTACAAAACAAAATTTAAGACATGTCAATCGAGATACAAAGTAAATAAAGTGTCAGAAAAAAACCAGAACAGTTAAACCACATTTAAGAGGAACCTTAAATTGAGAAAGGCTTTGAAATGATCCATTCGGTTTCATTTTGAAATTGTCCATACATATATAAATAAGTGTTTTGGCTTTCAAAGGTAGATCCTCTTCAAATTAGCTCCCCCCCCCACTTTTTTTTAAAGATTTTATTTATTTATTTGAGAGAGAGAGATAGAGCATGAACAGGCAGAGGAGCAGAGGGAGAGAATCGTAAGCAGAATCCACGTGGAGGGTAGAACAGGCTCGATCCTACCACCCAGAGATCGTGACCTGAGCCAAAACCCTAGAGTTGGACACTTACCCAACTAAGCCACCCAGATGTCCCACTTTTATTTTTCCTTTTTTACAGTAGTTTTTTAGTTTAAATTACACTGAGATTTTGTTAAATTGCCCTGGCTGAATAAATGTGATTCATTCCCGAAGTATAATATCTAGGCTGTGTTTTTCAAAAGAAAATAAAATCTTCCAAATTTCCTATGGTAACTATGCAATGGAACATATTTATTAAGAACATAAGGCCGGGAATCAAAAGTCATGGGGTCAAATCCTATTTCTGCCCATTATCTAGCATCTCTATGCTTCAGGTTCTTATCTGTGAAATGGATATAATACCCACTCACAGGTGAAGTGTCAAGATTAAGTGAGTTATACATGTAAATGCAATTAGAAAAATGCTGGGTACATAACAACTACCCAATAAATATGTATTATTTATTTTCTATAGCATTTATTCATGTCAGCCTAATAAGTATTGTTTTTAGTTACCATCCTGAATGACTTTCCCTGGAACAGGTTCAGTGCCTCATATCAACTAGCATGGGGCCTTTGGGAAGCACCTCAGCGCTCTTTTCTGATTTTCTTTCCTTAGCACTTTTCCCTTAATTCCAAAAAAGCCAAATTCACACTTTCCAAATTTACATGTCACTAAGCATAAAGAGATATGAATGTGTGGCATGAAAGACTCAAGATTCAAAATAATCTCCATAAAGTGGAATGCCAAACTATAAGTGCTATGACCAAATGTCATGTGAATAAATATTGACATCCCACATCCCACATTTGGGATCATAAGAGCAAATGCATAAATATAAGATAATGGAAACAGTTTTAAAAGTTTAAAAGTTTAGATACAACTGGATGTTGCAATCATGCTATTCTAAAAGTAAGCCTATTTTTGTCAATATGGAAATTATGATTCCAAAGGAAACAGATAATCAAACTGACATAAGCATGGGAGGTATGTGTGGGGGGTTAAATTTCCTTTCCAAACTCTTGATAAAAAAAAGAGGACAGTCTATGTTCCCTTTCAACACAGCTTTATACATGTGTACAGAATTAGTAATACCTAACACAGTGAGTATAAAGTATGAAGAAAGCCCAGGGCTAAGCCCTAAAGATCTCCATTATTTAGGAATGAAGAAAGAGTAACTGACAAAGGACCTTAAATGAAACTGTCAAATTAGCAGGAAAACAAAGGTAGAGCGGCATGCCATAGAAGCTGAGGGAAAACAATGTTTCAAGGAGAAAGTGGCTATCTGTATTGAATGCTACTAAGAGATCTACTAAAATAAAGACAAAAAGGGCCTTTCTACTTAACACAGTGACAGACATCAGTGGTAGTGAGTCAGTGGTGTGTGGGGTGCTGGATAAGGAGGGAATTGGAGGCAAGGAACAGTAGCATATATAGATGATTAAACAATTTAGGAAGTTAGGTTCTAAGAGGAGCAGAAACATTTTTAGCAGAGTTTATAGAAAGAGAAAGGATTCCCAAAGAGTCCAGAATACTTTTGAATGCTCATAAAGAGATCTGTTAAAGAAGAGTTAGGGGGAAACCAGATCTCCATGGCTCCTAAATATAAAGAAATAGGATTGATCATCTTGGACAGGAAGGCAAAGAAGGATCCATCCACATGGCTTCCACAAGCAAGGATTTCTCAGAAGAGAATGGGATTTTTGGCTTTCCATGATATGTACACTCAGTGCCTGCTATTTAGCTTATTATCAGAGCTCCTTAAGAACAAAAGTATGGCAGTAGACCGTGAAGTGTGTGGATTCAACCTGCTACATGAAATAAAATGCAGTAGTACTTTCCTGATCCAAAAGATTTCACATGATAATATTCTTAGTGTTTTTTTTTAAATCTTTTTTTTTTTAAAGATTTTATTTATTTATTTGACAGATAGAGATCACAAGTAGGGAGAGAGGCAGGCAGAGAGAGAGAGAGGAGGAAGCACAGGCTCCCTGCCAAGCAGAGAGCCCGATGCGGGGCTCGATCCCAGGACCCTGGGATCATGACCTGAGCGAAAGGCAGAGGCTTTAACCCACTGAGCCACCCAGGCGCCCCTTCTTAGTGTTTTATTGTTTTTTTAACCTCTTTATAATAATAGATGCCATTTATTTAAACCCTATCATGTTCCAGGTACTATAATGGGTACTTTACACATATTAATTTGAATCCTCATAGCAATTGTACGTTATAAAAAGGAGTGTGGGATCCAAGCCAAGAGTAATTTTCCTTCTATGTTCTTAGCCTCTTAGTGTAAAATATCAAAAAAAGAAAGATCTCAGCATTTTAAATCACCTACATCAAATCATAAAGTACATTGATAATCATTTCAGACAAATGCTTCCAACTGGTTTACTCATCATGACATTTATTGAATGTTTGCTATTCTGGAGTGTGTTCAGGATGCTGGGGATTGGAACACCTGGGTGGCTCAGTGGGTTAAGCATCTGCATTGAGCTCAGGTCATGATCCCAGGGTCCTGGGATCCAGCCCTGCATCAGGCTCCCTGCTTAGCAGGGTGTCTGCTTCTCTCTCCCTCTCTGCCCCTGCTTGTGTTCTCTCGCTCACTCTCTCTCAAATAAATAAATAAATAAATTTTTTAAAAGGTGCTGGGGATTGATTCTATGAAGTGCTATGAAATGCATAAGCCTGATGATTCATAGACCTCTACCCCTGGAGCAAATAATACACTGTATTTTAATTAAAATAATTAATAAAAATTTCTAATAAATAAATAGATAAATAAAATAAATAATAAAATCCCTGCTCTGTGACTGACAATTGAGAATATTTCATCCACTTGGGAAAGTGGTACCAAAAACAAAATCAAAAACAAAAACCACATTGGGGAGGGTATGTGCTATGGTGAGCACTGTGAAGTGTGTAAACCTGGCGATTCACAGACCTGTACTCCTGGGGATAAAAATACATTATATGTTTATAAAAAATAAGAAATAAAAAAAAATTTAAAAAACCCACTTCATTATTGATTGAGTAGAACTGTTAGATGCTAATACCAAAAAAGGCAAAGTTACCCCAAAATTGATTTATTTATTTTTTTTTAATTTACTTATTTGACAGACAGAGATGATGAGTAGGCAGAGAGGCAGGCAGAGAGAGAGGGAGAAGCAGTCTCCCCGCCGAGCATGGAGCCCGATGTGGGGCTCGATCCCAGGACCCCGGGATCATGACCCGAGCTGAAGGCAGAGGCTTTAACCCACTGAGCCACCCAGGCGCCCCCAAAAGTGATTTATAATAACAATTTTTAGGGGCATCTGGGTGGCTCAGTTAAGCATCTGCTTCAGCTGAGGTCCTGATCCCAGGGTCCTGGGATTAAGTCCCACATTGGGCTCCCTGGTCAGCAGGGATCTGCTTCTCCCTCTCCCTCTGTTCTTCCCCCTGCTTGTGCTCTCTCTCTCTCAAATAAATAAATAAAATCTGTTAAAAAAAGAAAGTATTAAAAAATAATAACAATTTTTAAGGAATTTACTAAGAATATGCTGATAAACATCACACAAACACTACGGTGCACTCATATCTTACATGGTCATAGACAAGTTAAAATCCAAACTATAGAACATGAACAGACACATGTTAAGCATTTATTGTTACCCCAAAAAAGAATGTATTATTTACCATTTTGCTATTTTCCCTGTAATTTTTTCACTTTGAATAGACTTTCCAAAAAGATAAAGTCACTGGGATGAAAACATAGAGTTGAGATGGAAAGAATTAACAAGGAAAACTGTTTAAATTATTACAAAGTAGATTACAAATGAATTCACTAGAAATTACAGTTCAAAAAGCCACCTTTACTACCTTCCCAAACACGCACAAACACACACACAAACAAATTTTAAAATATCTGAAATCATGAGTATTCCTAGGTTTCTTTTTCTTTTAATTTAAATTCAATTAGCCAACATATAATGCATCATTAGTTTTTGATGTAGTGTTCAGTGATTCATTAGTTGCATGTAACACGCAGTGCTCATCACATCACATACCCTCCTTAAAGCCCATCAACAAGTTACCCTATCCCCCCCAACCCACCTCCCTTTCAGCAGCCCTGTTTTTTTCCCTTGGAGTCAAGAATCTCTTACGGTTTGTCTCCCTCTTTGTTTCTATTAACAATACAAACTGCTAGGTAGGAAGATGAAGAAGGATGAGTCTATTTGGATACATTAGCCTGGTGATAGTTGAGGGGTTGAATTTCAAAATCAGATGGTCTTAGTTGAAATTCAGGCTCTGTGACATACCCAAAATATAACCTTTCCAAGCAAATTTCCAAGTCTTTTAAATAGGGGAGTAGTAATACCTATCCTTATACTGTTGCAAGGATTACGTGGATTAATGCAAATAAAGAGTTTTTAAAAGTTTCTGGCACACAGTAAGCACTCAGATTACTGTTACTATTACCACTGTTTTAATTATTTAACTTTATGTCAAATTAGTGTTTTTTAATGCAAATCAAAAATTAGCATTTTGAAAGACAGACATTTTTCAGATTGCCTAAATTGTGTTTGTGTGTGCTCGTGCGCACACACACACACACACTTCTGGTCATCACATATTATATCTAAAGAGAATATGAATTCCAGAGAGTCACCATAAACCTTATTCCCTCTGGGCATTTTTCTAGGGGATTTATTACCATTTATGAGAAAAGAGTCCCCACATGGCATATTATTTAAGATTCTGATTGAAAGACAATTTTTAAATTTGAGCATGTATATGTTGCTTGTGGTAGTGATTATGAATGGAGAGGCAACTTCTGGTTTCATGAAAAAGCACCCCATTATTTTGTTCCCATTTTTAAACTGTACCAGGAAGTCAGGAGTCATTAAGTGAAATGCATATGACATAAACTGTTCTCTGTAAAAAATAATGTATTATTCACTGTTTAATATTTATTGAAACCATTTTATCAGTCCAAGGACTATGCTGTGCATTTTCTGTTTCACTTTATGTATTCTCCTTTTACAGAGAAATCAGATACAAGTTACCAGGAAACACTATTTTTACAGCTTGGTAGATTAGATGGAAAAGATTTTTTTGTATTTCCCTATTTCATATTCAACCTGTAGTGTAATTCCTGATTAGAGACAAACAGTCCACTGGCAACTCTCCTTGTGGGGAGCAAATTGGAATGGAAAGGATGATAAAACAGGAGTCTGAATAAGAATTTATTTCCATTTTTAGCCATAGCCAATTGACTGAGCATATTTAGCTTATTTCTTTGTCCTCATTCCTCCTCTGTTAAATTAGATGGTCTGACCAGGTAATTTCTGATTTATTTTGAGTATAATCTATAATATTAAGAAATAAGAGTGGTATATATTTAGAAACCCTAAAATGAAAACACTTATGACACCAAAATCACTTAATAACCTAGCTAACTCATTCTCCATCAATCTGTCATGAGTTAAACCAAATGATTCTTATCCAGATTTTGGAACAATTAATAATTTTCAACTAATATTGACTCTCTGCAATTTTCATCACTTTCCAGAACACTAGAATGTAATTAATACTGAATGATACATGATAAAATAGCTATATATTTGTCCCCTTTCATTGAGCAAACCCAACTCAAGACTTTTTAGATGTGGCTAAAGGATCTGTTGAGAACAACCAAGTCTAAGTTTGAAAACAAGAACCGCATGCATTACCTTTAGCACAGATACGCAGAACAACAGTCTTATGCACTAACTCCCAGCCCTTTATCTCTGCCTATTACTTTTCCCATACGGCTTGTAAACACATGTAAGCTTTAGGACATTATTGGATCCCTTTAAAAATGTAGTTCTTCTGAGAAATAAATACTTTAGCCATTTAGGATTGAAAAGAAATGATTTTTGAAGCTTTTGAATCTTCCAGAGTGGGAGGAAAACAACACTGAACTTTGTCTAGCTCCCTTCATTTTGCCGTGAGCCAGTTCAGATAAGGAAAACAGATAAAACCCAAAGATATTCTATGTATTAATTCTTGCTGAAAATTAAAGAAATAAACAATTGAATCAAGAAGTCAGCCTGATTAAGTTCAACACTTTCAATATATATAATAAGAGCACACAGATAAAGAGTGTCCCTAGATAGTTATGAGGAGTAATTATTATTGTCACCAACAGAAGTACCTGGACCCTATTGTCCCTTATACCTTCTTCCCCTCTACTAAATAATGGTCATGAAGAGCACATGCTTCTGAGAAGGCAGGAAGTGAGTCTCCCTAAGTAAGAAAATGAGAATGGCCATTTAACTCTATCAGGGTGCTGGAACATCTCAATTAGCCCTCACACCATATTTTGACACCTCACCTACAGTCACCCATGTCCTAGTTCTATAAACTTAATGGCCTAATGGATAGGGTTAAAAAAAAAAAAAAGAGCTACCTATCAAAATTCCATAAGAAAAAAAAAAAATTCCATAAGCATTGGAGCAAAAACTGTGCCAGAAACAAAACACACTGAATTCAAAAAACATACCAAACTCAATGATCCATATGACCCATGCCAATATAATCAGTAAGTATAACTAATAATTATAAGGATATTAGAGGGGACTGCATATATGTGGAAAAGAAATACCTGAAGATCTCAGAAATTAAAAAAAAAAAAGTTTGTCAAAACAATAGATGACCTAAGAAACAAAATGTACTCAATGGAAAAGCTTGTTAGTTGAAATAGTAAGAAAAAGATTCTTCCATTAAACTATTCAAAAGATCTGAGTATAGAATGTATCAGAGTTAGAAACATGAAGAAAATCCCTCAAAAAGATTAGAAATGGGCAAAGTAAGTAGAAAGTGTACATAATTGGAAAAATAATAGAAAACAGTTTCTAAGAACTAAAGACAACTTGATTCTCCAGAATAATAGGTACCAATAAATACTCAGAATATATGACCTAGCACAGATCTATACATTGTATGTCAGGAAAATGTTTGAAAGGATACACAAGAACCTATTAATGATAGTACTTCTGGGAAAATTAGTAGAATCAGAAGGAAACAGAAAGAAGGAAAAGTTTCTCCCAATTACTTTGTATGTATTACTTGAATCTTTTATAATTAAAATACCTACATGTAGTTCTTGGTTCAATCAGAAACATAATTTAAGGAACTGAATTAATACTACTTATAATTGATTAATAACATTTTAAATATTAAAAGAGAAAGTTCAAATTAATTACACTTTAAGTTAATGGTATTTTAGTTTATAGTAAAATAAAATAACTTAATAACTTAAACAGAAGAAAATAATATGAAATTGCCAACAATTTAATATTAAAAAAATTCAATATTTAAATTCATGTCAACTATATGAAACCCCGCAATTGGAAGAACTTCCAAAATTAGATGAAGTCTGAGACACCTGGTAAATAGTAAGTGCTTATAATACTAAGCCAAATTTCGACTTCTAGAAACTCACAAGAATAGGAAATGTGAAAAACATTGCCTTTCAAAGATTTGTTGGAAATGTTCAAATGAGGTGCATGTTAGCATTTTAGTTAAAAGGGATACTACCCGGGGTGCCTGGGTGGCTCAGTGGGTTAAGCCTCTGCTTTCAGCTCAGGTCATGATTCCAGGGTCCTGGGATCCAGTTCCACATCAGGCTCTCTGCTTGGCAGGGAGCCTGCTTCTTCCTCTCTGCCTGCCTCTCTGCCTACTTGTGATCTCTCTCTGTCAAATAAATAAATAAAATCTTTAAAAACAAAACAAAACAAAAAAAGGGGATACTACCCAATGATATGAATTATTCCAGAATAATATCTAAATTGCTACACAGTCCTCTTCTTTAAATACTATATATATAATATATATAGAAAATTTTAGATGACTTTGCTTTACTAGTGGAGAGCAGCCAAGATAAAGAGTATTGAACTTTCCAACTATTATACCTGTGCCATGTAAAGCCAGATGAATGATGAAACCTCCTTATCTTTAACCAAAGTATTTGGGTCTGCTACCTAGTACAGCAGCACATCCAGAATATAGATTCAATCTTTTAACACTCAGGGTAGCCTGTAAGAGTAGGAACGGGAAGGAGGAGAAGGAGAGAAAGATAAGGAAAGACAGACAATGAAGGAAGGAAGGAAAAGAGGGAGGGAGGGAGGAAGGAAAGTTAACCTAAAGTAGCCAAGAGCAATGGAGTCAGTGGACCAGAGTCACAAAAAAACTGAGGGAGGCTTAGGTAAGAGTAAGAGATAATCATCCAAATCCAACAGAAGGTTTAAATCTGCACCTCTGACTACTAATCCCTATTTAATCTCTGCACACATATATAAGAAGACTAATCAGTTTTTTTTAAAAAACAAAACAGAAAATCCAACAGCTCTTAAAAAGGAAAAGGCTGTTCAATCACTAGGTAATGTGACAATTTCTTTAATTCCAATGTAAACAGACAAATTCTAAATCATTCCTTCACACTCATGAAAAGTTTTCCAATTTCTTATGGAAAACATACCTTTAGTTATTTAAAAAAAAGAAAACTGCATTTGAAAAAGAAGGTAGATGAACTTTGTACTCAAATGGAATTGAAACAGTACATCAAAGCCTTATTTTGTATGGAATTAAACTTACTTTGCATAGAATTATGTTGAAGGCCTAATTAGTAGTTCTAAGAGAAATGATAACATGCATTCATTAAATTTTAGTAGTTTTTATAGTATCCATAGAGACTGACAGAGGTAACTAATAAAGTAGCAAGTATCTCTCCCAGCCACATGCAGAATGTGGTAATACCATTTCATGTATTAAACAATCCTCAAAGCATTCTACATACATTAACTTATTCATTCCCCACAGCAACCCCATAAAGTAGTTGCTGTGATTATCCTCATTTCAAAATGAAAACAAATGGAGGCACATAGAAATTAAAAGTTAAAACACGCCCCCCAAAACAGTACCATGCTTTTTTGGTATTATTATCCAGGACTACATCTTCAGTACAGTGAAGATGTAGAGTCTGGATTCCAATTATAACCTGAGCTATTAACCACTGTATCTTTTGTCTCCTGCATCATAAAAACATGTAACCCCATTTACATGTACTATTCATACTATAAGCCACCAAGGCAAATGTTTACTGAGGTAGAAGGACAGATGAACAAAGAGTGCCTCTCTCTGTACCAAGTAGATTGAGGATAGATGCCTCTGATACAAACAACGCTATTAGTAAGACAAATGTAGAAGGCAACAAGATTAGGCTGAATTTAGGATCCAAGCTATGACATGCTGAAGAGGAGACTTGAGTGGACATTTTAAAAAATGGATCCTAAATTCAAATAGATGCAAAAAATGTAATTTCCAGCATATTTTAATTCTGAAAGTTTTAAGTAAATGGTTAACTTACTCATTTAAATATATCCAGTGAAATTTAAATGCCATATAAAATTTATAATTCTAAAAAGGATTTTTGTAATGGACGGAAATTTCTGCATTACTTTTCTCTTGAAACTCATTTTCATTCTCATGGAATATTATTTTTATGTACGTACTTATGCTTAAAAACCTTTTATAGATCATTCAATCACATTTTTTCAGATGATTCTCTAAATATAAATTGAAATGTATTACTCTTATTTGATGTGACCTTAATTCATCAAGTGTTTAAAATTTCCTCAGAATTGTGTTTTCATGACAACTATTATTAGAACTCAGAGAAACATAAATATATTTTTAAGTGGTTAATTAATAAGCCTAAGGTCAATTTTCATTGGAAAGACATCTCTTAATAAACTGCATGGAGCTGGTTTACCTATTTAGTTTTTGACTGGGACATACCACCATGGTTATTACTGCTAGAATGAGATGAAATTCACCATCAATTTTATTCCCACATTTTATTTTTATAGATGCAACCTCTGAAAACTTACTCACATAAATAAGTATATGAAAATGGAGAGAGTTTGGTCATAGTCATGTCAATTTTTCAAAAATCCTTCTGAATTATCTATTAAAAATTTCACAGTCAGGGTGCCTGGGTGGCTCAGTTGGTTGAGCATCTGACTCTCAGTTTTGGCTCAAGTCATAATCTCAAGGGTCCTGTGATGGAGCCCCACTTGGGCTCCATGCTCAGCAGGGAATCTGCTTGAAGATTCTCTCCCTCTGCCCCACCTCCCGCTCATGCTTTCTCTCTTTCCAACAATAAATAAATCTTTGAAAGAAATTTCATAGCCATTTATCATTAAAAACAATCATTGTTAATAATCCAACAGATTCTCCTTTACAGCAAAGTGGAAGGTACCTGACTTGTACAAGCACTTCACCAAGTCATCTGAGTTACACACTCTCTCAATACCAACAACGTTTCAGATTCTTCCTTTATGGTTATTCCATTACTTTTGTATTTTGGATGACATACTTGGGAAGACACAGATGGAGAGAGATGTGCTTTCCCTTTTGTAAAAGGGGGGCAGGAAAGATAAGACAAGCTCTTTCATCTCTAACATATTCACAGGAAGAATCAATTTTAGGAAAAACAAAGTTAGAATCCTGGAAATTATTTTTCTTAACAGCGCCCAAGAAGTCTTTGTTTTCCTTCAGGATAGAAATTCTCCAGCTTAGAAACCATTAGTCTAGTGTGCAAAGGTTCATTCAGATAGAAGTATACCCATGTTTGTACATTTATGTGTCATGTGCTTATGTCTGAGTGTGAAGCTGTTTCACCAATCAGCCTCAGTGTCCTCATCTGTAAAAACAGAAATAGCTGTTTACAGAGCTCTGATGAGAATTAGAGATAAATGTATGTCAAGACCCTGGCATCCTGCTGGATAGAAACCAGACATTCAATAAATGCTAATTTTATCAACTTCCCTACAGTGTTTTGCACTTAGAGTTCTCACTACCTAGAATTCCCCTTCCTGGATCATCTCAGGCTGGCTCCTTATCGTCACTCAGTTCTGAACTTAAATATGTTCCTGAGGCCTCCCTGAACACTTAGTCTGAAGTGGCCCCCAATCACTTGTTACTGCATTACCCTGTTTTCTTTCCATCAAGGCTCTTAAGGCTATCCCATATTGTCTTTGGGTTTTGTTTTGTCTTTTTTGTTTGCTTACTCTTTGTTTTCACTTACTGACTTAAGGTCTGCGAAACCGGATATTCTTTTTTTTTTTTTTTTTAATATTTTATTTATTTAACAGAGAGAAATCACAACTAGGCAGAGAGGCAGGCAGAGAGAGAGGAGGAAGCAGGCTCCCTGCGGAGCAGAGAGCCAGATGCGGGGCTCGATCCCAGGACCCTGAGATCATGACCTGAGCCGAAGGCAGAGGCTTTAACCCACTGAGCCACCCAGGCGTCCCCCGGATATTCTTTATACACTTAGCGCCTTGAGCAGTGTCTGGCACAAACTATGTTTGCCATGAATGACTCTTGACTGAATTAATGAGTGAGTCTATTAGTTTGCTAGGAATGCCATAACAAGGTACCACAGACTCAGTGGCTTAGACAACAGAAATTTATTTTCTCACTGTTCTGAAGGTTAGAAGTCTAAGATCAAAGTGTCATGTTTGGTTTCTTCTGAGGACTCTGCAGTAGAAATGCAAATGGCTGTCTTCTGTGTCCTCGTGTGGCTGTCCCTTGGTTTTGTACTATTTTTGTCCTCATCCTCCCTCCTTATAAGGAGATCGGACACAATTCAATAGGGCCTTCTGCATGACCTCCCTTTAATTACCTCTTTGAAGGTCCTCTCTCCACATACAGTCACAATTGTGAGTATGGGGGAAACAGGGGTTAGGACTTTGACATATGAATCTGGCGGGGAGGGTGGGTAATGCTTTGGTCATAACAATGAGCGATCACTTTGAGTTTTATCTTCTGACCTAAAGTGGCCAAACCATTAGCCCTGACAATTCCAGAACCTCTACTTACCAGGTGAAAAGTGGTATCTGGTAAAAACCTAATAAGCAAAGTACAGTCTCCAAAGTGTAGGTTAAGATCAGAGTATATTATACGCACATAAAGTTTTTTGTACAAATGATTACAACAACTTTATTCATAAGAGCCAATAACTGGACACAACCAAAATGTCCATCTACTGGTGAATAGATTAATACAATGCAATCTATCTATTCAATGGAATAGCTCTCCTCAATACAAAGGAACTGCTGGGGGGCACCTGGGTGGCTCAGTGGGTTAAGCCTCTGCCTTCAGCTCAGGTCATGATCTCAGGGTCCGGGGATAGAGCCCCGTGTCAGGCTCTGCTCAGTGGGGAGCCTGCTTTACCCTCTCTCTCTCTGCCTGCCTCTCTGTCTACTTGTGATCTTTCTCTCTCTCTGTCAAATAAATAAATAAAATCTTTAAAAAACAAAACAAAACAAAAAAACAAAGGAACTGCTCCTATATGAAAAAACATGGATGAACCTAGAAAGCAAGATGCTAAATGATAGAACCCAGGAAGACTCTATACTATATATATAAAACATTCCAGAAAAAGCAAAATTTAGAGAGCAAAAGGAGATCAGTAGTTGCCAGGGACTCGGGTATGGGGAAGTATGTACTTCAAAGGAGTACAAGTGAATTCTCTGCAACAGTGAAAAAGTTCTATATCTTGACTGTGCTTGTGATTCTTTGAAGATCTCTATTTATCAAAGTCCATCAACTATATGCTTAAGATGGTTTAATTTTATTGTACATAAATTATACCTTAATGCAGCTAATTTCTTGAAAGTCAGAGCATATTGAAAGTACTTTAAAATCCATGTTTTCATCCCACAGCCTGCCACGGGATTTTTGAAAATATCTTTTTCACATCTATTTTGGAAAGAAAACAAATAAGCGCAAAAACAAATACACACATGTTTAAAACTAGGAAATAGAAACATTGATTTTGTTTTTAAAACTTCCAGAGGGTGCTATCAGAACAGAGAACAGCATCAGTCTGAACCTGGAATTCTCCCTGACAGCCCGCTGGGATAATGCCTCATGCATTTCCTCTTGTTTGAATCCCCAAATCCCAAAGCCTTCCCTGAGCAGTCAGTGAGGATGCTGGAGGGATCCCCCTAAGCCATCATTACTCATCCCCATTGACTGGAACAGACTTAAAGATTTTATACACTTTTCTACTCCATATCATTTTAAAATTTCCTATGAACATACTTCTCCTAAACAATAAAATATGTTAATGCTAGAGACAAAGTCACACTTGATAGAAATCAAAGGAATTTTAGGGTGTAGAACACTTACACCCCAATTGGGAAAGGGAACACTTTGAGGGGAAGAAGTTTGTATTGTATAGAGGACAGATGAAGAGGATATTTGCATTTAATTTAAATGTTCTACAAAAGTTAACACTTTCAGCATCAAAGAAAAGCCACCAGTTTCCTGGCAAGTGACAGAAACACTTCATCCTGAATCCTCATCTGGATCTGAGACTTCTGGATGTTGAGCCCATCTGGAGCTGGAGGTCTCTTTTTGAGATGAGGTACTCCAGGAAAGGGCTCTGAGGTTTCCTCACATTCACTGCAAACACACACGCAACCCTAATCCTCAAAGTTTCATGTTCTGATTAATTAAAGATACCAGGTTTTCATAATCACTGACTGCTCTTTCTTTGGGGACTGATTTGGTTTAATGATTCCTGACATTTCATCCAGCACACTCTGAGCTTTTTCACAGCAATAAAAAATAACAGCCTCTCTGCCTGACAGCAAGGAAGGTTTATTCAGTGCTGTCAAATAGATGAACAGTTATGGCTCTCCTCCATACTAACTCACAGCACAATAGGTGGAACATCAAGAATAATTATATCAAATGGCCATGGAAACTGATTCACGGGATGTGCAGGTGAACGCCCGTTTCAAACCTGACACTCTCTTGTGTCTTCTGCTGTTTCTAGCAGCAAAGGGGTTCTCGAAACTTCTCTCTGCTCCTCATTTGAGTGTGGAAAGCTGCCAGGAAACTTCCTTTTTGAAAGCTGTGATCTAAGTGGCCATCCCCACCGTGGGCTTTGAGGACTTTCCCCAGGAAGTGGCCCCTTCAGTGCCTGTATAGAGACAGCTACAGGATAAGAACACCGCAGTACACGGAGGGGGCACCTGGTGGTGTCTGGGGCCAGCACAGAGTTGTTGAGATCAGCAGAAAGAAATGTGGATAATGGCACAAGCAGCTACCCAAGGGAGTCTGAAGGCAAAACAGGATTAATGATCTCTGAGACTTGTTCTTTTTCTACTCTTTTCCTGAAATGCCAAACCATGGAGCCAGCTATCCATCAAGAGAGTGAAATACATCAGTGGATGGATTCGGTTTGCTACAATGACAGCCCGCTCCACTTTTGAATACTCTTTGAAAACAATTTTTACTGTGCAATGCTGGAGAAAGCCAACAAATAATAAACCTGTCGCAGTACTCACCAAGTGCTCGTAAATACAAAAGTCTGCCATGCAGCTGCAAAGGGAAGCCATTCCCAAGCTTGAAAAAATGGGCAGTGCTTAATCATTGCATCTGATGTCAGTTCTCATTTAGGGCTGCAATTTGGAGTGACTCTTCTCTTCAAGACTCTGGAGGTAGGAGTCCCCCTGCTCCCACTGGTCAGGAGTTTAGAGTGGAGGTACAGCCATAAGAAGGAGGCCTGGGAATTCCTGGAGCTCTATTTTATCTTCCCAACTGTGCTCCAGTTATATGCCAATAAGTTCACCTTTTTGCTTAATTCAAAAAAACTATACTGAATTGTGCTTATTGTGCATTTTTGCTGACAAAAATTTCAAGGCAATAAAAATCCAGTTAGTGAAAAACCATAGGTCTCCAGGCTCTGCCCAGCATCCCTAGGGCTGTGTCACTCCAGGTGGCCTGCCTGGGCTCCTTATTTGTCCTCCCAAAGCAATTCCTTTTATGCATTGTCACCAGACCACTTTGCCCTTGTCTGTCCAATTCTTGCCTCCCTTCTCTGTTCCTCTCTAAAGTGATCAACCAGCCCTTGACAAATAAAAACAAGAAAAACAAATCCTCACACAAACCCCGCCGTGAAAGAAATGAGCAGGGTGGTGTGCACATTTTTCAACCCTATCTTGCCACTTTAGTGGGATTCAGCTGGAACAAACTGTGACCAGATTCTTCAAAAGAGAAGCAGGATTGCTGAGGCTAGGACTTCTAGTACTATGTTGAATAGCAGTGGTGATAATGGACATCCCTGCCGTGTTCCTGACCTTAGCGGAAAAGCTTTCAGTTTTTCTCCATTGAGAATGATATTTGCGGTGGGTTTTTCATAGATGGCTTTGATAATATTGAGGTATGTGCTCTCTATCCCTACACTTTGAAGAGTTTTGATCAGGAAGGGATGCTGTACTTTGTCAAATGCTTTTTCAGCATCTATTGAGAGTATCATATGATTCTTGTTCTTTCTTTTATTAATGTGTTCTATCACATTGATTGATTTGCGGATGTTGAACCAACCCTGCAGCCCTGGAATAAATCCCACTTGGTCGTGGTGAATAATCCTTTTAATGTACTGTTGAATCCTATTGGCTAGTATTTTGGCGAGAATTTTTGCGTCTGTGTTCATCAAGGATATTGGTCTGTAGTTCTCTTTTTTGGTGGGATCCTTGTCTGGTTTTGGGATCAAGGTGATGCTGGCCTCATAAAATGAGTTTGGAAGGTTTCCTTCCATTTCTATTTTTTGGAACAGTTTCAGGAGAATAGGAATTAGTTCTTCTTTAAATGTTTGGTAGAATTCCCCTGGGAAGCCGTCTGGCCCTGGGCTTTTGTTTGTTTGGAGATTTTTGATGACTGTTTCAATCTCCTTACTGGTTATGGGCCTGTTCAGGTTTTCTATTTCTTCCTGGTTCAGTTGTGGTAGTTTATATGTCTCTAGGAATGCATCCATTTCTTCCAGATTGTCAAATTTGTTGGCGTAGAGTTGCTCATAGTATGTTCTTAGAATTGTCTGTATTTCTTTGGTGTTAGTTGTGATCTCTCCTCTTTCAATCAGACAACAAAAAGAAATTAAAGGCATCCAAATTGGTAAAGAAGAAGTCAAACTATCACTCTTCGCAGATGATATGATACTATATGTGGAAAACCCAAAAGACTCCACTCCAAAACTGCTAGAACTTGTACAGGAATTCAGTAACATGTCAGGATATAAAATCAATGCACAGAAATCAGTTGCGTTTCTGTACACCAACAACAAGACAGAAGAAAGAGAAATTAAGGAGTCAATCCCATTTACAATTGTACCCAAAACTATAAGATACCTAGGAATAAACCTAACCAAAGAGGCTAAGAATCTATACACAGAAAATTATAAAGTACTCATGAAAGAAATTGAGAAAGACACAAAGAAATGGAAAAATGTTCCATGCTCCTGGATTGGAAGAATAAATATTGTGAAAATGTCCATGCTACCTAAAGCAATCTACACATTTAATGCAATCCCTATCAAAATACCATCCATTTTTTTCAAAGAAATGGAACAAATAACCCTAAAATTTATATGGAACCAGAAAAGACCTCGAATAGCCAAAGGAATATTGAAAAAGAAAGCCAAAGTTGGTGGCATCACAATTCCAGACTTCAAGCTCTATTACAAAGCCGTCATCATCAAGACAGCATGGTACTGGCACAAAAACAGACACATAGATCAGTGGAACAGAATAGAGAGCCCAGAAATCGACCCTCAACTCTATGGTCAACTAATCTTCGACAAAGCAGGAAAGAATGTCCAATGGAAAAAAGACAGCCTCTTCAATAAATGGTGCTGGGAAAATTGGACAGCCACATGCAGAAAAATGAAATTGGACCACTTCCTTACACCACACACGAAAATAGACTCCAAATGGATGAAGGACCTCAATGTGAGAAAGGAATCCATCAAGATCCTTGAGGAGAACGCAGGGAGCAACCTCTTCGACCTCAGCCGTAACAACATCTTCCTAGAAACATTGCCAAAGGCAAGGGAAGCAAGGGCAAAAATGAACTATTGGGATTTCATCAAGATCAAAAGCTTTTGCACAGCAAAGGAAACAGTTAACAAAACCAAAAGACAACTGACAGAATGGGAGAAGATATTTGCAAACGACATATCAGATAAAGGGCTAGTATCCAAAATCTATAAAGAGCTTAGCAAACTCAATACCCAAAGAACAAACAATCCAATCAGGAAATGGGCAGAGGACAAGAACAGACATTTCTGCAAAGAAGACATCCAGATGGCCAACAGACACATGAAAAAGTGCTCCATGTCCCTCGGCATCAGGGAAATACAAATCAAAACCACAATGAGATATCACCTCACACCAGTCAGAATGGCTAAAATTAACAAGTCAGGAAATGACAGATGCTGGCAAGGATGTGGAGAAAGGGGAACCCTCCTCCACTGTTGGTGGGAATGCAAGCTGGTGCAACCACTCTGGAAAACAGCATGGAGGTTCCTCAAAATGTTGAAAATAGAACTACCCTATGACCCAGCAATTGCACTATTGGGTATTTACCCTAAAGATACAAACATAGTGATCCGAAGGGGCACGTGTACCCGAATGTTTATAGCAGCAATGTCTACAATAGCCAAACTATGGAAAGACCTAGATGTCCATCAACAGTTGAATGGATAAAGAAGATGTGGTATATATACACAATGGAATACTATGCAGTCATCAAAAGAAATGAAATCTTGCCATTTGCGACGACGTGGATGGAACTAGAGCGTATCATGCTTAGTGAAATAAGTCAATCGGAAAAAGACAACTATCATATGATCTCCCTGATATGAGGACATGGAGAAGCAACATGGGGGGTTAGGGGGATAGGAGAAGAATAAATGAAACAAGATGGGATTGGGAGGGAGACAAACCATAAATGACTCTTAATCTCACAAAACAAACTGGGGGTTTCTGGGGGGAGGTGGGGTTGGGAGAGGGGGAGGGGGCTATGGACATTGGGGAAGGTATGTGCTATCGTGAGTGCTGTGAAGTGTGTAAACCTGGCGATTCACAGACCTGTACCCCTGGGGATAAAAATACATGTTTATTAAAAAAAAATAAAATTGGGAAGGGGAGGCGAACCATAAGAGACTATGGACTCTGAAAAACAACCTGAGGGTTTTGAAGGGTCAGGGGTGGGAGGTTGGGGGAACAGGTGGTGGGTAATAGGGAGGGCACGTATTGCATGGAGCACTGGGTGTTGTGCAAAAACAATGAATACTGTTACTCTGAAAAAATAAATAAATGGAAGAAAAAAAAAAGAGAGAGAAGCAGGAAGCTGCCTGCCACGTACTTTGGAGGGTTCACTGTGGATAGGAATAAGCAGCTGCAACTAGGAAAGTACTGTCTCTACTTAAAGGCAAGTTTGTAAGTGTTTGGAGGGTTCCCGTTTCCTGAGAGAAGCCAGGTCCTCACATTTTGGTGTTAAAACCAGTAAGTAACAGGGTTTAACAGTAACAGCCACAAGCATGCATCCTTCAGAAATGTGTTATTCAGTAGGAAGAGGTGGCTTATTAAATGAGTTTTCTTTTATCATATTAAACTTTCCCACATCAGAACTATGTGGAGCAAGGTGCATGTAGTCCCTGCTGGCTTCCTTCTTCTGTGACACTAATACGAGTCACCTCCAGTGTTCGCAGGTATCATCAACCTGACTCTTGGTTTTGGCTCACTGGTGACCTTGTAGTCATGGGACTGAGCCCCATATTGGGCTCTGCATGCTCAGTGCAGAATATTCTTGAATTTCTCTCTCCCTCTCCCTTTGTCCCCACCGTCCTATCTCTCTCAAATAAATAAATATTTTAAAATTTTAGATATGTAAAATAGAGCTATGTTTTACACCAAAACCATTCATTTTCCCCAATCACTACATCCAACATAACATTTATTGACTGATTATGTCAGTTGCTGAAAGCAAAAGATATTTAAAGCCATACTTGAACTTTTTCACATCCAATGGACCTAAAACCCTGCCAATTCTACCTTCAAAAATGCTCCATCTTTCAGCAGGAGGAGTACCACAGAATTTCCAACCAGTGTTATTCCACTGCAATGTTCTTGCTTATGTGTATACTTTCTTAGGTCTTTCTTCAAATGTCACCTCCTTATAGAGACCAGTTCTGTACCCCCAATGAGACACCTGGGTGGCTCAGTAAGTTAAGCAGCTGCCTTCAGCTCAGGTCATGATCCTGGGGCCCTGGGATGGAGTCCTGCATCGGGCTCCCTGCTCAACAGAGAGTCTGCTTCTTCCTCATCCTCTCCCCACCTCCCTCCTCATGTGCTTGCTCGCTCTCTCTCTCTCTCTCTCTCTCACTCTCTTTAAGTGAATAAATAAAATATTTTAAAAAGTCACAAAAATCCAGATATCCTGTCATTAATCTCTAAATTTAGGAATTTCTTGACATTGGGAAGAGACACATGTTCATGTCATATATATGTTTTGGAAGAGTTAGAATAACACGGATGATATAAAGGATGATATGTGGATGTATAAGAAAAGTGGTGCTTGCAATAAAAAAATCAGAAGGAGAGGAAAGAGGGCGGAGGAGTAGCAGACTAAATTGTTCCCAATAGATATATATTATCATTATTTGTTAAAAAATTGGGATTCAGTTCTTGAGGAATATATTTTTTTCCTGCAATTGTACATTGACAGTCTATGTAAGAAGGGATTAACTATAAAAATTATCAAATTGTTAAAATTGATTAGAAAAAAGAGGCTTAGCAACATTGCCTAAAATTTTTCTGCATTTCTTATATTATTTTATTTGGAAATGTTGTAAATTAGTGAATATGAGGGGTTTCTTCTCAATAGTAAACTGACCACACATAGAAATTGACTTCAAGTGAGATTACGTTAGATTCAAGAGATTAGACAAAGTTAAATTACCTAAACTTGGAATAGGGATCTATTTTTCTGTAAAAAGTCAGAAGAGTAAATATTTTCAGCTATGTAGGGCAATCATTCTCTTTCCTATAGTCTCTCTCTTTTTTTTTTTTTTTTTCTTTTTACAACTCTTTAAACATGTAAAACAATTCTTAGCTTGTGGGCATAATAACAGTGTGGGTCTTGTTGGCTGAGCCCTGCTCTAAATGATTAACCATGTACTCAGAATAATTCTCGATTTATATCTCCTCTATGTATACATAAATATACATAAATATATTTCTATTTTTTCTTCTCATAAATTACCTATGTTCATTTCTTGAAATCCATTTACTATATTTTTAAGCAAAACCCCCTTTACCTACCTTTACCTCAAGAGCTAAAAATCACTCAGGTCACAAGCCTTTGGTTTTCCTATGAAAAGTTTATAGTTGATAAAATATGCTGATGTTCAAACATATTTATAATAGCATTTGTATTGAATGAAAGAGCAGCCTATTATATGATACTGACTGATGTGCTATGCCTTGCACAAACCATATTACATAAACTATCTCAATTATTTCTCACTATCATACTATGAGATAGCTACTTTTTATCCACAAGAGAAAATTGGACCCAGAACAGCTAAATAACTTTCACAGGGTCACAGAGCTACTCAGCAGGGAAGCCAGAATTTGAACCTTTCTCTTAAATTTAAGATTAATCCCCACTACTACCATTCTTTGAAAATCCCAGTCCCATCAAACTCCTCAGATATCTTACGCTTTATAGACCAAGGAATAGATAGGTCCCTGCTTTTTTTTGTACATCTCAGAGCTAAGATTGGTTTTTACAATTTTTAAATCGCTGGAAAAATTTTAAAGGATAGTATTTCATAACAAGTGAGAAAAATATGAAGTTCACATTTGTATCTATAAATAAAATTTTATTGGAAAATAGACATTTATGTATTGTCTGTGGTTGCTTTAGTACTACAGTGACAGAGTCCACTCCAGATTGATTAATGCGATTTGATATAGTCTCTTTGGTATCTCCAGTGAATTTTAAAATATTCAGAATGAAACCACGACCTTTCTGCCTGTACCTGTTCCTCTTCCATGTCACCCTCTAATTGCTGATACTGGCACCACTATTCATAAAGTACCTTAAGACCAGAAACCTTAGTACTTCACACCATGCTCTCTAGCTTCCCATACCCTGTCTATCAAAAGATCTTAAGTACTTCTAGAATCCATCTACTTCCATCCATTTCTCCTAGTCCCAAAGCTCAAACCAACATACTCTTTCATCTAACCTATCCCAATGACCTCTAGCTGCTCTCTCAGGGTCTTCTCTGGCTCCCGTCAACCCCAGGCCATTCTCAACACTGTGGTAAAAGTGGTCTCTGATTTGGTGACAGAAGTATCCAGAAAGGAAAGAAAACAAAAACAGGATACTGAAAAAATTAAAATCAAGTTGGCATCTGCAACAAGCAATGAGAAAATACATTTTCAATTTAGCAAGCTACACATAGTCAAAATACTATAGATCATGGGGTTGAAGACATTTTTGGATGTTCAAAAGTCCTGATATTTATCTTTGAAACACTTTTAGTGAAAAAAATTTTTGCTCATTGGTTTATTATAATCATATAGAAAGAGTATGCAAGAGAGAAGGCTTTATGGAATGTCAGAAACAATGGGTCCTATTTGTTTGTACACCACCATCCAGGCAGTCCTCATAAAAAGAGAGACAAAGGATTCTTGGAAGGGTAATTTCAACAGTATTGTGGGTCTGTTTTAATCAATTTATGATGAAGCAACAAGATGATCTTAGTGATAATGTAAAGGTGTACTATTATTTTGCACAAGAAGAAGGAAAATATATGATGAAAATCTCTGGGGAGAGCAATGATAAAACAGTACTGAAAAGACATGGTCGTCATGAAAAAAATGTGATATGATTTTTAGAAAATCTCTAAGTGTAAAAGAAAGAACTTATTTCATCTAGGAATTTGAAATACTCATCTCTGAGTTGTCTGTTTTTTCGTTACATATCTGTATGTGGAATCTGCAGTATATGAACACGATTTGGAAATGCACATTTCTATATTTACTGGCTGTCGGCTTTTAGATCAATCTGCACACAAAGGAGAAAGGGCAATATAATGTCATTTTTGTAAGCTTTCATGATTAAAAAAATTTTGGAAAAAAAAAAAGCAAAATTTAAGAGGTGGACCTTACTGGAAGGACATTGAGGCAGGCTAAAACCTGAATTCATAAGTTGAGCAACTAGGGTATATTGCTTAAAGCTGCTGGAGAAGGAAATAAGAATTTAAACATATTAATATGAGAAAGCTATCAATGGAGGGAATTGACTAAAATTCTATCAAATATTGGCAATAGGAGGAGATGGGAAGTAAGGCGAGTTTATAGTAACTGGACCAAAGCCTGTCATCTGTTATAATAGATGATTATAATAGAGATTTCCTATTATCTATAACTCACAGTTGATATAACAACAAATTAAGGTGGAAATATATTATCTAGGATATAAATATAACCACTGGGAGAAGAGAAAATAGGTGAGCTCTGTATAAAGGGACAGGAGCTCAGCAGAGGAAATTTGCTCTTTTTTGTACTCTGAGATCCTTGAATTATTTACTTACTAAGTAAGTGTATTACTTGTATATAAAAGAAAAACAATAATTCAAAAAAGTAAATGGAATTTGACTCCATTCAAATATTAAAATTCAGAAGACACAAAACTAACAGTCCTGAGAAGTAATAAGAGAAACCCCAAGAAAATAGGGAAACTAAAAGCAATTTAGAGATATTTATATTCTTAGATATAAAACATCTTGATCTTACTGCCAAAAGAATATGATGTTTAATATATCTCTCATAACAGAAATAATAAGAAAAGGCTATTAAGCTCAAAAGTCTCTCACACACACTGGAGTTAGAAATACACAGAATCACAAAGATGTTTATTTCATATCAAGCAACAGCGACAGAAATAACAGTAAAACTGTCCTTAGCATACCACTAACTGAAATAATGTGAGGTAAGAAACCTAAACTATTATATATTATTTACTTATTATGTACAGAGTTCAGCATGAAAGTGCTCCCTGTGACTGTAAAACACAACTTGGCTGCACATTGTGTAATGTATACCTGTAATATTTCGTGATGGTAAGGCACTCAGTACATTCCAGCAGGTGCCTTCATTCTCCCTACAAGCTTCTAAGCACCCATTCTTTCAGTTTTGTATTCTAGGGAATGCCTTATACATTTTATAGCTGAGGAGAGAAAAAAGTATAACAATTATGTTTAATTATTAGGATAGCTCCTTTTTTATTTTAAAGATGTTATTTATTTATTTATTTGAGAGCAAGCAGGAGAGGAAGAAGCAGACTCCCCACTAAGCAGGGAGCCTACCTTGGGACTCAATCCCAGGACCTTGAGATCATAACCTGAGTTAAAGGCAAATGTTTACCAACTGAGCCACCCAGGTGCCCCTAGAACAGCTTCTTTAATCACAACTATCTACTATGGACTTTGAGGGATATTTAATAGAGACGTAAGTGTGACCTCCATAGTCATTTATTTTCTGTAGTTAATTTATTTCAATATGCTTAGTACTGAAAAATCCATTTTCAGTATGTACACAATATAGAACCTAATATTTAGATGTCACCTAAGAGGGCACCTGGGTGGCATAGTCAGTTAAGCATCTAACTCTTAATTTCAGCTCAGGCCATGATCTCAGGGTCATGAGATCGAGCCCTTTGTCAGGCCCTGGGCTCAGCGCAAAGTCTGCTTAAGACCCGTTCTCCCCCAAGGGACACCTCCGTGGCTCAGTCAGTTAAGCCACTGCCTTTGGTTCAGGTCATGATTCCGGAGTCCCAGAATCTAGCATAGAGCCCTCCTTCTTGTGCTCTCACTCACTCTCTCTCTTAAATAAATAATATCTTAAGAAAAAGACCCTCTCTCCCTCTCCCTCTGCCCCCCCAAATAAATAAATAAACCTTTAAAAACCACTCAAGGATTATTGTCTGAATCACACCAGGTACATTGCTTCTTTCTTTTCCCTGAGAGATTCCATGCACCCTTCCAAACACAGTCTGACATTTAAAAAAAAAATAGTAACAAGTGTTGGTAAGGATGTGGAGAAATTGAAACGTTGGTACACCGTTGGTGGGCACAACCCCTAAGAGAGTGGCTCCAAAAAATAAAAACAGAATTACCATACAATCCAGAAACTTCACTCCTGAGTATACATCCAAAAGGATGCAGGATCTGCAAGACATATTTACACATTCATTTTGCAGAGTTATTCACAACAGCTAAAATATAGAAGCAGCCCAAGGGCCCATCAGCAGATGAATATATTAAGACAAACATAGAATATACATACAATGAAAGGTTATTCCATCTCAAAAAGGAAGAAAATTCTGATCCATGATATAGCATGAACGAACATTAAGGACATAATGCAAAGTAAAATAAGTCAGTAATCAAAAGCATATACGATATGATTCTACATATATGATTCTATATATACTCAAAGTAGTCAAAATCATAGAGACAGAAAGTAGAATGGTAGTTGCCAGTTGTTCGGTGTAACCATTCCCTAGAACAGCATACTACTTAAAATATAACCCATGAGAAATTATACTAGCTATCAAACATGCTTAGATATACATCTTAAGAAAAACATGTACAGGCAACAGGCCTCTGTGGGAGAGGACGATATATGTCCTTGAAGCTGAGAAGCGGAGGATGCCTGGCCTGCTCAAGGTGGAATGCCAGCTGCTTCATTTTTCCGTGATCTCCCCTTCCCCAGAGAGCACCTGCAGTTAGCCAGACAATCCTTCTGTTTGGGCTTGCTCACTATAGGACAGGTACTATGTGACCAGAGATATTTTGCCTTTCTTCTTATCTACAAGACTCATGGTCAATGTGTAACCTACTCCAGCTTCTTTGTTGGCTGTTACCTAATTTCCAATAAATATGACTTACAATTGTTCAAGGCGACAGTCTTTTTTACTGTTGACCCTTGCTCCCTTTCTCTTGCAGCTGACTAGTAGTTTGTGCTTCATTCTTCTCCCATGCGCAGTCAGGAAGTGGCATTGGGGGAAAAGGGAAATGGGGTGTTACTGTTTAATGGTATTAAGTTTTGGTTTTACAAGATGAAAACGGTTGAAGGTGGTGATGGTTGTAAAATATTATGACTGTACCTAATACCACTGAACTGTATACTTAAAAATGGCTAAGATGGTATGTTTTATGTGTGTTTCATCACCATAAAAATATTGAGGACAAAAAAACAACCTGATTTATTGTTGACAAGCACTAGTTATTAAAATATTCTATCTTACACTGAGTTGGAACTTGCTTCACTTTTAACCTCATTGATCCTGTTGAGATCTTACCTTGAAAGCAACACAGACTATTTTTTTCTCCCACAATATACTTCCTTAAACATTCAAATTTTTTTTTTTTTTTGGTGTGGTATTTTTTTTTTCTTTTTCATTCTTCATTTTATTTATTTTTTCAGTGTAACAGTATTCATTCTTTTTGCACAACACCCAGTGCTCCATGCAAAACGTGCCGTCCCCATTACCCACCACCTGTTCCCCCAACCTCCCACCCCTGACCCTTCAAAACCCTCAGGTTGTTTTTCAGAGTACATAGTCTCTTATGGTTCGCCTCCCCTCCCCAATGTCCATAGCCCGCTCCCCCTCTCCCAATCCCACCTCCCCCCAGCAACCCCCAGTTTGTTTTGTGAGATTAAGAGTCATTTATGGTTTGTCTCCCTCCCAATCCCATCTTGTTTCGTTTACTCTTCTCCTTGATATGAGGACATGGAGAAGCAACATGGGGGGGTAGGGGGATAGGAGAAGAGTAAACATTCAAATTTACTCATCCACAAAGAAGTCTTCTTTCAGTGCAATTAAATAAAGTGATTTTGGAATTTTGGTTCAGAGCATAGTTTTGAAATCAGATAGGCTAGAGTTCAAGTTCTATATCTGCCACTTACTAGGCAAAAGGTTTTGGGAGACTGATTTAATGTTTTTAAGCCTAGAATGTATATAAATAATGGTAGTAAATAACCAATAAGTTAGTGGTTTGAAACCACAAATAAGGCACTGATAAATAACTGATGTGCATGAGTCATTTATCGTTTTTGTAAGATCGATATGTCATGAGATGCTATAGGAACACCTGATACAATCCACAGAAAAATATTTGCCAATTCTAAGACATTATACAATTGTAGTTAATTCTAATATGCTTAGTCTTTTAATAACAGTGGCCAATTTAAAATATGACAGTATTAAATGTATTTCACTCATGAGCTAAGCATAATAAACCAAACTACGAGATATGCTATGTTTTTTTTATTTTTGTAGATATGTACTAATGACTTATCATCAGGAATTAATTCTAAAATAAACACTGGATAAAATCCTTAACTTAAAATACACTGTAAAAGAGCCAGGCAGAAGTGAACATTCTAAATAAAATTTTCATGGAACAACAAGTAATTCCTGATTACTCAGTATGACAACTAGAGAACAAAAACGAATGTTGTTATGTTGAGGAATCAATGTTATTACCTTGAGAGTCTATTCAAGAACTTCATGATTTTCAACATTAAGCATGCCATTGTGCATCTCTTGCCTTGAAGCCGAATAGGCTAGCCACAGCCCATTGACACTGGAGTAACCCAGAGGCCACTACATCATGTCATTATCTGACTTTTACCCCACAACTGAGGGTCATCTCAAAGAGCAGGCAAGTAGATTTTACCAGGACACACTTTAGCAAGGTACAATTCTTTTTTTTTTAATATTGGTATTAATTAAGTAATGTGCTACAAGCAATGTAGTAACCCATGAATCACCTGGTAAGTTCACAAGGAGTTGGGAGCGTTTACTGGGAGAAAGGAAAGAAATAAATAAATGAAAAGGATATGCAGTGAGTAAAATGAATCTACATGCAAAATGAAATTCTTTGTACCCTCTAGTCATAAAAGCATAAACAATTTTAGAAAAGAATTACATTTTTGTAGTTTTACACTTAACATAAAGCTTTATTAATACTTTGTAAGAATATCAGTATTTTGCTATTTGGAAGCTTAATTATGTGTTTCTGAATGTGCATTAAGGCAATAATAAAAAAAGCTAACCACATGGAAACACACTCTCTGGAGTTTATTCTTCAAAATCATCTGACTGATCAAAGGAAATCAGAATGTTTACTTTAGTAACTAACGTAGTACTCCCTGATATAATTTAGTGTGTTTTAACTCACCAACTTTAACTAACTTTAACTAACGGACAACGGACTGATATTGGATCACTGCCAATCATTTTTTGAATGTTTGAGAACCATATATCATACATACTTAGGTACCAATGGGAGAATACTAAGTAATTAAAAAAAAGAAATATATAAAGAACTTACCAAACTCAACACCTAAAAACAAAAATAATCAAGAAGTGGGCAGAACACATGAACAGATATTTCTCCAAAGAAGACATACAAATAGCCAACAGACACATGAAAAAAATGCTCAACATCACTCATAATCAGGGAAGTACAAATCAGTGAGATACTATCTCACACTGGTAATTAACAAGTCAGGAAATGACAGATATTGGTGAGGATGCAGAGGAAGAGGAAACCTCCTATACTCTTGGTGGGAATGCAAGCTGGTGCAACCACTCCGAAAAACAGTGTGGAGGTTCCTCAAGAAGTTAAAAATAGAGTTACCCTAAAACCCAACAATTGCATCACTATGTATTTACCCCAAAGATACAAATATAGTGATCCAAAGGGGCACTTGCACCCCAATGTTTATAGCAGTAATGTCCACAATAGCCAAACTATAGAAAAAGCCCAGATGTCCATCAACAGATGAAGAAAGAAGATGTGGCATAGGTACATACACACACACACACACACACACACACACACACACACACACACACATATATATGATGAAATATTACTCAACCATCAAAAAGAATGAAACCTTGTCATTTGCAATGACATGGATGGAACTAGAGGGTTCCATCATTATGCTAAGTGAAATAAGTCCGAGAAAGACATTCCACATGATCTCACTCATATGTTGAATTTAAGAGACAAAATAGATTAAGATAGGGGAAGGGAAAGAAAAATAAAATAAGATGAAAACCGAGAGGGAGACAAACCATTAGAGACTCTTAACTATAGGAAACAAACTGAGGGTTGCTGGAGGGGTGAAGGAGGGATGGGATAACTGGATGATGGACACTAAGGACTGCACTTGATTAAATGATCACTGAGTATTATATGCAACTGATGAATCACTAAATTCTACCTCTAAAACCAATAATATACTATATGTTAATTAAATTGAATTTAAATGTAAAAATCTTTAAAAAAGAAACTAAATGGACATTTTCCCAAAGAAGATATAGAAATGGCCAACAGACCATGAAAAGGTGCTTAACATCATTAATCATCAGAGAAATGCAAATCACAATTATAAGGACATTACCACCACACACGTACTAGGATGTCTATTAGTCTATTATTAAAAAGACAAGAGAGCAACTAGTGGTGAGGATGTGGAGAAAAGGAAACCCTTGTGACTTGTAGCAGTAATGTTAACTGGTAGAGTCACTAAAGAAAATGGTATGAAGGTTAAAAATTAAAAATGGAACTATAAAATGAACCAATAATTCCATTTCTTGATATATATCCAAAGGATGATTAAGAAGATGTGAGTATATGCGCGCATGAATAATATACACAGACAAGTATAGATATGTATATATATAGTATAGATATGTATATATATGTGTATACACACACACACACACACACATATGCCTATATATACAATGAAGTATCGTTCAGTCTGAAAAAAGGAAAAATAATTCGTGACAACACAGATGAAGTTTGAGGATATTTATGCTGAATGAAATAAGCCAGACAGAGAAAGGCAAATATTGACTACACGGTATTACTTATATCTTATTTATATGCAGATTTCCTTAAAGTTCAAAATAAAGTGAAAATCATAGATAGTAGAAAAACAGCTGCTGGGGGCTTCAGAATAAGGGGACTAGGGAAAAGTTGGTAAAAAAAAAGGTACAAGCCTTTAGTTGTGACATGAATAATAAATAAGATCTGAGGATCTAATGATTACATGGTGACTATAACTGATAGTATAGTATTGCATAACTGAAATGTGCTAAGAGTAGAATTTAAAGGATCTCACCAATAAATGAATGGGGGATGGATGGATGGATGGATGGATGGATGGATGGATGGATGGACGGACGGACGAATAAAATATGCAGTAAATATGTGAGGTGATAGGTGTATTAATGAACCAGACTCTGGGGAAATCCTTTCATAATATGTATGCATATCAAATCATCATGTTGTACGCTATATATTTTTTAATTTTTTAAAGATTTGTTTATTTGAGAGAGAGAGAATACGAGTGCGTGAGCAGGGGAGGGGCAGAGGGAGAGGGAGAGATGAAGAGATGCTTAAGCAGACTCCCCCCTGAGAGAGAAGCCAGACACTGGGCTCAATCCCACAATCCTGAGATCATGACCTCAGCTAAAACCAAGAGTCAGAGGCTTAACAGATTGAGCCACCCAGGTGCCCCCATGTTGTACACTTTAATAGCTTACAACATTATTTTTTGATGAGACCTTAGTAAACCTGGAAAAAAAATGAGACATAAATCAATTTAATTACTACTGACCAGTATTTATTAAAACACATAAAATAGAGTAGACACAGATAGAAACTACCAGAAAGCATTATGGAAGAATAAAAACTCTTTCATGAGCTTTTATTTCAGAAGACAGGTGATAGATGATAAATTATAGAACTTTACAGACAGACTGAAGACCATGTAAAGACATTTCCTATTGTAGAAATGCTCTGTACCAAAAATTTGGAATTAGAGGAATGAGAGGTGCCAGCGTTCCCCCAATAGGCCCTAACCCATTGGATGGTTGTGAGAAACAAAATAATGGACAGTACCTGGGATAGAGTAAGAGTTCAATGATGTTATGATTATTCTGTCAGTGAAAACACACGTATTTTTAATATTTCTGCCCCTACCCACCCAAAAAAAGCAAGGGCTACCTATATCTTAGAATTTTACACAACTTAGTGATCTTTTAATTTTATCTAATCTAATACTTCCTGAAATTTAAATCTCACTGTATGATCCAGCAAACTGGATGAAGTAAGGCAAGGTGTCTGGTGTGAGCTCTACATGCCATTTTTTAAAATTAACATATAATGTATTATTTGCCCCAGGGGCACAGGTCTGTGAACTAGCAGGCTTACACAATCACAGCATTCACAATAGCACATACCCGCCACAGTGTCCAACCCAGCTACCCTATCCCTACCCCCTCCACCTTCCAGCAACCCTCAGTTTGTTTCATGAGAGTAAGAGTCTCTTATCTGCCTGCCATTTCTGATCCTTCAAACATCAGTCCCAAATTCACTTAGTGAGCTCTTTCCTGACAATGATCTATAGCTCTACTTATCATTCTGTTGGTATCACTACTTGATAATCTCTCTCTTCATATATATATATATATGTGTGTGCGTCTATATCTATCTATATCTCTCTATATATACTGTTTCCCCACTACCAAGAACAAATATTAGACCATGAAAGCAGTAGTTAGAGTTGTGCCTGAAACATAATAGACTATCAACAAATATTTGCTGAATACAAACAGACAACATCAAGACATCAGTAGAATTTACTTTAGTGCCCAGCCAGTCTTCCTTTAGATCCTTTAGTCCTTATTCTGGATCATCATAATCCTCACTAAGATAAAACCAATATTATTTTAAGTTATCTGCTCCTGGGTTGCAGTAGAATTTGTTTAAAGATTTTATTTATTTAAGAGAGAGGGAGAAGCAGACTCCCAACTGAGCAGAGAGCTGGACATAGGGTTCAATTCCAGGACCCTGAGATCATGACCTGAGCCAAATGCAGATGCTTAACCAACTGAGCTACCTAGGTGCCCCAAGGGTACAGTAGAATTTTAAGAAAGGTTTACCTTCTGCATTCCAGAGCTTATAAAGGGCTGGCTGGGGACAGCCAGGCAGAATCACCATTACCCTCAGAGCATCACTAACTAATAAGTACTAAATCTCTCACTTTCCCTCCCCTTCTTTCCCGGGATTTTCTCAGCTGCTTTGACAGTGAATCTAGGTCTTATGTCAGACCCAAGAAAAGTTTGTAAATATATGACTTGTTGTACTACATAAGGAAGTATACATTTATGTGTAAATAAATATTGCTTTATATGTACATAAATCCTTTAAGTCTAAGGCATGTTTTCTTATATTAGCAAGGGATGTCTGTTAACTAGAAAGTTCCTGAATCCTAATGCAGCCTGTGGGATTTATTGAGATTCAGAGATCATACTTGCCTGAATTAAATTTTTAAAAGAACCCTTTTATCATTTTTTTCTTTCTTTTAAAGAAATGTGAGCTAGAATTTAATCCTTTATCCTTGGGAAGTATCTCTGGGGAAAGGGAATATTCAATTTCTTCACTTAGAGGCAGTCTTACTCCCCCTTCTTACCTCTATAACCTGTTATTCTTTTTTAATGGCCTAGCCCTTGAATGGAAAATAGAAGGTTAACTGAATGAAATATGCAGGGGTAGGGTCCATAGGAAGATAAGAGTCTAGAAGATGGAGGGATAAAGGAAAGATCATTCAGAAAAACCACCTTTAATCCTTAGTAGTCAGGCTTCAGGTGACCAGAGTGAGCACTGTGAGCCATCTCCTGTCCCTCAGTGCAGAGCAATAAAACACTGCTCTAAAGAGAAATGTCAGGAACATTTTACACAGACAAGTAGACCATAATTTTTTAGTTTCTTCCTTTTTTAAAAATTCCTTTCCTATCCCTTTTCTTTTTTAATACCTTCATTTTGATACTTACCCTTCATTTTGATTTCCCTCACCCTTTCATTCTGAAATGAGTCACTTAAAGATCTGTAATAAAGGGCCTCCCATTCCTCGTGTATCATTTTATTCCCAGCTGAATTATTTGCTGTTGTATAGACATGGCCATACTATTTAATGTCTTCATTATAGACATTCATGAGAGTAACAATAGGAAAAATCCTATTGTATTGTGGGTAAGCAAATAATTTCTCAGAGATCATACTTTATTTCTCTAAGGAACAGAAACCCTTCCAAGAAAATGGGATCTCATTAACTAACTTAACCAAAAACACATATGTGTAATGGCATTAGGCATTTCTGATGGCAAAGTGCCAATTTTGAATTCCACAGGAATCTAGGAAATAGCACACTGGCCTCTCTGCCAAATTTAAATCACCTACACCACAAAATAAAATGAGAACACAAAACACAACAGCTATGACTCTTTGGATAGTATGATCATGTATTTTTTGTGTCAACTTAACTGGGATACTGGTACCAGGTATTTGATCAAATATTATTCTCGGTGTTTCTATGGGATGTTTTTGGATGAGACAGACATCTGAATTGGTAGACTGAGTAAAGCAGATTGCCCTCTCCAATGTGGGTGAGCCTCATCTAATCAGTTAAGGGCCTCAATAAAACAAAAAAGCTGACTCTCCCCAGTGTAAGAGTAAATTCTCTTGCCTGATGGCCTTTGAACAGGGGCATCAGCTTTTTCCTCACTACCACTTCTAACTAAAACATCAGGTCTTCTGGGTCTCTAGCCTGCCAACCTTTAGATTACAGTCACACCATTGGCTTTCCTCTGTCTCCAGCTTGCTGACTCATCCTGCAGATTGTGGGACTTGTCAGCCTCCATAATCTAATAAGCTAATCCTTTAAATAAGTCCTTTGCTTTATTACCATTATTTGTGTGTGTGTGTGTGTGTGTGTGTGTGTATATATATATATATATATATATATTCCTCATGTATCATTTTATTCCCAGCTGAATATATATATATATATATATATATATATATATATATATATACACACACCTTATTGGTTCTCTTTCTCCTGAGAGCCTTGATTAATACAGAGTAAGTTATATTACAAAAGGCAAATCTTTGAATTTAGTTTAGATTTCTAAAAGCTGGTATAAATTTTACACCAGTAGTCAACTTTGGAAGGTTTCTGGATCCTCTATTTAATTTCCCCTCACATTTCTAATAGGTAACAGATACCACATTTTTTTTAAGATTTTTATTTATTTATATGACAGACAGAGATCGCAAGTAGGCAGAGAGGCAGGCAGAGAGAGAGGGGGAAGCAGGCTCCCAGCTGAGCAGAGAGCCCCATGCAGGACTCAATCCCAGGACCCCAGGATCATGACCTGAGCCGAAGGCAGAGGCTTTAACCCACTGAGCCACCCAGGCGCCCCAGATATCACATTTTTCGAAGGAAATAGTAATATTCTTCCATATAGTCAATAGAGGAATTAACTATCATTTCCTGTCCCCAAAGAATTTTAGTTGCAACAAATATGAAAGGGAAGCTGATCTCAGCCTCAGTGTCTGGAAGTGAAAAGGAGAACCAAGGAGAATTATTTATCTCCCAGGGGTATAGATCATCAGAAGCGATGCTCTGACTCAAATGCAATCTTTTAACTCAAATTAGAGTTGTGTCACTACTTTGCATAGTTATATGTTTGATACATACAAATAAAATTCACAAATAAAATTTACAGAATTGAATTCTATTCAGTTAAGTTTCATAAACATAAATGAGGAGAAAAAGTAAAATTGCGAAGAGAGATTCTTCCTTGAAATGTTTCACATCTTCTTTCCCAGCAAAGCAAAGCACAAACCCTGAGCAGTTACAAGTCTCTGAAGTTGGTTAGAAATCTATTGATAATATTTCATTATTGATAGTACATTAAGACCTTTTTCAGATTCTAGCTCACAAATGTGGAGAAATTGGATTCTTGTGGGTAATGATTCATTTATTTCAACTCCCCCTTTGCCCTTTTTCATTTGGCAGGATTGATTTCCTTTCTCCATATAATTTCACTTGTCACTATTCATGACTCACGAATTGACCCTCTCTTCTCTTTGTACTTTCCTTTATAAGCTAACTTCTATTCTTAAAAACAATTGAAATACACATTAATAAAAAAATATTAAAGATGGCATTTATGCAAATAGTTGCTTTAAATTATATTTTCTTACTAATATAAAGTTCTGTGCTTCAGATATACCTATAAAGAAATTAAAAATTACCACCAGGACTAAAATAGTGAGTCAAAAATTCCTCAGGTGTCCAACTCTAGACCCCTCTCATAGCACATACACATCCCAGCAAATTTAATCTTGAGATATCTTTTATCCTGAAGAAGGAAGAAATGGGAAATAATGGGATCTCTGCCTTCAATTTTCTTCTTTTTTTTTAGAGATTTTTTATTTATTTAATTGACAGAGAGAGATCACAAGCAGACAGAGAGACAGGCAGAGAGAGAGGGAAGCAGGCTCGCTCCTGAGCAGAGAGCCCGATGCGGGACTCGATCCCAGGACTCCGAGATCATGACCTAAGCCAAAGGCAGCAGCTTAACCCACTGAGCCACCCAGGCGCCCCTCTGCCTTCAATTTTCTAAGGCAATGCCCAAGTTATTAAAAACAAAAACAACAATTAATCAAATTCCCCTTGAGTTGCAGGGAAATGGGCCTTCTAAAACTCTGGCAAGCTTGGGGGTGGGTGGGGAAGGGACCCTGCTTTCTCCCCTAATATTAAGACTGAGTTTTCCTGGAGCTGAGTTTGGTTGAAATAACTAGTAGAGTTTGATGCTTATAAAATTACTTTATTAAGTATTACTACTGATTATTACTCCCAACTGACGATGTAAGACCTGAGAATAAAAGGGCAGAGCCAGAGTAAGAACAAAGATTTCTAGACTGGGCAAGTCCCTATCATGTACAAATAGTTACTGGGACTGTCCCCTTGCCATAGTCTTAGGGATCAAAGAAAGTTAAATTGAAATTTGTGGTGTTAGCTATTATGCTCATTGGCTTCTCTTTCCAACTCCACTTAGTTTATCAGGTTACTTTTTCTGATATGATAGTCTGATGTTTTCCCTGAAGTAGAAATTACAGTTTGTGGCATGACTATCTTGAAGCTAATATAGTTGGACAAATTTATTTCTCCTTTTTTTGAATGAACATGAGGTACAACAGAAAAATAGATACCTGGACAATGTCACAGAGATCTTAATATTTTGCTAAATTGCCTCTTGCAAACAAATCAACTGTCAAAAGCATAATACTCCACCAAAGAAGAATTTATCTGCACACAAAAATGAAATATTTTACATTCAGCTGATAGCCCAAGTTCTGAAATATCTTAATGTATTTTTAAAATTTTATTTTTCAAGCTCTAAGTGACTTGAAGATCTATCACATCAAGAATGGACCATCTTGGACCATCAAGAAGAGGAAACACTGGTTTGACTGATCTAAAAATCATATTTGGCATATATTTACCATAATTTGGATATGTTGTTCAAGCATCTTAAGTCTCAATTACTTCAATGACAAAACATGGAAATAATGTTTACCCTGCAGAATTTCTATCAGAATTAGAGAATTAATACAATGTTTTACCAAAGTAAGAGTCACTAAGGGGAAACACTGTTCATTTTTAAGAAAATATTTTGAATATTCATTGAGAGAAGATTCAGTGCAAGGCTTAGGATAGATGGGTTAAAGTTAGATATGGTACCTTCCTGGAATCTGAGAAGACGTGAAAAAGCTAGAGCTAGAACCAAGGGAGATTAGAGACGTGTTTGGGTGTTTAAATACGACAGAAGGTCGGAATTAAAAAGTACATGTCAATTTCTTTTCTATATGGAAATCAAAGAAAAGCATTCAACTCTGCCTCTAGGATCTGAAGGATATGAGAAGACAGACATAAAAATTGAGTACAATGGTTATCTGGGCTGGTAAACAATAAAGAATGCAAGCCAGGTACAATCAATCAATCAATATCTGCTAGATATAATACAAACATTAAAAATAAAACAAGTTAGAAAATTAGGTCTTTCTCCTGCCCTAATGAGAAAGCTCAGCATATTGGGAACTCCATACTGAACCTCTTAAAACCATACCTACCATCCCCAGCAAGTGGGGTTGGAAATACTATTGCCCCTGTGCAGTCAGGAAGTATACCACTCAGAATCCTTGCTAATTCTGAAGATTGGCCAAAATTGCAGGCAGATGCAATTAGTAGGTTAAGTATGTACAAAAACATACAGCCAACAGGTGTTCAGAAGACCATAGGAGCCTCTCCCATTGTACAGACAACACTGAACTTGGTATAGATGATGGTCTTCAGACAGAGCCACAACTTGTGACTGGCTTAGAGAATTTACCTCTGGATTTATTAATATGGGAGTTTTTTTGAGATCTTGATCAGAATAATTTCATTAAAAATAATACCAGCACCTTTTGAGCTTAACAACAAAAGTTTTAAGAGCAATGGAAGAAGTTAGTAATATTCTGTGTTAGTGAGGGTATGGGGAATTGGTATTCATGCTCATCAAGATAGGAAAGGAAAGTTATTGTGGAAGAAAATTTGGCCTATGAACTGTTTGTAGTTCTGTTTTCCTTTGAAACACACACACACACACACACACACACATACACACACACACACACACATATATATATGTATTTTTTTTTTAATTTTAGGTAGGCTCCACACTCAACATGGGGCTTGAACTCACAGCCCTGAGATTAACAGTTGCTTGCTCTACCAGCTGAGCCAGCCATGCACCCCATATAGTTTTTGAACCAATAAATTAAGATTTAGAAATTTATCTTTAAGATTTTTATTTATTTATTTGACAGAGAGAGACACAGCAAAAGAGGAAGCACAAGCAGGGGGAGTGGAAGAGAGAGAAGCAGGCTTCCCACTGAGCAGGGAGCCCAATGCGGGGCTGGATCCCAGGACCCTGGGATCATGACCTGAGTTGAAGGCAGATGCTTAACAACTGAGCCACCCCAAGGCACCCCAAGATTTAGAAATTTCTCAAAGGATATATAGATGCACATAAGTATTTACATACAAGACATGTTCACCTTTGCCTGACTTCACTTAACAAAAAACAAACTGGACCTTTTCTGTTATCCTCTCCACCTATTGTTATTACATATACTATTTAATCTGCCTAAAATACCTTCGTATCTTCTCTTCCTTGCCTAACTTGGGCTTCTCCTTTAAGACATAGCTCATTTCTCACCTTCTCTAGGAAGAGTTTCCCTGACATTCCAGACAAGATACAAGGTTCCTTCTCTGAAGTCCCATAGAGATTTCTTCATATTTTTATCATTGTGCTTATCACATTACATTAAATCTATTTAAGTGATTTTCTCTGTACCAAATCACAAAATCTTGAGGTATGCAAAAAACAGTTTTTGAATTGAACTAAAGTGAACTATATAACCAAATAGAGACTATAGGAGAGACAGTTTTGGGGAAGATGTGTAATCAGCTTAGATATGTTGAATTTGCAGTAGATGTAAAATATTCAGGGGGAAATTTCAAGAACCATTTGGAAAATTGGCACATGGAAATTCACATTTGGGGATCAAGAAAGATGCCAGGACAAGAGAGATTACCTATGAGCTCTAGCTATTTATTTAGAAGTAGCGCTTTTTTTAAAGGATGAGAATGTTAAGGAAAAATGTAGAAAAAGAGAAAAGAAGGGGGCAGAAAGAACCTTAGGAAGCACCTGCATTTAACCATTTGAAGGAGCAGGCAGTAGGTTTGAAAGATATATGGAGAGGACAATGTTCAAATCACAGGTTGCAAAAATGAGTAATCTATACTCTTATTTCTTGTTATTGTTTATGATTAGAGCTATGGTTCTCAATGTGGGACAATTCTGTCCCTCAAAAAATCTTTGACAATATTTGAGACTTTTTTTTTTCACAGGTAGGGGAGTAGAGATGGGTGAGGGGAGAGATGCTATTAGAATATGGTGGGCTGGTGACAGAGATGCCACCTGTATTAATTTGCTAAGACTCCCCAACTCACATACCACAGATTGAATGACCTAAAGAACACAAACTTATTTTCTCACAGCTCAGTAGCCTGGATGTCCAAGAACAAGATGCCTTCAAAATTTGGTTCCTCCTGAGGTCTCACTCCTTGGCTTACAGAGGGTAGCTTTCTTGCTATGTACTCACTTGGCCTGTGTAGTCTGTGTGTACAAACCCCTGTGTTTTTCTGGGTGTCCTGATTCTGACCCAGGATATGGGTCAGAATGATCCAGGCCCACCTAAATGACCTTATGGCACTGTAATTAACCCTTTGAAGTCTCTATCACCAAACACAATCAGAATACTAAGTGTCAGGGCTTGCACATATGGATTTAGAGGGAAAACTATTCATTTCACAACACTCTGCCCTCTACATACGCTAGAATTGACGTCCTTCTCACAAGCAAAATATATTCTCAGCCCACCCGAACAGCCCAAATTATTTTTTTAAGATTTATTTATTTATTTATTTAACAGACAGAGATCACAAGTAGGCAGAGAGGCAGGCAGAGGGAGAGAGAGGGAAGCAGGCTCCCCACTGAGCAGAGAGTCCGATGCAGGGCTCGATCCCAGGACCCTGAGATCATGACCTGAGCCGAAGGCAGAGGCTTTAACACATTGAGCAACCTAGGCACCCCTCTTTCAGGATTTTTATGGTTTCAGGACACACATTTAGGTCTTTAATCCAGTTTGAATTTATTTTTGTATACGGTGAAGAAAGTAGTCCAGTTTCATTTTTTTCATGTAGCTGTCCAGTTTTCCCAATGCCATTTGTTGAAGAGACAGTCTTTTTTCCAATAGGAAGTCTTTCCTGTTTTGTTGAAGATTAATTGACCATACAGTTATATGTTCATTTCTGGGTTTTCTATTCTGTTCCACTGATCTATGCATCTATTTTCCTGCCAGTATCATACTCTTTTGATGATTACAGCTTTGTTGGGTTTTTTGTTGTTGTTGTTGTTAAAAGACTTTATTTAATTATTTGAGAAATATTGAGAGAGAAAGATAACATAAGTGGGGTAGGAGCAGAGGGAGAAGCAAACTCCCCACTAAGCAGAGAGCCCGATGCAGTCGTTGATCCCAGAACCTGGGGTCATGACCTGAGCCTAAGGCAGATGCTTAACTGACTGAGCCACCCAGGTGCCTCATCACTGCAGCTTTGTAATATAACTTCAAGTCCAGAATTATGATGTCTCCAGCTTTGCTCTTCTTTTTCAAGGTTGCTTTGCTATTCAGAGTCTTTTGTGGTTCCATACACATTGTAGGAATATTTGTTCTAGCTCTGGGAAAAATGCTAGTGGTATTTTGATAGGGATTGCATTAAATGTGTAGATTGCTTTCGGTAGTATAGATATCTTAACAAGATTTTTTTCTTCCAATTCATTAGCACAGGATATCTTTCCATTTCTTTGTGTCATCTATTTCATCAGTGTTTTATAGTTTTCAGAGTCTTTCACTTTTTTAAAATTTAATTTTATTTTTCAGTGTTCTAAGATTCATTGTTTATGCAGCACACCCAGTGCTCTATGCAATACATGTCCTCCTTAACACCCATCATCAGGCTCACCTAACCCCTTACCCCCTTCCCTCCAAAACCCTCTGTTTCTCAGAGTCCACAGTCTCTCATGATTGTCTCCCCCTCCGATTTCCCCCAATTCACTTTTCCTTTCCTTCTCTTAATGTCCTCCATGTTATTCCTTATGCTCCACAAGTAAGTGAAACCACATAATTGACTCTCTCTGCTTATTTCACTCAGCATAATCTCCTCCAGTCCCATCCATGTTGATACAAAAGTTGGGTATTCATCCTTTCTGGTGAAGGCATAATATTCCATTGTATATCTTCTTTATAAGTAATGTGGCTGGATACAAAATCAATGAACAGAAGTCAGTTGTTTTCTTATACACTAATAATGAAAATATAGAAAGGGAAATTAGGAATCAATTCCATTTACTATAGCACCAAGAACTAAGATATCTGGGATTAAACCTAACCAAAGAGGTACTGGATCTGTACTCAAGGAACTACAGACACTCATAAAAGAAACTGAAGAAGACACAAAAAGATGGAAAAGCATTCCATGCTCATCGATCAGAACAATATCATTGTTAAAATGTATACACTGCCTAGAGCAATCTATACTTTCAATGCCATCCTGATCAAAATTATACTGGTATTTTTCAAAGTGCTGGAACAAACAATCTTAAAATTTTCATGGAATCAGAAGAGACCCCGAATTGCTAAGGAACTGGTGAAAAAGAAATACAAAACTGGGGGCATCACGTTGCCTGATTCTTTTTTTAAGATTTTATTTATTTATTTACAGACAGAGATCACAAGTAGGCAGAGAGGCAGGCAGAGAGAGGGAGAGAAGCAGGCTTCCTGCTGAGCAGAGGGCCCGATATGGGGCTCGATCTCAGGACCCTGGGATCTTGACCTGAGCCGAAGGCAGAGGCTTTAACCCACTGAGCCACCCAGGCGCCCCCACGTTGCCTGATTTCAAGCTTTACTACAAAGCTGTGATCACCAAGACAGCATGGTACTGGACACATAGACCAGTTGAACAGAGTAGAGAGCCCAGATATGGACCCACAACTCTATGGTCAAATAGTCTTTGACAAAGCAGGAAAAAATATACAATGGAAAAAAGACAGTCTTTTCAATAAATGGTGCTGGGAAAATTGGACAACTGTGTGTAGAAGAATGAAACTTGACCATTCTCTTACACCATACACAAAGATAAACTCGAAATGGATAAAAGACCTTAACGTGAAGCAAGGAATCTATCAAAATCTTAGAGGAGAACATAGGCATTAACTTCTTTGACATCGGCCACAGCAACTTCTTTCAAGACACTTCTCCAAAGGCAAAGGAAACAAAAGCAAAAATGAACTTTTGGGACTTCATCAAGATCAAAAGCTTCTGCACAGCAAAGGAATCTTTCACTTCTTTGATTAGGTTTATTCCTAGGTATCTTATTGGTTTGGGTACAACTAACCATAAATGGAGTTGTTTTCTGTTTCTCTTCCTGCTGTGTCTTTGTTGGTGTATAGAAATGCAACAGATTTCTATATATCGATTTTGTATCCTGTGACTTTACTGAATTTGTATATCAGTTCTAGCAGTTTTTTGGTGGTGTCTTTCTGGTTTTCCACATATAGTATCATGCCATCTGCAAATAGTGAAACCTTTACTTCTTCCTTGTCAATCTGGTTTCCTTTCATTTCTTTTTGTCTTACTGCCATAGCTAAGACTTCTAGTACTATGTAGAATAAAAGTGGTGAAGATGGACATACCCCTTCATTCCTGGCCATAGAGGAAAAGCTCTCAGTTTTTTTCCCCAATAAGGATATTAGCTGTGGGTTCTTCATATATGGCCTTTATTATGTTGGGGTATGTTCCCTCTAAAAATATGGTATTGAGGACTTTTATCACGAATCGATGTTGGATTTTGCCAAATGCTTTTTCTGCATCTATTGAAATGATCATATGATCTTATCCTCTTATCTATCTCTCTGTTGATCAATTCATTTTTCATCCTATAAGACATAACTTTATTAAAGTAGAAACAATAAAGATTTCAAACCAAGCTGCAATTATTCTTTTGAAACACCAAAAAAAAAAAAGGTCCTTATTTTCAGATGGATACCCTTAATTCTATAATAACATTTACAATGTCATTTCTATTGTTCAGGACTCAGATGCCTTTGCTTCTGACACTTCTGCTTGTGACATGACCAATTCTCTGTCCTTAACCTCTGCATACGTTTCCTCAACCTCTTCCTCCTCATTCTCCTCCAGTACAGTTGGAGTCTGTGTGTTTTCCTGCATGTTTGAGACAGCTTCACCTTAAACTTTGAATTTCTCATCAGCAGCTAATTGGGCCAGCTGAGACAAATCCTTGATCTTGGCTTCCTCAAAAACTATGTAGGTATCTGAAGCTGGGCTCTTGCAGACATCTGGTTTTGTGGTGGGATATTCTTAGACTTCCGGATAGTGACTCTAGTGACTCCTTTAACCTGTTGTAGACCCATTTCCATAACTTCTTTTCACTCCGGTTCTGTTTTGCTTTACTGACTGGTTCTTTATCAATTTCAGCTGCTGCCGCCAGCTGGGCTCATGCGGTTGCCAGTGTGGAATCTTGTTCCTCAAGTTTTGATTCATCAGTATTGGATTCTATTCCAGACCCAGTCTCAGTCGGGGCTATGGTAACTCCTGATTTTTACCAGGGGTGGTTTCTGTGGGTTCAGCTGGCATTGTGTGCAGGGAACATGAAACCAAGATGGCAACAGAAAGGGAGCAAGTGAGAGTGTAGCCAGACTTGTTGCAGAGGGACTATCCTTTCTTTTATTAATGTGATTATCACATTGACTGATTTGTGAATATTGAACCACTCTTGATACCCAATTATAAATCCCTCTTGATTGCAGTGAATGATTTTTTTTTACTTTATAGCATTTTATTTTTAAAAATACAGTATAAAAGAACATAAATAGGGTCTAGATTGTTGTTTGATTATTCTAAACCATGGATATGAAGCAAGGTTGCCCCACAGAACTACATGAGTTGCTAAGATCCTTGTCTAGTAGGACAGTTGCTTCAAGTGGCACTTGAGAGCAAGGCTGAGGGTGAAGTACTAATCTGATTTCTAGAAGAAATATGTAGTTCTGTGAATGATTTTTTTAATGTATTGTTGGGTTTGGTTTGTTAGTATTTTGTTGAGGATTTTTGCATATATGTTTGTCAGAGATATTGGCCTACAGTTCTTTGTTTTTTGTTTTTTTGTGGGGTTTTTTTGGTGTCTTTATCTGGTGCTGATAAAGGGTAATGCAGATCTCCTGGAATGAAATTTGAAGTTTTCTTCCGTTTTCTATTTTTTTAGAATAGTTTGAGAAGAAAAGGTGTTAACTCTTTTTTAAATGTTTGGTAAAATTTGTCTGTGAAGCCATCTGGTCCTGGACTTTTGTTTGTAGGGAGATGTGCTATTTCTGCTGGTTATTGGTCTGTCCAAGTTTTCTATTTCTTCCTATTTCAGTTTTGGTACATTTATGTTTCTAGGAATTTATCTATTTCTTCTAGGTTGTCCAATTTGTTGGCATATAGCTTTTCATAATAATCTCTTATAATTTTTTGTCTTTCTTCTAATTTGTGATTTTATTTATTTGGGTCCCTTATCTTTTTTTTTTTTTTTTTTTTGATAATTCTGGGTAGAGGCTTATCAATTTTTTTTTTCAAAATATCAACTACTGGTTTCATTGATCTGTTCTCTTTTTTATTTTTTTTAGTTTCAATAGCATTTATTTCTGCTGTGGTCTGTGTTATTTCCTTCTTTCTTCTGGCTTTAGGCTTTGTCTGTCATTCTTGTTCTAGCTTCTTTAGGTGTAAGGTTAGGTTGTTTAATCGGGATTCTTCTTGTTTCTTGAAGTAGGCCTGTATTGCTATATACTTCTCTCTTAGGGCCACTTTTTTCCCATCCCAAATGTTTGGACCACTGTGTTTTCGTTTTCATTTGCTTTCATGAACTTTTTTTCTTATATTTCCTGGATGACCATTCATTGCTTAGTAGCATATTATTTAATCTCCATTATTTGTGGTATTTTCAGAGTTTTGGTTTTTGGGATTTTATTTGCTACTCTGACTTTCTTATCTATTTGTACAATATATATTTCTCCATCCCCTTGCGTTCAATCTGCAGATGTCTTTAGGTCTCAAATGTATCTCTAGAGGCAATATATAGATAAGTCTGGTTTTTTACCCATTCTGACAACCTATGTCTTTTGATTGGAGCATTTAGCCCATTTACATTCACAGTATTGATAGATATGTACTTATTGCCATTTTATTACTTCCTTTGTGGTTGTTTCTCAAGATTTTTCTCTGATTCTTTTTTCCGCTATGCCCTTTCTTGTTTTGTTGATTTTCTTTAGTGATATATTTGGATTTCTTTCTCTTTATCCTTTGCATGTTTGTTAGTGGTTTTTTATATATGATTACCATTAGGTTTGTATATAACTACTTCTGCAAATAGCAATCTATATTAAGTTGATGGTTGTTTAAGTTCGAACTCATTCTTTTCTGCTCCCCTCCCCACAAACAGTCCCAAATTCTTAACCCATTCTAGCATCAAATCTAAGTTCCAAATCTCATCTAATATCATGTAAATGAAGTGGGATGTGACTCAAGATATGATTCATCCTGAGGCAGAAATTTCTCTCCAGTTATGATCCTGTGAAAACAGACAAGTAATAGCTTCCAAAATATAATGGTGGACAAGCTAAGACAGATATTCTCATTCCAAAAGGCAGAAATAAGAAAGAAAAAGGGACCAGGGGTCTCAATCAAATCATTCCATTCAAATCAGATCCACTAGGTCATAAGGTTCAATACCTGATCACATTTTCTTTTTTTTTTAATATTTTATTTATTTGACAGAGAGAAATCACAACTAGGCAGAGAGGCAGGCAGAGAGAGAAGAGGAAGCAGGCTCCCCGCGGAGCAGAGAGCCCGATGCGGGGCTCGATCCAAGAATATATGGGTGCCATGGCCCAGCTGAATTGACACGTAAAATTAACCATCACATGGCCTCACCCTACAATGCATAAGGCATTCCCCCGTAACAAAAAATTATCTGGCCCAGAACATCATAGGCACTAAAGTTGAGAAAGCCTGGTCTCAATTTCTGGAAAGATTATGAGGACATTATAATGAGCATTACATTAATAGCACCTGTAACAAAAATACATATAATAAAAAGGAAGGAAGGGAGGAAGGGGGAGGAGAAGGGAGGGAGAGAAAGAGAGGGAGGGGGAAGAAAAGAAAAGAAAGGAAGGGGAGGCAAGAGGAGGGGAGGGGAGGGAAAGGAAAAAAGAGAAGAATTTAGGCACCCTGAAGGTGAAAATGTGATACACTCTCTCTTTAAGTCACTTTCAGGTCCCACTAGAAGAACTCAGAGAATAGTGGGTAACTCAATAAATGTCACTGATTAACAGTAAGTGAGCCCTATGAGTGTGACCACCAGGAGAGGTATATCACCAGTATGTTTTACTTAATTTCATAATATTTCATTGGACAGCTCTTTTCTTAGCCATAGGTTTACTATATACATTTCAAAGGTTAACATTAAAATAACAGATTTGGCTTTTTTTTTTTCCCCTATCAGCCTCCATCACTTTAGAGTGTTTTGTTTGTTTGTGAGAGTCCTTTGTTCTCTTAAAGCATACATAGGGGTTTTTATTTGGAAATCAGAGTACTTTGGCCAAATACACCTATATAATAATCAGACAGTCTAAAGATTTAAAAAATTAGTATTCTCACAAATAATAAATCAAGGAGACGCATCCTTAAAAGGGCTTAGTCTGAGTTTTCTGAACTAAGAAAACTTTAAAAAAACAGTTCAAGCATGAATCATGGTGTTATTTTTTAGGTTTTCCTCCATAAAATCATTGCTTTATAATTACTAAATAAAAAGCCTATCTATTATTCTAAAAACTTATAGCCTTGAATGTTTTAGTTTTGTATTATACAAAAATTTTGACAAAAATTTTATTATAACTGTATCTGGTCATTTTTATTAGATATGAATTAATTACTTAAGGCACCTAAATCCTTTCTTTAAAAAAATGTTATGTTGCATTCACTATATGGAATTTCACAATTTACTGTGATTGAAGCAGTAAGTGGAGCTGAGAGCATGATGATCCCACAGAGGTTTCAATGAAGTAATCAATGAAGAAAGAATGATAATTCCAAAACAGCTGAAAGGCTATCTGTGGTGCTTTATAGTTACAAATATGCTGTCAAAAAATGAATTATCTTTTTTTTTTCCTGAGTATTAAGCACTTGTTTCTAGGTATTTAACTCATCCCTTTAACTTTTTTAGTTCATTAAGTTTCACTCACAGAGAAACCAAATGGTTGACTTTCTTGAGGGACTGTTAGCCATACCTTCCTTACATCATCACTTCCTTATGAAATACAGCAATAATCCTCAAATTCTGCCCTGAGCCATTCATATATTTAAAGAAAAATCTTAACTTTACAGGACATTTCTCAGGCTGGTTGATGATGCTCAAATGGTTCTTGTTTGGTCTGAGCAGTGTAAGGTGATCATAATGAAAATTTTCACTTTTTTTTTTTCCCATTTTATTTATTTTTTCAGCGTAACAGTATTCATTCTTTTTGCACAACACCCAGTGCTCCATGCAAAACGTGCCCTCCCCATTACCCACCACCTGTTCCCCCAACCTCCCACCCCTGACCCTTCAAAACCCTCAGGTTGTTTTTCAGAGTCCATAGTCTCTTATGGTTCGCCTCCCCTCCCCAATGTCCATAGCCCGCTCCCCCTCTCCCAATCCCACCTCCCCCCAGCAACCCCCAGTTTGTTTTGTGAGATTAAGAGTCATTTATGGTTTGTCTCCCTCCCAATCCCATCTTGTTTCATTTATTCTTCTCCTATCCCCCTAACCCCCCATGTTGCTTCTCCATGTCCTCATATCAGGGAGATCATATGATAGTTGTCTTTCTCCGATTGACTTATTTCACTAAGCATGATACGCTCTAGTTCCATCCACGTCGTCGCAAATGGCAAGATTTCATTTCTTTTGATGGCTGCATAGATGTCCATCAACAGATGAATGGATAAAGAAGATGTGGTATATATACACAAATTTTCACTTTTTTTAATTAAAATAAAGAAACTTGTACAATGGGTTTTGCTTTCCTTGCGAATTTGAGTCAAGCATTTTTAGTTATAAGGAAGACACAAGAAAAGCTAATTGATTTGCTGGGTTTTCCCAACCAGGCTCTGTGTGTGTGTGTGTGTGTGTGTGTGTGTGTGTGTGTGTGTGTGTTCCCTTCCTTACTCTAGTCTACAGAATTGACTCACTAAGGCCACCTCATGGAGAGTGGGGACTGGATGTGAGAGATTGAAGCTGTACCTTCCGTAAAGTGAAATAGCTACATATATTATTCAGAATTATTCTATAACTTCTCCCTCATTTACTTATTCTTAATTAATATCAGCATAGACATATATATTTATATTTTGGGTTATGATTCAATACATTATCTATTTTGTCATTTAAATTTTTCCAGCTTTGCCAATTGAGAGCTCTTTCAGATTGGCTCCTGTGTCTCTATGACATGTCTGCATTCTTTTGGGTTTTTTTTTTCTTCTCTTTGAGTACTTCTTTACTTTCTGGTACTACAAGATGTCCCAGACTTATCTTGTCTTGGTGGTTTACTTTTCAAAGCCAAATAAAATATTAAATATTCAAGACTTTGGTTTTACTTGTCTGGAATGATAAAGGGCATTTTCCTATTAATTCCTCATAGAACCATAGTAAGTAAAGACAGTGGCACAGTTTCATAAAGTATTGATTAAACAAATAGTGAGGCTAAAGAGTTATGTGAGATAGTTACTCTTCTTAAAAATAAAATGTTCATGCCTCCAGCAGAAGACTAAGCAGTTACACTGAATTCTAGTATTAGATTCAGCAACCTTTAGTTTCAGCACAACCTCAGCTGATACTGTCAATTCCCTATCGGTACAAACCATGATTAGCTATAAGCTTGCAGCACCCTTCTCACTTGCTTTTAACCTTTGTCAGTGTTTGTAAATTTACAGATGCTGCTCTCTCATAAAATCATCAGTTGAACAACACACCATTTTCATATAACAGTTTTGGCCCTTGAGACCCTAGAAAAGTTTACAGTGTAGATGTAAGTCACTTATCCCGGAAATGAAATGAAATGAACCAAAACTGTCTATGGAAACCTACTGGTAGACACATAAAATAAACAGTACTATGCAGAATTCGAACTTGTGTGTTTATTTATATTTTCCCTAGAAGAGGGAAGCAAAGAGAAATTTCTCTGGTTATTGTTGGACTTTCTGCAAGCCAAGCTGTATTTACCTAGTAGTACTTGGTCAACAACACACTAAAAAGGCTAGAATTAAGGCACTATAGCAATAAGAATTACTTCAATAATAGAAGACATTTATATACATATATAAAAGATATAAATAAATAGAAAGAATGAATATTTTTATTACATCTATAATATACAACGTATATATATGCTTATTTCATCACCAAATAATTCTGTCAGATGGGTAAGGAAACTATTCCATACATTATCTCTACTCTGGGAATAAGGATACCTGCAGTAAGACAGACTGAATTTCTTGGTGCAATCATACTCCTTTACTTACAGAGCACAAGGATTCAGGAATGCCTTCTGAATCTTTTTATATTAACAATACATGTACAGAAAATCACAAAGTATGTTATATACCTGAAATGTTCTTTAGTGTTCTTTTGGAACATATAAGCTTCTCATTTTTTTTTTAAGATTTTATTTATTTATTTATTTGACAGAGGTCACAAGTAGTCAGAGAGGCAGGCAGAGAGAGAGAGAGGAGGAAGCAGGCTCCCCGCTGAGCAGAGAGCCCCATGCAGGGCTTGATCCCAGGATCCTGGGATCATGACCTGAGCTAAAGGCAGAGGATTTAACCCACTGAGCCACCCAGGCGCCCCAAGGTTCTCATCTTTATGAGAAATTTATAAAGAGCTACAAAGTAGTTAACCTCCTAAATTCAAGCTGTGCTTAAAAATTCAATGTGCTTACAGCCTGATTAAACAGACAGTTTTCCAAAATTCAGTCTGGCATATAAAAATATTCTAAATTCTTAAAATGTTATTTGAAGGAAATTATGTGTATATTAAAGTCAAGGTACAAAATATGTGTGCTGCTTCCTCTAAAAGAAGGAGTCCTTTCAATTCAGTACATTTTAAGAAGATGTGCATTGTAAGAATATAAATGGAGAGATATGACATGATGTGCTCTTTTGTTTTTTGGCATGGAAATTTTTAAAATAGTATATTTTTGCCTTGTTATTTCCACAAAAGCACTTAGCAACCTTTCATATTTTCAACATCATTTCTTGACAAGACAAAGAGAAGAGTAATCTGTGGGTGGCACTTCAAAATGATAATCAGAGGAGTGTCATAAGAAAGAACATCATGTCAGCTGTTAGACTGTTCCCCGACTATACTTCTTGAAGAGTCAGAATAAATGTCTTTGTGATTCCTTATCATATAGACTGACTTTACTTTTGATATCTAAAGGAAATCACTAATTCTAAAGGAGAGGGCCTCACAACTAACATAGCAGGTTTAAAAGAGCAAAGGGAGGAGGAAATTATGTAGTCAACCTATTTAGGATTTTATTCCCTTTGCTCATCACATTAGCTTTCTTTTTTTCTTCAAGACAAATGTGATCTAAAATATCACTGAACATGAATTGTGGATAGCTCTGAATCTAATGTATTTTGATGTTTGCTTTTTATGTGCAGTAATGAAATTACCATCCCTAAGGCTTAATTAATGCTAAAACTGGCAATTACTCTATTTCTTCTCACATCAGAATTTTGGTGAATGAAAAAAAAAACAGAATTTTGGTGAATGCTGATTCTCTAGATTTTCCAATTATAAAAGGAACAGCATATAAATCTGGCTCCATTTCTTCTTCTTTTTTTTAAAGATGTATTTATTTGAGACAGCGGGAGAGTGAAGGGGTGGAGGGGTGTGGGAGGAATAGAATGTCAAGCAGACTCCCTAATGAGTGCAGAGCCCTGTGCAGGACTCGATCTCACCACCCTGAGATCATGACCTGAGCTGAAATCAAGAGTCAGATGCCAATCTGAGCCACCCAGGTGCTTCTGACTGTTTGTTATACTTCTGCCATACACATAGCGTTAAATGCTGGCATTGTACAACATTCTGCTTCTTTTCACTTTTCACCTGAGTTTTATATTTAAATGAGATTCAAATAGGCAACATATAGTTGATATTTTTTATCTCTTCTGATAATCTGTCTTTTTATTACTATAGTTAGACCATTCAGATTTAAAGTGATTACTGATATAATTGGACGAATAAGGAAGATGTTCGTAACTACTCTATTCCCTGCATTTGTGTTTTGTTCCTTTTTGCTTACCCTCTTTATTTTGTCTTCTTTCTTTTTAATTGAGCATTTTACATGATAGTATTTTATCAACTCTCCCAGCATGTCAATTATACCTCTTTTTTTTAAATGCTCATGGATTTCTTATTGTAATGTACATTTTTAATTAAGTCAGTTTTATCTTCAAATAACACTATACCATTTCAAACACCTTATAAAAGTGTATTTCTAATAGTTCCCTTGTATCCCTTATGACACCGCCATCTGCTATCGACTGAATTGTGTACCCACCCCCACACCCCTTGCACAAATTCATATGTTGAACCCCTCAACTCCAATGTGATGGTATTTGGAGATAGGGCCTCTGGGTGGTAATTTCATTTTGAAGGAATCCTGAGGGCGGGGCATGATTTTATGATGGGAGGAGAAAGAAAAGAAAGAAAAAAGCGGAGTGCGTTCTCTCTCACCCATGTGAAAACACAGAAAGAAAACACCCATCTAGACTCCAGGAAGAGGACCTTCACCAAATCAATAGACCACCACCTTTCTCTTAAACTTCCCAGCCTCCAGAACTGTGAGAAATTAATGTCTGCTGTTTAAGCCACCCAATAGGTGGCATTTATTGATAGCAGACTAATACTCTACCATTTATTTCATTTAACCATATGCTATAATCACCTGGATACAGTGTTGTTATTATCATCATTATTATTATTTTAAGGACTATAACCCAATCCTCTTCCTTTCTTAATGTAGATCCAAGTTTCTGACCCTCATTTTTCCTCTTCCTAAAGAACTACTCATCATGTTTGTTTCAGAGCATGTCTTTTGGCCATAAATACCCTCACTATCTGGGTTTCTTAGAAGATTTTCTCTTTGTTTCTTACAATTTGAATGATAACTCTGGGGATAGGTTTGTTTTTATATTTATCCTTCTGGGTGTTCTCTGAGCTAACCAGATTTGTGATTTGATATCTCTAATTTGGGGAAATTCTCAGCCATCATTAAATATTTCTTCTGCTTTCTTCTTTCTCTGATAATCTAATTAACGTATGTTATATCTTTGGCAATTGTCCCACAATTCTTGAATGTTCTGGATTATTATTTTTTTTAATTTTATTAATTTGACAGAGATAAATCACAACTAGACAGAGAGGCAGGCAGAGAGAGAGGAGGAAGCAGGCTCCCTGCGGAGCATAGAGCCCAATGTGGGGCTCGATCCCAGGACCCTGGGATCATGACCTGAGCTGAAGGCAGAGGCTTTAACCCACTGAGCCACCCGGGCGCCCCTATTATTATTATTATTATTCTCTTTGCATTTCAGTTGAGAATGCTTTCACTGACATGTATTCAGCTCACTAATTTTTTCCTCAGGTAAGTTTTATTTACCAATAAGCCCATCAAAGGCATTCTTCATTTCTGTTACTATATTTTTGATTTCTTGAACTTTCTTTTGATTATTTGAGTTTCCGTTTCTTTGCTAACATTATTCCTCTATTGTGATGACTTCCAAGCTTTTTATATATCAGGGGAAGCCATATTAGGAAGTCTCCTGATTTAGCATCAGAACATTTTCTCTTGGTAATTTCCTCACTCAGAACAGTTTCCAGAATGTGCCATTCTCTTATCCAGGACCAAAGGAATACAGAACTAACATATTCAAAGAGCCAAGTGTTCTACCTTTAGGCAGCCTTAGCATTAAACAACTGAAGACGGATAGTTAACCATTCTCTTAAATCTAAAGGGAATTAGATTAATCAATCTTAATAACTGATTTCAGCAATTAGTAATAGCCATTAATAGAAATCTGGACTACTGGCCTATCAAAGGAAGCTGAATTATACTGCGCATTATACTGTGCAATGGATTTTAAGGAACTTGATAGCTTAGACGTATTATAGCATCTATATAATATGTATGTGCGTGTTCTTCCTGTTAGTGATTTCAGATCCATTCCTCACCAGTCTCTCTCCTCCCCTATGCCCTGGAAAAAGGATCCATATAGACTAAATCAAAATTTTTCTTTGCCTTCTGGCTTCTGGTAGGATTCATCAAAGGACAGGACCTCAAATGGAGGGAGGGGAGTGAGTTTCAGGCATCATTTCCCCATCCCTCTGTGTTCACCTCTGAGCACAGTTCTTCCCCACTGCTGCCTCTCCATGTGAATATCCCCTCTAGAATTTTCAACTTCCCCTGCCTGCTGCCCACCCATGCCTATGTCAGAAAAGCCTGAATGTTTATGTGCCTGACCCCTAGATCAATTTTCAGCACATAAGGCAGAAAAACACCCAATCTGTGATATACTGTGATGTGATCATGCCATTCCCATACCTCCTTTTCTTTTGCCCACCTGTATTCTGAGACAATGGCATATTAGTGTTTCTAAAAGAAGAAGGAACAGAACAGTGTTATACAAGAGTAAAGCACATGGTACAATAATGCCTCATAATGAGGGTACTTAGCAAAGTATCAAGGTTCAGGAAATATGTCCAGGAAAAGATGGCCTGTGGACTAGAAGCGCAATTACAGCAGAAAACTGTAGTCTTATTCCATAGTATCTAATACAGTGTCTGGCTACACTGTAAGCCAACAATAAGAATAGAGCTTTGATTAGCAAGGTCTACTTAGGTTAAAAACATAAAATAGAGGAAAAAGTTATACCTAACAGAAACTTGGATATACAATTACTTCTAAAATTTTGGAGACCCATTTCAGCCACGCAATTACCGAAGCAGAGTGCAGTGCTTTCCTGTTGGACAGACACCACATATCATGACATCACGCATGACTAAATGGGGACAGGTGGAGCACCAAAAATACTGACAATAGCCAAGATCTGAGAGGCTCATCTCTCTTCTACAGAAGAGTAGACTGAGAAGGTGTCATGGAGAAGGGCATCATCAGTTGTGGAATCCTAACATCAAGGTGAAAGCTTCATACTGGAGGGAGTAGTAAGTGATGGAAAGAGTCCAAGTAGTATGAAGAATGAAAAGCGCCCATTAGATTTCACAGCTAGAAGATCATTGTTGAACTTGGCAGGAGCAACAGCAGTAGATAATCACAGGCAAAAGCCAGACTGCAGTGCACTGAAGAGCAAAACTAACGTTTGTGTGCTTTTTTCTCCAACTCCAGCCACAGCCTTTATCAGCTTCTCAAACATGTCATGCTCCCTCTGGACGAGGGCCTCAATGTTCTCTCCTTTTATATGGTTGATTCTTTCTTAGGTTCAGTTGTTTAGGATTTTACTTCCTCTGCAAGGTCTTCAGTGAATAACACATGCCATCTATCATACTGGATCTTGTTATAGTCCATGTCTGAATAACGAATAACGTCTGCCTCCCCTTGCCACACCTAGAAAAAGACCAGGACCATGCCTTGTTTTCCTGAGAAGGGTATTGCTAGCACCTAGTGACATTCCTATTATGTCATTTTTACTTAACTAGTAACTACTCCCCACGTAAGACCAAAAATCCATTGAATTTATTCATACCTTTTGTTTCCCTGCAGTGTCTTGCATATGTAAGTGCACAATAAATATGTTCAAGCAATCCAGCACTAGTTAATTAAACTGAAAAAACAAAAACACAAGAAAACAAACACGCAGAACCCTAATAGAAAATATCTAGGCTATATGGCATCTAGAATCTTCCCCAACACTATATGTTTGTTTGTTCATTGTTGTATCACTTTTGCCTAGAAAGATGCCTAGCACAGAATAAGTAAACAGCAGGCTATTTTTGTTGTTGTTGTTGTTGTTGAATTTATAAAGAAATAATTGAAAGGATTAAAAGTATGGGTTTGGTCCAGTTTGTACCTTGAGTTTATAAATTTACAAGGCAAATTTCAAAATAGTAGAAAAAGCAACAGCTTCTAAGATGATTCTACATGGCAAGGAATTCTGGCTTTTACTATAACCTACACCATGAGAAAGAAAACAAGGAGGTACCTTCATAAGTCAGGGTGTCACACTGAGGATCTTTTTAATGAGCTTTAATTCAAAAGGTTATTAATAAATGCAAGACTCGCCACTGTACATATGAAAGAAAATGGGCATCACCTAAGACACACTAAAGCCAGAATAAAGGAAAAATATAAAGACTAAAAGGGAAAGAGAGAAGGATTTTAGGTTGGATATGGAACTTCAGGAAATATGAAATAAGTAGATCTTAAGTGCATCAACATTAGCCACAAAGAAAACAGAAAGTGTACTAAGATCACTATGTGCCCACACAAATGGCTAAAAGAATAGCAGGCATCAGTGAAGACATGGATCTCTATCTCTTAATTTTTCTGCTGGGAAGGTAAGAGGGTACGACCACTTTTGGAAAACATTTGCAGTTTTTTATAAAGTTATGCATAAACTTACATTATGACCCAAGGTCATAGGTATTTATACAAGAGAAATTAAAACTTACATCTACGGGGCACCTGGGTGGCTCAGTGGGTTAAGCCTCTGCCTTCGGCTCAGGTCATGGTCTCAGGGTCCTGGGATCGAGCCCCGCATCAGGTTCTCTGCTCAACGGGGAGCCTGTTTCCCCCTCTCTCTGCCTGCCTCTCTGCCTACTTGTGATCTCTCTCTCTGTCAAATAAATAAAATCTTAAAAAAAAAAAAACCTTACATCTACAAAAAGACTCACATTTGAATGATCACAGCTGTTTTATTTATGATGGCTCCAAACTGGAAACAGCTTAAATATCCATCAATAGGTCAGCAGGTAAACAAGCTATGGCCAACAATGGGATGCTTCTCAAAAAATAAAACATAAATGGATTGTGTATACATTCCACAACATGGATGAGCCTCAAAAATACTTAAGTGAAAGAAACCAGGATAATAGTTTCATACTATAAAATTACATTTATATGAAGTTCGAGAATAGGCAAAACTAAACTATAGTGAAATTAGATCAGGGATTGCCTGGGTTGGGTTATGGTCCAATTTATACCTTAAATTTATAAACTTACTTTTCATTGGGAAAGGACATAAGAAAATGTTTTGTAGTGATGGAAATGTTCTACATCTAATACCTGATAGTGGTTCCATGTAAATATACATTAGTCAAACTTCCTATACTATATTTTTAAAACTAGTGTATTTTAGTTTTATTGTATGTGGATTTTACCCCAATAAGTTTTATTAAAATTTTGAAATAATACATTAACAGAAAAAAAAAAATAGGAGTCTTCGGCTTCTATTTTGTTTCCATACTTACTGTTGAGGGATATCTAGTAGATTTAACATTAATAGTAAAGATTCAAGATCAAATGTGGTAAAAAGATTATACAGTAACATCTGGTTTTTCTAAATTCAAGAAATTTATCCCATGTGTTTTGGTCAAGGTTCTTCACTGCCAAAATCAGAATCCATTCTGATAGATTAAATTGCACTATGGACTGAACTGTATGCCCCCTAAATTCATATGTTGACGTGCTAACCCCAAATGTGACCATATTTGGAGATAGGCCTTTATAGAAATAAGATCATGAGAGCAGGGTCCTGACCCAATAGGACTGTCTTTCTAAGGAGAGACACCAGACAGCTTGTTCCCTCTCTGCCATGTGAGGGTACAGCAAGAAGTCAGTCAACTGCAAGCCAGAAAGAGTTCTCACCAGAAACTGTCCCTGTTGGACCTTGATCTTCAGCTTCTAGGCTTTGGAACTATGAGCAAATAGATTTATGTTCCTCAAGCCACCTGGTCTATGGTTTTGTTATGGAAGCCTGAGCAGATTAACACAAACAGAAATTGTTCTATTATAGGATACTAGAGGGCTTACAGAATCTCTGACACAGAATCTCTGACACAGCCAATTTTGGTAACCACTCAGGGATCTGATACTTGAACCTCTAACCAGAACATTCCAAAAGAAGCAAGTATGTTCAACATACAGTTGTAAGAGCCAGCCACCTTTCCCCACATGGACACAGTTTCCTCCACTGATTCCTCCAAGTCTCCCTGTCTGTCTGGCAGAGTGTAGGCTGGCCAGCCCACGGAATCCACCCCTCACTGTGCCCAGATCCATTGGTAAGAACTTTGAGTTGCTTTCAGGGAACTTTGAGGAGTTCTTCAAGAAAAAGTTGAAGAGAAAATTAAAATATTCTATAGCCAAAAAAGGTGACCAAAGAATCAGAGACCAGACTAGTGAGTTGGATGTTCCTTTCCAAATTTCAAAGAAGCTTGGGAAAGGACGATTTTTGAGTCTTTAGTAATAATCGCTGAAAGCAACACAATTTTATCGTAAGCTTGCTTTTTCAGATCGGCACAACTGGCTGACCTCAGAAGAAAATTCAGGAGTCTTCCATAAGATTAAGAAATTTGAAACAGGTTCCCAAAAGAAAGTGATTAATTGATTCATAACAGCTCAAAAGGAAATTCCTTGGTATATGCCATTAGAAGAATTTTTTTTTAAATAAACACACAGACACGTGTGCATGAACACACACCAGTTTATCAGATTTGCATGTGTCTAGTTTGAGATGTGGGTCAACAGAGATGGCCTCTGACATCATATCTGCATGTTTTCTGCCTACTTCAACTAGTGTACTTCACTTTTGCTCCAGCCCGACACCACCCACCTTGAAACTTCTTAAGAGCACTGGGCTGAGACACAAGGATCTCTTCCACAATTTATCTGTTTAATCCCAGGCGATTTATTCCACCTCTCTGGGCCTCTGGTTTATCAACTGAACACAAGGATCATTTCCAAGGCTCATCCAAGCTTGTAATCCCCATGATCCTTTTTTTTTTTTTAAGATTTTATTTATTTATTTGACAGAGAGAGGCACATCAAGAGAGGGAACACAAGCAAGGGGAGTAGGAGAGGGAGAAGAAGGCTTCCCATGGAGCAGAAAGCCTGATGTGGGGCTCGATTTCAGGAGGACCCTGGGATCATGACCTGAGCCGAAGACAGACGCTTAATGACTGAGCCACCCAGGCACCCCAATCCCCATGAATCTTAAGAAGTCTCCTGGGTTTGGTAGCACTTTTGTCTTTTCTAGAAAAAAAAGAGTATTTAATCTGCTCTTAACTAGGAGATTATGAGGCTATCCTATTGATAGGTCACTTAGCATTTGGAAACTGTTGGTTACAAAGGACAAATAGAGCATCTTTTCTGAAACATCTCTGTCCAAGATCCCAGTTCAAAGCACTGTGCTTTTCAGTATACCTAGGGAGTGATTTAAAAACAAAATTACCCCTGATGAATACAGATGCAAAAACCCTCAACAAAATATTCAAACTGAATCCAAAATACATTAAAAAAAAAATCATTCACCACAATCAAGTGAGATTTCCTCCTGGGTTGCAAGGGTGGTTCAGTATCTGTAAATCAATCAACATGATGCATCACATCAATAAAAGAAAGGATAAGAATCATATGGTCTTTTCAATATATGCAAAAAAAAAAAAAAAAAAACCTGACAAAATATAACATCCATTCATGATAAAAAACCAACAAAGTAAGTTTAGAGTGAACATACCTCAAAGTAATAAAGACCATTGACAACACAAGAAATAACAGGTACTGGGTGAGGATGTGGAGGAAAAAGAACACTCATGCACTGTTGGTGGGAATGCAAACTGGTATAGCCACTGTGGAAAAGAGTATGAAGTTTCCTTAAAAAGTTAAAAATAGAAATACCCTTTGTTCTAGCAACTGCATACTAGAGATTCCCCTCAAAAATACAAAAACACTAATTCAAAGGGATATAAGAACACCTATGTTAATTTTGGCATTATCTACAATATCTAAGATATGGAAGCAGCCTAAGTATCCACTGATTGGATAAAGAAGATGTGGTGTATATATATATATGTATATATATGTATATATATATATGTATATATATGTATAAATATATGTATATATTTTTATATATATATATATAAAATGGAATATTATTCAGCCATTAAAAAAGAGTGAAATCTTGCCATTTGCAATGACATGGATGGAGCTACAGAATATAATGCCAAGTGAGGTAAGTCCGTCAAGGAAAACAAATTCCATATAATTTCACTCATAGTGGAATTTAATAAAACAAAAGAGCAAAGGGGAAAAAGAAAGTGAGAGACAAATCAAGAAACAGACTCTTCACTACAGAGAGCAAACTGTTGGTGACTAGAGGGAGCTGGATAGAGGGATGGGTGAAAAAGGTGATGGGGACTAAGGAATGCCCTTGTCATGAGCAGCACCAGGAGATGCACTGAAGTGTTAAATCACGATCTTGTACACCTAAAGCTAATACAACACTGTATGTTAACAAACTGGAATTAAAATAAAAACAAAGAAAAAAAGAAAATCAAATAAATATCTGGGGCAAGGAAAAAGAATGAGGTGGATTATGAATTTTGTCTGAAATCTTCTAATGATTAACCTATTCCCAGAACTTTAAACAACAGGAATAATCTTTAAACTAAGTCGTGTGTTCAAATCCTTCCAACTGAAATCCCAGAGAAGGCATAAGCTGAAATGAGTCTAGCGTCAGTGGGAGACAGTCTGATAACTTCTCAACCCACATTCAAGACCACATCCAGTTTACCCTTCCTCCCCACTACAATCCTCATCACAATAAGAGCTGCCTTGGTATTTAACCAAAGGGCACACTCCTCTGACATTTGGGGATGATAATGTAGATAAAAAATCTACTACAATTAAATCAACTGGCTATTTTTAATACTTCATTGTACAGCTTTCAGAAAAGGAAACTTACCTGTGACATGAAATTTTGAGAGTCAAAGCAGTAAATCATATGGAAAGGGACACTAGGCATGAATAATTTACATTTTGATATCACATATACAAAAACACTTAGAAAATTTTACTAGAGGTAACAGGAAGTGAGAACAGGGTTGTTCTTGTTTTAGTTTTCATTTCAAATCTCGAGGTGTTGGTGAACACAATTTCTTTTAATCATCTCTAGCAGTCATGCTAGTTCAAAGCTAATAAACCCCTACAATCTAGTGTCACTTGTTCAAATGATGCATTTTTCTTGGGCTCATTGTGAGAATCAGAATCATAAGCCTTCTTGCATAACTCAACAGAATCTAGACACTGAAAGAAGGAATCAGAACAAATAGGAATGCTGAATCTTCAAATTCGTTTCCAAAACTAAAAACAATCTACTCTCAATTTGTATTTTATTTACTTGCATACACTTTGGCAAACACTTTTAAGACAAATTCATAAGTAATGATCCCTTTGTAAAGGCTGACAATACTCTTTCTTGAAGCCAGGTGACTTTTCAGATTTGCAAAGTGAAGAAATGACTGAGATTAACAGAGAACTGCTAGGTTTGATGCACGGTATTTGTGAAGAACCCTGACTCATTTTTCTGTGTGCTCCCAGACCCCTTTACCACCAACATGTGAATGAGTGGGAGCTGAGAACTCACCTTAAACACCCTGTATGTTCTCTGATCAAGTATAAAATAATGGGCCTTCAGATCCTCTTCCCCAAAATGCTTCACGTTTTGATGTAAGATCAGTTCTTACCGAAGCATTCTAAAACTGTCAATTCCCTTGCTACATTACCTGTTCTTCATATTCTGCTGAGGCCAAAATGTGTCAAATGGACATATTGCTCTGCCAGAGACAGTCAGATTTCATCAAACCAAGAAAATTAAACCCAGGCCCTGTCATAAAAACACAGCTTATGAGCCTGCCGGAAGCACCAGCAAAACTGGCCTCGCTAACAGCTGCGTTCCCTCCTGGCATTTCAACATTGGCCAAATGTTGATTCAAAGCATACCAAAATCCAAAATTTCTCAAGCAACCTCTGTTTCAGCTGACATAGACAAGTGTTTTTGGGTAAGTGGTGTTTTGTCAACCCCCAGTCCGAACTGCTGACCATAAAACACGAGATAATGAAAAAAAATTAGCTCCAGAAAAAGTTTCAATTGTCTGAACTTGCCTTTTCCTGTTTTTCTGGCCCTTGGGAAAAATAGGAATTCTTTACTTCATCCTTCATCATGTTTTAGCATTTTCGGAGTTTCTATTCTCTGAATTGGCTGGGTTTTCATCTAGGATTAGAATTCTAGCTGGATTATCATTAATAGTGTGATTCCACCAGTTAATTTATGATAATTAACAATTCCCTATAGAATGAAATTGTCAAAGATTAGATACATAAGAACACAGTTGGGTATTAAGAAGAGATGTACTGTCTGGAGCACTTCCTTCTGGGGTGTTTCTGGTCTGCCTTCATCCTGGGGTATCTGATGTCTGTCTGATGTACTCTGAAGCTTATGGATGAGCTCTGGATGGATTCTAAAGTTTCTACATAAATCTCAGAGTTCTTCATTTCCTCCACATAAATATTCCCAAGAACAGATGGCTGGAAAATTAGTGCATCACAAAATAAGATAGACATAGGAATGACCCTTCTTGCTCAATTACTAATCATTATCTGATGCCGGCTAATTTGAAAGTAGCAAAATGGTTGTGTCTACCTTTAGTCATAACTCAATTTCCAGACAAACCTTATACTGCCATAAAGGTAAAACCCATACGGATAATCCTATTCATAAAACAAAGTTTTTTCTTTCTTAAAGAAAAATTGGCCAACTCTGAAAAATATCATTTTAACCAATTCTATCTGTGTTTACCTTTTGCTTTCAACCAAAAATTTGGACTCAGTCTTCCAGAGCAATGAAAAAATTATGTTCATAATTATCCTCTTTTTCTTGATGGTTTTAATATATCAACCCCAAGCCACACTCCCAGTGTTATTTATTGAACAATCAACTCTTGGGATGGATGAAAAATGGTTCCTACAGCCTGAAACTATCAATGTATTGCTTATCATAATTTGCTGAAATTTAGTATAAACACATATATACAAGTGTCAAATTAAACAGCTATAAAATTATTAGAACATAAAGCTTTAAAACATACTTATTCAAATATCTCTCAGAGCTCATTCTTCCACAAATAACTCTCTTTAATTGGTTAGGTGCTTATTTAAGCATTTCTTTCAATCCCAGAGCAGAGGGGCAGCGGGGTGGCTCAGTGGGGTAAGCATCTCTCTTCAACTCAGGTCATGATCTTATGGTCCTGGAATCAAGGCCTGAGTTGGGCTCCCTGCTTAGCTGGGAGTCTGCTCCCTCTGCCTCTCCCCCTCCACCACTCATGCTCTCTCTCCAGCTCACTCTCTCTCAAATACGTAAATAAATAAATCTTAAAAAAAAAAAAAAATCCCAGGGCAGAGGCAACAATCTATGTCTAATTTATTTTCCTATACACAAGTGGATTTGAACTGAAAATTTAAAGGTGAAATAAAACTGTCAAACCTATTTTGTGATGATTTGCAATTAACATAAATTAAGTGAATATTACAGAACTTTTGGGCTCAGCTATTACTGAGAAGAGTGTATATTCATATCTGTTTGTTGATGCTTATCTTGTTTCTAATCTTTAAGTAATTTACTCTCTATCCTTTTCATCTTTTCAGCCTCTTGAAATAAAACAAAAAATATGTTCTGAAATCTTGTCTGTTCTGAAACTAAACCTATCCAGCTATTAAACAGTGCCTCTTTTTTTCTACACTTTGCCTTATAATTCTCTCAAGGCATCTAGGCAACTATTCATTTGACCTTGAAGCTATGACTTTTATTTGTTATGAGCCTATGAATTCACGATCTAAAAAGATGGTCATTATCCCCATATTACATTCAACCACATTATAGAAACAGAAGTGGTAAATATAATGCACCAAAAGTTATGGGTTTTCTATTGAAGGGGTCCAAATAACACCAGGCAAAGCACGTGAATGGAGAAGAACCTTGAAGTGGTCATGGATGCAAAGAAAATATGTGAATATAAGTTCTGATCTATGGAAGCTGAAGGAACTAGCAAGGACATAACCTGATTTTTATGGCTTAAGCATTTAAGGTATGGAAGATAAAGCAGAACTGCAATTTGTAGCCACCACAAAACACACCTTCCCTGCTAATATCTGGCATCTTAACTGCCTTCCTTTGAAAATACTTTCTGCATGCTGTATTTCTATGCTACTGACAATTGGGTAGATTGCCTATTAACTTCTTAAGAAAAGGATCCAACTTAATTTTTTTTTAATTTTTTAGTTATTTTAGCTATTAAAGAATTTTTTAGTTATTTTAGCTATTAAAGAAGCAACACAGTGCTTTTCAATCTCTTTGTATACTTAGAATAAATAATTAAAATATTCATCTTAAAATGTCATTAAACAACTAGAATTCCAATCACTCTCAGCAATTTGGGTGTTGTTCTGTTGAGTTTTTAAATACTCCCTTTAGTCTTTTCTTCAGTTGGAATCACACACAGGAATGCACTATGTAGAACTGATTAAAATAAGATCAGAGCCCAAAGCACCCCATTCTCCTATCAGTTTTGTAATGGACCCCCCTACATACACACACACACACACACGCGCACGCACACACACACACCCCATAACTCCTGAGGAGGTCCAAAAGATCCATTTTGAAAATAACCTGACTAAATTGTCTCTCAAGACCTCTTCCAACCACTCATTAAATAATTTTTTACTAAGAATTCATTTTTTTAAAAGACTAAATGGAAAGTACTTTTCAAGTGTTATTTTGCTATCTCCAATTTTATTTTGTTCTTTGAAGGCCCTATCTCATGGTCTGCACTCTGAAGCCAGGCTGCCTAATTTTATAATGTGGGCTGTGTCATTTACTAACTTGATGATCTTGAGGAAGTTACTTAACTTCTCTGAGCCTGTGTGTCCTCATCCATAAAGTGGCAAAATCAAACCTTTAAAACAGTGGTCAGCACATAGTAAGCACTCAGCATGTGTAAGCTACTATTATTCAGTTGAATAAATCAAGTACCTACAGTGAACAGGGCACAAAGTGTTTCAGGAGACAGTCTCCTGAAACATGTGGGCTACATATCCTAGCCCACAAGGAATTTACAGCAGCCTTAAATAAGGACCCATACTGGTGCTTAAGAAGAGTTTCTAAGATTTATGGGGATCTAGATACCCAAAACATTGTCCAATCTGCTTGGACCTAATTGGAAGAGAAGAGACAGATGAAAGCTACTAAAGGGGATCCGAGTGCCCATCTCATTAATAATGGGAGGCAAGCACCCCCATTGCTCCTAGGAGTCGACTCTCTGATTCACACTGACACAGAATGGGAACCCTCTGTGGGACCTCCATAAGCCTAACAAGAGGATCTGTATGAGCCCAGGCAGAGACGTTGCCTGTCATCTGCCACAAAGCACAGCACGAGAAAAAAAGAACAAAGAGATCCTGCCTGAGAAGGTTGAGCTGGTGAGACTGCAGAGTGGTACAATCACTTTGGAAGACAGTTTGGTGGTTTCTTACTAAACTAAATAGATTCTTACCATACAAACCATCAATCACAGTCTTTAGAATTTAGCCAAAAGCGTTAAAATTTTATGTCCATGCAAAAACCTGCACACAGATGTCTGAGGCAGCTTTTCTCACAATTTCCAAAACTTGGAAGCAGCCAATATGCCCTTTAGTAGGTGAATGGATAAACAAACTGTTATGCAAGCAGATAATGGAGTATTATTTGGCACCAAAAGGAAATGGGCTATCAAGTCATGAAAAGTCATGGAGGAAGTTCCAATTTATATTACTAAGTGAGTGAAAGCTACATACAGTACATTTCCAAATATGTGACTTTCTAAAATGACAAAACTCTGAACACAGTTTAAAAAAAAGTCATTGGGCGCCTGGGTGGCTCAGTGGGTTAAGCCGCTGCCTTCAGCTCAGGTCATGATCTCAGGGTCCTGGGATCGAGTCCCACATCGGGCTCTCTGCTCAACGGAGAGCCTGCTTCCCTTCCTCTCTCTCTGCCTGCCTCTCTTGTGATTTCTCTCTGTCAAATAAATAAATAAAATCTTTAAAAAAAAAAAAGAATTAAAAAAAATAAAATAAAAAAAATAAAAAAAGTCATTGGTTGTCAGAGGTTGGGGGAAAGGGAAGGATAAATAGATGGAGCGTAGAGGATTTTTTAAGGCAGTGAAAATACTCTCTCTGATACCATAATGATAAGTACATGTTATATATTTATCCAAACCCATAGAATGTTCAACACTAAGGGTGACCAGTAATTTAAGCTACAGACTTCGGGTGATTATGATGTGTCAACATACATCCATCAATTGGAACAAAGGTACTACTGTGGTGATGTTGATAATGAGGGAAGATAAGCATGTGTAGAAGCTCCGGGTATCTGGAAAATCTCTGTACCTTCCTTATATTTGCTGTGAATCTAAAACTGCTGTTCAAAAAATGGTCTTAATTTTTTTAATGAAAAATAAAAGTTAATTTTACCAATTCAGCTCTGCCCATTAGAGAACCATGGCCAATGAGTTCTGGGCTGTCATGGACTCCCGGGGTTAATCAGTACATCTTCCTAGAAGAGGAGCAAATAGGGGAGTCAGTTGTTCTCAAAGGTGTCAGATGACACCATTGGGAGAAAGAAATATGAGGGATTTGGGGTTCACGCAATCACAGGGATGCTAACCTATGCTGAAATAAGAGACCCCATTCTATACAATGAGTATATACAATGAAGAACTGTCAGGCCCAGTTTACCAGTAATGCTTCCACTAAAAAAAAAAAAAAAAACGTAGAAAGGTGATAGCAACACCTTTTCATCATTTCTATTACAGACTGAAAGTAATAGCAGAAAGTAATTTCTCTGTGACTCTAAGTATAAAAGTAGAAAGAAGTTTAAAGATGTTTTAGAATAACAGTATCATGATTTTTTTCTTTCTGTTTATCCTAATGTAGCTTATTCATGGGCAATATTTTGCTTATACTACCACTTTTCTTCAATTCTAATGAAAGGAACAATGATTTCCAACTTCTCAAAGTTTCCCAAGAAGGGTGAAAATTGCCATTCTACACAGTTGAGAAAACTGTGAGAGAAACATTACTTCTCTCCAAGGAAGTAGAAATGACCCATAATTAGGCAACTAGAAAAGAAACTCTCTCAGTTTGTTCTTTGTTTTCTCAAATCATCTTGTTCACGGGACAGTTGAGACTTCTATGTTCCTGCTGCTACATGGGAAGAGCGTGCATGACCCCTACGCCAGGTATGTCTTCTTAAATGTAGTCACCAGTGCAGATCAATCAACATTTGGGATATTTTGTTTTTCATCTACATAATTTATCCTTCCTCCTCTTCTTCTTCTCTTTTGAATTTCAAATAACTTATATTTGGAGACATACAGATTATGATGTAGTACATTTAATAACAATTTTCCAGAGACAAAGAGTAACAAATTAAAGATCCACCTTAGTTTTTAGACATATTACAATCTAAAAATTTCAAATGTGAAGGTAAAGGGAATGCAGAAAATACCTTAATTTTGGAAATATCAGCCCTATATGTTAATTTATTTCACACCAATGAAATATCTAATTAGTAAGTAGTAATAAATATTTATTATCTGAAGAAAGCTTATATTTGAATTGTATTATAGTATATTACTGTAACAATAGAATCTCTCATTACTGAAGTCACATGCTATCCAGAATTCTCTCTCCTGCACCATCATGCATGACTAAAACGTTGAGCACCACTACACTATTCTTTCTGAGCTAACACAACACTGCCCATCAAGGCTTTTGTCTTTGTCTTCATTGTTGCTATCCCAGTCTACTGAGAACAAAATATCTTATTGCAGAGATGAAGCTGACACAGAGAAGGTAAGGAAGCACGTTCAGTCCTTGGACTATGGAAAGGAGGTAGAATTGGGTCAGGACCAAACCCTGAAATCACAAAAGACTAGGAGATGTGACCAGGAGTAAACAAACAAACAAACAAACAAACAAAAAAATAAATAAGTGCCTCAGTCATTCGCAGCCCAGATATTTCCAATTTTAAACTCCACACAAAAGGCGACTGCAAAGCCTTTGTGACTGCTGGATGGGAAGAAAAGGCTTTAGAGGAGTTAGGTTACAGACTTACTTTGCAAGAAAAGCTTTAACAGGCAAGGAGGCTCCAGTGTTATATAAGGATACATTTTTTAAGGACTTATTTCTTTAAAACCTAAATTTGTATCCCTTAGAAAATGATTTAAAATAGCTAACAATTATAATTAGCTTTAGGAACAAACAAATAAACACAGAATAATATATAAATATTGCCAATTAATGACCCCATAAAAACAGCCTGCAGTTGAATAAATAATCCTTTAGGCTGAGCCCCAAAGTAGCAACACTGACAAAATTAATGAATTTTTTATAGACCCTAGTTAATAATGGACTTCAGATCTGACAGGTGCATGTTCCAGAAACAAGCAGAAATCCAAATGTTATAAGGCTCTCTATCCCCATTCACTGATATTATGCCAGATATGGGGCCATTTTTCTAGCAAAGATAGCAGTATGTCTTTCAATTGATGACTTGAAGCTTTTCAAAATTATTGCGACTCACAATAATTATTTTAAGCTAACATTCCCCCCCCCCCCAAAAAAAGAAAAGGTAACAAGGAGGCCAAAAGATATATAACTTGCTTGTTGAGGATTTGGGCTCCACAATTAAGACTAGATTGGAATCTCTACTCTGATTTGCATAGCTGTGGGTCCTTAGACAAGTAACTGACTCCGCCTCGGTTTTCTTATCTGTGAAGTGGTTAAAATAATACCTGCCTTGGGTGACCTGGGTCTCTCAGTTGGTTAAAGATCTGCCTTGGGCTCTGGTAGTGATCTTAGAGTCCTAGGATTATGTCGGGCATCAGGCTCCCTGCTCTATGGGGAGCCTGCCTCTACCTCCCTCTGTCTCTCATGAATAAATGAATAAAATCTTTTTATAAAAAAACAAACAAATAAAAAAGAATGCCTACCATACCAGTTACTGTGAGGATCAGTCCATGAAGACAGTGACCTGAGAATAGTGCCTGGCACATACTGAGTCTTCAGCAAATTAGCATTATTAATATTATTGGCATTAAGTAATAGATTTGCTGTACCCCTTGCTTAGCTAGAGAAGGAATGAAAGAGTAAATGCTGTTTGGTCATTTTGTCTTTATTTAACTTTGGTTAATATGGAACAGAGTCCATCATTCACAGTTGTATGTAATAAGCAATATTAAATGAACAACTTGCTAATCCTTATGTTTCAGTCAGACATGTTGAGAGGAATCTTGATCATATAGAAACATTCTTGTTTACAGCCGTTACTTCCTTTAATATTGTGATCAAGGAGGCATCATTTACAAGCCACGCCAAGAAGCTTAAATCAAAAAACCCTGGTTTTCAAAGTACATTTTTTTTTCCTGGCTTTTCTCAGAGCACAGGTTTCTCCACTCAACAGTAAAATAACTTCTCTTTTGAGTATTTCTATGTGTACTTTGACTGTGGCCTTCATTCCTTGTCAGGTTTGCTACTGTAGTTTTTACTAATCCCTATGAGTGCCTTCCCTGACAAAAAATAGAGAATCTGGGCCATTAACCCAGTCAAGGGCACTGGGCCACATTTCAGAGATTTTTTTTTTTTTTATCACACACCTTTGATCCCAAGCAATATCTCTAAGCTGACAGTTCACTCAGAATTTAATACATATGAGGCAAAACTGTCAGAGAAGTGTTGGCCTTACCTGCCCAAAAAATGATTCCCCACACCAGAGATTCTGGTTGATCCAGGGAAAGCCTGTAACCTGCCAAGAGTGGGACTGAAAAACATATTTTCCATGTAGATGGTGGCCCAAGCATGTTTCTTTTCCCAGATTATATGTGCAATAAAAAAAAAAACAAACAAATGAACAGAATAACGCTGTCCTGAACTAGCCTGTAATCTCTGTCACTATCTTTATGGTCCAGGAACTCTTCACTCTAAACTTGAAAACAGATTCATCTCCTGTCTTTTGCAAGTAATTGGATTAAAAATAGACTGAGTGTGAGCTGGTGGAACTCGCTGGTCCAGATCTGTGAGGTCTACCTGAGTATGAAGCTTTCCCTCCATTAACAAGCAATCAAAAAGCAGTAGATACACTTGCCCATTTACTCAACTCACTCAGAAATTGAACATCTACTATGTGATCAGCACTGCCATGAGGGCTGGGGATACAGCAGTAAATAAAAAAGGAGGTTTAGTTTTTTAATACACTGTGCCTTGAAGAACAAAGTTTTATGGACCTGATGTTTAAGCTTTTAAAAAATTCTAAGAAGTTTGGGGCTTATAGACAGGAAAAAAAAAAAATAGAAAAAAGAGCTTGGAAAGGAGAAGCAGGCAGGATTTCTACTTCCAAGTAAAAGAGTAATAAGACAAAAAGAAACTCTAAGAAAATGGAAAGCACAAAAATAGAAAAAAGAAAGAAAAAAATCGTATTGGGGGGAAGCCAATTCTACAATTTATAAGGAATAAATAGCCTCAAAAAGAATACTATCCATAAAGATAATAGCTCAGGAGTAGGCTGAACACTACAAGATTTAGTATTTGAAACACGTTCAATATTACTGATTTTAATGAATTGAGGACTATTTTCTTCAATAAAGTTTCTAAAACAATAAGCAGTAGTCTATAAACAGATAGGAGTCAGCATGAGGTAGATTGTTACTTATCCGTAAAATGTGTTAAGTTTGCTGAAGTCTGGGGAATGTTTTCATGGTTATTCCTGCAGAGACAAATGTCAAAGAGAAAGCCTTCAGGTTCCTTAGAAGTTGTGGGGGCATCATTAAAACACAGCTGGTCCATCCAAGAAACCCTATGACCCAGAGTGATTATGCTATACCCATGGATAGCTGAACCAAGCTTATTGCATAGACACATCTTTCAACATCAGGTAAGGCAAATATAAGAACTGCAAACTCAGATAATAGAAGTGGACAGTAAGACCCATATTTAAAATCAAACAACAGTCATCATGCCTTCCTGTGAGGACACAGATGGCAGTAGTTAACAATTTCTCTATAAACATTAAAATGAGGGCAAGGAGCCAGATTGTACTAACTGAAGGAAAACATACTTGCCAAAATATAGCAACTTTTAATTGTTGCACTATTTACCCTTCCTCAGATGGAAGACTGAAAGAGATAAGCAACTTTGGGAAGCAAAACACAATTCACTGCAAGTTGATACAGGCACATATAGAAAAGTCCACATAAAATTCACACATACAGAAGTGAACTCTTGTTCACATCACCTTTCAAACAAGTTTATTCCTCCATGCTCCAGGTTCAGGCAAGAGCATCACAAACTACCACACTGCCTTGGCCAAAATTCTGGCCATCAGGTTTGGTTCCTCACATTCCTTCACTCCTGGACTCCCAATCATCACTCATGTATCCTCAAATCTGGCTGACCCTGTGACTAGCAAATATCCTGAATCAAGGTTTTTCTTGCCACTATCTTAGTCCACTTCACCTAGCAGAAGAAATAATTATCATCTCTAGAGGAATATAACATCATATAGAGCTATGATTTATGTGTAATAAAGGGCATTTAATTAAAAAAACTAGCAAAGAACAGAATATTTTCACTAAAATCCAGTGAAATAAAAACAGACAAGAGAAACAGAGCTACAGACAAATAGGATACTAGACTTTAGGGAAGATGAGATATCTAAAATAACTGAATGTTATGTGCAGAAAATAGAGGAAAATATGACAGGAATAAATTGAAGGATGGAGAATCTCTTCAGACTGCAGGAGTCACTTGTAAAGTACACAATAGAAGTTCTAGGATTGAAAAATACTATAACTAATGGAATACTTGAATAAATGCATTTGTGTGTTTGATATAGAAAAAAAACAGAATTAGTAAACTGGAACACTGGTCATTAGAAACTAAACTAAAATACAATGAAAAAGGGGAAAGACAAATGGGACGGAGAATAAGAGACAAATAAGACAACATGAAAAAAATTCAAGGATGGGGTCAGGGCGAGAATGAGGAAAAAGCAGTATTTAAAGAGATGGCCAAGAATTTTCCAAAACTGGAAAAAAGATATAAGCTCACAGATCCAGGAATAACAGGTAGGACAAATTCAACAGAAGCACACTTAGATCACACTAAAATGGCTGAACAGAAGGGTGGGAGGAGTTTTAAACAGCAAAAGAAAAAAGATGCATTACTCTTGAAGAGAAACTTAAGACTATAGCTGCTTTCTCCAATGTTCACAATAGCCAAACTATGTAAAGAGCCTAGCTGTCCATCAACAGATGAATGGATAAAGAAGATGTGATAAATATATATACAATGGAATATTATGCAGCCATCAAAAGAAATGAAATCTTGCCATTTGCAGCAATATGGATGGAACTAGAGGGTATTATGCTTAGCAAAATAAGTCAATCAGAGAAAGACTATTATGTAATCTCAGTGATATGAGGAATTTGAGAGGCAATGTGGGGGCTTGGGGGGTAGGGAGGAAAAAGTTAAACAAGATGGGATCGGAAGGGAGACAAATGATAAGACTCTTAATCTCACAAAACAAACTGAGGGTTGCCGGGGGTAGGCGGGTAGGGAGAGGGTGGTTGGGTTATGGACACTGAGGAAGGTCTGTGCTATGGTGAGTGCTGTGAAGTGTATAAACCTGGTGATTCACAGACCTGTACTCCTGGGGCTAATAATACATTATATGTTAATGAAAAAATTAAAAAATTTAAAAAAAAAGACTATAGCTGCTTTCTCAATAGAAGTTAATGGAAATCAGAGAAGAACAGAATATTTGAAATGTTTTGTAAAAAAAAAATCCTACATTATTGTTATTTAGAATCCAATAAAAATAAAAATATTTCTTAAATATGAAAGTGAAATATAGATGCTTTCAGATAATACACACACACACACACACACACACACACACACACAGGTGAGCTGTTCAAGCTAAAGAAAAATTATCCCAAAAAGAAATACTGAAATTCAGGAAGAAAGGAATAAGAATGGAAAGAATAAATGTGTGGATGGATATAAATATTGACTGTACAAGATGATGATAGACATCTTGTATGGTTTAAAACATAAAAAATTAAGAAGTAGAAGATTTGAATAAATGGAGATAGCCAATGAAATAAAAAAATGTATTACTACGAAGCTAATATGGAGACAAAAGAATGACAAGAGATCTGTATAATCCTAAAGAAGGCAAATGTGATAGACAAATGGATATCTAATGCAGTCAATTCTTTCATGTCAAGTATTTAAAATAATACACAGACATTCTAAATTCTAGAATATGCATGCACTGGGAGAGCAGTCCCATTGAAGCTAGTCTGGACACCATTAAACGTGAACATCAGCCACAAACAGATGTGATTACCTCAGACTTGGAAAGGCGAGATTCAGTGCTTCATCCAATCCCACTACACCCAAAAGAATGCCACTGAATATACCATGAATACCTTAAGGATCTCAAACACAGTCTCCTCCAACAACTTGATGGGTCCACATCCACATGAGCAGGATGTCTCCTTGGCTATGTTCAGCATGACACGATGAAACAGGAAGGGCAATATTACTCATCACATTTGCTATTGGAGAGGACCATGGAATATCAACCACATCCCATTCCACTCAGACCTTCCTCTGAGAAGTATCACATGAGAGCCCTGATTGAGACCATCCAAAAGCTAATGAGTCAATGGCATGCCATTGCCAAAGCTCAGATCTATTTGTGTGCAAATTCAGGATGTACAGTCCATGTCCATCCATATTTATTTTTTACCTTAAAATAACAGTTTATGATCATAAGTAATGTTTCTCCATATAGAAAAGGAATAGGTTAATTCAATGAAGGGAATACCCCATTACTTCTATCAAGCGTATTAAATGATTTCAAGCAAATTCTAAATGACCCTGAAATGTGAACATTATTCTCTTGGGCAGAAGGGGGTCTGGCATTGTTTTCTATTTGTTTAATTACAGCTCTTGAGTTGTTAAGCCTTGTAAGGAAACTTTCAAATACAAAGGACTTTATCTCTCAAGCACTCTCCCATGTGTTATGTGGTCTCTGTGACTACATATTCTAGATTCTACATCCCCGTAAAAACATACATTTTCAGTTTTAATAAGTTCCACTAAATAGAAGCAGGGACTACCGGGGTAGGTAATTGGTTCCTACAGCCCACAGTCCACAATGGCAAATAAAGAGCATGTGCTTGTTAAAGCAGCTCAGTTTGTAACCAAGCCCTGGCACGAGGTACAGGCTGATCTGTGAAACACAACAGATGAGAATGAACGAACGGAGTAGAAACAGGTTCCCAGAAATCACGGAAAAAAGGTACACAGGTACACATGCAAGAGGAGATAAGGAAGAAGAGACAAGACTCTATTTGGTATCAACAAAAAGGAGTAAGACTAAGAGAAATAAATTCTACATTGGAAAGGATCTTGATGGATCATTTCACAACTATTTTGGTTAATAAAAGAAATGTCCTGCTTTGTTTTAATTTTTTTCAAAATATCCATCTATGCTAATATGAACATGGATGACAAGCGTTTCCATTTTTGTCTCTTAAATCTGCTCTCTAATAATAGCTCTTCTCTACTTAAACTCTCAGATTACCTCCTCCTACTGAAGAACTCAGAAGTCTGAAATGTTGGCCAGTTCTTTAAAACTTTCACACATGCACCATCTCAGCAAACCCTCAACAAAGTATTTATACCAGGTTTAGATGTAACTAAACAAGACCCCAGGCACCTTGGTATCACGGAGAGTAAATCCTTCGTCCTGCCCCTCCTGTCCATGGCAAATACTTAATTCAACCTCCAGACAAATCCCCTTTGTCCTTCTTCCTCACTTGTCAAGACTGGAAAGCTGAAAATACACCTCCCCAGACTCCTTTTATTGGCTGTGTGATATAGTTGTTACCAATGAGATCTATGTAAACATCTGGAAAGTTCTGTGAAAGATTTCACTTTTCTGATAAATAGCATGGGGGTGGGGATGGAGAACAGGGAATATGAGAGAGGTCCACCCCACTGAGGATATTTTATTACCAACATTTTCTTTTTTTGAATTGCTGGCTCACGGTGATAATGAAAGCCAAGAGGCTTGTAGTCAGATTTATTATTGTTTACATTTATGCAGACAATGTACGCCTTATTGCACATAGGCAGACAACTTCCATTACTCCCCCCTACCTTAGTATGTCATTCTTCCTGACACGGATACCCCTCTTTCCTCCTGCTTGCTGCCTGCAATCAGACATTGGGCTGGAGCTGCAACCTCCATCTTATCACAAGGGAAAAGCTAAATAAATAAATAAAACAAAACACGGGTATTACAGTGTTGACATCCTCAATCTTCTGAAATAAGGCTAGCAACCATCCTTTCAAGATACTTGATACTTGGAGGAAAAAACTTCCAATTTTTATAAGGCACTGGTTATTCAGCTTATCTGCAACTCACTAACAAAGATTACCTGTTATTCACCCCTAAATGTGATCCTTATATTTTCTCATCTGCTTCTTGTAAAATGTATATAATTGGGTTTCTTTTATTCTGACAATTTTATTTTTAAATTTGCATATTTAACCACTAATATTCATGTAATTATGGCTGTTTGTGGACTTATATCTACTATTATACAACTTTTTTGTTGTTCTTTTTCTCTTTTGTTTTGTCCCACCCTTATTAGCACCTTTGGTTTTCCTAATCAGGTTTTCTTCTTTTATCTCATTTTCAAGTATATTAGCTTGTGAATTATAAATTCTTCCACTATTCTTTTATCAGTTACCCTAGAGATAACAGACATCCCCACCTTGTTAGAATCAACTACAAATTAGTGCTTCTACCACTTCTCAGACAAGTCTGAGTTCTTAAAATTCTTTCACAGATCAATGCATTCCCCTCTGTTGTGTAATTTTGCCACTCAGTTTGATACCAGAGATGATCTACAATATTGGGATGTATTACAATGTTTTCACAAGGCATAATTATTATTGTTTAATATAGTCAATATTCTTTTATTTGTACACAGGGTTACAATTTTTGTTGCTCTTAATTCCTTCCTTCATGTTTACTGTTCGGTTAAGGAAAACCCCTTGCTTTAAGAACTCCCTTTTAATGCCAATCCGGTAGTGAGAAAGTCTCTTCATTTTTGCTTCTCAGGAAATGTATTTATTTTAGTCCCACTTTAAAAGAATATTTTGCTAGAGACCGAATTTTATGTTGACAGTTGTTCTCTTTAATCTCTTTAGAATAAAACACATTTTCATTTCTATTAAAAAGTTAACTGTCAATCTTGTCCTTTTGCTGGTATGACTCATATTCTCTGATTGCTCATTAAAATGGTTCTGCTTTAGCAAACTCAACACCCAAAGAAAAAACAATCCAATCAAGAAATGGGCAGAGGACATGAACAGACATTTCTGCAAAGAAGACATCCAGATGGCCAACAGACACATGTCTTGTTTAGGAAAACTTGCGTCTCAATGGAACCAGAGATAGGAGCAAACCTTCTGCATCCTGTTCCATCCCAGAAAACCTCCAGATACGTACTATCATCTTCCATGATACACACTAACTTCACTACAACAAATTGTGATGTACTGGTTTAATCTTTTTTGGTTGTAAAATCTTTTCTGATTGGAATTAAATATTGAAATACAATTTAATATGCTTTGTTATCAGAATTCCTTTGCCTTACTTCTTGTTAGCAGCAAAACTAAGTGTATTTGGTAGTTAATGGTCCCTACCCCAAGAAAAATGGTAAATTTCATCCATGTTTCATTTAAAAGTAAACAATCTACCTGGTTCATTCTCAGACTAAGCAGAGGGCTTGAGGCACAAGTAAATTTCCTCCAGAACTAGAGTGAGATAAAATCTAGGCACAAGAATTTTCAACCTTGAATACAATAACAAAAAGAATATATTTGTATTTATGTTCTCTTAAAAATATCAGATTTTTATTTCTATGCAATTAACCTATTCTTACCTATGTTTACATACATACATTGGTTTTGCCCAACTGTTGTTATTCAGTAGTTTTGTGAAATCAAAACATATTTCAAATTCTTTTTTTTTTATTCGTTTATTTGTTTATTTACAGCATAACAGTGTTCATTGTTTTGGCATCACACCCAGTGCTCCATGCAGTATGTGCCCTCCCTATTACCCACCACCTGGTTCCTCAACCTCCCACCCCGCCCCCCCCGCCCCTTCAAAACCCTTTGGTTGTTTTTCAGAGTCCATAGTCTCTCATGGTTCATCTTCATTTTAAGTGAACCATGTGTTAAAATCATTTTCTAAATAGAAGAACCTCTTAAATTAACTTTCAGACATATCAATGGCCAACAGTATATCAGATATTAGTCACTAATGAATTCTGGGCTTCACTTTACTCTTCCTTTTCCTATCTATTAGGAATTAATCAAAAGGCTTGAAAGAATTACTTCCTTATTAATATATTAAACCAAGGCTGATTGATAAGTCTCCATGGAAACTTGTTTGACAAGTCCTTCTCACTAATTTACACTTTGCCAGAGGATCCTAGCAGATAAATTGTCATTGGAAACCGCAGAACGAATAGCAACACTTGATCTCCCTGTACTTATATTAACCAATCTGCCATCACTCTACGTAGTGCACAAAGTATCAAAGGAAAAAATATCAAGATTTCCCTGCTGATTAGCAGGCAAAGTACCAGACTTAATCACTATCCATTCCATCAATAGTGAAATGTGGATAGTGATTTACATAGATTCTGATCCCATCGGCTGCCTTTTTCTGGACAACCCTCTCAATTTGGACAGCATTAATTCAAGAAGTAGTACAGGCTGAAAAGTCTGACCACACAGAATAAGTCTTGGCTCTCTCACTAAACCTGTGTGGTCATAGGGACATTTATTAATCTCCTAGATCTCAGTTTCCTCACCACCAAAATAAAGACTTATACACATACGCCTTAAAGTGTTGGAGAATTATTTTAAAATTTATATGGATACATTTATAATCTCTAAATAATATTAAAAAGGTTAAGAATGGCATTTAGGTTGTTGTTATTATTATTATGTCTGCAAGTTTAAGAGAAAAATATTGCTAGTTATATCAAAGAGTAATATAGTGTCACTATGCCTATGCTATAATGAGTTAATTTGTTTCTTTCAAGAATTATACCATGTGAAATAGGTTCATTGCAACAAAATAATTCTATCCCTATAAGCTTTATAAAAAGGTATATTTCTATTTATGGACTTAATTTAAATTCTACTATATTTAAATTGTGGTTAACCGCATTCCAGGAAACAACCACTTTAAAAAGAGATGCTAATTAAGTAAACAAAAATACATTAATATCACCATTACTTTTACACTAACTTCTCATTTGCATTCAAAGGAGGTCAACCTGGTGAAAATGTGCTAGAACATGAGAATTGAATATATTAGTTTCCATGACCCAATCCATGCCTCTAACTGTGGTTTAAGATGTCCTATACTCACAAACTTACAAAGTAAACTGTGGGATCAAAACCTAATATTAAATCATCTACATTATTAAAGATCAATACCTAAAAGCCAATTTTTTTTCTCCTAAACCAAAAAATGCTCTCGTCCACCTACCTTTTGTTCTCTTTCTTTCTTCCCTTTCTTTCCTTTTTTTTTCCTTTCTTTTCTTTCTTTCTTCTTCCTCCTTTCTCTTTCTTTTCCCTTTTCTCTATCTCTCACTCTCTTTCTTTCAACAGATCTATTCCTTGGAGATACTTCACTCAACTATTCATCATCTACTGTTATTTATAAGGTCATGCTTGACTCCCATGAGTCCAAGTGCTGTCTATTACAGGAATCTAAGTTTGCACAAGAGATTTCTTCCATGGCAGTGACAGACAACAGATTCCAGAATACCAACCATTGGTTAAAACATCTGTGAAGAGTAAGTTCACTCACATGACACATAAGACCCTTTCAGTGTGTAAGAAAATGTGAAAGTAGAGGAGTGTCTAAGAATAAATAAGCATTGCTACAAGTTGGAAATGCCAAAAAATGGAATTGTTATCAAAGCCTGGTCTACTTGATCTTGCTTAGGGCTGCTGCTGTCACTAACGTCAGTTCATAATTTTTAATCAAAGTTAAGTAACATATATATTTTACTGTCAACTATTACCAAATATAAGTAGTAAGAGTAAGAATAGGATAGTTTATTAGCTATCAAAATATTAATTAAATGACCATATTTCTCTGTTTTGATTTAATCAAGATATATAGAAGTAGTATAGTGTCTATAAAGAGTAGACAGTTTATAGGTATTTGTGAAATCAATTAATGTATTGATTACTGAGAAAATAATGTCTGGTCAAAATATTTTAATGGTAATTAATGGCACCCCATTATTTTTATTATATAACAGATTAGTTCAAATATTGGCAAATACTACTAAATAATGAGTACACAGACACTTTTACAGTCAGAGGAAAAATCAGTGATACTTGTAAAATATTTCCTATAGACAGTGGTAGAAATATTCACATGCTCACTTTATATAAGGTACAATATATAGCCACCAAGATGGTGTAATACAAGGGATTAAAGAACTCTGAGCCCTTTTCCTTTCCTTGTCTCCTCTATCTTTCCTACCTGTTAGCTAAATATTTCAATTCTAGGCAAGATGAATTGTTTGATTTAATAATCAAAACAATAGTTTAAGATTATGATACCACTAATAGAAGTATGATGGCATTAATTCCTTAAGGCATAAATTACTAAAACAAGTATATATACAAAATTATAATATGGGAACTATGCTCTGCCTCAGGTTGTGAAATTAGCAAGTATGTTTTAGTAACAGATTTTCAAAGTTATAAGGCATATATAAAAAGAATGTTTTTTGCACTATTTAAGTTGCAGATAGCAAAATATACTATAAAATATTTTACCAGCAGAGAAAAGCAATAATTGAGCACATAACTTTACTAAATAAACAAAGCTTTCAGTCATTACTCAGCACATGTTAGGAAGGGACAAAAGAGGTAGAACCCCTTTGGGACGAGACAGTTGTAGCATGGTCCATTTCCAAAATGAAACAAAGAATTACTACCCCCCAAAATAAAAGCAATACCATATGAAAAATAAGAATTACCATTCCAGACTCATTAATATTCAAAGCAACCAAGATTCAGAAATGTTAAGTACATCTCAGGCAAGACCATACAAGGAAAGATGGGAGAACTGGGCTGTCACATGAGGTTTGCAAAGGTAATGACAAAATCCAAAGTCACTCAACCAAGCCATACTTTGTTCCTCATCCTTGAGATTGCGGTTGAGCAGTTTGGGTTTGTTTTACTTTGTCTTGGCTTAGTTTAAGACTAACAGAAATACCAAGAATATGTTAAGTTTCTTCTCTTACTATTTTCCCCATTTCAAATGATATTTTTTTCTGAATATTAAAAGAAAAATAGCTATACTAGAAAAATGAGGGAAAGTAGCACCACAGAGAAACCACTTTTAATGTTACTATGCAGATAACATCATTGTTAACGTTTTAGTACCTGATTTGCCCCTCTGTGTGTGTGTGTGTGTGTGTGTGTGTGTATCTGCACTTCTTTAAAATGTTGTGATCTTTTTATTTGCATTTTCCATTGACATTTGATTTTTTGAAAATAAGGTTTCTAATGACTGTCTTACCTCTATTTTTTGGTTATATCATCATTTTTTAGCCAATTCCCTTTCATGGGGCCTTTGCTTTGTTTCTACCTTTGTTCACACATTAATTCTCCTGCTATTTTTTTCTAAAGTCTCTCTTTATCAGGAAGCCTGCAACTGAGCCATTTAATCCATGCAAACATTTTTGAAAAACATTTTCTTAAAAAAAAAAAAAAAAACTTAAGGAAAAAGTGGCCCTATGTGGAAAATATTTGTTATTTTTTCAGAACTGATTGGTTGTTTGATTTTTTTTTTACAAAGGCATTTATATATATATATATATATATATATACATATATATATTTTAAGATTTTATTTATTTATTTGACAGAGAGAGAGATCACAAGTAGGCAGAGAGGCAGGCAGAGAGAAAGGAGGAAGCAGGCTACCCGCGGAGCAGAGAGCCCGATGCGGGGCTCGATCCCAGGATCCTGAGATCATGACCTGAGCCGAAGGCAGCGGCTTAATCCACTGAGCCACCCAGGCGCCCCAAGGCATTTATATATTTTTAAGCTCAGATACAATCAGACAAGCTTCTCCTGTCAAAATGTGTTATTATCATTTCTTCCGTAACACATTTTATTGTTCCTTTTTGGAAGTTGTTGATTTCCTTTTATACACTTTCAAGTGAGTCAGCTAAACAAAATAATCACATACTGAGATGATAAGTAGTAAAAGCCACTCTCAAAAAAAAAAGTATTTGTGAAAACTATTACGAGTTTGGCATGTCTGATGCCCAAAGAATAATCAAGCTAAACACTGGGACTTGAAAAGGAATATATGACGATAGAGAGTCCAAACATTTATGATCATGAAAAAATCCTTGCAATTTTGGAAGGTAAAGCATAAAGAATAGATAAATGCAAATAATTTCAGCAGCCTGAGTGCCCTAAATCAAACGAGGGTCTTTCTTAAGAAGGAAAAAAAAATCAATTTATAATAATTAAGAGGCTTTTTTTTAATTACAAGAGAAGAAATCAATAGGACCCAAATCAGTAAGTCCATCTGAGAAAACATGAACATGTTTGGCAAATGATAGTTCTGTGCTAGAGAGAGAGGGAGAGAGAAATGAAGAATAATGAATGGTAGCTTTATGAAAGGGTTAGCCAGAAACTGGAGTGTTAGGTCCCTATGGTTACAATATCTTTCAAGCTTCCATCTTTGATCCTGGCAAACACCCTAGCCATCGAGGACAGAGGCTAGAACTAAATGAAGAAGATAGAGTTGAGCAAAACAGTTTGCTGGGGCTTCAGAATAAAAGGCACAACTAATCAGATATTGATGTAGCTACAAAGTTTCAGAACCACTGTCATTTTATTGAACACTGGAAGTTCAAAGAAAAGGTCATGAGACCTTCAATGTTACTCAAATATGCCATCTAATTTAAAAGCGTATGTCCCTTTAAAAAGGAACTCTCTTTTAAAAATCAGTTATGACACCTAAATAAACACCAAGGAGCAATACAAGCTAATGACAGATATAGCACCCTGATTAGTATTTAAGCACTCAGAGCGCAAAGAAAGTTGGCATGAAATAGCCTAAAAATCCAACCTGTCCTGGGGTGCTGGGTGGCTTACTTGTTAAGCTTCTGCTCTGGGCTCAGGTCATGATCCCATGGATCATCAATCCCATAGGATTGAGCCCTGTGTCAGGATCTCTGCTAGGTGGGGAACCTGCTTCTCCCTCTCCCACTCCACCCGCTTGTGTTCCCTCTCTGTCCCTCTCTTTGTGTCAAATAGCCTTAAAAAAAAAAAAAACCAACAAAAAACTACCCTGTCCCACAAACACACACTGGCAAAGGAAAGATTTTTAAGGTCAAATGTAGAGAATTTAATATTTAAGGAACAATTGCTTTATGTGTCTCTTTTGGGTTCTCTATGATTTCTTTTACTATTGCTTCTTTTATTATATTGAAATGCTGTTCTTACATCCTTTTCAACTCAGACACAGTCTTTCATTCCTTTTTCTCTTTCTTCTCTCTAGTTCTCTACCCTTTTTTCTTCTCTTCTCTTGTCTTCTCCCCCTTCCTTCCCTCTTCCTCTCCTTCTCTCTCTTCCCTGCTTCCTCCTGCTCCCTGCCTTCCTTCCCTTCCTTTAGAGAGAGGGAAGCCTCTCTCTACAAAATCGTATCAGAAGTACCTTTATTGGTATAGAAAGATCATGCTAATAGTAAAATTTTGGCTGACAATTGTCAATTCTGGCAAGATCTTTTAGTGTGAGCTTGAAATTGAGTTAGTGATCATAGCTCTCCAACTTAAGAAAGTAGAAATAAAAGATTTTATTCCTGGGCAAGCCTACAGGGGAAAGCAATGTATCTACAATGCCATGTGATGCCATTTGGATTCTTCTGAGAAGGAAAAGAAATGATGAACAAAATGACTTCTAAACACTAGTATTGGAAATTTGCCTATTTTTCATTTGCTGGTGATTTTTCAACATAAAATCACTGTGAACATTAAGAAATATTATATACAAATAGTATTCTAGAAGAAATATTTTTACTAGCCAACTTCTGAATTTATTATACAGAGGAAAGAAAAATGAAATTTAATTGCAAATGAAGCTGCCAGTTAGACTTCAAAATATTTTTAAAATGTTCCTGTGATGACAGACGCATTTTTTTTCTATTTAAATTTAACCAGATTCTAAACCAATAAAGGCCATGTTACAAAGAATCATTGGGAAATAGTATAAAGGAATGAAACAGAAGGTAAAGTTATAGGTCTTAAAATCAATCTATTTCTTTCAGAGATCCGTGATTTCTTTAATGTACATGCTGAAAAGAAAAGTACATTTATAGTGTGTTGATATACCTGTATTTTGTGTGGAGTGACAATATTGCATGTTTTAAATTTAGGATATGAAAGAAAACCCATGATGTTCACAATGATAATCAAATCAAGTATTCACACTTTAGCTGGATTTTGGTACCTAGCATTTACGAAAATAGCTCGTCCTCTGGACACAGGTGTCACTCATTTTCAAGTATGTCTTCAGGATTGAACCCCTTTGGCTTTTTAATCCTAGGTCAATAGTGGAAATGTTAGCACAAGGAAAGTTAATACTGATTTTTCTCACCTTAGACTAACAAGATTTCTGGACTGCATTGGCAAACAATTGAACAGAAATTTAGAAAGGGTATTTTAAGAGCAGGAAATCCCTTGTCAGGGAGGGGGGCGGAAAAAAACTATAGGCAGACAATCCTTATGTCCAATGACTTCTACATTAAAAACAAATGTCTCATACTATTGAAATCATTTCATTACCCAGCTCATTCCTCTTATCTGGAGGTAATTTTTAACAGATTCCAGCCTACTTTGCAGGCACAAATTTCCAGCCACTCTCCTTCAGGCCCCAAGAGGCCATTTCATAAGCAAGCTAACATCAATTCAAACAAGATTCATTTTTTCCATCACTTTACACCCTAGAAAACTGATACAGACTTCCCCAGATGAAGTTTAATACCGAACATGGGTTTATGAAGTGTGGAACCTCATTTCAAATGTACACATAATATACTGATATAGACTTAGGGAACATTTTCAAAGAATACAAATGTGCTGGGTCCAAGGCTTAAATGGTGCTTTTTGCTGAAATAAAGCTCATAAAAGATTTCAGAAAGCCAGGAAACTTTAAAATTTAGTGCCTTTTTTTGAGATTTCCCAGAGTGTTCTAATTTAGAAACTAAATTGTATATCCAACATGCAAATGTGTAGTATAAGCAATTCATTATATTAAACAAATTTGACAATTGCAGACCTGATTATGAATTTCAAAGCCTGAGTATTTAGAGAGAAGTTTCATGAGTAAAAAGCATGATGATGGTAAATAATATGTAATACCCTATGAATAATAAACTGTCCCCCAGATTTAAGAATGCAATTAATCTTAGTTATTTTTTAGTATTTTTAGAGGCATGGCCATTCAAATTCTATACCTAGTCTTAGAAATGTCTAAGAGATGTAATGTGATACATAGAATTGTCTCTCATAGTGCATCTCTTTTTAAAGTTTAGAGAAATACCCGTGATCACATCCCACTTTCCTTATGGGTATCATACTCATATGATACAATTAGGGGTATCTGTTATCATACACTTATTACATAAATTTATATTTTACCTTAAGTAATGAGCTCTACAATTGAACTGGACTATGCAAAAATTATACATCTTCTTACTCCCCTAAACTGCCATTTATGTTTGATAATTCTCTCACTTCACAGTAAGCATCCTACTTTATTCTCCTTGAATCCAAGCTATTACTGCTTGATTAATAAAATAGTGTACAGTTGATAATGACCTGGTCAATAAGAAATGGTCAGCTTCCACTTTCCGCTCTAGGAAAACTCACTCTCAGAACCTGGCCACTATGAAATAAGAGAAAGTCCAGTATGACAGCTATGTGAATGACCCATCTTGGAAGGGAATCCTCCAGTTCCCAGTCAGGCTGTCCCAAGAGATGACGCTTGGAACAAAACCAAACCATCTCTACCATGCCCTGCCCATTTTGCAAATTCATGAGCAGTATAAATGATTGTTGTAGCTTTGGGCCACAATGTTTTGGGGTGGTATGCAATAGATAATCAGAAATTACTATAATGTTTCACTTTTACCTAATTAAACCTTTGATATATAATGTTGAAATACTATAAATTATTGTAAAAGTAACTTATTTCAGTTTCTTTTGTCCCCCTATTCCACAGTGCTTTCCAATGTAGGATCACAAAATGGAAGAAACAACATTTAAGAAGACCAAGTCTGATAGAAGGGCTGGATAATCCACAAATTGGATAATCAATGTTGTGTCACTGAGATACAATTATCCTGAAAGGTAGCGCGTGATGAATTAAATGTGGACATTATGGTAATGCACATGTAAATTTTCTTAAGACTTAGAATCAAAGCTGTGCTCTCAGTGTTGTCAAACTACTCCCAGAAGCTGAATAGTGGGCAATAGCCATTAAAACTCAATCTATTAACAGGCTGCAATCTTCTCTCTTACTAAGTTATATAGCTAATGTGTGGATTCATGTGAAATACACTAAACTATGTTGTGTGCCAGATATCAGGTTGCATGCTGCCCCATGCACCTCTGTTACATTGTTTTCTTGGGATATTTTATCATCTCATACACTCTTTTCTTGCAGGGAGAAATGTTCTTCTTGAAATTTCCCTGCATAAACATGAAAAATAAAAGGATGGTGTAAATATTTTCCAACCCAGATCACTCCATATTTCAATTTGGAATTAAAGTTTTACTTTAATAGTTACTTAACTATGACAATCATTCTGCCATCCAGGGATATTTGATTATTATTATTTAAATAGTAATGACCATAAAGGACTGACACCAAAATAGAAACTTCTTTTAGAAAATGCCATTCCAAGAAACTCAAATTGCAAAATATGGTACTCAGAATGGTCTATTATTTCCTTCAAGATGGTAGGGTGAGAAGGAATAATGGCAGCATCAAATGTAGTAGTAATAATTAAAAGTTAAAGTAGCTAAAGTAACTCAGACACAATGTACTGAATGTTTTCAAACATACATAATAATTAATATAAGTTAAGGCCACATATTAAAAGGCATTATGTTTATGAATTCACATAGGACAATCACATTTATTCCTAAGAACATGTTGAAAGGCCCCAAATCTGGGGCTTTAACCTCAGGTAAGTACTGATAAAAACACATGTTAGATACAGACTATCTGGAAATGAATAAATAATATAGTGGAAGTTACTATAGTCCCATCTGCATTATTTTTTGAGTTCCTGTCTAGAGACTATGCGTATTTTTTAAAAAGTGATGTCCAACTAGTGTATCATTTTCCTCAATTCTCATGAATTATAGGTCTTCCATTCATTAGATATCATGAATTGCTTTAGTTATTTTTAAAAGACTTCCAAGTTCAAAACAGTAGTATTTGGGAATACTTGATTCAGCAGCGTTCATGATGGGGCAGCTGGAAAAATGAAAAATGATTGATGAAGTGATGACATTTATTTAAGCCACTGGCAAATATCATGTTATTCTCTGGAGATAAGTGGGATTACCACCTTTTTCATATATATGCAAAGTCACAAGTACACATGTGAGCAACTAGTGACAGTGAAAAAGAAATAAAAAAAATTAATGTTCTAAGGGTACTAGTAGGAAAAGAAAGTTCATTATACCCAAAGCAAAAAATAATTTATATATACATAAATATATATTTATTATTCATATAATTTTATACATATATGTATACATTTATATATATTTATACAATTTATATAATTATATACATACACATACATTGCATACCTATATGTTTTTAAGATATGTATGTATGCCATATATATATATATATATATATATATATATGCACACACACACACACACACACACACACACATACATACACACACATACCTCCTAGGATAATTCCTGACAATAAAAGTTAGCTATTGTTATGAAAATAGAACAAAATTTTGTCAGCAAAGATACCATAAAATAGTAATATATATAAATTGAACTCCTCTCATGAACTTGAAGAAAATTAAGTTGCTTTACTAATGATAATTGTAGTAATATAGTAGTTAACTTGGCTTGTTAAAATACAGATTTACATACAATATACATACATGTAAGAAAGACAAATAATTCCTTACATTCAGGAGCAAATCTTTCCCCAGTATTTGACAGGTATTAATTAAGAGCACAAAACAAAATGATCTCTTTAGTCTTGGCTCAAGTTTAAGTTTGATTAGAGCACTGACATTCTAATCCACCTCTACAGGTTATGTGGACATCCAGTGCAAGTGTTGGAATTAGAAAGCCAGATTAACTGTCCATGCTAACCACAAACCCCTTTTCTCAGGGGGATTTTTTTTACCCCTGGTTTTGAGAAATACCATATGCCTATAGTAAAGAGACATTAGCATAAGAAAAACTGAATCAGATTTTATTAATCCTATGAGACTCTAGATGGTCTTTCTTAATATCAGTAGAAACCATGGCTCCAGTCTTCAGGGTACTACTCTACATAGACAGTAAAGAATAAGGATGAAGGGGCACCGGGGGGACTCTGGATTTCAGCTCAGGTCGGATCGTGGGGTTGTAGGATGGAGCCCCATGGAGATTGCTTAAACACTACATCAAAAACTAATGATGCACTGTATGGTGACTAACATTACATAATTAAAAAAAAAATAAAGATTCTCTCTCTCTCCCTCTGCCCTCCCATGTGCATGTACTCGCTCTCTCTAAAGATGGATAGATAGATAGATAGATAGATAGATAGATAGATAGATAGATAAACAGAGGCAAAAACCAGAATCCTGGAATTCAATTCAAAGTGTTCTTTCCCATAAGATGGGATGCTGAAAACCAAACACCGTGTGTTAGTCTCTGCCTAACTACCCTTGCTGAAAGTCTGTAAGTGCTCAAATCTAAAAGTGTAAACTTCTTCCATTGCTTTCTGGGAGTAAAATTTTTAATGTTTCTTTCTTACTTTGGCTTTTTAACTTCTTGCCGGGATTATTATTATTTTAGGAAACTAAGCAGTTTCAGAAATAGTCCTTTCTGATAACAAGAACGTAAGAATAGAGACACTTAAAATTTCTGGAGCATAGTTACTACCTGGAGGGTAAATTATACTTATGGACAGTTTTAAACATATATTTTATATATAAGTCAGAGCCCATTATGTAATTGTTTTATATTAACTATTTTAAAATGCATACTGTTCACTGCCCAGACCTTAGCCTTTTCTTATAATCACTAAGAAAAATGTATCCCAACAAATAAATATCTCAATGTATTTCATTGCTTTCAAAACTAATTTAACCACCTTATCTTTTAACCTCTTGGTAAATTTTCTGATTCAATTTTGGTCTGAAAATTTCTCTTCAAGCACATTAAACTCAGCAAGTGCTTAGAACCTTCAGTTCTGGAGTGGAGTTTTCTTGTTTAATGGTGAATAATGATGGAAGATACAATATAAAAAGATCTCAGCCTAAGAAGCTAAGAAAACATAATAATACCCCATATACTGCTTTAAAAAAATAATCAAATGTCATCATGTCCAACAGCACCAGCGAGAACTCTGTGATACAGGTTAGGATTTTAAAAGTATAATTCTCCCAAATCCAGATATGACACCAGTGGTCGTTTAGATATATACATGGTAGGCAGAGAGGATAGAAGATAGATGATAGATAGATGATAGATATAGATGATAGATAGATAGACAGATAGATGAATAATTAGGTGTGCTGGCAAGAAAATGCAACCGGAACATTTCTAGCAGGTTTGATTCTGAGAAACATTTTATAGGACAGACAGACCTCCAAGCTATTGGAACTTTCCTGTCAATCCATGTATGTGGCACATAGAAGGACAGACATACAAAAGGCTTCCCCCTTGTGTCCCTAGGTTCTAGGAGGGTTACAAACAATGAGATAATAAAAATTGGCTCTGAGACTTATAGTTATGGGATGAATAATTATGAATAATGAAAAGGTACAGCATAGAGAATGTGATCAATGGTATTATAGTGTTGTATGGTGACAGATGTTAGGCACATTTGTGGTGAACAGAGCATAAGATGTTGAGATGTTCAATCACTACGTTATACACCTGAAATTAATGTAACACTGTGTGTTAACTATACTCAAATTAATTCTTTTTTAAAAAGTTAGAGGTAAAATTATACCTAAATCATGTATGGATACACTCAATTATAACAAATGTACCATACATAAGAAAGTAGTCTTTTTTTTTTCTAAATCACTGTCATCACATGGAATGGATTGGTCATGTCATTTCATCATGTACTACTTGGTGATGATACTACGGCATTTCATCTGTTGTAAGTTTATGATTCATAGATTGCAACTATCACGAAATATAAAGTTATATTATTTTTAAAAATTGGCTCTGGGTTCTGTGATTCATGTTAGCTCACAGTTCTTTGTGGTAATTATGGGGAAACTTAGCCAGTGATAAGAACAGAAATAGGCCATTTTCAAAACCTAATTTTCTCATTTGTAATTATTAAGTGAAACTAAACAACTACCTTGCATTCAGTATCCAGTTTACCAGATTAAACTGGGGAAGGAAATGGGTGTGATTTAGAGTCTGAATTCAGATACCTGAAGCAGAAGAGCACAGGCCAAGGAATAATCTAAATAGAGACACAGGCCATGAGAAAACAGGCAAGGAATACAATTCTGTAGCCAAGGAGATGCAGAAATGGAAATGACAGATCTTGGCATTTCTGTTAATTGCAGAATGCAAGATATTCACCCAGTGGCCCAGTAAGGCCAAGAAGAACTAAGCTGCTCCATAAAGTGAGGCCAGCTTTTCCAGGCCACAAGGACAGGCAAGTCAGAGGACCGAGTTCTTGGGAAGCTTTAACATGATCACTTGCTTCAGTATAATGACCTGAAAGTTGCTAAACAAAGTTTGAGATTAGTGGGGTGCCTGGATGGCTCAGTGGTTTAAGCTTCTGCCTTCGGCTCAGGTCATGATCTCAGGGTCCTGGGATCGAGTCCCGCATCCGGCTCTCTGCTCAGTGGGGAGCCTGTTTTTCCCTCTCTCTCTCTGCCTGCTTCTCTGCCTACTTGTGACCTCTCTCTCTGTCAAATAAATAAATAAAATATTTAAAAAAAAAAAACAAAGTTTGAGATTAGAAAGAGAAATAGTTTAAGAGTAGATATGTCTTAAATAATAGGTGGATATATAAAATGGTAAAATAATTTTCCCAATCCAGCAAGCCTTTAGGCAGTAAGCTTGGTTTTCTGTTTTTTTGTGTTTTGTTTTGTTTTTTTGTTTGGTTTGGTTTGTTTTTGCAAGCCTAAATTTGTCCTTAATCTTGTTTTGTGGAAAAAAGATACTTGTTAATCTACCTTGCTTGCTCAGAGCACAATTCCCTTTAAACAGTGCACTAAAATTTCTAGAAGAGGTACACTTAAATCTGTGAAACTCTTTTCAACAACAAGAGTCTTTGTGAGGGTCAATAAGATAGGTTACCTACCTCAGAAATTCTAGTATATCAGAGGAGGACAGAGCATCCTTTTTGTACATCCTCACTACTTCTTGGAAGAAATGAGAAAAAGGACTTTGGGATATGTTGAGGCTTGCCACTCAAGATAAGCATTCTAAGATATAGGAAAGATAAATTCTATTCTAACTTAAAGATGGTAGAAACAAAAAGGAAAGACTGTTGAATTGTACTTTTTGTTTGTTTTGTTTTCTAGTAATCCTTAAAACCTAACACCTAGGGAAAAAAAGTTTAAAATTATGGAACAAGCATCCAGTGTTTCCCATTTCTCCTGCACATATGCAGCACTATATTGGGATTTTTCTCTGCTTTAGGGCAGGACTGACTTGAAATCTGTAGATGGACATACATACTCCAAATGGAATCATCTTAAATGTGCTGTAATATACTTACTTGCGATTTACACAAAATAATTTGGTGCTGTATCTTCATGCTCACACTCTTTAATTTACCTCGCACCTTCTCTCATAACATATTGTATGAATTATTTATGTTTTAAAAGTAAAGAAATCTGATGGTGCTAGTGAAGACAAACTTTAATTGGAACAAAAGGATTTGTTTTTTTTGCCCCATAGCATCAAAGTCCTCCATGTAGCATCCCGTTGTCCTGGCTCTCAACTCCTCAGTCAACACTACCCATACTCAAAAATAGAATACCATTCTCCATGTTATCAGGGAAAACCACACACTTACATTTTAAAAAGCTGTGTAAAGCAATTGCCAACATCTCTATAGAAAGCCAGGCAGAAAAAAACAAAAGTTGCTTTCTGAGTCAACCAATATGAATATCCTCGGTAAACCAAATGCTCATTGCAGATATGATTCACCAGGTGCTTTTTCTACTCTACCTGAATTATTTTGGGAATTTGCCCTTTGTTTCATATAGAAGATGGTAAGACCATGGCAGCAGAAGTGATCCTATCTGTAGAGTCTGAGACCTGGGTTTTCTGCATAATATTGAGCAAACCCTTTCATCTCATACCAAAAAAAAAAAAAAAAAAAAGGTAATTATAATTTTATGGTGGATATCTCTTCTATTATCTGCCCAGCATCACTTCTTTTTCTTGTGGGATAAAGCCTCTCCTACTTGTACTCCCTGGTACCCACCTGGGTAGGGTGGTGCTGACTTCCACAAGTTCTATAAGCCCCTGACCACAGAGATGGGTTGGGGATGGACATATGTACCAGGCTGACCAATGAGAGCCACATCTTGGACCTTTGCTGCAGCTGCTCAGGGAAGACATGTGTTCTTTCATCTCTGACCTAGGTTTGCTAAATAGAGAAGATTGGCAGCCCGGAGTACTGGTGACCATACCTGCTACTATAAAGGAAAAGTATAAATGAGAATAAAATGCATTTGAGAGAAAACAGAAGCCAGAGAAAGAGACAGAGAGAGAGAGATGGAAAGACAGAAAAACTATATTCTGATGCCACTGTTTAGCCTCTGAATCCACCTCTGCCTGAAATCAGAAACTTCCAGATTCTTACATAATTACATACATATCCATTTGCTTGAGCTGAATTTTCTTCCATTTGCAAGCCAATCATTTTAGGGCTACTGTTAATCCGCATATCTACCAAAACATATACTAATGAATATGAACAATCTTTACAGACTTCGACATGCTATATAAAAGTCAGGGATCATTTCTCCAAAATAGAACATTCCTCCTACACCAAATTGTAAATATGACCCCAGGTGAATATGCCCCTGTAGTATCACAGAGTGGGAAATTCTAGTCTAGCATATAAAAAAGTAATTTTTCTCTCAGTTTTTTTCTGAAACACTACATAATGCAAAATCCTTTTACAATGGCAACTAACAGTCTTCCAGAGTTGTAAAGTTGCAATTAACATTTCCTGGAATGTTTCATCAAAGACTTTTTGCAAAGCTAAGCAGTTTCAAATATGAGGCTGGTTCAGATATGCTGATTTCAGGGTTTCCTCTGGTCTCCAAATGCTTCAGGGTTTCAGTGACCTCAAAGGGATTGTTTTTAAGCTACAGAGGTAATCTTTTTTAACATTAAGATGTCGCTGGTCACACTCATATACTCCCTGATGGCTACATAATTTAGTTTTTCCATGATCATTACACTGGGAGGAAAAGACTTCCAACTAGGCTGAAGGTAGAGCAGATGAAGAGGGAAAAATGGAGGCTCAAAAGAGTACTCCAGGAATTTTAAACTTGGTCTTTTCCCACAGATTCAGAAGATCTGTGTTTGTGTCTTGTTCATCCCACCAAATAGGTGAAACAGGTCAGGGGCGCCTGGGTGGCTCAGTGGGTTAAGCCGCTGCCTTTGGCTCAGGTCATGATCTCAGGGTCCTGGGATTGAGCCCCGCATCGGGCTCTCTGCTCAGCCTCTCTCTCTCTCTGCCTGCCTCTCTGCCTACTTGTGATCTCTCTCTGTGTGTCAAATAAATAATAATAAAAAAAAATAGGAGAAACAGTTCAGATTGCTTAACTTTTCTGAATCTCTTCAGATCCACAAAATGAGATCAACTGTTTCTGTTAAAGCTTTGAGGAGATAGGGCAACTAGTTAAAGAGATGGTTAATATAACTGAAATATGGAATGTATTCATATTTATCTTAACCCTTTTAATTTGAACAAGCTCATTTTCTTGGTGAAGACACCATGGTCCATGATTTGGTCTTCAGCTTTGCAAGTCCAAAAATTAAACAATAGCAGCAGACAAATATACAATAAAAAAATCACAATAAGGGACTCCCCAAAACTAAATTCACTTGATACATAGCCTAAGCTGTTATTTATTATCACAATTTCAGCAAGCATCTCACAGCCAGCTACTTCATGGTCTCAAGTTTCTTGAGAAGCTTGAATTTGAACCAAAAAGGCCTTCAGGTGTATATGAAATGAGAGCAAACAGAAGTGGATATTTCTGAGAAACATTTCATCAGACCCCTTTAGCCAAGAACTTCCCACAGTGAACAGACTTTCCCATCCTTCCAGCTCATTATTCCAGCATTGCCAAGTTCACTATGTGTGAAGTACACTTCTTTGAGCTAAATGTGTTCTCAATGGCAATCTCCTTCTTTTCAAGAGTTGGGTTAAAAGATGCCTAGCCAAGATGATGCCCAAGTCCACCTCCATTTTCTCTTGCCTACCCTCGGTACAGCAGCTAAACAGTTGTTTCTTAGTCCCCTTGAAATCAGAGACAGCTTTTGGGGAGTTCTGTCCAGTGCATATAAGCTGAAGACTGGTGGGCCCTTCTGGGAAACTACTGCATTCCTGATACAAGAGGTAGGCAAAACATTCCCCCCCGTTTCCCTGCCTTTACTAGAGACATGATCTCTAAGGTTATAGCAACCAACTCTTTCATGATTCAAGAAGTCAAACCAACACCCTTTAGACAGCAGAGCAAAAATCTAAAAGAAAGTTAGGTTTTACTGACATCACTAAACCACTTCTAATCTGAACCATCTATCTAAACACTGTGTTATGATAGACCATTAAATAGTGTTACTGCCATGTTAAACCCTTTCTAGGTGAAATTGTGGTCTTTGTTTGTTTTTAGTAAAAGCATTCCTAATATTTATCAGCATCAATGGTTGATCTATAGTTAGGAGGCTGACACCTTGGGCCAAGGAGACATTGTACCTTGGAAACTTAATTAATTTATCTCAGGGCAACTGTATTTTCTGTATTTCCAAATTCTTAGATGGGTCCTCACTGTATCTCCCATGTATTGACTGCAATACCGACCTTAAAGGTTTATTGTGAAGATGAAATTACTTTTTTTCTTTTTTTTTAAGATTTTATTTATTTATTTGACAGAGATCACAAGTAGGCAGAGAGGCAGGCAGAGAGGGAAGAGGAAGCAGGCTCCCTGCTGAGCAGAAAGCCCAATGCAGGGCTGAATCCCAGGACCCTGAGATCATGACCTGAGCTGAAGGCAGAAGATTATTAACCCACTGAACCACCCAGGTGCCCCAAAATTGCTTTTTCTAAAAGTGTTCTAGAAACTATAGAGACCTACACAAAAGCAAAGCAGTCTTTTATGACTACCATTTGTAACATCTTCCAATTAAAAAAAGATTACAAGAGGATGTAAGAAAGCATTTGCTGTCTCCTAAATTAAAGTTATGTTTTGTAACATTCAGAAGTTGCTTACTGCTATTAATTTCCAAGATTTTTTTTAAAAGAGTTTATTTGTTTATTTGACAGATGGAGATCACAAGTAGGCAGAGAGGCAGGCAGAGAGAGAGAAGGGGAAGCAGACTGTCCGCTGAGCAGAGAGCCTGATGCGGGGCTCGATCCCAGGACCCTGGGATCATAACCTGAGCTGAAGACAGAAGCTTTAACCCACTAAGCCACCCAGGCATCCCAATTTCCAAGATTTTTAAGACAGAATCTATATATACAAGAAGACATTAGTCACTTTAATTTTGCCTCATTTTAAAAAAAAAGGTTTAATATGGATAAATATTTAAATAAAGATTAAAATAAGGCATATCAAAGTGACCAACCCACCATACTTACCCAGGACTGTCACAGTTTTAGCACTGAATTTCTTGTATCCAGAAATCCCTTAGTACCAGACAATTCTGCTGTTTGTTCCTGCTGTGACCCTTCCAATTTTGTCATCTTTCAGTCTTTTGAGGTGTGTTGCCTTTCAATGTTTCTACTGTCAAAGGTTCAGTGTTTCCATTTATTCGTACACTCAACAAGCATTTGCTGAGCCAGCTCACCTCTACGGCAGGCTCCATTGGTACCAAGAAGAGTAAGACATACTCAAAGAGTTCACAAACCTAGTGGGAAGACCTGACCTTGACACAAAATGGAATCATTGTAACACCACTTCAGACTGGCCCAATCCAATCTGGTCACTAATATCTATGAAGTTCTTTTGTAACTATCTGTTGCCTCCAGCAATAAGAGGCAGTAGGAGCTATTATTTTTCATTTTTTTAACCCAGCAAAAAATTACCATCAAGGCAAGTTGCGGACCAATTCTGGTACAAGTTGAAATACTTAGAAGCAAAAATTCCTCAAAATAACCATGAACAAACGAAAGAACAAAAGAACGAAAGAAAGAAAGAAAGAAAAGAAAAAGAAAGAACAATTCCAGGATGCCCTGCTCTCTGCCCTAACCACTCTGATAAAGACTTGACATCAAAGGTTTACTCCAAGAGAGGTAGAATTGCATTCTAATGGCAGGACAGGCTAACCTTTGAGTTACATCAGACAGAACAGCCGTGCCTAAGTCTCAATGGGCACTTAAACGCGAACTCAACTCAAAAGGGGTAACCCTGCTAGGTTTGCCAGATTCTAGTACTTCATTCACACAAGGGCAACAAAGTTCATAAACTTTTTTCTAGCTAACGATATACCTTGAGAAATGTTTCTTTCACCAAGAAAAAAATAAACTATTTTTAGCACTCTTTATGCTAATTAACACACCTCTGCTCTGTGGAGTTAGACATGAACTACTTGCCAGAACTACAGGTACCTCTAGAGTGTGAAATCTTTGTTCCAAAGCTTTTCAAATGCAGCCCAACAATCACTAGAATATAGATAAAACTTAATTTATACACACGAAGAGAGAGAGATGCACAATATGAAATATTTTAAAGTAAAATTATCTTGCAAAAATGTAAGATACTCAGTGATTATTCTTTTCAAATATAGAAGAAATCTCTGTGGCCAAACAAGATACTTGGGGGTCTCAAGGACTTGACAAGGCGACTCATGAATGAGGTCTTAAAAGATGAATATAAGTTTACAAAATGGAAGGAAAAGTCATGTTAAGCAGGACAGAGCACAGTGCAAAGTCATCTACATGAAAGGGCTTGCTATTTTGAGAAACAACAGGAACTGGCTGAAAGCTTACATACTTTCAGGGGTGGTACTGAGAAATGCACCTGAAAAAGAAATTGGAGAAGCCAAGATAGTGGCAGGATTTGCAGACCACACTAAGTGGTCTGGACTCCTTAGTCTATGTACTGGGATGATAACTTTTTTTATTTTATTTTATTATTTCATTTTTTAGATAATAGGATGACTTATTGCTTAGGTAACAATGGAAAGAATGGACTGAAGAGAGAGAGAGGTGAGGAAAGCAAAGCAGAGCAAGACATGATGTCGACTGAATTTAGGCCTCAGAATTTATTCATCCATTCAACATGCAACACAATATTAAATGAGCATCTGCTAGGCATCATGCTCTAGAGACTGGGAAAACCACATTGATAAAACAGTCAAAATTTCAGCCCAGAATGCCTCTCTGCCTGTTCTCTGAGGAGACCCTATCCACTGTTTTAAAAAGTCCAGCGCTTCCACCTATGCTACCCCAGGCTCTCAAACTGTGGGTTTCTTCTCTTTCTATCCCCATAGTCCATATCATGCTTTTAGGATGGCGTTTGCAGCATGTCATTTATTTTTAGTTATGGTAAAATCCAAAGAACATAAAATTTGCCATCCTGACCACTTTTTAACTATATGGTTCAATGGTGTTAAGTACCCTCACAACGTTGTACAACTAATCTCCGTAACTTCTTAATTTTGCAAAACTAAAACTTTATACTCATATTCCCATTTCTCATTTCCCCTGAGCTCCTGCTAACTACTATTATACTTTCTGTTTCTTTAAATTTCACTACTCTAAATACCTCATGCAATGCAATCGGATGGTATTTACTTTTTCTAACTGGCTTATTTACCTAGCATAACATGCTCAAGGTTCACCCTTGTTATAGCATGTATCAAAAGTTCCTTCCTTTTTAAAGCTATATAATATTCTATTGTGTATGTGGATATATATACGTGTGTGTGTGTGTGTGTGTGTGTGTGTAATTTCTGGTTCACGCTGAATTCTATTTTTGATTTTTAAAGGAACCACACACTGTTTTTCAGAGTGGCTATACCATTTTACAATCCCACCAACAGTACACAAGGGTCCCAAATCTTCGACATCCTTGCCACACTTTCATTTCCTGGTTTTTTGATAGTAGCCATCTTAATAAGCATGAGGTGATTATCACATGGTATTTTAATTATCTGTTTATTGTCAGACACTGACCTTCCAGAGAGAGAAAACCATGCCTTTTCATCCTGACTCACTCATCTTTATGTAACTGGTATCTAATCACAGGCCTGGAACATACTATGTTCTCAAAAAATGCTTGTTCAATTAATAAATATTGCCACTGTTAACCTCACAAGAACCTAAAGCTTTTTAAGGAATGAAAGGACAGGTGACTCACTGCAGCCTTATGCCCAACATGCTAAAGAAGAGAGGAGTCATGGTTGGAAGCTGCAGATGGTGGTAGTAAAAAGAGGAGCAACTGAACTAGTTTCATGACACTTTACAAGGACAAAGAGAGGAGGGAGACAAAATCAGGAGCTGAGCTGGGTCTGAAAAACAGCCCTGAGAGTTTGTATTAGAATTAAACCCTACCCGTACATATCCTCAATCCCTAACTTCTAGGAGACTGTATCTCCACCCATCTTCTCCTGTTTCTGGCTGTGAGTACCATTTAATATGTAGGAAGGGGATGTTTCTGTGCTCTTGCCACCTCGAGTCAGATCACTAGAGACACTGTGTAATTCCTTTTAATTAGGCTTTTGTGATCCAAACAATCTTGGAATACTGCTTACTGGCAAGATGGAGAATGCCATCAACTTTATCATAACTTTACGTGTGACAAAACCAAGATTCATCAAGAATATAAACAATGGGGGCGCCTGGGTGGCTCAGTGGGTTAAAGCCTCTGCCTTCGGCTCAGGTCATGATCCCGGGGTCCTGGGATCAAGCCCCACATCGGGCTCTCTGCTCTGCGGGGAGCCTGCTTCCTCCTCTCTCTCTGCCTGCCTCTCTGCCTAGTTGTGATTTCTCTCTGTCAAATAAATAAAATATATATATATAAAAAGAATATAAACAATGGCACAAGATCAAAGATTACCTCCCCAAAGGTCCTGATTCCTGCTCCATTATGGAGCTTGGCCTTGTGAACTTTATCAGCAATTTAAAGATGCATTTTGCATATTTTATTGCCAAGCTGTTAATATATTCCTTGCCCACAGCTCAGTTTTTCTAAGCCTAATTCCTGGCTTTATATTTTTTCTCTTCCTTCTTAATACAGCATCAGCAGTTCCAGAACTTGGTTATTGCTCAACATTCCACACTTCCAAAGCGTAGGTCTTCCTATTCAGTATATTCTTTAAATAATTACAGGTCTCTTTCATAATAAACTCTTCTCTACTTGTTACCAGTCTACATTTTTATCTGCTTTTGGTTCTGCCTTTAAAGTTGTTTCAGCAATGCTAATGATCACGAAAAAGATAAGGTCAGATTGCTTTTCTTCCCCACTCATAGCAGCTCAGAAAATGAATTGTAGCATTCTGCTTTCTTATTTGTGCAGGTAATGATGGATTCATTGTGTCAAAGTCTTCACAGATAATAAAAATTATATGCTTTTTGTAGATGTGCTAATTATCTCTTCTTGATCAAGAAAAAACATTGAATCAGCTTCCAACTACACAGTTTAATTTACACCCATACTTGAGGCTGGCAAAAAGCCACAGCTACTTCATGTCACTTCAGGTTTTGGCTAAGAAATTTAAGTATTTTGGAAAATTATTAAGAAATGCTTATAACAACTAATATATATGATTGATTGTTGAAAGTCACCATCATTTAACATTATAATGCTCATGTAAATGCACAGAAATGGTGAGGAAACCAAAGGACAAACAGGATGGATGGTTTGCAGTATCCAACTTGAGTAATGAGAACTAATTCAATCTATTTTGGACATGCAGAGATAACTCCGTTATTAAATGAATGTTTGCACCAGCAAAGGAACAAACCATATATTTTTAAGACATAAAAGCTACATCATTCCCTGGAGACAGAAAGAGGCCAGTATTTTCATGATGCTTCATGCACTTATTTCTTTATATTTGAACAACACTAAACCAGAACTGTTTGCAATTGCAGACTAGCTTTACTAGATTTTGTTACTTTTGATAACAGTTCCTTGTAATATTCTGAAAGCCCATTTAATCATGAAATTTGGTTTAAACCATATTTTAAGGGGGAAATTCTCTGGCCTTTAATTTATACATTTCAACCTCAAAACAATCACTCAGTAGAATTTAGCTTATAAAATAATACCTTCAATACTATGAAATATGGCCACTTTAAAACTAAAATGCTTCACTGTCAAGAGAGAGAAAATGAAGAGATGTAAAGACTTTTTCTGTGTACTTTGTTTTATTTTGGTGGAAACCAGATTTCTCTTCAATTCCAACCAATGGACATTCTCAAAATAAAAACTGGCTTGCCTTTGCTTCTAGAACATAAGTCATAAGCCAAGTAATTTTCCTCCTTTTCTCTTCTAATCTATCTGTCAGACACACAGACTTCCATGAAATGTTGCTGAGACATTTAATATGAGCCCACTAGAAGATCAAAGGATTGCTGAGCTCATCGCCACAGGTTGGTCAGGATATTGGTGGTCCTTGGTTAACAAACAATGAAGATATAACTTATGAAGTGGGAATTAAAATTCAATTGCTTTATTTTTATTTTGTTTTTAAAGATTTTATTTATTTGTCAGAGAGAGAGAAAAAGTACAAACAGAGGGAGGAGCAGGCAGAGGGAGAAGCAGGCTCCCTGGTTAACAAGGAGCCAAGGCAGGACTGACCCCAGAACTCAGGGATTATAACCTGAACATGAAAATACAATGTAAAACATAAATACAGTAGCAGTCTCTTATCCATGGGGGAATATATTTGAAGACCCACCCCCCCACCAGGGATGTCTGAAACCATGAATAGTACTGAACCCTATATATGCAATATTTTTTTCTACACATACATGCCTATAATAGTTTAATATATAAATAAGGTACAGTAAGGGATTAACAGCAAAAGTGATAATAGAATAGTAACAATGCACCATAATCAAAGTTATGTGAATGTGGTCCCTCTCAAAATATATCACATATCATTTGTGATGATACAAGATGATAAGATGCCTATAGGATGATATGAACTGAGGTGAATGACATGTGTGTTGTGACACAGCATTAGGCTACTGCAGACCTTCTGATCCTAAGTCAGAAGGAGAATCATCAGCTTCTGGACTGCGGTGAATGGTGGGAAAGTGGAACCACAGAAAGCAGAACCTTGGATGAGGGTCAGGGTATATCAACAGTATAAAATATGTTGACCTTGAAAAGCATAAAATATCTCAGTTTCAAAAAATTGATTGTATCACTCATCCTACACATGGATCAGAATTCCCTCTCACCTGATAATAGCAATAACTTGAGAAAATCTCCATGCAGAAAGTGGATAACTATTTCATGTGCCAACCCAGACATGTGCCCTTGACTTGGATTCTGGCCAGAGAGCCCCTGGCAAGAGCCAGGTTATTTCTGCCAATAGGGAATGGAGAATCCTCCCATGGTGGCTGCACAAATCATTCCTTCATGAACTCTACCTGGTGCCCCCCACCTGTTACTGATGCCATGTGTTGATATAAAAGTGCAAGATGCTATGGAACTTCCTCAACACCCATATATGTTGAACTCAGATGTATGAAGGAGATGATGCCCCATGAAGTGATATTTGACTGATGAAAGACAATTCCTTTCAGGTAAATCTGGTACCTTTCCCTCCCTGTATGACCTGTTTGGAGAAGCACCACCTTCCCATGACTTTTTTGATATTCTGTGGATTGTAGCTGTCATCAGCCCCATAACAACTCCTTTGCAGTTTCAGTCTCTCCTCCCTGTCTCTCTCACCTTTCAGTCCCTTTTAAATTCCTTGGATTACACTCAGAATAGAGTAGCCTCTAATATTTAGGTGAAGCACTGTTTTCTAAAGGACCCAAATGGAGACTCTATCTAACTAGAAATGAGAAAAACAAAAAAGAGTAATGACTGATTAAGGGCCCAGCTGATCATAGAAATTGTAAATTTATCTTCAGTCAGTAAATAGAGTTACAGGATTTTTTTTTCCAGAAAAGAAGTGAGAAAATAAAAGATGGGACTGGGGAGGGAGACAAACCATAAGAGACTCTTAAAATCAGGAAACAAACTGAGGGTTGCTTGGGTGGTAGAGGGGATAGGGTGGCTGGGTTATGAACACTGGGGATGGTATATGCTATGTTGAGGAGGGTATGTGCTATGGTGAGTGCTGTGAATTGTGTAAGACTGATGATTCACAGACCTGTAACACTGGAACAAATAATATATGTTAATTTAAAAATGGGTTTATTTATTCATTTAGCAAATTAAGCTTCTCCTAAGTGGAACTAATCTAATTGCAGGATTAGTCGTGAGAGATTTTAAGATACAAGAAATAGCAACCCACTGGGTTCTTGTTAGTCCTTCTTTAGGAATTAACATTATATGGTAGGATTTCAAGTCAAGATAATCCAAGATACAGATAGAGTAGTGTTTGTGAAGAATTGAGAGGGAAGTCACTAATACATCAGACAGTGAGAAGGGGCAAAGAAACAGAAGGTCCAGGTGAGATCAGAGAACAAGTCAATAAGTAGGGGGTATCAGACACATTTCAGATATTAAACCATTCTGGGTGACAGTAAAGTCCGGAATATAAGCATAATAGTGAGTAGTGTCAATGGAGTAGGGATAAAGATGGTGGAAGTAGAAGAATTCAAAGAACTAGAAAACAGGTATAGGGGTGATTTACCCGTGTGACTTGGAAATTTATAAGATAAAACAGAAGACGTTCACTTCTACCTTAGTCTTTGCTCTTCCCTAAACTTGTCTGAGATAAGAACCAAACTCCTGACTGAAACAAAGAAGGAAAAGTGCCAAATGCACCAGCTTCTCAGAATAACATGCATCAGTGCAGTAATGGATGAAATAAGACTTCACAGGCCTTTTCTGGATATAAATATCTTAACTATCACCATGTTAAGTCAATCCCCATGGTGAGAAGTGATACAAACAGGTCAACAGAAGGTAGGAATGAGAGGAAGCAAGGAATGAATTATTAGGAAACCAAATAGGAAGCTCACCCTGTATGATAAGGGCAACAAAGGTGGTGAGGAGGTAAGTCAGAGTGGGAAGGATACCAGGAGAGAAGCTGGAGAGAATACTATGTGTGTGGGCAATGAGAAGTATAGCTGTTGGAGCTACCATTGTGAAGACGGTGGGCAGGCTTTGCCACTCTCTGACTCAGTTACACTAGGAATGCAATGTCATTCCTAGGGTTAATGTGATGGCTTTCTTTAATTATGCCATTTCCTCTGCAAGCAATGCCAAAGTCCTCAAACTGAGAGATACTCGACCTTATTAGAAGACTCAAGAGTACTCATAATAGACCAAGCTGTGGCTTCTTACCTTGTAACACGCAGTATGGATGTGCCCCTCAGCAGTCTCCCAGGATCACAGACTTTGGAAGCCTGGGAACTGCATTCACCAGCATCTCCCTCCAGCAAAACTGCCAAGAAGAGGCCCTCATGGAGAATCCAGAATGGAGAGACAGAAGTTGTGTTGAAGTGTCTCTGGGGAGTGGACTTTCAGCTCAGGGTTGTCTTAAACCATGATCCAAGGAACAGCAGGGCCATTACTCTTTAAGCAGGGACCTCATAAGGGGCAGATCCGGGGAGACCCCTCTTCCTCCACCATGAAGAGTGGCATGGGAACACACTGCAAGAATCTGCTGGGTTTGGAGACTTCAAAAGGGACTGTGCACCAGAGACAGAAATGCTCCTTCACAGGCTGGGTGAGCTCAGAGTGTGGCCAGAGACCAGGGACAGTGATTGACTGCTTTTCTCTGAGGGCTCACTGAAGAGGACTCCCCTCCCTGAGCTCCCAGCAACTCCAGGATAGATATTGGGAAACTGCCATTTTCATTCTCGTCCTCCAAAGCTCTATGGAAAGCATTCCGACAAAAGCTACTGAGCACAAACCCAAGCAGATTACTTAGACTGGTGCCTGACAAGGGCAGTGCAATCCCATCTCAGGCAAAGACATTTGAGAATCAATACAAAAGGCCCTGCCCCCAGATGATCGGAAAGAACATCCAGCCAAGACCAAGTTTATGGATCAAAGAGAACTGCAAAACTCCAGAGCTAGGGAAAAAGAACATAAACAATTCATGTTTTTTTTTCCCCCCATGATTCTTCAGTCTTTCAAAGTTAAATTTTTTGAGAATCTGTACTCAGAAAATTATAGAATACTCATGAAAGAAACTGAGGAAGACACAAAGAAATAAAAAAACTTTCCATGCTCATGGATTGGAAGAACAAATATTGTGAAAATGTCTATGCTACCTAGAGCAATCTACACATTTAATGCAATACCCTATTGAAATACCATTAGCTATGGAACAAATAATCTAAAATTTATATGGAACCAGAAAAGACACTGAATAACCGGAGGAATGTTGAAAAAGAAAACCAAAGCTGGCGGCATCACAATTCCAGACTTCAACCTCTATTACAAAGCTGTAATCATCAAGACAGTATGGTAGTGGCACAAAAACAGATACATAGATCAATGGAACAGAACAGAGAGCCCAGAAATGGACCCTCAAATCTACAGTCAACTAATCTTCAACAAAGCAGGAAAGAATGCCCAATGTAAAAAGGACAGTCTCTTCAACAGTGGTGTTAGGACAGCCATATGCAGAAGAATGAAACTGGACCATTTCCTTACACCACATACAAAAATAGACTCAAAATGGATGAAAGACCTCACTGGATGAAAGATTCCTCACAGGAATCCATCAAAATTCTTGAGAAGACAGGCAACTTCCTGGACCTCAGCCCCAGCAACTTCTTCCTAGAAACATCACCAAAGGCAAGGGAAGTAAGGGCAAAAATGAACTCTTGGGACTTTGTCAAGATAAAAACTTCTGTGCAGCAAAGGAAACAGTCAGCAAAACCAAAAGACATCCAACAGAATGGGAGAAGATATTTGCAAATGACATATCAGGTTAAAGGGCTAGTATCAAAAATCTATAAAGAATTTATCAAACACAATACCCAAGAACAAATAATCCAATCAAGATATGGGAGGAAGACATGAATAGACATTTCTACAAAGAAGACATCCAGATGGCCAACAGACTCATGAAAAAGTATTCAATATCACTTAGCATCAGGGAAATACAAATCAAAACCACAATGAGATACCACCTCACACCAGTCAGAATGGCTAAAATTGACAAGTCAGGAAATGACAGATGCTGGAGAGGATGTGGAAAAAGGGGAACCCTCCTACACTGTGGGTGGGAATGTAAGCTGGTGCAGCCACTCTGGAAAACAGTATGGAGGTTCCTCAAAAAGTTGAAAATAGAGCTACCCTATGACCCAGCAATCACACTACTGGGTATTTACCCGAAAGATACAAACGTAGTGAACCGAAGAGGCACGTGCACCCAAATGTTTATAGCAGCAATGTCCACAATAGCCAAACTATGGAAAGAGCTTAGATGTCCGTCAACAGATGAATGGATAAAGAAGAGGTGGTACATATATAAAATGGAATATTATACAGCCTTCAAAAACCATAAAATCTTCCCATTTGCAACAATATGGATGGAACTAGAGGTATTGTGCTAAAATAAATAAGTCAGTCAGAGAAAGACAATTATCATATGCTCTCGCTGATATAAGGAATTTGAGAAATAAGACAGAGGATCATAGGGGAAAGGAGGGGAAAATGAAACAAGACAAAACCAGAGAGAGAGACAAACCATAAGAGACTCTTAATCTCAGGAAACAAACTGAGGGTTGCTGGAGGGGAGGGAGATTAGAGAGACGGGGTGGTTGGGTGATGGACATTGGGGAGGATATGTGCTATGGTGTTGTGCTGTGAATTGTGTAAGACTGATGATTCACAGACCTGTACCCCTGAAACAAATAATACATTATATGTTAATAAAAGAAAGAGATAAAGAGAGAGAGAAAGGGAGAAAGAAGGAAAGAAAGAAAGAAAGAAAGAGGAAGAAAGACAGGAAGGAAGGAAGGATGGAAGGGAGAAAGAAAGAGAAAGGCAGAGAATGTCTCTGGGTGTGACAGGGAAACAGGCATCATATGACAAACATGAGATTTTTGTGCTAGCTTCCAAGTGTTCTCCTGAAAATCACCTTCTTCAGTGTTGAAAAAGATGTGATGATTGGCATCTGTTTTCTGGATCTATGACCTTTTGATTCTCTAAAGGCTGACAGCGTACCTGACAGTCCACATGGCTTGTTCTGAACTTGGCTTTCCTGGTACTTCACAAAGTTCGAAAGCCTTAAATTCCCTGGATTAAATACCATTCTGCTTGAAAAACCTAGAGTGATTTCTGGTTATGGACAGAATTCAGACTGATACTTATTTATCTTTTTTTTATACCACCCATCTTAACATAGAAATTGGTTATTTTTTAGTGCAATAGTAAGTTTTAGGGCTTTATTTTTTCATAAGATATAGTTTTTTACTACTTCCATGAAAAGTGCCAGAGATTAAACATAAAAATATCTCTAAAACATTATAAAAATCATATTATCAGAAATTATTGGTATGTTGTTCTTGCTATTATAAAATCAAATGAATTCTTAATATTCTAGTTTCTTTGGAATAAATCCAACATTATACATTTCTAGCCTGATTTCTTCAGTACATAAATTAATAGAAGCCATAACATTCAGGAACTGGTTCCTTTGTAATAAGTGAAAAAAAATAAGGTAATGACTGTTTGGCATAAAATAAATACTTTCACCTCTTTCTAGGGAACGCTGCTGGATTCATGAAATAACTGCTTAACCATTATTAAGGCTATAGTAAAAACTGTTAATTAATGTTAATAATCTTTGTAATTTTAGGCATAATTTTAATTCATTTCCTTTACTCAAGCTTAAAATTACTAAATTACCCACTAAGAGTTCCTCATTTTTCTCACCTTTTTGTTAGAAAAATGTTTAGTATTTTTATTACCATTTCTGATATTTAAGAAATGAGAGTAATAGCTAGTACGTTAATAAGCATCTTCCAAGTTACAGACCAGATAAATCATTCACCTGATCTCAAACAAGTGTAGTTCATTTTACACGGAGAAGGACATGAGCCATGTACACCTAATGGCACTGGAGGGCAAGTCTTTGGCCACCATACTAGCTGCTGCCAAGGCAGACCCAGAGACCTCTGGCTAAGAAAGATTTTATTTTACTTTATTTTATTTACTTTTGGCAAAGAAAGATTTTAGCTGCTCCTTATTTCAGCCTCCTGCCTATATGAGTATTAGACCTAGTTATAATAATCATGCAGCTTTTCTATGAACATAATAAGAACAACTTAAAGAACAAAGTTGGTGGCACAGTGGAAATGGGAGAGAAGCTGGGATAAGTATTTCATTTCTGAAGGTGAATCTAGGGGAGTTCAGAGAGGGAACAGATGGGAAAAAGCATGCTGACTTCACCTGCATGTAACCATCTTAAAGACATCACAGACAATGCTCTGAAAAACTTCAGGGTTCAATACTGAAAAAATGAACTGATGATTTTGTGTGTGTGTGTGTGTGTGTGTATGTGCAGCACAATAACATTCCTAAAACTCTAAAAAAAAACTTGATCTGTTTTCCTCTGTCAAATAAATAAATAAAATCCTTTAAAAAATAAAAAGTAATAATAAATAATAATAAAATATCTTTTTTTAAAAGATGTTATTTATTCATTTGGCAGAGAAAGAGATCACAAGTAGGCAGAGAAGCAGGCAGAGAGAGGGGGAAACAGGCTCCCCGCTGAGCAGAGAGTCCGATGCAGGGCTTGATCCCAGGACCCCGAGACCATGACCTGAGCCAAAGGCAGAGACTTAACCCACTGAGCTACCCATGTGCCCCTAAAAATCTAAAATCAGAAAGAAGGGACAAGAGCTAATCACACAAGTACATACACTTATGGAAAAATTTCACCGTCTGTGTGTGGTTACCTTTTCAGTTCAAAAGAAATCACTATGAGGGTAATGCCATAGCAACTCTACTAGAACCGATGAACTGATCTTTAGAAGGTTTGCTGTGTTATCAAGGAAGTGGGCAGAGTGAAATCTTTATCCCTGATAAACACTACTGAATTTGAATGTGACTACAGATTCTAGTAATCAAAAGTGAAGGCAAATTTGAGGTCAGGACCCTTTCTACTTAGTTTACTCTATTCCCAACCACATTACAAATTCCTTGTGCAGGTGGTATTAAGGAGAATGTTAACAACTAGGTGTTCACTATCATGATTTTAAAAATTTTTCAAAAGGATGAAAATATCCTATAGAGAGAGAATAAAAGGGCCACCAAAAAATCCAAAAAAAACCCAAAACCTTTCTAAGCATGAGATTTCTCTTTTTATATAAAATTCATATATAGACAACATTTCATCTTTCCATATTATATAACCTCTATTCCATGGTTCACAAGGCCCAGGTACTATGGTACCAATCTCCATCCCATGTGAAGTTAGTAGGTAGAAGTTGACTATTCATGAACACAGAGATTCTAGAATGTGGGGAATACTTGGGATTTACTATATAATTATCTTTTCCAGAAGGTTGAGTAGTATAGAGAAAAGATGAGCTAAAAAGAGTTTCACAGGTTCTTAGTGAGTTCAACCACATGAAAAGTATTTGCTCTTCTAAATGATTAAAGGCATTAATATAATGGCTATGATCAGGAAGATAAAAGGGATTCAGGAAACCTAATATCAAAGGATATAGAGAATTTTCTTCCCTTAAAACTATTTAAATATGAAATTTCCTCCCCCTCAAAAAACACAAAAACATACATGCCCATAGTTGCATATATTTACTTTTTTGCACATGGATTTCACCTTTGATCAAAATTCCTATAAATACTTTGATTAAAAAGTATTTTTAAAATACTAAAAAACTAAGACAATCCTTATTTTATTAAAATTGAACTATACGCAATTCAGCAGTCCATTAAGGTAAGCATTCAGAAACATATTTGGCAGTCACTAAGAATGTTAACTTATGAGATTTACAGTTAGTCCTACATCTTGGTCTTCCTTATCTTCAGCCCAAAGTTTAAAACCTAGCTCAAGCCTTCTTTTTCCTTAGCACCTATTTCAATAAATATTAAATAAATGAGTGAAGGAAGGAATGAACATTGGAATTGATACTTTTTTTTTCCTATCCAAGTACCTTCCCTTAAAGACTACTATTTATTTCTATATATAATCTGATGTCCTAAAACAATTTTGTCCCAATAGCTAAGGACATAAGATAGAAGCCCCCTATCTATCAAAAAACACCTTAGACTTTTCTGAGATCTCCTAAACTCAGGCCCTCTCAAGTCATCAGAACACAATTGCCTGTTTTCAATCTGATTAGCTGATAATAAATCACAAACCCTAGCAAGATTTTTGTTTCAACTTCTAGATCTGAAATATGAAAATTTTATGGTCCTCTTACATGAAATTGTACTAATCCAATTCATTAAATTAGTTCAACCAGCTTTTCCTTCAGAAGGATTGACAATAAATAAGCTTGGGTCCACATCTTTGCTATTCTGCATTTAGCAGCCAGATCTGCTAAGCTTTCTGTATCTGAGACTCTTACCAGATACTATTCCATTCTGATTACATTCTTCCATTCTAGTAGACAATATTATTTTATAATGTAAGATAGTTGCTGCTATCTAAAAGATACACATAAGAGCAAATATATAATTAGCCTCTTTAAACCAGCAGGACATAAATAGACCATATTTCTAGGGTGACAGAGCAAGTAAAGAAATGTAAAGATGAATAGGAAAAGCCAAAGTTAGCTAATAAATGATATTCATTCATTAGCAAATGGTATTTACAAATCATTCAGATTCTCCCTCTTGCTAAATAAGTCATGGGATATGTTTTTGTTCTAAAGACAAAGTGATGAAGTCCAGATAAAAGAGTCACACCAAATCACCATTATTCACCACACATCTTTAGAAGGCTGAGAATGAGAAAGATAAAGAGAATTAATTCCTGATTTACATATTCTGCTAATAAAGTGGCAAGGTCTTATGGAACAAACACAACAGCTGCAAATTATGTAATTATGTATCTGTATGCAAATTTGCAGACATCTCATAAATGCTGGAACACTATTTGCAATGCTAATTAAGTGGCTTTTATTGCTGCTGCATAATTCCTACATGTGATTTGGTTCCAGATGTCATTGTAGCTTGTGAAACCTTTATTGTCAGGTTAGCTGAGGTAGCACACATTAACACCACTCATAAAAACTCTATTTATAATTAAATTACTTGCAGTGACTCAGTGATTTTTCATCATCCTCCTATCCAACTTTACTACTCATACAGTGTGTAGATTGAGTTGCAACTAGAACTTGGTCTAAAAGAAATTTCTCTGTATCTACATTCCCATACAAGTGGTTAATCTGTTTAATCTTATCCACATAAACTGAGTTAAGTGTCTAATGAGCATAGGGAAGTTCAGATAACAGACTAAAGCCAATAAGGATTGTTAGCAGATGCTACAATGTTTTATTTCAGGTTTTATGGTTGTAAGAAGAATAATTCCATTTGCTATAATCTAATACCAGTATTTTAATCACCTGAAGGGCTATCTATTTTGCAACAATACAAAGTGTTTTGAGAACCATACAGTAGAGAACTGGTAAAATACTTTTAATTTAAAAATAAAAAATATGGCATTATGAAAAAAGTATAAGGGTGCCTGGGTGGCTCCGTTGTGTTACATTAGACTTTTGGTTTCAGCTCAGGTCATGTTCTCAGGGCTGTGGGATTGAGCCCCATATCAGGCTCTGTCCTCAGCATAGAGTCTGCTTGAGATTCTCCCTCTCTCTCTGTCCGTCGCACCTGTGCTCTCTCTTCCTCAAATAAGGATATAAATATTTTTAAGAAAGAAAGAAAAAAGTATATATCAGACACCTACTCTGTGTATAGCACTGAAGGAGTTCCAAAGAAGTGTAATAGATCAGCCCTCAAAGAGCTTATAAATAGTTGGTAAGGCAAGACATAAAAAAAGATTTAGAATATAACACAAGAATATAAGATCCAATTGTTCAGTGGCAACTAAAACAGATGAATGAAATAAGAGATAGTTTTTAAAACTTTTTATTTTTTAAAGATTTTATTTCTTTATTTGACACAGAGAGAGAGATCACAAGTAGGCAGAGAGGTAAGCAGTGAGAGAGGGGAAAGCAGGCTCCCTGCTGAGCAGAGAGCCTGATGCGGGGCTTGATCCCAGGACCCTGAGATCATGACCTGAGCTGAAGGCAGTCGCTTAATGACTGAGCCACCCAGTAGCCCCCTTTTAATAACTTTTTAAATCTAATTATTTATTTCAGTCTTTTCCCCTACCAAAACTTTCATCAGAATCATTGACAATGTAAGAAATATAAACTGGTATTTTCATTGCTACTTTCTACTTCTTCTAAGAAGAATCAGGGCAGTTATATAACCAGCCTCTGATGTTTACAGGACTTTCTTTTAGATGATGGCATTATGGGCATACATCATAAACTATTGTAAGCAGATAACTACCTAATATAATAAGGTGCTGAGTGGGAATTTTCTTGATCGCTAGAGATGGCTCAAGCTCCAAAATAAAACTAAGGCACTAATAAATCCCCTACTTTAAAAATAAGTACCTGATAGCCCTGGTACGTGCTGGCAGGGCTTACCATGAGGCCGCAGAACTGGCAATACTACCATTAATCACCACCTTGCCATACCCTCTCCAGGCTACACAAAATGAGTAATGACTTCATGTACTGCTCTCCGTGAGAGAGCAGTATTCTAATTCTTATGAAGAGAGGAGGAGTTTAAGATTAAGGGAGTGTGCAAGAATGGGAATATAGGATATCATTCTTTGGTTTAATACTTACACAGTGGAAAAGATTCAGGTCCAGTTACTGCTACCCCAGGATGAGAGAGTCCCTATGAGAGCTTGACATCCACACCCAAACATTGGGAGCATATGTGAGTATAAAAATAAGTGCTCATCTCTCAGCCAAACATATTTAAAGGACAGACAAAAGAAATGGATCATTTCCCATGGTAGTTCCCACAGCTTGTGAGGGCCTACTGAAGACAATTGGTCGCTCCCATGGCTCCACATGGAAGCCCAAGGATGCTAAAGAAGTTACTCTACTGCTGGCAGGTAAAGAGGCTCCAGAGCTACAGATACAAACCTGGGTACATGAACCTCTGGTGCCAAATGAAAACTAAGCTACCCTATCCTCAGTGAGAATGGGGGCCAAGTTGAAGTTGTACATTAGTATGAGAAAACATGTGCAGGCACATCAACATCAACAAAATCCATCAATATCAGACTAAACCTAGACTAAACCACAGCTAGAACAATACCAATTCCTCTGCACTACCACGAACATCTTTAGATTCAATTATCTTCTTTCCTGTCCCTGCCCCAACATCAAAGGAGTCACCCTAGAATCAAAGGTGTGGAGCTAGAGGTATCTCAAAGCCAAACCATAACCAGCCCCCTTCCACACACATACATTCATACAAAGAAGGAAAAGATCAAAGCTCCAGGTGCATAAGGAATGAATTTTAAATCATGTATGAATATGAGATATGTGTTCTAAATGGACCAGAATTAAATTTCAATTTCAATAAGGATAAAGGATCAGATACATAACTATGCTATTATATCATTAAGTGTGTTGGAGGGAGGAGGGGGATGGATGGGGATTTAATACAGGGCATTGTAAAATATTAATTGAAAAATAATTTTATCTGATATCCCAAAAATATGAGAATCAAGAATATTGGACATCCTAATTTTTTCTACCTTCTTTCCTTTTCTAAACCTACTTCATTGCTGCCTTTCAAATGCTCTGTATTCAAGAAGAACAGCAATGCCCCAAGATTAGAAACCAAAAGAAAGGTTTGAAAACCAAAACCTCTTTTTTTAAAGATTTATTTATTTCAGAGAGAGAAAAAGCACCAGCAGGAGGGGCAGAGAGAGAGAAACTCAAGCAGACTCAGCACTGAGACAAGTCCAACATGGCACTCAGTCCATAATCATGAGATCACAATCTGAGCTGAAATCAAGAGTCTGATGTTTAACTGACTGTACCACCCAGTCATCTCAAAACACTTTTGAACAAAATTATCAAGACATACTTCACACACAATAATTGCTGCTCATTTAAAGCTCTCTGGTTTGGTCTGGTTCTGATGCTGATGGCCTTTATTGGTATTGAGATATCTACATAGATGGTATTCATGTTTTCCTCTCCTCAGTGTTCAATTTCAATGTGGCCTCCACTCTAATTAAGGAGAGGGTAACCCAGTTTTCCTTTGACACCATCAGGGGTTACTGGCCCCAGACCCCTGCTGTGGGTTTGAAACCTCATTACTGGGCAGCACTAAGGAAACATACAAGTCAATGGTTTTTAGTACATTGAGAATTGGACAACATCACCGCAATCATTCTGGAATATTTTTATTATAATAGACTATTTTTATCACCCTGAAAAGAAATCCCCACTAGCTGTCATTCTCTAGTTTCTCCAAATCTTTGCCCTCAACCTAGAGCTCTAGGTAACCAATAATCTACTTTCCACTTCTATAAATATTCCCATTCTGGACATTTAATATAAATGAAATCATATAATGTGTAGACTTTTGTGTTTGGCTTATTTCGCTAAGTACAATGGTTTCAAGGTTTATGCATATTGTAGAATATATCAACATTCTTCTATATTGATAAATGCTGCTATATTAACAAATAATATCCCACTATATGAATACATATTTTATTTTTCCATTCCTCTGTTAACACACATTTGAGTCATTTCCACTTTTTGACTATTATGAATAATAATGTATAAATATTCATAACGTTTTGTCTCTTTTTAGTGCAATCCTTATCTTATACTTGGGAAGTATTAATTGTTTTCTTTTCTTTTTTGTTTTTGTTTGTTTTGTTTTGTTTTTTTAGTTTATAGTATTACAGGTTTATCGTATATTTTTAAATCATCACATTTTTAGTTGTGTCATTATTCTTACTCTTAACATTGATTGCATCTTAACAAAACACTTCACTTAAAAAAACCCCAAATTTTCCAAGGTTTCTTTGTCTATTGGGCTTAAACATTTTTTTTTATTTGCGTATAGTAGGCACACAATGTTACTTTAGTTTCCGGTGTGCGACATAGTGATTCAGCATTTCTGTATGTTCTGCTATACTCACCTCAAGTGTAGCTACCATCAGTCACTGTATGACTCTAATATATTGTCACTGGCTATATTTTTTTTTCTTATTTTTTTATTTTTTCAGCATAACAGTATTCATTGTTTTTGCACAACACCCAGTGCTCCATGCAAAATGTGTGCTCCCTATTACCCACCACCTGTTCCCCCAACCCCCCACCCCTCACCCTTCAAAACCCTCAGGTTGTTTTTCAGAGTCCATAGGCTCTTATGTCTTGCTTCTCCCCTTCCAATTTTTTTTTATAAACATATAATGTATTTTTATCCCCAGGGGTACAGATCTGTGAATCGCCAGGTTTACACACTTCACAGCACTCACCATAGCACATACCCTCTCCAATGTCCATAACCCCACTGCCCCTCTACCAAGCCCCCTCCCCCCAGCAACCCTCAGTTTGTTTTGTGAGATTAAGAGTCATTTATGGTTTGTCTCCCTCCCCTTCCCATCTAGTTTCATTTATTCTTCTCCTATCCCGCTAACCTCCTATGTTGCATCTCCACGTCCTCATATCAGGGAGAACATATGATAGTTGTCTTTCTCCGATTGACTTATTTCACTAAGCATGATACCCTCTACTTCCATCCACATCGTCGCAAATGGCAAGATTTCATTTCTTTTGATGGCTGCATAGTATTCCATTGTGTATATATACCACATCTTCTTGATCCATTCATCTGTTGATGGACATCTAGGTTCTTTCCATAGTTTGGCTATTGTAGACATTGCTGCTATAAACATTCGGGTGCATGTGCCCCGTTGGATCACTACATTTGTATCTTTAGGGTAAATACACAGTAGTGCAATTGCTGGGTCACAGGGTAGCTCTATTTTCAACTTTTTGAGGAACCTCCATGCTGTTTTCCAGAGTGGTTGCACCAGCGTGCATTCCCACCAACAGTGTAGGAGGGTACCCTTTTCTCCGCATCCTCGCCAGCATCTGTCATTTCCTGACTTCTTAATTTTAGCCATTCTGACTGGTGTGAGGTGATATCTCATTGTTGTTTTGATTTGTATTTCCCTGATGCCGAGGGATGTGGACCACTTTTTCATGTGTCTGTTGGCCATCTGGATGTCTTCTTTGCAGAAGTGTCTGTTCATGTCCTCTGCCCATTTCTTGATTGGATTGTTTGTTCTTTGGGTGTTGAGTTTGCTAAGTTCCTTATAGATTTTGGACACTAGCCCTTTATCTGATATATTGTATGCAAATGTCTTCTCCCATTCTGTCAGTTGTCTTTTGATTTTGTTAACTGTTTCCTTTGCTGTGCAAAAGCTTTTGATCTTGATGAAATCCCAATAGTTCAATTTTGCCCTTGCTTCCCTTGCCTTTGGTGATATTCCTAGGAAGATGTTGCTGTGACTGAGGTCGAAGAGGTTGCTGCCCGTGTTCTCCTCAAGGATTTTGATGGATTCCTTTCTCACATTGAGGTCCTTCATCCAATTTGAGTCTATTTTCATGTGTGGTGTAAGAAAGTGGTCCAATTTCATTTTTCTGCATGTGGCTGTCCTATTTTCCCAGCACCATTTATTGAAGAGGCTGTCTTTTTTCCATTGGACGTTCTTTCCTGCTTTGTCAAACATTAGTTGACCACAGAGTTGTGGGTCTATTTCTGGGGTCTCTATTCTGTTCCATTGATCTATGTGTTTGTTTTTGTGCCAGTACCATGCTGTCTTGATGATGACAGGATTGTAATAGAGCTTGAAGTCTGGAATTGTGATGCCACCAACTTTGGCTTTGTTTTTCAATATTCCTTTGGCTATTCGAGGTCTATTCTGGTTCCATATAAATTTGAGGATTATTTGTGCCATTTCTTTGGAAAAAATGGATGGTATTTTGATAGGGATTGCATTAAATGTGTAGATTGCTTTAGGTAGCATAGACACTTTCACAATATTTATTCTTCCAATCCAGGAGCATGGAACATTTTTCCATTTCTTTGTGTCTTCCTCAATTTCTTTCATGAGTACTTTATAGTCTTCTGCATATAGATCCTTAGCCTCTTTGGTTAGGTTAATTCCTAGGTATCTTATAGTTTTTGGGTGCACTTGTAAATGGGATTGACTCCTTAATTTCTCTTTCTTCTGTCTTGTTGTTGGTGTACAGAAATGCAACTGATTTCTGTGCATTGATTTTATATCCTGACACTTTACTGAATTCCTGGACAAGTTCTAGCAGTTTTGGAGTGGAGTCTTTTGGGTTTTCCACATATACTATCATATCATCTGCGAAGAGTGATAGTTTGACTTCTTCTTTGCCGATTTGAATGCCTTTAATTTCTTTTTGTTGTCTGATTGCTGAGGCTAGGACTTCTAGTACTATGTTGAATAGCAGTGGTGATAATGGACATCCCTGCCGTGTTGCTGACTTTAACGGAAAAGCTTTCAGTTTTTCTCCATTGAGAATGATATTGGCAGTGGGTTTGTCATAGATGGCTTTGATAATATTGAGGTATGTGCCCTCTATCCCTACACTTTGGAGAGTTTTGATCAGGAAGGGATGCTGTACTTTGTCAAATGTTTTTTCAGCATCTATTGAGAGTATCATATGGTTCTTGTCCTTTCTTTTATTAATGTGTTGTATCACATTGATTGATTTGTGGATGTTGAACCAACTTTACAGCCCTGGAATAAATCCCTCTTGGTTGTGGTGAATAATCCTTTTAATGGATTTGTGAATCCTATTGGCTAGTATTTTGGCGAGAATTTTTGCATCTGTGTTCATCAAGGATATTGGTCTGTAGTTCTCTTTTTTGGTGGGATCCTTGTCTGGTTTTGGGATCAAGGTGATGCTGGACTCATAAAGTGAGTTTGGAAGGTTTCCTTCCATTTCTATTTTTTGGAACAGTTTCAGGAGAATAGGAATTAGTTCTTCTTTAAATGTTTGGTAGAATTCCCCTGGGAAGCCGTCTGGCCCTGGGCTTTTGTTTGTTTGGAGATTTTTGATGACTGTTTCAATCTCCTTACTGGTTATGGGTCTATTCCGGTTTTCTGTTCCTTCCTGGTTCAGTTGTGGTAGTTTATATGTCTCTAGGAATGCATCCATTTCTTCCAGATTGTCAAATTTGTTGGCATAGAGTTGTTCATAGTATGTTCTTATAATTGTCTGTATTTCTTTGGTGTTAGTTGTGATCTCTCCTCTTTCATTCATGATTTTATTTATTTGGGTCCTTTCTCTTTTCTTTTTGATAAGTCTGGCTAGGGGTTTATCAATCTTTTTAAGTCTTTCAAAGAACCAGCTCCTAGTTTCATTGATTTGTTGTATTGTTTTTTTGGTTTCTATTTTATTGATTTCTGCCCTGATCTTTATGATTTCTCTTCTCCTGCTGGGTTTGGGGTTTCTTTCTTGTTCTTTCTGCAGCTCCTTTAGGTGTAGGGTTAGGTTGTGTACTTGAGACCTTTCTTTTTTCTTGAGAAAGGCTTGTACCGCTATATATTTTCCTCTCCGGACTGCCTTTGCTGTGTCCCACAGATTTTGAACCGTTGTGTTTTCATTATCATTTGTTTCCATGAATTTTTTCAATTCTTCTTTAATTTCCTGGTTGACCCATTTATTCCTTAGAAGGATGTTGTAGTCTCCATGTATTTGGGATCTTTCCAAATTTCCTCTTGGGATTGAGTTCTAGCTTCAGTGCATTGTGGTCTGAAAATAGGCAGGGAATGATCCCAATCTTTTGATACCAGTTGAGACCTGATTTAGGACCCAGGATGTGATCTATTCTGGAGAATGTTCCATGTGCACTAGAGAAGAATGTGTATTCTGTTGCTTTGGGATGAAATGTTCTGAATATATCTGTGATGTCCATCTGGTCCAGTGTGTCATTTAAGGCCTTTATTTCCTTGTTGACCTTTTGCTTGGATGATATGTCCATTTCAGTGGGGAGTGTTAAAGTCCCCTACTATTATTGTATTAGTTTGATGTGTTTCTTTGATTTTGTTATTAATTGGTTTATATAGTTGGCTGCTCCCATGTTAGGGCCATAGATATTTAAAATTGTTAGATGGTCTTGTTGGAGAGACCCTTTGAGTATGATATATTGTCCTTCCTCATCTCTTATTATAGTCTTTGGCTTAAAATCTAACTGATCTGATATAAGGATTGCCACCCCAGCTTTCTTCTGATGTCCATTAGCATGGTAAATTGTTTTCCACCCCCTCACTTTAAATCTTTGGTGTCTTTGGGTCTAAAATGAGTTTCTTGTAGGCAACATATAGATGGGTTTTGTTTTTTTATCCATTCTGATACCCTGTGTCTTTTGATTGGGGGCATTTAGCCCAGTAACATTGAGGGTAACTATTGAGAGATATGAATTTAGGGCCATTATTAGCCTGTAAGGTGACTGTTACTGTATATTGTCTCTGTTCCTTTCTGATCTACTACTTTTAGGCTCTCTCTTTGCTTAGAGGACCCCTTTCAATATTTCCTGCAGAGCTGGTTTGGTGTTTGCAAATTCTGTCAGTTTTTGTTTGTCCTGGAAGCTTTTTATCTCTCCTTCTATTTTCAGTGATAGCCTAGCTGGATAGAGTATTCTTGGCTGCATGTTTTTCTTGTTTAGTGCTCTGAATATATCATGTCAGCTCTTTCTGGCCTGCCAGGTCTCTGTGGATAAGTCTGCTGCCATTCTAATATTTTTACCATTGTATGTTACAGACTTCTTTTCCCGGGCCACTTTCAGGATTTTCTCTTTTTCACTAAGACTTGTAAATTTTACTATTAGGTGATGGGTTGTGGACTTATTCTTGTTGATTTTGAGGGGGTTTCTCTGCACTTCCTAGATTTTGATGCTTGTTCCCTTTGCCATATTAGGGAAATTCTCTCCAATAATACTCTCCAATATACCTTCTGCTCCCCTCTCTCTTTCTTCTTCTCCTGGAATCCCAATTATTCTAATGTTGTTTCATCTTATGGTGTCACTTATCTCTCTCATTCTCCCCTTGTGTTCCAGTAGATGTTTGTTCCTCTTTTACTCAGCTTCTTTATTCTCTGTCATTTGGTCTTCTGTATCACTAATTCTTTCTTCTGCCTCATTTATCCTAGCAGTGAGAGCCTCCATTTTTGATTGCACCTCATTAATAGCTTTCTTGATTTCAACTTGTTTAGATTTTAGTTCTTTAATTTCTCCAGAAAGGGATTTTATCTCTCCAGAGAGGGTTTCTCTAATATCTTCCATGCCTTTTTTGAGCCTGGCTAGAACCTTCAGAATCGTCATTCTAAACTCTAGATCTGACATATTACCAATGTCTGTATTCATTAGGTCCCCAGCCTTCGGTACTGCCTCTTGTTCTTTTTTTTTGTGGTGAATTTTTCCGCCGTGTCATTTTGTCCAGATAAGAGTATATGAAGGAGCAAGTAAAATACTAAAAGGGTCGCAAAGACCCCAGAACAATGCGTTTTAACCAAATCAGAAGAGACCCCAAATCGTGGGGGGGGAAGGGGATAAAAAGAGGTTAAAAAAAAAAAAGAAAAAGTTCAAAAAGAAAACAAATAAAGAAAAAATATAAAAAAGAAAGAAAAAATATATATATTAAATAAACTAGTTAAAAATGTTAAAAAAAAGAAAAGGGTAAAAGTTTAAAAAAATTTAGCAGAAGAAGAAAAAAAATTGAAAAAAAAGTTAAATTAACTGCAAGACTAAAGAATCATGGGGAGAAAGCCACGAGTTCCATGCCTTGCTTTCTCCTCCTCTGGAATTCCACTGCTGTCCTTGGTATTGAACCTGCTTTCTTTGGTAGATGAACTTCTTCCTGGCTGGATTTTTTGTTGATCTTCTGGGGGAGGGGCCTGTTGTAGTGACTCTCAAGTGTCTTTGCCTGAGGTGGAATTGCACCACCCTGACGGGGCCTGGACTAAGTAATCCGCTCGGGTTCGCTTTCGGAAGCTTTTTGCCCTGAACGCTTTCCATAGAGTTCCAGAGGACGGGAATGAAAATGGTGGCCTCCCATTCTCTGCCCCGGTGGAGCGGAGAGCCCGGAGCTCCACTCCTCAGTGCACCCCCAGAGAACAGCGCCCAATCACTCCTGTATCCCCGGCCTCAAGCCGCGCTCTGAGCTCACCCAGCTGTGATTGGTTCAAGATAACCCTGAGCTGAGAGCTCAGTCCTCAGCTCTGTCTCTGTAGCCAGCTTCCCCATTCTAATACCTGCGAGCTCTGCGACACTCCAACACCCCCGATCCTTCTGTGACCCTGCGGGACCTGGGGCCACGCTGACCATGCGTGGGCTTCACCCCGGTTTAGCCTCTAGAGCAATGTCCCTCAGTGGAATAGACTTTTAAAAGTCCTGATTTTGTACTCTGTTGCTCTGCCGCTTGCCAGGAGCCGGCCCCTCCCCCCATGGTCCATCTTCCCGTTGCTTTGGATTCACTTCTCCACCAGTCCTACCTTTCAGAAAGTGGTTGATTTTCTGTTTCTAGAATTGCTGTTCTTCTTCTCTTCGGTCTCCCATTGGATTTGTAGGTGTTTGCCATGTTTAGATAATGTATCTAGTTGATCTCCTGCTACCTGATGTAGTCTCAGCCTGCTGCTTCTCCGCCATCTTGACTCCTCCAGGTATTCTTTTTTAAATGCTTTATAAACTTCACTGAAGCCATCTAGGCCTAAGCTTTTCTTCAGGACAAGTTTTTAAATTACTAACTATATCACTTTCTTTGTTATGACTCTAATTAGATTTTCCATTTCTTCTAAGTTCGTTTCAGTAGTTAATGTCATTCTAGGAATTTTTCCTTATTAATATTCTTTGCTACTTGGGACATTGTTATCTAAACTTTAATCCTTTAGACACAGTTTTAGTTCTTGAAACATATTTATAATAGCTATAAAAGTCTTCATCCTTTAAGTCCAACATCAGGACTTCCTTAATGACAATTCCCATTGATTGCTTTTTTTCCCTGTGTCTAGCCATACTTTCCTTTTTCATTTTTTGAGTTTTTTATTCTTGCTGTTGTAAATTGTACATTTTAGAAAATATAATTTGTCAATGAAATACCTCCTCTCAGGTTTTCTTTTGCTGCTATTTTGTTCTTGATGCCACTGTTTTAGTGACTTTCCAGGAGTAATTCTATAGAGACCGTATTCCCTGTAATTTGTGGCTTCTGAAGTCTGTGCTGGATAACTTAATCATTTTTCAGGGATTTCCTTGAAACAGTAAGTTTCCCAGACTTTGTACAAGTCTGTGTGTGTGTGTTGGGACATACAATCAACACTCAGGTGGTTTACAACTATCCTTTAATCTTTACATTCTCCTGATTCACAGCCTCAAGTAAGTCGGATGCAAGATATTTGGGACCTCTCAAGTCTTTCAGGTGTACACACACCTCTTTATTTGTACATGGCCTTTTAGATCCCTAGGAATATAATGGAACTTTTCAAAGGTCCCTATGGGTATCTCATTATCCAGATATTTAAGATTTTGACAAGCCTCTTATTTGTTCCAAGTGATTATCACAGACCCCAGGAGGGCAATGTTAAACAATGCAGTGTTTTAAACAAATGCATTGTGGATAAAAGAACTGAGTCAAATCAAATAATGACAGTAGCCTACAAATGGAGCTTTTGAGCGACATACTATACAGATTAAAGAGTGACAGTGATCTGGGAATGAGACTTCTTGATGGGCTCCAAACCCACTGTGATCTCCAATTGCTGCAAAGTTGCTGGTTTTCACAGCTTCAGTGGTTGAAAGGCTGCTGGTTTTCAAGTCTACTACAAAGCTGGGGAGAGGAGGATGGAAGTAAGTTACAATACCACCAAAGTTGCTCATCTTACCAAACTTCCACACTTTTTCTTGAGTAAACACCCCTCAGATGTTCCAAGTTTTTAGTTGACTTCCAGATTTCTGAAAAGGTTGGTGATGAACAACTTGTGCCACCATTTTCATTGTTTTTATGTTAGGGCAGATTTATGGAGGTCCTCAGTCCACTATTTTACAAGTCTTGCCAGAGTTAATGTATGTTTAATTTGGGGTATGAACACTGAATATTTTTTTTCTGTAAATTTCTTAGTTTCATTTCCAGAGATGCCTGGTTGGCATAATCAGTTAAATCTGACTCTTGGTTTTGGCTCAGGTCATCATCTTATGGGTCAACCTAACAAAGGCTATTATCACATGACAAATCAAGGATAGTGAACTCATTCATGATTGTATAACTAAAAAATCCAGAGAATAAGATTTGCTGTCCCCATCAGAGATTCCAAGGTACTTGTCCTTCACCTTTGCAGTCTACATGCATAACACGTACTTGAAAGGTAGAATTTTTAAGATGTTTAAATAAACCACATGGATATGAGTACTTTCTCTTTTTTTCATCTGCAATATATTCTTTGATTTCCACTTTCTAGAATGTTTACTACTGCTTAGCTGGTAGAGATAAAAAATGAAATGCTCAAAGAAGAAAGGAAATAAGTGATAGAGATATTGGTGGATTAAGAAAATTGAACCACTCATCAAAATAAAAGAGATGGAAGATTATCTGGGAAACTGCCATCTGGGAAACTGCCATTGAATATGTGTATGTAGATCAACCTTACCCTCTCTGGGTTTTGGCATTTTGCACAAGTAGCAAACAATTTCCTAAATAAAAAATAAATCAATCCTGGGTGAGGACAAAGTATTATTGATCTAGGTATACCATGTCTGTCAAAACATCACAGTATGATTTGTGAGAGTACATCATTGTGGTTTTCCATGATGTTGAACTCAAAAGATGAAGCTGTCTACTGGGCATATTAAATGTATCTTTAATAATTCCATATAGATCCCATCCATAATTTTATTTATTTTTTTCTTAATTCCATAGATGTTTTATCCTTTTTATGAAGTAAAATTCAGTTTGATTTCAACCTTGACGTATTCCCAGTTCTTTTAACCCTTAAATACAAATATGTCTCAAATACAGCCTTATATACTAAGTAGAGATAAATAGGGATCACTTTCTTAGATCTTAAGGCACAAACTGATCTGGAGCCACAAGAACTATAAAAAAGCCCACTGAAACTATATGCTAGTAAGCCCAGAAGATCACCAGTTATCCAAGTCTCATGTTCTAATCACATTTCTACCCAGTTCCTTATTATTATTTTTATAAACTTTACCAGTCCTTTCAGAATGATTACTCCTTTGGATGATATACTGGGGTTTTTGCTTCTTTTTGCTCTAAGACTGCCTTTTAGAGTACCCAGTGGGTTCTACTTTTGGTGGCTCTGCTCTAGGAGTGGTACAATTTACCAATCCAAACTGTTCCATATACTGTTGCCATACTAAATTTCTTATAGTGATTTTTTATCTGTTACATATCTGCTCAGAAATCTTTAATAACTCCCTATTTCATACTGTACCAACACAGAGCCTCCACAGCTTTCAAGGATTTCAGATTCATGGTTGAACCCTGGTAATCCAACATAATTACTTGCTACTCCAAAACCCATATCACCCAAAGCAAATAAACTGATCTTCCATTATCTTCCCCCAACTGACCTTAATATGATTCTTTATTTATCGCCCAGCTTAAAATGATTTTCTTCTTGTTAATCTATAAGTGCTGTTTTTGATGTTACTGTTATTTGTGGGGATATTGGTTTTACATTTTATTTACCAATGATAACTAAATATGGTGATTATAAAACTTATTGTCCAAACCAGGACACTTTTAAAAGTGGAGTACTATTAATGATATGGCTGGACAAAATGCAAAAACCAGAATGCTTCAGACAAACTGGAACAGTCACAAGCAAACCAGGTCTCTTAGTCACCTTGTAAGGCAATCTGTATATAAAATTTTTAAAATAATATTGCACACAAATTACAAAGTTATTGAGCAAATTATAACTCTACTGTGGATTCATATTTAATTACCAAGGAGAGAAAAAAGCAGCTATAATCTTAATAGCTTAGACAAATGCAAACCAGACTTTAAAATACCTATTTCTTAGCCATAGATGTTCCCTGTTTGGCTCATCATAGTAAGCCACTATCTTTTAAATAGATAAAGTAAATCCAACATATCAACAATTTCTATATTAATTTGGAATGCTTGATTTTTTTTTTTTTTTGCAAGCTAGTTGAAGAACCCATTAGTAGGAAAGTGGTGCTACTTTTATCCTCATCTCATAAAATCTAGCTGCTCAGAGAAATTCAAAGTTCATTTCATGACCAAAGGTGAATTAGCCAAAAGTTAATATAAAAGTTTAATTCAGTTAATCAAAACCAATCCAATCTACTTGGTCTGTTTAGCTTTACAAAACACTGATAGAAATCTCTCCATAATTAGTCTTGAAATATTAGGCATTATTAATTGAGACAACTGAAAAAAAGGCAATTGTTTTAATCACTTAGAAGATACCCATATAACAAGACATCCATCCCAGAGAATTGAGGAAAAAGACGGGCCTCATATAAGGCAACCACATAGTTTTCCTGTGAAAAGGACAGACTAAGGGAACATAATTCTGACCAGCTGATGATAGCCCAAGGGAAAAAAAACTTCATCTCTTTCAAGAACAGCCAGAAAAAAACCAGCTCTGAGGCAGAAGACAGAGCCCTGGTTGTGGTGCCAGTGGACCGTCTCATAAAAACAACAATAAGACGTCAATAATACCTGTATTTAACATTTATTAAGCACTTACTACATATCAGGCAATACTAAACCTTCAAGGCTTCTTTCCCCATACTTAATTATCAACTGAAATTCTGCTTTCTCCTTTCAGTACCTGGAGACTACCCTGATCAAAAACTATGTTAAAAGGTCGGTGGAAATGAGTTAACTGAGAATGTCCCAGAACAAATGTTTACACAGCTATTAGACAGTGTACATGATTACATGTCCTTGGGCTTATTAGTCCCTACCCAACAGAGATGGATTTTATAGAAGTTATGACTCTGATGTAAAACTAGTTTGAGATGTTTTATAAGTAGCCTGGGAGTTCCTTTCACCGTTACTCAGGCACTGCGCAGTGTCTTTATTTCTGTGATGTGAGTGGCTCTCACTGGCTTTCATGTTCCAACAAAAAAGCCATTTACCCTGCTGTGGGAGAAGTGACCAGGTGGGAAATACTGTTAATTCTGCATGAAAAAAAAAAAAAAAAAAGATGAGACTTTAACAAATGTTTCAGCTTTTCAAAGTCAAAGCTTTGTGTTCCTCTGGCACATCATGCACGTTTTCAGGCATTCCCAGAGAAGAGGCATTTATTTGGAGCTGCTTTATGCAGATTCATTTTCTCTGAATGCACCAGAGCAGAGACACCGTCAGTTCTTTTGCCAACAGGCTGGCTTCCTTACAAAGGAGTTGAGTCACAAGCCCGCAGGACAGGCAGGCCTCACAGAGCAGAGGCCCCTCTCCTGAAGGCGGCCACTCTCTTCCTCTGCACCAGGAGAGGCTGACCCACATGACACTGAATTCCATCAAATTCACCCGGCACCTGCCTTCTGAGCTCACTATGCCACCTTGAAGCTTATAAACCTCAACTCTGATCCTATCTCCAAATTAAGGTTGGGAGAAATTAGGGAGCAGAAAAGGGAACTGAGATGGCAGTCATTACAAGAAACTACCCCCAAATCCTTTTGTAAATCTACAAAAGAGCCAAAGCCAGAGCAATCACTATTAGAGTTTACTTTGCATAATGACCTTGAGAACGCTGAGATACTTTGAAGCAGATCTGCAAATCCGTTCTTGAACTCTGAAAGAGTTGAGGAGTACTGCCAAATTTTTCAGACCCCTGAGGTTGCCCACCATTGTTGGAATGTCATGCAATGCCCTAGGGACATAGGTGCGGCCTGAGGTGCAGGAGAGGGCGCCTGGGTGGCTCAGTGGGTTGAGCCGCTGCCTTCAGCTCAGGTCATGATCTCGGGGTCCTGGGATCGAGTCCCGCATCGGGCTCTCTGCTTGGCGGCGAGCCTGCTTCCCTCTCTCTCTCTCTGCCTGCCTCTCTGTCTACTTGTGATCTCTCTCTGTCAAATAAATAAATAAAGTCTTAAAAAAAAAATCCCTCCTGAAGGGAGCACAGCTCCATCCGGCTAGCATGACAGGAGCTGGAGAGGAAGAAGAGCAGCCTGCCATTCAGCAGACTTGCTTCTCCAATGTACTCTAACTGCTGTAAATAGGGCACTATAGATCCACTAACTGGAAGTCAGGGCACTCAGTGGCTCTTTGCAGACACATTGCTGTGACTGCGTCCCAGAGGGCTCTTGACGGTGACCCAGGGACTAGCTCAGTGAAACACCAGGGACCAGGACCAGAAAATCTATACTTCATCACCCTTCCATATCTAACAGCACCAGCACAAAGAAAATAATCTGCAAGGGCCTGGACTAATAGGCCACCTGACAATAAAATCCATATTGGAAAAACTTCCTTTCATAAATCCTGAGATATTCAGATCAGGATTCCCCAGCAAGATCTTCCTAGGGTTTAGAGACCCTGATATAGGACTGCTCTATTGATTCCAGTCCCCACTCACTCCTCCTACTAGACGCTCTTCAGGGCCTTGATCGTGAAGAAGCTGAGAGATAAAAGCCACACGTGGTTTTTGAAAATAAAAAGATTTCATTGATCAGCCTCTTGCACCATCTTTCACCTAACAAGCCTCTGCTACTTTGGAACAGCCATTTGTTGCTGAGCACCTGCCAGCCCCAGGCACCGAGAGAGGTATGGCAGACACAAGGAACAGGATGGACATCTTGCTCCCCTGGAGTATATGGGCTAGTGATAGAAGTTCACAGCAAATACACCTACAATAAGACAGTTATGTGGTGATGAGAAGGAGGAAGGCATGAACAGAGCTCTGAGACAGAGATAACATTGGGACAGAGGATAAAGGTTCCAGGTAGTGTGCTCAGGGGAGGCTGCTCTGAATCGCTGAGACTTCAGCCGAGACGAGAAATATGAGAAATGACCAGACATTGGCAGGGAAGAGGGAAATGAGCTCCTTTCAGAAAGGAAAGCAGTAAGCCTGAACACTAGAACTAAAAGAGAGTTGACATGAGATGAAGCTAAGGAAGTAGGTAGGGACCGTATCATGCAGCCCTGAGAATCTGGGAGAGAACCTTGCTTTGTACTTCTGTATAAAAGAAAACCACTGCAGGGCTTTACTCAGGGGAAGAAAAGGATGAAGATCAATATTTGCTGAATGAAGGAATGAATGAGTGGATGAATTCATCTCTTCTTAACCTCACAGTGGACTGTGGATGGAGTCTGTGGATCTTGTGTCCTCTCTCCCCCCACTCTCTCCTATTACTGTCTTTTTTTTTTTTAAGATTTTACTTATTTATTTGACAGACAGAGATCACAGCAGACAGAGAGAGAGGAGGAAGTAGGCACCCTGCTGAGCAGAGAGCCCGATGTGGGGCTCGATCCCAAGACCCTGAGATCATGACCTGAGCTGAAGGCAGAGGCTTTAACCAACTGAGCCACCCAGGTGCTCCCTATTACTGTCTTTTCATGACTACTTTTGGCAGTATGAAAGCCAACTCCTTTCTCTCCCTTATAACTCACTTCTTTCCACACAAATTTGGACCACACTGGGAGAGGAGAGCCACGTGCCAGTCTGGTTATCCTTTGAAAGATATGGAGACCTGCAGAAGTGCTTGCTGACTTTTGTATTTGAATATATATATATATTTAATTTGCCATTTGCTCACCCTAGCCGCTGTCCTCTTCCCTAACCATGGGAGTATTTATCTCTTAGAATGGAAATCCCAAACAGCCTCAGTAACTTCTTTACTCCAGTTCTCTGTGCAGATATGCTCCCCAGCTCTGCAAACCCAGAAGCACCAAATCTGCCCTTTTGTTCCTGCTTTACAGGTGTGCTTACAACCTCCAGCAATTTCCTAACATCTCTCTGAGGAATGGATTTTATTTGGACCCAAGTTTGTATCACAAGATTGGCATGGAAATCTCAACTGATCACAGCCTTTCTGCATTTTGAAAGTATCTAAGGTCTGACCTCGTCTTTCTATAGCGCAAGAGAAAGCCTTATGGCTGCTATCTAAACACTTCTTCATGCAGCGCATATTTTGCATAAGTTAAATAGATAATGGGCTGCTCTAGGGTTGTATAATGTTCTGCATTTGTTTTTCTTCCCTTTATCCTTTTTTTTTTTATCTCCTCTAGGTGATTCATCAGGCACACTTTCTTGAACCAGCTGTGAGAGATTAAGAAATGTTATTTGCATTTATGGGAGGATTTCTCAGGCAAGGAACAATCTGCCTGTTGAATACATTCATGTAAATAGAACAAATGTTTTAAACCTGAGCAAAACGAAAGCAAGGGGCACATGAGAGAGGGAAAAAAAAAATTCCTCTCAGCATGAACCATGCAGAACTTTGATCTTAACTTCAAATGAGGCTGGGTCTCACCACGTGTGACAAGGCTCTCCATCCAGGATTTCTGCAGCTCTGGTTAGAATTCAGGCTTGCGCTAACAAGGCTTCCCTTTCTCTTTCAATTCCACTGTTGCAGTTGTGGAAGATCCTTCATTCAAACCTGTCTCTCACAGGAGACCGCAGGGTGTAAGGGAAGTGCAAGGAAGAGGAAAAAAAGCACTGGACCAGGAGCTGAGAGGCCCAGGTTCTGCTTTCACCTGGGCCAATGATAAATATAATTATTACTAATAAACTTAAAACTCAAGGCACAATTTTCACCACCATAACAAAGCCCATATTCATTGCCTTATATGTGTCAAGTACTGTACTAGGCATTTTATTAAAATATACCCTTAAATCTTCCCAATATGTATCTTTTTAACAAATGCAGAAACAGAGACTTGGACAGAATAAGTGATTTTCCCATGGTCACTTTGCTAATTATGGGACTTTGATCAGCTAATTAAACTTTTCTAGGTTTCCCTCAATCGTTGTTGTCTTTTGTTTTTAATCTGAAAAATGCAGAGCTGAAATGGGTGAGCTCTATGGTTTTTTCTAACTCCACGGTTATTTCATTAGACCCATGAGGTGTTTCTCTGCACTTTGAGTTCTACCAAAACAGTTCTGCTACCCCACTCACCTGAGTCTCTACCACCTGAACAAAAGAAAAAGAAAGGAAAATAAGGCAGTGGTGCTGTAATGGAAAATCACTCCAAGTACAGCTTCTGGTTTCTAGCATCTGTCTCAGAGCACACATTCAGGGGTGGCTCTTCGTATCGGTTGGTGTGTGGGGACATCAGTCGACTTGCTTATTCTTAAATTTTCACCAAGTTCCTAATCTCTTCATTTTTGAAGGTGTGGGTCTAGATAACCTCTAGAATAGCTATACATTCTATTATTATATATCTAGGAAAACTGAAACACCAAATTATGAAAAGCTACAATAATCAGCATCAGACTCAGACCAGAAAAAATTTCTTTTATTCTGCCTCTCCTTGTTAGCTAGTTCCTTCCTGCTTGCTTTGCTTTCTAAGGTAATCTATAAACACACATGGGCATCTTTGTTCTCAAGGCCTAACATTAAGAAAATTATAGAAAGGGACAAGCAGTTCGGCAAATTTCAAGTAGAAACGGTGAATGGCCTTGAAATCTCTAGACAGTACAGGTGCACCTGGGTGGTTCAGATGGTTAGGCATCTGCCTTCCGCTCAGGTCATGATCTCTGGTCCTGGGATGGAGCCCCACATTGGGCTCTGACCTCAGTGGGGAGCCTGCTTTTCTCGCTTCCTCTGCCTCTCCCCCTGCTTGTATTCTGTCTCTGTCTCTGTCTATCTCTCAAATGAATAAATAAACTCTTAAAAAAAAGAAAAAAGAAAAGAAAGATAGTACAGATGTGAGATCACAAATGCAAGGGTAAAAGGGAACAGCAAGTTCAGCCCTAAATTTTCCCGGGATTATACAGTGTTCTGATTGCTGTCTACTTACAAGCAATAAATAATACTGAAGTTATATATATGGGTGTGTGTGTGTGTGTGTGTGTGTGTGTGTTTGGGGGGGCAGAGAAAGAGAGATGGGTAAATTATTTGAAATATCACCATTGGTAAATACTAGATTTGATTCATTTTGTTGCTTTGTTTTGTTTGTGGAAGAACTTTGATGTCACACAAAACTAAATTGTGATATAAATCCCACAAATTTCCATTGAAGAGGAAAGCTTTATTTTTTGAAACTGAATATAACTCCTGTCCTCAAAGGTTGCAGATAAGTCTTTGAGTTGCTGATAATTTACCCACCAGTTGAAAAGCTTTATTCTTCAGCTTTGGGTCCACACCTAGGGCTGAATATTTGCTTGCCAGAGTTTAGAACTGAGTGGGGATAAAATCAAAGCCCAGTTAAAGTTCAGGGACCTGAAATTTCTGCTATGAACCCCATGCTCTCTGCGTATCCCCTTCACCACACTTTTCTTTCTTTCTGAAAATAATCTGACTAGTTACCAATTATTTACTTTATACCATAAAAATGCAATTAAATGATAGAAATAATTCAAGACTTGCACAAAAATCTTAACTGGAAACTGATTTTTAGGTATCCTAAATGTTTCAAAACTATTTCCAGATATTTTAGTAAACCCTTAGAATTCCGGGCCAGAAATGTATTTAGTTAGTTAGAAATAATTTCAAACTTTAAGAAATGCTGCAAGAACCTTATTGACATCCACTCTCTGGTAAACCTAACTCAGAATGACATCAACTCAGAAATGCAGAATCAGAAGAGAGAGAAAGATTACTAATGTTACTTTATCTAAAATCTATTTAAAGTCTATGCCTGATGAAATTAAGGTATCCTTCTCCTCTGGCATCTTGGACCTGGACCACAGAAGGAGGAAGGGAAAACTGGATGGGAAGAAATCAGAGAGGGAGACAAACCATGACAGACTCTGGAATCTGGGAATGAAAGTGAGGGTTAAAGAAGGGAGAGGGGGTGGGTGTGTTATGCCCAAGTTTTCGTGTCCAAGAGACCACCAAGGAGTCAAGCACCGATGCAATCACATGAGGGTTTATTTGACAAGCTTAAGCTTGGGCCCCAAGTATACCTGACACAGCAGAGTAGGGACTTTGACCTGAACCAGATTACAGTCAGAGTTTTTAAAGGCAGAGTAGGGGTGGACTGGGCGGTGGGTGAGGAAAAAGGGGATTATGGATGATGTAAGTCTCTAAGGAATTTTGGAAGCAAGGTCTCCAGGACCTTGAGGGGCTAGCTATTGTTGGGAGGAAGGTTATTTATTACCAATAATAAAAATCATCTTGTGAGACCCTTTAGATATATATCGGTGGGCCATATGCTTGGGAATGATTCTCGACATAAAGTTTCCTAAAGGAATTATTAAAGTAGACTTACAGGATCCTGGTTGGACCTGTTGCAGCAGGGGGTCGGTCAGGCTAGGATTGTCACAGCAAAACCTCAAGGTGAGGGCAGTTGAGTCCCCAGGGGAGAGCCACTCTGTCTGTTTCAAGGGCTTGTCAGTAGGTAAGGAATTTTAATGATTTTCCTCTGCCTCTGTTTCCCACATCATGTGGATGGGGTAACTGGGTGAGGGATATTAAGGAGGGTATATGTGGTGATGAGCACTGGGTGTTATATGCAACTAATGAATCGTTGGACACTACATCAAAAACTAATGATGTACTAATTGAACATAATAATTTTGAAAATAATTAATTAAAAAATAAAGTCTATCCCTGAACTTACCAATTACAGGCAATAATAAATTGTTTTTCCTTTAAAAAAAGCTGATACCATGCAACCTCCCCCCACCTCTGCCCCACTGTGGGACATGTGTGTGACATTCTTCCAGGAATCTCCCAACTAAATGTTAGTATCTTTGCTAGAGGGGAAAAAGGAAAAACAACCTTAACCTGACAATGGCAAGGCCTCTGGTACCTTGTTGGTCCTCTTTAGTATATGAAAGTTCTTTTGAAACCTCCCTTTTCCTTACCTCCCCAACCCCAACCCCATAGTATACAATCAGCCACCCCTACAACCCAGGTGCAGCACTGCTTTTACTGCCCAAGGGCCCTCTCTTCATGCTTCAATTAAACCACGATTTTGCACAAGAAAGAAAGAAAGAAAGAAAGAAAGAAAGAAAGAAAGAAAGAAATCCTGTAAGAATAAAAATAGTACAAAGAACACCGAAACACCTTCAATAAGATTAACTAATTATTAACATTTTTTTAAAGATTTTATTTATTTATTTGACAGAGATCACAAGTAGGCAGAGAGAGAGGAGGAAGCAGGCTCCCCACTGAGCAAAGAGCCCCATGCAGGTGCTCGATCCCATGACCCTGGGACCATGACCTGAGCCGAAGGCAGAGGCTTTAACCCACTGAGCCACCCAGGCTCCTCCTAATTATTAACATTTTACCCCACTTCTTTTATCATGTACTTTCTAGCTGTCTCTTTACTTCTATACCTCTCCATTTCTCTCTCTCTCTCTCTCTCTCTCCATGTGTGTGTATAAGGTAAATTAGTTAAGCTGCATATGTTGTGGCCTTTACACTTCAGTTATATTTCCTAAAAACAGGACTATTCTATGTACCCTCAATTTCAATTTTCAATGTGAATAAATTCATAAAATACATTTATGCATTACTCTTATCTAATTTTCTATTTTCCTATTTTTTTAAGATTTTATTTATTTATTTGACAGAGAGAAACACAGCAAGAGAGAGGGAACACAGCAGAGGAGTAGGAGAGGGAGAAGCAGGCTTCCCACTGGGTAGGGAGCCCAATGCGGGACTCGATCCCAAGACCCCGGATCATGACTGAGCCGAAGACAGACGCTCAGTGACTGAGCCACCCAGGCTCCCCTATTTTCCTTTTTTTTTTTTTAATATTTTATTTATTTGATAGAGAGAGATATCACAAGTAGGCAGAGAGGCAGGCAGAGAGACAAGAGGAAGCAGGCTCGCTGCTGAGCAGAGAGCCCAATGCGGGGCTCGATCCCAGGACCCTGAGATCATGACCTGAGCCGAAGGCAGAGGCTTTAACCTACTGAGCCACCCAGGCGCACCCCCCCATTTTCCTATTTTTAAAATTGATCCAATAATGTACTTAATAACATTTTTTTTCTCTTCCATATAGGATCCAATCTAGAAGCAGGAATTACAATTACTTATTGTGTCAAAATCAGATTTTCTAATATTGTAATGGTGCTGCATAAAAACTTACAATTTTAGTTTAAAAATTAAAAACCAAACATATTAAAACAACTATAACTACAATAATATGTTATTGAATGCATAATTTTAAAAAGATGTTACTCGCAACATAAAATGTGAGGAGTAGAAATAAACATATAAAGTTTCTATATGCTACTAAAGTTAAAGTGTTACTAGTTTTAAATAGGATGTTACAACTGGAAGAGGTCTCATGATACCCACAAAGGAAAAAACCTGTAGTAGATACAAAAAAGCTTATGTAAAAAGAGTCAAAGAAAACTACCAGAAAAAAGTCATTAAATCACAAATGAAGAAAGCAAGAAGAAAATGATCTACAAAATGTCCCAAAAAATTTTTACCAAAAAAGCAATTTTAAGTCATTACTTTTCAGTAACTAATTGAAATGTAAACGGATTAAATTCTCTAAACAAATATCAGAGAATGAATGAATGAGTAAACAAACAAGGCTCATACACAAGCTGCCTACAAGATACTCACTTCAAGGACTCACATAGATTAAGAATGAAGGAATGATGGGGCGTCTGGGTGGCTCAGTGGGTTAAAGCCTCTGCCTTCAGCTCAGGTCATGATTCCAGGATCCTGGGATGGAGCCCCACATCAGGCTCTCTGCTCAGCAGGGAGCCTACTTCCTCCTCTCTCTCTGCCTGCCTCTCTGCCTGGTTGTGATCTCTGTCTGTCAAATAAATAAATAAAATCTTAAAAAAAAAAAAAGAATGAAGGAATGCTAGAAAGTATTTCAAGCAAATTGTAACTACCATATGATCCTGTAATTCTATTTCTGACATAGATCTGAATGAAATGAAATAACTACCTTAGAGGAGGTCATCTGCATCCACATGTTCACTGCAGTATTTACAATAACCAAGACATAGAAACAACCTAAGCATTCATCAACAGGTGGATAAAGAAGATGGAGTATATATATTCAGTAGAACACTATTCAGTCATTAATAAGAAAGTAATTCTGCCATTTGCGACATGTATGAAACTTGAATGGGTTATACTAACTGAAATAAGTCAGACATGGAAAAACAAGTACTGTATAATCTCTCTCATAGGTAGAATCTAAAATCATCAGACAAGAAAACAGAAGTTGGTGGTTGCCAGGGACAGGGTGGGGGATATGGGTGAATGTGGTCAAAGAGTATAAAATTCCAGCTATAAAATGAACACATTCTGAGGATCTAATATATACACGGATGACTAGTTAACTATACAATAACTATACTGTACTGCATAGCTGAAAGTTGCTAAGAAAGTAGATTTTAAAAGTTCTAACCACAACCACCCCTGAAATGGTAACTATATAAGGTGATAGACATGATAAGTAACCTCACTGTGGTAAACACTTCACAATATATATGTATATTGAATGACCACATTGTACACTTTAAACTTACACAATGTTATATATCAGCTGTATCCCAATAAAGCAGGATTTTTTTTTTTAATTTTAAAGTCATGGAATTAAATGGAAAAGAAAAAAATAATTCCACAAATAACACATTTGGCTTCACATATCTGTATTTCTGCATGGGATGAGGGACTTACCTTTGTTTGGGAAGTTCTATTTTTCAGGATTTTTTTTAAAGTTTTTATTTATTTATTTGAGAAGGAGACAGGGAGAGGGACAGAGGAGAAGCAGACTCTCCACTGAGCAGGGCACCCAACATGGAGCTCAATCCCAGGACTCACGGATTCGTTTAGGAAGTTCTACAAAACAATTTTGCATTTGGAATCTTAATTAATACTTTCAGTGATTAACCAATTGAATTCCTTCTTTTCAATCATTAAGAGTAATAAACTCTCCACAGACATAATTTCTAAATCATTTGAGTTAGTTCCTTGGAGGGAAAAAAAAAAAAGAAAAGAAGCTTCAAAAAAAAAACATAAGGGCCTCTCTTATGTGAAAGTCTAAAATACTTTCTAAATGAAAGTGCAAAGCAAGGTCCTTCCTTTGAGATTATTCTTCACCAACTGTTCTAATTAACATGGCTACTAACCACACTAACCTAAATAATCCACAGTATAGACAAATAAATATTATATATAATTTAAAATGTACTCAAAGATGATCTATTTAGAAAAAAAGAGAAGTCGAGAATCAGTTTAACTTTATGTGATCTTCAAATCATCAAATTTAAAAAACAACAAAAGTTAAAAAAAATTTGTAAATTCCAGGGGAAAAACTCTTCATCAACTTTTGTCTAATGTCTAAAACACAGCTTTGACTTACCTTGTAAATGTTAATGATACGGGCCATCTGCTTTTTGTGACAAAGTGAAGTGGTGATTTATTTCTATATCTTCATCATGTGAATAAAACGCAACTCAGATTGCATCAAAGAGGAAAACCAAATTACACACTGGGATGAATATAAACACAAAGTTTCCAACATCTTCGAAAAAGAGGCAGGCCTCAACTTATTACAATTCAAATCACATTCAGGTCAGGTTGACTAGGGTTTTTATAACATGAAGTTAAAATTAAAAAGTAAAAATTTTAATAAGATTCTCCAATAGAATAAAGTATTCACCAATCTGTGTCATAATCATTAAATTAAAATTCTATTCAACAAATAGAAATCAAACAATTAAAAAATTAGCAAACAATTTTGGAAGAAGCACAGGAACATCTAATAAAAACTGTTGGGTGCTACTAAGAATGAAAGAACAGATGATGAAAAGAGAGAGGAAGGAAGGAGGGAAGGAAGGAAAGAGGGAGGGAGACAGGGAGGGAGGGAAGGAAGAACTTCATTTGAAAGCAGCGATTACTTTGTACTTTTCTGGACATCTAAGGAAACTATGATTTCATTTCTTTGACTTTCAATTTTTTTTTTTTTTATTATCAGATGCCTCAAACACCTGCAAGTTTTAATATAATCAAATCTTGAATAATACACATTTTTGGAAATCCCTCCTAATTTTTCTAAGTCACCAAGCTAAATGAAGTAAACTTAGTGCTTTCATTCTGTCATTTTTTCCCCCATTTATTGCTAATGCTACCTCCCCTTGTTTCTTTAGATCAAAGAAACAAGTAAGTAACTCAAGGAACATGAAAGTGAATTATTGGTCTAATGTTGACCTCATAATGGTATTCTCTAGAGAAACCAGTAAAAAATCACTTTTGGTTGAAATTAATCATCTCAGAATCTTGAGAAGATTTAATATGCTTTCTTTTATAGAAGAAGATGACAACTGATGCATTATTGGGGCATCTGCTTTCGAGTTGCTTTTCCAGATGGATGCACACCTAACATATTTATTCTAGTTGTTCTCATGAAAAATTACTTCGTTTTAGGAAATGGCTATTTCAATAACAGACTAACTGGGTCTCTTGAACACCAGTATTCTCAGTGTCTTAGTTCTTTTTTTTTTTTTCCAGTTAAAATAATAATAATAATGCCTAACTCCTAAATTTTATCTGGCTTAAATCAGATTTGTAGATATACAGATCTAGAAGTTGGAACAGTGTTCAAAAAATTTATATAAATACTTATAAACATTTGTTGCATTTGAAAGTCTTGGTCTCATTAGGAAATACATTAATCATATACTAAAACAAAGGAAAAATTATAATTAAAAATAGATCAGCAGTTTTTAGAGTTAAGTATAGGAAACGTCTTTAGTTCTTTTAGATTTTGGAATAAAAACTGGTCTAAAAATAGGCCATGAATTTATTATTTGTCATTGCTATTATTGTTTGGGAGGGAAATTTGCTGCTAAGGCCTCAAACCAAAGACCAAAGTCACTAATTACCATGCATTCAGAGTTCAGATTCTGCTAACAATTTGCTAAAAGTTAAGGCCAGTCTTGCCCAGTTTACTGAGAAACTACAATTCAGAATGGCCTAACAACTACCACTGTATCAAAATAAAGAAGAAATGAGTATGTAGTTAGAGGGATTGTTAGAAAAAACTGATTGTAGATAAATTCCTCCCTTTCCTCCATTGCAAGGAAGGGAAAGCAAGAGAATCCTCTATAAAGATGGCAGTACCTAGTGATGCCTGGGTGGCCCAGTTGGTTAAGGTATGAGAAGGAAAGGGAAACAGGCTATGCAGAGGTAGAAGGAAGTGTACAAAAGGTCAGTCTGGAGCTTACAGTGGGAAGGTCCTTTTCCCCTAGTAGCCCTCTGAAGAGTCCATGTCCCCTTAGAGAACCAGCATTTAGGAACCCTCCACTTAGATGCATCAGAGCCCAACCAATACTCACTGAAGAATGAGAAAAAAGCAGCAACCCACACAAAAGAAGACTGCATCCATCTTGGTTAACCAAGGAGACATTTTCCATTTTCTTTCTTCTACATTCCCTTCAAAACACTGAAGACATGAAGCTATCACTAAGAAGGGAGAAAGCTGATTTATGAAAGAGCAGATGAATCTCCCCTACCTTCCCCCAGACAACAATGACAGGTCTAACTGCACTGGAAGAAGAGGAGTTCTTCAGTGGAATATCTCAAACCATTCCTAAAATGTATGTAAATGTGAAGGACCAAAATTAATGGGACAGTCTTAAAGAGGAACAAGGATGGAAAATGTACACTTTCAGATTTTAAGACTTTCTATGAAGCTGTAAGTAGTGTTGGTGCAAACACCCGTGACTAAACCAGTAGTCAGAAGAGAGTTCTGAAATAGGCCCATATTTTTAAGGTTACTATGACAAATAATGGTGTCGAAGCAACTCAGTATCTGCATGGTAGGACGAAAAAGAACCTTGACACCCATCTCACATTATGCACAAGAATCAGAGATGGATTGTAAACCTAAACGTGAAGTGCCAAACAATAAACCTAGAATCAAGCTGCATGCCAAGGCATCTTAGGAAACTATAGCAAACTCAAAGAGAACCATAGGATATTTCACATTTGTGAGACAAACACAGCAATATAAACTTCTATTAGACTCTTAAACTACCAGCTCAAAGTCATACACAGTTTCAATATTACATTATGCTATATTACATACCCTATTTATCTTTGCAAAACTAGGTGTTCAGGGGTAGCTTTCAGACAAAGTACTGTGCAAGAATTAATGTGGAAAAGGTTATGAAGGTGTTGGTGTCCAATCCAATTCCTAGACTCCAAGACTTGAGAAGTTGTACAGCGTGATATACATATATCCCATTATTAAGTAATGGTGGTGAAGAATAAAATTAAAATGATATTTTAAAGTAAAAATATAATTTTTATTTTATTTAATTTGTATTCTTTTTTTAAACATCAACTATGTTTTAGGATATAAATCCTTATTAAGTGGTTTGGACCTACCTGCTCAATAAACTCAATTGTTAGGTTGATTCTTTTAGCCTATTAGGTCTCTAAAAATATTTCTAACATATTAAAGTCTCCATAGACCAAGAAAGTATGGGAAACTCTTTTGTAGGAAAAAAAAATATGGGGGGAAACATATTTATGACCTTGGGGTAGGCCAAAATTTCTTAAACAGGAACAAAAAAACACTACCCATAAAATTTAGTAAATTAGATTGCATTAAAATTAGGAATTTCTCTTCACTGAAGACACTGAAACAAAAGGCTAGCCATAGATTGAAAAGATATTCATGATACTTATACTTCAATAGAAACTTCTATCTAGAATATATAAAGAACTCATATATCAATAAGAACTCAATTTTTAGATATACAAAGAACTTGAGCATTTTAACATCTGCTTCAGCAAAGCAGATATTAAAATGATCAATAAGTATAAGAGAGAAATCATCTTCATTATTTATAAAGGAAATGCAAATTAAAGCCTTCATGAGATACCACTACACACCCACCAGAATAACATGAGAACTGTTAATGCCAAGTATGGTTGCAAATGGAAAACAATAGGAACTTTGGTGTGTTTCTGATGGGAACATACTTTTACTCAGTTTGACGATTTCGGAAAAGTGTTGACAATATATATTAAAGCTTAAACATATACCTATACTATAACCCACGGGAATTCCATTCCTGGCTGTGTATGCATGAAAAATGAATGCATGTGTCCACCAGAAAACACCTACAAAAATGTTTGTAGCAGGTTTATTTGCAATAGCCAAAAATCAAGTCAACACAAATGTCTGTTGACAGGAGAATGGATAAGAAAGTAATGGTATCCTCAAACAGTAGAATATAAAGGAACTAACTACTGTTTCACACAACAATACAGATCATTCACAGGCTCTGTGTTGCATGACAGAAGCCAGGCACTACAAAGCATATATGTTATGATTCCATTTACATTGTGTTCAAAATCTGGCAAAACTAACTGGTGATTATTGAATTGAGAATAACAATGACCTTGGAGGGGGAGCTATTGGCCAGGAAGGAACCAAATATTGGTGCTGAAAGTGTTCTCTATCTTGATCTAGGTGGTGGTTACTTACTTTATACATATATAAAAATCTACTGAGCTGCCATGTTATTTACACACATTCACAGACACACATATACACACATACAAAATACCTCAATAAGAAAATCAGAACTGAATTCTAAACAACAAAATAAGGCAATTCGGAACAAATTACTAGAATATTACATAATCTAATGGAATTATTAAGTGTAAAGGCATTCAACCTAACATAGTTAGTAGCATTATTTACAGATAAAAATATTACATATTTATATCCCACATAATTTGATATCCTCAATATATAGGTCAGTAGTACAATATAGCACTGTGTTTCCAGTAGGAGTTTTTTGGGTTCTACCTCCTTACTTATTATCTGTGTAGCCTGATAAATTACCCAGCCTTTTTAAAGCCAAGAGAAAGTGTTACCTACACATACTGGATTACTGAAACAATTAAGGAGACAACACGTGCTTGGCAAAGGGTAAGCACTAACTAAATGTTTTATCATTACATTATTTTCATTTCTCTTTCACAAACCACTGGTAAGCCCACATATGTTTCCTATCAGTTTATGCAATTATAGCACCATCTTTTGAAGTTTAGTTACTAATTTAAGTTATTTTGATTGAGGCAGTTTTAAAGCCAGGAAATTAGATGGAAGTTGAGAAGAAAACAGGCAGGTAGCATTCAATGCATGAGAATGAACAAGAATAAAGATATTTGGAGTACAGCTTTGAAAAGGAAAAAAATAATGCTAAAGCACAATAATCCTATTCCTGAATTCCTATACCAGTATCTACATGCAGGAGGGTCTAAAGTTCATCTCAGCAGAACTAAAGCAATACAACGCTATCTATTCCAGAAGAGGAGTGAGAAATATCTAGTCAACTCCACCATTATTCATCTTAAGAGTCCGAGTTATTGTATGTCTGATGCCAAGATGACACCAGATAAGTGGAGAGGAAAGGACTCATCATCTTGGAGGTTATAAAATCACTGTGGCAATGAACATCTAAACATGTGGCTAGGAAAAAAAGCAGCACACTTTGACTCAGTGTACGTAATTTCTGTATCAAAGCAAAATTAATTTCAGTCATTTTTTGAAACTGAAGGAGTCTGAAATTTTTTAGCAATTACTGGATAATAAACAGAAGTCAGTCATATTATACACACTAACTTAAGACATGTGAAATGTTTTTGTAATCACTATGCTGTTTTATTGGTTTTCATAAACAGAAAATTATTTATAGCTTCGCTCAAGACCTTAGGCTCTCAACCCTATTTTGTGCCCGTAACGTATTAACCTTTTCTACTGGGAATTCTCTTAACATATGATTATTTCATGATGTTGATCCTCACAAAAGGGGACATAATGCTTTAGTAAAGCATTATCTTGAGTCAATACCTGCAACTCTTAAGATTTCTCAGTCCATTTGAGCACCTAGAGGATTTTTAATTCCTCATTATTTGTGTTGAAATAATGGACTTGATTCTCTTTCTCTCTGACTACTAATCGATACAAACTAATTTCTTTTTCCCAGGCTGAACTAGTTTTCAATGGCCAAAATCCCTAGCAAGTGTATCTGTTAGCCTTAAGACACATTAATACATTAAAGAGATGCTTTCTGCATTGTTTAAGGTACAATTTTATGGGTAGTAATGATGAATATGATCTCTTTCCTATGGGCAGGTGAAAACTGGCTGAGCATGTTGTCCTTTCCAACAAGCCCCCTCTGCATGCCCCTAATCCTGGCCCCTTCATATTCTGACGGCTTTTCAGCTGTTAGGATCATATCCAGTTAGAAGGGACCTCTAGGGCAAATGAGGACAAATTAAAAGAGTAAAGAGCTCGGAGACATTTGACCCCTCCCTCATGGACCCTGAAATAATAAAAAACGAAGAAACTTAAGAGACCAGCGACTTGGGAAAGAATGTGAGGAGTGTTTGACATTGCCCAGGATGGCACAGCTAAGATGAATACACTCGCTGTTCTGGAACAGGCAACACGGGATTGCAGCCCCAGCTGTGATAATAGGAGGACGCTGACCCGTGACTACATCTCGACTGAATTGCAGGCCTTGAATCTAATCATTATGTTAAGAAGAGGTGTTGAGCCTCCAAGAGGAGGGCAAGTCTGGAAAAGGAGACATGGCAATATGTTAAAGCCAAACTATAACCCAAAATCCACAAATACATGTCATCCCACCTGCTATTTGTTTCTGCCAGAGCTGTCATCCAGTGATCTGGAGATGAGAAAGGGGAGCAACGCTTTTACAAGAAGTAATAACGTGTGGTGTGAAATTGTGTCTGTTGCTGAAAGGCCATATTCCTGTGCAGCACTATTTCCATCCCTTTAGGCGGTGCTCCATGAACTCAACACTTATCTGAGACACACACTGGTTCAGCAAGCGAACAGTGTGCGGATTTCTACTCTCTGCTGTTTGAAACAAGAAAAATGACGAAGCTGTGTTCCTTAAATCTTGAGCAATAGCACACACTGAGAAATATGTCCTACTAAAAATGAAAATTTAGTCTCCTAGAAAGTAGGCCGTAGGCCTATTAAACATGCTTAGGAAAATCACTCCCAACGTCAGCGTCCCCAGGGATCTCCAGAGCTCATCAGGAATAGCAGCTGCCTCTGGGAAGTGAAATTGGAGACCCACAGAACTGGGGAACAGCAGGCAGAGGAAGCTTGCACAGTGCACCTATTTGTACCGTATGGATGTATTGCCACATTGTGTATTCCCTTGTATTAGGCCAGAGTCCAGTGATTATAACAACTTGCATTTATAGCATTTATATCAAAATTGGCAATCTTAAATACCTTTTATATCCACTCTCTCATTTGAGACTCTGTGAGTTGCATGAGTTTGTATTATTAGCTCCATCTGACCAATGGGGAACTTGAAATCAAGGAGCTTTATATGTTTTCTATGCAAATATTGGAGGACAGACCAAAATCCAAGTTTCCGAACACTAGTCCAATCCTCATTGGACACGATGTTGCTTTTAAGAGAGAGGGAGGGAAATGAGAACAGAAAGTCCAATTTTTTTTTCCTTCAGAGGAGAACAGTCAGAATTATCAGTTTTGGAGAATATTATCAATAAACCAACCAAGGTGATGCCACTAAGATTTCAAAATCTAATTCAAATAATTTATATTATTAGGGAATAAAAAATTTCTTCCCCTTGTATTTCATTTACCAAGCATAAATAACAACATAAATTTTAGTTATCTCAGAGTGATTAAGAATGAATTTTCTCCTATCATTTATAAGGCCAAACCATATTTCTAATATGAAACTTAATCTGAAAACTTACCAGTAAATACACTGCTCTTATAATTAGGTAATTTAAAATTATATATGTATTTGGAAATGATCAGCTCTAAGCACAATTTATTAACAAATTCGGTTACTGTCATGGCTAAGAAAGCAATACTAATCCAGAAACTGCAAATATAAAAGGGAGCAACTAAAGGCTTATAGGCTCTGGTTTGCATAGCAAACAGTAATGGTTTGCATTACTATGGTTACCATAGTAATGGGTGTTCCTAATGCATGAGTGAGGCCCACATAAGCATCCCAAAGACATTGACCACATGAGTTCCAGAGCCCTCATCAGAGACCTTCCATTTCTGTCTCCAGCCTTTCAGTATAATTTATGTGGCTTATTAACACAGATGGTTCCAGCCCAATCATTAAGCTCAGGTTCTAGTTTCCATCCTTCTGTTGGTGCCCTTACTACAGATTTGAGATCAAGTGAAGGTCTCTAAGCCTCACAACCTCACACCTTGTTTCAAGTGGGCCTTGGGGACGGAGTGTGTAGAGAGCAGGACAAATCTCTCTTTGCAAATAAAAAAAACCACTCGGGACACAAGACCAGAGCAGGAATGTACTCAGGTGTACCACACACACCTGAACTTGATTGTATACTGTTACCTTCTGCCCCTTAAAAACCTTTCCTCTGTAGTCAAACAAATGTTTCCATCTATCAGCAGAACTTTATGCTAGGAGACTCACTACACAGGGAAACTCCAGGGCTAGGACTTTCTATCTCATTTGTTGTTACATTCGCAGCAGTCAAATAGGATCTTTTACATAGTTCTTCTTGAATAAATTAATTAATAAACTAATATTGAGGTAAGAATATATTTAGAGAGAACAGCAAATACCCACTTGACCATGGTTTAGATTATAGAATGGGAGAACAATGAGATCTTACAATTAAATGTGTGTAATAAATGCTTTCTATATATCTGATTTGGTCCTTACAGTGGAGACATCATATAATCAAAACTGATCTCACTCAAAATGTCTTCCCAGTTATTAAAACAGGTTATTTGACTTCATAGTGAAGTTTCTCTCAAACTGCCAAGCCATTCCACTAAACACAGTTCAGTGTTAAATACTGCTGATATAATTGGAAATTCATGGATTATTATTTTCAAATACTGTGATTTAAAAATAGAATAAATAGGCTTGCTTTAATTTCTCCCATCAGTTATGATTAATGTCCCTGAGAAGTTTAGGGAGGCAAAGGGCAAACATTTGCTTATAACATACCAAAGGGTTTTTAAACAACTATAGATTATGAATATCAGAAAATTAAATATTAAAAGTTTTAGGGCATGTTTATTCTTATACTACATATTGGAGGAGATTTAAAAATAAGAGCTATCATTGACATTCTAGCACCTCCAAGGGGAGACTCTGTCCCATACATCACCCGTCTAACCCATATGAGTCACCACACAGAAACCACTCATTCCCTTGATTCCCTTTAAATGATCCAAGAGAATGCTTCAATCTCGAGCATGCACAATTGGTATTCATTTTGCACTGGACTTTAGGGGAATGACCTTACAAGGAACTAATGGGCCTTGCTTCCTGAGAATCTCTATCAGGGCATGTAACATAAGATAAATCATAGCCAAGGATTTCTCCAAAGTTTCCTGATGAGCAAACCATGACCTTTTCAAGTGAAAAGTGATGGATTGAACTAGGAAAGCAATATGTAGATTTTTAAAAACAAGGCTGCCAAGAAACCAATGATGTATCTACAAAAGTTAGCTGTAACACCTCACAGGTGTCCTTAGCCGGGAAGCAAAAGGAAAAGGTTACATGTGTCTGAAACAAAAGAACTGGTTCAGCAAGATATGAAGCCAAACCTAAGTTCACCATAAGAAAATGTTACATGGCCCAGGTCTTAATTGTCACATCAAAAGTCCTCAGTGTTCCTGGAAAGGTGGGTGTCCAGGTGTCTGTGTTCTGCATGCAGCCTGTGTTCTGCACCTAGGGCCTCTGAATTGGCTGCTGAGTGGAGACTGAGCAAGAAGCCTTTCAAGTCTATGTTGAACAGAGTAGTGTAAATCCCTTTAGACAACTCTCCATGGTGTGAATTTATGGAGTCCCATGTGGATTATGACTTTTATAATAGTCACTTAGTTAGTTTTATGCTCACATCACAAACTTCATTACATCCTAGCTCTTGAAGAGCTTTGTACCTTGAAAGAAACAATTCAAATTCTTTAGTCATCATCTGACTCCAAATCCACAATCTTAACTGTCCAGAGGGAAGTCTGAGAATGTGAAGTGAGTTTATGTCTCTGTAGAAAATAAACATTTGCAAAGGCACATCTGCTCTAATTTTATTTTTCTATTGAGTTAATATAATTGGTGGTTCCTTATGTGTTAACTTTCTCACAGGATCCAATCACAGTCTTCTGTTGCATTCCAATTGCACTGTCAGGTAGAGCTACAAGACATTCCAAATAGACCCCAGACAGAAACTGGAGACAGGGAAGAGGGCAAGTGTACAGGCACTGTTCTGCTGAGGCATCAACCCTTTGGTACGTGAGCTGGGGGTATTTCTACTTAGTAATGCCTGTCTTGCTACTAAGGTGAAATGAGAAGACAACCCAGCAGAAAAGTCCCTTTTCGGGGCACCTGGGTGGCTCAGTGGGTTAAAGCCTCTGCCTTCAGGTCAGGTCATGATCTCAGGGTCCTGGCATGGAGACCCGTTTTGGGCTCTTTGCTCAGCGGGAAGCCTGCTTCCCCCTCTCTCTGCCTGCCTCTCTGCCTACTTGTGATCTCTGTCTGTCAAATGAATAAATAAAATCTTTTAAAAAATAATTAAAAAAAGAAAGAAAAATCCCTTTTCTTATGATAAGCCTTAGACTCTCTCAATAGAAAGTGTTCTGATTATCCTAGCTTTGACACAGAGAATGGTGCTGAGGTCTTCTGCTTTGAATGGACCTTTAGGTCCCTTGGCATTTGTTTCTCCTCTCCCTATACTCATCCTAGGTAATGTCCTCCCCTGATTCTCTACCAGGCCAAGATCTCTCCCCAAGTCTTAGTCTGTTTGCTCTCAGATTAAACTGTGCCTCTCCCTTCCCCTCCTCTGCTCTGTAGCCCAGAATATGACTACTTTTAGCTGTGTCTCCTGGGATCAGAAGCTTTGGCTTCTGACTGGTGTTCAGGAAATGGAAAGCCCAGGCAGGAGACCGGACTGCAGGAGAAAGGGGAGAAAAAGGTATTCCTCCCTCCTCTCTTCACCTCAAGCAGCACTGCCAGCAGCAACCATGCATCTTCAACAGTGAACAGAGCAGGAGAAAAAAATTAAACTCCGGATCTCCTTCTCCACTGCCAAGAAATTTTCTCATTTGACATGTGAATGCTCAATATATTTGCATTTTTTCCAGTCAGATTTTAAAGATTCAACCACAAGGATTTAACATCAAAAACAAAAAAAACCCACAAAAAACCAAATGGACGGATATGAAATTCTAAGTTACTGAGTACACTATGATGAGGCAAATGAAGAATTATGAAACCACCTCCAGCAACACTCCACCTTTCTAGGGGCACTCAGACTTAGAACTCTTCAAAATGTCTAGGAACCATGGGTGTTATCAACCAGGGCATTTTCAGAAGAAACCTCAGAAAACCAGGTCTGGGAATGTGCTTTTAACAAGCCCCAGATGATCGTTCTGAACATTAATCTTGGAGACTAACTTCACATATCACTGCAGTCAAAAGCTGCAGACAAATATATCAGGATGCGATATTTTTTCTTTCCGCATCTGCACACTGACTCTTACATAATAACACAGTCTTGAAAAAAGAAAATAAAAAGGTACATGTATTTTGAAATAAGCACAAAATATGTACAGGTCCTCTTTTCACTTACTTTCATGGGGAAAGGACAGGGAATAAATAAATATGGTGTGATCCTGGCCAAAAAAGAGGGACATTACACTAGGAATGTGTATGTGTATAGGATGTGAATGTGTATAGGAACATATATGAATATTCCTAAATTGCATCTATATTCAGTCATTACTTAGAAATCACTGGACACACACACACACGCACACACACACACACACACACACACACACTTCTTTCTTCTCTAAGACTCCTTTTAGGGAAGGTTAGAGGGAGCTTTCAGTTATTTTTTGCTTTCAGCTTCCACAATTCGGAATCAGATGAAATAGTGGCCTACGTGTGGGAGACTTTTATTTTTATGATATTCTTCTTTCAACTGTTATAATAAACATAGCTACCTACAATCAGCATGCTTCAAAACTGGATGGAACCATGGCCTACATTATGCTCCAAACAAAATTGCCTTGTGGGAGAAATGTAACCATCTTGAATGCAATCCGCTTGAGTCTTAGAGTAACACTGACAGGCAGAGGACTGCATATAAAGTGACTTTAGTGTGCCCCCTGTTAAAGTGGTCTACATTTCAAAGTGGAAACCAAATCTTTAACACAGTCTTAATATTTTTTGAGTTATCGAAATACTTTATAATGAGGTGCTCCAAGGCAGTATAGGAAGACTCCCCTCTTTCTGCAAACACACCAAAACTATAGCTATCTATGAAATAACTGCTGCCTTAAAAAGGGAAAACTAGCTGAAAAGCTCCCTCCATGACAAGGAATAAAAGAACCACGTGGATTATAAAGGGGGCGGGCACAGTGAAACAGGTAGGTGAGGCAGAGAGGAAGTCTTTCCATAAATCCACCCCTTGGGGTCACCTGCATGACTCAGTGGGTTAATCATCTGCCTTCAGCTCAGGTCATGATACTAGGGTCCCAAGACTGAGCCCTGCATCCTTGGGGTCCCTGCTCAGTGGGGAGTTTGCCTGTCCCTCTCCCATTGCCCCTCCCCCCTCACTCATTTTCTCTTTCTCTCCTCTCAAATAAATAAATAAAATCTTAAAAAGGAAAGAAAAAAAAAAAGCCACCCCACACATGACAACACACAATAAGGAGGGATCTCAAAGGTGGAAGTCTCTCCTAGAGGGATAAGGGGTTTGTACCATACATTGAGTGCCCAAGCCACTGGGGCCTGCACTGGAGCCCACAAAAATGTTTGGTTTTGGAAACCAGTCGTGCTTATGTCCAGGGGACCTGGGTGGGGTGTTGAGGTTGTGGAAATTTGAGGTATTCCTTTTAAAGGGCTCACACATAGACTCACCCTGGGACCCAGGTGCAAAGGGAGCCATTTAGAAGTGACTGAATTGTATGTAAAGAAGAGTCATTTGCTAATCTTAAGAATCTACTGGAAGGGCAGATACCATATCAGACTTTCTTTGGAGGCTGTCAGGCACCATTTTTGCACTCTTTCTCTACCTGGATAGCACAGGTGGGGTGTGGACGCAGTCTTGCTAAAGCCATGGACGTGCCCTGCCCCAGGGTTCTTTTCTAGCATCACTAAAACCACAAGTGGGCCCTGCCTTCAGTCTTGCTAAACTGGTGGGTAAGTACTGTCCACAGAAGGGACAGTCTGGGCAGGCTACCACATGTCGGGCATAGCACAGATAAAAGGCTGAAACACAAAACCGGTCTACAATAAACAGTTAAAGAAGACGGAAAAATAAAAAGATGAGAAATATGACATCAAAAATACCAGCTTCACTGATGAGTACCACCAAATATTCAAAGAACATTTAATATCTATCTTTCTCAAACTCTTCCAAAAAACTGAAGAGGAAAAAAATGTTTCCAAATTCATTTTGGGAAATCAACATTACCCTGATGCTAAAACCAGATGCTACCACAAAAAAACAAAACAAAAAAAAAAAAAAAACAAAAAAAAAAAACAAAAAAAAGAAAGAAAGAAAACTACAAGCCAGTATCTCCAACAAACACAGATATAAAAATCCTCAAAAAATATTAGCAAACTAAATATAACAATACATTAAGAGAGTCATACATTAAGATCAAATAGGTATTTGAAAAAATTCAATATCCATTTATGATAAACTTTCAAAAAAGTGGGTATAGAGGGAATACACCTTAACATAATAAGGGCCATATATGACAAACAGACTGGTAACATCATACTCAACAGTGAGAAGTAGAAAGTTTTTCTTCTAAACTCAGGAACAAGACAATGCCCACTCTCACTACTTTTACTGGATGTTGTATTTAGAAGCCCTAGTCAGAGTAATTAGTCAAGAAAGAGAATTAGGCATCTAAATTTAAAAAGAATAATTAAAACTATCACCATCTGCAGATGATACAATATAGGAAAACCCTAAAAACTCTATAAAAAGCCTATTGGAATTAATAAAGGAAGTCAGTAAAGTTGCAGAAATCAAAATTAATATACAGAAATCTGTTGCATATCTATACACTAATAATGAATTATTGGAAAAAGAAAGAACTCAATCCTCTTTATAATTGCACTGAAAGAATAAAATACCTAGGAATAAATTTAACCAGGAAGGTGAAAGATCTGTACACTGAAAACTATAAGACACTGATGAAAGAAAATGAAGAAGATAAAAATAAATGGAAAAATACCCTATGCTCATGAATTGGAATAAATAATACCGTTAAAATGTCCACAGTACCCAAAGCAATCTACAGATTCAATTCAATCCCTATAAAATTCCAGTGGCATTTTTCAAAGAAATCGAACACATAATAACCAAAGACCCCAAATAGCCAAAGCAAACTTGAGCAAAGAGAACAAAGCCAAAGATATCAACCTTCCTTATTTCAAATTAAACTACAAAGCTATAGTAATTAAATCAGTACCACACTGGCATAAAATATTTGCAAATCGTGTATCCAATAAGGAGTTAATATCTAAAATATATAAAGGACACAAGGAACTCAACAGCAAAAAACCAAGCGGATTAAAAGATGAGCAGAGGACCTAACAGACATTTTTACATAGAAGACATACAGACGACCAATGGGTATGTGAAAATATTTCAACAACACTAATTACTAGGGAAATGTGAATCAAAAGTACAATAACCTATCACCTCACACATATTAGAATGGCTACTATCAAAAAGACAATAAATAACAAATTTTGGCAAGGATGTGGAGAAAAAAGAACCCTTGCACATTGCTGGCAGGAATGTAAATTGGAGAAGCCACTGTGGAAAACAGTATGGAGGTTCCTCAAATATTAAAACCAGAACGACTATATGATCCATCTATTCAACTCCTGGATATTTATCCAAAGAAAACAAAAACATTAATTCAAATTGATACATGCACCCTTGGTTCATTGTAGCATTATTTACAATAGCTAAGATATGAAAACAATCTAAGTATCCATCAGTGGATGAATGGATAAAGAAGTGCAATACACACACAGTTGATTACTAATCAGCCATAAAAAAGGAAATCTTGCCACTTATGATCATGTGAATGAATCTTGAGGATAGCATGCTAAGTGGGATAAGTCAGAGAAAGACAAATGTATGATTTCACTAATGTGCAGTATATAATAAATGAATGTACAAACAAAACAAAGCTCATAGAGACAGAAAACAAATTGACAATTATCAGAAAGGGATGGGTTTTGGAGGGGTGAGAAAATGGGTGAAAGGAGTCAATTGTATGATGACAGACATTAAGTAGACTTATTGTGGTGATCACTCTGTAATGTGCACATATATAAGATGATATGTTTTATATCTGATGCTAAAAATAATATTAAATACCAATTTTATATCCATAAAAAAATTTAAGATTTTCATCTGATACAGGACATCTGATGACTTGGGGTTGAACATCAAACCTGCTACAACATAGCTGTGTGAGGCACCTAATTTCCTAGGTCTCAACTTCTTCAACTTTAAGACAAAGGCTTGAAATTTAAGGATACTTCCAGCTTGAAAGACTATTATGCCACACAACAGAGATGAAGCCCAAGAACCAGACTCTTATCTAAACCATATTCTATCTTGCATTTCCTTATCAATCTGTAAAGCTGTAAACAGTAACTTAAACAAAAATCTCTGTATCATTGAGTACAAAATAATTTCAGGCTAATGTTCATACTAAGTGGTAAGTTAGAGAACACCTGGCCTAGCCCCATGAAGTTTGGCATTAGAAAGAGGATGATGGAATTCACTTAGGGGGCTGCTCTGGACGGAGGTAAGTTTAGTAACTCACAAGGGGGAGTTATTGTCTTCCCCAGTAACTACCTAGGTAATAAGGAAATTCTAGGGCTCTTAAAAATTATCATCTGCTAGAGTAGTAGCTATAAGGTGCCTAGATTTAAACAGTTCAGCTTAAACTGTCCACAAAAGAGAAAGAAAATTACAGTGGTGATCTAGGACTTCCCAGCTTTTTCTGGGGGTACTGAGGACTTGGAGGGGGTCTCATCTAGAGCTAAGAATAGATATTCTGAGTTGTGGAGGATGGTATCCAGAAAGAAAAATGTGGTTTAGAGCAGCTCCTTGAGGTAAACTCTGAGATTCCTTTACAAACCTACATCTTTCCTATCCAACAGTTTTTATACCACTAGAATACAGAATTTTGCATTTGTATCTATTAATGACCTTTGAAGTCAATTCAGAAATAATGATTTGCTGATATATTTTGGTGTAAGATTATTGACATTGAAGCTAATGTCTCCTTTCCGGGAATTCTTTTCCAGATAGTGTTGTAGGGGTTAGAGAGTGGAGGGACAAAATACGTCATTTGGTCTTAAGGTAGTTCAATGGTATTGTGTTGTCGTGTACAGGAAGCTCTACTGTATTAACTATGATTTCATTTGTATTCAGCCTCAATCATGTTTGAAATAAATTAGTTTTAAAAAAACAAAACTTAAGCTCAAACTTACAATTTAGATAAATACATATAATAATAACAGTGTTTCAACAACCCCAAGGACATGTATAACAATGAGATAATATCCTTGGTTTACTCAAACTTTGGTTTAATTCACAATTGAATATTTTACTAAAAGAATCAAAAAGTTGAGAAGATTCTGTTCTGCCATGTAAACCAAACACCACCCAGTAGTTAAGAAATTGAAAACCACAAAGCTTGGGAAGAAAAATTAATGCTTTGGAGCATAAATTTTTCCATTAAATTATGCCAATAAACTTAGGACCTTGAAAGTTACTTCCATCAAATATAAAAAAGGAAGGAAATGCTCTTTGCCTACCTTCAAATTAGGACTGGAAATTTAAAGACTAGTATAGCAAGATTGTTAAATCTTACTGAGATAAATTGATCAATTTACTACTTTTGTGTTACTTTAATATCTATCAATATAAACTGAATATGATTTTAGTAATTTATTATGTAACTTTCCAATTTTTCAATTAAAAAAATCATATCTCCAATTACATCTTTCCTAAGTTCTCCATATTAATGCCTGTTTTTCCACTGGTTGACTAAGAACTACTGAAGATAAATAAAGGTTGTTACATTAAATCAGAATAAGAACAACTCCCAAGATTTAAAAGCCACAGAAAGTTGCTGAGCTCCAGTGTTTCTATCTTGTACTGATTAAAGGTTGTGAAAATAGAAGAGTGTATATAATTAGGCTTGGATTGAAATGAAAGGTACCATGTTATCACAGTCATATCAGTATATTAGTGTCCCCTAATAATTCAGCGAGCACAGGGAATGGGATAAACTGGTTTTATTACAGTGACTCTATTCCCTCCATTTCTTTCTTCTCTGCCCAATGTTCTTCTTCTTGTCTTCCACCCACTGAATAAAAACAAAACATCTATAGTATTTACCAGAGAGCGTACGGATGGATAATCAGGATTTGGGGGTTCCACAACAGATTTGCCAGTAATTAACAAAGTAATCATCCAGTCATTTAATTTCACTCTAAATGACAGTAGTTGATTTCTAAATAGTCCTTGATTTTATGCTTTTAACATATTATTGTCCAATTTTATTTCAAGGAGGGAAAGAATAGAAGAGAGTTAATATAAAGCCCAATGGAATAAAGAAAGAAGCTTAAAATTTAATTTGAGACATAATCCCAGTATTCAAAAATTCTTAAATTGAAGTTTTGTTGTATACAGATTCATCTATGTAAGATTTTCTTCTAAGATTTTCTTATCTTTAATAGGAATATTGATTCCACAATGACCTCTGTCTCTCTTGGCTTTTAGAACTCTAGAGATCAATAATCAGGAAAATTCAGAAAATCACACCATGGGAACAGGTTTGCTCAAGAACCAAGTATCCTTGGGGCGCCTGGGTGGCTCAGTTGGTTAAGCAACTGCCTTCAGCTCAGATTATGATCCTGGAGTCCCAGGATCGAGTCCCAGGATCGAGTAGATCAAGTCCCAGGATCGAGTCCTGAATCAGGCTCCCTGCTGGGTAGGGAGTCTGGTTCTCCATCTGACCCTCCCCCTTCTCATACTCTCTCTCTCTCTTTCATTCTCTCTCACTCGATCAAATAAATAAATAAAATCTTGAAGAAGAAAAAAAAAGAACCAAGTATCCAGTAACTTGTCACTGATATGGCAGAGTACTACTATCAGTAGTTACTGGATGAGTCAATTTCTAAATAGTTATTTTCCACCCAAATATCACATTCATACCTTATTCCATCATCACCCTCTCCATTCCTGTGCAATTTATGCAAATGCACAACCCTTCCTCTCACCCTGTTCACACTTCTCTGTTAGGTACACAGGTGCTATCCTACTCATCTTGTCTCAATGCCCTATCCCTCTAACTTTCGCCCTTTAACTTAACAAACCAGTACTTTCTATCTTTCCCATGCTCCAATCCCCTGCCTCCCCCATGCCTATTATCCTCAATAAATACATACACAGAAATTATACAGAGCTGGATGTACCATGAGAAAATACATTAGCTAACTTGTTAGTATGGATACACAAGTGTGAACATTCATGTAGTTTGAGAAAAGGAAGCCTTGGGAATTAATCAGCAGAAATATTCTAATTTTGGAAAACATGTCAGAAAAGGCATCACACATGAGATGGGATTTCTGAAACTGCCAATTAAGATTTATTTTCCTTAGCTATGCCTATTTTAAATATTCCTTTCATAATATCCTATCTGCAGTACCTAAAATACCAGTGGTCTCACTTTGCAACCCTCCATTATCATCGCATCCAAAGCAACTTAAAAGAAAGTTCTGCTCTGAATTGCATTATCTTCCCAGAAAATTGTGGCAAAGAGCCAGGTTCTGAGGTTGATAGACAGACAGAATTACCTATGGCCTGGCATTGCCTGTTGGGTATCATTGGTTGCTTTATCACATTCAAAATTGGAAAAGATAGCCATGCTGGTAACTGCAAAATAACACCAACTATCTTTCAGGGATATTTGACCAGTCTATTTTTTCAAATGACAATGAGAATGAAATAAATAGGGTAAGCTCTGAGCTTTCCTATTGCCTAGAGCAACGTGGGACATTATTACCAGTATTAAATCTTTTTCAAAAAGGGAAAGAAAAACCTAAAACAATCTTAACAACAACAATTAACAAAATATTTTTGTTTCAGCACTTACTAAATTCTTTTCCACTAAGCACAGCAAGAAGCATTATGACACACACAAAATAAAATAAAATAATTTGGACAGAGAGAATATAGCCCAGGCCCCCTGCAAATATTATCATAAGGAGAGGGCCTTGTGAGCACTTTGCTTCAAATGTTTCAAATCATTTAGCTTTTAATTAGTGACAATAATCACACACAAACATACACACACACAAATATTTATCTTCTACAATGAGGCTTCTAAAATAGTGTTTTTTATTTCAATTTGGTTAATTGAATGAGGAAAGAGATTCTTCTAGTAGACAGGTGCTCAGAAGTGGAATTTATGTTTTCTGCTAGATATGATATTCCTTCAAATAGAACATCCTTGATTAAAGAGCCCAGACAATACAATTCATACTGAAGTCAGGAAATTTGGCTTCAGAACATAATGAGAATGGGTTCACTCTGCAGCTTTTCTCATTCTCGTTACACTCTTTGTCATGAGGACAGATTCATATTGTGGCATTTTCAACTTCTATTATCATCTTTGTCACAAGCATGAAGTATTAGAATTTTAATGCCTAATAAGTTCTGACCACAGAATCCCACACCATTGTGTAGGATTTTATTCTTCTGGACAGGGAAAGTACTCATGTCTGTTGGCAAATCCCACTGGTCACAGAACTGTAAACCAAGGAGGAGTAGGATACTAGCTGATCACATCAGCAGATAAATTCTTAAAAATCAAAATGCATATTAATTTGCATCTTGGAGTCTAATACTATTAAAATTCTGCTCATGTATTCTGCAAACAATAAATACTGCACCCCCAGACACACTCATAACCAAAACACTTTAAATTCTGGAAGAATGTCACCCCATGGCCCTTTAAGTGGGGAGAGGTGACACTGTCTTATTCTTTAGAGTTGCACAGAGCCAACAACATGTTGATAATAAAGGCCACAAAAATGATGCCAAATGATCACAGCTTTTTTTTTTTTTCTTTAGGAACCAGATTTGTAATGTACAATTATTTTCTTTCCAGAGATATGATTTCTTTTTTTACCAGCTTCACCAATTTGGGGCCTGATGCTACTCCACTAATAATTAGTTCTGAGCCTCTATCTCACCAGCCATAAAGTAGAGATAACAGTACCTGCCTTGCATATCAAACAGAAGCTGGGCAAGAATCACATGAGACAATGTGTCTGCAAACACTTCAACAAATACAAAGTGTTTTCCCAAACACGACATGATCATAATTGAATCACTTTTTTTTTAAATTTACAAGTATAGTTTATTGGTTTGGTATGACCAAGTCTGTGTTTTTGTTTTCTGGGTTTTTTTTTTAATTTAATTTTATTTTTTCAGTGTTCCAAGATTCATTGTTTATGCACCACACACAGTGCTCCATGCAATACATGCCCTCCTTAATATCCACCACCAAGCTCACCCAACCCCTGCCCCCCTCCCCTCCAAAACCCTCAGTTTGTTTCTGAGTCCACAGTCTCTCATGGTTCATCTCCCCCTTCGTTTTCCCGCAATTCACTTTTCCTTTCCTTCTAATGTCCTCCATGTTTTTCCTTATGCTCCACAAGTAAGTGAAACCATATGATAGTTACTTTCTCTGCTTGAATAATTTCACTCAGCATAATCTCCTCCAGTCCCATCCATGTTGATACAAAAGTTGGGTATTCATCCTTTCTGATGGAGGCACAATATTCCATTGTATATATGGACCATATCTTCTTTACCCTTGAATCATCTTTAAATGAGGCATATATTGACTACTATGTGAAGCCCCATTTTGGGGATGCCATTATAAAATTCATAACTGAGGCCTCCAATTTCCAGGCAAAGGGGTGGCTTCAACTAGCAGTGAACAAGTCACACTGAGGGGCAGTACAGGTATACAACAGAAGGTTTTCCTCATTCCTTCGGGCATTTTCAGCTCTATTTGCAATCCTTCAGAGCACAGGGCAGAAGCCCTTCTTATATTCTCTGTGAGTTTTCCTTCAAATCACCTCTTCTCCTCTGACATGGTTGAAAAATGTGCAAGCTAAGGAAGATGATGCAAATACTGCCCTGTTGTCACTTACCATCCCAGCCAGCACTGGCGCTGGGAAAATGAAAAAGCCTCTGACATATTGAAGCTTAGCAGCAATGTTCTAACTGGGACAAGAACAATATTTTTAATCCTCCCTGAAAAGATCAAATTAAATCTTTGGTGAGCTCTGACAGATATAGCTCTATGTCACTGACTAGATGAAAAGCCTAAAAAGAAGTCTGCAGCTCTTGACATTGTAACCCATGTCTTTCCATAGAAATTCAGGGAGCAGTGATAAGCCATTCCTGCATGAAGATTAGCCTCAAGACAGTGAGATGGTGTCAGAGGGGAGGGGTGGGAAATACACAATTTGCCTGACATTTAGATTCAGCTAAAAGTCATCAAATTTTACAGCTGAACTTCAAACATGACTTGGTCAGAGGTTTGACTCTCCTCTTCTCAGCAATGCGATGCCATCTGTATATTTCAGTCTATACAGCTATGTGTTTTAGCAATTATATATTAAAAGCAGATTCTATTAGTCAATATTGTTATGAAATTATGGCTGCATCCATTAAAAGTTCTTTTTAAAGGCAGTTAAAACTTGAGGGCAGTAGTTTTAAAACTTCAGTATGCCTAAGAAACATCTGGAAAGCATAAAAAATGCAGATTCTAGGTGCCTGCCTACAGAGTCTCATTGAATGGATCTGGAATGAAACCCCAGAAATTGCATTCTTAACAAGCACCCCAGGTTAAACTTATCCTACAGTCTTTCAATCTTAATGTGATTTTTATAATCCCAATCTCATTTAAATCCTTTGAAGAAAAAACAAAAAGAAAAATAGAAAGAAGAGGACAGTCTAAAATGCATCCTGACAGTTTTGTAGATAGTCTTACTGTGGCTTTTGGAGATTTTAAATCAAAATTTTATGCCCTATTAATCCATAATATGAATGCTCTTTTTGAACTAAACAAATCAAACAAAGAAAAGCTATGTTCCCAGAAAATTATTCAGCTCCCCCAAAGCAAATATTTTTCATATGGGATATTTCAAGGAGCCTAGTTTTGTATGTTTGTTCAATAGTCTTAACCACAGTATTTAATTTAAGCTTAAGGCTCTAAGTTTTTGCAGTAACTTTGACAGTAAACAAAAGTATAAAAATAATGCAACCAATTCAAGATGTTCAAATATCCACAGCACATTCAATCAGCAATGAAATATTACTTCAACACAACTCCATATATAAAGCTCAATACTTGTTAACACAATACCAACATTATTTTTTTATCTTAAAAGACCGACTTCTAACTTATCATAATGATAGAATTAAGGATAGCAAATCTAATTTGACCAATGGCATATAACATATATTAAAAGCGCTTTTCAAATCAGCATATTATTCTTCAGAAGAAATGCTGAATTCTCCAATTCTGGGAAATTTGAAAACCTATGTGTTATTGTTTTGGTTTTGTTCTATGCATTTGAAATTAGGTTTTACTTCCTATAGTTGGCTTCACAAATGTATGATACAGATGATCACACAAAGCCCAGACCTTGGTTTAATAATCTACTATCACTGCCTTGAAAGTCTTAATAGTTTTTGAACATGGTGCCTCATTTTTTCATTTTCACTGGGTCCTGCAAATTATGTACCTACTCCTACTCCTTAATAACACTTAGGTGTGACTTTCTTTCAACAAACATTTCAAGCATTAATACAGTGCTTCAGTGTGCCCATAATCCACTAATGTACTTGTTCACTGTACATATGCTTATTGTCAATCAGTGGACTACAGAAGGGAAAAAAGATGCAGTCCATGTCCTCATGGCATTCCAAATCCAGTGGAAGAGCTAATTATCTCTGAGTTAGATAGCACGCATTAAATAGTGAAGTCTTCACCAATATACTCTCATGATTCCGTATGAATTTATTGAGATACTACCAAAAACACTGCACCTATCATTCTAGATAAAAGGGGATTGGGGCTATGTCTAAAAATCAGGTAACATCAGGTACTCTACATTGTGAAAAACAACAGAATTTTCACTATTTAGCTGATCTATCTACTCCTATTGATTTTGTTTCTCTAGAGAACCCTGACTAATACAGGAGAGTATTCTCTGTTGTGGAGTCAGGCAGACCCAGCCACAGTGGTTCACAATGCTCAAAACACCCTGTGGAACTATTCCTCAATAACATCTGAAGATGACTCTTGAAGACATAAATCATTTTCCCTTCCTCCACCTGAATACGGATACTGTTTTCTCCATTAACTGGATTCAAGAAATAACCAGATTGTGTCTGGCTTTAGTTTCACATACACATGTGTTAATAATCTCCACATAACTATGGGGTAAAGGGCACAGATAGAACCAGTCTGGGATCATTAAAGGCCACAGAGTAGAGGTCAACAGCAGTTATTCTTAAAGCTTCACTTGAAAAAGTAAAGATAAAAAAAAACACAAATACTGAGCTACATGGTGGTCATGTATGTGCTTTAAGAAGCAAATACCTATTAGTAAATCTCACAGGGGTTTTCTGCCTAGAAGTTAAGGAGTGAAGGACAGTATATACATATTTACAGAGGCTGGGCTAACACCCCTGTGATGCATTTTCCAGACATTCTTCCTTGCCCCAGTCATCCCAATGGATTTTGTTTCTTCAATAAGGAACAATTTCCCCTAAAGGCACCTGCATATTAACTTCCCAAATACTGTAACTGTTCTTGCCATAGCCCGTCTCTGTCTCCAAAACCCTTTCATAAAAGTTACTGTATAGACCAAAGATTTTGAGATATTTGAGTTTTTACCATTTTTGGTGCTAACACTTTGGGGTATTTTTTTTAATAAGAATAAAAAAAATTTTGTAAATTGTACTATATAGCTTTATCTTTATAAATACCATATTTGATAGAAACTACTTTGGACATTTCTTTATGATCCCTAATTATAATTTAGATCATTAACCAAAGATTTCTGTATCCAGATAAGATGAAGTAGATTTGTCCTCCCACTTGACACAATCAAAATGTAGGAAACAAAACCATGAAAGAGTAATTTTCAGGGCACTGAATCAGCTAACAAAGTACATTTAGATGAGAAACAGATGATGTGAGCCCTACAACTGCCCCAGCTTACTGATATGAGAGGGTTTGCATTGATGATGCGAGGAGGCTGAACTCCAGTGGAGCTCAACAGTGCTGAGGACATGGAGCTGAAAGTCTAGGGAGATCAAGGTGTCTGAAGTGCTAAAGGAGGGAAAATCTCAGAGAAAATGTTCCCATATTAGTCAGGGTTCCCTAGAGAAACACAATCAATAGGAGATAGAGAGATAGACATATAGATAAGATAGATAATAATAAGTAGATAGACAACAGATATTTGTTATAAGGAATCTGCTTACATATCACAGGCTGACAAGTCCCAAGATCTACAACTGCAAGCTAGAGACCCAAGAGAACTGATGATGTAGTTCCAGCCCAACTCCAAAGCCCTGAGAACCAGGACAGCCAATAGTTCCAGTTAAAATGCTGTAGGCTCAAGACCCAGGAAGAACCAATATTCCAGTTCAAAGACAGGAAGAATTCTTTCTTACTTGGGGGAGTGTCAGCCTTTTTCTTCTATTGGAATCTTCAGCTGATGGAATGAGGCCAAGGCACAACCTAGGGAAATCTGCTTTACTCAGTCTACCAATTCAAATGTTAATCTCATCCAGAACAGCCCCCTCCCCAGATGCACTCAGAACAATGTATCACCAGTTATTTGGGCATACCATGGTGCATAAAATTAACCATCATATTCCCCTAGAGTATTTAGAATACTGATTAATGCATAATGTAATGAAGTGATCTGAGTTAAGAAAAAAGAACTACCCAAAAGAACTAGGACACAAAAGTAAACTCAAAATGGAATAAAGATCTAAATGTGAGACCTGAAACCATAAAAATCCTAGGAGAGAGCACTGGAAGTAATTTCTGACATCAGCTACAGCAACATTTTTCTAGATACATCTCTTGAGGCAAGGGAAATAAAAGCAAAAATAGCCTATTGGGGCTAGAGCAAAATAGAAAGCTTCTGGGTACCTGGGTGGCTCAGTCAGTTAAGCATCTGCCTTTAGCCAGGAAGATCCCATGATGCTGGGATAGAGTCCTACATCAAGCTTCCTGCTCAGTGGAGAGTCTGCTTATCCCTCTGCTCCTCCCTCCCTGGCTCATGCTCAATCTCTCTCTATTAAAAAATAATAATAATTAAATAGAATCTTTAAAAAAAATAAAAAGCTTCTGCACAGCAAAGGAAATAACAAGACTAAAAGACAACCTACTGAATGGAAGAAGATATCTATCTGCAAATGACACATCTGATAAAGGGCTAGTATCCAAAATATATATAAGAACTTATGCAACTCAATACATACATATATATATATATATATTCCAATTAAAAAATGGGTAGAAGACATGAACAGACATTTCTCCAAAGACATAGAGATGGCCAAAAGACACATGAAAAGATACTCAGTATCACCCATCATCAAGGAAACACGAATCAAAACCACAATGATCGCCCCTGTGAGAATGGCTAAAATAAAAAAACACTAGAAACAACAAGCATTGGCAAGGATGTGGAGAGAAAAGAACCCTGGTGCACTGCTAGTGGGATTGGAAACTCATAGGGCCACTGTGAAAAATAACATGGGGTTTCCTTAAAAAATTAAAAATAGAATTACTATGTGATCCACTAATTCCACCATACTGGATATTTCCCCCCAAAGAATATGAAAACACTAACTCAAATAGATATATGCACCCTTATGTTTACTGCCACAGTATTTATAATACCCAACATATGGAAGCAACCCACGTGTCCATCAATAGATGAATGGATAAAGAAGATATAGGATGTGTGTATTTGTGTATGTGTGTGTGTAATGGAATATTATTCAGTCCATAAGAAAGAATGAAATCTTGCCATTTGCAATGACATGATGGGTGTGTGTGTGTGTGTGTGTGTGTGCGCACGTGTGTGTGAGAGAGAGATGGAATATTATTCAGGCCATAAGAACGAATGAAGTCTTGCCATTTGCAATGATATGGATGGATCTAGAGAGTATAATAGGGGGGAAATAAGTCAGAGAAAGACAAATGCCATACATTTTCATTCATATGTCAAGTTAAAGAGACAAAACAAATGAGCAAAGAAAGACAGACCAAACACACACACACACACACAACACAACTTTTAACTATAGAGAATAAACAGATGATTACCAGACTGGAGGTGGGTGGGGGAATGGATGAAAAAGGTGAAGGGGATTAAGAGTACACTTATTGGGGGCACCTGGGTGACTCAGTCCATTAAGTGTCTATCTTCTGTTCAGGTCATGATCCCGGAGTCCTGGGATCAGCCCGGAGTCCTGGGATCAGCCCAGAGTCCAGCTCCCTGCTCAGCTCCCTCTGTACCACTAGCTCTGTTTGTGCTCTCTCTCTCTCTCTCTCTTTCTCTCTTTCTCATTCTCAAATAAATAAATAAAATTTTAAAAAAAGAGTATACTTACCAGAATGAGCTCTGAGTAATATACAGAATTGTTGAGTCACTGTATTGTACATCTAAAACTAATACAATACCACAATACTGTGTATTAACTATACTAAAATTAAAGAAATAATAAAAATAAAATAATTAGAAGGAATAATATCCAGCACTCACACACAGATAAGAAAATTGATATTTCCTATCAAAATAGAAAACTATGATCATGGATTATTAGAGAACTCAGAAGGGCTTTGCCTCAGTATTGGGAAACCCAATACTGCTCAATACTCAATACTGTCAGTTCAAGACTCAATACTGCTCTGTTCTCAACCAACAGATCTTGAAAGCAAGACCCAAAAGGATTAAATCATTTCCTAATAATATAACTGTCCTAGACCAAAGCTCAGGAATACTATAAAAACACAAAAATATTCAGCACCCTAAAAGATTAAATTTACAATATCTGGCATTCAGTAAAAAATCACTAGGCATGTAAGGCAGCAGAAAAGTCATTTCATAATGAAGAGAAAAATCAGTCAATTGAAACTGACCCAGAACTTACACAGATGTTAGGATTACCAGAAAAGAATATTAAACCAGTTATTATCATAGTATCCATATGTTTAAAGTTAAGTAGAGGCATGAGGGATATTAAAAAGGTCCAAACTGAACTTCTAGGGATGAAAACTGCAATTTTCTAAAGTAAAAAAGTACTCTAGACAGACATAACAACAGATTAGATGTTGCAGAAGAAAATATTAATAAACTTAAAAGCAGGACGATAAAAGCTGTTCACAACATACAGAGGACCAACAATAAGAATGACAGCAGATCTATCATTCAAAGCTGGGAGAAGACAGTGGACCTGTTTACTTTAAAGTAAAGTAAAAGACTTAAAAGTCTTTAAAGTATTGAAAGAAAAGAAAAAAAAATCAACCTAAAATTCTCCATACAGTTAAAATGCCTTTCAGAACTAAAGGTAAAATACAGAGGTTTTCAGACATATAAAGCCAGAAGTCATTTATTAGCAGCATACCATACTATAAGAAATGTTTTGGATGATTGCTCAATGCACATTATTAAGACAGAGTGGCCTTCAAGGTCTATTGAACCAGTAATTTTATTTTACTCCTAAATAGTCCTAATCAGCTAATTTTGTTTTTGTTTTGTCATGTTTCATTTTACGTGCCCACTTCTACAATTTTGCCTTTTTCCAGCTTTCAACCCTTAGTTCTCACAATGATCACTTGTCCTTTTCTGAAACAGTCCTTTTCTATAACAGCTTTAGTTATAAAGCTAAAGCTTTATAAGCCCTAAACCGTTAATTTTATGCAATACACTTATTCACCAAGAGTATTTATCCCCCAGATACATTCCAGAAAAAAAGTAATGTAACAATTATTCTAAGGAAAACTACTACATATTGAATGTCCAGTGTGTGCTAGTCATCATTCTAAATCCTTCACATACATTATTTCTAATCTTTTCCATAGCCTTTTGAATCTCCAGAGTCTGCTTCTTTTTCTTTTTTTTTAAAGATTTATTTATTTATTTATTTGACAGAGAGAGATCACAAGTAGGCAGAGAGGCAGGCAGAGAGAGTGAGAGGGAAGCAGGCTCCCTGCCGAGCAGAGAGCCTGATGCGGGGACTCGACCTCAGAACCCTGAGATCATGACCTGAGCTGAAGGCAGCAGCTTAAACCACTGAGCCACTCAGGCGCCCCCCAGAGTCTGCTTCTAAAGTAGATAAGTTTAGGAGTAAAAAGGCAGAATGATAAAGTACTTTAGAGAACCAGCTTGGAATCCAGATATCCCAAATAAAAAACCTCCACTCTGCTGCTTCCCAGCACTACATGTATAGCCAGATCACTTAACCTCACATTCTTTATTTAGGAAACTCCAAGGATCATGCTTTTACCAGTGGATTATTTGCCCCTACAATTACAGGAAGCACAGTATATAATAGGGCATTCAAAATTATATAAGAATGTGTGTGTGTATATATATACACACACACACACACACACATATATATGAAGCTATGTATTCAGAATCAATATTTAAACATATATTTAGAATACATATAAATATTTATGTTAAGTGTATATATACCTATGTATACATATATGTATATACTATATATATACAATATATATAAAACTAATTTAACCTTCACAAGATAAACACAGGTACACAAAAAGTTACCACTATACATCTCCTAACTCTTGCTACCTTAATCTTACTTTACCAAATATCCGTGTCAAGGAAATGGAAATTTCACAATTAAATGGCAACTTTCAGATACCTCAGCAATAACTAGATTGATCATCCACCTCTAATAATCTCCCAGGGATAGCAAGGGCCACACAGTTTCCTTAAGGGAACCCAAAGGGTGCCAAGAAAATCAGAAAGGAAAATCAGGCCCTGTAGCATGATAGATGGGTTAGATCCAGCCTGTCACTCCAAAGTATGCTGCCAGATAATCCACAGGGACAGTGACTTAGCTGGGAACCATAACTCAACACAGTCACAGAGCTGAAATAACCCCTTATTTAGGTCTGATGCTCAAGACGGTGAAGGGTGTACTGCTCACTTTTAAAGGCACATTAATTCTCCCCATGTTTATTCAGCATTTCGCTGGCAGCAATCTGTAGGAATGCCATTTCTTTTATGCTTTTCAGATATGTTTGGAATTTACAGCTGGCTTTTTTTCCCCAAATGATCAATGAATTCCAACTTCAGAGTCTTTGAGTCAGAAGAGGAAACCTTCAGTACATAGGTAGACTAACCCTTTCTTTGATTTCATGTGGGCCTCAAAATTAATATTGCTCTCATCACTGACACTGGGGCTCATGAGTAATTTCTATTCTGGGGGGTTATTATGACATCCCATTCAGGGCAGCACCTCTGAAGTTAAAGAATGAAAAGCAGTGAATTATCTGTGAACATAGGCTGAAGAGTTAATCATCTCAAAGCACAGAGGCAAGATAGGGAATGGACTGAAGGCCAGGGCCAAGTCAACAGCAGAGGTCATTTGTTAACCCCTTATGTACTGACCACTCAATCATCTCCCTGCACCTGCGTCTCTCTATTCATCTGCCCAGTTGCTCTTCTTCCCTGTTTTCCATTCTCTTTTCCTCCACTTCTTTCTCCCTTTACCTTTATCTTCTGTTTCATTCTTTTACTATCCTTTATTTAATATAAAATTCAAGTCTGGTCATTGTATTTGTTGAATTATATCTTAGTCCTATTCTTTCAAAAACTGGGACAAATGAAAACTTTTCCATGTCACAAGAATTCAGCAGTTTTCCATTAAGGATTTTGCTTTGTTTTGTTTTGCTCTGTGGCAACAAGTCTTGTATTAGGACCAAAAATATGAAGCTGTTTTTTATTCAAGACCCCCAGAGAATCAAGACTTGACTTTGTCTCCATTGTCATCATCAAAGTGCCTTCAGACCTGTTCTACCACCCATTCTGTCCTTTATCTCTCTTATCTCTGGCTCTATTTCCCATCTTTTTATTATTAAAAGATACACCTTATTTTTAAAATATTTCTTCTGGAAATGTATGTTCAATTTTGAATTATCTGTGTTTTGGTAATAGCCTGAAAAAATGCTTTGCTTTTTTTTTTTTTTTTCTGAGAAACTGATAATAAATGTGAAAGAAGAACACCAAATAGGCCAAGTAGTTAAATACCACTTGATCATATAAACTAGTCTTTGATTATATATATATATATTTTTTAAGATTTTATTTATTTATTTGACAGAGAGATGACAAGTAGGCAGAGAGGCAGGCAGAGAGAGAGGAGGAAGCAGGCTCCCCGCTGAGCAGAGAGCCCGATGCGGGGCTCGATCCCGGAACCCCCCGATCATGACCTGAGCCGAAGGCAGAGGCTTTAACCCACTGAGCCACCCAGGCGCCCCTGATTATATATATTTTTAAAAAGTCTTTGAAAACTGGAATTTTATATTAGGTAGCTATAAAGAGCTGTTTTAGGGGGAGTATAGAAATATTCACCTTCTTTGCAAAGAGATGGCCAGTGGAGCAAAATTCATTGGGAATCATGATATGTGTTCATAATTTCAAAAATCTCAAAGTATAGCTTAGTAGAACCAGGGAGTGAAGTACTTAGAAACTCTTAAGAAAAGTGGTAGAAACTGAAGGAAAAAGAAAAAATACAAAAAGCATGGACCATAACAGCTAGCTACTGCTATAATAACTTTAATTTAGTCAACAAGTATATATTGAAGGTCAACTCTATACCAAGCCCTCTGCCTGATTTAAAAAGCACACAGAATTGTGTGTGTTGTAGTGGAGTGAGAAACAGAAATGCAATTTCAAGATAAGAACAGGCTGCACTGGAATGTTTAAAAATGGTCCTCTAATTCAGATATGTAGGAATGGCTTCTCAAAGTAGGTGGCATCTATCCAAATCTTAAGGGGAATTGAGAGGTGAGAAGGGGAGGTGAAAAGATTGTAGGAAAAGGAAGAGGAAAAGATAGTTCATATATAGGGAAGCGGGAGAGCACAGACCTCTGAAGACATTCAACATGTAGTATCTGCCATCAGAGATTTGGAGTCTATAATCTTCTAAATGTATGAAAATAGATAAGTTTTCTTTTTTCCCCCACTTCCGTTTTCTTCATCTGTATAAGGGTCTTATAGTGAAGGTAAAATGAGAGTTCTAGACAGTCGCTAGCATGGACTCCAGCACAAAGCATGTCCCACAGGATCTGATATAATTATATTTCATCTAATCTAGCACAGCAATTACTATAGGATATATCATTATTTTATGCAATATAGAAGAAAGCGAAAAAATTAAGCTAGAGTTAGTGTAAGATGCATCCTAATTTCAGAAAAACTAAAACGTGAGAAAAAAATCTGTGTAGCTTAGAATATGCAAAATACACTAAGTAATTTATCCCCACAACTCGGGTATATTAAAACGGAAAAAAAAAAAATCCAAGATACAACCATTATCAGTCATCAAAAAGGATGTGAAGATTTAAACAAAGCATACCAAGATCACATCCCTGATGTAATCAGAGTTTCATGATAGCAATGCACTTGCTTATTTCTTCTGAAGAAATCAAGTAATTACTGAACATTTATTTTTATAATACATTAAACAGCATGTTAGCAGCTCTGTTTCTTCCTGCAACAATCCCAGTTGATACTCTGCTATCTTTCAGGCAGGCAGTGGTCATTTGGTCAGTATTTTAAGTCCCACAGGTCTAACAGAAGGAACTATGGCCCAAGAAACAACAATAAAAACTGTCCACTCACAATTAATCTCTATATTTGCACAATTACATATCTTTCCAGCAACTATTTGTAGAAGTCCTAGACTATTGCTTACCCATTTTTTAGGTGTATTTAAATAGCAGACCATGGGGCACCTGGGTGGCTCAGTGGGTTAAGCCGCTGACTTTGGCTCAGGTCATGATCTCAGGGTCCCGGGATCGAGTCCCACCTGGGGCTCTCTGCTCAGCAGGGAGCCTGCTTCCCTCTCTCTCTCTCTGCCTGCCTCTCTGCCTACTTGTGATCTTTCTCTGTCAAATAAATAAATAAAATCTTTACAAAAAAAATAAAATAGCAGACCACTTTCCTCTCAAGTTACCATTTCCAGGCAGTCTCAACCTTGTCCAGCTGGGGACTCAAAGGGTTTTTGAAAGAAGGCACTGCCAAAGTTATTACACTAGAAATGCTATTTTTCAAAATCAGTGAGTAACACAAAGAGCAACAGGATTCTTTTTTCTTTTCTTTTTTATTTATTTATCTATTTGACAGAGAGAGAGATCACAAGTAGACAGAGAGGCAGGCAAAGAGAGAGAGGGAAGCAGGCTCCCTGCCGAGCAGAGAGCCCGATGCAGGACTCGATCCCAGGACCCTGAGATCATGACCCGAGCCGAAGGCAGCAGCTTAACCCACTGAGCCACCCAGGTGCCCGAGCAACAGGATTCTTTAAGGATTTCCTTAACTTCAATGAAAACAACTGTTGGTAAATTCTCTTAATTGTAAATTAAAAAGTATCAAGGGAAAACACTGTTACTTTTCAGAAATCAAGTTTGAAATGTTATCAATTCCTAGATGAGCAAATTTTAAGAAAGGTAACAGGCAAACTTGGTGACTGACCCAGATTCTAGAACTCCCTACCCAATACAGCAGCCTATGCAGACTATGGAGCCCTTGGAATGTTGCCAGTCCAAATGGGCTTATGCTCTAGGTGTGAAACACAAACTGGGTTTCAAAGATTTGGTAAAAAATAATTTTTTATTCTGATTTTAGCATAAGTTTTTTTATAATACTGTAGTGTTTAAATAACAAATATTTTCAATGCACTGTTAAATAAAATATACCATTAAAATAATTGCACATGTTTTTTAAATGTGGCTATTAGGAAATTTTTAATTACTTAGACGCTTACATATTTCTATTAGCACTTTTCTAGAGTGGACCCCATACAGAAGGCTCAGACAAGCAGCCTGGTGGGTCTCCAGAACAATGGTCAGGAGATAGAGCCATTTATTGAGCTCACATGGCCTCACTTCTTAATCATTCTATGTGAAGCAATGCATTGAACAGATCCACAATACGTTTTTGTGGAAGGAAAAACTGACTTAAGAATTTAACATGCATATAACAATGCATTAAAAAGGACCTCTATAAAGTTGTCCACATTACCCTCAGGAGACCTCTCACTGCACTGCCAACAGAAACATCTCCAATAAGAACTTTTGTTCTTCCAAATATGCAGCCATCCAACAAGCCTAGAAGTCTTGGTTTCTCTTCTGCTCTTTTACATTTTAAGTGAGAAATTTAGAAGTGTCAGTGGTATTGGGCCAGGTACTACGGCAACTCATTCAGTTTCCCATCCCTGAAGGATCCATCTCTCCAAAAGCTCTTAGTTACTGGATCCCATGAACTGGTCAAGAGCTACATCATTTTGGGGGGGGGGGGGGGTAACATCTTAAATGATTTCATAATGTTCAAAGTGCCAAGTCTGAGATGGAAGGAAAGAAAACACCCAAATGGTAGGACTGAGAATTCAAAGCCACCATCAGCTTTTTTCCAATGTACGCTTTCCAGGGCCTCTATTTCCATGTGGACAGGGATGAGCCAGACTGTGCAGTAGACTTGAGCCCTTACTGCACATCAGAATCATCTGAAGACCTTTCGAAACAAGACCCAAGGCTCTGTACTAAGGGTGACCAACGTATAAAGTTTTTCTGCCTCTGGGGCCCAACTATGGATAGTTTCTAAAAACTTCCCAAGAGAATCTAACATGCCACCAGGGTTGAGGAGCACTGAACTAGGACAACAGTCCTCAAACGTACGCTTGCATCAGAATTGCCTAGAGGGTTTGTTAAACATGGGTCACTGGGCCAGCACAGTAGTCAGAGGTCTGGGATGAGGCCCTGGAATCTGCATTCTCACATTCCCAGGAGATGCTGATATTTCTGGCCCAAGGACCACATTTTGGGGACAACTTAGCTAGAGGAAGGCATAGCCCTTTTCTGCTCTTTTAAGGCATTCCTCTGTGAAAGGAATGGCTGATCTCACTACTGAGTGTGGGAGAAGAAACAGAGTGTGCTCAGCAGAGCAACTTCCTCTCTTTTTTCTTCAGATGTGTTGGCTGGAGACGCCATGTGTCAGAGAAAGACCTGCAAAGGAAGGAGAAAGGCTTACAGTTGTTTTTGGTTTGGTTTGGTTTGGTTTGGGAAGCAAAGTTTGGTTTAGAAGAAATAATAAACCACAGAACTAAAGTCATTCCCTAACATAAGAGTTGGTTTTCTTTTCTTTTCTTTTTTTTTTTTTTTTTTTTTACATATAAAACTTGTTTTAAATTTTGGTATCTATTCATCTATCTTCTGGGTCTTTTCTCGCAATATACTATAAACTCCAGAAGGGAAAAAAAATGAGTGTTATATATTAGCTTCCTAAAATACCAACATAATTCTCCCCCTTTTGAAATGGTTTCTCTTCTTAGTTTTTTGAAAGCATTTAAAAAATCTCACTGACTTGTAAACAGGGCTATAAAAACTGAGGAGAAAACATGGCCCATGTTCTATGGGAACAATTCTTTTAATATTTTATTAATTTGACAGAGAGAAATCACAACTAGGCAGAGAGGCAGGCAGAGAGAGAGGAGGAAGCAGGCTCCCCGCGGAGCAGAGAGCCCGATGTGGGGCTCGATCCCAGGACCCTGGGATCATGACCCGAGCCAAAGGCAGAGGCTTTAACCCACTGAGCCACCCAGGCGCCCCTATGGGAACAATTCTATGAAAGACCAAGAAGCCAGAGACGTGACACAGCCACAACGAACAGTTACACAAATGTATGGGTGAGCATAGCTCTGCTCCATTCCACATATTTTACCTTATTTAGCTACAAAATTTCCATGGTTACTAAGTATGAGAGAGCACTAGCAGGTAAGAAGCATCAAATCAAAAAAGGGTTATTAAGTAGCAGTAGCAATAGTAAGAGTAGTATGTGTTTTATTCAAACACCTATTATTCAAATCCCTGCTATTTGCCAGATAATGCCCTAATTACCTTCTGCACGGTATCATCCCACTAAACAACTCTCTGTATAGGTAGATATTATTAGGTAAGGAAACTTGCCTACACTATCGGCTGGGTTAATATCTGCCAACACAAGAGATAAAGCTGGAATTCATACTCTGGTCTGTCTGGGTAGAAACCTGATGCTGTTTCCATTATACTGTGTACACATACTTGTAGCCAACATCTATATATGGGTTAGATGAAAAGAGATAGAATATATAATACCAGATCCTTAACTTCAAAAAGCACGTACCCTATCTGAGAAGATAAAGGTATTTAAACAACAGAGATCTAAAGATTCATATAATATAATCTTTGACTCCATCTAAAAAATGTTTCAAAAACAGTAACGTGACTAGGAAGAATCCAACGGCATAAAACCCAGCTGATACAGAATATGACTGATCCCTCACAAACTATTCTGCTTTCAGAAAAAAAGTGTATCTAAACAGAGTGTCTGAGAGATTGAGATCCATTATATAAAGTGTATTCTACCTCTTCTTTAGTCTCTCAAGGACTCACTCAGACAAGATAAAAATTACTTATTTTTCATAATACAGCTTCATTAATTTATTTAATCTCTCCTGGTCTCTCTCTGGGTTTCATATGCTAATCAAATTTTAAGGTATAATCTAGTAAACTCCAGATCCATACTGTACAAAAGAAGAGCCTTCTTCATGCTAATTAGTCACTACAATTCTTTTTACTTTCCTCTAAATAAATAATAGCATGGTGCCTTAATGGATAGCAATGAAAGAGATATTAGAGAATTTATCTTTATATCCTAAGGGGGAGAGGGGGAAAAACTGAGTATGGCATCCATACAGCACCAAAATTCAGACAAAATTAAAGCAACTCAGAGAAGCAGAATTGTGTGAAACTAGTAAAATCAAATAAAACACAAAACAGAACTAGGGGAGAATCATAAAGTAGAATTATCAAAAAGGCTAATCTGCATTGCAATTCAGTAAACAGAAGCAGTGAAGTATAGGGGGGGAAAAAGAAGAAGAAAAAAGACAGGGTTAAGGGGATCCAAGATTGAATCTTATTTGCCCAACAATGAACTGAATGATCTTGGTAATTCAATTTGCATCTCAGGGCCCTATTTCTGGGTAAAATTGGGAAAATGAATTAGATCAAGGGTTCTTAAAATTCATTTGAGGTGGGGCGCCTGGGTGGCTCAGTGGGTTTAAGCCGCTGCCTTCAGCTCAGGTCATGATCTCAGGGTCCTGGGATCAAGCCCCGCATCAGGCTCTCTGCTCAGCAGGGAGCCTGCTTCCCCCTCTCTCTCTGCCTGCCTCTCTGCCTACTTGTGATCTCTGTCTGTCAGATAAATAAATAAAATCTTTTAAAAAAAGTTCATTTAGGGGGATCACAAGCATAAATGGGAAAAGGCATCTTTATTTTTTCTAACCTAAATAAAATTTATAGCATTCCCTCCAATTATAGGTATAAATGGCAAACCACAGTACTATTAGCAATACTTGCAATTTTCTTCCAAAGGAAATTACAGATATCTTTGCATTACAGTATAGCTGCTACTGATATCTCAAAATATGATTTACAGTCAGGAGCTCTTCAAATTTATAGTAATCATAAAAATCTGGTTATTTCCCTCTTATGTTATGCATTGGTAAAGAAGCAAATACATTACTGTATCACAACATTCTTAAAAATGTTTTAATAAATGTACGTGGACATAATTCCTTTATAATCATATGTACATTAGCTTATGCTTTTAAAAACATTTTTCTGAGAAAGGATTTTACGAGATTATCAATAGGGTCTCATGGCCTTGACAGTCTCAAGGGCCACTCCCAACAACACTGTAGACTAAATATGCATCTCAGAACTAGAGGTCTCACTGGCTGGCATATGCACCAAGAACAAGCAGTAGCACATGAGTGAAGCAAGTGCCTTATGGGGAGTGCAGCAGGAACCACAAATAATAATGGCATTGGAATCCGTTAAGTGCATCTTCAGGTCTTACAGCATGAGGAGGAAATGCTAAAGCTAGATCACCATTGAGAAATACTTAACAAATATATCAGCCAGACTGATGCAGACCACAAAACCGCCCACCCCCGCAAAAAGGTGAAAGTGTGTGGTACCTCAACACTTGTTGACAATCACTTCCTAATATGGGCTGTTAGATGTTAGCAAGGGACAAGTAGAAAGACTCAGGAGATGCTATGGTCACAGAGACCACACTCAGATGGAAGCATACACATGTGCTTTGATGAGAATGGGAAGAACTGCGTTCTCCAATACGTTCAGTTCATGGTTATTGCTTGGGTACCTAAAGTAAAATTACAGCAATGTGCTTATTGGTACAGACCTACTGAAGTGAAGCAGGTGAACTACCCTGCAAACCAACCCTAGCTGCTTCTGGCAGTGAAAAATAAAAGACTGCCCCATAAAGAGAAGCAGAAGTAAGCTGAGCTGGCATCTAGCAGTGAAAATTTAAAAGAAGGGGATGAGTAGGTAGCATCTCTTAAACTTTAATGTGCGTAAGAAATATCAAGGGTGTTTGCTGAGTGCACATTCTGGGAACTCCCACCAGAGATTCTGAATCAAGAGATCTTCCAAACTTGTATTTAACAGGCAGGCATTCCAGGTTTATTATGATGCAGGTGATCTGCAGACCATACTTGGAGAAAAACCAGCTGACACTCCTAGTTAGGGAATTCTGAGTCAAAGAAATAAAGAGTCAAACAAAAAGGTCATTTTTGTAAGCACGTATCTGCTTTAGCCTAGGCATATGGGCAAGGCCCTGGACACTGGTAAACACCAGAAATGGGTTAAGAGTAGATCGAGAGGCCAGTGAGAAGGCCTTTGCCTTTAAAACTGGGTGGAAGATAAAGGGGTCTGGGGAATCACAGTGAGATGAGAAGTGATATGATATTGACAGACACATAGAACCTACAACATAAAAAAAATAATTTTTTTAAGTTTAAAAAACCTGATTCCCCTCATATAGTTACATAAAAGACATATCCTATTAAAAATAACATCTCCTTGGGAAGTAGTCAGCAGAGGGCTTCTTGTATGGAAAAGTTCAAATATACAGAGGCAGTCCTGAAGGAACACAAGATTGTAAAAATCCCACACTCCTTGTTGGCACATTATCTATGCAACAGCACCTGCAAACAGAGACCCAGAGATGCTCAGACTCAGGACTTATCTGGCATCTCCCTCCATCTGGGTGAACACACAAGGTATACTGTTTCAACCATTTCATACCTCCTGTCGGAAGTGTACATTGGCCAATGGCTTGGGAGCCCCGATAAAGAGCACAGTACATGGAGAGCCAGACTGATCTCAATAGAACTGCCAAAAGCCCGTCTCAGTACAGTAATCAGTTCAGGTCAAGCAAGTGTCACTCTGAATCCACTATTAATCTTCTCTTTGTGAATCACCAGTGAGAAAGCAGACTTTCTTAGCCACCATCCAAGTCCTTGAACCACCACTCCTGCTCAGCACACAGAGAGAAGACCTTGAATCACAGATAAAAGAAGTGCAGAAGAGGTGTCCTTGGAAACAAATACACTAACAAATCAGTCCACTGTCTGGCTTCTCCAGAACAGGATGTGTACTTGAAACTTAGAGAAGGGAGAAAGTAATGGTTTCATGCAAATTAGATCTTAGGACTCACACCTTTGAATCTGAAAGTGGTCATCAGACAATGCCATTAAGAAGGTGACAGGAATTAATATTCATGGGCCACCTAGGTGCCATGCTCCTAGACAGGTGTTTTATGTGCAACATTGAATCTGGTAGCACTAACCAACAATTTGGCAAATAGGACACCAAAGACTACCAGAATCACATTGTCAGAGGTAGGAGGGTGCTCGGAAATCACCCCACCTCATGTCCCTCATTTTACACATGAGAAAACGGAGGCCAAGAGAAAAGAAGAAATGGAATCGGGATGAGACATTCTTTTCTGCTTACCTTATCTACCCTCTTTTCAATGTCCTATGTGGCCTCCCTATAGACAATCAACAATCAGGTATGTGTATTGATAAACACTAAGAAATTAAGGTCTTTTTTGGAAGTCAAAATGTATGTATGGAAATAAACCTCAGTATGCACACTAATGTAGGGAAGAGTAGGTTTTTTTATCTCAAAAATTTTTTGAGATTTTCTGATTCCATTGGGAGAGGGAAATATTACTATGAATCAATTTCTTTCCCCTCTTTGCTAGAAACGATACCTAAGTTCCAGGGAACCATGGTATAGGGGAACACAGTATAGGGGAACCACAGTGTGGTCTTAGATATCATCAACTGTATGATCCAGCATCAGATGAGATGTTTGTCATCATGTTGAGGAAATCCATCCCTATTTATATATGTTTGTCACCACTGGTCACATATCTTTGTCCATGTTTCTTTCTGATGGGTAGATCTATAGACTACTTCCATGCCACAGATGGAGACATGAGATCTGATCTTACATTAGGGTGCCACCCATAATCATGAGAAATATCATGACTTTTATGACCCTGTCTGTCCAAACTCATTCTGCAGCCATCTCCTCTCATCCCCACCTTTATGGTTCTCTCTATGTGTAGATCCTCTCTGCTCTTAGACCCCACAAAGCTTTCTTAGGGTTTACGGACAACCCAGAGCTATCCCTGGGAGACAGAAAGCAAGCCTTGTCTTTCTAGAGCTACCATTCAAACAGTAGCCCATTCCATCTGACCCAGAGGAAATTTTCTAGTCCTGGGGTTGAGAGAGAAGAAATCTTTGCTTCCTGGAGTTCTCTCTGGCTCCCTGGCATCATAAATATTTATAAATGAAATCAAAGGAGACAGACTTCCTTACATTTTTCACCCTGTCACATCCCACAACTGAGGCAGGGAGCAAGATCCACAGGCTCAGATTTAGCAAAGGTGAGAAGCGATGGGAGGAAAGGACTACCTGTGCTCATTTGTGTTGCAGTAGATTGCCAGAGATTAAAGTCTATGGAAAATGAGGAAGGAGTAAGAGAGACCCAGTGGAGGGGCATTACAATTTATCAAGCTATGAGAAATAGTATTTATTTTCAGCAACCACATTGAAGAACATGATACAGAGCAAGATTTTGAAGAAATAAAGAGTTTATCTTAAGATGATACCAGTGCTTTATTTCTCCTTGTTTTCTGAATATTATGCCCTTTTACTCATATCTGGTATGCTTCCCCTGCAGGCCTAGCCATTCTTAATGACCCAACTTTCAGGAAGCCAAAGGTAAGTGTCAAGCCTCTTGGTATGGATGCATCCATTCATCCAGGCATCGGAAATCCTTTTATAACAAGATAGAGTGTCACTTAATTTAACTCCTACTCAATTAAGTCTACAAGGAAGTTACATTTTCAACAATAAGAAAATATTACAAACAAATTTCTGAATCCTGGGGTTTGCTCAAATATTATTATAATTAATTTAAATGAATTTAAATTCTCCACTGTTGTCATAAACACATTAATGACCTGCTAGCCCGGGATATTTAATATATCTCTGTTGATAAGCTTCATTATGAAGGGGAGAACTGGGGTTTTCTGATGATGTTTTCTAGAATTTTGCAAATTATTTTAAAATATGATACTCATTTTTGCCTGGAGGTCAAAGCAGGTTTTGCAGAGGAAAATTGAGAGCATATATAAAAGGCTCAATCTGTGCTTATGTATAACAGCCTCTCAGAGTGTCCGTTGGAAGATTGTGCATGCTGTTAATTTGAAAGTAACAACAAATTTTCAACTAACTCCACATTTATCTTGACAAATCCTTTGGGCATACTTTTAAAGGTGAAACTTGTGTGCTCCATGACTTCATTCCCAGGCAAGGGTTTTTGTGGTGCTAATCATGAACAAAAGATCGTAATTATACATTCCTCAGAGAGCCAGGAATCCTGCCCAAAGTTGGGTAGAGTTTAAAGCAAAGTTTACTTCACGCAGTTCCTACTTCTCCTGACTATTGGATTTTTATTTATTACAGCAGATTTATCATGTGCTAAATAATTTCACATTCATGGCTTTTCCAGCGCTCAATTTATCAAGGCGAGGGGTGCCACATCTTCTGTATTTTATCGCAAGTACCATCGGGGTAAGAGAGACAGGTTCTCTTTCTCCTGCAGTGACTTTACCGCTAAATCATAATTCATAACGATGCGTCTTTCCTGGGTTCAATTTTTAATGTTGTTTCCCTTTTTGTGAATGTTTACATAACAGGGAAAAGGAAAGCATTATATATGAGTCACATCCATATCACTCATGTGTTCTCTACTGAGAGGATGAAACCAGATAGCTAAAAAAATATTCAGTGATTTTAGCTACTCATTTTGGACATTTTTTTTTGAAGTTATACACTTTTTCATTATCAAAGACAAGAAAAATGAGGAGAAACGTGATGAGGGCTGAAGTCATGACTTTTGCTTTCTTTCCAAGTTTAAAAAGTGAGGTGGTTAGTGATATAGCACATTGATTATATGGTACCCAATCAGTTAGAATCAGGACCATATGGATTAGTGAAGGGTCATTATCCATCAGTAAATGAAATTATTTTCTTTTGATGCTATTCTTCATGCTGTGAATATAGTAACTAATGAAATCCATTTTACTTTACAAAAGAGCAAGAGATCCTCTCACTTTCTCTTGAGAATTATGCTTGTTCTTTCTTAACACTGTTCTCCCCCACTCCCTTACTTCCTTGTAGAGGGCTTACTTGCACTACGAAGCACGTGATACAGTTAACTCCTTACAGGGAAAACTGATTCTGAAGATCTCCAGCTTCATTTCCATGAAAGTTAAAATATATTTTTCAAATAGAGGCATATTCAACAAGAATGAATATAAGAGAATAGTATCTTTCCAAATAAGTACAAAACTTCTCCGTTAAATGACTTCCTAGTGAGTATCAGAAGGCAGTAGAATCACACCCACTTTGTTGACATACAACTCTGGTGCCTCAACTGTAAAGTAAGGACAATTCTTGCTCTTAAATTGTAACAACTTTCTGATCTTTATTAAACTTTGTTGCAAAGAGCAACAAAACTGCATTATCTGGATTTGATGGCTCTTATTTTCATTAATATTAAATGTGACTGTCAAAACTCCATTCCAAAATCTTTGTCAAATTCATTTGGTCTCCTTTTGATTTTACAGATCTGTAATTTCTGAACAACAAGACATTTTCCCAAAATTGCAGAGGTTTGAGTGATAGTTTTCTATCCTCAAGAGTTATGAATGGGTCAGCCCAAGAATATTTGCATAAATGCAGTGACTTGTTATTAGCTTGGCAAAGCTTTCAGCATTGTATTAAAAAGTTAATAGTTGTTTGTAAGCATTCTAGAGATCAGTTATTACCCACTCGCTCTAACTTAAATTCTCATTTTACACTAATAGTGCCCTAAATTGCTCATTGGAAGTAATCTGAGCCCTCAATATTACCATCTTACATAAGAAAAATTTATAATAAAAAAGACTAGATGACTTTAGGATCATCTAATAGGTTACGGGTCAAAAAAAATAAATAAATAAAAGCCCCAATACATTAAATTAATCTACAAAATAATTTTTTCAATAAAAAAAGAAAAACCAGATCTAGAACAATGTGATGTTTTCAAGCAACTTAATAAATTAAATCAGCAAAATGCATAAGTCCATTGTGGCAAAATGGCCCCAAAACATTCTTTGGGTAGGAAAATGTTTCATATACACAAGGCATACTCAGTAAATGTCAGCTTTCATAAGTACAATTATTATTACAGAGCTTGAGGCTCTGTTTTTCTGCTGGAGAAATTTTTAGCACTGAAAAACTGTCAATAGTCACAGTTCTTGTTTCTTGTCCATTCTGTCTTGAGATAGACCTTCCCCATCCTCACAAACATAAATGAGGATGTAGCATTCTGGATTTTGTGGTTGTGGTTGTTATTTTGTTTTGTTTATAATTTTTAATCATTTTTTGACAAATACACTAGCTACTTAATCTCAAAATAAACAACAAATCTTGGAACACTGAAAAAATAAAGTTTAAAAAAAAAAACCAAACACCTTTTTCTTAGAGCCATTGTTGCCTGTCTTTGAAAGACCTTTCCCATTTAAAACCAAAAACAATTACAAGTGTTAGGTTAAGTACCATAGTATTCTAAAGTGAGCTCCTGTTCCTGTTGTCTCATCCAAGTTTTAACCCAAACCAGGGGTCTGGGGACAAAAGGCTTGATAAGAGTATACATGCACTGTCATTAACCTAAGTAAAACATCAGGTGTGTGCCTGTATGTATGTAGACAGGTATGTGTATATGACTACGAATATATGCATAACTAACCACATAGGATATAAACTCAAATTTTAAAAATGGTATGTGCTATGGTGAGTGCTGCAAAGTGTGTAAACCTGGCAATTCACAAACCTGTACCCCTAGGGCAAATAATACATTATATGTTAATAAAAAACAAAAAAATTATAATAAAAAATCCCTTTAAAAATGATATTTCTAAGAGATAGAAATAGGGTTATTTTTATCATTAAAAATTTCTGTTTTCTAAACTTACTATGAGGAATATGTATTACTTCTATAAGCAGCATAAACAATAAGCTTTAAAATAAAGTATGTCTGGTGATAGCTGCAGAGCAATGAATACAGTTAATACCACTGAATTATACAGTTAAAAATGGTTAAGACAGTAAACTTTATGTTATGTGTTTTACCACAAAAGTATAAACTATTATAGTACATAATAGTAATAATAATAATAATAACAATAAAAAGTATGTCTAAGCTATAAAACAGAGTAAGTAATAATCACCATTCTAGGGCAAGTATGATTTCCACAAGACCATTTGCCTCTTGTATACCCATTACACCTGGATCCCAAACGGGGTCCTATAGAAAACACTGCTGCTAAAAGTCAGTGTACCCTGTAGTACCCACTGAACACGGATGAAAGTGAGATTTTTTCGGAGTGAGTCTAGCTACGAGGTCATTCTGGAGTAGTGTGGGCTGGCGAAAGTGTAGTTTCTAATTACAAAAGCAAAGTATGTGCATTTGACAAATTTGGTGGGTGTGTGGAGGCAGATCCAGTAAAGGCAGATTACTCAGAATTATTCACTATTCATATCTGAATTCACACTATGTATATTATTTTTAGTCTTACTGTGTACACTTGCAATGTCATTAAATATTTTTCTGAGCAGTAATTTTATGGCTGCCCTACATATGTATCAAATTACTTAACAAATCCCTTGTGCTTAATCCTTAAGGTTTTTCTCCAAGAGAGATAGTAATGCCATGAGCATGCTTATACCCACAGCATTTTCCCTCAGTGGATAATGTCACGCTCCTACTTTTTTTCTTTTTAGTAAATTTTATTTTTTAGAGCAGTTTTAGATTCACAGAAAATTTGAGTGGAAAATACAGAGTCCCCCACATACTCCCTGTCCCCACACATGCACAGCACTCCCCACTGTCCACATCTCACACTGCAGATGTACATTTGTTACAATCCCTGAGCCTATACTGATCCATCACAATCACACAAAATCCATAGTTTATTTTAATGTTCACTCTTTGAATACCTTTTTGAATACTTAATACATCCTCCTTAAGCTAAATCTCTTGAAGTGGGACTGCAGATATAAAATATATGAACATGGAACAACAATTCACAAGTGTATACTTATTCGCGCGTGATATTTTTATAAGAATTCAGTTTCTCACGGAGTTTTAGCCTGAGACATTCTTCTGATATCACAGAGAAATTTGGGATCAGACAAACATGGGTTCAGATTCCAGCTCTGGACTTCCTGGCATGATGTCCTTTGTGGACCTTGGCTTCTAAGCTTCAGTTCCTTCCCACAAAAAAACAGGGATAGTAATCACCACCTCACGTGATCATTTGACAACTCAATGAAATCATGTGCATAACTTGCTCAGCACAGTTCCTAGGGTGAGTGGCACTTTTGCCAAGAATTGCTTGAGGCCGGGCTGTAAATCTATGTGAGTCAAAGTTCTGAAAGTCCAGGTCCTTTCCTGACATTTCAGTAAGATACATTACATACAGAGCATCTATCTCCTCCAACCAGAACACCTACTTTGATCTCAGAGATCATCAATTAGGATACAGGTTCTCTAGTTAAGGCCCATGTGACCAACCTACCTGCATAATTCACAGCATGGTCAATGGTCATGGTCAATGGAATGATGTGATCCCAGTTCATCCTTCTCTTCTCATTCTGGCCAGAATTTACTGTGGATAAATACACTTTCTCCCTCCACTGACTTTGAGCTTAGCCATATGACTTGTTTGGCCAATGGCCCATGAGCAGGCTTACATTATACCGCATCCAACCAGAGGCTACAAATGAGCTCTGAGGTTTTGACTCACCTTCCTGGGCTCCTTCCCTGCCCCAAGACGAAAGGATGCCCTCATGCCATTGCTCTTCCTCCTGGGCCCTGGAAATGAAAGACACATGGAACATATGTAAACTCCACTGCACCCAACCCACACGCCAACCTGGGAAAAATTAATGTTTGTTGTTTTAAGCCATAACATTTGGGTGTCCTAACTTGCTAATACCCATGGTTGTTAATTTCTGCCAACACAGACATGCTTGACTTCAGAATAAACATCAAGGGAAAGAAAGGTGCCTCCTGAGGAGGAATAATTGTTCTGAGACATTTACTAAAATCAGTACCACCACAACGCCCCAATGCTTCTTTCCCCCATGATAAAGGCAAGGTACTACGGAGTGTTAGCAAAGACAATATGCTTGAGAAGCTAGAGCCAAGGTCCCATGGTGGACAGGCTGGTAATGGAAATCTGCCTTGTCTCACTTTGGTTATTCCTCTCCAGGGGTGATTTACAAGGTGATAAAAGACTTCAAGCTGCAAAAGGTACTTAGGCTGTTAAAAACCAGCTTTTTATGATCTCTTGTTCTTTATAGTGCATGTTGTTTCATTAATCAAATGCTTATTCTATTAGAAGTCCCAACCCTTTAAGATGGTGGGACATTTCATTTTTATTGCCCTGAAGTGACATTAAAATCCACATGCTGCCCAGCAGGTCACTGGTGAATTCTTAGTGTTCAGACTCTGCATCCTCTGTCCTTTTTGATCCAATTTTGTGTACTTTCAGACTTCAATTTTTTTTTTTAACTTTTTACTTCATGTTGATACTGGAATAGATGCCAAAAAAAGTTAGCCAAAATCCTTTTTTTCCTCTATCACCATATATTTAAAGTTTGGAGCCAGTCACTGATGTCATAATCAGGCACATGGGCTTGCACAGTACCTCATCTCTTCTGGCCTAAGCTTTGGCTGGCTCAGTCTTACCTGCCACTGGTTAAATTAGATAACCCCATCCCGTCCGCTGAGAGGAAAGACTATCTGAGTCATTCCCTTGTCAAAGATGGGTTTCATACTGGAATCTCTTGCTGTGCATTTTTTTGACCAATGTAATGAATTTTTCATTTTCTAGTTTTAAGTTTTAGGCTGTTCTGAGTAAACTATATAATTATTTCTAACCATTTATCATTTGTAAGCATTATATAAAAACCACCTCAAATCATTCTTTAGAAATAGATGGAATATGCATGAGATAGGTAGAAAAATGAAGCAATAGAGACATAAACTAATATAAAAAAATCTTCACTAAATTATAAATACTTATATGTAAAAGTTACAAATTATAAATATAAAATATAAAAATAAAATATATAAGTATATTTGAAATATAAAAAATAAAATATTAAAATATTTCATATTATATATTATAAAAAATAAATATATAAAATATATAAATAAATGTAAATATTAAAAATATAAAAAATGCAGAGCCTTTAGAAATGCAACCCCTGACTTATTACCTAGACTATAAAAGCAAAGATTAGAACCACTCCTAAAGAAACAACAATAAGACTCCAATCTGTTAGAAGAATAATTAATAAACAAGCTCTTACTGAGAGGAAGGAGGGGCTGCTAATCTACATGAGAAAAGAGAAACTGGCCATAAAAAAACAAAACAGAGAAACATTTAATCCCTCCCAGCCCCATCTCCTCTGGGAAGGGGAACCGACTTCTGACAAGATCAGGGGAAACCCACTTCTGACAAGATGTTGGCAGGGCCACGCTCCATTGGAAATTACTTGGCATTTTTAGTATGTCTTCACTGTTTTTTTCGTTTGTATCTTCAAGTAGGCATAGATCTCCAATGTTGGAGAAAAAAATATGTATTTAGTAATATTCCATTGTATATATGGACCACATCTTCTTTATCAATTCATCTGTTGAAGGGCATCCCAGCTCTTTCCAGTTTGGCTATTGTGGTCCATTGGACATTACGGCTATGAACATTGGGGTGCCTGTGGCACTTTTCACTACATCTCTGTCTTTGGGGTGCAATTGCTAGGTCATAGGGTAGCTCTATTTTTAATTCTTTGAGGAACCTCTACACTGTTTCCAAAGTGGCTGCACCAATGTGCATTCCCACCAACAGTGTAACAGGGTTCCCCTTTCTTCACATCCTCTCCAACACTTGATTCTTGCCTACTCAATTTTTGCCATTCTAACTAGTATTAGGTGGTACCTCAGTGGTATATATATCAGTGGTATATATCAGTATAAGGAGGTATCTGAATTCAATTTGATTTGAATTTCCCTGATGGTTAATGATGATGAACATTTTTTCATGTGTCTGTTAGTCATTTGTATGTCTTCTTTGGAGAAGTGTCTGTTCATGTCTTCTGCCCATTTTTTGGCTTGATTATTTGTTTTTCCAGTGTTGAGTTTGTAGAATTTCTTTATAGATCTTGGATATCAGCCCTCTGTAGTGCCATTTGAAAATACATTCTCCCATTCTGTGGGTTGCCTCTTTGTTTTGTTGACTGTTTCCTTTGCTGCGCAAAAGCTTTTTATCTTGGTGCAGTCCCAAAAGTTCATTTTTGCTTTTGTTTCCCTTGCCTTTGGAGACGTGTCTTGAAAGAAGTTGCTGTGGCGAATGTCAAAGAAGTTACTGCATATGTTCTCTTCCAGGATTTTGATGGATTCCTGTCTCACATTGAGCTCTTTCAGCCATTTTGAGTTTATCTTTGTGTACAGTGTAAGAGAATGGTTGAGTTCCATTCTTCTGTATATAGCTGTCCAGTTTTCCCAGCACCATTTATTGAAGAGACTGTTTTTTTCTATTGGATATTTTCCCCCACTTTGTCGAAGATTAGATGACCATAGATTTGGGCTCTCTATTCTGTTCCATTGATCTATGTGTCTGTTTTTGTGCCAGCACCATGCTGTATTGGCGATCACAGCTATGTAATACAGCTTGAAATCAGGCAACATGTTGCCCCCAGCTTTGTTTTTTTTTTTCAACATTTCCTTGGTGATTCTGGGTCTTTTCTGGTTCCATACAAATTTTAGGACTGTTTGTTCCAGCACTTTGAAAAATGCCATTGGCATTTTGATCGCGATGGACTTGAAAGTATAGATTGCTCTGGGCAGCACAATTTAACAATGTTTATTCTTCTGATCCATGAGCATGAGATGTTTTTCCATCTTTTTGTGTCTTCTTCAATTTCTTTTATGAGTGTTCTGTAGTTCCTCAAGTACAGAGCATTTACCTCTTTGTTTAGGTTTATTCCAAGGTATCTTATGGTTTTTGATGCTACCATAAATGGAATCAATTATCTAATTTCTCTCTCTACAGTTATGTTGTTAGTGTATTAGAAAACAGCTGATCTCTGTGCATTGATTTCGTATCCTGCCATATTACTAAATTGCTTTATGAGTTCTAGTAATTTGAGGATGGAGTCTTTTGGGTTTTCCACATAAAGTATCATGTTATCTGTGAAGAGAGAGTGTTTGACTTCTTTTTTAGCCAATTTGAATACCTTCTATTTCTTTTTGTTGTCTGATTGCTGTTGCTACGATTTCTAGTACTACGTTGAGTAACAGTGGTGAGAGTGGGCATCCTTGTATTCCTGATCTCAATGGAAAGGCTCTCAGCTCTCCCCACTGAGAATGATATTCGCTGTGGGTTTTTCAAAGATGGATTTTATGAAGTTAAGGAATGTTCTATCACTATACTCTGAAGAGTTTTAACCAGGAAACGATGCTGTATTTTGTCAAAAGTCTTTTCTGCATCAATTGAGAGGACTATGTCGTTCTTGTCTCTTCTCTTATTTACATATTCTATCACACTGATTTGTAAAAGTTGAACAACCCTTGTACCCCAAGGATAAATCCCACTCTGTTTTGGTAGATAATCCTTCTAATGTACTGTCAGATTCTATTAACTAGGATCTTGTTGAGAATTTTGACATCCATATTCATCAGAGATATTGGTCTTAAATTCTCCCTTTTGATAAGGTCTTTGCCTGGTTTGGGGATCAAGGTAATGCTGGCCTTATAGAAAGAATCTGGAAGTTTTCCTCCTGTTTCTATTTTTTGAAACAGCTTCAGGAGATTAGGTATTATTTCTTCTTTGAATGTTTGGTAGAATTCCCCCAGGGAATCCATCAGGCCTTGGATTCTTGTTTTGGAGGAGGTTTTTGATCACTGCTTCAATCTCATTATTGGTTATTGGTCTATTCGGGTTATCAATTTCTTCCTGTTTCAGTCTTGGCAATTTATAGGTTTCCAGGAATGTATCCGTTTCTTCTATCTATTGTCATATAGCTGTTGATAATAATTTCTGATGATTGTATTTATTTCCTTGGTGTTAGCCATGATCTTTCCCCCTTTTAGTCATAATTTTATTAATTTGGGTCTTTTCTCTTCTCTTTTGGATAAGTCTCTCTAGTGGTTTATCAATCTTATTCTTTCAAAGAACCAGCTGCCAGTTTCACTAATGTGTTCTATTCTATTTCTGGTTTCTAATTCATTGATCTTTGCTCTAATCTTAATTATTTCTCTTCTTGTGCATGGGTTAGGTTCAATTTGTTGTTGATTCTCCAGACCTTTAGGTGTAAAGATAGTTTGTACATTCAGGATTTTTCTATTTTTCTGAGGGAGGCTTGGATGGCTATGTATTTCTCCCTTAGGACCACCTTTGCCGTATTGCATAGGTTTTTGGATCAATATGTATTTGCTCTCATCAGTTTCCATGAATTGTTTAAGTTCTTCTTTGATTTCCTGATTGACCCAAACATTTTTGAGCAGAAGGGTCTTCAGCTTCCAAGTGTTTGAATTTCTTCCAAAATTTTCTTGTGATTGAGTTCCAATTTCAAAGCATTGTGGTCTGAGAATATGCAGGGAATAATTTCAGTCTTTTAGTATCAGTTGGGACCTGATTTGTGACTCAGTATGTGGTCTATTCTGGAGAAAGTTCCATGTGTGCTTGAGAATGAGTATTCTATTGTTTTAGGGTGGAATGTTCAGTATATTTCTATGAGGCCCATCTGTGTGTCATTCAAAGTTCTTGTTTTGTTTTGATTTTCTGCTTAGATGATCTGTCTATTGCTAAAACTGAAGTGTTGTGGCATCCTACTATTAATGTATTATTATCAATATGTCTCTTCATTTCGGTTAACAGTTGGCTTATGTCCTTGGATGCTCTCATGCTGGGAGCATTTAGGCCATTCACCTCGAGAGTGATTATTGAAAGATATGTTTTTATTGTCATCATGTTGTCTGTGAAGTCCATTTTTCTACAGATTATCTCTGTAAATTTCTGTTCCGTATCACTCTTGGGGTCTTTCCCCTTTTATAGAACCCCCCCCCTTAATATTTCTTACAGGGCTGGCTTAGTGGTCACATATTATTTCAGTCTCTGCCAGTCTTGAAAGCTCCTTATCTTTCCACCATTCTGAATGACAGCCTTGCCAGATAAAGAATTTTTTGCTACATGTTCTTCTCATTTAGTACCCTGAATATGCCTTGCCAGCTCTTTCTGGCCTGCCAGGTCTCTGTGGACAGGTCTGACATTATTCTGATGTTCCTCCCATTGTATTAAGGTATCTCTTCCCCTAACTGCCCTTAAAATAGTTTCCTTCATTTTAAGATTTGTAAGAAAGACCATTCCAAATTCAGTTGAAAAGGAGTTCATCACTCCTCCACCATCTTGGTGGAAAGTAGCTGGAGGGCAGTTAGGTAGGGGGATGGGCTAAATGGGAGACAGGTATTAAAGAGAGCACTTGGGGTGATGTTATATGGAAGTGATGAATCACTAAATTCTATTCCTGAAACAAACACCTCATTCTCTACTCTTTCGCTTGAATTTAAATTAAAAAAATAAAATAAAAATAAGAAACAAGTAAAAATGATTTGACTCTGATTGTCCCTTCCTTCTTGAAACTTTGTTCTAATAACTATTTCTCATCCCACCAGCAAGGCCATCCCTGTCCCATCTCCTGCACTAGCTCTTCCTTTTCCCTTCATCATATAACCATGGCACTAAGCCACAATCATTACCATCTCTTTCTATGCACTCTCCCTCTGAGCACTCATTGAGTTTCACGCGCCATGTGGGGATGATCCCGAGGAATCTGTCTCTAACACAGACCACATGCCTATGCTTCATTTTCTGTAGTGAATTTCTTCTGGGATGGTTATATGCATCTGTCTCACCTCTAATCCCAATTCCCCAAACATTTGCTGTGTGCGTCTGAGAAGCAGACCAATCAAAGCATCTTCTGTCCTAGTCCAATTACCCATATACCAATCCAGTCCTCCATTGCCTCACATGTGGATTATTATAGTTTATGCCCCTTATGTGGCCTGAACCCAGTGTCTGCCTCCTCTGCTTTACCAGGAAGACCAGTGATTTTAAACCAACTGTGGGCTTAGAATTAACTTATTGTGCTTTCATTTCTAATTTTAAAGCATATGTCTAGTCCTCACACATAAATATTCTTATTTAGTAGGTCTTAGGTAACATTCCAAAACGTGTATTAACACATACACACACACACACACTGTATTAATTTCCTAAGTTGGTTGTAATGAATTATTATGAACTGCATCGCTTAGAACACTAGAAATGTATTATTTCACAGTTCTAGAGGTTGGAAGTGTGCAATCAACTTGTCTACAAGGCCATATTCTTTTCAAAGACACTGGGGAAAGGTCTATTCCACATCTCTCTCCTAGTTTCTGGTAGCTGCTTGTGCTCCTTTGCTTGTAGATGCTGTCTTTTCCCTGTGTGTCTACACATCATCTTCCCTCTGTGTGTGTCTTGTCTGTGTGTCCAAACTCCCTCTTTTTATAAAGTAGTCAGTCATACTGGATTAAGGCCCACCCTAGTAACCTCACCTTAACTTGATTACCTCTGAAAGAGCCCATTTTCAAGTAAGGTCACCTTCTAAAGATGGAAGTTAGGACTTTGACATCTATTTTTGAGGGGACACAATTCAACACATAACCGGTAATCCCCATCACATCATAAATTTGTCAACCATCGATACAGACTAAAAGTAAGCAAATTATGTCCCACAAGCCAAATCTCTTGCCTGTTTTCAGAAATACAATTTTATAGGGACATAGACACACCAATTCAACTATGTTTTGTCTGTTGCTGCTTTCACACTATGACAGCAGAGTTAAATATTTGCAACTGAGACTGGGGCACCTGGGTGGCTCAGTGGTTTAAGCCTCTGCCTTCGGCTCAGGTCATGATCTCAAGGTCCTGGGATCGAGCCCCGCATCAGGCTCTCTGCTCAGTGGGGAGCCTGTTTCTCCCTCTCTCTCTGCCTGCCTCTCTGCCTACTTGTGACCTCTCTGTCAAATAAATAAATAAAATATTTAAAAAAAATTTGCAACTGAGACTATATGGCTTGCAGAGCCTAAAATCGTTACAGAAAAGGTTTGCAGGTCCCTGCTTTACATCACTGATGTCCAAAGTGATGGGCAATGAGGTGATTTTACGTGGCACCATATATGGAACCAAATAACATCAAATCCTATAGTGAGAAAGATACTCTCTTTAATCTTCTCCCCATTGTTATGGTTACATAAAGGAGATTTGTTTTGTTAAGGATCTTTACTAGCTTTTCAATACTTGTTTATCTCTCTTTAGAATAAAGAAAGAACAGACTTCAAGCTTACAAACTTCAGCAGAAAACAGTATCCACCTAAAATTTGCTGTATTTTCACTGGATTTATTTTTATATGCTTTTTGATTAATGGCAGGTGGTATTTATTTTTCATATAAAAGTACTAACGCAATTTCCTCTTAAACTACACCATCGAAATAGAAAAATCAGTTAAAGAAAAATATGCTTATATAGTAAAAATGGTACTCAGATATTTCAAAAAAAAAAAAAATCCCAAAGGTGTTCCCTAATGGCTGTGGTCTTAGAAACGTTGCTATTGTCCCATGCTCTATCACGTACATCATGTTCCTCCTCTGCTGCAGCTCCTGCAGTGGGTTCCCTCTTCACCCTGCCATCCAAGACTGTATACCATCTGTTCCTACCCAATGTCTACAGTTTTAGCCATATACCACCAGTGCTAGACAGAAGCCACTCATGAGCCAGAGTGGTCTAAAAAGTAGAAGGCAAACTACAAAGAAAAAAAAGCAGTGTTGGAGAGGAGAGGCATTTTTAATCAGTATTATTCTACCCATTCTTTCTGTTTAACACATCTGAAAGTCTTTATCATAAAGGCAAGTTTTTTTTCTGTGTTGTTTTTGTTGTCTAGGTGTTTTGTTTTTTGATTTATACTTCTTTTATATCCCTGGTATCTAATAACAGATTCTCATGTGACAAATAATTGACACACAGTGTGTCTTTAATGAAGTTCACAAATAATGGGGAATTAGTCAGCTGAGCTTGATTGAACTTCAAAAGAGTAAAACAACTGACCAACTAACCTGTGGAATAAATACTATGTGGAAACTGGGGGATAGGTGACCTAACAGAGCTGAGAAGAGAGTCTGCCCTAAATACACATTTGTGGAATTTGCATGGGAAGCCACTCATGGGTTAATATAAGCTGCATCTATTCCAGCAAAGAATGACAGGTACTGACCATGCAGAACACTCACGGTGCCATCAATCAGCCCCTGGGCTGGGAATCAAAGCTGGTTCTGGGTCCAGTTCTGCCACTATGTAACCACACTTCTGTGGGCAAGTCTCTGCACTTTCCTGGGTCTATGCTCACATTCTGAAGTTCTGGGTTGTCCACTCTATGCCTTTTCTGCTGAACATCAGGAATCCCACAGATACTAAATCAGATGTCTGCTGATCGCAAATGGCTTATAAATTCTATTAGACACTGCACCCCTTCCATGTTACAGAACATAACTTACTATTACCAAACTTTGCAGACCTGCCCACATATTTGATATACAAAAGATGGATTCTTTGTTTTCTGAGTTAGTGTTTCTACTGATCTGTGGGCCACTGAGAAATTTCTAAGAGTAGGTGACTGTGATTAATTGCCAAATGGTTCTATTACCGAACACCATTCTACTACTAATGGAATAGGGGAAAGGAGTAAATTCATCACTAACCTAAGCCTAGCATAAATAATAATTAATTATCTTCATGGAAAGCTAAGTTTGCTGCATATATTAAGAGTATAAGCAGGAAAATAAAATATGACCCTAACAACAAACAGATGGTATTCTCCTTTCTGTGATTATGTACACTTTTGAAGTTTTAGAGAAACCACACAACGCTCATGCTTTCAATTATTTTTCCAGCTAACAGAGGCAGACACCAAATGTATTTTTTTTTTCTTTATAACTGATTAGTCTTCCATTCCAGTTCATGTGCCTGGGCTGGAAATTCACCTCAGTGAAAGAAAGAGAAATAAATTTGAGCAACCTCTTGACTTGGCACCTCCAGAAATATCTGACTAAATATCAGTAATCATTTGGCTAGGTCCCTTCTCCTACCTTGTTTTCTTCAGAGCAAAATAGGGAAAGGGAATTCAAAAAGGCTGGATCCAATTAAGATAACTTTGCCTTTTCTTTTTCTATTGGAAAAAATTACTACACTGGTAAATACTAAGTACACATGGACTTTACTTTTGTTTCTTCCTCTTTATCTTCTTGGCTGCATCTTTTATGTCCCAACTAAAGCAACACTCACAAGTAGAGATGGGGCATGCTTATTATCTTTGCCCAAAGCATTCTAAATTGTGCACATTATCCGCTGAGGTTTTTCTGCAAGTGAGGAAAAGGAAAAGAATAACACCATAACTTTAAATATGTAAAAAATTCAAAGAAGTTAGTAAGAAAAATGTCAATTAAATTCATCTGCTTGTTCTTTTAAAAGATATTAATGGAGTGCTACCCGTGTGCTAGTACTTTTCTAGGGTTTGGGAATATCATATGCATAAGATGTTTATTGTCAACTACCTTACACTCTACTAAGAGAAAAGAACAATAAATGGTAAGCACATACATAATCAAGATGATTTCAAGTGGTGAGAAGTGTTTGGAGAGACTGAAAAGCACAATGTGACAGTATCTGCAAACTTAGCTTAGGGGGTAAGGAAGCCCTCTCCTGGGAGATGATCCTTGAGAAAAGAAATGCAGCAGGGAAATGCAAATCAAAGGCACAATGAAATATCACCTCACACCTGTCAGAATGGCTACAATCAACAACACAAGAAACAACAGGTGTTGGGGAGCATATAGAAAAAAGGGAACCCTTGCGCACTATTGGTGGGAATGCAAACTGATGCATCCACTGTGGAAAACAATGTGGAGGTTCCCCCTAGGGAGCTACCATACGATCCAGTAATTCCACTAATGGGTATTTACCCAAAAAATACAATACTAACTCAAAGGGATACAGGCTCCCTGATGTCTATAACAGCATTTACAATAGCCAAGATATGGAAGCAGCCCCACTGTCCATTGACAGAAGAAGGGATAAAGAAGAGGTTATATATATATATTGAAATACCATTCACCCATAAAAAAGAATGAAACCTTACCATTTGCAATGACATGGACAGAGTTAGAGCATATTATGCTAAGTGAGATGCCAGCCAGAGAAAGACAAATAACTGTATTATTTCAATCATATGTGAAATTTAGGAAAGAAACAAATGAACAAAGAAAAAAGAGAGAGAGACAAACAAAAGAACAGATCTTAAACTCTAGGGAACAAACTGATGGTTACCAGAGGGGAGGTGGGGAATGGGTTATAAATAGGTGATGGGGATTAAGGAGCATACTTGGGATGAGCACAGGATATTGTACAGAAGTGCCGAACCATTAAATTGTACACCTGTAACTAATATAACCTGTAGGTTAGCTATACGGAACTAAAACAATTTTTTTTAAAGAAACAGAAGAAAATTAAAGAGAGAGAAAACAGACTGAGAGAAACAGTCAGCCTTGCAAAGAGCTGGGTAGGCTAGGGGTGAGAAGAGAGATTTCCAGGTCAAGGCAGAGCAAATTCAAAGACTCTACAGTGAGAATATCTTTGTATATTTCCAATTAGCACATGCAAAGATGATACTGTTTGGGTGTTCCCCTACATCAGTTGTTTACATATATAGCACACTTGAGGCCCCTAAGAATTCCTGATATCCCTATTTTACAGGACAGGAGGCTGATTGCTGGGAAGATGGAGCTTTCTAGGAAATAGATGACAGAGTTGGGACTAGGACCCTTTCCTACTCCAAACTTATACCACCTTGTCTCAAAATGATGCTTCTGATACCCAATGCACAGAGCTACAGGACTAAGATGAATATAATGGAACAAGTGTGCCCATGTTTTATATAACAGATATTTTGTCCCAGAATCCTGTAGATGCTATTGAACCATGTGGCCTGTCTGTTTTTCTCTCCTTCCACAGCACAAGCTCAAACAATTCTCTGACATTGCAGCTCTGGGCACATAACCAGCTGTGTTTATAGCTCTCTGCACATTGGTTTCATCTTGTGTGATTGTAAAAAAGCAGACCCTTCTGACTCAGGAAGGGTTAAAATACCAAGGTCTTTCTTCATAGGCATACTTTAGTCTTAATTTATTATGCTTTTGGTTATTATCTAATGTGGCTTAAGCCATTCAGCTGAGGAAAGAATAATATATAAAATATTTTTACTCAAAATCATATGCTAAAGCCCCACACAAACTCCTACAAAGAAAAATAAGTAACATAACAAAATGAAGCCCCTTGTAAGAGGAGGTGCTGTTTCCCACCTGTCATGGATCCCATCTTGTCTGGCTTTTGCAGACTCGTCTACACAGATTTCTAGCAGCTGTCTCCTGCTGATTTCTGACCACAAAAATGTCCTCCAGGTCTATTGATGATATATTCATGCAACATGTGTACCCCATACATGCATGGTGCAAAAATAGCAAAAATAGATGTGCAGTCAAATGAGACATGGCCCCAGCCCTCAAAAGCTTATAGCGGGAGATGGGGTTATTAAAAGGGTCTTTTATGGTGAATAAGTATTTTGATGGGAAGAAGCAAAAGGATCCATGAAGGGATCATGAAGGCAGGAGGGAGCACTCTTCCATAGCATCTCTCTTCTGTATCAAAATGTAACTGACACCTGTCCCTTGGCCATTTTTGCAATCTCTTATTGGTGAGCCAAACTGCCCAAATGAGTGGTCACTTTGGTACTCAGGGACTCTACCTTATAAACCAGATTTGTTTCAATGGCTCTTCACCTTGCATATATTTCCCATTCACACCATTTTTGTTCCTAACTAACCAAATAATTAAGATTAATGGTTTTCTCCCTCAAGCATTTGTGAAGAAAATTTCTTTTTTTTTTTTTTAACTTTTCATCTCTGAATAATCTCCTGCAGGCTACTTTCTCTTAGAAGCCATTCCTATCTATCATTTTACCTGACTTTATGGTCTATGAATCCCCCCAGTTATGCCTTGTCACACTTGATGATAAAATGACCACACTTTATAGTGATTATTTATTTATAAGTCGACCTCCTCTAGCGGACTACAAACTCTCTGAAGACAGGAACTAGACTCTTTCCATTCCCAGGACCAACATAACAGCTAGCAAAGAGTAAGCATTTAATAAGAGTTGTTTATTTTTAAAAATATTTTAATAAGGGTTTTCTAAAGTGAAAATATATTTTAATAATTCCAGTGGACCCAGATTAGATATTATTTGCTTCCAGATGCATAAAATCAAAAACTATCAGAGAAAGGAGAGGCCTCTTACACTGTTGGTGGGAATGCAAGCTGGTGCAGACACTTTGGAAAACAGTGTGGAGATTCCCCCCAAAATTAAAAATACAGCTACCCTATGACCCTGCAATTGCACTACTGGTTATTTACCCCAAAGATACAGATGTAGTGAAAAGAAGGGCCATCTGTACCCCAGTGTTTATAGCAGCAATGGCCACAATTGCCAAACTGTGGAAAGAGCCAAGACACCCTCCAACAGATGAATGGATAAAGAAGATACGGTCCATATATAAAATGGAATATTATGCAGCCATCAGAAGGGATGAATACACAACTTTTATACCAACATGGACAGGACTGGAGGATATTATGCTGAGTGAAATAAGTAAAGCAGAGAAAGTCAATTATTATATGATTTCACCTACTTGTGAAGCATAAGGAATAACATGGAGGATATTAAAAGAAGGAAAGGAAAAGTGAATTGGAATAAATCAGAAGGGGAGATGAATCATGAAAGACTGTGGACTCTGAGAAACTGAGGGTTTTGGAGGGGAGGGAGGTTGGGAGATGGGTGAGCCTGGTGGTGGGTATTAAGTACGGTTCATACTGCATGGAGCACCGTGTGTGGTGCATAAACAATGAATCTTGGAACACTGAAAAATAACACAACATAACATAAAATAACATAAAATATCCTTTCTACCCAAAAAAAATAATTAAAAAAAATTTAAAAACCATCGTCTCTGTGGTTTTGACCCTGTATTTCAATGGCCCTGAAGCCTAGATTCGCGTTATACTTAAGAGTCTAATAGTAAGCATATGTTTCTAGAAAGACATTTTTACCCTTAGTATGATTAGCATACGTTCACATCTACAGTGAAGCTTGGAACAGCAGGGCAGAACTAACAACCCAACAGCTTACCCCCAGGCCAATTTGTTATTCCTCGCATTGATATTATGTATTAGGGTGCATGACTTGACCAATAGTATTTTCATGGAATCTGTATAATTAGATTCTTATGGCAGTGACTAAAAATACCATCTGGAAACCTCAATCAAGCAATACAGATGAGAAATATATGCCAAGTCTCTTGCTTAACTCATCACTTCAGTTATTGAGGTCTGTGATACACAGTTGTCTCTGAGTACCTGGCTGCGAGTTTCTGCAAGGCAGGAGTTTGTCCTTCATGTCTGTTTACTTTTTCAGTCTGCACAGTTTGTGGCACCTAGAAGGTTTTCAGTAGATGAAACATGAAAACTTCGTATTTTGTATTATGACCCCAAAGCTCTCAGTTTAATTAAAGTAGTTTTAAACAGTGAAGTCCCCAAAATTCAAAAGAATAAAAGGTTATTTCTTTTCTAAAAGAAATGCGGAAAAGCATGCTTGTACTCTCCTAGAGGTTCTCACCTTGTGTGTGTGCTTTTGTGGGGTGGAAACCAACTGTGGTAAAGAAATCACCCAGAGCAGGTCTCTCAAGGTACATATACTCAGATCCTGTCTCAGTCTTACTGTGGGAGACCTCAGGTAGGGTGACAATGAAGCCTTGGGAATGGTTAACTGATGGATAATATGTAAAGGTTTCCCTTGTAACTTCATCTTCTCTACTCCCTTTGTTATCTTCCCTTTGTCCCCTCTATTCCTAGGTATCCACTGACTATATTAAAATACATAATCCTTACAATATTTGGATTGTAAAATGGATGAAGAAGACCAGGATGCCATCTAGAATTAAGAGCTATGCACCAAATAAAGAAAATTCTATTTGGTCTTTGTAGTTCAGACACCCTTTTCATTAGGGGAAAAAAAAAACCACCAAGGGAACAATGGGAAGCTGGACTAGGCTCTCCCCTTTGATTTTCAATTGATGATTTAATAGAGTGCTCCCTGCACAGATGTAGAGCACAGTCTCCTGATTCATTAGCAATAATGGAATGAGCAACCATTAATTAGACAGAGAGATTAGTTTAAACAAAAGAGGATTAAATTTAGATTCACTTATTATCTTTTTCATTGTTAATACTATTGAACCCTGTTGTGAGTGGGATAAGGACAAGAGAACTGGTGATTGTGCAGAATATGAAATCAATTAACAAACACATTATATGCCTGCTCTGTGCAACTTTTGCTATGCTTAAAAAATAAAGATAAGACATGATAGAACAGAATACACAGACACAAAGAGATGAAGATAGAAAAAGATGACAGAGATTGAGAAAAAGAAATCCAGACTCTACTTTTTTCTTCCTTGATTATGGAAATTTATTTCTTTTTTTCCTCTTAATTGAGGTTTACCTCTCTCCCCAAACACAGAATCAATGTAGAATCTTTTTTTCTTTTCTGCCCTAAAAATCACTGAGTTTCCTGGGGACAGTTTTCAACATATTACATTTTACCCAATTAAAATTGCTTTCAGGGGCACCTGACTGGTCCAGTTGGTAGAGCATGTGACTCTTGATCTCAGAGCTGTAAGTTTCAAGGCCCCGATTGGGTATGGAAAGTACTTAAAAATAAAATGTTAAAAAAATTGCTTGCATACAGCATAGCAAAATGGTCCCCAATCCTATTAGACCAAAGCCCCCCCTTTTTTTTAAAAAAAGGCAACATTTACTCCTCTAAAATGAAATCTTTAGATAATATAATCTACCTAAACACCTACTAATTTATTAAAAATCTTTGAACTATTAAATATTTTAAATTAGTAGAAACCCTCCAAAAACCAAACATTGATAGCACAGTGTGAACACACATGCTTTCCAAATTAAAAATAATAATATGATCCCCTAATATAATATAGAAGATAAAAGCAAGTAAAGGATAAAGAGCATTTTAGAGATAAATAGTATGTATTTTAATTTTCCTGATTATTTTTCTTTTTCAAATAAGATGGGTAACTTTTAGATTATCTCATCTTGAAGTGGTGAGTAGATTATCTTGTTCAAAAGAAATGCTTTCATGTAATCATAACTAGAGAATCAGATCATCACAGTTTCTGCACCAGTGATTCTTAACCTTTTCTGGGACACAAACTCCTTTAATCATCTGATGGACATTTTCCCAAGAAAAAAATGCACAAATGCACAAAAGCTCCTATTCACAAGCATTTCTTATGTCCCATGACTCCAGAAATCACCTATGACCCAGATTAAGATCTCTCTGGGATCCCAATGACAAAAAGGTCAGCATTACTTTCAAATGCAAATGTACTAGCCTCACTATCCACCTCTAGATGCTAGTTGTCTAATCATTAAACTCTGTTTTTACCCAGGTATTTAAATTAACATGTAAAAGTTCAATTTATGCTTTAATAATAATAATAAATTTTAATAATTTTTAAGAAATTAGAGTCCATATTTTTTTTTAAATTATAAAAATATGATCATTTCATAAGCATACCAAGCATGGTAACTTCTCACTGCAGTTCTATTTATTCACAATTGGAGTAGAAGCAGATTTCTTTTTCTACATTTTTTCCTCAAGTATGAAAATTTCAAGCAAAAATATGCTAGTCAATCCAAGATGTCACTATGTCCTATCAATGAACAGTTCTACAGAGGCAAGGGAGCTGTCAATAATTCATCTTCACCTTCATTCTCCCTATTACCATTCACCCAGTTGGCTATGTATCTTTAACTTTTATTTCACTTCATTTTTGTATTTTAGTATATGTTTATTTTTAACTAGCACTTACATAAGGCTTATCAGATGCCAGGTACTGTTCCAAGCACTCTATCAATATTAACTCACCTAATTTCTTCTTACGACATTATCAGATAATTGTAATGATTATTTTCATTTTACAGGTGAAGCAACTGAGGTACAGAGAGGATAAATAAACTGTACAAAGTTAGAGAGGTAGTTTTACTAAAGCTGTGACTGGAGCCCATCCGGTCTGGCTCCAGAGTCACTCATTAAAATCCATGAGCTAGCTTGCTTGCTTCCTTTCCTTTTTTTTTTTTTTTTTGTCATGTGTATGTGTTTTCATGCAGTGCCTATGTGGGCCCCACAATACTGACCAAGAAGAGAATTCTGGTTGCTAATTGTTAAACACAGGAACGAACATGCTGCTCTATTGAGAGATCAATTTTCATCTTGGACCTAATCATGAAATCATCTTCCTTCCAAACAGGATTCAAAATGCCAATTCAATCACCACAGGGGAAAAAAAAAAAAAAGTTCCTGGAACTAAGAAGATGTGGATAACAGAGAGAACAAGAACACAAGCCAAAAGCCCTTAAGTGAGAGCATAGAAAACTGCAGCATCAAAAGCTCAGACAGAACGACATTTACAAACAGATTTGAAAAAAGTTCCTATGGAAGTAAGCTGATTAAAAAAAACTCAAGATTTTCAATTGCTGCTTTGAATATGTACATAAGGAATAAACTTTCCGTGAGGCTTGACTGATTTGCTATAGTGTTTATCTTTTTGTTTGTTTGTTTTATTTACTGATGAATTTTAATAAAAATGGTCATATCTTTTTCATTTATAGTCCCTTCACACACCTAGAACTTTGATTTATAGATAGTCTTCTATCAAAATCAGTTCATCCATAAATTAACTCCTTTACTAAAATCATGAATCTCTAATATATGAATTTGCTCATTATCCTTCCTCAGTTTCTATGGTTTATATTTGATATTGACATATAAATCATGATTTTAGTTATTTTACATTATACAGTAATCCTAATATTTTCAAGTTTGATTTGCTACAGTGTTGTAAAGACACAAAAAATACCAATAAGTGTTACCATTTTCTTTTCTTGAGAAGAACTGAGAAAGCACAATCAGGGGAGTGGGATCCTCTTGCAGTGCTTTGCAAATAGACTTCAGTGGGTCACTAATGTTAAGACACCTGTACATGACTGAAACTTCAGTATAGGATTCAAGCTAGCATAGAAGAGTAGAGATATATAGGCTGCAGGAACAAGAGCTTATAGAACAATTATTTCCCCATAGTTCCCTAATTTCCCTTCCTCCTCCCTCAACACGCATATCAACAAAGTTTTGTCGATTTCATAAAATCACCTCAAGATTAAAAAGGAATGGAAATTGAATTTTCTGGATTTTTAAAACAATAATTTTAAATAATAACTTCCAATCTCCTACACAAACCTCCACTATCCCCCATTAAAAAAAGAATAATAATAAAATTCACAAGGAGAACAAATGTAAACATACATAACCTTATACCTTTAACATAACTGAGAAACCAATCAATGTGATCTTTAAATTTCATATAATTCCTCCTGCTAAGGATCTCCTGCTGCCCACTCAATGCCACAAGTCTTCATGGAAAGAGAAAAAAAGAGCAAAGAGATGCCCTTAGACAAAGCATAGACAATGCCAGCCTCAGGAGAAAATCCACTATCAAGTGTCAAAAGATAGATACTTCACAGCACTAGTGAAAGCGAAGGAGCTTGAAAATCAGCAGGATTAAAAGTATCAGTCTATCAGAGTCCATAGTCTCTTATGGTTCGCCTCCCCTTCCAAATTTTTTTTAATAAACATATAATGTATTTTTATCCCCAGGGGTACAGGTCTGTGAATCGCCAGGTTTTGAAGGGTCAGGGGTGGGAGGTTGGGGGAACAGGTGGTGGGTAATGGGGAGGGCACGTTTTGCATGGAGCACTGGGTGTTGTGCAAAAAGAATGAATACTGTTACGCTGAAAAAATAAATAAAATGGAAGAAAAAAAAAGTATCAGTCTAACATTGCATCTAGGACAGACAGATAGAGAAGAGATGGTATGCCTTGGAAATAAAGAAGTGAAGAAAAGAAGAAAATAAAGGAAATTTTACTATCTGCAGAAACAAAAGAAAAGCTCCTCCACAAACTCCTCCACAGCTGTCCATTAAGAAAACTGCTCAGAAGAGGGCAGAAATGACCAACAAAAACATACTGAACTATAAATTTTATAAGGCAAAATAAATAGAAATAGAAGAAAAAGATCACATCCACATAAAACTACTGTAAAAAATTTGATCTGTTGATGGACATCTAGGTTCTTTCCATAGTTTGGCTATTGTAGACATTGCTGCTATAAACATTCGGGTACACGTGCCCCTTCAGATCACTATGTTTGTATCTTTAGGGTAAATACCCAGTAGTGCAATTGCTGGGTCATAGGGTAGTTCTATTTTCAACATTTTGAGGAACCTCCATGCTGTTTTCCAGAGTGGTTGCACCAGCTTGCATTCCCACCAACAGTGGAGGAGGGTTCCCCTTTCTCCACATCCTTGCCAGCATCTGTCATTTCCTGACTTGTTAATTTTAGCCATTCTGACTGGTGTGAGGTGATATCTCATTGTGGTTTTGATTTGTATTTCCCTGATGCCGAGTGACGTGGAGCACTTTTTCATGTGTCTGTTGGCCATCTGGATGTCTTCTTTGCAGAAATGTCTGTTCATGTCCTCTGCCCATTTCTTGATTGGATTGTTTGTTCTTTGGGTGTTGAGTTTGCTAAGTTCCTTATAGATTTTGGATACTAGCCCTTTATCTGATATGTCATTTGCAAATATCTTCTCCTATTCTGTCAGTTGTCTTTTGGTTTTGTTAACTGTTTCCTTTGCTGTGCAAAAGCTTTTGATCTTGAATAAATGAAACAAGATGGGATTGGGAGGGAGACAAACCATAAATGACTCTTAATCTCACAAAACAAACTGGGGGTTGCTGGGGGGAGGTGGGATTGGGAGAGGGGGAGCGGGCTATGGACATTGGGGAGGGGAGGCGAACCATAAGAGACTATGGACTCTGAAAAACAACCTGAGGGTTTTGAAGGGTCAGGGGTGGGAGGTTGGGGGAACAGGTGGTGGGTAATAGGGAGGGCACGTTTTGCATGGAGCACTGGGTGTTGTGCAAAAACAATGAATACTGTTACGCTGAAAAAAATAAATAAAATAAAAAAAAATTAAAAAAAAATTTGAAAGGTAAATCAACCTCTTTGGGCTGATAACTGCCTCCCCTCCTAAAACACACACACACACACACACACACACACACACACACACACACACACATCCCTGAGTAAATTAATACAACCCTCTAAAGTGAATTAAATATCCTCACACAAGCATTTGGCAATAAGAAAAAACACTTTAAAAAGCAAAATCAAGAAGAGAAAAGGGGAAGAAAAATAGTCACTTTCTAAATTAATTCACCACAGGGTAGCTTGTAAAACTGGAACTTGGCAAATACAGATTTCTCCTTTGTCAATGAGACCCCTCTCGCCCTAGAGGGAGAAGGGAAGGCAGCAAGTGACAAAAAAAAGAACCTATTCCTTCCTATTTGCTTCTAATCTGGCCAGAGCTGTTCATAAACGACCCTTTACCTAGGCAGAAGCTGTTAGTACCAATAACACTGGTTCCCATTTCTGGCTTCTTTTCATACTTCCAGAGCCAGCCTCCATGTGTGCTTTCAAAGATACCCACAGCAGACCTTATCAGGAGTCTGTATCTCATTTCAGAGGATGTCTTTGCTCAGCCCTAGAGGTGGCATCTGCAATTACCCTGAATTACTTTAGTATTCCTTCTTCATCCTAATGATTTCTCTATATTAAATTCTCTCTATTAAAAGAGTTAGTGTGGCTTGTTTCCCTAGCTGGACCGAGAGTAACACACCATAGTCTTAGCTCTTATGTAACCATAAATAAATTCTGTAGGGTGCTAAAAATGAACTCTATTGGCATATTTACAGTTTCCCTAAAATTTCTGTTTCAGTTTCAGTCCTCTAAAACAAAAACAAACAAATAAACAAATAAATAATTTTTAAAGCTTTATTCCTTGTTTTTATGTCCATAACTTTTAAAATGTCCAGAAATAGACATCAATATTTGGCATAGTACTGTCCAGCAGTTCATGCTTGAAAACTCGAGAGATGAATTTTTGGAAGAAACTCTGACCAGATACACTAGTAAGTCAATATGGGAGCAGCCAGAGCCCACCAACCCAGAGTCCCAAATGACACATGAACTTTGGAGCAGACTCTTAGGAGTGGATTCCAATAAGTGGAAAAACAAGATTTATCTATTGATCACGGCTTCCAGACTAATAAAACATGAAACGCAGAATGTGCACTCACTCAACCAACAAATATTCCTTGTGAGTCAGACACTGTTTTCAAGACAACAAGATAGGTAAGTTGACTATCTTCAAGGTACTTACATTCTAAGGGAAAAGATTCACAAATTAAATATGGATGATACATAGTAAGTTAGAATAGGATAGCTGATAAGGAGAAAAATAAAGCAGTCCAATGAGTAGAAAATGGGAAATTGGTACCAATTTAGATAGGGTGGTCAAGAATTTTTTTTTAATCTTTATTTTCTAAAAATAATAGTTTTAAAATAACCCATTGAGCAGCCTTTCCTGCTTTGTTGAAGATTAACTGACCATATAGTTGTGGATTCATTTCTGGGTTTTCTGTTCTGTTCCACTGATCTATTTATATGCCAGTACAATATTGTTTGGATCACTACAGCTTTTTAATATAACTTGAAGTCCAAAATTGTGATGCCTCCAGCTTTTCTTTTCTTTTTCAAGGTTTCTTTGGCTATTTGGAGTCTTTTGTGGTTCCATACAAATTTTAGGATTGTTTATTCCAGCTCTGTGAAAAATGCTGGTGTTATTTTGATAGGGATTGCATTAAATGTGTACATGGCTTTCGATAGTATAGACATTATAATAATACTGTTAATAATTGTTCTTCCAATCCAAGAGCATGGAATGTCTCTCCATTTCTTTGTATCATCTTCAATTTCTTTCATCAGTGTTTTATAGTTTTCAGAGTACAGGTCTTTCCTCTCTTTGATTAGGCTTATTCCTAGGTATCTTGTTTCAAGTGTGAATATATTTGTGATCAATTAAACTGGATAGCATCATGTAAAAGAATGAAACTGGACCAATTTCTTATACATACACAAAAATAAATTCGAAATGGATAAAAAATCTAAATGTGAGACTTGAGACCATAAAAATCCTACAGGGGAACATAGGCAGTAACCTCTTTGACATGAGCCATAGCAACTTCTTTCTAGATATGTCTCCTGAAGCGAGGGAAACAAAAGCAAACATAAACTATTAGGACTTCATCAAAATAAAAAGCATCTGCAAAGGAAAGGAAACAATCAACAAAACTAAAAGGCAACCTACAGAATGGAAGAAGACATTTGCAAATGACATATCTAATAAAGGGTTAGTATCCAAAATATATAAAGAACTTTGGTTTCTGAATTATATTTCCTAGCGTAAGAACAGACATTTCTGCAAAGAAGACATCCAGATGGCCAACAGACACATGAAAAAGTGCTCCACGTCACTCGGCATCAGGGAAATACAAATCAAAACCACAATGAGATATCACCTCACACCAGTCAGAATGGCTAAAATTAACAAGTCAGGAAATGACAGATGCTGGCGAGGATGTGGAGAAAGGGGAACCCTCCTCCACTGTTGGTGGGAATGCAAGCTGGTGCAACCACTCTGGAAAACAGCATGGAGGTTCCTCAAAATGTTGAAAATAGAACTACCCTATGACCCAGCAATTGCACTACTGGGTATTTACCCTAAAGATACAAACATAGTGATCTGAAGGGGCACGTGTACCCGAATGTTTATAGCAGCAATGTCTACAAGAGGGTAAGTGCTATCGTGAGTGCTGTGAAGTGTGTAAACCTGGCGATTCACAGACCTGTACCCCTGGGGATAAAAATACATTATATGTTTATTAAAAAAAAAATTGGAAGGGGAGGCGAACCATAAGAGACTATGGACTCTGAAAAACAACCTGAGGGTTTTGAAGGGTCAAGGGTGGGAGGTTGGGGGAACAGGTGGTGGGTAATGGGGAGGGCACGTTTTGCATGGAGCACTGGGTGTTATGCAAAAAGAATGAATACTGTTACGCTGAAAAAATAAATAAAATGGAAAAAAAAAAAGGCCTTTAAATGAATATCTGCCCAGTGCCTGGCATATATATAGCCATTATGAGTCAACTATTGTTATCACCACAAAATCTTAACATTCCATTAGTCACTTGTCTTAACTAGCTTGGTGCCCTTTCACTTTCTGCCCACTGCCAAGGCCCTAGCCACAACTGAAGAAAGATACCTGGCACCTATTCTAGCATATCTGGAAACCTGCAGTTCCCACTTTCTTTTTCTCTCACAATCCTTTTCTCCTTGTCCTGCTCTCTTTAGTTACAGTCTCACTGCCTCAAATTGGTTTTCATATCAGCACCCAGCCTCATGAGATACAATTTTCCTCTTCTTTGGTTCCTGCTCCCTTCCCCATTTTAACCACATGTTTCTGGCTATCCCTCATTTCCATCCTCAAGATGTGGACTACTCAACTAAACCCCTGCAATTGACCTCAGCCCCCAGATCGTCCATCCAGCTCAGGGCTGAGCCAGCATGCCAAGGATGACTGTTCAGATTCCTCTTCTCTGTGAGGTCAGGTTGTAAACACACCCCCTCAGAGCCTACTGCAGAGAAACACACATACACACACACCAGCAATCCTATGAACAAGCAAGCTATGACTGTAGTCAAGAAAACCAACTCTATCAGACAATATTCACGTGATTATAAGTAGTAGAATCTAAATAACAATAGTAATTATAATAAAAAAAAGAGTTTCAAATTTTTTATATTTTTGCTTATCCCTTCAGAAGTGTTGAACAATCATGACTACTGGTAGTCATGTTGAACTCTCAAGTTCATTAGATGGGGCAAATGTGATCCAAATGGGAATGTTTAGTGAATTGAGAAAAGCACAGAAGAAAATAAGTAGATGCCCCTTCCCCTATATGAAGGACAGCGTGGAAGAGGGGAATCTGAAACCCAGTGATTGCCCCATTTCCAGAACACTTTAAAAGGGGGTTGGTAAAAAGAAATATACCTAAAAATAAGAAGGCAGAAACAATAGAATTCAGTGACAAACTGCACCTAAGTAACAAATAGGAGAAATAAGAAAAATTTGCATTTCATTACCAGTAATCATGTAAAAGTTGGGACAGTGTGGGAACAAAGTTTTGTTTTGGGGGACAATTAAGTGAAGATATCCTTTAGAAAGGAAGAATTGGAAAAATAAATAAATAAATAAATAAAACTAAATAAAGTAAGAAGCAAACAGACTTTAAAAAAACAGATCTAGCGGGGCACCTGGGAGGCTCAGTGGGTTAAGCCTCTGCATTCGGCTCAGGTCATGATCTCAGGGTCCTGGGATCAAGCCCCACATTGAGCTCTCTGCTTAGCGGGAAGCCTGCTTCCCTCTCTCTCTCTGCCTGCCTCTCTGCCTATTTGTGATCTCTGTCTGTCACATAAATAAATAAAATCTTTTAAAAAAAACCACACAGATCTAGGAGTCTATCGTTATAGGTGACACAAGATTGTACAAACATATTACATAGTTTAAATAAACATCTAAAAACACTATTACTCAAATGAACACCAATTTCAGGGCATGTTAACACTTTTCCTCCTCTTTACAATTAGTTCTTAGAAAGTTCCAGCCTGACCTTCATTTTGAGCAAAGTACAATTTCATTGAATTAACAGAAAAGGAAACCACTGAAATAGAACTAATGAAAAATGGTATCGATCCTTTTACTATGTTATCAAAATGTCTGAAATGATATTAAGAGAAAGTTAAAAGTGGCAATTGGTCATTAATCAACCTAACACACATTCTGATGTCTTTAGAGGAATCAACTCTGAACAAACTGGACAAAGGCAAAATGTTTTGCATTTAACATTCAACACAGCAAATTTGATCATACTTATCCTTCACCTATGCATTCCCCAAAACTGGGATTGACATTTGTCTTAGTCTGTTCAGACTGCTGTAACAATATTACAGTCTAGTAAAATCGGACAGCTACACATAGAAGAATGAAACCCCACCATTCTCTTACACCATACACAAAGATAAACTCAAAATGGATAAAAGAGAGGGGGAGAAGGCAAGATGGCTGAGAAGTGGCAGCCTGAAATGACATCAGATCCCTGGAGTTCAGCAAGTAGAGTAGATATCAAACCATTCTGAGCACCTACAAACTCAACGGGAGATAGAAGAGAAGAAGAGCAGCAATTCTAGGAACAGATAATCGACCACTTTCTGAAAGGTAGGACATGAGGAGAACTGAATCTGAAGTGAGGGGAAGATAGACTGTGGCGGGGAGGGGCCAGCTCCAGGCAAGTGGCAGAGCAGTGGAGCACAAAATCAGAAATTTTGTAAGTTTGCTCCACTGAGGGACATCACTCTAGAGGCTAAGTGGGGTCCACAAGGACCCTGCGAGGGGTCAGTGTGTCTCAGGTTCCACAGGGTCACAGAAAGATCGAGGGTGTCTGAGTATGGCAGAACTCCCAGGTATCAGAGCAGGGAAATCGACTACAAAGACAGAGCCAAAGAGTGAGCTTTCAGGTCAGGGTTACCTTACCCATGATCCAACAGAACAGTTGGGCCAGTGCTCTTCAAGCAGGAATCCCAGAAGTGGCCGATCTGAGGAGGCTCATCTGCCTGCTTTGTGAGGAGCAGTGCGGTGGGAATCTGCTGGGTTTAGAGACCAAAGAGTGCTGTGTGCCAGAGACAGAAATGGTCAGTCACAGGCTGGGTGTGCTTAGAGTGTGGCAGGAGATGAGGGAGACAGGAGGGATTGATGGCTTTTCTCTGACAGTGCACTGAGGAGTGGGGCCCTGAGCGCTTGTCTCCTCTGGGTTGGAGATTGGGAGGCTGCCATCTTCATTCCCGTCCTCCAGAGCTCTACAGAAATTGATCAGGGACCAAAAGGTCTGAGAGCAAAACATGAGCTGATTACTTGGCCTGGTCCCTGGCAAGGGTAGTGCAATTCCAGCTTCAGCAAAAACATTTGAGAATCACAACAGGCCCCTCCTCTAGAAGATCACCAAGCTCACAGTGGAACTCAAGAGCTAAGGGAAAGCCACACATACAATTCATGGCTTTTTCCGCATGATCAATTAGTCTTACAAAGTAAATTTTTTTTCATATTACTTTTTTTCTTATTCTATTTTTTTAACTTTTCCTCTTTCCTCTTTTAAAGTTTTTTAACTAGTTTATCTTAACAATACCTTTATTAAAAAAAATCTTTTTGGAGGGCACCTGGGTGGCTCAGTGGATTAAAGCCTCTGCCTTCGGCTCAGGGCATGATCACAGGGTCCTGGGATCAAGCCCCACATCAGGCTCCCTGCTCAGCGAGGAGGCTATTTCACTCTCTCTCTCTCTCTCTCTCTCTCTCTGCCTGCCTTTCTGCCTACTTGTGATCTCTATCTGTCAAATAAATAAATGAAATCTTTTAAAAAACTCTTTTTAAACCTTCATTGTTATAGTCATATTTTATCCCTTCATTGTATTTAACCTTATATTTGTATACATATAGATTTCTTTTTTTCCTCTAAAAAATTTTGGGACAAACTTTCTTCTAATAGATCAAACTATACCCTAACATAGCACATGGCTTTCTTCTAGTATCCAGCCTGAGCACTTTCCCTCCTCTTTTTTTTTTTCTTTTTCCAACCAACTTATCAATTCCTTTTTTAGAATTTTTAAAAATTTTCATCATTACAATCATATTCCATCCCTTTATTGTGTTTACATTTATTTTTGAGTATATATAAGTTTTTATTTCTTTAAAATTTTGAGAGGTAGTTTATTCTAAGAGGCCAAAATACACCCAAAATCAAGTGGGTGGTTCTATTCTATTCACCAGTCTCATTTATATATATATATATATATATATATATATATATATATATATATATAATTTTTTATTCTTTGTTTTTTTACTTTTATATCTTTCCAACCCCTTCTTCTCCCCCTTGTTTTGGACCTCTTCTAATTTGGCTACCATACTATTTTCTGAGGTCTTTAACATCATTTTAGTATTTTATTCTCTCGTTCATATATTCATTGCTGGATAAAATGACAAGACAGAAAAACTCACCACAAAAAAAAAGAACAAGAGGCAGTACCAAAGGCTAGGGACCTAATTGATACAGACATTGGTAATATGTCAGAACTAGATGTCAGAATGACAATTCTCAAGGTGCTAGCTGGGCTCGAAAAAGGCATGGAAGATATTAGAGAAATCCTCTCTGGAGAAATAAAATACCTTTCTGGAGATATATAGAACTAAAATCTAACCAAGTTGAAATCAAAAAAGCTATTAATGAGATGCAATAAAAAACAGATGCTCTTACTGCTAGGATAAATGAGGCAGAAGAGAGAATTACTGATATGGAAGACCAAGTGACAAGAAGTAAAGGATCTGAGCAAAAGAGAGAAAAACAACTATTGGACCACAAAGGAGAATTTGAGAGATAAGTGATACCATAAGATGAAAAAATATTGGAATAATTGGGATTCCAGAAGAAAAAAGAGAGGGGCAGAAGGTATACTGGAGCATATTATAGCACACAATTTCCCTAATATGGCAAAGGGAACAAGCATCAAAATCCAGGAGGCACAAAGAACTCCCCTTAAAATCAAAATAGGTCCAAACTCTGTCATCTAATAGTAAAACTTTCAAGTCTTCATGACAAAGATGATATCCTGAAAGCAGCTTAGGAAAAGAAGTCTATAACATACAATGCTAGAAAAATTAGATTGGCAGCAGAGTTATCCACAGAGACCTGGCAGGCCAGAAAGAACTGGCATGATATATTCATTCCACTAAATGACAAAAATATACAGCCAAGAATACTCTATCCAGCTAGACTATCATTGAAAATAGAAGGAGACATAAAAAGCTTCCAGGACAAAAATTAAAAGAATTTGCAAACACCAAACCAGTCCTACAGGCAATACTGGAAAGGGTCCTCTAAGCAAAGAGAGAGCCTAAAAGTAGTAGACCAGAAAGGAACAGAGACAATATACAGTAACAGTCACCTTATGGCACTAAATTCATATCTTTTAATAGTTACCCTGAATGTAAATGGGCTAAATGCCCCCCCAAAAAAGACACAGGGTATCAGAACGGATAGAAAAAAACAAAACCCATCAATATGCTGCCAACATGAACCTCATTTTAGACCCAAAGACACCTCCAGATGTATAGTGAGGGGGTGGAAAACAATTTACCATGCTAGCAGACATCAAAAGAAAGCTGGGATAGCAATCCTTATATCAGATCAATTAGAATTTAAGCCAAAGACTATAATAAGTGATGAAGAAGGACACTATATCATATTTAAAGGGTCTGTCCAAGAAGAAGATCTAACAATTTTAAATATCTATGCCCCTAACATGGGAGCAGCCAGCTATATGAAAACAAAACCAAAGAACACATCAACAATAATACAAGTATAGGAGGTGGCTTTAACACCCCCTTCATGGAAAGGGATAGATCATCCAACCAAAAGATCAACAAGAAAATAAAGGTCTTAAAGGACACACCAGACCAGATGGATATCACAGATATATTCAGAACATTCCATCCCAAAGCAACAGAATACACATTCTTCTCTAGTGCACATGGAACATTCTCTGGAAAAGGTCACATCCTGGGTCACAAATCAGGTCTCAACTGGGACCAAAAGACTGGGATCATTCCCTGCATATTTTCAGAACACAATGCTCTGAAGCTAGAACTCAATCACAAGGGGGAAGTTGGAAAGAACTCAAATACATGGAGGCTAAAAAGCATCCTACTAAAGAATGAATGGGTCAACCAGGAAATTAAAGAAGAATTGAAAAAAATCATGGAAACAAATGAAAGTGAAAACACAATTGTTCAAAATCTGTGGGACACAGCAAAGGCAGTCCTCAGAGGAAAATATATAGCCACACAAGCCTTTCACAAGGAACAAGAAAGGTCTCAAGTACACAATCTAACTGTACACCTAAAGGAGCTGGAGAAAGAACAACAAAAACAGCCTAAACCCAGAAGGAGAAGAGAAATCATAAAGATCAGAGCAGAAATCAATGAAATAGAAACCAAAAAAAACAATAGAACAAATCAATGAAACTAGGAGCTGGGTCTTTGAAGAAATTAATAAGATGGATAAACCCTTGCCAGACTTATCAAAAAGAAAAGAGAAAGGACCCAAATTAATAAAATCATGAATGAAAGAGGAGAGATCACAACCAACACCAAAGAAATACAAACAATTATAAGAACACATTATGAACAACTATGCGCCAGGAAATTTGACAATCTGGAAGAAATCGATGCATTCCTAGAGACATATAAACTACCAAAACTGAACCAGAAAGACCTAGAAAACCTGAACAGACCCATAACCAGTAAGGAGATTGAAGCAGCCATCAAAAATCTCCCAACAAACAAGAGCACAGGGCCACACGGCTTCCCAGGGGAATTCTACCAAACATTAAATGAAGAATTAATACCTATTCTCCTGAAACTGGTGCAAAAAAATAGAAATGGAAGGAAAACTTCTAAACTCATGTTATGAGACCAGCATTACCTTGATCCCAAAACCAGACAAAGACAACACCAAAAAGGAGAATCACAGACCAATATTCTTGAAGAACACAGATGGGAATATTCTCAGTAAAATACTAGCCAATAGGATCCAACAGTACATTAAAAGGATTATTCACCATGACCAAGTGGGATTTATTTCTAGGCTGCAAGGTTGGTGCAACATCTGCAAATCAATCAATTACTGTGATACAATACATTAATAAAAGAAAGAACAAGGACCCTAGGATACTCTCAATAGATGCTGAAAAAGCATTTGACAAAATACAGCACCCTTTCTTGATCAAAACTCTTCAAAGTATAGGGATAGAGGGTACGTACCTCAATATCATCAAAGGCATCTATGAAAAACCCACAGCAAATATCATTCTCAATAGGAAGAACTGAGAGCTTCTCACCTAAGGTCAGGAACATGGCAGAGATGTCCACTATCTCCACTGCTACTCAACATAATACTAGAAGTCCTACCCCCAGCAATTGGACAACAAGAAGAAATTAAAGGCACACAAATCAGCAAAGAAGAAGTCAAACTCTCACTGTTTGCAGATGATATGATACTATATGTGGAAAACCCAGAAGACTCCACTCCAAAGCCACTAGAACTTGTACAGGAATTCAGTAGTGTCAGGACATAAAATCAATGCACAAAAATCAGTTGTATTTCCATACACTAACAGCAAGACAGAAGAAAGAGAAATTAAGAAGTCAATCCCATTTACAATTGCACCCCAAACCATAAGATACCTAGGAATAAACCTAGCCAAAGAGGCAAAGAATCTGTACTCAGAAAACTATAAAGTACTCATGAAAGTAATTGAGGAATACTCGAAGAAATGGAAAAATGTTCCATGCACATGGATTGGAAGAACAAATATTGTGAAAATGTCTATGCTACCTAAAGCAATCTACACGTTTAATGCAATCCCTATCAAAATACCATCCATTTTTTTTTTCAAAGAAATGGAACAAATAATCCTAAAATGCATATGGAACCAGAAAAGACCCCGAATAGCCAGCAGAATGTTGAAAAAAACAAACAAACCACAGTTGGTAACATCACCATTCCAGACTTCAAGCTCTATTACAAAGCTGTAATCATCTAGACAGTATGGTTCTGGCACAAAAACAGACGCATAGATCAATGGAACAGAAGAGAGAGCCCAGAAATGGACCCTTAACTCTATGGTCAAGTAATCTTTGACAAAACAGAAAAGAATGTCCAATGGAAAAAAGATAGTCTCTTTAACAAATGGTGTTGGGAAAACTGGACAGCCACATGCAGAAGAATGAACTGGACCATTTCCTTACACCACACACAAAAGTAGACACAAAATGGATGAAAGATCTCAATGTGAGATAGGAATCTACCCAAATCCTTGAGGAGAACACATGCAACAACCTCTTCAACCTCAGCTACAACAACTTCTTCCTAGAAACATTGCCAAGTGCAAGGGAAGGAAGGGCAAAATGAACTATTGGGACTTCATCAAAAGCTTTTGCACAGCAAAGGAAACAGTTAACAAAACCAAAAAACAACTGACAGAATGGGAGAAGATATTTGCAAATGACATATCAGATAAAGGGCTAGTATCTATAAGGAACTTATTGAACTCAATGCCCATAGAATAAATAATCCAATCAAGAAATGGGCAGAGGACATGAACAGACATTTCTGCAAAGAAGACATCCAGATGGCCAACAGACACATGAAAAAGTACTCCACATCATTCAGCATCAGGGGAATACAAATCAAAACCACAATGAGATATCACCTCACACCAGTCAGAATGGCTAAAATTAACAAGTCAGGAAATGATAGATGTTGGAGAGGATATGGAGAAAGGGGAACCCTCCTACACTGTTGGTGGGAATGCAAGCTGGTGCAGCGACTCTGGAAAACAGCATGGAGGTTCCTCAAAAAGTTGAAAATAGAGCTACCCTACAACCCAACAATCACACTCTTGGGTATTTACCCTAAAGATACAAATGTAGTGATCCAAAGGCATACGTGCACCTGAATGTTTATAGCAGCAATGTCTACAATAGCCAAACTATGGAAAGAACCTAGATGTCCACCAAAAGATGAATGGATAAAGAAGAATTGGTATGTATATGTGTACACACACACACACACACACACACACACACACACAATGAAATACTATGTAGCCATCAAAAGAAATGAAATCTTGCCATTTGCAACGACATTGATAGAACTAGAGTGTATTAGGCTGAGTGAAATAAGTCAATTAGAGAAAGACAATTATCATATAATCTCCCTGATATGAGGAATTTGAGAGGCAGAGTGGGGGTTTGGGAGGTAGGGAAGGAAAAAATCAAAGAAGATGGGATTCGGAGGGAGAAAAACCATAAGAGACTCTTAACCTCACAAAACAAACTGAGGGTTGCTGGGGGAGGGGAGTGTGGAGAGGGTGGTTGGGTTATGGACATTGGATAAGGTATGTGATATGGTGAGTGCTGTGAAGTGTGTAAGCCTGACGATACAAAAACCTGTACCCCTGGGGCAAATAATACATTATATGTTAATAAAAAGAATTTTTAAATAAAATGGATTAAAGACTCAACATGAGGCAGGAATCTATCAAAATCCTAGAGGAGGACATAGGCAGTAACGTCTTTGACACCGTTCACAGCAACGTCTTTCAAGGCATTCTGAAATGTATTTGCCTTTTGTTTCCTTTGCCTCAAAGGAAACAAAAGTGAAAATGAACTTTGGGACTTCATCAAGATATAAAGTTTCTGCACAGCAAAGGAAACAGTCAACAAAACAAAGAGGCAACCCACAGAATGGGAGAAGATATTCGCAAATGACACTACAGACAAAGGGCTGATTTCCAATATTATAAAGAACTCCTCAAACTCAACATCCAAAAAACAGATAATCATGTCAAACAAAGGGCAGAAGACATGAACAGACACTTCTCCAAAGAAGACATGCAAAGGCTAACAGAAACATGAAAAAAATGTTCATCATCATTAGCCATCAGGGAGATTCAAATCAAAACCACATGAGGGTTTTGAAGGGTCAGGGGTGGGAGGTTGGGGGAACAGGTGGTGGGTAATGGGGAGGGCACGTTTTGCATGGAGCACTGGGTGTTGTGCAAAAAGAATGAATACTGTTACACTGAAAAAATAAATAAAATGAAAAAAAAAAAACACATTGAGATACCACCTTACACCAGTTAGAATGGCCAAAATTAACAAGACAGTAAACAATTGTTGGAGAGGATGTTGAGAAAGGGGAACCCTCTTACACTGTTGGTGGGAATGCATGTTGGTGCAGCCACTTTGGAAAACGGTGTGGAGATTCCTCAAAAAATTAAAAATAGAGCTTCCTTATGACCATAGAACTGCACTACTGGTATTTACTCCAACGATACAGATGTAGTGAAAAGAAGGGCCATCTGTATCCCAATGTTCACAGCAGCAATGGCCACAATCACCAAACTATGGAAAGAGCCAAGACGCCCTTCAACAGATGAATGGATAAAGAAGAAAGGGTCCACATATACAATGGAATATTATGCCTCCGTCAGAAGATGATGAATACCCAACTTTTGTGTCACCAGGGATGGGACTGGGGGAGATTATGCTGAGTGAAATAAGTCAAGCAGAGAGAGTCAATAATCATGGTTTCACTTGTGGAGCATAAGGAATAACATGGGGAACACTGGGAATAGGAGAGGAGAATTCAGTTGGGGAAATCAGAAGGGGAGAGAAACCATGAGAGACTAAGGACTCTGAGAAAAGAATTGGGGGTTTTGGAGGGGAGGTGGGTGGGTGTTGGGTTAGCCTGGTGGTGGGTATTAAGGAGGGCACATATTACATGGAGCACTGGATGTGGGCCATAAGCAACGAATCTTGGAACAGAAAAAAATAAAAGTAAATTAAAAAAAAACAATATTACAGTCTAGGTACTTATGAACAACAGAAATTTCTTTTTTAAACTTCTAGAGACCAGGAAGTCCAAGACCAAGGTGCTGGCAGATTCAGTGTCTAGTGAGGGACCCCCCCTTCCTAGTTCATAGATGGTTGTCTCCTTCTTGTGTCCTCACATGGCAGAAGGTACATGGGACTATCCTGGGGTTTCTTTTATAAGGGCACTAATCCCTTTAATCTACCAAAGAACCCACTTGCAAATACCCCTACATTGGGCATTAGGTTTCAGCATATGAAATTGGGGGGGTGGCATAGATATTATATCAACACTGTTACACAGAAGGGAGGCATGAACTCTTCCTCATGTGACAGAGAAAATGATGATCATAACAATGTCATCTTTGCTCAAGACAGGTAGGCAAATTTAAATCATTTTTTAATATCCAACAGAACAAATGCCTTTCTTCTTTCTTTATCTGCAATCATGAACTGTAAGTAGAGTCTTAGTTCACTGCAAATAAAGCAACAGACATAAAAATCTATTTAATGTGGTTCCTAGCACTGAAGTTAGAAGTTATACTAGGACAAGTCTCAGTGGCTAGGAGATTAAGCTCTACAGTGAGGTGCTGAAAATCAGAGTATTTTCCAGAGTACATAGTTAAGTACGTTACATCTACTCCTGGCTTCCATACTTTCAGATATCATGTGAAGATCCCAACCCCACATCTTTCCCCTGAGAGAAGCACAAATGGTCCAGCATGGACACAAGAAACTATAAAGCCAGTGAGGCAGAAGAATGCCAAGGTTCTCCGCTGGAGCACTGGTATGGTCTCACTTGACCTCAGCTGGCTACTCTGCTTTCTCTACTTATTATCACCTTCCTCAAAAGAGCCATGAAGTTTAATATTATTCTCATAGAAACTTCCATGTGATATAAGACAGAAATTTGAAATTAATTTTATATATTAAAAATAAGCCAAATTTAGGAATTAAGCAATCTATTCATGTACTTTTCAAGTCATCCTGTAGAAAAACCTAGATTTGGGAGACTGTTGGTTGTTTTGTTTTGTTTTCCTAGTCCTTTGTAGAGTAACACTTTTATAAGCTGTAATAAAAATGAATTTCTAAAACAGATCACATCTTCTATGCCATTGCAACATAAAATTCCTCTACCTATTTCTAAATGTTTGCTTTCTGGATTTATCCCTAGCTGGGAACAGTCCCCAAAACACTCTTTGAATAGCACTGGTCCAACCCAAAGCTGTGTGGCTAGGAGACCCAGGAGCAGAGAATTGTGACATGGCACAGCCATGACATGTCTCATGCTTTGGCCACGGGATACCTGTTTACACTGGATTCCAAAAGGATGGCCCCTGTGGCACAAATATAGAGCTAGTCAAGTGTTCATGGTATAATCCATCACAGCAGCTTCATCTAGGGAAATCTGTGTTCCAGGTGAGACTATGAAGTTCATATCCCTGCATAGTTCATGTGAGTTTTCTTTTTCTCATCTAACCATTTCAATACCATTCCTTGAAGTCATGAAAATAATTCAATAAAACATCAGCCCATTTATATCTGGATTAACATTTAAAGTCCCTAACCAAGATCTATGAAGTATTTTTTCTTCCAACTTTTCTCTAATCTTAGTGCTTAATTCTCATCCAGAAAATAAAGTAACAGTTTCCTATACTTGTAGATTAATCAGCCGATTGCTTTACACACCAAGAGATGAAAAAATTGATCAATGCCTAGTTTCTACTAGATCAAGAACCAGCTATGAAAAATCTATAGTTTAAAATGTTTCAACTAACATTCAAAATACTGTATTGTAGAATAAAGAGAGTGCAGAGTCCCCACCTGTAACACATCAACCAGAAACGAGGCATAATTCCACATTCAAAATTGTGAAAGCATTGGATTTACATAGACCATTATTTGATGGACCCTTATCAAAGTCACAATAAATGCAAGGCCTTTTCTTTAGCCTCAGATGCTAGTGAGACCATCAAAACACCTGCACAGCTTTCATATGGAGCCAACTCTTCCTTCCCAGAGGTCAGTGGTTCTCAGTTGGAGGCCATTCTGCCCACACGGGACAGGTAGCAAATATCTGAAGATATATTAGTTGTCACAACAGGGGGAATACTACTGTTATTGAGTGGGTAAAGGTCAGGGATCTGCTAAATAAACTGCAGTCTACAAAGCAGCCCCATAATACAGAATTTGTCAACCCCAAATGTCAACAATATTGAGATTGAGAAACACTGTTCTAAGATGTCCTCAGCCATGTCCTCAGAAAAAAGTAGATTCCTCACTGCAGCAAGGTGTACCAGAGGTGCACCATAGCTGGCCTGCACCAGCTCATGACAGCCAGTGTGCATGCATCTTCTAGTCTCCATGTTCAGGGACATCATGGTAACCTGAAATGGGTCACGATGGGATTATTTACACAATGTAATCTGGTCAACACTAGAAATTAGGGGATTTTCTAGAGAGCTAATTGTTAAACATTAATAAATACATCATTAGGGGCATACCTTTTCAATAGAAGTAAGAAAGCCTAGTGGACTCTAATTTCTGCTCTATTTGTGGGCTCTTAACTCTCGGGCTAAAGAAACGGTCCTTAGCAGGGTATCAATGACACAGGATTACCAACATTGTGTTCTTATCCAGCCAGGGCCAAAGTGAAAGGTAACCTCTATACAGAATATCACTGACTGCCTAAAGCCCCCACATTACATAAACACATATAGGACACATGAGTGCACAGATGCACACTGATTTCTTACTAATGCAGTAGAGTAGCGAGAAGACCTTCTACAGAAGGGAAGTCTTCAACCTTCCCCCAGTAAGAATATGCACCTTGATTAGTCTAAACTATGGCAAATATCCATCCCTTCACCCATGTTTGGTTCAAGAAGGAGTCTGGAATACAGTCAGTTCAAGCCAATGATGTGTGAGACTTAGCCTCCCGATAGTCCTCTACAAAAATTTTCTTTATTCTTGAAAAGGGATGGCCCCCCCTTCTCTTATTCACTGGAGGCTGTGGCATAAGGATGTGATACTTCAAGCAGCCACAGGCATGTTACGGTAGTAAAGAGATAAGCTTAAGGTCTCTGCAGGTGTAAGAGTCAAAAAAATGGGGAAAGCGATGTCTTGGATAAGCCACTGCATTAGTCAACCCAGGACCTGCCTGTGTACCTACTTGTGGTTACTTGATATATAGCTGACACATTATCTTTATTGTTTTAGTGCTCTTCTCGTCAGGCTGTTACTTGAAGTCCAAAATTTTCTACCTGCCAAAATTTCTCAAATACAGTTACAACACTTTCTTGATATTAAAAAAAGCATGAAATCTATTACATATATGTACCACTTTGCTATATTTTTTCAGGCATTTAAACACTACTCAAAATTTTGATTTCTTCTGAATATAAATAAGGTATAAAATGCAAAATCTAGACGAGGAGTCAAGATGGCAGAGAAGTAGCAGGCTGAGACTACATCAGGTAGCAGGAGATCAGCTAGATAGCTTATCTAAACATTGCAAACACCTACAAATCCAATGGGAGATCAAAGAGAAGAAGAACAGCAATTCTAGAAACAGAAAATCAACCACTTTCTGAAAGGTAGGACTGGAGGAGAAGTGAATCCAAAACAACGGGAAGATAGATCGTGGGGGGAGGGGGCCGGCTCCCGGCAAGTGGCGGAGGAACAGAGCACAAAATCAGGACTTTTAAAAGTCTTTTCCACTGAGGGACATTGCTCCAGAGGCTAAACCGGGGTAAAGCCCACGCATGGTCAGCGTGGCTCCAGGTCCCGCAGGGTCACAGAAGGATCAGGGGTGTCTGAGTGTCACAGAGCTCGCAGGTCTTAGAATGGAGAAGCTGGCTACAGAGACAGAGCTGAAGACTGAACTCTCAGTTTGGGGTTACCTTGAACCAGTCGCAGGCTGGAAGAGCTCAGAGCACAGCTTGAGGCTGGGGATACAGGAGCGATTGGGTGCTGTTTTCTGGGGTGCACTGAGGAATGGGGCCCTGGGCTCTCGACTCCTCTGGGCCAGAGACTTGGAGGCTGCTATTTTCATTCCTGTCCTCTAGAATTCTACGGAAAGCATTCAGGGAACAAAAGCTCCCAAAAGCGAACCCGAGCGGATTACTTAGTCTGGCCCCCAGTAAGGGCAATGCAATTCCGCCTTGGGCAAAGACACTTGAGAGTCACTACAACAGGCCCCTCCCCCAAAAGATCAACAAAATATCCAGCCATGACAAAGTTCATCTATCAAGGAAAGCAGGTTCAATACCTAAGACAGCAGCGGAATTCCAGAGGAAGAGAAAGCAAAGCACGGAACTCATGGCTTTCTCCCCATGATTCTTTAGTCGTACAGTTAATTCAATTTTTTTTTCAATTTTTTTTCTTACTTTTTTTTCTTCTGCTAAATTATTTAAAACTTTTACCCTTTTCTTTTTTAAAGTTTTTTGACTAGTTTATCTAAAATATATATTTTTCTTTCTTTTTTACATTTTTTCTTTATTTGTTTTATTTTTAAAATTTTTTTCTGAAGCTCTTTTTATCCTCTTTATCCCCCCCACAATTTGGGGTCTCTTCTGATTTGGTTACAGTGCATTGTTTTGGGGTCTTTGCCACCCTTTTAGTATTTTACTTGCTCCTTCATATACTCTTATCTGGACAAAATGACAAGGCGGAAAAAATCACCACAAAAAAAAGAATAAGAGGCAGTACCAAAGGTTAGGGACCTAATCAATACAGACATTGATAATATGTCAGATCTAGAGTTCAGAATGACAATTCTCAAGGTTCTAGCCAGGCTTGAAAAAGGCATGGAAGATATTAGAGAAACCCTCTCTGGAGATATAAAAGCCCTTTCTGGAGAAATTAAAGAACGAAAATCTAACCAAGTTGAAATAAAAAAAGCTACTAATGAGGTGCAATCAAAAATGGAGGCTCTCACTGCTAGGATAAATGAGGCAGAAGAAAGAATTAGTGATACAGAAGACCAAATGACAGAGAATAAAGACTGAGCAAAAGAGGGAAAAACAGCTACTGGACCACGAGGGGAGAATGAGAGAGATAAGTGACACCATAAGATGAAACAACATTAGAATAATTGGGATTCCAGAACAAGAAGAAAGAGAGAGGGGAGCAGAAGGTCTATTGGAGAGAATTTCCCCAATATGGCAAAGGGAACAAGCATCAAAATCCAGGAGGTGCAGAGAAGGCCCCTCAAAATCCACAAGAATAGGTCCACACCCCGTCACCTAATAGTAAAATTTACAAGTCTTAGTGACAAAGAGAAAATCCTGAAAGCAGCCCAGGAAAAGAAGTCTGTAACATACTATGGTAAAAATATTAGATTGGCCCCAGACTTATCCACAGAGACCTGGCAGGCCAGAAAGAGCTGGCATGATATATTCAGAGCACTAAATGAGAAAAACATGCAGCCAAGAATACTCTATCCAGCTAGGGTATCATTGAAAATAGAAGGAGAGATAAAAAGCTTACAGGACAAACAAAAACTGAAGGAATTTGCAAACAACAAACCAGCTCTATAGGAAATATTGAAAGGGTTTCTCAAAGCAAAGGGAGAGCCTAAAAGTAGTAGATCAGAAAGGAACAGAGACAATATACAGTAACAGTCACCTTACAGGCAATACGATGACACTAAATTCATAACTCTCAATAGTTACCCTGAATGTTAATGGGCTAAATGCCCCAATCAAAAGACACAGGGTATCATAATGGATAAAAAAATGAAACACACCTATATGTTGCCTAAAGAGACTCATTTTAGACGTGAAGACACCTCCAGATTTAAAGTGAGGGAGGGGAAAACAATTTACCATGCTAACGGGCATCAGAAGAAAGCTGGGGTGGCAATCCTTATATCAGATCAATTAGATTTTAATCCAAAGACTATAATAAGACAGGAGGAGTCAAGATGGCGGAGAAGTAGCAGCCTGAGACTACATCAGGTAGCAGGAGATCAGCTCGATAGCTTATCTAAACATTGCAAACACCTACAAATCCAACGGGAGATCGAAGAGAAGAAGAACAGCAACTCTAGAAACAAAGACTATAATAAGAGATGAGGAAGGACACTATATCATACTGAAAGGGTCTGTCCAACAAGAAGATCTAACCATTTTAAATATCTATGCTCCTAACATAGGAGCAGCCAACTATATAAAGCAATTAATAACAAAATCAAAGAAACACATCAATAATAATACAATAATAGTAGGGGACTTTACTCCCCTCACTGAAATGGACAGATCATCCAAGCAAAAGGTCAACAAGGAAATAAAGGCCTTAAATGACACACTGGACCAGATGGACATCACAGATATATTCAGAACATTTCATCCCAAAGCAACAGAATACACATTCTTCTCTAGTGCACATGGAACATTCTCCAGAATAGATCACATCCTGGGTCCTAAATCAGGTCTCAACCGGTATGAAAAGTTTGGGATCATTCCCTGCCTATTTTCAGACCACAATGATCTGAAGCAAGAACCCAAATAAATAAAATCATGAATGAAAGAGGAGAGATCACAACTAACACCAAAGAAATACAGACAATTTTAAGAACATACTATAAACAACTCTACGCCAACAAATTGGACAATCTGGAAGAAATGGATGTATTCCTAGAGACATATAAACTACCACAACTGAACCAGGAAGAAATAGGAAACCTGAACAGGCCCATAACCAGTAAGGAGATTGAAACACTCATCAAAAATCTCCAAACAAACAAAAGCCCAGGGCCAGACGGCTTCCCAGGGGAATTCTACCAAACATTTAAAGAAGAACTAATTCCTATTCTCCTGAAACTGTTCCGAAAAATAGAAATGGAAGGAAAACTTCCAAATTCATTTTATGAGGCCAGCATCGCCTTGATCCCAAAACCAGACAAGGATCCCACCAAAAAAGAGAACTATAGTCCAATATCCTTGATGAACACAGATGCAAAAATTCTCACCAAAATACTAGCCAATAGGATTCAACAGTCCATTAAAAGGATTATTCACCACGACCAAGTGGGATTTATTCCAGGGCTGCAAGCTTGGTTCAATATCCACAAATCAATCAATGTGATACAACACATTAATAAAAGAAAGAACAAGAACCATATGATACTCTTAATAGATGCTGAAAAAGCATTGGACATAGTACAGCATCCCTTCCTGATCAAAACTCTTCAAAGTGTAGGGATAGGGGGCACATACCTCAATATTATCAAAGCCATCTATGAAAAACCCACCGCAAATATCATTCTCAATCGAGAAAAACTGAAAGCTTTTCCGTTAAGGTCAGGAACACGGCAGGGATGTCCATTATCACCACTGCTATTCAACATAGTACTAGAAGTCCTAGCCTCAGCAATCAGACAACAAAAGGAAATTAAAGGCATCCAAATCGGCAAAAAAGAAGTCAACTATCACTCTTCGCAGATGATATGATACTATATGTGGAAAACCCAAAAGACTCCACTCCAAAACTGCTAGAACTTGTACAGGAATTCAGTAAAGTGTCAGGATATAAAATCAATGCACAGAAATCAGTTGCACTTCTATACACCAACAACAAGACAGAAGAAAGAGAAATTAAGGAGTCAATCCCATTTACAATTGCACCCAAAACTATAAGATACCTAGGAATAAACCTAACCAAAGAGGCTAAGAATCTATATGCAGAAGACTATAAAGTACTCATGAAAGAAATTGAGGAAGACACAAAGAAATGGAAAAATGTTCCATGCTCCTGGATTGGAAGAATAAATATTGTGAAAATGTCTATGCTACCTAAAGCAATCTACACATTTAATGCAATCCCTATCAAAATATTACCCATTTTTTTCCCAAAGAAATGGAACAAATAACCCTAAAATTTATATGGAACCAGAAAAGACCTCGAATAGCCAAAGGAATATTGAAAAAGAAAGCCAAAGTTGGTGGCATCACAATTCCGGGCTTCAAGCTCTCTTACAAAGCTGTCATCATCAAGACAGCATGGTACTGGCACAAAAACAGACACATAGATCAATGGAACAGAATATAGAGCTCAGAAATAGACCCTCAACTCTATGGTCAACTAATCTTTGACAAAGCAGGAAAGAATGTCCAATGGAAAAAAGACAGTCTCTTCAATAAATAGTGCTGGGAAAAATTGGACAGCCACATGCAGAAAAATGAAATTGGACCACTTCCTTACACCACACACAAAAGTAGACTCAAAATGGATGAAGGACTTCAATGTGAGAAAGGAATCCATCAAAATCCTTGAGGAGAATGCAGGCTGCAACCTCTTCGACACAGCTGCAGCAACATCTTCCTAAGAACATCGCCAAAGGCAAGGGAAGCAAGGGCAAAAATGAATTATTGGAATTTCATCAAGATCAAAAGTTTTTGCACAGCAAAGGAAACAGTTAACAAAACTAAAAGACAACTGACAGAATTGGAAAAGATATTTGCAAACGACATATCAGATAAAGGGCTAGTATCCAAAGTCTATAAAGAACTTAGCAAACTCAACACCCAAAGAAAAAAACAATCCAATCAAGAAATGGGCAGAGGACATGAACAGACATTTCTGCAAAGAAGACATCCAGATGGCCAACAGACACATGAAAAAGGGCTCCACATCACTCAGCATCAGGGAAATACAAATCAAAACCACAATGAGATATCACCTCACACCAGTCAGAATGGTTAAAATGAACAAGTCAGGAAATGACAGATGCTGGTGAGGATGTGGAGAAAGGGGAACCCTCCTATGCTGTTGGTGGGAATGCAAGCTGGTGCAACCACTCTGGAAAACAGCATGGAGGTTCCTCAAAATGTTGAAAATAGAACTACCCTATGACCCAGCAATTGCACTACTGGGTATTTACCCTAAAGATACAAACGTAGTGATCCAAAGGGGCACGTGCACCCGAATGTTTATAGCAGCAATGTCTACAATAGCCAAACTATGGAAAGATCCTAGATGTCCATCAGCAGATGAATGGATAAAGAAGAAGTGGTATATATACACAATGGAATACTATGCAGCCATCAAAAGAAATGAAATCTTGCCATTTGCGATGACATGGATAGAACTAGAGGGTATCATGCTTAGTGAAATAAGTCAATCGGAGAAAGACAACTATCATATGATCTCCCTGGTATGAGGACGTGGAGATGCAGCATGGGGGGTTGGGGGATAGGAGAAGAATAAATGAAACAAGATGGGATTGGGAGGGAGACAAACCATCAGTGACTCTTAATCTCACAAAAAAAAAACTGGGGGTTGCTGGGGGGAGGTGGGGTTGGGAGTGGGGAGGTGGGGTTGAGAGTGGGGGGCGTTATGGACATTGGGGAGGGTATGTGCTATGGTGAATGCTGTGAAGTGTGTAAACCTGGCGATTCACCGACCTGTACCCCTGGGGATAAAAATACATGTTTATAAAAAATAAGAAATAAATAAAAATTTAAAAAAAAATGCAAAATCTACAATACAAGTTTCCATTATGCCAATCCTCTGTGTGAACTGGAGCTTCCAGGGGCAAACTTTCTGCGTGAAGGACAAATCTGCTTGGGAAATAGCTTTTCATTCCTATTACTTCTGATTTTCTTTGATTCAGTAATTCTAAAGAGATGACAGAAATGTAAGCTATACCTATCTGTTTAATTCATATTTTTGGCCATGAAGGATTAAGCTCACTGTTCCTGCTCTCTTCCCTCTGATTACAACCAAAACTTCTGAACAGAATCAGAAGGCAACCACCTAACATCTCTCAAAGTAAACAAGAGAAGACAGATTGGAAGCAGAATCAAAATCTGGTCAAGTGGCCTATATAGGTATATATTCATTTGCAAGGGCTGCTGTAAAAAAATACCAAACTGGGAGTCTTTAACAATAGAAATTAATTTTGTCACAGTTCTAGAGATTGGAAGTCTAAAACCAAGATGTCAGCAGAGTTTTTCCTTCTGAGGTCTCTGTCCTTGGTTTGCAGATGGCTGCCTTCTCTCTTGTCCTCATCATATGCTCTTTCCTCTGTGTATGTGTCTGGACAGCAGTCGTGTGGGATTAGGGCTCACTCGAAAGACTCTATTTTACTTAATTACCTCTTTAAAGGTCTTATCTCCAAATATGTCACGTTCTGTGATATTAGGAACTAGGGCTTCAATACATTAATTTTGGGTGACACAATTCAGCCCATAATAAGAGATGAGTTTTCCATTTTGTTTTTATTATTCTTTTTTTTTTTTTTTTTTTTTGCCACTCCCCAGTAGAGCTGCAGCTGCGTTGGCATAAGTAGCTAAAATTCCAGGAGGAATCCTATCTTCCTGACCAGAGAAACTGGAAAAAAGGAAAAAAGGAAGGAAGGAAGGAAGGAAAGAAGGAAAGGAAAGGAGGGGAAAAAGAAGGAAAGAAAAAAGAAAGAAATTCCTTTTGCTCCCAAGCAAATTCCTTCCTGGAAGGAAGGAATACCAGGCTTGTTGTCTCTCTCTTGTTGTCTTCCTCTCTCTCTTTCTTCTTGCCACATAGCCCTGAAGGTGGGCACCAGTTATTAACTACAACTGTGGTGGGTAGAGGGGGATACCTTATTCCTGGCCAAAGGAATAGGAAAATGGGCCCTGGTAAGCTGGAGAGTGAGGGAAGAGTTTCTGAAGGAAGAGCACTGGAGATAAGGATCCCCTAATTCTGTGTATAACATGTCACAGGTCCTGGCTCACTGCTGACCTATGAAATCAGAGCAGCATACAAAGACTTGAAACCCCCCGAAGTGGGACAGAATTTGCCCTCTGAACCAAACAACATCAATTGCCTGCTAGAGGAAAAAACAAAACAAACAAAAACAAAATGAAACATTTAAAAAAACACATTTATGAGAGAATTTTAACAAGATTGTATTGAATGAAATCAGAAAGCAATGTTACTATATTATAGTTAAGAATACAGTTCTAGATGTTTCAAGTAAACAGTGATTTTCAAATTCATGAGTTTACCATATTTACACACTATTCTAAAAGCCAGTATGTTTATGAATGCTACCATTCTACCTATCACTAGTGTTCCCTAAGACTGCTATTTGTCCTTAACTGTCCCTTTTCTCCTTGTAAGATAACTGAAAGCCTCCACATAGGCACCCGGAACAAACTTTCCCAGTCTTCCCTTTACAGTTAGCTGTGGACAAGTAATAAAGTTCAAGCCAATAGGACGTATACAGAAGAGAGATGAACAACTTCCAGGCTAGACTGTCCATGAGCTGGAATGTGGAACTGGTGGTGAGCCACATGGACCATGAGACAAGGACAGCACTTAGGGACAGCAGAACAGCAAGAGCAAAGGAACCTGAAACCCTGACAGCCCTGTGGAGCAGAGCTACTACACCAACTCCAATTTATATGAGAGAGACAAAGAATCTGCTTCTTTAATCCAGTATTACTTTAAATCCTCTCCGAAGAAGTCAAACTTACATTCTTATATTCACTAAGAGAATGCATAATAATTGATTTTTTAAAGGCTTTAAAAGGATTTTTGAATTGCATGTTAGCCCTCTCTTAAAGAAATATTATCGATATCTGAAATTCTCACTATTGGTCAATGTATCCCTATTTGAAATTTCAAACGTAGGATTTAAAATAACTATTGTTTTCTTGACATTAGGTATCAAGATGAAAAGCCAAATTAATGCAAATCTCTGGGAAAACTAGCTCATTTAATATTTACATATATTTGATATAAAAATTAAAGAACTTATGGACATTGGGGAGGGTATGTGCTATGGTGAGTGCTGTGAAGTGTGTAAACCTGGCGATTCACAGACCTGTACCCCTGGGGATAAAAATACATTATATGTTTTTTAAAAAAAATAAGAAATAAATAAAAAATTTTTTAAAAAATTAAAGAACTTAAATCCATAAGATTTCTCAAAACCTATTGCTCTTTGATATCAGGATGGACCTGTCTTCAAAGTTGAATTACACAATCATAATACCAGGATAAGATGGAACATTAGAGAACAATGCTGTATAAGTAAGACTCATCCATCAAGAAATGTGGCCTTGATTCTAAAAAGGATTATAATGAGTCCCACCAACAAATGGAGAGCACAGAATCTCCAGCCTAGGAGAGTACCCAAAAGTAGGGTCAGCTAACTTAAGCTTCAGTCACTGCATAATGCATTACTATCTCCCCCGCTTCAAAAAGTCAGCTTAGATGAGTCAGCTTCATGGACCTCTGAAATTAAGCATTTTTAATGGAACACCTCATGCTCATTTGTATACCCAGCCTGCAAAACTCTTGAGCCAATCGTGTCATAGAGGATCCCAACATTTATCGATACAAAGGAGACAAGAGACACCAAAGAGGCTCCGTGTACTTCTCTCTTCCTATTTCTTCCTCCAGTTTACTACAAGAAAAAGCTACAGATTTTGCCTAAGTCTATGCCTAAGTCTATCCCTAAGTCTTGGGAACAAAGTTGTTAGTTCATAGAGGAAAGCTATCTTCCTTAGAATTTCAAATTTTCAAATCCCAGATGGCTAATATTCAATCAGTGATGGCTATTTGGAGGTTCAAAATAGAAAATGAATCAAAATAATTTAGGGCCAGTCAATATGATCCATCTAGGAAAGGTACTCTATTTTATTAAATGCATCTCCATGAGCAAAATAAAATTCTTAAGCCAACTCTAGTTAGAACTTCTCTTCGATCTCAGTCTTAGGATAAAATATGACCATTAGAAATAGTTCCCATTCTTTCTTTCTGTTGTAACAGATTTAGGAGAGAGGGACTAAGGAGAAACTAGTCTCTCTCTGATATTTAGAGGAGCAGGTTGAATGATGTCTCCCAAAATATATGTTCATATCCTAATCCCCAAAACCTATTAATGTTACTTGGGGGAGGAAAAGGTCTCTGTAGACTTAATTAAGAACCCTGAGATGATCATTCTGGTTTACCCAGGTGGCTCTAAATCAATGACAGTAGCTTATAAGAGACAGAAGAAAGGGAGGCAAAGTGATCATAGAGGTAGAGATTAGACTGATAACAGCCACAAACCAAAGAAGCAGAACACCTAGAGCCACCAGAAGCTAGAAGAGGTGAGGAGGAATTCTCTGGAGACCTTAGAGCCAGTGCAGCCTTGCCAACCCCTTGCTTTCAGACTTCTGGCCTCTGGAACTATGAGGGAATAAATTAGTCTTTTTTCAAGCCCCCAAGTTAATAGTAACTTATTGTGACACCACAGGAAACTAATGCAATAGGGTAATCTCCATTAATAATCTGAGTATGAAGGCTATGGTGCCAATGTGATATGCAAGATACAATAGCATTCTTCTTTTTCTTCCAAGAACAGGAATACTAAAAACAATGTACCTTCACTAGGGTTCAAGACAACCATTGATTCATATCCACCCTAGAAGAAATGCCTAGACTTCTGAGAGTCTTCAGTTCTGGATTCAGAAGTAGGAAAATAATTCACTCTCTTTTTTGTCCCTTTTGTCCACCCACCTGAAAACTAAGCATCTCTTCTTTTAAATGCCTATTAAAATAGTATTTCATTGATTGAACCACAGCAGGAAAAATTGAAATAGGCTGTCTATGAGATTGTAAAGTTCTCCCAAAGTCATTTTTCAGCAATATGAATTCACTTCAACTCTAAAAATTTGTCATAAGATCAGAGTGAAGAAGTATAGAAAACTTTATCTGCAAAGTGTTTGTCACAGCATTATTTATAGAAGCAAAAATATGTAAAATGACCTAGATATCCAAAACTGAGGTTTGATTAAATAAATTTTAGTAGAACCACACAGAAATATTCCATGCAGCTGCTAAAAAAGAATGCTCCTGGTGAGACATATGTTGACGAGTAATGTACTGTTGAGTGGAATATGATTATAAAATATTATGAATGGCTTTTTCCTTATCTTGTATGAAACACACAGAAATGTCTATATGATGATATAACAAAATATCAACAGTCATTCTCTGGACTTAAAATTACACATGATTTTTATTTCTTTATGTTTATAACATTTAAATAATAAATATTTATTACTTATATAATTTCAAAGGTATTTAAAGTTAAACCCATTAGAAAATTATAGACATTGAAACCAATAGAACTTTACCAAAATTCCATTATAGAATTATAAAATATAATAGATCAAAGAATTTTACCAAAAAATCTTCTATTCACAAATGCCAAATAATCAGTTAATTTTTCTGTAACTTTTCTTCTGCGCAACTAGAATTACCTGGTTTTATCATCCCCTTGTTAGAACAGTGGGGACTTTACATATTTGCATTTCATTAAGCTCCCTATTTGATAAATCTGATGCCAATTCACTAAATATACTGGATAAAATAATCAGAAAATAGTTAATAGACAAAAGCACCCTCAGAATTTTTTTCAGGAAAAGCCTGAAAAAAAGCTATATTGCATGACTCAAATTAAATATGTGATTTGTAACAAGACCCATTTCAGATTACACCATTAAATGAAAGCAGTCACTCAATTTTTCTAATTGCCAGGCACATCACAGGATTATATAATTATTTAAAGGGTTAATGTAATTGAAGCTCAGTCTACAAGTTTATGAAAATTGAGCAGATATAAACGCACACTTTCTTAACAACTCACAGTATCTTAACTAGGGCAACAGTAAAGAAAATGCTCCTGAATGATTTCATTTTGCTTTTTGTGTTATTACAAATAAAACTCCTTAGGAGAAAATTTTAAAAGTTGACAAATTACTGACAATTTGGCAAACTTTTCATTGCATAACTTCACACAAAACAAATTCATGAGGGAAGAGTCATAATAAATTAATATATTGAATTAGGTCTAAACTCAATGAGATTACATTAAAATCTCATTTCATTCTATTAAAAATTCAATAAAATGATGCCAATTAAATGAAGCAATCGGCAAGAACACAGAGTTTTACTTGATGTTTCATCTATTCTCCCTCATTATTAGGTTTCATTTTTAACAGCTTGTTGACAGTAATTCTCTCCTGACAGTACCAGAGCTAGAATCATGACTCAGCTTTGAAATCAACTTGGAGAAAAAAAAAAAAATCTTCAAATTGCCATTTAGCACATCTGCTTCTCCAGGTAATTGAATTCTCGCAGAAAATACATCACTGGAGATGTATTAGAAGTAGCAGCAGAGAGAATGAATTTAGTAGGTAGAAGCACTAAAAATATAGAATAAAGAACAGCACAGAGTATAAGAAAATAATTTAGAAAGTTGTTACTTGCTATAATTTCTATTGCGTTTCAAATTGGAGATTAGTCCCCAAAAGACTAATCCATTCCCATTTTTATTTATGCACCGCAGGCTTCAGTTTAAAGGGGTGTGGTGTGCTTGCTGGGCCTGCTGATTTTAAGTGTTATATCCTACAGCTTAGTCTACTGAAACACCCTGATAATGGATCCAACCACACTTTCAAACAGTCCACCCACCAGGTCTCAGTTGGACTGGCTCATTACAAAAATTCATAATCATTCTGCATATGGATTCAAAGTGCACCAACAGCTGAGATGTCAGCAAAAAGCAGTATTATTTTGCTAATCTCCAAGCAACTCAGAGGCAGAGTCACACCAGATATCCTGTAGTTATGGGGTCTTCATTCCAGTTGGTTTATATGTCGGAAACACACACTCAGTAAGGGATTAAGCTTCATTCACTATGCACTGGATTTGGAATATGCTTTCCCCAACCTTTCATAACTCCAGGCCCTTTGGAAGCCCAGTGCACTTATTTTAATGGCTATTATAATCAATCAAATGCACAGAGCAACTAAGGAAAATAAACTACCCCAGAATATTCTTAAAGAGGGATTTTCCCAGTGAAACTGTAAAAGGATAATGGAGTATTTTATAAAGTCTAGCACACCAATAGACTAGTCTTTAGTGACTTGCTTATATGTAAAAAGTAGCAAAACAACAAATATATTTTAATTGAATAAACAGCTAGTAAGTAACTGATTATCAAAAAACACAGCAGAAGAAAAACTCCAAAATTAATTTGTTATAAAAGGAATAGAACAGAGCTTCTATTCAGTCTTTAAGGACCACTCATCATCTTCTATTGAGACTGAGCATGTGGAGAAATACTCCTGATTATATGGAACTTGGGGAGATTGGACTGTTGAGAGCCTGGGAATGTGAACACACATTACTTCCTTCTTTTATACCCATACTCATAAGCTTGTTGTGTACAACCAAGACCTGGAAAGACTAGGCTAAAGCCAAAACTTAAACTCATCTGTTTCACGTATTCTGAGTTTACAGAAAGATGGTACCCAAATTAACAACTACAACAATTTCCTTTTAAAAATCAGAGGCCTTTTGAATTATACCTGACTGCCACCATAAAAGAAATGTCCTCTTTTTCTCTTCTAAGTCATCATCCAATTTCTTTTTTTTTTAACTTAAAAGAACAAAAAAAGGACACATACTTTTTCAAAGTTCTAGATCTCAATGCTAGGACAGGAAATCAAGGGAAAATTGAAGATAATGTTTCTTCAGTGCTTTTCCACCTTTTCCAATGTCTTATCCTTTATCCTTCAGATGACATACAGTATTGCCTGGTATTCTCAAGTTTCTTAATATAAGGCATCAAGTTATCATTGTCAGCATCACTCCTATACTCTGGTCCTCCTCTCCCAGGGCCTCCACCAAAACTTAAATAACCTAGAGGACATGCCTGAGTGGCCCCAGATGTTAGAAAGTATGGCAAGAAGAGTCCATGGAAGCTATTACCTTACTTCTTTCAAGTGTATTTATGTACTAGCAGGTGACTCTGAGAGACCTGAAGATCATTAATCATAGTATACCATGACCAGCATCATGTCAGACTAAAGACTATAGATATTTAGGGGGCAAAACCAGCTTTTGTCAAAGGCTGGGTTGTTCCAAAATAGCCATCTAGCCACTGGGTAAGACCAGTCTGAGATAATGGTGACAATGATCTTGCATTCCCTCTACACTGGCACACAGGGACATCACACAGAGGGAGATGATGGTACACTCCTCACCCTGCTATTAGCAACATTTATATTGGAGGCTTTTTAAATGCAGGAGAGTATACCTCCTGTTTTTATCTGGCATCCTATAGAGATTGTTAGAGGGCCACTGGGTTTTTTGAAAAAGACGTTTACAGATTACATGACATGGGAACACAAATATTAACAATGGGGAAAAGGTCTCTGCAACCAGAAGCATCTGTGTGTTCCCTGGTAGAGGCAACTGAGCTCTATCCCTAAGGCAGGGAACATCCTCCTCCACTTTACAATTTCTGTCTCTCCTTTTCCCTTCTCTTTCCTAATTTTCTCCCTTTTCCTTTTCTGTTTCTTCTCCTATTTTTCCTTTCTTATCTTGTTCACCTTGCTTAGGAGCTGCAGGAACACTCAGGGACATCCCAAAGCCTATCTTTGCTTACACTGCACATAGCAGCTAGCAGTCTGCTGATCCTCTAATGAGAAGAAAGGAAAATCTGGTTCCTGTATTATGACAAGATGACTAATCATTAAAATATTTATCAAATTTAGAAGGAGCACTTTGTCCCTGACCAACAAAGATCAGTATGTGAACATGAATTAAATATGAGACCGGACACAAAAGCTTCTTTAATGATGTTGATCAGAGGACAGAGGCAAGATGGCTGAGGAACAGCAGATTGAAATGACATCAGATCCCAGGAGCTCAGCGAGATAGGTATCAAACCATCCCGAACACCTATAAACTCAAAGGAGATAGAAGAGAAGAAGACCAGCAATTCTAGGAACAGAAAATTGACCACTTTCTGAAAGGTAGGACATGCAGAGAAGTGAATCCAAAGCAACGGGAAGATAGACCGCGGGGGGATGGCCAGCTCCCGGCAAGTGGCGGAGCAGTGGAGCACAAAATCAGAACATTTAGAAGTTGGCTCCACTGGGGAACATCACTCCAGAAGCTAAGCAGGTGTGGAGCTCTTGTGGGGACAGTGTAGTCTCAAGTCCCGTGGGGTCACAGAAAGAGCAGGGTATCTGAGGGTGGCAGAGCTGTTAAGTATCAGAGCGGGGAAGCTGACTACAGAGACAGAGCTGAAGAGTGAGCTTTCAGATTGGGCTACCTTAAACTGTGATCCAAAGCATAGGCAGGCCACTGTTCTTTGAGCAGGGAACCCACAAGTGGCAGATCAGGGGAGACCCACCTTCCTGCTCCTGGAGGAGCAGTGTGGAAGGAATCTGCTGGGTTTGGAGACTCCAAACTGGGCCGTGCACCAGACGTAGAATGCTTGGTCACAGACCAGGTAACCTTGGAGTGCGGTTGGAGACCAGGGAGACAGGTGGGATTGATTGCTTTTCTCTGAGGACACACTGAAGAGTGGGGCCCTGAGCTCTCAGCTCCTCTGGGAGGAGACTGGGTGGCCACCATGTTCATTCCCGTCCTCCAGAGCTTTACAGAAAGCATTCAGGGAACAAGAAGCTCCAAGATCGAAACCTGAGCAGATAACTTAGCCTGGTCCTTGGCAAGGGCCAATCAATTCCACCCCAGGGAAAGACATTTGAGAATCACTGCAACAGACCCCTCCCCCAAAAGATCACCCAGAACATCCAGCCAAGACAAAGCTCACCAATCAAGGAGAAAAGCAGAACTTCAGAGTTAAGTGAAAACAATGCATAGAATTCATGGCTTTTCCCCATGATCCTTTAGTCTTGCAAAGTTAAATTTTTTTTAATTTCATTTTTTTCTTATTCTATTTTAAATTTTTTCTTTTCCTCTTTTAACATTTTAAAACTAGTTTATCTTAACAATATCTTTTAAAAAAAATCTTGTCAAAACTTCTTTCTTATATTCATATTTTATCCCTTCATTGTATTTAACCTTATTTTTTGAATACAAATAAGTTTTTTTTCTAAAAAATTTTGTGATACAGTTTCTTCTAATAGATCAAAATATACGCTAACCTAGCACACAGCTTTGTTCTAGTCTCCAGCCTGAGCATTTTTCCTCTTCTTTTTTTTTTTTCCTTTTTCCAACCAACTTATCTTATCAATTCCTTTTTTAGAATGTTTTTTAAATTTTCATCTTTACAGTCATATTCCATCCCTTCATCGTGCTTACCCTTATTTTTGTACATATGTAAGTTTTTCTTTCTTTAAATTTTGGGAAGGTAGTTTCTTCTAAAAGACCAAAATACACCCAAAATCAAGTGGGTGATTCTGTACTATTCACCACTCTAATAGATATATAAAATTTTTTCTTCTTTATTTCTTTCCTCCCCCTTTCTTCACCCCCCAGTTTTGGATCTCTTCTGATTTGGATAACATACATTTTTCTGAGGTCTTTGACATCCTTTAAGTATTTTATTCTCTCATTCATATATTCTTATCTGGACAAAATGACAAGGCAGAAAAACTCACCAAAAAAAAAAAAAAAGTACAAGAGGCAGTACCAAAGTCTAGGGACCTAATCAATATGGACATCGGTAATATGTCAGAACTAGAGTTCAGAAAATAATTCTCAAGGTGCTAGATGGGCTCAAAAAAGTCATGGAAGATATTAGAGAAATGCGATCTGGAGAAATAAAACCCTTTTCTGGAGAAATAAAAGAACTAAAATCTAACCAAATTGAATTTTAAAAATCTATTAATGAGGTGAAATCAAAGCAGAGGCTCTTCTGCTAGGATAAATGAGGCAGAAGAGAGAATTATTGATATAGAAGATCAAGTGACAGGAAGTAAAGAAGCTGAGCAAAAGAGAGAAAAACAACTATTGGACCACAAAAGGAGAATTTGAGAGATCAATGATACCATAAGATGAAACAATATTAGAATAATTGGGATTCCAGAAGAAGAAAAAAGAGAGGGGCAGAAGGTATACTGGAGCATATTATAGCACACAATTTCCCTAATATGGCAAAGGGAACAAGCATCAAAATCCAGGAGGCACAAAGAACTCCCCTTAAAATCAATCAAAATAGGTCCAAACCCCGTCATCTAATAGTAAAACTTTCAAGTCTTCGTGACAAAGATGATATCCTGAAAGCAGCTTAGGAAAAGAAGTCTATAACACACAATGCTAGAAAAATTAGATTGGCAGCAGAGTTATCCACAGAGACCTGGCAGACCAGAAAGAACTGGCATAATATATTCATTCCACTAAATGACAAAAATATGCAGCCAAGAACACTCTATCCAGCTAGACTATCATTGAAAATAGAAGGAGAGATAAAAAGCTTCCAGGACAAAAATTAAAAGAATTTACAAACACCAAACCAGTCCTACAGGCAATATTGGAAAGGGTCCTTTATGCAAAGAGAGAGCCTAAAAGTAGTAGACCAGAAAGGAACAGAGACAATATACAGTAACAGTCACCTTATGGCACTAAATTCATATCTTTTAATAGTTACCCTGAATGTAAATGGGCTAAATGCCCCAAACAAAAGATACAGGGTATCTGAATGGATAGAAAAAAACAAAACCCATCAATATGCTACCAACACGAAACTCATTTTAGGCCCAAAGACACCTCCAGATTTATAGTGAGGGGGAGGAAAACAATTTACCATGCTAACAGACATCAAAAGAAAGCTCAGATAGCAATCCTTATATCAGATAAATTAGATTTTAAGCCAAAGACAATAATAAGAGATGAGGAAGGACACTATATCATACTTGAAGTGTCTGTCCAACAAGAATATCTAACAATTTTAAATATCTATGCCCCTAACATGGGAGCAGGAACTATATAAACAAATAAGAAATAAAATCAAAGAAACACATCAACAATAATACAATAACAGTAGGGGGCCTTAACACTCCCTTCACTGAAATGCACAGATCATCCAAGCAAAAGATCAACAAGAAAATAAAGGCCTTATATGACACACCAGACCAGATGGATATCACAGATATATTCAGAACATTCCATCCCAAAGCAACAGAATACACATTTCTCTCTACTGCACATGGAACATTCTCTGGAAAAGATCACATCCTGGGTCACAAATCAGGTCTCAACTGGGACCAAAAGACTGGGATCATTCATGCATATTTTCAGACCACAATGCTCTGAAGCTAGAACTCAAGCACAAGGGGAAAGTTGGAAAGAACTCAAATACATGGAGGCCAAAATGCATCTTACTAAAGAATGAATGGATCAACTAGGAAATTAAAGAAGAATTGAAAAAAATCATGGAAACAAATGAAAATGAAAACACAATTATTCAAAATCTGTGGACATAGCAAAGGCAGTCCTAAAAATTAAAGTATGTAGCCATACAAGCCTTTCTCAAGAAAAAAGAAAGGTCTCATGTACTAAAGTGCTGGAGAAAGAACAACAAAGAAAGCCTAAACCCAGCAGGAGAAGAGAAATCATAAAGATCAGAGCAGAAATCAATGAAATTGAAATAAAAGAATAGTAGAACAAATCAAAGAAACTAGGAGCTGGGTCTTTGAAAGAATTAGAAAGATAGATAAACCCCTAGCCAGATTTATTAAAAAGAAAAGAGAAAGGGCCCAAATTAATAAAATCATGAATGAAAGAGGAGAGATCACAACTAACACCAAAGAAATACAGGCAATTATAAGAACATACTATGAGCAACTATACGCCAGCAAATTTGACAATCTGGAAGAAATGGATGCATTTCTAGAGATGTATAAACTACCACAACTAAACCAGAAAGACCCAGAAAACCTGAACAGACCATAACCAGTAAGGAGATTGAAGCAGCCATCAAAAATCTCCCAACAAACAAGAGCCCAGGGCCACATGGCTTCCCAGGGAGTTCTACCAAATATTTAATGAAGAATTAATACCTATTCCCCTGAAACTGGTGCAAAAAATAGAAATGGAAGGAAAACTTCCAAATTCACTAAATGAAGCCAGCATTTCCTTGATCCCAAAAGCAAAGACCCCACCAAAAAGGAGAATCACAGACCAAATCCTTGAAGAATACACGTGCGAACATTCTCAGTAAAATACTAGCCAATAGGATCCAACAGTACATTAAAAGGATTATTTACCATGACCAAGCGGGATTTATTCATAGGCTGCAAGGTTGGTGCAACATCTGCAAATCAACCACTCAATGTGATACAATACATTAATTAAAGAAAGAACAAGGACCCTACGATACTCTCAATAGCTGCTGAAAAAGCATTTGACAAAATACAACATCCTTTCTTGATCAAAACTCTTCAAAGTGTAGGGACAGAAGGTGTACCTCAATATCATCAAAGTCATCTATGAAAAACCCACAGCAAATATCATTCTTAATGGGAAAAACTGAGAGCTTTCCCCCTAAGGTCAGGAACATGGCAGGGATGTCCACTATCACAACTGCTATTCAACATAACACTAGAAGTCCTAACCTCAGCAATCAGACAACAAAAAGAAATAAAAGGCACCTGATTCAGCAAAGAAGTCAAACTCACTTTTTACATATGACATGATACTTTTTGTGGAAAACCCAAAAGACTCCACTCCAAAATTGTGAAAACTCATACAGGAATTCAGCAAAGTGTCAGAACATAAAATCAATGCACAGAAATCAGTTGTATATCTATACACCAAGAGTGAGACAGAAGAAAGAGAAATTAAGAGTCAATCCTATTGACAATTACACCCAAAACCATAAGATACCTAGGGATAAACCTAACCAAAGAGGCAAAGAATCTGTACTCAGAAAACTATAAAGTACTCATGAAAGAAACTGAGGAAGATTCAAAGAAATGGAAAAAGGTTCCATGCTTAAGGATTGGAGGAACAAATACTGTGAAAAGAATCTATTCTATCTAAAGCAACCGACACATTTAATGCAATCCCTATGGAAATTCCATCCATTTTTTTCAAAGATATTGAACAAATAATCTTAAAATTTATATGGAAACAGAAAAGACCCCGAATAGACAGAGGAACATGGAAAAAGAAAACCAAAGTTGGTGGCATCATAATTCCAGACTTCAAACTCTATTACAAAGCTGTAATCATTAAGACAGTATGGTTCTGGCACAAAAACAGACACATGGATCAATGGAATAGAATAGAGAGCCCAGAAATGGACCCTCAACTATATGGTCAATTAATCTTCAACAAAGCAGAAAAGAATGTCCAATGGAAAAAAGATAGTCTCTTCAAAAAATGGTGTTGGAATGGGTATCAGACACATGAAAACATGCTCATCATCACTAGCCATCAGGGAGATTCAAATTAAAACCTCATTGAGATATCACCTTACACCAGTTAGAATGGCCAAAATTAGCAAGACAGGAAACAACGTGTGTTGGAGAGGTTGTGGAGAAAGGGGAACCCTCTTACACTTTTGGTGGGAATGCAAGTTGGTGCAGCCACTTTGGAGAACAGTGTGGAGATTCCTCAAGAAATTAAAAATAGAGCTTCCCTATGACCCTGCAATTGCACTGCTGGGTATTTACCCCAAAGATACAGATGTAGTGAAAAGAAGAGCCATCTGTACCCCAATGTTTATTGTAGCAATGGCCACGGTCGCCAAACTGTGGAAAGAACCAAGATGCCCTTCAACGGACGAATGGATAAGGAAGATATGGTACATATACACGATGGAGTATTATGCCTCCATCAGAAAGGATGAATACCCAACTTTTGTAGCAACATGGACAGGACTGGAAGAGATTATGCTGAGCGAAATAAGTCAAGCAAAGAGAGTCAAGTATCATATGGTTTCACTTATTTGTGGAGCATAACAAAGAACATGGAGGACAGGGGGAGATGGGGAGGAGAAGGGAGTTGTGGGAAATTGGAAGGGGAGATGAACCATGAGAGACTATGGACTCTGAAAAACAACCTGAGGGTTTTGAAGGGGTGGGGGGTGGGAGGTTGGGGAACCAGGTAGAGGGTAATAGAGATGGCATGTATTGCATGGAGCACGGGGTGTGGTGCAAAAACAATGAGTACTGTTATACTGAAAATAAATAAATAATTTTTTTATATTTTTTTATTTATTTGACAGAGAGAAATCACAACTAGGCAGAGAGGCAGGCAGAGAGAGAGAGGAGGAAGCAGGCTCCCTGCAGAGCAGAGAGCCAGACGTGGGGCTCGATCCCAGGACCCTGGGATCATGACCTGAGCCAAAGGCAGAGACTTTAATCGACTGAGCCACCCAGGTGTCCCAATAAATAAATTTTTTAAAAATGGTGTTGGGAAAATTGGACAGCCATATGCAGAAGAATGAAACTGGACCATTTCTTACACCATATACAAAAGTAGACTCAAAATGGATGAAAGACCTCAATGTGGGACAGGAATCCACCTAAATCCTTGAGGAGAACACAGGCAGCAACCTCCACAACATCAGCCACGGAACTTCTAGAAACGTCACCAGGGAAAGGGAAGCAAGGGCAAAAATGAACTATTGGGAGTTCATCAAGATCAAAAGATTTTGCACAAGAAAGGAAATAGTCAACAAAACCAAAAGATAACTGACAGAATGGGAGATGATATTTGCAAGTGACATCATATAAAGGGCTAGTATCCAAAATCTATAAAGAAGTTATGAAACTCGACATCCAAAGAACAAATAATCCAATCAAGAAATGGGCAGAAGGGGCGCCTGGGTGGCTCAGTGGGTTAAGCCGCTGCCTTCGGCTCAGGTCATGATCTCGGGGTCCTGGGATCGAGTCCCGCATCGGGCTCTCTGCTGAGCAGAGCCTGCTTCCCTCTCTCTCTCTCTCTCTCTCTCTCTCTCTCTCTGCCTGCCTCTCTGTCTACTTGTGATCTCTCTCTGTCAAATAAATAAATAAAATCTTAAAAAAAAAAAGAAAAGAAATGGGCAGAAGACATGAACAGACATTTCTGCAAAGAAGACATCCAGATGGCCAACAGACACATGAAAAATGCTCCATGTCACTCGACATCAGGGAAATACAAATCAAAACAATGAGATATTACCTCACACCAGTCAGAATGGCTAAAATTAACAAGTCAGGAAATGACAGATGTTGGAGAGGATGTGGAGAAAGGGGAACCCTCCTACACTTTGGTGGGAATGCAAGCTGGTGCAACCACTCTGGAAAACAGCATGGAGGTTCCTCAAAAGGTTGAAAATAGAGCTACCCTATGACCGAGCAATTGCACTACTGGGCATTTACCCTAACGATACATATGTAGTGATCCAAAGAGGCACATGCACCCAAAAGTTTGGGTTTGGGGTTTGGGGGCGGGGAAGGAAAAAATGAACAGGATGGGATTGGGAGGGAGAAAAAACCATAAGAGACTCTTAATCTTACAAAACAAAGTTAAAGGTTTCTGGGGAGAGGGGAGGGTGGAGAGGGTGGTTGGCTTATGGACATTGGGTATGGTATGTGATATGGTGAGTGCTGTGAAGTGTGTAAGCCTGACAATTCACAAACCTGAGCAAATATTACATTATATGTTGATAAAAAATAATTAATAAAAAAATAATGTTGAGGGGCACCTGGGTGGATCAGTGGGTTAAAGCCTTTGCTTTCAGCTCAGGTCATGATCCCAGGATCCTGGGATTGAGTCCCACATCAGGTTCTCAGTTTAGCGGGAAGCCTGCTTCCTCTTATTTCTCTCTGCCTGCCTCTCTACCTACTTGTGATCTCTGTCAAATAAGTAAATAAAATCTTTAAAAAAATAATGTTGAAAAGAGGATAAAATAAAATAGAAACAATAAAATAAGAACAGTTGGTAAAAATGAAACACAGACAAAATCAAGGAATGGATATTTTGGTGGAATTTGAGCTCTAAATTGGAGATAGAAAAATGTCATTAAGGCTACTCACTGGTGTTAATAAAGACACCAAGGAATAATGCTTGATTGTGAGATGGAAAGATATCAGAGGCACTGAAGCATGAGGCAATATTCTCCTGAGGAAGGGGAGATAAAACTTTTGTCTGACCATGAATACCTTTTGGTCATCTAGTGAGGCCAGTGGAACCCTTCATAGAATAATGCTTTAAAAATGTGTAAAATAGGGGGAAGAGTCAGATGGCGGAGAAGTAGCAGGCTGAGACTACATCAGGTAGCAAGAGATCAGCTCGATAGCTTATCTAAATATTGCAAACACCTACAAATCCAATGGGAGATCAAAGAGAAGAAGAACAGCAATTCTAGAAACAGAAAATCAACCACTTTCTAAAAGGTAGGACTGGCGGAGAAGTGAATCTAAAACAATGGAAAGATAGACCGCGGGGGGAGGGGTTGGCTCCCGGCAAGCGGCGGAGCAATGGAGCACAAAATCAGGACTTTTAAAAGTCTGTTCCACAGAGGGACATTGCTCCAGAGGCTAAACCGGGGTGAAGCCCACGCATGGTCAGCGTGGCCCCAGGTCCCGCAGGGTCACAGAAGGATCAGGGGTGTTGGAGTGTCTCAGAGCTTGCAGGTATTAGAATGGAGAAGCCAGCTACGGAGCAGAGCCCAGGACTGAACTCTCAGCTCGGGGTTACCTTGAACTGGTCGCGGGCTGGGTGAGCTCGGAGCGTGGCTGGAGGCCGGGGATACGGGAGTGATTGGGTGCTGTTTTCTGGGGGCACACTGAGGAGTGGGGCCCCGGGCTCTTGGCTCCTCTAGGCTGGAGACTGGGAGACCACCATTTTCATTCCTGTCCTCCGGAACTCTACGGAAAGCGTTCAGGGAAAAAAGCTCCCAAAGCGAACCCGAGACGATTACTTAGTCCGGCCCCCGGTAAGGGCGGTGCAATTCTGCCTCAGGCAAAGATACTTGAGAGTCACTACAAAAGGCCCCTCCCCCAGAAGATCAACAAAAAAATCCAGCCAGGACGAAGTTCATCCACCAAAGAAAGCAGGATCAATACCAAGGACAGCAGCGGATTTCCAGAAGAGGAGAAAGCAAAGCACGGAACTCCTGGCTTTCTCCCCATGATTCTTTAGTCTTGCGGTTAATTTAATTTTTTTTCAATTTTTGTTCTTCTTCTGCTACATTTTTTAAAATTTTACCCTTTTCTTTTTTAACGTTTTTAATTAGTTAATCTAATAAACATATTTTTCTTTCTTTCTTTTTTATTTTTTTTCTTTTTTAAATTTTTTCTTTTTTTTTTTTCTGAACCTCTTTTTGTCACCCTTTCTCACCCCCATGATATGGAGTCTCTTCTGATTTGGTTAAAGTGCATTTTTCTGGGGTCTTTGCCACCCTTTTAGTATTTTACTTGCTCCTTCATAAACTCTTATCAGGACAAAATGACAAGGTGCAAAAAATCACCACACACACACAAAAAAAAGAACAAGAGGCAGTACCGAAGGTTAGGGACCTAATCAATACAGACATTGGTAATATGTCAGATCTAGAGTTCAGAATGACAATTCTCAAGGTTCTAGCTGGGCTTGAAAAAGCCATGGAAGATATTAGAGAAACACTCTCTGGAGATATAAAAGCCCTTTCTGGAGAAATTAAAGAACTAATATCTAACCAAGTTGAAATCAAAAAAGCTATTAATGAGGTGCAATCAAAACTGGAGGCTCTCACTGCTAGGATAAATGAGGCAGAAGAAAGAATTAGTGATACAGAAGACCAAATGACAGAGAATAAAGACTGAGCAAAAGAGGGAAAAACAGCTACTGGACCACGAGGGGAGAATGAGAGAGATAAGTAACACCATAAGACGAAACAACATTAGAATAATTGGGATTCCAGAACAAGAAGAAAGAGAGAGGGGAGCAGAAGGTCTATTGGAGAGAATTATTGGAGAGAATTTCCCTAATATGGCAAAGGGAACAAGCATCAAAATCCAGGAGGTGCAGAGAAGGCCCCTCAAAATCCACAATAGGTCCACACCCCGTCACCTAATAGTAAAATTTACAAGTCTTAGTGACAAAGAGAAAATCCTGAAAGCAGCCCAGGAAAAGAAGTCTGTAACATACAATGGTAAAAATATTAGATTGGCAGCAGACTTATCCACAGAGACCTGGCAGGCCAGAAAGAGCTGGCATGATATATTCAGAGCACTAAACGAGAAAAACATGCAGCCAAGAATACTCTATCCAGCTAGGCTATCATTGAAAATAGAAGGAGAGATAAAAAGCTTACAGGACAAACAAAAACTGAAAGAATTTGCAAACAACAAACCAGCTCTACAGGAAATATTGAAAGGGTTTCTTAAAGCAAAGAGAGAGCCTAAAAGTAGTAGATCAGAAAGGAACAGAGACAATATACAGTAACAGTCACCTTACAGGCAATACGATGACACTAAATTCATAACTCTCGGTTATGAATTCAGTTACCCTGAATGTTAATGGGCTAAATGCCCCAATCAAAAGACACAGGGTATCATAATGGATAAAAAAATGAAACACACCTATATGTTGCCTACAAGAGACTCATTTTAGACGTGAAGACACCTCCAGATTTAAAGTGAGGGAGTGGAAAACAATTTACCATGCTAATGGGCATCAGAAGAAAGCTGGGGTGGTAATCCTTATATCAGATCAATTAGATTTTAATCCAAAGACTATAATAAGAGATGAGGAAGGACACTATATCATACTCAAAGTGTCTGTCCAACAAGAAGATCTAACCATTTTAAATATCTATGCTCCTAACATAGGAGCAGCCAACTATATAAAGCAATTAATAACAAAATCAAAGAAACACATCAATAATAATACAATAATAGTAGGGGGCTTTAACACTCCCCTCACTGAAATGGACAGATCATCCAAGCAAAAGGTCAACAAGGAAATAAAGGCCTTAAATGACACACTGGACCAGATGGACATCACAGATATATTCAGAACATTTCATCCCAAAGCAACAGAATACACATTCTTCTCTAGTGCACATGGAACATTCTCCAGAATAGATCACATCCTGGGTCCTAAATCAGGTCTCAACCGGTATGAAAAGTTTGGGATCATTCCCTGCCTATTTTCAGACCACAATGCTCTGAAGCTAAACCTCAATCACAAGAGGAAAGCTGGAAAGAACCCAAATACATGGAGACTAAACAGCATCCTTCTAAATAATGAATGGGTCTACCAGGAAATTAAAGAAGAATTGAAAAAATTCATGGAAACAAATGATAATCAAAACACAACAGTTCAAAAATCTGTGGGACACAGCAAAGGTAGTCCTGAGAGGAAAATATATAGCAGTACAAGCCTTTCTCAAGAAACAAGAAAGGTCTCAAGTACACAACCTAACCCCACACCTAAAGGAGCTGGAGAAAGAACAAGAAAGAAACCATAAACCCAGCAGGACAAGAGAAATCATAAAGATCAGAGCAGAAATCAATGAAATAGATACCAAAAAAATAATAGAAAAAATCAACGAAACTAGGAGCTGGTTCTTTGAAAGAATTAATAAGATTGATAAATCCCTAGCCAGACTTATCAAAAAGAAAAGAGAAAGGACCCAAATAAATAAAATCATGAATATAAGAGGAGAGATCACAACTAACACCAAAGAAATACAGACAATTATAAGAACATACTATGAGCAACTCTATGCCAACAAATTTGACAATCTGGAAGAAATGGATGCATTCCTAGGAACATATAAACTACCACAACTGAATCAGGAAGGAACAGAAAACCGGAACAGACCCATAACCAGTAAGGAGATTGAAACACTCATCAAAAATCTCCAAACAAACAAAAGCCCAGGGCCAGACGGCTTCCCAGGGGAATTCTACCAAACATTTAAAGAAGAACTAATTCCTATTCTCCTGAAACTGTTCCCAAAAAATAGAAATGGAAGGAAATCTTCCAAATTCATTTTATGAGGCCTGCATTACCTTGATCCCAAAACCAGACAAGGATCCCACCAAAAAAGAGAACTATAGTCCAATATCCTTGATGAACACAGATGCAAAAATTCTCACCAAAATACTAGCCAATAGGATTCAACAGTACATTAAAAGGATTATTCACCACGACCAAGTGGGATTTATTCCAGGGCTGCAAGCTTGGTTCAACATCTACAAATCAATCAATGTGATAAAACACATTAAGAAGAGAAAGAACAAGAACCATATGATACTCTCAATAGATGCTGAAAAAGCATTTGACAAAGTACAGAATCCCTTCCTGATCAAAACTCTTCAGTGTAGGGATAGAGGGCACATACCTCAATATTATCAAAGCCATCTATGAAAAACCCACCGCAAATATCATTCTCAATCGAGAAAAACTGAAAGCTTTTCCGTTAAGGTCAGGAACACGGCAGGGATGCCATTATCAACACTGTTATTCAACATAGTACTAGAAGTCCTAGTCTCAGCAATCAGACAACAAAAGGAAATTAAAGGCATCCAAATTGGCAAAGAAGATGTCAAACTATCACTCTTCACAGATATGATACTATATGTGGAAAACCCAAAAGACTCCACTCCAAAACTGCTAGTACTTGTACAGGAATTCAGTAAAGTGTCAGGATATAAAATCAATGCACAGAAATCAGTTGCATTTCTCTACACCATCAACAAGACAGAAGAAAGAGAAATTAAGGAGTCAATCCCATTTACAGTTGCACCCAAAATTATAAGATACCTAGGAATAAACCTAACCAAAGAGGCTAAGAATCTATATGCAGAAAACTATAAAGTACTCATGAAAGAAATTGAGGAAGACACAAAGAAATGGAAAAATGTTCCATGCTCCTGGATTGGAAGAATAAATATTGTGATAATGTCTATGCTACCTAAAGCAATCTACACATTTAATGCAATCCCTATCAAAATACTACCCATTTTTTTCCCAAAGAAATGGAACAAATAATCCTAAAATTTATATGGAACCAGAATAGACCTCAAATAGCCAAAGGAATATTGAAAAAGAAAGCCGAAGTTGGTGACATCACAATTCCGGACTTCAAGCTCTCTTACAAAGCTGTCATCATCAAGACAGCATGGTACTGGCACAAAGACAGACACATAGATCAATGGAACAGAATAGAGAGCTCAGAAATAGACCCTCAACTCTATGGTCAACTAATCTTCGACAAAGCAGGAAAGAATGTCCAATGGAAAAAAGACAGCCTCTTCAATAAATGGTACTGGGAAAATTGGACAGCCACATGCAGAAAAATGAAATCGGACCACTTCCTCACACCACACATGAAAATAGACTGAAAATGGATGAAGGACCTCAATTTGAGAAAGGAATTCATCAAAATCCTTGAGAAGAACACAGGCAGAAACCTCTTCAACCTCAGTCACAGCAACATCTTCCTAGGAACATCGGCAAAGGCAAGGGAAGCAAGGGCAAAAATGAACTATTGGGATTTCATCAAGATCAAAAGCTTTTGCACAACAAAGGAAACAGTTAACAAAACCAAAAGACAATTGAAAGAATGGGAGAAGATATTTGCAAACGATATATCAGATAAAGGGCTAGTGTCCAAAATCTATAAGGAACTTAGCAAACTCAATACCCAAAGAAAAAACAATCCAATCAAGAAGTGGGCAGAGGACATGAACAGACATTTCTGCAAAGGAGACATCCAGATGGCCAACAGACACATGAAAAAGTGCTCCACATCACTCGGCATCAAGGAAATACAAATCAAAACCACAATGAGATATCACCTCACACCAGTCAGAATGGCTAAAATGAACAAGTCAGGAAATGACAGATGCTGGCGAGGATGCAGAGAAAGGGGAACCTCCTACACTGTTGGTGGGAATGCATGCTGGTGCAACCACTCTGGAAAACAGCATGGAGGTTCCTCAAAATGTTGAAAATAGTACTACCCTATGATCCAGCAATCGCACTACTGGGTATTTACCCTAAAGATAAAAACGTAGTGATCCGAAGGGGCACATGCACCCGAATGTTTATAGCAGCAATGTCTACAATAGCCAAACTATGAGAAGAACCTAGATGTCCATCAACAGATGAATGGATAAAGAAGATGTGGTATATATACACAATGGAATACTATGCAGCCATCAAAAGAAATGAAATCTTGTCATTTGCGATGACGTGAATGGAACTAGAGGGTATCATGCTTTGTGAAATAAGTCAATCGGAGAAAGACAACTATCATATGATCTCCCTGATATGAGGACGTGGAGATGCAACATGGGGGGTTAGGGGGATAGGAGAAGAATAAATGTACCAAGATGGGATTGGGACGGAGACAAACCATAAGTGATTCTTAATCTCACAGAACAAACTGAGGGTTTCTGGGGGGATGGGGGGTTGGGAGTGGGGGAGTGGGGTTATGGACATTGGGGAGGGTATGTGCTATGGTGAGTGCTGTGAAGTGTGTAAACCTGGCGATTCACAGACCTGTACCCCTGGGGATAAAAATACATTATATGCTTATAAAAAAAATAAAAAATAAATTTAAAAAATGTGTAAAATAATATACATCATATTAAGAACCAATCTGAAAACACAGTTCTATACATTGAACTAATTAGTGGTCCATGGACCCTGGGTTAACCATTCCTATTTGGAGTAGGAAGAAGGAGAAGGCCAAAATTTGGTATGATGACAAGAAAAGTAGCAAATTTTTGTTTAAAACAGCCGTGAGTCATCAAAAACACTATACGTTATAAAGGTGAAAATAGCCTGATAAGAAAATAGTAAACCAACTTTCACTAGTACTGACAACCTCTTCTGTGAGCCTGTGATATAGTTCAAACACTGCATTTTGTTGACATCTTCCTGAGTGATATTAGAAACACAGAGAGCATTTCTGGCCAAACAACCATGACATACACTGTAGATTTGTAATGAATGTTATTAAGATAACATGTCTCTCTCTCTCAAGGGGCAGCTGACCATGTGTATCCTCTCTTCTGCTTTATCATCAGGAATGACTAGGTGTGTTGGGGTCAAGAGTGTTGATGGGCATTGATCTTTTTCAGAAATGAAACATTTAAGTGTCCTACTCCTGATTTCAACTCAGGTCATAATCTCAGGGTCATGTAATTGAGCCCCACATCAAGTTCCACACTGCATGTGGAGTCTGCTTAAGATACACTCTCACTCCCTCTCCTTCTGCCCATCCTCACCCCACCACTCATGCACCACACACTCTCTCTTAAGAGAAAGGAAGGAAGGAAGAAAGGAAGGAAGCTCTAAATATCAGAGGCTGGGTCACTCAGGAAAAGCACTGCCTTACTCAAAGTGTCTTCAACTGTTATCCCTAGTGCACTGCAATGTGTAAACTGTGACCACTACAATTACTCAACTAGGTCTTATTGTAGGAACAAACTGTTAGTTGCAACTAATTACAGATTCATGATGGAAGCTATAGATATTGTTTTACTTTACTTTTGTTTTGTTTTTGTCAGAGGGATATGTTAAAAGGCATGCACTAATATGCAAAAGATATTTCAAAAGCACTGAAAACTTCTTTCCTAAGAAGTTTCTATGGGAAGTAAAGGCCAATATGTTACCCTCTCCCACTCAGATGACATTTTAAGTGTCATTCGTGGATTCCTGTAGCTAGTACTGCAAACCACATACAGTACATTCAGTTTGATAACCCAGAATTCAAACAGGAGATTCATTCAGAAATCAGTCATCCAACATCCAAATGGATAGTTAGAATGCTAAAGAAAGGTCATAAAGTTTAGAGCACAATGATAGCAAAACAGGGCCTAATCTTTTCAACTGTATGTGGGAAAAGGGTTGCTGAATTATCTGTGAAAAACCAAATGCATGTTTAATGTCTATTTGAACAATTAGTATGTGGAGCAACAAATCTTCTAACAGCCCAGGAGTGTGCAAATTAGATGCTCTCTCCTCCTGGTGTTACGATGTAGCTATTACATTCAGTCTTTGCATTAATGGGGCTACGTACTGATGATGGTTCATGGGTCACCCAAGGCATGTATCTTCTTCTAACATTTTGATGATTTCGTGTGCCTCACAGAAAAAGTGCATTAATGAAGTTGAGCTTCATTTTGAAAGGTGAAAAGAGAGAGGTTTCAGCACAAACTGTGACCCATTAATGGATAACTCAGAATTTATCTCTGCAGAGCTATTTCCTGACTTGCCAAGGAAGGAAGGAAGGAAGGAAGGAAGGAAGGAAGGAAGGAAGGAAGGAAGGATTGATTCAAATTTTGATTTAATATTCAAGAACTTAATGAATGCACTCCATGAAAATCAAGCCTTATTAGGCCTTCCTGACTTTGATAAAGCATTCCTCATTCCAACAGATGCCTTTGACATTTGACTTGAGGAACTGCTGTCTCTGATAATGAAGGAAGAGAAACACCCAAGGATAGACACACACAGGGAACTTTTAAAAGGAAACGTCTGTAACTTTCTGTTTCAAGGAAAATCTTGGTCATCTAAGAACCTGATGTATTTGGCAGGTTTGTTGAAATTTTCCTCCTGTACAAAATTCAAGAGGAAGACAGGCAACATTTGTGTTTGGACAACATTCTATCAGAGAGTTATTCAGAACTATAGTAATGTTCATGAGACATGCGTGTTAACATAGATCCACAATACAAGTGAATGATAAAATATTATGCAAGGAAGTGTATGTTGCTTAAAAATATAGTCCCTAAACTCTAAGAACTTTTTAATCTAATATAATGTAATACACATAGATATTTGTTTTTCAAAATGGAGAAGAGATTTATTGACACAGAAAAATAACTAAGATCTAAGTTTTGCTTATTTACTCACTGTTTTGTCATTTTGGCTCTCTTTATTTGCCTTTAAATGTGTTTTCCTATGCCTCCAAAACATTTTTTTGTTGTTGTTACATACTGCTCTTAGTAACTTTCAGTTTTTGTGAAAATTGCCCCAGATTTTTATGGTTTAGACATCCTTTAGATAATCTATTTTGAACACTCATCATCTTTTCTCCACCGTGCATTTGGCTTGATTTGATCTACTAAGTGTGGACATACTAATCTTTTTGTTCAGTAAACCAGTATAGTTCTAACAGTGCCATGGGGAAATATATGGAGACCATGAGTGCCTGAGCACTACCCATTAAAACCATTCTTAGCAATTGGCTTAAAGAAAGTGTTTTTGCAATATTTGTTATAAATATTAATTTTATTTATGCTAATACTCCACAAATTGAAAGAAATGAATCCATTAGACATGGCTTTTTAAGGTAGGAACATTTCTGATGGAATTAGAAATTATTAAGAAATCTCAACGGCATGAAGCCTGAAAACAAAACCATTCGATCTTCTAAACAAATGGAAGCAATACTGGGAGAGATTATGTGCAAGTGCAGTTTGTATCCTCCACCCCCACAAGTCCCTAAAATTGGAAACATACCACCAAGAGGAAGTAATAACCCTGCAGATATTCATAGTCCAATTTTCACTCACATTGATTATTTTTAACATTTTGAAATATCACTTTTATATCGCCATCTGAAAGTATTTATAAGACTAGAATTCCAGGGCTGTGTTCACTATGGTATTTTATGAAAGCAGTATTTTTCTTAGTCATATTGGGGGGGGGAAATGGAAAACTACTGTGACAGACATAATTTTCTAGTCACTTTGTAAATTAATCCATATTCTTTTTTTTTTTTAAGATTTATTTATTTGAGAGAGAGAGCTGGGGGAAAAGGCAAAGGGATAAGGAGAGAACCTCAAGCAGATGCCCCTCGAGTGTGGAGCCCATCATAGGGCTCAATCTCAGGACCCTGGGATCATGACCTGGGTTGAAATCAAGAGTCAAATGCTTAACTGACCATGCCACCCAGGCTCCCCTAATTTAATCCATATTATTGTCCTAATTCTCACTAGTTGGACAACATGGATTTTTACTGTAAGATTATCAGCTGGTAAATATAAGATAAAACAAATACTCACCTTCAGACCTAATTCAAATTGAGTTTTTACCTTCTCTCAATTTCCACTATTTTTTCTCATCTCTGAACCCAGAAAATGAGGTATCATCTTTTTAAAAGGAAAAGCCTAAAGTCATTTCTCAGTCCTTGAAACTCTGAGTTAATTCATTTCTGAAACAGATCAATGCCCATCAACACTCTTGACCCCAACACACCTAGTCATTCTTGATGATAAAGCAGAAGAGAGTTTACACATGGTCAGCTGCCCCTTGAGAGAGAGAGACATGTTATCTTAATAGCATTCATTACAAATCTACAGTGTATGTCATGGTTGTTTGGCCAGAAATGCTCTCTGTGTTTCTAATATCACTCAGGAAGATATCAACAAAATGCAGTGTTTGAACTATATCACAGGCTCACAGAAGAGGTTGTCAGTACTAGTGAAAGTTGGTTTACTATTTTCTTATCAGGCTATTTTCACCTTTATAACGTATAGTGTTTTTGATGACTCACGGCTGTTTTAAACAAAAATTTGCTACTTTTCTTGTCATCATACCAAATTTTGGCCCTATAGATTCTGAAGAGTCCTTTGCTTCAATTCAGTTATACTATAGATATTTAAACAATGGTGCATAGCCAGTGGATTATTTTTTCTAATTTACTCCACAAGCAAATGTTTTCTATCTACATGGTAGATGGACAAGCACTACCCTATGTGTTAGGAATAAAACATGCTAGCAATTAAATGCAATAAAATGTCAAAAACATAGTCAAAGATAAAAAAAAACGTGTGTAGTAGGTATTTGGAACCAAGTGGGAAGTATGAGTCCATTTGAGTTCATTCTGCTCTCTCCTAAAAAAATACGAAAGTTTACAAAATGTTAGCCATTTGTTTATATAAGATTTTTAGGAATTATGTTTAATATTAATTATTTTCTTAAAACACTGGAGAAAACATGTGAATCATGTTATTCCCATAATTATACCAATAACATTTATGGATATTGACACAACACTAAATATTCCTTATATATTAACATGGCAACGTTCTAAAGATCTAATTTTCAAATCAATTTTTGGGAAAACATTGATAGTATACTGACCCCATTCAAAAAGTATTGTAGACTGCTTATCTTTCATCTCTGGACAAATAATTTATGCCTCTGCGTAATTTATGCCTCTGAAGCTACTTGTGCTAAGATCTATTATTACTTTAAGTCCTATCAATTTTAGAACTATTTGAGTTTATCCATGACTCCAACAAACCCTATTTAAATCTATGGTAATATTCACTGGAATCATGAAGCTTTTAAACCTCAATCTCAAAAGCCAGTCTTGGGATATTTCCACCTTTCACAAAAGACTCTATCTAGTTCTGACCTTTGAAATGTACTATAATTACTAGAAAGGAGTGGCAGCTGGCTCTTGACATAAAACTCAAAAAAATTACTAGGGATTTTTTTTTTTTAACTGGTGAATTTTTAAACACATTTACCATTCCTTTCATCAGTGGCTCATCTACCCACCATGGTAAAACAGAAAAGATGAGTATTCAGATTAAGACTAGGCTATAGAAGAGAAGATCCAGATTAAACTTCTTTTATTACTGAAATAATTCACTTCTAAATTACCTTGTCACTTAAATTTGGTTTAGTTTTTCTTAATTTGCAACATGAGTTATCATATTTTAGCCTTCAAAATATTGTACAGGGAATCAATGCCAAAGCAAAATTACATTTAAAACACTACCTTCTTTTTTATTGTTAGCTATTAGACTTGTCTCAAATAAATAACTCTTCTAGCATGTCTATATATAACTAAGAAAGTATTCATAGTTCCTAAAGTAATAAACAAGTGAAAGGAATTGCTTTCAGCTAAAGAAGCCACAGTTTATGCATGGTAGAATAATTATTTCAACAAAAAAACAATGCTCACAAAAATATTTGGTTAACAACTTACATAACCAATCTTTTAAATGTAAAACAAAGTAATTTTTGGAAGCTGTTATTTAGTGGGAAGGGAAAAAATAAAGCATTTAGCAACATAGCTAATGCTAAAATCATAGGAGTTATTAGATTTAAGAATATCATGAACAAGAGCTTTTAAAAGAATTCAGTACACTGAACCCCACTCTTGCTTAATGGAGCATGCATTCCTACATGTTCAAGATAATGATACTTTCATTCAAAGGTTTAAAGAATCTCAAAAGCATTAAAACATTGACCCTCATGGCATCCCAGAGAGTAACACCAATAATCTCTATTTGTAGATATAGAATATAGGATACAGAGGTAAAACGAATAAAAAACGCAAGAATTTAGCCCAATGCTTTTGAATGCATCCCTGGCCTCCTTCTTTCTTATCACAAAGAAATCTAGACTCTTTAAATAACACAATCTCTTAGAACAGAGAAATTTCCAAAGAATTAAAACAGATGTGGGTCTTTGTTTTCATGAATGCCTTCTTTTAATGTGATCATAATTGTCTCCTTCAAGGCCTTCTTTATAAGCCTTGTGGAGAATTTTTTAAAATACGCTTTCTTACCTCTATTGCTATATATTTTGAAAGTTCTGATGTAATTTCTATGGGTACTGCCTGGGCATTCAAATTTTTTAAAAAGCTCCTTGGGCAATTCCATGTGCAAGAAAGTTTGAAAACAACTGTTCTACGCTACACTTTCTGTAGAAAATTACGAGTGTACTAAAGTCTGAATTTTTCAGATAATTGCCTTAATTCTTCCTTTTAAAAAAGTAAGACAATATTTGGGCCTCACCGAAACAAATGGGCAGGAAATAAGGGTTTCATAGGACATTCATTTCTTTATAGTTGAACTACATACGCAATAGATCATCTCTAAATGACAGAACTCCAACACGCTAAGGGAAGATCATCAATGTTCTTTGATGTGGACACAGTCTTTCTAGAATTAGCAAAAATTATCTTTACACACTAATTCAACTTTCCCACACTGCCCCTGTCAACTCTACACCCTGTACAGGACTCCCTTCTGCATCTAAAAAGCTGATGATCCTTCAAGGCCTTGCCCAATGAAAATCTCCTCGCAGGTAAGTCACAGGCTGGCAGAGGAGCTTGTTTCATGGGTGATAATTCTAGTCACTACAATACTCCATCTTCCTCTAAAGGACAGATGACTTCCAGCCTATTTCATTCATGCTCTCAGTTCTGTTCCATGGGGGTAAAACTGAGTCTACTCAGCCTCCCACTAATAGCTCTTTACAGTTTGACACAATTACCTTCCTTTCCCACTTGTCTTCTCTTTTCCTAGAAAGACTGAAGAAGGATGCCATCAACACAAATTTCCATCTAGGATCTAATTATACATTCTGCCAATCATTCAGAGTTCCAGTTAGTGATTTCTACATTAAAAATATCACCAAACATTAGTGATTTAAAACAACGATTTATTATTTTTCTTTTACAGTGTGTGATCTGACGGCCTTATCTGCAGTTCTGGATTAAGTTCTCCCAAGTGGTTGCAAGTCAGATAGTCACTCACTATATAGTCTATGAAAGTTCAAGTAAGACGTGTATCCAATGTTCCCTCATTATTCACTTCATTGATCCTTGTCCCCTCCCTCTCCACCTGCCTTCTCAATCTCCCAGAAAGTTATCATTTAACATGGACTAGGCAACAGTCGATGGTTCCCAAGGTTGTCTGTCTCACTTGTAATGTGGCAGCTGACTTGTAAGAAGCAGGAAGCAGAAACCATGAGGACATTTAAGATCTATGCCCAGAACTGACACAATGTCATTTTGGTTATACTTATTTTATTGCTTAAAGCTGTCACCATATCTGTGCATACTGAAGGAGGCAAAGAGACAGACTTCATTTCTTGGTGGGGTCACAATACAGAAGAGTCTGTGGGATGGAAGATATCATTGTGATTATCCATGAAAAATACCATTTGTACCATTCAGCCAAACTTTCGTAAGTGTCCTTCATGTTCTAGGCACCAGGCTAGTTTCTCACGATTAAAAGTCACAATTAAAAGTCTCAATAAGTTCATTTTAGCAGCTGAGTCACATACTACCTCCATCCTCTCAAGTCTTTTTCACAGGAACTGCTGCCAAGCTACTACATGATATTAATATTAAAAAAAAAAAACTATATTTACAACTTGGTTTCTATCTCTATGAACTTTCATCTAGTTGACCTCAGCTTTTTATTCTAACCTCAAAGTATAATTCTGAATTCTATTATCTATTCCTTTGATTCTCATCATCTGAAAAGCATATTTTACATAAATCATTTGTTTGTTGATTCAACACATATTTACAGCGTGCCTTCATAGTCAAAGCACTGGCAAAAAATATAGACACTGAATGGAACTTGAGAAATGACTTAACCCGTTGTCATACTACCCCACATCTCCCTAAGGCGAACATTGATTCATCAACACATCCTGAATACAGCTGTTCAAAGGGGCTGAAAACTATGCAAATGTATGATCTGCTTTTCTACAGCTAATTCACAAGGAAAGCGTAGGAGACTTTGTCAGAACCTACGTTTGCCATATTTGATCTATGAAGGCAGTAGCATGTCAAAAAGGAGGCAAGAAGGCATGTAGGAAGAAAGAAAGAAATTTAATTTAATGACAATGCAAATTCAAACAGGTTCCAGTTGATCACTGCTATTTTAGGTTCTTATAGAATATTTGTTTTATAATATATATGTATTTTATAATCTCTTCAAGATAAACAATTTATTTAATTTCATGAGATATCCCAAAACACCAAAACCCATTTGCAAAGAATCTAGAATTGGGATGCTTTCATTAGTGAATAATCTAAATAAATAAATATTTATCAGATATGGATTACTGGTTTCAAAAGAACTAAAACTTAATTAACATACTCAACTGAGCATAAATCACTGTCCTTAATGATCCAGAATTTGATTACTTTGTCTTAAGTAATTATCTCAATATTGCTTTGTCTTGTCATAATTAATAACAATGATTACCATATAATAGGTATGCCCTCTACAAGGAATTCTAATTGGTACAAATAAAGAGACAAAAAGGAAAATTTTCTGAGACTCTTCTCCCATATTTAAACCCTATAAGATGGCTTTAAGGCTATAATCTCACACAAAAACTTTTCAGATAAGTCAAATACTTTAACTTTGAAGCATACAATCTTCCAAGATATGGAAACGACACATAAATTAAGTTTCTAATAATCAACTTACTTGATTTTACAGCTTTATGTCTGAATTCCCACAACTAGTTTCATAAAAGTAAACATATAATAAACTATTTCCAATTTCATTATCACCCAAAACAGTGTGGTTTTATTACTCTACTGAATCAGATCATTCTGTGGTAAAGCTGTGCTATATTTATGTCTGGTACTTTAAGATTCATGAGAACAGTCTATGATGAACATTCTAGAAGCTTCCTATTGCTGGAGCTTTCCTTATTATGTAATGCCCTTTCATCCAGAAAAACAGAATATTGCTAAAGTCTGTTTTGCTGCAAGCCTGGATAAATTTATATTCCACTGTCCACTTCACCTTTAAATATTTCCCAAATATTAACTAACTAAAAGATAATTGCATTAAGTAACTTGCTTAAAGACACTCTATTTTTTCAGAATTATGTAAGCCCACCACATACAGTTTAGAAACTTGATGGACCTAATTAATGTTACTGTCTATAACACTGTAAGTATTCAAACTATTTTCTTGCATTCTGTTTTTAACATATGGGGAAACTAAGTCATAGGGCTTCATAACCTTATAAAAAGATCAGAGATGCGTCATTAATTCCATCACTAAAATTAAAGCCTTCCCAGATTCTATTCATGAGTCCTACCTAGCAGACCATAAATTCTACTTTTAAAAATCATTAAATTACCTTTTAGCTAAAGTGACAGAACAGTTCCTTTTAGACCTATGGGTCTTTGGTTCAAGTGCCAGAATAGAAGGATTTATCATAAAACCACAAAAAGAACTTTGATTAAAGAACCCTTAATGAAGATCTGACATTTAATCTGCTCTTTTATTGGATAAAATCTTTCAATATTCTCCCCTTATAAATTCATTTCATATTCATTTGGAATAGTACTTGATCATAGGAACGTGACTGTATGCTAGTACTAAAAGAAGGTAATTAGCAATATGTTCTGTCAAGGACATCACCACCCTGTAACATCCATCATCCCACTTGGATGGTTAATAATTTCAGTAATGTTGCCATGACACTGTAATGAGAATGTTTCATATCCTGCAGCTCCTTTGTCAATTGGACCTGTTCTAAGGTCAAATGCTGGCAGTTTGGTAATAAACCTTCATATGTTTGCTGTGCCCCTTCTGAGTGGGTTTCCCCCACATTAGTAAAGAAAAATGCTAAACAGGACTTAGATAAAGATGGACTCCTACAAGCAGTCTCTCATACACCAATTATCTTTCTGAACAAAGAATATTGTGTGAACTTGTACAAAGTAACAAAGGCAGACAGTATGCATTATCTATTAATATAGATATGGATATGCTGAAATAATATGTTAAGAAATGGAACCATATTTTAAATAACAATTTTTTTCCCATTTTATTTATTTTTTCAGCGTAACAGTATTCATTCTTTTTGCACAACACCCAGTGCTCCATGCAAAACGTGCCCTCCCCATTACCCACCACCTGTTCACCCAACCTCCCACACCTGACCCTTCAAAACCCTCAGGTTGCCCCAACCTCCCACCCCTGACCCTTCAAAACCCTCAGGTTGTTTTTCAGAGTCCATAGTCTCTTATGGTTCACCTCCCCTCCCCAATGTCCATAGCCCCCTCCCCCTCTCCCAATCCCACCTCCCCCCAGCAACCCCAAAATAAATAGTTCCATGAAACTGACTTACAGTTGAAGGTCTAATTGCACTTTTTTTTTCTTTTTCTTATGAAGTTTCCAACTGACTAGAAATGTGTATAAAACCAAAGAAAGTTTCAAATTTGGCATTTTACTTGAGACTGCATTAAACTCTCATCCAAAGCTCCATTTCAACAAAAACCATCAAAAGTCAAAACAGGTCAAAAGAATAGCCATACACAAATATGATTCCAACAATATGACATTCTAGAAAAGGTAAAACTTCAAGACAGTAAAAAGATCAGTGGCTGTCTGGGATGGGATAGTGAAGAAATGAAAAGGCAGAGTGAAAAAGATGTTTAGAGCAGTAAAAATATTCTGTATGGTATTATAATGATGGATACATATCACTATACATTTTTCCAAACCCACAGAATGAATATCTAGAGTCAACTCTGAGGTAAACAATAAATTTTGAGTGATTATAATGTGTCCATATAGACTTATCTTTGGTTTAAAAAAAGAAAAAGTACCACGTGGTGAGTGATATTGATAGTAGGGGGAGACTGTGCACGTGTAGGAGTAGAGGGTATGTGGGAAATTTCTGTACTTTCAGTTTTATTACAACCCTAAAACTGCTAACAAAATATAAAAAAATAAAAGTAGCATCATCTATAGCATTTTCTTTTTTTTTTTAAGATTTTATTTATTTGACAGAGATCACAAGTAGGCAGAGAGAGAGAGGAAGGGAAGCAGGCTCCCCACTGAGTGGAGAGCCCAATGCGGGGCTCGATCCCAGGACTCTGAGATCATGACCTGAGCCCAAGGCAGAGGCTTTAACCCACTGAGCCACCCAGGCGCCCCTATCGCATTTTCTTGATGAGCTTAGTTTTGTTCAAATCATGAATAACTGTCTTTCCAGGTTAGGATAGAAGTGTAAAGAGATTTTGTTTGCACTAATAAAGATTTTGTAATCCTCAGGAAGAAATGAGATCAAACTGATCTACACTCAAATTCCTCATACCGTGTATCATAGTGGACTGCAACTACTCTTACTTTTCACCCACCCAACAGACGCATGTTCCATAAAGACCACTTCTCATTTATTAACCCCCACTTTCTAACACAGTGCTTGGCAAAATGAACAATAAATGTCAAATGAATATTGGTGAAGAGAGGTAGAAATTTTCCCAAGGTTAGATTCTGAAAGAAATTATAAATATTGTTGGAATTGGTTAAATGCAAAACAAAACAAAAAAAAAGAAAAAAACCTAGAATCACTATAGACAGAAAAAAAAAATCCTTCTAAATGCTAAGGAGAATTGTTCACTTTATTTCAGCAACCATCATTTATATGATTTGCATTTTTAAAAAATTTCCATAAGCCTTGGGAAGTCACCTTTTCTAACAGAGACAAGTATTATCCTGTGAAACATATCATGTTAGGACATCAGTCATCTTATGAAAGATGTATTAGTGTTCCTGTTTATTGATCTGACCTCAACACTTTTAAACGGTAAATAAAATGTTTTCTCCACATTTAACCTTACCATCTGATTCTTTTTGGATGGATTTATACTGTCTACTTCATTCTCTAGGTTTTTATATTAAATCCTGCTTTGTTTTCAAGAAACTTAGTCCCATCTTGATTTTTTTTCCTTTTAAAATATTTTCAAGATGACACCAGCTTCACTGTACAGAGGAGAAATGTAAAGTTGGGTTCTTAAATTGGATTTGAATACCTTTCTTCTTCCTTTATTTTAACTGATAAATAAACAAAAATCCTCTACCTATATACTTTGACATGATTAATTCCATCAGTTAACTCTTTATCATGGAACAAAGTTACCTTTACAAAATGATGTAAAATATAAAAGATGATGGGTATGTTTATCCTCTGATACTTTTGCCAGACCCCAAAGGAACAGGAGGAGAACACTGTGTGCTTACCTTCCTCTAAAGCAACAGCTGTTTCTCTCAACAAAAGAAAAGGCCATTGCTCTTGAGTACCCAAACCACCTTTAAATTCTTTCTTTTTCCCACTTTGCTCTTGCACTGTACTCTAACATTTATAAACTTTCCATATGGCAAAGCAGATGAGGGTCCCTTTGGGCATATCTTGTAAATACCAAATGAAATATCATAAGTGATAAAATGTTACAGTTGTCTAATTCTTAAAGCTTCAAATGTTTCCCAGGGTCTCTTCACTGTTGGTCTCACATGTGCAGCAGCAAAATCATCCTCCTTCCTGTTGAACTGTAATAATTTACACATTCTTTCCTGAATTTCAACCTTCAATTGCAGCAGTACAAACAAAGCATCATAGCAGTGGGAAAAAAATGAAAACATTTCACCTGGGAAACAATAAATGTGTACAAATGAGTACAAAATAGGCCAACACTAAGAGAAAACTTCATCTAAATTTAAGGAAGGGGAGAAAAAAACCTCCAAAGGTGATTGTCAGTGAGCATGAGAAATAAATCCCAAAATAAATCCCTGAAAATCCATTCAAGTTCTTAGTATTTAACCACAAACAAGACAATACAGATAAGCAAGTAAATCATCTAAATGAAGTCTCTTAAGTTCAAAAAAATCTGAAAACAATACTTAACAAACTTCTGGAAAAACGTGAAAGTACGTATCACCTGAAAATAAAGGTGGGGAGGGAATACCACAGTAAATGTTCATGTTGCATTTTACTAAAAACTACTATATAGAAGTAGGTTGGCCCTGGGATGAACACACCTACTACAATTAGAGGAACTCTACAAATTATGCTGAATCGAATGAGATGAAATTGCTACATTATCACAGAGTAAAACTCATTGGCCAATAACTCAGGCAAATATTTTCTACTACTACACATAAGAATAAAAATTGTTGTGTTGAAGACAAAGTTTCTAGAGATCCATAGATCCAACAGATTCACCCTCAAGTTAAGACTTATGAAAAGTAGAACAAAAATATTTGCCCATGGCTCTGCCTATTTTTCTTTTCTAAATAGTGTCCCTAATAAATGTCGTCTCTTTTTTCTTTTTTTTTTTTAAAGATTGTATTTATTTATTTGACAGAGAGAGATCACAAGTAGATAGAGAGGCAGGCAGAGAGAGAGAGAGAGAGAGGGAAGCAGGCTCCCTGCTGAGCAGAGAGCCCGATGCGGGACTCGATCCCAGGACCCTGAGATCCTGACCTGAGCCGAAGGCAGCAGCTTAACCCACTGAGCCACCCAGGCGCCCAGTCGTCTCTTTTTTCAATGACTTCTTACATCCAAGCAAACTGGAAAATTGAGATGGCTCATATGGAAGCAGATATTTTGCCTAAATTATCTGAATATGTGTTTTAAACTTTTGCTTTGCTGTGGTTATATAAACTTGGCCTCTATGCACTGAAGTTTTTTGAATCATTTAAATTATTTTTATCCTTGATAATTTGTCATCAGTTTTGTTTTAGAAATTGGGCAATTTGTGCAACTGCCTTTAAATTGAACATTTTTTTAAGGTGGAGACTTTACTAAATATGGAGAATAAAAATATCAATGTGAAAAGATATATAAATGTGATTCAGTGCCAACCAAAAGGAGCTCAAACGCATAGATTTTCATATAAAAACATACAAACAGTGGTATGTTCTAAAACTTATTAATTCTATAGTTACAAAGAATTAAAGTTTGAACTATAACAGAGATCTGTGGGCACACAGAAGCCTGGAGATGCTGATCTGTGCCATAGTCAGATGAGAGAATATACATGCAAGTCATTTATAAACTTTATCAGAATTGGTACTCAAACTAGAAACCCACTCATTTACAATAGACACACCATTTCCTGGTGAAATGGACTGTGGTCAAATGCCCATAAATCTTGGATCAAATAAGCTGGACCACTGCAGTGTAATAAAAAGTACATTGAGGCTTTTTTCCTAGTTCATAACACAGACCCCCTAAAGCCCTTGGAATTTCCTGAGTGATAGGAGTGTCTTTCACTTTTGGTAATGAGGCCCTTCAATAATACTTGAGTTTACTGATAGCGAGGTGATAAGAGTTGGCCCCTAGATGTCTTCAGGATGGTGGCTGGATGCCAGAAGAACCAACCATGTGATTAGAGAGCTGGAAATTTCGGCTTCCCCTCACTGATCTCTCAAGAGGGGAGAAGGGCTAGGGGTTAAGTTTAATCACCAATGATGTAATCTACCATGCCAACACAATGAACCCTCTATAAATACCCCTAAACAAAAGGGGTCAAAGAACTTCTGGTTAAGTTAATACATCAAGGTGCTGAAAGGTTGGTATGCCCACAGAGGGCATGGAAGGCCATATATCCCCTAATACACACCTTGCCCAATGCATCTCATCTGGCTCTTCCTGTGTTATACCTTTATAATAAAGTGGCAATCATGAGTATTTTCTTGAGCTTTTTCCTGAGTTCTATGAGTTCTAGCAAATTACTGAACCTGGTGTTCATGGGAATCCCCAAATTTATAGCTAGCAGGACAGAAATGTGGGTAGCCTGCACACCCCATTTGTGGCTGGCGTCTGAAGGGGAGACAGTCAGAGTACTGACTCCTTCATCTGTGGGGACTGACACCAACTCCAGAAGTTAGTGTCAGAATTGAATTGTTTGGTTTTTTTTTTTTTAAAGATTTTATTTATTTATTTGACAGAGATCACAAGTAGGCAGAGAGGTAGGCAGAGAGAGAGGAGGAAGCAGGTTCCCCGCTGAGCAGAGAGCCCAATGCGGGGCTCGATCCCAGGACCCTGGGATCATGACCTGAGCTGAAGGCAGAGGCTTTAACCCACTGAGCCAGCCAGGCACCCCCAGAATTGAATTGTTAGATACTCAGTTGGTGTCACAGATTTGGAAGAATTGGTGTGAAAAGGACACTACATATTCAAGGTCAGGAGAAAAAAAAACCTCTTTCCAGTTCGTGAATTTTAGCAATTCCTCTGCCATTCCGGAGTTCAATCTACTTTTAGATATGAGAAATATTATCAAAAGCCAAAGGTTTCTATGCTAAACTGATTAGGCATTCCTCCTCTGAGCTTTAGTATTTACCACATTATATTATGATTTTCTGTTTATTGACTCCCCACCCCCACCCCTGCCACAGGAATTTGAATTCCTGGAAGGTAGGAATCATGTGTTTCTTGCACTTGACACATAATGGGCACTCAGTAAATGCTGGTTTAATAAAAGGAAGAAATCTCTGATCGGAACAGTAATGGCTTAGCTCTAAGCAGAAGCAAATTATCATTTACATAACCACAACCTCTCCTTTAAACTTTAATGATAATCGAACAGAAGAGAATTTGGAATGGCACAGTAACTTTCTGCACTTGGGCAGTACCTACAAGGCTATTTACAATATCTGAAAAAGTTATAAAACATTAATTACATTTATAATACGCTGAAACTACTAAATGCTAATGAGTATGAGGAATGACTGAAATCTCAAACTGCTGGTAGGAGTGCAAAACGGTGCGACCACTTCTGAAAACAGTTGTCAGTTTCTTATACAGTTTAACATGTAGCTACCATAAAATCCAGCAATCACACTCTTGGCATTTGCCCAAGAGAAATGAAAACATATGCACATATGCATATTTGCATGCAAATATTATAGCAGCTTTCTGCATAATCACCAAAACGGGGTGGGGGGGAAGAAAATCCTTCAACTGGTAAATAAACTGTGATACATTCATACAATTGAGTTTTACTCGGCCACAGAAGCAAACTGCTAATACAATCAAGAACGTGGATAAATATCAAAAATACTATGCTAGGTGAAAGAAACTTAGTTCAAAAATATACATAGGGTAGGATTCTATTTATATGCCATTCTGGAAAGTGCAAAACTATGAACAGAAAGCAGATCACTGGTTGCCTAGGGTTGGATATCAAAGAGTAGATTGAATGCCAAAGAGGCACTAGGGAAATTTTGAGGGTGATGGAAATGTTCAGTATCTTGATTACAACAGTGGTTAAGTACCACATATGTTTATCAAAACTCATTAACCTAACCATTTAAGAAGGATGACTCCTATCAAACACAAATTATACCTCAATAAACCCTGACTGCAAAAAATTACAATCTGCTTCTAATCTTGCAATTTTTAAGTTGGAAAATATTTAAATTAAAACATTGTTCCAAGTTTTAGGGTTTTACCTTTGCTACATGTTTCCAGGACATGGAAACAGAAATTTCCAACTTTGTATAGTGTTAACCTGAAACTTGAAATTAAAATATTACTTTTACTTTATCATTTCCTTGCCATATTAAGAATGCTATAATTGAGGGTAGAGGCAATTAAAGTGAATCTACATTTCTATGACTTGATATTTTATTCCAGTTAATAAAAACCAAAATATTTTGTCTTTAGATATGACTCCATAATCAACCATGAGACCAGATGCATGGGTTTTGTTATTTAAGCCAGCTCCATCCATCCATCCATAAGGAGGAGTAACTCAAGAACTCTCCAAATCCAAACCGAATGTTCAGCAGCCTTGGCCAAAGTCTCTAACTTTACACAGTACCTCAAAAAAAAAAAAAAAAAAATCACCCTTTAGAAGTAACATATTTAATTTGATGCATGTTCTACAGAGTTTCTCCACCAAAACTATAAGTAGCTGCTTTATTGATACAGAACTACCAGAATTTCTCAACCAATATTGCCAACACAGACAAGAAGAAAGGCTATGTGAGAAAATGAAATGGGCTGAAGCCTTATTCTAAGGGTATTGACTTTCAAATATTGTTAACACTTAGAACTTCAAAATTAAAGTGGAATGCACTCGCCTCTAAAGAACATTCTGCTTCCAATATTAAGATGTAAAATGCAGAATTCTCAATAAGATTCTTTAGGTATTAATTAACCAGTATTATGTTAACCAGCACCAATTTTTTAAAAAGAAAGAAAGAAAAGGAAAGACACAGAAAGAAAGAAATGTTTTGCTCCAAGTGGAAAAACACTGCTGTAGATTCTAAATAATGGCCTGAGAGAATTCATATTTCCCTGCAATTCTGAACACAGTCTCTCTAATATTTCAGGATTTTAAGGGGAAGAAGGAACGCTGATACCTAAAACCTGTAATAACAATGTATCATCCCATCTTATATCCCTGTCTGACAGATTTTAAATTATTAGCAAGTTAAAATAAGGTGATGTGCTTCTCACCTGATTCTTTGCTTTGCCCATATAAAACAGATTACTCATTTTCTTTAAAACCAACTTTCCTTCTTGACTGTCCTATTTCTGCCCATCATATGATTATTTATATAATCTCTGACCCTCCCACATGCAAATCCCATGGAGCAATCAGCTACCCAACCCTGCCTTAGGAATCTTTTCACACCGCCCTTAACACCTTCATCACACTTCATCCAGACCAGCTGCTGCACAAACTCATTTGGCTTCACCACCTCACATTTTTACTCACTCAGTCCATCCAACTATTGCTTCTAATGTTATCCGCTTTCACAAAAATAATGTGTGTAGGTCATTCTCACACAGAAAAAATTCCAATGGCTCCCGAATGTCAAAGGTCAAAATATTTAACTGGTCAAAACTTAACAACATTTCAAAATACAACCCATTATCTCCAAAATTCTGCCACTTATTTACCTAAATTAACCCTCTATTTCAAACTACCCTTTCTTCTCTTTAGCACATGCTGTATCCATTACAAATTCAGATTTTTGCTAAGAAACAACAACAACAACAACAAAAACCCAGGCGACTCAGAAACAATTGTTTAAAACCTCCTTAAAACTTCTTTTAAGGAACATCCTCCCGGGTTGCCTGGGTGGCTTAGTTGTTAAGTGTCTGCCTTCAGCACAGGTTATGATCCTGGGGTCCTAGGATCAAGCCCCATGATGGGGTCCTGGGATGAAGCCCTGTGTCAGGCTCCCTGCTCAGCAGGAAGCCTGCTTCTCCCTCTCCCTCTGCTTATGTTCCCTCTCTCACTGTCTCTCTCTCTGTCAAATAAATAAATAAAATCTTTAAAAAAAAAAAAAAAAAGGAATGTCCTCTAGACTCTTTTCTCTCTTGGGAACTTCTCATTCCTCAGTGCTGAGTTTAAGTCCTGGTTAGGCCTATTCCGGCCTCTACAGTCCTCAGTTCCTCAGTGTACTCTCTCCCCAACAAGTACGGTACATGTCTGCACAATTCCTCTGGAACGTACTATATGTCATGTTCTATCATCTGTGTTTGTGTATGTTCAGAAAACAACATAAGCAGAAATATGGAGATTATTAAATATATATTTGGATTTATATGCTATATACTTATTTCTACTCATAAAGTTATATATCTAAACAAACTCAAGCCAAGGTTATATAGGTGTCTCAACATTTTTTTGTAATAGCAAAATTTGAAAACAAACTTAACACTGAAAATTAGAATAGTTACACCAATTATGGCCAGTCCAGTAATGAAACACCAGGTGACTGTTTAAAATGTTGGTTTTGATGAATATTTAATATTTGATGAATATTTAATAACATGGAAAAATCTCACATTATCATGTTGAGGTAGAAAAGACACAAGTTTAATCTTTAAGTGTATAAATACATGTATGTATATATACATACACACATACACACCCTTATATGTATATATATGTATACACACACACAAACATACACACACACACACACACACACACACACATATATAAAAAATCATTCCAAATCTGTTTTAAAATATGTACAACAAAACATTTTGGAGGAAATAGACCAAAATGTTAAAGATAAAAGTAGAGTTTTTACTCTATGTTTTATAATTTCCATGAACTCCTTTACAATTAACATGTATTAATTTAATAAACCAAAATAAAGGTGAAGTTCTTCTTTAAAAATCACAGTTCTGAGGGAATCTAGATCTCTGAAATCATAGTTTGCATGAGAGAAGCCACAAAACAGCTGGGTTCTAAAGATGCCATTTTATGCAAATTACTTATAAGTAGTGTCAAAGGCCAGCTCCAACTGGAAACCTGACCACTTTCTCTCTAATTTAGGAAATTCAGTGAAAAGAAGCCCTCTTATGACTGGAAAAACAACCAGGGAGGTTCAGAAAGTACACAGAAATTTGACCTCTTTATTCTTTCCTGTCCTTTGTAAGAGAAATAAGAGATTTGCTACCAAAAGCCAGAAAGACTGACAGAGCTACCAAGGGAGAGCTTTTACTAAAAGCAGAAACAGGAAAGGATTTTAATGTAACTTAAAAGAATAGGATTTAATTACAAGGGACTATTCCAATATAGTCTGTGTATGTAAGATTCTTATTAGAGTAAGAATCAAATATGTTAAGAATATGCCTAAGAGAAAAAGAAGGCAGATGCTCAACTGACTTAGCCTCCCAGGTGCCCAGGCAAGTCATTTCATATCTGTGTTTTGATTTCCTCTGGGGCAATACAGAATGGTGCTAGTTAAGAACATGACCACCAGAGTGAGGACCATTCTGGTCCTGCTACACTGTAACTTTTTGTTTTTTTTAAGATTTTATTTATTTATTTGACAGACAGAGATCACAAGTAGGCAGAGAGGCAGGCAGAGAGAGAGAGGAGGAAGCAGGCTCCCTGCTGAGCAGAGAGCCAGATGCGGGACTTGATCCCAGGACCCCGAGATCATGACCTGAGCTGAAGGCAGAGGCTTAACCCACTGAGCCACCCAGGCACTCCTACATTGTCACTTTTTGATCATGTTAAGATAAATGACCTTCTCCACACCTAAGTTTCTACCTGTAAAATGGGGATAATTCTACCTCATCAATTTACAATAAATAAATGAGTTAATATGTATAAAAACTGACAGAATATTTAGTACTATAAAAGTGTTTATGATTTTTCTTTAAAATGAGCAGTTTTTACAAAATCTACAAGTTTCCTTTTAGTTCTAAAATTTGCAGATTTGAGGGTTTTAATTACTGCTTGATCTTATGTTTATATAATTTGATAAGGAAATACATTTTCAGTTTTAATTTTAAAAATAAGGAATGACATCACCAAGATGGCAACATAAGTCATTTTTTACTTCATTCCCTTTTACAAGAATGACTAACAACTATTCAAAAGCAAGATAACAGTAAGAGAATCCTAGAACATGGGATGAAGCCGAAGCATCCCCTGGACCACAGAGACCAATACAGAAGCTAGTACAGCACCACATAAAAAGGTCTCCCCTGAGCCTCCAGTTCTTTTAGTGGAGAAAGAGAACCCAGTCGAGACAAGAAACCCTGTCCACTATTGTGGGTCACTTTGCAGAAACCCCTATTCTGATCTTATGCCACAGAGATTGCAGGGGAATCTGTGGGGCTCAACCGGTAGGTATCTGATCATGATGGAGAAGCAGAGAGGCTTGCAACAAGCAGCATGCAGGTCTTGGCCAACAGGGTTCATATCTGCAGTGCCCAAGTGGTAATCTGAGCCAGTGTCTTTACTCATCTCTAGAACCAAGGCAGAGGCATATTCTCATCAGGAACCTCTGTTGGGTAGAGATTTGCCTGATTCCAATCCTCAAAGGAGGAGTTATTCCCACCACCAGGCAAGGAGCTGGTCATAGCCCCATCACTGTGGAGAGTGTCTTCTGGTCCCATCTGTGCATAAGGGCTGGTGACAATTCCTAGAAGCTGTGTGACCCTGCAGGGCTTGAACCAAGAAGCAGACAAACAGAGGAGAGCATCACCAGAGCAAAGCTTTTTTCACCATAGAGGCTTCCTGGGTTATGCCCAGGCAGGGGCTTAATTTCTAGTTAAAGCTGAGGGTAGCTCCTGGTTGAGCAACTGAGAAAAGCCTGGAGTGGTCCCTCCCTGTCTTTCCCCTGCAAGGAAGCTGCTACAGTCTCATCACCGTAGAGAATGTATTCCAGCCCCACGGGAAACGAAGGGCTGGTGACAACTGGAGGTTCTGCAGCTCAGCTGCACTCAAACAAAGAGGCAGGCGAGAAGAACTGATAATTTACAGAGCTAAGCCAGTGACCCTACTCCATCAAGAAACTTGGAGTCTGTATTGGCTTGAGATAAGCTAAGAGCTTTACCAGTTTTAGAGCTGCTTCCACCATTACACTCAAACAGGATTTTCTCTCTTTCTTTTTTTGTTTGTTTCAAGTTTCTATTTAGATTCTAGTTAGGTAACATATAGTGTAATATTAGTTTCAGGGGTAGAACTGAGCAATTCATCACTTCCATACAACACCTGGTGCTCATCACAGGTGCCCTGCTTAATCCCCATCACCTATTTAGCCCATCCCTACTCCCACCTCCCCTCCAGCAACCCTCACTTTGTTCTCTACAGTTAGAAGTCTCTTTTATGGTTTTTCCTTTTTCTCTTGTCTTTCCCCTATGTTCATCCTACAGGGAATTTAATATGCAGCCTTACTCACTGCTCAATATGGTCTTCAGCCTGTCTGACTTCAGAACCTAACCAGAGTATACAGGAAACTGTATAGCCCATCCAATTGCACTATGTCCCTGGCACTTGAACATAGAGCACAGCACAGAGAATCCCCCATCTGTAGAGCAAAAACAATGGCCTTACCTGGCCAGGGAATTCATTGCTTGCTCTTACTGACTCAGGTCTCCAAACAATAAGCTGCATATGTCCTGGGCCCTGTCCTGCTGCCCTGCCAAGGCAGGGAAGTTAATTCAAAGTCTCATCTAGTACTAAATAATAACCTTTAGCTCCTAAAGGAACCAGAAAAAAAATAATAATAAAAAAATAAAAAAAACCCTGAGGCTAGTTTAGAAGAATTTCCTAATTAAGATTTTCTGATAAAGATTAGAATAGAAATAAATTAAAGAGAATAGGAAAACAACAGAAAAATTTAACCAGACTAAAAGCTGGTTCTTTGAAAGGATCAACAAAATCGACAAACACTTAGATAGACTAATCATGGGGAAGAAAAGATAAAGACCCAAATCAACAAAATTATAAATAAAGAAGGAGGCATTATAATGGAAACCACAGAGATTCAAAGGATGGTAACCATTTCATGAAATACGTAAATCAAACCATCATGCTTTAAGCCTTAAACTTATAGAGCGATGTATGTCAATTATGTCTCAATAAAACTTAAGAAGATTGTCTTGTCCTGTAGAAGAATATTCTCTTTACCATGTTCCATACCTCAGAGAAATGGTTTTAGTTTCATAGAGCTATACAGACAATAAAAATCAACTATCTGCCTGACCAAGAATATAAAGAACTGATTAGCATATATAGGGCATCATCTGTAACTTTGGGCATGATTACTCTTGTGACATTGAAGTATCTTCAACATGGTTAAATTGTTAATTGGACATTTAGTTTGAAATTATATATTATTGATGAATTAAAAGCACACTCTAGGTAACTTCTTTCATAAATTATTTTTTCTTCCCCCCAAGCTATAGCAGCTAGGCTCTAAAACATGTTTACTGGATTCATCTTCTTTTGCTGACTATAACTGCCAAAACTTTATTAGATGCTTAAACAAGAAGAAAATAGGGTATTTTAAAAGAGCTGGAAATAATCAAGTATTTGCTTTGACACACAAAAAAGAACATTTCACCCAAACATTCTTCCAGTCCTAAATTCAAAGTCAGCTATGTGTCTTTAGTGTCTTGGATCCCTTTTCCTCCCCCAGCACACCCTCACATTCCCCCAAACACACTTTTAATGCCTTGGCAATAAAAGGAGGAAGAAAATTAAAATTTGAGATATGTCATCCCACCACTAATAGTATGTGTTATTCCAGAGAAAGCCAGGTGGTGGACACAGGACACAGAGCTGCTACCTTTCAAACTTGAGACTTCATCATTATAGGGCAATCTGAGAAAAGATGCTTCCCACTGCCAAACAGAACACCAGGAAACAATCAGAGTCTTGGTAAGCATGGTGAGCTTCTTGCTGCATTAATCTGCCTCAGAGCCCTTTACTTCCTGTGCACAGAAACATTTAGTAAAGAACAAGAATGAAAGGAAATTATACCAGGGTTTGATGGTCCATTCTGTCATCTGGCTCTTCTTTTCGCAATCATCTCAAAAATGAGATGGGAAACTCTACTTGCCTGTTTTGCAAAATATCACTATGAAAAAGCAGAGAAAGAGACAGTGTTCTCTCCAGGCTCTCAGGAGGGCTGGCAATGACTATTGTGGTAAATTACTCTACAAAAAAGGTACGTTTTGTGGCTCAGAATTTTCAAGAACAAAGTCATAGAAAGTCTTTCTCAAGGGAAATCACAGTGGGATACATGAGTAGATTATAGAGCACAAAAGATATCAGAGCCTTAGAACTGTTTTTCAGCAACAAAACAAGTGACACAAGAGAGTTGTTGAAAGCGTCAGAGTCGAGTCCTGATTCTAAGAGATGAAATGTATATAAGCTGTCTTGTGAGATTGATATGCCTCTGTCAATGGTTAAATTAACTACTCCCCAGTGGAACACAGCATTCTGAGAATTAAATTGCAAAAGCTCTTCTACTAGCAAGTGGTCTGTATATTCACTGCAACATTGTCTTCACCTCTGAGAAATGGCTATTCAACAAACTCCCAATAATAGAAATGTCTAAGGCCACATGCTCAGATAGGCACTAACACAGCTGATATCTACTCATCTCATTTAGGGAAGAGGGTTCTAGCCAAAGTGAAACTGGATAAAGTGAATGGACTGGAAATTTTTTTAAAAATTCTCTTTTCAGACTCTTGACAAAGAAAAATTTCTCTCTATTGAGGAAAGACAATGAGATCATGGGAAGACCAAAAAGATACTCTGGCTTCCAATGCTTGAAGTTAGATGCTAGAGAGCCAGATCCTACAGGTAAATTGTGATCTCAAAGAAATTATAGTGTGCTAGCATTTTATCCATAAATGAAGAATGAGATTGTACTACAATGATACTGATTATGATTCCAGCAGAAATTCTTCATCAAAAATGTTCATAAATAAAAATATGAAAAGAAAAAAGAATATATGGGCTCAAGAGAAAAGGCTTGAAGATCAATTTTAGCCAGAATTTGCAATCAAGTAGGTCTATGAATATAAACATACAGAAAAAAGGAATACAATAAAAGAGGTAGAAAAAAATATTTTAAGTAATATGGAGAAAAGAAAAAAAAAATAGCCAAGGGAGAGGTAAAAGAGGGGAATAAGGCAAATAACACAGCATTGTGAAAATAACAGTGCTGAAATAATAAGGGGTTATGAAGGCTGTCCAAATAAGTGAATACTAATAAAGATGAGGATCTTAGAGAACTGAGCACAAGGAGGCAATTTAGAAGACTCCTTCCCGGGGCGCCTGGGTGGCTCAGTGGGTTAAGTCGCTGCCTTCGGCTCAGGTCATGATCTCAGGGTCCTGGGATCGAGTCCCGCATTGGGCTTTCCGCTCAGCGGGGAGCCTGCTCCCCTCTCTCTCTCTCTCTGCCCGCCTCTCTGTCTACTTGTGATCTCTCTCTCTGCCCGCCTCTCTGTCTACTTGTGATCTCTCTCTGTCAAATAAATAAATAAAATCTTAAAAAAAAAAAAAAAAGAAGACTCCTTCCCCTTTGAATCGATGTGCCCAAGAAATAAAGAAATAAAGTGCCCAAGAAACCCCGCAGCTTCTCATTGTAAATTCTACTTTTAGGAGAAAAAGGTAAGTGAAATTAAACCAGAAATTATTTAGGGGAACACATTATAGCAGACACAGCCATAAATAAACATCTAAATTTATAGGATAATAAATGATAATGGTAGATCTGAAACATCAAGAAAATTTTGGGTTGACTTTTATTTAGTAAGGCAGAAAAGTAGGTAATACAGTATTTTGTTTGTTTGTTTGTTTTAAGATTTTTATTTATTTATTTGATAGAGAGAGAGATCACAAGTAGCAGAGAGGCAGGCAGAAAGAGAGAGCAGGGAAGCAGGCTCTCTGCTGAGCAGAGAGCCGGATGCGGGGCTTGATCCCAGGACCCTGAGACCATGACCTGAGCCAAAGGCAGAGGCTTAACCCACTGAGCCACCCAGGTGCCCCAGTTTGTTTTTGTGTTTTTTTTTTAAGATTTTATTTATTTATTTGACAGACAGAGATCACAAGTAGGCAGAGAGGCAGGCAGAGAGAGAAAGGAGGAAGCAGGCTCCCCACTGAGCAGAGAGCCCGAGTAGGGCTCGATCCCAGGACCCTGGGATCACGACCTGAGCTGAAGACAGAGGCTTTAATCCACTGAGCTACCCAGGCGCCCCGGTAATACAGTTTTTAAATGTCAACCAAAAATCATTTTTAAAAAGCTTCAGTACTTAGAGTTAAGACACAATCAGGAAAATAGGTCACCTATATATGTTATAGGCTTCTAAACTGCATAACTGAGCAACTTCTATATCCTAGAAAAGTGCTCTTCATTTATATACGTCAAGGTGGTTTTCATATTTACTATTGCATATGTGTCTATGAGGTGAATATAATTACCTCACATACATTATACTTTATGTTATATTCTTATAAAATAAGAGAAAGGCATAAATACACCTTAAACAACTTAACCAAAGGCTCCCAATTGACAATAGAAGAGGAGCTGGGAAGACTGGATACTAGGAAGGGAGATGACATGTATTCAGACTCAAGAGATTAAAAATGGTAGATAGAATTAAGAGAAGCTTATTTATTATCTTAAACTGAGAAGATGTATTTCTTCTTCTCAATGTATTACATTGAGAAGCTGTATTTATTCTTAATTGGAAAAGGAAACAAAATATCCATTAAAGAAGACCCATTCCCCTAATGAAATGTTACTTCCCATGAAGGACAAGTAATGCCTTTAAACCCACCATTTGCAGGGGTAATAGTTTTTCATTCTTTACCTGGTACTCTTTTGAAGATATTTCCACCTCCCTATTCCACTTGGCCCCCAGAATACCTGCAGGGCAGGAGGGCAAAACAAGTAGCTCCTTCTCTCTTTTCCCTTCTTTATTTCTTCATCTCCCTCTCTCCTTCAATTCTTCTCCCTCTAACTCCCTCTCTCCCCTCCTTCCTCCTTCCCTCCCTTTTGAGCAGTTTTTAGACTCTGATCGCCCACCACTAAACAAAGGTTTGGTATAGCCTGAAAGACTAGTTAGAGCCAAGCCCACTATATTACACATTATTCTCTGTATAACAATAAAAAATTCATACTCATAATCTTATGCTCAAGATAAATTTTAGCAGAAATAGTTTCCCAAATCTGTAATGTCACAAGTTATATTTGAATTTTCCTTGTTGCAAAGTTTGTCCATCATTTCAATAAGTATTTGTATATTAGAATTTGTGTTAGTATTCCCATTTGAATTTTTTTTAAAGATTTTATTTATTTGACAGAGAGAGAGTGAGAGAAGGAACACAAGTAGGGGGAGTGGGGAGAGGGAGAATCGGGCTTCCCGCTGAGCAGGGAGCCCGATGCAGGGCTGGATCCCAGGATGTTGGGATCATGACCTGAGCCTAAGGCAGAGGCTTAATGACTGAGCCATATAGGCACCCCTAGAATTCTTTTATAGTGACCAAAACTAGGGCTTCAGAGTCAGACATACCTATGTCTAATTCCAGATCTGCTGCTTTTTAGCTGTTTGGTTGTTAGGAAATTATTTAATAACCTACTTCTTACCCAGTTTTCTCAACTGATTTTAGCTCATATAGCTGTAGTAAGAATTAAATAAGATAATCAAAGGACAACCATTATACCTATCACCTACTATAGTGACATACAATTCTCATGATAGTTTTTTTCCCATTTCCTTTTTTTTTTTCCTTTCAGATAGACTCTCCTAAATTGGTATTCATTCTGATATTCTTGTGGGATTTTCAACAGTGTCTCCTCAGTGAAAGACAAATTGTCTTCCACAGTTAGGAATGCTTGGTGAGGAAGATGGAAGGTTGACTTCAAAGAAAGTTGTGCAAAAATCCCCATAGCGGAAACAAGACCATGGAAAGAGCTGCTAATTAGCAAGCAAGCAGTACAGTGATGTATTATGAGTGTCAAAAACAAAGTAGCAAAGTCGGGACTATTTTTGCTGTGAAGATAGCCAGCCTTCAGGAAGGGCCATCTTTCCTAGTAATTTAATCTGAAAGATATAAATCATGACTGAGAATCTCCCTGCATCAGTAACGGAGAGAAATACCTATATTCAAGCAAGTTTTCCATGGTAAAAGACAGGTTTCTATACACATCGGACCAGGTAGAATAATTATCAATCAAAGATAACCCCCTTGATACCTGTTTGAAGTGAAATTGGAGGTCAACAAAGGTCAAAAAAGAGAGAGAGCTGAATTGTCTCTGTAATTTTAAGGAGCTCTTCACTAGTCTATCTTACAAAGCCTCAGCTGTATGTAATTTTGAAACATTAATGATTTAATGCCTGCCAGACAAAGAAAGAGAAAAGATGTCAAAAATCAAAGACAGATATAACTGTATCATGAACATAAAAATGGAGGCTGACATCATAATGATGAAAAATCAGTCCAGGGCAAAAGCATGCAAACTAAAATAATGGCCAAATGCAGAATCACACGGTGCCTTAAAAGACTACACCTGGCAACTGATGAAAACAGGAGTATATGTACCATCTGATAGCCAGAAAACAAGGAGTTCACAGAACACAAAATCAGAAACTCCAGAATCGTCATTTGCTATGCAAATAATATACAATACAGTTCCATGTTTACTTTCTAAATCGCGATGATTTGTCATTTCTATGTTGCAGACAGTAGGGATGGAGAAGCTTAACCATATTACCCAACCAATGACTATCTGGGTCTATTCGAGCATAAAGTAAATTTTGACTCCAACTTGCCTTTCTTACATCATTCAAGACCAGAGAATCCTGAGAACCTATGAAGTCTCAAAATGCATTAAGTGACTAGACACTGAGCATCTGTTGTTATGCCTAGACAACTGAGTTAAGTTTTATGGTGAAATGAAAGGTTAAAATATAAGCAACTACTAGATTGTAACAGTCTTTTTTTTTTAAGATTTTATTTACTTATTTGACAGAGAGAGATCACAAGTAGGCAGAGAGGCAGGCAGAGAGAGTGAGAGGGAAGCAGGCTCCCTGCCAAGCAGAGAGCCCAATGCGGGACTCGATCCCAGGACCCTGAGATCATGACCTGAGCCGAAGGCAGCAGCTTAAACCACTGAGCCACCCAGGCGCCCCTAGATTGTAACAGTCCTAAGGAACAGTTACTTTCCTGAGAGCCCAGATCAGATTTTACTCAATCTCTCTAATCACTGGGGTCTATCTCCTGTTTGAATTCCAAAACACATCAAATGGGAAATGAAGAGAAGTTGGGAAGGAAGGGAAGGTAAAGAGGAAAAGAATAGATAATAGGGAAAAAAAAAGGGAAAGAATATGTGGCACCCCTACCCTCAATTCTAAAATCTACATGCGGATTCCAAAATATACATATGTCAGTCAAAGCAGACATGCTATATTAGATAAACTAGATAGCACAATGCTCACTAGCTGCTATAACAAAATCCCCCAAATCTCAGTGACTTCATGTCTTTTTCCTGCAAGTTATAGTCTCCTCAGTGGATCTCCTCCAAGTGGTGACTCAGAGATCTGAGTTGCTTCCATGTGTTAACTATGCCATGTAGAATCATTATAACTCTTGGAAGTTAAAACTTCCATGTTTTATCTATGCCATCGAGAACACATGATATTCTAGGACACCAGAGAAGAGCGGTATTATATGGTCAACCCTGGCAGTGGCATACATCAGTTCCACCCATATACTATTGGCCAGAACACAGTCATATACTTTCAAAAAAGCCATTACGGAAGCTAACAAAAAAAAAAAAAAAAAAGTCTCTGTGTGCGTCCAAGAAGAAGAAACAGAGAGTATCTTGTAGTCTCTGCCATAGACATTATAAATCAGCAGATGATCCAAATGAGCAGACAGGGAAAGCTCCATGAAAAATATGAATTGAAGCAGGAGGATTAAAGTCACTTCAGGTAGAAGTGATCAAAAGCCTACAGAAGGTCTGTGCAGAGGATACAGGATTAAAGACAAAAGATTAGACTGGTCTAGCTGAAGCAGAGTTTTCTGGTAACTGAAAAGAGACATACTCAGATAAGTAAATTGAAATGATTAGAGAGGATATTTAATGCCAAGAAGCACTGACGTTTCCTTTTCCTTTTAGGTTATGAATATTCATTCATAGCTTCTGACTATAAGCAGTGAAGAGTATGAAGGGTACACATGGTCAGTTTTAAAGAAGGAACCACTGGCAAGACAACCAACATCTCATTTTCATAAGAACGGGTATTAAAAACAAGACAACAATCTCAAAATGGAGTCACAAATCCCACATCACCAAATCAAGATTGAACTTATAGTTCAGCTCTCCCAGAAACTGAATCTTAAACCAGGCAATCAGGAATCACCTGACCAGCACAAGTTGGGTCATCTGCCTGACAGACTCCTGCAATCCCCTCATGGAAACTAACCTTAAAATAATCAACTTTGTTGATTAATGTAACTTCCTTGTTCCTGATCCCTGCTGCCTATAAAATTCCTTCATCTTGGAACTCCTGTTCATTCTACTATATTGGATGTCATTTGATTTGAATTTATTTTTGTTCAAATAAACTCAATATTTTTAATATGTCTCAACTCAACCCTGGGTACTAGTCCTGATTCCAATACTTAACCATCTGGGTAAATTTGGATAAGTCCATTAAATCCTGTGTCTCAGGGGCGCCTGGGTGGCTCAGTGGGTTAAGCCACTGCCTTAGGCTCAGGTCATGATCTCGGGGTCCTGGGATCAAGTCCCGCATCTGGCTCTCTGCTCAGCAGGGAGCCTGCTTCCCTCTCTCTCTCTGCCTGCCTCTCTGCCTACTTGTGACCTGTGTCTGTCAAATAAATAAAATCTTAAAAAAAAAAAAAAATCCTGTGTCTCAGTTTATTCACCTGGGAAATTAGGAAAATATTGCTTATTATGTAGGAAAGTTCTGTGGATCATTTTCTAAAATATGTGACGGGGCGCCTGGGTGGCTCAGTGGATTAAGTCACTGCCTTCGGCTCAGGTCATGATCTCAGAGTCCTGAGATCGAGCCCCACATTGGGCCCTCTGCTCCGCAGGGAGCCTGCTTCCTCCTCTCTCTCTGCCTGCCTCTCTGCCTACTTGTGATCTCTCTCTCTGTCAAATAAATAAAAATAAAATCTTAAAAAAAATAAATAAATAAATAGATAAAATATGTGACAGAATAGTAAAGCCATAACATGTGCTGTTATGGTGGGGCAGCAATCAATCAAAAATGGAGTATCAAGAGTGGTACAATGGAAAAGGAAACCAGAGGCAGGGCACAAAGGATAAATTAACAAGATTTAGAAACATGAAGACATGGTAGATTATAGAGTAGAAAGGAATCAAAAATACCTTAAATTTTGAATCTAAGTAACTAAGAGAATAATGGTATCAATTTAAAAAAAAAAGGTGGCTAGGTGGGGGCCCATCTAACAGGGAGGACAAAAAAGTTAAGTTTGGGGCAAATCGATCTCAACTGAAGACTAGAAACCAGGTGTTTTTCAGAGAACAAGAATATGTTCAGGAAGTGACTGTCCTTAAAATTAATTGAGGATCAATTTGCATAGAAAAAGTTAAAACGTAAGTGAAGTAAACACTGCAATCCCTTTCAGAATTCTGGATCCCTTTAATCTAGATTTAAATCAATCACAGATAATATTTTTAGTATGTGGATGCATTTACCCACTTCTTTACTAAATACACACAAGAATTAAAAATCTAAGTGAATATAAGAATTCAAAGAATAAAACTGTTTACAATCTAAAGGAACAGCAATGGTCCAAATCTACTTGAGAAACAGAAAACCAAACTAGTCCTCAGGACTTTCCTTTAGCAAAACATTACTATTTGCATAATCAGCTCAAATGTGCAAGCTCAATCCATGTTCCAATCCTTGGAGCTTTGTAGAACCCCAGGAGACATTTTCAGATTGCTACCTTTCCATCACCTCCAAATGCCTCCCAACTTCCTTGGATATTTTGCAGTTTGAGTGGGTCCAGGCTTGCAATTTCACCACTTTCTCTGACTGCCTGCTTTATTCCTTTATTCCTAACATGCCCAGGGCTAGAAGAGACTGAAGGGGGTGTGGGCATTGAGTGAGCTTCACTGTGCATGGTTGGTCTAGGACAAGAACAGCCAACTCCCCAGGGTAGGAGACAAATGTCTATCATGAAGTCATGGAAATAGAGCTGGGTGGTCTGAAGTGCCGGGTGGAAAATAAAATCAATGAAACAGGAAAAAAAAAAAAGACAAGGTAAATGAAATGTAAAAAAAGGGAAATTTCACACAATTTTATAAACTCTTGTTAAACATCCAAATCCCCAAACACTCAACAAAACAAAACTTTTTCACAGCACTTTGTGCCTCAGGCTTATTTCCTAACTCAGCACTATAAAGAAATCAACTTCGTGAAAGCCTACAACTGAAAGTGAAGTACCATGCAAATTGATCTCTCCCACTGTAGCTAATTTATCTCCTAAGATATTTCCAGGACAACATAGGCACTTCTTTATCTTATAAGCATGGTATGAAAAAAAGATAGCTTGCCCTAGAAAAGTACATATTCAAATGAGAGGTTCACTTAGCCTTCCTTCCAGCTTCCTCTGTGTGAAGTATTTGATAGATACATATGCCCTGGCATATATCCCAGAAGGAACTGTCCAGGCTACATTGTAGGGTATGCAGAACAGGTCCATCCAAGAGTTAGAACTAAGGCGGGGGATACTAGGGTTGCAGTGGTCTAGAGCAGACAAAAGCATTTTAGTATATGTGCTGCCGAAGCGAGCACTAGAGCAGACAAAAGCAAATTGGCTGCATCTTAGTCACGTCAGGTTAGGTAAGGCTGCATCAAAGCTAAAAAAATCAATCAGAGACCAGTACCACGTCCAAAAGAAGGGACACCGCTGTAAATTGCAGTTGAATCCAAAGCTGAGCACCAGCAGAAACTATAGCATAACAGGATAGGTTGGAAACAGTGAAGAGAGCCCTGAGCAATGGCTCAGAACAGAACTGTTACTTCCTCCACTTGCCTTCATTTTTCAGAGGGCACAAAGTTATAGGATCCATGCACACGTAGTGGGAACATTTATCTGCCGCTCCAAGGCCAACCTGTCCTCATTCCCCTATTACTTTACCTACTAGAACCCCTCAAGACTCATAATCTAAGACACTGTTTCCTTCAATAAAATGTCTACAAGGCTTTGTGTCTTTGTGGCCAACACTCTGTGGCGCCCAGAGGAAAATCCAAAGATAGTATATAAATACCAATATTAGAAGAGATGAAATGAATTTCCATAAAATTTTAATTGACAGCATAACCATTTAGTATTTTTTTTTAATAATACATGTCTACCAATGAGGTAAATGGAATTCTTTGGAAGAGAGATGACATTTTCCTTAATTAAGGTTCAAAGTTCCCTATGTTCATCATTTTAACAAGGTAATTTAGGTGATACTAACAAACATTTTTTTACACTTCATGAAGTGAACAGTCTCCATTCAGAGAACTTCAAAATGGGGTGGAAGGCCCAAAATTTTTACAAGATAAGGAATAAAGAACAAGAAAGAGAAAAACAGAAGCTATCTGATTGGCTGCGGCATAAAGTCAATTTTGTTTGGAGTGAAAAGGAACAAGGAAATCAATGTAGATCCTTAATTGGCTTGACGTTTAGGGATTGGCTGACTGGATATGCCCTGTTTTGGTCAAGTATTTAGAGGGATGTGAAAGCTATTTAAGTTTCTGATTGTTGATGTGGCACTCTGGGCAAGAGCAGCTCTATCTTGGACCTAGAAAATTATTTCAACACCTATAATCAAAGCAATTGTTCATTTGTAATAGCCATTCTTAGGTAATACCTGGATTTGGCTCATGGGCTATATGTTGTCAACTCCTAATTTAAACTAATCTGTTTATTTTGTAAATAAGGGATCTAAATCCCAGAGATAGGGGTATTGGTCAAAGTCACAGAAGCTGCAGAAACAAAACAAGCATTTAATCCTACCCCATCAATTATGTGCCCTGTGTCTAGGACCATTCTGTGAATATTAAAGTTTCAGATCTACTGTGATGATAAATTTTGTGCGTCAACTTGGCTGAGTCATGGTGACCAGATTATGTGGTCAAACATTATTCTAGTTATTTCTCTGAGGGTGTTTTAATATCTGAAACCAGTAAACCAGAAACTATCTGCTTTATTCAAAGAGTATCTGCTTTTACTCTTTGAGTAAAGCAGATAGCCCTCCTTAATTTGGGTAGGCCTAATCCACCAAAGGTATGAGTAGAATAAAGCCTGACCTCCTCCAAGCAAGAAGGAATTCTGCCAGAAGATGGCCTACAGACTTGAACTGCCACATCAGCTCGTTCCTGGGTCTCTAGCTTGCAAGCCTACCCAAGAATCTCAACTTTGCCAGCCTGTGTGTGTTTGTCTGTGTACGCATATATCCTATTGGTTCTCTGTCTCCGGAAGACCCTGAGCAATATACTGACAAATTTATTCATTTCATGGATAGTGCTATGAAAAAATAACCCAAACTCCCTCACCACCACCACCCCCAACATTGATTTTTATGACAAAAGCTACATGAAACTAAATATATTTTAATCCATATTTACTATTTTTCATTCATATTTATTAATCACCTACCAGACGGGGTGTTAGAGATACAAAAATGTAAACCAGACCCAGTCCTTTCCTTTCTTGGCTTGTTTTCTAATAGAGAAAACAAAGCAAAAAGAAAAATAATCATCAAGTAGGCCAATAATAAATAAAAACTGACCAAAAATAAGCACTGAATAGGCCAATAATAAACAGAAACTGGACAAAGAATGCAAAATAGAAAACAAAAAGAAGACTTACAGAGAATGACAGGAGGACCAGGAAAAGGTTCTTAGAAGTTAAAGACTAAAGAGTGAGGAGTTCGTTGAAATTCCAGGAAAGAGTTGCTCCTGGGTGGCTCAGTTGTTAAGTGTCTGCCTTCATTCCAGTAGTGATCCCAGGGTCCTGGGTCGGGGTCCTGGGATCAAGCACAGTGTCAGGCTCCCTGCTCCACAGGAAGCCTGTTTCTCTTTCTCTCACTCTCCCTGCTTCTCTCTCTCTCACTCCCCCTGCTTGTGTTCCCTCTCTTCCTGTCTGTCAAATAAATAAATAAAATCTTAAAAAAAAAAAATTCCAGGAGGGAACAAAGTTAAAATTAAAATGGCATGGACCCAACAGACCAGAAAGGGAAGAAAATTTGAACTCTACATAGGCCTAGAAGGTCAATGAATGCTAGAAAAACAGTACAAAATAAAACCCTAAGCAGGGAATCGGAATCCGGCTCCAAAGATGGGGGTGGGATGGGCAAATACAGTGTTTCATCCCCCAACACTTGTCTCTTTATCTCCACTCACCAATGTACAAAAAATGGATTGGACAAGTAATTTCCCATTCAAATGGACCCAAAGTGGATAGATTCGTGAAAAAAATAAAATTCCTCACATTCTATACCAACTGAAGGCAGGGCCTTCACAATCCCTGTGTTCAGGTCTCCTCATACAACTATCTATGCAATAAATCAGTTGAACTATTTAGCAAAATATCAGCTAGACTTCAACAGGAGGGATCAAGCTCAGAGTAAATCGTAGTAGGTTTTGAGTCAACAAAAAGTCAACTTTTTGTGTTCGGCACCTATTTGTCAGTGCCTGGCAAATAGCAAATGATCAGTGAATATTAGAGGATGTTTATTAAGGGTTAAGAAATGTAAAAGTGTTATTAAGGGCATGATACTATGATTACAATAAGAAATGTAATTTTGGTCTTCAGCTTCTTTCCTGGCATATAGAACTCCTAAAACCTTTGGAATTTCCTAAGTGATCAGAGTGACAAATGTGTCTTTTGTTTTGTTAATAAGGTGACTTTTGGGTCCCACCTAAGGATCAGAGTTGTTTGCCAGGGAAAAATTAGAAGGTTAGAACTTTCAGTCTCACCCCTGACCTCCAGGGAACAGTGGAAGCTGGAAAGTGAAGAATTACCAAAAGGCAATGATTTAATCGGCCGTGCCTATGTAATGAAGCCTCCATAAAAGCCCACAGGAGAGGATTCTAAAAGCTTCCAGGATGATAAACCTGGGGAGATTCAGAGAGCATGGAGGCCCCACACCTTTGTCCCATATCTTCCCCTATGCATCTTTTCCATCCGACTGTCACCAAGTAAACAGATAAATCTAATGTTCAAATGTTTTCTGGAATTCTGTGAGCCACTCTAGCAAGTTAATCGAACTCAGGGAGGGAGTCATGGTACCCTCTTATTTATAGCCAATCAGTAAGAAACAGGTGACAACCTGAATTTATGGTTTGCATGTGAAGTAGGGGCAGTCTTGTGGAACTGACCCCTTAACCTGTGGCATCTGATGCTATCTCAGGGTCAGAACTTAAGTGAATTGTATGATGCCCAGCTGGTGTCTGAGCATTGCTTAGATGTGTAAGGGAAAAGGCCCCACACATCAGAATTGGTGACCAGAATTGTAAAGGGTTTGTTAAATAAGCAAACAGGTAAGAAGACTCAGTTTTTCTGTATGTGTGTATATCCTAGTTTATAGACTAGTCATTAACTGGTCTAGGCTGTTTCAAGAATTACCTAAGCTACACATTTGCAAGCAATATTCCAGGTGTTGAGATCCTATCTCAGAAATGTTTCACTGGCAGAAAGCAGCCTGTTCTCCAGATTTTGAAGGCTCTTTCCCGTGCTCCTTACTTCCTTTTATAAGTTTCAATAGTATTTGTTGGAAAAATCCAAGCCAATCTTGCAGAGCTTGGGAACATTCTTATAAGCTGAAGATATGTTTTACGCAGTTTGGCTCTTCCTCTTCATTAGCCTGCTACCTTCCCTCTCTACAAAGACCATACAATATTATCGGTACTTAACATACAAAGACTAGAGTTCCACATGACCACAGATGGCCAAATGGCTGACTACGAAAATTAGATGATTCACATGCAAAAAACCTTTGCTTTTGGTTATCTGGGGAATTGCTTTATTTGTGTGTTTGAGGGGTGGGAAAGAAGGTGTTAATACTGAATCGTTTTCATAATTCCTTTGGTAGAAACCAAGCCAAAGGAGCGCCTGGGTGGCTCAGTGGATTAAAGCCTCTGCCTTCAGCTCAGGTCATGATCCCAGAGTCCTGGGATCTAGCCCCACATCGGGCTCTCTGCTCAGCGGCGAGCCTGCTTCCCCCCTCTCACTCTGCCTGCCTCTCTGCCTACTTGTGATCTCTCTCTGTCAAATAAATAAGTAAAAATAAAAATAAATAAAAAAAGAAACCAAGCCAAAGACACCTGGAATGAATGAACAAATGAGTTTTCTAAAATAAACTTTTCTTAGATAATACTTTAAAAGATCCCCAAATCCCTTTTTTTGTACTCCATTTATGGGGAAAAAATAGCCCCTTCTATCAAGTTCCATCTCAGGTTATAGAACCTATAGCCTGGGGAGGACAAGGTGGTGGTGGTAGGAGGCACATTTAAGAATTAGCAGCATCTAATTCTCACCTAGAAGTTGTTTTCATTTTTGTAATATAATCACTCCTATGTCTCCTTTAAACCTCCATGCATCTTGCCTTGGATAAGTATAGCTATGTGGAAATCAAGGAAGAAGTAGAAATTTCTATCTGGGTCAATGCCATGTGGAACAAGATTAGCACACATAAGAAAGTGATACAAACCATAAACTTACCATCCATAGGAAGTGGTATGCTTGTTAGGCCTCTCTTATCTAGATCATTGGAACAGGAAAATCCCAGTGGATATCTGGATTACATAGAGTGAATTCATTTGGCAACCACCACCACAACCACTGCCACCAGCAGCCAGACCAGAAAATTTAGGACTATAATACTTCCTTCCTTGGAGGGAGGGGGGCATTAAATGTTCCCTGGAGGAGATAAGCTTTGAGGCTCTATCATGCCAGCTCCTACTTCATCTTCATACTCAGAACCAAGACCTTTGTTGACTGACCTCAAATCTCTTTATCATAATTGCTAAAAAATCACCCCTAACCCCAAAAGCCTACATCATTCTCCAAAGGAATATAGCCTGGTATTTTCCAAGCTGAGACTAGAAACCAGCTGCCCTGCTTCCCACGCCAATGCACGTTCTACCAGCACATACTGCCTGGCTTTAAACAAAGGAACCTAAAGTAGAGGGCATGATTTAAAGAGTAGGAGTACGAGAGATGCAAGACCACCTGGCAAAGACAGGGAAAGGCTTTACAGTAAACTGGAACTGGGATCTTGATTCAGAAGGCATTGGGAGGCCGCCATAACTTCCTGATGAAGAAAGATCTGTCAGCAGCTACCTCTTAAGAACCAACTGAAAAGAAATCACCCCGGAGATGAGTGAAGGTGAAGTGAAGCTGAGGAGAAGGAAGCTGGAGACGAAGAAACCTGTGAGTGGGGATGAAAAGAAGACGGGAGGACCCTGGCTACTCAGCAGCAGAAACAAACCATGAGTTTCGTCACACGATTCCTTGTTTGAACCTAACTCAACAAAGCTAGCATTGCTTATGAAGATGTACAGTTCTCATATGAACTCAGAAAAAAAATGCGGCTAATAGCAAAACTGAGTGCTGAGTCCAACATTTGTAGCAAAGCAGATCGAGAGATAATCCAATTATCTTGAAATGCTTGAGGCATCAGAGAAAAGTTTCCGTCTAAAGAAATTTCCATGTCACTATATTCTTCTGAATATCATTTTTTTAAATCAAGAAATCCAGAGTAATACAAAAAAAAAAAAAAAAAAACAAAGCACATTTTGAACTCTACATTAGAAAGAACAAAGATCTAATAAGGGCCCAGAGAATAGATGAGTGTTTCCAGAATGTTAAGGACTTCGAGAAAAAAAAGTCCCAGGTTTTCAGATTCCACTATATGTTTTCGACAGGAATAAGTTTAAGTTCACATTTCATTGGCAGAATGGCTGTGGTTAAATCAGAGGAAATTATCTCCAGGATTTGTCTTAGCTCAAAGTGCTATGGTAAAATCCCATAGACTGTGGGGCTTGAACACTTCATTTCTCACAGTTCTGGAGTCTGGGGAATCTAAGATCAAAATATGAGCAAATCTGGTTCCTGGTGAAAGACCTCTTTGTGGTTTGAAGAAAGCTACCAACTCCCCAAGTACTCAAATGTCTTCTTTTTGTGTGTGCTTTTGTGGACGAGAAACACTCCTGTCTTTTCCTCTTCATATAAGGGCACTAATCCCATCATGAAGGAACCACCCTCACGACCAAAGTCCACCTCCAAATACCATTACATCAGAGGTTAGGGCTTCAACATATAAATTTTGGGAAGCCCAAGTATTCAGTCTATAACAGGATCCAATCTAAGGCATTCAACAAACAAATATTAAGTGCTTCTGACACAAAGTATCCTCATATATTCCCATAAGCATAATTTGCCTTCCCCAGAGTATTTTAACTTAACCAGATTTAGTAGCTTTATTTTTTGTTTCTTTCATAATTTGGAAACTCTGTTTTAAACAAAACCAAAAATTTCAAATAAAGTGTTTCCAAGAATATGAATTTTAAAAATTTTTTTGATTTGTGATCTAAATTGTGATCTAATTTTTTTTGATTTGTGATCTATAAGACCATATACTTTGGGAAATTATTTAGATATTCACTTAACATGTATGAACTAGAAAAGCCAGCACAGAATCTGGATGGTTCTGACTTTTTTTTTTCCTCCCTCATCTTTTAAAAGATTAAATCATGGGATTTTATTCTCTTCGATTCCCCTTAGGAAAAACAATCTGTCAATGCTTTTCTGAAAGATGCTAACAAAACAAAGAAATATTGAAAACAATTAGGGGAAAATGGTCCTTTGAACTTAGTAGAAACTGCATATCATTTTTTGTAGGAAATCTCAGAAATTGTATTAAAAATTCCAATCATTTCATTTTTTTCAGAGAGCAGAACAGCATGTAGTTATTTATTGAGAACATTTTGCAGGAGGCATATAAAACATACAAAAGGCTTATTTTGCTTATGATCTGGATTTTCAGTGTTCAGAAGGTTTTCTTTCAATATCACCAACAGTTTGTCTAAACTTCTTATACAAAGGCAACAGGGTCTCTACTTAAGCCACTCTTGAACAGAATCATGGGGCCAAAGTCATGTTGCTTTTCCCCTAAGAGTTAGAGCCCTGCAGATCCTCTTCTATCTCTTCTTTCCCCAGCCTCCTGTTCTTTCAGCAGGACAGATGCCTCCCTGAAGGAAAGCAGATGCTAGGACTGTGGGGCACTCTCAAGTGGCATTAGCTAAGCTGCAGGAGTTAGGAAGAAGCGGCATTGCACGGCCCACACCACCCCTAGTGATGTCTTCAATGTCAAAAAGCATGCTCACTGTGCAACACGGAAAACCATCCAGGCTGATGGAGGGAGTTGCACAGACAGGAAGTATCACTGAATATTTGAGAGCACACTCTTCTGTGGACAGAGAGCTGATTTGCTCCTCATTCTGCTTTTCCTGTTACTGGCAACATGCTGTTGATGGAATGTTGTGCCCAGAAGGGTTCTAAGATCTCTACTGAGATAGCAGTTCTACAATAAGCCTGTGGAAGTATTTTCGGTTTTGTTTTTTTTTTTCCCCCCCAATTCCCCCAAGACTCAAAATCAAGTGCACAGATTTCTCAGTCTGATTCAAAGCTCAGGAAATGTCATACTCTTGCATCATGAATTTTTTTGAAAAAAAAAAATTTACCAGTGCTATCTCATCCAATTTAGAAAAAAATTGATTGTCAGGTCATAGCCACTGGGAGTCTGAATATTTCTTCTATTCAGATTAAAATGAAACATTAACTTCTGAGCACCATAGTTTTGTAAAGAGGCCAGTATAGGACCTGGGTTTTCAGACTGACCTAGCACTGAATAGTCATGTGATATTAAATCAAGTCCCTCTCTGTATCTCAGTTTTTCCCTTTTCAAAGGATGACAAGTAATGGCATCCCTCCTACCCCATTTCACAGAATGCCCAAAGCTAATAAATATCAAAGGATTTCCAATTTACAAGGAAAAAAAGCAAGATAGAGGAGTGGTTAAAGGAACCACTTCTCCCAACAGAACCATAAGCCTGTTCATGCCAGGTGTGGCAAACTAAGGCGACAGATGGAAGAAAATGCGAGGCAAGATCAGGTAGCGTGCCTGGAATACAGTGCTAACCAAGTGTGTCAGCCACTGGAGTGGTCCACAAATACTCAATTCCTCTCTCCAGTCTTAAGATCGCATTCCCCATGTTTCAAGATTTGTACCTGGGCTTTGTTTTGATCAGGCATGGTAAGGTGACAGACATGAGGACAACTCCCTTTGGAAGAAGAGTTTATTGCTCACAGTTTCCAAGAAAAGGGGGCATGCCACGTCATCAGTCAGGAGGCAGAAGTGAGGGGAGCGTGGGCAGACCACTGCTACAGTAGTGCAAACTTGTCAGGTAGGGCTGCACCCTACTGGGTCAGAAGCAAAACACAGATGTTGGAGTTCATGATTGAATGGTAGTTTGTTTTTTTATCCCCCCTTTTAAAGTCAGACCCCAAGGAAAGATAGAAACAATTTTGGCCATTAATTTGGCCTTGTTATTTATGAATGCCAAATCATCTATTTTAAAATCTATAAAAGCTTACTGGAACACCCCACCCCTGTGAGGACATGCTATCCGTGCATGTTGCATGCTGTCCATACAACAAAAATAGGCATGAATCATGGCTATACAGCTATGTAGAAACGGCATATGTCACTTCCAGGCAGAAAGCCATGCAGGAATCAACACATTCCTTCCCCTGCCAAGAGTCACAAAAGCAGTATGTGTAGAGATGGTGCCCCCATTTGTATTTCTGAGTGACTACATCGAACAGAGTCCTCACTGACCAATAGTAGACACGTTGTATGAATGAGGAATAGCTTTGGAATCAAGGCATCAAGATATTAGGGTTGTCTATTCCAAAGCAAAACCTTGCCAATCCTGACGAGTTTGACTTCAACCAGAGGTTGGGTGTTCAAATACTTTGAACTCCATTCTTCATCCCCTGTCCTTCCATGGGATGCTTTTCACTTTGCTGTGGAATACTGTTGAAACTCTCAAAATGAACACCTCCAGACATAAGCAGAGAGATGGATATGAGTTTATTACCCCTCCCCTCTATAGTCCCTCCTAGTTGTAATACAAGGCAGGTATATCTAAGTTGATGTAATGCAAGAGATTGATAATGTAGAGCAAGCTACCTACAGAACTCTGAAGGTAGAACTAGTCTAGAATTCATGAGGAGAACAAAGAAGTTTTTAACCTCACTCTTCTTTTTCTTAATCTGTTTCTGGATTATGTATTCAAATCTCCATATACTCTTCTTGAAACCCACTCTATTCCCAAAGCAGGTGATTTCATTTTGGATTTTATCCTCCCTCTTTTGGTGCACATTTCCCCAAACTGAAAAAATTCAGGATAGGGTCATATTGGGCTGAGGAGGGGATTGGTGGGGTTTCAGAGGGTGGCAAGTGATGGCCATATTTATATCAATGATTTAGGGGAAGGACCTGTGTTTCTCCTGGTCTTACCAGACTGTCCAGGATAGACAGAATCTACAAGTCAGGGTTCCAGTCTTCTTCAGTTATGTGTCTACCTATTTATTTATCTGTCTCACTTGGTGGAACGAGTGTCTAAGCATATCTTCCATTCATTCTCAGGGACCATACAAAATAAACCCTTAATAAGGAAGGAGGCAAATCTTTCTCCTACCTCCTAGCTTGTGTGGTAGCTTATTCATCCCTGATTCAAAGAGTTTCCTTATTATGCAGAATAGGGTTTGGCTACCTCCTGATTTCAGGCAATACAAAAGGAGAAGGACCCTTTCAGGTTGCCATCTGAGAGAAGACTCAGTTTAACCCTTGGCCAAGGGCCTTTTCTCCTCAATTTGCATTGAGGGGAAGGGGAAGTCCTAGACTGTTATTCCACCTACCTGTGCTTTAGACTTTCAGACAATTAGCACCTTCACACTTACTGTACTCAAACACCCCAAACCACTTTTCAGATGTCAGCTTCACTATCTCAAACATTATCATCACCACTTGTGAAACCACCTACCATCTACAACCACCAATATTAAAATCCTGGCCTCAGCCAAAGCAGCAGGAGGCTCTACCAAACCTACCAAGAGAAGTTTGCTTATATGCTCTTGTGCTTTAAATCACGTGGGTTAGTGCAAAAGCTTTTGATCTTGATGAAATCCCTTGCCTTCGGAAACAGTTAACAAAACCAAAAGACAACTGACAGAATGGGAGAAGATATTTGCAAACGACATATCAGATAAAGGGCTAGTATCCAAAATCTATAAGGAACTTAGCAAACTCAACACCCAAAGAACAAACAATCCAATCAAGAAATGGGCAGAGGACATGAACAGACATTTCTGCAAAGAAGACATCCAGATGGCCAACAGACACATGAAAAAGTGCTCCACGTCACTCGGCATCAGGGAAATACAAATCAAAACCACAATGAGATATCCTCACACCAGTCAGAATGGCTAAAATTAACAAGTCAGGAAATGACAGATGCTGGCGAGGATGCGGAGAAAGGGGAACCCTCCTCCACTGTTGGTGGGAATGCAAGCTGGTGCAACCACTCTGGAAAACAGCATGGAGGTTCCTCAAAATGTTGAAAATAGAACTACCCTATGACCCAGCAATTGCACTACTGGGTATTTACCCTAAAGATACAAACATAGTGATCCGAAGGGGCACGTGTACCCGAATGTTTATAGCAGCAATGTCTACAATAGCCAGACTATGGAAAGAACCTAGATGTCCATCAACAGATGAATGGATCAAGAAGATGTGGTATATATACACAATGGAATACTATGCAGCCATCAAAAGAAATGAAATCATGCCATTTGTGACGACGTGGATGGAACTAGAGCGTATCATGCTTAGTGAAATAAGTCAATCGGAGAAAGACAACTATCATATGATCTCCCTGATATGAGGACATGGAGAAGCAACATGGGGGGGTAGGGGGATAGGAGAAGAGTAAATGAAACAAGATGGGATTGGGAGGGAGACAAACCATAAATGACTCTTAATCTCACAAAACAAACTGGGGGTTGCTGGGGGGAGGTGGGATTGGGAGAGGAGGAGCGGGCTATGGACATTGGGGAGGGGAGGCGAACCATAAGAGACTATGTACTCTGAAAAACAACCTGAGGGTTTTGAAGGGTCAGGGGTGGGAGGTTGGGGCAACCTGAGGGTTTTGAAGGGTCAGGGGTGGGAGGTTTGGGGAACAGGTGGTGGGTAATGGGGAGGGCACGTTTTGCATGGAGCACTGGGTGTTGTGCAAAAAGAATGAATACTGTTACACTGAAAAAAATAAATAAAATGAAAGATGTTACCTAAATCACGTGGGTTAGTTTAATTTCTCTCTCCAAAAGATAATATCCTCCCTGTCCCCTATTCTTATGGATGTATTCCAAGCTTTCTTTTCTCCTACCTGTAGAATATTCTGGGTGGCACTGTGAGCAGGGAATCACTTGGGGAGTTTTGGAAAAACCATGTGTGCATGTCAGGGTCTCACTTACATAGGCTTTTATCATGTATTAGTTATTGTTTGCCAAAATAATGCTGTATAACAAAGAACCACAGACCTTCAATGTCATGTAACAATGAGATTTCCTTTTGGTGTGTCTCAGAGCTTAGCTAAGAGGTTCTACTCATTGTTGTGTCTGGCTTGGGGGTTGACTGGCTAAGATGACCTCAGCTGGGACAACTGGAGTGACTGGGCTCTATTCCATGTGTCTCTCATCAGCCAACATGCTATCCTGGAGATGTTCTCATAATGATGCCAGAGGCTCAAAAGGCAAATTAATCCAACAGGTGAAGGGTCTTTCCAGGCTCTGTTTGCAACACATTTACTAATATTCCATTAGTCAAAGAAATCACATGGTATGATGTTTAATTTTATGTGTTAACTTGACTGGGCCACAGAGTGCCCAGATATTTAGCCAAATATTATTCTGGGCATGTCTGTGAGGTTGTTCTGGATGAGATTCGCATTATCTAAATTGGAAGAAAGAAAGAAGAAAGCAGATGACCTTTGCTGATATGAGTGGGCCTCATCCAAACAGCTGAAGGCCTGAATAGAAGAAAGTCTGACCCACCCATGGGTAAGGGAAACTCCTCTTGCCTTTGAGCTGGAATATCGTTTTTTTTACTACCTTCCAAACTCAAAATGAAGCATGAACTCTTACTCAGTCTCCAACCTGCTGGTATTCAGATTGGAACTACACTGTCACCTGTCCTGTTCTCAGGTCTTTGGACTTGGACTGAAACTACCACACCGTCAGCTCTTCTGGGTCTCCAGCTTGCCAACTGCAGATCTTGGAACTTGGCAGCCTCCATAATCATGTAAGCCAATTCCTTATACCAATCTGTGTCTTTGGAGAATCTTAACTAATACACATGGCTAAGCTAAATCAGACTGGGAGGACTTTATAAAATTACATGGAAAAGACTATAGATATTTATTTCTTTAGTGCTGGGGTGGCACACTTAGTTAAGCATGGACTCTTGGTTTCAGCTAGGTTGTGATCTCAGAGTCCTGAGATTGAGTCCCATGTTGGGCTCCACACTCCACGGGGCACCTGCTTAAGAATTTCTCTCTCTCCCACTAACCCTCCTCCTGCTCTCTCTCTCCAAATAAATATTTTTTTAAAAAAGAATTACATCATTTTTGCAATCTACCACAGGTGGCAAAAAGATAGAGAACCTTATTTTCCTCCATCTGTTTTTATCTACCCAGAACTTAATAAAGATTAGTAAATGCTTTGGTGCTGTGAAAAAGGGCAGGAGGCCCAGCCTGCCCAGGGGAAGGGATACTCTGAACACTTTTCCCATCTCCAGGGATAACTATGCTGGACACAGGTCAAGTTTTCACCCACCTCATAGGATATCTGAACCTGAGAGAGGCAGTATATACTGAAACAGTATTAGAAATTTTAAAACATATTTTTAGTTACCTGAAAATATTTTACTTTTCTGAAAATGTAACCCTTGGAACTCTTCTATTCAACTGCAAACATATTTGTAGGAATTCCCTATGTATGGGAGTAAGTCACTGCCTACAATGAGTCTCTTTTTACCTGATAATGTCCAGATCATACTAATATGATCTAGACCTTTAATGTTCTTGGCATAAAAAGATAACTTGGTAGGGTAAATAAAGCAGATACTGACAATCCCATTTTACATATGAGGAGACAAAAAGGGCATTAAATGACTTTCCCAGAGTCTAAAAGCTCATTAATAGCAAAATGAAGAAAGAATTGCAGGGTGCTTGGCTCTTTGGTAAGGATGCTTTCCAAAACATCATTTTGCCACTCACTGAGTCACTTAGAGATGAACAACTAGAATCCTGGAGAACAGAGTGCTCCCAAAGTTGGCCTCTAATGCAGTGAGGGGCAGGGCAAGCCTTCTAAAACATTAACCCAAGTATCAAGTCAACAAATGTTCATTGAATACGCTCTCCCTTCTCACTGTGCTGTGTTTTGGAGAAACACCAATAAGCAAAACCAGACCCAGTGCCTGTCTTCAGGAGTGTGAACTACATTAAATGTGGGGAGAGGAATAACCTTTAATCCTATATTCACATGAACAGATAGAAACCCACCACCTTGATGTGCACAGTGAGGGAGAGTCCTGGGTATGCAGGAGGTCCTGGGCCAAGCAGAGGCCAGTGAGGACTTACCTGGCAAGTTGTGCTTCAGACAAAATCTGTGGGAGCTGGAGTAATTAAAATAAAGATAAAAAGAAACTGTTCCAAGCAGTGTCTAGAATGTGCAAAGGTCTTTATAGCAAGAAGAAGCAAAGATACTACAGGGGACAGAAGGAAGATAGTTCTGAGTGGAGCAGAGGAGCTTATAAAAGATGAGACAAAATAAAAAAGGCAGGTACAAATCAGATAGGGCCTGGAGACCATTTTAAGGAATTTGTGCTTCATCTAAAGAGACATATCAAGACACTGAAAGTTTGCAGGCCAGAAGCCATCCTCCATTTAAGCCAACTGCCCACTCAGAAAAGAAGTTTGCTGCTTCCCGGGAAGCTCATTCCAGCCATGCAAAAGCAGATGGGTTTTGCCACTTCGTCCACAAAACTTATATACATCCCTACAATGTCCCCATACCATGCTTACAAACTAGAAATCGTTCCCATGATATTCTTATCCTTCTGAAATAGTACACAAGAAATGTCATGGAGTAGAGCAAGGAGGCAGTGCTTCTCAGTAGAGCCCGAGTCTCGGTTGTGCCACAAATTTTGATGATGAGCTAATTGCCAAGATTTGTATATACCTCCCTTTATGTACAAGCAGCTCACCTCTAGAGCCAGAAAGAGTTTTCTGCTCAAGGTGGTAAAGAAAGGAGGATTATGAGGCAGATTGGGAACCCATGCAATCAAAATTTTTATTATTATAGACTTTTCCTAGTAATCGAATCTCGTTTTCCATGTGAACACAGTTTCTGTTTAGAATTCTAACTTGTGGGGGTGGGGGTGTAACTTCTTCAAAGTCCTATGATTCATTGGTGAAAAAAGGAAAATGCCAGTGATATGAGAAACACAGAAAGACATTAAAATATATTAAAAATCTATTGTCTATCCTGCACTTCAAGTAATTTTTAAATGGTAATTGCACCCTTGAAGAGTATCTAATTAGTATGAAAAAGAACTTCAGATGAATGTAGAGCTCTTAATCTGGCTTCAACTGATACACAGTGATAATATTCAAGATACTTTCTGAAGCTTTTATCGCTTGACTGAGCATTGCTCTGTTTCTGAAATTTAAAAGGATTTTCCAATCTTTTGCTTCTCAGAAGCTAAGCAGAGGACCTGTCATGGGCTATGGAAGTAAAAGAGTGCTTTGTGGAAAGTTCCATGAGGTCTAGCCGAAATCAAGATTACAATCTGTGGTGAAACCGGGATTCAAGCCATAAATCTCCAAATTTCATCTGGATTATTCAGTAGTATTTGGTGGTTCCTTTGTGTGGCTGACACCTGGTTAGAACCATCCTCATCATCAATAACAAAATAAACTTAGTGCTTGCTATGTGCTGGGTATTAAGTGTTGTTGCAGTTAGATACAACACAGTAAAATAGCTCTAAGAAAAGACATTTATGATCACTCTCAAGTAAATGTTCAAATGGCTTAACTAGCTTATTAAGCAGGATCATTCATTACAAATCTATTAGATTTGCATAAAATATACTGTACTGCAGCCACTCTCACAGATACAACGGCAACACCCTTTGAACTAAGGCCCATAAGTGGTCTTAATGGGTTACATCAAAATTTTAATGGCCCAGAACTTGGCCACTTATATTTAGTACCTAGACAGATGTTGAGCACTGCTAATGAGAAGATGATCAGATACTGGGTTTCTAATGACCTTCCTTTAATTTCTGTAATTGATACACAGGATATTATTTAATATTTTTTGATCTCTCTCTTTAAACAGGATTTTATACTAACTGAGCCAACTACTTTTCTACTGAAAGGACTTCAGATGCATTTCTAACATCATCTCCTACATCTCCTTCCCCTCTTTACTTCAGAAAAACCAAACTGACTTCTTTGATGCTCCCAAAATATCCCAATCTCCTTAGGGTCTAGAACAAAGTAAGTCTGTATCCTCAGAGTAGCAGACACCAAAATGGCATTTAACATGCAAGAGATACATTGGGAGGAATGTTTATGAGGAAAGATGGGGAAGAGGCCTGGAGAAGGCTGGGAGAGCTGCCAAAGCATAGTTCAGGTCTGATCCTGATGAAGAAGAGAAGGAAGGATGGATAGGCATACTTATAGAAGGCAGTGCAGTTCTAAGACACCTTCTAAAAGATCTGTTAGTGGAATCCTCCAGCCCAGGCTGTCCAACAGAGGGGTACTTCATCTCCCCACAATGTGTCTGCCTTTGAATCCCTGCTAAGCTCAGTCACTGGCAAACAGTGATGCATTTCAGACCATAAATGGTTGTTGGTCACTTACACCCCTAGAAGGCCATCAGAGATATGAGAATCATTCTCAGAGATAGGAGAATCACATCTCTCTTTCTCTAGATGTTCTCATGACTGGTCCCCGTACTCCCCTGAATTTGTGCTCAGATATCCCCTCAATGGGTACTTCCTCCCCTGACCATGGCATGTAAATGGCAACTGCCTCATATTCACTATCCTTCTACCACTTCTTACTTAACTTTCTCTGCTCTGTTTATTCTCCATATCAGATAAAACATATATTTACTTGTTGATGAAGTAACTGTCTCCCTCCATGAGACTGTAAGCTCCATGAAGGAGAGGCCTGTGTTTTGTTAACTGGCATACCCCACACCTAAAAAGGTACCTAACACAAAGTTAGCACATGAGAAATATTTGTTAGATGAATGAAAATTGGAACAAGCAAACATTTATAGCACATCACTATGTACTGAGCACTGACTATAGACAGATACAAGATTCTTGCCTACAATCCTATTTCTAAATAAATATGTTATTCACATATATAGCATCTGTCCATAACTTTGTAGGATTTTTAGACAGCCAGTGTGGCAGACAGACTTTAAGATGCTTTCAATATTCCCACACATATGCTTTCAATACTCCCCATCTATCTTCTTGGGTAGCCCCCTCCCTTGAGTGTTGCTAGCTTAGCAACTTGTGTCTGTCCAGCATAATACATCAAAGGCAGTTGAGCTATCACTTCAGTGATGAGGCTACATAAGATTGTGGCTTCCATCTTGCCTGTCAACATCCTCTCCTGCTGGCTTTGATGAAGCAGATGCCATACAAAAGAGATTCATGTGGCAAGGAACTGAAAGCAGACTCCAACTAATAGCCAGTTTGGAATTGGGCCCTCAGTCCAACAACCCAGAAGTAACTGAATCCTGCCCAAAACCACATGAGATTAGAAGCAGATCTTTCTTCAAACAAGCCTTTCAAATAAGACCCCAGACCTGGTCAACAACATTGTGAGAGAGACTCTGAAAAAGAGGACCCAGGTAAGCTGTGCCTAAATTCTTGACCACAGAGATGATAAATGGGTGTTGTTTTTGTTTTTGTTTTTGTTTTTAAGATTTTATTTATTTATTTGACAGAGAGAAATCACAAGCAGGCAGAGAGGCAAGCAGAGAGAGAGGCAGGGAAGCAGGCTCCCCACTGAGTGGAGAACCTGATGTGGGGCTCGATCCCAGGACCCTGAGATCATGACCCGAGCCGAAGGCAGAGGCTTAACCCACTGAGCCACCCAGGCGCCCCAAATGGGTGTTGTTTTAAGCAACTAAGTTGGGATAGTTTGTTTCACAATAATAGATGACTAATATAGGCAGCTTTCCACGAACTCCAACAGAGATGCCTCTCATGAGCTGTGCTTTTTCTGGTCAAGAATGGCAGTCCCTTTGTGGATCATTTTCCTCATCTATATACAAAGAAGTTGGACCAAAAACTTCTAAGGTTCTCATCCAATTGCAAAAACCCATGATTCTATTAAACATCTACTTTAAGGCAGATCTCATTCATAATCCTATCAAATACAGACTGTTCCTTTTTTTTTAAGATTTTATTTATTTGCCAGAGAGAGAGAGAAAACACACACAAGCAGGCAGAGAGGCAGGCAAAGGCAGCGAGAGAAGCAGACTCCCTGCAGAGCAAGGAGCCCGATGCGGGACTCAATCCCAGGACTCTGGGATCATGACCCGAGCCAAAGGCAGGGGCTTAACCAACTGAGCCACCCAGGTGTCCCCAGACTATTCTTTTTTTTTTTTTGAGAGCTTTTTAAAATATAATTTAAAACTATGTTGTACCAGTACAATATATTAATTTTACAAATGTAAAATTTTATCCGCTGTTAAAGCATTTGCAAAAACCACACATCCTACTTCAGCTTTATTGCACAATATCTATAAGAAAATATTAATTTTTAAATTAGAAAACATAAAAATGCTTTCAGTATAGAAGAGACAATCTGATTTTAAAGACAATACTCTATAACAATGTCTACCCAGAAAATAACAACTTTCACAGGATACCAAGCTGGACAGATGCTTTAATAAGGAACGATGCATCATCTACATATGTATCAAATTTGGTGGAATCCTTGTTCCCAGACTATTCTTAAGAGAGATAACTTACTCAAAAATTTCCAATTTTCCACCACAGGCCAGAAAAACAAGTAATTGTTTTTAAGAACATCATTTTGTGTGTTACAAAAATAATTTGGAAGACTCAGTAAGTAATAAAGACAATTAAAATCACTTATAATTCTGTAATCTTGAAATTATTGCTGGTGATACCTTGATAGCTTGTTTCTAGTCCTTGGATGTGCATATATTTAAATACATATGAATTCTTTTTACAAAACTGGGATCATACTGCATATCCAGTTTGATATTTATATTTCAAATTGATGGTATATAATGAACATTTTTTTCATGTCATTAAACATTCTTCCAAAACATGATTTTAATGGTTGTATAATGTGCCCTTTCACTATTATAATTGGTAGCATAAATAATATGTTGATATTCTGTAATTAATTAAAATGCTGTCACTTTTTATCTATGTGTCTGGTTATCTTGAATCCTAGAAAGATGGTTGCAAGATAAAAAACCATATACTTACTTAAAATTTTTGTTGCATTCTGACACACTGCTTCCAGAAAGGCTGTTTCAGGTAGAAATCTACCAAAGGTGTTTGAAAATACCTATCTCAACCTACCCTCAATAAGTCTTTTTTTTTTTAACTCTATCAACTCAATAAGTAAAAATATTTGTATCTTGTGAATTTATTTACATGTCTTCCGTTATTCATGCTTTTGAACCTAGTTTTCATTTTTTTTCTAGTTTACATTTTTTTTTAAGATTTTATTTATTTATTTGACAGAGAAAGAGATCACAGGTAAGCAGAGAGGCAGGCCGGGAGGAGGGGGGAGAAGCAGGCCCCTGTTGAGCAGAGAGCCTGATGCAGAGCTCCATCCCAGGACCCTGAGACCATGACCTGAGCCAAAGGCAGAGGCTTAACCCACTAAGGCACCCAGGCACCTCTACATTTTTAATTAACTATTTAGTGTTTCCTTTTTCATGAACAATATGCTCCCCTATTTGGCTAATTTTTCTATAGAAAGGCTAATGTTTTTTACTAACAATTTTTATCATATATATTTTATATATGATATGTATACATACATATATATGTATACATACATATACGTATATACACATACATACATGATACTTTTAAATATTTCGTATATATTCTATATATTAAAATTATATATATTTAGAATATATATTTTGTGTATATCACATGTATATTATTGTATACATATGTTCATGTATGCATGTCTGTATATAGTGAGTTAAATGTTGCCCACTACCTTCAAACGATATGCCCACCCAGATCTTGTGATTGTGACCTTATTTAGGAAAAACAAAAAGGCCTTTTCAGATATAACTAAGTTAAGGATCTCAAGATAAGATCATTCTAAGTAATCCAGATGGGCCCTACACCAAATAAAGTTTCCTTATAAGAGAAAGGCAGGAAGAGATTTAAGTCACACAGAGGAGGAGACCATGTGAAGATGGAGGCAAAGATTAATAGAGATTGAGAGGGAGTCATGCAGCCACGAACCAAGGAATATCTAGATCCACCAGAAGCCAGAAGGGACAAGGAAAAGACTTCAGAGAGAGTAGAGTCCCACCACAGCTTGATTTCAGATTTCTAGTTTCCGGACCCATGAGAGAATAAACCTCTGTTGAATTAAGCCATCAAGTTTATGGTAATTTGTTACTGCAGCCCTAGGGTGTGTGCACATGTGTGTGTGTTCATATGTATGCACACATATATGTTTATTTGTGTGTATCTGTCAGACTAGCACACATTAATATAATTCAGGGTAATTCAACCTCCCTAGTTCACATTTTTGCTTTCTGAACTAAAGATAAATACTGTTCTAGAAAAGATTCTTCTACCTCATGGTTTTATATAACTCACTCAACTTACTTTTTAAATATAGCCTAAAAATTAAAATTCATCTTGTGTCTTCCCCATGTGTCAGTCATTTTTGGAATAATAAAGCAAGGTCTCTCTCCTGTAATTTTTTTTCTTATCCCGCTAACATTCCACAGTCATGTTTATAAGCTCAAAGAAAATTGGTGGCCAATTCACTAAAATAAAAATGTCTTTCAATCCTGAAGATTTTATTTTCCCAAAAAGAATTTTCATATATAAAAACAAGTAACTACACTCACAGTTATCAGCCTTAATACAACACACCATCCCTGGAACCTGCACCACATTGGTCCCTCCCTGCTCTGGATTTCATACTTTCATATGTTTCTACAGCACTGGTCTGTGACAACCCTCGAGAGCAAGCGTTATGCTTTCTTGAGTCCAGTGTGCAACTTTGGTCCTGGGACATAATTGGTGCTCAACAAGGACATATTAAATCAATCTTGAATACTGTGAAATAAATCAAGTGCTTGTCCATTAAAACCTCCCCTACGGGCTAACTCCAGACTGTACTTCTGGTTAAGAAGAGCACAAATGTAAATATATAGGGTTGTAGGTAACTTGCAAAAGATGTGCAGCTAAATCGGTCATTCAAAGACCATGTAGACTTCTCTTTGGCAGCTGTGAGTGAAATTCTATTCATCACAGTCCACAGCCTGGGGATGGGCCATAAGTAGATGCTTGTTGAGCACAAAGTCTTACCTACACCAGACCCTGGTTTATGTTTCTTACAGTAAAAATTTAAAGCAGCATCACAAAGCTGAACCCCTCACTCACACACTTTAAATGCTGAACACTGAATCCAACTGTGTCAAGTAGAAGAACAGTTGTCTGATTACGAGATAAGAAGCAGTGTGAGAAAAATAGAAATAAACCCTGCATCTGAGCCTTAGGAGCAAACTGTGTTACAATCAATTAAGAGCAAATCCACAGCTGGCAGGTACCATGATCTTCGTGGTGTTGCTGCCTTCCACTAATCTTCCAAAGAGGTTACTCTGGGATGGTATGTTCAAACTACTTAAAGCCATTCATTTCAAAGAGATTTTGACAGTTACTTTGCTGTTTTCTTCCTACTCCTCAAGGGGAAATTTAATCAAGATTGTCAGAGCTTAAAAGAAAAGGGGGGAAAAATACACACAATCAAGCTACACTTCAATAACCAAATAGAACCACCAAAAATTAATCAAAACTTGACCTGAAACCCTTCCAGGACTGCAAAACTCACACAGTATCCCAAGATGGGCGATACCATGAATTCGGATGGACACAGCTCACCATTTGATAAAACGGTGATGCTTTCCTGCCATGAGTGGTATAATTACACTATGTACCATATGCATTCATTTAATAGGATCCCTGCTTCACACTTAGCCAGGCATTTCTCACAAACTGCCATCTTCACAGGCCACTCGTTCTGCTGAATCGGCTGCAGCCACTGTTTGTTCAAGAGACAAGCTAATGATCTAGTGCTTTCTTGCATGTTGAGGTTAATAGATAACTAATATATTTTAGCACATTCATTATGGCCAGTTTTCCACTAACAAAAAATTACACATTTGGGTCTTCTGCTTTGACAAATGTGGTGCTTCATCTTGAAAGCTGATTAAAATCAATACCACTGTGGAAAATTATATATAAAATGTATTAGTATCCAGGATACTCTGATGAGATGCTTCTCCTTCCCAACTCTGCTCTCACCCCACCCCACCCCCAGAAAATCATGCTGAAACTGGATGTGAATACTCATGAGGAATAACAGGGTGGGTTTTTTTTCCAAAAAATTGAAAGTACTCATCAGTTAAACTGTAACTTGTCATTTAAGAAAAGTTCAGTTTTAGTTGGGTTTGGAGAGTAAAGCTAACTAAGAATTGCAAGAAATTTAAAATAATCTGAAGTCCTGTCTTATGCCCAATGAAAATTTCAGAAAGCCTCCAGAAATTCTATGACATAAACTTTCTCAATTAAAAAAAAATACATTGTTGAAAGCAGTGGTCTGGAAGAACACTACCTATATTAATGGACAAGAACATTATGGTTTTCACTAAGCCATTCAGCACTTTCTCACTACATCATTTTTCATCTCCTTAATCTATCCCACAACCTTATTTTCTTGACCACACTGAACTTCTCAGCCTTCTAAAAAGTCATGGCTTTTCCAGTTTTGTCTGGCCAAAAGAAAAAATATCATCTTTCAAGGTCTACTCAATGTTACATTACCACTGTTCCAGTTACTACGGCTGTGTAACAAATAACCCCAAGCATCCTACTGATACATTCTCATCAGTTAGCAGTGTCTGAAAACTTGGAGGCACTCAATTAAAGCTCACTTGCTCATTCAGTCATTCATGCATTGATATTTACTGGATGCCAATTTTGTGTCAGACACTGTAGCAGGCCCTGAGGATGTAACAATGCACAGAAAAGAAAAGAGAGAGAGAGAGAGAGAGAGGGAGAGAGAGAAGACTTGCTCTCAGTCCAGTGGACAGAAAACATTACCAGATAATCACATCAACTAAAACACATAACATAGCATACTGAGATGTACCCTGTGTCAAAAGGGAACAGAGTACTTGGGGAATACAGCAAGTTTGGAGATTAAGGGGAGGATTCTGGAGAAAATAAAATTGTGAGCAAAGATGTAAAGATTAAGTAGATGGGTAGAAATTCCTGGCTGAGGGAACACTATCAGCATCCCCTCAGGTGGGAGGGGATATGGCACGACTAGATCTAAAAGAGGACCAGTGGGGCTGGACAGCAAAGATGAAGATGGATGAGTGTGTACATGAAGAGGCAGGAACTGCATCAAACAAAAAGACACTTTCCCCGTGAACAGGAAGCAGTCCATAGAGATTTCTGCAAAGAGAAAATCCATGAGTGCTTGTTCCACTCCCAAAATGCTTGTGGACAGTTGTGCATTTTCTTCACAAACTCTCCTTTTAAAAAAACTAATTTCTTATGTAAGACAGAAGGTCTCTGTTAGTCCTGATATGTTCTGAGCATGAGTTGTCCAAACTGAGACTCTGTCAGAAGCAGCTGCTCTGACCACCAGAGGGGTAGGAGCTCCCCTGAAGAGGTCCCACCCAAAAGTTGGAGGCTGATACAATATATCAGGGTTTCCTGCAAGTGAGGCTGAGAGGAAATGCCTGGCCTATACTCCTGGTGATGAAACATTAGCAATCACTGGTAGATTTTTCTTAAAAATGATAGACAAACCACAGTCAGATGATTTCATAGGTATTATTTTTTCCTGATTGTCCATATATCCTGGGCTTATATTCCTCGCAAAGAAGCATTTTTCCAAAATTATTTTATAAGCAAAATTTTAAAATGATAAACCATCCAGGGGTATGTTGATATGATGGTCATAAGCAAATAAGTGTCTGTTTGAACATGGTAACATGGAAAGCATTTTGCACAGCTGAGTCACTGAATTCACCACCCACAACCGATGGTTCCTGCAGAGCACAAAACATTGCCCCATCAGTTTGCAAAGCACTGTCCTTCTGCACCCAGGGTCCAGTCCCTCACCATCACTCAGTCATCACTCTCATCTTCCCTCATAATCTGCATCATCAGTGATTTTGCTTCCAACTTCTGTGCACCCAATTTCTCAAACTATCCTCGACCTCTTGCACTACCCCCATCAGCATAAATTACTTCACCCAACTAACCTCACACATTTCACCAAAACCATAATTTCTTTTTTTTTAAAGATTTTATTTATTTATTTGAGAGAGAGAGACAGTGAGAGAGAGCATGAGAGCGGAGAAGGTCAGAGAGAGAAGCATACTCCCCGTGGAGCTGGGAGCCTGACGCGGGACTCGATCCTGGCACTCTGGGATCATGACCTGAGCGGAAGGCAGTCGTCCAACCAACTGAGCCACCCAGGCATCCCACCAAAACCATAATTTCAGCTCACCCCTAGAGTGACCCAATCTCAGCAGATCCCTCACAGTTCAGGGACCCAATACTAGGTGACCAGGCCAGCAATCTTATGAGATGCACCCCACAAAGCAGAAGTCAGCCCTTTTCTCTGAAAATGCTTGCAGCAGCCAGCTTGGGAAGATATCAACACTTACAAAGCAAAGAGACAAGTATCAGTGGCTGGAGTTGATTGCTTCGCCTGCACCCCGATTAACTACGTTTGTAATTCTATTTGTAGAAACTACCAGTGCACTGAATTGTCATCATTATCCAACACTATATTCTAACACTAGAATTTAATTTCCAAGGATGTCTCAGCACAGATGCTCAAATGGAATGGTTACTTTCTTAGAAATGAAGAAACAGCAATGCATGTCCCCAGGGTAAGTAAGTCATAAGGAGAGAAAAAAATATTTAAGAAAGCGTACCAGGGGCTAAGGAAACTATGGCATTTCTAGGCTTAAAGGAAGTTGAAGGACAAAATAGGATAAAGATATATTATTGAAGAGCTTCCTGAATCATTATCAGTAAAAATACTTTTCATAAAAATTAGTGGGTTTGGGGGCACCTGAGTGGCTCAGTCAGTTAAGCATTTGCCTTCAGCTCCAGTCATGATCCCAGGGTCCTGGGATCGAGCCCCACATCAGGTTCTCTGCTCAGCAGAGAGCCTGCTTCCCCCTCCCTCTCTCTGCCTCTCTGCTACTTGTGATCTGTCTCTCTCAGTCAAATAAATAAATAAAATCTTTAAAAAAAAAGTTAGTGGGTTTTATTTTGATTGGCTTTTTATTAGTAATTATAACTTGTCCCATTTCCTGGATCAGTGAGTCCCAAACTGTATGTGAGCAACCAACCACAAAAGTACTACAATTCAGGGAGCTTTTGAAGACAAGCCATTGAAAGAGATTGGGGAAGGACTTCATTTCATAGCTTTGAATAAAGTATCCAGAAACCAGTCTGCTCCTAGGCCAGGCCCCATAGTGAAATAGAAAAAGGCAAGCTTGGGAAAGGGACCTTTCCACACTGCATTTTGGGCCCTTCTCTCTTGTGTTCTCATGTACTCTTACATTGAAATGAATTAAATTTATTCACAATAAAGAACTGATAGCTGTTAACAGCTTAATATGTTCTCTCTCCCACAGATATTTGCAAAGTTCCTTAAATTCAAAAGGATGAATCGTTTGGGGCAGGCTGATGGAAAAGATGAGGGTCTGGGAAGGGGCAAGTGCTCAACCCCATGTTGTTTGCTGGCTGGGCTAGCTTACAGAAGGACCTAGACCACGGCTCCAAGTGCAAGCAGGGTTCCTCAGAGATCCTAAGAGTATGTCAGTGATGACAGAAGGTCAAAACTACTTTTATAGCAATAGTAAGGAGTCATTTGACATTTTTACTTTCATTCTCTCACAAATACAGCGGAGCTTTCCAGAGATGGATGACGGTAACTATCACAACACATCAAATGCCAAAACAAGAGAATCCAGACATCTATTGCTACACATTAAGGAGATATGGAAAAATGTAAACTATTATTTCAAAATTTTATTTTAGTATTTTTAAAATGTTTAACAAAATTTAAAAAATAAAAAATAAAATTTCAATAAAATTTCAAAAGCAAATTAATTTTGAATAAATTTCAACTTAAAATTTTAAATATTTTTAAAATTCAAAACTCAATTTTTAACAAAAAATATTTATTTACATATGGTGGCTTTAATAGTTCCTAAATTTTCCAGTTTAAGTCATAATAGCATGAACATTTACAAACTTGTTTATAAATATGTAATTTTATATGTTTTTATGGCTTTATAAATTTATATCCTATATAAACAAAAGCCCTTAAGGTCCTCAATACTTTTTTTTTTTAAATGACTCAAGCTCCTTCTCACCAATTTGGCTTCCTCTCTTTCTCCTTCCCTCTTTTCTTCCCTCCCTCCTTCCTTTTCTTCCTTCCTTTCCTTTTTTTTTTTTAAGTCCACACTAACCCCAATGCAAGTCTCTAACTCATGACCCTGAGATCTAGAGTCATATACTCTACTGACTAAGCCAGCCTAACACTATAAGTCCTCAATAATTTTTGAAGCATGAAAAGTAGTTCTGAGACCAAACAGGTTGAAAGCCACTGAATTGGACATCCTTGCCCTGACCCTGACAGTTCCATGCAGTTTATCTGTTTAATACTTCTGGGCAATCTTTAAGGCATATTACATTCATGGAAACTGTATCTCTTAGTTAATAAGGCCAGTAAGGGAGAGAAGGCACAGAAGGGAAAGGAAGGAAAAAAAAAAAAACAAAAAGGGAAGAAAAAAAGAAAGAGAAGGATAGATGAAGGAAGAAGAGGAAATGTCCTAAACTGTGCATAGGGATGTGCCCTGTAAGGACCACTGAGTTGTCTATTCAATGACTAGCAGTTTCATAGTCAATACTGAGCTATACTTATCACTAAAATATTTCAAATATTTCCTGGGATAATATAAATGTGACATGTACTTGTTTACTTAAACTGTGGTAAATAGGTTTGCCTTTAAGACAAGTTTTGTTTGGCCTACTTGCTGCTTTCCAAAAAAAAAGCCAAAAAACAAACAAACAAACAAAAATTCCCAAGAGCTAAATCTAGAAATTTTTGTGTAAAAATTTTGTGTAAATTTTTGTGTAAAAGTTTTGTGTAAAAATCTAGTTGCTCTTGAAACTTGAAAATAACTACCAAGACAGATTATGAAAGACCTGTAATGCACCAGTTAGCTGGGACTAAGGGGCCTTTGTCTGTTTCTACATGGTGTAGACTCAAAGGAGCTTTTGCTACCCAAGACTTACAGTTCACCTGCCTCATTCATCTGTTACCTGCCTCAGCTGGGAGGCTCTGAGACACTGACTTCTATCATCAAGATAATCTTTAAACCTCTTTGGATCCATGATAAGAATGTTCTATGTGTCAACAAAAATATAACTTGAAGTGCAAAAGAAATTTTTTTAAATCGTGTCATCTCACCACACAGTGGCACCCCTCAACATTTTAATGTGTTTTTTCTATGCTTAGTGTTAGACAGCTGTGATCATACATGGAATACAATCACAACCCCCTATTATTTTCCCTGGCTCTTTTAGAATAACTACTTGACATCATTAAAATCCATTTAAACATAGTGTTAAATGTGTGATACTCCATGGTGTGAATCTGCCATACTTCACTATTTCTTTTGTTAAATATTTAGGTTTATTGTTTTCTATTATAAATAATGGTGATGCACATCTCATGTCCCAAGTTAAAAAACTAAAAACACTTATTTAACTGAAATTGGAATCCCCAAAATGTATTTTAAGTGGGACTTTTTCAATATATTGCGGTTGTCGATGTTCAACTACACAGAAACATCCAAACTATGGATTGTGCCCAACCATTCAGGTAGCACCATTCTTTGTGGGACAGTATTATCATTTTTTTAAAGATTTTATTTATTTATTTGACAGAGAGAGACCACAAGTAGGCAAAGAGGCAGGCAGAGAGAGAGAGAGAGGGAAGCAGGCTCCCTGCTGAGCAGAGAGCCCGATGCAGGACTCGATCCCAGGACCCTGAGATCATGACCTGAGTCGAAGGCAGCAGTTTAACCCACTGAGCCACCCAGGTGCCCCAACAGTATTCTCATTTTTAAGCTCCTGTGATATATTCAGGGAGGTTTATATATCCATTAGGACATTTTGGATTCCTATGTCAAGGCAACCTTCCTAACAGGCTGTTATTATATTACTGTAATTAATGTCTACATGAGCAGCTGTGCAGAAGTCCTGAACAAAATTCTGTTTCAAAACTGAGTGTCAGAAGATGGCGGGGAAGTAGGAGGAGGCTCCTTTTCAAGCTCTACCCTAAAGTGAGCTGATTACCTACCAAAGAACTCCGACCACCCATGAAATCAGCCTGAGATCAGAATTATACACGTCTGGATCTCTATAGGAGCAGAAGACGCCAGTGGCAGGTAAAGCAGACTGGGAGCATCGGACTGATATCGGAAGATAAACAAAAGGGGGAGGGAGCCACCAGAGGTGACCCATTGGAAAGTAATACCCCAATATGAGAGTGCTCTGCGTCTGGGGACCAGCATTAACTTGGAGTCTGGTTGAAAGCACTCAAAAAACAAAGATCAAAGGATCATGGGGGGAAATAGTGGGAACCTGGGCGATTAGGGTCAGGGACCTAAGTCCCCTGACCCAGGACAGCCTCCCCTGACGCTGAGCCAGAGAGAGTGTGGCGGAGAAATCAGGTCTCCGTCCCTGAGCCGCCAGTGCACCTGACCCGCCAATGCGCCCCAGAACAAGTGGGGTCTGGCTCCCGTGAAGGGCTGAGACCCTGGCCAGACGGCAATCCTGAAACACGCGCATCCCACACCCTCCCTTGGGATACGTGCTCATAGGCGCTAGCCTGCAGCTCTGGCATCCAGAAAAAACAGACATTCCCAGCCCGGGACAGTGGGAAAATCTCAGTGTGCGATCTCTGCTCAGAACCTCTCTGGCGGTCTGGAGCTGCCTAGACAGCCTCCGCTGCCCTGGTATTGGGTACAACGAGGAGCTCCTGCATCCCCAGGGACAGTGATTCAGAACCGACTCTGCCAGAAGCTCTTGCAGAACATTCTGAGGCTTCTCTCTGAGAGGGAGGTCGGGGTGCAGTTTGCTCTCCTCTAAAACTCCAAAACCCATCAAAAGCTGTCAAGGAGAGAGAAAACAGATGAAAGAACATAAAAACCCCCAGAGAACAAAAGCCTGAAAAAAAGAGTTTCCTCAGAGCCCACCCCCTTGAGGGGAGCGGGAGGACCTAACTCAGGGAACATCATTGTCTGAAAACGCACGTGGCAGGCACCTCCCCCAGAAAACCAAACAGGAAAGAAGAAAAAAAAAAAAAAAAAAAGACTACAAGAGAACAATCACCACTACTTCATAAATACAACTTTTATTTTTAACTCTTTACCAATATTCTGGTTCTTTTTTTTTATACATACAGATAATTTTTTAACCTATTTACCATCACACTGAGATGTCCAGTACATCAAATTCTTTAATAACCTTCTAACCTGCACTTTCTGATACATACACCCGTGTTTTTCTTTTGCTTTTCTATTTTTTTAATTCTTTTTTAATTTTAACTTAGTTTAATCTAGTTTATTCTTTTTTAATTTTTATTTTCTACTATACATATAGAGTTAAACTTCAAGGTAATCCCCGTTCCCCAATCAATGCTACCCCTATAGGCAAACCAGTTTCTAATCCCCCTGTAACTTAGGAAAGTTGAGTCCCTTAACAAAAACATCAAGATACCTTCAGGAAGAATCAAAATAACCTTCCTCACCCACACTGAGAATTTATAACCACTCTCCCAATATTTCCTTCTGTCAGTGTTTCTGTGAATTTGTGTTTGTCTTGATAATATATAAATCTTATACTTGGGGTTCTTTCTGATGAGGTTCTTCCCTTTTTTTTGCTTATATATATATATTTTTTTCTCTTCTCATATACTTTTATCAGTCTTTTTGTTTCTATGTTTTTGTTTGTATACTTCACAAACCTTACCTTGTGGCCCATTTGGGCTGAGCCTTCTCTTTCATCTTCCCTTTTTTTTCCTATCTCTCTCTCTCTCTCTCTCTCTTTTTTTTTCCTTTTTTCTTTTCCCTTTTTTTCTTTCTTCTTCTCTATTTCTTTTTCTTTTCTTTTTTCTCTCATTTGGGTGGGGAGCCCTGATTGCACAGAAGTGTTCCAGGGTGCACCTTGACTGCACCACAATCGATAAGTCCAGCTGCATCTGTTCCGTCATCTCTTTCCAAAATGACTAGGAGGAGGAATACCCAACAGAAGAAAAATACAGAGGATGGACCTTCTGCAACAGAGCTAATGGCTATCGACATAGACAATATGTCAGAAAAGGAATTCAGACTAACAATTATCCAGGCAATAGCTAGGTCGGAGAAAGCTATGGATGACCAAACAGAATTGATTAGGGCAGAACTGAAAGCCACCAGGGATGATGTTCACAATGTTAGGGCAGAACTGAAAGCCACCAGGGATGATGTTCAAAATGCTCTCAATGAGTTCCAATCTAATCTAAATTCTCTAAAAGCTCGGGTAACTGAGACAGAAGATAGAATTAGTGATCTGGAGGACAAACAGATAGAGAGAAAGGATCAGGAGGAAGCCTGGAACAAACAGCTCAGAAGCCACAAAAACAGAATCAGGGAAATAAATGATGCCATGAAACGTTCCAACGTCAGAATTATTGGAATCCCTGAAGGGGAGGAAAAAGAAAGAAGTCTAGAAGATATAGTGAAAATTTTTCCCAATCTCACAAATGGAAACAACGTTCATGTACTAGAGGCAGAGAGATTTCCTCCCAAGATTTTAGATTCTCGAAAGTCCTCACGACACCTTATAGTTAAAATGAGGAATTATGTTTCACAACAGACCCTCTTAAAAGCAGCTAGGACAAAGAAGCTCCTTACATACAGAGGAAAGCCCATTAGAATAACGTCAGACCTTTCCACAGAGACCTGGCAAGCCAGGAAGGGCTGGCAAAATATATTCAGAGTACTAAATGAGAAGAACATGCAACCAAGAATACTCTATCCAGCAAGACTGACATTTAAAATGGATGGAGAGATAAAGAGTTTCCAAGACCAGCAAGGCTTAAAAGACTATGCAACCACCAAGCCGACACTGCAGGAAATATTAAGGGGGGTCCTATAAAGGAGAAAAAAATCCTAAGAATATCATTGAACAGAAATATAGAAACAATCTACAGACAGAAAGACTTCAAAGGCAACATGATGTCAATAAAAACCTATCTCTCAATAATCACTCTCAATGTGAATGGCCTAAATGCACCCATAAAATGACACAGGGTTGCAGATTGGATAAAACGACAGGACCCATCCATATGTTGTCTACAAGAGACCCATTTTGAACCTAAGGATACATCCAGACTGAAAGTGAAGGGATGGAGAAGCATCTTTCATGCCAATGGGCCTCAAAAGAAGGCCGGGGTAGCGATTCTCATATCAGATAAATTAGATTTTAAACTAAAGACTGTAGTCAGAGATACAGAAGGACACTACATAATTCTTAAAGGGACTATCCGCCAAGATGATCTAACAATTGTGAATATCTATGCCCCCAATATGGGAGCACCCAATTACATAAGAAAACTATTAATCAAGATAAAGAGTCATATTGATATGAATACAATAATAGTAGGAGATCTTAATATGCCTCTCTCAGAAATAGACAGATCATCGAAGCAGAAAATTAATAAAGAAATAAGAGCATTGAATGAAACATTGGACCAGATGGACCTCATAGACATATACAGAACATTCCGCCCTAAAACAACAGAATACTCATTCTTCTCAAGTGCACATGGAACCTTCTCCAGAATAGACCACATACTGGGTCACAAAGCAGGACTCAACCAATACCAAAAGACTGACATTATTCCCTGCATATTCTCAGATCACAATGCTTTGAAACTGGAGCTCAATCACAAGGAAAAGTTCAGAAGGAACTCAAACACCTGGAAGCTAAAGACCACCTTGCTTAAGAATGCTTGGGATCAAAGATGAACTTAAACAATTCATGGAAACCAATGAGAATGAAGACACTTCGGTCCAAAACCTAAGGGATAGAGCAAAGGCGGTTCTAAGGGGGAAATATATAGCCATCCAAGCCTCCCTCAAAAACATTGAAAAATCCAGAATACACCAGCTGTCTCTACACCTAAAAGAACTGGAGAATCAACAACAAATCAATCCAACTCCACATGCAAGAAGGGAAATAATCAAGATTAGAGCAGAGATCAATGAGGTAGAAACGAGAGATACAGTAGAACGTATCAATGAAACTAGAAGCTGGTTTTTTGAAAGAATCAATAAGATCGATAAACCATTGGCCACACTAATCCAAAAGAAAAGAGAGAAAGCCCAAATTACTAAAATTATGAATGAAAAGGAAGAGATCACAACTAACATCAAGGAAATAGAAACAATCATCAGAAATTATTACCAACAGTTATATGCCAATAAGCTAAGCAACCTAGATGAAATGGATGCATTAGTGGAAAACTACAAACTCCCAAAATTGAGCCAGGAAGAAATTGGCAACCTGAATATACCAATATCTAGTAACGAGATTGAAGCAGTGATCAAAAACCTCCCAAAAAACAAGAGCCCAGGACCTGACGGATTCCCTGGGGAATTCTACCAAACTTTCAAAGAAGAAATAACACCAATTCTCCTGAAGCTGTTCCAAAAAATTGAAGCAGAAGGAAAACTTCCAGACTCTTTTTATGAAGCCAGCATTACCCTGATCCCCAAACCAGGCAAAGACCCTACCAAAAAGGAGAATTTCAGACCAATATCACTGATGAATATGGATGCAAAGATTCTCAACAAGATCCTAGCAAACAGGATCCAGCAGCACATTAAAAAGATTATCCACCATGACCAGGTGGGATTCATCCCTGGGTTGCAAGGTTGGTTCAACATTCGCAAATCAATCAATGTGATAGAACAAATTAATAAGAGAAGAGAGAAGAACCACATGGTCCTCTCAATTGATGCAGAAAAAGCATTTGACAAAATCCAGCATATGTTCCTGATGAAAATGCTTCAAAGTATAGGGATAGAGGGAACATTCCTGAACTTCATAAAATCTATCTATGAAAGACCCACAGCAAATATCATCCTCAATGGGAAAAAGCTTGCAGCCTTCCCGTTGAGATCAGGAACACGACAAGGATGCCCACTCTCACCACTCTTGTTCAACATAGTATTAGAAGTCCTAGCAACGGCAATCAGACAACAAAGAGAAATAAAAGGTATCCAAATTGGCAAGGAAGAAGTCAAACTCTCTCTCTTCGCAGATGACATGAATCTTTATATGGAAAACCCCAAAGACTCCACCCCCAAACTACTAGAACTCATACAGCAATTCAGTAACGTGGCAGGATACAAAGTCAACGTACAGAAATCAGTGGCTTTCTTATACACTAACAATGAAAATACAGAAAGGGAAATTAGAGAATCGATTCCATTTACTATAGCACCAAGAACCATAAGATACCTGGGAATAAACCTAACCAAAGAGGTAAAGGACCTGTACTCGAGGAACTACACAACACTCATGAAAGAAATTGAAGAAGACACAAAAAGATGGAAGACTGTTCCATGCTCTTGGATTGGAAGAATAAACATTGTTAAAATGTCTATACTGCCTAGAGCAATCTATACTTTTAATGCCATTCCTATCAAAATTCCACCGGTATTTTTCAAAGAGCTGGAGCAAATAATCCTAAAATTTGTATGGAATCAGAAGAGACCCTGAATTGCTAAGGAAATGTTGAAAAACAAAAACAAAACTGGCGGCATCATGTTACCCGATTTCAAGCTTTACTACAAAGCTGTGATCACCAAGACAGCATGGTACTGGCATAAAAACAGACACATAGACCAGTGGAACAGAGTGGAGAGCCCAGATATGGACCCTCAACTCTATGGTCAAATAATCTTTGACAAAACAGGAAAAAATATACAATGGATAAAAGACAGTCTCTTCAATAAATGGTGCTGGGAAAACTGGACAGCGATATGTAGAAGAATGAAACTCGACCATTCTCTTACACTGTACACAAAGATAAACTCGAAATGGATAAAAGACCTCAACGTGAGACAGGAATCCATCAGAATCCTAGAGGAGAACATAGGCAGTAACCTCTTCGATATCAGCCACAGCAACTTCTTTCAAGATACGTCTCCAAAGGCCAAGGAAACAAAAGCAAAAATGAACTTTTGGGACTTCATCAAGATCAAAAGCTTCTGCACAGCAAAGGAAACAGTCAACAAAACAAAAAGGCAACCCACGGAATGAGAGAAGATATTTGCAAATGACAGTACAGACAAAAGGTTGATATCCAGGATCTATAAAGAACTTCTCAAACTCAACACACACAAAATAGATAATCATATCAAAAAATGGACAGAAGATATGAACAGACACTTCTCCAATGAAGACATACAAATGGCTATCAGACACATGAAAAAATGTTCATCATCACTAGCCATCAGGGAGATTCAAATTAAAACCACATTGAGATACCACCTGACACCAGTTAGAATGGCCAAAATTAGCAAGACAGGAAACAACGTGTGTTGGAGAGGATGTGGAGAAAGGGGAACTCTCTTACACTGTTGGTGGGAATGCAAGTTAGTGCAGCCACTTTGGAGAACAGTGTGGAGATTCCTGAAGAAATTAAGAATAGAGCTTCCCTATGATCCTGCAATTGCACTGCTGGGTATTTACCCCAAAGATACAGATGGAGTGAAAAGAAGGGCCATCTATACCCCAATATTTATTGTAGCAATGGCTACAGTCGCCAAACTGTGGAAAGAACCAAGATGCCCTTCAAAGGATGAATGGATAAGGAAGATGTGGTCCATATACACAATGGAGTATTATGCCTCCATCAGAAAGGATGAATACCCAACTTTTGTAGCAACATGGACGGGACTGGAAGAGATTATGCTGAGTGAAATAAGTCAAGCAGAGAGAGTCAAGTATCATATGGTCTCACTTATTTGTGGAGCATAACAAATAACATGGAGGACATGGGGAGATGGAGAGGAGAGGGAGTTGAGGGAAACTGGAAGGGGAGATGAACCATGAGAGACTATGGACTCTGAAAAACAACCAGAGGGTTTTGAAGGGGCGGGGGGGGGGCGGTGGGAGGTTGAGGAACCAGGTGGTGGGTAATAGGGAGGGCACGTACTGCATGGAGCACTGGGTGTGATGCCAAAACAATGAACACTGTTATGCTGTAAATAAACAAATAAAAAAAAAACCTAAAAATTCTAATTACAAAGGAAAAAAAAAAACTGAGTGTCAGACACTAAATGGACATTCAAATTGGTTGGTAGTAAAATAGGGGTGGGAAAATTTTCACCAACTGAGCAAAAGGGCAGAAAATTAAAATAAAATCATTGAGTTGGTGTGACTTGGCCAGGAGACAAGCACAGCCTGCCATAAAAACAAAGTATCAATTAAAACAAATTCTATCCCAGAAAAGCAAAGAAAACCACCTACGATCTCGTTCAGCAACATGACTGCATGACAGCTGTGATGTGTATGGCAGTATTTGTATTACCTTCTCTCCAGTTCAGACATGGATTAGCCAGGGGAAAAAAGATTCTATGAGGCAGATGTTGAAGAAACCCTCACAACAAGAAAACCCACTTCAAAGTCATCCATACAAACAATAAAACCCTCACGGCAACACATGCTCACTATAATGCAGCACAGCAAAGTGCCCCCCACTTGTGGAGAAGGAGGCAGGAACAGGGAAATAGCACCGTTTTGTTATCATGTCCCTTGAAGAAACAAGAATGCGTGATGTTTTATTAATGGGCATGATCCCTTTATCCCTTTATCTAAATAACCTGGTAAAAGGTAATAGGGTGATTTCATGCTCTGCTGAAAGGAAGTGGGATGGCTTTCTACCCTAAAGCCCTTGGTGCTCTTTCAAGCACTGCATGATGCATATTTGCCATTTCTTTACCACAAATACCATCACAGTTATATGAAAGAGTTGATCAGGCTTCCTGCAGAAGTGCTCCTATGCTCCAGGGCCTGACGGCTTATGCAGTCATATCCAATATGGACCATGACTACTGTAGTCACAAGGGCAGCAGTCTTTTTTCTTTCCTATCATTTGGTTATGTCACAATATGCTAATTAGCACAAGATCATAAGGTCAGTATATTGTCACGTTGAAGTGATACCTCCTACAGTGCGAAAACTCCCCAGAAAGATCTTAAGACATGTTACCAAGAACCACAAAATTCTGTTATTTTGAACAGGACTTTTTGATCACAAAATCCCAGAGACAGATCTTCCATCCCACGTTGATTTTAAAAAGGCTATGTATTTACTTAATTAACAAATCTGTATTGAATGCCAGTATGAGCAAGCACCTCTAGGCTCTAACCATAAAGCAGTAAATAAAACCAAAAAATGGTGACCTCATGAAGAAAAATAAAGGCGTGCGGAGACAGGGTGTGCCAGCTTGCCATTTTAAACACCGTCATTAGAGAAGGCCTCACTTAGAAGAATTCAGTTGAGCAAGACATAAAGAAGTGAGGGAGTAATCCACAAGGGTATCTGGAGAAATAATATTCCAAGCACAGGCCCAGAAGAAGGACACAACCTCACAAGTTTGAAGAGTAGCAAGGTGCACGGAACAGGATGAACACGAGGAGAATGTAGGAGATTCAGGAAGAAGGGCAAAGTGGCAACCAGGAATATGAGTCTTATGTTGTCGTAGGGTCTTTGGTTTTTTACTGAATGGGGTGGGAAGTCATAGGAGGTTTTGTACAAAGGACTGCTATTACCAGACCTTACTTGTAACAGGACCCCTACATAGGAAATAGGCTGTCAAGAAGTACAAATAGAAGAGGGAGACTAGTCAGGAGACTACTGCAATAATGCAAGAGCAAGATGATAGTGATTTGGACCAAGGTGCAGCAGGGTATCGGTCAGAATATGATGTGGTCAGAATATGAAAGTGGTGCCAAAGAATTTGCTGTTAGATTGAATATAGTTCATGGGACAAAGAGAGGCGTGCAAGGATTGTCTCCAACACAGCTGGATATACAAGTTTAGAGCTCAGGGGCAGGGTCTGGACTAAAATTTGAATCTGGAGTCATCAGTGTAGAAATGGTGCTTAAAGCAAGGAACATGATGTCATAAAACTAAGTGATAAAGTGTTTTAAGTAAAAGGAAATGGGGGAGGCTGGTGGCTCAGTTGCCACACCATATGACTCTTGATCTCAGGGTTGTGAGTTTCAGTCCCATGTTGGCTGTAGAGATAACTTAAAAATAAAACGGAAGGAAGGGGAAGGGGAAGGAAAGGAAAAGTAAAGAGAAGGGAAGAAAGGAGGGAAAGAGGAAGGGAAGAAAGGGAGGGGAAGGAAGAAATGGAGGAGAGGAAAGTAAGAAAATGACCAGTTGTAAAAATCCTATTAGTGGTCAAGTCAGAGTACTAAAAACTGATCTCTGGATTTAAGAACATGGGAGTCGTTCGTATACGTGACATTAGAAGTTTCTCTGAAATGATGGAAGTAAACATCTGACTAAAGTGAGTTTGGGAGGGAATGTGAAGTAAGAAATGGAGACAGTAAACATGAAAACTCTTTCAAAGAATTCTACTCTGAAGAAAACAGAAATGGGGCAGTAGCTACAGGGAAACAGAAGATCAGAAAAGGTGACCTTTAGATGGGAGAAATTCCACTATGTGTTGGTATGAACACTATGGTACAAAGGTAATAATTAGTGCTGTAGGAGGCAGGGAGAGAACTTCCAGAATTGGAAGGAAATGCTGAGACAGCGCTCCTGTGTAACCAATGGAGTAATGGGAGAGAAGGTAAAATTTTGCACACAGAGATAGATCGCTGTGTTAATGAGGTACTAACAATCTATAGAAACTGTCATATTAGTACTTCTGTTTCTGTTTTTCAGTGAAATATGGCTCAAGGTCATCAAATGAGATCGAGGATGGGAGAGGAAATGTTGGAGGCTTTGAAGTAGCCTCAGACAAGCATGAAGAAACTATGGAAAGAGCAGGATGTTGGGGTCCACTGGGGGTGATAGGGCCATCTTCACTGACAAGTGACCTATACAATTACACAGGATCCTATACACAGAAGAAACCTATGATTGGTTTTAAGTTTTGGTATCTCTATCTTGAAATTCTTAATTTTATCTTGGAATTCACGTTGTAGAAGTTTAGTGGGACAGTAGAGCATATGAATGAGCACAGATGTGTCAGGGTGCCGCACACACAAATGGTTGTGGTCCAGTGTGGTAGCCTGCATATGCGTAGAATCAATCCAGAGGAGGGCTGCACACTCACACTGCAAGTGGCCTGACGGATGTCTCAGGGCAGTCTGGGGCACCATAACCTAGGCTGGCCACCCAGAATAGCAGTCAAAACTACAGAGGCAGCAGCTCAAGTGGTAGGGGCACAGGAGAAAGAAAGAACTCTGCATGGGGGCAGCTCCTGGAACCACAAAGGGAAGCCATTTTCCCCTCTGTTAGAGCTTGCCCTGCATTGTCTGACCAAGTATCAACTCATTGGCCACGGCAGTAAGATGGGAATTGCTGGCTCTCAGGCAGCAAACTTGTCAGTAAAACTGTTATAAAATAAAAGCATACACATGAAAATTGCAGTAAAGCATATAAGGGAGTTATTGGAACTCTTCATAAAGTTTAGAATCTCTAGTTTCAAAACCTGCTACAACATCACAAAGCAAAGAGCCACAGGCTTAGAAGAAGGAATTAAATTAAAAATCATCACACTCAGCAGAAAGGAATATTATTTTCATATGAAGCTTCAGATGAACTGGTTACTAATGAAGAAAACAATTTTGTTCTTGCAGTTGAAGAATCAGCAAGAGAGCGTATAAACTAACATCTTGAATTACATATACTTTCAGTTACTGGTACAGTATCCATGCATTACAAGAAATACCAGAAGAAATATTAAAATGCTATTGTATAAATTTATATCTAAAATTAAATTCAGATTTACTTGAAAATGATTTTATGAAGAGTTAAATATTTTTAGAAAATTTGCTCAAAAAGAATCATTAGTTCCAGAAGTACTAAAATTTGTATTTCCAAAGAATTTATCAGAAATATAGGCCAATCTTGTCAAAGTATTAAAAAAACTCTTGAAAGTTCCAATAACAGTTGCACCACTAGAAAGATCCTTCTCAAAATTAAAATCTATCAAAAAATGTTTAGTCTTGGGTTGCCTGGGTGGCTCAGAGGGTTTAAGCCTCTGCCTTGGACTCAGGTCATGATCTCAGGGTCCTGGGATGGAGGCCTGCATCGGGCTCTCTGCTCAGCAGGGAGCCCGCTTCCCTCTCTCTCTCCCTGCCTCTCTGCCTACTTGTGATCTCTCTGCCAAATAAATAAAACTTTTAAAAAAATGTTTAGTCTTGCATTTACTTGAAGTTTCTTTTAATTATATTGACTTGAAATGTTTATAAAAGAATGTTTTAACAATCTAAATTTCATTGTATTACATTATAACACCAAAAATATTAATTTTCTTTCAATTTACAAATGTCTATTACTACTACTCATGAACCACAATTACCCTGTGTTATGGTTTATAAGTCATAAAATATTTTTAAAGTGAAAAAGCTTTATGTTTATTTTAGTGCACTTTATGACTTCTTTCCTGCCCTTTGAACAAAGGGCCCAATGGTTTCATCTGGCACTAGCCCTGCAAATTATGAAGCCAGCCCTGGCTAGTGATCATGAATTTAAAGCAAGACCAAGCAGGGTGCCTGTGTGAGTTTTATTCCAGCCACATTTAGTTGTGTGGAGAGATGGGATTTCAAAAGCTGGAGTTGTGGCAGGTAGGTATCATGGTAGAAGAGGGATAATTTTGTTGAGAATATATGACATTGATAAATGAAGATCAGTTGGTAGTGAATAGACTATACCTTGCCCCAAATGAATACAAAGCCAGGGCATCAGTATATATTTTTAAGTATCATGCAATACCTCAGAGAATGAGGTACTGAGGTATAAGGAATGAGCCAATTCCTTATAATAATACCTCAGAGTATAATAATACCTCAGAGAATGACCATTCTCCAGGGCTCTTTGCATGGGATCCAACAGTGTCTGGGTTAGTTCACTAGTTCTTTTGATAGAAGTACCTGCAAATGTATCAGCTAATGCTGCTTACATGCAGATTCCCTGTCAGTCAGTGGTAGAACATTCCCAAAGGGTCCAACACCTGAATAACTGCCAAGGTTTTCTGTGGGAAAGTTGCCTTATGTGAGCATGTAATTGAAATTCTTCTTCAGCCAACAACATTCTTCAATATGCACATGCTTATCCTCTTTCAAGTTCACATACTCATTCAACATACAACATACTACTACAACATATCTCTACTACTCTATTAACGTCACATTATTTACTAGTTCAGTAATAGTTATTCTGATTACTTTTTGTGATGATTAATTTTACGTGTCAACTTGACTGGACTATGAGGTGCCCAGATATTTTAGCAAACATTTTTCACATTGGGCAAACACACACATTCTAGGTGTGTCCATAAGGGTGTTCTGGGGGAAATTCACATTTGAATCAGTAGACTGTGTAAAGCATTTCCTGATGTAGATGGGCCTCATCCAATCAGCTTAAGGCTAGAATAGAGCAAAGGACCCTCCTGCAAGTGAGAGAGAATTCTTCCCACCTACATAAGCTAGAACATCAGTCTTTTCCTGACTTTGGATGTGAACTGAAACAAGTACTCTTCTTGGGTCTTGAATCTGGAGGCTTTTGGACTAGAATTTACACATCCACTCTCCTAGTTTTCAGGAAACTCAGACTCAGACTTAGGACCTTGGCAGCCTGCATAATCACAGGAGCCAATTCCTTATAATAAATACACATGAACACATAGACACATGCATGTGTACATCCTGTCTGTTCTGGTTCTGGAGAACACCAATACACTGTTCTTCCTTAGTTTATAGATATTACTCTCTTTATTGCAATAACCATAATGTGTTAGCATTCCTCAGCCACAGCACAGCCACAGGCCATACCCTAAATTCTAGCCAGCCAGTCAACTGAATATAAATTACAATACAATCCAGGTAAAAGAAATTAGGTGCCTAAAACCCCACTGCAAAAATAATTCAAACATCTGATATGCTGATGGTTGCTCAGTAGAGTCATCGTCATACTTTCATATTCAACAAATATATTAAGAAAGTATGACTTTGGAGTGCTTGGGTGGCACAGTCAGTTGAACAATGATTTTTGGTTTCTGCTCAGGGCATAATCTCAGGGTCATGGGATTGAGCCAAACATGGGGCTCCATGATCAGTACAGAGTCTGCTTGGGATTCTCTCTTCTCCCCCTCTACCCTTCCATTTCCCTCTCTAGAATAAATAAACAAATCTTAAAAATAAGAGAAAGAAAAAGCAAGAAAGCATGACTGAGAAACATTTTCATAACTTTTTAAATTCTTTAAGTATTTCTATGAAGAATTTATTAATATGCCCATTTTAAAAATGAGGCACAAGGGGATTAAATAGCTTGATCAAGTTCTTAATGGTAGAAGTGAAGACAGAACATGAGTTTTTCCTGAAGTCCTGACTTTTCCACTAACCTTTCATAAATTACTTAAACTCTGATATTGAAATTTGCCATATATGAAATGGGAATAACACTGTCCATCACAGATGGTCACTGTGAGGATTTAGGCAACCTCATGAGTTCCAATGTCCAATACAATGCTTGATGTTTAGGACACTCAATAAATTTTAGTCCTCTCTCCTATGAGTTCTTATTGTCAAATTGGGAAAGATAGTGAATTGCATAGATATCTCTGAAATAAGAATGACAATAGTTCTTCAAACTCTATTCAAACCTGGTAAGTGTAATCTGTAATTTATTGTTTTATGAGCATCTAAACTTAAAAATCTTCATGAGAAGCATAGACTTTTAGTTTTCCAACGACTCTACCATCCCCTATTGTCCCACGTCCTGTCTGATTCAGGTATTCCTATCACCCCTCTAGTGCCTACTTAAGTTTCAGGCTCTGCAAAGAATGTATCCTTTGATTCTGCCACCTCAGTGACTTCCTGGTTTGGGCACAATTACCTGATTTTACTTTAAATATTTGGAGAGTAACACAAAGAATAGTTTGGAGAGTGATGCAAAGAACACAAATTTGGTTCTGATGACCAAATCAAAGTTGCTTTCCTTTCATCGCCAGCAAAGGTTGCCACATATTAGCCACATCCAAAGATTAGAGCTCAGCAATAACTCATAACTGTCAATATACCTAGCAACTCTTAAAAAAAAGAAAAAAAAAACAAGGAGGGAGTGAGGAGGAGGGAAGGGATTAAATTTATAGCAAAGAAAACTAATTTTCAAAGAATTGTTAACTGCTATCTCTAAGGTATATGTGGTCTTTTTTTTTTTTTTTCTTTTCTCTGGAGTGCCTTCAAAAATAACTATTGTAATTTGAGATGCAGACCATACAAAATGGACAAAATGATAAGATAATGAGCAAAAGCATTTCCAAAATGAGACCAGCTGTCGACCTTGTCTTTGGAAGGGAGGTTCTGGCAAACTTCCATTGGCCCCTAGCCTAGTCTTGCTTCAAACTGATTAGCAAACATTCTAGTCAATCAATCCTGTCTCAAATTAAGTTGTTGGTAAGAAGAAGCAGTATGATTTGCATTTCAAAGCTCTCAGGAACTGATAGATGTGACTTCCCTGAGGCTTCTTCATATTCAGTAAAAACAAGACTTCTCTTCTTTCTAAATCAAGAGTGAAGGACAAGTAAACCCAGATTATTTTACATACTAAAGAATGGACTAAAATTGAGCATTCAGATGTTTCTGCATTTGTTGGCAAATGTAAGTGAATAATTTTATATAAACTGTATTTCTACCTTCAGAGGTATCCTGGCCCATATGCAGAACTGCTTGCACAGCTCTACTTGGTTCTAGAAATAGATAGCTGGTCTATTCTGAGACAGGTTCATTGTCTTTATTATTGACTAACCCTTTTACTTTAGGCTTCCATTCTATTTTATACTGCTTTAAGAATTATAATGTGAACTGAGACATATTCCAATCTTCAGGACAATAATGCCAAAATAAAATTCTTTCCTTTTCCAGTTATCTGAAGATTCTATAAAAATTGAATGTTACTCAATTTCAGTAAATGTCTGAAAGTATGTTATTATCAGAGTATTAAGCTAAATTATGGCCTTAAAGTATAAAGCAAACTTTATATCCAGGGTAGGTCTAACAGGATAGGTCTAAGAGACCATCTAGTTCAAAGTCATGGATTTGAAGTTCAGGACACTGTGGCTCAAAAATATTAAGTGATCTATTGCCAATTAGTACCAGAGCTTGAACCAAAAGGTAGGTTTTCTGATTCTAAGCCAAAAGCTTTTCCACTGTAAGACATAATTTTGCCTTCTCAGGAAACCTAAGAGTCTAAGTCCCAGAGTAACTTAAAAGAACTTGGATCCTTGTGAATCATTTAGTAATACAGAAATAAGGTGGCTTTAATGTGTATAGAATTGATCGTGTGACCCTATATAGAACATTAAGCCGGAAAATAGTTGGGAAATAAAGCTGGCAACAAGCCATGTCATGCTATGTATACCCATGCTAGGAGATAATATAATTTCTACCTTACCTACTTTATGACAGTATGAGTGGCTTATAAGTATTCAAATCCTAAAGTGCTGGCAGCATTCCAGTGATAGCACAGTGTTGGGGTGCATATGAGCTTGGAAACTCTTTAAGGTGTAGAATCCTCAAAATGTAGGAGTGGAGGAAAGAGAAAGAATCCCATTCATCATTATTGTAAACCAGAGGGAAATATTTTTATTCTAAGCATTAGGCAGAACAGGAAAAACTTTTCTTCTACCTCTTATATTCTGTGTCTGAAGCCCTGTGAATTAAACCAACACAATAAAGAAAAAAAAAAAGGCATACAAATATAACTGATGCTTTGAATTTTACATGTATGGGGCCACATAGGAAAGAAGTGAAAAACCTAGGGGGAAAAAAAAAGGAAAGAGTTTTAAGCTTATATACTATTTTAACAAAGGATGATAAATTATGGAGAACTAACTAGAGAAAGGAAAGGAGGGTTTGTGCTCCAAGGGAGTAAATTGTGTAAGGAAAATATATAGGGAAACTAAAGGAAGATAAAGGTTATTTAAGTAAGGTTTGTTTGTACAGACTCTTGATGCCAACTTTTCATCTTTGTGGATAAAATTCCCCCAGAAAGAAGATTTTTTGCGGTCATCATTTCTCAGAATTTTCTGCATTTAGTCAAAGAAGGGAAGCTTTGAGGCATCTTTCTGTATCTATTGATTCTCAATTGTCTTCAATGCAAAAGAATCCATACGTCAAAGTGGCATATTTTGGGGTGGCATATTTTTATTCCCTTCAATCCAAGAAAAAATGGGAAAGGCCCTACAGAACTACTTTATACAGAGGAAGGATCTAGTGGATAGAAGAACAAGAGATCATACGCAATTTTAAACCTTAGTTGCTGGAAGTTGGTTTAAAGACCATCATACACAGCTCGCAGGTTTTACAGTTGAGGAAAGTAAGGCTGCTATAGCTTTGTCTATGGTCTTCAGCTAATGGATAACTACTTAATTCAGAGAAAGGATCTAGTGGGTAGAAGAACAAGAGATCTTATGCAATTTTAAAACTTAGTTGCTGGAAGACGGTTTAAAGACCATCATATATAGCTCGCAGGTTTTACAGTTGAGAAAAGTAAGGCTGCTATACCTTTGCCTATGGTCTTCAGCTAATGGATAACAAAGAAAGTGTTTAAATAGATCTCTTGACTTCCAGTCCAGCTCAGTACTTCAATAAAGTCAATTCATCAAGCAGGGATTTGCTGGAAGATGTGCCCTACAATACCGTACAAGAAACATGATCTTCATCCTTGATATAGTCAACACCAAGTATTTCAAACAGAATGCCTACAGCACTTTCTTACAAGCACCTGTATCTCTGATTCTAAGTGGCACTTGGCAGACTGTTCTCATAGAAGATATAATCTAATACATATAGTCAATAAATTTCAGACCAAAAACCCTACAGATTAAGGAAATAGATCTCAGTATTTTTTCCATCAACCCTACAGAAAGAAAGTTGTAACTGAAAAAATATTCATTGTAGAAAAAGTATGCCTAATTCCTAACCAATGTCCATGGGTTATTTTCAGCAGCAACTTGAAAACAGACTCTAAATGCCAAATACATGTATCTTTTGATACTATTGTTCTATGGTGCTATCCGGTTAGGATGAAGCCAACAAAACGGAAAGGAAAGAGCATTTATAGTTTGAAAATTCCCTGACTTCTGGCCTCAAACATCGAGGCCAATGTCAGAGATTGTTTAAAAATACATTCTTGGGATACTCCTTTACTCTTTCAACATAATACTCAAAGTATGAAGACTATGCCAAACATGAGGAAAAAGGACACTAGACTTTGACACTAACATTTCACAGCACAGGTCCATTTTTGTAATTCTGGAATAGGTCTCACTGATCTCACCAAAGTAGGAGAGGCACACAAATCAGCATTTGAAAATGCAAAGTTATATGAACAGTACAGATCATTCAGTTTGAAGGAAATGTAAGCAAATATATAGAAATGGAAAGTTACTAGTATGTTCCAAGAAATTAATTCTGGAAATATATTCTAGGTAAGAAATTCTACTGCCGTTTTTGGCTCTGGAGTCCAATAAATCTGAGTCTAAATTGCCCCTTTGTCTTCTATCAGGAAATTCACCCCTTTCTCTTAATCTTTGTTCTGTAGAATGGGAACAAAAATAGAACTTGTAGTATTGAGGCAAAAATGAAATGAAATAAGTGAATTCAATGTTCTTCACACAATTTCTCACAAATAGAGAGAAGCAAATATAAGCATTAATTATTATTATTACTTACAATAGAAATTTTATACAGGCAAATTGGAAGATATGAACTAGTAAGGAGTTGGGTTGAATCATAGAACTATCAATTACAATGTACACAATCAAATCTACTGAAATGGTTACTGAAATCTCACGTATATATTAGAAAAATACTTAGAAGTCAAGCTGTTCCAAGAAAAATCTATTGCAGCCATCAATAGCTCATAATCTGGCCCTTAAACAGGGTTTTTTCTCATTTGGAGATGTACTATCTGTGAAAAGAAAAGGAACCATTTTCATTATGGGAAAACATGCTTTGGATTAGTGCTTAGGAGAGGCACTGTCTGCTAATAAATTTTGCTTTGTAGTCATTAAAGTGAAAAGCCCACAATACTTGCTTGGATCTATTTCTGATATGGCAGGTAACTATCAAAATCACATAGTTTGTTAAAGTATTTCAGTGAATATATACAGCAAAGCTGGTGAATTCAGAGCAAAGCTGCTCTGAATTTCTCCTAAATGAAATAACCTGTATGTCTCCTAAGTAAATATGTCATTTTGAAGACTTCTTTAGTACAAAAACTTTTCCTGAGTAATAAGAGAATCCCACTAGCTTGATACGTAGTTACATTTGCCTTTGTCTATTGTTCATGGTTACTGATAATTCTTAGTAAATGTGTTTAACTCATATGATGTAATATGCAACATTTTTATGGAGTTCTTTGTATGCCTCTTCCTAAATCCCACAAGTTGCTCAGAAGCAGCACAACCATGTTTGTGTTATTCTACATGACAAAAGTAGTAATAATAGAGTTCAATGCAGACACAATAAACACTGAATAAATTGCACCTTTAGCCAAAAGCGTGAAATACCCTTCCTAGTCATAATACTATCTCTATTGGGTATTTTGTATACAGAGAATCATAAGAATTAATGCAACTAGATGAAAGACCTTGGAGTATCAGATACAGTGGAATGAGCTCCTGTTACTAGAGTTTTAGAAAGTCTGTGTACCAAGAGAGTGTTTCAAGAGATTCATGGGCAGACATTGCACAAAATGAATCACTAATGTCCCTCAAAACTCAAATTCTATAATTTAATATTCTGCCAATGCTATTTCACAAACATATATATATATTTAATGGTTCTTACCAGCTTCTATTTCACTCACTTTTGAAAGGTCATTTAATTTTTTTAAGTGAGCTAATTAGTGAGCAAGGTAGTCTTGAATGATTGCAGGTGGCAATACTATCCTATTACCCTACTAAAAGCTAAGGTGACACCAATTAAATTAAGGGTGACTGATAATTCTCCTTTATTACTACACCTGTATTCATATTTAGATACTTTTCATTAATGCTCTTGGGGTCAGTTAAAAGATAAAGGAGAACTCAACTTAGCCCATTAATAAAATTTAAAAGTTGAGTTTCCAGGCTCTATATACTAATTACTCTCTGCCACCACCAAAGCATTTTAAATCTGCACAGATGAGCACACAAGCGATGAAAAGAGACTCTCTAGAAAATGAACCTAGAGGAAGGAAAAAAAATAACAGAGGATAAACAAGATCCGCAGTCCTGCCAATTCTTCTCTCATCCCAATGGTACTTTCAACTTCTTAATGTTGGTTGATGCTGTTCTCAGGTGACCTGCTGTTCTAAATGCCTCGTTGTTTGGGAACCAAAAGAAAAAGGATTCTTACTGCTGATAACCTGATTAAGAATTTTGAAAACAAGAGACACAGCAGGTAATGATCTTTCTGCACGGGACCTCTGCACTTTGAAACCACTCAAGCTTTCAGAACATAAAGATGTGACCTTTCCAGTTCTTGTGCTTCCTCCATGGTTCAGTGCTGGTTGGTGAAAGGAAAACACCTATAGAATCCTCTTAATTGGCTCCCAAAACAAATGAAGGGATCACCATGTAAACCACTACTCCAGACTCATTTTATTTATTCTAAGGAGCATTAATGAGCCCCTTCTATTTAAATGTGCCTTTGGGTATCTGTCTGTCTGTCTGTCTTTTGAAAGTATAACTAGGTAGTACCCTGAGGACTCTTCCCAGTCATGTAAACTCTTGCCCATTTTCAGCTTTTCCCTGACAATGGCATTCGAGTTGAATGCTGATCATTAAAGAAATTTTAGTGAAATATTTTAGAAAATTCTAATTCCAGTTTAAAAAAAAAGAAAATCAGAGCATTGAAACAGCACAATCACTTGAAGCACTGATTCAAGAAACCTTTTCAAAATTACAAGTATGTTCCCAAAAAAGGAAAAAACTAAAAATATCCTAGAAAATCTTAAAAACCCACAGGAAAAAAACCCTTTAGTCTATCAGCAAAAAGGATCAAGTCTTTCATTTAAAAAAAAAAAAAGGTCAAGATGGCGGAGAACTAGCAAGCTGAGACGACACCAGGTAGCAGGAAATCAGCTAGATAGCTTATCAATCCATTCCAAACACCTACAAATCCAACAGGAGATCGAAGAGAAGAAGAGCAACAATTCTAGAAACAGAAAATCGACCACTTTCTGAAAGGTAGGACTGGCGGAGAAGTGAATCCAAAGTGATGGGAAGATAGGCCACAGAGGGAGGGGCTGGCTCCCAGCAAGTGGCGGAGAAACAGAGCACAAAATCAGGACTTTTAAAAGTCTGCTCCATGGAGGGACATCGCTCCAGAGGCTACACCGGGGTGAAGCCCACACGGGGACAGCATGGCCTTAGGTCCCACGGGGTCACAGAAGGATTGGGGCTGTCTGAGTGTCACAGAGCTTGCAGGTATTAGAGCAGGGAAGCCAGCTACAGAGATGGGGCCGAGGAGTGAGCTCACAACTTGAGGTTACCTTGAACCGTAATCCATGGCAACTGTTCTGTGAGTGGGGTCCCCACAAGATCCGGGGAGACGCCGCTGGAAGAGCTCAGGGATCTGCAGGGTTTGGAGACTCCAGGTGGAGCTGTGTGCTAGAGACAGAGACACTTGGTCACAGGCTGGGTGAGCTCAGAGTGCAGCCAGAGGCCAGGGAGACGGGAGTGATTGAACACTTTTCTCTGAGCGTGGCCAGAGGCCAGGAAGACAGGAGTGATTGAGTGCTTTTCTCTGAGGGCGCACTGGGAGTGGGGCCCTGAGCTCTCAGCTCCTCCGGGGCGGAGAGCAGGAGGCCGCCATTTTCATTCCCGTCCTCCGGAACTCTACAGAAAGCATTCAGGGGAAAAAAAGCTCCCAAAAGCGAACCTGAGAGGATTATTTAGCCTGGCCCCTGGTAAGGGCAGTGTAATTCTGCCTCCAGCAAAGACACTTGAAAATCACTACAAAAGGCCCCTCCCCCAGAAGATCAACAAGAAATCCAGCCAAGACCAAGTTCACTTACCGAGGAGAACAGCGGAATTCCAGAAGAGGAGAAAGCAAAGCATGGAATTCATGGCTTTCTCCCCATGATGCTTTAGTCTTACGAAGTTAATCATTTTTTTTAATTTTATTTTTTTTCTTCTGCTAGTTTTTTTAACTTTTACCCTTTCCTCCTTTAACGTTTTTTAACTAGTTTATCTTAACAATACCTTTTATTTAAAAAAAATCTTTTTTGAACCTTCATTATTATAGTCATATTTGAGTCTTCATTATATCTAACTTTATTTTTTGTATACACATAGGGTTTTTTCTTCCAAAAAATTTGGGGTACAACTTCTTCTAATAGATCAAAATACACCCTAAACCTAACACCAGGCTTGTTCTAGTCTCCAGCCTGAGCAAATTCTCTCCACTTTCTTTTTCTTTATTCTCCCAACCAACTTATCAACATCTTTTATAGAAATTAAAAAAAAATTTTTTTTCATCCTTACAGTCATAGTCCATTCCTTCATTGTGTTTACCCTTATATATGTTTTTCATTCTTTAAAATTTGGGGAGGTAGTTTCTTCTAAGAGACCAAAATACTCCCAAAATTAAGTGGGTGACCATGTTCTAGTCACCAGTCTAATATATATATATTTTTTTATTTTTTCTTTATTTGTTCTTTTAATTTTTTTTTTCTAAACTTCTTTTTAACCTCTTTCTCACCCCCCACCATGATTTGGGGTCTCTTCTGATTTGGTTAAAGCATATTTTCCTAGGGTCTTTGCGACCCTTTTAGTATTTTATTCGCTCATTCATATATTCTTATCTGGACAAAATGACAAGATGGAAAAACTCAACCACAAAAAAAAAACCAAGAGGTAGGATAGGGACCTAATCAATATGGGATTTGGTAATATGTCAGATCTAAAGTTCAGAATAACTATTTTCAATGTTCTAGCCGGGCTCAAAAAAGGCAAGGAAGATATTAGAGAAACACTCTCTGGAGACATAAAAGCCCTTTCTGGAGAAATAAAAGAACTGAAATCTAACCAAATTGAACTAAAAAAAAAAAACTATTAATGAGGTGAATAAAAAATGGAGGCTCTTACTGCTAGGATAAATGGGGCAGAAGAAAGAATTAGTGATATAGAAGACCAAATGACAGAGAATAAAGAAGCTGAGCAAAAGAGAGACAAACAACCACTGGACCATGAGGGGAGAATTTGAGAGATAAGTGATACCATAAGACAAAACAACATTAGAATAATTGGGATTCCAGAAGAAGAAGAAACAGAGAGGGGAGCAGAAGGTATATTGGAGAGAATTATTGTAGAGAATTTCCCCAATATGGCAAAGGGAACAAGCATCAAAATCCAGGACGTGCAGAGAACCCCCCTCAAAATCAGTAAGAATAGGTCCACACTCTGTCACTTAATAGAAAAATTTACGAGTCTTAGCAACAAAGAGAAAATCCTGAAAACAGCCCGGGAAAAGAAGTCTGTAACATACAATGGTAAAAATATTAGATTGGCAGCAGACTTACCCACAGGTCTAAAATATTAGACCTGGCAGGCCAGAAAGAGCTGGCATGATATAGTCAGAGCACTAAATGAGAAAAACATGCAGCCAAGAATACTATATCCAGCTAAGCTATCACTGAAAATAGAAGGAAAGATAAAAAGCTTCCAGGACAAACAAAAACTGAAAGAATTTGTAAACGCCAAACCAGCTCTACAGGAAATATTGAAAGGGGTCCTCTAAGCAAAGAGAAAGCCTAAAAGTAGTAGATCAGAAAGGAACAGAGACAATATACAGTAACAGTCACCTTACAGTCAATACATGGAACTAAATTAATCTCTCTCAATAGTTACCCTGAATGTAAATGGGCTAAATGCCCCAATCAAAAGACAAAGGGTATCAGAATGGAGAAAAAAACAAAACCCACCAATATGCTGCCTACAAGAAACTCATTTAAGACCCAAAGATACCACAATATTTAATGTGAGGGGGTAGAAAACAACTTACCATGCTATTGGACATCAAAAGAAAACTGGGGTGGCAATCCTTATATCAGATCAATTAGATTTTAAGCCAAAGACGATAATAAGAGATGAGGAAGGACACTATATCATATTCAAAGGGTCTGTCCGACAAGAAAATCTAACAATTTAAATATCTATGCCCCTAACATGGAAGAAGCCAACTATATAAACCAATTAATAACAAAATCAAAGAAACAAATCAACAATAATACAATAATAGTAGGGGACTTTAACACTCCCCTCACTGAAATAGACAGATCATCCAAGCAAAAGATCAACAAGGAAATAAAGGCCTTAAATGACACACTGGACCAGATGAACAGCACAGATATATTCAGAACATTCCATCCCAAAGCAACAGAATACACATTCTTCTCTAGTGCACATGGAACCTTCTCCAGAAGAGATCATATCCTGGGTCACAAATCAGGTCTCAACCAGTACCAAAAGATTGGGACCATTCCCTGCATATTTTCATACACAATGTTCTGAAGCTGGAACTCAATCACAAGAGGAAATTTGGAAAGAACCCAAATACATGGAGACTATACAGCATCCTTCTAAAGAATGAATGGGTCAACCAGGAAATTAAAGAAGTACTGAAAAAAGTCATGGAAACAAATGATAATGAAAACACATGGTTCAAAATCTGTGGGACACAGCAAACACAGTCCTAAGAGGAAAATATATAGTGATACAAGCCTTTCTCAAGAAACAAGAAAGGTCTCAAATACACAACCTAACTCTACACCTAAAGGAGCTGGAGAAAAAAACAACAAAGAAAACCTAAATCCAGCACGGGAAGAGAAATAATAAAGATCAGAGCAGAAAGCAATGAAATGTTAACCAAAAAAATAATAGAACCAACGAAACTAGGAGCTGGTTCTTTGAAAGAATTAATAAGATTGATAAATCCCTAGCCAGACTTATTAAAAAGAGAAATGATCCAAATAAATAAAATCATGAATGAAAGAGGAGAGATCACAACCAACACCAAAGAAATACAAACAATTACAAGAACATATTATGAGCAACTCTATGCCAACAAATTTGACAATCTGGAAGAAATGGTTGCATTCCTAGAGACATATAAACTACCACAACTGAACCAGGAGGAAATAGAAAACCTGAACAGACCCATAACCAGTAAGGAGATTGAAACGGTCATCAAAAATCACCCAGAACACAAGAGCCCAGGGCCAGACGGCTTCCCAGGGGAATTCTCCAAACATTTAAAGAAGAACTAATTCCTATTCTCCTGAAACTGTTCCAAAAAATAGAAATGGAAGGAAAACTTCCAAACCCATTTTATGAGGCCAGCATCACCTTGATCCCAAAACCATACAAGATCCCATAAAAAAGAGAATTACAGACCAATATCCTTGATGAACACAGATGTGAAAATTCTCAGTGAAATACTAGCCAATAGGATCCAACAGTACATTAAAAGGAATATTCACCACAACCGAAAGGAATTTACTCCAGGGCTACAAGGTTGGTGCAATATCCACAAATCAATCAATGTGATACATTAATAAAAGAAAGAACAAGAACCATATGACACTGTCAATAGATGCTGAAAAAGCATTTGACAAAGTACAGCATCCCTTTCTGACTAAAACTCTTCAAAGTTTAGGGATAGAAGGCACATACCTCAATATTATCAAAGCCATCTATGAAAAACCCACCACAAATATCATTCTCAATGGAGAAAAACTGAAAGCTTTTCCACTAAGGTCAGGAACATGGCAGGGATGTCCATTATCACCACTGCTATTCAACATAGTACTAGAAGTCCTAGCCTCAGCAATCAGAAAACAAAGGAAATTAAATGCATTGAAATTGATGAAGAAGAAGCCAAACTATCACTCTTACAGATCAATGGAACAGAATAGAGAGCCCAGAAATAGACCCTCAACTCTATGGTCAACTAATCTTCAATGAAGCAGGAAACAATGTCCAATGGAAAAAATACAGTCTCTTCAACAAATAATGTTGGGAAAATTGGACAGCCACATGCAGAAAAATGAAATTGGACCATTTCCTTACACCACGCACGAACATAGACTCAAAATGGATGAAGGACCTCAATGTGAGAAAGGAATCCATCAAAATCCTTGAGGAGAACACCTGGCAGAAACCTCTTCAACCTCAGCCACAGCAACTTCTTCCTAGGAACATTGGCAAAGGCAAGGGAAGCAAGGGCAAAAATGAACTATTGGTATTTCATCAAGATCAAAAGCTTTTGCACAGCAAAGGAAACAGTTAACAAAACCAATGGGAGAAGATATTTGCAAACGACATATCAGATAAAGGGCTAGTATCCAAAATCTATAAAGAGTTTAGCAAACTCAACACCCAAAGAACAAATAATCCAATCAAGAAATGGGCAGAGGACATGAACAGACATTTCTGCAAAGAAGACATCCAGATGGCCAACAGACACATGGAAAAAGGCTCCACATCACTTGGCATCAGGGAAATACAAATCAAAACCACAATGAGATACCACCTCACACCAGTCAGAATGGCTAAAATTAACAAGTCGGGAAATGACAGATGTTGGAGAGGATATGGAGAAAGGGGAACCCTCCTCCACTGTTGGTGGGAACGCAAGCTGGTGCAGCCACTCTGGAAAACAGCATGGAAGTTCCTCAAAAAGTTGAAAATAGAGCTACCCTATGACCCCGCAATTGCACTACTGGGTATTTACCCTAAAGATACAAACGTAGTGATCTGAAGGGGCACGTGCACCCAAATGTTTATAGCAGCAATGTCCACAATAGCCAAACTATGGAAAGAACCTAGATGTCCATCAACAGATGAATGGATAAAGAAGATGTGGTATACACACACACACACACACACACACACACAATGGAATACTATGCAGCCATCAAAATAAATGAAATCTTGCCATTTGTGACAACGTGGATAAAACTAGAGGGTATTATGCTTAGCAAAATAAGTCAGTTGGAGAAAGATAACTATCATATGTCTCCGTGATATGAGGAAGTGGAGATGCAACATGGGGGGCTCAGGGAGTAGGAAAAGAATAAATGAAACAAAATGGGATCAGGAGGGAGACAAACTGTAAGAGACTCTTAATGTCACATAACAAATTGAGGTTGACCAGGGGGAGGGTGGTGGGGTTATGGACATTGGGGAGGGTATGTGCTATGGTGAGTGCTGTGAAGTGTGTAAACCTGGCTATTCACAGACCTGTACCCCTGGCCCAATAATATATTATATGTTAATAAAAAAATTTTTTTAATTATAAAAAAAAGAGAATGTAAATATCTGGCATCATATTTTTTTCACAGCAGCATTTAACACCAAAAATACAGTAGAACAACACTTATATAGATATTTAGATATTTATTTAGATACTCTAAAAGAGAAACTGAGAGGGGCTTCTGGGTGGCTCAGTCGGTTAAGCGGCCAACTCATGATTTTATCTCAGGTCATGATCTCGGGGTCATAAGATAGAACCCCACATAGGGCTCCATGCTCAGCAGGGAGTCTGCTTGAGATTTTCTCTTTCTGCCCCTCCCCCCACTTGTACATTCTCTCTAAAAGAAATAAATATTAATAAAAAAGAGAGAGAGAAACTGAGAACCAAAGGTTTTACACCCAGCCAAACTGAGCCTGAAATACAAACCTCAGGCAGTATTAAATACACAGAACTCAGGCAATATACAAACATCACAGTTAACAAAAATCAAAAGAGAAAAGAATGTAACACAGAGAGGAAATCAAGAGTTCTGCATACAGATACACAATTTGTACAATTCACAATTCTGAAGGATATCATTCACCTAGACCCAGACATGAATGGCAACCCCTAGAGCTGTGTAGAGACAACGTACACAAAGAAAGCCAGCAGTCCTGAGGAGATTTACCTCATTACCTTATCTGTAATTGCCAGGAGTCAAAGTATGTCATTTAAAGTGATAAGTCACTAAACTGTACCCAAAACTAATTAATACATTATATGTTAATTAACTGAATTTAAATTAAATAAAAAATTACCAGCAAAAAAAATTACCTGCAAAATAAATAGATACTGTGTTAAATAAAAAAATAAAGTGATAAATCAAATTTGAGAAATATAAACACATTTAACAGTAAAGTGGTAAATACTAAATATTAAAACACTGATAAGGTCATTGGTTAAATTACGGAAGGGAAAGAAACAGGAGGAAGAAACAAAGAGAAACCTAATTTTAATACTGAGCCAAACAGAAGAATAACACTATGTAAATTAATGTGTGATTAAAAATATTATATAAAGTTGTCATTTAAAAGGTAACCACTGAGTAATTATCCAAACCTAACTGCCACAAATATTGTTCATAAACAAATCAGACCACATAGTGAAAAATTTTGAAAACTGATAAACATAAAATCTAATATAAGACATAATAGTTACACCTAACCTTTTATCTATCAGTAAATCTTTACACACACGTACACAGACACACCCCACATTTAAAGGTGATATGTAGGGGCGCCTGGGTGGCTCAGTGGGTTAAAGCCTCTGCCTTCGGCTCAGGTCATGATCTCAGGGTCCTGGGATCGAGCCCCGCATCGGGCTCTCTGCTCAGCGGGGAGCCTGCTTCCCTTCCTCTCTCTCTGTCTGCCTCTCGGCCTATCTGTGATCTCTGTCTATCAAATAAATAAATAAAATCTTAAAAATAAATAAATAAATAAATAAATAATAAAGGTGATATGTAGGGGCACCTGGGTGGCTCAGTGGGTTAAAGGTGATATGTATAAACAAACATTATATTAAAATATCGCTAAAGAACGCAAAAAAATTTGATCAGACTTTCAGAATAGTTACATTAGGAACTTGACATATTATAAAACACAAATATTTAAAGTATCCAGAAATTTTAAAAAAAAGTATCTGGGGGCGCCTGGGTGGCTCAGTGGTTTAAGCCTCTGCCTTCAGCTCAGGTCATGATCCCAGGGTCCTGGGATCGAGCCCCGCATCGGGCTCTCTGCTCAGTGGGGAGCCTGTTTCTCCCTCTCTCTCTGCCTGCCTCTCTGCCTACTTGTGACCTCTCTCTCTGTCAAATAAAATAAATTTAAAAAAAAAAGTATCTGGAAACTAAGTGCATACAGCAAATCAATAAGCATTTCTTCAAAACATCTCCTAAATGTCCATAAGAATGGTGGGAGCCTGTGACATGTGAGCTGGAACCTGCTCCCATTCCTTCCTCAGCTACATGTTACAGAATGTCTCCTCTGTATCTGGAGGCCAAAAAGATGGGAGCTCCTTTTTAACTTCACTTCCAGTCAAAAGCTAAGATCTCACCCCAGGAGGTCAGTTTGCCAGGATCTCTCCCTGCAGTCACCTCCCACTCCATTTTCAAGGAAAAGAAATAAATATGGCATCTCAAATTGTGGAGTAAAGACTGGACATTTTGATAAATGGTGTTTTGATAACTAGGTAGAAATATGAAAAAATAAAATTGGATCCATTTTTCACATTAGATACTAGAATAAATTCCAAATAAAAAACTTAAATATAAATAAAGATAAAACCATAAAAGTAATATATAATATGGAATTTTTTAAAAACTTGGTAGAGAGTAAAGCCTTTCTATTTCTGAAAATCGAGAATTAATGAAATATTAACAACTTACTACATAAATGTAAAAAGCTTCTAATTGCAAAAATAATAAGCAAAATTAAAAGACATATAGTAAGTTGGAAGAAACATCTGTAACCATATCAGAGATAAAGTGTTAGTCTAATATATAGTAAGTTCTTAGAACTGAAATGGAAAGACTTAACAACAATAAGCAAACACATCCAAAGATATAAAGAGATAGTTCTCAGAAAAATTTAAATGACTCTTTGACAGATGTCAACCCTAGTTATAAAATGAGAAATGCAAATTAAATTACCCTGAAATACCATTTGTCACCTTTTATATTGGCAAAAACTTGTTTTTATAACATACACCATACGTGGGACTATGGAATATAAAATTTTACTATTCCTATGGAGGGCAAATAGTACCTAGCAAAGTTACAAATACATATAATCTTTGACAAGGCAATTCCACTTTGGATTTATAAGTACTTGAATGTGTGCAAAATAATGTATGGATAACTATACTCTTTGAAGCATTATTAGCAAACAATTGGAAATTAACCTTACCATTTTTCAATACGGAGACGAGTTAAGTAAATTATAGCATATTAATATCTATGCAACATAATGCTACACAGTCATAAAAGAACTGCATATGGGGATGTGAAGCTCAGCATAGTGACTACGGTTAATGACACAGTATTCCATAGTTGAAAGTTGCTAAGAGAATAAATCTTAAAGTTCTCATCACAAGAAAAAGAATTGTATATATGTATGGTAGCAGATGTTAACTAGACTTACAGTGATCATTTCGCTATATGTACAAGTATCAAATCCCTATATTGTACACCTGAAACGACTATGTTATATTTCAATCATACCTCAATATATTTTTAATTACAAAAATGCTGCCTATTGGCTGATATGGAATATGTTTAGAGAAAAACCAAGGTCTAGAACAGTGTGTTTAATATAATACCTTTTATGTAAAATGTGAGAAGCTAACACTTGTTTTTCTTGGCATGTGCAAACAGAAATTCAGGAAGGATGCACAACAACAAAATAATAATAGTAACCTAATGATGTGGGCCATGGCAGCTGGATGGGGGACAATTATGAGACTAGGAGAAAGATTTTTCAATGTTTACTTTTTAAAAAATATTTTAAAAGTTTCTTAGTTTCTTGGGATGCCTGGGTGGCTCAGTTGGTTAAGCATCTGCCTTTGACTCAGGTCATGATCCCTGGGTCCTAGGATGGAGTCCCCCGTCTGGCTTCTTGCTCAGCAGGGAGTTTTGTTCTCCCTCTGCCTGCCCCTCCCCCTGCTTATGCTCGCTATTTCTCTCTCTCTCTCTCTCTCTCTCTCTCTGATGAATAAATAAATCTTTTTAAAAATAAATAAATAATAAAAATAGTTTCTTACTAAAAATACAATTTCAAATTAAAAAATTATGGTATAGGTCAAATAATTCATTCTCCATGAACCAGTCACTTCTCCTTCCTTCAAAACCCTCAGGAAAACATACTCAGAGAGAACAACTGTAAAAAAATTTTTTTTTTTAAAGTAAAGCCAACATTTATTACTATTTATTGATAGATGAGTTAGATTTGGCCCAAACTCCACAGGCTGAATCACCTGGAGAACTCTTAACAGCTTTGTGTTGAGACCTAAATGGACTTCTTCCTCTTAAAGATTATTTATTTATTTAATAGAGAGAGATCACAAGTAGATAGAGAGGCAGGCAGAGAGAGAAGGGAAGAGAGGAGAGAGGGAAGCAGGCTCCCTGCTGAGCAGAGAGCCCGACTCGGGACTCGATCCCAGGACCCCAAGATCATGACCTGAGCCGAAGGCAGCGGCTTAACCCACTGAGCCACCCAGGCGCCCCTGGACTTCTTCCTCTTGAAAGGAAATGTGAATCTCAGAGTTTCACACCCACCAGGGCGTTAGAAAAGCAAAGCAGGGAAAGGACAAGAATAACACTTTTTTCAAAGCCCAGCATTAACCTAGGCCTTTTCCAGTTGGAGCAATAGCTGAGGGCCAGCATCCCAGGAAGATAGACAGGGACACAAGCATGGCCCCTGAAACCCTCACTCTGCCTCCTCCTAGAAATTTGTAAAGAGAAATAAATGTTTGTTCAGTGATCTTGTGGTTAGAATGAGAAGGAAGACCAAACGCACAATGATTCAAGACTCCACCTACAGAATATGAGAACCTATCATTTTCCAAAATGAAAACACTATTCCTTATTTTGGGGAAATGGACCTTATTGCCCTTGATCAACACTCAGAGACAAGAAGTTAGAGGAAGAGCCCCATGCTCTCTGGAGAGGCTAACTGCGTTTTCTTCTTCAAGGTTAAGTTCAGAAGTTCTTTAGTTAACAGAAGACATGGGTTTAACGCTTCCTATCAATAAATATTTGCATATATATAACCAACAGGAATTGAATCTACAATGTGCATACATTTCTTGTAACTTGAAAAACTCTAACATTAAACCAAGTAGAAATGTAATTATAGATAATACAATACACACAGTTATAGCTTAAATTTTAAATGGAGCACTTTTGCATGCTAGGGTAGACAGAAGCTGTTTGCTACTGAGGCCCTGGAGAGACATCTATGTAATCATTTCCCTACTATTAAATGATACTTTTCTAGTGAAACTAGAAGATATTAAACCTACATCCATGTGTTTTCCAATCTATTTGATCAATGTTGCCATGAGCGTTTCAGAGACTGAAGATTTCCACATGTGGCTCTTCCATTTTACTCACCATTCACATAAATTAGAAGCTTAAATGTAAGGTAAAAATTTATATAAAACTCAATTACCTGAAGTCTTTGGAATAGGAGAATTCTGGACAGTCAAGAATTCTAAATAATTGAGTTAGTCATAACTATGAATATTAAGCTATATCCACATTATATATAATTTTTATTCTATACACATACACATAATAGATAAATTACAGACTAGTATAGGACGTAGGGTTATTGTCTAGTTTAACTTTGTCACCGAATGTCATGATCGCTGTCAGCACCCTCATGTAGAAACTTTTCTCCCTTTTTCTAATTTTCTCATTTTACATCTACTGTGGGCTTTGAAATCATAAATGAAAGCTTCTTCAAATAGTATGCAACCTAGGGTTAGACCTTGAAATAAGGGCTAAAAGGAATTGCTGAAAGCCATGGCCACAAGATTCTAATGCAGATTCTAGTGGATGAGTAAGGCTTTGTTGCTTACTGCTTAGGATTACGTCTAATGGAAGAGTGTAAATATGAGTTTGGGTGAGATTAAGCATCACTTAGATAGTCACTTAGAATAGAAATATTTGTTCTGTTTTATTTATGCCTTTGGTTTTTTTTTATTAAAATGTATAAAAAATGACAAGATAAAATATTTTCTTCAAAGTAAAGAAAAAATGAGGTACAGTGTAAGGCAAAGGGAAAGAAAAGATGAAGATTCATCAAACAACATACGCCAACTTGTCCTCTCTATTTGCCAGAGATGAGTAACAAGTTTGGTTTAATGCTATGCAGTCAGTCCAAATAAGATAACAAAATTCATATTGTCTACTTAGAGTAAATAAGACAATTGTTTCAATAAAGCATAATTTTTTTCAGATAGTGAGTCCAGAAAGCAATTTTTCCTTAGTTCTTCATCAAGAAATCACTGTGAAATGTTAAACTAGCCTCTCCAACAACTTTGCAAGAGATGCAAAGGTGAGCTTCATTGGACAGTTTTTATAAAATCCTACAATGTGAATTAACAGCACAACTCAAAAGGAAAAAAATCAAGGGGTAAAGAAAAGGTTCCAGCTGACTGAAAACAATAAAATTACTAATTTCAAAACACAACTGTCTGTCTGTGGCTGTTCCTGGTGCCCCACTGGCAGTGTCCTTGAGTGCTGGGTACACACATGAGGAGTTAACAGTATGAGTCTACTTAGCTCCTTAAGTCCCTGAAGGGTGCTTATCCAACCTTCCTAGTTCCCACCAGTTCCTGAGCACATTAAATAAGCTTTGATGTAAACCAAAGAACCACAGCGGGGAAACTTCACTGTTGTTTCAAATATCCACTTAAAATACAGTTGCTAGCTATAGACTTTAGAACAAGGGAAGTAGAAACAAATTAATCAAAAAATTCATTAAAGACATTATTGTCAGTGGTTAATGGCCAATGCATGAAGGAACCTGAGGTACTCACGTATTGCTGCAGGCACAATCCAATATAAATAGGAGGAAAAGTGAAAAAAAAAAAAAGAAACAAAAACTGTAACATATGAATACAGTACTACTCTTTCTTGCTTGTGAAAGCAAGCCAAAATGTCAAAACTGACTCCTTAACTTTACTTTCTATATAAACAAGCAGCATTAGCATTTCCCCAGAGGAAAGAGTAGAAAATTGTTCATAATGAGGTAAGATTTGGAATTAAGAACACAAACAGTGGTATGCTTGAACAAAGCCAGATCATTTAATGCAAACAATGGATCAATTGTCAGTTGAGTGAAAGATAACGAAATCTCCGATGCCTAGGGGCCTAGAAGGATAGCTATTACACCAGAAGTTTTTATGCATCAATTTTCCTATGTGTTAGAGAAGGGAACAATTAAACCTTAACCACGAGTTCCATACACACCAAAACCTAAAAGTAACTTAGCACTCGACTGTAGTCAGTCTGAACCTCCTGGAAAAATGGATAACTTTCAGCTATTAATTTTTAACTATTTCCCCAAAGTGAGTATTAAAGATTCATTGAGCTTAGCAGATCTAGAGAAAGAGTGCCAAATTTACAGTTCTTAGAATGCAAACCACTAAACTACAGAGACTGTATGTATGTAAATCACTTTGTTTCTCACCAAAAACATGTCCATGAGTAAAGAAATATTTATAAATACTTTTTTGAGAAGATGCTAAGAAATCAGACCCTTGACTAGAAGTGATATTTATTTACCTAACCCAAACCAGCTATCTCAGAAAAGGAACTGACAACCTCCCTAATAAATTTCAGGATGATTGTGGGCAAACCTGGACCTCAAGCAAGGACCAAGTCCTGAGAAGGGGCCAGGACTCCCTGTCTCTCTAGTTCTTGAACTGCCACTTTCTTGGTATGTTGGCTTTATCCTCTCTAACCTGAAACCTACCTCTTCCCCTGTAGCAGGAAACATAAGCCCAATGGCTCTCTGTGGGCATCCTTCTAAGCTAAGATGGAAAGGTTCTCTTCATTTACCTCCAAGTTTGGTCCAACCACATCACCTGCCCAATCTTGGACCAATTCTGTATCCAGAGGTGAGGTGTTTTGCCATTGGTCCAGATTGGGTTATGTGCCTATCCTTAAAAGATTTATGACTGGACTGAAGAAAGAGAAGTAGTTCCTACAAAAGAAAGGAGAATGCACTGTACTACAAGAAGAGAGATAAGTAATGAGTCAAATAAACTGACCCAATGAAACGTTGCTTATTTTGCTCTACGAGAGCAGTTTGGTCACTTCAGGTCATGCAGAGGTTGCCTACAGAATGTAGAATTGCTTTAGAACAGTGGATACATGATCTCATTAAGGTTTTAGCAATCTTTATTAGTGACCTACCTTAGCATAGAATGGATTTAAGGCTGATCTGAATGTTGCATAACTGGCAACAAGAGTCACACTAATGTATATTGATGGTAATAGAAGCCAATATTCCATACAAAACAAAAAAAAATTATGAAGCTTATTCAAAAAAGTACAGTTGTGTTAAGAGAACATAGATTACTATGTGGCCCAGCAGGACTACTTGAGAAACCCATGTGTCAAGAGGCAAGAATGGCTTTTATATAAGCTATTACTTGAATGGAATTGGATATTTCTAAGGTACATTAAAACAAACCTCTTCTTCTAGCAATAAGTTGAACCGGATATTCTGAAAGCCCTTACTGCAAAACACATAGAAATAGTAGATAAAATACAGCAAACATCCATTTAAATGCATAGTTGTGCTTCCAAGAGAGTGAGAGAAATATCCAAGGGGAAACAATAAGAACAAAGCAGAAACCCAGGATAATCAATGAATACAAACACCATGACTGCTCTGCAAATATTTGCCAATCCCAGCACTCTAGGTACTTGGATCTCAGGGCTGAGTTGGGGACAGAGGACAAGGCTTTGGGCCCCTGCAAGGTGAAGAGTTGAAAGTGAGATTCCTGCAGAAATTCAGAAGTCGTGAATCGGGAAAGAAAAGCTTCCAATGAAAGTAAAGAGATGAAAGGGAAATTTGTCCATCTCAGTCTGAGCCCTGAGAAAGGAAAAAAATTCCTTCTTAGGAATGAAAACCCAGGGGCGCCTGGGTGGCTCAGTGGGTTAAAGCCTCTGCCTTCGGCTCAGGTCGTGATCCCAGTGTCCTGGGATCGAGCCCCGCATCGGGCTCTCTGCTCCGCGGGGAGCCTGCTTCCTCCTCTCTCTCTCCCTGCCTCTCTGCCTAGTTGTGATTTCTCTCTGTCAAATAAATAAAATATTTTTTTAAAAAATGAAAAACCATAGTCCTACCCTCAAACAGGTTTGGATTTTGAATTTTCACTACAGCAGGGTCTAAGAAAATTTAAGCCAAGAAGGAAAGGTACAGAAATGCCAAGTAAGACATGTTTTATTTTTTTTTTAAGATTTTGTTTATTTATTTCACACACACACACACACACACACACACACACACACACACATCACAAGTAGGCAGAGAGGCAGGCGGGGGGGGGGGTGCAGGCTCCCTGCTGAGCAGAGACCCCCCTACGATGCAGGCAGGGCTAGATCCCAGGACCCCGGGATCATGACCTGAGCCAAAGGCAGAGGCTTAAGCCACTGAGCCCGCCAGGAGCCCTTAGGAAAGGAAATGTTTTAGAATACCAGGCTAAACAAATGTGAAACTTACCTTGAATGACACATTCACAACAGGGGCCTCAGACTTCCCACCAACTAAAAAAGCTGAACAAGCACCCACAAATCAAACCTACAAAACATACAAATTATTTGTTGGTTCTGCTGACTCTGGCCCATGGTACAAATTTCCTTATGTGGAAGTAGAAGGAAGTCAAGAATTTTTTTAAAAACTTCATTGATTACTACATTTGTATCTTTGGGTTGAATACCCAGTAGTACCCCAATGTTCATAGCAGCGATGTCCACAATAATCAAACTGTAGAAAGCGCTGAGATGTCCATCAATAGATAAATGGATGAGGAGGATATGTCATAATACATACAATGGAATATTACTCAGTCATCAGAAAGGATGAATATTTACAATTTACATCAACATGGATGGAACTGGAAGGTGTTATGCTGAGCATAATACGTCAATCAGAGAAAGACAATTATCATACGGTTTCACTCATGTGGAACATAAGAAACAGCCCAGAGGATCATAGGGGAAGGGAGGGAAAACCAAATGCGGAGTCATCAGAGAGGGAGAAAAACCATGAGAAACTTTTAACTCTAGGAAACAAACTGAGGGTTGCGGACAGGGAGGTGGGTAGGGTGATGAGATAATTGGGTGATGGACATTAAGGAGGTTATGTGATGTGATCACCACTGGATGTTACATGAAAACGGTAAATTATTGAACACTACAGCTGAAACTAATGATATGCTATATGTGGGCTAATTCAATTCAAATAAAAAATTAAAAATTAAAAAAAAAAAAAGGGCACACCTGGGTGGCTCAGTGGGTTAAAGCCTCTGCCTTCAGCTCAGGTCATGATCCCAGAGTCCTAGGATCGAGCCCCACATCGGGCTCTCTGCTCGGCAGGGAGCCTGCTTCTCTCTCTCTGCCTGCCTCTCTGCCTACTTGTGATCTCTGTTTGTCAAATAAATAAATAAAACATTAAAAAAATTTTTTTAAAAACTTCATTTATCTATTCAGAAGAAAAGAAGACAAAAAAGAAGCATTAAAAGCTTAAGGCAAGGTGCCTGGGCAGCTCAGTGGGTTAAGCCTCTGCCTTCGGCTCGGGTCATGATCCCGGGGTCCTGGGATCAAGCCCCACATTGGGCTCTCTGCTCAGCAGGGAGCCTGCTTCACCCTCTCTCTGCCTGCCTCTCTGCCTGCTTGTGATCTCTCTCTCTCTCTCTCTGTGTCAAATAAATAAATAAATAAATCTTTAAAAAAAAAAAAAAAACTTAAGGCAGAAGAAAGCACCTAAATAGGAGAGTATAATAAACTTAAATGTCTATAATCACTATAAATCAAAATGGCTTAACCCGATCATTTAAACACAAATAATAATATGAGGCTAAAAAACTGAATCTAGCAATATGAATTTTATGTTTAAGAGCCTACCTAGGGACATCTGGGTAGCTCAGTCAGGTAAGCATCAGACTCTGGATTTCAGCTCAGGTCATGATCTCAGGGTTGTGAAATCAAGCCCTGTGTCAGCTCTGTGCTAGGCATGGAAGCTGTTTAAGATTCTCTTTCCCTTGGGGTGCTTGGGTGGTATAGTCAGTTAAGCTTCTGACTCTTGGTTTTGGCTCAAAACCTAGTCGTGATCCCACATTGTGAAATCAAGCCCCGCATCAGACTCTGCACCCAGTGAGGAGTCTATGTAAAACTCTGTCTGCCCCTTCTGCCCTTTCCCCCTGTTCTCTCTCTCACTCTCTCAAGTAAATAAATAAATCATAAAAATAAAAAGAGTCTCCCTTTTCCTCTGCCCCCCCTTTCTTCCTGTCTAAAAAATAAAAATTAAAATAAAAAAAATTAAAAGAGCCTACCTAAAGATGATATATACAAAGAATTCCTAAAACTTAACAATATAAATGCAAAAAACCTGATTAAAAAATAAGCCAAAGACTTTAACAGATACTTCACCAGTGAAGATATCCAGAAGGCAAATAAGCATATGAAAAGATGCTCCACATCACATGTCATCATTTTTTAGAAGTCAAAATCTTAAAACAGAGATTAGAAAAGGGGTTGTGGGAAAAAGGATGAAGTTGGTAAAAGTGTACAAACTTTCAGTTATAAAATGAATAAATTCTGAGGATCTAGTATACAACCTAATGACTATAATTACTAACACAATATTGTATAATTGATATTTGCTAACAGAGTAGAACTTAAATGTTCTCACCAAAATAGTTTTTAAAAAGATAAATATGTTATGTGATAGGCATGTTAATTATCTTGCTGGAATGAATCCTTTCACAATGTATACGTGTATTCAATCATCGTGCTGTACACCTTAAATATCTTAAAATTGTACATGTCAACTATACGGCAATAAAGCTAAAAAACAAAAATAAACCAAAAAAAAAAAAAATGAAAGAACTAAATGATCCTACAATTCTACCTCTGGGTATGTACCCAAAAGAAATTAAATCAGGATATTGAAGAGATATTTGCATGTTCATTGCAGCATTATTCACAGTAGTCTAAAGGTAGAAACAACTTAAATGTACATCAACAGATGAATAAAAAAATATGAAATATGCATATAGAATATTATTCAGTCTTAAAAAAGGATATCCTGTCATATACTACAAATGGATGAACCTTGAGAACATTATGCTAAGTGAAATGTCATTCACAAAATAATACTATGTGATTCCACTTGAATGAGGTATCTAAAGTAGTCAAACTGTTAGAACAGAAAGTAGAAATACAGTCGCCAGTGGTTGGGAAAGGAAGAAAAGAGCTTTTATAATATGGGTACAGACTTTCAATTTTTCAGGATGAAAAAGTTCTAGGAATTTGTCATATAATATTGTACATATATTAACACTACTATATTATACACTTAAAAATAGTTAAGATGAAAAAATATTTAAAATGGTAATTTTTATGTTATTTATTTTTTTACCTCACTAAATATATTAATGAATGGAGAATCTAAGGTTAAAAAGGGGGAAAAGACAGAGTAAATCTAAAGTAACAGGAAGAAAGGAAATAAAACTAAGAGCAAATAGTAATTAAATGGAGAGAAAGTTCAATGGAAAAGATCAACAAACCACAACTTTATTTCTTTCAAAAGATTAACAATCAATCCTCTTTAAAATGGATCAATAAAGAAGAGAATAGAGAACAAACTGATGGTTACCAGAGGGGAGGTGGTTAGGGTGACAGGTGAAATAGCTAATGATGATTAATGAGTGCTGTTGTGATAAGCACTGATTGTTGTATGGAAGTGTTGAATCACTATATTGTACATCTGAAACCAACATAATACTGTATGTTAACTAACTGAAATTTAAACCAAAAAATTTTTTTAAATATTTTTTAAATATTTCAATAAAATATTTTTTAAAAATGAGAAACTCTCCAAAAATGACTGAAATACAAGATATGCCTGCAGATATAGCCAAAATTTAGAAGATTATGATATGTTTCATTTATTCATATGAATAATTTTACAGTAATAAAATTGAAAACATGGATTAAATGGATGATTTTCCACAAAAGTACAATACCTAAGAATAAACTGAAAACCTGAATGATAAAATAGCCTTTTCAGAAGTTTAACTGGCAATTAAAAATAGACTTCAACACTCCCCTTTCCTGAACAAAATTTAAATCCACAAATAACACACTGAGCTCATTAGGTTTATAGGTAAATTCCAAACTCCAATCCTACTCCAGCTTATCTAGAAGGTAGAAAAAATGGAGAGAATAATATAAATTTCTGAAGGGCAAAAAGAAAAAATCAACCATTCTACAGCTAGCCAAATTGTTGTTCCTACCTAAAGAGAAAAAGAAATTCTCAAAGAGCTTATGATGTAATATCATTTGTATAACCTTACTGAAATCCATTCTCCAAAATGAAGTCTACACAGAGATCAAATTATTAAAAATTATAATACTTATCTTTTATCAAATACCTGCTCTCTTTCAACATTTTTACAAAATACTTGATAGATGTTATTTTGGTCTATTTTTCAAACCTTTAAAAAGATATTCCATCCACTCCACAGGTGAGAAATCTGAGAGTCAGAGAGGTTAAGGAATCATAAAATATCATGCAGCTGAAACTGGAATTTGATCTGGATCTTACCAATCTTTTGAGTTGAAGTTCATGCTGAAAGTGTTAGGTTGACTAGCCAACAACTCAGACTCAGCACAGAGCCCAAGAAACATGGCCTCTGTCCCTACTGGTAAAGGAGCAGACAACTAAAATAACCAGTCCCTTAATTCTCCCTCCTGATGACTCACATCATAAAAAGTTTATCAAATTTTAACATAATATTATATACACAAGAAGCATTTGCTCTACATTTTTAATAAAAACAGAATAGGTTTTAGGAAAAGAACAAGAGCAGTAATAGCTGAAGTTCAGACTCAATTCTATCTCACGTTTCAAGTTTCCATCTTCCACCCCTACCATTATTTCTACCTCCCTGCTCTCTTTCTTATTTCTATTTCTAGATGGAATTAATGCTTTCCTTTCTTCCATTCAGACGCACAGTGATTAGAACACGAAGGGATGGAAATCACAGAGGACTGGTAAGATCTGGAAAATGGGACCCAAGATGACCTTTTGACCCACATTACACAGTGAGGGCCAGTCCTCACTGTTAGGTGCTTTTCTGTGTTGGATCTTTCTTGGTTCCTCTTCTGTCACTCTAGCTCCTGTCAAAGTGTTGCCTTCTCCGACTTTAAACATTGCTTCTATCATGTGGTAACACAAAGGACTAACTGAAGCCCTGAAAGGCTTAGAGATCAGTGATAGCTATTTCAGTCATTTGACTTTAAACTCATTCTTAAGAAATCTATCACCTTCAACATGGCATCTACACGCATACCACACATACCACCACAAAAGCAGGAGCAGCCCTTGTCATGAATCTTGTGCCTCCCAACCTTTTTCCTGAGATGCAAAGGATCACTACATGTCCTTGGTCAGGGATGATGTTGGGTTATGTGAGAGTCGCAGCTGTGTTGGGCTGGATGTGTTTTGGTTTATAAAGGATAAAAGTGGAAGATATTTCTCTTTAAAAAAAAAGATTTACTTATTTATTTATTTTAGAGAGGGAGAGAGCATGAGCAGGAGGGGAAGCGGGAGAGAGAATCTCAAGTAGTCTCCACACTGAGCATGTAACCCAGCATGGGGTGCAGTCTCACAACCTGAGCTGAAACCAATAGTCCTGCACCCCTGAGAGATATTTCTCATCTACAAATGTTTGTTCTTTATTCTCCAAAATCTGGGTATATAATTCTTATATTCTTCATATCTTTGCACAAAATCTGACTTCATTGATGTCATAATTCCATTAGACTTTAACCTGATTTAATAGGCACTTATCTTAAAAAAAAAAAAAAAGAACTGTAGAGAACATGCCTCAGCGAAGAATTTACCATGCCTACAGTGTATACAGAATTGGTTTTATTTCAGACATAATGTATCTAAAGGTTAATGTCTATAAGCCTTTGTTGCATTGCACATCTCATATAGATTTACCTCCTCAGCCCAATTTGCTACTGTTCTTACCTTTGCTGCCATCACTGCAGAATTAATATTTTTGTCACCATGAGAGAATCAAAGCTACAATATAATTCCATCACATTTCCAAGTCAGTACATGCTTAGAACCCCTTTTGAAGGTCCTTAAGTATCACAGAGTGGGTGATGCCATAAATTTCTTTGCACACCCAGGAAGCACAAATCCCAACACTCTAATTGACCTTGGCTATAGTATGAGGAGATGGTATTGGTAAGCAGTTTATTAGCATTGAGTTCCTGGGTGACCAGTTGCACAGAACTTCACTTGTTACCAAATAAAAACTGACTGGGACCTTTAGTGTAATGGCATTTGAGGTTGACAGTGATACTGAAGGAATAAGGACTAATGCCCAGAGCAGGGCTATAAAGAACAAGGCGGTGAACATATTTTCAATAACATGATTTCTATAATGGGCCAATTGCCATTCTCAGACAGCTAACCCAGCCCTGAAGTGAATACACAGTTAAAAGCAGGCTTATCTTGACTCCAAATTCTGAATTCAATGAGTTTTATAAATGTTATTTTGTTCTATCAAGTCCTTCTTGATTCCTTAAAAACAACTTCTGCCGCACTTCGTAGGTAAAACTAAAATTTGCATAATTACTTCTTTTGAAGTAAGGCTGCAAAATGGTTTCAACTGATCTTCACTGAATTTTAATCATTAAGTAAAATGATACTTTTCCCCTAAAAAAGTACCAGTTTGCTAGAAATGTACTTCATGGCTCTATTTCCTTCGTTAACTGATGCTGGTCATTTAATTCAATAACTTTTATAAAGCTAAAATTATAAGGACTTAATTGACTTTTGTCTAACTTCCAATTATGTCTAATTTGTTTCTATTCAGTCTCATTAAATCCAATTATGGCTGGACTAATCGTAATTTCTCCCAATAGTTCATTTACTTTAAAATAAGGACTCTGTCCTCTGTTGCTTTCAGGTAATTTTTCATCAGGGTTAGGTAGGGTCTCTTAATTATATTAATATAAATGGCTTTCTATATGCATCAGTAAGTTTGTATTTAGTAATTAGGCAACCTCTTGTAACTCAGCATAGCTGCCTAGACCCTAGATACAGCATAGTAGTTACATAGGTAGCTTTCCAGTAGCCATAATTAGTATTAATTATAATCGGCAGACAATTCCTTTACATTTCACTTCATGTTTCATTACCCTAGTTATAGAAAATTGTAAAAAAAAAAAAATACAGAGTTTGAATAATAGGGAGGGAAGTGGAAGTTCTAGCACTTGGGACTCTTCCAGACCTCGTCCAATGTATCTTTTCATCTGGCTGTTTGGCTGAATCCTTTATCATAGTTTTTATTACATAACATACTGGTAAATGTAAGTGTTTCCCTGAATTTTGTGAGTTGTTCTAGCAAATAATCCAATATGAGGAAGTATTCGTAGGAACGGCCAATTCATAGCCAATAGCCAAATGGTCCGAGCACAAGTAACAACTAGGGCTTGTGACTATATCTGAAAAGAACAGGGGTGTGGGGGGCAGTATTGTGGGACTGAGCCCTTAGCCTGTGGGATCTGGTGCCATCTCCACGCTGACAGTGTCAGCTTTGAGTTAAACTGTAGGACACCAAGCTGGTGTCAGAATTGTTTGGTGGAAGGGAAAAGTCCCCATACATCTGGTGCCAGAAGCATCGTGAGTGTAATAATAAAGGAGATACACACCAGTGGAGGAGCATAGGTTTTCTTTCCAATAACGATTCAGATTTTTATTTATAAAGAGATAGTAATGGTAAGAAATTTAAACATGGGGATAAAGGATAAGATTTTGGTAAGATTGCCATGGCAAAATACATAGAAAAGAAGAAAAAAATAAAGGAATTGGGGGGAAAAAAACAGCCCAGGCTTATGGGGAAATCCTGGGACTAAAGAACAGGCGAGCAGGGATTGTATTGTGTTTCTGCCTCGAAACGGCTCTATAACCTTACATAACTCGTTCTCTTTTCCTGGAGTCTTAATGTTTTAATTAATTCTTTTCTACGAAGAATGAAGTAGGTCATCTCCAAGGTCCCAAAATACTCGCATTCTCACACTTAGATGGAGTGTAACTGGATCCCTAATTTCAGTTTTAATAATGCTTATGCACAGTACTACAAGCAGTATGTCTAAACACTCATGTTAGTCCTAATAAATAATTAAATCTAGTATTTGGCAGCTGGAGGCTATTGCACTCTGGTAAGTATTCTTGAGGCTTATTCTATCAGTGTATCAAAATAAAATGCCAACAATTTAGTAGATATAAAGCCTATTAGCATCTGTGACTGCTGTGTTATCTCAAAAAACCTTGTGAGGATAGTGCTAAAAAGTGGATCATGCTGAAAATTGGACTGATTTTTTTCCCCAAGATGCACCAAAATGTTAACCATTCCATTCACAGAAATTCGCTGCTCTCAAGCATTCAAAAACCTTTCTAAGATCTGCAGTTTGACGGCTGACATCACTCCAGCTCTTCATGAAATTAATTGCATCTTCACTGGGTTAAATATCAAGCATAATAGCAGCCTTGCCATCCATTGCAAATTTTTGAGATACCTGCTTGTATACTTGTAATCATGATAATGTCAACCTAAAAATTCTTATCAAAAAAATTTAGGAAAAAAATATATAACATGGGGTTAAATATCTAGGATGTCTACAAATAAACAAAAGGTAAAAGCAATACCAGTATTTCCTAACAGTGCTGTGAAAAGACATCAAGTTAAGCATTATCAAGTTAATAAAAAGAAATTCTTAACAAGCTGCTAAACTTCAAAGCTATACTGCTGCCTGCCACTGAGAGATGTGCCTACTCAAGATTATAGGTAATATACACGTGAACATCTCTAGTAAACTCTACATGACCTCACCATGAGAGGAAACAGGGAGAAGGGATAGTGGGAGGAGAGCTCTCTCAATACAAGCCTTGAAACTTCAGGAAGTGAGGGAATAGGATTCTTGCCCCACCATGCCTTTTTCCCATCTATTTTGATCATCCAGACAGACCTATACCAAAACAAAATGAAAGCACTAACACAGAGCTTCCCTGGCTGTATTTTTCTTAGTTTCATACAGAGAAGGATCTAGTCATACTGCCACACACTGAACTCCTGACCCTGGGATTTTGCATTCTCACGCTATTGGTTATAAGATGCAGAAGGTAGTACAAATCTATCACTATAACTGGAAATATTGCATAAAAGACATGTGCTACAGATGACTGGTCAGAGCAAAAACATCATTCTAGGACATCAAAAACCTCTCTAAACTTTCTCTCTACCGGTGACCCCCACCCCATTTCTGGCAAAAAAGAATGCAACACAGGCCAATCCATAGAGTCACCAGCTGCCTGGGAGATGATCAGACATTAGAAGTTCTGCACAAAGATACAAAATGCACCAGTGGGATTCTCTTCCTTGGCAATTTAAATTAAGAATGCATGGAAATCAGGCACTTGGCAATAGGAAGTGGAAAAATTATGCTAGTGAAAGGCTTTGAAGGACCAAAAGTAAGCCAAGGTTAACACAAGAGTGCAGAGTAACTTCTAGACCCTCCCCAACCTCCAGTCTGAGCTAGAGTATAGAAGTACATGGAGATAATTTATAGCTCAGATCAGAGAGAGAATATTTTTAACTGCCCAGTTCAAAGGGAGCTATATTCCTAGTGCTAAACTCTCACACTCTATCAGGGTCAGACAGAAATGGTTTAGAGACTTTTATTCACAACAGAAAGACATAATAAAGGACAAAGAGAATTTTGAAGGGAGGCATTCAGAAAGCCCAGAGAATAGGCCACCTACCCTTCATCCAATTTATGTGACTATATGAGAGGTGGGAAATGTAAGGCCAGCACACTTGAAAAATCTATGAAATCTGAATCACACTAGGATCCCAAAGAGTAAAGGGTGGTGTTTCAGAGATTCTCAGGTCATTTGTGGGCCAAGAATAGCTGCAGAAGACAATTTAGGTAACAGAAAGCCAACCAGTCTCCCTCATCAAAGGGCTTCGAATTGGGTAAATGGATTTTTATGGAGAATATGTAGATGGGACTGTCTGATATTTAAGAAAGGAATGAAGCTATACCCTTTAGAAGACTGTGAAAGTAAGCCTCACTGTGCACCTAAGACAAGTGATTTCCCTCCAGTAGACAAAGTCTCAATTGCCTACATGCATTTCCAGAGACCAGACTAGATGTGGACAAGAGCCCAAAGTTGTCAGTGGTATGAGAGTGAAACAGATGCCCAACTATCTTTTTCTATCAGCCCTTACCCCTATCAGTATACTGCCATCTTTCCCTGCTGCCTGTTCTTCCTGGACATGCATTAAATATGGAGTCATTAGGGAGTTCAGGGATAGCTTGCTAGAAATAGAAAGGAAGCTGAGAGAGCACTTGTACAACCATTTCTGTATACTATTTGTAGATACCAAAACTGAAACTTTTCATACCTTAAGGCCCAGCAATTCCAATCCTAACGACATATTCAACAAAAATTAATGTATATGTGCACCAAAAGCCACATAATGAACGTTACTACAATGTCCATCAACAATATAGTGGTAAATATGTGTGGGGACATGAACAAAAGTAACAATTATGAAAAAAAACTGTTTCTACATATAATAACATTTATTAAATCTCACAAACAGAATGTAAAACAAAAGACCCAGCCACAAATACAATTCAAAGCACAATTTCAGTTACATAAGGTTTCAAATCTGGTACAACTAATTTATCATGTAGGAAATCAGGAGAGCAATTTCTTTTAGGTAGATAGTAACAGTAATGCCTAGAAAGGAACATGTAAAAGAGCTTCTATTTATATTTCTATTCTAAATTTTCTATGAAAATTTACATTTTCATCAGGATTGTGGTTATATGAGCATGTTCACTTTATGATGATTCATCAACCTGTACACTTTTGATTTGATTGCTTTTATGTTTGTATACCATACTTTAGTAAAAAGCTTATTTGAAAAAAGATAAACACACACACACCCAAAAGGGCACACTATGATATTAATTAAAATAGTGATAATGAGAAAAATCTTAAAAGCAACCAGAGAAAAAACACAATGCCCACAGAGAAACATAAATGTATATGTATGTATGTATACACACACACACACACACGCACACACATCCCTTATAAGCCCTTAAGCAATCACAAAAAAATATGTTTCATCTAATAAGCCAGTAGTTGCAATAAAATGTCATACTAGAAAATTCAATCCAAAAGAAAAATAAGTAACCAAGAACAGATGGCAAAATAGAAAAGAAAACAAATAGAAAATAGCAGACCTAAAACCAACTATGTTAATAATTGTATTAAATGTAAAATGAACTAAATAAAAACTAGAGATCATGAGATCAGACAAAAATTTAAGAATGATATTCTATCTATGAGAAACTAACTTTAAATATAAGAGAATAAGAGGATGAAGATAGATATACAATATATATACTAAAAATTAAAAAAGAGAATGTTTTTAATATCATACAAAGCAGACTTAAGAAGAAGAAATATTGTCAGCAACAAAAAAAGGAAATCCCATAATGACAAATGGTCAATTCATCAAGAAGACTTAGCAATCCTAAATATGTACATAATAATTCAGCTTCAAAGTACATAAAGCAAACACTAATAGAACTAAAAGGAGAAATAGAGATTTCAACACCTCTTTTGAAACTTGACAGTAGCAGGCCAAAAATCAGTAAGGATAAGGAAGACTCATAATGTTGTGAAATAACCAATTATCAGCACAATACACAGATACTTTTCCAATTACACATGATACATTCAATGAGAGGAGCCACACGCTGGCATTCAAATATCAGTAAATTTAAAAAGATTAGTTTTGTTATCATGCAGTTAATTCTCTGACTGGAATTAAAAATAAGCCCCCCAAAATTCCAAATTTCTAAATATTTAAAATTTAAGCAACACATTTCTAAATAAGCCATAAGGCAGAAAAAAAAGGATCACAAAAAAAGCTAGAAAGTAATTTTAATAGAATCACAAATACCAAAATTTGGGGAATGTAGCAAAGCAGTGCTTCAAGTGTAATGTATACTTTAGACACTTCCATAATAAAAGAAGGTCTAAATACCCGCTATTTAAGCTACCATCATAAAAAAATGGAAAAAATTAAAACCAAAACAAAAGAAAAATATAGGAAAAGAATTCAGAAATACAGAAAACAAAACCAACAGAACAACGCTGATTCTTGTAAAAGATCAATAAAATTACAAACTTTTCGTCAGACTGACCAAGGAAGAGAAGAAAGAAGGCACAGATTTTCAAATCAGGAATAAAAGATAGGATACCACTGGGGTTATAGGCTTCAAAGAGTAAATAAAGGATATTTTGAACACTTTATGACATAAATTCAACAACTTTGATGATAAAAGTTCCATCAAGACACCTAAGTAAAATGTGGGCAAAAGACCTGAGCAGAAACTATACCAAAAGAAATAACCAAAGGGCTAAAAACAACATGAAAATTTCTCCATATTATTAGTCATCAGAGAAATTTGTATTTAAACTATGATGAGATTCCACTTCACATCCATTAGAATAATAAAAATTATAGAAACTGAAAATATCAGTGTTGGTGGGCAGGTGGAGCTATTGGAAAATTCATACTTGACAAGCGGCAGAACAGAGTGGTAGAACTACATTGGAGAACAGTTAATTTGGTAGTTTCTTATCAAGTTAAAAATACCATATGACCTTGCATCTCCATTCCTTAGGCATTTATCCAGGAATATAAAGACACGTCTACACAAAGACCAGGACCAGAGTATTCACACCAGCTATATTCATAACAGCTAGTACCTGGACACAATCCAAATGTCCATCAACAGGTGAACTGTGTGTTGCTCAGCAGTACAAGAAGCCAAATAAAACAAGAAAGAACTACTGATGCATGCCACAACTTGGATAAATTGCAAAACCCTCATGCTGAACAGAAGAAGCCAAACACAAGAGTCATACTGTAGAAGTCCAAACGTACTAAACTCTAGAATAGGTACTGACATAAAACAAGTCAGTAGTTGCCGGGACCTGGAGATAAGGGAATTAATATCAAAGGAACATGAAGGAACTTTCTGGGGGAGACAGGAAATGTTCTCTACCTTGATTGTGGTGGTGATTACCCAGATATACATATTTGTCAAAATTCATTGAGCTATATCTCTAAAGTGGCTGTATTTTAATATGTGTAAATTATGCTTCAGTAAAGTTGACATATATGAGGTATCTGGGTGGCTCAGTTGCTTGAGCATCCAGCTCACGATCTCGGGGTTAGAGCCCCGAGTTGGGCTCCACACTCAGCAGCGAGTTGGCTTCTCTATTTCAACCTCTGCCCCTCTGCCTGCTCGTGCTCTCTCTCTCAAATAAATAAATCTTTAAAAAAATACAGGTGATCAGGGTGCCTGGGTGGCTCAGTGGGTGAAGCCTCTGCCTTTGCCTCAGGTCATGATCTCAGCATCCTGGGATCAAGCCCCATATCGGGCTCTCTGCTCAGTGGGGAGCCTGCTTCCCTTCCTCTCTCTCTGCCTGCCTCTCTACCTAATTGTGATCTCTGTCTGTCAAATAAATAAATAAAATCTTTTAAAAAATAGAGGTGATATATAAAAATACCACATACATGCTCAGTATTCTATATAACTCTTGTAAATTCTTATATATTGTGTTCAGTTACAATAGCTACTGTGTTTCAACATTACCCAGTGTAGAAAACTTAATCTTATTTTGTTGAGACTTTGTGTGAGGGGAGTGTGGGTGGCTCATTCGGTTAAGCATCTGCCTTTGGCTCAGATCATGATCCCAGAGTTCTGGGATCAAGCCCGACATCAGGCTTCCTTGCTCAGCGGGAAGTCTGCTTCTCCCTCTCCCTCTGCAGGTCCCTCTGATTGTGCTGTTGCTCTCTTTCTCTGTCAAAGGGAAAGGGAGAAGCAGGTTCTCTACTAAGCAAGGAGTCCAACATGGGGCTCAATCCCAGGACCCCAGGATCATGACCTGAGGCAAAGCCTAACACTTAATCAACTAAGCCACCCACGCTCACCTAACCTTTTTTTAAAGACTATAAATGTATGGAACAATGCTAGACCTATTCTCAGGTTGGCTTAATCAGCCTTTTCAATGGTGGGCCCAGAGGAGGCACCACCAGAAGGAGAGAATAAATCACACAAAATATTCAAAGGACCCAAATTCATAGCAAATTCCATACAAATGGAATTACTATAATTGCTATAGTAAATAAATTGGACATTCTTGATACTTGAATATGGAATATGCGCACAGGGAAATGAAATAAACAGTGTGTTTATAAGCACTGTATTAAGTGAAAAATACAAAGTCTTAAATAAAACTGTATGTAAAACTGGCACCCCCCCAAAAAAAGACTCTAAATGTATTGAAATGTTAGTAACTGTCCTATACCTACACATATGTGCATATCCAATAGATAGATAGATAGATAGATGTATATCTCTTAGCCTAATAAAGAGAAAGGACCATGATATCCCTAAGTGGACATGAAGGACTCTTGCCATGATGTTCAAGTGAGTCCCTTGGTGCCCCCTGTTCTGCCTCCACCACAGGAGACCCGAAGCTCCTTCCAATAATTTACAGACTGAAAAAGAGCACAGTAGAGAAGACTGCGGGGCTCGTAACTGGAGATGATGAAGTGAAAGGAGAGGATGAAGCGGCACATTTAAAACTGAGAACATTAACATCCATGTACTCTTCCATCCTTATTACAACTTATAAACATAACAAAAAGTCTCCAGCGATTGAGGAAATCTTTAGGAGAGAGCAGTACAGATTACCCAAAAAGACTAATAGGAACTGCAACAAGGAACTTTAAAAGTTATAACACTAATAAAATATCTCAGAATACCTGCCTTTTGTGTATTTAAACATAGGCTGGAAAACAGACCATAAGGGAAAACAAGGAGAAAACTCTTACACCTACTTACTGTGGAACAAACATCTACTTCCTCCATATGTTCCCATGAGGGCCAGGCAGTGAGAGCCAGATTTAAACCCTAGGTTTTTCTGCCTAACAATAGCCTAGGTTCTTTCTCAAAAATAGAGCCTGAGATAAGGACCCTAGCGCAGGTAGTGTAATCTGTAATTAATTCCTGGAAAGAGGAGTGAGTTCTTGGAAGAATGAAGTAGGGAATGAGGGAAAATGACTTCAAAGGCGCATTTTGTAACTCATTACCACTGTGGGTAATGGAGACTCAACCCTATTGGGACAATGAGGAGTTTGTGTAGAATGAGTTGCTTGTATAGAATGCACTGAGAAGTTTCCACCCAAGAGATGTTTTTCTACCAGTTTTATCCACCGTTGGTCAAGGTTAGAGAGCTCTATACCGTTCTCAATCTTGGCTGCTTATCAGAAGCACTTGGAGAGTTTTTAAATATCCTCATTCCCACTGCAGTGTAAAGCAACTAAGTCAGAATATCTGCAGGCAGTACCCAGGAATCTTTTTTTTAATCATCCCCAGATGCTAATGTTAGTCATTCTTGAGAACCACTGCCCTAGACGGTAATGCCCTTGTACTTCCAGATATATATATATATATATATGCGTTTCCCCAGTTCTACAGCAGAGCATCAGAGAAACCACAGGGCATGCCGAGGAAAGGCACATTGGTGCAGCTGAGGTGAATACACCTGTAAAAGGTGGGCAGAGAGGATGAGTCAGGGCATGAGATGGCTGACACATCCTCCCCACTGTCTACCCACTTTCCGTCCCAAACATAGCAGACAGTTGGGTTGAGAAAGAAAGATAACAAGCATCACTCCTGAAAAAGGCAAATGGGAACAACTAAGAGCCCAGAATAACCCTTAGCTGTCCTTGATCACCCTGAGGCTCCTGTTAATCACATGCCCTGCACATAGTTACTACTCCATTAATGTTTGTTCAGTTGAACTAAAAGATTCTCAAAGATGCCAGTGACACAGCCTCAGGGCAGAAAGGAATACATCACTGGAGTGACCTCTTCATTCTTCCACCCACCCAACATTAACACACTTGTGTTACTTACACGTAGTATCCCATAATATATATGCCATAATCCTCCAAATCCCCAAAATATTTCAATATTTTGAGCATGTCTTGGGTTAAATGAAAAGCTATATTTTGCAATGATATTTGATGGGAAGACTTTAATACAATATCACCAGAGTTGGACTCCACAAAAGGTGAGGTATTTTCCTATTGCCACAGGGAGAAGAGAGATTCCCATAGCCTACCCTCCTCTCATTTATTTCTATAAGAAATGTCACTAATATCTTTCTAGACACAAAAAAGAATATAAAGTGTGGCTTCAATGTCTCTGATATGCAGTGTGACCTTGCAGTAGTTATGAATATTCTCTATGTCCTATTTTTTTTTTTTACCTTCAAATTAAAGCACTGGAATACATAACCTGAAAGAATCTCTTCATCTGAAAAATCCTATTTCATTTTAAATTCTCTTTAAATATCAGTCTAAGGAAATGGTTTTATTATTGTTCTTAAATATCTCAATTAATAATGGCTTTCCAAAATGTGGGTTGGATGACAATGAGTTTGGCAAACACACGCAGATCACTGTCCTGAACTTTAAATTTACTCCTCACTGTGAGTCCCTATTAATTTTACAGTCTTTACCAAGTCTAGCCCTCATTTTATACGTATAGTTCTTTTAACCAATTAGTCTGGAAGCTATGTCTCAAACTATATATATATATATAGTTTGTGTCTATATAAAGCTGTGTCTCAAACATATTTACCATCTTCTATAAAGCACAGAAAGTCCTGTCTATTCTGGAGGTGCTTATTATTAATTACTAAATTAGATACAATTGAAACTAACTTCCCCCCAGCCATAGATCCAACTGCTATAAAAAGAAAAAAGAAAGTAAGCCTATCAAGTCGTCTTCTTTCACAATTCAATTCTGTATTCCATTCAAAAAATGTATTAATCAATGCTGGATACTGGGTATCAAAAAAAATGTTTACTGTAGTACCTGAGTTTTCTGTAAAAAGTGTGAAAAAAATTACAAGTGTGGAATTATAAGTTAGAATTATAAGCTTCAATATTTGTAATATGCTTTGGGTTAAAAGTTAAAGACTACAAGCTGCAATTCTATTTGATGGGAAAACTAAAAAGGAAATAATTATATTGACCATAACTACTTTGAGAATTCAAATAGAATGTCAATCATAATTCTTCTCAGCAACATAAAAGACAGATTGTGGAAGACTCTATTTTGATGCTCTAAGACAATAAACTATTAGAGATCAACCAAAGAACTGCTTCCTGCTCAAAGATAAATGCAAAAGTCACTGCTTCCCCTGATTCTATTTCTAAGACTAGTTTTCCAATTTCCAGCTGATTCTTTGAGCCTTGCTCCATCATTACCACCAATCTTTGCAGTAAACTTCTCTTTAGTGTTATCTTCAAACGTTTGAAACTAAAGAGCACTAAGTGACACACTAGCTAAATGTAACAGGTCCTTCTGATACTTAAGTTCCCCACTTCAAGCTCCATCAAGGGAGGGTGGGGGTCAGATTCCCCTTAATTAGCACTGGACACTCAATCTAGTGGGTAGTAAGTAACCAATCAATGTCTGTGAAAGGGAAAAGGGAATTGGGTGGGATGGAGGGAAGAAAAATGAAAAGGGATAGGGAGGGATAAACACAAGGGCTTCGGGATTAATTCTACGCGATCACTTCTGACTAACACTGCCAAGGGGGCGGTGGGGAACCAGTAGAGACCCACCTAATTTCTGCTTAGGAACGTCATTTCCTGACGTTGGAACAGAGAAATTATAGTTCATATATTTTATGTGAGAATTAAAGACAATTAGTGTTTGAAGGAAATTCAGGTAAACATATGTTACTAAATTCAAACATAGTTACTAAATTCAGAAAAGTTGGTACATATTAATGAAGTGAAAGTTGAGGCAAAAAAATCAGGGAATGCCGTAGGACTCAAAAAGTAGACCTGAATAAAACATTAAGCATTCTTTTAATTTAGCTGCAAAACATTAGTAGGGATGGAAGTCTACAGCATTCTGGCTTTTCTATTTACTCTTGTCAGTACAGTGCTTATAAAAGTTAAGGAAGATTGGAAAAAATCATGAATTGTCTTTCTGCTTAAATATATTTGCATCCTAAACAAACAAAGAATCCCAGAACTTCTTGTACTGGTCTCCTACCGTGGAAATCTCTTTCAATATATATTTTACATGTTCTTTGATGATTTGGCTGGTTAGACTCCCACTCCTTAAAATGCTCTCTCCCCCTCAGTTCTTACTATTTGCTAAGATTTGCTGATAGACACCATCTATCCCCCCGTTACCAAATTCCCAGTAGGAGGATTCCATCTCTCTCCTCTGTAACCTCCAGGGTTTACTGATGTGTCTTTCAGCAGGCATCAGTTATGTAATCTAGGGTCCCTGATATGCTCAGCTGTTTTCATTTTATGGCATAGAATTTTAACATGTACAGCCACTTTCAAGCAGAAATGGGAATAAGCAATTATCTGTTTAACTGATATTTCCCAGACATAAGTTATTTAATGTTTTTATTAACCCTCAGAATGGCAGTGTTAGTCAATCCCCAAGCCCAGTGAACACTCTGTAGGAAATTCAGTTACTATATACATGCAATCATCATTTAAAAACTAATGGGAAAAAAAATGTCTCCTCAGCCAAATATACCTTTTGACCAGCCACTTTTTAACATTTCTGTCGTAAAACATAAATCCAAAACCATCTCTAGGTCATTGACAAAGGAAAAAGGCTTATTTTAAAATCTGATGCTTAAAAGAAATGATGAGAAAGAAATCTAGCCAACTTTACCAAAAGGAAATTCTTCAGAAATTAGGCATGAGCATCCACGGAGAAACTTTCATTTACTGTATAAAGGAGAACACATTGAAACCATTCATCTTTTTCATCATTTCAAGCACAAAACAAAATACACACACACACACACACACACACACACACCTATTAGTCATAAGAATATCAGCAAATTTTAAATCTAGATTCTAAAAGCCACTTTCAGGTTACAATAATTGACATGTTTCCACCAACAGCTAAAACAGCACAAGCTACTAGGAGGTAGTGGATAGATATTTGTTGGACAGCTTTTATTATAGTCTAAACTAGCACTAAATAAAATGCTGCCAGAGGCAAGTCCCCTTTCAGCATCTCCCTTGCTCTGTACAATCCTATTTCCTACTTGATCTCTCCATCCCCTTGCCTCTGGTCCTCAGAGCCCTACTGTTTTCCCAAGCCTTTCCCAGGCCAGCCACCACTACTCCCAATCTGCTAGTAGTAGTAGTCTTACCCTTCCAGAGGTAAGGGCAACAGCAAATGAAGTAGGAGGCAGCAGACCAGGTACAGCCCTCAGGTCACAGCATTACCACAGATGGCTTGACTGGAGTTTAAACACTGAAAATATGACTTTGACCACACAGGGAAAAGTTTTAGCACCTTCCAAGACCCTGTGCACAGAGGTCTAAGCACAGCCATTGAACTGAGGGCATGGCCCATTAGCTGATCACTGGATACTAGCTTCCCCTCCCCCAACCCCTTATACAATGTGTCATCTCAGGTCTTTACTCCCCAATTTCATCCTTGGGGTCTTTCTTCATCATTTTCCATCTCTTTCCTTTATCATCAGCCTATCCCACCATTCCTTCTTCATTCTCTAGAAAGACAATGTCTCTCCAAAAGGAAAACATTTTCCTGACCCTGCATCTTGCTCTTTATCTAGAGGTTCTCAAACAGGGCAATGCATAGAGACACAACTAGGGAAGACGCTGCTGCTAGCATTAGGGGGTAGAAGCCAGGGATGTTGCTAAATTTCCTGCAAAGCACAGGACAGCTCCATAACAAAGAATTATATGACCCAAAATGTCAGCAGTGCTGGGGTTGAGAAATCTTGTTTTGTTTTAAGATTTCATTTATTTATTTGTCAGAGAGAGAGAGAGAAAGCGTGCACACGCAGAGGGAGCAACAAGCAGAGGGAGAAAGGAGGTTGCTATGGGGCTTGAATCCAGGATCCTGAGATCATGATTTGAGCCGAAGGTAGACGCTTACCTGACTAAGCCACCCAGGTACCCCAAGAAATCTTGCTTTAGACTTCACTCTGTACTTCACGCTAAACTTCCTTCCACGTCTTATACCCTTAGCAGTTTCTACCATCACCCTTCCAACTCACTGCTGAATCCACAAGAATTTGCTGTCTGCCATATCTATTCTAGTCATACTGCTCCTGCAAAGCTCACACACAATTCTCACACAGAAAAAAATCAGAGAAAGAATGCTTTTCAAAACTGTATTCTCTTCTGGTTTTTGTGACCTCCTCACCTCATGGGCATCATCACAGCACTTGCAGGATAAAATCTGAATACCTCTGCCTGGCTTCCAGGGTTCTCATCTCCATGTCTGCCATTGAATCCCAGATGTCTTCCACTCACACCTGGCTTTTCAGCCATGCAAACAAACTATGTGCAGATTCCCGAAGAAGCCAGGTGCTGTCTAACCTTTTTTTTTTTTTTTTAATTTATTTGACAGAGAGAAATCACAACTAGGCAGAGAGGCAGGCAGAGAGAGAGAAGGAAGCAGACTCCCTGCGGAGCAGAGAGCCCGATGCAGGGCTCGATCCCAGGACCCTGGGATCATGACCTGAGCCGAAGGCAGAGGCTTTAACCCACTGAGCCACCCAGGCGCCCCAAGTCTAACCTCTTCTTTTTCACACGTGTCATTTACTCTGCCCAGAAGTCCCTCCCACAAGCCTACCTACTGAGTCCTTACCTAACTTTCCAATTTGGGGCAAATACCTCCCCCACTCTGAGAATTTCCTACGTTGCAGACAGATATTGTGCTGCTCTGAGTGTCTACTGGTTGCATGACATAGAGCTTCTAACACTTTGAGCTTATATCTAGTTTTTCCATATTCTCTCCTCACCCTTTCCCATGAAAATAGGACTCCCTGGATCTGGGTTCTCTGTATTTTTTATAACCAGAACATAGCACAGTGGGTAAATGGCTGGTGCTAAATAATAAGTCTGTAAAATGAATAAGTCATTTCAAAGCAAACAACATAATTATTATCTCAGTGAATCCTCCAGCTATATCCCATACTATATTTTTTTAATCCCACTACCTTTAAATATTTTCTGTTTTTCCCTCTCTTCCCCACTCCTTGTCAAGGAAAAGACCCATCTTATCAAGGCTTGGGATGGCTAGGAGTTAATATAATGAATCAGCCTGTTTCAGAGATGAAGGAGCTGAGGTATGGAGAAGCTAACGGATAGAGCCTAGTGCCCAGAGTGGGCTCTTATGAGGTCCTTGGAAGACAGTAAAGGGGAAGCCAGCTCCACTGAAGCAGGAATAAAAGAGGGAGGGGCTATGTCCCTTTTTGATATAGAAAGTTCACCTGAATTGGCTGAAATATTAGCAACTTTCAGGCAGTGATCAGTTAAATGGGTATAGCAGATATCATGCATGACTCAAATATACTTAATTTTGTTTCTTTGTTGTTTTTCCCGTTTTGTTTTTTGACTGGGGCTGCTGAGTCACAGTCAGGCATCACTGAATGTGACCTGACTTTGCTTTACTGTACTTACATTAGTCAAATGTTTCCTAGTGTGCAATAGCATAGCTGAGCAAACAGCCTCCCCAAACACAATTTCCTCTTTAATTTTTTATTCTTCCTGACACATGTGCCTCTGATGATCTTTCCCATTAGACACGGTCATTTTTTTAAAATTTTATTTATTTATGTAATCTCTACCGCCAACATGGGACTCGATCTCAAGACTCCTCTGACCTAGCCAGCCTAGAACACCAGACATGGTCATTCTTGAGGTTTAATTCTTGGTTCAAAAGTGAAGAAAAGACAAAACACCAACTTGGTCTAAACCAAAATTAAATTAAACTCATATCTATGTTGGCTTTAAAAAAAATCTGAATGTTAACTGAACCACCTCAGTAGAAAACAAAAGGGAAAAATCAATCCAAATTTGTCTAAAGGGCTATATCATGACTTAAAGGTAAATGTTAGGGGAGGAGTCAAGATGGTAGAGAAGTAGCAGGCTGAGACTACATTAGGTAGCAGGAGATCAGCTAGATAGCTTATCTAAACATTGCAAACACCTACAAATCCAAAGGGAGATCAAAGAGAAGAAGAACAGCAATTCTAGAAACAGAAAATCAACCACTTTCTGAAAGGTAGGACTGGCGGAAAAGTGAATCCAAAACGACGGGAAGATAGACTGCGGTGGGAGGGGCCGGCTCCCAGTAAGCGTCAGAGGAACAGAGCACAAAATCAGGACTTTTAAAAGTCTGTTCCACTGAGGGACATTGCTCCAGAGGCTATACCGGGGTGAAGCCCATGCAGGGTCAGTGTGGCCCCAGGTCCCGCAGGGTCACAGAAGGATCGGGGGTGTCAGAGTGTCGCAGAGCTCGCAGGTATTAGAACGGAGAAGCCGGCTGCAGAGACAGAGCTCTCAGCTTGGGGTTACCTTGAACTGGTCGCGGGCTGGGTGAGCTCAGAGCGTGGCTGGAGGCTGGGGATACGGGAGTGATTGGGTGCTGTTCTCTGGGGGCGCACTGAGGATTGGGGCCCTGGGCTCTCTGCTCCTCCGGGCCGGAGACCAGGAGGCTGCTATTTTCATTCCCGTCCTTCACAACTCTATGGAAAGCGTTCAGGGAACAAAAGGGGACCCGAGCAGATTACATAGTCCAACCCCCCGTAAGGGCGGTGCAATTCCGACTGGGGCAAAGACACTTGAGAGTCACTACAACAGGCCCCTCCCCCAGAAGATCAAGAAAATATCCAGCCAGGACGAAGTTCATCTATCAAGGGAAGCAGGTTCAATACTTAGGACAGCAGTGGAATTCCAGAGGAGGAGAAAGCAAAGCATGGAACTCATGGCTCTCTCCCCATGATTCTTTAGTCTTGTGGTTAATTCAATTTTTTTTTCAATTTTTTTTCTTCTTCTGCTATATTTTTTTAAACTTTTACCCTTTTCTTTTTTTAACGTTTTTTAACTAGTTTATCTAATATATATATTTTTCTTTCTTTTTTATATTTTTTTCTTTTTTAAATTTTTTTCTTTTTTTTCTGAACCTCTTTTTATCCCCTTTCCCCCAAAAAATTTGAGGTCTCTTCTGATTTGGTTACAGCACATTGTTCTGGGGTCTTTGCCACCCTTTTAGTATTTTATTTGTTCCTTCATATCCTCTTATCTGCACAAAATGACAAGGCAGAAAAAATCACCACAAACAAAAGAACAAGAGGCAGTACCAAAGGCTAGGGACTTAATCAACACAGACATTGGTAATATGTCAGATCTAGAGTTCAGAATGATGAATCTGAAGGTTCTAGCCGGGCTCGAAAAAGGCATGGAAGATATTAGAGAAACCCTCTCTGGAAATATAAAAGCCCTTTCTGGAGAAATTAAAGAACTAAAATCTAATCAAGTTGAAATCAAAAAAAGATATTAATGAGGTGCAATCAAAAATGGAGGCTCTCACTGCTAGGATAAATGAGGCAGAAGAATGAATTAGTGATATAGAAGACCAAATGACAGAGAATAAAGAAGCTGAGTAAAAGAGAGACAAACAGCTACTGGACCACGAGGGGAGTATTTGAGAGATAAGTGACACCATAAGACAAAACAACATTAGAATAATTGGGATTCCAGAAGAAGAAGAAAGAGAGAGGGGAGCAGAAGGAATACTGGAGAGAATTATTGGAGAGAATTTCCCTAATATGGCAAAGGGAACAATCATCAAAATCCAGGAGGTGCAGAGAAGCCCCCTCAAAATCAACAAGAATAGGTCCACACCCCGTCACCTAATAGTAAAATTTACAAGTCTTAGTGACAAAGAGAAAATCCTGAAAGCAGCCCAGGAAAAGAAGTCTGTAACATACAATGGTAAAAATATTAGATTGGCAGCAGACTTATCCACAGAGACCTGGCAGGCCAGAAAGAGCTGGCATGATATATTCAGAGCACTAAATGAGAAAAACATGCAGCCAAGAATACTCTATCCAGCTAGGCTATCATTGAAAATAGAAGGAGAGATAAAAAGCTTCCAGGACAAACAAAAACTGAAAGAATTTGCAAACAACAAACCAGCTCTACAGGAAATATTGAAAGGGTTTCTCTAAACAAAGAGAGAGCCTAAAAGTAGTAGATCAGAAAGGTACAAAGACAATACACAATAACAGTCACCTTACAGGCAATATAATGGCGCTAAATTCATTACTCTCAATAGTTACCCTGAATGTTAATGGGCTAAATGCCCCAATCAAAAGACACAGGGTATCAGAATGGATAAAAAAACAAAACCCATCTATATGTTGCCTACCAGAAACTCATTTTAGACGCGAAGACACCTCCAGATTTAAAGTGAGGGGGTGGAAAAAAATTTACCATGCTAATGGGCATCAGAAGAAAGCTGGGGTGGCAATCCTTATATCAGATCAATTAGATTTTAAGCCAAAGACGATAATAAGAGATGAGGAAGGACACTATATCATACTGAAAGGGTCTGTCCAACAAGAAGATCTAACAATTTTAAATATCTATGCTCGTAATGTGGGAGCAGCCAACTATATAAACCAATTAATAACAAAATCAAAGAAACACATCAATAATAATACAATAATAGTAGGGGACTTGAACACTCCCCTCACTGAAATGGACAGATCATCCAAGCAAAAGATCAACAAGGAAATAAAGGCCTTAAATGACACACTGGACCAGACGGACATCACAGATATATTCAGAATATTTCATCCCAAAGAAACAGAATACACATTCTTCTCTAGTGCACATGGAACATTCTCCAGAAGAGATCACATCCTGGGTCACAAATCAGGTCTCAACCAGTATCAAAAGATTAGAATCATTCCCTGCATATTTTCAGACCACAATGCTCTGAAGCTAGAACAAAATCACAAGAGGAAAGCTGGAAAGAACCCAAATACATGGAGACTAAACAGCCTCCTTCTAAAGAATGAATGGGTCAACCAGGAAATTAAAGAAGAACTGAAAAAATTCATGGAAACAAATGATAATGAAAACACAACGGTTCAAAATCTGTGGGACACAGCAAAGGCAGTCCTCAGAGGAAAATATATAGCAGTACAAGCCTTTCTCAAGAAATAAGAAAGGTCTCAAGTACACAACCTAACCCTACACCTAAAGGAGCTGGGGAAAGAACAAGAAAGAAACCCTAAACCCAGCAGGAGAATAGAAATCATAAAGGTCAGAGCAGAAATCAATGAAATAGAAACCAAAAAAACAATAGAAAATCAATGAAACTAGGAGCTGGTTCTTTGAAAGAATCAATACGATTGATAAACCCCTGGCCAGACTCATCAAAAAGAAAAGAGAAAGGACCCAAATAAATAAAATCATGAATGAAAGAGGAGAGATCACAACTAACACCAAGGAAATGCAGACAATTATAAGAACATACTATGAGCAACTCTACGCCAACAAATTTGACAATCTGGAAGAAATGGATGCATTCCTAGAGACATATAAACTACCACAACTGAACCAGGAAGAAATAGAAAACCTGAACAGGCCCATAACCAGTAAGGAGATTGAAACACTCATCAAAAATCTCCAAACAAACAAAAGGCCAGGGCCAGACAGCTTCCCAGGGGAATTCTACCAAACATTTAAAGAAGAATTAATTCCTATTCTCCTGAAACTGTTCCAAAAAATAGAAATGGAAAGAAAACTTCCAAACTCATTTTATGATGCCAGCATCATCTTGATCCCAAAACCAGACACGGATCCCACCAAAAAAGAGAACTACAGACCAATATCCTTGATGAACACAGATGCAAAAATTCTCACCAAAATACTAGCCAATAGGATTCAACAGTCCATTAAAAGGATTATTCACCATGACCAAGTGGGATTTATTCCAGGGCTGCAAGGTTGGTTCAACATCCACAAATCAATCAATGTGATAGAACACATTAATAAAAGAAAGAACAAGAACCATATGATACACTCAATAGATTCTCAAAGAGCATTTGACAAAGTTACAGCATCCCTTCCTGATCAAAACTCTTCAAAGTGTAGGGATAGAGGGCACATACCTCAATATTATCAAAGCCATCTATGAAAAACCCACCGCAAATATCATTCTCAATGGAGAAAAACTGAAAGCTTCTCTGTTAAGGTCAGGAACACTGCAGGAACATTCAATATACTACTAGAAGTCCTAGCCTCAGCAATCAGACAACAAAAAGAAATTAAAGGGATCCAAATCAGCAAAGAAGAAGTCAAACTATCACTCTTCACAGATGATATGATACTATATGTGGAAAACCCAAAAGACTCCACTCCAAAACTGCTAGTACTTGTACAGGAATTCAGTAAAGTGTCAGAATATAAAATTAATGCACAGAAATCAGTTGCATTTCTGTACACCAACAATAAGACAGATGAAAGAGAAATTAAGGAGTCAATCCCATTTACAATTGCACCCAAAACTATAAGATACCTAGGAATAAACCTAACCAAAGAGTCTAAGAATGTATATGCAGAAAACTATAAAGTACTCATGAAAGAAATTGAGGAAGACACAAAGAAATGGAAAAATGTTCCATGCTCCTGGATTGGAAGAATAAATATTGTGAAAATGTCTATGCTACCTAAAGCAATCTACACATTTAATGCAATCCCTATCAAAATACCATCCATTTTTTTCAAAGAAATGGAACAAATAATCCTAAAATTTATATGGAACCAGAAAAGACCTCGAATAGCCAGAGAAATATTGAAAAAGAAAGCCAAAGTCGGTGGCATCACAATTCCGGACTTCAAGCTCTATCACAAAGCTGTCATCATCAAGACAGCATGGTACTGGCACAAAAACAGACACATAGATCAATGAAACAGAATAGAGAGCCCAGAAATAGACTCTCAACTCTATGGTCAACTAATCTTTGACAAAGCAGGAAAGAATGTCCAATGGAAAAAAGACAGCCTCTTCAATAAATGGTGCTGAGAAAATTGGACAGCCACATGCAGAAAAATGAAATCGGACCACTTTCTTACACCACACATGAAAATAGACTCAAAATGGATGAAGGACCTCAATGTGAGAAAGGAATCCATCAAAATCCTTGAGGAGAACACAGGCAGCAACCTCTTCGACCTCAGCCACAGCAGTATCTTCCTAGGAACATCACCAAAGGCAAGGGAAGCAAGGGCAAAAATGAACTATTGGGAGTTCATCAAGATCAAAAGCTTTTGCACAGCAAAGGAAACAGTTAACAAAACCAAAAGATAACTGACAGAATGGATGAAGATATTTGCAAACGACATATCAGAGAAAGGGATAGTATCCAAAATCTATAAGGAACTTAGCAAACTCAACACCCAAAGAACAAACAATCCAATCAAAAAATGGGCAGAAGACATGAACAGCATTTCTACAAAGAATACATCCAGAGGGCCAACAGACACACGAAAAAGTGCTCCACATCACTCAGCATCAGGGAAATACAAATCAAAACCACAATGAGATATCACCTCACACCAGTCTGAATGGCTAAAATTAACAAGTCATGAAATGAGAGATGCTGGCAAGGATGTGGAGAAAGGGGAACCCTCCTACACTGTTGGTGGGAATGCAAGCTGGTGCAACCACTCTGGAAAACAGCATGGAGGTTCCTCAAAATATTGAAAATAGAACTACCCTATGACCCGGCAATTGCACTACTGGGTATTTACCCTAAAGATACAAACATAGTGATCCGAAGGGGCACGTGCACTCGTATGTTTATAGCAGCAATGTCTATAATAGCCAAACTATGGAAAGAACCTAGATGTCCATCAACAGATGATTGAATAAAGAAGATGTGGTATATATACACAATGGAATACTATGCAGCCATCAAAAGAAATGAAATCTTGCCATTTGCGACAACGTGGATGGAACTAGAGGGTATCATGCTTAGTGAAAGACAACTATCATATGATCTCCCTGATATGAGGACATGGAGATGCAACATGGGGGGTTAGGGGGATAGGAGAAGAATTAATGAAACAAGATGGGATTGGGAGGGAGACAAACCATAAGTGACTCTTAATCTCACAAAACAAACTGGGGGTTGTTGGGGGGAGGTGGGGTTGGGAGAGGGGGAGGGAGGTTATGGACATTGGGGAGGGTATGTGCTATGGTGAGTCCTGTGAAGTGTGTAAACCTGGTGATTCATAGACCTGTACCCTTGGGGATAAAAATACATTATATGTTTATAAAAAAAAATAAGAAATAAATAAAAAATTAAAATGGAAAAAAAAGGTAAATGTTAGCCAAAAGGTAGAGTTTTTATAAAATCCCAATAAAAAATAGCATTCCACTTGAAAAAAAGCAGTTTCTATAAAACATAAAATTCAATATATGCTATATACCATACTTCATAATATATACAATCTGTGTATCAATATTTTATAAGGAGAGCTATATTGACGTGATGTAACTGTGTTATAATTTTGAAAATCACAACAGTATGTTTGAACAATTTGCTTTGTTGTTTTAACAATATGTTTCAAATCTGGAACTGAACAGCAATTGATGCATTAATGTCATTTCTCTCTCCAAAACAAATATTTAGCACTCATTATTTATATATATCCCCAATTAAATGAACTTTTTTTTTTCACTTGCCAGCAGTTTCTTAGAAAAATAAACCTAAAAGGAACAGGTTCTATTTCAAGATGCTTCAAAAACTCCAGACAACTTATCTAATGTAAAAAATTGCCCATAATTTATAATATTCATATGTAAATATTAAATTCCACCTTTATTTTACTGACTAAAGTAATTTCCTTTACCATTTTTCATAACCTAAAAAGCAATTAATAACAATGGGTAATATTGTTGCTCCATTTTGGGTATACACATGAGGCTATTTGAATTCTTCTTAACTGAGTTGTGTAAGCAAAGTAAAAAGTTTCTCTGAAAAATAATTGGGCTTTTGAAACAGAGATGTTATTATATTAGGTCAGAGAGATCCACAGCTAAATTTATTATTTTCATATGTCACTTTTCATCTGCTAAATATAATTACCTTGTTATTTGCCTTTTTTAACTATAAGATTCAGTGAATAAATAAAAACTCAATGCAGTTCAACATACAAAAGTTTCTTTTACAGTGATTCAAAAACCAAAGCCATCCTTTCCCATCCTGGTCTCATTGAAAATGGTTTCAATGAGAGCAGAAAATTGCAGATGGGTAATAGCCAATCTGCAGTGAAAGAAACCCCAGACTATGAGCTAGAAGCCACCAGTGTTCAAAGCCTAATTACCCAGATGTCACAAGTACAAAATTAAATGCTTTTATCATGTTAAAATAATTAAGATAGTTGACAAAATTTTTCCCTGTGAATTTTAAATCCAGTTAATCCCATTGACCTGTAAAAGAATCTTTTATTTAGTGACACTTTGCTTGCTGTCTTAAAAATGCACATTATGACCCCATACCTCTACCTTTGAGCAGAGATGGATAAGACAATGTACCAGCACCTGAGCTTCTAGGGAAAACAACAACAACAACAACAACAATAAAAACCCACCAGGAAATCCTAGCTTACTCCATGTTCACCACTGTGCCAAATACTTTCATAGACATTTAGCCTCATACTTCAACTCACTTTGCTGCCGATAAGAATGTGGAGACTCAGAAAGTCTGAATAAACTTGGCCAAGTCAGTGCCAAGCTGGGATTTTTATCAACTTCTGTTGATCTAGAAGATAGTTTCTAAAAAACTTCCCTAGATGAGTCAGATTTAAAGATATGGACACTGAAAAAAATAAAGTGTTTCTTTTTAAAGATTTTATTTATTTATTTATTTGACAGAGATCACAAGTAGACAGAAATGCAGGCAGAGAGAGGCAGGGGTGGGGAAAAGCAGGTTCCCTGCTGAGCAAACAGCCTGATGTGGGGCTCTATCCCAGGATCCTGAGATCATGACCTGAGCTGAAGGCAGAGGCTTTAACCCACTGAGCCACTCAGGTGCCCCAAAAATAAAATAAAGTTTAAAAAAATAAATAAAGATATGGACACTGAATGGGCATAGATGAAATATTCAACTATGGTCATGTCCTCTTAACTATGTATCTGAATAATAATTCAACTGAAAAGGAATAATATTATATTAATAACTACCAATTACACTAATTGTCTTGAAAGAAGATCTTTTTCTTCCTTATATATTCCTTATATATTCCTAATGTCCAATGGTTTTAGGCATTTATTCTAAATACACAGCATGCCACTATTAAAAACACGTGTTGAAATTGTAAGGACGACCCTCTCATAACAACCCCCACACATAGGGACTGGTCCATCCTATAAAATGCACTGTGATCAGCTATAAATAAAACAGTCATTAAAGCTGACAAGAAAAAAAAAATTGTAACAGCAAGGTTTCAATCATTCCTTGTCAAGATTTCAAGTTTTTCCAAAGTAAGTGAGCATAAGTGCATAAAGGCATTTCCCTGGATTGCATTTTGTGTTTCAGATTCAAGTTTTGCAAAAGAAAACCAAATTGAACTTAGTTCATTACCTCAAACACCATCTCACATAGCCCTTCCCACAGAATCAAGTCCGATGGATCTGGCAGTGAGACTGGAGGTTTTGCCAAGAGTTTGCATGCGGGTATTTCTCAAGGAAAGAGACAGGCAGAAAGTGAGAGGGCACAATCTGGAGTTTAGAAGCAGCCATAAGGACATAGTTCTTTCTGAATCCCAAGCTCCTCAGTGATCACAGTTGTGCTGTCCATATAGAAGCCACTAACCACATGTGCATACCAACCACTTGAAATGAGCTAGCTCATTACATTCAGTTAGCCAGCAGACAGTACTGAACATAATAAAAAGATAAATAAAATAAAAAATAATAAAATAATAATAATAAAGTGCTTAATAGAAAAGAAAGAAATGAGCTAGTTCAAATTGAGATGGACTAGAAGTACAGAAAATATATATACCCTGGATTATAAAGACTTAATATGAAAAAAGAATGCAAAATGTTAAAAATTTTAATTATATGTTGAAATGATAACATATATATACTGAGCTAAATTAAAGGTTATTAAAATTAACTCTACCTGTTCTTGTTTCAACTTTTTTAATGTGGCTACTAAAAATGTTTAAATAAAAGAAAATCCTAATTACCCATATATCGAGAGGAATTGAAAGCAGGATCTCAGAGAGTTATTTGTACACTCATGTTCATAACAGCATGATTTAGAACAGCCAAAGGTGGAAATTACCCAGATGTTCATAAACAGATGAAAATAAACAAGTAGGGGTATAGCTATATAATGGAAACTTATTAAACCATAAAAAAATAAAGTACTGTTCAATGTTATAACATGGTTAAACCTTAAGAACATTATTTTAAGTGAAAGAAGCCAGTCACAAAAGACTGCAAAGTATAAAATCTATAGAGACAGAAAGTAGATTCCAGGATACTTAGCTCTGGGAGGAAGGGGATTGGTGAATAAGAGGGTGTGATAGATAAAGAGGTACAAGTTTTCTTTTTAAAGTGAGTAAAACATTCTAAAATAGACTATGAAAAGGGATGCACATATTTGTGAATGTACTGAAAACTACTGTGTTGTACACTTCAAATGATGAATTGCAGGCATATGAATTACATCTCAATAAAGTTCTTCTTTAAAAAGAAAACAATAAGGGAACAATAATTTTTTTAAAATGGAATATAGGTAGACAGGAAAGAGAAGAGAATTCCAGGAGAGAGAGTGGCCTCTGCAAATAGACAAAGCTGGCAAGGGCAGATCTGTTCTCTCCCCTTAATGGACACTCCACATTCTTCCAAATTCAGTCCAAAGTTTTCAAGGGTCTCATGACACAGAAGCAGAATCCTTACCAGGTGAAGCCCTCCAGATCTGCCCTGCTCACAGTGCTACTGACTGCTCCCCTAAATGTGTATATATTCATGCAACCCCACTAAAACTTATATCCCTCCTACACAGAAATGGCTAAGAATAAAGACTGCACAGCAGGGAAAGAGGAAAAAAAAAATCTCACATAATGCATTAACCATTTACTTGTTAGCAAAGCTATGTAATTAGCATTGTTGCTAAGAGCCACAGAAGTTGCTAGACAAGGATAATGTAACTTCTCAAAGGAACAAAGAATGGATGTATTTATAAAAATGAAAATTGTAGAGGAGTTTCTTCTCACTGAATTACATAAGATATGTTGTATTTGAAACAAAGGAAAATTTTTCTCCCCCAACAGAATTTTAAAAGCCAGAAATATGACTAATAACTTTCTATTAAAGAAAGGAGACACTTCGCATTATTGCTTCTTAACAGTCTTCTGCAAAGCTACATTCTCACAACTGAATAAAAAGAGACTGCAAAACTGTGCCAGTGAAATGAAACTTTTGACCTCTGTTTCGTTTAACTGGCAGAAGGTTGCAAAGGCTGACCTGCTCAGACTGCAGATGAATGAAGGGAATCCAAGTCCTTGCATAAAAAGAAAACTGTGTTATATGGTCCACTCATTCACTCAGTGTACTTGCAACACGGTGAAGACAAGAGAATTCACTCCCAAATTACAGAAATACTAAAATGCTATTCTCCCAAACAGACGCAGAAGGCTACATGACACATACGGTACCCGACACATGACTCAAACAAAACATGAAGAGAATTTTATGGTATTTTCAGTCTTTTTTTAATTCAGGTATCTGTGTATCCATTACTAAACTTTGTTGACTAATCCCTCAGGTAGTAAGGAACTCGTGAAAAAAAACTGGATTATACAACCTTTTTTATGTTTTCAAAATGTATCTTAGTCTTGGCCAGGAATACTTTTGGTTTTTAAACAGTGATTTAGGTGATCTCGTTAAGTGGCATAATAAGACAACCATGAAATTAGCATGAGTTCCAAAACACAACTGAGGGCCCACAGTGTACTATTCAGTACCCAAAAGGGAGAACTTGCTTCTATTTCATATCACTTTCCAGTGATGTGAATGAAGCAGAGATAAACCACCTACCTGAACTCCCAACCTGGAATACTCTACCTCACAAGGTTATTATTCATAGTAGAAAGGGTTAAAGAGTTTCCCAGACAAGGAAAAACTGAAGGAATTCATTACCACTAAATCAGCCTTATAAGAAATGTTAACAGGTCTCCTTTAGTGAAAGAAAAAGGCCATAATTGGAAATAAGAAAAGAAAACACATGAAAGAAGCTGGTAAAGGCAAATATATAGTAAAGACAGTAGTAAATGATTATCAGCTTAAAACAGACTGTCTCATATATACATATATGATACATATATTAGATAGAAATATCTCTATTAGTTGATATATGTGAACCCTATGTTAACCCCCAAGTCAAAAATATGATAGAGCCACAAAAAATAAAGAGAAAGGAACCCAAGCATAACAGAATGTATAAAAGAAAGAAAAAAAAGATCCACCTATATGCTGCTTACAAGAGACTCACTTCAGATCTAAAGACACTCAGAGATTAAAAGTGAGGGATGGAAAAAGATATTCCATGACACAGAAAACAAAAAGAAAACTAAGATAGCTATACTTATATTAAAATAAAATAGACTTTAAAACAAAGAATGTAATAAAAGAAGTGTAGTACAGGGGCACCTGGGTGGCTCAGTGGGTTAAAGCCTTTGCCTTCAGCTCACGTCATGATCCCAGGGTCCTGGGATCGAGCCCTGCATCGGGCTCTCTGCTCCGCAGGTAGCCTGCTTCCCCTCTCTCTCTGCCTGCCTCTCTGCCTACTTGTGATCTCTGCCTGTCAAATAAATAAATAAATAAAATCTTTAAAAATATATTTATTAAAAAAAGAAGTGTATTACATAATGATAAATGGTCCATCCAAGAAAAGGATATGATATTAACAAATATGTATGCACACATCACAGGAGTACCTAAATATATAAAATTTTAACAGACATAAGGAGAGAATTTGAAAACAATGCAATAGTAGTTGGAGAATACCCCATTATATCAACCGACAGATCAGACAGAAAATCAATAAACAAACTCTGGGCTTAAACAACATTCTAGACCAGATGAACTTAAGCAATATATGCAGAACATTTCTTTTTTTTAATATTTTATTTATTTGACAGAGAGAAATCACAACTAGGCAGAGAGGCAGGCAGAGAGAGAGGAGGAAGCAGGCTCCCCGCAGAGCAGAGAGCCCAATGTGGGGTTCGATCCCAGGACCCTGGGATCATGACCTGAGCCGAAGGCAGAGGCTTTAACCCACTGAGCTACCCAGGCGCCCCTATGCAGAACATTTCAATCCAAACTGCAGAACACATTCTTTTTGAGTGCATAGGAAACCTTCTCCAGGACACATCTCATGTTAGGCCAATAAATTCAAGAAGACTAAAATCACATCAAACATCTTTTTCACCCATAATGGTACAAAACTAAAAATCAATTATAAGAATAAAACTGGGGGAAAAAAAACACATGGGAACTAAATAACATCCTGTTCAACAACCAATGGGTCAGTGAAGAAATCAAAGAGAAAATCTAAAATACCATCAGACAAATGAAAATGGCAAGATAGCTTTCCAAAATGTAGGGGAGGCAACAAAGACAGTTCTAAGAGGAAAGTTCATAGTAATACAGATGACCTCAAGAAACAAGAAAAATCCCAAATAAGCAATTTAACTTTACAACAAAAGGAACTAGGAAGAAAAAAAATAGTATAATAAAGGAAATAATAAAGATGAGAACAGAAATAAATGAAATATAATTTAAAAATTAATAGAAAAGATTATTAACAATATTAAAAGAAAACAACTCTTTCAAAAAATAAAACCAACAAAACTCTATCGAGACTCATCAAGGAAAAGAGAGCTCAAATAAATAAAATCAGAAAGGAAAGGGAAGTTACAATTCACACCACAGAAATACAAAGGATCATAAGAGACTATTATACAATCATATGCCACCAAACTGGACAACCTTCAAGAAATGGATTAATTCCTCGAAACACACAATCTTCCAAGACTGATTCATGAAGAAATAGAAAATCTGAACAGACTGATTACAAGTAATGAAACCGAATAAGTTATTTAATAATTCCCAACAAACAAAAGTCCAGGACCAGACAGAATTCACAGGTGAATCTAGCAAACATTGAAAGAGTTAGCAGCTATATTTCTCAAATTATTCTTAAAAAAAACTAAAGAGGAGAGGGGGAGTCAAGATGGCGGGGAAGTAGGAGGAGGTGCCTTTTCAACCTGTACCCTAAAGTGAGCTGATTACCTACCAAAGAACTCCGACCACCCATGAAATCAGCCTGAGATTAGAATTATACACGTCTGGATCTCTACAGGAGCAGAAGACGCCAGTGGCAGATAAAGCAGACTGGGAGTGTCAGACTGATATCAGAAAATAAACAAAAGGGGGAGGGAGCCACCAGAGGTGACCCATTGGAAAGTAATACCCCAATGCGAGAGTGCCCTACATCTGGGGACCAGCATTAACTTGGAGTCTGGTTGAAAGCACTCAAAAAACAAAGAGCAAAGGATCGCGGGGGAAAATAGTGGGAATCTGGGCGGTTAGGGACAGGGACCTAAGTCCCCTGACCCAGGACAGCCTCCCCTGGTGCTGAGCCAAAGAGAGTACATGCGGAGAAATCAGGTCTCCATCCCTGAGCCACCAATGCGCCTGAATGCCAGCGCGCCCGAGAACGAGTGGGGTCTGGCTCCCGTGAGGGGCTGGGACCCTGGCAAGATGGCAATCCTGAAACGCTCGAGTCCCACACCCTCCCTTGGGAGAGGTGCTCATAGGCGTTAGCCTGGAGCTCTGGCATCAGGAAAAACCAGACATTCCCAACCCAGGACAGTGGGAAAATCTTAGTGTGTAATCTCTGCTTGGAACCTCTCTGGTGGTCTGGAGCTGCCTAGACAGCCGCCGCTGCCCTGGTATTGGGTACAACGAGGAGCTCCTGCATCCCCAGGGACCATGACTCGGAACCGACTCCACCAGCAGCTCTACAGAGCATTCTGAGGCTTCACTCTGAGAGGGAGGTCTGGGTGCAGTTTGCTCTCCTCTAAAACTCCAAAAACCATCAAAAGCTGTCAAGGTGAGAGAAAACAGATGAAAGAACATAAAAACCCCCAGAGAACAAAAGCCTGAAAAAAACAGTTTCCTCAGAGCCCACCCCCTTGAGGGGAGTGGGAGGACCTAACTCAGGGAACATCATTGTCTGAAAACCCAGGTGGCAGGCCCCTCCCCCAGAAAACCAACTAGGAAGGAAGAAAAAAAAAAAGAAGACTACAAGAGAACAACCACTACTACTTCATAAATACAACTTTTATTTTTAACTCTTTACCAATATTCTGGTTCTTTTTTTTTAATACATACAGATAATTTTTTTACCAATTTACCATCACACTGAGATGTCCAGTACATCAAATTCCTTAATAACCTTCTAACTTGAACTTTTTGGTACATACACCCGTGTGGTTGTTTTTTGCTTTTTTAATTTTTTTAAATTCTTTTTTAATTTTAACTTTGTTTAGTCTAGTTTATTCTTTTTTAATTTTTATTTTCTACTATACATATAGAGTTAAACTTCAAGGTAATCCCCTTTCCCCAATCAATGCTACCCCTATAGGCAAACCAGTTTCTAATCCCCTGTAACCTAGGAAAGTTGAGTCCCTTAACAAAAACATCAAGATACATCCAGGAAGAATCAAAATAACCTTCCTCGCCCACACTGAGAATTTATAACCACTCTCCCAATTTTTCCTTCTGTCAGGGTTTCTGTGAATTTGTGTTTGTCCTGATAATATATAAATCTTATAATTGGGGTTCTTTCTGATGAGGTTCTTCCCCTTTTTGGTTATATATATATATACATTTTTTTTCTCTTATCATCCACTTTTATCAGTCTTTTTGTTTGTCTGTTTTTGTTTGTGTATTTCATAAATCTTACCTTGGGGCCCATTTGGGCTGAGCCTTCTCTTTTATCTTCCCTTTTATTCCTGTCTCTCTCTCTCTCAATTTTTTATTCTTTTTTCTTTTCCTTTTTTTTTTTTTTTTGTCTTTCTTCTTCTCTATTTCTTTTTCTTTTCTTTTTTCTCTCATTTGGGTGGGGAACCCTGATTGCACAGAAGCGTTCCAGGGTTCATCTTGACTGCACCACAATCGATAAGTCCAGCTGCATCTGTTCAGTCATCTCTTACCAAAATGACTAGGAGGAGGAATGCCCAACAGAAGAAAAATACAGAGGATGGACCTTCAGCAACAGAGCTATTGGTGATCGATATAGACAATATGTAGGAAAAGGAATTCAGACTAACAATTATCCAGGCAATAGCTAGGTTGGAGAAAGCCATGGATGACCAAACAGAATTGATTAGGGCAGAACTGAAAGCCACCAGGGATGATGTTCACAATGTTAGGGCAGAACTGAAAGCCACCAGGGATGATGTTCACATGCTCTCAATGAGTTCCAATCTAATATAAATTCTCTAAAAGCTCGGGTAACTGAGACAGAAGATAGAATTAGTGATCTGGAGGACAAACAAATAGAGAGAAAGGATCAGGAGGAAGCCTTGAACAAACAGCTCAGAAGCCACGAAAACAGAATCAGGGAAATAAATGATGTCATGAAATGTTCCAACATCAGAATTATGGGAATCCCTGAAGGGGAGGAAAAAGAAAGAAGTCTAGAAGATATAGTGGAAGAAGTTGTCTATGAAAATTTTCCCAATCTCACAAATGGAAACAACGTTCATGTACTAGAGGCAGAGAGATTTCCTCCCAAGATTTTAGATTCTCAAAAGTCCCCACGACACCTTATAGTTAAAATGAGGAATTATGTTTCAAGACAGACCCTCTTAAAAGCAGCTAGGACAAAGAAGCTCCTTACATACAGAGGAAAGCCCATTAGAATAACATCAGACCTGTCCACAGAGACCTGGCAAGCCAGGAAGGGCTGGCAAAATATATTCAGAGTACTAAATGAGAAGAACATGCAGCCAAGAATACTCTATCCAGCAAGACTGACATTTAAAATGGATGGAAAGATAAAGAGTTTCCAAGACCGGCAAGGCTTAAAAGACTATGCAACCACCAAGCCGACACTGCAGGAAATATTAAGGGGGGGTCCTATAAATAAGAAAAAATCCTAAGAATATCATTGAACAGAAATATAGAAACAATCTACAGACAGAAAGACTTCAAAGGCAACACGATGTCAATAAAAACCTATCTCTCAATAATCACTCTCAATGTGCCTGAATGCGCCCATAAAATGACACAGGGTTGCAGATTGGATAAAACGACAGGACCCATCCATATGTTGTCTACAAGAGACGCATTTTGGGGGCGCCTGGGTGGCTAAGTGGGTTAAGCTGCTGCCTTCAGCTCAGGTCATGATCTCAGGGTCCTGCGATCGAGTCCCACATCGGGCTTTCTGCTCAGCAGCAAGCCTGCTTCCCTCTCTCTCTCTCTCTGCCTGCCTCTCTGTCTACTTATGATCTCTCTCTATGTCAAATAAATAAATAAAAACTCTTTAAAAAAAAAAAAAGACCCATTTTGAACCTAAGGATACACCCAGACTGAAAGTGAGGGGATGGAGAAGCATCTTTCATGCCAATGGGCCTCAAAAGAAGGCCGGGGTAGTGATTCTCATATCAGATAAATTAGATTTTAAACTAAAGACTGTAGTCAGAGATACAGAAGGACACTACATAATTCTTAAAGGGACTATCCACCAAGATGATCTAACAATTATAAATATCTACGCCCCAATATGGGAGCACCCAATTACATAAGAAAACTATTAATCAAGATAAAAAGTCATATTGATATGAATACAATAATAGTAGGAGATCTTAATACGCCTCTCTCAGAAATAGATAGATCATCGAAGCAGAAAATTAATAAAGAAATAAGAGCATTGAATGAAACATTGGACCAGATGGACCTCATAGATATATACAGAACATTCCATCCTAAAACAACAGAATACTCATTCTTCTCAAGTGCACATGGAACCTTCCCCAGAATAGACCACATACTGGGTCACAAAGCAGGACTCAACCGACACCAAAAGACTGACATTATTCCCTGCATATTCTCCGATCACAATGCTTTGAAACTGGAACTCAATCACAAGGAAAAGTTCAGAAGGAACTCAAACACCTGGAAGCTGAAGACCACCTTGCTTAATAATGCTTGGATCAACCAGGAGATCAAAGCTGAACTTAAACAATTCATGGAAACCAATGAGAATGAAGACACTTCGGTCCAAAACCTAAGGGATACAGCAAAGGAGGTTCTAAGGGGGAAATACATAGCCACCCAAGCCTCCCTCAAAAACATTGAAAAATCCAGAATGTCTCTACACGTTAAAGAACTGGAGAATCAACAACAAATCAAACCAACTCCACATGCAAGAAGGGAAATAATCAAGATTAGAGCAGAGATCAATGAGGGAGAAACCAGAGATACAGTAGAACGTATCAATGAAACTAGAAGCTGGTTTTTTGAAAGAATCAATAAGATTGATAAACCATTGGCCACACTAATCCAAAAGAAAAGAGAGAAAGCCCAAATTAATAAAATTATGAATGAAAAGGGAGAGATCACAACTAACACCAAGGAAATAGAAACAATCATCAGGAATTATTACCAACAGCTATATGCCAATAAGCTAAGCAACCTAGATGAAATGGATGCATTCCTGGAAAACTATAAACTCCCAAAATTGAACCAGGAAGAAATCGACAACCTGAATAGACAAATATCTAGTAATGAGATTGAAGCAGTGATCAAAAACTCCCAAAAAACAAGAGCCCAGGACGTGACGGATTCCCTGGGGAATTCTACAGAACGTTCAAAGAAGAAATAACACCAATTCTCCTGAAGCTGTTAAAAAAAAAATTGAAGCAGAAGGAAAACTTCCAGACTTTTTATGAAGCCAGCATTACCCTGATCCCCAAACCAGGCAAAGACCATACCAAAAAGGAGAATTTCAGACCAATATCATTGATGAATATGGATGCAAAGATTCTCAACAAAATCCTAGCAAACAGGATCCAGCAGCACATTAAAAAGATTATCCACCATGACCAGGAGGGATTCATCCCTGGGTTACAAGGTTGGTTCAACATTCACAAATCAATCAATGTGATAGAACAAATCAATAAGAGAAGAGAGAAGAACCACATGGTCCTCTCAATTGATGCAGAAAAAGCATTTGACAAAATCCAGCATCCATTCCTGATGAAAATGCTTCAAAGTATAGGGATAGAGGGAACATTCCTGAACTTCATAAAATCTATCTATGAAAGACCCACAGCAAATATCATCCTCAATGGGAAAAAGCCTGCAGCCTTCCCGTTGAGATCAGGAACACGATAAGGATGTCCACTCTCACCACTCTTGTTCAACATAGTATTAGAAGTCCTAGCAACGGCAATCAGACAACAAAGAGAAATCAAAGGTATCCAAATTGGCAAGGAAGAAGTCAAATGCTCTCTCTTCGCAGATGACATGATTCTTTATATGGAAAACCCCAAAGACTCCACCCCCAAACTACTAGAACTCATACAGCAATTCAGTAACGTGGCAGGATACAAAGTCAATGTACAGAAATCAGTGGCTTTCTTATACACTAACAATGAAAATACAGAAAGGGAAATTAGAGAATCGATTCCATTTACTATAGCACCAAGAACCATAAGATACCTGGGAATAAACCTAACCGAAGAGGTAAAGGACCTGTACTCGAGGAACTTCAGAACACTCATGAAAGAAATTGAAGAAGACACAAAAAGATGGAAGACTGTTCCATGCTCTTGGATTGGAAGAATAAACATTGTTAAAATGTCTATACTGCCTAGAGAAATCTATACTTTTAACGCCATTCCAATCAAAATTCCACCAGTATTTTTCAAAGAGCTAGAGCAAATAATCCTAAAATTTGTATGGAATCAGAAGAGACCCCAAATTGCTAAGGAAATGTTGAAAAACAAAAACAAAACTGGCGGCATCACGTTATCCGATTTCAAGCTTTACTACAAAGCTGTGATCACCAAGATAGCGTGGTACTGGCATAAAAACAGATACATAGACCAGTGGAACAGAGTGGAGAGCCCAGATATGGACCCTCAACTCTATGGTCAACTAATCTTCGACAAAACAGGAAAAAATATTCAATGGAAAAAAGACAGTCTCTTCAATAAATGGTGCTGGGAAAACTGGACAGCGATATGTAGAAGAATGAAACTCGACCATTCTCTTACACCGTACACGAAGATAAACTCGAAATGGATGAAAGACCTCAACGTGAGACAGGAATCCATCAGAATCCTAGAGGAGAACATAGGCAGTAACCTCTTTGATATCAGCCACAGCAACTTCTTTCAAGATACGTCTCCAAAGGCCAAGGAAACAAAAGCAAAAATGAACTTTTGGGACTTCATCAAGATCAAAAGCTTCTGCACAGCAAAGGAAACAGTCAACAAAACAAAAAGGCAACCCACGGAATGGGAGAAGATATTTGCAAATGACAGTACAGACAAAAGGTTGATATCCAGGATCTATAAAGAACTCCTCAAACTCAACACACACAAAACAGATAATCATATCAAAAAATGGGCAGAAGATATGAACAGACACTTCTCCAACGAAGACATACAAATGGCTATCAGACACATGAAAAAATGTTCATCATCACTAGTCATCAGGGAGATTCAGATTAAAACTACATTGAGATACCACCTGACACCAGTTAGAATGGCCAAAATTAGCAAGACAGGAAACAACGTGTGTTGGAGAGGATGTGGAGAAAGGGGAACCCTCTTACACTGTTGGTGGGAATGCCAGTTGGTGCAGCCACTTTGGAGAACAGTGTGGACATTCCTCAAGAAATTAAGAATAGAGCTTCCCTATGACCCTGCTGCAATTGCACTGCTGGGTATTTACCCCAAAGATACAGATGTAGTGAAAAGAAGAGCCATCTGTACCCCAATGTTTATTGCAGCAATGGCCACGGTCGCCAAACTGTGGAAAGAACCAAGATGCCCTTCAACGGATGAATGGTTAAGGAAGATGTGGTACATATACACGATGGAGTATTATGCCTCCATCAGAAAGGATGAATACCCAACTTTTGTAGCAACATGGGTGGGACTGGAAGAGATTATGCTCAGCGAAATAAGTCAAGCAGAGAGAGTCAAGTATCATATGGTCTCACTTATTTGTGGAGCATAACAAAGAATATGGTGGACATGGGGAGATGGAGAGGAGAGGGAGTTGAGGGATACTGGAAGGGGAGATGAACCATGAGAGACTATGGACTCTGAAAAACAACCAGAGGGTTTTGAAGGGGCGGGGGGGGGGGGGGGGTGGGAGGTTGACGAACTGGTGGTGGGTAATAGGGCGGGTACGTACTGCATGGAGCACTGGGTGTGGTGCAAAAACAATGAATACTGTTACGCTGAAAATAAACAAATTAAAAAATTTAAAAAAATTTAAAAAAAAAAGCTAAACAGACCTATAACAAGAGTTTGAAAAAAAATAAAAAAATAAAAATAAATAAAATTTAAAAAAAGAAAAAAAACTAAAAAGGAAAATATACTTCTAACCTCATTTTAAGAAAGATGTGTACATGGAAGGGTTAGTGTGGCCACTCCTGGTTTAATAATGCATTTTTATGTTTCTTAAGGCAGAAGTCTATATACTTTGAAAATTAGATTTTCAAAGTTATTTGATGGGGTTTTTTGTTTTTTTTTAATTCATCCCCCAAATTTTCTGTACTTTCTATAATTTCCCACCCAAACTCACCCTCCAAAACTCTTCTGTTTGGAAGAAATATACTATCTATATCAGCTCTCTAAATCCTCTCTTATATCAAGTTCCACTCTGAAAATTCCCTCCACCATTGGTAAAGACTACTTTTCCCAGCCTTCCTCCTCAACCCAATAGAGACTTTTTTCCCTCTATGTCAAATAAATAAATAAAATCTTTAAAAAAAAAAAAAAAAACCTTCCCTTGACCCACTGCCTCGCTCCAGCTCTTTCCTCATTTCCACTGCCTTACCCTGCATTCTCTCCTTCTACATTCTACCCTCCTCCTATTCCAGAGAGCTTCCATGAAGCTCCTTTTACCAACTTTTATCCACTTCACCAGTCACCTCTATGCTGACAAATAAAGTGATTCCTTTTTATTCTGCATTTTACTCTACTACACAGCAGGATTTGACATTCTTGCTGAAACTTTTCCTTCAATTGGCTTCTGGGACAGCATATTCTATTGGTTTTCCCCCTACTACTCTCGCCACTCTTGAGTCTTCCTGGATGATCTCTCTTCCTCTACCAGGATCTAAAGCCCCTGGGCCTCTTCCCTTCTCTGTCTCTCCTCTCTTCTATTTAAGCCAATTCAGAGCCATGCTATTAAATATTTCTCTAAGCTAAGGACTTCCAAATATTCAGTTCCTAGTCCTGAGATCCAGACTAGTATGTCTAACTGCTTTCTCATTATCCGCACTTAAAAGTCTTAGAGCTACAGCAACTAACATCCAAAATAAGACTCTTGACTTTCAATCCAATTAAATGGTACTATCCACCCAGTTCTATATGCCAAAAATCTGGAAGTCCCATCCCTTTGTCCTTATTCCCCACAATCAGACCACCAGCTGGGTCTTCCTTCTTGCCTTTTCCCTAATGTAATTACACTACCCTAGGCCTACTCATTATTTATTGTCCAACAATTGGAATGGCCTCTTAACTGATTTTCTGGTTTTAATTCTTGCCCTCTTGTATAATTCCTTATCCACGAAGGGATTACAATCACCTTTTTAAAGCATAAGCCAAATCATATAATTCCTTGCTGTAATCCTGCAACAGATTCCTGTTCATCCTGAATTAAATTCAAACTCTTTACTATATTTCCCACAAGGCCCTCCCTGGTCTCGTTCTTGCTCACCTGTCTGTTTTCATCTCCTTTGGCCTTCTGTGACTATTTCACACACTCTATTTTCTTTCTTAAATTTTTTAAAGATTTATTTATTTAAGAGAGTGAGCATGAATGGGAGGGACAGGAAGAGGGAGAGAGAATCTCAAGCAGACTCCATGCTATGTGCTGAGCCCAACATAGGGCTTGACCTCAGGACCCTGACATCATGACCTGAGCTGAAACCAAGAGTCAGATGCTTTAAAGACTATGCCACCCAGGTGCCCCACACATGCTCTGTTCTTTATCTCTCTGAAATCTTTTTTGTTTCTGCCTTTCCCTTTACCTGAAATGCTTTTCCTCTAAATCTGTCTCCTCTATTCCTAAAATTTTCATTCATTTTTATTTGTGGCATTCATATCAATGACTTAAAAATATATTCTATGTTTATATTTATATTATATTTAGATAAACAATGAGTTTATGTAAACTTTAAGTTTAATCCCAATTACTTAGATCATTCATGAATGCAAGTACATTTTTACATGAAATATAGTTTAACACAGAAAAAAATCTAATGATAAAATCATATTGGTTGAAAAATATTTTTAATTCTATTGATCATTGACTTTCCTTCCACTCAAATGTTATACTGTGTGAGTTAAGCACTTAGTTAAAAAAAAAAAAAACTACCTTGTTAAAAATTAAAAACTAAAGTCATAAGAGAAAGTTCAGAATTAAGAAAATAGTTTGATTCAAACAATGTGATATGTTCTATTTTATTATGGTTTATATATAAATACTCTTGTAAATGCTTCAGAATTTAAAATAGTTGACAAATTCTAACACTACAAGGAAGTTTCCTAATTTACACAAGTAAAGCTAATTTTCTTTATCATTATAAAAATTTCCCAAAGAACTATATTCTAGTGGTGGGAGACAGGCAATAAATAAGTGCATGTATAGATAATAACATCTGATAGTGCTAAAGCTCTGTAAAGATTTAACAGTGTAAAGTAACGTCCAATGGCTGGGGAGTAGGCCTGATGTAGACAATAGAGCAAGGAGGATCTCTGGAAAGAGGACACTTAAGTTCTTAAGTACAGATAATTATATTGTAAAATGATATATTCAGATATTCAAGTGATTTGAACACTTTATTCATTATATATTTAGTAGTGAGTTTTGGAGAAAAATAAGAATTGAATGAGAACATGTTGGGGGAAAAAAAAAGATAACCCTACCCTAAACCGTTCTTAAAATAGGATTGTAAAGACTTTCCTATTCAAAGAAGTACAAAGTTATTTTGATTAATAAATTTTTGGATGCCCAAATAAACCAGGGTAGCCATCCCAAACAAAAGCCTCCTCATTTATAGGTTTTTGCTGCTTCTTACACTATTCAAACACCACTGTCCAGAACCTTAAAGGAGCAGCATTTTTCCTCAAAGGAAAGGACCATTCGTCTTTGTCTTCTCATAGTCCTGCACAGCTCTAGGCATTTCATAGGCATTCAATAACCATTTAATCAATTCTATCAGTCAATCTTCTTATCCTCCCATATCAAGCTAACCCAGTTCCTAACATATAGGAGGCACTAAATCAATACGTTTGTTGAAGTAACATGTTACAAATACATCATTCATCTAAATCCCTAAGGTTGGGTAGCAGAAAAAAAAAAAAAAAGACACAGCCTTTGAAGACAGATAGGTCTAGAGTTCAGGGAGCCCAACCCCACTCTTCAGTATCTATCTGGACTTAGACAAGCTGAGTAACCTTTCTGGACTTCAGAGCCTTCATCTGTTAGAGAAAGATAATAACTTGCAAGGTGCTGTGAAGATTAAAAGAAAAATGTGTGGAGCTCCTGCTGGAATTTCTGATCCAAAGTAAGGTCTGTAACAGTAAGAATAGAGTTCACAATGGTGTTATTATTATCTTAGTAAGCGCATATTTATGCCTTGAGTACCCACAGATCAAATTAGTAATGACTATTTTCATCATCATGGGCATCAGGACTATTTCTGAGGTTTTTCCTCAGGAAAGCAGAGAACAAAGAACAAACCATAGTGCTCCAAACACATTTTCAGTCTCAGCACTGGAGCAGAACAAGACATGAGCATCGGAGCTCTCTCTCTGGAGATGTGTCTCTGCTAGAAGCAAGTTCTACAGTGAAGTTTTCCACCAGAGAACCATAAATTGTAAAACGTTTTTATAGAAGGTTTTTTTCTCGGACCGAAAGTATTATTCTATTGGCATTTTCAAATGACTGTGTGAAATTATAATGCAAAAACAGGAGTTGCTGTTATGAGATACCATCTTTTACATTTTCTTTTTTTTATTTCTATGTATTAAGAATTTCCATTAATGCATGACCCAGGCCAAAAACCTTAGCATCATCCTCGACTCTACTTTCTCTCACACTCTATATCCAACCCTTTGGGAAATTCTGCCGACTCTACTTTCAAAATACAATAAGGACCTGACTTTTCTTATCACCTCCCCAGCTACCACACACACACACACACACAGTATAGCATTCACCACTACTCTACTTCTTTAGTGTTCAGTAAATACATGATCAATGAATGTAAACCAAGAAAATTAAAATTCCCCACCATTAGTAGAAACATGACTTTTATGTAGGAGGCAAGCAAATCTTTGCACGTGCAATACTCAGGGTCCTTCCAGTTGGTTTACAGCCACCATTTCTTTCCCAGCCTGTTGGCATCAACAGGACATGACTAATATTTAGTAGAGAATATAAACAGTTTAGTTCTCAGGACTGATAATGTATAAATATTCTACCCGCATGGGTTATGAGATGCTGAGTCTAAGAGTCTGGGAATTTAGACAAAATCAACATAAAAGATATTGAAGATTTTTTTTAATTAGCAAATTAGTACCTACTGTCATTTTTCCATCTATAAAACATAGTAAAGGGATTTTTTTCTTTTAACTTATGAAAGTTATTGTTACTTTTGTCTATAATTTTTATATCCTATGTGTCATTCATTAAAATAGATACCTTATAATCTGTCATTATTTCTATTATTCCTACACATATATTTAGGGAATAAAATGTTTAACATATTTTTCTTTGAATTTCATCTCTATTCTCAAAGCCTCTCTCTAGATAGTTGTGAATTGCAATATTAAACAATGGGCAATAGCTAATTAAAAGGTTATATTAGGCTGGAAAACTACTGCCTGAAGGCCAAATTTGGTCCAATTCTGTTCTAAATAAAGAATTATTGAAACAGCCATGTCCATTCATTTATAACTTGTTTACAGCTGCTTTCACACAGGTATCAGCAGAGCTGAGTATTTGTAAGAGAGGCCATATGTTCAACAAAGCCGTATATATATTTACTATCAAGCCCTTTATAGCAAAAGTGTGCTTACCTGTATTAGGTGATTTACCTTTCTACTGACTTTTCACAGACTGCTGTGTAACCCTACATGAGGTCATTTACTGAGCACCAACTATGTGTCATGACTGCCACTCTAGTATATATGAAGGTGACATTCACAATATTAACGATAGTTGCCCAAGGTAGACATGAACACGTATAACTCCCTTCTTTTCATTTTAGAGAGAAGGTAGAAATCAGAGTTCGGAGAAGCTTTTCATGTCCAAAGAGTAGATGTCCTTCACTAAAGGGACCTGGTTACCCCTTGACTTTCAAGAAAATAAAAAAAAAGAAAGGTTAAGTACAGGAAACAGGAATGAGGAAACAGGAATGAGATCCTTATTTTTGCTAGCAACTCATGATATCACAAGTGGTCAGAGCTGTCTTACATTACTGAACCATAACCTGAGACAAGACAAAGCTAAAACTTGTTGGAGACCTCAAGCCAGTCTGATTCCATCTGCTTACCCATGGCAGCCAGCAAATGCAAATTCTGGCCCTTCTGCTGCTAGGATGCTGACAGTAATTCCATTTGCATGTCACCCTGCCACTTTCATCAACATTGTCAAAACAAGGCACATTTGACCTGAAAACTGACGATGACCCAGCTTCATTTCAGAAACATGAAGTACCAGCTGCTACCCCCATACTCTAGCACTTCACAGCAGCATTTTGCCAGTGAAAATCACATTGAAATTGTATTAGCTTCACAGGGGACCATTTATGTCTACCTTTTTCCAGAGTTGTGGTCAACAGACACCTGAACAGTCATTAGGAAAGCATTCCCTAAGCCAGGCTCAATAATAATCCAGTACTTGAGAATATGTACTATTCCACAAGAAAATTTTACAAAGCATTATCCTAAGAATTTCTATTTGTGGTGGTTCATGACATACTGTGAGTTATAAACAGAGAACAGAATTATATTTAGTCTATGAATGATTTTATTCCCAACTGATTTTTTACTGTGATAAACTATACATAACATAAAATTTACTATGTTAATCATTTTTTTAAGCATGAGTTGGGGGTGGGGGGAGAAGGGCACAGGGAAAGAATCTTCAAACAGACTCCCTGCTGAGTGCAGCAATCTGTCTCTGGACCCAGGAAATCAGGACCTGAGCCAAAACCAAGAGGTGGATGTCCAACTGACTCCCAAGTGCCCCTACTCTTAATCATATTTAAGTAAAGAATTGAGTGACATTAATTACATTCATGTTATTGTGTAACCATCACTACCTTCCTTCTGCAGAACTTCATCATCCCACACTAAAACTCAGTCTATTAAACAGCAACGTCCCATGCCCCCTCCACTATTTTTTAAATTTCCTTTATAAATAATTATGAGTATACAAAAATGTTACTGACTTTTTCATGTTTATTTTGTATCTTTTTACTTTGCTGAATTTGTTTATCAATTCTAAGAGAGTCTGTGAAATCATTAGAGTTTTCTTCATATAACTTATCATCTACAAAGATATTTTATTTCTCCTTTCTAGATTAGATGCCATTTTGGTTTTATCTCTTGCTCTGGCTAGTTTCCAAGGCTATGTTGAATAAAAATGTAACAAGTGCACATCTTTGTCTTTTTCTTGATCTTGGAGGAAAAGCTTTCAGTCTCACCATTAAGTATGATGTTATCTGTGGGGTTTTAATATATGGCTTTCATTATATTTACCTGCTTTTCTGCAGGGTTTTTTGAATGTTTTTTATCATGAAGGAGTGTTGAATTTTGTCAAATGTATTTTTCTGCATCAATTGAGATGATCACATGATTTTTTTCCCATTCATTCAGTTAATATATTAACATATTGATCAATTTTGTGTGTTGAACCATTCTTGCATTCCAGAAATAAATCCCACTTGGTCCTTGTATATAATCCTTTTAATATGTTGCTGGAATCTGTTTGCTAGTGTTTGGCTAAGGACTTGTACATCAATATCCACCAGAGATATTGGTCTATAGTTTTCTTTTATTATAGTGTCTTTGTCTGGCTCCAGTATCACGGTAACTCTGTTCTCATAGAATGAACTTGGAAATGTTCTCTCCTCTTTAATTTTACTGAAGAGTTTATAAAGATTAGTGTCCAGTCCCAGGGACTTTCTTTATTGAGAAGTTTTTGGTTATTTACTCAATATATTAACCAATTTTAGATCTATTCAAGTTTCTGTTTCTTTGTGATTCAGTTTTTTTTAGGTTTTGAATATCTAGGAATTTGTCCATTTCATCTAGGTTATTGATTTGTTGGCAAATAATTGTTCATAGTATTCTCCCACAATCCTTTTTATTTCTGTAGATAGTAATATCCCTACTTTAATTTCACATTTTAGTAATTCAAATTTTTCTTTTTTTTTTATATATAAATATTTATTTGACAGAGAGAAATCACAACCAGGCAGAGAGGCAGGCAGAGAGAGAGAAGGAAGCAGGCTCCCCACAGAGCAGAGAGCCCGATGTGGGGCTCGATCCCAGGACCCTGGGATCATGACCTGAGCCGAAGGCAGAGGCTTTAACCCACTGAGCCACCCAGGCGCCCCTAGTAATTCAAATTTTTCTTAATCTAAAGATCAATTTTGTTAATCATTTTGCAAAACCAACATTTGTTTGCATTGATTTTTCTCTATTGTTTTTCTATTCTCTTTTATCTCTGCTCTGATGTTTATTATTGCCTTCCTTTTACTAGTCTTGAGTTTTGTTTGTTCTTAGGAATATAATTCATTTTTAAATTCTGTTTAATATTATCTCTGGGGTTCTCCCCCTCCAAACACCAAAACACTTTCACTTTCTTACAGTAGTCAACAAGGCCAGAGTTAATGTCTGATTCATTTTTGTCACCCTATATATCAATATTCTGATCATAAGGACAGAGTTTAGGGTGACTTAGCACCTACTATGTGTGAGGGGCTACATTAAGTGCTTTCCATACATAGTATCATCTAATCATTTCACATCTTCATTTTACAGATGAGAAGACTAAGGCTCAAAGAGAAAATAACCTTGGAAAGAGCCAAGATGCCCTTCAACAGACGAATGGATAAAGAAGATATGGTCCATATATACAATGGAATATTATGCCTCTCTCAGAAAGAATGAATACCCAACTTTTGTATCAACATGAACGGGACTGGAGGAGATTATGCTGAGTGAAATAAGTCAAGCAGAGAGAGTCAATTATCATACAGTTTCACTTACTTGTGTAGCTTAAGGAATAACATGGAGGACATTAGGAGAAGGAAAGGAAAAGTGAATTGGAAGAAATCAGAGCGGGAGATGAACCGTGAGAGACTGTGGACTCTGAGAAACAAACTGAGGGTTTTTCAGGGGAGGGGGGCAAGGGGTTAGGTGAGCCTGGTTGTGGGTACAAAGGAGGGCATGTATTGCATGGAGCACTGGTGCATAAACAATGAATCCTGGAACACTGAAAAAATAAAATTAAATTTAAAAAAGAGAGAAAATAACCCACCACACTCTGACTACTACCCAACAGAAACAGGATGTAAATCCTGGTCTGTGTGACCTCAAAGCCCAGATTTTCCTATTAAACCGTATTACTCCTACTCATTCATTTATTCAATCATTATGTATTTATCATCTATTATATGTGCCAGGAGATGTTCTGGTAGAGAGGATTCATTAAAGAACAAAACAAAGATCCCCGCCCTATGGAGCTTTTGTTCTATTATGGGAGAAAACAGGAAAGGACCAGGTGGTATGCAGTAAGCAAAGACTTGAATCCAGAGAGAACAGCTAGAACAAAATATGCTAGGCAATCAAGCTTTGGGTTCATCAACAGGCAAGGAAGGCAGGGTGGATAGAGTGGAAGCAAGATTAATAGGAGGGGAAGAGGTCATAGAGAGAATGAAGTTAAGAGTAATGGCATAAATTTAAGTAAATGATATTTTATGATTATTTAGTATTTCATATATTTAAGTATATTTAATATGTATGTATATTTTTAAATCACCTTAAAAGGAACTACTTTGTGCCCATCTCATCATTAGGAAAACATGTGTACCACAGTTTCCATCCAGAGAAAACATTTCCTGATTTTATTATTCCCATACAATGTATTAATAAATTTAACATGATTTGGACATTTGTATTAATTGAATCAAACTATATGAATTTTTCTATCTATTGCTTTTTTCAATCTGTATTTGGTTTCTGAGATCCATCCTTATTTATATTTGCAGCTATAACTTAATAATTTGTACTTCTATATTAATATACTTATAAAAACACCACAATTTATCCACCATATTATCAATGGATACATGGATTTTTTCCCAGGATTTTGCGATTATAATTATAATGTAGCTATGAATATTCTTATATGTATCACCTATGAAAATGCATGGGGGTGGCGCCTGGGTGGCTCAGTTGGTTGGGCGACTGCCTTCAGCTCAGCTCATGATCCTGGAGTCCCAGGATCAAGTCCCGCATCATCTCCCTGCTCTGCAGGAAGTCTGCTTCTCCCACTGACCTCTCTCCTTTCATGCTCTCTCACATTCTCTCTCTTAAATAAATAAATAAAATCTTTTTTAAAATATGAGGTTTTTTTTGTTTTGTTTTGTTTTTTTCACTCATAAAGGAAAAAATATATTTCTTTTTTCTTTTTTTTTTTTTCAAAGGACTTCAAAGGAAACCAGAATGGTTATTTATGTTCATCATGACGTGACTAATACAAGTTGCGTGATTTTAAAAATATGAAAATTCAATGGTAATTACACAGACTTATGGCTTCCGGCATAACAATAATAATATCTTACATTGCACAACATTTTAGAGTACACAATGCACTTAAATATTGGATGTCTCAGTATACACTCAAAACAACTCCCTCAAGGATTATTATCCTAGTTTTTTTGTGTGTGTGTGTGTGGGTTTTTTTCCCCATTTTATTTATTTTTTTCAGCATAACAGTATTCATTGTTTTTGCACAACACCCAGTGCTCCATGCAAAACGTGCCCTCCCTATTACCCACCACCTGTTCCCCCAACCTCCCACCCCTGACCCTTCAAAACCCTCAGGTTGTTTTTCAGAGTCCATAGTCTCTTATGGTTTGCTTCCCCTCCCCAATGTCCATAGCCCCCTCCCCCTCTCCCAATCCCACCTCCCCCCAGCAACCCCCAGTTTGTTTTGTGAGATTAAGAGTCATTTATGGAGAATAGAAATCATAAAGATCAGAGCAGAAATCAATGAAATAGAAACCAAAAAACCATAAAATATGAGTTTTTTTTAAGTAAATAGTGAAACTGCTGGGTCATGAAGAATGCACATGTTCAATTTTGCTGGGTAATGTTTACTGTTCTCCAAAATGATTTACATTCATAAGCATTCAGAACACATAAATACATCCAATTATTTGAAGAAGGAACTTTTAAAATGTTCTACTTAACTTTGAAATATTAGATTTACAGAAAATTTATAATGATAGTATAAAGAATCTCCCTATACCCTCCATCCAGCTTCCACAAATGATCACATCTTATATTTATCAAAACTAGGAAATTAATATTGGTACAAGGCTGTAAGCTAACCTACATGTTATTGTTGGGTTTCACCTGTTTTTCTAACAATGTCCTTCTTCTGTTTTGAGAATCCAATCCAGAATACCATGTTGCATCTAACTATGTCTCCTTCGTCTCTTCCAAGCTGTGACAGTTTCTATCTTTCCTTGTTACTCATTACATCGACACTTTCAGAGAATATAAGTCAGATATTTTGCAGGACATTCCTCATCGTGTTTACTAATGTTTCCTCATAAGGATTTGGAAAGAATACGCCACAGAGGTGAATTACCCTTTTCACTGAATCATATCAGGGGTAAAAGTGGTTAACATCACCTATTATTGGTGATGGTAACCCTTACTGCTTTAAGTTTTTACCAGGTTTTTCCACTATGAAGTTATGATATTTCCCATTCCCATATTCTAGTCATTACAAGCAAGCCACTAAGCCCCAGCCCACTGCTACAGGGAGAGAAATTAAGCTCCACCTTCTGGATGAGTATCAAAGAATTTATAGATATGTGTTAAATTCACCACAGTAATTAATAAATATTTAGGGAAAGATCTTTAAGCAAGTGTCCTATTGCTCCTTAATATTTCAGCCACTAATTTTGACATTTACACATGTAGCTTGCCTGCAACAGTTATTACTGTGGTATTCCACTGGTCTTTCTCTATTTCATTCATTCCTTCTGTATTTACTAATAGGAATTCTCCTGTAAGGGAGATTGGTCATTTCTCCACCACTTATTTACTCAATTATTTATTTTTTTCAGTATGAACTCAGTGGGTATTTGTTCTAATTCTTTGGGATATAATTAGTCGTAGTTATTGTGTTCCTTGAATTGTTCTGGCTCTGGCCATTGGGAGCTCTTACAAGTCAGCTCCTGTGTTCTTCTGACATGCCTGATTCCTTTTTTCATTTTTTTTTCTTTTTTCCTCCTTTCTGGCCCCACAAAATGTTTCAGACTCATTGTGAATCTTCCCTTCCCTAATTCCCTAGAATCAGCCATTTCTCTAAGGAACTTTAGTTCAGAAGGTATAATTTTTAAAGTCAATTTCCATGTGTTATTATTGCAATGCCTAGATTATTTCTATGCTATAATTAATGTTATAATTAACTATAGATTTTCTATAATTAAGCCATGTATATTAGAGTCCCTAAGCTACTGGACCATGTTAGAGTGGAACATGAATCCTTGAACAATGTTTTAACCTTCTGTCTTCTAGCACTTACCTATATAATCTCTAAGGGCACCATAGGCTATACAATTTCATGATTCTACAATGGAAAGACAAAACGCAAAATATGTTCCCATGAAGAACTTTTCTTTGGATCAGACAAAGGTTGCATTTTGCCAAAAATGCATTTAACCCCTAGCTGACCTCTACTTCATCTTTTCTAGACCCCATCCCCCACCATGGTTTAGCTTTATTCCTTCCATTTTATCAACTTTGAAATAAAACTTTAAGTTTGTTTTGCTGTATCAAATTACTATACTAATAAGGCAATAAAAATACAGAACAGTGAACTCTACTTACTTATAAAACCTGTCTTCTTGATATTAACCTAATATGATTTGCTGTAGCCTAAATCATTAGTCACCACACAGTTTAACCACTAGAGCAGTGGTTCTCAACAGAAGGGAATTTTACCACCCCCCGCAGGGGACATTTGGCAATATCTGGAGATGATGGGATGTTACTGGTGCCTAGTGGGTAGAGTTCTATAATGCTACTAAACATCCTACACAGGAGCCCTTTACAACAAAGAGATATCCAGCCCAAAATTCAATAATTCCAAGGTTGAAAAATGTTTCAGTTAAGGAAATTTCAATTTTCAAACTGCTTAGTTAAATAGATATTTTCCTCCAAATTCTTAAAGAAAATATTTGCAAATACCAAGGGCTATCTCCACTAAAAAGTTCAGTACAGTAAAGGATTTTCTGGAAGAATCAGATAACAGAATGTTAAGGATCCACTAAAGTTACAAAACACTAAGAAAACAAAGGCAGAGTTAAAGGTTCATGCTGCATCTTAACTGATTCTGTTTTGAATGAGTTATTTTTCTGACACCACCAACACTCAAATAGGTTAGAAAAATTATTAGGTGAGTGGATTACCATTGAGTTTGCATCTTAAATCAAAATGATAATGATCTTCTGGCTAACTAGATGCAATTCTAGTGTGATAAAAGTAAGGCCAGGAGATAGAAGCTAGGAGTCCAGACAGGGCTCCATCTCTTGCTGACCATTTGACTCTGGGAAAGTCATGTATGTAACTTTCCCGGTCCCCAGTTCCCTCACCTGGAAATTTTCCTCTCAAAGTTGATAATAAAATGCAAATGTTAATGCCTGCCTTATCTACAGCACAGGGTTATTTTGAGAACTGATTTTTTTAAGTGCACTTACTTATTTGGATACTGATATTTTCTCATTATATCCTTCTTATACTCTCTATATAAGATTTTACAAAGAACAATACCTTTGAAAGACTAATGAAAAGTAGATTTCTAGAAAGAAAATGTTGAGCAATCCCACAGAGAGACACTATTGAGTTCTTTTAATTGATTAATTTTTTTTTCCTCTTCAAAGATCCCACTGGAGTACGAAAACACGTTGAAAAGCAGAATCACAGACAAGCCACAAACTGGGAGAAAAAATTGTAAAACACTTATCTGATAAGAAACTAATGACCTCTAATGACCTCTAATGACCTCTAAGAAACTAATAAGAAACCTAAAATATATATAAGAATGTTAGATATACTAAAATATATATAAGAATGCTATATATATTTTAGGATATCTATGTACCTCCCAACAATAATCTCATTTTAAAATGTGGGAAAGGGGCACCTGGGTGACTCCATTGGTTACACCTCAAACTCGTGATTTCAGCTCAGGTCATGAACTCAGCATTCTGGGATCTAGACCCACTCGGACTCCATGCTCAGGAGGAAGTTTGTTTGAGGATTCTTTCTCTCCTTCTCCCCCATTCATGCTCACACACACTCTCTTTTGCTTTCTCAAATAAATAAACCATAAAGAAATAAAATGTGGGAAAGATCTGAGTAGACACCCTTCCCCCAAGGAAAGTATACAGATGTCAAATAAGAATATGAAAAGATGGCCAACAACAGTGGTCATTAGAGAATTGCAATTTAAGACAGCAATGAGATACAACTACCTAGCTATTAAAATGGGCAAGCATTTTTTTAAAAAACTGACACTACCAATTCCTGGCAAAAATGTACAGCAACAACCACTCTCATTCATCACTGATGGGATTGCAAAATGTCACAACCAGTTTGGAAGATAGCTTGTCAGGTTCTTACAAAGCTAAACATAGTCTCAGCATATGATCCAGCAATCACACTGCTAAGTATTTACCCAACTGGTTTGAAAATTTAAACCCTCACAAAAATCTTCACACAAATATTTATACAACTTTATTCATAATATCCCAAAACTAGAAGAAGATATCCTTCAAATGTGAATGAATAAACAAACTGTGGTACATTTATACAAGGAAATATTATTCCATTATAAAAATAAGTGAGCTATCAATACACTCAGAGACATGGCTGAACATTAAATGCATATTGCTAAGTGTAAGAAGTCATTCTGAAAAGACACATACTATATGATTCCAATTATAGAACAACTTTGGAAAAAGCAAAACTACAGCAACAGCTAAAAGATCAATGGTTACCAGGCGTTTAGGAGGATTGGATAAGCGAATCACAGAGGATTTTATAGGTCAGTGAAACTATTCTATGGGGCACCTGAGTGGCTCAGTCATTAAGTGTCTGTCTTCAGCTTAGGTAATGATCCCAGAGGTCCGGAATCGAGCTCCACATCAGGCTCCCTGTTCAGCGGGAAGCCTGCTTCTCCCTCTCTCACTCCCCTGCTTGTGTTCTCTCTCTCGCTGTCTCTCTCTTGCTTTCCCTCTCTGTCAAATAAATAGATAGAATCTTTGAAAACAGAAAAAAGGAAAGAAACTATTCTATATAATATGGTAATGGGGGATACAGTACATCCTGCATTTGTCAAAATCCACAGAACTTTAGAGAACAAAGAGTAAATCTTAACATATACAAATACTTTTAAATCATTTAGGAGGTTGGGGATCCCTTAATGGTCTGCAGACTGTGACGAAACAATCTAATTGTATTATAAATGTGTGGAACAATCTTACTGAAAAGGATGTGGAGTAATGGTGCTGATCTAATAAGTATTTTTGGAAATGAATGGAGTCTATGAATAAAGACAAAATAAACTGCACACAAGTACTGTACTCTAGTCAATAAAGTTGTCTCCCAACAGGGGTATAGGTTAAAAATTCTAATTTTACTATGCAAGTATATTTAGGTAAACTTATAATTAGGTAAATCAATCATGGACAGTAGGAAACATGTTGCCCACTACTGTAAAGGGAATTTAAAGATAAGCAAGGGGAACAGATTGGAATGTTCATGTAGTAATGGATTAGAGTTAGAAACACCAAAAAGTATGACATTTAGCTTAATACAGATATAAATGATTACATGTAGAAATATTAGGGACGTGTATATACATGGATTTGTATACACACATACATTCCCCTGCCCTGTCAGCTGAAAGGGCTTAGAAGCAATGATACCCTACCAGCAGTAAGTACAACTAGTATTCAGATGTTGCTCTCTAATAACATTCTCCAATAAAAGGAACTAGAGTTCCTTGGAGAATTGGTAGATTTTAGGGCTAGGGCAAAATGTAGACAAGATGATCCAAGAGCATCTTATAAACCAAAGATTAAGGAAATGTTCCCCCAAAATGGCAAGGGTGTGTCAAATGGACACAAGAATTCCAAAGCTAGCCAAAGCTAGAACAATTTGAGCAAAATAAATAGAATAACTTGGGACTATAACCCAGAGTATAAAACAAATATCTGTAAACCCGTGCTGATATAAATAAATGATTGAATAATTAAATTGGGGGATGAGACAAATTTCTCATACAGAAGAATTCCAAATAATTTATATTGGATACTCCGCCCTCAAGGAAGTGGAGCATAACTCCTTGCTTTAAGTGTGGGCTATACCAAGTGACTTCCTTCCAAAGAGTATGCTATGGAAAGGAAGAGAGAAGACATAAATTAACCTGATAAATAGTACCTTAGCCACAAGATCAGCATCAACAGTGATGTCCTGCTGATAACATTACTCTTGATGTGATACGATGACAGTGGCGCTTAACCTCTGAGATTCTTCTCCCCAAAACCCACAAGCTCAGTCTAATCAGGAGAGAAACAACAACAACACAATCCAGAAAGTTATATCCTACAGTACTTCTGATTAGTGCTCCTCAAAACTTTCAAGTCCTCCACAGCAAAGAAACCCTTAAAGGTACTCACAGTCAAGAGGAGCCTAAGGAGCCTGGACAATTAAACATAAAAGGGGTTCCTGGAGGAGATCCTGGAACAGAAAAAGCACACTCAGTGAAAAAAAAGTAAATCCAAATAAAATATGAACTTTAGTTATAATAACATATCCGTATTGGTTCATTAACTACAACTGACACACCATAATAATGTAATATGAGGTCAAGGATAGGAGACATGGTGAGGAGTACGTGCGAACTCTTTGTACTCTATGTTCACAACGGTCCTGTGACTATAAGATATAAAATTGCTCTGAACAATAATCAATGCAAAACATCATTAGAGAAAGCGATAATGGATTAAACTGTAATTTCACTTCTTCACAAGCATCTGGTTTTACTAAAGAAGATGAGACCAGAACACTAATTTTGAAATTCTCTCAGTAGGCTACCATAGGGCAGCTGGAGCCCTCATTCAGTCATTAGCCATTTATAAAAGCTAATAGAAAGGTGTTGGTCTTTAAAAACATATCAGAATATAAATCAGAGGGAAACTCACAGACCAGGAAAAAAAAATGGAATAAGCAGGAAAATCTTTCCTTTTACATGAAAAATGAGCCCGATTTTTATTTCCTAGCTCCCTAAGAAAGGACAAAGGACCTTCAATCTACCATTGAGCAAGGGTCATAAGTGTCTCCTATTCTAGATGGAGATTATTCAGAAGCCGATCCACCCAGAATACTGGAGCCCTGGTGAAGTAGACATGCTTCTGAATATTCCCTTCTCCAAATCCAGAATCTGGTCATCTACTAGACATCGCAAAATACATAATCAAGTATTTTCTTAAAACAGCAGATTAAAAGAATTTTTTTAAAGTGCAAATACTTAAACTTGTCAGAGAAAATCTGGCTAGGGCTACTTGCTTGAAAATTCATCCTTGCCTTTCTCTCCGCTCCAACCATTCATATCAGCATAAGGCAAAAAACAAGGAAATAGTTGTTCATTTAGAACCAATGTCAGTTTGCTTTTGTGTTCTGTACCTATAAGATAATCTATTTCTTTCCCCACATTTTACCCCAGAACATAACTTTCTGACCAAAGTAATTTCCCCCCCTCAGCTAGGTTCAAGTTTTTCCCTGTTGAGAAATCATGAGAGATGCTGTTTTCAGCCTGACCAGTCTTGAATGTTCTAGTGCACCTAAAACTGAACTGCTTGCATCAGAGAGGAAGGTCATGAAGGCACACGTTCTATAGCAAATCTTGAAAACACGTAGAAAATTGAGCTAAAAACAAAACAAAAAAAAAACCAAAAACAAAAAGCTTTATTCTTTTTCCCCATTATAGTACAAATGACCTAAGTATACATAAGATCCCAATTAAAACAAACAACTAAAACTCAGTGTGTGGTACTAATTGCTAATCTCTCCGTGGTCCAAATTCAGTTTCATTTCCATGGAACACCACTACCCTATCCTCACTTCACAATGCTACCAGAAAGAACTTATTTGTCTATGCACTTTAATCTCCTTGGGGATGGCACCCAGGAGCAAAAGTGACCACGGGAAAGGAACCTCGAATGCAGAGAGCATCCTGAGGCAGGGTGCATGCTCTGAAGTTTAATCCTGACATCAGGTTATTGAGATTAGAGATGGAAAACCCATACTGAGTCATTTGGTTGTCTCCCTTGAGGACAACAGATTATGGTGGACAGCATATTATTTAGCACTTTGACCAGTGTTCTAAATATCCTTTCCTTGGAGACTATTAACTCAAAGCTGGCAAGGATTTTATTATAAATGGAGGGCTTTATCATTTCTTCCACAAATGCACATTCTCCTGCTAAGATATTAAAAAAATAAAACTTACCAAACAACATGAAAACAGTGTGGTATTATAGAAAGAGTGTGAAACACTAAGCAAATTGTCCCAAAGTGGTCACAGATCCTCACTCTGATTTGCCTGGACAACAGCTGGCTAAGATGACTTTTCTCTCTACCTTTTCCTTAGAACGAGGGGCTATATCCAAGCTCAGCTTCCGTCAAGACTTGTGACTTTGTCTCCTTTCCTTACAGTATCATCCCACAGGTCTCACAATCCAAAACGCAGTTAATGTTCCCAAGCAACTCTCATAAACAGCTGACACCCACATCCAGGTGGCTTGGTGCTCAGAGAGTCTGATTATTCCCCACTCACAAGTTTGCTCTTGGGCTCATCCTAGTAAAAGGGCAAAGTACGCCCACTAGAGAGCAAACATGGTACTTGTAAACAAAGCACTTTGGCTCTAGTATTTTCTCCATGGGAAAAATGGGAGGGTAGGAGACCCTTGTCTTTTTTCCTCTATGCCTTTGGAAGAGTCTGCCTTTCCCAATACAGCAGATTTCCCAACCCAAACCATGCCTAACCTAGTGCAGGACAGACAGTGACCCAGAAGGGACCCTTCTTGAACAAGGATTGAGGACCTCACAGCCAAATATGTGCTCTGATGCTCCTTAGTTACAGGAAACTCAGTTTCTTCATCTATCAGCTGAAAATATTACCTATTCCAGATTCTAAGTGCTAGTTATAATGTGTCCCAAATAAATGCTTACAATCAGCACATTAAAGAAACTCAGTAAATGGTAGCTACTATTATCAGTATAATTATTCTCAGCAGCTAGCCTTTAAATATTTTTTAAACATGTCACCTAAAATGTACAGTTTGATTTATTACACAGAAATAAAGCATTTAAATCCAAAGAATAGATGATAATGATAAAGCACTTCTTACTGGTTATGGGAATGAGGAAGAAAATAAATAAATGCCCATCTTGTTTTAGGCACATTACTTCATCTACCCATCTGCTGTCAAGATGCAAACCCAGGGGAAGGAACAACATGGTGGGGCAGTAGGAGACCTAATATCACCAGGTCCCAGGAGTTCTGCTAGTTGATTATCAAATGATTCTGAACATCTGCAAACTCAACAGGAGATCAAAGGGAAGAAGAGCAGCAATTCTAGGAACAGAAAAGCAATCACTTTCTAGAAAGCAGGACCTGTGGAGAAGTGAATCTGAAGTGATATACAGGAAGATAGACCATGGCAGGAGGGGTCAGCTCCCAGCAAGAGGTAGAGAAGCAGAGCACAAAATCAGAACTTTGAGAAGTCTGCTCCACTGAGCGACACCACTCCAGAGGCTAAGCAGGGGAGGACAGCGTGGTCTCAGGACCCTCAGGGTCATATAAAGACTGGGCGTGCCTGAGTGCAGCAGAGCTCCCAGGTATCAGAGCGGGGAAGCGGACTACAGAGACAGAACCACAAAGTAACCTCTCAGCTTGGGGATTACCTTAAACCATGATCCGAGGCACAGTCGGGACACTGCTCTCCGAGCAGGGACCCCAGAGATGGCAGATTTGGGGAGATACTCTCCTTCCTCCTTCAGGAGGAGCGACGCAGGAGCACATTGAAGGAATCTGTGGGGTTTGGAGACTTCAAGTGGAGCTGAGCACCAGAGACAGAAACGATGGGTCTCATGCTGGGTGAGCTCGGAGAGCTGCCGGAGACCAGGGAGATGGGAGGGATTAACTGCTTTCCTCTGAGGGCACACTGGGGAGTGGGGCCCTGAGCAATTCCCCCAATTCACTTTTCCTTTCCTTCTCCTAATGTCCTCCATGTTTTTCTTTATGATCCACAAGTAAGTGAAACCATATGATAATTGACTTTCTCTACTTGACTAATTTCACTCAGTATAATCTCCTCTAGATCGTCCTGTTGGTACAGAATTTGGGTATTTGTCCTTTTTGGTGGAGGTGTAATATTCCATTGTATATACGGACCATGAAAGATCTAATAATTTTAAATATCTATGCCCCTAACATGGGAGCAGCCCATTACATAAACCAATTAATAACAAAATCAAAGAAACACATTGACAATAATACAATAATAATAGAGGACTTTAATACCCCCCTCACTGAAATAGATCATTTAAGCAAAAGATCAACATGGAAATAGAAGCTTTAAATGACACACTAGGGGCGCCTGGGTGGCTCAGTGGGTTAAGGCCTCTGCCTTCGGCTCAGGTCATGGTCCCAGGGTCCTGGGATTGAGCCCCACATCGGGCTCTCTGCTCCTCGGGAAGCCTGCTTCCTTCTCTCTCTCTGCCTGCCTCTCTGTCTAGTTGTGATCTCTGTCTGTCAAATAAATAAAATATTTTTAAAAATAATAATAAAAATAAATAAATAAATAAATAAATAAATAACACACTGGACCAGATGGACATCACAGACATATTCAGAGCATTCTATCCCAAAGCAACAGAAAACACAGTCTTCTCTAGTGCACATGGAACATTCTCCAGAACAGATCACATCCTGGGTTACGAATCAGGTCTCAACTGGTACCAAAAGATTGGGATCATTCCCTGCATATTTTCAGAACACAGTGCTTTGAAACTAGAACTTAACCACAAGAGGAAAGTTGGAAAGAACTCAAATGCATGGATGCTAAAGAGCATCCTCCTAAAGAGCAAATGGGTCAACCAGGAAATTAAAGAATTAAAAAAAATTCATGGAAACAAATGAAAATGAAAACACAACTGCTCAAAATCTTTGGGACATAGAAAAGGCAGTCACAAAAGGTAAGTATAGGGCACCTGGGTGGCTCAGTGGGTTAAGCCGCTGCCTTCGGCTCAGGTCATGATCTCAGGGTCCTGGGATCAAGTCCCGCATCAGGCTCTCTGCTCAGCAGGGAGCCTGCTTCCCTCTCTCTCTCTCTGCCTGCCTCTCTGTCCACTTGTGATCTCTCTCTGTCAAATAAATAAATAAAATCTTTAAAAAAAAAAGGTAAGTATATAGCAATATAAGCCCTTTTCAAAAAACAAGAAATGTCTCAAATACACAACCTAATCCTACACCTAAAGGAGCTGGAGAAAGAAGAGCAAAGAAAGTCTAAACCCAGCAGGAGAAGAGAAATAATAAAGATTAGAGCAGAAATCATTGAAATAGAAACCAAAAGAGCAGTAGAAAAAAAAAATCAATGAAACTAGGAGCTGTTCTTTGAAAGAATTAATAAGATTGATAAACCCCTGGCCAGATTTATCAAAAAGAAAAAAGAAAGGACCCAAATTAATAAAATCATGAATGAAAAAGGAGAGACCACAACCAACACCAAAGAAATACAAACAATTATAAAAACATATTACAAGCAACAATACACCAGCAAATTTGACAATCTGGAAGAAATGGATGCATTCCTAGAGACATATAAAAACTACAAAAACTGAACCAGGAAGAAAAAGAAAAGTTGAAAAGACCCATACTCAATAAAGAGATTGAAGCACTCATCAAAAATCTTCCAACAAACAAGAGTCCAGTGCCAGATGACTTCCTGGGGAATTTACCAAACATTTAAAGAAGAATTAATACCTATTCTCTTGAAACTGGTGCAAAAAAATAGAAATGAAAGGAAAACTTCCAAACACATTTTATAAGGCCAGCATTCCCTTGATACCCAAACCATAAAAAGACCCCATCAAAAAGGAGAATTACAGACCAATATCCTTGATGAACATGGATGCAAAAATTCTCACCAAATTACTAGCCAATAGGACCAACAGTACATTAAAAGGATTATTCACCATGACCAAGGGGGATTTATTCCTGAGCTGCAAGATTGGTTCAACATCGGGGCGCCTGGGTGGCTCAGCGGGTTAAAGCCTCTGCCTTCAGCTCAGGTCATGATCCCAGGGTCCTGGGATCGAGCCCCGCATCGGGCTCTCTGCTCGGCGGGGAGCCTGCTTCCCTTCCTCTCTCTGCCTGCCTCTCTGCCTACTTGTGGTCTCTGTCTGTCAAATAGATAAATAAAACCTTTAAAAAAAAAAAAAAGATTGGTTCAACATCCACAAATGAATCAATGTGATACAACACATTAATAAAAGAAAAAGAACCATGTGATACTCTCAAAAGATGTTGAAAAAGCATTTGACAAAGTACAGAGCATCCTATCTTGATCAAAACTCTTCATGGTGTTGGGATAGAGGGTATTACCTCAATATATTCAAAGCCATCTATGAAAAACCCACAGCAAATATCATTCTCAATGGGAAAAACTGAGAGCTTCTCCCCTAAGGTCAGGAACACAGCAGGGATGTCCACTATCACCACTGCTATTCCACATACTACTAGAAGTCCTAGCCTCAGCAATCAGACAACAAAAAGAAATAAAAGGCCCCTGAATCAGCAAAGAAGTCAGACTCTCACTCTTTGTAGATGATATGATTCTTTTTGTGGAAAACCCAAAATACTCCACTCTAAAACTGCTAGAACTCATATGGGAATTCAGTAAAGTGTCAGGATATAAAATCAAAGCACAGAAATCAGTTGCATTTCTATACATCAACAGCAAGACAGAAGAAAGAGAAATTAAGGAGTCAATCCCATTTACAATTACACCCAAAACCATAAGATACCTAGGAATAAACCTAACCAAAGAGGCAAAGAATCTGTACTCAGCAAACTATAAAGTACTCATGAAAGAAATTGAGGAAGACACAAAGAAATGGAAAAATGTTCCATGCTCATGGATTGGTAGAACAAATATTGTGAAAGTGTCTATGCCACCTAAAGCAATCTACACATTTAATGCAATCTCTATCAAAATATCATCCTTTTTTTTTTCAAAGAAATGGAACACATAATCCTAAAATTTATATGGAACCAGGAAAGACCCCAAATAGCCAGAGGAACATGGAAAAAGAAAACCAAAGTTGGTGACATCACAATTCCAGACTTCAAGCTCTATTACAAAGCTGTAATCATCAAGACAATGTGGTACTTGCACAAAAATAGACACACGGATCAATGGAAATGGACCCTCAATTCTATGGTCAACTAATCTTTGACAAAGAAGGAAAGAATGGAATTTCCAATGGAAAAAAGACAGTCTCTTCAACAAATTGCGTTGAGAAAATTGGACAACCACGTGCAGAAGGATGAAACTGGACCATTTCTTTATACCACACCTAAAAATATACTCAAAATGGATGAAAGACTTCAATGTGAGAAAGGAATCCATCAAAATCTTGAGGAGAATACAGGCAGCAATCTCTTCAACCTCAGGCGCAGCGATTTCTTCCTAGGAACATCACCAAAGGCAAGGGAAGTAAGGGCAAAAATTAACCATTGGGACTTCATCAAGATAAAAAGCTTTTGCACAGCAAAGGAAATGGTCAACAAAACCAAAAGACAACTGACAGAATGGGAGAAGATATTTGCAAGTGATATCAGATAAAGGGCTAGTATCCAAAATCTATAAAGAACTTATGAAACTCAACACCCAAAGAATAATCCAATCAAGAAATGGGAAGAGGACATGAACAGACATTTCTGTAAAGAAAACATCCAGATGGCCATCAGACACATGAAAAAGTGCTCCACATCACTCGAGATCAGGGAAATACAAATCAAAATGACAGTGAGATACCACCTCGCACCAGTCAGAATGGCTAAAATTAACAAGTCAGGAAACGACAGATGTTGGCAAGGATGTGGAAGAAAGGGGAACCCACCTACACTGTTGGTGGGAACACAAGCTGGTGCAGCCACTCTGGAAAACAGCATGGAGGTTCCTCAAAAAGTTGAAAATAGAGCTACCCTACAACCCAGCAATCATACTCCTGGGTATTTACCCTAAAGAAACAAATGTAGTGATCCCAAGGGGCATGTGCACCCGAATATTTATGGCAGCATTGTCCACAACCGCCAAACTATGGAAAGAACCTAGACACCCATCAACAGATTAATGGTAAAGAAGAGGTGGTATATATATATATATATACCATTGCATATATATATATATATGCAATGGAATACTATGCAGCCATCAAGAGAAACGAAATCTTGCCATTTGGAACGACATGGATAGAACTAGAGGATATTACACTAAGCAAAATAAGTCAGTCAGAGAAAGACACTTATCATATTATCTCTCTGGTATGAGGAATTTGAAAGGCAGGGCGGGGGGTCATGTGGGGTAGGGAGGGAAAAAATGAAACAAGATATGACCAGAGAGGGAGACAAACCATAAGAGACTCTTAATCTCAGGAAACAAACTGAAGGTTTCTGGGGGTAGGGAGAGAGGGATGGGGTGGCTAGGTTATGGATGTTAGAGAGGGTATGTGCTATGGTAAGTGCTATGAATAGTGTAAGACTGATGATTCACAGATCAGTATCCCTGAATCAAATAACATATTAAATATTAAATAAATCAATAAAAGAAGTAGGCCCAAATGCATGATTTTCATGGAAGCAGCAGCCCCACAGTCGTTCTCAACTTCTTTCCAAATCTGGAATTTTGAGGGGGTTTGCTCTCCTCCAGTAAGTTAACATTGTTCAGCAGGTTACACGGGAAGCATCAGTTTCCCCTAAACACTAATTTTATATGCCAGGGAACCAAAAAATATTAAATAGGAGAGTATATGAAATATGAAGGTGTGAAGGAAGAATGAAAGTACAAGAGTATGAACGTTCAAGAACATGCAGTGTGAGTGACAATCTTGCAGACAAAACAAGGATGAACCAAGCCTCTTTCTAATCATCATTAAGGCTGTAAGTGGAGCTCAGAGATATCCTGGCTTCATTCCTAACTCTCTTAGCACTGTTCCCAGGTCTCTAGCCATAAAGCTATGACAGAAGACAGACAATAGAGGATCATGAGTTTAAACAGCTTAAAATGAATTGGTATTGGGTGTTAAAGACATAGATTCCTCTACCATGTTTGGTATCTCAAGCTGAGTTAAAGTGAAATCCAGCAATAGGACAGAGGGAGATAGATACTGCCTACTAGAAATACAAAGAAAGCTGAAAGAGAAATAACCAATTAAGGGCTGGGTACATTTTAACTAACATAACTTACACAAAAGGTAAGAAGCCTTGGCAATATTACTTCAGGCAACAGAGAATTTAAAGCATTTTAAATTGAATGAGCAAAGTATTATGTTAAATCGATAAAACTAATAATAAAGATGACATTCATAAATTTTAATATGCCATCTAAAAGAGCCTCCAAGTGTATAGAACAAAGACATACAAATGTATGACAGAAAGTGATGTGTTTAAGCCACTGCTATCAATGTATAACAGATCCCAAATTCAAAAATAAAACAAAATGAGATCCCCCAAAAAATAAGTATTATAACTAATGAAGTAGAACTAAGAGAATCTGCCAATTTTGTCATATTAATAGTAGAGATCTCATCCTTTTTCATACCCTTGGTCCATATACAATCACCAACTGTGAAAATAAAACCATCAGTCTATTTCAAGGAATTATTATGGCAAAGAGCTGATAAAAATATTTACCCAAATGAACCATTCGACTACTAAGTGATGGTGATGTACATGATGGCTTAACAGCTGCTTGCATGCTTCACTAGGCCCCCTAATTCAGATAGTTGTGTTTTAACTTTTACAACCTTCTGGGCCACAGTAATAATTTTATAGTTTGTTATGGAACTGTACCAAAACTATAAAATCCACAAAGCTCTCAAAACTCCACATATGTGGGCTGTCACTGGTCCTAATAATTGCTCTCCAAGTTTTGCACCAACTTCTTAAATGAAAAACAAATATACCATGTGCACAGAGAAATGAGTGAAAAGGACCTACCAGAAGACTGCTGAGCTGACACTCAGCACCTTCCATAATTTGGTATTTTTGAGTCCTTCGTACAAAGTTCTGCCTTTCAGTTCCCCAGTCAACACATTAAAGAGGCAGTCTTTTCAAAAATTATTGTCTGTATACCTCATGAATCTAAATACCAAAACTATTTCACCAGAAGGGTGGGAATCTATTCCATGTTTGCTGTGAATGACAAAAATCACATAGCTCAATTGAACTATGAGCGTGCAAATCTAGGTGAACATCGGGAACAGCAGGATCCTGAGTGTGCGGACAGGACCGTAAAACATACAAAGCTGTTAATTTTTCCTACAAAGCAAACTGCTCAGGAGATTAGTAGCTGTTTTTCTTTTTCTTTTCTCCTCTTGTTGACATCTGAACCATTTTTGCTGCCGCCAGCCCTCCCACTAATGAATCAGTTCATTGCATGAATTAGGGGAGAGACATCTTGTCACTGGTTTCCTCTCTATCCAGAAGTGATTTGCCAGAGCAGCAGAGCTCAGGAAGCTGGCTTCACTCTAAAGGTTATGTTGTATACCAGATGGGAGAGGAGTGGTAGGATGGGTGAAATAAGTGATGGGGATTAAAGAGTACACTTACCACCATGAGCACTGAGCAATATATGGAATTGCTGAATCACTATATTACATACTGTATGTTAACTATACTGGAATTAAAATAAACTTGATTAAAAATTTTTGAAGATTATTTTGTGGCCATGTTTCTTTGACACACTGAGGAATAAAGCATGTGTTTCTGTATGTGTTTTAATTAGACAAATTAAGAACCCCTGTGGGTCACAGACTTTTCTAAAAGCAAAGAATTGTGCCATAGGACACAAAAGAATTGATTTGTGAAGCTCTTAGGAAAACCAGTATTGTTTTTATTTCCTCTATAGACTAAGTTTTCAAGGAAATACAAAAATTTGTTCTCCATAGATATACATGTGAATGCCCATGAATACAAGGCTGTGTATGACAATAGTAACAAACACAAACAAAATAGGAACCAAACTTATCCTCTCCACCTCCCATGCTTCTCCTTCAGAAAAATGATTCCAAAAATGGCCATATATAATTAACTCCTATAAAATCAATCTCAAAATATCAGATACAGACTTTATAACTTCCCAGATTTCTTTAATTCAGTATGAAATACTTGTCTCAATAAGATATCTTTATAAATCATAACCTTTGGACTTTTAAATTTATCTAGTTCCTTCGATTACCCTGTGGGAAAAATTCAAAATGCTGGATTTGTTTTACGGTTCAAGGTATGTGAAAAGACTGCAGAGGAATATAAAGTAACAATATATGCTCGTTATCAATCCAGTCCCATATCCCTGCAGGTTCTGGTTCAAGATGGTGACAGTAGGAAGATCGGGGACTTACCCTTCCAACAGATACACCGTATCTACAGCCACATGGCGAAGAACTTCCTTTGAAAAAGAAAACTGTGAAGTGTCTGAGCAATTCCTAAGCATCCAGCAAATGACACAAGGTCCACATAGCAGCAGGGAGGAGAGTCTAGGACACGACTTCTTCATGAACTACACCATGGCGGCGACCTTCCCTCAGCAGGGAACTCAAAACCCGGAGCCTCTCCCTGAAAAGCAGAGGGTTTAAATGGCACCTCAGACACCGCAACTTTTAAAACCTGCTCCTGAGAGATTAGGCCACAAAACATGTAGCTCTGCAAACCAACAGGGCTCACATGCGCCATCTGAGAAATCAATTCTGAAATGACTGAAGCCCTCGGACTCACCTCCTGCCCCTGCACCGGACGCTGATGCAGCTGACTGAGATGCACCCAGAGGACTGAATATGAACAAGGCTCATTTGCTAATTTTAAAGCATTCACCTGACAGGCGGGCATCTGATTGAGCACACATTTAGAGGTGGCTAGCTGGTGTGCACCAACTTTTTTTTTCTTTTTCTTTTTCTTTCAGGTTCCATCTCTACCTCCTCCTCAGCCTGGTTCCAACTGACAGGTGTCATCTTCTTCTTCTTCCTTTTTTCTTTTTCTTTTTTTTTTCTTTTCTTTTTCCTTCCCCCTCCTCCCCCCCCCCCCTTTTTTTTCTTTTTCCTGGCTGGCCTGGCCTAAACGCTGTTCCTTGGCCTTACGGCATTCAGTGGGAGCCACCTTCATCTTCTACTCCGCACCCTAGAGCAACAGCATCTCCCAGAAGGGAACTTTTACCTGCATTTGGAGCTTTTACCTGGTATTTGCAGCTGCTTCCCAGGGACACCCTCTTAATCCCCAGGTCAGGGAGCTTAATTAGTCCTTTTTAATTACCCTAATTAACCTTTCCAGAATACCTGGAGGGTAGGCACTCTCTTTGCACTGTTTCCTGGCCAAACTCCAGAGTACCAATATCTGCCAGAGAGAAGGTTTTACAGGCATGTGGTGCCCCGCATTTTATGTCTAGTGCCTCGGTTTTTGTGGCTGCTGCCCAGTGATGCCCCTTGATCATCTGGCTCTGAATTCTAGGGGAGCGGGGTGGATGTGTGTTCCTGAATCTCATGGGATTGTAACAACCAGAGAGAGTTTTTGGCAAAGTCCATCCCCAGGACCTACACAGACAGCAGACTGAACACAAGCCCCCAGTCTTTCTGTGGAAGAGGTCTATGTGCTTGTCCAAAAGCTTTAGTCTTAGGGGTAGGTTTCAGGTCTGGCACACTTAGAGTATCTCTGTAGATACTCTAGGGAATGGAGGCTAGTGGACACCACCTGTGTGCCCTCTCTCTGCTTCCCTACAGCTTGCTTGTATCTCTGAGATAGGAGTTTATACACTCTCATGGCCAACAGGGTTGACACTTGTCCCACAGGACCATATATATTTTCATACTTTAAAAGCTGCTACCTGAGGGTCTGGATTCCAAACATTCTGAATCTAGACGCTGAATGTCATCCTTCCCTTTGGAACACTGACTGGGCTTGGCACACCTTCCACTACAGGGTTGAGGGTATATTAAAGATATAATATGCCACGTAAACAATCACAAATGTTTGAGAGACAACCTAGAGCTAGAACTAGAAGGTCAGGATGAAACAATGAGATTCATCTTCTATTCAAGGTCACTCCTTTAAAACTGAGAGGTGGCTATTTAATGCATAAAAGCCAACACAGTCAAGAAAAATGAAAAAACAGAGGGATATATTCCAAATGAAAGAATATAAAACCTCAGGGAAAAACCTTAATTAATGGAGATAAATAATTTATCTGATTAAAAAAAGTCCTAAAGTAATGGTCATAAAAGATGCTCACTGAACTCAGGAGAAGAATGAATACAGTGAGAACTCCAGCAGAGAGGAAATATAAGAAAGTGACAAAAATAAGTCACAGAACCAAAGAATACAATAACTGAATTGGAAAATAAATCCATTCCTGCTTAAATCCCAGAAGGATGGAACAATATAATGGTCTGGTCTGGAGGTCAGTAGACCCAGTTCTTCAGCCCCGATATCAACGGCTCCTGAGTCAGAACCTGCCTCTTTGTCAGCTGGGTGTTAGACCAGGTATTATCGTATATGCCTCACAGAGTTAATACACTTTGCTTTGAACTTGCTACCAAATAGTTCCTAGGACTCTGTCTGTAGTCCATCCAGTAAATAGAAAAGTAGGCTAAAGACACACAGAGAAGTCAAACGGGACAGAAGACCATGCCCTCCCTTCCCGATTGTCTCTAGCATCCTCCCTCCCTTCCTTCTCTGTGTCGGGATTATTGGAAGAATTAGAGGAACTTGCAGAGATAATGTGTTCATGGTCTATTTCTTACCTTCGACAAACAAAATGTTATAAGTTGTCCTTTATCATGTCCAGTATTCAGAAATTTATGTTCCAATGTTGAGGCATTGTGTATGGAAGCATAACCTACTAAATGCAATGATAGCCCACACCTGTTGCCCTGACTGACCTTATGGTTCATTCTCTGAGCTCAGGTACAAGCCATTAACTTGACACTGTAATTTATTTTCCTATGAGAGTATCTCAGACATCCCAAATTATGGACGTGAATTGTGCTGTGAAGAACACAGTGGCCCTGAACTCTTAAGACACCCTAGAAACATAATGGATAGGCTGGGCTGTTAGATTGTGGCAAATAAAGGGCCTGGCTTGCTCTGGGAAAGCAAGCAGAAGTTATAACTGACGGCTGGCATAATAGACTTCATCACAGACTGCCCCAAAAGGGGAAGTTTGATACCATCTTGCCTTATATAAAATCTTCATTGTTAAGCTCCTCCATAGACTCCCAGAAGAGTGGATGGGGAAAAAAAGGTGAAGTGAGTTGTTTTTCATAAATCTAACCTTCAGCAAAATTATGCTTATTTGTTAGCTCAAGAGAAGAGGTTATTGAGAATCAGACACAGTGTGGCTTCAGGGCAGGTGTGGCTTCAGATGATATCTGTAACTTCACTGCTATTGCCACTTGGACAACCAAATCTGACATTGCCAGCCATTCATGAGAGACATACATCTTATCTTTTATAGAAAAGGTTGGGTTACACCACAAGGTTTTTAGATATTCCCCCAAGGGCTTGGAGATGGTGCCACAAAGGCACCTGAACTCCAAGACCCATTGTCAAGATTCATGTCTTTATCACAGGGTTATTAGTCCTCAAAGATCACACCTCTAGAAGTGCCACCCCCAGCAGGAAACTGCCTAACCAAAAGTAACACAATCATGATGTTTTATGCATAATTACAACTCCTCTTGACATTATTATTATTTAAACTGTTTGATAATTCAGCCTTTTTTTTGGTTAAGATATTTATTAGTGTTTATGCAAAAAAGCTGCAACTGGAATTCAAAAATAGGAGGGTCTTTTACTAAATAAGAGTACATTCTTTGGTGGGACTCAATTTAAATAAGAATTCCATACATATAGAATAAATACTTAAGACAAGAAAGCAAGGAAGGATTTTACATTACACTGGACATTTAGTTGGTTCAATCATGGTGAGTTACCCTCCCAACCAAATACTCTTTATATTTATTACAAATACTGCAGTCAGCAGTATATGTCAACAATCACACATTTTTAACATTTAGTAGCATGAAGCACACTTAACACATTTCCAAAAAGAAATGTGATATAGTCTTCATTACAGAGGTGCAGATGTGATTGAATGATTGTCTGCTCTTTAATGTTCCAATGAACCCTTCCATTGCCTCATCAAGGCCAATGCCTTTGGTTGCTGAAGTTTTGAATAGTTGCCATTTTCCATCCTTTCACACAGGTAACCCAAGTAAACTTGCCATCTCTGAGAGAGTCATGACCTGTTCCGTGTCCTATTTATTTGCAAACATCACTAAAATGGATTTCCTCAACTCTTCTTCCTCCAGTATGGCAACTAATTCTCATTTGGGAATGCCAGTTTGGTCTCCATCACAACTACCTACTCAGAAACGATTGCATCTGTGTTTGAATAATAACATCCCCAATATGGATACTTTTCTGTCCTCCTAAATCCTCGAGTTGGAATCCAAGGCTCTTGTATGTTACCATCTCAACTTTAAATCCAATAGTAGGAATAGTAGCAATGACTTCTCCAACCTATAATCTATACAAAATTAAAGTTTTTCCTGTTCCATGTAATCCAGCTTCTGGGCTGTCTCCACCTCCCCCTCTGGATGCAGTTCTTGCTCCTGCTCGTGCTCCCACTCCAGATCCAGCTGCCCTCTGCCTTCAACTCCAGCTCCGGCTCTGGTGTGGTTTCCTGGGAAGTCAAGCATGCCAGCACCTTCCATGTCAGAATGGCCAACACAGCATTATTTTGACTTACAAGTCTCAGAGGTATTCTTTCAGGTTAACAAATTCTACCTTTTATTTCAGCTCAAAAAAAATTTTTTTTAATTTAGGATAAAATAAGTAGCATCAAGTACCACTTAACTCCATTCTAGGGTCTGTCATGAATAACCAGATTTTCATTTTATCCTGTATCTTCAGAAATCATCCAGCCATATGAACACTTTAAAGCAACAACTTTAAAAATTAAATAAATAAATAAAACAATCTTTTAATGGAGATAAATGCACCAATATATATAAGATTGATATAAGATGTGTGGTTACAATGATTTTTATTTTATTCTTAATGTTTTTTTGTATTTTCCAATTTTCTAGAGTATAAAGAAGAGTTGTTATTGAAACTGTAACTGCCTTTTCAAAATAAACACATTTAATAATATGAAATTACTATTATATTGAACATTCTAAAAAAAAAAAAAAAAGAGAGATAAAGCTCCAGCCTGCCCCATGTTTCTATTCTATATATCAAAACCACTTAGAAGGTGCCCATTAGACAAGTGCTCTGAGACCTTCTTAGGCAGCAGTTAAGTAAAAACTTTAATTCACCAATTACAACAGGAAAAACTGAATTATAGGATAATTGATTTGTCTAAGATGCACAGGTACTCTAGGGCACTCCTGGGAAAATAACCCATGCTTAACTCCTATCATTTGACCACTCCACAATTTGCTCCAAGACTCTCTGCATTACCGTTAGAGAGAGCATGGTATGGAACCACAGTGAAAAAGTCTTGACTTCCCTACCAGTTTTCCTCCCTCTTTCCTCTTAATAAATTGAAGTTTGCCTTTATCATAATTATGCAACTAACAAAGACTTTTAAAAAGCTGTGTTATAAAAAGTGTTTCTGAGGGGCACTTGGGTGGACAGTTGGTTGATCATGGGATGCTTGGCTTTGGCTGAGGTCGTAATCTCAGTGTCCTGATCTCAGGGTCCTTATATGGAGCCCTACCTAGGGCACCGCACTCAGCATGGAGCCTGCTTAGAATTCTCTCTCCCTTTCCCTCTGCCCTACCTGCTCGCTCTCTCTCTTTCTCTCTTTCAAATGAATAGATAAATATTTAAGGGAAAAAAAGTGTTGGTGCTTTTGTTTCTCAGAACATCAAATAATGAGTCTAATATTTTCGTTGACTTGGGATTTAGTTTAACTTATTTCCAAACTGGCTTTTTTTTGTCCTTCGGTATCACATAGAAACAACTTGAATCTAAAAGTCACTCACAATTAAATGTAAGATTATTGATGTAGCTGCACAGGAAACCCAAAAATTGGTATCCTGTTGAAAAGATTCATGCATTTTTACAAGAATAAGTAGCACTTAGTATTTAGTATGTGCCGAGCAGTATTAGCACTTTACATGTATTAATTCATTTAATCCCTATAACAACCCAAGGAAAAGGCAGATCATTATCCTCATTTTAAAGAGAAAGAAACTGAGACATAGAGTGAGTAAATAATAGCTAATTTGTAAAGCAGCAAAGAACTGACCAGAGGCAGTCTTAGTCTATGACCTGCGGTCTTAACCACTGAGCTGGAAGTGCACCAGCACCTGCAAACTGTGCTCTGGTTTGTTGATCTTGTCAGACTGTCTAATGTAGTGATCAGGACCCTGGGCTTTGGTGTCAGACTCAGTTGTTCATGCCCAGTCTGCCACTTACTAGCTAAGTATCCTTAGACAAATTATTACTATTCATTTTCCTTTATTGAATACCTAATTTTTACACAATTTTTTTAAGGGTTAAATTAGATAAGGTTTGCAAAGTGTTCAGCCAGTATAACCACTCATTAAGGTTCCCGTACATGGTTCTTCTTAGAATTTGATCTACTTTCTAACATAAATTTCGCCTCAAAGATAGCATAATGCATTTAGAATGTTTATAGTCAAATGAGAAATTTTCAAGGAAGAAGGCAGATTCCCTTGTTTCTGAACTGAAGAAGAGCCCAAAGCCAAGATTTAGCTGCAGCTGGAAAGTTTTGCAGATCTCAAGCGAGTAGCACTTTCATCCAGTTCTTTTATTTCAGAGCATGGGCAATATCCTTACTGGAGTGTTTTTAAACTCTTTCTTGCTGCCAAAAGGCAGAAACACAAACAATGCACTGCTTGTAATCGTTGCCTCAAGAGATCTGTGAACAAAATGAAGAAACAAAGAACTGGCAAGAAGGACTGTGCTGGACCAGTTCAATACTACACTGTTTTTGGAGTGAGGGGGAAAAAAAGCAATTTCTTCCATGAGAACAGCCAATGCATATTATTCTAGTGAAAGCACTTAAACACACAGAATAGAGACAGAACATAAAAACAGCAAATTGTTTTAAGAAAAGAATGAACTCCTATGGGAACAAGATGTTCTGGTTTACTTCTGTACCCAGAGAGCAGAGATTAATGCTGAGAGGGAATGTCTAGCACAGGGTCTGGCATGGAACAAGTAAGGGGATCAATTAACATTTACTAGATAAGAAAGAAAAGAATTTTCTACACAAAAACCAAACCTCCTTTCAGGAAAGATAATTACATATTTGCTTTGATTTGCTCTTGGACGTATGTCTTATTCAACTAAAGTCACAAAGAGAGGAAGTTTCTTTATAGAAAACTATTGCCAACATTTGTAACTATTTGCTTTATTGCTTTATTAATATATATTTCAAAGCTTAAAATTTTGTGGAGAAGAAAATTATTTTCTCTTTTGAAATTAGTAAAGTTTGTAACTCTTTCCTGAATAATTCTGAAGACTGCTGAATGCAAGGTTCAGATATCAGCAGAGATGACAGATACAAAGAAGATCAGATCATTTTTGTCCCCTAAAAAACATTCTAAACCTGGGATTGTGATGGTCACTTTGTGTGTCAACATGGCTAGTCAATGGACCCAGATTTTAGGTCCAACACCAGTCTATCACTTTGAAGGTATGTTTTTAGATGAGATTAACATTAACAATCTATCACACAGCTGAGTTGAAGCTCACAGCGTGTTAGTGGGTAGGAGACTATTGCTGCAATGATTAATTTCCATATATACGCTAAGAGATGAATAAGATGTTAAATATGATGTTATACTTGACCTAAAGGAGCTTATAATAAGTGAGACTATGGGAGGGATAAGAATAACAGTAATAATGGGAAACTGATATATGTAATAAATGAAACTATTAAAATCCTAAAATGGGAAACTTAAATTAGGTCAAATAGACATCAAGACTTCCTGGAGGACATAATACTTGAATGATTATATTTAGAGAAGTCCATGATAAACTAATATGTATGCTTGGAAGAATACCAAATTTTCATTTAGGTAATTAGGATATCAAATATTCTATTGGTAACTTTAGGCAGTGATGAATAGAACTGGTCTTTGAGTTAAAAAGAATTGAATTGGATGCTTGGCTTTGCCACTTACTAGCTAAAAGAAACTTGCATAAATTATTCAACCCCATTACTACCTAAATTCCTTATTGTTAGATGGAAACAAAAATAGTACCTACCTATTACAAAGGTTGCCTTGTGTGTTAAACAAAGTATATGTAGAGTTTGACAATAGTGTCTGGATCATGATAAGCATTCAGTAAATTATGTTATTATTGCTACACTTATTATTTTAAATAGTCATTATTACATATTTTGTTTTTTAAACTCCAACAGAGACAATTATCAAAAACTCTTTTTAGAATTACAAAAGTTAATCCAAATGCTTGAATAACTGCTTCTTCTGATCTTAAAATAACGAAAAGCAATAAACCACCTTTCTTGAAAGAAAGAGGTACTCTACGGCTGCTCACCAAGACTGTAGTGTTCCCTGTGGGGTCCACCAACCATGGATGTCCCTAGGACTCTTTTAGGGCTAAGCAAGTATTATTTCATAATAGTACTCAGACATATTTGCTTTTTCCAGTGTTGACATTTACACTGATATTACAAAAGCAATGACAGGTAAAATGCTGGGAAACTTAGCACACACCAAGGCAGAGGCAGCAAATCCTGCTAACAGTCATTGTATTTTCCATCTCCAAGCACTCGTAATAGGAAAACATGTTCAGTAGACTTGGGGATTACCTTAAAGATGCAACATACATTATCAAGTGTATCAAATTCAATCTTTGGGCACAGGTTATTTTAATATCCTATGTGATGAAATGAGAAAAATACATAAAGCACTTCTGGCACATTTAGTATATGTGCTGCCGAAGCGAGCACACTTCTGGCACATTTAATTGAAATAATCACCTTAAAGAAAATCACTTGTGTGATTGTTTGAGTTGTGATCTTATCTAGCCAGTGTTTTCTTTTCTTTTTTTTTAAGATTTTATTTTTATTTATTTATTTTAAGATTTTTTATTATTTATTTAAGATATTTTATTTAAGATTTTTTTAATTTATTTTTAAGATTTTTTTATTTATTTTTTATTTATTTATTTATTTTTATTTTACTTTATAAATAAAAATATTTTTATTTATTTGATAAACAGAGATCACAAGTAGGCAGAGAGGCAGGCAGGCTCCCCACTGAGCAGAGAACCCGACGCGGGGCTCCATCCCAGGACCCTGAGGATCATGACCCTAGCCGAAGGCAGAGGCTTTAACCCACTGAGCCATCCAGGCGTCCCAAGCCAGTGTTTTCTAAGGAAACATTTTTACGTGTCATCCTTGCACAGGGGCCATGCTAATCTTCTCTGTATTATTCCAGTTTTAGTATATGTGCTGCCAAAGCGAGTACTCTAAGGAAACATTTTTAGTTGAAAGAATGGCAAATGAACTACGGTTGTTGAGAACTGGGCATTTCACACACATATTCACAAAAATTAAATAAAGTGGCTCTGGCACTTCAAGGAGAGTGTTTATTGCCAACAACATATCTCCAGATGAAAGCTTCCCAATACCTCAGGACTTTTCTAATTATATTGGTGATAATAGAAATGAACGTGATTTTGGAGTATAATATTTTAAAGTGGGACAATATTTGGAAGATCTGAATAAGTCATAAACCAATATTTTCAAAATGACCAAGGTATAACATTACAAAATCATGCATGTATAACAAATCCATTCAAAGTTCAAGATAGAACAGTGGTTTTTAATATAATAGTATAAAAGTTTATCGATATAGCTTCAGATTCCACACTGGAACCAACTTCTAAAAAGCTTCCACTAGTCAAGTTATGTGAATTATCAAAGAAGAATGCCCATAAGTATATCAAAAAGTTATTAAAATACTCTTTTTTTCTAATTATATATGTATATGAGGCTGAGTTTTCTCTAATACAACCAAAACCATTTATCACAACAGACTATGTATAGAAAGGTATGAGATCCAGCTGCCATCTGTTAATCAAACTTAAAAAATTTTACAAAAATGTAAAACAACTCCATTTTTCTCACTATTTTGGGGGTGTTTGTAATATACAGTTATTTTTATAAAAATTATTATTTAAAGTGTATTGAGTTTATAATTTTTAGATGAGCTAATAAATAAATCTTTTTAAATGTCTCAGCTTAGGGGCACCTGGGTGGCTCAGTGGGTTAAGCCTCTGCCTTCGGCTCAGGCCATGATCTCAGGGTCCTGGGATCGAGCCCCGCATCGGGCTCTCTGCTCAGTGGGGAGCCTGCTTCTCTCTCTCTCTCTCTGCCTGCCTCTCTGCCTACTTGTGATCTTTGTCTGTCAAATGGATGGATGGAATCTTTAAAAAAAAATAAAATAAATGTCTCAGCTTAATTTCTAATATAATGAATATAAATAGATATAGCCATAAAAGCAAAAGCTCTTAGGGGTCCTCAATAATTTTCAGGTATGTAAAGGGTCCTGAGAACAAAAAGTTTGCGAGCTACTGCCTCACAAAACATGTCACTATCACCTGAAAGTAGTTACTATGAACTAGATCTTTAATTGTCAGTCTCTTCTACTAGCATATAAAGTCTATGAGGGCAAGGATTATTCTCTTTTGTATTCCAGAGTCCAGAGTATTCCAAAAAACCTAGAATATTGCCTAACATGTTGTCAGTTCTCCATGAACTCTTGCTAAATATGTTAACTGATTAAGATGTCCATTGAGATTCATGTACAAAGATATTCACTGCAACATTGCTTGTAATAGCTAAATATTGAGAAAATATAAATGTCTACCAATGGGAGATTGATTAAGAAAGTGAAGGCAACACCATGCAATGGAATATTATGTGACCATTAGAATGTAATCAAGGGGCGCTTGATGGTTCAGTGGATTAAGCCGCTGCCTTTGGCTCAGGTCATGATCTCAGGGTCCTGGGATCGAGCCCCGCGTCGGGCTCTCTGCTCTGCAGGGAGCCTGCTTCCTCCTCTCTCTCTGTCTGCCTCTCTGCCTACTTGTGATCTCTCTCTCTGTCAAATAAATAAAATAAAATCTTAAAAAAAAAAAAAAGAATGGGGGCGCCTGGGTGGCTCAGTGGGTTAAGCCGCTGCCTTCGGCTCAGGTCATGATCTCAGGGTCCTGGGATCGAGTCCCGCATCGGGCTCTCTGCTCAGCAGGGAGCCTGCTTCCTCCTCTCTCTCTCTCTACCTGCCTCTCTGTCTACTTGTGATCTCTCTCTCTGTCAAATAAATAAATAAAATCTTTAAAAAAAAAAAGAATGTAAGTCAATTAAGACAATCAAAGTCTATGAGATAATGTTCAATACATATTAAATAGTTAATGTACTAGAAAAGCATATAGACAGTATCATATTAACTTTATTAAGAAATAATTATGTCTGCCTTATGAGCTTCTAGTCATCTTTGTTTTCTTCCCTGCCTTCCATATTTTCTGCAAGCATGTAAATAAAAGTTTGAACCATCCACATCTCACAAACTTCTGAGTATATTTCATCATAAAGAATGGTGTGATAATAGTGTCTATGCTAATTATATGAGGGCATTTTATAAATATTAAATTTCACTCAATATCCTCTATTTATAAGGAGGAAGATGTATGTTATGGAAACATGGATTTGATTAATCTTTATGCTTTCTTGTGCTTTTATCTATAAATTCAGGAGGTGGGCAATGCAATTCAAAATGGTTTCCATTCAAACAAGTCAAAGTTTTAAAAGGTTAAAGTTCTTTAAGAGTTAACTTACCTGGAAAAGTCATTTATGTATTCCCATACTGATGGTTAACTGAAACATGCTACACATATTACAGGGGGAAAGGCATGTATTTGACCTTTGGCAGTTTCAATAATGCAATTTAATACTACATGTTGCATTCTGCTCAGTTGATCATTTAAGTGGCAGAACAATGAAAAATCCATCCTACATTATTAGCATCAATGAATTGTATCAATTTAGCATCAATTATTATATCAATTAGCATCAGTAGGTATTATACATAAAAGTTTTATAAATATTTAAAGTCTCACAACAAGTTTACAAAATACAGAATATGGGTAACAGAAGCATGGAGAGTTTGTGTGGCAGTTCATGCTTACACAAGAGAGCATGCCTATACTGACAAATCCAACACAAGAATTATAGAGATGAGAGTTCAGTCAAGAGTTCCTCTGAAGCCATTATGGCAAGTTCAGAACAATTTGACAACATACTGAATTATGTTTTTCTTCATCAATACATTCCATTAACTAGACTTTCTTTTGACTTAATGAGAAGTGACCAAATTTAATCCTACCACTTAAAGAAATAGAAACACTTTCTTCCCATTGATCTTCTGGTTGTCATTAAAGGAAGTTAACCTCAGGATTCACATTTGACTTCAGCATGGCTCTCAACATGAAGATCTACTGTGGAGGTTTTCTTGGGCTGCAGAGCCCAAAGAGATATGCTGAGAGTTCAGATAGATGCTGATCCCATAAATGGCACTAAACTCTAATGTATACTATTGGTTTGATATGATTAGTATATTCAGATTTTTATGCTCTGGTTCTTTCATCTCACCAGTCTGTGTGTGCTTGGGGTATTATTCTATAAGGAAGTGCTTAAATTGAAGAAATACTAGGCTCACAATAAATAATCCAAATAAAGAATGTCATGATGTTTATATTTGGCTCTGTCTACTGAGCATTGATTAATAGCCCTTTAGCCTTGTTGATTCATCACATGAGCCTGTTTATTTAAATATATTCCCTCCTCCTCCTTTCACCTCCAGGAATCATTTTTTTCACTACCTCCCATATGTATACTTTTATTCTTTTTAACACAGCAATTACAAAAAACTAGTCCTAACTCCTATTTATATATGTATGGTTATATAAATACTAGATAAGCACACTGATAAAATAGTAGATACAATATCTTTAAATCTCTTTAAAGTACATTGATGAGCTGGCAAGAAAGTAAGAAATATTAGAATTATAAACCTAAGTCAAACCAGAGACCTGGAAAGTAAGCAGAGCACTAAAACCAAAACTGAGTTGTGACCATTGGACTTTTGTCAAACTCAGTGAACCTTAACTACAACTTTTAAAACATGATAGGTAGGTGGAAAGAAATAGAAAGACAAAGGCCAAGGCTGACTCAAGAGCTCACCCTGCTCTTCAAAGAGTGGGAATCTTGAAGTTTAAAGAAAAGAGTAATCAAAATACATTAATTGAAAAAAAGCAGCGCCCACACTTTCTATCTGGAATATTTCCCATTACAGAAGTCAAAGAGAGAGCAGATATTTGATCTCTTTGCTCCCAGGAAGCTAGAGCAGAAGCATGTAACCAAGGCTTGACCAATCAGAGCTTCTGCCCAGGTATAGTATCTGGAGAAAGTGATGCAAAGCTAGGAGGATAGTAGAGATTCTGTAAAGCCATTGTAACAGTAGCGTTAATAGTACAGCAGCATCAAGGAAGCAGCTATTCAAAGCTTGTTCTCAAGACTTGTAACTGATTCTTTTAATATTTCTTCTAGTAAACTTATACTTAAATTAGCCAGAGTTTATTTCTGATATCTGCAAATGAGTGCTTCATTGATACACTCTTCCTCCAAACTCAGAAATAATACTGAAGCCAGAGAATTCTGAGTGAGAGTCACCCAGGAAAGCCTAAATGTAAATAAAAGATGGTAATCTGGAAGAAGGTTTTTCTCACAATTAACAGTTGCTGTAGATCAGGGATCTATCCAAGGTTCTCATCTCCATTATAACTCTATGACCTTGAAAGCCTTGTTGTGATCCTAATCTTCCTGCTTTTTATCTTCCTAAACTCTCATAACTATGACTATGACTCATGACCATTCCAATAAACTCTCTTGAATCTTCATGGTCCAGTCACACCCTGACTAATTCACATCAAGAAGAATTATGATGCTCATTTTCCAAATCATAAAACTGAAATTAGTTTAGTAGCTTGACAGAGTTATCAGTGAGAAACAAAAAGCCTGTCCTAGTCTTTCACAGTGAATGTTGCCTTGTGGTACTAATAATTTGTTTCATTTTGTTTTCATAGAGGGATTTTCATTAATTTTTAAGTAAATACACATTCAGCACCTGTAATGATCCCAGCACTTGGCTATATGTTCTAGTTGATACGAAGAAATGGTCTTCCAACAGGCAAGCCTGTATTAAGAATATCTTAATTTGAATGCAGATTTATCTAATCACTCTGCATGAATTTGGACAAATTTTCTAATGCTTTAAGCCTCAATTTCCTTATCTATTAGGGGTGATTCAATCCTAACAGGATTGTTATAAAGGTCAAATAGTAATTGTTGAAAAACAATTTGTTTTTCAATTGTTGAAAAAAGAAAAAAAAAAACAAGATGTTCTTCTAACAACTTGGAAGCAAGGAAATTAAGATCGCTCTCCAAGAATATTGTATCACTTATGTGTGGAATCTAACATAAAAACAGAGAATAGAATGGTGGTGAATGGAGGTGAGGAAACGAGAGGACATTGTTTAAGGGTACAAACTGGCAACCAGTAGATACATAAGTCCTGGAGACCTAATGTACAGCATATAAACTTCAAAGTTGTTATGACTTAATGGGTTTAGAGAGATTATTGATCTGGTAATGATGGAAATAACTAAAGTGGAAAGACCAGTGGAGAAGTTATTGTAAAAATCCAATTGCAAAGTTATTTAGGACTTGGCTAAGGTTGTTTGTTTGTTTTCTGCTCTGTTCTTCTCCTTTTTTCTGGGAATAAGGCATCACTCCATGTGGGGAACTATTTCTCCCGCCTCTCCATCTTATGTCTAGTAGAAGTTCATGTACTGGTACTCCATCTCTGATTTTTGCTCATGGTCTAGGATTGGGCATATGACCCCAACCAAGGCAGAGTCCTTCAGTGGGATTTTCCAATTAATTCCTACCTGAAAGTAAAGCCAATCATCTTCTAGTCAGGGTTGAATTGGGCAGCTTAATCATATGGCAAACTTTTCTCAATTGTACTGCTGAATTCTAATCATCCATTGTATGAGCCGGTTTTGCTCCATTTGCTGTTTGCTCCAGTCGCTCTCCACATCACTACACAATGCCACCTCCATGCTTCATACCAATGCAAGGGATCCAATTATTTCCAGTTCTCAACTGACAGGTCACAACTTGCAACTGCTCACCCACACTCATTTGAGACATTATAGTTCCAAATATTCTTTTTCAATTTTAATTAAGTCTGATACAAATTGATATTTCACTCCAAGATCTTTTCAGTGGCTAAAGATTCTAATTCAGTGGCTAAAAATTCTAATTACACCAAAAGAAAGCGAGGAGTAAGCCTGTTTGACACTCTCAACTTCTTGTTTTTAATTCTTCTATTTCTTACTTATTCCCTACCCTCCCACAGTGACAAACATCTTTCTTTATATTTACTCTAATGAATAAAAAAAAAGCCATTTAGCAATTTTTTTCTCCCCCAACCGTATTTGGAGAAGTACATGCATAAAGATATTCCCAGGACATCAAAATTCCAAGTTCTAGCATTTCATACAGGAAATTCTTGAACATACGACAAACTGTAGTATGGAGGAGTTTTCATCACCTAGAAGAATATCTCACAAACATTTTGGTCAGAAGCCCATTACACATCCGGCTCCTGGGTAGCTCAGCCAGTGGAGTCAGACCTTTGATTTCAGCTCCAGTCATGATCTCAGGATTGTGAGTTAGAGCCCTGAATCAGGCTCTATACTGGGCACAGAGTCTGCTTAAGATTCTCTCTCACTTTCCCTCTGCCTCTCTCCCCACCCTCTCTCTCTGGAAAAAAAAGTCCACTATACTCAAAAGTTAAATGCCTCAAAGAACTTTTGTTTATTTAATTAATACTTACTGATATTTACCATACTAAAATCACATTTAAAAATTAAAACTAATAATTTTTCAAATATTAAATCAGTTTATAATAATTAATTCATTACATATTAACATAAGCAACATATTTTATGAAAAATATCATTCAAAACAAAAAGAGAATAGTCAGAGGAGCCCATTATTTTCACAGATTTCATACTTCTTTAATATCTTGTTTAGTAGAATACATCTAGATCCTCCTATCTGCTTCTCTATTCAGTCTGTTTTACCACTCCACTGTATACTCAGAAGAGAACAAGGAAAAGGCAAATGAACTTTAGATATTGTTGTGAAAATGTTGACTTACTGGATCCACTGAAAGGGTCTCAAGAATTTCCAAGGTTCTCCAAACCATACTTTGAGAATAGCCAAGCTACACTATGTGTTGATGGCCCAAAACCAAATTCTAAAATAAGAAAAGTTTGCTTTCAGTTCACTTCAAATACCTGGTATCCAGAGTCCTCATCCTCTCTTCTGGTTGCCCAGAAATCCTTATCCCACTGTGACTCCAAGATGGGGTTCTTTTTTTCTAGGACCACATGTTCTCAACTTGCCAATTTCTTTAAATCAAAATATAATATATTCATTCTCTGATTATTCCCGGAGAGTCCAAATAGGTAACATGCTAGTCTAATGAACTAACATTTGATGGCTCAGCTATCCTTCATACAATAACATATTTAAACTCAGTGCTTCAGTGTCTTCACCCAAAGCAGTTACTTGCATGTCAGCGTATCCAGTGGAAGGGTTTTTGTGTCATTTTCCTCAGATAACATCACCTCATCTCCCTGTGCTTAGTACTAACCTTGTGCACAAGTGTGCTGTGAATATTGTCAGGTACATATGTGAGATATTTGAATACATGCTTAGATTATTTTGCATCCTTTTGTAAGTGCCACTTCCTGTCAAAGAAAGTACACAAAATCTAGACAAAGAGCAAAAGATACCAGCTAAAAAGCAGAACAACAAAAATACAAATTCAGAAATAGGAAGAAATGCCGCAGCTATGACATACAAAGACAAAAAATAATAGTACCACTTAGTAATTTTCAACTTAACTTTTTTTAAGAATAAAAATCAATACAATTTTTAAAATAATTTACAATATAAGAGTTCTTAAAATTATAAGCACGATACAACTACTGGTTGGGAGAATATACTATTTTGACATCTCATCTATCCAAAAAAAGGAGAAAATGGATCTGGGCTGGTTTCACCCAGTCACTTGAAAACCACAAAAAGATAAAATTGAGCTATTGACTTACGGTGTTAACGAGCATCAATTCACACATTGCCCCAAGATAATGAGGCTACATTCTCAGAGTGTAGGATGGGTAATTAATGCTTCCAATTACCATGAATTTTCAGAGGAAACAATGGTTAGGAACTGCCACAAGCTATGCTTTACAGTTTGGAGTAGCCAAGGGAGAAAACCTCTCAGAAAATTTTATATCACTTTCTGTGCTGGAAGACACAAACCAAGCTATTTAGAAAAATATTTTCATTACGTGGGAAACAAAAATATTCTTTCCTAAAGTACCAGACTTACAGTATCTATTCAAGCATAACTAAAGGTTTCACAAACTTTAGTCCCACGTGGTGGGTCTGTTCTCCTGTAACTTGATCCATTTATAACTCCAGACTCTTTCCATGGATTGGCTTCTAATTTTGTAAAATCCAAGTGTACAGCAATATGAAAATTCAGAACAGGCTCACAAGTTTTGCACTTCAGTTACTGAAAGGGATGTTGCCTTGTTAATCTCAAAAGGATTGGCAGAGCAATTTTATCACATTTTCTGAAAAAATCTATACAGATTTAAGGTCGTGTTCTGGATTTAATTGAAGTAACCTTTTGTACAATCTAGCTTTAATGAAGTGCAATGAAGTTAAACTCCATGGGGGCCATTAATCTGAAACACTCCATTTAAAAACTACAAGGGGAGTTTTTAATAAACAGTGTGAACTAATGCCCATGTGGAAAGGTAATTGAGAGGGAACTGGTGTCTGGGCCAGATTGTTATTAAACCCTTATCACAGGTAAAGCTAAAACCCCCAATGGCAAGCTGCCCTGTGATTTATATTGCCCTTCTCATCCTAACTTTAAAGGAAAGGCTACGTTTAATAATGAAAAAATCCTGTGACTAAGCTATAAAATAACTGAGCAATTACTTAGAATAATTTATACAGTGCAATACACTGACCTTGCTTTAAGCATAAAATCTACAAAATAACTTTGGCAATAAAACTGTGAACTACTAAAAGGACTAAAGGTTTTAACCATTTTTATTGTGTGGTGCCTGGGGGGAACATAAATACATATTACACTCTAATCACAGGGCTTAAGAAAATTCATAATTTTTTTTCTCTTTAAATGGCTTTTCAGAGAAAAGTTTGCTCAATTTGGCCAATTGCAAATCAAGAATTCCAATGTCCTTGCTTTAAAAGGATTACATATAATTTCTATATTTTTTTCTTCATATGAGAATTCTGCCTGACTCTCCTTTAACTCCTAGCCATCACCCACAGAGGAAAACTGGCAAGAACTTTTCTGTATTACCCATTTAAATATTTACTCTTTCAAAATTTAAAAAAAGAAAGAAAGCAACTGGCCTCTATTGCAATAGTAAGGATTGATGCTATCTCCCCAGACCACTAAAGCAAGGGTGCTTCTATTTCTGAAGAAGAAAATAATACTCCATCACTCAGCAATCCACAATCAATGTTTCCACTTTCCATGGTGGCTTTCAAAAACAAAGTTCAGCTTTTATTCTGAACTGGCATCAGAGCAGCATATAAGCAAGCATGACATAACTCTAGCTTTCTTCAATTTTTCAATCACCATAGCTGAGCAAACACTTTTTCTCTGAATGCTCTGAATTCATGAAATGATTCCAACAGATTGTCTTTCAATTGACTCCAAATTCCATGAAATCCAGTTGATTTCTGCAAGATTAGAATATCAATACATTGAAACCCTGCAGAACCAAATCGTCAAAGCAGCATCTTCTCTTAGGAATACAAAAACTCTACTCTTACATTAATTTACCCTCAATAGAATTAGCTAGTTTAGCTCCCAAATGAGAATAAAGACACAAAAAATATTCTCCTAGGGTGGCTTTACATAAACAGATGCCAAAGAAGAAACCTTCAGTCTAAAATACTGTCTGAATATTCCACCTTTATTACTCCTTGAACTACAGGTATAAAAGAGCTACTGTTTGAGAGCAAAACGCTTTTAAGGTATAATGCATTACAACATTATTAGTCTTTGAAATAAATAAATAAAATATTTAAAAACAACAACAACATTATTAGTCTTTGAAAAATACCTAGCAAAGTAGGTAACCCATCATCTGGAGGGATAGGAAAAGAACGGGAAATATGATAGTAGCATAGGAAAATTTCTAGGAGTCCTAGTCCCAGTGATGCCCTCTAGAAAATAAGCTCTGGAGACCTCAGAGAGGCATGCACTCAACTCAAGTTATCTGGGGTTGCACGTAGTCACAGAATAAAGGGTGGAATACTGAAGGAAAAAAAAGAGAGAGAGAGAGAGAAGGCAGTGCCACAATTCAGGACAAGGGCCTTTATCTTGTCCCCAGAAGGCAGATTGAATCACAGAGAACAATACAGCTATGAACAAAAATCTGATTTTAAACTTCCCCAAAGGCAGCCAAATTCCCAGGTGAACCCCACAGTCTCTAGGACAGTAAGGAGGCTTTCTGAATGGGAGATATAGCCACCTCCTTTTAGGACTAGGAAACTGCCTTAAAAAAGAAACTAAGATTCCACACATTTAATTTCATTCTCTTACAAAATTGCACCAAAACTTCATGACAGGAAATTTTCAGGGCCAAGACCTACAAGGATGGAAAAGAAAGCAGAGCTGGAAAGCAGAAAGACACGTGGTAATTGATTGGTGGACCAAAGAAAGACAACTCCTCAGTCAGTAAACAGCCAATAAACAATTTGATTAAACAAATTTGATTAAATTTGATTGTTTGATAAAACAATTTGATTAAAACTGCAATATCCTCAGAGGTCTGGGGAACAATATACCTCCAAAGTAGGGTGAGGGTGGGGAATGTTTAGAAGCCTTTCTAATTACAGATGTCTAGATTCCCAAAGAGGAAAGTAGAAGTGTAACCTTTTGAGATGATCAAATATACAAATGAGACAGTAAGGGGTTCAAGATGGTATCAAAGGTAGACCTTGAACTCTCCTCCTCCCACAGACACAACAAATTCATAACTAGGTAAACAGGGCCCCACAACAACAATAGACAAAAAAGACTCATCAAGAAGAGTGGAGGGGCAGAGACAGCCTTGTCCAGCACTCTACTCCAAAGGGGGTGACTCTGCAATGAGGAGGGATCCCAACATAGAGAACTGTCCCCTGAGGAGTGAAGAGATTATGCTCCAATAAGGGGCCCACCTTGGCAGTCAGCACTGAAAAGACAAACCCCCAATACATTTGGTTTTAAGAATCAACAGGATTAAGACCAAGAGAATCACGGGAAATAAAGACCCCACCCTTAAAGTGTTCACACACAAACGCACTCACCCTGAGATATAGTACAAAAGTAACAGATTGAAAAACACCCAGACCATAAACAAAGGAAACCTACTAATTCATTTTAAAGTGCTTGCCAGAAGGATGGGAATCTGTAGGGACTTTATACAGGGATAAAAGCAGGGGCACCTGGGTGGCTCAGTTAGTTAAGCGTCCAACTCTTGGTTTCTGCTCAGGTCGTGATCTCAGCATCATGAGACTGAATCCTGCATCAGGCTCCATGCTCAGCTCAGAGTCTGTTTGAGATTCTCTCCCTCTCCCTCTGTGCTCTTCCCCCTGTCTCATGCTCTCTTTCTCTCTCTTAAATTAAATAAATAAAGACATCTTTATATAGGGATAAAAGCACTGGTAGACACCATTTTTGCATCTCATCCTAACTTGTTGGTGACAGAGCAAATGAGTGTCACTTTTGGAGCTTTTCCTCTAGCCTGCTAGTACTAGAAGGCAGGCTCTGCATACCCCATACTATAACTGGGCTGGTTGAGCACTCTGCACCATGTCATCCCTGCTTAGCATCCAAGCTATAACCAGAACAGATAAGTGTTCCAAGCACCATCTACCTGGTTTAGGAGCTGCAGCTCTATCCCAATCAATTGGCACATGAGCTCATCTGAAGGATTCCCATTGAATGCCTGGCTCTGGTGGCCAGGGAAAATGCACTTCTGGACAATAAAGAACAGCTTCTACACAAAACTACTCCTTTATGACTGAGGGAGATAACTGTTTCACCTAAGGTATACAGACAAACACAGAGAGAAAGGCAAAATGAGTAGACAGAGGAATATGTTCCAAACCAAAGAACAAGGCAAATCCCCAGAAAAAGACCTTAATGAAATGAGATACGCAATCTGCCTGATAAAGAATTGAAAGTAATATTCATAAAGATGCTTACTGATTTTTGAGGAAGAATAGGGGAACACAGCAAGAATGTCAATATAGAGATAGAATAAAAGAAAGTAGTAAACAGAAGTTATAATTGAACTGAATCATACACTAGAAGGGTTCAAGTGCCGAATAGATGCAACAGAAGTACAAATTAGTGAACTGGAAGACAATTTTAACTTATATGCACACACAACATGGGAGCACCTAAATATATAAAGGAAATAATAACAAAAATAAAGGGAGAAATAGAGAGCAATGCAATAATACTAGGGGACTTTTATACCTGACATAAATCAATGGATAGATCATCCAAAGAGAAAATCAATAAGGAAACATTGGCCTTAAATAACACATCAGACTGATGGACTTAAGAGAAACATAGAAGAACAAATGACTTAAAACTGCAGAATTCATTCTTTTTGAGCACACATGAAACATCCTCCAGGATACATCATATGTTAGGCCATAAAACAGGTCTCAATAAATTTGAGAAGATTGAAATCATATCAAGCACTTTTTCCAAACACAACAATATGAAACTAAAAATCAATTACAAGAAAAATACTGTAAAAAAAAAACCGTAAACCTATGGAAACTAAACAACACATAACTAAATAACCACTGGGTCACAATGACACAAATGTAGTAATCCAAAGGGGCACCTGCACCCAAATGTTTATAGCAGCAATGTTCACAATAGCCAAACTGTGGATAGAACCCAGATGTCCATCAACAGATGAATGGATAAAGAAGATGTGATAGATGATAGATAGATACATACATAGTATTTATGTATGTATATATACACATACATAGTATGTGTGTGTATATATATCTGTGTGTGTGTATATATATATGCATATATATATATATATATGATGTGATATATATACACAAAATGTAATATTACACAGCCATCAGAAAAAGAAATCTTGCCATTTGCGATGATGTGGATGGAACTAGAGGGTATTATGCTAAGCAAAATAAGTCAATCAGAGAAAGACAGTTACCCTATGATCTCACTGATATGTGGAATTTAAGAAAGAAGGCAGAGGATCATAGGGGAATAGAGGAAAAAATGAAACAAGACAAAACCAGAGAGGGAGACAAACTATAAGAGACTCTTAATCTCAGGAAACAAACAAACTGAGGGTTGATGAAGGGGATGGGGTGGCTGGGTGATGGACTTTGGGGAGGGTATGTGTTGTGGTGAGCGCTGTGTATTGTGTAAGACTGATGAATCACAGACCTGCGCCTCTGAAACAAATAATACGTCATATGTTAATTTAATTAATTAATTAATTAATTAATTAAAGACTAAATAAATAGCCAATGGGTCAGTGAAGAAATTGAAGAAAAAATTAAAAAATACATAAAGAAAAATGAAAATGGATACAATGTTCCAAGACTGTTAAGATTCAACAAGAACAGTTTTAAGAGGAAAGTTTAAAATGATATAGGCCTACCTCAAGAAATAAGAAAATTCCCAAATTAAACAGTTTAACTTTACACATAAAGAAACTAGAAAAGGACAAAGACCAAAGTTAGTAGAAGGAAGAAAGTATAAAGATCAGAGTGAAAAAAAAAAAAAATAGAAACCAAAAAAATAGAAAAGATCAATGAAACTAAGAGCTGGTTCTCGGAAAAGATAAAAAAAAAATTAAGAAACCTTCAGCTAAACTTGTCAAGAAAAAGAGAGAAAACCCAAATAAATAAAATGAGATATGAAAGAAAAATTACAACCAATACAACAGAAATACAAAGGATCACAAGATAATATTATGAACAAGTACATGTCTCCAAATTAGACAACCTAGAAGAAATACATAGCATCTTAACAGACTGATTACTAGTAATGAAATACTTAGCATCTTAACAGACTGATTACTAGTAATGGAATCAGTAATCAAAAAACTCCCAACAAATAAAAGTCAAGGTCCATGTGACTTCACAGGTGAATTCTACCAAACATCTTAGAAAGTCAGTATCTAAGCTTCTCAAATTATTCCCAGAAAATTGTAGAGGAAGGAATGCTTCCAAACTCATTTTGCAAGGCCAGCATTACCCTGATAACAAAACTAGACAAAGATACTACAAAATAAAGAAAAGAAAGAAAGAAAATTATAAGCCATTATCAGTGATGAACATAGATGCAAAAATCCTCAAAAAATATCATCAAACCAAATTCACAATACATTAAAGGGATCATATGCTATTACCAAATGAGATTCATTTTAGCAATGCAAGGATAGTCTAACATCAGCATATCAATCAACATGATACACCACTTTAATAAAACAAGGGATAAAAATCATATAATCATCTCAATAGGTTCAGGAAAAGTATTTCACAAAATTCAAAATCCATTCAAGAACTCAACGGGGCAGCTGGGTGGCTCAGCGGGTTAAGCCTCTGCCTTCGGCTCAGGTCATGATCTCGGAGTCCCAGGATCGAGTCCCGCATCAGGCTGTCTGCTCTGCGGGGAGCCTGCTTCCTCCTCTCTCTCTCTCTCTCTGCCTACTTGTGATCTCTGTCAAATAAATAAATAAAATCTTAAAAAAAAAAAGAACTCTTAACAAGGTGAGTAGTGAGGGAATGTGCCTCAACATAATAAAAGCCATATATGACCAACACACAGCTAACATCATGCTCAGTTGTGAAAAGTTGAAAACTTTTTCTCTAAGATTAGGAATAAGACAAAGAAGCCCACTCCCACCACTGTTTTTTTCAACAAAGGATTGGAATTCCTAGCTTCAGCAATTAGGCAAGAAAAGAAATAAAAGACATTCAAATTGTTAAGGGAGAAGTAAAACTGCTTCTATTTGTGGATTACAGGATACCATATGTAGTAAGTCCTAAAGACTCCACCAAAAAACTGTAAGAACTAATAAATGAACTCAGTAAAACTGCAAGATAAAAAAATAAATATACAGAAATCTATTGTGTTTCACTAATAATGAGCTATCAGAAAGAGAATTTAAGAAAATAATCTCATATACAATTGTATCAAGAAGAACAAAATACTTAAGAATAAATATAACCAAGGTGGTGAAAGAGCTGTACTCTGAAAACTAGAAGACATGGATGAAAGAAATTGGAGATAGCACAGATAAATGGAAAAATGGAAAGATATATGAAAATAATGGATTAGAAGTAATATTATTAAAATGTCCATACTACCCAGAACAACCTACAGTTTCAATGTAATCCCTATCAAAATACCAATGACATTTTTCATAAACTCCAATAAATAATCCCAAGATTTTCATGGAACCACAAAAGACCTTGAGTAACCAAAGCAATCTCAAGAAAGAACAAAGCTGGAGGTATCACAATCCCAGATTTCAAACTATACAACAAAGCTATAGTAATCAAAACAGTATAGTATTTGCACAAAAACATATACATTGATCAATGGGACAGAATAGATAACTTAGAAATAAGCCCACATTTATATGGTCAGTTAAACTATGATAAAAGACACAAGAAATACAACAGAAAGAAATTTCTTCAATAAATAGTCCTTGGAAAACTGAATAGCTACATGGAAAAGAATGAAATGGACCACTTTCTTACAGCAAACACAAAAATAAACTTAAAATGGATTAAAGACCTAAATGAAAAGCCTGAAACCATAAATTACTACAAGAATACATAAGCAGTAAGTTCTCTGACTATTTTTTGGAAAATAGGGCTATTTTTTTTTTTTTGGATATGTCTCCTCAAACAAAGACAACAAAAGCAAAAATAAACAAATGACTACATAAAACTAAAAAGCTCTTGCACAGTGAAGTAGATCATCGACAAAACAAAAATGCAACCTCATACTGAATAGGAAAAGATAGTTGCTGATAAGGGGTTAATATCAATATACAATAAGAACTCATACAACTCAATATCAAAAAAATAAATAACCTAATTTTAAAATGGCAGAGGTCTTGGACAGACATTTTTCAAAAAAATACATAAAGATACCCAACAGGTATATGATGCTCAACATCACTTATCATCAGAAAAATACAAATTATATGAGATACAATGAGATACTAGTACCTTATACCACCAGAATAGCTAAAATTAAAAAAGACAAGAAATACCAAGTCTTGGCAAGGATATAAAGAAAAGGGAAGCTTCATGCACTGTTGGTGGAAATGTAAATTTGTGCACCACCATGAAAAGCCTGTGGAGATTCCTCAAAATTCTAAAATAGAAGTACCATACAACCCAGCAATTCAATTTTTGGGTATCTAACCCCCAAAATGAAAACACTAATTCAAAAAGATATAAAAAATGCATCCCTGAATTTAGTACAGCATTATTTATAATATCCAAGATATGGAAGCAACATAAATGTCCACTGATAGATGAATGGATAAGGAAGATATGGGGTGTGTGCGTATGTGTATGTGTGTGTGTGTGTGTGTACATATACACACACAATAGAATATTATTTAGCCATATAAAGAATAAAATCTTGTTATCACAACAGCATGGATGGATCTAGTGGGTATCATGCTAAGTGAAATAAGTCAGACAGAGAAAGTTAAATACCATAAGATTTCACTTATACAAGGTATCTAAAAAACAAACCAAATAAACAAAACAAAACAGAAACAGACTCAGTTAAGCTGGGCCTGGCAACTACCACACAAACTCATTATGTATGACTAAAATTCTCAGCCACTTAATCCTCCCACTCAGTTGGAGATACTTATTACCCTTTGAACAAGAAGACCCACAGGGACCTTGGACCTCAATTTGTGAAGATGTTCTCATTCATATTCTACCTTCTCTACCTTCAAACCCCTCCCTCCTCTTGGGCCAGAAGCTAGTTTTAGTTTTTAACATTGGGCGGGGCAGGGATGGGGGATTATTCTATGTAAGCACTTCCACTTAGCCTAGATTCTGAAAATACAAAGACATATGCTAATTGTTCAGCTTGTACATTTGAACTACCCTAGGCTACCACTGACATATGCTATGGAGAGAGAACCCTCCTCAGAGTCAGTGTGGATAATCTTACCTAACCCTGCAAGGAATCAGTATAGATGCGCCCACTTATTCTATTACATAGGAACCCCATAGCAGGAATTGCTTTTCAAATTTTATCTAGTATTTTAATCTTCAGCCAGAATTTCAACCATTGGCATCAATTCATTTAACTCTTCTGGTAGAATCTCACCACTCAAGATTTAAGGTGATATCTCATCAAAATATGAAAATAAAAACATTGTTCCAACATCAGTAATTATTCCATTACCCATTATAAATTCATTCAACCCACTGAATATAGCAACTGTAAAATATTTCACAGCATATATTGTTTCAGCAGAACAATTAGACTTAAACTTCCCATGTTAAGGTGACTTATAACATGACACCCCAGTCCCATCATATAATTATAGGTCTTATCAATACCATGATTGATAGTCAGATCTCTTTCTTGTAGTCAACTTGAGAAAAATATGAATAAACATAGGAAAATATGTAAACCCAACTTATAAGGGCTAAGAAAGTTCTCATAGCCCAAGTTTACAAATGAAGAGTCCTAGGAAAGTACTTGCAGGTAGGGCATCAAATAAGACCATATAATTAATGACTATGCTCTTCCAGCATTGGAAAATCAAACAAGATTGCCCTTTCCTTGACACTTTCTTGACTAAAAGTTTAAGTTATAGAAAGCGCAAACCACAATCAATCAGCAGAAAGAGTGTGATATGGTAAACTGGGTGTGAACAACATTGAGAGGAGGAGTGAGTTCAGCACTGAGTCTCCAGGAAACATTCCCAGAACATCCCTGCAGAGTTGACCATCCACAGGGATCAGCCCAGTTAGGAAAGTTAGGGACTAAGGAAGCACATGTCATTCAATACCGACTAGAGCTAGTGATCAGACTCAAACAAAGCTGCAGAAAAAACACTCTCTCTACCACTGGGCTTACCAGCAAGATGAATACCTCTTTCTCATTTCTGCTTTCCAGACCTTACATGAGAAAAACCCAATCAGCAAGGCCAATTTGCATCTGGGTCCCTAGGCAGAAAGATGTCTGAGAATTCAGTTTTGGACTCTGCAGCCTCTGTAGTGAAGGACAGTACAATAGAAGGAGGAAATGTATCCTCAGCCTTAATCTACCACAATTAGTTTGTTAATCTAATCTACTTAATTTACCACATAGATCTGAAAACATTTTTCCCAATAGTCACAATGTGTATTCAATGCTCCACAAAGACTTTCTTCCCTATGCCAACCTGAACACAGAACTACACCCATAGCTCTCAACTATGAGAGCTATATTTTCTACACCCATAGCAAATATAATAGCTAAACTAACATGCACTTACTTCTATTACTATCCCAATTTTAAAGTTGAAGAAACTAAGAAACAGAGATGTAAAATAATGTGTCCCAGATGACAGAGTTAGAAAGTGGCAGAGCAATCTGCCTCCAAAATTTGTGATCTTAAACTCTGTACTGTATAAATGGAAACCACAGGAAAACCTGCAGTCCAGACTATCCAGACCAGGAGATATATGAGGCAGGCCTAGGATATTTACCCACAAGGAGCTGTGCTCTAATTCAGATGTTCTGATATCTCACTAAGCTCAGTAACTTAATCTCCTGCCAAGAGGGAACCTAGAAAGAGGGAGAAGTAAGGGCTTGCTGCCACCGTCTTTCCTCCTGGTTCCCAGAAAGTGCTGCACCACAGAAGAAGATGGATTGCTAAAAGAGAACATCAATAGCTGGATGATTGGGAAGGATAGATTACTAAAAAAGAACATGAGGACCTAGAGCACTGACTTTCTTGGAGGTATACCCATCCGCCATTGAAAATAAGCAATCCATCATAAACAAGGACTCAGATATTTTCACTCATGTTCAGATTCTGCTTTTATAAGCCTGGCCCTGTAAGAGGCTCTACCATGAAGGATGGAGGAAGACATGAATTGTCCATGTTAATGGGGCAGCAAGAGCTCCAGTATGCCAGCAGAGAAAGAAGACTTACATAGCTGACCTTGGATCTCAGCACTAGAGGCTGACTCACATCTACTAGACCAGGATTAATCTCTGGTCAGCAAAGGTCCCAAGCCCTTGGGCCATCCCTTAAGTTTCCCTCATCCAGCAATCTTGTCTTTCCAGATTCCTGCCATTATCAGACTCTACCTTGGCAACATCTACTTAATTTAATCTATGTTCAAATTCTTGCCCTCCCAAACCTGCCATTGTCCCTCAAGAGCAGGACATAGATATGTATTATAGAGTTTTCTCCTGCTTCAGTTTTCAGAGGATTAATTTCATGTAGGTTCTGTAACACAAAGGTAGTTATACATGCCTTTTTGTAAGCAAAGAAATAGAATTCCCAAGAAAAATTTGGTATTCAAGTGTTTGGGATAGTTTTACTCAAAAAATATAATGTTACCATTTTAGGAAAAAGAAAAAGCTTTAAGACTTTTCAAAGGCTCATTGGCCATCAAATAGTCCTTATAAAACTGGCTATAGGATAAATTAATCAAAATTACGTATCTTTAATGACCCTTAAAAATCTAACATTTTATATTTTTTGGAACCCATTGAACCTTCAGAGCTATTAGAGTCAGGAGAAAGAGAAATAAGAAGGCAAAAGATGTAGGAGATAACAATTTGGGAAGGAGTGAAGAGGGCATTAGAAAGGGGGCAATTTATGGATAGAGAAGAAATATAGGCAGATACTGGAGCAACTGAAGGAAAAGATAAGAGGAAAATGTACGAGAATATGAAGAGAGTGATGGTGGTGGCAGAGGGCAAGAAGAAGGGAATAAGCAACAAAAGATACTTGCTCACCTGCAAAACACATATATACATATATGCTCACACTGACACTCACACACACAGTCTCGTGTCACTACTTTTCAAACTCATTTATTCATTTTATCCAGTTAATCTTCGTTGGGCAAATAAATATGATAGAAAAGAGTAGCCTGGAATTCAGAAAACTCAATTTCTAACCTCCACTGTGCAAATGGCTAGTTATATGTGACTTTCAGCCAATTGCCTAATCTTTCTTTGTTTAATCTCTATATCTAAGGGCATAGACTTAAACATTTCCAGGCCTGAAGTACTGGGTCTCTATGAACATAGAGAGCAAGAAGACACTGAAGGGGGTGGGGGGCGGATGAGAAATGATGTACAAGAAATGAAGGATGAAGCTCATCTAATTAATTCAAAACCCTGGGCATCCTAGATGGAACCCAATGGTTAAGCCATTAGAGATGTGGGCCAAATTTCTTGTTTCCACTGAGAGAAGTCAGGCTGATGTTCCAGGGAGAAAAGAATGAGAAGAGTATTCTTCTCCAAAAAAACCCTTCAAAAAACAAATGAACAAGGTGTCTGAGGAGAGTCCTGGATGCCCTTCTTTACCCTGAAGTCTTTTGAATAGCTGCCCCTGCAAGCATTTCTGCTAGCCTGCCAACCAGCTGTTGCTGCCATTTCAGGCTATTTTAGAGGTGATATTGGGTGATGAGTGATGATTATAATTATGATGGTGATGGTGATAGTAATGATGGCAGTTATAACCAATAACTATAATAAGTAGGAGAGAAAAAGTAAAAGGAGAGAAAATAAAGAAGAGTATGAAAAGGAGAAGAGTTACCATGTGCTAGTAACTGGGCTAATTGCCTTGTTCCTAGATTCTTTCAGTAAATGTTTATGGCATCCCTGCCATCTACTGTGTTTGTAATACAGTGCTATCAGGGAAAACAGAGAGTTCACAGAGTAGGAAGAATTACAAACAAGCATGTCCTAATACATCATGATAGGTGTTGTGTTAGGGAAATACAAGGTCATGTAGATACACACAGCCCAAACACAGATGGTATGGAAGTTTTCACATTTGTGTGTTGTAAGTATGAGTTGATTAGAAGGGACACAACTGTGGAGGCAGGATAACCATGTAAGCCACTATAATCATTGTGGAGAAGAAGGCAAGAATATTGACAGTATGGACTGGGGTAGTGGAAGTGGGTAAGGAGGGGTGTGGATAAATTGACAAGGTTTAGTAGTTAATTAGGTGTGGAGAGCAAAGAGAAGGAATAAATCATGAAAAATTCCCAGACCATAGAGTGAAAGGACATTTACGAGGTAGAAGACACAATAAGCAGAACAAGTTTAGGATAAGGAGTTCAGTCTTAGACACATGAGTTTTACAAGCATACATGTTACCTAGCTGTAAATAACCACTGGGCAGGTGAAGATATAAGACTACCAGGACACACTATCTCTTCTAATATTTTTTCAACTGTGTGTGGTATGTATCATTATCCTCCTTTTACAGAGATGAAAATCAAGGCTCAAAATGTTATTTGCCTAATTCTCAACTCTTGTCTAAGTTGACATGTAAACATAAATCTGAGCCCAAAACTTACATTCTGGCCACCACACCAGACGCTGTCCTTAGCGAAGTGCTCATTTTTGTCTTTTCCCAAGGTAATTGTTCTGGGGATACGAAATAATGATAATGAAATGTAGACCCTCCCCCTAAGAAATTCAGCCTAGTAGAACGAGAGAAACATAATAGCCATTAAAATGAAATCTGTTTGGGGCACCTGGGAGGCTCAGTGAGTTAGGCATCCAACTCTTGGTTTTGGTTCAGGTTGTGATCTCAGGGTCCTGAGATGGATCCCCATGTGGAGCTCCATGCTCAGTGGGGAGTCTGCTTGAGGATTCTCTCTTGCATGCAGTCTCTCTTTGCCTGCCCCCTCCCTCTAAAAAATTAATTTAATTTAATGTAATTTAATTTAATGGGATGTGGTAAAAACACAATGTGATCAGTTAAATAAGGTAGATATAAAATCTACAAAAACACAAAGTAGGGGCAATCAAGGGAGCAGAGAGAAAACTACAGCTGGGATAGAATATTTGAATCAAACTTAAAGAATGAATAATCCCCAAATATGCCTTGAATGATGATATTTTCCCCACATTTACAAATGAGGTGAAAAGGCTAAACTAATAAACCCTTGCCAACCAAACACATGTCTTTCCACTAAAGTCCCCAATGGTTGACTGCAAGTGCAGCCCAGCTGGAGGCCTGTTTCAGGGCCTAACCCCATAGTCATGGCTGTTTTGCTCATTTTGAACAACATCATACACACATGTCAGAAGTCAAGCAGCTCATTTGTTAATGTCATTCTCTAACACTTCCTGTTTAAAACACACCCTTTTGTAAAAAAATGCTGTTCTCCAGACAGCAGGAGCTATTTCTGGTAAGAACATCTTCATATCAAAGGAACTTTTCCCCTGAACTTTCAATATCACCCTGTTAGAATAAGCATCTCTTGCTTCAGTCTGCATTTCCCCCATGTTCCACATAAGTCTATTCATTACATGTTAATGATTGTCATTTACTACCCCCTTGTTCATTACTAAAATTAGGAATAGCGAAGTAATAAGAATCCACTTGGAACATGCTCAAGAAATAAGTTCCAAATTGTTTCAAGGTTCCTCTTCTGACTTTATTGTGTCTTTTATGGATAATTTTTTCTTCTGTTTTATAAAAAGAGAAGTCACTTCTCTGTTGACCACTAACTTATACATGTATGTCCATCATTTAGATTAGAGAAAAAGAATGGTTGATTTAGAAGCATTTACATTGTCAAATTCTATTGTTTATAAGTTTGATGATAATTTGTTCATCACAGTCAGATTAATTTCCTACAGCACTACCTCTACATCACATTCCTGCTTAAGTCGTTCCCTACTGCTACCATATCTCATTGAAATTCCTCCTTAATTACCTTGATGGTACTATCCACCAGTGCCTCAAAGTTGTTTCTAATACTCTCTAATACTTTGTATACTCTAATCCTCTAATACACACAAATTCTGCTCCAACCTATGGAATTTCCTTACTGAGCCCATCTTCTCCTCTTTACCCTACACCTGCACACACATGACAAACTCACTTCCAGCTCTCAGCCTTGCTCCCTTATGCCATCAGTATTTATTAACTTTCTGCTATGGGCCAGGCAAAGTGGAAGACTCCCAGATATTTAAGACAGCATCCCAGCCCCTCAATAACTTACTCCACTAAAAGGGGAGATGGGATATCCAGGTAAATAAAATTACCAGAGTACGACCGGCATAGGCAAAGCCTGTTTCAGGGTCCAAGTAGAGTTAATGCCTTGAATACCCTTCACTTCCTGCCCTATAGGGTTCTACTTTCAATATTTGGTTCAAGTCCCATCTCATTCATGAAGTTTCCCTAAGCCGCATCTACTTCCACTGATCTCTCTCTACTCTTAACTTAAATTATCCTCCTAATCTGCAATAAAGAAATCTAATTCCAAATGATAAACTATCTTATACTATTATTAGTATTTTCATGTGGGTTTTCCTTATCTCCCCATTTATATTGTAAACTTCAAAGGCAAGGATTATATCTTCCAGTTTCTTTGCTTACTTCTCTATACGTAGCATAGGAGGTAATTATTATAGACATTTGTATTTTATTTCTTTATTTTGTAATGTACCCATGTTATAAAGATTAGATTTTAATCATTTCTGAAAGTAATACAAAAACTTAATAAATGGACTGAAATAAGATTTTTAACAGGAAAAATTGCAGTTTGCAGGGGGAAAATATAGGTCACATATGTCTAGTGAAAATGATCAATTGATTTGGTCTTTGTTTTCAAAAATAATTATACACATTGAGGCGCCTGGGTGATTCATTGGCTTAAGACTCCGACTCTTGATTTCAGCTCAGGTCATGATCTCAGGGTTGTGAGCCCTGCACTGGGCTCTGCACAGAGCGTGGAGCCTGCTTAAGATTCTCTCTCTCCCTCTCCGTCTGCCCCTCCCCATCCTGCTGTGCCCTGCATACTCTCTCTCAAATAAATAAATAAGCAAATTAGTTAATTAATTAATTTAAAAATTATCCACATCATTCATTCATTCAACAATTGTACACTGAGGACCTACTATGAGCTGCCATTTCCTTCATGAAGTCAGACTGCTTTGAAGAACTTCCATTGTGGGAACTATCCTAGAGGGACAAAATCCTGAACCGTGACCTTCAAGGGTTTTCTGATGCTGCAGAACCACAGAATCACTCAGAATCACTCAGTTGGAGCTACAATCCTCGACAGGTCGTTTTAAGAATTTCAAGAATTTCTAAACTAAGAATATATGTGTGTGTGTGTGTGTGTGTGTATCTGTGTGTCCTTTTAGTTTTTTTCTCCCTTTACTTACTAGATCTTTGATATATTGTGTAATGTGACTGCCTCTTGGTCAGTTCCAGCATGGACCACAAACAAAGAGTGGCTTCAGAGAGCACAAATAAAACTGTGATATGCCACACTCTGTTATTATGTCCAAGATTTTTCATGATTTTCTCCAAAAACACATAGGAATTAGTGGTTCTGAACTACTAATGCCCCTAGCATTTTATTCCAATTTGACCATACAAATGGCTTATTGTGGCATTTACATTAGGCATCAATTCTTTGATAAGTAGTAACACATAGCATTTCCATCCTCCTAGATTAAGGATTAGCATACAAAACACCAAGGGAATGCACCAGACTGCTGCCATGGTTCTCTACATTCCTTTCTGACCTTTGAGGATTTTTCTTGAAAGAAAGAAAGAAAGAAAAGATGATCTTTTTCAACTTTTTCCACTTAATATAAAATGCCAGAAAACTTCCAGGAAAAATTTAGAGGGAGGATGGAAATTGAGGTCTAGGGAAAAAGAACATAAACCTTCCATTTTATAAAAATCCCAGCACTCAAGAGAAAGTAGAAGCTCAACAGCAATTAGAAAAAAATACGAAATGACTTAATTCCTTTAGAGGCAGCCAGGTAAAATCTTACTCTAATACAGTCACAGAGAATACTGTGGTTCTTTAAACAACATAAAGCAACACAAAAATGTTTGACCCATGAAGTTCACCTTATGCATGAGACCACCAATCAATGTGTGCTGGGCATATCTTCCAGTTCTGCACTGTCATGTTAAGCGGTCAGATCTTCAGAGAAATCTTGACAAAGAATTTCATTGACCTCACCATACATTTTATGTTTCTCCTCAGAAATGTTTAATGTCTGCAATTACATGTCAGCCACCTGAGAGTTTCAGAACACTATCCATCTGCAGTTATCACAAAGGAAACCAGTCACAAAAGAAAACTGGGACTTTACTGTCCTCTGCTGGATACCCAGGCTAAGGACTATTTCTGCATTATCTTTAGAAGATTATTGAGAAGTACTGTGAAAAGCTGTATGTGGCTGGGGACTTTACTTAAAATGAGCCATCCTGAGCATGCAATGATTAATCCATTATATGTATACATGACTCTTTTGACAGATTGAATAATCCAGTGCACATTCAGCTACATCAAATTAAATTACTATTAAAATCAAGGAGTGATTTTTAAAATATTTTAATTGTCCATTTTAAGCAGGTCTCCTATATTTAAGAGAATTTTTCGTCAATGTGAAAGATGCCTATTGACATTTATTCTTAATATTAAATAATTACTCCCACTATCTTTTTTTTATTTCATTTTATTTCTTTTCAGTGTTCCAGAATTCATTGTTTATGCAACACATCCAGTGCTCTATGCAATACGTGCCCTCCATAAAACCCACCACCAGGTTCACCCAACCCCTCTTCCCCCTCCCCTCCAAAACCCTCAGTTTGTTTCTCAGAGTTCACAGTCTCTCGTGGTTTGTCTTCCCCTCCGATTTTCCCCAATTCACTTTTCCTTTCCTTGTCCTAATGTCCTCCATGTTATTCTTTATGCTCCACAAGTAAGTGAAACCATATGATAATTGACTCTCTCTGCTTGACTTATTTCACTCAACATAATGTCTTCCAGTCATGTGTTGTATCAACCCATGTTGATACAAGTTGGGTATTCATCCTTTCTGATGGAGGCATAATACTCCATTGTATATATGGACCATATCTTCTTTATCCATTCATCTGTTGAAAGGCATCTTGGTTCTTTTCACAGTTTGGTGACTATGGCCATTGCTGCTATGAACATTGGGGTACAAATGGCCCTTCTTTTCACTACATCTGTATCTTTGGGGTAAATACCCAGTAGTGCAATTGCAGGATCATAGGGTAGCTCTATTTCTAATTTCTTAAGGAATCTCCATACTGTTTTCCAAAGTGGCTGTACCAATTTGCATTCCAACCAACAGTGTAAGAGGGTTCCCCTTTGTTCACATCCTCTCCAACACTTGTTGTTTACTGTCTTGTTGATTTTGGCCATTCTAACTTGTGTAAGGTGGTATCTCAATGTGGTTTTGATTTGAATCTCCCTGATGGCTAATGATGGTGAACATTTTTTCCTGTGTCTGTTAGCCATTTGTATGTCTTCTTTGGATAAGTGTCTGTTCATTTCTTCTGCCCATTTTCTGATGTGATTAGCTGTTTTGTGTGTGTTGAGTTTGAGGAGTTTTTTATAGATCTTGGATATCAACCCTTTATCTCTAGTGTCATTTGTGAATATCTTCTCCCATTCTGTGGGTTGCCTCTTTGTTTTGCTGTTTCCTTTGCTGTGCAGAAGTTTTTGATCTTGATGAAGTCCCAAAAGTTCATTTTTGCTTTTGTTTCCTTTGCCTTTGGAGACATATCTTGAAAGAAGTTGCTGTGGCCAATGTCAAAGAGCTTACTGCCTATGTTCTCCTCTAGAATTTTGATAGATTCCTGCCTCGTGTTGAGGTCTTTTATCCATTTTGATTTTATCTTTGTGTATGGTGTAAGAGAATGGTCAAGTTCCATTCTTCTACACATAGCTGTCCAATTTTCCCAGCACCATTTATTGAAGAGACTTTTTTTCACTGGATATTTTTTCCTGCTTTGTCGAAGATTATTTCACCATAGAGTTGAGGGTCCATATCTGGATTCTCTACACTGTTCCATTGGTCTATGTGTCTGTTTTTGTGCCGGTACCATGCTGTCTTGGTGATCACAGCTTTGTAGTAGAGCTTGAAATCAGGCAACGTGATGCCCCCAGTCTTGTTTTTCTTTTTCAACATTTCCTTAGCAATGCAGGGTCTCTTCTGGTTCCATACAAATTTTAGGATTGTTTATTCCAGCTCTTTGAAAAATTCTGGTGGAATTTGACCAGGATGGAATTGGAAGTATAGATTGCTCTAGGCAGTGTAGACATTTTAACAATGTTTATTCTTCTGATCCATGAGCATGGAATGCTCTTCCACTTGTGTCTTCTTCAATTTCTTTTATGAGTGTTCTGAGTTCCTCGAGTACAGATCCTTTACCTCTTTGGTTAGGTTTATTCCCAGGTATCTTATGGCTCTTGGTGCTATAGTAAATGGAATCAATTCTCTAATTTCCCTTTCTATATTTTCATTGTTAGTGTATAAGAAAGCAACTGACTTCTGTGCATTGATTTTGTATCCTGCCACATTACTGAATTGTAGCACGAGTTTTAGTACTTTGAGGTGGAGTCTTTTGAGTTTTCCATATAAAATATCATGTCATCTATGAAGAGAGAAAGTTTGACTTCTTCTTTGCCAATTTTGATACCTTTTATTTCTTTCTGTTGTCTGATTGCTGTTGCTAGGACTTCTAGTAATATGTTGAACAACAGTGGTGAGAGTAGACATCCTTGTTGCATTCCTGATCTCAAAGGGAATGCTGTCAGCTTTTCCCCATTGAGGATAAGAGTTTACTTATCTTGATGAGTACTGAGTAATGTGCAGAATTGCTGAATCACTATATTGTACACCTGAAACTAATAAAATATTGTACATTAATTTTTTAATTTAATGGAGTTGAATTATTTTGAAAATCATTTTGTATCCGTGTTCATGACTATACAATGAATGTGTCCTAAACACCCAAAATGCAGTCTTGTGAAGACCTTCTATTTCAATAAACTGAAAAATTTCCAGCCATAATAAATCACCATAAAGATAAGCTACTGGTATCTGTTGTCATCCAAACTCAGAATATTTGGAAGATGAGAAAAACAACATTTACCAAATCCCTTCTCTGCCCAAGTACTATCTCATGTAACCTTACAGCAGTACTGGGAGGGCACATTGCTACATGCATCTCAGAGCTGAGTCTCAAAGCACACTTAGAGAAATGACTGCAAGCCTTTACCACTACACCCTTCCAGCTCAGGCTTCAGAGACATGATCTCACCTCTGCCTTAGATTTTCTCTCAGCAAGAATTTTCTACACTCAGTAGAGAAAGGAAAGTCAAGGGGAAAATATCTACAGCTTCACTCTTGATGCTGCCACTGACATACACATAACCTGGGATAAATCATAACTTTCCAAGCTTCAGTATCTACATCTGTACAATGGGAACAGTATTTGTCTCATACCTTTCTCACTTCATAATAATTTAAATTAAGTGCTTTTACTAGCAAATTTTTGGCACTGAGAACTTATCTCAATTAGTATTTTTAAAGGGCTGTTTAGATCAAAGAGCTCTGACTCTGGAAGTAGACAGAGCTGGGTACAAACCCCAGCTCTCCCTCTTGTCCACTAAATAACCCTACATAGCTCCAAGCCCAAAATTCTTGGCTGCCAAAGAGAGCAGTAACAACCCTCTGCCAGTGTTGTTCTGAGGATCAAATTAGTGTGGTAAATGTTTAACAAATGTTCATCAATTTCTAGCTCCCCAATTACCTTTAAATGTGGCCAAAATTTCATCTATCTCAAGTGTTTAAATCCAGCTAGGAAAAGGGACTAGATTCTTCTCAGGGTCACTTCCTGTCCTATATTTTTGAAACCATTATTATGTAAGCCTTCTCTAAGTGCTTAGGAAATAGGGAGAAATAAATAAGAGGCTACCTCCATGATCCCAGCATGATTGTAGGAGGTGAGAAACTTTAAGAACACCTAGTTCAGTTTCCTTACTTTGAATGTAAGAAATCTTCACCCAGTCTATTTGCCCAAAGAAAGAGCCAAGACTAGAATCCTACCCCCGCAGGCTCCCAAAGACATCATGATGCTGCTCTGGTCCAAAAATAGACAAATCTTTCTAGAGTACACACTGCCGGATAAGCTGACTTATAATGCAGGGTCAGTAGATCAAGCCACCCCTCAAATCCCAAAAGGTTGTATAAAAATCAGGCATCAGCAGAGGGAATACCTTAAATGAACGTCATAAGAGAGATTTTTTTTTAAGTTTCTTCTTTTTTTTTTCCCATTTTATTTATTTTTTCAGTGTAACAGTATTCATTGTTTTTGCACAACACCCAGTGCTCCATGCAAAACGTGCCCTCCCTATTACCCACCACCTGTTCCCCCAACCTCCCACCCCTGACCCTTCAAAACCGTCAGGTTGTTTTTCAGAGTCCATAGTCTCTTATGGTTCGCCTCTCCTTCCAAATTTTTTTTAAATAAACATATAATGTATTTTTATCCCCAGGGGTACAGGTCTGTGAATTGCCAGGTTTACACACTTCACAGAGAGATTTTTTTTTTTAAATCTGGAAAGAAATAAGCCTATAGTCTTAAACACAATTTTTAAAAATCTGCAGGATTTATGTTCTGTGTAGAGAATGTGAATACATTACCCAAAACTGCTGCTGATCACATTAATGTAAAACTAACCAAATAAATAAAATAAAACCAGGAGGTCTGAAGGAATTGCCATTGGCACAACTGAGAAAGAGATGATGTTTAACCACAGAAATGCCCCCATCTCTTAGCTTATCCTTGGCTTCATATCCCCCATCTTGGAATGTTTAAGTATTGTTCACCCAGTCACATCATGCCTTGTAGAAGACAACTTCATTTTATTCTTTCCTGAATTCATTATAGAACTAAAAAGCCCCACTTAGGATCTATAATGTAATATTAAAACAATTTAGTCCTTGCCAACCTTCAGCATCCAAAGCATCATGTCTCCCAGAATATATGACAAATATATTTCACCATAAACTTAGTTGTCTTTCAAAAATGAATACAAATAGCAGATAGCACCTTGTTTGATCTAATAAGGCTGGAAAGGAACTTCAATCTGTCTTCCAGATTTAATAATGGCTGACCTATCATGTGTCAATTCTGTTTCTTTCCCTGCTTCCCAGCAAGTGTGCCCTACTCCCTCAGATTTCACAGGCTTCCCCATTTCTCTCTGTGGTGTGTTTGTTTGTTTTCTCAGGTGATTAGTTTAGTAGAATCCCTGCCTGGAGAATGAGTCTGGATTTGCTAGTGCTGATTTATTTACTTGCCAATGCCACTGCAGCAGCACCAGACATTTGCATTAGAAAACAAAAATTATTACCATTCCATCTTTGGTGTCATACTTGCACATACATATAATTATGAATGAAGATACATCGCCTTTCAAAAACTGACAGTACTTTTTTGTAGCATCTTGTGTCCATGTGCTTTTTGAGCAAATGGTAATATAATATTTTTAGGAGTATTGACTTGTCAATATAGCACTGCACAAACCCAACATTTTCAAGTACTAACCAAACATACTGTTAAAAAGAAATATTCCACCACAGAGAGTAATACATAAACAGAAATCTAAACTTTCCTTCTATCTACCTCAGTTAACATATATTTTAGGCATATCTCTCCTTATATTATAAATCCAGAAGTCAGTCCTGCTAGAGAAGCTCATAATCAGTCAGGCAACATTCCTATCTGTCTACATTAGACAAAGACTTGTTTTCAAGCTCCTGGTAATCCCTAGAAGTAGGAAAATATGGGTGTGCCAATCCAGGACTTCTATAAAAAGAGACTTACAATGCCCCAGTGTCCTCAAGATCCATTCAAAAGACCACCTTAGAGAAGAGGCTCTTTTAGCAAAATAGTCACTCAACCCTTTGGATGGGATCCCAAGGAAGAAATTTCAAACATCAAATTAAATTGCATAGCAAATTTGCAAAGTTGGAATACATTTATGTCTTGTATTCTCTCTTGGTAAAATAGAAAGGCAGGGAATTGGACTTTTGACTATCCTTTAGTAGGAAAGAAAGCTATTCTTTTTCCTTCACTTATTTTTTAACTCACTAAACGTTTATTGTTAGTAGAAATGTGGAAATAGTCTGGGAAAGAAATTCTAAAAAGCAGAACTGCATGAATTATTTTAAAATATTTTTCTGAAATTGTGAATGCTCCCTCCCTAAAAATTAGGTTGAATTAACAAGGCATGCTCTTGAGAGCTGATTAGTCTCTCCTCTGCATGTTTCTGCAATTCAGGGGGCTCACGCCAGCTGGGTAATTACACCTAGGGTTATGGAGCAAGAGCCCCAAGTTCCCTACTTTGCAGGGAAGAGAGAAAAATTTGAGAGATGAGCTGAAGCATGAGAACCAGACATTTCCCTGAGATTTACCTATAAAAACCAAGTTCCTTCTTTGAAACATACCATATTGATTAACTTGCAATATATATCATATTGATTAACTGTTAATTACTTACCATTTTATATTATCTTATAATAAAGTATAATTTGAAATATGTTTTTAAATTTATCTGGAGAGGGATATGTATAATTATATCTCTACACTTATTCGCAACCCTAGTTTTGCTTCTTGGACCTTTCATAGAATTCTTTGGTATATTTAGTCATGATAAGCCATGTTTTCTCATAACAGCAAATTAATCCCTGAAATTTCAGGGGCTTAACACCATAATTATATACTTCTCATTCAAGTTCAATACAGGTCTGTGGAGGAATCTGCTTGACCTGGTCACTCAGGAAGCCAGGTGATGGACAATCACATCTCAACATGTGGTCTCACTGCTAAGACAGGGGTAGAGCAAAAATGAATTCAGCCTATGCTTCATCCCAAAATTCACATAAATGACTTTACATACAGCCTCAGCCAGTACAAAGGACATGACGCCAACCTCACTAGAACAGAAACTGTGAACTATAAGCAAATGGATATTAAAAGAGCATTAATTATCTCTGGCATACCTGGAATCGTTTTTCTGAAGGTCAGAAACTCGCACTACACTCACTCAAAATCAAACTTGGTACACTCCAAATTTAGACAGATGGCCTAACATGAAATCTCTTCTTCCTTATGCCTGCCTCCTGGTTTTACAATCAGAAGTCATTGATCAAATTGGTTCTTGTTTTTCAAAGAAAAGTTCAATGTAACATTTGATTTCTCTTTAAAGAGACACTAATGAGAAGAGAAAGAGCTCTTGCTTAGAATAAACAGAAGAATCTAAACCAACTTTAGCCTTTATTAGCTAAAATACTTAACTTTTTGTACTTTTGTTATGTCAGCTTGTTATGGGGATCACTCTAACTAAATTATGACTTCTTTCTTTTAAAGATTTTATATATTTATTTTACAGAGAGAGAGCAAGAGAGAGCCCAAATAGGGGGAGTGGCAGGCAGGGTGAGAGGGAAAAGTAGGCTCCCCGCTTAGCAGAAAGCCTGATGACGGGCTCAATCCCGGGACCCTGAATTATGACCTGAGCTGAAGACCAATGCTTAACTGACTGAGCCACCCAGGTGTCCTTAAATATTCACTCATTTATTTTAGAGAGAGAGAGAATGGGCTTGGGGAGGAGGGGCAGAGGGAGAGAGATAATCTCAAGCAGACTCCACTGCAAAGTGCAGAGGTTGAAGCAGGGTTCAATCTCACTACCCTGAGATCATGACCCGAGTCGAAACCAAGAGTCAGATGCTTAATGTACTGGACCACCCAAATGCCCCTAAATTATAACTTCCTTAACAAAATAATAGACATCTTAACATATCTCAGTATCTCCCATAACACCCAGCATAACACCCTGCCCAGATGTTCAGTTGATTTATAGGTACATCAGGAGTCCTTTATTCGTGTTGGGTACATCACATATTCATTCTCATCAGGGAGAAAAAACAGAAGTGGTCTGGCATCGACTTTCATAGAAAACTGCCAGTTGTAACCATATTTTTGACAGTAGAGTTTCAGTATTTCTGATTCTGTCAAGTGAGCTTCCAGCTCAGGCGAACTCTCCCTTAGATTAGGGCATGAGGCTTTAATTAACATGTTGACCCGAAAGCTCTTCCACATTAACACTCCTTTGACTGGAGTCAAAGAGAACAACTTTGACTGGAGTATTTGATCTTCTTCTTAAAAAGGAGATAAAATGTTCCACTCTTTACACTTCACATATTATCTCTTAAAAGATAAACCAATCTTTATTTTCTTACCTAATCACTTCTAGCTTTCTCCACTTGGCTTTTAGACATTATTTAACCTGACCTTACCCTATTTCTCTAATCTCCTGTGGACTAAAGCTTACAAAAACTAGTATTAAAAATAACATCTTTTGGACTAAACACACACTTGTCCTCCAGAGGAAATGGTGAAGGTTTCAAAGAATTGCTGACATGGTCCACCTTCCCATCCAACCTTGCATCTGGACAGGTTTGTGACTTAGACCAAAGGAGTATGACTCCTTTGAGAATGACAGAAGAAGTGACTCCAGATGATTCTCAAGATGGATCATAAAAGGTAATGCAACTTCTCATACACTGGAACATTCATGGTTGAAGTCCTGAGCCACCATGTAAGAAGGACAACTATTCCAAAGCCATCAAGCTGTTAGGGAAAGGCCATATATAGGAGGAAACCAAGCCACACGGAAAGGCCAGTTGTAGGAGATCTGTTCAATAGCTCCAGTCTTTGCAACGTCCCTGCCCCAAATCAGACATGTGAATGAAGAAGTCTTTGGATGTGTCTATTCACCTGTCTTTTCAGTCTTTCCAGCTGAAGATCCAGATATTATTCATTAGAGACAAGTCATCCTCACTGTCAGGTCTGAATGTTTGACCTAAATAATCAATAAACTTAATAAAATGGTTATTCTAAGCCTCAAAGTTTTGAGGTAATTTGTTATGCAGCATTAGTAACTGAGTGAAGTCTATGCCTATAGCTCCTACATTAGTTTTCTAGGGGTGCTGTAAAAAAAATTTTAAAAGTACCACCGAATGGGTGGTTTAAGCCCATGTCTCACAGTTCTAGAGGTTTAGAAGTCCAAGATCAAGGTATTGGCAGGATTCTTTCCTTCTGAGCCAGCTTTCTCACCTTGGCTAGTTGATGACTGTCTCCTCCCTGTGTCTTTCCATTATTTTTCCTCTGTATTTGTCTTTACTCAAATCTTCCTTTCATAAGTGGGCAGTAGTCATATTGTATTAGGGCACACCCTAAAAAACTCATTTAACTTGATTACCTCTTTAAAGATCATTAAGCACCTCTGTCTTATGTCTCTAAATACAGTCACATTCTGTCTACAAATACAGTCATATTCTGAGGTAGTAGAGGTTAAGATTTTAATACATGAATTATTGGAATATATAAGTCAACCTGTAACAGGTCCAAAGGCAATTTACATATGGCATTATATATAAAGGTATTTACATATGGCATCTCTGAGGTAGTGAAAGAAATTACTTAAAAGGATTATTGGGTGAAGCTCCATCTTTTGAGTATATACAAATATATGTATGTATATATTGTGTGTGTATGTGTGAGTGTTGAAACATGGATGGATCTTGAGGGCATTATGCTAAGTAAAATAATGAGTCAAAGGGAGAAAATACTGTGTAACATCACTTATACGTGGAATCTAAAAAACCAAACTTACAGAAAAAGAGTAGAATGGTGGTTACTAAGGTCTAAAGGGCAAGGGAAATAGGGAGTATTGGTCAAAGTTATAAACTTCCAGTTATAAGATGAAAAAGCTCTGGGAATTTAACATATAGCATGGTGACTATACTTAATGATTCTATATTATGTACTTGAAGTTTCTAAGAGAGTAGATCTTAAAGATGCTTACCACATAAACAAACACACACAAACAAATGATAATTATGTGAGATGATAAAGGTGTTAACTAACCCTACTGTGGTAATCATTTCACAATATATACATGTATAAAATCATCACATTGTACACCTTAAACTTACACCATATTATATGTCAATTAGATCTCAATATATTTCAGGCAATGGGGGTGGGGGAAAAGCAATCAAATTCAAATCCTAGAAATGAAAACCATGGTAACAAAAATGAAGACTATGCTGTACAGACTTATCAACAGACTCAACAAAAGGAAAAGGATCATGAACTTAAAGATGGGTCAATAGAAATTACCTAGGCTGAAACACAAAGGAAAAAAGAATGGGGACAGGGAGAGGAAGAACATAGCATCCAGGAACTGTGAGCTAATATCAAGTAATCTAATGTATATACCATTAGAATCCCAGAAGAAAAGAGAGGAAAACCAGGACAGAAAAAAATATTTGAAGAAATAATAACCAAGAGTGTCACAAAATCAGTGACAGATCCCAAACCTCAGATCCAAGAGCTCAGAGAACACTAAGCAGGAATAAATAACAAAATACACACATGTATGCACAAACACATGCACACCCAGGCCCCTCATATTCAAGCTGCTGAAAACAAAACACAAATTGGAAATTCTAAAAACCATTCGGAAAAAAAAGGGAGAAGTACTTTCTATTGGGAGACAACTCTCCATGGGTCTTTCATGTTTCTGAATGTCTCACAAAGGGAGGCACTGATTGCCTATTGTTATAAACTATCTATATGAGTATTATTGTGTATAAAACAGCTTAATGAGATAGAAATTCTCTCTTGCCAGAGCAGAGAGCAGGTTTGCTTACAGTTGTAAAAGATAGTGTCCCTCGCCAGAACAAAGTGCAGACATGCCTACTCCTTATTATAAAAGATTTGGTTCCCCTAAGCTCAGAGTTCCTCTCCTGAGGTCCCTCTGGGACGATTTGCCTCATCCTTGTAGGACTTGGGGGCAAATGGAACACATGCAAATATACTGGTATTCATGCTGCGTTCTAGGTCATGAGTAATAAAATTCTTTGTTTCTCACTCAGGAGTCTTCTATCTTCTGTCAGCCTCTATGAACCTGTAGCAGGCTAAATTTTCAGCCTGCAAATAGCATAAAATCCTAGACCCTTTACAATTTTTGATAGCAAGAAAAAACTACAGTAGACTTCTCATAAGAAAACATGCAACACAGAATACAATGGGTGCTACTTAAAAGTGCTGAAAGAGGGGCACCTGGGTGGTTCAGTTGATTAAACAACTACCTTTGGCTCAGATCATGATCCTGGAGTCCCAGGATCAAGTCCTGCATCATCTTCCTGATCAACAGGGAGTCTGCTTCTCCTTTTGACCTCCTCCACACCATGCTCTCCCTCTCTCTCTCTCTCTTTTATTCTCTCTCTTGTCAATAAATAAATAAAATCTTTTTTTTTAAGTGCTGAAAGAACTGTCAACCCAGTGCTCTATTATCAGTATAGATGTCTTTCACAAAATGAAGAAGAAATAAGGCTTTCCCAGACAAACAAAAACTGAGAGGAATCCTTGCCAGCAAATCTGCACTACAAGAAATATTTTTAAATATTTATTTATTTGTTTGTTTGTTTGTTTGTTTATTTGAGAGAGAGAGTGCACAAATGGGAAGGACAGAGGGAGAGAATCCCAAGTAGACTCAATGCTGAGCACAGAACCCCATATGGGGCTTGATCTCATGACCCTGAGGTCACAACCTGAGTCAAAACCAAGAATAGGAAACTTAATTGACTGCACCACCCTGGCACATGAGATATATTAAAAGTTCTTCAGAAGAAAGGAATATGATAGCAGAGAGAAACTTGCATTTATGCAAAACCATAAAGTGTGTTAGAAATGGAATAAATAAATATTGTATCCCTTGGACCAATACCTGCCCCAATCATCCCTAAATTTGTCTTTTCCCTTCGGAGACTAAGTAGCCAGTCACTGTAAGGGTTATGGGGAGAAGAATCAGTCCTGCAATCATGTCAGGGAACCCAGAAAAATGTGCACTAACAGTTTTGGGGCAAACCACCTCATACAATATTAGATGCCTTTATAATAGTGCATAGAAGATTCAGAATCAAAGTAATTCACATCTGGAGGTGTTGATGAATACATCAGTTCCTGAGGCTACAGCTTCTGCAAAAGGAATTCAGACTCTATCCAAGGACCTTAGCAACATTCCTCTGGCTAAAACATAGAATAGGAGAAAACAGAAAGAGGAAATTCATCTTGGTAACCTCAAAAGCTTCATAGAAACAAGAAGTGGACTTCACAATGGGAGGAGTTTCATTTTGTTAGTTTGTGTGAGTGGCAGCAAACCTGGGAGTTTATTATGTTCATTTGGACTTTGTGCCATTCAGATTATGCTGATGTCTAGTGAGCTTCATTGAATAACATGTCTATGGCAGGCATTTTAGTGTGCACCAATATCTAGTTCTCTTCTTTCTGGGCACATGGAAGACTATTCTTCCCAGACTCTCACAGTTACACAGGGTCACATGAAAACATCTAGTCAATGAAATAGCACCAGAAATTATATGTGTCACTTCCAGGTTGATGCCATGAAAAACCTCTAACAACCAATTAGCTTCATTTTGTCTTCATTCAAGAATGCAGAGGTATTGTATGGAGTTGGTGGACAGCAAGATTAAAACAGTCTCTTTTTTTTTAATTTGTTTATTTACAGCATAACAGTGTTCATTGTTTTGGCATCACACCCAGTGCTCCATGCAGTACGTGCCCTCCCTATTACCCACCACCTGTTTCCTCAACCTCCCACCACCCCGCCCCTTCAAAACCCTCTGGTTGTTTTTCAGAGTCCATAGTCCTCATGGTTCATCTCCCCTTCCAGTTTCCCTCAACTCCCTCTCCTCTCCATCTCCCCATGTCCTCCATGTTATTTGTTATGCTCCACAAATAAGTGAGACCATATGATACTTGACTCTCTCTGCTTGACTTATTTCGCTCAGCATAATTTCTTCCAGTCCCTTCCATGTTGCTACAAAAGTTGGGTATTCATCCTTTCTGATGGAGGCATAATACTCCATTGTGTATATGTACCACATCTTCCTTATCCATTCATCCGTTGAAGGGCGTCTTGGTTCTTTCCACAGTTTGGCGACCATAGCCATTGCTGCAATAAACATTGGGGTACAGATGGCCCTTCTTTTCACTACATCTGTATCTTTGGGGTAAATACCCAGCAGTGCAATTGCAGGGTCACAGGGAAGCTCTATTCTTAATTTCTTCAGGAATCTCCACACTGTTCTCCAAAGTGGCTGCATTAACTTGCATTCCCACCAACAGTGTAAGAGGGTTCCCCTTTCTCCACATCCTCTCCAACACACGTTGTTTCCTGTCTTGCTAATTTTGGCCATTCTAACTGGTGGCAGGTGGTATCTCAATGTGGTTTTAATTTGAATCTCCCTGATGACTAGTGATGATGAACATTTTTTCATGTGTCTGATAGCCATTTGTATGTCTTCATTGGAGAAGTGTCTGTTCATATCTTCTGCCCATTTTTTGATATGATTATCTATTTTGTGTGTGTTGAGTTTGAGAAGTTCTTTATAGATCCTGGATATCAACCTTTTGTCTGTACTGTCATTTGCAAATATCTTCTCCCATTCTGTGGGTTGCCTTTTTGTTTTGTTGACTGTTTCCTTTGCTGTGCAGAAGCTTTTGATCTTGATGAAGTCCCAAAAGTTCATTTTTGCTTTTATATCCTTGGCCTTTGGAGACGTATCTTGAAAGAATTTGCTGTGGCTCATATCGAAGAGGTTACTGCCTATGTTCTCCTCTAGGATTCTGATAGATTCTTGTCTCACGTTGAGGTCTTTTATCCATTTCGAGTTTATCTTTGTGTACAGTGTAAGAGAATGGTCGAGTTTCATTCTTCTACATATCGCTGTCCAGTTTTCCCAGCACCCTTTATTGAAGAGACTGTCTTTTTTCCATTGAATATTTTTTCCTGTTTTGTCGAAGATTATTTGACCATAGAGTTGAGGGTCCATATCTGGGCTCTCCACTCTGTTCCACTGGTCTATGTGTCTGTTTTTATGCCAGTACCACGCTGTCTTGGTGATCACAGCTTTGTAGTAAAGCTTGAAATCAGGTAACGTGCTGCCGCCAGTTTTGTTTTTGTTTTTCAACATTTCCTTAGCAATTCAGGGTCTCTTCTGATTCCATACAAATTTTAGGATTTTTTGCTCCAGCTCTTTGAAAAATACCGGTGGAATTTTGATAGGAATGGCATTAAAAGTATAGATTTCTCTAGGCAGTATAGACATTTTAACAATGTTTATTCTTCCAATCCAAGAGCATGGAACAGTCTTCCATCTTTTTGTGTCTTCTTCAATTTCTTTCATGAGTGTTGTGTAGTTCCTCGAGTACAGGTCCTTTACCTCTTTGGTTAGGTTTATTCCCAGGTATCTTATGGTTCTTGGTGCTATAGTAAATGGAATCGATTCTCTAATTTCCCTTTCTGTATTTTCATTGTTAGTGTATAAGAAAGCCACTGATTTCTGTACATTGACTTTGTATCCTGCCACGTTACTGAATTGCTGTATGAGTTCTAGTAGTTTGGGGGTGGAGTCTTTGGGGTTTTCCATATAAAGAATCATGTCATCTGCGAAGAGAGAACATTTGACTTCTTCCTTGCCAATTTGGATACCTTTGATTTCTCTTTGTTGTCTGATTGCCGTTGCTAGGACTTCTAATACTATGTTGAACAAGAGTGGTGAGAGTGGGCATCCTTGTCATGTTCCTGATCTTAACGGGAAGGCTGCAAGCTTTTTCCCATTGAGGATGATATTTGCTGTGGGTCTTTCATAGATAGATTTTATGAAGTTCAGGAATGTTCCCTCTATCCCTATACTTTGAAGCGTTTTCATCAGGAACGGATGCTGGATTTTGTCAAATGCTTTTTCTGCATCAATTGAGAGGACCATGTGGTTCTTCTCTCTTCTCTTATAGATTTGTTCTATCACATTGATTGATTTGCGAATGTTGAACCAACCTTGCAACCCAGGGATGAATCCCACCTGGTCATGGTGGATAATCTTTTTAATGTGCTGCTGGATCCTGTTTGCTAGGATCTTGTTGAGAATCTTTGCATCCATATTCATCAGTGATATTGGTCTGAAATTCTCCTTTTTGGTAGGGTCTTTGCCTGGTTTGGGGATCAGGGTAATGCTGGCTTCATAAAAAGAATCTGGAAGTTATCCTTCTTCTTCAATTTTTTGGAACAGCTTCAGGAGAATTGGTGTTATTTCTTCTTTGAAAGTTTGGTACAATTCCCCAGGGAATCCGTCAGGTCCTGAGCTCTCGTTTTTTGGGAGGTTTTTGATCACTGCTTCAATCTCGTTACTAGATATCGTTCTATTCAGGTTGTCAATTTCTTCCTGGTTCAATTTTGGGAATTTATAGTTTTCCAGGAATGCATCCATTTCATCTAGGTTGCTTAGCTTATTGGCATATAACTGTTGGTAATAATTTCTGATGATTGTTTCTATTTCCTTGGTGTTAGTTGTTATCTCTCCCTTTTCATTCATAATTTTATTAATTTGGGCTTTCTCTCTTATCTTTTGGATTAGTGTGGGCAGTGGTTTATCAATCTTATTGATTCTTTCAAAAAACCAGCTTCTAGTTTCATTGATACGTTCTACTGTATCTCTCGTTTCTACCTCATTGATCTCTGCTCTAATCTTGATTATTTCCCTTCTTGCATGTGGAGTTGGATTAATTTGTTGTTGATTCTCCAGTTCTTTTAGGTGTAGAGACAGCTGGTGTATTCTGGATTTTTCAATGTTTTTGAGGGAGGCTTGGATAGCTATATATTTCCCCCTTAGAACCGCCTTTGCTCTATCCCTTAGGTTTTGGACCGAAGTGTCTTCATTCTCATTGGTTTCCATGAATTGTTTAAGTTCAGCTTTGATCCCAAGCATTCTTAAGCAAGGTGGTCTTTAGCTTCCAGGTGTTTGAGTTCCTTCTGGACTTTTCCTTGTGATTGAGTTCCAGTTTCAAAGCATTGTGATCTGAGAATATGCAGGGAATAATGTCAGTCTTTTGGTATCGGTTGAGTCCTGCTTTGTGACCCAGTATGTGGTCTATTCTGGAGAAGGTTCCATGTGCACTTGAGAAGAATGAGTATTCTGTTGTTTTAGGGCGGAATGTTCTTATATGTCTATGAGGTCCATCTGGTCCAATGTTTCATTCAATGCTCTTATTTCTTTATTAATTTTCTGCTTTGATGATCTGTCTATTTCTGAGAGAGGCATATTAAGATCTCCTACTATTATTGTATTCATATCAATATGACTCTTTATCTTGATTAATAGTTTTCTTATGTAATTGGGTGCTCCCATATTGGGGGCATAGATATTCACAATTGTTAGATCATCTTGGCGGATAGTCCCTTTAAGAATTATGTAGTGTCCTTCTCTATCTCTGACTACAGTCTTTAGTTTAAAATCTAATTTATCTGATATGAGAATCGCTACCCCGGCCTTCTTTTGAGGCCCATTGGCATGAAAGATGCTTCTCCATCCTTTCACTTTCAGTCTGGATGTATCCTTAGGTTCAAAATGGGTCTCTTGTAGACAACATATGGATGGGTCCTGTCGTTTTATCCAATCTGCAACCCTGTGTCATTTTATGGGTGCATTTAGGCCATTCGCATTGAGAGTGATTATTGAGAGATAGGTTTTTATTGACATCCTGTTGCCTTTGAAGTCTTTCTGTCTGTAGATTGTTTCTATATTTCTGTTCAATGATATTCTTAGGATTTTTTCTCTTTTATAGGACCCCCCTTAATATTTCCTGCAGTGTCGGCTTGGTGGTTGCATAGTCTTTTAAGCCTTGCCGGTCTTGGAAACTCTTTATCTCTCCATCCATTTTAAATGTCAGTCTTGCTGGATAGAGTATTCTTGGTTGCATGTTCTTCTCATTTAGTACTCTGAATATATTTTGCCAGCCCTTCCTGGCTTGCCAGGTCTCTGTGGAAAGATCTGATGTTATTCTAATGGGCTTTCCTCTGTATGTAAGGAGCTTCTTTGTCCTAGCTGCTTTTAAGAGTGTCTCTCTTGAAACATAATTCCTCATTCTAACTATAAGGTGTCGTGAGGACTTTCAAGAATCTAAAATCTTGGGAGGAAATCTCTCTGCATCTAGTACATGAACGTTGTTTCCATTCGTGAGATTGGGAAAATTTTCATAGACAACTTCTTCCACTGTATCTTCTAGACGTCTTTCTTTTTCCTCCCCTTCAGGGATTCCAATAATTCTGACGTTGGAACGTTTCATGGCATCATTTATTTCCCTGATTCTGTTTTCATGGCTTCTGAGCTGTTGGTTCCACGCTTCCTCCTGATCCTTTCTCTCTATCTGTTTGTCCTCCAGATCACTAATTCTATCTTCTGTCTCAGTTACCCTAGCTTTTAGAGAATTTAGATTAGATTGGAACTCATTGAGAGCATTTTGAACATCATCCCTGGTGGCTTTCAGTTCTGCCCTAACGTTGTGAACATCATCCCTGGTGGCTTTCAGTTCTGCCCTAATCAATTCTGTTTGGTCATCCATGGCTTTCTCCAACCTAGCTATTGCCTGGATAATTGTTAGTCTGAATTCCTTTTCTGACATGTTGTCTATGTCGATAGCCATTAGCTCTGTTGCAGAAGGCCCATCCTCTGTATTTTTCTTCTGTTGGGTATTCCTCCTCCTAGTCATTTTGGTAAGAGATGACTGAACAGATGCAGCTGGACTTATCGATTGTGGTGCAATCAATGTGCACCCTGGAACGCTTCTGTGCAATCAGGATTCCCCATCCAAATGAGAGAAAAAAGAAAAGAAAAAGAAATAGAGAAGAAGAAAGAAAAAAAAAGGGAAAAGAAAAAAGGGGGGGGAAAGAGAGAGAGAGAGATAGGAAAAAAAGGGAAGATAAAAGAGAAGGCTCAGCCCAAATGGGCCACAAGGTAAGATTTGTGAAGTATACAAACAAAAAAAGACAAACAAAAAGACTGATAAAAGTAGATGACAAGAGAAAAAATATATATATACAAGCAAAAAAAAGGGAAGAACCTCATCAGAAAGATCCCCAAGTATAAAATTTATATATTATCAGGACAAACACAAATTCACAGAAACACTGACAGAAGGAAAAATTGGGAGAGTGGTTATAAATTCTCATTGTGGGCGAGGAAGTTTATTTTGATTCTTCCTGGATGTATCTTGATGTTTTTGTTAAGGGACTCAACTTTCCTAAGTTACAGGGGTATTAGAAACTGGTTTGCCTATAGGGATAGCATTGATTGGGGAAAGGGGATTACCTTGAAGTTTAACTCTATATGTATAGTAGAAAATAAAAATTAAAAAAGAATAAACTAGACTAAACTAAGTTAAAATTAAAAAAGAATTTAAAAAAATAGAAAAGCAAAAGAAAAACACGGGTGTATGTATCAAAAAGTTCAGGTTAGAAGGTTATTAAAGAATTTGATGTACTGGACATCTCAGTGTGGTGGTAAATAGGTTAAAAAATTATCTGTATGCATAAAAAAAAAGAACCAGAATATTGGTAAAGAGTTAAAAATAAAAGTTGTATTTATGAAGTAGTGGTGGTTGTTCTCTTGTAGTCTTTTTTTTTTTTCTTCTTCCTTCCTGGTTGGTTTTCTGGGGGAGGGGCCTGCCACCTGGGTTTTCAGACAATGATGTTCCCTGAGTTAGGTCCTCCCGCTCCCCTCAAGGGGGTGAGCTCTGAGGAAACTGTTTTTTTTCAGCCTTTTGTTCTCTGGGGGTTTTTATGTTCTTTCATCTGCTTTCTCTCGCCTTGACAGCTTTTGATGGTTTTCGGAGGTTTAGAGGAGAGCAAACTGCACCCCGACCTCCCTCTCAGAGAGAAGCCTCAGAATGTTCTGCAAGAGCTGCTGGCAGAGTTGGTTCTGAGTCACTGTCCCTGGGGATGCAGGAGCTCCTCGTTGTACCCAAAACCAGGGCAGCAGTGGCTGTCTAGGTAGCTCCAGACCGCCAGAGAGGTTCTGAGCAGAGATCGCACACTGAGATTTTCCCACTGTCCCGGGCTGGGAATGTCTGGTTTTTCCAGATGCCAGAGCTCCAGGCTAGCGCCTATGAGCACGTATCCCAAGGGAGGGTGTGGGACGCGCACGTTTCAGGATTGCTGTCTGGCCAGGCTCCCAGCCACTCACGGGAGCCAGACCCCACTCGTTCTCGGGCGCGCTGGCGTTCAGGCGCACTGGCGGCTCAGGGACGGAGACCTGATTTCTCCGCCACACTCTCTCTGGCTCCGCGCCAGGGGAGGCTGTCCTGGGTCTGGGGACTTAGGTCCCTGACCCTAACCGCCCAGGTTCCCACTGTTACCCCCCGCGATCCTTTGCTCTTTGTTTTTTGAGTGCTTTCAACCAGACTCCAAGTTAATGCTGTTCCCCAGATGCAGAGCACTCTCGTATTGTGGTATTACTTTCCAATCAGTCACCTCTGGTGGCTCCCTCCCCCTTTTGTTTATCTTCCGATATCAGTCCGAAGCTCCCAGTCTGCTTTACCTGCCACTGGCGTCTTCTGCTCCTGTAGAGATCCAGACGTGTATAATTCTGATCTCAGGCTGATTTCATGGGTGGTCGGAGTTCTTTAGTAGGTAATCAGCTCACTTTAGGGTACAGGTTGAAACGGTGCCTCCTCCTACTTCCCCGCCATCTTGACCAACCTCAAGATTAAAACAGTCTTAACTGTTGAACCCTCACAAGGACCCCAACTGTTTGGTAAGTTGCCTGGTTCTATAAATTTTTTGTGTGTCAAGTCACTAGGGGAACAATATTAACACAGGAAATTAACAACTGTCTGAAGTTTGCTTTTTACCTCTCCATATCTTCAGAATAGTTTCTTAGACACAAAAGGAAAGAAAAATAGAAGGCAAGGATTTAAAAAAAAAAAAAAAAGAACACCTTGAGTAGAAATATTTTTGAATGCTTCAGTTTTTTACTTCAAATATGTCAGCAAGCGTGAGGCTATCTTTGGTTCTGATACAACTGGCATTGATCACGTTCATGTGTATAGCTATGATACCAGGACTAACCTGTATATCCTCACTTGTTTTCTTGTGTCAGAACATAATAGCGAAAAGCAGCATCCCTAATGTGATGAAAATCTCTCCAATTCACAATCAGTTGAAAATGCTATGGGCCCACTGCCAGATAGCATTCTTATGCTGGATCTTTTTCTCAGCACCCTAAATTAACCAGCTGGAATTCCCTTTTAAGTGCCAACCTATTCAGCCTTTCAAAATGCAGTTTTTCTTTTAGTGGGAGATCTGCCTCTCATCATAGAGATGGAACAATGCATTCTTGACTTCCCCCAAAGAGCAAGACTTTTTTGAAACAATAAGCTCAAAGGAAGGTAAAGACAGATCCCAGAGCACTTGTTTCAGGCAGGATATATGGACTGTGCCCACAGATCAAGGCAGACTCCTAGAGAACTGACCGTTACCTCACAAAACCCTCAGGAGTAATAGCTAGGCCTGCCTGCCTCATAAGTAATTCTTCAGGGCAAAATAAGTCAAGAGAGAAAGAACTGTTGTAAATGAATAATTGAATTAATTAAATCCATTGGAAGAAGAGCTCCCTGGTCCAAAGCAAAGAAGTTGGCACAGTGTTTCAAAAAATGAAGAAATGCATCTTCTTCTGGTGTACCTCAAATTCTCGTGTGGGGAAAATACAAGGCACTACTCAACATCATTGTAATTCTGAAATACCCAACATTAAAAAGTAGGACAAGGGCACCTGGGTGGTTCAGTGGTTTAAAGCCTCTGCCTTCGGCTCGAGTCATGATCCCAGAATCCTGGGATGGAGCCCCACATCAGGCTCAATGTTCAGCAGGGAGCCTGCTTCCTCCTCTCTCTCCCTGCCTGCCTCTCTGTCTAGTTGCAATCTCTGTCTATCAAATAAATAAAATCTTAAAAAAAAAAAGCAGAACAGAAGTATAATGCTATAAAACACTCATTTCAAAAAGATCGAGTGAGGTGAGAGAAGTTTTTCATTTGCTTATTCAAAAATATTTATTGCACATCTATTTTATGCCAGGCTTTGAACTGATCTAATTTAAACAGGGGATAATATTTTGAGATATCAATACTTTGTCCTCCTTGCATTTTCCCATTTCCCAGTATAGCAGAGTGGGTAGCCTATAGAATGTGGCTCCAGAGTCAAACTATCACAGTTCATTCCATAGCTGTACCCTTACCAGCTATGTGACTTTTACAAGCTAATTTCTTTGTGTTTAAATTTCCTCACCTATAAAATGAGGAGTGATGAGTCAATATATGTAAAGTATTTAGAACAGTGTTTGTAAGACAATAGGGACTCGGTGTTACACATTATTATTTGCTATTTTTACTCCCTTACCCCAAATTCAAACTGGTAACTATTCCTCGTCTCAGATGTATATGGCAGAGAATAAAGTGCACGTGTCCCAGAAAATGACTCTGAGCGCCTAAGGGGATCAATATCTCACCCCAGGGGGAGGCTCTGAGTGCTCAGCTTGCCCATGGTTGGAACCCCTCCCAGCAGCAGCTCCTTCACATAGCTCTATCTTTCATCAGTACAGCAGCACTAAATTCCTCTAGGGCAGCACAGCCTCTCCTGATTTTTGTCAACCTCCACAGCTTGTCATTTATGCTATGTCCTCTCTAGACAACCAGAACCAGAGCTCTGTCCTGCTCTTCCCTGGATCAAGTAACTCCTATGCTGTCATGCTTGATGGCCTTAGATACTTCCGGTGCAGAGCAGGTCTTTGACCTGGTCCATAAAAACCATAGTTTTGACCCATTTCCTGGAATGTCACTGAAATGAACTAAATGTTTGTGTCTTCCCAAAATTCATATGTTGAAATCCTGACCCCACAAATGTGATGGTACTAGGAGGTGGGGCCTTTGGGAGGTGATCAGGCGGTGAGGGTGGAGCTCTAAGATGGGATTAGAGTCTTTATAAAAGAGACCCCAGAGGGCTCTTTTGTCCCTTCTGCCATGGGAGAACACAGTGAGAAGACAGCCTTCTATGAATCAAGAAGTGGGCCCTCACCAGACATTGGACCTGCTGGCACCTTGATCTTGGACTTCCCAGCTTCCAGAACTGTGAAAACTAAATGTTTAAGGCACTCAGTCTCTAGTATTTTGTTATAGCATCCTGAACAGATGGAGACACTTGCTTTGGCTTCTTTTCCCCTCAAAGGAAGTCTCTTTGAGTTCCAGTAGTGTGCTAGAGCCAGTGTGCACTGCCTGGGAAAGTCAACTGTGCAAATGCTTCCAAACTCTGTTCAGTAATGAGCTATCAGGAGCTTGAATATGGCTACAGTGGGCATATTTATTTATACCTCAGAGATTTCACAAATGCTGCAAATCAGGACTTTTTACATTTCCAGAAAGCTGATTTACCAACATATCACTGTCTTTGCCTCAGACCTACAGACACAGAATTCACGTATCTCCCTGGACTCTTGAAGGCCTGAGTGTAGACTATACCTGGGCCTCTCGCTTAGTTAAGAAGAAAGGTTGAACAGTATTCTTCTGAATTAGTCTCTCATGTAATTTCAGATTCTTCTCCACACTGCTGCCAAAGTAATCTTTCTAAAACACAAATCTCATCTGATATGCAAAGTTTAAACTTTAACATGACATTTAAAGTCCTTCTAATCAGGCCCAGTTTTTCTTTTACCTGCTTTTATCTTAATATATATTCATCTCATTTTCTTCTACGTTCCTCCAGATCCCAAATTTGCTAAAGCACTTACTATTCCCCAAAGATTCCATGCACTTTCAGACCTCCATGCCTCTATCTATACAGTTGCCTCTGCCTGGAAGATCCTCTCTTTGCTTGAATGCACTCTCTTCTCTGAAACTTTCCTTGCCATAGTGGGCAGAATGATGACTTTGCATTTCTTGTCCCATTCCTCTATAAGAGCACTAGCTCTGTTAATTTCAGGTAGCTATATTCTTGTTTTAGCTTCCTTTCTAGATGCTGTGCTCCCAAAGGGGACAATTGTGTGACCCAAGTTTATGGCTACTAGACAAAGAAAGTACCCAGCAAAATTTTGATGCTCAAAAACAATTTTTAATCAATTGATGAAGATCTAGAAGAGGCAATGAAGGACAATAATGACAACAAAAGTTCATCTTCCTCTTCCGATCCTGAACAATTCAGTCCAAAAGCCATTGGTGGGTCTGGGCAAGAAAGAAGTCCATGCCACTTACAAGAGGGGTGGGGATGCAGCTGAAATGATCCAAAGCAGGCTGTCAAAGCCTGAACAAGGGAAAGTGGGTATCCAAGAGGTAGGGCAGGATGGAAACTTGGTGCAGTTTTGATCTCGAGTAGCAGAAGAAGGACATTCACAAGAGATGTGCTAAAAGATAAAAAGCCAACTTCAAGAGGCTCCCAGTAACAAAAGCTAGGGGGGGTAAATGGAACAGCAAATAAATGATAGCAATATGTTATATTCCATTGAATAAAGTAGAAAACCATAAATCCATACTGATATAAATAAATATATAAATTAATTGAAGTTTGATGAGGAACGTAATATTTTCACAGACTCAAAGTACCTCCCACAAGGTACTTGCTAATTACAAAGGGAAAATGAGTACTTTCATGGAGAAGACTAATAGACACTTATATTAATCAAGTGAACAAACATTATCAGAAACATCAGAAATGGGACAAATTGAAATTGTGCACCACGTGGTAGAATGCAATGAGAACAGAGTCACTTGTTTGATATTTCTGCCAAAGATGCATGTCCTGAATGTGATCATGGGGAAACATCATGCAAATCGAAATTGATGAACATTCTACAAAACAACTGACCGGTAATCTTTAAATGTGTCAAGATGATGGAAGTTAAGAAAAGAATGAGGAACAACTTTTCCAGACTGAAACAAACAAACAAAAAACATGACAACTAAAAATAACATGTGATTCTGAACTGGATCCGTTGCTGTAAAAGCTAATATTACTGGAACAATTAGCAAACTTGGTGTTTGCATATTTTACAGTAGTTATGTAGTAGTGATAATTTTACGATTTTGATTCTTGTATTGAGGACATGAAGGAAAATGCTCTTATTTCTTGGAAAAATAGCATAGAGTTTTCAAAAGTGATAGGCCTTCATATCAGTAATATGCTCTCAAGAGAATCAGGGAAAAGGTTCTTTGCATTGTGCTTACAATTTTTCTGAATATTCTAGAATGAAAATAGTAAGAATTGTGTTTATATATCAATTCTTCCTGAAAACACATCATTGCTAGAGAATCAACCAACCATATTGGTTCTATGTGCCCACTGTTTGTACTAAGTATCAGAAATAAGACATTTTGATTTTCTTTCTTTCTCTTTTGGTGTATTTGAAGTATATTATCAGCTTTTAAAAAATAAATACACTTTGGGGCACCTGGGTGGCTCAGTGGATTAAGCCGCTGCCTTTGGCTCAGGTCATGATCTCTGGGCCCTGGGATCGAGCCCCGCATCGGGCTCTCTGCTCCACAGGGAGCCTGCTTCCTCCTCTCTCTCTGCCTGCCTCTCTGCCTACTTGTGATCTCTCTCTGGCAAATAAATAAATAAAATCTAAAAAAAAAGTAAAAATAAAAATAAATAAATAAATACACTTTTACCTAATAAATATTGTATTTTTAAAAACTTCTGTATGTGAGTGTTAAATTTTTCTAGTAAGGAAAAAAATTATTTTAGTTTTGTTTCCATGCTATTTTTTAAAATATTTGTGGTAGCAGAAAATATTAATGTCTTTAAAACCCTGACTCTTGCTGTACCCACATTTGCTTTCTGTGTTTTTGTACAACTGATAAAATTAGTTTAGACACTCTTGGCTTGCGGTGTTTTGAAATATAAATGAAGTATGTCAAAGCAGTCAACCACAAACATACACACATACTCTCAGAGGGGTCAAAAGCAGCTAAGAGGTTATCAGACATCAGGCAGGGATAGATGAGATTTACCAACTCATTTGCCCAGCCAGTCACCTCCCTAGGAAACAACATGTCCACCTCTGTCTGAACCACTTTATTTCCTTGATTCTAAGATCACATTTTTTGTATTTAAACATTTCTTAAATAAAAATTAATTTTGCAATCTATGTCAAAACAAATTTGCCATCTGCAAGGTACAACATAACTAGTGATTTAATTCATTGCGGGGTAGATATATATATAGATATAGATATATAGATATATAGATATATAAATTTAGCCAAATTTCTTGGAATAGATGACAGAATTTCAGAGCTAGGAGGGATTATTGTGAATCCATGAAGGATTGCCTCTCAAGGTCTAAACATTTTCTTATTAGAAACATCGAGTTTTTTACCTTTCAGAGACTTTTCAGAGATTCATAAATCAAATAAGGAAAAAGTGAAACAACAAATTTCAACATAGTATTCTTCAATATGTCTCAAAGGTATAGTAGCCAGTCATTCTCCTAGTCATGTGGAGGTCCAGAGCAAAAATGTGGGTTATAGGAAACCATCTGTCATTATTATATTACACGTTACTGTGGACACTAAAAATGATTCAGGAGAAACTTTAGATTTTGAAAATGATGAAGGTTTAGAATCAGACTTCAGGAAACAAAATAAATTTGCATAAGTAAATAATGCTACTGTCAGTTTTTAAAATTGTCTAAATTTAATGCATTTTAATCTTATAAAAGTTGTATATCCTATAAATGTTGGAGTCATGGAATTTTTTTAAAAATAAACAATAGATCCATAGACAATTCCCCTGACACAGTGACTATAGCTGCTAATAGTTCTTTGCTTCATACTGTGCAAATAGCTCAATGCAATCACTGGGTGTATTTCTGTCAGTTCACAATTACCTTTTCATTTCTGAATTCTTTTCCACCTATGGCAGCCGAAGACCAAAATTAATGTTCTGGACACAAAGACAGCACTCCATAAATATTTACTAATCAAATGAATAAACAAATTAATTGAGCTGAATCAGTTCATCCACATAAAAAAGAATGCATATTGATGCCTAAGAAAGCTAATATTAGCTCTGCCTTCTACTGCTTCTAACTTGAAAGATTTACCAAGCCTCATTTTCATTTCTATTTATGTGACCTTTAAGCTCCTTACTATGGGACTTCTTGAAGCTCTATGAAAAAAAAATGCATCTTACAGGTCCTATTCAACTACAAAAGAAACTTGTCAGTTAGAGAATTTTATTCTTAAAAAAACAAAACACCTGTCTGTTTTGAAAGCTAACCTATAAACCTATTCCTTTTTAGATTATATTTCATTATGCTGTTTTGATTAGAACTCTGTTTTACTATGCCCTAGGGTGCCAGCATGAAGAGTTAGGATGAAATAAAATTCTGATTCATGGACTAATGAAAATCTTGATACTTCACTTCCAACATGACCTTTATATTCACTCCAGTGCTCTCATTCAAGGAGTTAAAAGTCATCCCTGGCTAAGGAAATACCTATGTTCCCTCTATCTTATCCCTCCTAGATGCTACTGATTATAAAGGCACAGCAGATGCACATAAATATGAACTAGACACACAAAAAAAGTGTCATCTTTGATTTCTCCAACTTGATCTATTCTCTTCCTCAACAGCAAAGATGCCCAATATCAGCACCCTCACAACTTGCTGGTCATGGTTTCTCTAGCTATAGGCTTCCTCTCTGATAAGTGTGACTGGCAGCAGTTGAACCTAACAAGAAAGGTTTTGGCCTTTATTTTCTTCTGCAAACCTGCAAAAACAATGGTTTGGGTCATGTGAAATGCTATATAAATGCAGCCTTCTTTTCTAAAAAAAAAAAAACAACTTTATCTGACCCAACTCACTGGGCATTTTGAACATAATCCTTGGGTTAAGAAATACTAAGACTGGTGGGGAGAAGCAAGATGGCAGAGGAGTAGGACATCTAAATTTCCTCTGGTCCCAGAAATTCAGCTACATAGTTATCAAACCATGCAGAACACCTACAAATTCAATGAGAGATCGAAGGAAAGAATAGCAACAATTCTATGAACAAAAAAGTGACCAATTTCTGGAAGGTAGGAGAGAAGTGAATCCTTGGTGATATATAGGAAGATAGAGCCTCTGTTAGCCAGCTCCCAGCAAGCAATTGAGCAGCAGAGCACAAAATCAGAACTTCTAGAAGTCTGCTCCATGGAGGGATGTCAGTCCAGTGGCTAAGCTGGGGGGGGGGGGGGGGGGTGGTGGAACCCTCACTGGAACAGTGTGTTCTCAGGCCCCTCAGGGTGAGAGGAAGACTGGAGGTGCCTGAGTATGGCAGAGCTCCCAAGTATGAGAGCCAGGAAGCTGGCTGTAAAGACAGAGCTGAGGGGTGGGCTTTCAGCTCAGGGTTGTCATAAACTGTGATCCACAGCACAGTTGGACCACTTCTCTTTGAGCAGGGACCTAAAAAGCAACAGATCCAGGAGACTCCCCTTCCTCCTCCAGGAGGAGTGGCATGAGAGCACAGGGCAGGAATCTTCTGGGTTTAGAGACTCCAAACAGGGCCCTGTGCCAGAAATGGAAACATTGGGTCACAGGCTGGGTGAGCACAGAGTGCAGCCAGAGACCAGGGAGATGAGAGGGATTAACTGCTTCTCTCTGAGGGCTCACTGAAGAGGGAGTCTCTGAGATCTTCACTCCTCCAGAGCTGAACATTGGGAGGCTGCCATTTTCATTCTCCTCTTCCAAAGCTGTACGGAAAGAATTCAGGGAACAAAAGCTCCCGAGAGTGAACCTGAGCAGATTACAGAGTCTGGCCCCTGGCAAGGGCAGCGTAATTCCACCTCTAGCACAGACAATTCAGAGTCACTGAAACAGGCCCCTCCCCCAGAAGATGAGCAAGAACATCCAGCCAAGATCAAGTTTACAGATCAAAGAGAATTGTAAAACTCCAGTGCTAGGGGAATACAGCAAATAGAATCATAGTTTTTTCCTGATGATACTTTAGTTATTCAAAGTAAAATTGTTTAAATTTTATTTTTTCTTTTTCTATTTTTTAAATTTTTCTTTCCTATTTTACCAGCATCTTATCAATACCTTTTTAAAAATCTTTTTTTCAATTTTCATTTTTATACTCCTATTCTATCCCTTCATTGTATTGAATGTTATTTTTTTTTAAGATTTTATTTATTTGTTTGACAGAGAGAGATCACAAGTAGGCAGAGAGGCAGGCAGAGAGAGGGAGAGGGAAGCAGGCTCCCTGCTGAGCAGAGAGCCCGATGCGGGACTCAATCCCAGGACCCTGAGATCATGACCTGAGCCGAAGGCAGCGGCTTAACCCACTGAGCCACCCAGGCGCCCCTGAATGTTATTTTTTGTAAATATATATGTTTTACTTTCTTTAAAATTTTGGGAGGCAGTTTCTTCTAACAGACCAAAATACACCCAAAGTCAGGTGTGTGGCTCTGTTCTATTCACTAGCCTGATCATATTTTTTTTTCCCTTTCCTTTCCCCCTAGTTTCAGGTCTCTTCTGATTTGTTTAGTGTATATTTTTCTGGGGTTACTGTTACCCTTTAAGTATTTTGTTCTCTTATTCATCTATTCTTCTCTGGACAAAATGACAAGATGGAAAAACTCACCTCATAAAAAAGAACAAGAGGCAGTACCAACTGTCAGGGACTTAATCAATATGGACATTAGTAAGATGTTGGAACTAGAGTTCAGAATGATAATTATAAAGATACTAGCTGGGCTTGAAAAAAGCATAGAAAATATTAGAGAATCCCTTTATGGAGAAATAAAAAACTGAAATCTAACCAAGTTGAAATAAAAAATGCTATTAATGAGGTGTTCTTGGAGGCTCTTACAACTATGATGGATGAGGCAGAAGAGTGAATTAGTGATATAGAAGACCAAATGATGGAGAATAAAGAAGCTGAGAAAAAAGAGAGATAAATAACTACTGGATCATGAGGGGAGAATTTGAGAGATAAGTGATTCCATAAGATGAATCAATATTAGAAGAAGAAAGGGAGAGAAGGGCAGAAGGTATATTGGAGCAAATTATAGCAGAGGACTTCCCTTATCTGTGGAAGGAATCAGGCATCAAAATGCAGGAGGCACAGGGAACCCCCCCAAAATCAATAAAAATAGGTCCAAACCCCATCATCTAATACTAAAACTTACAAGTCTCAGAAACAAAGAGAAAATCCTGAAAGCACCTCAGGACAAGAGGTCTGTAACATACAATAGTAGAAATATTAGATTGGCAGCAGACCTATCCACAGAGAAATGACAGGCCAGAAAGGACTGGTATGATATATTCAGAGCACTAAAAGAGAAAAATACACAGCCAAGAATACTATATCCAGGTAGGCTGTCATTGAAAATAGGAGAAATAAAAAGCTTCCAGGACAAACAAAACTAAAAGAAATTGCAAACACCAAACCAGCCCTATAGGAAATAATGAAAGGGGTCATCTAAGCAAAGAGAGAGCCTAAAAGTAACATAGGCTAGAAAGGAACAGAGACAATATATAGTAACTGTCAAATTACAGGCAGTACAGTTGCACTAAAACCATATCTTTCAATAATTATCCTGAATGAAATGGGCTAAATGCCCCAATCAAAAGACACAGGGTATCAGAATGGATAAAAAAAAACAAGACGCATCCTCTCAGCTCAGCAGGGAGCCTGCTTCCCCCTCTCTCTGCTTGTCTCTCTGCCTACTTGTGATATCTCTCTCTCCTTCTCTATTTCTGTCAAATAAATAAATAAATATCTAAAAGAAAGAAAGAAAGAAAGAAAGAAAGAAAAAGACCCATTGATACGCTGTCTGCAAGAGACTCATTTTAGACCCAAAGACTCCTCCAGATTTAAAGTGAGGGGGTGGAAAACAATTTACCAAAGTAATGGACATCAAAAGAAAGCTGGCGTGGCAATCCTTATATCAGACAAATTAGATTTTAAGACAAAAGACTATAACAAGAGATGAGGAAGGACACTATATCATACTTAAAGTTCTGTCCAACAAGAAGGTCTAATGATTTTAAATATCTATCCCCCTACTATGAGAGCAGTCAATTATATAAGCCAATTAATAACAAAATCAAAGAAACACATAGATAATAATACAATAATAGTAGGGGACTTTAAGATCCCCCTCACTGAAAAGGACAGATCATCTAAGCAAAAGATCAACAAGGAAACAATGAATTCTGGTACACTGAAAAAAAAAAAAGGATCAACAAGGAAATAAAGGCTTTGAATGACACACTGGACCAGATGGACATCCAGAATATATTCAGAACATTTCATTCCAAAACAACAGAATACACATTCTTCTCTACTGCACATGGAACATTCTCCAGAACAGATCACATCCTGGGTCACAAATCAGGTCTCAACCGGTACTAAAAGATTTGGATCATTCCATGCATATTTTCAGACTGCAGTGCTTTGAAAGTAGAAGTCAACCATAAAAGGAAAGTTGGAAAGAACTCAAATATATGGATGCTAAAGAGCATCCTCCTAAAGAATGAATGTGTCAACCAGGAAATTAAAGAAGAATTTTAAAAATTCATGGAAACAAATGAAAATGAAAACACAACTGCTCAAACTCTTTGGGAAGCAGCATAGGTGATCCTAAGAGGAAAGTATATAGCAATACAAACCTTTCTCAAGAAACAAGAAAGGTCTCAAATACACAACCTAACCCTACACCTAAAAGAGCTGGAGAAAGAACAGCAAATAAAGCCTAAACTAAGCAGGAGAAGAGAATTAACAAATATAAGAGCAGATATCAATGAAATAGAAATCAAGAGAACAGTAGAACAGATCAATGAAACCAGGAGTTGGTTCTTTGAAAGAATTAATAAGATGGATAAACTCCTGGCCAGACTTATCAAAAATAAAAAAAGACCCAAATTAACAAAATCATGAATGAAAGAGGAGAGATCACAACCAACACCAAAGAAATACAAACAATTATAAGAACATATGAGCAACTGTACATCAGCAAATTAGACAATCTGGAAGAAATGGATGCATTCCTAGAGACATACACACTACCAAAACTGAAGCAGGAAGAAAGAGAAACCTGAAAAGACCCATAACCAGTAAGGATATTGAAGCAATCATCAAAAATCACCCAAAAAACAAGAGCCCAGGGCCAGATGGCTTCTCAGGGGAATTCTACCAAACATTTAAAGAAGAGTTAATACCTATTATCCTGAAACTATTCCAAAAAATTGAAATGGAAGGAACACTTCGAAACTCATTTTATGAGCCCAGCATCACCTTGATACCTAAACTAGACAAAGACCCATCAAAAAGGAAAATTACAGACCAATATCCTTGATGAACATGGATACAAAAATTCTCACCAGAATACTAGCCAATAGGATTCAAAAGTTTAAAAGGATTATTCACCATGATGAAGGGGGATTTATTCCTGGGCTGAAAGATTGGTTCAACACCCGCAAATCAATCAATGTGATACAATACATTAGTAAAAGAAAGAACAAGAACCATATGACCTTCTTAATAGATGCAGAAAAGCATTTGACAAAGTACAGCATCCTATCTTGATCAAAACTCTTCACAGTGTAGGGGTAGAGAGTACATACCTCAATATCAAAGCCATCTATGAAAACCCACAGCAAATATCATTCTCAATGGGGAAAAACTGAAATCTTCTCCCCTAAGATCAGGAACATGGCACAGATGTCCACTATCACCACTGCTATTCAATATACTACTAGAAGTTCTAGCCTCAGCAATCAGACAACAAAAAGAAATAAAAGGCCCTGAATCGGCAAAGAAGTCAGACTCTCACTCTTTGCAGATGATATGATACTTTATGTTGAAAAACCCAAAAAACAAAACTCCACTCTAAAACTGCTAGAACTCATATGGGAATTCAGTAAAGTGTCAGGATATAAAATCAATGCACAGAAATCAGTTGCATTTCTATACATCAAGAGCAAGACAGAAATAAGAGAAATTAAGGAGTCAATCCCACTTACAACTTCACCCAAAACCATAAGATACCTAGGAATAAACCTAACCAAAGAGGCAAAGAATCTGTACTCAGAAAACTATAGAATACAAGTAAAAGTAATTGAGGAAGACACGAAGAAATGGAAAAACATTCTGTGCTCACGGATTGGAAGAGCAAATATTGTGAAAATGTCTATGCTACCTATAGCAATCTACACATTTAATGTAATCCCTATCAAAATACCATCAACTTTAAAAAAAAAAAAGGAACACATAATCCTAAAATTTATATGGAACCAGAAAAGACCCTGAATAGCCAGAGCAATGTTGAAAAAGAAAATCAAAGCTGGAAGCATCACAAATCCAGACTTCAAGCTCTATTACAAAGCTGTCGTCATCAAAACAGTACAGTACTCACACAAAAATAGACACACAGATCAGTGGAACAGAAAAGAGAGCCCAGAAATGGACCCTCAACTCTATGGTGAACTAATCTTCAACAAAGCAGGAAAGAATGTCCAGTGGAAAAAAAGACAGTATCTTCAACAAATGGTGTTGGGAAAGTTGGATAGCCACATGCAGAAGAATGAAATTGGACCACTTCCTTACACCACACATTAAAATAGACTCAAAATGGATGAAAGACCTCAATGTGAGACAGGAATCCATCCAAATCCTTGAGGAGAACACAGACAGCAACCTCTTCGACCTCAGCCGCAGCAACTTCTTCCTAGAAACATTGCCAAACATAAGGGAAGCAAGGGCAAAAATGAACTATTGGGACTTCATCAAGATCAAAAGCTTTTGCAAAGCCAAGAAAACAATCAACAAAACCAAAAGACAACGGACAGAATAGGAGAAGATATTTACAAATGACATATCAGATAAAGGGCTAGTACCAAAATCTATAAAGAACTTATCAAACTCAACACTCAAAGAACAAATAATCCAATCAAGAAATAGATAGAAGATATAAACAGATACTTCTGCAAAGAAGACATCCAGATGATCAAGAGAGACAAGAAAAAGTACTCAAAATCACTTGGCAGCAGGGAAATACAAATCAAAACCACCTCACACCAGTCAGAATGGCTAAAATTAACAAATCAGGAAATGACAGGTGTTCGTGAGGATGCAGAGAAAGAGGAACCCTCCTAAACCATTGGTGGGAATATAAGCTAGTGTAGCCACTCTGGAAAACAGTATGAAGTTTCCTCAAAAAGTTAAAAATAGAGCTACTCTCTGACCCAGCACTTGCACTACTGGGTATTTACCCTAAAGATACAAATGTAGTGATCCAAAGGGGCATATGCACCCCAATGTTTATAGCAGCAATGTCCACAATCACCAAACTATGGAAACAACCTAGATGTCCATCAACAAATGAATGCATAAAGAAGATGTAGTATATATATACAATAGAATACTATGCAGCCATCAAAAGAAATGAAATCTTGCCATTTGCAATGATGTGGATGGAACTAGAGGGTATTAGGCTAAGCGAAATAAGTTAATCAGAGAGGGACAATTATCATATGATCTCACTTATATGAGGAATTTGGGAAACAAGACAGAGGATCATAGGAGAAGGGAGGGAAAAATGAAATAAGATGAAACCAGAGAGAGAGAAAAACCATAAGAGAGTCTTAATCTCAGGAAACAAACTGAGGGTTGCTGTAGGGGAGGATGATGGGATAAATGGAGTGATAGACATTGGAGTGGGTATGTGCTATGGTGAGTGCTGTGAATTGTGTAAGACTGATGAATCACAGACCTGTAACCCTGAAACAAATAATACATTATGTGTTAATAGAAAATTTTTTAAAATTTTAAAAAAGAGAAAAAAATACTAAGACCTATACAGAACTCTTAGATGTTTACCTCACACTAAAATCATGTAAAAATCAACAAGTATTACAATCCTAATAAGGGGTTCATATCCAAAATAGATAAAGAACTGACACAACTCAACACCAAAAAAATAATAATAATCTGATTTTTTTAATGCAGAGAACCTGATTAGATATTTTTCCAAAGAAGACATATAGAAAACCAAAAAACTTATGAAAAAAATGCTCAGAATCAATAATAATCAGAGAAATGAAAAATTAAAACCATGACAAGATACGACCTCATACCTCTCAGAAAGCTACAATCAATGACACAGGAAACAACAGATATTGGCAAGGATGCAGAGAAAGAGGTACCCTCTTACACTGTTGGTGGGAATGCAAACTAGTGCAGCAACTCTGGAAAACAGTATGGATGTTCCCCAAAAATTTAAAAGTAGAACTACCTTACAATACAGCAATAGCATTACTAGGTATTCAACCAAAGGATACAAAAATACTGACTCAAAGGGATACATGCATTCTGATGTTTATAGCAACATTATCAACAATAGCCAAATTATGTGAAAAGCCCTAATGTCCATCAGTGATGAATGGATAAAGATGTGTTGTATATATGCAATGGAGTATTACTCAGCTATCAAGAAGAATGAAATCTTGGGGCACCTAGGTGGCTCAGTCAGTTAAGCTACTTACTCTTGATTTCAGCTCAATTCGTGGCCTCAGGGTTGTGATATCAAGCCCTGCATCCAGCTCTGTTCTGGGCAAGGAACCTGCTTAAGATTCGCTCCCTCTCCCTCTGCCCCTCTCTACCCTTCTCCCTCCCAATAAATAAATAAATAAATAAATAAATAAATAAATAAATAATCTTGCCATTTGCAGTAATGTGGATAGTGTTAGAGTACATTATGCTAAGCAAAATAAGTCAGTCAGAGAAAGAACAATACCATATGATTTCACTCATATGTAGAGTTTAAGAAACCAAACAGATGAACATAGGGGAAGGGGGAAAAAAAGAGGGGGAGGCAAGCCATAAGAGACTCTTAACTATAGAGAACAAACTTAGGGTTTCTGGGGGTGTGAGGTAGGTGGGGAAACAGCTAAATGGTGATGAGTATTAAGGAGGGCACTGGTTGCGATGAGCAAGGGGAGTTGTATGTAAGAGATGAATCACTAAATTCTACTCCTGAAACCAATATTACACTATATGTTAACTAACTAGATAAAAACAAATCAAATGAGTAAACAAAAAGCAGAAACAGACCCATAAATACACAAAACAAATTACCAGTTGCCATTGGGGATGTGTGAAGGGGATTACGTAAAAATGGTACAGGGAAGTAGGAGATACAGGATCCCAGTTACACAATGAATAAGTCATGGGGATAAAAGGTATAACATAGGGAATATAGTCAATGGTATAGTAATAGCATTGTGCATAGTATAATATATAGACTTGTCAGATGACTATGTTGTACACCTGAAACTAATGTAACATTGTACGTTAACTATGCCTCAATTTTAAAAAATCATAAAATATCAGAAAGAAAAAATATTTAAAAATGAGTAAGTTAAAAAAAATGAACCATCTAAGTACTACATTATATTAAGAGGCGAATAGAGCACAAGATATGTAATCAAAAGTTCTTGAATTGCAGTACTAATTTTTGTTCAAGTTAACTAGCTGTGTAAATTTTCTGATGTGCACAAATGCAAACATTTAATTTCTTTATCTATAAAATAGAGAAAATGTAATCATACCCAATAATAATAACAATAATAATGTAATTATTACACTTATCTCACAACATTACTTGGGAAATCAAAGACCATGTTTGTGTAATAATTTGTAAATAAGTACTATATAAATGTTATTATCATAGTAACACTAAACAACATAGTAAATAAGAAATCATCACGTTTGCCATCCTTACAAATATATTGTTTCTTCCAAGAATTCTACATACTAGGAAACTTTATATGATACAATCTGCAGTGTCCATATTGTAGGGAATGCCTGTGGTCCAAGAAGACATTCTTCTTAATAACAAATTCATCAATCTAGGAGGTAAGACACGGAATCCAGTATGACCATACATAAAACCATATTTAGGTAACTTGAAACTGACATATATCTAGTGCCATTATTTTGCTGGGTTCTTTTAAGATTGTCCCTAGTTCACTGTAAATTTTAAAATATGGGGAAGATAACAAGCACACACAACTTGTGGGAAACGTAAACTAACAGATGGTAAATTGGCTATGAAGCGTGTTTGGATCACCTCCAAGGACCCAAAGGTAGACAAATACACACAAGCTTGACCTATATAATTTAAGACTAAGTTTGATAGGAAAAAGTCCCATTTTCAGTCAGTCTCTACGACTCAATGGCTTAGCTGGTATGATGGGTTTAACCATATACTGCAACTAATAAATTGAATAACATATATGTAAATTTAATTGAAAAATATTTCAAGATCTATTCTCTCAGACCACATCTATTATGACTTCCATAATCTAAATACAGGTTCTGTTTAAATATTCCCCAAAACAATGATTTTAAAATTTGATATCCAACCTTAAAAAAATATGTAGGATGTAATCATACTCATCCATTGCTAGTTGAAATACAGTGGAGGGAAATTAAAAGCCTTAAAAAATAAGGCTGTCTGGTGGCTCAGTTGGTTAAGCATTAGGCTCTTGGTTTTGGCTCAGGTCATGATCTCGGGGATGTGGGATCAAGCCCCAAATACAGCTATGCACACAGTGGGGAGTCTGAGATTCTCTCCTTCTCCCTCTGCCCCTACCCTTGCTTTCACATGGGCGCTTTCTCTCTCTCTCTCAAATAAATAGATAAATAAAACCTTTTCAAAAAGAAAAAGGAAACTAACTTAAAAAATAATCATCACTTTTGGCTCAGCAACTCCAGTAATTCTTCTTATAGAAATTTATCCTATGAATCACTAAATCCTACCCCTGAAAACAATACTACACTGTATGTTAACTAAGTTGAATTTAAGTTAAAGAATTTAAGTTAAAGAACTAACTTGAATTTAAGTTAAAGAAAAAAGAGGAACTGAAAGAGTAAAGGGAACAGAGGTGGGAAGCTGAAGAAGGTAACCCTTTGCTTCCCATATTAACCTCAGCTGTCTCTGTTTGCACTGGTGTGGCTATTGTCTATTCAGGAAAAAGTCTGATCTTTTTTTTCTTTTTTTCATAATTGTTGATAATTATAAGCTGAATTCTTAGCTTTATTTCCTAGTGTGTGACCTTGAACAAGTCACATAATCTCTCTAACCTCAGTTTCCTCATCAATAAATGAGAATAATGCTAAAAGCTAGGTCCTAGAGTCAATGCAATGAGATAAGGTATATAAGTCAATGCAATAACCATCATGACTGGAATGTGGTAACTGCTCAATAAATGTTCATTATCATTAAAAAACAAAAACAAAAACAAAAAAGAAATTTATCCCAGAAATGGTCAAAGGCAGATGCAAAGGTTTATATATAAAGATACCTAATTAGACATCAGCCACAGCAACTTCTTTCAAGACATGTCTCCAAAGGCAAGGGAAACAAAAGCAAAAATGAACTTTTGGGACTCCATCAACATCCAAAGTTTCTGCACAGCAAAGGAAACACTCAGCAAAACAAAGAGGCAACCCATGGAATGGGAGAAGATATTTGCAAATGACACTATGGACAAAGGGCTGATATCCAAGATCCACAAAGAGCTCCTCAAACTCAACACACACAAAACAGATAATCACGTCAAAAGATGGGCAGAGGACATGAAGAGACACTTTTCCAAAGAAGACATACAAAGGCTAACAGACACATGAAAAAATGTTCATCATCATTAGCCATCAAGGAGATGCAAATCAAAACCACACTGAGATACCACCTTACACCAGTTAGAATGGCCAAAATTAACAGGACAGTAAACAACAAGTGTTGGAGAGAATGTGTAGAAAGGGGAACACTCTTACACTGTTGGTGGGAATGCAAGTTGGTGCAGCACTGTTTGGAAAACAGTGTGGAGATTCCTTAAGAAATAAAAAATAGAGCTACTCTATGACCCTGCAATTGCACTCTTGGGTATTTATCCCAAAGATACAGATGTAGTGAAAAGTAAGGCTATCTGTACCCCAATGTTCATAGCACCAATGGCCACAGTCACCAAACTATGGAAAGGGCCAAGATGCCCTTCAACAGATGAATGGATAAAGAAGACATGGTCCATATATCCAATGGAGTATTATGCCTCCATCAGAAAGGATGAATACCCAACATTTGTATCAACATGGATGGGACTGGAAAAGATTATGCTAAGTGAAATAAGTCAAGCAGAGAGAGTCAATTATCATATGGTTTCACTTACTTGTGGAGCTTAAGGAATAACATAGAGGCCTTTGGGAGTTGGAGAGGAGAAGTGAGTTGGGAGAAATCAGAGGAGGAAATGAACCATGAGAGACTGCGGATTCTGAGAAACAAACTGAGGGTTTTTGAGGGGAGGAGAGTGGGGAATTGGGTGAGCCTCGTGGTGGGTATTATGGAGGGAATGTATTGCCTGGAGCACTGGGTGTGGTGCATAAACAATGAATCTTGGAACACTGAAAAAAATTTTAATTTAAAAGAAGGAAGTTATATGTACTAGTGAAAATTTTAAAATAACCTTGACATCACTTTATGCATATTCATATAATACAATATTCTGCAGTCCATTAAAAATCATATTTTATAAAACCCTATTAACCAAAGCAACACTTGTGATATATTAAATTTTTAAAACAATTCTAAAATTAATACAACAGTGATGTCAACTTTGTTTTATAGAAATATATGTAATAATACTTCTTTTTTGCTTTATATGTATACACATACACAGACAGACCAGAAGAAATATTAATGGTGTTAGCTATCTCTGGACAAGAGAAGTATGCACAATTTTTACTCTGTTCCTCATGTTCTCAAGAGCTTTCCCATTTTTCTATAATAAACAAATAATACTCTGTAGTCAGGAAAATTGTAAGTGGTATTTTCCTTGTAAAGCGCTTCAAATAAGCCCTTCTGAATCCCACAGTCATCATTCAACTTAATAAACATATTTTTTTTTAATTTATTTGACAGAGAGAGAGATCACAAGTAGTCAGAGAGGCAGGCAGAGAGAGAGGAGGAAGCAGGCTCCCTGCCAAGGAGAGAGCCCGATACAGGGCTCGATCCCAGGACCCTGAGATCATGACCTGAGCCGAAGGCAGAGGCTTTAACCCACTGAGCCACCCAGGCACCCCTAATAAACATATTTTGAGGATGAAGTTGAGCTAGTTTTTCAAAGTATTCTTTTATCATCTTGATCATAACTATCAAAATAAGGTAAAACTGATGGAGATTTTTCTTCAATTGTTTGTAGTTTAAAGATTTTATTTATTTATTTGACAAATACAGATCACAAGTAGGCAGAGAGGCAGGCAGAGAGAGAGAGAGAGAGAGAGGAGGAGGAAGCAGGCTCCCTGCTGAGCAGAGAGCCCGATGTTGGGCTTGATCCCAGGACCCTGGAATCATGACCCCAGCCAAAGGCAGAGGTTTTAACCCACTGAGCAACCCAGGTGCCCCACAACTGATGGAGATTTAATGCAAGTTGGTGCAGCCACCTTGGAAGACAGTGTGGAGATTCCTTAAGAAATAAAAAATAGAGCTACCCTATGACCCTGCAATTGCACTCTTGGGTATTTATCCTAAAGATACAGATGTAGTGAAAAGTAAGGCTATCTGTACCCCAATGTTCATAGCACCAATGGCCACAGTCACCAAACTATGGAAAGAGCCAAGATGCCCTTCAACAGATGAATGGATAAGGAAGATGTGGTCCATATATACAATGGAGTATTATGCCTCCATCAGAAAGAATGAATACCCAACTTTTGTATCAACATGGATGGGACTGGAAGAGATTATGCTGAGTGAAATAAGTCAAGCAGAGAGAGTCAATTATCATATGGTTTTGCTTATTTGTGGAGCATAAGGAATAACACGGAGGACATGGGGAGATGGAGAGGAAAAGTGAGTTGGGGGAAATTGGAGGGGGAGATGAACCATAAGAGACTATGGACTTGGAGAAACAAACTGAGGGCTTTGGAGGGGAGGGAGGTAGAAGACTGGGTGAGCCTGGTGGTGGGTATTATGGTGGGCACGTATTACATGAAGCACTGGGTATGGTGCATAAACAATGAATTCTGGAACACTGAAATTTTAAAAATATAAATCAAAATTTAAAAAAATAAAAAGCTTTTATTATATACTTTGATAAAGTACTTAAATGTGATTATTGCTAATGACAGACTTGCTCTGTATAATTTCTATAACATTATTTAAAGATTCTTACTATATAACAAGATACTCAATATCTTGTTTCTCACTGTATTTTGTGTCTTGTGCATAATTCTTAAGGAAAGAATGAAGGATGAGAAGGAGGGAGAGAGGAAGGAGAAAATATAGTATTTCTTATTAAAAATGGGTATAATCCCCTCTTATACTAATTCTGTGGAAACTTAGATTTGACTTCTATCATGTCAGCTTATGTCATATTTTTCCAGAATATAACCCATAGGACAAGACAGAAACCGAAAAGGAGTGGTTTCCCAAGACCTCAGAGTGAAGCAATGACAGAGGAAGTTCATAGATATTATCTCAAACACACTTTGGCTCCACTAGGCCTCCATCATAAATCCTGTGCTAGATGTGGACATGGAGGCTATTTGTGACATCCTGACTTTTCTCAGAACCAGTTTGGGAAAAGGCAAGCCCAGGAGCGAGAATGTGGTTGAGTCCTTAGTCCTGAGGTCTCACGCTAGGCAGCCCATTCCCTCCTACAACCTGGCTTCCCACATTCCTCCTGCTGTGTCCCTCATCTCTATGTACCAGTTGGCCTACAGCTGCTGATGATTGCTTACACAAGACTGGCAGTGTGCTCTGGAGAAACAAAATACCAAATTATACAGATTTAGCAAATATATATGGAAAACAAAAGTAGGGCAGAATTTGGTTTAGACAGCCCTTTGTTAAATAAACTCGATCAGCTTTACTTCAGATGATCATGCACAGAATCGGAAGATTTGGGAAGTGAATACTTTTTTTTAAAGTCTCAGTTAACTCATATACTTTGTTGAAAAAATTAAGAAAAAATTAAGAAAAATTAAGGTGGTTTTTAAATAACAATAGAGGGGCACCTGGGTGGCTCAGTGGGTTAAAGTCTCTGCCTTCTTCTCAGGTCATGATCTCAGGGTCCTGGAATTGAGCCCCACATCGGGCTCTCTGCTCAACAGGGAGCCTGCTTCTCCCTCTCTCTCTGCCTGCCTCTCTGCCTACTTGTAATCTTTGTCAAATAAACAAACAAAAGTCTTTATAAATAAATAACAATAGAATGTCCATAAAAGTTCCACAACATTTCTAAAAAAATGTCCTGTAGTGAGTCTCACTACTGAGGCCCAAGCTAAAATCCATCAGCCAAACTCAACAGAAATAAGAGTGATAGATGGTTTGGGGGAAAAATACACAAGCAGTCAACATATTCACTCTGAGTATGGTTTACCTCAGTGATCTGAATACTATCCTTAAGAGGCAAGAAGCAACTTAGTACAGCATTCATTTTTTAAAGAAGGGATGGTTTCTATCAGAGCTGATAATAGTTAATGGGATGAATGAAGATACTATAGAAAATAGGAAAAACTGGCCTTCTGAATGTACCATTAAAAGTGAAAAGCCTCACTTCTATATGCAATTGGTTTTGAAATTCTCATGACTAGAAGTCAGAAATGTTAGAAGTTAATATACCATTAGGGATAAAGTGCACTTCTGATGTTCAGAGAGGATGTTTTCAAGGTGAAACTAAAGCCTATAAACAAACAAAAAAGCTACATCAGCTGTATTAGAAATCTTATCCCTATAAATTCTTCATTGCTTGAAATGTCCAAATGAAAGCAAAGCCACATGTTGCTTGCTTCATTGCCTGTTGTGGCAGCTTTTAAATCCCTGCCTTCCTAGGAAGTGACCTCATAAGAAAATCTTATAACACTGTCATGTGGGGAAATCCTCATAACATTTGGGTTAATACGCTTACACCGTGGGAGAGGTCTCCAAGAACATTTAATAATCAGAAAGTCCTAAGGGGACTTGATGTTAGCTGGGTCATGGAAGGATTTCTCTCAGTGCACATCTGGGACATTTTCTGGCATATTCTGTAGCAGGCCACGTGGCTTAATAGTTAAAATATAGGGCTGAGACTTATGAGAGTTTGGGGATCATATAGCAATTGAGCTATTGACCGACGAGCTGACCCTAGACAAGTCATGACCTTGTGGTACTTCAGTCAGCTTAGCTGTAAAATTGGGCACAAAGACTGGACTTTACCAAAACCAGATGTTGTTCTCCAGGTCTTTCTCCAAGTAATATCTTTTTCTAATGTGGCTGTCAAGTCTCAATTTTTTTTTTCATATATAGAAAGGCAATGTGCTCTCAATAAGATCTGGACCAGACAGATAAGGTCCAAGAATGGTAGCTTGACCCTCTCCAGCTCTGGTGCTCTCCTACCTGGCCAAGTTGCTGTCTGTCAGAGAAGTTGTGGCAGCCTGTACACACTCAGGGCCTATATTCTTAAGTAAGTTATAATTAGAATAATTTCTATATGTCCCTAGGAAAGTCCATACCCTTCTCCCATCCCAGGTACTGTGGGATTGCCATGAGCCAGTTGAGTTTGTACCCAAACCCTTTGTGCTAGTTGCAATTATATCACCTAAATTAAGGAACTATTATTGAAATTGATAAAGAGTGAAAAAAGAGAATTATTGTTTCTATTAAAAACCAAGGTGATTTTGTTTTGGAAGAGCTTAATAAGGATGAGTTACCTTTTTAAAAGAGTTATATAATTAGATAAAACTCCATAAGGATTCAACCTTCAGGTTGTTCTGTAAGTACCTTTAAGTTCTCCATTTTAAAGAAAGAAAATGCTCTGTGGTAGGGCTTTCTGGAATAAAGACAATCAGGATTCCAACCAGGCAACCAACAATTAAAGAAAAATCCCAGGGGTGCCTTGGGTGACTCAGTTGGTTTAGCATCCAACTCTTGATTTTGGTTCAGGTCATGATCTCAGGTCTTGCATTCTAACCTCGCATTGGGCTCTGCACTCAGCGGGGAGACTGCATGAGATTCTCTCCCTCCCTCTCCTTCTGCCCCTCTCCAGCTTATGTGGGTGCATGCATGGCGTTCTTCTCTCTCTCTTCCTCTCTCTCAAATAAATAAATAAATCTTTAGGAAAAAAAAAAGAAAAGGCCTTGGACCTACATGAAAATATTGACAAATATATGTATATACCTTTTAAGTTCAAATAATATGTATGTAGAGCAAGTACTTATATGCATAAATACGTGTATGGAGATAGTACACACACTTTACACATCAAATAACTTTGACAATATTGATTACTCAATAAATGATCAATCTTAATCTTATCAGATAATTTCTGAAATATTTTATTGTTCTCTTGATTGAGATTCTCCAAACTGTTGGAGGAAAGATCTGTTTTCCAACTTCCTTTCTATTCAAGTGTCACAAACCACCAGTGACTTGGGTAGCTTTCATCTGGGCTGGTGAGTGAGGGCTTCAGGTAGAAGCACACCCCTCTTCCCTGGAGCCAGATGACAGGGAGACTTTCTGTGAGGCCCTAAGCCAGGCAGAAGGAAGCCTTATCATGGGGTGAAACTTCATTTACTATAATAGCTCCCCTCTGCTCAACCATCACACTGCCCTGGCAAGTGAAAGCCAAGGCCCAATCACGCCAGGCTCCTGCTGCAGGGAAAGAAGTCACATCACACCCCAACTGGACCAAACACCCATAATCTCCCCTTCATTGACTCAAAGCAATCAAGGGCCAACTGTAACATTCAAAACTAGATGGTTGAGGCTCCCGTCCCTGGCAGTTGGAACTATATATTTCATTAGAAAATGCAGTCGGCTCCAAAATCCAAGAGTTATCCATCTGTACACTCAACCAGAAATATAAATAAACAAAAGAATCATGCATTTTACTAATCTCTTTGAAAACTGTTGACTCTTGGCTGCTGGTGGGTAAATGCTCATTTTTTGTCAATAGTGGCAAAAAATAAATGATGAGCAATATATTTGTTCTACAAAACTCAGACTGGACCATTTTGGAAAGAAAAGAATCACCTCCTGATTTTGGTGATCCTGTTGGAACTTGCAAGGCAGTTAGACATGAGACATTAGAAGTCACTCCCCACAGGCAACCAAAGACAAAGGAATATTTGGGATAGCAACAAAAAACAAGGTGCTTACAGGAAAACTACACTGTTCACAGGCTCTTGCCATTGCCTACAGAAACAGAGAACAAGTAACTGCAGGACTGCTCTCATCTGACGCTATTATACCAGTTCCTGGGTAACATTAAAATATAGCACAAAATTTAGAACTAAAAGAAAAAACACCTCTTTGAAAAACATTGACATTTACAGGTAGTTACATTTTTAGCAGCTCTTTGAGCATTTGATTGTGTACCAGCTGCCTCAAGCAGTTTGCTGCTCCATGAGAAAATCTAGACCCAGAGAGCCAACGTACTGTAACAGAAGCCACGATGACATTATCACTGAGAATGGCAGCAGCATGAGGTGGTAGGAGTAATCACATGTGAGAAACTCAATGTTCTCCTTGAAAAAGGCCTTATTTGTTTTCCTTTAGACATAGCCATTGGATCTTTCTGGCTGTCTGAGGTGAACCCTAGCCCAGGTATTTCTTGTGATGAAAGATCATTTAACCACAATCTGGAGCATTCACCCAGCAGACATTTTTTCACCGTATGAAGCAATTACAATGGACTTCAGTCATGTTCTTTTCCGGGAAAAATTTGGTTTGATACATTTTGCTTTGTTCTGTATGAAACGAAGTAGACCTTTTTAATTGTCTGGAAGTTTGATCTATTACAAATATGAACAGGTTAAACTCTTTTGGCCCATAGTCTAAAAAAAATAATAATAGGGGCGCCTGGGTGGCTCAGTGGGTTAAAGCCTCTGCCTTCGGCTCAGGTCATGATCCCAGGGTCCTGGGATCGAGCCCCACATCGGGCGCTCTGCTCGGCGGGGAGCCTGCTTCCTCCTCTCTCTCTCTGCCTGCCTCTCTGCCTACTTGTGATCTCTATCTGTCAAATAAATAAATAAAAATCTTTAAAAATAATAATAATAATCACTTAGTACAGAACTTGGATCTAAATATAGGAAATGTAAATTTCCTGCATAAATTGTATGGAGAGTTTGAGACCTCTGAGTCTCCATCTCAGCAAAAATAGTTGCCTCTGTTCCACTGTTCACCAGACTGAGAGTCTGAATTCACCAAGGTGGCTAATTCTAGCAGAGGCTGCCATTACAATAAGTTGGTCACCTTAACAGGAACCAATTCTATGTAGATATTATTTGTACATTTGAAACCTTAGGGATTGCTAGATAATAATGCATTATTACAGAGGGCATATAATATCATATGCAGCTGGGACATTTGATAAACTTCTCAGCCTTGGTTTTCTCTATGTAACCAAAATGCTTTGTACTGTCAGAGAGTCTCAAACTTTAGAGTGAATAAGAATCAACTAGAGGGCTTGCTATGCACGCAGACGCAATAGCTCTAGAATGAAACCCAGATCTCATGGGCTTAACAAATCCTCTGGGTGATTCTGATGCTGATGGGCTGTAAACCACACCTGAAAAAGAAACAGAGATCAAAGTTCCTGGGCACACCTGGGTTCTAAGTAGCCAACATATTAGTCAGTGTCTAGCAAATGGAGCAACAAAACTCGGGAAATATCTTTTTGCACCAGAGTAAACTGAGTTAAGGTGACAAATTTCCTTTAAAATTCTTATTATCAGTGGTATCAATAGGATTATGGCATTTCCTGAGCATCCTAGGCACATTTGCGCATGCAGACTGTGACGGTCACATGGCGCTACCTTTCAAATCTGGGGAAATATAAGTTACTTAGAGTCAATTATTTTAAAGAGCCAAATTTTATTAAAACAATTCATGGTACATACTTCACCCCCAATGTTTTATAAAATCCTTTCCATAGAGAAGAAGATTAGGGACCAGCCTACCACAGCATTGCCTACTGCAAGTTACTGCATTCTGTGCTATATGAAGTTGCCCTGGTTAAATTCTACTCTTGATTGTCTAGTGCTATATCCAACAACAAATTATGTGTATATTATAGGACATTCAGACTGATATGAGCTCAGAAGGCACCTGTATGAAGCTTTTCAAAAGAACAGTAATAAGTTTTACTAGATGTGACAAACCTTATAAAAGTTAAATAATGTCACACTTTATAAGCCTTTCATTTAATACATCTGAACACATGGAGGGCATTGAGGATGATATTTAATTTTTTCCATATGTGGATTTAATGCCACACAAAAGTTTCAGTCCCAGATTGCTAATTTTCTACCATGTGGTAGCCATTTAGTTGAATTTTTTTAAAAACACTTACCAAATTACAGACTAGAGTTTCAGAGGCAACAGCTTTGAGTAGGTTTAGGGTGTATGGTGTCCTTTGGCTTAGTCCTGGGTCTCATGAAGAAGCAGTAAATCTTGACAGTATTTTTATGACAGCACTCACTGTCTTTTATAGGAATGAAATGTGCGTTTGCAAAACCACATGCTAATGTACTTCTAAAAATAGATTTGATTACTGTGACTCCTTCCAATATTGACCATTTTTAACCACCTACAGAAATACAGGCCAGCATCTAAATTCAACCCTTTTAGAACATCTATGCATTACAAGGCTTTCAAAGAAATCCTTACCAGCAATTTTAAAATGTGAGCTGAACCCCAAGTCTTAATTGCTCATTCTTGAAAAGTGACCTCAGATATGTCATTTAACCACTTCTATGCTTGAGCGTATTTATATCTTTAATCAGGATGGTAATATTTGCCTTCATTTTCATGCCATAGAAAAGAGTTAGACAGTGAAGGTAGAGGGAGGACACCAATACCAACTGAGTTTAGTCTTCTATAACCACAAACGGGAAACTTGGATCTACTACAGCAGGAAAGGCCAAGGGTCTATTTATTCATTTTTTACTTATTCTAAAACAACTTTGAGGAACTAAATCAACTTCATTAAGAAATTCTTAGAAAGAGACAAAATCCGATGGCACGTATGGGAGTCAGTAAGTGAAGACACAAATCACTACCAGCGACATCATTTAATGTAATAAATGCACGTGAAGATATTGTGAAAACATTAAAGCTCCAGCCAAATGTTAGTAATTATTATTAATCCAGAGAGACTGACCAGAAACCTGGAACCACTAGCTAGAATCTCCATCTGGATTCTGTGGCCAGAAAGAAAGGTACCATACTGTACACCTATTTGATGATTCATGTCTATCTGGCCCAGAAGAAAAACTACCCTTTCAAAGTCAGCAACTCCTGGGGAAACATATTTTATCTCCTAGAACCAATTATAGTTAATTCTCCTGAGTTCAAACGGTTTGGGACCAAATCTATTTCATACATAACTGAATACTCTGGACAACTTACCCAGGAAAACTCAAAATATATACATGGGACTCTCTACGGAGCCTCCTCACACAGCGTGGGCAACAGGCATAGCAATCCAATTTCAGGCTTGCAAAATTAGCAGAAGCAGCTATAAGAGCAGGATAGGGGTGTGAAGGGAGGTTGTCCAGTGAAAAAGACTGCCTGCCAGGATTCTGGAATGATCTCTGCTATCCCTCTGCCAAAGAGTATGTAATGGAATAAAAAGTCATATAAACCTCTATTCAAGCAGAGAAAATGTAATATCTTCATTTCTATAACTAATTGAGTTTCTGAACTCCCATCATACTAGGTTACCAGATTCCTCAGTATTTCTAAAATAACAATAAAGAATGCAGTCAAAATATCATTTGGCTAATTAATTACAATTTTCACTGTAAGTGCTAATAAGAAAAGACTATAGAGGAAAAAAAATTAAAAGTTATCCTCAAGAGCAGATCTGGGGGGCACCTGGGTGGCTCAGTCATTAAGTGTCCGCCTTCGGCTCAGGTCATGATCCCAAGGTCCTGGGATTGAGTCCTGCATTGGGCTCCCTGCTCAGCAGGAAGCCTGCTTCTCCTTCACCCTCTTCCCCTGCTCGTAGTCCCTCTCTGTCAAATAAATAAATAAAATCTCAAAAAAAAAAAAGAGAGCAGATTTGGGGGTTTAATTATCTGGATGATGTCTTCAAGTATGTACCTCATTATGATTTGGTCACCTGAATTTATGCATACTCTTGGTGTAAGGCAGAAAATTAGTCATTTGTCTTTTGTAAATGTAGATAAATATCATTTTGGTCATAGTCATTTGTCTTTTGTAAATGTAGATAAATATCATTTTGGCCATAGCACTTAGCTAAAAAGGCTGCCTAAATCCAGTTTAATCCCACAAAAATTACCCTCCTAACATGCTTAGTGCTCATGTCTTTATCTCTTATACTATTCCCTCACTGAAAGAAACCAATGCTCCTTAAAGAGATGGCGGATTTCAGGGCTGGAGTGGTGTGGATGCAAAATGAGCCTGGAACATCTTGTTACGTTGGAAAGTAAGAAAGTGCTTTAAAAAGATGATGGGAGCATCACAAGGTCACATGAGGCAGCTGGAGGAGCCTCCAGTGGGCCTAATCTGGGAACATTTAACACTAGAATAATAAAGGACAGTAATGAATTAATGACCATTGACAACACGGAGTTAATGAGTCCAAACAAATAATAATAAAAAATCAGTGGGGAGGAAAGAGGGCTCTTGCTTATGGTAGAACACTGAGTGTTGATTGGTAAATGTGGAGCAAGTGGTGAACCTAGGAAATCATAATTTTGCAGCCATCATATTAAGCTTTTAGCTCAGGCATGAGTCACCAGTAGATGCCAAATCTCAGTGGAAATTTTCATGAGCAGGAGAGTATTTTCATGGTCTCCCCAGATAGTTTATTAGTTGCAAAGGGGGTGGGGACAGTAAGAGGATAAGTTGTAGAATGCCCTGACCAGGTTATCAAAATTACTATCAGTATCAAGGGGAAGATGGATATCATGTGCTCTAGAGAAAAATACGCATCACTTCTGGCCTGGAATTCACAACCTGAATGGAACCATGAGGAGCCATCAGATAAACCCGAAATGAGAAACACTCTCTTTTTTAGAAAGGGATTGTCTTCTTCAAAATGTCAATGTCATAATGGGCTGTGCAAATATTCCACCAACTGAAAGGAGGCTAGAGAGATACAACAATCTGTTCTTAAACTGTATCATGTACTGTAGGGGAAAAAGGGAAATGAACGACATTATGGGGTCAACTGACAAAATTGGAATATGGATAGTAGATTATTTAAAAGTATTGTAACAATATTAAATAATGAAGTTGATAACTGTGCTGTATTTAAAAGAATATCCTCTTTAGAAATGTACAGTGATAATTTTAGGGTTAAGATGCATGCAATTTACTCTCCAACTGTATAATACAAAAAAAAAGAAAAACTCTTTAATAGCCACATATACAGGGATGGTTGGGTGGCTCAGTCAGATAACTGCTTTCAGCTCAAATCATGGTCTCTGAGTCCCAAGATTAAGTCCCTCATCTGCTCCCCACTCAGGGGGGAGTCTGCTTCCCACTCTCCCCCACATCTACTCTTGTGTTCTCTCTCTCACTCGCTCTCTCTCAAATAAATAAATAAAATCTTAAAAATAATAAAAAATAAAAGGCACACATACGCACAGAGAGGGAAAAGAGAGAAAGCAAACGAGAAAGCAAAAGGAACAAAATGTTAACAGGATATACTGCTGTCCTATGTACTATTCTTATTCTTGTCACGTTTCCTTAAGTTTGAAACTTTTCAAATTAAAAGTTTTTAAAACTTCTCTCCTTGCTTTACAAGTATTATACACTCTGGTGGATTTATCATGACCTACGCTTTCAGAAAAAAAATCAGACTGCTCCATAGATAAATAAGATAAACTTAAGATAATGTTTTTAGATGATCTTTAAAAGAAACAATAAAAAATAATAAAGGGAGAAATTAAACATTTGAAAAACAAAGCACAGATTTATATCTAAAAGCATGAGTCTCGATTTGATCAGGAAAAAAGCTAACAAATAATGGCAAAAGAGTTAAAATGTAATATAAAGGTGAAAAATGTAAAATTAATAGAACGTGTAAATGCATAAATAGCTCTTGGACAAAGCTTACATTTCTCTGCCGTGTGGATTACAACATAAAAGTACTATATTCCTATTTAGATGATCAAGGTTCCTTTAGAAGTCTCTGACAAAACCCCATGAGACTTTTTCAGATAAAAGTCAGCTTTCCCCCATTTCACACCCAAAATCATCCTCCAAGAGCTGGGGAGGTGCCTCTCTCTAAGCCACAACTTTCTAACCCTATCACCTCACTCAAGAGCTTAAGGGGCGCCATATCTCCCATGGATTATCATCAGCCTGGCACACTCGAATCATCCATTTAAAATGCAAAAACCTACTTTACTGTAGTGTGAGTTCTGTGGAGATAGCATCTCTCCTCAGGCAGGTAAACTGCCAATACACAGAATCCTTATCTCGTGACGTAACTTTTAACTTGATTAACTCTAACGCTCAGAGCCATGCCCAACCTACAAGGGCCTTCTGGGAATGGAGTTGCCCTTTTGGGTAGAAGCAATCCTACAGCACCTGTCATGATTCAGTAGGTTGTTGCGTTCAACTGGGTGGTTTTTCTATTCCATGTCACAACAGCGAGTACTACTGTCATCTGGGCTCAGGGCTGGAATATCCAAAACAGCTCTTTCATATGGGTGGTGTTGGTGCTGCCTTTCAGCTTTCAGCTCCTCTGGGGCATCTACTAGAGCATTTTGATTCTCCTCCCCAAGGCCTTTCCACACAGCTTGTCTTCTCACAATATGGCGACTGGCTTCCAAGAGTGAGAGTTTCAAGAGCAAGCACTCTGTGGGTCAAAGCCATCACAAGCCCAGACTGGATTCAAGTGGAGGGGAAATACATTCTGCCTTTTGATGTCAAGAGCAACAAACCCATGCCAAGAAAGGAGGAATGTTGGGCACCATCTCTGGAGCTTAGCCATCATTCTGCACAACTGATACCTGTCAGCCCCGCGGACATCCATTTCCTGGAAAGCTCTGAACTTTCTTGCTGGATTCACAGTGGAATTAGGTTCAGTCCAGATTCCAAATCACCTCATCCTTGACCTCATTTCTCTGGTAGCCCTGGCATATGGCATCCAAAAGTCCTGAAGAGTAGTCATGGTCTACTTACATTTAAAGACATGTTTGTTTGTTTTTAAAAATTTTATTTATTTTATTTAACAGACAGAGATTACAAGTAGGCAGAGAGGCAGGCAGAGAGAGAGAGGAGGAAGCAGGCTCCCTGCTGAGCAGAGAGTCCAATGCGGGGCTCGATCCCAGGACGCTGGGATCATGACCTGAGCGGAAGGCAGAGGCTTTAACCCACTGAGCCACCCAGGCGCCCCTAAAGACATGTTTTAAAGTAATTATTTCCTGGGGTGCCTGGCTGGTTCAGTTGGTAGAGCATGTGACTCTTGATCTTGGGGTCACGAGTTCAAGCCCCACATTGGACACTGAGTTTACTTCACAGATAAATGAATAAATAAATAAATCCTTCTGAAAACTACTCTTTGAACTGATCACCCTTGTACAGTTATGTGGTCCAAGTGCTAGTCTTATCTTTCCCCTATGCTCTTCTCATCTGCCAGTCATTATAAATTAGCGTGTCAAAAACTCATATTTATTTATATGGCACAGCATCACATCCATAACATGATTTGTGCCTTCAGTGAAACAATTAACTTCAAAAGCAAACATCATTAGTAAATGGTGGAATTTCATTACACAGCTAAAACCCCTTTATGCCAGTAAAAATAAAACACTCACTAGCAATACTTCAGAGCTGGCCTTAACCTCTTATAAAATACAAACGGTAAGGCAGAAAAGGAGGAAAATATGTTTCTAATCTGTGTTAAATCTATTCCCACTGTGAGTAAATCACTTTTCTTTAGATTTACAAGAGTTTTCCTCTACATGCTTGACACTGCCTTTAAGTAATTGCTGCCTAATAAATAGCTCTAACTTTCTCCATTCTTTATCAGTGAGGGACAAAACTCCCAGCAAAGAGATTCATTTGTAGATGGTAGCCAGTCTCAGCGTGAATCTATGAGGACGCAGCTCAGTGCGAGGTCATAACTGAATTAGTGCGGCAGGGACCTTTCAGGCCAGCCTACAGATGGTGCTGTAAGGAAATATGAAACCCTCCTATGAAGCACTCTTTCTAGGGAAGGGAATTATCGCCCCCCCCCCCACCCCGTATAGCCATGCCAGTCACTAGGGGTGCTCAGATGCTCAGAGAAAAACTCAGTATCTATGACTTAAAGCAACATCTGCTTGTGACCACCAATAAGCTGGAAAAGATGATTTCAAAATTCCAGATTTAAGAGGGTGATAGCAACACAAGAGGCATTTTTCCATTATATAGAGACCAAATGTAAAAAAGAGTTACAGACAATAATAATATACAGAAAGAGGGGCACCTGAGTGGCTCAGTGGGTTAAAGCCTCTGCCTTCGGCTCGGGTCGGATCCCAGGGTCTTGGGGCTCTCTGCTCGGTGGGGAGCCTGCTTCCCTTCCTCTCTCTCTGCCTGCATCCCTCCCTGCTTGTGATCTCTGTCAAATGAATAGATAAAATCTTAAAAAAAAAAAGAGAGAGAGAGAGAGAAAGAGAAATTAGAAGTCATCTGTGAAGTTTGAAGACACCAGCAAAAGTATGATCAACACAGTCTTATAATAATTTTCAGCAACATGAATGGCCATTGGATATGTTGCCAGATACTCTGTCTTGTTTAATTCTCATATTCTCGCTCTTTCAAATAAGACTGACTTTGTGTAATAATTTTATTTTTAAAGCATGTTTGCATTTTCCTCACGCAGCCCTGAGAGGATATCAGGGCAAGAATTATTATTCTTAGAATCAGCTTCTAAAATGAGTTGCTGTTGGAACTTTCCCTTAAAGAATCACATCTAAGCGATTCAGCAAAGAAGTGAATGATACACATACTGAGTTTATTTTCTCACTGTTTTATTATACACTCAAAACAGAATGTGAATTTAAAAAAACAGCAAAAAAGACATTTTGGAACAAATTAAAATATATTTGCTTCATGTGGACACTAGAAAGTAAACCTCCTCCCATGTTGAAAGAAAAATTTTCCATTTAATAAGGTTGACCCTTGAATAACGCGGAGGTCAGGGGTACGAAACCCTGTGCAGTAGAAAATCTGAGTATAAATCTTTTCTCCACAAAAACTTAATTACTAATAGCCTACTATGACCAGAAGCTTACTGATAACATCAACAGTCAATTAACACATATCTTACATGTCATATGTGTTTTGTACTCTATTCTTATGATAAAGATGGAGAAAAGAAAATATTATTAAGAAAATCTTAAGGAAGGGGCGCCTAGGTGGCTCAGTGGGGTAAGCCGCTGCCTTCGGCCCAGGTCATGATCTCAGGCTCCTGGGATCGAGTCCCACATCGGGCTATCTGCTCAGCAGGGAGCCTGCTTCCCCCTCTCTCTCTGCCTGCCTCTCTTGTGATTTCTCTCTGTCAAATAAATAAATAAAATCTTTAATAAAATCCTATCGTGAGATAAAATGTCCTACAGACATCAATAAATAATTCACTGCTGAGAGAGAGAGAAACCAAGAAACAGACTCTTAACTATAGAGAACAAACCAATAGTTACCAGAGGGGAGGTCAGGTGGGGGATGGGTGAAATAAGTGACTTGTCCTGATGGGCACCTGGTAAGGTATGGAGTTGCTGAACCACTATATGGTACACCTAAAACTAATATAAAACTGTATGTTAAACACACTGAAATTAAAATTTTAATAAAAGAAATAATTCATTGTCTACTTCTCAGTGATAAACAATTACATTTGGTGATAAGATTAAGTGAGGTGACAATATTTTATTGAAAATGCTAGCATCCCAATCTGGATAATGTATTTAGAAGGGGATAATGCACTTTTAATTTCTAAATTAATCTTTACAAAGAACCCAGAGCCCCTGTGGTGAGCAACTTTGAGTTATACTAATTATCTGAAGGATGGCTGCCACCAGCTAAATGATGGTAAGCAAAAAGAAAGGGGGTCCAAGTTTCTCACTATAATGCATCTACAGAGTACCAAAATTGACTGATTTTGCTTGAATTGAGACAACCTGAACATACCAGAAGGATCCAAAACTACTTTAAAAATATGGTCTCACCAAAATGATCCAGGTTTACCAGTAAGCAAGAAACGAATTCATCAGATTTGGGTTGCAGCAGGCACACAGTGTGAAAACAGAGCCAGCCTTCTCCCGTTAACTGACATCATTTCATGGACTTGTGTGTTTTCAAGCTCAAGTTCTATATCCTGTATATAGGCATTTTACATTTTACTTGTCACTCTCTATTCTCTAAAGTCAGGGAAGCAGCTTTGTGAGAAGTAGTAAAATTATGAGAGTAAACTGGAAGAAATGTTTTGGATAAAATGCTGGTAACATTTAAAGCAAATTGCTCTGGTATAAATTCAGCCCTGTACTGGTGCCATCTCATAGATCACAGAGTAGATGGTCGGTGAAGTTGATGGGATATTGATGCCAGCAGGAAAATAAAGGGCTATAAAACAAAAGATGATTAACATGAAATCGTTGAGTGAAGCAAAGTCTTAATAGACTGGGAGTTGTTAAATAAAACAGAAAGTGGGTAAAAGAACTGAGCTCTCAGATCGCTTACAATGGAATTCCTTTTCATTACATGTTAAAATTCTCCTGTGTGTTTTTACTTTCCTGTGTATTATCAATTCATACTCACCTACTGAAAAACACCTGAAATTAACATGTGGGCAAAAGTAACCAAATCTGGGACACATTATCAATCAGAAAGAAGGCAATTCAGAAAGCGAAGGCAATTAGGGCCTTAAAAACCTATAAATACTGTCAGAAAATAAAGTTTTACTTTATTTCTTTCATTTCGCTAAGCCCTACTAATGTTTTGTTACTATACCACGTGCACCTTTTTTTAATAAATGCTGCAGTGCAGCTTTATGAGTTGGTTTGTTGCTTGAAATATGCTGGACTCAGTGAACAGATATATTACTAAAGTATTCTTCAAGTTTTTCAAAGTCATTCTACCAAGGAAATACACTCTGCATTTCTTCCACCTCTCAAGATACACATACCACCATAATTTCTAAGATATTACCAAAGAAGCTTCCTTGTCTCAGAAAATGGAGCCATCACAGAAGCATGTAATGGTGTCCTTTCATTTACAAAAAAAAAAAAAAAAAAAAAGGCAGCTTTTCTGAATCAAAGTCAAGGGATTAGGAGAGTAGAGTTTACTGTGTCCAGTCAGGTACTGGGGATCACTGGAAAAAAGAGCAACCTTAGCTCTCCAAGTCCAACTTTCACAAGCAGAAATGCTGATCTCAACTGAACAAACTCATGTTCCTGCTTATAGGAGAAGGTTTTTTTCCTGGAAGACCTCAAGGGCCCTGCAGTACTTTCAGATAAAACGTGAAGACATGAAAATATTAAAACAAAGTTTACATTGAGGATTTTGCCTTGGTAGAGCTTTAGCTGAACTATTGATAAAGATTATCATAACCCTTGTAAAGCTTCTAACCATTTCCATGCTCCATAAAATATCAATGACTGAAAACACTGTTTGATATTAGCGAGATGTGAGGAAAAGTCTAATTATACAAGGCAAGTAGATCTAAGCACTCAGTACAAGTTGCCCCAAGGTTTCTCCTTTACCCATTTCATTTGAGTTTCCCCTTGGCCATTGAGGAACTTGCTTGAAACAACAAACCCAATTCTTTGTACACAAGCAATTCATTCTTTGTACACAAGCTCTCTGATTTAATTTAGAACTGTCAGATTTAGCAAATAAAAGTACAGCATGCCAAGATAAATTTGAACTTCGAAAAACAACAAATATGTTTTAGTGTAAGTATATCCCATGCAATATTGGTACATACTTAAAATTTTAAACATTATTAATTGTTTACATGATAGTCAAATGTAACTGAGGGAATATTATATCTGGCAAACTTATTCTGTACTCTTATAATTATATTTTATTGCGTACATTGAATTTTAGAACATTCACCATCATCAAAGGAAGTAAGGAATAGAAAACTGGAAAAGTCCCAATTCGTGATGAGAAAATGTATGTGAAAGTCATATGTAATTTTATGAAGTGTAACACGGGTGGTTCTGAATGGATCATGGCAGGGAGGAGGGAAGGAAGGATTAGGATCATTGACTAATACTTTCCCTCAGATTGAAACCACAACACTGTACCAATATTGTACAGCGCTTTGTTAAAAGTACTTCGCATAGCACAGTGGTGTGAAAGTGACCTAAGTTTGAACCTCAGCTATGCCACTTCCTAAATGTTTGATTTTAGCACTGATTCTTAACCTCCCTAAGCCTCCCTGTTTTCGTATTTAAAATGAAAGCGACAATATCCACCCCATAAGGCAAGGGCAAGCCCTCAAAGAAGTATGGCTTCTTTTGAAAGCACTTAGAACATTACCTGACACACAATAAGCCCTTGTTAATTGAATGTTACTCTTATCATATTGTACAAATTGTTTTTGTCATACCCATTAACCAAAGATAAAGCTCCCTGGCAATAACAGTCACAAAATGTCTTCGATAGGGTGTTATCTGCGAACAGAGTTTTGCTCAGTTACAAATGAGAAGAACCAACAGTCACTTGTAATCCGAAGAGTATCCGGCTCTGCATAAGCATTGAATATGAAAAAGTTCAGGAGTCCAGGAAAAGTCACGGTCCTCTTTTTTTTTTTTAAGATTTTATTTATTTATTTGACAGAGAGAGAGATCACAAGCAGACAGAGAGGCAGAGCAGAGAGAGAGGGGAAGCAGCCCCCCTGCTGAGCAGAGAGCCTGATGCGGGACTCGATCCCAGGACCCCGGGATCATGACCTGAGCCGAGGGCAGAGGCTTAACCCACTGAGCCACCCAGGCGCCCAGTCACGGTCCTCTTTAAGCCATTTAGCCTTTCTTGTGCTGACTCCTTTGAGAAGACCTATGAGCTGAATTCCCTTCCCACTCCAATGGGCAGAAGCATGAGTCCATCAGGCTTCCAAGTACAGAGCTCCCTCTAAAATTCCATTCTAGAATTTTCTCTCTGTGGTCAGAAATAAGTTTTTCAGTGTAACATTCCTCCAGATTCTAGAATGGCTCCCTGTAGTCAGGTTCTGCTCTTGGAATTCAACACTCCTCACACCTGATCTACCTCTTTTTCTCCACATGACAATACAATTGGCCAAAGCACCCTCCGACCACAGCTAAGGTGCTGCATAACTGGAGAGAAGTGGTCCCATTGCTCCAAGGCATTCAGTCTGCATAGGCGAGCCTCTCTGATCATATACCCTCAAGGCTAACATTGCATTTTCAGGCTGAATACCTTATTAGAACCAATAGTACAGCTGCTTCCCTGAAAGAAGTGATGGGAAAACCCAATTTATAAAATGTGTTTCATTTCGAAGTCTGTGGCTTATGGGCAAGAAGGAGTTAGCAGAAGCAACTTATAAGGCAATTTCGAACTCACTCTGAATCTGGAGTTTCTCTTAAGGATTTCTACCTGTTTAGCATGCTTGAGGAAGTGAAGGACTACTTGTAAAAGTCTTTGCTACCTACAGGGACAGCAGATGTCAGCACTGTTAGAATTGATACATGCTGCGGATGCTTTGCTCCGTGTTGCCCTCACACCACATGGATATTTTGCACCTGATCACTTTTAAACCTTTAACAGACACCTAGAATAAAACAATGAATAACAAGTAGAAAAGGGTACCGTCTCTTGAGTTTTCTTACAGAAAGAGAAAATCATTTCCTAGGACTCGGGATTCTGTTTTTCAAAAGCACTCTCATCTGCCAAACTAATTAGCAGAGAACACCCCCATGTGGACCAGATGCACATCCTTTGTTGGCATTACATTCCTAAGATGTTCTTTCAGACAACATGCTTTCCCCTGATACTCGGGCAGAGAAGGCAATAAATAACTAGATGGGAGACAAGTCACATGTGCTGCTAAGTGGTATGTGCCCCATCACCCTACACATTCCTCTTGAAAACGCTCCCTCCCTCTACCTTCCACTAGCCCCACATTTAATAGAGAAACAGTGGAGACAGTAATTCTTGATGCTCTCAGTGATAAACTCCTGCCTTTACTCAGCATCCCTGCACATAACATTTAGGGGGCCAAGCCATCACTCCTTTCAGTACACAGAGTGGGAAGTAGATAATAATACATATATCCAGTTTTCAATTATTATTATTTAATAAATTTATTATGTTCAAAACTCAAAATACTTTCTCATACAAATAATAAAAATAATCTCAGAATGCTGAGAAGTCAGTCAACAAATGCTAAGTTCCTAATATTTGCCAGTCACCGTCCTAGGCAATAGATGTGAGCTATAAACAAGATGATCAGAATTCTTGTTCACATAAGCTGTATGGTCTGCCTGTCGAATTTTCAGATTTTTTAAATGTATAAAAAAATTAAACCACATGCAGTTTCTTTTATTTTCATGTAATTGAGATTCAAAATTGCTTAATATTTGAGAATGTTTTCTTATTTCTTCCTTATATTTAGTGTACTGTGCCTTATAGATCAATACCTGGAATATAGAAGAGTACTCCTTCACCACAGATGTGTAGTGAGCCACACTAAATGTGACAGAATATCCCTGAAAATAAGCAAAGGTGACACAAAGAACTGTCCTTGACCCCTCTCATCAGAAATACAGATCTAGCAAAAAAAAGTGATAGATGGTATAATCTCCAGAAAGAACGTACACATCTAGGACAGCCTTGTTAAAAATATAGACTTAGAAGTACGTGATATACTTTAGGAGGCCAGCCCCAAAATAGAAATTTTAGGCATGGCACAGATATATAACATAGATAACTATAATCATCTAGCTGCCAGGTCTTTGGGTTCTACATCTGATGGTATTCAAAGAATAAAATATATAGTTTTCCAAAGACCACTGGAAAAAGGACATTGTCTGGAAGGTAAGATGCTTCAGAAGTCCTCATAGCTGACTCTTCAAAGCAAATCTGTCCACCCAGTTTACCAGGTTTTAGCACTAGAGCTAACTCAAAGCAACAAGCCTTCACCTGAGTTTATCAGTAATGAGCACACTGCATCAGGATATCAAAATGCAGTGATCTGGGTCACCATAGTTAGACTAGGAGAGAAAATAGGGAGTCTGGGACCTAAGAGATAGACTTTTGATTTTTATTCCACATTAACCACATTCAGTCATTTATTTAGAAAATGTTTAAGCCCTTAGGATGGGCCATGACCAGTGCTGGGCTCTGGAAATGCAATCCCTAACAAGACAATGTGCTCACGATCCCTGCCCTGCTCTGTGTACCAACAGTTACGGTGAAGGCTGGGACAGAGAAGCATGAAAAATGGTAACTTGATAGATCCAGTTAGTCAGAAAAACAGCTCTTCAGTTTGGAGCCTGCCTTAAACACCAGACAGTGGGCAATTGCTAGATTCATCCATTTCTTGCTCACATATTACTGAAAGCCTACTAGGTACCACACCCTAGATGGTATGATCCAAGGGGCAGCCTGAAACAAGTTAGCTTATAAATCCCAGGCCTAACCCCAGTGCACGAAGGTGTCTGGCTATATTTCCCAACATTTGGCCTCCATTAGCCACCTCCAGCCACACACACCAGCGCTCACATGCCCAGCCACCTGCAAATTAGGAAAACGTTGTTCTCACTCAGTCCCCCTAAACCAATTGAAAACCTTATACATTTGTCTCCAGCATCAGCCTCAGTCAGATTGCTAATTAGGGAACATGGATTGCACTTTCTCATATTTTTCCTTTATCTGCAAGCCTGTCCAGACTCTGCCTCACTAGCCTACTCCCAAGCTGGCTGCCCAGGCCCGCCGGCATGTCTATATTCCCTGTACTCATCCATTTTTGTTAACCTCTTTCCCTCATTTCCCTTCCTCCTTTCATTCCCTCAGAAACCTGCCCAAGATAATAGCTAGTTAATTTACATGAAATTAAAGAATTACACTTGACTTCTGCAGGTCATATATTTGCATCTGTCGAATGCATTTTCAGCAAGCAAACCCTCTCCAGTGCTCCACAGGTGTTGCCTGTTTTAGCACACCACAGAAGCAAGAGTTTGTGCCTGGGTGGCTCAGTCAACTGAGCATCCAACTTTTTGTTTCTGGCTCCAGTGGTGATCTCAGGGTCATGAGATTGAGCCCCACGTTGGGCCCCATGCTCAGTGTGGAGTCTGCGTGAGATTCCCTCTGCCTCTTCCTCCCTCTCACCCCTCCTCTCATGCTCAGGTACGTGTGCTCTCTCGCTCTAAAATAAATAAATAAATAAAATATTTTTAAAAAGAGTGCCTTTTTTGAGGAATAGAAGAAAAAGTAAGATGGAACAGAGACAGTTGGGTTAGCAGTTAGAGGGACGCATTCTAGAAGCAGCCAGCTGGGGACAGAATCCCTCCTCAAGTGCTCATTCATTTTTCCTGTTTAACTTCTCTGTGCTTAGTTTTCCTGTTTAACTTCTCTGTGAAGTGGGAACCACAACACCTAACTCAGAAGGTCCTTACAAGTATTTAGTAAGTCAAAGACAAACACCATATGATTTTACTTATTTGTGGAATCTAGAAAGCAAAACAAACAAATGAACAAACAGAAAGAGGAATCAACCTATAAATACCAAAGCAAGCTGACGATGGAGGGAAGAGCAGTGGAAGAATGGGCAAAAGGAGTGAAGGGGAGTGTGAGATACAGGCCTCCAGTTAGGAAATGAATAAGTCACAGAGATCAAAGGTAGAGCCTAGGGAATACAGTCACTGGTATTGTAATAGCATTCCATGGTGACAGATGGTAGCCACACTTGTGTGGAGCATAGCATAACACATAGAGGTGTGTGTGTCAACTATATTCAAATATAAATGATTACATATATAAATAAATGTGAGTGGGTTCATACAATACACTGAAAACAATGCATGCTGTATAGTAACAATGCAATAAGTGCCAGCTATTATGTTACAATTTGCAGGATGCACTATATAATCTGTGGCACCAGGGCAAAATGAAAATGCAGAGCCCTTGTCCAAAAATTAGGAATTTCAAGACATCGACAGCAAAGCTATAAATCAAGTGCAAGATCTTTTAGGCATAGAACCCTGTGCAAGTGTATAGGGCACACAACCACTAAGTCAGCCCAAACTGTCAGGTCTACGGCAAAACCATATTGCTAACCCTTGGACCTAGGAACTTTTGTCAGTGATCGTTTAGAAAAAGCCCTAGACACCCAGATTTCTTTGCCCTTGGGAGAGGGGATGCTGGAGGGAAAAATAACTAGCACTTACCAAAAATACAAATAAAATAACCTAATGTTAAAAGGGAAAAAAAAAAAAGTATCCAAGTAGGTTTTGCAATTGGCAATCACTTGAACAACTTCATGATAAAAGATCTGGGACAGAGATAATTTTTTCTGATATTTCATGAAAGCTGTTCTTCAATGGTAAAATCTTACCATAAATCCATGTGGGTCATTCGCTGTAAACTGCTGCCAAAAAAAAAAAAAAAAAAAAGCTTTTGCTAAATAAAAGGAACACTAGAACAACAAAGTATTTCTTCTGAGAGTTTAAAAAACTGCAGCTCTCTAAATTCATTTATTTCTAAAGCCATATTTTTTACTGTTTAATTTTGTGGTTTAAATTGCCTGTCAAACCATAGGAAAATAGAGCCCAGATCCAGAGCTGAATAAACCAGTTTTACCTTCACATGCAATTATGGTTTTTTAATCTTTTTCACCAGTTCATTTCCAACATCTTTTTATTTTATCACTTGTAATCAATTCTCCACAATTTATTATACAAATGGTATCAAGTTCCTTCTATTTATTTTAAAAATCTAAATTCCATTGAAATAAGACGATAAGATCAATGTAGACAGCATCCTTTATGCACTTTGAGATCCCTGGCTGTGAATCACGATATGACAGTATCTATCTGGAGGCTGAATCACCCTAACTAGTCCACTTTGTTTAGCACCAGATTACAAAATCATCATAAACCATATTCCTCTCCTTTTTTCTTCCCCTTCACGTCTTAGGGAAAACAGATTCATTTTCCAAACTCATCGTTTCTAGCAGTGTTCATTTCAACCTTAATTTCCTGGCCAACCCTATTCATTCCCATGCCTTTTTTGGAGATGGTATTTGTCTGAATACACTACAGCCAGAAATTTTTTTAGAGCTCTTCTTATCTTCTACATAACCTCTGAGAAAAGGTTAATATATCCTTATATATTCTTTAATCCCAAATCTCTTCCTATTTCATGAGCTTAAAATCATATCGAGGTAATTTTAGATCACTGGAACTGACTCTGTGCCATGTGCCTTAGCTCTGGCCTATTTTGGCTGAAATGATGGTATTATATTAATTTTCAGTTCCCGGAAATAAAAGTGGCATACTTAAAAATTTTTAAATATGCCTTTTAGAGTTTCCCAAAAATGACACTTTGAAAAAAAATTATTTAAAGTTTTTATTTTAAAACAAACTTTTAATATAATTAGTATAGAAACGTAATGTCCCATGGTTTGGGAAAATCCTTTTAGCAAGCTACTTTTATCAATAGACTATTTTGATTAACAATAGGAGGAAGACACACACACACACACACACACACACACACACACACACGTTTAACTTCTTGGATGCTATTTCCTTGGATGTTAGAGAAGCAATAATTGGGACATGGCTTCAAAATCTTCCACTACAATGTCCTTTCTTTCTTCCACATAATTTTGAATGGTAGTGACAGAGACAGGATTCTGGGGTCCATTAGGAGAACTGAGCCCTGCTCATATTTATACATAGTATCTGTTGCTCTCTTTCATGCAGTGGTATCACATTGGCTGTGAGATGATTTGTATCCTTGATTTCCAGGCCACAGCTAACAGCAAAATGAATGGCAACCCACAGCCGGGCAGTAGGGAACATGTGACCTGGAGGAACAGTGACCAAGTAAGGAAAAGGAACTAAGGAATGTTGACCCACAAATCTCCCCACTTTCCCAAATATACAAGGGAAGAGAAAAGATAGTTTGGGGAATTTGAGTTGCTATATGAACATCTCCCACCACTACTCTGGACTCACTGTGAAAAGGGCCACATCTTAGTCACCCTTAACCCCTAGAAGTACTGAGCACAGGCTACATCCCATAATGTAAGGTACAGTGAACAAAGTAGTCAAGTTGGAAAAAGAGTTGCTTCCAGTGTAACCAGTAGCTATGAAATGGTGGAGCACTGAAAGCTTAAACAGTTGTAGCCATTGGGAAATGGCTACATCATATATGGGAAATGGGAAATGCTGGAACATTTTCTGGCAGGGCAACCTTTTCTAGTTCAGCATTGACCTTGACCTCTGAACTTATCGCTCCCATCAACAACCCATAGAGCTCAGCAGACTCTGTCAGACTGCTGAGAGAAAAAAGCAGACAGCCTTGCTCAAGGTATTTTCAAGATACAATGGCCAACTGTATTTTGTATGATACATTAAGTGAAATCCTCCTTCTTAGAAATACTTGATGAAATATGCTGCATTTTATGCTGACTAAAAGAACCCAGATACAAATGAACACATAGGGCATGATTCCATTCAAATGAAATTTGAGAACAAGCAAAGCTAATGTATAGTGACAGAAGTGACAGTAGGGGCTGGGAGATGACTGGGAAGGGGAGACACTGACAAGGGGTGAGAGGGAACTTTCTGGGTAACATAAATGTTCTATGTTTTGGTTATGCTGCATGCACTTATCAAAACCCATCGACCTCTACCCCCAAAATATATCCTTTTCAGGAAACCTGGGTGGCTCAGTCAGTTAAGCATCTGACTTGATTTTGACTCAGATCATGATCTCAGGGTTATGGGATCAAGTCCCATGTTGGGCTCTGTGCTCAGCACAGACTCTGCTTGAGATTCTCTCTCTCCCTCTCCCTTTGCCCCCTCTCCCCATTCTCTCTCTCTTCCCCTCAAATAATAGATAAATCTTTTTTTTTAAGTATGCTTTTCATTGTATATAAATTATATCTTCATTAACTTGATAAAAAGCAGCTGCCTTTACTTAAATATGAACTTTGAGAGTTTTTGGAAAACCATAAAATCTCTACGATCAGTATCGAATGCTGGGATACACATAGGCGAACAATGCTACCTAGCTCAACAGGGTGCAAACAGAGGTCATGCTGTAACACATAATCTAGACAACCAACTGCCTTTGCCATTCCTGGATGTGATTTTCATGAATTCCAAAGACAGAGGAATTCAAACACCACATCCATAATGTAGAGTATACTTATTTAGTTGATTTATGATGAATTTATGCTTATGTTTCCTATATTGAAAAAAAAGTATAGATAGTTTTCCTTATGTATTTTTGGTTCATTCATTCTGTTTCAACTAGTCCTTCTACTGCCTTGTAAAATACAGAGTAAGGACTTACATTATGGATGTCTAGACTAGATGAACTCAACTGGCAATGGCTTAATACCCTGATAGCCAAACTGGGTAGATCTGACCAGCAGTACTCCTTAAAGACTGATATCTTGAGAGGTCTTGCCCTTGTTGGGGGATGATGTACTTGATTTGCGGGACAAAGCCCAAAGTACCCTGAACCAAGCTGCATGAACGGGACCCACTTGTCTCTAGGTAGAAAAAGGTTTTGTTTGTGGTTGTCTTTTTCTTTTAAATATGTCAGTTTAATTCAAGCTATGGGCTTGGGGTACAAGGGATCTTTCAGATGTAGCACAGTTCAGTGCAGAAACATCAAGCTGACTGATCATCTGAAGCCTTGGGTTCTAATGCTGGTACTCCTTAACTGGAGACATTGCTTCCAGCTAATGAAGGAACCTCATGAGGCCTCAGCTTTTAAATGAGGGAAAGGAATACACAAAATTTAAAAAAAAAAAAAAGATCTATTCTAGCTCTAAAAGTCTGTCATTCCATATGCAAAACTACCAGAAGATCCCAGACATCAGCTGGCCTCCTGAAGGTTCTACAGTTACAAAAAGGATCCCAGCCTGTTCAGGTCACATGCGGACTCACAACATTAAAGTCCATATTCCTGACCCTCAGCCAACCTCTGCATTAAGCAGAACACCTCTAGAGAAAAAGAACACATATCGCAGCTGCCTACCTAGAAGGAGATCTTCTGAATGGGTACCTCCTTCAACCATAGACCACATCCATTAGTAAATGTTTGACATAAACCAGCTAAAGTGTAGAGCAATAGATGTCTACTGTTTTTCTAAAGCACATTTTCGTGGTACAACTTAAACCATTGTCATCATTTCCACATTAAAAGCAATTATCAGTTTTGCTGTAAATTTCAGCCTTCCGAACATCTGCAGAGTTTGGAAAACATGTTACAGGACTACATGGTGGAGGCGGGGGAGGGGGAGATCCATAAAGGGGTCAGTTTAACAAAGTGGCATTTCTTTTTTTTTTTTTTAAGATTTTATTTATTTATTTACAGACAGAAATCACAAGTCGGCAGAGAGGCAGAGAGAGAGAGAGGGGGAAGCAGGCTCCCTGCTGAGCAGAGAGCCCGATATGGGGCTCGATCCCAGGACCCTGAGACCAGGACCCGAGCCAAAGGCAGAGGCTTTAACCCACTGAGCCACCCAGGCGCCCCCAAAGTGGCATTTCTATATGTGGTCTTCCTCTGTGTTTGCTTATTTTCTTCAAGTTACAGAGTCTCCTTGTGAAATGAGGTTAGCTAGACTGAGTTGTTCTTTAATGGCGCAGAGTGGGATGTGAATGTGGTAGTTGTTGCTTCCATGGTATTCCCTAAGAATTCCTCTGCTGCTAGGGCCACACTTGTGTGTGACCTATTTTGATTTATATAGAATTGTGCCCTCCATAATTTAATGGTCTCAGGGCTCGAGTACAGAGAAAATACTCAGGAAGTAGACATCATTTAAAAGGTGAATTCCCAGCCTGCTCTGAGGGTCAATAAGCTGGCCTTCTGCCAGAGCAAAGCAGGTGGAGAATTCCATGATGTAGGCCTCATAAGTCATATTCTAGAAAGAATTTTGAGACTCGTTATCCAAAAAATCCTGAACGATCTTAAATATTTCCTGTAATTAAGCACAAAATGGCAAGTTTATGTTACGTTTTTAAAGAAAGTACGTGTTTTATAATATCTTCAGTGATTGTTTCTGCTATTAACAGAGTACAGACTTTGAACATTGAACATACGATAGTACCTATTATAAGCAACCAGTGAAACTACCAATTGTACTCATATATGGCACTTCAAGTATATTTCAAACTGTGACTTTGAGTGACAGAAGAGCGGTTGCTCTTTGAATACTATGACATTTACAATTAACCTGTCAGAATATCTATATAAGGAGAAGTGATTGAAACAATTTGCCCAATACTCTGGCTCCAATTTAAAAAAAAAAAAAAAGAAAAATGGATATTTTTATCTTTGTGTCCGTCTGTCTAATTAGAAGTCTTAAAATGTGCTTCCATTCATTCAAAAGTGTTTATTGCATACCCAGTGCAGGTAGCTAGGGAAATAGAGAAGAGAAAAACAGACATGGTCGCCGCCTAATGGAGCACATAGTCTAGTGAGGAAGACCAACATTTAAAAAAAAAAAAAAAAGTCCTAGGGGCGCCTGGGTGGCTCAGTGGGTTAAAGCCTCTGCCTTTGGCTCAGGTCATGATCCCAGGGTGCTGGGATCGAGCCCTGCATCAGGCTCTTTGCTCACCAGGGAGCCTGCTTCCCTTTCTCTCTCTCTGTGTGTGCCTCTCTGCCTACTTGTGATCTCTGTCTGTCAAATAAATAAATAAAATCTTAAAAAAAAAAAAAGTCCTACAAGTAACACATACATTCCAGGCACAGTCTGATAAACGTCAGGAAGAGGGAAAAGTGCACGAGAATATATAACAAAGGGACCTAAGCAGATGGCTGTTGGGGGAAAATATTATGGAAGCGTTCTTCAAGGAGTGATTTTTAGACATGAAGGATGAGTAATAGCCAAGCAAAACAAAGGCAAAAACTCTGAGGCAGAGAGATCAGCATATACAAAATCCCTGAGTCATACAAGAGCTTGGCTTGTTCAAGGAACCCTAACAAGGCCAGTGAAAGTAATAGAGCAAAGTGAAGCTGGAAGACTAAAGCTGGAAAGCTCAAAAGGATGTAACAGACCATATCAAGGATCTTTTATTTTATACTTATTATAAAGGGAAGTGTTCATTCTGCAGTGTCAGTCAGCTTGCATCTAAGCCCTACCTCTGAAAATACTTGTTCTCAGTTTTCTCTGGCCTGTTGTACTAGTTTTAACTGGTCCATCTGTTTACCAGTATATTCGTTTCCCAGGGTGACCATAACAAACTACCATAAATTGGGTGCCTTAACACAACTGAAATTTATTCTTTCATAGTTCTGGAGGCCAGAAGTCTGAAATCAAGTTGATGGCATCCCCCCCCCCCCCCATTTGTGGGCTTCTAGAGAGAAACCATCCTATGTCTTCTACTTTCTGGTGCTCCCCCAGCAATCCTTGTCATTCCTCAACTTGGGGCAATGTAATTTCCTTCATCATATGGCTTCTCCCTGGGTATCCCTGTCTCCATGTTCAAGTTTCCTTCTTATGAAGACACCAATCCTTGAATTGGGGGACACCCTCATCCAGTATAATCTCATTTTACTTTGATTACATCTGCATAGTCACAAGTACCAGGGAATATAATTTGACCCACAATAAGAAGGTATTGAAAGATTTTTACAGGGGAAGTGACATGATCATATTTGCATTTTACCATTACCTTGCCCATTACAGGGAGAATGGATTGGAAGTGGATGGGAGAGACCAATTAAGAGACCAATTAAGAGGGTATTGTGTGTTCTGTTTTTTTATAATAGAGTAGAATGAATGTTCTGAAAATTTTTCTCACATAAACATATAGAAATACCTAAGAAATATTTTAAAAGTATTTTAAACTTGTAACTGAGATAGACATAATAATATAATTAATTTTAAAGGGGGTAGGAATGTTTAGGAGCCAAAAATATTGAAGCGAGGACTGAAATCCAGAGTGGTTAGCTGTCAGTGAAGCAGTGCTGTGATCAGGCATTTCGGCCAACCTCTGGGTGTGAAGCCTTGAACTTTATATGCTTTATAGTGGACAGTAGGCAAGGCATGATGTCAACCCAAAGAGGGAGAAATTAAGATCTGTAAGTAAATCTAGGGTCCACAAAGTTAATTTAAAAAACATGTCCTTCATGTTAAGGGGAACACATGTTGTGATGAGCACTAGGTGTTACATGTTAAGGGATGATTCCCTAACAAGACAAAATCAGAGAGGGAGATAAACCATAAGAGATTCTTAATCATAGAAAACAGGGGTGCCTGGATGGCTCAGTGGGTTAGGCCTCTGCCTTCGGCTCAGGTCATGATCTCAGGGTCCTGGGATTGAGCCCCACATCAGGTTCTCTGCTCAGCAGGGAGCCTGCTTCCCCCTGCCTCTCTGCCTCCTTGTGATCTCTCTCTCTGTCAAATAAATAAATAGAATTTTTTTTTTAAAAAAGGAGGCTTAAAAAAATCATAGGAAACAAACTAAGGGCTCCTGGAGGGGAAGGTGTGGGGGAAGGGATAACTGGTTGATGAGAATTGGGGAGGGTATGTGATGTAATGAGCACTGGGTTGTTATATACGACTGATGAATCCCTGACCTCTACCTCTGAAACTAATAATACATTATATGCTAATTAATTGAATTTAAAAAATGAAAAAAAAGTGATGAATCCCTAAATTCTACTCCTGAAACCAAGACTACACGAGGTTTAACTAATTTGAATTTAAATAAAATCTAGGGAAGGAGGGAGCATCTGGGTGACTGAGTCAGTTAAATCTCTGACTTTAGCTCAAGTCATGATCTCAAGGCCCAGGGATGGAGCCTCACATCAGGCTCCCCACTCAGAAGGGAGTCTACTTCTCCCTCAGCCCCCCTGCTCTTGCTCTCTCTCTCTCTCTCCCAAATAAACAAATAAAATCTTTAATAAATAAATAAAATAACACCTTGGGGAGGGCTGGAAAACATATCCATCCACTGACAAAAATTGATGACAAAGAAAAATGTCATTCCTGGTCTGGACTCAGGGAATGAATGAATGAATGAATGAACAGAAGTTTTCTATGACAATAACCGTAAGGTTGATGACATACTCCAAAGTTCAGGTTTAAAATGATACTACCCAGTAGGTACAAAAAAAACTCAAAGAAACTATTTTAAGTAACTCTGGGTTGGTTATACTTTGGAATGTGCAAGAGACACAAACACAAATTCTCTACAGGAAGAGCAACATTAACTCATGCACATAAAGCCCAGTCATTTAAACATGAGCTCAGTTTAAATATTAAAAAAAAATTTTTTAAAGTTAACAGAACAAACAAAAGCAGAATTAAACCACCAAGGACTTCAGATATTAGAAATACAGGATATAAAATAAAAATTTTCAATAATTGAAAAAAGAAACTGAAATCATAAACTAGGAAAAAAGTACGATTTTTATAAATCAGGATAATTTAAAAAAGAGTTCAAACCTCTCAAATGAAAAATGTGATCACTAAAGTTAAAAGTTCTATAGATCAGGCAAATAAACAATCATAGGGAGCTGAGGACATAATGAATTTTCTAAAAAAGGTTTTATTTATTTATTTGAGAGAGAGACAGAGATAGCAACAGACCACATGTGTGGGCACAAGAAGGAGAAACAGGCTCCTCACCGGAGCAGGGACCCTGACATGGGGCTTTTGGGATCATTGACCTAAAGAGAAGGCAGACACTAACCAACCCACTGAGCCACCTAGGTGCCCCAGGACATAATGACTTATAAGGAAATTATTCAGAAGAAGCTCAGAGACATAATGAAATGTAAAACATGAAAGAGAAGTTAGGGGTGCCTGGGTGGCTCAATGGGTTAAACATCAGACTCTTGATTTCCCCTCATGTCATGACCTCAGGGTCCTGAGACTGAGCCCTGTGTTGGGCTCCCACTCCTGCTGAGCTTGGACCTGTTTAAGATCCTCTCTTCTGTTCTCTCTGCCCCTCCCCCCTCCTCCCCACCCTTGTGTAGGGACATGCATGTGCACACTCGCTCATTCTCTCTCTCTCTAAAAAGGAAAGGAAAAAGGGAAATTAAATTACAAATGAGCAACACGCTCAGGTTTAACAATGTGTGATTTATGATCCAAAGCAGGGAGTAGAGATAATAAGGGAAAACAAACATTCCCAAGTAGCAAAGAAGAAGGAAGGAAGGAAGGGAAGGAAGGAAGAAAGCAAGCGTATCCAGTCATGTAGTGAAATTGCAAAATACTGAAGAAAAGGAAAAGTCTTAAAAATAGCCAGAGAAAAAAGTTTATATAGAAAATAGATTTTTCAAGAGCAGTAGTGAATCTAGAACACAATGGAACATTATCCTCAAATTGCCAAAGGCAAATAATGACCATCTGAAGATGTTTACTCAGCCAAATTATCATAAAATAATCAGATCAAAACATATGCACTTTGGGCAAACAAAAATCTGTATTTAACATAATCAAACCCTCACTAAAGGAATTGTTAAAGAAAATACAACTGTAGGAAGTAAAATAATTCTAGAGAAAAGGTCTAGGGATGAAATAAGTGATGGTAACAAGATACTGGTAAATATAAACAAATGTTGAATATATAAAATAATTATGTTAATAAATGAAAAAAGATGGAACCTAAATAATGCACAAAAGTATAAGACAGAAAGAGAATGATCACAATTAGGATACTGCATTACTAGGGAGGAGAACAGAGATTAATTTGGGTTTTGTTAAGACCAAGAACAACCAGGCAATGAATTGAAGAAGTTTATAACTTCCAAATCAATTTAAAGGGAAAGAAAATGTTTTAAATCAAAATTCAGTCAAAAAAAAAAAAAAAAAGAAGAAGAAGAAGAAAGAAGAAGAAGAAGAAGAAGAAGAAGAAGAAGAAGAAGAAGAAGAAGAAGAAGAAAGAAGAAGAAGAAGGAGAAGGAGAAGGAGAAGAAGAAGAAGAAGAAGAAGAAGAAGAAGAAGAAGAAGAAGAAGAAGAAGAAGAAGAAAAGGAGAGAATGGAGCACCTGGGTGGCTCAGTGATTAAGCATCTGCCTTTGGCTCAGGTCAGGATCCCAGGGTTCTAGGATCTGGTTCCCTGCTCAGCTTCTTCCTCTCCCACTCCCCCTGCTTGTGCTCCCTCTCTCACTGTCTCTCTCTGTTAAATAAACAAATAAATTCTTTTTAAAAAGGAAAGAAAGAAAGAAAATTGGAAAACAAAGTAGGAAAAAACTAAGTACAAATAGATGATAAAAAGGAAAGAAAGAAAGAAAATTGGAAAACAAAGTAGGAAAAAACTAAGTACAAATAGATGATAAAAATAAATCCAGGGGCGCCTGGGTGGCTCAGTGGGTTAAAGCCTCTGCCTTTGGCTCAGGTCATGATTCCAGGGTCCTGGGATCGAGCCCCACATCGGGCTCTCTGCTCAGCAGGGAGCCTGCTTCCTCCTCTCTTTCTGCCTGCCTCTCTGCCTACTTGTGATTTCTGTCTGTCAAATTAAAAAAAAATAAAAAAATAGGGCGCCTGGGTAGCTCAGTGGGTTAAGCCGCTGCCTTCGGCTCAGGTCATGATCTCGGGGTCCTGGGATCGAGTCCCGCATCGGGCTCTCTGCTCAGCAGGGAGCCTGCTTCCCTCTCTCTCTCTCTCTGCCTACCTCTCTGTCTACTTGTGATCTCTGATCTGGAGGACAAACAGATAGAGAGAAAGGATCAGGAGGAAGCCTGGAACAAACAGCTCAGAAGCCACGAAAACAGAATCAGGGAAATAAACGATGCCATGAAACGTTCCAACGTCAGAATTATTGGAATCCCTGAAGGGGAAGAAAAAGAAAGAAGTCTAGAAGATATAGTGGAAGAAGTTGTCTATGAAAATTTTCCCAATCTCACGAATGGAAACAACGTTCATGTACTAGAGGCAGAAAGATTTCCTCCCAAGATTTTAGATTCTCGAAAGTCCTCACGGCACCTTATCGTTAGAATGGGGAATTTTGTTTCAAGAGAGACCCTCTTAAAAGCAGCTAGGACAAAGAAGCTTCTTACATACAGAGGAAAGCCCATTAGAATAACGTCAGACCTTTCCACAGAGACCTGGAAAGCCAGGAAGGGCTGGCAAAATATATTCAGAGTACTAAATGAGAAGAACATGCAACCAGGAATACTCTATCCAGCAAGACTGACATTTAAAATGGATGGAGAGATAAAGAGTTTCCAAGACCAGCAAGGCTTAAAAGACTATGCAACCACCAAGCCGACACTGCAGGAAATATTAAGGGGGGTCCTATAAGAGAGGAAAAATCCTAAGAATATCATTGAACAGAAATACAGAAACAATCTATAGACAGAAAGACTTCAAAGGCAACACGATGTCAATAAAAACCTATCTCTCAATAATCACTCTCAATGTGAATGGCCTAAATAAGCCCATAAAATGACACAGGGTTGCAGATTGGATAAAACGACAGGACCCATCCATATGTTGTCTACAAGAGACCCATTTTGAACCTAAGGATACATCCAGACTGAAAGTGAAGGGATGGAGAAGTATCTTTCATGCCAATGGGCCTCAAAAGAAGGCCGGGGTAGCGATTCTCATATCAGATAAATTAGATTTTAAACTAAAGACTGTAGTCAGAGATACAGAAGGACACTACATAATTCTTAAAGGGACTATCCGCCAAGACGATCTAACAATTGTGAATATCTATGCCCCCAATACGGGAGCACCCAATTACATAAGAAAACTATTAATCAAGATAAAGAGTCATATTGATATGAATACAATAATAGTAGGAGATCTTAATACACCTCTCTCAGAAATAGACAGATCATCGAAGCAGAAAATTAATAAAGAAATAAGAGCATTGAATGAAACATTGGACCAGATGGACCTCATCGACGTATACAGAACATTCCACCCTAAAACAACAGAATATTCATTCTTCTCAAGTGCACATGGAACCTTCTCCAGAATAGACCACATACTGGGTCACAAAGCAGGACTCAACCGATACCAAAAGACTGACATTATTCCCTGCATATTCTCCGATCACAATGCTTTGAAACTGGAACTCAATCACAAGGAAAAGTTCAGAAGGAACTCAAACACCTGGAAGCTAAAGACCACCTTGCTTAAGAATGCTTGGATCAACCAGGAGATCAAAGACGAACTTAAACAATTCATGGAAACCAATGAGAATGAAGACACCTCGGTCCAAAACCTATGGGATAGAGCAAAGGCGGTTCTAAGGGGGAAATACATAGCCATCCAAGCCTCCCTCAAAAAAACTGAAAAATCCAGAATACACCAGCTGTCTCTACACCTTAAAGAACTGGAGAATCAACAACAAACCAAACCAACTCCACATGCAAGAAGGGAAATAATCAAGATTAGAGCAGAGATCAATGAGGGAGAAACGAGAGATACAGTAGAACGTATCAATGAAACTAGAAGCTGGTTTTTTGAAAGAATCAATAAGATTGATAAACCACTGCCCACACTAATCCAGAAGATAAGAGAGAAAGCCCAAATTAATAAAATTATGAATGAAAAGGGAGAGATCACAACTAACACCAAGGAAATAGAAGCAATCATCAGAAATTATTACCAACAGTTATATGCCAATAAGCTAAGCAACCTAGATGAAATGGATGCATTCCTGGAAAGCTACAAACTCCCAAAATTGAACCAGGTAGAAATTGACAACCTGAATAGACCGATATCTAGTAATGAGATTGAAGCAGTGATCAAAAACCTCCCAAAAAACAAGAGCCCAGGACCTGACGGATTCCCTGGGGAATTCTACCAAACTTTCAAAGAAGAAATAACCCCAATTCTCCTGAAGCTGTTCCAAAAAATTGAAGCAGAAGGATAACTTCCAGACTCTTTTTATGAAGCCACCATTACCCTGATCCCCAAACCAGGCAAAGACCCTACCAAAAAGGAGAATTTCCGACCAATATCACTGATGAATATGGATGCAAAGATTCTCAACAAGATCCTAGCAAACAGGATCCAGCAGCACATTAAAAAGATTATCCACCATGACCAGGTGGGATTCATCCCTGGGTTGCAAGGTTGGTTCAACATTCACAAATCAATCAGTGTGATAGAACACATCAATAAGAGAAGAGAGAAGAACCACATGGTCCTCTCAATTGATGCAGAAAAAGCATTTGACAAAATCCAGCATCCGTTCCTGATGAAAACGCTTCAAAGTATAGGGATAGAGGGAACATTCCTGAACTTCATAAAATCTATCTATGAAAGACCCACAGCAAATATCATCCTCAATGGGAAAAAGCTTGCAGCCTTCCCGTTGAGATCAGGAACACAAGGATGCCCACTCTCACCACTCTTGTTCAACATAGTATTAGAAGTCCTAGCAACGGCAATCAGACAACAAAGAGAAATAAAAGGTATCCAAATTGGCAAGGAAGAAGTCAAACTCTCTCTCTTCGCAGATGACATGATTCTTTATATGGAAAACCCCAAAGACTCCACCCCCAAACTACTAGAACTCATACAGCAATTCAGTAACGTGGCAGGATACAAAGTCAATGTACAGAAATCAGTGGCTTTCTTATGCACTAACAATGAAAATACAGAAAGGGAAATTAGAGAATCGATTCCATTTACTATAGCACCAAGAACCATAAGATACCTGGGAATAAACCTAACCAAAGAGGTAAAGGACCTGTACTCGAGGAACTACACAACACTCATGAAAGAAATTGAAGAAGACACAAAAAGATGGAAGACTGTTCCATGCTCTTGGATTGGAAGAATAAACATTGTTAAAATGTCTATACTGCCTAGAGCAATCTATACTTTTAATGCCATTCCTATCAAAATTCCACCGGTATTTTTCAAAGAGCTGGAGCAAATAATCCTAAAATTTGTATGGAATCAGAAGAGACCCTGAATTGCTAAGGAAATGTTGAAAAACAAAAACAAAACTGGCGGCATCACGTTATCCGATTTCAAGCTTTACTACAAAGCTGTGATCACCAAGACAGCATGGTACTGGCATAAAAACAGACACATAGACCAGTGGAACAGAGTGGAGAGCCCAGATATGGACCCTCAACTCTATGGTCAAATAATCTTCGACAAAACAGGAAAAAATATTCAATGGAAAAAAGACAGTCTCTTCAATAAATGGTGCTGGGAAAACTGGACAGTGATATGTAGAAGAATGAAACTCGACCATTCTCTTACACCGTACACAAAGATAAACTAGAAATGGATAAAAGACCTCAACGTGAGACAGGAATCTATCAGAATCCTAGAGGAGAACATAGGCAGTAACCTCTTCGATATCAGCCACAGCAACTTCTTTCAAGATATGTCTCCAAAGGCCAAGGAAACAAAAGCAAAAATGAACTTTTGGGACTTCATCAAGATCAAAAGCTTCTGCACAGCAAAGGAAACAGTCAACAAAACAAAGAGGCAACCCACGGAATGGGAGAAGATATTTGCAAATGACAGTACAGACAAAAGGTTGATATCCAGGATCTATAAAGAACTTCTCAAACTCAACACACACAAAACAGATAATCATATCAAAAAATGGGCAGAAGATATGAACAGACACTTCTCCAATGAAGACATACAAATGGCTATCAGACACATGAAAAAATGTTCATCATCACTAGCCATCAGGGAGATTCAAATTAAAACCACATTGAGATACCACCTGCCACCAGTTAGAATGGCCAAAATTAGCAAGACAGGAAACAACGTGTGTTGGAGAGGATGTGGAGAAAGGGGAACCCTCTTACACTGTTGGTGGGAATGCAAGTTAGTGCAGCCACTTTGGAGAACAGTGTGGAGATTCCTGAAGAAATTAAAAATAGAGCTTCCCTATGACCCTGCAATTGCACTGCTGGGTATTTACCCCAAAGATACAGATGTAGTGAAAAGAAGGGCCATCTGTACCCCAATGTTTATTGCAGCAATGGCTACGGTCGCCAAACTGTGGAAAGAACCAAGATGCCCTTCAACGGATGAATGGATAAGGAAGATGTGGTCCATATACACAATGGAGTATTATGCCTCCATCAGAAAGGACGAATACCCAACTTTTGTAGCAACATGGACGGGACTGGAAGAAATTATGCTGAGCGAAATAAGTCAAGCAGAGAGAGTCAAGTATCATATGGTCTCACTTATTTGTGGAGCATAACAAATAACATGGAGGACATGGGGAGATGGAGAGGAGAGGGAGTTGAGGGAAACTGGAAGGGGAGATGAACCATGAGAGACTATGGACTCTGAAAAACAACCAGAGGGTTATGAAGGGGCGGCAGGGGGGTTGGGGGGGGTGGGAGGTTGAGGAACCAGGTGGTGGGTAATAGGGAGGGCATGTACTGCATGGAGCACTGGGTGTGATGCCAAAACAATGAACACTGTTATGCTGTAAATAAACAAATAAAAATAAAAAATAAATAAATAAATAAATAAATAAAATCTTTTTTAAAAATAAATAAATAAAAATAAAAAATGTTTAAAAATAAAAAATAAATAAATCCAACAATAAAAGAAATCATATAAAATATAAATATCAGCAATTTAAAAACAAAAATTTTAATTTAATTTTTAATTCAGCTCTAAATTACTTGTAAGAGACATATTTAAAACATATAAGTCCCTTCCTCCACCAAAACCACTAAATTAGATGTAAAAAGCAAGAAAGGAAGTAAGCCTTCATCCAGTAACTACTGTAATAGACCCTCATATAATTTTGTATCAGAGTGAGAATTTATTATTGCCGTATTACAGAGTGGGGAACTAGGACACAGTCAAGTTAAGTGACATACTCTGGGTCACACTCCATACTTGTGGAAAAAGAACTTTCAAACCCAGTTCTGTCTATTACCAAAGACTTGACTGTAGCTAACCTCAGCACACTGCCATATGAGACAAAGTTTTCCAGCTTCCAGGTGGGGAAGGTGGTATTGGGCAAGTCCCCGTGACAATCAAGTAATAAGAAGAAAGAAAAGAGAGCAAATCTCTACTGATTGTCCCATTAACTGATTCTCAGTGTATCTGGTTTGATTTCTTTGGAGCCATAAATCCATATGCTACTGAATACAGAAATTTTTAAACTGTAAATTCCTTTGTTTATTCTCTATTTATTACTTATGAATTATTATACTTTACAATTTGAAGAGTCTCAGAGGTTATTTTTTCCACCCTTTTTTTAGAAAGGTTTCCATAAGGAGTTCAATGTGCATGGTAAGAAATGGTCTAGCCCTCTGGCTGGTGGCTGAAGATTAAAATTGTCTAGGAAAATTAAGAAGAAAGCAACTGATGCTACTACAGAGAACTTATCCCTAAGAAGGAAAGGACACTTTACATCTCCGCCTCCCAATAAGCCATATTGTCTTTAATGGACTAGTGTGTTCGCTATGTTTCTTCAAAAATTCACACACATGCAAAACGTGGCACGTTTTGCATGAAGCACTGGGTGTTGTGCAAAAATAATGAATACTGTTACGCTGAAAAAATAAATAAATAAATAAATAAAATCGGGGAAAAAAATTCACACACATGATGGGGCAGTAGGAACAAAGCAGGAGAGGAAGGAAAGAGAACATAGCTTGATGCCGCTGGTATTCTATTTTTTTAAAGATTTTATTTATTTATTTGAGAGAGAGAAAGAGAGAGAGAGAGCATAGGGGAGGGGCAAAGGGAGAAGCAGACTGCCTGCTGAGCAGAGAGCTCAAGGCAGGGTTGGATCTGAGGACCCTAGGATCATGACTTGAGCAGAAGGCAGATGCTTAACTGACTGAGCCACCCAGGGGCTCCACGGCTGGTATTCTAATTCCATAATGTAAAAAGCGACATTCATGTGACTTTTCTGCTTCATAGTTGATACCTTGCATTTTTAACAAGGTTTAATTTTGGGGGGATACAAATTATTAAAGGAATATAAAATGTAATACTTCCTTAAAAAACCATTTATAGCTTATTGCTGAATTTATAAAATTTTATCTTTTGTCTAAACAGTTGGCTAGCTGTCCTTTGTCCTGTATGTGTGCATATGTATATGTATGTGTGTGTGTCTGTTAGTATGTATATGGACAGAGAAAGAGGAATTTGTCATCATGTTCACCGTATGATTATTATTTGGAAGTAGTAGGACTTAAGGTGAAACTTGTTCTCTTCTTAAACTTTCTGTATTACCTGAAATTTTTAAATTGAGAAGGAACCTTACTAAAATCTTTTAAAAGTAATTCACAGTTATTGTAGGACATTTGGAAAATATTAAAAAGTATGAACAAGAAAAAGAAGTAGCACTCCTAATTCTATTTGTTAACATTTGGCTTGTTTCCATCATGACTGATTTGAATATTCAAATTGGACTTCTGCTTTTTTACATAACGTGTTTTCCTATGTCATTAACTATTTTGGGGTACTGGAGAGGGGATTCTACTCTAGTAGTTCAGGTAATACAGAGATGATGGTGATCTGGTCTGGGATGATGAATTGGAACGCAAATAAATGAAGAAATCCAAGAATTATTTAGAGATAAAACTGACAGAACAAAGTGATGGATTTGATGTGTTTGAAATAACTCTCAAACTATGTTTTAGTTCCACCTGCACCAACATCTTGCATAATTTTATGATAAATCAGGCAAAGAACACAGGAATAATAACAACTTCATCGGAAGTATATGAAAATTCCTTACAAAGTCAATATTTGAAATGTTGAGTTCATGTGCCAGCATATTTACCTAACAAGTCAAAAGAGCAGGTTTATAGGAAGTGTATTTTTTAATAATTTTACCCAATATTCCCAAGTCTATGCTCCATTCTGAGCATCAATATAAACAATAAGATCAAAATAATACAAGAGGAAAAGTTTTGGCTCTTACCCAGAGACTTCTATGGCATATTTCTGTCTTCACTACATAACAGTGAAGTCTATTAAAAACCTAAAACTAAAGCAAACTCATCTCCTCATGCTACTCTAATAATTGTGTTTTGAAGGCCTTTGCTACACACTTGAAGTGTACTATATTTTCAAAGCTAACTGACTGATTTATGAAGAAACACACATGTGTTTTTTTGCTTCACAAAAGCAACTGAAGCACATTTGGATATTATTAAACTGAAAAGATAAAATATTGCACAGGTCTGAAGAATTAATTTTAAAATATTTCTTTAAGATAAACAGCATATCAACTATATCGTAAATGTCATCACTTTGGATGACTGACTACAAAGATTTATAGACAACTGCATGGCTGAAAAGGGGTTGTTTCAGTCGATCTGTCAAAAGCTATTATGTTCAAAGACATGAGCGTCATCTCCATCCACTCCGTAAGCAGCGGAACCCCCACTGATAACAAGGGAGAGGTACTCTGTATCATGTAGAATTCTCTGACGTATTTTTCTCATCTTAAAATTGGCTCAAAAATGACCTGTTACAGAGAGGGATAAAATCCTAGCGATCACAAGGAAGAAAGAAGGAACTGTCAGCATTCCGTCCTTCAGACTGTAATTCAGAGCTGTAGTACAAGTCACATGCTGGTCCTAGCAAAAATCTGCTCTTTGCTTTTCTTTACACATTCCAACATATCTTCACACAGATTGAGTTTTTTGTAATGATAGAAGAATTCTAAAAGATAACCGTTGGTTGCTTTTAAATATTTTATTAACCGAGTCTATGGCATTCAAAATTAAAATTTCAAAAATTAAAGTAGGTAGGCCTCCATGTGATGAGTCTGGGAAAGGCTTCACACGCTGGGCGGTACCCCATGGCACTATGCTGGCTGCCATTTCTCTGCAGGGTTGCCGCAGACACTCCAAAAACTTCTGGGTTCCCAACTTTTGCTCCTTGAAGAATTGCAGAGTTTGGCAATCTAGGCCATAGAGTTCTGCTCCCTCAAGTACTGAGCTTGGAAAAAGGTGAGGCAAGCTATTCTTCAAATGAGGGACTAGAAAGGCCTCCATGCAATGCATCGATAATCTTTTCTCCCAGTGTAAAGGTCATTGGAGATCAAGCTCCAATAAACCCATATCCTACAGCTTTTTTTTTTTTATTCTATAAATATTTACTGAAGTTCCACTATCTAACAAGAACGATTCTAGGTATCAGGATAAAAAAGCGAACAAAAGAAGCCAAGATCTCTTTTTTCATGGAGACCTGCATTCCACATTTTGGAAGACCTCTATTGCCAGAAAGGAGTCATTCCTTCTGCTGCAGCATCCAAAGAGACACGTGCACCCTTTATAAGAGGTAGGCCCAGAAAAGGAAAACCAGAGCTCCTGGTCATAAATAATAACCAATAGCAAAACCTAAAATAGCTGAAAAATTATATTCCTTCTCCAAAGCTAGATTTCTTTAGTTTTAGTACACATACAGCTGCATTTTTTCATAGGAAAACAAAAAGTATATCAGAGGATGAATAATTTGAACCACTTGGAGCAAAGTGTAAACAGTCTGGTACTCATGCTTAACTCTTCTGTTTCTTAAGAGGAGTTACCTGTGCTCATTACTTTGGAAGGGGAAAAAAGAAAGAAAAAAAAAACATGCTGTGTCACAGATGTTGGGAAAGTAAGTATTGTATTAGTAATACAAAACCACAGTAATGTGAGGAATCATTCTCAGAAAGACTTTAAATCCTCTCTCACCTTCCAGCACATGGGAGACCTACAGATCTTTAAAAGTATCTGAGAGAAGGATGGATAATATCTCTTAGCACCTTGACTCTCCCAGAAACTCAAGATAAAAGCTCAGTGCCAGGGCTCCATCTTCTTGCAGTTTCTACTCATTTGTAAGAAAATGATGCTTTCTTTCTTATGTAAAGAAGCAGTCTTGTAGGCACTGTAGGTGAATTAATCCTGACATCTGATGAGGGAATGGAAGCTATAGAGGCAAGTTTGAAAGAAAGAATATTTTATTTTATAAGCTTGATTTGAATCTAAGCCTTATATTCATGCTGACTAAATCCAGGAATAAAATTATTCAACCAAAACCTAGCAAGGGGGGATCGGTTTTAAGTTTTTTCTTAATTATAAGGCCCAGCAGAAAAATAATAGGGGAAATTTTGTCTTGGAACTGGATCTCACACAACTGAGAGATAAATATGAAAACTAAGAATTACAATTTACTCCAATTCCTTTTTTAATACTCTTCTCTTTTTTAACACATCTAGCTGTCTATATTATATATTCTATCAAAAGGAAGTCTCTTACATAAATGAGACTTCCTTTTGATATCTGTAGCTCAAATATCTGTTATTTTTTCTACACATGCAATGTGTTTTATAGATGTAGTGCTTATTTTAGTAGTTCGTAGATCTCAGTAGGTCATTAAATTAAATTTTTAGATGACTCAGAAGCACCTGGGTGGCTCAGATATTAAGCTTCTACCTTCAGCTCAAGTCATGAGCCCACATTGGGCTCCCTGCTTCTTCCTCTCCCACTCCCCTGGTTTGTGTTCCCTCTCTCACTGTCTCTCTTCCTCTGTCAAATAGATGAATAAAATCGTTTAAAAAAATTTTTTTGGATGACTCATCTGAGAGAGAAAAGAAGTCATCCTTCAACACAGAAGATCACTTTACAACCCCGATCAAATATATCAACATTCAGAAACATTCAGAAACAAGGCTGATTGGGGAAGCAACAGGGATATTTACTAACTTGACCACAACCCACAATTTGTGGGCCCAGAGCAGAGCCTTTGGGTAATTCATAGGGCCCTATGTAACTAGGATTTAATTGCTATTTATTTGTTCAGAGTCTATAGGTTTATTCTTAAGAACAATACATAACAGCCTAAAGAATTCCCTGATTTCTTGACCTTGGCATTGAACTGAAACTGAGTTATGAAGAAGGGCAGCATTTGCTTGAGCACCCTAAGAGGAAACATAGGAGAGCGTAGCCTTCCTTAAGAAGCACTTCTCAACTCTTACTGTGAGCAAGGAAATCTCCCACAGAATGTCCAGAGCAAGGATTCTCCCCAATTCTTTATCAACTCATCCTAGAAGTTCACTGGATGCCTTCTACTCAGTGTCATTAAGGCCTCCTCACACTTGGTGGCTCTGGCCCACAAGTATCCAGTATCACATACACCTGCAAGACACCCCATTCTGGATGCACAGTCCAATATGCAGTCACACCAGTTTCTGAATACAATGGGTCAAGAGTAGCAGATCTGGGGGCGCCTGGGTGGCTCAGTGGGTTAAAGCCTCTGCCTTCAGCTCAGGTCATGATCCCAGGGTCCTGGGATCAAGCCCTGCATTGGGCTCTCTGCTCAGCAGGGAGCCTACTTCCTCCTCCTCTCTCTCTGCCTGCCTCTCTGCCTACTTGTGATCTCTGTCTGTCAAATAAAAAAAAAAAAAAAGAGTAACAGATCTGCCCATCAATTAAGTATATCTGCCCAAAAATGAAGTATAAGAAGGAAATCAAATCTATGGAATGGAATTGCCTCATTGTGTTGAAAATACATATAATAGTCATTTTTTAATCTCTTTTTTCAACCCCTTCATTATTTGGAATACAATAGATAGTCAACAAATATATTTTGTTAATTGGTGGATACCCAGTATATCAGATCATGTTATGCACAACTTTATAACAAGCATAACCAAGTAAATGGGTGCCAAATACGCTTACCACTTTGAGTTCTAAACATTTCTTGCTTTTTTCAGAACCAATAAAAACCACATAAAGAAAAATAAATGTATCACTTTACAGTAACCCTTTGTTTTGGACCCGGACCCAACAGAATATAAGTCAATCTCATCTACCATTTTATTTACCAGACTTAACTTGATGGATTTCGACTATTTCACAAAACACAAACACTTCCCTCCCTTGATGATATCCAAAATAATGTGCCATAGAGTCTAAAGGCATTTTCCAAAAGGAAAATTCAGAGAATGCTTTGAGCTAAGAAACAGTTGGAAAAGTATGTGGCCCTCCAAGCAACTCCCCCACACACACTCTCTCTCTCTCTCTCTCAAACGGCAAACCACCACAGAGTGCTAAGCTTAGTGTTTTTACGACTTGACTTGTTACTTGATTTTATGTATTTAGGCTACATTCTGGATGTGTAGGAAAAGAATGAATACAGAGTCTGCTCTCTAGATAATCACGTAACTTTATCACAGTGCCTACTATTTTGCAGTTTTGATTTAAAGTTCCACATATGAGTACACATATCCTTTAAAAATTTACTGAAAGTACATCTTTATGCATTATTGGCAAATGGCTTATATAACTCTGAATCTTTTAAACTAAACTTCCTTCCAAGAAACTCTTTAAATTAAAGTATCATTTCCCTTACAAGCAAATTAGTCAGCTAAAATTTCCAGAGATGTTTTTCCTTTGCAACTATATTCTTATATTCTAACTTTTAAAGTAATTTGTCCTAATTTATTTTTTCAGAAACAAAAGTCAGAATGATATAATATTGATACCAGAGATTTCAAATCTTTTTTTAATTGACATTTTTATTGAGATAATTGTAGATTCACATGCAATTGTAAGAAATAATAGAGAGAAATTCTTCGTATACTTTTCCCTGTATATTCCCTGTATATTTCCCTGTATATTCCCTGTATATATATTTTTATGTATAGCATAAAAAATGCTATTTCCAGTAGCATTTTGCAAAATGATAACACAATATCCTAATCAGTAAATTGACATATAATCCAGTCATTTCATCCAAATTTTTCCAGTTACACATGCACTCATTTGTGTGTGTGTGTTTATTGTTTGATACAATTTTATCACCTGCATAAGTTTAAGTACCCACCAGCACAGTCTAGAAACTGAATAGTTGGTTCTGCCAATATGAAAATCCCTTATAATTTATTATTTTTCGTTTAGCAGTCAGCTACACTATGGTAAGTGGGAGACACCAAAGTGTTGCTTGCTTTTTATTTATTCAGTTATTACCCAAATGGGATTTTTCACAATAAGTGTCCATTTTTCGATCCATTTTTCATAATCAGTCATCTCGGAAGGATCCGGATTACAACTGTAGTTTTTTTCATCAAGTCTTATTTTCAGCAGACCATACTTGCTGCACATTATTGTTAGAAAAGAGAATAGAAACACTTTTAAGATGGCATACCAACAAAGTCCCAAGACTGACAAATGTTAGAGTTCCCAGCAAAGTGGATAACCACAATCCATATATTGCTTTGGTTTTGGCCTGACTGCCATGTCTCCTTCTCTCTACTTCTAAAGTCTGTGTTGATCTGCATCCTTACTTATTTTTTTTAATTTATTTATTTTTTCAGCGTAACAGTATTCATTGTTTTTGCACAACACCCAATGCTCCATGCAAAACGTGCCCTCCCTATTACCCACCACCTGTTCCCCCAACCTCCCACCCCTGACCCTTCAAAACCCTCAGGTTGTTTTTCAGAGTCCATAGTCTCTTATGGTTCGCCTCCCCTTCCAATTTTTTTTTTATAAACATATAATGTATTTTTATCTCCAGGGGTACAGGTCTGTGAATCACCAGGTTTACACACTTCACAGAACTCATGATATCACAGACCCTCCCCAATGTCCATAACCCCCTCCCCCTCTCCCAACCCCACCTCCCCCCAGCAACCCCCAGTTTGTTTTGTGAGATTAAGAGTCATTTATGGTTTGTCTCCCTCCCAATCCCATCTTGTTTCATTTATTCTTCTCCTATCCCCCTAACCCCCCATGTTGCTTCTCCATGTCCTCATATCAGGGAGATCATATGATAGTTGTCTTTTTCCGATTGACTTATTTCACTAAGCATGATACCCTCTAGTTCCATCCACGTCATCGCAAACGGCAAGATTTCATTTCTTTTGATGGCTGCATAGTATTCCATTGTGTATATATACCACCTCTTCTTTATCCATTCATCTGTTGATGGACATCTAGGTTCTTTCCATAGTTTGGCTATTGTAGACATTGCTGCTATAAACATTCGGGTACACGCATCCTTACTTATTTTTAAGGAGATATTGACAAGTAAAAGAAGTTAAAACTGTTTATTTTGAACTCTTAATGTCAGAAAAATTTGAAGCCAAGGCCTGGAGTGGATACAGGGTAGAGGTTACAGGTAATCAAAAAGAGTAGAAGGAAAGAAATATGGTAGAAGGGAAATGTTATCAGCAACCATCCAAGTAATTCTACCTTCGTGAAACAAGGAAGATTCTGGTACAGCAGCAATTTTTAAAAGACAGAACATGGGAAAAATTATGGATGTGTATGTATGTATGTATGTATCTATGTAAATTAAGAACAGGAACAAAGATGTTTGTGTATTGGAGTTAAACAGGAAAACAGATCAGAACTCAGCATGTATGTAAATTAAGAACAGGACCAAAGACGTTTGTGTATTGGAGTTAAACAATGAGCCTACATCTGAGCTTCTCAAGCTAACACAGCACAGACCACTCCACTGTCACAGGTACCGCTTATCCAGAGTGAGCTGCACTATCTCCGCACAAAGGGGATTCCTACAAGATCAGGACAGCCAGGTTTGGAGAGCTGCACCACATGGCTTATCGAAGCCAGTGTCCTTGGGAGGTAAAGCCATCTTTAAAACTTTCAGTATTGCATAACACACTTCATTCCAGGGATTTACCAAAAGCACCAACCTAAAAGGCACTTTCTGAGGTTCACTAGAGAGAAATACCCACTTCCCAGTAAGGGAAGGGGCTGGAAAGTCCCACCATACGTTGTGACTTAGATCTCACAAGGGATGCAATCCAGATATCATTCTCCTTACAAGCAAATTTGTCAGCTAAAATTTCCAGAGATGTTTTTCCTTTGCAACTATATTCTTATATCCTAACTTTTAGGATATAGTTATCCTAAACTCCTATATCTCCACTCTCTCAGTCATTAGAAATAAACCAAGTGGAGATTACCTTCTGAAATACACATTGCTCAGTTGCAATTTCCACTGTTGATACCCTTCTGTACCTCCTTAATTCTGTTCACCAACTAGATAAATTTCTACCAAGTACCTACAGTTGTGCAATGAAGAGAAATCAGTGAATAACGTCCAATAGCATTCTTTCTACAGCTTCATGTTGTGTTGCATTTATATATATTCTTATCACATTTTCATGAGAATTACACAAGTATAGCATGTGTTTTCAACACCCATGCTAAAAACTCCCCTTGCTTCTTCCTCCTTTGCCTTACAAATTGCTTTTTATGCTAACAAATACAACTAAAGTATTAGCCTATGCTAACTAACCCAAGTAAATTAGTATTTGATGTTGATTCACCCAACTTTTTTATTCCATTCCAGTCCCGTAGGAACTGCTACCTGTTGCAAACAAGATGTGTTCATTATCAGTTCCAAAGAAGACAGACAGTCCCCCAGTGGGTTCCTATCACTTCTTGAACCTCCCAAATAATAGCAGTGATCATCCTGTACTGAAATTGTGAAATTGTCTTTTCACTTGTCAGCTAACCCCAGTATAACATGTTTGCAGAGTAAGAAATGTCTCTGTCTTATTCAACATTGCCATCCCACTACCTGGGGTAAATGCTCTGTTCAATGAATGATCACAGGCCCTCTTTGTTTTGTATGCATGTCCTCTGATTCAAACTGCTGACACCAGTATACAAAATTATCCCACACCACTCTGTTGCAGAGAAGCTCAACCATGCCTTACCACTATCTGACCCCTTTCAATATCCTTTCTCAGCTGTTGTTTTCTGCTTCTTGAAAGCATAGCAAATCACAGGACCACTCTTTTTCAGTACATTCTAAAAAATAATCAACTTACAAATCATGCCAGGAGAATCTCATTAAGCTCTTTTGATGCAATTAATACCAATTCATAAAAGAAAATGTCCTAAATCCTGACTTTAACAATGATGAAAGATCAGGGATATGTCTAATTCAAGTCACAAAACTGGACACCATCTCTTTTGCCATGAGCGTAATGAAAGGGATTCAACTGGCTGCATGAAGGAAAACAAAAGTAAAGTTTAAGTAATGGCGTATTAAATTTGTTTGGTGGTAGGGAGAGTTTCTAATGCTATAATATAGGGATTACGTTTGAACTGGCTTTTCCCACCCTTATTAATGACTTTGGGGAAGAGAAACAAATAGCATCTTAATAAGCTCTGCAGGCAAATGACAACATCCATCTGTGCGGTGTTGTTAACATTCAGAGCTGAGAAATGAAATCAAGTAATACAGTCAGATTAGGAATGGAGGCAGGCAATAAAAATAAGTAAGCTAATATCTCTGTAGGGAATGTTATAAAACACCTTTCTGTAATGGAAGGAAGGTCCTTGTAAAGGTAGAATAGTAAAAGAGACATAGAACTGTTATAAGAAACTAAAACAAGATTTACAATGAGTGATGACAGCTTAACACACACACACACACACACACACACACACACACACACACACACACACCAATGACTGAGGTATGGATGGCACAAATACCAGCAGCAAGTCCCACTTACAAGGGACACAGTCATCTCAGAAAGGACCCAGTGAATCAGCATCACCGGGTTACACTTAGTTCTCAGGACTCCTGGTGAGAAAAAGACAAATAAAGTAAGTTTAAGAGGCAGAAAATAATGATAAAAAACCTCAAGGAAAATTTATATGGAAAGATTTGAAAAATCAGATCCATGTGGTTTTCCTAAATAATGTCTTTGGAGATATAGAACCATCTCCAGATGTCTATAGAGTGTACATATTTAAGAAAACATAAAAATTATTTAGAATGCTATAGAAAACATATGAAAATAAAGAAATAGAAAGAAATTGAAGGAAAACATTTATAATGTCTTTATTTGGATTTGGTAATAGTCTTTAAACAGACATGAAGCAAACACCACTATGGGCTAACTCTGAAGTCTTGCATTACATAAGATTTAGGGGTATTTTGTGGTACAAAAGAAAATTAAGGATTCTTCCCTTTCATAAATAACTAAGAGTACATTTCCCCACCTTTTCCTTCTTGTACTAAACCCCTGTGTTACCTAGCCTGTATTGAGAATACATGGAAAATATTTAAACCTCTATTCACACTCTTTTTTAAGATTTTATTTATTTATTTGAAAGAGAGAGATAGCTAGAGAAGAGAGAGAGCACAAGCTGGGATGGGAGGTGGAGAGGCAGACAGAGAAACAGACTCCCCGCTGAGCAAGGAAAACAGTAAAATAGTCAAACACTGAAACTCTGCTCAGTTCACAGTAAAAGAAAATTTCTATTTTAGCAGGTCATTGAATGGCACTTAAAGTTCAGGATTTTAGCAGGGATCACATATATCCTAAGGAAGGTTAAAACCTAAGCTTAGATTGCTGACCAAAATTTCCTTTCTTGACCCTCCCAATTAGGAAATAACAATAACAACAATAAAAATCATAACAAAAATATTTATGGATCACTAAGTAATATTGTAACACACTCAAAGATAGAGCCATTTTGTCTACTGGACAACTTTCATGGACCTATAGCAACAAAACAGTTTGATTAGAAATACAATGTGGGGGGCGCCTGGGTGGCTCAGTGGGTTAAAGCCTCTGTGTTTGACTCGGGTCATGATCCCAGGGTCCTGGGATCAAGCCCCACATTGAGCTCCCTGCTCAGCGGGGAGCCTGCTTCCTCCTCTCTCTGCCTGCTTCTCTGCCTGCTTGTGATCTCCATCTGTCAAATAAATAAATAAAAATCTTAAAAAAAAAAGAAAAGAAAAAAGAAATACAATGTGGGAAGGCTAAACAATAATTGAGAGGATAAGTAGATATGAAGTAACAAGTAACACAGTCAATCAGAACCTGGCCGATAAGCCTGAGGCAGTTCCATTGGCAGATCAAGGCAGGTAAGCCAAACAAAAATCAGGAGTGTGCAAATATCAGAAAACACAACAGTGGGGGGTGGGGCAAAGGTCAATATTTCAATAATACAGCCAGGCACCAGTCAATCAACTGAAGTTTAAACAAGGGGGAGTTGGCCAAGCGGTAGAGAGAAAGGCAGGCATGGAGGTCTGCAACAGGAAACAGGCTGCTACAAATTATGTGTTTAGCTTGGAGAGTATGGTGCTTTTCTGAGGCTAAGAAAATAATTAGGAACCAGGAAATGGAGGGCTATCTACAGCGTATTAAAGAGTTAGCACCTGATTCTGCAGGTGCTAAGGACCTGTGCAAGTTTCTTAGCAAGTGAGTGGTATCGTCAGGTCACGTCACATTTGAGAAAAAATAAATATAAATTGGTGGGAGACAGAGGCAAGGAGACCAGATGGAATTCCTTACAAGAAATAATAAGGCTATAGATTACAAAGTGGCCATGGATATGGAAAGAGAGTGGACTTAGGAGTTTCAAACAGAAACTGGAAGAGAGAGATAAAGGAGGGAGACCAAGGGTAAGAGACTCATAGCTTTCTGACCTGAGCATCAAGGTGGAAATAACAGGGCCTACAAGAATAAGGGAAACAAGCAGTTTCTCTTTCTACAAGAAGTAGGATGAACTGAGTTCTATTTTGCACAGAAGGACAGGGAGGAACTTCTGGGTAATTCATTCTGATTGTTTAAGCAAAAAAAGAAAGGAAAGGAAAAAATGAAGCTGAACATTACAGAAGTGGTAAGAGTATTTTACTGTGTTGATATATAGAAAACAGGTCCAAGACAGTAAAACATTTCATGTTTCTCTTCTGGTTAACAAAAAAGAAATTTTATTTCCGGTTAAAGTTTGTGATAACCTATTGTTTCAATTAATAAAGGTAGGCAGGATAAGTATGGGCTTTAAAATACAAATAAAATTAGTTGCCTTTGGAAAAGAGAGTATTTCCTGTGGTCTTAAATCATCCTTCAAAATGATGGGCTGTGAAACAAATGCAATCCTATTTATTTATGTGGCCTTTTCCTCAACATAGCAAAAATTTACACAAAATCTTACATTGCAAAGACACTAATATACTCAATTGCTAATCTGCAGCACACAAAATGTACAAAGCAAGGGATTTTTAAAACTTGTCATGCCATTCTAATGAAAAAGATTATTCCAAAATTCTTCTGCATGCTTTAGAAAAATTTCACAATTAAAATCCCCGTAATTTCTAAAATCATCCCCTGATACTTAATAAAGCATATCTATAACACTAACAATTACCTTATAGTTTATAAGGTTTATAATAGTTTATAAAATACTTTCATGGGACGCCTGGGTGGCTCAGTCATTAAGCGTCTGCCTTCGGCTCAGGTCTTGACCCCAGGGTCCTGGGATGGAGCCACTCATTGGGCTCCCTGCTCAGCAGGAAGCCTGCTTCTCCCTCTCCCACTGCCCCTGCTTGTGTTCCCTCTCTTGCTGTGTTTCTCTCTGTCAAATAAATAAACAAAATCTTAAAAAAAAAAAAAAAAACACTTTCATTACTGCACCACATTAAGAGAAGTCTGTATAGTCAGTATATCCATACATGTTAAAAAAACAACAGCTTTTTAAGACTGCATTTGTTAGTGTAAATCACAAAGTTTAAACTATTTCTGACCCCTGTTACAGGTGTAAGCCTGGGAATTGTTATTTGGTATCATTCGGTCTGCAAATAAATCACCGAAGACAAACCGTCCCCCCGGAAGCATTGGGGGAGCGAAAGGCTCCAGCACCACAGGCGAAGGGCTGTAATTTAGTTCAATCATGCATTTGTTATGAGAACTCTGACAAGCTTCAGCTCTACAAGGAAACTTGGCAACACAAAGAAATTCTGTGAAAAAATACTGTGCAAAAAAGGATCACTCCCCTCTTCTCATTCTGAGATAGAAGATGTGAGTTTCCCAAGGCTGATCTCTGAAGAGCAAATAAAATAGAAATTCCACACTAGTGCCTTGGAAAAACGTGTAACTCACAAAATGCTTCTTCTCTTGGCCTCATAAAATCAAACTTATTCTTCACGGAAACTCAAACAGCACCTGACATCTTCCCTGCTCCTCCCACCAGGTACACTTGCTGACCACATCCCCTCTCCAGAACACATGGTACTTTCCACATGGTATCTACACTTAGACAGTAATTGAATGCCTATGGTCAGGGACTTTCCAACTCATTTTGTGACTGCGGCTATAATTTTCCTGCATCAGGCACACAGGAAATGCTCATAAATGTTGTTGGGACACTTTGAAACCTTGGAAAGCTAAGTAGTCACTCCAACATGGCTAATGATTTTTCAAAACATTTTGGAAGTTCTTTTGGAACAGATTTTTAAGATTTTTAAAGTATTTCCACGGATAGCAGGTCCTGCCCTTCAGGTTAGAGCCTACTTTATTTTAGAAACTGTTGAAAGTCATGAAAAATCAAGCCTATAGTTGTGCACATTCTTCTTCCCCTGTTGATGCTAAAGAATGGTCCCTTTTCCTTCCCAGGGCAACCAATCCGCAAATACATGTGTTGAAAAAAATGAAAACGTGAGTAAGTGAAGTAAGTGGGAGGTCAAAGTGTATAGGGGTACATTTATCCAAAAATAAGAGATGTAATTATCAAACTGCTACAATCAGGCTCTACCCTAACTTTGGCAACCCATGGCTTTGACAATGAAGAGGAAAAGGGACCAAGTCCCTACCTGTCCCTGGTACTCTAAAACTTTCCCATTTGCCCAAAGAAGATGTTCTTGCAGATGAGAAATGATGGTGCAGAGACCAGATCAGAAATATGGGAGGATGGGATGCCTGGGTGATTCAGTTGGTTGAGTATCCAACTCTTGGTTTCAGCTCAGGCCTTGATCTCATGGGTCATGGGATGGAGCCCCACATCAGGCTCTATGCTCAGTGAGGAGTCTGCTTGGATTCTCTCCCTCTGCCTACCCCCCTCCAACCCTCTCTAAAATAAATAAATCTTTAAAAAGAAAAAAGTATGGGGAGAATTTGAACTGCCCATGAATTTGACTGGGACAGAAGAAATTACTCTAGGCTTAACAGGAAACAAGTTATTGGACTCTTGACAATAACTGCCATCCATCTTCTATATCTGCTACTACCTTGGCTCCAAATAACTCAGCACTAGAAATACCTTGACCAGAGGCCCCAGCCTCATGCTTAAGTGGCTTTCAAAAGCATTACTTCCCACTCTTCTGATCTGTTTCCCTTTCCTCCTAGGACTTACAGGGGCCTCCAGCATCACAATTACCATTCCCTGGCTCCCTACTACCCAAGTATGGCTCCTCATTTTCTAGTAAACATCAAGCTTGGTTGTGTGTCTAACCTCTGAGAGGTCAGACCTCATAGTAAGCCTTGATGGGAAATCAGGGACAGGGAAGAGGGAAGGAGGGAAAGAATACTCTGTACAGGATTTATACACATGACCACATTTCATCCACAAAACAACCCTATAAAGTATGTGTTGTTGTATCAGAAAACTGAGGCTCAAGGAGCTTAAATAACTTGTCTAAAACCTTACATCTGCACTGAGAGCAAAGCCTGGATTCTAGACAGTTATGAGACCCTGAAGTCCATGTTAGTCCCACTATATGTAACCCTAAAATGCAAACCAGTAAGATCAACTTCATCATAGGAATTACCACTAGCTTTGAAGACCAATTCAATAGAAGAATCTTCAAAATGCTTTATGAGCAATTATAGTGTCATGAGAATAAGTTAATAAATTTCCAGGGTAACTATTTGAAAGTCTTTTGAGTTTTTTCTCCATATATGGAATCTGAGTAAGAAAAAAAAAGGATCTAAAAGGATGGGGGCAGGGGGTTCTAACAGGGCTGAACCTTACACGTGTTGACCAGAGCAGATAATGTTAGAATTTTCTCTGTCTTTTTCCAGACAAATCCAATAAAGATGTCTGTATCTGTTATCTAAAATCAACTTGAAAGACTTGCCCCCTCCCACCTTAAGTGACTTCGAATAGAGAACATAATTCAACTTTAGTTCGGACAGCAGTTATTTCTTTCAATGTTTTTATAATATCATTCAAGCAAGTTTTCTTTTTATTTTATCCTTAGCAACTATAAGCAGAATGTCAACAGTGTTCAACATATTAGCTATATTAGAGAGAAAACATAATGAAACTCTAAAGACCTTGATTATTGGGGCAATGAAAAATTCATGCCCTGCTCTGGTGGAGCAAAGCTTTGGCAGGGTTAGTGAGACGACTTCAAAGTATACCAATGAATTTTCCAACCTGCTATTTCAGATAAATGGTTTTCATTTTTCTGTTTGCTTGTGTTTGATAAGGTTACTGGATTGATTCAAGTTGTTTGCAGCGCCTTGAAGGCAAAGGATGTTGCAGCATACAGTGTCTTTGTGACTCACTATTGCTTTTCTAAGGAAGGTTCCGATCATAATACCTGACATAACAACAGATAATATTCCACTTCTTATCATATTTTAATTTTGCTCTGGAATAAGTAAATATAATTACCAAAAACGACCAATGAAGATTCAATGTTAGTGCTTATGCATGTTCTTTAACCTATAAGTAGACCATTGGAAGATCTCCTTTAAACCATGATTCTAAGGCTCAGGCCACAGCAGGACATATATCAAAATACTGATTCTCTACTTGGACCTGAGAATTCTAAAAAGAATTCTATTTTCTCCATAATCACAAAACAGTATTATCATGGTCTGAGTTTTACAGGCCTCCCCCAAATTTATAAGTTGAAAACCTAATCCCTAATGCAATAGTACTTTGAGGTGGGGCCTTTGGAGGTGATTAGAACATGAAGGTGGAGACTTCATGAATGAGATTCATGTCCTTATAAAAGAGACCCCAGAGAACTCAGTCACCCCTTTCACTATGTGAAGACACAGTAAGAAGGCAGGCCTTCACCAGACTCTGAATCTGCTGGCACCAGATTCAGAGTTTCCAGTTTCCAGAACTGTGAGAAATAAATGTTTATTGTTTATAAGCCACCCAGTTTATGGTATTTTTATTACAGCAACTCAAACAAATTAAGACAAGTACCAAGAAAAATGTTTTGACCTCTTAAAATATAGATCTTTGGAAAGTAAATCCTTCTACTCTTCCCATAAATAAACTGAGCATTTTGAAGTAAAATTCATCCCTGGAACCATTACCCTACCTTTATCCAGAGTTGACAGAATGGTTCATGAAGATTTGTGGCTTTGACGGGTTTAGATACAGACATCTAAACCCATTGTTTCCCGCTAATCAGAATACCAGCCATAGAAATCTCAAATGCGAAGACCATTTTTGAAGATATCTGGTCTTCTTCTGGATTGCAAGTTCAACTTTCTTATCATGGTGCCCAAGCTAGGAAAGCTATACTTTCCACACGAAGATGTTTTCTCCTGAATAAAGACCTCATTGCTAACCTCCAAAAACAAAACAAATGAAAACAAAAAACCCATAGAAAATTGAGATCATAGCTCCCTTCCTTCTTTTAGGCTGATTTCTGAAAAATGAAGAGTAAGAAATCAGAAAAGGAAATACTTGTGTTGTGTTGTGCTGTGTTGTGTATTCAACATCTAGCACTATACAAAGAAGGTAGAAGAATTACAGAACTATGAAGGGTAAAATGTTTCCTTTGTGTCAGGAGTTTAAAAACTAGAGTTAGAAACTAATATAAAAATTTTGAATATATTCCAAATAAAGGGCAAAAACAAACATGAGGGGAAAGATGAGAAGCCAGAACTTGGACAAGTATTTCAGTGTGAACAAAGCATTTCTACTGTGAGAGATCTCTGGAGCTTTTCAGTGTCCTCTACAGGCTCTACTCCATGGCCTCTTCCCCTCACTGGAGAACCCTCAATGCCATGTCAGTTTCTTTTCACAAACTCTTCCACTTAATTCATTCAAACAGAATATATAGAATGCTTAGTTAGGAGCATTGTTTTAAGCAATGAAAATACAACAATGATATAAAACAAAATATTTGAAAATACATAAAACAAAAATATTTGCCCTCATTCAGATTACATTTTAGTGGGTGAAGACAGACCATCAATAAAATAAACATGTAAAATATATAATATTCTAGAAAGTGATAAGGGGTACAAAGAAAAATTAAGCAAGGAAAAGGGATAAGGAATGCTGGGAGGGAATAGGTACAAAGACAAATAGGATGGTCAAGGAAGGTATAGTAGGCAGAATAAAGGCCCTCAAATATGTTTACATCCCGGTGTGACAAAAGTGATGTTGCAAATGTGATTAAGTTAAGAATCATGAGATAGAGAGAGTATCAGGGTTTCTGGGTGGATTCAGTGCCACAAGGGTCCTTTTACGGGAAAGGGGTAGATGGCACATTCAGAGACAGGAGATATGGCAGTAGAGGTTGGAGGGAAAATTGCTGGCTGGAAGGGCTATGAGCCCTGGAATGTGAGCGTCCTCTAGAAGCCGGAAAAGGTAAGGAAATGAATTCTTTTTTTTTTTTTTTAATTTTTATTTGTTTATTTACAGCATAACAGTGTTCATTGTTTTGGCATCACACCCAGTGCTCCATGCAGTACGTGCCCTCCTCATTACCCACCACCTGGTCCCTCAACCTCCCAACCCCCCCACTCCCCCGCCGCCCCTTCATAACCCTCTAGTTGTTTTTCAGAGTCCATAGTCTCTCATGGTTCATCTCCCCTTCCAGTTTCCCTCAACTCCCTCTCCTCTCCATCTCCCCATGTCCTCCATGTTATTTGTTATGCTCCACAAATAAGTGAGACCATATGATACTTGACTCTCTCTGCTTGACTTATTTCGCTCAGCATAATTTCTTCCAGTCCCGTCCATGTTGCTACAAAAGTTGGGTATTCGTCCTTTCTGATGGAGGCATAATACTCCATTGTGTATATGGACCACATCTTCCTTATCCATTCATCCGTTGAAGGGCATCTTGGTTCTTTCCACAGTTTGGCGACCGTAGCCATTGCTGCAATAAATATTGGGGTACAGATGGCCCTTCTTTTCACTACATCTGTATCTTTGGGGTAAATACCCAGCAGTGCAATTGCAGGGTCATAGGGAAGCTCTATTTTTAATTTCTTCAGGAATCTCCACACTGTTCTCCAAAGTGGCTGCACTAACTTGCATTCCCACCAACAGTGTAAGAGGGTTCCTCTTTCTCCACATCCTCTCCAACACACGTTGTTTCCTGTCTTGCTAATTTTGGCCATTCTAACTGGTGTCAGGTGGTATCTCAATATGGTTTTAATTTGAATCTCCCTGATGGCTAGTGATGATGAACATTTTTTCATGTGTCTGATAGCCATTTGTATGTCTTCGTTGGAGAAGTTTCTGTTCATATCTTCTGCCCATTTTTTGATATGATTATCTGTTTTGTGTGTGTTGAGTTTGAGAAGTTCTTTATAGATCCTGGATATCAACCTTTTGTCTGTACTGTCATTTGCAAATATCTTCTCCCATTCCGTGGGTTGCCTCTTTGTTTTGTTGACTGTTTCCTTTGCTGTGCAGAAGCTAAGGAAATGAATTCTTATGACGAGAAAACGTGTGTTCTTTTAAGTCACTGAATTTTTGCTAATTGCCTATAGCAGTAATAAGAAACTAAAACAGATAATGTCACTGAGAAGATGACATTTGAGCAGACTTAGAGGTGGTGAAGGAACCTCTCTGCAGATATCTGGGGGAAGGGTGCAAACAGCAGAATGTCCTCTGCAGAAACATCCTTAGCCATATGCATGAAACACAGCAACAACAGGAGTGGGGTGAACAGGAAGAAGCAGAGAGAGTAGGCTGGGTCAGCTCATTTGGGGTCTTATTTGCCACTGTAAGCACTTTGTCTTATTCTGAGTGAGACATAGAATTTAGGAGGGGTTATGAATATTTATAGGAATTTTGAATGCTTACAAGAAGAATAAAAGTGATGTGCTGAAAACCAACGGGGGGAGTGTAGATGGATTTGTAGCATTTGCTGATTTCTCTGATGTAAATACTCTCACCATGCTTGACTTCAAGCTACCAATTGTTTAACAACCAACTCACAAAATTCCTAAATATTTAATTATCAGATTCAATATGACATTCCTCATATGATCCCCACTTGCCAATTGCATACTATATCCCATCTGGGCTAAATAATTTAGGAGTCAACTAACTAGTGGCAAAATATATAAGAAAGGACTCAATAAAAATCAGTGAGAAGATACTTGCATTTGATAGATGCCTGATTCTAGAATCTAATTTCTCCTCATCTGCTCTGCCTAGTGATTAAATGTTGATTTAAAAAGAAGGACTTCTCCTCCATATGAGAATGTTGCCACCAAATAAATAGAAGACAAACTTTAACTGTATTCAGTCTTGTCTATTTTTCATTATGTTCAACAGAAACATTATCAGAGGCTAGCTTCATGAAAGGAGATATTGTGTAAAAAAATGTTAATGTATATTGGATGAATCGAAGGGAAAAAAGTAGATGGATAGGAAAGAAGCCACTCTTGACGAAACCAATGAAGAAGCTAAATTTAAGAGGCCCTGGAGAAAAAAGTGGCTCTAACATAAAAGTATACAATCTTAGAGTTTCAAGAGAGTACCTAGTCTATCAATATAATTTACACTATATTTTATATACACTGAAATGTACATCAAATGCAGACATCATAAGTAGATTATGTCCTAGGAAAACATGATCAGGATGGCTCATAGTGACATTTCTTTTACAGGGACAGTCATCACCATTCTTTTTCTAACATTGGAAGCCAATATGGAGCTAATCACATTAATGTAAATTATGAATTTATATTATGAATTAATTAATTAACTAATGAATTAATGTAAAGTAATATAGCTCAGCACTCTCCATTAAAACTTATTTCTTCATTCAAGGAGTAGATATGCTACCCAAAGCAATTCTCATATTCAGTCCAATCTCCATTAAAACACCAAGAGCATTTTTCACAGAACTAGAACAATCAATCTAAAAATTTGTATGGAGCCACAGAACACCCCAAATAGCCAAAGCAATCTTGAAAAAGAAAAACAAAGCTGGATGCATCACAGTTCTGGACTTCAAATTATATACAAAGCTGTAGTGATCAAAACAGTATGGCATAAAAGTGGACAGAGAGATCAATAGAACAGAATAGAAAATCCAGAAATGAACCCAGAGCTATATGGTGAATTAATCTTCAATAAAGCAGGAAATAATATTCAGTGGGAAAAAAAAACAGTTTCCTCAACAAATGATGTTGGGAAAACTTGTTAGCTACATGCCAAAAAAAAAAAAAAAAAAAAAAAAGAAAAGAAAAGAAAAAAGAGAGAAAGAAAGAAACTGGACCACTTTCTTACACTATACATGAAAATAAATTCAAAATAGACTAAACAATGAAATGTGAGGCATGAAACCATAAAAATCCTAGAGGAGAACAGTTAGTAACCTCTTTGACATTGGCCATAGCAACTTCTTTCTAGATATGTCTGCTGAGGGCAGGGAAACAAAAGCAAAAATAAACTACTGAGATTTCATTAAAATGAAAAGCTTTTGCATGGAAAAGGAAACAACAAAACTAAAAGGCAACCTACAGAATGAGAGTAGATATTTTCAAATGACATATCCAATAAAGGGTTAGTATCCAAAATATATAAAGAGCTTATAAAACTCAACACCCAAAAAAACAAATAATCTAGTTAAGAAATGGGCAGAAAACATGAATAGACATTTTTCCAAAGAAGACATACAGATAATTGACAGACACATGAAAAGATGCTGAACATCACTCATCATCAGGAGACTGCAAATTAAAACTACAATGACATATCCCCTTACACCTGTCAGAATGGCTACAATCAACAGTACAAGAAACAACAGATGTTGGCAAGGCTGTGGAGAAAGGGTAACTCTCCTGCACTGGTGGTGGGAATGCAAACTAGTGCAGCCACTCTGGAGAACCGTATAGTTTCCTCAAAAAGTTACAAATAGAACTATGCCACAATCCAGCAATTGCACTACTAGGTATTTACCCAAAGAATGCAAAAAATACTAATTCAAAGGGATACATGCACTTCAGTGTTTATAGCAGCATTATCTACAATAGCCAAACTATGGAAAGAGCCTAAGTATCCATCAATTAATGAGTAGATTTTAAAAAGAGAGAGAGAGAGATGATATATGATGGAATATTACTCAGCCATAAAAAAGAATGAAATCTTGCCATTTGCAACAACATAGATGGAGCTAGAGTATTATTCTAAGTGAAATAAGTCAGAGAAAGACCAATAACGTATGATTTCACTCATATGTGGAATTTAAGAAACAAAACAAGTGAGCAAAAGGAAATAAGAGAGAGAGAGAGAGAGAAAGAGAGAGGGGCAAACCAAGAAAGAGACTCTGAGCTGTAGAGAACAAACTGATGGTTACCAGTAGGGAGGTGGGTAGGGCAATGGGTGAAACAGGTGGTAGGGATTAAGGAGAGCACCTGTGATGAGCATCAGGTTTTATATGGAATAATTGTACTAATTGTATACCTGGAACTAATATAACCCTTCATGTTAACTAATTAGATTTAAATAAAAACTTAAAAAATTTTTTCATCCCTTTTTATGGCTGAGTAATATTCCATTGTTTTATATACCACATTTTGTTTATTCATTTATCCATCAGTGAACATTTGGGTTATTTCTACCTTTTGCCTATTGTAAATAATGATGCTATGAATATGGGTGTGCTATACCTGTTTGAATCCCTGCTTTCAACTCCTTTACATATATATCCATCTATGAGTGGGATTGATGAATCATATGGTAATTCTACGTTTTACTTTTTCAGCAACCAGCATACTATTTTCCACAGCAGCTCTACCATTTTACATTCTCACCAGCCAAGCACAAGTGTTCCAATTTCTCCACATCATTGCTCACACTTGTTGTTTTCTGGTTTTTTTTTAAATAATAGCCATCCTAATGAGTATAAAAATGTGTTTTTAATGCCCCTCTTGTGATTCTGTGATTCTAATGTGTAACCAGGGAAACAAACAAAAAAAAAAGTATGGGGCATGGGTCCGAGGCTCAATTTTTCATCTGGGTAAAATGAAAAATAAAATCTAACTTTAAGGGTTGATGTGATGATTAAATGAGTGCCCAATAAAAAGCAGTCAACAAATGTTGATCTCTCTCTCATCCCCCAGATTTCTATTAAACTTCCTCCCTCAATGTCCAGGAAAGCTCTGTGAAGTTTTTAAACTATGTAGATTTGACAAAGGGCTGATTTTAACTTCAGTTTTTCTTTACCTATAGATCTTGCAACAGATGTCAAATGTGTCCTCGATTACATCTAAATAGCACTGCACCTGCACCCAGCTTTCCTTTCAAATGAAGTTCTCATCAGTTCTATTATTAAAAAAACAAGAAGCAGCTGTAATGCTCATGGAACCAGTGGGATTACACTTTAAAAATATAGCTCTGCCAAGAGTTTTAGTTTATTGACTAACTCCAACAAGTTGTCCAGTTAAATTAATAGACTGCTCTGGTACCATAAAATCCTGAAATACTTGGCAAATAGCGGTAACAAAATATTTTGCAAGTAAAGTGTACATGTATGACACCTTAGAAATGCTTCCGGAGATAAGCAGTGAAGGTGTTTATTTTTAATTAGCGTGTTTTCTTTCATCTCTTAGTCACAACCATGGATTACTTCATTGGTTGAACACTCATTACACATCCTTTGTGAAATGCTGAAGATCTGCAATAATCTTATTACTGGGCATCTGACACAAAGCTCCAAGAACCACAGACCAATGAGTTGACTATTTAATATCCAAGGAGTCTGCAACAAAACACTGAACAATTGACTTGCAACAAAGCTAAAAATCAAACTACATTAAAGAATAGGGTTCAAGTTGGACTTTCTACAATGTGCTCCACAACCATGGATCAATGAAATATTGGAAAACTCAAACAAATTGCGGCTCGCTGATACGTGTTTATCCTATGGTGTCACAATGTGGCCAATCAAAACAAAACAACTATATAAGTGATTTTTCAAAGCGAAGTCAAAAATTTGTTAAAACAAAGAAAACTTCTTGCAATTTTCAGTTTGTTCAGATTAAACAATTCACAGATTTCACATGTCCCTCTATATAAACCCAAACTTTTGAAAGGTCAACCTTAGGTAAAATTCAAAATAAAAAGCTTCTGATTGGCAGGCTTCACCTCTCCAGGCTTCCTCCCTTATGCTTCACTTTCTTTTCCTTATGGGTGCCACAGATGCTTTCAGTGAATCCATTAGGTGACTTAATGTATACTGGCCAGTTGAGGAAGTTCTCTCTAAAGAACTAACACTTAGGCTGAGATCTAAAGCAGAGCTTCTCAAATTTTCCTATGTACATGACTCACATGAAGATTTTGTTTTAGTGCAGACTCTGATTCATGAAGGCTAGAGTGGAACCTGAGTCCTAACAAGCATCCCCAGATGCCCATGTTGCTGGGTTGGGACACCATATAGAGTAGCAAGGATACAAGTGAATGCTAGCCAACAAGGGAGAGTGAGTGTATCACAGCTCAGGCAACCCCGACTGAGCTCACAGATCTGAGAAAAGAGCAATATGGTTGAGACAGATGAGTGCTGGTGTGAGAGATGAGGCTGAAAAGGTAGATAGAATGTGTTAAGTGCTACTAGATACTAGGCACCAGGCTAGGCTCTGGGTAAATAGCAATAAAGGAGGCAAACCTAGTCCCTATATCATTAGAGCCTACAATCTAGCAGAATTACCTTGTGAGTGGGAAACCATTAACGATATTTAAACAGAGAAGAGACACGATCTAACTGAAATCTTTAAAGTATCTCTCTGGATGGTCTGCAGAGAAGGTAGTGGAAGGGTACAAAGCTAGAAAGAGGAGTTTATGTTTGCAGACCAAGTGGGAGATGTCAAGGGGGATGACAGGAGAGGATTATTGTAGCATATGTTTTTGAGGTAGAATAGCAGAGCTGGATTGCAAACAGTTATGGTAGAAGTGTGGCAGGAACAAGGAAGCATCAAGGTTTATTATTAGTTATTTCTGGCAGAAGCAAGTAAGTAAAAGAAAATAATTTGTATGAAGAACAATAAAACTGGAGAATAAATAAATAGGAAGGAATAGATACAGGAAGAGGCATAAGTTTGAGGGCAGAACTCAAGAGTTCTGAGTTCTGGTTTAGGAATGCCTATGAAAATCCAAGAGGGAGTTTTAAGAAAAGATTTGGACATAATGTTTCAGCACTTAGCAGGAGAGGTCTATAGGACAAATTTATATTTGGGAGTCATGATAATTTAAATTATATTTAAAACCATAGGAATTAATAAAATCTTATTTTGAGCCTGAGTAGACTGAGATTGAAGACACAGAAGGAGGAGATGAGGGGAAAGTCTGAGTTAGCCAAAGAAAAGGAGCCAAGTATAGAGTACAAACAAGACCCCTAAAAAAGAGGGTTTAAGCTAGAGGAAGAGGTCCACTCTGCTGAGTGTTCCTGAGATCTCACTGGACTTAAAAACAGAAAAGCTATTAGGGACTTTATGGACTCACTTGTGTTCCTCCAAAATTCACATATTGAAGTCCTAACCCCAGTACCAAAGAATGTGACTATAGTTGGAGATAGGGTGTTTACAGAGGTAATTAAGGTTAAATGAGGTCTTGTAGATAGACCATTATCAATGACTGGTGTCCTATAAGAAAGAGAAGATTAGGACACAGACAGAGGGAGGACAATGTGAGGACACAGTGAGAGAAGGACACACTATGCCAAGAAGAGCGGCCTCAAAGGAAACTAAACCTGAAGATACCTTGATCTTGAACTTCCAGCCTCTAGAACTGTGAGAACATAAATTTCTGTTATTAAGCAACCCTGTCCATGGTATTTTGTTATGGCAACCCTAGCAAACTAATACAGTGACCTTAGCAAAAGTAGTGCAATGAACTCTGTGAAAGTGAAAGTCAAGTTGGTGGGGATAAAAGAGTGAAAGGAAAATGAGGAAGGGAAGGTAGTAAAAGTGGAATATTCTTCAGGAAAATTTGGCATGAAGGAAGAAGATAGATGGCTCCGTAGCTAGAAAGGCATGCAGAGTCAAAGGAAGGGTCTCTCCAAGATGGAAGATAACATTTTTTAAATGAGAGATTTATATTTGGGGGTGCCTGGGTGGCTCAGTTGGTTAAGCCTCTGCCTTTGTCTCAGGTCATGATCTCAGGGCCCTGGGATCAAGTCCTGCATCAGGCTCTCTGCTCAGCGGGGAGCCTGCTTCCCCTTCTCTCTCTGCCTGCTGCCCTGCCTACTTGTGATCTCTCTTTCTCTAGCAAATAAATAAATAAAATCTTTTAAAAAAAGAAAGAAAGATTTATATTTGCAGGCTGACAGAATATATCAAGAAGGCAAGAGATTGAACTGTGGATGAGAAATGGAAAAATAATGAACAGAATCCCTGAAAAGCCAGGAAAAGAATGAACCCAAGATCCTGTAGAAATCCTGTAGAGGGATCTTTTACCAGAAGAAGGATACTTCTTCCATGGCCCCACAATTGTAGAAGCTTGCAAATAACAGGTAATATTACAATTACAGAGCTTTATTCTTTTCAATAAATTTGGTTGTATATTTTCTAAGACTGTTCACTCTGTGAATTAAGTGGGGCAGACAAAGATATCTATATTTTACATATGAAGAAATAAGGTCCAGAAAAATGAAATAGTTTGCTTGAGATCATACAATGGGTCAGTCACCCTGTTAGCTTTAGATCACAGGGCTCCTGACATTATTTCACACCAGAAATGTAGATCGAATTAGATACAGTGTCAGTTATTATATTTTTAAATCTTAAAAATTAGAAAATTCTTTGTAAGATTTTTACTTATTAACAAAGTATACATCAGAGGGTCAGCCCCCTCAAAGTGTTTTGTTACCCAAATCACAAAACACAAAGAGAGGTTCCCTTTTCCGCTTATTTGCATGAGTAAAATAAGGTCTAGGTCAAACAGGAAATTCAAATAGAGGAAAATTATTTTTGGAGTGATGAAATTAAAGCTAGCACAATAGGTGAATGAAGTTCTAATTAAGTGAAAAATGATGAAGTTCAAAATGAAAGGATTTCACTTTCATGAATCTGAGACTAAGGGGGGGAAAGGAAATGAAAATGACACAAAATCAGAAGTGGGGGGAGGGAATAGAAGAACCATTAGTTAGAAAAGCTCTTCAAATTCAAGAGGACTATTAAATGTATGGAATCCTAAGAATAAAAACTCCAACTGGGAAAAACTCTGAAGAAAATGATCTCCCACTCCCGTGAGATAGCAAACATGATTTAGGTAAAAAGCTTTTAGTTTTATGACTGGGGAGGTAGCAATAAAGAAAATGAACTTCCTGCCAGTGATTTTTTTTTTCAAGCCCTGCCAATTCCCACGTCTGGGGAAACTATAAAGAATATCCAGCCTCACGTTAAAAGAATTGCCGCAGATCTCCAGCTTACCTGCGTTCAAGCATCTGAACATCTATAAGCCTAGTCCTAGCCCAGCCTGGAAGTGACGGGGTCAGGAGACCCTTTGCTGTTCTTCAGCTTCAGCTGCACTGTCTACATGTCAGCAAACCAGGGCCATGGACAGTAGGTGCTGGAGAGACACAGAGTGCTGAAGCAAACAGCTGATGAAAAGCAGAATCTTTTCTGTTTGGCAGCAATACCAATTCCATGAAGCACATTTCTTTTGAAGCTTTCCAAACCACTTCAAAAGCAAGTTTTCTGGTATGGATCAAGAAAGCTAGGCAAATTGTCCCCAAGTGCATAGCCACTAGCCAAGATATTGATGAGGGAAGGCAGCTGGTGACCAATGCTCAGGCCGCGGTACAGTCCTTGTCAGAGCTCTGTTTAACTCCAGCAGGCGTGAAAAGCATTTGAAGAAAGCAGGGTTGATTTTTGTGATCTTCAGCTAACCCAAATGTGGACAGTTCCCTAGACTCCTGGCAGCACCTTCCCCCAGAGCCTGCCTGCTTTATGATGGCCTGCCCAGGCTCACTATCACCAGACTTGTCTTCTGTCCCTGTCAAAACTGAGCAGTGCTGTGTCTGTTTCCCTTTGGACTGTACAACTAACTAATTGATCCTATAAATCTGTTAAGTGAACTTTCATTAGCTAGGATGCAACAGGAAGTTACTCAAATAAGAGGACTGAAAGCTATCAGCAAAAGGGAAAAAGGGAAAGGACAAAAGCTGGGAATGAACGTGTTTTGTTTAGCAGAACCAACAGTTGCAGCCAAGAAAAGGCTCAGCTGGGTGTTTCACCTAATAGCCCCTAGCTAGGTGTGTCTCCCCTGACAGCCCCTATATAAGCCAGTTTGAGCTGGATTGGAGTTGACTGTCTGCACACAAGCCCCCCCCCCCCCCCCCCCCCCGGAATTGTCCCGAAGTTACCTTTAGCTCATTATAATACAAAGATCTCCTCCTGTGGGTGGGGTTTTCTGCCATTTTTAAAGCCTACTATGAATGCACTAGCATGTTGACACACTAAGCGTGCACAATTAAACCAGAAGCGTCTAAGTAAGTTCCTTAAAGTGTATGCAAGCTCCCTGCCTCTACCCCCTAATACACTGAATGAAAGCTTCCTATATTAAGCCTATGGGCAGACAGTGCTTTAAGAGCTATCTCCCTGTCTCCTAACTTAACACAAGTAATACAAATTCCTTTGTTTCCAGCACTTCTTGGGTTGTGTTCAGTTTGATGCACTCCAAGCAGTGAGCTCCTTGAGTTTGGTTACATTTCTACTCATGGTTTCATGAACACTGCACACTGACAAGTTGGCTAACAATGACCAAACTCAGCTCTGCGCACTTCAAATTGAACCGAGGTCCATTTAGGTTGAGCAAACCTCTGAGACCTAAACGTAAAATCTGAGGTGGCTTTTTTCATCTCTCTCAGTCCTTTCTCTGGCTTTTTTTTTTTAAGTTTTCATAAAAATTATTTTATTTAACCCAAAAGGGAAACTAGCATGACATTTGAACGAACATGGCAAGTCAACAAGACCAAGAATTTGGAGACAGTCTTTCAGAACCCCACGAATTACATGACGTTTATCAATGAACAGCGCCCCCCCAGCACCACGCATCTCTCAAACTCCAAACCTCCACTTTCAGCGGCAAAGTTTAAAGTGGTAATTTTCCCCTTGTGAAATCTACAGTTAAAGATTAATTCCTGAAAACTAAGCATTCTGAAGAATCAAAGAAAGAACCCTCTGGTGAAGAGATGGCCAAAAGGTGGTGGTCCAGAATTAGACAAAAGTGCTACAAACCTCCGCACCATCTTTTCCTGTAGCCGCAGTTCTTAGTCTCTCTGAACCTAGGTTTTGGCATCTCTAAAATGGAACTAGTAACCTGTACCTCAAGAATATTATTGTGGGGGGTCAAATGTGAAAATACTCAAAATTACTTAATGTGGCCAGTACTTAACATTGAAAAAAATACATTACTAGCCTTTCGAGCTCTCATGTCCAAATAGTGGGATTTCTAACAGACAGGAGAGGTCCTATAAGTGGTGGTTCTAATTTACCGCAAATCAATCAGGAAGTCTGCCTTAGACCAAAATGTTACCTTTATGAAAGTCTAGAACAAAGAACAAAGGGGTGGGGTGGGGTGGGGGGACAACATCTCCCTCCAAGAAGCTGATTAATGATTTACATAACGTAACATAATTCTTTCACCATACTTGTTTCTCAAAACTCCATTTAGATTTCAGTTCCACAAAGGAAATAAAATTTGTTATAATCCAAGTGATTAAGACGGTATCCGGCAGGGAACAAATTTCCCCATGACGTCCCTAAGAAAGATATATAAATAACACTTTATTACTACCCAGAGATTTTCCGCAAATACAGAAAGAGGTCTAATGAGCTAAGCTTAAGGTTGGAGGGATTTTGTTACTAACATGGTCTATTGCCAAAGCAGGCCAGAGACCTCCTCTATCTACTTCTCCCCAGACCCAAACCCTGTCTTAGATCTGGTCACGCCGGTGTGAGAGGACTGAAACACCTATCAGAGAGGAGGACAAGGAAGACAGCCAGCCAGAGACTGGTCTCAATGATGCCAGGGGAACTTGCCTAGGCTTTGAAGTTTTTTTGTTTTTCGTATTTTGTTTTCCTATTTTTTGATTGTATGGTGAAAGAGGAAGCCTTCGAATGATGCTTATGCAATGACAGTACCACAGAACTGGTTCTTATCTCACCATGAATGTTAAAGATTTCAAAGAATTTCTCATCTGCGTTGTGGTGCCCTTTTCACAGATTAATAAAGCTGCTACCCGAAAAGGAGTGAGATTTGCAATGAAAAAATGTTAGCACTCCCAGGGACTTAAAAAGTATTGTAGGAGAATGGTAAATAGGTCCTGGAATCAGAGAGACTTGATTCAAATCCCAGCTATACCATTTATTAACTGTGCAACCTCAGGCAACTCTCTCAAATTTAGTTTCTCTGCAAAACTGGACCAGCAAGAGTGGCCAACAACAGGGTTTCATGTGGATTAAATTAAATAATGTATATATAAAGCACTTAGCATTAACTTTATTCATAAATTCTACTGTATCATTTCAAAGCACATGCTTTTACCAACAGTGTTATAAAGGCTCCTATAATAGATTAAGCTATTAGGAGTCTTGTGGATGTCATTCGGAAAAAATCCTATGACTATAATAGGGTGCAAATCTTTAGAGAAAATAGTCGTGTGCTTTGTTTTTAACAAGTCCAGACAGAGAGCTTGGACAAGAATCAAGGCATAATTTTAAGTCTTTGTCTAGGAGCTAGATTTTTATCCAGGGGATACTGGTTGTTATCAGATATGCTATGAACTCCATGCTTGTGTCCTCCCAAAATTCATAGTGTGAAGCCCTAACCTACAATGGTTGGTATTAGGAGGTTGGGCTTCAGGGAGCTTCTTAGGTTTAGATGAGGTCCTGAGATAGGGAATGCACAATGGGATTAATGTTCTTAAAAGAAATAAGTCAATCAGGGGCGCCTGGGTGGCTCAGTGGGTTAAGCCGCTGCCTTCGGCTCAGGTCATGATCTCAGGGTCCTGGGATCAAGTCCCACATCGGGCTCTCTGCTCGGCAGGGAGCCTGCTTCCCTCTCTCTCTGCCTGCCTCTCTGCCTACCTGTGATCTCTCTCTCTCTCTCGCTGTCAAATAAATAAATAAAAATCTTTAAAAAAAAAAAAAAGAAAAGAAATAAGTCAATCAGAGAAAGACAACTATCGTATGATCTCCCTGATATAAGGAAGTTGAGAGGCAATGTGGGGGGCTTGAGGGTAGGAAAAGAATAAATGAAACAAGATGGGATCGGGAGGGAGACAAACCATGAAAGATTCTTCATCTCACAAAACAAACAGGGTTGGGGCGGTGGGGGGTAGGGAGAGGGGGGTGGGGTTATGGACATTGGGAAAGGTATGTGCTATGAAGTGTATAAATCTGGTGATTCACAGACCTCCACCCCTGGGGCTAATTATACATTATATCTTAATAAAAAAATAAAAAATTTTAAAAAAGAAAAAGAAGAAGAGAAAGAGACTAGAGCCCTCTCAGCCATGTGAGGACACAAGACGGCCACTGGCAAACAGAGAAGCAGGTCTCACCAGGTACTGGGATCTACCTTGATCTTAGACTTCCCAGCCTCTAGAAATGAGAGAAATAAACATTAATTGTTTAAGACTCTCCGTCTATGAGAACGTGTTATCGCAGCCCAAGCAGACCAAGATCTAAGGATTCTCTTTTTTTTAGAAATCCGGTTTAGTTACAGTCACCTCTCATCCTGAGACACCGTTTCCTCCCTCCTCCCAAGCTCTTGCTCCGTGGAGCCAACGCTTTAGCTCACATTTGAAGAGTCTGTCTCAGCTACTGTGGGGTCTTCTGTCTGACTCAGACAATCAAAGAACATTTGTAATGAAATTAAAACACCTCAGAATGAGGTCACAGATTCAGCCAGGAAGCCCAGATTTTGGTGTCAGTGTTGCCCCTGGGATGCACGTGAACACCATGTTTAGCTCTGAGCCGTGAACATTCGGCTATAACCTCTGGCGGGTGGCCTGTCTCTCTGTTCCAATGCAAGTCAGCCTAAGTCCCAGTCAGCCTTGGCCTTCACGGAGTGCCAGGCCCGCTGTAGCCACCAGCGACTCTGTCAAAGTCAGAACACGATCTGCCGGCTCCAAGTCCAGGGTTTCCCCTCAACTCCATAAGTACATATATTCAACAACTAGGCTTGCTTCATTTCCATTTTCTCACTTTGTTACTTCTTAGAATTCTACATTTCAAGCATCCTGACCTCCCCAACATTCCATAATCCTCTGGAAAGTGACACAGCAAATAGGCTGCATGCACAGTGCAAACAGAAGCTGATTTCCTTTTTCCATCATCTAAAAAGCACATAAGGCAATTTCTAAACCAGCAGTAAAATCTATTTATAAAGAAAGCTGATTTGTTTTCTGCACTTTCTAGTACAGAGTTTCAGTTTATTTCCTTACCATAAAAAGAGCCATTACTTTTTTTAAACAATCATAGTTAGTGCATTTTAGAAATGTTTTAATTTCAAAAAAAAAAAAAAACTTGCAAATTACAGTGTAAATAGCTTTCTTAAAATGGCCCCATTTTAGACCCAGTTTGCTGATTGATGATTTCGCTGTGCTTCAAGGCAGATGATTTCACAGTCATTGGGTATATAATATCATGATGTTTTATCTATTTATTTATTCAGGCTGTTAGTATCACTAAAAATATAATTATTATAAATGAAATTACAAGGGGAAAGGGAAATCTTCACTCTGACAATGTTCAATTTTGACCTTATCTAAAAGGTCATGCTAAAAACCATGTTTCTATAAGAAAACCCCTCACATTCCTTCTATGGGACAAACCTAATAGCAACCTAAAAACTAAATAATTATAGAAGAGCAACTATGGTAAATTTTTCAAGTACCTTGTGTTCCTGGGATCTGCTGCCTTGTGTTACTAGAAAGGAAACAGCAGCACCTTGTGGACAAATGAGAAAGTTGGATACATTTTCCTCAAGTAGTATCCAGTTGTATTAAAAATACTATTTTTTAGGTTTGTATAGCCCTTTCTCCAAAACAAATAGTGTCACATTTATATTTAAAGGACAGAATAGCCTTGCTTCTAGAGATTTATAAATGATCCCCAAAATGTTTTCAGGGGGACACATCACATAAGCATAGCTACATGGACTCTGAATTCCAAATTTGGGTGGGGAAAAAAATGATACAGATTTTTTTGAATGTACCCAAACTTAGAAGACCGACAAAAAAAGGCTTTAATCAGGCAGGTATCAGTGATGTCCATTCACACGATTCCTAATTTATGGTAATATCATAATCTAAAAATCAAATTCCAGCAACAACAGCACAAAAGGAAAGGGAAAGAAATGAGAGCTCAGAGTCTACCTCCACACTCCTGAACTCCTCCTCCTGTCCACCAGTCCACAAAGTCCCCAGCCTCTGCTTTATCCTCTCAACTCTCCTCCCCTCAGTGCACCTGCTTCCAGGGACCACTGACTGACTCCTCAGAACATCTGGAAGTCACTTTCTAACAAGGCATAAAGGAATGCTGGTTCTCCAGCCTGGGGCTCAAAGCTTAACATTTCTCTGTCCTTGTTGCTCTACCCCTACTATGCCACTGCACGTAGTAGAAAAGCAAAACACCAAAACGTATACCCTGACCTTTTATCTGTCCGCCATTTACTATCTGTTTGACTAAGTCCCAGAAGGGGCTGGGTACCTCATCCAAGATCCAGGCAGTACACCCTTATGATCACATGCCCTTATAACTTCCCACTTCTTCCACAGTGGAAGGCTTTGCTCCTCCTCTTGTCCAATGGGAACTGCCCCATATATCATACCTTTAACCAAGACATTCCCCTCAGCCAGACTACACTTAAGACAGACTTCTTCCTGACACCAGGTCCTGGAAATCCCTTTTCTTAGAATATTTACTTTAGGAAATTTATAACTATAAATTCTTTCTATCCTTTTAGAGATAAATCATTTTTAAAGCCTCCTGCCACTTTTACAACTCAAGGATGTCTTTCTCAAGAATCTGGGAGCCATGCCTTTGAAATGCAATCCTCAGGAGAGATAGCATTCCTATCTCCCAGTCTCTATGGGAGGGTGGGGGCCAAAATTTGATGGGTGCCTTGTTCCAAGTTATAAAACTACTTCCTGTTATGGAGATACAAGAAAGCTTATTTTTCCTTTGGTTCAACCCAAATAGCAAACACAGATGGCCCATGATCTCCCTTGTACCCTACCTCTTAAAATCCTCATGACCCTCTGTTTCAGTGAACTTGAATTCAGGCTGGATTCTCAGCTCTCTCCCCTACTGCAACAGCCTTGCATAAAGTCTTCCTTACTGGTTTAACTTTGTGTGGTGCAAATTTTTTTTCTTCGACACTTCCACCCTCTCTAACTAAAATCTACAGTGAAATCCTAATAGAATGGTATCCGGCCAAACTTCACTCTTGAATATGCAAACAGAGCCCTATGGGATTTTAAAACCCATATCGACCTCAATAAATTGTTTCTCCGAATTATTGTCTTGTTACAGGTTTCAAGTTCTTATTCTGGAATTGACAAGGAGAATGCTTAATTTTAATAAGCTCCTACCTACTTTTAATTTCTACTGTCACAATCCTAATGTTTTCCATGACAATGGTACTTCTGGCTGAGCAAAGGAAATGTCCAAACAGAGCAAAGAAAAATCTCACCAATGTATTTCAAGAAGTCACCTTCATTTAATATGGGTAGCTTAACTTAACATTACTATGAGGTCATTATTATTACTAGCCCCATTTTCTGGGAAATTAAGATTTATAGTTTGTAAATAGCCAGGTTAAGTCACATAGCATGGTAGATATGGCAGAAATACAAAGAAACAATACATTAGAAGTGAAGGAAGAAGTAGGGTTGGAGAGATGTATTTAGATTAATTACGGAAGGAAAAAAAAATCTTAAGAGGAGCCAAATTCTTGTTAGAAAAAGGAATGGTCAGGACTCTGGGGACTCAGTAAGATAGAAGAGAAGGTGAATTGGCAGTAAAAAAAGGGAGAGACAGAAAGAACAAGGACATTAGATACCACCACACTGAGAGTAGGTCTCAGTTATTGAAGAGTTAAGTTTATAGCCATGGGAGTGTGTAGCTCAATGAACTGGAAGTAAAAGTCAATGGAGTATTAAATTATAACACATAATACGTTGCTTGACATATGGTAGATTCCCCAGAAATATTAATAACCTTAAGAAAATCAGGAACTCCAAAGCTACTTACAGATAGTAAGCTGTTTTCATCATATTTAACTATGTGGACATGTTAGTATGCTCTCTAATGGGGAAATAATTCAACAGCCTTGATTACAGGCTGTTAAAAGGATACCTCAGATCATGACCCACCTAACCCTAACCCTAACCACTAAGTATTAGAGTTGCCAGAGCAAAGTATTGTAGGGAAAAATTGTGAAGGAATCTCAGATGGACCAAAGGGATAACCAGCTGTCTTCAATGGAAAATTCTACCTTGTCTAGCACAACCTTTGGGGTTATCTGAATCTATGGTGTCCCTGGGCCTTTCTTGTCTTTGAGCTATTTCTAATTTCTATAAATTGCAAATCACTGATAGCACTACAAATGATTCTTGTCTATAGAATTGAAAATGACTGACTTCTGATGGAAGTAGAATTAATATTCTTCCTCCTTCCATCTTACATCAAGAAGTCAGTTTTGAATCTATGGAAGCAAATCTATTTCAGTGTTCCTTACTGCCTAGATATGTGTAGACCTTTGAATTCTCCATAGAATTCATTATAGCATTTTATTAGATTGTTCATTAATTACTCAGTTAAATAAAATTTTTTGTCAAGTGTTCTTATATATTTGTAAGTAAATCATGATTACCCTCTTAAACAATTTTCCTTTGATATTACTAAAAATGTAATTCCTGTTCCTCACTAAACCTACTGAATGAATTGAAATCAAAGCCTTAAAGCCCAAGAATCTGCATTCTCTGGGTGCCTGGATGGCTCAGTCAGTTAAGCATCTGAGTTGATTTCAGCTCAGGTCATGATCTCTGGGTCATGACAAGCTCCACACTAAGCTTGATTCTCCTTCTCTCTTTCCCTCTACGTCACACCATTTGTGCTCAATCTCTCTCTCTCAAAAAAAAAAATCTGGATTGTTAGTAAGCTTTTCAAGTGATTTTTAGGCATATTAAAGTTCATTAACTGCTGAAGTCTATTACTATAAACGCTTGGGCTCAAATAAATTATTGTATTTATAATTCCATCCTCATTAAGGTAAAGTTTTGGTTAACACAAATGGAAGAAACACCTTTATTCAATAAGAGTGGGACCAGTAATGGGTAGATTAATTAAACATTTCAGTTAAGAGGGGGAATCCTAAAAAGTATTACACATATACCTATAAAACTGTTTAACTTAAAAGCTACATGTGTAAATAAATTTGTCAGTATTTTGTTACAGGGTCAAAGCCTTAGGTAGATTCACTGGCACTTCTTGCAGAAACCATGCCAGTGATGCATTGTCCCTGATTTCGAGCTTCACATTCTAGATATTGAAAACTGGGGCAAAGCAGTCCACAAACTGAGTCACAGATTTTACAGTTTTTCCCATTTGTTTCCAGTTGTCTTGCCTACAATTTAATCTAGCAGCAACTGTTTTATTTTTTCATCTTTCCAATGCATCCAGCTTATTTTTCAGAGAACCAATACTCTTATTTTACTCATTTTCTCAACTCACATAATATTTAATTAAATGATATAATTATGACAGTAGGAACAAATGACACAAACACATCTGGGGACAAACACAAATGTGTCTTAGAAAATATACAAGGTATATATGGGCATTAAGAGTAGATTTTTAGAAAAAGAGTAGCTCAACAGTTTTCAGCTTATAGTGGATATTAGTAGGTTTAACAGGAATACCAGAGAATGTTGGTTTATTGGGCAAAGCAGTTAGTGGAGGTCAACTAAGGGAGCACCAAAATGTCTTAATTCCTCCCACTGTGTCTTACTTTGTGCAGGAAATACTCCAAGACAGGGTAAACCTCTGAAAAGGGCCAGGTGATAAATATTTCAGGCTTTGCCAGTCACAAAGTCTCTGTAGCAACTATGGAACTCTGTCATTGTATCACATAGGAAAGCAGCCATAGCACATGGCTATATTCCAATAAAACCTTAAAGGAAGGGGAACATTGCCTGGTGGCCATGTATAGATTTTGCTTTTTTGGTACAATTTTCTAAATCAGTAGCTCCTAACCTTTTGTCACCAAGAATCATTTTTAATTCACCTCTTTTCCATTCCATATTTAAAAACCCTTTTTTAAAGAAAGATATTTACTTCCTTTGTTTCCTACTTTATTTTTAATTAATCAAAGACATATAAGGCTATGCATTAGAGATTCTAATCAATATGAGATAACCAACATTATTATACTCTGTTGACTTAATACTGAATAGAAATAAAGAAATTCAGCCACAGTTTTTTTTAATCTGTGTAGTTTTATCTAGTATGAACATATAATTTGTTGACATTTTTTAAAATATTAAGTACAATTTTTGGATATCACCACACCTGACTTCCCATTCTTACATTCAAGGATTCCTTAGGATCTTGGGAGATCATCCAGAAAAATAATAAATATGGACAGAATGGACTTGAACTACACTTTAGACCAACAGATATTCCATACATACTTTAGACCTAATAGACATATAAAGAACATTTATTCCAACAGCAGAATTTGTACTTTTCTCAAGCACACAGAATATTCTCTGGAGGAAAAGAGAGTTCACAAAACAAGTCTTAGCAAATTTAAAAAGATTAAAAGATTAAAATCAACCACATTTTCTGACCACAATGGTATGAAACTAGAAATAAATATAGGAGGAAATCTGCCAAATTCACTAATTTATGGAAGTTAAATAACACACTCTTAAATAACCACTGACTTAAAGGAGAAATAAAAAAGAGAAATTAAAAATGTCTTGAAGCAAACAAAAATGGAAACACAACATACTAAAACCTATGGGAAGCAGCAAAAGCAGTTCTAAAAAGAAAGTTTATAGTGATAAATGCCTACATTAAAAAAAAACAAACAAACAAAGATCTCAAGTAAAGATCCTAATTTTACACTTTAAGGAACTAGGGAAAGAAGAATAAATTCAACCCAAAGGTTTCTGAAGGAAGAAAATCACTAAGGTCAGACCAGAAATAAATGAAATAAGAGAGCAGAGAAACATTAGAAAAGATAAATGAAATTAATATCTGGTTTCTTGAAAAGATAAATAAAATTGACAAAGCTTTATCTAGACTTATTTTTTAAAAAAAAGGAAGACTCAAATAAATAAAATCACATAAATGAAAGAGGAGACATTATGTCTGATACCACAGAAATAAAAAGGATCCTAAGAATAATTTTAAATAATTACATGCCAATAAATTGGATGACCTGGAAGAAGTGGCCAAATTCCCAGAAGCATACAATTAACCAAGACTAAATCATGAAAAAAAAGAAAAAAAGAAAAAACCTGAATAGTCCAATAATGAGTAAAATTGAATGAGTAATCAAAAATCTCCCAACAAAGAAAAGGCCAAGGCCAGATGGTTTCCCTGGTGAATTCTACCAGAAATTTAAATAATTAACACCAATATTTGTCAAACCCTTAAAAAAACTGAAGCAGAGGGAACATCCCCACACTTATTTTGTGAGGCCACCACTACCCTGATAACAAAGCCAGGTAAGGACACTACAAGAAAAGAAAACTATAGGCCAATATCTCTGATTAATACAAATACAAAATTCTCAACAAAATATTAGCAAAGTGAATTCAACAACACATTAAAAAATAATATACCATGATCAAGTGGAATTTATCTCTGGGATCCAAGAATGTGTCAACATACACAAATCAATAAATGTGATTACCACTTTAATAGAATGAAAAATAAAAATCATATAATCCTGTCAATAAGATGAAGAAAAAGGATTTGACAAAATACAACAAACTTTCTTTACAAAAAAACTGAATAAATTGGGTATAGAAGGAATGTACCTCAGATAATGAAGACATATATGACAAACCCAAAATGAACATCCTGCACAATGGTGAAGGTTGAAAGCTTTTCTTCTCAGATCAGGAAGAACACAAGGGCTCCCACTCTTACCACTGCTATTAAGCACAGTACTTGAAATCTTCACTAGAGCAATCAGACAAGAAAAAGAAATAGAAGGCATCAAATCAGAAAGGAAGAAGCAAAACCGTCTTTGTTTACAGATGATATGATCTCATATATAAAAAATCCTAAAGACTCCAGGAAAAAACAAGTTCTAATTAATCAATGAATTCAGTAAGGTTGCAGAATATAAAATCAACATACAGAAGTCAGTTGCATTTCTATACATTAAAAACAAAAATCTTAAAAAGAAAATTGTAAAAAATACTATTCACAATAGTATCAAAAAACAATAAAATACTTAGGAATAAATTAACTAGAAAGGTGAAAAAGCTGTAAAATAAACATGACAAGACTTCGATGAAAGACATTTATGAAGACACAAATGGAAAGATATCTTGTGTTTGTGGATCAGAAGAATACCGTTAAATGTCTAAACTACTCCAAAGCCATCTACAGATTCAATGTAGTCCCTGTTAAAATTCCAGTGGCATTTTTCACAGAAACAAAAAAAAATTCTAAAAATTCATATGGAACAACAAAATACCCTGAATAGTAAAAGCATTCCTGAGAAAGAGATAAAGCATCATACCTCCTCATTTCAAGTTATTAAAAGCTACAGTAATCAAAACAATATGGTACTGGCATAAAAATAGATATATAGACCAATGGTACATAACTGAGAGCTCAGAAATAAACCTTTGTATAAATCGTAAACCAATATTTCACAAGTGAGCCAAAAATACTTGATGATATAAAAGGATACTCTCTTTGATAAATGATGCTAAGTAAACTGGATAATCACATGCAGAGAAATTAAATCAGACCCCTATCTTATGTCATTCACAAAAATTAACTTGGAAGAAATTGAAAACTTAAACTTAAGACCTGAAACCATAAAATTTAGGAAAAACATGGGGAAAAGCTCCTCAACATTGAGCTCTGCAATGACTTTTTGGATATAAGACCAAAAGCACAAGCAACAAGAGCAAAATAAACAAGTGAGACTACATCAAACTAAAAAACTTCTGCACATCAATCTACACATTTAATGCAATCCCTATCAAAATACCATCCATTTTTTTTCAAAGAAATAGAACAAATAATCCTAAAATTTATATGGAACCAGAAAAGACCTCAAATAGTCAAAGGAATATTGAAAAAGAAAGCCACAGTTGGTGGCATCACAATTCCGGACTTCAAGCTCTCTTACAAAGCTGTCATCATCAAGACAGCATGGTACTGGCACAAAAACAGACACATAGATCAGTGAAACAGAATAGAGAGCCCAGAAATAGACCCTCAACTCTATGGTCAACCAATCTTCGACAAAGCAGGAAAGAACGTCCAATGGAAAAAAGACAGCCTCTTCAATAAATGGTGCTGGGAAAACTGGACAACCACATGCAGAAAAATGAAATTGGACCATTTCCTTATACCACACATGAAAATAGACTCAAAATGGATGAAGGACCTCAATGTGAGAAAGGAATCCATCAAAATCCTTGAGGAGAACACAGGCAGCAACCTCTTCGACCTCAGCCACAGCAACATCTTCCTAGGAACATCGCCAAAGGCAAGGAAGCAAGGGCAAAAATGAACTATTGGGAGTTCATTAAGATCAAAAGCTTTTGTACAGCAAAGGAAACAGTTAACAAAACCAAAAGACAACTGACAGAATGGGAGAAGATATTTGCAAACAACATGTCAGATAAAGGGTTAGTGTCCAAAATCTATAAGGAACTTAGCAAACTCAACACCCAAAGAACAAACAATCCAATCAAGAAATGGGCAGAAGACATGAACAGACATTTCTGCAAAGAAGACATCCAGATGGCCAACAGACACATGAAAAAGTGTTCCACGTCACTCGGCATCAGGGAAATACAAATCAAAACCACAATGAGATATCACCTCACACCAGTCAGAATGGCCAAAATGAACAACTCAGGAAATGACAGATGCTGGCAAGGATGCAGAGAAAGGGGAACCTCCTACACTGTTGGTGGGAATGCAAGCTGGTGCAACCACTCTGGAAAACAGCATGGAGGTTCCTCAAAATGTTGAAAACAGAACTACCCTATGGCCCAGCAATTGCACTACTGGGTATTTACCCTAAAGATACAAATGTAGTGATCCGAAGGAGCACGTGCACCCGAATGTTTATAGCAGCAATGTCTACAATAGCCAAACTATGGAAAGAACCTAGATGTCCATCAACAGATGAATGGATAAAGAAGAAGTGGTATATATACACAATGGAATACTATGCAGCCATCAAAAGAAATGAAATCTTGTCATTTGCGACGACATGGATGGAACTAGAGGGTATCATGCTTAGTGAAATAAGTCAATCGGAGAAAGACAACTATAATATGTTCTCCCTGATATGAGGACGTGGAGATGCAACATGGGGGTTAGGGGGATAGGAGAAGAATAAATGAAACAAGATGGGATTGGGAGGGAAACAAACCATAAATGACTCTTAATCTCACAAAACAAACTGGGGGTTGCTGGGGGGAGGTGGGGTTGGGAGAGGGGGAGGGGGTTATGGACATTGGGGAGGGTATGAGCTATGGTGAGTGCTGTGAAGTGTGTAAACCTGATGATTCACAGACCTGTACCCCTGGGGATAAAAATACATTATATGTTTATAAAAAAAAAAAAAGGATGAATACCCAACTTTTCTAGCAACATGGACGGGACTGGAGATGATTGTGCTGAGTGAAATAGGTCAAGCAGAGAGAGTCTAGTATCATATGGTTTCACTTATTTGTGGAGCATAACAAATGACATGGAGGACATTGGGAGATGGAGAGGAGAAGGAAGTTGGGGGAAATTGGAAGGGGAGGCGTACCATGAGAGACTATGGACTCTGAGAAACAACCTGGGGGTTTTGAAGGGGCGGGGGTGGGAGGCTGGGGAACCAGGTGGTGGGTAATAGGGCACGTGTTGCATGGAGCACTGGGTGTTGTGCAAAAACAATGAATACTGTTACGCTGAAAAAAATAAATAAATAAAATGATCAAAAACAGAACAAAAAAAAAACAAAAAAAAAAAAAAAAGAGGGCGGGAAGAAAGATTGGCATAGCCAAAAATTGTAAACTAATCAATGGCCGTGTTATTAATCAGTTTGTCAACTTTGGTGTGACAGAACCAAGAGGATAACATGGATTACGGTAACACCACCTCTAGGAAGATTTTATTTTAGCTCACTGACCATATTACCAAGATCATCCTGAAATGTTCTCAACTTTTGACTTAATTCTGTGAACAATTCTGTTACCAGTCACTCTGCACACTCCTTAATAGAAGGAATGGTGCTGGGAAGGGACAATAATTACAGGAATAAAAATTGTTGTTTCCGGCTCAGGTGAGACAAAAGTAAACAATCAATATTTCTTAAAAAAATTCTAAAAATTGGGATGTCAGAATAAATTCAATGTATCTATGAATGTAAACTGAATGGACACTATTTACTGGTAGCAGGAGGTTGTATAATGACAATGGGTTTAATTTCATTAAATAGAGTTGAAAATTCACTGTAGCTTTGTAGCCCTTATGGGTTACCTTCATGCATTCTGTTTTCCTTTTTCTTTTTTTTTCTCCTCAATAATAAATTTAGCTAATCCAGTTTTTAAAACATAATATTTTTTAAGATTTTATTTATTTATTTATTTGACAGAGACAGAGAGAGCTAGCAGGGGGAGGGCGAGAGGAGAAGGAGAGAGAGAAAATCTCTAATAGACTCCCCACGGAGAGCAGACCTGACTCAGGCCTCAGTATCAGGACCCTGAGATCATGACCTGAGCTGAAATCAAGAGTTGGTTGCTCATCTGACCTGAGCTGAAATCAAGAGTTGGTTGCTCGTCTGACTGGCCACCCAGACCAGACACCTCTAAAAACACAATATTTTTAGCAGATTAAGAGCTTTTGACATAGTTGCCTACTAATGTTTATCAATGCCCATAATCAAAGTTCTATTTTCTCCATTCTTTCTTCTTCATCATAAATACTTATTGATTTTATTTTTTGTATCAGATCTAAATGTTTCTCCTGTGTTTCTTTTAATCCAAACAACAGAACAGGGTTTTAGTAAAGTTAGTGCACTTGGTCTGAACCCAACCTAGACCTCGCCACTCTCATGCCGAAATCACTTAAATGCAATCTTTTGCTACCAGAATATGGAGGAAGAAAGTACCGTCTGCCCTTGTCAAAATAAATTGTTTTACCTCGCTTTTAAAAAATCAATGGATTAGTATATTCCTTCCAGCAAAATCAAGAAATAAAAATTTGGAAATGTAAAACATGCTGTTGAGTCGCTGCATAAGGATGTTAACAGAGCATAAATAACAACTTAAATTTTCATTTCAAATGAAAGACAGTTTTTAAGAGGCAAAGGGTTAGTAATTTGTTAAAAGCCTTCAATTTAAATTGCTGCGACCACACATAAGGATTTTCTTTCATTTAAAGCCTTTTACAAGAACACTTTAAAGCATAATTGGTTTCTCCCTAAATCTAGTCCAAAGTCACCGTTTACAACTGAACATCAAAGAAAATTTCAGGCATGATTTTGAAGCTCTTGCACTTTACAAAATGCTGTTTGCAACATTAGATTTCTAACATTTTAACTATCTTTTTTTTTTTTTTGCAGCAATAAACTGCCTTCCTTTCTATATTTCATTTAATATACAATTTTTCTGAGTATTCTTACCCATCTTTAATTTTAAATATGACAGAAGTATATAATACAGTACAGTACATCTAGTATGTGTATAAATATTTTATCTAGTCAGACAACTTTTCTTTAAAATATATTTTATTTTTAGAAATTCTAGAAATTTTAGAAATTTGGGGAAAAGCCTTCTTCAGCTGCCAGCAACGAAAATACAAAAGCTAGGTCAATGTTTCCCAAATTTGTTGGGCTGTAAGAATCGTTTTTGACAGTTGTCAAAAATACCCATTCCTGGGTCTCTTCAGTGATCTTCTGAATAAGAATCCTTATGTGAAGAGCCTGGGAATCAGTATCTTAAACAAATACCTGCAATTGTTCTTACCAGTAAAGCTTGGAAAATCACACAAGGATCCACGTCATTGAATAACCTTGAAAACTTGGAACAATTACTGAAAACACATGAACAGAATTTCAAAATCCTCCCTTTTGCTGAATACAGTGTTTGTTCACACCTCCGCATCCTCCTTAACTCATCAAGAACCAAGAGGACTTATGTAACTCCTGAAAGCCACTGACACCTGGGAGGATCTGGAAACAAAATTCATGAAGAGGAAAAGCCCTGTTTAACTTAAAAACCGAGGGTGGGAATAGAAGGGAGAGTCATGAATTTATCTTAATTTAAGCATAAGGTATTTATTTGGTTCTACAAATGAAATTGGCCTCATTTTTATTTTCTGTAACTCTGTGCTATGACTCTTATGTAGATACAGTGGCTGAGCAAGAAGGAATGAAATCCAGAAATGCAGAATGTACTATCCCTATTTGCTTCCCATGCAGCCAGTCAGTAGCAAGCTGCTCTTACCTCTTCTCCAGCTACTCTCTAGGTCAAGCCAACTTCCCTCCACGCTGCTCTGCTGAAAACTCTTACCCACATGTCACCTGTGGGTTAACTCAACGGCTTTCCTTCGATTCTGTTCTTCTTAACATCTGAGATATTAAATGATGTTGATCTTCATGGAGTTTCTACTCCGTCTTGATTTCTATAATTCTACTGTAACCCTGTTACTGCCTTCCCTTTTTTTTAAAAAATTTTTTTTATTTGTTTATTTTCAGCGTAACAGTATTCATTGTTTTTGCACCACACCCAGTGCTCCATGCAGTACGTGCCCTCCCTATTACCCACCACCTGGTTCCCCAATCTCCCACCCCCCTGCCCCTTCAAAACCCTCTGGTTGTTTTTCAGAGTCCATAGTCTCTCATGGTTCATCTCCCCTTCCAGTTTCCTTCAACTCCCTTCTCCTCTCCATCTCCTCATGTCCTCCGTGTTCTTTGTTATGCTCCACAAATAAGTGAGACCATATGATACTTGACTCTCTCTGCTTGACTTATTTCGCTCAGCATAATCTCTTCCAGTCCCGTCCATGTTGGTACAAAAGTTGGGTATTCATCCTTTCTGATGGACTGCCTTCCTTTTTTATCTTCCTGTCTCACTTTTTCTTTCTGCCCCCCTACTGTATGGTTGTATGGTTTAGTGCCTGCTCTTCTGGTCTGTCCACATTCATTCCCTCAGAGCATGCATCCATTCTCTTGCTTTCAACATTCCTGCCAATGTGATGACAATCTATAATAATAACGAGGTTGGCGATAGTCACAACTGACATCTACTGAGCACTTACGTGTGGGTCGTAACCACTCTACATGAATTACACCATTAAATCCTCATAACTCTCAGAGGTACCATTACTAACCCCATTTTAAGAGATGAAGAAATTGAGTTTTTGCAAATGTCACTTATAAAAGCCAACACAAGCACCCGCTCATCCTATCTTTTTTGTTCATGGCTCTGGGAATTTTTTCAACATGGCCCAGATTGTTAAAAGAAAAAGGGAAGTAGTGTGAAAATATTGGGAAAAAATGTGATAATAGTATGCAAGGATACTGACCTATCAAATTTTTTGCTATGGTTTTGTTTTCTGAGTTAGTTTTGAGATGGGCCCATCCTGCATCTATGGTGCTACCAGGAACCATGAGTTTAATAATGTCTCCTAAGATTCTTGAATCCAACTGGTCTCTAAGTTTCCTACATTATGTAAAGAGTTGCAGCTTGAGTAAGAGAGTTTTGGTATCACTTACACAACCCATCACATTCTTTTGTTCCAGTCGTAGTATATTGATACCCAGTGTTGTGTTTGGACCAGCCACTGTGCTCCTTAATGTGATTGCAAGATGCCCTTCAACAACAACGGGAAACTTTGAAAAAAAAAACAGAAGTATAAGACCTGGAAATTACACAGCACAGCTGGGGCCACACAGCAAGTTTGCACAGGGCAGCGGGACAGGGCATGGCGAGCACAGACGTGTGCACAGGCTGAGGGTTCTGCTTTTATTGGAGCCAGGGGTGAGGGTCTAAGGTTTTATAGGCTCACTCTTAGGGAATTTAAAACATACAAGTGCAAATTTAAAGCTCAGGAAGAGAAAAGACAGGGATCTAAATGGTCAATTATTGAAATCAACTAAGATCACAAAGGAATAGCATGCGGTGGCCTGAGTCTTTATCTAGTCTTGTGGTTGGCAATGTTTTTATTTGAGATAACCATCTTTTGTCAGTTGCTTGTATTACACAAAGAAAAGCCTAGGCTCAGGGCTTACACAACGTAGGCCAAGTGCTGCCGAATAACCATCCTAGAGTACCGTTCTGTTCATCTCATCCCCTGAAATTTAATCTCTCATAACTGGTTCCTGACTTCATGCAAAGTTTTCAGCTAGAAAATGCCCCCACTGTGCCTTCTCAATCCTGGTTCCCACCACTATACTGTACGTGCTCTGTGCTGCAAATAACTGGGCCTTTTACAACTGGGCCATTCACTGCTGTGAAAAGCCCAGCCCTCATCTAGCTCCTTGCCTTTGTCCATACTGTTGCCACCATCTTAGCACCAAGCATACAGTGTCTTTGCAGAGATGGTTGATAAATATATAAGGAATAGATCTCCAGTGGTCTCCAGGATATGCTATAACCCTTCAATTTTCTTCCTCCGATTTTTCCTTTTAAGTAGGAGGGGTAGAAAAACCCTTCCTATTTAATCAAGCCACACTCCTAAATGCTCCACTCTCTTTATTATCCCAGAGGTACACCTCAGGCTTTAGAATCTTAACATGTTAACAGACATTTATGCAGGGTCTACTTTGAGGCAAGTACTGTAGTATGCGTGAAACAAAAATAAGCTACTTATGTTTCTGCCCTGAAAAAGCACACAATTAGCTACAGAATGAGAAAGGCAGGATGCTGGAGGATGGTGTTTTGTTGGAGTGTTAACCTGAAAAATAAAACTGTCAGTCATTTTACTAGCAAAAATGGTTTATTAGGGAGTAACAGGTTTATAATTCGGGAGATGCAAGCTATGGCAAAACCATGGGCAAGTTTAACAAAGAAGAGGAACATTACTTTGCATGGAAGAAGGAGGAGTCTGGGAGGGGTTATTCTGAACAAAAGTCCATTGCGGGGGGGGGGGGGGCGGAATTCCAGGTGATGATGGTTTCTAATGGGCTGAAATACAGCGGTAGAAGATCTTGTAGAAGTACCTGGTAGGAGACACAATATACATCTTTCCCTTGCAGGGGCTGGTAATTGATAATTCTTTCATGCTGATGATTCTTCTTTGGGGTTCTGTAATTGGCAATTCTTCCTGTAATTCAAGTGGAGTGGTAAGGCTTCACCTCCTAACTTCCTTTTCTCTCCTCCTTTCTCCATTTTAGTGAGGTTTCCCTTTATTAATATTCACAGAAGCAAATGATGCCCCAGTTCGTCTTCAAGGTTGAAAAACTGTGCCAAGTGAAGAGCGTGGGAAAGAGGATAGGGCAGCATGCCATGCAGCAGGAGCAAAGAGAGAGCATTCAAACATTTCCAGCTGCTTAGTGTGACTGAGGAAGGTGGCAGGGTTAAGTGGTGGGAAAAGAGGCCAGACTGTCAATAGTTTATTAAGTGATGCCAGGTTTTTCCCTCCCGAAAGTAATAGGTAGCCTTTAATAGATTTTAGATAGGGAAATAATCAGCTATTTCTCTAGAAAGATCAGTTGGGTAGCATTATCAGAGATGGTTTGGAAGCGGGGGGAAATGGAATCAGGCAAGTGAACTATGAATCTGTTGAAGCGATTGGAGCAGGCAGGAGAAATACTCAGTGACTGAGACAGAAAGCCTCGGTAAAGACCCATCCTACACAGACTTCTCTGATTACATTAGTTTCCACCGTCAACCTCCACCGTCAACCTCCCGCCCCACCTCCACCCAAATTCCTACAGCACTTGTGAAATCTGTGGCCCAAATTTATGCACTTAATTATATTTTTTTACTCCCTACTTGTTTCTTGTACGTTACTCAAGTCTCTAGATAATACAACAGGCGTTTATGGAACTGGAAGGGCTTGTAAATCGTCCGAGGCCCGATAATGCACTCAGTCGCGCCGGGTAGTAAGGCCCAGCTCACAGCTAATAGAACCGGATGGCTGATTGAGTCATATCACCTTCTTGCTCATCAAACTGTCGCCCTTCTCCTGAGAACGAGCAGGAGGATACCTCAAGAATGGCTCCATTAAAAAAAGAAAAAAGAGAAAGACAACTATCATATGATCTCCCTGATATGAGGACATGGAGAAGCAACATGGGGGGGTAGGGGGATAGGAGAAGAATAAATGAAACAAGATGGGATTGGGAGGGAGACAAACCATAAATGACTCTTAATCTCACAAAACAAACTGGGGGTTGCTGGGGGGAGGTGGGATTGGGAGAGGGGGAGGGGGCTATGGACATTGGGGAGGGGAGGCGAACCATAAGAGACTATGGACTCTGAAAAACAACCTGAGGGTTTTGAAGGGTCAGGGGTGGGAGGTTGGGGGAACAGGTGGTGGGTGATGGGGAGGGCACGTTTTGCATGGAGCACTGGGTGTTGTGCAAAAAGAATGAATACTGTTACGCTGAAAAAAAAATAAATAAATAGAAAACATAAACTAACATCAAAAAAAAAAAAAAAGAAAAAAAAAAAGAAAAAAGAAAAAAGAAAGAAAAAGGTTCCATACCTATTAGGCCCTCTGCGTCCACCAGAGGGCGCGTCTCCCCAGGTTTCCTCATTTAGGGACGCTTGAACGTTCGGTTCTGAAGAGCAAATGAACCCTGATGTATTGAGGCCCTCTGCGGTTGCCGTAGCCCCAGACAGCACACAGGAAGTAGAATTTGAGAGTCGGGTGAAAAATACTAGGGACTCAGAGGGCCAGGTCCTCTCCTGCAGTTGCGTACGGTTTCAGGGAATCTGCAGTATTATTTTGGGCTCTCCCTCGCCAGTTCGTTCTCCAGTGGAGGTATTTAGCCCTTAGACAGCTCTCACGTCTTTATACAGAGTGTCCCCAGAACTATGGCCGAATACTCGTATGTGAAGTCCACCAAACTCGTGCTCAAGGGAACCAAGGCTAAGAGGTAAGGCCAAAGTTTGTGCGGGAGACTGGCCCTTTTTCTGACAGCACTCCGCCCTCGCCTCCCCTCCCCCGTGGAGAATCTCACGGAGGCCTTAGAGAGCTGTTACTCAGGCTCCCAACCCTTAGGCCTGGCCTCTGGTCCCGGAGGGACCGATCCTGCGACTCGGTTCCGGGTACCTGTACAGAGCTGGAGAGACGGGCCGCGGGAGATGCGCCCAGACTGCCGCGCCTTCAAAAGGGAGGAGACAGGAGAGCGGAACCACTAGCCCAGGAACCACAAGTTTGGGTCCCTTGATGAGGGAACCAAGACCCTCCAGACGTCCGCAGCCTTAGTCTGATGATGTAGATCTTAACAATAACTTCCTTTATTAGAGATACTTATTTTCACCATTGTTTCCCTCCCCCCCCCAAAAAAATCCTTAATTTTTAAATACAGCATGCAGATGTGGGTTTCGATAGGGCTATGGACTCAAATCTGGATTCCCACCAGTTGCCAGTTTTGCAGTTTGTGCAAGTTCGTTAATATCCTTGAGCTTACACGGACTCATTCATTAGGAAAGATTGATGGTACTGTAAAAGAATTATGATGAGGATTAAATGAGATAACATGTACAGTAAGTAAGTAGAGTCAGTAGCAAGAAGCTTGTAGTGGTGATTTATAATTATTAGAGTTTTAGGAAAAGGTATCTGCTCACTCATATCTCCATCTCTCTTTTAACTGGTAGATCTGCTTAGCGTTGGTTATTCATACAATTATTAAGCATTTCAGCATGTCTCAGTGATAGTTTTCAGTACTTTTAGGTAAGATGAAAGGAAGCGTTAAGGAGCAATTCTGCCTACGGTTCTGGAATCACAAAGAACTTACCTTGAATAAATCCGAAACTTGTACTGTCTGAATTTACAAGAGAGAGGGGAGAGTCATCTTCTGAAAGCTTACATTTGATGAGAATACAAACAAGTGTGCCTTCTTATAATTCTCACAACTATCAATCATTACCAACACACACAGCCACTTTCTGTGTGCCAAGAACTATTCTAAGCACTTTTAATACCATTTTTTTTGAAGCACTCGGGTTTTTTTTTTTTTTAATTACTGAGATACAGTACATATGTCAGAAATTCACCCTATAAAGTACAATTTTGTGGGTCTTCATGTGTTGACAAAATTCAGCACTATCAATTTGCCAAACATTTTCATCATGGGAAGGAAATCCCATAATCATTAGCAGTTACTCTCCATTCCACTGTTTTCCTAGTCCTGGCAACCACTAATCTGATTTCCATCTACATCAGTTTATTCTGCATATTTCATATAAATGGAGTCATATAGTATGCAGTCTTTTGTATCTAGCTTCAACTGTGTTGTAGCATCTATTCGTACTCTTATTTTTATGGCTGAATAATATTCTGTTGTATAGATATAACGTGTTTTGTTTTTCCATTCATCAGTTGATGGACATTTGGGTTGTTGCCACTTTTTGGTTATTGTGAATAATGCTGCTTTGAATATTCTAATAAAATTTTTATGTGGACATGTGTTTTCATTTCTGTTGTTAGGATATGTGTTTTCATTTCTGGTAACTCTGTGTTTAAATTTTTGAAGAACCCAAACTATTTTATAAAGTGGCTATACCATTTTACATTTTTTTTTCTATACCATTTTACATTTTCACCAGCAACATAGATGACCTGAAGGTACAGGTCATCTCTTAATCCTCAAAACAACCTTAAGAGCTTAGTTAAATTATTATCCTCCTTTTATAGGTGAGAAACTGGCAGAGATTGAGTAAATTTTCCAAAAGTCACAGAGCTAAGAAATGACAATATCAAGATTAAAAAGGCAGTCTGACTTCAGAATCTGTTGTCTTAACTATAACACAGTGCATACAGGATCAGAAGTGACTTCTCAATATTAGAAATAAGAAAGTATATCAGTGTACATAACTGTAAATCGATAATTCATGTATCTATGTACAGCTTAAAAGATTCTTCTAAGATTGCATCTTGAGATACTTAACATCAGATCAATATTTCTGAACTCATCTATATAAATTATCTCCTGCAGTAAGAAGAAAAAGAGCAAAGAGAAGAAGAGAAAAAGAGAAGAAGATGAAGAAACTCAACTTGATATCGTTGGTAGGTTTCCTATACTTTATTCTGAGAAAAGTTAACATTGGTTGAGATGCCTTTAAAAATATTTTCCTACTTAGGGATAAGTAGTTCAAAGAAACTCAAAAGAACTTGTGACCTATACATAGTTTTCTTAAAGTTTTCAATATGATTTAAAGTTATGGATTCCTTTTATTGCCTGGCAGTGTAGATGTCACTGATACCTTTTTTTCATCATCAGGACAAGGCACAGAGAGAAGAAATATAGCTCATTAGACTACCTGATATCCCACAGATCTGGTACATAATTTTAAAGGCCAGATATGGATAAATATTATTTAATTAAATGTATTTCACAAATTTTCTTTGAACATGTATGCATTTTTTTAAAGATTTTATTTATCTGAGAGAGAAAGAAGAGAACACGAGCAGGGGAAAGGGTGGAAGGAGAAGCAGACTTACATAATAGGGCTCAATCCAGGACCCCAGGATCATGACCTGAGCCAAAGGCAGACACTTAACTGACCGAGCCACTCAGGCACCCCTGAAATTTATGCATTTTGATTGTAGAAGCCAGTGATAAGTATGTCCCCAAAGGAACAGTAAAAATAACTCACAGTAAAAATGATTCTTTTATATATTATGAAATAATGAAAATCTTAAACAAAACATCAAGGTAGCCTGTAATGCTACCAGAGATAAACTGACCCAAACACATTTACCCAGCCTGCTTTCTGATCCTTTCCACATCTATACTTTAAAGCAACTTTTTCCTCTCTTAAAACATGGCCAGGGGCTACCTCTCTCTCTGCCTGCCTCTCTGCCTACTTGTGATCTCTACTTGTCAAATAAATAAATAAAATCTTAAAACAAAAGAAAACAAAACAAAAAAAATATGGCCAGTCACGTTTTGAAATTTCATAAATTTTGGCTCCTTTACATTTTATATGAAATGGGATAAAGATAATAGTCTAGAAAAATCTCACTTTTTTTTGAAATAGCAAATCAACAGTTCTAAAATTAGCGTAAATATTTTGGGTAGATATCTAGAGATGAAATTGCTATGCCAACGAATAGGTGGATATTTAGCGATATAAATAATCACCAAGAATTTTCTAGGTGCTTGCACCATTTTATACTCCCACCACGAAGTAATATAGTTCTGTTACCTATCTTCCCTCCCAGTCTGTGGTTTGACTTTTAATTTGCTTAAATGTTATTTCTCTGAAAGCAAAAGTTAGATTATTTTTCAATTATAGTAAAATTCACATACAACATAGTATTAGTTTTAGGTATACAATATAATGATTTGATATATGTGTATAGAAGTTTTTATAAAACCATATTTATTACTCTTTTCCTATTATGGCTACCACCTTGCATCTTCAATCTGAGAAACTGTTGCTTGACCCAAGGTCATGAAGAAATTCTTCCACATTTTCTGTAAGAGACTTCAGTTTTAGTTTTTACATTAGATCTGTGATCTATCTGAAATTAATTTTTGGTCTGGAGTGAATTATGGGTCAGGGTTCTTTTTCATTTTTTCGTAATGATATCCACTTGTTCTAGCACCACTGTTGAATAGATTTTTCTTTTTTCATTAAACTGCCTTGATATCTCTGTAAAAAATCAACTGACTTTATATGGGTTGGTATAATTTTCGACTCTGTGTTCCGTTGATTTGTCTGTTGTTCTAATACGTTTGTCTTGATTACTGTCATTTCATAATGTTTTGAAATCAGGTGAGGTCTTCAGGGTTCATCCATGTTGTAGCATGTGTCAGAATTTCCTTCCTTTTAAGACTAAATAATACTCCATTGTGTGTATATACTGCGTTTCATTTAACCATTCATCTTTCAATGAACACGTAGGTTACTTCACTTTTGGCCTATTGTGAATAATTCTTCTAGGAATATGGGTGTTCAGATATCTCTTCAAGACTTTGCTTTCTGTTCTTTTGAACATATACCTGGAAGTGGAATTGCTGGATCATATGGTAATTCCATTTTTAATTTTGTGAGAACTGTTTTCCGTAGTCACTGTACCATTTTACATTTCCACCAGCAAGTGCATAAGGGTTTCGATTTCTCCATATCCTCATCAATATTTGTTATTTCTGGTTCTGTGATAGTAGCCATCCTAGTGGGTATGAAATAGTATTTCAATCTATATTTCCTCAGTGAAATTGCAATATTGAGTAATTTTAATGTGCTCATTGGTCATTTGTGTATCTTCTTTGGAGAAATACCTATTTAAGTCCTTTACCCATTTTTTGAAATGGGTTGTGTTATTATTGTTGAGTTTTAAGATCTTAATTTCTTATCAGATCTTAATTTCTGGATCTTAATTTCTTATCAGATATGTGATGTACAAATATTTCCTTCTATTCTGTATTGTCTTTTTACTCTCTTGATAGTGCCCTGTGATGCACAAAAGTTTTTCTTTTTTCTTTCTTTTTTTAGAGAGGGAGACGGATGTGGGGGAGGGGTGAAGGGAGAGGGAAAGAGAGAATCTTAAGCAGGTTCCGGGCCTAGTCCAGAGCCTGACTTTAATCTCACAACCCTGAGATCACTACCTTAAGCTGCAATCAAGAGTCAGATTCATAACTGACTGAGCCACCCAGGTGCCCCCAAAGTTACTCATTTTGATGAGTCTGATTTGTTTAATTTTTTTCTTGTTGTTTGCGCCTTTGGTGTCATATCCAAGAAATGATTGCCAAATCCCATTTTGTGAGGTTTCTACCATATGTTTTCTTATAAGAGTTTTATAGTTTTAGCTCTTAAATTTAGGTCTTTGATCCATTTTGAGTTAATTTGTATATATGAAATTAGGTAAAATTCCAACTTAATATAAGTGAAATTTTACTAATTTTTTGTTGGGTATTAAAAGCCTTTCTTGTTTAGATAAATAGGAAATCTTATGCATTGAGATAAACTCAGTTTTTAAAAACTTTGTAATCTGGAAGCTTTCAAACTAATACATAAGTAGATAGGAGAATATAATGAATTTTCCATGTGTCCATACCCCCTGCTTTAGTAATGATCCTTCTTTTGCCAATCTTATTTCACTTACATACTTGCTTACTCTTAGATAATATCCTATGCACAGTTTTTTTCTGGAGAATTTTAAAATTTATTTGAGAGAGAGAGTGTGTGCATGAGCGGGAGAAGGGACAGAGGGAGAGGGAGAGAATCTCGGGCAGACTCTCTCCCGCCCTACTGCGGGGGCTCAATCCCTAAGATTATGACCTGAGCTGAAATTAAGAGCTGGTTGCTCAATGGACTGAGCTATCCAGGGGCCCCATTTTTTTTTTTCTGAAGAATTTTAAAGTATAACACAGAATATTATGTCATTCTACCCATATATATATAAATGCACAGTGCTGATAAAGTCAGTCTTACTATCTTTCCTTCTGTTTTGCTCTCTTACTTTTTTTAAATATTTTTATTTATTTATTTAACAGAGAGAGAACACAAGCAGAGGGAGTACGAGAGGGAGAAGCAGGCTCCCTGCTCAGCAGGGCTCAATCCTGGGACCCTCAGATCATGATCTGAGCCAAAGGTAGATCCTTAACCAACTGAGCCACCCAGGCGCCCTGCCGTCTCTTTTAATACCAAGAGTATATCACTATCAGACCTAACAAAATTAATAAGAGTTCCTAATGTCATCTAATATCTTATTAATGACTGACACATTTCTCCTTTAGCTAATGTACAATTTAGCTTCATAATCAACAGTGAAAATCTGAAAGCTTTTCGTCTAAGATCAAGAATAAGACAAGGATACCTAGTCTTGCTGCTTTTACTCAACATAGTATCGGCAGCCCTAGCCAAAGCAAGTAGGCAAAAAGAAAGGAAGAAAAGGCATCCAAATCAGAGAGGGAGAAATAAAACTGTCACTATTGGCAGATGACATGATCTTATACATAGAAAACCCTAAAGATTGCACCAAAAAATCATTAGAACTAATAAATGAATTCAGTAAAGTTGCAGGATATAAAATCAACATACAGAAATCCGTTGCATTTCTCTACATTAATACTTCATTACCAGAAAGAGAAATAAGAAAATTAATCCTACTTACAGTTGTACCAAAGACAAAAATACCTAGGAATAATTTTAACCAAGGATGTGATAGATCTGTACATTGAAAGTATGACATTGATAAAAGAATTTGAAGACGACACATATAAATGGAAAGATATTCCATATTCACAGATCAGAAGAATTAAATTGTTAAAATACTTACACTGCCTCAAAGCAATCTACAGATTCAATGTAATCTCTGTCAAAATTCCAGTGGCATTTTTCACATTTTTCACATAATGAACAAACAATCCTCAAATTTGTAAGGAACCACAAAAAATCCCAGATAGCTAGCAGTCTTAAGAAAGAAGAACTAGTCTGGAGGTACCCCACTTCTGATTTCAAACAATACTACAAAAATACGCTAATCAAAACAGTTTGGTATTAGCATAATACCAATACAGAGATCAACAGAACAAAAAGTCCAGCAATAAACTGATGCAATAAACATAGGAGCACATCTATCTTTTCAAATTAGTGTTTTTGTTTTCTTTGGGTAAATACCCAGTAGTGGAATTTCAGGATCATGTAGTGATTCTATTTTTAATTTTGTGAGGAAACTCCATACTATTTTCCACAGTGGCTGCACCAATTTGCAATCCTACAAGGATTCCTTTTTCTCCATGTCATTTCACATCTTCTCCAACGCTTGTTATTGTCTTTTTTTGTTTGTTTTAGCCATTACAGCAGGTGTAAGGTGGTATCTCATTGTGGTTTTAATTTGCATTTCCCTGATGATTAGTCATGTTAAGCATTTTCTATGTGTCTGTTGGCCATCTGTATGTCTTATTTGGAAAAATTTCTGTTCAGGTCCTCGATCAATTTTTTAATTGGATTATTTGTGTTTTTTTGGTATTGAGTTGTAAAAGTTCTTTATATAGTTTGAATATTAACTCCTTTTTGGATATATTATTTGTAACTAGCTTCTTCCATTCTATAGATTGTCTTTGTTTTGTTAATGGTTTCCTTCACTGTGGAAAAGCTTTTTGTTTTGGTGTAGTCTCAGTAGTTTAATTTTGCTTTTGTTTTTGTTTCCCTTGCCAGCAGAGACAGATATAAGAAAAACGTTTCTATGGCTGATGTCAAAGAATTAGGAGGGATACTTCCTGTGTCTTCTCATAGAAATTTTATGGTTTCAGGTCTCACATTTAAGTCTTTAATCTATTTTGAGTTTATTTTCATATATGGTATAAGAAAGGGGTCCAGTTTTCCCGGCACCATTTGTTGAAGATGGTCTTTTCCCCATTCTATAATCTTGCCTTCTTTGTCATAAATTAATTTACCGTACAAGTGTTGGTTTATTTCTAGACACTCATTTCTGTTCCATTGATCTGTATGTCTGTATTTGTCAGTACCATAATGCTTTGTAGTATATCTTGAAATGTAGGATTGTGATACCTCCAGCTTTATCCTTTTTCCTTTATCCTTTAATCCTTTTTCAGGATTGCTTTGGCTATTTGGGATCTCTTGTGGTTCCATACAAATTTTAGGATTATTCTAGTTCTGTGAAAAATGTTACTGGTATTTTGATAGAGATTATATTGAATATGCAGCATGAGTAGGTGGATGGGAGAAATAGGTGAAGGGGAATTGAGAGTACACTTATCTTGATGAGCACTGAGAAATGTATAGAGTCGCTGAGTCATTATATTATACATATGAAACTAATATAACACCATTTGTTAATTATATTTGCATTAAAATGAATTTAAAAAGACACCCATTTCTGTTCATGTATATAGAATACATAGTTTCTGCTCATATTGTTTCTAATCTAAAATCATAGTTAAGAATACTGTCCTAGATCACAAAAAAAATGAAATCTTGCCATTTGCAACATGATGGAGCTAGAGAGCATTATGTTAAGTTAGAAAAAAATAAATACCATATGATTTCACTCATATGTGGAATTCAGGAGACAAAACAGATAAATGTAGAAAAAAGAGAAAGAGAGAGAGAGAGAGACAAACCAGAAAACAGACTCTTAATTATAGAGAACAAACTGAAGGTTGCTGGAGGGGAGGTGGGCTTGGAAATGGGTTAAATGAGTGAAGGATATTGAGGACTGCACTTGTTGTGATAAGCAGAGTGTTATAAGTGATGAATCACTAAATTCTGTACCTGTAACTAATATTACACTGTATGTCAACTAACTGGAATTTCAATAAAAACTTGAAAAAAATTTAAAAAGAATACTATGTTAGAAAGTCTTTTGGGGGTGCCTGGGTGGCTCAGTGGCTTGGGCATCTGGCTTGGTTGGGCTCGGGTCATGGTCCCAGGGTCTTGGGATCGAGCCCCACATCAGGCTCTCTGCTCGGCAGGGAGCCTGCTTCCCCCTCTCTCTCTGCCTGCTGCTCTGCCTACTTGTGATCTCTCTCTCTGTCAAATAAATAAATAAAATCTTTTTTTTAAAAAAAAGTCTTTTTGGAGGGATATGTAAGGGACAGGTTATAATAGTCATTGCCTCTGGAAAGCAGTCGTGGATGGCTGGGGAAGAAATGAAAGAGACTGTTCTCCATCATTTTGTGCCTTCACATGCACTGCTTTTTTATATTTTGAAAAGAATGTAATCTTGATTTTGGGTGGTGGTCACCTATATCCATACATACAAACATGCAAATGAATGTATGCAAAATGGATTAAATTTGGATAAGGTTCATAGTTTGTATAAAGGATAGTTTGCTGGTTTTGACAGTGTACAATAATTATGTAAGATATTACCACCCGGAGAAGTGAATAAAGGACATATGAGATCTCTCTGTATTATTTCTTATAACTGCAAAATAAAAAGTTTCAAAAAATAAGTTACAACAACAAGAACATCAAATAAGAACCTTGTGTCAAATCTAAAATTAAATTTAAAATATTGATTTTATTTTTTAGGAATCTGGTGGACAGTAACAAACTTTGGCGAAATATCAGGAACCATAGCAATTGAAATGGATAAAGGAACCTACATACATGCACTTGACAATGGACTTTTTACACTGGGAGCTCCACATAAAGAAGGTTTGTGTCTAGTTGAAACAATGGAATGGAAAAGACCACTTAAATTTTGTATTTTAGGGATGCCTGGGTGGCTCAGTCAGTTAAGCATCTGTCTTTAATTCAGGTCAGGATCCCAGGCTCCTGGGATCGAGTCCTGTATAGGGCTCCTTGCTCAGCTGAGAGCCTGCTTCTCCCTCTGCCTGCTGCTCCCTCTGCTTGTGGTCTCTCTCAAATAAAAATTTTTTAAAAAAATTTTTAAAAAGCATATATTTTATGACAGTCATTCCCTTAGGCCAAATTCTAACATCTCAAGTATAGTACAAGGAATAAATCCATTGCATTTGACTCTTCCCCTTTTTTCCTTCCTTAATATTTACCAATTATTGGTAAATCCCTCTTTCCATTATAAGCCTGTGGAAACATTCTTTATGGTTCCAGAAAAGTATCAATTGAAATCAAATGCAACATAAATAATTGACTTGAAAGGGAAATTTTCAATAAAGAATAAAGATTTGATATCTTTATTCTTTAGACCTTTTGCCAAAACTAACCTGGAACATTATTAACAATTTGAAGTTTTCTATTTCCTTCTGGTCCACCAGAATAAGCACTAATGAGACATGAAGTAATCAGAAGATAAAAAGCAGTATCTTTAAGTATGAATGACCATCCCTTGAATAAGTTACAGCATTTAGTGTTTTAAATGTTAAAAGCTGGGGTGCCTCAGTCGTTAAGCGTCTGCCTTCAGCTCGGGTCATGATCCCAGGGTCCTCAGATCGAGCCCCACATCGGGTTCCCTGCTCGGCAGGAAGCCTGCTTCTTCCTCTCCACTCCCCCTGCTTGTATTCCCTCTATCACTGTCTCTCTCTCTGTCAAATAAATAAACAAAATCTTTTAAAAATAAATAAATAAATATTGAATGCTTGTTTATATACCGAGTGCATTTTAAAACACAAAAAGAAGGGGCACCTGGGTGGCTCAGTGGATTAAGCCGCTGCCTTCGGCTCAGGTCATGATCTCAGGGTCCTGGGATCGAGCCCCACATCGGGCTCTCTGCTCCGCAGGGAGCCTGCTTCCTCCTCTCTCTCTGCCTGCCTCTCTACCTACTTGTGATCTCTCTGTCAAAAAAAAAAAAAAAAAAAAAAAAAACAACTTTATAAAAAAACACAAAAAGAAAATATAAGTGATTAAGCATCATGCTGACTTACCTATTAAGTATGTAAAACTAACACTGTAGTTATGAGAAGATAAAGTAGAATTTGATATTCTAATCTGAATAGTGTGTTACGATTATATCAAAATATTATTGTATTCTTATATTTAATTTTTTTAAAAACCCTTTTTTAAAAAAAATATTTTTTTTATTTATTTAACAGAGAGATACACAGTTAGAGAAGGAACACAAGCAGGGGGAATGGGAGAGGGAGAAGCAGACTTCCCACTGAGCAGGGAGTCCAATGTGGGACTCCATCCCAGGACCCTGGGATCATGGCCTGAGCGAAGGCAGACACTTAATGACTGAGCCACCCAGGTTCCCCGAAAGAAAACTTTTTTTAAAGCTGAAGAATATTTTTACGTGTATATTGGTAACAAATGTCAAATTTATTTTAAAATGTTTTTTCCTCTACAGTTGATGAAGGCCCTAGTCCTCCAGAGCAGTTTACAGCTGTCAAACTGTCTGATTCCAGGTAAGTAAGTTGAACTATAATTAATCACCTTTTATTTTTTTAACTTAATTTTATTTACCGAAAAATTTCTATATACAGCTAATTAAGTAAGCTAACTTAATTCCACAGACCAATTTTGATGTAAAAAGCAAAACAATCTTTTTGAAAGTATATTTTGTGACATTTTAAAAATACGACATTTATATATGCTGTATTATTAAATTTCATTTGTAACAACTGTGTCTTTGAAAGAGAATGAAAGCGGGGCACCTTGGTGGCTCAGTTGGTTGAGACTTCCACTCAGGTCATGATCTTGGAGTCCTGGGATCAAGTCCCACATCAGGCTCTCTGCTTAGCAGAGAGTCTGCTTCTCCCTCTGACCCTCCCCTTCTCATGCTCTCTATCTCTCTCTCTCATTCTCTCTCTCTCAAATAAGTAAAATCTTAAAAAAAGAGAATGAAAGCTCCAAATAAAAACATACCCTGTGATTCCTACCAATATATAATACTAGACTAGAAAAAAATGAGTATTAATAATGTCACAGACCAAATAAGATATAGATTAGAAAGATCATGCAAAGAAAATAGACATAAGACAAAACCTGGTTTGATGTTACTATGATACATAAACTCATTGTCAGAAGTCAAGAGATAAACAAAAAAAAAAAGGAATATTATTAAAATCAGTAAAGAATGTTACATAGTCATGAAGACCAAAGGAATTTCATTGTTTTTACAATCATTTTATAAGCTGACCTTTTTTATTCTCACAGTGCCAAAGTATAGAATGATACTTTGGGTAGTGCATACAGAAATTGAATTTCAGTAATAATAATTGGCTGTATCAACATGATCATGATTTGTATTTTACGATCATTAACCTGTAGATGAATATAAAATCGGTCCCTTGGCATTACAAGGAATTGGGTAAGCTAAAAGTTACGAATCATATTTTTTTCTTTAAAAAACATCACATGAAGATTATCATTCCTATAATCTGAGTGGCCAATAAGTATAGTGAAAGACTTTTTTTTTTTTTAATTTATTTATTTACTTTGGAGATAACAACTGAACACTGGGTGGGGTGGGGGGAGAAGGAGAAGTAGACTCCCTGCTGAATAGGGAGCACAGAGCCCACTGTGGGGCTTGTGGGGCTCTATCCCAGGACCACAAGATCACTTGAAGTCAGTGTCTGAAGTCAGACACTGAACTGACTGAGCCACCCAGGTGCCTGAGAGACTTTTAAAGAATAAAAGCAGAAGAAAATCAATAAACTCAAACTTACAGTTGAAAACAAAAAATATAAAATAGGCAAATGAGGAAAATATTTGCAACAGCATTAACAGCAATGAGTTTTTATTCTTTGTGTGTACGTACAGGATTCATAACTCTAAGGAAAACAGTAAGATCCCAATAGAAAAATGGACAAAAAGATAAAACCTAAAAAGGAAAGGAAGCGCAAATGTCAGTTTATGGTGGTTAAAAGATAAATAGGATACTATTTTTCCTGTATCTGATATTCTAATTTTTTCTTTAAAAAGGCATAATGTTAATAGATCCATGAAATGATACTCTCCTGATTTGAGGTGAGAATGTTAACTTGATACAGAGGAAAGCAGTTTGGTAGCATGTAATAGGAGCTTTATAAGTACAATATAAAATTATATAAATAGAACTACACTGTCCGATATGGTAGTCACTAGCCACATATCACAGGGCTTTTGAAAATTTGGACTATGGCTAGCCTGGATTTTTATACACAAACATTATTTTTATGTTCCATATTTAATTTTCTTGCTCTCAGTTTTTAACATTTCCTTTTTGTTAATCTAAAGAATTGCCCTGAAATCTGGCTATGGAAAATACCTAGGTATTAATTCAGATGGACTTGTTGTGGGGCGTTCAGATGCAATTGGACCAAGAGAACAATGGGAACCAGTCTTTCAAGATGTAAGTGCTATTATTGTTCATAAGCTTCTTGTCAATGTAAGATAGTCTTGAATATTCAATGAGAATACATATTCTAAAAAAAAAGAAAACCCAAAAGTACAGTGCAATAATATAACCCACTAAATTGAAGAAAACCAATATGAACTCATAACCTTAAAAAGGTCTTGAAAAACAGTGCAACACAGCAAAAGAAATAATCAACAAAGTGAAAAGACAAACTATAGGATGAGAAAAAATATTTGCAAACCATTTCTCTGATAAGGGGTTAATATCCAAAATATATAAAGAGCTCAATAGCAAAGAAACAAATAACCCAATTAAAAAATGGGCAAAAGACCTTTTTCCCAGAAAAGATATATGGAAGGCCAACAGGTACATGAAAAGATGCTCAACATCACTAGTCATTAGAGAAATGCAAATCAGAAGCACAGTAAAGTATCACTTCCTGCCTGTTCCAGTGGCCCTCTTCAAAAAGATGAGGTAAATGCTAGGAGGATGTGGAGAAAAGGGAACCTTCATGTACTGCTGTTGGGAATGCAAACTGATGCAGCCACTGTGGAAAACAGTATGGAGGTTCCTCAAAAAATTAAAAATAGAATTATTATAAGATCTAACAATCCTACTTGTGAAAATATATCCAAAGGAAACCAAAAAAACTAACTTAAAACAATACCTGCACCCCCATGTTCATAGTGGTATTACTTATAAGAGTAATTATGGAAATAATCTAAATGTCCACTGATAGATAAATGGATAAAGAAATTGTGTTATATATATATATGCAATGGAATATTGTTCTGCCATAAAAGGTGAGTAAATCTTGCCATTTGCAACAACAAATGGACCTTGCTAGGTAAAATAAATCAGAGAAAAACAGACAACTGTATGATCTCACTTATATATGGATCTTAAAAACAAAACAAAACAAAACTCAGAAAAAGACATCAGACTTGTGGTTGGTTACCAGAGTAGCAGGTGTTGGGATTAGGAATTAGAGGAAGAAGGTGGTCAAAAGGTACAAACTTTCAATTACAAGATAAATATAAGTCCCATGACTATAATGTATAACATGATTATTACAGCTAACTCTGCTGTATGATATACAGGAAAGTTGTTAAGACACTAAATCCTGAGTTCTCATCACAAGGAAAAAAATCGTTTTCTTTTTATGCTTTCTTTTTATTATTAACTGCATGAGATGATGGATGCTAACTGAAACTTATTAAGATAATCATTTCACAGTAAGTGTTAAGCCAAATCATTATGCTATACCCCTTAAATTTACGCAGTGATTATGTCAATTATATCTCAGTAAAACTGGGGGAGGAAATAGTGCAATAGCAGTAGTACCTCTGCCCACCATCATTTCTGCCCACAACCCTCTGACATTGATTTTTTTTTTTTAAAGATTTTATTTATTTATTTGACAGAGAGAGAGAGATCACAAGTAGGCAGAGAGGCAGGCAGAGAGAGAGGAGGAAGCAGGCTCCCTGCAGAGCAGAGAGCCCGATGCGGGGCTCGATCCCAGGACCCTGAGATCATGACCTGAGCCGAAGGCAGCGGCTTAATCCACTGAGCCACCCAGGCGCCCCTGACATTGATTCTTGAAGTTCTGAGGAGTAAATTCTAAAACACCAAAAGCTAGCTCTTACAAATTTTTATATTTTCTAATTATGAAGAAAATCTTACTTAAAACACTATTATTTGAGCAAATTACTTTGTATTATATAATTTTTTATTATCTTTAAAAGCTGATTATTTTTCAAACAGAACTAATTCAGTTATATCCTCAATAGATCTTTAAGGCTGAAAGAAACAATTCTATTTCATCTAGTTACAATTTAGTCCTACTAATAGTATATACTAAAAATATTTATTGGGTTATTTTTTTTTTTTTTTTTTTTAAAGATTTTATTTATTTATTTGACAGACAGAGAGATCACAAGTAGGCAGAGAGGCAGGCAGAGAGAGAGGAGGAAGCAGGCTCCCCTGCAGAGCAGAGAGCCCAATGCGGGACTCGATCCCAGAACCCTGAGATCATGACCTGAGCCGAAGGCAGCGGCTTAATCCACTGAGCCACCCAGGCGCCCCTTATTGGGTTATTTTTGAGTAGTAAGGTTATAGGTAATTTTGGTTTTCTTTTCTGTATTTTTTTTATTTTCTGTGTTTTCTCCAAATTCTCTTTACCGATTACTTTTATACTTGGGGCTAAGGGGCGGAATTCATTTCATTCTCAAGACTTAAGAATTCTTTTGCAGTAGTCTTATAACTTTTTTGTTATTTTTTATATAGGGGAAAATGGCTTTATTGGCCTCAAATAGCTGCTTTATTAGATGCAATGAAGCAGGTGATATAGAAGCAAAGAGTAAAACAGCAGGAGAAGAAGAAATGATAAAGGTAATCGTGACCTATTTTGTTCTTTTTTATAAATTGCTTTATTCTTAATTTTTCTATAGATTAATACAGTCACATATATGATGTGACCCTATCTCTTAATAATGTTCAATCCTCATTTGCTATTACTTTAAAGATGTAATGCATAGTTTTTTATACTATACTCCAAATAAGCTTTATTATAAAAAGCTTAATTATAAATCCTATAACTCATGGCTTATTTGTACCATGTGTTAGAGAAATTATTATATCTTACCTCCATGTATTAGTACCTTTTTCTGAGTAGTTCCACATGCTTTTTAGAACTCTACTTTCTTTTCTTTTTTTTTGCTTGCTTACATTTTAAAATTTAATAGATATGTTCACATGGTTCAAAATCTTAAAAATACAAGCATATAAAGACATGACTCCCATCTTTCTCTAGCCTACCAGTTCTTAATAAAAATATATGTTCATAATTTTCTACTTTTTTACAATATAGTTAGGCTCCTGCACATAATCCTTTAGAACTTTTCTTTTTTTCCTTAATGTTTTTATCTTGGAGATTTTCCCTTATAAATAACTATGTAGAAAATTTTCTCTTTTTTAATAGCTACATAATATTCCATTTTAGGGATGTGCCCTAATTTATTTAGTCAGTTCCTCATAAATGCTAATTTAGGTTACTTCCAGTCTTTTGCTCTTAGAACCAGTACTGTAACACAAAACTTTGGATAGGCATCATTCTGTAGGTGTACAGGTATATCTGAGGAAAAAGTCCCCAAAACAGAATTATAACTATGTAATTATAATTACATTAAAAAAAAACACACACACAGGGGCGCCTGGGTGGCTCAGTGGGTTAAGCCGCTGCCTTCGGCTCAGGTCATGATCTCAGGGTCCTGGGATCGAGTCCCATATCGGGCTCTCTGCTCAGCAGAGAGCCTGCTTCCCTTCCTCTCTCTCTGCCTGCCTCTCTTGTGATTTCTCTCTGTCAAATAAATAAATAAATAAAATCTTTAAAAAAAAAAAACAACACACAAACCAAAACAGAAGCCAGTAGCTGCAGGTACTCTGCTAATGTGACTCCTGCATTGTCTTCTTGAATCTTCTTTAATTTCTGTGAGGTACCTATTATCTTAACTTTACCAATGAGGAGAGAGCCTTTGAACCTCCTCGTATCCTCACCTGCTGTAGTCAGTCATGAAACTCACACAGCTAGATCGGATAGAGACAGGATGTGTACCCAGGCCCAGCTGACTGGAAATTACTCTGACCTCTATACCATACTGCTTCTCATTAGAAAAGATCAGGTCATTAGAAAAATGCTGGTGGATTTCTCACTTACCTAAAAGTACGATTTTTGAAGACAATGCAAATAAAGTGCAGCATTTTGTACTTTATGGGGAAAAAAACTGTAGTGTATTTAATTATAACTTTTTATATAAGTATCTGTCACATTTCCCAGGGTCTGTTTGGTTAGTCAAGTACCTGGAAGCTCTGAGCAGTGATAATCCAGAACTCCTTCTACCTTGCATTTTACTTAATAGGTTCTGCTAATCTGGATCAGCCATGCGCCTTTATAGCCTACCCAGACACATTACCTCCTGCCAAAAGTAGTACTGTCACAGACCCTGGAAAGTAGTAATTTCTCCAGGTCTGCTAGGACTCTGCTACCCAAACTTGTCACAGGGGTAGCACTAGGACATGCCTCATTGGTCAGCACTTTCTAAGAAGCCTTGGAATTGGACTCTGAGCCACAAAGATCACTTTGGAAATGTAAATCCTTGGAGATGTAAATTCTGTCCTCTGTGTTGCAAATTGCCAGTTCCTGGGGCCTGAATTATGTCCACTTCCTGTCCAAACCAGTAGATCTTACTTGCTATATCAGTTTATAGCATTGATAGTAATTATCTGTCACAACTTAAGAGGATACAAGGAAGAATTAAAAGGAGTGGATTCCAATTAAGTGAAAGTAGTCTGTGTCATGTTAAAAGTTTAAATGGATTTGGGAATAGCTATGCAAATTAAAAGAGCTATCTTAAACTTTCAGTGTTATAAAAAATAAAAAATATGATAATTTGAATATTTACTTTGAGGCCAGATTAATTAAATTATTGCCTAATTGCTCAGCAGGACCTGATCTATAAAATGTTTTTCAAATAATTTTATCCTTTATATCTGATGCAAATGCTCTAGAGAAACATAACCGATTATTTATATAAATTATACATATATAAATAAAAACATATCTAGAACCTGTCTTTTTCTGAATTTGATTGCTAAGTTGTTTTCTTCATTTGCGTAAGAAATCACCTACAAGGGGCCGCCTGGGTGGCTCAGTGGGTTAAAGCCTCTGCCTTCGGCTCAGGTCATGATCCCCAGGTCATGATCCCGGGGTCCTGGGATCAAGCCCCACATCGGGCTCTCTGCTCCGCGGGAGAGCCTGCTTCCTCCTCTCTCTCTGCCTGCCTCTCTGCCTGGCTGTGATTTCTCTCTGTCAAATAAATAAAATATTAAAAAAAAGAAAATCACCTACAGGGCTCTTAGGAAATAAGTAAAGTGGGGAAGAGGGAAGATAGATGTATAATCTGTTGGGTTCTCATCTCTGTTGTCCAGATTAGATCCTGTGCTGAAAGAGAAACTAAGAAAAAAGATGATATTCCAGAAGAAGACAAAGGAAATGTTAAACAGTGTGAAATCAATTATGTGTATGTATTTTTTCCCTTTTAGACTTTACAGACTTGGCAACGAAGTACTCCTTAAGACACATAAAATAAAATACTTGAAGGACAAGGGGCAGCATAAAATAGACTCTAGGACAAAGAACGAAGCTGAATGCTTTTCTTTTCACAGAGCTTCAGTTTTCCTAGTTACCCTGCTAACTTTCAAAGCTAAAGTCACTTGGGTTAGTCTTTTCTCCCTATTCATTAATAGAATGACTATAGCTTATCAGTACATAATGCCAACCAAATGTTATTCCATAGGCAGGATTCAGGGACTCCAGCAACATGCCTTAGTGGAACTGGGGCTTTGTAGTTTGCTGCCCAAACAACTGCCCTTTTGTTTTGTTTAAATAAATGAAAAACTTTAAAAAATTTGTAAATTCAAGAGTAAACATGTATAATCAAAGTTTGAGATGATTTTCAAGAAAGGCATTTTCTTAACAGAAAGAAATTTCAGAGCTTCCAAGACCACAAACTTAAAATAAGTAAAGAAGACAGTAAAATTCTCAAAAAGGCCCGGAAAGATGGATTTTTGCATGAAACACTTCTGGACAGGTAGGTATATTTTTACTTATTTCCAACTATTTTCAGGATCCAATAGAAATGGCATATACATAATCAGTGTTCTTTTTCAAATATTACTGTTCTTAAATTTTTGTCTCCTAATTTATGAACATAGTAATATTACCTAAAAAGGACATCATAAGTCTAGGAAAAGATCACCCAGGAAACAATATCTAGTAGTAGCCAAATTCCAAAAACTTACATATTTTGTTGTAAGACATTCAGGTTTGACTGAAACCCCTTTATAAATTTATTTAACAACAACTTTTTATACTATTTAGAAGGGCTAGAAAGAAGTAGTTTAATTTCAAAACTTAGTGGGTTCTAGTAGAATAGTATAGGTTCCTAAAAATGAGATAAAGACAGATAAGTTTAAAAATTACTAAGTATAAAATGAAATAAAATTGAAGCATTTTCATTAAGTTGAATTTAGCAGTGTGCACAGCATACTTCATTTATCACAGCACATTGTTAATATTTATCTAATACTATTCTTATTTAGGTAAATAATGTCTTAGATCTATAACAAAAAAATGGTAGAGAGGTTAAGCTGTAAGTTTATAACCATAAATAAGTGCCAGATTGAAAAAGAATTTGGTAATCTGCCACTCCTTCAAGACCTATGTTGCAAAATTAGTCCTAAAACATTTCTTCACACTACTGATAAAGATAATGCTTATCCTATTTCTTCTTAACTAGTTGATCGACTTATTACCAGAAGTTAGTAAGTGATATAAGAATTTTATATCAAGTATGTATTTATTTTTAAGAAATCAAGAATAGGATGTTAAAAAAAAAATCAGGATATGGACACAAAAGAAATAAGTTGTATGTCTTGTTAACTTTTATCATTCATGAAAATAGAACATTGCCACCCTATTAAATAGAAGTTTAGGGCATGCTTAAATTCAGAGGCAATTAAAATTGCTATTGTGGATTGAAAAAGCTCTTAGGCAACATTTCTTAAAGATTATGAAAAACTTTCATAAGAGAAGAACATATTTAGCATGAAACAATATTGAAAAGTTAATTTTAATTAAAATATTTTAATATAAGTAGTATGGCAATAACCAAAATTGAAAACACAATTTCTGAGTGTGCATATATATTTAGTAGTTGACTATGTATGGCATGTGTTACATAATTTTTATCATTTGTCTTTGTTTAAACAGGAGAGCCAAATTGAAAGCTGATAGATACTGCAAATGACCAGAATTGTGTTTCTTTCTTCTCCTATTTGTTTTTTTCTGAATAAAATAATCAGTGGAAGTGTTTTTACAGAGCTCTTAGGCTGTTAGGGAATTATTGCTGAACTAGAGCTAGTTTAAACAAGATGAATCAAGTTTAATGGAGAGTCCCCATGGGTGTACTTTTTAGTTAATTGTAGTGTTTCACATGGAATTGAAACAGAGTACACACTGAACATGCCATAGAATCTTTTCTCTTTTCTAGGTTTTCTGTCATAAAGCAAGAGATGATACTCTGTGAACTTTGTGTGTCTTGTGCAGCTTATGGAATCTCTTTACAGTCTTACTTTATATTACTTTATACCACTGATGCTTAATTAGGACCTTTAAAAGGAAGTTAGAAGCTCCCAATCCAGTCAACAAGGCTTTGATTTTGCCTCCTAAATATCATCCAAATCACACAAGCCAAACAGATATCAAACAAAGTGGGTGGGAAAAGAGAAAGAAATCAGTTATTAGGCAGTAGGATGGGAATAAGAAACATTACAAAAGAGAGGTAGGCTCTGAATGGAGAATAAGAAGAAAATTGGGAAAATTCCCTACATAGAGACAGGATAGGATGAGAATGGAGCTATTAAAGAGGTTCAGATACTATACATTGCTGAGGTCTGCTATTCTGAGACACTTGTATTCCTAGCCTGTGTCTCTCTGAATTCCTGAACACAGTATTCCAGATGTCACCTGACCCTGTGAGTGTTCCAGATGCCTGGGCTTCACCTCTGGGAATTCTGCTTCAGAAGGACTAAGTCTGGCTGATGCATCTCTATGTTTTTCCCCATGGATGATGCACAGCCAGGATTGAGACCTGGCCTAAGTGCCAGACCTGTCTAGTTCTCAGCCATTGTATTCCATTGGTCACTAGCTCTGGAGTTAGACAGCCACTCTCCAGCAAGTAAGGTAAGCTTACCAGTACCAACCTTATAAAGGAGCTCTTGCTGTAAATCTAGTCCTAAATTGTCATTCCAGTTCAGTAGCTGGTTTCCCCCCAGCCCCCCATCTTGTGTTCTTTTTCCTCTGATCCTTGGGCTAGGAACATGCTTACGACTTGGACAGCTGAAAGCAGTGGTTCTCAACCAGAGACCAGTGTGCCTCTAAGGGGCATTGCACAATGTCTGGAGACATTTTTGGTTGTCACAGCTGAGAGAGGGGGTGCTACTGGCATTTAGGGTTACAGACTGGGAATGCTGCTTAACATCACACAAGGCACAGGACAGCAGCCCCCATAAAAAAAAAAAAAAAAATTTCCAGCCCAAGATAGTAACTGCCAAGTTTCTGACACCTGCCCTTGGACTTAGTCTGTTTCTTGCTTTTGTCAGCTCCCAGCCCCTAAAAATAAATAGTAGTTCAAATTTATATATGTAAGAATCACCTGAGGTACCTGTAGATTTTCAAGAACGATCCATAAAGATGCCAGCTTAGCAAGTCTAGGATTGTGTCCTAGAATTGACATTTTAACTAGCACTCCATGTAACTCTGAAGCAAATGATCTGAAATATACTTTGAGAAACACTACCCTCGAGAGATTGAAGTCTTGCCTCCCACACTAGCTCAGTACCTGAGACCATCTGCCAGCTGACTGATTTCCCTGGAACAAGCATTCATTCTGCCTCAATTTCAGAACATAGTGTATTCCTGGATTCCCTATCACCATGCTCACCCTCAAGCTCCCCCAGGTCTTGTCCTTTTCAGAGAGTAAAACTAATTTTAGGTCCTGATAACTGGGAAGATACAGATTAAAAATATGCACTGCCTGCCCTCATGGAGTTTATGCGCTACTGAAGGAGGAAAGCAAGAAAAAATCGCAGGTAATAGATAAGCGTTCCTTCCCAATTTCTATCATTACATTTGACTCCAACCCTCATTACAGCAGTGAAGGTAATCTGGCAGAGTGACAGGAGTCAAGAATAATATATCTAAATATTGTCGTCTGGTCCACATTTTTCTTCTTGTACAAAAGGATGTCATGAAACTTTGTTTAAAGCACTGTCAAAGTCAAGATGGATTCTGGTCAAGCATTCCCCTGATTTACAGGTCCAGTAGCCATATCAAAAAGGCTTTATATATGATAAAAAACAATAACCAAAGAAAAAGCTCCCCTACACCTATATATTTTTGACTGCTCACATTTCAGATCATTTCAGTTGTTCTTATCTTCAAGTTTACTGACTCACTTTTTTTTACCGTCTCCAAATTGCTGTTACACACATCTTGTGATTTTTAAATCTCAAGACATTATTTTTCATTTCTAGAATCTATTTGATCCTACTGTTAATAGATTCTATTTCTGCTGAAATTTCCTATTCATTTACTGCTTTTCTACCCATTTATTTGTTTTTGGGTAGAGTTATAATGGCTTCTTAAAAATTCTTGTCTACTGATTCCAACATCTGGGTCATCTTAGAGTCCGTCTCCACTGATGGTCCTTTGAGTATGTTTCTTCATATATCTGATGAGATTATATTGTAGACATTGTGAATAAAACATTGTAGAAACTGTGCATTCTGTGTTCTTGTTCTGCAGAGTGATCTTTTATGTTTAGTAGGCAGTTAACTTGGTTGATCTGAGCTCCAAATTCTGTCTCCCTTATGGTGGGCAACAGCTGAAATATCTATTCAGTTCTTTTTGTTTTAGCTGAGCTTCTTGAAGTCAGTCCCAAGGATGTGGAGTTCAGAGATCAGTGAGAGATTTGGGCAGTGTGGCTAATATCTTCTGTGACTCTCTACTCTTCAGGATTTCTTTCTCACTTTCCAGACTCTCTGGTCACTCTGAACTGTGTACTCTGATTCTTCAACTAGTAATGACTTAAGCTTTCTATATAATTATTCTTAGTGGCACTGGGTCTGCCTTAAGTTGAAAAGATGTTAAAATGTTTCCCCTCTTACTAGTTCTTCTCGAGTTTCTCCATGTTTTTGGCCATTCTCCATTGCCTTTAGATAATTTTTAATATTTTATCTAAAGTTTAATTTCGTGTGTGTGAGAGGGCTGGTCTAGCACAAGCTACTCCATCAACCATGACGTGCTCAAACTCTCATTAATTTCTTGCCCTCTCCTCTCCCAGTTAAGGACCTGCCTGGGCTTTCCTAAGTATAGACACAAAACTCTAACATTCTCTAGAAAGAAGTTGATCATTAAAATAAATGAATATATTCATACCTCTTAAGATAGGCCTGAATTCCAAAAATGAACTCATCATACCTGATGGCCCAGTACTATCCAAATACCGTGCAATTCCTGGGTCACTCCCAGTCTAGATGCCAATCAGTCATGGCTTCCAACTTCCTATTCAAGCAGGAATTATATTTTTTCAGTTATTCTAAACTCTTAAGACACAGAAGAACATATTAAAACATTCTACCACATTTCATTAACCAAATTAGTAAGACAGGGTAGCTTTTATTTCATTTATTCATTTATTTTTAAAGATTTTATTTTTATTTGTTTGACAGACAGAAATCACAAGCAGGCAGATAGGCAGGCAGAGAGAGGGGGGGAAGGCAGGCTCCCCGCTGAGCAGAAAGCCCGATGTGGGGCTCGATCCCAGGACCCTGAGACCATGACCTGAACTGAAAGCAGAGGCTTTAACCCACTGAGCCACCCAGGTGCCCTCAGGATAGCTTTTATACTGTGACTTTCTCTTCATGATACTTTTTTAAATGGCGTTATAATATTAGCCTGAGGGCCTTAATTCAGTGGAAGGTAACTTCCACTGTAATTTTTCCAGGCTCACTCCTGTTGAAATCCATTACATTTAATGAAAATATGAAAAAAAAATGTGAAAAAAAATTTCACAACTATTTCCTCTTTCCTCACCAGCCTATTAGCTTACAGTTAATTTTTAAAATAAATATTCATATTTCATTAAGGGAACTTTATGATTGTTTTGCTTTTTTGATTTTTTTTAATTTTATTTATTTTTTTCAGCGTAATAGTATTCATTGTTTTTGCACAACACCCAGTGCTCCATGCAAAACGTGCCCTCCCTATTACCCACCACCTGTTCCCCCAACCTCCCACCCCTGACCCTTCAAAACCCTCAGGTTGTTTTTCAGAGTCCATAGTCTCTTATGGTTCGCCTCCCCTCCCCAATGTCCATAGCCCCCTCTCCCTCTCCCAATCCCACCTCCCCACAGCAACCCCCAGTTTGTTTTGTGAGATTAAGAGTCATTTATGGTTTGTCTCCCTCCCAATCCCATCTTGTTTCATTTATTCTCCTCCTATCCCCCTAACCCCCCATGTTGCTTCTCCCTGTTGAAAATAGAACTACCCTATGACCCAGAAATTGCTTTTTTGATTTTTGATGGCAGGTTTTGCTTTATGACATCTCCTATTCATCTTACCCCAGAAAGTCTCTGACACTATTTGGTGTATTTCTGTTTAATTTTATGCCACTGGACTATTTCTCTTAAATATTGCTGAGGTTTATTTTCTATCATGGAGAAACAATATGCCATCTTTCCATTTAGCTTTGTGTTTCAGTGTTACCCTTGTATTTCATAAAGGATAGATTTTCAGAGAGCATAACCAGGACTTACAAATTAAGATCTCCAGGTGTTTATTTTTCTTACCATGTTTTGCAAATCTAATGAGGTTATGCAATCCTGTTCTGAGTGCTGCTAGTAGAGAAGAAGGGGTGTAGCACTACTTGTGTTTATTTTTCCATCATGCAATTTCCTAATTCTGGTCCTTAGAAACTAAGTGGAACTGTAAGGAAGAGAACAAAACAAAGCACACTTCATTATTCCTTTAAAAAGGTGAAAACCTCGGGCGCCTGGGTGGCTCAGTGGATTAAGCCGCTGCCTTCGGCTCGGGTCATGATCTCAGGGTCCTGGGATCGAGCCCCACATCGGGCTCTCTGCTCCACAGGGAGCCTGCTTCCTCCTCTCTCTCTGCCTCTCTGCCTACTTGTGATCTCTCTCTCTGTCAAATAAATAAAATCTTTAAAAAAAAAAAAAAAGGTGAAAACCTAAATATAAGTAGATTCCAAGGTAAGGAATCAAGTCATGACTTCTGTTAGTTCCTTAACTACTAGCTGACAAAATTAAGTTGTATAGCTAGTCAATCACATGGAAAAAAATAGGCGATGCTTTAAGCTTCTAATGTCTTATTCTTTTTCTTTATTATTCCTTATGTTGGTATAAATATTAGTACCTATTTTTTTATTCTGCTAAGTATATTCCACCAAGGTTTTTTGTTTGCTTTGTTTTTTAACTGGTAGCTGAAAAGGCCCAGGGATATACCTAGGTTTGGGAGAACTTAAAATTAAGATAATAGTTCAGCAGCCCACCAGCCTTCATTCAGCTTGATACTACCTGTATATATAAAATGACTTTCTCAAATGTGGTGCTTACTTAGGAAAGACCAGTGGACTTAAGACCAACCTAGGCTGTTCTACAGCACCTCAACCCTAAATCCTAATTTAAATCAGCTTGCACAGCAGCAGGAATGTTTCAGTTTCCTATTGTTGTGTAGACAAATAATTTCCCTGTCTACGGAAACAGAACCTTCTTGCCTATTCCCTTGTTCTTCATTTTTAGTCCAAATATCCTCTCTAGAAGGCCTTCTATATATCCCATTACTACTGCTGCTTCTGCCTCTCCACCTGTGATGACCAACTTTGTTTCTCCATGTTCCTTTTACTATAGCCTCATTTCAAACCAGTGTGCCCTTTCCATAATATAGGAAAATGAACAAAGATTTAATCATTTAACAAAAAGGTAAGCAAAAAATTCTAATAGACAAATTTTCTCTTGACTCTCTCATGAGAATGCCCTTTCTGATTTTTTCCATGCTGAATTCAGCTATCATTCCAGTGTACCCAGAGTTGGAGAATCATATACCATGGCCCCAAGTATCAGTTTTGAAACTTCTCATTATCCTGACCCATCAGCTCAGTCTTTGAAGCACATACCATCCATACCCATTACCACTGCAGTTCTGCACTGCTCTTCATCAGTGTCCTGACCCTCCTGAAATCTGGCTAGTAGTCCTTTCTTCATGGAGTCTCCCATCTCAGTTTCATTGACTCCAGCATTCACGCTATTGTGACCTTTCTTTGATCTGCCTTAAAAAATTCTGTCCTCTTGGCTCAGCTGATCTATTACTCCACCTTAAATTAACAATAGACCAGCTGGGTTGAACATGCTTTTTGCTCCACTCTCTTCCAAAATTAGAAATCCTGATCTGTAACTCTGAATGACCCTCCAAGAGCATCCCTTTACCAGTACACTTTTCATTTAAAATGTTTTGAAATATACTTTCTCAGTTCCAAGTCCTCTCTGTTATTAATAGATTTAATTTTCCTAAAGTTAGGTTTATTTCTAAATCTAATAAATTATTCTTTTTAATACATTACTTACTAGTTACTGCATTCTTAGAACATAAAATACCATTTCTCTATTCAATACTAACATTTTCCTATACAATAAATAAATTAGTTCTAAGAAATTCCGCATCTTGCCCAGTTTTTTTTTTAAGATTTTATTTATTTATTTGACAGACAGAGATCACAAGTAGGCAGAGAGGCAGGCAAAGAGAAAGAGGAGGAGGAAGCAGGCTCCCTGCTGAGCAGAGAGCCCGATGTGGGGCTCAATCCCAGAACCCTGGGATCATGACCTGAACCGAAGGCAGAGGCTTTAACCCACTGAGCCACCCAGGCGCCCCTTGCCCAGTTCTAATAGTAAACAAAATCAAAGTTTTCTCTTTAATATTAGAAAATAACTGATCAATTTGCGATGTGATATAAATAAGAAATGAAAGATGAAAAGTCATCTCACATGTCTAAGAACACATTCACTGCTCTTTCTTCTTTTTCCTCCCACCAATGTTGCAACTCTCACCCGGGAGTTGAGGGGAATGGTGCTAATATCCCCACTATTTAACTACATAGAGTTACAAATTAACAAATATTAAATGTACTGACTTCTTTCCTCCTTTCTCTCTTTTATCTGGGATTTTTCACCTCATTTTAAACCCAAGGGAAGCAGGGGAGTTTAACCTTGATTTTATAGAACCAGGACTTCTATTTTCAGTAAAATGGTACTCCTTAATAAAACAATATACTAGATAAAATATTTGTAAATATCTCTTGAAACATCACTTATCCACATAAAAGAAAGTAATCTATAGATACCAAACAAAGGAAAAGCAGGAATATCAGAGACCAACGAGTACCAAGCTCACTCTCACCTAAAGGTTTCTACCAAATCCTGAAGACTTTGAGCTTTGGTTTTGACAGGAGCCCAAGAAATGGGATGTAGAAGCCTGTATTCACCCATGAGTGACTACAAAGGGCTATACCTTCAAGGATAACAGAGTCTTCCATTATAGTTCTGTTTTATAGAATATGTCAGAACTATGGACTTTGATATGGTTTTGCGATCTGGCCTGGGAATTTAGTGTAGTGGTTAGGTATATCTAAAATCAGAAAACCTAAGCATAGTTACTTACCCTAAGTCTCAGATTTCTCAACCATAGATGGGAATAATAGCAGCACTTTCTTCATATTTGTATGGAAAGTGCATATTGATTTCCACACACCCAACTTAAAAACTTCTGGAAAGGGGCACCTGGTTGGCTCAGTTGGTTAAGTGACTGCCTTCACCTCAGGCGATGATCCCAGAGTCCCCGGATCAAGTCCCGCATCAGGCTCCCATACCTGCAGGGAGTCTGCTTCTCCCTCTGACCTTCTCCCCTCTCATGCTCTCTTACTCATTCTCTCTCTCAAATAAATAAATAAAATCTTAAAAAAAAAAAAACTTCTGGAAAAAAATCCATTTGTAATTTGGTGATTCCTTATGTTATTTTAAACACCACTTGGCAGATGATGTTAATGCAGTTCTTTTAGTTTGTCCAACAAATACTTATTTGTTATTGAGTGCTATGATGTGTTAGACAGTATTCTAGGTGCTGAGACTAAGCAGTAAACATAAGAAAATCCCTGTCCTCAGGAGACAGATGCTAAGCAAAAAGAAAACAGGTATAAAAGCAGATGGTGTTGATGTTTGGAGTCAGGTTAAGTGGGAAAAAGGAGGATAAGGAATACCTGTGGAGTCTTACATATGATGCTTTAGGAAGGCTCCCTAATAAAAGGACCATCTGAGCATTTGATGAATGACATGGGTATCTGTGAAAGAACATTCTACACAGAGGGAACAGTTAGTACTAAGTTTTTCAAGTGAAGCCTATTTGACATGTTTGAAGTCTGTGAAGAAGATGAATTTGGCTAGAACATCATGAAAAAAGGCAAAGCTGGAAAGATATGAGATCAGAAAAGTAGCAGGTGTGCCAGATCCTAAGTGGCCTTGTAAGCCATGGTAAGAACACTGGCTCTCATTCTGAGTGAGGAAGGAAGTCATTGGAGGCTTTTGAGGAGAGGAGTGACATAGGTGATTTGTGTGGAGATGTGATGATGGGGAAAAGCAGGGATACCAATTACAAGACTATTATCATAATCCAGATGAGAGTAACTTGGACCAAGAAAGAAGTGGAACTCGTAAGAAGTGATCAGATTCTCCATAGATTTTGAAGGTAGAGCCAAAAAGCAAATGCTGGTGTACTGGGTATATGGTAAGAAAGAGAAAAGTTAAAGGTAACTTACTAACTGTAAGATCTTTCGTCTAAGCAAACTACAGAATGAAATTGCCATTTAGTGAGATAGGGACAGTGTGCAGTGGTAAAGAGAAAATAAGGTTCCTTTTTAGGCATAATAAGCTTAAGATGCCTATTACATATTCCAAGTAGATGAAGTTGAGAAGACAAATAGATAGGAATCTGAGTTCAGGGGACAGGTCTGAGCTGGTGACATGAATTTGAGAGTCATCAAACTAGAGAAGGCATTAACATGATATTGAGAGCACATAAGGAGTGAGCATAGGAAGAGAAGAAAAGATACCTGAAGACTGGCCTGGGCCACTCCACATATAGAGGTTAGTTGATGAGAAGAAACCAACAGAATATTCAAGATGTGCCAGTGAGGGAAAAAATCAAAGGACAGCGGTATTTATAAGCAAAATGAAGTAAAATTTCCAATGTCTAAGATACAATGTGGAATTGGGTATTTGAGGTAAAAAAGAGGCCAAGGACATTGTAAGAGATGAAGTCAAGAAACATGAGTATTACAAGGATTATTTTTTGTGAATATTGAGATCACCAAGAATATTGAGAACCACATCAGAAATAGTGACAGAGAGCCAGGTGTGAAAAATCTCCAGGGGGTGAGGAGAAGCAGGAGCCAGTAAAGGCCTACAGATATCTGCAGTGTGATGGCACCAGCTTCCAAATGACATCAAATAATTGTGAATATGTTGGTTGTTGGTAATAATAGGCTGGCCATGTGAAAATGTTGATGTCTGATTAATTTGTAACCTACAAAAATGGTGATCTCATATGGTTCAGTCTAATAACTGAAGATATATAAAATATATCTGAATTGTGATTGGCTTCATAACTTGATATGTATTTATGTTAGTGCTATTTTCTTTTTCAGTTGGAAACTCCCTGAAATCAGGAATTTATATTTACCACATGTGTTCCTTTCACAGCACTTAGGATTTGCTTGGTACTTTCAGTTGGTCATGTAGTACTTTTTATACATAAATTATTACTATAATTGCTGTTGCTGACTTCTGTTGTCATTTCAGGGTGGTAATCATTCTCCTCACCTTCCAAGGTAAAAACAGCTGAGAAATATACACAGGGATTAAATGGGGATCGATACCAGCTTTACTGCTAAGTAAACTGGAATAGGGAACACACTTAGACCTGAGGCCAAGATGGGATCCCAAGTCTTTCTCCTCTGGAATGTATTCATGCACTCAGTCCCTTGACAAATGCAAACTGCATCCCAGGGCACAGCCAATTTCTAACATGGGGGTAGTGAACAGGGGAAGGTGAGGCTGGGCTGGGAGTAGCAGGTGCAAGTACTTATAAAAGACTCCAGTCCTTGACTGCCTTCTCTCCATATCTCCCACAGCCAGTCCTTCGTGATGCTTTCTTCAGTCGACATAGTCTTTGTGAGAACAAAGTGTTTTTAAATTTTGTTGGACAAGTGCCAGGTTTGAAAGATGTGATCCAAGGCAGCAACTACTTCCCCTTCCACTCTTGTCACCCAGGGCTTACGACAGTGAGCTTACCACCATGAGCAAGCAAATCTCAGTGAGAGAGCCAGAGAGGCCAGACCACATGAGTGCAGCGACCCTTCCAGGTATTTACCAATTAGGTAAGGCAATCCTTTCCTAGGGACATGTGAACTGAAGGAATTAGAAAGGTGGATGTTTTCTCCCCAGACCACCTGATGGTGGATGCAGGTTTTTTTGAAGCCTAAAGCCTGTACAATTTGGATAGTCCTCTTTATAAGGAAAAGAATATAAAATTATTAGTGTGAAATTAGGTAGAAGGTTTAGAAGAGGCCTGAGCAAGTGAGAGTCTTGAAACTTAAGCATTATAGCTTTAAATAAATCCTCCTGTGCTCTTGAGAAGGTAGCAATACCTGTTTTAATACATGCATCAGTTAGGATGCTCTCAGACACAAACTTGCAAGCCAACCACCTTGAACTACCTTAAATAATAAAGAAGAGTAGTGGCTCACATTAATGAAGAGTCCAGCTGTTTGGACAGTGCCATGGTAGATCTAGCAGCTTAACAATGTCATAATGACCCAGTTTCTTTCCATCTCTCCTCTGTGCTGTCCAAAGTATCTATTCCTCCTTAGGCAGGTACCTTCAGGTTCACAGCATGAATGCCAGCAGCAATGAGGACTATTAGCTAACCTTTTCCTGTTAGAAGATAAAGGACAACTTCAATCATAGAGCAAAATCTTGAGCTTCAGAAAATGGCCTGTTGGATTCAAGATTCTAAATGATTAAGGCTGGAGCCAAGCACTGTGTCAAGAAGGACAGGGCAACTTTAATGTCAGGCCAACCAGGGCCCATATCCAGAGATCAGGATAAGGATATGGTTTATCCAAATCATGTGGCTGCTGCATACTGGAGAAGTGGAACTGAGGTTGGTGAAACATCTACAGTATTAAACCAGAGGTGAGAGTATGGAGAGTAGTAATCTTAAATGTACTGGAAGTTTTCAAGGTACTCAGCTGATTTACATTTCCCTTCCATCATCATTTTTCTCTACCATGAGACTAAAAGCCCCAGGAAGACAGGGGCCATTTGTTCACTAGTTACCCAGGACCTAGTGTAAGTGCTCAAAATGTATTGTGAGAATACCTGAATTTACCACAAACTTATGAGAAAGAACTGGCAGGAACATTAAATAGGTGTCTAAAAGGGTTTATGTAAAAGCAAACTATATAAGAATATGAAATAAGAACAAGAACAAAAATATTAAGAGATTATTGGATTTGAGGTCAATTGAATAATTTTCAGGTCAGAATATCAAAGAAAGTGGAAATAGGACAAAAGGATTTTTTTAAAGTAGATCTACAAACTAACATACCTGAGGTGTCAGAGATTTAGTAAGACATTTAGTAAGATTTAGTAAGACATCAAAGACATGTGCAAAGTGAAGGATTATTAAGATGATCATTTTATGTTGACATATAAGAAGGGACAACTTGATTCAGTCTGAGCACTAAGTTTGTAGTTGTGTAACAATGTAGTTGTGTAACAATGCCTTGAGCTGAATTTAATGATTTAACATGTTTTTCTATATACGTGTAAAACATAAGTAGAGTAAAATCTTTTTTAGTATGATAAAGTTACTGAAGGAAAAAATCATGCAATTTTGCATGACCTCTGATTTCCCACTTTTCACATCTTTTATTCTCTCTAGTCCTGGACAGTAGTCTAAGTTTGGAAACTCAGATTATGTTTTAAGTATAGGAAGCCCTTTTTAAAATTAAACAACTTACTGGCAAATACTCCTGTAAAAGGTTTATTTTTTGAACTGAAACATTATATTTCTTGAATTTTTGAATATTCAGTTTTATTAAAGCAAGCCATACCTGTTCTGAGTAATGTGGTGTTATGTGCAGTAGAGTTCATCTAGGGTGGAGTGGTTAGATTGCAAAGATTTTAAATCAAGGCTCCACCTCAGAAACCTAGGAATGTTAGTAGGAGATTTAAAAAGGTCCACAGCTTGCCAAGAACTTCAGCTATTCTGATAAACAGTTTGATTACTGATGCTTAGTCTTGCATACTAAACAGGTTATCCAAGTCTTAAACTTGATGCTTGTTGTGAAGACAGTATTTGAATCACCTTCCAACCAACATAGTCATTTATTTGTACATTTAAATGTCATTTTCTGTGAATATGTCAGTATGCCACAAAGCATGGCAAAGTTTCCTATGACCACATGCCTCATCTTGACTTTCTGCACACTTCTATTAAGAATGGAGTAGGAGGGGCGCCTGGGTGGCTCAGTGGGTTAAAGCCTCTGCATTCAGCTCAGGTCATGATCCCAGAGTCCTGGAATTGAGCCCCACATCGGGCTCTGCTCAGCGGGGAGCCTGCTCCTCCCCTCCCCCACCCCCCCCCTCCCGCCTGCCTCTCTGCCTACCTGTGATCTCTGTCAAAAAAATAAACAAAATCTTTAAAAAAAAAAGTAGATTTAAATTTTTTAATTTGAAAACAACAGCATATAAAAGGCCTTTGAAAGTTGAATGCAAAATTATGTGAAAATTGTGCCCAAGAATTTTACGCCAATTGACATAATTTTTTTCTGGATAAAGAATCTGATTTTGCTAGACCACTTAACCATCCTCTCATAGGGAAAAAAATATGTTGGTGACATGTTTAAAGTGCCTTCAGTAGTATTTAAAGTGAACAATCTTTAAACCAAATAGCTATTTATATACTAAAAGAGGGGAATCTTCTATGTCTGCATACTGATTTCAAGGTCCAGAATAATTCAATATATTCACAGAGTGAAGCCCTTTACAATGGCTGGTAGTGGCCTATGTAATCTGCCTTACTCCCCTTTCCACTTGGACTTCATCTACTTCTTTTCCTCTCTTACTTCTGATCTACCTATACCGACTTCCTTGCTATAGCCAAACATGCCAGGCATTCTCTTTTTTAAGCCTTTGTCCTAGCTGCTCCCTCTGCCTTGAATAATTCCTTAGACATCTGCTAGGAGAACTCCCTCACCTCCTTCAAATCTCTGCTCAGACTTAATTTTCTCAGTAATGCCGATCCTCCATCTTATTTAACATTGTGACTCTCCCCACTCTGGAACCCCCTTACACTGCTTTTTCTGCACCACATTTATCACCTTATAACATAATGTATAAATTTTCTTATATATTGTGTTTATTGTCCATTTTTCATCTAGAATGTAAGCCTCATGAGAGAAGGACTTTGTCTTTTTTGTTGCCTGATTAACCTCAGTGTCTGAAGAAATGCTTGCACATTGTAGGCTGACAGTAAATATTTCTTAAATTAATGAACATTTCCATGATCTGCTTGATTACTGTTGAATCAGGAGCCACTTTAAGCACGTGAGATGTTTCAAAGTCAAACTTCCTCAAAGAAAGTGTGAAAATGAGCAAAGGAAATGCCATCTAAAATGGTGTTAGGAAGCCCTGAAGGGGGACTTCTCACACACCACCACTTCCCATCTTTTATGGATCCCAGTAGGAAAAAGCTTATCTGTACCTTCCACAATAGGAAGCTTACTTTACTACCACAGTAATAGAAAGGAAAATGTCCTACTGTCTCAGCAACAACTCAGCCAATGAGAAGTTGCCACAAGGGAACTCTTGCTCTCTCCTTCAATGGACTCTGATCCAAAAAGCTTCCAACTTTCTCCTTTCCTCTACAAAAACAAGCCCCTTTTTGTTCTCCCAAGTTGCCTATGGTTTGGCACAGTTTGAAGGTCCCAAACTGCTATTCTGAACAAATTTATTTTGCTGGCAAATTAACTGGTTATCTTAAGGTTGACAAGACGGTTGATTGTTACCTACTGCCCACGATAAAATTTTCACTTCCCAATCTCCAGCAAAAAGATTGATTTTTCCAAGTAAGTAATAGAAATGGGTAAAATTATAATTTCAAACACACAGGAGAAATAAATGAAGATTCTGGTGATAGTTTGCTAAGTTTCATTAAGCATTAAAACAATGCTGGTTGGGATGTCCTAGAGACTCAACCAGAAACTGCAATCTCGACCGAGAGGTTTCCCGTTGGACTTCTAAGTAATATCCAACAGGGCGATCAAGTCCATAGAAGCTCCGAATGACGAGCAATTAAATCTATTTGTTTTTCAGGTGCAGGCTAAACAACACTGAATACCTACCCTCCTCCAGGGTTTACCTCAGTTCTGCCAACCTAAAGGTTCATGAGTTAGATGAAATAACGCAGCTGCTCAATGGCTGAATACATTGGTGAAGGAAAGTTGGCAGTTCTATCTGGTCATTCCACCTGTTTGTCTAAGCCCAAGCAACTGAAATCTAAATTCTGTGACTTTGTCACCTCTGCGGTGAAAACCCAAATGGGTAATTCAGAGCTCGGAGTGTCCCTAGTAGATCCCCGCCAACCCCCTTCCTGCCCCTAACATCTGAGCCCGGCCAGTGACTCCATGATCTGGACGAACAAGCTCACTCACTTCAGGTCTGCTCTCCTCAGAGGGCAAAGATGGGTCGGGGTCGCATGTCATGCCGCCGTGTTTCGAGACTCTTGTGAATTGGGTCCGTTTCATGGACATTTGGCACGAGGTGGCCCGAGTGCACACCTCGCCCTGGGCCGTTTGGGGACGTTGCAGAGGTGGCACCAGGCCCAGAGTGGAGCGGGACCTCCCGCCCCCGCGTTGCCCGCGGACGACGATTCTGCTGTGGGCGCGGATGTCCACAGGGCACGACCCGGGTAAAACTTTTTGAGCCCCACCTACCTGGGCGGGGCTCAGGCTCGGCCCAACCACTGCCCGCGGGAGGGGGGGGCCGTACTAATATCGCAGTCCTAACGTGAGCGCCGACTCCTATCCTGGGGGTTCCCCACTCCTTCCTGAAAGGCTCCCTTTTCCTGCTATACTCGCCGCAACTCCGAAAAGCCCCGTCTTATTCTTTGTACCCCGTTTCATCCGCGCCAACCCCTCCGTTTGGCTTGGTGCCGTCCCGTGTCGCTGGTCACGCGGCCGCGGGGCGCGGCCTTCCCGGAGTCCAGGTGGTGTTTCTCACAGCCTTTGCCCGCGGCCTTTGGAGCGGTTTTGCGGCTGGGACGATGCCGGGCTGGGGTCGCGTAATCTTGGTCCTCCTAACCGCGGCTGCAACCTGTGCCTTGGCGCAGCAGGCGCCGCCGGTGAGTGAGCACTAGGGGAGGGCGCAGAGGCGTTGAGGTGGCGCAGGTGCAGGTGTGGCTGGTCAGGTGGGGAGTGAGGAACAGCGGGTGCCGGGCACCATCTTTCCGGGGGGTCTGTGGTATACTTTGCGGGGGTGTGGGTGCAGAGTGGACTGGTGAACCCTGTTCCGGGATGATTCCGTACAAGCTGGTACAAGAAAGGCTTTCAGGGATATCCTTATCTCTGGACAAGCCTGGTTGTGATTTGCGCACCCCCAATTTGAGTGATTGCGCTTGTTCTACCAGTTCCAGGCTCGCGCATCCTGAACTGCTAAGAGAAAAAGTTCCAGTCGTCTTGTGTACTTAACTCAGTTAAGCGACGGACTGCTTGATGACTTTGGTTTTCTCTGCCAGGTGACGAGGTGCTGCAAGAGTAGTTGCAGCCTAGGCTCCTGAGGTCCCTGGGAAAGGTCCGTTCGTCCCCAGTCAAGGCAGTGGGAGCAGCTTAGGCCCTGATGTGGCTGCTGTGGCCTTACTCCCTTCCTCCCCCAGTCATGGGAACGCCAGTCCCGTGGCTCTTTCCCCAAAAGGAAGTCACAGGAACCCAGAGTTTGTGACTGCAAGAGACAGCGAGGGACCAGCCAGGGAAGGAAGTAGATTCAGTGGGAAAATGTCTAGCCAGAGGTTACACTATTTACTGAAGCATACTTAAGTTCTGGCCACTTGACACCTAGTCTGGTGCTCTTTCATACTTCTCTTCTTTAAAAACAGTAACACTCCACTTTTCTTTGCCAAGAAATCAGATAAAGAGGAATTTGGGTGCATCTGACTTAAGGTTAGATGAGGGTGGTCTTGAATAGCTTAGGTAGGGTATTGGTAGTGGGGAGCAAGGTATGCATTCTCTTCTTACTCTTTTATTTGTCTAAGGAAAAGTGATCTAAGAATGGGATCATGATGGGATATTATTTATTCATTAAAATTGATGGGATATTAAGCAAATAAAAGCAGAATAAAATAGCATGTACAGTGATTTCAGTAACAAAAATACACAATATATACATGTAGACAAGGATTAGAAGAAATAAGAAATAAAATTAGTTTTACTTTGGTTTAAACTAATTAATAAAGTTAGTTTACTTTGGTGTGCGGAGGGAATTAATACACTGTAAAGTGGTTGAGATTATGAGAATCTTAAAAGAATTTAGCTCTTTGGTACCGTAAGTGCCCTTCAGTCAAAGGCCACCAGGAAACACACCTGTAGTTTAACAAATTGGGTTTATTACTCTTTGCAGTGAGAAAGAATGTACACCATGGGTAGTTGTGGGGTCTCTCCATAAAAGGGCATTTGGCACAGCCTATTTAATAGTTTGGACTTTGGTTGTTGTATGGTTTGTGGCTAGGTCCAAGGAATAGGGGGTTTGCTCTACATTGGATATTTTTAAAAGGTGGGACAATACTATGATTGGGTAAAGAAGAAGCATTCATTTAGCAAGAGAAGGGGGTGTATGGCATTCTGTGGGTTGCACAATACCCTTGTTTTTGTCTGTGCTTAAACAGAATCATGAAGTAGCCTTGCTTTGTTTCACTTTATCATGTCTCAGTCACCTGAACTGAGGTAGGTATTCTGTGAGATTGATTATAACCAACGTAACAGAAGTGGCCTGGACACTCACGTGTCATTACCAGTTAATAATATTGGGGTCTAATTGTGAACTTCTGAGCAGTTTCAGTTATTAGGGGATGCTTTTTTTTTTCTTTCTCAATACTTTATTCTTTCATGCAAGAGAGTTTTTGAAAAGCTATCTTTAAAACAACAAATATTTCTTATCTAGAATAGTGGTTGTCAAAAATCTAGTCTAGCCGCTGGTGTCACTTGGGAAGCTATTTTCACAAGTCTTTAATGAAATGAGAAAAATTAGGGCATAAAACCAAAATTATTAGAGTGTTATCTGTTATTCTGATTTGATGGCTTTTCAATTTTTGTTGTTAAAGTGTTCTTTTATGTATGTGGGGTTTTGTTTGTTTTTTAACCTCTCCACATGGGAGAATAAAAATTTGGATTCCCTTGTGCTGGGCTTTTCTTAAACATTAATCTGGAAAATGCTGGCTGAAAAGGACCTTTGGAACCTTGTCACATTCTCCGACAAGAATAAGCAGTTTTTTCACTTTGAATCATATGATAAACTGTTCATATCCACATAGTAACAAAAGATATTTCAAAACTACTTTTGATAAATGTGAACAGTGAGGACTGGCTTTAAATTACAAACAAAAACCATTTGATTTGGAATGTCTATGGATTTTGTGTTTGAGGCTTTTCAGAATATAGCATATTTTCCTGAGTCATTCTTTGTTACTAATTTTATTAAAAGACCTACTAAAAAGTGGTGGTGGTGGGAGTGGTACAAGAAATATTTGAAGAGGGAGATGAAAACAGTGTCATGGAGGCCTCTGTGGACCTTGTTAAGGGTTTTCACTTTTAAAAGATCAGTCTGGATTGGAAGGGAGCAAGGGTGGATATGAGGAGACTAGTCTGGGGGAGAAAATAAGGTGCAGGATGTACCATGTCTACACACCTTAAGAAGGTGGTGTAGTGGAAAGGGAGAGAAGTGGATGGTTTTAAAGAAAAGTAGGAGATACAATGAGCAGAAGGAAGGATTAGATGAGGATGAGGGACAGGCACCATCCTCAAGTGCTCAGCTGGCTGAATTGTGGTATCACTGCCAGGGAAGGCAAGAAGGGAAAAGTTGCGGGGTGGAAGAACGAAGATTGTTTTTTTTCTAGTTATGTTGAATTTCCAGTGGCACCAGGATATCCGGAAGACCTTTGGGACTAGAGTTCAGAAGAGGGAAATGGGAGTTGGAGACATACTACTTGAAGCATTGGAGCAGGAGAACATTGAGGAGACAGATGACATAGAGAGAGAAGAGGACAAGGCAAAGGTTAGGGCACCCGCACACGTATGTGTCAGGTAGAGAAGAAATGGCAAAGTTTCAAAGCAAAGGGTGGGAGAATGAGTGTTGTAGAAGCAAAGAGGAGAGAGTGGGACAGGTTCTCCCTGTGTTGGGTGCCTTTATAACAGTCAGGTGTCTGTTATCCTTGGTAGTTGGAGATCATTGGTGTCCTCGACCTGAGCAGTGTTGGGAACAGAATAAGTTGCTGTAGGCGGAGGAGTGCTGAGAAGGAAAGGAAGCTGGGTGGGAGAGATGACTGTTGTCAGTAATAAATCTGAACAGATTCTGAAAATGTGTGAAAATGATACATAATGGTTCAGTAATTAATTGAGTCAAACTTATTTTTATGCATCAGTTTCTTATATTAGCTTCTCATATGAGTGATAATATCATTGACATTATAGCTAGTAGATCAGCTTTTAGCAATGATTTTTATGAAGTTTCTTAAAACCACATGCACCCTTTCTGGCCTGGCCAATATTATTGTACTACATCTGCTTTCCCCCAGTACTCCAAAGGAAGGAACAGACTGATATAATCTGTTCACTTAGTCAACAGATATTGCAGGCCTACTGTGTGCCACATTATGTTCCAGATGCTGGTAACAAGTTTGTGATAGATAAAAAGGTCCCAGCCCTCATGGAAGGTTTATTCCCATTCCTTTCACCTAAATATTCCTAGTTTAATAGAGTAGCCATCCCATCAAGGGTCAGAAAACAAATTTTGCTTGCCCGTTTGAGTTTGTTATATGTGCAAGAAATATGCCTTACTCAATAGGTTTGTGTTTGCTCTATTGTACACAGAAAATATTTTAAGAAACAAATCATATTTAGGAAATAATTGTTGGTGAATTTAAAAATTAAAATTGCCTTGATAGAATTAATTTGACTTCTTTTTTGATGGTATGAGTACTGGAGTGAGCTATGTAATTTCTTCGAATTACCTTTCATTGCCTTTTTCTGACTGTGTGAATAAGACAAGGACATGAGGGCTTTCTGAACTTTTTTTAAAGTCTTAGAAACATACATTTCATGGAAGTTCTTACTAACTCCACAGGACGCAAATATTTCGAGGAGTTAGATAAGTTATGTCATTTCTTTTAGCCAAGGAGCATTTGAGTTGTTAATGGAAGAATTTTCACTTTCTATGTTATTTTCCTAAATAAACTGTGTCCAGTAGCTCTAATTTTTTTTTAATGAATGGGGAGGAAATAAGACTGCTTAATTTCTAAGAGGTTTAAGTTCCTATCAAATGATTAGAGTAATTAGGGAATTCATTGACCCAGAAGTGTTTACAGAACATTTTACAGAGATTTTCACCACTTCCTCTGGTCCTAGTAAACAAATATGAGAGAGAACAAGTGAGAGAGAGGTTGAGAGTCCCAGTTGGTTGTGCTTTTACCCCCCCCCCGCCCCCCTGTGATAGAGCAGCACAATATGCCAAGCCGTTGATATAAACCTCTACGTATCACCTATTTATAGTCTTTACCTATCATCTATTTAAATTTTGCCTGTCTTGATAAGGTTGTCTTGTGTATAGTTAAATTTGGAGAGAGTAAGAAACTTTAAATAACAAATGAGCATGCTGTAATTCCATCTCAAGTCTCTACATAGATTTTGAAGCTGTCTTTCCTTGTAAGAGTCCCTTGAAGGTGAGAATGCAGCTGTCTCCACTCTACCCCCAAATCTAACCTGTTTAAAATGACCTTGGTGTTCATACCTTCTGAACACCTGAAACACCCTCATCTTACTCTGCTACCTTTAAAATTTTCAGTCACATTTACGCTTTCCTCTTTCAGCGAGATTCTGTGTAGATGTCATGTCTGTACATGGTGTTTGTTTATTGTTGCCAGGATTATCAGAGCACAAGCTTGTTGGCCTCAGACTCCCACATACATGATGGCGAGGCTACTCTCCCTTCTGGGGCAAGTTGAATGCTCTCCTAAGACTTGACAGAGCACTTTCAACATCTCTCAAATTGTCTCATAAGAAGCATGCCTTGCCGTTTGATTTTTATATTGGCTTTTGCACCTAGGCCACACGGATATACTTATTAGAAACAAATGAGTATTATTCCATTGCAAGACTTGCTGAGTTGGTTCAAGTGATCATTAAAAACCCTGAAGGAGGTGCACATTGTTCCCTATTAGGAGTTAAATTGAGACATTGGCTTTATTGCTGTCTCTGTGGGAAACCATGTGAGAGAAGGAGCAGGGGAAGGAAGCTGGACTGGGACTTTGGAGACTGGTTCTGTTAACAGCTGTGTAACCTTCAGTCAGTGATGGAGGTGAGCCTTGCATCCTAAACATGAACCTAAAGTTCCTGATAACTTGAAATTCAGTAAAAGGGCATAAATTGGGGACACCTGGGTGGCTCAGTTGGTTAAGCAGCTGCCTTGAGCTCAGGCCATGATCTCGGCGTCCTGGGATCCAGTGTCACATCGGGCTCCTTGCTCGGCAGGGAGCCTGCTTCTCCCTCTGCCTTTGTCTGCCACTCTGTCTGCCTGTGTGCTCTCTCTCTGACAAATAAATAAATAAAATCTTTTTTTAAAAAAGGCATAAATTGGATTTTTATGAATTAAATCATATTCTAAACCAAAAGTTCTGATATTTAGAAGAATCTTATGGTGGATAAGTTAGAATGAAATATGAGTTGCATTTCTAAAGTTAATAATTTGCTCTTATTAAATGATGTCTATGGAAAATTAATAGTTGCAACTTAAGACTTTCTTAAATAGAGTGCTACTTTTTATTTTTTTAATTTTTTCTTTTTTTTTAAATTTTTTAATTATTTCTTATTTTTTTAATAAACATATAATGTATTTTTATCCCCAGGGGTACAGGTCTGTGAATCGCCAGGTTCACACATTTCACAAGAGTGCTACTTTTTAGTGTCCATTTCTAACTTTGCCAAACAAGGACAGGTGAACTTAGAGTATGTGCCTCCATTGCATTTATATGTTGTTGTCTTTTTTTTTTTTAATATTTTATTTATTAGAGAGAGGGAGAGAGCTTGCAAGAGTTGGGGTGGGGCAGAGGGAGAAGAAGGAATCTCAAGCAGACTCCACAGTGAACACAGAGCCAATGTGGGGCTCCATCCCACATCCCTGAGACCATGACATCCTCTGAAACCAAGAGTCAGGCACTTAACTGAGTGAGCCACCCAGGCACCCGTTGTTGTTGTTTTTAATTCCAGCTACTTAACATAAAATATAATATTAATTTCAGCTGTACAGTGTAGTGATTCAACACTTCCATACATCATCCGTGCTCATCAGAACAAGTGCGCTCCTTTACCGGTTCCCCCCCCCCGCCGTTAACCATCAGTTTGGTCTCTGTAATTAAGAGTGTTTCTTGATTTGACTCTCTCTTTTTCCCACCTTTGCTCTTTCGTTTTGTTTCTTGGATTCCACATAAGTGAAGCCATATAGTATTTGTCTTTCTCTGACTTACTTCGCTTAGCATAATTACTCCATGTGATTGCAAATGGCAAGATTTTGTTTCCCTTGCCTCAGGAGACATATGTAGAAAAAAGTTGCTTCAGCCTATGTCAAAGAAGTTACTGCCTGTGCTCTTTTCTAGGATTTTTGTAGTTTCATGTCTCACATTTTAGGTCTTTAATCCGTCTTAAATTTATTTTTGTGTATAGTATAAGAAAGTGGTCCAGTTTCATTCTTTTGCACGTTCTTGTCCAGTTTTCCCAACACCATTTGTTGAGGAGATTGTGGGGTTTTTTTCCCCATTAGATATTCTTTCCTGTTTTATCAAAGATTGACCATACAGTTGCATGTTCGAGTTTGGATTTTCTATTCTTTTCCATGATCAATGTGTGTTTTTTGCATTATGTTTTGATCACTACAACTTTGTAATATAACTTGAAGTTACGCCTCGTCGTTTGATTTTTGAAGTGCCTCCAGCTCTGCTTTTCTTTTTCATGATTGCTTTGGCTATTCAGGTTTTTTTGTGGTTCCATACAAATTTTAGAACTCTTTGTTCTAGATCTGTGAAAAATGTTGATAGGGATTGCATTAAATGCATAGATTGCTTTGGGTAGTATAGTCATTTTAACAGTATTTCTTCTTCAATCCGTGAGGATGGAATGTATTTCCATTTCATTGTGTCATCTTCAGTTTCTTTCATCAGTGTTTTGTAGTTTTCAGAGTACAGTACTTTTTCCTCTTTGGTTACGTGTATTCCTAGGTATCTTACTATTTTGGGTGCAGTGTAAGTGGGTTTTTTTTTTTTTTTTTTTCTTAATTTCTCTTTATGCTGCTTCATTATTGGTGTATACAAATGCAACAGATTTCTGCAGATTGCTTTTATATCCTGCAACTTTACTGAATTTGTTAATCAGTTCTAGCAGTTTTTTGCTGGAGTCTTTTGGGTTCCTTATATATAGAAGCATATAATCTGAAGGTTTTTCTTTTTCCTTATCAGTTCGGTTGCCTTTTATTTTTACTTTGTTGTCTGACATATATGGCTAGAACTTCCAGTTCTGTGTTGAATAAATGTGGTGAGAGTGGACATCCTTGTCTCATTCCTGACTTTAGGAGGAAAACTCTCAGTTTTTGTCCTTTAAGGATGATGGTAGCTGTGGGTTTTTGATAGATAGACTTTATTATGCTAAGGTATGTTCTCTCTGAACCTACTTTGTTGAGAGTTTTTATCATGAATGATTGTTATACTTTGTCATAGGCTTTTTTTGATGTTTATTGAAAAGATCATATGGGTCTTACCTTTCTCTTATTGATGTGATCATGTTGATTGATTTGTGAATATTGAACCATCCCTGAAACCCAGGAGTAAATCCTACTTGATCATGGTGAGTGATTTTTTTTTTTTTTTTTAATGAATTGTTGGATCTAGTATTTTGTTGAAGATTTTTGGCATCTGTATTCATTGTGAATATTGGCCTGGAGATCTCTTTTTTGTAGTGGTTTATCTGGTTTTGGTATCAGGGTAATGCTGGCCTCATGGAATGAATTTGGAAGTATTCCTTCCTTTTCTACTTTTTAAAATAGTTTGAGAATAAGTAATAAGACTTCTTTTAATGTTTGGTAGAATTCCCTGTGAATTCACTGGTTCTGGATTTCTGTTTCTTGGGAGTTTTTTGATTACTGACTGAGTTTCTTTGCTGGTTATCATCAGTCTTCAAATTTTTTATTTCCTCCTCCTTCAGTTTTGGTAGTTTATATGTTTCTAGGAATGTATCCATTTCTTCTAGGTTATCCAGTTTGTTGTCATATAGTTTTTCATAATATTCTTCTATAATTGTTTGTATTTCTGTGGTGTTGGTTGTTATTTCTCCCATCTCATTTGTGATTTTATTTGAGTTCTTTCTCTTTTTTTCTTGATAAGTCTGGTTAGAGGTTTATTAATTTTATTGACTTTTTTTTAAAAGAACCAGCTCCTGATTTCATTGATGCATTGTTTTTGTTTGTTTTTAGTTTTATATTGTTTATTTATCCCCTAATCTTTATTATTTCCTTCCTTCTGCTCATTTTAGGTTTTGTTTCTTTTTCTAGCTCCTTCAGGTATAAGGTTAGGTTGTTAGATTATTTATTTGATATGTTTCTTGCTTCTTGAAGTAGGCCTGTATTGCTAAAAACTTCTCTTTTAGAACTGCTTTTCCTGCATTCCGAAGGTTTTGGACCATTCTGTTTTCATTTTCATCTGTTTCCATTTAGTTTTTTATTTTCTCTCTTATTTCATGGTTGGCCCATTTATTTTTTAGGAGCATGGTATTTAATTCCTGTGTATTTGTGCTCTTTGCAGATTTTTCTTGTGATTGACTTCTAGTTTCATAGATAGCATTGTGGTAAGAAAAGATGCATGGTATGCTTTGATATTCTTAAATTTGTTGAGGGCTTGTTTTATGAGCTAATATGTGATCTGTTCTGGAAAATGTTTCATGTGCACTTGAAAATGTATATTCTGCTGTTTTAGGGTGGAATGTTCTGAGTATATCTGTTAAACCCATCTGTTCTAGCATGTCATTCGAAGCTATTGTTTACTTGTTGACTTTCTGTTTAGGGGATTCATCCATTGACGTAAGTACAATGTTAAAGTCCCCTACATTCTTGTACTATTTTATTAGTTCCTTTGTGTTTGTTATTACCTATTTTATGTATTTGGGTGCATAAATATATACAGTTGTTATATCTTCTTGTTGGATTATCCCCTTTATGATTATATAACGTCCTTCTTTGTCTCTTGTTATAGTCTTCGTTTAAACTCTAGTTTGTCTGATATGAGTATTACTACTCTGGCTTTCTTTTGATATCCATTTGCATGATAGATATTTGTCCATTCCCTGACTTTCAATCTGCAGGTGTCTTTATGTCTAAAATGAGTTTCTCATAGGCAGTATATCGATGGGTTTTGTTTTTGTTTTTGTTTTTTTGTTTTGTCACCCTGCGTCTTTTGATAGAAGTATTTCTATATGTTTACATTCAAAGAAATTATTGATAGATATGTATTGTCATTTTACTATTTGTTTTATATTTGTTTCTCAAGTTTTTCTCTGATCCTTTCTCGTGTTTTTCTCTTTCATGGTTTGCTGATTTTCTTTAGTGATATATTTGGATTTCTTCCTCTTTATTCTTTGCATGTTTATTAGTGGTTTTTGATTTGTAATTCCCATTAGGTTTATATATAACCTCCTCTGCGTATGGCAGTCTATATTAAATGAATGGTCCTTTATGTTGGACTCCATTCATTACTCCTCTCCTCCCCATGTTTTAGGTATATGTTGTTAAATCTTACATCCTTTTGTTTTGTGAGTTCTTTGACTGATTTCTTACAGAAATATTCATTTTTACTGTTTTCGTGTTTCCTACCTTTATACTGTCACCTTTGGTCTCTCCTTTCTACTCTAAGAGTCCCCTCTAATATTTCTTGCAGAGCTTGTTTAATGGTCATGTTCTCCTTTAATTTTTGTTTGACTGGGAAATTCTTCATCTCTCCTTCTATTCTGAATGATATGCTTGCTGGAGATAGTATTCTTGGCTACAGATTTTTCCCTTTCAGCACTTTGAATATATCGTGCCACTTTCTTCTGGCTAGGAAGGTTTCTGAGGGAAAATCTCCTGCTGGCCTTATGGGTTTTCCCTTGTAAGCTACTGTCTTTTTCGTCTTCATGTTTTTTAAATTTTTTCCCTTATCACTGTATTTTGCCAGTTTAATTACAGTATTTCCTGGTGTGGACCTGCTTTTCTATTATTTCTTCAAATAAATTTTCTATCCCCTTTTCTCTCTCCTCTTCTTTTGGGAATCCTTTAATATAAATGTTATTACACTTGATGGAGTCACTGAGTTCCCTAAATCTTTTCTCATATTGCATAATTATTTTGTCTCTTTTTTGTTCATCTTGATTATTTTCCATTGCTCTGTCTTCTAGATCACTAATTCATTCCTCTGCTTCTTATCCTGATGTTCATTTCATCATTGTGTTTGTCATTTCATTTATTGTACCTTTTCTCTCTTCTCTGTTACTCCTTCTGTGTGTGTTAAGGGTCTTATTCAAGTCTTCTACTCCTTTCTCAATTCCAGTGGGTATCCCTATGATCTTTAAATTCTCTACCAAGCATGTTACTTATATGTGTTCAGCTTAGATTTATGGCCTTGTCCTGCCCTTTCATTTGGGATAAGTTTCTCTGTCTTCTCATTTTAAGTCTCAGTTTCTGCTTCTGTATGTTGGGAAAGTCAGCATCTCCTGTTCTTGAAGAAAATGGTCTTACGAAGAAGAGGTCCTGTAGTGTCCTACCATGTAGTGTCCCTTGTTTCCCAGGGCCTGGCGCTTCTGAGAGTGTCTCCACTGTATGTTGCCTATGCTCTGCTGTTCTCTTCTGGCCACTTTATCTTCAGGCCACTTGTCTGCAGACGCTCTCTTTGCCTGTTGTGGGCATGGTTTGGTTCCTGGCCTAACTGTGCTGGATTTTGACTAGGTGTGCTCTGGTCTGTTCATGACATGAGACTATGAGACTATTGTCACTGCAGCTGGAACAGAAGCTCTGCAAAACTCCCATGTTGGGAGGTGCAGTTTGAGCAGGGGTTTGAGCTGGTCTTCTGGGGGAAGGGAACCACTGTGCTAGGACTGAGGCAAGTGTGACTTGGGGCGGGGGGGGGTTCCACTGGTGTGCAGGTTTGGGACTTGGTCTAAGCATATTAAGTAGTGAGTGTGGGTACAGCGCTGCTTCCTGCAGCTGACCCTAGGCTTATGCTGATGGGCGTGGGAGGGAAATGGCCAGCTAGTTCCTTTGTTCCTGCAGTGAATGTTGCAGTTCTCTTTATGAATGTTGTCTCTCTAGGATGTGCTCAGAAATGAGCAAGTAACCCCCCAGGTACTCTTTGGATCGTTATTTCCACACACTCTGTGGATTGTTTGCCTGCCTTCTCTCCAAGAGCTACACAGTGCTCTCTGGGCTCTATCCCAGCCAAGCCCTCTGATCTTAAAAACTCCAGGCATTAAGCCCCAGAAGTTTCCGGAAATCACGAAATTTGGCCCCTCTCACTTCTCAAGGCAATTGCTGAGGCGGGGGGTGTTCATTTTCCCTTGTACTCCCTGTGTGCTAGTTTGTCTCTTGCTCTTCTCTGAGACCCTGCCTCCCTCCCCACTGCAGCAGTCATGATCTGTTTCTTTCCCATACCACATCTCTGCACTTCCTACCTTCACTGTGGTCTCTTCTCTACCTTTAGTCGTGGAGTTTGTTCTACCAGTTTTCAGGTCAATTTCTGAGTTATATAGGATGATTTGGTAGTTATCTAATTGTATTCATGGGATAAAGGGAGCCTAGAGTCCTCCCACTCTGCTACCATCTGTCCTTGTTCTATATGTTGTTATTTTAAAATAATTTTAGATAATGACAGTTTCAGACACTTAAAAATAATGTCAGAGAATCATTCCTTGAAAATCTCCCCATAATATAAATGAAATTATGCAATTTTTAAATTTAATGTTTTAAAGTTTATACCGAAGTATGTATAGTTAAAGAAAATCAAATTATATAGATAGGCTTATGATGAAAATCAGGTTACCTGCTTCATTCTTTCTACCCAGTTACCTTTCCCTAGAAGCAGACACTTTTAACTGTACTCAGGTGATAGTCAGCACAACCTGTGTTTACTATCATACTAGTTGTTTGCAGCTCAGTCTGTTTTAATTAATTGGTGCTTCTGCCATATTAGGGGCTAAAAGTTTTAGGTCACTCATTATTTTTGTGAATATTTAATATGTTTATGCTTAATTTGTCTCAATTTTAGGCATTGTTTTCTCTAATACTGCAATGATGGATTAAAAATTTAGCTTACTTTATATCTTTCCTGTATCTTTTTTTTAAACAATTTTGAGATGTAACTGATATACAATTCACCCCCTAAAATGAGACAGTTCAATGGCTTCATTATATTCACAAAGTTGTGCAATCATTTCTCTAGTCAGTTTTAGAACATGGTCATGAGCCCCCAAAGAAACTTATCCCTTAGTCCTAACCCTGAAACCTACCCCTCAGCCCTCAGTAACCACATATATACTTTGTTTCTATGGATTTGTCCTTTCTGGGCATTTTATGTAAAGAGGATCAAAAGTATGTAGTTCTTTGTGATTGACTGCTTTCACTTAGCATGTTCTCAAGATTCATCTACACTGTAGCATGTAGCCATACTTCATTTCTATATTTGATTGAATAATTTCCATTGTATGGAAATCCATTTTCATCAGCCATTTATCATTTAACGGACATTAAGTTTGTTTCCACTTTTGGTATTGTGAATAATGATGCTATGAACATTTGTGTTCGTGTACATTTTTTGTGTGGACACGTTTTCATATCTTTTCAGTTTATAACTAGGAGCAGAATTGTGGGGTCACATGGTAACTATATGTTTAACTGAGAAAGTGCCAGTTTTCCAAAGCAGCTGCACTATTTTACATTTGCACTAGCATTGAATGAAGGTTCCAGTTTCTTTACATCCATGCTAACACTTATTAATTTTATTATTATTGCCATCTTAATTGCTGTGAAGTGGTATCTCATTGTGGTTTTGATTTGCATTTCCCTATTGGCAAATGATGTTTGGCATCCTTTCATGTGTTTACTGACTTAAATCTTTGGATAAATATCTATTCAAATCCTTTGCCTATTTTTAAATTAATTTGTCTTTTTCTTATTGATCTTTAAGATATATATTCTAGATACACGTCTTTTATCAAACATATGATTTGCTGTTAGCATAAATGTGGTTTATTTCTTGGACTCTGAATTCTATTCCACTGATTTGGAATCAAATCAATATTCCAGATATTTCCAAATATTCCAAAAATATTTGGAAACATATCTATGCTATTGATTTGTCTTTATGCCGATACTGCAGTGTCTTGTTTACTGTTGCTTTTATAGTAAGTTTCAAGTTAGGAGGTGTCAGTCTTCCAACTTTGTTGTTCTTTTTCAAGACCATTTTGACTATTATTTGTTCCTTAAATTGCCATATGAAATTTAGGGTCACTTGGCTTTCTGCAGAGAAGCCAGATGGGATTTAAATACGTATTGCATCAAATCTGTGGATCAGTTGAGTATTGCCATCTTAACAATATTAAGCCTTCTGGCCTATGAACATATATGGCTTCCATTTATTTAGGTCTTTAATTTCTTTTTACAGTATTTTATAATTTATAGTGTACAAGTCTTACACTTCTTTGTTTAAATTTATTACTAAGTATCATATTCTGTTTGATGTTATTTTAAGTAGAACTGTTTCCTTAATTTCATTTTCAGTTTGCTCATTGCTACTGTATAAAATTGATTTTGTACATTGATTATGTATTCTGCAAACTTGCTGAATTCATTTATTATTTTTTAAAGTTTTTAGTGGATTTGTTAGGCCTTTTTTTTTTTTTTAATTATATCATCTGGAAATGAGACAGTTTCTTTTCCAGTTTGGATCCCTTTTGTTTTCTTGCCTAATTGTTCTGGCTACATAAGCTAGCTCAATAGTAAAGTGGTGATGTGGACATCCTTGACCCCTCCCACTTTTTTCTTCCTTCTCTTCTTCATTTCTATATCCTTTTTACCCTTGCATAGTCAACATCAATTACATAATTATAATTGAGTCATTAATGATTTGTCTGTATATCTACTTTTAAAAAATGGAAACAGTAAACAGTGCTTAAAGAAGTATGATTTGTAAGTATTGGTTATTGCCCAATGTGCTGTGACTATATTTCCTTTTCTGTAATTCTAAAGCCACAAATCTAATGACACTGAAAGAATGTTCAAATATATTTTCTACCACATATTAATATTCATGACACATTTTAGTTTGCTTCGTGTTTATATCGTGGCATTCTTGTACAGACCTTTTTCCTTAGAGTTTCTAATTGGTTTCGTTTTTTATAATTAGAGGAAGAAACTAAACTTACGCCATCCTGACTGTATTCTTTGGGGGGGGGGGCAGAGAGGGCATGTGAGCAGGGGTTGATGAGAGGGAGAGAGAGAGAATCTTAAGAAGACTCCATACTGAGTGCAGAGCCCTACACAGAGCTCGATCTCATGACCCTGAGTCATGACCTGAGCTGAAATCAAGAGTTGGATGCTTAACCAACTGACCCACCTAGGTGCCCCCATTCTACCTATGTTCTGTATTTTATTCAATCTCTGATTTATTCTCTCAGTATTTGTTGTGTCCATTCTTAAAACTTACTGAATCCCTAATCTGTTTGGGACTAATTTGTTTTTATTTGTACCATATTTTTCTGATACTGCAGTTTCTTCCCATAGTTTCTAGTTGTTTTTCTTTTGTTCATAAAGTCTGTGCTTCTCTTGTAGCCTCAAGTTCTTCCAGCTCTTCAACCATACAGTTTATCCTATGGAGTCTCCCTTTTTAGGACACCTGTTTCTTGGTGTCTAATGAGAGTGTAATTTCTAAGAGTTCCCTTTACAATGTATGTTGGAGCCATTGTTTTGGGATCCTGTTCTCTTTTATTTTGTTTACACCCTTGTTTTGCTAGAATATATCTTGAAGTAACTTATTAAGAAATAATATGTGGGATGTACACTTTCTGTGTCCCTGCATTGACTTAAAATCAAAAACTTCATTAAATTCCAAAATTGATCAATGCCTTGACCAGTTAGAAAGTTCTAGTTTGAAATTAATTCCCTGCCAAGGAAATGATGGTGTCACTCTCTTCTGGCATTCATGTAGCTGTTGAGATGTCTGATGGGAGTGTAATTCTTATTCTTTTATAGGATACCCTCCCCCACCTAGTGCTAGAAGCTTTTATGTTTTTTGTCTTTATTCTTTATGTCTGAAATAGCACTGTAGTGTGTCTCACTGAATGCTCTTTTTTTTTGGTCTTTCTTTTTTTTTTTTTTTTTTTTGAGTTATCAGTAGTCCTTTCCACTTTAAAACACATCTCCATTCAGCTCTAACAAAATTTCTTATATTATTTCTTTCATAATTTCCTTCCCTTTATTTTCTGTGCTTTCTCTTTCTGGAAATCCTATTAATGGGATGTTGGACCCTACCTATTAATTTTATAAACCTTTCTATTTTTTTTCCTCCTGTGGTTTATTTTTTTATTTTTCCTTTTTCTTTTTTTCTTTATTCAAATTCAATTTAGTTAACATATATTGGATTCTTCTTTTCAGAATGAGAATTTCGTGCTTCATCAGCTGCATATAACACCCAATGATCATGACATCAAGTGCCCTCCTTAATGCCCATCATCCAATTATTCCTTCCCCGACACAGCACCCCTCCAGTAACCCTAAGTTTGTTTCCTAGAGTTTGGTGACTTTTATGGTTTCCTCCCTCTCGATTTTCATCTTATTTTTCCTTCCCTTCCCCTATGTTCATCTGTTTTGTTTTTTATTTTATTTTATTATTTTTTTAAGATTTTATTTATTTATTTGATAGAGATCACAAGCAGGCAGGGAGGCAGGTAGAGAGAGAGGAAGGGAAGCAGGCTCCCCACCAAGCAGAGAGCCCAATGCAGGGCTCGATCCCAGGACCCTGGGATCATGACCCAAGACGAAGGCAGAGGCCCCAACCCATTGAGCAACCCAGGTGCCCCTATTTTGTTTTTTAAATAACACATATGAGAGAAATCATCTGGTATTTGTCTTTCTCTGAATGACTTATTTCACTTAGCATAATGCACTCTAGTTCCATCCACCCCATTGCAAATGGCAAGATTTCATTCGTTTTGGTGGCTGAGTAATATTTCATTACACACACACACACACACACACACACACGTCTTCTTTATCCATTCATCTGTCAATGAACATCTGGGCTCTTTGCATATCTTGGCTATTATGGACCTTGCTGCTATAAACATTGGGAGGCAGGTACCCCTTCAAATCACTATGTTTATATTCTTTGGATAAACACCTTTCTTGTGTTTCTTATATGATTTATTTTTATTCTAAGACATATTTTCTCACCTTTACTGTTCTTTTTATTTCAGATGTTATGTTTTTAATCATTTTGTTTACTTTTTTTCATATCTTGTTTTTACTTTATGGGTATACTGAATTTTTCTTGAGGTTACTAGTAATCAGGAGTGTTGAAACTCATCAATATTTTATATTACTTATTTTTCTTCTGTTCCTTAAATTATTGAATATTTTTCTGTTAGGCTCTTTTTCATTTGTTTGTGCCTAAATATTAGACTAAGAGACCTTTTTTTGTACGTGGCTAGATAGTATATCTTTTAGGCGTGGGGGTTAAGAGGCAAAGCAAAGATATTGTATAGGTACTTATATAACATATATTTCCACAAATTTTCATTTATGAAAATATATTAACAAGTTAATACATTTTTTTGTAATAGGTCTACTGATGAGAACAATTGATATCTTATGGAGTAGGCATTTTGCTTATTGAGATTCAGATTTTAGTGTTCCAAATTGATAGCAAATGTTTATATGTTATCCCTGATCTGCAATGAGATTTTACATATTTCATCCTCAGCAGTGTCTTTTTGTGTGGATAGTGTGGTAGGATGAGTAATAGCTTCCCAAAGATGTCCATGTCCTAATCCTGAGAAGCTGTGAATATGTTCTTTTTGTGGCAAAGGGGACTTTGCAGATGCAATTTAGTAAATTGAGATGGGGACATTACACTGGATTAACCAGAGGATCCCAGTATAATTACAGAAATCCGTGTAAGAGGGAGGCAGGAGGCTATAGAAGAGAAAAGATGCTGTGCTCCTGGCTTTGAGGCTGGAGGGCCACAAGCCAAAGAATGTAGGTGACCTCCAGAAGATGGAAAAGGCAGGGGAACAGATTCTCCCTTAGAGCCCTGGAGGGAACACATCCTGCAGACCCGCTTTAGATTCTGACCTCCAGAGCTATGGCATAATAAATTTGTGTTGTTTTAACCCATTACATTTGTGGTAGTTTGTTACAGCTGCCATTAGAAACTAACATAATCAAGTGCTGCCAAATACTATATAAGTCCATGAACATATGATTTTTTTTAAGATTTTATTCATTTGGGAGAGAGAGCCCAAGCCAGGGGAGAGGCAGTGGGAGAGGGAGAAGACTCCCACTGAGCAGGGAGCCCCACGTGGGGCTCAATCCCAGGACCCTGAGGTTATGACCTGAGCCAAAGGCAGATGATTAACAGACTGACCCAGCCAGGGGCCCCAAACATATGATTTTAAATGACTGTGGGGATGATGCACTTTCAGTTAATTTTTGGTAGTTAGGTAGTAGATGCAGGAGTGTTGGCTGATAAGATGAGGTAGAAGCAGCTATTGTGAGGAAAGGAGCTCCCTGAGGGGTTCTTGGCTCAGAGTTCTGGAGGGTACTATAAGGACATTAAATGAGGTTGAAAGGAAAGTTGAATTGATGGGTCAGTAAACAGAAAGTAACGCCATCCTGACCTCTGCATACAAAACTCCATTTGGTATTTACCAGTAGGCAAATTTGGTATTTACCAGTAGGCCAAAACCAGTAGTTAGAAAACTAACACACACAATCTCTTTCTCCTTCTCTGTTTCACACGTACACACTACCTCCAAGCGTTTCCCTCTAAAAAACTGAAAAAGTCATCTAGGAAGAACATGAACATGGGTGTTCAGGCTTTCCAGCTGTGGGTGGCACACCTCAGTCAGCAGGCCCAGTACAGCCTGCCACCTGTTTTTGTAAGACCTGCGAGCGAAGAATGGTGTTGATGTTTTTTTTTAAAGTTGGGAGGGAAAAATCCAAAGGAGATTAGTATTTTGTGACATGTAAAAACTACATGGAATTCACATGTCGGTGTCCATCCACAGAGTTGTACTGGAACATAGCCACCATTATGTATTTGCTTAGTCTGTGGCTGCCTTGCGTTACCATGGCTGTCGAGCAGAGCCTGTGTACAGAGACTTGTGGCTTTCCACTGCCCCTTGGCACACTTCAAGTGATAGTTATGCAGTTTTAACTCAACTGCATTTTAAGTGCCACATGTATCAATGTACCATGTTATTTTAATCTTTAAAAAAAAAGTTATCGGGGCGCCTGGGTGGCTCAGTGTGTTAAAGCCTCTGCCTTCATCTCAGGTCATGATCCCAGGGTCCTGGGATCGAGCCCCGCATCGGGCTCTCTGCTCAGCAGGGAGCCTGCTTCCTCCTCTCTCTCTCTGCCTGCCTCTCCACCTACTTGTAATTTCTGTCTTTCAAATAAATAAATAAAATCTTAGAAAAAAAAAAAGTTATCAGTGCAGACCTATCATGTCAAAACACAAAAAGTGAATTTCAGATGTTGCTCTCTCAAGGAAGAGTACAGTGTGGATTATCTTGGCAGTTAATTAGATGACAGAGCACATCTAGCATTGTGTTGAAGGAATGTAGTATGTGTCAACATGGATTAAGCAGTCATCACAGTATTCCCAACCATAGGAAACAATGATCAGAAAAGTAAGACGACTTAAAACAGAGTATCTCATCACAGAATTTATTTACAAATTTTAAAAAGCAAAATGAGGTTGCAGTGGAAATAAATCTTCAAGTAGTTCATCTGTTAGCAAAGCAGGGAAATTCATTGAGCCATGGTGAATTAATGAAATCACATTTGATTGCAGCAGTAAAAGAAATGTATCCTGGGAAAATTTGTTGTGCACTGTTACCTTTACATGAGAAGAGCTACCTGGGACTTTGGTAGACATATCCTTATCAATTGAAGAGTAAGGCAAACCGATTCCCAGTTACTGGTACTAAAGTTATTGATTACTGATCAGTTATTGCTGCTTACTAAAGCATCAGTGCCATGTTTGAGACTGAAGAATTTATTAGTTTCAGTGAATAGTCTGGTGTAATAGCTACAAGCAAGGGTGCTTTCAAAGAACTTGAGAACTGAGTAATTCAGTAAGACCTGAAATGGAATCTGCTATTTTGTATAACAACTGACAGTGGTTAAGAATATGTGTGGAGCAGACAAAAGCTTAGTTGGGCAGATATACAAAGCTTGTGGAAATGCAAGCTGTTTCAAGCTTATGGTTATTAATCATAGTAGTGATTGGCATAGTAGTATTTTGTGGAAAATGTTTCAATCTGTCATATGTTAAAGAACCAGTAATACCAAGCATGAACTTCTTTACGTCTTATAGAGGTAACCATTATCATTTCTATGAATTTTTATAAGAAAGAGATGCTGGGAGCACCTGGGTGGCTCAGTCGGTTAAGCGACTGCCTTTGGCTCAGGTCGTGATCCCAGAGCATCCTGGGATCGAGCCCCGCATCAGGCTCCCTGCTCAGTGGAGAGCCTGCTTCTCCCTCTCCCTCTGCCTGCCTCTGCCTACTTGTACTCTCTCTCTCTGTCAAATATATAAAATCTTAAAAAAAAAAAAGGAAGAAAGATCCTAAATATCCAAACTTCTATATTTCACTGTAGTGAAGTTAGCAACAGTGAAGTTTTACTATGAATTTTAAACTCAGGGGCTGAAATTTTTCCAAACAAGAACTACCCTCAGCCACTGTTACTGAACATTGAAGGGCTATGGAGATTAGCCTTTGCTATCTTGACACTGAATTATCAAATTGTTGCTGTATATTATGTAAGATGTTATATTCTAATATTATTCTAATTCTAATGATTGAATTAGCTCCTGATAATTTTTGGTGCTGTTTCTTAGTGAATTCAGTATAAAATTACAAGGCAAACAGCACTTACATGAGAAACTTATACTGTACTAAAGTTAGTTAATGTTTGGATCACAGGTAGATCATGCTACATTATACACTTCTTTACTATAAAAAGTTAATACATTGTGGAATGAATAAATCACAGGTGAAAATTACAGCATAGAGATTATAGGTAGTGGTATTATAAAAGCATTGTCTGGAGACAAATGGTGGCTTGTGGTGAGTACAACAGGACATACAGAGTTGGTGGAATCACTGTGTTGTACACTTGAAACTAATGTAACATTGTGTGTCACCTGTACTTCAATTAAAAAAAAAAAGTTAAAACAAGATGTTATATCTCCATTCCCACACATACTTGCTGCAGAAATACTTTCTGAGCTCAAACTATACTTCTAATAGTTTCCTTCCCTATTCCACCTCTTATTGTGGATTTATACTTCTTTCTAAAAAATTATTTTACTTTTTACAATATTGGATTTACAGAAGGAAGGAGATAAACATGCTTGCTATCTTGAACTAGTAATAAAACATTGTAAATTCATGTGGACTTTTACCATTTTATGTTAAGAGCTGGTTTTATTTTGCTACTAAGCTTCAACAGCTCTCCCTAAAACATCTCATTCATTCATTCATTCACTTACTGGCCTCAGTGTTGGGAGCCAGAAGTGGAGAGAGAAACAAATAATTACAATATGTCATAACTGTGGTGATAGACATGTGTACTGGTGCTGGAGAGGATGGAGGACAGTATGACTGTTTTCATATGGGAGGTAGAGGAAGACTTCACAAACCACAGTTTGAACTGGGTCTTAAAAATTGAAGTCCTGGGGCGCCTGGGTGGCTCAGTGCATTAGACCTCAGCCTTTGGCTCGGGTCATGATCTCAGGGTCCTGGGATCGAGCCCCACATTGGGTTCTCTGCTCAGCAGGGAGCCTGCTTCTCCCTCTCTCTCTGCCTGCCTCTCTGCCTACCTGTGATCTCACTCTCTCTGTCAAATAAATTAATAAAATATTTTTTAAAAAATTGAAGTCCAAAGTTCATTAGGTAGAGAAATGGCATTTTAGGTCACTGGAACACTGCATGCACAGATAGGAAAAGGTCAGAGATCAGAGGACATGTTTGCATGTAGCCTTGCAAGATAGGAGGAGTGGCAGGAAAGGAGGCTGGGAAGGTAAAGTATGGCCAGATTATGAAGGGCCCTGCACAGTGTGTCCTGAAAATCTGGTTTGGGATGCAAATCTCTGTTGCAATGGAGTTGGTTCATAAATTCAAGTGACATCATATTCTATCAAGATTTAATTTACTGGGCGCCTGGGTGGCTCAGTGGTTTAAGCCGCTGCCTTCGGCTCAGGTCATGATCTCAGGGTCCTGGGATCGAGTCCCATGTCCGGCTCTCTGCTCGAAGGGAGCCTGCTTCCCTCTCACTCTCTCTGCCTGCCTCTCTGCCCACTTGTGATCTCTCTCTGTCAAATAAATAAATAAAATCTTTAAAAAAAAAAAAAAGATTTAATTTACTGTTAGTGATAAATCAGCCTTTCTGACTTAAACATTTCCATTTGCTTTCCTAACATTTCCTCTTTATTCAGTATGTTTGCAATATAGAATCCAAATTACAGCACTAGTACAAATTGAATTAAGGCTGAAAATGCCCTTAAGTTTGAGATTTTAGAGGTTTTCGTGGGAGGAAAAGACTTTTAAGAGGTATCAAAATGATCTAAAAGGGCTAATCATGCTTGATTTTGTCTACACAGTCTTTAACTATTTTTGCAAGTTGCCTGTTCAGTTTATTATTTTCTGAAATTTAATTTTCTTTTTTTTTTTTTTTTTTCCAGTGGACAGAAAACTGCAGAAAATCAACCTATCCTCCTTCTGGACCAACGTGAGTAAACATCCGATGTTTAAAACTGACTTTGGCCTTTGTGGAGACTTTTCCATATGTAATTATCTCATAAAAATGACAATAATGAAAAAAATTTTAAGTCATGTCTTCTATCTTTAAACAAATTTTTTTTCTTCTGAGACAGTTTTTGTTTGGTCAGGTTTGTTTGGCTAAGACCCTGGACAAATATTGAAGTACCCCATGACTAAAATGCCCTTTTCTAGTCTGTCAAAATCAGAGAGAAAAAGAATTTCTGTTCTCCAGCAAATTCTGTCAGTTGCCAAGCATTTTTTTATCCCGACAAATGCAGAGTTGAACCGTGACTTCCTGTGGTACCTGAATATAAACCACCAGATTATACTGGAAGAAAGTGTAAGGTCTTATATATGAAACCTTCAAGAAATAAACCCCTAGTGTGATAATCAAAGCTGTCGAGGACAAAACAAAATTAAAAAACATAAGGGAAAGGCCAGTGTCATGTTTTAGTGCATTTATGTTAATATTTTTAATATAGGCATATGGCATTTTCAAATCTTTCATGCTAAATGGGTTTATGAGAAAAGTATAAGAACAGCCCACTAGCTCAAGGGGTTCAGAATGTGGAAAAGAAGAGAAAGGTATAAAGAAGGGTAATCTTTTTTCCCTGCTTTCTTTCTCTCTAAAAGTAGCCTGTGGCGGGCAGGGGAAAGGAGAGTACAGTTTTAACCTATTAACCTTAGAAATAAAACTGCCAGTTATTTTCCCAGCAAACGTGGGTTTACTTGTGAAGAGCAGAGAATTACAATGCAGGACAAGCAAACTACAGCAAAACCATAGGGAAGCCAGCAGAACAAAAGAGGAGAATGCTTTTTTATAAGGGGCGAGGTTGGGAAGGCTCTTCAAACCAGAGAGTCCATTGGAGTAAATGGTGTTTGAAGCATAGTGACTTTTTATTGGCTGAGTTATGGCAGTGTCTTATTGGCTGGGTTCTTCCCAGAAGAGGAGGAAAGCCTTTCTTCCTGCAGGGGTAGTAAAGTAGTATCTAAAGTATTATCAATTTGCAAGGCTCCTTTCTTTCTGCAGGGTTATAAGTTCAAGCCCCATGTTGGGGGTAAAGCTTTCTTAATGAAAAGAAAGTCTTCAAAAAAAAATAAATTAAAAAAAATCTTTCTTTGAAAGCATCAGTGATCAAGAGTCGGGTTTTCCACATTTCTGTGCAGGGAGGAAGGTGCAGAGCAGTTGGAAATCACTTAAGCCATATTTGAGTTAACAAGAAGGTTAGGAGAGAACACTCAGGCACTTCCCATCTAAAGACTGTATTATCTTAAGGTCATAAGCATTGGAGATTTTCTCAGAGCACTGAACCAGCATCATCTTATTGAGTACATTGTTTTTTTTTAAAAGTTCGATAGCAAAATACAAAACTTAAAATAATTATACAGAACGGAAGAAGTAACAGAACTCCAAATTGTATGATGGCTCTAAACTAGGACTCTAGGTCTGAAAGTCCAACTGAAATATTTATTGGCACTGATTGCAATTTAGAAGAAAGCTTTTCCCCGTGGAGGCTAACATAGAGTTATATGTGCCTCCTGGAAGTCTCTGCTTCGAGAGACAATGGAAGCAGAATAGTGGATACAGCCAAGAGCGCACACAGTACATTTGTATACATACAGTACAGGTACATACTAACACTTTGTTAGTAGTCCAGTGGTTTAATGCATTTGAGTGGTGGGAGTTTTAGAATTTCTGGTAGGGCCAGGCTGTTATTTGGTCCAAACCAGAGTCTCTTTTTATCAAGCCAACAATTATTAGATTTTCAGTGTCGTTTTTCCCTCTCTAGAGTCAGTTGTTGGGTATCTCTTGTCGGTTTTTCTAAATAATCATCTGGGAGAACGTCCTTTTGGACTGTGACACAGGTTTATCTCTTGGTCTCCTTAAGAGCAGCATTTTTGGTGGAAATAGCAAAGATATCATGAGATGGTTTTGTTTGGGCCCCAGGGAGTGAGTCAAGTCTGGTACGCCCAAGAACCTTATTAATAGAGCAGCTGGCAAAAGTAGGACATCTGGTATATTTTGGACATAAGAGCCATTTCTAATCTTATCCTCATTGTGGGTAAGGACATCTCAGTGTTTCTATAATATTCCAAAGTGATGAACTGCCCCAAAGGCATACTGACTATTAGTATAAATGTCTGTGGTTTTAGCCTTAGTGAAGGGACAAGTTTGAGCAAGGGCATATGTTTCATCCTATTGGGTAGAAATAGCCAAAGGTAAAGGTGCTGCCTCAGTGATGTCAAAGAGACGTTGGGATGGCATGCCCCATCAGTATGTACCACTTAGCATCTGTAAATGAGAACTCTCAGGAAGTCATGCAAAAGCTTGCCTTGGTTAGAAGAGTTTCTTACAAATTGTCGTGAGGGGCCAAAAAGTCATGTCAACAATCATATAGGGTATCGTCTGGATCTGAGTGTAGTTCTTGTTTGAAGATCAGATGCCCTAAATATCAAACTTGAATTTGAGCAAACTGCTATTTTTTTTTCTCACTTTGGAGACTTTATTTCCCTTTAAGTCTATAAATTTTAATAGATGGATGTTGTCTCCTGTAAGGAAGTTTGAGAAGGGGGGATAGAGAAGCAAGTCATCTATATATTTTAAGAAAGTAGAGCCTTCCCAAAACTTTCTATCATCCAAATCAGGTTTTAAGGCTTGTGAAAAGTAAGGTGGACTTTCTGAAAGCCTAGGGATAAATATTACCATCCAGTTGTATTGCTATTCTTCCCAAGTGAAGGTGAAAAGATACTGGCTGTTCTCATCAGTGAGCATACTGAAAATGTTCTGCATAGTTAAATTATAAAAAATTTGCTTTCAGTAGGAATGGATATCAGTAGCATATGAAGGTTGGAAACAACAGGATACCATGGGGAAACAGTAGTATTTACTACTCTTAGGTCTGGGACAGACCTCCGTTTGGCCATTGGGTTTTCTTACAGATAAAATAGAGGTATTATGGGGACTAGTACAGGGGATAGTGAAGCCCTGAGCCTTGTAATCTCTTATGGGCTTGATGCCTCCAGGGCCTTCTTTATTTACGGATTATTGAATAATTCTGCAGAGAGGTTTTGAGGGATCTATTTGAATCTTGTTGGGAAGGTGCACTTGGGATTGTGCCAATATCAGTTAAGTATTTTGCCTGTTAAGGAGATGGTAGTCGATCCAGTAGGAGCAAATAATCAGTGTCCCTAGATGCAGCTGTAGTCAGAGATGGAGCCAATGAAAGATGCGGAAGGTCATTTAATCCCCTTGGTTGGCTCTTTTGATTATTGTTAACAAATTCTAGAATTATTTCCCCTTTGGGGAGAAGGAAATTCTGGCATGATAGTTCAGTGAGAAATCTTGGCCCAGTAAATGAATAGAGATGGGGGAACTAAGGGGGGAAAAAAGGATGCATATCTCTCAATAGGCCTAGACAAAGGGAATAGGTTCAGAGATGGGAACCTGTTGAGGTTTGTCAGAGATTACCTCCCCCTTCTCCCACCTCCTCCTCCTTCACCTCACCTTAGCTACTTGAGCTTTTGTAGTGCTCTGAGGTGGAGGCTGCTTTAAAACCGTGGGGTTAAGCATGGAGAGTGTAGCTCTGGTGTTATAGACATAGATTTTTTTTTTTCCCCCAGTCTGGAAAGTGGTTTCTGTAGGTCACTGAAGAGGGAGGATTGGGATGAGCACCTGTAGCTCCTCGGGGCCTTGTGTTCAGGAATTAGATGGTTAGACAGCACCTAGAGCACTTAAGTTTGTCCCAGCTTTTTAGTAATGCCCTGGCTCTTTGCAGTAATAGCAGAAACTGGAAGGTTTTTGGTTTTGACCTTATTCGCCCAAGTCGAAACTTGAGAATTTTAGCAGTCCTTTAGGTGACCCATCTAGGACACAAGCAAGCTGAAATGGTTTTCCATTTCATCCTGGTCCTTCTTAAAAGACTCAAGCAGAGGGGCGCCTGGGTGGCTTAGTCATTTAAGCATCTGCCTTCAGCTCAGGTCATGATCCCAGGGTCTGGGATCAAGTCATGAATTGATTTGGCTCCCTGCTCAGCAGGCAGTCTGCTTCTCCCTCTGTCCTTGGCCCTGCTCATGCGCACTCTCCCTCTCTTCCCCCCTCCCCAGATAAATAAAATCTTGAAAAAAAAAAAAAGACTCAAGGAGAAATATCCCAGTTCAGGTTATTGATGAGTATAGAGTTAAATGCTACCTGGGTGGATGCAGCATTTAAAGGAAAACCAGTACCTTCTTTAAAAACAATTTGGAGTCAATTATAGTAGTCATGAAGAGATTCATCAGGCTTTTGTGCACAAGCCTGAATTTTTGTTCCCATCAACATGCTTAGGAAAAGCTACTCTAACTGCCCAGTGGATATTCTTTGGGAGTGTTCTAGTGTCTTACCAAAAGTTAGGAGTCTGTTTCTCTGCATGTCCTTCAGGATGTTCCTATCGGACTAGTTTCATCCAGTGTTTGGTCTGGCCTTCGCAAGTAAGCATGTGGATTAATGGATATAAATCTGAGAACTAGATTGGTAAATTTGAATAACTAGGGTAAATTCTATAGCAAGCCTGTGGGGTGGGGAGAGGTCACCAGTCACTACAGAAAACTCTTCATGACTTGCATAGTTCCCTTAGTACAGGATCATAAGACACTTGGCATTTCTATAGATCCTCGGAAGACTCGGCTTTAAAGGGGCAGATTTTAGCAGGTTCAGGAGAAGGAGCAGGGAGTACTTCAGAGGGGAAAGGAAGTTCAGCAGTGGAAATAAAGGAAAGTGACACCTGCCAGGTGTCTGGAAACAAAGGTAGAGGGGGAAAAAAGGTCTCTGAAGTTGTTTTGACTTCTTTCACTTGTCTTGTCAGTTAATTTAGAAATAGTATCTTACAAAGAGGCAAACTCAAAATCCTGAAGGGATTCAGAAGCCTCAAGGTACCATCCAGAACAGGCATCCCATTTAGGTTTTTTTGTTTTTTAGTGGCTGTGCTTTCTTTTTTTTTTTTTTTTTTTTTAATTTCTTTTCCGAGTAACAGAATTCATTTTTTATGTACCACACCCAGTGCTCCATGCAATACGTGCCCTCCATAATACCCACCACCTGGGAACACCTGGGTGGCTCAGTTGGTTAAGCGGCTGTCTTCGGCTCAGGTCATGATCCCAGCATCCTGGGATCTAGTCCCACGTCGGGCTCCTTGCTCAGCAGGGAGCCTGCTTCTCCCTCTGCCTCTGCCTGCCACTCTGTCTGCCTGTGCTCACTCTCTCTGACAAATAAATAAATTAAATCTTAAAAAAAAATACCCACCGCCTGGCTGTGCTTTCTAATTTACTTTTGGGTAGACCAATTTTGGGGAGATCCGAAGTTCTCCATAATGGGCATTGAAGTTATGAGTTACTTTTGGTTAACTCAGTCTATTTAGTTATAAATGCATATGCAGAGGGACCATAGTTTTTAAACATAGACCAGCTGGAGTCCCAGGAGGGGCCCAGTACCCTCGAAGCATTTTGATGACTGAGATCCCATTTTTTAGACATTTTTCTCTAGGGTAAAGAGAAAAAATGCTAAGTAGCACAGTTTCAACAGGAACAGCCTGTTTCCAGAAGGCATCAGGCCAAAGGCTGGTATGGTTCCAGTAGGAACAATCCAGTTCCAAATTGGAGTCATACCAAAAACTAGGGCATATCCAGCGGGCACAGTCCAATCCCAAAATGAGTCAGTTCACACCAGTCTAAACAGGAGTCAGTACAGTTATAACAGGAATGGTCTGATTTTGTAAAGGACTCAACAAGTACTCTCAGATTAAAAAAAGAAACACACACACACAAACAAGGCCTTAAGACAGATGCCAAATAAAGCCTGGAGAGCTCTCAAAAAGAGAGTGGAGCTTGAATCCCAGGGAAAACTTACCCTCCAGCCCAAGGATTGTCAAGAAAGAAGGGAGCCCAGGTGGCTCTGTGGTTAATCCGCACCTGTTTGCTCACCAGCCTTGGAGTCGTTGGGAGTTTTCTCTGTATTCCACTTCTGATCACCAAGTAATGTTAACCTTAAACATAAATCTGCCAGTTATTTTACCAGCGAATATAGGTTTATTCAGAAATAGCAGAGAATTACAGTGAGGGACAAGCAACCTAGGACAAAACCATAGGGAAGTCTGCAGAACAAAGGAGAGGAACGATGTTTTCTAAAGGAAAAAGGGGAAGTTGAAAAGGCTGTAAAATAAGTCCACTGGAGTAAACTGGGAGTTGGAAGAATAGTGGCTTCTTATTGGCCGAGCTGTTGTCAGGGCAACCTTTCTTCCCTTTTGGGGAGAGTAGAGTAGTAGTTAAGTATCAGCTTTGAAAGGCAGCTTTCTTCCTGTTGAATCTGCAGTTGAGCCTGAAAGCTGTCCTGCTTCCCCCAACTCCAGACAAAATGACATTTACTTTTATTAATTTTCAGAAACCAGCAATATCAAGATGACATTCTTGATTTTTGTAGCATTCGAATTATATATATTGTACTGTACTTGCCTAAAGTATGTACTCTAAATAGCCTCTGCCCCAGATACAGTGCCATTGTAATACACAAAATTCTTTTGATTTACTTACTTTTCTGTGGAAAAAGGCAAATATTTGACAGGAGGTAATTTAGGAGTAATCAGTTCCTATGTTCTTCTAAAGCCAGTATGCTTTCCAGCCCTCTCTCTGATGGCTTGCTCTGGAGGTCTTCCTTTGTGTCAACACTGGCAACATCTGGCTCTTCAGTGCCTTATTGATTACATGCATCTCTTGATTGGTGTCACTGCCCCAATTCATTTAACACATAATGAACATCTTCCATGTTAAAGGCTTTTTTTTCCTACTCCCTTTCATGTCCACCTGATGTGTGTCTATGAACTGATTACCCTGCTAACCTTCCCTGGTTGGGCTTTTAATTGGTTCCAGGGTACTGAGTGTATGTATGTGTATACACGTGTATAAAGACGTGTACAAAACCCACATGTAGAAATAAACACATTTTTCTCATATTGTTCTATCTATACAATGTAAATATTTTTGTCCTGGTATCTCCCCTGGATTCCTTCCTACTTCCCTAGCCTGTTCTCTGCAGAAAAATCTTCCATTCTGCTCTGCTCCTTTCCTCTGAACTATAACTGTGCCTTGGGATATGAGAGGGGAGTGTGGTATTCATATACCTTTGAATGACAACAGAATCCTCCTCTACATTATTTTTGATTGAGTGCATCAATTCTGGAGGTATGCATGGGCATCTGTGAGGGAGGAGAGAAATACCTGTTTATCCAGCCTGACCAGTTACATTAGGGCTGGAGATCAAGGGACTGACAGCTAGAGCACCCCTGAATCCAACCAGATCCCATTAGCATTTATTTTCTACTGCTCCCTGGCGCGTAGCAACTGCCTTCTTATTTGCGTGTTCGTGTGTTGTGTCACTTGGACTAGTTTCTGATCCACCTGTGGAACCAGGTGGGTTCAGTCAGTTCTTAATAGTGCCTGCAATGACCTGGGCACAGCAGATGCTAAGTCTCAGATATAACTCAGTGATGTTTATGGTTTGCAGTAAAGTAGGAAAATATTCTATAGTCATGACTATTGATTGAATACTGATACTGCTGAGTATTTTTTGTGTGTTTCATGTAATCTTCACTGCCCTCAATAAGGTAGATAATATTTATTTTTCTAGGAAACTGAGGTACAGATGTTAAATATGGAGATATTTTAGAAAAATATTTAATGAGAAGTAAAATGTGGGATCATGGTTAAGCTTTAGTTTTTAAAATGATTTTGTTAATCAGTTTCACAGTTCTTTCAAAGGTGGAGGTGTTATTAGAGAGAGATTTGGGGGTCTCCCCATGCCCACTTAATCTAATCCTCTGTTGCACTGAGTTTATCTCCTCTCCATTTCTTCTTTGGAATCCTTGAACCTACCTAAAAAAGAATCAGGAGATTAGGGTGGATATAGGTTTGGGTTGTGTTGGATATTCTAAGGGGAAGAGCAGCTGATTGGAGTTCAGAAAACCTGTCTTAGGGCAGTACCACCGATGTCCACAGCTCCAGTGGCCACTGCTTTACCATCACTCCTAAACATGGAAATCTGGGTGCGTGCTGGCAGGGAGGGGAGACCGTTGGTAGCACCTACCTGTAATAGGATGAACAAGATTTTTTTTTTTTACTTGTGGGACCGAATGTTGCTTATGAAATTATGACAGTTAGAAACTGAATTAATTTGTTTTTATGTTAAGCTTTTTTCTAGGAATTAAGTATCAAAGTCTTTAATAGAGATACCAGCTACTGTAGCTCACACCGGCACGTACCTTATGTTTCTCTGGAGCAGAAAAATAATGATGCACATTCTGGCTATTTTTAGGCATACCTCTAAGCTGATAAACCACTGAATGGCACACCCTTAGAGGCTTAGTAAGAAGATCTGGAAGATAATGTTTCTGTAGCTAAGGAGAATGGTGGTAGCATTCATCCACCAAAAATAAGGCCCAGCTCCAATGATAAAGGAGTGGACATTGCTATATCCTCAGAGAAGAAACTGCTATTTCTCAATTGAAGAGTAGTAAATTGGGGAATGCATATGATTGGAACGGTGCTTGGGTGTACACTGACTACAGGAGAATGCGGAGAGAGCGAGCAGGGTAGGAAGAGTCTCATGGCTGAGTGAGTACCGAAGGTTTTGAAGCCAGTCATGGGAAGCTAATACATATTGCCACTCTGGAGGCCTAAAAGGCAACTGTACGGAAGCCAGTGCTAAGACAATGACTTGGAAGTAGTGTGTCTGTCTAACAGGGAATTCTGAGACTGGGAAACCAATCAGAGAAGTGCCCAAAGCCTAGACTAAGTCTCTGCAGAGATTTAGGAGGGCAAAAAAGGCAGATGTTTTCTAGCACTGAGATTCAGATGACGTGTGGGTCTGAGCCAGAATTCTTTCACTTATCATCAGTTCACTTTAATCTTCCAGAATGTATAACTCTATTCTAAGATTTCTGAAATTGTGTGTGATTGTGTATACAACATAGGGCAGAAACACTAGCTGGGAAAATGAGCTTTTCTGCAAACCTTGGTTTGAGTACTAGCTTCTATGTTATTGTTAAGAATATGCCTCTAACATATCCATCTCAATGTAACTGTCTAACTCCCATCAAAAAACTGCTTTTTTCATCTTATGATTCCACGCCTCTCATTACAGCTATAGGGGTCCAGTTCCATGGTACACCATAAATCTTGACTTACCGCCCTACAAAAGATGGCATGAATTGATGGTTGACAAGGCACCAGCGGTATGCTGATTGTTAAATCTTCTATTTCTGACATTCCTGAATATATTGCGTTTTTAAAAGAGCATTTCATGAAATTACACACCTAGTATTTTAAGGATATAATTTTGATATTTTTTTCCTGTTAACAATAATAGAAGAAATGATGCCATTTTTCTATAGCTTCCTGATCTTTTTACTCACCTTTGCCTTTGTTTCTATCATCTGCCTTTTTCTAATTAATTAATGAAATGGCCTGTTAAAGATGCATTGTGTGTATAGATTAGATGAAAATATTTTCAAATAGCACTCTCTCTATATATGGATAAATCAAAGGTCTTTGTCTGTTTTCATATTACCAATATTAATCTTACATAGTCAACATTTTTTATGTCTCTTGTTAATTAAACAATTTATTTATTTTTCAGCTAAGGATTATAGTGAATTCCCTGAAGGATCTAGTAAATGCATTTGTGCCAAGTGGAAAAATTATGCAGATAGTGGATCAAAAGTTGGTAAGAAATATTATTTCCCACAATAAATTTTAAACATCCACATATACACAGAGTTCAGAAAAGGTTCTGGTATTTATTTAAAGGCATAAATTGACAACTTCTTCTAAGGAGCTTAGACAAGTTGTCATTTATTCTAGACAACTATCAAAACTTAGAGAGACTTAAAATTCTGGGGTTTGGTAATGTATGAATGTATGAATAATAGGACACAAAATAGCATGACAAATTTTGGCAATTAACTGTCCCTTAATTTTAAGTATGGACTACTTATACAACAGTGGACACATATATGTGTTTATCTGGAAGCATGGTATGTCCTTCCCCTTAGACATACAATTGACCCTTGAACAGCACAGGTTTAAATTGGGAAGGTCCACCCATACATGGATTATTTTTCTTATAAATACAGCAAAGTACTGTAAATGTATTTTCTTTTCCTTATGATTTTTTTAAGATTTTCTTTTCTCTAGCTTTTTAAAATGTAAGAATACAGTTTAAAATACATATATAACATAGAAAATGTGTGTTAATTAACTGTTGATATTATCAGTAAGGTTTCAGCAGTAAACTATTAGTGGTTTTGGGAGAGTCAAACATTATACGGGGACTTTCAACTATACAAGAGGTACGCACTCCTAACCCCACTCATTGTTAATTGTACTTATATTTGCAAGTTCACTATTGAAAATTTGGGTTGTGTGGGGTTTTTTTGTTTGTTGTTGTTTTATATGAAGTACTTTGCCTCTATATCTCAGGACACCCAGAGATTTTTCTACATATGACCAAATGACATATTCAGCCTGGCTCTGCTCTTTATGGAGTCCCTCAGTAGCTGTGACACTCAACACTTGGGTTGAGTGTTTCTTCTAGCAGTGTATTTGCCAAATCAGCTCATTTTCCTCTTGGTCATGCAGGAAGACTCCATTTCTTCAGCCTCTTTTTAATATAGGTGGGACCAATGGAAAATCTAGGGCCTGGACCTTAGAGCTCCTGAGAGATCCTTATCACACTGTTTTGGTCCTTGCTTTGGGACCCTGTATGTTCTGCAGGATACAAAGGATTGGGAAGACCACCAAGGGCCTACGGCAAATGTTTCAGCACTTAGGACATTTGGGATTGGATAATATTTTGTTGTGGGGACTGTCTGTGCATTGTTGGGTGTTTAGCAGCATCTCTAGCCTCTATCCACAGGGTGTACCCCTTCATTTTCGAAAACCAAAAATGCCTCTAGGTCTCACCAAATCTGCCCTAGAAGATAAAACCACCCCTAGTTAAGCATCATGGAGTCCTAGAGACTGGATGCTCTATGCATATCGTCCCTGAGACACTTGCACCTGCCCAGCCGCCAACTCTGTTCTCCCACATATTCATGCTTTCAGAGTCTTTGATTAAGCGACTCCTTCATGTTTATACTAATCAGACCTCCCCCACATACAACGGTTCGCAGGAACAGACAGGAGGCCCTGACATCCCTCTCCTCTGCATGCCAGCAGGATGGTACATGTCCAGGATTGCATTCAGACAACATTGGGTTCTTTTCCCTTAATCATTGGATTTTAAGGCTGGATCAGTCCCGTAATAACTATATCCTTTGACACATTTCTTAAGCTGTGAAATGTCAGGTTTCTCATCAGGGAGAACACACTAATAATAATACATATTTTATGTGGTCGCTTGAGAATTAAGTGAAATATTGTATATAAAGCACAGTGCCTGAATATGATTAAGTTAATACAAGTTCAGTAAGTCATCTTTGTTTGTTACATTGGCAGGAATATTCCACTTGTGTAATGCTTTGAATTCCTAAGGAGTAGAAGTAAAGATGCTTAGATCACATGATATAAACACCAAGTTGGTGACAAAGGAGACTTGCAGATTTTAAGCACTTGATTTTATTAGTGAGAGGCTGTGAGCTTAAATTGTAATCTCACTTTTAGTGGAAAGTTGCATTTGAGAATAAAAATATGTGCTGTGTTCTTTGTTTGCTAACAAACTGTGATAATGCATCTAGCCTGGGAAGCCCATTAACAAGACAGAAGGTTTTGTGAATGAATAGAAGAAAGATTTACCTTTATGAGTGTGGATAGGAAGTGTGGTAATGAGGATACATTGCCAAGGTGAGAGGGTAAGTTTGAGTGGAGATAAGGGGTGCTAGTTGTGAAGTGTTTGTGGGCCATGTTAGTCATCCAAATGCAGTTATTCCAGTTATCTCTTTTTTTTTTTTTTGGAGAACAGGGTAAAATACAAGGCAGGAAAAAACAGTCATAGGTCTTGGCATAATACCTGAGAACAGTTGAGTTTAAGGGAATAAAAGCGAGAGTTAAAAAACGAGGGGCCCAATATTGAGTCTAGAAAGAGTCTCTTAGAAATATAGGATATAAAAGTGCTTTATAAAGACACCTGGGTGGCTCAGTGGGTTAAAGTCTCTGCCTTTGGCTCAAGTCATGATCCCAGGGTCCTGGGATCGAGCCCCAGGCTCTCTGCTCCGCAGAGCCTGCTTCCTCCTCTCTCTCTGCCTGCCTCTCTGCCTACTTGTGATCTCTGTCTGTCAAATACATAAATAAAATCTTTTTTTTTAAAAAAGTACTTTATAATGACTTTTATTACTTCCCATGGAAGGAGCATCTAGAACATATTATATGTAAAAGAACCAAATCTCAAAGCAACGCTTTAGGTCGAATGATTGATAATTTATTTGTTTTCCAGCCTGGCTTACTTGGCAACTTTCCTGGTCCTTTTGAGGAGGAAATGAAGGGGATCGCAGCTGTTACCGAGATACCTTTAGGTAAAGTTCACTTTGCAGCTTTTATAAGATTTAATAAAGCACTTTAAAATTTTTCTATTGAGGTATGGTCTAATTACAGTAAAACGCATAGATCTTAAGTGTACAGTTCAGTAGAGCTTTTAAAATGCATGAATTCATGTAATCACAACTCAGGTCAAGACAAGGAAATTCTAGCAATCCAGAATGCTCCATCATGCCATCTCATAGATAGTACCGAATCCCCAAGTTAACCGCTTATTCTGACTTCACCATACATGAGTTCTGCCTTCTTGAACCTCTGTACACAGTGTGAACTATTGTGTCAGGCTTCTTATACTTATCTAGAGTACTGAAATCTATCTGTCTATCTAGAGTACCTATCTAGAGGTTGTGTGCTACTGTATAAATAGGATGTTTGGGTGGTTTCTAGACTTTGGATATCAAAAATAAAACAGTTATGAATATTCTTGTATCTGTCTTTGATGGACATGTTCACTCATTTCTGTTGGATATATATTGGGTTATAGGGTAGCTGTGTTTGAGCCTTGTAGATTCTGCCAAGCAGTTTTCCAAAGTAATTGTATCCACTGACAATCAGCGTAGTACAAGAGTTTTACTTTCCTCTCAATACATCTCTACCTGGTAGCATCAGTGTTTTTCATTTGAGCCACTTGGTTGAATGTGTGGAACCCCATTATTGTGTCATTTGCTTTTTCTTGATGACTGTAAGATTGTACAACTATTGACCTTTTCTTTTAAGTGGTTAGTGTTTTGGTTGTTTTTGCTTCTTTAGAAAAATGATTTTAAAAGATAGTCTGTCTCTCTTTCCTTCCTTCCTCATAAAGGTGAAATGTTTGTTACAGTCTTTTGCCCATTTTCAATGGTTTTAAAACATTCTTTTTTTTTTTCTAAGTTTTTCTTTTAATTCCACTTAGTTAACATAGTGTTATATAGTTTCAGGTGTATGATGTAGTGATTCAGCAGTTCCATACATACGTCACCTGGTGTTCATCACAAGTGCGCTCCATAAATCACCCACCTCCCCTTTGGTAACTATCCGTTTGTTCATTAAGAGTCTGCTTTTTGATTTGTCCCTCTCTCTGTTTTCCCCTTTCTTCATTTGTGTTGTTTCTTAAATTCCACATATGAGTGAAATCGTATGGTATTTGTCTTTCTTTGACTGACTTATTTCACTTGGGATTATACACTCTAGCTCTATCCATATTGTTGCAAATGGCAAGATTTCATTCTTTTTTATGGCTGATTAATGTTACATTGTGTATATACATGTATATAGATACAGACGCGCACACACACACACCCCCCATATCTTCTTATCCATTCATCATTCAGTGGACACTTAGGCTTCTTCCATAATTTGGTTATTGTAAATAATGCTGCTGTAAACATAGGAATGCATGTATCCCTTTGATTCAGTGTGTTTGTGTTCTTTGGCTATATGCCCAGTAGTATGATTGCTAGATTGTAGGGTAGTTTCTTTTTTTTTTTTTTTAAAGACTTTATTTATTTATTGGACAGACAGATATCACAAGTGGGCAGAGACAAGCAGAGAGAGAGAGAGAGAAGCAGACTCCTTGCTGAGCAGAGAGCCCGATGCGGGCTTGATCCCAGGACCCTGAGATCTTGACCCAAGCCAAAGGCAGAGGTTTAACCCACTGAGCTACCTAGGCACCCCGGGTCGTTCTCTCTTTAACTTTGTGAGGAACCTCCATACTGTTTTCCACAGTGGCCGTACCAGTTTGCATTCCCACCAGCAGTGCACTTTTTCTCCACATCCTCACCAACACCTGTTTGTTGTTTCTTGTGTTGTTGATTTTAGGCATTCTGACAGGTGTGAGGTGATAGCTCATTATAGTTTTGATTTGCATTTCCCTGATGGTAAGTGATAATAACCTCTTTTCATGTGTCTGCTGGCCTTCTATGTCTTCTTTGGAGAAATGTCTGTTTATGTCTTCTGCCCATTTTGTAATTGGATTGTTTGTTTTTTGGGTGTTGAGTTATATAAGTTCTTTATCTATTCTGGATGCTAACAGTTTATTAGATATATCATTTGCAGATATCTTCTCCCATTCTGTAGGTTGTCTTTTAGTATTGTTGATTGTTTCCTTTGCTGTGCAGAAGCTTTTTATCTTGAAGTCCCAATAGTTTGTTTTTGCTTTTGTTTCCCTTGCCTCAGGAGACATATGTAGGAAAATGTTCCTATGGCCAATGTCAGAAATTACTTTCTATACTCTCTTCTAGGGTTTTTAATGGTTTCATGTCTCATGTTTAGGTCTTTAATCTATTTTGAATTTATTTGTGTGTGTGTTACAAGGAAGTAGTCCAGTTTCATTCTTCTGCATGTTGATATCCAGTTTTCCCAACACTGTTTGTTGAAGAGATTGTCTTGTTCCCATTGGATATTCTTTCCTGTTTTGTCAAAGATTAATTGACCATATAATAGTGGGTTTATTTGTGGGCTTTCTATTCTGTTCCATTGATCTATGTGTGTATTTTTTGTTCCAGTACTATACTGGTTTTTAAATTTTTTTATTTAAATTAATTCATATATAATATATTATTTACCTCAGAGGTAGAGTTCAGTGATTCATCAGTCTCCTATAATATCCAGTGCTCATTACATCATGTACCCTTCTCAATTTCCATCACCCAGTTACACCATCCCTCTACCCTCCCCCAGCAACCCTCAGTTTGTTTCCTAAGGTTAAGAGTCTCTTATGGTTTGTCTCCCTCTCTAGTTTTGTCTTGTTTCATTTTTTTTTTCCTCTCTTACTGTTTTGATCATTCCAGCTTTGTATTATAACTTGAAGTCCAGATGGTGATGCCTCCAGCTTTGCTTTGCTTTTTCAAGATTGCTTTGGCTATTCAGGGTGTTTTGTGGTTCCATACAAATTTTAAGATTGTTTGTTCTAGTTCTGTGAAAAATCCTATTAGTATTTTGATGGAGAGTGCATTGAATGTGTAGGTTGCTTTGGGTAATAGATGGGTTTTTTGTTTTTTTTTTAAGATTTTATTTATTTGACAGAGATCACAAGCAGGCAAAGAGGCAGGCAGAGAGAGAGGAAGGGAAGCAGGCTCCCCGCTGAGCAGAGAGCCCCATGTGGGGCTCAATCCCAGGACCCCGGGATCACGACCTGAGCCGAAGGCAGAGGCTTTAACCCACTGAGCCACCCAGGCGCCCCCATTGGGTAATAGATGGTTTTAAGGAATTCTTTATATATTCTGGCTACAAGTCAGATTATATGCATTCTGAATATCTTCTCTGTGGCTTCAAGTCTGTGGCTTGCATTTTTACTCCCTTACTGGTGTCTTTTAGTATGTAGAAATCCTTAATTTTGATGAATTCCAATTTAATTTAATGAAAAAGACTTTTCCTGCCACCTCCATTTTATTTTTAAGCTACCATAGTGATAGAGTTATTTTAAGTAGCCAGTAGTACCTTGTTTTTTTGTTTGTTTGTTTGTTTTAACAAAAGAGATGATTCAGAATTTCTGAAAATCAAAAGTAGTTATCACCAAAGGTGACTGTTTTTTTTTTTTTTTTTATTGTTTTTTGCCTCTTTAAAAAAATGATGTAGGGGCGGCTGGGCGACTCAGTCGGTTAAGCATCTGATTTTGGCTTGAGTCATGATCTCAGGGTCCTGGAATCAAGCTCTGTGTTGGGCTCCCTGCTCAGCAAAAAATCTGCTTGTCCCTCTCCTCCTGCCCCTTCTCACACTCATGCTCCATCTTTCAAAAAAATAAATAACATATTTTTTAAATGATGTAAAAAGATGATCAACATACTGGGAATATATTCTTACGGCCTATATGAAAAACAAGTCTTTAATTTCTTTATTATGTAAAAAACCCAAAAAATAAAAACCACATATAAATATCTTGAGAGAAAAACAAATTTAAAAGATTAACACGGGGTGCCTGGGTGGCTCAGTGGGTTAAAGCCTCTACCTTCGGCCCGGGTCATGATCTCGGGTCCTGGGATGGAGCCCCACATTGGGCTCTCTGCTCAGTGGGGAGCCTGCTTCCTCCTCTCTCTCTCTGTCTCTTTGCCTGCTTCTCTGCCTACTTGTGATCTCTGAATGTCAAATAAATAAATAAAATCTTTAAAAAAGAAAAAAAGATTAACACATGATGTATAATAAAGTAAGAACAGAATCTTATCAAAATGGAAGTAAAATAAACATTAGATTAAGATCGGGAAAACATGTTAAGCTTAACATGTTAACATGACTATGATAGAGATAGTGTACTGTATATCTCTATTAAAATAAATTGTTTGGTTTGCATTTGGTTGATACACAGAGTTAAGTTTTGTGTATACAACATAGTGTTTCAGCACATCACTCTGTAGTGTACTGTGCTCACCAAAAGTGTAGATAGAGCACTATTATAGTGCCACTGGCTGTATTCCCTGTATGCTGTGCCTTTTATTCCCAGGGTGTATGCCTGTTACTTAAATGCTTATTGGTATTATTATACAGTTTTGGAAAAATACTCAAAAATTAAAATGTTTTAAAATGGATTTTCTTGGTAGCTCTGCACTAATTTTATTAATAGTTCCTGGATCTCCTTTTTCACCTCAGAAATATTTGTCACCTCTAAAAATGTGAGCAAAATACATGTTCAGTATATAATAGAGAGGCAGATGTATTAAGTTAACATATTTTAGGGGCACATGGGTGGCTCAGTCAGTTAAGTGTCACTCATGATTTTGGTTCAGGTCATGATCTCATGGGTCAGCTCAGTTGGTGATCTCATGGGTTGTGGGATCAAGCCCTGCCTGAGGCTCCATGCTCGTTGGAGAGTCTGCTTGAGATTCTCTCCCTATAACCCCTCCCTCCATTCACACGCACAATCTCTCTCTCTCTCTCAAATAAATAAATATTTTTTTTAAAAGTTTTCATATGTTAGCACCCCCAAACCAAATTAAAATGAAGCACATTAATGAAAAATTTGGACATCATGTTATAGTACAATTCTAGTGTGCCTGGGTGTTCAACTTGCCCAAATAGCTGACCCTTTGGGGGCTTGTTTTGTGTCTATAGAGTATAGGCTGGTGAGATACTTCCACCAGACCAACTGTGCAGGTGTGTTCCGACTGTCTGCAAACTCGTATGCCATAGCAAAAATGCACACATGATGACTGTTAAACCTTTTCTTAAAAAAGAATTTTCTAACAATGTCATAGCTCTGTATATTGACCAAGAAATGTCCTATCTTTTCTCATAGGAGAGATTATTTCATTCAATGTGTTCTATGAATTTTTTACAATTTGCACTTCAATAATAACAGAAGACAAAGAAGGTAAATGTGTGCTGAGGGAGGGTGGGCAGTGCAAAGTACAAAGTAAAAGAAAAATCTAAATAGAATTAGAACTTGTAATATGCAGGCTTACTCTTCATATTCTCTATATGTAGCGTATCATTTGAAGATCTTAGCAAATTTTTAAAAGGAGACTACCGTAATGGCTATTATAGTTTAATTCAGGGATGCAAAACACTTGGAAGAAGTTTTCAGGACTATAAACATTCTTATCCTTTCAGCTAGTCTACCTTATACTGTTCTTCATGATTTAGTATAAGTATTCACAGGGGTAATCGATTATCTGTATATGCATAATGATAGCCTTTCGTTAAAGCCCAGGACAAATCTTGTCCCATCATCTCCCGCTAAGGACGCTGTGTAGACCAGTCTCACTTCCCCATGTTTTGTTTTGGTTTTTGTTCTTTGTGTTTTTTTTTCCTGGCCGGTTCCCAGAATGCAGGCACAGGATGATGTATCCTGATTTACTGTTAATTTTTACCTTTCCTCTCAGGAGAAAGTCTGCCTGTACCTCCCCTTTGAAGTGTTTAGCTGGAGGTAACAATTGCTAAAGGGAAGTGTGTTGGCAAGTCACATTAGGTAAGGCTAAGATAGCTATGTCCAGGTACCTGTCAGTGGACCAAAGAAGGAGCACTGATTCTTTTCCCTTATTATAATTTTACCTGGAACCCTGTGTTCTCAGATAATTGGGAAGGGATCTGGCCATTGTGACAGGCACAACAGTTTGATCTTATTAAGGCTTTGATATTAGGATATTGCTTAATTCTTACCGTTGAACAGTTGTGAATATCAGTAAACCAGAATTAAGTGTCCAGCTTTGAGTTAGAATCCATTATACTATCATATGCATCCATTATGCTTCATGTCTCTCCTTACTTCAAATTAGGTCATCTACTACATGGACGAAACATGGACTTTGGAGTGTTTCTTGGGTAAGTAAAGAACACGGTGAGTGTCAGTCCTTCGGAAGAGTTTATTCTATTACATTGATGAAAAGTAAATCTCACATCATGCCCCAAATATGACCAGAAGTGAAGATGCTGGATTCCTAGTTTTGAGACAAAGATGGGGACACTGTTTGGAAGCCTGTAACGGAGTTGAACCTAATAAACAGAAATCCGGAGCATGATTGAAGGCCCCAGTTGCTTGTTGGGCTCATTGCTTAGAAGGGAAGAACAGCATTCTTTTTTTACATCTTCTTAACATTCCTGGAACAATATAACAGGGCTTTGTAGTTAGAGACCTACATTTGAATCTGGGGTTTGCTCTTTAGTAGGCTGTGTTGTATTGAGTTATTTCGCTTCTCTGAGCCTCTAGTTTTATCACATGGAAAATAGAGGGTAAAACCACTCATGCTGCAAAGTTCTTGTGAGGCTTGGTCATTAATGGATTAGGGAGATAAAGCACCTGAAATAATGCCTGGCCATGATCACTGTATATTCATTATTATCGTCATTGTTGTTGGTCTTTTTTTTTTTTTTTTTAAGATTTTTATTTATTTATTTATTTGACACAGAGATCACAAGTAGGCAGAGAGGCAGGCCAAGAGAGAGAGGAGGAAGCAGACTCCCCACTGAGCAGAGAGCCCGACTCGAGGCTCGATCCCAGGACCCTGGGATCATGACCCGAGCTGAAGGCAGAGGCTTTAACCCACTGAGCCACCCAGGCGCCCCATCATCATTGTTTTTAAATGTCACTATAATTTGTCTTTTGTAGGTGGAATATAAACAATAATACCTGGGTCGTAACTGAGCAACTCAAACCTTTGACAGTGAACTTGGACTTCCAAAGAAACAATAAAACTGTCTTCAAGGCTTCAAGCTTTGCTGGCTATGTGGGCATGTTAACAGGATTCAAACCAGTAAGGAGACTACTGTTACATAATTTTACAGGTAGCTCTGTGTCCTGCTTTTACTGCTTGTGAAGTGTGGGGTCTAAGGACCTAAAAAGAATATGAAGCCTCAGTTCATCCCTTTGCACTTCTTGTCACCATCATAGGTGTGAGCTCACATGGTAGAGAAGAGTAGAAAGGGAACAAAGGTTTGTTTCTGAACCTCTTCTGAGGAAAAAGCATGTGGCTGGTTGTGGAGGGCTGGGAATATAATATAAATCTGGCATCTGGCCTTTAGTCTGTCACTCAGACAAGTTAGGCATTTATTCTCTACAGTTCATTTTCCTTCTCAGACAAGTGTGGCCAGTAACATTCCACCTGCTCATTTCACACACTACACATGAAGACACTTTGAACTTCTAAAAGCTGTTAATAGAATGTGATAGTATAGTTTTGACTCAGCTTTAAATCACACCTTCCACTCCCCACCCCCTGCACTCCAGTATTTGGCATACCAGCATAAATACAAGAAGGCCTTAAAAACAGGACAGTTGAAGTTTCTGACCTCATTGCTTTGTCTTGTTTTCAGGGACTGCTTAGTCTTACGTTAAATGAACGTTTCAGCATAAATGGCGGCTATATGGGTGAGTAGAGTTTTTGAATGGGAATTTAATAGATGTTTTAAGAGGAGGGCCAGACTGTTGTCTTCTGGTTCATAGTCTAACCTGATTGCAGGCCTGTGATACTGTGTGTTTGATTTCTTCCAGGTGTCATAGAATGGATTTTGGGAAAGAAAGATGCTATGTGGATAGGGTTTATCACTAGATCAGTTCTGGAAAATAGCACAAGGTAATCTGTTTGATTGCTTTATTCATTTTAAAATTTTATTTTTTGTTGGAGATAAAAGTGACATTAAACATTATCTTAGTTTCGGGTATACAACAAAATGTTTTGGAATTTGTATATATTGTGAAATTATCACCACAGTAAGTCTAGCTAACATCCATCATCACATACAGTTACAGAAACTGTTTACTTTGTGTTGAGAACTTTTAAGATTTATTCTCAGCAACGGTCAAATATACAGTATTGTATTGTTAACTATTTTTACCTTCCTATACATTTTATCTCCAGGAATTACTTACTTTAGAACTGGAAGTTTGATCCCCTTCACCCATTTCTCCCACCCCCCATTCCCCACCTCTAGCAACCACCACTCTGTTCTCTGTATTTATAAGTTTAATTTTCTTAGATTCTGCGTGTAAGTGATATAATAAGGTATCTGTCTTGCTCTGACTTATCTCACTGAGCATAATTCCCTTATGGTCCATCCATGTTGTCACAAATGGCAAGATTTCCTTCTTTTTATTACACCTGAGTAATATTGCTGTGTGTGTGTGTGTGTGTACATGTACACACACATATACCATATCTTCTTTATCCATTCATCTATCAGTGGTCACTTGGGTTGTTTCCGTATCTTGGCTGTTGTTACTCAGGCTGCAGTCAACACGATGCTGCAGGTATCTTTTAAAGTTAGTGTTTTTGTTTCCTTTGGATATATTACCAGAAGTAGAATTGCTGGATCATATGGTACTTTTTTTTTTGAGGAACCTCCATACTGCTTTCTGTAGAGGCTGCACCAGTTTGCATTCCCACCAACAGTATACAAGTGTTCCCTTTCTCTAGATCCTCACCAACTCTTCTTATCTTTTTTGATAATAGCTATTCCAGCAGATAAGAGGTGATAATTCATTGTGGTTTTGATTTGCATTCCCCTGGTGATTAGTGATGCTGAGCACATTTTCATGTACTTGTTGGCCACCTGTATATCATCTTAGGAAAAATGCCTAATCAGATCCTCTACCCATTTTTTATAACAGATTTTTTTTTCTTTTGCTACTGAGTTGTCTGAGTGTGATATTATGATTTTTTTTTTACAATATATATTTGGTTTTTGTTTCCATTAACTCCCAAAAGCCTTATCATTTCCTAAGTGTCGAGAATGATAAATGTGTCTTTTGTTATGGTAATGAGAACAGTTATTTAATCAGTCATGCTGACATAATGAAGCTTCCATAAAACCCAAAAAGGAAAGGGTTTGAAGAGCTGGATTGGTGAATATATAATCTGGGGAGAGAGGTATGCTTTGAATGCATGGAAACTCTGTGTCCTCACATACCTTGCCCTGTGCAGCTCTTTATATGGCTGTTGCTTCATATCCTTTATCATATCCTTTAATAAACTGGTAAACATGTTTCCTTGAGTACTATGAGCCACTTTAGGAAATTCACTGAAGCTAAAGAGGAGCTTGTTGCAGCCTCCAGTCTCAACCAGTCATGGGTAATTAGAACTGGCACAATGGGGCTTAGAACTGGCCTCTGAAGTCGGGGATGGGATGTAATCTTGTTTGTAAGTCTGAATCCTTAACCGGTGGAATACAGTGCTATCTCACTGTAGATGGTGTCAGAATTGAGTTGTTCTTGGACTCCTGCAGGGCTGGATGTGGCAACCCCCTCTCACCCTCCAGTGTTAGAGTTGGGTCCAGGAATCATAAAAGAACTAGTTCTTTACATATTTTGTATATTAACTCTTTATCAGATATATGACTTACATGTACTTTCTTCCTTTCACTGGATTGTGTTTTCATTTTGTTGATGGTTTTCTTGCTATGCAGAAGCTTTTTAGTTTGATATAGTTCCACTTGTTTTTGTTGCCTTTTTGCTTTTGGTGTCAAATTCAAAAACTCATCACCAAGACTAATGTCAAGGACTTTATACCTTATATTTGCTTCTAGGAGTTTTATGGCTTTAGGTCTTATGTCCCAGTCTTTAATTCATTTTGAGTTGAGTTTGTGTAAGACAGTGGATTAGTTTCATTCTTTTGCATGTTACTACCCTTTCCCAATTGTATATTCTTGGCTCTGTTGTAAATTCGAAACCATATATAAATGGGTTTGTTTCTGGGCTGTCTGTGTGTGTTATTATGCCAGTATCATACTGTCTTGATTGCTAACTATTGTTTTGTAATATAGTTTGAAATCAGGAAATGTAATGCCTGCAGCTTTGTTCTTCTTATGATTGCTTTGGCTATTTGAAACCTTTTGTGGTTCCATTCAAATTTTAGGATTGTTTGTTCTATTTCTGTGAAAAGTGCGGCTGGAATTTGCACTGAATCTGTAGATTGCTTTGGGTCATATGGACATTTTAACAATATTAATTTTTCCAATTCATGAACACATTTATTTGTGTCTTCTTCCATTTCTCTTATCAGTGTCTTATAGTGTTCAGTGTACATGTCTTTCACCTCCTTGGTTAAATTTATTCCGAGGTACTTTATTCTTTCTAATGCAATTGTAAATTTCTCTTTCTTGTAGTTCATTATTAGCATGTAGAAAAGCAGCTGAATTTTGTATATAGATTTCTGTCCTGAAACTTTACTGCATTTGTTTATCCTCACAGTTTTTCAGTAGAGTCTTTAGGGTTTTCTATATAGACTATCATGTCATCTGCTATTAGTGACAATTTTACCTCTTCCTTTCTGATTTTGATGCCTTCTATTTCTTTTTCTTGCCTAATTGCTCTGGCTTATATTGAATAAAAATGGTGAGAGTAGACATCTTTGTCTTGTTCCTAATACTAGAGGAAAAGCTTTCAGCTTTTCATCATTCATTGACTACAATATTAGTTAGGGCTTGTCCTATGTGGCCTTTATTATGTTAAGATATGTACCCTCTATACCCACTTTGTTGACAGTTTTTATCATGAAAGGATGTTGAATTCTGTCAAATGCTTTTTCTGAATCTATTGAGATAATCATATGCTTTTTATTCTTCATTTTGTTAATGTGGTGTATTACATTGACTTGTGGATATTGATCCATTCTTGCACCCCTGGAATAAATACCACTTGATTATGGTGTACTATCCTTTTAGTGTATTGTAGTCTATTTTAAATTACTCATATTAAAATAGAAAAATATTTTCTCGTTAATCTTCCATTGAAGAATTCTTTCAGAGTTTCTAGGTTAACCTTTGACATTCATATGGAATTCATGGTTTGTGTGTTTAAATAAAAAAATAAACTGATTTATTTAAAAAGTGCTAGGGATAGTGCCAGTATAAATGGTACCTGTTAGTTTTTCTTGATTTACAAAAAACCCATCCATACACAGAAGAAAATTTGTACAATAAAATCTTCATTTAAACTGTTAATACCTGTTAAACTAGAAGTTATATTCTGTGCTGGTACAGAAATTTTGTAATAGCCAGGACTGCATCCAAGTGACCTAGAATAAATGGGTATTTTTCCTGTTTTTAATGAGTTCAAGGGAGTAAGATTTAGTGACCTTTCTGAAAATTCAGTTTCTAATAGCCCAGTTTTCCAAGGTTACTTTGTATTCCCTAAGTCCTAGAAATAGTAATTAATATTATTTCTTCTTGATCTGTTGTTGAGTAAAAGGCTTAGACAACTAGGGTGGAAGATAATCTCTTGAGGCCATTTGATTTGTCCTTCAGATTAGAGGGAATATTTCAGATCTCCAGTTGATCTGATTTCAGATCAACACCACGTGGTGTTGGGGATTGTTCCTCCATGAGCCATTGCTCACCATCCCTTTTTAAAAGAACATGTTTCTCAAATACTTGTGTTCCCTTAGTTTCCACAACGAAAAGTTTTTCATTCCAAGTTACTTAAAAATGTTTATTTTTTTTTTAATGCTTCTATGTAGTTATGAGGAAGCCAAGAACATATTGACCAAAACCAAGATATTGGCCCCAGCATACTTTATCCTGGGAGGCAACAAGACTGGGGAGGGTTGTGTGATCACACGAGACAGAAAACAATCTTTGGATGTATATGAGTAAGTATACTTGTTCACACAAAATAAATAGAAACTATAGCCTAGACTGACATATTTACAGGTTTAAGGCAGGAAGCCTAAGCAGAATTTCTCCTTTTGTATCTAGACTCAACACCAAGCAGGACAGATGGTATGTAGTACAAACAAATTATGACCGTTGGAAAAGCCCTTTCTTTCTTGACGATCGCAGAACACCTGCAAAGACGTGTCTAAACCAGACAACCCAAGAGGTATGTTCATAATATCATTATGTGGAAAGAAATGGTGACCTTTAAAGAGTATCTTAGTTGTGGCGTTTTTCTTTGGCCTTCGACGAATTTATAAACTTTCTGATGAGTCTCTCTGGACAGTTTGTACTTTTTGTTTTGAATTGAATACTGTATTTGCCTTTTTGACTGTAATACTGAACACCACTCTTTAAAGCTGAATGACAAACAGGCAAGAATTAAAAGGGCAAAAGAGAGAGAAAGTGATATATGAATACCATTAACTCTCATTCTAAGAGTGACTCCAAGAGAAATTATTTTAGGGGATTGTGGGGAGATTGACTGAAGAATGTCTTTGTTTCTAATGACTCATTTGTATGGATAAGGCTGCTGCTATCTGCATTTAACTTAATAAATTATTTTTGTGTTTTAGAATATCTCATTTGCAACCATATATGATGTCCTGTCAACAAAACCTGTTCTCAACAAGGTATTTAAAAAAAAAAAAAAAAAAAATATATATATATATGTATATATATGTACTTTTAGGGAAGTAATTTGGTCCTGTTTTTATCTTTCCCTGTTGTCTTGGATCAGTCAGAGCTAGGACCCCAAGTCATGTTCTGCTTAAGGTTGATTTTTAAAAATGTGTTTATGTGACAAAACAGTAACTCTTGGGATATGACAAACCAATTAGTGTGGTTCTGTGTCCAAAATTGGTAAAAATACTCTTTCCAATTTGACTTCCATGACATTTGAATCAAATGTAGCTTTTTACTTTTTTGACTTCCCCTGTCAGAAATTTTATGCTGTACACTATAACTGACACCTAAAACTGAACAGAGTCTGAAGTGTGTTTATAGATGGAGCTTTGTGCCTGCTTCATTTCCCCCACTGTGTCAAGAACACGGTAACAGCTGAACTGGTTATAGTCCGTGGTCTACACTGTTAGGCTTTGCAGGACTACTGTTTATACTGTTGAGGAGGGTTGAGTGTTAAAGCTTTGTGGTGAAGCAGTGTACTACTCAGGAGTAAGATCTCATAAGGAGCTGAGGGGATTTTCTCCTGAGCCTATTTATATTCATGACCTGGAATAATGGCGCTATTGAAGTTAGTTGTTTTAGTTATTTTTTACTTATATTCCTAAATGGTGAACTAGAACTATTGTTATTAACTTAGTAACTGTTTATGTCTATGTATATTTAATGTCTTTGTTTATATACAATTTATATATTATATTAACTTCATAAAGCAATTTGACATGTATCAAAATTAACTAAGTCAGGACATCTTAGAATTGGAAACATCCTTAAAATAAAAGTAACTTTTCTTTCAGCTGACTGTATTCACAACCTTGATGGATGTTACCAAAGGTCAATATGAAACTTACCTGCGGGATTGCCCAGACCCTTGCATAGGTTGGTGAGCATACACCTGGCCCCTAGAATGCTCTCTGTATGGCATGAAGATGGAAACTCACATGCATCAAACTAGTGCAGCCGTCTCATCTCCTTCCAAAGACCAAGACTCAGGGCAGTTCCTCGTTGAGGCATGAACTTCCTTGTGTTTACAGTTCACAGACTATTTTTGCCGTAACAGTTGATTGTTCTGTTTGCTGGTAACTTCTTTATATACAAAAATCAATCATCTAGAATTTGCAGTTTCACTTCACTTTGACTTTTAGGGATAGGGATGGGCAATGAATCTATTATGGTACCCGCCTCCATAGAATAAAGCAGAATTCTCGGTGGGTGTTGAATCCAGCACATCTGTACATAGTTCAGTTTCTCAATTCAATCCATATATTTTTTTATTTTCTTTCCCTCTGGTTCAAACTACTATTAAAATTAGCACACCATGGTCTTTGCTGTCTGTGACAGCAATGTAATTTCACGGATTTTGATTGGAAGGGGGTGAGACAGGCCTTCAGCTGGGTATTTCTCTTAAGGGGCAGTAATACTCGAGGCTTTGACCCTTGATAGAAGTACTTATTTTGGGTTCATGAAGCAATCCATCTGCAAGACAGCCTTTCATACACAGAACTGACACATTCCCTTTGTCATAATTACTCTACCTCCCAGTAACTCCAGGCAGTTGTTAACTTCAAACACGGAGTCTCACGTTCTGTGAATTAGTAGTAAATAGGCCAAAGCCTTACGGAAGTTGAGAGGTGAACCCATAAATTTACATTAGTATCATTCACTTAATAAATGTTTAGTTTGTCTTTCTGATCACTATGTATTTTTTAAAAACTTAGTTACTAAAAATGTTTTTCAGAAATCAGTCTATTTATGGAAAGTGCTAATAGAACTTGTTAACCTTTCAGACTTTAACAATTAACTGTGAAATGCATGCCAGTTGGGCAAGACTGTATCCACTTTATTTTGTATGTTAATTGTGTTCATGATGCTCAATAAACAGTCATTGGAAGTAGTGTCAGTGGTCATGTATGCTGATTCAGTGTACACCCACATGCCAGTTTGAGGGCAGGGCTTATTAGCTAGAAAGTGAAGCTGAATACAGCATCTGAATTAAATGACAGGGGTTACGTAGGTGGGTTCTTCAGTTTATGACTACCTGGTCACCGTCTTACGTGACTAATCCTTCCACCTCTAAACCCAGTGGTGTCAGCAGTGTGCAGGTGTCCAAAGGCTATTTTTCCGCTGGGAGGAGGTGTTTCTACACTATAATGATACTATCTTAGTGAAACCAGAGGAATTATAAGAGGATTTGTGTTAAAATTGTGTTTGAATTTTTTAAAAAACCCTCAGGGGTGCACCAGCCGACTCAGTCGGAGGAGCATGCAACTCTGGATCTTGGAGTCATGAGTTGGAGACCAATTTTGGGTGTGATTACTTAAAAATATAAATAGAATCTTTAAAAAGCCCACAACTTCAGATTTTGTTCCTCTTATAAAAGTGAAGTGAGGTAAACTTGTATTTTTTCTAAAGTTGTAACCTTTGATATGCATAATAAATAGGTGAGATGCTAATTGTTTTAGACCAGTTCCTCAGGACTACATCAGAGAATAGGGAGGAAATAACAACACGCATTAAGATTTTAGGTAGCAATGCTTAGTGGTAAAGAAGCAGTCATAAAATAGGATGTAGAGTATAAGTCTATTTATAGAAGTACTTATGCAAAATTAGATAAAAATCTAGAATATAGAATGACGACGAGCAGGGTGTTTACTAAAATGCTGACAGTAGTTCCCACTGAATAGTGGTATTAATTCCTGTATTTGGTTATTAATTTGGAGAGGACATTAATGAGATTGTAGGTGTACATAGTTTTATGGCACTTTGCTTTATTGTGCTTCACAGATAGTGTTTTTTACAAATAGGTTTGTGGCAATCATGCGTCAAGCACCGTTTTTCCAGTAGCATTTGCTTACTTTGTGCCGGTGTCATATTTTAGTAATTCTCACAAAATTTAAGACTTTTTCATTGTTATTGTATTAGATATAGTGATCTACCTACCACCCATTTCCCCATCTCTTTCCCTCTCCTTGCACCTCCCTATTCCTTGAGACACAATGGTATTGAAATCAGGCCAATTAATAACTATACAGTGGCTTCTAAGTGTTTAAATGTCTTTTTAGTTCATCATTTAGCTATTGATGAACACTGTTCTTTCCATGTGTTGGCTATTGTAAATAATGCTGATACAAACATAGGGGTGCATGTATCTTTTTGAATTCATGTTTTCATTTTCCTTGGGTAAATATCCAGTAGTGGCATTACTGGATTGTGTATTTGTTTTTAATATTTTAAGGAACCTCCATACTGTTGTCCACAGTGGCTGTATCAGTTTGCATTCCCAGCACTGCATGAAGGTTCCTTTTTTTCCATGTCCTCACCTACACGTATGTTATCTCTTTGTTGTTTTTTTTTTGTTTTTTTGTTGTTTTTTTTTAAGATTTTATTTATTTATTTGACAGAGATCACAAGTAGACAGAGAGGCAGGCAGAGAGAGAGAGAGGGAAGCAGGCTCCCTGCTGAGCAGAGAGCCTGATGCAGGACTCGATCCCAGGATCCTGAGAGCATGACCTGAGCCGAAGGCAGCGGCTTAACCCACTGAGCCACCCAGGCGCCCCTATGTTATCTCTTTGATACTAGCCCTTCTGATAGGTGTGAGGTGGTATCTCAGGTATCTCGTGGTTTTGATTTGCATTTCCCTGATGAGTGATGCTGAGCATCTTTTTATGTGTATGTTGGCCACCTGTATGTCTTTTTTTTTTTTTTTTTTTTTTTTTTTATTTATTTGACAGAGAGAAATCACAACTAGGCAGAGAGGCAGGCAGAGAGAGAGGAGGAAGCAGGCTCCCTGCAGAGCAGAGAGCCTGATGTGGGGCTCGATCCCAGGACTCTGGGATCATGACCTGAGCTGAAGGCAGAGGCCTTAACCCACTGAGCCACCCAGGCGCCCCACCTGTATGTCTTTGTTGGAAAATGTCTATTTGGATCTTCCACCCATTTTTTTTTTTTTTTAAAAGATTTTATTTATTCATTTGACAGACAGAGATCACAGGTAGGCAGAGAGGCAGACAGAGAGAGAGGAAGGGAAGCAGGCTCCCCGCTGAGCAGAGAGCCCGATGCGGGCCTCGATCCCGGGACCCTTTATTTATTTGACAGAGAGATCACAAGTAGGCAGAGAAGCAGGCAGAGAGAGAGAGACAGAGGAGGAGGAAGCAGGCTCCCTGCTGAGCAAAGAGCCCGATGTGGGACTCGATCCCAGGACCCTGAGACCATGACCGGAGCAGAAGGCGGAGGTTTAACCCACTGAGCCACCCAGGCGCCCCATCTTCCACCCATTTGTAATGGGACTTTTTTGTTTGTTTTTGTTTCTATTGCGTTTTAGGATCTTTATATAGTTTGGATATTAACTCTTTATTGGCTGTGTCACTTGCAAATATCTTCTCCCATTCAGTAGGTTGCCATGTCTCTCATTTTAAAATCAAAAGCTAAAAATGACTAAGCTTAGTGAGGAAAGCAGAGAGAAAGCCAAGAAAGGCTGACAACTAGGGCTCTTGTGCCAAACGGGCCAAGTTGTGAATGCAAAGAAAAGTTCTTGAAGGACATTAAAAGGGCTTATTCTAGTGAACATATGAATAGTAAGAAAGCAAAAACAGCCTTATTCCCGATATGAAGAGAATTTTAGTGGTCTGAAAAGAAGATCAAGCAAGGCACATTTCTTTAAAGCCTAATCTAGAGTTTTCATCTCCTGAAGGCTAAGAGAGGTGGGGAAGCTGCAGAAGAAAAAGGCGGAAGTTAGCAGAGGTGGGGTCATGAGGTTTGAGGAGAGAAGCCATCTCTAACATTGAAGTGCAGGGTGAAGCAGCGAGTGGCGATGGAGAAGCTGCAGCAGATTACCCAGATTTAGCTCAGGGCATCAATGCAGGCAGCTACACTAAACAGATTTTCAGTGCAGATGAAACAGCTTTCTTTTGGAAGATGCCATTTAGGAATTTCATAGCTAGAGAGAAGTCAATGCCTGGCTTCATAGCTTCAAAGATCAGGCTGTCTCTGTTAGGAGCTAATGCAGTTGGTGGCTTTAAGTTGAAGCCAGTGCTCAATGACCATTCTGTACACAAAGCACATTGGTTTACAACCTGTTTTACTGAATATTTTAAGCCCAGGGCTGAGACCTACGGCTCAGAAAATTGACTTCTTTCACAAGAGGACTGCTCATTAACAATGTGCCTGGTTACTGAAGAGCTCTGATGTTCATGGACAACGTAACATGACTCTTGCTGTTTTCATGCCTACGAACACACCATCCACACTGCAGCACCACATGAATCAAGGATTTTTTACTTTCAAGTCTTACTATATATGAAATATATTTGTAAGGCTATAGCTGTCCTAGACAGTGATTCCTGAGATGGATCTGTGCAATGTAAATTAAACCTTCTGGAAAAGATTCACCATTCTAGATGCCATGAACATTTGTGATTCATGGGAAGAGGTCAAAATATCTGTGTTGACACGAGTTTGAAAGTTGGTGATTGCAACCTTCAAGGATGCTTTTAAGGGGTTCAAGACTTCAGTGGAGGAAGTAACTACAGATGTGGTGGAAATGGTTAGAGAACTAGAAATGAAGCCTAAAGGGGTGCCTGAAGCTCAATCAGTAGAGCATGCAATTCTGGATCTGGGGGTTTTAAGTTTTAACCTCATGTTGGGTGCAGAGATTGCTTAAAAATAAAATCTTTAGAAAAAAAAGAGGAGCCTGAAGATGTGACTGAACTGCTGCCATCTCATCAAACTTGAATGGATGAGGAGTTGCTTCTTATGGATTAGCAGATAAAGTGGTTTCTTTAGATGGACTCTACTCCTGGGGAAGATGCTGTGAAGTTTTGAAATGACAAGACCGAGAAAATTATATCAACTTACTTGATAAAGAGGCATCAGGGTATGAGAGGACTGACTCCTGTTTTGGAGTAAGTTCTGTGGGTAAAATGCTGTCAAATAGCACAGTATACTAGAGAGAAAGGAAGTCCACTGATGTGCGCAAACTTCACTGTTGTTTTAAGAAACTGCTATGGCCAGGGGCGCCTGGGTGGCTCAGTGGGTTAAAGCCTCTGCCTTCGGCTCAGGTCATGATCCCAGGGTCCTGGGATCGAGCCCCGCATCGGGTTCTCTGCTCAGCAGGGAGCCTGCTTCCTCCTCCTCTCTCTCTGCCTGCCTCTCTGCCTACTTGAAATCTCTGTCAAATAAATAAAATCTTTAAAAAAAAAAAGAAAAAAGAAACTGCTATGGCCAAACCACCATTCAGCAGCCACCACCCTTGATCAGTCAGCAGCCATCAGCATCCAGTCAAGACCCTTCACCAGCAAAATGATTATATCTTGCTGAAAGCTCAGATGATGGTTGGCATTTTTTTTTCATTTTTTAAATATGTTATTTATTTGACAGAGTACAGCAGGGGGAGTGGGAGAGGGAGAAGCAGGCTCCCCGCTGAACAGAGAGCCCGACGGCAGGGCTCAATCCCAGGACCCTGTAGTCAACAGACTACAGGGTAAACATACTATAAACTATAAACTATGTACTATAAACTATAGGGTAAACAAACTTTTATAGGCCCTGGGAAACCAAAAAAATTTACTTGACTCACTTTATTTCAGTGGTCTGGAACTGAACCTATAATATCTCCAAATGTATGCCCATACTACTTTCACACCATCATCAGTTGGAAAATCGTAATTCCAACCTGTCTGTACATTAATTAGGTATGTAGGAGAGAACTCAAACTCAAGCTTTATAATGCGATTTGTTTTCAAAATACCCAAATCAGGGGCGCCTGGGTGGCTCAGTGGGTTAAAGCCTCTGCCTTCAGCTCAGGTCATGATCCCAGGGTCCTGGGATCGAGCCCCACGTCTGGCTCTCTGCTCCGCAGTGAGCCTGCTTCCTCCTCTCTCTGCCTGCCTCTCTGCCTAGTTGTGATTTCTCTCTGTCAAATAAATAAAATATAAAAAAAAAAAAAAATACCCAAATCAATAACTTCCTGTAAATTGCTGGCCCAGGGTTGTTCTAAGTCTGGGCAGATGAACTAATACTTAAAACTATATTATGAATCAGGGGCGCCTGGGTGGCTCAGTGGGTTAAGCCGCTGCCTTCGGCTCAGGTCATGATCCCGGGATCCTGGAATCGAGTCCCGCATCCGGCTCTCTGCTCAGCAGGAAGCCTGCTTCCCTCCCTCTCTCTCTGCCTGCCTCTCTACTTGTGATCTCTCTCTCTGTCAAATAAATAAATAATTAATTAAAAAAAGCTTTAAAAAAAAAATATATTATGAATCAAAGTTACTTAAAAGCATTCTATTCCTTAGTGGAAAATGAGCCAAGCAGAGATACCAGTGACTCTGAGGGAGCAACCAGATGTATGAAGGTGGCCAATATTAAAGCAGCAATTAGAGTTATGTGGCGAGAACAAAAAATGATGGCTTCTCCAGGTAAGGCGACTGGGCAGCCGTATTTGCACAGTGAAATATGTGACATACAGAGCCAATTATTTTTTACAGGTAAAGAATAAACTGTTTATATTAAGTAAAATTGGACAATAAACAAGAAACATGCCAGGCTAACCTTGAGTAAATATGAGAATGTTCTCTATATAGTATATGAAATAGATACAATTAAGAAATAATAGAATACACCTACAGTGGAAGAAAAGTGGTCTTGAATTTGAGAAGTCTCCTCCTTGGCTAGCTGTTATGCCACGATTTTTTATGTCTTTGATTTTTTTTTTTGTTTGGTTGTATTTTTTGTTGTTTTTTTACACTTAAAATTGTCAAAGAAGTGATAATTCTGGAATAGTTTCTAAATCATAAATAATGATGTCAGTTTAAATGAAAATGCAGTTCATGTTTGGATGGAGGATAGATATTTATTCACAGTGAAAACGCATGTACCCAGAGTTAATGTCACAAAATACAAAGATTACCTACCCAGTCTGGTAAGCTCACTATTGTCAGCATTCTCTCAACCTGCACAGGTTCTCTCTCACTCACTTACACCTCTTCTCCCTCTTTTATCTATAACCCGAATTTCACCTTAAAAATTAATGAACATGAATATTTAATGCTTAACCTTTGAGCAGTATTTATTAAGGAAAGGGTAAAGCAAATTATCTGATCTTCAGCCCCAGGTTTTTTAAAGCGGAATTATCTTCTAAAACAAAACAATAGTAGATGACAGCAGCCCTAACACAAGTTAGTGAAATAAGGTTCATAGGTGCTGGGAAAAGAACTCAGAAGTACAGGTCTTCCACTGGACTGAACTTTAATCTGCATGTAGAGACACATGGCCATAATATATGTAAGGCTCGGCTTGAGTGCCAACACATGAAATTCTCCTCTTTCTTTTCAGAGTCTAGAAAATATACAGGTATAGAACTTGAATATACATATAATCTAATTTATTGTTTTAGTTTCCTGGGAGTCAGGCCAACTGGGTAAGAATTCCTGATTCTGAATGACAGTTCTCTGAATAGGTTTTTTTAATTAATGCTGGAGATCTATACCTCACGTAACTTAATTAGCAATACAGTGAATGTCCTCATAGGGAAATCTTCATTTAACACTCCCTGAATAGGCATTATAATTTTACACAAGTATAATGCAACTAAGAATTTTAAAGGAATACTAACCAACTTCTTTCCTAATGGGGTATTTCAGTAAATTGTTAATAAGTTTCGTATACCACTAACTGAAACTAATTCTATACATTCAAAAAAAAAAAAACCCTGTAAGACTAATAGACTGACTTCACCGTTAACTGGCTCTGTGAAGCCTTACTTGGGTATATGGCAAGTTTGCAATCTAAAGGTAATTCACCTTTGAAAAACTGGTCAGCTTGGTAATGAAAACATCCCATAGATGTTCCCTACTTAATACTTCATCTACAAATCTGCTTCTCTCACCATACACAGAATCAACTGCTATCTCAAACGCAAGTTTGTCTGAAGGCATACAGAGCCTTAATACTCTGGTACATAAAATTCAGTTCTACAATCCCTACTTGAAAGGGTTTGGTTTTTCATGTAAAATCACAGTGTTAGTTGTTTGTGAAGTAAAACTCCCTAATTATGTAATACTTTTTTTTTTTTTAAAGACCGTGGCAACACAGATAGGAATTGAATTCTGGAAAATATTTCTCTGATAATTAATACTTACATTTTATAATAACTTCACCAATAGCCTGAATACCTTTATAACTTTCCCTAATCCTGCACAGGAAGAAGACATGCAGGTATCTAGACCGAAAAGCAGTAACACTGACATTACTTGGAGGCCTGACCTAACAGCTGGCTTAAATTCTGTATTTAAATTCTGTATTTCTCAAATTATTGCTCTCCTCTGAATATCCTAGTCATACAGAACAATGACTTACTGTATAGAATTCAACATAATTTCAAAAAAAGGTACTTTACAGATAAGTCCAAACTTTATTTAAAACTACATCTTAAATTTAACGATGCCAAACATCACAAGGAAGGAAAAAAAAAAACAAAAACAAAATGAAATCCAAAAAAAGAAAAAAAAGGAAAGAAAGAAGAAAAACAAACAACCCCACAGGTATCAAGGCTTCAATCTGTCCAGAATTCAGTTTCTGATGTTTTAAACTGCCACGGGCAGAAATTAGCACACCTATCAAGAATGCAGTGTCAAACTAATTTACATTTTTATACAGATCAAAACAGATGTTTATTTAGTGCCACGTTCATCTATGCATTGACTACGTAAAGCGAGTTAGATGAGTCTCAGAAGACATCTCATACGCTTTGGGCTCCCACTGTTTCTGAAAAACAGAATAATGTGCTATAATTACTGAATTAAGACATTACTAGAATTTATTATTCTCTTACATTAAAACTTTTAGCATGAAGTGATTATAAAGGAAATACGAATTTAGTTTATAAAAATAGATGAGGATTTCTGTTTGAAGATGGTAGACGAGTAGATACTTCCTGTCTCTTTAAGCTCCATCAGGTAAAAAAACCAACAAAACAAAACCTATAAAACTGACTAAATCCCGACCAGTAAGAGTGCCTAGGAGGGTGAGCAGGACCTGGGACAACAACAAATCCCTGGAATGCTGGAAGCAGAAGGAGGTGCAAGGAGGCGGGGCGGAGCACAGGTAAGATTCTCTCAAGTAAAACTGGGCTCAATCCTGGAAAATTAGTTTAAAGTTTGACACTTAGTGTGTCCTTCTCTTCACCCGATTTCTAGGAAAAGCAAAAATTGATGAACTGACAGAATAACAAAAAGAAAATCCTTTGATTTTGATGCAAGAGTCTCCTCTGAGTGGCTCAGGGGTTGTGCGATTAGATCCATGAAGAAGGAAATAATGGGATTATCACTTGGCTCTGCAATCAGTCATGTTTACACAAAATGGTCTTCAGAAAAAGTAGTTTTTTTTGTTTTTTTTAAGATTTTATTTATTTAAACAGAGACAGAGATCACAAATAGGCAGACAGAGAGAGAGAGACGGAGGAAGCAGGCTCCCTGCTGAACAGAGAACCGGATGAGGGGCTCTACCCCAGGACTCTGAGATCATGACCTGAGCCGAAGGCAGAGGCCTAACCCAAAGGCAGAGGCCTAACCCACTGAGCCACCCAAGCACCCCAAAGTAAAGAAGTTTTAACTTTTATAGTTACAAAAATAAAATGTCTGTATGCTTTTATAACCTTAATGTAAGAAGAGGAGTAAAACTGAATAGAGAATGCAGAAGGAAAAGGGAGTAGCAAGCTCAGTAATGACCAAAGTTGATGGGACTAGAAAACACATATATTTAAAATAACAAAGGTAACAAACAGAAAAACCAAATAGTGAAAGAAGGAGAGATAAATCCAAATGCTCACTTTTCATAGGGAAGATAAGAGATGTCTAAATTTTTTTAAATTAAGAAAAATTATAAGAATATTATTTAGATGGGTTATGGACATTGGGGAAGGTATGTGCTATGGTGACTGCTGTGAAGTGTATAAACCTGGTGATTCACAGACCTGTACCCCTGGGGCTAATAATACATTATATGTCAATTAAAAAATAAATAAATAAATTTTTAAAAAGAATATTATTTAGAGATAAAGAGGGTCTCATTCAAAAGAACTAAAAACCAATAGTTAAAAGAAATGGGCTCCTGCCAGTTTATCATGAATTCTTTTGTACCTTCTTAAAATTGTTGCTTCTATTACCTTGCTAACACTCAGGATTTTAAAAATGGAAAAAAATGATCTGATAATCACTATATATCAGGCAACAGATCAAGACTTTTTACAGAATTATGCTTCCCTTCCAATATTTGGCTTAAATCTTCTAAGTACTAGTAGTGGATTTAAAAAACAAACTGATGGTATCAAGGTTCATTAATTTTTCAATATGATATGGTTCAAAGTGGTTAACTTACCAGGTTCCTTTAGTTTCTGAGAATTCCCAGCTAATTCTTCAGTCTGCATTTCACACAGTATTTCACCAGATAAATGGTTTTTCTGTTCTTCTTCTACCATTTTCTTCCTTAGATCTGCCTTTGGAATGAAAAAAAGGGCGGGGGGGGGGGGGATCAGTTTCCATCCCAGCAGTCTTTGTCATAGAAAGACAAGTTTAATTAAAGAGAGCAGAATACCTCTGAATATATTGTCAGTTTAAGTGGTAGATCTTCAACTTTCACAAAGTCTTCTTCATCCGATTTTTGACTTATGTTACCAGATTCTGCTTCCTGTGAGATAAATTGTATTTAATGAAGGCAATCCACTCCATCTCTGGATCTAAACCGTTAAAGTAATCCATGCCAAGGATAAAATGGATTCTTTTATACATCAGTAATTCTATCCTATTTGATTTTTTTTTTTCTGTGTTCAGCTCTATGAATAAAGCAAAGCTGGAGTGCACAGGAAGGGCCATGCACTTGAAGCTGTGGGCCATAATGTCGAACGTTCTGTCCCCATTTGCAAAAACAAAGAGTCAGCTTATACAGGTTAAAGGAAGAAACAGTAGTTACACTGAGGCCTAAAACAATTAAAAGAACAACTCTGGTTTCCTGATAATGTTTATAGAACGCATCAAATGTATCCAGCAGAATATAAGTAAACATTTACATACAGGCTTTCAGTATCAACTCTGTGGAAGCTGAGAAAGATAAGGCATGAATCTAGTGACTTACTTTTGTTATCACTTCAGTGTCTCTCTGAAACTTGAATTCTTTTATTCTCCTATTTCTCCTTTCTGATTTTTAATAGTATCATTTTACTAATTACCCAAGTGGAAACCTTAGATTTTTCCTCTTCTTTCAACATTTCTCATCCATCTCTAAGTTAGTACTTGGTTCCTATCGTAAGGGAGCCTCTTAAAGTAGCATCCTTGACAACACTCATCAGTCATCAGATTCATCTTCAAAAACCATGATGTTGGCCATTTGACTTTCTTGCACAAAGACCTTCAGTAGTGTTCCCTGCCTAAATTTCAAATTTAAGTCCCTCTATAATCAAACTTTAATTTCAATTGCCTCCTAGAACAACTCTGCACACTCATTAAATTACAGTCAGAATAAGTCTAACAGGTAACTTTCAGAGTTGTAAATGTTAATTTCACTGTTGTCGAAGCCATCAAAACAGGTCACTCATTCTAGTAATGTTTTTGAAATATTATAGGCTTCCTTTCTGAGAAATTAGGAAACCATAATTTTAACTATATCTTTACTAAGAAAACATGTTAATTTAAAAAAATATGAAACACATTCCTTAGACCTCAAAGTTTATTGTTATAAATTCCTCAATTTTTTTGAACAAGAGAAAGGTTATAAAACACAATCCAAGATCCAAAATTGACCTACATGCTATAAAATTTATGTCCAGAATAAAACAACTTACCTACCTACATCTTAAGTACAGGTTTGCTACCATATATTTCTGTCATTTACCATAAGGAATCTACTGCTGTCAAACTGTAAACTTTTAGGTTTATCAAACCTGATACAGTTTTATCAAACTGTAAACTTTCAAACTGCTGTCAAACTGTAAACTTTCAGGTTTATCAAATGTCTTTAAAACATTTATGAAATGTTTTAAAATTGCTGAGATGTCAGGCCTGGGTACTGTTAAGAGATTAATGATGATTCACATATCATGTTCAGATCTGAACTTGAACTCTCTCAATGTTGCTACCTAAAACTCAAAACATGGGTCATAAACTTATAAAAAAGTAGAACAGCTTTTAGATTTTGATTATCTGATCATCTTAATTCACTATCACCCTTCTGTTCAAGTTTAAACTAAGTTTGAGTAAGAAATATCTTTTGGCAGTTTCTAAACCTAAACACAAACACAAATAAACCTCAACACAGTCTGTTTACAGACTGAAAATGTTAACATGAAAAGGAAGAAATATGCATAAAAATGAAACGTAGCTGATACATACATAGTCATTCACTAACACCGGAGATTCAGTATCAGGACTTCCAGCCAGAGAGCTCTCAGGAGTTTCCTGAGCAGATTTAACTTCTTTGACTGTAGGCACCAAGGTTTCGATTTCAGTTAAAGGTAAAGGCAAAGGGTTAGGCTGTTTAGATGAATCAATGGTAGTGAGAGTGTCCTGTTGGACAGCGCTATTTAAAGGTTGCTCATTTTCCAAGATATTGAGGTAACAGGGTTTCACAGGAGTGCTATCCTGGTCATCTGTCATCAGAAGAAAGTCTTAATATTAGTGTAATGCAACAGTTATTAAATTTCACTATTATACCAAAAAGACAGTATGTAAGGAGTAATCAAGACATTTAAGACTCAAAAGAAGAGACAACTACAAGTTTTCCTTATCAATGATTCCTAAAATTAGTTGATCAGATTCTGGGGATGTTTTAAAAATTAGATTCCTGAAATCACCCAATTTCTAATGATATTCATGAGTAATACCCAGGAATGGGTATTAAATCCCCCATGTTTGTATCTAAAGATGTTTTCTTTGAAGGTTTTTTCTGTGTGTTTGTCAACTTTTCTTGAGCACCTGTTTGCAGAAAGAAAGCCCTCGTGTTTTCTACAAAGAACTGAGGGAAATAAAAAAGACATACCTCAGTTCCCTATACCTTCAAACTTACATTAGCTAAGAATTTAATTTTTTTTCTTAGCTTTTAAAAGTATATAAAGGACACTTTAAATAATCTTAAAATTGAACACTTTAGATTTCTTGCCTTTACTAGTAGTGGGTTCTTGTTCTGATGGGACATTTTTGCTTTCTCCTGATTTTTCAAAGTCATGTTGTAGTACCTAGAAGGAAAAAGTGACGTCTTAATAGCAGGGCCTAAAAAACATGGCCATTATATATAGGAGATGGTTAGGAGTTTATGGTGTTCATCCAACCTGAGAGCTTCATACAGTGAATTTAAAAACGTCTTCTGAAAATGTTTCAGGAAGGATGCTGTAGTTGAAACTTTAAGAGGATTAAGTAAAATATTTCATTTTCTTCTTAACCTCAAAATAGTAGAGAAATAGAGTATTATGGATTCCACTATTTTAAAATTGTTTTTTTTTTTTTTTTCAAATCAGACTCAATCTTGAATGAAACTAAAAGATACCCATTTATATGTAGGTGTTAAGTGAATGGAAGAACTGACCACAAGGGGAGAAAGATAAAGCCAAGTCGCAAGAGGAGAGAACAAAATCAGATTCATCTCATGCTTGGAGAAAGGAATACAGTGGTGGGTGAAAAGAAGGTAGTAGTGGTGGTGGTTCTCTGCAGCTGTTAAAAGAAAATGCAAACATCGAGGTTCTTTCCCCTAACTTTACAGAAAATGGGAGACTATAATTTGGATAAATTGAACTAGTAAGCCTCAGACCCCGGGGGGCGGCCTGGGTAAGGGTAGGGTACAAAAAGCACAAATGAGGACAGGATAAAACCTCATGCTGAAAATAGGAGGAAGCACAAATCTGTATAGTGATGGGACCCCCAGCAGCATTCCCACATCTAGCTCCTGAACACAGGCAGCCAAAGAGGTATGACTACCTCCTCCCAGGCAGAGAAGAAAGGAAGACCCTTCTTTGGAGAAACAAACCACCTCAGAGAAAAGACCAATAGGTATTAACATTTGGGATTTTCTGTCAAAAAGCTATCTACCCAAATGACCTACAGTGAAGCCCAGAATAACCCCAACCAGCTTCCTGGTGTATCATTTTTTAGTATAAACACCGAAGGTACAAGAGATATTTGAAGAAACCTCCAGGTAGGTAAGAGAGGATAGCACTTCTTTGAGCTAACAGCATGCTATAAAAAAGTAATCAGAAAATAAAAGTATTTAGAAATTAAAAATATGACATTCATATAAGTATTAAAGTCAAAGAAATCTCCCAGGAACTAAAACAAAAAGAGCAAGGGAACGATAAAGATAAAAGGGAAAGAGGAGAAAATTAGAAAATCAACACGAGGGCTAATAATGTCTGATAATATTAATTCCAAGAGGAATGAAAAGAGAAAATGGAGGGGAAGCAATGCAAAAAAAGAAAATTTAACAAAATAAAGGACATGGTTATTGATTGCTTACAGACTCTCTGAGTATGCAGTACAGGGAATGAAAAAAAGACATAACAAGGTGTATCAATGTAAAACTTCAGAACTCTAGCCGAGTGCGGGGGGGGGGGGGGGGGGGGGGAGAGAGCTCTAGGGTGGGAAAGAAAAAAGAATACAAAGAATCAGAACTGAAAAAGGCATCAGCCTTCTCAACAGAGGTACTGAAAACTGGAAGACAAAGGAAGCACTGAAATGTTTCAACATGGAAGAATTTAAGATTTTCTTAGACCCATAATGTCTCAAAATGTTTCTTTTATGCAGTCTTTCTCAGAGAGGTACTAGAAATGTGCTCTACCAAAAATGAGGCAAGAGGAGGACAAAACTGGATTCCACAAAAGAATGACAAAGGGAACTCCCAGGCTGCTAGCTAGGGAGCAGGTCTAATGAAGAGCCAAAGCCAGGACGGAGCGGGAAGGATGAAACGACAAACTGGTAAATGCAGAAGAGTCCACTGAGAAGTTCATACAGCTGTTGCTGGGCAGAACAAAGACAGAGATTCCATGTAGGCAAAGAAAATCAGGCAAATAAAAAATGGAGACAATTACTAATTTCAAGTGAAAAAATGTATAAGAATAAGCAACAAACAATTTGCTTAGTTCAGCAGTCGGTAATATTTATGTAGTTTGCTTAGATCTCTGGCTAAATGTAGATTTAAGCAAAAGATACAACTGGATGAGGAGGACAGGATTAATATAATGAAATGAGGAGTCTTAAGTGACCTAAATGTCTTCATCTACTATAACAGGAAGTCAACAAAGAATGTCTAACACATAACTAAATAAATATACACACATACTATTCAGAAATACAGAGTTAAATAGTGAAAAAAATCATACAAAATGCTGCCTGTGGGACAGGATGAGGTGGAGGTAGGAAAGGGAATGATTTTATTATATACTGTTTCCATGTATAACTAGGAAGTAAAGATACATGAAAAATCCAGATCTTCTAGGTAATGTCACAGTTTTTAGGACCTGTTACCCCCACCCCCACCCCCCAAAATTAAAGTGCTTTAAGTATAAGCATTCCTAATAAAAATAAACTGGTATTTGATTGAGATTTCAGTAAGGATGTTAAAAAGATTTGTTTATTCATGAAAATGAGAATAGGGAAGCTGTAAATTCTAATATCCTTAAAAAAAGGATCTGCCTTCTTAAAGAAGACTGGGGGAAGGTGTGTTCATCTGGACTGGAATACCTGATCATCGTGTTCCGTTTCTTCTGTAGCTTCAGTGTTGGCCTGAAGTGAAGTCTGGACATCCACAGGCCCCTCTTCAAATTCTTCTATTTCTTCATCCTCATTCTCATCTTCTCCACTTCCATAATTAGTCAAAGCCTGAGTTTCAGCCTTGGACAAGTCTAAATTGATTAATACATAGTTTTTAGGAAATTTTTAGCACTAAATCTTAAGAGTAGCTACCATGCACTGCATTCCTGCATTGCCCAAGTCCTTTACATAGGATATATCTGAAATCTTCCAAACAGTAAGCAGTGGAACACTGTGGTGCAGAAAGGACAGGGCATCTGCTCAGGGCCACACCAGATCATTCAGAGTTGTTGGACACCTAATTCAACATTCATTACACTCTGCCCAACTGTTTGGATAAGTGACCTGTAAAGAGCTAACATACAAACCCAGCACAGAGCCTTTACACTTACTAATGGACACTGGACATTCTTCACTTTCTTCATCTTCCTCTTGATCAGAAACATCCGATCTCACATTTTTGGGACCATTACCACCATACATCTCAGATGTCTGAGTCTGCTTAACTGTTTCAGTTTCATCCTTGTCCTAGCCACAAATACATGTAATGAATTCCTTAAAATGCATTTTAAAAGGTATATACTAAGCCCATCACAAAAATTAATCATGATCTAATAAAAAAATACAGGAAGTTATTTTTAAGAGAAAATAAAGTTTTGTTGGAAGAAAGGACATTTGATGATAAAGTTTTCTCTCAAACATTAAGTTAAAAGCTCTTAAAGTTATTTAATCTTTTGTCTCAAAAACATTGTTTTTAGGCACAAATTAGCCACTTACTTTGTCTTCATCATCAATTTCTCCAGCAGGTGAGCCATGATCTCCTTCAAGAATCCTTTTGGCCTATAAGCAAATTAAACAGAATTTAGGGGTGACCTTTCAGCATTATACTTAGATATTCAGTAACTTTAATATATGCTGCAGTTTTTGACCACAATCTAAAGAGTTGAATGCTCTCTTAGAAATGTACATTCAACTATTTCATTGAAGTCTTTTCAATTAGCCAAACAAAAATCAACGCTGCCTACCAGGAATAATGAGCATCTCAAATTCACTAATTCCAGAACAAAAACCTTTGACTCCCTCCCCAAACCCCAGCCTCCTTCACAGCCTTCTCAATCTCAGTAAATGGCCCTTCATGTACCAATGCACAAGTCAGACTCCAGGAAGCTGCCTGTGCTCTACTTGTATTACTCACATCTGAACTGTAAGAATGCCTCATTGACTCAATTGTCAAAATGGATCTGCTGGTGTGCACTCAGAAGCTTAGTCACACCTTTCCCTACCTGCACTACTGCAACAGCCTTCCAGCTGGTCTCTGCTTCTATCTCTTCCCTCCTACAATTCCTATGCAACATGATATCTAAACCTGTCTTTTTAATTGCACATGTGATTATGTCCCTCCTCTAGTTCAAAGTTTCCCATGGGTTTCCATCATGTTTAGAATAAAATCAAACGGAAGACCCTTAGCTACCATTGTTAAGGTCCCATAATTTGGCTTTACCCACCTAGGTAACCTCATCTACACTCTGGCTTCCTGTGAGGTATTCCCGCTACCTTGGCCTTCTACAGGTTCTCCAGATTGCTCAATCCAGCCTCAGTCTTTGAATTTATAATTCTCGCTGCCTGAAATGTCCTTCCCTTTCATCTTCTTTATAAACTCCTTGTCTTTCCTACCCTACTTTATACTTCACCCACTTAAACAACCTCACGAGACTGCCTATCTTGAAGTAGTCTTTCCAATCATTTATTATGGTTTTATCCTGTTTTATTTTCTTCAAGCACTTGGCAATGACTGAAATGATCTGAAACTCACCTATGTCTGGAGTGAAAACACTAAGAAAAGTGTGAAACAGGTGGCTTAACTTTTTCTACTTTAGCTTTCAGGGAGAAGGGTTGCCTCTTCCGTTTTGGGGCCTGACGTGCTTTCCTTCTCATGATTATAGAGTCAAGAGTGGGGAGAGGTCTAAGGAAGAAACCTGGTATCCCTCAAGTTGAGGGGAAAAATCCCATCCAATTTCATATGTGATCAAACTAATTTAATGAGGTATAAGAAGCTACAGAGATGTGCAGCCAAAGTCCTAACTTGTAAACAAGCATGTATGCTGGTTGGGGTGACAGACATCCCTGGTAACTCTGAGCTCTATCAGGGTTGGAATAGCTACTACAGATAGCTGTTCAAGAACTGGATCCTAGTAATCCTCTCTTCTTTGGAGCCTTGAGCGACAATTTTGTAAGACAGCTGTTAACTCTTGTCACCAATTCCTATCTGCATTCCTAATCTTTTAGCCACTGAAGTCACATCTGAGATTCAGTATGTGCCTACCACCTGTACTGATTTAGATAATCTGATTAACTGCTTTTACTAAGAAAATGTTAGCTGAGGTCAAGTATGCTTTTAGTTAAGTATGATCAAGAACTGTATTTTTATGCTAACTGTAACTACTCCCAAAATCAAAATGAATGTCATTTACCTCTTTGGCATAAGACTGCATCACTCCAGCTGCTTCTATTTTCCTTTTGCACCTCTGTTTAACAGTTATACTATTATTATCCAAATCCTGCATCAGCTTAAAGAAAGCCAATTCATTAAACAACACTTCAGATATCTCTACAAGAAGATCTTCTCCACAGTCTTTCAGTTTTCTGCCAGCAAATTTTGCCAGTGAATCCTATTACAAAGATAAGCCAAGTAATTTTAAGATTAAAATAAACTTCAGTTGTGGGTAGAGCAACACAGAGGATTAAGAAGTTTAAATTACAATACTCACCTAGGGAAAATAAAATTTTATTACTTTTTAGTATGGAAAAGGCTAAAATTAATGGCTGAGATTACTACACCGATTACTTTAAGATATACTTATTTATTTTGAGAGAGAGAGAGAAAAATGCAGGAACAGGGGGAGGGGCAGAAGGAGGAGAAGAGAATCTCAAGCAAACTCCCCACTGAGCATCAAGCCCTACACGAGGCATGATCTCCTGAGACCATGACCTGAGCAGAAACCAAGAGTTGGACATTTAACCGACTGAGCCACCCAGGTGCCCAACATGGTAATATTCTTTAGTATATTTAGAAGTATATTTAGGATATTTAGAAGTATAAATGTGGCTGCCTTGTAAGAAAAAAAAAAAAAAACTCACTGAATAGGTTTCATAGAAAAAAGTAGATTTTAAGCTCTATCTCATGAAAAATTTTCAGTAGTCTGGGCAAGATTTATTGTAAACCAGTCTTTATTCTTTTCTAGGTCCCTTTCTGAAAAAAAAAAAAAAAATCAGGTATGGGATAAAAGAAAAGCAGCCAAGTTTTCTTAGGAAAAAAATCTTATTTCCAAATTAATACGTTGGCATCTGTCTCAATTATGTAACAGCAGACAAAACTGAAGAAGGATTGCATGGATCTTGATAAACGAAAATATTTAATTATAAAGGATTTCTCTTTGAGCCTGATTCTAGAATGGAGTTCTTTCTTTCTGTAGGAATAAACTACATAAATTTATAAAAACATATTTATCTAAAAATTATCCTAAACATTTTAAAACTGTAACAACAGAGATGCCTTATATTTCTTATAGATTATGTGTTAGTACAATTTGGTTAAATAGAGCCATCATGACTTAAAACCTATTATTGAATTTGTACTTTGGCCTTAGTAAAACAAAATGGAAAATTATAGTGATGGAAATTTACATCAAGCCTCGGGTTTTAAAAGTTATTAATAGACAAAGTGATAATACTTTCTCTAAAACCAATTTAAACACATAGGAAGTAAGGTATAGTTTTATGGGAAATTTTTGTAATAAAGTTGAAAAGAAAAACATATTTCCTAGTTTGGAGTAATTATACACATCACTGAACTACCTCAATGAGAAAACATATCAGTGTACTGAACTGTAAAGATGGTTACTATGAAGTAAGGTATCCTTCCTTAACAAGGGGATTCTTAACCTTAGCACTGCTAACATGCCACCAGATATTAGTACCAGCCACTTTCTGCCTGCATGACGAATGTCTGCCTGCATGACGAATGTCTGCAGGCATTGCAAAACTGCTGCCAGTTGAGAATCATGACCTTAACATTAAAGTTACTATTACAGACTAAGAAGTCTCTATAATCAAAAAGTGGTTTCTGGTTTCTAAAATTTCCCACACTGGAAAAAAAATTTTAGAAAATAGCATAGAATACTTCATAAACAACGACCCTGAAATGTTCTTACTGGATAGGAGAAAAATCAAAACAAAATTTTATTCAAGTTTGGCTAGGCCTTAGAAAGACACAGGTCCTACTATTTTTTTTTAAGGTTTTATCTATTTATTTGAGAGAGACAGACTGAGCAGGGGGACAGTGAGAAGGAGAAGCAGGCTTCTCACTGAGAAGGGAACCTGATGTGGGGCTGGATCCCAGGACCTTGAGATCATGACCTAAGCTGAAGGCAGACATTTAACCGAGGGAGCCACCCAGGTGTCCCATAATACAATTTTGTTTTAATACATAAAGGAATAACCTAAAAAGGTATTGAAATGTCATGCCCAGTGGATACCGGAATGGACATTTATCTAAATAAATTGCATATTGCCAGAAAATGGCAAAAAAGTAATAATAATCCCAACTAGAGGGTATATATAGTGTTGTCATACAAGTATAAACTCTTACCTGTAATATACTTCCCAGTTGTTTATGAAAGAACTTTACAAATTCTTTGCTCTCATCATTTTGCTGGGTGAGAGTCAAAACCATACGTCTTACTGAAGTTAGAAGTTGAGAAGAGCATACTTCATCCATGTGCTCCTGAGAAAAATCCTAGTTGGTTAGGACCCATTATTTAAGAAGTATTAATTCACATGAGACTTTTTTTCTTGCATAGATGCTTCTCAACTGTCAGATGTATGTTTAGAAACATCTATTCATAAGAAGAGCCAAACTCCTGAACTACACATGTTAAGGGGTTTATACATTTTGACCCACCATAGCAGGTAACAGCCAGTAAAAGAAATGGGCTGATTCAATACTTTTCATTCCTTCCTTCCTGTATCTTAAGGAGAACTATTCATGCCCTAGTCTCCATATTGCCTGTCTCCCCATTTGCAGTTCAGTTCATTTCAACCACACTCTTAAAACTCACCTCACTGGTAGAAGTACCCAGGCTTTCTCAGTCTCGCTTGGCATTATGGAGACTCTGCATGGCAAAGGAGCTTCAGCAGCATTCTGGCCTCTACCCATGAGATGCCAATAGCACCCTCTACTCTCCTACGTCCTGAGAGCTAAAACTGTATGTAGACATTGCAAGATGCTTGTAGGGTCAAAATCACCGCCAGTCGTCCTAAGTTTCCAAACAATCCTTTTTGGGCAAGTCTCTTCCCCTTCATCTTGCTTTAGAAGCACGTGCAAACTACCTAATAATCCAAATCCTGGATCACTTCTGAAGGTGAGTCCATAAAACATCCACATCAAGTACCTCAAGGTTCTCATCCTTCTGCCACTACACTCATTTCGGCAGGTCTTCCAACCTTTATTCAGATGAATTCATGTTTTTTTCCTATAGAAATGTGTGAAGTGAGGTGGCTAAACTAGATGATTTCTAAGTTTTCTTAAATTGAAGGAATTAAGATCATTTTTTAAAAAAATCATGTGACAGAGCAGGCAGTTAAAAAAAAAGACAACTGTCCCTTGTCTTCAAGGGATCCCAGAGAAGAAAGTCAGATACAGGAGTAAGCAATCACTACATGCTGTGCACTGTCCAACAGATGATACTTCTTAACTCCAGGATCTATTTCTTATTTATCACCTAGCAGAGTGGCCAGCTCACAGGAGACACTCATTACTTGCTGAATATACAGATATCATAAAAGCAGCACATGCTAGGTCTATAAGGAGCTATGGTAGTATATTAGAAACAACAACAATTATCTCTGAAGAAAGGATATTTCTGCCAAGCAGAAAAGAGTGAAGGAATTTTATATTTTTGGTAATGACAACTTGTACAAAGGGCTGATATATGAAAACGCAATGACAGGAACAGGAAATGTTGAGTAACTTGAAGTAAGTGAGTGAGTGAGGGGACCAGATGGAGAGTGGGGAAAGATGAAGGTAGGGAAATGTACCAGGTCCAGCAGTGAAATCTCTTGAAGGAAGGGGAGTCTGCTTAGTAAGCATTCATTTCATGCCTATTATGACAGGATGTCTAGGCAAAACATGAAGATGTGAATTAAGGTTATGCCTCTGGAGAGAAGGAAAGAAAAGTGACTGCTCTTAAGGGGAAAATCAATTTTTGACTCACTGGTGATAGAAGGTATGAGGATCAAGAAGTCCAGCTTAGGTGACTGGATATAATGTTGACTTTAATAAAGAAGTTCTATAATTCTACCAAGAAAGTCAAGATTTGAAGTGAAATGAGACGTAACAATCAGTTAAAAGAAAATCTTTAGTTCTACTCATTTTGCTGGCCTCAAAAACTTTTTGAAATGCTAAGTTTAGTAAGTGAATATTTATGAGGGGCTATCAATTAAATTAGACACAAAATGGGAAAAGCAATAAAATTTCCTCACTGTATATGACTGCATTCTCTAAGCGTAAAGCTAAATCAGTTAGATTTTTTAAACCGTAGAAAGTAATTGTACATATTAAATAAATATTGCTAGCCATATACCTAATTTTACCAAAAAAGACATCCTTAAAAGTATTTATTGGATCACTCATGATAAAACAAAAATGTGAAACAAAAAAGGCAACACTTACCTATGCCTAAGATGAAAGCAAGTAACCGCTTGCATAGTTTAAGTCAATTCACCTGAAGGAATGGTTTCAAACTCTCAAATAAATCTACCCATCTATCTATACGAACATCTGCACATTCTTACAACTTACAGGAATAGAAATATTCTTCTCTGGGAGGTGAGTACATACGTTACAAATAACAGGAGATACATTTACAGAATAACTGATGAAACTGGTGTGTTTTTAGCTTTCTTTTGTTTACCTGTCATTTTCTGAATTTACTACAATGCAATCTTTTTTAAGAATTAAAGAACAAAACACATAAAGTATTTATTTTAAGAAATTATTGCTTACCTTCAAGAAAGGAATGACTTCTTTCATAATGGCTTTAATTTGCCGGTCCAGCTGCTGAGTATCAATTCTAGGGCATGGGACAGTAGAAACTTCACTTACAGGTTGTTGTGAACCATGATTTTCAATAGGAGTTTCTATATATTTTTAAAAAGAAAATGATTCGTTAGCAAAATAAAGCTTGTGACGCTACACATACACATTTATTGAGAATTTTAAATATGAAAATCTGATGATTTTACTGTAATACAATGGAGCATTTATGTAGTTTTAGCACCCTTAATAACAAAAAGAAAGCAGTCATAAAACTATTAAATATCAGATGGGGCTACACATTTTCTTTACATATGGAACTACAGTTTCTGTACTTTTACCCATTGGGAGAACACACACCTTCCGAGTTAGTAACCGTACTTGTGGCGGCAGCACCATCCTCAGCCTCAAGAATCCTGCAGGTGCATCTCATGTTTGTGCTACTTTCGGCCTCAATCTTCATACGCTCATATTCCCTCATTCTGGCTAATGCCTGATCTAAGTGAATCACAGTGTTACCTAATAGGAAACAAACATTTTGAGAATATATAAAAGCAAACTTTATCATGTATTCCTCACAACATATTAGTTAAAAAAAAAAAAAAAAATGTCTAACTGTAGGTAAGGAAAAGATTCAACAAGTTCCAGACTCTAGTTTGGTGATGGCTTACGTTACTCTCTCAGACTCTGAAGTCCATCCTGATTGCACTAGTCATCATGTTGCTTCAGGTAAAAATAAATTCCAAGATGTCACCCAAATTCTAATGAAAAGGATCCAACTGAATACAAGGAAATAAGGTAAGAAAAAGGCCAAGAAAGAGATTTCTCAGTTTTCCTTTGTCCACTTCAGACAAAGTTAGTGGAGGATTTTGAGGAAACAATCAATAAATGAAACAAAACAGATAAGACTCTAAGCCATTTGGTAACTCAAGAAAGGGGGAATAAACTAAAGGTGAAAGGAAAATTCTTCTCTAAAATGGGATGAGATCAGTTCAGACTCGACAGGTATTTTACACAGAAGGGAGCTAGGCTTGGAGTCCATAATAGGATATGGCAAAAGGAAGACTTACTGCTTTGGTAAAAAGTGTGTATCTGGTAGCAGGGCCAGGCTTAGCCCTTTTCTTTGTAGGCAGGCTTTGGAATTATCTAAATCTTGTTCTCATCATATGAACAAACACTAGAATAATAGGACTTGTATCATTTTATCAACTAAGTGCTCTGGAGATCTGAATGACTGAATCTCAGGTTATCTCTTGACAGGCTACAATCCAGGAAAATGAGTACAGTACCTATACATTTTTCTTTTCCCTACTCTGCTTTCCAAGTCTGGGAATCTGGATTTTCTTCTTCCCTTTGAGTTATACAATTCTCCAAACCTCTGTTTTATTAATGATGAAAAAAAGTGCAATGCTTCATGCAGATTTAGAGTTACCTGGGTTTCTCATTAAAGATTATCTATGCTAAGAATTTTCAGTTATTGCAAATTAAGTGAATATTCTTATTGAAAATGTGATTGATGGGGCTCTGATACCTCTGAATTTTTCCCATTAATTAGAACTTAAAGGATGACTCTTCCCTTATAGAAAGGAAATCAACATTTCTTCAGCTTCTATTATACATGCTAGAAAATTCTATATATTTTTCAAAGAACATAGAGCAAATTAGATAAGACTCCCATTTTCTTAGAACGTGCAATCAAAATGATGAGATGATTTACCGAAGGCTAAAGAGTTAACAGGTGATTCTTGACTTTACACTGAGAGACTGTTAAGTCCACAGTCTTTCCACCACATCGTGCCTTTTTTGGACTTTTGTTTCTTTTTTCTTTTTTTTTTTTTTTTTAAAGATTTTATTTATTTATTTGACAGGCAGAGATCGCAAGTAGGCAGAGAGGCAGGCAGAGAGAGAGGTGGAAGCAGGCTCCCTGCTGAGCAAAGAACCCGATGCGGGGCTCCATCCCAGGACCCTGGGATCATGACCTGAGCCAAAGGCAGAGGCTTTAACCCACTAAGCCACCCAGGCACCCCTGGACTTTTGTTTCTTAATGTAATTCAAAGACTGTATTAAAGTCACGTTCTAAGATTATAAAAAATTCTGCTTACCTAGATCATCTGTTGCAAAAGGCTCAAAATTTGAAGATACAGACATGACACTAGCATTATCAGCATCATTTTGCTCACTTATTTTATGTGTTTCTCTCTCAAAGTTCTTCTCAAAAGTTTCCTAGGTTACAGTTTAAAAAAAACAAAAATCACTAATATTTCTTTTAAAAATTTTATGATGAATATTAAAAATTAACATAGAAACTAAGTATTTGCATTAAACTATATACTTAAAATTGGGATATAACCAAAGTTATTAAAGGTTGAACAGTCACAGAGAACATAAAAATATTAAGTAATCTTGCAGAACATATGTCATTAAGTATATAAAAATACACAGAGACAGCTACTAATTAAATTGTAACTTGGAAAAGTAAACATTTTATATTATTACTACATCCTCAGGAAAATTTTCTCATCTCCAAAGCCTAACAATTACTAGGACCTTACTATATCTGGTTTTATCAGAAGAAAAACATGACAGCATCATTCATATTTTTTAAATGAACTTTATTGAAATATAATTTACATACAACAGTATATCCATTAAGTGTGCAGTTTGATGAGTTCTAAAAAAAAATATATATATATATACACACACACGTATGTATATATATACATACACCCATGTAACCACCTTCCCTAAAGACCATTTCCATAAGCCCAGAAATTTCCTTTGTATCCCTCTGTAGTCAGTCTCCACTACACCCCACTCATCATATTTCTATTACCACAAACAGGTTTTGCTGACTCTAGAACTTGATACATAAATGGAACCATTCAGAATATACTCTTCAGTGTATGGCTTCTTTTCTTTTGCTCAATAGGTTTCTGAAATTAATCCATGTTGTCATATGTTTCAGAAGTTCAGTATTTCTGAATGGCTGAATAGTATTTCATTCTAAGGATATACCATATTTTGTTTATCCATTTATCTGCTGATGTTCTGGTTTGAGGCTATCATGACTAAAGATGCTATGAACATTAAAATATAAGTGTTTTTTGTGGACATATGTTTTCATTTCTCTTGGATGAATACCTAGAAGAAAAATTCCTTGGTCACATGCCAAGTTCAACGTTTTTTAAGAAACAGTCAAACTGCTTTCCAAAGTGGTTGTACACTTTTATAATCCCATAAGCAGTGTGAAAGTTCCAATCACTCTACATTCACACCAACACTTTTTATTGCCAAACTTTTTAATTTGAGCCTTTCTAGTGCATGTGAGGAAATTTCTCATGTGGTTTGAATGTACACATTGGCCACCATTTACAGATCTTCTTTCATGTAGTGCCTGTTCAAATCTCTTGCCCGTATCTTACTGAGCTGTTGATCTTAAAAGCAAATTGTCAAAGTTCTTTATGTTAGTCTGAATTTGTCATTTATATAGTCATTATCAGACATGTGTACTAACATTATGTTCTCCTAATGGTGTCTTTTGAAAAGCAGGATTTTATTTTATTTTTTAAAGATTTTATTTATGTATTTGACAGAGATCACAAGTAGGCAGAGAAGCAGGCAGAGAGAAAGGAGGAAGCAGGCTCCCCGCTGAGCAGAGAGCCTGATGTGGGGTTCGTTCCTAGGACCCTGGGATCATGACGTGAGCTGAAAGCAGAGGCCCTAACCCACTGAGCCACCCAGGCTCCCCAAGCAGGATTTTATTTTTAAATCAAGTCTTAATTCATCAGTTTTTTCTTTTATAGTTAAAGCTTTGTGTACCCTAAGAAATCTTTGCTTATGTTAAATCATGGAGGTTTTCTTTTAGAAGTTTTATAAGTTTTAGCCTTTTCAGGACTTTAATTTCAAAATAATTTTTCTGTATAGTGTGATTAAGGGGAATCTCACATTCTAAAACTCATTTCACAATTATGTTCTTTCCTAGCTAGAAATCTTTTAAATTTTTCTCTTCAATTATGAATGAAAGTTCTGTCTCTGATTAAAGGAAATTCAGGCATTACAGAACATGTTTTGGAAATGGAACCATTTTGTTGCTCCTTCAATTAAAACTGGAAGGTAGACGTGCTTTTGCCATTTTATGGCACATGGAATAGAAGATACAAAGTGTTTCTTCCTCTTCCTAAATTTCAATTTTCATTCCCCCTTTGACTTAAAATTCCTGGATGCCTACTTTTACTTCTCTCTCTCGGCCATGAAGGCTCTTACACACTCTCAAGTGTGCCAATGCAAGCTCCATAAATGGAGTTCAAATGACCTTGGCCTGGGGCAGCTGGGTGGCTCTGCTGGTTAAGTGCCTGCCTTCAGCTCAGGTCATGATCCAGGGTCCTGGGATAGTGCCCTGCATCAGGCTGCCTACTCACTGGGGAGTCTGTTTCTCCCTCTCCCTCTCCGATCTCTCTTGCTCTCTCTCAAATAAATTAAAAAAATTTAAAAAAAAAAAAAAAAAAGGACCTTGGCCTAGAAACATGGAGAATCAGAATCTGTATCTGTCCAATATGGAAACCACTAGCCATGTAGCTATTTTTTTTTAAAGATTTTATTTATTTATTTGACAGACAAAAATCACAAGTAGGCAGAGAGGCAGGCAGGGGGGCGGGTCGGGGGGAAGCAGGCTCCCCACTGAGCAGAGAGCCCTATGCGGGGCTCAATCTCATGACCATGGGATCATGACCTGAGCCAAAGGCAGAGGCTTTAACCCACTGAGCCACCCAGGTGCCCGTCCCTGTGGCTATTTATTAAAACTTAAAATTTAGTTCCTCAGTCCCATTAAGCCACATTTCAAGAGCCTGATAGCCCCATGTGGCTAGTGGCTACCATATTAGAAAATGCACATATAAAACGTTTCCATCACTGTAGCAAGTTCTACTGGACAGCACTGGTCTGGATCTGTGGGTAGAAACACTGGATATTGTGCTGCTGATGATTAAATAGCATCAATAAAGAGAGGATGTTAACATTAAGTTTTAGATGAAAAACTAAAGAATTAATGTAGTTATTTAAAAATAATACTAAGGGAGTTATTTGTGTCAAGTCTACATGGTTATGGATTGAATCTCTGTGTTCCCTCCCCGCAACCCAAATTCATGTGTTGAAGCCTTAACTCCCAATGTATTAGGAGGTGGGGCCTCTGGGAGGTAATCAAGGTTTTATATGAGGTAAGGAGGGTGGAGCCCCCATGGTGACATTCATGCCCTTTTAAAAAAAGGACACCAGAGCCATGTGAGGACACAGAAAGAAGATGGCCATGTGCAAGCCAAGAAGAAGGCCTTAACAAAGTACCAAATCTGCTGGCACCATGATCTTGGACTCTCCCACCTCCAGAACAATGAGGAAAAACATGGCTGTTGTTTAAGCCACCCAGTCTATAGTACCAAACTCAACTGAGACACCTACTTATTAAGCAGGTCAATATCTTTAAATTTTATTTAAGTCTGCAGCAGTTATAAGGAAAAACCTTTAAAATCCTGTCAGGTTAACTGTGTCTCATATAGCTCAATTTCCAATTTTCAGCTTGCTATTGATGGTAAAGGCCAATGTGCTCAAATGTTTTAAATTAACGAAGTAATATCATCTACTTGAAATCTGGATTAAAAGGGAGGCAATGGAGTTACGGGAGGCATGAATGCGCCCAATCTCATCTGATCTCAGAAGCTAAGCAGGGTCAGGCCTGGTAAGTACTTGGATGGGAGTTACGGGAGGCAGAGAAACCACTAATGTGTTCAGCAAGTTATTTCAGTGCCCAATAAACTTTAATGTAACCGCATATCCCTTATTTATCTATATAGCTGGATAATTCTCATCATTGTCCACAAAAAGGAGTATGCAATTTTCAATTAGTTATAATAACAGTCCCAAGAAACAATTACTTGCATTAATTTATATTTGACATTATAAAGTGAATTAAAACCATATCGTTTTTAGCTTGTGTTCAGAGTGATAGAGGAGTTGAAGCCTAAGGTTTTAAACAGAAAAGATGACTTGGGGGAAGTACTGTTTTAAATCTGAGCATAAGATAAAGAGCAAGAATTCAGGAAAAGTCCTCAACAGTTTTAAGGAAATTACTATATGTGGGGGGAAAAAAAACACAAATCTTTTGAGGAAATACTATCTTTTCAAAAAAACTTAAAATCCTAGTATATCATCAATGGGCAGAAACATAGTAATACTGCTTCCAACTCTCTACACAGAGCAAATATTTGCTTATTAGTTATGGCACTCTTATCCATGAAAATCCATGGAGTTTCCACTGGAGTTGGCATAGAAAAGAGATGTATTTACTATCCGAGGACCCCAGAATATCTTTTATAATGGTTCTGAGTCAGGTCCTTTAAGTAGTGAATTCCAAATACCTAGCACATTACGTCCTAACTATCCTAGCAGTTTGCCATCCAAGTCATTCACTGGCTTATGTGCTACGTGGGGGCTATCTGGAGAACAGAGTACTGAAAATGCACCATTTTCCTCACTACTCTTTCCCATTCCCCACATTCCTTTACTTTATTCAGAATTTTCTTTCTAAACTTGAATACATTAAATTACATTTTTTCCCCCCTGGACAACTTTTTGTCCAGGCTTCTCTTCTAACCCAAAGACTTGATTTATCATGTATTTATTTATTTTAGGGCTCTGTGATCTGACTGCAGTCTGGTTTACTGAATGTCTTGAATAAACACAACAAATTTTACTAGATGTCTGTTGTGAGTCAATTCCTATGATGGACACTGGAAATATACTATTTTACACCTTATAATCTATCATTTATACATAATTTCCAGTGTTTGCGGACATGTTTTAATAGAGTTTTATACCTCACTTCAAAATAACGTGTTACATTTAGCTTTTTAAGAAAGCTAAAAACCAATTATCAGGTAAATTCACAATTTATAACTACTTATTTAACTTCTGTTTACTATATACTGAAGTTATAGCTATGTTAATTAATCATTATCAGCTTACATCATCAGTGGTAGCAAGGCTTTCACTGGGGGTAAGTTCTGAGTTTGATGCTATCCAAGTACCAGAATTCACTGATTTTACATTTTCTCCTTCTTTTTCATGGTTCTCAGAAATATGTCTGGATACTATGTCCTAAATAAGAAAATAAGATCGTTACTTAAGTAAAACATTTATTTTTTATCACCAATTTAAACAACAAGCAAACAGAAGAGCGAATGAATGCTCCTCACCTAGTATATTATGAGGAAGAAATAACATTAATGATAAAACACTAAAAAATTACTCAGAGAAAGACTTTATCTAAAGGCTACTGGAGCTGTACAAGAAGCTGTAAATAAAATGCCAAGAAAGCACATGAAAAACAGGTAATACATATGGAACAAAATGTACTTCAGTCTAAGAAAGCAACCAGATACACTCATGAAGGAAATCGGTACCAGATAGGATAGGAAAAAGAATGTTAGGTACCAGATACCTGCAATGCATATAAAGCCCTTTGTCTCAAGTAGTCTGTATTAAGTAGCTGAAGTTCATGGAAGAGTTCAATTAGAAAATGCGGACGAGATTCGTTTTGAGAAATTAATGTAGCTACTTCAGAATAAATAGTATCCCGCAAAGCTTCGAACATGGAAAAATCACTCCCAGTTTCTGGAAGATACAAAAGATCAGGTTAAAGTTAACAATGATAAAATACATTCCTGGCAATTTCTTTTAGCTTGTATCATCACTCAGGTTTAAATTACTTAAAAATCAAAACAGACTTAATTCTATTTTAGAACTTTTAAAGTAGCAAAAGAATCTTAAAAATTATCACGATAAAAATAATCTCAAAAATATCAAGATATATACTATGTATTAGAGAAATACTTAAATGCATGGATAACATTACCTAGCATTACATTACTCAGACCATATTTATTTTTCAAAAAAATTGGCTGGAAAATTTTACACATTTCATAGGAATAATCAGTGGAAATCTTTCAGAACTTGAATGAAATAAACTGCAAATTTATTTATTTTGCTAATAAGAACTTTGTTACAAAAAAGGAAATTCATTTAATGTTTAGAATAAACTGAATGCTCGCAATAAAAGCTACTATTTTAAGGTCTAATTAGGTCTACTAATTTTCAAATCTCAGCTAACATGCTGTATTGATGGAAAATGTTTTGAATGTTAACACAATAAAGGTAAACTTTGCTAGTGTCTTATTGCCACACTCAGCAGAAGTTGGACCAGGCATGACTCAATGCACATTTTCAGTTTCACAGAATCTAGGCATCACTCAACAATTCTGCTACATATATATGTTGATAACACAGAATTATCACTCCTAGAGGTATATCTAAATACCTTTATCTTAAGAGTGAAAACCAGAAACTGTCCCATTTTGAGTTCTCTATTTAAAAAAAATCTCGGGGGCACATGGGTTGCTCAATCAGTTAAGCATCCGACTCCAGATTTAGGCTCAGGTCATGATATCGGGGTTATGAGATTGAACCCCACATAAGGCTCCACACTCAGTGTGGAATCTGCTTGAAAGTTTCTCTCTCTCCCTCATCCCCTACTCGCTCCCCCACCCTGCTCTTATACGTGTGTGCACACTCTCACTCCCTAAAATAACTAAATTCTTCAAAAAAAAAATCTCTAAGTAGTTCTTCTAGCTATTAAACTCTGTACCCTTTCTAGAGTAATAATAGAACCAAGGGTAGTTAAATATTCAAGTTCCACACATATCTGTGACAAGTTTCTAAAAAAGAGAATTTAAATGTTGAAAGTATTAATATACTGTGCTTTTAAATACACAAAAATCATAAAGATTTAATTCACTTTTTATAAGAGAGGGTAACGGAAATGAGGCCTAATGAAAAAACTTCCTACTAACTTACATCTTACATCTTAACATCTTCAGGCCATAATTTCTGCAAGTATAATATAATAATAAATATGCAGTTTCCTATCTTGCCTCATTTATGACTATAAAATAAAATAAAATACTAAAGTTCTCTTACTAGTTTTAAAATGTTCAAATGTGATATTATAAGCAGGAACTGAAACTCTCAGTAGGAAATCTCTACTTAAAGGAAAAACACAGAGAAGATATGATTTAATACACAGCTTCCAGTTTATATACTGTAGTTTGACCAGGTAAATTAGAAAATGTTTATTATTTCAAAGAACAAAGCATACTTAATGACATCTGCCATTCCTCTATATGTGATAAAATTATCATTCCAAATAATGTATCAATAAAGATGATTAAATTATCACTGAATAATGAATGATGCTGAACACATGCTTACTGCCCACCCTCCCCCCAGCCCTGCAATAGACAGGTGGAAAGTTTTTGCCAGTTTCTCCTCCTGAACTAAAATCCATTAGTGTAGGCTAGAAAAATCCTTAATCTCGGTCAGGTTTCTCTGAATCCATCTTATTTTTATCCTCTCTATTTTTCAGAGTTCTTTTCTCTAAGAAGCATCACAAATATAATTCAAACTTTGTGCTAGACCCTTATTTTTTTCTTTAGATCCTCCTAAAGATTCATAACAAGCTTTTATTTTTCACTTACATATAGTGCAGGAGGTGTTAAAGAATATCTGTTAATTCTAAATCGCACAGAACTGTGTTTAAATACATAGTGTACAGGGACACCTAGGTGGCTCAGTGGGTTAAAGCCTCTGCCTATGGCTCAGGTCATGATCCCAGGGTCCTGGGATCAAGCCCCACATCCCGCTCTCTGCTCAGCAGGGAGCCTGCTTCCCTTCTTCTCTCTCTGCCTGCCTCTCTGCCTACTTCTGATTTCTGTCAAATAAATAAATAAAAATCTTAAAAAAAAATATGTAGTATACAGACAAAAACAGTATTTTGGAATCTTTGTAATTTTCCATGCATTTATTATTTATCATGGTCTTTGCATGTCACTGATTTTATGTAATGGTTTATTGACTTTTTTTCCGTAGATGTTGACTAGTAATGAAAAATAAGCAAGTACAACAGAAGTTACAATACTTAACACTGTAATAAATCAAAGCTAGGAAAAAGTAACTTTTTATTTCAAAAAATAATGCTTTTATGCATTTAAGAATTATAAAATAAGTAACTTCAAATAAAACAATCAATTATAAAAAGATGTTCTATTATCCTTATGAAGTGTTGGTTATGTTACATACAGTAACTGAAAATGAAACAAGAAAAGCAGCTAATTTTACCACCCAAGTAAAGAATTACAAGTGAAAGTCTTCAGTATTTTATCAATATGAATTCTCTTTTACAGCCAAATGACATATATACACTAAGCTATATCTAAAAAAAAAAATAATAATTATAAGAGCAATAAAACTAAGGATATTTAAGACTAATGGAAAAAAATTAACAAAAAGTGGACACCAAAACTAAGCAGATTGTTACCTGGCGCTTCATTGCATGCATTTCTGTTAGACTGCTGTAGTATTCTCCTAGCATGTGCTGTAGGAAAGGGCAGACATAAGGATGAACATAAAATGTGTATGAATAGTAAAGACAGGGTCCATAATATGAGTAAGTGAACTTAAAAAAAAAAAAAAAAAAGGCAAGTTTCTTTAAAATTGTTTGCCTCAACTGAAATGTTATCACAAGGTATGGTTTATAATTTATTTTTAAAAAATATTATTAGGGAAAATATCAAAAGATTTGCTATAAACATACACAAACAATGTGACTGATGATGACTGTCATAATAAACTTCTGCCGTTCACTCTTAGAAGCAAACACATCACGGTGAACCTCCCACACTCCTGAGGGAGGAGAACACTGTACAATTCAATACTAGCAGTCATATATGCTACTTTCTGGTAGTCATATAACAAAAACTACTAGTCCATGCTATAAACAATTTTAGAGTAATGATTAAAACTAAGTCTTTTTAGAAAGCGAGTATGTAAATACACAAAGGGTATATTTACACAATTTAGGTATTTTTTAGAGCATCAAAATTCAAATCATTGTATTTTTTCTAAGTAACAGTAATAAGGTCTTAAGTCCTATAACCGACTATCCATTATTTAGGTAACTCGATAATCCAATTAATAAGCCTTTCAATTTAGTGCCCCTCCCCAACCTCCACCAACTATTTATTCCTTGAAGATCTCACTATTTGATAAAGACAGTCAAAGAAGATAAAAATTGTAAAATTTTGGTAAAATGCTAAGGTCGCATCAGGAAAATTGATAGTTTCGCCAAAACGATCTAGACTTAAGAGAAAGCCAGGATTAAAACTTCCACCCTGACATTTCTTAGCAATATGACCTTGAGGAAGTCAGTTCAAAATACAAGCAAATGTGCTGTTTCTGATTACAAAAGTAATAAATAATCGTTATGAAAGCTTTAGAAAATATAGAAGTCTAAAGATGATAAAATCACTATTAACATTTTGATGCATTTTCTTCTAGTCTTTATTCATTCTGATTTTTTGTTTAAACAGAGTTGGAATCATAGTTCAGATAACACTAAATCCCAGTATTTTTTCCGTTTTTGTTTCCTTAGCATAGATAAGTACAATTGCTGGGATAAGGCCATGAAGTTTGAAGCTTTCCAGAAAAACTGTACCAGTTTATGTCACTAGCTCTTTATGATGCTGGGAAAAAAAACAGGGATATTCCCTGACCATGTTTCCTCATCTGCAAAATGGAAATAAAACCAATTCTCGAATGAGAAAAATAATCTAATTTGTAAATAGTAAAGCATAATACAAATGGTAGCTGCCACTCTCACTTTTCACGAAGGATCTTACTGACACCTGACAACTGAGGGTTTCTATTTACTGCCTCCCTCTCCATGTTTTTTTGAGATGTACCTGTTCTTTATAAATCAGGAAATTACCAGTACTTAAAACAGCGGCAAAATGTAACTCTGTTCATTCATTCAATTAACACCTAGTAAGTGCCTACCATGTGTCCAGTACTATGGCAACATTCAAGGTATCACCTGGTGCCAAGGAATTCAAAAAAGGTGACGAAGACACTTAAGTAAATACTATATAAATGTGATATGGGCAACAGAAGAGATTTACACAGGCTACAAAAGAAACAAAAAAGGAGAAAGGGAAACTTCTCTGGGCTTCAATTTGATGCAAATTCAGAATTGCAGAATTAACAGTTTATTTAAGATTCCAATAGAGAAAAAGGTTTACAAAGAGCAAAAGGACTGGAGGCAGAAGAGACACCTGCTGAGGTGAGAAACAGCAAGATAGCTATAGGAAAAATTTAGTACAGTGCCATGAAAGAGGCAACTTCAAGTCAGAGAGGGTGGGGAGAAAGAGTCTAGAGATACAAAAGGGAGCCAAACTCTGCTGGCCAGATGTTGCATTAAAGCACTTGGACTCTACCCTGCAAGCATGGTAAAACCAAAGTTTTTTTTTTTGTTTTTTTTTTTGGACAGAGAGAGATCACAAGTAGGCAGAGAGAGAGGGGGAAGCAGGCTCCCTGCTGAGCAGAGAGCCCGATGTGGGACTCGATCCCAGGACCCTGAGATCATGACCCGGGCCGAAGGCAGCGGCTTAACCCACTGAGCCACCGAGGCGCCCAAAGCCAAAGATTTTAAACAGGGAATGATATGATTTTATATCAAATTCTTATTCAGAGAAGATTTTTAAAATTTCAAATCAGCTCCAAATTAATGTCAACTAACTCTGTTTAAAATTTCATCAAAAAGTGTCGAAAGCTACTACCAGAATCCTAAAAAATGTTTCCAGTTTACATTTCTTGATATCAAGGAATGTATACTGTAATCTTCTAGTACATATAACCTTGCACATGACAAAAAAGTGTGACAGACCAATTGCTTTTCAAATCTAAGATGAAGAAGTCCTTAGATTAAAGCAAACCAAAAAAGAACATACCTGAAGATATTTCTGTAGACCTACTACATTTTATTATTTTTTCCAGCTGCTCATGATTCTTTCTGCTGAATACTTTTGCTTGAACAGGCTCTTCAGTCTGGGCTGAATGTCTGTTCCTACTTTTGCAAGGTTCACATGTGCTAGACATACTGGCACTTTCATACCCTTGAGTAAAAAAAGTGACAACTGTTATCAGTTGCAACTAACTCAAACTCAAAGGGAAATTGATTTCCATAGTGAAATAACACAGGTACTCAGTTTAGAATGCTGTATAAATAGAAAACAGTAAATACAATGTCTTATGACAGCCTTTGGAGGATGGGGTAACAGTTAATATATTCTAACAATTCATCATCCTTTGACACCACCTTCATGAGTACATCCCAACTCAAACTATACTGTAGACCTTATATGATCCAAATTCTCTACTAGTCTCCAAGTTAACCACTTTTCAGTTTTAGGAAGTACAAGAAAGAATCACATCCAATCTACATAAAACGTCCTTAACAGAGTGAAGAGTAATGGGCATTAATCAGGTATGTCTGCCTTCTTATAACCTGTATGCAATATGACTTGATTTAAGATCTTTTAAAGGTTATATATATATTGGTCTAAATTTTCCTTACTGTATGGCACAAGTTTGGAATTCAACTTTATTTTGTTTCACATGGATACTTGGTTATACCTACCCTATTCCCAATGAAATAAAATGCAACCTTGGTCAATATATTCAGTCTCCAGGAGCACCTGGATGGCTCAGTGGGTTAAAGCCTCTGCCTTTGGCTCAGGTCATGATCCCAGGGTCCTGGGATCGAGCCCCACATCAGGCTCTCTGCTCAGCAGGGAGCCTGCTTCCACCTCTCTATCTGCCTGCCTCGCGGCCTACTTGTGATCTCTGCCTGTCAAATAAATAAATAAAATCTTTAAATATATATATATATATATATTCAGTCTCCGTATTTATTGAGGTTTATTTCTGGGCATTCTATCTGCTTAATTTATCTATTCCAATGCCATCTTCATTCTTTTAGCCAAAGAAGTTTTACAGAATGCTTAAATACCTGGTAAGGCAAGTCCCATGTAGGTAGTTTCTTTTCTTGGCTATTCGTAGACATTTGTCCTTCCCTATAAGCTTTGAGATTTTTTTTTTTCCAATTTCATAAACAGTCCATAGGGATTCAAAACAGAATCACATTAAAAGCACTTATTAATTCAAGGAGAACTGCTATTTAATAATTTTACATAACTTTTAAGAACACAGTTTTGTTTTTCATACTTGTTCAATCTTGCTTTGTATTCTCCAAAAATGTTTATAATTTTTTATAGATCTAGTACTTTCCTTATTAAAGTTATTCCTAAGGATTTCCCCCCCAATAGCTTCGGATACTACTATGGGAAGACTATTTCCCCCCACTTCCATTCTACTGAGTGTTCCTAAGATACAGAAAAATATTTGCATACTTATTTCAAAACCAGCTGCTGTACTAATTTACTTTGTTAACTTTACTAGCTATTTTCCAGTATTTCTTGGGCTCTCTCAGAAAAAGTAAAAAATTTAATTTCTTGTCATAATATTTTCCAAACAATATTAGATAACGATGGTGGTAGAGAAGGAATCCCTGACTGATTTCTAATTTTGACGTAGATTATATTTGGAGTATTTTCATTTACAATGTCATTTGTGACTGGCATTAGCTAACAGCTTTCATTATTTTAATTATTAAGTGACTGTCTACTTAGATGCATTTTACTTGTGATTTTTATTAGAACTGACTTCAAATTTTACCTCATCTACCGCTATGATTATATGACTTCTGTCCTTCAATTTCTTGACATGAAAATTATGTTGACAGATTTGCTGATAATGAACCATGGTTACATTTCTGTAATAAACCCTATTGACAACAGTCTGATACTCTTTTTGATATATGGGAGATTAAATTGGCTAATATTTTACTTTTGAATTTATATTAGTAACTGAGATTGATCTACGGTTTTTTTTTTTTTTAAGATTATTTATTTATTTGATAGAGAGACAGTGAGAGAAGGAGCACAAGCAGGGGGAGCGGGAGAGGGAGAAGCAGGCCTTGCGCTGAGCAGGGAGCCCGATGTGGGACCTGATCCCAGAACCCTGGGATGGTGACCTGAGCTGAAGCCAAACGCTTAATGACTGAGCCACCCAGGCACCCCATGAAAGTTAATTCTTTTTTTTATATATATAATTTTTTACTTGTTATTAACATATAATGTATTATTAGCCCTAGGGGTACAGGTCTGTGAACTGCCAGGTCTACACACTTCACAGAACTCACCATAGCACAAAACTTCCCCAATGTCCATAACCCCACCCTCCTCCCCCTGGCAACCCTCAGTTTGTTTTGTGAGATGAAGCGTCTCTCATGGTTTGTCTCCCTGATCTACTGTTTTCTTTACTGAACTGTTATCTCCCCTTTTCACCTTTCCCTATAAAGGTGTCTAATCTGATTTGTATGTTGTTTCTGTTGTTTTCCTCAGGTAAGATGCACCAAGATCTTTTCACTGTGACAAGTGAAGGCTCTAGTTTAAATATAGGATTCTTGAGTTGCAGTACTTTTTTTGGACATTACTTCACGTTCTTCTATTTCATCTGTTGTCTGATGTCAGTTTGGTTCTTTCTCATTGTATGAAATTTGTTCTTGCAGTCTGGAAGCTTACTAGATTTTTACTTTTTCCTTGGAATTAAGCAATTTTGTCAGAATATACATAGAGGTATGTGTATCTTTTACCCCTTGCCTCCTGGCTGGACAACAGTTAGGTGTTTTGATCTGCAGTCTTCAGTCTTTCTTCATTAAAGATTCCCCTTTATTATTATTTATTTCATTAGTGCCTTTCCACCTGTTTTTTTCCTCCTTTAGTATTCCCTATATATCATATCTCCAAGATTTGTCATTGAGCCTCTAATCATTTTCTTCTTGATCTTATCTTAGTATTTTCTGCTCTGTACAATGGCGTTAATTCTTCCCCTCAATTTTCTAGGCCAGTAATCTGGGACTTAATACCATCCTCTTTTTTGAACAGTCTAAACATTAAATGTGAAAATCATTTTTTCTAGTTCTACAGAATTTGTTACAGCTCAATCTGCCTAAGTGTTTTTTATGATTTTGTTCAAAAGTGTGTATTCTTCAATAACTGCTTTTACTCGATTTTACCTGTTCTAGTGTTCTGCTTCTGTCTTCTCTCTGGCTACTGGTCCCTCTTACATGCATTTTTACATTCACTGGGCTAGTGAGGACTCATATCTGCCCTTAAGGCTGGACCCAACTGCTGGATAGCTGCCCTGGGCATGCTAACAGTACTCTTGGAAGTCTCACTCCTATGGTAAAGCAGTGTTTTTGCTACCAAGTTGTCAGACATCGAGATAGTTAAGAAGAAGCTTCTCTATTCAGTCTCCTCGGCTGCAAAGGCAAATGCTCTCCCAGATGCAAGGTAGTGGGGATGCCACCTACTTGTACTTTCCCATTAGTAACTTGAAGTGACAAACGCCTGCTATTCTTGGAAGGAAGGGAGGTGTCAAGAATAGGAGGGGCCTGGATGTTGGTCCGTCAACCAAGTTTTCTCCGGGAACGGTAGAGCTCTGATCTTCGCCCCTGACATTCACCGAATGAGCCAACAGAATCTAAAGCTTTGCTATTACAGTCTCCAGACCAAAACAGCTGCTCTGCGAACAAGTAAGCTCCCAATATACTGTCAGTTTACTCTCTGTCATATCCAATCTGGAGTTCACCTTCCCTTTTTATTTTTAAGGCCATCATTCAAGTTAGGACTTTATCATCTCACACTTGGGTCCTCATTTCTTTTTTGGTCTCTCAGACTGAAGTCTAGCCGCTCTGATCCATTCTGCCTGAAACATACTACAAAAGGAGCCCTCTTGGGTTACTTTTGACCTTACCATAAACAGGCTCAGCAATAAGGGTACACAACTGCCAAAAGTAATAGATAAATAGAGAATCAATGAAGGTTAATGATACCTCAGAGTTACACTGGCGAGGCCAGCTAGTCTACCACCACCACCACCACCGAACAGTCATTAGCGGAAGGGTGTGACTCCTATCCCATTCATCACTCTGCACCTTGCACACAATCTGTTTTTCTCAGCACCAGTGGCAAGACAGTCAGAAAAAAGAGTACTTCTAGTTGTGTCTCCACTTTAGGGACACAGCTCAGCTGTGTCCTCTGGTGGCACCCTGGAGACCCTACACATATCCACAGAGGCCACGAAGGTAAAGACTGAACTGCAGCTGAGCCTAAGTCTTGACAGAAGGCCTGATGATCCTCCTGGAGCACAGAACACAAGAACACAGGAGGCTTGGGAGGAACTGCTACTTGGCCATCTGTAAATCTGTCATGAAGAGGTTCTCATCTCCTCCTCATTTCTGAGGAAAGGGGAGGAGACCTTTCTTTCTCACACTCTGAGGACACACCTCCAGACTACAGAGTGGACAGTAGCTACAGCACAACACTGGCTCCTCAACAACAGGGGTCCCACCACGCAGGCTGTAATGGTCACCTAGCCTTTTTTGGTTTCAGTCTTCCTCTTGTGGACTGCGGGACAAAGAACACAGGGAGCGGGGACTTCCAGCTACCCTCACTTTCTCTGCCTATGTAAATAATCAGCTCTCTGAATCTAAAAAGGATTGTCTCTTTCCTGGCCACATCTGTCAGGCCTTGCCCTTCCTAACAATTGGCATCCATTTCATCTCAATCATCATTCATAGACAAAGGGAAGAGAAAAGAAATGAAAAGACTCAGGGATGGTTACAGTACATTAACAGTTCTATCCAACTTATCAAGAAAAGAATGAGGAAGATCTAGATTATATGATCCCACTGCTCTCTGATAGCATCAAAAAAGGAAATGGACCCGGAAGAGTGTAGCCACAGGTCTGATACCTGAAGCACACAGAAAGGCAAGGAAACATGTTCAACTCAAAGTCTGAACTGGAATGTAAGTTTAAAAGATGATTATCACTATCACTTAATTTGTAAAACCTTACTTCACATGCAGCGATATGTAACTTTATATATAAAGACCTTCTAAAGATTAATATACATTACCATCAGCAGAAACAAAGTTTAATGAAGATTTAGTATGCTACCTCTGAAAACTGTCCCCAAGTGCAAAAACATATATAAACAGTTCGATCTAGTAGATCTGGAACATCATAACTGGCTGTGCTGCCTCTCTCAAGAGAGCAACTCAAGTCCCACCACACTGGTCTATTTCTCATATCCTATTGCCTTCCCCAACTGCTCTCATCTTCTTTTCCCACCTCTAAACTTTTTTTCATTGTTACTACAGTTTAGAATGCCTTCCAATATTCTCTACATCCACCTATATTAAAGACTAGTAAATATCCTATTTTCTAAGAAATCATGGCTATTCCTATCCCATAAAATAGCAGTGGTCTAGATCAGTGCCTCTCAGACTTTAATGGGCACATTTTCATATTGAAAACATCTAGAATCTTGCTAAAATGCACACTGAAAAGCAATGTGTATTAATTCATTTGGTATAAGGTGGGACCCAAGAGTGCATTTTTAATAAGCTCCCAGATAGATACTGATGCTACTTGCCCATGGTTCCCACTTTGGATAGCAAGGGTTTAGCTGACTGATTTGATTTTGCTACATGTTAGCTTGACTCTGCATATATTAGTTAGACTCTGCTATCAAGTCTTTGATTTGTGTGTGTGTGTGTGTGTCTTAAAGTAGGGCTTTCACTGACAGATCATCTTGAATGCCTGTCGAACAAATGTGTATATTATGTTTCTGGCAGGTATTTTTATACTGGTAATGAAAGAGAGCACATAGATCTGAACATCGATCTTTGCCTTGAAGCAAAAAAGCTGAATTATATATACGGAACCGTAATTCCTCAAAATAAAGGGGGGTTTCAAAAATAAATATACCAATTGTTTCTAGGTTTAGGTAGATATGGCCATTCGCTGGCTTAAGGGTTTCCTAAGACCCTGCTACCTAGAGTGAAATTCACAAACCAAGATCAACAAGACATGGAACCTTGTTAGAAATACAGACCTTTGGGTCCCTACCCAGACAGAATCAATCTGCCTTTAAACAAGATTCTCATGGAGAAAAATTAAATTTAAGAATCACTGTCCTAGCACATTCAACTGGCTGAATGAGAAAATGCTATAAAATAAGTTATTAGTGTTTCTCCATTTATTCATTTGGCCCAAAAAAAGCATTTCTGTTGGGGTAAGGTAATAGAGATAGGAAGTTCAATGAGTTACCCAAGGGGCCACTCTCTAAACATGGCCATGGTTCATTATCTACTTAAGTGTTCTCTGGTGGCACCAAGAGCAATCTTGGAGAAAGCAGAGTAGTTGGATTTTAATTCATTTTTATCACTAATCTGCTACATAAAATCAGCTCCTCCCAAACCTATAATGATAAAATATTTTCAAAGATAATAACATGTGTGCTGAGAAAACTATCGTCCCTGTTAAAATTTGCTTGTTTCACCATCGAATCAGACTCTTCAGATGGGAGTAGTGGTAGGAGCCAAGCACATGAAGGTTATAAGAAGAACTGAAATGAAATAAAACAGCAGGTAGTCTTTCTTACATCCAGTTTTCGTCAGATTTTTCAAATGTTTCATTAACCAAAAATGGCTAATATGAATGCTGCAAATGTTTACAAGTGGATTTTTTACCATAGGGTTTCCTAGGACCTCATATCCTTGCATATATTGGGAGCTTCCAAGAGAGTTAGCTGTATGTGGTGACTTTTCAAACTTTTCTGATTATAAGTCTTAAATACTTTGTCCTTAAGCACTAAGTACAATCTCTTTGAACCCAGAACCTCTCAAAAAGCTGAAAAGCACCCTTAGCAAACTTAAAGGAGGATCCTTTAACTCTAATATTCCAGATTCTAGTTAATAAAACTATTTCTACCTAGCATTAGACTTGAATAAATCCTTCAAAATTCGAAAAACCTATTTTTTTAAATGGCATGAAGTTAATACAATTAAAAGAACTTTGATAAGCTATCCAATGACAAGATACAATAAAATAAGGGTTAATGTTTCACCTTATTAATTTAATTTCCTTAAGGACTAAGAGCAAACTTGTTTTAAAAGTGGTTTCACCAGAAGTCGTAACAAAGTGCGGGATGGAGGATAAGACTTTAAAGAATGTAAAACAGAATGTAAAAAGAATAAACAACAGTAAAAATTCAGCCCCTTGGCAATCTTTAGTATCCTACAAGATTTGCAAAACATCTTCTAAGCTTATAGTAACCACACACACAGGAAATAAAAGAATATCTACAACATTAAACCCTATTTGATAAATTTTATATAAAAACTTATGAAGGTGACTAAAAATAACTTTATTCAACTAGGCCTAGAACAGTGCTTATCCATTTAGCCACAATGAAATGAAGTATGTATGTCAACATGCCAGAATAAAGTTATCAACATTTACACCGATCAATATTCAACAAATTTTGACACTTACCAATATTTTTAACTCTGCTTTTCAGCTGAGTAGAATGCCTTTTCTTACTCTTTGATTTAGGAGTTTTATCTTTAGATGCCAGGCTGGCCTGTGCAGATGCTTTCCTTGTCTTGAATGTTTTGGTTACTGTTGTTGGATCCACTGGGTCAGGCATACTGCTAAAGCTTTCTAATGACTCTTCATCAAACTGGCGTCTTCTCCGGCTGGTGTCTAATTGATTTTTGCGATTACTATTTGTAGTTTTCTCTACAGACACTGGAAATCCAGTCTTGATAAATGGTTTTTCTACATCACCTTCTTGGTCATATAACCATGGTGTCCTTCTGTTTTCCACCTCCTCTTCAGGCTGTTTTTGATTCCTTACCAATGAAAATAAATTTTTACAGATATGATGACAGAGTTCTATGTTTACTGGAAAACTGCAGATATAGTAAATAGATTTAGGCAAATAAAAACATCAACAGGCTCTAAAACATTTTCACAGAAATATGCATTAAATATGTAAATATTATACAGGTTAATGTACTTAAATACTTTAAATATTGAGAGGGAGAATCTTTTTTTTTTCTTTTAAGATTTTATTTATTCGAGAGAGAGAAACAGAGTACAAACGGGAAAGGACAAAGGGACAAGCATGCTCCCCACTGAGCATGGAGCCCAACAGAGGACTCAATCTCAGGACCCTGAGATCATGACCTGAAGTCTGACGCTTAACTGACTGAGCTACCTAGACATCTCAGAGAGAGAATCTTAAGCAGGTTCCACACCCAGCGTGGAGCCCAAAATGGGGCTCGATCTCACCACACCAAGACTTGACCCGAGCTAAAATCAAGAGCTGGATGCTTAACTGAGTCACCCAGCGGCCCCTTTAAACTTTAGTATCAGACCCTTCTCACTAAACCATTTTCACTGGCAAAAGCTGCAAACAAAAGATCTAGCACTCATGATGAAAAAGAGTGGGAAAGAAAAATTTTAAAAAATGATGGAATATACAAAAAAACAAAACACTTGGAGGAACAGCTGAGAAAGAATTGTATGTAGTAGAGGGCTTGGCAATATACACAAATCTGTGTCACCAAAAGCAGTTCAAAATAGAACTGGAATTGGTGAAAACAACTGTCCATTGTTTTGGACAATGGACAACTCATTTTGGACTATGGCAACTCATAATTTATTCCTCCATTCATTAAGTACAGTTTAGTTCTGTTGGTCTGGTGTCATTTTCCAAATTTTATCTGCTAAACACTGACATCATTTAATATGTTAACAGGTATTTACTGACCATCTGAATTTGGCAAACAAGAGACAAAGTTAAACACATCTGCAAGATTTCTCAAAACTTTAAACATGCCAATGTCCTATACAAATGTCTTAGAAGTGAACACAGTGAGCAAAATGTCCAAAATTTTTATCACAGAACCTGACATGAACAATAGTGTTCTGAAGAACATGATTTAGGAGACACTGACCTCCAGGTTTCAGATTAACACAAGATTAGCAAACCTATAGTCTGCAGGCCAAATTCAGCCTGCTATCTACTTCTGTATGGCCTGAGAGCTAAAATGATTCTTTTTTTGAAAGGGAAAAAAAAAAAGGATTTTTAAATTTATTTTTAGAGAAGGGGGAGGGCAGAGGAAGAGGGAAAGAAAGAATCTCAAGCAGATTTAGCACAAAGCCCAACCTGAGGCTTGCTTGGTCCCACCCATGAGATCATGACCCAAGCCGAAATCAAGAGTTGGACACTCAGTTGACTGAGCGATCCAGGTGCCTCTAAAATGATTCTTACAAAAAGTAAAATAAAATATTCTTATATTCTTACATGAATGAAAAAAATTAAAGGAAGAAAAATTGTTTATGACAGAAATTATGTAAAATTCACATTTCAGTACCCATAGATAAGGTGTTATTGGAACACAGCTGCTTGTTCACATATTGTTTATGGTTGCTTTCATGCAAAAATGACAGAAATAAATGGTCTGCAATATTTATCATCAAGCCCTTTCCAATTAAGTTTTCTGACCCCAGCTCACTACAATGTTTCATCTGACCTCTTGTTATCTCTAGCCATTAAAGTCAGGGAAGCTACCTATTTAACAGTTGACATTTTGGGGAGATGAGGTCTAATCTGAAGTAGGTCAAATATCTCAAATAATATTATATATCCAAATCCACCCTTTTTTACTATTAATTATATAAAATGTGGATAATAATAAAGTAGGGACCTTCCAATAGCAAACCTATTCACTAAAGCTTTAAACAAATGTTTATTGCTTATGATGGAAATTCATTAAACCATCATTTCTGAATGGCAACTGTGCCCTAAACACCGTTAGGCTCTGACAGTGGAGTACTTTTAAAGAGCAATAGGATGTTTAATTGAAAGAAGTGGTTAGTAGATCTAAGAAAAAGTCAGGGAAGTCAACCATAGGATTCCTAGAGTCAAATACATGAATTCTAAGAGGTTTTGTTTCATCAAGTTAAAAAAAAAATCCATGATTTATTAATTAAATAGTGCCAAAATGATTACTTAAGTGCTCCAAGACATGCCCAATCATACAACTAAAGAGAAAAGTAATGTGAATTTTATATCTGTAAAGGTCTACGAAGACAAAATCAAAGAGATACTGAACTGACCTCTAATTTTTCATCCTAAAAAGTTTTTTCTGAAGTAAGTACAAGTAACAATAAAAAGACTATAGTTTTACCAGCTGGCTATCAAAATCATTTTCTGGATTAGCATAATCATTAAGAATATTATTGATTTAGCTATAAATATATAGAATGATTGACCTGACTCAACCAACTAGTCTTTTACACTATCTGAGTCAAAAATTTTATATGGAAGACTATCATATTAAAAAATAACAACACTGAGGAAAAAAATATGTTAACACTGAGAAACAGAGAAAGAAATGACTATGACTGATAGCATCTATCAATAATCTAATAGTGCTCAACATTACATTTAGATAGGCCTTAAGAACGTATTCTAATCTGGAGCTATGAATCAAGGAGCCATCACTTTACAACTATCATCTAGTAGTTAATATTAGTTTCTAGCCCTAAAGTGAACTTAAGGATAGATATCAAATCAAGGCAAGAGACATTTTATAGGTCAGGTCTTATCCTTCATTCTGATCAAAACAATGAATTATTCCTGTTATCAGGATTAGTGGCAGATGTATGCTTGAGACACCTGGTAAAGTATCAGTTTAATATTCTCAATGCTAACACGCCAAACAATAACAAGCATCCTTCCTAACTGTGTTTGCAAATTACATATAATTAGATATAATCATATAAGTAACATTTCAGAAAAAATGGATTAGGTTCACAATCAAATACCTTTGTTTTTCTGCTCCAACAGAAGAACTGCTTTCAAAAGGTTTTGGAAAAGCCATATATTCTGTTTTCCCTGAAGAATTCTGGGCTAATGGCTGCTGCTGTTCAGTGGGTGTAGAAACATTCTGAGAAAAATCTCCAAAATTAGAAGGAAATAAAGGGCTGAAATTCATACCTAATAAATAAAAGAAATGGGTAAGACAACAATAAAAGGAGTACCTAAAGGCCTTAATACAAAATTAAAAGACAGGTTTAATTAAATGTGCCACTCAAATCCACCAAAACAAGTAACTGTTAAAATAAACTAATATTCATTTGTTCAATCACTGTTTACAGTTCAGCCCACTAACTTTTTGGCATTGATGACTGAACAAAGTAACAGGTAAATGCCTACAAGTGTCTGGTACCCAGTAAGCTAATGAATGTCAAGTACTATTACTTCTAACTTTTTAGCTCTGAAGGGATGAGGATTATTTATTTACTTTTTATTTTGTTTAATGCTCAAACAACACTATGACATAGGTATTAAATTAATTTTACCAGGAAGAAAACTGGCTCAAAGATTAAACAGCTAGTAAATGGAAGAGGAGGTCAGATCTCAGATCTGCACAACTCCAAAGCTTATATTCTTTCCACTCTACTTTAACCGGGAAACTAGAATAGAACTAAGTTCTTACCACACAGTGCCATATGAGATATATTTGTGAGGGGCTACTAACAACTTCGAGGGGGAAAAGGGGTGAGAAAAGGCTTCACAATATTAGTTTGTGAAGAATGAATAGTCTTTGCCCAGGGCTGCCACAGGCATGAGGCATATTAGTGTAAAGGAACTTCCTGAGCTATTTTTAATATTATCTGTTACCTAGAAAGCCACGCAAAAAAATTTCCTGCCAATATTCATCAGTGCTCAAGAACTAAAACGCTTGTTAAATGTGTTAATGCTATTATTTTTATAATCCTGCTAAGAAAATACACTGCCATTTTTATTGATTTATATTCACAAAGCTCTCCAGCCCTTCCAACCCTTTTTTCTCCTCCTATATTCCCTGGCAAACACCTTCATTTCCACTTCCTTCATGACTCACTTCATCTAACTGATCACTTAATTTATTCTACCTCTAGAAAGTCTTTTGATTTACTCCTAGTTCTGTACCCCTCCTGCCAATGCCTTAAATCAAGCTGTCCTCTCTCTGGTGTTACTACAACAGCCTTCGGTTTCCTGTTCACCATAGGATACTCTTGGCTCCTCTCTGCAACACTATTACTAATGTGATACTCCTAAAACAGAAATCACATGCTATCCCCCTGCTCAAAATCATTCAGTGACCCCTCTGGAAGGCAAAAGAAAGTCTAAGCTCCTTTGAATTGCACAGAAAGTCTCTGCTGCTCTCCAGCCATATCAATTACTCTTCCCCTGCTAAGGCCATGGACACTAGCCATACTTAACGACTGCTAAATTCTCTATGTGATACACTGTTTCACTGCTTTGTAACTCTCAGCAGATCCACTGATTAGGAAGTCCTTTCTCCTCCAATATCCCTGGAAATAAATTTTGTTCATTCTTTAAATAACATGCTTTCCGGAGAGAATGGGGGGAGAGACCTGCTGATAATTTCTTGCCCTAAGGAAAGGCAACTCCCCTCATTTGTACCACTGCCACCATCCCCATGGCACTGCACTGAGCACCTACTGACATGCTTAGCTTCCTCACTAGATTCTAAATGACTTTAAGCGTTCATTTTACTCATCTGAATCCCAGTCATTTATATGGTATCTGAGACATAACAGGTGCAGAAAAAATTAAAGCCAAAGCTAAATAAAATTAAATTTAAGCCTAAGCTAAACCTTAATCTATAACGTATCCTCCCTAACCACACAACGCCTGATGTGCAGCGGCCACAGGATAGGTTAATTCCCTTTTTTCCTTAATAAATAGTTGCTAAATTAATTCAAAGGTGTAAGACTAAGCAACCTCTCATAAGTAGTTGATTTAATTTCATTAGCAACTATTGGAAGCTTAAGTTTTCACCACAAAGAATCAATGTAGAAAAGTTCATTAACTTTCTTTGCATATACCTCCTACCATTCCAGAAGAGACAAATTAAACCCCATGCAATAGACAAAGAATATTCTTTTTTTTTTTTTTTTTTTTTTTTTTTTTTTTTTTTTTTTTTTTTTTTTTTTTTAAGATTTTATTTATTTATTTGACAGAGAGAGATCACAAGTAGGCAGAGAGGCAGGCAGAGAGAGAGGAGGAAGCAGGCTCCCCGCAGAGCAGAGAGCCCGATGCGGGACTCGATCCCAGAACCCTGAGATCATGACCTGAGCCGAAGGCAGCGGCTTAATCCACTGAGCCACCCAGGCGCCCCAAGCCACGCAAAAAAATTTCCTGCCAATATTCATCAGTGCTCAAGAACTAAAACGCTTGTTAAATGTGTTAATGCTATTATTTTTATAATCCTGCTAAGAAAATACACTGCCATTTTTATTGATTTATATTCACAAAGCTCTCCAGCCCTTCCAACCCTTTTTTCTCCTCCTATATTCCCTGGCAAACACCTTCATTTCCACTTCCTTCATGACTCACTTCATCTAACTGATCACTTAATTTATTCTACCTCTAGAAAGTCTTTTGATTTACTCCTAGTTCTGTACCCCTCCTGCCAATGCCTTAAATCAAGCTGTCCTCTCTCTGGTGTTACTACAACAGCCTTCGGTTTCCTGTTCACCATAGGATACTCTTGGCTCCTCTCTGCAACACTATTACTAATGTGATACTCCTAAAACAGAAATCACATGCTATCCCCCTGCTCAAAATCATTCAGTGACCCCTCTGGAAGGCAAAAGAAAGTCTAAGCTCCTTTGAATTGCACAGAAAGTCTCTGCTGCTCTCCAGCCATATCAATTACTCTTCCCCTGCTAAGGCCATGGACACTAGCCATACTTAACGACTGCTAAATTCTCTATGTGATACACTGTTTCACTGCTTTGTAACTCTCAGCAGATCCACTGATTAGGAAGTCCTTTCTCCTCCAATATCCCTGGAAATAAATTTTGTTCATTCTTTAAATAACATGCTTTCCGGAGAGAATGGGGGGAGAGACCTGCTGATAATTTCTTGCCCTAAGGAAAGGCAACTCCCCTCATTTGTACCACTGCCACCATCCCCATGGCACTGCACTGAGCACCTACTGACATGCTTAGCTTCCTCACTAGATTCTAAATGACTTTAAGCGTTCATTTTACTCATCTGAATCCCAGTCATTTATATGGTATCTGAGACATAACAGGTGCAGAAAAAATTAAAGCCAAAGCTAAATAAAATTAAATTTAAGCCTAAGCTAAACCTTAATCTATAACGTATCCTCCCTAACCACACAACGCCTGATGTGCAGCGGCCACAGGATAGGTTAATTCCCTTTTTTCCTTAATAAATAGTTGCTAAATTAATTCAAAGGTGTAAGACTAAGCAACCTCTCATAAGTAGTTGATTTAATTTCATTAGCAACTATTGGAAGCTTAAGTTTTCACCACAAAGAATCAATGTAGAAAAGTTCATTAACTTTCTTTGCATATACCTCCTACCATTCCAGAAGAGACAAATTAAACCCCATGCAATAGACAAAGAATATTCTTTTTTTTTTTTTTTTTTTTTTTTTTTTTTTTTTTTTTTTTTTTTTTTTTTTTTTTTTTTTTTTAAGATTTTATTTATTTATTTGACAGAGAGAGATCACAAGTAGGCAGAGAGGCAGGCAGAGAGAGAGGAGGAAGCAGGCTCCCCGCAGAGCAGAGAGCCCGATGCGGGACTCGATCCCAGAACCCTGAGATCATGACCTGAGCCGAAGGCAGCGGCTTAATCCACTGAGCCACCCAGGCGCCCCAAGCCACGCAAAAAAATTTCCTGCCAATATTCATCAGTGCTCAAGAACTAAAACGCTTGTTAAATGTGTTAATGCTATTATTTTTATAATCCTGCTAAGAAAATACACTGCCATTTTTATTGATTTATATTCACAAAGCTCTCCAGCCCTTCCAACCCTTTTTTCTCCTCCTATATTCCCTGGCAAACACCTTCATTTCCACTTCCTTCATGACTCACTTCATCTAACTGATCACTTAATTTATTCTACCTCTAGAAAGTCTTTTGATTTACTCCTAGTTCTGTACCCCTCCTGCCAATGCCTTAAATCAAGCTGTCCTCTCTCTGGTGTTACTACAACAGCCTTCGGTTTCCTGTTCACCATAGGATACTCTTGGCTCCTCTCTGCAACACTATTACTAATGTGATACTCCTAAAACAGAAATCACATGCTATCCCCCTGCTCAAAATCATTCAGTGACCCCTCTGGAAGGCAAAAGAAAGTCTAAGCTCCTTTGAATTGCACAGAAAGTCTCTGCTGCTCTCCAGCCATATCAATTACTCTTCCCCTGCTAAGGCCATGGACACTAGCCATACTTAACGACTGCTAAATTCTCTATGTGATACACTGTTTCACTGCTTTGTAACTCTCAGCAGATCCACTGATTAGGAAGTCCTTTCTCCTCCAATATCCCTGGAAATAAATTTTGTTCATTCTTTAAATAACATGCTTTCCGGAGAGAATGGGGGGAGAGACCTGCTGATAATTTCTTGCCCTAAGGAAAGGCAACTCCCCTCATTTGTACCACTGCCACCATCCCCATGGCACTGCACTGAGCACCTACTGACATGCTTAGCTTCCTCACTAGATTCTAAATGACTTTAAGCGTTCATTTTACTCATCTGAATCCCAGTCATTTATATGGTATCTGAGACATAACAGGTGCAGAAAAAATTAAAGCCAAAGCTAAATAAAATTAAATTTAAGCCTAAGCTAAACCTTAATCTATAACGTATCCTCCCTAACCACACAACGCCTGATGTGCAGCGGCCACAGGATAGGTTAATTCCCTTTTTTCCTTAATAAATAGTTGCTAAATTAATTCAAAGGTGTAAGACTAAGCAACCTCTCATAAGTAGTTGATTTAATTTCATTAGCAACTATTGGAAGCTTAAGTTTTCACCACAAAGAATCAATGTAGAAAAGTTCATTAACTTTCTTTGCATATACCTCCTACCATTCCAGAAGAGACAAATTAAACCCCATGCAATAGACAAAGAATATTCTCAAGCACTTTGCATTTATTTATTTTCTCATAAGTTTTTAGTCACTTACCTGGTGCAAATGATGAAATATTAGTAAATCCAGGTAGGTTAAACAGATTTACAGGCTGTGATGGAAAGCTGAAAGGACAAAATAAACTGGGAGAAGAAGGGTGTGATGCACTGCTGCCTCTTTCCTTGCTTCCAGGTTTTTCTGGGTGCTGATTTTGTTGGCGCATAAGTTCATTTAGCATTTGTTTCAACCTACAAATATTTAAGAAGTTAGTAACTTACAAATCAGTTATATTACCGTCTGTTTACAATACCTTCATAAAAAAGTACATGTAAAAAGTGATTCAAGAGCATGCAAAAGAGATGGACTGTTTTAATATTTACAACAACAAACATCTGCTTGTCCTGCAGGCTTACTTCAATAACTTGGCCTTTGAACAAGAACCGCACTTACCACTTTGACCAGATAAAAAGCATAACTATAAGAAACTCATATATTTTTGTTATTAACTTTACCAAGATATAATTTACATACCATACAGATCACCTGATATAAGTGTGAAGTTGAACACTGAAAAAAAAAATTGTTTTTAAAGATTTTATTTATTTATTTGACAGAGAGAGAGGTCACAAGTAGGCAGAGAGAGAGGGAAGCAGGCTCCCTGCTGAGCAGAGAGCCTGATGCGGGGCTCGATCCCAGGACCCTGAGATCATGACCTGAGCCGAAGGCAGAGGCTTAACCCACTGAGCCACCCAGGCGCCCCGAACACTGAAAATTTTTAAAAACTAAAGAGTACAGTATTAAAAGTGAAACTTCAGACAAATCATTGTTAGTAAAATTTTTGGGTATAGAGAATGTTTGAATATTCAATTCTGCTGATGTTCTTTCCCCCCAGAAGATAACTATAAAACACATGCTCAGTTTTAGCATTTACTACACAGTTTTACTGCTCCTGAGAAACACATTACCTTTGCACATTATTCTGTTGCCATGTTAGCTGAGTATAGCACTGGTTCAACTGGTGCATGATAAGGTGTACCTGGGGGGATGCAACATTGCTCGGCATCACACTGTAAGGACCCGTGAGAAGAGTTTGTAGCAGACAGGATAGCGTCTATGGAAAGACAAATTGTTTTAATAGTTATTGATGACTTGAGAAAAATGTGCATGCTTCAGAAACAAGATATAAAAAATGCACTTTCATAGTAAACTTTACCTGCTGGTCTTGCATCAAAGTCTGACAAATACTGACACTGAAATCAAGTTGTTTCTTTAGCTGATTAATTTGTTCTTGCCATTGTTCTTTCTCCTCTACATAAGAGAGTTCTGACACCCAACGAAGGTTTTCCTGACGCTGCATGCTGATATTCTGCTGTCTTGTCTTAGCTAAAGGACGATAATTTCCATCTGCTGAAAAAGGGCGATTGTTCTTCCACCTAACACAGATTTAAAGAGCTAGGTCATCAAATGTAATTATTTGGTTTTTTAAATCTGGCACTAAATCCTGATACCACGGTTCATAGACCAACATTTTCTTAAGATCAAAGTTTAAGTTTAAAGGACTTCAAAAGTATGGAAATGAGGGGGAGGTGGTGAGGGAAAGGGAATTCCAGATTTCTAGCCTTGTGAATTACCATTTTTTTCCCCACTCTTTTTTAATGTTTTACACAGACAAATCCATGTAATTCTGTATTCTACAAAATGAAAATATTTTATTATATCACAAGCATTTTTCCATTCTTCATGCTTTAAACTTAGCCACATGACATTTCATCAAGTGGAACTACTTAACCATCTTCCACTCACGAAACATTTTTCACCATTAGAAATAACAATGTAATGAATATTACGTTGCTAGGTCTTTTTCAGTATCTATGATTTTCAGTTTTGCTTAACTCCCCAAAAAAGCCAAGATCAAAGCTTATGAATCTTGATCCAGTCTAGCTGGGATCTATCTTGACAAAACTCTTATGATACAATAAAAAATGTATTTGGTCTTTGTCCCAAATGCCCAGCATGGAGCTCCCCAAACTCCTGGCATCTCCTGAGACTTAGACGTGTCTTTAGTTATTCACAATGGACCCCCTTGAACCATAGCTAAGTTTATGCTAATGACTCTTAGAGGCCCTAGATAGCCTCATGGACAGGGACTGGTCACTAAAAAAAACCAACCAAGTGTTTAGAGGGTTGGAACTTTCAGCCCCACTGCCAACTTCAAGAGGAGGAGGGTCTGGAGTGCGTTTAATGTCAATGGCCAATGATTTAATCAGTTGTGCCTAGGGAATGAAACTTCAAAAACTCCTTATCAAGCTGGTTAGGAGAGCTTCTGGGTTGGTGAACACACTGAAGTGCTGGGAGAATGGCGCACTCAGAACATGAAAGCTCTGTGCCCCTTCCCCGACTCATCCCTTGTCCTATGCATCTCTTCCACTTGGCTGTTGCTGAGTTGCATCCTTCATAATAGGCAAGTGTTCATGAGTTGTTCCAGCAAATTATGAAAGCTGGAGGGCTTGTGGGAACCCCCAAATTTTTAGCAAAGTCAAACAGAAGTGTGAGTACATGGAGACTTGGACTTGCTACTGACATCTGGAGTGAGGGCAATCTTGTGGGACTGAGCCCTTCACTTGTCGCATCTGCCCTAATTCAGTAGTGTCGGAATTGAATTAAATTATGACACCCAGTTGGTTCAAAGAATTAGAGAAGTGCTTAGTGTCACAAAGACCTGAGACCTCAGGAACCAAACAAAAAGTTGGAACAGTGAAACTAACCTATTCTTAGTTTCTTTTACGTTGTAAGAGTTATGATTCGCACTGTTAGGAGGATACACAGAAAAGTTATCATTGGAACTGGCATCTTGCTCTTCTTCTTCCTCCTCTTCATCCGTCCGAACAACTCCTTCAGAAAGATAACCATCTTCATCTCCTTCCTCATCCAGTGCACACTGAGTAGAACCGCCCCAAGTTGCCATTGTTCTAGAGATTAAGAGATAAAAAATAAGAGATCATTCTGGCAATTGGCTAAATACTTTACCAACTACTGTGCCAGACACTGTACCATGTACATATGTATGCATGTGAAACATGTTTTATTTATAAAATTTCACTGAATTACAGTACCAAGATAGATGGGTGGTACTCTCTCCACTGCTCATATATGAAATATGTTTATTCTGCCTTCCACAAAACAATTTTTCAAATAAAAAATTGTATCCCCTAGAAGTTTTTCCCTAAACTAAACCCCCTCAATTTTTAACTTTACCTTGAGCGACAGTTTTCTAGAGCAGAGCTGTCCAAAAGAACTTTCTGCAGTAGTAGTAATGATCTATACGCATGTATCCAATCAGTAACCACTAGGTACACATGGCTAACGAGCACTTAGAATGTGGCTGGTGTGACTGAGAAAATGAGTTATTAATTTTATTTAAGTACGTACAGGCAGGTAATATATAATGGCTGCCACATTGGAAAGCATAATTCTAGAGCCATGGTTCCCAAACCTAGATGCTTATTACGAAAAATATCCAAAGAACTTTTCCAAAACTCAGATGTGTGGTACTCCAAACAGAAAAAAAATACTACAGATATAATTTGATAAATAAAATACATCTGGGACTTCAAAACAGAACAAGTTCTTCTATGAGGAACAGAAGTATGGTGCAATGCTCCAGGAATGCCATCTGAGGATATCAAAAGGTAAAGTCACAATAAATCTGAATTTCAAGATGTTAGCTCTGAAAACTCCCATACAGACAATTAACCAACCTTACAGATGGCCAATTTTTTGGAAATATTCTAAAAACAGAAATTTCAAAATGTAAATCCTAAAAACGATGTTTTAAAGCAATTACTTTATCTTTTAATTTTTTTTAATTTTTTTATTTTTGAGAGAGCACAAACATGCAAGGAAGGTGTGGGGGTGGGAAGAGCAAAGGGAGAGGGACAGAGAAAATCTTAGGCAGGCTCCATGCTCAGTGTGAAGCCCAATGCGGGGCTCAATTTTACAACCCTGAGATCACTACCTTAGCTGAAATCAAGAGTTGGATGCTTTATCAACTGAGCTAACCAGGCACCCCAAAAGTGAATTTCCTAATCCTTAGAGAATTTACAAATATGAGATTCCTCATTTAAGTAAAAATGTTATTTTTGGCCTGATAGGGAAGCACTACAAAGTAACTGTTTTATAAAACTTAACTAAGAACATAAGGCTTATACACTCAAAGAAAATCTGTATCACCATCTGATCAAGTACCTTGAGAAGTCAGAAGAGAAAATAGCTGGATTTAGTTAAATTGAACCACAAAGGTGATGCCTGAACAGCAGCCTCAGTGAAAGAGCAGATTTGAGCTGAGAGGGGAAATGAAGCTGCCCACCCTACATGCCTTTGGTAGGTGATGTTAAAAAAAAAAAAAAAAAAAAAAAAGATTTAAAAAACTCTCTTACTTTTCTGTTCTACTCTGCTGAGGTGTACATAGGTTCTCAGATCCATCACTTCTCAATGACACGGCCATAGGAGATGTAGTTTCAGCTAGACCTTGCCTCCTCTGATGTTCCGCCATGAGCGCCTCAAGCTGCTTTCGCCTCTGTCGTAGCTCTTCCCTTAACATCTCATGTCTTCGCATTTCTGACCACAGCTATCATTTTAAATGTCAGAGTTGAGTTAGTAAAAATATACGGATTTGTTTTAGCCTTAAAGAATAAAATACAAAGACTTCTATTCTCACTCTACTCTTGTTACACGAAGATATTCTATGCTTAAAACAGTATTTTCTCAGTAAGAAAAAATTAGGCATGAATTTTTCACGAAAGTAGTGGCCAAATGCACTTCATCGACTATTTAAAGATATAATGTTTTCTACAAATCACATATAAACAAAAGGCCAAAGAACAGATCTTGCTAACTGAAATGATTACTGTTCGCTGCAATTATTCCTTAAATACAATTCTGCCAAATATTTGCTAGTAATTTTGAAATTATTTTGAAAAGATCCCAACTTAATAACTTTTTTGAAAAAATTATTTCCTCCCAGCTAAAAAGCACAAAACATGCTGCATTTAAAAATATGTTTCACAGGTATTCAGTTTTCCTTCTTTAAGACGTGACATAAGACTCGGAACAACAAGTACAACATACAATACCTCATTATCTACTACTGAAGAATCTTCAGGCTCAAAACCAGATTTTCTTGTACTGGTTTCATTTCCATTAACAGTTGGGGTTGAAGTAACAGCTGGGATATATTTTTTTGTGGGACAATTACCCGCACTAGTGGCTGACAGCTAAAAAAGTATTAGTAAAAACCATTATGAGGAATTAAAGCAATTACGTTAATTTCATAAAAGCAGTTATTTTACCATTTCTCTGGAGCTCTAGTACCATATTGAATTAGTTATTATCAGACCTCAATTGCCATCATGATCCAAAGAAAGCCTGATTTAAGAAAACAAAGATGAAAATACAGGGTGAAGTGGATGAGTAGCAGCCAAGCCTCAGGAACAACAGAGACAAGAGGGATAAAATGCTATAGTGGACAATTTCATATACTCAAACCCAACTCTTGTATCTATTCCTCTGGACATTAGACTAGGGAGAAGGGAAAAGGATTAGATAAAATGGAAAAGGCTGGAAGTCTAGGACAACAAAAAAATGTTACAGAGAATTATCATGGATGTGTTTCCCTTTCTTTGAAAACAAAACCTGAGGAATAAAGGTAACCAAACATTTTAAGAAAAATCTCAAAAAGAATTGGTGTTCACTTCCTGTATTAACTATACTCCTACTCCTGATTACCTGAAATGTTCAAATATTACTCATTCTTTGTTCAGTCTCAAAGAGTACTACTTAATAAGCAAACTACAAATATTTTAATTCATTTCTTTAGGTAATTCATGATGGTTTAAGAGCTTTATTATGTAATTTTAGGCCAATAAAAGATGGAAATACAAAGCTGAAATCAGAGTATTTTAAGTTTTTTTAAAAATTTATTTGACAGATCACAAGTAGGTAGAGAGGCAGGTGGGGGGGGTGGCTGAGCAGAGATCCCGACACTGGGCTTGATCCCAGGACCCCGGGATCATGACCCAAGCTAAAGGCAGAGGCCCTAACCCACTGAGCCACCCAGGAGCCCCTGAATCAGAATATTTTAATAGTTACAAATACTCATGTTCTGAATCTAAAGTAGCCCAACAAGTGAAAAATAGAAGTAATCAGAGTCAAATCCTATGTGCTGTCTTTCATAGTATAAACTCACATCCCTAACCCCTTTCATTAGTTCATTAGTTTTATTAATCATAATACTGATATAAATGTGTCACCTCAGTACTAGAAAAGGCAAGGGTACTTTCCAATGACATTACATTTTAAACATCTTTTTTCATATAAATGTAAAGAAGGAACGTTCCTAGTTACCTGTAAGTCAGGACATGCCTTCTGCAATGCTTGAATTTTCTCTTGAATCTCAATCAGTTTCTTTCTTTCTTCCTGCAATTGTCTGAGTTCTCTCTGTTGCTGCTGTAGTTTAGCCTCATAAAATTTCTCTCTATAATTAAATTGACATTACATTTACAGATTCCAATCAATCTGATGATAGCATTAAGCATGACCTAATACAGAACCTAGTCAAATAAGTACCTTCTCTATAATAAGCACTAAATTTTTATTTAATGAAGCCCATGAGTTTAACATACCGTGCCTTCTCATTTATTCCGGCATCTTTCTGTGTTTTATTGGCATTTCCTCTAGTGTTATTTGCATTTTGTTTGTTGTCTTCTTCTGCTGGGTAGAAATCATCCAAATTTGAAGTATTGGTAGAGATAACTCCGTGATCTGCTGCATCATCATCCTAAAAAGCATCATTAAATTAAAATAATCTTGAAATCTAAAGACATTATCCAATTCATACCTTAAATACCACTGTTCAATAAAATTTACATAACGTAAAAATTATGTACAGTTTTTTTTTTTTAATTTATTTATTTGACAGAGAGAGAGAGAGCACAAGTAGTCAGAGAGGCAGGCAGAGAGAGAGGAGGAAGCAGGCTCCCCACTGAGCAGAGAGCCCGATGCGGGGCTCGATCCCAGGACCCTGAGATCATGACCTGAGCCGAAGGCAGAGGCTTTAACCCACTGAGCCACCCAGGTGCCCCCATAACATAAAAATTAAAGTAGTACATTAAGTACATGATTTTTAGAGAATACTAAAGTGCATCCCCTACCAATGACATAAAATGAAGTGCTAAAACAACAAAAAAGTACATTTATAATCCGAGCTGCCAATTACCCACTAATGACTAGCATTAAGTTGCCTTTTCTTATCTTGACCAGACACTGAGCTATCAAAGAATAGCTTCCTAGAGAATACAAAAAAGATTAAAAACATACCATCAGATATGGGAACCCTTGACACTAGATAATTTTTCTTAGAATTTAACTTTTTAAAAATATTTTATTTATTTGAAAGAGAGAGAAAGAAAACACATGAGTGGGGGAAGAGTGGAGGGAGAGGGAAAGAATCTCAGGCAGACTCTGCACCAAGCAGAGCCCAACACAGAGCTTGATCTCACAACCCTGAGATCACAACCTGAGCCGAAACCGAGTCAGATGCTTAACTAACTGAGCCACCCAGGTGTCCCTTAAACTGTAACTTTTATCTTAATGATTTCAAATAATTGACGTCCAGTCCACTGTCACTTGCTTATGATTTTCTATTCTTTCACTTTGGTCTTTAGTTTGCCAAACCAGTGCCAATGGCTCATAATACAAAAACAAATGAGAGTATCTTACATCTGTAATGACTACTGGAAAAACAACAAAGTTCTCAGCTTCCTAAAGATAGGTCCACACCTTCTGTTAAAAATCAATGCACTTACTAAGGTGGGAGGAGGGAAGGTTGTTGGAATGAACTGCTGCATTTTTTAAAAAACATTTAACTCTATATAACTTTATATTTACTCATGCTTTCTCTGAGAACCGCAAATGAAATTTTAACTTTTGGCAATATCATTCTAATAAAACCTTAAAAAGTTAGAGCTGACTCAATTACAAAACTGGGTAGGCAATTTTAAGTTGGTAGATGGGTGTTATTTGGTATTCTTATTCATTTAAAAACTGGCCTAATTCATTCCTATAAAGGATAAGAAGATAGAAAAGAAACTGAGTTGGGATTCAAGAATAGAGAAGCTGCATTCTGAAGACTTTTCACATAATAAAAAGTGGAAAAATTAAAGTACAAGAAAAAAAATGCAAAACAAATCTGCCTTATGTTTCAGAAAGCAGTGAGAAGGTACCTGAACAAGTGAATACCAACGATAACACTAAAAGAAAGTGACTCAAGAATTACTGTTTTAACAGTCTTTTGAAAAAAATCAAGCAATATTTACCTGTACCATAGCAACAAGATCTTGTAACTGTCTCAGTTTCTGTTTTGCAGCCATAAGTCTATTGATCTTCTGTTCAAATTCAGCATCTTCTGGAGCCTCATCAACCAGACTGCTCCTATGACTAGTTAATGAAGCCCCACTGACTCCCTCATCTTCTGCTTCATCCTCTTCTTCCTCATCATCTTCACCTTGTGCACCATGAATCCCCTGTTCTCCTTCTCTATTATAGTGACAATCTGCTAAAAGCATGTATGAAATCAGTAATTTAATAAATTTAAGAAGAATACTAATGAAAGAAAATCCATTTCAAAAAAACAATATGGCAAAATTATCCATCAATACTCAATCATACCTAAAGATGGAGGCATGTTCAGAGCCCTTATGTTGGCAGTAGATCTGTTGTTAATTTCACAATTAGAATTAACTGATCTCCCCTCTCTATTATTAGAAACACACTGTGCATTAGAATTACTATTTACTTCGTTCCAAGTTGCAGCTACTTGTGGATTTCTAAAAGAAAGAAAAAAGCCTGAAGTTATTTAAAGTAAAACAAAACAAAACCTAAAAATTAAAACTAAAATCAAAGTTTTTAGAACAGCTGATAAAATAATTCCAAACTATGAACATCACCGGCTATTTCTCTATTTAAAGTTCCTACTGTGAACAATTGACTCTTGATTTTCAAAAACTTCTGCTATTTGGAAATTTAAGGAAAACATCCAAAAAATCCAAGTTATATCTAAAAACAAAGAGGCAGGAAAATGTTAAGTTAGATACTTCTTATGATTTACTTGCATTTGATCTAACAAAGAGCAAATTTACTGAACTACTGTACTCAGTGCTTCTCCGTTTGTTTTTCTTTACAAGCCAACTTACGTTTACACTGGCCAAAATAGTAGACTTAAGCAGACTTATGGGAGAAATGCTTCAATAAAAAGTGAGCATTCTATTGAGGTTTTCCTGCTCCATAATAGAAGCATTCAATTAGGAGGAACATGTTAGAAAAACAAACTTCAAGTTCTTACCGAATGTTAGTAACAGGTTCAGAGTTTTCATGTTCAGAATCATAATCTGACTCTTCAGTTTCTTCATCTTTTGTGTTTTCATTAACAGCATCTGTCATCATATCTGATGTTTGTTCATAATAATGGACTAATTCTCTTAGTTCATTCAATCTCTTTCGAACTTCATTTAACTTCCTGATAAACAAAAAGATGTATATACAATATTCATTTCAGCAAAATAAAGCATGCAGTATTTCCATATAAAAGCAGCCAGCAAAGACAAAATTCAGACCTAATGCAATATCCAGGGGGTGTGACTATAAAGCAATGAATTCAATTTCAAGAATAGCTTACTCAATATCTCATCACCCAATTTTCTTGTATCCTTCCTACTACGGACAAAAAGTATTAAGAAAAAAAAAGTTTCAAGTGCTCATTTGAAGCCAGCTTGGTTTCTTAATAGTGAAGCACTAAATATTCAACTTAAATACTACCTCTCAGGCAAATCAGTGATGCAGACATTATTAGGCATTTACAGAAGGTTCCTAATCTGTAACACATAGAGATCTATAAAGTGTATAATACATTTACCCAAAACATTAAGTTTGTTCAGTTTCTATTAAGTGCCAGAAATTATGCCAATGTTTTTTAATCTGTAAAATACCTTTATGAACAGGTATATCATTATCCCTATTTTGCAGATGAAGAAACAGAGGTAAAGTGAGAATAAGTTATTTGTCCATGGTCACACAGCCTTGTTAGATACAGTTTCCGGGCTTTGTGACTCTAGGGCCTGGGCTCTGAATTTAGAATCATTTGAATAGAAAAATCTTCTAATGCAATCCCAGCTATTTCTAATCCTTTAGCTGGAAAATAAGAATGAATTAGCTTACAAAAGTTACCTGTATTATAATGTCACATTTCTGTTGGACAACTCAAAGAATGCAGATAGAACACACATATACTTCTTCTACACATACACTTCTCATACACATATTCTTAGAAGAATACGGTATGATATGTTACATGATATGATAAAGAATATTTATATTACGTAAATTCTGTTTTTCCAGAATTTTCAACAAAGAAAAAAACCTGTAATTTATCCCCATTATTCAATTCTATTCTATGTAAGCAATGTTTGTAAAAATATTTTACTGGAGTTTTTCAGTTGGATTCAGATGTCCTTCATTTTCACTCTCATTCTGAGAAACTAGAGAAGCAGCAGGATAAGGAACAGATGACGTGAAGCTATTGGATTCTCCATTGACAACTGGTGCTAAGCCTAAAGGTGCAGAGGGAGCTGAAGGTGTACTTCTCTGATCCACAGTTCTCTGTGGAGAGGATGAAGAAGGCACAACTACAAAACAAAACAAAGACCAGCTACTATAAATAAACAAATATGGCCTCAAACAACACTTACTCAGTTTGCTTACATAAAAATAAAAAGTAAAAATCAGTAACATCTTAAATTCTGCAGCTTTAAATTTCAGAAACTTAAGTATCCAATAGCCAGGCTGCTTATTCAACAAACGGACTTAAAACAGAAAGAAAAAAATAAGGAAAAATAAGGCTGAAATTGACAAGAACTATTATATTCTATCTTAAAAAGTAACCACTTCTCTGATAAACCCAATTCTAGGTTAAGTTAAACGGCAAAATGTGGGGCACCTGGGTGGCTTGGTTGGTTAAGTCGCTAACTTTGCTAACTCATGTCATGATCCCAGGATCCTGTGATTAAGCCCCACAACGGTCTCCCTGCTCACTGGGGAGTCTGCTTCTCCTTCTCCCCCTGCCTGCTGCTCCCCCTGCTTGTGCTCTGTCAAATAAATAAATAAAATCTTTAAAAAACAAAAACAAAAAACAAAACACAACAAAAACTCAGGGCGAATATATATGATGTTCAGTACACCATCAACAATGCTTTACAACCATAGGGGATTAAGCCCCAAAGAGTGTTTCAAATCCACAGCTCAGAGTAATTTTATCTGGCCTCCCAGATGGAATTTTCCTTGTTCCAAAAGATATAAAACAAATTTAAAATGACTGTAGTACGTTCATACCATGAAATATAACTCAACAATAAAATTTTCTAATTAGATGATGGCTTATCTTCTATAGTCTTAAACTGTATGTTAACTACTTTTCTGTCCACATGGATCAGACAAAGATACCTTATGCCTTCAAGGGCAATGAATGAAGATTAAGAATCTTTGCACTTCTCCATCTCCATCACTTTAAAACTACTGTCATTTATCTCTTTCTCACAGGGACAACCTCATTATTTGTTGTTCACATTATGAATTGCTACAACTGGTTTCCAGCAGTCTCTCTGCTCTATTCCTTGACTGTTCTACCTTTTGCCGCTGCTTTCACACTATTTCCCAGTATGAAAAAAAATCTTTTCTTAGAGTCATCAGTAGGCAGAGTGCTACTTTATCATGTATATAAAACTGACCATGGGTCAGTACAACTCTCGAATTTTAAGTTTTTCTTAGCTGTGTCCATCTAAGTAAAATAAGCATGGTGGGGGGAGCATCTGGGTGGCTCAGCTGGTTAAGCGTTTGCCTTCAACTCAGGTCATGACACCAGGGTCCTGGGATCGAGCCCCGCATTGGGCTCCCTGCTCAGTGGGTGGCCTGCTTCTCCTCCTTCCTCTTCCCCCGATTGCGCTCTCACTCGCTTTCTAATAAGTAAATAAAATCTTAAAAAAAAAAAAAAAAAGCATCGGGACTAGATTACACTCTAGAAAGACTAACAGAGGTCTTGGGAAAAGAAAGGAGAATGTTTCAGTAGGAAATATTAAGGTTTATTGTGGGGGGAACAGCAGAGAAAAAGAGATGGGTAAAGAATAAGGAACAGGGACTCCAGAGATGCTTTTTCTATCCCTTGTCTTTTTTTTTTTTTTTTTTTTTTTTTTAGAATTTATTTTTATTTATTTGACAGAGAGAGAGAGATCACAAGTAGGCAGAGAGGCAGGCAGAGAGAGAGGGAGAAGCAGGCTCCCTGCCGAGCAGAGAGCCCAATGTGGGGCTCAATCCCAGGACCCTGAGACCATGACCCGAGCTGAAGGCAGAGGCTTAACCACTGAGCCACCCAGGCGCCCCTCCCTTGTCTTTTTTTAATAAGACAACACCTGGGATGTTGAAAAATTATGACCAGCTGGGGTTGACCTTACTGATCAGTTTTCCATGCTAGAGCTCCTACTACAAGAGGCAAGGACAAGGCTTGAGAAGGTGTGAAGACAGCAAATGAGGACCAGTAACTGGATCTCAATCAGACAGAAGCCATAAAACATCTATGCTGAGAAAAGGTGGTTCCTAAAGTGTAACTAGTATGACTATGCTTTTCCTATTCCTCCTAAAATGACAATTTATTTCAAAAAAGTTATAAACTTTTCAGTTTATATAGTCTACAAGTTATAAACGGTATAAGTTACAAATTTTTTGCACTAAGCCATATGTACTATATGTCTTTCATGTCTTTTTTTAAATAAATACTTTCTAAATCTGATAGTTTTTCTTTTTTTTTAAAGATTTGATTTATTTATTTGACAGAGAGAGATCACAAGTAGGCAGAGAAGCAGGCGGGGGCAGGGGGAGCAGGTTCCCCGCTGAGCAGAAAGCCCAATGCAGGACTCGATCCCAGGACCCTGGGATCATGACCTGAGCTGAAGGCAGAGGCTTTAACCCACTGAGCCACCCAGGCATCCCTGTTTGATAGTTTTTCTTAAATCAAAGTACAAATTTGGATTAGTTTTCCTTTTAAGGGAAAATCTGAACATGCTAAAAAAAATCCAGTAATGTGTGTTGAAGTATCTAAGTTTACCTTCTCTTTTTCTTTCCCCTGAATTAAAATCTAACCAATTTTTCGAGTCCCAAGTTTATTCTTTCCCTTTACTGAATTACAGATCTCCCATCTATTTGGTTATCAACATATATTGCCTTGTTATTTAAAAACTTTCCCCATGTAAGTCCTATTTCCCCTCAAATATTGTAATTTTCTTGAGGGACTATGAGTTCATTCATTCACCAGATATTTACGAAGTTAAATTAACTATTGCATGCCAGCACATATACTCATGTGTCCCCTATCTAATATTGCTGAGCCGGCTTTACTTACATGATGAATTGTTCAGATGTTGATCTCGAAGTGTATGAAGTTCTCCAAGCAGTTTGTCCATTTTTTGTTTCTTTTCCTGTAATACTCTCATTTTGCTAAAAAGCTGTACTTTCTCATCAGGTAAGTGTTCTGAAACTGAAGGATTCCGGCTCTGAGAAACCTCCCTAGTTAATGAAAGACTTTCTGCTTGTCTTCTATTGTCTGGAACAGTTGGAGGCTAATTTAAAATAAAAAAAAAGAAGACGACCAAGGCAATGAAAGATTTGATTCTCATTTTAAAAACACATAAATATTCCTTATAAAAAGCAATAAATATTTGCCTACGTTGTGCTGGTGGGTAAGCATTTGCCGTCCCAATTCCCAAACTACCTATTTCCTGATGTACCATTGTAACATCTATATGGTTTTATGGATACACATTACTACACAGTGGTCTAGAATTCACTGGATTGAATTACTATCTGGATCTAAATTAAGGGCTAAAAATGTCATACCTTATATAAACTTTCAAAAATATCATTATCTCTCTTGCCATCTTTTTAGAATCATCATCATTAACTTCTTAATCAGTTTTCCCTAACACTTCTTTCCTATGGTTCTCTATTTTTCAAAAATCCACTACGGCTCAGGAAATCATAAAATGAATAAACACCACTGAGCTTAAACCTTAACATTCTGCCACATTTGCATCAATTCCTTTTTTTTTTTTTTTAAGAGAAATATAACACTACAGATATAACTAAAGCTCTATACATACCAACCCCCAATCTCATTACTCTCTCCAGAGATAAACACAATCTGGAATTAGGTGTCTACCATCATGTATGTTTCCATTATTATTGTACCTACGTAAGATATACATCCTTCATGAATTTTTAAACATCAACCAAGTGGTATCCTTCTTAAACTCGTGTTTTTCATTTCTTATAACTCTGGTTCATTTACTCTTACTGTAAGATTTCACTCTATGCATGTATCATAGTTTATTAATCCATTTTCCTGTTTATGGACATTTAGATTGCTTCTAAATTTTTGCTACTGACCAAACCTGCCACAAAAATTCTTATATATATCTCCTTGTGAACATATAAAGAATTTCTCTGAGATGGAACATTTGCTGGGTCACCACAAAAAATTGCTAGATATTGCTAAGTAATTCTACAACGTGGTAGACCATATTCATTTATTTTTACCTGGTCCGCAGAGAGAAGACATTAACTTTTCATACTAATTTCCAGTGAAGAGATTAGTATTTCACCCTTTCTTATTCAAGGCCCATAGACTGAAATTTTGCATTTAAATCATTACTTACAAAAGTTATCAAATTGTAATACTTAATAACTCTGAAATTAAACTTATGAACTTTCTCCAAAATTGTCAGTAAACTACTTAAGGACACAAATTCAAATATAACTTAAGCTTTAGAGGTTATGACCATAAAGAATCTTTGAGAGGAAAAAAGAGCATACTATCTACTAGCATACAAGGAGAAAGTTTCAATTATCACTGCATTCAACGCAGATTTTTCTCTAATTAAGTGTTTCTCCAAGAATAGTCCCCAGACTACGAGTAGCATAATCATACATGTATGATGTATGCATCATACATACTTTGGGAATGAGGGGATCCCAATGATCAGAAAACTAACCCCCCCCCTTTTTATTAAACAAAATGCCAGGTGATATTTATGCTACAATAAGTTTGGAAACAACTGGCTTAATTAATATGATTTTAAACTCAACTATACTAAAAAAATTAAATTACCTGAGAATCACGAAGCTGATTATGAAAACGCTGAATTAAATCATTCAATTCTTCATTTAGTTCAGAGGTGATACTAACTCCAGATAGGCTACCTGTAGTTTCTGTTACAACTGGAAAGAAAATTAATAACTATTCATTAAAACAAACAAATCAATACACCTTTCAATTTCTGAGAAGCTAAAAATAAACTTGGGGGTTAAAAAAAATCTTACCTAACATAATTTAAAACTAGTTAACCCTCAGATTTACCTCCCAAGCAATCATTTTAATAGAAATTTCTAACTAACCTGAAAACAAAGGGACAGAAAACTCTAGTACAGTGATTCATCTTTTTCTGTCCCATCATTTGAGGGGGGACACTGCTACACTCCAATTAAGAATAATGACTCAGGGGTGCCTGGGTGGCTCAGTGGGTTAAGCCTCTGCCTTCGGCTCAGGTCATGATCCCAGAGTCCTGGGATCGAGCCCCACATTGGGCCTCTCTGCCTACTTGTGATCTCTGTCAAATAAATAAATAAAATCTTTAAAAAAAAAAAAAAAAGAAGAAGAAGAATGACTCAATGGAACAGGGAGAGAACAGGTCTATCAGGTTGGGTTGGGGGAGTGGCAGGGAAAGTGGTTAATCTGAAAAAGCACAGTGATACTGACAGGTCTCAATCCCTACCTTCCCCCAGTAGAATCAGTGCTCTAATATAGGGATTGGCAAATTGTTTATAAAGATTCAGAGAGTACATTAGTCAGGCTTTGTGGAAATAGTTTTTACATCAACCACTCAACTCTGCCATTGCAGGAAAAAAGCAACCACAAATGATACATTAACAAACAGGCATGGATATGTTCCATAAAACTTTATTTTACACAGTGGGCCAAATCCAGCTGGCCACAGCTTGCCGACGCTGTCAGTAGAATAGATTATTTACTAAAGTAGTTGCCTGTGATAAAAGCATACTACAAGACCATTGCTTTTATCTTCCTATGGCACTATTCCTGAGGCAGTATTCTGAAGGTAATTCTGACAACAGGTTACTGCTCTACTATCCAACCACCCCATGCTTATTCTTTCCAGCTCTAAAAGAGACACTAGCTATAAACTGCTTCTGTTTTAAAGGAAAATACTACCTTTTTCAAAGAGAAATTAGAATTTCAGGGCTAAACAGAATCCCAAGTATCAGTGCAAACTCCATTTTGAAAAGAAATTACAGTGCAGATTACTAACACATAATGCCAGCTCAGTAAAGTACAACTCTTTACCATAACTATTATTTTGCCTCACTTACATACCAGAAGATTAAACATCATTCTAGTTTTTCATCAGAAATCTCATAAATATAAGAGAAAATGCTTTAAAATCACTAACCTAAAATTCTTTTTAAAATCATATAAAAAATACATTTAATCTTAAACCTTTGCTCATTCTACTCCTGGTGTCTGCCTCTTCATAATATACTTTAAAGAAAAAGAAAAAAGTTCATATTCAGGAAAAGACCTCTGACCTAGAATTCAAGAAATCTGATTTTACTAATACATCATGTAAGTATTGGCAAGTCACAAATTCTATGTTTGAGCTCCTTCCCTCCCACGTGAGATTAAGAGAAAAAACTCTGGTGACTAACCTACAATTTTGTGATAATCAAATGAGATGATGTAAACATTAAGTATCTGAAATATCACCACCACAGGCAAATCTCTGAAATCTAGAACTTGAAAAATACTTAAAATACTTAAGTCATTAGCCATTAACTAGTATGTCATTGTTTAAATATTTTGTTTAGTTCCAAATTATCTATTTCCTAAATATAAATGTAAAAGCTAATGAATTCTGGACTTTACAAGGGAAAAATGTGTTGAAAATGTATTATTACTATATATATATTACATATATAAAATATACAATTACATAATTATTACAAAAGAGTAAGTTACTTGCAGGTAATACAGTTCCATATGAAAACGCAAAATTAAATTATGTATAACAGTGATCAGAGGGCTAAGCCACTTGGCTAGGTGTGGACAGCAGCATAAATTCAGTAATAACAAGGTAACCTCTGTGAGGACCTAAAATAGCCCACAGAAAATAAATTACCATTAGACTAGTATAACAGACTAGAAAATATACCTTAGTTTTTACTGAGTTTTACTAGGTAACAAGTTGTTTTCAGCTTGAAAAATTGAGAAATTAAACAGGTTTTGACAGGTTTGAAGATGTTGAAACAAACTATAAAATTAAACTCCATACTAAAGAATTCAGTATAGGGCACCTGGGTGGCTCAGTGGGTTAAGCCGCTGCCTTCGGCTCAGGTCATGATCTCAGGGTCCTGGGATCGAGTCCTGCATCAGCCTCTCTGCTCAGCAGAGAGCCTGCTTCCCTCTCTCTCTCTCTCTCTTTCTCTGCCTGCCTCTCTGTCTACTTGTGATCTCTCTCTGTCAAATAAATAAATAAAATCTTAAAAAAAAAAAAAAAAAAAGAATTCAGTATCATTTCCACCTAAATAATATATGGCTAAGAAGGAAGAAGGAAAAATGAAAAAAATATTTCTGAGTCTCAGGAAGACTATATACAGAATATAAATACAGTTCAAAGGAACTAATATATACAACTGGGCACCTAATTGAAATAAAAGAGCTACTACCAACATGAGAAGCTAAAGGAGCTCTACAAATTCATGTATTGTCTCCCTTAAGGTTTTGACCCTTCCTTGGTAGGCAAGAAAAGTATGGCAATCCCAGGTAAATAAAAGGGGGGGGGGGGGACCATGAAGAGTTCTATCAGTGTGAGGCACAAAAACAGAACTACAGCCTGTTCCTTTTACCTCTTAAGGGTACTCTCTGATGAAAAGGAGAGCGAGCTGGCTGTCTGCCGGGTACAGAATGTTGGCCAGGAGTTGTCCCTGCAACATTTTCTGCATAACCAGAGAAAAGCACAGGACAAGGTAAGCCTCATATGTAGGTTTCTAAACTAGTCAACAATCAAGATCTGATCATATAATAACCAGCATCCACCTTGCAATACCACTATCAATTGAGCCTTACTTATAACAACATGCTACACTGTCGCATACCAGAATCATCCATCACAGCAATAGCTTGCTCAGCTTTGTGCTGCAGGGCAAGAAGTGCAGCCTGTCGTCCCTGCAGTGCTCTCAGCTGCTCCTGCTGTTGTAACATCCTTTTTAATAAGTCATGCTGTTTCTTCAAATTTTCTATCTCTTCCATAGGCTCCTGCTGAGGATCTCTGGCCTGGAAAATAAGACCAACAATACTTACATATGATTATTAAAATTCATGTTCCTGTTTCAACAACCAATGGCACAGTACAGACACAGATGATAAATTAGTATTAAAAACACAATGGTAAGTAGTTTCAATAGACTTGAAGAAAAAAAAGAGTAAGAATAAAATGATGACACAGAGATAGCCTGCCATGTTGAGTTAGGTAGTTAGGTAATTCACAGTAAAAGACCATAACCAATGGCTTAGCATGAAGAGGAATTAACAAAGGAAAAAAAAAGCATACAAAAAAGGATAAAAGGTCAAAAAGAGCTACACACACACACACACACACACACACACACACACAAATGAAGGATCCAGACCTTATCAAAAAGGAAGAACAGATCATACCAGGTTAATATCCTAAAAATACCTTGAAGATCAGACTAAAAAACATTCTGCCCCACTTCTAGAAGTGATGTTAAAAAACACTAATAAAACAAAAACAAACCCACTATTTTCTAACCAAGGACAAAAATTATAGAAACACTTATTTAATAATTTGATGTAAGCGGCTTTCATTTACTTACATCTCATTTCATAAGCATAAAATAAAGAAGAAAATTTATATTTTGTATCAAAGATAGCATTATTGTTTTCTTTTAAATGATGCATACTTAGCTATGTCTGAGAAATTAAATACTCTGAAATTCCCTCCAAAAGCTATCATTTTACCTAAAAGTAGAGGAACTAGATTAAATAGATGTGACTTTAAAAAATTATAAAATGTTAAGTATTAATCTTAAAACCAGTGAAATTTAACCCAACAAGAAAAAAAAAGTCAATCAAGCAAAGAAACTAATTTAAATATAACTTGGGAAAAATAAAGTATAAGCCAAATTACATATAAAATGTATATATACCATACTGGAATTTTTCATCAATAATTTACCTTTTTAAAAATCTTCTATTTTGGAAGTTTAAAGATTTTACCAAATATTTACACAGAATATTCTTATTAACTTAGAAACATTTAGTCAATTTTAAACTTGCATTGCTACCAAATTTTGGTTGGGGTTAAGCATATTTTAAGTGAATAATCCCAACTACCAAAGTTATTAAGGAGAATAAAGAAATTCAATAATTTCATGTCAAGGTAAAAATGCACTGATCTACTTTATTTATGTACATGTGATTCCTGGACAAATTATGGGAACACAGATGGCTCCAGAGATTCCCTCCTGGGTGACATCCTTTCTCGATACTCTGCAAAAGTCCCTTCTCTTTACCTTCCCAAGTGAGTAAGTATACGGCTCTAAATTAAATACTGGAAGAAAGTAAGGTCAAATAAGAAAGTGGAAAGACTGGCAGGAATATCTGATGTACAAATCAGAGAACTCAGTCAGTGCTGCCTCTATCCTGTAGTGACTGACTAGATTTCATGAACGTGGAACAGAAGCAACTACCTTGGTCAAATCAGTACTTATTAAAGATTTTCTGTTGTCTCAAAATTCCAAAAAACTAAAGCCTTTTTCAAATTAACTACTGTGTACTCAGTTTTCTCCTCACCTATACAAGTAGAGTTAAGTTGCTAACACTAACATTCATTCCTGTCAGAATTCATCTTCTTTGTTCTGGCTTATTTCTATTTATAATCCTCCCATCTCTCAAAAATACGTAGTTCAACCTTCAATGAAACCTTAAAGCTCTCTAATTTTAAATAGTTGACTAACATTCTGGGGTTTTACCCTTTAAGCAGCAAACTTTTAAAAAGAACTTTAATCCTTGTTAGTCACATTTTCTTTTAGATTCTATTTACTTATTTGAAAGGGAAAGCAAGACTGCAATAGAGAGGGGGGGCGGGGGGGAACGGGGCACAGGGAGAGGGAGAAGTTGGCTCCCCGCTGAGCAGGGCAGGGGGACGGGAACACAGCACCAGCCTGGATCCCAGGATCATGATCTGAGCAGAAGGCAGGACGGCAGAGGCTTTACCAAATGAGCCACCCAGATGCCAGTTGTTACAATTTATTTGCGAAACTCTGATACTCAAATTATAAAGAATTGTGAACTACTTATTAAAGGAAACACAATTACCCCCAGATTTTTCACTAATCCAAAAATGAATTCCCAACAATTTTCAAATTAGGAGGGTTTATTACTACTTAATAGCTTTTGCATCCATATAATTAACATTTCAAACTAATACTCAGAAAATCTGAGCTGAGGGAGGCAGGAAGGGATTACAAATATAAAGAAAGGGAAAATGAGAAAATGGAAATAAAAATACCTAGGGATTAGAAATATGTCAAGTGAACAGTGCACAGAACAGGAATTCAAAAAGGAAGTGAAGAATATATTCACCCTTCAAACACTATTTTCACTTAAAACTTTTTGAGTCACCTCCAACAAGTACATTTTTAGTTTACAGATAAAAAATTTAACTTAGACATGAACTCCAAAGCTATATACAATTTCAGAATTGAAATTTCAATTTCAGAAAACTCTGTCTTCCTTTTCTATAGTCAAATAAGTTTCCTCCAATAATTTTTCATGGATCCAAATTTATTTTTTTGGCTGAAAAGTACTTCGGATAATATGTACTCCATTTTTTTCATGCGAAAGGTGAGAAACGATAAGCCCAGAGAAGATAAAGCTGTGATTTATCCAATATCACAGGGCAAGTCAGGTTCCTAAGTTCTAGGTTGGTGTTTTCCACACCATACTGCCTACCTCAAAATTATGTGCTCAGGTAGTATTAAATACAAAAGTCTAAGACACTATGTCTGAGAAACATAGTCTGGTTTGGGAGACAAACTTAGCCCACATGAAATAACTAGAAATGAGGGAAATAATATCAAAAGAAGAGTAGATAATATTTTAAAAAGCTTAATAAAGTCTCTAAAAGCTATCAGTGAATGTGCAGGAAAGAGGAGTATGGGAAAATAATGAGGGCACGGGTACTTGTGGAAAGCTTCTTTTTAAAAAGTATGCAAAGTGTCATCATGTCTATAAAATATTCCAGAAAATGGACTCTGTCCTTGTAAGCAGCTGGAGAGTATCAACCATTTCCTATCAAGCTACAACTGAGAAGGTTGTTTTAAGCTCTAAATCAGAACTTTTTTCCTACTCTCCTAAAAGAGTATGACGTCTTAAAAAGATGTTAAGTAGGGAATGAAGATGAGGTAGGGAGAACACAATTCTGCATAGCAGAGGAAAAATAAAGTCAGCTGGTGAGAATGAGGAGTTTTTTCTAATAAAATATTATGAATAGAGTACTGAAAGAACTACTACCCTAGGATGGCCCTAAGAATCAAAAAATTAAAGAGAATCAATTGGAATAAACTCCAAGAATGAAGTTCAATAGACAGTAATATTCACACATACAGCAATTTGTCAAGGAAATGGAAAAATGGTTTTTAAAAGTAAATATATCAGCTTAGGAAAAAAAAGAAACACTGGCAGATTTTCCTGTTTGTCACTGTTCAGAAAACTTAAAGAGAACAGTAAGTTCCAAAGGATATTTACTGAGTCTCACACTTTCTCTTCTCTAATGTTACTAGTTTTAAAAATAACCAGCTACTCAATTTGCTCTTCTGTTGTATTGGGCACCTTTTGCTTAATATTTCATAGTAAGATCATCTTAGCTCATTTCAAACTGTATCCTTAAATTCTTGTGGGAGCCAGGAAAAACAAAACAAAGCAAAACAAAACCAAAACCTGCCAAAATATTTAGAGGTTCTGTCATTTTTAAACAGCCAAAAAAAAAAAGTGCATAACAAAATAAAGACTCCTAGTTAGTATAAGCTACTAATAAAACGTAAGAAATTAGTCTAATCTCTACTTATTAAAATAGGATTTTTTTCTTGCCAATGGGTATGAGTACTTTCTTACAAACGCTTTTACTGAAACTTATTTTAAGTGTAACCACACAAAGAGCTGTCTTTAAACCTTTCCTGAGTGCCTTTATGGCAATCATGGAAAATTTAGAGCAAACAGTGGAGGGAAAAAACCCAGGAGAAACATTACCAAGAAGTCAACTTTCTTAAGTATTCTTCTTTAAAAAAAAAAGAAAAAAAGAATGGAAAGTGTTTTCAAAAAAGAAAATAGAAACCACAAGAGAGAAAAAAGGGGGAAAAAGCACTATAAAAATACATCATTCTTAGAAAGACAGGAAAGCTAACAGCTTACTCCATTTTCTTTTTCTTTAATGAATGACTGCAAGAATTAAGACAAAACTTAAAAGCACCATGTTCATCCACGAATACAAATATCAAGAAAAAAAGACAATTAATAGTTAAGGTTTAAGAATGTTCTATTTTGAGTTCTCAACAGCAAAAAAGAAAATGGATTAAGTTCTTTATTAATACAAATTAAATACAGCTGCCACATATAATCCATAGGAGAGTATAAGAAAGCAGAGAAGAATAAAAACACTAAAGGACAGTATTTTACTAAGGCAAATTACAGTATAATTAGTCATGTTAATAGCTTACATATTTAAGAATAATAGCAACAACAGAAAGGCAAATAAGGAAGAGGAAATGTGAACAAAAGAGGTGCTCATTTAGAGACTTCCCAAATTAATATTGTGAAATATACCTTTGAGGAAAATCCACGTTTTCGGCTATATTTCCTATTAGGCCTCAGTTCCCTGTCATTCTGAGGAGGTCTGTCACCTTTCCCTTTTGGACTTGTGGTAACGTCAATGTCTGAAACCTGTTCTTGTGAAGCTGAATTCCCTAGTTTGTCCTCAATGCACGGCCGAATTCTCAGACTAAAAGATGCCTCCTTTATTAAATAGTGTAGCATATTAATTTCTTAATACAAACTCCTGTTTAATATACAAGCCAGCCTTGTGAATAAATACAAAAAATTTACCAGTCCATCTCTTTAAAAATCAATCCACCCTCCCCCAAGTGGCAATAAACTTAAGACTTTTAAATTTCTGTACACTAGACTAACGCTTACTATAATCAAATATCATATCATATCCTAGGCAATTGCCAAACTATACAACTGGAGCACATTTTAACATTTATTCTGCTGTTATTATCAACTTTCATTATATCACTTTATGTTATGAAAAAAATTCTCATCACAATGAACACTATATATGCTAGTATATAAATCAAAATAATCAACTATACCATTTCCCACCCCTCCCCAACAGAATTCCTTTACCCACATTACCCAATTTCTCCATTTCTGCTGGAATGAAATGTGAGGGAAAAAATTATTCCCAGCACCACTATAAACAGAAAAACAATTTGCCCACAAGAGAATCTACTTTCAACAGTTGTTTGGATCAAGCCCTGTGAATATCTATCTCCTGGTGAAAATAATGTAGGAAAAAAATTCAAATTTCCTCTTCAAATTAGGAAGGGCAGGGAAGAGAAAGAGGCAGGTAAGAAACTATGCAGGTCAACATTGAATGGAAACAAACCCTCAAATTTCTCATGCTGAATGGTATTTCAGAACATCTCTCAGAAACAAAAGATGGACATACATGGTTATCATTTCATAAGAAAAGCTTTACCGATAACAAGTCTTCAAGTTTACTAATGCATGGCTATAGATACACCTGCTAAAATAAAAATGCTTAAAAGCACACTAGTTCTGAAGCACACTACCTTCTATGAACTAAGTTTATTTTACAAAGTTTTCCTCAAAGTTCTGTAAATTCCTGATTTTTTTCCAAAAGACAGTATTTTGATAAATTTCATTTTGTAGAGTTAGAAATTTTATTTTTATCACCATGATTAAATCATAATATAAATGATACCCTGTCCCAATTTCATCTTATGTTTCAGTCATCTGGTTTTGCTACAGTTCAAAGCTAGCCCGAGGTATTAAAAAGTCCTAGCAGCCTTCAAATGAGTTCTCAATAGCAAAAGAACTTGAAGATTTTTCCAAGACATAATATACTTAGTAATGATATTTTGTACTCCTAGCTCTTATACTCATGATGAATTTTAACTTTTCCAATGCTTTGTAAAATGAGTAAAGTTGTGCTTAATGAAACCAATAGAAAAACTGTGTTTCTGCAAGCAGATCACAAATCGTATTTTTAAATCAACCATGTGTTTGCTAGTACATAAAACTTTTGTACTCCCATGTTTTGAAATAATATATACAGCATTAACAATTTGAGGGTTTCTTCCCTGAAACATACTTTTCATTAAGAAATGACTATAAAAAATATCATCTTGAAAAATGGGGGGAAAGTTTAAATCTTCATTTCCAGCACTTTTAATTACCAAAAAGCCGCTTACCGTGGTATCTGAAGCCTCAGACTGCACATCTATGTTTAGCGATGTGCTCTCAGCTACAGAACCAGATCCCACAGCTGAATCTATAGTCCGAACATCCTCCTCCTCATTTTCTCTAGCCTGAAATATTTTAGTGGTATAAATCATACAACTATTAAAAAGGGCAATAAAATGTTATAATGGATGGCACGATTTTTTGAAAATATATTAACTCCTCTGGGGTGGAATCAGAGTGTCATCAGTATAAGCACACTAATATACCACAAAAATAAATCAACACATTATTGAAAAGGTCCAAAACTTACAAGGATTTTTTGGAGAAATTTCATATATGACTTTTCTTGTTCTTTAAGGTGATCTATTAGATGAGTAAGGCGCTCAACATTAGCAGATCTTTCATTTTTCTCTACAAGATCTTCCCGCATGGAACTAGCTTTAGTAATATAATCACGAATCTGAACAAGCCTGCTTACAATCTGCATTAAAAAATTTGGAAAAAAAAGCATGAAAATAAACCATATGTAAAACTGAGCATAATGCATTCCATAGCAACACTTCTACATATTTTTTATTTCAAATATAGTAACTAAAGATATGTCTACGTTTATCATTTGAATTCATACATGCAAAAGATCTGAATCAAATTTATAATTTAACCAAAACATAACTGGCAATACTAACAACCCCAATTACTATGAATATAAGAATTTGAAAATTAGTTTTAATTTACATTACCCGAAACATTTTACTTACAGAACTGCATGCCTTTAAACTACTATTTATGTAATTTTTTTCTAATGTCTATATATTTCCTTCTAAGTAAAAGTATTAGACTTTTTAAAGTACTTTTCAAAAGAATTACAGAACCATTTAAAAAAATTATTACAATCTACTAATCACAACGTTTCAAACTCCTCTTTACTAAAAAATTAGCACACAGCCTTTGGCAGGTAAACAGAAGCCTTGATTTACAATATGCCATTTCTACAATCATTTTGGATAAGAAGAAATTTATACTATATTGAATGAATCTGAGATTAACGAGGTGAGTCTAGAAGTACTTAGCTAAAAATCCTATATGCATAACCCAATAAAACTTTCTTAATCTTAATATTTCTATTTTGAAGCTCATAAAAGCAAAGAACAAAACAAACATTTTTCACCTGGCTGCTTTCCATTGCAGGCTCTCCTCTTCCATCTTCTTCAGAGACTTGACAGTTTTGCAAAAGGTCATTACTTAAAGCAGAGGCGAACAACTCTTTACATTGTGCTGAACCAATCATTTCTCTCTTTGGAGGACTTATAGCAGCATCTTTGCTCTTGTTAGTATTAATCTGCATAGGCAAAAAGTTGAAGGGCTTTCGGTTTTCACTAAGCTGACGTTTGTTGTTAGCAGCTGTTGCTCTACCTTGAGAATCACTTCCAATGCTTCTCTACAAATGAAAAAGAAGGCAAATGCCACAAGTATTAATTTTTCAATAATTAAAAAAAATTCCAATGTTCTTAATCAGCTTTACCATCAGATATTAAGTCAGGAAGTATACATAAATAGCTCTGTCCATAAGATTCAAAAAAGATTCAAATCTACAAAAAAATCTTCTACTAAAGTATCAAAATTTGATCAACTCGTCCTATTCCTCATTTTGTCTGACATAAATCAACTGATGAATATGAGCAAGATCAGTCTATATGATGTACCAGGACGACAAACCCTATCTATAACTCACATTCCTAATCATACTTGTTCACCGAATTTTGTATGGGCTTTGGACCCAATGAGTAGATCTTAATTAATATAAACATCAGCATTAAGATGTGTCCAGATGAAACACTGCCTGAAAAGTGCTCAGCTCAGTGCCTGATATATAGTAAATGTTCAGTAATTATAACTAGATGACTAAAGGACATGTGATCACCAACACCACCATATCAGACTTGAATATACTTTTATGCAAATTTGGTAAACTGTTTCTCTCTCTAAAGCAGAGATGTGACAATAAAGCATCTGTTAAGAGTTCATTATCATTTCCATTTACTTTTAGTTCCAAATTTCATTTCAGTGATTATAATACCATCCGCAGTTTTTTTTTTAAACTTGAGGTAATCCAGAACATCCCACACTTAGCCAATGATAAATATTCTAAACCGGATCTTCCCTTTTGCTTAATAGCAACCTTATTCAGTTACTAACATGTAAAATTTAGTTCCATGATGAAATGATTTATATTAGTCATAGAGTATTAGTAATAAAGTTACAAAAGACCTGACCTTAGCAAGTTTAGAAAGTTTTTCCCCTCCAAAGAACATAATACCACCACCAATTAAAATTCTTTCCATATACACAGAAACTAAGAAAAAGGAAATAAAGAGCTTACTTTTCATTCTTAAAACAACTATTTAATCCATTCTAAATATTTCCCATAGTTATAACTTGATTTTTAAAATAATTCACAAACCTGATCTAAATCACTGAAGTTTATCCGTTGTTTAAGTTTCTCTAATTCTGCCTGCTCTGGAACAGACATCTGAGTCACATATCTACTATGTGGAAACGAATGTGGAGTCTTTGTTCTTCGCCTTCCAACTCCTGGTGATGACTCCGGAGAAATATCATTAGTTACCCTTTTATCACTTTCTACACCAAGCTTTTTCTTATTCTTTTCTGATGATTTATTTGCTTTCTTCTGTTGGCCACCCCAATCCTTTAAAAAAGTAAGGGCAAAAGTTAATCTAGCCTCTATCAAACTAGGAAAGTAATCTGATATGATTAAAAATTTTTAGTCAGTCTTAAAGTTAAAAATAACAAAACATTTTTCACATAAACATACAGCCTTAAAGACAATTATTTACTTCTACTAACGTGTTCCCCCCCAACCATTACATCTAGTCTAAATTTCATAGACAGTCCTTCAGAAAATAGATTACTTTCCTCTCATAGATCTTTAACAAACATAAATGCCAAACTCCAACCTAGAGTCAGTCTGAATATTTTCAAGAGCATTTTAAAAAGCATTTAAAAATTTCCCTACTATTTATAAATTGGATAGTGAAATAAATTATAGATACCTTTACTGGCCTCCTTTAAAATCAATATATATAAGACAGATCTAGAATCAACCCGGATTCTAAGATAATTATTGTTATCTGAAGAAATGCTCACTGTGTGACCTAGGCCATTTACTTAACTTCCCATAGTCTCAGTTTCCTAATCTCTAAGATAGTGTCACCTTTAAAACATGATTAAAGATAACATTCATAAAGCATCTGGCACAGTGCCTACCATATAGTAAGCAATAAACATAATTATTCTTACTTTTCACAGGCAATAATGTATTACATAATAAGACCTGACATGAAATGACAAAAATGATTCATGTTTTAATGGGAGAACATTTTTACTTAGTTATATCCACATAACCTGAGTCATTCAACAAAAAAGTCTATCAATTCCTACCTTATTCAAACTGGAAAAATCATTTAGTTTTACCAGAGTAAAACCTTCTGGGATATTTTCCTCATTTGTAACACAACTCCCTTCTCTACAATCTGTCCCTCCACCCCAATCCATATATGGGTGTACTTGCCAACCTGTGGTTCTACTTACCCTACCCCTTCCTGGCCACAGCTGATTGGAAAAGAGATGCATATCTAATCCAAACACGAATAATCGTACTTTAAAATTTCAAATTGGAACTAAAAGATAACTAGTCAGTACATAATTGTAGCGATAACTGAAAACTTTAGAATGAAGGGTCAGCCATAGTACACCACATGAACCAGAGAAGAGAGAAAGCTGGTCTGCGAAAAGAAAGTTGTGTTAAGCAAAGGCACGCAGAAGCAAAGAGTCAGGGCAGTGAAAAAGCAATTCTTGACAATCTTCTAGTTCCTTCTTCTAGTCCCTTTCTAAAACCCACCTATAGTGTTTTGATTTAACTTATTTTCCATAAAACATCTTTATACACTTATAATAAATCTTTTTGGCTTAAGCTAACTCAGGTTGATATCTGTTGCAAACAAAAGCAGCTTCAACTAATATAACAAACAGCCCAGGGATTTAATGTCTTGGCCAGCAACAAAACAATGTGCTTACAAAGAATCTCAGTGAGTTTGATTTGGCTAAGTCAAGGGAAAGTTTCATTTTATCATTAGTAGTTAATGATACAACATCAATAGTAAGTTTTCATACCATATTGTTCAGTCGGTCATCAACACCCTCATTGCTCCAGTTTGGTAAATCCTGATCATTCAGGCCTTCTTCAAAAGGACCTCCTCCTGTGGCCATCCTGGTTTTACCAATTAATTTTCTGCAAAACAAGTGAAAACTAACATTTTTAACACATAAAAACAAACTCTTAATGATTTTTAAATCATTCCATGAAGCTTAGTGACATAAAAGAAATCTCAGAAAAGTTGATTTTATGAAATAAAAAAAGAGGTAGTGTCAACCACACATCATAGACAAACTGATTTAGCAGCCATACAGATACTACAATAAACATGAGTTAAGGAGCTGGAATGATGGAAAAGGGAAGGAAAACTTCAAAATATCCACTATGTGTACTGGCCTACATGTTTTCAGGTCACTCTATTTAATTAGTTGAACACAGTCCTAAAAAGTAAAGGAGTGAGATAGGAAAAAGTTATTAATGGCTAGAACCAAAACCACTCTTAGGGAAAAAAACCAATATTCCCAAAGACCTAAGAATTTGTTTGGTGTCAAAGTTTCAAAGAGGGTAGAACTGCTCTGGATGCAGAAAAGTTTGGTTTTAACAGGAAGGTAGTGTTAAGCAAGGTAGAAAGAAGACAGAGAAAGAGGCAGGCCTAGTTCAGTGAATGGTCAATAAAAGCCAAAAATACAGTGGCCTGAAACATTTAAGAAGAGTGATGCCTATTGCTTTACTTTAAATTATATTGCTGCTACCTCAGTTTTCCCTAATGTCGACTAGTCTACCAAAGTCGCAAATTCCCCCTACTAAAATAAAAAACTTAGGATTTTTGTGAATATCCAGGGAAGTACTGAATTTCATACCCAGGTCAAAGAGATGAGTAAAGAAAGAGCAATGGTAGAAGAAGACGCTCAGAAGCAGAGATAATCAGCAGAAAATGAGATTTCTACATAACCTTGTGGAGGACTCTGGCTTTCCACAGGGTGTGGAAGTGCCCAAACCTGAGCAGGACTGAGTGAAAGAGATGGGCAGATAATTTTATCTAGAATTCAAAGGGCAGAGAAAGCCATTAGACAGGAGGGTTATAATAGGTTCCTGATTTTACAAATAACACTAACACTCAAAGAAGTCAGATAATTTCTCGAAGGTCACTCAGCTAAAAATGGCAAAAAGGAATAGATATCCAAGTTGCTATGACTGTAAGATCCCAACTTATCCCATTCACTAGAGCAAAAAATTAAAAGCATTATCATCCATGACAAAGTAATCTCACAGATGTTTTAATGCTAGAATATCTATTAGAATAATATATTAATAGATCACAAAGAGGTTAAATTTTATCACTCAAAGAAATGGTGATAAAATTCAACACTTAATTTGAAAAAAAATCTTAGTGGCGCCTGGGTGGCTAGCTCAGTTGGATATCAACTTTCAGCTCAGGTTGCAATCCTGGAGTCCCAGGATCAAACCCTGCATCAGGTCTCCTGCTAAGAGAGGGTCTGCTTCTCCCTCTGTCCCTCATCCCACTCATGTTCTCTCTCACTCTCTTGGTCTCTGTCACAAATGAGTAAAATCTTTGAAAAAAAAAAAAGAAAAAAAATCTTAAAAAGTACAAATATACTGATAGTATAAATAGTTATATATACTACTATTTTTTTTTCAATAAGCATATATTACTTTAATAATTTTCTAAGGAGTTGAAAGAAGTATATACTTTAAACCAATAGCCAACAATATTAAAATAAGAAATGAAGGGACGCCTGGGTGGCTCAGTTGGTTAAGCAGCTGCCTTCGGCTCAGGTCATGAATCCAGCATCCTGGGATGGAGTTCCACATCGGGCTCCTTGCTCAGCAGGGAGCCTGCTTCTCCCTCTGCCTGCCACTCTGCCTGCCTCTGCTCACTGTCTCTGACAAATAAATAAATAAAATCTTTAAAAAAATAAAAAATAAGAAATGAAGGACATCCCTATTAAAATAAAGATCAAAACAAAAATGTAACATATCAGTTATTTAGCATTGTTTTTAAAGTTCTACAAAATCGAAAAACATGAAACATAAATATTAACATTAAGAAGACAAAAGGTGGTATTCTTAAAATATGCATTAAAAAACATACAGAACTTCAAAATATCACCAACAACCACACAGAAAATATACTGGAGAAAAATAATGCCCTTGTAATAGGTGACCAAAACAAGAAAACATCTAGGAATAATGTAAATTTTGCCCTAAATTACGAAGCACCAGTAAACTATAAAACAATGTAAAAGAAAATTTTACAAAGTAGAAAAACAATCTTCCCTGATGAAAGGACAAATTTTATAAACACACCATTTTTTTCTAAATAGAGACTTAATGAATTCCCAGTGGAATTCTTCTTAGAATCTGACAAAACAAATCAGTACAAAAAATTTAAATGTATGAAAAATAAAAGCAAAAGTAGCAATAGAGGTTGGGAGAGTAGAAAACTAGTCCCAAGAGATATTCGCTCATACTGAGTACCTATATGACTAAATTAGTATTAGTCATATACCCCTTGCAAAATCCTAAAATACACCTAATTAGAAAAATATAATGAAGAAAATTAATCACAGCTAACAACTATTTTGTTTACTATATACCAACACCATGCTAAATATTTTATAAACATTCTATCGTTTAATCCTCATAAAAATAACATGATACAGGATGATTTAGGATTATTCACTTGATGGGACAAATTGCTAACAATTTCGAAAAAGATTATTTAGGGATTTAATAGCATTTCTCAACTAGATTCCTTCATCTCAAATACAGAACACAGAAAAATGATCTGAGTAATATTTTTTTCAATTCTCTCAAGGATGGTACATACCCAGTACCATTCCAGACACAGAAGAATTTATTCACAGTAAACAATAGATGCCTTAGAGCTTAATTCTCTCCCAATTGAAAAAGGCCATCTTATACCGTAACACCAAGATAATAAGTAGATTAAAAATAGATCAGGAAGATTAAAAAAAAAATCAAACAGACAGAAAATAAAGAAAACAGGATGGGCTCTAAAAATAAAGATCCTACAAATATGGAATGCAGAAATAAAAGAGAAAAAGTGTAAAAGATTGTATTCACATAAAATAAAATCCCAAGTTTATAGAGAATAAATAGTAAATGACAAACCAGGAGGGAAATCTGGAAGAAATATGAAGCACACAGTGAGTATCTTTATAAAGAATTAATGGGGAAAAAGAAAAATAAAAACACTAAAAATAAGAAAACAGGGCGCCTGGGTGGCTCAGTGGGTTGAACCTCTGCCTTCAGCTCAGGTCATGATCTCAGGGTCCTGGGATCGAGTCCTGCATCAGGCTCTCTGCTTGGTGGGGAGCCTGCTTCCTCCTTTTTCTCTCTGCCTGCCTCTCTGCCTACTTGTGATCTCTGTCAAATAAATAAATAAAATCTTTTTAAAAAAAACAAGAAAACAAAGTCAGTATAAACAGGTAACTTAAAAAGTTAGTAAACATAAAATGATAAAAATATTAACAATAAAGTTCAGCTGCAAATTAAAATGAGGGACTATTAAATTTGCTGTATTTCCTGATCCTGATGACAGCAAAAGGAAACTGGAACTCTTAGTCAGTATCTTGAGAGCTAAACTTGCATAACCTTTCTAGAAAGCATTTTGGCAATACTGTATCAAGAACTAAAACTGGGGGCGCCTGGGTGGCTCAGTGGTTTAGGCTGCTGCCTTCAGCTCAGGTCATGATCTCAGGGTCCTGGGATCAAGTCCCACATCGGGCTCTCTGCTCAGCAGGGAGCCTGCTTCCTCCTCTCTCTCTGCCTGCCTCTCTGCCTACTTGTGATCTCTCTCTGTCAAATAAATAAATAAAAATAAAATCTTTAAAAAAAAAAAAAAAGAACTAAAACTGGGTTTTGACCCAGTAATTCTACATCTCCAGAGCTAAGGTAAGAAAATAAACTTGAATAAGGGAGAGGGAACTATAATGCAGAAAATAGTTTATTATGCTATAATTGTGATAAATTGAAAACTGAATGTTAAACCGTAGGCTGGATGCTATTAGGAAACAGTACCCTTCAAAACATATATAATTATGAAGGCTGAACGATACTGCCTGTGTATATAATATCAGAATATAAAAGAGGAAAAAAGCAATATGCAAAACTGCATACAGATTAGGAAAAACTAAAACTAAGAATATATACTAAAGTGCTTACATGAAAGCAACTGTTGGTTGTGGAGGTAGGAATGTGATCATTTTTCCTGTCTTCTCATGTATTTTTAGCAATACTTTGCACTGTTTTTTACACTAGAAATATATTTTAGAACTTAAAAAATAACTGATACTCATAGAGAGGTATGTCCAATGAGCTGAAATGACATTTAGATGAATCACTGAGCACCTGCTATTTCCTAGATGTACCAATATAACTTATAATATTAAATAACGGGCACTCCAAAAACTACATATGCAGTAGAGGCAACACCATCTTCAAAAGTACTAGAAACTAACTGTAAAACATAAATTAGAATGGAAACTTATTAAGGTATTCAAGTAAAAACTCTTATACACACCGATTTTTTTCCTAAAATAGTGTATGCTATGATTTCCATTAGTAGAGTAATAAAATTTACTTAGAGATAAATTAAAAATATATTTGGAGATATAACATTTTATATTTTATTTTTATATTACGATAAACTCCCCCTAAAATGAACAGCTAATTCACTCCCCATAAAATGAAAGAGATTCTTCTAAGAACCTATTTATAGGCTATATGACTTTGAACACTATTAAGTTAAGTTTTTAAAACAATTCAAAAACTAAATATTAAAATTAGTTTGGGAAAAATTGGTCAATTTTTTAAAAAATCTTTTTAAAGACCACTTACTATATAAAGTCTACTGAATTTACAAAATAAACAACTCTGTCTATAGTTATATTGTGATGAGATAAACACTCATGAGGGTAGAATATTTAATAACAATAATAATAAATGTGTTTAAAAGACACACTCCTATACAAGTATTATTATGAAGCTTAAGAAATGTCATGTAAATCAATTTTCAATATCATAACAGCTGATTTATCTAAAGGGTTAAAATCTCCCCCTATAAAATGTAGAAAATACAGGCAAGTATTTTCCTCTTCTTCATGCCAATCTCTTTACCCACCTCCAGTCATCATTAGAAATAGGCGCCTGCCTTCTAAATTTTATTTTGTAGACACATTGTTATTATTCATATAATTTTTATCATTATTTTAAACTATTATATGAAAGAATTCTAATAATAAAATACTAGGTATGTAGACAAGAAGACCAATTCAAGTAGGCTTTCAATAGCGGAATCAATAGGGCTTGGTGACTATTATGACATGGAAGATGAAAGATGAGGCAGTGAGAAAGCTGTTCAAGGATGAGTCCTACGTTTCGAGCTTGAACAACTGCATGTATGGTGATACATCTGCAGTGACTGGAAAAGGAACAGACTTTTGTTGAGAGATGATTAATTCGGTTTTAGCAATGCTGGGTTTGAGGTGAAATCTAGGCTGCAGAGAGATTTGCAAATCATCTGCTCAGAAAAGTACTCAAAATGGCACAGAAGGCACCAGGAGAAGAGGAAGAGATCAAGAGATCAAGACTAAGCCTGGAAGGACACGGATATTTAAGAGACAGGAAAAGAACACTGAAGAAGGTAGAAAGACAGGAGAGAAACCAGGAGAGTGTGCTAGAAAAGGTGCAAGTGTATAAAGGAGGAGGATATCAGTGATGTTATTCTGTCACATAAAAAGAGTACTAAGAAGTGCCCACTTGGATTTAGCAACAAAAAGGTTACTGATGACCCTGGTACTAGCAATTACAGCAGGGTGGGGAGGATCAACCCCATAACTGGAATGCTTTTATTGATAGGAAGAGGCAAAAATAAAAGAAGTCATCAGGTAATTTTTTCAAGGAATTAGCCTATGAAGGGAAACAGACAGAGATATGCATGGGGTAAGTTTTGTTAAAAGCATGTTTAAAATTTTTTGGCCAAGAGCTAGTAGAGGAAGATATTGAAGTTGCAGAAAAGAAAGGAGATAGTGTATGGTCTCTGAAAAAGTGGTAGCAACTGGGACCCAGGGTGTTAAGAAAAATGACTAGCTTTAGGTAGAGGAACACCTCTTTCTTTGAACAAAGGGGAAGGATGGAAGTAGATGGAGGCTAATGACATCTATTCATAGGAAACTGATAGAATCTGTAAGTGATGCGAAGCAGAAAGGACTGATCCTAAAATGTGAGGGTGAGACAGCAGTGTCTGAGAGATGAGAAGAGTAAAGGAGAATGATTGTGGGCAGCACTGAGGATTCAGGTGAGAGCTAGAGAACATTCACAGATATCAGTAATCTACAGTGTGAATTTTTTTCCCCAGCAGTGCTCATCGGCCCTGGTAGAATATTCCACTGAATCCATCCAAGGTGGGAGATTATGCCAGGCCGGTTATTAGAAAGACAATAAAATGGAAAAGCTGAAGCCACTGGAAAACAAATAGCACACGTCATGGATGACTGTATGGGAATAACAGGGATAACAGTAAAATTTTTCTACTTTTTAAACAAGCACTTCTATGACCTACTAAACTAAGTTGAAACTAATTAAAAGTTTCATATAGCTATTTTCGACAGCCCTATCTGGCTCCCTTACCTTGTAAAGATATAAAATGCACAAGTACTATGGCAATTTATAAACTTTCTGTGACTGATCTTTTTGAAGAAAATCCTGTCATGGGATTCTTACTACAGAGAAGTATTTATATGTATATAAAATTACAATACTGTCACAGAAATACCTATGATTGACCCAAGGTTAATCTTTGAAGTAAAAATATAAAGAAAAATTAATCAAGTTAAGAAAAAACACTATTTTTCTAAAATCTTTAAATTCAGGTATTATCTCTGAAATGGCATTAAATTACTCCTAACCATCCCTGGAAATACCATCTTAACTGTAAATAAAGGTTTTAGAAATACTCAACCTAATAAAATAATGTAGGAAGAAGTTTTTTTCTAAGTATTTACTTAGGGTTACAAAATAACCAAAGGTGGTACTTTATATATGTGTACAAGTTTTCTAAAGGCTGCATTGTTTACAGTATTTCTCTAATTATAAAAATACCTGGTACACTGTTTTGAAAGTCTTCATACAGTGTTCAAATGTACTAAGCACTTCTAATGGAAACTGAGAAGAAAATGCGTAAGTATCTGGTTTTATGTGTTGTTTAGTCAGTTTCATTTGAGGAACTTCTCAATTTCTTCTCTGTACTTAAGACAGTCAAGTACCTAAAAAAAAAAAAAAAATTCACAAAGGATTTTTCCCATAGCACTTTCAATTTGAGACTTTCAAAATTTTTTTTTTTAAAGATTTTATTTATTTATTTGACAGAGAGAGATCACAAGTAGATAGAGAGGCAGGCAGAGAGAGAGAGAGGGAAGCAGGATCCCCGCTGAGCAGAGAGCCAGATGCAGGACTCGATCCCAGGACCCTGAGATCATGACCCGAGCCAAAGGCAGCGGCCCAACCCACTGAGCCACCCAATTACCCTCTTCAAAGTAAAAAAAAAAACAACTGTTAAGACATTGGTGGGAGGGGGATAAAAAGACTGCAACAAAACATAACACTCTATCTGAATCAACAAAAATTTTATTAGACCTGTGACCAACTATTGCATTGTCTATCTTACGATACTGTCATTCTGTGCAGAGCATTTCATATCAACAAAATACGCCCTTGCTCAGAAGTGAGAACACTGCTCGCTAAGACGCCCTCCCTAAAATTTATATTCAAAACCTATTGCTTGTCATGGGTTACATATAACACCCAAATAAATCTGTAGGCCCTACTGCCACCAGCAACTTGGAATCTCAGTCTTTGCTGCCAGTCCCATATTCACTGCTACCATCTCTTCCTATCATTCCCTTCCCCTGGATCATTACAAACCTCCTATACATCCTCCACCTGTTCCCCAATATGCCTCCTACTTCTTCAAGTTCAGTAACATCCGAAATCCCTCTAAAAGCACTATTTCCTTAGCAATCCTTTCCAAAAAGGGCACTACTCTTCCTAATGCCCCAGATTCCTGAGGAAAGGATCCCATTTACAGACCATTCTTATTTAACTTATGTTTAACCTTCCTCTTCTGAACAAATTTGTCATCAAAAATATCACTCTCCATACCGTGGGCACCACTTCCTACTGTTCTCCCCAAAACAAGTCTTGTACTTTTCTTGGTGATAACTGGCTCATGGTTTCACCCTCCACATCATTCCCTACTTTCCTAATTTTTCTAAGACTGTGAATTGAGATCCAACACCCCTCTCATCTTCCCTATTCCAATACATTTCACTCTGGACTTGTAATTTGTTCAAGATCCTGAAGTTCTGAAATCCCTTCTTCTGATCATAAGTCATTGCCTTCTATTTCTCTCACTTAGTCATTCCTGCTAAACCTGCTCTTGACCCGGCTGCAAACTTCAGTCCCTTGGTCATTCTTCTTTCCAGAAATCCATTAATCCCTTGCTTCCTTACTCAACCCCAAACACAACCCAAGTAAGTCATTCCAAAAATCCCTTGCAAGCATCCTTGACTTCCTCCCCTATTTGTCCACTCTACCAATTCAATTCTGGATAAACCCCACTACCTGCTCTCTTTGCATCTATTCACAAACTGTTAAAGGATAGAGAAATAATTATAAAATGTGATTGGCTATGTTCACTATTAAGGTATATTATACTGTACACACACAAACACATACTTTCAAAACATAGGTTTACTCCATGAGATAAGGCACCTTGTCTCATGGAGCAAACCTATGTTTACCTTGTCTGTTTTGCTCACTGCCGTATCTCTAGTACTTTATAATCATTAAGTCACCCACTGTATGTACTGAATTATATTTGTTAAGATGAATGTATTACTATGTACTTTGCTGGCTTCCAAATAAATTCCCTAGTGCAGTTATTCCAAACACTTTCTATTTTTCCCAAGTGTCAAATATACTTATCTCCTTTACAAATGGCCAAATTCTTTAATGAGAAAATCAAGATCTTCTAAAGTGAGTTAAAAGAATTTTCCCTATATCTTTATTCCCTCTCATCTATCCTCCCTCACGTTTAAATTATTCTACAACTGGTTTTATAATTCTTTTTATTTTACTAAATGCCTGCTGTATCATTCTAGTGTTAAGAACTCTAATACACACTCACATTTGACCTTCCCTGAGTTTGATTTTTCTTGTCCTATTATTCTTCCAATTAAAAAAAAATACTGAAAAGTATAATAAAGACATAAATGAACTGCCAATTTTCTCATGATAGTTGGCTTAGATCATACGGGAACTAAGGAGTTACCTGCTTTCCTGGAAAGCAAGCAACCCACTGAAAATGTGTTGTCTTAAAACTTTATAACAGCGGAATTAAATTCAGACTCTGACAATTTTCTTAAAAAAGCAATTACTTCTAAAATGCTTTTTAACAAAAATTTATTCTGATCTTCATCCTTTAGTCATTTTATTTCTAAATTGTCCTTAGCAAATAATTACTTAACTTTCCCTCAATAAACTTTCATTGACTTTTTTTTTGCTGGTCAGATTTGACAATGCACTATGGATATAAACTAATGTTTACCTTTAGGCACCTAAGAGAAAAAAAAAGCACAATTCAGTCAACAGTATATGCAATAAGCTCAAAAAGTAGAGAAATTTGTGCATAAAAATTTTGAAAAATCAATTAACAGAAAAGTTGCAGAAAATGACTTAAGATTAAATGGATTTGGAGAGGCAAATCCAGTAGCTGTTATAGGACAAATTCAAACTCAAATGGGCTGAAGAAATCCTGTGAAGAAAAAGACATTTCAAAAGGCATTATTTAAATTATTTGGTATTTAATAATTAGGAATGACACGGCTCTTTTCTAGCAAAAGTATGAAAGCAGAACAAAGTGGCATGCCAAAAAGCAAGGCACACAGGGCAGTACACCCAGAAGGTCTGTTGACTAGAGTGGGCCCTCAACCACGCACTGATATGTTGATAGCAGTCTCCATTGAAAAATCTTCCAACTACAATACGAAGAACAATAACACAGGGGTGTCTGGATGGCTCAGTTGGTTAAGCATCTGCCTTCAGCTCAGGTCATGATCTCAGGGTCCTGGGATCAAGCCCCACATCCCGCTTTTGCTTGGTAGGGAACCAGCTTCTCCCTCTCCCTCTGCCTGCCACTCCCCCTGCTTGTACTCTGTCCTGTTGCCCCTCCCTGTCAGATAAATAAATAAAATCTTAAAAAAAAAAAAAAAACCACAAACAGCAATAACATATATAATGATGACAAATTACCTGTTTAAAAACTAGTTTTTACAGCTCAGAAACGGCTCCTTTCCTGCTTCACACTTCAAAGTTGTTGCCTGCTTGTGACTAAAAACAACAAAAACACTTCAGTGAATTCTTTACTTACACTATGAAGTATAGAATAACAAATACTATATATATATATATATATATACATATACACACACGACCTAAAATGTTTAGAAAAATGAACAAAAAAAGAAATATCCAACTTATCAATATTTTAGACTGGTTACTTGAATCCTTTCGGAAAACAATGTGATATACTTAAAAGTTTAAATCCTCCAAACTTGTAAGATTCTACCAAACAACGTGATCCGTTAATATAGCTACTTTGGTAGGTAATAAAAATCGTTAACCCCAATTACCATGTAAAGATTCATGCCGAAGTTTACTCCTCATATTGTCATTAACTTTCCGCCACTCAAACTATTCAAAAACTTTGTATATTCAATGATAAAAAAAAAAAAGATTTCTTTACTTGAAACCTAGCTACTTAAAAAAAAAAAAAAACTGTCACTGTATACACACAAGGTTTACCTTCAGTTCAAAAACCCAGTATTGTAATGGTTTCCAGGACTCGCACCAAAAAGGTAAGAGGCAAAGAAAAGAGCAGGTGCACCCAAGCTCTGCAACACCCACTCCAGTAACCAGAGAATACCAGGAGGCGGAGTCTGGAAAGCAGTTATGGGGCGAGGGTGATAGGGGCGCCCAGAAAGCCCGGTTCTTCCAGCGCCAAAATACGATCCCTCACTCATACCGCACAGAACGCAAACCTCAAACCGGTCAAAAAAGAAAAAAGAAAAAAAAAATCGAACAAGGCGAGATCCTCAGGAATGGGCCGCAGGATGAAAAGTTTGGATGACCCGCCCCCCTAACAGGGCCTACCATCCAATCCCCAAACACCAGTTTCTGCAAAGCAAGCAATGTTTCCCTAATCCCACTTGGCATTTAGTTTTCCCCATTTTAGGCCTTTTCTTACTGGACCTACACTAGGACACGGAGAAGCGGAGCAATGGGAGGGGGGAGAGAATAGCTGTTAAATTATCATTCCTCTCCCAAGTATAAACCACCTCTTCTCCAAAGTTAGGAACGCCTCCTCGCCCCCCCGCCCCGACATCCCTCGCCCAGTCTTTCAGCTCTAAGAATACCCGAGACAACAAAAATCCGCTGCTCACAGCCCCACGCAAAAGTCGCGTCGCTCCTCACCCGGCCTTCTCCACCTAAAATTCTGGACACCGAGAGCGCCAGAGAATGGAATTTGAGAGGGGGTGGGAGCGGGCGCAGTCACGTACACTAAGGCCACTAAGGCCCCGTGCTATGGAGAACTAAAGCTCCATCCCTGGCAACCAAACCACAGCCCCCGCTCCGCTCCCTCCACTTGCAAGGGGCATTCCCCTGGATCGCCCGAAACGCAGGGCTGCCTCCTCCTCCCGGCCAGAAAATGAGGGGGGGGGGGCAGCAACAGGGGGTTCTGCAGTCGCTAACGCGTCCCTAAATGCTCACCCGGAGACTGCGTCCTCCGTCCCGAGGTAAGGGGCGGACTGTCTGCCTAGGGGACCTGAAGCTGGCAACAAGAAGACCCAGAAGCTCACGGAGAGGCGTGGGCCCGAGGCCAGGCCCGATAGGGTAAAGTGTCCCAAAGCCGTTGCTCTCCCGCCCCTGCGCCGCGCTGCCCTCGGTTGCCAAGGGCTGGGGACGCGCAGCATTACCTGTAAACGAAGCAGCTGCTCCTGCCAAGGGTGGAGTAGCGGTCAGGCCCTACGATCCGCCACCGGCAGCGGTCTTCCCTTAAAGACTGCAGCTGGGAGCGCACACAAGTTCCCTGGCTGCCTAGGGCCCAATGGCCGCCTTCTCTACCTTAGCTGCTCGGCGCCAACCGCCGCAGCCACCGCCATCTTAAGATCTCATTGTGGTGGGAGAAGAGGGCGGGGGGACTGCAGAAGGGGCAACGCGGCGTGAGACTGCGCCGTCTCCTCGGCAACGGCCGCGCGGGGGCGAGAACTCGCCGGGGCGGGAGCCGCAGTGCGATCAAAGCGCTAGACTGGAGTCATGTGACCGCCGGAGTCTGTGGTGTCACTTCGGGCCCTTTTGCCTGGAACCGCTAACAGAACGAACAACCGGAGACTGCGTATCCCAGAATGCCAATTTGACCCTGGTTTATAAGCGTCCGTCCGTCGGTCAGGAGAGGGTTAACCGCAAATCCCGGCATGCCGTGAACCTCGCGGCACTGCTCTGTGAGCTGGTGGCTCTGGGCCTGTGCGGAAGCACCTTGAGCTTTCACTTTAGCTGGAAAAACTGAGGAGAATCGTTCTGGTTTCCTGGGCGGCTGTCAGCTCCAGACCCTGCGGGGGGACCGGGGTGGGCCGGGGAGTCGGGGGAGAAAGACCTAAGTCGCTCCTCTGGTTCTTGCCCACCCTCATCCGGAATTAGGAAGAGATGGAACTAGAAGGGTTGTTACCATCTAGTCCTGATTTTACAAGGTGGAGATTAATCACGGGAAGTTAATTGGCTAAGCCAATTAACCATATAGGTAGTCAGTGGGAGAATCCTAAATGTTAATAATGAACACCACCACCTTGGATGAAAGTCCTACTTTTCCCTTGGAAGAACCAGACGATTTTAATCAAAATTTAGTATAGGGAAATTTTCTTTTAAAAACTAGTCTCTGGGGCGCCTGGGTGGCTCAGTGGGTTAAGCCGCTGCCTTCGGCTCAGGTCATGATCTCAGGGTCCTGGGATCGAGTCCCACATCGGGCTCTCTGCTCAGCAGGGAGCCTGCTTCCCTCTCTCTCTCTCTGCCTGCCTCTCTGCCTACTTGTGATCTCTCTCTCTCTCAAATAAATAAATAAAAAAAAAAAAATCTTAAAACCTAGTCTCTGAATTCTGTTTTGATTTATGCTCCCATCTCAGCAGAAGCTCTATCAAGGATGGTAAATTGACAGGTTCTCTCTTAGTTTAAAAAAAAAAAAAAATCAAGTGAGTGAATTCTAAGATCTAATTGGCTTTGTTTGACAATTCGTGACTTAAGCAGCATTCCAACCAGCAAATAGAAAGGAGATCCTTGGAGCTGTAGAAAGGGCAATGTTTTTAAAATCGGGAAGGGGTTGGAAAAAGGAAATAATTAGCAAAGAGGTTGCCTTCCTAAGTAGAAGAATGGCCTGCCAGATGGATTACTGACCTACTGATAACCAAATAAGTCCAGGGTGACTAGTTAAAGGTTATATTCCTGGGGTGTTGAAACTGCAGTTAGGTTAGGTATTAAGCCTTAGTTGGCTGACGTGAGGTTTAGCACACGTGACTCCATTTGAGGCCTGCTGTTTCCTTGTTAACACTCCTAACACACTGGGAGAAAAAAAGTGATAATGACTTTCAAGGCCTTTAGTGTGCCTCCCTGAAAAGTTAAAACACCTTCAATTTTACTTAAATGCAGGGGCATTCTATTTTTAGGCAGTTTGTGAGATGAGTTTGTTTTAACAAAAGAAGAGTAGAGTGAATAAAGAACATTTAGTTTCCAACAACAAATTGTTCTCAATCACAACAGATATTGTTCAAAAAACCAAATAAAAGAATCCTATCTTAATACATAATTCAGGTAAATAAAACTCTTCCTGAAACTATCCTCAGATTCAGTCTTATTGCAATGATATATTTTTGAGTACATTCTATGTATCTAACGTTGGTAATTACTCTGGTAACAAAAGCAGCCCCTACCCTTGAAGGGTTCATCTCACCCTCTGATTCCCTACCCCTCCTTCGTTTTTCCTTGAAGGGCTGATATTTTAGTGAACGATGGAGAAATAGAATGTGATGTAAATAAATTCTGCTTTGTAAGAAAACAAAGTGCTATGGGAATCCAAAGCACAGAGTGCTCCAGGCCCCATTCTAATTCCACCACTCCATAGCTCTAAAATTTTGCTCATTTCTTAACTTTTCTGTCTCAGTTGTCCCATCTACAAAATGAAGGGGAGAGAATCCTAATATTGCCACCCTTGTGGGAATATTTTTTTTCAAGTAGTATTTATTTTGAAGAAGGCACAAGCTAAGCATTTTATCTGTTATAATTTTCTTAATTCTCCCAACTATCCTGTAGAGATTGATCCTGCATTTGTTCCATTTTAGAAACAAAAGTTTAAATAAATCACCAAAATTCTGACAGCTCCAAATGGTAGAGCCCATGTGAAACAGGTCTACTGAACATGTTGGAGGGATGTTTGGATTAAATAAGAGAATGAGTGGAAAAAATTACTAGCATATGGGAAGGCTCCAAAATATTAGCTATCTTTATTATCATCACCATAATCATCATTTTGTTTATGTATATATGTATATATATATAAATTTTAAATATGTAGAGGCTATTGTCATTCAAACAATTCAAATGATTCAAAAGCATTACATAATATGGTCTTTATGCTTTTTAAATATATGACCTCTAAAAAATGTCAATACCATTATGTCTGTTTAGTGGGGGGAGGAGTCTGAGAAATTTTTACATTAAAAAGAGATCCTCAAACTCAAATATGAGCATTATTGATCTAAAGCAAAAGACAAAGAAAAAAAACCTGAAAAAGTGTAAAATTATTCCAGATTTCCAAAACCTTAACATCTAATTCAGAAAATAAACCGTAAGCAAACGAATCCATTTAGTATCAGTAATGTATGAATGAAATGATACTGACAGTAAGTGCTTTAGGAATTCAGAGAAAGAATATTGATATATTGCCTCAAAAATAATTATAGTTCCAATTTCTGCATGCAATGAAATTAGGGGCAACAGTCTAGTGGAAATGTAGATGGGGAATGAGTGGTCTCTCAGAGACATATGTTGAAACTACCTCTCAGTTTCCTACATTTAAGAACAACATAAAACATGTATTAAACATGGGGGAGGAGACCCAAATGGAAACAAGCACACTTCAAACACATAGTACATCCAGAATTAGTGATGGATAATGCAGAAACCAGACTGGATGAAGTAGAGAATTCAGATGGGATGGGGAATAGGGAGGCAAGAGAAGAATAGGTTTCTATATGTTTTGTACAAACTGTAGAAAATCTTAAATGTTGATCTGAAGAGATTGGGCTTTGTTCTGTGGATAGTGTAAAATCACACTGAGTCTTTAGAAGAAGCAATGATACAATGAAGTAGTTATTTTAAGACTTTAGCAGCAAGGTTTAGAACAAGCTAGGGAGAGCGGGAGATGAAGAGAACAGGTAGTAACTGGCATGAAGTAATTAAGGCCCAGCCTAAGGTAGTAGCAGAATGAATCAAGTCAAGGAGTTGGATTCTGATTGGTTGTCATGGTGTGTAAAATAGCATTTTCATATTTAAGATAACACTGACCAGGGGGTGCTGACAGTAGGACATTTTGTGCTTTATTATTTATCTCTTTAATGTGTTCTGTGTTCTTTTCCCACAGGATTTAAGTAGAGTGAGAGCAGAAACCCTGCCTTTTGTAGTTTTTTATTGTCACAAATGCCTCGCAGAGTCATTTACTGTATTTTGAGATTCACAAATTTGGTCTTTGAAAAAACAGTTTTTTGCAGTACCTAGTTTTACCTTCAGGTGGTGATAGAACTTAAAGGAAAAATCTTTAGTGCCCCCCCCCATTACAACTGAATTTTATGATTGTTTTTATATGTGATTTTTTATACACCGTAGAGAAAAATAGACATTTGTGTAAATTATAAAGCACAATAATAAGAGAAACCCTCAATAACCCACCACCTAAGCTAAAACATAGAATATAATCAATCTATTTAAAGACACCTTATACTTTTCTCCAAGCTCATTCCCTTTTGCAAACATAAATACTATCCTGTATGATCTTGGTGCTATCATCCTTTCATTTTTCTCAAATAACTATATGTACATATCCCAAAATAATGTATTGTTTGGTTTCACTTTTTTCAAGCTTTATATAAATGACATCATACTGAACATATTTTTTTTAAGATTTTTTTTTTATTTATGTATTTGACAGAGAGAGATCACAAGTAGGCAGAGAGGCAAGCAGAGAGAGTGAGAGGGAAGCAGGCTCCCCGCCGAGCAGAGAGCCCGATGCGGGACTCGATCCCAGGACCCCGAGACCATGACCCGAGCCTTTTTGTTTAACTTGTTTTTTCATTCAGCATTGTTTCTGAGATTCATCTATGTTGATGGGTAGAAACACAAACTCTTAAGAGTAGAAATAAAATTAATTTTGGAATATTTCTAGAGTTGAATATAAATGATATTATCTTTATTCTTCATATGAGCTTTGTGACTAACTTGATGGAGGAAGGAACTGATTATATAAACAAGGGATAGTTGAAGAACTCTGACCTAGTTCTTACATTTTTTGGTTAAATTTAAGCACTTTATTTCTCTCCCTTCATCTAGCCCAGAGTTTCTCAATCATGGCATGATTGACATTTTGGGCTGGCTGATTCTTTGTTTCAGGGGGCTGTCCTGTGTGCTACAACATATTTATCTGCATGCCTGACCTTCTCCCATTAGATGCCTGTAACACCCTATCTCCCCAGTTGTGACCACCAGAAGCGTCTCCTGGCATTGTCAAATACTGTCCATCCAAGGAGGGTAAGGTGGAGGGTGAGGGCAAAATCACTCCTTAGAAACACTGAGCTAAACTTTGCTTTGAGAAAATCATGTTACTGTGAATTTTTCTCTTTTTTTCTTTTTTTTTAAAGTTTTTTATTTATTTTATTTAACACAGAGATTACAAGTAGGCAGAGAGGCAGGCAAAGAGAGAGAGGAGGAAGCAGGCTCCCTGCTGAGCAGAGAGCCTGATGTGGGGCTTGATTCCAGGATGCTGGGATCTTGACCTGAGCGGAAGGCAGAGGCTTTAACCTACTGAGCCACCCAGGCGCCCCACTGTGAATTTTTCTAATGTGCCTCTTTTGCTCAAAAACCTAAACTTTTGAATAATTAAATCATGTATTATATAAAATTATAACAACTAATTATTTCTAATATTTCAAGGCTTTTCTTACCTTCCTCTGTTTTCCCCATATCTAATTACCTTGACATCTCTCATTACTGCCTAGTTCAGAATTCTTTATTAGATTCCAAATACCTAATTGCTGCTCTCAAGACATACAATGTTAATGTTTATACCACTCTGAACTGCCTTTTCCTCCATAACCAGTTTATGTTCTTTTCTTCCAAAAATCACTCATTCGATAAACGTACCCTTATGGTTCTGACAATTCTTTTTTTTTTTTTTAAAGATTTTATTTATTTATTTGACAGAGAGAGATCACAAGTAGGCAGAGAGGCAAGCAGAGAGAGTGAGAGGGAAGCAGGCTCCCTGCCGAGCAGAGAGCCCGATGCGGGACTCGATCCCAGGACCCTGAGATCATGACCTGAGCCGAAGGCAGTGGCCTAAACCACTGAGCCACCCAGTCGCCCCGGTTCTGACAATTCTAACTGTATTTGCATTTCATCAGTCTTAACACGGCTCAGCTCCTGTGATTGTGATGTGCTGTTTCTTATATATTCTTCTGTATATATTCTTGGGGGTCTATGTATTTTTTACCCTACTTTCTCTAGTCATCATAAACCAGATCAGAGCGGCAACAGTGTAGTCCTGTGTGGAATGCTTGCTTCCCAGGACATATCAAGTCACAGGGGCTTAAATAAAGGAATATAATAAAAAACTACAAAGAAAATCATCTATACCTTATTTCCTAGCCTCCCATCACCTCTACATTATATGATATTGAAAGTACTAGATATACACAGATGTAGGTTAATTAAGTAGAGACATCAGGCAATTAGGTGGGAAGGTTCCCAAAATAGAAAAATATAGGCTGATACAGATTTTGTTTTCTAATTCATATGAAAAATACTAGAAAAGTATGAAAATTAGGGGCTCCTGGTTGGGCTCATTCAGCTAAGTGTCTGACTCGTAGTTTCAACTCAGGTCATGATCTCAGGGTCCTGGGATCAAGCCCCAAGTTGGTCTCCAAGCTAAATGGGGAGTCTGCTTGAGATTTTCTCTCTCCCTCTCCCTGTATCCTACCCCCACTCCCACTCTGTCTCTCTCTCAAATAAATAAATCTTTATGAAAATGGAAAGTATGAAAATTACTCCTCAGCTTTTACTTTAATAATGCTGTTATTGAAAATAAAATTATATGAAGTGAAAACTCAACAATTGCCATGGTTGTAAGGGAGTAAAGTCTGGAATGACTTTATAAAAGATGAACTGTGAGCCAGAAAAGTGTCTTTTCTCACATAAATAAGGAGATCTGTAGGTGACGACTAGATCTGGTATATGCTTGCAAATAAGCATGGGATGTGAAGAAGTTCCAATATGACTGGGATACAGTGATCTATATTAAATCCACTACATTATATAGGGAAGCAACAGCTATTTGTGTTATAATTTTTCCTCTTTTACCATAAAAAAGGGCTTTTCACACTTCATTTTTCCTTCTGTAAGATTCTAAGGTAAGGGAAAAAATGGCAAAATGTGTGTGAATTCAGATTAACCAGGAAAGAGGTTAGAATGCCTTTCTTTACCACCAGAGCACTAAGTAATTTTAAGGTTACAAAGATACAGATGTAGTAAAAAGAAGGACCATATGCATCCTAATGTTCTTAGCAGCAATGGCCACAATTGTCAAACTGTGGGAGACAAGATGTCCTTCAATAGACAAATGGATAAAGAAGATGTGGTCCATATATACAATGGAATATTACTCAGCCATCAGAAAGGATGAATATCCAACTTTTGCATCAACATGGATGGGACTGGAGGATATTATGCTGAGTGAAATAAGTCAAGCAGAGAAAGTCAATTATCGTATGGTTTTGCTTACTTATGGAACATAAGGCATAGCATGGAGGACATTAGAAAAAGGAAGGAGAAAATGAAGGAGGTGTAGGGAATCAGAGGGTGAGATGAACCGTGAGAGACTGTGGACTCCAAGAAACAAACTGAGGGTTTTAGAGGAGAGGCAGGTTGGGGGGATGGGTGAGCCCAGTGGTGAGTATGGGGGAGGGCATGTATTGCATGGAGCACTGGGTGTTATATGTAAACAATGAATCTCAGAACACTACATCAAAAACTAATGACGTACTGTATGGTGACTAACATAACATAATTACAAATAATTAAAAAAAAATAATTTCCAGGGTTAAAAACGGGGATGTTGGGAGGCAGGATGGACAATGCAGTCTAGAAAAGGAAAAGTGTAAACTCCTCACAACAGGTCCAACAGAATGGTGTAGAGCAGGGATTGACAAACATTTTCTGTAAAAGGCCAGATACTAAATATTTTAAGTATTGTGGGCCACACAGTCTCTGTCTCAACTACTTAGTTATGTGATTGTCAAGTGAAAGCAGCCAGGCAATACATAATGGATGGGCATGGCTGTGTTACAACGAAACATTATTTTTGGATACTGAAATTTAAATTGTATGGGATTTTCCCATGGCACAAAATATTAATCATCTGCTGGGTTTTTCCAACTATTTAAAAATATTAAAACAGGGGATGCCTGGGTGGCTCAGTTGGTTAAGCGGCTGCCTTCAACTCAGGTCATGATCCCCAGGTCCTGGGATGGAGTCCTGCATTGGGCTCCTTGCTCTATGGAGCGCCTACTTCTCCCTCTGTCTGTCTGTCCCCTGCTTGTGTGCTCGCTTGTTCTCTCTCCTTCTGACAAATAAAATAAAAGTCTTTTAAAATAAATAAATAAATAAATAAAAATATTAAAACAGTCAGTGGGCCCAATTTAACCCATGGGCCATAGTTTGCTGACACCTGATGTAGAGTTCTCAACATGGAAAGTTTTTAGATAATTAATGAAAGATTGAAGGAGAAATTAGCAATGAAGGAAAATGTAATTTCCTTACTTTGCAGGAGGGTTATTTTACAAAGAGTAGTTTCAACTTATAAGAAAGGGAGGATATAAAGCAAATGTAACTGAACAACATTTGCAGGTATTAGTTTATACTATTTTCTTACACATTCTGTTCCCTACCACACCCTACCCCAGCCCACCCCTATCCTGGCTAGTTGCAGCCCTGTGTTGCCTCCAGCAAGGATTGTCACAGCCGCTAATACCAAGAACAAAGAATACAACCTTTAGACAAGGAGAAAAGCTGAAAATCAGTCAGAGCAGTTCCCACTCCTCATAATTTGCCTGGGTGGTAAAAGGAAGAACTGGTGGGAAATTCAAAGAATTTTATGCTTTTGGGTGCATCTCTGAAAGGGAAGAGGAGGAAGGTGCAAGCTGTGGGGCTCTATGATCGGGAGCCTAGAAGGCTCCATGGCTGCAGTAGGGATGGGTGCTCACCGTGGCACTCGACAAAGCTCGCCCACCACATGCCCATCTGACCTAGTGGATCAAGAGTGAGATGAGGTCTCTCCAAGCCTATCAAACAGAGTCTTGAAATCCAATCAGAAAAAGCAAGAGTTGCATTCATCTTCCACATATAAGTTTGTGGCATAAGAAACATATCCCACTTTACTTACATAACTCAAATGTCAGCTACATGAGTGCTTCCAAGTCCTCAGAGCTGTTGGGGTAACCATGTCTCCATCACATACAGAGCAGGAAACTTAATTTCATATGCTGACATCTTCTAGAATGTGTCAAATTAATGTTTTCCTATTATTTCCTGCTTCTGCTGAATTCTTGATTTCTCTCAAGTCTAGCTTCTTTTGGCTGTTCTTCTCCAACCCACATCATTCCCAAGGCAGAACACAACCTCTTTCCCTTTATTTTCTCAAAATACCATGGAAACAAGGCCCCTCTGTGTGGTATACTGCTTTCCACTGAAAATTCACAGTTAATGGTGTAAGATGGGGGAGGAGGAAGAAGAATTTATACCACAGCTATTTGGACATCCCTGTTCTTTAAAGATCTTTGGCCACAATATGGCACTTCTCTCTGGCTGCCTCTTCCCCAGCTCCCTGTCATTTGGATGCATTTTTTCTCCAGATCCTACTCCCCATTCTCATCTCATTCACTCCTCCCCTTTTGTCCTTTTCCTTTTGGGTTACCCATGGAAACTCTGACTTCTTCATTAATTCTTCATTAACAGACAATTTTGTTCTCTTGCTTTTGCCTCTAGCTTATCCTGTCTCTACCCACTATTAAAATAATGCCCTTCTTCTTCTACACTGATTAATAGGACCCATTTCCTTAGCATGGAGCTCTAAGAGAGTTATGTCTTCTTTGAATGCTAAAATCAATTGCATAAGACTCTTCACTCTCCTGCTTAGCAGAAATTATAAGAAGAAATACCTCCATTCCCCTGACATCTCCACCCCCAATTATCAAGAATGAGTGGGGGGAGGGCTGCCTGGGTGACTCAGTTGGTTAGGCATCTGCCTTAGGTTCAGGTTATGATCTCAGGGTCTTGGGATCCAGCCCCACTTGGGGCTCCCTGCCCAGCAGGGAGTTTGCTTCTCTCTTTCCCTCTGCCCGTCCTGTCTCTGTCTCATGCATGCACATGCTCTCTCTCTCTGTCTCTCTCTCAAGTAAATAAAAAAATAGAATGAAGGGGGGATGGCTAAGTTAGTTCTTAGGAGCCAGTCTGTAGTCTAATCCCATAGTGGTGAGAGGTACAGAGACCCTACCGTTTTACCGATAGGTCCTCTTTGTTGTTGTTTTTGTTGTTGTTCTTTGCCACACCACACTCGTCTTGTCATTTTTGAAAACATTCCCACATGATCAGGGGCTTTTATTGTCCTCGGCAGCAGTGATTCTGTTTCTGGTCTCTCAGAAGCTTCTCATGGACTCATGGGCTGTGTGTGTGTGTGTGTGTGTGTGTGTGTGTGTGTGTGTGTGCAATAGATGGAGGAGTTGTAGGGCACCGGGAAGATATAGAAACAAGGATTCTCCTTCTAATGTTATGGTCCAGGTTTAGGTTATCCTCAGTCCCTGCTGGCTTGGGCTTCCACTCTCTGACTCTAATTAGCAAAATCCCTGCAAAGGCTGCAATCCTGTACTAAAGCAGGACAACCCCACTGCTTCTTGCAAAGCTAGTGAAACACTGTAGCAAGTGGATAAAAGCATGTTTCTAGGGCCAGACTACTTCAGGTCAAATCCTGTTGTATGTGACCTTGAGCAAGTGGTGAACCCTCTTTATGTCTCAGTTACCTCGTTGAAAAAATGGAAATAAAAATAATACCTATCTCTAAGGGCTGTGTGAGGATTAAATGAATTAATACATAGCTCAGATAGTACCTGGCTCACAGTAAATGACTTGTAAATGTTTATACTTTATAAATTTACAAAGAAAGCTTTGTGCTAATGTTGACTTGGGCCTCCATGTTTTCAGAATCCCATCCTGTACTCCCATTTTAGCCTAGATTTCAAAACATTCACACCATACTCCACTGGCTTTAAACACAGGGACTACGTGACTGCCTCTGGAAACCCACACTGAGGTTGGATCACCACAGGAAAGAAACTGGATTTTATCTTATTGATTATGGAACACCACCAAACCTTTTTAAGTAGAAGAGTGTTGTAGTCATATTTGCTTTTTCTTTTTTTGTTTAACTGTGCGGGAGTTAGTCTGCATGGAAAAAAACTGGAAGCAGATTGATCAACTACAAGTTACCAGTGGATTACACTAAGGTGATGAAGACATAAATTAAGGTGTCAGTGGCAATGGGACTGATGAAAAGAGTTTGGCATTTAGAGGATAGAATCAATAGGACTTACTGAAGAATGAAATGAGGGATGAGACAGAGGAATGATGTCTGATAATTCAAAGCTTTGAAACGGGTTAAATGAATAAATAGTGGTTTTACCAACTCCTTCTGTTCTTTCCAAGGGAAGAGGGCGAGTGAAGAGGAAGCCACCGTAATGACTTCAGTTGGAAGCTAGTAGGCTCTTGGACAAACACTTTCTGGAGTTACAGAGAGACAAGTAAGAGTTGGAGTTAAATATTTGGGAATTGGTAGACAGTAGCGTTCAATGGACTAGCAGAGCAAGAATAGTCCACAAAGGAAAGATGAAAACCTTGGAAAGACACCCAGAAAACTAAGAGAGGGGTTTAATGAAAGCATATGGAAGAATAAGTTTTGAGGAAGAAAGAGGGTCTGAGAATCAGTGAGAAACTTCTATGAGGAAACACGCAGCCTTGTTATGAGCAGTCGCAGTCAAAGGAAGGGTTAGGAGTCCCTGGCTTTGGCTGAGAAGTTAATAGGAAATGAGATCCTGGAGTCCGTGAGTGTAGATTGTCCTCTTTACAAAGCTTAGTGGAAAGGGAAAGAGAGAAATTGGAGGGTAGGTAGAGGCAGGAATAAGGGAAGTTTTCATTTTCTAGAATTTAAAAGAATTAAGCTTACCGGGTGAAAGGTGGGCAAGACTGGAAGGACAGGGGGATGTTAAAAGTGAGAAAGGGGAAGGTACTTAAAGTAATGCAGTTCTCAAGAAGAAAGGAGAGCAGAATTCAGAGCCTGGTGGAAGGAACAGACTAAAACATGAGGAGTTAATACGTAGAGAAGCAACTCTCCAGCAATGGGGGGCTGGCACTGGTAGATATATACCCCAGGGCTCTGGCCATAGGAAGGGGAAATTCTGACGTGGGTTTCTCAGAGGTCACTTGTCTACTATAACCCACTCACAAGACAACCTCTATTGGCTGTTCTCCCTGTTCCAACTCATTTCACTATTCTCTCACTTATGCTTTCTGGAATCACCACGCGAACTACTTGCATCCAAATTTTTGTGTCATTCTCTGTTTCTGGGGAACCCCAATTTCAATAGATTGTGAGTTAGAACATTATCTCAGGCTTTCTGATTCCAGGTGTTGGGATTTTTTAGCCAAATCATACTTTATCGTTGCCCAAATTCAAGTTGTCCATTTTGCTTCTCTTTGTCTACTCCAGTCATGCTATGTCATCAAATGAGTAGTCTAGCATAAGGACCTTCTCAGGAGAGATCTGTGGAAACTGTAGAAGCTAACTGTCGATGTGTGTCACTCTCCTTCACTTCCATTATTTTTGAGTCTGACCCTTCATTTTGGGAAAGAGGTAGATACATTATATCTATGTCTACTCCTTCATCTATGTCTAAAGTGACATCTGCATTTATGTCTATATCTCTATATCTCTATATCTATGTCATCTACAAATATGTCTCTCTCTCTCCATATATATATATGGAGATATATATAAATGTGGAGATATATCTCCACATTTAATGAAAATAGATACCAGCCAGGACAGGACAGGAAGTTGAGTTATGAGTAGGAACAAGGAGGTAGTAATGTTTTAAAGTTCTTTGTTGGTTTCTGGATTCTAACTTAGGCAAAAGTGAATTTCTTGGAGTTTACTGGAGAATGTGGAACTCAGAGAATCAAAAGATATCTTGGGACATCAGGCTTCAGAGTGAGCAGGAATTAAGGGAGCTATAGAAAGCCAAGTAACAGAAAGCAAGGAGGAAAGCTAGCATGTCATTACCTGAAGTGTCTGTCCAATATGCTGCTGCCTCTGCTCTTTCTGGAATGAATGGCCTTCCTTGGGTTTCTCCTGAAGGTGCAAATTCTCTGGAGAAAGCACTGACCTTCCTTATCCCACTGCCCACCAGTGTCTCTGAGGGGGTGAGAAAAGATCTAGCCATTTGGGTTCCTGCTATGGAAGTGCTGAATTATTTTCCCCAAAAGTTATGGAGAAGGCTCAGCTAGAAATAGAGCTGCTATTGGAAAGCAGGAATTTAAGCCAGGAGACAGAAGAATAACAAATGTCAACTGCAAATCTCATCAGGTAAGGAGACAGGGCCATTGGCTGGAGCTGTACTGACTGCAGATAACACAGGACCGGTCATTGATAAGTGAAAAACCATAAGAACCTTATAATCTAGAATGCACAAGAATCCTTGCCTATAATATGTATAATGTAATATTTAAAGGACAAACTGAGAAATATGGGGAAATACTGAAATAAGCCTTAGTAGTGGAATAAAATGATGCTAAATAAAACAATCTTAGAACAGGAACATACTTATTGACATTTTGCTGTGTTTGGACCTGCAGGTCAAAGTTGACTCTCACAGATCTGAGAAAAGCTTTCTGCAGGCTGAATGAGCACCATGGCCAAAGGCACAGAAGCAGAAAATACAGCTTGTGTTTGGGAAATGGCATATACCCAGTCTGGCTGGGGAGCAAGGAACATGAGATTGTTCAGGTATTTTCTTGTGGACTTTAATTCTTTTAAAAGCTGAACAAATCTTTTTAAGACAATTACCTGCTTTGCAAAACAGTTTTTTTTTTTTTTATTCTCACTTAGCCTGTATGATCAAATACAAAAATCTGTCCCTGGATCTCAGCAATTGAAGTTCATAGCTCATATTTTGGCCTCTTGTTCTCTTTTATTTTCTAGTAGTCACTAAAAGGAATTAAAGGGCAACTGACATATCTATACACCAGTGTTCATAGGCATTATTAACAATAGCTAAAAGGTAGAAACAACTCAAATGTCTGCAGATGGATGAACAGACAAAATGCAGTCTCTGCATATAATGACATATTATTCCTCCTTAAAAGAAGAGAAATTCTGACACATGCAACACCATCAATGAACCTGGAAGACATTGTGTAAAGTAAAATTAAGCACGACAAGACAGATACTGAATGATTCCTCTTGTGTGAGGTAGCTAGTGTTGTCCAATTCCTGGAGACAAAGAATCAAATGTGATGGCCAGTGTCTGCGGGTGAGGAGAAGGGGAGTTAATATTTAATAGGGACAGATTTTCAATTTGGGAAGATGAAAAAATTCTAGAAACGGGTAATAGTAATGGTTGCACAACAGTTTAAATGTGCTAATGCCACTGAAGTGGACACAAAAATGATTACAATGGGAAAAAATGCTTAGAATGATCAATTTTATGCTGTGTATATTTTATCACAACTTTTTTAAAAAGGCAACCAATAGCCTTTCTCACTGTTTCACCAGAAAGATTCAGCAATAGGCACTCTTTAGAGTGTCTGGACTCTGCTTTCCTCCCCAAAGCCAATGAATAATTCCTGCAATTATATCCACAGATGTAGAGGAAATGGTGAAATACCACCTCCAGATCCACCCTTCATGGGAGAATTTGTTGCCCTGTTACTTGGTGTGGGCAGGCCCTTTAGGGATCCTCTCAGCTGTGGACAGCCATCTCCTTCCAAGGTCTCTCTTTGGTTTTTTGGACAGCCCACACATAATGATCCATCCAGCTGGGGTAAGGCCCGGCCATTTTGGTCCAAAGCAGGAAACCTGTAATGGATCATTTTAGTTCTGTTGGACCATTTTAACTCCACTTAGGTTCTTCCTTCCTCCAGTCCTTTCTCCTTCCTCTCCCTCCCACAGGGAGCGATCACGGACCACTCTCTCATAAATATCCTGTGCGCAACACTCTATCTCAGAGTCAGCTTGCTGGAGAACATAACCTGAATGGGCAGATGAAGTTCCATTGAAAACAGAAAGAGAGAAAAGGATGTACAAAGGCATGATAATGACAGTGGATTGCTGGTTGGGAACAATGTAAGTGAGAGGACAGTGGAGTAACCAGGATGCAACATGCAGCAAAACCCCTTTCAGAATCTCAGGCACAAATATTTTCAGATGCACAAAAAAACTAAAAAAAAAAAAAAAAAAAAAAAAAAAAAAAAAAAAATCTATCACCAGCATACAAACACTACAGAAAAAGTTAGTTTGAGGAAATTCATGAAGCTATACACTAATGATTTGTGCACTTTTCCATGTTTTTTTTGCTTTGATGCATAGTTTCTTGAAAAAAAAAAAAGAAGAGAGAGAGGCAGGAAGAGTAATGTACATTTGTTGTGTGATGAGTAAGGGTAGCTTTCTTCTCTACACAGTCTGACCCCTTAGGTCCTGGCTGCCTTAGTAACTCCCTGATGCTTCAGGTTCTGAAAGTACTTCAGTATCTGTCTAATCAAACTGCCTGTCTAATCTGTCCAGTCAATTACTGTCCTGGCTGCCTTAGTAACTCCCTGATGCTTCAGATACTGAAGGTATTTCAGTATCTGTCTAATCAATTCAATTATTTTTTTAAAAATTTATCTAAAGTTTCAAGTTTTTCTTGGTAACAATGTTGTGCTGCTTCAAGCTCTTCTTTCATTATAGATTGAAGTAGAGGTTTCTGTTACCTTTCTTTATTGGAATGTGAAATTCTTGTTCTGCTAAAACCATGAATGAATTTGGCAATGTTAGAAAATGTTGTTAGGCGCAGAGTATTGTTTCCAACTGTACTCATTGCTTCTCTATCTCCCAAACAATTATAGATTATTAAAAAATCACTTTCTTCCTTCCCACCTAAATTAGTAATCTTTATAAGCAATCTTTATAAAACTATTAATTATCTATGTGTCTCTATTGCTGCTTCACTCTCTATCAATAAAATCACAGTCCTGATCTTGTTTCAAGACAGAAGAAAACAAAAATTTATTGTATGTCTTCTGTGTATTATGCCCTATAGTAAGCAGTACATGTAAGTTATGAAGTTTGATCAAATTATCAAGTTTGAATATTTATATTGTATGCCACTACAGATTTTTATTGCAGGAATTTTTTTGTTCCATGAATAATAAATGTTCCTGAACTGCTATTGTATGGTATGTATATGCTGGGTGCTGTTGGCATAGAAATAGGAAAACAAGTCCCTGATCTCTCTTAGCACAGAGAGAAACTCGAATACACAAAATAGTTACGCACAGTGTAAGACAACCAAACACATAGGGGAACATGCAATCTAGGTGGATGGGGCTGGGGAAGGACAGGTCCCCAGGGGAGTCCTATGTCCTTCTGACAGGGTACATAGAAATTATTGGAGTAGGCAAAGAGAGGACTGGAATATGCATATACACACCTATATATATATACATATATGTACATGCATACATACATATATACACTCTCAATGATAAAAAATGGGTACCTATAATGTGGTTAATTCATTGGTGAAAATAGTTAAGGGATTTTAGACATTAGGCTCGTCAGGCATCTTCATTGAACAAGACAATCTTCTACCAAACTGGGTGGATCCTCCTTTCTTTAGTCTTTAAATTCCCTAATTGGGTAATAGAATAGTGCGTACTGGGAGCTTTCCTCACTTAGGAAAGTTACAACAGTCATGTTTGGCAAGAATCTCATCCCCTGGATCCATCATCTGCGGGCAAGAGAGTAGTAGTATAGCCTGGATGCGTGGGTGTTATATGTCTACGTGTACTCTGAAATATAGGTGACTGGGCTAATTGGAATCTTTCTCCTAAGGAGGTGGAATTTGTATGGAAAGACACAGAGACTAAATTTCCATTAAAACTAAAACATTTTAAGGGCTGTCTGCTACAGAGTAAATTGAAGAATTCCTGTTGCGGAGGTTTTTAGAGCTGTCCTTATTCTGTCTTCCCTCAGCTTGTTTGCAGCAGCTATTACTGATTCTGTTACTTACTTCAGCATCTCTCTAATGAATCCAATTTTTTTTTCTCAAGATGGCTAGATAAAGTTTATTTCTTTAGCTTGCAAGCAAAAACAAAACAAAAACCAGTATAAGTGAATCACTCTGAAATTGACCCTTAATATATCATAACCTTTCATTGCTGGAGGTAGGGACAAGGGGTCTACTCCAAAAGTTCTAGAATTTTCCCTCAATATCTCTAAGAGGGAAGCAGGGAAAAAGCACTTCAATATTAGAGGGTCACATTAGTGTACACTTGTGTCATGCACATGAGTCAGGTCCCTATCCTTTGCTTTTTTGTTTGTTTTGTTTTCATCCATCTAATATTTATTCACTGATATGGGGAATTCTGTCTTGGTTTTGTTGTTTATTTTTCTAAATTTTATTTCTTTCTTATTTGTTTACAAACATATAATGTATTTTTATCCCCAGGGGTACAGGTCTGTGAATCACCAGGTTTACACACTTCACAGCACTCACCATAGCACATACCCTCCCCGATAACCCCACCCCCCTCTCCTAACCACCCCCCCCCCACCCGGCAACCCTCAGTTTGTTTTGTGAGATTAAGAGTCACTTATGGTTTGTCTCCCTCCCAATCCCATCTTTTTTCATTTATTCTTCTCCTGTCCCCCTAACTCCCCATGTTGCATCTCTACTTCCTCATATCAGGGAGATAATATGATGGTTGTCTCTCTCCGATTGACTTATTTCACTAAGCATGATGCCCTCTAGTTCCATCCACGTCGTCACAAATAGCAAGATTTCATTTCCTTTGATGACTGCATAGTATTCCATTGTATATATATGCCACATCTTCTTTATCCATTCATCTGTTGATAGACATCTAGTTTCTTTCCATAGTTTGGCTATTGTAGACATTGCTGCTATAAACATTCAGGTTCACGATCCCCTTCAGATCACTACGTTTGTATCTTTAGGGTAAATACCCAGTAGTGCAATTGCTGGGTCATAGGGTAGTTCTATTTTCAACATTTTGAGGAACCTCCATGCTGTTTTCCAGAGTGGTTGCACCAGCTTGCATTCCCACCAACAGTGGAGGAGGGTTCCCCTTTCTCCGCATCCTCACCAGCATCTGTCAATTCCTGACTTGTTAATTTTAGCCATTCTGACTGGTGTGAGGTGATATCTCATTGTGGTTTTGATTTGTATTTCCCTGATGCCGAGTAATGTGGAGCACTTTTTCATGTGTCTGTTGGCCATCTGGATGTCTTCTTTGCAGAAATGTCTGCTCATGTCCTCTGCCCATTTCTTGATTGGATTGTTTGTTCTTTGGGTGTTGAGTTTGCTAAGTTCCTTATAGATTTTGGACACTAGCCCTTTGTCTGATATGTCATTTGCAAATATCTTCTCCCATTCTGTCAGTTGTCTTTTGGTTTTGTTAACTGTTTCCTTTGCTGTGCAAAAGCTTTTGATCTTGATGAAATCCCAATAGTTCATTTTTGCCCTTGCTTCCCTTGCCTTTGCCGATGTTCCTAGGAAGATGTTGTTGTGGCTGAGGTCGAAGAGGTTGCTGCCTGTGTTCTCCTCAAGGATTTTGATGGATTCCTTTCTCACATTGAGGTCCTTCATCCATTTTGAGTCTATTTTCGTGTGTGGTGTAAGGAAGTGGTCCAATTTCATTTTTCTGCATGTGGCTGTCCAATTTTCCCAGCACCATTTATTGAAGAGGCTGTCTTTTTTCCATTGAACATTCTTTCCTGCTTTGTCGAAGATTAGTTGACTATAGAGTTGAGGGTCTATTTCCGGGCTCTCTATTCTGTTCCATTGATATATGTGTCTGTTTTTGTGCCAGTACCATACTGTCTTGATGATGACAGCTTTGTAATAGAGCTTGAAGTCCGGAATTGTGATGCCACCAACTTTGGCTTTCTTTTTCAATATTCCTCTGGCTATTCGAGGTCTTTTCTCGAGGTTCCTTATAAATTTGAGGTTCCATATAAATTTTAGGATTATTTGTTCCATTTCTTTGGAAAAAATGGGTGGGATTTTGATAGGGATTGCATTAAATGTGTAGATTGCTTGAGGCAGCATAGACATTTTCACAATATTTGTTCTTCCAATCGAGGAGCATGGAACATTTTTCCACTTCTTTGTGTCTTCCTCAATTTCTTTCATGTGTATTGTATACTTTTCTGAGTATAGATTTTTGCCTTTTTGATTAGGTTTATTCCTAGGTATCTTACGGTTTGGGGTGCAACCGTCAGTAGGATTGACTCCTTAATTTCTCTTTCATCTGTCTTGTTATTGGTGTAAAGAAATACAACTGATTTCTGTGCATTGATTTTATATCCTGACACTTTACTGAATTTCTGTACAAGTTCTAGCAGATTTGGAGTGAAGTCTTTTGGGTTTTCCACATATGGTATCATATCATCTGCAAAGAGTGATAGTTTGACTTCTTTGCTGATTTGGATACATTTAATTTCTTTTTGTTGTCTGATTGCTGAGGCTAGGACTCCTAGTACTATGTTGAATAGCAGTGGTGATAACGGACATCCCTGCCGTGTTCCTGACCTTAGCGGAAAGGCTTTCAGTTTTTCTCCATTGAGAATGATATTTGCAGTTGGTTTTTCTTTTTTCTTTTTTTTTAAAGGTTTTATTTATTTATTTGACAGACAGAGATCACAAGTAGGCAGAGAGACAGGCAGAGAGAGAGAGAGGAGGAAACAGGCTCCCTGCCAAGCAGAGAGCCCAATGTGGGTCTTGATCCCAGGACCCTGGGATCATGACCCAAGCCAAAGGCAGAGGCTCAACCCACTGAGCCACCAGGCCCCCCTTGCAGTTGGTTTCTCATAGATGGCTTTGATAATATTGAGGTATATGCCCTCTATCCCTACACGTTAAGAGTTTTGATCAGGAAGAGATGCTGTACTTTGTTAAATGCTTTTTCAGCATCTATTGAGAGTATCATATGGTTCTTGTTCTTTTTTTTTATTAATGTATGGTATCATTACAGATGTTGAACCAACCTTGTAGCCCTGGAATAAATCCCATTTGGTCATGGTGAATAATCCTTTTAATGTACTGTTGGATCCTATTGGCTAGTATTTTGGTGAGAATTTTCGCATCTGTGTTCATCAAGGATATTGGTCTGTAATTCTCTTTTTTGATGGAATCCTTGTCTGGTTTTGGGATCAAGGTGATGCTGGCCTCATAAAATGAGTTTGAAGATTTTTTTTTTAATTTGACAGAGAAAAATCACAACTAGGCAGAGAGGCAGACAGAGAGAGAGGAGGAAGCAGGCTCCCCGTGGAGCAGAGAGCCCGATGTGGGGCTCGATCCCAGGACCCTGGGATCATGACCTGAGCCGAAGGCAGAGGCTTTAACCCACTGAGCCACCCAGGCGCCCCTCATAAAATGAGTTTGAAAGTTTTCCTTCCATTTCTATTTTTTGGAACAGGTTCAGGAGGATAGGAATTAATTCTTCTTTAAATGTTTGGTAGAATTTGCCTGGGAAGCCATCTGGCCCTGGGCTTCTGTTTGTTTGGAGATTTTTGATGACTGTTTCAATCTCCTTACTGGTTATGGGTCTGTTCAGGTTTTCTATTTCTTCCTTGTTCAGTTGTGGTAGTTTATATTCTCTAGGAATGCATCCATTTCTTCCAGATTGTCAAATTTGTTGGCAAAGAATTGCTCATAGTATGTTCTTATAATTATTTGTATTTCTTTGGTGTTGGTTGTGATCTCTCCTCTTTCATTCGTGAGTTTATTTATTTGGGTCCTTTCTCTTTTCTTTTTGATAAGTCTAGCCAGGGGTTTATCAATCTTATTCTTTCAAAGAACCAGCTCCTAGTTTCGTTGATTTGTCCTATTGTATTTTTTTTTTTTTTTTTTTGGTTTCTATTTCATTGATTTCTGCTCTGATTTTTATGATTTCTCTTCTCCTGCCAGGTTCAGGCTTTCTTTGTTGTTCTTTCTCTAGCTCCTTTAGGTGTAGGGTTAGGTTGTGTATTTGAGACATTTCTTGTTTCTTGAGAAAGGCTTGTATCACTGTATATTTTCCTCTCAGAACTGCCTTTACTGTGTCCCACAGATTTTGAACCACTGTGTTTTCATTATCATTTGTTTCCATGAATTTTTTCAATTCTTCTTTAATTTCCTGGTTGACCCATTCATTCTTTAGAAGGATGTTCTTTAGTCTCCATATATTTGGGTTCTTTCCAAATTTCCTCTTGTGATTGAGTTCTAGCTTCAGAGCATTGTGGTCTGAAAATATGCAGGGAATGATCCCAATCTTTTGATGCCAGTTGAGACCTGATTTATGACCCAGGATGTGATCTATTCTGGAGAATGTTCCATGTGCACTAGAGAATGTGTATTCTGTTGCTTTGGGATGAAATGTTCTGAATATATCTGTGATGTCCATCTGGTCCAGTGTGTCATTTAAGGCCTTCATTTCCTTGTTAATCTTTTGCTTGGATGATCTGTCCATTTCAGTGAGGGGAGTGTTAAAGTCCCCTACTATTATTGTATTATTATTGATGTGTTTCTTTGATTTTGTTATTAATTGGTTTATATAGTTGGCTGCTCCCACATTAGGAGCATAGATATTTAAAATTGTTAGATCTTCTTGTTGGACAGACCCTTTGAGTATGATATAGTGTCCTTCCTCATCTCTTATTATAGTCTTTGGTTTAAAATCTAATTTATCTGATATAAGGATTGCTATCCCAGCGTTCTTCTGATGCCCATTAGGATGGTAAATTGTTTTCCACCCCCTCACTTTAAATCTGGAGGTGTCTTAGGGTCTAAAATGAGTTTCTTGTGGGCAGCATATTGATGGATTTTGGTTTTTTATCCATTCTGATACCCTGTGTCTTTTGATTGGGGCATTTAGCCCATTAACATTCAGGGTAACTATTGAGAGATATGAATTTAGTGCCATTGTATTGCCTGTAAGGTGACTTTTACTGGATATTGTCTCTGTTCCTTTCTGATCTACTACTTTTAGGGTCTCTCTTTGCTTAGAGGACCCCTTTCAGTATTTACTGTAGGGCTGGTTTGGTGTTTGCAAATTCTTTCAGTTTTTGTTTGTCCTGGAAGTTTTTTATCTCTCCTTCTATTTTCAATGATAGCCTAGCTGGATAGAGTATTCTTGGCTGCATGTTTTTCTCATTTAGTGCTCTGAATATATCATGCCAGCTCTTTCTGGCCTGCTAGGTCTCTGTGGATAAGTGTGCTGCCAATCTAATATTTTTACCCTTGTATGTTACAGACTTCTTTTCCTGGGCTGCTTTCAGGATTTTCTCTTTGTCACTAAGACTTGTAAATTTTACTATTAGGTGACAGGGTGTGGACCTATTCTTATTGATTTTGAGGGGGGTCTCTGTACCTCCTGGATTTTGATGCTTGTTCCCTTTGCCATATTAGGGAAATTCTCTCCAATAATTCTCTCCAATAGACCTTCTGCTCCCCTCTCTCTTTCTTCTTCTTATGGAATACCAATTATTCTAATGTTGTTTTGTCTTATGGTGTCACTTAGCTCTCGAATTCTCCCCTCGTGGTCCAGTATTTGTTTGTCTCTCTTTTGCTCAGCTTCTTTATTCTCTGTCATTTGGTCTTCTGTATCGCTAATTCTTTCTTCTGCCTCATTTATCCTAGCAGTACGAACCTCCATTTTTTATTGTACCTCATTAATAGCTTTTTCTATTTCAACTTGGTTAGATTTTAGTTCTTTTATTTCTCCAGAAAGGGCTTTTATCTCTCTGGAGAGGGTTTCTCTAATATCTTCCATGCCTTTTTCAAGCCCAGCTAGAACCTTGAGAATCGTCATTCTGAACTCTAGATCTGACATATTACCAATGTCCATATTGATTAGATTCCCTAGCCTTTGGTACTGCCTCTTGTTCTTTTTTTTGTGGTGAGTTTTTCTGCCTTGTCATTTTGTCCAGATAAGAATATATGAAGGAGCAAATAAAATACTAAAAGGGTGGCAAAGACCCCAGGAAAATGTGCTTTTACCAAATCAGAGAGACCCCAAATCGTGGGAGGGAGAAAGGGGATAAAAAGAAGTTCATAAAAAAAATTAAAGAAGAAAACAAAGAAAAATATAAAAAAGAAAAAATATATATATATTAGACTGGTGACTAGGACAGGGCCACCCACTTAATTTTTTGATATTTTGATCTCTTAGAAGAAACTATCTCCTAAAATTTTAAAGAATGGAAAACATATATAAGGGTAAACACAATGAAGGGATGGAATATCCCTATAAAGATGAGAAAAAAATTTTTTTTAATTTCTAAAAATGGAGTTGATAAAGTAAGTTGGTTGGGAGAATAAAGAAAAAGAATGTGGAGAGAATTTGCTCAGGCTGGAGACTAGAAGAAACCTGGAGCTAGATTTAGGGTATATTTTAATCTATTAGAAGAAGTTGTACCCCAAATTTTTTAGAAGAAAAAACCCTATGTGTATACAAAAATAAAGTTAGATATAACTATAATAATGAATTTCAAAGAAGAGTATTACTATTTTTTTTATGAAACGTATTGTTAAGATAAACTAGTTAAAAGAAGGTTAAAAGAGGAAAGGGTAAAAGTTAAAAAAAATTAGTGGAAGAAAAAAATAAAATAAAAAAAATAATTAACTGCAAGACCAAGGAATCATGGGGAGAAAGCCATGAATTCCATGCTTCACTTTCTCCTCCTCTGGAATTCCACTGTTCTCTTTGGTAAGTGAACTTGGTCCTGGCTGGATTTCTTGTTGATCTTCTGGGGTAAGGGCCTGTTGTAGTGATTCTCAAGAGTCTTTGCCCGATGCGGAATTGCACTGTCCTTACCAGGGACCAGGCTAAGTAATACGCTAGGGTTTGTTTTCGGGAGCTTTTGTTCCCTGAACGTTTTCCGTAGAGTTCCAGAGGATGGGAATGAAGATGGCGGCCTCCCAATCTCCAACCTGGAGGAGCCAAGAGCTCGGGGCCCCACTCCTCAGGGCGCCCTCAGAGAAAAGCGCTCAATCACTCCCGTGTCCCTGGCCTCTGGCCGCGCTCCGAGCTCACCCAGCCTGTGACCCGTTCAAGGTAACCCCGAGTTGAGATCTCACTCCTCGGCTCTGTCTCTGTAGCCGGCTTCCCCGCTCTAATACCTGTCTAATGCTCTGCGACACTCAGACACCCCAGATCCTTCTGTGACCCTGCGGAACCTGGGGTCACGCTGACCCTGCATAGGCTTCACCTCAGTTTCGCCTCTGGAGCGATATCCCTGGCAGTGGAGCAGACTTTTAAAAGTCCTGATTTTGTGCTCTGTTGCTCCACCGCTTGCCAGGAGCCGGCCCCTCCCCCTGTGGTCTATCTTCCCGTCGCTTTGGATTCACTTCTCTGCTGCTCCTACCTTTCAGAAAGTGGCCAATTTTCTGTTTCTAGGATTTTTGTTCTTCTTCTCTTCAAACTCCTGTTGAATTTGTAGGTGTTCACAATGGTTTGATAAGCTATTGAGCTGATCTCCTGCTACCTGATGTCATCTCAGCCTGCTACTTCTCTGCCATCTTGACTCCTCCTCCTTTGTTTTTAATGTAGTCCTGGTGAGTGGTAAAGTAATACAAGTATAAAATGTAAGCTTTTTAGTAAAATTTTAAAATTTTAATATGCCAGCTTCTGATCTCAAATATACATACAGAAACATAAGTTCTCTGTAGTCAGCCATGTGTGGGCTAACAAAAAAATGAATCGGAATGTGTGTGTAATTGTGCACAGTGAACTCTTCTTTCTCCTCAGCAGATGTACAGTTATTTTGAAGTGAAAGCAAGGAACTATATCTCAGGGCATTATATTTAGGTGTTCTTATTTTTTCTAAGAAAAAATAAGAAAAGGTGAGTTAGAAATGAGGACAAATTTTAAATTCAAATATGCAAACACATTTTTGTCAAATGTATATTTTTAAATTCTCTGCCAGTGTCCAGAAATTTTGTCAGAGTAGTTAACAACCGGGGTGCCTGGATGGCTCAGTGGATTAAAGCCTCTGCTTTCGGCTCAGGTCATGATCCCAGGGTCCCGGGATCGAGCCCCGCATCGGGCTCCCTGCTCAGCAGGGAGCCTGCTTCCACCCCCCTCTCTCTCTGCCTGCCTGTCTATTTGTGAGCTCTCTCTGTCAAATAAATAAATAAAATCTTAAAAAAAAAAAAAAAGAATAGTTAACAACCCTGGGAATTCCACTTTTAGATGTGGTCATACAAGTATGGATCATCATGTGTTTTCCAATTAATTGGAGAATGTTTTAAGAGGAGATAATATTTAAAGAATCTAAAACCTAGGGGATAAAAAAAGCACACATCAAGATCGGATTTATGTGGATGAGTGAAAGAGATTTACAGCAAATTTATCAAAGAAAGCAGAGAAGTCGGCGTTGGTGGTATAGTGGTGAGCATAGCTGCCTTCCAAAGAAAGCAGAGAAGTCCTACTGTGGAGCAGAATGAAAGACATCTTGTGTTACTGCCTATGTCTCCCATATGTTAAAGCATATTTTAAAATGTGACTTTACTTAACATGAACTTCTGTGTTTTTTTTTCTCCTACATATTTTTCACAACACAGCTGAATTTCTTCTACATGTGTTAAGTGTAAAAAATCTGTTTTCTATTAGAATTTAACACTTATTTAGTTGCAGTTCTTTAATAACGTGTAATTTTACAAGAAGGTTCTTCTTTAATAAGAAGATGTTATTTTAACAAGGTATATAATATATGCAATTCTGAAGTTCTTGCATACACGTTGAAAGAAAAACAAGCATTCCTTAGCCAGAGCTCTTTTTGTTCTTTACAGGGGAAAAAATTGAATAAGAAACATCTCTTGCACTTTTCTGTGTGAGGAACCAATTTAAACTTGGTTAGATACCAGAGGAAAAAAATTTCAGGTAGACAAGAAACCTCTGAAAAGATGAGTCGTGAATAAGCATTTCATTTTATCTTAACTAGCGTGCAAGGAAGGATACTGTACAATCTGAAGCAACACATTTTTGGGGACCTGTCAAATGTCTGCCAATATTAGTTTTTACCTGCTTTGTGTAACAGGCCTAGGGAGTGAGCAGTTCAGGTTTGAGCAAAAAAACACAAGATTCTGGGACAGAGTTATCCAGGAAATAACTGCATTTGGAAAATTCCTTCTCAGGAATTTGAGTTTCCTAACTGGGATCCTGTAACAGCTGGAGTTCAATCAGAAAGGCAGAGCCTCTAGAATATATAAGGGACAATCTTATGCAATTTGTGGGGGCTTGGTGAAGAAGTCTCTAAAAGCCCCTTTTTTCACATATGATGCTGGAGCTTAAAGTGTACAGGGCAGGTAAGTGAGAAGGACAGATAACTGGGCTGAAGAGGTGGAGCTCAGGAGGATGGACTGAAACCTGTATCAGTTCTTATCGCTTCTGACCTTGGTGATGTGTGTGTCCCAGAGGAGCTGAATGCTTTGTCTTGAGCTAAAGAAGATTCAGGGAAAGTCAGAGGACTTGTTGGCCTGACTGAAATCTTTTGCCAACAGGATGACCCAATAGGTAGGCAACAGCACAGGAGAGCCATGAAGAAGGCTGCCTTCATTTCTGCCCTCCAAATCTACCATGAGAATCTCAAGTGTGGCCAACCCTAGGGAAACAAAGGAAAGGGAGTTCTGGGAAATGTTTAGCCTAGCCAAGCTGGCACATTACAAAGACTCCCCCACTTTTTTCTTGGTTCCTTTTCCTTGTCTTACTCTTGCTCTTTGCCCTTATTTTTCTAGATATCATCAGAGTCTTTCTCAGAAAGACTATGTAAAGGTAGAGTTTTTGTTTGTTTTACTTTTTGCTTGTCTGAATTGTCTTTATTCTATCTTCACACTTGATTGCTAGCTTGGCCTTGTGGGGTCCTGATTGGGAAAATATAAATTCCCTCAGAATTCTTAAGGCATTCTTTCTATGGAAAAGCATGATGCTACTATGAGTCTCAGTTCTTTTTATGTGATTTTGTTCCTTCTGGAAGCTTTTCATAACTTTTCACTATCACTGTTCAAAATTCCATCATAAACAAGGAACTAAGACCCCACAATTGCATGTTCATGTTCATTGCCTCATGAACACCCACGTCAAAGGAATGGGTGCTTTTTGTCCTTTTTTAATAATTCACTGTGCTAGACACTAAATAGGCTCTTTCAACTTCATCTCTTCCATTTATGGGAAGCATTTCTCTATTTATTTCATCAATTCTGTCACCCTCTCCCCAGTTTCAGCCTATACATTTACCCTTGAATTTTGTGGTTCCCCTAAAACCTCTTCTAATAAGTTGTAATCTCTTATCTTCTCATGTATCATTTCTATTTGCATAGACATTGTAGGTTTATGCCTTTTTATTTCTTTGCTGTCATTTTAAAAGTGGAGAGAGCACAGATAAAGTGTGTGGTCAATCCACCATATTTAACAAGGTTTTGGTAAAAATTTTCTGTTTAGGTAGGGGCAGATCCATATTGATCTTTGGGAGAAAACTTCTTTGTCTTTGTGGGTGACACCTTAATGAGCTATTATTATACAAAGTACAGCCTATGTTATATTCTAGAAGGGGAAATTTGTTGATATAAAAAGCAAAATTTCTCTGCATAATCCTATAAATGGTTTTCTTTAATGTGGGTGTAGCTATATCACCAGTGATTATGACTTGATTGGCTGGGAAGAGAGAATTTCCCCCCCTTCTTATGAAGAAGGAGAGGAGGGGCGCCTGGGTTGCTCAGTGGGTTAAAGCCTCTGCCTTCGGCTCAGGTCGTGATCCCAGGGTCCTGGGATCGAGCCCTGTGTCAGGCTCTCTGCTCAGTGGGGAGCCTGCTTCCCTTCCTCTCTCTCTGCCTGCCTCTCTGCCTACTTGTGATCTCTCTCTGTCAAATAAATAAATAAAATCTTTTTTAAAAAAAAAAGGAGAGGAGTTAAGGATAGACTATAGTCAAGGATACTTCTGCACATGGGAGATTACATAGCCCCTTCAATATGGGAGTAGTTTGAGTCCGTGGGTAAAATGAGAGAAGACTCGTGGGGGACTTCTGTGGAGAAGAGAATAGTCATAGTTATTATCCCTGTTTACATTTGCCTCCTCCGCATTGAAATTTCCTTCCATTATCCCCAAATTTCAGAACAGTTTTGCAAACATCGCAGGCTGTTAAAGGCTTGTGTTGGGGTTTCAGAAAAGGGCTTATGACCAAGTCTAGTATAGATTAGGGAAAGAGAAGGACAAAGTAGTCTTTTCCCACAACCACCACCTCCATTTTGAAATCTACCTGGTGGCAAGAGCAGTATTTCAAGACCCCACCATGGTCCCAGAACATTAGGAGCTGGCCAGGAGCAGAGCAAGAATTTTTTTACATGATAAAATGGGTTTTCCCTTATATAATGTTATGTATCAATTATATATTAATTTTTAAAAGGTTTTACTAGATTAAAAAAATACAATTTTTGGGTTTTCCAACTTGATAATTATAGTAGCTTTGTCACTGTCTGCTTAGAGCCGCAGAAGAGCTGTGAAAGGGTCCCTGACTTATAGGACTCTGTATCCCAGTCTTAACTCCAACCTAGTTGACTCACCCATTACATATATTTGTCAATATTGCCTAGTTATGCATGAACTCCCCTAACTTTGATATAAAACTTCAATCTCCATTATGTTCTAGGGAGGTTCCTTGTAGATAATAACAAATGGGCAAAAGAGAAGAATTTAGGGGTAACTGGGTGGTGCGGTTAAGCTTCTGACTCTTGATTTTGGCTCAGGTCATGATCTCAGGGTTGTGGAATTGAACCCCAAGGCGGGCTCTGAGCTCAGTGCAAGTTAGCTAGTCCCTCTCCCTATGCTTCCCTCCCCTCCCCCACCACCACCCCCACCACCCCCACCACTCGCTCATACGCGCTCTCACTCTCTCTCTCTCAAATAAATAAATGAATAAAATCATAAAAAGAGAGAAAATTTAAAAGTGGAAGTGGGTTTTAGGGACTATTTGATCTAATAGCTTTATTTTACAAATAAGAAGATTGAGGTTGAAAGAGCCACGACAGAGCATGAATATCAATGCAGTTCTCTCAATTTTTAGTAAATTGTTTCCACTCATTGGACTATACCATTTATACGGAATGGCATGGGTTAATTAATTCAGGAGCTATTTACTTAGTATCCATTAATTTTAAGTTTTCACTCGTTGTATAGATAATAGAAATAGGATGATTCACTATAACATTGGTTTAGTTTTACTAATTTTAAAATGCTTTTCTATGGAAATTTCTCAGACCTATTCTCTGTGTGAATACATTTTGTATTCTTTGAGGACTCTGTCTGAGATGATACCTAAACTAACATTTTAGGAAATTTTATTACCTTCCCCAGAGAACACTCTGTTAGTTGCCTGAATGAAGACAGTTCTTGACAACCTCTTGACGACCGCTTGATGTGCTCCACTCTAAATATTTCAGTAAAAGGCATGTTTTGAGTTTAAGATGTGATCATTGTATTGAGAGCATAGTTGAGAGATCAGTTGTCTGAGTAAGATCAGTTGTCTGAGTCTAGCTCACAATGGGGCTGAGAACAGACATGTTCGCTGCTCCAGCCTTGAGCGGACTGGAGATGGGGAGAGCTGGAATTAAACCTTCCCTCTGGGACTGGGTCAGGTATCAGGTAATGGGCAGATGTCCAATTCAGCAGACACAATCCAGGGTTCAGAGGGTTTGGATGACAATTATGCTATAACTGATGTATGAATTCAGAGAGTTCTCTGAATAAGGTCTTCCAAAAGACGAAGGAGAGAACTTGTCAATGCTCATCTAATCCTGTCCAGGAGTCAGAGTGACCTGATCTTGCTGCAACTGTACCTGTTGTCCAGTGGAAATATTCTCAGGCCAGAGAAGAAAAGTATATCTAATTACTTTACTTTGAAAAACAAAACAAAAAAGCCTCTGAGATTATCCAATAGCCTTTATTCATGTTCTTTGTGCACCCAAGCTACTTTTGACTTGCTCTCCAGAGAGATTTTGCCCATCTATGAGGAATCTTCTGTGCAAATTACTAAACAGATCATCTTACTAAACAATTCGCTTTTTCTAAATTAATGTGTTAGCTTTTCTGTTCTATATATCCCTTGGGAAACTGTTGAATGTAAGTTAGTTCCCAGGAAACTAATCATATTTAGGGTAAGTGCATAAAATCCAGCTTCTAGACAAGCTAAATTAAGATGTCAACCTTAATAACACCACTATTCTTTTTTTTTTAAAGATTTATTTGACAGATAGAAATTACAAGTAGGCAGAGAGGCAGGCAGAGAGAGAGAGAGGAGGAAGCAGGCCCCCAGCCAAGCAGAGAGCCCGATGTGGGGCTTGATCCCAGGACCCTGGGATCATGACCTGAGCTGAAGGCAGAGGCTTTAACCCGCTGAGCCACCCAGGCACCCCAATAACACCACTATTCTGTTCAGTGAAGCTGTGTTAAGCAAAATGAAAAATGGTGCCTAAAGTCTGCATGCCAACCTTTCCCATTTGGTCCATCTCCAACACTGAATCCAACCTGCTCTTCTTATAGTGTTTTCTCACACGTCTTCCAGCCAGTGATCTCAGGTCCCATTCTCATTTTATAGGTTTGGTACAGTTGTTCAAGTTCCCAAATTTGACCTTTCCTGTTTACAATTCTTCCCCCATGTTCTATCAATGCATCTGTGCACTAAAGAAATAATATTTCTCTTAGCAAGCTCAGTGACTATCGTGCTTTCAGGGAACATTGACCCCAGATTCTGTCCTTATTGTCTGATTTGCTTTTTCAAGGTGTTTCTTGAGGCAATGAGTCTAGCCAACTCCTCAGTAGACAGCATTATCCATCTTTAATGGTGAAGAGCACAGATTCTCAGCCTAGTTGTCTTTGAATCCTATGTGCCACTTGTGTGACTTTGGGCAAGTTACTTAAACCTTTGTGCCTTGGTTTCCTCATTTGTAAAAAGGGAGATGATAACAGTATCTGCTCATATGACTGTTGTGGCTGAATGGGTTTCTGTATTTACCATGTCTGATACATAAGTGTGCCACATGTGAGAGCCATTGTTATGGCTACTATAGTCCCTTCTCTATGATGTGAGCACAGGGCTTTTTAAATGCCTGACTGGAAAGACAGTAAAAGGGATACAAGGAGGAAAGAATAGGTTTCTATTTCAAAATATTTCATTTTACCACTGGGGTAATTATCAAATCATCCAAATAGTCCCATACTTTTGTTTTTGACATTTAATGCCAGCAGCTTGAATTCTCTACAATTATGAATGTGTAATTCCCACTCCTGTGTGTGTAAATCACTTTGTCAGGGAAGAAGACTTTTCCCTTCAACTCTTCTATGTTCTTTGACTATTCTAATAATTAAGTTAACATAAAACAGAATAGCAGGAGAGAAACAAACTTTGCATGTATAAGAGCCCCAAAGACAGAGACCCGAAAGGCCGACAGGCAGTTGATAGCAGATAGTGGTTTCTTGCTTCAAAAGGAGAGGAAGAAAAGCCACTGAAAGATGAGTAGGGCAAAAGTTTGATAAAGAAATGTTTGCCATGCCATGCAGATATGTCTTTCTTTTCTTTCTTCTCCTTTTCTTTTCTTTTTTTTTTTTAAGATTTTATTTATTTATTTGAGAGAGAGAGAGAGCACAGGCACAACCCAGGCAAGTGGGGGAGGGGCAGAGGGAGAGGGAGAAGCAGACACCTCACTGAGCAGGGAGCATGACCTGAGACAAAGGCAGATGCTTAGCCGACTGAGCTGCCTAGGTGCCCCTAGTTATGTCTTTTTGACAAAAAGTTCTCTTTGGTATTAAGTCTCTCCTGGTACAGACCCTCTATTTAAATTCTTTTAAGCAGTTAAAGGGAAGGTAAACAACTCTTCTTGAGTCTTTGAGCCTTGATTGTCTTCAGCTCAATATAAGCCACACCTCAAAATGTCTTCCCCCTCAACTTTAACCTGTTTTTCTTTCCAGTTAATCATCAGGATTAGCTTTTTCTTCATAAACTTACAATTTCTGAGTGAGTGGCAGGAAAATGTTTAATGGGAAGGTCAAACACTGTCAATACTTGAGTGCAGAAAACAACAAACAACAGAAAGAAAACACAACTTCCGTATTTTACTGGAATCTGAGTTAATAAATAAGGATCACAGAACGAATAGCAAACAAAAGCTTCCATTACATCAGAACAAAAAAAGAAATGATAAACCTGGATTTCCAGTCTGAAACTATTACTCAACCAGTGGAGCTAACAAGTTGAGTGTTACACATTCAAAAATCCTCTAGAGTTTAAAACAAAAGGAACAACTCGTTCGGGGTGTAATTGATGCATACACATAAATTTTGTAATTTTGCATCTCAGGGAATTTTTGTTTTTCTTAAAGATTAACTAAACTGGCCATTTCATCTTGGCAATTATTAGCTTGCCACATTTTTTAGAACTAAAAATATTAGGCTTTTCTCCAAATTGTAGTTGAAATGACATTTTAACCCATATCTTTATAGGTACACCTTTATTATCATTAGTACTATAAAGCAAATCTTCAACTGAACTTTGGTTTTAATCTTCAAGTGAACATTACCAAGTTCAAGTACAAAAATTCTCCAGATAAGCACAAATATAAGAGTTTAAAAAAAATCAGAGATGTATTTTCATGAAGATACATTATTAGATCTTTCATAAAAATTCATACTAATAGGAGGGGGAAAAGGAAAATATCTGGTACTGTGTCATTGAATCTCTGTTTTTAGCTTTCCTTCCAGTTAAACTGATTTCCTCATTTGTTTGTTTCTGGATTAAAGCCAGAATCAACATTGTCCCTATTTCTAATCAAATAACAGAGAAGTAATTACAAATTCTGAATGCAGTTAGAGGATCCTGGGAGGCAGAGTGACAACACCTGGTCTGAGCTGTGTCTCTGACTCATTTTTTTCCCAGCAAGGTATTTAACATCTCTGTACTTTTGACATAATTGTAATAATGCTAATTGATTTCGTAGGTATGATATTAAGCATAACTCAGGAAACAATCATGGGCTCTTAGGAAAAGTCAGTTTAACTTGGGAGAAAACCACCTCTGTAACTTAGAAAGTAAACTTAGAATTATATCTCCTTTCTGCTCCTAGCACATTTTGAATGAATTGGATGAGAATTTGATGTAAATAATAGGATTTGCAGTTTTAATTTACAAGATAGAAAATAAAATGGAAAATGTTAAAATTTCCATTCCAGAAGTAAAATCTTCAGAAATGCTTTTCTTTTTTTCTATCTTTTGGGAATCAAACTTATTTAGTTTTTTAGGTTTTCACTGAGTGTAAATGCTTAAAATAAGTAACAAATATACTGTTATATTCCATTTTCAGAAAAATGATAAAAAATTTGGAAGAAAATGCCTAAAAGGAGTCTCTAAATCTGTGTTTATGGGTAAATTTTTAAGTAACTGTCTTATGTTAAGGGTATAGTCCATTTGTATATGCTAACTTACTAAACATGGTTCTTTCAATAGCTCTTTCTCTCTATTTTATCTTGTATCCTTTCATGATAGCTTGCTTAAAACACCATTTTAAAAATTTTTTATATTAGTATATATTTTTGTTTTGTAATTATTTTTAAAAGTTATATATTAGCTATACAACTTTCCAGTTTAAAACAATATTTTTGCCTTTACGTTTAATCCTCTATCAACAAAATTTAAAAAATTTTACTGAGGAGGAAATTGGATTTTAGAGACTTAGAATAATTTATATCAAATAACATAGTACTCAAAAAATAGCCATTTGAAAACTATTTTAGTTTTATAAAAATTGAAAGTTTTGAAACAGCCTAAAGCAAAAACATTATAAAAGAAATACAACCATATAGTGAGGAATTAAATAATCTGATACTGGGGCGCCTGGGTGGCTCAGTGGATTAAGCCTCTGCCTTTGGCTCAGGTCATGATCTCAGGGTCCTGGGATCAAGCCCCACATCGGGCTCTCTGCTTGGCTGGGGGCCTGCTTCCTCCTCTCTCTCTCTCTGCCTGCCTCTCTGCCTACTCGTGATCTCTGTCTGTCAAATGAATAAATAAAATCTTTTAAAAAATAAATAAATAATCTGATACCACTTTATCATGAACCAGATTTACAGAAATAACAAGATTTACTATGATGAATGACAGAGACCAGACTTTCAAAGCATTTGAAATACCTAATATCTAAACATTTCTTCAACATTGTAGAAGATGTTTAGAATTATGATTACAGTGGGTAGGGGCTTGCCTAGGGGTTTTAGACCATCATTTCAGCTCAGGTCATGATCTCAGGGTCCTGCGATGGAGGCCTGTGACAGGCTCTGCGCTCAGCATGGAGTCTGCTTAAGACTCTGTCTTTCGGGGCGCCTGGGTGGCTCAGTGGATTAAGCCACTGCCTTCGGCTCAGGTCATGATCTCAGGGTCCTGGGATCGAGCCCCACGTCGGGCTCTCTGCTCCACAGGGAGCCTGCTTCCTCCTCTCTCTCTGCCTGCCTCTCTGCCTAGTTGTGATTTCTCTCTGTTAAATAAATAAAGTAAAAAAAAAAAAAAAAAAAAAGACTCTGTCTTTCTCTCTCCAGCCACCCTGCCCTGCCTCACGCATGTGTGCACACTCTCTCCCCCAAATACATCATAAATCTATGTAAATAAATACATTAAAAATACATAAATAAATCTTTTAAAAAAGGAATTACAATTGGGCACTGAAGAATTTTCGATAACTTGAAATATTCTCAGGAATTGTTCTAAAGATGATCAAATTAATATAATGACTTTAAAATATATATTTATAATGACAGATTGAAAGGCCTTATTATTGAAGGAGCTGCCAGACTAGAGGTTTTGTCCTTTCTCTGGGAAAGATCAGATTTGGTGACTTTAATGGAGATGAAATGGAAATTTCAGGATACCAAGAGCCTGCCAAAACATTTTACTGGACCTTTATTTTCTACCAAGTCTCATGTGTAGCACTATGTATACGTGTTATATAATCTCCAGCATCTCCCAGAGCTCTTTCAACATACACTGTCTCTTATACAAGAGCCAAAAGCAGACACAGATAGAAGACCATAATTTGTTTTGAAGCTCTTTAAGTTTTTAAGCTAATTTATTCTTTTCTTTTTTTTCCCTTTTTAAAAAAATTTATTTTTTTTTCAGTGTTCCAATATTTATTTTTGTGCTCCATGCAATATGTGCCATCCTTAATACCCACTCCATGCAATATGTGCCATCCTTAATACCCACTACCAGGCCATCCCAACCCCCTGCCCCCTTCCCCTCCAAAACCCTCAGTTTGTTTCTCAGAGTCCACAGTCTGTCATGGCTTGTCTCCCCCTCTGATTTCCCCCAGTTCACTTCTCCTCTCCTTCACCCAGTGTTCTCCGTATTATTCCTTATGCTCCACGAGTAAGTGAAATCATGTGATAATTGACTCTGCTTGACTTATTTCACATTTATTCATTTCTGAAATAAAGTACTTGACCCACAAATACAGAAGGGAACTTGATGAACCAAAGAAAATATATTAATTTCAACAGATAGCATAAACGTGAAGTCTGGAAGGCACAAAAATTTCATAACTTTGAATTATGGTCTCCTCAGTATTTTATCTGATAGCTGGTAGTGGAAAACAATGAAGATCTGATTACTATCACATAAGAAAAATGAGACGTTATTTTTACCACTGGAAAGAAAAAGAAAAAGTCCCCAACAATAATCCAGGAAAATATATTGGTTTCTTTTCAGTCAGAACAATTTGAATCAGAGTCACAAATAAATGGCATCACATCATACTGTTATACTCATCTCCCAGGTTAATGTGAATATACTTAGTGAAAGTTTATTTTCTTCCTTTAGCTAAATAATTTACCCTTTCTGGGGCGCCTGGGTGGCTCAGTGGTTTAAGCCTCTGCCTTCGGCTCAGGTCATGATCTCAGGGTCCTGGGATCGAGTCCCGCATCGGGCTATCTACTCGGCAGGGAGCCTGCTTCCCTCTCACTCTCTCTGAGATAAGCTGGCACACACCACAATGTCATATTTGCAAATCAATAAAAACCTTACAAAAGCCATAGTTTATTAAATATTCTCAGTCACTGCTGAAGGAGGGGAGATGACGGTGGGAATCTGATATAAACATCCAATAAATTCAGCAGACAAAAAGAATTTGGTCTCAGGCACCTGGGTGGCTCAGTTGGTTAAGCATCTCCCTTTGGCTCAGGTCATGATCCTACACTGGGTTCCCTGCTCAATGAGGAGTCTGCTTCTCCCTCTTCCTCTGCCGCTCCCCCTGCTTGTGCTCTCTCTGTTGCTCTCTTTTTCTCAAATAAATGAAAATCTTAAAAAAAAGAATTTGTTTCTAATAAACAACTGTAAAATTGTAATAGCAGATGCTGAGAAGTTCTAAAATTCTAACTTCAATTCATAAATTTTCTTCTCATCAACTCACCAAATATTTTGTCGAGTACCTAAACCAAGTTGAATTGTGCCCCAGAAAGTGATACATTCAATGCTAATTCCCATTACCTATGAATGTAACTTTATTTGGAAATAGGGTCTTTGTAGATGGAATCAAGTTAAGGTAAGGTCATACTGAATTAGGACAAATCCTAATCCAGTGGTCTGGTGTCCTAGTATGAAGAGAGAAATTTAGAGGGACACGCAGAGGGAAGATAGCCATGTGAACAGGCAAGCAGAGAGTAGAGTGTTGCTGCCACACACCAAGGGATGCCAACAATGGCTGGCAGCTACCAGATGCTAGGAGAGGCAAGGAAGCACTCTTTCATAGAAGCTTTCAGAGGGAGCATGGCCACAGTGACTCCTGAATTTCACACTCCTATCCCCCAGAAATGTGACAGAATCAACTTCTGTTGCTTTAAGCCACCTACTGTGTGGTAATTTGTTACAGCAGCCCTACAACACTGATACAGTACCTAACTACCTACCAAGCAGTGGGATACAGCAGAAACAAAAAGAATCAAGTCCTTCATTTCATGACACTTATATAATACAAACATATATATAATATTTCATTATATTTGAATATATTTTTCAATTTCCTTAATGATGAGGTGTTCCTTTCTTTATGTATTAGGTTGAACTGTGAGAAATGGTGTACATTTGGATGTTTTTGACCTTCCAAAATGAAAATTTCATATACTTCAAAGTAATACACATAATACATCTCTAGGTATTTGATTACTCCAGGTACTTTGTATGAGGGGAAACATACAACATTTGTCCTTTTGTGTCTGGCTTGTTTCACCTGGAATAAGGTCTTCAAGGTTAACATTTCATTGTGTGTATAGATCTCATTCTGATCATCTATTCATCTGTGGATGGACATTTGGATTGTTGTCCACACACTTTTTGTCTGTCATGAATAATGCTGCTATAAGCATTGGTGTACAAATAACAGTTCATATCCCAATTTTCAATTATATCTGTTTTCTACATATGGAGTGTTATTTATTTTTCTTTTTACAATGAGAATTTTAAAAAAAAATATTTATTTATATAAGTAATCTCTGCACCTAATGTGGAGCTCAAACTCATGACCCTGAAGTCAGGTGTCATACACTCTTCTGAATGAGCCAGCAGGCAACCCTAAAATTAGAATTTTTAAATCATTATTTTTTAAATAAATAGTAGAAATTTATTTCTCACAGTTGTGGGGGTAGAAAGTCAAGATCAGGGTACCAGTATCACTGGGTTCTGGTGAGAACCTTCTCCCAGGTTGTACACAGCCATTTTCTTCACTTATCTTTTTAAAAAATTTTTAAATTTTGATGTACTATATGTTGGCTGAATGAACATAAGTAAATCATAATTTTATCACAATCTTATTTAGTACTGAAAAATATGTTAACTGAGAGAATTAGGAATAATATTAAAGTCTAAGGACAGTTGCCTCTCTATTTTGCAAAAAGGTAACTCAGAAGATGTAGCAGAAAACACTGCCCTTGAAGTATTTATGATTCAAGTATGGAAATATTACATATATTTTATAAACAACTAAGACAAGCTCAAGTCTTGCATTGAGAGCTTTTCCTTTTCGATGATCTTTAGAGAGCACCACTCACCATCTCAGCTTTTCTTAAGCTTTCCTTATTTCTTATTTATTTCTAATTTCTTATTTCTTACGCTTTCCTTATTTCCAATGAAATATTATACTATTAATATTCTAACATTTATATATATTTATTAATAATTTTATTAATAAATTTACCTCGTATAATACATAATATATTAATATATAGTGTTTTGTCTAATGGTATAATTATTTATTAACACTTATTAATAATAATTGATTGATTGACAATTGTTGAAATTTAATACGGACAACAGTAGATACATTGACAACTTATATTGTTTTCCCAAGTGATTTATGGAGTATAGTCATTGAAAGTAATTCGATTCTTCTTTTTTTTAAATACCATTTTTTTCTGTCTTTTATGCTGATGGGTGAAAGGAAGAAACATGTTTTAGGGACTGTGGTATTTTATAGGGCCTTAATTGCTTATAATTATATTTAAATGAACGAGAGTATACCACTGGCATAGCTAAATCTGTAAGAAAGTAAATCTTATTATAACAGTGTTTGACTTGTTCTGCCTAATTAGAAGGGTGGAAATGTCTCCATACCTAAATATATACAATGTATCTGAAGTAAATTGTTAAAATTGTAGTAAGATTTTATGCTTCTGTTGGCCTTTTTTTTTTTCCACACAGACTCTTGACAGATGGACCAATGGTAATGACAGATCCCTCCAAGAACTCCCAGGCAAAAGAAACATGAGACTACCCTGATAATGGGAATAAACACATGTTTGTTTATAACATCAGATGCCCTTGGTTAGGGTATTAATTTCTATCTAAATTTTGCTAAATTTGCAAATATCTCAATATCTGCAATGCAAAGTTGAGGACAGTACTGTATTGTAAATAAGGCTCTTTAGTGTAGTTGGTGTTGGCATCTGGAAGGAGATGATTTTGTCTTTCATGACAAACTTAAAAGCCATCTAGAAAAGTTTTAAAAATATAATTCCAAGATTATCTCATCAGTTGGAAAATATTAATTGATAGCAAACCTATTCATCTTCTCAGTTGCTCATACTTCTGTTCCTTGGCAATTCTCTTCTCACTTCTCTCCCCTCTAAAAGCTCTGGGGGGGGGGGGGGTGTCTTTTTTTTTTTTTTACATTGGAAGCCATTTTAATGCCATAATTAAACCTAATTTCCTGTATATTTTAATCTAAACTAATATTTTATTGAGAGAGAGAGAAAGAATGTGTGTGCACGCATGAGTGGGAGTGGGGTGGAGGGACAGAGAGAGAATCTTAAGAGATTCGACACCCACTACAGAGCTGACATGGGCTCAATATCACCACCCTGACACCATGACCTGGCCCAAAATCAAGAGTGGAGCCCTTAACTGACTGAGCCACCCAGGTGCCGCAATACAAACTAATATTTTAAATGTAATTCAATATATTTAATATAAGCTATATATAAAAGCTTTTAGTGTACATAGCACCAGACATTATGTTGGATTTTAAATCCTCATAAATGTTTGGATTTTTTTTTTCCTTTTTTTTTTTAAGGATTTTATTTATTTATTTGACAGAGAGAGATCACAAGTAGGCAGAGAGGCAGGCAGAGAGAGTGAGAGGGAAGCAGGCTCCCCGCCGAGCAGAGAGCCTGATGTGGGACTCGATCCCAGGACCCTGAGATCATGACCTGAGCCGAAGGCAGCGGCTTAAACCACTGAGCCACCCAGGCACCCAAATGTTTGGATTTTAAATGGTTACTAAGATCACAGAGTAAAATATCAGTTCTCCTAAACTAAGTTACTATAAATGATATTATATAAATGAATAAAAGGAATGACTCACTGAAAAAACTGGATCTCCAAATGCTTAGGAGAGCTTTTCTGCAATGAGTTATTGCATGTGTTCTTGTATTTTGTCTGACTTCTTTGCCCACTTAGCAGTGTGATTTATACAGCACTCCACTTCTTTCTGTACATTTTGGTTGTTTTGGTTACAATGTTGGATGGAAGGATTAAGTTATAACAGGTAAATTACACATCTTCATGGAAAATTGATTGCTATTGTTTCTCTCTCTCAAAAAAAGGAGAGAGGGAAAAATGAGTAGGGGTGGGGTAGTGGAGAGGATAGAGAGAGACAGAATTTTAAGCAGGCTCCTCACTCCGTGCAGACCTGGATGTAGGACTTGATATCATGACCCTGAGATCATGACCTGAGCCAAAATAAGGAGCTGGACGCTTCACCGACAGAACTCCCCGTGTTTCTCTTTAGACTGTGAGGTAAATGCAGATACAGAAAGAAACTTAATATATACCTCCCTTCAGAGGGAACTCCTTTGAAAGAAATAAGCAAAATTCAAGCCTCTGCCTCTCTGGTGTGCATGAATGAGGCTTGCCAACCCTTGGGCTTCTCTGGAGAATGATCAGGCAAGGACAAGGCACTTCTGTTGGAGAATCACCCAATGTTAGCCTCTGATGCTCTTTCCCGTGTGTCTATTCATTCCTCCAGAGAGGAATCCCATGCTCTCTGGCCTGGAAATTGGAGGGAGGAATAGAAAGTGGGCTGCCTGGCTGCCAGGACAGAAGTATCCTGGGGGGTGTGTGTGTGTGTAGGTCAGGGCTATTTCAACCTGTAGAACAAAGTACCCTCCCCTGACCTCCCTTGTGCCTGTGGTCATGCTACCCAGAGCCTCTCTGGTTCAATCTTAGTGGAAAGTAAGCCTTGTTGTCTGATGGAGTGAGAGAAACAGTATTCATGGGCTCCTCAAGGTTTTGGTGAGAATCTGCGTATCAACCTCTCACCTCCAACCCTGTCTTTGAACTAACTGATGTCTTTAGCCCTGAACCCGGCTGGGGAATCGCAGAGCAAGTTAGCCTGCTTCTTGTGATGGTCCCTTCTGCTGCTGCTTGTCCCCCAGTGTTAGCAGCCTTGCCAGCTCCCTCACATGCTTTTTAGGTCCACAGACCTGCTGACATTGCATGTCAGGAGTTTCCTCCGCTCCCATTCTCAATGACCTTGTCCGTTCATATCTTCTCCATTGTAAGAAAGAGAAAATAAATTCATGTATTCAATCCAACCAAAAGTCTCTACCCCCTTCCTAAGGCTTACTGTCAAAAATACACAACCCATTGTTTTCCCCTTGACCAGAATAAACATAGAGAAGGAAGGAGGAAGTATTGTCACTGCAAACAGACTAGTTTTATGGAAAGGAAAGGACATTTTCCCCTCTGAGAAATATTTTTCCTCCCTGGGGAAAATTTCCTGCAGAGGCAACAAAACTTTTATCTGATTCATTGTAACAAGTTACATGCTGAGGATACAATTAGCAAGATGGGGACTTTGCCTTCAAAAATCTTATACTCTTTTTTCTTTTTTAAGATTTATTTATTTATTTATTTATTTGACAGAGAGAGAGAGAGAGACAGTGCGAGAGGTGGACACAGGCAGGAGGAGTGGGAAAGTGAGAAGCAGGCTTCCTGCTGAGCTGGGAGCCCTATGGCCCACTGTATCCCAGGACTCTGGGATCATGACCTGAGCCAAGGGCAGACCCTTAACAACCGGGCCACCCAGGCGCCCCCAAAAATCTAATTCTAAGCAGTTAAAACATGCAAAAAACTGACCACATGATAATTCCATCGCCTGGCACAGGGCCTGGAACAGAGCAGGCATGCAAACAATGTTTATCGAGTGGATAACTGCTATTTTGGTCTTTAAATATAGTATGGGTCACAGTGGCGGAAGTAATTAATTTTGTCTTGAGGGGTGGTCTGGGAATGTTCGGTTTCTATATTTAATTACATATGGTTTCACGTAGACTTCATTTGTATTGTCCTTAATTGCCATTTTAATAGTTATTTTCATTCCTTGCTTGAAACATGGCCCACCGAGGACACCATGTTTATTCTTCCACAGCGTGTAGCGCAGGGCAGAGCGGAGAGCCGATAATCAGTGAAGGCTTGCGAATACTGCCATTCCCTCAGACTGCCCCTGCTACCGGGCAGCTGTCTACTCTCCTGCCAAATTCCCCTGATGTTCCTCTGGTGAAGTGCATGTCTCGGGAACAAATGAGTCACAGCCACGCTCAGGAGCAAGGCTGATGTTCACTGCAGAAGACACACGGGAAGGTCCCCATTCACCCATGCAGCCTGTTTGCCTGTGTGTTGCAGGCATATGTGGATCACAAGGCAGGTCCTGTGGAGTTCAGGTTAAGGGCATGGGCCGTCAAGCTGGAACGCCTTCAGCCTAATTGCTGGGTCTTCCATAACCTGGCTGTGTGATCTTAGGAAAGTGACTTAACCTCTCTGATCTTTTCATTTGTATGATGAGGTTAATAGTACATGCCTTAGAGAGTTATTTAAGAATTAAAGTAAATGTTTGTAAAATACACAGCACAGTTCTAGACTTAGAGTAAAAAAAAAAAGTCAGAAGTAAAAGTATACAGTTATATCTAGCAGACACTTTATTACTCTCTGTACTGAGAACTAACTACTTTGTTATAATAGACTTAAAGTCTTTTGTATATTAAGTCCATAAATCATTATTTCTCCAACTTTGCTAAACATTGGAATCAACAGTGTTTTTAAAATTCCATGCACCTGACTGTCACCTTTAGACGTTTGATTGAATTCCTGGGCATGGAGATTTTTTTAAAGCTCCCCAAGTGAATCTAGTGGGCAGTAACATTAGGAATCACCTTTATAATTACATAAAAATTGAGAAAGAGATACATGAAAAGACCTAGTGGTCATAGGTTCTATAGCATAAAAATAAGCTAACAAATAATTCATTTGATTCCAGTTCTTTTCTGGAAACCATAGGTATAAAATCTGTTTGAAGATTATACAAATATTTCTGCCCTTCTAGGCTCCTTAGCTTCTAAAATTTATGAAAAATCACTGGCAGCACACAGAACTTATTTTGAGGATGAACAAAATTTTTCATCAATACTCATGACTTCAAAGGTGATTTTATTTTATTTTATTTTTGAGAGAGAGAGAGAGCGTGCACATGAGGAGGGTGGGGGAGTGTTGAGGGGGGAGAGAGGATCCCAAGCATGTTCCACACTCAGCACAGAACCCAACGTGTGGCTTGATCTCATGACCCTGAGATTGTGACCTGAGCCAGAATCAAGAGTAGGACCCTTTAACCAACTGAGCCATACAGGTGCCCCTCAAGAGGGATTTTTTTAAAAAATCAGGAAGTGGTAAACTGAGGTTTCCTCTACACCTTTAAACAGAGCTTAAAGATTTATATCCCCTTGGTAGCTTGACTATCCATTAAAACATCAAGAAAAACATGCATATCACCTCCTCTAGTTGTCATTTTCCCCTCTTCTTCTTTTAAAAATAAAAGCAGTTTTCAATATACAAAATGAATTACTGTTCCTTAGGCACTTATCCTATGACAGAGCATCTAAAAGTATTTTGTCAAAATTGCCACAGTCCTGTCAGGTAGAAATGAAGATTTCCATTTATATGTCAGGAGCATTTTAGTTGGTTGCTTGAGGGCACACAGCGAGGAAGTGGCTCAGCCAAAACATGGAGCCAGGTCTTTGTGTTTAAAGAGCCTTTGCTTTATCTGCACAAGCACCCCATTACCACTGGACACTCAAAGAGAGGCAGGGTCCCTTCTCTGTTTATGCAATTGAAAAGGATCTATCCTACTTAAGATAACAGAGAGCATCATTCTGTATGAGGGAAGGGTGGAAAGTCCAGGAGAATTTCCTTGAAGACTCTCAGACTGGAGCTGGAGCCACATTCGATCTCATGGATCATATTGAGCCTGAACCCAACACTAGTCTTGTGAAAAATTCACAGTAAAGATGTTTATGAAATTTCTTTTGTTCTTGTAGCTGTTTCAGTGGGGAAAATGGTGAAGATGTTCAGTTTCATTCTTGTCACCACCATTCTGGTCATGGGCAGGGAAAGCTGGGTAAGTTCATTTATTTACATATTTATAAAACCTGCTTTGGGGGCGCCTGGGTGGCTCAGTGGGTTAAGGCCTCTGCCTTCAGCTCAGGTCATGATCCCAGGGTCCTGGGATCGAGCCCCACATCTCTGCAGAGCAGAGAGCCCGCTTCTTCCTCTCTCTCTCTCTCTGCCTGCCTCTCTGCCTAGTGTGATTTCTCTCTGTCAAATAAAAAATAAAAAATAAATAAAAAATAAATAAAAAAAACCTGCTTTGACCTGAATTTTCTTTTACTTTGCAGAGAACCTTTAGTAATTTGTCACTGAAAAAATTAACTGAGGGGAAAATATGAAGAAGGTTTGTGAAAGCACCTGCCACATCATAGGCACTTACCAAGTGATGTAATTTTTTTTTCAAAGTAAAAACTAGTATTCACAATAAATACATAAAATCTTTCTGAATTTATTGGGGCTATTTAGGTAGTTAAGTAATGTTAGAAACTTAATACTATCCATAATAATTATAATTGACCTGGGCTTTCCCAATATTGAGCTTTCCCATATTGAACACTGTTAATATAAACTTAACAAATTATTTGAAAGAAATTACAATGAACTCATGCCTTCCTCCATTCATAAATAAATAAAAGGGAGAAAATACACATTTAAATACCCAGAGAATGGATAAAGAAGATGTTGTCCATATATACTATGGAGTATTATGCCTCCATCAGAAAGGATGAATACCCAACTTTTGTATCAACATGGACGGGACTGGAAGAGATTATGCTGAGTGAAATAAGTCAAGCAGAGAGAGTCAATTATCATATGGTTTCACTTATTCATGGAGCATAAGGAATAACACAGAGGAAATGGGATGGAGAGGACAAGGGAGTTGGGGGAATTGGAGTGGGAGATGAATCATGAGAGACTGAGGACTCTGAGGAACTAAATGAGGGGTTTGGAGGGGAAGGGGGTGGGGGGCTGGGTAAGCCTTGTGATGGGTATTATGGAGGGCATGTATTACATAGACCACTGGGTGTGGTGCATAAACAATGAATTCTGGAACACTGAAAAGAAATTTAAAAAATAAATAAAAATTTTTAAAAATTAAAAAATAAAAAATGAATAAATACCCAAAGTTCTGGGAAAGAGAAAATTCCTAAATTTTAAATAAGCTCACTAAACCATGCATGCAGTCTCATAATGAGATGTCAAGTTAAAAATGGAAAAATGGCAAAAATTGGTGTTTTGTCCTTTTTTTCCCACTCTATGTCCAGTAACTCTAATAGCATCACATATTCAAGAGACTTTATTGAAGCTTCTAGTCTCTCTGCCTCTTCCAGAAGCCCCGTACCTGCAGCTCATCTTCCCAAGTAATTCCCCACTGTGGTTGCTTTCTTTTTGGAAAGTTCTCAGTCAGACGCCAGTTTAGAAGGGTGCTGATAAACTCTTTTGCATCCAGTATTCTTGGTTTTTTGCCCTTTTAGAGAAGATAAATGCTTAACTGGAAAACTCAGTCTCCTCCCACCCCTTTCTGAAGTAATTGAGGGAAAAACAAAAAAATAATTGGCTTCACTAGAATTTGCACAGGTGAGTGGGTGAGATACTCACAGATATGAGTCTAAACTAGCATCCCTTATAAAGGTAACAACACGTCATCAGATTATAAGTATTCCATTAATTAAAAATCAATAGCCAAAGGTCATTCAAATGCCTTGTTTATTCTAGGGATTGACACACTAACAATGTGCAACGATGCCATAAAAACTGTACTGTCAGGAAAGCATTTAGGTGGCATCACGAAGACAGACTGGGAGTAGGGTTCTTAAATTAGATTTGCATACTGACTCCTCCTTCCTGCTGGAAAATTCCTGAGCAAGTTGCCTCACTAGAGTTGAGCCAAGTGCTCCCTCCTGGAATCATTACGAAGTTCAAAAGAGATGAGTCTAAAGCTCTTAGTATAGTCACTCAGATTATTTCATATTAATATATAATTTTTTGGTTCAAGCAATTTACCATACAAATAGTATCAGAGCTTTCAAACCACTTTCTGGTTGGAATAATATTCTGAAATGGGAGTTGGGGACAAAGGTTCATTAATTTGTCCAACTTGTTAGGAGCATTTATTTCCCATGCACATTGCTTTGCAGGCCCTTGAGAACTGTCTCCAGGAGCAGGCACGGCTCAGAGCCCAGGTGCACATGCTTGAGACCCGGGTCAAGCAGCAACAAGTCAAGATCACACGGCTTTTGCATGAGAAGGAAATCCAGTTCCTTGATAAAGGAGAGGAGAATACTGTCATTGACCTTGGAGGCAGGAGGCAATACGCAGGTCAGAACCTGTTTTTCTTATGTGCTTCAGGAACTTATAGTATACATCCATGTGCAATGCGGTCCTCATTATTTGGTACTTTGGGTTTTGCTAAAGAGCTTTTCTTATTCCAATAACTAGCAACATGAAGCATGATTCTAAATTTAAATATCTTCCACCACATTTTATCCTTTCTCTCTATAATCTCTGCAGGGGATGTTTAATACCAATGCTAAATACCTCGGAATTTCTATAGTTTAATGAGAGATCAAAAACAATAGATTGTTTACATATCGGTGTGCAAATAACATGATATTTGTGAAATTTTACAGTTGAGTTTTGTTTTTACTTGTGCATCATTTCTTGTTATATTTATACAGTTTCCCTTCTGAAACCACTATGTGCTTTAGCAGAGTAAAGAAGTTAATAGAATAAAAGGGTGGGGAAAGAAAAAGTATTACAATTATTTAGGGAAATGCAAGAGTTGTGTTTACGTGTATATTTTATGGTTTGGTAATTTTTCCTTTTGACTGGGTCAGTGTTTCCACCCAGAAACTAGATGATCTTAGACTGTCAAGGCATTGCACATATCACTACATGTAGCATTATTCCTTACAGAAAATTACTCACTCGCCTTCCTCCAGGCCTCTTTTATAGTAAACAAACCATAGTTGTCAGAAATGATAATGCCAACTAGAGCACTTTGTTCCTATGTCTGCTCTAGCTTCTGTCATGATGTACTATAATTTCTTTGTCTATTCATCAGTCCTGATCAATTAACCCAGCACTTCGTAAGATCTGGGATGATGTTTCACCATTCTCTCTTCCCTCTTGCCTATTCGAGTACCTGGAATATAATAGAGCTTCACGTTTATGAATGAAAGCAAGGTGTAAGTACATCGAGATAGGAAGCCCAGATAAGCAAATACAAGTTGGAAAATAGATCTGACCATAACTGAAAAACTGTAGAGGCTGAAGAGATTCTGGGTTGATAGAATAAAGACATCTTTATTTTGTGTTTCTAAATATACTCATCAGTGTAGGATATAAGAATTGTGAGAATTTTAGAAACTATGCTGCAACAAAATGCTCCCTTTTTCTTTCTTTACCAAGAACCTAATCTCCTTCTGGTCAGACTTTCATCCAGCGGCTCCTGACACTCTGTTGTCCAGCCCTTTGATCTCCTACCCTTGATTCTTGGAGTCCAACAGCCCCTCCCCCTTTTAGGGATCAGAAGGAGGCCTGCGGAACAGGGATTGGAGATAGCCTTAGGATGGCCCGTGGCTCTGTGCCATTGAACAAAGAGGAACCCAGGCTGGCTGGGGTAAAAATAGGCTTGGGAAACAAAGGCACCATCTAAGGCAGTCTCAGAGGCAAAGAACCAGGAAGTAGAACCTAAGAAGAGACCCATGGGGATGATTAGGCAAGACAGTGAAAGAAGGCTCAGGAAAGCAATCAAACAAAAAGCAGAATCAGTAGAAACTCCTTGAAGAGCGTGATTCTCAGCCAGGGCTACGCAGTAGAATCATGTGGCGACCTTGTAAAATGCTGATGCCAATAACAGAGCCATGAAGGCTCTGGGGTTTTACCCTCTTTGCAGCCTGGCAAGTTAGCTGCCACTGTTTCATGGATGCTGGTGGAAGAAAAGAGACTCCTGGGTCAGGACTTCATGTTCGTACCAATATCCCTTGTTGCAAATACTAAGGGAGAAAAATGGGGTAATCCAGGTGCAGAATGTGCAGGTAGTGGGCAGTGTCACAGCTGAGGAACCCTGAGCTTAGGAAACGTCAGGAGACGTTATTGTTAAGAAAGTGGACAGAAGGGGCGCCTGGGTGGCTCAGTGGATTAAGCCGCTGCCTTCGGCTCAGGTCATGATCTCGGGGTCCTGGGATCGAGCCCCGCATCGGGCTCTCTGCTCCGCAGGGAGCCTGCTTCCTCCTCTCTCTCTGCCTGCCTCTCTGCCTACTTGTGATCTCTCTCTCTGTGTCAAATAAATAAATAAAATCTTTAAAAAAAAAAAAAAAGAAGGTGGACAGAAATTAACCTGTCATAGGCTCTAGAGGGAGACACTGTCTCTGTCTTCTAAGGCTGTTTACTATACAAACATCCCTGAGAAAATGAGTCCAGAACATGAACTCTGCTTACAAAACGTGCAAAAAGGAAATGACCCATGGGGAAACTGTGTACATGCGGTGCCTAGGCTCCACTCCAATTAAATGAGAATTTAGGTTGCAATTAAATGAGAAACCTTACAGGACTGAAAAGGGTTTATGCTTTTTCTGATGGATGCGGATAAGATTGTTCAAGACCAGAATCAGGTCAGGCTTCTCCCCGAATTTCTTCTCACAGGCTGAGGTCACCTAGTAGAAGGCTTTGCTTCTTTTCAGGTAGGACGTATGGTGGCAGTTTAATACAATTTTTACTCCATGATGTTTGGGGCCTAATTGTAATGCAGTTATCCACTTAGCAGGCTTTAGCTACCCATCTGAGACCAGAAAATGTAAGATACAGGTCAGGGTAGGTTCTTCGTGAGCTAATTAGGCCAATCATTGTTGATAACAGGGTTGATTCAGAGAATGGGGAGGGGTAACCAGAATGGCCAAATGGCCATTAGATTGATGACTTATGGGCTGAGTTGTACCCTCCCCATTCATATGTTGAAGTTCTAACCCCTAATGCATATGAATATGACTATTTGGAGATAGAGCCTTAACAGAAGAGATTAAGTTAAAATAAGGCAATTAGGATGGGCTCTGCCAATCTGACTAGTATCCTTATAAGAAGAAACACCAGGGACCCTGGCACACAGAGGAAAGACCATATGAAGAGACAGCAAGAAGGCAGCCATCTGTAAGCCAAGGATAGAGGGTTCAGAAGAAACCAACCCTGCTGGCACCTTATATGAGTCCAAAGGTGGTACACAGCCAGTCTCAAGGTCAAGGAACTTGTAGGTGCAAGAGAAATGCCATTATTCCAAATTCCAAACTAAGCTCAAACCCCAGGGTGTCTATTCAGATACAATCTGAGCAGGTTGTGAACACAGATTCAAGGATCCAGTCATGTCAGGAGGCAGGTGATTGAATGTTTGTTCCCAGCACTGTGCAACCAGTCATGGGAAGAATGAGGTTTAGGAGCTAAAACTCCAATCCCTACATTGGCAGTGCTGGGCAGAGACCTTGGGAAACAAGAAGTCACCAAGGAATAAGGCAGAAATCACTTTCTAGGGAATGGAAATACCAAGGTCAGAGGAGGACTGACTGTATAAGCAGGAGTTGGATGGGTAAGTCTCTTGGACAGGGTGTAGACAAACCACTGTAGTGTGTGTATGTGTTTGTCTTATAACACATATAATAGACCTTTTCTGGTTTTGGATATAACATTGAAAAAAAAAAAAAACTCAGAAGTTAATAGATCTGTGTCATAGAAGCATTGAAGCCTGGTTTCAAATTCCAGCAGCCCATCTTGCTACTTGTATGTAGCCTTTGGGCAAGTTACTTAACCTTTATAGCCCTCATATTCCTCATCTGTAAAAGGGGAATGGTAAGAATGCTTCTTTGTTGTAAAGATTAAGAGTTAACACATGTAACATGATTACAATAGCATTCAGTGCAAAAGAAGCACTCAATGAATGTCAGCCTTCTATCCACATTATTTTAAACTCTCTCCCTTGTTTTCACAGGAGCAAGCCTACACACCCTACCCCCTTCAAGAATCCTGTCCTCTCCAAGGGACCAACATCCTTTCTTCTTTTAAGTTTCCTTCTTAATGTTGCCTGGGGGGGTGGAGAATGACTGTAGCAGGACGAACTCTAGCATTTCCTAGCATGCCCCTGGTGGTAGTGGAGCTCCTGCTGGCCTTTCTTTGAGCTTAGAATGACTGGTTCTCAGCTTTGAGTTCAGCCACCATTCTGGGCCAAGAGGGAAGTCCATTTGGCAGGCTGTCATGTCACTTTGTGAAGCTTAAACATTCAGCCTTCCAACATGGCTTGCTTTCTGCATGATCAGAGAAAGTATTCACCTCGTCCAGTTCAGTGCAGTGTTTGTCAGAGGGCAGGAAATCTTGGCCTCAGTCTAGTATTATGTAAGTATCCAAAAATCCCTTTTTGTTTTTTAGACTCCCATGAGCACAGAGCTTTCTAACCCTGCCCTTGCCTGCCTATTCTCCAGAGAGCTGCGTGGGTCAAAACATTTTGAAAATCATAGTTTTAAATACCTAGTTAATGTTTTACACCCTACGTTGCTTGAACTTCCTGCTATCATAGTGTAAGTAAGTTATATTTCCCCAAGGCAGGCTTATTATTTCTAACGTATTTCTTATGAACAGTTTTGCTACTGGTGCTTTTTTGATGTTTTGTTTTGTTTTTTACTTGTTGGGTGTTTTTTGGTTTTGTTTTTTCGGTTTTTGAAAGTTGAAAGCTTTCCTCAATTCAAGTTGTGTTGGGTTTTTTCCTCTGGGAAGAAGGAAAAAAATTTTAGAAACATAAACAAACTTGCAGTTGGCATAAAATAAAAACAAATAGAAAATGTTGGCTGCAAGTGCTATATTCACAAAGTTTTCCAGAGGAAAAAGTTATAGCTAATCATTTCCATCTTTGCCTGGAAAATAGTCTGAATCTTTGGAGTCTTTACTATTAAGATCTTTGGTAGGAGATTGTACATAAGCAAAGCACTCCTTCCTTAACAAGGTTAAATCTGCTTACTTTAATGAAAAGTGTACAACTTATTTGACCACAAAATGTAAGCTTTTGAACAACACTGAATTAATTTTAGGTAGTGATTTTCACCTTATTTAATTGCCAAAAAATGATTTTTTTTTTTTTTAAGGATCCAGCATGCATAAAGAATGGGCTTCTGAATCTCATAAATTAACATACAAATAAAGTCTATATCGTTACAAAGACGAGCATCTCACCAAAGCAGTAGTATATGATTGGTCTTAACCTGGGGAGGGTTTTTGAAAGTGATATTCTTTATTTTCTTTTCTCTCCAAATTTGTATTGCCTATTCCACCAATTCAATGTGTAGTATATTTTAATTGTAACAAAACAGAGTTATAGAAAATTTGTCATCGAAGCAATGAAAATGAAGAAAGAACTTTAAAGTACGATAATAGGATAGAATCCTCTCATCAGGAACAGAATTTTTTAAAAAAAGAAGGAAACTAACAAAATTACAAGGGTAAAATGTGAAAGTTAACTTATAATGTATTTTTACTCAAAAGTCTATAACTAGGTATTTTTGAGACCATCTCTTTCTAGCAGCCGCTACTTCAACCAACTTTTAAACATAGCTGCCTAGGCGTTGAAACAATAGTGAAGTCCATACTTGCCATATTCTCTAAGTGTGTACCTATCAGCCTAGATGAGACCCAGTGGGCTATTAATTTATCTTATCCTCAAGTAATTTAAGAAATAGATACTACTTTTTGCTGACAAATTGGTACATATGTTTGCTTTAATATCAAAGAAATATGGCAAAGAAGAACATAGGAATAAAATGGATAACACAAGCTTACAGTTTTTCACAAAAACATCTAAGAATGCATGGACTGTTAGAAATTTCAGTGGGTTAGTAAAAAAAAATCTGTTGAGACTGGGAAGTTATAAAATCTAACAAGAAGATTACTATTTTGAATTAACCTCAAGTTGTTCAGAATGATTTATAATCCTCTGAGTCAAGATAACCCATATTAAATTATTTGTTTGAGGTTATATTTCTACTTTCATTTCAGCTTCCTAGGAGAGATAACTTCTACTATTCTGTCAGTTAAAGCTCTAAGTTCCAATTAAATACACTGTAATTAACTGAACATATATAATTTTTTAATTGCTTTCCATAAAAATCAGAAATGAGAAACCAAACCCCTCTTTTATTTTCATGATCATGTCAAGGAGTCAGATGATAATTAAGTAGTAGGAAAGGAAATAAGACTTTCCTAATATCTACTGGAATATGTCCAAGATGCAATTTTAAAAAGCTGATTATCTACACCATGTGTTTATCTGTCTCCATTAGTATTGAGTAATCTTATCCAGAGGCTCTTGTGGGGGGTGTGGAGGAAGACATATAACAAATTATTACATTACCTTGTTTTGCAAACAGACTGTTCAGAGATTTTTAATGATGGTTATAAGCGCAGTGGATTTTACAAAATCAAACCTCTCCAGAGCCCAACAATATTCTCCGTTTACTGTGACATGTCTGATGGAGGAGGATGGACTGTAATTCAGAGACGATCTGATGGCAGTGAGAACTTTAACAGGTGTGCTAATTATGACATAGAATTTATTTGGAGTAACATGTGTGAGATTCATAAAAAGTTGAACCTTTTAAAAATTATATCCTGAGGTCTATAATTAGTATTTCACTCTCTAAATAAGAATATTGAGAGGGCGCCTGGGTGGCTCAGTAGGTTAAAGCCTCTGCCTTCATCTCAGTTCATGATCCCAGGGTCCTGGAATCCAGCCCCACATCGGGCTCTCTGCTCTGCAGGGAGCCTGCTTCTCCTCTCTGCCTGCCTCTCTGCCTACTTGTGATCTCTGTCAAATAAATAAATAAAATCTTCAAAAAAAAAAAAAAGGAAAAAGAAAAAATGCTGGTGGTGGTGGTAGTTGGGAGGGATGAGCACCTCGGTTACTACAGAGTCCTTTTGGGTTTTGCTAAAATCAGCTTTCACTTTAAATTTTTTAGAGGCTGGAATGACTATGAAAATGGCTTTGGAAATTTTGTTCGGGAAAATGGTGAATATTGGCTGGGTAATAAAAATCTTCACTTACTGACCACACAAGGTAAGGTTGCCTGTTATCAAATTCACCTGAAGTACAATTAAAAAAATAAAATAAAATGTTTTTCACTAAATGATAGGCAACGGAACCAATTCAGTAATGGTTGTGTTTTGCAGGCAATGATCCCTTTTGGGCAATCATCCCTTTTATGCAACATGGCCACTGAAAACTAGGACCAGAGGCAAAGAAACTAGATCTGCACTGGGGATGGGAGATTTCTCATATATTTATTTTCTATTTCCAGAAAAGAAATGGAATGTCATCTTCCTTCCTTTTTTAATGCCTTGAGTTCCTCAAAATATCTATACTGGGTCAGCTATCTATTGCCACAGTAACAGTATATAACAAACCACTTCAAGATTTACTGGTTTAAAGTCACAGCCATTTATTATTGCTCACAAATGTACAAGTTGGCTGGGCAGTTTTGCCCATCAGGGCTGCAGATGTGGGCTGGGCTTGCTGGTGGGTCTGTGACCAATTCCCTGGTCTGTGGGAGGCTGGCTGCTGTAGGCTGCCCTCAGATGGAATTACTGGGCTCTGCTCTATACAGTCTCTCTTCCAGGTAGCCGGCCTGGACTTGTTCCTGTAGCTCAGGCAAAGTTCCAAAAAAGAGAGGGCAAGTATGAAAGTTGTTTGAGTTCTAGCCTTAGAACTGGCACATGGTCGTTTTCACTGCCTTCTTCTGGTAAAAGCAAGTCACGGGACCAGCGCATTTTAAGGGGAAAGAAATGGACTTAATGGAAGGAGTTACAAAGTCGTATCGCAAAGGTTGAGACAAAACAGCATTGGGGCTGTTTCTGCAAATAAATCCCATAGTAAATGTTCCTGTCTCCACCGCCCTCAGCTTTCATTTTTGAGAATTTCAAAGATACAGCAAAACTAAAAGAAGAGTCAAATTACCACATAGTTTCTACACTAACATTTTACTGTTTTTATTATTTTAATTACATATCTATCCCTCCATTGAGCCATTTTATTTTATTTTATTGACACATTTCAAATTGAAGACACCTGTACAATTTCCCTCATGTCTTATGTACTGCCTGGGTATCTTCTACTAGGGTTCAATATTTGTCTAAAATATCCTTAGTGTGATGAATTTTCTAAGCCTCTCATTTCCATGATCATTTACTCCACCTCAATGCCTTCCTTGCCTCTAGTGTAAATCTGAGATTGTAGACATGCCCACTCAGGTCTGATTCAGAATGTTTTATAAAAGGCAATTGTATTGCTCAAGAAGGCGTGCTCTATCTAATGGTGATGCATTAAACATAAAAGCAAGGGTTTGCTTCCTTCATCCAAGTTAAGAAAAGTGATTGTTGTTTCTATATTCATAATTCATAAGTTGGATTATAATTATAGGGATCTTTGAGACACCAAGTAATAGAGAGGATAGATAATCCTAGAAGCCTGATATCTTTCTTTGCTTGCCCTTCTTGTGATCAATGCTCTCTAAATTTACGTAAGATTTCCCTTGCTTCAGTGTATTTGTTTTCCTACTTTGGAGTGTTTTATGATAGATATATAACACTTATCATACCTGCTTTTTTTTGCACATTAATATTTGTCTGGTTTCTTATTGAAACTATGAAAACGTTAAAGTAACCCTTGGCTCCTTCTAAAATTCAAAATCATTTGTCAGATTATTAGTAAATGCTTATTTACCCAGAGGCACATTACCAACACATCTCCTTCCCCTTCATGTTTTAACTGGTATTCAGGTTCCTACTCCCATGACAGTAAAAATGAATTCAGCAGTTTCAGGCTTCACAACCACATATCACATCATCCCAAGGAAAACCCATGCTTTTGCAATTCTTTAATTGTGAGAGCACTTAAGGCTAGTGAATTTCCTCTGAAAATAGCTTTATGCCCATTACATAAGTGTTTTTTTTTTAAGATTTTATTTATTTATTTGACAGACAGAGATCACAAGTAGGCAGAGAGGCAGGCAGAGAGAGAGGAAGGGAAGCAGGCTCCCTGCTGAACAGAGAGCCCGACGCGGGGCTCGATCCCAGGACCCTGGGATCGTGACCTGAGCTGAAGGCAGAGGCTTTAACACACTGAGCCACCCAGGCGCCCCCCATTACATAAGTTTTGACTGGAAATGTTTGCAATAACATTAATTTAGGAATGGTCTATAATTATATTTATATTTACTTATTGACCATAACGATATTAAGATGGTTACCTGAAACATTGAGTCTGACTTCATATCTCTTCGACAATGCAGAAGTATTTTTTTCAGAGAGTTAACTTAGCCTGCCTTACTGTTCTCATTGACTTCTCAGTCTTGGCTCAGATAAACTTTATTGCCTTTTGATGAGATTAGAGGGTCTCTTTCAGAATCCCACATTAGAGAGCTCCACGGGAGGAAGGGTCTGTGGGGCTAGAGTGCCAAGGCCAACAAGAGCCCACACTCCTCCCCACTCAGTACAGCAATCCCTGCCCAAACAGCCAAAGCTTTTTCCAGGACCTGTCCAAGCCTCCTTTATCTATTCCCCCTTGAAAAGATTGTCCTGCTGGTGAGTACCCCCTTAAGCCTGAGGGGAGGCAAAATAGCTTTTAGTGTGGGTATAAACAGAGCTTTCATGTGCAGCCTGGAACAGGCACAAATGTGGACAGGGTCCCTTTCTGTGAGTGATGGGGATAGAGATAAGAAAAGAGGAGGCAGACCATACATGAGACCTGTGTGACAGGGTCCAGAGGGTCTCTCTCCCTGGGCCTCCGCATTCTGGCTTGGAACCCCAAAGAGACTAAGATACTAAATTCAAACCCAGTCTTATAGGTCATTGTGAAATTTTAGTTGTCAGAGTAGAAGGATAGAATATATATATTATCTAACAATTAGTTTGATTTATAACTTTCTGGTTCCTGACAATAGTTCTGTTTTTCAAAAAAAAACAATAGTCTTTGTGATTCACAAGTGATGGCACAATGGAGAAAAGAGAAGGTCACTATGAGGATACCAACAAGTTCAATTAGTACTTACTTTTAAGATCAACGTTCTTATTGAAAGTAAGAAAAAGAAGATAAATGTTTAAACTTCTTAAAACTTCTATTCTTTCATTATTAGTTTCTTTTTTTTCCAGAGAGAGAGATTGAGAGAGAGCATGTGTGTGAGCAGGGGGAGGGCGGGGGGTGAGGGAGAGAGAGAATCCTAAGCAGGCTCCATACCCAGGGTGGGTCCTGATGCAGGACTTGATCTCACAACCCCGAGATCATGAACGGAGCCGAAATCAAGAGTCGGATGCTTAACCCACTGGGCCACCAAGGCACTGCTCATTGTTATATTTCTTAATCTATTAACTAAATAATGACTTATTTTCTGCTGTTCTTCGTCAAGTGAATTGCACAGCTTTTACCTGTGATAGATCTCTAGAAAACTCCCACCTTTAATATTGTGTCTCTAGCTATTTTCAAGTAAAAAACACAATAAAATGTTTGTGTTGTAAACACACGGGAATCACTGTTCATTCTTTGAAAACTGACTCATGGCAGAAGGAAATAGTTTAAGTAAATTAGAGCCAGGAGTTGTTTTAAAACCTCAACAAATCAATGTCATCTCACACATCAGAAATATCCTATAATTTCTTGCTTGTTTTTTTTTTTCCAGGAGACTACACTTTAAAAATTGACCTTGCAGATTTTGAAAAAAATAGCCGTTATGCACAATATAAACTTTTCAAAGTTGGAGATGAAAAGGTACTCAAATTTTCAGATAAGTAACATCACGAATTAATGTGTAAAATATAAACCCTGAAGTCAGGGGAAACAAAGATATATAATAGGACCTGTTCTTTTGGTTATTAAATAAACATATTATTAACATTAATATTAATTATTAGCATTAATTTAACACATTATAGTGACAATTGATAGTGGAAGTTGCCTCTTTTCCTTTAGAATTCCTATGAGTTGAATATTGGGGAATATTCTGGAACAGCCGGAGACTCGCTTGGAGGGAATCTTCATCCTGAGGTGCAATGGTGGGGTAGTCATCAAAGAATGAAATTCAGCACACGGGACAGGGATAATGACAACTATGAAGGGAATTGTGCAGAAGAAGATCGGTCTGGCTGGTGGTTTAACAGGTTTGCATTTTATAAACATAGTTGTGAGGGTGTTGATGATATCTCACTGGTGAGCATTAATTATATCATGAGGTAATGTTGTCTCCTTTGTAGTACTGACATTATTAAGTAATCATCCTTATTAGAATTCTTCAGTGATGAAGTATTTTTGAAGATTTGTTTATTGTGTGCATTAATAAAGCTTGAGAGGTGTTATAGAAATAGATCAAATTATGACATGCAAAAATTGCTTGCAAAACAAAAATGGGTAAGTTATAAACAGTTGACCACAAATTAACATGAAGATATAGAGAACATTTATATAGGAGAAATATTTTCAGCATTCTAATAACCAGTTTGGTCTTCACCTTCTCCTATCGTATGAAATGGCCATGTTATTTTTGTAATTTTTTCTGTGTAAAACTACTCTTCAATCACTGTGACTTCCATTACATCACTGAATCCAAGCTCCTCCCAATACAGAAATTTCCTCTACAATATTCTTTTTTAAGTTTTTAATTTTTTATTAACATAAAATGTATTATTAGCCCCAGGGGTACAGGTCTGTGAATCGTCAGGCTTACACATTTCACAGCACTCACCATAGCGCACACCCTCCCCAATGTCCATAACCCAACCATCCTATCCCCACCTCCCTACCCCCAGCAAATCTCAGTTTGTTTTGTGAGATTAAGAGTCTCTTATGGTTTGTCTCCCTCCCCAGTCCCATCTTGTTTCATTTTATTCCCTCCCTACCCCCCACGACCCCCCCACCTTACTTCTCAAATTCTTCATATCAGGGAGATCATATGATAATTATCTTTCTCTGACTGACTTATTTCACTCAGCATAATACCCTCTAGTTCCATCCATGTCCTTGCAAATGGCAAGATTTCATTTCTTTTGATGGCTGCATAGTATTCCACTGTATATGTATGTATGTATGTGTATATATATATATACATACACACCACATCATCTTTATCCATTCGTCTGTTGATGGACATCTAGGTTCTTCCCATAGTTTGGCTATTGTGGACATTGCTGCTATAAACATTTGGGTGCATGTGCTCCTTCGGATCACTACATTTGTATGTTTAGGGTAAATACCTAGTAGTGTGATTGCTGGGTCATAGAGTAGCTTTACTTTAAACTTTTTGAGGAACCTCCATGCTGTTTTCCCTTCTACAATCTTCTTGACACCTAATTCCACCCTCTGGCTGAATACTTCAGTGTTACTTTTTCATCTAGTTCATTCCATTTTTTAATTGCACTCAGTTTTTCCTTTTATTAACTTGAAATCTGCCTTCCTATATCTTGCCAGATTTTTTTTTCTCAGTAGTTAATAGAGCAACTGTAAATCCCTTTAAACAGAACCCTGCAGGCAATGATTGAGAAAATATTTATTGTATTCCTCAGTATTTTCTCCTCTCTAGGCCAGGTATCCTTGACTTGTTTAACTGTTCTCCACCCAAGATGGTTTCCAGATAGCTGCCTTTGTTGTAATTACAAAGTTTAGGCAAGAATGGAAACTTCATACAGTCTTCCTTAAAAATAACCCGATGGGTCCGCTATGTCTGCAAAGCAGATGTGCTCCCACTGCTAGGCAGTGCACAAGTGTTGAATGGCTTTTCTCTTTAGAAAACAAGGACCACCTCAAAATGTCTAGACATTAAGATTTTCCATTGTGGAATCTTCAGTAAGTGAGTGTTTCTGGAGTGTCAGATTTTCCATATTATTGAAGACTATGCATTAAGTTCCACAATCCAAATTTTAACCTTATTTTTGTGATGTAAGTACTTTTAAAGCATTTTGCAATTCTCTGTCTTATTAAGTGGAGGTAGACAAGGCATATGTTAATTTCCCCTAAAAGCATGAGATTCAGGAACATCAGTTATGGGATGTGCTGCTTTTGGAGTTATAGATTCTATAGCGAGACAGCTAGTGGTAGGTAGAGTGGCGTGTCAAGTTGAAACTAAGTGCTTGTAAAAAAAAACAGAGTTTTCTCTGGACCTTGCTTTTTTAAAAGTTTGAGTCCATGTAATTTCTGGTCCCTTGTACAGGAACTAGAGTACATACAGCAGTGAGAGAGGACAGAGGAGCAAAGGTGTCTTTCCATGTTAGCAAATCAAAGGTGATGAGAATCTTTTCCCTGGTGGTTTTCTTGTGCTTTTATTTTTTTATTTTTATTTTTTTTAAAGATATTATTTATTTATTTGACAGAGATCACAAGTAGATAGAGAGGCAGGCAGAGAGAGAGAGAGAGGGAAGCAGGCTCCCTGCTGAGCAGAGAGCCTGATGCAAGACTCGATCCCAGGACCCTGAGATCATGACCTGAGCCGAAGGCAGCGGCTTAACCCACTGAGCCACCCAGGCGCCCTTTCTTGTGCTTTTAAAAAGCCTTCTTTTCCTCCTCCTTTTTCCTCCCCTGTCCTTCTAAATTAGCATATGTAAAAATGATCAGCATTATGTAAAGCTTATTATCCATAAATCACTAAGTTGCAAGATCTCTTAATATTTGATTTGGAACAGAAGGCCAGACACAGAAATAACAATCCTATCAGTTAACATTACCATGAACTTCCCTCGTTGACTGGCCGCTATTGTGTCTAAAGGACAACCAGCACATATTAACATGGGCAAATAAATGATTTACTTGACTCTAGATATAGGGGTTCAGAGATGACAAAGAAAGGCCATTCAGTTAGCCGGGGCTGCCAAAGAATCCTATATTATCCTTGAAGCCAAAGGAGATGATAAGTCTGTACAGGTGGAAAATCAGTAAAGCTGGAGAAAAAAAATCAATTGTTCCAGAAGTTTGGTGCTATTTCTACCATGCCTCCAATTCCTCTTGTTTAATCCTATCATCCTCTTCTTCCTTACCCTCATTTTTTTTTTTTTTTTTTGCATCCTCAAGTTCTTCTAACATACATGAAATGGGCACTTCATAATCATCCCTCACCTACAAGGCATTCTTTCGCCACATAGCAAACCAGTCACTGAGTGTGGGTGTCTTCTCTGCTTTGCTCATGCAAATGCCCACAGCCACTTCACCAAGGGAACCCCAACCGTCTCCCCAACTAGTTGCAAGTTCAGGCTGCTTCAGAAACAGCTGGAAAATTGGTCTCAGAATAGCAAGATTTTTTACGTTTACCATGCAGTCAGTTTTCCTAATGGGATTCAAATCACAGACCCAATAAAAATTGTATACATGGTAAATGTCTCTAGGAAAACAGAGATAGGCCAAAATATAAAATCAGGAGGCTCAGTTTAAAGTATTTTTTTTTCTAACATTACTTTCTATGCAGTTTTAAAAACATAGTAGGTTTTTGATACTTGCAGAGTTAGTGTACATGGTTTCAGTTATATCCTGTTAAATTAGGAGACTGTCTGGAGGGTCAGCAAGAGCAAATCAGTAAGTTAAGTGATCCACACCAAAACTCAGCATCTAGGTTACATTATATGCTTTTTTGATTCAATAATTTAGGTACTTTCCGTAGATTTTTCAGAACTATCCCTTCTGAACGTTCTCCTTATATCCTATTATCTGACATCTTCTCATTGGTTAATCAATAAAGAAATAGGTAGTAACTCATTCCTAAGAGTACACAGAAAATTATCACGTGCTCTTAGTTATCATATCAGGGGCAAAATGTACAGGTTTTAAAGGAGGAAGTGGGACATTTTAAAATTTATGATCAGCCAACCAACTTTATCTAGATCGGAACGATATATGTTAAAAAATTAACTCGGCAACTCAGACAAATGATTGCTGGTTAATTGCTGGAAAAACTTTACGTGGTGGTTTAGGTTTTGTTCCTACCCTTGAGGTTAAAATAATGGACATGTTGGCGATTTTTAAAAGGGGAGGAAGGGAGTTTGCTGTGCAAAATCTGAGTATCGGCAGCAGAAGGATGATGGTCTAAGTCGAATTATCTAGGGAAGCTGGCAAGAGAGCGCCCAGCCCCACCTGGTTTTGTTAACCGGCACCACGCTTGGAAAGGCTGAAGGTTACAAAGTCGTGTTTTTGGTGTGCTTGTTTTCCCTTTTTCTGTGTAAAAGTGATTAAGAATAGAAATGCTTTTTTCCTATAGACACTGCAGGTAACCTGGGTTGTATCTTAAGATTTGTTACAGCAGTTAAGATCCATCCGTGGAAAAAACCCATCTGTTGTAGAAATCTCCTGGCTTTTGGAAATTAATCAATATTCCCTTGTCTGGCAAAATGGCAGGATTCATAGTCAAAATGATTTTTTGATCATTTGCTAGCCAATGAAAGGGTTTTAGGAGGGTGATTTTTCTGGTCTGACTGTTTTGTGTGTATTTTTCTTCCCACTAGGTGTCACTCCGCAAACCTGAATGGTTTATACTACAGGGGCCCCTACACGGCCAAAACGGACAATGGGATTGTCTGGCATACCTGGCATGGTTGGTGGTACTCTTTGAAAGCTGTGGTGATGAAAATTAGACCAAATGATTTTATTCCAAATACTGTTTAATTTTCCCTGGTGGGCTTCCTTTCTGTAATTAGTCTAGATTTAATGCGATTTGAAAAAATAGCACTTCTGAACATATATGTGTCTATATGGTAACTGTTATGGGTACTTCTTTTCATTCCCACTTACCTTGATTCCTTAATGCACTTTCAGTACAGAAAACATTTGTATTCTTCAAATAAATATAGATTATTGAATTCTTATGTGCAGAAGTTTATGATAAGTGCTTATGTTGAACAAAAAATAAAAAGCACAGAATATATAACATGTCTTGGGTAAATACATATTAAATCAAGTATACATGCAGTTGAAAACACACACGAAAAAAATCCAGTAAGTAACAGATTGCCAAATCAGCTGCAGAGACAATAAATATGAGTTAGGATTTGAAAGCTGGTCTCTGACTGCAGAGCTGGAACTCATCACCACAGTTTAGGGTCCTAATCACTATAAAATATTATCCTGTATTTTTAAGATGTTTGTGTAGGTTAACACTTCTTTCAGAAGCCTCATTGTAATTCTTACACCAGCCCTGTGAGGTATTGTTACCACCACCACCATCACCCCACCCCTGCCCCCACCCCCGGCCCCACAATTAACAGAGCTGAACATTGGTGGATCTGAGATTTTGTGATTACTCAAAGTTACAAAGCTAGTAGGCCAGGGAACAAGGACTCAAATCCAAATCCAGACTCAAATTCTGATCCAAAATCCAGTGCTTTGCTACCATGCTACTGCTTCTTCTGGATAGAACTTGGATAAGTGAGGTGGAGGGAGATAACCTTTCAAGTGAGAGTAAAAGTATGAATAAAGACAAGATAGTCTGAAAAATATTTGAGTGCCAACTGTTCAAGTCCAAGTGAAGCTCAGTTTTTAAATAAAGATATGCACTAACCATATAATCAGAAAAATATAAATAATTTTAAAAGCTGATGGTATAAAGGAAAAATACGTTCCTGGGGGAAGGTATAGCAGGGGACCTGACCTCGTTTGGTGGGAGAGGATCAAAAAATCTTCCTGGAAGAACTAACTTTTTGAGCTGAGATTTTTAAACTGGGTGTATATGGGAAATCATTGCAGGCTAAGGGAAACATTGTGTAAAGTACACAAAGTAGGAAAGTTTGGGAACAGCAAAACAGGTTAGAGAGGCAATCGAGTTTACTGATCCTTAAATCCTTAAACCAAGGATTCTGTGACCTTGAGTAAGCTTCTTAGCTTCTCTGGGCCTCAGCTATCTCATCTGTAAAATGAAGATTATGATAGTACTTGCCCTCAGGGTTAGGTTGAGGATTATACAAGTATTTCAAATAATGTCTGTGCAAGGTAAGCAGTGAATAAGAACTATGTGATTATTAAGTGAATAGGTATTTAGGGACAATAATAATAAGTAACTTGAATAATAGTTCACATAAAAATCTTAAGGTTAGTTGTACTTTATCCTCTAACCAGCGTTTCCCGGAAGCAGTGCTTCTGAACCTTTAATGGCACCCATGTTACCTGGGGTCTTGTTAAAAACGTAGATTTTTGAGGGGCGCCTGGGTGGCTCAGTGGGTTAAGCCGCTGCCTTCGGCTCAGGTCATGATCTCAGGGTCCTGGCATCAAGTCCCGCATCGGGCTCTCTGCTCAGCAGGAAGCCTGCTTCCCTCTCTCTCTCTCTCTCTGCCTGCCTCTCTGTCTACTTGTGATCTCTCTCTGTCAAATAAAAAAAATAAAAAATAAAAAAAAACGTAGATTTTGATTTGGGGCTGAGGCCTGAGGTTCAGGTTTTTAAAACAAGTTTCCAGATGGTGCAGATGTTGCTGGTCTAGGGATCACACTTTGAAAGCAATGAGGTAGGGAACTGAGTTCTATGGGGTTGTAATAATACAGGAAGAAAAGGGCTCCTTGATCAACTGAGTTTAGGAGATGATCTGTTGAACACAGTTAAATAGATTGCTTCTTTTAAATATTCAACTCTGCATTCTGAACTTCTAAGCAGAGCATACAGTGGTCTGCATTTTTATATCTAGTTAGGAGTATGGTCAGCTGTTAGGTATACATCACGTGATTATGGCAGTCCAAACAAATGGGGATTTGTTCATCTTACTTAACAAGAACTCAGAAGTAGAACATTCAGCGCTCTGCAATGTGGAAGCTGGTATTTCTGCAAATCACTTTGCTTTTTCCTCAAAATCCCAGGTTGTCCACTGCAGTTCCTGCTTCAGATCCATGTCAAAAACAGGAAGAAGGGAGAAGGGTAAACAGACTTTCATTTACTCCTTTTTGGCCAGACTTGTGTTACATGGTCACTCCATCTGGAACTAAGATCATAAAAGAGAATATTTAATTTTACAGCCTTTAGAAGACACAGGCAAGAGGAGTGTCTGCCGTGCCTCCTGGATATTCGTTTCTTTAACGCAGTCTTGTGGGAACACTGTTTCATAAATCAGACTATGGGAAGGTAGAAATAATGGGGCACCAGTGACCATTTTAAATATGGGTATTATTTGCTCAAGTAGTAGCCTGAAGAATTCACACAATTAGGAAATCAAAAGAAGAAAGGTTTTTAAAGGGGGGGGGGATTGATTCCATGGTGAAATGGGAGGGTAACTAAGCCAGTATAGTGTTACATAAATCTCAGTAGAACAGTTTTTCAATGCAGAAGGAATGATTGAAAAAAATTTAATGCCATAAAAAAGATGAAAGAGAAAGCATTCAAATGAAAGACCACTGGATTTAGTGATAATATTTTTTGTGTTTTCAATTTCAGTGGGCTAGGGTAAGAGTAGCCAGAAGCCAAAAAATAAAAGCTAATGAAGAAGAGGAAAGTAAAATGGAACATGATAATGGTGAATTGGAGTGTTCTGAAGGGTTGTAGGTGTGAGAAGAAAGGAAATGGTCAGAGTTTTTCAAATAAGAGCATATCAAATGAATTTATGACTCTGGGTAAACTTTATCTTCTTTACAAGCTCAGCATTTCAGGTTCTTAATATTACTGGGATTTTAAATCCTCAAACAACAACAAACAAACAAAAAGCCAAGCACCTGGTGGCTCAGCTGGTTAAACATCTGACTCTTGATTTCAGCTCAGGTCATGATCTCAGGGGTGTGGGATTGAGCTGTGTCAAGCTCTGTGCTCTGTGGGGAGTCTGCTTGAGATTCTCTCTCTCCCTCGGCGTCTGCCCCTCCCCCTTGCTCTCTCTTTCTGTCTCAAGTAAATAAATAATTCTTTAAAATCCTCAAAAATTAGAGGCACCTGAGTGGCTCAGTGGGTTAAGCCGCTGCCTTCGGCTCAGGTCATGATCTCGGGGTCCTGAGATCGAGACCCACATCGGGCTCTCTGCTCAGCGGGAAGGCTGCTTCCCCTTCCCCCTCTGCCTGCCTCTCTGCCTACTTGTGATCTCTGTCAAATAAATAATTAAACTCTTAAAAAAAATCCTCAGAAATGAGAGGTTGACACCTGGTGCAGAGATTGTCTGGTCCCATGCATCTAGAATGAGCCCAGGGGAGCGTTAGATTCTGACAACGTGCGTCAAGTTCCCTGCAGGGAACAGGAAGGTCTTCTCCTCTTCTCCTTTGATTTGATGTGGCTTAATTTTTATCTATGCTATATATTTGGGTTACACGTAACACTGTGATTTTTGTTCTTGTTTGGAAAAGAAAGCTTTCATCTCTAAAAAAAGGTTCAGACTTCTCCCTTCATTTTATAGATCAAGTAATTTCCTGCATTTTTCAGATGACAGGTATTTCTGGGAAGGACTCTGTTACTCCCCTGACTCAGATGAATTAACAAGCTTTGTATACCCAGGGCTGTACTCTGTGTTCTCATGAATGTTGGCACTTCATTTAGAATACTGCCTTAAAAAGCATATACACCCGGTAAAAACTCTGCTCTATGGTGGACAAGCCCAGGACAAGCTGCAACCTTTCAAAGAAGATAAAAGAGGGAATTAAGCATTCAGTCATAACAAGCCAACCTCGTCTCACGGAGAAAATGACATAGGGTATTGTCTCCTTAACTCCTGAGGTGTTGGCACCGTTTGCAGTTTCTAGGCCTTTCTAATTATAGATGTGCTGTGTAACATTGTCTCCACCTGTACGTATAACCCTAACAGTGTTGAGCACTCACCACTATCAAAGGCTCTTCCAGCTTGAACTAATTAATTCATACAATTCCAACCATCTGGGACAGATAGTGTTATTACCCAGCTTTTACAGACACAGAAAATTGCAAAAGACGTCCTCCAAGGTCACGTAGCAATTGGAGCAGGGCCAGGAGTGTATTTTGGAAGTACTAGCTTTTTATGTGCATGAGAAGGCGACAACATTACAGAGTTTAGATTTAGGAGTAATTTGATTTTTTTTCTTCAGGCTGCTAAACAGATACTGCTTTGTTCGCCACTAGCTCACTCTTTGACGTCTTCTGTAGCTTGTCTCCCAAATGGAATGATCATACCCTTAGGAATTACCATGCACGGCAAAATTCTTTGGAATACCAGGTAGAGGTAGTTTTGGAGCAATGAAAGGTAGCTAACATGGGCCAGCTGTTCCAACTCTCTTCCTCTATTACACCTGTAGTATCTCTTTTCAGTTGAGTGATATTAGAACACAGAGCTCTTGAAATGTAAAATGAAACCTCTGAAAAGTCAGTTATAAAGGCTTCTCTGTCCTCTTCTGAGAGCCAACCAACTAATTCAGATTCCTCCAAAATCGCATATTCCTCAAAGAAGGTCCTTTAGAGATAATGCCAGCTTTTTCATCACTAGTTTTAGAAGGATTAAAAATAGCCCATGTTTCCCTAGTTATGAGAAAGTTAAATTTGAAACAACACTAAGTAACTCATGGGTGGAAAATCACCACCATTGCCTTGCAGCTTTTCTGCTGGTCAAATAGTTGTGATTTGAAAGCGTGGTGTATCTTCTGGTATTTATACTCATGGTGAAGAGCCAAGAAATCACATGCTTGGAAAAAATATATATATGTGTGTACCTTTCCAAAAAGTCAAAAGCTGATAAACTTTTACATAGGCAATGATTATGCAAAGTAAGCAATGTCAAGTGAAAATTATATCTTAACAAGAGTTCCATGTTGACTCAGACCAGTAGGACCAGCAAAGAAATTATTCTGAAAACTTTTAGACTATGTAAGGAATTTGGTGAATACGACCAAGGACTTTTTCTAAATAGGGATCTTTTGAAATCCAAGTTCAAAGAACATCTGCATATTGTTTGTATGTGAGTCAGCATGTAATAGAATGCGTAACTCAGAGGAACTTGGAGTTTGGAAGGATAATGTGTTTTACTCTCAAGGCTGTTTTCAATATCAAGCTGTAGGTCTGGGCTATTTAATTTTTAACAAGTTCCATAAATAAGTATGATTCACCTCAACCTTCAAGGATCCTTGGTATCATTCCTCAGCACCCTTCTCCTTCAGAGAAGCTGAGCAGTTTGATATATTAGTTGAAGGACAATCTTCCAGGATAAACCTAAATGTGAGAAAGTTTAAGTGAAAAGTTCAGAGCTATATTCTCACACAGCTTTCTGGAACAGAGCAGAGAAATGACTATGCTGTGGTATCACCGTATGCAGATGGCTCTCAGGTGTGCTACCCACATTCTTGAACAACTCCTGCAGATCAGGTGGCCTGAGGCAGGACGCTAAGACAGCTGGTAAGCTCTGCACACTCATTCCTTCAGTCACGCCTGGGTCGGACAACCTGCCAAGGGGCGTGATGCAGCTGTCCCTCTCCTTGTTTCATAATTTAACAAAATACAATCCCTGGAGCTCACTAATGACTTTATTTCTTTGTAGGAAAACATTTATCAAAGCTAAAACAGGGGTGACACACCACTATTCTTTATACCATCTCCGCCATCATCCAAAACTTCCTGAAAGAGCCTATTTAGAGACTGAAACTTTTCCATGCTGGATGCAGGCCCAGAGGGCTTTTTTTTTTTTTTCCTTCTCCCGTTAAGTGTGGGTCAGTCTATTTGGCCATTTTCAGTTAACGCTTTTTTTTCCTCTCCCTTATATCCGTAAATAAAACCTGTCCTACACAGTATTGCTTGCCAAGATGTGACAAGTCCTCAATAAATAATTCTTTCTGGGCCAGACAGGGGTTTAAAACATAATGGTTTAAATATTTAAAAATAAATATTTGTTCTTTTTCCCTAAAAAATACTTCGTTCAAATTTCCTAAAGTAACAGCAAGAAAACATAAGGAAACTCCTTATGTATTAAGAGGGTATTTTGCATAGTGTTGATGGGGAAAGTTTCTAGAGGTGGCAGGATATGAGGACATTCTTGTTTGTTTGTTTTTAAACCACTAGTGTTTATTGGCAGGAAAGGGGGGTACCAGACCTGAGGTCCTTCCTAGGGTGGCTGTGAGCTGGGTTCTGTCATCTTGGTAAGACACTGTGGCCCCTGTTTCCAGAATTGAGTACAGTTTCAGCCTCTTCTCCCTGCCTGTGCAATGTGGGTGCTGGCAGGGTGATTGACTCTAATGGCCCAAGGTCGGCTTGGCGGGTCTGCTCCTGCTATCTCCTGCGAGGTATTAGACTGGTTTTGTTTACCCTGCAAAGTTATAGTGGCAAAGGACACCATCCAGAGTCAACTTTCTTCACAGATCCAATCCTAGGAGAATCCAGGCATTTCCCCCTCCTGTCTTTGTCCGTTCCTGGGTAAGGGACCAGCCTGGTGAACTCCCTAGATATTGGCTGAGGCCTTCATGTTCCACCACTGATGAACATTCTCTGCCACAGCCGCTCAGTCTTCAGAAAGGCTCCATGTATGGGCCTGGGGACAAGTTCAGTCACTAAGAGCTGGTGTTGGGGCCTTAGTCCTTTAGGTATGTTCTCTCTTCTACCTCCTCAGATGTTGATTCACCAATGCCTCATAAGGTAATGATAAGGAAGGGCTAGAATATCTTCCCTTCCTTCTCAGGTAATGGAAATACCCTTCAAGCAACAGCTTTATTTATTTTGGTTCTAACTTTACTGTTGGGGATTTCTGGACAAAAAGGAAGGGAACTTTGACTGGGTGCAACCTGTAAATCGCATCAAAGACAAGGACGCCTCCTCTTTCAATGTCCCACATCACCCCAGTGCACATGAGAGCTCATTGTCAGAACTTGTTTCAACATTTTCTATTAATTATCACTTGAAAGCATTACTCAAAGCTAAGCTGGAAATTGGATATCAACTTTGCAAAATTGAGTAGAATTTAAGGTCTTGAGATACCTATTCCTCGATGTCCGGTATTAGTAGTTGTTACCAAAGAATGTATACTGACTGGGACACCTGGGTGGCTCAGTTAGTTAAGCATCTGCCTTTGGCTCAGGTCATAATTCCAGGATCCTGGGATCGAGTCCCGCATTGGGCTTCTTGCTCAGCGGAGAGCCTGCTTCTCCCTCTGCCTGCCGTTTCCCTGCTTGTACTTTCTCTCTCTCTGACAAATAAATAAGATATTAAAAAAAAAAAAAAAGAATACATACTGACCAAATAAAATAACTAAGAAAAAGTATGAAGTACCTAAAAAACACAAATAACATAAATACAACATGAATAGAAATAATCTTCTCAGTCCCCAATGTTTAGTTTAAGGTCAGATTCATTGCAATCTCCTGAAAAGCATACTTGTTCTCTAAATAAGTTTTCTTGGTTCAGACTGTTGGATGACATGTAACTGCCAAGGCAGCCAAATTCCCTGAAAATTTCCAGCATCAGGTTTCCTTGAAACAGGTCTGTACAAGGCTCAGTCTTCTAAAGCTGATGACTTTGCCATGGTAGGTGCTGACCATTCACTATAAGCCATCCACATTCTTTTTTTTTTTTTTAAGATTTTATTTATTTATTTGACAGACAGAGATCACAAGTAGGCAGAGAGGCAGACAGAGAGAAAGGGGGAAAGCAGGCTCCCGCTGAGCAGAGAGCCCAATGCGGGGCTCGATCCCAGGACCCTGAGATCATGACCTGAGCTGAAGGCAGAGGCTTAACCCACTGAGCCACCCAGGTGCCCCAGCCATCCACATTCTTACATAACGTTTCCAATGGTGTGTAGTCGGAAATATACATGGGCCATACCCTTGGCAAGCGTTTGGGTTTAATAATCCTTATCTTGATGTTGATTAGAAACTTTCAGCTGGATGGTTTGGTATAAACAGAACTCTAAGAAAGAAGATGGGTATATTCATCTCCATGGAACTCTTCTATCAAAATTTTCATGTGACATTATGGGACAGTGATCTTTGTTATCTACAGTTACCTTTAAAAATCTATATAAAGGGATTCATTCAATTGGTTGCTTATTTGGCAAATGTGTTTTGAGTAACAGATATGTTATTAGTCATTACAGCAAAATAAAGAAAAATGAACTGATGCAGAGTTCATAGTTAAATGCAGTAATACAACAAAATAACTAGAATAAATTAAAATCAAAACATAATAAATTAGTTAGAATCTTTGTACTTTGTCTTACAAAAGTAGTCTGCATGAAATGCTTTGGAACTTCCAAAAAATGAGCTACTAATTAGACCTGAATTGGGACAGTGAGTTGAATAGAATTAATTCGTGTTATTCACAAAGATGACGTAGCTACTAAATATAAGCAAATATAATCTTGGGGTCCATAATAGAAGTATAATATTTAGAATCAGAATAGTAGATATAGGTAGTGACTACTTCGTACTTATACAATTATTTATGGAATATTGGGTTCAACTGGGGACTGAAATTAAAAGGATATTAATAAACCATAAGCTGATTCAGAAGAAACCGTCTGCAGTGAATGAGTAATATTTTGCTCAACTGGTGTATCCAGAGAGACCTTTAAGAGAAAAATATACTAGCAGTCAGTAAATATGTAAAGGATTTTTTGAAAAAAATGTATTATGATTATTACAGAAGACTCAAGAGTAAAATAAATAAATTGATTAAAATATATGATGGATGGAAACTGAAAATATGCTAATTTTGGCTAAAGTTAAAAGAATATGCCAGGGAGCGCCTGGGTGGCTCAGTGGGTTAAAAACTGCTTTCGGCTAGGTCATGATACCAGGGTCCTCTGTTCGAGCCCCGCATCGGGCTCTCTGCTCAGCAGGGAGCCTGTTTCCCCTCCTCTCTCTCTGCCTGCCTCTCTGCCTACTTGTGATCTCGGTCTGTCAAATAAATAAATAAAATCTTTTTTATTTATTTTTTTAACTTTTTTTTAAAGCAATGGACTTTTTTTAAAATATTTTATTTATTTATTTGACAGAGAGAGAGGTCACAAGTAGGCAGAGAGGCAGGCAGAGAGAGAGGGAGAAACAGACTCCCCACTGAGCAGAGAGCCCGATGCGGGGCTCGATCCCAGGACCCTGAGATCTTGACCTGAACCGAAGGCAGAGGCTTAAACCACTGAGCCACCCAGGCGCCCCAATAAAATCTTTTTTTTTTTTTTTAAAGAATATCCCAGAATCAGAGCTAAATAAAAGAAAAAATAATCTGCCTCTTGAGTTCATAAGATTACTATCATCCCGGGGTTTACTTAATTAAGGCTAGACCTTTTGTCAGCAATATTGCAAATGCACTCAAGCATCACTTGGGTAGTTAAACCAAGCGACCTTTTTTGTCTCTCCCAAATCTTAGATTTTATAATTTGGAGTTATGGTTTTAATATTACACATTATTTCCAAGGCATAGCAAAGTAGATGAGTGTTCTTTTAATCTCTGCCTTTTGATTGTCTTATGACCAATGCATGACAGTAGTGGGTGATAAATGACTCACTTAGCAAGTGACAGCCTTAACATACTATACTAAGGTCTTGGTGGTTAATAATAAGGTCATTCTCTACCACCCAGAATATCTTGTGATTCAAAACTATTGGGGGAAAATGTACATCAAGAAACAAACAAAGGAAGTTAGCATGTTGATGTTGAACAAAGGCTAAGTGAAGGCTGAGAGAAAGACAGCACCAAGAGGGACAAATCATGGAGCAAAAGGTATAAGAATCCTTCAGCCAGAACAGGAATACAGCTGACACTTAACACGGTGTTTACCAAGTGCCAGACGCTGTTCCTGGTGCTTCATTTCTGCTTACACATCAATCCTCGAAACAACCCTGTGAACTAGGTTTTATAATAATCACCTCCTTTTGACGAATGAAGAAACATAGGCACAAAGAAGTTAAGTAATAATGCTATGTGCTAATGTGATCCTAAGATCACATAGCTACTAGTTGATGAACTGGGATTTGAACCCAAGTATCCCTACTCTAGAATTCACACACTTAACAACTATATAAAGAATCTCTGGGGCGCCTGGGTGGCTCAGTGGTTTAAAGCCTCTGCCTTCAGCTCAGGTCATGATTCCAGGGTCCTGGGATCGAGCCCCACAACGGGCTCTCTGCTCAGCAGGGAGCCTGCTTCCTCCTCTCTCTGCCTGCCTCTCTGCCTACTTGTGATCTCTGTCTGTCAAATAAATAAATAAAATCTTTTTTAAAAAAAAAGAACCTCTAAGCTGAGAAGGAAGGAACAAGTTATAGAGGAAGAAAGAAGTAAGGGTAAGCATTAAAAAAAAAAAACTGCTTAAACAGAAATGAACTAGCAATTCCAGTTCCTTAAATTCCACCTAAAAAAGGTAAATAACCATTATACATGAAAGTCAGGGAAAATGGGAAAATTTTCATAACGACATCCTAATTCTCCTCTGTTTTATTTTATTTTATTTTTTCAGTGTTATAAGATTCATTGTTTATGCATCACACCCAGTGCTCCATGCAATATATGCCCTCCTCAGTACCCACCACTAGTCTCTCCCATCCCCCCACCACCCTCCACTCCAAAACCCTCAGTTTGTTTCTCAGAGTCCACAGTCTCTCATGGTTTGTCTCCCCCTCTGATATCTCCCAATTCACTTTTCCTTTCCTTCTCCTAATGTCCTCTGTGTTATCCCTTATGCTCCGCAAGTAAGTGAAACCATATGATAACTGACTCTCTCTGTTTGACTTATTTCACTCAGCATAATCTCCTCCAACCCCATCAATGTTGACACAAAAGTTGGGTATTCATCCTTTCTGATGGCTGAGTAATATTCCACTGTATATATGAACTATATCTTCTTCATCCATTTGTCTATTGAAGGGCATCTCTGTTCTTTCCACAGTTTGGCAATTGTGACCATTGTTGCTATGAACATTGGGGTACATATGGCCCTTTTTTCACTACATCTGTATATTTGGGGTAAATACCCAGTAGTGCAATTGCAGGGTCATAGGGTATCTCTATTTTTAAGTTTTTTTTTTAAAGATTTATTTATTTGACAGATAAAGATTACAAGTAGGCAGAGAGGCAGGCAGAGAGAGAGAGAGGAGGAAGCAGGCTCCCCGCCAAGCAGAGAGCCCGATGCGGGGCTCGATCCCAGGACCCTGGGATCATGACCTGAGCTGAAGGCAGAGGCTTTAACCCGCTGAGCCACCCAGGCGCCCCTCTATTTTTAAGTTTTTTGAGGAATCTTCACACTGTTTTCCAAAGTGGTTGCTCCACCTTGCATTCCCACCAACAGTCTAAGAGGTTTCCCCTTTCTCCATATCCTCTCCAACATGTGTTTATTTTTTAAAAAGATTTTATTTATTTGTCAGAGAGAGAGAGAGGACACAAGCAAGGGGAATGGCAAGCAGACGGAGAAGCAGGCTCCCTACTGAGCAAGGAGTCTGAAGTGGTACTTGATCCTCAGACCCTGGAATCATGACCTGAGCCAAAGACAGACAGTTAACTGACTGAGCCACCCAGGCATCCCTGTTAGAATCATTTTAACAAATTCACTTTTGAATGTCTTTCAGGCACTTGCCAGTTGTGACTCATGGATCTGACCTAATGCCCCAATGATACGAGCCTGGAAGGATTTCCTTTGCAATTATGTACAAGGACAAAGGAAAGAGAGCACCTCTTTTAATCCTCATCTCTATACCAAAGCTCAAACTCAGTCAGGATGAATGAGAATTCAGGCACTCTCAAATGCAGAGTGGTTAGAAAAGAGTAGGTCTTTCACGTGGCTGGTGGTGGGGAGCAATAGAAGAAATGTCCAAATGCTATTCCACCCTGTAAGCATTGATCTGCACCTGCTGCTAAGGGCCAAGGGAATATAACGTTCAGTCCTTCCTCTGGATCCTAGATATTTCTCTCCCATGAATTTGGTACAGGTAGTGTTGGATGGGGGAAGGGCTCACAAAAATTCTTTACTAGTTCTAATGTGCTGGCCTTGTTAGAGTTTAAGCCATGATGCTAGGCAGAAATTCTAGCTTCTCCCTTCTACCTACATGGCAGGATGGATCCTTGAACCTGGGGATAGGGGTTGACTGAATTCTACCTCTACCAGTTACATTCGATGTGTTCCACATTAGTTTTACAGAATGTGGCATGATACACCAGCATGTTAACATTCGTAGAGACATCAAAGTTTTTACTTTGATAGATGTAACCTTTTTGTTAATTAAAATTTTGTGGGATGTACCTTAATCAAACGCCACCTAGAGTCACTGCAAATGAAAGTCCAAAGCAAGTGAAAGTCCAAAGCAAATAAGCAAATGAAAATCCCAAGTAAAAACCCAATTGTTGGGCGCCTGGGTGGCTCAGTGGGTTAAGCCGCTGCCTTCGGCTCAGGTCAGGATCTCAGGGTCCTGGGATCAAGTCCCGCATCGGGCTCTCTGCTTGGCAGGGAGCCTGCTTTCCCCTCTCTCTCTCTGCCTGCCTCTCTGTCTACTTGTGATCTCTCTCTGTCAAATAAATAAATAAAATCTTTAAAAAAAAAAAAAAACAATTGTTACCTCTAATTCAAGTCCAAATGTCCAATCTGTGTTTACATGATGAGGGAAGAGGGCATAAGGATGGGAAGGGAGAGAAATGGCCCACAGGGAAGTCTAGGAAACATCTAAAGGTATTTTCAGGCCTTAAACATGTGTCATTTATTTATACAACTTGTATTTTAGAATCTGGAAAGTCATAAAATCTCACAGAAAACCCCTAATAAGAGTCAAAGCTAAGAATTTGTGGTCAATAGGGGCGCCATGTGGGAGAAGAGAGTGGGAATGATTCCATTCCCTCCTCCTCCAGATTCTGAGTCACAAATTTAAAGCAATTAGAAACAAGGATTACTCAACAGAAAGAATATTCACTTTATATTAGTTATGCAATATTCTCCCCCAAATGCTCCAGCGATGCATTGCCCATAATGCTATGGCTAAAGTGGAACATTACCATGTCAATTCTATATTTTGCAAAGTCAGCTGTGGATCCTTCTGACTAGATTAATATTCAATACTTTTTCAGTCTTTCAGTCTTTCCAGAGCTAGAAATTACTTAGTGTGGCAATATTTATTTCATAGCATTAATCAGAGAGATTAGCCTTTTCTCCTTCTTATTGAGGTGTAACATATATCCCATTAAGTGCATAAACTTTAATTGTGTGTCTTGATGAATTTTCATTTTTATTCACCAGTGTAACAACACCTAAACTAAGATACAGCATATTCCAGCACCCCCAAAGCTGTTATGCCCCTTCCAGTCAATTATTACTCCCCATCTTCCAACATTCAACACAATCACTGTCTTAATTTCTATCACTATAGTTTTGCTTGTTCATGAACATATAAAGTTATATATGTGTGTGTATATATGTGTGTGTATATAATATACCTGTATATGCATACATAAACATGTATGTATGTGTATATTTACAAATACATAGACATACATATACAGAGAGAAACCAGTAGAGTATGTACTTTTATGACTGGCTTCTTTTTTTTTTTTTTTAAAGATTTTATTTATTTATTTGACAGACAGAGATCACAAGTAGGCAGAGAGGCAGGCAGAGAGAGAGGAGGAAGCAGGTTTCCTGCTGGGCAGAGAGCCCGATGCGGGACTCGATCCCAGGATCCTGGGTTCATGACCTGAGCTGAAGGCAGAGGCTTTAACCCACTGAGCCACCCAGGCGCCCCTATGACTGGCTTCTTTTACTCAACATTTTATCAGTGAGATTCACCCAATTTGTTGCCTGCAAAGGGTAGCTCATTCCATTTTATTGCTTGTAGGATGTTCTGTTGTATGAAGATATCACCACTTACTTATCTGTTCTATTGGTGAGCATTTGGTTTGTTTGAAGTTGGGTTTGTTAATAATATATCTGCCATAAACATTCTTGTGACATTGCTGGGGATGCCTTCCAGTGGGCAAAAATGTGAATTTCTCTCGTGTATGTACCTGGTTCATAAGGTAGACGTATGTTTAGCTTTAGTAAATCCTGACAGTTTTTCAAAGGGGTGTTTCCATTTAAATCTCCATTAGCAATATATGAGAGTTCTACTTGCTCCGTATTGTCACCAACAGTTGGTTTCATCAGATGTATTCTTTCTTTTTAACAGTACCTAGTCTGATGGGTATGTAGAGGTATCCCAATCTGGTTTTAATAAGGCATGTTTCTGTGTGACTAAGAGGTTGAACATTTTTCCATATATATACACCACTATGATTAGCTGGATATCCTCTTTCAGAATGTGCCTATTTAAGTCTTTTTCCCATCTTCAAGTTCCGATGTTTATCATTTTCCTAAAGACTTGATATATTCTCGCTATAAGATCTTTGTTGGATGTAAAGCCAGAAAATATTTTCTCCCTGTTTATAACTTGCCTTTTCACTCTCTTAGTGGTATTTTTTGATGAATAATTCTTAAAGTTAACAAGTGCAATTTATCAATCTTGTTCTTGTGGTTAGTGTTTCTTGTGATTATTTAAGAAATCTTGGCCTATATATCTGGCCTATAGCCAGAGGATGATGAATTTCTGATTAAGTGAAAGATACAAAAAGGATTATCCTATCATTCTGAAGTTGTAGTGCTTGATTATTTAGTGGTTATATTCAAAAAGATAATAATCTCTATGGAAAATCAAATGAGCTAATGAAGTATTCCTATGATTTTAGCTAGCTAAAGGTTTAGAAATTATCTGACATTCTTGATAGTCACTTTCATGTCTCTGTCAAAAAGGCAAGAGATAGCAAGTGTTGGCAAGGATTTGGAGAAGAGAAAACCCTTGTGCACTGTTGGTGGGAATACAAATTGTCACAGCCTCTGTGGAAAGCAGTATGGACATTCTCAAAAATTAAAAAAAGAACTGCCATACAATTTAGCAACTCTACTTCTGGGTGTGTATCTAAAGAAAACAAAAATGCTAATTTGAAAAGATACATACATCCCTGTGTCAATTGCAGCATTACTTAGAGTCAACATATGGACGGGGCGCCTGGGTGGCTCAGTGAGTTAAAGCCTCTGCCTTCGGCTCAGGTCATGATCCCAGGGTCCTGGGATCGAGCCCCACATCGGGCTCTCTGCTCCGCAGGGAGCCTGCTTCCTCCTCTCTGCCTGCCTCTCTGCCTAGTTGTGATTTCTCTCTGTCAAATAAATAAAATATTAAAAAAAAATATGGAAACAACCTGTGTCCAATGATGGAAGAACAGATAAAGAAAATGTGGTGTGTGCATACAATTGAATATTATTCAGCCATAAAAACAAAAGAAATTTTGCCATTTGTGACAACATGGATGGAACTTGAGATCATACTAAGTGAAATAAGTCAGATGGAGAAAGACAAATACTACATGATTTCACTTACATGTAGAATCTATAAAACAAAGCAGAATAAAAACCTGAGCTCATAGGCACAGAGAACAGATTGGTAGTTGCTAGAGGCAGAGGGTGGTGAGTAGAGGGTGGGAGGAAGAAATAGCTTAAGGAGGTCAGGAGGTACAAACTTCCAGTTATAAAATAGATAAGTCATGTGATGTACCGCATGGTCATTGTACTTATTAATACTGTATTGCATGTTTGACAGTTGCTAAGAGAGTCTTTTTTTTTTAAGATTTTATTTATTTATTTGACAGACAGAGATCACAAGTAGGCAGAGAGAGAGAGGAGGAAGCAGGCTCCCCGCAGAGCAGAGAGCCCGATGAGGGGCTCTATCCCAGGACCCTGGGATCATGACCTGACCGAAGGCAGAGGCTTTAACCCACTGAGCCACCCAAGCGCCCCTAAGAAAGTAAATCTTAAAACTTCTTATCACAAGAAAAAAAAATCTGTAACTATTTCCAGCGACAGATGTTAATTAGACTTATTATGGCAATCATTTTGTAATTTATACAAATATTGAATCATTAAGGTTGTTGTATACCTGAAGCTAATATAATGTTATATTTCAATTATGCCTCTATTAAAAAATGTTCAGAAAAAAATTTTACCAGAAGCTAGGAAAGAGTGTGAGGCCCAACATAGAGGTATTGCCTGGGTTTAATGGCCTTCTAGTCAGTGATCTTATGGTACAGTACTACATTGCGCGTGCGCACGCACACGCACACGCACACAATCACATATTGTACAATCACCTATGCACATGTGTTTTCCTTACATTTGTAAGAACTTATATCACAGCAAAATATTAAAAAATAAAAAGAACAGAAGGCCATTTATATGTTGGACTTGGAGAAGTTCCTTAACTTCTCTGGGCTTCAGTTCACTGTCTAGAAATGAGGATGATGATAATAGCACATATCTCATAAGATTGTTGTGGAGAGTAAATAAATGAATGCATGTAAAGTACTTAGTAAGAGTCCAACAAATATTAGACGTAGTTATTACCATCATGGAACACCAAACTTGGGCTAATTATAATGATGCCCAGTTTGGTGGGTTTTTTTTTTTTTTAGGATTTATTTATTTGTTTGGGGCGAAGTAGAAGGAGAGGGAGAGGGAACCTCAAGCAGACTCCATACTGAGAGCAGAGTCCAAAAGGGGGCTTGATCTCACGACTTTGAGATCGTGATCTGAGCTGAGTCAAGAGTCAGACACTTAACCAACTCAGCCACCCAGAACCCCTGTATCCAGTTTTAGATGATCACACACTAGGAGAGAAGTTAAGCTTATACGACCTTAGCAGTAAATCTTGCCTTTAAGCCCACATCTGTATTTCATGGACGTTCAATTCACCCTGTGAAAATTATAAATTTTTTACTGGAAACTGAACATGAACAAATCTGAATTTGGGTAAAAATTAGAAATAAACACAAGGGGTACCAAAACTTGTCACAAAATTCTTTGAGTTATACTTGCTATGTCATACCCTGTTAGGAGAATTCATTTAAATGAATGATTTATTTAAATGAATCATCCACAATGATTCATTTAAATGAATCATCCTAACGGGACTCTTCTTTGTTTAAACTTGATGCAAAGCTTCTTGATAGCACGAGCTGCCTCTTATATGTCATGACGTTATCCATAATAAAGAGCTCAGTGCTGGGCACGGTGTTGATTTATGGATCATGGAGAAGACCTCAGAGAAGCTAGTTGCCGAGACACATTATTTCCAGATCCTGTTATATTTGAGACTTCTAAAGTTTTGCTGATGTTTTCCATAGTCTGATTTCTAACTCGACACATGTTTTTATTTCTGCTTTGGCACGTGAGGAGTTTTTCTACAGCACTGGTGACTCATCACTGATGGAACTGACAGGACAGTGATTCTCAAAGTGTGTTCCCCAGACCAGCTGCAGCATCACCTAGAAACTGGTTTGAAATGCAGATTCTTAGGGCCCATCCCAGAACCTGTGAATTAGAAACCGTATGGTGTAAGGCCACATATTGTTTTTTAACAACCGCGCCCCCCCCTCCCCGGGTGATTCTAATGCATGCTAAAGTTTGGGAAGAATGTGCTGGAGAAGTATTAGTAACTACCCATTTAACTAAGTGATGTAAATTGACTTACTTATTAATAACTTGAAGATCAAATCTCCAGAAACCATGCCAGGAATAATCATTTTATTTGCCAACATTTGTTTATCCCTTTTTGGACTACATAGCTAACATGAATCAAATTTTTAAAAATACATAAGAGCATAAAAAGAAATCTCTCCTCTTGAACCACATTGAAGTTTGTTTTGTATCTTTCCAGGGTGATGTTATACATATTCTAGCAAATAGGTGTGTTCCTTCCTTGATTTCTTTTCTACATAAGGTGTAGTGTACTCTGTACGCTATCCAAATGTAGCCATCTTTAATAGTGTTTAACATATATAGTTTCAACATTAAGTTTTGTGGTTTTTTCCATTTTTTGTAAAAGAGGGTATGCTTTATAGAAACTTCTTAAAATAAGGATTTGTTTTGCATTTACATGCTTCCATTAAACAAATTCTAATTATGTACACTAACAGTATCATTTTATTTGATTTTCAAATATCTCATTTAAATGATCAAATATTTAGAATTATCATCATCACGAGGTATTATTTTTCCTACATCATGTCCAAAAAGCTCAACCTCCTACAAATGTCAAGACTTCATCATTTATAACTGATTTGGTTTTCAGATTTAGATCTGAACCATGTGTTACTCCTTCAATAATGCTGGAATTTATTCCAAATTATGCTGGAGGCCACTGGCTTTTAGCTTCCTATTAAGAATTATATTGAAACTCCTTTTGAATTTATTTTTATTCTTTTCTCCCATACCTGGAATAATGCCAATTCATTTCTTACTAAAAAAATGTAACCATATTCTCCTTCTTTATTCTTTTAACAATATTGCAATCCTGACACTTGATCTCTGCAAGCAATTATCTGTTGTTGTTGTTGTTTTTTTCTTTTCAGTTCTCCTTTTAATATTCTTTAAAGGAGTTGAAATATTTAAAATAGCCCTCTGGTCTGCACCAAAACGTTCCCAGCTGTCTCAAAACAGGAACCAAATTATACCAAGAGACTTATCTCTTGAAAAAAAAGCCCGCAGGAACGGTTCTAAATTCCCTAACTTTGATTTCAAGTCCTGTAATATTCTGCTTTTTCAGAGATATCTCCCCTAACTCTCTCAGCTCCATTTAATTATGTTATTTTTAGTTTCTTGAGTTCTGGTGGTATATTTCTCTTTCCATGACCTCATGAAGGCCATTCCCCATGCTAGCCTGTCAATTTGTTTGCTTCCCATATTTCCAGGTTCCACCACGTAACTGAGATGCCCTGAACCTCTAATAATACCACTGCTTGTTTGTAAGTGAGCATATGTAATCTCACTGAGCTTTACAACTGCCTTCTGAGATAAAAGTTGTGAGCATCTTTACCCCATGTTCGAATAAGGAAATGGAGGTCTACAGGCTTAATCCTTCTTCTGGACTCTCCTGCATTGACAAGCTGCTCCACATACTTGGCACTCACTCTACACTACCTCATAATGTTATCTTTCTACATGTGTATGACTTGTCATCACAGCTCAATTTCTTTAAAAACACACAGGTTATCGGACTGTCCTTGGGTTCTCCCCCACCCATGACTTGAACAGGAAAGGAACATAGTAAATATGAGTTGTTTGACCTATTAGGATCAAAGAGTCATAAAACTTTGTGCAAAAAGGGAGCCTTGCAGATCACTTAATGAATACTTGTATGTCTTAACAGGTTTAAGGTTTGCATTGCCCTGCAGGTAAGAGATACAATACCCCTCATTTTTACTGAAAAATTTGAAATTAAAATCACTTTAGTTTTAAATACATGCTGACATAGAATGATATAAAATGTGAAATTTAAATGAGTTTTAAGATGAATCATGAAATAAGTTTTTAAGACGAAACATTAACACTTCAAAGAAACTCCAGAGAAATATCGGAACTATAATTGGCTGCTTCAAGCTAACCAGACTTCTAGGGGGTAATTTTCTTTTTCCTCTGCAGTTGGTGCTGTTTCTGTTGAAAACGTTGAGAAGCATGAAGTGCAATGCTAACCGAGGCCTGGAGAGGGTAAGCAAATTGCCCCAACTCACACATTAACTCAACCAATATTGACTCAGCATCTGCAGCTCAGTGTACAAATACCAGGGCTAAAATAATAAGCAAAACAGACAAGGACACCCACCTTATCTAAGTGTGGGGGAAGGGAAGAGAGAGTCATTAAATTAATATTCAATGTATGTAACCTACAGAACCAGCCACTCTCTTGGTTCGTGCAGCAGAACATATTAAGTAAAAACAGTTCAAATATTTATTGCAGACTTTCCAGAAAATACCCAAGGGAGAGTCCATTCTTATTGCACAACAAAACATCTTTAGCATCTTTTCCTGTATCTTATACTCTCAACATGGCTTTCAGCAGCTAGTCACTGAGAAAAAAATCAGCTTTCTCAAAATGTTCTTCCTGACCTTCAGCCTGAAGAGCTCCTAGCACTTTGGTCTCCCACATCATCTCTATTTCCATCTATTATTTTAAAATTTATTTAAATTCAATTAATTAACATATATGTATCATTATTTTCCAAGGTGGAATTTAGTGATTCATCAGTTGCATATAACACCCCGTGCTCATTCTTCAAGTGCCGTCCTTCGTGCCCGTCACCCAGTGACCCCATCCCCCCACCCACCTCCCCTGCAGCAACCTTCAGTGTGTTTCCCATAGTTAAGAGTCTCTTATGGTTTGTCTCCCTCTAGATAGAAGATCACATCTTTGTTATCCATTCGTTGGTTGATGGACATCTTCTTTCCATCTATTCTATTCTTGAAAATGAAGCTACCTTCTTACAAGAGATTTCAGTGGTTGTGGTAGTGGGAAAAAAATGTGAAATCTCACAAACTGATTTTTCATACCTGTCACTTTTTTCATCCGCCCAGCATGGTAAATGTAAAAGTGCCAAGTACTTGACCTAGGCTGGGGAATTAGGGCAGACTTCTCTGAGAAAGGGACCCATGAAGCTGAGCTCAGACTGTTAAAAGAAGTATTGGCCAAGAAAAGGGGTGAGAACATTTCCAGGCTTAGGGATCACAGTCAATGAAATTTCTTGTGGAAAAAACATTGAAATAACAAAACGCCATTGTGGCTAGAATACTAGGTAAGAGGGTGAGGGGAAGAAGCCAGAGAGGGAGGCAAGGTCCAATTTTGCAGAGCCTTGTGGACCGTGTTTAAGATTTGGTCCCTCTCTCAGAGCAGTGAGAAGTTATCAAAGGGAAGAAGGGCAGTAATGGGATCAGATTTTCATTCCGATGCAAAGAAGTGATGGAAACTAGAGATTGGGGAGATTTGCAGAAAATTCTAAGTACACTTCCAGTGAATTTAAGTCATGTCAGAATTGTTGAAAAGAAAAGTAATCTCAGAATCTCAGGGCACCTGGGTGGCTCAGTAGGTTAAGCATCCAACTCTTGATTTCAGTTCAAGTCATGATCTCAGGGTTGTGAGATCAAGCCTCATATCAGGCTCCGTGTTGAGCATGGAGACTGCTTAGGATTCTCTTTCTCTCTCTCTCTCTCTCTCGCTGCCTCTTCTTCTCTTTCTCTCTTTCCCTCGCTAAAAATAGGGAAAAAGAAATCAGAAGATTTGGGGGAAGAAATGACCAGGACTTATTGCTTGATTGGAAATTGCTGCTGATGGAGAGAGATATCAAGGATAACATCCAAGGTTCTGGCTTGGGCTAATAGATAGATAATAATAGATGTTTAAATAGGAAATTCTAGAAGGCCAGATTTTGTGGAGAAATTTTAAAGCTTAAAAGAGAGAGAAAAAAAAAAAACAGAAAGAGACAGAAAAAAAAAAACAGTGATTTTTCTCCAGCAGTCATAAAGCTTCAGAATTTTTTATTCTTCCTCTATTTGTTTTTATCATTTTATCTCATCAATAACCACTTAAGAAACAGATAAAAGCACTTGGAGTTTACTTGGTGTTTGTTTTTTTTTTTAGATTTCAAAGAACGATATATACATAGTATCATTTAGTGAAATTGGTAAGAAGCAATTTGTTCTAAACTTCATATGAACTGGGAAATATAAGTATAAATATTATCTATGTTCACAAAAGGAGCAAACAAGAGATGTTGAGCTGTCTATCATTGTATAACAAATCACTCTAAGACTTAGAGGCTTAAAACAACTATATTATTATATTATTGTTGTTCATGATCCTGGGGGTTGACTGGATGAATGTAACTAATTCTTTAAACTTTCCTTAGTTAGAGGTCTGGCTGGTAATTACTGGGTTTTTGGCTGGAATACCCACATAAGGCAATATGTTAGCCTCTCCATGTGACTAAGCTTCCACATAGCATGGGAGTTGACCCTATGCAAAAGCTGTATTGATCTTTATGACCCAATCTCAGAAGTCATGTGTGACTCAATCTGTTAAGAATCTGCCTTTGGCTCAGGTCATGATCCCGAGGTCCTGAGATTGAGGTCCAGTCAGGCTCCCTGCTCAGCAGGGAGTCTGTTTCTCCTCTCTCTTTACCTCCCCTTGCTCATGGTACCTTTCTCTCTCAAATAAATAAAATCTTAAAAAAAAAAACACACAAAAAATCCACAACCCAACTGCTGTACTCACAGTCCTGCCTGGATTCAAAGAAAGGGATATTGTCCACCTCTCACTGGGAGGAGTGACAGTGTCACTGTAAGATGAGCAGGTACTGTGGGAGATGTTTTTGTAGCATGGTGGAAAATACAGTCTGCCACAAGAAATAAATGGACTTGGAAATAGTCTCTTCTCTACTGTCCAACATCTACAACAGTACTTGGCACCGAATGAGTATTTGCTCAATGCTCAATGAATAAACAGGTAATTAGAGTAAGATATACAATCTTCCAAAGTTAATTCATGTTTATTATTTTTCACAATAAGCTACTTTTTATCTAGAATCTTTCTTCAGTATAGAGAGAAGTGAATTAATGGGAAAAAAACTTAAAATTGAATAATACTATAAAACTATTAGTTTAACTTTGATATTTTTCTTCAGGATTCTAATTTCTATGACATAATTTCTAAATTGTTATAATTTCAAATATTTCATTCGGTTTTGTAGACAGAGACTGAGTAGTTAAAACAGTCAGTGTTTTAGGCTTAGTAATGGCACTCCTTGTCTTAATGCTCCAAATGTGTGAATTTATCTTATATGGCAAAAGAGACTTTGCAGATGTGACTAAGTTAAGGATTTGGGGAGGAGGAGACTACCTGGAAGGTCCCAGTGGGCCCTAATGCAATCTCAAGTGTCCTTACAAGATGGAAGCCGAGGGATATTGGACCGCAGGAGAGGAAAAGCCAAGGCTGCTGAGGTTGGTTGAATGTAGCCAGGAGGGAAGGGGAAGGCTGCAGCCCCTAGAAGTAGAAGAGAATCTCCCCAGGGCTCCAGATGGAACCACCCCCACTGACACCTTGATTCCAGCTCCTTAAGACTTATTTTGCAATTTTGATCTCCAGAGTACTGGAGAACAGAGTTGTGTTGCTGTAAGCCCTGACGTTCCTAACAATTTGTTACAGCAATAACAGAAAACCAATACCATTGATAAATGAATGAAATAGAAGAAAACTAGTTTGCATTTCAAATCATTCAAACCTATATGTTCTTCTGCTGACATAAATAGAAGATTGATATGGTCAATTAAAAGGCTGAATGAAGATTAGGCCTATTAAAATGAATATATGTGGTTGTAAAAAATTTTCTTTTGAGACAGGTAACATAGTCATTAATCATCTTTTTCAAGGTACAAGTTCCTGCCTTTAAAATCTTATAGTTTTAGTGATGTCTTGCCTATGTTCCAGCTCTTAAGACTAAGATACATGGGCCAAGAGTTACATAGATGTTGATGACCACATCTTGCATGATGTTTAAGTTTAAAATAATTTCAAACTTACAGCGCAGTTATCAGAATAATACAAGAGGGCACCTGGGTGGCTCAGTGGGTTAAGCCCCTGACTTTGGCTCAGGGCATGGGGCTCTCTGCTTAGCGGGGAGACTGCTTCTCCCTCTCTCTCTGCCTGCCTCTCTGCCTGCTTGTGATCTCTCTGTCAAATAAATAAATAAAATATTTTTTAAAAAAGAATAATACAAGAAATTTCTATAGCCCTTCACCATATTCACTATCTCTATTCTGCCCCATTTGCGTGCACACACTCTTTCTACACACACACAAACACACACTGTTATTTGAACCATTTGAGAGAGTTGGAGACATTTTTCTCCTTTACCCCCAAATACTCACATATATTTCCTTAGAATACAGACACTCCCTTTCGTAAGCACACTCAAAATTTCAAAATAAAGAAATTAAGCTTTGATAAATGCTATTATCTAACCCAAAACCCATATTCAAATTTTGCCAGTTGCCCCCTGAGTATCCTTTCATAGCTACTTGTTCCTCCTCCAATCCAGTAACTCCCACTGCATTCGGATGCCACAGCTCTGAGACTTCTCTCCTGTGCGACGCTTCTTCAGCCTCTTCCCTCACCACGGCACGTTTGACAAGTGCAGGCCAGTTATTGCATACAGTTATCCCTCAGGTTTGGTTTGTCTGGGGATTCTTCCTAGTTCAGGTTTGTGTGCGTCCTAGTTCAGGATGCATGATACAATGTGCTTCAAAAAGTGTATCTCGGGGCATCAAACCAGGAGCCCGTTGACGTCAGGCGGTCTCAGTGTTGGTGATGATCACTTTGGTCTCCTGGGTAGGGTGATGTATAGGAGGTTTCTCCATGATCAAGACACTACTGTTTTTCATTTAAAATGAATTAAAGAAATTTGTGGGGAGAAACTCAGAGACTCTAAATGTCCTTTCCACTTCCACTCATGGAATGATTTTCTAACTCCACCATCCCCTCAGTGTTTGTTAGTTAGCATAGTACAAGGCAGTTCCTCTTCCTTCCTTCCTTTCTTTTCTTTCTTTCCTTCCCTCCCTCCCTTCTTCCTTCCTTTCTTTCTTTTTCCCTCCCTCCTTCACTCCCTCCCTCCCTTCTTTCATTATATCAGTATAGACTCAAAACTGTTAACTTTATTCAATAGGTTATTCAATAGGTTATTCAATAGGTTATTATCCATTAACCATTATTACCTCAGTGTTCAGTTTGCCCCAGTGTTGGTCAGTGGGAGCTACTTCAGCACAAATTCTAAGTCCTTTCAATTTGTGCTCATCTTATTTTGAGCATATCTTTACAGATACAGTAAGATGTTCCTGACTCATCTTATACTTCTCTTGCCCCAGTTTTGGAGCCAGCATTTCCCCCAAGGAAATCAGATTCTACTTAATGGATAAAAGGTAATTAGAAACAATGATCTGGGTGACAGGGGTGCTCTTTGCTAAAATCTCTTCTGGGCCTTGTGAGTGGCTGTCTCTAGGAAATTATATATACATGTACATATACAAACATATATTTAGATTTATTTCTGCATCTATAACTGCTACTATCTGTATAGTTCAGTCAGTTTGGACCACTATAATAAATTACCAGCTTAGATGTGTGGTTCAAAAAAACAAACATTTATTTCTCATAGTTCTGAGGCTAGAAATCCCAGATTAGGGTGCCAGCATGGTGAAGTTTCTGGTGAGAACTCTCCTTCTGGTTTACAGACCGCTGTCTCCTAACTGTGTCCTCACATGGTAAAAAGAGAGGTAGTTGGCTTTCTGGATTCTTATAAGAACACTATTCTCATTCATGAGGACAGCTCTATTATGAACTAATCATCGCCCCCAACCCCAAAGCTCACCTCCAAATATCATCACATGGGATTAGAGTTTCAACAATGAATTTGGGGAAGGACACAAACATTCAATCCATTATAACGTATCAATATATTAAAAACCATGAGTAATATTTGTGTCTCCAATCCCAACCCAATAGCACAAGACACACTTCATTCTTTCTCTTTCAATACTTCTAACTCCCTTCAGCAAAAATGAGAAACTTGATTTTCATTATCCTCAATATATTTATACAGGTCTAGAAGACACAGAGGATAGTTTTGGAATTGCTAATCCACTGAGAAAAGCAAACCCATTAGAGTTAATATTTGTTTTGGGTCCTTTGTCCTTGAGGTAAAATGTCAATGCCATGAAATGCACAAATCTTAAGTATAATGTCTTAATCTGTTAGAGCTGCTGTAACGGGTGCCATAAATTGAGGGGTTTATAACAACAGAAACTTGTTTTTCACAGTTCTGGAGGCTCGAAATCCAAGGTTAGAGGGCCAGCATGGTCAGGTCCTGGCGAGAGCCCTTTTTTTTTTTTTTTTTTTTAAGATTTTTTTTTAATTTATTTATTTGACAGAGAGAGAGAGATCACAAGCAGGCAGAGAGAGAGGAGGAAGCAGGCTCCCTGCTGAGCGGAGAGCCTGATGCGGGGCTCGATCCCAGAACCCTGAGATCATGACCTGAGCCGAAGGCAGAGGCTTTAACCCACTGAGCCACCCAGGCGCCCCGAGAGCCCTTTTTTTGCTTCCAGACAGACTTCACACTGTATCCTCACACGGTGAAAAGAGGATAAGAGTTCTCTGGAGTCTCTGATAAGGGCACAAATCCCATTCATGAAGGTACCACTCTCATGACCTAATTACTTGCCAAATGTCCCACCTCCTAAAAGCATCACCATAAGGGTTAGAATTTCAACATATGAATTTTGGGGGAACACAAGCATTCATTCCATAACATACATGATTTGATGAGTTTGGGCAAATGCATACTCCCATATAACCCACATCCCTTTCAAAATTTAGAACATGTCCTCACTCCATAAATTTCCCTTATACTTCTTCCTAATTATCACCTCGCCAGAGACAAAATGCCCTTCTAGTTTTTTTTATCCTAGATTTATTATTTCAGCATAGATTTTTTTTTAACCTATTCAAGAAAATTATATAAGTGTCATACAGTTCAGCAATTTAGCTTCTAGGTATTTACCCAAAGAAAATGAAAACACCAGTTTGAAAAGCTGTATGTGCCCCATGTGCACTGCAGCATTATTTCTTACAGCCAAGATACAGAAGTAACTGAGTATCCATTCGCAGATGAGTGGATAAAGAAAATGTGGTACATGCACATCTATCTGTCTATGCACACACATACAGATGTATCTATACACAATATATACCTATATATACACATGCAAACACACATAATGAAATATCACTCGGCCATAAGAAAGAACAAAATCTTGCCATTTGTGACAACATGGATGGACCTAGAGACTACTATGTGATGTGAAATAAGTCAGACAAGAAAAGACAAATATTGTAATGATTTTACTTATATGGGGAATCTAAAAACAAAACAAAACAAAACAAACAAACAAAGCTAAACAGAAATAGACTCATAAATATAGGAAACAAACTGGTGGTTGCTCCTGGGGAGAATAAAGAGGGATGAGTGAAATAGGTAAAGGGGAGTAAGAGGTACAAACTCTCAGTTACAAAATAAGGGGGCACCTGGGCGGCTCAGTTGGTTAAGCAACTGCCTTCAGCTCAGGTCATGATCCTGGAGGACTGGGATCAAGTCCTGCGTTGGGCTCCCTGCTCACTGGGGAGTCTGCTTCTCCCTCTGACCCTCTCCCCTCTTATGCTCTCTCTCACTCTCATTCACTCTCAAATAAATAAACAAATAATCTTTAAAAAATAAAATAAATAAGTTACAGGATTATAATGCACAGCATAGGAAATAGAGTTAATAATACTGTAATAACTTTGTATAGGGACATATAACTACCCTTATCATGGTGAGCCTTTTGTAATGTATATAAATGCTGAATCACTATGCTGTATGCCTGAAACTAATATAATATTCTATATCAACTATACTTCAATTTAAAAAAATCTTGTAAGTGGAATAATACAGTAATACTCTTTGTATCTAGGTTCTATTTTTCAGTGAGCATAATGTCCAAGGTTCATCTATGGTTTTAGGTACTCTTTCCTTTGGATAATTTTCCAGTGTTTAAATATACCACAATTTGCTTATCCACTCACCTATTAGTAAACATTTGCATTGTTTTCAGTTTTTGATGGTTATGAATGTTCTTGTTCATGCCTTTTTCATTCTTCTTTGGTAAATATTTAGGAGTATAGTTTCTGAGTCATAGGATACGGGTATGTTTAACTTTAAAAGAAATTGCCAGGGGCACCTGGGTGGCTCAGTGGGTTAAAGCCTCTGCCTTAGGCTTAGGTCATGATCCCAGGGTTCTGGGATTGAGCTCCGCATCAGGCTCTCTGCTCAGCAGGGAGTCTGCTTCCTCCTCTCTCTCTGCCTGCCTCTCTCCCTACGTGTGATCTCTGTCTGTCAAATAAATAAAATCTTAAAAAAAAAAAAGAAATTGCCAAATCTTTTCTAAGTGTTGTGTTACTTTGCAGTTCATGGGAGTTCCACCACATCTTGGCCAATATTAGGTATTTTCAGTGTTTTTAATTTTATCCATTCTGTTGGGTATGGAATAGTATCTCATTGTAGTTTTCTAAATTTTATGTTAATTCTAGTACAGTTAATATACAGTGTAGTGTTAGTTTCAGGTGTACAATACAGTGATTCAGCACTTTCATATAGCACCCTGGGCTCATCACAAGTACACTCCTTAATCCCCATCACCTGTTTCACCCATCCCCCCACCCAACTCCCCTCTGATAACTGCCCGTTTGTTCTTTATTGAGAAGGTCTGTTCTCTTGGTTTCTCTTCCCACCCTGCCTCACCTTCCTTTGCTTACTCATTGCAGTTTTAATTTACATTTTTAATTTAATTTACATTTTTCTGAGGACCAGTAAGATTGAGCAATTTATTGTGTTTATTTGACATTCATAAAATCCTTTGTCATGTGTCTCTTAAAGTTTTTATCCACTTTTTTCTTGGATGGATTTATGTCTTTTTAAAAGATTTTATATATCTATTTGTTTGAGAGAAAGAGAGAGCATGTGTGTAATGTGGAAGCCAGCAAGGGCAGGGGAAGAGGCAGAGGAAGAGGGAGAGGGACAAGCTGACTCTGTGCGCTGAGCACCGAGCCATAACTGGGGCTCCATCTCAGGACCTGACACCACGACCTGAGCTGAAACCAAGTGTTGTACGCTTAACCGACTGAGCCACCCAGGAGCCACTTGGATTTATGTCTTTTCATGATTGAGTTGTAGTCCACATTTTAAAATTCTGAATATAAGCCCTTTGTCAGATATATGTTAACACATTTCCCAGGCTGTTGTATCCTATTCATTTTTTAAAGTGTCTCTTCACTGAAATTTTTAATTTTTAATTTTGAGGAAGTTCAATTCATCAGTTTTCTTCTAGGGTTGTTTCTTTCTCTGTCCTAACTAAGAAATCTTTGCCTTTCCCTGGGTTTTGACAGTATACTTATGTTTTCCCTTTAGAATTTCTATAATTTACCCTTTACATTTAGGTTAGTGACTTATCTTGAATTAATGAGGTAGAAGTTACAGTTCTTTTGTTTCCATGTGGCTATTTAGTTTTCCAAATAATTTATTGAAGACTTCCTGTCCTCATTGAATTGCTCTGGGGCCATTATAAGTGTGACTTTATCATATAGTTTGAAATCCAGGAGGATGATAGCTCCAGCTTTGTTCTGTTTTCTCAGGATTGCTTTGGCTATTCAGGGTCTTTTGTGGTTCCATACAAATTTTAGGATTGTTTCTCTGTTTCTGTGAATGGACATCTTTGTCCAAAGTGAAATAACAATGTAAGTATTGGCCAATTTCTGCTCTTTATTCCATACCTTTAATCTATTCTGTTGCCAGTATTATACATCTTGATTACTATATCTTTATATTAAATTTTGAAGTGAAGTAGTCTAAATCTTCCAGCTCTGTGATTTTATTTCATTATATTTTGCCTATCTTAGATCCTTTGTCTTTCCACAGAACTTTTAGAATCAGACTGTCACCTTTGCAAAAACATCTGCTGGGACTATGGTTAGGATTGCAATACATTTCTAGGTTAGTTTGAGAAAAATTGACATCTTAATAATATGGAGTCCTCCAAAACATGGACATGGTGTATCTCTATATTTATTTAAGTATTATTTAATGGCTCTTATTGGTATTTATAATTTTTAGCATTGAGGTTTTGCATGTCTTTTGTTAAATTTGTCCCTGTTTTACATTTTTAATGCTATTGTTAATGGAATTATTTTTTACTTTGATTTTTTTAATTGTTTACTGTTAATACATAGAAATACATCGATTCTTTATATTGACCTTATATCCTGAAATCTTGCTCAACTCACATTTAGTTTCAGTACCTTTTTTGTAAATTCCTTAAAGTGTTCCATTTAGTGACATCTGGGTGGCTCAGTCGGTTAAGCCTCCAACTGCCTTCCCTGAAGTATCTGTCTTCAGCTCAGGTCATGATCTCAGGGTCCTGAGATCTAGTCCCACACCGGGCTTTTTGCTCAGTGTGGAGTGTCCTTCTCCCTCTGGCCCTCTGCCTGCCTGTGCTCTTATACATACTCTCTCTCTGACAGATAAATAAATAACATTTTTAAAAAAATGTTCCATAGGGTGCCTGGGTGGCTCAGTGGTTTAAGCCGCTGCTTTCGGCTCAGGTCATGATCTCAGGGTCCTGGGATCGAGTCCCGCATCGGGCTCTCTGCTTGGCGGGGAGCCTGCTTCCCTCTCACTCTCTCTGCCTGCCTCTCTGCCTACTTGTGATCTCTCTCTGTCAAATAAATAAATAAAATCTTTTAAAAAAAATGTTCCATAAAACTATTCTATTACCTGCAAATAGGAATCGTTTTCCTTCTCCCACTCAATTATTATGTCTTTTATTTCTATTTCTTGTTTTACCAATAAAATAGTAGTGAGGGGAGAGTTGACATTTTTGCTTTGTCTCCATCCTTAGGAGAGGAGCAGTCGTCATTCACCATTGAGAGGGTCCAAACTATGCCGCTTCCAAATATGTCACTTTGGCACAAGAATATTTTGAACTGAAGGCAACTAAAAATCAATAGATGGAAGAAAATTCCTCTGTCTTCCCCTAAATGCAGGACATAAATTTCCCTTTGTAAATGTATCATTGGCATAAACTTCTTCCTTCCCCCTGCCATCTCCTGAACCAGGATGAGGAGAGCAACTCTTATCACCAGAGATGAGGCTGCATAAGCAAACTTTACTAAAATAATCCTTATTTCAAATTAGTTTCTCCAATATATATAGTTACTCAAACCTCCTTTCCTTTGTCTAGTCACTTCTCCATATTACTTTGACCTTTGTTAAAATGGTATATAACCCCTCAGTCTAATCACTTCTTTGGGTTTTCACTTCTTTTCTGTGATGCTCCCACGCACACAAAAATGTTAAAATTGATGAAATGTGTAAGGCTTTTCTCCTGTAATCTGTCTTATGTCAGTTTAATATGCAGGCCCCAGTCACTTGCCATTAAACTCAAAACAGTAAAGGAAAAGTTGGGGGTTTTTTTGTTCCCTATATCATCAAGAATGCTATTAGCTTGATACCCCTCTAGCTCCATTCACATTGTTGCAAATGGCAAGATTTTGTTTCTTATGCTATGCAAAATAAGTCAATCAGAGAAAGACAATTATCATACGATCTCTCTGATATGAGGAATTTGAGAGGCAGGCCAGGGGGTCGTTGGGGGGTAGGGAGGGAAAAAATGAAACAAGATGGGACTGGAGAGGGAGACAAACCATAAGAGACTCTTAATCTCATGAAACAAACTGTGGGTTGCTGGGGGTTGGGAGTTAGGGATAGGGTGGTTGGGTTATGGACTTTGGGGAGGGTATGTACTATGGTAATCGCTGTGAAATGTGTAAGCCTGATGATTCACAGACCTGTACCCCTGGGGCAAATAATACTTTGTATGTTAATTTAAAAAAAAATGGGGGGATGCCATTAGCTGAAGGGTTTTCATAAGTGCCCTTTATCAAGCTGAGGAAGTTCCTTTCCAGTCTGAGTTTGTTGGGAGTTCTGCCATGAGTGTATCAGCTTTCTTATGTGCCCCAAACTCTGTCCTTTAACTTTGTAAGCTATTAAGACTATATTTTTCTACTTGTGGTCTAACCACTCTGCATCACAGATACTGGGCAGTGTCTTCAATTAAGAAGTCATGCATAGTACCTTCTTTCAAGAATTAACTCCCTTCAAGTTTCTACCCACTTTTGGTCACTTTGCAGTGCCTTCAAATAGACATTGTTTAATTTTTTTTTTCTTCTTAGAGTATAATTGTTTTTCACAGCAGATCTAATCTGATACAAGCTACTCTGTCATTAACATAAATGTTAAACCAAATGGCCACTTAAATATATATACTTTTATGTTCAGTGTAGTTGCTAAAACCCTGAAAAATACATCTTGTTTCATTGCCCACAGATGACTGGATTCCTAATCACCTGTGTATGCATAAAGCAGAGAAGGAGAGATCACCTAGAAGGTCAGAAAACACTTGAAATGGTTTTGATTTTCAAGTGCTTTGTTGACTACTGCTCTGTCCCCAGTTTCTGAATGATTAGTTTTGCAAACTGTACATTAAGTACAAAGTTCATCATTAAAATAATTTATTGAAAATTTCAAGGGAATTGTGGCAATAGAGGAAAAGGTAGGAAGTTTCACAGTTTACTTGCAATTTCAGATCACAACCAGAGGAAGACAATGAGTTTATGAAGTCTAAATAATAAAATAACTGGTTAAAAGAATAATGAAATGGGAGAAAATCTTTTATATGAATTTCAATTAATTGTTTCCTATTAGCTCTTTTAGGGTAGGAACTGCATTTTATATATTATGTTATACTTTACACAGTGGGGTTTTTTTTAATATTTTATTTATTTGACAGAGAGAAATTACAACTAGGCAGAGAGGCAGGCAGAGAGAGAGGAGGAAGCAGGCTCCCTGCGGAGCATAGAGCCCGATGTGGGGCTTGATCCCAGGACCCTGGGATCATGACCTGAGCCGAAGGCAGAGGCTTTAACCCACTGAGCCACCCAGGCGCCCTACACAGTGGGTTTTTTTTTTAAAGCACACAGAAAACATAGCATTCCATTCAGTAAATATTTTGGGATTAGCTATGATAAAGGAAAATAACACATCTTAAACTTATAAAATGTTGTATCTCAGTTTCATCTCCATTAAACTGGAAAAAAATGATTATTCCGTGGATCCGTGTATTTCTTTTCCATAATAATAGTTGGCCTCTCTTAAATATTTACCACAACAAATACGTGGTGAAATATTTGGGATTGTAGGGGGCACTATTTTATTTAAATCTACATTATGGGAAATGAGACATATTGTATTCAAACCAAAGAAGAACTCTTCATCGAAACCTAGATACATGTGAGAACTGTCTCTTAAAAAAAAAAAGCACTTGGTCTACTGGGAAGGATTCTATAAATCACAAGCTTGGGTTTAAAACAATTGTAAATAAATCTTGATGAAAGGACTTATCAGTTAAATAAACTATTTAGTTCTTCCTTTAAGAAGGCAAAACTATACTTGAAGCCCTTGGCTTTAGGTCTTGCCAAAGACTCCATTCTTCACTGGTTGAATAACTTCCTTTGGTAAAAGAATGCAAAGTTATTCTGTTTCTTATTTTAATATTCTTATAAATAGAGTTCAGTTACAGTTCAGTATCATTTGAGGTCATCATTAATAATGAGAGTCCAGACTAGATAAAAAGATCTAAGTTCTACTATTCCACTTTTGAAGCAAGAAGAAAGAAAAATACTTGTCAGTCATGAAGTAAACCTAAGTATCTTTCAAAACTATTGAACCTACTGAAAGCTTTTCCTAAGGACAACTTACAATCGATATAAAAGGCACTGCAGAGAATGAATATTTAATGATCGACAAGCCAATATGCTGAATGTGAGGAATAATGGCTTGGGAGAGCAGATAGAAGGATTTTGTTACATTGGTGGATCAAATGAATTACAATTAGTCTAATGATGAAAGCTTTTAAGTCTTTCCTTTATGGCTGTTGTCCTGAAATTCTAATCTTGTTTTATTATAAATCCTATTTTTACGTCCACTGAGCTTCTCCACATGCACGCAGATAATACAAACTCTTTATTATCTATGATTGGTCTATGAACCTAAGATTAAATTTAACTTTATTATTATCTCACTTATCATTTTTTACCTTGTTGGGTACAAAACAGAAGACATATTGACCACCTACAATGTTTTTAAAAAGCTGTTTCAAAGACCTCCCAGCTTTCAGTTCACCTTGGTCTCTGAATGAAAGACAAGGAATAATTCCATCAAACGGCAACAAAGAAGTCTAACAGGTCAGTCTGACCTGGCAACAGTCAACCTACAAAAGGACTGAAATCAATCCAATTGGAAAAATTTCCCCCTTTAAAAACAATGGCTTTGTTAGTCCATTCCCTTAGAGATGAAATGGCCGCTGTCCTTTTGTTTTGTGAGGATATTTTTTTTTTTTTCTGGAGATTCTAACCTGTTTTTCAGAGGGATCGACTCAATTTCCTCAAAGCTTTGGGATTACAGGGGGCCAGTGAGTACGGTGTGTCTGTGCCAAGTGATGAGTCAGGGAATAAGAAGGGAGATGACTCTGTGTGTGTGTGTGTGTGTGTGTGTGTGCGCGCGTGCACGCATGTGTGTGCGTTTGGGGGGGGTGTAACTATAAAACAAGCCTCTCTTTTGAATATCAGAGTATGTTTACTGTATTATTAGTCTTTTGTGCTTCCTAAGTAATCTTTTCTGGGGGTATGGTTCTACTTTTATCCTTTCAAGTTCTATATTCAACAATTCATTGTTTTGGCTTCTTGGAATACTCTCGAGATTTTCGGTTCTTACTTTTCTTTTTTTCACACTAGAGAAATGAATGAAGATATTTACAAGGGATGTAAGGCCCAAAATTTGGGGGCAAGTTAAAGCAACCAACAAATAGAAATTATCTTAACAATTCTTAAGGCACTCTCACTTTGAAACAAATAAGCTGAGCTGTGTAACTTAGTAATTTATTTGACTACCCTATGTATCAATTTCTCTATCTGTAAAATAGAGCTTAAAAACAGTACCCAGTATATAGAGTATTACAAAGATCAAATAAAAGTAATAGATATAAAAACACTTAGAACAATGCCTGGCAAGTAGCAAGTGTTTTAAATGTTACACATCATTATTGTAATTGTTTGCATTTTCTTTTAAAAAAAAATCTAATGAACAGTGTTATGCCATTTATATAAAGCAAAATCCTTTTCTGATACAGATCAATTATATTTCTATATTTCTGTATAATTTTGTAATGCGATCATGGGTTCAAGTTCTTTGATTTTACTTTATTTCATATAAACATATCCATGCATTACATCTTCCAGGTACTTGTCATTTTAATTTGTATATGGTAATATATGATGGTTTTACATACTTACATATTTTTTTGGCACTTGAACTAATGCTAATTTTCCCCATTGTATGTAATATTTCATGGAAAATTTTGATATGTTAGTTTTCCTCTGTCGAGAGAGAGGAAATGGGTAATGGGTCAAAGAACATGTTATAGATGACCCTGAAGGAAGATGTAGCCATTTTATATTTGTACCATTAATATATAAAGTATATGCTCTGCCTCTCCCCAAAGACTTGTCAAGAATGGGTGTTATAATTTTATAATTTCTTTCCGTAGTGTGTCTGTCAGGGAAATTTCAAACTGACTGGGTTTGCCCTTTTTTTTCAATACAACTGTGATTTTTTTTAAATTGGGGTTTAGTTTATATTTTCTTAAATGTACACTTTTTGACCATTCATCACGTGGAAAGTGGTTATTGACTTACACAATCACTGATTTTCTCATATGTTCTCGAGAGAAATCTATTATCAGATTGTTTGTGGTATCTTTTATTTTAGAAATTTTCCTTTCTAATATTTTTATTTTATATTTTGTGGCATGGAGATTAAAAGTTGTAAAAATATGTTCTTTTTTTTAAGATTTTATTTATTTATTTGATAGAGAGAAATCACAAGAGAGGCAGGCAGAGAGAGAGGAAGGGAAGCAGGCTCTCCGCTGAGCAGAGAGCCCGATGCGGGACTCGATCCCAGGACCCTGAGATCACGACCCGAGCCGAAGGCAGCGGCTTAACCCACTGAGCCACCCAGGCGCCCCAAAATATGTTCTATGAATCTATCATATTCCTGGGAATAACCTTCATTCATTTCTCCCGTGATTAGAAGTGCATGTTCTTCTACATCTGGGATAAATAAGCTACTCTTCAGTTTTTAAAAAGTCTTCTATTCTTTGATACAGCTGGAATTTATTGTAGTGTTTGAGTCACATGTGTTTATGTTTCTAAGCTGATTCCTTCCAACTTGTCAGCCTACTATTTGGAAGACAGCATATTAAGCAGTTATCTCTTGCCCCGTATTTATTTTGTCTCTGCTCTAGGTCAGGTTCATGTTTCAAAGTATGATAACTCAATTCCATATGATTTTGATCACTCTTGTGGTATGTTCAGTTTTCCAACTAGGCTGGATCTAGGCTAGATTGAGTCTACCTTTATTACCTATGAACGTGTTTTGATATTGCCATCCATTCGCTTTTCACTAGTAATTCTCATAGGAATTTTAGTTGGACTGCAATAAATCTATATGTTAAAATAAAAATATTGATATCTTAGTTTCTCTAAATAAACATATGGCATGGTTCTTTAGTTATGTTTTTATATTTTTTTCTATTATTAACAAAAAATACCCTGTGTTTCAAATCAGATTTATTCCAAGGTATTGAATGCATTTGTTGATACGGTGAATTCTGTTTTCTACTTGCGTGTAATGACTAGTTGTTGCTTGATTACATTGAAATTTTAAGTATGCAACCATATAACATGCAAAGTCAGATCTGTTCACATTCTCTCCGTAGTGATAGTGGTGATAAGATAACCTTATTACGTTTCTGTTTTTTGAGTAAATTGACTTAGGCGTGAACTGACTCTAGTGTTTCTTTGTTAAGAGATCTCTAACAAGAGACTGTACAATTGATCCTGGTCCTTTTCTTTTAAATATTAGCATTAGAACTAAAGTTGTGTATTATTTTTGAGCTACGTTTGGGACTGACGCCCAAAAGCAAATCTAACACAGAACTAAGAAGAGTTATAAAGGTGCAGTTGTTCAGTGCTTGGAGGTCTGACTAACCTGGTTTCTATCCTAATCCTGTATTTATTTGCTGTGCAACATTGGGCATATTTATAATCAGACTGGGTTTCAATTTTGTCATTTATAAAGTGGGTATAAAAATATCTACTTAAGGAGCGCCTGGGTGACTCAGTCGGTTAAGCGTCAGCCTTTGGCTCAGGTCATGATCCCAGGGTCCTGGGATTGAGCTTTGTGTCAGGCTGGGCAGGAAGCCTGCTTCTCCCTCTCCTTCTTCCTGCTGCTCCCCTGCATATGCTCTCTCTCTGCCAAACAAATAAAACCTTAAAAAAATACCTACTTAATAATCCAATTAAAAATGGGCAGAAGATATTACCAAACATTTTTCCAAAGAAATATAGAGATGGCCAGGGATGCCTGGGAGGCTCAGTTGGTTGAACGTCTGCCTTTCGGTTCAGGTCATGAATCCAGGGTCCTGGAATCGAGTCCTGCATCTGGCTCCCTGCTCAACTGGGAGGCTGCCTCTCCCTCTACTTGCCATTCCCCCTGCTTGTGCTCTCTCTCTCTCCCTGTAACAAGTAAAAAATAAAATATTTTAAAAAATTACAGAAATGGCTGATAAATGCATGAAAAGATGCTCACTGTCACTGATCCTCAGGGAACTGCAAATCAAAACTGCAATGAAAAAAATACACAACTGTCAGATATCGCAACTGTCAGAATGGCTAAAATCAATAATACAAGAAACAAGAAGTGTTGACGAGGATGTGGAGAAGGGGAACCCTCTTGCACTGTTGTTGGGAATGCAAACTGGTGCAGCCACTCTGGAAAATAGTATGGAGGTTCCTCAAAAAGTTAAAAATAGAAGTAACCTATGATCCAGCAATTGTACTACTCAGTATTTACCCAAAGAATATAAAAATGCTAATTCAAAGGACTGTATGCCCCACGATGTTTATAGCAGCATTATCTGCAATAGCCAAATTATAGGAACAACCCAGTGTCCATCATCAACTGATGAATGGATAAAGAAGATTGGTGTACACACACACACACACACACACACACACACACACACACATACTGGAATATTACTCAGCCATAAAAAGAATGAAATCTTGCTATTTACTAGACATAGATAGAGCTAGAGTATAATGCTAAGCAAAATAAATCAGAGAAGAACAAATACCATATGATTTTACTCATATGTGGAATTTCAGAAACAAAACAAAAGAACAAAGAGGAATAAAAAGAGAGAGAGAGAGATAAACCAGGAAATAGACTCTTAATTACAGAGAACAAACAGATGGTGACCAGAGAGCACGTGGGTGGGTGGGGGGGGGGGGATGGATGAAACAGGTGATGGGGATTAAGGAGGGCACTTGTATTGAGCACAAGGTATTGTATGAAAGTGCTGAATCACTATATTGTACACCTGAATGCTACATTACACTGTATGCTAACTAACTAGAGTTCAAACAAAAACTAAAAAAACCCTCTATTTAATAGGGTTGTAATGAGTAATGAAAAATTAATATAGGTAAAGTGTAAAATGCCTACATAATGCATGGTACACCATCAAGAGGTTGTGGTGATCATTAGGTTAAGTCAAATAAAATGATAAACATGGACACTACTGGCCAAACATCTGTACACACATAATAGTCCTCAAATAAAAACCAGTTGCCTTCTGCTTTTTTGCTTTTCTTTCTCTATGGTTCCCTTCCAGCACCTACAAGGGGCTTCTACTAACCTGTCGAAGCATTTTATCCTCTGTACTTCAAGGAGCACACACCATAGAGGGCTTCTAGCAACAAAAATCTTCCGTTTGATAATCACCTGTGCATGGAAGATGAGAGGTCATCATTTCTAAACTTTCCAATCCCCCCCCCCCACCCCCCGCATAAAGACAGACAGAGGAGCAAGGACAGCAAAATTAAAAGCCATGGACAACATCTATAACAAAACTAGCTGATAAGGTATGCGCATGAAGCTCAAAACACCTGTAATTGAGAAAAGCTCCAGACAGCCCAAGAGCTGGGTGGTATCACCAGCTGTATAGTAGGACACAGAGGGAAGCAATGAAACACTCAGAGATCCGAGAATCTCAAAATAGCCAACAAACACTCATGCAAAAAGATTGGAGGTTCAGTTTGAGGCTAGCCGCTGAAACTGGAAGAAGTTTTGCATACTATGAAGACAAGGGAGTGCAAAGTGTCTAGGGGAGCACAATGAATGTTCAAAGCTAATCAGCCAGATTTCCACTCCAGGACAAGCACTGCATGGAGGAGAACCTTGTGAGAAAATAATGCTACTTAAGTGGAACAGGGACAGTAAAGACAAAGGAAAGAGAGGGTCTATGTGAAAGTAAAGTCAAAAGATCTCAGAAAGTAAGCAGCTATATTTTTAAACACTGCACAAAAGCAACAGAAAAGGGGCACCTGGGTGGCTCAGTGGGTTAAAGCCTCTGCCTTCCGCTCAGGTCATGATCTCAGGGTCCTGGGATCGAGCCCCGCATCAGGCTCTTTGCTTCTCCCTCTCTCTCTGTCTGCCTCTGCCTACTTGTGATCTCTGTCTGTCAAATAAATAAATAAAATGTTAAAAAAAAAAAAGCAACAGAAAAGAGCAATACAGCTGTGAAATTAGAAAAACTGTCTCCAATCCTGCCTTACTTAAATCCTTCCCCAAAGTTCAGGAAAACTATTTCACATAAAGAATTGAGAAAAAATTATCAAGCTGAAATCCCACACAAAATTATGACAAGGAAAAAGAGACTGAGAAAGAGGATTTTCAAGGATAAACACTGCATATCAAATGTTATTGCTATGCACAAACTCAGGGATAAGGTTCCCATGAGCAGTTGCTGAGAAATCGACTTGAGAACAAGCCTTGGACAGCCATAATGTTGAGACAGGGTGTGTGAAAGTACAATCTGTAATGGCAATACACTTGACAATGTAGATAAAATACAACTATTAACAACATGGAAAGATAGTAGCAAATAAAAAATGATAATTTGGGGCGCCTGGGTGGCTCAGTGGGTTAAGCCGCTGCCTTCGGCTCAGATCATGATCTCAGGGTCCTGGGATCGAGCCCCGCATCGGGCTCTCTGCTCAGCAGGAAGCCTGCTTCCTCCTCTCTCTCTCTCTCTCTCTCTCGCCTGCCTCTCTGCCTACTTGTGATCTCTCTCTGTGTGTCAAATAAATAAATAAAATCTTTTAGAAAAAAAAATGATAATTTAATTGTTTTCAGTGATCTTATTAGAGTTGATATTAATGGCATTATGTGTTCTGGGGCCCTGTGTTTGTATACTGTGTGATTAAGCAAATTAATAATCTCATAATATTCTAATTCTGTCACCTCTCTTTTCCTTGGAAACCAAGATTCTTGGTGTGGAAAGATTACAAATGGTCGAGGTATAGATACAGACAATAAGTAACAGATACAGATATAGAATATTGCCTAACTCTGTCCTAGAAATAGTGACTAACTTATTATCAGTGAACTTCTTTAATACCCAGATTGTGGTCTAGGAATACCTTTTACCACGAAAAGAAATCAGCTTCTTAGAGAAATGGCTAACTCCAAGTCTAGGTCAGAAAGTATACAAGAGAATCCTGGAAAATATTGTCATTTCAGGTAGCAAGAAAGTTCTTAAAGGTGACTAATATTATATGATGAAGCCTTAGGAGCCAACTTAAAGAAGTTCTCAAAGCCCAAAGATGAGAAATTTAATAACTATAATGGATTGAAATACATGAGTTCATAGTTGAAACAAAAACAGTGACCCATTTGGTTACCTTTGTGAGATTCCTGGGAAATAACTCATTGTTTTATTAAAACGGTAAACACAGGGAAGAATTCAGTATTCTTCCTCTTTCCTAGATGAACTATGCCACTGAGTAATTATATAGTATAGGGGGTTATGTTTCTTGTTATAGAAATATTCCAGCTAGGGGCTCCTGGATGGCTCAATGGGTTAAGTGCCTGCCTTCAGCTCAGGTCATGATCCCAGGGTGCTGGGATGGAGCCCCATGTTGGGCACTCTGCTCAGTGCAGAGCCTGTTTCTCCCTCTGTTCCTCTCCCTCTACTCATGCTTTCTCTTTCTATCTCAAATAAAAAAATAAAATCTTAAAAAAAAGATTCCAGCTAATAAGTGATGACAAAATGAATTATTAATGCCATTCTACTGCAAACTCTAATGAAATCATGGATGTAGGCATTAAGTATCGATGCCTGCTACATCACAAAAAATGAGTCAATCAAACATTTTATACCTCCTGGTGAAAGAACAAAATACCATCAATGTGGTATTCTTCCCCCAACCAAAATCAAACCTGACTCTGACCAAGCCTGTAGGACCAACCATAAACCATCAGGAGTCAGAACAAAGGAATATGGAGGTGCACTCAGCAAAATTTAGACACTGGGAAACTCTACTGCTCCAATGATCTTACTTCTTCAACAAATATATTGCAAAAAGAATTAGAGGTGGTGGGACAGGGAGGGAGAGAGAGAAAGAGGGAAATGGAACATAGAGATTAAAATAAATATTTAAAAATAGGCAAAACTAAGCTGAATGTTTAGCAATGGATACATGGATGACAAAATTACAAGGAAAAGCAAGGAATTGATTGCCTCAAAAGTCAGATGTGTTTACTATTAGGGCTGAAGGGGCAGGTCATCATCAGGAGGGTTCTTGGAAATATTCTATTTATTTTTTGACTGAGGTAGTATCAAGAATGTGTACCTTGTAATATTTATTAAGTTGTGAGTTTGTTTCCTGCAGTTTTCTGTGTCTGTGTTATATTTTACAGTTGAAGGCATGGTATAATAAAAAACATATTTGATCTCAGTTCCTGGCACACAGTTTCTAAAACCCTTTGAATTTCCCAAGTGATAGATGTATTTTTCAAAAGATGCCCCTTTCCAACACACCTGAGTTTACGCTAACAAGGTGACTTAGGATGGGAGCCTTAGAGAGCCTCAGGATAGAGCTGGTTATGGGAAAGACCAGGTGATTAAAAGGTTGGCCCTTTCAGCCCCAACCGTCGACCTCCAGAAAGGGAGCTGTGTGCGTGCAGATTAATATCTATGAAAATTTTTGAAAAACAAGTTTTGTTTAGCTCTCAGGTTGGTGAATGCTTCCATGTGCTGGGAGGGTGTAAAATCTCAGTTTCTTGGGGACTGAAGCCTCTGGACCCTTCCAGACCTCATTCTATGTATCTCTTCATCTGCTTGTTCTCCTGTGTCCTTTATATCTTTTATAATATCTTTATATCTTTTATATATTTATATCTTTTATAATATCTTTTTTTTAAGATTTTATTTATTTATTTGACAGAGAGAGATCACAAGTAGACAGAGAGGCAGGCAGAGAGAGAGAGAGGGAAGGAGGCTCCCTGCTGAGCAGAGAGCCCGATGCAGGACTCGATCCCAGGACCCTGAGATCATGACCTGAGCTGAAGGCAGCGGCTTAACGCACTGAGCCACCCAGGCGTGCCCCCCCCTTTTTTTTTTAAAGATTTTATTTATTTATTTGACAGAGAGAGAGCACAAGCAGGCAGAGAGGCAGGCAGAGAGGCAGGCAGAGAGGCAGGTAGAGCGTCAGGCAGAGAGGCAGGGGGAAGCAGGCTCCCCGCTGAGCAGAAAGCCCGATGTGGGGCTCGATCCCAGGACCCTGAGACCATGACCCGAGCCAAAGGCAGAGGCTTTAACCCACTGAGCCACCCAGGTGCCCCTATAATATCTTTTATAATAAATGGGTATATGAAGTACATGTTTCTCTGAGTTCTGTGAGCCTCCCAACAAACTGATCGAGCTTGAGGAGGATGTCCTGATCTCCAATTTATAGGCAGCTGGTCAGAAGCAGAAATGACACCCTGGGCGTGTATTTGGCATCTAAGTAAGCAGCCTTGTGAGACTGAGGTCTTCACCTGTGGGATCTGATGTTTCTAAGAACTGAGTTAAATGTGTAGGACACCCAGTCAGTGTTCGTGGAGAATTACATTTCTTGAGCTGGGAAACACAAACTGGAGAAGGCTAAAAAAAAATCTAGCCATATCTTTTTGGACACAAGGTTTGAACCAGCTCAATTAATATTTAAAGTGCTGTTCCAGGTATACGTATTTTAATGGAAAACTGTTGAAGTTTACTTAGAATGCCAAACTATTAAAATAGGTAACTCGAGGTGCTTATATGAAAAGTGGTATTTATTTTTGCTTTTCAATTTTTTAGCAACAGAAAAGTCTTCTACACTAAAAACCACTGAGAGAAATGGGATCATTTCCTGGTACCATAGGCTATCTGGTAGGGTATGAGAAGAAAACATGAGAACTTCTATCTAGTTATCTGTCTGTCTGTGTATCTATATTCTTAACCTTATTCTTTTCTATTTTTGTTATAGTTTACTGTATTCATATTAGTATTCTAGTGTTGTATATAATTTATAATTAAGTAAATATTGGGCCTGCATCCTCAATTTTTTTTATAGATAGGGAATTATAAGCAGAATGGTTTAGAGGCCACTGGTCTACTCACTTGAAGAGTTCAGGAGTGATCTGAAGGGTGAAATGAGGAGGGATGGCAGGCCTTGATATCCTGCAGGGAGTGCTGTCTTGGGAATGCAAGTCTGTCCATTGCCTCAAATTCATAGGCCAATGGGAAAGGAAATGAGTCTTATCAATAATCCTAAACATGAGCTCATATACAAATCGTAAATACATGGATAATAAGTCCGTATTTTATACTCACAACATCCTCATGAAATCTAAAGAACTAATTTTATAAAAAAGAAACAGATCCAGACAAGTCAAATCAATTAAAACATATTTAGGAGTCAAATATATATCTTCTAATGCCAATCTGTGTCCTTAATTTTGGAGTGATAATGGTATGTTTTGTTGTTTGTAGTGGATGTACATTCCTATTTAAGATATGTAGACAATAGTTTTTTTTGTCCTAAGTTAAACAACAAATAACAGTTAGGTGTGGGTTTCTAGAGCAGACAATCAAATTGTAAATTAGTGGGAATTAACCATAATTTTGTAGGTACTCAAAAAGAGATCAGAAGTATACTTAACCAAAATAGATAAATCTTTGGTGGTGTTAAATTACTAGCCTGGATCAGCAACCTGACTTCTCAGTGTTCTAGATACCCGAAGTTAAGATTGTCTTACTTTCTGGTAACTAATCAGACACTGACTTACAATGCTGGCACACTGCAATGTATTTTAGGTAAACCTAGTGTTAGCCCTACTTACTGTTTGGAGAAAATAATGATGATAGTATTTTCACTGGCTCTTTTCTTCATTGCCAGCCAGCCTATGTTTAGAAGAGTGATTATATTCTGAGGAATGCTTGTGTAACATCATGAAGGCTAATTGTTGTTGTTCATTTAATTTACGGTTCTTCCTACCTAAAGTCATTATGATTTGCAAACATTTGTTAGAATTTGGAGCACTAAGCCCATTTGACTGAATACCATTTGCAAGGAGGAAGATCTCAGTGTCAAGCATGGATCCGTAGCTCTGAGTCAGGACCAAAAGGTGCAGAAAGAATGCATGAAGAGACAATTAGTAGATCAGGCCTGGATGCTGGGCACCAGTCACGATGCATCAACATTGAACCCATTAGGCTTCATGGATTTTGCATTCTTTGCACTCTCTTTAGAGGATCACTGATCAGTTAGCAGGGCCCAAGGGGAATGGGGGCAAAATGGAAGGCTTCCCTCAGCTCACTAAGGGCAAGAGAACAAGGCCAGAGGCATAAATTAAAAGCAAAGTCAATAAGTCTAAGTAGACTGTGATATTCTCAAAGGTATGATACTTCAAAGCCACAGACTTGTTATTATATTTGTCATGAAGCAATAAATACTTTGAAATTGAAAATACATCCTCCTGACATGGGGAGCTGGAGAGGAGAAGGGAGTTGGGGGAAATTGGAGGGGGAGAAGAACCATGAGAGACTGTGGACTCTGAAAAACAATCTGAGGGTTTTGGAGGGGAGGGGTGGGGAAGGTTGGGTGAGCCTGGTGGTCAGTATTATGGAAGGCATGTATTTCATGGAGCACTTAGTGTGGTGCATAAACAATGAATTCTGGAACACTGAAAAGAAATTAAAAATATAAAAATACAAAAATTAAGAAAAAAAAAGAAAATACATCCTCCTTTTTAAGGAAAGACTCCCACTGATTGGAGCAAAGATTAACCGATTGCAAGTGTGACACAGTTGTGATTCATTGTCAAGAGTAGATTACGCACACCAGTAGTTTCTTTAGTCATGACATTTTAACCACTCAAAGTAAACATTTTCAAAGTGGTTGCATAACAAACTGGTGGTGCTATATTTTTCTTAATTTCTTCCTAATACGAAGAGGTCAAAAGTAGAATTGCAGAACAAGTTGTTTGTGTGTGAGCTGGGATAATTTTGGCATCACGCTATAAGAATGGTTCCTTCTGCCGAGTCTATAAATGGAATAGAAGGTCTGTTGCAGATCCACAGTGTGGGACTTCCACAGTTCCACAGATGCTGTTCCACAGTATGGGAGGATGAACGAGTTTCTCAGATGTTCTCAGGTCATTCTCATAAGAGGAAACTCTACTTCCTTATTATTGCTACTGCTCTGAACTTGCAATAGGAAATTTCTTTCTTGAGATACCTGATTTACAAATCTGCAGACTTCTACACAAGAACATTCCTGCTCTGACAGTTACCCTTCTGGAATATTGATGGGAGAGTCCACTCAGGTCTCCAAGTACACTGGGAAGAAGGATGGATGATTAGAAACCCAGGAGATATTTGTGAATAAATCAAGACCATTGGCTGCTCTCACGCTGTTTCTTGCAATCATTGCTACAGCAAGCCAGTCCATGTATTTGACCATGGATGTCTTACCATCCTGGGACACAAGAATTAAATGTCATGTGGCTATTTGCAATATATGTGTTCTCTCAATAGAAAGAGGAAACAGGTCATTGACAGTATCACAAAATGCCAGCATTCTGGGTCTCTCTCACTTCTACAGTTCTTTAGTACCTATTGAAATGGTTGGCTGACTAGAGAACTTTTGGAATGTTGTTTAAAACAACTGAGTCTCACCCTGAGCCAAAGGATTTGTAGACACATTAGAATTTACCATGAACATATCTGACTTTCAAAAGCGTATATGGAAGAACTGCTATATATACAAATGTCTGTTTACAGTCAGTCCTTGATCCGTTGTGCTGTCATAAGGCTTGATTGACATTGGCTTGGTCCCTGACTGGGTAAATATTTTCGTGTTGAATTTTATGATAAATGCTTTGGTTTTTTTATTCAAAGCCACTATAAAAAAGAAGCACATAAAGTTCCTTACTGTTTCTGTATAATATATTGTTGCCTTCCATCCAGGATGTCTTGATATGAAACATGAGTGAAAAAATGTTCTCTTTGAAATTAGTGCTAAGAAGAGCTTTGCTTCCCTTCAGGAACTATCAGCCCCTTTTGCAAATGGCAGTTATGTAACTGGTTGGGGCACTTGGCTACCAGGAAGCTCAGTGGTTTAATTTGGTTACTCAATGGTATGTTTGCTCTTACCTGAATGTTTTTCCTTGGATCCTAGTGTATACTTTTAAATATTTATTTTTTAAAAAATGTACTGTGCCAGTCTTTTGGAGTTATTCAAACCCCCCATTCAGCTAGGTGCTGGTATAAATACACCAAAATAAGAATAAAATAAGATATTTTTAAAAAGGGATCAAGTTTGGGAATAAAATAAAATGATACTAAGGAATTCCCATGAAATGACTTCCTCACAACTTAAATCAATGTATTGGAGTTTCCCCTTTGGGAATTAAGCCTGGAACTCTTTTTTTTTTTTCCATTTCTGATTGAGTGCAATATTGGAAAAATTAACTGAAAGCTCTACCCCAGGGAGAAGTCAATGTTAAAATTCTAAGGGATTTGCTAAGTCATCATTTTTACCACAATCACAGCATGTTAGAATTTTATGTACTGAATACTTTCTTTACTTTTTATTTTTTGAATACTTTCTTTTTATATAAACTAGGGAAATAGTTTGAAAGCATCTATTAAGCATTTTCCTTTTTTTCCCATTAATGTATGAGAAATTTGACACATATCTGTAAGTGAAATTAGTAGGGAGAGAATTTTGGTCATTCTTGACTGCAAAACTTCAGGTAGTGAAATATTTTTAAATATTGGAATGGGTACTATTATTTACATGGTTAAAAATTCAAAAAATACAAAATTATATCTAGTGAAAACTTTCTCTTCAAATCCTGCCCTCCAGCTGTCCAGTTTCCTTCCTAACATGCAACCAACCAATCTTAACAATTTCTGATATCTTTTCAGAGATAGTTTATGCTTATACAAACAAATACACACACACACACACACGCACACACACACTTATCTACAGGTGTATATAATTCCCTCCTTTTAATAGAAAATGTAGTATACTATTAGATAACTGTTTTTCATCTTTTAAAAATTGTGTACATAATGTATCTTAGAGATCATTTCAGAAGAGTACAAAGAGCTTTCACTTTTTTTAGTTTTTTAATTACTAGAACATAGAGCAGTGCTTATTAACATTGCCAAGTAACACATGGTTCAAGTGAAAATTTTCTATTAGTTTTTCTTTTTTTCTTCATTCTTTTTCTTTTAAAAAGATTTTATCTATTTGAGAGAGAGCAAGAGAGAGAGAGAGAGAGCACAGGTGTGTGGGGGGGGGGGTGAGGGAAAAAGGGAGAGAGAGAGAAGCAGACTCCCTGCTGAGCAGGGAGCTCATGACCTTGATCCCAGGACCCCCAGATCAAGATCTGAGCCAAAGGCTCACACTTTACCAACTGAGCCACCCAGGTGCATCTCTTCATTCTTTTCTTAAGCCTTCATAGGATGTTATTTATGGCTGTTTTGTAACTTGCCAGTCCTTTATTTTAAAAAATCTGTAAAACAATCAATGTTGGAACACTGAGAAAAAATAAAGCAAAATAAAATTTTAAAAAACCTATACTTGTTGAGGCACCTGGGTGGCTCAGAGAGTTAAGCCTCTGCCTTCAGCTTAGGTCATGATCTCAGGGTACTGGGAGCAAGCCCCACATCAGGCTCTCTGCTCAGCGGGGAGCCTGCTTCTCCTCTCTGCCTGCTATCTGCCTACTTGTGATCTCTCTCTGTCAAACAAATAAAATCTTTAAAAAAAAAATCTATACTTTTTTTTCAATCTTTTGTAATTATAAACAATGCTGAAATGGATAAGCTTATACACATCTACCATTTCCTGGGTGTTGTAAGATCAATTCTTATGTGTAACTTACTGGCTCGAGGACATGTGTATTTACAATATTGTTCAGTAGCATGACTTGCTCTCAGTGGAGTCATTCTGATTTACATGCACATCTGCACTGTGACTGCCTGCTTCTCCACACTTTGCCAGCACACAGTGGTGATCCAACTTTCTAATCTGTGTGGTTCTGATAAATGAAAAAGTGTTTTTTCAATGTGGTTGTAATTTGCATTTTTCTAGTGCAGGAAAAAAAATTATGCTAACTTTTTGTTGTTGTTGTTGTTAAGGACAAGGGATCCCTAAATTATGTGGAGTATAATCTGACCCTTAATACTGTTCTTGGAGTCTGTAGCAGGTTAACATTGGAGTTCAGAGATCAAGAATATGGCAACATGCCCAGAACCAAGATGGAAAGAAAAGTCAGCAGGCTCCATTTCAAGCATATTTGCCTTGATAAAGTCCCTGAAGATGTCCCTAGAAGGTAACTTCTATTTTTATGAATGTACAATTAGAAGGTAAGTTTCAGATTCCCAATGACCACAAAAGTTGCTTGTAATTACTTAGGAGAAGTGGGGGTTTTTTTTCCCCCTTTGCTTCAATCTAGCTCTTAGAAAAATGGAGTAAAACAGGTTCTGTATTTATAGATAAAACTAAGCTGCACAATAGAACTGTAGGGGATTGGACGGAATCATTTGGGTCACATGAGGGTTATAAAGATTAAATGATATGTTTAACACTAGGACTATTCTGTTTAAGAAGGAGGCATGTTGCTAATTAGCATAATTACCTCATGACTTGCAGTAACTATCAGTACGTTTGTTTTTCTGATTTTTTTGTTTGTTTGCTTGTTTGTTTTAGTGCTTTTGCATAAGAGAGAATCATTCAATGGTGTTTAGTGCTGTATCTCTTTAAAAATAATGATATCCGTAGGAAGTCAGAGATATGTTAGTTACATGTCTGTCTTTGCAGCAAGTACTTCAAAAGCAAGTTGGCACACAGTACAATAAAAAAGACAAGATCATGAGTTAGGCCAGATGGATTTGCACTACCTCTCACTAGCTGTGTGACCCTGAGTAAGTTCCTTGACCTTTCTGAGCTTCAGTTTCTTCAGCTGAAATATGGAGATAATAATCTGACCTATTTACCCAGGGTCTTGTTGAGGAAATACTGGGACATTGTAATGTGAAAAGGCTTTGCAACTATAAATGGCAATGCATCTGTTAGTGGATTTAATGTTGCTAACATAGAAAACTTAGTCAAACACAATGCCCTCGGATTAATTCTCTGAAAAAGTCTCTCTTAAAACGTTTTTAGCAAATCCAAACCAGTTTATTATTATTATTATTATTTATTATTATTTTTTTTAAATTTGGGCCCAGGTCGTCTGACACTTAATGGCTCAATAATCTTACATCTCTCACAAGTGGAATAGCATCTTCGGGACTGCGTTCAATTAAAAATATGTCTATAGAAGAAAATATTTTATGAGCCTAATAGATGAAATATAGATGAAATTCATTCCGTTTAGCAAAGAAGGACTTCATCTGTGTTTAGAGAAAAGTGGGTCGGGCCTCGTTTATTATCTCCCTGGTGTTGTATTCTTTCCACTTCGTATTCCAAGATCTAACAGCTGGAGCTCATTTCTTTAACCTTTAATAGGTGTGTGCTAATAAACTTCTTAGTAGTATGAAGATAAAACAGACTAGGAGTCGGACACTCTGAAGAGACAATCAGTGCTGGTTCCTAGCAAACCTCCGCCCTGATAAGTCTGCAACCGCCCGACTCCCTACCCCCACTCCTGGCCCGCCCTCGCTGCACTGCCCCACCGCTCGCTGGAAGCCTGAGGGCTCGCAGGGATAACAGGGGGCAAGAGCCGCAGTCGGCATAACTCCAATCGCCCTCCGGGACCTGCGTGGTTCAGGGACGCGCGGTTCAGCCAGGTGTGCCGGCAGCCGCCGCTGGGCGCCGCGTTGCACGTGGCAACAGGTGCAGCGCAGTCCTGGGCTGACTCCCCGGGCCTGGGGCGCGTCCGCATTTAGCCTGGGAACTTGCGGGGCTTCGGGATCCGGACGCGGGAGCGCCAGAGAAGGGAGTGAACCGGGCTGCTGGTACCCGCCAATCTGCCGAGTAGAGCGGAGCCGAGCGGAGCGCGGCGGGAGTCTCCGGGGCCTCCGTTCCGAGGTACGGCCACGCGCGTCCTTCCAGTTTCTCCGGGCGCCGCCCCCCCTTGAACGCCGCCTGCCCTTTGTCTCCAGCAGCTAGGTGCAGGCTGGGGCAGCTTGGAAGGGGTGGCAGCGGGCGAGCAGGGTAGAGGCGGCGCAGCTTTTCTATTTACAAGTTTCCCGAACTCCCCGCCTTTGCTCCACCCCCAGTGGCTGGAGAGGCGGAGAGGCTGGGGCGCCCCGGACTCCGGGTTCCCGCCTGGCAGCTGCCGCCGCCGCTGGCATGCAGGGGTGGGGTGAGGGACGAGCTGGGTGTCCCCAGGTGCAGACGTTGCCCGCCGGGCACTGATTGCACCGCGGGTCTCCGTGGGGGAGCCTGAAGCGCCTCCGCCCGGGATCCGAAGGGCGCCGGGGCTCTCAGTCCCGGTTTCCCCTACTCTGCGTCTTGGCTCTCGGGAGGAGGAGGAGGAGGAGAGGAGAGGAGGAGGAGCTGCGGGTAAGTGCGGAGTTGAGAAGATTGCCGCTGCCCAGCCTGCCCGCGGTGGAGATCTCCGGGCGGGGTGGGGGGGGGGGGGTGGCGAGAGGTGGGTAGGACAACGTGAACGCGACCGTCATAGGGTGACGGAACTAGTTTTGAGGGGAGGCGGGTATTCTAGGGGCTTGGGTGCCAAAGTTGGAGAGAAGTGGGGAGACGACCCCACTGGAACGGAGGCTGCGGGACATCGGGTCTCACGTGGGGTCGCGCAGCTGGTGCGGCGATGCGGGTCGCAGTAGCTGTCACCTTGAAAGTGACCGAAGGGGTTTACAGCAGACCCAGACTGACAGGCATTTGCTTGCGGCCGGAAGCCGCCCACCAGATACTGGACCCGCCAGGGCCCCGCAGTCGCAGCCTTCTCCGCTTGCGGAGCGCTTGGGCCCATTCTCAGCATAAGCAGTCAGGGCTGAAATGCGGCATTCGTGAGGTTGCTGCAGTTCCCAAGGTCTTCTCGTCCCGAGCCTTACTACTTCCTGCGGCTTACTTGTGCTTTCCTAGCTCTCTAGAAAAATCCCCTCCTAAGTAAAAGTCACCTGATTGACTACAGTAATTATGGGACTTATTACCTTAAATTTTTTTCTCCTTTTCTTTCTCAAGACATACTCTCGGCAAATAACTAAGTGGTTTGTTGCCTTTGACTTTAGCATAATTTATTTTGGAGTAAGAATGGAGAGATTAAATCATTCAGCCTGCATAAAGTTTCACCGACTCTGTTAACTACTGTTGACTATGTAGCCGTTGGTGTGCTGAGAAAGGAAGCCCAGCGTGTTTAACTCAAAGTCTTAGGCAAAATGCAGGGAATGGCAGGGTTCCTGTTTTGCCGGGTGAGGGGATTTCAATCATCAGCACACTAAATCCTTAGCCCTGGGGGGGGGGGGTGTGTATGTGCAGGTGTTAGGAATAGGGGGAAGTTGGGCAGGCACTCAGAAGGGAGGGGAATAAAAAGGAAATGAGTCGCTGCTGCTTGGGAAAACTATGACCTCCTTGAGGAGTCTAGATACACGCACATAGCAGTGTGTGGTTAACCCGAAGAGAAACTGGAGTTTGGAAATGCAATACAGTAGACCAGCTTTTTTTTTTTTTTCAGGGTTAATTAGGGCAGGAAATGATGGACAATTTAAATTGAACCAATGATGCCTTATTTGCGTAATGCTTTGCCATGTGTAAGATGCTCTCATTTTTTTTCTCCAATACAGTAGTCCATAGGGAAAGTTACACACACACAAAAATGATTAGAACTATTTATCCTTAAAAAAAAAATGGAATTGAGTTTAAAATAATATATATTATTTACTTGTGATAACTTTTCCCTCTTAAAAATCAGCATTATGGAGAAAATAGTGCTTGCAGAAGATCTGCACCTTTTAATTATATATAAATAATACATGGTTACAATTTTGGATTATTTCATAGCATTATAAAATCCTAGCTAGATTTCTTTCTTAGTATTTCAGTTATTAGATGGTTTCTTTCTTGGTATTTCAGTTATTAGATGGAAGTGTTCAGAAAGCATGTCCGGTAATAGCCCTCCTTGGTTGGCCTTCTTCCATGTATGCTTGGTGTATAAAAATGGGTAGATTCAGAAAAAGTAGGAATTAATTCCTCCACCCAAATAAAATCAGTGTTTTCTGCATGCCGGTTAATAGATCAATAGATGTATTTTTTACTTCTATAGTTTATATAGCTATACTGTTGCATTTCCTATGAGGGAAAAGTTTGCAGGTCACTACAGTTCTCCAAGAGTCTTATTTTAGTGGCTACATACTATTACATTATATAGAGGTAACAAATTATTTATAAGCTAAACTTTTATTTAAAATTGCTATTAAATATATACTGTTGCAACAAATATCCCTTATAAAACTTTATCTGCAGGGCCTACTTAGGATGGAGTCCATGAAATACAGTTTATGGCTCAAAGATCTCTTGATACAGATGGACAATTTGCTTTCCAAAAAAAATGTTTTACCCAAGTAAGATCCAACCAACACTCTGAGAGTATCTGTGTTATGGTATTCTTGTTAATATGGGGGCTCATTTCTAAAAGGAAAATGAATTCTTCCAGCTTTATAAGTGAACAAGTGCTTACTTGTTCATACCTAAATTTCCAGTTCTTTAATTACAAATCATGCATACCGAAAAAATTTATTTTTCATTTTTATTGCCTTTTTTATGAATGTAGTACCATTTTTTTCTTACTGGGATATTAGTATTTTCCAATTTATTAGAACTTTTATGGATTGATAATAAACTTTTACTTTTCATATTGCAGATTTTTGACTTTATAAAGATGTCTTGGCCTTATAAAGACAAATACCATGAGTTTATAGTGGTTTTGACTTAGCCGTGTTCTATACTTTCATGTAGCCAAGTCTGCTGACTTTCTCAAAAACAGAAGTAACACTTCTGAATCATAGCTTAAGGACTTGGTGACAGTGGCAGACTTTTAAAAGAATCGACTCCCCCCCCCCACCAATTTTGAGTAAGATTCCTTTCAAATCCATTAGAACAACCTCCATGTCCTAGAGTAGAGACCATTGCAAACCAAATTGGGTTTGTTGATAAGACATAGTTGGGCATGCTATATACTCCTAGGAACAACATTCTTCAAAGTCAGAGCAAAGTTTTAAATCCCAGGGAATAAAAATATTTCTGGTCTGTTGTTCTGTGATTCTGTAAATATGTGATTAGGCTCACTATACCTTTATTTTTATTTATTTGTAGTACTAGTGTCTTGCCAGATTGTATGATCATTATCACGGTTCATATTGAATTGTTGATGAGTCCTTTTTTGATATCTAGACAGATGTATATGTAGTTTAAAATTTTTCCCAGATTTCCAACCCTATTGACAGATGAAATTGAAGAGGTGGAGGACAAAAGCATAACTTGAGTGTAACTTGAGTTATCTTTCTATACTATGGAAGTTTAAATATACCCTGAGGACTTTTTTTAAAGGCCTTGCCAAGAGTGTTCTCCATATCTTAAGGCCCACAAGTAAGCCACCAGACCATATATGAGCCCCAAGGATAAGGCTGTGTTTTAGGGCATGTAAAAATGAGCCCAAGCTTCCTCTGGTGAAAGGTAACTCCCCTGCTTACTTGGTAGGGACCTGGACAGCGGCCGCTGTGGTCTTTGGAGAGGTGAGGAGTGACTGAGAATGAGTGAGGCCACGCTCCAGGGAAAGGATTAGGTCATATGGGGTATGGCTTCACCAACCTGAATTTTTTTATTCAGAAAGGCCTGCTTTAATGAGGGTTACCCATATGCAACTTCAGGAAATCAGTTATAACCAGTAACTGAGATCGACTGGCAACTACTACTTCTAATGATGTATTTTTCTAAATCAGGTTTATACAGGATTGCTCTGATGATAGTTTTTTTTTTTTTTTTTAAAGAAATGACTGCAATATTATTTGAAATCAGAACTTGCTATTCTTCCATGTGGGCATTTATCCATGATATTAATGCATGACTTTATCTTACTCACTTGGCTGAAGATGAAAAAAGCCTTTTCTATTTTGGCACTGACCGATTTGGGGGCTAATCTTTACTATGTAGATAGATACAATAATACTTCATTTTTCATACACCATAAGGTATCTTGCAATTTGTGATTGCCCTGATGTTTACACAACCAAGGAAAGGAAGGTTTGCTCAACAAAGAGAGAATAATAAACAAGGTCGAATCTAGAGGTATTAGGTAAATAGCTTTCAAGCACTTCAGAATTCCATTTTCACATACACATCTTTGATTCCAAAACGACCTTAGGTATTCATTAAAGCTGGTATGTTTTCCGTAGTCTGCAGTGCAAGCCCAATATTGAAGAGAAAATGTTTAAAGGCAAACTGTATTTACATCTTGCTAATAGGCTTATGTCTAAGCTTATGAGTGTTCTGTATACATATTACTTGCGTGAGTAAAGGTAAAAATCCCACATCCTACCATTATTCTTACATGGAAGTTTTATTTCATTTTGAAGTTATAGAACTAAATAGGTTTAAAGTTTTCTTAGTTTCTTTTGAGGAGACAGGTTTACTTTTAGTTAGGTTGACTCCATTCTTTTTGAGCAGTGAAAGGAGATCATGTGCAGGTTGTAAGCTTCTCAAACTAGCTGCAAAGGGCAAAGCGGTTGCCGGAAATTACTTCCAGTTAGTGTTAATTTTGCCTGAAATCGTACTGATTTCGTGCTTCAGTAAAAGTTATGCTAAGTGGGAGGGTGGACCTGGCCAGCTTCCCACGCTGTTCACACAGCAAAAGAAAGTTCAGACTGGGAAGAAAACAGACTGTGAAGACACCAGGGTTAGGGGTAAGATGCCATGGAAAGAGGGGTTTAAAGCCATCCAAGTCCTTATTTTCACTCTTAAAAGAGTGAATTTAAGAATTTAAAACTTAAAAATTTAAAATTTTTTTGTGAAATTGTGAAAGCTCAATGGATTGTGATTCAAGGCAGGGTTCTGGAATTCCTACTTGTTGGTGAGGGAGTCAGGAGGATTGGAGAAATGAGAAATGGGTTTAAAAGGGTAAATTTCCCTACTGGCAAGAAAAATGCACTTGTTTTATTAGCTCTTCAATCTGGACTCTGTGTAATGCAATCATTTATGCAGAGTGTATAGTTACGATTATGTTTACATGTTAAATGGTAAATAAAAGGCATGAAGGAGAATCCTTGCTATTAGAAGCTGAAGTTTGGTAAGCTTCAGAGCATGAATTGAGTACTTCCTATGGGCCAAACGTCACAAGGTAGAAGGGCACAGATGTAGAAAAAAAAATTTGGCTCCAGTTTTCAGAAGAGTCAGCAGAAAACTCCCCAAAGTGTGGTTTTGGAAGTGGTAGTGTTGAGGGTTCTTGAAATATCCTTCCCAGATCGTGAACATTCTGCCCTATGTTGGAAATTCCACCTGCCACCTTGACCAAAGTTTGGTAAAGCTAAGCCTGTTGTGACATTTTTGGTCATCTAAAGACTCTTCGTCCTTAATCAGGGATCCTGATTATTCTCAGAATTGTCTCGAAGTAAGATACGTAGCACTGTGGTCTAATTTCACTTATTTGCTCTGGATCATCTTCTCAGTGACGTCTTCCAATAGGTTTTTCTTAAAACTTGCAAGCGTCCTAAGGATAGGGTCTAAACCTTACGTTGGGTACATTTGTACTTTTATAATTATTTGTGCCAGATGGAGCCTGAAATAAATCCTCTGAGCACTAATGGCATGGGAGTTTGAAATTCTTTCCTCTGTCAGTCACAGCTACTAGAAGGTCTTTTAAGCCGGAGACCATAATTTACTGCTTGCTTTTCTAGACTCTCTGTCCTGGCCCTCACACTCTTTCCCCTCACTCTCTGTGATAGCCTCAGCCAGAAGAGACAGGCCTGTGCCCTTCTGCAAGCCAGTACTCTCATCCATTAGGGTAACCTGGGGCTGGAAGGTGTGAGGTTCCTATTCCTCTGAAGTTATAATTCTGTTTTATTATGAACTGCCATTCTCAGAACATCTGGCAAACCCATGTGCAAATACTTGTACGGAATTAATTCCACTTGTGCTAAGTGACTGCATTCTCCATTGGTGCAGACAGTCACAAACTGACAATTTCTCCTAGAGACTTGGGCTGTTTCTCGTTTAGAGAAATATGTAATTACGTTTTAAAAAGTAATTTGGGTGAATTTTTGGTCTGGGGTTGATTTCTCTCTTTTTGTATTTAGTAAGATTCGTTTCTGAGTAGTCTTGCATTTCTGTAAAACTTTCTGATGGTCCATAAGACTTGCTGGCTATTGAATTTGATTCTGTACTCTTAAGAGTTGACTTTTTATTTAAGGCTTAAAGACTGCTGATAGTGCTTTATACAGAAACTAATGGCAACTATGCAAAGGAATTTACTAGTACATGTTCCTTCCAGTATAAGTTGGTGTATCAATAAAATGTGGGTGGAGATAGGAAAAATCCTGCATTTCTCTTTTCATAAAGAACTTTAAATGATTTTATATTGCAGGTGCAACTGTTAAGTTACAGAATGGTTATATTGTGTTATGCTGAACACTTAAAATTTGAAACCTTATAGGTACATAATCAAATGAAAATTATTTTCTCCTTAAATGGTCTAAGTACAGACTCCAAGGCAGGATAATGCCCCCCTCCCCTTGTTTTCATTAAGATTGGAATAATACAAGTTGTATTTCAACATTCAGCTAGTTTTGCTCACCCTGATGTCCAGTTAGAAATCTCGGAGACATACTTTGTTAATAGAAATGGAAAAAATGTTACCGGTATCCAGTACGTTTGGTACCAGAATGTAATAGGGAGTGCACAGACTTCAAAATATGACCAAGCTGGACTTATGTCTGAGATCATCTGTGTTAGCTGCATGGATTCAGTAAGTTACTTTCTTCCTTCTGCACCCCTGTCCCCTCATCTGGACAAATGGGGAAATACCTGTTGCTTGGGCTTATTACGCCACAGTGCCAAACATATGGCACCTCTTCTTCTTCTTTTTTTTTTTTTTTTAAATATTTTATTTATTTATTTGACAGAGAGGTCACAAGTAGGCAGAGAGGCAGGCAGAGAGAGAGGGAGAAACAGGCTCCTCACTGAGCAGAGAGCCCGATGTGGGGCTCGATCCCAGGACCCTAAGATCATGACCTGAGCCGAAGGCAGAGGCTTAAACCACTGAGCCGCCCAGGCGCCCCATATGGCACCTCTTCTGATTGACAGCTGGGAAATTTCGTTTCATTTCAACTGAGCTTTGAGAAGGTGGTAGCTGGGGCCTGCTGGTGCTCTCTGCTGAGAATTAGATTCCAGGCACAGGAGCCTGATATCTTTTCTTGCTTAAAAAGAATTGGTTTTTACCAGTAGCAGTTGAGAATATTTATTCTCAGACTCTAGCTTTATTACTTCTTGGTTTTCTGTGGTTCCAATTTAGGGAGTTGCTGATATTTTGATGTATTTGAGCTGTGTGCTTTTTTTTTTTTAAATAATCAATATAGAGATGAACAATCTAGAATTGCCTCTCTCACACACACACACACAAATAAGATTAAAATAATAACTGTATGTTTTTGGATAGTACCTTATAAGTAGGACATAAGGACCTTTCTGTTCAGTTAGGACACCAACCTGTGAAGTAAAGGTCTGTCTTATACAGGAGGACATTGACTGGAACTATGTGGATAAATGTTTTGTATTACAACGAGTATGTTCTAGAACCAGGACTAGGACTTGGGCCTTCTCTCCTGGTCTGTCCCACACTCTTAGTAGGATACTGATACTTGACTATTCTTCATGCCATAAAGAGTAATCATTATTGCTAGGATTTTCTTCATACTGGTGCTGAAGTAGGATCAAAAGCAGCACTGGTTTGGGTATATAACATTTCAGATGACGTTGCTTGGAATTATGGCTTGTTATTTTTCCATCATCTAACTGCAGAACATAAAACAGAATGTTAACTCCTGTAAGCCACTAAAATGAGTAGCACAAATGGAAAACTGATAGTTACAGACATTTCTGTGACATTTTACAGGTTTTACACTGTTTCAGAGAGCACCAAATAAGATTCTAACAGTCCTCTGAATCATCTGATGGTACAATACTACATTGTAAAATGTACCCATTTTATAGGTAGCACCCCAGGGTCATGTATGTTGAACAGGGACTAATACTTGTTTTTCTGAAGCACATTTTTCTATAGAAATATTGAATCCTATTTCCTTATTTTAAGCTACATGGAGGCAGGTAATTCTTGAGCAGATGGACTTAATCCCAGGTAGAAATTTAACTAGGAGGTGAGGCCCGGTGTCTGTCAGAAGGGGGAAGAGAATGTCCCATTAAAACCACAGTTACACCCTGAGTATCAGTCCTGCTTTCTAGCCCTAAAGGTCAACAGTTCTGTATTACCAAAATGACTTCTAAGGAATGTACGGTGTTAGGACTTGACAAGTAGGCCATTTTAGGGAGTTGGCTTTTTCTTCCTTTGCGTGGCCCCTAGGAGTTAGAGCTGTACGTACACTGACCTTCTGTGAGAGAACTCTTAGTTGCCAGTGGAAAGCCTAACACAGGTAATCATTTTCCAAGTAAAAGGTACAGGAAGTGGCTGTTTAATAAAGGTTGGGAGATACGGTGTGAGGTGCCAACTTGCGTAACCACACACACACACACACACACCACACACACACACACTGACATTTTTCAACTGGTCTTGGCAGGATTCAGATGGAAAATTATTTCCTTTTTGCCAAGTGGACTTTGAGGAGATATGGCAGTCTGAATGATTCTAAACAAGGAGCTTCTCCTGGGCATTTAATACTTTCAGCGAGACAAGTCCTTGTAGCTTGAAACTATGCCCCGTGTATAGCTTGAAACTAGCCCCATCTCCCTCCAACAACCTGTGCTACATTTTGGGTAATTCCATTACCCAGCGGTGTATAATTTAGAAACAAAAGAAGGCAGAGTCTTCACGTCAAGTAATTTCTTCAGCCAGACTGTACAACCCCTGACAGTGTCTTGGATAGACATTGTGTGCAAGTGGTGGTATGGTTTTAGTCGCTTACTATTAGAGGAACCGCCCTCTCTGTCTGGGCTCAGTGGTATCCTGGAACTTAGTCTTAACGGTTTTTTTGACTCTTCTGCTTCTTACCGATTCTCCTGAAAAAGCTTAATTCATGATGGAATAATTCCTATCAACAAGATGATGTAATCTTGACAACAAGAATTTAATTTTGTTCACCTCTTTATCAGGAGTACCTAGAATATGCTTTTAGTAAGCTGCTTTAAAAAAGTGTTGAAGAATGCTGACCTAGACTAAGAGCTCTTAATTGAGATTCTCCGAGGTCTCTTGATTTGAAACTATAGGTGCCTGGTTTGTGGTCCTAAACTCGTTTTCAAAGTGATTTTTTTAGGTCTGGGGCTGCAGTCCCCTTACAGGGTCATGGATAGAGACCTACTCCTGTAGGAGGGTCTAGGTGAGTATACACAGGAGCTAACACTAAAACCTAAAACTCTGCAAGTCAGATTGGATGTCCACAAGATCAGACCAGAGTGGTAGTTGGTGTTGTCAGCATGTAAGGTTTTCACTATTGTAGGAAGGGTTAGTTGGAAAGTAGATTATAGAACAAGAACCAGGAAATCCTTGGCTTCTAAAATGAGTTAATAGATGTGTTAGGGAATATGCATACTGCTATTCACTGGCCACAGGATATGTGAAAAAAATTTTTTTAAAGATCTTATTTATTTGGCAGAGAGCACAAGCAGGGAGAGCGGCAAGCAGAGGGAGAGGGAGAAGCAAGCTCCTCACTGAGTAGGGAGCCCATTGTGGGGCTTGATCTCAGGACCCTGAGATCACGACCTGAGCAAAAGGCAGACACTTAACTGACTGAGCCACCTGGGTGCCCCCACATTTTTTAACTGATATAAAATTAAGTTCCGTGCAGTGCACCTAGGTTAACTGTACGAATGAGTCTTGACAAATGATCTCCCTCTGTGCAACCGTCGAGCTCTAGAACATGTCCATCACCCCGAAAGTTGCCTTGACTTAATGAACAAGTTGCTAAGTTCTGGTCCTAACGTGAGGATAATAATAAAGCTTGTTTCACAAGGTTGTTGACAGTGTAACAGTAGCAACTGACAATGGTGTGTGTTAGAAAGTTTCCAAAAATTTCATTTAACCTTAAAACAACCCTAAGAAATGGATTGTTTACTGTTGCTTCAGTTTTTTGCAGAGGAAGAAAATGAGGCCAAGATGACTTTTGACTTGTCCAAGCCAGGTAGGTAGCCCAGAAGCTGAGTAAATGAGGGAGGTCTCCATGAGTAACGTGTGCCCTCCACATGTAGGCAGTTCTGCAGAGCTATGTCTGTGGCAGCAAATGCTGGTTGACCTTACTAGCTGTGGGAAGGAAGGGGGAAAGACACGAAGGGTACACATTTGAGCTGCGTTTTAATATCCATTGTTACTTATTAACTATGTTTCTTGGGCAAGATCCTCAACTTCGGGGAAGATTTAGAAAAGGGGAAGAGGCATAGAAGTCATCATGGGACCTGTCTGTGCTATGGGGCTGTCACCTGGGAGACAACTGTGAGAACATTCTGGGGACTTGGAGGTGCTGTGTGCTGACATCCTTATCTCTGTCTGTGGAAAAGGTCGCTGCCTGCTTCCCCCTCCTGGCCTCGCATACTTCTGGGGACTGTGGGCGGACAAGGAGGGATTGACAGTGTGTCAGACAGTCCCCACTTGATAGTCTTGATGGGCCGAACACGTGTTCACACAGCATTTTCTCTCACAGGCCTCTGACATTCAAAGCCTTAGAGTTTCCAGCTATTATGTCAGCCAACCTCCACAATATTCTAAGTGTCCTTACTGACAAAATTAAAACCCAGCTTTCTCGTATTGTCCCTTTAGATCTTTGGAGGGAAATGTTGCTAGTTGACAGGATCTGAAAGGCTGAAACACTCAGCTGCCGGTTCCTGATCCAGTCCAAGCTCCCTCTTGAGGGAGCTCCACTCAGTCATTCTCTCCAGGTCCACACCAGTGGAGTCCATCCTCCGGGTTCCCTTAGGCTGCGTTGCACCTCTGCTTTTGCAGTTCTTATAATTATTTACTTGTACTTTCTTGTCTTAACTATTTTTAGAGATTTTATTTATTTGACAGAGTGCTAGAGAGCACAAGTAGGCAGAGATATAGGCGGAGGGAGAGGGAAAAGCAGGCTCTCCACTGAGCAGGGAGCCCAATGTGGGGCTCGATCCTAGGACCCTAGGATCCTGACCCGAGTCTAAGGCAGTTGCTTAACGGACTGAACCACCCAAGCTCCCTCTTGTCTTAACTATTGGCTCTTTGAAGGCTCCTTAAACACAGGGACTGTCTTCACCATTGTGTCCCTAGCAGAGCAGCTGGCATGGGGTAGCATTCCAACAAACATTCAATGTTTGTTGAATGAATGGAAGTTCTTGTAGTAAAAGGTCACTTCAAAGCAGGGATACAGAAACGGGCAGGGTGGTGTATGAAGTACGCGACCTTCCACTTGCTTCTCTGGGACAGATCTAGTACTCTTGTAGGGCATTCCTCCTTTTGTAGCTAATTGGAGGTTCTGAATATTAAAAAAAAAATAGTAAGAGGAATTATCTCCTGCTTGAAAGTCTTTATTATTAAGGGAATAATTATAAGAAAATGGGTAAAGTTTAGATTGCTAACTGTAACATCTTGCATTTATGTAATGGTGGGAATAGAATTTTTCTAAACTGTAAATGGGAATTAAGTTAAATCACACTGACATTTTAGGTGTAAAGTTAGAAAGTCATCATCCCAAAGGAGAGATGTTATTTTAATGTCTGATGAAAATACTTTATACAAGGGTCGGAATCATTTAGAGAAAGGCATGAATAGATCCTGAAATTCTTAGCTTAAAAAAAAAAATTGGACTGTTGAATTCCAAAAATATTATTTGAGTGAATGTGGGTAAAACATTTTCCTCCTGCTTCAAAGTTTAAATCCTCTTGCATCCATCTCTACCTTTAAACTCTGGGCCAGCTGTTCATGCGGTTAGGGCCCACCCATCTGTGCAAATGAGAGCTGAGGTCTTGGCTTTGGTGAGTTTGAGATTTCTTGGCCATAACCGAGCCACAGATTACCATTAAGTATAGGAGTCCTCCTTTCGCTGAATTTTTTTTTTTTTTTTTTTTAAGATTTTGTTTATTTGACAGAGATCACAAGTAGGCAGAGAAGCGGGCAGGGAGAGGGCGAAGCAGGCTCCCTGCTGAGCAGAGAGCCCAATGCAGGGCTTGATCCCAGGACTCTGGGATCATGACCTGAGCTGAAGGCAGAGGCTTTAACCCACTGAGCCACCCAGGTGCCCCTGAATTATTTCTTTTAAGGATTTATTGCTGAGGGTAGTTAATTCTGAGTATCGATTTTGATTGACTTTGATATGCCATTGATATTAAAGGCTGTTGGAGTCAGTCTGTGATATAATTGGTAACCAGACCTGGACCCTTTTCATGAAGCTAAAGACTTTGCATTGAATATATTAGTCTTAGAAATATAAAGCCAAACAAAGTCCAATTTGTGAATTTCCAATTTTTTTCTGTAGCACAACAATTTGTATATTCAATGTCCTTAAAAAAAATTATACCATCTATTCCTCCAAGTCTATTGAGGACAGATTCTCTTAAGATCCCATAGGCTTCCTCTTCCTACACTCCCCTCTGAGAAATACAAAAAAAGTAGCTAATTTTGGAACAGTGAGATTCTGTTCTGCTTATGAGGGTAAGGGAGGAGACTTGGCTGGGTTTCTTGCTTCCTGAGGTCTATGCTCTATTTCTTTGTACTCCTGGCACATTCCCACATTGAGCTATCCTAGATTCCCAGAGTGGATGGAGAGGAGACATCTGACAGGTGTGCTTACCTTCAGGGCCAGAGACTCCCAATAAGTAGATGTCACAGCCCGAACCAGTGAATGAAGCATTACCCCTTAGGTTCCCCCTCTGAATCAAGCTTTTCTTCTCAAATCCTAGAGCCACTGTATTGTCCTTAACATTTTCATGAGGTCTTCATTTGATGTTACCAGGAGAAATCTGGAGAACAAACATTTTTACACGGTCAACCCATGGGTTCAGAAAAGATAGACCGTTCTTTACAAAATCCAAGATGGGGGATGAATGAAAGAGATTAATTTTGATGTGACATGATGTCCTTGGGCGAAAGGGACAAAATGTAATATACGAATGCATTTTTTCCCCTATTTTTTTTGGATGTGCTCTCCCTTGAAATTTCAGTTGCCAAGTATTCAAACCTAGTTTGAAGTTCTTACGTCTCTTTTTAGTAGTGATCTGGAAAAACCAACTAAACTTAACTGGAAATTTGTCTTAACTATAGTTGTGTTTAATAGAGGTGTAGCAGTGATGGTGTAGAGTTCTAACATCAGATATATTTAGTATTTCTGGTGGGCCTGTACCAATTATAGATGTTATAGTATGTGGTTATATTTATAAATAGCACAAGGAAATACTTAACCTTTATTACACCATGTTGGTATATTCTGTTTTTGAAAGGTGACTAAAATTTTCTTTGAATATTTTTATCAATACTAACCTCTTTCCAAGGTCAACAAATCCAAAATCTGTGTTGTTACTAGGAATGACATTTCAGGAAGAAAAAGCCCTAAAACTCAACACTGAATTGCTTTAAATTTTCTAGCAAATGGGTTAAAACTCTCATAAAAGTAGGAAATCTCAGCTTTGTTTTGTTTTTGTTTTGTTTTGTTTTCCCCAATGAAATTATGGGTAGTATGGACACTTGTGGATTGCATGTCTGGAATGGGAGCCCAGCTTTCGTTGGGCCAAGTGAGGACAGTGGATGGGTTGGGCTATAAAGGTCATGACCCTGCTGTGCCTGGGAGGGCATTCTCCTTTGTAGCCTTTGGGAGATTCTTGCAGTTAATCCCACTGGGACTTGCCTGGTTTATGAAGGGTTTCTCACTGTCTCATGATTACCTAGGGCCAATTTAGGAATCAGAGAGGGGCCGCTGGCGTAAAAATAGTCACAGTTTGGGAGGAGGGCCTGAATGGCACAGCGCCACTGCTCCCTTCCTGCTGCCAGAAGATGATGCCATAAGGAGACTGTCAAATGGGGAGTGTGTGTGTCTGAAGACAGGTGTGAAAAGTGTAGAGGAGAGGGAATGTTTTCTTTCTGGCTTCTGTAGGGGGAGATAAACATTTTAAAGATTGACTTTAAAAAAAAAACAAAACAAAACCTTAGAAGCAGTAAAAACAAATATGGGAGGTTATTTTTGTGGGGCTGGGCTTAGTGGGATATATTTCTAGATGTTTCTAATTTGTAAGAAAACATTTTGTATTTAATGTTGGTCACAGATTGTTGAGGAATGGAAACAGTGATGTGCCTTGTTTCCTATAGTGCCTGAGAACACAAAGTGAAGCATTGTTTGAAACCTTGAAGGTGACAGGTCATTTAAACAAAGACAATTTTTTAAAAATTCAAGTGTAGTTGATGATATTAGACTGGTTTCAGATGTACAATAGTGATTCAACATTTATACATCAAAGTGATCACAATAAATATAGCTGTCACTATACAAGTTGTTAGATTATTAACTGTATTCCCTATGCCATGATTGCATTCTGTGTCTTTTATAACTGGAAGTTTTATAACTGGAAGAAAGTGGTCCAGTTTCATTCTTTTCCAAAATGATTATTGATGTTGAGCATCTTTTCATGTGTCTGTTGGCTGTCTGCCTGTCTTCTTTGGAAAAATACCTATTCAGGTTCTCTGCCCATTTTTTAAATCAGATTTTTTGCTCTTTTGGTGCTGAGTTACAGTTCTTTATATATTTTGGATATTAATCCCTTTTTGGCGGTATCATTGTATATGTCTTTTGCTATTTAATAGATTGCCTTTTCATTTCATTGACAGCTTCTTTTGCTGTGCAAAAGCTTTTTTAACTTGATGGGGTCCCACTTACTTTTTGCTTCTGTTGCCCTTGCCCGAGGAGATGAATCCAAAAAAAAAAAAAAACAAAACAAACAAAAAAACCAACAACAACACTGCAAAGGCTGATATCAAAGAGTTACTGCATATGTTTTCTTCTAGGATTTGTAGGGCTTCAGGTCTTATGTCTAGGTTTTTAATACGTTTTGAGTTTATTTTTATGTATAGTGTAAGAACGTGGTCCAGTTTCAGGTGTCTCGTTTTCCTAGCACCATTTTAAAGACTTTCCCCCCCTTGTATGTTCTTGCCTTTTTTGTCATAGATGAATTAACCATACAAGTGTGCATTGATTTCTAGATTCTTTATTCTGTTCCACTATTCTGTGTGTGTGTGTGTGTGTGTGTGTGTGTGTGTGTGTGTGTGTATGAGAGAGAGAGAGAATGCCAAGCTGTTTTTATTACTATAGCTTTGTAGTATAGTTTGAAATCTGGGCACATTATGCCTTCAGCTTTGCAAGATTGCTCTGGCTATTTGGGTTCTTTTGTAGTTAAAAATTTTAGGATGATTTGTTCTAGTTCTGGGAAAATGCTATTGGTATTTTGATAAGTATTGCATTGAATCTGTAGATTGCTTTGGGTTGTATAGACATTTTAACAAGACTAATTCTTCCGCGCATGAGCATGGCATATCTTTCCATTTATTTGTATCAACTTCAGTTTCTTTTATCCTTATCTTATTTCAGAGTACAGGTCTTTCACCTCCTCCATTATATTTACTTCTAGACATTTTATACTTCATGCAGTGGTGGACCTATACATTTTAAACTGAAGTTTCTGGGAAGATTAGTTAACATACCAACAACACCTTGGATGCATTTGGTGCACATTTTATGTTGAAGTCATGTTGGTTAGAAGAAAGTGATAGACAGTCTTTCCCAAATGGTAGCTGTTTTCGATTCAAAACCTAGTATTTATTTCCCAGTCTCCTTTTCTTCTTAAGGTGAAACCAGATTACTTCAGATATTTAAAATACCTGTGGCTGAAAGACCAAGAGCTTTGTTTTCCCTCCCAGCCTCCTGGGTGACTGGAGGTCTGATGAGATAAGAGGTGAGTGTTTTGTTTGAACACATTGATTTAGGGCTGGATGGTCATTGATGTATTTTTTTTTTTTAAGGGATTCTTTCCCTGCATCTGAGTGTTGATTACTAAATCTAAGCAATATTTTTTGAGTTAGGGTAACAGGAGGACCTGCTTGACTTTGAAGATATTTCTTGTTATCTTTGGGGCAAGTAATGTGTATACTAACTATTCTACGACAATGAGTCTGTTTTGTGTCATGAGGGTTTTGAGAGGGCATTTGCCAAGAGCTGAGTTACATGCAGAGAACTCTGCTTTGTGGAGAATGCATTGTAAAGACTCAAGGGGCTAAGGATTTACTCTTTCAGGAGGGGGAGATGGGTTTCTTGGACCTAGAGTAATAGTGAAGGTGAGAAACAGTTGCATTTGGAATATGTTTTGAAGGCTGTGCCTATTTTAATTGTTAATGAGGTGAGAGGAAGAGAGGGGAATGTAGGCTGACTGCTGGGTTTTTGGCATGATCAGTTTGGGTGCCTAGAGGCGTCTTTTATTGAGAGAAAGGAACAATGGGGCAGGAAAGAATTGGTGTGAGTCTAGAAGCATGGAGTGATTCTAAATGCAGGAAGCTTGAGATGCCTGTTGGGTGTGCAAGCGCAAATGTTGAATTAACAGTTGGTCTTCAGATCTGGGGCTTTGGGGAAAGATCCCGGCAATGAGATGCATGTGGGGCTTGCAATCAGAATATATTCAAAAACAAGATGGCGTGTGTGGGAAGAGAGGGGACTAAGGAGCTTGAGCCATGAGTTACTCCCACCGTTAGGAGGTTGGTCGGAGAAGCCAGCAGAGGCATTTGCCAGGGAGCCTCCTATGAGTTGAGAATAAAGCTAGGGGAGTGCCTCTGAAGCCAAGTGAAGGAGGTGTCTTGGGCTCAAACCCTATAGTGTGAAGAGTTTTGTTTACCAGACAGAGGACGCTTTGGTTCACTTTTTGGAGAGTAAATGTGTGTTTAGTGTGTTTAGTGTTCATTCAGAATCTTGATGAGCTAAAGAAAACCATGGTAAAATCAGCCAAAATTATAAACAAGCACAATACATCACTTGAAAACCCCCAAACATGAGATTTAATTACCCTTAGGCAGTCTCGTTTCAGGGAACTGTGTACATTCTATTAATTGTTTGTGAAATATCGGCAGTGGATAGAGGAACCAGAATATTCTCTGAGGGCCCCCCACCTCCACAACTTTTTTTTTTTTAACCTGGCCACTTCCCACAGTGCTGTTTTGAGAGCGTCACTTGCTTACTTAGGAAGCACCATTCTACATCATATCAAAATATTACAATATAACCACACTTCATATATTTAAACAGTTGAGTTGCTATTGAGTTGTTAACTATTGATATAATAGTACATCTAAAATCTTACCACGCTTTTCCTCTTCTCTGTTCCTTGTTCCTCAGGTCTCAGCTAAATATGTGACTTTCTCAGAGACCTTCATCCTATAATAGCAACAGGAATGCCTGTGCTTTTCTTCACTGAATACAATTTCTGTTTGTATAGTTGTTTTATTTTGTTCACTGTGTAGTGATACCTAGCAGAGTGCTGGACATATGTGGGCACCTGATAAATTTGAATGAATGTCATCCAATATTAGAAAACTGGTGCCTCAGTAGCTTTGGTTTGGTTTCCAAGCTCAGTGTCTTAATTTTTTTTTTTAAGATTTTATTTATTTATTTAACAGAGAGAGATATCACAAGTAGGCTAAGAGGCAGGCAGAGAGAGAGAGAGGGGGAAGCAGGCTCCCTGCTGAGCAGAGAGCCCCATGTGGGGCTTGATCCCAGGACCCTGAGATCATGACCAGGGCCAAAGGCAGAGGCTTAACCCACTGAGCCACCCAGGCACCTCTCAGTGTCTTTATTATTTTTTTTAATATATTTTTTAAAGATTTTATTTATTTATTTGACAGACAGAGATCACAAGTAGGCAGAGAGGCAGGCAGAGAGAGAGGGGAAGTAGGCTCCCCGCTGAGCACAGAGCCCGATGCGGGGCTGCTCCATCCCCTGACCCTGGGATCATGACCTGAGCTGAAGGCAGAGGCTTTAACCCACTGAGCCACCCAGGTGCCCCCAGTGTCTTTATTTTTAAGTGAACTTGGTATCCTTTACTTAGAGCAAATATTGCCTTTTTCGGTGGGCAGTTCATTGAACTTCCACAAATATATTGTCAGCCATAAAAAAAAACAAACAAAACTTTCTATCATGTGGTTTCTTTGTGTCCCTTTCAAGCCCTCTCCCCTGACTCCCAGGTAAACACTGATCTCAGTATTTCTTCATGGCTTTGTCCTTCCAGATACGCAGAGAGCATTACATGCCTTTTGTGTCTGGCATCTTTCACTTAGAGCATTATCTCAAACACATAGGCTGTTGTTTGTATCAACAGTCTACCTTTTTACTGCCGAGTGGTATTTCGTTATATGGACGTACTGCGGTTTTTCTTATTCAACTACTGGTGATGGACATTTATGTCGTTTCTAGTTTCTGATGATTTATTAGATTTTCTTCCTGGTTATAATTAGTAGACAGGAAATTAAAATAGCATCAGTGACCCACAGCCACAAACCCCTATTCACGTCTGTTTTCATTTTCCCTTGTTTTTTCTGTGTTTTGCATGGTTATAGTCCTAAAACACACAAACATTTTTTTCCTAGTTTTGCAAAATGTCTGTTTTTAAAATGGTTGCATTCATTGATTCACTGTAATTTTCTAATCATTCCTTAGTTTCTAAGTCATCACAGTCGTAGAAAATGTGCTAACCATCTTAAGTGTCCTATGATAAATTCTTGGCAGTAGTTGAAAGAAATAGAAATCAATTGAAGCTAACCGGGGCAAAAAATGGGTAGGTGTTAAAAGGGTATGGAGTATTTCTCAGAAGTTAACATTAGGGGCGTTGTCAGGAACCAAGTCAGGTTGGTCGTTCTTCCTCGTTCATTTCTGCTTCTCTCAGGGCTTTGGTACCATTCTCTCTGCAGAAGATTGTTTCATCTGCTTCTGGGTGCATGGCAGGAGCAGGCAAATGCCACAGTGCTGGGATTTATGTTCTCCAATTTAGGGACTTCCACAAGCACACTGTGTCTGACCAGCAATTTCAAATCCATATGGTGGGGGAGAGACACTTGAACACCCTTTGAGGTAGTTGTGGCACCAGGACAATTCACTGTTGTTCGTACAGTGGGTCCCACCTCAGTGCTCCAAAAGGAGATGTTTTCAGAAAATGTTGTAGGGGCGCCTGGGTGGCTCAGTGGGTTAAGCCTCTGCCTTCGGTTCAGGTCATGATCTCAGGGTCCTGGGATCGAGTCCCACATCGGGCTCTCTGCTCAGCGGTGGGGGCCTGCTTCCTCCTCTCTCTCTGCCTGCCTCTCTGTCTACTTGTGATCTCTGTCTGTCAAATAAATCAGTAAAATCTTAAAAAAAAAAAAAAGAAAAAAAGAATGTTGTTGTAAACTAAGCCCACACTCAGAGGTTCCTGTTTAAAGTAAGATTACAAAAAATCCATTTTAGGACTATTCAAGTTGCTTTTCAAAAGGGTAATTACAATATGGTCTTAGGAGAGAGTTGGGAGTATGACATGTATTTTTTTATATTTGTATTTACATAATAAAAACCATTTAGGTACCTGTTTCCACAGCCCATAGACTAAAATTGAAAAAATACAGAGAAAGATTAGTGTGGCCCCTTCCCAAGGGTGACATGCAACTTCATGAAACATTTTGTATTCGTATAAGCTGAGTCCTGGGCATGTAATGTACAGTGTAGTGACTATAATTGATGATACTGTATTGCATGTTTAAAAGTTGCTTAGAGACTAGATCTTAAAAGTTTTCATCACAAGAAAGAGTTGTTTACCTCTTCTTGGTTTTGATCCATCCCCTATGAGTGATGTTTAATGGATAGCTAAGAAAATCTGATTTATTAGCAGTTATTGAATGCTTGCTTTATGTTAAGCACTGTGTCTGAGACTTCTATAAATGCAGGGAAGTTGATTAGACAGCTCTTATTCTTGGAACCATGCAGTCAAGTTGAGATTTACTTAATCCTGGAGGAGTTTCTTAGTTAGTGGTCCTAGTGAGGAAAGGTCCCATATACAGGTCGCTGTATCGGTCTTTGGCAATAATATCAATACTGGTGCTACAGGGTTTGAAGGGCTCAGTAGAAACCTCAGTACCTTGATTTAACTATGGAATACCTGCCGAGAAACCTGTTCGTAAGTTGTGTGACACATTGTGGGGTTATGTGTCTTGTGCTCACTGAGTTTTAGGCCCTACCTGGCGTCCCCTGGGCTGGCCAGGCTGCTTTACCTGGAGTCTGCAGGAGTCACCCAGTGACTACCCGCCATGGGGCCCCCTGGCCATCTGAGTGCCCCCTAAGATTCTTAATTTCAAATAACTACTGTGGAACATAAGGAGAAGAGGAGAGGACCACAGGGGAAGGAGGGAGAACTGCATGGGAAGGAATCACAGAAGAGGACAGTCCGTGAAGAGACTCTGAGCTCAGGAACCAAACTGAGAGTTACAGAAAGGAGGGAGGGTGGAAGGAAGGGGTAACCGGGTGGTGGGTATTGGGGAGGGCACGTGTGGTGATGGGGACTGGGTGTTGTGCGCAACTGATCAATGTTCAACATTGCATCAAAAACTAAGGATATATTGTATGCTGGCTAATTGAACAAAATAATAAATGAAGTAATAAAAAGAAATTAAAAAAACAAAAGTCTTTGTCAGCAAATGCACTCTGGTTACTATCATAATCTTACCCTTCTCTGAAATCATTTATTTCGTGACTTCATGTTGATACAATGAGAATTTAAAGGAAGATTTTTAACAATGAAACTTGCCAAGTTAAGGTATCTGTTCACCTGTGTAAGTATATTTTTTTGTATGTGATGGTCTAACTCAGAGGAGCTTCTCCCTAGCAGCTGGGTCATGCCACAGCGGTCAACACAGTGATGCATGCTGGAGGGTAGACCCTTCCATTTGTGGGTTTAATATTGGAGATACCAGATAGTGATGAGGCAGCACAAAATTCTAAGATACATAATACTGTATTTTTCTCCTATTCTGTAGATTGGGAAAGTTGAGGTTGCAGTGAAGTTAAGCTATTAGCTCTAGCTCTTCTGGTTTGTGGTTTTGATTTGTTTGTGGTAAAATACACATAACATAAAACTTTTTAAACCATTTTTAAGTATACAGATCAGTGGCATTAACTAAATTCATAATGTTGTGTAACCGGCACCATGATCTAGTTCCACAATTTTCCGTCAACGCAAACAGAAACTTTGAACTCATTAAAGGCTAATTTTCTATTCAGCCTTCCCACCAGGCCCTGGTAACCTCTCTTCTACTGTCTGTATGAGTTTGCCTATTTTGGTACCTCAAGTAAGAGGACTGCTACCATATTTGTGCTTTGGTCTGGTTTATTTCATTAAACCTGTTTTCAAAGTTTATTTATTTGTATCATGAGTCAGAATTTCGTTTTTCTGGCTGAATAATATTCCATTGTATTTACCACATTTTTTGTTTATCTACTCATTGCTCTTTTTTTTTTTTTAAGATTTTATTTATTTATTTGACAGAGAGAGAGAGACAGTGAGAGAAGGAACACAAACAGGGGGAGTGGGAGAGGGAGAAGCAGGCTTCCTGCTGAGCAGGGAGCCTGATGTGGGGCTTGATCCCAGGACCCTAAGACCATGACCTGAGCCGAAGGCAGACACTTAATGACTGAGCCACCCAGGCGCCCCACTACTCATCTTTTGATGGACCCTTGGATTGCTTCCGTCTTGTGGTTCTTATGAATTTGTATACCATGGGTATACAAATACTTGTTTAAGCCCCTGCTTTTGGTCCATTTGGTATATACCTTAGAGTGGAACACAGGGTCGGTCGTATGGTAGTTCTATATTTAACTTTTTGAAGAGCCACCAGATCGTTTTCCATAGTTAATGCATCATTTTACATTCTGACTATGAATTGGAGAGAGTTGCAGTTTCTTCACATCCTCACTAACATTGTGATGATAGCCATGCTAATGGGTGTGAGATGGTATCTCATGCTTTTGATTTGCGTTTCCCAGAAGACTTTTGATGTTGAGCATCTTTTCATGCACTTATCGGATATTTGTACTCATTCCTAGGAAAAATGTCTTTTTTAAAAAAGATTTTATTTATTAATTTGAAAGAGCAGAGCAAGAGAGAGCACAAAGGGGGAAGTGGCACGCAGAGGGAGAAGCGGGAGCAGGGAGCCTGATGCAGGACTCGATCCCAGGACCCCAGGATCATGACTTGTGCTGAAGGCAGATGCCTAACCAACTGAGCCACCCAGGCACCCCGGAGAGAGATCTTTTTAAGTCCTTTTTCCACATGGTGTTAACGTTTTGAATTAAGTTTTTTATTCCTTGGTTTCACTTCATAGTCCTATGTATTAGCTTTCTTAAGGGTGTATTAAGAAAATTGGATTGAAAGTGGGGAGGAAAGTTTTGTTTCAGTGAAAGATGTTAAAAAATGACAGGTTTTTTTGTTTTGTTTTTTAAAGGATAGATTTATTTGAGAGAGAGTGCATGCATGCAAGTGTCAGGGAGGGGCAGAAGTAGAGGGAAAATCCAAAGTGGGCTCCCCACTGAGTGTGGAGCCTGACATGGGGCTCAGTCTCACAACCCTAAGATCAGATATGTACTGAAACCAAGAGCTGGACCCTTACCCGACCCAGGCGCCCCTACAGATTTTATATTTTGAAGCAAAATTTTTGCTCTTAATGTTTTCAAGTTGGTTGTGTGCTCCCATGCAGGTGGCCCAGGCAGGCCACTCCACCTGTCTGACTGGAGTGAGGAAGGCCTGAAGCCTTCTATCTCCTTTGAGATTGTAAAGGGAGGAGGAGGAAGAGGCAGGGTGGGGAATAAGACTCCTTCCTCTTTCATCCCTTTATGTTTTAGAAAGGCGGAGAACTTTCTCCCATTTTTTCCCACCCCCTTCCTCTACTGTGTTCTAACTCCTGAAACTGAAGTTGAGGGCAGCCAGAGAGTCAGGTAGCAGCACAACTTCAACCATTGTCTTCCCGACCGTGTTTTTTCCCCGTTGACACAATGCCCTAACTGGTGTCCAGCTTCTTGTTCTTTATACATACCCTAAGTGCTAGGGGTGGGGGGTCTTTCTTAGATTGTGGATTAAATGGGCTTTAGTTTGGGGCCCAGCCTAGGAACCTAATCATCATTAATAACATTTCTCTAGGAAAATGAATTTTGGGTTAGAATAAATTTCCAGGGGCGCCTGGGTGGCTCAGTGGGTTAAAGTCTCTGCTTTCGGCTCGGGTCATGATCCCAGGGTCTTGGGATTGAGCCCCACATCGGGCTCTTTGCTCAGCAGGGAGCCTACTTCCTCCTCTCTCTCTCTGCCTAGTTGTGATCTGTCTCTCAAATAAATAAATAAAATATTAAAAAAAAAATTCCAAATGAGTTTTGAAGAATACCGTGCTCGTAGGTTGGGGACTGCCTGTCCCAGCAGTATGGCGCAAGGGGGTATGATGGGTTTCCTGGGGTTGAAGGAGGACATGTAGTTGCCAGGGCTGTGGAGTGGGTCAGACCGTGGGCTTTGGAATGAGCAGGTTTACATCTGAATCCCACTCACCTATTGCGTGCTTGGTGCCTAAGCTTCCATCTTGGAAATAGTGCTGTTCACACACATGGATGTGGGTAGAGTGTCTGAATGCTGGTTGACTCAAAGTGATGAGGGCGACGTGAGGGTTTTTCCTGAGTCCCTGATGTGTGTTTGTGCTACATCAAAGTGCAGCATCTTACCCAAGTTTTCCTTTGTACTGAATTGCCGCTGATGCAAGCACGGAGCCTTCTGACTTGCTTCTGGAGTATTGAGGGCACATCCGGTCCCGGCTTCTGTGGTAGCTGGAGTGATCTGAGCTCTTTGGATCCTTCCCTCCTCCATCCCCCACCCCCGTGTTGCAATGGGACTTGATGTTCTCTGGTGTCCTAAAACGTTTTAAAAGTTGGGTTCAGAGATGTTAATTTCCAGTGATGTTCAATTCATGATTATTTTTGCTTCTGGGAGGATTTCTAGTCTTTCTGTATGTTTCATTGTGCAACTTGTTCTCGTGTGTCTTCACTGGCATGTCAGGGAATAAACAGATGAGTTTCTCAACCCAAGTTAACTTTTCAAATCAAGTAGGAGGAAGGAGGGAGCGTTCTGCGTGTGTGTTGCACATGCCTAGGGAACTGGAAGAATGATTCAGTTTCTATTAGGTGGTTTGTGTTTTGTAGGCATGTATTTTTGGAGGAGATTGAATCTCCTTTTGATTCTCTAACATGGATTAAGCAGTCTTGTCATATAATCACATAATTCTCATGCCACTATATTTTTAAAGACCTGTGTTGTTGTTGTTATTATTATTATTATTTTTGCCCCTTTCTCCTTCTATCCCTTTGATTTTTTTGTGATGATTGGCAAGCGGTTGAGCAGTTTTAGGAATTGGGAGCACTCCTCCAGTTCTTTGCTCCATTGAGTAATCCAGTGTTCTCATGCCTAGATCATCTGTAGCATCAAGAGATACCGGGTTTAAAAATGTGAAACATAGGGTGTTTGGTTTAGGGTGTACGTTCTCTCTGAAGAAAAATGTAATCTGTCTTGAGACCCAGGAGAGGACTGAACGTCCTGGCTCCTTATCATAATTGGCATCAGCGATGGTGGCCGCAGTGCTTCCCTTGTATGACATTAATGCAGATGAAGCTGGCCTCGGGACCAGATGATTTTGTCTCAGTGGACACACATGGCAGTCACAGTTATGAATCACTTTTATCTTCTTTGTGGTGTAGTTAGTGGAAGATAAAAAGCAAGAGGGATTCCGGCTTAGGTAATGCAAGTAAATACTGACTCTTGTTTTCACTGATAGCTTTGGGACACAGACTAGTATGTTGCATCGGTGCAGGATGTCCTTGGTGTTTTGCTTTGTTTTGTTTTTAACAAGTTTTCTGTAGTTTGTCTCGAGTTTGTACAGGTTTTGCTTTTGGTATCTTTGATGTTCTCACTGCAGGATTCCGCTGTAACTCAGTGCCATTTCCCCCAAGATAGTTAAATGCACAGTGTTAAAGAGGATAAAAATTTGTTTCTATCCCAAATGCACCATTAAAGAGCCCCTGAGAATAGAGTTGTGAGATCCTGGTTCTGTCTCCAAGCAGCTGTATGATCTTGCAAGTCCTCAGGGCTGTTCTACTTCAGGATTCTAAGGGCACTGTTAGCATCCCCTTCCATGTCCATGGTACTGCTGGGGTGTGAGCCATGACCCCTAGAGTCCGACCACAGGGGCACTGTTAGAAATCCTGACTCCCTAGACCACCATGTATTTCACAGAATAAGGTTGGGTAGAATGAACCCCGATGCCCTGAGCACACTGGGAGAGCCCTCCACCATCCGTGGTAGCCCCTCTTCCACAACTGGGCCCGGTTTCCAGGAGAATTGTAAAGGGATTTTTGTTAACCAAAGTAGTGTTTTATTTCCAGAGAACGGATGTCATCATTAACAAGACCGTTGCTCTAGGAAAATGAATTTTGAGTTAGAATACATTTCCCAATGAACTTCGGGCCTCCCCTGCTTCTCCACTGGGACTGCATGCCCCCGGCAGTAGAGCTCAGGGTCGTGTATGACATGCATCAGGTTGGAGGAGGACATGTTCTGCAAGGGCTGTGGTGAGGGGCAAGTACAGGTTTGCAGCTGGATCTCATGGCTGGAGTGTTTGACCTCTTATGCAGACCGCCTGCCTGCAAGACTCGTGGGCAAGCATTTCGGGTGTCTGTGTGGGACAACCTGTTGTTGGGATTTAAAAGGCATTCATTTTAGGGCCTGTATTGACAGTTGGGAAAAGTCACAGGTTCAGTCACCCCAGTACTCCTAATGCAATTACTCTGGTCCAAGATGCCGATTAAAGGACTTCTAAGTCTTCCGATTTCAGCTTCTATGAAAGAAATGTTGATCCAAAAACTATAATCTGTAAAGAATGGGTTTTGCTCATTGGAACATAAATATTTTTTACAATTTTGGTATTTATAGAAGATTCCCAAGATGATTATAAATATTTGAATAATTATGAAGCAAATTTATTTGTACATAGGCCCCTTATACATAAATCATTTGATAAACTGTGAGCACTCAGAGTTTCCTGTGTGTAAAGGCTATGAAAATCGTCAGATTTTCTTAGTATAGGAAGTAATATTGCTACACTAATAGAAATTGAGAAATCAAATTGTATGTAGATTAATAAAGATGATACCTTAAATCTGAATTACTATTTTGATACAGATACATACTTAAGATGTTTTCTTCAACTTTTTTTTTTTAATACAAGTCCCTGGAATATTCTGGGTTCTTTAATTAAGAAGCAGTCACCCAGCAACAGTGATTGCTGATTTAATCTGACAAGCAAAAGTCCCTCCTATTTGCAGAAATGTTCTGAATAGACCAGTAAGTTGCTTGCTGTACAGAACTTTGCTTTTGTTTTGTTTTCGGTCTCACTGTAAGTAAGGTACAATATAACCAAGAAACATCTGTGTTCAAGTTTTCCCCTTTAGGCTTCAGACAAATCTGTGATGTTTTGTTGGCAAAGAGTCCAAGGAAAATTCTTTAGTTGGGGCAGGGGTTGAGGGGTGGGGATTACACTCAGCTTTATTGCTGCTGCAAGACCCAGCTGGTCTTTGAAAAACCATGATCTCCTGCGAGGATTCACTGAATGGTCTGGTGTTTGGATTTCTTTTCGTCTGTTTGCAGTTTCTGTTCTATGAAGACAGTTTTTTATATACAACCACAAACCATTTTATTTTGGGACAAAAAACTGGAATAAGACCTCTCTTAATTTCACAGCTGCTCATTTTGATATTCTCAAAAATGTAGGTAAGTTACCTTGATATAACTGATTTAGGGCATTTAAATTAAGCCAAAGCTTCAGAGTTAACTTTTAGAAGTGATAATTAAAAAAACAATAATAAGCTACTGTTAAAAGCTTACATACTTTTCATCTCCTTAGATTTTGTGATATTTGTAGTAAAACATCCCTACTTCATGGTAAATTCTAGAATATGTAAAAATGCAAAGATTACTATGAAACAAATGTGAGTACACTCTTACCTACTTTTTGGGGAGAGGATTTTTTTTTTAAAGATTTTATTTATTTATTTGACAGACAGAGATCACAAGTAGGCAGAGAGGCAGGCAGAGAGAGAGGAGGAAGCAGGCTCCCCACTGAGCAGAGAGCCTGATGCGGGGCTCGATCCCAGGACCCTGAGATCATGACCAGAGCTGAAGGCAGAGGCTTAACCCACTGAGCCACCAAGGCGCCCTGGGAGAGGATTTTTTGAAGAGGAAGAGAGTTATGTGTGGTGTGCTGTGTTTTGTGCTTATGTTGTCAAATACCTAAACTCTAAGAAACATGTAAAAAAGTCTATATGTTAAAACAGACTATAGTCATTTTATGGTTCCGTCTGCAGTAGCAGGGAGCGTGGTAGGAAATGATAGGTACTTTGGTGTACTGTCATCTGAAATATCCAGATGGTAAGTTTTTTTGGTTTTAGCTCTGAGGCGGAGGGGGAGGATCAAGTGTAAGAATCAAGAATAAGTGAATGAGGCAGAAGGGAAGGAGGGATGGAAGGAAACTTAGAATTTCTTGAATTTTGAAAATGCTTTGAGTATGTTTATCCTGGCAATTTGCCTTTCACAGTATCTTAGCAACAAGATAGGAGGATTGGGGGAACACAGCTTTGTCATTGATGCTGTCTTATGACATGTTTAAAGAATATAGGATGTCCTGAAACCGTTATTTGTAAAGGCAGAGGCTGGAACATTTTACTTAGGGAAATGATGGACTAAGCGTGCAGGAATGTGGTTTGAAGAGTTTGTGAATGTGTGGGGTCATCCACATGGTGGTTTTGAGGTTTTAGGAAATTCTGAAGCCAGAAAACCTTGGAATAATAAAGTCCAGGAATTAGAATTCTTGAGCCTCAGTAGGTTAGTGAATTGGTTTTCTGTTGACTCTTGAAGGTAGACTCTAGTTAGGTGCTTTTCTTCAGTGATGGTATCTTTGTCATCATCAACTAGGGGCCTCACATTCTCTACTACCCTGAAAGGCTTCCAGTCGTATAGTAGGAATTACCTCAGACTGTACTACGTGGTTAAAGAGTAAGCCTGTTTTCAAATGCCAGTTTTCATAAAAACGTGACCATTGGGGGGCACCTGGGTGGCTCAGTGGGTTAAAGCCTCTGCCTTCGGCTCAGGTCATGATCCCAGGGTCCTGGGATCGAGCCCCACATCGGGCTCTCTGCTCTGTGGGGAGCCTGCTTCTTCCTCTCTCTCTGCCTGCCTCTCTGCCTAGTTGTGTTTTCTCTCTGTCAAATCAATAAAATATTTTAAAAAAATGTGACCATTGGCTTAAAATAAACTTTATTTACCCACAAGATTTAAACAGAATATCAGTTAATTATTTAATCTTTACTAGTGTAAAAATAGATATTTTCCCTTGGATTCTTTTTTTCTGGAGTGTTTATCAGTTTTGAGTACTTTGGTATGCCCTCTGTCTTCTCACCATTCCCTGTTACCTGCTGGTGGTCTTGTAACTGGGATGGTTTTGTGTTTTTTGTTTTTGGAGGTAAGGGGCTTGTATCTACTTTTAGGATACTTGGGAACATTTGGTTGTTCCTATAAAAATATTCCAGTTTTTCAAAATGCAGGACCTTAAAGATTCTTTAAATAAAACCTCATGTACTTTTGAGGGTGGTTGAGGAAAGAGAATGATAAATGTTTAAGTTTTAATCATTTCACCACGGCATAAAGTTTCTCTGATAGTCTGTAGTTGAGTAGTATTTTCACTTAAAAACCTTTAAGTCTGGGTGTTCTAGAAAGAAGTAAATTACTTTTCCTTGGATGACTAAACTAAATAGTATTTGTCTTTAAGCTTAATATTAATTTTAATCTAGAACTTTTATTTGTTCTTTGAACTTTTCCTTTATCATTGCTCAGAGTGGGAAAACAAAAACCTTTCAGCACCTTTTAGTTGAAACAAACTAAAGAAAACAGCATGGAAAGCTCTTGGAATTAAGCTTTTAGTGTAAATTACGTTTTGTATCTACCTAATATGTGATTATTTATGCAGCTTTCCGGTACTGTCTGTTGTAGTTTCCTTCTTAAAAAATTAACATAAGTGGAACGGTCTTTTGAAATAATGTTTTATTCAACACTTGTGTGTTGGGTACTGAGTGTCTGCCAAGCTTTCTGCTGCTCCATGCAGAAAGCAGAGGTGAGCCTTCTGGCTTTGTCTGGCATGGCGTCTCCTCCCACCACTGTGTTCAGATCCATCCCAGCAATTTCCTGCCCTTGGTCTTTCCTCCTTGGGACATCTTTCACACTTCATTCAGCCAAGCCAAAATGTTCATATCCATTTTAACAGCATTGGCAGACTCCTGCTGTTCCCAGAATAGAAGGCAGAACCTTGAGCTTACCCAACTGCTGCCCTGGGTCCCTCCCATGACCACTTGGAGCTTCTTACTCTTTCCAATCGGTGTGGTCATTTCAGAGCCAGTACAATTTCTTCTGATGGAATTGCCGACCTCTCCACCTCAAGGTGTTATTTCCCCTGACTTCATTTGGCACACATGAGTCTCCTATCAAACGTGGTGTGTTGGTTACCTCTGTTGTATATGGATCTTCTCTCTGGTGAGGCGCTCACCTTGTTGCAAACACAAGTGTTCGCAATCCAGTCTACAACAGCCCTGGTTTGTATGCTCCGTGTGCCCTGGCACGTGGTAGACATCAAACACATGTTTCAAACAGTTACCCTGGTTGTATTCGTTTTGTAATTTGAACAGTGCACGGTTTTTGATTGAATACAAACTTCGGTCCAAGATCCAAATGCCCAACTGCCATCAATCACATGTAAGATGTGAACCATTCAAGGAGTTTTTTTCATTGCTAACTAATACCAGACTTAAAACAAGCTTGATTAGGGCTCCTGGGTAGCTCAGTGGGTTAAGCATCTGTCTTCAGCTGAGATCATGAAGTCCTGGGATCGAGCCCTACTAACCCTAATCCTACATCAGGCACCCTTTCTCAGCAGGGAGTCTGCTTCTGCCTCTGCCCCTCACCCCACTCATGTTCTCTCTCACTCTGTGTGTGTGTCTCTCTCCGATTAAAATCTTTAAAAAAAAAAAATGAGGTTGATGATCTTTATGAAAACAAATTAAATTTCAGAATGGTTCACAGTGATCCATGAGCTTTCCTTAAGTTCTGTGAGCCCACTGCCAGAGTTGTCATAACTAGTGCATCTGTGGCTATATCTAGCCAAGTCCTTTCAGAATATAGATCTGAGCTGAAGACATCCTGGTTTCTAGAACACCTCTACTTAAGTATAAATAGATAATCCTGGAGATCTAAGTGCAAACCCATTCTCTTTTCATTGAAGAGCCCTGATCTGTGGAGGAGGACATTGGATCTGTGGTGAGTGTGGCAGAGATGTCCATTTGCCTCTCAATCCGTTTTTTCCCCCTCTTTTATGTTGATAGAATCTTGAGTGGAGTATGTGTAGCCTGTATTGATGTCCATTTCTCAGCCTGCCTTGCAAATGGGTGCGGCCATGTGGTTATGCTATGGATCCCGAGAAAAGTGTGCTGTTTCGGGAAGTAGCTTCCACACTTGTTGCCTTTCTACCCTGCTCAGCAAAATGCAGAGGGTGCTATTTTGGGCCATAGGTTGAGGTCATGCACAGCAGAGGAATGAGAAAGGTAGAGCTGGGGTTTCTGACAGCTGGGTCACTTAATCCTAGACAACCTATGCAGACTTCTGCATGAGACAGAAATAAAATTTGGTCTTTTGCCACTCCGGTTGAGGTTTGGTCTCCTGGGGCTAGACTTTGAATTGAATCCTAAATACTATAATATGCTCTATGACTTTGGGCAGGGAGTGTCTAGACTGGGGAAGTAGGAACTGCCTAGAAACATGGTACCTTCTCTGGAGTTGTCAGAGATTTGGCTGATTATGGTCTAAGAGGATTTAATGTCAGATTAGGATTCAGAGTCCATGGACAGTTTTTAAGGCTTCCTCTAGCCTGAGACTCAATGACTTTGAAGTGTTTGGTTTTGTGTTGATAAATTACTGTATTTCATTACTTCTAAAATAGATGTTTCCACACCGGAATGTTTCTGTTACTGGGATGTTTCTATAAGACAGCCTCTTAGCTTTGGCATGTAATCAGAGCAGTATTTGACATTGGACCTGATGGTTCATAGGCATTCCCTAAAGTAGCTAGAATTAGCAGCCAAAAAATGTTGAAGCATGAATACTGGCTTAAAATGAACAGGTTCCAGTAACAACCAGGATTCCTGGATTGAGCAGTAGCAGAAGTGACTCGCTTCCGGTTCAGAAAATGGTCCCTTGCTGCTCAAGTTTGTGTTTTCTTCCTGGAGCCCAGTTGGTGGTCTCTCTTGGCTTTTCCTAAGGTTCAGACCAAGAACAGCTAAGCTATTTAGGATTTAGGAGGAACTAAGAGAACAGCCTGATTTGGAAAGCCGATTCTCTATGGAAGGAGGAAACAAGATAGATAGTAAAGGTTTGAAATACTCCTTTTACCTAATTGTCCAGTTTGTGACCTATGGTCAGAGTTAAGACGAGTGGTGCTAGAAGGGTTATAAAAAAGAACAGCCCACCTTTTATTTTCAGAGGCCGTCGCTTTCCCTCTCCACTAATTTTATTTACTTCCATCTTTTAAATAAAACAGGACTGTAAATATTGTCTCTGTGACCCAAATAGTATAGTATTTTAATTTTTTTTGTTCTTTTTTTTTTTTTTTTGGCCCTGTTTTTTCTCTTTGACTATCTGGCAGAAATAGTTGACAACCTCCAAAAGCACCCTCAGATTCCTCTCTGTTCTCTTTTTCAGCTGTTAGAACTTTTCAGTGTATACCAGTTCTATGTTGTTCCCAGAGACATCCTTAATGGACCTTTGACTTCCTGCTGCCATATGGGCTGTTTGCCATCCAGGTGTAGGACACAGGGTCACCCAGGTATTGCCGGGGCATCCTTTTTCCTTTGTCCTCTTGGTTGACATTCGTACCTAGTTTATTTCCTGTTTCCTGGATGACACTCAGACCTGGCTTAATTCCTCATTCTGGTGGCTTTCATTCTTAAATTCCTGAGAAAGCATGTAAGAGGTAAGACTGAGGCTTTCTTTGCCTAAAAATCCCTTTATCAACATTCCTATCTCATGTATGGTTTGGCAGGATTGGAATTCCAGTCTGAAAACCCTTTTCTTCCAGAAATTTGAAGATAATGCTCCATTGTCTTCTAGCTTTCAGGATTGTAGCAAAGTTTGTCATTCTAATATCTGGTCTGTATGTCCTTTTTTTTTTTTTGGCCTCTGGAATATTTTTCAGCACAGTCATTAAAAGATGAGTAGATGAGTACAGGGCATACTGCTTCGCTTGGTCACTTCCTACCTACGTAAAGCACTTGGAAAATCTTTCTGTGAGTGAGTTACATATTGGCTGCTATTAGTAGTCATAATCCAGCTATTCTAAAATATCACAGTGAAACTCTGGTAAGATCTTGTTCATTTATTGTGTAGAACAAACAGTGCACCTCTTTATTTTGGAGACCTTGTCCTTTGGCTCCAGGAAGAATTCTTGTATTACTTCTTTGGTTATTTCTTAGCATGAAATATTTTTTTCCTCATTTGATTAACAGTATCAGTTGAACACTGGATCTCTTGGATGAAGCCTTAATTAAAAAAAAAAGAAGAAAAACCCTTCTCCTTTTGTACTCTTTGGGTGTCTTTTGTTTAAATTTTTAAACTAGGTCTTCTAAAAAATTTTAATTACAGATTTTCATGTTAATTTTTGTATTTGTATTCTCTGCTTATATTCTCTGCTTATATTACTTGAAACATCCTGTTTTTGCATGAATATGATAAATTTTTTCAAGCTAGTAATGATCCTCCTTGCCTGCCCCAATTTTCTCTAAGAATTTTTCCTTGTTTTCTTTCTTATCAAAGAATGTCCTCAAATATTACGTTGATGCTTGGCTTGCTTTTTAAGAGCGAGTTCTCTGGACTCAATTTAGTTTTTGCCGAGAATAATCCTCTCCTATTTTGCCTATGGGCTATCAGCCTGATTATAACCTTATTGTGGAGTGGAGCACAGGAAGTAGGCTGGTAGTCCCATGATTCGGTCTGCAGAAGAATTTCATTACACTTCCCTGTATGCACCCCCGTGCCTTACCCTCATCCTTCCCTAGATCTAGTAGCTCTAAATTTGGGATGTCTAATCAATTTCTTCTAAGATTATATAGCTGTTTACTGAGTGGGGGTAGTTGTCCAAATGTGCAGGGAATTGGTAGGTACCGGGGCGGGGTGGGGGGGGGGGGGAGGGATGTCCAGTGGATCCTTACAGAGAATTCCAGGCAATCTCTCCACCTTCTGTTATTCATGTGTCCAATTCCTGGACCTTTCTGGGATTGTGCAGGGCATTCTGCCTTGCATCCTGTGGTATGTCCTCTGTGACCTTGTTTGACCTCTGTAAATCATGCCCGCTTTCCAATATTGAGGTTTATGATTGAAGTGTCATATACTATTGAATTCTTTCTGTTTCTTTTTTTTTTAAGAATTCTTTCTGTTTCTTAGTTTGTTTTTTCCTATTCAAGAAATCAAATATTTAAATTTGTGATAATGACTTCAAATTAGGAAGTATAAGGATGCTGGGAGCATATTTTAACATTGTGGAAAGAAGTGGAAAGATGACCTTCCTGGTTTAGGAAGTACAGGGAAAGATCTTGCTCTCCATTTTTAGTTACAGAATGAAACATTTTGGAAGTGCTCTTTTGTTCATAACATTTATCATAACTTTCTGTATCACTTTTATGACTGTGCATTGCACTCACCAAACTACCATCATACTCAAGGTTAAATTTGGCCTTTGAATCCTCCAGAGCCATTAGTGAGTTTTATTTATTTTTTATTTTTTTATTTTTTAAAAGATTTTATTTATTTGACAGACAGAGATCACAAATAGGCAGAGAGGCAGGCAGAGAGAGAGGAAGGGAAGCAGGCTCCCCGCTGAGCAGAGAGCCCAATGTGGGGCTTGATCCCAGGACCCTGAGACCATGACCTGAGCCGAAGGCAGCAGCTTAACCCACTGAGCCACCCAGGTGCCCCCGTTAGTGAGTTTTAAATGAAAAGAACTTGTGGAAATTCAGAATGGCACTGGAAGTCTGTTTTGATTTTTATTGTTAAATTTATACCTACTGAAATTCTAAACTGAAGTATTAAAACATCTGCTTGCAAACAGAATAAATCTTAAGGACCCAGGTCTTTGATTTTCCTGGACCCCGTGGGAGATCAGGACCTCCATGAATGACTTAGACCAGTCACAGTGTACCTCTGAGCTGGGTGGCATCTTCCCCTAAATTACATGGCCACCTGTATGAACTCGGGTTTTTGGTCAGCAGGGAAGAAGGGCGGGATGTGTCATAGGTCAGCACCTAGCGATGGCTGCTGTAGGATTAGAGGTTATGGGAATTTCGGGGCACAGGAGCCCAAGGAAGGCTGCAGCTGTAGGAATAAGCCGAATGGAGGAATGGGGCCTGTTTGTGGCCTGCAGATGAGTGGGACTGGTACATTTTCACTTTTCTTCCGTGTCTAATCAAGGAAGGGGGTTAGTTGCGTACGGGGTGTACTTGTGTGTGGTACTCTGAGGACACGAATCACTCATCAGTTGCCAAGTTTCTGATCTTGTTTTTAAAGTTGCAGATACTGGTGAGATTTGCTTTTGCTGGGGCACCTGGGTGGGTCAGTAAGTTAAGCATTTGCCTTCTGCTCAGGTCCAGGTCCCAGGACCATGGGATGGAGTGCCGCATTGGGCTCCCTGCTCCTTGGGGAGTCTGCTTCTCCCTCTGCCTGCCACTCCCTCTGCTTAGGTTCTTTCTCTCCCTTTCTCTGACAAATAAATAAAATCATAAAAAAAGAGAAATTTTGTTTTGCTAATAAAATGTGCTTTCAGTTTTATGGTCTTGACCAGCCATACCAACCTTGTTGAATAAATTCACTAAAATGGTGCCTAGTGTCAGCTGTTTTCATATGGCCTTTAAAGTCAGAATTAGGCTTTTTTTCACAAGTATTTCTTCACTTAGACTGTATGATAAAGCTATCATATAACTTTTGCGAATTGACAGGGGAGGATTTGTGAAAACCGGGAACCAATTTTTAGTGATATTTTCATGTTTGTTACCAGGTAATTTAGGAGTCTTATTGTATCTGGTTTTATGATTGGGTGTCTTAATCAAGATAAGTATTAATTGACGATACCCAGAGAGTTGAGATTACACTGTTTTTGCACTAATTAACTTAGCTACTTTGCTGAGTCAAGACAGAAAAATGAAATAAAAAGAAATATATTCTTCCATGAGGGTATCGTACAGGCAATTGCTCAAGCTAATGCATCAGAGAAAGGACTAGAGCAAAGGTCAGCATACTGTGGCCTGAGGGCCAATTCTGGCCTGCAGCCTGTGTTTTGTTTTGTTTTTGGTGGTTTTTTTTTTTTTTTTTTTTTTTTTAAGTTGTTGATGGGGACAGGCCCATGCTCATTCACTTACTAAAGGTCTGGGGCTGCTTTTTTCCCCACAGCACCTGAATAGAATAAATGTGGCAGAGAGTGTACGGAGCATAAAGTCCGACAGACTTACTGTTGGGCCCTTCCTGAAAATAGTTTGCCAACCCTTGGACTAGATGAACATACGGAGATTTCTTGGAATTAGAAAATTTAAGAGGATTGAAGGATAAAGAACAAGAAGGTTTTTCAATGTGTAGGAGAGGCATTGAGATTGCTGTTTGGGTATAATTTTCTTCCATATCAATGCAAGTACATAGAAATTACCTTTTTCCCTGTCTTTAGATATTCCTGGCTTCTATGTCTGAATGTTATCAGTATAAGAGGAGGGGGCAAATGGAATGAGCTACTCTGTTTGTATCCACAAGAATTTGTAGATCTTGTGGTTTTCTCATATTTAGGAAGCGCTTTTTAGAGAATCTTGTTTTGCCAAAACAAGAGGTGACTAAAATGATGGAGTTCTTAATGGTTACTCCTTTCTTTCAAAGTAATTATGGTATTATTTAAGAATATAACTTGCTTCTCCCCCCTGCTTCTCCCCCCCCAAAAAAAAATCCTCTTAGAAATAGGCTCAAATACTAATTTAATTCTTGTTCTCTTGGAGTCCAACTTGGTAATTTTTTTTAAAAATATTTTATTTATTTATTTGGTAGAGAGCGAGCAAGAGCACAAGCAGGCAGAGCAGCAAGGAGAGGGATAGGGAGAAGCAGGGAGCCCCATGCGGGGCTCGATCCCAGACCCTGAAATCATGGCCTGAGCTGAAGGCAGACACTTAAGTGACTAAGCCTCCCAGGTGCCCCCAGAATTGGTAATTCTGAGTGGTGGACAATAATCTTCCGGGCAGGGATTAAGGGAATTAGGCTTCTTCGATCCCGTGGTTCCACTTGGTTCATCTGTGTCCAGGTATGTAAGGAGGGAACATCTAGGGAGGATCCTATGTGAGTTTTATGGTCCAGGCCTAGAAGGAATATGGACAATGTCTGCTTACATTCTGTTGGCTAGAACTCATGGCGTCTGCCTGCAAGAGAGGTAGGAAAATGTCTGTGTGCCAGGAAAAAGATAAAGAAATGGGTTTTGGTGGCCAGCCAGTCTCTGTCACAATTACTGGTCGCTACCGTCACCTTACATTTTGAAAGGAGTCAGATACTGGTGACAGACAGAAGCCTTCAGTTACTTTTTTATCTTTTTTTCCTTTTTCTTCCCTAAAGGCTGTGAATCCCTAATAAGTGATCTCTGCTGAAGTGGTATCGTTGGGGCAGAGGAACTGTAATGTCACGCAGGGCAGATTTTAGTGAAGATCCTATTTTGGTACGATGTGCCGTATACTGAATGTTGATCAACCCATGTTAATCTTAGAAGTAAAACTGCCAGTTATTTTACCAGCAAAAGATGGGTCTATTGGGGAATAAAAGAGCATTGCAATCCAGCAGAAACAAGCCGTGTCAAAACTGTGGGCAAGTCCGGGAAACAAAGAAAAGAGAGGCACACTTTCTTAAGGAGAAAAGGGGTCCATTGGAAAGGATGTTAAGATCTGACTGAAAGTCCACTAGAGGAAACTGGGCATTCAAAGTGTGGTGGCTTCACCTTGGCTGACCTGTTGCCCCGGGAATGGGGAAGGCCATTCTTCCTCTAGCTGGTGTATTAGAGTAGTATACACATGCAAGGTCAAGTACGCCCCTTCCTGTAGCGTCTGCGGTAGTAGGGCAGGCAATCTCCCCCTACCAAAACCTCCTGACTTCATTTTAGTGAGATTGCCCATTCCTGATTTTCCCACCTGTCGTGGAAATAAATTCTTACATCACTTTAATGCTTGGCACAAATATTTCCAGTTCGACCACTGCTGGGCAAGCCGTAAGATGGCGCTTCCCAACTTTGCTGAGATTGACTGTTGCCCTGGGGCACGCTGTGGTGAATGGTGAGCATGAGTCATGTGTGTCTCTGCTTGGCAGGGGCTTTGAGTGAGTGAGCACTTGGCTCTGCTCCTTTCCCAGTGTGTGGAGATGGTGGCAGTTTTTGTTGAAGTGAAGACTCCATCAGCCAGACTCTCCAGCTGACCCATGGGTATGAGCAGGGCTCCCAGCCAAGACCCTGGGCATTTGCATTAAACCACTGAAGTTCCTGGTGGGTTTTGCACTGTGCCTGTCCTGAGGGGTAGAGGGCAAGTGTTCATGCTTTGAGATCTTCACCTCCCTAGCATTTAAAGATCCAAACTAGCATTCTATTTATAATAAAAAAGGTAAATCTTTCTATTAATTTCTAATAGTGCTAAGCATTGGAGCTATGAGGTGCTCCTCATGTAGGCATCTCCCAAGGTAGAGATACTTTGGAATTTATGCCAGATTTTCACTTCATTTTTTTTTTTCCCCACCGATGTTGATCTTTGAAGTAAAGGACTTTTTAAACTTTTGCTGTCTTTACAAGTGGTGAGAGAGAGTGAGGGAATCTGGAGGGAATCTAATCTCTCTTGTCACTACCTATACAGCTCAGGTGCAGGGGTGGGTGAGGGGAGCAGGGATGGAGATCCTCTCACCATCTGGGCAACCCAGAGCAAGAAATGACTCAGAGTGGGCGGGTGAAGAGTGACGACCATCTCCACTCAGTCCATTTGAGGAGAAGGGATTGACCAGGGGCTGTGGCTGCCACCAGGGAGACGTGGTTTCTGACCTTCACGGCCTCATGTACGGTGCTGGTTGGAGTTCCCATAATTCTGGGGAAAATAGTACTCCTGGGCAATAGTTATGTTCCATTATGGGTTAAAGTATATATATAGGCTCTCTGGGATCCAAACAATTGTTCAAGTGTATTTTTTTTTAAATAATAGAAACTGTGTTCTGAATTCTAAACAACCAATTCATAAAAGGACTTGAAACAATGCACTAATTTTCTATGAAAGGAGTTGTGCTAGTTTGTAACAAAGCACCATGAAATGAGTGGCCTAGAACAACAGAGATCTATTCTCACAGTTCTGAAGACTGGAAGTCCAAAATCAAGGTGTCAATAGGGTCATGCTCCTCTGAAACTTTCAGAGGATCTGAAATCTTTAAAAATCTTTTTTAAAGATTTTATTTATTTGAGAGAGAGCATGAGAGAGAGAGAGCGCATGTATGTGGGAGAGAGAGAGCACAAGACAAAGGGCACGAGACAGTGAGAGATCACGAGACAGGGGGAGAGAGAGAATGCGAGAGAGCACGGGAGATAGAGCAAGAGTGAGAAAGAGCTTGAGACAGAGAATGTGCAGGCAGAGGGGGGAAGGACAAGCGGACTCCCTGCTGAGCAGGGAGCCTGACCCAGGGCTGGATACCAGGACCCAGAGATTGTGACCTGAGCTGAAGGCAACCGCTTAACCGACTGAGCCACCCAGGCGCCCCTACTCTCGTCTTTGCTCTGGGTAACTCTGCTCGTTCACTGGCTTGTCAGCCTGACCCCAGTCTCCGCCCTGCCTTCACGTGGTCATCTTCCGGGTGTGTCCCTGTCTTCCCGAGTATTTTATTCTGCTTCCTCTCTTTCTATAAGGACTAGAGTCATACTGGATGAGAGCCCACCCTGATGACCTTATCTTAACTTGATTACATCAGTGAAGCTCTTCTTTCCAAAAAAAGTTGACATTCATAAGTGCTGGGGGTTGGATGTCAACATATCTTTCTGGGAGAAACAGTTCGCTCCATAACAGGATTTGAAAAATATCTCTGCTCCAGCGTACTATTTTAAGTCCATCATGCTTCCCAGAGAGGAGGGAAATCATCTCCTAAATCATGATTTTTACAGAGTGGGCTAACTCAATAACAATACCAAAAAGGTTAATTCAAAAATGGGCAAAGGACTTGAATAGATATTTCTCTAAAGAGGATAAGCTGATGGCAATTAAGTACCTGTACCTGAACAGATACTCTGTATCGGGAACCCTTAAGCAAATGTCAATCAAAACCACCAGCAGATACCACCTCACAAACATTTGGGTGGCTCTTATATTAAAAAAAACAAAACAACAAGAACAACAGAAAAAAGTGTTGATATAAATAGGACTCTGCATGACTGGTGGGGATACAGTGGTCAGATGCTGTGGAAGACAGTTGTGATTCCTTAAAAAATTAAACATAGAATTACCATATAATCTAGTAATTCCAATTTGGGTATATACTCAGAAGAATTGTGAGCAGGGTTTTGGAGATAACCACCCACCGATGTTCATAGCAACTTTATTCACGATAGCCAAAAGGTGGAAATAATACAAGTCCCCATCACAGCCTAAATGGATAAACAGTGTGGCATATGCATGATGAAATGTTATTCAGCCTTAAAATGGAAGGAAATACACCTGCTACAACATGGGTGAACGTTATGTTGAGTGAGAGAAGATGGTCACAAAGGAACAAAATATTGTATGATTCCTCTGAAGAGGTACCTGGAGTAGTCAAGTGCATAGAGACAGTGGTAGAATGGTGGTGCGTGGGATGAGAGAAGGGGAGGTTATTGTTTAATAGATGCAGAGTTTCACGTGAAAAATTTTGGAAACGGATGGTGATTTCACAGTATTGTTAATGTACCATTTGATAGCATTAAGTACAATTAAAAATATTATGCTGATTTTACCAAAATAAAAAAAGTAGAAGTCATAAGTTTAAGATAAGAATTAAAGAAAAATAAACAAAACTATGTAAAAATCACTGACCTGCCCAATAAGTCACATTGCTCTTCTCAATCTAGGTTCTGGCCCAATAGAGAACTAGGACAGAGTAGGGGATCTGGCCTTGGAACAATCTAGTCATCTCTGTTGACGGCTACTTGGGTGGTGATAGCTTAGTGTGAGCGATCAAGGAGCTGGCTAGCAGCACACCCCAGAATTTGGTCCCCCCAGTTAACACAGGGCTGTTCTTGGAGGTGCAGCGTGCCCCTGTGCCCCCATGGTCCCCATGGGCTGACTCCTCCCCAACAAGACAGTGGGGGGAGCTTAGCCACGCTTGCTCTACTTATTCTCCTCAAATTTTCTAGTCTGATACATGACTGTACTTCTTTGGGTGGGGTGAGAAGGTCCGATGGAAGCAGAGAAGGGTATACTGAACTCCCCTGTTTGAGAGAAGCATCAGGCGTGGGGGAAGAAGCCATCACCTTCAATGTCCCTACTTCTGGTTCTCTTAACACCTCCTACTTGCAAGTTAACCCGTGGTTAACCAGTGCCTCCTAGTCAAGAGGTTGCTTCCCAGTGAAACCACTGTCTCTCTGGGTACGCGTCTCACATTCCGACGGGCAGTGGAGATCTCAAAGGCTCTGGCAGTTAATGACCTCACTTCCAAGGCCACTCTGTGCCCAGGACTTCAGTTTGCTTTCCTCTTTTCAGTCTCAGATGGTGGACGCGCATGTTGTCTTGCATAGCTTTTTCAGGGTGTGGAGTGAAATCCGATGACAAAGTTAAGGTGCCAGGAACATAGTGGTGCCTAAGTTTGAACATAATTTTTCCCTGGGAATGTGACGGTAGAAGTTTAGTTGTAGGATTATTGAACTTTGCAAGTTCAAGTCCAAATATGTTAAAATTCAAAGGAGTTACAAGTTCAAAATAGGGAGGCTGGATGGCTTAGTTGGTTAAGCGTTTGCCTTTGGCTCTGATTGTCCTCTCAGAGTCCTGGGATGGAGCCCCAAGCCCTGAGTAGGGCTCCCTGCTCAGTGGGGAGTCAGCTTCTCCCTCTCCCTCGGCCCCTCCCCCCAGCTTGTGTGCTCATTCTCTCACTCATTCTGCACTGTCTTTAAAAAAAAAAAAAAATTCAAACTAAAATTCTCTTGGCCCTTTCATACATTCATTAATTCCACAGACACTAATTGACATTTAAATTTTTTTTTTCAATTTTAAGATTTTATTTATTTTACAGAGAGAGAGAGAGCACAAGCAGGGGTAGTGGGAGAGGGAGAAGCAGGCCTCCCGCCAAGCAGAGAGCCCGATGCGGGGCTCAATCCCAGGACCCTGGGATCATGACCTGAGCCGGAGGCAGACGCTTAGCAACTGAGCCACCCAGGCGCCCCCACAAGCACTACTTGAAAACGCACCCTTGGGACGCCTGGGTGGCTCGGTTGGTTGAGCCGCTGCCTTCGGCTCAGGTCATGATCCTGGGGTCCTGGGATCGAGTCCCGCATCTGGCTCCTTGCTCGGCAGGGAGCCTGCTTCCTCCTCTCTCTCTGCCTGCTTGTGTGTACTCTCTCTCTCTCTGACAAATAAATAAAATCTTAAAAAAAAAAAAAAGAAAAGAAAAGAAAACTCACCCTGGGTATTCCTCTAATCACTGGGGATATTTTGGTGCATAACCTACCCCCTGTCCTGCCTGCCCTCCTTGAGCGACCTTTTTGGAGACCTCGAGGCAAGAACAGAATCAAATTACAATAAGCCTATCTTAGCAGGTCCCGTCAGGCTGAAGTATTCTTGAAGCCTGGGCGGTGGTCTGATGTTCTGGAAGCTGTCATCCAGGCGGCTTCACAGGAAGGGCTGTCTTTGGGCAGTCTCTGAGGTTGTGCTAATTCTCAGCCACCTGTGTGTGAAGAGGACACAGGCAATCAGAACACAGTCTTTTACCCTTTCCTTTAACCCCAAACCACATTTTGGTAACAACCCAATCCCCTAATCCTGAAATAGTAATGCAGGGCAAAAGTTCATTCTCAGAACAGAGTGCATGGTGTTCCTGAAGATCCCTGTGCTATGCCCCGTGGGCTCCTGCCTGGTACCACACCTTTCACTCTTGGACGAGCAGCCCTTTTCAGGTTTCTGCCCCAAGAGCCACTTCTCCTGCCTCTTGGTCTGGATGTACTTACATCTTAGACACCCGACTCCTGAGGAAGATTGAGCTCTAATATTGAACAATCAATCAAGAGCTTCTCGGGGACACTTTGTTGTATTGGGGTGTGGTTCTGTGTGGTGTGTGTGTGTTGCAATTCTTGAGTCCTTGGAAAGACCACATGGATTCCAGCTTTTCCCACTCACCACTACCTTCTGGTCCTCAAATACTGAGTAGAATTTGGGTGACTCCCTAGCCTAGGGCCTATCAGGCCTATTAACAATTGAAAGCTGGGAACATTCTAGTTTTCTGTAGGGCGCACAAATCTGCTGTGCCATTTCAAAGCCATAAATACTGTTGACCACCAGTGTCCTCAAGGACCTGTGAAGACATTGTTGCCTGAAGTGCGACTGTGTCTCTCACTGGGGCCTGCCTCCTGGCTCTCTGCTGTCTTGCTGGGCTCCTGTGAAGCTTCTGCTCTCTGTCCCCACCTGCCAGGGGTAGTTCAAGGTATGTCCGTGTGGCCCGTGCAAAAAAAGCTGCCTGGTGAAAGTCTGTGCTTGTGCTAAGGCTCACAGAGCTGTCTTTTAGATGTGCAGTGCTGGTCTTGTTTTCTTCCAGTTACGAACTTGTGCAGTCTTCCTTCCGTGGAACCAGCCACTTAACTGAGGGACAGAGTTGCCATGAGCTGGGGTTTCCAACTCGGGTCAAATGCATGTATGGTCCTAAGCTTAAAGTTTCTTGCCTCATCTGCCCTGTTTAAAACCCTCATCCTCACTGAAAAAGTGAGCTGATTGTAGGATAGAAGATGCAAACCACTGGCGTGTAAAAAAACTCTGACTTGTGCTTTGAACCAAAGTGCCAGCTACCTTGCTCACAGCAGAAGCTCAGGTTACTCGGCAGTGTTTTGCTCCTGCAAACATTACTCCTTGTTGATTTCTTACGGTTTGTTGCTTCGTATAATAGAATTACAGTTTTGAGAGGGCACAATAAAGAATAGCTCCTTTTCAGGGCGCCTGGGTGTCTTAGTCAGTCAAGCGTCTGATTTCGGCCCAGGTCGTGATCTCAGGGTCCTGGGATGGAGCCCCGTGTGGGCCTCCCTGCTCATCAGGGAGTCTGCTTCTCCCTCTCCCTCCCCCACCCCTCTACTCCTGTGCTCCTTTGCTCACTCACTGTCACTCTCTGTCTCAAATAAATAAAAGCTCTTAAACACACACACACACACACACACACACACACACACACACACACACACACACACACACACACAACTTTTCAAGAGTGCAGTTGGGAGTGGCTGAACTGGTTGTTGAAATAAATTCTCTCTCCTGAAATGGTTTGTGAAAAGCTACTGCCCCAAATCCCATATGCTGTTTGGGGTTGCTGCAGCCAATGCAGTTCTTTCTGGATGATTCCATGGCCCTCCCCTGTGATCCCACACCTGAGGAGTAAAGGCCTGGCTCACCAGAGCTCTGGCCTCCCGGACTGTGCTCCCTGGCTGGGGTCAGCATCTGCTCAGGATTGGCTGTGAAGCTGTGTGAGGAGTATTCATGCCTTTTTCTTCTTTTTGGTTATGAGCCATTGAGGAATAAGAGAAAGAGTAAGGCAGTAAGGTAATATTATGGATGAAATTGTAGATGAATTACAATTGCAGATTCTTAATTAGAGAATCTTCTCCATAATTATATATGAATTATAGGTGAAAAGTAGTTTGATGCACGGGGCTGTGTTTGAGAGACACACTGAGCCATCAAGGCAGAGCAGAAACTGGGCAGGCCTCACCTGTACCTTTCTGCTGTCAGGGCAGAGCCTGCTCCAGGGAGAGAAGAGTAGAGCTTCTGCTGTGTGGGTAGCAGGCTTGGGCCTCAGAGAGGGTGAGGTGAGTGAGGGACTGGCCTCCAGTCAGGAGTGTAAGAGGAGCCAAGAAACCTTCAGTGGTCAAGATAAATAATATTTAACATAGGGGCGCCTGGGTGGCTCAGTCGTTAAGCATCTGCCTTCAGCTGAGGTCATGATTCCAGGGTCCTGGGATGGAGCCCCAAGTTGGGCTCTCTGCTCCACGGGAAGCCTGCTTCTCCCTCTCTCTGCTTGTGTTCCCTCTCTTGCTGTGTTTCTGTCAGGTGAATAAATAAAATCTTAAAAAATAATATTTAACATAGTATTTTAAAATGAATTGAACAAATATATATATATATAAAATGAACTATATATACATTTAAACAATATATACATATTTATATATAACTATAAATACACACACACACACACACACACACACACACACACACACACACACATATATTTAAAACAACTTACAAGATAGGGCTGGTATTCCTGACTTTTCCCTTTGCCTCAGGCTCCAGAATGGCTCAAAGGAGCACTGTTACTGATCATCTTCAGTTCAGTGCCAGAGGTGAATGCCGCTTACCTCACCCCAGTCCTTGCCCAGCTAGTCCTTCCCAGAATCCATTAAGCACTTTATTTCTCCTGGGTGGAGCGAGTAAAAGGACAGAAGAGGGCAGGAACATGACACTAATACACTAACTGAACTCTCTCCACATGTGGATGTAGAAGCAACCTTCTCCAGGACAGTAAAACTGCCCAATTTTCCATAGATGGGAACATTCACCCTTAGAGAGGAAAGTACAAAGCCTACATTAGCTTTCAGAGGTAAGGAAAGTCTATCCCCAGTTAGGATAACAAGTCTTACAGTTGGATGTGGAGGTAGCTGGCTGGGACTGTCCATGAATTTTATTGATCGGCTTGGCTCAACAGGTATTCTTTTCTCGAAGATCTCTGGTTACTTCTCTGTGGCCCCAAGGATGGTCTGTGAACTGAGAGCTTCAGCATTACCAAGGAGAGGGAGAGAAATGCAGGATCTCAAGCCCCAAGCGAGACCTCCTGAATGGATCTGCATTTTTTCCCCCGAAAGGTCCAGTTGTATGTAACGTCTGTAATTCTGTTGTGGTACCCCCTTCGCCTTCGTTTTGAAATCCATTAAGCCAGTGCTAGCTCTCCTCTTGTTTCACTGACCTCATGGGAAATCCTTATGCTCTTAGGAAGCTGACTGCTTGGTATGCTTGTTCTGGGTTCTCAAGGATAAAATCTGCTTTGCTAAACTCTGCTGGAGGAGGTTGAGTTTGTCAAAAGGTAGGTTGTAGGAGCTAATTTAAGAGTTCAAACTTAGGAGCGCCTGGGTGGCTCAGTGGTTTGGGGCCTCTGCCTTCGGCTCAGGTCATGGTCTCAGGGTCCTGGGATCGAGCCCCTCATCGGGCTCTCTGCTCAGCGGGGAGCCTGCTTCCTCCTCTCTCTCTGCCTGCCTCTCCACCTACTTGTGCTCTCTCTCTGTCAAATAAATAAATTAAAAAAAAAAAAGAGTTCAAACTTAAACTGTGGAAAGTGGTACTATCATGAGGCTTAGGGGTAAAACTTTTAGTACCTTGAATAGTTTGAACAGAAGGGAGAGTTTTTTGAAGATGTCAGTAACACCTGGTGATTATTTTTTGTTCAACTTTATTTTTCACTTCAGAATAAAGTTGGTAGCTCAGATATTGTACACCTGTCTTCTTTTTTGTTCTAAAATAAGTTCAAGACCAGGTACACTGGGTTTCGAAACCTAGAGAGCTTTAGTGCTATGATTTCTGATTTCATAAAAATTTTAAGAAGAACTGATATGATTCTGTCATTTAAAAGCTGCAAATTATAGTTGTGTTTGTATTCAGATCTTATGGCTGGTTTGCCATATGTAGACACAGACAAGGAGTAAAATTAAAGATTTTTATGACTATAAAGTACTGAAACTAGTTTTCACATGTGACTTCTGGAAACCTTTATTTCATAATTACCATATGAAGTAGCAAGTTTATCTGTACTAAGTTCAAATTACCGGGTTAGGTATTAAAGTAAAAGGAGGATGTAGAAGATACCTACTGATTATAAATAACTCTCTACTGAGTTTATAGTTCAGTAGGTGAATAAGGCACACAACTATTGTATAATCTAGTAGTAATGTTCTAGCGACCAATTTGGCCAAGTCATGTAGTTAATGTCTTACAGTTGGTTTTCTCACTTATAAAATGAGGGTGTTTGAATTAGATATTTAAAATATTTTCTAGTATTAATATAATGACAGTGAATTCAATTATATCCTAAGAACTTAATTTATATAATTTATCTTTTTAGGTATATCTGTTCACTGTAATAACTGGTGGAATTTCAACCTTTGGAGCATAAACAATCATTCTTCTTAAGCTGAGATTTAGAAAGTAATCATATTTTTCCAAAATTGTTGAAATAGCTCAAATCTTAGACTACCAGTTCTATTCAGTGGCCATTTCTTTTGGTACAGATTAATTTTTAACCTTACAAATCACTATAAAAATGTATAATTTTGGTAACCTGTCTATTCAAGAGGAGCTAGTCTATCATATTCTCAAATCTTAGTAAGCAGGGAATTTGTCTCTCATCCAAAATTTTCTCTGAAAAAGATCTCTTTATTTTCCCAGATAGCATTCTTAAAAAGGAAACTTGATCATTCTACTTTGTTCTGGTAGATAATGCTGCTGAAAGACAATTGAGAAGTTAACTGTTTAGGTGACAATAATTTATCCCAATCTTTTTGCCTTTATTTTTTTTAAACTTTTAATTTGCTTTAATAAAAAAAGCATAGCCCAAATAGTAACTTTGAAGGTGTCACAAATGACATTGCAATTATAGAAATACAAAGACATTACTTCATGGGTCAGGTGGAACTTATCAAAGAATGAGTCCAGCATGTAGTGGAAACTGAGTAACTATTCTTTAAGTGGGAAAGGAATGAAATTGGCCATCAGACAAAATGGCTGACTTTCAACTTTGTTGACAAAATTCCTGAGGGCATCCTGGTCAACCTTTTCCTGACCATAGCTTTATCTTCATAAAGATATCTTGAAACTGTTGTTTTCTTTGGTGAATGTTGATCTTCCAACTATTTCTGGAGATGATAATCTTGTTTTTAGTATCCAATCTTTGTACCACAAATTCTTTACTCTTAGCTACTAATGTAGAAAACACTTCTGTAAATGTATTTCCTATGAAAACTGTCCTGAAGTATTCCTTCTCAATGCATTTGGTGGGGGGGAGAATTTTTTTTTTTTTTTTTTGATAGCTTTTCTCACCTGGTTTGGTTGGTTTTTGTGAATTAAAAATCATAAACCTGGGGCACCTGGGGGGCTCAGTGGGTTAAGCCTCTGCCTTTGGCTCTGGTCATGATCTCAGGGTCCTGGGATAGAGCCCCACGTTGGGCTCTTTCTCTGCCTGCCTCTCTGCCTACTTGTGATCTCTCTCACTGTCAAATAAATAAATAAAATCTTTTAAAAAATCATAAACCCAAGTATACTAAACAGTCATGTGAAAGTTGGAATAGCCAATCAGTTCTTTACATTTTCATTACTCTTCATAATTACTGACTTATAAATCTAAAACATTTAAGCTTTGGAGTTTCACAACCATTGGAAGTGTTTTCATACTATAATGACCTGGAAAAATACTTGGGGGAAAATGCTGAATAAAATAAAATACATGAACTTTAAAAGTAAAACTCAGGTCATATATTTATTATGCATAATAAATAAGCAGTATTATGGAAAATATATATATATATATATATTCATTCCTCCCCCTCTCCTTTTACCTAACAATTTAGCAAACTAGATCAAGAGCCTAAAAAAAATATCATTTCTATGGCTTGGTAATCCTTATATTTCTAGGAGGTTTTTCCAAAGGAAATAATCACAGGTAGTCCAAGATTGCAAAAATGTTGAGTGTTATTTATGAAGGAGAAAAACTATTAAAATGAAAAACCCCACCTAAATATAGAATGTCTGTATCCCATTAAACCTTTGTATTCTATTCATTTATTTTATTTATTTTAAAGATTTTTTCATTTATTTTAAAAATAACTTGAAATTCCTTACATATGAACCACTTATTCCATTTTTATCAGAGTTTTTTTTTTAAATAATTTTTTATGTACTTTGGAAGAAGGAGCTCAGGTAGTAAAACTCCTTAATTGAATCTAATGACTGTGTATATGTAGACAAATGACTTCTATGATTTCCATTAAAAGCTTCTGTTTACAATGCTCATATTTTTTAATACCAGAATCTCTTAAATGAATATTGACTTTCATGAAAACAGACAGGGTATAACATGTTTACTGCTCTTTGAAATGATATCCCACACACAGAAGTCTAAAAAAAATGAATAAATGTACTTTTTAATTTAAATATTTAGTTTGAACATATTTTATACCCCAGGATTAAAAAAAAAAAAATTAGTGTCTTCGTAAAGCTTCTATTAAGATGGTAGCCACACAACTATTACTTCAGTGATTTGTTTATTGACTTAAAAACTACGGGGGAAGGGGTGCTTGGGTGGTTCAGTTGGTTAAGCATCTGCCTTTGGCTCAGGTCATGATCCCAAAGTCCTGGGATTAAGCCCCAGTCAGGCTCCCTCTCCCTCTGTCAAATAAGACCTTTAAAAAAAACCCCCAAAACTATGAAAGTAATTGATACTTAAAAAACAGTAAGTAATTGATACTTGCCATTAGTATACAAATCATACAGCCTTTGTTTTAGGATTCACTCTCTGAGTGAGTGTGTGTGTGTGTTTATGGCACACATACATGCTATCGAGCTGAACATTGTAGCCTTTCTGTCTCCCCACAGTAGAGGCTGGTGTCAGGATGCGTGGCCAGAAACACACAGAGCACTGTTTGTGAAGATACAGACCCTCTCGGTTCTTCCCTGGTTTCTACTCCCCAGGTTGTATTTAGGTCACTGAAGTTTGATTACAGAGAAAGGATTACAAAATGGAAAAAAGGTATTTCTTTATTCACAAACTTAGAGGTTACAGGGTGCCATTTTTCCCCCTCATGTATGTTTTATTTTTTTTTTCTTTTTGGGGTGAAAAATGGTGGTTTATTAAAGCCCAGGGACAGGACCGTGGGCAGAAAGAGCCGCTGCTTGTATGTTTTATTTCTTTAGGACAGAACAGTGACCTCTGATTGACATTTAATACCAGGATTAGAAATTCAATCCAACTGACCATATATTTCTACGACTTATTTGCCATCCTCTCTTGAGCACTGGGCCCTTTTTAAGCACTTCAATTTGACCAAAAGCATAATCAACTTTTAGTTATTTGCAAAAATCCTCGGATTTGAAAGTTTTCATGGGTTGTTTTCAATGATTTTTTTTAAGTGTACAATTCAGCAGTTTTCAGTAGTATACTTAGAGTCCTGTGCAACCATCACCATGATCTTTAGAACATTTTCATGACTTTTAAAAGAAACATCGTAATTAGCCATCACTGCTCGTTCCCTTCCCTCTTACCCTTTCTCAGCTCTAGAGAATCACTAATCTACTTTGTCTTTATAGATTTGCCTATTCTGGACATTTCATGTAAATATAATACATAATAGATAGTCTTCTATGACTGGCTTTTTTCACTTAGTGTAATATATTTTTTTAAGATTTTATTTATTTATTTGACAGACAGAGATCACAAGCAGGCAGAGAGGCAGGCAGAGAGAGAGGAGGAAGCAGACTCCCTGCGGAGCAGAAAGCCTGATGTGGGGCTCAATCCCACGACTCTGGGATCATGACCTGAGCCAAAGATAGAGGCTTTAACCCACTGAGCCACTAGTATAATATTTTTAAGTTCTAACACTGTATCCATGTTATAGATATAACAGTACTCCATCTTTTTCTTTTGGGGATTGTTTATGCCATTGTATGGGTATATAACATTTTATTATTTACCAGCTAATTGACATTAACTTCTACTTGGTTATTATAACTACTGCTTCTATTAATCCCATACTTTTATACAAGTGTTTGTGTGGGCATATGTTTTCATTTCTCTTTAGTAGGTATTTAAGAGTAGAAATCGGTGTCACGCAGTTTAACATTTTTAGGGAATCAACTCCCCCCCCCAACTTTGAGATATGTTTAAGAAAGGGAATGAAAACAGGGCGTTGGCATTTCTCTTTTCCCTAAGTCTTCAAATTGGAACTGTCCTCAGCAAATTAGCACCAGTGGCTAACCAATAAGAAGGAAAGGCTATTGTTAGATTGAGCTTCTTTCCCTTGACTGACAAATAAGAGTCAATGGGAATATGGAAGAGGTATCTCAGAAGTGAAGTCTGTCACAGGGGCAGTTTTAGCACGGTCTCTGGCTTCTGCCCCATTCCCTCAAATAAAGAAGCATCTTTGAAAGGAGGTGATACTTGAGCAAAGGATATCTTTACTTCTATCCACAGGTGTATGTTCCAAATGTAAAAATAGTGATTGAAATTAATCAAGCAGTGACTTACTAATTTTAATAATACTTAGTTGATCATTTTATTTCTTCCAGGGAACAAGAAATCATTACAACTTCAAAGCATCTTAGAAACTTTCAACTGTGCTAAAACTTTGGACAGTTTTTCCTTCCTTCTCATTTGAAAGGATTTCGAGAAGAAATAAAATGGCAGAGGTTTAAAGTTAACATTCAGAATGAATGATGATAATTCAGATGAGAAGACAGAAGATGAACTTCAATCCTTATTTATCAGTGATAAAAATGAAAACACATATGCATACAAACAAAAATCACATACACAGAACTCTTCAACCAAGAAGGTGAATTGGAATCCTGCCAAGCCAGATGACATGGTGGTTGATTATGAAACCAACTCTGCTGTGGACATTGATGAAAGCCTTGCTTTAACCTCTCAGTGTGTGGAAGTACTTGATCAACCAAAGTCTTCAAGTCAGTTGGTTGGTAAGGAGGTGTTTGATATCCGTGAAGATTCTACACTTCAGTCTTGTGCACATGTTGTAAATACAGAGGAGCCCAAGTACCTGCCCAACAGTTGTCATTCCCTAGAATCATTTCAGGACCAGAGTGCTGAGACATCTCTGCCTTTTGTGTGGAAACCCAGCAATGGTGATTTGTACTATGTGGACTCTCCTACTGCTTTGGAGCTAGACCAAACATTTGACATGACCGTGGATCATGTTAACTGCACCTTTATAGTACAGAATGCTATTGAAAAGAGCCTGTCTTTGCATACCTCTGGAAATCTGCAGCCAACCGGCATGGGGAGTGGAAATCCATCTTTATCCTGTTCCATTCCTACATCTTCCCATTTTGCTAACATACACATGAGAGAAACAAATTATGGAGACAGCTTTGAAAACCAACAAGCCACTGCAGCAGAGGCTCAAGACACAACTTACACAGCATTTTCTGATGGAATGCAAACTGATACTGTTGTTCCAGATACTGGCATTCAGTGTCCATATTCTTCAGGACAGATCACCAGTGACTACACAGATGGGTCACAGCAAAGACTAGTTGCAGAAAAAGTGATACAAGCTCAAACACCAGTTTCTGAGGGCATGGATGTTCCCAATGAGTCTGTATTACAAGAATTCTTTTGTTTATCTAAAGATGAACAAAATAGTGAGACACATTCACAGAGCTCATATGGGCAGAAGGAAATGAGCCAAAATCTAAGAGAAACAGTGTCCAGTTGTCTTATAGATGATGAATGCCCTTCACTGGTGCCAGCTTTTGATAAAAACGAAGCCCAAGTGCTGAACCCAGAGCACAAAGTCACTGTGGCTGAAGACACACAAAATGCCTCTAATGAAAAGGATTTAGAAACCCAAAATCGTACCATTGAATTGATACTGAGTAGCCCACCAGGACAAAAGATGGCTTCATCAGTTGACCATGAAAATGATATGGTCATTAGCACAAATAACCCAGTTTGCATGTCAATGCCAGTCCTAGATTCTCCAAATGCAACCTTTTCTATTTCGCCTACTGAAGCAACCAAGAAATGTAAAGTAGAAAAGAGTCATCGAGAGCTTAGAAATTTACCAAACTTGAAGGGGGCACCTATGAACATGTCTAAACCTAATTTAGGAAAATTGACAACTAAAGTGAACACCCCTATAGGCAGCAAAGTTAGAAAAACCGAAATTATAAGTTACCCAAGACCAAACTTCAAGAATGTCAAAGCAAAAGTTGTATCGAGACCGGTATTGCCTTCCAAAGACCCCGCTTTATCAAAGGTCACACCCAGACCTCCGTTAACCAGTGCCTCATCACCTGCCTCATCAGGGTCTTCCTCAAGACAGCTGACAGCTTTGAACAAAACACCAAGGTCTGACTTGAATGTAGATACAAAAGCAGAAATCCTAATTAACAAGACGCATAAGCAGCAATTTAATAAACTCATTACTAGCCAGGCTGTGCATGTTACAACTCATTCTAAAAATGCTTCACACAAGGTTCCAAGAACAACATCTGCCATGAAATCAAATCAGGAAGACCTTGACAAAGCAAGTTCTAATTCAGCATGTGGGACTGGGTCCGTGGCTACCTTTTTCCAGAAGATCAAAGACCTACTCCCTGTTAAAATGGAAAGCACAGAGTGTTTGGAAATAACATATGCTTCCAGCATGGATAGGATTAGCCCTGAAAAGAAGGGTGAAAAAGAAAATGGGACACCTACGGAAAAACAGGAGCTAAAGAAGGAAATTTTGAATGAGACCTTTGAATATGGTTCTCTTTTCTTGGTAAGTGAGATTTTTGCTCACTTCGGGGAACGGTGGAGGGAGCTAAGAGATGTATTAGCAATTGATTAACACAATAGTCAATAATAATGCAGACCTAGCTGTGCAAATTTGCTTTCAGGTGTTAATCTACTATTCGGTATTTCTTTGTCTTATAAGTTGCACACTTTAGAGTGTTAATTGCTTACAATATAGGAAAACTGCCTATGGGGGAAAAAATCAAATGCAGCATTTTGTATTGCATACCAACGTTCCTTTTAATAAGGTGAAAGAACAAGTTACTTTAATATTGTGGTGTAATTAGTTACTTGAAGTTAAATATCTGCTTATATTTTACACTTAGGGAAAAAAAGAGGGAGAGAAAGGTTTGTTTAGGAACTTTACAATGTGTTGGGCCACATTCCAGAAGTGACAGGGCTGGGGAGAGCAGGTAAACAGGATCGACATAAAAATAACTCCTGGTCTCTTCTGGAGGAAGCTGCTCTGGGACGTGGAGCCCTGTCCTGTGAACAGGGGGGTTGGAGATTCTGCTTCTGATCAGCTAATATGAATTTGGTCAAATACTCTTTGATACCTAGAGGGGAAAGGGTTGGCCTAGAAGAGGTCTGAGGTCTCGTGCAGTCCTAACCTATTGATTCCTGAAATGTTAAACAAACCTCTTTTATTCATGTGCAGTGAAAAAGCAGTCTGTTGTCTGTAGCACCTGTCGCATATTTGATGTGTGCGTGTAGGGGGGAGGAGGAGACTAGATATAGTTCCATTTAGGCAAAAAAATTCACATGCAGTTTAAAGATGAATTTTTTTTTTAAACATACCTATATTTTTGTCAATAGCATGAAGAAACCAGTTTTCTGAGTTTTAAAAATGTTGGTCAGACCATGCTTGGGTTTTGTGTTCTTGTCCTTAGCACTGGTTTTGCAGTAGAAACTTTACATGTCCTTCTGGTCCCAGATAGGGTTTCCTTGGGCTTCTGTCCTCTGGGCCAGGAATGGAGTTGGGTGCCAGGTGGGAAGGCAGATGTGACCCCTCTGCGTTCTCCATGGAGGGCTCGTGTCTGAGAGCAAAGAAGCAGGCAAGGTGGAGCGAAGGGTTGAAGGTCTATTTTAGAAGTGTTTTTAGGGTGTGTTAGGCAATTGTTAGGTTCTTTTAGGAGATAAGCTAGGAAACACTGGATAAACCTGAGCTATATCAGTTTAGAGGTGTTTTGGCTTCTCTAACTTTTGGGGGGGAACAGTGATACCCCACTGTGATATCTGAACTAATGACATTGTCAATTTCAAAACTGATTTTAAGTTCAAGTCAAATATGGGGAACTTGTTTAATATCATTTATAATTTGATGTTTGCCAAATTAAATTATAACCTCTGGTATTTCTCCCATCCAAGTACTAACCAGGCCCGACCCTGCTTAACTTCCGAGATCAGACGAGATCGGGCGCGTTCAGGGTGGTATGGCCGTAGACTAACCTCTGGTATTTCTAATCAACATTTTTAATTTGGTGTTTATAGATATATGTAAAAACAATAGATTTATTCCTCCTTGATTTGCGGGAGGCTTTCATCATGTATCGACATCTAACTGCCAGAAAAACAAGCATAACGTTTCTTTAAAAAGCATTTGCTGTAAATATAAACTGGCTGTATAATTTTAAAATTAAAAGTCTTTGTGTGTGTTGAGTAAATCTTAGGCTTACATGCTATACTTGGAGGACATAAAGCTGTTTTTCAGGCTCCTGTTGAAGCCAGGTGATAGAATCGTTGGGTTGAAATGGATCCCAAGATGTCCTGGGAAGAAGCACTTTTCATTTCTGGAATCTTGCTTAGGATTCCTGTATTTTCAGCACAGACACTAATCAAATGGTATTAAAAAAACAAAAACCCCCAAACTCATTCTTTACCCATGTTTTAAATGCAACAGCATGGGTTCGCCTCTTACCCATTTTCACATATCTTGGGGGAAGAGACAGGGCAAACCACCACGGGTCACAGGCTCTGTGCTTATTGTAGAGAGATGGATGTGTGAACATTCGCTTCCTGCTGACTCAGATTCCCATTTCTTGGTCACTTAAGCAGTCTCTAAAGTTTCCAGATCTGCTCTGGATCCATGATGAGACAGTCCTGGAGGGATGTTAATTTTCACTGTGCCCTGTTGGTCTGGAGCTAAGATAGGCCTTGAGTTTACGGAATTTTTTTTTTTTTTTTAAGATTTATTTATTTATTTTAGAGTGAGAACATGTGCACACCTGAGTGGGGGAAGGGACATAGGGAGAGGAAGAGAGAGAATCTCAAAGAGATTTCCCAGGGAACACACAGCCAGACACAGGGCTCTATCTCCATTCATGACCTGAGCCAAAATCGAGAATTGGACACTTAACTGACTGAGCTACCCAGGCGCCCCGAGTTTACTGAATTCTTAAGGTGCCCACTATCTCACCGTTTTTTTGGTCAGGGTTTATCTGAAATTTCAGAAAGGTTCTTACTTGGAGGCAAGAATTTGATTTTAATTTGATATAAGTTGAGTGTAGCTCCCTATTACAGAGGTTCTGTTTTGGTGATGGTGTGTTTGCCAGAGGGGTGGTGGTCACAGGGAAGGAATGGATATTTTCTTGATGTGTGCTCTGGACCACTTTGCTCAGGTTTTGTGCATATACATTTCATTAGGTTTTCCCTGTAATATTCCAGTGTATACATTTTCATTCACTCTTTCCAGGAACAATGGGTCAGTTGTTAGCTACACTTAAAGGCTTCAGAGGGGTGACTTAGAACCCACAGCTGGTAAAAAGGAAAACAGAGATTCAAACCAAGGCTCCTGACTGGAATCCTGGCCCTTTCTGCTTCATACACCACAGGCTTTCAAAATTTTTGCAGACTGTTGACTCGAAAGGGAGAGCAAATCTGATATGACCAGCTTACAGAAGTAAATCTTCAACAAAAATGTGTTTTACTTTTTAAAAGGTTTTCTCTGAGGGATTGCCTTAGCCAGCTTTGTGGTAGAGGTAGGAGTTTTTGTAGTTTGTGTATAATCACATGCTTTTTCTGGCCATTTTGGTGTAGTTCTCTTAGGATATTGCCTTATTTTTTTATGTAACCCTCTAAATACTTTAAGTTTTTTATTCTAATTCCAGTATAGTTAATACGCATGTTATATTGGTTTCAGGTGCACAGGATAGTGACTGAACAATTCTGTACATTGGTCAGTATTAATGATAAGTGCACTCTTAATCCTCTTCACCTATTTCACCTACTAACCATCGGTTTGTTCTCCGTATTTAAGAGTCTGTTTTTTGATATGTCTCTCTCTCTTTTTTTCCCTTGTTTGTTTCTTAACTTCCACATATGAATGAAATCATATGGTATTTGCCTTTCCCTGACTGACTTATTTTCACTTAGAATTTCACTTACTATTTTTTTATGTCACCCTATAAATACTTGAAGTTTTTTATTCTAATTCCAGTATAGTTAATAATAGTTAATACGCATGTTATACTAGTTTCAGGTGCACAGGATAGTGATTGAACAATTCTGTACATTACTCAGTATTAATGATAAGTGCACTCTTAATCCCCTTCACTTATTTCATCCAGACCACCCACCCACCTCCCCTCTAGTAACCATCAGTTTGTTCTCTATAGTTAAGAGTCTGTTTTTTGATATCTCTCTCTTTTTTTCCCTTTGCTTGTTTGTTTCTTAACTTCCACATATGAATGAAATCATAAGGTATTTGCTTTTCCCTGACTTATTTTCACTTAGCATTATACCCTCTAGCTCCATCCATGTCATTGCAAATGGCAAGATCTCATTCCTCTTATGGCTGAGTAATATTACATGGTATATATATGCCACTTCTTCTTTACCCATTCGTCTGTTGATGGACACCTCGGCTGCTTCCTTCAGCTAATTGCAGAGAGTGCTGCGGTAAACATAGGGATGCATCTGTCTCTTTAAATTCGGTTTTTGTGTTTGGGGGTAAATATCCAATAGTATGGTTACTGGATCATAGGGTCGTTCCATTTTTAACTTTTTTGAGGAACCTCCATGCTGTTTCCAGAGTGCTTGTACCAGTTCGCATTCCCAGCAACAGTGCACAAGCGTTCCTTTTTCTCTACATCCTGGCCAGCACTTGTTATTTCTTGCATTTTGATTTTAGCCATTGTGACAGGTGGGAGGTGATTGCTCATTGTGACTTTGATTTGCATGTTCCTCACGATGAGTGCGGTTGAGCATCTTTGCAGGGGTGTATTGGCTATCTGGATGTTTTTTGGAGAGTGTCTGTTCATGTCTTCGGCCCATTTTTCAGTTGGATTTTTTTTTTTTTTTTTTTTTGAGTGTTGAGTTGTATCAGTTCTTTATATATTTTGGATTCCAACCCTTTATCAGATATGTCATTTGCACATATCTTATCCCAGTCTGTAGGTTGCCTTTTAGTTGTGTTGATGGTTTCCTTTGCTGTGTAGAAGGTTTGTATTTTGATGTAGACCCAGTGGTTTATTTTTGCTTTTACTTCCCTTGCCTTAGGAGACCTATCTGGAAAAATATTGCTACTGCTCTTGTCAGAGAACTTTCTGCCTATGCCCTCTGCTTAGCTTTTTATGGTTTCATGTCTCACATCTAGATCTTAAATCCATTTTAAGTTCACTTTTGTGTATGGTGAAATAGTCTTTCCTCTTTGGTTAAAGATTAATGACTACGTATTTGTGGGCTTATTTCTGGGCTCTTTATTTTATTGATCTCCGTGTGTATTTTTTGGCCAGTACCATATTGTTTTTATCACTACAACTTCATAATGTAACTTGAAATCTAGAACTATGATACCTCCAGTTTTGTTTTTGCTTCAAGATTGCTTTGGGTATTCTGTGTCTTATATGGTTCCACACAAATTTTAAAATTATTTGTTCTCGTTCTGTTAAAAAAAAAAAAAGCTGTTGTATTATTTTTTTTTAAGATACATTTATTTAAGAGCGAGAAAGCACGAGCAGGAGGTGGGCAGAGGGAAAGGGTGAGAAAATCTCAAGCAGACTCTGTGCTGAAAGAGGAGCCCAATGTGAGCCTTGATCCCATGACCTTGAGATTATGACCTGAGCCAAAACCAGGAGTCCAACACTTAACTGACTGTGCCACCCAGGCGCCCTGCTATTGGTATTTTTTCATTGCTTTGGATGGTATACACATTTTAACAACACTTGTTCTTCTAATCCATGAGCATGGAATATCTTTCCCCTTCTTTGTGTCATCTTCAATTTTTTCATCAGTGTTTTATAATTTCCAGAGTACAGGTCTTTTCCCTTTTTGGTTAGGTTTATTCCTATATGTTTTATTATTTTTGGTACAATTGTAAATGTGATCTCTTAATTTCTATTACTGCTGCTTATTACTGTATAGAAATGAAACCGATTTCTGTACATTGATTTTTGTATCCTGTAACTTTATTAAATTCATTTATCAGTTCTAGTAATTTTTTGGTGGAGTCTTTAGAGTTTTCTGTATATAATATCATGTCCTCTACAAATAATGAAAGGTTTACTTCGTCCTTACAATTTGGATGCCTTTTATTTCTTGTCTGATTGTTGTGGTTAGGATTTCCAGTACTGTGTCAAATAAAAGTAGTGAGAGTGGGCATCCTTGCCTTGTTCCTGACCTTAGGGGGGAAAAGCTCTCAGTTTTTTCCCATTAAGTATGATGTTAGCTGTGGGTTTTTCATATATGGTTTTTATTATGTTGAGGTATATTCCCTCTCCACTTTGTTGAGGGTGTTTTATCATGAATGTTGGACTTTGTCAGAAGCTTTTCCTGCATCTATAGAAATACAGTTTTTAATCCTTTCTCTTTTGTTTCCCTTTCTCTTTTTGATATAATGTATCATGTTGATTAATTGGTGAATATTGAACCACCCTTGCATCCTAGCAATATACCCCACTTGATTTTGGTGAATGATTTTTTTAATGTATTATTGGATTTGGTTTGCTAGTATTTTATTGAGGATTTTTGCTTCTATATTCATCAGAGTTACTGGTCTGTAGTTCTCTCTTTTCTTTGTGGTGTCTTTTTCTTTTTATTACCAGGGTAATATTGGCCTCATAGGATGAATTTGAAAGTTTTCCTTCCTCTTCTATTTTTTGGAATAGTTTGAGAAGAATAGGCATTAACTCTTCTTTAAATATTTGGTAGAGCATTCACTCTGTGAAGGCATTTGGTCCTGGACTTTGTTGGAAGTTTTTTAATAGGGATTCGATTTTTTTTGCTAGTCATTGGTCTGTTAAAATTTTCTAGTTCCTGCTTCAGTTTTTATAGGTTATATGTTTCTAAAAATGTATCCATTTCTTCTAGGTTGTCCAATTTATTGGCATATAGTTTTTCATCATAGTCTCAAACAGTTTGTATTTCTGTGGTGTTGGCTGTTATTTCTCCTTTTTCATTAGTGATTTTGTTTATTTGTCTCCACTCTTTTTTGAGGACTCTGTCTCAAGGTTAATCATTTTGGTTATCTTTTTAAAGGGATAGCTCTTAGTTTCATTGATCTGTTCTACTGGGCTTTTTTAGTTTCCATATCATTTATTTATGCCCCAATCTTTATTTCCTTCCTTCTGCTGGTTTTAGATTTTGTTTGTTTTTCTTTTTCTAGCTCCTTCAGGTGTAAGGTTAGGTTGTTAGGTTGTTTGAGATTTTTCTTCTTCTTGAGATAGGCCTGTGTTACTGTAAACTTCCCTACGAGAACAGTTTTTGCTGCATCTCAAAGATTGTAGACCATTGTGTTTTCATTTTCACTTGTTTCCATGTAATTTATTTCTTCTTTGATTTTTTGGTTGACCCATTCATTGTTTAGTAGCTCTTTTTCCAGATTTTTTTTCTTACGGCTAATTTCTCATTTCAGTGTTGGGGTCACACAAGATGGATGGCATGACTTTAATCTTTTTGAATTGGTTGAGATTTGTTTTGTGGCCTAATATGTGACCTATTCTGGAGAATGTTCCGTATGCACTTGAAAAGAATGTGTATTCTCCTGTTTTAGGATGGAATGTTCTGAATATATCTGTTTAATCCATCTGTTCCATTGTGTCATTCAAAACCATTGTTTCCTTACGGATTTTCTGTTTGGTTGATCTGTCCATCGATGCAAGTGGGGTGTTAAAGTCTCCTATTATTGTATTGGTATCAGTTCCTTTGTTTGTTATTTAGTGTTTAATGTATTTTGGTGCTCCTTTGTTGGGTGCATAAATATTTACAATTGTTATTTCCTCTTGTTGGATTGTCCCCTTTATTATGCTGTCCTTCTTTGTCTCTTTTACAGTTTTTGTTTCCGAGTATTTTTTTTTTCCAGTGAAAGGCTTTTCTTTTGACCTCCATTTACATAATATTTCTCCATCCCTTCACTTTCAATCTGCATGTGTCTTTAGGTCTGAAATGAGTCTCTTGTAGGTGGCATATAGATAGGTCTTATTTTTTATCCACTCTGTCATTCTGTGGCTTTTGACTGGAGAGTTTGGTCCAATTGCATTCAAAGTAATTATTGATAGTTATGTATTTATTGCCATTTTGTTACTTGTTTTGTGATGGTTCTAGGTTTCTCTCAGATCTTTCGCTCCCTCTCTTTCACGGTTTGCTGGTTTTCTTTAGTAACATACTTGGATTCTTTAGTAACATACTTGGATTCTTTGTATATCAGTTACTGGTTTGTTTTGATTTGTGGTTAACATTAGGTTCGTGTAACATCTGGATTTTTAACAGTCTGTATGAAGTTGATCACATAAGTTTGAACCCACTCTTTACTCTTCCCACCACACATTAGGTATATGATGTCCTATTTCATATCCTTTTATTTTGTGAATCTCTCTACTGTTTTTTCAAGAAATACTTATTACCTATTTTGTGTTTCCTACTTTTCATACTCTCACTTATGATCTTTCTTTTCCACTCAGAGAGTCTGCTTTAGTAGTTCTTGTAGTATTTGTTTAGTGATCATAAGCTCCTTTACTTTTTGTCTAGGAATCTCTATCTCTCCTTCTATTCTGAATGATAGCCTTGCTGGATAGAATATTCTTGGCTACAGATTTTTCCCATTCAGAACTTTGCAGGCCAGAAGGGAGTGGCATGATCTATTCAAAGTTTTCACTAAAAAAAATCTGCTGATAACCTTATGGGGTTTCCCTGGTATGTAATTGTCTTTTTCTCTTGTTGCTTTTAACATTCTTTATCACTAGGGTGCCTGGGTGACTCAGTCAGTTAAGCATCTACCTTTGACTGGGGTTATGATCTCCAGGTCTGGGGATCAAGCTCCACATTGAGCTCCTTGCTCAGCAGGCAGTCTGTTTCTTCCTCTCTCCTGCTCCTCCCCCCTTGCTTGGTGTTTGATCTCTGTCTCTCTCTTGCTTGCTTGCTCTCTCTCAAATAAATAAATAAATCTTTAAAAAAACCTTCTTTATCACTACTTTTTGCCACTTGAATTATTGTGTGTCTTGGTTTGGACCTTTTTGTTAGGATCTCAGTGCCTCCTACATTTGGATATCTTTTTCCTCCCCAAGATTAGGGAAGTTTTCACCTATTATTTCTTCAAATTTTCTCCCTTCTTCTTGTTTCTTTCTGGGCTCCCTATATTGTGAAATGTTATTACAACCTGAGTTTCTTAAGTCTGTTCCACTTTGCATAATTATCTTTTCTCTCACTTGTTCAGCTTGATTACTTTCCATAACTCTGTCTTCCAGGTAATTAATTCGTTCCTCTGCTTCCTCTAACCTATTTATTCCACAAGTGTTTTTTAATTGCAGTTATTGTGTTCTTCATCTCTGATAGGTTCTTTTTTTCTTTGTGTTAAGGGTCTCACTGATGTCCTCCACTCTTATCTCAAGTCCAGTGATTATCTTCATGATCATTACTTTAAATTCTCTATCAGGCTTATTACTTATCTCTGTTTTGTTTAGGTTGCCTGCTATGATTTTGCCCTGTTCTTTCATTTGGGACATATTCCTCTGTTTCTTCATTTTGCCTAACTCTTTGTGTCTGTTTCTGTGTGTTGGGAAAGTCAGCTCCATCTGTTGTTCTTGAAAGCAGTGGCTAGGGCCCACATTTTAAATAACAAGGTCATGTTGGCCCATTTCACAGGAACCTCTCTGCTGCCTCTAAGACCAGGCCTGTCTGGGTTCCTTCAGTACATGCAGGTGGGGCAGGGTGCTGCAAGTTGTTCCCTTGGGTCCTCTTCCACTGGGATTATGTAGCCTCTCTGGAGACTGGAGGCCAGGCAGGGTAGCTCTGTGAAGCATGGAAAGTGAGGTCTTGGTGCCACAAGCCATAGGTGCTATTCCTTCTCCACAGGGGACACTCGGCCACTGTGGAGAGTGGGACTGGCCATGGCGGCTCCATGAAGTACATCTGGGTGGGGGTGCAGTTTTACATGGTGCATGGACCTTCCGAGGGAGGTCAGAGATGCAGTCTTGGTAAGGCTTGGGTGGGCTTCTGAAGGAGGGAAGCCACAGCACCTGGACTGAGGTAGGCCCAGCTGGAGGGGACACGGAGTGGTGTAAGCAAGTTTGGTAGTGAGTGCTGGATGTTTCCTGAAGCTGGTTTTGTGATTGTGCTGGGGGTGGAGGAGGGAAATGGTACCTGCCAACTCTTGTTTGTGGAGAAGTCTCTCAGTGAACTCTGAGATTAGTAACTAACTTTCCTTCTTACATTCCCCAGGCATTTTTCAAAATACTGCTTCTAAACTGTATCTCCTCAGCCTGTTGTTCTGCTAACTCTTTTAGGGTTGAGGACTCAGCTTCCTAGAGCCCTCCAGTCTCTCCTTGAGCAGCTTGCTGATTTTTAATATTCCAGGCTTTAAGTCCTACTGGTTGTAAGAACTCACAAAATCAGCCCCTCTGATTTTCAAAGCCAAATGCTGTGGAGATTAGTCTTCCCCATGCAGGCTCCTTGGTGTGACAGTCTGTTTCTTACTGTTCTCCTGTGCTCATAGCTCCTGCCTCCTTTTATCCAGAATCTCTGGGTTTAGCTTTCCACCGTGTCTCTGACCTTCCCCCCTCTTTAATGTGACCTCTTCCTCACATTTACTTGTGGAGTTTGTTCTGCTAGTTTTCTGGTACTTTTCTGGGTTATTTGCACTGATTGGGAGGGTTGTCTAGTATGTGGGATGACATAAGTTTAGGGTCAACTCTTCTACCATCTTCCCTGGAAGTCTCGCCCTATTGAATTTTTAATTCCCCTGGCATGTGAATGCTCAGTAGCATAGGGCTTTACATATCTGTGTTGGAAATTATCTACTTATGACTTACCAAGGAAGGGTACCCATGGGGAATACACAGCATGGATGTTAGGAGTATGGATTTAGAGTTACATATGCTTTCAGATTAGCTCCATCATTTGTTGGAAGAATGACATTGGGCAAATAACCTAGTCTCTGTGAGACTCACTTTTTCTTTATTTAAAGGGAGAGTACAAAACTAGCTTACAGTGTTGGAATTTTTCATTGAATAAAGCTCGGGGTCTTGTTTTCTCTGTGGAGAATGGGAATATTTATTGGCTGCTCACTGTGTACTGTGTATGATGGTGATTGTTGGGATACTAGAAAGGAAGGATACTATGTCTGGTCAAAACTCATACGTGGTGTGGTGGGTAATTTTAAGAGATTAAGCAAAAAGGCATATTAAATATTAAGTTGGGAGTATGTGTAAGCTACTGTGCTGCAGAAGGATGGCGTGGAGACAATGGGGAGAGTTGTTGAAGCTTCTAGGGGAACTATCACGTTAGCCACTAGTTGGAACTCCAAGGGCAAGTATGAATGGGAAGGATATTCTGGGTAGAGGAAATAACCTACATAAAGATGAAGAAACTTGAGAGGATATTCTCCTTTAGGGGACTCCAGGGTAGTGAGTATGCTGGGAGCCAGCCATGCAGAACTACAAACTTTAAGGAACAAGCTAAAGGAGGTTGCAGGGGTTGCTAGATACAAAGGGGCTGAGTTGTGCCTTGTTAGGAGTTGCCCTTATCTGGAAGACAGAGGGAAGTTGCCTAACTCAGTTTCTCCTTTGAGGAGGTTACGTAAACAGTGGAGTAGAACATGAATTGGAGTGGAAGCTGGTGAGCCCAGAAATCCTGAGGATGTGATTTCAGCAATCCAGGGAGAAATGATACAGGCTTGTGCTAAGGTGGATGCAAAAGGGAAAGAGAAGACTGTCAGGAGTTTAGGAAGTAAAAAAAGGAAGCACCTAGGAAAGGAATAGCTTTCCTTGTTTATGTTGGGTGCCTGGGTATGTTGTGGTAAATATGGGAAGAGATAAGTTTTGAGATGGATGAGTAAAACTAGTTTAAAGTTAGAAACTGCTTCATATGCTTCTGTGAAATGGGGTATGATAAAAGTAACAACTCCTGGTCTATGACGATTAAAGGAGTGGAAACATGTATTTTGAACTTAAAGTATTATTCCATAAGGGCTATACGTTGATCTGTAAAAACAACAATAATATGATTACTCTTGGCATTGCTAAGTAGAAGTGCCTGAAGTAATGCTAGGTGGACAGGTAAAGAAAGAAGCTAAATACATGGGAAACACAGGAGAGTGCTGGCTAGGACCGTCGCCTGCAGAGAGAACAGGATGTAGGTGGCAGTTGAAACAGTGGACAAGATCACCTAGGGAGAGCATATCACAAGGAAAGACCAAGGTCAAGTTTAGGACCCTTGGGACAAGTCACATTGAGGCAGGATCCAGAGGAAGAATAAGCAGACAGATAGAAGGAAAACTAGGAACGTTCTGTGTTGGAGGAATCAAAGAAAGATGGCGTCCTCAGCCTCCCATACTGTAGGAAGGAGCTGCAGAGAAAAGCTTGAAAGCTGTGGCTTGACTTCAGCTTGTGTCTCTGGTCATCTTGGAATAGTTCCACTGATGGACGCAAAAGTCAAATCATGATGGACTGAAGAGTGAACTATGAAGAGGTTTAATTCCTTCCTATTAAAAGTGAAAATTAAATATCTGGCGTATCTGCTTAGAATTGTTATATGGTTGTAGCACCACAAGGAGAATGGTATGAGGAGGGTATGATCTGGATTAAAATCTTAACCATTTTTCCACAGGGTTCTCCTTCAAAATCTGCGGCTGCATCGGTTGGGAGTATATCTAAGCCCGACTCCTCCAATCTGAGGAAAACGCCTGGTTCAAAAGCCAAAGTGGGGCCATCTGTTTCCTGTTTGAGGCGGAATAGCGACAGTAGAAACCTCAGTTCTGATCGAGCATTATCTCCGCAGAGGATCCGGCGCGTGTCCAGTTCTGGTAAGAATGAAAGAAGTGAGTTGTGCCTGATAGCATTTTGTGAATTATTTGAATATAAAATTAGGCATGTCAGAAAGCAGAAAGACAGGTTTTGGTTATAAAACTAACACATTTTGTCACTACAACATTTAGGTTTTTGTGTATCAGCATGTTATGTAGGGAAGGTAGAAAAAGAAATCGTAGACACAGCTCTGATCTTTGAGCAACGGAAAGGCTAGTTAGAGAAAGATACAGGTGTATAAACCAACTTCAAAGTTATTAAGAAAAATCATAAACAATTGGGTGCCTGCTATATGTAAATAATTTCACAATTAGAGGTTATTTTTATAAATGTTTAAGTGCTTAATAAATGTTATATACTGGACTCATTGTGGGCCCTCACTGTGTGAAAAGAGATTAATTTTTCCTTGAGCTTTATTGAAAGATGTATGATAAATTTTCAGGGATTTAAGAGTGACTAAAAAGTTAAACTGTGCCAAGACAAACTTTTATTTACATTGGTTTATATTTTAGAAGTAATAGTTTCAAAGTCCTGTTAGGTTTATGAAATTTGATTGCTTTAAGAGTAGCTATTATGTGTCTTACTAAAAATTTGGCAGCTACATGGGCTTTTCTGGGTTACAGATCAGAACAGGAAGTGGAAAAGTCAGCGTGTTTCGTACAGACTAAGACAAAAACACTGCTACACATTCCAGTTGATTGAGAACACTGTGCAGGGAACACCCTTTATTTTAACAGGTACAACCTTGTGCAAATTAAAGGCATGCCTGATGGATTTAGAAGTAAGCTCCCTTATAAAAATAGTAACTACTGTTGAATGATCTGGGGGAAAAAAGAAAAAAAGGTACCTCTAGAATGATGTATCAACACATGTGAGAACATTTAGCAGAAACTAACAAAACCAAGCAGGTCCCAGAGAATCTCATTACCTCTCTACACCTTGATAGTTTCAGGTTCTATTTCCTAATTCCATTTTGAGACCTGATGTGTGAGAAGCCTGTAACAAGCAGAAGTGTTTTGAGGGTGATTTATTTAGATTCAGGGCTGGCAGTAAGATCCTGGGGTTGGGAGGAGCAAAGCCAGGATGGGGTATGGGTGGAGGAAGAGGGATCGGCGGTACATTCCATTCCCATCCCTGGAGGAGCTGAGTGGGAAGAAAGAATTCACTTGAAGTCCTCTTCCTTGGGAAGAAAACCAGAAGGGGAACAATGATCCTGATTTTAGATATTGCCACCGTTAGGGGGAGTTGAGGCAAAGTGAGATCAAAGCTTTGGTTCTTAGTGTTGATGACAGGGTCAGGGTAGTGGTTGATGATGGGAAGGGTTGTAGACAGATGATAGGGAGTCCCTACCTGTTTGAATGTTAGGAGCACCTGTGGCTTGGTGGTGCTAGAGAGCCATTACCAAGGGCACCGTGGCCTTTTAGGTTAGGAGCTCTGTGTTCTAGTAACGTTCTGGCATCAGTGAGCGAATCAAGCAAGTCATTTACCCACCCTGGGCTTCAGCCTTGTGTTGAGAAGTGGGAGGGTTTGAGAATGTAAGGACCTGTCAACGTTTACACTCCTCTTTCTAGGGGCAGTTTGGGTGCTTGCCTAACTTTCTGAGCAGTGGCTGCTACTAGTAACTTTCTCTGAACCACAGGATGCTCAAAACCCAGAAAACCGGAAGTGCTCATCCTCTCAGGAGATGAGTCCGGTGCCCAGGATATGCAGTAGTTCCGGCCCTCTGGAGTTCTGCGACATCGATTTCAGTTAGCCTCAATCAGTTGTGGTACAGAGGCTGGTGATCCTCCTTCTGATGTTTTGTTACAAAGTCAGTAGTAGCCTAACGCTAAATCCTACCGCCTAGGTCATTCACCTCAACCCAGCTCCTGGTGCAGGCGCTTGATCCCCTGACACCATCACAGGAGGAAGGGTGAGGATATTTTGAGGCAGACCACGTTCATATAACTTTTGTTATAGTATATCGCTATAGTTATTTTATTATTAGTTGTTGATCTCTTTCTATAACTCATTTATAAATTAAACTTGATCATAGGTATGTATGTGTAGGAAAAAAGCAGTACACGTAGGGTTTGGTACCATCTGTGGTTTCAGGCATCGACTGGAGGTCTTGACATGCCCCTATGGCTGGGAGGAAGCAGGGTGGGGGGGGCTGAACTGTATTTTCAACAATGGGAATGTTTTATGTAGATGATCAGTTCCACTGAAGAGTTAAGCAATTTTAAAGTCCCTTTTCTGTATACTCTATAATATCCTGCCTTAAGAGAAAAGTAGGTCTGTGTACTCTGAATGAAAAGACAAGGACATTTATTGAGCATTTATTAACTTATATAAAGAAACTTGATAACCAGTTATGTATTTAGACTTTTGAATCGGTGTTACTAAGTTTTCTTTTACCTATATAGAAATGGTTTTCTATATAGAAATGGAAAAAAAAATAATGTAACCAGAAACTTCATGGATTCACATTTGAGTTTTTATTTGAACTGTTGGAAGACTAACTTGATTATGCTGTATTTAAACAAAAAAAGTAATAACAGCAACTAGCTTGTTTGGATGTTCACATTAAATTGAGAGGTGTTTGTTGTAGGGGACAGGAAATTTAATCACCACAGAGTTAAAAGCAGAACAGATCAAGGAGCAAAAACAGTGTGCCTTTAGATCACTGAGAGTGTGTTGCCATTTACTGTACAATGCGGTGTTTGTGTATTAGAATATTGAAACCAAATGGACATCCTCTGTACTCTGTATACAAAGTTACTCTCCTGAAAGGTAAGCGGCAGGAATGTTCCAGCGGGGGTTTTCAATAAATCCTTTCAGAGAACTAAGTAGAAAACCAGATCTGGACTTGAAATAATAGACATTTTCTTGAAGGTTTAACCTGAGTATGAGAGGGAACTGTGATTAAACTCAATGAGCTCTTGCATTTTCCCTGTCAAAATCTGGAAATGATAATATGTAGCATGATGACCATAATTAAATGTGTATGAAATCAGATGATGACTGATGACAACAAGCCAGATGCAACGTATCTTCGTTAAGACTATGTGTGTTTTAACCACTCCAATTAAATAAGATGAGATTGTGGGGGAAGAATAGGATAATAATAATTATAATGCCAATGATAGCAGCGTACACTTACAAAATGCTTACCAAGTTTTAGGCTCTGTCTTAGGATTAAATGTCTTAATTATATCATTGAGTGAGTTTAACCTTCAGAGTAGTTTTGTGAGGCTTGTCCTCATTTGACAGATTGAGAAAAACACCACACAGAAATTAAATAATTTGTCAGGGTTACGCAGCTAGTAAGTGGCAGAGGTAGGAGTCAAACCAGGTGGTAGGGCTCTGGAGCCCGTTCTCTTAGTCTTCACATTATCAGGCTGAAGAACTACTCCTGGGGTGCCTGGGTGGCTCAGTCAGTTAAGTTTCTGCCTTCTGCTCAGGTCATGATCTCAGGGTCCTGGGAATGAGCCCTGTATTGGGCTCCCTGGTCAGCATGGAGTCTGCTTCTCCCTCCCCTCTCTTCCCCCACCCCCGCCTGTGCTCGCTCTTGCTCTCTCTCTCTCTCAAATAAATCTTTTTAAAAAAAACTACTCTGGGGCGCCTGGGTGGCTCAGTGGGTTAAGCCGCTGCCTTTGGCTCAGGTCATGATCTCAGGGTCCTGGGATCGAGTCCCACATTGGGCTCTCTGCTCGGCAGGGAGCCTGCTTCCCTCTCTCTCTCTCTCTCTGCCTGCCTCTCTGCCTACCTGTGATCTCTCTCTCTCGCTGTCAAATAAATAAATAAAATCTTTAAAAAAAATAAAAAAAATAAAAAAAACTACTCTTAGTATGGCGATAAGTTTTGAAAAATTAAAATTCTCACATTTAACTGAATGGCTTAGAAATCGGCATTTCTCTTCTCAGGCCCTTGGCCCGAGATTTAAAAGATGTTTAAATTTAAAAGATGTTCCACAGTTATTGCAAATTGCTGCTGAGTGAATCACTGCCTCATTAAATCCTTCATGATTCATTCAGGCGTCTTCGACCTATCTGCCACCTTCTTCTGAAGGCGATACCAGTTCTTATCAGGCTTTAGATGATACATGTGTGTTTTCCTTCATATAGCACTGTAATTGCCCTTCCCGGGACCAGCCTGAGCAAGGTAGGATTACCTAGGATTACGGAAGTCAGACAGAACACACTCCTCGGCCTGTGGATCGTGTAACCTACCCGGGGAGGGCAAGAGTGTGTTTATGACTCAACCACAGAGCCACACAAAAAGGGTGTATAAAGGGTGTGGAAATGGCCCCTAAGTGCCTTAGGACTCTGGGGAAAAGGAAGAATGTTCCGGGGTTGGTCTCATTATACCAGTGCCTGAAGAAAGGGCTCATGAAAGAAATAGTCTTGAGTTTTTCTTCTGGAGAAAGAAAAATAACATTTCAAAAGGATAAACCTTTGCTTTCATTCAGTTTATTGTGGGTTAATAAAATAAAGTCCTCTCAAACCAGGAGGAGATCCCATACTTGTAATGACTTGCCTAGCGTTATAGGTTTCTGAGCTTTCTTGCTCAGTTGTTTTTTCCATAGTTGTTTTTTGTAAGCTAATTTTGTCTATTTAGTGTTAAAGGGAATTTAAAATCATTTCAATTCACTTTTGTATCATTTTAGTCTTTTCTAGGTGAGTTTGAGAGAAATAGCTAGCAAACTTATGAGGATACTCGCTATAAATTCTTTAAAAACAAGAAATTATCCCCTAATAACTTATTCTAAAAGCTAACTTCAACAGGTTGGTTTTGGTGCTTCTATATTTGCATGTAATTAAAATACTTTTAAAAGAATGGATCTCAAGTTTTCTTGGCATAAAAATAATGGTCATAGTGATGTTTTGAGCGCCAGCGACATGCCGTGCACTGTTCTAAGCTTTCTAAATGCCTGATTTCATTTACTCTCACAACTCATGACGTATAGACAGGTATACTCCTCCAACTTCTGCAGATGAGGAATTGGAAGTTTTGAAACCTTAAGTAACTTGTGCCAAGTGACGCCATTCATCCTCGGTGGAGACTGGAAATCGAACAAGCAGTCTCTATGCTCTTGGCCTCTATAAATACACCCAGGGGTCCGGCACCCTGACTTCTCATCTAACAAGGGCTAGGGAGTGCCTGCCTGTGCTGGGAATGGGAGATAGGCACAAAACAGATACATTCTTGCCCTTACAGAGCTTAAATTCTAGTCAGGTGCATCAGAAAATTAAATTAAAATGTTGAGAATGTAAGATGATAAATGCTGAGAATGGCAGTGAAGGGAGTTAGATCTTAATATCAAGTGGCTGAGAAAGGCCTCGCTGAGCAGGTGACAAGTGAGCCAGTGCCTGAAGGCTCAGAAGGAGGGAGACATTGAGACGTCAGATGACAGGCCTCCCTGGGCAGAGCTAACAGCAAGTGCAAAGATGGAGGCGAGGCAGCTTGGGGGTGGGGGGAGGTGCTTGAGGGACCGGGAGCTGCCCAGTGTGCGCGGTGGGGGGCCAGGGAGTATGGATGAGGCCAACCAAGTGGGGTCTTACAGGTGTCTGGGGGACAAGTATCTCCTCTTTTATTCCTTCCTGACATGATCACTGCAGTCTCAATCATTTTACAGGCATTCCACTCTGTTCTTCTCACTCGGCGAGTAATTCGAGAGATTATTTTCTAGAATGACCCATGCATGAGGCATCATAGGTCACTATGCACTTTTCTCTGTGAATTCAAGAAAAGTTTTGAGAGCCTGCTGTGTGCCGGGCACTCTACTAGATTTGGAGAATACAAACAGGATGAAATAATAGCCCCTTGTCATGATCTCACTCACTGGAGGCTGAGCTGGAAAAGGGTGTTGAAACACATTATCTGAATGCGGACTCTTCATTCTTCAAACCGCAGCTGACCTGTCCTGGCCCCTGTGATGTTTCGCATTTATTATGTGGTGCTCAGATTATTTTTGTACATGTCTGTCTCCTAAATTGTGAGGTCCATAAGGAGAGTCCAGGTCTTGGTTATTTTTACATGTTTCATTGCTTAGCACAGCGTACCTATTACACAACAGGTGTTTAAAAATGTTGTCTGGCCTGATTTGAAGGGAGACTTCTGTGAAGGGAACACCCCTGACAGGGCCTGAGGGCATTCCGGAGAATAGCAAGGACTTTTGAACTGGCCCTGAACGTGCCTGTAGAAGTTTGCCAGACATGGAAAGTTGCTGGCATTCCCAAGGGTGCAAGTGGACAGTTATGAAAGGGTATGGCTCGTGTGGGACCACCGAGGGCAGGTCCGCATGCCTCGAACAGACTGAGTATTGGGGTAAGTGATGGATGAGCCCCAAAGATTTTGAGGTTGATCAGTTCTCTAGCAATCAAGATACAAACTTGTTAGAGTTATACCAGTGTGTGGGAACAGGAAGCAGAGTGAAAATATTAAACATGTTTTGGAGGAGGGGGGTCTGGTCAGCTTCTGTTGGTGGCAGATAGTCCCACGTGTCTCCTCAGTTTGCTTGTTGGGTGGCCATGGAGCGAGACAGCAAGATAGAGTGGTAAGAAGAGGTTCTCAGAGGAAGACAGATGGGTGTAGTTGGGGGCATGCTGAATTTGAAGAGACCAAGAAACCCCTCAAAGTGTGTGTGAATGTTTGAGGTTGAAGACAGTCAAAATGTGTAGAGGGCAAGGAAAAGAGCTGATAAAGATCAAAGCAGGAGGGATGACTGGCGATCACCTCAGGGACACGTCAGAATGCATCCAGTGCACAGGCAAGGAAGTCCTGAGAAATAAAGGGGATGCAGCAGTGTGTCTGTGTGGACCCATTTGGAGAAGAAATAGGGGATTTTGAGAGTCGAGTGTTAGAGTAGCGGCTGTGGATAATGGGCTGGGCCGCTTCTTCCTTTGTATTTGGCAGCTCACTTTGCTGAGGTTAGGGAGGTGATATCTCTGAAGGGAGTTTGCGCAAAATGTGTTCATTTGCATACTTTTATAACCTTCGAGAAGTTTTGAGTCTCAGTGACCTCACTGTTCAAAGTAGCTCTGCTGAAGAACCTTTTCTTCTGAGCCAGGATGTTCACGGTGTGCCTTTTCCCACTGTGGTGAGGAGCCCCGTGACTGTGAGGGGAGCTCCTTCACCAACAGATAAATCAGTCTGTTGACAACCTATGAAGACCCTGTTCATCTTTGTATGGTAGCTGGGGAAAGGTGAACCCTTCTAACTCTTGAGTTTATTACATCTTTAGTTGTGGGACACATGTTCCGGAAGTTAATTTTGTTTCACACAGGGAGCGGGAGACATCTTGGGAACACACTTGCAGAGGCAGGTACGGACAGTATCACCACGAACACTGGGCTTCTGTGCAGTTCCAGTCCATGTGAGAACCTTGCTTTGTGGGATGTTCTGGTTTCTCTGTCAAATTACCACCCTGTTAATACCTGCGGTGTTTTTGTTGTGATTCACCTGTACTACCATGACTTGATTTTTGCCTTTACTCTTGAGTTTAAGCAAATAATGCTGGTTATGCAGAGTTGTTTCTTGTGCCCTATGAGTACAGCCTAGTCTTGGCTAACTCAAGAATGTGGGCTCTCAAAGTCACATTTGGCAGTACATAGTGTAGAGGGCTACTGAATTTCTGTGTTCTGGAAGATAATCCATGTAGTTGACATTTCTGGAGTGTATACTATGCCCATCATACTCAGACCCAGAGGAATTATGGAATGAGTAAGACATGGTGCTTGCCCTTACCCATTACCAGTCAGCTAGGAGAGGTGATGAGTTCATCCCCCATCACATGTGTCCTTAGGATATTTTAAGGAAAAAAAAAGCCATAGGATTTCAGAAGAAGGTAAGATTACCAATGCCAAAGTTTGCTGAAACTCTTTTTTGTAAGAATATAGGTAATTCTATAATATGATTGAGGTACCCCCTTATAATAAGTATCAGCCTTGGTTTAGTGTTTATGCTTTCTGCTATTTAATAATTTTTGGCATCAAGATTCTAGATATACAACTAAGAAGAATACATCTCGATCAAGGTAATTTTTAGGACTCAACTGATACACTAGGAAGTAGAAATGAAGGGACAGACAGGGTTCAGACTATGGAATATAGAGTTTGATGACCAAGTCAATAAAGGTCATCAGAAATATGGAGGAGGGTGGTTGGGCAATTAGGCTACAATCCATTGGTGTTCTGGCAGTTAACAGTCAGAGGAAATCCAGACAGAGCCCAGGTCTGTTAATGTCAGGGGAGGAAAGGGAGAAACATGGTTTCAGGCAAGGTAAATCTTATTTTACCCCTCTTGAATTTGAGATTAACCAGTTAATTTGGATAGCTCATCAGGTTTCTGCTGCCCTTGTCCCAGTAGGCCTTTTTTTTTTTTTTTTTTTAAGATTGATTTATTTATATTTGAGCGAGAGTGCCCACATGAGTGTGGTAAAGCCTGGAGTAGGGGCAAAGGCGCAGGGAGAGAATCTCAAGCAGCCTGCCTACTGAGTGTAGAACCCAGCATGGAGCTCGATCCCATGACCCTGAGATCCTGACCTGAGCAGAAAATAATAGTAGGACAGTTAACTGATTGAGCCACCCAGGCACCTCCCAACAAAGTAGGCTATTTTGAAAGTATAACCCTTTCAGTGAAAATTGGAAAAGAAAACAAAAATTCGGGGCACCTGGGTGGCTCAGCGGGTTAAAGCCTCTGCCTTCAGCTCAGGTCATGATCCCGGGGTGCTGGGATCGAGCCCCGCATCGGGCTCTTTGCTTAGCTGGGAGCCTGCTTCCTCCTCTCTCTCTGCCTGCCTCTCTGCCTACTTGTAATCTCTATCTGTCAAATAAATAAATCTTTAAAAAAAAAAAAACAAAAACAAAAATTCCCCTTAATGTCATCAATGCCAAATAGCTTTTGACTTCATAGTTAATAACTATTTGCTGCCTTTTCTTTTTGCATGAGTTGATTGGATTTCCTTTTTCATTTAAAAGGCGTAATGCATTCTTTCCTAGATTCTTACATTCTTATTCTTCAATAACATGATTTTAAACAACCTTACAGTATTTCATTATCGAAATGTGCGGCCATATATTTCTTCAGACTTCTTTGAACATTAGGTTGTTTGTTTTTAAGATTTGTTCATTTTAGAGCGGAGAGAGCAAGCATGGGTGGGAAGCTCAGAGGGCAAGGGAGAGAGAATCTCAAGCTGACTCCATGCTGAGCACAGAACCTGACGCAGGGCTCAGTCTCACGGCCCAGAGATCACGACCTGAGCTGAAAACAAGAGTCAGACTTAACTGACTGCGCCACCCAGGCGCCCCTTTGTTTTGTTTTTGTAGTGTGTGAAATAATTCTACACTGAAGAACTTTGTACATGAGTGTAAGAGCTTGGTCAGATAAATTCATTGGATACATTCCTTTAGATGGAATCAGAGGGTGTGAGCATTTGTAAGACTTTTGATACATGTTGCCAAATTGCCCTTCAGAAACAGCATACAAGTCAGTGCTCCTACTCTTTGAGTATGTTAGAGTGTTTTTCAACACCCTTACCAGTATTTTGACATTGCTAACACTCTTTCCAAATATTTACTGTTGCAGAAAGTGCAAAACGGTATCTTACTTTAATTGGCATATGCTTGGCACTCAAATCTTTATTGATTAAATGTAGACTCAGGGATCAAAGTGCTGAAGTACAGAAGTGAATATATAAGATGAAAACATGCCCTCCTTGAAGTTACATTCTGGTGGGAGAGACAGGTAATACGTGAGTAAAAGTGTGTATGATGCTTGATAATCTGAAGTACTAAAGAGGGGGGAAATACTAATGCAGGTAAGGGGAATGTGAAATGTTGGGGGTTGTTTTTGTGGATGTGTGAGAGAGAAATTTTGCTTAGTGTGACCAGCGAAAGATGGCTTTTGAATAAAGCCCAGAGGGCGTCAGTCTTGGGAGTATCCGGAGGAAAACTGTGCCTGTCGAGAGTGGAGAGCAAGTGGAAACCCTGAGGTGGAGATTTACTGATGTGCTCTAGGAAAGCAAGGAATGGGGTGAGGAAAAGTTGAAACAGACGGTGAGGTTTGACAGGTAGCAGAGAAACAGATAAAGCATGGTCCTGAAAATCCCAAGAATTTTGGCTTTTTAACTGAAAGAGCTTAAATTTTGACAGGGTTGCTCTGATACCTGTGTAGAGAATGCATTGAATGGGGGTGAGGGCTGAATCAGGGAGATTGGTGAGGAGGTATTGCTACAATCATGGCGGGAGATTGTGGCTTCTTGGGTCAGGGTTGTGACAGTGAAGGGTTAGACAGGTGTGTTGAAAGTGAAGCTGACAGGATTTTCTTAGATGAGGTGAGACCAAAGAGCAGAGTCACAGATGACTTTACGCACTTTGGGTGTGAACAAGGAAGGATAATGTTGCCATCCATGGAGATGGGTGTGGATGGTGGTGACACAGATGTTAGGAGACGGATATCAAGAACTAAGCTATAGAGCTATCAAGATGAATAATTTGTAAGTGAAGATGTTGAGTGGAAAGTAGGATATGCAGGTCTAAGGTGCAGAGAAGTCTGATCGATGGATATAATTTGCGATTCATCAATATTTAGATCCTATTTAAAGCCACTAGATTGGATAAAGCCACCAAGAGAATGTGCAGAAGAGAACCGATCAAGGGCGCCACTGGGGAACTCCCTAGACTACTCCAAAATAATCTGGAGTACTCCTAAATTTTAAAGGGCTAGGGAGATAAATCTTAATAAATTATATTAAATAAATAAAATTAATAAATTTTGTTTCTTGTGAGACCTACAGGCATAGAGAGGCTAAGTAAACTGCGTGCAGACAGTGTTTGCTGGAACTGGATTTAAAACCTAGGCAGTCTGGCTCTGGATTGTCCACTTTTCTAAAGATTTAATTTATTTATTTGACAGAGAGGCAGGCAGAGGGGGGAGGGGAAGCAGGCTCCCCACTAAGCAGGGAGTCCGATGTGGGGCTTGATCCCAGGACCCTGAGATCATGACCTGAGCTGAAGGCAGAGGCTTTAACCCACTGAGCCACCCAGGCGCCCCTGGATTGTCCACTTTTAATCACCATATCATACATACTAGTTCTCAAATTTTATTTCTTTAAATTCAGTTATTTTAATACCACAAATAAATGTCTTATCTGAAAAAAAATCTTCCTTTTCCTATTCTAAATTTTTATATTTCTGGGATTTATATACCAGTCTATTAATCTGTCAATATAGTTTTATGCCCATAACAGACTATGTTTATTTTGTAATATCCTATAATAACTAATAACACAACTTCTTTCTTACTGAACTTCTTTATTGTGATAAATGTAATATAAAATTTACCATCTTAACCATTTTTTATAAAGATTTTATTCATTTATTTGACAAACAGAGATCACAAGCCTGCAGAGAGGCCAGCAGAGAGAGAGGGAGGAAGCAGGCTCCCCACTAAGCAGAGAGCCTGATGTGGGGCTCGATCCCAGGACCCTGAGACCATGACCTGAGCTGAAAGCAGTGGCTTTAACCCACTGAGCCACCCAGGTGCCTCCCCCATCTTAGCCATCTTTTAAGTGTGTGGTTCATTGGTGTGAAATAGATTCCGTTTGTTGTGCAAGAGTCACCATCATCCCATCTCCAGAACTTTTTATCTTCCCCATCTGAACCTCTTGACCCATTAAACACTAACTCCCCACTCTCCATCTCCCCAGCCCCTGGCAACCACCATTCTACGGTCTGTCTCTGAATCTCACTACTCTAGGTACCTCACATAAGAAGAATCATGCAATATTTGTCCTTTCATCAGTGGCTTATGGAATATCTTCAAGTTTATCCATGTTATATCATGCGTCAGAATTTCTTTCCTTCCTGGGATGGAATAATATTTCATAGTACATATGTGACACACTTTGTTTATCCATTCCTCTGTCAATGGTCAACTTGGGTTGCTTCTACCTTTTGGTTATGATGAATAGCATTATGGACATAGACATACAAATACCATTATGGACATGGGTGTACAAAGATCCTCCTTTCATTTATTTTGGATATATACCCAGAAGTGGAATTAGTGGATTGTATGCTAGGCTGTCTGTTTTTCTTTTGGGGGGAAACAGCCATACCATTTTTCACAGCAACTACACCATTTTACTTTGTACCAGCAATGTGCAGGGTTCCAAGTTGGTCACGTCCTAACCAACACTGTTATTTTCTGTTTTGTTTCTATAATAGCCATTCTAATGGGGGTAATGTGGTATCTTAGTGTCTATCTGCATTTCCCTAATGACTAATGATGCTGAACAGCTTTTCATGTGTTGTTGGCCATTATGTATTTTCTTTGGAGAAAGGTCCATTCAAGTACTTTGCCCTTTTTTTTTTTTTTTCAAATCAAAGCTTTCTATTCTTCAGCTGTAGGCATCTCATATTTATGCTCCAAAACTTTTAGCTATTCTTATTTACTCTAAGCTAATTTAAATAGGTTTTTTTGAAAGTTGTCCCAAGTCGTCCTTTAAAATAATCACATGTGGATTTAGATGGGAATGCCATTCAATTAATACATTAATTCAGGGAAGAACTAACATGTATATTTACTTGTTCAAATCTTTTATGTTCCTCATTTAAAATTTTTTTCCATAATATCAGCACTTTTTGATTATAGAAATAGTGTGTGCATATACATGTCTCCATGTGCATTTACTTTTTATTGCTAAAGGATCTTTTTTCTATTTTTCCTGCTACATCAAAAAGCTGTTGATTTTTTTACAGTATTGATTTTGTAAGCAGCTTATCAGATTTATTTACATAGTTTTTAGACAATAACACTATATACTAAGTGAAATATTCTAACATCCTCATTAAGATTAATGAGAAAAGTTGGTCCTTTTGGGTTGAGTAAAAACCAGTCTGAAGCCACAGTTTTGGGTATAATTTATTTCTCCCATAACTTATCATTAATTTTTTTTATCCCCTTGGGTAGACTTACATTAGCTTTATAGTACATCCCAGTTACTGTAGATAATTAACATAAAGGTCACTTTCTTTACAGAGCTGTGCTAAAAGAACCCAAGTTGTAATTATAGCTGAAAACATACTCTCATGCTTTGTGTTTTAACTATGTCTGCTTGGCATTTTCTCTTCCTGACTAGTTAAGGGCCCTGCCTTATTGATACTTATTATATCTTATAAAATACAATAACTTATGTTTTAAGCTATATATATTAATATGTAGTGTCTATATTCCAGATTGGCGCCCTTGTCCAGTGAAAATCCCCACGGCCTCTAGTCCTGGCAAGTGCACTTGCCCCCTAAGCTTTTCTCTGATTTCAAACTCCATTTCAGACTCTTCCCTGCTGGCCTTTGGTCAGTTATGCACACTACCCCGCCTTGAACAAACTCTGGAGAAAAAGCCAAGAAAGCTGCGGTTAAGGGCTGAAGTTCTTAGCCTGGCATTTCATGCAATCCTGAACGGTAAACTATCTACCTCTCCAGTCTCATCGTTCTTTTCCTTCCCCTGTGATGCGTGCACGCCTAGTAAGCCACACAAACCACAGTCCTATTAAAAACATTTTAATGAGAGGTGCCTGGGTGGCTCAGTGGGTTAAAGCCTCTGCCTTCGGCTCGGGTCATGGTCCCAGGGTCTTGGGATCGTACCCTGCATGGGGCTCTCTGCTTGGCGGGGAGCCTGCCCCCCACCCCCCCCGCCCCATCTCTTTGCTTGTGATCTCTGTCAAATAAATAAATAAAATCTTAAAAAATTTAATGAGCTTCTATGGATTCTCTAGTATTCATAATTATTACTGAAAACATTTGGGAGTGATTTCTATACAAAATGCCGGGTGTTTCTAGCACCCTGTACATTTGTGCTTTGCAATTACCTTACTTTGCAGTTACCTTTCCTGTGGCGGCAAGTAAATACTTGTATAACATTACCCCTCCTGGGAACCCGTTGTCTAGATTTTTATTAAGATCTGTGTCTTCAAATATGGGTAAAATAGTAGCTAAGGTTTTGTGGGGAGGGGGGTTGTTGTTTGTTCTGTGGTTTGGGGTTTTTTGTTTTGTTTTGGTTTTTGGTTTTTTTTGTCAGCTCCTTGACACTTCTTCAGAACACTTTAATTTCATCAAATGTAAAGAACAGCTCATTTTGTTCAACGTGGAAAAATCTCATGAAAAACATATTAAGGCTGAACTTCTCCTGGTCTGGTTGCTTTGACCAGCAGATGTTTCTGTGGCCTGGGAAACTGCTCTCATCTCATCTCAAAGCTCTCATTACTTTGAAGGCCTTTTGCAAGCTGGTGGGACTCACCTCCTTGCCCAGCCTGTCCTTTAGTTTAGCAGCGGAGGCGGCCAGGCTGGAGCTGAGAGAGGGCACTACCTACCTGTGAATGCCTGGGGAGCTTTTCCTGGACAATGAATCCTTTAACATCAGTGTCAGAACAAAGGCGTACCCTTCAGGAGTTCATCCTTCAACTTTAATTTCCAGTTCTAGGAACACACCATTATGGTCTCATGAGGAACTTTGTGGTCGCAGAGGGACCCTTTTCATCATAACCGTATAAAAGCATCACTTAACCCGTTGATTTCTCTGTTGTTTTTTTTTTTCTTAGTAAAATTAAAAGGACTGAAGTATACCTCATGTTTACAGAGGCACAGGAATAAAAATTAGAATCTACTTACCTTAATTGTTGATCCAGTTTATCCTTTCTTGGTTTCTGTATCTGTTTTGAACATCTTTCTTGGTTTCTGTATCTGTTTTGAACATCTTTATCTGATTACATACTTGACTCCACTGACTTTAATAATATCTATTAGTGGGGGTGCCTGGGTGACTCAGTGGGTTAAAGCCCCTGCCTTCGGCTCAGGTCATGATCCCAGGGTCCTGGGATCGAGCCCCGCATCGAGCTCTCTGCTCAGCGGGGAGCCTGCTTCCCTTCCTCTCTCTGTGCCTGCCTCTCTGCTTCCTTGTGATCTTGTCTGTCAAATAAATAAATAAAATCTTAAAAAATATCTATTAGTGTTTTAATGTTTTATGTTAGCTTTTATGATAAAATATGCTTATTATAAAGTGTGAAGAGAAAAAGCATATGAAAGGTGAGGGGAAAAATTACCCATTTCTGCTTTTTTCCCTTATTTTTCCTTTAAGTCCCCCTGTGTTGTATTTCATAACAGCCTCATAAAGTTCTGGTATATCTCCTGGAATTTTTCAATATGTAGGTAAGTCTGAGCTTAAAAAGCAGGGCAATATTAATATTTTTTCCACATAATCATTTTATTAGATTTTTAGTTTTACAGGCATTCCTTATTGATGTTCTGTTAAGTATAGAACATTCGACCGGATTTTCCAAGCTAGGTATCCGAGTACCTTGCTTGTTCATGAGGCCATACTTCAAACTCTCTGTGTTACTATCTAAGGCTAAGTGCAAATGCTAGTCCTTCCATGTCTTCCCCTAGACAAAAGATGGTAATAATTATAGGGTCACAACAAATCTGTTGTCTCTCTGTAAGATTATGCTAACAGCATAAGCTTAAAATAAACCACTGAGGCGAGTAATTTGTCTTCAGGTAGGTCTTCAATCTTGATGGTTTACATCTGGGATCAGTTACATGCTGTGAAGCGAATGTGGTCCTGTAAGGATTTCCTTGTTTAAGAATTTGGTTCTCAGGTTACCCGGTCTCTCAGCCCAACGTTGCTGTGTCTTACGTTTCATATTGGTTATGATGCGTATGTTTTACTGCTTCTTTGTATGAAGTCCCAATTATGGGTACTTGAGGTCAACTTTGCTCTTCAGTTAAACATGAGGACTGTTGGTGAAACAGTGAAACACCTTGGTTGTATCTCCACTGGGTTTACCATTGCACTAGGGGAGCCCCCTTCTAGAAAGAGGAGCTCAGGTGGCCTCCAGCCTGATTCTCCTTTCCTTCACCTGATGCTTCTATTCTGCAGCCCCAGAGAGGGAATGCTGGGCTGGTGGTAGGTTGCCTGCCTTCCTGGCATCTCTGGCACTGCTGAAGTATGTGACTGGAGGGAGCCATTTTACCACCCAAGTAACTCTCTCATCTATGCTCTGGGAATAGTAATGGCGGTGTACTGTTAGGATTATTCTGAGTTTCAGAGGAACTAATTCTGAGGTGCAGCAGGCTTTGTTCTGGGTCCTCAATCCCAGGAGTCAGACTAATGGTCGAATGGGGAAGACTTTTGCTAGGACTGCCAGTTGCCATTAGGTGGGAGGGATGGCAAGCCTTGGGAATGGGGTGGGACAGGTCATAGCAATCACAGGCTGGCAGGGCAACCTTGCTTCCGGTGTGCGGCTGCGTTTTGGAATCAGAGAGGCTACAGGCCTGTAATAATTCTGAGGCACACTGAGAAATGTCTGTAAACCCATGATGCTGTCAGAAACAATGCTGTGAAACATCCCTTTCTGAAAAACAAATTGAGTATCCAAACTCGTTTAGCTTTGACTGTACTTTAGCTATGGCCCAGAAATACTCCTCTGTTACTTGCTCAACCTTGCTCATTGTTTCCGATGATGATGAAGACTTACATGTTTTTGCTGTCAATGGGCCATAATTTAATAACTGTATATTCTAAAAGATTTTTTTTCTGTACCTCCAAAAGCAAGTAAAACTGGTGGCTAAATATAAGTCTAAAAGTCAAGTGAATATTTGATTATCTATTACTTGCTAATTACTATAAGGACTATAAAGAAAAATGTCTCCTTTTATCTACTTAATAGACTATGTGAAGTGTCCCATTGATATTAACAAAGGACAAATAAGCTTGTAAAAATTAAGTGTTTAATGCTTCAGTGTAGATGAGAGAAGGCATTATTGAAATTTATTTACTCCTGGTCTGTGAAAAAAATTTTAATAGCTATTACTGTCACCTGTATAATTCTACATTTACTTTTTCCCTAACTTCATCGAGGTCTAATATGACGTTCAAAGTGTAAAGACATTTAAAGTGGTGATTTGATGGTACATATTATAGAATGATTTTTCTTTATGGAGTTCATTAACATATCCCTCACCTCACAGATTTCTCTTTTCTTTTTTGTTGAGGATATTTAGGTCCAACCCTTAGCAAATTCCAACAATATACTAGTCTTATCAACTACAGTCACCATTTTACATTAGCTCCCCAGACCTTATTCTTCTTACAGCTGAAAGTTAGTCCCTTCCGCCTAATCTCTCCTTATTTCCTGAACCTTCCTCGTGGACTTAGAATAAAAATTCATTCCACAAATATTTATTAAATCTCACTTCATGCCATACCCTTGGCTAAGTCCTGAGGGGCAGAATGGAATTAGGTCTTCTTGTTCTCAGGAACCTTAGAGAGTAGTCCGAGAGCCCAACTGAAACAGATGCTGTTGTGAAAGCAGGTGTGGATGTGGTAAAGGGAGGCGTGGCCCATGGCACACAGGGAAGGTGCCCTGGCAGGATTGGTTTTACAAAGTTCTGATTCTCAACAGTGCTTCTCATGCTTGGGTGTATTCAGATCACCAGGAAATTTTGTTAAAATGGAGGTTGTGATTCAGTAGATCTAGGGTGGGGGCTGCAAATGAGTGGCAAGGATTTGAAACAACTGTCGCTTTGTATTCACCAGGCAAGATAGGGGATTAGATGGAAAGGAGGCTAGTTCATTCACAAAGATGAACATAAGCAGAAGAATAAAGTAAAAAGACCTGGAAAAATAAAAATAAGGGTGTGTGTGTGTGTGTGTAGGGATGAGAGCATGGCAAAGCATAATGGGGAAGAGGTTGATCGGAATCAATCCTAGGACTGCCATTTACAGCTTTAAAATTAAATATTAAGGGGATTAAAAATAAGATCATCCTATCTCAGAAGTCACAAATTTTAGACTGTTTTAGACTGGGTCATAATCTTTTTTTTTTTTTTTTTTTCATGTTCAGAAGATCAACGTGATGGATTTGGAAAGGGTGGAAGGACAGCGCTTTAGGAATCTAATATAGTTGTTGAGGCAAAATATAAGGGGATGAATGAGGATTTGTAGGATTTGGATTGAGAGGAAGAAGACCTCTTTGAAAAGAAGCAATGTGCCTCGTGAATTAGCATAGTATTTCTTGGTGTGAGAGAGGAAACTAGCTTGATTGGAGCAGAACACACACCAGCGTAAAAGAACAGCCTGTGAAATGAGCAATGGGAAACCGCACTAAAATGAAATTGGAAGGGTGGGCAGGGGGCGCTCTCCTGCCCTACCCCCGCTCTGTCGGGAGCAGTGCCAACCAAAAGACTAACTTGCCAGCAGATGCTGCTTGATTAACGCAGCAGGCGGAAGGAATGCTTCCTTCTCCCCGCCCCCCACAACAATCCAGCCAATCAGACGCCGTCACAGCGCAGCCAATGAGAAGCCACTGTCCTTTCCGCGCCCAGTTTGCTGGGGTGGGGGGGGGGGTTCTATTTGTAACAACCTTCCCAGCTTCCTGCTGTCTTCGCCTCTGTTGGCCTCTGTTGCACGTATTTGCATATGGCTTTGCCATAGCTTGCTATTATTCTCTGCTATTCCTAAATATACTCCCATTTTGGTAGTAAACATAACCAGAAGTTTGATGTTTACAGTTAACAAGTACAAAGATAAAGCTGGAGATGGGTAGAACTTTAAAGTGGATGACTTTCAGTGCCAAATCTAAGGAATTTAACCTCCTTTTTCTTATGAAAATTTTATGAACAAAGTCACTGAACTACAAAGCCTTGAGCCTTGCTTCCCAGAAATATCACTTCATTCACTTAAGGGGCCATTAGGAATATAGGACACCATCGTTTTCATGTAAATTCCTTTTCAGCTCTTCCTATTTTTCAGTGGTGTAATACCCTTAGCACTGAGAGTCTTCATGTTAAATTATATGGGGATGTGGGGAAGGAAGGACAATTTCAACGTTTTGAGGCTGGGAAAAAGGAAAAATGGATTTATAATTAGCAGAAGGGAGGAGGGTATGGAAGTGTCGAAATTGAAACATTCAACAAAGAATTTAAAATGGGAGTGGCATTGGTATTCAGAAAAAGAATAAGGCTGCAAGGGAGAATTTGGGATTCATCCAGATGGGCAAGGGTTAGAGTGAAATAAATGAAGATTCTGCAAGAGAGATGGGTATGAAGAAAGTTGTAAGGATTGAACTTGGGAAATGTCCATAATCAGGTAGTATCGGGATTGTATGATTTCAAATGTGCCAGAGATCATGAAGCATACATATTTCATTGTTAAATGGAAACATGCTGCAAGAAAGAAGTTTGAGTGAAGACAATTTAAGTTTGGCAAATAAGCAGCCAAGATGAAGAGGAGATTAAAAAAATAATCCAGCGCCACCTGGTGGTAGACATTAGGCATTTTAAAAAATGAATTTAATTGAATTTTTCTTTCTTATTTTGTTTTTTTTTTAATTTTTTTTTAAAGATTTTATTTATTTGAGAGAGAGACAGTGAGAGAGAGCATGAGAGGGGAGAAAGTCAGAGGGAGAAGCAGACTCTCCAAGGAGCAGGGAGCCGGATGCGGGACTCGATCCCAGGACTCTGGGATCATGACCTGAGGTGAAGGTAGTCGCTTAACCAACTGAGCCACCCAGGCGCCCCTCTTATTTTGGGTTTTAAATTATCATTTTTTTAATATGGTAGCCTAGTCGTATGAATGGACTAGTTTGTTTTTTAATCAACAGTATGAGTGGAAGTCAGAGCTTTGATTTTAACTTTTCCAGAAACCTCTGTGTCACATGGCTTTTTTGATCTCCTGTCACACAAGACCTGAGCTAATTACTCCGGCTTGCAGGGTTACAGCTACCCTTCACATGTCCTGATGGTCTCATCATCGCCTCTGCTCTTCTGCCTCCAAGTCATCAAAAATATTTAAAAAAACCACATCTATCTGAAAATTGCATGATGCTGAATATTCAGTTTGTGTTTGACTCAGTAGGTAGTGCAGGAAATGAAGTTTATAAACTTAAACCTTTCAAAATGAAGTAGAAACTTTTTTTTTCTTTAACTCCAAGGAAAACCTACATCCTTGAAAAATGCACAGCCGTCTCGGGTGAATTTGCCTAGACCACTTCCTAAATCCAAAGCATCTTTGAAAAGTTCTGCACTGAGGAGGACAGGAAGCACCTCCTCTCTTACCAGCACCCACAGTGATCTGAGCACTTACAGCAATAATCGTAAGTTGGTCTTCTGTCAAACTTCTGGGATCGTTGCAGCCATAGTTATAAGAAAAGTAATGTGCTACAAATAATTGTTAGAATTTTGATTTTGTGATTTAGGGGAAAATAGGAATGCTGCTTCTCGCATGGACTTTCTCAAAAAGTTTGGCAAGAAAAGCAAATTCTTTAAATGATGTTCTCTTTTAATGAACATGCTGTGAAATACTGAAATATTTATGTGTTGAGGGTACCCAGTATTTTGTTGCATGGAGAATTCTAAAGTGTATCATTTGAAACAGTGGTGGGTTTTGGTTTCTTTAAGGAAGGGAAGCAGCCTGGGGGGGCTGTTGGAACCCAGCAGGATATCAGAATAGAACTTCAATGTGATTTGCTTTATAAAAGACTGTATTTTTTATAATCTTGTATTTGGATGCTAGAGTCAGGGGAATTTGACTAGTATAACTTCAAGCCTAATTAAGTAGTTTAAAATCAATATTTCTAAAGTTTTTGGTTAAGGTAAATTCTGTTTTCTGTATATAAAACGGGTGAATTCATTGAGCTATCTTTTTCATTCGTAAGGTATATTTGGTCCTAATATTTATTTGTTTATTTCCTTTCTAAATTTCTTTGCACAATAATTAACAGATTTATTAATTTGAACAGCTGTGGAGTGTCTACTGTGTATAGACACCATGATAGATGCTGGGAGGAATATGGGCTGTAAAAGAAATGGTCCTTATCTAAAAGGTAGTTGAAGAAGATATTTACCTGGGTAACTAGAATACCAGATAAAATAAGGTTATTCAGCATGAGGTGGAGAGGAAGGCAGTTCTCTCTGCTTTAAGGAGGGATCAATTTGTTTCTTGGGTGGGGACAAGAACAAAGTGGGGTCCTAGTTATTGAACCTTTTGGCTCAGGGGCCTTTTCGCTCAAGAGTGCTGTTATAAGGTTGCCAGACATTCCTTCTTTCTTTCTTTTTTTTTTCCTTCTCAAATAACTTCTGCCGTTGCCTTGATTGTATATATGAGGTGAAGGAGTGAGGCTCAGAGAGGTTGTCGCTGGCCCAAGGGCTCTCAGCAGCATGGGACAGAATTGAAGATGTGAATGTGTGGAGAAGAAGGCATTGAACTAGTGGCTGAATTAATGAGCACATTTCAGCGAGGTCCCTTAGCAGCGGTAGCTTGTCTCTTGTGATAGTGAGTAGCTGTGTCCTGGAGCTCTGGGACTATTAAAATGTGCTACTTAAAATTAAAAAGGCTTATTATCCACGTATTGTTTCACTTTTGGAGTTGTGGCTAAATAGGAAAGGTTTGCATGGAGCCAGGAATGCTCTCTGAATTGGAAAAGGGAATTCACACGTGTATTATTTTAAGGTTATTTCCCTTGCAGCTTTCTCTGTTGGTGTGAATTTTAAAAACAAACTGACAAAGCAGAATTACCAGCGGGCTCGCAGAGAGCCGGGTAGCAACGGAATGTGTGACCCCTGGAAGCAGGCACGTTCTGGAGAGCCACTCTCCAGTCTTTTCCGTTGCCAGCCATGTTGACTTGGCCACCGTTTCAGGACTGGGTCAGACTCTCCTAAGGAGGTTGTAAAATGCTTTTGTCCGTTCCTTTTTGTCCTGTAACAAAGGAGTTTACCGTACACCCACAGAGCCCGTCTAGAGCTGGTGTCCCTGTTGCAGATTAAGCATTTAAATCAATGAGTCTTTTCTTAGTTTGATTTGCTAGGGGGTTTAATCTGTTTTGTGTAGTGCCTTGGAGCTTACAGATTTCCCCCCCCCTCCATTCTAATTCACTAAGAGCAAGCATGAGGGATAGGAGAGTGAACATGGCTGCAGTATTTCCTGCTTAAGATTGCTTGGATCTTTTTAAATGACTGTACCAGGAGGATTTCGCAGTTGTACAGAGACGGATATTTCTTCAAAAATATTTATCAATTCTACACTCACCCCACCGGCTGGTTCAGAGAAGCATTATGATGCTACCTTATTGACACTGCTGGTCCTGGGATCCTACAGCCTTTGTATAGTTCCTTTGTTAGCCACGCTTACTGGGAAGAGAAGTAGGTTGACAATTTCTGGTTTGATTCTTTTCTTTGTAAGCATGCTTAAATTTTACTCAATAAATTGATTGAGTATCTCTTGATTGTTATTTTGGTAATTCGTAATTGTTGATTGTAATATTGGCGCTTTTACGTTTAAGTTGCGAATGGCTCTGAGTAGAATCATATTTGTTCTGTGTTTTCTGTGTTTTCAGATTTAATATAATTCAGTAGGATTGTCGAGGTGCTGAGTACATGAAATTACTTTATTACTGAAGACTATTTGGTCTCATTTCTCCTTCAATAAGCCGTAGTTTTGTGTATGTAGCTCATACTTGTATGAGGATAGAAAGATATTTTCCTAGAATTAAAATATCGCTTCTTTGATTATTCTGCTCATTATATTAAATATATTAAAGATGTGTAGCTTTGAAAGATTACCTTAAAACATGAAAAAATCATTTTGAACTGATTTTTTTCCTATTTCTGATAATGACGGGTCATGTGAGAAAATAATCTTTGGATCACCGTTTTGATTCAGACTGAGTTAAGCATTTAAACCCCTTTCAAGAATGTGTTCTCGCTTTGCTGCTCATTTCTTTGTGATGTGCTACTGTTAGTGGCATCATTTAAGAACTTTTGAGGTCCATAGTGTTGTTGTAAAATTAGCAGCTGGTTCTTGGTACTTCAGAATCCTATAGAAATAACGTTATCGAGTTAAAAGACCAATGACTAAATTAAGACATATAAGACAATACATTTTTCTTGTTTGGAGGTTTTAGCAGGTTCTTTCTGTGTATTCTTGTATTGTAGAATATTTAGAAGTTAAGATAATGATTTTCTTATGGATATTAGCCTAAAACATTACACAGTAGCTTCTAGGTCAAATGCGCTCATGTATAGAGTTTAAACATTCTTAAGTTCTCCCAGACGCCCCTAAAGTCCAATTTTTAAGATCATTATATAAAAATATGTATTGTAGGTCTCGAATGCAGTTGACAGTTTGAGGGCCATTGTGTATGTGTGAGAAGGAAGCCTTTAGTGAGTGTATAATTTTGCCCCCTTACCAAATGTGAAATCCAAGGGTTTCTTCTTCCCAGTTAGCCACACACACACACAAATGTTTGTTTGTTTTTAGAGACAGATGGTGAAAGGGGAAATGCAGGAGGTGCACACCAACACTGTTTGTACTCTTCTGGAATTTATCGGAGGGTAGCTACAGAAATGGAGTATTCTTTGCCTTTGCCTTCATGGCCAGCCCTGGCTCAGCTGGTGTCATACATAGAAAAGGGCGTTCACCTCAGACTCATCCCCGTGTTCCTTCCAGCTCATGGGAAGGTAGATGATTTTCCACTCTCAGCCTCGGAATCCTCACCTGAGGAGCGGGAGGGCCGTACTGTCCCCCTAAAAATCCTTGTAACCAAAATGTTTCTCACCACTTTGATTTCCTTCACTTCAGTAAGATGGTGTCGAAGAGTCTGGAAGGTGGGTGTTTGGGTTGTTGAAGTGATCAGGCTGGTAGAAGGATTCCTCTTATTTACCTGCGGGCTGACGGCAAGTGAATATTGTCTCCCCTGCCTCCACTGGTCAATTGGTCAGAAGTACCTAGAGTGGATTGTTGAATGGTTTTCAGGCTGCTTCCAGGTTCAGAGGGAAAGTTTGTGTTTGACTAGTGATGTCTGCTATAGGTGGGGAAGGGGACGAGGGGCAGTGGACATGCTCTAGCCCTATATCATGTGCTTAATACTTACACATATCCAAATGACTAAATAAGAAAATGCTGTTATCTAGACTGGCATTAATTTTGTTTTCATTTTTGCAATGGTTTTCTGGGATAGAGAGAGACATTCTGGTTAGTAAACTGTTGAGTAACTCTGCTTTTGGAATTTGGAGCGTAGACTTCAGTAGCGACTTGACTTCAAGCCACATGGGCGCATGATCTGGAACAGTGGGTAGCGTTACACAGACTGACCAAAAAAATTCCAGAAATAAGCAGAATGTTGGCTCTGGGTATGTATGCAACTCAATAAACAACAACAAAAAATAACTGTTAGTCAGATGCCGGAACGTAGTATGAAATGTTAGTTTGCAAATACGTCTGAAACAATGAGAAGCCCTCTGTAATAAGAAAATAATTTCTTCTGCCTAGGCTTCTCTGAGAATCTCTTCATATTCTCTTCAGACTCCATTATTTCTCTTACTCTCTTTCATTTGAGTCACACTTGGACCATGGGGAAATGAAACTAAGGATTCCAGAGAATCTGTTATTCTGGCATAGTCGAGGCTACTAGAACCAAGGATCACAACAGAATAGGGGCAGTTTTAAATTGTTATTAAAGCTGCTGGGACCTGGGCGACCGCATGTGGAATATTACTTATTGACTCTTCAGATGAACTGTCACTCAGGGATCATGGCCCTTGTAAACTGTGCTGAGGAGAATTTTGAGGATGTTGTGGCTTCAGTGGGTCTATAATAGGAAAGCCTACAGTTCTTCCCTCCTATATCAGGAAAAGCCAGTCCCTTCGTTCTGTGTCTCCTTGACTTTCACACTGCTATCCCACTCACAACACTTTGCTCTGGTCACCAGACGTGTGGCAGTTTCTACCCCAGCAAGCAGTTCCTTGGGACACCAGCTGGGTGGTCTACAATCCTGGGATCCTGCAGATCCCACAGGTTAAGGGGTCACTCCTGCAGGACTGGCCCCCACCTCCTTCAGATGCCAGTCACAAGTCCAGGTTGTCAACTGTACTTCTCACAACCAGCCTTCGGTGGGCGATTCCAACAACTCCTATCTTGCGTATGATGAATTTGCTAGAGCAGCGCACAAAACTGAAGTAAACATTTACTTACTAATAAATGCCCGGTTCTTATAAAAGGGTATAACCGAGGATACAGAGGACCATCTAGATGGAACTGATGAGTAGGGCAAGGTATGCAGGAAAGGTGAAGAGGGTGCATCCCCTCTGCAGGTGTGCACCAACTCAGAAGCTCTCCTGTCTCCATAGTTGGAGATTTTTATGGAGGCTTCCATAAAAGGGCATGATGGATCCTTAAGTTAATATTTAGCCCTTTTCCCTTCTCAAGAAAATAGAGGGTATAACTGAAAATTCCAAGATTCTAACCATGGCTTGGTCTTTCCAGTGACCAGCTCCCATCTGGGAACGCACACAGAATCACCTTTTTAGAACAAAAGATACTCCTGTCACCAAAGAAATTAGGATTTCAGGAGATCTGTGTTAGGAACTGGGGGCAGAGACCCAATATATATTTTCTGTATCTCACCATAGTTGGTACCTGAGTACCGTATCTGTTTAGTGAGGACCCTGCGAAAACATATGTGCCATTTCCAAACTTGATTTTCAAACCCCCCTCATTATACATAGAGAGATAGGGGTTCATAGCTATGCAGTGGCCAAGTCAGGGCCAGAACTCAGAGATCATAGATTCTGTTCCACTTGAAATTGTGGTAGTTACTATATTGCAACTTTTGTCACCAAAGAGTTTACCATTTGGATATAATATCTCTGGATAAGGGAAAATTTAGATACCATCAGGATACCCAAACAGCTGCCATGGTAGGGACTGAAATGAGCAGAAGAGATAGTTTCAGGATATCCTGCCTTATAGAGAAGGACATCCTTCAAGTGGGGTTTACTAGAAAGCAACGCCCCAATTAAGAGTATTTAGGGAATTGAAAGAGGCGTAACTGTTAGTCATAAACGTGTGTGCAGCTCAGCGTAGATTGTCCCCACCATTGGTGACCTGGGAAGGAGCGGAGGTGGGAAGTGTGTCAGTCGATGATCAGAGAGAGAGAGTGAGTGAGTGTGATTGCACCTGGTCAAACTTGAATTTTTATCCTTGTATATGGATTTGATCCTCCCATGTTACGAAGTTGATGATAGATCTGGGTCCAGTGTTTACACTGAGCCAAAAGAGTGGCAGTTGGTTTCCAGGACAACACCTCCGGTCTGGTGTGATGGAGAGTGGAGGGACAGGAGTATTGTGCCTCATGAGAATTTTGTCTTGTGCTTTAGTGAAAAATCCCTTTAGTCTGTTCTTTGGAAACTGAAGGTCTTTGTTTTTAAAGCTGAGAAATGAGAAGTATGAATGAATTTGCGATCATACGATTTTATTTTAGGTCTATAAATTCAACTCAGTTCAGCTTCTCAGAATCTGAGTAGGTGACTTGTTTGCTACTGATGAATAAAAAAAAGAAAAGTTTCAGAAAGGCTAAAATCCCAGTTGTTAGAATACATGGTTAAGACTTTAATAACATCATTGACTTCCTTTTGGAATTTTAATTTAGCAAAGGCAAAAATGCTAATTGAAACCCACTTTATATGAAAACCTAAAAGATATGCTGTACAAACTTTGGCTTCCGTTAAGACCGTGAAGTCCTTTCCCACCCATTCTTAAAAAGGCTATGTTGAATTTTAGAGTAGTGGTGTCTTCAGTACTGTCATTGACATTCGCTCCCTGTAATTTTCACCTTCAGAAAGACCAAGTCTTTGGGTTCTGGAGAAAGAGAATTGGAAAGAAGCGTAGGAAATTGACAGAAACCTCTCAGTGGGAGGGAAGACTGTTGATCTGACCTCACACGGGAACTGTTACATGGGCACAGGAAGAATGAACAGATGGCTCACTGTAGAGTGACTTGACATAGATCAGGGGAGAATACCAGCATGTCTTTACAGGTTTAACTGTGACATCTATAAACACTGTTCTAGGAGTTAGGATAGTAGTACCGAGTGAAAAATTACTGTCTTTAAATTTATAACATAGTTATAAATAAGATAGAATCTCACCCTCTTCTAATGTGAAGTGAAGAAAGGAATCAGGGTTGGTAATAAGGAAATTTATGATTATGTGTTGAGTATTAGAATATAACTGGATGCTTAGAACTATGATTTGACCATCACTGAGAAACTGTAAAAAATCCAGTCGGGGTTGGTGGCAGGGAAATTAGTCTTGGGAACCAGGTAGCGAAGGAGCACACCTCATAGATTTCTCCTCTGGCTCAGTTAGTCTATAGTGATAAAAAAATGCTAGTGGTTTATACAGTTAGCAAGGGGACATGGATAAAAAGATTAACTTTTATGGGGGAAAAAAAGGGCCAGAAAACTTTCCAGGCATTTTTTTTTTTAAGATTTCATTTATTTATTTGAGAGAGCACAAGCAGGGGAAGCACAGAGGGAGGAGAAGCAGGCTCCTCGCTGAGCACGAGCCTGCCATAGGGCTTGATCCTGGGGTCCAGGGATCAAGCTGAAGTGTCTAAGCTGAAGGCAGCCACTTAACGAACTGAGGCACTTTTTTCTTGGATATGGAGAGAAAGGGACTAACTGCTGGGTTTATGCTCTTGAGTGTTGTATAACATGGTAATCTCTTAGGAAAAGTGAAACAGTAATGTTAAAAATCCTTAGGAGCTAAGCTTCTGGACAGTATTTTTTCAAAGATGACTCAATTATAGAGAACGGTGAATTTAGAATGGTGTTTTAAGGAAATACTGATTTTTTTTTTTTTTGTCCCCTTAGGTCATTGTGGCTGATTTTTTTTTTTTTTAAATACCACTTAATGAGGTTTGAAACCATTTGTTTTGATCTTTACATGTTGGTACTATTTTTCAAAACCTTTACTCTGAGGTTTTTGACACTACTGAGATTTTAAAATGTAGACCCCCCTGCCCGAAACACTGAAATAAATGTTAGTAATGGTGTTACATTCCTAACACTTAACCGTACCATAGCAGAGGAACACTATTGCCCAGGATCTCATAACGGATCAAAAATAGGTGAAAATATAACATGATAACGCATTCTTATTTGGAGTTCGGAGTGCAGGAAACAAGCCCTGTTCCTTTCCTTGTCCTCTGCCCTTTTCCCTGCCCCACGTACAAATACAAATCTTAACCATTCTTTTTTAAAAGATTTTATTTATTTATTTGACACAGAGAGAGATCACAAGTAGGCAGAAAGACAGGCGAGGGGTCCGGGGAAGCAGGCTCCCTGCTGAGCAAAGTATCTGATGCTGGGCTGGATCCTAGGACCCTGAGATTATGACCTGAAACAAAGGCAGAGGCTTAACCCACTGAGCCACCCAGGCGCCCCAAATCTTAACTATTCTATAGAAGATTTGGTTTCCCTTGATAATCCAATGAGAGGCCAGCAGTAAAAGTCAAGAGAAATGCGCAATTTTGAAAAAACCTGTATGAATGCCGGCTACACAGTTGCCTAAACAACTGAAAGATACTTTGTTTTTATTTGTTTTGATACTTAGTTTTGTGATACTGAAGGGCTTTGGTCATTACTGGGCAAAAGCAGAAATATGAATAATCCACACATCTACTTTAGGCTTTGCTCTGTTTCTCCAAGGTTTCAGACTGTGGTTCTGATAGGAATCAACCAGTTGTAAATGATCACTATTATTTTTTAAAGCTTGTTCTTTATTCTGAAGTCTCACTCTCCATCGATGTGCTAAGTTTGTCTTTTGAGTCCTAGCGAAGAACCAAAGGCAAAATCAGAGACAAGCAAAATGGCAGGGCCCTCTCCAGGGTTCATGGGTCAATTACACCTTAAGTGTAGTATTTGTTCACTTAATTTTGCCCACTAACTTTTACCCTGACATGTGTCCTGGGAGATGGTATAGGTCTACTTCTGTGGTAGTGCCCTTGGCCTAGTTAACTGTAATGGACTCAGAATTTTAGAGCACAGCCTAAGCAAAGTTGACGAGCACCACAGTTTCTCCAAAAGTTGAATCATTCTTTTAGGGCCTGGAAACCACTTGTGTTTTCTTTTCTTTCCAAGATGATTCCCATGTGAGTAGAGAGGAAAGGTTGACATGCCATGTCAAAGGTGGTTTTCATCATTTGTGGGATTTGCTTTTATGTTTCTGCTTTGGGACTTAGGCATCTCTGTTCCAGGGAGGATGATGGGAGTTCTCCCAGCTGGAGCAGGGGAGGAGAGAACCAGATCTCAGCCTTAGAGCTACCAAGGCATTTGCACATTCTTGTTCTCACATTAGTAGCACAGCTGCCTGCCTGTATTTATTCTTACTAGATGAATGATAGATGATTGACACATCTGCCTTGTCTTCCTGGGGATCGATGCTCTTCGTAGCTGCACCTTGGGTAGGCTTATTACGTGGCATGGATGGCCGTGGAATTCATCTTCCAACTTTTATTGGGATGAAAGCTCAACTCAAATGTATCAACTTGAATTATGCCAGGATGTATGGTCGCTTGTTTTTATTGCGTGTGTTTTTTTGGGGGGAAGGGAGTTTTGTTTTGTTTTCTTGTTTTCTGTTTTTGTTTTTGTTTTTTGTATGGTCACTTTGGATGTAGCATTTCCCTTGCGTCCCTGAGGACAGGAGCTATAGACTATCCGTCTTCGTATTTCCAAGGTGCAGGAATGGCCGGCACATTGGAGGTGCTTAGTGAGTACTTGTTGATTCATGAAGGAAGGAATACGTTGTGGACGACTGATGCTGTATTTCACTGTAAAATGAGACGCACTCTTTCTTATTACAGCTGGAAATGCCGCTGTCCTCAAGTATGAGGAAAAACCTCCCAAACCAGCATTTCAGAACGGTTCCTCAGGATCCTTATATTTAAAGCCTTTGGTATCCAGAGCTCATACACACTTACTAAAAACTCCTCCAAAAGGTATGTTCCTCATTGCAGAGAAAAGCAGGAAGACAAGACTTTTTAAGTCCTTATCTTGTAGAAAGTTAAATTTTGGCAACTAGGTTCATAGCACATTGAACAGTTATTTACAAGAGTCTCCCTGAAGAAAGACACATATCTCATTTTCACAGCAAAGGAGATTTTCTCCTGAGAGACTGTAGGTTCTGTGGTTAAAACTTGATACCTATAAACACAGGTGTAAGGTAAAAATAAATGAAACTATTCCTAGTGATCTAAAACAATGAGATTGAAATCTATAATTGAATTCCCACCTTTGGTCCAAACTATGTTCTTTTTTCTGTTCTTTTTCTTTTCCTTCTTTGTATTACTCACTTAGTAATTGCCATGGCTTCGAAGAAGAACTTTCAGTTTACAAACTATGTGGTATATGCTTAGTATGCAATGTTTTCATGCAGCTTTATCCCAAATCTGAAGAGAATTTTAAGCACATTAGAAGTTGAATTCGTGCTTAGTGAATTGAAATACTGTTTCACTGAAAGAATTATGAATGAGAAACTTGAAGTAGACTGTGTGACCCATGGGAGAGGCAGTGTTGGTTTTTTTAAGAGAAATATTTTATTTACACTACTAGTAGATCTCGGCTGCTGTCGTTACTCTGGGATATAACCATCTTATCAATAACAGGAAAAATATCTTCCAGTATTTCAGTTTTAACAGGGTGAAATTGCTTAGTTATAGAGTAAGAAACAATTAAAGGGGGGGAAATAAAAAATATGTATTTGCCTTACCCTGATATCTAGGTTAAAATATATCTAATGAATTTTCTTGATTTCTATTAATCATAAAAATAAAGGAAAAATAGCTTGCAAATATATTCTTTTTTTTTTTTTTTTTTTTATTTGACAGACAAAGATCACAAGTAGGCAGAGAAGCAGGCAGAGAGAGAGGGGGGAAGCAGGCTCCCTGCCAAACAGAAAGCCCAATGCGGGGCTCGATCCCAGGACCCTGAGATCATGACCTGAGCTGAAGGCAAAGGCTTTAACCACTGAGCCACCCAGGCGCCCCTTGCAAATATATTCTTAATAGACAATTTCAATTAGAAAACAGTTTAATGAAAACAGTGCAGTGGTTTGTATGTGTGAACTGAAGAGAAGTATTCAGAACTGGACAGATAACATGTTGTCAAATATAAGTGAGGAATGTCTGCCTGGATGACACCATTTTCAAGCACTCGCTCAACATTCACACAACTCAGTTTTACCTTACGTTCAAGGGAGATACAAAGTCAGTAGACTCTGCTCCTGAGTTGTAGTTAAGAACCCCTTTTTTGGCCTTTTGATTTTTTTGTTTGTTTGTTTTTGAAGATTTTATTTATCCATTTGTAGAGAGAATGAGAGAGCCCAGCAGGGGGAGCAGCAGGCAGAGGGAGAGGGAGAAGCAGGCTCCCCACTGAGCAGGGAGCCTGATGCAGGACTCAATCCCAGGACCCTGGGATCATGACCTGAGTGGAAGGCAGACATTTAACGAATGAACCACACAGGCACCCTGAATCTGCGGTTTTTATTGACGATGATAGAGCCCCAGCATCTACACATCCACCAGTAAGTGAAAAGGGATGTCAAATTTTGGTACTAATTAACTTGCAGAGAATTGGAACTTCATGATTCCGCTGGTCACTTTATGGAATAGGGAATTCCAGTTTTCCAATACGTCTTGCTGTTGCAAGTTTTAGTATCACAGTTTTTTTAAACTTTTTTCTTTATTTAAATTCAATTAATTGACATAGGATATATTATTAGTTTCTGAGGCAGACGTCAGCAATTCATTAGTCTTAATAGTTAGTCATAATACCCTGGGCACATAATATCACAGGCCCTCTTTAATGTCCATTACCCCATTACACCATCCCCCCAACTTCCTCCCCTCCAGCAACCCTCTGTTTCTTTCTTATAAATAAGAGTCTCTTGTGGTTTGTTTCCCTCTCTAGTTTCATCTTGTTTCACTTTTTTCTCTCTTCCCGTATGGTCCTCTGACTTGTTTCTTAAATTCCTGTATCACAAAGGTTTTACTTGAGTGGGAATGAATGATTTTCATTTATAATGGCCACACATTTTTTTTTCCATTTTATTTTATTTCTTGGCCACACATGTTTTAAAAGATTTTATTGATTGATTGATTGATTTGATGGAGTGTGAGTGAGCTTCAGGAGGGTCTGTGGGAGAGACAATCTCAAGCAGACTCGTGAACTCGGAGTCTGACACAGGGCTGGACTTCACAACTGTGAGATCATGACCTGAGCTGAAACCAAGAATCAGGCACTTAACCAACTGAGCCACCCAGGGGCTCCTAACGGCCACATATTTTAAGACATTGTGGTCTCTGAGATTCTACAGATAGAATGTGGCAACCATTCTAACTAGTAATTTGCAGATGATGATGCTTTAGAATGACCGTCTCTGGGCAAATAGAAGCACTCCTAGTTTTCTTCTAGTGCCTTATCTTTGTAGCTCTGTACGTATTACCGCTACTTGTATTTCTCGTCATACTTATTAATGTATAACTGACAAAATTGTAGTCTGTTTGGTAATTTGATACACATACACACTGCAAAAGCATCCCCTGGTTGTGTTTCATACTGTGTCAGTTTGGAAAAGACGCTTCCGTATTTTTTCCTTCCTAGCTGAGTAGCAAGTGAATCGGATTTAATGCCTGGCAGTTCTAGAAATCACAACTAGCGGTTGTCTTTCATAAATACCCTGCCTTTTTTGCTGCGTCAACAGTGGAATAGCATAAACTGTGTAATATGCATGTAAATTCAGTCCTGTTAACATTTGCACTCCAGCTGTTCTTTACTGAAAATATACTCTCATTTTCCTGTCCTGTGTAATTTGTGACCGTGAATTCATATCACCCTTAAACTCTCATCCTAATGTTATTTGGAATATCATTTTATACCTAGAATATACTTGATAAAGTTGACTGTATTTCAGTGGTATTTCTTGTCTAGAACCTAAAATTTACATAATGGGTTATTTTTGAAAATACTCTTGTTTTGGGGCACCTGCATGGCTCGGTTGGGCTTTTGCCTTCCGCTCGGGTCTTCATCCCGGGGTCCTGGGATCGAGCCCTGCGCCGGGCTTCCTGCTCGGCGGGAGACCTGCTTCTCCCTCTCCCACTCCCTCTGCTTCCATCCCCTCTCTCATTGTGTCTATCTCTGTCAAATAAATAAAATCTTACAAAAAAAAAACTCTTGTTTTGAAAATATTTTTAAATGGCTATTTTTTGTGTGGTATTTTACTCAAAACGTGTTTTTTACAAATATTTCTTTTATTTTTTAGGTCCCTCAAGAAAAAACCTATTTACAGCTTTTAATGTGGGTAAGTGACAACTTTAAATATAGAGGGAGAAAAAAGAATCTTTTTATAAAGTCATGTTATCATTGCAATATTTGAATATATTTACAGTGATTTTTTTCACTGTTTTGCTTAAAACAGATTTTCAGGTTTGTGGCATAAATTTAACTGCTTATGACTAGGACCAGCATAGGTTAAAACTTGGTCAGCATGATTAACAAGCAATCTGACACAAAAGGACATTTTATTAACAACAGATAATTTTCATTTTTTAAAATGATTTTTTAAAAATGTGATCTAAAGTGGAGAATATAATTTTTTCTACAGTAAATGCTCTTTTAAAATTGTATAGTCTTCCATTGCTATATCTCAGCATTGGGTTTTAACACCTTTTAACAATTCAGCTTCACATTCTTCTGTACCTTTTTACACTTCTACTGAGCAAACTTGCATCGGTCTTTAAAACCGCTTCACACATTTGAAGCACAACTGGGAATTTAAAAGTTTTGTCTCTTGAGAAACCATAAATATTCATGAATTGTATTTACTACAGTTCCTATATTTGATCTATAGCTGATCAGGTCCCCATATACTACTGCATTTTCTAATTTAATATTCATTTATAAGGTAGTTATGTGGCTTCTAAATGCATTGAAGATTAGAACAGGAATTTAAAAGGGAGAAAGGTATTAGAGCACAATGACTACAGTTTATCGTGCTTGTGACCATGTTCAGTGTTTAAGGATATAGTATCAAGCTAGAGGTGAACAAGGGCCTTCTCTTCAGGAAGCTAGGCAGGAGGTGTAAGTTTGTGAGGCCTTGTGTTTACGAAGTAATTAAAATAGGGTTGAGGTATTAGTACAAGGAATAGCTAATACCCTTGATATTGCCCAGCTGTGTCCAGTTTCTCAGCTTAATCAAACAGGGAAGTGTGAGGGAATTATATTACAATTGTTGACCTTTTGTAAGTTCTTAAAACTAGAGAAGACTCAACCATCCAGAGTAATTTAAATTCTAAAGGTCCCCAATAGCCTGAGATTGAATATATTTTTACTAAATCTTTTCTAATTTAAAAAAACATAAACTATTCTAGACACATTGAGATTTTTATTTTCTGTTGTTTTAAATTCCTAGCACAACTGGGTTTTTCTGAGAAAAAGAGAGCTAATATGCTGTAGAATGATTTTATTTTAGAAAACCAGATAACATTTAATAGGAAGTTAGAGGGTATAACTCTGTTTAACTGAGAAACTTCCAGAATGTTTTCCAAAGTGCACCGTTTTACATTTCTACCACAGTATATGAGGGGTCTAGTTTCTTCAAATTCTTGGCAGCGCTTGATTTTATCTTTCCTTATTTCAGTCATTTTAGTGGGTATGAGATGGTATCTTACTGTAGTTTTGATTTGCGTTTTCCTGATGATAATGATGCTAAGAATCTTTTCATGTGTTTATTGGCCATTTGTAGGTCTCCTTTGGGGAAACATATATTCAAATCCTTTGCCCATTTAAAAATTATTGTATTATTGAATTGTAGGAGTCTTTATATATAACCTTAATAACCAGATCCTTATCAGATCCTGATTTGTGAATATTTTCTCCCACTCTTTTCACTTTTTAATAATGCCATTTGAAGCACTAATATTTCCAGTTTTGATGCGGTCCAGTTAATTGGTTTTTTTCTTTTGTCGCTTAAGCTTTTTTTTAAAAATTGAAGTATAGTTGACCTACAATATTTAAGGTGTAGGATACAGTGAGCATTTATATATAGCAAAATGATCACAATAAGTCTAGGTACCATCTGTAACCACAGAAAATTATTAAAATATTATTGACTGTATTCCCAATGCTGTACTTAACACGCCTATGATGTGTTTATTTTGTAAGTGGAAGTTTGCATCTTTTAATCTCCTTCACCCATTTTCCCATCCCCCAACACCTTTTATTCTTGTACAGTTGACCCCAGAACAACATGGGTCTGAACTGCATGGGTCCACTTATACATGCCCTTTTTTCAATAAATACAGTATAGTACTGTAAATGTGTTTTCTTTCCTTTTTAACATTTTTCTCTAGCTTACTCCATCGTAAGAATATAGTATATAATACATATAGCCCACAAAACATGTGTTACTGTTCTCTTTATGTTATCAGTAAGGCTTCTAGTCAACAGTAGCCTAATAGTTAAGTTTTAGGAGAGTCAAAAGTTGTGTACAGATTTCAGCTGAGGGGGAATGTCAGCACCCCTAATGCCTGGATTTCTCAAAGGCCAACTGAATTTATGAGTCTATTTCTGTTTGTTCATTTCTTTTGTTTTTTAGATTCCACATATAAGTGAAATCAAACAGTATTTGTCTTTACCTGTCCAACTTGTGTCTCTTAGTGTAATACTTTCGAGGTGCATCTATGTTGCTGCAAATGGCAAAATCTTACTCTTTTTTATGGCTAAGTAATATTTCATTGTGTATCTATGCCACATACTCTATCCATTCATTTATCGATGGACATGTAGTTTACTTCCAATTGGTTATTACAAATAATGCTGCACGGAGTATATATCTATTCAAGTTAGTGTTTTCATGTTCTTCAGATAAATATCCAAAAGTGGAATTGCTAGATTGTATGGTATTTCTATTTTTTATTTGTTGATGAACCACCATATTGTTTTCCATAGTGGCTGCACCAGTGAATGTTCCCACCAGTGGTGCATGAAGGTTTTCTTTTCCTCACATCTTCACCCACATTTGCTATTTCTTGTCTTTTCAATAATAGCCATTCTGATGGGTGTAAGATAATATCTTACAGAGGTTATGACTTGCATTTCCCTGATGATTAGTAATGTTGAACATCTTTCCATGTATCTGTTGTCCATCTATTATAAGTCTTTGGAAAAACGTCTATTCAGTTCCTCTGCCCATTTTTAATTGGACTCTTGGTTTGTTTTTGTTTCATTTTTGGTGTTGAGTTGTGTAAGTTCTTCATATATTTTGGATATTAACTCCTTATTGGATATATCATTTGCAAATATCTTATCCCATTCAGTGGGTTGCTTTTTCATTTTTTAATGGTTTCCCTTGTGCAAAAGCTTTTTAGTTTGATACAGTTCTAATTGTTTTTTTTTTTAATTGCCCTTTGCTGAGAAGACATGCAAAAAAAAAAAATATTGATAAGACTATGTTTTTTGGTTTTATTTTTTCAGGTCTTACATTTAGGTCTTTAAACCATTTTGAGTTGACTCCTGGTAATGTTTTGAATAAAGGTGATGATTGTGTACATCCTTGTCCTAGTCCTGCTCTTAGAGGAAAAGCTTTCAGCTTTTTACTGTTGAGTATGATGTAAGCTGTAGGTTTGTCATATATGGCCTATATTATGCTGAGGTATATTCCCTGTATACCCATTTTCTTGAGAGTTCTCATCATAAATGGATGTTAAATTTTGTCAGGTGCTTTTTCTACATCTGTTGAAATAATCATTAGATATTTATTCTTCATTTTGTTAAGGTGGTGTATCATGTTGGTTGATTTATGGAAATTGAACCACCGTTGCATATCTGGAATAAATCTTACTTGATCATGGTGTATGATCCTTTTAATGTAGTGTTGAATTTGGTTTTCTAACATACTGTTGAGGATTTTTGCATTGATGTTCACCAGAAATGTTGGCCAGTAATTTTAAGGCTACTATTTCCTTACTGATTTTTGTCAGATGCCTACTTATGTAAATGGAGTGTTAAAGTCCCTGATCTTATACTATTGTCGATTTCTCCCTTTATGTTTATTAATATTGGTTTGTCTATTTAGGTACTCCTATATAAGGTTCATTGATGTTTATAATTTTTAAATTGTTTTTGTTTGGTTGATCCCCTTATTGTTATGTAATTCCTTTTTTTGTTAGTCTTTGTTGTAAAGTCTACTTTGTCTGATGTGAGTATTGCTGTCCCAGTTTTCTTTTTGTTTCTATTGGCATGGTATATTTTTTTCTATCCCTTCACTTTTAGTATGTGTGACCTTGGGTCTGAAAGGAGTCTTTTGTAGGCAACATACACATGGGTCTTGTTTTTTCATCCATTCAGCTAGCCTGTGTCTTCTGATTGGAGCATTTAGTCCATTTAAATTTACAAGTAATCATTGAGAAGTATGTATTTATTGCTATTTTGGTTTTTTTTTTTATTGTTTTTGTAGTTCTTTTCTGTTGCCTTCTACTTCTCTTGCTCTCTTCCCCCGTGTTTTGATGATTTTCTTTAGTTTTCTGTTTGGATTCCTTTCTCTGTATTTTTTTTTGCTTATGTCTTATGGGTCTTTGGTTTGTGGTTATCATGAGATTTATATATAACACCATGTATAGCAATTTATGTTAAGTTGGTGGTTACTTAAGTTTTAACATTTTAAGCACTACATTTCTACTCCCTCTCTCTGTGTTTGATGTACTTGATGTCATATTTTACATCTTTTTATTTTGTTATACCTAAAATAATTATTGTGGATACAATTGATTTCACTGCCTTTGTCTTTTAATCTTTTATACTATTTTTTAAGTGGTTGGCCCACTACCTTTACCATATATATGCTTTACCAGTGAGAATTTTTTCTTTCATTATTTTCTTCTGGTTATGACCTTTTCTGTCTTCTTCTTTTTTTAAGATTTATTTATTTATTTTAGAGAGCGAACTTGTGCAAGCAGGGGAGGGGCAGAGGGAGAAGAGAGAGAATCTCAAGCAGAGTGAAGACCCCGATGAGGGGCCAGTTCCACAACCCAAGATCATGACCTGAGCCAAAATCAAGAGTCAGACACTTAACTAACTGAGCCACTCAGGAGTTCTATGACCTTTTTTGTTTCAAGAGATCTCTAACATTTCTTGTGAGGCTAACTTCATGGCGATGAACTCCTTTGACTTTTGTTTGGGAAGCTTTTTATCTCTCTTTCATTCTGAATGATAATCTGGCTGGGGAGAGTCTTCTGGTTGTAGATTTTTTCTTCTCAGACTTTGAATACAGCTTGCCACTTTCTTCTGACCTGCAGTTTATGGGGCAAAGTCAGCAGATAGTCTAATGCTGGTTCTCTTGTACGTATCTGATTGCTTTTCTCTTGCTGCTTTTAAGATTCTCATCTTTCATTTTTTTTTTTTAAAGATTTATTTATTTGACAGATAGAGATCACAAGTAGGCAGAGAGGCAGGCAGAGAGAGAGAGAGAGGAGGAAGCAGGCTCCCAGCCAAACAGAGAGCCCAATGCGGGGCTCGATCCCAGGACCCTGGGATCATGACCTGAGCTGAAGGCAGAGGCTTTAACCCACTGAGCCACCCAGGTGCCCCTCATCTTTCATTTTTAAAAAAGTTTTATTTTTAAGTAATTTCTACAGCCAACATGGGACTTGAGCTCACATCCCCAAGATCGAGAGTTACATGCTCTACCCACTAAGTCAGCCAGGTCCTCCTTATTATCTTTCATTTTTTTTTACATGTAATTATTAATGTGGTTTTTTTTTTTCAATCTCTTGGGGTTCATTTTGTTTGGGGATCTCTGTGCTTGCTTGACCTGGATGTCTGCTTCCTTCCTAAGGTTAGAAAAGTTTTGAGCCATTATATCGCCAAATAATTTTTCTGTCCCTCTCTCTATTTTATCTCCTCTGGGACCCCAGAATACAAATGTTAGTATGCTTGATGCTATCATATAGGTTTCTTAAACTATCCTTATTAAAAAATGTTTTTTTCTTTTTGCTGTAGAGCTTGGATCATTTCCGCTTGGATCATTTCCACTCCTCTGCCTTCCAGATCACTAATCCATTTTCCTACATTCTCTAATCTTCTGTTGATTCTCTGTAGTGTATTTTTCATTTCAGTTATTGTATTCTGAGCCACGATTGTTTTTTTGTTTTGTTTTGTTTTGGTTTGGTTTTTTTAGATTTTATTTATTTATTTGAGAGAGAGGGAATGAGTGCACAAGCAGGCAGAAAGGCAAGGAGAGGGAAAAGCAGACTCCCCACTGAGCTGGGAGCCTGAAGCGGGGCTCAATCCCAAGACCCCAGGATCATGCCCCAAGTCAAAGGCAGACACCTAACTGACTGAGTCACCCAGGTGCCCCGCCACAATTGTTTTTTTTCTACTGTTAGCTATCTCCTTGTTGAACTTCTCACTCTGTTCCTCCATACTGCTTTTGTGTTGGATGAGTTAATGAACATTGTTTTGGTCTCTGTATCAGTTGGATGGCTTATCTTTATTTCATTTAGTTCTTTTTCTGAGGTTTTTGTCTTAGTCTTTTTTTTTTTTTTAAGATTTTATTTACTTATTTGACAGAGATCACAACTAGGCAGAGAGGCAGGCGGGGGGTGGGGGAGAAGCAGGCTCCCCGCTGAGCAGAGAGACCCAAGCGGGACTCCATCCCAGGACCCTGGGATCATGACCTGAGCCGAAGGCAGAGGCTTTAACCCACTGAGCCACCCAGGCGCCCCTTGTCTTAGTCTTTTGTTTGAAATATATTTCTGTCTCCTCATTTTGCCTGTTTATGTTTGTTTCTATGTGTTAGGTAGATCAACTATGTATCCTGGTCTTGAAGGATTGGCTTTATGTACAAAGTCTCCTACAAGGCCCGGAAGAACAATCTCCCCTGGTCATCAGAATCAGGCATTCCATGGTGTCTTCATTTTTGGGGTGTGTGTTCTTCCTCTTTCATTGGCTCACTGCTTTTGCGGACAAACCAGTGGGTGGGGTTGGTCCCACTTCAGTTCGGGACAAGAGCTGCTTTAGCAGGGCACCATTCTGTCTGGGGCTGCCTGCTAGGTGTTACAGATAAAAGCTTCTTGAGTTGTGCGGAGATACTGGTCCCGTCTGGGTTCTCTGGCTGGGTGAGGTAGGGCTGGAGCCACTTTGCCTTCTGTTATGGGTGTGTTGAATACAGCACATCCATAAAGGAGTGTAGGGCAGGGCGAGTAGTGCTCCTAGTGTCGATGGAGAGTGTTAGAACTGGTACCCACCAGTGTCAGGCCAGCTAGACAGGAGAGTAAGAAATAGCACCAGCTAGCACTTCTGTCCTGGGGAAGTTCCTGTGGATCCCTGCCCCTTCAGTACATGCCCTGTAATTAGTCACCAGATCTCATTCATGTGTGGCCCAGGTGCTTTTGAAACTGCTGCTTTGCTGTGTCTCAGAGCAGGTAAGTTTGTGCACAGGCCTTGCTGAGAATGGAGTCTTCGTTTTCTGTAGCCCTACCGTTCTCCCGGAGTTAACCCTCATCGATTTTCAATGAGGGACTCACTTCTGGGTGCCAGGCCCTCAGGGTGGAGGTGCCCAGTGTGGGGCTTGAGCCCCTTGCTCTTCAGGGAGCCTCTCTGGAGCTGTGATGGCCCTCTTGCTTGATATTATTTTGCTGGAGGTGTGGGTTCCACAGACACTGTGTCTCTACACTTCCTGCTCGATGTTACTTTTCCTTTATGTCTTTGTGGAAGAGCTGTTCTGCTAGTCTTGAGGGCATTCTCAGAGAGCTGTCTATTTGTAGTTGAGGCCTTGGTGTGTCTGGGGGAGGGGGTAAGCTCAGGATTCTCCCACTCAGCCACCTTGATCCTCTCTCTGGTTCTAATGCTCTGTAGAAGCCGTTGATTCATGCAAGGTCATGAAGCTTTATGCCCTATTATAAGATTTTTAGACTTTAAGCTCTTGGGCTTAGATCCATTTTAAGTTAATTTTTGTAATTGAAATAGAGGGTCCAGCTTCATTGTTTTACATGTAGATATCCAGTTGTCCCAGAACTGTTTGTTGAAAACACTAACCTTTCCATATTGGATTTGTCTTGGCACCTTTGTTAAAAATAGTTGCCTGTAAATGTGGGAATTTATTTCTGGACTCTCAAATCTATTCCATGGATCTATGTCTCTCTTTGCTAATACCACACTGTTGCTTACTGTGGTATATAATAAGCTTTGACATCAGGTAGTGTGCATTATTCTAACTTGTTCTTTTTCAAGATTCTTACGGCTATTCTGGGTTCCTGGAATTTCTGCATGAGCTTTTGGGTCAGTGTGTATTTCTGCAAAAAATAAGCTGTGATTTTTATAGAGATTGAATTGAATATATAGATGAATTTGGGGAGTATTGCCATTTTTACAATATCAGGTATTTTGATCCATGATTATGGGAGATCTTCCCTTTTAGTTAGATCTTCTTTTTTTTTTTCCTTCAATAAATTTTTGTAGTTTTCAAGATACAAGTTTTTCAGTTCTTCTGGTGAGTAATTGTATGCAACTTTTCTATGCTTTGGAAAGTGCTATTGATATTGGTCACAGTAAATGTGCTGGTTAAATAAATCTAATATGCCGATCTTAATCTCAGTTAAATCTGAAACATGGAAAGGCATTCTTCATTCAGGTCTCAAGTCTATAATCATGTAAACTGTCACAACGGATATTTTTTTGATAGGCATAGTAAATAATCCCAGTATAGTATCCCTTTTCTGCGATAAACTATTAGCATTAGACATTTTTCCTTTCCACAATGTTGGACTGACTCTATGCCTTATTTCCAAAGCATATCATTGACCTTTGACATAAGTAACCCTTGACAATTAGGGTTATCAGATTGGCAAATTAACTCCTGATGAAATGAGAAAAGAAGTGGAAATTATGCATCATGTTTTGGTTTTCTTCGGCAAAGCCTTTATCTATGGAGTAGAAATGAGATATATGACAGATTTAGAGAATTCCTGTCTCCAGTTAACCCTTAATAATCAATGTCGTAATAATGGCAGTGGAGAAGACGTATTTTAAAGGGTCTGTGTTGCAGTTTAATCTCAATTATGTGGCATGAATATGTATTTTTTTCAAAATTCATAAACATGACTTTTCCATTGATTTTCCAAGTTGATGCTTACCTATTTAAGACTAACCTAGTATTATGATGAACCCACTGAGGAAAAGTCTGTGTGTTGGCTTTTAGAGAGATAACTTTGATGTTAACTTGTGTCCAAATAGCCAGTGACTTGGGGCGCATCGTGTAAGCTCTCTGATTATAGTTTCCTGTGTAGTTGAAACGACTGACCACTAGGTTTCTGCTATAATATTCTATGACTGCAGAGCACCTAGACTTTCTTCATATTCTGCTTTTGCAAATGGTCTTTTAGACATTGTTCCACATACAAACATGTTCCTCTGAGCATTAAATTTTAAGTATTTGTACTATGGCTTTGAGATAGTTTTCTTTTTTTTTTTTTTTAAGCATAAATAGTGGTGAAGATTAATCTGACCATCTCTTCATATTCATAGTCACTTAATTGTGGAGGTTTGCTAAATTCTAAAAAGTGTAGCATGTAGAGGTTTAAGTGTCACCCCTTGTTTTTTTGGTTTTTTTTTAAATTTTGTGATTTTAAATAAATCCAGATAACTTTATGTCCTGTTTTGTTGCTTAACATGAGTAATCACTTCTAGGGATTAGTATATTTCGCATATGCAGAAACTTTTAACTACTCCTCTTAAATATTTGAGGTACCTCTATTACATACATAAATGATTCTATGATTGGGCATTTCTCACTTTCAGGGTTTGGGGAGATTGCTTGGCATAGATTCTTGAAAGTAGTTTAAGTAAATCAAAGCCTATGTATTTGTCGTCATTTCACTCAGATAAATGAATTGTTTTCCAAAAGCCCCACATCCCTTTATACCATGACTGCAACAGGAGAGCGTTGGCTTCACTGTACTCTGGCCAACATTGGGTATTGTTTTTAAACTGTGACTAATGTAATAATTGAAAAGTGTATGTCACTGTTTTAGCTTAACTTTTCATCAGTTACTTCAAAGACACTTTGATTATCTTATAAGATAACAAAGAGGAGCAGAAAGAGAGTAAACTTTTGAGGTGTTGAATATTGGTTTGAATCTTAGTCTTGCCACCTTCTGCTTGTGTCCTGACCTTAGGCTGTTTGCTAAGCCTCTCCAAGTCTCAAATCTCTCATTTGGGAATATGGGAATGTTCTAGGAATAATTCCCAGGATAGGTAATTTTGACTTCATAAAGTTATCGTATAAAAAGCTTTCAAGTGGTAGCCCCTTCTGCTGCAAGGGATGGTGGTGATGGGAATCCCTTCCATTGTTCTGAGAATTCTATTGGCTTATTCAGAGTTCTTTTGCAGGAGGTTGAATTATTTTAAATCCTTAAAGCAAGCAGGAAAAGCCACGTTAAGTCAAGAACTATCCTCATGAGATCTAGCTGCTGTAATTTATTTAAAGAATCTGATGCTAAAACATTTTAGCCAACATTGATTCTAAATAAAACTTGGTTTACTGTTTATAAGGAAGATGTCACATGTACCAATACTATAATTACCTTGGTTCTCCTGCACATTAAAGCTTTTTGGGATACCAAAGCATGAGAGATGTATTTATCCAACTCCCCCCCCCCCCCCATTGTTTTACACAACGTTTTCAAGCTCAGGAGCCATGGTGTCTGCCTTGGAGACTAGAAAATGCACTGCTCCTTGCCTGCCCATTTACTAAATACAGCACAGGAGGATAGGGTTGCTTTTTGTACCTCCTATTTCCAAGTGTTGGGAAACAGCTGAGAGTTGCAGACCGGCTCCGATGAGGTACTAGTGTAGCCAGCACTCCCCCTGGTGAAAAATGATGAGCCTGTCTTTCCGTGCTGCTTTAGGATTATAACTTTTATCCTACGTGAAAAGCAGATTTTGTTTTGATGTGTGATAAATTTAGTGTTTCACATCAGGGAAACGTGTAGCTTATTTAGCAAATCTTGTCGGGACAAAGGCTATCTTTTCAGCAGGAGCTAGGTCCCTACTTCACACACCACATGCAAAAATGTTCCTTTCTGGTGGAAATTTTAAACAAAAAGTAGAATGAAAAGAGCGCTCAGAATATGGACTTGAATAGAAAAGGCTTTTTTCCAGGAACATTAGTACAAAAGAAAAGGTGGATAATTATGACAACAAAAGTTTTAGACTTGCCTTTTGTCACATACATTATAAACAGGTGGGGAATATCAACCATAAGTAGATTTGTTGTGTTTATTTTTCAATTTATACAAGTATCAAATCATGTTGTACACCTGCAACTAACGTGCTGTCCGTTATGTCTCAAAAAATTATAAACAATATTAATAGCAAGCACATTCATTCCAGATAGGACTCTTTCAAACCAGCCGGTAAAGATGACCCCGCGGTAGAAATGTAAATGGACAGACACGAAAGAAAAAATAGGAAGCGCTAGGAAATGAGAAAAAGTTTACAAACGGCTAATTAACAATGTACTATCGGTGCTTGCATGTTTGGTTTTTTTTTTTTTGAAGATTTTATTTATTTATTTGACAGAGAGTTCACAAGTACACAGAGAGGCAGGCAGAGAAAGAGGGGGAAGCAGGCTCCCCGCTGAGCAGAGAGCCCAATGTGGGGCTTGATCCCAGGACCCTGAGATCTTGACCTGAGCCAAAGGCAGAGGCTTAACCCACTGAGCCACCCAGGCGCCCCAGTGTTTGCATATTTTTAAGAGGAGTACTTGGTGTTGGTGAGTGAGTGAGTGAGGAATGGGAACCATGCACATACTGCTGAGGGCATATAAATTATAACAGCCTTTGTGGAGGCGGTGTGGGGACATAGAACAAAAGTCTTCTACCCAGGAATTCCATTTATCAGAACTGTTTAAAGGGAAATTACTGATTTTCTTATTTTTTGCCTTTCAGAATTGTTTAGAAGGGGGAGGGGGTGAATTGAAAACAACCTGAATGATTTAAACAACACCTGTTTAAGTTAAACCACTTGTTTAAATTATGTTCACTGACATTTCAGTGATAATTCTGAAGCCTTTAAAAAACAATATAGAGGGTCAGCTAATGCCTTGGAAAGATAAGTGAGAAGTTTTTAAGTTTATTAAATTCAGTCATCTTGTATTAAAATTAAGTTTAAAAATTGGTTACAGAGCATTATGATCTATAGGTAATTTAACTTTTATTTTTTAAGGAATATTCTATAGTAATGGGTTTTAGCTTTTAAAAACATTTTACATGGCTAAAACATAACATCTTTCATTTTTTGGAGACCAAAGAAATAAAAGGCAATGTCACTGGGTCTTGGAGAACTTATAATCTTATGGGTAGGTGGAGGCTAAAATTTTTTATAATTGTTTTATGTGGTTTTTAAAATACAATGTAGGCATTCTTCTTCCTACTAAGGAAGAGGACATTATGGAAGAATTGGACCCTGAGTTGAACTTCCTACTGTTGGAACAGAGATGTGAACATAAGACAGTAAAGATGACGAGGCATAAAAATGAAGAAAATATGGCAGTCGTGTTGTGTTAGGGACAGTATGGAGATAAACATTAAGATGGGTACACTTGGTGTTTGAGTTCTAGGGAAGATTGGGCAGAGATGCTTGGATCCCTGGTTTGAATATTAATCTTCTGCAGATTCTTCATGATCATCAGCAGTAAACACGTCCGTCCTAGTGTGGTTGCATTTCCTGGCATCTAAGCAGCCCTGTACAGTGCATGCTTGAATAATATTTAGAATCATGACATCACTGTGCTCTAAATTGACCCTGATTAACTACCTGTGCATGTACATACATGCACACACTCTCTCTCTCTCTCTCTCTCTCTCTTCCACACAGACTGCAGTGGATCTGTGGTTCTCTTGAATGTACTAGGATGCTAGAGCATATTGACCTTCCAAACACTTACATCTTCCATATCACATCTTTTTTTGTTTGTATATTAAACCTTACTAAAGACTTTGCACAATTTTTATTTTTTATGCGTGTCATTAATAGAAGCTCCACTTAATTCTGTACCCTTATTATAAAGCTAATCTGTCACTTCAACTTACTTAAAAGTCTATTTTTTTGGACTCTGTGATCCTTGTTTTTTTTTTTTTTAAATGGAAAAATAGAGAAGCTTACGGCAAAGAAATTGAAAATCCTGCCTACTCACTCTCAGCATTGCTGACATTTTCGTATACTTGCTCAGTGTTTTTTCTTATTCTTTAAAGTTGAGATCCTATGATACATACAGTTTTATTTTTTAAAGAATTTATTAGAGCAGAGAGAGCATGCCCATGAACGGGAGTGGGGGATGGGTGGGGCGCTGAGGGAGAAGCGGACTCCCCATCGCTGAGTACCTTGGGATCATGAACTGAGCCAAAGGCAGATGCTTAAGTGCCTGAGTCACCCAGGTGCCCCTATCCATACAATTCTAAATCATGGTGTTGTTTTCCTACTTGACATCCAAACACAAGTTTTGCTGCCCCTCATAAAAACTCCTTTTATTCCTAAATTTTATAACTGTAATAACATTGTTCTTAGGTAACAAAAGTTCCTTGGTGATCTCTAGATATTCTCTTCACTTAAGACTTTGTATAATGACAAAGATGGGCACTTCTCTTTGGGTGTTTCTCCTATACTTGGAGGAACTTCAGAAACTATGCTGGTGCACAAGTGATTACTGACCAAATAAGTAATCAAAAGAAACTCTTTGAGCCCATTTAAATATCCATGCTTCCGTGTCCACCCCTCTCCAAAGTTTATGTGCCATAAAAATAGTTGTAACTCTCCACTAACCACTCATTCGGTTATTTGAAAGAGCAAATACATGTGAGTATTTAGGGGAGTATCTGGCACCCAGATTCTGAGTAGGTGGTTACTGTTCATGAAAAGGCTCACTTGCGCTGGCTTGCCACCAGGGGGCAGACTGTGTTGGGAAAGCAGTGAAAACCCAGCCGGAGCCTTTGTGTCTTTTATCTAGTACACCTTTCTTGTGTGCATGCCTAGGTAGGTGTACCTGACTGCTTTGCAAGCAAGGAGTACTCTCCGACTTCTGACCTGACTAGCACTGCCTTTTAAATTCTTACAGTTCTTCGTTCTGTTGTTTAACGAGATCATTCGAAGGATGTTTACTTCTAATATATGTGGTATAACTTTGTGTAGTTAAAGTGAAAATTTTATGGAATGTGGTGGGTTGGTGGCATGTTGCTGATTTCTTCTTTTGGTTAATCTAGGCTAAAAGATTTCCCTTGTAGCCAGTTTAGCCTAGAGTTTGCTATTACTTCAACAAGAGAAAACAAAACAAACAAACAAAAAAAACCAACCAAACAAACAAAAAAAAAAAATCCTGCATGACAGCTGAAATGGGATTGTGTATCAAATCTGTTTTTAACAGCAATATTTAATTTGATTCTGTTTATGATTGTAATGCTGATTGATATTTTAGTTGTTCCAAGGTTTTTATGGGGGGGGATGGCAGGAGGAGAGGCGATTGTGGCATATTCATATGCAGAATCTGGAAAAAGGGTGATTGTTTAGTAATAAACTGTGATAAAGTAGAAAGGAAACATCTCATTGTAGCTTTCCTTTAATTCCTTGGTTATTTATGATTGTGTTGCCATGGGTGTGGTGTGTTTTCAAGATCCATCCTGTATCAACAAGTTGTACCTTTCCCACAGCTAACCCTTGATAGATAATTGGGTTTGTGTCTCTTATTGACAGCTTCTAAGATAGTAGGCTCCCGGGGTTGAGGAAGAGGAAGAAGGAATTATTCAGAATGTCCTTTCCTGCCCAGCTCCTTCTGTCTTCACACCCTAAATGCTCCGTAGACTTTCTAAAACAGTAGCTGTGCCCTGCACATTTTGATAGTATTTATTAGGGTTATTTACAGCTACCAGTTTCTACATTTATTTCTAAGTCTTGTTTTCTTAGGAAATCTTGGAAACAAGCAGAGATCCTTTTCTGCACATTGTTTTCTTTTTTAAAAGAAAGAAGGGTTATTAGGTTGTTCCTGATTATTAGTATTACTTTTGCTTAAGTGAGCATATCGGTGGCATAATTTTCTTACATCCATAACTTCATCTTACTTTTTTTCCATCATATTTTAATGTACTTTTATAAACTACTCTACCTAAATAGACATTTAACAGATTTAACAGATTGCAGTAAAACAGATCCAAACTTGTTCCTAGTCTCAGAACATTACTATGAGAGGCCATCTAATTTTCCATAAATACAACTGATTAAGCAGTAAGCATCGTCTTGAAAATGTGACCTGATTAATTTTATTCCTCTTTAACTATTATATTACATCTGGTAGGGAAATTGCCAAACATGACTATTAAAGTTGAGCTTTAACCTTTTATCAATCTGTCATTAATAGAAGTTTTATTAAAACTGTATCTGGGAACATCTATTACTTGAAACCATTTAAAATAAGTGTATCCAAAGTACCAGGTTTATATATAGATTTATATACAAAATATTTGAAAAAATGCCCTGTGTTATCAGTGTGAATATAATTAAAATTCTTAAAATCAGAATATAGATGACTGGGAAAGAAGTCTTAATTTTCTCCTATTTCCTAAATAAGGATTTACTGCTCAAAGTAATTTTCCTTAGCAATCTTTCAAGTAGTGAGAGAATCCGTGACATTATTGGTTGTTATATAAAGCTCCTAAGACCACCCACTTTCTCCTCCCCTTCACCATCTCGGATGAAAACCATAACAGCCCCTAAGCATGTACAGTGTGATGTAATCCGGAGGCTGCTTACTGCTGGATCTGTGAACAGGAGATTTTAGTCAGAGGAAGGGTATTGTTTTGGCAACATCTGGAAGTGAAAGCGGAAGCCAGGAACACTTCGATAGCTCTGGGCTTTTTTTTTTTCTTTTGTGTATGTGCGATGGAATGACATTTGCTATGTAGGCATGTTTTCTCCTGCTGTTTTTTCTTGGCTTTGAAGAGTACTGAGTTTACAAAGACAGTATGTGATAGTCCCCGGAAGCTCCTTCTTCTGTGAGATCTTTTCACCTGTTCTGAAGACATGCTGTTGTCTCCCAAATTCTCCTTATCCACCATTCACGTACGACTGACTGCCAAAGGACTGCTTCGAAACCTCCGACTTCCTTCAGGGTTTAGGAAAAGCACTGTCATTTTCCATACAGGTTTGTCTTGCAGAAATCTCTGTTGAGTGGTGCATGGGGGACGTGATTGATTAACTTGCAGCTGCTTATCAGAAATTTTCTAAGGAGATAGGCACTTGAGGAGAGACGGCTCTGACTGAACGAGGCTTTCTTCGCAGAAATAGGCATCTTGCCCTTAACATTTTAATGTATGAACATCTCATACTTTGATTCTATATAAGCAGCTGTGCGTGCGTGTGTGTGTGTGTGTGCGTGTGTTGTTTATAGAGAGCAGAATTGTTGCCTTGGTGCTCCCTCTTTTCTGATGCGAACAAGATCTGTGAAAATCAACAACTGTTAAATTTACATTTTGCTTCAGATGATTTTGGAAATGGGGCATGTGTGAATTAATATTTCTCTTATCCTTAAAGGAGGAGACGAAGTGAGAGGGTTTCTATAGTTTTCATTATGTACTTTCTCACTGAGATTGTGATAGGTTAGTTTAACATGCTGAACGATTTCTACGCTATTTACAAAATATTTCCTAAATTATTTCCAAATTAAACATCCTGGTAGTTGTGGAGCAGTAATAAGTGAGCCACAAAAACTAAACAAAACTCAAGTTTTCCTGGCTTCCTAGTGAAAATATTTGCAATCACAAAAGCCTGCCTTTGATATTTATGCGCGTATCTGCTTTTATGCTCTGTGCCTGAGACAGAAATAAAAGTGTGTGTTTTAGGCATCTGTGAACCTGCATGCTCACTTTTAGAGGATTTAGTTAATGGCCTCACATTGTTCCTTTTGTTCCAGATAATAATTGCAGCTATGGTAAATTATGTTGGTTTTAGTCTGTAAAAACAGGTGTGTTATTATATTTGATTCTGGCTGGTGATTGTTGACTGTAATAAGACTGAGTATGTAAACAGATTTTTTTTTTTTTTTTTGCTTCTTACTCTTGTCAGCTCTGATGTGTCTTGTTTTCCATCTCTGTCCCTAGTGATTTTTTTTTTTCAGCTGACTGTTTTTAGTTTTCCCAGAGGCATCTCCCTTCCCTGTGGGATAGCTCTCATCTTTTCCAGCACCTTCTCCTCATGTTTCATAACTCCCCTTGACCTGTCACTGAAGTCTGCCAACCTCCCCGTCAGCCTGAGCTGGCAGCTGAAGGTAAATGAGTTGTTAGGAGGCAGAACAGTGGCTCTCTCTCTCCCAGCCTAAATACCCCTGTCATTTTTTCTTTTTTTAAAGGTGAAGAAACAAAAGGGTGTCTTGTATTTGCAAAAATCTGTATGATCTAAAATAGCTTTTAACTTAAAAAAAAAAAAATCTGTGCTCCAAGAAAAGGAGAAAGTCAAACTGTACAGAGGTTTTGCAATTCCAAGTGACCTGTGTCTTGCTCGGGCCCCCTGCCCTGTCTCTGGAGGCCACCACTGTCCTGGGTGCTTGCAAAGCCTTCCAGTAACTTGCTCATCATATGTAAGCCTATGTGGATTTTTATAGACTCTTTGGTTATACAGAAATTGAAGCACATATACGTGTGGATATATATGTATACACACACACACACACACATATACACTTCTATAGCTTGCTTTTTAAAGTTAATGTATCTTGGATTTTCATGTCAACACATGTTTCTCTCCCTCTGCTTTTTAATCGTCATGGGCGCCATGATCTTTTTAACCAGTCTTCTTCTGGTGAACATTTTAAGTCATTTATTGTATTTTCATGGAGCAGATAAATTTCCAAGCAGCTTAAGCAAAAGATAAAAGGCTTTTATTATCAGACTTTGACTAATAGTTGCTATTTTAGGTACCTTTTGTTTTTGGAATTTCTGTAGAAACACTTGGCAACATTCGTTTGGCTGCAGTGACCTTTATGGAGCCTGAGTGCACTTAACAGTGCTCTAGTTTACCTTCTTTTCCACCAGGAAGTCAGAGGTCCAGAGAAGTGAATTAACATGCTCAAGGGCACACAGGGGCAGAAATGGGATCAAAACCTGGCCCCTCCGTTTAGAACTCTTGGCTTCTAGATTTTCTTGGCTGTGACTTCTGCTGTAATTGTGTTAGAGCTGGTGAATAGTAGTAATTAAATAAGAGTTTTTTCCTATGAGGGAAGCATTTAAAAAGTATGTAAAGAACATAATTCTACTTAACCCCAGTAAGAGTCTTTTGTGAGATTATCCCATATTACAGAACTTAAAGGTCTGAGACATTTCTCAATGAAATGGATATTGAAGTCCCTGCATGGATTCTTATGGGCTATAAGCTGTAACTCATGTTTGTATTTTTAATAAAGTGGGTGCTCTTGGCCTTGGTTGCCAAAGTGGCAGTGGGCTGACCTGGATTCTAGAACCAGAGTAATGGCTGAATGTAAAAACAAAGAGAGATTTCAAATGATGGAGTCTCAGAATCTTCGAACCAATTAGTCATGGATAAATGATGAAGAACCATGATTCAGCTGCGACTAATGTTATACATCGTGTCATGAGTATTAACTAAATTTGGGTGATAAGGAAAGAATGAGTTTAGATAAGATGAATTTTCAGGTGTAATACATCCAGGATTTTTTAAACTATACTCAGAAAAATTCATAGCATTTGAGGTTAAAGGGGCCTCAGAAATCATATCATCTGACTCCTTTATTTTGAAGCTCTTTGTGAGTAACCAAGGTCATTCCCTTGGTTCCTAGCAAAACTAAGGCTACAACCTCAGACTCTTGGAATCCATGTCTAGTGCATGTGACTCTTGATCTCAGAGTTGTGAGTTCAAGTCCCATGTTGGGCGTAGAGAATAATTTAAATAAAAACTTAAAAAAAATTGATTAGGGGCGCCTGGGTGGCTCAGTGGGTTAAGCCTCTGCCTTTGGCTCAGGTCATCATCTCAGTGTCCTGGGAAGGAGTCCTGCATCGGGCTGTCTGCTCAGCAGGGAGCCTGCTTCCCCGTCTCTCTCTGCCTGCCTCTCTGCCTACTTGTGATCTCTCTCTGTCAAATAAATAAAATCTTTAAAAAAAAAAATTGTTTAAGCTCTATGACCAGCATGGGGCTAGAACTCAAGACTGTGAGATCAGAAGTCGCATGCTCTACTGACTGAGCCAGCCAGCCCCCCACTTTTGCCTCTTTCCAGGCTGTCTTTCACATTGCATGATTCATTCAGTCATTTCATAAGTGAGTACCTATTAGACATGGACCATGTGCCAGGTTCAATGCTGGATGCTGAAAATAAAACCAAGACTAAGTCACACATAGCTCCTTCCTTCTCACAGTCCATAGTTAAACAGAACATCAAGTGATTTCGGTAGAACTTGGGCTAGACGCGGGGGGAAGCTCCTAGCAGGTGAAGCTAACTTTATCTAGGCCTTCCAGAAGACGTGCCGGTTTAGCTGGAATCTCAGGATATGTGGAGTTAGCTAAGAAACAGAAAGTGTTCCAGGCAGAGAAAATAGCCTGGGAAAGCCTGGAGCTAGGGAGAGGATGGCTCCTTCAAGGAAACAAAAGAATTTTAATATGCCTGAGCATAGAGGGTAGACAGAGGTGAGAGCAAGAAGGAGGGTGATCACAGGGACCCAGGCAGATCGGGGTCCCTTTCATTGGCCCCCTATTTAAGGGGACCCTGTGTGCTCCAGTATGTCGTTCTTGGGTGGCACCCATTCACAGAATGTGTTGTCCGATCCAAGATGTCATGGCCTCTGTAAATAGGGTCAAGCCAAGGGAACGTGAATTTGTCAGCATCTGAGTGATGTTGCTGGATGTCCAGCATAGACCAAGATCTCCACGTCAGGAAAGTGCTAATCTTCTACGTAGTCTAGAGGTGATTTCCTTGGCTTGCCAAAACGCTGGCAATAGTTTGTCTTGCCAAAATAGTCCACTCTATTTCAGAGTTTTGCATCTGCATGTGGGTTCTAACTTTATAATGAGTCTTGGAAGGAAAAGAATCTTCTTAGTTGAAATATTCCTGACCACCAGTTTTATTAGAATTGTTTTCCTTTGGAGTTGGAGATACCTGTATTAATTATAATGAAAAGTGCGATTTTGAACCTCAGAAAGTTAAATATATATTTTTGATTGAAGTGAAGGCAGCTCATTGCACTCAGATTTGTTTTCACTGACCTAGTGAGATTAAAAGCAGTTATTACAGGGGCGCCTGGGTGGCTCAGTGGGTTTAGCGTCCACCTCTTGATTTCCGCTCAGGTCATGATCTCCGGGTGGTAGATCCGTCCCAGAGTCATCTTCCCTGCTGGGTGTGGAGCCTGCTTAACACTCTATCTTTGCATCTCTCCCTCTTTCTAAAAAACAAATGAAAGCAATTATTATAGCAAAGAGGAGGGGTGTAGTACATATATATTGAGGAGGGGCAGAAATACAGTTTTCAGAGAGGGAAGGGAAAGGGAAAGAGAATGTCAGGCAGACTCCCCATTGAGCATAGAGCAGAGTCAGGCTGGATCTCAGAGCTCTGAGATATTGACATCATGACCTGAGCGCTCCAGAGGAGGGGCCGAGGTATTATTAATAAAACAATATATTTCATTTACCTAAAGCCAAACTAAAGAGAGCCATTTTGACAGTTCATTAAGAACAGGGCAGAATATGAATAAAATTGTTTGGTTAGAATGCAACCATCAAATTATATTTAGTATTCATTTTTGAGACCGTCAAGAATTGCTTTTAGTTGCAATTTAAGCCAGCTTAACCCAGAAGAAAATTATTTCACCTAACTTGTTTGTTTCACCTAAAATGTTCAGTGGTTCAGCAATATCAGGATCAACATCTCTATTTACTTGGCTCCCTCCTCGTGACTATTGCCTCCTGATCTCACCATTGCTCCACCAGGCAGAAAAAAAAAAGGGGGGGGGTGGGTGGCTGGTGCCAACTCACAAAGCTTACATCTCATTGGCTAACTCGCAGTCACATGGCTAGCTACCTGCAAGGGAAGCTAGGGAATTGAGTGACTTCTCCAGTCTCCAGGGCATAAAGATACGATAGAGAGTTTTTCCATAGTATCTGACCCAGAGAGCGTCAAACCCTTAATTCTCAAAAGCTGATATTAGCTGCTTATAAATGAGGGGAGTATATCCTTTGACAAGTCTGATCTTGCAACAGAGGTTGATACTTTTTTTCTCTTTCATGACCTGTATGGGTTTGGGTAATGATTACCTATTTTGTAATTATTTCAGTTAAACACTTTGAAGTCGCTTTGGATATAATTTGATTTTGATGTTAAATGAAGTAATTTTCAGTGATAATATATTGAGAAAATGTCTCAACTTGACATATGGCTTTTATATATTTAAAATGTGTTAACAAAAGGTTAATGTTTTCATTCGTACAGTTGTGGTAGGTATTGCCAAGGTGTGACTAAATAAACTTGAATTTGTCTTGTGTTTCTCTGTCACACTACAAAATGCAGAAGTCAAAGAAGCTATTTTTAAAAGTTTCGTAAGAGGTGCCTGGGTGGCTCAGTTGGTTAAGTGCCTGCCTTCAGTTCAGGTAGTGATCTCAGGGTCCTGGGATCAAGTCCTGCCTTGGGCTCCCTGCTCAGTGGGGAGTCTGCTTCTCCCTCTCTCCTTGGTCCCCCCTGACCTGCTCATGCTGTCTCTCCCTGTCAAATAAATAAAATCTTTTTTTTAATGTTTCCTTTTTTTTTAAAGAAAGCGTCCATTAAAAAAAAAACAGATTAGAACTTGTATGTAAAAAATTAAAGATTCAATCATTTGTAGATTACAAAAGACATCAAAGGGACCAAATTCAAGAATAACAGATGAGAGACTTAGCCTTCCACCACTGCCTTGTTCCTGTACTGTGAATCCACATTCTTCTTTTGGCTTCGTTGAAAGCAGGCTTGAAGATCTTGCTGGCCTTTTGCCACACTGATAAGCACTTACTGAGAACTGATGTTGTGAATGGCGTTCAGCTGGAAATGTTCGTCATAGATCCAAACTTCACTCCCGTAGGAGCTGTGGCGGTCTTTGAGCTACAGCTTTGCTATGATGCTAAAAAGTGCTGTTCTGTAGTCAGACTGGTCTACTGAAGAAGGCAGTGATGTGCTAAATCAATTTTCACTCATAATAGGTAATGTTTTGATAAGTTCTTTTTAAGGATTTTATTTGTCAGCACAAGTGGGGGAGTTGCCGAAGCAGAGGGAGAAACAGGCTTCCCACTGAGCAGACAGACAGATGCGGGACTTGATCCCAGGAGGCTGGGATCATGACCTGAGCAGAAGGCAGAAGCTTACCTGACTGAGCCACCTGGGCATTCCATGTTTTGATAAGTTTTTAAAAGTTAGCTGTAACTCACAAGTTTCACATAGCTGAAGTTTTTACCACACAAAGTTGTGTTTTAATGTAGGAATCTGTTTTCTCCCAAACGTGGGAAGTACATCACATATTACAGTTTGGAGTTAGAGTCAGGATAGGAAGCATAGCAGCGTCTTTCACCAGGAGCAATAGAGGGCTATGGCAAGAAAATTTAGTAACTATGTAATTAGAACAATTGAAATATTCTGATTGAGTTTTGGTTAATCGAGAACCACCCTCTAAATAAAACAATACAAATTTTAATACTTTGTGTTAGTTCTAAAGCATGTTTTAGAGCTAAAAGTGTTTCATTGAAAGTATATGCATATTATTTATTAAGTAAAAAGACATCAGATGTGGTTTTAAATGTTTCCAACATTGAACATCATTTTTCTGTGTTTGTCTTAAGTGATATGTCGAGTTATTTTAGCCTGTGAGTGTTATTTTTATAAATAGCAATTACCCAGCTCTTAGGAAAACTAAGACTAAAAGCGCTTTCTTTTGGGTGAGAGACTTGTCTTTTTCCCTTTGTTCCCTGGTGACCTGAGTTGGAGGCCTGGTCTCTTAAATTTCTTTTTCTTAACTGGTTAGTACCTTGAGAATCAACTTCTCTTTTCTGTGGTTTGTGTCATAGACGTTTCTAATGCTGATTGTTTTAACTGGCTATTTTGTGTTTCAACTGTAGGATACTCTGTGGTCTTTAATACACATTTTTGACCCACTTTGGCACATTTGGGCACATTCCCTACCCCTGCCGCCTCCCCCATTCAGGTCTTTTGCCTGCATGTGCCTGGGTTCAGCTGTGCCGTTTTCCTGAGTCTCCTATGTGGCTTTGCAGCTTGGGTCTGCAGCAACAGAGATGCAGTGCTTCCGGACGCTATCTGCGGCCGAGTGAGCCCTCACCCACAGGGGATGGCCTCAGGGACACAATGGTGACCTCACATGAGCCGGCTAGCTCAAGAAGAGATAGCATTCAAAAATTCCAGGCTAGCAAATGTGCTTGAGGTAGGCACTGCGAAGTTAAGGGCCTTGTAGAATTTTGTGGTGACAAAATGTTATTCTCAGTGCTGTATTCTTCTCTGTGTTAAATAAAAAAGGCACCTTGGGGGGTTTATGTCACAATTGCTGAAATCCAAAGAACCGGTTGGTATAAGCCGGCTTTGGGATGTCAAGCAGTTTTTTAGCTACCTGTTAATTTGGGTAAGTCAAAATGATCATTCAGACCAAAACAGAAGTCCACATGAAGGCTAGAGTTTAATATTTTAGGTAATTTGTTTAATAATAAGAGGGGAAAAGCCCGTAGCAGTGACTGCTGTCTTGAGAAACAGCATCTCATTCACATTGGTGAGAACTTGCTGGATATGTATTTTATCCCTTTCCTTATGCTCTGAAAAGTCCTATCCAATTTGCTCATATATAGTGAATATAACAAGAGATACTTGTTTCCTGTTTAAGTTTATTTTTCCTCTATTTTTTGATGAAATTCCACTGTACCTGATGAAATTTTGATGTTAGATGATTGCAATTAAGATACTTACATTCAGTATCTTCACAATTGTTAACGCTACAGGACGAAAATTGTATTACTTGCAGATTTTTTGCTCTGTTTCATTTTTATACTCTTTTAGTCCTGAAATTCATAAACTTACCATTTAGTTGAACTTCTAGATTATTTAGAGAACCAGTGAATCGAGGGAGGTTAATATCTTCTTGAAAGTATTTCTGGGTGTAATGAATGTGTTTTCTTTATAGCTAGTAGTCCATTTTAAGAACATGAGAAATTTGCTTATTTTCTGCTGGGTACATGTAAAATGGTAAGGTCAAGTTTGGAGTTTTGGGTTTTTTGTTGTTGTTTTTATTTTTTTTGTTTTTGAGGAAAAAATTATTCTGAAATGGGAGTTTTTAATATGAATATATCTTCTGTTTTGTAATCTACTTTAAAAAATTCTTTATAAAGATTTTATTTATTTGAGGGAGCGTGCAAGTGAGAGAGAGCACAAACGGCTGTGGGTGGGGGGCAGAAGCAGACTCCCCCCTGAGCAGGGAGCCTGACCAGGGCTCAGTCCAGGAAGCTGCAATCATCAGCTGAGCTAAAGGCAGACACTTAACCAACTAAGCCACCCAGGGGCTCCGACTTTTAAAATGTAAAGTAAAACCCTTTTACATGTAATACAAACCATTGCAAACAAATTCTGACTATATATGGTAATGACTAAATATTTCTGACAAAATACAGTAATGCAAAATTTTAAATGTTGAGGTGTTACTTAAAGTCTCACCCTCCACCCCAAAAAAAGTTAGCTCGGGTAATTTTAATAGTCTTCCTATCACTCTCCTGGGCTTGAATGGTTTCATGTAAAGAAATGCCACCCCTCCCCAATGTCCATAGCCCGAACCATAAGAGACTATGGACTCTGAAAAACAACCTGAGGGTTTTGAAGGGTCAGGGGTGGGAGGTTGGGGCAACCTGAGGGTTTTGAAGGGTCAAGGGTGGGAGGTTGGGGGAACAGGTGGTGGGTAATGGGGAGGGCACGTTTTGCATGGAGCACTGGGTGTTGTGCAAAAAGAATGAATACTGTTACGCTGAAAAAATAAATAAAATGGAAAAAAAAAAAAAAAATGCCATACCTGCCTAGGCTAGAAAAAATTGTATGTGGCTTCTAAATTGTGATTACTGTCTTTTAGAGTAAACAAATAATGAAAGGAACACTACAATTGTTTACATAAATTTAAGGTAATAATTGATGACATGAATGACAAGTTAAACATCTTGGTGAGATGACGCAGGTTACCATGGGTTTACTGTTCCACAGATGCAAGTAGGAAGTATGGGTTCATATGATTGTGTTAAGGGCAGTATTCAGGACAGTAGAAGATAAAGAGCTGATTGCTTCTCAGGCAAAAGACGCTGCAGGTGATTAAATTTGGAGAGTGTTACAGAGCAGGTGAGTTTAGAATGGACCCTTTTAGTAGCAGGAAGAGCTGTGTCAGACAATGTCCTAACGCCTTCCTCGCTGTGTCACCCACCAGATGCTTCCCCATCTCCGCCCTCGCTCTCGTTCCCACGGGCTCATCTGCTCCTCTTGTGTTATTTCCTAGCTGGAAACTCGTGACTCCTCCTGGGCTCCCCTTGATCCAGCTGGTCACAAAGTCCCCCTCTTCTGCCTCGTGAACACACGCACCATTTCCTGCCTGCTCTCACTGCCGCTGATCCGTGGCTTCTCTTCCTGGGCCTTCTTCCTGACCTCCCTGGGCACCTCTCCTCTCTTTCACGGTGGCCCCAGACCCCCGCTCTGCCACCTCCATGATGAAACCTTGTGTGGCACTGTGTCATCACCCTGATTATGCCTCAGCCCCCTCACTGTGTTTTAACCTCGGGAGTGTCCAGGGCCCCCCATCCCCCAGCACCTCTGCTGGCCTTTGTTCCTTCTCTGTCTCCCAGATGAGCACATGCCCATGCAAACTCTGCCTCCTGAACCCTTATCCTGACTGCCCCTGTCTAGGTGTTTCTCCACCTGAACTCCCCACACTCTGTACGTGGTTCTGTTAGCTAATTATCAAATTGTATTGCCATTGCTGATGGCCTCTCCCTCTCAGATGCATGCAAGTTCCTTAAGAGCAGGGAGCAGTTTGTCAGAAGCACATCCAATTGACATTGACTGAATGAACCGTAGACATCTGGGCGATTGGTTTTAACTGGGTCCTCACTCTTATTAGAACATGTATTTCCCAATAATTTCCTTTTAATGCTTTGTTTTCATGGGATATCCTGGCATGAACGTCCATCAGCCAATGCCTAGGAAATGGACTGAAAGAACTTATGTAGAGATAGGTGTTCCTATTAAGGGTTTTGGGAGTACTGGATCACATGAAGGCAGAAAGAAGGGAATCAGTTGTCTGTCCAACCCATTAGTTCATTACCTGTATTTTATTACCCCACACATATTAGTTTTCAGTGCAGATAGGGGGATTCTGTGCAAGCTGAACAGAAAGAGATATATACTAAGGAACCACGATTCACCCAAGATGCTGGCAGTCTTCATGCATGCCTGTAACAGCACCTTCTCTACATGCCTCCCCTCCCCCGCCCCAAGACACCACGACAGGTCCTTCCATCACCCAGCAAAGTTAACATGGTAGATTTTGGAAAAATATTTGGTGAGCAAATGACTAGTTTAATAGGTATGCAAAAAAAACCTAGGCATGTTAGTTACTAAACGCAGTATATAGTTTTGCATTTTGTGGAAGCCAAGACAAACTATTCTTGAGGTCTTGTCTCTTACTTATTTGGAAAGCTAGCACATTCAATAAATGGCTTGTTTGGCCTTAAGATGGATGTGTCTCCAGCAGGTAGTGGGTTGATCCATGTCCATGGTTGAATTTTTCTCAAAAATCTTTTTGTCTTGACTTGGGGATCTATGTGCCTGAGTGACTAGAGCCTGAAAAGGGGGCCAATTCCTTTTTTACCCAACTGCCTTCCTCAAGAGGATGATAAATAAGTTCATTAGGCTAGTTTGAAACTGTATTAAACTGAGGTTTTAGAATAGAAAGAGCAAAGATAATAAACAGCTGGTTTTCAAGTAAGCACATGTCTTTGATTCATGACTTTTGTTTTCCTGATGGAGGTTTCAATTTCATTAGAGTAACTCCCAGGATGATTGGATCAGACATGATATTAGTAATTATCTTGTTGACGAATGTCCAAATCTATGTAGAAGGAAATACACAATTTTAAGGGTTTCTGACTAAGTTGATTCTTTGAAATCCCATGTCCTGTTAATGGGTATAATAAATTCTTTTGTATTTTTATTAATTTTTATTTTTTTATTTTTTTATTGTGTTATGTTAGTCACCATAAAATACATCATTAGTTTTTGATGCAGTGTTCCAAGATTCATTGTTTATGTATAACACCCAGTTGAATACAGCTGCATTACCAAAACAGTAACGTGTTAAAAAAGGGGACACAGGGACAAGTTTGGTTCATATTTTAATTTCCTATAAATCGTGGCTCCTGTAGAGTTTAAGGGAAACTATGTTTTAGTTATGAAGTACCCTATTTATGAGCATTTTGGCTTTGAGCATCAGTGGAGGTTTTTGCATCATCTCTGATCTTCAGTTGGGCCAGGAGTGAGGAGAGGGGAAAGATGCTCAAACTAGGTCATCAGCTACCATGTGGCACAATTTTGTCCTTAGAGAGCGCAGTATATGGAGCAGAAGATTGAGGCCACAACTTGATTTCCCAGCTCTAGGTAGAGGGCAGTCTGTTTGCTGATTTGCTCTTACGTTGAGGTTTGAAGACCTGTACTCTTAGAATACGTCAGTGTTTTGTTTCCTCCTTAAGTCCGAATGTATTTTGAGTTGTCCCATACAACAAAACCTGTATTATTTAGATATTTGTCTCTATTCTCCAAAGAAGAAACATGGATTAATTCTATTTTTATGACTAAGTGTTAACGATTTAGGTGCTTAGAATTCAGTTTGACCACCTTTATTTATTTAATTTTTTTTAAGATTTTATTTATTTGTCGGAGAGCTCATACACACATAAGTGAGCTCGAGCACAAGCCAGGGGGGGCAGCAGGCAGAGGGAGAAGCAGGGAGCCCGACCTCAGCACCCTGGGATCATGACCTGAGCTGAAGGCGATGCTTAACTGACTGAGCCACTCAGGCATCCCCAATTTAACCACCTTAAAAAAAAAAGTACTCTTTAATTTTGAAGAGGTGGTATTTTTATGCCATGGTTAAAAGTAAAGAAAATATATCAGAACATCTTATACCTGTCTGGTTCTTATCCTGTTTTTGAAAAGGTAAGCATTGTTAGTACTTGTATGTGTATTATGGAATAATTTTGTTATGAATTTATAAGCAAAATAGAAAATGTGCTCTTATATTTTCATCATCACACAGCAGAGCATTCTGTCTACAGTCCTCTTTACTATGCTTTTCTCATTTACCACAGAGCATGCCCTACTTCTGTCACAGCTATGATATTTCACTATATAACTGTACCATAAGTTTGTTTAACCAGTTTTCTATCTGGACATTTGGGTTGTGTTTTGATCTTGTCAATTTTGCGGCGGGAGTCCTTCAGTTAACGTCATTGCATGCCTGCGTAGTCTTCTCAGTAGGATAGATTCTTGCTGACCAGCTATGAATTCAACAGTTGATGCTAGCATGTGTCAGAGAAGGCTTATCACTAAGCTTTTACTGTTCTTAAACATCAGTTTGAGTGTATAAAGTTAGGCAGACAGACTTGACCTGATTTGTTTTTTAAATGTTTGCATGAGATTCTTGGTGGGTTGCATGGAAAACCCTTGAGATCTACAGGTCTGACGATTTCAGCCACTACCTGAGGCGGAGCAGTGTTGCATTCTAGGGGTGGCGTTTGAGGTCTTCATGGCTGGATCAGTAAGAGCTCACGCCCATTCGAGGGGTTCCCTAACTCTTGAAACACCGGTCTTCCAGCTGTGACGAAAGCCTGAGAAAAGAGGCAGCTGTCATGTGGGCAGCTGGCTTTTACTGGAGCACAGGTGCCGTCCCTCCCCCACTTCCCTGGCAAGAGTTAGCACCTTAGCCCGGCAGCTGCAGGTGAGACAGTAACCAGGCAATGCACAGATGAAAAGCAGCTAAGCACCAAGCGCCTTGCACAACTGGGGTGCGGTCAGACTCTGGCGGTTGTTTTCCGGGGTGTACCTTAACAAAAACCACTTAACATTCATTCTAGAGTGATCTTCGCAGCATTCCTTATACAGTGTTGGGTCCTAGAGAGCTTTCGAAATTTCCAGAGAGTATACGTGTCCTGACACAGTTAACAGTTCCAAAATATGAAGAATAAGACTTTAGTAAGCACAGATGACACTTTGTTACGAAAAGCTAAAGCAACCAAAATATAGTAAAGGAAGTGTAGAGTCACCAATCTCGCTTGTGGATGTAAGCCATCCGAATCCTCGGCAGCAAACTGGGGAACGGTTTACACTGTTGGACTGACATATCTGAGAAAAATGAAGTTTGTTTTCGGGGTTGAGATGGGTTGGGAAATGGGGGAACAGGGTCAGAAGGGCAAATGTCCCGTTATAAAATCAGCAGGTCATGGGGATGTAACGTACAGCATAGGACTAGAGTTGGTAAAACTGTATTGTGTATTCGAAACTTGTTAAGAAAGTAGAACTTTACAGTTCTCATAAGAAAAAAAAAAGGTAGCCACGTGTGCTAACATGTTAACTAGACTATTAGGGTGATCATTCCCCAGTAGATAAAAAAATGAATCCTTATGTTACACATCTGAAACTAATATAATATTAAATGTCAGTTATACCTCAAAAAAATGGGGAGGGATTACATTTCAGATGATAAAAAAAAAGTTTTTTAATTAAAAAAAAGAATATGTCTTAGGAATTTGGAGCCACTGTGGCTTAGGAAGAGCCTTTCACAAAAAGGATCAAATGAAATAGAAGCTAGTGAAAACCATGATGGTTTCAGAGGCCTAATATAGAATCAGCAAATCCAACCTGTATTTCCTAAACACTTCAAAAACAGTATGGACAGATTCTTCACCTGATGTAAATGTTTTATTTTAAAATCTATGTACACTGAGAAACATAGCTAATCTTACACCCAAGAGAAAAATAAAGCTGTCTCCTTTAAAATAATGTTAGTAATGGAATTAACCATCTAATAAGGAAAAAAGATAAGCAATATCAAGTAATTTATCCAAATAGTATTACTAGGAAATAGTTTGAGTATAGTAAATTATAAAAATGTAATATGGTGAAAGAAATTTAGTTTATAAAGAAACCAAACATAATATGTAGCTATTGCTTAACTTTGGAATAAGAAATAATTTGAAGGAAAATATAAAAGCTGGTGCTACAAAAGGAGTACCTGTATTTTGAACCTGAAGGTGGAAAAACAATGTTTAATAAATTAAATTTATATCCATATGAAGTAATATACTAGAACTTGACCAGTGAAATTCATTTGGAAGTCTCAGTAGGCAAGAATTTTAAAGAATGCTTTCTTCAAAAATGTTAGAATAAAATATTGACATCCATATTTTTTAAATATTTGTAATCTAACAGTTTTAAAACTGTTACTTAATTAGCGTAGAAATTCTAGAGAGTCAAACATCGTTAAGGGATTCAAGGAATGATAAACTCAAAGCAATCTAGCAATAAATAAATGAATATTTCAGTAAGTATTGGTAGGACATACAACAATTATGTCAGGAGAATGAATTTATATCTGCAGTATGTTACAGGAAATTCTAGATGGTCAAAGGGTTAAAAGCTGTTTTTGGCTGTTCTGTTTGTATAAAATTATATAAAACTATACACTTATATAAGTTTGTCTAAACTTATATAAAACACAGATGTTTATCTACATGGGCCTGATAAGCATAAAGTAACATTTTATTACAATTACTGCATAAATGATTGTTTCTAGTTTTCTGTTACATCTCCACCCCATCTCCAGTTTCCAAGGTGGGTGGCAACGGTAGAGAATAGGTGTTGGAGGCCTCGGTTCTGACTTTGAATCTGTCCCATAGATGCCATCTGTGCATGGGCAATGTCCTTCCCACCCTGGAACCTCGTTTTCCCTATGGAGAGTTACTAAATGGATGAAAGAGAGGAAAAGGGAGGATACTCAGTGAGCAGTAAAACACTGTGTAATTATTATGTTACATGAGAAATAGAGCTCCGAAGGACCTTTTGGGAAATGACATGAAATAAAGGAATACTAATTTCAGATACTTTGACAAACTGTAAAATATTTTTCATTAATTAGTTCATTAATATGTGAGTCTATAATAAAGTTGTCCTTTCAGGACTTTAATACTATGACTATGAACTTGGTTCATCTGCTTTGGAAATGGCGGTTAGTGCTAAACAGTTATTAATGATTACTAAGAAAGACTAATGGACAAATACTTTCCCCCTAAGTCTTTTTGAAACATAGAAGATAGTTTAGTCATTTTAGAACAGTGAATTATCAAGTATTAATACAAATTTGAATTGTTGAACCACAGGAAGTACCATAGAAAATGAGAGCCTCCACCCCCGCCTTTTTTTTGTAAAAGAGTATATTGAGTGTTTTTTGTCATTGGTTCTTGAAGCATGAATACTGAGGTTTGTTTATTCTCCTTCAAGAAATTACTCTGGTTTTCCTCCCCCTGAAAAATGGGAGAAAATAATTCTTATCTATAAAATCGTCTTAGGTTGGCTTGTTACCACAGAATGTGAATGTCGTAAGGAATGCCTCTGAAACAAGGGAACATTTTTTTTTCTTAGTTTCTTATATCTTTTTTTCAGATGTAGTTTTGTTTTGATTACTTGGCCTAATTATTTCAAGAAGCTAAGCAGCATGTTTTGTGTTCTTCCAATTCTGTTTGATATTTAAAGTGACTGAGACATTTGGAATAGTTCCAACACTGAACAGTTTTTCATTTAAAATAGAGTAATTCCCAGGACACCGTGGCACAGAAAGTGAATAACCACTTAGCAAAGCATCTTAGTTGGATTTGGAGCATTAGCATGAGCTTAAACAAAATACATAGGCCATTATTAGTACCTGGAGAGGGGAAAAACAATAAAGCTTGTGTTTCATAGAAAACAGAAAAGGATAGTCAAGAGTATAGTCCTTTTAACAGTGAACTTAAGGGGCAAAATATGAGTAGATTTTCAGTATATGTAATGATTTACTAGAGATTAGGAAATGACTCATCAGCAGTATATATCTTTGTATTAACCAGACCATCAGCAGGAAAGGATGAGAAGTTTGTAGAAAATGTGTAGGAGGAGGGAAGGGCATTGAAAGTCCAATCACTTACATTTTTCTCTCAGCATATTTGATCAGAATACAGAGTCAGAGGACTTGTTATAGTCACGTTACTGTACCAATTTACCTAGAAAATTAGAAACTATGATGTGAATGTTATTTTGCATATAATTCCCATGTTTCTGGATTGCTAAATCTATTTGTTTCACATACATAATTCTCTGCCCCGTGTAAATCTTTCAAACTCAGAGCTAAAGATATTGTCCATGTTTATAAATTCCAAACATCTAGATATTTGATTAATTCCTGCTCTGATCCATATGCTTTCCTTATATAAACATAGCTTAAATGCATTTCTGTGGCTTAACTAGTTGTTTTTGAGCCCAGATGGTAGTGATTATAAAAAAAAATCACCTATTTTCCTGTGTATACTTCTTCCTTTCACAGTTGAAAAGGGCAGGCAAAAGAATGCCAGAAGTTTGTGTATCCAGACACAGACATCTCCAGATGTGCTCTCCTCTGAAAAAACGCTCGAGTTGGCTCAATATAAAACAAAATGTGAAAACCAAAGTGGATTTATCCTGCAGCTCAAGCAGCTTCTTTCCTGTGGTAATACCAAGTTTGAAGCATTAACAGTTGTGATTCAGCATCTACTCTCCGAGGTAAGGATGTCTACCCTCTAACAGTCTTTCTCGTTGAGGTGGCGGGTGGGGGGGGGGGGGGGCGGGCGGGGGAGTAGGGGGGCGGTATTCAAGATTCATTCATCTTGTCTTAGGAATACTTCCCAGTTGATGAATGGTACCAGCAGGTAGAATTCACCCAATTATGCTTTGTCAACTCACTTGGTACCTGAGTCACTTTCTAAAAATTTGGGATCAAAACATTTCTACTACTTTCTTTTCATTTCCAGAATCCCTTAGACCAACAGTGGCATGAGATAATCATTATATCCATCTCCAGCCTATATTAGCATTATCATTTTTTCACTGTATTTTTTTGTCTAACTGTACACAGCTTTCCGTATTACCTTTAGTTTAATGCTTTGGAAAATGAGATTGATTATATTTGTGGGTTAAAGAACACTTCTGGGGTAACTCACAGTATGTGTCGGGGACTCTTGAGAATTTCCACCCATTCCTAAAATAGTTTGTGGTACGACAAATGCAAAACAGATTTTCTTTACTTCCTTATTCTTCCCTGACATTCTTCAAAGATGTTAGCTCAGGGACTAGTTAGAATTCATTGAGAAGACCAAGTTTCTGGGAACGGATGCTACTGGCCTAGCAACAAAAACTGCAGTTACCTAAGGGGGAGCACTGGGATGGGATTATATTTTAGTTCTTTAGATATTTTTTTAAACATTTATTTATTTGAGAGAGAGAGGGAGCGCACGTGCTTTAGCTGGGGGAAGGAGCAGAGGGAAAGAATCTCAAGCAGATCCCTGATGAGCAAGGAGCCCGACCCAAGGCTTGATCTATCGTGTGACCATAAGATCATGAGCTGACCCGAAATCAAGAGTCAGTTGCTTAACCCACTGGGCTACCCAAGCTTTTTAAAATATTTTTAAATCACAGTCTAAAAGGATGGGTATCACATAACATCTCAAGAAGAAAACTGTTCCATTTGCTTATTCTGGAGTTCAGCTCAACCCAAAAAACCTATGTTCATTGCCTACAGAGCTACGGTGATATAGTTGCCAGCCTGGGGCAGGGGAGCGAGGCACTTGATCAAGCCAGGCTCTTGGTCTGTGCCTTTGCAAGTTACCAAGCTAACAGACAGTTAAGATCAATACTTGAACATTTTACAGCTTTGTCCAGAAACATTTTTTTGAAAGGGAGATGGAGACATTTAACTAGTTTTGTTTTTTTTTTTAAGATTTTATTTATTTATTTGACAGAGATCACAAGTAGGCAGAGAGGCAGGCGGGGGTGGGGGGGGGAAGCAGGCTCCCTGCAGAGCAGAGAGCCCGATGTGGGGCTCCATCCCAGGACCCTGGGATCATGACCTGAGCTGAAGGCAGATGCTTTAACACACTGAGCCACCCAGGTGCCCCATTTACCTAGTTTTCATACACAATAGTATATAGCCCTTCTGTTTAATATGTTTAATATGTAAGGAAGGAATTGGAAAGCTGGCTTATTTAACCAAGGAAGCTAAATTGGAAATGACATAATATCAAATGTCAGAAAAAATTAGTTTTTCTATTTTGTGATAAACCAATTACTTTGTTTTACTATATCTAGCATAATGAACCCCTCATTCAACTCCTTTCTCTCCCTTCCCTCCCATGTGAGATGAGTCAAGTGTTGTGAGCCCTCATCCCACATTGTTGCTCCCCCTTTTCCATTCATACTGATGCCAGCATTGTTCAGACTCTGGATAACTGTCCAATAGATTATGATAACTTCTTAATTAGTCTTTGGGCCTGCACTCTCTTCACTATAATCTACCCCAAGCACTGCTAACAGATTCATCTTTCCAAAGCATTCCACTCTACTGATTAAAACCTTTAGTGGTTTTTCCATTGTCTACAGCCTACCTGTCCAATCTGGCAGCTACTAGCCTTATGAAGCTACTAGGTCTTAAAGTGCAGTAAGTCTAAACTAAGATATGCAGACAAGCGTTAAAATATACGAATGGATTTCAAAGACAGTATGAAAAGGGGTGTAAGATACTTTGTGAATAATTTTGAAATGATAATGTGTTGGATATACTGGGTTAAATAAAACACATTAAAATTTAATCTTATAAACTTATAAGAAATGTGGCTACTAGGAAACTAAAATTACATACATGACTCACATTATACTTCCTCTGAATGACTCTGGGGTGTAACTTGAAATCTAAGGCTATAATTTGGCACGAGCTGCCTTTTTAGCCTCACTTTACTGCCTCTCTGCTCCTGTTTTGTAATTAGTGAGGGGGAGGAGACATAAGAGGGATATAATGTTGGTTGAATATTTAGGAAGTTCTAAACATTAAATGTTATCCAAAGACACCAGTTGGAATTTACTAGGAAGAAAATGGAAGCGTAGAGCTGTTAAGTAACTTGACTATCAGTAGACAGATAGAGGAAGACCAGGACTGGCACCTGGGTCTAAGACACTAGGAACTCAAAATCACCTATGAACTTCCTGTGCTTTTTCATCCTTGGTTCAAATACCATTACTGGGCTACTGCCCTTCTCCCTAATACACCGACATGTTCAGCGCTTACAGTAGCATCCCATCACTACCTACATGTGATTCACATGGATTCATTATACAAACAGCCAAGTAGAAAATGCAAGTTAAATAGATCAGGCAGGCCTGTCTTCCATGGTCCTCGGTGAGGAAAGGCCCAGAAGTGGATGTGCGATGAAAGACCCGTATCTGTTCTTCCTTTGCTTCCTAAATCCCTCGTGTGGCATGAACCTTCCACAGTCTGCATGCTCCTGGGGTTTCAAGATACTTTTTTCCCATACAGCCTGGCCCGCAAACACAAACCAAACACTTGATGAGATGCTCAGTGGGAGAAGGCGTAGATGGAACACTAGAGGAAAAACCTCACTCAATTGGACACAGCGACAGATGTTTTGTCAGTCAGCAACAAGGCAAACTCTTACTGAGTTTCTGGGATACTTTCACTGTACGGGAAGTTCATCTTGCACCTGACTTTAAAGGTTTTAATGCCCATGTAATTGTGACTCCACTGAATTTCTTAAAATTCAGCTCAAAAGCTCCCTCCTTTAGGGGCACTTGGGTGGCTCAGTCTGTTGAGTATTTGGCTCTTGGTTTTGGCTCGGGTCATTATCTCAGGATCATATATTCAGCCCTGCTTACAGGGAAGTATGCTTGAGGATTCTCTCCCTCTGCCCTTCCCCCTGCTTGCACGCACATACACACACAATCTCTCTCTCTTCCTAAAATAAATAAATCTCCAAAACACAACAAACTCCCTTTTTTATTTCATGGTCCTTCTAGCTCTGTGTTCAGTCTACCTTCTGGATTCTAGGAGCACTTAGATTTCTCTGTCACTCTCTACCTTATGTTACAGATAACCATCTGCACTCTTTCTGCTTTTTAAGACCAGGCGCTCACTGAGAACAGGATCTGTGTCTAGTTCCTTCTTAGGAACCCACCCCGGCAGCTATGACAGGGCTTTATATGTAAAAGATGTGTCGTCTGTACCTGAGCGAACAAATGAATGGGGAAGATGGATTCCCAGATGTAAAGACGAACATATAAGGTCGTTATGTAAATGTTCTTTGCGCTTTAAAACCAATCAGCAAATATTTACTGATTGCCTAATGTGTACAGGACACTGTTATAAAACAGAAAGGAAAGCATAACCAGGGGAAAAGTTAAGTAATTCTTCAGAACAATTTTCCTCTTAACCCTTTGGTCCTCTCATTCCATTAGAGAAGTGATTGATTGACTGATTGATGTACAGATGGGTAGATATGGATGGTAGATGTCGACTGATCTGTATATACATACATATCTTATTGCTAAGGTTTTCTAAATGGTTTTAGAGCATTAGAGTGTGGATAAGAAGGATTGATTATAGGGAATCCTAGAACTATGACTTATCCTTTTGTTGCCAATCTAATAATGATAGTTCATTATCTATAAGTTCTATAAGTGCCTCCTCAATCTGGAAACTAACACCACACTTTCTGTTTCCCGGAGGACACGCTGTTGCTGGTTTTAGTTTGTTCCCAACGTCGGTTTATCCTTGCATAGTTGTGCAGTGTTCTATACAAACCACCAGTGTGAAGTCTAACCTAAAGTTGTACCCAAATAAGGTGAATTTGGAAAAGACACTAGCAGTCTACTATAAGTAAAAATGTCTCAGAACAAAATAGAGTGGATGCGATTCATCATGTGAATGGTGGGGAGGAGGTCAGAGACAGCACACATCTGAGCCATCCAACAGGGCTCTTTTCTGCAAAACCCCCTGTGCTATGGATGCTTTTCAACAGCTAACAGATTCAGGCCCCCTGATGGGACGGCAGCCAGAGCTTAAGTGCCTGTATCCAGGGGACTCCTAATTAAATTATAGTGAATCCAGTTTTTCCTTGGAACACTTCATACATTTAACACATGCATAGAAAAGCATATTTCTATCCAGATACCTACCTCTCTCTTTTTTCATATTGTGTGGAATTCTGCATGTTAAAATACAAAGAGGATTAAATAAACTTTTTATCTAGACTATAAAGAGTTTCTCATCTATGACAGAAACACTGATTTAGGAGCAGCTGAATAAAAAGAAACAGGCAATCAGTATCAGATGACAAAATGTGTTTTTATCATCTACAAGTAAAGGATAGGTATCTTAAAGGGCAAGTTCCCAAAGAGAGTCAGGCAGAAACTGACACGGACTATGGTGTGGACACTGCAGTTGGCATTTCACATAAGATTTTTTTAAAAGCCCTTGGTTTTTCCATTATCCTGTACTGCTTCCCCCCAAGATGAGGTCATCTGCCTTGAGTGATGACTGAAGAATTGAGCATGGACATTTTAGACCTACCTAGGTCCCAAGCTTCTTTTCTTTTTATAAATGTATTTAATTGAGAGAGAATGAGCAGGGGAGAGGGGCAGAGGCGAGGGAGAGGCAGACTCCCCACTGAGCAGGGAGCCCGATGCAGGGCTCAGTCGCAGGACCCGGGGATCATGACCTCAGCCAAAGGCAGACACTAACCAACCGAGCCACCAGGGCGCCCCAGTTCCAAGCTTCTTGAGGACAAGAACCATGTCTTAAATTTCTTTCATGTTTCACCCAGCATCTGGAATGGTCCTTGATTAATTGGTTCATAGCAATAACTTGCCAACCAATTTAGAAAGATAAATGTCTTCTCTAGGCTTTGAGGGGAAGGAGATGGTAACTGTGATTCACACTGAGGTTTATTTAACGGGTCTGGTAAAGACCACGCATTCCAGATTGTGAAGGTGGGACGCACGTGGCAAGTGGGACTTGAACAGAGCAAGGAAGGAATTAGGAGTCTGTACAGGACTGGAAGATTGAGGTTCTTAGAACTAGGGTAAAGTTTCTTTTTCACATATCCCATGGAATACTTTTTTCGAGTGAGGGCATTGGTGTGTACAAAGAATATGGGACATGAGCCTAGCAGCCCTCTGCGAGGTGGCGTGGAGGGTTGCTCTCACTGGTGCAGGAATGAATTGGTGGAGATCAGGACTGCGGCGGAGGCGGCACTAATAGAGAAAGTGTGGTAGATTCAAGACTCATTAGAACTGACTCACTTTGGAACAACTCATTTAGACAAGAGACTGGCTGGTGACCTCACAGCCTTCCTGTCACTTGTACTCGGATTGACGGAGCTTGGAAGATACCAGTGGCTTCTGGGCATTGAGTAAGGAAGGTAGAGTGCGGGAGCGTTGGGGGAAGTGTTCACACGGACTGAAATTCCCTGTCCCCCAAATCTCTTTAAGAAGCCAAGGGATCACCATAAATGACTCTTAATCTCACAAAACAAACTGGGGGTTGCTGGGGGGAGGTGGGACTGGGAGAGGGGGAGCGGGCTATGGACATTGGGGAGGGGAGGCGAACCATAAGAGACTATGGACTCTGAAAAACAACCTGAGGGTTTTGAAGGGTCAGGGGTGGGAGGTTGGGGGAACAGGTGGTGGGTGATGGGGAGGGCACGTTTTGCATGGAGCACTGGGTGTTGTGCAAAAAGAATGAATACTGTTACGCTGAAAAAATTAATAAAAAGGAAAAAAAAAAAAAAAAAAAAAAAGAAGAAGCCAAGGGATCACGTGGTATGTATCTCTGCTAGATGTAAACATTTCCACATTACTCCTAGAAACTATACATCAGCTTAGTTTTTCAGTCCTCACTTAGCATATTTAGGAAAGTGTGAGAAGTAATTTAACTTCTTGCCAGTTTTGCCTTCTACTAGCAATTTAACTACTATTAGAAAGTGCATTTTAAGTAAGTCTGAATGTTTTGCAGGATTGCTTGTGGCTATTAAGCTTTAGGTTTCCTTGACATGGAGTGACAAAGCTTGCTAATACTTACTTGAACTAAATAAATTGCTAAGCAAACAAAATTAAGGTTTGAATTCATGGCATCAAGAGAAGCACGTAATATATGTATTTTTATGTGCTTTCCCCCCAATTTTATCCAGGTTGATTTTCTTCAAGGCTTAATTTCTATATCAGAAAACTCATGACTTGTTCATTTTTTAAAAACCTGGACTCACTGATTTGTGATTTCAGAACAACTTAATACTGTACTTTAAAATCAAGCATTTAGGGGTACCTGGGTGGCTCAGTGGGTTAAAGCCTCTGCCTTCGGCTCAGGTCATGATCCCAGGGTTCTGGGATCAGGCCCTGCATCGGGCTCTTTGCTCCGTGGGAGCCTGCCTCCCCCCGTCTCTCTGCCTGCCTCTCTGCCTACTTGTGATTTCTGTCTATCAAATAAGTAAATAAAATCTTAAAAAGAAGCATTTAGAATACATTAACAGCAAAACATACTCCATGAAGACATGTCCTGAAATCGCAGTCACTGTTAACTGTCCATATGACAGTGTTAGCACGTTGTTCCTTAAGTTCTCAGCTCTTTAGTGAGAGACCATCACAAAGTAAAAAAAGCTTTGGATGATGTCTGCTCTCCAAGTCTCAAATCATCAGCATTTCACACTTGCCCTTTAAACACCAGTGGACCATGTTCTAAGCGTTGAGATTAAATTTTGCAGCAAGCACCATCCGTTTCATTGATAATGTCATTTTAAATTGTAAATCACAAAACGCACACTTGGATTTTTCTTCACCTAGTTCATAGGCTTCTTCAGTATACAGGTTTTGGAGAACAAGTTTTTCTTTTCTCCTGATAAGTGTGATAATCTAATGACCTCAATTAAAGAGGGGGACTAAAAAGGCTCACAAATCTAAAAATAACTCCATTATCCAGGCAGAGAAGGTCTGTTTTTCTTTCCACTGTACCAGCTGATATTTAAGTAAGTGGCCATCGATCAGTCTAATGTCTGGCTCTCGTTTTTCATAAATGAAGGGCTGTGGCTTTAAGTAATCGCAGGCTGCTTGTGCCAAAGGCAGAAGCTGCAGAATCAGCTTCTGCCAGGAGAGAGGCATACGGTAACCTGCAGGACACGAAGTAAGGCTAACCGAGGACCAATGGCGCTCCTCCCGATAGAGCTTTGAATGTAGGCAGACCCGACTGGTGGGTGGTGTGGCCACCTGTGCACTTCTTGGACAGTGCGGGGGGTGGGGACAGTTGGAGACAGAAGCTGGAAAATGGGCTGCTCCAGCAGCAAAATGTGCCTCTATCCTCCATGTGCAGCAACAAGGGTAATTAGTATTTGCTTCTAGTGCGTTTCTGGAAGAATATCAGGGACCGAGGCAGAGGTGGTCTGGAATTTGTCGGGGGGCGCTTTGAATGGCACGCAGCTCTTGCCTGCAGAAGACTCGGTCTCATGATCTCTGCAGTAGTGTAAGCAGGCTGCCGCGGGAGCTCCGTCCGGGTGATCCTAGTGAGGGCTTTGAATTCTGCCTTTTCCTTAGTTAAGCCCTGGTGGTGGGGCATCTACCTTTTAAAAAACTATTGCTGTGTGTGTGTGTGTGTGTGTGTGTGTGTGTGATCTCTTTGAGTTGCTGGGAACTTGGAAATTGTTCTTCTTTGCAGTATAAATAATAGCTTTTTTGATACTGAAACAGTTGCCTGATTCCCTTTGATTTGTTTCCCTAATGTAGCCTTACAATTATAGCTGATCCCAAATATAATAATCCTTAGAAAACTAATGTGGTGCTGAGTAAAATTAATCTAATTTTGTCTTTTTTTTTTGAAGAATTGTTTTTTGCTGTAGCTTTATAACAAACTTGTATGTCCCTTTTAGAAGGATTGACCTTGCAACAAAACTTTTTTTTATTTGCAAATACAGGACAAAGTGCATATAAGTGCATACGTTTAGAACATTAAATATTTATCTTAAACTGATTACTGCTTTATTGCCTTTGGAGGAGGAGAATGCATTAAGCCTTAAGTATGCATTTGCTGAGAGGTTCTGCGGTTCAGCAGTGAAGATGGCTCCAAGTAAATATTTTTAAAAGTACCATGCAGTGCCTCAAATGAAAGTTTCACAAGGACCTGAGAAAATAAAGATTTTTGAAACATGAATTTCCTTAACAACTAAGGGACATCTGTGTTTTTTGGGTTTTTTTTAACAACACAAACTGTTAGTCTAAATGATTCATATCTTGGCTTCTCCATTCTGAGTCTCATTTTCCTGGTGATAACAAATGTGTGCCTTTCTGAAAGGGACCCTCTTGAAAACATTAGTAACTTGATGTGTGTTTTCCGCAGCGGGAGGAAGCCCTGAAACAACACAAAACCCTATCGCAAGAACTTGTTAACCTTCGAGGAGAGCTAGGTAAGAGGTGTTTTTTTTTTTTTTTTTTTTAATTTCTTTGTTGGTTTTTGTTTTGTTTTGTTTTTACTAAGTTTCACAGCACCAGGGGACAGCTGGAAAATTTGGTTTTTCTATCTGCATGGCGGCTGGAGTTGCATGTTGGCAGTGGCTAGCTGTCCCACTCTGGTATCTGTGCAAACACTTACTATCAACATTTCTTTTGAATCTTGGCAGCTTGACCTCCAGTTCACAGAATTCCTGGCACTGATCTGACTAAGCCTAGCAGAGCTTCTGATGACCAAAACATTGCTCTTCCTAAAGACAGAGTAGAGTGATTTCTGGAATTGTATGCGTTCCTGTTAAATAATCCCATCATATTTTTTTTCTGAACCTCTTTCTGTGTTAAAGAGTGATGAGAAAATGCCTTCTCTGATCATAGTAACTACATTACACTTGCTTGGGGGCACTTTGAGAGCAGTGAGTCTACAGAAAAGAAGGATACATGCATCCAGGGTGGCCTGCCTGGAGAAGGCATCCTCTGTGCCCCTGTTACAACTTGAACAGGGCTTATGGTGAATAAGAACCTGGTTCCTCCAATAGCCTTGGGTCTCTGATGTCTGTAGCACCTACTACCCAGGGCTGTGGTTCCCAAGCAGAGCTCAGTTTTGGGTCTTGTCTCTCCTGGAAGGGTCCTCAGGGTTCGGGCAACAGAGGCAGTACTGCCCTCCCTACCTCATGTGCTATGTTGGACTGAGCCAGCTGCCTTGGGATCCCCCAGTCAGCCACGGGCACCTCAGCCCTGGAGAATCAGCTTCTGACTTTCGCTTCAGCCAGGTCTGGAGTTGTTCATTAAAAGGCTGAGTTCCTTGCCCTTTGCAGTTTTCTGTGTATGCTCACAGCCTCCTCTTCAAGTGTGAGTGGGTGTGTGTATAAATAATGCAAAAGCAACAGCCAGTGTTCATCCAGTTCTAGAAGAAACTGCCCATTTTTCTTTGGACAAGATCAGAATTTCAATATTGTCAGTATAATTTGCTGGACTTGAAGGTTTTCTTCCCCTGCCCACAACCCCCTTGAAGGCAAAGATCAAAGAGCAGTTAATGTGGGGCCATGACTTGTCTCTGCACTCCTCTCCCCCCCCGCCCCCCACCAACGAGAGGCAACCCCAAAGTCCTGGCTCACCCTCCAGGTTCTTAATACCTGGCCAGGGCATCATTTTCTCCTGACCTTATTTTAGGCTATGGAAATGAAGAACTCTTTATAAAAAAATAATATTAAGACAGATGGAACTTCAGGACCCCGAAGACTCGCGAGTTCTAGGGAAACAGTTCAAGGAAACCATAGCCGAGAAACAGGCTTCTGGCTGTAGCGCTCAAGGCTTTCTGCCGTGTCAACCAGACTGCTCTCCTTTCGATCGCCCAGATGACCAACTTAATTTGCTTTTGTCTGTGCCTTAAATAGTGTAATGGAGCTGGAGTGAGCAGGTCAGGAAAAAGGCCTTTGTGTGTGTGTTTCAGAGTTCGTTTTGACCCAGTGGAGGTGGAGATGAGCCTACCTGCTGGTTCACATTTCAGCCTCTCCCCGAGACGAGACTGAAACAGCGGTGGAACACTGCGCTCATTCATGCTGCTTGAATGGGAGATCCTCTTTTTACCTGTTAGCGGAGAGCACAGTGAAATGATCCGAATGGGGATCCAGGTCCTCAGCACTCCTGTTGGTCACAGAGCCTGACAGGAAATAGCCTGCCAGTTAGTACCCATTCTCCCCTTTTCTTCCATTTGTGATGAGGAGAATGTGCCCTGGTGTGTTTTCCTGCCTCTGGCCAAGTGTCCAGATGCAGTGGTTGGCCTGTGTGTATCGTTCATCACACAGGCGGGGGCTGGTTGAACCCGGAAGTAGAGGATTCTGGTTAGGAGAATGAGTGAGACGGCAGTGGGAGTGACAGCAGAGGGGACGACGGGGAATGTGTCGTTGCTCCTGTGGCATGAGGTAGGACTGCTCAAGGAACTATGGAAAGCATTTGGGGACTGGTTTCAGTCCCATGAGGGGAAAGAAGGGAAGGCTTTACGTAGTTCTTCTGATGGAACAGTCCAGGAAGAACATCCTAAGAACTTGAGAGGAATTGTTCGTAGCATGAGCCGAGATGAAAGAAGATAGGTTACATAGCAAAGTGGGAAATGCAGTCTTAAAGTTTGAGGCAATAGTATAGAATGCTTAGACTGTGTGGTCACACTGTCAGGGTCCAGATCTTCGGTGGCTGGGTGATGTAGGAGCAAGTCACGTTGACAGGGTTTGAGTCGCAGTTTCCTTCTCTATTCAGTGGCACTAATAATGGTCTGCTCCGGGGTGGTCGTGAGGATGACATGAGGTAACTCCCTGTGAAGTGCCTAGCACCAGGTGTTACCTGCTACTAAGTAGTAGGAATTCACATGTGTGCAGTTTATAGCTGTGTAGTAATTACCCACATTGGCTGTTTTGGGGGGCATGGACTACACTGCAGGAAGGAATTGTAATTAGACTAAATACTATTAGAAACCCCTCAGGATGGGTTGGGTGTTTTGTTTGTTTGTTTTCCGACTCCAAGGGCAGTGAGACATGGTGGGTCCCTTCCTGATGCAGTAGAAGGGCTTGCGATGTGGAGTCTGCGGTGTAGGATTGGGTCCACGTGTTCTAGCTAGGAGTTGCCTCACTTCTTTGAGTCCAGCTTCCTCACAGGAGAAAGGAAGTTAATGTGTATTTGGCTGGATTGTCATGGAGCTTGGATAAAACAGTGAGATGTATGAAGCAGCTGTCATAGTGCCTGGTCCGCCACAGGCACCTCAAGTAGAGAAAGAGCTGCTACCATCGCTATCATCCAGGTGTCCACCATTTCTCTCCAAAATAATGAGGGGCTCTTGTTGTCAGTCTCCCACTGGATACTGTTTCTTTCTCTTCTCTATGAAACTATAGGCAAGGTTCCTAAACTTAAGAACTACAAAAATAATAGTAATAATATAATAAAGGACAGTTGAAACTCAGGAGCACTGAAACCTAAGTAGAGTCTGTGATAGTGACCTTTGGAATCTAACTGCTTCCAACCATCTGCTCCATTGACTGACTTTCCTGTTGTCTCACTGGTTACTCTGACAAGTGTCCTCTACTGCCAAGTTCACCCAACTGAGCTCAGAACAAAAGCGATAAGGCTCCCCCCGCCCCTGGAGTCCTCAATACTTTACAACCATATATCTATTGTGTCTTGTGTTTTCTTGTTGTCTTCAGACAGTAAATTGCTTCATTTCAGAGATTCTTTTCTCCTTACTATGGAAAAAATATATATGCTTTCCATTTTCCCAAGTAATTGATAAGAATTGATGGGCATTTGAAGTGTTTGAGTGTTGGTTTCTTTGTATTTAAGGACATTGTGTGGAAATTAAAATTGCAAAGTGAGAGGAAAATAGCCCAGAGTTTTGGTAGCCTTGACAAGCTTTTATTTTTGCATATTCTCTTGTGTCTTTGTTTATATGAATATATATGACTTCATATCTTGACTTGTTTGTGAAGTTATGACTTACATAGAGTGGAATGCTTGTTGATAAACACATATATAAGCTACACCTTTATCAAGGTATTGAAGATCTCTGTTCTCCCAGAAAATCTCCTCATGCTCCTTTCTGGTCAATGACCCCCCCCCCCCACCCCAAGAAGCAAATACTGATCTGATTTTTATCATGTAGGTTATCTTGTGTATCTTAGAATTTCATATAAATGGAAACATGCATTATGTTGTGTCTGATATTTTTCACACAGAAAAAATCCTTTTGAGATTCATTCTTGTTATTTTATGTGTCTTCTGATCTGTCTAGCTCGTGTCAAACACTTTTCCATCTTGCCTCTTAGTCTTCATTACAGTTGTGTTGAATGACTTGGGAAAGTCTTGGTGGATGTTGCTTGATTTCACTAACCCCTTTAGGGTTGGGGTATAGTGAGGGTTTCATCGTCCACTGTTAACCCATCCATTCCTCTGGTTTCAGCTACAACCTGTAGGGTCATGATGCACTGATTTATTATCCTAGTTCTCTCCATCCAAGCTGTAGATGTGTTTTGCCCAGTGCAGAGCTGCCTCCAGGAGAGCCAGTAGTATAATCAGACCTTCGGACTCCCCAACCCCTTGCTTCCTGAATGTTCTGCAGTGTCTCCTCATTCAGGCCTCTTTTCCTCAAAGTCTGTTCATCGTCTTCTGCAATGACATCATCACTCACTCACCACCTAAGGTAACAACAGGTATCATACGCCTTTTCCTCCATCTTCTACGTGATAGTCTGTGTTCTAAGTATCGCAGTATCTGGATCTGTCCCTTCTCTGCCTTCTGGCTGCTGCTGTTCTGATTTTAAGCCCCGTAATTGCTCACGCCAGATACATTCCAGTGGTCACCCAACAGGTCACCTTGCTCCAGGCCTGCTTCTGTCCTCTCCACATGCTACCAGGACCGTATTTAAAATAAATCTCACATCTGTCCTCTACTGGACATCTTTAACAAATGTCAGTGACTTCATTTGGGCTGTGGCAGAAAGTCTAAATATCCTCTAGCTGCCATGTATGGCTTGACTGGAACTCTCAGCCCAGCTTCGTGATGTTGGGACATTCCTTTGCCTTCCTTCACACCTTCTTCCCTCTCCTCACACACTAGCTATGGGTCCATTCATACCTCTCTGGCACGTGATATCCTCTCTGCTTGAAATGCTCTCTTCTTTTTTACTGCCTTTCTATTTTTGCTTTTTTTTTTAAAAGATTTTTATTTTTTATTTATTTGACAGAGAGAGATCACAAGTAGATAGAGAGGCAGGCAGAGAGAGAGAGAGAGAGGGAAGCAGGCTCCCTGCTGAGCAGAGAGCCCGATGTGGGACTCGATCCCAGGACCCCGAGATCATGACCTGAGCCGAAGGCAGCGGCTTAACCCACTGAGCCACCCAGGCGCCCCTTTCTATTTTTGCTTCTTAAACATCTCCCTAGCTACAGTACCTCGCTAAGCCCTAATGGAAATATCATATCATCAGCTGAGTTTTACCTTATCTTGCAAGCAAGTTAATTGTGCCTTCTACTGTGACCTTCAAGAAACTCTGTTCTTTGGGTAGTTTCTAGACCTCTTCTCACAATCCAGACCCATGAGCGCTTCAGAGACAGTATCTCCTTCACGTTTGCAGCTCTACCTGCCGATACCTTTGTGCCTGGCACTTATTACCTCAGTGAATGAATGACTTTTATATTGAAGATGGTAACTAGGGAAAGTTGGTATTATCCTTATAAATTATAATACTCAGTGGTTTTGTGTACGAATGTTTTCCTACAAGCCATTTAAAAATAACATGCATGTTTTTAAGACTGAATAGTAATAAAGTAAAGTGAACTATAATTCCCTTGGAAACGTTTTATAATTATGTCTGACAGTGCCAGTTAGATCATTTTGAAAGTGTTAGCCCTTGAAATAGATGACAGTTCAACTTAATGGTCTGTATCCACAGCAAACATTTGGCCTCTGGGATGGAGAATAAGTATATCATTCTGATTCTTTTAAGAGGTGTATTGGATCAAAACCAGTATGATAGAGAACCATAAATTATGATCTTTGGGAGTTCCTACTGCTTTTTGTTAATGTTAATCACTAGAATCACATTTTTATCTAAATTAATGAAGAAAGGTATTTTTTTTTGAAAAGGTATTTTATATGTTTAGGCATCAGCATTAATAGCTAATGTACATCTTTTTTATAGATGTTCCATCTATCTTTATTCAAGTTTTTTTTTTTTTTAATCCTCCTGAGACTTAACTATCTGGTCGAATGAACTAGATTTCAGAACCTTGGAAGCCTCTATTCACAGGCATTCCTGTAAATTTAATATCGTTTGCACTGAGGTGTTTGGACAATGCAGATCTTTTTTATATATTTGTCCTCATTGTTTCTATTTAATGTCACAAATGGGATTCGAACTCTTAATTCGAACTCAATCAAATAGGACTACCTGATTGTTTTTCTGTGTGTATTAAAAATTATGAGCCGGGTATGACGGTAAGATCTACCGAATGCCAACTCTTTCCCGACAACAATACTCAGCTCCAAGTCTACTGGTTAGTATTTTATTAAAGGACAGGAACGGGAAGGGAAGGGAGGGAGGGAGAAAGGGAGGAAGGAAGAAAGGAAAAGAAACTGAGGCTTAAAAGTGAAGTAACCTTCCTAAGGTCAGACAGCTAGAGAGCAAAGTGTCTGGATAACGACCTAGGTAGCCTCGGTAGGTCCAAACTCCTGTTCATGGTAACAGGGAAAGCACAATGAAAATATTGGAAAGGTCAGAAAATCATGTGTTATAAGTACTCCTTTGCATTGATAACAACTTTTAGGAACTTTCTATTCAATTCAAAATTCAGGAGGCACTGTCAGATTAAAATGGGACTTGTTATTATCAGTTAGGGAGAAGTGACTTGGCTCTGCCAGAAGCGGTGTATAAATTGTCTAATCAACACTTGATTGGTGTCTATGAACTTGAGGCTCCCACACACCTTGTGGAATGTGTTAATTCTTCCCTGAGTTTTGTCTACAGTTATGACTTAACAGCCTGTGTATTTAAAGTAATTTTAAAACTCTGTACGGTTAAGTCACTTTGGAGTTGCAGAATTCCAGAAGTGGTTTTTGAAGTGGGCTTTAAAGAAAAAACTGCTGATGTAATGAGAACCAACTGTATACCCAAAGAGAATTCTTTCTCTCCCTGAGCTGACTGAGGATGGTTTTGATACCACCTCAGACATAAACCATTTTCCCCATTCATGGCTGTGTCGTGTCATGTCATGTCATGGCTGTGTCATACTCAGCCTTTGGCTGGCTGTGTCTTTAAGTAAAAGGTCGCATTCTGTCACCTGTACAGATACACAGTAATACCACGGGTATCTGTTTTGAAAGCCTATGGAGTCTTCTTCCTTCTTCTGTGACTTGTCCTAACTTGTCCAGTTTGATAGGATCAGTTTTGACTAATGTCATATGTCCAGAACTCTGGTTCTCAGACTTCCCTGTGTGATAAAGTAGACCAGGTTAGAATCCAGATTCATAGTCCTGACTCAGGTGGCTTGGGAACAGAGCCCAGCAACGCGCTTCTGATGACCGGGCAGGTGATTACCCTATAGTGCTCCGTGGAGTACACCTTGACATCACCCTAGGTGTCCAGAATGTTGTTTCTTTGATTTGAAGTATATACGAATCAAAGAAGCCCAGCGAGACAGTCAACAGTAATGCCGGAAAACACCAACTGAATTGAGTCTGTTCTTGTACATCAGCTTCCAAATGAGCTTTAGATGCATTGTTTTGATGTCAGTGTGATTTCTTTAAAGTCCGAACTGATTTTTCTCAGGCCTGAAGCATAGAACACTGTGTCTCTTACCCTGCCAGGCTTGCATCTCTGATCCACTTTCATGCCTAAATGTTTTCACTGGTCCATGGAATGTTGCTGTTGTCATTGCGAGAGCATCTGTTTTGCAGCATGTCGTTGGCCAGTGAGTAAGTTGAAAAACAGCAGAGGCTTTTCAGACTTGTATTGGCAGCGAGACCCAGAGGCTCTGAGGAGGCCCAGCTGGCCCCTCTGTACCTAGATTGGCTGGCTGGGCCAGATCATCTCTCTGCATGCCACTGCCCCTCCCCCATTCAACACAAATCAGTGGTGAGGGGGGAGATCTTTTTTTTTTTTTTTAAACCTGCCTTATGTTATCTTGCAGTTTTTCTAGCTTCTACAAGGGAACAGCCTTAATAGTCTCAGACATCCCTTGCATGTACAGATTAAATTCTCGCTTACACGTCACAAGTTGTGGGGCACCTGGGCAGCTCAGTGGGTAAAGCCTCCACCTTTGGCTGAGGTCATGATCTCAGGGTCCTGGGATCGAGCCCCGAATCGGGCTCTATGCTCAGCGGGGAGCCTTCTTCCCCTTCTCTCTCTGCCTGGTGCTCTGCCTACTTGTGATGTCTCTCTCAAATAAATAAATAAAATCTTTAAAAAAAAAAAAAAAAAGACATCGCAAGTTGAGAAAATAGCCCTCCAGATGAGGTTCTGAGCTCTGTGCTGTATATCTGCACTGAAAACATTGAGCAGATTGGCGTCCTGGACCCAATTCTGCCCCTTCAGGTCCCTTGCCAGTAAAAGGAGATTGAAGATAATATCTCTTTTATTAACTCAAAACACCGTTACATGAAATCATAGGCATAAGAACACCTTGCAAAGCATGACCTGAATTTGAAAGGAAACTAGTATGAGTTACGGGAGAATCGAGAGGCCAGGCATTTTGTAAAGCAAATTCCTAATAAGTTAGGATTAGTGAGAGGCTTTTGAAAATAGTTCATGTTGATTCACATAATTCCCAGGAGCCATCAGAAAGCTGTCTGTAGCTCATTTTGAAATTTAGAAGAAGACTGTTCTCTGCCACATGACTGCCAAATTTCTTGGTCATAGAAGGAAGTAGTACATTTTGGGAAGAAACTGGAGGTCTTCTGAGTCAATGATCATGGCACAGGCAGTTTGTGAAGACTTGCTCTACAAAACCCTTACCAAACACTAAAGTTAGCGGAGCAGGTGGTGTTTGTTCCTGCCTTGCTCATCAGGAAACTGAGAGGCGGAAAGTTGGAACTGACCATGGTTGGATAGTCTAGGTCCCTACCCTTTAGTTGTAGGCTCCTGGCCCTTCCCCCATGTAGTGATTTACTTCTTAAAAATGGTATCTTGATAACTTTATTCACTTATATCTCTATCTCCCATTTTAAACAGATGAGACCCTGGTTTAAGAGAGTAACTTCTGTAGTCATTCACCGTGGGTGTGGGTCATGACCAGATATCCCTCTGTAGAATAAGAATAATATTCTGAAGTAGTTATGCTACTATGGTAAAAGATAGTGTTCCCATTCATGCTTCTGGGGCTGGGGTACAGGAGAAGTAAGATAAAATACTTACTTGTTTCCCCTTTACTTTTATAGACAATTGGGAGCATATTATACATGCGTTTCTGTACCTTGCTTTTCCACTTAACAGTTCTTGAAGTTCAGTACATAAAGAACTTTATCAGTCTTTTAAAATAGCTGGTAAATTGTCTTATTTTTGGAAAGCATTCCATTGTTTTGATACACCACAATTAATTTAACCGGTTCCTTCCTAGTAGACATTAGGGTGTTTCTGATGTTTTGCTGTTATGGAAATGCTCCAGTGAAAACCCCCAAACATCCTTCATTTTATATATATGGGAATATATCTGTATAAATTCTTACTAGTGGAATTGCTGGGTCAGTGGACTAGGCAGAGAAAACATGACAGGCCAAAATTAAGGGACATTCTAAAAATACCTGACTCCAAAACTGTCCTGATGGGGGGCTGGGGGAAGACCCACTCACAGACCAGAGAAGACTCAGGAAACAGGACAGCTAAATGCAGTGTGGTATCTTGGATCCTGGAACAGAAATAAGGGATAAAGTTTGGAGTTGAGTCCATGATAGTGTGCCAGTGTTGGTTTCTCAGTTTCAACAATGTCCCTGGGTAGTGTGCAATGTTAATGTTAGGGGGAAAGGGGTGAGAGGTATCTGGAAACTGTTCTCTCTGCAGCTTCTCTGACGGTCTAAAATTAATCTCAAAGTTTTTTCTTAAAAAAGCATTAGTGGAAAAACTGGTAAAGTCCAAGTGAAGCCTATAGTATGGTTACCAGTATTGTTCCAGTGTTAAAACCTTAATTGTGACAGATGTCTCATGATTACATAAAATGCTGACATTTGGGACAGCTACGTGGAGAGTGTATAGAAACTCTGTGTACGATCTTCTATAAATCTAAAATTTTCCACAATTAAAAGGTTTTTTTAGGGCAAGTATACTTCCCTAAGAAGTATGTGCTTTATTTTCCTTTTCAGATTTTTATTTAAATTCTTATTAGTTAACATATAGTGTAGTATTAATTTCAGGAGTAGAATTCAGTGATTCATCACTTACATACAACACCCAGGGCTCATCACAAGTGCCCTCTTTAGTCCCCATCACCCATCTAGCCCTTCCTCACCCCCATTCCTCCATCAACCCGCAGTTTATTCTCGGTTGTTAAGAGTCTCTTATGGTTTGCCTCCCGCTCTTTTTTTTTTTCCCCTTCCCCATGTTCATCTGTTTTGTTTCTTAAATTCCACGTATGAGTAAAATCATATGGTATTTGTCTCTCTGGCCAACTTATTTCGCTTAGCATAATACCCTCTAGTTCCATCCACATTGTTGCAGATGGGAAGATTTCATTATTTTTTTGATGGCTGACTAATATTCCTCTGTGTGTGTGTGTGTGTTTTCTTTTATCCATTAATCAGTAGATGGACATTTGGGCTCTTTCATAATTCAGCTGTTGTTGATAACACTGCTACAAACATTCATGCCCCTTCAAATCTATATCTCTGTAGCCTGGGGGTGCATACCTAGTGCAGTTGCTGGATTGTAGGGTTTCTATTCTGTTCTTTTTAAGGAACATCCATACCGCTTTCCAGAGTGGCTACACTGGTTTGCATTCCTACCAACAGTGCAAGAGTGTTCCCCTTTCTCCTCAACCTTGCCAGCATCTGTTGTTTCCAGTTTTTGTTAATTTTAGCCATTCTGACTGGTGTGAAGCAGTATCTCATGGTTTTGATTTGTATTTCCCTGATGATGAGTGATGTTGAGCATCTTTTCATGTGTCTGTTGCCCACCCGGATGTCTTCTTTGGAAAAATGTCTATTCATGTCTTCTGCCCATTTCTAAACTGGATTATTTGTTTTTTGGGTGTTGAGTTTTAGAAGTTCTTTATAGATTTTGGATACTAACCCTTTATCAGATTTGTCCTTTGCAAATATTTTCTCTCATTTTGTAGGCTTCCTTTTGGTTTTATCAATTTTTCCCTTTGCTGTGCAGAAGCTTTTCATCTTGATGAAGTCCCAATAGTTCATTTTTCCTTCATTTTTCTTGCCTCCAGTGACATGTCTAGTAAGAAGTCGCTATGGCCAAGGTCAAAGAGGCTGCTGCCTGTGTTCTTCTCTAGGATTTTGATGGTTTCCTACCTCAACCTTAGGTCTTTCATTCATTTTGAATTTATTTTTTTACATGGCTAAGTAAGAAAGTGGTCCAGTTGAAAGAGTGAAGGTGTCCAGCACTAAAAGCAAGTGTCTGACTTCCCAAGTGGCTAGAGAGTGGGACTCAAAGCAGGAAAGAAACGTTAGACGCAGGCATCTCATCTCCCTCATAACTGGTGCAGAGAAGGGGGAACACTGCTTGAAGAAGGGTTGGCACCCACAGCGTGCCTACCAGAAGCTCCTGGAGAAAGTGTGTCTGTACAGTTGGGGAATGAAGTCCTCTTATTTTTCTCTTTATCTTTCCTTTCCATCACAATGTGTGACGCACAATATGTGGCATCATGAAAATGTGTATGATTTCCATGTGACCTTACGTCTTCCTTTTTTCCTTTTTTAGACTTTATGTCCAACTTAGATAAAATCCTCTAAAAGTTGGGAAGATTCTGTTGCACCCAGTGTTAACAGCAATAGGAGTAGGAAGTGAAGGTTGGAGGTGTGTTGGTACCATAGTGCCCCACCGTATATGTGTGTGTATATATTTAGGTTTGAATACTCAACAAGGAAGGCTGTTTTTTAATTGTCATATTGGGTCCTGGGGCCCCAAGCATGTCTTTGAGGACTCTTCAAACACATTTGAACTGGTGGACTTTTTCAAGGCCAGGAATAATAGTAACAACAGCATTTATCACATACTGACTCGGTTCAGGCACTGGGTCAAGTGCTCCTCCTGTATTATCTTATTTAATCCTGCAGGGAAGGTGCTAAATATTATCTGCATTTTTAAAAATGAGGAAATGAAGGCTTAGAAAGCTTAAGTAATTTGCTCAAATCACATGGCCAGTAAATGGTGTGACTGAGAATTGAACCTAATTATTCTAGCTCTCGTCTTTTAAGTCATTTATTTATACTCCCGAGGATTAAAGTATTTTGGGTTGTCTCATGATGAAGCATGCTACCCAGATACAAAAGTGAAGAAAGCTCTGTAACATTTCACAAGAATATTGCAACTGGAGGGCCATGGTTGTGTAATGTAATGGACATTTATCAATCTCCAAAGTGAAATGGGTCTCTACAAGACAGAATACAAATCTAACCTCCTCCTCTTAGAAAAGGCCACCGGGGGGCGCCTGGGTGGCTTAGTGGGTTAAGGCCTCTGCCTTTGGCTCAGGTCATGATCCCAGGGTCCTGGGATAGAGCCCCGCATTAGGCTCTCTACTCCGCGGGGAGCCTGCTTCCTCCTCTCTCTCTGCCTGCCTCTCTGCCTAGTTGTGATTTCTCTCTGTCAAATAAATAAAATATTAAAAAAAAAAAAAAGGCCACTGGGACTAATTAGGTAATGGCTGTGCTTCTGCTCCTCGGGGATAATGGCTAAGGGGCCCAAGATGAATCCAGTTCTAGTTTTCAGAAGTTCTAATTGACCGTGACATTGGGCCTTTTCTAGAGGTCATTCAAATAACTATGTGAAAAGGGAAAATGCTGAGCATCTCACCACTTTTTCTGAAATACTTTTTCCTTCTCAGTTATGTATGCTTAAACTATGTTGTTTCCGTTCTGTCATTGGCTTAGGACTCTTCACAGGCACGGTTTGTCCCAGGGTGAAAACACCAACTTCTGTTCTGTTCCATGACCTTCTGCTTAAGGGGTGGCCTTGTAAATGAGTTGGTTTCTTTCTTTCCTAATTCTGAAAACTCTTTCTTATTCTAAGGTGGACTGCTGGAGATAGCTTTTGCAGTTCCTCTGCTCTGTCTCCCGACAGTGGTCTGTTGGCACCCTTCGTCACAGACAGGCTTTTAATAATCGCCTAACAGAACAGATTAAAACATCAGGACAGAAAGATTACTTTGCACTCTATGGATGTTGTTTTTGCGCAGTAACTCCTTGAAAACCGTATCATCTAATACTATGAAAACTCCTGGCTTGCTTGCTCAAAATCCTGCAAAATCTCTTATTTTGTTCTGGCTTTTGTTGGGTGCCTGATGAATTGCCTGAAAGTGAGTGGAATTCTGAAGAGTGAGGAAGAGACAAGGCTGAGCACAGGTGGCATTAGAAACTGCTCCTCGGCTGTCCTAAGCACAAGGGCAAGTCCATGACTAAACCTAAGGGGTCACATCCATCACCCCTCCCCTCCCCCCAACAGTGTGTTTGTGGCCAGAGGAGCACTCAGAACCTTGAGGCAATGTGTACATGGATGTCCTTTCAAAAAGTATTTCATGAGACAAATAAAAATGTCCCTTCAGGATCCCAGGCCAGTTAATTCAGAGTGAAGTTGTTTGTGTGAGGGATGATTTCATTCCAGCTGTTGTCCACACGGCACACCAGGCCTGGTGCAGGGCAAAGGTCTGTGCACAGCTGCCGGCTGATGTCACTGCCTGGGGTTGGGCCTGTGCTTGGGCCTGTGCTTCAGATTGTGGTACTGACTGAGCAGTAAATCCTCCCTCCCCAGGCTGACCCTGACCCATTTTTCCTTTCCCCTCCCCTCTGCCTTCCCTTCACCTCGCTCACAGTGGCCAAGGAAACTTAAATACTTTTAAGCTTTCTTTTCTTTTCTTTTCTTTTTTTCTTTTTCTTTTCCTTTTTCTTTTTCAAGATTTTATTTATTTATCTGAGACGGAGAGGGAGCACAATCAGGGGCAGGGGGCGGGGGCAGAGGGAGAGAAGCAGGCTCTGTGCTCAGCAGGGTGTGAGGCCTCTGAAGGAATACCAATAGGGGACATGTGACTACTATTTCTACTGCCACATGGCATATTCCCAAGAAAACAAGTCTACCTCATTGTTGGAAATTCATCCCAGAAACTGGCCAATTTCACATTACTTAAGTAGAACGAGCCATCATTAAGCTAAACTGTCCTTCTCTCCGCCCGGAAACTCTTACTCCTCCTACAGTTGCAGAATCCTTACAAAAGAGAGGTAAGGGTTAACAATTGACTCACCAGGACTCATTTTACATTACTCCGTGGGCACTTCGGGATACTCCTGACAGAGTATCACTGATTTCACCTGTACTGAGTGCCAGCGAAGGAAAGCTGGAAAAGTCAGAAGTCAAGCTTCCCGAGAAATGGTAAAGATATTCCAGGATTTATTATAGTGTGGGTGGGCATGCATTTATGTGCAAGTTCTGCAGTGTATCGTTAATCGTTCCGTGTTTTCAGTAGTGGTGGTGAAGGATACGATGCTTGGATTTTAAATTATGCCTTTCAGATGACTTTGCCTTTAAAAATAATGACCTCCTGATATTTTTATATTGTAGCTTTTAAAATGTGTTTTTTTCTAAAGCTGGTATGCTCTGGTGATTGTGTTAAAGAAATTCTAATACTTTGTTTTTATTACTGTATTTTTGAAATCGGCTCAAATTAAGTCAAAGCTTAAAATCCCTTTATTTCTTCTCTCTGATCTTCCCTGTTCCCTGTGTCTAGCTTCTCCCTACTGGCTGGCCGGCCTTAGAGACGCCTCGGCCAATCAGAGTCTCCTCTCCTTATGGCCCCTGCACTGATTGGTCAACATACAAAAGGGTGATCCTCCCTTGGAAACCGGGTTGTTCTCAAGTACATCTTTCTTGCTAGATGGTTGTGTGGGAGTTGTTTGCTTTTTTGTATTGTTTTGCTTTGTTGTTTTCTTTTTTGGTTTTTGGTTTGGGGGAGTTTTATTTTGCTGCCAGCGACCATTTCCTCTTGTTCCTATTTATTGTTCACTTTTATACCATTACATTTGAAAATCTGGTCGAGAGAGAATGAAGTACTCCGAGAGTCCTGTGTCTGTATTTCCAGACTCATCACAGCTATGCGTGAATGTGATGAATTTAGGACATTGCACAGATGAAATATCTTTTCCCTTTTCATCTCTTTTCAGTCACTGCTTCATCGACCTGTGAGAAATTAGAAAAAGCCAGGAATGAGTTGCAAATAGCTTATGAAGGGTTCGTCCAGAAGCTAAACCAGCAGCACCAGACTGATCTATCAGAGCTAGAGAATCGGCTTAAAGAATTTTACACCGGGGAGTGCGAAAAGTTCCAGAATATTTACATTGAAGAAGCAGAGAAGTATAAAACTCAGTTGCAAGAGCAGGTCTGTGCCTTTGGAGCCTGAGCCTGTTCTTGGTCATGGCTATTTATTTAAATTCTAATTGTGGGATGAGGAACTTCCTTTGAACGCCTATTTATTTAAATAAGTGAAAAGGTTTATCAATTAATTTTTTTCTTATGATCAAAGCAATGTTGAATGAAAGAAGGGAAGAAAAAAAAAGTTTAAAAAAAATCCTTTATCATGCAACCTGGAAGTAATCCCTTTGTGAGCATATTGATATTATACTGCTAAATGATGGGTTTGCATTTCTTCCTTTTCAGAGTGACACTTAATAACCCATATTTCCCACATATTTTTTTGTGTGTGTGAGAAAGATTTATTTAGTTAATTTTAGTTGCACATACCTACTTGGCAATAGAAGATAGTGGGGGGTAAAAACCAGATTCAGATCCACATTTTGTACAATATTTCAAAATATATCCTATGTTAATTAGTGAAGTATTATCAATAAATCCATAATAAAACCTAGATTAAAACAAAAGAATATTTTAACTCAGGGGGTTAGAAAAGTTTTTATTTATTTATAAAGTTTTTTATTTACTTATTTTAGAGAGAGAGAGAGAGAGAGAGAAGCAGGCTCCCTGCTGACCCTGGGGTCATGACCTTGGCAAAGGCAGACTTTTAACGCAGTGAGCCACCCAGGGGCCCCAAGACAAGCTTTTAAATTAAAAAGTGATAGAAGAAATAACAGAGGGAAAGAAAAATGTTTGTATTATGTACAAATGTAAAACATTAAGAAACAACTTACACAATTAAAAGGAAAAAACTGGTGAAAATAATTGGCAGTACATACAACAAAAAAATGCCTAATTTCTTTACCAGAGAGAGCCCATATCATAAGCTTCTCTTTAATTTTCTTGCTTCTCCATTTAGTAAATATTTACCGAGTGCCTAATAGACCAGGCACGCGATAAGGACTGAGGATATAAAGACCAGTATTATAGGCATGAATCGTACATGGTCCTATCACCATGAAACAAAGCCTCATTCCTCATGATGGAGTTGGCTGTTTGCATCAGGGAACCCTGGAGAGCCTGTGTGTTGGTGTTCCTGGGCAGGGACAGAGTGGAGAACTGGGAAGGGCAGATCTAGATTGGGCTGTTCTTCCTGCGTTGGGCAGCCCTTTAACTTGAATACACACTATGTATCAAGTCTCCTAATACTGTTGCTTATTACTCAAGACTTTTAATTGTTGGCTCTTTTTTTCCTTCTAGTTTGACAATTTAAATGCTGCCCATGAAACCTCTAAGTTGGAAATTGAAGCCAGCCACTCAGAGAAAATCGAATTGCTAAAGAAGGCCTATGAAACCTCCCTCTCAGGCAAGAAAGCTTTTTTTTTAAATGGATTCAGATCTAATGGAACAACGTGATATGTTTTAAAACGGAAATGATTCATAACTTTCCCTTCCAGAGAATACCCTGTGGTATTCCATTTGGGGTGTTTTGCTTTCTTTTTGCATTGTTCATTGTTAGCAGATGCCCTTTTCCCCTTAGGAGGCAAATAATACTTCGTCACAAATGCCAGCCTTTTTAGAAATAAGAGCTTTTAAAGAACGTAAAGGCCTTTTTGGTAGTAGCTGTTCTTTACCACTTGAAGTCCTGGGAAGTTAAAAGTGTTAGTTAACATCCCAGCCACAGGAAAGGGTTGGTGCTAACACTTCTCGCCGACACTCTTGCACACCAGCAACGCCATAACAGGGAGATCGCACTGGTTGAGTCAAGAAAGAATATTTTTAAATTATTTTATATTTTAAAATTATTTTATCATGATTGGAAAGGCTGAAGTAGAAGGAAAAGAAGGAGCCATTTCTTTAAGAACACAGAGGATCATGGAAGTTGTTACACTTAGCTCCGTGTACCCCTCAGAGAAGGCTGTAGACACGGGCTAAGAACGGGCGGGGCTCCCCAGTGGCAAAGACCTTTTCTCATCAGAAAAATAGAATTGTCCTGAGAAGTCAGAGATGACAACATTTGAAAGTGACTGGCCAAGGGTAGATCGTAGTAAACACTGTCGTTCTTCCTTCCTGCTAGAATTGGGTTTAATTTTAGACTTCTGTTTGGGTCACGAAGAGCAAATGGAAAAGCACACAGGAACTCCTGAGCACGAGGACAAAGGCCAGTGTTGGAGGAGCCGTCCCCTGAGGAGGATGCTGTTCCCTCTGGCCTCTGGGGGCCTCTGTGCTCTCCATCATAAAATGGAAATATCTGCCCTACTCCCCTCACAAGGCTAATTTGAGAGAGCTTAATTCTTATGAAAGCATCTTACAAATATAAAGTAACATAGTCCTACTGCTTCATAATCAACTCTTAGATCTACATGCTCTAACAACTGTAGAATACAATGATCTCATATGATTCCATTGCCTCCAAAAAAAAAAAAAAAAACCCCTTCTTTCCAGAAATCAAGAAAAGCCATGAAGTGGAAAAGAAATCACTTGAGGATATGCTTCACGAGAAGCAGGAATCACTGGAGGTAGGTCTATCTCACTTACCCCCACTCCCCAAAACTATCCCCATTCCTGAGGTTTGTGTGGTTTGGGTAATGTTTCTGTGTACATTTGCTATGTTTCTGGTGTCTGCTTGCTAACTTGTGCTCAACATTTCATTGTTTGTTTTAGAAACAAATCAATGATCTGAAGAGTGAAAATGATGCTTTAAATGAAAAGTTGAAATCAGAAGAACAAAAAAGAATATCGAGAGAGAAAACAAATTTAGTAAGTCGTGTGTGCTTCTCCATCACTACGGAGTTCTCTTCTGCTCAGCTGCCTGTGAGGATCAGCCCATGTTCAGCAGCTGGGGAAATGATAGGGGCTTGGAATCCTTTTCCTGTTTTGCAGAGTGATTTTTAAACTGGCTTATTTCAACAAAAAAGTTCACTAGTGGCTTTTAGAAATCCCAAGACCTGACATACAGAGGATGTATGTGTAGACCACATTGCGAGTGGTCTAAATCGATAACTAAGGGAAGACAAGAAAAAATGTCAGTGAGGGTCAGGGTTTCATGTGAAGACTACACTTTTTTTTTCCTTAAAACAAAAAACAAACAAACAAAAAAACCCTCCCTGGTATATTGAGATAAAATAAATTGACAGCACAACATTCACCCTTTGTTAAATGTGCAGTTCAGTGGTTCACAAATTGTGCATTGGTCACTATTATCTACTTCAGAACATTTTGTCACTCCAGAAAGCAACCCTGTACCCATTCCCCACTAAATCCCCCCAAACCCCCCGTCCCTAGGGAACCACCATTCTACTTTCTGTCTCCATGGATTTGCCAATTCTGGACATTTCCTATAAATGGAATCATGTTCTGTGTGGCTTTTTGTGTTTGGCTGCTTTGACTCAGCTTCTGTCCTTGAGATTAATGCATATTGTAATATGTATAGACACTTCATTCCTATCTGTGTCTGACCAATAGCTCATACGGATAATCCTCACTTGGGAAAAGTACAGATTTATCTCGTAAGCTCACCTTTCTCTTGGCAATTTGTATCCTAACTCACCTGCCCCCACCTTTTCTGTTTGTCTTCAGTACCACCATTTCCCTTCCATATGTTTGTGCCTGGGACTGCAGAAGCAAAGTTCTTTTGCCATTTAAAATCTCCTAGCTCGGAGAGTACATGTGCGTGGGTCTCAGTGAAATCTTTTGCGGATGTCTTTGGATACTCTCTAGACTTTTGAATACAATTGGATGAGACGAGGTCATACCCATTGAAACTTCAAAGCTATTTATACTGGAAGATTTTTAGACAAAAAGTGATTGAAAAAAAAAATCTAGGCTTACATGCAGGGTGTAAACCTTATAAGTGGTTCCAGGAGCGGATTTTAAAGAGCTTCCTGGAACTGCAGCAGATTGAAAACAAACGGAAACAGACTGAGGAAAGCAGGGTTACCTGAGGCCTGACCCCCTGTGGGAATGCACCTGATGCCCTGGGAGAGCGCATTTGAGGAAAGCCTGGGCCAGCAGGGACATCAACAAAGGTACAGCGGAAATGGGGCTGTGAATGCTCGAAGTTTAAAAATGGACATGGTATCGCTTCTCGGCCTTTTGGTTAAGATCAAGTGTAAAAATCAGAGGAAATGATACTGTCTCCTTTTAAGAAAAATGAGATGTGGTTTTCTTTTTTTTTTTTCCCCCCCTAAAGATAATACATCCTGTGTCAAAGGATGAGAGTATTTGAGGCCTATGAAATTTGGGCAAGAGCTCTGGAATTGCAGGCTTGGGTGTTAAGCCTGCCCCGGCCCTCTCCCACTCTGGCACCTTCTCTGAGCCGGTCCCCTGGGTTGTGGGACTCTCTGTATCCTATGGAGTGAGGGGTTTGCGTAGATGGTCCTGAGGACCCATTCCCTGATCATCCCTAAGGCTTGGTCTGGAGCATGAACCACTGCCCAGGAATATAGTTTGGATGACTTAACCCACTGACGCCTGTCTAAGATTAGACATCCAGTCGGTAGATCTGGCATGGTCGGTTTGTATGTTGGGATGATTCACTTAGATTTCCAGAACTAAAGCAAGGAGTCAGGATTCCACTCTGGTGGTATGCTCTAAGAGGATGTCTCCCCTTATGTAGCATTTATTTTGGACAGAATTTTAGTAGTGGACGTGCTATATGCCGTAGGGTGTCACAGAATAAATGAGAAGGACAGGCCAAGCCAGTAGAGTCCCCTCATAATAAAAATGCCAAAGACTCAGGACATGATTGTCACTCTGTTTTCCAGAAAGCCCTAGAAATGCACTGCCCTTTCATTCCTGATCAGTTACCAACTTTGTTGACAGAGAACAGTTGTTCCCTTTTCTCCCACAAAACAGCAGTAAAGGACTGCAATGGCCTCAACTCTAGCCAGAGTTGTTTTGTGCTGTAAGCAATGCTTTTTTTTTTTTTTCCCTCTTCCAGTAAACTATTTGGTGTGACCAATATTTTCCCATGTTAAGTTCCTGATAAAGAAAGAAGTATTTGTTTTCAAAGATGAAATGATTTCATTCTTATAACCAAAGACTTTGAGATTACTGTTCTCTTAACCCTTTGTCTACCTCTTCCTCTAGCTGCTGTGAGGTTAGAAGTCTCTCCCCCAATATCTAAATCTAATGAGAGACTCTGTCTATTAAGAATTTACAACGTGTGGTTAAATAACCAGAGCTGGGTTCTGCTGTGTCTGTTCCAGAAGAACCCTCAGATCATGTACCTGGAGCAGGAGTTAGAGAGCCTGAAGGCCGTGTTGGAGATCAAGAATGAGAAACTCCATCAGCAAGACATCAAGTTAATGAAAATGGAGAAACTGGTATGTTTCTTTCAGGGGTTTACCTGGCAGAACGAAGTCTGTGGCATAGGAGCTAGGCTCTGAGCTAGAACTGCGGAGTCGTTTTAACTGCTACTTCAAGGTACTTGGAAATGTGCAGAAGGTAACAGAGGTGACCTTTGCTTCTGTGGGTTTGCTCCAGGCGTATTTATTGCTGCCTTCTGGAACTTTTTTTTTGTTTCCCAGGGAATGTAGAAAGCAGCATTTGGGTGCTTGGAAAAACCACAACAAACAAATTAGACTTCCGTTTTAGTGTCTCTGAATCTTAATGCATCTATCTTAAAATCATGTGAAATCAGTACTTTAATATATCACCAACTCTGGGCTGTTGTCTTATGCCACAGACAGTTGAAAATGTAAATGAATCACATTAGGGCAATGCAGTGTGCTATCTAAATTCATCCTCCTTCTCGTGAATTAGAAGGTAATAGAAGAGTCGTGCTCTCATAAAATTAATCTGGCTGGACAGATGCAAACATTATGAAAAATATGAATGAAGTGGAGTTTGTAGCCTTGAGGGCAGAGCAACGATGTCAGCCAGTGACACGTTTACTGAGAAGTCCGTGTTTGGGTGGCACACGGCTGCTGGGAGCCAGGAGTCTCACCGAGTGGGCAGGGTTTGGCAAGGAAGCTTAAGTGATCCCAGCTATTGCCATACTTTGCCTTTGACTGTTCCAGCTGCCGCACTGTGCCTGTCCTTTGTCCCCCAATTATGAGTGATTCATTGTTGAGTGACCGAGTGCCTCATTCAAGCCCAAACCAGAGCTGGACAACAGGGAGCCTGGAGGCCACTCGTTGTTTGCTTCCTGGTTTGTTTGAGTTTTAGTGTTTGGCTTGGTTCAGTTTTCTAGAGACACCGTTACCTCACTGTTGAGGGATGTAAGGGCTAAGCCCCCACCTGCATATGTGGGTACTTTGACATGCCAGGCAGTTGTGATATTTCTTTTAAAGGAAGGAAAGAAGAATTCTTATGGTTTATTAATGGGCCTAATCTGGCATAGCTACCAGTTCCTGCCAAAGGTTATCCTGTTCCATCAAGCCTGATAACTCAGCTGATCTCACAGTCACTGGTCCTATAGATCACCCTGCTAATAATTTGTTGTCCCATGTACCATTCGTGCATCCATACTTTTCAAAATACCATATACATGAAGAATAGGCTCTGTTATAAAATTGACTACACGTTGTAATTTTTGTTGACCCAGAAATATTTTTGTTTCTTGCCATGCCCGGGAAGTATCATGGTATTCGTTAGCATTGAGTTGCAACAGGTAAACCCGTGGTTACTTTATCTTCAGGCATACCACAGTGAATGATATTGTGGGTTTGGTTTGAGACTACTGCAATGCCAGTATTGCAACAGAGTGAGTCAAATGCACTTTTTGGTTTCCCAGTGCACGTAGAAAGAAGTCTGTTAAGTCTGCAATAGCATTATATCTAAACAAAACTAAACAAAAAAAATCAATGCACATACCTTAATTGAAAAGCACTAACTCTCTGAGCTTTCAGTGAGTCATAATCACTAATCACAGGTCACCATAACAAATGTAATAATATTGAAAAAGTTTGAAATACTTCCAGAATGACCAAAATGTGTTAAAGACCTTGAAGAGAACAAATGCTATTGGAAAAGTAGCTTGCTTGACCTGGGGTTGCCACAGATCTTCAATTTATTAAAACAAAAAATCCCCCCCGAAAACCCACAATGCCTGCAAAAGCAAAAAGACTTGCTTGACCTGGGGTTGCCACAGATCTTCAATTTATTAAAACAAAAAACCCCCCAGAAAACCCACAATACCTGCAAAGCACAAAGAAGTGACATATAAGAAAATGAGGTATGCTTGTATTTGTAAGCTCGGAGCCCATGTAGAGAATGAGACTCCTAGAAAGCAAGGAGGCTTTCTCAGTACCAAAGCTTTGGTATGAAAACTAGCTGTGCGGTTGGTTGGCTGTGTGGGAACACAAGGGCTAGTTTCCTGTGAAAGGAGGAATTGGATGAGATAATACTATCAGGCCAGTCCCTGCCCAGTCTCTCATTCCAGATTTCCCCACCCCATGTGTTATCTTGAATTCCTTTATAATTACTGGAAATCCCAAGGCTCCCTTTCTGTTACAGTCTCGTTTTAGGGAAGGTTATTATCCCACCTGGCTGGCTTGTCCTGAGCACTTTCTGGATAATAGGAAATGTTAAGAACAGTAGGACTCCCAACCAAGAATCATAATCAGAGTGGATTAGTCATACACTGCCAAGACAGGGGTTAGCATTAATTCGGACAGAGCTATGATGTCACCGCCTCAGCAAGTAATAAAATATTACCTTTAGAAAGTAATGGGATGTAATCGGCTCTTCGTCATGTTAAGTGATGAAATGTCTTCTGGGATTTTATCCTTGAACCTCTCCCTTGATCAGTTTGTTTTCCCTGGAAATTTAGCCTGGGCAGGCCCGCAGGAGAACGGATGTCTCTTGCCCTGAATGGAGGAAGGAGGCTTTGTGTGGCGAGTGCTCCTTCTCCGGGTTGGTGCTCCACGGAGCTTGGTGAATCGGCGCTTTGTGTGGCCCAAATTTAAGACTACAGAGAAACTCCAAACCGGGTTAAGACCATAGTGGACAAGAACTGTCAGCTGTGGGCCTACTATGAGTTTTCTTCGAACATGGGGATTTTTTTTTTTTTCTCCAGAATTTGCCACAGGAAACTGCAGTGCCGGCCTGCGCTGTTGTTATTTTACCACCTTGAAACTGAAGGAGGCGCCCAGGGCCCATGGTTGCCCAGGGCCGGGCACAGTTCTCAGGGGCAGTTCTAACCCTCCCCACCCCGCCACCCCGAACAAGTCTATCACCCCCGGGGCCACATCAGTGACCTGGCAGAGCTTTTTTAAAAATACATTTTTAAAAAATTATTAGTCTATTAAAAAATAGATTTTTAAAAATCTATTTTTTATATTTAATTTTTATTTTTTCAGTGTTCCAAGATTAAAAACACACATCTAGATGCTCTGTTTTGCTGCCTCGGATTCTTTGGCAGCATGTCCGTGTGTAGGTATTTCAGTATTCGACTAAACCTTCCTTAATGAAATCTCTCCAAGTGTGTTAATGTCAGGAATGTGTCTGAGGGAAGGGGGGTGCTTTCCAGTTTAATGTCTAAATGCGAGCGTTCTCGTTCACACCAAGGTGGACAACAACACAGCCTTGGTTGACAAACTGAAGCGATTTCAGCAGGAGAACGAGGAATTGAAAGCTCGCATGGACAAGCACATGGCGATTTCCAGGTAAAAACGGTCCCGTTTTCCCTGAGCTCTTCCTGTCCTCATTACCACACCCCATCCACACGGAGCGTGAAATGGGACTGAAGTGGGTGGCTCACCAGGGACTGACTTCCACGTGGAAAATAGGATGGGAGCCAGTGGTGTGGACCACTGTGGTCCCCGGCTTACTGACCCTGAGATGCTTTCAGAGAAGGAGTATCACAAGACCGAGTAGGAAACAGCCCCAAACATGAGACAGTCATAAGACATGGAGAAAAGTTGTGGTAGGGTCACCCAGCCAACAAGGAACTCACCCCCAAGGGTACTTTTCCTTGGGTTGAGGCTTACACTCCCACCGTTCCTCCAGCAGCCAGGGCCCCCGTGCCCAGCCAGCCCTGGGCAGGACTCCCTTTTGTTCCAAAGGGATTGTTTCGTGGGCTCAAATTTTAAGTGGTAAGACTTTTTTCAAGTTCCTTTGAACTCAGGTCCACGTGGTTCATGGCTCTTTTTTTGTCCTCAAGGCAACTTTCCACTGAGCAGGCTGTTCTGCAGGAGTCACTGGAGAAGGAGTCCAAGGTCAACAAGAGACTGTCCATGGAGAACGAGGAGCTGCTGTGGAAGTTGCACAATGGGGACTTGTGCAGCCCCAAGAGGTCCCCCACGTCCGCCGCTATCCCCTTCCAGTCACCGAGGAACTCCGGCTCCTTCCCCAGCCCCAGCATCTCACCCAGATGACGCTTCCTGGAAGCTGGGAGACTGTCTGAAAGCATTTGTACAGGTCTGCGGGACTGACCCTAACCGCGCTCATGGGAGCGAGCGCTACGGTAGTGGACGCGTGCTGACCACTCTGGTACTGGAGAGTCGCCACCCCCCGAGGCTCCTTAGGAGACTGGAACTCTGGAGAAAGACTTGGACCCCATCCCAGAGCCTCCCCCCAAAGATCTCAGAATGGATCTACATGGACGCTGTTGCACAAAGCACTTCAAGAACAAGAGGGTCTTGTTCATTGCCTTTTTCACCTAAGCATAAGGGGAAAAAAAACTCTCAGGGGCCTGTTAAGATAAAGATTTATAACCTTTATAATGTTCTTCACCACAGACACCTTCTTGTGATTTTTGTTTTGGTCTGACTGGGGATGCGTGAATGAAATGGGTGCACAGAGTGTCATGTTTCTGACGCTGCCTCCTTTGTTCTGAATTGAAAGTCCAATGCTGCGTAAATCTGGGTATGTACTAATCTAATAACAGTGTATGCATTTCTGCAAAAGCCATAGGAGGAGGAACGATAGTCGCTTGAATTAAAATTCTCTACCACCAGCTCGGCTCAGCCCTTGACGGTGGGGAGTGGTAATGACAGGACAAGCTTTGACTCGTCCACGTCTATCCAGCTCTGTATCCTTCTGGAGTAACTTGTTGGCAGGTGTTCGGTGCTTGGCAATGTCAGCTGAAACTAGTTAGATTTTTAATGTCCCCACGTGAACCTAACATGATACTACAATCTATTTTCTCAGGCTATGCGCAAATAGAGAACCCTAATTTTTCTAAAAATCTGTATAAAGCAAAAGGGCAGTACTGGTTGATTTACTTCTGCCTTACTTTACCTTGATCTGAGCTATTCCCACGGGTTGAAACTATCTGCTCTCCCATGATCCTCACTCCCCCCTTCCTCCGCTCCTCCCACCCCCCCGCCCCCCACTGCCCCACCTCTCACCAGAGCCACAAAAGCAAACCTTCTACCTCCTACCTACTTTTCTCTGGGACAAGAAATACACTTTTCCAGAGCCAGCTCATCATCGAGGTGCCAAAACCACTTTCCAAATAAACCAAGGCCTGGATCTCCTAGTACACATTTTGGGAAACCCTAGAGAGAATGAAAAATAAGTCTTTAGCTAGTTAGAACTAAGGTAGGAGTCTGTGCTTCTCGAGGAGTAGGAACAGCCTGTTTAACTCAATGATGCCGTATTGAGTAAAACGTTTGGAGAAGAGATGCTGTTTCCATGCATCCTTTGAAGAATCCTTCTGTCCTTGAGAAAGTAGCAGAATGGTCAGTGACAATGGACAGTGGACAATGTGCAGCTCCTTCCAAGTTCACTGCAGTTTCTCTTCAGAACTTATTACCTCCCCCCATTTCTAGTACTTTGGGGGAGGGGAAGTAGAAGGAAGAACTGTGGCTTCATCTCCCTCTGCCTGCATGTCAGTGTTTACTAACCTGTGTCGCTGATGCCCAGTGGCTTTACAAGTAAGCGCTATAGGGTAAGAACGGACTTGGGATACTAGAGGTGGCTATGGCCCTCATTTGCACGTAGACTACATAGCAAACTGATCTTCATGATGTATGGTTGTTTGCATTAGTGATTGTGTCTCAAGCCTTTAACCTCCAACCGTTTCTTATGTATATAACTTTCCACGTTTGCGTCTGATAAATGGAAATATAGGTTCACTGCCATCTCCTGGCATAGCTCTCTGCTTGCCCTTCTGAGTTGTTTTCAATGCCATTAGCCAAAGTCAGGTTTGCCATCCATCTCCTACGCCTGGGACGTCTTGTGCTGTTCCTTGCTGTCCTCCATACCATTTAGGTGTCTGGGGAAATCAGTCTTTACACAATTAATACAAAATGTCTTCAGAGAATGGGAGGCAACAGGAGAGCAGATAGGAAATGAACCAGAGAACTTTGATTTTTTTTTTTTCCCAAACCAAATGTTTTCCACGTAGGATGCAAAATGTTGGCACGTCATGAAAATATGGATGTATAAACTGTAGTTGTGCTCAGTTTGTAGTGATGGAAAGTGTATTTTACCTTGATCAAATAAATAATGCTGGAATATTCCATGTAAGAATTGTAACCTCTGACCTATCCCATCCTCCAAAGTGTCACCCAGCTTTTAGCCCTTCTCAAAACCCAGGTGGCCATCTGTCTACTCTTCTGCTGTTTCCTAGGAGCTTCTAACACAACAGAATTAGTCACAGGGCTAAAATCTGGCTTTCAGAGCTAGACTTACAGGTAAGCTTCTCTGAATTCCCAGCTATGTGTGTTGGAGAAATTTTGACTGATTTTAACAATTTCTTCTGTATAAGGTAAGAAAATGGGAACAGCTAAAGTCTACATATTTTTAAAGATGGTAAAAATGCCTAAATGAAGTTGAGTCTTCCTTGATCTGGAAATTTATTTTATATTGAAAGTTGAATTTTTAAAAAATACCCGAGAATGACTCCTTTAGAACTCGTACTTTTGAGTACGACAGCTTAGAAAGGCAAGTTTACGCCATTTTTTGATACCTTTGTGTTTGCATTGTAGATACGGCTGACCCATGTGTTACTGCATTTTTAGGTCCTCGTGTGTTGTAGTTGTGATATCAAATAAAATCTTGGGTAATGATCCAAACATTGCTGGCAACATGTCCTCCGGGATGCCTTTCACAACAAACTAAAAAATGAACACTTAGCTCATTTTGTTTTTACAAAAACTTGCTTATTTAATAGAAATGAGGATATAAAGTTAATATCGATGCTTTTTTATTATAAAAAGTAGAAATGCATGGAGATAGGTAAGCAATCAAAATACATGCTCTCTGTCAGAGGAGTTAACACTTCTATTATTAGACCGGATGACTTCCTTTTAGTTTGGATGTCTGGGTCTGACTCACAGGGCACGGGGTGGGGTCTGGCACTTGACATCAGCCTCTGGCAAAGCATTAGTCAAAAGAACCCCGAAGCGGGTTATGGACACAAATGAATTTTCCATCAATTCTTCGTACTTCATCTGCCAAATCAGGAAAACTCAACAGTGGTAGCAACTGTGGTCTCCCCTTGGAGGTTGTGAGCAGTGCAAATATAATATCCTACATCAATGGTCTCAAAGTCTTCCATCGTCAGGGTGCTCTGGGAGATTCTTGTGGTGTGCCCCAGTCCTCTGTGGATCAGCCTCCAACTGTCTTGAATTGTCACGGGCCTTTCATCCTGTTGAACGACACCCCCACGTGCTGAAGCACAAGCAACAGCTCCCATCCACCCAACACCATTGGGTGTTGTTTTCCAAGGCCAAAATATATACTTATAAAAGATTATTTGGTATGTGTAGCACAGGGGAGCTTTTACACTGTATCGACATTATACTGTTTGGTTCGCTCTTTCTGCTCTTCAGGAAGTGGCTACTTAATACAAAATGTATTCTTTTGGAACTCGAAGAATGTAGAACTGGAATTAGGCCAAAAAAAAAAAAAAAACCAGGGATAAAAATTTCCACTGCTCTCCCCCTGACATTGCCCACTCAGTAGTTCTACGACACAGAATTTAAAGGCAATTGTGAATGAGTAAGAGCTCTTGATTGTTCAGATTTGGGGGAAGCAGAAGTAGAAATAGTCCAAAGGACTCTGGTGAGGAGAAAAGTTGTACCTCAAGGATGGATAACATGATGCCCTAGATGACATAACTTCCTATTTCTAGAAAGTGAGATGGTCACTTTTAAGATGCTTCATCCAACTTTGGTGATAAGAATGTAGTGTGTTCTGGATTAATTTAATATAACTCCAATATTACCAGTATTTTAAAAAAAATACCCTTTCTGCTCATTAAAAAAACATTGTTGCAAATCACTGATATCTTCAAAGTGTGACGTCGCTTTTAAAAACATATACCTAGTCCTAGGAAACTACTTTTCTCCAGGGAGAGTTATTTTCTACCAATCATAGTAGCCAATACACTCTGGCTTATGGGCTGAGTGTGTCTTAGGAGGCCAAATCTCTTCTGGCAAGGAAGGGATTATTCCATGGTGGTAGAAAGCTGTTTATTTTAGTGAGCAAAACAGGCACAGGGGCTAAATGTGTGGTGGTTGCTCTTATGGAAAGTCTATTTTAAAATAATCTCTGGCCTCACAGCACCTTTTTGCCAGGCCCTAGGTTTTTATGCCCACTTGGTGGATGTCCTCACCACAGGGCATAGTTTGTATGGGGAGAAGCTGTCTGCTGGAAACCAAGTGGCCTCCAACTGACCCAGAATTGGGGGTGGAGAAAGAGGGCGGCTCCCTCCTTTGCCTTTCAGGTCTCATCCGTGCTTAAGGGCTATGGAGAAAAATAACATATAAAGAGGGTATGCTGAACTGCCTGATGGAACCCACTTTTTTTCAAAAAAAAAAAAGTCACGTAAATAAAATAAAATATCTTAGAAAACCAGTAAGCCTGGGCTCCTACCATGGTTCCACACACTTCTTGCACTTTTCAAGTTCTGATCTCTTCACTTACAGGTGGGGATGGAGGACAAAACAGCGAGCTGAGAGAGCTGACTGGGACAGGGGCGGGGGGACAGCCCTTACCTTCTGTCCTGGATAGATCCACCTGAATTCCACCTCAACATCAGGTTCCCCGAGGACAGTGCAGAGGACACTGATGTCATCCCCGCTTCTCACCTTGTTTGAGGATGCCAAGATGGTTGTTGACGGAGGGCCTCTGGGAACTGAAAGGAAGTAAAGGACAGGGAAAGTGAGATGGAATCCGTGTGACCTTGCAGACAAACTTTGAGACGCATTCTACTCTTAGAACAGCTGTAACCTTTGTGCCTGCCTTCCAGCTTCCTGGCCAACTTCCGCTGTCCTTTGGGGCCTCTCCTCTACCTTGATGGTCTAGGGTGGGTGCTTATCCAGGACTCCCAGGCCCGGCCCTTATAGTTACACTGGGAGAGGAGACTAAAAGTTCTGGGAATAAGAGGGGGAATAAGAAAGTTGAGGGAGAAGAAGGTGCGTGGGGAAAGAGCAAGCAGAAGGTAGAGAAGGGGCAGGCTGAAGGGGTGAGGAGGAGCCAGGCGGGTGTGTGACTGTCCATCCTCAGAAGGAAGAGGAGAATGAGTCGAAGGAAAAGGATGTTCGCAGGAAGGGTGCAGGTACTCCATCTGTTGTCAGTCCCTTTACTTCACAGCGATGAAGAAGCATCTCTTCACTGGGGTCAGTTCCCTCAAGTAATTGCGATGGCAGCCTTGAGCAAGGCAATGGACTAGGAGCTGGGACGACGGCAGCCAACACCCCAGACGTGGTCTCTGAGCCCTTGGGGACCTCTCTTCATGGTCTGGAGGGGGCAGACACTAAGCAAGTTAAGTGTACAGTTTATATAAAACGTGAATTCTGTTAGGAACTGTGAAGGAGAAGCCCAGCATGTTCTAGAAGCTCAGAATAGTCTGCAGGGCAAGAAGGGCTTCCTTGATTGAGGGAACAATGTTTGAACTCAAATCTGAAGGCTGAGCTTAGCAGGCACAGCGGGAGAAGCAGGCAGGCAGCTGCGGCCCGGGGAATCCCAATGTGCAGAGCCCTCACCGTGAGGCGGACGAAGGCCAGGCAGGCTGCAGGCTGGGAAGGGGGGCAAGGGCTGGTCCCACAAGGCCCTTCAGTCCACCTGCAAGATTCTGACTAGAGATCTAAAAAACGTGGGCACTACTAAGTGGTCTTAATTGTAACTATAGTCAGCTATGGTATGGAAGATGAAGAGAGAAAAGGGGAAACCATTGAAAAGAGTTGCATTGGTCCCAGGAAGAGAAGATGATAGTTTGAACTTTTTTTTTTTTTTTTTTTTGCAGTAAGGAGAGGGAGAAATAGGGCATGAAAAGATGTGAAAATGATTTGATGGAAAGGTGAAAAGGCCTGGGAGGGAGGAGACAGAACTGTCAGGTTGACTCCCATTCCTGAGCCGGCACGTGGGTGACGGTATTACCATCACGGAGACCGGGAAAGCCGACGAACCAGATCCTGGAGGAAGACCTGAGTTCAAGGCAGGGCCCATGAGGCATCCGAGTGCAGATAGACCTGAAGCTGGCACTCCCGAATCTGGACCACACATACGCACTTGGGAGCCAGCAGTGAGCACACAGGGAGCAGAGCACGGCTATGGCTGAGGCTGGCCAGCAGGACAGCGAGGCGTGAGAAAGAAGGGTGTCCCATGGACCTCCAACATTGACAAGCTGGGAGAAGCAAAATGCTGACAAAGCAGAATAAGAAAGGGTAAAGTAGGAAAACTTGAAGCCAAAGAAGAGGCATTTCAAGTAGGTGTGGCAGACTCTTAACAGGATGAAGACAGAAACTTACCACAGGATTTGATGTCCTGGGAATCCCGAGGCCCTTAGCAAGAGCCGATTCAGTGGGACACTAGCGAGATAGATGAGCATGTAGGAGGGAAGGAAACACAGGGAATGGGGAGCACTCTTTCAGGGTATTTAGCTGTGATGTGGAAAGAGAAGACCTTAGCCAAGGGCTGAGGCTGGTCAAGGAAGTTCTGAAAGTTACTCAGCAGCAGCGTTACTGGGGGGCATGGCCTACTAAGTCCCAGGGCTGAGAACCAGAGGCATGAAGGAGTCCAAATTCTCATCTCAGAGAACTGTTTGTTGTTGGGGCCACTCATGCCTCTCCAGGGAGAGGAGAGGAGGGGAGGTAAGACTGTCTCCCTCCACCACTACGAACCGCCACTCCAAGATGATGGAGTCCCCAGTGCTGCCTGCATGCTGGCGGACAGAGCAGGAGTGGGCGTCGGGTCAAGTGTGGAGTTAACAATTTTAAATGAACAGTGTTAGAGACAGGAATGAGGCTTACTAACCCAAAGTGCCCGCTGGATGTAGAGTAGACTGAGATATCATTAATGGACCTCGCTACCCTTAGTAAAGCAGGTTTTAACACGGCAGAGTTGAAGGAAGTGAAGAAAAAAGTATTTCATATATGAATCCACTGAATTGAAACTCCTCATTAAAATGATCACATTAGAAAAATGCTTCCATTTTTAACGGAGAGGTTTGAGCATACTTCAGTTGTGTCAAGAGGTGGGAAGTGAGGTCAACTGGAAGAGACTGAATTTACCCATCCATGGGATTTTCCAGTAGCTCTTGTCATGGAGAAAGGGTAGAGTCATGTTCTCTAGGGTGGTATTTCCCTGGCAGTGGGAGAACAGGTGGGCAGGGAGTTGAGGGCACCAACAGAGAGCAGAGCAGTGTGAAGCCCTGGACCCCAAGCTGGGACGGTGGGGAGGGAAGGAAGGCAGGACAGGCACAGAGGAGTCACTGAACATGGAGCAGTAGTTGAGCAGGGATGAGGCTGTGCGTGGAGTTGGAGGTCTGATTCAGTGAGTGATTCTCCAGTTGGAGCAGCGGTAGCTGAGGGCAGGCTGAAGCTGCAGCCGAAGGAGGGGTGCCTGAGGTGGAAGGGATGAAGTGGTCAGGGAACCAGGGCTAATGAACTCCAGCTGGCTATTGATGTCACAGAAAGTGAAGAGACAAGGAGGACAATGAGCCAACAAAGGGAATGACTGGAAAGGAGAAGAGAACGTTGGTGGAGCCATGATGCTCAGAGGAGCAGAGGTTCCTAACAGAGGATGAGAGGACCAGGGTGAGGAAGCCGGAATAAGCACAAGAAGAACCTGACCTTGAGTTGGGGAGGGATGGTGCCCTTAGGAGACCACGGATTTTGGATACAACAAAGAGGGTGTTCTCATCAGAGAGGATGTTCTAAGCAGTTGGAAATACTGGAGAATGGCTGATGCATCACACAGAAGTAGGACCAGAGGGAGGAGTGGATGAAGGGAGTGAAGGGGTTGGGTCAGTTCACGGGCAATTCTAGAAATGGCGGTGCAGTAGGGGAGACTTTAAGAACAGCATTCTGTGCCTCCTGATTTCCATCCGTAGCTGGGAACATCAGTACCGGATACTGACCACTGGCAGTGGTTAAACTCTAGGCAGTGGCAGAGGCAGGCTTACCTTCCACGTAGAGCAGTTGGTACTTGACGGAGATCTGAGACTTGCCCCCAGCCTCCGCCTTGCAGTAGACCACCCCCTGGTGGTCGGCATGAGGTTGCAGATACACAAAGCCTCTCTTGACATCATAAACAATGTCTGTTCCATTGGCTGGGATTTCCTTGGCAGGGAACTCCCTGTGGAGGGTGACTTTGGCCGACAAGACAGTCACTCGACAAGGAACCACAGCCTGCCTGTCCGGGTTCAGATAGACAACATCAAAGTAACTGGGAGAAGGTACAAAGAGTTCTCCTTTCTCTGCAAAGGGAAAGATAGAGATTTATTTATTCTGGAGAAACAAGGTAAGGGTACCTTAAGGATTTTTACATTCTCGGGGCACAGAGAGGGAACTGGCAATATATTCAGACACTAAGTCCTTATGCATAGAAAAAGCTATTTTTAGGGGCGCCTGAGTGGCTCAGTGGTTTAAGCCTCTGCCTTCGGCTCAGGTCATGATCTCAGGGTCCTGGGATCGAGCCCCGCATCAGGCTCGCTGCTCAGCGGGGAGCCTGCTTCCCCCCCCCCCCTCTCTCTGCCTGCCTCTCTGCCTGCCTCTCTGCCTACTTGTGATCTCTCTCTCTGTCAAATAAATAAATAAATTCTTAAAAAAAAAAAAAAGAAAAAGCTATTTTTAAATGCTTTTCCTTTTCTCGTAAAAAAAGATTTCACTTCCCATCTCCTTAAAGGAAATAAACAAACAAAAAAAATTAGGTCAAGCCCAAATCGGGCCCATGAATTAGTCCACTGAGAAAGCAGGGAAGGAGATGGATTTCCTTATGTGAAGAGAATTTTAAGGGCACCTAGATGGCTCAGTTGGTTAAGCAAGTGTCTTCAGCTCAGGTCATGATCCTGGAGTCCCGCGATCAAGTCCCACATCAGGCTCCCTGTTCAGCAGGGAGTCTGCTTCTCCTGCTGACTTCTCTCCTCTCATACTCTCTCTCTCTCATTCTCTCTCTCATATAAATAAGTAAAATCTTAAAAAAAAAAAGGGCAATTTTAAGAAGTGTGAAAAATCTGCTATCTCTGGAAAAGTTAGCCCCAAAGCCTATGCTTATAACTGCCCATTGGGAATGGTGCCCAAGCACGGCAGAGTCTCTGAGAGGCTGGTCTAGCGAGGGTGCTGGCCTCCTCACCTGTCCTTACTCGCAGCCCAGAGGACCTCATTCCTGCCAAGGTTAATGGAAAGAGAATTAAGTAAGGACAGAAAAGGAAACCATTAGTCTCAAGTTCCAAGCTCTGCTTGTCCAACACTAGGCTGGGGAATTCAATCAGCTTCTCATGTCCTCCTATGTGCCCTGAAATCACTCTCCCTGTACGTTAAGTTCTAGATGATGGCATCTGATCTTACAGTAATGAGAGAAACAAGGACCGGCTTGCCCATACATCCATTCCTCAGGATAGTCAAGGGACTGTGGCTTAGGGTTTTGTTTTTGGCATGGCACATTAAATCCTTTGTTTTCTGGATGATTCTGTGAGGGAATATTATGGTGATTGCTAAGAGAAATCTTTGAACTTAAAATTTTTCCCATGTTCTTTAAAAAAACATTTCCCCCCCATGTTGTCCCCTACCATGTTCCTGAAACAAATAATTATTCTTGCCTTCTCCTTCACTAGCCCTCTTTATGCCATAGTCATCTGATATTTTAGGTTGGGGACAGAATTCCTATATACATTAAATGTCTTCATGGGCCAAGAGTTCCTCGGCCATGAGTGACAACTTCGCCGACATGGAGGTCTTCTCTGGCTCTGAGATCAAGAGGGACTATGTCATGGCTCTATCTTTTCCAAGAATTTCTATCATGCTGGGGGATTTGTGCCACCGTCTTAATAAACTGACTTCCAGCCTTAGTTAAGGGGCACCTTGGTCAATGTTGTATCTAAAACCCACATGTTCACACAGAGTTAAGTCTATATGGCCTTGAATATGTCAACTGAATCTCTGTGCTTCCACATCCCTATTTGCAGAGAGAAGAATCTGGAATAGTAAAGATAGCTTTTGAGCAAAGGCCTTTAAGGAAATTTCTGACTGTAAGATTTAGAAGCCACCTTGCTTTAAAAGTTTTGTAGAGGAAACTGAATGAATAAACAAAGCCAGTAGAATAAGTGAATAGTCCAAAGTCCCAAACAAAAAATGTGGTTTGTCTTCTTGTACTATAAAACAGTCTTTGAAAGAAGTGACCACACCAGTTGCTTTAATAAACAGAAAAAAACATATTTGTAATTAGTGGATCCCATCTACCAACAGCAACAAAAACTTTGCTGAAGTTCATTTTAAAAAGATTACATATGACCCCTGCAAACACGGTTTTAGCTACTCAAGTGGATGGCAAGCATTACTTTAAGAAAACTAAACATGGAGACACCTGGGTGGCTCAGTGGGTTAAAACCTCTGCCTTTGGCTCAGGTCATGATCCCAGGATCCTGGGATTGAGCCCTGCATCGGGTTCTCTGATCAGGGGGGAGCCTGCTTCCTCCTTTCTCTTTGCCTGCCTCTCTGTCTACTTGTGATCTCTGTCTGTCAAATAAATAAATAAAATCTTAAAAAAATAAAAATAAAACTAAACATGTAGAAATTCAGATTTCCAAAAAATTAAATAGGTTATAAATTAAAATCAATATTTCAACAAACTCCAGATTTAGCAAGATGCTCATGAATGCAGTTTTACTGTACGTAAATGGTGCCCAAGCCTTTGCTATGAGAAAACTCTACTGCTGGTAAGTTACATGCATATATTCATTTGAGGATAATTTATTGAGCTGTATACTAATAATTTGTGTAGTTTTCTTTGTAGGTATTATACTTGAATAAGAAGTTAGAAAAAAAAAAAAAGCCCTCTGATAGTGCCCCTCATAAAGATCAAATACATGTGGCAGTTGCTTAATCAAAAATTGCACAAATTAACAACAGCCAGAAAGAGGCTTCAGTGTTTGCAATCAAACTTTGGGAAACATTCAGACATAATGAATGCCAGACGTTTCTCTATGTGGGTAGTGGGGAAGCATATGTTCTGGAAGAATCAGAGCCAGCAGCAGGAAGCTCAGCTTCCGTAACAGCTCATCTTGGTTTTGCAAACCCACCGTGCCTGAAGAGATAAACGCTAAACCTTGTACTGAAAATCCAACTGGCCTCTTGGCTTGGCATTGAGAAAAGAGAAAATGATACAACACATTAGCTCATGTCCCTTTTTGATCCAGGTTTCTTTAAAGTTGAAGTAAATATTTCAGTCTTCCTGTGACTCACTAGAGAGATTCCCCTAAATTAGGAAGGAGGACCCAGCTTCAAAACTCAAAGAGAGCTCTTAAACCTAATGGGACGTTCTGCTCAAGGGAGGTCTTCAGTTCAAAATCTCAACTCAAAACCCAGTATTTTAGGAAGATGTGGTAGTGCCAGTCATGGCAAGACATCTTCATTCTGCCATTTGAAATATGTATCAGTTCTTGTCCGGAATAACAGGCACTAAGGGCACATGGGCAATTCTGTGCATCCCATTCCAGAATGAGGATCACAAGGGATTACCTGTGAACAACTGTTAGCAATTCTCCTGACAACACCAGTTACACTAGTTAGTGTCTGTCTGCCTGTTTACCAAGCTACCCATCACCCCATCCTAGAAATGGATCAGGGCAGTAAGAACAGGAGATCCTAGGTCAGAAAACCAGGAGTGGACTCTTTCTCCTCACTACCAGGCATGGAACACTGAACAAGTCAGCTTGCCCTTTCAGGCCTCAGTGTCAGCATCATAATTTCTAAAACAGAGACGGTAAAGTAGGTTCTCCTTATTTCCTGAGGATGTGGTGATAATGAGACCCATGTGACTCCAGAATCACAGAGCACATGCTCATGAATCTTCTCACAGAGAGGAGCTATGTGAGAGGGATGGGAGAACACATGAGATTTTGCTAAAGCACTCACAAATGGCCAGGACCTAGGATCATCCGGGTCACAACGGCTAAGTCAGTGTAAGTCTGAAACGTGGAAGGGTTCAGGATGTAGACAGCACTCAAGAAAGCCCCAGCCTAGACAGGAAGAAAGCATTCCGGCTTCACCTGAAATGCCAAGGCCAACGCCAGCACCAGGGGGTGGCATTCTAAGATGCCTGAAAGCTGTGCTCCCTCTGAACCTGCTGGAGAGAGACCGGCAGGCTATATGGCCATGCCTCTTTCCCCAAGAGCAAGTTTCAGTGGGCAGAACGTAGCCGACGCTGCTCAGAGAAGAGCTTTCCCTCTGACCTGCATACTTTCAGGCACCTCACTTAGCCCAGGGAGGGGGCTGGACCACACAGACCACCACCTTTGGGAATCTTGCCCACAAAGCTTCAGCTCACAGTACTAAGAACAAATGTGGGTGGGGGGGGGGTGGGAGGCTGTAGCTAAGCCTCTTCTGACTAGGGAGGCTCCAGACAGAGGTCACCATAGGTCCTGAGAGCACAGTGACCAAGAGTCTGCAGTGACGGCCATGTTCTCTGTCTGCAGCAGCCACGAGGAGAGACACCAGCCACGCGTGGCCAAGGAGCACTTGAAACCCGGCAAGGGCCACTCCGAAATTAAGTTTTAAATCGTTTAATTTTAAATAATTTCCATCTAAATAAAAACCGCCACACACAGGGAGGCCTGGGTGGTTCAGCTGGTTAAGCAACACTCTTGATTGCGGCTCAGGTCCCCATCTCAGGGGGGTGAGAATGAGCGCTAGGCACAGAGTTTGCCTAAGATACTCTCCCTCCTTCTCCCTCTGCTCCTCCAGCCCCCTCCCCAGCTTGCGCACATGTGCTCTCTCTTGCTCTCAAAAAAAAATAAATAAACAAAAAATAAAAAAATAAAAAACATAAAATATAAAAATAAAATAATAAATAAAAAATTAAAAACTATAAAAAATTTAAAAACTAAAAAATATATAAAAAATAAAAAAAATAGTCACACATGTTTAGTGGCTGCCATATTGGACAATGCAGGTACAGACTCTGGAATCAGACTGGGTTCAACTCCTGGTACCACCACTTAAGCCATATGTGACCTTAAGGACGTATTTCATCTCTCTAAACCTCTACTTCCCCATGAAGGCCACAGAAATGATCTCAGTACTTACTCTGGAGGGCTCCTGGGAGACTTCCATGAAATAACTGACATAACCTGATAGAGCCTGGCCAACAGGGAGAGCTCTCATTGTTATTATTAGATATTTGGAACCGTACACTCTGGGCCAAGTCCGGCACTCTCAAGAACCCCACCAACACCCCAGTTTACCTGTAAAAAAGATGTAGGTGGAGCCCGTCTTGGTCTCGTCCCTCCTGCAGACATAGCCCTGGCAGAGCTGCCCCCAGCAGCTAAACTCGCCCGTGTCGGCCGCGGTGGAGTTGGCAAGGGTCAGCTGCCCGTAGCGCTCATGCTGCTTCACGCTGTCAGTCAAAACAAAGCCAGCTCACACCCTGCACCCGGGACTTGCGGCCTGCACTCGGGGCTCTGCTGTTCCCGCATGAAGTCCCTGGTGGCTCCGGGCAGAGGCACAAACTGCTGAAAGCGTTCTTTGGGGGGAAGTGTTTGTAGGGGAGGTGAGTCGTCAGAGAGAGAAGCTTCTAAAATGAAGCAAAAAATGACAACTATGCTTTCTAACTGCAGGAAATTCTGATGTTTCCCCTCAGTAACATCACCGGTGTGTTAGCCCCACAGCCACAGAAACTCAGTCAAAAAGCCTTTTCAGGGCACCTGGGTGGCTCAGTTGGTTAAGCGACTGCTTTGGCTCAGGTCACGATCCCAGACTCCCGGGATCGAGTCCCACATCGGGCTCCCAGCTCCATGAGGAGTCTGCTTCTCCCTCTGACCTTCTCTCCTCTCAGGCTCTCTCTCTCTCAAATGAATAAATAAAATATTTAAAAAAAGGCGTTTTCATTCAGTCAAAAAAGCTTTTGCTTCTCATGAGTTTATTTAAACAGCAGTCAAGGGGCACCTGGGTGGCTCAGTCTGTTGGGTGGCTCTCTTCAGTTCAGGTCATGCTCCTGGAGTCCCAGGATCGAGCACCCCATCGGGCTCCCCACTCAGCGGGGTTCTGCTTCTCCCTCTGACCCTCCTCCTGTTTATGCTCTCACTCATACTCACTCTTTCTCAAATAATTAAAAAGAACAAAACAAAACAAAACCTTTAACATAAACAAAGAGGAGTCAACATGAAAGAAAGCACCTAGCATCACCCTCTGTGCAAAATCTCTTGGATCAAAAAGAATAAATATCCGAATATAAGCTTGCAATCTCTAAGATGCCACATTATTATAATAAAAATGAAAACTTTCTTTGGGGAAAAATGCTTGGTAGCTAAGATGCTGAGCCCCAGTTACACAGCCTATGTCCGGTACAGTATTTAGAACTTTGGAGCATTTAGCTTTTCCACTGGCCTCACTTTTGTTTTCTCATTCTCTATCTCTTGTATTTTTGTCTTCTGGCATGTGACTATATTTGCAAACCACTTCAGTTCTTTCTGAAATGAGGAGAGACATAAATATTAACATTGAGCACTATTAGCTGATTGTAATGGTAATTAATTGTATTATATTGTGACAGGAGTTCAGATGTAGCACCAATGGAACAGATGTTCCCCTGTGGTTTATGAGCCTCCGCAGGTGGGAAGGTCAAAATAAGTGGTTCAATCTGAGGATGCATCTCGAATACCCAAATGGTTAACCCCTCTGAGATCCACAGAACTTTGTGATGCAGTTGCGATTCTCCTGTTATATTTTGTAGCAACATCAGTGTGGTCACCATGCTAAATTTAGCACACAACAAAGTGTCTGGTTGGTTGGTTCTAAACGCAGCCCTGTTCTGGTTCATCACTGAAGAGCTGCTTTGCCCACCAGTTCTGCCAAGAGGGACCTCCAAACTCCCACTCCATCAACTGCCTCTTTCAACTGGACGGAAATCTCTCCTCCTTCAGGAAGCTTTTAATTAGAAGCAACTTGCGCTTTCTCCTAGTGATGTAATTAGCTCCCAATTCTCTACCTTCAGACACCCATGGCTTCCTGTTATTACAATGGATGATAAAAACTTTGGAGGGCAGGGACTGTGGCACATTTGCTTTATATTTCCCAAGCAAAAAATCTTTGCAGAGAACACAGTAAAGATTCCCTAGAAATAAGTGCATTGAAATTGAATTGAACCACTGGGTTGGAACTGGAAAGAATCTTGAAAAGAGGGCATCTATCTAGTGATGTATGGAAAAAAGAAAAAAGAAAAAAAAAAAAAAAAAGCATCCAACTTCCAGTACTGCAGGTGAAGAAACTGAGTCTCAGAAGTGACTTTCCTGAGACCCACAGCTGGGGGACCCTGAGTCAAAAATTTAAGTCAATTAAGTATGTATGGAATAGTCACTCATTACATAGGCAAATGCATGTAAAGCTCTGCCTGCCACACCAGGTTCATTGTATTATTCTAATTATAGCTTAATTACATATAATTGCAGACTAGTAGTAATTACTGTGAATATCACTACAACAATGACAAATAATACATGTCCAACATTGGAAATAGAAGAGAAAAAAAAAAGAGCAGACCTCAAAGATATTACAATCCAAGTAAAGGGTTAAGACTAACATACATGAAAATATCAGAGAATAACTCAAGGGGTATTCACAGCAAGAAGAGTAAGAATTCTGAAAAGGGATTCATCCCTGTGGGTTGAAGAGGCTGAACGCAGCTTTGAGGAGGAGGTGAGACAAGCTGGCCTTTTGAAGGCAGAGGTGGAAAGGCAGGGAGTGAGCTCACTCGCTCAGGAAACTACAGCCCCAGGAGAGCTGGAATAGACCTGGTCTGCTCATTTTACTGCACTGCTGTGGCCTGAGTGCCTGGTGGGTGGGAGGCACTCATTACTGATTTGAGGATTTAATACATTCATCACAGAGGATACAGAGGGAGGGGATTGGGAGTCACGGGGCATATAGTTGAGAATAGGCAGCAGGATCGACCCTCATGTTTGGAGGTGGAATGTGATGGGCCACCTTAGCCAGGGCAAGAGTGAAAAGAACAGGCGTGGGAGAGGCAGGAGGAAGAGGGGGAGGCTGAGAGAGCCTGTCACTGAGATGGACAGCAAGGCAAGTGCTACGGCCAGGCTGAGTGTTGGCAGGGGAACGGAAGCAAATTCAAGGCATGTTTTCTTGGGGGACATATATGACCGACTGGGTATAAGAGATGGAATAAAGAGAGAGATCAGTCATGACCACTTAATTTGTATTTCTGTGTGTCAGAAAGAATGGGGTTTTAACCAACTGAGATGGAATCACGGAGAAGAGAAAGGAGACTGGGGTAGGCAAAATACTAGATCCACCACTGGAGATTTTGAATTTGTGATGAAATGTGGGTCACTGAAGTGTAGGTGTCAGTTGATGTGAGAGTTGGAAACACAAGCTGGGGCACAGAAAAGATGAAACAGCACCAGAGTTGTATTTGGGGGAGTCATCTACAGAGGAGTTAGAGGTGAAGCTAAAAGAAAGAGGACCTCAACAAAAGAAAGCATAGGAAAAAAGAAGATTGAGGACAAAATCTAGAGTCAAACTAGGGGCCCAACAGGAAAAGAAGATGTAGAGAGAAGAATCAGGAAAGTATCATCAAGGATACATCAAGGACACAGATGATACAGATATCATCTGAAGCTTCCAAGCATCCATTTCTCGAATCCTTCATTCAAGAAATGGATGCTTGGAAGCTTCAGATGCCTTTAACAGAGATTAATGACCACACACACACACACACACACACACACACACACTTCATTTGGCAAAATGCAAGTTTGTGGCAATAACCAAAAGGGTAATTTCAGTTGTGAGGATAGAGCTGGCTTTCAGAAGATAAAAAATGGAAAGGTGGAGAGAAAATGGAGATGGATGTCTTCCTACGTGGACCAAAACATCTGACCACATTCCCCATAGAGCTCAGAACTGGAATACAAAATCAGTATGTAATTGATGAATATCCTGACACCTTCTGTGGACCCAACATTTGCTAGCACTGTAGTGATTTCTACCAGGAAAGTAATTGGGTACATAAAAATTTAGCACTTGGGAATAACCCTACCATCATGAAATCTGCATGCTGTATCTTTAGCAGGATTGGGGGTGGAAGGAAGGAAATGCACTGGAAAACATTTCTGGATTTTTTCCACCCCCTCTTGTATGCAAACAATATAAAACAGGAAACAAATTATTTAGCAGGATTACAGTTTAAATGCCTGGATTTAAAATGTCCATTTCTTCTAATGGTCTCACACAGTCCAAGCAGCAGGCTACCCAAAATGGGTGGACTATGACCCAAGGCCTCTGGGGACAGAGTCTGCACAATGGAATGGAGAAAAGGATTCACTGAGCCCTGCAAAGAACTGGGAATCACTTCACATGAGAACTCTCCTCTTCTCTTATAACCATTTAACAAATCCCCAGGAATGGAACAGTGGATGGTGTAAAGTTTGAGTGAAGCAAAAAGAGGTGCCCAAAATTTATATTTAAGAGAAGCAGAATTTACCCTAATTGGAGGCAGCTCTGAGCATCCTAGCACACCTCAGTATAGGTCTTTCCTTCTAGACCTGGCCCACAGTGAGCTTACTACTGGACAAGTCCAAGTTTCAAAGAGCATTTAAAAATTTAGAACTGTGGGGGCAACTGGGTGGTTCAGTCAGTTAAGCATCTGCCTTCAACTCAGGTCATGATCTCAGGGTCCTGAGTCAGCCCTGAGTCGGGCTCCCTGCTCAGCAGGGAGTCTGCTTCTCCCTCTGCCCCTCCCTCTGGTCCTGCATGCTTGCATGCATGCACTCTTTCTCTCTCTCTCTCACGTAAATAAATAAACTAAAAAATAAACTTTAGGACTGTGTATACGCATGCATGCATGTGTGTATGCCTTCCATTAGGGTCCTATGGCCTTTACAAACAGTCATTCCCATCAGTGGAGGCTTGAAGCTCCATCAGGTTGCCCAGTCTACTCTCTTCTGGGGGTGGGCAGGGGGGAGGTGGTAAGAAGGCTATGTCATCGGACACAGAAGAGGAGGCAGAGTTAGGGGCCACTGTGGATTTCAGCTGGGACAGTGACCAGGTAATGATGGTGGGGTTCATGTTCCTAACCTTTCCCTAGACTCTACAAGCCAGGGGCAGAGGAAAACCCTGGATTACAAAATAATTAGTTATCAGTCCCATAAATATTTCATGAGTGCAAATTAAATGGGAGGTTCCAAAGTGAAGAGTAAGGGACTCCTTGTTATCTAAATAGCTTCCTGCTCTCAAGTTCCCTCTATACAAAATGCCATGGAAGTCCAAGGAGAGTAACCAGGAAAAACTTTAGGGCTAGGAGAGTCTTGGGAGAAGGGAAGGATTTCAACATACACAAAGTAGCAGGTATGCATTCCAAGGGAAGGAGATCCCCTAAAAAGAGAAAAAAGGCACTTTGGTGCATGGCAAAGAGATGTTTGACCCGAACATACATGGACAGAGGCCCGGGGTGACAGGCAGCAGTCACAGGAGGCATGAGATCATGGACTTTGGAACCATACTGATGGGATTCAAACTCCAGCTCCACCAAGACCTTCAGACTCCTTACCTGGAGCTCACGCCTTCCACAGCTGGGCCACACCTACTTCTTCAGACTTGAACTAACAAGAGCTAATGCTTAGGAATGTGAGGCATCATACTAAGCCCTTTGAATAAATTCAAGACTTAGAACAGTGCCTGGCAGAGAGTAAGTGCTTTATACATTTTGGATATTGCTGTTAATGATGATCCTCTAGTTCTCATGACCAATTAGGAGGATGGAGTATTATTTTTCCTCTTTTACTGATGAGGTCACTGAAACTTAGAGAAGTACCTTGTTCACTGTTTTCCAACTGGAAACAGTAGAGCTTCTAATCCTAATATCATGAAGACTTAGCTTACAAATGTTTGTAAGTGAAAAGGGCATGGATATCTATCCTGCTGAAAGGAAATGAACTGAAGGAATTTTGATTAAGTGATGGTGCCTCGAGCTACTTGCAAATCCTATTAAATATGGACACACACACACACACACACACACACACACACACCAAGCAAAAACAGGGAAGAGCTGATTAAACTAGCTGAGTAATATTTATGATATCCCATTTTCTATGTACATGGCCAATTCACAGTTCAGTGAGTAATTGAAGGAAACAAGGGAAGGAAAACAAGTAGTTATTAAACATCTACTATATAATGGACCCAAGACACACACTACTTTTTCTTTTTCTCAGTCCCAGGAGATGGAGACTGTCTAATAATAATATCTAAAACCTAAGTAGTGTTTAATACATGTTAAGCCCTGTTTTAGGGATGCCTGGGTGGCTCAGTTGGTTAAGCATCTGCCTTTGTCTCAGGTCTTGATCTCAGGGACCTGGGATTGAGTCCCACATCAGGCTCCCTGCTCTGTGGGGAGCCTGCTTCTCCCTCTCCCCCCTGCTTGTGTTCTCTCTTTGCTAACTTCCTCTTTCAAATAAACACAATCTTAAAAAAAAAAAAAAGTAACCATCATATGTTTTTTAAAAGCCTGTTTTAAGCCCTTTATAGATTTTGACTGATTTTATCCTCATAAAATCTTTGTGAAGTAGGTGCTGTTATCCCCCCTAAGTTGTAGGTGAGCAAATGGATGCCGAAGAGGCTAGGTAACTTTCCCAAGTAAGTGTTGGAACCACAGGAGAAGAATTTGAAGGTTAGTTTACACAAGGTTCCCAGGGCCACTCAACAATCAGAACCCAGATATTCTGCATTGGAGACTGTGTTGCCTCTATTGACATAGAACAGAAGCATAAGGAATAAGGGGGAAAGATGCAATCCCAAATCCTCTTCATTCAACATTCACTTCAAAAATTAATTATTTAGCTTCCACCATATGCAAGGAACTATGCCAAGCATCAAAGGAGATAAAGATTCATGTGTATTTGCCTGTTCATATTTCAAGTGTTTGTATAGGGCCTCGTGTTTAAGCTTCTTTTTAAGAATGTGTCAGAAAATAATTGCTCCATGGTATTCTGGGAATGGAGCCATATCAACAAAGTATAAACCCTGGGAAACAGACAGCTGGTAAAACATATCAAAGTTTCACAGTTTATGATTTTTTTAAAAAAATGATGAAAAGAAATATGGATGAGAAACTAGTTGAGAACCAAATATGCAAAATGAGGAACAAAGTGAATATAGTTTCAATGTCAAAAGCTAAGCTGAAACATCCCTCCCCCTTTCTTTCCTTCCTTCTTTCTCTTTTCTTTCTCCCTCCCTTCCCCCCTCTCCCCTACCTCCCTCCCTTCCTGCCCCACTCCACCTCCCTCTCTTTCTTCCTCTCTCACCCCTCTCTCTCCATCCCTCCCTCTGTATGTTTGAGGACTATCCAAGGACATACTCAAAACCCTTGCAATATAACTACCATATTTCTATGCTAACAACAGGTTATGTTAATGTATGTGAATGGGATTCAAGACTTTCCTAGTACAATGACTTATGCCAGATTCTTCTATATTCTTAAAAAAGAAGTAATAGGAGGGGATCAAGTTGACAGAGAAGGAAAACCCTGAGCTCACCTGCTCACAGGACACAACAAAACTGCAACGGCATATAGAACAACTATCTCTGGGAACAACTTGAAGATTAGCAGAGCGGCTCCAGAACAACTATAGATATAAACGAAAAGCTACACTGTGATTGGTAGAAGAGTCAAAGACATGGTCTAGTCAGGACCCACAGCCCTGACATGATGAGGAAGTACTCCCTGAGAAGTGAGGGGTTCAAGCTCCAAATCAGGGACCCCAGCCTGGGCACCTGAACTAGGAAAACAAGCCCCAATAATGTCTTGCTTTGAAAACCAGCAAGGTTTAACTCCAAGAAAGCCAGAGGCTATAAGAAACCCAAACTCCGCTTTTAAAGGGCTTACACACAAATGACTCCCACCGAGACCTAGCACAGAGGCAGCAGTTTGAAAAGTGCCTGGGTCATGTGTGAGAGAGATTTAGTGACTAATTTTAGTGCCTGGACTGGAAGGGCAGGGATCTGTAGGAACATCACCTAGAAAGGAAAGTTTTCTGATAGGTATCATTTTATTTTACTCTCCCTCTATCTACCTGGCCCAGCACTGGTGGGTGCCATTTCTGACAAGTGGCCATTCACCTTGCTGGCACCTTGCTACCTACCACTCACCCCACCTCCACATTTCCCTGTGGACTCATGTGACCAGGAAATGCCCCACTAAAGTGGCTGCCCCTCTGCCATGCCCAGGAGGTGGCCTTGGCTAGTACACCCCAATGTGATTCCCAGTATGCCCTGCCAAACTTGGTGGACAAACTTGGCATGGACCATCACCCCTTGAAGTGAATCACATCCTGAGAAAGGGGAACCTACCACACCCACCAGCACAACCGCACACTGCAGCATAATCACAAATCAGAGCTGGTCCTCACATTCCGCTGAACCAGGGGACATCCCTGTTCACCAGCATCCCAGGAGCAGCTAAAGCCCAGCCACAGGTCTGTACAGACGACACAGGGAACACCTCTGGAGTGCCTGATTCTGGTGGCCCTGGGGGGATTGCTCTTCTGGACCCCAGAGGACACCTACTACAAAAAACCACTCCTTCCAGAGACACAGGTGATCTACCTGATATATAGAAAAACAGAGTCAGACAAAATGAGGAGACAGAGGAACATGACAAACCTCAAAAAAAGAACTAAAAGAAGGAGGGATAAGCAATAAGCAATCTACCTAATAAAGAGTTCAAAGTAATGGTCATAAAGCTGCTAATTGAACCCAGAAAAATAATGGATGAACACAGTAAGAATTTCAACAAAGAGAAATAAAATATTAAAAAGAATTCATCAGAGCTGAAATTTTAAAAATACACTAAAGAGGATCAACATCAGATTAGAAGATGCAGAAGAGCTAATTGGTGATCTGGAAGACAGGGTAGTGGAAATCATCCAAGTCGAACAGAAAAAAATAGTTTTAATAAAGATAGTTTTTTATTTTTTTTTAATTTTACTTATTTATTTGACAGACAGAGATCACAAGCAGGCAGAGGCAGGCAGATAGAGAGGAGGCAGAGAGAGAGTTAAGCAGGCTCCCTGCTGAGCAGAGAACCCGATGCGGGGCTCGATCCCAGGACCCTGGGATCATGACCTGAGCCGAAGGCAGAGGCTTTAACCCACTGAGCCACCCAGGCGCCCCAATAAAGATAGTTTTTTAAAAAGATTTATTTATTTATTTGAGAGACAGAGTGAGAGCATGTGCAAAAGAGAGAGCACACAAACGGAGGTGGGGGGATGGAGAGGGAGAAGCAGACTCCCCACTGAGCAGGGAGCCCAACACAGAGCTCAATCCCAGGACCCTGAAATCATGACCTGAGCCAAAGGCAGGCACTTAACTGACTGGTCCACCCAGGGGCCCCTTAATAAAAATAATTTTAAAGACCTCTAGGCAACATTAAGCATAAAACATTCACATTATAGGGATCCCAGAGGAAGAGACAGAAAGGGACAGAAAACTTCTGTGAAGAAATAATAGCTGAAAACTTCCTTAACCTGGGGAAGGAAACAGACATCCAGATCCAAGAAGCAGAAAGAGCCCAAACAAAATGAACCCAGTGAAGTCCAAACCAAAATATATTATAATTAAACTATAAAAAATTAAATATAAAGAGAAAATCTTTTTTTAAAATATTTTATTTATTTATGTGACAGACAGAGATCACAAGTAGGCAGAGAAGCAGGCAGAGAGAGAGAGAGGAGGAAGCAGGCTCTCTGAGGAGCAGAGAGCCCGATGTGGGGCTCCATCCCAGGACCCTGGGATCAAGACCTGAGCCGAAGGCAGAGGCTTTAACCCACTGAGCCACCCAGGCACCCCATAAAGAGAAAATCTTAAAAGCGGCAACAAAAAAGCAACTAGTTACCTACATCAGCTGATTTTTCAGAAGAAACTTAGCAGACCAGAAGAAAAGGACATATATTGCAAGTGCTGAAGAAAAAGTCTACAGTCAAGAATACTCTTTCCACCTAAGTTATAATTCAAAATTGGAGGAGAGGTAAAGAATTTCCCAGACCAAAAAAAGTTAAAGAGTTCATTTCCACTAAACAGATTGTACAAAAAATGTCAAAAAGATTCCTTTAAGCAGAAAAGAAAACGTCACGGCTAGAAGAAAATTATAAAATAAAAAAAAATCAATGATAAGAGTAAATGTATAGCAAAGGTAGTGGATCAACCACTTATAAAGTTAGTATGAGAGTTAAAAGATAAAAGTAGTAAAATCAACCAACCTACAATAGTTAATGAGTACACAAAATAAAAATATGTAAAATATGATGTCAAAAACAAAATATGGCAAGGGAGAATAAAATTTAATGCTTTTAGAATGCATTCAAACTTAAGTGACCATCAACTTAGACTACTATATACATAGATTGTTACATATAAACCTCATGATAACCATAAACCAAAAACCTATAATAAATTAAAAGAGAGAGAAAGAAAGGAAACCAAACATAACCCTAATTAAAATCATCAAAACACAAGGAAAGAGACAATGAAAAAAAAGGAACATAGAAGAACTGCAAAAACAACCAGAAAAAAATGGCAATAAACATATACCTATCAATAATTACTTTACATGTTACTGTACTAAATGCTCTAATCAAAAGACATAGGGTGAGTGAATGGATAAAAAACAAGAACCATCTACGTGCTGCCTACAAGAGACTCACTTCAGACCTACAAGCATATATAGACTAAAAATGAAGAGATTTAAAAAAAGACAATCCACGGGCGCCTGGGTGGCTCAGTGGTTTAAGCCGCTGCCTTCGGCTCAGGTCATGATCTCGGGGTCCTGGGATCGAGTCCCGCATCGGGCTCTCTGCTCGGCAGGGAGCCTGCTTCCCTCTCACTCTCTCTGCCTGCCTCTCTGCCTACTTATGATCTCTCTCTGTCAAATAAATAAATAAAATCTTAAAAAAAAAAAAAAGACAATCCACGAAAATGGAAATGAACAGAAAGTTGGCAGGGCAATATTTATATCAAACTTTAAAACAAAGACTGTAATAAGAGACACAAAAAGGGCATTATATATTGAAAAATGGATCACTCCAAGAGGATGTAATGATTGTAAAAATCTATGCACACAACATAGGAGTACCTGAACGTATAAAGAAAATATTAACAGACGTAAAGGGAGAAAATGACAGTAATACAACAATATTAGGTGACTTTAACATTCCATTTACATCAATAGATGGATTATCTAGACAGACAACAATAAGGAAACAGTGGCCTTAAAAGAAACATGGGACTACATAAGCTTCATAGATATATACAGAACACTTCATCAAAAACAGCAGAATGGCACATTTTTTCATGTGCATAGGGAACATTTTCCAAATTAGATGCAATATTAACAAAATAATTCTCAATACATTCAAGATTGAAATCATATCAAACCTCTTTTCCAACCACAATAATCTGAAACTAGAAATTTTCACAAGAACAAAACTAGAAAAAACACAAATGAGGCTAAACAACATGCTACTAAGTAATCTGGGTCAATGAGGAAATCAAAGAGGAGATTTAAAAATACCTTGAGAAAAAGAAAATAGAAACACAATATTCCATTATCGACGGGACACAGCAAAAGCAGTTCTGAGGGCACAGTTTATGATACAGACTGCCTCAAGAAACAAGAAAAATCTCAAATAAACAATCGAACCATATATTTAAGGTAACTAGGAAAAGCATAAGAAACAAAACCCGAAGTAGTAGAAGGAAGAAAATAACCAAAGGAGAACAAAAATAAATAAAATACACACTTAAAATAATGGAAAAAAAAATCAATGAAACTGAGAACTGTTCCTTGGACAAAAAGAAACAAAAGTGATAAACCTTTTGCCAGACTCATCAAAAAAAAAAAAAAAAAAAAAAAAGAAGAGAAGAAGGAAGAGAGAAGACACAAATAAATAAAATCAAAAATGCAAAAGAAGAGGTTACAACTGACACTACAGAAATACAAAGCATTGAAAAAGGCTGCTATGAACAATTATTTTCCAACAACTTAAACGATCTAGAAGAAATGAATAAATTCCTAGATATATGCAGTTTTCTAAGGGTGAATCAGGAAGAAATAAAATATCTGAACAGAATCATTACTAGTAATAAAATTAAATCTGTAAAACAAAAGCCTCCCAACAAAATCTAGGACCAGACAGCTTCACAGGTGAATTCTACCAAACATTTAAGGAGAGTTAGCAGTATACTTCTCAAACTATTCCAGAAAAATGGAAGACGGACTGTTTCCAAATTCACTCTACAAGTCCAGCATTACCCTGAAAACAAAACCTGACAAAGCCACTATTTAAAAAACAAAAAAAAAACAAAACCAAAAACTACAGGCCAATATCCCTGATAAATACAGATGCACAAATCCTCAAGGAATTATCAGCAAGCCAAATTCAAATATACTTAAAAGATTAATACAACAATTCCACCTGTAGGAATAAATCACAGCTACCTATCTGTTTACTGCAGCAATGACTCAGATAGGAAAAGTGAAAAATAACCTGAAATTCTAACAATAGAAATTTAGTTAAACATATTATGGTATTATAGGTATAACACAGAAAAACACTCATGATATGTTAGGGAAAAAATCACAAAACAGTTTGTGCATTTTGACATGAATATTTAACCTATAAAAATAAAACTGGAACTCTACACCTAAAAGCACTAAAAAAAGAAAAAAGTACAAAGCCAGTAGAAAGAAGGAAATAAAAGATTACCACAGAAATAAATGAAATAAAGATTAAAAAGCAATAGAACAGATCAATGATACTAGAAGCTGGTTCTTCAAAAGGATCAATAAAATTTATAAACATTCGGTCAGACTTATCAAGAAAAAAGAGAGAGAGAAAACACAAATAAACTCAGAAATGAAAGAGGAGAAACAATAATCAACACACCAGAAATACAAAGAAGTATAAGAGAATATTATGAAAAATGATATGCCAACAAATTGGACATCCTAGAAAAAAATGGACAAACTCCTAGAAATATATAACTTTCCAAAACTAAACTGGAAAGAAATAGAAAATTTGAATAGATCAATTACCAGCAAAGAAATTGAATCAGTAATCAAAAAACTAACAAACAAAAGTCCAAGACCAGAGATCTTCACAGATGAATTCTACCTAACATTTAAAGAAATCATACCTATTCTTCTCAAATTATTTTTAAAAATACAAGAGGAAGGAGAGCTTCCAAATTCATTCTATGAGGCCAGCATTACTCTGAGACCAAAATGAGGCAAAGACACACACACACACAAAAGAAAATCAAAGGCAAATATCTCTGATGAACATAAGTGCAAAAATCCTCAACAAAGTATTAGCAAACCAAATCCAACAACATATTTAAAAAATTATTCACCATGACTAAATGGAATTCATCCCTGGATGCAAGGATTGTTCAATATATGCATATCAATTCAACCTTTTACATCACACCAGCTAAAGAAAGGATAAAAAACCTGATCATCTCGAAATTGAGGAAGACACAAAGAAATGGAAAAATGTTCCATGCTCCTGGATTGGAAGAATAAATATTGTGAAAATGTCCATGCTACCTAAAGCAATCTACACATTTAATGCAATCCCTATCAAAATACCATCCATTTTTTTTCAAAGAAATGGAACAAATAATCCTAAAATTTATATGGAACCAGAAAAGACCTCGAATAGCCAAAGGAATATTGAAAAAGAAAGCCAAAGTTGGTGGCATCACAATCCCGGACTTCAAGCTCTATTACAAAGCTGTCATCATCAAGACAGCATGGTACTGGCACAAAAACAGACACATAGATCAGTGGAACAGAATAGAGAGCCCAGAAATCGACCCTCAACTCTATGGTCAACTAATCTTCGACAAAGCAGGAAAGAATGTCCAATGGAAAAAAGACTGCCTCTTCAATAAATGGTGCTGGGAAAATTGGACAGCCACATGCAGAAAAATGAAATTGGACCACTTCCTTACACCACACACGAAAATAGACTCCAAATGGATGAAGGACCTCAATGTGAGAAAGGAATCCATCAAAATCCTTGAGGAGAATGCAGGCAGCAACCTCTTCGACCTCAGCCGTAGCAACATCTTCCTAGGAACAACGGCAAAGGCAAGGGAAGCAAGGGCAAAAATGAACTATTGGGATTTCATCAAGATCAAAAGCTTTTGCACAGCAAAGGAAACAGTTAACAAAACCAAAAGACAACAGACAGAATGGGAGAAGATATTTGCAAACGACATATCAGATAAAGGGCTAGTATCCAAAATCTATAAGGAACTTAGCAAACTCAACACCCAAAGAACAAACAATCCAATCAAGAAATGGGCAGAGGACATGAACAGACATTTCTGCAAAGAAGACATCCAGATGGCCAACAGACACATGAAAAAGTGCTCCACGTCACTCGACATCAGGGAAATACAAATCAAAACCACAATGAGATATCACCTCACACCAGTCAGAATGGCTAAAATTAACAAGTCAGGAAATGACAGATGCTGGCGAGGATGCGGAGAAAGGGGAACCCTCCTCCACTGTTGGTGGGAATGCAAGCTGGTGCAACCACTCTGGAAAACAGCATGGAGGTTCCTCAAAATGTTGAAAATAGAACTACCCTATGACCCAGCAATTGCACTACTGGGTATTTACCCTAAAGATACAAACGTAGTGATCCGAAGGGGCACGTGTACCCGAATGTTTATAGCAGCAATGTCTACAATAGCCAAACTATGGAAAGAACCTAGATGTCCATCAACAAATGAATGGATAAAGAAGAAGTGGTATATATACACAATGGAATACTATGCAGCCATCAAAAGAAATGAAATCTTGCCATTTGTGATGACGTGGATGGAACTAGAGCGTATCATGCTTAGTGAAATAAGTCAGTCGGAAAAAGACAACTCTCATATGATCTCCCTGATATGAGGACATGGAGAAGCAACATGGGAGGTTAGGGGGATAGGAGAAGAATAAATGAAACAAGATGGGATTGGGAGGGAGACAAACCATAAATGACTCTTAATCTCACAAAACAAACTGGGGGTTGCTGGGGGGAGGTGGGATTGGGAGAGGGGGAGTGGGCTCTGGAAATTGGGGAGGGTATGTGCTATCGTGAGTGCTGTGAAGTGTGTAAACCTGGCGATTCACAGACCTGTACCCCTGGGGATAAAAATACATTACATGTTCATTAAAAAAAAAAAAAATTTGGAAGGGGAGGCGAACCATAAGAGACTATGGACTCTGAAAAACAACCTGAGGGTTTTGAAGGGTCAGGGGTGGGAGGTTGGGGGAACACGTGGTGGGTAATGGGGAGGGCACGTTTTGCATGGAGCACTGGGTGTTGTGCAAAAACAATGAATACTGTTACGCTGAAAAAATAAATAAAATGGAAAAAAAAAACTTGATCATCTCAACAGATTCAGAAAAATCATCTGACAAAGTAATTATCCATTCATAATAAAAACTCTTGTAACAAGGTAGGTTTGGAGGGAACATATTTCAACATAATAAGGGCCATATATAACAAACACACAACTAATATCATACTGAATGGTGAAAAACTGAGAAAATTTTCTCTTAGATCAGGAACAAGACCAGGATGTCCACTCTCACCACTTTTATTCAACATAGCACTGGAAATGCTGGCCACAGCAATCAAATGAGAAAAATAAATAAAAAGCATCCAAACTGGTAAGGGCAAATTAAAACTTTTACTATTTGCAGATGACGTGACTTTATATATAGAAAACCATAAAGGTGCCACAAAACAAAAAACAAACAAACAAAAAAACCCTACTAGGATTGATAAATAAATTCAGTAAAGTTATAGGATAGGAAATTAATATACAGAAATCTGTTGAATTTCTCTACACTAATAATAAAGCTGAAGAGAAATTAAGAAAACAATCCTATTTATAATCCCACCAAAAATAATAAAGCTGGATGTATCACAACCCCAGATTTCAAGATTTACTATATAGCTGTAATAATCAAAATAGTCTGGTACTGGCACAAAAAAATAGACACATAGGTCTTTGGAACAGAATAGAGAGTCCACAAATAAACCCACATTTACATGGTCAGTTAATCTATGACAAAGGAAGCAATACCCTAATCCAACTATACAAATGGTTCTGGAAAAATTGGACAGCTACATGCAAAAGAATGAAACTGAACCATTTTCTTAGACTATACACAAAGCTAAACGCAAAATGGATTAAAGATCCAAATAGGAGACCTGAAACCACCAAATTCCTAGAAGAAAACATAGGCAGTTATTTCTTTGATATCAGTCATTTCTCTAGATAGGTGTCCTCAGGAAACAAAAGCAAAAATATACTATTGGGACTACACCAAAAAGAACCATCAACAAAACCAGGCAAACTACTGAACAAGAGAAGATATTTACAAATGGTAGAGCTGATAAGGGGTTAGCATCCAAAATATATAAAGACCTTATACAACTAACTCAACTCCAAAAAAACCAAACAACCTGACTGAAAAATGGGCAGATGACCTAAATAGACATTTTCCCAGGGACGACACACAGATGGACAACAGACACATGAAAAGATGCTCAGCATCTCTAATCATCAGGGAGAGGCAAGTCAAAGCTACAATGAGATATCACCTTACACCAGTAAGAATGGCTAGACTCCAAATGTATGTTGGTGAGGATATGGAGGGAAAGGAACTCTCATACAGTGCTGGTGGGAATGCAAATTGGTTCAGCCATTGTGGAAAACAGTAAAATTAACAGAAAACAGTAAAAAATTAAAAAGAAAATTACCATACGATCCAGTAATTTCATTACAGGTATTTACCCAAAGAAAACCAAAACATTAATTCAAAAGATGTATGTATCCTTATGTTTATTGCAGCATTATTTGCAATAGCCAAGATATGGAAGCAACCCAAGGGTTTTATCAACAAATGAATGGATAAAGGAGATGCAGTATATATACAATGAAATAATACTCAGCTATAAGAAAAAGAATGTGATCTTGCTATTTACAACAATATGGATGGACCTAGAGGATATAATGCCAAGTGAAATAAGTCAGTCAGAGAAAGACAAATACTAGGTGATTTCACTCATACATGGAATTTAAGGCATAAAACAAATGAATAATGAAAAAGAGACAAACAAGCAAAAAAACAGATTCTTTTTTTTTTTTTAAAGATTTTATTTATTTATTTGACAGAGAGAGAGAGACAGATCACAGGTAGGCAGGGAGGCAGACAGAGAGAGGAGGAAGCAGGCTCTCCGAGGAGCAGAGATCCAGATGTGGGGCTCGATCCCAGGACCCTGGGACCATGACCTGAGCCGAAGGCAGAGGCTTTAACCCACTGAGCCACCCAGGCACCCAAAAAACAGATTCTTAAATACAGAGAAAAAACCTTCTGGTTTCCAGGTAGGTGGGGGATAGGTAAAAGAGTGAAAGGGATTAAGAGCAATTAAGAGTAATACAGAGAACTAGTAATAGTAATACAGAGAACTATATTGTACACTTGAAACTAATGCAACACTGTATTATTTGTACTCCATTAAAAATAAAAGTAAAGCTAGAAGATTCTATGTTATGGTGTTAACAGTGTATCCTGGGAATTTTAGTAACCTCTTCTTTTTACTTATCTATAATTTCTAACTTTCTAAATTATAGAAGCATAAACTATTTCAGAATAACAAAATCAAAATGATGATAAAATCAAAGCAACTTAAACCTCTTAAAAAAACTTTAGAACAGATACTCTATACATGTGTGATTGTGGTTGGCTCATTTGTAGTTTAAAAATCTGGAGGCGAGTTTATTGTTTTGTTTTGTTTTTAATCATGTTGCCTTTCTAGCCCAGGGATTCCAAAAGGTAGGAGGCATAGAAATTTATTTGGAGACCCCCAAAATCCAGTAGATTATTTTGCTCTGATTTAAGAAATTACTGCCATTTGGGGTATAAAAATAACTGAGTGCAGTGTGACTTTGTTCTCCAATCTGCCTTCTTCCTCTTGCACAGGTAGCCTGTCCAGGCTATGCCACCCTCTGGAGCTTATACCTGGCTTCCCAGGCACCCAGATCTTATTCAGCCTCCCCCTCACCTGGTTCCCATTCGGGGCTTTGCTATTTTTTTCTGATGGAGCCACAACTCCATCTGCCACACAGACTGAATCTTGTATCAGGCTGAATAATTTTTTTTTTTTGAAGATTTTATTTATTTATTTATTTATTTATCAGACAGAGAGACACAGAGAGAGAGGGGGAACACAAGCAGGGGGAGTGGTAGAGGGAGAAGCATCCTTCCCGCCAAGCAGGGAGTCCAGTGTGGGGCTCAATCCCAGGACCCTGGAATCAGGACCTGAGCCGAAGGCAGACGCTTAACAACTAAACCACCCAGGTTCCCCAGGGCTGGATCTGGATATCAACTCTCCATGTTGTTTCCATTCCCTATATTTTATCAACCAACAAACTGATCCTTCCAGTAAAATGTCTGTCTCCTCTATCCCCTTCAGATGTTCTATAAAACTGTCCAATATATTTTCCTAAAAACCATTTTATTATTACTTTCAGCTTTACAACAGCAGCAGCAACCAGAGCAAAGCGAGTCAACTGAGGTCATCTTGGCTTGGTATTCAAATCTCCCAACACCTCCATCATTTACCCCCCTCTCCACTCAAACAAACTCCTCACCTACCCCAAACACACTGGGGTATTTCCATCCCTGTCTTCCAGCTGTCTCTTTCCCACCAAAAGCCTCTCTTATTTACCATCTGGCCTAAACCTAGTTATTCTTCAGAGTTGTATTTTTAGGAAGATCATTTATGTTCAGTGGCATTTGTAAAATGGTGATATTAATAAGAAACAGGCCCAAAATAGAGTCACTTAGCTTAAGTCCCACCAAGACTTAAGACCTAAACTAACTGCAATCTCAGCGTCTTCTAGGAGTGGAATGTTCAGCCAATGAATGTGGAATTTCTTGATCGCCACTAGTGAGGTCATCTGTATGATAAGACCTCCTGCCATTCCCATGCTCAAAACAATCCTTTCTCTTCTTTTGCTAATAATGTCCTTGTCGCCACCTCCCTCATTTCTGCTGATAAAAGCCTTCCATTTTGTATAACTCCTGGGAGCCTCTTCTATTTGTTACATGAGATGCTGCCTGATTCATGAATCTTTGAGTAGAGCCAATTAGATCTTTAAATTTACTTGGTTGAATTTTTGTTCTTTAACAGATTTAGTGGCAGGAGAAAGGCTGGCAGAGACTTCTGCTGCAGGATTTCTTTCCCTTTAGCGCCCACAGTTCTTGGTCACATCACTTCAAAGAATGAAGAGATAGACCAGACGAAGAGTGGGGGGCAGCAAAGCAAATTTAAAGCAAAGTTTATTGAGCAAGAATACAAAGCTTCCAAAGAGGGAGGGGACCCGAGAGGGTTGCCATTTTGGCATTTAAATCTAGGGGTTTTTTTAGGCTCTTTGGTGTGGGCTGTTCTAATCTGATTAAGCCTCCATGCACCTGTCACCCAGTCAGGGTCTTGTCCATGACCTCATCTACCTATCAGGTAGTTGTTCATGTAGGAAAGGGTTGAGGGCTCCTTCCAGGGTGGTTTTTCCTAGCCTTTGGAATCAGGACAGCACAGCCACCAATGCTCTAAGGTGTGCCGCCCAGCCGCAGGCCACCAGATCAAGCTCTTCATTTGAATATCCCACTGGCTGCTGAGCTTAACCCCCTGGGTCTGGGTTAGGACACCCAAAGCCATTCCCTTTTTTCTGTAACGAGTTGTAAGTCCTCCCAATAGGAAGACTTAAAGCTAGGGCACTGAATAAAGCCTAGAATAACAGGATGAGCTCTTTTTCCTTTTAAGGTTAGCTTTCCTTGGGATGGAGCCCCTTGTCCCTGCCTGCCTTTTCCTCTGACTATTCTTCATTACTTCTAGCAGCTCTGGGGACAATAAGAAACACAGATGTGGCAGCCCAAACACCTTGAGTTCTTTGAGTTCTCTTTCTCGCCCTTTCTGAGGGCTGTGGGTAAGTTCCTCTTGGTTGTGAGCTCCCGTCACTCTGCATCCAGCTCCTGATCTCATTGACTTTCCACAGTTCCCTATAGAGCCCTTGGTTTTATCCCCAGATTCCACGGTGGGCAATGCTGGTGCAGCTGCAGTTCCCCACTGGTTTGGAATCAGTCCGTAGACCCCATTTTTGCATTCTGCTGGTTCAATCCTTCCCCCAACCCCCAGATTTCATATAAGGAACAGGTTGGTGGTTATCATCCACCAGCAGACTAGGTCTAACCTAAAAACTGGACTGGGCCTAGGATCTGGGCTTTCACTTGGACTGGGTCCAATTTAAAAACCGAACTGGGTCCAGGATTGGGTCCAATTTGGGCAGAACTAAGCCCTGTGGGAGGCCTCGGGGAATACTACAGAAGGGCTAACTGCTAATGGAAACCTCAGAAGTCAAAAGGTATGGGCCAAGCATTTTAAAGTTGCTAGAGCACATGTACCTCAAGGAGACTCTTGTTATGGACTCTCTTAGTTATGTGTTTGGATCTGAGAAACTCAAAGGCCTAGCTAGAAGAAACCAAATCCTTCAATCCAAAGAGTTGCACCACTTTCCGGCACACCTATGATTTCATGTTTAAGAACTATCATCCTGGAAGGTACAGTTATCTAGCAAAATGGCAGGTTTTTACTAAAAATAACCTAGACCTGCAGTGGCCTTTCTGAGGAGCATTCCAGTTTTACACAATTGCTTACTTAAGAAATGTACTTGACAACAGGGGATCCCAAGTTGAACAAACAGAACAGGATGCCTACTTTAATTGGTATGCTTCCAGAAGTCTTCAAGATCCCAAAATAACTTCATTAAAAGACCCATTACAAAAGGCTAATGAAAATGTAAAGACCCCAGAGGTACCGAAAGAAAACGATGACAAGACAACAAATGTTGTCTTACTTTTTCCTTTTCCACCCTGGAAGGAGCCCTTACTTACTTACTCTCATCTTTTTCTTTTTTTTTTAACCTGAGTGCTCACATTTTACTAATTATCTGTCTGAACTGCCTTTTCACTCTCAAGAGACTATTAGTTACCTTTTAAAATAGAACTACTTGAGGTGGCAGACAAACCTCTTTGGGTATCCTTCATTCCTTGGTCAGAGACTGAAGTAAGGGCCATAGTTAAAGAAACTTCTAAGCCTAAGGAGGAATTCCAAAAATTTTCTGAAGAATTTAGAGTCATTGGGACCTGTGTCCCAATGACGCCAGATCTTTACCAGCCTGCACACATGTAGGTAGGACCTGGAAACACCCAAAATGGATGCAAGAAGCAAAATGACAAAACCCTGAAGATGATATCTGAGATCCTCAATCTTTAACGTCTTGGGGCCCAGAAAAAGCTCAAAAAATAGGAACAAGACTTTTATAAGCCATTCCTAGAGTCTTCCCTACCTTCAGTGATTGATGTAATATCTAGACATGCAACCAAAAAAGATAAATCCACGGCATACTTTAAAATCCATTTGGAAGTCCTTTTCCTATGCCATTCAGGGTTCCCTACAATGAGTTCACCCAGTCTGCTCTAAAATGACAGCAAACAGGATAGGAGGCCACCCACCTAATTGAACTTGAGTCTCAGCAAAGCATTTTATTTTTTATTTTTGTAAGTAGACTCCACACCTGATGTGAAGCCCACCACAAGTTTTGAACTTAGGACCTGGAGATCAAGAGTCGGTTGCCCAACCTACCAAGCCACTCAGGTGCCCCAAACTAAGCATTTTGAAAGGACCCTGGAGCAAGATTGCAAGCAAAAATCCTCCAGGCTATTAGCTTTACAGATACAACAGATCCAAGGCCAGACACCCATCAAAACACTGGTCCAAAGATTGATGCCCCCACTATGATCAACTAGAGGGAAGACTGAAAAGAAACTCTTCTTAAAGGTCATATGCAAATTCTTCTCAAATGCCCTTATACCTACTTCTAAAGGAGGGTTCCCATGTAGAAACTCCCATAACTGATGGGACTTTGAGGAATTTGCCAGTAAACTATTACTATAGTAATTCCCTTAAACAACCATGGGGAAACTAACATTAAAACTAATGTGGAAATTTGCCAAATTTTAGTTGATACTGGAGTTATGCTTTCTATTTGAACCCCACCCTCATAGGAGAACATTTCCCTCAGGGTAAAAAAGAGATTTTCATAGGGCAGGAATCTCATAAAGTTTGGACTCTGGGATCTTCAACTGAAAAACATTCCTTTTTCATATGTGATACAACCCCAACCATCTCTATTAGGTAGAGATCTTTCTAAATTAGAAGGGGTAATATATTTTATTATATATATATATAAGGTAAGGCCAATGACGACCTTACCTTAGAATTTCCTGACCAACCTGATCTTTAATGTTCTCTACATTCTAACTTTGTCATAAACGAGGAAGAATTCCAACCAAAGTCTTCTAATTTAGTTGAGGTGCTCAAAAATCTGGGGGCTACTTCTAAATGGGCATTGGAAGAATAAAAAGTACAGAATCTCTAAATATTCAGAGAGATAAAACTAAACCTCTGCCCAAAGTATCTGACTATCACTTAAAGCCTGAGGCCATACAAGGCCTCACACCCATAGAGGAGACAATCACCCAAGGGCTAGTCATTCCCTGTACCAGTCCCCACAATAGGCAGATCTTGCCAGCCCAGAAACCTCTTAGTTGGGATGATAATTTGTCTAGGATTAAAGGGCTATTGATAAGATAGTTACTCTCCTACTAGTTCCAACCTGGACACTCTGCTGGCCTAGGTTCCATCAGACTTAATATGCTTCACTATTGCAGACTTCGTTAAGTCTTTTTCAGCATTCCTGCAGACACCGAGAGCTACTATCTGCCTTTACTTGGAACAATAGACAATCTGCCTGGACAGTCATGCCTCCACGGTTCAGTGACGCCCTTTCTTGTTTCCTCAAGTACTTAGCCAAGATGTAAGCCTCCTTCAGTTCCATGCAAAATTGACCCTTTTGGAATATGGAGATGACCTTTTGTTTTGTTCAGTTAAAAGAGATATCCTTAAAAGACTACATTTACTTGCTGCAATAGTTAGCTGAAAGGAACACAACACCTCTAAGGAAAAGTTACAATTATCTCCACACACTGTTTATTACCTAAGTCATGATCTAAGTGCTAAAGGAATTCAACAGTCTCCAAAAAGAATGAAGCTAACTCAGGTATTTCCTCGATCCATAACCAAACAATACCTTCATGGATTTCTGGACTCGGCTGGTTATTGCAGACTATGGGTTCCTAATTTTTCTCTATTAGCTTCCTCAATCCATGAACTTACTAAAATTTCCATCCCTTAGTCCCTTCTTTGGGACGACAAATGTGCGCAGGCTTTTATGAGGTTAATACAAGTGCTGTAAGAACCACCTGCCTTGGGGCTCACTATTCAAAAGCTCCTACTGTATTTGCATAGGAAGGGGATCATCCAGCCCCGGCAATGCTTAAGCAAGAGCGCGGTAATAACCATAGGCTTATTGCCCGTGCTAGCATACAACCTGATGGAGTCGGTCATGCCCACCTTGCCCAGGGGTCTTAAGACTATAGCCATAGCTGCAAAGTGAGCGGAAGACTCAGCAGACTTGACTCTAGGCAATGGTGATACCACACGCTGTTCAAAGTCTGAACTCTGAATTGATTCGATATTTCTCTGTAAGTAGATTACCTTTTTTTTTTAAGGTTTTATTTATTTGACAGAGATCACAAGTTGGCAGAGAGGCAGGCAGAGAGAGAGGAGGAAGCAGGCTCCCCGCTGAGCAGAGAGCCTGATGCGGGGCTCGATCCCAGGATCCTGAGATCATGACCTGAGCTGAAGGCAGAGGCTTTAACCCACTGAGCCACCCAGGTGCTCCTGTAAGTGGATTACCTCCTATGAGACCCTTCCGCACCACCTCCTCTACCCCTGACACACTTATCCATAACCCTGCCATGTTACTCCCTTGTACTTGAAGTTGGCAAGCCCCATAACTGTGAGGGAACATCATCCCATTTTGTGAGTGCTGATTTACAAGAAAGCCCTCTAACTACTCCTGAACTAATTTTGTTTGTTGATGGGTCACACTGTAGGAATGAACGAAGGAATTTGCAAGCTGGTTATGCTATTACTATGACCTACTCAGAAGGGGAAACCTCCTGCAAGCTAAAACCACACACCAAGCAGGGCTCCATGTCCTCACCCAAGTGTGCCGGTTATTGGAAGGACAGCCTGTTAATATTTACATGGACAGCCCGTATGCCTTTGGGGTTGTTCATGACTTGGGGATGGTATGGCAACAAAGGGGTTTTCTTACATCTTCTCTGGGACCCCAGGGTAAAATTAGCAATAAGCAAATAATCTTCTTATTGCTCTTCTTTTACTTTCTGAAACTGTCATCATCAAAATTGAGGCTTACACTAAAGGCACTGAACCTGAGTAGCAGGGAAATGCCCCAGCCAACTTTCATGCAGAGACAGCACCAACAGAATCTATAAAGATTGTAGTACGTGACCGTCAAGTCTGTTCTGCTTTTGCAAAAAATGTCCGTTGCAGAGTTTTACAACATGTTTTGTAACATGGCGACAGTCTGCTCCTGAGCCGGAGAAATTAAGATGGGTCAGCGATAACTGGAAAGTAAATGACCAGTTGGGACTATGGGAAACCCAGGACAGCTTCTCGGTTCTTCCTGGCTCCCTCATTTTTCAGTTTGTGCATTTCTTCACCCACCATAGTGCATTTAGATGACTCAAATAGCACTAGTAGTAATGTTAGGAGTGAGGTGGACCATTAAGGGGTCGGGCCAGGGTCCCTGATAAGAAAATATGGAGTCAGGACAGCTCAAATAAAATAGCACTGACATCCTGTTTTGCAGCTTAGACAGGACTACGCTAGTATTCTGCTCTGCAGCCTTTGCAGAAATGACTTCTGCAAAACATCCTAACATAAGACAATTAACCTGAAAGGTAGACACTGAAGTCCTGACTCAACACACCCTGACTGCTTAAGAGAGCTCCACAAAAGAGCTCCTAAAAGCCCCCAAACTGAGAAATTCTGAGGGTAGCCCACTTGGGTCCCCCTCGCTGGCCAGGAGATTTGTTCTCTTGCTCAGGAAACTGTGCTTTATTGCCCACACTCTTTGTCTGGTCTTCCTCTTCATTCTTCGAAGCGGTATGACCAAGAACCTGGACACTAAGGGGACACCCAAATCCTGTAACAGGGAGATGTCTATAAAATTACCAAAATAGTCTACCAGCATTGTCTGACCTGAAAGGTCCATGATCCTGGAAAATTCCTTTTTTTTTCCTCACAGAGTCTTCAGACCTCCTCCCATGTGGACCCTTTGAACAGCTTCAGCTGGCTTCATTTGACTGACACTTAGTTTGGGCTATCAATATGTTCTTGTTATTGCCCATGTGTTTTCCAGATGGGTTGAAGCCTTCCACTACTACAAAGCTGATGCCCTCACAGTGACGAAAAAAACAAAACAAAACTTTTAGAAAACATGGTATACTTTCCACAATTTCTAGTAATTGAGGTATCCACTTCACTGGGAAAATCATACAAGCCTTAAGGAAAACTTTGCAAACTTCTGGGAATTATCACTGTCCCAATTATCTTCAACCATCAGGCAAGGTCAAGAGAACTCATCAAATTCTCAAATTTAAAATTTCAGAACTTTCCAAAACTACTGGGATCCCCTGGCCTATGGTATTGTTTTTTGTCTTGCTGACCCTTCTCAGAACATCCTCTGGAAACATAAACTCACTCCATACAAGATAGTCATTAGCAGACCAATGTCTGTTGGTATACAACTTCTGGTTCCTTGTTGTCTCATGCTAGTATGACCACCTACTGTACATCTTTAATGTTTTATGTTCAAGATAATATCTATAAAGAAATTTTCCTAGATCCCAATTCCAAGGATCCTGTTGGTCACAGTCTAGAGCCTGATGGCTAGGTATTCTGGAAGTGTCAGCAGAGGAAGATGGTCTTTGAGCCTTGTTGTAAGGGACCTTACCAAGTGCTTCTGACCACGGACACTGCTGCACAACCAGAAGGCCCTGAGCCTTGGATTCACATCTTACAGCTAAAGAAGGCACCACCTGACTTTTGGCCCTATAGAGATGCTACAAGTGAAACTGACAAGGAAGAGAAATAGCAGACATCAAAGTAGACTATTTCTGAACAAGATGCCAGATCAAGGCTTCATACTTTAACCCAATAAGCCCCCACTCCTTTTTCTTTTCTTTTTTCTGTCATTGGCCTTGAAAGATAATGCCCTCATCTGTATCTCCCAGGGCACTCCTAATGGGGTAATATTTCAGATTGCTAGATTTGTCATAGTATAAGAGATCCCCTGGTCTTTCCGGTGACCACTTGCTCTATTCCCAATGTCACTGCAAACTACAATTGACCCATCTTAGAAGTATGTGCCCAGTTAGACACATTTGCCTATGTAAATCTTAGTACATGGGCACCCTCACATTCCCATGATTATCCAGATTTGCCCCCCACTGACTTCAAGAGATCTCACCAGCCCATCTTTGTGAGGCACTTAGGATGACTTTTTATTTCAGGATGGGAGATTCTCTTCCCATATGCACTAAAAACCTAACTGATCCCTGGCTTAGGAATAAACACAAATGAGAATATGATCAGAAACCTCTCCTTAACTCTTGGAGACACTTCAACTCCCATTGCCGAGACACTAACAGCCCAGCAAAGATCCTTAGACTCTCTGGCCAGTGTTATTCTTGGTAACATAATTATCTTTCAGCTGAGCAATAAGGTGTGTGTGCTGTGGTCAATAGCACCTACGGTGTCCAGGTTAACACTTCTGGGGACGCTGAAACTCAGTTACATAAAATTACTAAGCAAGCCACTAGGCTTCTAAGGGGGACTCCTTCTACAGAGGTCTCCTCCCTTTGGTTTGGGTCCTGGGGACCATGACTCTAAAGTGCACTCCAAACTTTGGGAATTATCCTGCTTACAGTTATCATAATAATCTCTCTGGCACATTGTATTCCCTCAAAAGCCTTAAATGCATGTTTGCAGCCACTAATGACCAAGCAAATGTCTTCTTAAGACTGGAATGTCAGAAAAGGAATGAAGAGGATGATTGATGAAAAAACTGTGAGCCTGAAACCATGACCTGTGAATATCACAGAGTTTTAACAAAAATAGGATCACCAAAAGTTTTGAGAACTACAACAACATGGTGGCTAAGAGTGGTGCTAGTGCCTTAAATCTTTATCCCGTCTCTCAGGCTGAGTTTGATCAAAAGGGGGAATTGTTAAAAAGAAACAATAGGCTCAAAATGGAGTCACTTACGTTAAGTCCCACCAAGACTTAAGACCTAACCTAATTGCAGTTTGTCTCTTCCTGGAGTGGAATTTTAAACCAATGAATCTAGAATTTCCTGATGGGCACTAGTGAGGTCATCTATATGATAAGACCTCTTGCCATTCCCCCTGAGGGATGGTGACCTTCCCCCCCAAATCCTTTCTTTTCTTTTGCTAATAAGTTCCTATACTACCCCGTTTCTGCCTATGAAAAGCTGCCTGCATTTTTGTTCCTTAAGGAGTGGCTGAGAGCACGCATTCAGGACTCAGATTTCCTTGGTTCAAATCCAGTTACTACTGGCTGTGGTAGAGTAGACAGTTAGGCTCTAACAGGATAGCTACAGGTCAGCAGTGGGGAAGGCATGACCAGCTCTCCAGAAGGTCAGAGGGCTGTCCTGGCAGCACTCCACAAGAAGCCAGATCAAACTAGACAAACCAAAGATGGAGGATGCTATGAAAGAAAACCCTCGACTAAATTAGGAAGAAGTGCAAAACTCTGCTTCCATGCTCCAATAACTACTCTGGCCCCAGTTAACAACTGTTGATAAAATCTAGAAATCCAGACTCTGTGGGCACAATACACATACTCTCTCTCTCCCTCCCTCTCTCTCTCTCCCCTCTCTCAAGCAGTCTCTTATCTTCGAAGTATACTTTTTGTTTTAATAATCGTTCCCTTTTGTGTTATTCATCTACCTTACTATGTTGCATGTCTGTCCTTAAATTCATTCTTGTGACAAGATCAAGAAAATTTGCCAACTCCTTTGAGTCTGTCTGGGTCGATTCCCCAAGTCCTAGGATCTCCCCAGGGAACCTGGTAATAGCTCTGTGACCATGAACAAGTTACTTAATCTTACTGTACTGTTTCTTCATCTGAGACATGGAGATAATTATAGTCCCTACATTGTAGGGTTATGAGAATTAGTTAGTAAATGTATGAGATTCTTGAAGGATGCTGGCACAGCCTAAGTGCCCACAAATTTTAGGTCCTGTTGGTGCAGCCCCAGGACTCATGGATCTAAGCGTCTCATATCTTGCACTTAATGCCTTTCTCACGTAGTATTTGCAGCATGGAACTTCTAACTCCCTACTATTTCTATTGAAATGATCTCTTCCCAAGCAGAAACTATGTTTGTCTGTATCCTCCAGAGCCTTCTACCTGGCATAATGCTATGCAGATGAGAGTTACAGGTGACTGAGCAGAAGGGAACAGAATTCAATGAGTGAAACAGAGTTGAAGGTTCTTATTCGCTGGCCCCATATAGTCTGCCCTGAATCAAGTAGAAGTGTCAGAAGTCATTTTTGAACTAGAAGGGACCTAAAGAATCATCTAATTGGATCTTTCATTTTATAGAGATCAAGTGACTTGCCCAAGGTCACACAGCCAGTTAGAATCAGAGCTGGGAATGGACTCCCTTGGCAACAAAGTCTGGCATGCTTTCCACTGAGCACTGGGAAGGAAACCTGTGTGGTATTTCCAATACATAACCGAATTCCAACCATATGTGTGACTTAGAGGAAGTTGCTGGATGACGGTAGGAGATAAGCTGAGCAGATGTGCACCCACCGTGTAGAGAAACTCATAGAAATAACAAATCATTGTTGTCATGTCATTCTGATCGGGTCATCTTTCAGACTTGGCAACCGTAGGATTCTGAGGTAGAGGGGTTATTTAGGTTAACAATTCGCATTACTGTATTTCCAGCAATTCTAACCATACTAGGTAGAGCAAGCCAGCCCATCAGCACTTCTCTGCATAACACGAAGAAAAGATTCACAGGCTCTGCTTAGCTCCGTGGTCAAGGCCACATCTCTAGGGAAGAATAGCCCCTGGCAGAGGAGGGGCAGAAGACAATGGAGCCAGCCTCCGCCACCCTTGTTAGGAAAACAAGCAGTGGGTTACTAATCTGCTGGCGCACAGCCACCGTGAGTGTGTTATGGCCGAGTTATAATAGTGAATGCAGAGCCCGTGCGCCAGGCCCCATTCATACCCTGCACGAGGAATTCACAGCAGTGAGATGCACCAAATCTCCCATCTCGCTAACATTTTCAAGGTGCCCACTCACGCGCATGCCACTTGGATGGTGAATCTGGACAAGCCTGAAGAAACAGACTGTCTTCTTGAAACTAGAGGGGCGTCAGGACTTGGATTCAAGCCTGGTTTACTTCAACTAAAAGCTGCACAAACTTGAAAAATCCCTTAACCTCTGAGGATCTAACCTAATCATTTATAAATTATAGGATCCAGGATGAATCAGGGGTTCCCCAAGCTGATGGCATAGACTGATCCCCTGGATAGGTTTTATGCTCTTCTTCCCTCATCTGTCTTATCCTCGAGGCCGGTGTCCTGCAATCAAATAATTAATCACTCAAAGAACTGATCTGCCTCTCTAGCCCTTGCTGACAGCTACCTTCTCTCCTTCCCATCAGTCCCCACATACTCACACTTGACTACAAACTGTCCATAGTTGCTCTGTAATTATATATGGTGTGTATGTCCTTATCCCACTAGTTCAAAAGCTTCTGTGGTCTGGACCACTTTTACTTGTTTGTTTTGTTATTTTCACATATGCCTTCCTGACTCAGTGGGCCATCTTTATAAATTAGACTGCCAGTAATTCTATCTGGCATGCACTCTGCTCAGCTGAACACCTATTAGTCTCAAGCTGTGACACACTTACCCTAGTCACCCCTCCTGCTTTTATACATATGGTTGTGGTCCCCTGTCTTCCCCCAGGATGGCCACCAGCTGATCACGTATCTCGTACCATTTCATGAGCCACCTACGTAAATCAATGTATAAGGGTATATTCTTTCATATGATTTGTGGTTGATATACAGGGTCCCCCTTCTTGCTTTGTCCCATCTACTATGTCAAGTTCATAAAGAAGAGCAAGGTTCTAACCGTGAAGTGTGAGCTTGCTCCGCCGGACCTTCCCTCTGAGGCAAGTGTGGCATCATGGAACCTGGCTACTAATCGGTCGGGTGGGGTCAGAACTAAGGCATAACACCGTAGGATGTGATCTGAAAGGCAGAATCCAGGGCAAAGTCAAGATTAAGCCCAAAGACCATCTGAACAAAGGGTCTGCACGGTAAAACACCAGCAAGGGGAGAGGAAAGGATCCCGAGGCCCCGAGCGGAGTGAACAGTCTGGGAGGGTAGGAGGAACAGCCGAGGATCTGGGCCAATTCCTGAGGGTAGGACTTCGCACCCACCCACCTGTGGCCAGTGGCCATGTTAGAGGATGTTGCTATCAGGGGAACTGAGCCCAGAATCTGGAGGCAAAAATCTAACATCTCACTTTAGCTGGTTTTTATAATGTGTCCTTCTATACAGTTATATACCAGCGAACATAAAACTGCCCACTTCATGGTTTATCCTTTATTCCCCTTTTCTTGCTTCCTGTTCTGACACACCTTTCATAATGGTTTTATTTACATTTTGCATATTTAAATACTTGGCGGAAGATGATCATGTTACATTAACATCCATTTTCAGTTTCTGCTCATTAAATCCCCGATCTCACACGTACGTACATTTTTTGGTAAGTGGTGGGTATACAGGTTTTTTAAAGCAGGGTTTCATTTGTACAATACAGGCAATCCCTGAATGTTATCCTATAAACAATGCACCATTTTGCAACAGTCTCCAAAATGATCATCAAAAGTAGAGCTGTGATATTCCTATAGTGTCTTTGGTTTGATGCATTAACTAGACTTTACTATAATCTTACTGTCTTTTAATGTTGTGCAACACCTCTGGGATTATCAAACCCAGCCTTATCAGAATGCTCAAGAAATTAAATGTTTTGGTTAACAAAACATTCTTTTTAAATAAGAGCAGGAGGGGCGCCTGGGTGGCTCAGTGGATTAAGCCGCTGCCTTCGGCTCAGGTCATGATCTCAGGGTCCTGGGATCGAGCCCCGCATCGGGCTCTCTGCTCTGCAGGGAGACTGCTTCCTCCTCTCTCTCTGCCTGCCTCTCTTCCTACTTGTGATCTCTCTCTCTGTCAAATAAATAAATAAAATCTTTAAAAAAAATAAAAAAATAAAAAAATAAAAAAAATAAATAAATAAGAGCAGGAAACATTTTCCCCCAAACTGTAATCCACTTCAACCCATTTCTCTACCTTAATGCCTAGCAGACTGGGGGTAGCTGGATCTTCAATTACTCAGGACTGTGAGCCTGATGTCAGTAAGCACTCCACAGCATTACAGACATCTAGAGTTGATACAAGATTGAGATAAAGGTCTATAACAATTTTTAAAGACAAAATTCCTGAAAAATTGGCTTTCTGCATTCTTCTACCGTCTTCTGAATAAAAATAGCTCCTCTTAATTGAGATGGCTTACTGTGTATGCCAAGCTTTGCTTGCATGACCTCATTCCATCCTGACAACAGCACAATGCGGCTCGTTCTATTCTTTCCCTCCCCACCCATGTCCTGAACAGAACAGAGCTGTGTTTTTCTGCAACCTGAACACTGTCAGAACATCTAGTACACCCTGAAAGTCTTGTATCCTGCCACCCCCACCAATCCATCTCTGGGGAAAATGTTGGAAGGCCTGGCACGGGCGCCATTGAGTCTGAGAAGAGAGAGCCGTACATTTAAAGCTGGATAAGCTTTTTTTTTTTCCCTTTTAAGTAGGCTCCATGCCTAGCCCAAGGTGAGGCTTGAAATCACAACCCTGAGATCAAGACCTGAGCTGAGATCAAGAGTTGGATCCCTAACCAACTGAGCTACCCAGGTGCCCCAACTATTTACTTTTAATTCAACTGTTTCCTGGGGTAGAAATCCATTCGAAGGTCAGTGTCAGAGTTTGGCTGCAACATATGCTTCCACTTCCCACTGCAAATTGGATCCAAACAGCACATCCAGGTAAACCCAAAAACCAAAGGAGAGCTCCCAAGTTTTCATGAAAACTTAACATGTGTTCTGCTCAGAAAATAAAGCAAAATACACTTTGAAGGAAAATGAGGGGTTTTGCTTTGTTTTGTTTTTAAAGATTTTATTTATTTATTTGACAGAGAGAGAGACTTCAAGTAGGCAGAGAGTCAGAGCAGAGAGAGAGGGAAGCAGGCACCCTGCTGAGCAGAGAGCCCGATGCGGGGCTCGATCCCAGGACCCTTAGATCATGACCTGAGCTGAAGGCAGAGGCTTTAACCCACTGAGCCACCCAGGCGCCCCAGAAAGTGAGTTTTGAATTAAAAAGAAACCTGCACAACCATGCTGCTTCTGAACTCTACACTTAAAAATGGTCAATGTGATTATAATGGTCAATTTGGTGTTACGTTTGTTTGACTGACATAAAGCAAAGGAAAAAAAAAAAGACATCTTGCTCAGTACAACATTAGAATATTACAATATTTACCGAAATCTATGCAGATTGCTTCTGGACAGTGGGATTCTGCTGTTTATAAACACTGCTTAACATCTGTCTCTTTTCTATTTAAAATGTCCTCCAGACCACACTCCTTTGCAATATTGGAAAGGATTAGGTTGGCCTGGAGCCAGCTGTCTGCTTCTTGGTCTGCTTTGCCTTTGAGCTGTCTGTGGGCAGGGTGAGCTGTTGCCCACTGGGCAAGTGAGAAGCCAGATGCCCTCCCTTCTTTCTGGAAGGCTATTTATTGTTTTAGAGGAACCAGCCATCAAAGAGATCTCCTGTGCCCCACCCACTCCTCCCAGCTTAAAGTTCTGGACTGGAAAATGCTAACATCCGACCAGACACACAGAAACATCCTGAAAGACAATGCCTGGGCCCTGATTTTCTAGGGAGGGGAGCTGGGGTTTCTTTATGACCACACCAGCCCAGCTTGTTTTTAAGACTCTGACAATGCTAACAAGCTAGCTTAAATCTACAGTGTCTGCCTGCTCTTACCCAACACTGACTTAATATTCAAGCCATCATCTGGACCACCTCTCTTACATTTCTTATTTTCTTCCTTGGCTCAGCCTTGTACCAAGATCCCCTGCTCTGAACGTCTGTTGTTGTTTTTTTTTAAAGATTTTATTTATTTATTTATTTATTTGAGAGAGACAGAGTGAGAGAGAGCACGAGAGCAGAGAAGTCAGAAGGAGAAGCAGACTCCCCATGGAGTTGGGAGCCAGACGCGGGACTCGATCCCAGGACTCCAGGATCACGACCTGAGCCGAAGGCAGTCACTTAACCAACTGAGCCACCCAGGTGCCCCTGAACTCTGAAAGTCTTATGACAGGAATAAAATGTTTCCAGAAAAGATGGAAATGGATTATGCTGATTGCCTAGTAGAGATTAATCAGATGGTCCAGAAAATTCTTATATTAGTGTTTTTTTTATAGTATCAACAGAGAAAAGCAATTTTTTTTTTTAATTTGCAAAGAAAACTTAGGTCCAGAATATATCTCTAGTTTGTGGAAAATGGTTGTGAAGTGCATGGAGGGACAGAAGGTACACCTGACACTGGGAAATGAGGTTGTCTTTCTCCTAAAGGCCGTAGGGAGTAATAACCCTCACAATGGGTATATGTATCTCTCTGTACTTTCTATGTGTGTCTATTTATGAAGGCTTTAAGTCAACAACTCCTAAGGCCCTTACATTTCACTCTAAATTCCTCAGCATAACTGACAAGGCCCTGTAAAGGCAGACTCCAGCTTACCTTCCAGCATCATCTCTCCATGGCCACCCCCTTTCTGCTCTACTACCTCGAGCTTGCCCATCTTCCCCCAACACCTCCAGTGTTCCAGGTGCTATACTCTCTCAGCTCTAGGCAACTCCTTACGCTGTTCTCTCCTTTTGGAATTTTCTTATATTATTCTCCCATCTCCTTCTTTACCTGGTTAACTGGTTAATAACTTCAGGTATTAGCTTGAGTTTTCTCCTCTCTGACTCTGTGCTTCTGCTAACAAGGCTTTCCCACATCTATTTATTAAAATTGCTTATTTTAATAGTGCCTTGCCCTACAGTTAAAAGCTCTACGGGTACAGACGTTGTGTCTATCTTGCTCACCACCGTATCTCCAGCATCTATCTAGCATAGGACTGTGAACATCATAAATGCTAAATAATAATAATAACAGTCGGAAAAGAAGAACAGAACAATTAAGGGAGAGTGACAGTTGGAAGACAGCCAGTGAAAAAGCAGGAGAACAGGAAGGGGGCAGGCAGAGGAGTCAGGAAACAGAACAGTCAATAAATGGTTCCAGATACAGTCAGAAAAATATCCTTGCTCTTTCCAGTCTCAAAAGAGAGCAGAGATCTATGTGATCTGGGATGGACTGAATCTTGAATTAAAATCTGAGTCAATTTTAGCACCTAGAAATACAGAATCTTCACATTGCTGTTGGCCTCTGAAGCATCACCTAAGCTGTTCAAGGGCGGGGTGCTCTGGGAAGACTCAGCGGGACTCAGCACTACCAGTGAATTTACCCTGGTGTGTGCACATGAGCTTGCAAATGTCCACCCCTTTTTTTTAATTTGTTAGGAAACTGAATTCTAGACTGCTTAAAATATAACTTGAAACTGAGACTACTGAGTAGCCTGAAAGGATGAGAGAACCATCAGGACAAAAGCGCCATCGTTTTTTCCCAACCGGTCTTCCTTGTTTCCTTCACTGGTGAAAGGAAGAGAAGTCTAACACAGCTGAAACCTGCCATCTAGTGGGCCTTCTAATGACATGAGTTCGTCACTGTGAAGGGAGCGAGCGTCACAGGACAGGAGGCCTGAAGAAGCCTGCAAGCGCACATCATCTCAGGTCTTCCTGGGGGCGGTCGATATCCACGTTTGAGAAGGAGGGATCATTTATGACCTTCTGACAGAGCTCTTCTTTCCAAGTAGCCCAATGTAATGTTTTCACATTCTGATGTCCAAAAGGTTAACAGAAATCAGTGTGAAATTTTGATCACTTTAAACTCAAAGCTATCCTAGCAAGAAATCAGTGCCCCCTTTGGAAAAGCAGACAAATATTAATTCTGTTTTGCGTCTTAAATTTGGAAATCAGATTTATAAGTCGAGTGCCCAATGTCTTTTTTAGAAGTTCTTTAAGAAGAACTTTCTTCTTAAAGAAGAAGAAGAAGAAGTAGTAGTAGTAGTAGTTAGAAGTAGTTGTAGTAGTCGTCGTTGTCAACAACAAATCTATCTTCCCTGAAGCAACTACCTACATGAGGCCAAAAGTGGTCTTTGGTCTTACTATGTCCCATATGGCATAAGTCAGAACACTTGCACAGAAGAGCAGCTCCATGTAGGAACCAAGAGGCCAGGTCCACGCTGCTGCTCACCCACTGTCACTCAGAACCAGCCATCTACCTTCCATGAGTCTCTGTTTCCTCATTTGTTAAAAAGAGACACTTAAGCTTAACAACTACTAAGTTCCCTTTGATCTCTCAAGTTCCATGAGCTTGTTCCAGAGTTAACAGATCTCCTGACCCCAGCGGCCTGATTTTCGACCCACTCTGCGCTCCGTGCCCAGCACCACACTTGCACTGAGATATCAACGGAAGGCCTGAGTGTGCTAGTGAATAAGCAGATGTCACCTCTGCCAAGCCAGCTGCTGAGTGAGGGACACAAACATAAAACAGGGATTGTGCCATAGGTGATGAGGGCTTCAGGGAGGGTATGTAACTGGGCCTAGAACAGGGTGGGGCCTGAAAGGGCAGAACAGGCCTGGGTCTGAAGATCGGTGAGCAGGTTTTTCCATATGTGCCTTACAAACAAGAAGACGCAAATGGGCAAAGGCCCAGGCAAGAAGGAGACTGGCACATCTGGGCATCAGAGTCCACAGAGCCTGGACTGTGAATAAGCGGGTGAAGTGAAATGAAAGAGGAGGGAAAGGCAGAGGCTATCTTACGCATGGCCTTGTGGATCATACCAGGAGTTGTAACTTAATTCTAAGAGCAACAGAATTGCTCTATTGAAGGGCTTGAAGCAGAAAAGTGACAGGACCAGATGTGCTTTTGTGAAGATCTGACTGCTATGTAAAAGACTGAGGTCAGGTTCAAAATTGAAGGCAGAAAAGCTAGTTACAAGATTATGCTGTAGTCCACGTAAGAGATAAGGGTCATTGCTGCCATGATGGAAAGAAGAAGGAAGATGCAAGAAATCACTAGGGTATCCAGCAGTAGTTGATTGGACATGGAAGAAAAAGGAAAGCATCGAAGATGATTCCAGGCTTTTGATTAAGAGCAACTGGGTAGAATTAGTGCCATTCACTGAACTGAAGGACATAGGAGAATGACAGGTATGGAGAAGACTTATGAGCTCCGTTTCAGATGGTTCTTTTCAGAGAAAGGCTCAGGCAGTTAGCAGGCTGCTGACAGTCAGATGGGGAGCTCAACGGAACGATTCAGGTCTGCCATATGATCAATGGAGAGCAAGTGGTTGCATGTAATGAGAAAAAGACACAGAACCAACACTTAATGTTTGGGAGAGTGGACAATGCAGAGTTGGTGAAGCAAACTTCAAGGAGGGGCCCATGAGGCAGGAAGAAAACTGGCAGAAAATAATGCTGTGGAAGCCAAAAGCAGAGTGTTCCTTTCTGTCGAATGGACCTGGTGGGGCAAGTCACATGGGGACTGAACAGAAAATCCTGGATTTAATGACTTTGAGCTTGGTGATTAAATGCATGTAGAGTAGTGGGCAGGAGTCAGGTGGTCTAGGTGGAGGATGATAGGAGAGGACAGTGGAGACCATGAGGGTGGAGAGAGACACTTCCAAGGGGCCCGGTTCTGAAGGTGAGAGAGGACAGTGGCTGGAGGGCACATGGGGCCTAAGGCCAGAAATACAGAGGAGGCTTGGGCGCCTGGGGGCTCAGTGGGTTAAGCTGCTGCCTTCGGCTCAGGTCATGATCTCAGGGTCCTGGGATCAAGTCCCACATCGGGCTCTCTGCTCGGCAGGGACCCTGCTTCCCTCTCTCTCTCTCTCTCTGCCTGCCTCTCTGCCTACTTGTGATCTCTCTCTCTCGATGTCAAATAAATAAATAAATAAAATCTTTTAAAAAAAATACGGAGGAGGCTTATGGAAGGGATCCCGTTGAGAAGGGGAGGTTGAAGATGCCCAACAGGAAGACAGTAACTTATATCTCAAGTCTCCTGAAAAATGCATGCAAGAGTAGTATCTAGGACACAAGCAGAGTTTGGCCTTAGTCAGGAGGAACAACCCTTCTTCTACTATAACTGTCAGAGTAAGGAAGGAAGGGATGTGGTAAGATGGAGTCAAAGCAATTCGAGGGCTCCAATTTCTCAGTAAATTAGGTGAGAATTTCATTAGCTCAAAGGAGAGAGATGGAAAAGATCAGAGGTTTAGGAAGAGAGAAGAAGTGAGCTCTCTAGAGAAATCTATCCAGCAGTGCCCGACACAAGTGAAGTGACCACAGTCTAATGGCAGCCGCCCGGCCAGCTCCATGCTTTCCTCCACCAGGGTTCAGTACCCAAGTGTGGGGCAAGAAGAAGTGGGTGAACAGGTTCATGGGGTTGTAAATTTCCAAGAAGGAATAAAGGAAAAACAAACGGTAACATAACTTACTTAGGATGGATTCAAGAGGTTGGTAGAAAGAACAGACCCTGGAGTCTGATGAGCACAGAAGGGGACAAGATGGATAAAGCAGGAGAAGTTCCTGGGGGTGGGGGTGGGAGGGTCAGCTGACGAAATGGCTCCATGAGGTTCAGCAAGGACAGGCTCTGAGACAGCAGGGATGGATCCTAGGTGGCACAGCACCGTAGATATAAAACATAGTCACATTTTGTTGTCACTCCCCAACCCATATGCGCAGTGCACCTGTAGCGCTAAGTATATTTATCTTTGAATGTTGAAAGAACAAATGCATGCTCAGGAACTGACTTCTGAAATGACCACCGAACCCCAGGGGAAACCAAAAAACTGTTCCTTGAGTTTTGGTGTGTGTTGGGCACTCTTCATAGTGCTAGGAATAGGATGATGAACCAAACAAACATAGATATTGCCCACCAGTAGCTTACATTTTCATGGGGGGAAGATGGGGATAGGCCCCAGATTACAAAGAATTGATCAGTTCAATGAAAAAGGAAAGAGGTGTACCGTATTTTCTGGATATTCTAAATTATAAATTACATTGGCTGTGCAACATTCTCTGATTTGAGTCTTGATCAGAATTAACTGCCCAAAAGATCCCTTGATGATCATGCTTGAGAAATACACACTGCTTGGTAATGATTAGTTGCAGTTTATCGAACATTGGCCATAAGCCAGGCAGCACGTACATTAGGTAATATAATCTCCGTAGTCCAGATGAGGAAAGTGGGTTCTAGGCAAATTGCTGCTCAAAGAGCACTTTGCTGCCTAGTGGTAAAGGCAGGATTAAGCCTAGCTATGACTCTGCCTGACCTCTTTGTTCCATAACCCATTCCCCTCTTCTGGTCAGAACACTGATGGACAAATGTGGTAGCATTGTGAGCTTTTTTTCAGAAAGCCACCAAAACGGCTTAAAATGACCAGGCTTTGTTGGAAGCACACCTGGGGGGCTTCCAAACCCAAAGCTGTCAGAACACTGGTAAGAACTCATTCCACAGGAAAAGAAAACACAAGATGAATACTTCCCTTCTCTCCAAAGATACCATGTTCAGGGAAAGATGTCAAGAGTCAATTTGTTGAATCTCTGGTGTCAAATAACTTGTGATTTTGTTGTTGTTGTTTGAAATAGTTATGACTAGATGTTTTTCACATTTTTCACATTTTTGGGTAAAGTCTTGGAAGCCCACATCTGTCTTTACTTTCTTATAAAACCCTGACTGGGCTTTGAATGAATACAATTTAATGTTACAAAGTCAAAATTGGATTTTTTAGCTCTTAGATCATTCTCTTCGATTCAGATTCATGTTCACTTTACTTTGAGTCCTTAAGATATTTTTAAACATATTCTGGCTAATACAACTTTGAAAATATTTCTGGAAAATACTGTATCTTCAAGGGTCAAATCATCTAGGTTTAAAATACTGTAAGTCAGGCACCTGGGTGGCTCAGTGGGTTAGGCCTCTGCCTTTGGCTCAGGTCATGATCCCAGGGTCCGGGAATTGAGCCCCACATTGGGCTCTCTGCTCCGAGGGGAGCCTTCTTCCTCCTCTCTCTCTGCCTGCCTCTCTGCCTACTTGTGATCTGTCTGTCAAATAAATAAATAAATAAAATCTTTTTTAAAAAATACTATGAGTCAAAGATTAACTGTTCAGAATGATTTTAAAAAGCTCAATTCTGAGGTTTTTTAAGTATGTAAATCTCACTTTGGGAACTAAATCATTTGAAAGGTAGTAAATGGTAGTAAATCTTTCCAGATTCCCAAGCAGGGCATGCACACACATACTTTAATACACACACACACACACACACACCACTCTCCATTCTCCATTCCATATCTCCCAATATCCCTCAAGGAAAACTCTACAAGATTACATCTCCTGACACCAGAAGAGTATCCTCAGAATAAAATGGGAAAGAGTCTTAATACAAGAAGGTAGTGAGATGAAGAGATATTACTTGTATGTATTTTAACTTATTTATTCTCTAAGGTATATGTGTGTCAGAAGCGGGCGAAGATTGTCTAGTCATTCGATAGCTAAAGCTAAATCCCAAGGACCCAGTTACGCCCCATAAAAACACACATTAAAGAAAAAAGCAGTCCTAAGTGTAAAGAGTGATCAAAAGAGGATGCATCCCAGGCCTTGGGAAAGCAAACCCTGGGAGGCAGGACAGCCTTCCCTGAGAAAGCCACAGGCAGGCTGAAGTTGGCCAGGTTGATGAGGGGGCCTGGAGGGAGCTGGGCACATTTGAAGATCTTAAAGGATCCCAGGCTAGTGAAAGCAGAGATACTAATCTAGAGATTAGAGGTGACTCTACAGAGATTCTGAGTTCAAGAAGGTCTCATCAGTCAGGTGAAGATGTTGGACTTTATCCCCAGTGGAGCCCTACTCTTTAAGTAGGGAAAGGTCTGTTCAGATCTTAAGACCTCAGCCCAGTGGCTGTGAGAAGAAGCCCAGGAGGACATCTGGGTGTGGTTACTGTGTTTCAGGATCGGAGGTGAGGGGCAACATTGGCTGGGGCTGTGGTTGGACGGGTTCACGGATTGAGAGGATGTGGGGGCATGAGGGGAGTTGAGGGGGAAGAAAGACAAGAATGCTCCCCAGTTTAGTGTCCCAGCTGCTATGTTCCAGTGGCCTGGAGGGAAGGGAAGATGTTTTGGGGTGGAGTTTGTATGGAAAATGAACCTGTCAGGAACACACAAAATTTTTGATCCCAAGATCCTCATTCTTTCTCCATTTGAGTCATTCCAGACAATATCCTGCATAGATTTCTTTTCCTGAATCATATGAAAAAAAAGCTGGAAAGATTCTTAGAAATCATGCAGTCAAACCCCCTTCATTCTGTGCATGAGAAAAAGGAACTCTGGGGATTTCTGGGGAACCCCCACAAAGATGCACTGGAACCTCAGCCCTTAAGGTCCTGGGGTCCTACCAGGATGCATTGAAGTGTGCTCTGTGTTCTTGCTTTTCAACACTTTTCCTAAGCATTATCTTCACCACTTTTCCTGTGCAAGAAACCCAGGCTCCAGAGGATACTCATTCAAACACGACCCTTTCACCAACTGAGGCTCTGAACATGAACCTCACATATCGGGAAAGTAAACACAAATCAGAAGCAGCTGAAAAGTTCAAAATCAGTTTAAGTTGCCTTCTCCTCAATGTGCTTATAGGCATCTCCAGTTAGAACATTTCGGTTTTCATCATGATAACATAAAAAATAACAGAAAGCAGTGATTGTGGGCTCATTATTTTTATGGTATGAATTCTTCAATATCTATGCATCATGGTTTCAATTATTTGTCTTTTGGCTTCCAATAAAATTTCACCATTTTAACCCATGTGGATAGTATTTGCAGTAATTACTTTTTCAAAAAAGGACAAAGAAATAAAATCTATGGCTTTTACTCATTGAGTTTTCATTTTTTTATAAGCTATGAGGGTGAAATGGTAGATGGCAGAAACAACACCATATTTAACATGAAACCCTTGACCAACAGAAGTAAAAATAAACAAACAAATGCTCACCTAAGGCGAGAGTCCTTAAAGGTGTCAAGATAGGCGGGATAACTCCATTCGATCTTGTTCCCTTTACAACGAAGCTCTAGAGTTTGGCCTGCCGTCAGGCTAAGTGTTGCTGCAGGCTTCTGGAAGCGGCCTTTATCCATCATATGTATCATTATAGATTGAGTCTTTGGTGGGGCATCAGCTGCATCCCTGTCCTTTATTTTAGGAATTTTGGGTTTCACCTTCTTGTTGGTAGGCTTGATTCTATTCTCTCCAGGCTCCTTTGGACGCTTATTCTTGGGAAGCGGTTGGCCAGTAACTAGGACAAAAGTGAAGAGAGAACAATGCAACTCAAGTAGTAACGAACCAGAGGATTCTGTACCTAAAACAGGTAAATTTTGGATACTCTTCTCCTCCATGAAAATTATTTTCAGAAATTATATTTCAGGAATTTTCAGGAATTCAGGAAAATTATTTTCAGGGATTATTTTTTGCATTCATTCTTCAGTCGGAAAACAATGACTCACTGAGAGGGATGATATTTCATTTTCAAAGATTTTACTCCAATTCAGCAATTTAGCTCATTGCACATTATGAGCTAAAATTTTCACTTGCCAAATAACAAGACTATTTCTCGTAGTTCACCCTGTCTCGCAGTCCCTAAGGGGTCACAGAGAATGGCAGCATCAGAGCCACTCAAGGTTGTTGTCCGTCCTTGTGGTTTCAAGGATGCCACTGTTCATTCTGAATTTACTGTTTAAATGCAGGAGAACATCATGTCCAGAGAGTACAGACACGAACTGCACCATAAGCCCTCTCAGAGGAGTTCAAGCCACTATGAACTTTCTCCCAAAGGAGTGCACACAGTGGAGTCTGGGTGTATCTGGATGGACAATGTCCATATGGGAGTTGTCCATATAGCATACAAAGCTTAGGAAGGAGTAAGTTCCAAATATTCCCTCATTTATTTTTTATTTTTTGAAGATTTGTTTTAGAGAGAGAGCATGCACATGAGTGGGGCAAGGAGCAGAGGGAGAGAGAGAGAGAGAGAGAGAATCTCAAGCAGACTCCCCTCTGAACAAGGAACCCGACAGGAGGCTCATCCCATGACCCTGATCATGACCTGAGCCAAAACTCAGCTGGCCACTTAACCGACTGAGCCACCCAGGTGCCCCAAATCCACGCTCATTTAAAACTTTCAAAGAAGTTATTAGAAGCTCAATAGTAACTATAGCAATGGTTTAGAACTCGGCCAACAAAATATGGGGGGGGGATTATTTGATCACCTACATTGTTGATAATTGCTGGCAAAGGGTGATAATAAAAAGATGATCTCATTAGAGTCTATTTTATCACTGTTTTTCCTTTCTCTATAGATGTTCACCCCTGGTTGCCTACATCCAGGGAGGATGGCTCCCACTTTCCTTCCCTTGCTATGCCTCTGGGCTCCAGAATGTCCCACATACCTGCACAGCTTTGGACTTGTGTTCGCCCAGCAAGGACGAGAAGAAGGTCATGCAGTTTCAGTCTCCCCTCTGTCTGCATGAACTCAAGGGCACCCTCACTATATACCCACAAAATTACTAAATGTCCCAACTTATGGGGCCCTGAGAGGTCATTTAGGCAAAATTCTTATGTTGTACATTTAAAAAAGGAGACGCTGTTGCACTCAGCTTGTTGGTGGCAGATTGTGAGAGTAGAATTCAAGTCTTCTGACTCTTACTGCAATGTAAAGTATGACCTTACTATGTAGGTAAATATTCTGCATATATTTTAAATAGATAGAAACACAAATCTTGGCCAAGATTATACAAATACAGGGCATTTGTACAAAATGAGGAAGAGCGATGAAGCAGGAGTAATTTTTTTCCTTTTTGATGTATTTATTTATCTAATACTACGTTGGTGTACTTAAGACTCGGGGTGGTCAAAAGTACAAACGGGGATCAAGAAATAGAAAAAGATAAGTGTTGCAAGCTCTTATATGGGTGGGCCAGGCAGGTGACCACAGAAGATAAGCCAAGTGGTCCTGGCGAGGCCATGCTCTCCCTAAGGGACAGCCGTTCCTGCTTCAGCAAGGACAACTCCCTGCCTGCAGAGAGTACGTGCCCACACTTGCTGGATCTGAGACCTCAAAGGATGGCAGAAATGCAGATTTCCTGATTTATAAGTACCAGAAACTCAATTTTTAGAAACTTCCTGTTTGAACCCCTGAACTTAGAAGTCTGGTTGTAATTGTGTCCTTGAAGGGGTGAGATGATCAGGACGGGACATGAGGGGAATTTCCAGGAACATTCTCTCTTGATCTGGGCTAGTTACAGTCATGTGAACAGTTTGTGAGCATTTCATGAAGCCAAACTTGAAGGCTCTAAAAATTTAGCTGCTCTGGACTCGATTGCTTAATGGTAAGCTTGGCTTCCTTTGCATGTTGCCCTGTGCCCTTTGAAACGGGAGCCATTCGGATTCCACTTTTAGTTCAGCTGAGCCCAGACTCTGGAACCAATCCCACTCGGATCCCAGTATCAATCAACATCAGCTCCTCAGCCTGCTGCCTTCTTTGGGCTTGTATGTCTTGCTGCCTGAGCCCTGTCCTTCTCCATGGCTTCGGGGCCTGTTGAGACCCTTCCTTCTTCCCCTAGGCCCGAGTCTCTTGTTATTTCCCATCCTCCCTCTACTCTAGCTGCTCTGGGTCATGGGCCCTGCTGAGCTTCTTCAGTCCTTCCAGAGAGCACAGTTGTGTCCTTGAGCCCCAGTCTCCAAGGTAGGTCCCCAGTCTCCAAGGTGAACCTGCTGTTCACCGAGACCTCCCCTGATCCTGCACATTTGCCTTATTTACTCCCAAAGTTCTAATGACGGACGGTGGGCAGTGCACACATGCACATATTTCCCCAACCTTCTAGAAGGAGAAGCCCTGTAACCACTGGGAACATGTCAAATCAACATGAGTGTGCTAATCTAGCAATGTCAGTTGTGAACTTAAGTTTCAGTTTTGCAACAGAATAAAAACCACCGTACTTTACTTAGGGTAGCAAATTCAGTTGTACCATGAGAATGTCCGTCATCTGTGCCTTGCAGGCATTTTGATCACACTATGCCTATGGAATTCATGGACTTCTGGGTTAAAGTCAAATTTGAGGTGTTTTCTTTATCATGGAACAGGAATCCAGGGTATCAGAAATGACCACAACTGGCTGTAAATCCTATGCAATTTAGAAAAAAGTGGAACTCACGTGACTTCTAACCTCTCGGATCCTGTGGAACTCTGTTTCTCAGGAGACTAATAAGGGATATTATGCATCCAAATGTGGTATTATCCCTGCAAAGTAATTTGACTTGTTTTACAAATAGACATAGCAACTGATCTAACTGTATAGTTGGTCCAGCTGCCTGACGATGGAATTGGTCCAAGGTCTGATAACAATGACACTAAGTTACAAGAGCCAGCCTCCTGACTCCATAAGGCACACAGACAGACCTGGGATTGAGTGATTCCCAAATTCCATGTCTAAATTCTTAAAGAACATGACTTTTATACCTATGTAAATTCTTTTCCAAAGGTCTGAAAAATTTATATTATATATAAATAAAAGCGAAATCCCATTATCATTGCATTTTTGAGATGATAGCATAGTAGCATGTTTTATAGAGAAATAAGTGGTAAAATTCACACACCATTAAATATTATTATTGACTTCGGGTCCTGGCTGCCACTTACTAGCTATGTCACAGCAGGATCTTATCTACCCGCTCTCTCAGTTTGTTCATCTATAAATTGAGAATTATATGTTAACAATGACTATCTTAATAGTTGTGGAGGATTACATGAGTTAATACATTTAACACACTGAGAATATTGTCTGACCCATGATAAGTAAGTGCTAGGTAAGTGCTACTTGCTATTTTGTGGTTGTCTTGTGATAACGTCTCCTGGTGATCTCCGTGATAAATTTGTAATGGAAGCAATGAAGTTAATATTCTTCCTTATTTACAGGTGAAATAACTGAGCACAGATGCCAAGTAGCTCACTGCAGGTTACTAAGAAGTTAGCTAAGAAACAGACCTTTAGAGTCTTCTCTGGTCCATGCTGTTGTCTCTTGATTCACTTAAAGATTAGCATATTGTAACAGTTTCTTCTCTTTTTCTTCTTCTTCTCCCCGCCCCCCTTCCTCCCCCCACCAAAATCTCATGCATAACACCCTGCCTGAATGGTTTCTTTGTGTGATATGCCCCAGGCTTTGACAAGAAGTTCCAAATCAAACAGAACATGATGCCAGGGAGGCGAGTACAACCTTCCTGGAAGGGCTGGGTATGCTTTTCCAAGGCATACATTAGAATCCCTAAGTGAAGAGACACTGGTCAAAGTCCTGTCTCCAAAATAAATGAATAAATGTTATAAAATAAGAAGTAAATAAGACAAAGGACTGTAACACTTTGGCACTAATTGAGGATTGCAATCGAACCCTTAATAAAGGTAATTTAACTATTAACCTCTCTAATTCTATAGACTTGAATTATGTTGGAGGAGTGAAAAAAAAACCAAATTGACTAGCAGAATCATTGACAGCTGCTCACAGGAGGACTATATATGAACAGTGTCATTAATATAAAGATCTGTAGCTGTTTGCTTTTTTCTTCTCATGGAAAGTTAAGGGTAAAGGTCTGACATGAGGGTTGCATGAAAACAACCACACTGTAAATTTGCTGAGTAGCTTAGGGCTTCCCTAGTGAGTTATATAAACTGATGAACATGCCCTACTCTAATTTTTTGGTTCCTCATGGAACACCCCACAAGAATACATACACTTTGCCAAGAACAACGTTGAGAAGGTAAGAAAGCAATGACACTTGGGAGAAGAAAATATAAAGATGAGAGGCTTTCCTTTCCCTACTCCCTTTGAGAGACTCACTCCAAAATACCCTCTTACCATTTCTTAAAGTATCATTTTCTTAAAATAGCAATTTCTAAGAATAAACACTTCTATTCCAGGACAACGAAGTTACTTTGACAGCTCCTGCCTAACTCCATTAGGTCGCCGGCCTCTACCAGGAGCAGTGCACCCCCAAAGTGACTAGCCTCACCCAAAAGTATGCCCACAGCAGCTGTGTTCCAGCCACAGCAGGAAGGCACATGCAGCCCACACAAGGTGACCCTGGAATGTCTGGTTCTGGTGACCAAGAAGGACTGCACTTCTAGGCTCCACTGGACGCCCTTTACATGACACCATATTCTTCAAGACTGGAAGATGTAGCTAATCTACCTAAAACATAGAAACAAACACAGAGAGTGAGAGAATGAGGAGACAGAGGAATATATTCCAAACAAAAGAACAAGAAAAATCCTTAAATAGGACTAAACAAAATGAAGATATAAGCACTCTATCTGATAAAGAGGTCAAAGTCAAGGTCATAAAGATGCTCACTGGATTCAGGGAAAGAATGGATGTATACAGTGGGAACTTCAACAAAGAGAAAGAAAATATTAAAAAGAACCAATCAGAGTTGAAGAATACAATATGGTCATAAAAAAATACCTGAAAGGGAGTCAATAGCAGATCAGAAAATGCAGAAAAGTGGATCAGTGATCTGGAAGACAGGGTACTGGGAATAACACACAAGATTTTAAAAAAATGATAATAGCTTAAGGAATCTCTAGGAAAACATTAAGCATACTAACATTTGCATTATAGAGTTGCCAGAAGACAGAAAAGGACAGAAGATTTATTTGAAAAATATGGCTGAAAACATTCCTAACCTGGGGAAAGAAACAGACATTCAAGTTCAAGAAGCACAGAAAGCCTGAAACAAGATGAACCCAAAGATGCCTATACTAAGACACATTACAATTGAATATCAAAAATTAAAGATATAGAATCTTGAAAGCAGCAAGAGAAAAGCAACTAGTTGTGTACAAGGGAACACCCAAAACTCAGTTGGTTTTTGAGCTGAAACCTCACAGGCCAGAAGGGAGTGGTATAATATATTCTAAGTGCCAAAAGAAAAAGACTATAATCAAGAATACTCTACCCCACAAGATTATCATTCAAAATTGAAAAAGAGGTCAATTTTCCCAGACAAACAAAAGTTAAAAGTGTTCATCACCACTAAACTGGCCTTATAAGAAATGTTAAAGGGACTTTTTAAGAGGAAAAATAAGTGGAAGAAAATTATGAAAGAAAAAATCTCACTAGTAAAAGCAAATGGAGTAAAGGGAGTGGACCAACCACCTATGAAGCTCGTATGATGGTTAAAAGACAAAAGTAGTAAAATCAATTATATCTACAATAATTATTTAATGGATACATATACCAAAAAAATGTAATATGATGTGACATATGTAAAACGTGAGAACGGTAAAAATATAGCATAGTGCTTTTAGAATGTGTTCAAACTCAAGCAACGATTAATTTAAAATAGATTGTTATATATATAGGATGTTATATATAAACTTCATGGTAGCCAGAAGCAAAAAACCTAGAAAAATTTCACAAAAGAGTGAGAGAGAGAGAGAGAGAGAGAGAGTTTCTAAACATAGCACTAAAGAAAGTCATCAAGTCACAAGACAGCAATAGATGAGAGAAGGAAAAGAGAACTATAAAAGCAACCAGAAAACAATGCACCAAACACCGTAAGTATATATGTCAATAATTACTTTAAATGTTGATATGTGCTCCAATCAAAAGACATACGGTAAGTGATTAATGTAAAAAACAAGACTCATCCTTATGCTGAATATAAGAGACTTAGTTCAGACGTAAAGACACACACACTGACCAAAAGTGAAGGGATAAAAACAGATTATACATACAAATGGAGATTAAAAAAAAAAGACCTGGGGTAAAATATTTATACCAGACAAAAGAATTAGTTTGTTTGTTTATTTATTTGAGAGAGAGGGAGTGAGTGTGAATTGGGGAGGGAGGATAAAGGGAGAGAGAGAGATTCCTAAACAGACTCCATGCTCATCACCCTGAGATCATGACCCAAGCCAAAATTAAGGATCAAATGCTTAGGTGACTGAGTCACCCAGGGGCTCCCAGACAAAAGATACTTCAAAATATAGATTGTAAAAATGGCAAAGAAGGGTATTATATACTGATAAAAGCATCAATCCAGCTGAAAGATATAAATGCTCTAAATATCCATGCACACAACATGGGAGCACTAAATACAAAAGCAAATTTTAACAGACATAGAGAGAGAATTTTACAGTAATGCAGTAAGAGTAGGGGACTAAAATTCCCACTTATATCAATGGGTAGATCATCCAGACAGAAAATCAATAAGGCATCAGTGACTTTGAGGAATACATTAGACAGATAGACTTAACAAATATATACAGAACATTACATCCCAAAACAACAGAAAACACATTCTTTACACGTGCATATAGAAGATTCACCAGGACAGTTTACATGAGAGGCCACAAAACAAGTTTCAGGAAATTTAAGAAAACTGAAGTCATATCAAACATCTTTTCTGACCTCAAGAAAATAAAACTAGAAATCAATTATGAGCCAAAAAAAAAAAAACCCAACAAAACAAAACAACAACAACAAAACCCTAGAAAACACAACATGTCGAGGCTAAATAAAATGCCATTAGCCAACTAATGGGTCATTGAAGAAATCAAAGAAATAAAAAATACCTAGAGACAAATGAAGATGGAGATGGAAACACAATTTCCAAAATCTATGGGATGCACCAAAACTGTTCTAAGAGGAAGTTTATAAAGACTCAAGAAGCAAGAGAAGTCTCAAATCTAACTTTACACCTAAAGGGCTTGGGGTGGGGGGCAAAGTTAGTAGAAGGAAGGAAATAATAAAGATCTGGGTGAAAAATAAATAAAAGACTAAAAAAAATACAGAAGAAGATCAATGAAATGAAAACTCGTTCTTTGAAAAGATAACGAAAATTGATAAACCTTCAGTCAGACACATGAAGAAAACAACAGGACCCAAATAAAGAAAATCAGAATTAAAGAGAAGTTACAATGGACACAACAGATATCCAAAGAATCACAAGTGACTACTATGAGAAATGACACACAAACAAATTGTACAACCTAAAAGAAATGCAAGAATTTCTAGAAATATAAAATCTTCTAAGAATGAAACAAGAAATAGAAAACCTGAACATACTGATTACTAATCATTAAATTGAATGAGTAACCAAAAAAAAATCCCAAAAAAACAAAAGTTAGAACCAGATTGTTTCACTGGTAAATTCTACCAAACATTTGAAGAAGTGTTAATACCTAACATTCTCAAACTATTCCAAAATACTGAAGAAGGATTGCTTCCAAATTCATTCTATGAGGAAACTATTACTCTGATACCAAGACCAGACAAACACTACAAAAAAGGAAAATTACAAGCCAATATTCCTCATGAACATGGATGTAAAAATCCTCAACAGAATATTAGCAAACCACAGCCAGCGATACATTAAAAGTATTATATGCCATGATGCAATAGGATTTATTTATTCCACCGAATCAAGGATGGGTCAATATCTGCAAATCAATCAACATTATATACCACATTAACAATATGAAGGATAAAAACCACATGATCGGGGGAGGAGTCAAGATGGCAGAGAAGTGGCAGGCTGAGAGGACATCAGGTAGCAGGAGATCAACTAGATAGCTTATCAAACCATTCCTAACACCTACAAATCCAACAGGAGATCGAAGAGAAGAAGAGCAACAATTCTAGAAACAGAAAATTGACCACGTTCTGAAAGGTAGGACCAGCGGAGAAGTGAATCCAAAGCAATGGGAAGATAGACTGCAGGGGGAGGGGCCGGGTCCCGGCAAGCAACAGAACAACAGAGCACTAAATCAGGACTTTTAAAAGTCTGCTCCACTGAGGGACATTGCTCCAGAGGCTAAACAGGGGTGAAGTCCTCATGGGGACAGCGTGGCCTCAAGTCCCGTGGGGTCACAGAAGGATCGGGGTTGTCTGAGTGTCACAGAGCTCACAGGTATTAGAGCAGGGAAGCCGACTATAGAGACGGAGTCGAGGAGTGAGCTCTCAACTCGGGGTTACCTTATCATGATCTGAGGCACAGGACACTGCTCTGTGGGGGAGACACCACAAGACCAGGGGAGATTCCCCTGGAATCTGCAGGGTTCGGAGACTCCAGGCGGGGTTGTGCACCAGAGACAGAGATGCTTGGTCACAGGCTGGGTGAGCTCAGAGCGCAGCCCGAGGCAAGGGACACGGGAGTAATTGAGCGCTTTTCTCTGAGGGCGCACTGAGGAGTGGGGCCCTGGGCTCTCGGCTCCTCCGGGCCGGAGACTGGGAGGCCGCCATTTTTATTCCCATCCTCCAGAACTCTACGGAAAGCATTCAGGGAACAAAAGCTCCCGAAAGTGAACCCCAGAGGATTACTTAGTCCGGCCCATGGTAAGGGCGGTGCAATTCCTCCTGGGGCAAAGACACTTGAGAATCACTACAACAGGCCCCTCCCCCAGAAGATCAACAAGAAATCCAGCCATTAACAAGTTCACTTACCAAGGAGAACAGCGGAATTCCAGAGGAGGAGAAAGCAAAGTATGGAATCAATGGCTTTCTCCCCATGATTCTTTAGTCTTGAAAGTTAATTAATCTTTTTTAATCTTATTTTTTTCTTCTGCTAAAATTTTTAAACTTTTAACCTTTCCTCTTTTAACATTTTAATTAGTGTATCTTAACAATACCTTTCAAAAAAATCTTTTTTGAGGGGCACCTGTGTGGCTCAGTGGGTTAAAGCCTCTGCCTTCAGCTCAGATCATGATCTCAGGGTCCTGGGATCGAGTCCCGCATCGGGCTCTCTGCTCAGCAGGGAAGCTGCTTTCCCCCATCTCTGCCTGCCTCTCTGCCTACTTGTGATCTCTCTCTGTCAAATACATAAATAAAATCTTTAAAAAAAAATCTTTTTTGAACCTTCATTATTATAGTCACATTTTATCCTTCATTGTATCTAACTTTATTTTTTGTATACATATAGGGTCTTTTTTTTTCTAAAAAAATTTGGGATACAACTTCTTCTAATAGATCAAAATATACCCTAAATCTAGCACAGGGCTTAGTCTCCAGCCTGAGCAAATTCACTCCACTTTCTTTTTCTTTATTCTCCCAACCAACTTATCAACTCCTTTTTTAGAAATTAAAAAAAAAATTTTTAATCTTTATAGTCATATTCCATCTCTTCATCGTGTTTACCCTTATATGTTCTTCATTCTTTAAAATTTGGGGAGGTAGTTTCTTCTAAGAGACCAAAATACTCCCAAAATTGAATGGGTGAGCCTGTTCTATTCACCAGTCTAATATATATATTTTTTTCTTTATTTTCTTCTCTTTTTAATTTTTTTTAATTTTACTGAACTTTTTACCCCCTTTCTTCCCCCCACAATTTGGGGTCTCCTCTGATTTGGTTAAAGCACATTTTACTGGGGTCTTTGCCACACTTTTAGTATTTTATTCACTCCTTCGTATATTCTTATCTGGATAAAATGACAAGGCAGAAAAACTCACCATAAAAATAAAAGAACAAGAGGCAGTACCAAAGGCTAGGGACCTAATCAATACGGACATTGGTAATATGTAAGATCTAGAATTCAGAATGACGATTCTCAAGGATCTAGCTGGGCTCGAAAAAGGCATGGAAGATAGTAGAGAAACCCTCTCCAGAGAGATAAAAGCCCTTTCTGGAGAAATAAAAGAACTAAAATCTAACCAAGATGAAATAAAAAAAGCTATTAATGAGGTGCAATAAAAAAATGGAGGTTCTTACTGCTAGGATAAATGGGGCAGAAGAGAGAATTAGTGATAAAGAAGACCAAATGATGGAGAATAAAGAAGCTGAGCAAAGGAGAGACAAACAACCACTGGACCACGAGGAGAGAATTCAAGAGATAAGTGATAAGATAAGACAAAACAGCATTAGAATAATTGGGATTCCAGAAGAAGAAGAAAGAGACAGGGGAGTAGAAGGTATATTGGGGAGAAATGTTGTAGAGAATTTCCCTAATATGGCAAAGGGAACAAGCATCAAAATCCAGGAGGTGCAGAGAACCCCCCTCAAAATCAATAAGAATAGGTCCACACCCTGTCATCTAATAGTAAAATTTACAAGTCTTAGCGACAAAGAGAAAATCCTGAAAGGAGCCCGGGAAAAGAAGTCTGTAACATACAATGGTAAAAATATTAGATTGGCAACAGACTTATCCACAGAGACCTGGCAGACCAGAAAGAGCTGGCATGATATATTCAGAGCACTAAATGAGAAAAACATGCAGCCAAGAATACTCTATCCAGCTAGGCTATCATTGAAAATAGAAGGAGAGATAAAAAGCTTCCAGGACAAATAAAAACTGAAAGAATTTGCAAACACCAAACCAGCTCTACAGGAAATATAGAAAGGGGTCCTCTAAGCGAAGAGAGAGCCTAAAAGTAGTAGATCAGAAAGGAACAGAGACAGTCACCTTACCCACAATACAATGGCACTAAATTCATATCTCTCAATAGTTACCCGGAATGTAAATGGGCTAAATGCCCCAATCAAAAGATACAGGGTATCAGAATGGATAAAAACAAAACCTATCAATATGCTGCCTATAAGAAACTCATTTTAGACCCGAAGACACCTCCAGATTTAAAGTGAGGGGGTGGAAAACAATGTACCCTGCTAATGGACATCAGAAGAAAGCTTGGGTGGCAATTCTTCTATCAGATCAATTAGATTTTAAGCCAAAGACTATAATAAGAGATGAGGAAGGACACTATATCATACTCAAAGGGTCTGTCCAACAAGAAGATCTAACAATTTTAAATATCTATGCCCCTAACATGGGAGAAGCCAACTACATAAACCATGAATAACAAAATCAAAGAAACACATCAACAATAATACAATAATAGTAGAGGACTTTAACACTCCCCTCACTGAAATGGAGAGATCATCCAAGCAAAAGATCAACAAGGAAATAAAGGCCTTAAATGACACACTGGACCAGATGGACATCGCAGATATATACAGAACATTCCATCCCAAAGCAACAAAATACACATTCTTCTCTAGTGCACATGGGACATCCTCTAGAATAGATCATATCCTGGGTCATAAATTAGGTCTCAATCAGTATCAAAAGATTGGGATCATTCCCTGCATTTTCAGACCACAATGCTCTGAAGCTAGAAATCAATCACAAGAGGAAATTTGGAAAGAATCCAAATTACATGGAGACTAATGAGTATCCTTCTAAAGAATGAATGGGTCAACCAGGAAATTAAAGAATTGAAAAAATTCATGGAAACAAATGATAATGGTTCAAAAATCTATGGGACACAGCAAAGGCAGTCCTGAGAGGAAAATATATAGCAGTACAAGCCTTTCTCAAGAAACAAGAAAGATCTCAAATACACAACCTAACCCTACACTTAAAGGAGCTGGAGAAAGAACAACAAAGAAAACCTAAACCCAGCAGGAGAAGAGAAATCATAAAGATTAGAGCAGAAATCAATGAAATAGAAACCAAAAAAAAACAATAGAACAAATCAACGAAACTAGGAGCTGCTTCTTTGAAAGAATTAATAAGATGTATAAACCCCTGGCCAGACTTACCAAAAAGAAAAGAGAAAGGACCCAAATAAATAAAATCATGAATGAAAGAGGAGAGACCACAACCAACACCAAAGAAATACAAACAATTATAAGAACATACTATGAGCAACTCTATGCCAACAAATTTGACAATCTGGAAGAAATGGATGCATTCCTAGAGACATATAAACTACCACAACTGAACCAGGAAGAAATAGAAAACCTGAACAGACCCATAACCAGTAAGGAGATTGAAGCAGTCATTAAAAATCTCTCAACGAACAAGAGCCCAGGGACAGACGGCTTCCCAAGGGAATTCTACCAAATATTTAAAGAAGAATTAATTCCTATTCTCCTGAAACTGTTCCAAAAATAGAAATGGAAGGAAAACTTCTAAACTCATTTTATGAGGCCAGCATCACCTTGATCCCAAAACCAGACAAGGATCCCATCAAAAAAGAGAATTACAGACCAATATCCTTGATGAACACAGATGTGAAAATTCTCAGCAAAATACTAGCCAACAGGATCCAACAGTACATTAAAAGGATTATTCACAACAACCAAGGGGGATTTATTCCAGGGCTGCAAGTTTGGTTCAACATCCACAAGTCAATCAATGTGATACAATACATTAATAAAAGAAAGAACAAGAATCATATGATACTCTTGATAGATGCTGAAAAAACATTTGACAAAGTACAGCAACCTTTCCTGATCTAAACTCTGCAAAGTGCAGGGATAGAGGGTACGTACCTCAATATCATCAAAGCCATCTATGAAAAACCCACAGGAAATATCATTCTCAATGGAGAAAAACTGAGAGCTTTTCCCCTAAGGTCAGGAACACGGCAGGGATGTCCGCTATCACCACTGCTATTCAACATATGACTAGAAGTCCTAGCCTCAGCAATCAGACAACAAAAAGAAATTAAAGGCATCCGAATCAGCAAAGAAGAAGTCAAACTCTCACTCTTTGCAGATGATATGATACTATATGTGGAAAACCCAAAAGACTCCACTCCAAATCTGCTAGAACTTGTATAAGAATTCACTAAAGTGTCAGGATATAAAATCAATGCACAGAAATAAATTGCATTTCTGTACAACAACAACAAGACAGAAGAAAGAGAAATTAAGGAGCCAATCCCATTTACAATTACACCCAAAACCATAAGATATCTAGGAATAAACCTAACCAAAGAGGCAAAGAATCTGTACTTAGAAAACCATACAGTACTCATGAAAGAAATTGAGGAAGATACAAAGAAATGGAAAAATGGTCCATGCTCATGGATTGGAAGAACAAATATTGTGAAAATGTTTATGCTACCTAAAGCAATCTACACATTTAATGCAATTCCTATCAAAATACCATCCATTTTTTTCAAAGAAATGGAACAAATAATCCTAAAATTTGTATGGAATTATTAAAGATCTAGAATAGCCAGAGGAATATTGAAAAAGAAAGCCAAAGTTGGTGGCATCGCAATTCCAGACTTCTGGCTCTATTACAAAGCTGTGATCATCAAGACAGTATCGTACTGGCACAAAAACAGACACATAGATCAATGGAACAGAATAGACGGCCTGGAAATGGACCCTCAACTCTACGGTGAACTAATCTTCGACAAAGCAGGAAAGAATGTCCAATGGAAAAAAGACAGCCTCTTCAATAAACGGTGCTGGGAAAATTGGACAGTCACATGCAGAAAAATGAAATTGGACCACTTCCTTACACCACACACGAAAATAGACTCAAAATGGATGAAGGACCTCAATGTGAGAAAGGAATCCATCAAAATCCTTGAGGAGAACGCAGGCAGCAACCTCTTCGACCTCAGCCACAGCATCTTCCTAGGAACATCGGCAAAGGCAAGGGAAGCAAGGGCAAAAATGAACTATTGGGATTTCATCAAGATCAAAAGCTTTTGCACAGCAAAGGAAACAGTTAACAAAACCGAAACACAACTAACAGAATGGGAGAAGATATTTGCAAACGACATATCAGATAAAGGGCTAGTGTCCAAAATCTATAAGGAACTTAGCAAACTCAACACCCAAAGAACAAACAATCCAATCAAGAAATGGGCAGAGGACATGAACAGACATTTCTGCAAAGAAGACATCCAGATGGCCAACAGACACATGAAAAAGGGCTCCACATCACTCGGCATCAGGGAAATACAAATCAAAACCACAATGAGATATCACCTCACACCCGTCAGAATGACTAAAATTAACAAGTCAGGAAATGACAGATGCTGGCGAGGATGCGGAGAAAGGGGAACCCTCCTCCACTGTTGGTGGGAATGCAAGCTGGTGCAACCACTCTGGAAAACAGCATGGAGGTTCCTCAAAATGTTGAAAATAGAACTACCCTATGACCCAGCAATTGCACTACTGGGTATTTGCCCTAAAGATACAAACGTAGTGATCCGAAGGGGCACGTGCACCCGAATGTTTATAGCAGCAATGTCTACAATAGCCAAACTATGGAAAGAACCTAGATGTCCATCAACAGATGAATGGATAAAGAAGAAGTGGTATATATACACAATGGAATACTATGCAGCCATCAAAAGAAATGAAATCTTGCCATTTGCGATGACGTGGATGGAACTAGAGGGTATCATGCTTAGTGAAATAAGTCCATCGGAGAAAGACGACTATCATATGATCTCCCTGATATGAGGACATGGAGATGCAACCTGGGAGGTTAGGGGGATAGGAGAAGAATAAATGAAACAAGGTGGGATTGGGAGGGAGACAAACCATAAATGACTCTTAATCTCACAAAACAAACTGAGGGTTGCTGGGGGGAGGGGCATTGAGAGAGGGTGGTGGGGTTATGGACATCGGGGAAGGTTGTGATATGGTGAATGCTGTTAAGTGTGTAAACCTGGTGATTCACAAACCCATACCCCTGGGGCTAATAATACATTATATGTAAATTTTTAAAAATATGATCTTCTCAATAGATGAAGGAAAAAAATTGACAAAATTCAACATCTGTTCATAATAAAAACTCTCAACAAAATGGTATAGATGAAACATAATAAAGCCCATATATGAAAACACACAGCTAACAACATATTCAATGGTGAAAAGCTGCAAGGTTTTCTTCTAAGAGGAGGAACAAGACTAGGATGCCCATTCTCACCACTTTTATTCAAAACATTACCAGGAGTCCTAGTCACAGCAATCAGACAAGCAAAACAAATAAAAGTCATCCAATCTGAGGGCACCTGGGTGGCTCAGTCAGTTAAGCATTGGTCTTTGGCTCAGGTCATGATCTCAGGGTCCTGGGATGGAGCCCTGCATTGGGCTCCTTGCTCGGTGGAGCAAGAGGGGCTTGCTGCCCCTCTCTCCTGCTTGTGCTCTCTCTCTCTAATAAATAAATAAAATCTTTTAAAAAGTCATCCAAACTGATAAGGAGGAAGTAAAATTGTTTTTATTTGCAGTTGACATCATATTATATATGTAAAATCCTGAAGACTCCACCAAAAATACTATTAGAATTGAAAAGTGAATTGAGTAATGTTGCAGGATACAATATTAATATACAGAAATCTATTGTGTTTCTGTAACACTAATAATAAACTACATCAATGTAAAGTAAGAAAATGATCTCACTTATAACTGCTTCAATAAGAGTAAAATATCTAAAAATAAATTAAAAAGGTAAAAGACCTACTCTGAAAACTGTAACATTGATGAAAGAAAATGAAGATGACATAAAGAAATAGGAAGTTATAACATGCTCATGGATTACAAGAATTAATATTATTAAAATGTCTATACTACCCAAAGCAATTTACAGATTCAGTGCTACCCCATCAAAATATCAATGTATTTTTCACAGAACTGAAACAAATACTCTTAAAATTTGAATGGAATTACAAACGACCCTAGAAAGCCAAAGCAATCTTGAGAAAGAAAAACAAGGGTTTAGGAATCATGCTCTCAGATTTCAAGTATACAACAGAGCTACAAAAATGAAAACAGTATGGTACTGATATAAAAACAGACAAAGAGATCAGTGGAACAAAATAGAGAATCCAGCAGTAAACCCTTATAAGGTCAAAGAGGATAACAATATGCAATGGGGGAAAAAACAGTCTCTTCAAGAAATGGTGTTGAAAAAAAAATGTTGGGAAAATGGGAAAGCTACATGCAAAAGAATGAAACTGGACCACTGTCTTACACTATGTACAAATGGGTATTAAGGAGGGCACATATTGCATGGAGCACTAGGTGTTATACATAAACAATGAATCTTGGAACACTACATCAAAAACTAACGACAAAGTGTATGGTGACTAATATAATAAAATCAAATTAATATACAAATCAGTATATGAAATCAGAATGGATGAAAGACCTAAATGTAAGCCTTGAAACCATAAAACTCCTAAAAGAAAACATAGGCAGTAAATTCTTAAACATCAGTCTTAGCAATATTTTTTTGGATCTCTCTATAGGCAAAGGCAACAAAAGGAAAGATAAACAACTGAGATTACATCAAACTGAAACGTTTTGCACAGCAAAGGAAACCATCAACAAAAGGAAAAGGCAACCTCATGAATAGGAGAAGATGTTTGCAAATTATGTATCTGATGAGGGATTAATATTCAAAATAAAGATATGACACAACTCAACACCAAAAAAAGTCTGGTTTAAAAATGGACAGAGAGAAGGTATGTGCTATGGTGAGTGCTGTGAAGTATGTAAACCTGGAGATTCACAGACCTGTACCCCTGGGGCTAATAATACATTGTAATACATTATATGTTAATTTAATAAATAAAAAATAGACACAGAACCTGAATAGATATTTTTCCAAAGACGACATATAGATGGCTGACAAACCCACGAAAAACTGTTTAACATCATTAACCATCAGATAAATGCCAATCAAAACCACAGTGAGAGGACGCCTGGGTAAGCAGCTGCCTTTGGCTCAGGTCATGATCCTAGGTTCTTGGGATTGAGTCCTGTGTGGGGCTCTTTGCTCAGCAGGGAGCCTGCTTCTCCCTCTGCCTTCTGCTCCCCATGCTTGTACTCTTTCCTCTCTCTTTCGGACAAATAAATAAATAAAATCTTTAAAAACAAGACTTTATTGGGACGCCTGCGTGGCTCAGTTGGTTGGACAACTGCCTTCAGCTTCAGGTCCCGCATCAGGCTCCCAGCTCCACGGGGAGTCTGTTTCTCCCTCTGACCTTCTCCTCACTCATGCTCTCTCTCTCACTGTCTCTCTCTCAGATAAATAATAGGGAGGGCACGTGTTGCATGGAGCACTGGGTCTGGCGCAAAAACAATGAATACTGTTACGCTGAAAATAAATTAAAAAAAAAAGTCTGCTCCACTGAGATTTGTCACTCCAAAGGCTAAATTATGGGTAAAGCCCTCGTGGGGACTATGTCATCTCAGGACCTGCGGGGTCACAAAAAGACCAGGGGTGTCTGAGAGTGGCAGAGCTCCCAGGTATTGAGGTGAGGAAACCAGCTACAGAGATGGAGCCAAGGAGGGGGCTCTCAGCTCGGGGTCACCTTAAACAATGTCCCAAGGCACAGTCGGGCCACTGCTCTTCAAGCAGGGACCCCACAAGTGGCAGATCCAGAGAGATCCTCTTCCTTCCTCCTCTGAGAGGAGTGGCACAGGGGTGCATTACAGGAATCTGCTGGGTTTGGAAACTCCAAACGGGGCTGTGCACCAGAGATAGAAATGCTCAGTCATGGCCAGGTGAACTCAGAGTGCAGCCGGAGACCAGGGAGAGGGAGGGATTGACTGCTTTCCTCTGAGGGCGTACTGAGGAGTGGGGTGCTGAGCTCTCTGCTCCTCCAGGCCAGAGATTGGGAGGCCACTATTTTCATTCCTGTCCTCGAAAGCCCTATGGAAAGTGTTCAGGGAACAAAAGCTCCGGAAAGGGAACCCAAGCAGATTACTTAGCCTGGCCCCTGGCAAGGGTGGTGCAATTCTGCCTCGGGCAAAGACATTTGAGAATCACTGCAACAGGCCCCTCCCCAAAAGATCAGCAAGAACATCCAGCCAAGACCAAGTTCACTTCTCAGTGAGAAATGCAGAACTCCAGAGCTAGGAAAAGCAACACATAGAATTCATGGCTTTTTTCCCCATGATCCTTTAGTCTTTCAAAGTTAAATTTTTTTAATTTTATTTTTTTCTTATTCTATTTTTATAATTTTTCCTCTTTCCTATTTTAACGTTTTTTAACTATTTCATTTTATCAATACCTTTTTAAAAAAATCTTTTTAAAAATTTTTATTGTTGGGCTCCTGGGTGGCTCAGTGGGTTAAGCCTCTGCCTTCGGCTCAGGTCATGATCTCAGGGTCCTGGGATAGAGTCCCGCATTGGGCCCTCTGCTTGGCCTGCTTCCTCCTCTCTCTCTGCCTGCCTCTCTGCCTACTTGTGATCTCTCTCCCTGTCAAATAAATAAATAAATAAAATCTTAAAAAAAATTTTTTTTGTTGTTATAGTCACATTTTATCCCTTTATTGTATTTAACCTTATTTTTTGAATATATATAGGTTTTTTTTTTCCTTAAAATTTTGGGATGCAGTTTCTTCTAATAGATCAAAATATACCCTATATCCAGCACATGGCTTTGTTCTAGTCTCCAGCCTGATCACATTCTTTCCTCTCTTTTTTTTTGTTTTTTGTTTTTTGTTTTCAACCAACATCTTACCAATTCCTTTTTTAGAATCTTTTTAAATTTTCATCTTTAGAGTCATATTCCATCCCTTCATTGTGTTTACCCTTATTTTTGTGTGTGTATATAAGTTTTTCTTTCTTTAAAATTTTGGGAGGTAGTTTCTTCCAACAGACCAAAATACACGCAAAATCAAGTGTGTGGCTCTGTTCTATTCACCACCATATATATATATATATAATATATATATTATATATATAAGAAGGAAGGTGGGGGAGAAATTTTATATATATGTAATATATATAATATAATATAATATAATATAATATAATATAATATAATTTATATTATTATATTATTATATTAAATATAATATATAATATTATTATATTAAAATCCCCTACTATTATAATATATATAATATAATATATATAATGTAATATATATATATTACATATATATAAAATTTCTCCCCCACCTTCCTTCTTCCCCTGGGTTTCAGGTCTCTTTTGATTTGGTTGGTGTATATTTTTCTGGGGTCGTTGCTACCCTTTTAGCATTTTGTTCTCTCATTCACCAGTTCTTAGCTGGATAAAATGACAAGGCAGAAAAACTTACCACAAAAGAAAAAAAGAAAAAGAACAAGAACAAGAGGCAGTACCGATGGCTAGGGACCTAATCAATATGGACATTAGTAATATGCCAGAACTAGAGTTCAGAATGACAATTATCAAGGTGCTAGCTGGGCTCAAAAAAAGCATGGAAGATAACAGAGAATCCCTTTCTGGAGGAATAAAATCCCTTTCTGGAGAAATAAAAGAACTAAATCTAACCAAGCTGGGGAAAAAAAAAAAGCTATTAATGAGGTGCAATAAAAAATGGAGGCTCTTACTGCTAGGATAAATGAGGCAGAAAAGAGAATTAGTGATATAGAAGACCAAATGACAGAGAATAAAGAAGCTGAGCAAAAGAGAGACAAACAACTACTGGACCACGAGGGGAGAATTTGAGAAATAAGTGATACCATAAGATGAAACAAAATTAGAATAACTGGGATACCAGAAGAAGAAGCGGGGGGAGGGGGGCAGAAGGAATATAGGAGCAAATTATAGCAGAGAAGTTCCCTAATCTGGTGAAGGGAACAAGCATCAAAATCCAGGAGGCACAGAGGACCCCCCTCAAAATCAGTAAAAATAAGTCCTCACCCTACCATCTAATACTAAAACCTACAAGTCTCAGTGACAAAGAGAAAATCCTGAAAGCAGCTCAGGACAGAAGGTCTGTAACATATAGTGGTAGAAATATTATAGCATATTTAAAGGGTCTGTCCAATAAGGAGATCTAACAATTTTAAGTATTTATGCTTTTAACATGGGAGCAGCCAATTATATAAACTAATTAATAATAAAATCAAAGAAACACATTGACAATAACATAATAGTAGGGGATTTTAACACACCCCCCCCCCCTTCACTGAAAGGGAAAGATCATCTAAGCAAAAGATCTGCAAGAAAATAAAGGCTTTGAATGACACACTGGACCAGACAGACATCACAGATATCTGTCTCAACTGGTATCACATCTGTTGAGTATCACATCTGTTGATTTCTCAACAGAAGTCACATCTCATCTGGTACCAAAAGATTGGGATCATTCTCTGCATATTTTCAGACCACAGTGCTCTGAAGCTAGAACTTAATCACAAGAGGAAACTTGGAAAGAACTTAAATACAGGAGGCTAAAGAACATCCTATTAAAGAATGAATGGGTCAACCAGGAAATTAAAGAAGAACTTTAAAAATTCATAGAAACAAATGAAAATGAAAACACAACTGTTCAAAATCTTTGGGAAACAGCAAAGACAGTCCTGAGAGGAAAGTATATAGAAATACAAATCTTTCTCAAGAAACAAGAAAGATCTCAAGTACACAACCTAACCCTACACCTAAGGTAGCTGGAGAAAGAGTAGCATAGAAAGCTAAACCCATGGGCACCTGGGTGTCTCAGTAGGTTAAGCCTCTGCTTTCAGCTCAGGTCATGATCTCAGGGTCATGGGATCAAGTCCAACATCGGGCTCCCCTTCAGCAGGGAGCCTGCTTCCTCCTCTCTCTCTCTGCCTGCCTCTCTGCCTACTTATGATCTCTCTCTGTCAAATAAATAAATAAAATCTTAAAAAAAAAAAGAAAGCTAAACCCAGCAGGAGAAAAGAAATAATAAAGATCAGAGCAGAAATCAATGAAATAGAAACCAAAAGAATAGTAGAAAAAAAATCAATTAAACTAGGAGCTGGTTCTTTGAAAGAATTAATAAGATTGATAAACCCCTGGCCAGACTTATCAAAAAGAAAAGAAAAAGGACCCAAATTAATAAAATTATGAATGAAAGAAGAGAGATCACAACCAACACCAAAGTAACACAAACAATTATAAGAACATATTATGAGCAACTGTATACCAGAAAATTGAACATCTGGAAGAAATAGATGCATTCCTAGGGACCTATAAACTACCAAAACTGAACCAGGGAAATGGAAAACCTGAACAGACCCATAACTAGTAAGGAGATTGAAGCAGTCATCAAAAATCTGCCAACAAACAAGAGTCCAAGGACAAACAGCTTCCCAGGGGAATTCTACCAAACATTTAAAGAAGAATTAATACTTATTCTCCTGAAACTATTCCAAAAATAGAAATGGAAGGAAACTTCCAAACTCCTTTTATGAGGCCAGCATTACCTTGATCCCAAAACCAGACAAAGACCCCAACAAAAAGGACAATTATAAACCAATATCCTTGATGAATATGGATGCAAAAATTCTCAGCAAAATACTAGCCAATAGGATCCAACAGTACATTAAAAGGATTATTCACAACAACAAAGGGGGATTTATTCCAGGGCTGCAAGTTTGGTTCAACATCCACAAGTCAATCAATGTGATACAATACATTAATAAAAGAAAGAACAAGAACCATATGATACTCTTGATAGATGCTGAAAAAGCATTTGACAAAGTACAGTATCCTTTCCTGATCAAAACTCTGCAAAGTGCAGGAATAGAGGGTACATACCTCAATATCATCAAAGCCATCTATGAAAAACCCACAGGAAATATCATTCTCAATGGGGAAAACTGAGAGCTTCTCCCCTAAATTCAGGAACATGGCAAGGATGTCCACTATCACCGCTGTTATTCAACATATGACTAGAGGTCCTAGCCTCAGCAATCTGACAACAAAAAGAAATTAAAGGCATCTGAATCAGCAAAGAAGAAGTCAAACTCTCACTCTTTGCAGATGATATGATACTATATGTGGAAAACCCAAAAGACTCCACTCCAAATCTGCTAGAACTTGTATAGGAATTCACTAAAGTGTCAGGATATAAAATCAATGCACAGAAATCAATTGCATTTCTGTACACCAACAAGACAGAAGAAAGAGAAATTAAGGAGCCAATCCCATTTACAATTACACCCAAAACCATAAGATACCTAGGAATAAACCTAACCAAAGAGGCAAAGAATCTGTACTTAGAAAACCATACAGTACTCATGAAAGAAATTGAGGAAGATACAAAGAAATGGAAAAACGTTCATGCTCATGGATTAGAAGAATAAATATTGTGAAAGTGTCTATGCTACCTAAAGCAATCTACACATTTAATGCAATTCCTATCAAAATACCATCCATTTTTTCAAAGAAATGAAACAAATAATCCTAAAATTTGTATGGAACCAGAAAAGACCTTGAATAGCCAAAGGAATGTTGAAAAAGAAAACCAAAGTTGGCAGCATCACAATTCCAGACTTTAAGCTCTATTACAAAGCTGTCATCATCAAGACAGTATGGTACTGGCACAAAAACAGACACATAGATCAATGGAACAGAATAGAGAGCCCAGAAATGGACCCTCAACTCTATGGTGAACTAATCTTCGACAAAACAGGAAAGAATGTCCAATGGAAAAAAAAAATTAAAAAAAGACAACAAATGGTGTTGGGAAAATTGAGACAGCCACATACAGAAGAATGAAACTATACCATTGCCTTACACCACACACAAAAATAGACTCAAAATGGAGGAAAGACCTCAATGTGAGAAAGGAATCCATCCAAATCCTTGAGGAAAACACAGGCAGCAACCTCTTCGACCCCAGCGGCAGCAACTTCTTCCTAGAAACATTGCCAAAGGCGAGGGAAGCAAGGGCAAAAATGAACTATTGGGACTTCATCAAGATCAAAAGCTTTTTCACAGCAAAGGAAACAGTTAACAAAACCAAAAGACAACGGACAGAATGGAGAAGATATTCACAAATGACATATCAGATAAAGAGCTAGTATCCAAAATCTATAAAGAGCTTAGCAAACTCAACACCCAAAGAATAACCTAATCAAGAAATGAACAGAAGACATAGATATTCCGGCAAAGAAGACATCCAAATGGTGAACAGACTCATGAAAAAGTGCTCCACATCACTCGGCATCAGGGAAATAGAAATCAAAACCACACTGAGATACCACCTCACACCAGTCAAAATGGCTAAAATTAACAAGTCAGGAAATGACAGATGCTAGCGAGGATGCAGAAAAAGGGGAACCCTCCTACACTATTGGTGGGAATGCAAGCTGGTGCAGCCACTCTGGAAAACAGCACGGAGGTTCCTCAAAAAGTTGAAAATAGAGCTACTCTACAATCCAACAATTGCACTACTGGGTATTTACCCTAAAGATACAAATGTAGTGATCCAAAGGGGCACGTGCACCCAAATGTTTATAGAAGCAATGTCCACAATAGCCAAACTATGGAAAGAACCCAGATGTCCATCGACAGACGAATGGATAAAGAAAATGTGATACACACACACACACACATACACAGAGAGAGAGAGAGAGAGAGAGAGAGAGAGGAATACTATGCAGCCATCAAAAAACCCCAAGATCTTGCCATTTGCAATGACGTGGCTGGAACGAGAGGGTATTATGCTAAGCAAAATAAGTCAATCAGAGAAAGACAATTATCATATGATCTCTCTGATATGAGAAATCTGAAAGGCAGGGTGGGGGTTGTGGGGGAACATTAAGAGACTTTTAATCTCAGGAAACAAACTTAGGGTTGCTGGGGGAGTGATAGGGTTGCTGGGTTATGGACATTGGGGAGGGTATGTACTATGGTGAGTGCTGTGAAATGTGTAAGCCTGACGATTCACAGACCTGTACCCCTGGGGCTAATAATACATTACATGTTAAAAAGAAAGGTATGAAGCTTCCTCAAAATATTACAAATAGAAATGCCAAATGATACAACAATTCCACTTCTGAGTATTTATAAGAAAATTAAAATACTTATTCTAAGATATATATACACTATATGTATTTCTACCTTCATTGCAACATTATTTATAACAGGCAAGATATGGAAGCAACCTGAGTGTCCTTTGATAGATGAATGGATAAAGATGTGTTATATATATAACAATGGAATAGTACTCAGCCATAAAAAATGAGATTCTGCCATTTGCCACAACATAGATGGAACTAGGAGTATTATGCTAAGACATAAGTCAGACAGAGTTAGACAAATACAATTTCACTTATATGTAGAACCTAAAAAATGAACAAATAAAACAAAAGTGAAGGAAACACGTAGATGTAAGCAATACAGATTACCAAAGCAGGGGTGGGGGGCAGGGAACGGGTGAAAGAGGTAAGGAGAATAGGAGGTACAAGCTTCCAGTTCCAAAATGAGTCAGTCAATGGGCTGTAAAGTACAGCATAGGGAATACAGTTAATATTGAAATAACTTTGTATGGTAACTCCAGTCACAGTGGTGAGCATGTCATAATGAATGTAAATGCTGAATCAGTAGGTCCTACACATGACATTTATGTACTAATGTATGTTAACTATATTTCAATAATAAAACCCTTGCTTTGAAATATTCCTTATAATGTTCATTCAGTGTTGATTTTTCTTATTTTAAAAATATAATTGATCTATTAGTTTCAGGTGTATGACATAAAGATCGGATATTGGTATGTATTGTGAAATAATCACTCACTTCTTGAAGCACTCTATTTGCCTGGGTCCTAAAACACAGCGCTGTCTTTGCTTTTGGTTTCTATTTTGTTTTTACCTCCGTCTCCAACAACTCCTTTTCAGTCTCTTTTTGCTCATTGTCTTTCCTGAATGACCGAAGTTCCAAGGGCTTCATCCCTGCAGCTCACCTCAGCTGTTTAGGACACTCGATCTCTAAGTGGCCTCACACAGCCTCCTGGGTCCCAGCAGCATTTTTGTGCTGCCAGCTGCTGCCTCGTCCTGTCCTGACTTTGCCTCGAAACTCCAGATGTGAATATTCCGTCGCTTACTCAGCACGGCCACTTGGAAAGCTAGCAGGCATCTCCAATTGAACGTGTCCAAACTGACCTCCGGAGGCCCCTTCCGTCTGGCTCCATCCCCCATGTCCCTTTACCAGCCTATGACAACTCTATTCACACAGCAACTCAGGATAAAAACCTCAGAGTCCCACGTGGTTCTTCCTTTCTCTCCTGGGCCGCATCAAATCCAGCCACAAATCCTTTTGGCTTCATAGAACCTGATCCTCGTCTGTCGGAAAAAGTGCCTACAGCCACGGTAGCCACGCCAGACCAAGCCACTGAGCACACGGACTATTAAAACCGCTCCCTGTGAAGCTCCCAACTTCCTCCCGAGCACTCCTGCCTTTAAAAACATCTGTCGCGTCAGGGGCGCGCCTCTGCTCAAGACCGTCCAGTGACTCCCATCTCATTCAGAATAAAGCCCCGAGTCTTCCTGTGCTCTACTAGGCTTGCCAGTTCCTGTCTCCCACCTATCGGTCCTCCGGCCACGCTGGCCACGGGACCCCCTGGAAACTGCTGCACTGCTTCCCCAACCCCCAGACCCCCCCTCCCCACACCCCGCCCTTGCCCTGCACACCTCTTCTTCCCCACACTTGCTGCCTGTGAGTCCTCTCTCCGGCCAGGCCTGACTCGCCTATCCAAACCATGCTCCCACTCCCCTCTGGGCACCTTCTGTCCTCTGACTCCATGTTACATGTTGACTTGTGCCCAAATGGCACACCAAAGTCCTACCCCCCGACCCCCGTAGGGCTGCGTGTGACCTTATTTGCAAATAGGATCTTGGTGGTTGTAACCAAGTTAAGAGGAGGTCATCAGAGAGGGCTCTGATCCAATGTGCTGCTGTTCTTATAAAAAGACACATGGGGTGCAATGGGTGGCTCAGTCGGTTAAGCCTCCAACTCTTGATTTCAGCTCAGGTCATGATCTCAGGGTCGTGGGATCAAGCCCCCAGGCTCAGTGGAGGGGGGGAGGGATGGGTTTGGCGTGGGTGGGCTGCTTCAGGATTCTCTCCCTCAGCCCCTCCCCCTACCCGGCCACACCAATAAATAAATCAATCTTTAAAAAAATAAAGAGAGGCACACACAGAGGGAAATGCCACGTGACGTTCAAACACATATAGGATGCAGAGCACCTCGTGGCAACAGGGGGCAATTGGGGTGATTCAGCTACAAGCCCAGGAGCACGAAGGACAGCCAGCCACCACCGCAAAAGCCAGGAAGAGGCAGTGACACCCAGCGCTGCAGACGCAGCTGGTCCTGCGGACACCTTGCTTTCTGACTGCTAGCTTCTGGAACTGGGCGACACTCAACTTCTGTTGTCCTAAGCCACCTGGTCTGTGGTGCTTTGTTTCAGCAGCCCTGGGGAACGAATATGTCTGGGTTATCGATTCCTTATGCCACTTAGCACTTCCTGCTATTTTTAGCTTTTCTTGTTGGTCCACTTGCTGTCCTCCCCATTAGATTATGGGCACCACAGAGGTGGGGTCTCTCAACCCTGTCCAGGGAGAGGCATCAGTCCTCAGGACTCACTCGTCTGGCCATCACCTGCCCTGTCTCTCTGTCACCATCAAACTCTGCTCGTTTTTGACTCTAAGGATGGGAGATTATTTTTTGTCAAACATATGGGCCAAGATCCCATGTGCTTAGAACCATTATTTACACTCCTGAATGATGTGGATTTTTATTTTTTATTTATTTTTTATTTTTTTAAATTTATTTTTATTTTATTATTTATTTTTTAATGAAAAAAGGATTCTTTTTTCGTTATAAGGATTTCTGAACTAATTCTTATACTCCTTTTCCAAGGAATACATGGATATGCAAAAATGCTAGAGTTCTGATTGAAGAATCACGAGCCTGTGTCTCCCTCCCTGCCTCCTTAGAGATCGGCTACTTTGGCCCGGTGTCACAACAAATTCCTGCTGTCCTCCCCGAGACAGAACCTTCCACGGGATACAAAACAAGCCCATGTGAGACTGAAGATCACATTAGCATTGACTAAAGGTCTGGGGTAAATTCAACAAGACAGGAACAAATCCATTTTTGTGGATGTATTAAATAAATGAAAATATTAAAACTATTTATGTAAATATTTATGTAAATGAAACACCAGTAAGGACTTGGGATTTTATACTCTAGTATGTAAGAACAGCAGCACCATATGAAGAAACCCAGCAGGAACAGATTCCATACAAACGCTGACAATCCCGGGCTGGATGTTGGACCTGACTCTAAAGGGGGTCCGAGCTGTTTGCGGTCTCAGTCCCTCACTTTCATGCCTCCTGAGTAGCAGGTGCCTTTCTGGCTCTCATTTTTCATGAGACAAGATTGTACTACTTCTAAAGATGTAAACAATGCATTTCAGATTTAGGCAAGGCAAACATCACTGGGGTAGAACCAGATGTAGAACAAATATGTGCTTGCAGTGTAGCCTTCTACTATCAGAAGACCTGTTTTAGAAATGATCAGAAAAATAAAAGGCAGTGTCCTGAGTTGAGTCATGGGCCTTGTGGCTGCGGTGTGTGTGTTCTGCGATGGACTGGGTGTAGCTTGGTCCAACCTGCCCATCAGACTGGCGCTGGACGGCTTCTGTATATGCCTCTGTCTTTGGCCGGTTCCTGGCCCAGCCAGCCACGTGATCACTCAACACAAAACAAAAACAAAAACAAATATTCTTAATGCGTTTAAGAATACAGTTACATAATTTAATGAAGCAGATATACTTTTCTAATTATGGATTCAATATTCTCTTGATCGCTCATCTACATATACTTTTAAAAACAAAGCCACAGTACTATTAGCACACCTAAAATGTACCATTATTTCTTGTAAAATAGGCTTTGTGCTCAGCTTTCTCTGTCTTGCAAAGTTTTCTTGTTTTTATGAATCACATTGGACTTAAATAGAGACTAACAGATTCAGGCTGTTGTTTGCAGTCATCCCATGATGTGGACACATACCGGCTGGGAAAGACCCAGGAGGTAGTGGGTGAGCCTGCCTCCTGGCCCTTGGAAGGAGGCATCATGGGTGTACTGTATAACCAAGCGAACGGGCTATTGGAAGTTATTTTGTCTGGCCATCTCCTGACCTATTAAAAAAAGAGAGAGAGAGAGAAGATACCAGATTCTGCATTTCTGGCACTTGAGCAGTCACATTCAAGGACCTGCCAGGAGCCTTTTTTTTTTTTTTTTTTTTAAAGATTTTTATTTATTTGACAGAGAGAGATCACAAGTAGGCAGAGAGGCAGGCAGAGAGAGAGAGAAAGAGAGAGAGAGAGGAGGAAGCAGGCTCCCTGCAGAGCAGAGAGCCCGATGCGGGACTCGATCCCAGGACCCTGAGATCATGACCTGAGCTGAAGGCAGAGGCTTAACCCACTGAGCCACCCAGGCGCCCTGCCAGGAGCCTTTTAATAGTGCCTTTTACAATGTGACCTCATGCCAGCTCCTCTCTGGGCAGAGTACCCCTTGCTCCTGGGACAAAAGCATTGCCCAGGTTTGATTCAGCAAGTCTCTAGGACGGGAGGGTCCTCACCTCAGCGTCAAGCCCCAGGACCATCTTGGCCTTCACAAACTAGAACATGGTGGTGGGGGGGAGGGCACAAATGCCTCCAGTTTCACGGGAAATACAGGAACTGCTGAGGATTGAGTAGTGGATAAAATGTGAGTCAGGTTGAGGTGGTTCCAGAGTGAGATTGCCTAATAGCAAAAGCTGCTTTCAAGCAAAACTAAGCAAAACTCGCGGCTGTAGCTGAGGAATTCCGAGGGAGGTTCCAGAATACCAGGATGTACCTAGGGGCCAAATGTACTATACCTGTAAATAACACTGTTTGGATAAATAATGGAGCCAACCCAACAAAAATCTAAAGTCATATATAAACATAGATACAAGAATACACACACACACACACACACACACACACACACACACACACAACACACACAAATAAAGCCTGACCCTGGTTGTGAGTCTAAACAACAGGGTGAGTCCAGGACAGGCCCATGCTCAAAAAAAAAATCAAGAGGCACTGGGGAGCCCCTATGCTCTACAAAAATGCATTTTCTTTATCTTTTCCCTATCAGTTAAGAAGTGCTAACAGCGGCTGGATTTTGATTAAGTAGATCTTGCAAGATCCAACCCCAGGGTGGCATACGAAAATCAATCAAGGACAGCAGCGGGAGAAGGAGGACCCTTTGAATTTTGCCAAAGAATCAGCAGCAATCGCCTTGCTGGGATGGCACCGCCCTCAAAAGCCGAGATCCGGGGAGAAGGCGCGCGCGCAGAGGTGGCAGCGAGCCAGCGCTCCCGGCTCCCGCCGCCACCTCCCAGAAAGACACGTTGACACTGGGGGTGGACCAGGCGCTGGCGGGGGATGCTCAGTTTGCCCGCCAAGGGCTTTCCGGGAGCACCGGTGCGTTCCTAGTGGGGACCCTAAGGGAAGGGGTAATGGTCATTGTTCCCGGGGGAGTCCCGAGGTGGAGAGTCGAGATAAGAGGCAGGTGCACCGGGCAGGGCCAAAGCCGAGCCTTGGAAGGTCAAAAGTTAACAGAAAGAGCTGGCTGGAGGACTGTCGGCTGCGGGAGGATCTTGGTTGGGGATCAAAGCTAAATGAAGGCGCAAACTGGGTAGTCCCCGCCCAGGGTCACTCACTTTCCTCCAACGCTTCGTGCAGGAGCAGAAAACCAAGCAACAGCCAAACCTTCATCTTCAGGGCAAAGGGCGCCCGGGCAGAGGTGCCGGGACCGTGGTCTGCGGAGCACCCGACAGCACCGGGCAAAGGCAGGGGCGCAGGGGGGAGGCGGCGGGCGAGGGGCGTGTCGGGGCGGGCGTCTGGGACGCCACAGCTGGAGGATTCGGTTTCATGAGATGGAAACCAGTTTGGGGGAAAAGTTGAGTTTTTCTTTTTTCTTTCTTTCTTTCTTTTTTTTTTTTTTTTTAATTCAGCGTTATGTGACCTCTCCTGCCCCCTAGCGGAGCAGTGGAGAGAGACGCTTTTTCGTGCGCGGAGGGGAAGGGCTAAGGGCAAGATGTCCATTACAAGTCATATCTTGAATTTTCTCCACCTGGGCATTTCACCAAGTTTATTGACTTCAGCGAGGTCCAGTGTAATCCTGTAGGTACTGATGGGGTGTTATTTAACCATAATTATCCAAATATCACCAACACTCTCAGGCAGCGGCAGAATGCCCTGTAAAAAGTGCCCTCTAAATATTTTTTTATTCCCAGGTCTGTCCCTTGAGCTAACAAGACCATTGCCCTCAGCAGTTTTTGCCGTTCCTCCGTGTCCGGCCAGAGATGGGCTCTGCACCCAGCCCTGTTTCTGCTGGGCACTGGCATTTCCCCTGCCACTGAGAAGTTAGAATCCTGGGGTTCCCAAATGTGGAAGCCGGCCTTCCATCAGAGGGACCTACAGCAGGCCAGCTCCTTCATCAGTTTCCCAGCAGAGGTTTTGGAGAAATAACTTGGGCCTTTTTGTTCAGAAGTCCCATTACTGTGCATGACACTCAGTTGGGTGTATGGGAGGGACTGTGCCAGAAAACAGTTCCAAATAACAACATCAGTGCTTCCGGTCTCCCAACACATACAAACACGTCTTTCTCGGGTGCCTGGGTGGTTCGGTTTAAGCATCTGCCTTCATCTAGGGTCATGATCCTGGGGTTCTGGGATGGAGCTCTGCATGGGGCTCCCTGCTCAGCGGGAGCCTGCTTCTTCCTGTCCCTCTGTCCACACTCCCCCCTGTTTGTGCTCCCTCTGTCAAATAAATAAATACAATCTTAAACAAACAAAGAAACAACAAACACAACTTTCCTTCTGAATCAAAATCAGTACCATGGGGTGCCTGGGTGGCTCAGTGGGTTAAAGCCTCTGCCTTCGGCTCAGGTCATGATCCCAGGGTCCTGGGATCGAGCCCCGCATCGGGTTCTCTGCTCAGCAGGGAGCCTGCTTCCTCCTCTCTCTCTCTCTGCCTGCCTCTCTGCCTACTTGAAATCTGTCTGTCAAATAAATAAATAAAATCTTTAAAAAAAAAAAATCAGTACCATGGGCTTCTTTTAAAAATACTATCTCTATTCTCCCCAGGAGGCTCCTCAGTTCTAGCAAACTCTTTCCCAACCCCTTCAGGTTAGGAAACCCAGAGAGGTCCAGCAGTGCTCCATGAACCCTTCTGTATGCTTCTCAAAGCATCCTAAGGAGGTAATTGAAAGGACAAGGAAATAGTTTTGCAAACCAAAATATCCTTAAACGTTACATGGTGTAATATAAGCTACTAAGAGTGGCGAAGTTCAGAGGGGTGAGAAATCGTGCAGGTTGGAGGAGTGATGGGAAACCTCGGGCTAGGGCTGGAATTTGGAAAGCAGAGGAGGAGTGGAGGGGGCAGGTGTGCATCTTTTCCGATTCCTGGGCCAGTTCTCGGGAGAGCATGGACCGAAGCACAGAGCAAGACCCGGCCGGCTAGGGCTGGCTGGCCAGGCTGGAAGGGTAGTTTGCTATGGGAGTAGTGTGGAAAGGAGACTGAAGCAATAGCGGGGTCCACAGAAGGCGGGCTGTGGTGGCGCAGAGAATTTAGCATTAATGAACCCCTCTGCAGAGAAGGTCAGAGGTTTCTCAGCTTGCAGACCCCTGTGATCAAAGCAGCTTGCACATACATTCCCCTAGTGAGCAGCAGGGTCTAGACCTCTAGCCCACTTCATTCCAACATTACTATTCAAGTGAGCTTGATTCAAAATAACAGGAAGGAGACTTCTCCCTCAACACTGAAGGCAAGGAATTCAGCACAAACCAGTATTCATCAGCCACTTAATGCCCGAGGAACCAAGAATTCCACCTACCGTCACCAGCTCTGGGGCCAACGTTGCTCCTCCTTGAGTGCAGTGGAGAGAACAGTTGCCCGGGAATACGGGAGACCAGGGGTCAGGTCCTGACACTGCCACCAACTCCCAACTCCTCCCCCAATTCCGTTCACCTCTCTAGATTGAAGCTCTCTCCTTGGTAGAGGAAGGGAACTAGATGATTATTTCCACATGTGTTTACAAGGTGTTTGCCCTTATGACGGTGGAGACCTCATTGCTATTGTATGGAGTGGATAGCGTGAAGACAAGCATTTGAACCACCATAATGGGATGCGTCTCCTTGTGGGGAGCACACGCAAGAGTGCTAAATCTGCCTGGTCTGCCCCCACGGAGCTCCCTTTTCATGCTGACTCCACGACGTTGACAACTTCACTCTTACCGGGTGTGGGAGCCTGGGTTCAGTCTACACCTCCTCTCCCCGACTCCCGATAATCACCAGGCCCTGCCTGGTCTACCTGCTGACTGCACCAAGGCCACCCCTCTTTGCTGTCATCCCTCACTCCACAGCCTCCTAGTTGGTCTCCCTGCCTCTCCTTTTTGTACCCCAACAATTCCAGCAACCACATCTGTCTGTGAATGATACTCTAAACATCTAATGCAATTGAAACTCCTCAAAAGCCCTCTGGGAATGCTGAGACTCCCAAGTTCATGGCCCTGCTGGTCTCTCTGGCTACCTCCCTTGGTGCCACTCTCTGTCATGCCCTCCATGCTAATGGCACACTGCCTTCACCCGCCCCCAGGCTTCATTGTGGGTTCGCCACTCCTGGGACTCCCTCTGCCCCAAGTAGCCCACTCCTTTTTATACACCTGCCTGCCCTCTCACCACACCCCAAATCCTGGCCTCCCTTGCCCTCCAAAACTTGGCTCAGATCTTGCCTCCTCCCAACTGGGCTTGGCCGTTCTCTGGTAATGGAAATTTCTATCATAGCATTTAGAACAAAAGGCAGAATTTAGTTGTGAATCTAGCTTTCTTTCTCCTGCACCATTCTATGAGTCCAAAGGTAGGAATTGTGTCTTATTAAATTTTATATTCCATCACCAGTTTCTGGAAAGTAATAATTGGTTAGGAACTTACTCTGTTCCAGGCAGGGTGTAATCACTGTTTCTTGTTGATCCAATCAACAAGCCTATAAGGTAGCTTCTGTTGTTAGTATTGTCCCCATTTTATAGATGAGGGTGTCCAAAGTTAAACTTGTAGCTAAGTCATAACCCAGGTTTTGCCTGACTCCCAGATCTATGGGTATAACCCCTCACTCTACTCACTAAAATGATCTGCTGAAATCATTACAGATAAAAGTTGTCCAATGGGGCCTGCCCTATAAACTCGAGATGCCACTAAAGTGTCTCTCTTAAGCTCCTGAGACTAGCGGTGAATACACCGTGACTTGCCTCAGTGTTGCACAAGATGACAAGGCAGCCAGATGAGCGGAATTGCACATCCTCCCATGGAGAGAGGAAACACACACCTTGATCCCCCTTTTGTAGGAGTCAGAAGAACAGGTGGCCATAAAAGCAGCCATTAGAAGAACACAGCTATAATTTTAATGAATTGTTAAGAAGCCGAAGGCAGACTGGAATGAAGGTTGAGAATCTCCTGGAGTCTACGGCCATACCACCCTGAACGCGCCCGATCTCGTCTGATCTCGGAAGCTAAGCAGGGTCGGGCCTGGTTAGTACTTGGATGGGAGAATCTCCTGGAAGTCTCAGACTCCAGAAGAGTCCAGATTCATTCAGGAGCTCTTTCCATCACCCCTGCGGGTTGCTGATGAGGAAGAGCGACTGGATGGCCCCACACAGGAAGAGACCTGGCATTAAGGATGAGCTGCACTCAGTTGCTCCACCTGTGTTTTCTTTTATTTAAAGAAAGTTTTTTTTTTTTTTTTAATTACTCAACCCACTTAAAGATACTTAAAACCTCCACAGAATTATATAGGCTGGAAAATGACAAAAATAATAAAAACGACTTTCTGTGTCCCCTACCCTTCCCACTAGCTATGAAGGGGGCAAAATGTACCATAGCATCATTGTTGTCCTGTTGATAAATAGTTTGGTTGTTTAAAAAACTCTTACAAAAAAAACTTCAGTAACTGTTGTGATCCAAATATCTTGACACTCATGAGTAGTCATTCTATAAGAAGTGAAGCAAAAATGAAATTATTCAGCCAAAGGTCATGATATCTCATATTTTTGGTGAACGCTGCCAATTTAACAAGGCTATCCCTGTTGACAGCCAATTCTGCTTTCCTCTGGAGTACCCTCACTCCCCCGACTCATGCTATTCAATATTTATAATCTGGGGTGGGGTGGAGGGGGGTTTCATTATGCTCTTTTTTTAAGAAAAGATTTTATTTACTTACTATTTATTTGAGAGAGAAAGAACACAAGCCAGGGAGGGAAGGAGTGGGCAGAGGGAGAAGGAGAAGCAGATTCCCAACTGAGCAGGGAGTTTGGTGTGGGACTCAGTCCCGGGACCCTGGTATCATGACCTGAGCCGAATGGCAGACACTTAACCAACTGAGCCACCCAAGTGGTGCCCTCCGTATGCTCTTTTAATCCCCTTTCCTTTTGTTACTATTGAGACTGAGCATTTTATCATGTTTTTATTAGCCACTTGTATTTGCCTATTTTTGAAAACCGACTTATTTTTATTACCGTCTTACAATAGTAGAAAATCTTTTTTTTTTTTTAAAGATTTTATTTATTTATTTGACAGACAGAGATCACAAGTAGGCAGAGAGAGAGAGGAGGAAGCAGGCTCCCTGCGGAGCAGAGAGCCCGATGTGGGGCTCGATCCCAGGACCCTGGGATCATGACCTGAGCCGAAGGCAGAGGCTTTAACCAACTGAGCCACCCAGGCGCCCCTACAATAGTAGAATCTTGAATCTTAATATATTCTGGTTTGTAAGCTCTTTGGGTGTTATACATATCACAGACATTTTCTTCTAATCCTTTTCTGGTGTTTTAGTATTGCTAATGGTGACTTTCTTTGAACAATTACAACCAATGTTTAAGCAATTACATTTTCAATAACTTCTTTCATGGCTTCTGAGTTTTATATCTCCTCCGTAGGTCTTCTCTGCCTCTGATTATCCAACTATTTTATATTTTCACCTAAAATTTACATAATTTTGTTTTTATGTTTGGTCTTTAAACCCATCTATATTTTTTCTTTTTCTTTTTTTTTTTAGTATTACGAGTTAGAAATGTAATTTTATGTGTTTCCATTGTTTGGTTAATGTCACATTATTTGTTAAATGATTGGTCCTTTCTCCATCTTTTTGAGTAGATTTCTAATGTGTATTAAATTACATGTGTACATGGGTCCGTTCTGTTTTATTCTATTGCTCTCTTCTATTGACCTTTATTTATACCTATAGAAATATCAGAATGCTTTAATTGGTACTGATTTATAGCATGTTTTGTCATTTGTTTTGGCCTCCATCATTGTTCTTTTACTTACCATTGTACGTTTTCTCTTCTAGATGAAGTATGGAATCAGCTTGTCAATCTCCATAAAAATTTTATTGTGTTTTGATGATGATTGCATGGAATTCATGTTTGGGGGAAGAATGGTTATATTTACAATATTGAGTCTTTCCATCCGGGAATATTATAATATGAGCTTTCAACTTACTCAAGTCTACTTTTATGTGCCCATTATATTTTATAATTGGTTAATGCTAGTATTAGGACAACAGTTTTAGAATTCTACATTCCCAGGCATATTTTGTATCAAATAGTCTTTAGCTAAATATTGGCTACCTAAATTTGTTTGTGTGAGTGTATGTATGTGTTTGTGTTTAGCTACATAGCTAAAAACCTATATAGTTATATTCGTGTAGTTATATTTTTTCATGAGTCTTGCTTGTTAATAACAAGCAATAATAATAAGCAAGGCTTATTTCTTATTTTTACCTGCTTTTTAATTTTGCTATTATGAGTGACATTCCCCAGTACCTTGTCAAATTGGTTTACTGGTACATTGAAAATAATTTTGGAATTCTGCTTTCCCAACACTTGAGGCAAATTTAGGTATCTGCACTTATCTGGTCTGCGTTAATGGGCTGAACTGTGTTCCCTCCTCCTTCCCAAATTTAAATGTGGAAGTCCTGGTTAGGTACTTCCAGTACTTCAGAATGAGACCCTATTTGGAAATACGGTCTTTAAAGAGGTAATTACATTAAAATGTGGTCAGTAGGGTGAGTCCTAAACCAAGATCACTGGTATTCTGCTGAGAGTTAATGTAGACACAGGCACAGAGGGAAGACCATATGAAGATACCAGAAGACAACCTCCTACAAACCCAGGACAGAGGCTCGGAAGAAGCCAACGCTGCTGATGCCTTAATCTCAGACTTCCAGCCTCCAGAGCTGTGAGAAAATAGATTTCTGTCACCTGAGCCATGAGTTTGCGTTACTTCATTAGGATAGGCCTAGGGGACAAATACTCCTTGAGGATGGGAGCAGAAGTTACAAGAAGTATAGGGGCTTTTCCAAAACACGTACCTGCTTCCTCACAGACTTATTATCCTTGAAGGAGACAATCTCAAGATGACTGAATTTGAAAAACAAAACTGCCAAAATTATACATTTTATGGGTTGTATTTCACTATAAAATCCCATTGGCTTCTCTTGAGTGAGAAAGATTGTTAGAATCTGTTTGCCTTGGTCTTCCATTCTTCCTCCAACAATTGCTGGGATATTGGCCAATCAAAACAAGCATTTTCTTACAGCTCCAAGTCAAATACAACTTGAAGCCTGGTTTCCTAAGGCGTGATTAATTATTGTGTGTTTGTATCTGATCATCTTCGTGGACCCTCTTCCTAGTCCGTATAGCTTTCCACTGATTTTTTTTTTTTTTGGTTTTTAGATAAATGATTGTATTACCGGCATCAGCCACTTTCTGGTTCTTGGTTAGCAGCTGCCTATCTGCTCCCTCCACCTCACATGTAGGGCAGCCTTTCATGTCGGTTGTCCACTGACCACCCCCCCAACCTCAGGAAGCTCAGAGCGCCTCAGGGATGGGACAAATGCAGGAGTCCACGCCTTCTCTGAACCATCAGATACATCCTGATGTTGGAAGAGGAGATGCTGCAAACACAGCAATGGCTCTTTAAAAATGGTGTCCCGGGAACAAGTGTGACCCTCGGGAGGAAACAGCACTATTTGAAGGACAGTGTGTTACTGCCTCGCTCTGAAAAGCTGGGACAGCAGAACCCCTAGCACTGGATTAACAAATGCCAAGCCGGAGAAAAAAGAGGAGTGGCAGACGTGACAAGCAGACATCAGGAAACAGAAGAGGAGTGAGTGGGGTCAGGGCTGGGCAGTAGGCTGCGCCCGGAGACTTAGGTCTAGAGAAGCAGATTTCTCCCCACCGTCTTTAGAAACACAGTTGTTACACAATGTGTATCTCCGCGATGCAGAATCAGTGATCCCTTCAGGTTACCCAAGGCCAGAGTGAAAGGTCAGCACCTCCATTATGGTTTCCTTGTTTGTGAGTTATTTTGTATGTTGCCTTTACATTATAAATCTTAATTAATAACAGTAATAACAGTTGTCTATTACTACTCTGTTCTGAAAAATCTCCCTACTTTCTTCCCCTTCAAAGTGATGACTAGCACCAGGAATTTGTTAGGTAAGTGAAACAAACAAACAAACAAAGGCCAAAATTGGGACATTTCACTTCTTGAACTTGTCTTCACTAACTATAAAAATATAACCAAGAGGGACTCTTGGGTGGCTCAGTCTGTTAAGCCTCTGCCTTCAGCTCAGGTCATGATCCCAGGGTCCTGGGATTGAGCCCTGATTCAGGTTCCCTGCTTGTGCTCTCCCTCTCTCTGACAAATAAATAAATAGAATCTTAAAAAAAGAAATATAACCAAGATGACCATTTCTTTAAATTAATATTTTGAGGTTTTAGCAGGAGCTAACGAGGGGTTTTAAATACTGCTCTGAAAATCTAATGGAATGCCCATCATTGCTGATGCTCCCACAGCCACTCATCAGGAGACATGCAGGGATCCCAGAAATACAGTTTACTTAAAATAGGTGAAGCAAGCAAAAGTACTTTCTTAGCTCCAGGATATAGCATGCTGTAAAGACGTATTGTCTGTTGGTAATAAGAGCCTTTAAATGACTAGGGGAAGAGGGGCAACTCTAAACTAAAATGTAAGTGACTTAAAACCACCATTCTCTCCTGCATTTTTATTTTTTCTTCATTTTATTATTTTCTTTATTTAATGGTAAACTATCAACCATCCTGTGCCCATTTGTTTTCTCCTACTTGCTCTATCTGCTCATTTTCTGGAAATGTCTTCTATCGGTCATTTACATCTTGGTGTCAAGTCAGTATTTCAGTTCCAAGAACATTGTCATTTTAAGTCTAATTTCTACCAGGGTCCTCGCTTGAAGAAATGTCAGACGTCAGTGCGCGCACACACAAGGAAAGATCTTGGAGACCCGGAGACTCAGCCACTGGGAAACTTATGTTCCCCAATGGTGTAGTACTTGTGAGTTAAGGGATTCAGAGCCCAGAGACAAGCTTGCTCATCAGGGAGGTCCAGGCCCACCTTGAGCTGTAGAGTGTTTCTGGGTAGTACAGTCTGTCTTGTTTTCCTCTTCATGTTGGCTGCTCCAATTTCATTTTTTAAAGATTTATTTATTTGAGAGAGAGCAAGTGCACAAACTCGTGTGAGAGCAGAGGGAGGGGCAGAAGGAGAGAGAATCCCAAGCAGACTCCACCGAGAGCTCGGAGCCCAATCAGGGCTCCATCCCACTGCCCTGAGATCAGGACCGGAACAGAAACCAAGAGCTGGACACTTAGTTGAGGGAGCCACCGAGGTGCCCCTGGCTGCTCCAAGTTTGGTAGAAAGCAACAAGGACTCTTTACCCAGCATTTACTGGAAAAGTTCAAGTAAATCAGTATTGAGCTGAGTTTCTTTATGGATCACTTCACCCCTACTGCTTTGACCTACTACCCAAAAAGAGAAACTGAGATAATGTGATAATGGGTTATTTTGGTATGTCTTTGGGATTTTTTTCTCTGAGACATTTTACAGATGAAATGAATCACTTTTTCCACACAGATGGGGACTTTTCAGTACAATCTCCTAGCAATCAGAGGGCTTTGAACCCTTCACCTGAAATGCAAGCCTATCTGTGGCCTTCTTTAGAGAACACTAGATGATGTTCTTATTGCTGGGGTTCCTCGCTGCACCCACAGCCCAGACACAGTTCCTGAGGGATCACTGCCTTCACATGGGGCACCAAAACCTAGTAACAATCCTAATGGCCAACAATTAGATAAATTAGGTTTTTAGGTTTCTGCTTGGTAAATACTTTGCTCTTTTAGCTTGGTTTTCAATGTTGGCTATACTGATACTACAGTTTTCTTAGTTCAACATGGTGTACCCTCCAATTTATTAAAATTAATGGGAATAAAATATATACACAAAGACATTTCAAAATAACAAACTAATTCAAGAGATTTGAAATTTAATGTAATGTTGGGCCATGTCAGAAAGCTGAGTCCTTCCTCCTGGTCAGAGGTTAGAGAGGGTTGAAGTTGGTAATATTTATTATACTGTAAAAAATGTGTTAGTTGTACATAAATGATCACCAATTATTAAAGGCTATGATTCGGTAAGGGAACACTGAGGAAGGAGCTTCTTACAGATAAAAACAATGATGAAGACATTGACAGTTGATGTGATAGGACCTCAGATGTGTGGTCCTGGGATGGCATGCTTCAGGAACAAGTGCTGTTTTTTTAGGATGTGCCACGTGGACTGAGGGTATGTGAAAACACGTCTTTTTCCCTACAGTGTCTGGTAGTCCCCATGTGGTCCGCAGCTGCCAGGTGAATATTCTGGATGTTATAATCATTTCGGTTTAGACTGTACCATATTTCTGAGCTTTGAAGTTCCTCCAATTTTTTTAAAGGGAAGTGTGAAATGAAATGTATGCTTCAGGTGTGTGTGATACATATGCATATTCTATTATTACAAGTTGTATTACAATTTATTTAAAAAGTACATGGTCACATTGGAAAGCCCGTTTTACAGTGGTAAAGCAGCAATAGTTTTTATTTATTACAATTCTAAAAAATAATCCAACTTTGTAAGTAAAAAGGAACTCTGATTATCACTTAGAACACTTAATTTGAAATTATCTACTAACAGAAAATCTTTCCATTCAGACAAGTCCAATGTATCTGTTGGCTTTTACAACATAGACTTTCTGTAGGGTTTTGGGACCTATCAATAGTTTCTGTTACGTACAAGGACAACAAGATCGAGCAAGAACACAATGAGGCAGCCCTAGTGGACACCAAAGATGAAGAGCCCGTTAACCAGGCCTGGGCCAGAGAACCTCACCCTGTTGGCAACACAAGCTCTCTACCAGCTGAGCCCGGGCCCATGCACTCTCCAACATGAGGCTGTCAGTGGAGACAGCCAAGGTTGCAATGGGCCAGACCCTGTGGTACCAGTTGCAGGAACCAGCCATCCTTTCCACAAGTCATAGAAGTTCCTTATCATTGACCCCTGATGTGTCCCTGGGATATTCAGAACTGAAATTAAGACCCCAAACTCCTACCTCGCACGGGAAGTCTTTCACTCCGTATCCCACCCTGTCATCCCAAGACCCTACTCAACAAGGGCAGCTATGGATGCTTACACTTTGCAGGCTGCCTGATCCGAGAACCAGCCTGGGCTCTTGGTCATGATCCCCATGAGGCACCAGTGGTCACAAGAGGTTCTCTTAAGGCCAGAGGTTATGTCAGTGGCTTCAGCCATGGTGACTGTAAGCTCAGTATAATTACTCGCAGCCAATAAGGTTGCCAGTTGGGTTGAACTGTAAGAAAATACACTTGAGATCAGTAAGACTAAAGTGTGTACATATAAGCAATAAGGAACGTTACAAAAACCAACAACCACAAAAACAGAGCAGGCCTCTCAAAAAATCTAGAAACCAGAAATTCATTTAAAAATGCTTAAATAGGGGGCGCCTGGGTGGCTCAGTGGGTTAAAGCCTCTGCCTTCGGCTCAGGTCATGATCTCAGGGTCCTGGGATTGAGCCCCGCATCCGGTTCTCTGCTCGGCAGGGAGCCTTCTGTCTGCCTCTCTGCCTACTTGTGATCTCTGTCTGTCCAATAAAAATGCTTAAATATAATTATACAAAGAGGGAAAAAAACAAACATACAGACAAAAAAAAAACCTCAGCTAAACAACAAAGTCAAGCAAACTTACGTCCAAATCTACATGGCTAAAAAACCACCTGTGCTGAACTTTGGTACTTTTTCCCGTGATATTTTAGGACATGTGAGAGAATACAAGCAGAAAATGTAGAGACGGCACTAGCAAAAAAAAAAAAAAAAAAAAAAAATCCCCTTTCCCCAAAAGTCATGCTCATCATGTGAATTTTAACACTCCTTGATGTTCATGCTAAACCCAATCATTTGAAGTTCTGTGGAAGTGGTAGTTTGGGTATTAATTACAGCTGCTTGAAGCACTTTGGGAGAAAATCAGGCAGAGAACCTTAAGAACGACATCACGAGGGAGAGCTGGCATCTTGGCACAATGTTATCATGCAGTTTGTAATTTCAGAATATGCCTGATTTATGAAGGAAGAGGACTAGCCCCGCTAGCCTGGCATCATCAGCACTCGAGGGCAAAAGTTTTCCTTATTCTCCCTGTTCAGCACTCAAATTAGTTTAGAAAAGAACTTGGTAAATATAGAGTCTGATTCAAAATAGGTTGAACAACTACCTGCAAATATCCAGGACTCAGCAAATATTTTGGCTAATTTTTAAAATGTAAAAAAAAGTTTAAAAAAATATTTTATTCAGAAAATGAAAAGAGAGGCTTTTGTATTTTCAAGGAAAAGAATTCTACAAGAGATATTTTCTTCTAATTATGGTTGGTAATAGTAAATTTTTAAATATATCAATACTAGTTTTTCTTTAATGTATATACCCTAAAGGATGTTTTTGGTCTTAACGAAGTTTTCTTGATGTTTATCTCAAGGGGAAAATGTGAGTAAGCAATAATCTGCATTTCAGTATTTATCAAAAGTTGTTAAGTTTGCTCATAAACAGGGCTTGAACTTGAATTTGTATAGCTACCTTTTTAAATGTTAGGGTAGGCAGGGCCTTTCTGTGGTTATTCACAAATCTTCTTTTTCCTTTTGTGAAGAGTATAAAATAAAGGTTGCTCTGATACGATGTTTCTCATTGAAAATATTAAGAAAGCGTATTTCCTAGTGTAAGAAAGAAAAATAATTTAAATGGTTTTTACCCAATCACAATTAAGAGAATGTGTAGTATGCATTTTTTTTTTTTTTTTTTTCATTTCTGGAGAGGTGTTGATGGAAGTGTGATTGATTATCAGTCATATCTGTACAAAAACATCTTGGTAATCCTAAGAAAGTAAAAGCAGTATTCTTTTGTTCCAAAGTTATGAATTCGGATGTGGGCACAGGGAGGTGGTGAAGGAACTGATAGAATTAGGTTTTACTAATAAACACAGAGCAAGACAGAGATGTCAGAAAAGGTGCATCAGAAATAAGTAAACAGAAAAACCCTAACACCTCCTATCCCTACTCCATTTCAGATTATAAAGCACCTGTTACAAGGAACTAGAGTTTAGTGATTCCACATTAGATACATGATAAATATAACTTCCTTAAAGAATCTATAGAAAATATCATACATATAAAATTGCCGTATATTGCAAAATAGTTTAAAACCTAAAAATTTTGTATAAGCATACCTTTCAATATAAAACATTATTTTTTCTCCACGTCAATTGGGTTCTTTTATCCATACAAATGGTATCATCTCCAAAGCCCATCATAAACCCAACTGACTTACACACTATTTGAAATACACAGACATATACATATATATATACACACACTCATACAGAGTTATGAGCACACATTTGAGTCCTCACAGAAAAAAAGCACAGTCACCAACAGAGCATCTTTTCATAGATATTTGTGTTTGCAAAGTATTTTAATGTGGAAAAACAATTCCTAACTAAATTCTGCTCCTAATTGAACACAGTGGGCATACGAGTTTTAGCTGCCTATCACATTCTAAATAAAGTTCTTGATTTTGTTACAAAGACTCAGATATTTATATATGAAAGTCCTTGTGTTTCCTGTGTTAAGGGCCTATTCTAGATCAATTAGAGAATAAAAGGGGGTTCTCAGTGTAATACTGTAACAAGGATTTAGGATCATGCCTATAGTCCTTACCAAAATCTTTTTACTCCTTACATATCCAACACCTCCTCTCCAGGAAAACATGCTTGAACGAGAATTCTGGGCTTCAAATTTTACCAGGCACCCTGGAAGTTGTGGAATGTCAGCACTGAGCTCTAGATCAGGGAGGCTCCAACACTAGCAGCCAGAAACCCACGCTTTCTATCTGTTTATCTGATATTTAATCACAGTAAACTCTTGGTTAGACAGAACATCACAACTTGCTTTTTAATGGCATCAGTAAAATAATCTCTTGGAAGAGCTGTCGGGAAACAAATGTTGTCCTTGCCTTTGGATTAAGCTGGTTAACTGGTGTGCTTGATAACATTTATCCTGGGAATGTAACCCATCTATGTGTAAGTATGCAGCCCCTAACCTCACCCAGTAAACCATTTAATTATTTGTAAGAAAGCTAATTCATGAGAAGCAAAGCACACTGCAGGTAAATAGTCCACTACGAGAGAACCCTATGAAGTAAAATAGAGTAATTAGAGAATCTTACATAGAAAAACAATTCATTTACTCCTATAAAGGTTACTGTGTTTATATACCTTTAATTCAATTAGGTTATTATTATTATTATTATTATTATTTTTTTGCTTAAGGTTTTCGATAATCATGTATTTAGCCCAGACATTTTATCCCCCAACCACTGGGAATGGGGTATTGACAGATTTACTGTGGTCAATTAAAGGTAAATGAGATAAAAAGTGCTAAACAATTTATGGGATGAGGGGGAAGGAAAACATCCCTAAATGTTTTCAGAAGAAACATCAAAGGCAAATTAGATCCAAACCCCTCAAACTGGGGCAAATGCAATTTAATATCCGAATAGGCACTTTAAACTCGGAACAGGGACACTTCCTCTTCTTGTATCCCTTCGTTTTTTCCACTTTGGCATGTAGTAAAGACATAATTTGCTAGTGCAGCCCCTCCTATCTAGGACAAGACAAAATAATAGGAAGAAAGGAGTGAATTCTGTACCTGAAAAGGTTTTAAAAAAAAAACTGAACTGTGATTAGTTATTAAGTAAAGGAGAAAAGTGTAAAACATTCTGCCAATTATGTGATCCGGGAAGATTTTACTGGCTTATTTTATGTGACTTTGAAGACAAAGTTGCTTGGTGTCTCATTATCCAAGCGTCTGTCTGACTCTGATTTCCAAATACAGCCTCATCGCTGCCACTTTACGCAAGCTTTCCTGCCAAGGGACTGCCTTCCTTTCCTAGCAGAAAGGGTCCCAAGTAGATCACACAAACTGTTCTCAAGACTGTGCCAGGACTGAGAGGGGGTCTATCATTCACATGTGGAAGGACTGGTTCTTTCAAAAACCACAGCAGTTGCAAGGGGCGTCCTCGGGTAACCCAGAGCGCTGCCCCCGCCCTGGGTAGCCCAGCAAACACACCCTCGGCTGAGGTTTTCGCAAATGGCCCTATTTTGTGGAAGAAAAATCTGGATTAAACCCACTGCTGGCATAGGTAAGTTCTAGAAAAGGCTCATTTCTTATCCCCTCCTCTTGCTCCTGACCAACGACAGATACTAGGAAGGGTAATTGCGTTTTGAGTATGTTCTAATCGATGTTAATGACAGCTAATAAGGAAAAGCCACGGTTATTTCCCCAAAAGCACCAGGCACGTACAAAACACCTTTCTAGTCAGTGATCACTTCCACTTCAGCATATGCAGTGTAAGCCGCCCAGTAATGACACCACCAGAAAAATACCAGGCGGAAGGGTGAAACACAAACAACTAATAACATTCACTCACCTCCATGTACACATACACACGTACACACACGCTCCCACTACTTGAGGGATACTCATCGCTGAGGAGAGAGCTTGGGAGGTTTCCCCAGGTACACAATTCACCATCTGAGAAGGTGCTGTCCGGGTGAGTGAGTATAAGTTAGGGGAGCTACGTCTGCAGCAAGGCCACGGCAACCCAGTGCGACGATGACAGCCTGTCACGGTTTACTCCACGTAGGACACGTACGGTGCGACTGTGGACCGGCCCGGCCCCAGCAGGCGTTAGCATGCGCTCGTCTTCTCGTGGAATATGAAAGGTAAACTGAGGTTTCTTTGGTGCTGGTCGTTGGCTTGAATGGCAGCTTTTTCTTTTGTCGCGGCATTGATGTTGTCTGAGGGAGCCTCTTCATCGTCTTCTTCCTCTCTCGAGTGACCCTCCAGGCTGTGTCTAATACCATAAGTGAAGTAGATCAGGAAACCTTTTAGAGGAAAAAAAAAAAAAGAAATCAATGTTGTAAGTTGTCAGAAAATGACAATATGGAAAAATGTAGTATAGAACTTAATGGGTTTTTTTGCCTTCTCTTTCTGGGCTATTTTAGGACAGAAGACAAGGACAGAATATCCCCGCAGAAGGTTCGCAAATGGATGCTTTCCCAGTAGAATGTGCTTTTGCATTTTTAACACCCAATCTTTGTAGAATGTTTCTCTCAATTAAGGGTTTTTCAGGCACTTATGCTGAAAAAATTGTATTGATTTTCTCAAACTCAACACTACACTTTAAACAAAAGGATGTGTGGGGAGGGTAAAATCTCAATTCACAGCCCCAACACAAGCAGTGGGTTGTTCGAGTCACAATCAGGTATTTTGGAAAAAGTGCTCTGTGTAAACAAACGGGACATGGGTGTGCTTTAGCCATGTTACTATCACCAGGAGAGGCCAAAGAGGGGCACTGGGTGGCTCAGTAGGTCAAGCATCTGCCTTCGGCTCAGGTCATGGTCCTGGGCTCCTGGAATCAAGTCCTGCCTCGAGCTCTCTGCTCCTGGTAGGCTGCTTCTCCCTCTCCCTCTGCTGCTCCCCCTGCTTGTTCTCTCTCTGTCTCTCTAAAATAAATGAATAAAATCTTAAAAAAAAAAAAAAAAAGCAGGAGAGGCCAAATAATTACGTACAAGCAATTGGTTCCTTACAGCCATGCTGATTGGGAATTAGAAAGAAAGGTTTTACATAGCCTCACCAGATAGTTAATTACTTACATGTAGGCATTTTGCTCTGTTTTAGTTATAGATTTAAAAACTGGTTGAGAGTTTTGGGTTGATGTGAAATGCTTCATAATCTTCCCATCTAAATTCACAGGAAGGAGGCTACCAATTAGCATTGTGGCAGGTGTAATTATTAGGGATAATTCTACTTCCTCTCCTGCCCTCAAAGGTTTAAAGACCCAGCCCTCCCTGTCTTCAAACAAAGGCACTACCATCACCATTTTACAAAGAAGCAGGCACACAAACAGGGAGGTAACTTGGCCAAGGCCACGTAGTGAATAAAAGGCATGAGTGGATTCAAACACAGAGTCTGGCTCCAAGATCTTAACCAAGATCTTAACCAAGATCAAGTACGTTAAACCACAGTGAGCTATGCTTGAAGAGAGAAGCCAGGGCTCATGGGAAGGCAAGAGACAATGCTGAAGCTCTCAGCCAAATTCGAAAGAGATTCTTCTGGGCTCAGAGGAGGGGAGTGAATTCTAGAGTTTTGGACTCGGCTCCCTGGGAGCATGTGGGCTGGACCTCAAAGGAACAGATGTGTGGTTATCCCCGAGCGTGGGGCTGACTGGCAGGTGATTCCCGTCAGGATCCTTATCCTGAAGCAACAGAGCCACCTACCAGTAGGGCCACAGAGAGAGAAAGAGAGAACTATGTAACCCGTGTGGAATAATAACCTGTGACCCGAGGCACCAGCCCCCCAATTCCCCAGCATGAGAATATGGGCAAAACTCTAGTGTGGGTATGGGGTGATGAGCAAAACTGACAGAGGTTAAATCTCCCATCAACTCAAGTAGACTGGTGGCGTGAACTTGAAATTGAATTAATTTCTACCCAAAGCAAACAATTACATACACAAGAGCAAAAATAGGTTCATTCTTGCTAAGCCAAAGGGAGGACTGTCAAAACGCACACTCTTCAACTCCCAAGGCGGCCCAAACCAATGCAGACTTAGGACTCATCTCTCCCTGCTTCACCTTACAGACATGTCTGTTCACATTTTTAAGACAAGTGATCAGCGCATTACATCAAATGTAAACTCTCATTTTCCAACTCAATTTTCACATGGGAAAGGAATCGTAACAAAAAAACCACGTAGTAGAGGGATAAATAAGCTCACTCATTTAATGCTAAATCCCAAGGTTCAAATAATAGAAATTTAGATAACACAAGAAATTTTTTGCCATCAGTTCATTCAAAATGTCTTCAAAATCCACCAGTACACTGGAAAGAACTGGCTTTGGAATTAGAGTTCTGTACCGCCATCCACAAATTTTATCCCTTGCCTTTTGGGTGTTTTTTTCTCACCCATAAAGTTGGAGAAAATGGAATCTACAGGGTTCTACAGAGTTACTGGGAGAATATAATTTTTTAAAAAAAGTATCACATTTGGAGAAGGACTCAGATGATCTAAAATTTGAGAAACGAAGAAACTGACAAAAACCCTTTATTTCCAAGAAGGGGAAGGGGATGCATTTCTCTAATCACAGAGCATGAAATCGGGAAGACAGAGCCACGGTTCCAAAAACATTAAAGGACCTACCGAGTGCCATCCAAATGCTAAATCTGATCCAAGTGTCTGCGCTCAGCTGGACCATCAGGTAGATGTTCACCAGAATGCTGAAGGCTGGCAAGAATGGTAAGAACGGAACCTAAGGGGGAAAAACACCATCTTCAGTATACTCAGATTTGGAAAGCACATTTCCCAAACTGTTCCAACATGGTGACAACAAATTTGACATGGGTACTTTCCCCCTGGGTCAGTAAGTTTATATTCTTACGCAAAGAACAGCCTGAAGAAAAAAATCCTTCTTGTCGAGTCTACTGAAGGGAGCATCACAGTTGACACTACTTAAGCGCAGCCCAAAGCAACAGGGGATTTCTCTGGTTCGCTAACACCGGCATCACCACCAAGACACAGTCAGTGGTAGGGTTTGGTTTCGTTTGGGGTTCACTGGTTCTGTTCAGATATCAACAGGGCATGCCTCTGGAAGTCTGGATACCATGCATCTGAGGGTGGGATCCGTCCAGAAAGCTCTCTTCAGATCCAAACCTGCTCCTATTCAAATCTGACAGGATAGTGGGGTGGCTGGGTGGCTCAGTGGGTTGAGCCTCTGCCTTCGGCCCAGGTCATTGTCTCAGGTCCTGGGATAAAGTCCCGCATCGGGCTCTCTGCTCGGCAGGGAGCCTGCTTCCCCCTCTCTCTCTGCCTATGCGTGATCTCTCTCTCTGCCTATGCGTGATCTCTCTCTCTGTCAAATAAATAAATAAAATCTTTAAAAAAAAAAAAAAAAAAAAATCTGACAGGATATTTGTAGCAAAAGAGCTTTGGGGGGTTAATAATCTTCCTAGAGAGGACTGAATTTCTATAATAAAATATACTACTTATTCTTCGATACTACAGACCACTTGACAAGCAATGTGTTTACCGTTATAGGTAACAACGTGAAAGGGGCATATTCAAGTTTTTGAAAAGCCACATAGGGAGAACACTTAGGACAAATGGATAACTTCCTCAGAAGTGTCCCCCCCCCCTTTTAGAACAACTTACGAAACTAACACATGAGATAATATTGAGGATTCCTAATGTTTATTATTCATACCATGAAGGCTACTTTTTGCTGATTCTGGGGCTGCCTCCAAATGGTGAGCACAATGGTGATGCAGAGAACAAGAAACAGGACAAGAAGAGCAACGCTCCATGCTTCTAGGCGGGCAATAGCTTGGACTCCGTAAGTGGTCAAGATACTCAGGCCCAAAACAAGAAATGCTGCAAAAGTGATACGTCGGGGACACAAAATCAACACACACATTTCACTCAGATTCCCCCAGTTCAAGCAGTCTCTTATGATAAGATATCGAGCTCTTTCCATAGCTTTTTGGCAAATACTACAATTCTTCATTTTTGTTATGGGAGGAAATGGCTCTTTGCACCGATTCAAGAACCACCACTTGCTAACTCGTGACTGTCTCCACCCCACTCAGCACTACCATCCTGCTTTTTCTACATGCGTGTCATCGGGCTCCTCCTTTGCTACAGTCTCTGACTATAGCTCATGGATTGAATGTGATACTGTCAGGGATGGAGATGTCCCTTTTTCAAATGGGAAATGGCCAGTCCATTTTCTGCTCTTGCAGACACCGTTCATGCAAACAAATAATCAATGATCTGGGTCTGCTTTCCCTCTTTCAGAAGGTGACATCACCACCCACCCACCATATTCCTGACCATCATGTCTGCATTTGGGGTTCCTCCTCTGTGCTCTAGAGAAGCCTCTACTTCCTGTAGCTTGCCACCAAGAGTCTGTTCCTCAAAGCCCAATGAGAGCAAGGACCATCTTTCTTACTATCCCAAGTGCCCTGCGGAGTTCTTAGCATGTTGATGGTGCTCAGTGAACGTTCCCGAAGATATGACTGATTTTGTAACTGTCTGTGAGCAAACAAGTTGTTCTGTATTGCCTCCCAGTCTCCTTACTGACAGGTCTTCCTGGCCAGAAACTTGCACACAAGGAGCCCCCAACAGCCACTGAAAGGGACCAGTTCTGTACAGCTACCACTCGCTCCTCGGGGAACTTCTCCCTTTCTTCTTCAGTGACAGAACCCATGCATCCTGCTAATATAGGGTCTCTGCTCCTAGTGACCAGTCAGGTGGAGATTTCAGGACTCGGGGCAGTGGCCAACAGAGGCTAGGGCCAGGTAAGACCTTTTGTGCTCTCACATCGTACCTGCTCCCCCGACACACACCCGGGGCCCTTTCCAGTAGACACAGCGCAGAGGACTCACCAAGAAATCCTACCAGAAAGCTCACAAGAGACGATGACTGCTGTGTGGGCAGAGCTGAGGGGCTGATGAGGAGGCGCAGGCTGAGGCCCGGCCCCTGCAGCATGGTGACTGGTGACTCGCTCTTGGAGGCAGCCTTGCCACATGGCCCCAGAGCTGCTTTCTCAGGACAGCATTTGGGCTGCTCATAAGATAAGCCAGGCTGGTACCTGGCCCCAAATGAAAAAACAAACATCTCTGTCTTTATTCTCAGACACTTGGCCCAAAGGGAGCAAATATCGAAAACTTGAAGGGAGACAACTGACATGGTCCCCGCTGGGGCAGGGAACTGACCCTTCTCGTGACTCCCGCCCCAAAGCGGGCTCAGCCAGGCCGCAAGCCTGCTCCACGAGATACCTGCACAGCCCTGATCTCCCTCAATGGGCATTTAATTGCAGAGTTACACATTCGATGTGGAAGGGAGTGACCTTTTCACCTGAGACAACTGTGACTAGAGGAAGATTAGCCTGGCAATATCTGTGTCCAAAGGAACTGTAGTTCCAGAAAACAGCACAGAAAGTCTGGTGAAGCAGCAGCTATAGAATGACATTCAGGTTTCAGGATACTGTTCTGCTGTCTTGGGCAGTCTGCCTCTCGGGCCTCATGTCCCTCCAATCCCCCTCTCAGTCCTCCAGCGTAACCTTGATGAACTCCGTTCTGCCACCCGCCATATCCCTTTATCAATGTAGCCTCTTCTCCTGGCTGCGTCAGGGTATCAGCCCGCCTCACCTCCTGGGATCTGCCCCAGTCCCTCCAGTGTGCCTCTTTCCCTCCGAGCAGCCTTTACTTAAACTTAAAAGTAACATTTGTCCTCAGTCTAAAGAAGAAATAGGCTCGCTGAGAAAAAAAATAGACAAAGTATACAGAAGAAAATCAAAACCACCCCCAATACTACAACCCAGCGTTAATCACTGCCAGCATTTTTGTGCAATTTCAGCCAGGCTTAAGTGCATCGATGTGTATCTTGATGCACATATGACTCGAGATACATCTCGATGACTTCTCCATGCAAATTTATGTTAAATTTAAATAAATTCAGATGCTGCATACAGCTTTGCTGAATCGGATACATTTCTCTATATAATTAAGTATAATTAAGAAAAAGAGTCCACTATGTAAATGTACCCTTGTTTAGTTATTCTGCTATTAATATTCAGGTTTGCTAAATTTTTTCACTATGATAAATCACCTTTTCATAAACATCCTTTATACATACGTATCTGCACATATCTCACCGAGTAAAATCTTTATTATAAAATTTTAGCAGTTGAGATAGAGGGACAAAAATTATAATATTTTAAAGTGTTTTTATACATTGTAAGAACTTGCTGTTCATATAGATTAAGCCAACTTATTTTTAATTATCAATTGTGTTTAATTCTTTGCTAAGGACCAAGTACCTTTATTATAGCTTATACTGGTGTTTTTCTGTCCATGGTCTCTCACCTCTCTGAGACTGCTAGTTCCTTAAAAATAAGGATGCTGAGGGGCGCCTGGGTGGCTCAGTGGGTTAAAGCCTCTGCTTTCGGCTCAGGTCATTGATCCCAGGGTCCTGGGATAGAGCCCCACATCGTGTTCCCTGCTCAGCGGGGAGCCTGCTTCCTCCTCTCTCTCTGTGCCTGCCTCTCTGACTACTTGTGATCTCTGTCTGTCAAATAAATAAATTTTAAAAAAAATCTTAAAAGAACAAACTTCTATATTAAAAAAAAAATAAAAAAGAAAAACAAGGATGATGAGTCCTAATTTTCTTTATTCCCTGGGCCCCACATGACACACACCCTTTGGACACAACGAGGACACTCACCTGAGGATGAGAACACATGCGGCAACCAGAGAGTAGGCCAGAAGAGTGCCAATGGACATCATGTCCACCAGTGCCTTCAGGTCAAAGAGAAAAGCCATCACAGCTATTGGGAAAAGAACAGAAGGGTTACAAAAAGAAAAAAAAAAAAAGCCTATGATAAAACTCCATATAGCTGATAACTTCTAAGTCAGGGACGACTGGCATGTTACAGTTCCAGTATCCATGATAAATCAAACAAACTATAGGAAATATATTTCTCACAGTTAAAAAGATGATCCTTGGGTCATATAAACTGCTAGTAAAACTTCAAAAACCCTCAGCCATCTATCAAGTATAAAACACATTCTACTTTGATTACTTAAAAAATATTGGCCTGACAAAGAGTGAAAATATTCTATGACAGAATTCTCTCTTTTGATGTTTCAAAAGAAAAACATGGCTCAGAGATACTGGCTAACTCGTTTTAAAACAACCATTAAAAAATTCAAACAGACGATCTTTCACTATAGATGTTACATAATCCTTTCAACTTCCATCCACGTTTTGAATTATGCCACATACAAAACAAAGTAATTTCCAGTTAAATTGTGTTTCTGATAGAGGTGAGATTATATGCTGGTTAGAACGCCATACTCCGAGAAGACTGACTAGATTTGAGAGATGAACTGGTGTCTCACACTCAAATCTTAGTAACGTTCTGAGGCAAAATATACTTTTCCAGTTGAAGAATGAACTTGCACTGAGCAATTTTTTTCTCCATTGAAACATCAAATAGTGATGACCTGACTTGACCACACAGTTGTCCCCATCATCCGAAGTAGAAACACCACATTCTGGTCACATGCTGTTCCGGACATTTCTTAGCAAGCTTTACATCTCTGTGACCTCAATTTATCTTTGATCCAATAATCCTCTGAGACAGAGGAAATGATATAGGTTTAACCAAGTGCAGCGGCCACAATTTGACTGGTTTTGACCCCGAAATCAGCAATTTCACATAGGTTGACCTGATAAAATTATGCTCCTCATTCCATAGACAGGCTAACTTAGCATGGTGACAACTCAAAGGGGACAGCAGAGTTACAGTAAACTCAATCTATGCCCCACTTCCCTGTGCTCCTTCTATAGTATCACATGGTTTCTTTAAATACACCTTATACCTTACTTTGAAAACCTTCTGTTGCTAGTGTACTTATACATTAGATTATTAAAATTTCAATATGTTTTGTAAGAATCACAAATAGCAAAATAAGTGGCCAAGACAGAATAAAATGATTAATTATCCAGACAAGCTCTCTGATCTAAGCTAAAAATGAGCAAAGTAAGGCGAGGGAGTACAAATAACAAAAATATAGTATTTCAGAATGTCAAAAAAAAGAAAAAGCCTTCTGCTACAATTATCTTCTTTTAGTTATTAATGTCAATATATTAGGCTGCCAAATAAAATTTTTCCTGAAGAAAGAAGGATACATTTTTTTTAAGTTCTGAATATGAAACAGAGTATTACTGGGCAAGATTTCACTGGCAAAAAAATAAACGTTTTTATGGAATAAATAAAATGTGTGATCCTTTGTCAAGATTTATAAACTCTTCTGAATAGCATAATCCACCGTTTAATAATAAAACGGGCTTTAGATCACCTAGTGCAACCTTCATTCCATGGGGGCCGAAATCTAAGCACTAAGGAAAAAAGGGACCTGACCTTCCAATGTATGTCTCATTAAGTGCCAGACTGATTGGAAAACATTTACAAAGTGAAGTTGTTTAGGCAAATACTTTCTGACTCTGAAGAAAATACCATTTCATACATAATTAAGCATTAGCATTCTGTAATTTTCCCCAAATCCGGAGTCTCAACCAAGTTATCAGTTTGGCTTGAATTTTACTACCAAAATAGTTTTATAAAGCTTGATGAAGTCTCTCTCTTGCCTTCTATAATAGGAGCTTTAAGGCTCTTTCAGTCTATACAATCTCTTTGAAAATTTCTGCACGGAATAAGAATTTGGCCAATAGCATTTTACAAAAATGTTCTGACATCTCCTAAGGTGGGCATCTGGGAGGTGTTTTTTTTTCTTTTCTTTTATTTTAACATAAGTTGAGTATCAAAACAGCTGAAAACAAAAATAGATTCCTAACGGAGTCTAAGAGGAAAGAGTTGTTAGTAAGTCTTAGAGAACCGTGATGGTCTGGGATGTGTAGTGATTACCACAGCCAAGTATCGGTTACCCTGACATTTCTTATACTTAATTAAAAAACGAGTAAAAATATAGTCAAGAACCATTACAGCCCTCTGCATATTTGTGAGAAACCCAAAAGGTTAAAATAACAAAATAGTAAAAAAAAAAAAAAAATCCCCAAGGGTCAGTTAAGAATGAATTTCCATAGACCACCACCACGATTACCAGATCCCACTGCTCATAACCTCATTTATCAGTGATTTTTTTTTAACTTACATGCACAGCAAGCAGACCCTCTTTATAAGTCCATGCATGCGCACAAAACGTTCAAGGCCAATGTTGAAGAATCCTGTGTTTGTAAAGCTTACCAGAAATGACCCCTGCCGTCAACGTGGCAGCAACTGGTGACTGCCTCTTACTCACTCTGCCAAGAAATCTAAACAGTAAACCATCCCGGGCCATGGCAAAGAGAATTCGGGGTAAAGGAAACATAGAGCCCAGAAGACTAGAACAGAAAAATTCATAATCCACATGTGAGTTATTGCAAGTCTTATTCCTAGACAGGTATACACAGGTAAAGACTGGACACACTAAAATGCAAACCTATATCAAAACAATTCAAAATAGGAAAACATTCACACACAAGTTATTGAGCTTTATATAAATAAAAACAGAAGACTGCCTAACTTGGGCATTTCTCTTCAGAATCCTTGCTGGAAAAAAGATTCCCCCTTTTCTTAAAAAAAGTCAACTCTCTCACCTGCCACCGCACCCGATGATAAAGTAGCAATTATTGGTGTCTTCGTTTTGGAATTGATTTGAGCTAGACATTTGAAAAGCAACCCATCCTCCGCCATAGCATAGATTACACGAGGCATTGGGAAAATGGATCCAAGAAGACTGAATAAAAAGCAAACACATGCAGTATGGCAAACACATTCATGCAAGATTACATCTCAGAACAGAAATTAAGTACTTGGATAAACTCAGCATCACAGCTCTGATTACACAGTCTTGTTATTTTAAAACGTGTTATGATTGGGCATTTAAAAATATTTGCCAATATTTACCATTATTATTCTATTACAGACATTCTGCCCAACCCACTGACCAGAGTAAGAACAATACTTGCAAGTAATTTGTGCAAGCCCACAAATTATTACTGAATTAAAACTAAGTAATTAAGACTTAAGAAAACCAAACCCAATTGTATCATTAAGGCATTTTTAGTGGCCTTAATGCAGAAATTAAAATTCCTAAACTGACATGGAATTAGAGATTAGGTTATTTAATTGCATGGTATAATCACTTCATTTCTTTGATAATTATGAACTTCTTATATTTATTTTACCATTATTTTGCCTCATATAGCCTTGATATTCCATCAAATTAGTAATAATACCCAGCAGCATAATCAAAAGAGGAAGGGTTAAAAAAAAGAAAAAACAACTCACTGTAAATTTAGTACACAGAAGTCGCCACGATTAAAAGTCAGGAACAGCGAAGTTTAAAAAAATGCTCTTTGCATTAGATGTTTCAACTTTCTTGTGTGTTTACTGGCTGCACCATTCCATACATGACTTAGTTATTAAAAAATAACCATTTAAGAGAAAAATATATAAAATATTTTATTTTAAAAATTCATTTTATCTTTCGATAAAGCTGGCTCTGGATAAATCTTTATCCATCTGTCTTCTGAAGACCATGATGGCATGATGTCTTCATAGTTGAGATTTTTTAAAGTATTTGAAATTACTCAGAATAAACCTCAACATTAGCAGATCGCTGAGAAACCACTGGGGGTAAATTTCTAATTGCTGCTTACTATTATCTTGAATGGAAAACAAATCAGACTTTGAAAGAGAATAAAAGCTAGGCTGATGAACCATATAAAAAGATTGCTTTTTCCAACTTTGGGCTTCCAAAAACTATTTTCCCTTTAAAAAATTAGTAATCAGGCAAAGAGATTAATTTTCTCTTCGTGAGAATGTCCTATGGGATACCATGATATAAAGCAGAATGAAATATCTTATGATCGCATGTTAATCTGGAACGTGAGTAGCTCAGGGAACCTGAGAAATGAATTCTCAAGTATTAAAACAAGTAGCTACTGCAAATCTGAGCACTTGAGATTCAACTACTCTTTGCTTTCCACATAGACATTATATGAACTTCCACCATCAATTTCAGAAGAGTAATTTCTATTTCTAGCCCAAATGCAGCCTAATGAGTACCAAGAGAAAAAGTCTCAGTGTTTCACAACAAAAAGTACATTATACTGAACGATGTCACAGCATATAGTTCCCAGTCACAGAGACACGATATAATTTTAAAAGGCAGCAGAAAATGTGAAGTCTGCACCTAAGGTCTTGGCTGTCTGTAGTACTATAAGAAGTCCTTCAACCAGCAGGGAAACATGCTAGTATAAGCATCCTATCGCTCCTTAAAACATACATATATGAATATGCATGACACACACGTACGTGTATGTGTTCGTGGGTATTGATGCCATATACATTTCTACCGAAGCTGGACCATCATTACCTTGAAAAAATGACTTACCTGATGGGTGAAAAAGTTTTTATCACTTAAGATCTGTATGTAGCTATTCTGGTCAAACTCTTCGGAGAAGACATAGTTGCGTAATATATTCCTTAGATTAAAATTACTTTTAAAACCTATAAAAGCGATTCTTTAAATACTGACTGCTTGGCAGTGTCACCAACAGCCCCACGTTCAAAGGCAATGCCACGTACCTTGTTGACAGAGCACAGAGAGAACCTGCCGCAACAACGTATTTGGCGGGGCCCCATCCAACATATTCAAATGCTACCGGAAGAGGGCTTTTCTCGTCCAGGAGGTAGTATGGCATCATAAGGGTTAAAGCTGCAGAGACCCCAAAGTAGGCCATAAAGCAAACAAGCAAAGAAGTCACAATTCCAATAGGAATAGCTTTCTGAGGATTCCGGACTTCTTCCCCTAAGGAGACATAAACAATAGATATGCACCTTTAATGAAACATTAATAGATACAACATAAAGTCTTCTTCTCCTTCACAGTCATTTCACTCTGCCTTTGTCTTTTTTGTTTTCTTAGCTTGCTCCACACATTCTACACCAAGCTGTCTCTCTTCTTGAAAAGTACTATGCTATTACACAAAATTCTGATCCCCAGAGGCAAAAAGAGAAAGCAAGAAATCATGCAGGTCCATTTCCCATTTCTAGAAACAAAAGACATGCTATACCAGTGCTATTGAATATTTCAGGATAGTATGGCAGTCTTAATCCATTTGGAAAATGATTCGTCCACAGAAATTAAGTCACTGTCATGGCATTCTGTGGGCCCTTCACCAGGAAGGCTTCCCTAAATATGAAGCTAAACTTTTTCTACCCAGTGCATCAATTTATATTAAACTCTGGCTTCAACACAAAAATAGTACTTGAATCTTTCTAATAAGATTTGACATTTGAAGTGCCCTTAAAATGGCCAGTTATAAGGCAGTACAGTAATATGAACCCAGAAGAAGTACTTAGCATGTCTGGCATGATTACTTTGTTGTACAAGATAAAGAGAAAAGAATGACTATAATGTATTTTGTCCTACTAAAGAAGAGACAATTTATGAGCACGATCAACATTTGTTACTCACTGTGATAGTACTGGAGATTACTTCCAGACTGAAGGTTAAGGACAGTAATTACAACTAACATTTATAAAATATTTGACAGCCGCAAAAATCTTTAATGCGTATTGTATCTTAAGTAACCTTCATAACATGAGCATGTTACCAAATAATGGAAACCAAGGTTCACAGAGTTTCATGAAGTTTCTTTTTATCATATACAGTAGGTGTCACAGCTGGGGCTGGAACCAGCCTGCATTACCCAAATCCCACTCTCCTTGACCCTCTGTTGCTACCCGTGGGTACTCCTTAGAACAAGGAACACCTTTCCCTCTACACAGAACCAAGATTCTGCCCTTACCAGTTGTTGCAATGCAGTCAAATCCCACAAAGGCATAAAAGCAGGTGGCAGCCCCAGCCAAAGTTCCCGCAAAGCCATAAGGCATAAAGCCACCAGCCCCATAGATACTTGTCCCATTTTCAGAAGGCGGATCTCTAAAGGAGAGAGCAAGCACAATGCAAAGTCATTTTCATAGAACACTGTTTCTTGGAAGGCTATTGTGTTCACCAGCTCTTTGAAGCTCACATATATAAACGTAAATCCTGATTTTCTCACCGTGTCCTAGGGAATATAGTGGTGTTCCCAACAACGGCACCCTCTTGGGTTGTCAATACTCAACTGGAGGCTGGTCAATAAGAGCATGAGGACAAGGCCCACATCCACTCTGGCTAGAACTCACAGCCAGGCAGGATTGTGAGAGCAGAGACACTGTGTATGGGCCATGCTCCAAAACAAAGACATAAAGCCTCTTCTTTTCGTGGACAGCTGGGCAGGTGGTACATTTAAAAATTTTACTAATAAGACATTTGAAAAGATGAAATCGAATTCTCTAGGCTTGAATAATAATATTGAAGTTGAATATTTTATTACATGTTAAAAATTGTCTAAAATCAGAAGCTCCTAATTTTTTGCTTCAAAAGAATGGATTGAAACAACGTATCTAAGAAAAACATGTAGTTATACCTCACGTCATGTAATAGACATTTCTGTAACCTTATTTTATTTGCACATCAGAATATTAATATAAATCTTATGATGAAACCTTTTGTATATAATTATTACTAATTTAATTTTTGAGACTATCAGGTTAAAAGCAAAATGCATGGACAACTCTGCTTAAACAACCAATAACATTCTCCGAAAATCAAGGCCCGAAAATTACTAAGGGGCTGAAAGAATGCAAGGAAACTAAAGGGTCTTCCCAAAGGAAGAACTAAGGGATACATGGCTCAAAAAGATCCATTGTTTTGCAAAGGTGGCCAAGTTTTGGGGGGAAGAGGCATCCTTTCAATGGTTAGGATCTCACTTTGCTCTTCTCCTATATCTCCTGCACAACTTGAAGCTGAGAACCAGCCACGGCTTGGCTTCAAATAGCTGTTCAACAGTGAGCACACGTACACATCTATGTTTAGGGGGAGATTGGGAAGAAGAGCCTCGGAACAGACCAGACCCTCCGAAATGTCTCCACAGCAAAAGAAAATTGAGAACCACTTGTAGAAGAAAATGTAAGATAAGAGCAGGCAAATTAAAAACAAAAACAAAAACACATTCAAAACAAGAAGGGAAAAAACCCAAATATTATACCTGGCACTCGCTGATATATTTTTGAGAAACTCTTCACTAATCTTCCAGTTTGCCACATTTCCTTTCACAAACCCAGCAACCATCACGAAGAGAAGGACCAGGATATTAATAGCTGTGAAGATTTTATTCACCCAAGCAGATTCTTTTACTCCAAATGATAAAAGACCTATGGAAAAAAAGAAAGGGTATTTTAATTTTTTTTCTTTTTTTTACCAAAGTTATAGCAAAAGCAATGGCATTTTGAGGCAGTAATAGGCTTTAGGATATTATTTTACCAACATCCATGTTTTAAACTTACATTTATCACTTTCTCTGGTGAGTCCTGACTCCTGTCACAAGATCTCCTGAGTACAACCAAGTCCCTAGCAGGGAGCAGGTGGTGCGCAGAGCCTAGAGACACCACACTCCAAGAGATCAATTAATCTAGTAACTTTGGCTCTTATTACCAATGGGTAGGGAGAGGTAAAGTAAATGACTTTTAAAGCAATGCTGTTCTAAAAAGCCACCTCAAGGTCAGTGGCTACAAAATTTTGAAAATAAAAGTTAAATCCTATGTCTGCTTCATATTTTCAGAGTATGTAAAATAATTCAACTGCCTCACCAAAAAGATATATTTTTCTAACTGATTCCCAATATAATAGTTTTATTTTATATTCTGATTATTAACAGTAATCAATTTCTTATTCAAGTTATTTGAAGACACAGAAAAAATATGAAGGGAATGCAGATCAAATATAATCTGTTCTCCAGAATTTCGGGCACGCTCACACACGCAGACACGCATATACATGTTCATGCTGACAGGTAACCTCATTTTTAACAACTGCATACTCTTCTACAATATGAAAACACCATAATCCCTTACTTACAGACTGCCAGGTAACTCTTAGTTTCTGACAACTATAAATAGGACTGACACCATCATCTTTTTATAAATATCTTTGTACACATTCAAATTTGTACTTTAAAACAATTTTCTATAAGGTTATACCATATCAAGGATATGTCCTTTCATGCAAGGCTTTTGGTTCACATTGTCAGAAATATTCTCCAGAAAGTCTGACCCAATTGAATCTGCCCATTTTTTTCTATTAGGTTATTCTATTTATATCAATTTGTAAGACTTTTTATATAGTAATGTTACAAGATCTCTGTCATGTATTGCATATGTTTTTCCCAGTTTATCATTTACTTTTACTCTTAGGATTGACTTGTGTGTGTGTGTGTGTGTGTGTGTGTGTGTGTGTGTGTATACACATACATATATATGTGTGTGTGTATGATTTTATATATATATGGAAGTTTTAGAACATAAATTTTTCTTTAGCTTTTACCTTTAGAAAGATTTTACCCAATATTAACTCCAAAGCATTTACATTTGTTTCCTTCCAGTACCTTCATGACTGTATTTATAATGTGTGTGTATGTATTTTTTTAAATTTTATTTATTTATTTGACAGAGAGATCACAAGTAGGCGGAGAGGCAGGCAGAGAGAGAGGAGGAAGCAGGCTCCTTGCTGAGCCGAGAGCCCGATGCGGGGCTCGATCCCAGGACCCTGAGATCACAACCCGAGCCGAAGGCAGAGGTTTTAACCCACTGAGCCACCCAGGCGCCCCATGTGTGTATGTTTTAGAGAGAGATAAGAAAGAGAAAAAGGCGGCGCGAGGGGAGGTGCAGAGGGAGAGAGAGAATCTTAAGCAGGCTCCGGGACCAGCACAGCACACAGTCAGAGGAGCGATCTCGACCCTGAGATCATGACCTGAGCTGAAATCAAGAGTCAGAGGCTTAACCCACTGAGCCACCCAGGCACCTTATCACATTTTTACCTTTAATCCATCTTATATAGGATATAATTTATGGACCAAAGAAAGTTTACCTGGGGAGAGGATGATGATGAAGGGATTATGCTATATATCTCAATTTGTTTCGTCCACAAATCTGTACCACCCAGGATCAAAAAAGCAAAATTACCCGAAGAGATGAGGAAAACTGAATTTCATTTTTCTACCTGTGTAACTCCCGGAATTTTACTATAATGAGAAAAAGGAAACTGCACAAATGGTATAATCACTGGTTCCGTAGCACTAGAAACCACCATTACCTACACGCATTACACGACACTCTTAGCCGCCTGGAAAAGAACAAAGCCACTGTCGTGTTTTATGAGAATTTCCCAATACCGGGCGCCTGGGTGGCTCAGTTGGTTAAGTGACTGCCTTCAGCTCAGATCATGATCCTGGAGTCCCGGGATCGAGTCTCACATCGGGCTCCCAGCTCCACGCGGAGTCTGCTTCTCCCTCTGACCTTCTCCTCATTCATGCTCTCTCTCACCGTCTCTCTCTCAAATAAATAAATAAAAGGTTTAAAAAAAAAAAAAAAGAATTTCCCAATACCCCATGTGCACTCTTTATTCTGGGATTAAGGACCAATGAACGTCTCATTTAAATACTGCAGACACTTCCCGGTGTCTTTCATAAAGTAGCAGCTTCCGCCAACAAGACATTTGGTATTATAATATGAATCAAAATTCATAACTGAAGGTTTTGATCTTCAGAGATTCTAGGAACAAAGTTACCACGTGAGTTTCACCTACATTTAAAGTAAAAACACGCTGGCCAATGACACAGGGCAATGTTGCAGGTCAAGGCTGACTCCTGTTCTGGGCTTTCATGATGCTAACTGTGCCATGCCTGCATGCTTCTCATCGCTTAGAGATTAAAGCTGAATATGTTAAGATCACTGAAACCATCCTTAAATAAAATATGAGGTGAGTCCTTTAATAATGTTAGCTAGGCTGTTTAGAAAGTAAAACAAATGAAATCTATCACCTGCTGAAAAACAATTGTTGTAATTTTTCTTGACATTACAGGTACAATGCCGAATAGTTTAGAGCTACAAACTTTGTTCTTGTTGCTAACCCTATGTGAAATATTTAATTAATGACTAAGTTTTTAAGGGTGAAGTTATTTTTTAAATCATGGAATTTTAGAAGTAAAAAGTTCCTGGTAGAGATTTCTGTCACACCTTTGTAAGCAAGGAAGAAAGCAGCTGGAGATAAGGTTGGACAGGAAAATAATGGGCAGATTATCCGAGGGATATCAGGTGTGAAGTGAGAATACAGATTTTATTCTTAGGGAAATCCTTGATTGGCTGAAGCAGGAGTGCAGGTGAGAATGGCAATCAAAATAGAAAATGTTTAAATAATTAAGAGAGATATAAGGTGGCAGTAGAGATTAACTATCTCTATAAAATAATCTACAAATAATCTACAAAATAAATCTAACTGCCATCTAGGTACTTACTATATACCGGGCAAGTCTCTATCTTATAGACACTGATATAGCCATTTTACGGATGAGCAAACCAAGTCACAGAAAGATTATGCCACTCAATGTTCCAAAGATCGTGAGTGGCAAAGTAGGACTGAAAACCTGGTTATTCTGATTCTAATTCCTATACCTTTTTTTCTAATCTACTGTGCTACAAGATGTAAGATATGGGAAAATTCTAGCAACAAATATGATTATCTGCATAATGTCTACATTAAAAAATCACAGGTGGTTTGAATATGCTTCCTTTTCAGCTCAATACCTACATTACATTGGTATTATAATGATGTGCCTTATCTTATTCTTTGGTGCATTCTAAGTAAGTAACTCTTTCTACCATTCCACATACTTTAGATTTATTTTTTTTAATTTAAATTTTTTAATTTTTTTATAAACACATAATGTATTATTAGATAGGTCTGTGAATCACCAGGTTTACACACTTCACAGCACTCACCATATCACACACCGTCCCCAATGTCCATAACCCAACCACCTTCTCCCTCCCCCCCTCCCCCCCACACCACCCTCAGTTTGTTTTGTGACAGAGTCTCTTACGGTTTGTCTCCCTCCCTATCCCATCTTGTTTCATTTATTCTAGATTTATTTTTAAAACATGCTTATCACATAAGAAAAAAACATGATTCTAGCCAGTGATGAGGCCCAATAGTAACCTCAACATATAAATATGCCACCTTGTCCTGGGAAGTCAGACCCCAAATCCAGTGGTAACTTATTTTCCTGGGATAATTAGTCTGGCTCATCTCAGGGAGGAGTGTAATTGGTTTTCTTACCTGCTAGAAGTAATATAAGGCACACAGCAAAAAAGTCAGGATATTCTGCAAGGCCGGTATAATTCATTTTGAAGTATGTCCTGAAAAACTGGCCAATCTGTTTGCTAAGAAGTTCATCAAAGGTGCCACTCCATGCTCTTGCAACACTTGATGTACCTTCCCAAAACACAGAACATTAAGAGAATGTACACGTCACTGGGAGAAGATTAACATAACATCCTTTGCTACTCTGTTCTAGGATGAGCATGGATTAGTTTGGACAAAACTGAAAATTTAAATCACATCTAAAATTATCTTGATAATTTTCCAATTCTATGTTAGTAACCAAGTTCAAGTCCCAAAAATGTGGAATCAGCTAACTTCATGTGCATTAAAGAACTTTTTTTTTTTTTTAAAAAGGCTGGTTTCCAATCCCACTCAGAAGCATATTCAGAGATGAAGCAGAATCACTGAATTTTGCCATTAGGGGATATTTTCGAGGTGAGATAAATGGGACACATAAGGAACAAGTAATTCACTCATGATCACATAGTCACTAACTAATGCAGACCTATAAGGATCTCAGCCTCAGGAGCTCTACCATTCCATACAGATTGATTTTTTTTTTCAACATACCTATCACATAAGATAAAATGAGATTCCAGCCAGTGATGAATGCCCACAGTTCTCCAACAGTGACGTAAGTGTACAAGTATGCAGACCCAGTCTTGGGAACACGGGCCCCAAATTCAGCATAGCAAAGGCCTGCCATCACGGAAGCAAGAGCAGCAATGAGGAAGGACACCACGATACTGGGGCCAGAATCTGCTTTGGCCACCTCTCCGGCAAGGACATAAACCCCAGCACCAAGAGTGCTTCCAACCCCCAGGGCAATGAGGTCCATGGTGGATAAGCAGCGGCATAATTTGGAATCTTCTAGACTGTCCAGAGTGACTATTTTCCTCCGGATCAGACATCGGGCAAAAGACAGTGCAGCTCTGCAGGGAATCATTCTGAAGCAGGTAGCCTGGGGAAGAGAAGGGAGGAGTTTAGAAGCAGATCAGGAATCATCATCCCTCCAAGGATTGTCCCAGCCTCTCAACCCAATTATGGCACCATTTTGTTTTGTTTTTGTTTTTATCGTTCCTAGAAATGCAGCCTAGAGCTATCAAAGAGAGGGTGGAAAAGTCAAAGCTGTGACTTTCTTAGAGCTCACTAATCATACACCACCTTTTCAAAGGGGCTGAAACAAATGGCTTCTTTGGGCAACAAAGGAGTGGAAGCTTTGGGTGATTCAAAAGATTTGCCATCGTTGTTCATTTGTGCTGCTACGATTTTTAAAGACTGACTGATGGAAATCTCTTCCAGGACACGGATCATTTGTCCTCGCTACAAACAACGGGATGAATTACCTCATCTTTTTGTCAATCATTCATTTGACTCCAACTTTTTTACACCTTATTACGGGCCAGGGATTGTGCTAAGAAATATGCCAAGAATGGCGTGCTGCGTGCTGATGGTCTCTGGCTTTATGAGGCTTGTGGTCTAGCTATTGTCTACAAGCAGGTAAAAGACGCCATCATTACATATTTTCCAGCTTTCTCAGATACGTCTCTTTTCATTTTAGTCTGTTTCATTTTAATGTGAAGCCATTTGAAGCCTTTAGAATAGAAAAAATTCCCCCCAAAACATACTTGAATTTTCCTAAATAAAACTTCTATTCAAAGATACTTTGATGATGAATTTGTAGTAAAACACCCAAGCTTATTTATATTTACCTGAGATTTCTAAATAAATGAATAGTAACTGATAATATTTAGAATAAGTAATTCTACACCAAATATGATGTGTTCTTTTAAAAATGGAATGAATAAGGAAGACACAGAAAGACATACTCCCTGTACCCTATAGGCCCAAACAATCTAACACTGAAAAAAATTATCAGGTTATAAAACAAAGCATGCATCCTAGTAAGGAAAAAAAAATATATGTATTACCATAAAAAGTCTGAAGTAAAAAAACATCAAAATATTAACCATGATGATCTTTGGGTGGGGGCTAATTATTACTTCTATGTATTTCGCAGAATATATATAATATTGCTAATACATATTTCTAAATGACCTCCAGTAAACATGTACACCTTATATGCAAAGACCTATAAAAATGAAAAAACCCTACATCTCTATACATATAGGATGTATAACTCAGCAGACAGGGAAATAATTGAGGACTAGGGATCAGTCAATAAAATAAAATGTTTTTAACTTTCAGAAGTTCAGAGTCAGGCCTGCCACTTCTGTTGTGCAGTGATGTACAGAGATGGAATGCTTTCCTCCTTTGATCTCATTATATTCATTACCAATAACCTCAACTCATGAGAGTACAACTTTCCAACTTTATCCTATGAAATAAACCCTTGAACACTTCTCATCCTTCTTATCTATAAAAGACAACCATTATTAAAATTATTTTATTTAAGGGAACCTGGGTGGCTCAGTGGGTTAAGCCTCTGCCTTCAGCTCAGGTCATGATCTCAGGGTCCTGGGATCGAGCCCCACATCGGGCTCTCTGCTCAGCAGGGAGCCTGCTTCCCCCTCTCTCTGCCTGTCTCTCTGCCTACTTGTGACCTCTCTCTGTCAGATAAATAAATAAAATCTTAAAAAAAAAAAAGAAAGAAATTCCTAGTGGTATTATAATTTCTGAACTTTCTAGAGGAAATTAGTTTCATTAAAAAAAATTATTTTATTTAAAAAATAATAAATAAGATGAATTTTCTATGTTAAATCTAAATGACTTGTTGCTGATAAAAAAAACAGGCATTTCTGGGATATGAATAATCTAGTATCACGTTAAACCTCATAGAGAAAGCTAACTGAACATTATTCATATATCAATGTAAACACAAGTCCTTGACTTCAAAAGCAGCTAGTTCAAAGAATGTAGAGAAAAATCACACAGATATAGGAAAATGACTGAAAGGTTCCTTGATGGTAAAAATAAAGTTTTACACATCGGTGTTGCCCACACCACCAGACAGAGTGCCGAGCCTGGCACTTCACAAATACTTGTTCAAAAATTTGCAAATACACATGACGTCTCCAATTTTGCCAATATTCTAGCTTCCAAAGGCAAAACATAGTACTTCTCTAAATCAGATGTCTATCAATTTCTACCACTACCTGGCAACTAGGAGATAAGGTAGAAAGTGATCTCCTTAAAAAAGAATCAGGAAGGTGAAGTTAGAGAAAGACCAACCGAGATGGGGAGAGGGGAAGTGAAGGCGTTTACTAAATGCTGCCCTTCTGGAACATTCAAGTGTGTTTTTACACAGAGGTGGGCAGAGATCAAGAAGTAGGGATCCCTGTCAACTGAAGAGGGCTCAGAAATGAAGAAGCACTGAATTTTAGTAATGATTTAGGATCATGAGAAAATGGGAACGTGTCACCTACAACTTTAGGAAAAAAGTGATGGGCAAAATGAGGCACACCTGTTCTTCATTTAACTAAATGAAATCCTCTTGATAAAGTACTTAATCAACTCCAGATTTTATGAATAAAAGATACAAAAGGAAAACTAAGAAGAAAGATGAGTGGCATGATTGTTGCCACTTTCATTTATTTTTTTAAATTCTTTTTTCTGGTAATATGGCCACAATGTTGTCAGTGAAATTTCTAAAACAAAACAAAACAAAACAAATGAACAAAAAATGCACGCAAAATCCACCATAAAAATGAAAGGGCATAAGCCAGCCAACCAATACTACATACTTCTTTGAAGCGTTAAAAATAGTGAAAACTTTTATAAATATTTACCCCCAATCAATACACGAGTGACCCTCATCTTTCAATAGGAAAATGAATTTAATTTGCTCCAGATACATAGGAAGCAGAATGATTTACAGAAATGTATAGCTTTAATCAGATGAGATTTGATAGCTACTGCCTCTGTTGTGTTAAAAATGGAAAGTATTTTATGTTCAGTTTTTCCGTGTTGCCCTGAGGAAATATGACAGAGCTGCCACTTGTCAGGCACTCATTTACTTTGAGTAACAGAAATGCATACGTCAGAAACTCTTCTCAGAACGAACAGGTTACACAATGTCCCTCGCAAACAGCCTCAACTACGCACACCTATCTGATAACATACTGATTGCAAAAGCCATGACACAAAACCAATTTTACAGAAATATAATGGGATGGAAGAAAAGCAACGTAAAAACATCCTGGGTCAACTTAATGAATCATTCTTAAACAAACATATATTAAATACTGGTAGCGATATCACGTAGCATGTAGTTACTAAAGAAAAAAGAACCCTGTGCTTTTATAAAATGTGTTTTTGTGCAGACTGATAGAGGGAAAGTAGAATGGCAATAAGGGGAGGAAGGAAAAAAAGGATATTTGAGCTATCAGTGATAGAATCTGATATTTACATATTTTTATAACTCGTCCTTTAAAATGTTTTAAAAAGACAGGCTCCTTATGCGAGACGGTTATGATAACTTTATCACACTTCTCCAAGTGCTTTTCGTTGCTGAAAAAAAAAATCTATTCATACATATCCTTTGACCCAGGTCTGTATCCATTGTCTTTGCCTGGGCTTTGGGAGGGTTGTCTCATCAACAAATTATGCAGGGAGAATATGCAGGAATTTTGAAGGTAGTTCCATGGAGGGCACAGTTTTCCCAAGAGCAGACAACAATCCACACCATCATATCCACGGCGAGCTATTGCTATTAGTGACCAAGGACTACTATTATTTCCTACAGTATACAGTATACTACAGTATAGTAAAGGACAATCATCTAGGCTTTTGGAAGAGACTTTTGAAGGAAAGCTTAGATCTGAAAATGCTATTAGCCAAGGGAGGGTTAGAAGGGATCTAAGATATATTCTCTAGCAGAAAAATCTCTGAACAAATTTAATGGGCTCAATGATACAGTTAGATCTTCCCTCAATCCCTCCCTTGTCCCTAACCCTAAATAGAATTATTTCAAGACACCTACCTCTTGAAGGAATCCTATTAATTCTTGCCAGAAAGCTGAATTACTTCCTCAGCAACTTGGTATCACCTCTTTCTCAAACTTCTCCAACCCAGGCTACGAACCGTAAAGGAGAGAATTTCAGGTCAAGCAAATTCCTAGCCCTGAGGATGAGACGGTACCCCGAAAGCAGATTTCCCTTCAACTAACCACAGAAACCTTTTAGAATCTGCTAAATAGTCAAAAGTCAATCCTGGATTTTTCACTTGGGTTCAAATGTCTGATGTAGTATTTAATCTCAGAGAAATGAATCTTTGCTGTCCTAAGTAAAGTGAAATCTCACACTTAATCCTCTGTATCAGGCCCTGGCAATAAATCTTATAGGAAAAAGCAGCTGCAGCAAGACAGTGGACAGGTCTTCCAACAAATCCTCAACAAATTAGCTGCTCAGAAACCGAACCAATTTTTCTTGCCTCATTTGAGTTGCTGGTTTCATGATGAGACAATCCGCACTTTAAATTTCTGGACTGATGGGGGAAAGGAATTAAACCATAGAGAATTGGGATCTCTGCCCCACTGTGTTTTTCTCTCTTCTGAGCTAGAGCTTCGGGGTTTGCAATCTCTAAGATCAGCACTAATTACATGTCTACAGGTTTAAAGTTCAAAAACATATTTCCAAGTTATATTGTAGGTTAAATAATTTAGTGAAAAGGAGAGGAAGGATATGGACATAAAAAAACCATGAAATTACTGACTTTCATTCTTTTTATGTATACTTAAAGAGTTTAATTTCTGAAAAATATATTGAAAATATAGTGCAGGGTAAGAGATCATAGAATATGGTCAATTGTTCACTTTGGTTAGTAAAAACAAAAGCGAACAACAATAAGCCTTTGTATTTAAACTTAAAACCTTTCTGTTTTTGAAAAACAAAAATACTTTTTCATATACATTTCATTATATTTAGTCCAAAGCTTATCTTTTCTCCAAATCAAATTTTCAGAACAATATTGTCTTCCAGAATTTTCTTCAGTTAGGTGAATACAAATGTAGAAATAAGTAAAAATTAATGACCTGATTCAGGTCAATAATCAATGTAGCGATGACATTTACATTTTCTTCCCTTTTACATTAAAGCAGTACTATAAGGATGTTACACTACTTCAAAATATCCTTTTTTTAAAGATTTTATTTATTTATTTGAGAGGAGAGAGCACAAGTAGGCAGAGCAGCAGGCAGAAGGAGAGGGAGAAGCAGGATTCCCGAAGGACAGGGAGCCTGATGTGGGACTGGATCCCAGGACCCCGGGATCACGACCAGAGCCAAAAGCAGGACACTCAACCAAATGAGCCACCAAGAACCCCTATTTCAAAATTTCTGATACAAAATCCAGACAGAAACAAACATCTTTCCTAAGGACATCCAACAAATGAACATCTGATAAGAGTTTGCAAAGGTAGATGGTACTTTACAATGTGAGCCTATTCAGCTTTATTTAAGTAGAGGCAAAAATACAGGACTCAGGCATCCCTAGCTGTCTCACTGAGATAGATGCAGAGCAACTAAAAAATATTAAGTTTTTCAGGGGCACCTGGGCCGCTCAGTTGGTTAAGTATCTGCCTTCTGCTCAGGTCCTTAGGTTGTGATCCCAGGGTCTTGGGATCAAGCCCCTATGGGGCTCCCTGCTCTGCTTCTTCCTCTCCCTCTGCCGCCCCCCCCAGGTTAAACTCTCTCTCAATCTCTCAAATAAATGAATAAAATCTTTTAAAGAAAACCCTAAAACATTAAGTTTTCTAGCTTCAGTTTTTAGGGTTGGAAAAGATGGGAAGTTAAAAAAAAGAAAAAGAAATAGAAAAAAGTAAAGAAACCAGAGCCCTCAGCACCTTGGTAACCAGAGTATCTGCCCAGTCAGCACCCCACTCCCATGGTCAAGGATCTTGATGGCACACTTCGGCACCAGGCAGACGCCCATTCCCAGTAGGTATTGCGATCTCTGGCTAATAAATCATTCTGAATGCCAGAGGGTACCACCTGTTCCCTTTCCCCTGGCAGCTATGGAAGGAAGTGTCCTCTACAGGGCCCTGTCATCTTCTATGGACCATTTCCAACATCAGGAGAAGCCTTTTCCAAAGCGATTTCATACCCATCACAACTCTGTGTTATAAAACTGACTAACATTCATTCAGCATTTCCCACGTGCCTTTTAGTTTATTCCTTGAAGAATCTTCACAGCATCTGTATAAGATCAGGACTCACAGCATAGATGAGGAAACAGAGACAAAGAAAGGCTGGGCAATATTGCAGTTAGCAGGCAGAATGAGGGGTGAACCCAGGGGATATTACTCTGAAGCTTTTATTCACAGCCACTAACTAGGCTGTCCCACCACCTTGCCAGGGAGCTGTCCAGACCCACCTACCTACACCTCCTTTAAAGAAGAAAGAGGATCTGTTCCCATAGTACTGTCCATCCTGCCATCCCTAAGCCACAGGTAACCAGACCTGAGACAGGCCCCCGACTCAGGCAGGGCCTGAGTCCAAAGGCTGGGTACGCTCAGTCAGTTCTTGGAAAATCTGAGTATCACAGCTGAAAGGGTCAGATGGTCTAGTGCTCAGGCTGAAGTCATGCACATTGGAAGCCAAGCTGACACTCTGTGGAAACCAAGTGGTTGAGAGCAGACGCCAGAGGGCAGCGACTCAGGAGAGCCGAGAGATCTGCGCCCCCAGCAGGGAGATGCAGAGGGGAAGGCAGGAGTCAACTTCTCTCTTTCCTGAGGCCTTGCCATCCTACCTGATCTGGGTGTGTGAGTCCCCTGCGTCATTTCAACAAGTTTGCTGCTCACATAAGCTATTTTCAGTGTTCTCTGTTCCTTGAAACCGGAAGCTACTAAAGAAAATTAAGGTGGCATGAGTTGGTCTTACCCTACTGGGCTCTACTCCCAATTTCAACCCTTCGAGTCTTCTGCTACTTCTTGCCATTTGGAAACCCTGGTGAGTTTCCTGACAATTCCTTTTCTTTCTAAGAGCAGGTAATCTGATGGAATAACTTGTTCAGATATTTTTCCAATAAGGTACTCACTGAGTGGAACATGCGTGAGGCCTATCCTTTATACCCACCTACCTGAAAGACACAGCTTTTCACAAGGTGGAAAAATTTTTTTCTTCTGGGACATATATATCATCCCCTCTGGGCTCCTGATAACACTATTTCTCCAATGCTCACTATTGATCAAGGAGACCCTACCCCTGGTCAAAGTCTCAGAAATAGCAAACAAGGGTTCTACGGCACTTACTAAAGATGTCCAAACATTTTTTTCACCAGTGAATTGTAGAAGTAAACCAACTGTTCACTTAGTGAAAGGAGGGACAGCAAAGGAAGCACAGGAAGTATTTTATCACACTGCAGAAGGTTAAGAGCCTCTGGAGTCAGAGAAGGATGAGCTGGATTTGGCCATCTGAATGTGCCCGGGAAGGAGTTCGGGAAGGGCGTGGTTGGGGTTATGCGTGCTTTGGGTGGGGAGAATGACAAGTGCAAAGGAACAGAAAGTGGTTCAATATGTCATAGAGCTCAGGGGCTCGAGGAGAAGCTAGGAGAAAATGCGGTAGGCAGAGGGGTCCCTAGGCCAGGCAAGGAGCTTGGACTTTATCCTGAGAGGAGTGGGGAATCACCAAAGGGCTTTAGGCCAGATACACAACTTGACAACTATCGTTCTGACTGTATTACAGGGAAGGGATGAGAAAGATCAAGACTGGAGTTAGGAAGAAAAGAAACCAGGCTCCTGGAATGATCAGGCACAAAGAACCATGACCTGCTCTAGGGTGAAGTCAGTGAGGTTAAGTGAAATGAATGGATCTCTGATCTGTTCAGGAGGTAAAGAATAGAGAAGTTGTGGAAGTTGAGCCCACGGCTTCTAGATGGTTCATGTGTCCTTCACTTAAGGAGTGAGAGAGGTTCTTTCTGACCACCCTGATTTTAAGATCTTCATGGGGCTTTCACACGGTCAACAAAGCTGAAGAACACAGAAGACAGGAGATATAAGAATTATCAGCACAGAGAGGTTAATTAAATGAACAGTATCACCCAGTGACAGATTGAACATGAGAAGGGAAGGGAAAAAAACACCAAGGATCCACACATTTAAGGAATGGGAAGAAGAGGAACCCATAGTGGAGATGAGAGGAAAAGACAAGAGTGGTAGAAGGAACCAGAAGTTCTGACCCAAAAAGGGAATGAGCCTTTGAGGAGTGAAAGAGTGGTCAGAGAGTGCTTGAAAGGAAGGAACAAAATATGATCTTGGGATTTAGTGCCAAGGAAGTCTTTGGGGACCTTGACAGAAGAGATGTCCATGCCTTTGTGAGGGTGTAAGCCAGGTGCATTGGGCTGAGAAATGATGAGAGGTGGGGGGATCAACGACAAGCTCAGGTAGTTTTTTTCAAGTGGATGATATGAGGGCCCCATGGAGTTGAAGGGAGACTTTGTATAAAGAAGAAATTTGCTGTGTTTAGACCCAGAAGGGAAAGTTCCTACAGAAAGAGAGACAGAGAGGTAGACCACAGAGAAGGGAGAATGGATCAAGAAGGCCCTTGAGATGTGGAAGACAGGGATTCAGAGCTGAAATGGAGAGCCAGGTTGAAGGAGAAATGGCACCTCCATGCTAAGTGTCAAGGAGGAGGACAGGGTAGGACAGAGAGTTTGTAGGCTAGTGGGTAGATTGCTGGGCTCTCATTCTATTGAGAACTTGTAAAATTCTAATTTTATGTGGTATATAGCATTGACCCTTAAACAACACAGGTTTGAACTTCACAGGCCTGCTTATGCACAGATTTTTTTTTCAATAAATCAGTACATTATAAATGTATTTGTTCTTCCATAAGATATTCTGCCTAACATTTTCCATTCCCTAGCTGACTTTAATGTAAGAATACTGCACAGAATAGATATAAAATATAAAATATGTACTAACTATATTATCTGTAAGGCTTCTGGTCAACAGTAGACTATTAGTAGTTAAGTTTGTGGGGAGTCAAAGGTTTTACCTGGATTTCTGACTATGAGGAAGATTGGTTCCCTGATCCCCATGTGGGGGGCAACTGCAGTTCATAGATGACAATAAAAGGGAATGAACAAGTAATGTCAGAATGACTTCAGCAAAATTGTCCATGGATGGTTTTTTGTTTTGTTTTGTCAAAAACTTGTACTCCCACTTCACCTAAACATGAAAAAATAAATGCATAAATAAACTACATGCTTCTAGAATACAGTTAAAACTTCCATGTCTGGCTCTTTGCATATTCAGAAAACAGACACAGTAATATATGGCATGGTGACTTTGTGGAACATTCTAAATAAATGTGCTTTCAGCTAACTAATGCTTAAATCTCTAAATCACCGACTACTGTTGCTTCAATTTTGCCACAATTCAGTGATCCTCCTGAATGCTCCTGAATTCTACTGTGGCTGTCTGCTGTGCTAACGGGGGCCGAAGCTGCTCATTTTGTAAGACAGTGATGCATTCAGTATTCCTTCTTAAGGAATTGTTTAAAAACAAATAAATACTATTACCTTAATTCTGATTTTAATGCACTGACCACACAAATCAGAGCCATCTCAAGGATGTCAAAAAAATCCAGGTGAGGGGCACAGTTGGTTAAGCGTCTGCCATCAGCTCAGGTCATGATCTCAGAGTCCTGGGATTGAGCCTCGAATCAGGCTCCCTGCTCAGTGGTGAGTCCGCTTTTCCCTTTCTCTCTATGGTCTCCCTCCCTCTGTGATCACTTTTGCTCTCTCTCAAATAAATGAATAAAATCTTAAAAAAAAAAAAATCCAGGTGAGCTGGACAAACCCAGGATCCTGAGCCATTGTTCAGGAAGGTTTTTTTTTTTTTAAACCTTATTTCTATATCAGTGGTTGAATTTCAGATTAAAGAATCCAGCGGTATGTTCACAGAGTAGGACAGGTATTAAAAATACAAGAAAGCTCTTTTTGTCTGAAGAAATACTTTTGAACAATCTGATTTCCTCTAATCACTCTCTTTCCAAACAGAGCCAAAGTATCCCTCTCAAGTCACCCACCACCCTATACCCTCCCCTAAAAGCTAACTATAATTCATTGCTAGAATTCAACCACTTTTGTTTCAATGCTAAGCAAAATTCCTTCCATCAAAGTGGGGCAGAAAAGAAATTCGAACAGAATTCAGATTCATTTTTAGTTGAAGTTCATCAAATCTAGATGGATACTATGTTGAGCATCCCATGGTTTACGGTTTTGCTGAAAGTCACTTCTTGAAAAATTTGTTGAAGTTATATTTTCAATTTTGCAAAAAGCGTGATCTGATTTGATACTGCTGGAAATACAAAACAATGTGTCACCAGAGATTTTTATCAGTAGCCTATTGGCAGATTATTGACATACTGCTATTGGCTAAGAGGGGTTTGGAAGTTCATGTTGGATTCAGATAAATCTGAATAAAACATTTCTATTCTGCACTCAGAGAAAGTAATTAAAACAGTGCCAGTTCTTCGTCATCATGATTCATAGCTGCTAAGATTTAAGTTTAGAAGATGAAAACTAAGGAGAATTTTTAAACTAAAATAACTTGAAATAATGAGGTCCTTAACACTAAGGTCTGACATTCTTGTCACATTTATGTTCTACTTATTAATATGCCATAACTGCAAACAATTTCTCCAACTTAAGTTTTCAACAAAATTTTTCTTAATTTTTGTAGTATTATTGGACAGACTGAATTCGACCTATCAATTGCTGAATGAACTTCAAATTTCTCTAAAAGATTAAGTCTTACAATTTCAAAAAGGAAAAAGGAAATGGTCTAAATGCAATATATATATTATATATTGCATATATATGTTGTGTGTATATAATATATATAGTGTGTATAAATATATTACATATTTTATATAATATATATATTGTATGTATACACACACACACTTTTTTTCTTCTTTAAGATTTTTATTTATTTATTTGACAGACAGAGATCACAAGTAGGCAGAGAGGCAGGCAGAGAGACGGGGGAAGCAGGCTCCCTGCCAAGCAGAGAGCCTGACGTGGGGCTCAATCCCAGGACCCTGGGATCATGACCTGAGCTGAAGGCAGAGGCTTTAACCCACTGAGCCACCCAGGTGCCCCAGTGCTTGCACTTCACAAATACTTGTTCAAAAATTTGCAAATACACATAACGTCTCCAATTTTGCCAATATTCTAGCTTCCAAAGGCAAAACATAGTACTTCTCTAAATCAGATGTATATCAATTTCTACCCCTACCCAGGTGCCCCACAACATGTCTTCTTTATCCATTCTTCAGTTGATGGACACTTACGATGGAATATTACTCGGCCATAAAAAGAATGATATATTGCCACTGGCAATGACATAGATGGTACTAGAGAGTATTATGATAAATGAAATAAGTCAGTCACAGAAAGACAAATACCATATGATTTCCCTCATATGTGGCATTTAAGAAACAAGACAAATGAGCACAGAGGGGAAAAAGAGAGAGAGAGAAAAATCAATCAACAGACACTTGACTATAGAGAACAAACCGATGGTTATCAGAAGGGAATGGGTGAAATAGGTGGTGGGAATTAAGGAGGGCATTTGTTGTGATGGGCACTGAGTGTTGTATGGAGGTGTTGAATATTATACACCTGAAACTAGTATTTCACAGTATGTGAACTAACTGGAATTTAAACCGAATTTAAAAAAAAAAAAAAAAAAAAGCAATTTCTAAAGAAAGTTCCAAGGAGCATGGGGATACAGGTAAAGGGAGAAAGACAAATACAACTGGCCATTACTATATAATATGCTTGTGGGTAAGAGAAGTCCAGGGTATTATGGGGACTAAGAGGAGGCATCCTATTGGGACTTAGGCTGGGCTTGGGGACTTCCTGGTGGGAGCCATCACTAATCTGATTTCTTATCCATTATTTTACTCTAGAAGTCATTGAAAAAAAGAAGAAAGAAAAAGAAAAAAGCCAAATACTGCTTAACTAGTCCTCAGAACAAAACAGCATCCATAATCTTTAAAAACTAATTTTGAAATTCTGACAATTTATATAACCAGCCACTTTTAAAATCAATGACTTCAAAGTTTGACCTTCCTTTTCTTTATTTGAAAATTTCCGGTTTTGGAAGAAGATCCTGAATTTTGTATAAATACCTAATAACTAATGAAGTCTTTTCCATAATAAATAGTAACAAATCCTTAAAATAAACATACTAACCTGCAAACTATTAATCTGAAATTCCTGGAAACATCTATTTTGATTTTTATTTCCAAAAGCAATGGCTTAAGTTACTCTACAATTTAAAATTCAAATTATCTCATAATCTGCTAAAAACTCTACTTGGTAATGGCTGATCAATGACAGTTCTAAATAAGTAAATTATTTAAATGTGTGAAGAGTGGGTTCCACATGGAATATGATTTATAAAAACAAAAAGTACATTTCGAGTGTATCTTTGTGTATGGTATAAGAGAATAAAAGACCTCAACATGAGACAGGAATCCACCAGAATCCTAGAGGAGAACATAGGCAGTAACCTCTTCAACATCAGCCACAGAAACTTCTTTCAAGGTATGTCTCCAAAGGCAAAGGAAACAAAAGCGAAAATGAACTTTTGGGACTTCATCAAGATCAAAAGCTTCTGCACAGCAAAGGAAACAGTCAACAAAACAAAGAGGCAACCCACGGAACGGGAGAAGATATTTGCAAATGACAGTATAGACAAAGGGTTGATATCCAGGATCTATAAAGAACTCCTCAAACTCAACACACACAAAATAGATAATCATGTCAAAAAATCGGCAGAAGACATGAACCGATGCTTCTCCAATGAAGACATGCAAATGGCTAATAGACATGTTCATCATGAAAAAATGTTCATCATCACTAGTCATCACAGAGATTCAAATCAAAACCACATTGAGATACCACCTCATACCAGTTAGAATGGCCAAAATTAACAAGACAGGAAACAACATGTGTTGGAGAGGATGTGGAGAAAGGGGAACCCTCTTACACTGTTGGTGGGAATGCAAGTTGGTGCAGCCACTTTGGAAAACAGTGTGGAGATTCCTTAAGAAATTAAAAATAAAGCTTCCCTATGATCCCGCAATTACACTATTGGGTATTTACCCCACAGATACAGATGGAGTGAAAAGAAGGGCCATCTGTACCCTAACGTTCATAGCAGCGATGGCCATAGTTGCCAAACCATGGAAAGAACCAAGATGCCCTTCAACAGACAAATAGATAAGGAAGATATGGTCCGTATATACTATGGAGTATTATGCCTCCATCAGAAAGGATGAATACCCAACTTTTGTATCAACATGTACAGGACTGGAAGAGATTATGCTGAGTGAAATAAGTCAAACAGAGAAAGTCAATTATCATGGTTTCGATTACGTGTGGAGCGTAAGGAGTAACATGGAGGACATGAGGAGATGGACAGAAGTGAATTGGGGGAAATTGGAGAGGGAGATGAACTATGAGGGACTGTGGACTCTGAGAAACAAACAGGGTTTTGGAGGAGAGAGGGGTGGGAGGTTGGGTGAGGCTGGTGGTGGGTATTATGGAGGGCACATATTACATGAAGCACCGGGTGTGGTGCATCATCAATGAATTCTGGAACACTGAAAAGAAATTTAAAAAATAAATAAAATTTTTTTAAAGTACAAATGTTAGAAGACCTGCCAATTAAGCAGAAATTTTAAAAATGTGTAGACCTGTATGTACTACTCACAGAGTTTCTTAAACTTCTTTTTAAAACATTCATTTTTAATCTTTTCGTTAGCCCCAATGACAAACTACTATTTTGGCCTTCTTACCTCTAAAAACCTCTGTAAGTGTTCTGGATTACAATGTGGCAATGGTCCACCTGGGGTAGTAAAAGAAGAAGAAAAATGTAACAAAAAGATAAATAAATTCCCTTCAACCCCACACCCCCTCCCAGGAGCGGTTTCATTGGACCTTCAGAGCCTTTAGCACCAACATGCAGAGAGAGAAATATCACATGTAGGGCTGGGAATTCCAGCTCTGTCCAGGAAACCAGACTGTTACATCCTAATCCTGACTTTACAGGATCATGCCTGCAAGAGGAAGCAACAATCTGAAATCAAGCTGTGCAGAGATTTGAAAAGAATGATTTTGGTCAAAAGAGTTTAATGTTTGTAACTTTAAAGCATGCTTGGAAATGCTTCGGATGCTCAGCATACTCCAAAATAACAGAGGATTATGAAATACAGGGAGCGAGCTGTACTTTAATTCTTGGGAACTATTTTGTTACACTTGTATCTAATGTGCCTACCGCCATGTCTCCAGCAACCCCCAACACCTAAGCCTGAGACCATCTGCCATGGGGTTCAGCCTGCGTTCTTCCTAGCCTCCTATTTTGCTATTCTCCACACGAACGCTCTAGTCTACTTTGCCCACCGACTACCCCTTGCACATCTGTCTTCCCGCCCACACACGGGTGACAAGATTTATTGGCCTGTGTGTTTCCAGTCACTCCCTTGTCCTCTATGAAGGGCTTGTTCTCAGGCCCTCTGAGTCACTGAAGAGACAGCAAGAAGGTTCTTTCTTGCTTTCTCTGTCAGCTCCTGAGTTTCCTCTTGATTCAAAGAAGTTAAACACATATACCACACACTTAAAGAAATTAAAGCCAAGAAGCTGATGTCTCTAATAAAGGGCTGGCAGTGGGGGTGGGGGAAGGCAAGAGAACACTACAGCCCAGAGCAGGTCCGCTGGCAGGGAAAGTGGGGGCAGGGCTGGTGTGGAGGAGGAGCTGGATGTCCTTCCAGAGATACAGGGGAAAGTTGAAATTCCGTTTGGGTATACCGTTGGCAGCTGGTCAGTGTTTCTTTGAATATGACCTCCTGCCACGTGACTGGGTCCTATGACATTTGGGTAGTGATATTAACTTTCACTCATACTATGCTCCCCCAATGAAGGTAAAACTGCTTGTTTGGTGTAAAAAGGATTGCACACACTTACATATCATCACTTCTAAATAGGATTTATTTGGCTTAACAGGAAGGACTGGCAATTGACTTCTAGGAACCAATCGGATAGAACAAGCCAAGTGAAGACAGTGGGCAGACATCAGGAAAGGGAAAGAGGCAGTTGTACCAAAGACGGGAAGTGAAGGACAATACTGTGATCGCTGCAGAGTGTCAGGAAAGACAAATGCATCTGAATTATTCTGCAAAGATTTTAAAGATTTTATTGATTTATTTGAGAGACAACATGAGCAGGGGGGAGTAGGGTTGCAGAGGGAGAGGGAGAAGCAGAGTCCCCACAGAGCAGGGAGCCCAGTGTGGGGCTCCATCCCAAGACCGCCAGATCATGACCTGAGCCGAAGGCACTTGCTCAAGCAATGGAGCCACCCAGATGCCCCAAAGTTTTTTTTTTTAATTGAGATATAATTGATGTATCACATTATATTACAAAGTTGTTTTTTTTTTTTTAAGAATTCAGTTGTTTACGACAAAGCAGGAAAGAATGTCCAATGGAAAAAAGACAGCCTCTTCAAGAAATGGTGCTGGGAAAATTGGACAGCCACATACAGAAAAATGAAATCGGACCATTTCCTTACACCACACATGAAAATAGACTCAAAATGGATGAAGGACCTCAATGTGAGAAAGGAATCCATCAAAATCTTTGAGGAGAATACAGGCAGCAACTTCTTCGACACAGCCGCAGCAACATCTTCCTAAGAACATCGCCAAAGGCAAGGGAAGCAAGGGCAAAAATGAATTATTGGGATTTCATCAAGATCAAAAGCTTTTGCACAGCAAAGGAAACAGTTAACAAAACCAAAAGACAACCGACAGAATGGGAGAAGATATTTGCAAACGACATATCAGATAAAGGGCTAGTGTCCAAAATCTATAAGGAACTTAGGAAACTCAACACCCAAAGAAGAAACAATCCAATCAAGAAATGGGCAGAGGACATAAACAGACATTTCTGCAAAGAAGACATCCAGATGGCCAACAGACACATGAAAAAGTATTCCACATCACTCGGCATCAGGGAAATACAAATCAAAACCACAATGAGATATCACCTCACACCCGTCAGAATGGCTAAAATTAACAAGTCAGGAAATGACAGATGCTGGCGAGGATGCGGAGAAAGGGGAACCCTCCTCCACTGTTGGTGGGAATGCAAGCTGGTGCAACCACTCTGGAAAACAGCATGGAGGTTCCTCAAAATGTTGAAAATAGAACTACCCTATGACCCAGCAATTGCACTACTGGGTGTTTACCCTAAAGATACAAACGTAGTGATCGGAAGGGGCACGTGTACCCGAATGTTTATAGCAGCAATGTTTACAATAGCCAAACTATGGAAAGAACCTAGATGTCCATCAACAGATGAATGGATAAAGAAGAAGTGGTATATATACACAATGGAATACTATGCAGCCATCAAAAGAAATGAAATCTTGCCATTTGTGACGACGTGGATGGAACTAGAGGGTATCATGCTTAGTGAAATAAGTCAATCGGAGAAAGACAACTATCATATGATCTCCCTGATATGAGGACGTGGAGATGCAACATGGGGGGTTGGGGAATAGGAGAAGAATAAATGAAACAAGATGGGATTGGGAGGGAGATAAACCATAAATGACTCTTAATCTCACAAAACAAACTGGGGGTTGCTGAGGGGAGGTGGGGTTGGGAGAGGGGGAGGGGGTTATGGACATTGGGGAGGGTATGTGCTATCGTGAGTGCTGTGAAGTGTGTAAACCTGGTGATTCAGAGACCTGTACCCCTGGGGATAAAAATACATTATATGTTTATTAAAAAAAAAAAAAAAAGAAAAAGAAAGGATGAATACCCAACTTTTGTAGCAACGTGGACAGGACTAGAAGTGATTATGCTGAGTGAAATAATTCAAGCAGAGAGAGTCAAGTATCATTTGGTTTCACTTATTTGTGGAGCATAACAAATGACATGGAGGACATTGGGAGATGAGAGGAGAAGGAAGTTGAGGGAAATTGGAAGGGGAGGGGAACCATAAGAGACTATGGACTCTGAAAAACAACCTGAGGGTTTTGAAGGGACGGGGGTGGGAGGTTGGGGGAACCAGGTGGTGGGTAATAGGGAGGGCACGTATTGCATGGAGCACTGGGTGTTGTGCAAAAACAATGAATACTGTTACGCTGAAAAAATAAATAAATTTTAAAAATTTAAAAAAAAGGAAAAAAACAAAACAAAAAAAAAAATTTAAAAAAAAAAGAATTCAGTTGTTTAATAATCCCCAGTGACATTTAATCTTAAAACCTTTTAAATTGCTCTTAAATTTTCATTATAAAGTTTGGTAAATGTACTTTAGAAATCTTAACATCATATTTGAAACTCTAGCGGATACTTCTCATAGGGGACTTTGGAGGAAATCACTGCCTGCTTCACCTTCAGTGCAGGGTACTTTTCATTCCTGATAGAAGGCGAGGCACAGAAAGGCCTCATTCTTCTGGCACCCTGTTCTCTCCTGCGTACCTCCCCCTGCTAGGAGATCTCTTTCATGGAGCCCTCCTGTAACTCCTGCCTATGGTCTCATTCTGCCCCAAGAATAACCACAGCAAAGTCTTCTGCCTCAAATAATTCCAAATGGCTACCATCCCAAGATTTCTCTCCTCTCTGGTAAATACGTGAATTTAATGTATAACTACTACATTTTGAAAAACATGAACTTAAAAAATGACGCTCTGAACAAGACCAAGGCATTCCAGATGTGGTCAAACAAGTAGAGTCTCATTTGCTTATTATCTTCTTCCATCCCATAAACTTTTATTAATTTTTTCTGTTTTGTTTTGTTTTTTAGAGCCACCCAAGCCACCTCGACACTGCTTCCAAACCTCGCTGGATTCGGCTCCTCCCTGTCTCCTAGCTCACCTTCTGCCTTTCCTTCATACCCTTGAGCTACACTGCATTTCCTTTTAACCTTCTCAGAACTCCAAGCCCCTTCCTGACACTGGGCTTTTGGCGCAGGTGTTTCTTCTTCCTGGAAGAAGACTCCTTCTCCTCTTTGCCTGGACAATTCCCAATCATGCTTGATGTCCTCCCCCAAGCTAATAGGGGTCACCCTATTACTTGTTCTCATGACACTGTATTTTTTTTTTTTCCTGTTGTAAAGCCATCACTTTAATGAAAGCTTTTTCTCTCCTGCTGGACTCCCTCCCCTCAGAAGACTCTTTTCCTGTGGAAAGCCAGTATTTTATATTCCCCGGCCAACTCCCAAACTCCAGATGTAGCTGTCTTCTGTCTTCAGAGTTCCAACCCTAGGGAGAGCATTATGTGGAGGGAGGGTAAAGAGCACGTAGGAAAAAAAGGGATAATGACATGCCCCATGGTTCATTTCTGGGTTTCTTCCCAGGCCAGTTCAGAAGCTCCAAGATACAGTCAAGTAAACCAACAGGCTTGCACTTCCATCACAAACTGTTCACAAAACTGCCCGCATCTCCCAGACCAGGTGTCCTCCCCACATGGGGGCTAAGGACATCCCCAGCCTTTCCCGATAGTAATAAATAACCCTTCGGTCGGAGCAGCACGAGAGGCTGGCTCGGGAACTAGCCGTCACTACCGCTGTGGGGCCAGGCCTGTCTCATAGCCCTCTGTCTTCATGTCATTGAGCCCTAGCTCCTCGTTTTGGGCAAATGTGCGCCCATAATGCTCCACCTTCATTTGAGGATCATCTTCAGGTGCATACACATTCTGAAAGTAGCTGTTTCCTGCTGGATCATTCATAATAAAGTGGGCCTTCATGTCACCCTGAAGGATCTGGTCTAACTTCCGGCTAAATTCCTGCAGTTTCTCCATCTGGTCAGGATTGGAACTGTCACCCAGTGTGAAAGGGTTCTTGGTCACCAGCTCCTGGATGTCTTTCAATAGCCCCTCCAATGTGGTGAACTTGCCCCGGAGGACGGCCATTCCCAGTTCAAATTCCAGCTCCGGGATTTCCACACTACATGTCTCAGACTTGAGCACATCTCTGGTCAGATCTAAGGGATCTGTGATATGGAAGGTGATCTTGGTGCCCAAGGGCTCTACCGCTCCTCCAGATTTCACCTCATTGGTCCGATGGCTGCAGTTCTCACAGTTGGTAGCCATGATGATAACCTCCTTAAAGTGGGGGATTTGAACTCGCTTCATGTTGGTCTGAGCCGGAGCATTGCATTCTGGACAGTTGGTGTTGAACTGCAGCACTTCGTTTCTAAGATCCTCCTCTTCTGCCTTCTCTTCTGGTGGCGCCTCAGCCTGGAGCCCCAGCATTTCTTCCTGCTGTGGAGTCTGATTATAGTGTGTGACCATGAGGGCATGATCTTTCTGGGGAGCATGGGGGTTTTCCACAAAGCTGTTCCCTGAGGGATCATCAATGATCAGAGTGAAAGGAGAGGCCACTTGCTTTAGCTCTTTCAGTTTGACAATGAACTCAACAATTCTTTTAGCTACACCTTCTTCATTTGCCCTTCGGACAGGCTGATCCTGCTCCAGGCCAGAGATAGCACGGCTGATCAGTCCTTCAACAGTGGTCAGAGCTCCCTTCTGACTGAAGGCAGGAATTTCAAAATCCAGCTCCGGGATCCTTGTGGTGGCAGAGTCCGTTTTCACGACTTCTCTGTTCATGTCCTCCTGGGCCCTGATGGTCAAAGTGTAGCGCACTCCCTGATCCTGGATCCTGCAGCCGACTGGATCTCAGTGTTGTTCCAGCCACAGTGCTCACAGGAAAAGGAGCTCATGATTATTTCTCTGAAGAAAGGTATCTTGGTGAGCAGGAGGTACATCGTGCCATTGCAGTAACAGTTCATACACAGTGACTCTATCTCGGTGGGCTGCTGTTCCCCGGGCCGGGGAGGGGGGGGGCGAGGGAGCGGCAGCAGCCGCCGGTGGCCCGGGCTCTACAGCCCCGCTGATGGCCATGGACAACACGCATGACACTGTATTTTGATGGCAGATTTTCTTTTTTCTTTTTTTTTTTATTTGTTTATTTGTTTATTTACAGCATAACAGTCTTCATTGTTTTGGCATCACACCCAGTGCTCCATGCAGTACGTGCCCTCCCTATTACCCACCACCTGGTTCCTCAACCTCCCACCCCCCCGCCCCTTCAAAACCCTCTGGTGGTTTTTCAGAGTCCATAGTCTCTCATGGTTCATCTCCCCTTCCAGTTTCCCTCAACTCCCTCTCCTCTCCATCTCCCCATGTCCTCCATGTTATTTGTTATGCTCCACAAATAAGTGAGACCATATGATACTTGACTCTCTCTGCTTGACTTATTTCGCTCAGCATAATCTCTTCCAGTCCCGTCCATGTTGCTACAAAAGTTGGGTATTCATCCTTTCTGATGGAGGCATAATACTCCATTGTGTATATGTACCACATCTTCTTTATCCATTCATCCGTTGAAGGGCATCTTGGTTCTTTCCACAGTTTGGCGACCGTAGCCATTGCTGCAATAAACATTGGGGTACAGATGGCCCTTCTTTTCACTACATCTGTATCTTTGGGGTAAATACCCAGCAGTGCAATTGCAGGGTCATAGGGAAGCTCTATTCTTAATTTCTTCAGGAGTCTCCACACTGTTCTCCAAAGTGGCTGCACTAACTTGCATTCCCACCAACAGTGTAAGAGGGTTCCCCTTTCTCCACATCCTCTCCAACACACGTTGTTTCCTGTCTTGCTAATTTTGGCCATTCTAACTGGTGTTAGGTGGTATCTCAATGTTGTTTTAATTTGAATCTCCCTGATGGCTAGTGATGATGAACATTTTTTCATGTGTCTGATAGCCATTTGTATGTCTTCGTTGGAGAAGTGTCTGTTCATATCTTCTGTGATGGCAGATTTTCTTTACCATAATTACAATCAATCACTTGGAGGAGTAGATTTTAATCCTTGTTATGGGTTGAACAGTGCTCCCCCAAAAGATATGCTGAAGTCCTAAACCCTGGTACCTTATTTGGTGACCTTATTGGAAACAGGGTCTTTGTAGGTATTATCAAATGAAGATGAGATCACTACGGTAAGTCCTGATCCAATATGACTGGTGTGCTTATAAGAAGAGGACAATGCCATGAGAATGACACATGGTGGTGGGGGGGTGGGTGCCATGTGATGACAGAGGCAGGCACCGCAGTGACACAAGCTGAGGAACACCAAGGATTCACGGCTGCCACTGGAAGGTAGAGCACTAAGGAGGAAATCGCCCCTATAGGTTTCAGAAGGAGCATGACCCAGCTGCCACCTTGGTTTTGGACTTCTAGTTTCCAGAAACTCTTGAGACAACAAATTTCTGTTACTTTAAGTTGCCTAGTATGTGGTACTTTTTTATAGCAACCTGGGAAACTAACACGCTCCTTTAGACTGGAAGCTTCCTGAACGAAAGGTCTCTATTTTGTTCCCTTGCTGTATTCCCTGTGTACTTAGTGATATGGATAGGAACACAATAAACATTTGTTCAATGAATGAATGAACCACACTGGGTTTGCAGTCAACTAAAACCCTAGGTTTCTCCTCTCAAAGAAATCAATACAGATAAGTTGCTTAGAGTCCATTTTGTTTCACTGATAAATTTAAAACCCACATTCAGAATTCTAAATTTTATATTACTTGGGATTATGTTGTATTACAAATCCATCAATCAATATAGTAAATACCTTACTTGTCTTTACATCTTCGAATTTAAAGCATGTCTTCTATCTCAATCCAATGATAAATGATTAAAAGTGTTAAACCTGACAGGGCCAAGGGCAGAGTACCATGGCACGTCACCAAGAACATCCAAGCTGGTATCGACCCATTAATCAACACTCTGAGCATATCACGCAACCAACTAGAAATCCACATCTCTCTCCAGCTCATCCAAAGGTTATCACAACACATAATGGGAAATCCTTTCTAAAATCCTAATGTGTTATATTTAATCTTCCCAAATCCACCAGCCTAACAGCCATGTAAAAACAGAGCATGGAGTTTAGAAGGCATCACCTGTCCTTGGTGAACACATGCCATTTGGAAATCTGTCACATCCCACCTGCAAACCACAAACTAAGAGTCTGTTGGTGGACTGTGCCCAGGACCCACATCTGTGGTTTCCAGAATCTATACTGGCCTTCATTTTGAAAGTAAGGGTAACAGTCTCTTTCTTGTATTTCAGGGCACCTCCAAGATAACGGGTGGTCACTCCACACTCATATCTACCAATGATTTTAATATCACAAGGTATAATTCATCCAGGCCTAAAATGCAAACTAGCTGAAAGTATCTAGGATCTATCTCACCATTTTGGTTTATGGGCTCCCTTTCAGTTATTTCTCCTTTCTTCTGTTTAGATAACACCTTTCTGGCAAAGAGAAAAAGCAAAATAGGGATGCTGGTCATTTAGAGAATGTTCTAAGGTGCAGGCAAATGATTTCCTTGGCATCAAAAGACAAATATTTTATGAATATTACAAAAAAGTGTAGTTTGTACAAACACTTTCAACCTTCTAAAGTCTCACTACTCACCCTCTCTATTTGGTTTATCTTGTGCCAACAAAGACCAAGGTTTGTTTAAGAATCTTTCACTGGAAGGTTTCAACAAATCCTGCTTGCGGGAATGTCCTTGTTTGCAAGCAACAAAACAAAGTTTCATCATCTATGGCTCTAGCAGCATCGCGTTATTTAATGTACTCAGCACGAGTTCACATGCACCCAGTCATCACCAGCAAAGCACAAAGAATCCTACTGCGATAATTTGAAGGTAAACAGCTCATTGTCAAAAAAAAAAAAAAAAAAAAAAACCCAGGCAAACAAATCCTTCCAGATTACCACTTAAGCCTTCCTTAAGACTTGCCAGTCCTACAGTTCATTCAACCAAACCCCTATTGTGTAAAGTCAACATTTTTCTGTTGAGTGAAAAGATGATTTATTGAGGAATAAGAAGCAAATACAACAAATACCAATAATTATAACTATGATTTTTGACTACATTCTTGTTTCATATTCTAGAGCTTATTTTTTCCCCTTAAGACTTCTAAACACTTCCTTTTTCTTCAAACAGAGAAATACTCATACACCAATTATCCTTTCTAATGGGGGCATACAAAGAGCCTCACACATCTAAGATGCTCAATGAAGATATTTTTCAACTTAAAAAGTCAAGGCAATCTCCTTGTGGGTGGAAAGGCTAACTTTAACACAAATATAGCAAAAATACCAGGGAAATATGTGGAAAATGGTTCCATGTTAGATTACAATGTCATTTAGACACAGGAATAAAGAGTCTATCTAGTTCTGAGTCATTCTTGACTTTTGCCCCAATCAATAATTTTTAGTAATTTCTCCACCTCCAACAGTTAAAGTACTATCACTACACAGCAGGTAAGTAAAGAGAAACTGGTCACCAATGCCAAGATCTTGTTCCTAAGAGCATATTGTGGCTCTGTATTTTTCCCTAATACAAAGAACACAGGAAAAAAAAAAAAAAAAGTGAAAGTTACAACTATGTACATAAATGCATACACATTTCAGCCAGTTATTTTACTTATTCTGGAGGTTGAAAATGAAAGGTGAAGGGGTGGGCAAATAGCTTTTACTCATCCCTTCGCAATGCCAATAATCACAAAACAACCATTACTGCTATCCTTCCAGGCAGCCAACAGAAATTTAAGAGGGCCCTCGTGCAAAGTTAAACACCTCTAGAAAATTCAAAGGGAATCAGGTGTAGTTATATTGCCATCCACACTCATTTGATCTTATAGTTAAGTGATAAAAGCAGATTCCTAAAAGTAACCCAGTACAGGAAAAGCTTTAGAGGGCTTTAGAGGAAGGCAGGCGGGTGTTTGCCTCTCAGCTCTAATCTTCTCACTGCTAAGAATGAAGATGTGAGTCTCACAGGATAGCTCTGAGGGTCAGATGAGGTAAGACATGTGAAGTGCCCACTACTGAACAGGTACTCAATGGAAGGTAGTAGCCGTTGTTAACTTATTTATTATAATATAAACCAAGGACACATGCTTGACATTCACATCTTGGAATGCCCAGTATAATCCATTTACAACAGCCATTCATCTTTAGTTCAAAAGATTTGTAGATTGAGAGAAATTGAGATTGAGAATGAAATAGACTGCTCGTCTAGTATTCTAAGTTTTCCAGGAGAAACCTAAGGCCAGGGATAGAGAGTTAATGGGACTGGCTCAGAATGCAGGTCTCTCCACTCCACCCAAGCTGTGCTGAAAAGCAAAACATGAGAAAAAATGTAGAACACATATAAGAACCACAAATTAAAATGACAGAGATATGTCTAAAAGATCAAGAATTATACTAAAGATGATGGACACATTTTCTAGTTAAAAGTCAGAGTACAGACCGAATTTTTTTAAAGTTATAATTCTATGTGTTATTACAGAGAAACATCAAACCAAAAGAACCTGGAAAAAAAAAAGAACCTGGAAATGCTGGAAGTACAGAAAAAACAACCAGGCAAATGCCAGTAATAAATAAATGGAAACAGGAAAAAACAAGTAAATATATACTAATAAAAAACAAAGCTGCGGTAGCTGCATTAACATAAGGTACAATAGGGATTTAAGACAAAAACCTTTTAAGGCCATTTCATAATGTGACTAGATTAAACTTGTTGGGAAATTATTCTAGATTTGTATGCAGTAATCAAATAACCTAAAAATACATGATGCAAAAATTGAGAGAACTATAGAAAGAAACTGACAAATGCATGCCCACAATGGGAGTTTTCAACTTCCCTCCCTCAATTTTTGATGTTAAAGAAAAAAATTATCAATGCTGCAGGTAATTTGAAAGTCATAACTGATTAGACTTAGTTCACTTACAATCATAATTAGAATATGCTATATGTCAGTCACTACTCTAGCTAGTGGAGATAGAGCAGTGAAAAAAACCCAGCCTTTACCCTCATGGAAATAATATCCCAGATGAGGAAACAATAAACTCTATGGAAATAAAGGCAGAGCCCAGACATGCACAGAACCTTGCAATCAGAGAATCCATACTCTAATCTAATCTAGCATTTAGAGAATTCATACTCTCTTCAATGCCATGAGAAACATACACAAAAACTGATAGAACTTTAGACCAGTTAAAGTAAATCTCAACAAATTTCAAAGGAAACTAAATTATAAAATCTGACCACAATGCAGGTTGGTCAGTTACATCAATCACAAATCCATTTTAAAACCCAAAGTTTTGGACATTTGTGAATATACTGAAGAAATTCAGAAAAACTTGATAGCTTTCACAGAGCTGCAGGTTTAGAAAATCTTCCAAGTTTTAAATGTCCTACTTGTATGAAAATAACTACACATAAGTTATTCAAGTAGAGTTGGGCTGAATTTCTTAATATATTTATCCCAAAACTTACCAGTTCCTTCCAGTGTTTTTTTTAAACACTGTTCACCATTTAAAAAGTTATCCTATGTTGAAAATTTAAACCTCTTTTGCATATCTTCATTTTAACTTCATTTACCACATTCTCTGTACTCATTAGGACTTAGGATCAGCTATCAGTGACAGAAAACTTCAGAAAACTGGGGTGCCTGGGTGGCTCAGTGGTTTAAAGCCTCTGCCTTCAGCTCAGATTCTTAATCTCACCAAACAAACTAAGGGTTGCTGGGGGGAGGGGCGGTGTTGAGAGGGGGGTTGGGTTATGGACATTGGGGAGGGCATGTGCTATGGTGAGTGCTATGAAGTGTATAAGCCTGACAATTCACAGACCTGTACCCCTGGGGCTAATAATACATTATATGTTAATAAAAATAATTTTTAAAAACATATACTTGAAAAAGTCACAAAAGACACTTATCCTTACTTGATATTAGCTAGGATTAATTCAATGCTTCAAGGGAGGCTAAGAACCTAGTTTTTATTTCGGCTGTTCATATATATATGCGCAGGTGAAAACTGGGGAGATGTGGAGAAAAACAACAATTTCTATGAGGTCATCTGAGAAAACGTGATAAAATATAGTCAAGAATCCTGTCCAGTCTCTCTTCTCAGCCATTTACCAGGTGGTACCAATGAGTGTATGGCATGCTCAGGTCCCTATATGCATATTCAGCCTTGCTTCACTGGGGCCAGTAGGGTTTTCAGTGTCTGGGGCATCAAGCATAGTCTGGATCATTCTTGTCTTCTTGCCTGGAAGAGCTAATGTTGCTGAAGAAACCTGTCTTTAAAGCACAGTCTGATATTCTGTAGCTTCCGTTAAGAGAACTTCAGTTAAAAGAAATGCCAAATACAATTTTCTGGACACAGCCCACTGGGTCCTATCTCCCTAAGAAGGAAGCTGCTTGACAGAAAACTTTAAAGTGGGAGAGGAAAGCATTAAGGAACTTGCCCTCACATTCGGGTTTGATTTCTTCCTTTTACAATCCGTGGCGGGCTAACAATGTATCATTCTGGCCATGGACACGAGAGCAGCTGGGCTTTCTTCAAGGCTTTGCTTTGGGTTTTCCTCCTTAGCCAAGCATATCCCAGCACTCATGCTAATGAAGGACTTGCTGCCAGGAAGCCAAAAAGAGGCCAGGCCCAGCCCAGCGCCACTTCTTCCAGGGAAAAGCCCATCTCTGGGGCTCCTGGCACAACCTCTGGGCTGGGTCTTGCCATGGCCATCCTCACAGCACGGTCTGGCCCAGGGGCAGGAGCCCAGAGGCCCTCAAAAGATGGCAATCTGCTATGGATAAGACAGCCAAACTCTCCCACAGTGATTCCTCAGCCAAGACGTTCACACACACTAACAAGATAGAAACCGTGTGCCTAGAATTAACTATCAAGGGACTATCAGAACTCTCCCAAATGAACCTGATGTGAATTCTTCCAGTCCTACACTGTCCCCTTCCCACCAATCACAAAGAACAAGCACGTGTGTGTGTCTGTGTGTGTGTGCGTGCACGCACACATGCACGCATGGGAAAAGCACAGCTGAAGTATGCCAAACATTGCCTAGACTCTGTGAGGCTTTCCTTCCATTTTTCTGGGGGAAAAAAAAATGTCTTTTGACCTCCCTCTATCAAAATATACAGTATTGTATTTTAAATATATTTTTCCTCAAAGGCAAGTACCCTAAAAAGTCTCAAGGACAACAAAAAAGACTAATAGAAAAAAAGATATAGTTACTTTACATATATATTAGCCTAAGTAATAACATCAGCAAATCGGTGACAGTTAATGTCATTATAGTACTATGATTAAGCCTGAAGTAGGTTCACAAAGGTCATTTCAGACACATTTTAGCTTGAGGTTAAAATTTTAAGTGACTTTAAAACAGGTAACAGATTGTATTTGCTTTTAAGATACTTAAAAGCTTTTTTTATATAGCAGCTCTGTAGTCACAAATCAATACTGGAATATGAAATAAACATGCCACTCTATTTAAAAAGATCTCTTTCTTTGAAGACTTGGAAATCTGTAAATATAAAAATGCTAACACTACTGCTCATGGGACTTCCCAATTATGCCCAATTACCTCAATTTAAAACATCAGTGAGTATCATTCTCATTCCCGTAGCCTCAACTCATCACAGGAGCTCAGTTACTCCTTGGGGCAATTCATACACCTCACTGCCCATCAAAATTCAAACATCTTTTCTCCCCAAAGCCCAAACTGTGAACCCAATCTATATTTCTATGAGCCTTATCCTCTTTATGATTAAATCAGTGAATACAAGTAAAGTGCTTAAAACAGTGCCTCGCACAGAGTATGTACTCAGTAAATGTGAGCTATTACTAGTATTCCTCTTCTTTCCTTCTTTCTTTCCCAGGTCCCCTGCCCCCTTCCCGTTCCATCCCACCTTAGGTCAGTCAAGGCGAGTTATGGGCTATTTTGTCAATAGGCCCTATACTTTTCAGAGTCCTTTGCTTATGCTGTTTCCCTTCCAAGAAAAAGAATATCTTCTTAATCTCCTTTTCCTTTCCAGATGTCCTTTTCTTTCTAAGTCTTTTTCAAATCCTACCTTCTTCAAGAAACTTTCTCTTAATCCCCACAAGTGGAAGTGATCTCTATTTGAGGAGTCCTTATGGACTATATATCCTGTCGGCACCTCTCTGGATATGGCATTCAGCACCTGTGCCCTAGACTAGAGCACCATATGTATTTGGCTTATCACTTTCCTCAGCACATACACATTTGATAAACCTGCTGGGCAGAAACTTTGTTCTATGTAGCTTCATATAACCCCTTCGGAACGTACCACACATCCCCTTAACTGAAAAATATACTAAAATATTTTTAATTGTTTAACATTTTTTAAAATTTTAACACTTTTTGTGTTGAAGAAATTTTTTAATTTCTTTCAATTTTTTAATTGAAAGAATTAAAGATTTTACATATACATATATTATTATAAATAAAAATACATCTTCCATGTATCTCTAAACTTGATAGGACTCTGCTTTGAAATAGTTGATGAAATGTATGCCATAGTAAGAAACTGTCTACCTTTGGTTATTCTCCCCTTAAACACATTTGCTATTTGTTACACATAATCTGTTTTAAGATTTAAAACTCATTTGTCGCTTTTCAAAGTTTCAAAATGATACCAATTCTAAAATCAATACCAAATAGTATTCAAAACTAAATATAGATTGAAGTTGTGTGTTTCAGTATGGTAATCAATAATAATTTCTTTTTACAGAACACTCTTATTTTCCCCAATTCATTGTTGAGGAATAAGATTGAGGATAAGATTCTATGACATGTGCTACTGGTAGGCAGTCATGGTAGACTGGATCCATTACCAGGGTCCACAGAAGAAGCAGCAAGTACTCTTCTTGGGTCAGTCCGGAAGGCTTTATGGAGAAGTCAAAGTAGAGAATATTTTAAGCAGTCAGAAAGAATCAGTTTAGCAACCTGAATGTGAACATCTCTTTGAGGAGCCTGGCCACTCTTGCTCAGAAGACCTGGAGAAACTCTCATCTTCTGTATATAAGTGACGTTAATGTAAATGAGGGGGACAAGATGCAGTAGCGGGGGGGGGGAAGACGGTCTGGGGGTTTGGGGCAAAGCTGAGGGAGGCAAAAAGCAATGGGCAACAGGCACCTACATATAAGGTAGTGTCGGAGGCAAAAGAAGAGCCCAGTAATTCCATCCACAGCGGAGGCTGATCTGGGGGCACAGAGCTGGAAGGGACAGGGTTCAGAGCAAGCAACTGGCAATTAAAATGGGAAAAGAAAAGGGCAGTAAGCATGTTGATACTCCTTAAAGAGAATTCAATCATCAACTTAAAATTTAAGAAATGTCTTGGGGCACCTGGGTGGCTTAGTCCGTTAAGCATCCAACTCTTGATTTCAGCTCCAGTCATGATCTCAGGATCGGGAGACTGAGTCCCGTGCTGGTCTCTGTGCTGAACGTGGAGCCTGCTTAAGGTTCTCTCTCTCTCTCTCTGCCCCTCCCCCTGCCCCATTGGCACACACTCCCTCTAAAAACAAACAAGCAAACAACAATAACAAATAAAATTTAAGAAGGGTCCTGATAAGTTCCTGGAATGAGACACATTCATAAAGTGTATGCAAATGGATCACCTCTGTGACTTTTACTTTTGCTGCTGGTACCGACGCTCACATTTATCAAGGGCATTCTAGGTTTCAGCAGCTGGGCTAAGTGCGTTACATGTATTGCCCAATACCCCTATGAGGTAGGTACTCTCACTATCCTTACTTCATAGATGAGATAAATAGAGAGGTAAATACTAGCCAGTACCTATCAAAGTCAGCACACAAAATCAAGTCTGCCTGACTCTTCATAACAAAGCATAATGTGAGCATTAGCTTTTTAGAAGCCACGTCATAAAGCCTCACAATTTAAGAGATAACAACAAAAAACGAACTACTTCTCCTTTTCTTCCTCTTTTTTTGCTAAGGTTTCTTTCTCATGGCAGCCCTTGAAGTTTTTGGCTGGTCTGCACCATCTAACGAGACAAGCACAGAGTTTACATTTCTGCCAGAGCCGACAGTTTCCCAGGATGAGGGCGGGATTGAGGAAACAGTGGTTTGAGGAGCGAAGCGCTAACCAACACATCCCAGAAAGTGAAGCAGAGGCAGTCCTCTGCCAATAAATAGTCCAGTTATGAAGCACACATTCTAAACTGAGCTGAAACACTATCCAGAGTGTGCCTTAAGGAAAGAAACTTGTCCCCACAGCCTGGGTAAAGCCAGTGTTTGTGAATGGTGACCTCACTGAGCTCAATATAGCATGCAGAGGAGGAACCCAGAGTGGATGGAGTTGTAGGATACCCTCCCTTTAGTTCTGGAGGTCGTGTAGCAAACAAAAAGGAAGGAAAAGGAATACATATTTGAGACTATCCACTGGGGAGAAACAAAACAAAACAAAACAGTTAAAAGAGGGGGTTCATTTTACCACAGGCTTTGAGATTTGAAAATAAAAAAGCATAGTTGGGGGCATGCACAGCTCTCCCATTAGGATCTGGGTGCCTGACGTACGTTTCTCCATTAATCCCTCATAACCACCTCAGGGCAAGCACTGCCTCTCCTTCAGACGGACAGCTGCTGCTCAGAGATGTTCAGATACTTGCCTAAGATCTCTCAGAGCCAGATTTGAACCTAAGGTTGTAGAGCTCCAACATACATGCCCATTCCTCTAAGTCAAAAAAAAGTGCCGAATTCTTACTGTTCTCATGCTCCCGGCAGCCCATCTGACACCCAAATGATGAAAGAAAGACAATCTGGAGGTTGTCATTAAGATGGTGCCAAAAATATGTGCAAATCACTTCGGGATTTTAAAGCCTTATCGCCGATAGAGTGTCACCCTCCGAACTCATGAACCACTACCATCTTAAGACTGAAAGTATAAGAATTATTAAAATATCAGCAATGGAGGAAAAGTCTTAGGAGCCAGGAAGAACAAATAAGCATCATAACTTATGTTTTCATTAAAATTTTTAACATATATTAAAACTCATTTCTTCTAGCTACAAAAACCTCCAGTGATCTAAGAAGGCTTCTTGCAATAAAAAAACTGGGGATTTTACTGATTCTATTAAAACATACAACATTTTTGGGGCACCTGGGTGGCTCAGTGGGTTAAAGCCTCTCCCTTCGGCTCGGGTCGTGATCCTGGGGTCCTGGGATTGAGCCCCACATGGGGCTCGCTGCTCAGCAGGGAGCCTGCTTCCCTTCCTCTCTCTCTCTCTGCCTGCCTGCGATCTTAAATAAATAAATAAATAAAATCTTAAAAAAAAAAAAACCCCAAAACATACAACATTTTCTGAAACACTATATTAATTTTATATAATTTATCTAGTTCATTCTTTACCCATGTCTTGGGTTCTCAAATAGCTAATATTCTCCATTCTCCCCGTATTTCTAAATTCAAAACATTATTTCAAAACAAATGAAGTCTTTTGTTATTATAAACCACATTTTTCATGTTTTTATTTTGTTTAGATTTTATTCCAAATGGCCTCTGATAATATCAAGCACGTTTCCCTTCTATTACCAAAAGTTTTTCTGTGGCCTCGTTCTATGCCTGGGAATTAACTGTTGTAATGCAGTAGGAGTCAACATTATTTTTTTAAATCCACAGAAGGAATCTGTCTGGAGGGATGAAAAGGGAGAAATGAGCAGAGATGTTAGATACGTATTTGACACACCATTTAACATTTTACATAGAATTCCCACTTAACTCCTTAGCAGCACAGAGCATCTGCTCTAACTCTGTGGTCTCCAGTTCCAAACTCCTCTTGGGTACTGCTTATGGGGTACCCAGCCTCCATGTAAACCCTCACAACATGGAAGCTTCACAAGGGCAGAGATTTCATTGGACTGCTTTGTTCACTGGTGTATTCCCAATACCTAGAGTGCCTGGTACATAGTAGATGCTCAAGTAATTCCTGAATGGATGATTGTCACTATCTTTTTCTTAAACGTTGACCAAGTACGTCCAGTAAAGAATGACCGGGATATCGTGAGGGGTCCAGAAACCATGTGACCACTTGAGCAATGAAAGCAGCAGCAGGTTTTTGGGTATAAAAGACAGGGATAGAGCTGGGGCCCAGAGACACCCCTCCTCTTAGCCCAGCCTATAAGCCTAAGAGTTACCAGCCCTGGGTCTGGGCAAGTCCCCGGAGTCTCCATCTTTCCATCTTTGAAACAGAACTGCTACAAGGATTAAATACACGAGAAAGGCGTCTGGCAAAAAGCAAAGAACTTATGAAAAATAAATTGGTTCTTGTTCTACATTTAGCTTCTTTTCACTCTTGGGGGGAAGAAGAAGACTTAGAAACGATATTTCTTCAGATATGTGAATGGCAATGTGTAAGCAAGACAGTAATACTATCTATATTACACAGGACACAAAACTCCAAATAAAGGATATAATATAAAGAAGACTAAAATATTGACCCAATAAAATGCAGACCTCCCTAATTAAGAGTGTTTCTACCCATAAGAAGCTGCCTACCAATAAAGGTGTCAGATTTCTGTCATTTATTTTTAACACAGGACAGGTGATTCAGAATGATTCAGAAATTCGCAGAACCAGGTATCGTTAAAAGGGTATTAGCTAAGGTATCTGCCAACTCAGATTCTCTGATTTAATGATAGGATTTCTTTTTTGTGGCTGAAATAACCTACACTTTTCATGATTCTCTGCATATGTATAAACCAACAGTCAAGATTGTAGGTAGACAATTTACACCAAAGTCCATATTGCCAAAAAATCTTCCATCCCAATCAACATCCTTGTCTCAAAAACATGGCAATCATGTAAATGCACAGTGACTAGAAAACAAAAGAAAACAAAAAAAACCCAAAAGGTATGTGCTCATAATAGTGATGACTTTGGAAATGTGTCAAGGGGTATTACACCACTACATATCTGCTATTCAGATCAAATAAATATTGATTCGGTAAACAGTTCTCAAGTTTAAAGGTTCACCTGATGCAACAAGTCTATTTTCAGGCTAGCAACTGTGATTCCTCTTTCTTTCCCCATTCCCCTGTAGAGAATATTTAATTCACAGCAGCAGGTCCTGCCTCCACCAATGTCCCTGCAAACAGCAATGTCCTACAAGACCAGGAAGGAAACAAAACAAAACAAAACAAAACAAAACAAAACTCTATCTAATTTTACTTTTCTGGCCCAGACAACAATGATGCTAAACACCAGGAATATTCAGATCTCACAACTAACAGATTTTATCTTTCTCATTGCAGTAAAATTTATCAGAGTCCCACTGCCTTTATCTTCATTACTGTTATGCTTCCAAGACTTCAGGTAGTTGTGATTCATGACTTTGAAAAAGTAGCATCTGCTGGATGATGAGGCTTTACTTGATCATCTTCACGAGACCACATTTTCGGCTCAATGAAAGTATAGTGAAGCTAGCCTAAGAGATGAATACAGAGACTAAGAAGTAGGGAAAAGATTCCCCCCTGCCCCCCGGCAAGACTGAGTTTTGTTTCCACTCAGGATAGCTTTAAGAGGAGAGGGAAATCTGGAAAACTTAAAAGTTTAAGTTACTCCAGAATTCAATGCAAGGAGTCAACTGCCGCAGCCGCTGCTACTATTTCCCAACTTCTTCTTTTCCACGTGCATTTTTGGGAGGGGAAAAGATTTTTGGAATGCATACAGTGTGTCCTGGCATATTTAAAGAGAGCTAGAGTAAAAAGAGATTTTTTTTCCTGGGCTGCATTTTCATGCCACACTCTTTTCACAGTGTCAGGGACTCTGCTGGGTTCCTCATCAGCTGCTCCTCCCAACTCCCAACCTATGTTTTAGTGCAGGTGGTATTTTTAAAAGATTGCTCTCTGGTTCACCATATACCTTACTATTTTGCACTAACTGGTTTCATTCATTTGCCATTACAAATGACCCAGGGAACTGGACCCAGGGAACTGGAACCAAATCAGTGGGAGCCTCTGTGAGGTCAAGGAAGCTTCATGAATGTGAAGAAGGGCTTCTGCTCCCAAGTAATCCTTTAAGAGTGGAGCATGTACATCCTTGATATTTACACGCTATTTGTGAGTTGAGATAAGCTCAAAACTTTCTTTATCGACCTATGCTATTACATAGATGTATACAAAAGGCAACTGATCCGAGAATCAACAGAAACTTCTTAAATCTTAGAAAAATAACCAGGCAATATTTTAAACTTCTTTTTGTATGAATGAAGGTAAAATACCTCATGATTTTATTTTTATTTATTTAGTTAGTTTAGAGATAATTTGTAACTATAAAAGTACTTTAACACCTGTTCAGATGGTTGCTAAAGAAAAAAAAGGATAATAATAAGTGTTAGGATGTGGAGAAATTATAATCCTCGGGCACTGTTGGTGGGAATGTAAAATGGTTTAAATGGTTTGGTCACTATGGAAAACAGGATAGCAATTCTTTAAAAAATTTAGAAATAAAATAACCATATGATCCAGCAATTTTCCATTTCTGAGCCTATACTCAAAAGAACTGAAAACAGGGACTCGAAAAGATATTTGCACATCCATGTTCATAGCAACATTATTCACAATAGCCAAAAGATGGAATCAATCTAAGAATCCTTTGACAAGGGTTCTTTTCAAGTGAATGAATAAACAAAATGTGGTCTAATCACACAATGGAATATTATTCAGTCTTTAAAAATGGGATATTCCAGCACATATTACAACAGGGATGGACCTGGTGGGCATTATGCTAACTGAATAAACCAGTCACAAAGAGACATATACTCTTTGATTCCACTTATATGAGGTATCTACAGTAGTCAAATCCATAGAATGATGATTATCTGGGATTGAGAGGAGAGGAAAAATAAGTAGTCAATGGGTAGAGAGCTTAGTCTTAAAAAATGGAAAGGTTATAGAGATTGCTTATACAACAATGTGAATGAACAGTACTGAAATGTACACTTAAAAAGGGTGAAGGCAATAAATTTTATGCTATGTGTATTTCAACATAATTTAAAAAAAGTTTTTGAAGAAAAAAAGACTTTAGGAATGTTCAGAAAGTCTACATATAGTTTGTTCCAGAACAACTTGGGATTCTATATTTTTTATTTGAGAACGAGAGAGAAAGAGAGACAGAGAGAAGAGTGTGTACAAGTGTTGGGGGGAGGGGCAGGGAAAGAGGAGGAGGAATTCCAAGCAGACTCCTCGCTGAGTGTAGAGCCCAACGCCGGCTGATCTTACAACCCTGGAATCATGACTTGAGCCAAAACCAAGAGTCAGATGCTCAACCAACTGAGCCAACCTGGCACCCTGGGTTCTATTTTTTAATGACAGATATTGGAGTATATGCCCCTAGGGTTTAGAAAAAAAGCCATGTCATTTGTTACTCTGTTTTGGGTATAGAGATACTAGTAATATTGACATAGAGTGTTAAGTGTTAAGGGCTTAATTTTGTGTCTGCGTCTGAGTACACAGAAAAGTTCTGCCCTTGGTGGGCATTCCGTAACTACTGAGTGACCACATGTTTTAAAACAAACAAACAAAAAAGAAATTATAAAGCTTACAAAGTTTTCTTTGGGCCAATGAGCTAAAGACTTCATTTGGTTAGAAATGCTAACTAATGCTGTCCATTGTTGGTTCCACATGTCCCAGTTTGTCAAGAAGTGGCCCTAGTAGAGGTTCCAACTCTCTCAGTTTTAGCTTTCAGAGTCTGTTGTAAATGGGAAATTTTTTCAATGACAGGTTGCTGTTTGGGCTTCGTAAAACCCCCAATTTAGTACCCCGCAGCAGCAAGTTCATATAAAATGTCTGTTGCCCTTGAAAAGCTGATCTAAACTATGTTCTGCCAGGAGATGTCATTTAAATGTAGTAATTTTTAAAACATATGTTGATTAAGGCTTTCGAGACAGATATTACTTGAATACAAAGCTAATTCACTGAACTGTATCCCCTGAATAACAATAACAAATGTAGTAACTGGTAATAACAGGATTTTCAAAAGCAGTAACATGTTAACTCTAATTCAGGTCATAAACTAGCTCCATTTATTTGGAAAAGCAGTAACTAAAGGTGATGACTCACAGGGGAACTTCTTGAGAAAACACATTGGCTTTTTTTTTTTTTTTTTTTGGAATAACTACAAGGTGCTCTTCCACGCAAAGTTAAAGGGAGGCTATAAATGGATGAAGATGTAGATTTTTCTTTAAAAGTCACACAATTACCCTCCCTATATTCACTGTTCATTTTTATGCTTTGAAAAGTTTGCCCATTCTCCTAAAGTTAGCATTTAAAGTCAGGCTTGAGGGAGAGGGAGTATAGGAAGAGAACGAGGCAGAGGAGGGAAGGCAGATAGTGATGCTGGTTTCCCCACACACTAGTGTTCTCCCCAAAGTCTCTGCCAAGTGCATGTAACAATGCTCTTCAAGGCTGACCTTATCCAAAGGAGAAAACACAACCCGCGTGCCAAGGACAGCAGCAGCCAGTTAAGGATGACACCCAGAGCATGGTCTACAAAGGAGTTCAGCCTTGACAACTGAGGCTCTGCTGAGCACTAGGCTCAGGTTTAACTAGACAGTTGGCCCATTCACTTCCAACTAAAAGAAGAATGGTGAGGGAGGAGGGGGAGGGGGAAGATGGAAAAGGAAAGAGGACAAGGGGATGAAGACAAGGAGGGGGAGGGCAAGAGGGAATGAAAGGGGAGGAGGGGGAGGAAGAGGACAGGGAGGAGGACAAGGAGACCAAGAGGGGGAGGGGGAAGGAGAGGGATGAAGGAAAGAGGACAAGGGGACTGAGAGGAGTGGGGGAGAGGAGAAAACCTGGAGTCTGCTGTAAATGCTTCCTTGATTACAAGCTGAATTATCTTAAGCAGCTACAGCGGCCCCTGCCCCCACTCCCCAGTACATCCCAACTACATATCAGGGTCTCTAACATCTGAGTGGCATTTTATCTGGATAGGGTCAGAAAAGACATCAAGAAGCTCTTGATGGGAAAACCTAGAGGATAATAAATAGGAACACTTTACCTGCCACTTTTCTTCCACAGCAGGAAAGGAGTTTAAGGGATCTTCTGATGCTCTAAGCTCCTCTTTTTTAAAATACTGAAATAGAGTTGGAAAAAATCAGCATTTACTGGGAATTAAGAAAGAGAAAAATGTGGATTTTTTTCCTACAGCTGTAGATATTCTCAGCATTTGTTTTTAAATATGAAAAAATCATCATTTATGTTTCCAGTTAGGAAATTTTGACTTTTCTGTAGAAGTCTGCACACATACAATCTCCAGCTCACTCTTCCATGGTACATACATCTATGCAGAATAGTTAGGCATGATTCTGCTTGGAATGATATGGGACAGGCATCTTCTGAGCCTAAAAATCTCATGATTTATTAAAACCAGCAATGCTGTGTTTGATGCCTTCAAAGGTGTGGAAAATTCAATTCAGGAAATAATTTCAGTCTAGTTCTGTTGAAGTGGACACTGGAGAAAAATTACTTTCTCTACCTGGAAACACTAGTTTACATACATCATTTTGTTGGGGGCCAAAAAAAAAAAAGAACAAGGATTCTTGCATTTTTTTTAAAGATTTTATTTATTTAATTGACAGAGAGCAATCACAAGTAGGCAGTAAGGCAGGCAGAGAGAGAAGAGGAAGCAGGCTCCCCGCTGAGCAGAGAGCCCGATGTGGGGCTTGATTCCAGGACCCTGGGGATCATGACCTAAGCCGAAGGCAGAGGCTTTAACCCACTGAACCACCCAGGTGCCCCAGATTCTTGTATTCTTTTTTCACCTTTTATGTCGTGTAATAGAAATTACACTTGGTTCAATAAGACGAGCAGTTTTCTTCCACTTCTTGAAGACGGCCTGAATTCTGATTCATGCATACAAAGTTATAAGTGAAATTATATGGTTTAACTTTACCGGTTCCCCTGATCTAGTGGGTCATGTATTAAAACTGTGCATGATGAAGTCAAGTTTTCAACTGGGCTTTCCATTACCACTTGCACCAGCTGCAGCTGCTGTCTGCGTCCCCACTTGCCAAGTCACCCCCCGTGGCAGCCACATCAACCCGCTGGCCTCCCGCACCTTTTGACGTCACACAAGAGTCGATCAACAGAAAGTCAAACATTAGCAACCGGACTTAATAATTTCAAAATTGGGGGATTACAGACATGATGGGGTTCTTGAGGGCTTAAGGTTTCAAATCCTTAAAAACATTAAGTTACTATTATTCCAATGTCGTGCACTGACATCAAAGTGCCTGCAGTTTTCACAGTCACTGGAGCAATTCATCAGTTTTAAAAGTATTCGGGCATGAAACGTGCCTAGAGTTTGCATTGTAGTAAAAATTTAAAAATACTTTAAATATTGTATAACTTTTAAAGTGGCAATGCTAGGTTTATCCTTCACATTTATTTTGAACTCTGCAGCAAAAATGACCAGAATAATGTAAATATGCTGTTCATTATACAGAAGGTTCATACAACCCATTTCAGTGAGATAAAATGCACTATCAACAGAAATTTTATGCAAAGTCTGTTCTTTGTTTGGTTCACTGAACTAAGTGCAAACCATCTGTTACCTATGATAATCAGAAAAAGTAAAAAAAAAAAAAAAGAAAGAAAGAAATATCAAACAGTTTTTTTCCCCTATTTTTCCAGATAGCACAATAGCACTCCAAACAGAACTTGCTAAAAAGCATCACTGAGGAGGTTTAAATCGTAATGACTTTAGATAGCTTAAAACCCACATTTAAAGTCATTTTATTTTCAGGTTAAGATGACATTTTTCCTTTTTTTTTGGAAAAGCAAGCCATTAAAAAAAAATTATTCACATCACAAGAGTGCCACTACATGAAAATATCTTATTCAAATGTTAATTTCCAAGAAAATTTTAAAAATTACGCTAAAGTTGTGCTTTGATTCCCACTTATAAAATTCCTACCACATAACTGGTATATTATGATTCTGATTTGCTTTCAGAAGCAGAACAGTCTGATATAAAACAGTGCTTTTACTACACCAAAATCTTAAAATCAAGTCTTGACTCTGGGCCTATCTCTCCGACCTCAGATAAGTTACACTTCTGAAGATGTCAATTTCTTAACCTTAAAAAGAGAGGTCTAAAATGTCATTCTCAGGAGGTTACCTCCTTGTCTTCCAAAATGGTCTATCACCGTGTTTAGCTGACTTATGCATAGTGCCAAGAACTCAGAAACTGCAGGAACTGTCCACAGGACAGTTTTTCCACATATTGTTGAGTTTAGGATTTGGAATACAAAACCAGCTATCACAACAGTATCTCGCCATTTTTTCCCAGCAGTAGAACCAGATTTCTGGGATACCAAGCCCTCTGCATGTCTTATCATCTAACAAAAGAGTAATTTTGGTTTTAAAGGTGAAACTGTTTCTCAGGAGAGTTTAAAACAGGCACCCGCCCAAGATCTGTTTGCAAAGCTCTAGTACTACAAATTTTATCAACACCCACTGCTGCTTCTCAATGGCATGCAAATGTGCTTTGTGCTCTTTTCTTGATGAATACTGCATACACAAGTCCTACTCCACCTACACAACCACAATGTACGTAATGTACTTAAAGACAGCTCTTTGCAACGAAATATTACAAATCGTAAACACTTATCAAGTTTTGTGAAAGACAAGAATTTCAGTACAGAAATCCACTTTAAAATCTCGTTCTTTGTTAGGCACATTATTAAGCATCTACAGGGCTGCTTTCTAGTCACTCTTGAATTCAGCACGACCTCGTTAGATCCATTAAACTGTACCTTTTTTAACTTCCAGAGCTTTCTATAAGAAAACCTGCACCGGACTGACACTGACACATTAAGGTTAGATTTCAAATGTCTCTCTAAAGATGCTCTGATTTAGATGGGAAAAGAGGGCACTGACTATTCCTATGCATTATTTTTTTCTTTCCCATTTATGTATATATTTACAACTATTCAGTTAAAGTGGTCTCAGTTAAGTTTAGAATCAAATCTATTTCCTGGTCCATTGCCGGACATAGACATCTGTAGATCTGAGAATGTGGAAGATAGATGATCATGTGGAGATAACTGATGTCCTAAGTGTTATTTGACGCTGGGCAACTGCTTCCGTGATGGCACAAATGAGAATGGTCTTCACTGGGTTACTATCACAGCTTTTAACTGGAGCCACACTTACCTCTGAGCCTTTTCTCAGCTCCTCCTTGGAGGCGATGAACAGCCCTCGACCAGCAAGACAAAAGGATGTATGACCCAAAAAGGCCCCACCCTGCCCCAAAACATCCTCTCCTAAGATACTTTTCTAAGGAGTTGAAATGGCTTCTGGATCACAGGATTCTCATCCTGTGGGATCCTAAAACCCTAGGTATGAATTCAGGACAGCTTAAACTGCCAGATACATTACAGAAATTAACAGGGGAATTTGTATTTTTCATGTGTGGTTCTTCTTTTTTCCATGAAAACAGAAACATAATCAGAATGGACAGAAGAAGGAGGGGCTCCTTCTCTATCAAAAAACTGTAAGTACTATTTGTTCAAAGACAGTTGATCCAAATTGTACGAAACTTGTCATGAAACCTTCCACTAAAAAGACAGTAAGTCAATGCAACCTTTCCTTTCCAACCTGAATCTCTTTATTCTTCCACTTGATTTGCTTGTCCAATCTTTTAAGAGTTGGAGAGTTAAATTTCAGAGACTGCTCCAATAGCAAGGACCTCAAGTTATAAATATTAAGATGATTCTACTATGATTACACTAATACATTAAATGATTCTGCTATCTTCCCTTACAAAAAAGTTCATGTACATTTGTCATATACATTGAGAAGCCAAAGAGAAGAGGCTTTGGTAGGGAAGTAACTCTGAATGCCACTGAGTTCCATAGTGATTAAACTGTGAGCCACCAGAGCATCTCATTCATAAGGCACATCCTCAGGGCACAGAGTGGGCACTCACTCTTTACTCTAAGCTGAAATGCACTGAAAAACTCAGTCGTGTTGTTTGTTTTAGGTGATGAAAAAAGTGAACTCTCAGTAGGTTTTGGGCTTGGATGATGCTTCTTATTCTTGTCACTCCTTCAGATAAGTCTAGGGCCACACAGCCTGTCAAAGCTGACAATGCAACATGGTCAAACCTGAACTAGCGATCTCACTTTGCTTGCTTAGCCACAGCCAACATGACTTCATTTTCATGCATACGCTGCCCTGGGGGAAAAAAAGAGTTAGATTCCTAACATGGCCAAGACAGTTCAGATTGTTAAGGAGCCGTTTGGATGGAGTGTCAAATCTCACCCCTGGATCCTTCCAATCAACCGCTCAAGGAAAAACAGAATTAAAGAAACCCCTTAAAAGTTGATGTTGGATTCAAACACAAATGTAAAATTGTATTGTTTAATATGGTCATCAAAATGGCTCAGTAGGTTAAGCCTCTGCCTCCAGCTCAGATCATGATCTCAGGCTCCTGGGATGGAGCCCCACATCCACTCTCTGCTCAGCAAGAGGCCTGCTTCCCCTCTCTCTCTGCCTGCCTCTCTGCCTACTTGTGATCTCTCTCTCTGTATCTAATAAATAAATAAAATCTTAAAAAAAAAAAAAAAAAAGGCTAGGCGGACTAGCCTGAATTTATTGGGCACAGGATTTTCCCAGAGGAAGCCACACCTAAGTTGATACAAACTATCAGTAAGTTTTCATTTAGAATTTTTATGGAGTTGCAAACATCTCTGTAGACTACGAGCCCCATGAGAAAGTAGTAAGTATCCTCTGCTTCAAGAGACCAGGAACAATACAGAACTGAACACAAAGTGAATTTCAAAAGGATAAAAAGAGTCACCATCTAAAGAAAGCTGCCTTTCTGACTGAAAGGGGAAAACTTCATTTAATACAAATGTTCTCTACTTAAAGGAACAATACAAGATATTTGCAAAGACTTTTATTTGCTAATTTGTTTAGGAGAAATTTAAAGTTTTTCTATTCATATAGTATTTTAAAACAATAATACAATGAATATCCACTCACCATCAACCCAAGAACTTAGAATATTTATTGGTCAGAAATGAAGCAGTCAGTAATGGCATGACAACAGTATGCTACAAATGAATAATTAGAATTAATGTAATTCTTAGCACCTAAGGTCCAGTAAACAAAAATCTTGTGAAGTGATTTTTTTGTGAAGAGATTTTTAATAAGGTTTGTCTTCGTAAACTAAAGATGTAAATTAAATACCAGTCCTTCTCATCCCCACCGCCTCTCAGGAACAATCATCAGGTGTTTTCATTTTGTTTTTAATGGTATATTCACAAGAATCTTGAAACCTGGAAGGTGAAAATGTGGCACTCGGTTCCGTGTCTTCATGGAGACCTTCTGTGCACCACCCAAGAACTCTGACAGGAACTGAAATATAATTTGGGTTCTATAGTCTCTTTAAATTTCCTTTCCCCCTTAGGGTGCCTGGGTGGCTCAGTGGGTTAAGCCTCTGCCTTCAACTCAGGTCATGATATCAGGGTCCTGGGATCAAGCCCTGCATCGGATTCTCTGCTCATCACCTGCTTCCCTCTCTCTCTCTGCCTGCCTCTCTGCCTACTTGTGATCTCTCTCTATATATCAAATAAATAAAATCTTTAAAATAAAATTTTAAATAAAATATTTTTTTCTTCTACTAGGTCAACTGTAGGACACTAAACTAAACGTGCTTTCTTTTAACAAATCAGCTCTTCCCTCTCTAATGTGGGAAAGACAAGTCATCAGCACTTTTTGTCCATCCCTTGTCCATTGCAAGCTGAAAGCAAATATTGTAACTGTCACTCAGGTGGAGACACGGACTGCTTTCCTGGTCTTGAGTGGATGTTCTGTGCAAGAAGCAGTAATGGGAGGATGGATGAAGATCTCTTGCGATCTTTCCATTGTTAAGAGGCTCTTGATGGGTTTTTAAACTCATTACATTTGCAAAAATGTGCCATGCTTGCCTAATGTAAGAACTCAACTGTTAGAGTGAGAAATTAAAAATTTCATGTCCTTAATTTGATTGCACTTTTGGAATGGCTTTATTATTCAAGATTTCCATCTAAAATATAATCTCCTAATGGGTTTTAACATTCTTCTAAGACCTTTCAGACTAGTCTGAATTTACAGTTAAACATAATTTTCCAGAAGTCTGGAGTAATAAATAGTAAACAATTTTGCCAGACTAATAATAAGTACTACTGCCCTCCCAAATGCATATTTTGGTGAATAACTATTCAGCCAAATTCAAGTCCAAGTGACTCAAGTTTTACCCAAAAGAAACTAGAGGAGAAGGAAGATTGGTTTTAACAGCAATAGCAGTAACTGTAATGATGATAATACCTGAATTGGGTGGGCATTTAGTCAATGTCAGAAACACAACACATACTTTTTTAAAAAAGTAAAGCTTAGAATAGATTGTTATCTCTTGTCCTGATACCTTCAGCTATTTGTGTCACTCAACTGGCAGCTTTATCATTCCCTTTCCATCGTATGATTACTTGTTAACTCCTTCACTGGGTGATCAACGCCCAGAGAACAGGAGCCAAGTTATTTATTCTTTGCTTCTCTACGGACTCCAGATCTGGGCAGTAAATACATACAATGAACTCCAGATCTGGGCAGTAAATGCATACAACACATACGCATCCAAAATGGATTAAGTAACTGCTGTTCATGGAAGACTCCAAATAGATTATCTCATAAGATATTCTTAGAATCAAAAATGACAAAGTCGTATTTCCTATTCCAAGGCAATCCTAAAGTATCGAAACAATATTCAGTAACTTGGATGCACACACAACTGCTAAACACTATAAATTCTGCGTATGAGTTACAGTAAATTTTGCATATTAGTTTCACAAAAAATCAAATCTAGTTGTTTCCACCAAATGCATACCTTCTTTTGGAAACCAGATAGCAGGAATGGGGAGAGGGAGGGAACATAACCCACATGCTTTGGGAAAATAAACTCTCCATATGATACAGAGATGATTTCACATTCCTACCACTCAGATATATTTCAAGTTCTAGAGATCGTAGTGTGACTTTTAAAAGTAGAAATTGAATCGCATTCTGAAAATCTGCCTTCAGCACACATTGAATGTACAAAACTAAGGCTGAACATGCAAAGAGACCCCATTTTTTCCTATAAGTTTTAACACACAGTCACTTAGTTCCACTATTGGTTACCTCCACTCTCCCTTATTTCACTAGTGACTATTATCATTACCATTGTTTACCCATATAACAGCTAGATACCCAGAGCCAAGGCAAGAAAAGACCCTAACCAACCAATCTTTATCTCTAATAATCAAAATACCAACTCCTTTACCATTTTTTGGTCTACACAGAAGTAAAATAATAAAAAATAAACTTTCAGGTGTACTTTCTTAATTGTTTTGAAGAGATGAGTATTTATTTTTCAGTAGAACACATCCAATTATCTTAAAATCTGAACTAAAAAAAAAGTGGGGGAGGGGCAAAAGTAGAAGAATAAAATGAGAGCCTCTTAATTACAGCATCATTCAGCATTCCTGTGACATGAAGCTCCCTCCACCATGATCACTAGGCTCACTAGGAAGGAGGCTTTGACGGCATAAACAGGATTGTATTACATATAATTGTATAAAGACGTAGGGAGGCTTCCTGAAGCCAGATTGGGTTAAGGAAAGAAAAGAATTTTCCCCAGAACTGTGGGAAAAGCTAGTAAGAATCAACAAGGGACATAAAAATTCTTTGCTGTGTATTGTTCACAAAATATTCCAAAAATGAATACAACATAGGGCTTTTTTTTTTAAACTCCTGAAAAAAAGGTTAAGGAATGTTCTTATATCATCTGTCTCACGGCCGAGACCCAGATTGGCTCGCAAAGAAAGGTACTAATATGCGGCACCAGAAATGAGTATGGATTTTGTTTTTATTTATTTTATTTTTTGAAAAGGGATGGAGAGAAGCATGAAATCAAATTTATAACATATGCAGAATGAAATCATCACATAGGACGCTGTAGCCTGGTGATTCCATCTTGGATGTAAGAACTCCCCAAGAGTTTCAACAACTTATGTCCATACACACCCAGAAAACCGGAACCACAGATTTCCCTGAAGAGAGAGATCCAGCGTAAAATTCTAAATAGGAACCAAGAGATGCAACCCACCTATTTAAATCCAGCCTTTTAAACAAAAACTGCTTTAACTCAAATCTTAAAGTCAATACGAATGGTACTTACCAATGAGAAGGTTAACTCAACAGCAGCAGAGGCCACTCCCAGAAACATTTAAAGTTTAAGAGTCCATAAGCACAAGAAAAACAACAGTGCACTCTGTGTTTCCACAGATTAACATATGCTTATTAAGTTGGACAAGAAAAATTAATAGATAAATCATGTTCTGATTATCCTAACTGAGCTACTGAGAACCTGGAGGACTACTGAGAGCCTGGTGGAAATGAACCCCCAGCTGTTGGTTTAGTTTTGTCAATGGCATCTACAATATTTCCAAAGCCACAAACACCACTTCTAAAACAAAAGCCAAAAAGGCAAGCAAAAGAATATGCAAGAAGAATCAGGACAAATATATAACTACCAGTCAAAACAAACATGTCAAGCATAAGTACTTTTGAGGATGGAACTTAAAGCAGCGTCCTCTCCATATAAGACAGAGTGTATTCTTGCTTTCTGGTGTACATGGTGCTCAAGTCATCTGTTTACAGGTATTGTTACTTGATATAAAATTACAGCAACAAAATAACTACTCATCAATCCCTCAATGAAGGGTTTCCCAAATGCAAACTACCCGAATAATCCTTCCAAAATTGGAGCCACACATTACTTTTGTTGGTCTGGTGCCTAGTACCAAGAAGAGACCCAGTAATTTTCAATGAGGAAATATATATTTGAATATATATTTGAACATAACATAACACCCTTTCTCAAATTATTGAAATCAGTTGGCATTCACTCAACAATAAGACATACTGAGTATGTGTTGTGTCGATATTGTGTTAGGCAATAGAATGAAATGTTATTAAAACAGAAGACAATGAAAAGAATGATTTCATTAGGTTTTTTTAATCAAGGCTTTATCGGAATGGTTTTATATATTCAGATTAAAGGTATAGAAATGAGTTAACCACACAGATTTTCCAAACCATTTAAATGAGTTCTACCAATAAGGGAAGTCCTACAGTTAGCTGAGTTTTTTAATATTCAGTTGGATGCCAAAATATTCAACTGAGGCACACAGTACTAAATATGTGAACATTCAGAAATATATCCAATTGGAAATGTCACTTTCATCCTGTCTGACATCCAGTAAGTGGTATACAGGAACACAGTCCTTAAAAATCAACGTGTTCAGGGCACCTAGGTGGCTCAGTGGGTTAAGCCTCTGCCTTCGGCTCAGGTCATGATCCCAGGGTCCTGGGATGGAGCCCCACATCGGGCTCTCTGCTCAGCGGGGAGCCTGCTTCCTCCTCTCTCTCTGTCTGCTTCTCTGCCTACTTGTGATCTCTGTCTGTCAAATAAATAAAATCTTTAAAAAAAAATCAACGTGTTCATATCATGCTTGGGAAAATAATAAAACAACCAGCCACATAGGATATTTTCAATATTCTGTTCTGAAAGTCAGTCACTGAAGGGCATCAAAGTAAAACCAGCAGATGGCCCTGAACACTTAAAAAAAAATACTAATATTGGTATATAGCTAGGGATATGTGGAGTAGCAAGCAAATAAAACAGAAGGGAAGCTAGAAACTAGGCTAAACAGAGAACTCACTGAAGGAAAACTATAGGAGATAGTCCCTTTGAAAAAGCAGGCTGAAAAGAACAGAAACAGCCACAGATGACGGCTCAGGTCTGGCCAGAAGAGCCAAGAGAAGCACTAAGAACTTTACAGTAGGACAACAAAAGGTGGGCCATGCAGAATGGAGACCATGCACTTTCCAACTCTGCAAAGATGAGTAGGTGTGTAGCGGAAAGCAAGACCTTGAAAATTCTTCAGGCACAAATGTTCAAAAACAAAAAACAAAAAAGGCTCAGTCAGTTAAGCGGCTGCCTTCGGCTGAGGTCATGATCCCAGAGTCCTGGGATCTAGTCCTACACTGGGCTCCTTGCTTAGCATGGAGCCTGCTTCTGCCTCTGCCTGTAGCTCCCCCTGCTTGTGCTTGCTCTCTGTCTCTCTCTCCCTCCCTCTCTGACAAATAAATCAAGAAAATCTAAAAAATACATATATGAGAATATAAGATGAAAAACTCCAGAGTATTCTCAGACTTTTCAAACACCAACAGCTACCTTGACTCCCCTCCCAGCCTCTTATTCTCTTTAACAGACTCTAAGTCCACTGATAATGATTAGAGATTTTGGAATCAAAAGGGCTTTGCCGACAACATGCTAAAGAGGCCAAAGATTCTGCAAACTGGATCCCAGGGGATATCAGGCAGAGTTTTACTCTGGTCTCCAAGGCCATGGCACACCCTTAAAGATTAAAACGCCTTAAGGTAAATGACATTCCCCGGTCAGGCACAATGTGGAAACCAAGTGAGGGCAAGGGAGAAAACTGGGGAAAAAAAAAAAAAATCCTAATAAATATGCAGCCTCCCAGGGTTAACCCAGAATAAATAACTAGGAACTTTTTAGTAAAGGAAAAAATTTTTAAATGCGTATTTGCTTCTGCACCAAAAGATCATTTCATTTCAAGCTTTAGTGCAACCGAAAGAAGAAAGGATTTAATTTACAAGGGAAAAAGCAGCTATCAGAATGTATACACTTAAATTATTCTTATCTTGCACATCCCTTAGAAAAGGAGCACAAACACAATTGCTTACAATTTCCTGGGGAGATGATTATTATAAAAGTTTACGGGGGGAAAGAGGCGACTGAAGTTTTAAGGACTGGTTGAGGCAAGAGTGCAAAAGTATCAGTCAGAGGTCACATACACCCTCGCTCGACATGCCAGCCCCCGCCAGCATTCGGAGAGCTCTAGGTGAATAAAATCTGACGATATCCCCTCATTAAAAGGATGAAAGTTTCTGAACCTGCGACCAGTCCTAAAAGTCAACTACATCGTTTTGGAGGCAGTTCTGCATAAATGTAGGCAAGTCTGAATAGGCTGAACCTTTTTACTCCTGAAATCTAGGCACTGTTTCCACTTACAAAGACGCGTAGGACTCGTGGGCGTATTTTTAAATATCTTGAAGACATCGTCTCTGAAGACCTTACTCCCTGGCCTGGGTTCTACGCTTCTGTGCATGTGGGAAAGTTCTCGGGAGGAATGGGTATTCTGAGGCGACGGACTTGGGGTCGCCTAAGCATCAAGAATGGCATTTCGCGTTCGAAGCTGAAGACTGCATGGAAGAGGCTTAAAGGGGTATCTATAGCCCATCTCAAACGTGCTTAAAACTCCACCCATTACTTCCAAGTACCCCCAAACACACATCGCAACATTTTACAACTGTCCTACCAGACCCGGTCAGATCTAGGACGTGAAAGGCTTCCAGAGCTCCAAGCGCTGTTCTACATTTAAACCAAGAATCTCTGGAAGGCGACTTCGGGGACCCCTCAGTGCGCAGGACGGGGGAGAGCGGGTTTGCGCCCCCGGAGATGGGTGCCCAGCCTCCCCCCCCCCCCGACAAGAGCGCCTCAACAGCTCCCGCAAGAAGTGCCCGCCGTCTCCCAGTCGCCGCGACCCTCGCAGCTGCCGCGGACCCCGATGCCTTGGGGACACACGCGGCTGCACCGGGCTGGCCCGGGCGAGGCGCAGCCCTCGAGACGGAGGTCCGCGGCGGCAGCCCCCTTTCGCCGCCCGGGGACTGTCCGTTTCCGAGTCGCGGCAGCGCGGTCTCGGGGCAGCTGCGCGCAGCCGGACGCTGCCCTCCGCGCCCCCGGCCAGCCCTCTCCCCTTCGGCGCAGGCCGCCCCTCGCCGGCGGCCCCTCCGCGTGGCAGCACACTTGGCAACTTACTGGGGAAGTGCTAAGGCCGCGCCGAGGGGGCGGTGGTGGACGAGCGGCTGGAGCGTGTCGGGGCCCGCTGCTCCGGGAGGCTGAAGGAGCTGCAGCCGCCTCGCTGGTCGGCGCGGAGAGGAGCGCCCGGGCCGCTGCGCTGCAGAAGGCGGGCTGGGCACGTGGGCGCCCCTCTCTGTAGCCGCGCCGGGGGCGGGGCGCGGGGCAGGGCGGTGCCGCCTCCTCCCTCCCCCGCGCGGGCCGCCCCGCGCCCGGACAGCCCCGGCTGCTCTGGCCAGCCCTCCGGCTAGGCGGCGTCCGGCCGCTGCGCCGCGCGGTGGGTCCGCGGCCTGGGGGAGCGCGGGTCCTCGTGGGCGTGCGCTCCCCCAGGCGGGGAGGGTGGGCGCGGGGCGCGGGGCGCGCGGCTGGCTCCTGGGGCGTCGGGCCTGGGAAGCGTGGTTGCGCAGGAGGGAAAACTGAATTCCTGCTCTCCTGGGAGGACCCAACCTCAGGAGCGTTGCCAGAGCTCTAAGTGGAGTTCTTCCAAGTGGGGTTTTTGTCCCCCGTTTACTATTCATTCTGAGAAGAATTCTTGAATAAGAATGATAATAACATACTAATGATAATGATCAATAATAGACGCTTTGTCAAACAGTACTACTTCAGTAAAAAATCATGAACGTTTATAAAAATGTGCAGTTGCTATTCTGAAAATCCCAGTAAGAATAGTTTGTCATGACTGTTTGAAGGTGGGCAATAAGAAAATGACATTTGCTATTTCCAAAACAGCCAGAGCAAAAGTTACACAATCAAGGTTTCTCATACTGCGCTATTGTTTGCTTTAGGAGTCCCTGATAAGATTGAAGTCACAACGTGAAACTCTGTTAATTTTAATCCGAAAGGAGGCAAAACATTGACCTGCATTGAACAGTTAGTGTCTGTTATTATTTTTGTTTGATAGAAAGATCTACCTTATTTTGTTTAATATTATGCTAAATATCTTATTCATCTACTAGTAATTCTATTAACTTTGGCAAAGCACCAGATTCATACTGATGCATTATGCATATACTTTTAATATAGTGTCCTAAATCATTCTTAACTTCTTTAACAGAATCTGATTAAAGATTTGGGACTTCACTCCAAAAAAATGTTACATGCACAAAATCTCAAGGACTATTTCCAGGGTTCAGCTATCTCCATGAAGCCATCAGTGGACCTCGCTGAAGACCTGGAAGTCTAAATAGGGTCCTGACTGCAAGGATATTTACTGTTATGATAAATGTCCTAAGTAATAGAGTTTTTAATCAGTGTCCACTTAGTTTTACAGTATAAAACAGATTCTTTGTGCAACTAATCACTAATGATATAGAGGAAAATGATACACGTTGATTCTGACACCAAATTTACTCAGTCCCATAAGGATTAGGAGGCATTGCACCAAAGGGTGAAGGATACTCTGGATTTAAGAGTCTTTGTCTAATTTCTAAGGGTGAGGAATCCGATATATTTCCACCTCTTTTTTTTTTTTAAGAAATTTAAGGTTGATATTTTAAATTTAAGAAATTATTTCCCCATATATTTGTACCTGCATACCCTCAAGAGACAGTCTGTGATGAGGTTGCACCACAGTGATTTGAGATAAACTAATCTATTTGACATTTAGAAACTGCCAATTTAGTCAGAATACCAATCTCTGAGTTTATCTGATAATCTGACTATCTGATGTTGGTGTTTCCTGAAGCAAGAACACATTATGTGCATGTGTGTGAATAATAAAAGCTATTTCATCTCTAAGCAAAAATGAGCAAGTCCTTCTAACAAGCACAATGCTTGATAGCTATCTTGACGGACTAGAGTTTTTGACTTACGTATTCCTTTTCCTGCTGGAAGTTATTGATTAACTGTGAATCCCACATTTTATTTTTGGTTATTTCTCAACTTTTAAAAAGTGTTTAGGTGTAGAAAGAAAGGACCATGCATGGATCCGAGTCTTTAAGTTGGGACTCTGAGGGTCAAGGAAATTAGGATAGAAACAATATATTTGAAATGGATTAAGCTATATTGTCTTCATCTTCATCTGCATTTCCATTTGTACTGCTCTGTTCCTGCTCCTCAGAAGGGAATTTTCATCTTCGTCCCAGTTGAGTCATGTTTTTACCCACCTTGGTCTACCTCACGCTCTCTGGTGTACTACACTTCTTAGTCTCAATCTGTCAAACTTCCTCCTTAGGGATGAAACAGAAGATCCAGCTTAGTCATTTTCAGCAGCAGGAGTGATCTAGGTGGTTGTCTTCCAAAGATTTCAGAAGCATTTGTGCGTCTGACCTGTTAAGCTTTATGAAATTGCAGGGAATTACAAGGGACTTTTATAGCTGAATAAATTCCACACCCTTTACTCCTACACTTGCCAAATACAACCCAAAGTAAATCGCATGTCCACGAATAAGCAAGTTCATTCTTACTAGTTCTAATTTGACTCCATCATCCCGAAGCTATTTCAGTGAAGACAAAACTAAAATCCCCCATTTTTTTCCCTAAATCTTCATATAATGGGTACTGTGTTACAGTTGAATTGGCACAACAGAGAAAAAGGATTGGATCTGTGTTCAGGCCACTAAAGTTTTGAGGGCTTTGGGTCCACTTTGAGACCATGTTGTTCCCATTCTCCTTTCAAAAGCGTGTAAAAAATTAAAGGCAACTTTCCACTGGACACATTCCATATTTGCCCATCCCTAAAGATAAGCAATAAAATATTGAAAACAATGGTGGGGAAAAAATAATGGGTCCTTAAAATGACAAATTAGATTTTAAATTCGTATTTTTCTGCTTTTCTTTTTAACGAAGACCAAATAATGGTTTCGCAATGGTTTCTCCGTCCTGTGCTGCTCTCCCTATGAATTTCCCTGCGTCCTGTTACTTGGCTTGTTTCTAGGATTTCTTTACATTGGCCATTAATCAAGAATCACCCAGAGCTCCACCCGCTCTGTGTTGGTCTCTGTTTCCTTCTGCCAGGATTCCTGCTGGGACTATATCTGCTGGAAAAAGTCAGCAGGATTTGGATTGAGAATCCAAAAATCTTCGGTTGGCCTGTTGGTCTAATGACTGAAAACCAGGGGTTTGGAAGAGAGCTCAACTAATGTAAATCCTCTTTTTTCCGTTAGCCTTGACAAAGATTCTAATTGCTTTAGAGATGGCTTCTGAAGCCCATCCAATGGACTTTTCTCTGGTCTCATCTGCTTTAAATTCTCTCCTGCTTGCTGGCCCTTTCTGTTTTGAAATGATCTCCCCTACCTTGACTTCTGTGATCTCGTCATTTTCTTCCTACCACCCTTATCACTTTTTTGTCCTGCTTGCTAATTATGGAACGCTTAAGATTAAATTTTTGAATCATTCTTGTCTCTATCTGCCTTCACAATCTCAAGACCCTCAGGCTCAACCAACTTAATGGCATTGATCCCAAAAGCTACTTTGCCAGGTCTCATCTTTTATCCTTGCTCCAAACTATGTCTCTGGGAAGATGGACTTGCCAGCACCTGAAATTACATGGTTGAAAACAAATCCCTCTCTTCCTTAGACTGGTCTGTCTGTCTCGCTCTCTGATTTCCTTCTTACTCTATTTTCCTGGTTCTCCAGGCTTAATACCTTTAGTTCTTGATTACTTGCTTCTCTCCTTCAGTTTTTATGTTTCATTGTTTGCAAAGTTCTGGTACTCTTCCTCCATTTATTCTTGATCACGGAAATAACCCTTTCTCTTGATTTCTATGAATTTGTATCCTTAATCTCTATTCTAATCATGTTAAGACACGCAATTGCTGTCTTCTAAAAAAAAAAAAAAAAAAAAAAAAGCTTATTGACAGTAAAATCAAACTAAACTCCTGTCATGTAAATCTCCATTAACCTCTTCAGTAAATTTCTTCAAATCATCACTCAGACCTGGGCTGTCTAATATGGTAGCCACTAGCTGCATGTGGCTTTTGAGCACTCGATTTGTGACTAGACCAAATTGAGATGTGCTGAAGAGTAAAATAACACATGGAATTTCAAAGACAGTACAATTAAAATCATGTCAAAATGTCTCATTAATAGTCTTTTCACATTGATTACATGTTGAAATAATGTTTTGGATACAGTGGGCTAAGTAATGTATATTACTAGAATGATTTTCACCTGTTTCTTTTGACTTCTTTTCAATATAACTCTAGAAAATTTTAAATTACAAGTGTGGCTCACCTTATATTTCTGTTGGACAGTGCTGTTTTAGATAGTCAACAAGCCAAGACACTATGGAAGAAATCAGAGGCAATTTTTAAAAAGCTAAGACTAATCTGGACAGCCCACTTTTCCCAACACAGCTGAGGAGAAAAGACGTTGAGACTCATGGACTGACCCGACCAGAAGGCAAACACCAAATGACTGAAGAAGATGCCCCTTATGGCAGCTTAAAGGAGAGAACTGGTCAGAGATACCTTTTCTGAAGAAGCAGAATTTCAGAAGATCGTTGCAGGATAAATAGTACTTTCTATTCCACTGCTGGACGAGTAAGGGAATGGCATTCTGGACTAGAAGGGGAGGAAGCACGGAGTGGGCCTGGGGTAAGATTGTAGACCAATTTGTCTGGAATGTGTGTTGTATCCTGAAAGGGACTCAGGTCCAGACCGTTTGCTACATGTCGATGCACTCAGTCACCTCCAGAATGACTTCCTGCCTGCTTTTCATGAATCTCTGTCCTTTCTTCCAGACTTCACCGTACTCAAGACCTGAAGCTAGAAAATAAAGATACATGCGTGTTGCCAGCCAGATCTTCACCCTGCTTCTAAAGAATCTTCCAGAAACCCTGTTTCAAATATATGCTCTGGGACAATGGCACAACATGGTGTTTTCACTGAGGAAACATTCTCCTCAACCAGGTAATCCTTTGAATGGACGGTCCAACTCATGTAAGGAACAGAACTCCGTGTGTATTTATTTATTTTTTTTTTTAAAGATTTTTTATTTATTTATTTGACAGAGAGAGACCACAAGTAGACAGAGAGGCAGGCAGAGAGAGAGAGAGGGAAGCAGGCTCCCTGACAAGCAGAGAGCCCGATGCGGGACTCGATCCCAGGACCCTGAGATCATGACCTGAGCCGAAGGCAGCGGCTTAACCCACTGAGCCACCCAGGCGCCCCTCCGTGTGTATTTAAATTGCCACCTACCTAGGTTGACTGACCATTCTGATTTGCCTGGGACTGTCCCAGTTTCAGCACTAAAAGTCCAGTTCTAAGGAAACACTTCAATTCCAGGGAACTAGAGATGGTTGGTCCACCTCACCCACTCTGCCATATTTCAGTCTCTGACTTTGTTTCTCATTTCTAGTTACTGGCCTCGTGTTAATTTGCTTTCTCTGGCCACAGCAGTGCTGACTTGACAACATTTTTCTTAGCCTAGGTTTTGTGGTTTCCAGGTGTGTGGGGGTCACAAATCTTCATATTATATTCACCTTCCATTTTAAAAACATGTCACTGCATACTGGAAGAGGGAAAGGTGTTGTGCACTCCGTCAAACACCGGAGGGACACCACAGTTCCAAAAAATGGGAACAGAAGTCCTCTATGCAAGTAGACTTACCTCATCACTAGAACCTACTCATCTCTGTCAGTTCCCTGTCCTCCTGAGATCTCTTCCTGGCACCTTTGAAACCATGTTTCTCTAGTAAATCCTATTCTTGTTTTCAAGGGCTGTTAGCTAAGGGGCAGCATCAAAATGAAGTGAAAAACCCCTAGATCAGAAATTCAGAGAAGGAGGTTCAAATCCAAGTTGTGGCTGCAAAAAGGTTACGTAGTTAAGACATCTCCAAGTCCTGGGGCACCTGGGTGGCTCAGTGGGTTAAGCCTCTGCCTTTCAGCTCTGGTCATGATCTCAGAGTCCGGAGATCGAGCCCGACATCTGGCTCTCTGCCCAGCAGGTTGCCTGCTTCCCCCTTTCTCTGTCAAATAAATAAATAAATAAAATCTTTAAAAACAAGTAGTCGTCTCCAAGTCCCACAGGAGTGAAGCCCCAGGGGTAAAAGGATAGGCGGTGGGTTTGAACTTTTAAGGTACTAAACTGAAACCTTTCAGATTATATCGCCCATGTCAGGGGTTCGTAATACTAACTCTATTAGAATCACCAACCCCAAAGTTTTAGCATCAGTCTGAAAAAATATCTAAATTCCAATTTCCACTTAGCAACAACTTCTTGCACAGGGCTGTGAATTCCAAGTTGCAAGATGTAGGTCTCAAAATATTCATGTGGAACATGTTACTGTCTAGCACCTTCTTGGGCTTCCTGGTAGCCTCGTCAAATTTTAATTCTTTGAGATCGAACAATGAAAAGTAAATGAACCTCTGGTGGTGGAGGGAAGGAGGGAAGATGGACAGTGGATTCCTTGCAAAGCTTGGCTTTGATGTCTTTAACCGTCTGGCTTAGAGTCACAAGATCCATCTCTTAAAAAGCTCCGTGCATTGGTAATGTGTCCTAAGACCTCAGGGGCTGCATGCTTCAGAGAGAATATTTTTAAAGTTCCCACCTGATTTACTTTTATATTTGGATTGGCATGAATTGATGCCTCTTGGCTAATTAAGTGATCTTTTTCCTGCCTTTTGTGTTCTAGACAGGAAGGCAGAGTCTGTTTTAATGAGGAGCAGTCTGGTCCTCTACACTTCTTCATAACAAGTCAATGCTGGCTTACTCAGGCAGGGGGAGAACACCTGGCATTCTTCCTTAATTACATGGAAGAGTCGGAACGCTGGCTCTCCTGTGGCTTGTGCCTCAATCTCCACCAAATCAGACCACACTGTTCAGGGCAATGGTGCATTTTCTCCAGAGGCTTAAGAGGAAACCTGCCCTTTTGTGCTTTTGCACGGACACGGAGGGAGAGCTATTATAGGCAGGCTGAAACTGAATAGGATCCTGGCCTAATCTGGAAGACACGCCGGTTCTGCGTAGGTTAATTTTGATCCTTCTCCGGATTTCATTTTGCCGAAAAGACCATGAAATTAAAAAATTACAATGGCGTACAAATGTACAGTAAGAAGCACAAATTAATCCCACTGGTTGCTGACTCAAATGCATGATTTTGAGCAAAAAGTTCTCAGTTGCATTTTTGGGGTTTCTTTTTTCTGTGCCATGGGGATAATAATACTTTTCTTCAAAAGATTATGAGGAGACGCACAGGTGAGTGAAAATACTGTGAACAAGTTAAGTCGGTAAGGTTTTACACTTTTTAAAAAGATTTTAATTGTTTGTGAGAGAGAGGGTGCATGTGCACAAGTGTGGGAAGGGGCAGAAGGAGAAGCAGGCTCCCCGTTCAGTAGGGACCTGGACGCTGGGCTTGATCCCAGGACCCTGAGATCATGACCTGAGCTGAAAGCAGATGTTTAACCAGCTGAGCCACCCGGGCATGCCAACATTTTAGTCTCGCATCAGTTCACACCCCCATTAGTTAAAACTTTGGATCCAGATACAATTTAATATTAAAAATCTAACTCTTAATCTCAGGCTATACATGTAAATCAGGCAGTGTAGCATTATCTTCAACATTACATTCAGACACATAAAATAGGGTTTTAGAAACTGACCCTTCTCAACCAGATTCATCTGTCCAAGTAAATCCTTCAACAATAGTTCTTTTTTTTTTTAAAGATTTTATTTATTTATTTGACAGAGATCACAAGTAGGTAGAGCAGCAGGCAGAGAGAGAGGTGGAAGCAAGCTCCCTGCTAAGCAGAGAGCCCGATGCGGGGCTCGATCCCAGGACCCTGGGACCATGACCTGAGCTGAAGGCAGAGGCTCAACCCACGAGCCACCCAGGCGCCCCAATAGTTCTATCTTTGGTACCATCCTCCATTGTTAGCCGCAGGGCCTGACACAAGGTGACCTGTGACCCCATGGATTGGCCAAAAGGATTTCAACATGCTGGTCACACTTCTTCCCCCTTCTCTTTGTTAAATGGCAGTGTAACTGACAGACAACATTATGTTAGTTTAAGATGTATGACATAATGACTCAACATTTCTCTCCATTGCAAAATGGTCACCACAATAAGTCTAGATACCGCCCGCCACCTTACAAAGTCACAAAATTTTTTTCTTTTGTGATGGGAAATTTTAAGATTTACCTTCTTAGCATCTTTCAAGTTTACCATACAGTGTTATTGACCGCTCTCACCACCTGTATGTTACATCCCCATGACTGATTTATTTTGTAACTGGACATTCGTACCTCTTGATTTCCCTCGACTTCCCCTTCCTCCTGGCCCTGCGTAGAACTTCTTTCTAGTCTTCTTACAGTTTAGAGAATTTTAGTGCAGAAAGAGCTAGCTAGTAGTAGAAGAAAAATAGGGGCGGAGAAAAAAAAATCTTGAAATGACAACATTTTAATTGTAAGCTCTCAGGCGTGTCACAGCCTCTGTAGGCACGGGATAATTTTTGAAAATATACAAAAATATGTCTGTTTCTTGTGAATGAATGCATCTAAGTATGGCTCTCCAAAAATTCTGCTGGGCCCCCAGTTACACTGCAGAGGCTGCAGTTCCAGCCTTCTGGGGAGGCCAGACAGCTAACACCAAAATGTGAGTGCAGCTGGGCCTCAGACCATAATGGGGGGAACGGCAGGGGAATGAGGCTATGTATGGCACTAAGGAAGCACTCAAATACAAAAGTTTAAAAACACCAAGCCAGATGGCAATACACAAATACAGGCAGAAGTGTACCTTAGGGCTGCAAATTTTCAACATCTGCTCTAAGGTTTACTTATATAATCAAGAAGTCAGTTGAAATCATTCATCAAGATTATTTTTTAAAGCCCATTCACTACAGGCTGAGTGGATATTTAATTTTCTGTAATATTCTAGTGGTATTCACTTGAAGATACTGATTTATTTGTTGATTTTTTTTTAAAGGTTTTATTTATTTATTTGAAAGACAGAAACCACAAGTAGGCAGAGAGGAAGGCAGAGAGAGAGAGGAGGAAGCAGGCTCCCTGCCAAGCAGAGAGCCCGATGCGGGGCTCGATCCCAGGACCCTGGGATCATGACCTGAGCCGAAGGCAGAGGCTTTAACCCACTGAGCCACCCAGGCGCCCCTATTTGTTGATTTTTAAGCAAAGTTTAGTACAAATTTCTTTCAAAAAGTTACGTTAATAAAAAAATTTAAAAATTAAAAAAAAAGTTACATAACATTTCCCATGAGAAACTCCACTCATTCGTGTGGGAAACTATACAACGGAGTTTATTAGCAGTAAGATTGTGCGTGATCATCAGATTAGCAAAGTGATCTTTTTTAACTGAGTGCGTATTCTAATCCGCCTGTATGAATTCTGTGAATAAAATCTTTGAAGTGTTGTTGAGGAGGTATTCTTGGCTAAATTGAACTTGACAGAGCCCCTTTATCTAGTTCCATTGTGATTATACTCTGAGGCACATATAGAATCATAGAGAATCCTGGTTTAAAATACGACTCACTGAGGACATTCCAGCATGAGATAAAGCAACTCAGGGCAGTGAAAACTGCATTGAATAAGGGGAAATGTGATGTCAATATTTTAACATTAACTTTGCAGGGGTGGGGTGTTTCCATTTGACAAACTGTTGCACATCATTTCATATTTAAGAAATGTGGCAGTAATATCTAAGGGAGTAAGCATTCATCTTGAAACTGTATGGCGTAGACCCAGAAGGTTTGCAGCTGACATAACCACAGGAAGGGCCATTCATGCGGACAGAAGGTAAAAGGCATTCCCCTATGCAGAGTGCAATTTACTCAGCCCTAAAAGTAGTCTCTTGAGGATTCAAGAGTTCAAGTAAGCTGTTCTGCATGGTACAATTCTCAAAGAACAGAAATCTGTCCTTTTAAGGATCTAAATTTAAAGTGCCTGTGTGTGTATAATATTATATATTAAATATATATTTTATTTATATTTATATTTGTATCATAAATATAAATTTATGTTATATATTAAATATGTGACATTAAATATATAGTATAATATATAGTAATGATTTTTATTTATTTATTTATTTATTTGACAGAGACAGAGCACAGGCAGGGGAAGCAGCAGAGGGAGTGGGAGAAACAGACTCCCCACTGAGCAGGGAGCATGATGTGGGGCTCAATCCCGGACTCTGGGATCACAACCCGAGATGAAGGCAGATGCTTAACCGACTGAGCCACCCAGACACCCCTATAATTAATATACAATTTCCTGGAACCTTAAAGAGACCCTGTGGAAGAAACTGTCTTATACCTTTGGTCAGGCTTATGAGCATGCAAATAATTAGAGTACTGTTTTATCATACACATTATCCCAGTGGTTACTGAAGTGCACATGGTTAATGACACCTTCAACAGTATTTTTAAAAATGTTATTGACATGGCTTTAAAAGAAAGAAAAAAGTTTCAAGGATCCTACCCTAGTTTGGGATTTCTCAGAAACAAACAGAGACGGGATTTGACTGCAAGAAATGTATATGGGAGGAATAAGGGAATAGGGAATTAAGACTGGGAGTTAAATAGAAAGCGTGTAATCCAGAGACATACCACAAGTAGGGTGTAAGCCTTTAGGGAACAGTGTCGATGGTGAGGGAGAAGGAAATGGGATATTCATGCACCACTTCTACTGTCTTTGGTCTAGTGCTTCTCCTGGGGCCTGCTAACTCTCCCAGAACATGGAAAAACATGCTTTGATGGCCAGAGAAAGCCCCTACAAAGGCATGTGGGACATAGCTTCCCTGTCTTTATGACGTAGTAGTGGACCTATACCCTCATGTCAGCCAGAGCCTCCTTCTGTGCTTCTTGGTCATCTGGAAGAAGAAGCTGAAAATGACAAGGAAGAAGATCTGACTTAAGATTCATTGGTGCCCTTACTCTGGCCCCATATAGAAAGATCCTTCGTCTTCCAGGACCCAGAACCTCTAGCCCACCCTAGGCAAAAGTTGTGGGGGTGGGAAGCCCAAATTCCCCAAGTTATTCCCTAGTTCATGCATTTGAAATGCAGACACTGTAGCTGGAGAACCTATGAGGTTAAAATGGACGATGCAGATCACAGCTTCTGCATACTACCATTTTGCCAAAGATGGGATACTGCTCTTGATTTATTATCATGGATGCTGGGGGCATTTTCAGGGACTTCCGTTTGGCCTTTCTCCACATATGACTCACACTGTATAGGCCAAAGAACCAGCATGAGGTAAAATTTTACCAGCTCTAATTACAGCCATTTCCATGATTCCCTATGGCAAGAGAAATTTCTACTTGGTAGTTCCCAAGATCCACTGGTTCTACTGTGAAATGAACTTGGGCCAGGACTCCGATTCCATCTACCATCCAGGGTCCGTGCACCCCCGCTCTAAAAGGTGGCCATGGTGTAGGTTTAGATCCACCGGCAGGAGTGATCTAACAATGGCCTAACTTAAATCCTACATTTCCTGAGGAAATGTAGGAAATAGTTCAACATGTGCCTCAAAGTTATCTCACCCACATCAAGAGAGAGCGAGAGCTGAGGTATGTACATACCAGCTCCCTTGCAAAGATCTCCGTCATAGGATGAGGGCTGTTCAAGGAGGGGTAATTTTCAAGCCTATCTGCCTGCCCTGTGCTCAGGTACAGCAAGCTATGAGGGCAAGAAAAAGCCATCAGCTTCAGGCACTGGGAATATTATGCGCACCACTGAAACAGAACTAGCCCAAGGGGGTAAGCATGAGACACAGACAGTTCCTTCTGCTTTTAACTAACTTTTTTATTTTTACTTATTTGCCTTTATTTTTTACTTTCTTAAATATCTCACAAATATAAAACTGTTAACTCCTTTGCTTATATCTTAGAAAACTATAAAACCTACCCAAGTTACAAATGAAGAGGACAGAAAATTTGCAAACCGATAAAATTTAAATTAACATGAACTCAGTGTGAGAGATGATATTCTGCTAAAACTAAAATGCCACGTGCACTATGAGTATAATAGTGACTGCCAAGATTTTCGAGTCTGTCTTCCTTTATTTCATGTGAAGACTCAAAATTTTCCACCATGTTTTTCTTTTTTTAAAAATTACCGAAGGGCTTTCATTTATACAGTGAATGTAAAATCATTTACCCTCACTCGGCCTGAGTGCATTATTTACATGCTAAGCCATTCTCTTTTATTCTTAAGACTCAACTAAGGTGTTATTATCATGTAAAGGTAAATGCAAACTCTGGGAAGGATATGTAATAAAAACACTGTATTGTCATTGAGAACATATGAAAACATTACAGCACATAGAAAGACACAACACTCTTTCTCAAATTGGAGAACCCAGAGATTCCAGTGGAGAAACTGCTTGTGTTGAACTGATAGTGAGTCTCGTGTCCATTCCAAGAATGTACAAACTAATACCAGCCAGTGTGGAAATGATGGTTACAGAATAGAACATGAATCGTATAAACCTGACAGTATAAAAAATGTAATGTAACAAATCCAAACCAGAATGTGGGGCTGAGAAAATGCAAGTGTCTAAATGGAAGTGCTAATTTTATCATTTTTCATAATAATATCCCAAAGTAGGTATCTAAAGGAATTCAATATTAATAAATAAGTAACAATAAATGAGTAATAAATAAGGTATCTAAAGGTACCAAGAATAGGGACTCCTGGGTGGCTCAGTGGGTTAAGCATCTGCCTTAGTCTCCAGCTCCCTGCTCAGCAGGGAGTCCGCTTCTCCCTCTCCCTCTGCCCCCTCCCCACACCCCTCTTGTGCTCTCTCTCCCTCACTCTCAAATATATAAATAAAATCTTTTAAAAAATTAAAAAATAAAGGTACCAAGAATATCACACTCATATTGTGATATTGAGTAATATTCCAAATTCCTAAAGATTTTTATTGTTTTCTTAATTTTGGAGAGATTTTTAAGAAATACATTTTTCCCTTTTATATTGAGAAATAACTGACATATAACATTATATTAGTTTCAGGTGTACAACATAATGATTTTACATTTTTAATATATTATGAAATTATCACCACAATAAATCTAGTTAACATCCATTAGCACACATAGGTACATTTCTTTTTCTTGTGATAAGAACTTTTAAGATCTACTCTCTTACCTGCAAATACACTATACATTATTACTAACTATAGTCACCATGCTTACCTTATATCCCATGATTTTTATTATTGTTATTATTATATTAGTCACCATACAGTACATCATTAGTGTTTGTTTGTGTTTTTTTTTAAAAGATTTTACCTATTTATTTGACAGAGAGAGCGAGATCACAAGCAGGCAGAGAGGCAGGCAGAGAAAGAGGAGGAAGCAGGCTCCCCGTCGAGCAGAGAGCCCGATGCGGGGCTCCATCCCAGGACCCTGAGACCACGACCTGAGCCAAAGGCAGAGGCTCAACCCACTGAGCCACCCAGGCGCCCCACATCATTAGTTTTTGAAGTAGGGTTCAGTGATTCAGTATTTGTGTATTACACCCAGTGCTCATTACAACAGGTGCCCTCCTCAATACCGGTTACCTGTCTAGCCCATCCCTCCACCCCCCACTCATCTGAAACTCCACGGACTCTGGAAAGAAACACATTTTTCAACACAGAAAGAGTAATCTCAAATTTATCAATTCTACCAGTTTTCCTTGGTAACTCTTTCTTTGTTTGAATTAAGGTAAAATTATACTGAATACCATTAATTTAAAAGTAACACATACACCATGATCCTACTTTGTTTTTTTCCATTTTCTTTCCTCTCGTCCTTCCTTTGTTCTTTAAGGAGAGGTAGATGGCTGGTATTGTATTTACTTTTGACTGTTTAATTTTGGCTATTTTATTTCTGGGTAATAAGAATATGAGAACTTTTAATTTTGTTTAGATTTTTCTTGAATTTTTATAATTAGCACATTTTCACAAGATAAAATCAGAAAAAGTATTGGGGGAAAAATAGTGTAATCAACCTTGATTGCCATTATTTTAAATTATGTCATAGCTTCTGTACTAATCTAAAGATCAAGACATATTTTTAAAAAAACAATCCCCTTATACACCAACCTAACTTCTAGAGGCCAAGTGGTCAAGGCACAATATTATACTTAATTTTTTAACAGTTCTTTTCAGCTTTGGGGTTTTAATTAATTGAGATGCATCTCTTCAGTCCAAAGAAATGGAAAATATTTCTTATTCTTTCTCTAGTTATGGTTAAAATCTTCCACTCCTCTGTGCCTGAACCCATAGTTTCAAGCCCTTGAAATCTACTGCTATAATGAGAGCTCATAGAATTAACAAACCTGAGCAAATGTGACCCTGTGAGACGGTGATCCTCCAGGAGCCACAGGAAATGGAATGGTTAATCCCCGTATAGTTCTTGAAATGGAACTGGATGGAAATCAAAACCATATAAAGGGAAAAGGCAGTTTTAGGGTAAATATGAATTCAAACCTCAGACATGAATGTTATCTATCCCATGGACGATTGTGTTTGAAATTTAATGTCCTAACTTAACACTCCTTGCTGATAAGTAGCCAGCAAGAAACAAGAATCTAGAAAATCCTTACAACTAAAATGCTATTTTACCTGAAATCTAATACTAGCTTCAGCTACAACAGTAAATTCTCCCCAGATCAACTGAGGTTAAATTCAGCCCCAGCGTTCACATGTCAGAGCGTACAAGGACGCACGTCTATTAAAAACAGTGCTATGCCTGGAATTCCCAGGTGCTGCTGCTATGTCAGAGTAACAGATATAAAGCGGCATTTTTCTTGTTGTCTCAGAATTGCTGTGAAGATCCAAGCCTGAGGGAAACAGGGACTGAGTGAGCATCCTGTATGCTAAGCCCAGAGACACCAGCATCCGGGGCCTGTACCTCTCTATCCGGGAGTCTGGGTGAGGGATGTGGGCTTTGGGAGAATGTGCTACTCATGGGAAGGAGTCAATTCCCATCCTCCTCTGGAGCCCAGGCTGGGGACGCCCCAGGAGAATCATTTCGAGATTGAAAGGAGAGGTTAGCATTGACGTTTGCCATTTGACATACATTGGATCAACAGACTGGGTGATGTGACAGAGGTCAGAGAAGAAATGTTGCTGTGGGACTGAGATGCTCTGGGCTCAAATCCCACCAGAACCCTGGCTGAGTTCTTCGCTGAAGAAGAGAACAGCACTTGACCTCCTTGTGCCCACGGCCCAGAGAACCACCTCACTGAGTAGACTGGAGACGTTGTACCGCAGTGTGGGGGACAAGGAGGTGGACGCATTAGAGCAACTTGATATGAGTTTACCAGCTGGTTGAAGTTATCAGCTCTTCCAAGACCAAGGAAGCTGCTCCAAAGTGACCTCTCTTCAACCATTCACATCAAGACAGTGAGCTAGAACAGCAAGGGAGTTGTTCAGAGAAAAGGACTCTAACCTTGTAGGATATAGTAATGCAATCTGTCTCTGATTCTCCAAAACCAGAAGTCCATCTCATGCCTCCCTCTCTGTTTCTTAGATTGGCTACTCTGGTGAGGTGAAAGGAGGGGGCTAGCTTTGAAATAGACGAGAGATTAAAGTTTGAAATGAATTGGTTGGGGACTTCTGGCCAAGATGGAGTCAGCGGGATCAGATTACCTTCATTCCTGAAACTACCGTGCGAGCGTGCATGCGCGCGGGCGCGCACCTCCCCCCCGCCAAGATATATGAAACAATGCTTTTAAAGACATGCAGTTAAGCACTTGAAAAGGTTCTCAACATTGTTGGTCATTATGAAAGTGAAAATTAAAACCAAAATGAGAGATAAGAGCCAAAATTAAAAAGATGGAAATTTCACATATTGGCAAAGACTTGGAGAAACTGCAACTCTCAACCACTTTGATAGGATTGTACAACTACTTTGGAAAACAGTTCGGCAGTTTTAAAAAATATTAAGCATGTGCCTGTCATATGACCCAGCCATTCCTCGATTAGGTGTTTATCGAAAATTTTAAAAGCACAGATGCCCATATAAAAATGTGTACACAAATCTTCACAGCAGCTTTATTGGTAATAACCCCAAACTGGGAACAACTCAAATATCCATCAACAGCTGAATGGATATACAAATTGTGGTATAATCGTATAATTGAAATCAATGCAACAAGAAAAAGACATGAACGACTGGGACACACAAGCACGGATAAACCTCAAAATATTAATGCTGAGTGAAGGACATTAGACACCAAAATGACTGCATGCTTTTTAAGGGAAAGGGGAGATAAGAAGGGGTAGGAGGGAGAGATTCCAAAGGGCAAGAGGAAACTGGGGAGTGATGGTTGTATTCACCATCTGGACCATGGTGACAGTTTCACTGACGCTTATATGCATCAGAATGTATTGAATTGTACACTTGAAACATGTTCGGCTCGATCTATGCCAATAACACCTCAATAAGGCTGATAAAAAGTAAGGAACTGTAATGTGACTATAGGAACTAAAGTGAGACTGATGTAATCGTCAGAGGCACTGAAAAGTTATGGAATCAGACTGAGACAGAATTTCCTCAGGCAGAAATGGAACAGCTTAACACACAGGGCTGGGAGAGACTGCTATCTTTTATATTCTAGTTTGTTGGAATTTGGCAATATATTAGTTACACAACCAGCCATTCACTTGCAGTCGCCCAATGCTACAGCGAACCCCAGAGCCTCGTTATCCTATGCTATTTTGATAATGCAGTGTTAGTTCTGCTAGTGCATTTTCAGGATGTGTTGGCCAATGTGTCATATGCTTAAGCTTGAGAAAACTAATCTCATTTCTTCCCCACCTTGGGTTCTGAGCCAATCAAGAAACAGACACAGAAAATGGGATCAAAATATTATCTTTGATTTATTATAATGGATCAGTGAATTAGCTTGGACCTAAGGTTCTACATCTTCACTTATGATTTGAATTTATTTATTTATTTTTAGTGACAGAAACACAAACGGGGCGGTGTGGAGAGAGGAAGAGGGAGCAGGAGAGAGAGAACATCAAGCAGACTCTCCACTGAGCATGGGGCTTGATGCAGGCCCCATCTCATGACCCTGAGATCATGATCTGAGCTGAAATCAAGAGTCCCATGCCTAACCGACTGAGCCACCCAGGTGACCCATGATTTGAATTTATTTTACCAACACCTGGATAGCTGCATTTCTTCCTTGCTCTCTGCCCATGCCTTCCCACCACCAGAGCTGAGACAACTGTAATAGATTCACATAAGGAAGCAGGTGCAGAGAAAGAGAGAAAGATTCAGTCTGTTCAGGCACTAATGTGGCACTGGGAGGAGCTACTTGAGAAAATGTTTGGAGTAACAGAAGGAGTTAAATGTCATTACAAGCATCAAGCTGACCAGCTGTCCTCTGTAAATAAATAAGTGGATTGGCATTGAGGTGCTGTGAGGTTTTCATTTTTATTATTTTGCTATTTTTTTAACTTTTAACTTACACCTTGCTAGTATCAACATTAATCTCAGTGCATTTACACCCCCCCCCCCTCCAGCGGATATCTACCTTAGAAAAGAGTTTTTAACAGAAATGGATCTCTCCCCATAGCAAAGTTGTCTAATAACACATTTCCTTCACATATAGGTCAAGAACTCCACATCACTCACTTAAGTATAAACTGAAATATGATAGATACGAGAACATACACAGGATTTGCTCTTTCACTTTGCAACACACTGATTGAAGCAAAAAGTTTGCATCATTTGCTCATTTAATCTAGGTATACACAACTCTATTACAGAGAGTACATGAGGAAGAGGGGAACAATTCAAATAGCACAGCTCACCTACTCTACTACTCAGTCTTTATTCCCCTAATTGAGCATGTGATGGGGGTTGTGAGTCTGCTCTGCCCTCCTTAGCTGCTCTCAGATCCCCTGTGTCTCACACCCCATTGCACTAAGTGTGACTCTGCGGTTTAAAGGTGCATATATTCTGTATAACATGGTCGCTAAATGCAATCCATCTAGCTCACCCAGGGCCAACCAGAGAAGTAGTGATCTTGTTCCGGTGCTGGAGGAAAAAACCTGACCTTGTGATTAGTAAGAGATCATTTGTCTCTTCTGTGGTGACTGTTGGCATCGCAACACCGCCATCTAAGAGATTCTCAAGAGGAGTGATTTTTCTTTGCCTTTTGTGCTACCTATTTACCTGAACCCCTAGATAAGCTAGACTGCCTCTGTAATATTTGCCATTCACCAGTATTATTGAGTAAAGAGATTTGGAGAGGAGATAATGCTATTTTCTCTCAGAGCATAGTATTTGCCTTCAACTTTGTAGCTGGTTTGCTGAGCTTACTGACTTATACGTGCAGCTTACTTATTTTTAATCTCTTTACAAGGTGCAATTTTGAGTCTCTTTGTATTTTGTTCTCTTGTCTGTCTTTAGCAACAAAACCAATCAATTTTATACTAGATGGTATTATTTTGTACTTGTTCCTTTGTGGGTTCACCGGAGGGGTCATTGCACTTTTTGTTTTAATGATATGAGAGGTTCCATGGCTTTTTGCCACTCCTTGACAAGGTTTGAAAATAAACGGTGACCTGGGGACGACGGGCAGGGTTGTTAGTCTAATAAAAAAGGTTTTAGGTATTCTTCAATAGCCTTCTTATTTACATATCTTTTGTAGCTATTTACACAAGATCATCTTTCATATCCATTTGTCCCAATTCACTCAACTGGTATGCTATATTCATGCTGGTGTGCTGTGTTCTCTATTTACAGTGATGACTTTATTTGGAATTAGATGTTAAAAGTATTATTTTTTTAATAACTCACTCTTGGGTGATCTATTTTTTATTGATTAAACTAATAACAACATAACTTCAGTAGAATGTATAACTTTATACTTCTACTGCTTCTCCCCCTTCGTTTAAGGTTATTGTTGTCACAATCAATGCATTTTTTATATTGCATATCTAGTAACACAATATGGTAGTTATGATTGTTTTTGCTACATTCTTTTTTCATTACCTTTAAAACTAGAGTTGTAAGTGAATTATGTACCACCGTTACTTTTTGCAGAATCTCTGACTATGTGTTTACTTATTTACCATTACCAGTGAGATTTATACTAAATTTTTATGTTTTTATGACGTGAATTATGTTCTTTTACTTCCACTCAAAAACTGCCTTAAGCACTTCTTGTAAGGCAGGTCTGATGATAATGAATTTCCTCAGCTTTTGTTTGCTGAGGAATGTCTGTAACCCTCCTTTGTTTCTGAAGGACAGCTTCATGGGGTATAGGATTTTTGGCTGATAGTTATTTTCCTTCAATATTTTGAATATGATGTCCCATTCCTTCCTGGCCTGAAAAGTTTCTGTTGAGAAATCTGCCAGTAGTCTTATGGGGTTCCCTTATATCTAACTTCTCTTTTTCCTCTTGCTGCTCTTACAATTCTTTTTTTGGCCTTTGATTTTTGACAACTCCACAGTTTCTGCTTTTCTTATTTTTCTTTTTTAAAAAAGATTTGTTTATTTATTTGAGAGAATTAGACAGAGAAAGACAGAAAGAGGAAGTGGGGGGAAGGGGAAGTGGGGGGGGGGCAGTGGGCGAGAAGGAATCCCAAGCAGACTCCGCACTGAGCAAGGAGCCCCACATGGGTCTTGATCTCCCATCCCTAAGATTGCAACCCAAGCTGAAACCAAAAGTCAGATGCCCATCCAACTCTGCCACTTGGGTGACCCATGTTTTGCTTTTTTTTTTTTTTTAATGGTGGCTATTTCTTTTTCAAACTTCTTTTGTTCATAGTTTATTTTCCTAATTTTGTTTTGTTATCTGTCTGTGTTTTCCTGTATTTCACTAAACTTCTTTAAGAGCATTACTCCAAACTCCTCGACAGTTCATAAATCTCCATTTTGTAGGGTTCGTAATTGGAACTTCATTAGTTTCCTTTGATGGTGTCATATTTATCTGATTTTTTTCGTGGTTCTTAATTTCTTACATTGGTGCCTACACAATTGGGTAATGGGGCTCTCTCTTCCATGCTTGACAGATTTAGTTTAGCAGAGACTGTTCTTCAACAGTCAACAGCTCAGTTTGGGTTCCTGGGTGTGTTTACTGGTAATGTCCTTCGGCAGGTGGGACCTATGACCTACTATTATGGGCTATTTTTGGACAAGAAAACTGTTTGAGCTCTGAGGACAGGAATGGGTTGGTGGAGGAGGGGTGCCACTGGCTGAGAACTGTTGCCTAAGACTGCTAGCTTGGTTCCCTACCCAAAGTGAGGCTGAATGATGGGCCCTATGGTTGGCTGGATTCTCTGGTTAGGTTTACTAGATGTTCAGGACCGGGAACTATATTCAGTATTAGATGAGGTTAGGAATTAGCTTCCCTATCATGGTAGGGCAGAAGGACAGGACGCATCTACACAACTAAACTGGAGGTTCATTCTGACCAGGGAACTAGGCAGAGTGCACGTCTGTCTACTTCAGGTTCTCAGATAAGGAGTTTTGCCGTCCTTAGAACCTGGTTTTCCCAGGCTCAGGCAAGAAGTGAAGTTACAACCCTACCCACTGTGGAGGGTGTCTTTTGTCCTATCTGACCAGAAGGCCTGATAACAACTCCTGGGAAGCTGTGTAGCTCAGTGGTGCTCAAGTCTAGAGAAAGGCAGGCAAAGTCAGTGACCTTGTTTGGCTAGGGAACTTGGGGTGCAGGGTGGCTTGAGAAAAGACAACAAAGAGCTTTTCTAGGTTTAGTGCTGCTTCCTCACTGTGTTTGGGCAGGGGATTGAATCCCTAGACCTGCTAATCACTGAATATAGCCTTCAGTTGGTCCAACAATGGAAAATAATCAGATTCCTCTACAATTGCCATGGTGCGAGATCAGAGGAGGGGCTCCCACAAAGTGACCCCCCAATGCTGGAGAGGGCTGGTTGTATCCTTGGGTCTTCTTTTCCTACTGTAGGAACCAGAGTCTCAGGAGAGGCTTGCCCATGTAGTGCTGTGCTGGCCTGGGGGAGGAACAACGTGGTCAACATTGAGCTGCTTCTCCTCTCATCATGCAGTCTGCCTTGGGCCTGGGGTCCAGGGGATGCTTGGCCTCACCTCTTGTTCTAGGATTCTCTCAGTGGTGATTCATTCTTGAATAACTGTTCATTGTTTTTCTTACGAGTCAGAGTGAAGTCAGGAATGACCTATATCTCCCTGGTGTCTTCACTACCATGACTGATGATAAAAAGAAATCACATCATCAAAGAAAAAAACCTAGCCACACATTTTTCTCTGGCCCATATACTCCACTGAACTTTACTGGTGATAGAAAAATGAAATCTTCAACATTTTCAACATTCAAACAAGTATGTGCCTATGTGAGCAGGTTAGTGGATATTTTCAAGCTTGGATTAGATAACTTCTTAATATTATTTTTTATGCCATGGTTCACTATAACCTCCAAGAAAATGAGGCAAGTTGCCACCCAAGCTTTCATAGGGCAGTAGAGAACCTGGTATTTGTATTCTTGCTGTTCAGTGTTCTTCCTGTTCATTGGTAAACCATGTTGTCACCATAGAGCCATTGAAAGCTAGAGTTTCAGTGGGTCTCTGGCATGACCTGGTGTAGCTATCTCACTTGTCATAGAAGGAAATAGAGGCCAGGGTAATTTAAAATGTCTTTCCCAAGACTATACCCTTAGATAGTGGTGGAAGCTAAGGAGGGGGGGACCCAAACTAGATGTTATGAGTTTTCCACTATCATTTTGCTCCTCAGAGTATCATTTTACTTCTCAAAGCAAGTTTCATGATATTGCCTATATGTGATGTAGGAAAAGTCTCTGGAATTTCTTCAGTCAGCTGGATGTCTTGACTCCAGGGAGGAATGTAAATGTCAGGAGAGATGCACCAGCAGTATATCACTGCTCTCGTAATGAAGGTGGTAGGTGTCCTGTGGGTCAAGGTTGAAGCAGTTGGCAGGAGAGGAGTACCTGCCTCAAACATGCTTCACCACTAGACAAATATGGGATTTCAATACTTAGGACAACTTGTCCTTTAACCTTGTGATTTCAAACAGAGATGTAAGTGGAAATGTTGGTGGAGAGACGGCAAGACAATGACTAGGCATTTGTCAAAACCATTTGTCAATAGGTTGAAATGTGCCACAAGCCTGTACAAATACAAAAAATAGAGGACCTGGGGTAAATTATAAGAAAATGCAAATTTTCTAATGTTGCTTTATTCATCTCTAAGATATTACTCGATTTTTCTCCTTAAGGATTAAAACTATGTCTTTTTAATGGTCAGGAGAGGTTAGGCTATGTCTCCATGGTTAGGTGAAGTTAGAAGAGAGTATTATACAAAAGGCAAACCTTTAAACCAAACTTAGGGGAAAAAAAAAGTAAGACTAAAATATTTTATTGTTCCTTCTGGAAGCCCTGTGATTAGTGATTTCAGGGGGTGTGTGGAGGGGGTGTGTGGAGGGGTGTAGCTGGAGAGCTGCAATCACTGTTTTCTATCTGGTGTTGACGTAGGTGTAAAAAACCAGCTGACAAGCTTGATGTTGGGCAATTCTTGTGATAACTTAGTTCAAGCTTCTGCTCTTAGGCAAACACCTAAGTGAAAAACAGACTGTAAATATCCACCAGCTGGAAGACCTAGAGACTACTCAGGTTTTACTCCACGTGTAATATACATTTGATCTCAGCCGGTGGTCAGATTGGGGCGGTGCAAGGGAATATATGCTTTCTTTCTTTCCTTTTTTTTTAAAGATTTTATTTATTATTTATTTGACTGACAGAGATCACAGGTAGGCAGAGAGAGAGGAGGAAGCAAGCTCCCCGCCAAGCAGAGAGCCCGATGCAGGACTGGATCCCAGGATCCTGAGGTCATGACCTGAGCCGAAGGCAGAGGCTTTAACCCACGGAGCGACCCAGGCACCCCGAATATATGATTTCTTGTTCAGAGACCCACCAATGACAAACTCCCTGCTTTCTACACTCAATGTGGTTTCATGTGATCATGAAAATAAATGTTGGGCTAACATGAGATAATGTTTTTAGGGAAGTAAGTAACAGTGGTCACCTGATTTTGTGAGTATAAAAAGGAATACTACAACACCTCTGCAGGGGTTTGAATTTAAAAATTATGCTTAATCTGTTGTGACCACAGAGTTAGCTATAAAAAAAATCATTTCAGCGATCTTGCATTTTTAGACTGCTCTGAAAAAAAGATAAAGAAGACCTTTCTAAACAATGATAGAGAACACATATACAGATAATTTTTTCCCCTTTGAGGTACAAATAAACTTTTGCTTAATAAAAAAAAAAAGGTACTGCTGTATAATTCTGAAGTACAACTAAAATATGGCCATCACTTAAAAACTAACCTTCATATTAAAGGAATAAGGAGTTACTAGGGTTTTCAGTTTCTTTGTCATAAGCTTGAGGTCTCACGATGCTTTGAAAATTCTTTAAGGCAATTCCATTAATCATTATAGGGTTCAGAGAGAAATATGGGGCTTTTAAAGAGAAAACACCATCCAAGCAGAGAAAACTTCATAGCCTACTTTCCAAGAGCTTTCAGTTGAAAATAATAATCCATGTGTCAGAAGAAAAATTCAAATATGAAACATTACAGCAAAATAGGGATAATAAGGCAAGATCCACATTCCTGAACCTCCTTTCAAATACAAGAGTTGATTTTATATAAACTGTTTTCTCCTATCTGCTCATTAACTCCTAAAAGTAAGAGATATAGTCAACTTCACTTCTACTTAAATTAGTAAATATGAACACAGAACTTTCTTTTCTTTGTTTAGTTTCATGTATTCAATAGAACATCATAAAGCATGCAGTGGTAATCCATAGAGACTGAAATTTAAAATAAGGCCTATCCTCAAGTGAGACATTAAAACAGGGAAAACTAAAATTCAACACCTTGCCAAGTTTTGACTAGAATTCATTAAGGGATACAAATGAACAGAATTCCGCTGAGTCTGGTTGGGGAAAACACTCTACCACACTTTTCCCAGAACATGTTTTGACAACCACTGTTCTGCTTGATTTTTAGGCTTATATCTATTTGAAAGCAAATGAAATCCATATGTTTCTGATTCACTTACACTCACTCATCAAAATTAGTTGTAGAAGCTTCTTGAAGTCTGAGCAGCTTTTAAACCACACTTACCCTTGTGAAATAGAAATCAAAGACAGAATTGGGTTGTATTTAACTATATACTTATTTTAAACTATCTGAGGAATTCCAATGAACTCATCTAGCTTAATATACATTATGATGCTATCTTTTGGAAATGGGCAAGCAGTACAAAATGTTTAGCCAAATAAATCCTCACTAACCCTTCAGCCTGCTGCCTTTTTGCTTGCATTGTTTTTCAAGGGAAACAGAAGGAATTTGGCCTGCAAAGAGAAATCTCTTCTCTCCTCAAGAAATATAATATATTCAATTGCTTTTCTAATTCTTCTTATAAATGACAATGCTTGTCTGCTGTGGAGTCAAGTAATTCTCACTTCTTGTTCTTCATTGGACTTTTATTTAGGAAATTTTGGTCAGAATTTGATTATGGTTTATAATAAATTTAAAGTGTTAGCTCCGTGAAGCCATGAAGCCAGTGACTGTGTTCTTCAGGCTTGCATTCCCACTTTGGGCACAAATTGGTTGAAGGAATGGGTGTACTTGGTTTTGTCAAGGTGACTGGAATCCACTTTTTGTTCTTTGAGCTTCAGTAGAGGGCAAGCAGCCCTATATTTATTTATAGTAGACATGCTTTGGAGATAATAGAAAGACATAACAGTAATTCTGTTACTGGGTTTTGCAGAAGATTTAAAATACCTTAACTGCTCAGGTCATTACATCATCAAAAATTCCTCAGGCAGCCTTTCAGAGCTGAAGTATTATAACCAAAATGAGATTTAGGAGAGTTCCAAATTTAAAAAAAAAAATCCATAGGATATATCTACTCTGGCATTAGTTAGCATTCCACACAACCCTGTGAGAGAAGTTCTCCAAATACAATGCTTCTAGGACGAGGGGTTTCTCTGTCACTTCTTCACCCACCTGCTGGTGGCTGGAGTTCAGCCCCAATTTGGCCCCTTTTCCCCCATAATCTTATTCCACGGATGATCCCACCATTATTTTGCAGTCCTGTTTAAAGGAGATTTTATCATGAAATTCTCTCCTCTCAGTAGGGCTTAAGGTGTCAGTGACATGTAGACAAAAACAAAGTATTTGTGGTCACATAGACCTGGGGTCCCAAAGAAAGATTATAACCATGAGTCAACCTCTGAACTTCAACTTGGTTATTTCAAATGCAATTATAATAACTACCTTGAGGACTGTAATGCAAATTAAATAAGAAAATATATGGGGCCCCTGGGTGGCTCAGGTCATGATCCCAGAGTCCTGGGATCAAACCCCGCATCAGGCTCTCTGCTCAGCGGGGAGCCTGCTTCCCCCCCACTCCCACCTGCCTCTCTGCCTACTTGTGATCTCTCTCTCTCTCTCTGTTAAATAAAAAAATAAAATATTAAAAAAAAGAAAATATACACAGTGCCTAGCACATAATTGACTTTCAAAATTTTAGATTTATTTTCTCTCCATTCCAATACCCTGAAGAACAGCATATCCACCTACATCCCCATATTTACTATTTCAGTGCATACTTGTCATGTACCAATTATGAGCTAGGCAGTCTGCCAATGACTTGGACCCTGGAGTGCAGATAAGGGATATGACCATGTTCTTTTGGGGTTTCAAACTGAGTAGGAGAGAAACATTTAAAACACTGTACAGATAGAAAACTATAAAGTACTCATGAAAGAAATTGAGGAAGACACAAAGAAATGGAAAAATGTTTCATGCTCATGGATTGGAAGAACAAATATTGTGAAAATGTCTATGCTACCTAAAGCAATCTACACATTTAATGCAATCCCTATCAAAATCCCATCCAGTTTTTTCAAAGAAATGGAACAAATAATCCTAAAATTTATATGGAACCGGAAAGGACCCAGAATAGCTGGAGAAATGTTGAAAACAAACAAACAAAGAAACAAAACCAAAGTTGGTGGCATCTCAATTCCAGACTTCAAGCTCTATTACAAAGTATCAAGACAGTATGGTACTGGCACAAAAACAGACACAAAGATGAATGGAACAGAATAGAGAGCCCAGAAATGGACTCTCAAGTCTATGTTCAACTAATCTTCAACAAAACAGGAAAGAATGTCCAGTGGAAAAAAAGACAGTCTCTTCAACAAATGGTGTTGGGAAAATTGGACACCCACATGCAGAAGAATGAAACTGGACCAGTTCCTTACACCACACACAAAAGTAGACTCAAAATGGATGAAAGATCTCAGTGTGAGACAGGAATCCATCAAAATCCCTGAGGAGAACACAGGCAGCAACCTTTTCGACCTCAGCTGCAGCAACTTCTTTCTAGGAACCTCACCAAAGGCAAGGGAAGCAAGGGCAAAAATGAACTATTGGGACTTTATCAAGATCAAAAGCTTTTCCACAGCAAAGGAAACAGTCAACAAAACCAAAAGACAGATGATAGAATGGGAAAAGACATTTGCAAATGACATATCAGATAAAGGGCTGGTATCCAAAATCTATAAAGAACTTATCAAATTCAACACCCAAAGAACAAATAATCCAATCAAGAAATGGGCAGAAGACATAAACAGACATTTCCGCAAAGAAGACATCCAAATGGCCAACAGACACATGAAAGTGTTCAAAATCCCTTGGCATCAGGGAAATACAAATCAAAACCACAGCGAGATACCACCTCACACCAGTCAGAATGGCTAAAATTAACCAGTCAGGAAAAGACAGGTGTTGGCAAGGAGTTTGAGAAAGGGGAACCCTCCTACACTCTTGGTGAGAATGCAAGCTGGTGCAGCCACGCTGGAAAACGGTGTGGAGTTTCCTAAAATAGTTGAAAATAGAGCTATCTTACAACCCAGTAATCGCACTACTGGATATTGACCCTAAAGATACAAATGTAGTGATCTGAAGGGGCATGTGCACCCAAATGTTTATAGCAGCAATGTCCACAATAGTCAAACTAGGGAAGGAACCTAGATGTCCATCAACAGATGAATGGTTAAAGAAGATGTGGTATGGGTGGTATGTATATATACAATGGAACATTATGCAGCCATCAAAAATCCCAGAAATCTTGCCATTTGCAACAATGTGGATGAAACAAGAGGGTATTATGTTAAGCGAAATACATCAGTCTGAGAAAGACAATCATCACATGATCTCACTGATATGAAGAATTTGAGAGGCAGGGCAAGGGATCATGGGGGAAGGGAGGGAAAAATGAAACAAGATAGGACCTGGAAGGGAGACAAACCATAAGAGGCTCTTAATCTCAGGAATAAAATTGAGGGTTGCTGGAGGGGAGAGGGGTGGGAGTGATGGGATGGCTGGGTGATGGACACTGGGGAGAGAGAGTATGTGCTATGGTGAATGCTGTGAATTGTGTAAGACTGATAATTCATAGGCCTGTACCCCTGAAACAAATAATGCATTACATGTTAATAAAAAAACTATACAAATGATTCACTCATATGTGGAATTTAAGAAACAAAACAGATGAACATAGGGGAAAGGATAGAAAAATAAAATAAGATGAAAATTGAAAGGGAGGCAAACCATAAGAGATGCTGAACTCTGGGAAACAAACTGAGGGTTGCTGGAGGGGTGGTGGGTGGCGGAGCACGTGGTAACTGGGTGATGGGCACTGAGGAGGGTATATGATGTAATGAGCACTGGGTATTATATGTAACTGATGAATCACTAGATTCTACCTCTGAAACTAATAAAAATAAATAATTAAATTTTAAAAAATTATACAAATGATTATGTATTTACAAGTTACACCACACTGTGGAGGAAAAGTAGAGCTCTGTAAGCACTGTTATTACCAAATGCATCTCCTAGTCAGCTGGCCCATTTCCAGGCAAATATCAGGATTCCTAACACCCATTGCATTTTCATGGTCCTAGCCACAGTCACATGCAACACTTGCAAATCACGTTAGATTTTTATGAAGTAGGGAGAGATAAGATACTTGTGATCATTATACATAAACAGAGAAGAATGTGGGATCCATATTAAAACATTATTATAAAGAGAGACTATCATTAATGTTTGTTTATTATAAACTGCCAAATTACTAACAGATTTGCACCTACAAGACTATATTCTCATCTGCTTGCCATAAGGGTATCCTATAGGGCATCCTATGCCCTATAGGCTGTCAATTGAAAAAAGAGTAGCCATTATATTTCCCAGGAAATGTGGTATTCTTTTTTATTTTTTTAAATTTCATTGAGATTTCTCTCTATATTGAAAAACTTGCAAGTATCTACTGTATGCATGTTAATGAGTTTGGACATATTCCTACACTTGTGATACCATCATCACAATTAAGGTAATAAACACAGCCCTGACTTCCAAGAGATGTCTTGTGTCCCTTTGTTTTTTTGTGGGTATGATAAGAACATTTAACGTAAGATCTATCTTAACACATTTTTAAGTGCACAACACTGTCCTGTTAATTGTAGGCATTATGTTGTATAGCAGGTCTCTAGAATTTATTCTTCTCACATAACTGAAACTTTATACCTGTTGAAAAACCTCCTGTCTTACCCCAGACCACCCCACTCATCTGGCAACCACCATTTAGCCTGTTGTTCTCTGCTTCTATGAGTTTGACTCTTTAGATACCTCATGTAAGTGGCATTATACAGTATTTGTCTTCCTGTGACTAACTTATTTCACTCAACTTAAGTCCTCCATGTTGTTGAAAATGGTAGGATTTCTTTTTTTAATGCTGAATAATATTGCATTGTGTATAGACCACATTTTCTTTACCCATTCGTTTGTTGATGGACATTTGAGTTGTTTTCATATTTTGGCTATTGTAAGTAATGCTTCAATGAATATGAGGGTGTAGATACCTCTTTGAGAGAGTTTTCACTCCTTTGGATATATATCCAGAAATGGGATTGCTGGATAAGATGGTATTTCTATTTTAATTCCTTAAGGAACCTCTGCACTGTTTTCCACAGCAGCTATACCGATTTACTTCCCACCAACATTGTACAATGGCTCTTTTCAATTTTGTTGACAGTGATTGAGAATTCAGAAATAATGTTAATGAGTGATAAATAGGGGCACAGCCTAGCTCACGTGCCATAGAATACCCATAGCAGAGCTAAATCATTGTTGTTAATAGCGCTGAACTGAGTTCTGGGCCGTGTGAAATAGAAAATAGAATGCAGAGACTATCTTCTTCCTGATATAAGGCTGATTCTGAGCCAAATTTAAGAACAGGCAAGTGTGATCTGTTTCTAGCTTGTCCTTACTACTCCTCACACCAAACACCCAGAGCCATTGTGTTATCCAAGAGCTAAGTACTTTTGCCTGTTCAAGGTAATAAATGGAAAAATTGGTAGGTGGAAGATTTTATTCATTTGTTTTGAGTATGAAAAAGTAAAATTATATTTACAAAGCATAGAAAGTTCAGAGAAGCAAGAAATCCAAATTTTCATCACACCAACACACCTATTCTTATATATTTCTGTTCCTCTCTTTTTGCATAAATGTAATACCAACTATTTGACATCCTCATTTTGTCCTTTTAATTAACTAATATGCATTTTTCTGTTTGCTACTTTATATTTTTAACCATCACATTTAATGACAACTGATATTTTACTGGATAGATGCATGTCTTATGTCATTAATCCTCCCACTTGTGCTACAAAGTTAGATTGCATTCACATTTTTTGTTATTGCAAATAATACCATGAAAAATTTCTTCCTGCCTATAGTTTTCTCTTATTAAGAATGCTCTCTCTAGAGATCCTCAAAGGGAGACTTCTAGGTAAAAGCCTTGGGAAAAAAATGTGTGTCAGGTTATTTCCCCAAAAGACTATCTCTTTGAAGTGTCCTTAGAAAGCACCAGCTATACTTATTTCTTGTCCATCTTGCCTACTACCTGGTTTTTCAAAAACTTTTGATTTTGAAATATTTACAGCTTCACAGACATCTGCAAGGAAATGTAAGGAGAATTTCTGTGCACGTTCACCCTGCCTCCTCCAATGTGACATCATGAATAACTATTGCACATTTATATAGAAGTATAATATCCAAACCAGGAAATTGACATTGGCACATCCCAATGGCTTATTCACCACTTAAACTTAAACTTGTAGTTATTTTATGTTATCTTATGTGTGGGTATGGGTGTGTCTAGCTGTGCAATTTTTTTAAAGAGTTTATTTGAAAGAGAGTGACAGCAAAAGAGAGAGAGCATACTAGCAGTGGGGAAGGGCAGAGGGAGAAGAAGAAGCAGGCTTTCTGCTGAGCAAGGATGGGGGAGGGGGGCTTGATCCAAAGACCCTGAGATCATGACCCGAGCTGCAGGCAGATGCTTAACCAACTGAGCCAGCCAGGTTCCCATAACTTTGCAATTTTATCACATATGTAGCTTTATGCAGCTACCGCCACAATCAAGATACATTACTATCTCTGCAAGACTCCCCACATCACCTTTTTATAGCCACACCCACCTCTCCTCCCCATCCTGAACTCTGGTGACTACTAATCTGTTCTCCATCTCTGCAACTATGTTGTTTCACTAATGTCACATAAATGGAATCTTACAATTTGTATCCTTTGGAGATTCTTTTCACTCTTCGTAATTTCCTTGAAGTTCATCCAAGTTGCTGCAGACAGCAGTTGGTACCTTTGATGGCTGAGCAGTAGTCCATGGTATGCATGTACCATAGTTTGTTCAGTCATGTACTCAGTAAAGCATGTTTGCTTAATTGCTAGCTTTTGACTGCTAGGAATAAAGCTACTGCAAACAGTTATGTGCCAGTTTCTTCCTACGAAGTTTTCATTTCTTGGGAATAAATGCTAACAAGTGCAATTGCTGGGTTGTAGGGTAATTGCATGATCAGTTTTATGAAACACTGCCAGACTGTTTTCCAAAGCGGCTGTGACATTTAACAATTCCATCAGCAATGAAGAAGTGATGAGTTTCCCCGCATCCTTGCCAGCCTTTTCTGTTATCATCATTTTCTTTTTAAATTTTAGCCTTTCTGATAATTGTGTAGTGATATCTCATTATGGTTTCTTTTTAAGATTTATTTATTTATTTATTTGACAGACAGAGATCACCAGTAGGCAGAGAGGCAGGTTGGGGGGGCAGGGGGAAGAAGGCTCCCTGCCAAGCAGAGAGCCCAATGTGGGGCTTGATCCTAGGACCCCGGGATCATGACCTGAGCCGAAGGCAGAGGCTTTAACCCACTGAGCCACCCAGGAGCCCCTCTTGTTATGGTTTTAATTTTATTTCTCTAATGAGTAATGATACTGAACATTTTTTCTGTGCTTATTTGATGTCTATGTATCCTCTTTGGTCTATTCATGTCTTTTGCCCATTTTCTAACTGAATTTTCTTAATGTTCAGTTTTGAGAAGCTTTTTAACATGTTCTGTCTATGAGACCTTTGTTGGACAAGTGATTTCCAAATCACTTCCAAATCACAAGTGATTTCTATTTTTCATCTTTTTAACAGGGTCTTTCACAAAGGAAAAGTTTATAATTTTGATGAAGTCTGAGTTATCAATTTTCCTTTTATGAATGAACATTTATTGTCAAGTCCAGAACTCTGTCTAGTCCTCATTCCCAAAGACTGTTTCCTAATTTTTTCTGGAAGTTTTATATTTTTACATATTATTTAACTCTGTGATCCATACTAACTTAAACTTTGCACAAGGTGTGAGGTTTAGGTTATAGATTTTTGTTTGGGTTTTGCCTATGGATGTCCAATTGCTCTAGCACCATTTATTGAAAAGGCTGTATCTCCTTCATTGAATTGCTTTTGCCCCCTTGTGAAAAATAAATTGAATCCATATTTGTGTGGATCTATATCTGGGTCTCTACTTTGTTCCCCTTATCTATGAGTCTATCTCTCTGCCAGTACCACAGTTTTGGTTTACTGTAGCTATTTATTAAGAGTTAAACTTGAGAAGCATGATTCCTCCCAATGTATTCTTTCTCAAAATTGTTTCAGTTTTTCTGTGATTCTTCCTTTTATGTATGGATTTTAGAATAAGCTTGTTGGTGTTAACAAGAAAACTTGCTGAGATTTTGATAGGAATTGTGTTTAAGATTTATTTATTTATTTATTTGACAGAGACCACAAGTAGGCAAAAAAGCAGGCAGAGAGAGAGAAGGAAGCAGGCTCCCTGTTGAGCAGAGAGCCCAATGTGGGGCTAGATCACAGGACCCTGGGATCATGACCTGAGCCGAAAGCAGAGGCTTTAACCCACTGAGCCACCTAGGCACCCCTGGAATTGTGTTTAACCTATAGATCAATGTAGAGAGAATTGACATCTTTATTATGTGGTGTCTTCCAATCCATGAACATGGTATGTCTTTCTAATGATTGAAGTCGTCTTGGATTTCTTTAATCAGCATATTGCAATTTTCATTAACTAGATCTAGCATCTGTTTTGTTAGATTTACACCTAGGTATTTCATTTTCTCTATAAAAGATATTGCATTTTTTAAGTTTGATTTCCAGTGTTCATTGCCAGTATATAGACACTTAATTTCTGTGTGTTGATTTGCATCATACAACATTACCAAACTCACTTTTAAGATCTAGGAGGGTTTTTTGTGTGTTTTTGTTTTTGTTTTTTTGTAGATTACTTGTTATTTTAATGTACTTCATCTTAATCTAATTGTCTGCAAATAAATATAGTTTTATTTCTTCCCTTTAAAATTTCATGCCTTTTATTTCTCTTATTTGCCTTGTTACCTGGCTACAACTTCCAGCATAATCTTGAATAACAATCGTGTGAGTATACTACCTTGCCTTGTTCCTGATCTTATAGGGAAAGCAATCATTCATTCTTTCATCATTAAGTACAGTGTTAGCTGTAGGCTTTTTGCAGATGATTTTTATGAAGTTTGATTTTAAGAAGTTTGCTTTGATTCTCACTGTTCTGAGGTTTTTTTTAAAATATCATGAATCAATGTTGAATTTTTTCATATGCTTTTTCACATAAATTGATATGATCATGATTTTTTCTTCTTTAGTTAATTGATATAATTGGTGGGTTACATAGATTGATTTTTGAATACTGAACCAACTCTCTATAACTTGAATTAATTCTACTTAGTCATGGTGTATTATTCCTTTTATACATTATTGGATTACTAAAGTTTTGTTGGGGATTTTTGCATCCAAGTTCATGAGAACTATTGGTCTATAGTTGGTTGTTGTTTTTTTTTTTTTCTGTGTTGTTGTCTGGTTTTGTACCAGGGTTATTATAGCCTTGTAAAAGAAATTGGGAAGTATTCCCTCCTCTTTCTGAAAGATCTTGTATAAAACTGGTATTAATTATTTGAATGCTTGGTAAAAATTTTCCAGTGAAAACATCTGGGCCTGGATACTTCTTTCTTGGGAGCTCTAAAATTACAACTTTAACTTTTTGAATACTTATAAAACTATTCATTTATCTATTTAATCTTGTCTGAGTTTTGGTAGTTTGTTGAGTGCAGGAAATGGGAGAAGGAAAAAGCATTTGGGTGAAAGCAATACTACCACAGTGTTAAATTAAGCAATCTATACCTGGAAGTCAGCCTCAAGTTAACTTTCTAATAGATACAACTTGTTACATTTCTCACTAACAGAGATTCCATACTCAGATTTTCTAAAGGATCTACTTTTGGTATTTTGTTTTCAAGAGCACATAGGACTAGAGTGGGCCACCGTGGCATAGCCATTAGTCTATATGTGTGGTTCAGAAGTCAGTACCTATTTTCAGTTATAATAAGTGATGATAGAGGCTCACTACCAGTTTTGAGCAGTACCCGCTTCAAGGTACACGTAAACTTAGTCAGGTGCAGGCACTGGGTGGTGACAGAAAACCCAAGCATCTGCCACATGATGAACTAAGTAGGAATAACACCAAATGCCTTAGAAACAAATAAATGCCTTAAAACCCAACTCTAGAAAATATGCTCTTTAATTTTAATTTGAGAATATTTATTGCAAAAAGAAAAAAAGGCTAAAATTTATTTCTTAGAGAAATTGATCTCAATGTTAATAAAACTGTTGTTGATTTTCAGAAGCAGCAAGTCCCCATCCATTTCTTCCTCTTAGAAGTGGCTGAGTATTGTGGCCAAGAGTTTCTTAGCACCACACCCTTGGAACCATGGTTGGAGACTGTTTCAATGTCTCCAGCCTCTATGGGATCCGTAGTCTATAAACAGAGTTTAGTTGCACAAACCTTTGGCTGTTTAATCGTATAGTTGGCAAGGTTGCTATTGGCTGCACAAAACATTCTGGTTTTTTAAAAGCACATCTTTTGACTTAGAATGGTATTTTTGTGTTGGGTTTTCCTGTTGGTCACTTTCTAGCAAATATTCACTTCATGATTATCCCCTCTTCAGAAATAGATCTGAACATCATAAGGAATCAATTTTGTTAAGCCTGCTGGAAGAACACAAGATTTGAGGATGTCAACCAACTCTCCAAGCCTAGGTTTGAGGGCTCATTAGACCATCAAATAATCAAGGACCCAGCTGGTCACAAATACCAGCCAGGAACATCTAAATGTTATCCTGACACATATTAAAACTATATACCCATTACTAATACAGTTATTGTCCAGAATGACTTTAAGAATAGAATCTGAGGGGCGCCTGGGTGGCTCAGTGGGTTAAAGCCTCTGCCTTCGGCTTAGGTCATGATCCCAGGGTCCTGGGATCGAGCCCCGCATCGGGCTTTCTGCTTGGCAGGGAGCCTGCTTCCATTCCTCTTTCTCTGCCTGCCTCTCTGCCTACTTCTGATCTCTGTCTGTCAAGTAAATAAATAAAATCTTAAAAAAAAAAAAAAAAGATTTAAAAAAAAAAAAGAATAGAATCTGAATTTCATAGGACACCATAATGGGGATTTTTTTTTGTGTGCGTTGTTTAGTTTTGGAAGATTAAGACACTGATGAGTACTATAACTTCAAGCTACACAACAACTACACACATTGTAGGATTTGATCCTCTAACATTGTATGTTATAAGGATTTGGTCAGAATATGAAAGTTATCAGACTCCTAAAACATGTGTTTTATTCATGTTTATGCTGTTGTATTTAAGATAATTAAGAAATAAAAATACTTAAGTCAGAGACCTACTTCTAACATTTTCATTCAATCTTTTATTCTTTCTTGGACAGATTATTTGGTGTTGTTTTATGCAATGGAAGTGAAAACAGTGAAACCTATGTCCTCTAACTTTATGAACAAATTTCCTTGTCAAGTAAGCTGGAAGCAACATCTTAAAGTGTTCACAATATGTAGAAGTGCTGAGATGAAAAACTGAATGTACTTCATATATCATCTTGGAGAGGATGACAACTGGAAATAGGCACTGTAGTCAGAAACTCTGTAATGAGAGCTGCTCATGCTTAAAGTTGCAAGGGAATGTTCCCAATTTCTTCTATGCAAACATACAGCTTGTTTCAAGTTATCATTCTTCCCTGCCTTTTGTACTTCCTGAATGTTTTTCAAGTTTGCTCTTCTGTCCATATTAGTTTGCCTTTCTGTTCTGTTCTGAGAGGTAGTAAGATCTGGAGTGAAAAAATGCCTCTGATTTCCCCAGATGGGAGAATACACCAAGGTCAAAGTTTGCACCAGAGTTTTATCATCCCTTAAGTCAGTGTTTCCCAAACTTCTCTGAGGAAAAGAATGACCAAGGCATGTGTTAAAAACACTAATTCCCAGTCTGTGCCTTTGAAAAGTCTGATTCAATAAGCTTAGCATGGGACCCAAGCTTTTTTTTTATTTTAAGAAGTTGCTAGGATATGGTTATCAGGACAGTTTGGAAAATGTTGAATTAAACTATGTTTTCTCACATTTTATTTCAAAAACCATGTTTAAAGAATCAGAACCACTGGAAGAGATTGTGAAGTTTAGGGACACCTGGGTGGCTCATTCAGTTAAGCCTCTGACTACTCTTGATTTCAGCTTAGGTTATGATCTCAGGGTTGTGAGATGGAGCCCAGCTCAGCATGGAGCCTGCTTGAAATTCTCTCCCTCCTCTCTCCACCAACCTCTCTGTCTCTAAAAAGAAAAAAAGAAGGATATAGAAAGAAACTCTTAAGGCTCTACTGTGTCCAGCCAAGCAGGCAGGGGAGGGGCTGAAGTTCACCAGCCCTGCTGGTTAGAATGAGCTCGCTGGCAGGAGTGTGAAGGACCTAAGGAAGGAGAGCTTTTTAAATTGGTCTTCTCAAAGGAAGTACTTTTTTCTAATTGATACCATATTGCACACATGCTAGCAGCCAACCCAGATAAGAATGACCTGAAATGCTGGTTTTATATATAGATTTCTGGATTGTTACCCCAAGTCTATTGAAAAAGGGTTTCTAGGGGCGCCTGGGTGGCTCAGTGGGTTAGAGCCTCTGCCTTCGGCTCAGGTCATGATCCCAGGGTCCTGGGCCCGCATCGGGCTCTCTGCTCAGCAGGGAGGCTGCTCCCCCCTCTCTCTGCCTGCCTCTCTGCCTACTTGTGATCTCTGCCTGTCAAATAAATAAAATCTTTAAAAAAAAAAAAAAGAAAAAAAAAAAAGAAAAAGGGTTTCTAGGTTGAGTTGCATTTTAAACAAGCTCCCCTATTTCCCACCACTGTGACTCTAATATGTATGAAGTTTGGAGAACTACCAACAACTTAGCTCCTAAACCTTCAAATGTAATCTCTTTGATAGATGTGGCTCTGTATTCTTTTCATCTCTCATCTTTGAGGACTAACATCAGAAGTTGCGGATGACACCTAAGAGAAATTAGAAAGGTTTCTGGGACTCTAGCATGCTAAGAGCACAACTTGAAAAACCAGGGTTCATTGGTCCTCCGGTCCTTGAGTCCAAAGGCACTTTATCAGTTCCTAATATCTTTGGATCTGGAGCCTAGTTACAATAAACACTGCATACCCAAATTGTGACTCCTATTGGACCTCAACCTACACCATGCTGACCTGCATTGCTGCATCAACCCAGCACCTCTGTCTACCTCATTTTCCTCTCAGTTTCCACACTTCACTAGATTCTAATCCTCAAGTTCCCATGGTACAGCTACTCCTTTCAAAGTCTGTCTCTATCCATCTTGTAAGGTCCTTGACCCAACCTTCTCCGACAGTTCAGCTCATTCCTGCCACACTGCCTCCCAATCACTGATTCTCTCTGCAGCTCTTTCTCCTCACCCTGCTCCCTTCTCACCACGAGCTGGCTGCAATCCACCCACAGGGCTGAGCCTCATGTAAACTAGGCAGTAGGGATGCTGCTTTCCTTCTGGCAGGACAGAACAAACATCTTCTTTGGATACTCACAACCTATGAAGCCGAGCAGGGGCCCCTCAGGCTCAGATATCTGGGAGCAGATATTCTAGAATTGATTTTTACTTACCTTCTCATTTAGTTTTGTCACTTGGCTCTTGTTGCAGCAATGCAAGTCCAACACATCTCAGGAGGCAGTGTGATTTGAAGCCTAGTGAAATGAGACACAGGAGAAAGAGCAAAATGGAGAGTCACCACCAAACACTTGTGATGAACATTGGGTATTCTTTTTTTTTTAATTAGCATATAATGTATTATTTGCCCCAGGGTACAGGTCTGTGAATCATTGAGCCCTGGGTATTCTATGCAAGTGATGAATCACTAAATTCTACTCTTGAAACCAATAGTACACTACTTGTTAACTAACCAGAATGTACATAAACACAAAAAAACATAGGGAATTTCCCAGGGTTTATTTATCTTAAAATGAGAATTTTGTACCTTTTGACCACATTCACTCAATTCCCCTACCTCCTAACCCCCCCACCTCTGCTGACCATAAAAATGATCTCTTTTTCTGTGTTGTTTTTAAGATTCCACATAATTGAGATAATACAGTATTTGTCTTTCTCAGTCTGACTTGTGTCAATTAGCATAATGCTCTCAAGTTCCATCTACAGTTAACATTGCTCTATGGGGTACTTAAGAGTTGCTAAGAGACATCCCAAAATTTCTCATAACAAGGAAAATAAACTTTTTGTAATTATGTAAAGTGATGGATTATACTCACTGAAATTACTGTAGTAATCATTTCATGATACATGTATGTCATTGTGTTGTACATCTTAAACTTGTAAGTGCTGCATGTCAATTATATCTCAATGAAACTGAAAAAAACTTAAGCAAATGCACTTCATATTTGTCTGTGAACTAGACATAGTGATTTAAACACTAGCAATAACATGATACTATACATAGAAAATCCTAAAGACTCCACCAAAAAACTATTAGAACTGATAAATGAGTTCAGTTAAGATCTCTGGATACAAAACATGAAGAAATCTGTTTTATTTCTATACATGAATAATGAAGTAGCAGAAAGTGAAATTAAGAAAACAATCCCATTTACAATTGCATCAAAAAGAATAAAATACTTAGGAATAAATTTAACCAAAGAGGTGAAAGATCCATACTCTGAAAACTGTAAAATACTGATGAAAGAAATCGAAAATGATACAAACAAATGGCAAGATTTTCCATGTGCATGGATTGGAAGAATTAATATTGTTAAAATGCCCATACAACCCAAAGCAATCTACAGATTCAGCATAATTCTTACCAACAACATTTTTCACAGAATAAGAACAAATAATCCTAAAATTTGTGTGGAACTGCAAAAGATTCCAAATGATCAATTCAATCTTGAAAAAGAAGAACAAAGTAGAGGTATCACAATCCCAGATTTCAAGATATTCTATCAAGCTGTATTAATCAAAACAGATGGTACTAACACAAAATTGACACATAGACCAATAATACAGGATAGAGAGTCCAGAAATAAACCCATGTTTATATGGTCCATTAATCTATGACAAAGGAGGCAAGAATATGCAATGGTGAAAAGACAATCTCTTCTACAAATGATGCTGAGAAAACTGGACAGCTACATGCAAAGAATGAAACTGGACCACTTTCTTACAACATACACAGAAATAAAATCAAAGTAGAAAAAGACCTAAATTTGAGACCCAAAACCATAAAACTCCTAGAAGAAAACATGGGCAGTCATTTCTTTGATGTTGGCCATAGAGGCATTTTTCTAGACTGGTCTCCTCAAACAAGAGAAACAAAAGTAAAATTAAACTACTGCAACTACACCAAAATAAAAGGCTCTGCTTCCTTCTTTTTAAGAATATTTTCTAACCTTAGAAATTGCTTTTGAATCTTTATCTGAATTTTTTTCCCCAACACCTGTCTTCCAAGGCAGAGACTGTCTATAAGGGCTTGTAAGTCACAGCAAGGGATGGCTTCCCTATTCTCAGATTACTACTCTGTATCCTTTACTGCTGCTGTTCCCGCAGGTTGGAACCAGGCTCTTCCTGCTCCAGAGTTCAGATGATTCTATTAGACATGTCTGAAAAGGAAGACACTTCTCTTATGAGAGGAATTGACCTTTAATGTGGTTTTGCTAAGCTTCGTATAACAAGAGTCATAAATAACATCACTGAAGATCAAAAATAATCTTTAATCTTTTTATTTATTTTTATTTAAAAATTTTTATTGATGTATAGTTGACATACAATATTATACCAATTTCAGCTGTACAACATGGTGATTTGATGTTTGTATATACTACAAAGTGATCACAAGAAATCTAGCTACCATCTGCCACCACACGAAGTCATTACAATCTTATTAACTACATCCAGTCTTATTAACTACCTGTATGCTGTACATTACATGGTTTCGGTCTTATTTATTTTATGTATACTTTATACATATATTTTATTTTACAACTGGAAATTTGTACTGTTTCATCCCCTTTCCCTTCTTCACCCATCCCCCCCATCCCTTTTCCTTCTGGCAGAATCTCTACCAGACTGTTCTCTGTACCTATGAATCTGCTTACTGTTTTGTTTTGTTTATTTTGTTTTATAATATTCTTAAATAGCTTTCCAAGATAGAAAAGAGCCTCAGTTTTGGGAGATCGTTTGTTAGAAGACAAAGAAAAAGAACAAACCAACCAACCCCACAGTTGCAACCAGTTGGTTCTCTCTAAAAGCTGTTATCTTGTCATGAGATTGGCTCCAGTTATGATTTATTATTGGTCTATGATCAGTAGAAAATGACCATTTCTGAAAGGGAAAGGATACACACTTTATTTATTAAGAGTCATTAATGAGGTACACTGTTTTCTTCAATAATACAAAATGAGACTTTAGCCTCATAAAGCAATTTTTCCCCCTTGAATTTTCCGAGAAAACTGTGTTATGGGTGGATGACTAACTTCACCTAACTTCACTGGGCGTGAGTCATCCTTGCCGATGTTACTTGGTGATGTCAAGTATCTTGTGATACAGGTATCCTAAATGTTTTGCTAACTGATGCGCTTTCAGTGGCCTGGCCTTGATTACAGAAATCAGTGAGTGAAAACAAGCTCTTAGATTTAAAGTGAGTCTCCCCTTGGAACAGAACCACCCGAAACTAGTCAAGGTTCTACCTGCTGTAGTGACTGACTCATGTGACCAGAGCGACACACCAGCTCAAGGGGTAACATCACAGAATAAGAGGAAGGCAACAGACTCAGGCAAACTGCCAAATGCTCTTCTGTCTCCCAGCATCGTTTTCCTGTCTTCTTGTCTTTCATTGTATTTAAAGCTGTAGAGAGAACACTGGATTGAAAAAAGAACTTCTCTTTTATTTGCAAGACCAAAAAAAAAAGAAAAAAATATAAAGTCCCATAACTTATTCAGGTAATTTGGAAGATATTTAATTGCTATTCCACACTGTGGTAGCGTGGAATACTGGGGCTGGGCAGACACTGTGGTAGCTTGGATTCCCAGGGGCGAGCAGCAGAAGGCTGGGGAGTTGATGAGATTTCACAGAATACGGCTCCTGGTTGTTTTCACTCAGCCTTAATGTTCTTTCTTGGAGAGAAAGTAAATCAGTGCTCTAATATTAAAGGGGATTCCCAAAAGAGCATACATAATATTTGAATATCAGGGTTTACATTTGGAAAGCTTTAGAAAGTGAGCTGGTGTATTTCTTTGTTGGTTTAAGGAGATGGTGAAGAGCTAAGAGGGTTAAGGATTTTGCCAAGATAACAGGTGTTTTGGGACTCCTCCAAACCCCCCATTTTTAAGCCCCAGGTGTAAAGCCATATCACCTCGAATCTTAGTGGATAGGGTTAGGGGTGGGATGAAATAATGGTTAGTCAATGGTGTCTCAGGGCGCAGACAGCAATTCAAAGTTTATAATAAATTCATAAATATCTGGAATCCCCAAACCTGCCTGGCATGGTCACAAGAAAGACAATCATAAGATTTTTCAGTTACTTCCTACTCTAATCAGGTTATATGTATATATATATATTTTTCTACCAATATGTCTTCAATATTGGTAGAATATATCAATTCAGGTCATATATATACATATATATGTGTATATATATGTATATATATTCATTCTACCAATATGTCTTCGATTATACTTCCAGGTAAAATGGAATGTGTAGGTATGATTAGGATGTAGAATGGGACAACATATTTCACATATCATCATTACACAATTCTTCCCATAGCTTCCATGGTAAGCCTTAAGTAGTCAATAAAATCTATCTGGTAATTTATTTAAAATGCAATTTTAATAGAGCTCATTCTCTCTCTCCTGTATATTTAGTTATATATATGCTTATTTATGAAAAATGAAGAAGAGGGCAAAACATTCTGGTGTCCAGAGACATGGACATAAAAATGCCATAATCTTTTCGTGTTTCAGGGAGGAAAAGTGTGGTAACATATTTGAAGAGACCTGCTTTTACCTTTAGTCAAATTTCCTATAGGAAATGATAAGGCACACTTGAAAGACCTTTTTCCGTATTTCTGAAGAGCTTATACAGTAACTGGCTTAACAGAGGGAAAAACAGATAATAATAACATTTAGAATGTCTGTATTTTTCTCCAAGAAGCAGTAACTACTTAGTACAATGAAGAATGGCAAATATTAATATTTTCAGCTTACAGGGAAAGTCTGAAAAACTTATTTAAAATTTCAAAGCCTAACTTCTGAGCCCTGACCCTGTGCCAATACACAACATTTATTTTTGGTTCCGTGTGGGCTCACAGATTTTGATTATACCGAGCTTTATGTAGCCTTTGATTTTTGTCCAAAAGTTTTGTCAGATGTTCTTAATGAGCGCCCCTTTCAGACAGGTTAGCGGCCTTTGCATAGGGACTAAAATGTTTGTGGCAGTTTGGCTCGTTTTAAATAAACATATAAAACCTATGATGGCAATGGGAAAACTACACAAATCTAGTTAATAAAAGACAAAGGCATTTTTAATTAAAAAGAAGTTAAATATAATCAAACTCTAATTTTATTTTGTTCTAAATTTGCTGAGTCCAGTAATTAATTTTTTCCAAGGTGAAGTCTAAGGGACCCTCTACTCCTTGAATTTAATGAATGGTAGAATGCGGTTATTAACATATTCAAACATATATCAAAGAATTTTGAAAACGAGCAACCATGCTAACTTAGTGCATTATCCAAAAGGGTATGGGGCTCAGAGTAATTATCCAAGTAGTGATTTCAATTCAGACAACAATCAGATCTGAGAATGTGTAATCAATCTACTAGAGGCATACAAGTTCCAACCAATCACTCAATCACCAGTGATGAATTTATGTGGCAAGTGCTGTGCTAGGCAATGGATCTATAAAGATGAATAACTGAAACTCAATCACTCATGGTCCAGTGAGTGTCTGAATATGTAACAGATTATTGAAATACAGCACGAGAGCCATGACAGAGTTATCCACTGGGTACTCGAGGAAGACAGGGTCAGAAGATAGCATTTCGTGCAGAGTATGGGGAAAGGCTCCATAGTTGAGGCAACCTTTGAATGAAGTCTTGGAGGATGAGAAGGCATGTACCTAATGAAGGAGGAGCTGCCATTCCAGGCAAGGGAACTTCCTGTGCCAAACTTTGGGACCCTAAAACCACCAGATCTTTTTAAAAAACTTAATGTTGTTGGAGTGTAGTTTGATTATAGGTGAGTACAGGGTGGGAGATGGGATATGTGGGTAGATTCTCCCATGATTTTCTCACCTTATCTGTGTCTGTTCACTTGGTTTATAAAATTAGACTCAGTGATCTCTAAGTTTCAAAACTCTAAAATCCTATGAAAGGAAAAAAAAATTCTGTTCTTAGTTGGAAGGAAAGAGCTCTTTGGGGTGAACAAGGGTGTGGGATTTTTTCCATGAAAATGAAGATTTGCAGCTGCTTCACACAAGTTACATTAACAGTAAAAAGAAAAAAAAACCAAATAGAACTTTTTTTTTCCTATTATTAGTATGTTTTGACATGTGTCTCTAGCACTATTTGGAAGGAAAATTACAATTTTTTTTCCTGCAATACTAGATATGTTTCCTTTTAGTTTTTATTATTATTATTATTATTAGAATTCCCTCAGCAAAAGGAAAGTTTTTGTCCTGGTCTCATTTTTGGACATTTGTGTATTTTAAAACCAGGAAAACTACCTCTAAGAACCAATCTGTTGTCTTTTCTAGATAGGTACATATGCAGGAAACTTAGAGGCCAACTACTGGGTGAAGCTGCCCCATAACGAGATTTTTTTCAGAAACTGAACTGAACCTTAAGTTATTGGGATGAGAGGAATGACATGTAAAACTGATATCCTGATAATGAGTGAAAAAAAATCAAGAGAAAGCAGAAAATATTCCCCACATGGCACCTAATCTCAATTAAAAGTGTGGAAATTGGAAAAATAAAAAAATAAAGTGGCTTATGAAAGACAAAAACACTTGAGATTTTTTTTTTTAACACAACATACTGAAAATTACTGTGAGTCCCATTCATGGGAGAGTGAAGAAATCTGTTGGTTACTTAAATAATTAAACTTTAACTCAAAACCACAGAGACTGCAGCTAAACTTTAAATTTAGACTCTAAAAACAGACCACTTTTTCAAATGATATTTCTTTAGAGTGTAGTCATACAAGTAGTTAAAGAAAACCAGAACAAAGTAGTTATCTGATCTTTTGAAACTTGGATTTTAGTTAATTTCTTTTATTTTAGTCCCAAACTCCTAAATAGTACTTGATACATTTTGTTTTTTTGAGATCGATAAAGACCACTGACTGACTGCTCTGACATAAGCAACTTCAACCCAACACTCTATCTTTAGTGGAAAAATAAGCTCTCAGATCAAAAATCTTTGCATTTCCCTGTTCCCTGACTCTCTACAGCTGACCTCCACACCTTCATCCACCCAAAGCTTAGCCACCCTTTATGACTGACTTTAAACCATCTACCTGTAAAATGTCCACTTGATCATGTCTGCTTGCATAATTGCTTTCTGCACAGAAATTCTTTAGGATCCATTACCCATAATTTAATTGGCAGTAAGTCCCATGTCAGTTCTTCTATTATCCTGGAACTCTTATACTGTGAACTTTCAACATGAGCAGGTGTTTGTGCCTTGTCTCTTCAACAAGGTCATTGCTCCTTGAAGACAGAGAACTTTTCTTCTTGGTGCCTTTGCAGAGTTTAGTTCAGTAAATATTTGGTGATCCGAATAATTGATTAACTCAACAAACATTTACCAGGCAGCTACCATGAAATGAACTAACATAGACCCTATGTCTTTTTCTAGGTCTGTCGTAAAGGCTGACAGTAAACCCAGAGTCAGTTAAATGTAAAAATCTTCATGTTCTATAGATAAGTTTCTTATTTTTATAAGCTGGTAATTAGAGAATTTTTAATTTAGCAAATAGGAGGAGAATAGAAGAACTGAACCTTTTAAGGGACTTAAAAATCTAAATATGAATATTCTTTTCCATCTTTTGAACAGCATTACTAGTAGATCATAGATTCATGGCTAATGGTGTGATGACAAAAGGGATACACATTACTGCTCTGAACTCAGGCTCAAGGACTCCCCATAGCTCAAATGAACAAAATGTGAACCTCTGTCTGAAAAAGCCTGGTGATTTATGTGATGTCAATATGTTGATATCCCCAATAACATGATGACCTAATCAATAACCTAGTAGAAAGGACAGAACATGGGAATTTGACTTAGATCACCTGCTTTTGAATCTATGTTGAGCTATGTTAAACTATGTTACTTAATGAAGTTACTCAGCTTCAGCTGTTAAAACTGAACTCTGAATTCATAATTATCTGTAGATAATTATGATGATGATAACTATAATGTCTGTTTTCACAGGTTAGTATAAAAAATTAAGGAGATAAGTATAGGTGAGAGTACTTTTGGGTATGATTATAGATGTCATGTTGGCCCATCAACCCTCTACAATTCATTCAACAAATATTAATTCATATCATGAACCAGTAATCAGATATTTTCCTGTTACATATATTAGGATTCTGAAACTCAACTAATCACGGCAATTAAATGACACTGCCACATCATTTTTTGTTCCCTTTTAAATGGATTCTTTTTTAAAGTTGTGCATCTGGAGCTCTGGCTCTTCATTTCCTCATATTTTAAGTAAGGTATTAAGTATTTAATCATGGACTTACATTCCTTATAATTGATTTCAAACATCAGCATAAAATATACTGCAAAATATTCATTATAAAACAGAGGACATTTACTATATCTTGAAAATAGTAAGTTTTTAAATGTCTGCAAATTATGGTATAAGAGACTGAGGTATAAGACCAGCCAATGCCAACCTGTACCATCAAAAAAAAAAAAAAAAAAAAAGAATTTATTTGGTAATAAAAGGCTGAAAACAAAAAGAACTGAGACTATGCACTATGCTCAAGTAGGTAAATTTATTTATCACCGGAGAGGAAATTAGAAATTCTGAAACTACTTTACATGCATACTAGGGTTGAACAATGAAGCAAAGAAATTACAGATAGTGAGAGCTAGGTTTCTCACTGTTACATAAGAAGTTAAAAATAAGTGAGAAGAGAATTTAGAGTGAATTCTGTGTTCTGAATTAAAGCCAGAGATATCAGTGTGAATTCTTGTCTATCTAAATATATATAAAATACAACTAAAAGTAATTTTAAATATGTGTGTATATATGAATTAAAGCACATACATATATTGGCTCAGCAACCATAACACCCCAATGGTATAAGCACACTCGGTGCCCAGATTTTGATTTCTAACTATCATTCTTCAAAAAAACAAAACAGTCTCCTTGGAGAAATGGCTTATTCTAAGGCTGGAGTATCTTGGAGTGCCAGGAAGGAAGGAAATGCTGAGGAAGAAGGATGAAGAGGAAGAGGAAACAAGGAAGAGAATAAAGAGGAGGAAGAGAAAGGGTATATCAAAGGACACAGGAACTAACCTGAAAGAGCTCCCTAGGGACAAAACTGGAACAATTTAAACACACAAATAGGGTGCCTGGGTGGCTCAGTGGGTTAAAGTCTCTGCTTTCAGCTCAGGTCATGATCTCAGGGTCCTGGGATCGAGCCCCACATCGGACTCTCTGCTCAGCAGGGAGCCTGCTTCCTCCTCTCTCTCTGCCTGCCTCTCTGCCTACTTGTGATCTCTCTCTGTCAAATAAATAAATAAAATCTTTTAAAAAACAAACAAACAAACAAACAAACAATGTCAGTACTGGGTTATAATGTGTATTGATGAGTCCATACTGTTATAAATGATTAAGTAAATAAATGAAAAAGTGGAGTGAGAAGGGATAAATCTTCCTTACATAAGAATGCCAAATAATATATGTAGCTGTTCTCAACTCTAGAAGGTAGAGTTTAATTCTCCTACCTCTGAGTGAGGGCTGGATTTAGTGACTTATTACCAAAAAAATAGAGAATGGAAAGGGAAAAATAGTAAATTTATGGAGGAGAAACTTGTTAGACAACTTAACTAAGTGATCAAGGTTAATCTCACCATGTGGATATCACCCATCCCCTGATACCATGTGAAGAGAACATTGCCTGTCTTCTGTGGCATTCTTACCAAAAACCTGTAACCCAAGTGTGATCATGAAGAAGAAAGAAAAAAAAAAGAAAACCAAAACAACAACAAAAAACCAATCCCCAAACATGGGCCTAGCCCAAAATAAGGTAAAGTCTACAAAATGCCTGACTTCAAAAGTGAAGTCTTCAGAAGTGTCAAAATCATGATAAACAAGGAAAAATTGTTATAGACCAGAGAGGAATAACTAAGGAGATGTGACAATTAAAAATAATTTGGTTTTCTGAAACAGGAAAATAAAAGGAATTTGTTAAAAAGAAGGGAAATCAAAATAGAGTTTATAGTTAACAGTTTGTTGTACAGGGTTACATAATAGGTTAACATTAGGAGAAACTAGGAGAAGGGATAAGTTATATCTACTGTCTCCTATCTTTGCAACTTTTCTGTAAATCTAAAATTATGCCAAAATAAAAAGTCCGTTTTAAAAAACCTCCTGTTTGTAAATAAAAAAAGACTGAGGTATTGATGCATGCTACAATCTGGATGAACCTTGGAAACATTATGTTAAGTGAAAAAAAACAGTCACAAAAGGCTGTATGTTTGTATGCATGATTATATTTGCTTGAAATATCCAGAAGAGACAAACACATAGAGACAGAAAGTAGATTAATGGTTGCCAGGGGCGGGGGAGCGAAGAGGAGGAGGAATAACAGGTAATGATGGCCTATGTCTCTGGGGCAGGCAATGGGGCGGGGTGCAGAAATATTCTAAAATTGGTTGCGGTGATGGTTATACAACTCTGTGAATACACTAAAAACCATAAAATTGTTACTTTAAGTACATGAATTGTATGATATATGAGTTATACCTCATTAAAATGTTATTAAAAGAAATCTCCATGGGAGACTTCATCTGGGACTGGATATTGGGGTTTGAACCTTATCATTTTTTATCATTATCAATTTTTCTCCATTTCTTGGTTCTGCCTTCCTTTTTGTTGGTGACCTGCCAAGGCTCTACACGGAATCTTCCAGTTCACATCGTGCTCCCTTCCTAGCAGTCTTGGCGACAAGAGCCATCTTTCCCCCTACGGTCTCCACAAAAATCTCATTTCACTTTGTTGGTTCTGACTGGATGATGAGAAAGTTCTTAAACCACACTCCCTCTACACTGGTGGGATGGAGCAGGGATGAAAGGGGTGGGCTGGGTTGGGTAGTGTTCCTAGTTACTTAGAAAAACAACCGAACAGCGGTTACCAGGGCAAATGTGAATGAACGCTGACAAGTACAGTCTTGTACATCTGCTGTAACTTTCCTATTCTCTACGTAGAAGTTGATAGAAAATAATCTTTGTCTTGAAGCAATGAATGGGGTTCCCTTCAAAAAAAAAATGGGTTTCCCTTCAAAAAAGGAAAAGAAGTATCTGTGCTGTCTTCTCTAAATGTTTCTTAGTGTTTACCACAAAACCCCACAAGAATAAGAAAAAATTGTGCCTGTTTTTGAGATGGTCTCGAATGCAAAGGATAAAAATGCTGGTGATTTTCCTTTATAGCAATTTAATTAGGTTCTTCAGCTTCACTGAGGGTGATATTATATACCACCAACTAAAATGCAAACTGTTTCAGGCTTGGAGAAAACTTTGGTACCAGGGCCAATAGCCACAAGTCACCGTTTCAGGTACAGATTAAAATTAGTTAAAACTAGGGGCACCTGGGTGGCTCAGTGGGTTAAGCCTCTGCCTTCAGCTCAGGTCATGATCCCAGGGTCCTGGGATCGAGCCCCACATCAGGCTCCCTGCTCAGCGGGGAGCCTGCTTCCTCCTCTCTCTCTGTCTTTTTGCCTAGTTGTGATCTCTGTCTGACAAATAAGTAAATAAAATCTTTAAAATCAGTTAAAACTAAATACAACTAAAAATCCAGTAATAGTCCCATTAGCTCTGTCTCAGGTGTTCAGTGCTTCCACGTGACTGTCTAGCGGCTAAGATGTTGGACAATACCGTTAAAAACGATTTTCCACATGGCAGGTCATTCTAGAGTGCCGTGATGGTTTCAGCTATTATATTTACTTCTAGAATTGTATGGCAGATCAGATTCCTAACAACATCTCCAATAAGACAACTTAATTACACAGACAAAAGGTCATTCTGAAAAGGCTACAGAGAAAGGCTCACGATTCCTTACCTTCCTGTACGTAATATCCAGTTTTATGAGTTCAGCTGGATACCCTTTAGCAGCTATTGGTAACTCTCCGATCTTGGAGTGACATTTGAGTCTTCCATGGTTAGACCCCTGAGTGTCTCTCTCTAGTGAACAGTCAGCTTCCTCCCTTCCTTGAGTGGAAGTTTTCCTCTCAACACCATCTTGATGGCTGGCCAACTGCCTCTCCCTGTATGCAGCCCCTATGTGCATGCCTGGTAGGAACCAAAGTCATTGGCTCCTGGTCACTTCTGCTGGGACCACACTGAATCTTCATCTTTTTTTTCAATTGAGATATAAATAACGTATAACCTTGTGTAAATTTAAGGTATGCAGTATGCTGATTGATACACACTTATATATTATAATATGATTACTACCTTAGCCTTAGCTGACACCTCTGTCAGGTTACTTAATTATTATTTCTTTTTCGGTGGTAAGAACAACTAAGATCTCATCTCTTAGCAGCTTTGAAGTTTATAATACAGTACCACTGACTATAGCACAGTGAATCTCTTACTGAAGTTGGCAGATACACAAAAATCAGGCCCAGAGCACACACCTTGGTCCCCTGTGTTTTTCTTGGCTACTCAGGAAAAGGAGAACAACAGGGATCTCTGCGTTACGGCCTTTTCAGTCCCCAGTACAGAGCTCTGTGGTTGCCTTCCCACGAGTGAGAAAGAAGAGCCGAGCACACACACACTTTGTTAGAGAGAGCCCCTTGCTCTGTGCAGAGGCAGGGAGGGGCAGTGAGGACTGCAGCCAACCCCTAGAGCACTTGGAGCAAAGCCCGCTGTGGCACATTTCTATTGACAGCCTTGTGCCTAGACATTCCCCATCCTGATAATCCAAGCTAACCAAGCCCACGTTCTTTTCTATCAGTTTCTCCTAGGATCCCAATCACTCTGGCTCATACAAATCAGAGTCCCTGGAGACGGGGCCTTTGCACACTTCACCAACAGCACTCTACATAGGTGACACTCCACATCCAGGTGACACTGAATGACGTCAGCTCATCTGATCACACAATGAGCCTTTTACAGATTTTACTGCACAGTTTTACTTTTTCGGCCACGTAGTTCAGAGGTGTAAATGTTCTTATGAGGTGACTGCTTGGAGCGTTTCCAAAAATCACCTAATTTTTTATTTCAAATTATAGGATATAGAAATAATTCAGATTTCCTTAATTGAATAAATTATAATCCTTCAAAAGGTTTTTGTACAACACTTTACCGAGGCATAACTGACATGCACTACTACTATGTGTTCAAATATCCAGTTTGATAGGTTTTGACATGTATGAAACCACCACAATCAAGATAATGACTTACCACCAAAAGTTTCCTTGTGCTCTTGGCAGTCCTTACTCTCCTCTCTCTACACCTTCCAAAGAACCTTCTCCCAAACCCCAGGCAACCACTGATCTGCTTTCTGTCATGATAAATTACTTCATATTCCCTAGAATTTTATATAAATAGAATTATACAGTGTCTGTGTGGGGGTGGAGGAAGTCTGGCTTCTTTTATTCAGCCTAAGTATTTTGACATTTGTCTATGCTATGTGAGTTAATTGCTCTCTCTTGGTTTCCATTGCTGAGCATTATTCATTATATGGATATGTCACAACTTATATATATTTATCTGGTAATAAACATTTGAGTTGTTTCCAGTTTGGGAATATTACAAAGAAGTGTGCTGTGAGCATTCATGTATAAGTCTTTCTGTGGACACATGCTTTTGTTTCTTTCTTTTAAATACCTAGGAGTGGAATGGCTGAATCACAGGGTACATATATGTTTAACTACTGGAAAAACTGCTGAACTGTTTCCCAAGGTGTTTGTATCATTTCTCCTTACCTCCAGCAGCGTTATGAGAGTTCCACTTGTTCAACAATTTTGCCAAAAGGTGGTGGAATTAATCTTTATAATTTTAGCCTTTCTTATAGGTATGAGGGGCATTTCATTATGGTTTAACTTGTATTTCTCTCTTGAGCGATCATGTTAGGAGCATACTGCCATGTGCTTATTTGCCTTCCATAGCTTCTGTGGTGAAATTGTTTTTTTGTCCATTTTAAATTTTTAAATGTTTTCCAGCTTTATTAAAATGTAACTGACATACAATATTGTGTAAGTTTAAGGTGTGTGCAATGAGATGATTTGATACGTGTGTATACTGTGAAATGTTTACCACAATAAGGTTAGTTAACACATTCCTTACTTCACATAATTACCATTTTGTTGTGTTGTTATGATGAGAACATTAAGATCTATGCTCACAGCATAGATTTTGATTGTACAATACAGTATTGTTCATTTACATCCCCCCTAATTTAGAAGTGAAAGTTTATACTCTTTGACCAACATCTCCCCATTTCCCCCACTCCTCAGTCCCTGGCAATCACCATCCTACTGTCTGTTTCAATGATTCCATGTTTTTAGATTCCACATAAAATGACATCATGCTGGGGCACCCGGTGGCTGAGTGGGTTAAAGCCTCTGCCTTCGGCTCAGGTCATGATCTCAGGGTCCTGGGATAGAGCCCCATATCAGGCTCTTTGCTCAGCAGGGAGGTGCTTCCCCCCCTCTCTCTGCCTGCCTCTCTGCCTACTTGCGATCTCTCCCTATGTCAAATAAATAAATAAAATCTTTTAAAAAAATGACATCATGCAGTATTTTTTACATATTTTTATATTTTATATATTTTTTATATATTTATATATTTTTTAATATATTTTTTTATTTGTCTTTCTCTGACTTATTTCACTGAGCATAATGCCTTTTAGGTCTATCCATGTCACAAATGGCAGGATTTCCTTCCTTTTTGTTGCTGAATAATATTCCATTGCATATGTATATGTATGTGTATATATTATATATTATGTTACATATATTCGCCTGTTAGTGGACACTTAAGGTGCTTCTGTGTCTTGTTTGTTTTTGTTTTCTTTTTTATTTATTTTTTTTTGTTGTTGTTGTTTTTTTTTGTTTGTTTTTGTTTTTGTTTTCAATTGCAGGGATGGTTTTCATAGTACAGAGTTTTGAGAGAGTACTTTACATACAAGTCCTGAATACAAGTCAGGTATGTGACTTGTAAATATTTTCTTTCAGTCAGTGACTTGCTTTTTTTATTGTCTTATGACATCCTTCAAAGAGCAAAAGTTGCTTGATTTTAAGAAAGCCCAGTTTATGATTAGTTTTTAAAGATTTTATTTAATTATTTGACAGAGAGAGAGTGTGAACAAGCAGGTTGAAGGGTGGAAGGAGAGGGAGAAACAGACTCACCACTAAGCAGGGAGCCCAACACCAGGCTTTATCCCCGAACCCCGGGATCTTGACCTGAACCAAAGGCAGATGCCTAATGACAGAGCCACCAGATGCCCTTATGATGTTTTTTCTAATGGACTGTGTTTTTGGTGTTTTATATAAGAAAACTTTGCTTAGCCCAAGGTCACAAAGGAGTTCTCCTATGCTTTCTTTTAGAAGCTTTATAGTTTTAGGTTTTTAATGTAGATCTATGATCCATTTTGAGTTGAATGGTGAGAAGTAAGGATCACAGTTTTATTTTGTTTGTTTTTACTTTGTTTTTTTTTTCTTTATACATGGATATCCAATTTTCCTAGCACCATTTGTTGAAAATACAAATCTTTCTTCACTGAATCGCTTTTGTACTTTTGTTGAAAGTCAATGGACCATACATGTGTGGGTTTATTTCTGGACTCCATATTTTGTTTACTCTATTTGTCTATTCTTAAGCCAATATCACATTGTCTTGATGACTACAGTTTCACGATTTGCAAGTTAGATACTGTAAGTCCTCCAAACTGGTTCTTAGTTTTCAAAATTGTTTTGGCAATTGTAGGTCCTTTGCTATGAATTATAAACTCAGTTTGTCAGTTATACCAAAACAACCTGCTGGAATTTTGACTGGGATCGCACCAAATCTATAAATAAATTTGGGAAGCAGCATAGTAATAATATTGAGTCCTCCAAAACATGACGTCTTCCCAAACATTTAGTTAGGTCTTCTTTAATTTCTCTCAGCAATGTTTGAACTTTACAGTCTACAGGGGTTGCACTTTTTTTGTTGTTGTTAGATTTATGCTCATTTCACATTTTAAAATTTTATTGTAAATGGTATTATTTTAAATTTCCTATTATTAGTTGCTGACATATAGAAATATAATTAATTTTTGTATTGATCTTGTATCCTATATTCTTTTTTTTTTTAAATTATCTAAGTAATATCTACACCCAGTGTGGGGCTTGAACTCACGGCCCCAAGATCAAGAGTCAGATGCGCTTCCAAGTGAGTGAGGCAGGCACTCTGCATCCTATATCTTTGATAAGTTTGTTGGCCTAATAGCTTTTTGTAGATTCCATGGGATTTTCTATGTATAAAATCATATTGATTGCAAATAAAGATCGATTTAGTTCTTCCTTTTCAACCTTTAAATTCCTGTCCTTGCCTTATAGCTCTAGCTAGAAACTCTAGTATACTGTTGAGTAACAGTGGTGGGTGGACATCCTTGACTTCTTCTGATCTTAAAGAGAAAGCTTCACTCTTTCATCTTTGAGTTTGATGTTAGCCATAGTTTCTGGGTTTTATTTTGCTCCTTTGTTTGTTTGTTTTTGTAAACGCCCCTTTTCACGTGGAGGAAGTTTCCTTGTATTCTTTTTCTTTTAATTAGGAATAGATGTCAGATTTTGCCAAATTATTTGGCAAAATAATTTTTCTTCATCTGTTGAGACAATAATATAGTAGAAGTTTTTTGTCTATTAATATGGTGAGTTACATTGATTTTGGATTGTTAAACCAACCTGCCTACTTGGGATAAACAGGGTTTTTAAAACCGAGGAATGTATTAATTTGGATTTGAGTTTAATTTACTGGACTACTTAGTGATTGTAGCACAGCTTACTAACTCACAAAAGATTAGTTGTTTTTCCAGCTATGATTCTTTTCAATAAATCTCAAAAACTGTTAATGTTTTAGAATGAAATAACCTTAAAGCAGACAAAATTTGTAATGATAATTGGTTTTCCAAGGTCATATGCAATGTGTTCTTTTCTTCAGTCCTCTTTAGAGATGCAAACGTGTTTCATGAGCTGTTAGGCATTTCCAATCACATACATTTTCAGTTTAGGGCAAAGTATTTTGCTTGGCTCCACCTGTATACACAGCTCTCTTTCTCCCACTCCATTTTGTGAGAACAGTGGTTGGGAACTAGTGTATATCAATTCCCCTTTGGAGTCATTTTCCCCAAAGGAGGTGACAGGAACACTGCTCTGCCTGACCCTGGTAGTCCACAGAAGAGACATAAAGGGATTGAGCAATAATACCACCCATTAGCTACTGTTTCCCAAGAGATATACAGGAAATGTTCATGATCAAATTTCAGTTGAAACTCAGGACAGGAAATGACTATTCTCATCAAAGGGGATTTAAAAGATTCCCTCAGGCCTCAGAAGGCAGTGCCGCTGATTGTACTACTGAGCAACTTGCCAAAGTGAGAAGACAGATAATGAGGTCTTGAGTTGGAGAGACAGAGCCATCAGCCATCAGCCATTTTATTAACCAGTAAACCCAGAGAAGTAGATTGGAAGGAATCCAAACCCTCAAAAGAAAAGAATGATCAAGATGTAACTTTCAAGGACATCATGCAAGCCCACAAGCAAAACTAGGAATTTTTGCAAGACGGTAGACACCGTCTTGTATCCTTTGCAATCAAGAACGCAACATTTACTCCTGCTGGAATTTACAGCCTTCTGGCCTGTACATGATTTGGGGTTAGGGAGCCTGGGTCTGAGTACTACCTGCAAAATTTCTGATCTATGCCTCTTTTCATGTTCTTTCTGAGCCTCTATCAGTTTTCTTATATGCACTAGTGTAAGGCGAAGTACAAAACACAACTGGTACATAGATGTAAAAGGAGAAAGATGCCATACCTAACCCAAAGTGACTTCTAAGGTCAGATTCTGTTCAATGGAAAGGTGCTTTGAGCTGCTGAAGATCTAACTGGTTGGTATGCGGTTGGAGTCAGAGTTGGGGAGTGCTGCATTGCTTTACAGGTTACAGAAACAGAGTTTGACGTTCCTAAGGTGATCATGGTGGAAAAGACACAGAGAAGTGTGTGCTAGTGGAGAAAATCCGAGAGAAGGAGGAGTGCAGCAGCACTTCAACAGCAGAAATGACAGATGTTTTAAATGAAAAATTTATAGACCTTCCCCATATATTGAACAGGTAGGCAAAATTGTATCTTTCTTCATTTCTCTAATATTAAACCAAATTTAATGGGTGGTGACAAGAGTAATCTTGATTCAAGGTTAGCTCAGATCCTCAAGGTTTGAAACTCTGTGGATTATGACTACCTTCTCAATCATTCTTATTGTCCCTCAACCCACTCCTCCTTTCTGCCCAGCAGGTGACATAAGTCCCAGAAAGAAGGGAATTTAACTATCATCCCGGTCAGGGGAAGAGGGTGCTAGATACTCAGTCATCCCGGGTCCATCTCATGCTGCTGCTGAGCTGCAGCTTATCCCACCAGCGTCTCAATGTGTGTCCTGCCCCATGTCCCAAAAGAAGCCCTGTCCTCCTGATAACCCTTCTGATTATCTTTTCATTGCAGGTCACTCTTGGTCCTGGTCACTAGGGCATAGATCCCAGTTCCCTCCATGTCCACTGACCTGGGTACCACCTGCATCACCCTGTCAGGGCCACAGTAACTTTCTGCTGCTCTTCCCATATCACCATCAGGATGCATGAGGTTGCCTTAGACCAGATGTCTGGGCATAGCTCTCAGATTTTCCTGGTGCTAGGATGGATGCAGAGACTCACAGCTTTCCCAGGCGAGGCTCTGAGAACAAAGGCCTAGGTCCTTTCCTGCTTTGGATTTCCAGTTGCCTTCCCTACCTGGACTCAGCCCGGGTCAGGAGTAGGGCCAGGGGCCAGAGACACAATTTCCCTCTCTTGCTTTCTCTCCTCTTTGAATTCCTTTCCCCCAGCCAAGAAAAGTCTTTTATCCTCTTCTTGTGTGGCTGGAAATGGGCTCTTTATCTTTCTTTTCCCTGTTTATTATTTGAGGATAAACCTGGTGTCTTCTTCCTTCTGGCTTTGACTCTTGAAACTCAGAAGTTTTTTTTTTTTTCCAGGTTTGTGGGTCTTAGCTCAGGCTTCTGCTACTCAAAGGCTTTTTGGTTCTAGTGTATACTAGACCTCTTAAGTGTAAATGAAAGATGTTTTAATTCACTTGAGTAGTAGAGGAAAGGTAATGATAAAAGAAAATGTAAGGAGAGGGAAATTCAATTAATATTTCGAGTATTATTCACTACACTAATGTGCTCATTCAGATTGGTAGTACTATTGAGTGCTGTGACATTAAGCAACTGCAAAAATCCTTAAAAATGATCAGCATTATATATAATACTGGTCTGGTTGTTTTAGGTAGAAATAGAGAAAAAAGCTGAGTTGTAAGTCTAAGAGGACACACCATGGAAGAAAGGCAACAGGACCCCAGAGCCTGTGTTGATTTTCCTTCTCATCTAAAAATGTGCATAACTTTGGATTTTCATGAGGTATTGACTGTGGATTCAAGCCAATTTTATCTCACAGAGTGAGTATAACACAGCTGACATCTGGGTAAAGAGGAAATGGTCACTGAATGTTAGCTAATTGTGGTAGTAGTGATAGAAGTAGAAATCGTGGTGGTGGGAATGTTGTTGAAGCAGACGTCCTGGTGCCAACCATCTAAGGAGGGAACGAGACGAGACCAGCATGGTGGGTATTCCCTCAGCAGCACTGGTTCCAGTCCTAAGTGAGAGAAACTGAGACTGATATTCTAACCCACCTTGTATCTTGTAGAAATCGTTACCGACAATAAAAAGTGGTGTTCCAGAGGACCTCAAAAGGGTAATCGATCAATGTCTGCTTGCTGACCTTGCAAGCAGGTCGTGTCTCTGAGCATCTGTTTATTTGAATCACTACAGTTGAGTACTTTTGGATTGTCTGAAAGAGGATGTGATAAGTGTATTAATCAGGGTTCTCCTGAGAAACAGAACCAATAGGAGATATATATTACATATATCATATAGTAAATATGTATATAGTATATATATCCTATATACTTATGTGTGTATATATATATATAAAATTGTATTATCCTGTTATCCTATATATATTCTATATATGTTTTATGTCTATAAATCTATTTCTATATCTATACCTACCTACTCTTTACATTTATGTCTAGATCTAGATAGATTAGTTTTGAGGAATTGGCTCATGTGATTGTCAGAGCTGGCAAGTCCAAAATTTGCAGAGCAGGCCAGAAGGCTGTAAATTCCAGCAGGAGTAAATGTTGCATTCTTGACTGCAAAGTCTGGAGGCAGAATTCCTTCCTCTTCAGGGATCCCTGTCTTTTCTCCCAAGGCCTTCAACTGATTGGGTGAGGCCCACCCACATTATGGAAATAATCTGCTTTAATCAAAACCTACTTATGTAAATGTTAATCACATCTCAAAATTACCTTTGCAGCAACATCGAGACTGATTTTCACCAAACAACTTGTTAGTTGGCCTAGTTACAAACTTAACAAACTTAGCCTAGTTGACATATACAATTAACTGCCAAAATTAGGAGTTTTGCTTATATCTTCCTTAGAGACAAGGACAACGGGAAGCATAACTGCCGTAATAGTGTTTGCTCCCTATCAGTTTTGAGCACCAATGTAAAAATGGGTGAGCCCCAAACTAAAGAAACTTCATGAGAGATACTGTGGACTCTGGGCTCAAGCAGAGGCACTTTGTGGCTCAGGAAAATGTGGCCCAGAGTTGAGAAGAAAAGTATCCTCCCACCTCTGTGGGAAATCCAGTATGGCTCTGAGAAGTCAAAACAGCCTGGAGGTGTCAGGAAACAACTCTCTAGGCATGGATGTTCACCCACTCATTGAAGGCTTCAGTAGCAATGGATGAGGTACCCCCAGCTGGGGTTTTCATGACAGAGACTGGAGACCAGCTCGAGGAGAACAGGTGTTCCTGGGCGTATCTGAGCAAGTCTCTAGGAATGCCTTCACATGCCTGACGGGAACATTTCTGGAGACAGCAATTTCTGTCTGAGCAAGTGGAGACAATGAGCCAGTGGAAGACAAATCCATAGACTAGAAAAACTCAGAGACTTCTTGGTTATACTCTTGTTACTTTATAACAATGAATTCAACTAGTCTCAATATAAATTTTGAGGATTTCTTAAGAATTTTCACAGGTATTGCCATCCATATCTACCTACAAACTGTATGAACTCTACCTAATTATTAAAAACAAGTCTGCACAAAAAAAAATAAAAAAAATTTTAAAAAAAAGTCTGTGGCTCAGGCTGAGAAAAACCAGCTTCACTCGAGGTATACTGTGTAGTTGTATAAATGAGTGTATTAGCTTTGCACAAAATCTGGTTTTTGGTCAAACTGATGGAGCTGTCTGAAGGTCAGCTGACTTAGTTTAATGAACTTAAAAGAGTAAGTGAGCTGGTTTGGTGAACAAGAGCTTAAGACACGGGGTAAGATAATCATGAATTCAGATTTTGGCACCACCTTGACACTTCTGTGATTTGAATTAGTTGTTTAATGTTTAAGTTTTGTTTCTTCCTCTCCTTATAGGTCTGTTATGAGCTCTGGCATGCAGAAAGGAATCAATAAATAGTAGTGGTTAGTCTAATTACTTTTCTGCTTTGTCTATCACCAATTCCATGCTTTTCCCCTTCAACTTCAGCTGACATCTGTGAAAATAAGTGTGAATTCCCTACTACGGTTCTTAACCTGGATGGGCCTTTGGAACCAGGGGGCATTTGAGGATGGTTTGAGGGAGGGACTATTTTTGCTTGTCACTAGAGGGGTTCCACTGGCATTTGGTGTCCAGAGATCATATCCTGCAATACATATCCTGCAATTTGTGTGTCAATCTTGCACTCTGAATTAACTGTTCCACCCAAAATACCATTAGTGAGAAATGTAGCATGCCTCTCAACACAGTGAAATGAAGCAAAACTAAATTAAGCAAAAATAATTACACAAAGCACTCACTGTGAGCTTTGGGTTTAGAGTTTCCAATGATAAATGAAAGTTCATCTTTTTTTCTAAGCTGAAAAAGATGAAAATAAAGCCATTTTCCTGCGTAGTGTCTCTCATGTCATGGGAGAGACAAGTTGAGGAAAGTATTCATCTCAGTGGTACTATGCATACTTAGCTACAATCTGGTTTGTAGGAAATGACCCTTTTTGGTGCATGAACATTGTATGTGCGTGTGTGTGTGTGTGTATGTATTTTTTTAAAAAAGATTTTATTTATTTATTTGACAGACAGAGATCACAAGTAGGCAGAGAGGCAGGCAGAGAGAGAGGAAGGGAAGCAGGCTCCCTGCTGAGCAGAGAGCCCGATGCGGGGCTCGATCCCAGGACCCTGGGATCATGACCTGAGCTGAAGGCAGAGGCTTTAACCCACTGAGCCACCCAGGCGCCCCGTGTGTATGTATTTTTATAGCTTCTATTTATAGAGATAAATTTATATCAAAAGGTTTTTCACTCTCTGTAGTATTCTAGTCATTTGATATTAAATTTTTTCAGAAAAGGTATTGCTTGAAGGATGAGGTGAAGGAGTAAAGGTAATACCTTGACTAACAAATAACCTACATGGCTTGAAAACACTGTGCACTTTTATCTAGTCCATAATGATGACCCCCAATTTTCAGACTCTGAACTTCTACTGAGCAGGTGAACACACATTCAGAGGTGTCTCATGAAGTACTGGGCAGTCAACACACTACTTTAAGCTAAGCTGATTTCTTGTTTGTTTGTTTGTTTGTTTCCATAAGACTACTTGAATGGACTGTTTTATTACATCTTGCCATTATTATAAATAATTAGTAATAGGACGCCAATGACATGACAATTGTAGCAGATGTAAATAATTAGCCATGATCAGGCGTTTAGCTTTAGTTATAAACAAGTATTTTTGATCAAAGTCTGTCAGGTATGTATTAAATTATGAGGGAAATTTTTAAAAAATGTACAAAATGCTAGAAATAGATTGTTGAAGTTCACGACTGATAGTTGAAGTGTACTAATGGTGGCAATGGAAAAATCTTTAGACTTAAGGTCTGGGAATTAACATTGAAAACACTCCAGGGATCCAAAGGCTCAGGGAAGTTCCCAGAGCCGCTGTCGGCCCTATGGCTTGTGGCAGCTTCCTCTTCCAAAGCACAAAGCTTCAGGTGTCCAGTTTTCACGCAATAAATATTTTAATGCAGTCAGTGAACACTGCCACATTCTCCTGCTGGATCCTAGGCAATTTGTTTTCTAGTCGGCTTCTCCTCCTAACATTAAAACAAATGCTTCGTTTCATGTCAATGCCACCTCAGGTAACTTACCTAAGTGAATTGAGATATAAAATGACTTGTCTCTATGTATTTGCCCTATTTTTTGGTGTTTAGGGTATGTATTATGTATCCTTCAAAGAGACAAACAATATCAATTTATAGCACTACTGGGAATTTTGTAATTTTTTAATGTATTTTTTATTTATTTGAGAGAGAGGGAGAGAACATGCTTGCGCATGCAAGTGGGGGGAGGAGGAGAGGGAAAGGGAGAGAAAGAATCCCAAGGAGACTCCCCGCAGAGCAAGGAGCGCCACATGGGACTCTATCTCATGACCCCGAGGTCACGACCTGAGCCAAAACCAAGAGTTGGATGCTTAACTGACCGAGCCACCTAGGCACCCCACATTGTGTAACATTTTTAGGCTTTGTAGTGATGGAAGCTCTATTTTTACTTTCTTGTGAGTCTATTGTTCTGCTTTGGTTTTCAGGGATAGTGGACGTAAGAAGATGGGTCCCTAAGTAGAAGGTCACGGGGAGTCATTGTTTAGACATCTCCACCCCTCCCTTCTCTCTTGCATTCTTAATTCAAAACTTTTAGAGTTTAAGCAATGCTTTCAAAGCTGGACCAGGATATTGTTGGTTAAAATAGATTAAGCAGAGTTTTTCTCAACTTTCCCAAAAATAAATAAATAAATAAGTAGAACTATCTCTATTCAAACATCTCCCCCTATAAATTCTCTGTTTACTGTTCCCAAGACTAAAATGAATGAACAAATGCTCATTAATATTACCATAAAATTTTGGGGCACCTGGGTGGCTCAGTGGGTTAAAGCCTTTGCCTTCGGCTTAGTTCATGATTCCAGGGTCCTGGGATGGAGCCCCTCATTGGGCTCTCTGCTCAGCAGATATCCTGCTTCCCCCTCTCTCTCTGCCTGCCTCTCTGCCTACTTGTGATCTCTGTCTGTCAAATAAATAAATAAAAATCTTAAAAAAAATATTACCATAAAATTCAGGTATGGATGAACTGAAGCTATGAAGTGGATCTTTTATTGACACTTTATTGCATTGAGATATTCTACATATGACTGCAAAAACAGTCACATACATAGTTATATATATGTAACCTTATATCCTTTCAGAATATTGTTTCATAGTCTGCAAGACCGGGGACTCTCCAGATATTCTTTAACCTAGCAAGCAAAGTGAGAAAGAGTTGAGATACTGGTCCTCACAAGAAGTCACTTGTCCTCTCACTGAAGGCTGCCGGCATTACTATTCCTGGCTTGTGAGGTGCCCCCTTCTGTTTCTAAGGGAGGCCTGTTTCTAAACTGCATGGTCAAGCCATGATGTAGACATCATGTTAGAAATAGAAGCTCAATACAGTGTAAACATAATTAGTACCATTGTTGGTATCACCTTCTAAGGGATGGCCCAGAAATTTAGTCATTATTTGTGAAGACTCAGCACTACCCAGCCTACTTACCACATGACTTCTGGACTAGAATTTATTTATCAATCAGTCACTATCCAAGGAGACTCCCTGCAAAATGGTAGAATGATCCACAGACAAAACACTGAAAATAAACTTGATCTGTGGTTCTATCTGAAAATAATGGGATTCCTATCCTGTGCTGTGTTTGAGCTGTTTTGTGCAGTGGCGAGGCAGTCTGAAATGACTGCCAGATCTAAATGGGAACATAGATGGTTCTCAGCAAGGCAGGTACAGATCAAATCCTTGTTAGTTCATCATTTTGAACAAATCCACTGCTTTTGTTTACAAAAATATTCTCTCTGCCAAAGAAGAGAAGGATTTCCTTGCAGAGCCATCATTCAAAATTACTCATCATCTCCACAAGAAACTGTAAGGCGGCCCAAGAACAACTCTTACATTTGTTTATTAACAATCTTGAGTGGGCCTGGTTGTAAGTTCCCAGTTCATACACATTTTGCCAATATTTAGCATCTGTAGCTAAATAAAAAGAAGAGGGAGATTAAGGTCAGTTGTATTAATTATGTAAATCCCATGGCCCAAACATCAAAGGTGCATTTCAGATTTTTACTAAAAGTTAGAGATCAAAAAAATAGTTCCCTGAAAAAAAAAAGTTAGAGATCAATTAAGTCATTTTTACAGAACCTTGGCTTTAAAGCACCACAGAACATTCCTACAAACTTGAATGTACTTCATAGAAAATTTTTTTTTCTTTTTCTTTCTTTCTTTTTTTTTTTTTTTTTTTGTTGTAAAAACACACTGCCAAGATCCTGACAACTCAAGAGGGAGTACCCTCCTCTTCTCTTTTTCCAGCTCTTGTTTTACATTTGGGATTTTTGCTTTTATTGTTTCCTCATGGAGAACAAGCCTGCTTTTATCTGGAAAAAAGGATTACTTTTCAGAAAGATTATTTTTGAATTGAAATTTTAGGAAGTATATACTTAGAAGTTCTCTCAACTTCTTAATATCCAACTTATGTTTTGTTTTGAAAAAACAAACTAGAGCTTATTCTCCACAAAAATATTTGCTTTGAGTCATGACACTATGTCACAATTATCGATTATTGATTTGAAATGACCTTTTAAAAATCATGTTCTTTACAATTATGAAAATACGCACTATGAATATTTGTAAAATATTTTTTAAAATTTAAATTTTAGTTAACATATAGTGGAATATTGGTTTCAGTGGAATTCAGTGATTCATCACTTACAGACAACACCTAGTGCTCATCACAAGTGCCCTCCTTAATATCCATCACCCATCTAGCCCATCCCCCACCAACCTCCCTCCAACAACCCTTAGTCTGTTCTCTATCGTTAAGAGTCTCTTACGGCTCGTTTCCTCTCTCCTTTCTCCCCTTTCTCCCCACCCCTTCCCATATGTTCATCTGTTTTCTTTCTTAAATTCCACATATGAGTGAGATCATATGGTATTTTTCTTTCTCTGACTTATTTCACTTAGCATTATATGGTCTAGCTGCATCCACTCATTACAATAGCAAGATTTCAATTTTTTGATGGCTGAGCAATATTTCATTGCTCTTTATACATTCATCAGTTGGTAGACATTTGGGATCCCTCCACAGTTTGGCTATTGTTGATAATGCTGCTATAAACATCAGCATGCATGTATCCCTTAGAATCTGTATATTTGTAGCCTTTTGTAGCCTAAATACCTAATAGTGCATTTGCTGGATTGTGGGATATCCCTATTTTTAACTTTTTGAAGAACCTCCAAACAGTTGTCCATAATGGCTGCAACAGTTTTACAAAATATTTTTTAAAAATTAGGATCACCCACAAACCCACTACCCAGACGGAATTGCTATATCTGTATATTTCTTTTTCCCATTTTCTTTCTCTTTACTTTCACACATACACACACAGGCACACATGGATTTTGAAGCATAACTCAGATCATACTGTATATATAGTTTTGTAGCTGGTTTCTGGGCTTAAAGTTTTGCCTGAAGCATTTTTCTGTCATTAAGTATTCTTTGAAAAAAAAATTTAAAGCTCATACAGTATTTAATATATGGCCACACAACATTTTATTTAACACTTCTATTTATTCTTGTTATTTGTTGTTTCTAACGTTTCACCAATCAAAATGTGACCAGGAATTCTGGCTGGACTGGAACTGGGGCCCAGATGCTTCCAGACTGTTAGGTGAGGCAAATCTGGTCCCATAGGGGTCCATTGGAATATGATTTTTTTCCATAGGAGCTTAAGAGCTTCCTGAATTTACAAAAACTTGAACCTTAGACAGATATTTGCTAATGTCTGAAGAATTAGGGAAGCCTGTGATGCAGGCTGAGTACCAACCTACCCCACAAAGGCACCCAACTGAGTGTACAACTGAAAATGGGGTAAAAATGAAAAGTCATATCCCCCAACCACAGCAACCCTATTTCCTTCTGGATACTTTGGGCCCATCTCCATGGCTAATGACGTATCTCCTTTTTGTTTGCTTTTGGTTTAATGGCATGAGAAGCATCACAGCAATCTCAATTTCCATTTCAATAAAACCATTGTTGTGCCCCCCAGTGGAAGCATTTAGAGTCAGGAAGCAACAAATAGTAAGTGCTTGAAGAGGTTTCATAATAAGAGGTGCTATTCCCATTTCCACCCTTGGTTTTCTGGACTCATATAGTCTACCTATAGGAAACAGACTATAATACTGGAAATTCATTCAGAGCATATACTCCCTCATGTAGGATATCCCTCCACTATTTGAAGGTGCTTATCTTTTAGTTGGTGTCATAACAGAGTCTTTAATAGGTCATTCTATGAGTTTATGAGACGAACAGCTTCTGAGTAAATGCATTTATGACAAGACCAAGGACTCCCGTGGACTTTCACCCATTTCTTATTTTTGTGTAACACATTTTTTTTTCTTGTTTTGGTGCAAAGAGATATTTTGTGGGATAATGTGAGAGTGATTAAGCATGAAGTAAGCCCAATGATGAAGTGCTGACAGAGGTATTATGGGGAGGAAAGACTAATTCATATATTTTTTTTTTTTAAAGATTTTATTTATTTATTTGACAGAGAGAGAGAGAGATCACAAGTAGGCAGAGAGGCAGGCAGAGAGAGAGGAGGAAGCAGGCTCCCTGCAGAGCAGAGAGCCCGATGTGGGGCTCGATCCCAGGACCCTGAGATCATGACCTGAGCCGAAGGCAGCGGCTTAATCCACTGAGCCACCCAGGCGCCCCAAGACTAATTCATATTTAAAGTAAGTTTATTCTATCGAGAAAAAATACCTGCCCCTTCCATAGTGGGAGGGGTTCACTATAATCAACCTACCACAGGTGGCAGGCTGTGCCACTAGGGATGGTGTCCATAGGGTGATGAAAGGGAGGGGCTGAGCCTCGGTCTCTCCTGTGGGCAGACTGGGCGCCCAGCGTTGGTGGTACTCACATCAGACTTCAGTGAGGAAAGGCCACACTGCGGAATTCATATACAACCTTGATCCCTACCGTGACGGTCACTCATACAGGAGTCTGTACAGTGGGCTCTGCCGAGGCTGGGAAGGTCCTGAATGACTGACAACAAATGAAATGGATCATCCTGTCCATATAATTATTGACAATGTCACAGTGTCACTGAATCAGATGTCCTATAGTATTTATATAGAACAGTAATATTTTCATACTTTGGGCTCATTCTGAGACACCAGTCCATAAATATTTCCTTAGTTCTCATTGCCAGTCTTCATTTTTTTTTTTCAAGTTCCTGACATTTGAGCAAAGAATGTCTTAAACTGGCATAGATCTGTACACGTAGCATCTATCCTTCGAATCATATGGAGTTCCCAGGAAAACTGCACAGAGCTCTGCCCACTGGAACAAGTGCCCTCCCCTCCACCCTTTGTGGCTAGAGGCCTGGGGACTGGACAGGAAGTTACTGTTTTATGGGTACAGGGTTTCAGTGTCACAGATAAAGAGTTCTAGAAATGGATAGTAGTGATGCTTGCACAACAATGTGAATGCACTTAACACCACCGAACTGTACATTTAAAAATAGTTAAGATTGTAAATTTTGAGTTATGTATATTTTACCAGAATTAAAAATAAATGAAACTTTTAAAAATGAGCACAAAGGCACTGTAGTGGGCCATGCAAGGGACCACATATGGTTCCTCAACTGCAGCTTGCAGAGGCTCCCTACCAACCCCCATCTGCTGTGGCAGATGCCTTGAGCACGTCTGTATCTGCTGGGGTCAAAGGTCACCGCGTGGATGTGTTTCCACTACAACCCAAACCAGCTGGATGGCCCCACTTAGAGCTGGCAGGTCAGTGACAGGTTAGAGCAAGAAGTGTTCGGGGTGCAAAGGGAAGCAAGATGCCTTTCACACTGGAGAAGCCATTTCAACTTCTGGAAAGTTAAAGCTATGTCCCAGACTATGGCATCTCTCCGGAAACATCACTGAGGTGGCAGGCCCCTGAGTTTTCCTAGAACGTATGCCTACCCTCACACGTGAGTGCCTTGCTTGAGCATCTAGGGCACCTGCTATTTTCTGTTCATCGGGTCTAATCAGCATGACATTGTCAGCGCAGTAAGCCAGCGTGGTACTCCTGGGAGAGCGGACCAGTCAAGGTCTCCCGTGGCCAAGTTGTGACAGAGACGCATAGAAGCATGCTTCTAGATGAAAACAAACTGCTTATGACAATCTCTACTTATTGGAATGAAAAGACAAGAGCTATTTTGGAAGAGCTGCCTCTGGAGGGAAAACGGGAGTGCATTTTGAAACCTCAAAGAATTTGACAGATAGGGACCGGAGGAGCAAAGACATAGAGATAAGCCAGTACAAGATACAGAAAGTGATTGGTCCCCTAATTGACACATTCAAAAAAAGACCTGTAGAGCCCCTTAGTGCCAGAGACTTGCTCCGCTGAGTTTGTACAAGAGAAAGGCAGGACATGGGCAGGCCTGAAATGATGGAATAAGGAAATGGTGTTGAATTCGGAAGGCAGCTGGAAACCCCTTGAAGGCTTGTCAGCTGAAGAGGGCCATGACTGAAGTGGCTTTTTACAAAGAGGAATCCGGCAGCAGAGGAACCATGACGAAGCAGTGAGACTTGAATTAGAGTCATGACTGGAGATTCAAGGACGGTGGAGGGATCCACTGAAGAAATGCCTGCAGGGGAGGCACTCTCCATAGGTCTGCACATGGGGACCAGAGACAGGCATAAGCCAAAACAACCCGGAGGTTTTGAGCTTGAGTGATTGGGACCAACATGAGAAATTCTGAGGTCAATCAAGAGGTGGGTCTGGTATTAGGTAGACGGTAATAAAATAGCTGGTATCATTAAGCTGAAGCATCTTGAGGGCAGGGGCTCTAACTGCTCTGGTTCACCTTTTTATCCGCCGTTCTTGGCACAAGGTGAGCACTCGAAAAGTATTTATTGCAAAATATGTGCCCGATCTCATTGAATTGTCACACCCATCCTGAGAAGGAGGTTAATTATCTACTTTTTTTTGCAATTGATTATTATTTTTTTATTTTGAACCATTTAAGGCATGTAAAGATATAGTAGATACAATAAACATCCAAATATAGAGAGATCTACTCCTTAGCCTGAGACACAACGTAATACAGGTTTTATTATTATGCCCATCTTACAGCTGAGAAGCCTGAGGCCCAGAGTGTGTAGAAAACTGACTTAAGGTCACACAGCCTATACAGGCCAGGAAAATAGGCCTGTCCACCTCAAGAGCCCACATTCTCAACCACGTCCATTGTAGCACTGGTGAAACCTCTGGGTAGAAACGTAATACATGAGGCACAGAGAGAACTGAGGTCTAAAAATACTGATACGGGAATTATTCGCATCAAAGTGACAGTCAAAGGGATGGCCATGGAGAGGCAATACACAGTCCTAAGTGGTCCGAGGACAGACTTGGATTTGAGCCATGTGCCTTCTTGGAAGGAGAACAAAATGTAAGAGACTATTTTAAAACCTTGCCTGTTCACAGAGTAGGTGCTGTATTTATGAGCTCTCCAGTTTCCTTCTTAGTTCCTAGAGAAAGGGCAGAGCTGCCTGTCATCCACAGAGCTCTCACTCTCTTTACCTGGCACAGGGCGAGGCCAAAGAAGGCGTTGATAGTTTGCATCATCCAAGTGGATCAAAATCTGGAAGGGGAGGACGCTGTTTTTTTCGGCAGGTAGAACCCCCACTACAGCTCTGTTTCTGTTACACTGGGTATCTAATACATGTCTCTCTGAGACTGTGCCCTCCTCCACACATAACACGGACCATGGAGGTCTGATAGTGCTGAAGAGGACTGCATTGAGTTTGTAATCATTAACAATACTAACCCCTGAGGAAACATTTTTTTGGTTTTCACTGTCAAATCAGAAGTTTTAGTTGCCTCAGGAGAAATGTAAGTATTCCGGAAAAAAAAAAAAAAGTCTTGCAAGTATTGGTAAGTATCCAAATCTCCTCAGGCCACTGAAGATCACAAGATTTTGGGAAAGTTCCCAGTTAATATCAAGTTTTTGTTTAAAAATTCCTATAGCCATATTATTTACAATTAGAATATCTATGTGATAGAGATTTCTGAAGATGTTCCCCAGAAGTTTGGTAATATATAGTAGTGTACTTTAGGTCTTGGCATCTGACGTATGTCTTTAGAGCTCTTTAAGGATGTTTTCAACCCCCTTTAAAAATGCCAGACACACAGAAGATGGAGACAGGATATTATGCTGACTCTCTCTGTAATGTCAGGATAGGTTAGTCTAGGTATAAAACATAAACGCTTAAATCCCCGAGGCTTCATGCAACAACCATGACCACAAAAAAATGTGTTCTTTTCACTCAAAAGTATTGGCTGCGGCTCTTCAGAGTAACTGCTTTCTGCGTAACGACTTGGGCAAATAGTCTCTCTCTTCATTTCAATCTAATGCTGAATAGTTTCGCGTCTCAGTCACATCATACATTTAGCGTGAATTTTCCATCATAATTTTCTCTATAATCTTAAGATGTGATCCCCAAATATCAAGACAGGGAAGAAGGAGCACCTGGGAGGCTCAGTTGGTTAAGTGTCTGCCTTTTGATTTCAGCTCAGGTCAGGATCTCAGGGTCATGCGGTAGAGCCCTGCATGGGGCTCCATGCTCAGTGGGAGTCTTCTTGAGATTCCCTCTGTCCTCTTCCCTCGGCCCCACACCCTACTTGTGCATGCTCTGGTGCTCTAAAATAAATAAAGCTTAAAAAAAAAAAAAAGACAGGGCAGAGGAAGCTGAAAGACCTCACCCCCAAAATGATACATGTTACATCTCACAACCCACTGGACAGAAATAGCCACATGGCCCCAACCAACAGTAACAGGGTTGAAAAGTACAATCTCCTGTGTCCCCATGAAGAGAAGAATTAAATAATGATGCATACAGTCATATCTCCCATTTTTACAAGGTAAAAGCTCCTGAAAAATGAGACACTAATGATAAAATGAGGATAACTATATTGTGCCTTAGCAAGGGAAGAAGCAGACCAATGAACATGCAGGTCACTAGATCTTAACCCTACGGTCTGATATTTTGTTTGATGATGACCAGAGTTTTGCTCTTCTACTTATTTTCCATCAAGGACTCACGAATACTGGAGAAAAATCACCATTTGGCAACCCATTGGATAAAGGCTGATGTAGCACAAATCTAGGTGTTCATCCATCTGTAATTACATGGGGTTTTAAGAGTAAGTTTTTTTCTCCCTTTGTCACTTCTTGGTTCTGGGGCCAGATGGAGAGATTTCTGCTTCTTGAAGACTCACAGATACAGCATTCACCCAAATTTCCCATAGTTAGTTCTAGACACACCAAATATCAAACTTCAAGAACTAAGTCTATGATACCCATCATTTCCTGTATACTTAATATGGAAAATGCAGGAAGTGAATCAATCTCCCTGAGGCTCCTTTTGGCATTTCCGCATGCCCTGTTGCCATCTTTGTTGGTCTACTTTTCATTTCCTCGGTGTTGTCTGCGTCACTGTTATGGAACTTGGAATCCTTCTCCCCTAAATCTCCTTTCAGTCTCCCAGCTTCTGCTACAGCAACTTGCGTATGACCATTAGTTAATTAATGTTAATTTTTTTTTTAAGTTTTTATTTTAATTCCAGGTAGTTTAACATAGTGTTATATTAGTTTCAAGTGTACAATGTAGGGATTCAACACTTCCATACAACACCTGGTGCTTATCGCAACAGGTGCACTCCTTAATCCCCATTACCTGTTTCACCCATCCCCCCCACCCACCTCCCCTCTGGTAACCATTGCTTTGTTCTCTACAGTCAAGAGGCTGTTCCTTGGTTTGTCTCTCTCTTTTTCCCCCCCTTTCCTCACTGTTTTGTTTTTTTAATTCTACATATGAGTGAAATCATATGGTATTTGTCTTTCTCTGATTGACTGATTTCACTTAACATAATACTCTAACACCATCCATGTCAGTGCAATTAATGTCAATGTTTCTTAAATAAATGAGTGGCTAGTTTCTTTTTTTGCCCTACTAAGAATCAGCATAGTTAGCATTTCAATGATGTACTCTACATTCCCTGAAGTCATTGCCCTCTAACCCTTTCTGCTTTGTTCAATCTCTTCTGCTGCACTGAGTGGTGGTTCAGAGAAGCAGTGAAACTTGGAGATATGAGGCAGTGTAAGAAGAAAGGGCTGAGTGGCTGGCAAGGGTCAACACAGTTTGTGATCTAATGATCTGAATACTCGCTGGGGCTGAGGGACAAGTTGGGGAGGTTGGGTTCTTCCGAGAATTGTTAGAGCAAACTAAAATGTCTACTTACAGAGATTCCTTTCCCTGTTATTTTATTTATAAATTTTTATAAATACAAATTTATAAATTTATTAATCTTAACATAGCTTGTTCTATGCTAATTAATCCCAGTAATTTGAATGTAATTTTTGACTCATTTTAACCTAATGCTGATTTTATAGCTATGATAATAGAAGATGCATTTTTGAACTAATCTGGAAAATTTTTCTTAAAATTAGAGCATTTATATAATTCAGATTTATGTCTTTTCACGTAACAGTTGGTGTTGTGGGTGCTTAAAAAAAACTATGCTAATATGAAGGTAAGTGGTATGCAAAAATTACTCACCAGGTAAACTCTTGATTTCCATACCAGTAGAGGGATAGAAGAGCCCTGAAATCACATAATTCCAAGATTATTATCCCATTCAGAATGCAAACCCCAACACAAATACAGGATTCCTAGTACTTATGGACTTGGAGATGGAAGCTCCCTTTAAGATCATTTAGGCAGATGAGGGGGCTGAGGCCAGTGAATTGGGATGAGAATGCTCCTGACTCTATTCCTGGTGTTCTTAAGGTCGAAATTATACCCTGGATCAGTTTTGTCAAATGCAAACATCAGTATATTGCTCTTGTTTTAATTGTCTCCCAGGACAGTAGGAGGTTGAAATGCTACAAAATATGTGAAAAAGATCTGGAAATTTTAAAATAAATGTAACACCCTATTGATTAAACAGTTATCTAGAAAGCTGCATTGTGCCTACCATGCACTTAACAACAAGAGCTAAAAAAACAGAATCTCTACAATTAAAGAATTTACAATCCAATTAGAAAGAGAGATGAATAAAAGCTAGGAAAAAATTGAATGGATATTATTCTAAGAACTATGTACAGTCTTGTGAAATTTTAGTTATAATGGAAGGTTGTGCACTTAAGGTTGCAAGAAAAAAAGGTTGGGGGAGGTGGTGGTGGCATTTCTTCTCAGGCTTTGCCCCCACAGCGAGATATTAACAATAGCAACGACTACTCTTAATATCATGAATAGAAAAATGACACCTTATCATGGATGTTTTGTATCTTTACTTCCTAGTCCAGTTAGAGCTAAGTGAAGATGGCAGATGAGCACCCAACACGGTGCCAAAGGAAGGCATCTCTTCCAACAGTTAAGTGGCAGGTTGATGTGAGATTTCTGACTTAATAAAACACCTCCCAAGGCTCTAACACTGTTGCTATTATTGCCACCCTTATCCCAAATGCTATGCCAGCTGCTCACGTACTCAAACATACAGACATAGCCTCCTAGGCCGTCCAGGATCCGGAGTGCAAGTGGCAGCCTTTTTCCTGCCCCACCCTCAAGTCCTACCTATCCTGGGACGCTCTGGAAGGAAGCCCATCAATGGGCGGTGCGGAGCTGCGCGTACTCCCCAGCAATCCTCCAAGAGGCCACACCCAACACAAGGCCCCCATTGTGTCTTGGGGAACAGTAGCGTCACAGTATTACGCTGGCTGCCCCTCTTAAAAAGGAGCCAGCGGCTCTCGGCGACCCTAGCCAGGACTGGGCCGGGCGGCCGCACGCACGGCAGGTGGCAGGAACACGGGGGCGCGCGCGCTCTAAGGCCGCGCTGGCGCCCCGGGCCCGCACGCCGGCCTCCCGCGGGCGCCGCCGCACCTGGAGGCGGAGCCAAGCCCTGTGGCCCGCCCGCTCCTGGGCGCGAAGCCCCCTCCCCGCGCCCCTCCCGCCGCGCTGCAGAGGGCGCAGGTGCGTGAGGCCGCGCCTGCCCAGGACCTTGCAGACGTGGGCCCACCATGGAGCACATCCGCACGCCCAAGGTTGGTGGCACGGGCGCGGGCGGAAGAGGGAGAGCGGGAGCTGGAGGAGGGATGCTGAGCCCGCGGGAGGCCCGGTTTTCCTGCGGGGCGCTGGCCGAGCCAGCATCGCGAACCAGGGAGGAGGAGGCAGGGCTCGAGCATCTCCCGGTTCGCTGTGAGGCTGGTCTTTCTCTTGCTGCCTGATAGGCCTAGCTTTGGCTGTTGCGGATCTAACCTCTTGTCCTTGAGAGCGCGCACTGGACACAAGGGTGGATGGAAGGAACCCCAATTGTCCGTTGAGTAATAGGGCTGCTGATAAGCTGATAAACGCTCCCTTCTGGTCTGGTACTAGGTTGCTGCCGCTGCTCCCCCACTCCCTGACTGCGCCCCCCCCCCCGCCCCATTTTCTGTTGGCTGCTCTGAGCAGTTGAAAGAGAAAAAGCCTTCCTGATGACAGGTGCAAGGGAAGGAGTTCCGTGCAGGTGGACTGAATCGGGCACTCCGGAAGCTTGTTGAATCTAAGGGTTCAGACCCACACGGCTCACCCTGTAGCCTCCCCATCCTCAGGCTATCAGCTGCAATGGACCTTACACAGAGCAGATGATCAATATTTGGTGTGGGGTGAACGTTATTCTCAGTCCTTCCATCTTCTTGCCGTTTCCACCAGTTTTCGTTCATTGAGAAGGGTGCCGCTTTCGGATTCATCCACTGGTGTGTTTGAAAACAGCACCAGCTTTTGCCACTCAACAAAAGCGGCTGGTGCCTGGTCCTTCCAGATAAATGATACTGGAATCGTTGACGGCTGCACCAAACTTTCCCACTCATAGTTGCACTACTAATATAATTTAGAGTGAAAACAGTGATCAGCATTCGTGTCTGACAAAAACCCTAAACTAGTGAAAGAGGGTATTTCAAGCCAGTTGGCTGTCTTTCGTTACTACCACCATAGCTCCTTGTGTTTCCAGGATGATCTCAGGTTCAAAGTCTAGGCCCTTGGTAGAGTTACGTCAAAGCTGGGTCCGTGTGGTCAGAATTCAGGGGGCTCCACTCGTTTCGTGCAAGGGGGGAGAGGGAGGGCATCGCTTTGTTATAAGTCCAGTAAGAATTCATTCCTAAATTCTAGAATGGTTCCTAAGCACCTCTTTGTAGGAGCAGCTTTACAATGATCTCAGGTCAGTGGAAGAATAAATCTTTTAGTTTGCTAGATAGTGTCAGTTCCAATAGTTAATTTAAGTTGTATTGATTTTGCACTATGGAATTAAATTGTTGCTTTACTATTGGGAAATTGTAAACATAGAAGAGAGTGCCCTAAACCACAAGGTAGGCGGCTCAGAGCTTTCAGGATGTAAGTGGTGCTAAATAATTTATTCCGGAATGACAAATTTAACTCATGGATTCCCTTCGTCCTTGCCAAGGACATCTTTCCTTTGTCATGGTAAAGGGGGCCCTTTATAAAAATGATATCTGATGTGAAGGTCAATAGCAAGGGTGATAGAGTGACATGATACCATAGAATATGAATGTGGCCTTTTCTAATCTATGTTCAAACTCTGTACAAAGCCATGTGTGTAAACCTGAGCAGCAAACAATATTCTACTTATTCTTATAATTGGTTTTTGTGAACACCCTCTGAGCAATTTAGTACCTCAAATCAGAAATCCCCTTCTATTAGGAAATGGAAAAAATGGGGGGAAATGGAGAATCGTCTGAAATGGCATTGGATTGAGGGTTATTAATATTTAGGATAATGCAGGTGGAAAAAATTAAATACAGAGATTGGGTGGATCAGATTAATTTACTCATTAATATCATTTCACAAGCCTTTGAGAACCTTTCATGAGTGAGGCTCTGTTAGGTTCTGGGATCTTGAAGCCTCAGGGAACTCCTTGTCTGGAAGGGAAGCCAGTTCTTTTTTTTTTTTTTTAAATTTTATTTATTTATTTGACAGAGAGAGAGAGAGATCACAAGTAGGCAGAGAGGCAGGCAGAGAGAGAGGGGAAGCAGACTCCCTGCTGAGCAGAGATCCCAATGTGGGGCTGGATCCCAGGATCCTGGGATCATGACCTGAGCTGAAGGCAGAGACTTTAAACCACTGAGCCACCCAGGCGCCCCGGGGAGGCAGTTCTAAGTCTGGACAGAGATATATACAAGACACAGTGGATGGAGGAGAGGATGGATGAGAATGAGCTCAAACATAAAGGGTGGGAAGTCTTCTTAAAGAAGAGTAGAGTCTTGGGAGACAAACCATAAGAGACTCTTAATCTCAGGAGACAAACTGAGTGTTGCTGGGGGTTTGGAGGGTAGGGATAGGGTGGCTGGGTGATGGACATCGGGGAGGGTATGTGCTTTGGTGAGTGCCGTGAAATGTGTTAAGCCTGATGATTCACAGACCTGTACCCTGGGGCAAATAATACATTATATGTTAATAAAAATAATTTTAAACAAACATACAAACAAACAGACAAAAAAGAAGAGTAGAGTCCTAATGTATAAGGAGTCAAGGAGGACCAGGAGCACTTAAAACAGTTCTCTTGCAAATTGTGTCCTTACGATGAATTGTAAGATATCATTACAACCTCAAAGACGCTGAAACCTTATGAGTGATAAGGATGGAAATGATGGAGTGATTGCTTGAGGCTAAACAACATCTCTTTTCATTTTGCATTTTTAGGTGCAAAACTAATTTTCACAGTATAAATGAAAAATAGAACACAGCTACTTACAGAGTATGTGTTGCGAAGTGTATCATTATTAGTGATTCTATTCATCCTTCTAATTTGTTTCCAGTATGCTCTGGGGGAACTGGATAGGTAGTTTGCCTTCGATTTTATGATTCTTGGGCTATAAGGATATATAAGGTCTTGGGCTATAAGGATATTCACAAATTTTGTTTTTCTGATCCACTGTGGGTTTGAAGAGATTATTTACCATGTAGATAGCAGGCTTTTACTTTTAGAGGAAAAGAAGTGCACACATGTATGCGTATGTAATGTACAGTTGCTTTGCTGCTACAATGAAAGTCATTCATTTACTCTTTAGAAGCTGTATGATATCCGTCACAGCCTCTGTGTTCCGCTTCTGTCTCTGGAGTGCAGTTTGAGACAGATGCACATGAATAATCTGGAATACTTTGCACATATTTCTTTCTGTGTGTGTGTGCGTGTTTAACTGAAGCCTTTATCCGAACATATGTTAAGCAGGGTGTTTCTCTCTCAGAATGGTTCCTTTATAGAAAAGAAATGTTCTAAGGATAAGCTAGTTTGTAGTTGGGTCAAAGTGAGGACACCAACCATTACCTGCACTCATCATAGTGAACTTTTGGGTTTTTATTTCTCTATCTGGATTTCTTTTTTAACCAGTCCGAAAGCTTGGTAGAAAGAAAATACCCTGCGAGAAGTGGGTTCAGTTGTATAAAAAGACTGCAGGACTCCTGGACATAGCTTGAAGTGTTTTGTAGGATTTGTTTTGGTACTGGACTGAAGCTAATGTGCCTAGGATCCTGGCTAAGTAATCTCTACTTTTTATGCTTTGATCTTTCTGGAAGGCTTTTTTTCCCCCCACATCACTAAATTTTAGTTGTAAAATAGAATATGTGATGACTCCCAAACTGCAAAAATGACCTTGAAAATGTCTTCTTTTTCCACCTCATCCCCCTCGTCTGAGCCATTACTGGACTAGCCTACTAACTGGTAACTGTACTCTTCACTTTTCTCTAACTAACCCCTTCGGCACAGGGGGAGCCTGGGGATGCTTTTAAGGCACAAGTTGATCATGTTACCTGTCCGCTGAAATTCTTGGATGTGTTCCTCCCCCCCCACCTTTTTTTTTTTGTCTTTATTTTTTAAGATTTATTTATTTTAGAGAGAGAGTGTAAGGGCAGGGTGATTGACGGAGAGGAAGAGAATACCTCAAGCAGACTCTGTGCTGAGTGCAGAGCCTTACATAGGGCTCAATCTCACAGCTCTGAGATCATGACTTGAGCTGAAAGCAGGAGTCAGATGTCCTCTGGGTGGTTTCCCTTTGTACCTAGTATATAAAGTGAGAATGCTCAGAGTGGCTGTAAGGCCCTGGATAGACCAACCCCTCTTCACTTCCCCAGCCTCATTCTGTGACAGTCGTTTTCTTATTTACTACCCTCTGGTCACAACTAGCTTTCACGTGTTTCTCTAATTTGAGTTCTTTTCTGCCCCAGGACTTTTGCACTGCCATTACATCTGGGGGATAGACTCTTAGCCTCAGACCAGGCTAAAACTCATCTCTCTAGTTACACTAGATAGAAATTCCTCAGAGTGGTTGTTGCCCAGTTCCTCCTCTGAGTCAGGTTTACCTGTTATATTGTATCACCAAATGTAATATTTTACCTTAGGCTCCTTAATACAAGTTTAAGATTTATTTGAGTCCTTGGTTAATGTCCAGCTCCCATACTAGACTAGGAGCCCTATGAAGGTGAGGACCATGTCTTATTCACTCTAACACAGTTTCTGGCCCAAATAAGCATCAGGAAATAAATTAACAATTTAATTTGTTATTGAATAATAACAAATTGAACAAATAACAATTGAATAATAGGAGTGAGTTATTCTTGGTTTCAGTTCTTCTGTTTTTCTTATTTGCTTTAGTGAACCAAGCCTTATGTGTTGTACCCGTGACTAGGAATAGTATTGTGAATCCTCTAATAGATTTAGTGTTGAATACTCATAGTGGTCAATATATTATGTCATATGTATTTTTTATATATATATATATATATATAATGTCATATGTATTTTATATATATATTATATATATATATAATATATATATATATAAAATGTATTTTGTGATTATATGTAGTTTTAATGAGCTAGAATCCAAATTAACATGAAATTCACCATTTCAGTCATTTTATACAATTCAGTGTTTGTTAGTGCATTTACAATGTTGTACAACCATCACCAGTCTCTAATTCAGAACATTTCATCACCCACAAAAGAAACCCAGTGCCGGTTAGTAGTCAGTCTTTATTCCCCCATGCCAACCACCAATCTGCTTTTGGTCTCTGTTAGGCTTGCCTAATTGTGGGCATCTCATATCATAATCTAAGATATGGCCTTTTGAGACTTCTTTCGTTTAGCATAATATTTCTGGGTTCATCCAAGTTGTAGCATGTAATGATACTTCCTTCCCTTTTATGCAGGATGATATTCCACTACGTGCTGCTTATCCATTCAACAGCTGATGGGCATTTGGGTTGTTCCCACTATTGATTATTATGCATAGTGCTGCTACAAACACTCCTATACTTGTTTGTGTGTGTCAAAATAATTTTTTTTATTTGCATATAGTTGACTCACAATGTTACCTTAGTTTCAGGTGTACTACTTGGCGACTTGACAAGTTTATACATTATTCTATATTCGCCCCAGATGTGGCTACCATCTGTCCCATTTCATGGCTGTTACACATCATTGACTGTATTCTTTATGCTCCTTTATTCCCATGATTTACTCATTCCATAACTGGAGACCTGTATCTCCCTCTCCCCTTCACTCATTTTGCCCAATCCTCACCCCCCTGAAAATAAGTATTTAGTTCTCTTAGATATATCCCTAGAAGTGGAATTATGCGGTCATATAGTAAGTCTCTGTTACTTTTTTGGGGAAGCTATGATTACATATTATGTATGATATTACTAAAACCTTCTTCATGTGATTCCAACACTGCAGAATGACAGGTATGGTATAGAGAACTAGATACTTTGGAAACAATTGTTTAGCTGGTATGAATAGATAGATTTGCATCAAAAGGGAATATGGAATTTTTTTTTCCCATTTTATTTATTTTTTCAGCGTAACAGTATTCATTCTTTTTGCACAACACCCAGTGCTCCATGCAAAACGTGCCCTCCCCATTACCCACCACCTGTTCCCCCAACCTCCTACCCCTGACCCTTCAAAACCCTCAGGTTGCCCTAACCTCCCACCCCTGACCCTTCAAAACCCTCAGGTTGTTTTTCAGAGTCCATAGTCTCTTATGGTTCGCCTCCCCTCCCCAATGTCCATAGCCCGCTCCCCCTCTCCCAATCCCACCTCCCCCCAGCAACCCCCAGTTTGTTTTGTGAGATTAAGAGTGATTTATGGTTTGTCTCCCTCCCAATCCCATCTTGTTTCATTTATTCTTCTCCTATCCCCCTAACCTCCCATGTTGCTTCTCCATGTCCTCATATCAGGGAGATCATATGATAGTTGTCTTTCTCCGATTGACTTATTTCACTAAGCATGGTACGCTCTAGTTCCATCCACGTCGTCGCAAATGGCAAGATTTCATTTCTTTTGATGGCTGCATAGTATTCCATTGTGTATATATACCACATCTTCTTGATCCATTCATCTGTTGATGGACATCTAGGTTCTTTCCATAGTCTGGCTATTGTAGACATTGCTGCTATAAACATTCGGGTACACGTGCCCCTTCGGATCACTATGTTTGTATCTTTAGGGTAAATACCCAGTAGTGCAATTGCTGGGTCATAGGGTAGTTCTATTTTCAACATTTTGAGGAACCTCCATGCTGTTTTCCAGAGTGGTTGCACCAGCTTGCATTCCCACCAACAGTGGAGGAGGGTTCCCCTTTCTCCACATCCTCTCCAGCATCTGTCATTTCCTGACTTGTTAATTGTAGCCAGGGAATATGGAATTTAATAGTTAAACATTAAAGCAATTTCTTAGGAAACCAACCCAGTGAACATGAAGTTATATTTCTATCATTCCAAATTCAGTTCTGATTTGTGACAGTGATCCTTTTTACATAGTTATAGTGTGTTTTTTATCCCTTACTGAACTTTTGCCCACTGTTATTTTGTATATATATTTGTATCTATATATATATAATATTCAGAATTTATTCACCTATTTATTGTTTTAATGAGTGCATATTATTCATGTGGCTATAGTTTGTGTAACCTGTCTCCATTATTATGGATTTGGATTTTGAGCCTCTTTGAAAATCCCTGGTATAGTTTTCTTAATATATATTGTCCAGACTAGAAAGCTTTTAGAGTAGGAACAATCTTAGGGTATCACATGATATCTTTCAGTATTTGAAAGAGTCTCATATGGCCCATTGTTTAGGCAAATTCTTTATAGTCTCAGCAGGAACAAAGGGTAGAGATGGCAGAGAAGAAGATCTTGCTTGATAATAGGGAGGTTGTTTCCCACAATTACACCTGTTTGTATAAAAGAAATTAGTTTATCTTTTAATGGAATAGAGGCATCTAAACAAGTGACTCGGCAGTAAAGATATGGAGGTATTTCAGGCATCTGAGAAGAGAATGGACTAGAATCATGTGTTTTTTGTTTTGTTTTTTAATCGAAGTTACTTGGCATACGGGATTATCAGTTTCAGGTGTACAACATAGGGATTCAATGTCTACATAATTATAAAACTATCACCATGATAAGCCTACTCACCATCTGTCACCCTACATGGTTATTACCATATTATTGACTGCTCCCTGTGCTGTACTTTACATCCTTATGACTTATTTATTTTATAACTGGAAATTTGTACCTCTTAGCCTGCTTCGCCTACTTTGTCCACCCACCATTCCTCCCCTCTGGAAACTACTCATTTGTCCTCTGTACTTATGAGTATGTTTGAATATGTTTCTACTTTATTTGTTTGTTTGTTTTTAGATTCCGCATGTAAGTGAAATCATACAGTGTTTGTCTTTCTCTGTCTGACTTACTTCACTTAGCATAATATCATACCTCTAGGTCTATATTCATGTGGTGGCAAATGCAAGATTTCATCCTTTTTTATGATGGAATGATAGTCCATTTCATAAATATGCCAAATATTTTTTATCTGTTCATCTGTTGAAGACTCTCAGGTTGCTTCCATATCTTGGTCATTGTAAGTAGTGCTTCAATATACATCTATCTTTTTGAATCAGCATTTTTGTTTCCTTTGGGTAGATACCCAGTAGTGGAATTGCCGCATCATGCGATAATTCTATTTTTAATTTTTTGAAGATCCTCCATAATATTTTCCACAGTGGTGGCACCAGTTGTCATTCCCACCAACAGTGAATGGGGATTTCCTTTTCTCTACACCCTTGCCAACATTTGTTATTTCTTATCTATTTGATACTAGCTCTGCTGACAGGTGTGGGCTGATACCTCTTTGTGGTGGTGATTTTCCTTTCCCTGATGGTTAGTGATGTAGAGCATCTTGTCACATGTCTGTTGGCCATCTGTATGTCTTTTTGGAAAATGTCTGTTCAGCTCCTGTGCCGATTTTTTTTCAAAGATTTTATTTATTTATTTGACAGAGAGAGAAATCACAAGTAGGGAGAGCAGCAGGCAGAGAGAGAGGGGGAAGCTGGCTCCCCACCAAGCAGAGAGCCCGATGCAGGGCTCGATCTCAGGACCCTGGAATCATGACCTGAGCCGAAGGCAGAGGCTTAACCCACTGAGCCATCCAGGCTCCCCTCCTCTACCCATTTTTAAAATGGATTGTTGTGGGGTTTCTTACAGTCACGTTGTATGAGTTCTTTATATAATTTATATATTAGTCCTTTATCAGATGTATCATTAGCAGATATTTTCTTTTGTTTAGTAGGTTGTCTTTTTATGTTGTTGATGGTTTCCTTTGCTGTGGAAAAAAAGCTTTTTAGTTTGATGTAGCCCTATTTGTTTATTTTTGTTTTTGTATATTTTTGCCCTTCTCTGTGAAGATAGATCCAAAAAAATATTACTAAGACCAATGCCGTTGAAGTTACTGCCTGTGTTATGTTTTATGAGCTTTATGTTTTTAGGTCTTTTATATAAGTCTTTAATCCATATTGAGTTTCTCTTAGTATCTGATGTAAGAGAGTGGTCCAGTTTCATTCTTTTGCATGTAGGAGTCCACTTTCTCCAGTACCATTTATTGAAGACACCGTCTTTCCCCTGTTGTGTGTTCTTGCCTCCTTTGTTTTAGATTAATTGACCATATAAATGTGGGTTTATTTCCGGGCTCTGTTCTGTTCCATTGATTTATGTGTCTGTTTTAGTGCCAGTACCATACCGTTTTGATTAGTATAGGTTGTAGCATAGTTTGAAATCTGGAGCTTAATACCTCCAGTTTTGTTCTTTCTCAAAATTGCTTTGGTTATTTGGGGTCTTTTGTGATTTCATACAAATTTTAGGTTTATTTATTTTAGTTCTGTGAAATATACCATTGGTATTTTGATAGGGATTGCACTGAATCTGTTGATTGCTTTAAGTGGTATGGACATTTCAACAATATTGATTCTTCCAGTCCATGAGAACAATATATCTTTCCATTTATTTCTGTTTTCTTCGATTTCTTTCATCCATGTCTTCTAGTTTTCAGACTGTAAGTCTTTAACCTCCTTAAAGGAGGTTACCTTTATTTCTAGATATTTCATTCTTTTTGATGGAATCATAAATGGGATTGTTTTCTTAATTTATCTTTCTGATGGTTTGTTATTAGTGTGTAGATTTATTAGCAACAGATTTCTGGGTATTAATTTTGTGTCCTGCAACTTTACTGAATTTGTTTGTTCTAATAGTTTTTTTTTACGGTGTCTTTAGAGCTTTCTATATCATTTTGTTGGCAAATAGTGACAGTTTTACTTCTTCCTTATCCACTTAGATGACTCATTTCTTTTGCTTGTCTGATTACTGGGGCTAAGATTTTCAGTACTGTGTTGAATAAAAGTGGTGGGAGTGAGCATCTTTGCTTTGTTCCTCATCTTAGAAGAAAAGCTTTCAGCTTTTCACTGTTGAGTATGATAGTGGGTTTGTCATATATGGTATTTATTATGCGGGGTATGTTCCCTCTATACTCACTTTGTTGAGAGATTTTATCATTTTGTTAATGTAGTGTACACATTGATTTGCTCATAGTGAAGCATCCTTTCAACATCCTACGTGATTGTGCTATATGATCCTTTTAATGTATTGTTGAATTTGGTTTGGTAATATTTTGTTGAGGAATTTTGTGTTTGTGTTCATCAGGGATATTGGCTTGTAATTTAATTTTTTGGTCAGTTTTGTTATCAGGGTAATGCTGGCTCATAGAAAGAATTTGGAAGTGTTTCTCCCTCTTCTATTTTTTGGGAAATAGTTTGAGACAGATACTGACTCTTCCTTAATATATGGTAGAATTTACCGGTAAATCCATTCGGACTTTTGTTTAATGGGAGTTTCTTGATTACCTATTCAATTTTATCCTAATACTTGGTCTGTTCAGATTTTCTTTCTTTTTTTAAAATTTTATTTATTTATTTGACAGAGAGAGAGATCACAAGTAGGCAGAGAGGCAGGCAGAGAGAGAGGAGGAAGCAGACTCCCTGCTGAGCAGAGAGCCTGATGTGGGGCTGGATCCCAGGACCCTGAGATCATGACCTGAGCCGAAGGCGGAGGCTCAACCCACTGAGCCACCCAGGCTCCCCCTGTTCAGATTTTCTATTTCTTCCTAGTTCAGTTTGGAAGATTATATGTTTCTATCAATTTCTCTATTTCTTCTAGGTTTTTTCATTGTTTTCTAGGCCCTGTTTGTTGGCATATATTGTTCATAGCAGTCTCTTATAATCCTTTGTAGTTCTGTGGTGTCGGTTGTACCTTCTCCTCTTTCATTTTTGATTTTATTTCTTTGGGCCCTCTGTATTTCTCTTATTGAGTCTGACTAAAGGTTTTCCAATTTTGTTCTCTTTGGACAGAACCAGCTCTTAGTTTTGTTGATCTTTTATATTGTTTTTAAAGTTTATATTTCATTTATTTCCTTTCTTATTTCGATTACTTACTTCCTTCTACTAACTTTGGGCTTTGTTCTTTTTATAGTCCATTGGGTGGAAGTGAGATTGCTTATTTGAGATTTTCCTTATATTTTGAGGTAGGCCTGTATTAATATAAACTTCCCTCTTAGAAATGCTTTTGCTAGTTCCATAGACTTTGGACCATTGTTTTTCCATTCTCATTTGTCTCAAGGTATTTTTGGGTTTCCTCTTTGATCTTTCTTGATTCCTTGGTTGTTTGGTAGCATGTTGTTTGACCTCTATGTACTTGTGGGTTTTTTCCTAGTTTTTAAAATTATAATTAATGTCTAATTTCATATCATTGTGGTAGGGAAAAAATGCTTGATTTCAGTCTTCTTAAATTTATTGAGATTCGTTTTGTGGCCTAACATGTGATCTGTTCTGGAGAATGTTACATGTGCACGTGAAAGGAATCTGCTGTATTTGAATGGCATTTTTTTTTTTAATTTATCTGTTGATCCATTTTGTCTAATGTATAATTTAAAGACTGTTTCCTTATTGATTTTCTCTCTGGATGACCTATCCATTGATGTATATGGGGTGTGAAAGTCTGCAGTATTATTGTATTGCTGTCAATTTCTCCCTTTAAGTCTGTTAGTATTTGCTGTACATATTTAGGTGCTCTTATGTTGGGTGTATAAATATTTACAACTGTTATATCTTCTTGTTGGAGTGATCCCTTTATCATTTTGTAATGACCTTCTTTGTCTTTTGTTACAGTCTTTGATTTAAAGTCTGTTTTGTCTGGGGGCACCTGGGTGGCTCAGTGGGTTAAACCTCTGCCTCTGGCTCAGGTCATGATCTCAGGGTCCTGGGATGGAGCTCCACATGGGGAAATCTCTGCTCAGCAGGGAGCCTGCTTCCTCCTCTCTCTGCCTGCCTCTCTGCCTATTTGTGATCTCCATCTGTCAAATAAATAAATAAAATCTTTAAAGTCTGAAAAAAAATCTTTAAAGTCTATTTTGTCTAATATAAGTATTGCTACTCCAGGTTTCTTTTCATTCCATTTGCATAAAATATCTTTTTCCATCCCTTCACTTTCAGTCTGTGTGTCTTCAGGTCTGAAGTGAGTCTCTTGGAGGCAGCATATATATAGGTCTCGTTTTTTTATCCATTCAGCCAGACTGTGTCTTTTGATTGGAGCATTTGGTCCATTTACATTCAAAATAAGTATTGTTAGGTATTTATTGCTATTTTTTAAGCTGTTTTTGGTGGGTTTTGTAGTTCTTCTCTTCTAGAGTCATGTTTAAATTTCCTCTAAGCTAAGTGCCCACCTACTCCAAGTTCCATACTTGTCATGCACAGTGTCCTTCTCACCATGTCCCTGGGCAGTCCATAATGACCATGGACAGCTCTAATCATTAAGAAGTTTTCTTTATATTTAGTTAAAATCTGTTTGACTTTAGTTTTTAGCGATTAGGTCTAGTTCTGTTCATTGGGATATTGCCCAGTGCATCAACCCTCCATCCAGGAAATGGCCCTTCAAGTATTTCACTTCATGCTGCCGTCCCCCTAGTGTTTCCCTCCTACCTAAGTAGTTAGTTTGGTGCTGCCTCCTCTGGCAACCGACCAGTGGCTTTAAGTTCTTTTACCATCCCGGTTACTTTATTCAGTGAGTTACAAAAATATGATTACTTTAGGCTTTGTTGAATTGGGAGAGTAAAATTTAATAACTCTTTTTGGTTGTAAGTTGTGCACACCACAGAGCCACATCTCAATGGCCTTTTGGTAACCGACTGTGGAAGAGAACCGTTAAGTTAGCTCCACACATTGTGCTGTGAAGTCAAACCTGCCCTGCCTTTTCCTTGAATGATAGTGTCTTACACTCATCTTTGTTGAATAGAGTCTCATTGGTTTGGTTTATTGCTTAATCCCTTATTCTGTCTTTTGATCCTGGTACACATCTGCCGTCCCTCTTGGTTTGTACCATTGGTATTTTAACAAGCTCACCCCCTGTTACCTCATCCATGATCTCGTCCAAGAAAGAAACTAGATTAGGTGGTTATAACTTCCTAGTAACCAAAGCTGTTTTTCCCCCGTCTCCCAGAATTTCCATTCTGGTAGCAGATTAACTTGTTCTCTCCGTTTGGTGCCATCTACCATTTGAGAAACTTGTCCTTCATCACCTCTCCAAATAGCTTATGGAAGGAACAAATGAAGTTGTCTGTGATGATGATGTATTACAATGTTCCTGCTGATTGATGGTTTCCTGTTCTAGGTTCATACAAAGTTCCGTTAAAGAAGCAATTTTAGAATCTTGCTTTGAATGAATGTCCAAGTTACCAACTTATAATTACAAAATTCCATGTCCCCCATTTGAAAATAGTGATCTGATGTGCAAGTGTTCTATGTGATTGAGAGGGATCAATAGACTCACGAGAAGATTCTTTTTCTGTGTCATTCACCACCAGTATATCATCAGCACTAAGTGTTATTTCTTCTTTCAATTTCATTTAACAAATAATAATTTTCAGTTTATAAATTAAGGATCACCCAGTTCAATTTTGTCATATGTTTCCTTTACTGTATTGTGGTCTTTGAAAACACGCTTTTAGAAAACTCTGTGATGTTTTATAATGTAGAAATATTATGACATTAAATATTTCCCCATAAGGCTATTACAGTAATGTTATGATGAAAATCTTGTTTTTTAATTATTATCTGCATATGTAACTACTTCGGATAGACCTTAGGATAGACCCCTAGATGGAGTTACTGTGTCACAGAAGGTGAGTGATTGATATATATTGCCAAATGACTTTACAAAAACATTATATCAATTTTTAGAAACAGAGTATAGTGTCCTGACTGTGCCATTGCTTTATTATTTAAAAAATATTTGCCACTGGGTATCATATAAGACTGATGAATTAAAAATCTGTACCTCTAAAACTAATAATATATTATATGTTGTTAATTTTTAAAAAAAGCAAAGACAACCTAAAAAATAAAAACATAAATAAAAAGAAAAATATTTGCTCATTTAAATAAGGGGAATGGCACTTCATTCCTTCATTGTATTTTTTTTTTTTTTAACTAGTGATGTTGAAACCTTTTCAAACATGTTTTTTGATATTTTGTTACTTTTCTGTGTTATCCACTTATATCTTTTTACGTTACATTTATTGGTGATTTTATTATGTTGCTGGTATATATATATTAAAATATATATAAAATAACAACTTTACTCAGAAGTCATGTACTATAAAATTGATTCTTTTAAAATATATGACTCTCCTTTTCTGTATGCTCACCAACACAATTATCTAATTCCAGAACATGTCATCACTCCAAAAAGAAACCCATACTTAGTAATGATCACTCCCATTTCTCCTTACCCATCAACCACTAATGCACTTTCTGTCTCTGTGTATTTGTTTTTCTGGACATTTCATATAAATTGAGTCATACAACATGTGGCTTGCTTTTTTCCCTTAGCATAATGTTTTCAAGGTTCATCAGAGTTGTAGTGTGTATCAGTACTTCATTACTTTCTATCCATTCTATGGATATACCAGATTCTGTTTATCCATTCATAAGTTGATGGTTATTTGTCTTGTTTCCATTGTTGGGCTATTATGAATAATACTCTTATGAACTTTTGTATACAAGTTTTTGTGTGGGCATATGTTTTTCTTTCTCATAGGTGGAATCTCACTTCTCTAAGAGTGAAATTGCTGAATCATATGACAGTTCTAGGTTTAACATTTTGAAGAACTTTAATGTACCATTTCAAAGTTCCACCAGTGTATGAGGGTTCTAGTTTTTCCATATCCTTGTCAGCATTTGTTACTGTCTTTTTTCTTTTATTCATCTTAGTGGGTGTAAAGTGGTATGTATCATGGTATTTTGATTTGCATTTCCCTAATGACTAATTATGTTGTGTGTCTTTTCATGTGCTTAGTGACCATTGGTTTTATCTTCTTTGGAGAACCATCTGTTCAAATCCTTTGATCATCTTTAAATTGCATTATTTGTCTTTTTTTAAATTTACTTCTTTAGTTGCAAAAAATTCTTTTTTTTTTTTTTAAAGATTTTATTTTATTTATTTGACAGAGAGTGAGATCACAAGTAGGCAGAGAGGCAGGCAGAGAGAGAGGAGGAAGCAGGCTCCCCTCTGAGTAGAGAGCCCGATGCGGGGCTCGATCCCAGGACCCTGAGATCATGACCTGAGCCGAAGGCAGTGGCTTAATCCACTGAGCCACCCAGGCGCCCCTCAAAAAATTCTTTATGTATTCTGGATACAGTCCCTAACTAGATATATGACTTGTAGATATCTCCTCCCATTCTGTCAGTTTTCTTTTCATGGTCTTGAAGGCATCCTTTGAAACACAAATGTTTTTAATTTTGATGAAGTCAAACTTATGGTTTTTCATTTTGATGAAGTCTAACTTATGCATTTTTTTCTTTTATCAGTTGTACTTTAGGTGTCAGCCATATCTGTGTATATTTTTTGAAAAGCCTTTTTATTCTGCTTACAGAAGTGTATCACAGAAAATTTAGTTCAAAAGAGCAGAAAGAAAAATCACGTGTATCTCAACACCCAGGAAAAACTGCTATTAACTCTGTGTAGATTATCAGCCCTTGCTTTACATATAAATAGAAAAGTAATATAAAAAGTTAAGTTTATTTTCTCTGTGTGTGTATATATAATTTTGGAGGATGGGACCTGGTTTTTTATGTCATTAGACACTATAAATATTTTTTCTTATTTTATTAAACATTCTTCTGAAAAGCGGTCATAACTACAGCATCTCACATTGGATGCATTGTAAATTATTTCATATGGGGTGGCGATTCTCCATGGCTTTTAAAAGTTTCTGCACTTTTGCTCTGAACTACCTTCTCAAAAATGATTTTATTGCAAGTGGCCTTGGAAGATAGAAATAATTTCTCTCTCAGGGGCAAAGGGAAAATTTTTTGCGGTCCAAGATAATAAACATTATGTTTTCCTTGGAGGCCGAGTTTGGTTAGGGTTGCTGGCATACCTCTTTAGAGATGACTTTTCTTAAACTCTAAGCTCTGAGTTTCCTCATCTGTGACACAGATCTACTTTTTTTATTTTAAATCTTTTTTTTTTTTTTTTTTTTTTTTTTTTAAAGATTTTATTTATTTATTTGACAGAGAGAGATCACAAGTAGGCAGAGAGGCAGACAGAGAGAGAGAGGAGGAAGCAGGCTCCCTGCCAAGCAGAGAGCCCGATGCGGGACTCGATCCCAGGACCCTGAGATCATGACCTGTGCCGAAGAAAGAGGCTTAACACACTGAGCCACCCAGGCGTGCCCCCCCCCCCACCATTTTTAATTTCTTGAGAAACTTTCATACTGTGATTCACTGAGGTTGCACTAATTTACATTCCTACCAATAGTGGACAAGGGTTCTTTTTTCTCGTCCGTATCAACACTTGCTGTTTCTTATCTTTTTGATGCTAGCCTTTCCGACTGGTGTGAAGTACTATCTCATTGTGGTGTTGATTTGCATTTCCCGGATGATGAGTGATGCTGAGCATCTTCTAGTGTGTCTGTTTGCCATCTGTTTGTCTTCTTTAGAAAATGTCATTTAAGGTTCTTTGCCCACTTTTAAATCAGATCATTTGCTTTGTTGGTGTTGAGTTGTGTAATTTCTTTACGTACTTTGGGCATTAGCCTTTTATTGGACATATGATTTGTAAATATCTTCTATTCAGTAGGTTGCCTTTTTGTTTTGTTAATGGTTTCCTTTATTGAGCAGGAGATTTTTAGTTTGGAGTGGTCCCAGTAGCTTATTTTTGCCTTTGTTTTACTTGCCTGAGACATATCTGTATATCCATAAGTATGTTGGTAAGGCCAATGTCCATGAGGTTACCACCTATATTATCTTTTTGTAGTTTTATGGTCTCAGGTCTTACACTTACCTCTTTAATCCATTTTGAGTTCATTTTCAAGTACAGTGTAGGAAAGTGGTCGTTTCATCATTTTCATAAACCTGTTCAGTTTCCCCAGCACCGTTTATTGAAGAGACTCTCTTTTCCCCATTGTGTGTTCTTGCCCCCTTTGTCATAGATGAACTGACTCTATAAGCATGGGTTTATTTCTGGGCTCTCTATCCCATTCTGTTGATCTATGTGTCTGTCTTTGTCCCAGCTGTTTTGATTACTGTAGATTTGTAGTATATCTTGAAATCTGGTATTATAATACCTCCAGCTTTGTTCTTTCTCCAGATTGCTTTGGCTATTTAGGTTATGCACAAATTTTAGGATTGTTTTTTCCAGGTCTGTGAAAAATACTGTTGGCATTTTGATAGGGATTGCATTGAATCTGTAGATTGCTTTGCGTACTATGGACATTTTAACAATATTCGTTCTTCCAATGGATGAGCGTAAGATATCTTTCTAGTTTTTCTTGTCATCTTTAATTTCTTTCATCTACGTCTTGCAGTTTTCAGAGTACAGGTCTCTCACCTCTTTTTTAAACATATTCCTAGGTATTTCATTCTTTTTGGTGAAATTGTAAATGGTACTGTTTTCTTAATGTCACTTTCTGCTACTTGGTTACTAGTTATATATATTTTAAATATTTTTGATGACTTCTGCTAGATTTTCCTCTAGAATTTTCTGCAACCAGTGTAGCAGAGGAACTTTTTTTTTAAATTCTTGAGGATGGTATGTGAAGTATGGCTTCTCATTAATTTGTATTTCTGCCTATTGGTGAAATGGGATATATTTTTTTGTGACTGTTTATAACAGTAGCAATACAAAAATAGTACTGATGAAAGGAAATCTTTAAATAGTACTTGCTATGTGTGAGGTACTATATTAATTGTTTCACCCTAAAACTATGCTATAGGATAATAACTATTATTAGCCCCATTTCACAGATGAGGAAACTGAGGTAAATAAGTCAGCCAGCTATCAGGGGCAGAGTGAGGATTCAAAACCAGACAACGTGGCTTCAAAAGCGTATGTGCTTAACAACTATACAATCTTGTGTTTTGCTGTTGAGAGCAGGTGAGAGAATGGAGTTTGGGTTCTCAGTGGTTTTTCCATCACAGTCCTGGGAACTTCTGCGGTCCTTTCTGGCATTCTTGCCTTGAGGTTAATAGGCTGCCCCTATTATAAAATGTTCTTCTCCTGTTTTCTTAGTCTTGCAGCTTGCTTTTATCAAAAGAATCAAGCTCTACATTGTGTTTTGATTCAAATCTGTCTAAGGACAGATTATTGCCCAATTGTTAGAAGTTATATTATTTATTTACTTACTTACTTATTGACAGAGAGATCACAAGTAGGCAGGGAGGCAGGCAGAGAGAGGGAAAAGCAAGCTTCCAGCTGAGCAGGGAGCCCGATATGGGGCTCAATCCCAGGACCCTGAGATCATGACTTGGACCGAAGGCAGAGGCTTAATCCGCTGAGCCATCCAGGCGCCCCATAGAGGTTCTTTTATTGCACAATATTTAACAGTATTGGGGGTAGTCTTGGTCATCAAATATGGTCTTATGCTTCAAACACAAGGCTCTTAGGTTACAGTGAAACAATCTGCTTAGAAGTAGAGAAGTAAAGCTGTGACAGTTATATTTTCTTTAGTTTTCCAAGTAAGAATGGATTGTCTGAACCAAATTATCACAGGAGTTGTGGCTAAGCATTCCTTAAAAACCACTTGTACTTCTTGAAATCCTCACTTCTGGTAGGTTCATAAAAAGTTTAGTTGAAATCTGGTTGTCCCATGTGGGGCTTGGGTATACAGAACACACGGTGTGTTTTGAATCCATGTTCAGGGGCACCTGGGTGGCTCAGTGGGTTAAAGCCTCTGCCTTCGGCTCAGGTCATGATCCCAGGGTCCTGGGACAAGCCCCACATCAGCCTGCCTGCCTCCCTCTCTCTCTCTCCCTGCCTGACTCTGCCTACTTGTGATTTCTGTCTGTCAAATAAATAAATAAAATCTTTAAAAAAAAAATCCATGTTCATTCATTCAGTGTTTATATATGTTTCCATCTATGCAAGTAGATACCAGGTAGCTTTCGAATTAGAGGGATACAGACTTCGTGCATGTGTGTGTGTATATGTGTGATGGAGAAAATGACACGAAGAAACATAGTGAAATAAGGGGAAAAGGGATGTTGGTTGGAGTGAGTTAGGATTGTTATTTTATATATAATGATATCAGGGCCTTCCCGATGTAATGGCTTTAGAGCAGAGACCTAAGAAAGTGAGGAAACAAGCCATCTGCATATCTAAGCGAAGGTACATTTGGAGACAAGGTCCTTAAGAGATTGTGCTTGGAATCTTCAGGAATAGCAGAGAGACGGTGTGGTCAAGTTCAGGGTGTGGGGAAGTGGGAAATGAGATCTGGTAAGGAGCAGCGCAGGTAATGTACAGGCCTTCACTCTCAGTGAGGAGATCCAAAGAAAGGACCCAAGCTCTGGCTTATATTTAGCAGGATCTTGGGCAAAAATAAAGTGGGTAGAGTTGGGTCAGCAAAAGTGGAAAGAGGGAACTGGGGTATAGGAGTAGAGTGAGGATAAACTGGATATAATAATTTAAGAGTAGAGTGGTGAGGATTTACTGATGGAACAGATATGAGAGTAGAGGGAAAGAGGAGTCAAGGATAACACCAAGGCTATTGGCTCCAGCTCTGAAAAGATGGATTGCCAAGACTGGAACAGCTACGAGAGGAAGATTTGGAGGTAGGGTAAGAGGAATCCAGAGACCAGTTTGAGAGTCTGTTAGACAAACAGATGCTCTCCTTCATAAAACTTGAGTACTCCCTTGGGGAACTCCAGAATGACAATACGAGAGTGACGTGTTTTGTTTTGTTTTTTAATATTGCTTTTTCTTTTTTATCATATATATTTTATAAAGGCCTCAAATCTTTTTGAAAGTAATCTGATGAAATAAATTCAGCCTCTAGATATACACTTTGGAAAATTTTCTCATAAAATATATGTTTGTATGTTTGATCATAGTTCCCGCTGGATTCCGTCGTGTTAAAGAACTATTTAATGTTGAGTAGTCTATTATATATCATGTACATAAATAATAAATTTATTTCAGTTGTATTTCAGTTGCTTAATCTTTCTTCTTTACTGACTTCATCAGTTACCCATCAACATGGACTATAAACAAATACATTCTTAGCATGAGAGGTATGTAATACTTAAAGTTATGCTGGATGATTCTAACAGCAAAAACGAAGCAGCTCAATTTAAAAAATGAGTGAAGGACTTGAATATACATTTCTCCAAAGATAGACAAATGCCCAGTAAGCACATGAAAAGATGCCTAACATCATTAGCTGTTAGGGAAATGCAAATCAAAACCATGAAGAGACACTTCATATTCATGAGGATGGCCATTGTAAGAGTAATGAAAATAAGAAGTGTTGACAAGGTTGTGGAGAAATTGGAACCTTCGGACATTGCTGGTGGGAATGCAAAATGGTACAGCTGCTGTGGAAAACAGGTTGGTGGTTCCTCAAAAAGTTAGACATAGAATTACCATCGCACCCATCGATTCAGCTTTTAGCTATACACCCAAAGAATTAAAAACAGGAAAACAAACAGATACTTGTATGCCCGTGTTCATCACTGCATTATTCACAAGAGCCAAAGAGTAGAGACAATCCACGTGTTCAGTAACAGATGAATGATTGAACAAATTGTGGCTGATACGTATAGTGGAATATTATTCCACTATAGAAAGTTCTAGATAGTTCCAGAATGAAGTTCTGATACATAGTACAAAATGGATGAACACTTAAGACGTTTTGCCGAGTGAAGGCAGACAAAAAAGGACAGATATTGTTTAATTCCATTTATTTGCGGTATCTAGAATGAAGAAATTCTTAGAGACAGAAGTCGAATAAAAGTTACCAGGGGCTGGGGGTAAGAGAAGCAAGAGTTACTGCTTAATGGTTATAGGGTTTCAGGAGATGAAAATGTGTGGAAATGGTTATATACTAAGAATGTACTTAAGGTCACCAAATGGCACACTTCTGCCTTCGGCTCAGGTCATGGTCCCGGCGTCCTGGGATCGAGCCCCACGTCGGGCTCTCTGCTCGGCGGGAGCCTGCCTCCTCCTCTCTCTCTCTCTCTCTGCCTGCCTCTCCGCCTGCTTGTAATCGCTCTCTCTGTGTCAAATAAATAAATAAAATAAAGTCTTAAAAAAAAAAAAAAAAAAAAAAAAAAAAAAAAAAATGGTTAAAATGGTAAATTTTATGTTGTATGTGTTTTGCCACAGTAAAGAAAAAAGCCAACAAATACATTGTCTGCCACATACCGTACGCTCAATAAATATTTATTTACTGAGTGAATTTGTTGCAGGAAGGAGGGGAGAGAGGGAGGAAAGAAAGGAGGAAAGAATTCCTGCTATCCTTAATTTGGCAAATGTATATCAACTCTTAGCCTAATAGTGGGAGACAGTTTGACTCTGAAGTCAGGGGCCCATGGTTTAAATTCTGGTTCTGCAACTTATTGGATACATCTTTTCTTTTCTTTTTTTGTCGGCATAAATAATTTGCATACCATAAAATTCACTCTTTTAAAATGTACAGTTCAGTGTGTACACTGTTACCTTTGCGGAATCATTACTATCTAATTTCACAACATTTCCGCCACCTTCAAGAGAAGCTTCATCCCCGTTAGCCACTCCCCATGTTCTCTGCCCACATTCCTGGCAACCACAAGTCTTCTTTATGTCTCTATATGTTTACCTGTTTGGACGTTCTGTATAAATGGAGTCATACACTATGTAGTCCATTGTGACTGGCTTTGTTCACTTCATTTGCAAGTTTCATCTATAGTATAACATATATTAGTACTATGTTCCTTTTCATAGTTGGATAATATTCCATTGTATGGATACACCCAATACCCACATTTGTTTGTGCATCCATCAGTTGATACTGGGTTGTTTCCACATTGTGTTTTTTTGTGAATAAAGCTGCTTTGAGCACTTACATACACGTTTTTTCATGTGAACATATGTTTTCAGTTTTCTTGAGTCTGCAACAGCAACAGTATGAGGGTTCTGATTTCTCCATATTCTGGCCAACACTTTTTATTGCCCATCTTTCTGATTGTAACTATCCTAATGGGTGTGAAGTGAGAGCTCATTGTGATGCTTGTCATTTCCCTGATGGTAAGTGATGTCGAACACCTTTCTATGTGTGTGTGTGGGGGGGTATTTGTATATCTTCTTTGGAGAAATATCTATTCAAACACTTTGCTTATTTTTTAAGTAACTTTTGTGTTTTTAAAGCAATTTTGAGTTCACAGCAGTATTGAGCAAAAAACATAGAGATTTCCCATATACCTCCTGCCCTGATACATACAGACTTTCCCCATTATCAACATCTGCACCGAGTCGTACATTGTTACTAACGATGAACATGTTTGTCACCCAGAGTCCATAGTTTGCAGTAGGGTTCATTCTTGCTATTGTACATTTTATGGGTTTGAGCACATTTATGATGACACATATCCCTCATTATAGTATCATATAGAATGGTTTCATTGCCCTAAAAATCCTCTGGGTTCCATCTGTTTATCCTTCTTCCCCCCTGCCCCAATCTCTGGCAACTACTGAACATTTTAGGGTCTCCGGAGTTTTGCCTTTTTCCAGAATATCATATAGTTGGAATTGTATATTAGTTGGCTTTTCAGATTAACTTCTTTCATTTTATAATACACATTCAGGTTTTCTCCATATCTTTTTGTTGCTTGATAGCTCATTTCTTTTTAATGCTAAATAATATTCCTATGTCTGGATGTACCGCACTTATCCATTCACCTACTGAAAGACATCTTAGTTGCTCCCAAGTTTTGGTAATTGTGAATCAAGCTGCTATAAACATCGCTGTAACATTTTTTTTTGTGGGGACATGAGTTTTCAGCTTCCTTGGGTAAATGCCAAAGAGTCTGTTGCTGGATTGTATGGCAAGATGATGCTTCGTTTTGTAAGAAATCACCAAACTGTTGTCCAAACTGGCTGTACCATTTTACATTCCCATCTGCAGGGAATGAGAGTTCCTGTAGCTCCACATCCTCACCAGCATTTGGTGTTGTCAGAGTTTTGGGTTTTGTTCATTCTGATAGGCATGTCGTAGTATCTCATTGCTGTTTTAATTCGTAATTACCTGATGTTCTATGACCAGGAGCATGTTTCCATGTGCTTATTTGCCGTCAGGGTGCCTTTGGTGAGGTGTCTGTTAAAGTCTTTGGCACATTTTTTAAACCAGGTTTTTTTTGGTGGTTTGTTTTGTTTGTTTGCTTGTTTGTTTTATTGTTGTTTTTTTATCAGAAATGTCTTTTGCAAATATTTTCTCCCAATCTGTGGCCTTGCTTTTCATTTTCTTGGCAGTGTCTTTCACAGAGAAGTTTTAAATTTTAAGTCAGTCTAGCTTATCAGTTCTTTTTTTAATAGATCATGTTATGATTGTGTTTAATAGATCATAGATTATATTCTAAGTCTTTTGTTCATTTTAAATTGATTATCTTTTTACTGTTGTAAGTCTCTATATATTCTGGATATTAGACTTTATACATTCTAGATACCAGATTCTTATTAGATATATGAGTTGCAAATGTTTGTTTCTGTTCCATGGGTTGTTTTTCTCACTTTTTCTTTGAAGTGCAAACATTTCTGATTTTGATGAATAGAAGTTTGTCTATTTTTCTTTGATTGTTTGTACTTTAGGTGCCTTATCTAAGAAACCATTGCCAAATCCATGGTTAGAAAGATTAACACTGTTTAGGTCTTTGATCCATTTTGAATTAATTTTTATATTTGATATGAATTCGAGGTCTAAATTATTTGTTTTCATGTGGGACTCCAGTGGTCCCAGCACCATTTATCGAAAAGTCTTTTCTTAATTGTCTTGGCACCCTTGTGGAATATCCGTTCACCAGTGAACTGATTTTGCATAGACCATAGGTGCATGGGTTTCTTACTGGAATCCCAGCTGTATTCCTCTGATCTTCATGTCCGCCCTTAACTTGTATCACACAGTTTTGATCATTGTAGTAGATACATGATCTTAAATGAGTCACCTGCAGTCTCTCAAAGCCTTGATGTCCTCATTTATAACTAGTCAGGAGACCCAACCAGAGAATATGTTTAAAGCAAATAATAACTTGGCATTCAGCACATTACAGCTGCTTTTGTTATGTCTATATCATCTTTATTGCCCAAAGAGGTGGCCACAGGTTTGTATGCTGAAAGAACTAATATGAAATTTGATAATAGAAAATGTTTTCTTAATCCAAACATTTCATTTGACTTACTCATACACTTCCCTGCTGTACAATGGGTGACATTGCTTCCCCTGAAGTCACTCTACAAAGACTGTCTTCCTCTAACCCTACTCTCACACCCATACTTGAGAGCATTTTTTTCTTTTATAAAGACATTAATTTATCGAACATGGATGAATGTGGATCAGCATGGATTTTAGGAACGTGTCGAGTTTTGTTCGGGAAGGCTTTGCAGTGGCCGGTGTTCCCTGAAAAAAGCCCTCAGTGATGTCACCCTGGATTGCTGAGGAAGATGTTTTTGGAGTGCCTGCCTGCAGAGAGACACGCTTTTGATTTTCTTTTTCGTGGATGAAAGTAACATGGTAACATTAAAATTTTCCAAAGGGATATAATGGAGGCATTATATACCTTGAAACTTTGGAAATCTTGTGAGGAATGACAGACATGAAACCGTAACATTGTATATGTGTCTGCTTTATTTAATTATTAGTAAATTTCAGTATTTGTCCTTGAACTTTCATCATTAACTGATTTTGTTTGGTTATCACTTCTGTCCTATCCCCACCAGAAAAACAGTGTCTGGAATGTTTGTTTTCACAGAACAGATGTACATATGTTTTCTCATCCTTATTTAAAGCTTATTTTTATTGGCTTTTCTATTCTGAATAGGACAAGCTGTGAAGTATGCATGAAATTAAACCATTTGACCAAGCACTCAGGATTCCATGACTCCCGTGTGATGGTTCATTTTTTGTATTCTTATGTTGCACTCAGAGAGAGTCCAAGCAGCTCATTTTGTACCATATTTCTTAGGCCAGGAACAGTCTAAACTTTTTTTTTTTAGTGCCCTTTCCCCTGGTGGACAGCTAAGTTGAAGCCTTTGGGAGTAAAAGTACTTCCCAGGACACAAACCCAACCCTTCCTCCCACAAGCATTTAAAATAGTTTAAAAATAACTCCGCTTAAAATTTTGTGGCAGACTATGACAACTTTATAAAAATTGTGTTTACTTTTCTCCTCTTTCTCATTTGTTAAAACACTGCTTATCACAGATTCCCGGAGAAATAAATTTATTGCCAAGCTATGAAAGAAAATGTCATCCCCTAGGGCATGTAGCAACGTATAATTTATTTAGAACATTCCAGGTGCACTTAAACAGTAGACTCACACGTCGAAGTGAACTGTTCAGCCAGTTTGGGGAGTGGAGGTGGGAGAAAGGGATTCTGCCTCTTTGAGCTAAGTCAGTGGATTCAGAGACCCCATTCATACATTTAATCGTTCATGTGTACCTTCATCAAATATTTCTTGAGTGCTTCCTGGATGCCAAGTACTGTTTTAGGCCGTGGAGATCCAGTGGTGAACTAGACAAACAGGGTCCCTAGATGGAGGGAACTTACGTTGTAGGAAAGAATTAAATAGAAAAATAATTGCCAAATTCTCTGAACACGTGTATAATCATGTAATCACTGTAAGCCAAGACCTTAGAAAATCTTCTATTTTTTAGATTTGCCAAATCCTGTTAACCTTCCCCTGGAAACCCCCTGGTTGTTTCCCACCCCACTCAGCATGAAAGCCAGAGTCCCCACATTGTCCTGGAAGGTGCCACAGAACAGCCTGTCCCCCTGGCGCCCCTCCTTTCCTGCTCCTCACCCCTCACAGACTCTGGTCAGACATCAACTCCTTCTAGACCCTTGAGCATGTCCGAAGTGTTCCAGCTCAGGTGTTCACTTGAGGTTCCTTTTGCCTGGAATACTCTTTCTCCAGTTTTCGTTACAGGCAACTTTCTTACTTTGGTTTTGGACTGAACTCTCCGATCATTTGATTCGAGGGGGCTTCCCTGGACTTGCTGTTGTCTCTCTAAACCCACCTGCTTATCCTGTTTGCCTCTACTCCCTAGCATCCTCTGGCATGCATATGTGTATTTATTTTACTTATTGCCTGTTTCCTGCCCGCCCATTCCCGAGCTGAACGCAAGCTGCATGTGCACAGCGCCTTTGTCTTGTTACTGCTGCATCCCCAGAGCCTGCATCTGCAGAGAGTAGAGATGCACAGTGAGTGGTCACTGAAGGAACCAAGGAAGGGAATGGCTTAATGGGATCTCATATCCAGGCTTCACTGCCTTTCAACAGCCTTGTTCCTTACCATTTTTATTCTTATTTGTTTACACAATTATGCTAATATTTCATTAATTCAAAAGCACTTCACAAGAAAATCGAAGTAAAATGTTGTACCCAGACTTGGTACCAACCTCACAGATTTCAGTGTGGGGAGGAAAATCAGGCTTTAAGTTCACATTGTAACCAAAACTGTAATCCCAAGGATTTTCATAAAGCATGTTATAGATAGTATGAAAAAAAAAAAAAAGTCTTGCGGAGTAGCTGGAATCAGCTCCGCAGAGTATCGGCAAACTGGCAGGACATTGGGGTCTTTTTTTTCTTTTTTAAAGATTTTATTTATTTGACAGAGAGAGAACAAGCAGGGGGAGCTGCAGAGGGAGAGGGAGAAGCAGGCTCCCCACTGAGCAGAGAGCCCGATGTGGGGCTCTATCCCAGGTCCCTGGGACCATGACCTGAGCTGAAGGCAGATGCTCAATGACTGAGCCACCCAGGCGCCCCTGACACTGATGTCTTGAGTAATCTCAACTCGACAGAAAAGGGTGTTACGAAGAGTGATGTATTCATATATAGCAGTCCCGTAAGGAACTTAGGACCTCAAGCAGAGATAAACTAACTTCCTTGAAACTTCTCAGATTCTACACCCACGGGGTAACCTTCACCCTGTGTGAAGACTAGTGGACTTAAAAAAAAAAAAAAAATCTCAAATGTAGTTTAATGGTGTAGCTTTTATTTTTACCTGCGGGCTTGTGTTTGCAGCAGCCTTTTAAAGGCTGATTTCTCAACGGCAGCTGCATATCCCAGCTGTGGAAGAAAGTCACAACTTTTAGTTCTAAGTTGGTTACGTGGCACTTAGTTCTCACTTTCACAAATGAAGGGTGGTTTTTTTTTTTTTTTCTCCCCATCTCTGTTTCTTGTTTTGCACTTGCAACATCGTCCACGCTTGAACTTTTCTTATCTTCTTGTCTGAACTTTCAAATTCAGTATGAGGCATTCCTAGTTAATCATACCGGATTCTACCTACAAGCCCTCGCATACTTGTTTTTACGATAATGTTGTTAATTTTGATTCACCAGAAAATACGTTAGCACATACCTCTGCTGGGAATCAGGGCACGGAAAGGTGGAAAGGGCAGAGTGCCTGCCTTTGAGGTCCTACAATCGCAGGTTGGGACGTTGCTCGGGGATCACTTCTGTGGTCTTTAGTTCAGGAAGCCAATAAGCCACAGCCTGTGCCTCCTTTCTTCCCACACTTCTGATGTAAGTGTGGACCCAGCGTTGTTCACGGTGCTGCAGAGGATAGTGGGAACGAAAGAATCCATGCCTTCCTTGAGGGTGTCTATTCTTAGAAACAGTGCAAGTTGTCTAGTGAAAATAGCAGGCAGCACGGGGTAAATGTGAAGCAAATAGCAATGACCAGGGGGTCCCAGCAATCCACAGGGTAGAGAATGGTGTGCAGTGGGGGTGGTCAAGGAAAGGTGGGGTTACCGAGGCAGGTCTTGAGTGTTCAGCTGGAGGGGCCACGCTGTGCTGGGTGAGTGGGTCCTCACTGTCCTTGGTAGCCTCAGCTTATTGTGATAGGACCACAGTGCACCCTTTCTTCCCGGGTCCAGAAGCAGCCACCACATCTTTGTGTCTGCAAGGCATTCTGCTTTATCCTTATTTCCCAGAATGGCAATGATGGCCTCCAGAGGGCTGTGCTGTAGGAGGAGAAGCAAAAGAATGTGTGTGGATTATGGATCTGTCCTCAGGGGCAGGGAGCCCTGGGTGAGGCATGGGAATGTGTAAATGAGCTGGAACGGCTGTACCCCTCTGTCCTCTGGCACGGATACTTGCCAGAAGAGGGTGGGAGGGGTGTATATGACTTGGTTCTCTCCAGGACCGGCTGTCTCCTCTCTTTGGATCAGCATTAAGTTCCAACTGGCACAACTTGCCCTTGGAAAAATGTTTTTCCCATAGAGCTATATAAGTAGACGCTCTATGCTTTGCTAATAGTGCCTTTGTCAAAAATATGTCAACTTCAGAAGCATTTTAGAATTTTGGAAATACTTCTGGAGGAAAATCATCATCAAAATAAGCCTTTGACTTTCTGTAGTGCTTCATGGCAAGGTCTCAGTCTCCTGAGGCTTTTATTTTTTTAAAATTGATTATGGTTTTTAAACCAATGATCTTTAATAGATTACTCCATGCATTTATTCTTTGAGTTACAATGGGCCTTGCATCTGTTCTCCATTTGCTTTCTCTGATTTGAGTTTGTTGAAAATGGTATTTTTGGTAGAGGTTATTTTAAGGTGGTGTTGAAATAAATCCTGGGACTGTCCTCTTATTTAACAGCACATGTTCTTTTAAGCCTACACATCCAGGGTCATCCTACCAAAATAAATTATATGGACCCTGTACAAAACTCTCAAGCGCCTGACTTTTTATTTATGAGAGTTGGCTGCTGGCATAACGTTTGTAGTTTCCTCTGAGCAAAAATGGTCTCCCCTTTTCTTGTCTCTGCTTTTTCCAAGAATTCCTAGCAGCTAAGTGGCCATGGCTCTGTGTCTCTATTTTAGTTTTATTATCCCTCTCGGGGAATTTTTTTAAAACTTAGTTAAATTTCAGCCAGATCTACTGTTTTAACAACTGTATAGGTAGATGGAACTCAACAACCTGCCCATTTGTAGGCATTTAAGGCTATCTGAAATCAACAAGATGTTTCCTTTACCTTGACCTAAGCTGGGTAAAAATATCCTTATCTATATAGGAAATTTGACTGATTTTTTTTTTTATCTTTTAAAAGCAAATTTTGCAAAGTTTTTGTTTCCCCAGAGTATAACATTATTTGTTGAAATTATTTGGAGATTTGTAGGTGGCTTAAAAATCTGAAGAAATATGTCCATCTATCAAGTACCCCCATTTCCTATGTGGAGAAAGGACTTAAATTTTCCAGTAAATTGGGGAAGTATGTAGATACTTCACTTTGGAAGCTGACACACTAAGCAAATATCCTTCTAATGTGTATATAATTCCAAAATCTTTATTGTTTTTCAGTGTCCTTTTGCACAACTACTGTAACAAAATAGTCTGGGTAGACTCATCTGTCCTTTCCCCCCTTACTTTTGAAAATTAGATCAAGATGACTAGAATGAGCATTTCTATAATATCTACCCACGGGTCTGTCTAAACCCTTGGATTATGAGTCTGTTTCAAACTGGGTTTTCGTCTTTCCAAACTTGAACCCTCTGACTTCAGTACAGCTGGTTGAAACTGGTTCTGTGCAGCGAGAAGTTTGTGCAAGGGGAGGTAAGGTTGAAGATGAGAGCTCCACCAGCTAGATGGGGGAGGAAGAAATGGAATGAAGGAGTATGATCACATACATAGACTCTGGTAGATCAATGTATCTTCAGAGAATAATCAGTGACATCTGGCATAGGATACTGTCAGTGGTTTGGGGTATGAAAAAGGGAACCTGCTGAAAAGGCAAAAGGGGGACCAGGTTGTGGAAAACCCAGCAGCAGCAGGGAGCCCCTGGGGTTTAGAGAATGGAGTGACATGCAAGGAATGTGTGGTGGGATGACTGCTTGGGTGACAGCCCTGGGAATACTTCGTGTGGTGGGCGTATGCTGGCCTGGGCTGGTCACCATCCGTTCTCACCACTTCCTCTCAGGGGCATGCCTGCTCTGTTCTCAGTCCCTGTGTCTGTGGTGTGTCTTGTACCTCACATCCGGCCACCATCATGTCATCGCTGGCTTCAGAATAAGCGTGTGACAGAGTGAAAGGCACTGAGTGTTTGCTTGGGCTTTTGGTGCTTTTCTTCACTGGCCATGGGTATGGTGGGCGGTGAGGCTGGGTTGCTGGAACCGCCATGAGCAGCGAGCCAAGAGCCAGCAGAGGGGGGCCCCTGAGAGACAAGGGTGAACAGCTGGGTGTTTTGAACCCCTGGCCAGTTTGAAGCCAGCCCCACCACAGGTGTTTATGGATGCATACTTCAGTAAGATCCCTTTTGACTTAAGCAACATGATGTTGAGATTTTTCTCTCTTGCTCCTGGAAGATTCCTCACAGAGGTGGAGTCAGATAATCTACAGGCACTGTTACTAGTTAGCCTTTTGATAAATAGTCTGGGTGCTTGGTACAGAGTAGTCATTCAACAAATTAATAACATTAATAAATTAAAAGGGCTTAATTAAATTAAATGCTGATAGATGGCAGCTATCTAATTTTCATGGGGTTCTTTCATAGGTAGCTTGCTTTGTATTATATCTGATTATATTAACTCCATTTAAAAAAAACAGTTTAGTTTCACAGAAGGATATGTTTTGAAGCAGCTTGGAAATAGGATTATTTTTATGTAGTCTCAGTGTGTATGTATCCCACTAGCATTTGTCTCTGTTCTATCGAAGATAGGGGTTTTATGAAGGACAGAATGTCCAAGTCTTTCTTCTGGTTACATGTCATATATTTTCTTGGACTGTGCTTTGTGATTTTTGTCCTTAGTTCTTCTCCAATATCTGACCTCTGAATAAAATGGTCCTGGGAAAAGACTTTCATTGGTTTTATAGTTTTAAACAGATTAAATCTGCCTTTTGGGAGAAGGATTAGTGTTCCTGATTATTCTATCAAATGGCTAGATTATAAAACTCCTGAAGCCTTATGACTACCCCTTATTATTTGTTTAAACAATTTTATGTCAGTAGGAAAAAAAGTGCTTTTTAAAAAAAATTATTTTTATTAACATATAATGTATTATTTGCCCCAGGGGTACAGGTCTGTGAATCCTCAGGCTTACACATTTCACAGCACTCACCATAGCACATACCCTCCCCAATGTCCATAATCCAACCACCCTATTCCTACCCTCCCACCCCCCAGCAACCCTCAGTTTGTTTTGTGAGATTAAGAGTCTCTTATGGATTGTCTCTCTTCCAATTCCATCTTGTTTCATTTTTTTCCTTCTCTACACCCCACAACCCCCTGCCCTGCCTCTCAAATTCCTCATATCAGAGAGATCATATGATAATTGACTTTCTCTGATAGACTTATTTCGCTCAGCGTAATACCCTCTAATTCCATCCACATCATTGAAATTGGCAAGATTTCATTTCTTTTGATGGCTGCATAGTATTCCATTGTGTATATATACCACATCTTCTTTATCCATTCATCTGTTGATGGACATCTAGGTTCTTTTCATAGTTTGGCTATTGTGGACATTGCTGCTATAAACATTTGGGTGCACGTGCCCCTTCGGATCACTACATTTGTATCTTTAGGATCAATACCCAGTAGTGCGATTGCTGGGTTGTAGGGTAGCTCTATTTTCAACTTTTTGAGGAACCTCCATACTGTTTTCCAGAATGGCTGCACCAGCTTGCATTCCCACCAACAGTGTAGGAAGGTTCCCCCAATAAAGTGCTTTTTATTTTTAGGGTTTTTTTAAAAAAAAAGATTTTTATTTATTTATTTGACAGAGAGAGAGAGATCATAAGTAGGCAGAGGAGGCAGGCTCCCTGCTAAGCAGAGAGCCTGATAGGGGGCTTGATCCCAGGACCCTGAGATCAGGATCCCAGGACCCTGAGCTGAAAGCAGAGGCTTAACCCGCTGAGCCACCCAGGTGCCCTATTTTTAGTTTTTTTTTAAAGACAATTTTATGATGTAATATTTTACAGTATGATTTTATTTTTCTAGTTTTATTGAGTAATTGACATGTAACATTGTGTTTGTTTAAGGTCTACAACATAATGACTTGATGTATGTTCATATTGTAAAATGATCACCACAACAGGTCTAGTTAACATCCATCCCCTCATATCATTGCAAATTTTTTTTGTTGTGAGGAGAACTTTTAAGATCTATTCTCTTAGCAATGTTCAAATATACAGTACAATATTAGAAGTGCTTCTTTTTAAGTTGGACAAATCAAATGACTTTTCTTCTATCTTAAGAGATTCGAAATGGTCTGAGGAATGTTTTATTGCTTCCCTTGTTCTTCATCAAGGTAACTTTGCAACCATAATCATGTAGTCCGTCTTCCTTGTATGTTCTGTCGCTCCCACTACTTTAACAGAGGAAATGGAGTCACAGACATGAGGTGAGCATTCAATGGAGCAAGAATTAAATCTCTGAAGTCTTTCTTATGGATCTGTTTATCCATTATTGTTTATTATTAATATCCACCGAGGTACGTGCTTTTTTTTTTTTTTTTTTCCCTTTTTCTCTCACTCACGCACTTACTCATAGGTGGGATCATTCATTATCCTGGAGCTCTGGCTTCAAACTGAAAACATCTTGCTTAGCAACATAGGGACACTGACCATAAAGAGAACCATTCAGAATTTCTAATAGGGTAGATGTTTCTATAATGAATGCATGGCTGGCTAGAAGAAATGGAACTTGATTTCTTGGATGGTTCTCCTGATACTGCAGGATGACATTATACCGGAGGCTGTGAAGCATGCCGGTGCTCCTTCACGACTGTCCAGCTGGTCCTGGGACCATCTGGGGAGCCAGGCTCTCCAGGCTGTAATGACCACAGAACATGGGGTTGGCTCTTCCAGGCAAGATGGAGTAAGCAGGGCTCACTGGCCAACCGAGCTGCAGGTCTGCTGAATTATCAGTGCCCCAGTGTTAGCCACAGCTTTTTACTTGTTAACTATATAACTCTCTAATTGAAATTTTAGGGGAATAGAGGATGGGCTTTCAGCCATGATGCCTTTCCTTATTGCAATATTTGTTCTGGACTGCAGAGGCAGAGTACAGGAGGGGCTTGGGGAAATGGATGTGGGCATCAGATATTTTGGTTTAAAATCTGAGTCTGCTGCTCTCTAGCTGTGACTCCATGGGCAATTGGTTTACTTGCATGTACTTCTACTTTATCATCCATGAAATAGGATAATTACGTCTAACCTTTCAGCTGAGTTAGAAATAGTTTATGGGCCACACTTAGTACAATACCTGGCACTTGCTAGTTGCTCATTAAATCATAAAATTGCTGTCCTTATTACCCTTCCTTCTTTCTCCCTCTACTCAAAGGGGAAGTGGAAAGGAATCTGCCATAATTGTACTTCCTTCTTTACCATTGGCTTTTCTGGAGAAGTAGTCCTGGATTGGCCTGATTGTGATTCTCAGCAGTCAGCTAGTGGGGATGTGAGGGAGTAGGCCCTGCCCTGGATGCAGGGATGGCTCCCCAGCCGGGGAGCTTCCATGTCCCACCCCTCCTAATCACTGTGCTAATTACCATACAAGGTAATGGACCTACATTAACTATCGTGTATTTCAAACTGAATTAATAATGCACATTTTTGTATTGTCTATCCTCACATTATGTAGCTCATAGGACCTGTTCTGCTTACAACAGAAGAACCCTTTAGGAAAAATGAAGCCTTCCTTGACTTTTAGCTTTTCATTTTTGTAGTAGTCTCAAGTTCGGGTCTGCTCAAGTACCCCTTGTCACCTAGCCACTTTCTGACCAGGGATGTGGGAATGTGATGGGTGGGCGATTAGAAGCCGGATTGGTCAGTATGCTGTGTGGCCTGAATGTCACCATTGAAGACTGTAGAAAAGTGGATGCCTACCTCGATAGATTTTAAAATATTATGTTTTCAGAAATGACATACAGATACGTTGTATAGGATGTTTTTTTCCCCTTTTATCTTAAAGAATTTTATGAGCATTAAGATCAAAGATAATACTTTAACCAAGATGCAATCTGGTATCATCTGTTAAAGAAAGACAACCAGAGTTCTTTCTTTAAAAACACTACAACAAGATACTTTATAAATTCAGACTGAAAACCAAATGATCCTTAATTATCAGAGGTAGAAATAGCCCAGGAAGTCTTATCAAGTCCTCCAGGATTCACAGGAAGCCAGGTTCTCAGTCTCCAGAAAGGGGAAAGGGCAAGGGAGGCTGGAGACTGGGAAAGAGCCAGTCTTGGCTCAGGCGGCTTCTCCCCCGGCTAGTGGGCGGGGTGCTCGGGCTTGTCCTGTTCATCTCTCTCCTTTGGGCCCCTGAGTGCTGGATGCTGGTGCAGACTCTGGTGTTTCCTTTCCTTAGGAGACCCCAAGAGTTCTGTTGGCCAACCATGTTACTGAGAGACTGAATTTCTGGAGAACTGAATATGGAGTCATTATGGTTTATATCTTCACAGTTACTGTTGCGCGTGCTTTCTGGCCTCTCTGTAAGGCACCAGTAAGTTCTAACCGAAATCCGGTAGTGTGGAGAAAGACACTAAATATTCTTTGGGTCCTTTGTAGAAGCGGGAACCCAGAGACTGTGAGTAAACTGCTCAGGGCCCCACAGTTCAGTTCCAAAACCAGAACCGGCACCAGAGCCTGGGCCTCCTGACTCGCAAATACTTTGCTTTTCATGTTGGTAGAACTAGAAAATGTCATGATACCAAATTTAGCATGACAAACTATTTATCTAGCTGCTTTTCTTAGATTAGAACATAAACTTGTCCTAGGTTTTGGCTACTGCAGGCATTTTGATTTCTCCCTGTTCAGCAACCTCTGGATCCCTTCCCCCAGATGATTGGCAGTGACCTTCAGCCTCATTTATATGGTATTGAGGACTTGGTCTTTGGTCCAAGCAAAGCTGGTGCCTAGTGATGTTTGCCTTTCTTCTTTTTCAGTAGAAGGTGATCCTACCCCGCACTGTAGACTGCTGTCCTGCCAAGCAGCTTTACCTTTATAAAGAGTCTGGTATTATTCTGGAATCCAGAATGTTCCACAATCCCATATTCGACCTATGATAAGAGTAGAAGGTCAAGCAAAGCTCATATTCTATTAAGACTGAAATTAGAATGTGCTGTGATGGAGAGTTGCTGAAGAGAGGCTCTGTGTCTCATTGATTTCCAAGGTCCCCATGATTCCCAGGCGGCAAGGGAAGGACAGAGTAGGGCTTGTGTTCTGTAGCCGGGTGTCCTGTTTCAGACCTGGCAGTGACGTGGCAGGACCCAGGGTTTTCACTGAAGGTTTTCAGCCTTGGCCTAGAAAAGCTGATGAAACCTTTTTTCGTCTCAATCTAAAGCCAGCAAAGCAGGGATGGGAATGAAAAGGCCCTTAAACTGGGGCACAGACTCTCCTATTGAGTCTGTAAGAGTCTTGAGCTAGACAAAGTTCACTCTTATTCACCCTTTTGTTCTTCTTTGGACCTAATACGGTGCTCCGCATAGGTATTTTGTCAAATGGAACTGGATATTTGGTGGTCTCTCTATTGTTAGCTCTGAGAACCCTGAACGTCTCCTCCTGCCAGTGTTTGGGCTCTTGTGTTCCACGCTCAAGCTTTCTGTCTTTGGGTCAATCTCAGAGAATATGCTGATAGTGGTTTGTGAATATGGTTTTATAGTATGATTTTGTGTGAAACCATTCAATTTTCAAATACTAACTTTCATGTATAAAACTGATTAAGATCATTGTTTATCGATTATCCTGCATGTATTGATTTTGAAGAACAGGACTAAGATGACCTCAGAGGCACCCAGCGGTGCCCACAGCCACAGCGCATGGTGAACTTGGGCTTTGAGTTAGGCAGACCATAGCTCCAGCCCGAGCCTCACTGCACGCTGCTGAATGGGCTGAGGAAGCTGGTCCCCAGTAACTGTGAACTGGGGATTATGTAAAGATTTAAGTCATGGGGTTATCATGGAGATTAACTGGGGTCACTAACACAGAGTGACAACACAGTTCATGGCATAGCGTAAGTACTCTAAAAATATTTGTTATTGTTTTTATTATTATTATTTTGGTGATTTTGACATAAGCCAAATGACAGCTGAGATTGGCCTGATCTATGAACTATCGGGAAGGCTATTTTGAACACTCCCTTTCTTTTCCCTTTGGAAATCCAAAACTCTCCCTGAAATTCCTGCCAATTCCCATGGAAGTTTGCATTTCCACAATCCTCTCTGGCATAATCTTTTGCTCCCACTGAGGTAGTCAGGTCAGAGGTTGTCTCACTGTCCACTCATGTGTCTGTATTCCATGACCCAGCTGTGGAGAAGTAAAAAGTACCCCTTACCTAGCTACACTGTCTTCATCCAACCCATCAGGACATCATGGTGTACAGCAACTGTCGTAAAGATTTGGGACAAAGGCAAGGCTCAGTAAAGCAAAAGACTTTTCCAGCCCACCCTTGGAATTATTTCTTCTGACACTTTACTACCTAATCAAATAATGGTTAAATATAAATCTTATCTAAAATATACGAAAAAATTAAAAGAGCTTATGTTTGGATCATGGAACTAGGGGTAATTTTCTTTCTTTCCTTCTACATTTCTGAAACTTTAAACATTATGTAAATAAGAACATGTTTAAAATAAAAAATAAAAAAAAAAACAGTTTTTAAGGCCGGAGGGAAAAGATTTATACGATTGGGGAAGACTTTGTATTAGCAGGAGAAATAAATCCTTGCCCAGCAAGCCTCATCTCCTTTTTCTGATCCTTTAAAATGTATTTCTCATGCGTTCCTCCTAACTGGAGTTGTATTTTCTGTGAGTATCATAGCTCCAGATGCCCCCTCATTGGCAGCATAATAGAATTCTTTCTTTAACATGTCTTGACATGCCAGTTGCTTCTGGAAGGGTCCTCTTATTCTTTGGTCTTCCGCTGCTCCAGGATGGAGTTTCAATGGTCAGGCTCTCCCACTCTGTCTTCTCCCAGAGTAACTTCTACAAAGTTACTTACTTCTACAAAGTAACTTCTACAAAGAGAAGAGTCTCTGCTTTCTTAACTTCTGTGGAGCTCATGCCTCCTCCTACTGTGTTCAGGGTCCTGATCCCTGGGCTCCCAGGACCGCTCCTACTAAGGTCACCAGCATCTTCCGTGTCACTAAATCCAGTGCGCACAGTTTACAGTTATTGCTTTACGTGATCTCTCAGCAGTGCTGGGAATGGATCCTCCCATTCTCTTAACCACTCCCTCTGCACATGGTTACTTGACAGCACACTCCCTGACTTCTCTCCTCCAGCTAGATTTCCTTTCTAGTTTGCTTTTCTGATTCCTTTTCTTCTGTCAGATCTTTAAAGGTCGGATTTCCTCAGATTTCTTCTCTTCTCACTCTACATGTTCTCCCTGGGTACCTCTTTGGATCTCATGGTTTCAAATATAATTTACGTGCCACTGACTACAAATTTAACTGCATTTCAGCAAATCTAGGACATCAATGATGGTGAGATGCACCGAGATCTTATACCTTGCAGAGAAAGACAGAAGCACTGTCAGTTACATGACATAACAGCTTCTTACGCATTAACCGTAAGACAGATTCCATTTTCAGAAATGTCTGAATGTGAAAAAGACACACCCAAGAATTAGTGATATGCTGTAAAATGTTTTATGTAAACGAACTGCTATTCGCAAATACCTAGTGTGTCTTAAGCATGGTGTTCCTGGGAACGCACAAATGAATCATCATAATGTCTAGAGAAGCTAGTAGTTTCCTGAGTCCTGCCTCTCCATGCATGAATTAGGCTTTATTACCATATAGCTTAACTGTATGTCTAAATAAGATAGAATTAAGATAGAATTAAGTTAGCAGAACAATGAGGCAGAGCTATTGAACCACTGGGTCATCAAGATGGTGCCAAACTCTCGAGATTTGTTTCATTTTATGTACATTTGACTGATTCTAGAGTCCTAGTCACGAATGTTTTGGCTATCTTAGTGGGAACCATGTGGTGGCCCCCGATCAGTGCTCCCTATCATCACAGAACTTCTCAGACAATTAAATTTTAATTTTTATTACTCATTTAAGTTGTCATTACAGATCACTGGGAAATTATGCTCTTCTGTTTCCCTTGTTTGTTTGTTTGTTTTTTTAATTTTTTGTTCTCCCTCTATTTCAAAATTACTTTTAACAGCAATGGGACCCATAAGAACTATTGCCAAATTTTGAACTGTAAGTTTCCTGCAACAGCAGCCAAAGTTAACAAAAAGACATGGAAAAAAATCTCATTAAGTATTCTAATCTACCACCATCTGCAAACCTCGTTCTGTTTCACTGAGACTTTCTAAAAATAATCTGAGTGGTATAGTTTTCCTTCACTTCTATGGAGAGAATAAGCCATACTAATTTTTTTTTGCCTCAAAATATTACCTTTTGTTCAATCTGATTATCCCAATAAAGTTTTGTCTCCTTAGTCCCAAGGGCAGGGAAAATCATCTACAGTCCATTTTTAGATACTGCTAATGACTGTATCACCCCTGAACCTCCACTTAATTTAAGTAGTTATATCTTAGCATGCAAATAAGTATTTTCCCATAGAAATGTTCCAAAAATAATATATCCCCTTGCCTTTTTTCCTCCCACAACTCTCTTCCATAAGACCTTTCTCGTGTTAGTTCAGAATAGAACATTTAATGACAAAAGTTTAAATAAAATGATCTGATCATGTGGGAATTGAAAAATATTCTCCTTAAATACTCCTGGGTCAAAGAAGCAATAAAAAATGCAATTATAGATTCTTCTAGAAAGCAAGAGGAGCAAGAATACTGCAAATATAACTAATAAGGTGCAGCCAAAGATAAACTTGGAGGAAAATGATTGGACTTTAAAAGTTGTTATTAAACAAAAAGAATGACAGTGAGTGGACTGACTCAAACCTGAGAGTTCAGAAATGAACAAAGAAAAAAACAAAGCCATAGCAAGGAAAGCTGAAATATTACTAACAAAGGAGCAGAAATTAAACAATTAGAAAAGAGAAAAAAATCTAAATCTATAGATCCAGGACTTGTTCCTTTGAAGAAAACCCTTTCCTATGTAATCACAAGAAAGTAAAAATGTAATTCACAGTTTGGGAATGAGAGAAAGAATGAAGAGGGAGGGATTCATCCACAGATAAGAATTAAAAGTGTCTAAGAATTTGAAAACCATCCATTAGAAGATAATTTGTAAAGAAAAGACACGTCAAAACGAGATTTAGTAAAAAGTGGTAATTTTTTTCTTTTTTTTGAAATTTTTTATTTATTTATTTTTTTTATAAAAATATAATGTATTTTTATCCCCAGGGGTACCGGTCTGTGAATCTCCAGGTTTACACACTTCACAGCACTCACCATAGCACATACCCTCCTCAATGTCCATAACCCTACTCCCCCTCTCCCAACCCCCCCTCCCTCCCAGCAACCCTCAGTTTGTTTTGTGGGATTAAGAGTCACTTATGGTTTGTCTTCCTCCCCAAAAAAATGGTAATATTGAAGGGAAGTTGTCTGGCTCAGTCCATGAAGCATGTGACTCTTGAATTTGGAGTTGTGAGTTCAAGCCCCATGTTGAGTGTAAAGATTACTTAAAAAAATAAAATCTTTTAAAAAATGGTAACATCGAGTAGATACATAACTACATCACAAATGGAAAGATTATTAAAGAATTAATTCTGTATTAAGAAGTATCTATATTTGTTTCAAAAATTATGTGTATGATGAAATCTTCCTGATTAATGAATATCATCATAATCATGATGAATTAGCCTGATAAAAGTAGAACAAACAGGCAGAGAGAACAAACAGAGAGACATGTCAGTCTCTCTTAAAAGCATACATGCAAAAACAAAACAGAAAATAGAATAGTTATAACAGGTAAAATATAAGAAATATTAAAACACCAATCCTGAGAATCCAAGACTTGTTTAAAGATTAAGAACTCTATTGCTATTATAATATAGGACTAAAGTAAAAAGCAAATAATCATCCAAATACATATTTAAAAAAGCACAGTGTTCATTCTTGATTTTTAAAAATCAAAATTCTTAGTGAATGAAGAATAGGTCACATCGACAATGTGATTACAAAAAGTATCAACGTCAAACTCAATGGTGAAATATTGGAGTGTTCCCATTAAAAATAGAGGTACACATGAAAACATGTTCAATATCATTAATCATTGGGGAAATGCAAATCAAAATTACAGTGAGATACTCTCTTACACCTACTAGGATGGCTGTAATCAGAAAGAGAAATTATAAAAAGTGTTGTCAAAGATGTGGATGGGCACCTGGTTGGCTCATTTGGTTGGGAGACTGCCTTCGGCTCAGGTGGTGATCCTGGAATCCTGGGATCAAGTCCTGCGTTGAGCTCCCTGCTCAGCGGGGAGTCTGCTTCTCCCATTGACCTCTCTCCTCTCATGCTCTCTCTCTCATATTCTCTCTCTCTCTCTCTTAAATAAATAAATAAAATCTTTTAAAAAAAATAAATAAACTTTAAAAGACGTGGAAAAACTGGAATTTCATACATTGGTAGTAGGATTGTAAAATGGTACAACCACTTTGGAAAATAATGTAGAAGTTTCTCACAATGTTAAACAGAGTTAGCGTATGACACAGCATTTCCATTTCTGTGTGTGTGTGTGTGTGTGTGTGTGTGTGTGTGTACATATGTGTATACCCGAGAGAAATTAAAATGAATGTCCTCACAACAGCTTGTGCAAGAACGTTCACAGCAGCATTATTCCTAATAGCCAGAAAGAAGAAACAGTCGGAACGTCCATCCATTGACAAATGGATACATAAAATGTGATAAATCTGTATCTTTATAATGGGGTATTACTTGGCAATACAAGGCAATGAAGTACTGACACGTTGGACCAACTTGGATTGAGACATGAGTTGAAAGCATGATGCTGAGTGAAGGAAACCAGTCCAGAATAGGCAAATCCACTGGTTGCCTAGTGCTGAGGTGGTTGGGGAAGAAGTGAAGAGTGAATGCTAATGGGTACAAGGTTTCTTTGTGGGGCAAAAAAAAGGTTTCAAAATTGATCATGGTGATGAATGCATGAGAGCAGTAAGCACAATTCTTTTTTTTTTTTTAAAGATTTTATTTATTTATCTGACATAGAGAGAGAGAGATCACAAGCAGGCAGAGAGGCAGGCAGAGAGAGAGGAGGAAGCAGGGTCTCCGCGGAGCAGAGAGCCCGATGCGGGGCTCGATCCCAGAACCCGGGGATCATGACCTGAGCCGAAGGCAGAGGCTTTAACCCACTGAGCCACCCAGGCGCCCCAGTAAGCACAATTCTATGAATATGCTAAAAACCACAGAATAGCACACTTTAAGGGGGCGGATGTCTCAAAAAATATGTTATTAAAAAGAGAAACAAATGAAAACATGAGTGAGTCCTGTTGCTGCTGCTTTTTAATCTGCCAGTAAACAAGAAAAGGAAAAGGTATATGAATACTGGAGAAGAAGAAAGAGAATATTATAGAAAATATTCCTATCTTGTCAGAGCATCCAAGACCCCTCACTTAAAAACTTAGTAGAGGCAGTAAAAGAGTTTGGTCAAGAGGAAGTTATAAAACACACAAATAAAAATTCAGCTGTAGGCTCTTCTCCTTCCTGATAGAAACAGTTCTTGTGAATACATAGAAATGATGATCACCTAGTAGGAAAGTAAATCAGTGACATGAAGACCATTTACAAGAGACGCAATGATGTATAATGATATGGAAGGAACATATAAATAACAAAAGAAATACTTTTTTAAAACTGTGACCTGGTAGGTTAAGGCCTTCCTGTTAAATGAGCATCTTTTGCATAGACATTCACAGGGCCTCAAGAATTACACAACCACTTCAGGCTAAATCGTATGAATAAACCATATTTTAAATACCGAATTTTTTTTTTTTTTAACTTCATCAGATCCCTGAAAATTGGGCAGAAATGGGATGGGACCCTCCGGTGCTCTTCTCAGAGGGCTGCTTTGGTTCTAAGGCTCAGAGAAGATTGAGGCAATGGAATGTCTTGAGTGCTGTTTGACCTTAGTGTCCTGATGGGTGCTTATTAGAGCATTTCTCTGCTATTCCCTGAGGTCTTCCTGGAGTGGGGGTGGGGGAGTGGGGGGTGGGTGGGGGAAGCCCTGTGCCTTCCGAATACATCAGGGCCCCAGCTTCCATATTAGACTGAAGATTGGAGCATATGTGATTCACTAGTTCCTGAAGCTTCCTCACGGAAGCAAGTAGCCATCTTAAGATGAGGGGTGGGGGTTGAGCCAATGTTTTTCTGTAGATGGTTGATCCTCTACTGTAATAAGTAGCAATGCCAAGCCTGTCATTGTGACAGGAGTGCTCATATGGTAGTTGTCACGGCCCTGCCTTGTTAGAGTTATAGTTCCCTCAGTTTCCATTTGCCCTGTAGAGATTGTCTTAGAATTTCCACTATATTTTATATTGGAATGATCCCAATGCATGTATCCTTGAAACTGCTCTGCTTATAAGAGATGTATGCTTGATGAAAATTGTTTCCAGAGATCTCTCTTAACCATCCTAATCAAGGTCAGTGGTGAAAATTCTACTTATTAGGGGGCTTTTATTATAAATGAATGTGAGCATCTTATTAATTTGGTAGATTTTCTTTGTAAACATATAGAAATTTCTCTGATACTTTTTGCTCTCCTATATTTCCTGCTAGTTTATGTGGAAGCAAACTGTCTTGAGGCTGTTTCTACTACCAAGAAATACATAGAGAAATACAGTGTAGTCCTTTTAATAGACATAATTTATAGATAGTTATTGTTAAAACTCAGAACTTTGATATATACACTTCCTGCTTTAAATTAGAATTATATAGTTTTAGTGATATGAAAATGCTGACTTATTTAAGATACAAAGAGGGTATTCTTAAAGAATAGGTCTATAAAACTTCTGTGGTACATTTAAAATTATATTTTAAGTAACTGGTGAATTTTTGTATTTTGATCTACAGAATCATACTAAGATCTAATTAAGAGGATGAGTTTGGGTTTTATTATTGGAAGAACCCTCAAAATTTTATATATTTTGGATTAAATCTAAGATTACCTACTTACTATTTATTTTTACAAATAGTCTTTTGCTTTATGATAACTCTGTCAAACTGATTTCTCTAGGTTGAAAATGTCCGCTTGGTAGATCGAATATCTTCTAAAAAAGCAGCCCTGGGAACTTTGTATTTGACGGCTACTCACGTCATATTTGTGGAAAATGCACCTGACACAAGAAAAGAAACATGGGTATGCATTCTTTATTCTTGGCCTTTTTATGTGTTTTCTGTTATTTTAATTAATGAGTTTTGTCCCTGTGGGTGGGCTTTTGGTATTTGGGTGTTTAGAGGACTGTTTTTGGAAGGTCAGCTTTGTCTTTTTTTGCAGAGTAAAATCCACTTGATCTACTTACTCATCTTAAAACACTCATTATTTAACATCATCAAAGACAGGCCCAGAAATAGCCAGAGATGTGAGTGTTTCATGTCACAGCTGTCAAGTAGAGAGATTCGAGAACATCAGTGCCAGATACAGCCCTTCGGCCGTGCCTTATCTGCAATACATTGTATTTGTAGGATCCAATAATGCCGACCATTTAGTTATTTTATTATGTTGTCTTCACTTTCCCGATAATTTGCAAACGAAGGGAAGAAAAGTTAGGGAAGAGTCCCTTTGTCAGATGCTTCTGCTACTTAGTAATGAGACCACTGGCTACGTCTTATTTTCCATAGCCACCCAACCGGGACACTCTGACTGGAAGCAGAATCCCTGAATTGTAGATTTTTCCCTTTTCTATATTCTGTAGACATTGTTACATTTCAGCAGAAGGTGGCAGGCATTACTGGGTGGAGAGGACAGGTGACAGATGGTGACTACACTTAGCATAATGTATAGAGTTGATGAGTCACTATATCGTGCACCTGAAACTGATGTAACCGTGTGTAGCAACCATAACCACAGTAACGGAAGATAACAAATGCTTCCATTGACTGAGCAGAAACCCCCCCACCTCCACTCCCCACCCCTGCACCAAAGCACGAGGGAGATGCACTTCAGCCTGATTTTCTTTAACATAAATCTCTTCTCCAGCCTGCCTGATTACCAGCAGCTTAGAAAACAGCAATTGCAAGTTGCTATTGAACTTGAGCATCCCATGTGGAATTAAGGAGCATGGTGGCACCTCCCAGCGGAGCCATCTCTAACTTTTGTTGATTGCGAGGTTTATTTTACTAACTTCTCATGACCTTATTTAATTTTAGCTATGAAGTTCATTCACCATTTGACTACCAAAATGTTCCCTTACCTGGACTTGTACAACATTATGTGCTCTGTATATAATTAGCCTGGATACCAGAAGGCTTGGTAATGAAAAATAAAATGACCGAGTTAGATGGTTTCTTTCCCTGAACATTGGTTCTTGTTGTCTGAGTGCAGGTGCTGAGCTAGCTAGAGATGGAGGAGTGTTTCTTGTCCGTGTTGCTTCCGAGATCTGGGTTGTGCTTATCTCGTTTATCTGTTATCAGGGCTTAGCGTCTCCACATGACTTTTGGTTGCAGATCCTTCACAGTCAGATTTCCACCATTGAAAAACAGGCCACAACCGCTACCGGATGCCCTCTGCTTATTCGCTGCAAGAACTTCCAGCTGTTGCAACTCATCATCCCGCAGGAGCGAGACTGCCACGATGTGTACATCTCTCTGATACGCCTTGCAAGGCCAGGTAGGGCAGAAGAGCTCAGCGTTTCTTATGTCACACCCTTAGGTTCACAAGCCATGTTCAAGAAATCTGCGAAGTTGAAGAATTATGGTGTTTTAGCAATAATATGTTACGCCAGTCCTCCAATGAGGCCAAGAATTCTGAATGATTCATTGCCTTTAAGGGGCTCTCCCTGAGTTGTTAATGGTATGAACCTCTTTCATTATTCTTAGTATTCACTTTACCTTGGGTGGGAAGTTTTATAGCTTTTCCTTTTGGAGTGAAATCATATTAGAATTATGCCCTTCCCAGGGCGCCTGGGTGGCTCAGTGGGTTAAAGCCTCTGCCTTCAGCTCAGGTCATGATCCCAGGGTTCTGGGATGGAGCCTCGCATCGGGCTCTCTGCTCAGCGGGGAGCCTGCTTCCCTTCCTCTCTCTCTCTGCCTGCCTCTCTGCCTACTTGTGATCTCTGTCAAATAAATAAAATCTTAAAAAAAAAAAAAAAGAATTATGCCCTTCCCATACTATGATAATTAAGCCACCTTGCTTGAAACTAAGATAAAACTGACAAATTGTCGTGTGTGGAAAATATTAATATCAAATGGTTCTAGGGCACTTTCCCCTCTTGGGGCTTCTAAGGTCTGGTTTTTTATTGCTTTGTGATGGTGATAGAGGTTTCCCGAGTTTGGTATGACTAGACTTGGTTAGCATTGGTTGTATTCACGGTGTGGATATGTTGGTCCTCCCACACAAAACCTTCTTAAGTGTTGTGGGAAGAATGTTTGGTTGATTTGAAAAATAGATACTGTCAGTTACTCCCCTGTTCTAGCCCTCCGCTTGGGGTCTTCCGATTTACGGCTTCCTGTCACTTCTAGAGAAGCGTTTCTTGTCTGTGTGGCTTGTATGGGTTGTGGTGTCCTTTTGCTTAAAAGAAACAGATGTCTGAGTTTCTGGGGAGAATTCGGTAAAAATAAATCTTTTGTAGAAGAGTAATCTCCGTGGTCATATTACACCGAAATCGCTGACAAGGGAGATGGAATATAGCTTTATACTTCTGGGCTAAATGCTTTTTGATTCAGGACAAGAAGTTTGACGGTGACCTCTGCCGGGGGTGTGGCTGGGTCATCCATTTCTTACGGTGTGGCTGTATCATCGTCAGGTAGCGAAGAACTCATGATATTTCTTGAAAATGATGCCAGGGGGCTGTCTAAATCGGATCCTTTCGACTTGACTTTGCTCCCCCCCAAAGCAGCTGGTGGAGGCTTTTTCATCTCCGTGTGTTGCAGAGAATCGCGCAGAGTTAGCCAGAAAAGCAGTTGAACTTTTTCGAGGGTGCACTATAATTGGAACAGAAGTTCTGGGAAGATGTATGTGAGGTTGCGTGCAGTGGGGAATGCGAGGAGAGCTGTGTGCCAGCAGTTTCTGTGTCACTGATTAATGGCTGGACGGGATAATAAATGTGCTCTGACCGGATTAATAGGATTTAGGACTAGCCCAGAGAACTGGGAAAGAGCTGAGTGGCTGGAAGGGCAGATCCCGGTGACTGTGAGGGCTGTGGCCGGTGAGGGCAGTGAGCGCCGGGACTCTCATGGCGAGGGCCCCTGGGGAGGAAAATCTCTGTGTTCTCACTTTGTAAAACACACCGTTTCTTAAAGGTGACATTGGTGAAGTAGGTATTAGACATAGCCAGAGAGCAAAAAAAGAAATCACAGGAATTAACTGAATTAAACCTATTACTTCAGAAGGTTTTTAGAAAGCCACCAACATCTTGGGCGCCTGGGTGGCTCAGTTCATTAAGCAGCTGCCTTCCGCTCAGGTCATGATCCCAGGGTCCTGGGATCGAGCCCTGCATAGGGCTCCCTACTCAGTGGGGCGCCTACTTCTCCCTCTCCCGCTCTCCTCTCTCCCTCTCCCATTCCCCTTGCTTGTGTTCCCTCTCTTGCTGCGTCTCTCTCTGTCAAATAAATAAATACAATCTTAAAAAAAAAAAAGCCACAAGCATCTTGAAACACTGAAATTGGAAATGCCAGTTTACATAAAACACAGTACTTTAATGAGTGTGGGAAGGTGAAATGGAACCCAGACAGTTTCACAGTTTAATGTTAGAGGCAATGCTCAAATTAGGACCCATTACAGCCTACAACCTTGGAAGCAGGCTTTTGAATCTAGATGGAGGTAGAGAAAGGTGGAGGGGGTCCCAGCTGGGAATAGGGGTGGCTTATCAGAGCCATCCGTAGATCTTTTACAAAATGCACCATCCCCCTCTAGGTCTATCAGAGTAAGGAGCGTGTGTGTGTGTGTGTGGGAGGGAGGTTACCTTTGAATTCTAGTATCACAATATAGCTCTCTAGTTGTTCTGGTTAGTCACCAACACAAACCACCTATTTTCAGCCACCCTTATGGAGATACCTAAATTGCAAGGTCCTGTAGAGGACTGACTCTCTCTCTCTCTTTCTCCATATGTGTGTGTGTGTGTGTGTGTGTGTGTGTGTGTGTGTGTATGGTTTTGGGTTTTTTTTCCCCCTTACAGAAGAAGAAATGCCTGGGAGTCCATTTAAGTCAAGTCCTGTAAAGGAGCTTTTCAGAACTCTTGGGATTCTCTCTTCACTGAATTAGGATTTTGGGGATAAGGTACATCAAACTACTAAAACATTTAGTGAGATTTTATTGGTTGGTCTTTTGTGTGAATTCAGATTGTTAAGAATGAAGAATTAAAGTAACCAAATTCAGTAAGCTCTTTAATTTTTAACAAAGAATAACTTAGGTTAAAGTAAAGCTTTGGCCCCAATGAGAAATAGATCCAGTGTACTTATTACGATATACATTTTTCTGATGGAAAGACCCCTATTTCTAAGAGAGCTTCCATTTTTCCCATGTACATTCTCCTCCCTCTGATTTGCTTTCTGCTGTTTATTTTTCTATCAATTCTCTTTCCCTCTGTGGTGTTCATGGGCCCCTTAACATTTAAACCATCTTTATTTATTTTCCCATTTTTTTCTAAGTGATAGTTTTTTTTTCCCCCCAGTACTTCTTAGTCCCCAGTTCTTCTGCACAAATATTATGGTTTTAAAAAATCTTATGATTGACATCACCTCGTTTGGTCAGTTTCACTTTTTTTTTTTGGCTTAATTTCACTTTTGACATCCTTGTCTAAGTCTTGGCTGCTTATGCAATGTCTGCAGTGGAAATCTGTTTTTTACTGACGACACTAATCTGATTCCAGAAGTCCTTTCCCACTGACAGTCAGCCTTCACAGCCCTGGTGTTTCATTCAAACACTTACTTGTTGAAAACAGCAGACATCTCCTTATTTTTATTCTAAATCTACAAAGTCCAGTAATAGGCGTGTTGTCTTCTCACCCCTGTTTCACTGGTTTTCAGCTCTATTTATTTTAGGTTGTCTGACTTAAGGAAAAGGTTGGGAGCTGCTGAGTTTTCGGTTGTTACTTTTGGTTCTAAGAAACCCCACATATGTGTGTCCCCCTGCTGACTGCCGGGAACTTTCCCCTTCCCAGACCCACCTCCACGTTCTGCAAAGGCTCATTTGTGTTTGTTCTTTCCTTTCAATTAAAATTTTTTTTTTTTTTTTTTTTTTTTTACAAAAGGAAAGCAATCAGTAACTTAACTGTAGTATTTAGGTTTTACATGGGTCATTGCAAGTTTCCTTTTTATTTTTAAAGTATTTTTAAAATTATAATATTGAGTTACCGTTTGTTTCTCCCAATTAGTCCTCCCCATGTTTCTCCATGGTAATTCCCCCCCCCAACTTTTTTTTTTTTTTTCAAAATATTCTGTTTTCATAACCATTTAGCCTGATACCTGGGAAACAAACCAGGTTGTTTTTCTTTTTTTCTCTAATTGCTTTGTCTTACCCACAGCTGCCTTATCTGGTGGAGTGAACACCCTTTCCTTTTTAATGGGAGAGAAGGAGCAGGGGTGCAGTGCAGAGACCAGGCCATTTGCAGGCTGGGTGATTCCTAGTTGAAAATTGCCACTTGGTGGTGGAAATCTTCCCCAGGGAGTAAGAAGTGGGATTGCCCAAGAGCGAAGGCATTGATGAGAGCAATAGGCAGGGAACCCATCACAGGGCCAAGGGCTTCCCTGTGTTAATGAGTCCAGATGAATGGAAGTGCTCAAGGAACGCCAAGTCAGTCAACACACGCATCTCTCAGGCCATCTCCTGAAGCCTGAAACACTGATTTGACTTGCCTAGAAATGTCCCCCAAATGCTACCCTTTCTTAATTTCAAGCAGTATTTTAGAAATTGTTCTTCCTTCTGGATAGAAAAACCTTCAAGTCTACCTTTGCTTAACAATTGTAAGATTTAAGTAAGGTAAATAAAGTAAATACTAGAATGATTTCTGCATAACTTTATCTAAATATTTTTTTTAGATTGGAGGTGTGCATTCAGCTAACTCCCACTGTACAAAGGCATGTGGGGTATTTGCTTCTTATGGGAACAGCTTTGGGGGAGACGACTTCTGTGCACCTCCTGTTGAACCTCTCCCTCACTAACAGCAAAAGACATTTGATGTTGGGTGCGATGGCCCAGACTCCATGGGGTGAGAAGCCAGTGGAGTATTTCACATGTCTGTCTTAAGGGATGAGGGTGAGGAATCCGGTGTCTGACCTTTCTGAAGCAGGTGTGTTCTCTCAGTTCAGATTCTGTAGTGACAAGAGATTTCTCTAGCCCTACTTCTGGTGTTGTTTTTAACTCACCTTTTTTTTTTTTAAAGATTTTATTTTTTTATTTATTTGACAGAGAGAGAGATCACAAGTAGGCAGAGAGGCAGGCAGAGAGAGAGGAGGAAGCAGGCTCCCTGCGGAGCAGAGAGCCCGATGCGGGGCTCGATCCCAGGACCCCGAGATCATGACCTGAGCCTAAGGCAGCGGCTTAATCCACTGAGCCACCCAGGTGCCCCTTTTAACTCACCTTTAAATCACCTTGCTGATTACTAAGAATTCTGCTACGTATTTTGCAGGAGATGCAGGTCAGGGGAATAGAACGTTGTGAATGGGAAATACTTGGTAAAATTAACATCTGTGTTAATGGTACTTTTTCATTTCTCGGAGTAGACAGTTGTCTTCTGAAGGCTTCCCCTGGGCTGGCTTTTGGGTAAGAAGTTTGCCTACAGTAATAAGACTGAATAGACTGAATTTTGGCTGACAAAAGTGTGGGTTTCTTTCCCCTTGTGTAGAATTTTACTTAAATTGGACCAGGGCCATGGTTGATCCCTCTTTTGCTTAAAAATAACCCAAAGAAAACATTTCACAGTTTTAGTGGCAGCCAATCCTAATGCCTCCCAGTTCAAGAATGATCTTCTTAATGTCTGCTAAAAACTGCTCTTCCTTTAATTTCTGTTCCATGTATTTGCCTCCTCCCAATGACAGCAGGCATGAGCCCATACACAGAAAACTACCCGTAGCCCTAGAATGGTTTTCTCCTTCTACCTTTAAACGTAGTTCTAACTCTTCGACAAAGGGAACTTCACATCCATTATTAACCCCTATTCATAAGCTCTTCTTTCACTGAGGGAACTGAGGCTTTCTCAAGAGATTCTTCTGGCCTCTTGAACAAATTGCATTTGCGGTTAACATTATGATATCAGAGGCCTGAGTCATGAAATGGTCCTGAGAGATGGAAAAGATGTGTCAGTGTCCAGCTGATGGTTCCCAGAACAGGACCTCGGTTTCATAGGCTGCCTGCTCCAGTAGCTAAGATTACAAAAGACAGTTCCTACTGACAACCTCTACTCCATGTTTGCATGTACAGACACCTGGGGGTATGTGCTTTCTTACTCGTTGAAATCATCCATGTTCTAAAGCTTGATGTTTAGAAATATATCAGGAGAAACTGAAATAGAACATCGTTTATCTAACTGATAAACTTACTTATGGTTTTTTTCTATAAGAAAAAGTACATGTCTAATGCAAATGTCTCGTCCTTAAAATATGACCCTTATCTTTCTTCTTCCTTGGTGATGAGTCATTTCCGTGGTAATTACAACCAGCCTGAAACTGACTTTAGATCTCAGGTCATCAGTGTGTTACTGTGGCCTTTGCTGGTGGTGACATCCCTTATTGGGCCTCCAGACACGCATTGGAAGAGCCATTAAATTAGCCACATCTGAATGTCATCAACAGATTAAGGAATAAATGGGGGGACCCAAGAAAATTGAGGAGAAAGTAATCTATTGGAGAAAAAGAGGATGATTCAGGGGATGGAACAAGGAAAGAATAGACACAAAAGTGGTCATCTGGGGAGAAGCGAGATGGACTTGCCTTCGAGGAGTAATGTGTGTGATTAAGGGGATGAGCTCTATAGCCAGATTGCCTAATTTAAATCCAGAGTCCCCACTTACTAGCTGTGTGGCCCTGGCGATGTTCCTTATGCTCTCCTTGCTTCGGATTTTCTGTAAAATGAAGCCCGTCATGGATTGATACATTTATTAAGAACAGAATCTGGAAAGAAATAAGGGTTTAATGAGTATCAGCCCTGATTTATCTTTATCGGAGGTGCTTGGATCTGCACTATCCAATATGGTGGCCTGCACTATCCAATATGGCTGCACGTGCCTGGTGGGCTCTTGAAGTGTGGGTAGAACGAACGAGGATGTGCTGTCAAGTGTGAAATACACGTGGAATTTCAGAGACATTATGAAATAAGATACGTACAACATTAATAAGTTTTATATTATCCACGTGTTGAAATGATAATATTTGGTTGTATTGGGTTTCTAAGAAAATATACTAGTAAAATTAATTTCATTGTTTATTTTTTCAGTTTTTTAATGTGGCTTCAAGGACATTTTAAGGGACATGTGTCTTCCTTATATTTTTGTTGAACGGCCCTGGCCTAATCGTTTCCTTCAACATAACAAGATCAGAGCAGGAAAATCAAATCCTAGCTCCCAGTGAGGAAGGCTGTTGGGCCTGGCCTCACAAGCAGAGAGGGTGGTTTGTAAAGACATAGACGTCCTGGCAGAATTGAAAGCAGACTTTCATCAGACTTCCTTGAATTTGCCCCTTACACTATCAATTGATTTTTTTATGAATCCTATGAATTTTGTATAAGCAGTGCAATTACGACAATGATGTGTCTGCTAAAAGTTCAGATGTTTCCCGGGCAAACACTTGAATACATTCCACAGCTTTTTGATTGTTCTTTCTTTTTTTCATATTGTGAGTATCAGCATGGGGCAGCAGCCTGGGCCTCCGTCTGCCTCGGAGAGGCCATCCCAAATCCAAGTTCCATATACAGAAACAAATTGAGTTCTTGGTGTCTAATGATACATACATTCTTAATTAATTTTGAAGCTTCCTTTCTTACGTGGCCTGGAAAATATGTTTGCCTTCAAAAGCAACTTAAAAAAAAAAGTGCAGAATGGAGCAGGCCTTGTTTCTGAAAGGAAAGGAGCTCTTGCAAAGTTGAGTTTGCTTCTCCCAAGGGTCTCCATGTCATTACCGGGAGGAGGTGGGTGAACTGGCCACAGAGATGGGGCACTCCTGGCAGCATCCTGAGGGGCGAGAAGCTGGTTTGGCGTCTTGATGTACTCCAGCCGAGACAGAATGCTTTTGGGGAGATTTTGTTCTGGTTTTGACCTGGCTTGATTTGGTTTTATTCTCTTTTATCTTGCAGTGAAATATGAGGAGTTATACTGTTTTTCATTCAACCCCAAGCTGGACAAAGAAGAAAGAGAACAGGGCTGGATGCTGATCGATCTCGGTGAAGAGTACAAGCGAATGGGCCTCCCTAGTAACTACTGGCAGCTCAGCGATGTGAACAGAGACTACAGAGTGAGTGTGGGGGCACCTAATGAAACCCGGTTACTTAATCTGAGGGAACTCATGATTCCCATAGCTTAGCATGACCTCTGTTTAATCTCCTTTAGTTTTTACAGCTCTTTGTAGATACAGATCTCTGGATTTGCAAGTCTCCTTGGTTATTGTGAGCTGCATTTCCTACCTGCACCCAGAATCAGAAAGTTCAGCCAAGGGAAACTTAGAGAACCACCCCCACCCCCCCGCCGACGCATACACACGGTCCCCCAATGGTTGAGGAGATGGAAACCCAGAGAAGCCCAGTGGCATGCCTCATGGCCAGGCAGTGGGTGGGAGAGCTGGCCAGGGCCACGTTCTCCCATCAGCTCTTTTTATAGTGCACCGAGTGATTAGTGGGGAAGTCAGAGAGACTGTGATGGCAGTCTGGCACCAGCTCCTCTCTGTACTCACTGAACTCTTGATTCGTACACAAGGTCACCAAGAGGCTTCCCTAGAGAAATGTGGAGAAATGTGTCTATGCTTCCAGAAAGGCCTATGGAGAGGAAGGGAAGCAGGAGGGGCAGAATCAATCTCATAATGTCCCTAATGATGGGCTTACAAATCAATGTTGGTTTCCCTATTAACTTTTTAAATATTTTAGGTAATAAAAGCAAAGCAAGAATGTTTTAGAGAATTTACAAAAGTGGAAAAAAAGAAAAAAAACACCCACCATCTCAGTGCCCTGATGTTCTTCTATTAGGTTTTTAAATTTTTCTTCAGTTTCTTTTTCTCATCTGCATAGTTTAATACTCTTTTCTTATATAAGTAATATAATTAATGTTTCAGAATTGGAAAATACAAAGGAAAAGGAACTGTTCCAATATATATAACAAATTTGTAACATTTTACATGTGCCTTGTGTTCTGCTTTTCTTCACCCATCATACTGTTTTTTTCTGCCAATAAATGAATTTTATATCATTTAAAAACATAATATAAAATCACATAGTATGGCTATATGCAGTGCTTTTACCTAATCTCTAAATTTTAGACATGTATATTATTACTATTTTTTACTATTTTAAATAAACATAGTGAGAACATCCTGGTCACTATACCTTCGCCCATGTTAAGATTCTTTTAAAAGACAAATTCCTAAAGGTGAAATTTCTATGTCAAAAAGTTCACACAACTTTTTCTGCATGTCGTCAAAAAGCACTCACTGCAGAAAAGTTGTGCCAATATGTATAAATTCTCAGCAGCTGTGTATGGAATGCTTGATTCTTTGCTCCCTCACTGGGAAAGACGTCGGTTCTAAAAAATTTTCCTAACAACTTGAGAGTGGGACAAGTGATTTCTCATTTTAATTTAACTTATATGCTTTGATTTCTTGATTTGTAGATTTGTGTATGCTGATTGACCATTTATGTCTTATCTCCTGTTATTTGACCATTTCTGGTTACATTTTTAAAGTTTTTTATTATCGATGTAGAGCTGGTGTACAACGTTACATTAGTTTCAGGTGCACAGCACCGTGACTGAGCTAGTCTGTACACAGTCTCACGCCCACCACAGTAAGCAGAGTTACCACACAGTGTTATTACAATATCATCGACTCTCTTCCCTGTACTGTGCTCTTCATCCCTGTGACTTATTTATTTTATAACTGGAAATTTGTACCTGTAAATCCCCTTTCCCATCCTTCTATCGCTCTCCTCTGGGAGCCCATTTGTTCTCTATATTTATGAGTCTTTTTCTGTTTTGTTTGTGTGTTTGTTTCCGTGATTTCACATAAGTGAAATCATATGGTATTTGTCTTTCTCTATATGACATATTTTACTTAGCATAATGCCCTCTAAGTCCTTTCACATCAGAAATGACAAGATCTCATTCTTTTTTATGGTTGAATAATATTCCTGTGACACACACACACAAACGCGCGCACACACACGCACACACACACACCCCATCTTCTTTATTCATTTATCTATCAATGGACACAAGTTACTTCCATATCTTGGCTATTGTAAATAATGCTGCAATAAATAGGAGGATGCATGTACCTTTTAAAATTAGTGTTTTTGTGTTTTGGGGGGGATAAATCCTCAGTAGTAGAATTGTTGGATCATATGATAGTTCTATTTTGAATTTTTTGAGGAATCTTAATACTGTTTGCCACAGTGGCTGCGCCAATTTACATTCCTACCGATAGCGCCACGGGAGTTCCCTTTTTTCCACATCCTGCCAACACTCATTATTTCTTGGCTTCTTAATACTAACCATCCTGACTGGTGTGAGGGGATACCTCGTGGTGGCTTGGATCTGCATGTTCCTGATGGTGAGTGATACTGAGCATCTTCTCCTGTGTCTGCTGGCCATTTGTACGTCTTCTTTGGAAAAACAGCTATTCAGGTCCTCTGCCTGTCTTTCCCTGGGATTATTTCAATCTTTTGGTGTTGAGTTGTGTAAATTCTTTATATAATTGGGATATCAACCTTTATATCATTGGGATATTCTTCCATTCAGTTTGTTTTGTTGATAGTTTCCTTTGTTGTGCAAAACTTTTTATTTTGATGCAGTCCCAATAGTTTGTTATATACATATAGTAACGAAATACACACACTCTCTCTCTCTTTATATATATATAAGCATAAATATATACACACATAGAATGTACATAATATTTATACAAATGTATGTATTTGATTGCTAGCTATAGGATTAAAAGCAGCATGGTCCTGGAACAAAAACAGACACATAAATCAATGCTATTAAATCACCCTAATGCTCCCTCCAGACCACCTTCTGCTCCAGTGTCACTGACTGCAATCTGCTGTTGTCCTTCTCTATTTATAACGTTTCTACATATGTACGTAGTAACAATGTAGTATTATTCAATGTGGTTTTTAATAATTTCAGTACATGGTATGATGCTGAATATAGTTTACTGAAACTTAGTATTTTGCTCAACATTGTATTTGTGAGATTCATTTCATTTTTAGCAAACACATCTATAATAGCAGGCATGGGCCAGACACTGTTCTAAGAACTTGACAAAGGTTAGCTGTCCCACGTGGTAGCTGTTGTTATCATCCTTGCTTTACAAATGGAGAAACTCAGGCATAGACCGATTAATAACTGTCTAAGCCATTGAGAAGTGAAGAAACTGTTGAGACCTATAGCTCTCATCCCTTCATTTTCCACTATTGTATTAAACTGCATTTTGCAGATAGACCAGAGTTTTGTTTTGTTTTTTTTTTTTTGTTTTTTTTAATTATTCTTATCCTTTCCCCCCCTTCTGTTTGTTTTATCATCACGAAGCTGTTAACTGGCTTATGCACGACTCACAGTATATTGAGAGTATCCATCCAGGAGTAGAGTTTCTGAGTTAGAGGTATGTGGATTTTAGCCTTACCAGATATGGTCAAATTCTTTTCCAGAGTGTATGTACGGACCTATAGACCTAATAGCAAGTTATACAAGTTCTCCCTACTCCATAGACTCACAGACAGCTGTTACTGCCTTTGTTTGGTGATAGATCTACTCATTGATCCAGCAGTCCTATTTTTGGGAATTTATTCTAAGAGTCAACATCATACACACACACACAGAGTAATGTGTAAGGTGACTTACTGAAGTATTGTTTGTAACAGCATATATTAGAAGAAACCCAAGTTTCTTAATAGAGGATGAGTTAAGTAGGTTTTGCTCTATCCATATAATTAAATTAATGTGTAGCCATTAAAAAATATGGAAGATTTTCATCTACTGGTAAGGAAAGATTACTAAAGTACATCCTTAACTTCAAAAAAGCAAGGGAGAGAGATGTCTGGCTGGCTCAGTGAGTGGAACATGCGAGTCTTGATCTTGGCATTGTAAGTTTGAGCTCCACATTGGGTGTAGAGATTACTTCAAAAAATCTTTAAAGAAAAAATCAAGGTGCAGTACATTGAATATAGCGTGATATCTTTTATCGGAAAAAAAGAGGGTAAAAAATGAGAGTATATGTGTAATTGTGCAAAAGTGATAACCTGGAGAGTAGGTGAGAACGGGGTGGACAGATCACAAGGACAAGAAAATGCACCTTTTTGTGTTGTTTCATTTTTATAACCATGTGATTTTGTTAACAAATCAAAAAGTTAAATTGGAAGAAAAATGCCAGTCTTATTGGTGCTAAATGGATCTCAGTGTCGTTTATTTGCATCCTGCACATCACCAGCAAGGGAGTTTGTATTCATTGGTAATTCAGGTTGATTCCCTGTGACTTGCCTGTTGGTTATTTTTTATCCTTTTTTCTATAAAGTTCTTTTTCTTTTATTTATTTATTTACTTGTTTGTTTACTTAAGACTTTATTTATTTATTTGACACAGAAAGAGAGACAGAGAGAGAACACAAGCAGGGGGAGTGGGAGAGGGAGAGGGAGAAGCAGTCTTCCCACAGAGCAGGGAACCCAATGTGGGGCTCAATCCCAGGATCCTGGGATCATGACCTGAGCCAAAGGCAGAGGCTTAATGACTGAGCCACCCAGGCTCCCCTGTTTGTCTTTTTCTTAATGACTTGTAGAAGTACTTTATATATTCTAGCTAATAGTATATCACCATGTATAGATGTGGCAAATATCTCCTCTAAAGAGATATTTAAATATTGTCCCTGGGAAATCTTTGGTTCCTCAGAAGTTTTGAGTTGTTAGTGTTTCCTATTTTGTTCCATGTTTTAGCGTATTGTTTAAAAAAACAAAAACAAACCTGGCCTACTTATGAACTCTGTCCCAATTTGATACTATATAATTTCCATAATTACATTAGTACTAATTATGGTTATTATGGTTTTATAAGAAGATTTGATATTGTATAGGTCAGTTCCTTCCACATCATTCTTCTGATAGCTTGAATTTATAGATTTTCTGGGGTAGAATGGACACATTCATGATACTGAATTTTCTCCATAATTATGCTTAAATCTGACAACCGTAATCATACACTGTGAGTAGACATTTAAGGCTTCTTTGTCTCGATCATTATGAACTATGTGGCAATGAATTTTTACCCTTGAAATGAAAGGGAGGAAAATCCAAGTTTACCAAAGAAAATTGGATACCTTTTTAAATTTTTTAAAAATATGACACGCCCTTGAGTCAGGAAGAAAATGAACCTAAGCTACATCTTGTAGAATAATATTTTCTTGGAAACACAGGTTGTTCCTATTTTTGATGAGATTTCCTTCTCAAATTAGTGCCACAAGCATGACTCATATTTAGTCACTTAAGTCCTACATGTAGAGACTACAAAACATGAGTTACTCAATATTTCTTTTCCAAAGTAACATACAGCAAACCAAAACTAACAACCAACAAACTGTGTTGACACAGAAAAGGTGAAAACGTTGGGGATTTTCTGATTTTACTAATACCATTGAAATGGGGAGAAAGATATGCACCCTTATTTATTACCAACTTAGACCTATAATAAAAGTTGATTTTCTGAAAAACTTTCTAAGAGTCCTTTGAGAAAGTTACGTTGTCATCCATTACTTTTTCTTTTCATTTCATGGTTGAGAAAATGTTTACTTTTTCCTCCCTTCTTTTACAAGAGTTTCCTCCCCCCCTTCTTCTTCGTCTTCATTATCATCATCATCTTCTTCTTCTTAAAGGAGGGAGGAGATGAGGGAGAGAGAGAATCTTAAGCAGGCTCTATACCCAGCATGGGGCTTGATCTCACAACCCTGAGGTCATGATCTGAGCTGACCTCGAAAGTGGGACACTTAACCGACTGAGCAACCCAGGTGCCCCTATTTCTTTCTTCTTAGAAAGAAACGTAGGTTCAGAGCCTGTGCTGCTTTTTTTCTGTTTGTGTGGTCTTGAGAGGCTAATTATCATCATCGTCATCTCTATCATCATTACTCTTAGTCCTACTTAATAAGACTTGTCTATGATAGTCCAGCTCTCAAAGTGAAGATTCCCTTCTGTACATAACTCCTGAAATTGTCTTTCTTAAATAACTGTCATTCATTCCTAGGTTAAAATTTTAACCTGTTTCTTTTAGAATAAAATTTAAAGAATAATCTAAAGCAGTAATTTAAAATATTGTCTATTTCAGGTTTTTGTAGTATATTTTATATATTATGTATTATTTTATTTATATATGAATCATTTTATGTGGTGCGTACCCTCTTTCTTCTCCCCTAATATTACATCATAAATTCCTTGAAATGAATTTGAGATCCTAAATGTTTAAGAAGAAAGTTGTCTATGTAGATCTATCTCAGTCTCTGACAACTGACTCTCCAATGTGCTCAGGTGAGTGGTCCACAAGAAATACAGAGGTCTAATTAAGATGCCTTGGATGGCATCTCAGATGGGTACTACCCTACAGTGCTAAATGCATTGACTGCAAGGTTATAAACAGGTCAGCAGAGATCAGCTTTACTGGGAATGTAAAGTCCCTGAAGCCAGTAACTTTTTTGTTTTATATTACTACCCTAGCACCTTACATAATGCCTGGCACATAGGAAGTATTCAATAGAAACTTGGTGATAGACAAAAATATTGTACTATAATCATCAAACTTGCCAAGAGCCTAGAACTTAATGATTCTGGCCACTGAAAAAAATGGAGAATTTATCATGTGATGGGGTGCTGATTCTCACTACAATGGCAATCATAGTACAATATATAAATATATAAAATTAACATGTATACAATGGTATATATTAAATATATTTTAAAAAAAAACTTGCTGAATGAGTGGAAGAAATATCAAAAGAGATTTTTCTTGGCGAGGCCAAAGCAAGGTAGGCAAGCGCTTGAGGCAGATTGATTTATTTAGTGGAGGATAAGAAAAATAATTTCATTAATAAAAAAAAGTACGCAGAGGGGCGCCTGGGTGGCTCAGTGGGTTAAAGCCTCTGCCTTCGGCTCAGGTTATGATCCCAGGGTCCTGGGATCGAGCCCCGCATCGGCCTCTCTGCTCAGCAGGGAGCCTACTTCCTCCTCTCTCTCTCTGCCTACTTGCGATCTCTCTCTGTCAAATAAATAAATAAAATCTTAAAAAAAAAAAAAAGTACGCAGAAATGATTTTAACTTACTCAATTTTCACCGGCTCAGGTAGTCAATGTAAAGAAGGAAAATTCAGAGGAAAAGCCTTTTGTACTTTTCTCAACTTCTCCCATTCTCTCTGAATTTCCTTATGTGATTTTCCAAGCCAGGCAAAATTTGGCGAAGTACATTGATTGGTTTCAGAATGTGGTAGCATGAATGGCACGGTGCTGTGCCTTATTCATTGTTAGAATTTTGACTATAACTGTGTGAGCTTGTTGCAAAAATACAGTGGCCACTGTTATGCAGGACTATTTTTTTTAAAAAGATATTTATTTATTTGAGAGAGCACAAGAGAGCCTGAGCAGCGTAAGGGGCAGAGGGAGAGGGAGAAGCAGGCTCTCTGTGGGGCTCGATCCCAGGACCCTGGGATCATAACCTGAGCCAAATGCAGATTCTTCACCGACTAAGCCACCCAGGCACCCTCAGGACTTTTAAAAATTTCTCCATTCAAGTGCTGTCCACTTTCATGAAAGCAGGATGAAGTCACTATTTCCAGCTTGAGTAAGAGTTTTGTCTTGAAGCCTGAGCTCCCTGACACCATGAGTCTGACTTTTTCCAAAACTGTTTTAGCTCCTCCTAGAGCTTCCCATGCAAGTGCTTATCAGAATGCCCATGTTTCAGTTTTGAACCTTGAACTCTTTTCACCTAAACCCAGTGCTCAGGGAAAGCAGGAGGCCCTGTAACCAGCATCGTTGGGTTCCTGCAGGGAGCCCATGACTGCTGTGTGAGCCTGACTACTGTTGACGGGGTTGAGGTGTTGAGCTCTTGGACCTTGCTCATGCCAACCTAAAAGGTCTACATTTTCCTGCACAGTTGGAGGCGGAGAGCCCTGGTATTCTTAGAGAGTGGGAAAACCTTCCCTGCTCTCCTGGGGAAGGAGGACCCAGAGTGGATGGCAGTCAGGTCCTCAAGTAGGATGGGGCCAGGAGTGTTAAGGGGAGTGGGCTCTGAGTGTTTCCCTTTCTCTCTGCCCCATACTGGGTATGGAGCCCATAAAGTTTACAGTGTGAGACAAGCTGAGCATTGTTTGGCCTTGGGAGGCCATAAGAGGAACTGGCAGGAGCTTTCCAGTTCCTAACTCACCTCTTTTATTTAGAAGGGCTGTATGTAAGTCAGGTTGAGAAAGCTCACCTATTACTTTCTTCTTTTATTTCATCATAAATAATATTGCAGTTTGTTAGTGTTGTTTTAATGAAGACAGTAGGGGATTCCCACCTTACCGAAAACTTCCCAGTTTCCTTTTTAAAAATGTTATTTTAAGAAAGTGTTGTAAGCCTGGTGCAATGACTACATGTCTCTTGAACCTCGGAGAAGCAGGTGTGGTCTGTGTCGTAATGTTCTAGCTGACTGATGGAAGAGAAGTTCAGGCACCAGATCTGCATGGGGGAAGAAGGTGCGGTGTCTTGTGGTCGTCATTCCAGTCAAGCTCTCTGGGTCCAGCTAGGCTGGGCCGTCTGTTCTCAGTACAAGGTTTTCCCCCAGAGTATCCATGTTCCTAGACTGGGATTTCCATCAGAGTGTCAGAGCCAGAAGCTGGAAATTTTTGAAGTCTTTGCTAATCTTCCCTAAAATGTCTTTGGCTCATTGCTGAAATTACACGTTGAGCCCGAGAACATCACTTTTGTGGCCTTTTTATCTCCTGCTTGATGTTGTTCACCAGTCTGGTAACCAAGACGGTAGATGGAGGCAAGGGAGGGGAAAGGCATCCTCACAGGTCAGTTGTCAGAAGCTGTGGTGCAGAGGCTGGGCTCTTCCTTGGGGTGGGTTTTCGTTTCCTCCTGTTCCATCTTTCCAGAGGGGTAGGTGAGAGCAGAGGTGGACAGATTTCATGCAGCTAACAGATTGCCCTGTCACTGCTGCTCCTGGAGGACTCCTCTTGAAATGGCCAAGAAGAAGCTTGACTTCTGGGAAAGAGAGGGCTACTTGGGAGGAACCCAGGAATAGCTATCTGAGCGATCTTCACATCACAAAGAGATTGATTGGCTGATGTCAGAACGAAATGCAGGCCTAGCAACGTGTCAGTGATTACCGTTGCCCCCACTCACATTTCTGTCAGATGCACTGGTTTATAAAGTGCTTTGTCATGGGTGGTATCTGATTTGACCCTTCCCTCAACCCTATGGGATATTATTTCTGTGTTTTATCAGTGTTAGAGGTCAGCATAGTGTGACTCTCTGAAAGTCATGAAGTTGGCAAAGCAGAGCCATGTTCTATACTGCTGATGCCTGATTAAATCACAAGACCATTCCAAGGCTCTGGAGTTTCCACTGTGGGAATCACTGCTGGCGACGCACAGAAAGAGTAAAATAATTTCTTACCGTTTGGTGGAAGAAACAAAAATAAAGCTGTTCTATTGTGTGGTACCAAGACAGATCTAGAAACTTACCCGAGTTGGAAGCCCAGAGGGTAGCTTCTTGAAGGTGGCAGAGTTGGGTTATCTCTTGAGGAATGGAAGGGATTTGGGACGATTCGGGAAGAAGGGGGTGGGGAGTACCCAGTGAGGGCATGGGCTTTGTCTTGGGCACATGGCTGGTGCTTACCCCCTACCGGTGGGCTGTCTTTCACTCAAAACAGGCTGGTCAATTTTTTTCAGCTATAAGATGCTGAATTACGATTTCTTCCTTTTTGATGAAAGAAACGCTCCCCCTCACTTCTTGCCCCTCACAGTGCCCTCAGAAGGGACCCATGCACCAGGACAGGTTGCTAAAGAGTGTTTGCTTCCCTTTGATGTCATAGGATCCACAAGTCTTCCTTTCTCTGAGGTGGCCGTTGGTTTCTTCAAAATAGCCTTCCCTGTAACTTGGTTAAGAAAACTTGAACGGGGGCACCCAGGTGGCTCAGTCAGTTGAGTGTCTGCCTTCAGCTCCGATCATGATCTCAGGGTCCTGGGATCGGTCCCCGCATCGCACTCCTTGCTTGGTGGGGAGTCTGCTTCCTCCTCTGACCCTCCCCACTGTTGCTTTTGCTCTCTCTCTCTCACTTGCTCACTCTCAAATAAATAAACAAAAACGTAAAAAAAAAAAAAAAAAGAAATTGTAAATGTGCAACTTATAAGTATGATAAATGGAATTTCTTGTGACAGTTCACAAAGCATTACGAGATGGCCTCAAAATCCCCATGTGTTTCCTGTGACAGGTTTGTGATTCTTACCCTACTGAACTGTATGTTCCCAAATCGGCCACGGCACACATCATTGTGGGGAGTTCCAAATTCCGGAGCAGACGGCGATTTCCTGCCCTTTCTTACTACTATAAAGATAACCACGTAAGTCTCAAGGCATGCTTTTGTTTTATGCTTTGCTTTTCTTGTTTTATCATAAACAGGCATTTTCTAGCAGCCTTCTGCTCTGTGTGTGTGTGTGTTTGAATTCTTAAAGGTATGTGGATATTGTTGAGTGTGGTATTACACAACTCTGCTTAAACTCTTACCTCAGGTAGAAGTTGACCTTTCATGTTATTTGATAATAAAGTGATGGGATACTGTCAGAAAATACCTAAAGCTAATCATCTAAGTGAATGTCTGTCCTTTTTTAAGTATCCGTCCTTTTCACCTTGGGAAGCTCTGTGCTCATTTAAACAGTGCTAGGTATCCTTTGAAATGCCTGTTTTAGAAAAGTTTCCAGAATCCATGGCACCTTCCTTTTTTTTTTTTTTTTTTTTTAATGGCACACTCTTTTGAACATCCTCAGTATAAGAAATCTTTGTTTATGGAGAGTGGGTTTTATTTTTCGAATATTACTTATAAGGGGCACCTGGGTGGCTCCGTTGGTGAAGCATCTGATTCTTGATCTCAGCTCAGGTCTTGTTCTCAGAGTCATGTGTTCAAGCCCCATGCTGGGTTCCATAATGGGTATGGAGCATACTCAGAATTATTTATAAAAAATAAAGGACTGGATTTGTCTGCAACTAACACAGCTTCAAGTAACCGTGTCTTAAATAGGATAGAATTTTATTTTCTCTCATCTCACATAAAAACTCCAAATGTGGGCCGTCCAGGCCTGGAGTCTGTTGTCCATTACTCAGTCCTCAGAGACCTGAGCTCCTGCACCTTTCTGCTCTGCCTTCCCTTGTCTTTGGTCCTCTTCAAGAGGTATAGCAGATGACTTTGGTACTGGCCAGCACTTCCAGAGAGCAGCAGGGGGATGGGGGGCTCACGGGCCCTCACGGCTTTCTGAGGAAGCCTCTGAAAACTGCCACGAGACACTTCTGCTCACATCCTGTTTGGTCACAACTGCACAGGGCAGGTGAGAAAATACACTTCTCCTGGGTAACTGTGTAAATAACTAAAAATTGTGGTTCCATGTCTGGGAAGGACAAGAAAACATTTGGGGGGGGGAGCCAAGAATGGGTCTTTGCCACCCACTTCAGAAGTCATTTGACTTTAGCCGGGCGAAAAGTTGGGTTTAAAATCTAGATGATAGAGTTTTGGATTCAAAGGCAAATTGATAGCCATGAACAGTTGCAGCAGATGGGTGCGAGTGTGAATGCACACACGTGTCCCTGCAGGCGAGGGCATAGGCTCGGGTCTGTGCCTGATTCTAGGAGAGGTTTCCAGAGATACCTTGAACAATGCCATCTGTACCAAGTAGGCTTACAGCCTTCTGTGCTATGTGATTGGCGGCAGATATTCATTGAGCAGTGTAAGTTCCATTAATTGAAAGCATATAAATTGTCTTACTTTTAGTTCCATTCACTGGGGTCTAAAAATGGCAAGCGTATTATTAACGTTCTGTATTACCTGACTCCAGCTATATTTCAGCCTGCACAGAGCCGGAGCAGTGGTGAAAGAATGATGTGCATTTCCTTTAGAAAAAAAAAAAAAAAAAAAGTGGCGCGAATAGGAAATTTCATGACATCGTATTTGAAATTAGGATGCCGGCAGCACTGACAAGTTCATTCATTGATAAAGAAGTAAGAGAGGGAGGATCTTTTGTTCTTTCATTGTTGTTTAAGAGGTGAAGGTGGGCTGCGTATTGTGAGCCTAGGGTCTGTCTTACTTCTCTTCCTTCTGTTCCGATGTTCTTGAGAAAAGAGACTCTTATCTTGGTCAGTGTGAGTATTGCCAAGGCCAAGTGTGGGGTGTCTCAGAACAGGAAGGAAGTGTTGGCAGAAAGACCCCAGAAGCTCTTCTCCTGCTGGCCTCAGCTTCTCCTTGTTCCATTCCTGCTCTTGGGTGTCACTCTTGACTTGATCTCCAGGCTTGAAAATGAATCATGCAGACCTCAGGGATGGTGGGAAATAATCTATTTCCTGTAGTTAGAACTTTCAGGAGGACAATGCCTCGTGCTTAGTTCTTCTTACAAAGTACAAAATAGAGATGTGTTTCTGAGCGTTCCTCGGTGAACCAGTCACCCCAGGGAAACAGTCCGTGTGCCATGTGCCCGCACATGCTGACCCCCTCCCCCCAACCCCCAGGAACTAAACTCTGTCCTACGCACAGCAGAATGATTCGTTTTGTGTTTTATAACAACATTTAGGTCTCAGTATCAAGGTTCATGATTTAAATGCTTCTGATGCAGCTGGGCATTTTTATCAAGGGAAAGAGAGACGAAGGTGGACTTCTGTGGTTAAACGGTTGATGCGTGACATAACAAAGCAGCTGTTCGTGCTGTCATTGCTCCGGAAAACTCATATACAAACCAGGCAGTCTTCCATAAGAAAGTAAACAGATAGAAAAAAAGAAAGTAAACAGGTGGATTATGTAAATTTGCTGACCTTTCTTTCTTCCCTTTTGTGATTTTAGACATTTTAGGCTTAAGACTATGTGTCACTCACCCAATAAAACTTAATGCATGTGAATAAGGTGAATAAGAAAATCATATCTTTTAGTTCCTCACATATCCTTCTGTTACTTAAGGGCCCCTTTTGCGGGTGAGGTGGCTTGGCTCATGTGTGGTAGCGAGATCCATGTTAGATTACGACCTGAAATGCACATCATTGCTTGAGTGAGAAGTCCTGGGGAGAATCCTTTGATATACATGTCCCTGCTGAGGGAACACCATTCCTTTCGGATCAACTTTCATGATACATGGTGTTGTAATCCCTTCCTAGTCACTTGTCGGTGAGATGAGGATTCCTGCCCTAGGGTTCCAGGGGAGGCTGCTCACATGACACCTGACACTGGGCAGAAGCAGTTGTCAGCGGTCTGAGTTGTGTGGACTCACTTTCCAGGGAAGGAGTGCACGGCATACCATGCAGGGCACCCCCGGGGTGGCACTCAGGCATAGGGGTGAACCAGCAGGGACTGGGGGACTTTCTAGTGATGGCAGGTTCCTAGGGGAGGAAGTGATTGGCTTGTTGAATTCCATGGGCTGGCAGGGCACTGAAAGCCTCTATTCAGAAATGAGTAGGAGCTGTCTCAGGTCCGCAGGGAAGGTTAGCCAGGGGCTTTCTCCATAGGAGCAGGGGATAGAGAGGGCACTTGCTGTTGGTTAGTTGAGACCCTCCCAATTTTACCAGTGTTGGAGGCAGCCCAGAATAAAAATTATAGGCCTTGAAGTGCACAGGGTTATATAGAGCCATCCAGACTCCCTTTGGATAGCAAACTACCAGCAGCTTTGTAGGTAACAGAGATGAGTAAGTTGTAAATGTCACTTACATTTGGAAGCCTGCGTGTTTTTGCTATTTACCAGCCCTTATGACTGCCATATACTTTCTCCTTTTGTCTTAATGTTTCCATTGTTTTTAAGAAAGTAGTTTTGCTTTAAATGGTTCATAGCACAATCTCCCAAATTCACAGTATAAGTCTTTGGGAAACCGAACTCTGTAAGACTTCCAAAGAGGGATTTCCCTTAAGAAAAATACAGACCTTTCTCTTTCTTTTATAATTAATGTTTATTGAAACTCACTATGTGTTAGGTACAGTTCTAGGAAAATTATAAACCTTATCACAGTCTATAGTTTTGAGGTTATTATCCTCATATTGTAGACGAGAAAACCAAAGTTCAAAGACAATAGGTCAGTTACCCAAGATCATACCCCAGGGGAGAGCGAACTGTGGATTGAAAACCAGACATTCATGGATGCCACATCTTAATTCTCTCTGACTTATTTCTGCTTCCTGACCTATTTCTGTACGTGGGTGCTGTATTATTTCAATTAGGAATCCAGGATCAGAAAATGTTACACCTGGATGAAATTTCTGGCTTCCCTAATTATGAGCTGAGTGACATTGAGGAAGTTAACTTCCCCTCCCTGTGCCTTGGTTGCCTCATTTATAAAATGGAGCAAATGATAGATCTTCCCGGGTATGGTAATTGAGAAGATTGAATAAAAATAATGCAAGGTTTTTATAATAGTGCTCACCACATAGTCAGCATTCAAAAAATGTTGGATATTTTAATTACGAGTAGCGTGTAAATGAGGGTCTTTCATGACTGTTTACCATGGAAGACCTTCCCTCTGCTCTCAGGTGACAGAAATCAGTGAGAAAGGCTGCCAGGTTAGGGTGACATTCTCTCCACAGCGGGACTGGCTGGGGTACATTGAAGGTGAGCAGACATGCCTCGAGGCTACTCACAGCCCCCGCACAAAATTGGTAACTCTATGTTAGCCCCAAGGCAATGAAGAATTCCCGGTGAAGTGTATCTAGAGGTTATGAAGAAAATATAGCTACAAAAATATTGAAAGTAGTTGGTTTAATCTATTTGGTTTAGTTTATTGACCACATTTCTTCGTGGAACTATTCTGACTTAACCCCTCACTTAAGACTAGCTGCTCTTGTCCTGCAGGTGATTACTGATGGCCGGTGTCACTCTCTGGCTTTACATTCGAGTCCCAACACTCCAGGGACTTCAGGTGTCTTGTGTGCATTCTCAAATTCTCACCCTGTAAATGCATTTCCTTCCCGTTTAAGTCTTCTGATAGTCCAAAAAATTACCCAGTGGCAACCGCCTTAACTAGTATCTCTTCAACCCCTGAAGTTTCAGGTAGAACCGGCTCAGAGCTGTTCTCTCAGCGGCCAGAATTCCCTCCGGGCAGGGGGCAGGGCCTGAAGAAACAGAACCCGCAGGTGAAGCACTGAGAAGCCCTCTGGGGCGGTTTACTTTCTACCCATTGAAGCTGCCTGCGGTCCCCCCTCCGGAACGTCCCTCTTGCGGATGTCCTCATCCGGGTTCAGGCCCTCCAGCCCCTTTCTCCTCCAGGCCGCAGTTGCACTTCTGCCAATAATTTAAGAATTCCCACAGCTCTGGAGCAACTCTGCTGCCTCTTTGCTTTGCCTGCCACTCTCCCATGGACGTCCCTCCTGGACTCTGAAAACCTGGCTGCAGGGCCCAGAGTTTTGTTTTGTTGTTGTTGTTTTTAAAGATTTATTTATTTGGGGGAGGGCAGGGGGAGAGAGAGTATGAGTGGGTGGGGAGGGGCAGAGGAAGAGGTCCCATGCAGACCCCTTGGTGAGTGTGGAGCCTGACCCGGGGCTCGATCCCACAACCCTGAGACCATGACCTGAGCTGAAGCCAAGAGTCGGACCCTTAACCGACTGAGGCAACCAGGCGTCCCAGAGCTCTTGGCCGACCTCAGTGATTGCCCTCGCTGTCACGGAGCCGTACTGGAACTCTCTGGCAGGGGCCCAGTTACGCGTCCAGCTGCTCCGTGGTTCTCGGACTTGCCAGCGGGTCCTAAGCTGAAGGATGGTCGTTAGCGAGAGACATTCCCACCTCCACGGAGGAGCACCAACACTTCCTATCTTTGGAGGAAACCCAAACCGGAGCTGAGTTGTCCCGGGTTGAACTTACGGGACAGTTAAGCTGTGCTTGGACTCAGAGCTGGGTTGTCCCTTCCTGGAGCGAAGCCAGCAGGCTCTGCCACCCCCAGGTTCAGTGAGTTTGCCCTGCGTCGCCTGCCTGCCTGAGCCGGAGGCCTCTCTTCCTCACAGAGCCCTGCCCCCTCTGCCCTCTCTCCAGTGGACTCACAGCCTCAGTGCAGATTCTTGGCAAGACTCTTTCCTTTAGTGTTAACTTTGAAGTCCCTAAAAAGTACTTTCCCACAGAAGTGCAAGTTCCCGAGCTGCAAGGAGGTATCCATACTCTGCTCTTAGTACGACAGGGAAAGGTTGGTGCTGTTGTAGGTGTTGTCTGTCAGCACAGCCGACCAGCGAGATTGCAGGATAGAACGCAGACTGATGGCGGAGGAACCCCTGTTCCTGGGCGGCCTGGGGCTGTGCCTGCTGTCCTGGGGGCAGAGGGAGCCGTAGCCTGGCCTCTCGTCACAGCCGGCACTTCCCCAGTTAGGATTAGAACTGGTTTTTAGCATTTGTAATGTTTCCAAATGAGCCGGTAAAAACTGAAGGAAAGCATTACACAATAACTTTTTTTTTTTTTTTTTACTAGTCTTGCTATTAGCAGGTATCCTGTAAATCGTAGGAGAACAGTTATTTGCTTTATATTTCTCCCTTCAACGGAAAATGAAATAATACCAGCAAAAGGGAAAGTAGGCTACTTTAATGGCTTTATATTCCATGACTTAAATCCTATCTAAACATCCAAATTCACTCCTGATTTCTTCCTTGGAGAAACTTAGCACTGCTTGCCCTGGTGGTTTGTTTCTCTGGCCTGAATTAGAAAGACACCAAGCTCGATTTTTGGAAGGCATGAAGATGCTTCTACAAGGCGGTGGGGGGTGTCGGGGAACCAGGGGGTCGTTGTTGGGGACAGGGTCTCGAGGTGTCGGTGGGAGCTGACGCTGCTGTGTCCCGCAGGCCTCCATCTGCCGGAGCAGCCAGCCCCTGTCCGGCTTCAGTGCCCGGTGCCTCGAGGACGAGCAGATGCTCCAGGCCGTCAGGAAAGCCAATCCGGGGAGCGACTTCATTTACGTCGTGGACACGCGGCCTAAAGTAAGTGTTGCCGTTCCCTGCATGTCTTTGCAGCCCGGCAGCAGGAACCTGGAGTGGACTGTCGTCCCCGCTCTGGGTGCCTCGTCGGCCAAGGGGCTGCTCCTCTTTATATAGTTAGGATGGGGCTATCCTGCTCAGCGAGTGTTTCTCCGTGGGTGCTTGTGTTTGCACCTGCAAGTTTCCAGGGGGTGTCTTAGGCTCCTCTCACATCAGGTCCTTTGGAGAGTTTCCCTGCTCCTAGCATTGTGCCGGGTACACAGTCCACACAGCGGAAGAGTGTGGTTTGATCTTCAGCTTGCTCTCCTAAATACACCAAATTATTTCTTGGTCTGTTTCTAAAATGACCTTTTCTGCTCTGACAGTAAGAAATTACTGAGGCGCTCCCATACTTCGGTGTTTGTGAGGCGTTCAGCTACACCATTTCAGATTCAACTTGCAGAGATCTGGATCTGTGACTCAGGAAGATTACAATATACAGTGTCAAGTAAAAACACAATCACAAAACAATATGTCAAATAAAACTCCTGGCATAGAAGTTTCTGTTAAAAAAAAAAAAAAGCTGGAAGGATAAATACCAACCTGTTAAAATTCCGTGGAGAAGGGAAAATTTAGAGAGGTAGAGAACTTTCTACATGTCTCATTTGAAAACAGTATTTTAACTGTGCATGTATTCATATACTGATTTTATAATTTAGTAGAACAGTCCATAGGAAATAATAGATCTAGTTGTCAAGGGGTAAGCCAAGTCTGTTGTGCCGGGTATCTCCCATCCTGACTTCCATTTTTTTAGATGACCGTTAGTGTTAGGTCTAATTTAATTTCCTATTCCACTGTTCAGACCCACTTGTTTGTAGATCAGTTAACAAAACGAAGCCTTGGGGGGATGGGCCAGTGAATACGTAGAAACCCAATCACCTACCAGTGCAGGGCATCGGTAAGACAAAATGAGAGAACAAAGCCAGATGGCTGTATTCAACATCTCTGGCATGATAATTGCTTGCGAATGATGAAGACAGGCCTGGACCTCTGCCTGAAGAAAGGGAGAAGTACGTGTGGCACATCTTCCCGAAACATGGGCATGGAATAGGGCTCAAGGTCTAGTGAGCCACAAGAGAGAATCAGAAAATACGTATAATGTCATCCCATTTATGTAATAACATTATAAAAATTATATAGTACTCTATGCATTGAAAGAATCTGGGGGTGGGGGGGTGTATGCCAAGCCACTAACAGTGGTTTTTCCCGTGGGGTAAAAGGAGGATTTTAAGAAATTCTTTATTTTATAATAATTACAGTCCAAAAATTTTTTTAATCAGGAAAAGGTTCAAAGAGCATGAGGACCTTAAATTCTAAACATAGTTACCACATAGCCAACAAGTCTACTCCTAACTTGAGAGAAACAAAAACATATGTCCACCCAAAACTGATCTGTGAACTATTTCTTCATAGTTAATAATAATTGAAAAGTAGAGACAACCACATGGCCATCCACTGAGAATGAATTAATAAGAAGTGGTATATCCATTCAGTGGAATATTATTTGGCTATAAAAAGGAAAGCAGTACTTCCTATACCACAACACAGATGGACCTTGAGAACATTACCCTGAGGGAAAGAGCCCCGTCACAGGGGCCCATGCCTCGTATGAGTCCGTTTATGTGAAATGTCCAGAACAGATGGATCCATAGAGACAGAAGGTAGGCTGGTGGTTGCCTTGGGCTAAGAGGACTGACTGGAGGAAGTGGAAGTGACAGCTAATGGGTGAGGGTTTCATTTGGGGGGAATTAAAGTGTTCTAGAAATAGAATGTGGTGATCGTTACACAACTCCATAAATACATCAAACACCACTGAATCGTGCACTTTGAGCGGATGAATTGTGCGGCCTGTGAGTTATGTGTCAACGAAGCTATTTTTAAAAAGAGCATAAGGATACAAGAAGCATCAGAACAGGAAGCAGGAAGTACGACCAACAGCCGCAATCACTAAAAAATATACACGGACGTTAAGGATACCTAACTATAGACATAGTCTGTACTCATGGGCCATATGAGAATTGAGAATTGGATATTATCCATTAGGTAGGCCCTCAGACCCTGGCAGTTTTCAATGCTTCTCTAAGCCTCGTTTGATCAAATACTGTGATTCACGGCCTGGTTCCCATAATGTGATGTTTTCCTAGTGTAAGATCAGCACCCTAGTCATACTCTCGACCTCCAGCTGTCCTGTGCTCCTGACGGCAGTGCAGCTGTGGGATACCTGTGGGCGGGGAGGCGGCGAAGGCCTCCTTCCCAGATACCAGATCAGCAACTCCGTCCCAAGATCAATGATAAAACCCATGTTACAGCTAAAGCCCATTTTAGCCGATGACACGTGGAGGATTCTCTTCCTTTTAAGTAATGTGAAAACAAAACACACTGGTAAGAATCTCGAACTGGAAAACAAAACAAAAACAAAACAAAGTTGCTCTGCTGGCAGATTTTCACTTGAAAGCCACCAGGAGCCCTCTGACTTGACCGTTCTCTTTGGGTGTGGGCTTTTCTCTCTGGCTGATCGCGCTGCCACTCCTCCCTTCTAAGCTCAACTGTTTTCTGTCCTCTTTATTGTACCTTTCACGTAAGTAAAGTGCAGCTGTTTGGACTTTCCTCATGACCCAAGGGGAATTGAGTAATGCCTGCGTCTTAGGCGCATACCGGAGCCCAGGAAAAGGAAAAGATGAGCAGGGCTTTCTTGAATTGGGGTGCCCTTCTCCTGTCCTGCGTTCCCAGATTTAAATAAAGCCGGACAGATGCCCCTACTCATTGCAGGGCTGGTGATCCAAGTGTGTCCTATACCACATAAACCTTCTGGAAAATGTGGCAGCTGTTGAGCCAGGCGTATTCCGGATTTAAAATGAATTAATCCAGAGGATTTGATTTGAAGGGTATATTTAGCACGCACGAAGCGTGTTTACTTGTGGCGATAAGAAGTTTGATGCTGATCCATTAAAGAAAACTGGTGTCTCCTCCAAGTGCCCCATTGCTGTATTTGCTTACTCAGCCACACACTCCGCAGGAGTTCTGAACTGTCTGCTTAGGCCTCTCGTTCTTTTCAAGAACAAGTCTGTTGACTTTTGGTTCCTGAGTGTTAGGCTTCCTTGGTAGCCGGGGACGGAGCCCATGCTTGCTATAGGTGGTGGGAGTGGGCACTGGGGCCCTGCCCCCAGTTTGCTCTCTGGTTTCATTAAAAAGAGAAAGGCCTGGGTGGCTCAGTTGATAAGCTTCTGCCTTCAGCTCCGGTCATGATCCCAACATCCTGGGATCGAGCCCCACATTGGGCTCTCTGCTCAGTGGGAAGCCTGCTTCTCCCTCTCCCACTCTCCCTACTTGTGTTCCCTCTCTCACTGTGTCTCTCTCTATCAAATAAATAAATAAGACATTTAAAAAAAGAGAGAGAGAGGGAGAGAGAAGGGATCAGGAGGCATCTGGATCATTCCTGCCCTGAGAGCAAGGCTCGCCCCACACGCTGCCTGTTGAGATGAAAGCCTCCTGAATTGCTTGTTGACACTAAAATCTTGGGAGACAGAGGTGGTGAGGTCCCGGCATGTATTGAATATCTGCTCAAAAACAACTCTGCACTTGAGGGCATATATTCCTCCTGGGATTTGGTGTCTTAAGAAGATAGGAAACCGGGGCACCAGTTGGCTCAGTGGGTTAAGCCTCTGCATTCAGCTCAGGTCATGATCTCAGGGTCCTGGGATCGAGCCCCGCATCAGGTTCCCTGCTCAGCAGGGAGCCTGCTTCCCCCTCTCTCTGCCTGCCTCTCTGTCTACTTGTGATCTCTTCTCTCTTTCTCTGTGTTAAATAAATAAATAAACTCTTAAAAAAAAAAGATAGGAAACCATATGGATGCAGTAGATGTTGAATTGTAAAATGAGAGGAGCTCAATTTTCTGTCAACCTTGTCGATGACTTCTTGTTACTTTTAGTCGGGGACTCTGCTGAGCTTATAAAAATGCTCATTTAATTCTTACAGTAATCCTGAAAATGAGATGTTATCTTTTTATGGATAGGGCTTAGATTTCAAGAGGTTAAGTATAAATCTGCCCAAGGTCGCACAGTTGAGGACAGAGCCCGCGTGCCGGTGCAGGCTCACCTGTGGCCGAAGCCTGGGCTCCGCCCTTGGGGCCGTGATACCCTTCACCGCAGTGTCCAGGGGAGCCTTGCGTCCACCTCAGCCTCAGCAGGGCCGCCACCTCCGAGCACATCCTAGTGAAACTGGAGACACAGAGCTGAGGAACCTCCCAGAAGCTCATCCAGAATCAGGCCAAGGCCAGAGGGGCCAGAAGGGCTCTGGGCTGGGCTCTGCCACTAGCACCCTGGGAGGGAGCCCCGAGCGGTGCTGAGAAGGTGGTAGGATTGGCGGCCGCCTGCCTCCGCTGATGCTCAGCCTTTTGTCCTTGCTGCTTCCCCCAAAGACGGCTTTGTGGTTATGGTTTCTAATTGCTCCCTGTAAGCAGGTTTTTAGTTGCATTATGGGATGCTGGCTGTTTTTATGTTTCTCTGGGAGCAGTAATGAGGTGGTTTCTACTCACCAAGTCCTGTGGGGGGTGGGGGCAGGGTCTGAGAGAATCCGTCGTAAAGATTGGGGCACCTGAAAGGGAGAACCTAGGACCTGTGTCCCATCCTTCCTGAGGGCCACCGTGCTGCGGTGAGCAGGGGGAAAGGGAATTGGAGAACAGCAGGGTTCAGAGACGTGGCGTGGTCTGCACCCCTGTTGGGTAGTGCAAGGATGGAGGGATTTCCCATGGGTCAAGTGCACACTGAGGAAGAAAGTGCACAGGAGCCATCTTGCTAGTGTCCCTCCGAAGAGGACTTGTCCCCTAGCAGTCCCCAGCTGCATGTGACTGCGGGGTGTTTGCTGGGGAGGCAAGTTGAGGGGATTAGAAGAGGCTGAAGCCAGGGGGATCTCCCATGTCAGTGACCTACATACCTCGTATCTTCACGAGCCCACACGCAGGCCCTAGGAGAAGCAGCATTTGGACGCTTGCAGCGAGAGGGCAGTGATGGCCGGCAGGTGTGTCCAGAAAAGCAGTGACATCAGTAGAGAAAGAATTGTGGTGTTGCCAGGTTCATAAAGAGATGGTTACCCCTGTCCCTCCTCTGTACCTACCTTCCCCACACCCCGTCCAAAGCAGATAGGGCTGAGAAGAAAGAGGAACGGGAATGGAGTCAGAGAGCAGACCCACACCCGTCCCCATAGTCTGTATAAGGGAAAGAGATCATTTTAAATGGAGCTGGATGGTGATTTTTCTCTCTGAGTATAAGCCAAAGGCTATTCATTCTGTCTAAGATGCCCTCCAGGGTAGGACAGAAGGATTTCACTAGCAGAGTTGTCCACGGTAGTTGCGAGAAAGCAAGCCTTCTCATATTTTCATGTTATGTCACAAGTTCAGGCCCTTCCTCTCACCGTTTAGAGATGGAGGGAGGGAAAGGAGCGTCATGTGATGCTCGCTGCTAGGCTGGGGCCCGGGCCTCCTCCTGCCAAGATAACTTTTGTTCTCATTTCCCAACCCTGTCAGATCAGCTCCTGTCATTACGCAGGTACAGAATGTGCTCTGCTGAAATCGGAGACGGAGGGCTAAGAGAGTTGTAGTCTTCAGAGTGACCAGGCTGGCCGTTGAGTTGATGTCAGGATTATCGTTGGCGAAGTTCTCCTGGTTTTGGTGTGTCTGACGGATGGATTGATTGATGGTCCCAGGAAGAATCTGATTCTGTTTCTTAACAGTCTTGGCCCGTTCACCTCTCCCCTTCACTGTGACATTCAGTCCTTTGTTCGGCCAGTCAGCCCGTCAGTAAATCTTCCCTGAGTCCCGCTGTGTGCCAGGTGGAGGCGTCTGGCCACACGCCGGCTCTGCAGGCTCCCCACGGAGACTGCGTCCTCCACCCCAGCCCAGCGGGTCTTCTCCGCTATCTACACGACATCCTAAAATGTTCCAACAAACCTGCCCAGAATCCTTCAGCTGCTCTCGGCCGCCATTAGCCTTCTGAATCGGCCTCTCCGTAGAGGACTCGAAAAAATTTTTAACCTCCTCTCTCGCTCCTGCCATCATCCATGAACCATTGACTCTGGTCAGCTCTGGTCGGCTCACGGATACCCATGTGCCCCTTGATTTCGTGTCCCACCTCTTCTGGAATGCCTTCCCCTTTGTCTCCATTTCCCAGATGACTAAGTCCATGTCAAGGCTTTTTGCTTTCATGAGACGGGATCCCCGTTCCCCTAGGCCACATGGTACTGATCCCCATTTGAACTCCTGTCACTCTCCCAGCCTCTGCCGGTCACTCAGCTCCTGCCCAGTCCTGGCCGGTCGAGTCCATTATTGTCTGTGTGCTTTCCCTGCCACACTCACAAGTGTATGGTGGCAGGAACAGCTTCTTATTCATTTTTTTGTTCTGTTCAGCATCTGACACACTGTGTTCATTAAGAGTTTGTGGAGGGGCACCTGGGCTCAGTCAGTTAAGTGTCTGCCTTCAGCGTGGGTCATGACCTCAGGGTCCTGGGATGTGGCCCCATGTTGGGTCCCTGCTCAGTGGGGAGCCTGCTTCTCTCTCTGCCTCTGCCTCTGTTTATGCTGTCTCTCTCTTTCTCTCTCTCTCAAATTAAAAATAAAGGGTTTGTGGAGAAATGAGTGGGTTCTTTTTATTTCACTGATAGACTTTTCTGCCCCCAAAGATGCTGAGATTATCAAATAGTGGAGTGATCTTGGGTAAGAAAACAGGGCATTTTTTCTCAGCAATACGTGTCATTTGTCTGTTGTGTTCCTTACACAAAAATTGAAGCTGGAATGCAGTTTCCTCCACTGTTTTACTTTGAGAATTTTTTGGAATTGAGCTGAATAGCTTTTCCTTCGCTCATGAGCTGGAGTTCTCAGCCAAAGGCACAGGGGACAAATTAGACTTATTCTAATACTGTTTGATTTATACAAGGCAGACTCTACCTGGAAATTTATAAAATAGGTCCAGGATAGCTTCTTGAATTTTTATTAATCCTAAAACCATACTTCCTGCTCTGAATGTTCAGCATTTGCTACACTATCCTAATAAGTCCCCAGTGAAATCTGTGGAAACCTTGACTAAGTATACTTTGGATGATAGTTTAAATATCGCCATCTTCTGTTCATTATGAGAAGTACCAGTGACTTTCAAGAAGCCATCTTGTGTTGCTCCTTTGCTTTGAAAGACTATCAACAAATTATCCCAGGTCACAGGGACTCAACTGTGTAAAAATATGAACAGAGTTCTAATTATACATTCAAAGGATAGTACTAATGGTATTTGGGGTTTTATTTACGACACTATTTAAAAAAGGTATCTCTGCAGTATGTGGTAGGGAGGCCTAATTTGAATTATTTAAGATACAGAAGAAATATAAGGCTCATGTGGCATCAGGATTCTTGAAAGTAATCTATTAATTGTTTTATTTTATAAAGTTTGTTGTAAAGGATAGGGCAGCAGCTTTGGAAAATAATCATGCAAAGGAGTGATTTTTTTTTTTTTTAAGATTTTATTTATTTATTTGACAGAGATCACAAGTAGGCAGAGAGGCAGGCAGAGAGAGAGAGGGAAGCAGGCTCCCTGTTGAGCAGAGAGCTTGACACGGGGCTCGATCCCAAGACTCTGGGATCATGACCTGAGCCAAACACAGAGGCTTAACCCACTGAGCCACCCAGGAGCCCCAGGAGTGATTTTTTTTTTAACAGTACATTTCAAAAGAATCATGCCTATAGGTAATTTTAGAAAAAATTTCCCCTTAAATTTCAAGATTTTAAAGCATAAACATGACTTGTCTTCAAAATAACATCATTTTTGTATACATATATTTTTCTTTCTTGAGGAAGGCCAAACCCTTTATTCTCAGAGCATGCCCAGGAGAAAGGTGGCAATCACTGGAAACAGTGTCTTGGGCTGATGTCACAGGCACTAAATCGTGAGCGGGACGGCTATGGAGAAGGGAGGTGTCCACCAGCCCCAGCACTGAGTGGTACCGCTTGCCCTCTGCTGTTTCATTTTTCACTTCTAATACCTGTTATGTCTATTATTTAAATTACAAACCTAATACATCTTGGTAACAAAGAATACAAAGGCATCAAAAGTAGTATTTGTAGTGTCTCCTGGTGCTTATCATCTCAGTGTTTCTGCTCTAACTGCTGCCATGTTGGTGTCCATGTCCATAGGTTTTTTTGTTGTTGTTTTGGGGTTTTTTTGGTGTTTGTACTTTTACTCTGCTTAATCAAACGTGTATAAACATATCTCTACTTTGTTTTATAAGGAATGAGATTACTGAATGAATATTATTCTTTAGGTTACTCTTTTCACTTAATGATGTCATGGGCCAATTCCAAATCAGTCTGTCTGTCTCTATGTCTGTCTCTCTCTTTTTTTTTTTCTCTTTCTAAAATCCATGTCTTTTTGTCTCTGTAGAAGTTCATGATGTGAATATACCATAATTTATCTACCTGTTGCCCTGTTGAGATATTCATAGGTTTTCAGGTTTTTACTATTACAAAGTTTTAATAAACATCCTTGGACATCTGTCTTTATGTGCTGGTAGTTTTAATTGTGTAAAGTAAAGATCTGTGCCAAAAAATATTTATGTTTTTAACTGAGCTTAGTTTTTAGCTTTTTTTAAACTTGGCATTTTGAAAAGTATTTGTTAATTTGTGAAATGGATATATTTTTTCTGGCGGGGAGTGCCTGGTGTCAGTTCTCTGCCTGGGAGAACCCGCCTGCCTTTTGTGGACAGAAGAAGAACATGGTCAGGGACTAGCACTTTCTCGGATGTGACCACCTGCTTAGCCAAACAGCAAGGATAGAATTGAGCAGTGATACATCCATTCCAGAAATGTATATATTTCCCAGCTATGGCAGGACTTGTCCCCTTCCTGGTTTTAGTTACATAGGATGGGGGCAGAGGTTTGCATTTAACAAAATTCTTCAAAGTCCCTTACCTTTAGCCCAGTTTGTACTGGGAAATCCTCACCAAATACAGCACTGTGGTGATGAAAGTGGCCCAGAAGCCCTCCTAGCAGGTCTCTAGATTGAAATTAAGAGCCTGGAGAAAATGGCTCTGGAGATAGTTCTACATGCACTCACCATTTTAGTCCGTGACTCCTGCTCAAGGTTTAATTGGGGGATTCTTGTAGGCAAATTATGATCATACCACAATTCCTATTGGACCATGAGTTTATTGGCAATATAATACTGGAAGATACAATTTAAGTTACAGAGCTTTGGACTGCCAGCTGTATCTGCTGACATTCTTCTGCCAACCTACAGGTTATAACATTTGGTTAAGTGAGGGCAATTTAGCTCTATCACAGAATTTTGTATGCAATTTGTCATCTCTGGTGGAACCTCGTAAGGGCTCTCCAGAAGAGTTTATCTGTAGAACGCTTTCCCGCTAAGAAAGTGTTCCTCACACCAACACGTTTATGTTGTGGAATATAAGCTCAGCATATGTGCCTGGAATCACTTAGGTCAGCAGAATGTTCCAGTGATTTCAAGCATGTTGTGTTTCCGCACACCATTTTGAATGCTCTTATCACTGTCAGTGAGATGTTCTGATTGTTTTGTGCGCTGAATATCATTGGTGACTGCTCTGTTTTGCTGACCACCGCAGCTCAATGCGATGGCAAATCGTGCTGCAGGGAAAGGCTATGAGAATGAAGACAACTACTCCAATATCAAGTTTCAGTTTATCGGGATAGAGAACATCCATGTCATGAGGAGCAGTCTGCAGAAAATGCTGGAAGGTAAGCCATTTCCTTACGCACAGCATTAAAAAAAATACAGTGAAAGCTTGTAATGTCAAGCAGAATAAGAAAGTCTTTTGTTTTTTAAGTTGTTTGCACAATGATGCTGTTTATATAGGTGGGATAAGTTGAGAAGAGAATATCGTATTGCAAGGACTACTTAAACATTTAAGCTTTTCTCTTATTTTTTCTAAGTCTCACGGGGAAATGGTTTTTCATTTGGTTAGCAGAGTCAGGCACTGTCCAGTGTACAATAAAAGTGCACAGAAGTATTTTTTCTTTCTCCCTCATGATATTAGTTTAACCCACATTCAAAGCCATTTAGATTAAGCAGTCCTGCATTTAAAGCAATAACTAGCTCTGTTCATGTGTGGACATGAGTTGTATAAAATGAATCCGAATGGACGAATGGCCATTAGAAGGGAGGGTGTTGGAGGTGCTGGAGGGCCTTGAGCAGCACATTCCTGATTTCCATTCTCCTTCCTGGATTCCCTGGGTCAGCTCTCTTGCTCTGAAGCCCAGCAGTCACCTTCACTGGGCTGTTACCTGCCATAAAACAATCTAATCATTTCTCAAGGGCAGCAACTACTGCAGTGTGTCTGCACATACATCCCTTCCCCGCTTGGCGTTCTCTACCCCAACCCCCCACACCCACCCCAGCCCCTCACACCACAGGTCACAGCCACTCGGGCTTATGGGGGAGGAAATGACAAAGATGGATTATGTGATGTACAAGAGCCATTCTTGTGGCCAAACCAGCCATAAGCTGATTGGCAGAAATTCTGCATTTCAAGCAAAACCGGCCTCCTTTACTGCTTATGCGCCATGGGATTGTAAAGGCGTGCAAGGAGGAATGTGTTGCCACAGTCCACAACTTCTGGCTCTAGTGGGAACCGCAGAGAAAGGGGCCCTTTGCTTTGTACCTTGGGATCCTGGAGAGGCTGCGAACGCTGTGCTCGCTATTGGGGGGAAGACCCTGGAAATGTGGAGCTGCGTGTGAGGACAGTGGGCTGCCTGAACGGGAAACTTGGGGTGGAATGGAGGAGGACAAAGAAAGTGCTGAATTCCTTTTTTCTAGGGGTACACATTTGCTCTCAGTTGGTATGTAGTTCTCTGCTTCATAGGAAGGACAGGGGGTAGTGAGAGCCTGCCAGTGGGGCTGGAGGGCCTTGAGCAACACATTCCTGATTTCCATTCTCCTTCCTGGATTCCCTGGGTCAGCTCTCTTGCTTTGAAGCCCAGCAGTCACCTTCACTGGGCTGTTACCTGCCATAAAACGAGAAGCTTGGACTAATAATTTCTCCGGGTCCTTCCAGCTGTGTCGGGTCTGTGACTCTACAATTTGCTGCCCCTGGTTGCAAATATTTGAATCTTGGACATTTGAATGATTAGATAAAATCTCATCCTAAACCTGAAAAAAAAAAAAATCACCACCCCAGAGAATCTCCACCTTATTTTCACATATCATCTGCCATGTCTCAGACCACTGTAACAATACTGTGGGCATGATTTTTGAGCCTTTTTTTTTTTTTTTAAGGTTTTATTTGAGAGAAAGAGAGACACAGAGCATGAGCAGGGGGAGGGGCAGAGGGAGAGGGAAAAATACTTCTGGTGAGAGGGGAGCTGGACACCAGACATGGGGCTTGATCCCAGGACCCTGAGATCATGACCTGAGCTGAAGGCAGACCCTTAACAGACTGAGCCACCCAGGAGCCCTGATTATTTGAGCTTTTTAAACTTCTGGAGATAATCATGGGCAGCATGGTTGTCCTTGCTGTAAGTTGTGCTTTTTAGGTCTCAAAAAATAGGATTAGTTTTGTATTGTTATTAAAAGTGTAGTCTGACATTAGTATGAACTGGTGTGCATCACTGCCAGAATCATCAAAAAGCATCTAGGGTGATATGCTTCATATTTTTCATTTAGTGATTTTGTAAGCGGACTTCTGACAACACACGTTTTCTTCAATGCACAAGCTTAGGAGTTTTTATAACCTATCCCTCTGACTTTAGTTTTGGAACTAGCACTTATCTGGTCTTCTATCTGTGGTCTGACTCTCCTTCTAAAGGACAGCAAACTGACCAAGTCCTGTAGTGCAGTCCCTGTTACGCGAGGGATCACGGTAATTGGACATCACTTTCCAGCCCTCTGTCAGTGCAGTAAGCAAGGACAACCTTCTGGATGCCTTTCAGGGAACTTGACCAATGTTTGACTATCTGTTTTTACCAAGTAAATTATAAACCACTTGTGGAGGCTCAGCTGATGAAGTGATGCAATCAGTCCCCCCTTCTAGGGATTTTCCTGCTTCCAACAGCCGTCCTTGGCATCAAAGAGATTGGAAGATTTGTGCTTGCTGGTGACTTGGTAGGAAGAGCGCTAGTACATTTTTACTCATGGTTATTATTGTCTTTGATTTTTTTTTACCACTGTTAATTAATATTACCAGAATAGATTTTGAATAACAGAAGAGAAAAAATTGTTTGCATTCTGGCAATGTCTGTGAGCAAGAACTGCAGGATATTTCATCAGAAACTGAAATTTAGGACCAAGTTCACATCCAATATAGGTCCTTTTATAGAGCTCAGTTAATTTTAACTTTGATTTATAAGTCTTAAAACAAACTGTGTTGCAGTATTCATACCTCCCAATGAGATAGTAATGGCGCCTTCCACTTATGTAGCAATTTTTTAATTGATTGTTTTCTACAAGGCTTTCCTTTTTGATCATATAATGTTTTTCCCTCAAATAATAAAAGGATGCCCTATATTTTCTTTTTTTATTGGAACAGTCAATAAGAAAGCCCATATTTCTCTCCATGTGGACCTCTCTTTACATGTTATTCACAACATGGCAGGTTATTTTTTCAAAGCATAAGTCTCCAGTTCTAGAATCTAGTATATTACATTAAAAAAAAAAAATATATATATATATATATATTTTTTTTTTCTTTCCTTAAGTGGACTCCACACTGGAGCCCAATGCAGGGCTTGAACTCATGACTCTGAGATCAAGATCTGAGCTGACTTCAAGAGTTGGACACTTAACCGACTGAGCCACCCAGACGTCCCACATTTAAAAATATTTTTATATTACATATTTAAATTAATTTAAAACATGCATTTCCCAGGATCTCATAACAAAGCAGGATTTGAGCCTAGTACTTTCTATCATGTTAGAGCACTCTTCACTGATTTGTGGGTACGGTGTTAGGCCCATGGTAACCACCCCACATAGTAATGGTGTTATAGCATCTGTGGTGTGATTACTATGTACTGGACACTCTTAATTTTCTCAGGTATATTTATTCAGTGGTCCTTGTGGCAGTCTTGTTAGAGCTATTCTCTTTTTTTTTTTTTTTAAGATTTTATTTATTTATTTGACAGAGAGAAATCACAAGAGAGGCAGGCAGAGAGAGAGGAAGGGAAGCAGGCTCTCCGCTGAGCAGAGAGCCCGATGTGGGACTCGATCCCAGGACCCTGAGACCATGACCTGAGCTGAAGGCAGCGGCTTAACCCACTGAGGCACCCAGGCGCCCCTCTCTTTTTTTTTTTTTTTAGGGCAATTAGCCAACATGTAGTACTTCATGATGTAGTATTCAATGATTCATTAGTTTTGGATAAGACACAGTGCTCATTAGATCATGTGCCCTCCTTAATACCCATCACCCAGTTACCCCATTCTCCACCCCTCCCCTTCCACAACCCTCAGTTTGTTTCCCAGAGTCCAGTTTCTCATGGTTTGTCTCCCTCTCTGATTTCTTCCCACTGTTTTCCCTCCCTTCCCCTATGATCCTCTGCACTATTTCTTATATTCCACATGAGTGAAACCATAATTGTCTTTCTCTGACTGACTTATTTCATTCAGTATAATTCCCCCCAGTTCCATCCATGTTGATGTAATGATGGTCGGTATTTATCCTTTCTGACGGCCGAGTCATACTCCATTGTATATATGGACCACATCTTCTTTACCCATTTGTCTGTTGAAGGACATCTCGGCTCCTTCCACAGTTTGGCTATTGTGGACATTGCTGCTATGAACATTGGGGTGGAGGTGCCCCTTCTTTTCACTACATCTGTATCTTTGGGGCAAATCCCCAGCAGTGCAATTTCTGGGTCGTAGGGTGAGCTCTATTTTTAACTTCTTGAGGAAACTCTGTACCATTTTGCAGAATGGCTTCATTTTAAAGAGGAGGAAATTGAGGTCAGAGGCTAAGGAACTCACGCAAGCTCACAGCAGTAGATGACAGAATGAAGATTCTCACCTGATGAGTATGGGTCCAGATGCCACACTCTTAACCACTTGGCTTTACGGCCTCTCTAGGTAGTCGGTTGGGTAGAAAGTGTCCTGGCCTAAGAGTCCAAAGATCTGGGTTTGGGTTCTTGCTTTATAGTCTCCGAATAAACTTGAACAAACCTCATTTCCTGTATTTGTAAAAGAACGTTAACAATGTATCATCTCTAACTTACCGATTTATTGAAAAAGTTTCTTGCAAACTATGAAGTGCTTTCTTACCAGTGTAAGGTCTGTTATGCTTTCTCTTGAGAGGCAATACTTCACTTGGAAGTAAGTACTGAGTAAATGGGTAAGTTAGCGGACTACAGATTAATTCAGTCAGCCAGACTTTTTATAGGTAACTTTTTTCTCAGTTTCTTTAGTCAAGAGACACGGAGTCTCTCTCACAATTTCAGGATAGCACGATTTCAGAGGCATGGAAGTGCTTGCCTTATGTTATGGTCAATGTCCACTCAGCAAAAGCCCATCAAAAATAATTTAATAAACCACCTGTCAGGCCTTGTGGATGTTTTCTCAGCAAATTATTTCACAGAGATACAAACCTTAGCCCCATGGCAGTTCATATGGGAATAGGTCCAGAGCACGGGAAGAAAGGCCCGTGTCCGTTCCGCGATTTGGGCAACACTACAGTGAAGAGCTGCTTGAAAGGGGGGCCAGACTGTGTGCAATTTAAGACTAGAATCTTTTTAGCAGGCGCCAAAGTGTAACTGCACTTGTCATATCTCCTGGAACTGTGGGCATTGATGGGAGAACGTTTTGTGGCAAAATCACCTGGCCCCAGAGATCATATCTGAGCTGCACTTCTGTGTGAAGGTTCTAAGGCCAATTATTCAGAGGCGTCATCAGGTGTAGAAAGGACGGGTGAAAGCAGAGAATTTTGAATATGTCATGGGAGGCGGCGGGTATTATGGTCTCCGACTAACTGCTCTGGTCTCCCTCCCAAGTTGCTTTGGGCACACCAAGGTCTAGAAAGGAACAGTCCCTAACACACCCAGCTCTGAGTGTTCCATGAAACACTTATTTCTGCTCAGAGTCAAGGCTGTGGTTATCAGTTAAAATGTCCCCTTTGGGGCGACTGGGTGGCTCAGTGGTTTAAGCCTCTGCCTTCGGCTCAGGTCATGATCTCAGGGTCCTGGGATAGAGTCCCGCATCGGGCTCTCTGCTCAGCAGGGAGCCTGCTTCCTCCTCTCTCTCTCTGCCGCCTCTCTGCCTACTTGTGATCTCTCTCTGTCAAATAAATAAATAAAATCTTTAAAAAAAAAATGTCCCCTTTGTTGGAGACTTTCTTGCTCACTTCATGTCTTTCTGAGGTGATGGCTAATTGAGCCCAGAAGAAACGGAACACTTCAACTCTCTACAGATATTCGGATTTAAGTTTTTCATTTTAAAGTATTTCCTATTACATTGCCTACAAGTTGATGGAGTTCTACGAGATATGAGCTAATAAAAGGCTATAAAGCTCATCTTTTTTTTCTGTTCTCTATGTTTGGACTTTTTACCACTATTAATTTCCTCAATTACTAACCCATTAGATGAGACAGCCAGCAAGACCTGGCTGAAAAATCTGGTTATTATCCTTCAAAATTTAGCAACAAAGCATGGTTTTCCACACAGAAAACCCAATTTCCCATTAAAATGGGACTAGATAGCTTCAGTCCAAGGTTTTTCAGAAAGCCTTCCACATGACCAACAGACCTGTCCTGTCAGGCTTTACTCGTTATCAATTCATGGTCACTTGGAGGAAAGAAACGGATCAAGAGCATGTACCTTGCTCTCTGTGGTGTTGCAAGAGGATGTAGAATGTGGCCGATGAGAGCTAGGTGGTATCAGCTAATCTGGACAAGCATATCCTAAGCATTAAGGCACAGAGGAAAGAGCATTGCCCCTTGGGGACATATGGGCTGTAGACTGGACTCCAGTTCAATAATTTACTGACTGTGTAACTATGGATGATAACTTGGTAAACTTTAACACCTGTCCAATCTGCAAATTGGGAGTAACTAATACCCTGTATGGTAGAGAATGTATGTCGAGTAGCAGGCACAATCCCTGTTTAGAGTAAGTACGATGTTAAGTCGGGGCCCCTGAAGTTCTCCCAGACATTCCTCTGTACATCAGATAGTTACTGAGGGTTTTCTACATGCTGGGCATTGGGTAGAAAAATTCATTTATTAATACAAAATGAAGTATTGATTTTGATGGAGGACACAGATTGTGGGCAGGGGAAAAGATGATGCTTGCTTGTTACTGAGGTCTCTCCCGGGGTCTGGCAGCTGGTCGAATGTTTTAACTGGGCGTCAAAGCCAAAGACTTCATCTCTGGGTGACATTATCAAAGAGAGGTAAACAAAGTGATTTAATGAGAGAATTGTGGCTATTTTCATCCTAATTATGCTGTCCCTTGGTGTTCACTGAGATAATTCAAAGATTAATTTCACCCTCAGAATTTATTTTGTTAATCATGATGGCTAGTTTTTGGGTATCGAGGGCATTTACAAAAGGAATGCTTGCAGAAGACAGTGCCTCCCATGCAACTAAAGATAGACAGGACTAATTTTAGTGACAAGGCGAGCTGTTTTTCCATAAGGCTGTAGTTGGGATTTGGCAATTCAGTATTTGGTTGCCAGTGACGGTAAGGTTTGGGATTTGGTGAGAACGTTGGTCCCGGCAGCTTTCTCAGCGGGTGTGATGAGCCCCCCACTTGCTACCACCATCTTCATCTTATATGATTCCTGAGCTTTCTCTCCAGGGCCTGCCACTAATACTTTCTATCCACCCGGACTTCCTAGCCTCTCAGCACTTTCTCCCAGTCTAGCCTTCTCTATTTTCACTTAAGTTTCCTATTTAGACTTTAAGCCTTACCTTCAGTTAACTTCCTGTTCATCCTGGCTCAATTGGCATAGTGACTTAATTATTCTCTCTTTGTAGTGGAAAAAGATATGGAAATTGGAGTCAAGGGAGTTAGATTCCGATCACAGTGTCCTTACTGGGCTGCTAGCATCTGAACCTGTTCCTCTTCTGTAAGTTGAGAAAATCAGACCTACTGTAGATGGGAGGTTGTGTCAGTTCATTGAGAGGAAACCAAGCCCCAAGCCTTATAGACAGTAGATGTAATATAAATGGGCACATATATAGTTTCTATTTGCCACAAGTGGTGTTTTTAGACACAAATTCACATGCAAAGCTCATAAATGCTGAGGGCGTTCTTTTGTGAACCTGCTGCTAGATTTCCTTTAGGACAATGGTAATTAGTATTACTGGAATGTATGTGTGTACATGCTTTCATGTTTATTAGCAGCTGGACACACACACACACCCTTATGCATATGAGTACTTGTGTATACTATTCTCAATGCTACGAACACTAGCAGTGCTAACACAGGTATAAAGAATTTAGGCTTGGTTGCACCTTACCAATTTATATGCTCACCAAATTCCTTAAAAGAAAACAAGGCTGTTGGGTTTCATGGCACTATTGTATAGTGGTTCCAGAAAACAGCACTCATGCCCAAGGCTGGAGTCGTTTTAAAGAATAATCACTCATCTTGTTGATGTCCTGTGAAGACGCTAAAATGCAAAGCTCTCCATTATATAGAGTTCTCTATTTAAAAAGGCCCATGCTGCTTGGCCTGGGGAGGGAGGAGCATACCACTAACATTAATAAATTGAATACAGTCTGTGCAGAGCTCCGAAGTTTATTCTGTGTCACCGTGGTGGGCTCTGAGTAGAAGGCAAACCATAAAACAAGCTTAACCAAACATTTCCATGTCAAGAGTCCATCATAAAATCCTCTTTGAATGGGTTCACCTGCTAGGATGTTCAGTGAAGGGAGATTATTATCCTTTTACCAGTTCTTTGAAGATCATTTCATTGGACTTGGTGTTTTGACTCCAAAATGGGAAAGGGGCAAATCAACACATTAACAGAACTCGGGTGGCTGGCAGGCTGGTCATTAAGGGAGGGCCACGAACTCTTCAGCTTTAGGTTTTAGGAGACAAGAAATAGTGATCTCCTGGGGTTCAGATGGAGACCGTCTTTGCATTCTCCCGGCTCCCACCCAGCAACTGTACATGGGGAAATGAGATTGGTGTTAGTAACTTTCTTAAAGATCATCATCCAAGGCTTATTTTCTTCCAAGTAAATTTTTTATTTCCTCTTATTTCCTTATGTCCTATAATTACCTTTTCTTTTTTTTTTATTGTTATCCATATATGTTTATGGGATATGGTTGCTCTTTTACGTAAAACAAATATTGTTAGACCTGGGCATTAAACTCCCACTAAGTAAGTACGATTCTCTGTGGCATATGCCTCTGATGTCAGCTGAGATGAACTTCGTTCAGCAAAATGGTTTGTAAATATTGGTTTGGGTTTGGCAACAAGAGTGAACAAATCAGTATTTCTGCCTTATCCTGAGTTTATCCAAACAAACCCACCAGTTTTATATTTAAAAGTGCAGGCACTGATTGTTTGAGTCTCAAGTGTTCCCCCATCTGTCCGTGTGTATTAATCATCTGTAGAGCTGTTTGCTCTCACCCGGCCACTCAGCATTTGGCGGGAGAACACCCTTAAAGTGGTTACCTTGCCCGAAAACCTGGTGAGGTTAGTTCACTTAAAGTACACAGCTTTAGTGTTCCTGAAAACAGAAATGTTCAACAAGGAGCCATTCTCAGTGTGGGAAGAAGGAAGCTGGTCTGGCAGGAGATACAGCAGCTTGTCTCCTTGCTGAGTGAGCTAAGTGAAGAGGGAAACACTGGAACATTCTCTCTGGCAATACCTTTTAGGGCCCTGTTTCTGTGAGCTCTCTGTTCCTCTCCTGCTTTTGGCCCAGACCATCTCCAGGTTAGCTGGAAAGCCTGGTGTCTTATTTTTAAACTTGCTGTCATTTCCATGCCTTGTGGGAGGAGAAGGTGAAAAGGATCATTTGTTCTTGGGCTGAGCTTCAGACTTTGGATGCCAAGATATCCCTCAGGCTCCCTGGACCTTCTGAAATAAACGGGAATGCCAACTAGCCCTAAGCCCTATAATAACAACCGGAAAGTTTGGCCTATTTAGTGAAAAGAAAAAAAAAAAGTATTTGCAAGGTAATGTTATCTGTGAAAGATTTAAAGGAATCAGTGGAGTCCTGAGACTCTATGTGGTGGCATGTGCGTATTTTAGGATTAAGTTGAACACTTTGGGTCATGGCCTGGGGTTAAACAGAAAGACCAAACAGGAGGCGCCCAGGGAGTGGTGAGGGACCTTCCGGTGCTGGAATTTCAGGCCTTACCTCCTGGGCTGGGTGCACAGGCAGAGGTGAGCCTGCCCCCTGCAGGAACCGAGTAGTACTGCCGGTCAGTGTTGCTAGGGAGGGAAGGCAGGCCTTGCCCAGTTTTAACGAGAGGCTGTCTGTCTGCCTTTCCATCAGATTCCAAACTGGGTACACACGCCTGAGCTCGCAGGAGAACTTAGGAGGTCCACCCTGACTAGCTGGCTGCACGGCATCAACTTCATTGCACTCTCCTTCCTAAAGCTGCCTGCCGTGCCTTGGGAGGCTCCTTGGCCCAGGCTGGAAGCCATCCCTCCTTTGCCATTTCCCCTCCTAAATGCCCTTTTTGCTGACTTTGCAAAAGACAGATATAACCCTTTATCACATCCTCAGTCATTACGATGTATTATTCCAGGGTGCCTGAGAGAGTACCTAATTTAAAACATTACTGTGGGGGTACATGTGCAGAAACATTTGAAGACTGCTAATCAGGTTAATCTTCCTCTAACATCGCTGCTGTCCCAGAGAAGTATAATGGAAGTCACTCGTGTGGACATTTGAAATTTCACATTTTCTAGTGGCCACATCAAAAAGTTAAAGGAAATGGGCAAATTTTCATAATACATTTGTATTTAACTTGATATATCCCAAATATTATTTCAATATGTAGTCATTACAAAAGCTACTAGTGAGATCCTTTTTTTTTTTTAAAGATTATTTATTTATTTATTTATTTGACAGAGATCACAAGTAGGCAGAGAGGCAGGCAGAGAGAGGGGGGGAAGCAGGAAGCTTCCCCATCGGAGCCCGATGCGGGGCTTGATCCCAGGACCCTGAGATCATGACCTGAGCCGAAGGCAGAGGCTTTAACCCACTGAGCCACCCAGGCGCCCCAGTGAGATACTTTTTATTCTTTTTTTCATACTGAGTCTTTCACATTTGGAATCTACTTTGCACTCACAGCGTATCTCAGTTCCAACTCGCTCCATTTCAGATACTCAACAGCCACATGGGACTAGCGGCTGCCGCACTGCACAGTATGGTTCTGAAGGACAAAGTGTGTAAACTTTGACAGTAGGTGGGAGACAAGGAGCATTTAGAGTGGTTCGTGTTTGAATTACAAAAAATAATATAACTGAGATCGATAGACATTGCTTAAGAGCATGTACTTTGGAGCCAGACTGAATCCGAGCCTCACTGATTATCAGCCAGTGACCTTGGACAAGTTACTTAACCTCTCTTTGCATTGCTTTCCACTTTTATAAATAAGGATAATAACAGTACCTTCTTCATATGATTTCTAGGACAATTAGAAAACTATTGTATGAAGCACCTGGAGGAGGGCCTGGGTGGCACAATCGGTTAAGCATCTGCCTTTGGCTCAGGTCATGATGACAGGGTCCTGGGATCAAGCCCCGTATTTGGTTCCCTGCTCAGCAGGGAGCCTGCCTCCCTCTCCCTTGGCCTGCTGCTCCCCCTGCCTGTGCTCTCTGTCAAATAAATAAAATACATTAAAAAAAAAAAAAAAAAAAGCACCTGGAGGACTATCTGGCACCTGGTAAGTACTATTTAAGTTTTGCTATTATTATTACTAGTAGAGGTACTATTTCTAGTTAAACCCACCAGGGTAGCCCTGATGTGGTGGCAGACACTCGGCTTCTTGGTTAGAGGACTTGGGCTCTCCTGCCATTGATCACTTTATGTTCTGACTTTTCTAAGCCTCAGCTCTGAGGTGGGGTATGAATGAGTCTGTACCTCCACCTCCTGTCAGGACACCGCACTGGACGAACACATGGTAAAGCATATTTCATGGCGACCATTTCTGAATCTTCTATCTCCCAGCCTGGGGTATATGTATTATCTTACAAAGTTAACACTTTGAGGAAGGCGTTTTATCCCCATGGCACACTTGAGGAAATCAAGGCTTGGTAACTAGCTCAGGTTGCATTGTTGAGAGCACAGAGCTGGAATTTGGATGCTGAAGATCCGACTCTGAAGCCCATGGCCTTGAATAGTACCACGTGTTCTTGCCCCTGCACACGTGGTGATTACTACTAATATGTACAGGTTGGTTCACATAAAACTAAAATCTAAGTGAAACACGAGGCCTTCCCAACTCCCCAAGATGTCAGACTGAATATGAAACACCTTCTGATAGGAACATCTAGAACTGCCATATTCCAATATAGGAAACATTTCCTTAAATGAATCACGGAACTTGTAAACAAAACAAGAAACCAGCCATCGGGTAATCGAGGCCACAGTGAGACAGCACTGTGCAACCACTAGGGAGGCGGGAGTCAGAAAGCCGAGTGATAACAAGTGTTGGCGTGGATTGGGGACATCAGAAGCCTCGCGGTGCTCCTGGGATGTAGCCCGGTGTAGCAGTTGAGGAAGACAGCACTTTGGGCAGCCTCCCGAGTGGTTAAACCGTGTGACCTCATGAGTCCACTCCTAAGGATGTCCCCACGAGAAATGAAACCTACTTCCACAGAGAACTTGCACATGAATGTTCATAGCTGCATTGTTCATCAAAGCTCAGAAGTGGAAATAACCCATACGCCCATCAGTGGATGAATGGGTAAAAAATGGGCATATCCATCCTGTGAAATATTTGGCCTTGAAAAGGAATGCTGCTCCTGAGCAGTTTATGGTTTGCTTCTGCCAGGTTTCATGACTCCAGCCCAAAACATGGTTATTTCTCAACTAGGAAATCCTGCACAGAAAGAAAAGATGCTCTTGGATCCCAAACACGTATGAGACTAGACCAAGGGTTTCAACATCCTCAGCAAGGTTTTCTGTGGGATTCCACAAAATTATGGAAGTGTTGCTCCTGGTTAGGAGAGTCGTTTTTTTTTTCACAGTGGTCCTAAACAGAAGGGGTTGGGTGCTGTGGAGGTCTAACTGGGCAGGTGCTGGGGTTCGATCCAGGAACTTTCCTCTATAGCCCGCTCTTGCGTGGGCCACTGCCAATATCTTTGCTGAAGGATAAACAGGTCTTCTCTTCTGGACCTTTACTGTGGCCCATGATTTTCATTAATATTGGGGTTCAAACTTTACAAATAGAATACTTCTGAACAGATGCAGCATCCCTTAGGACCAGAGAGAGTAGAAGAGCCTTACTTGAAGTGGTTCAGTAGAACCAATTTTACAAGTATGGACACTTATCCTGACTTAATTTCTTCCAGAAAATACAGTGAAGGAATCATTAACAAATTGCCTGCAAATATGAGCACATGTAAAGTAAGATTGTCTTTATTTTGCTTTCATTGCATGATTTACCTTGCAGTGTGTGAACTGAAATCTCCGTCCATGAGTGACTTTCTGTGGGGACTGGAGAACTCAGGCTGGTTAAGGCACATTAAGGCCATCATGGATGCAGGGATCTTCATTGCAAAGGTAAGTAGTAAGGGCCAAGCAGCCAGGGAACTCTTGACTTCAGAATGGACATCCTGTTTACCCTCCCCATCTGCTGAGGCTGCCACGCACGTAGTCAGCTGTGGCTTGACGAATGGGGAGCTGGCTTTGCAGACCATGATGTTTGGCCTCGTAAACATGTGATTTCTGCCAAAGAGAGGACAGCACTCTGTTGATAGTATGCCGGCACAGCAGTACATGGTAAGACATTTTCAGAGTATTCTCTTCAGGTAGACTTGGTCCTAAGTGGAGGAAAGAATTGTCTATAGATTACATACATCCAAATGTGTGGCGCTTCAGTGACCAAGGCCGGTCTTCCATCTTAGTAAACTGCAACTCCTTTGCCACATGCTGTAAAGAAGTCCTGTTTCCAAACCTGGTAGGTAGGTTCCCTTCTGCCACAGAACAGTCTCGCTGCGACTTTCATGTAAGCAGGTTTTGGATGCATTGTCTATTTTGTTTCTCAATTTTTTTGTTGGTTCTGTTTGTTTTTATAAGTCCCTCTCAGATTTATACTTAAAGACAACCATGTCTTTTCTGAGGATGTGATATGCTCCCCTTTATTAGAGAATTCATTTATTCACCAAGTGTTTATTTAGCGCTGGGCACTTTTATAGGTGCTGAGCACACAATGCCAAATAAACCAGATTTTCTTCTCTTACAGAGCTTGCATTCTGGTATGGACACAGAAAATGAATAAGTAGGAAAAAATAAAGAAAAAAATAGGATTTCTGGTAGTGAAAGTACTATGTTGCACTCTCTACCATGTTTCCCAGTTTATGTTTCCTGTCGAAGGACACTCAGCTAAAAATTGTGTGTGCAGGGCGCCTGGGTGGCTCAGTGGGTTAAGCCGCTGCCTTCGGCTCAGGTCATGATCTCAGGGTCCTGGGACCGAGTCCCACATCGGGCTCTCTGCTCTCTGCTTGGCAGGGAGTCTGCTTCCCTCTCTCTTTCTCTCTGCCTGCCTGCCTACTTAAAAAAAAAAAAAAAAAAAAAAAAAAAATTGTGTGTGCATTTGTAGTAGCACATAGAAATCTTCTGAGACTTGCTGCTGTAATTTTTTAAAAAAGATTTTACTTATTTGATAGAGATTATAAGTAGTCAGAGAGGCAGGCAGAGAGAGAGGGGAGAGCAGGCTCCCTACTGAGCAGAGAGCCCAATGAGGGGCTCGATCCCAGAACCCTGAAATCATGACCTGAGCCGAAAGCAGAGGCTTTAACCCACTGAGCCACCCAGGCGCCCTGCTGCTGTAATTTTTACCTTGTTTTCTCTTTATTCCCTCACTCCCTGGTTTCACTACTGAGCTCCTATCCTTTTATCTCTAATTTCATGGTTTTACTACATATAATTTTTGTGTCTTTCCCATTTTGGAAATGATTGAGACCAGTAGCAGCTGCAGAGTTTCCATATTGGAAAGGTTTAAGGTGGAACCCAGAGGAGAGGGTTGAAGGTGGGTCTGGAGAGGTTTGCTCAGGAAGCGTGTGTTCACTGTAGCACACGTGTACTCGCGGTGGTCTGGGGGTGGCTGCTGGTGTAACGGGAAGGAAAAGTTTTGGTTTCCAGCACCAAACCACTCCTTGGCTCTATCCTAAATGGATGGGGCACAAACACTAAATTAGCTGCTTTTGGTTTTTTTTTTTTTCCCCTCCCCTTTTTCTTTCCGTAGATATAAACCCAAACCTTGTTCTGATGAGATGTTTTTCCTTTTTATGGCCATTCTTTCTGACTCTATGCTGATCCTATGTTTTTTAGGCAGTTTCAGAGGAAGGGGCCAGCGTGCTTGTTCACTGCTCCGATGGCTGGGACAGGACTGCCCAAGTGTGCTCAGTGGCCAGCCTCCTGCTGGATCCACATTACCGGACTCTGAAGGGCTTTATGGTGAGTGTGGCTGCTGGGCTTCCCTCCCACGCAGGGTCTTGAACAGAATGCACCTCTCTTTCGACAACTGTTGGCACCTTTTTTCCTCTCACTGTTACTCTTCTCTTGGTAGATCAGCAAGATTAAAAGGGAAAAGGTAGAAAATGGTCTTGGAGTAAAGAAGTGAATTTCTGGGATATTGGAACCTATTCAAATTGGTGCTATTAAATGTGAATTTGGGGGTCAATATAGACTATGTTCATTAGTCTGTAAAAGAGTGAATTTTATAAATTATTTGCTCATAAATATTCCAAGTTGAGGTAACATGTGAACATGTGGTAGAAAACATTTTTCAGGAAAAAATATTTGGAGAAACAATTTTCTGGATGATGCATGAAAAGTCCTTGAGAGGAAAAACTTTTTACTTACCGCTTTGATTTTTTTAGGCAGTCCTTCATAACTCTGGCTCAGAGTATTGAGAACTTCATTGTTTCTGTGCTCTCTGTTGAAATTATGAGCACGTCCTTTCCTAGACTTTCACCTTTTAGGTGTGCATCGCATTGTGATGTGTTCCTTCTACCTGCAGGTTATTTGTGTAGCTCCTGGGGTGTGAAGCTCTGGCTGAGCTGGAGCCCTGTTCTGCAGCTTGACGGCAGAGGCTTCCTAAGGACTGGAAGACTACCTGGTTCTTGCCTCTGGCACCACGATGTGGTAGAAAGTGCTTCAGTGGATTCTGAATCCATGCTAGGGACAGATGGTGCCAGAGGGTCCTGACCGGGGAGTCTCTGCTGCTAGATCTCCTTCATTGATTGAGATCAGCGGACACTCTGGGGACAAGAGAAGTGGCAGAGGTTTCCTTTATGGGCTTTTTCTTTTTCTGTTTTTTGTTTTGTTTTTTTTTTGAAAGTGTCAGAACTTCCAGTTCCCTGTGATAGCACTGAGACATCTGAGTGTGACTCTGGCTTCAAACCCCTCCCCTGGACTGAGGTTAGGAAGGCTGCATTCCTTCATGCCCACTTGGAGAGTGGAGGGTTCCTGGCTCACAATCTCTTCACACCATCCTCTACCACCACAGACTCTTTGATTCTGCCCCATTAAATTTATGTGTTGTCAAGGGCAAACTTCAACCACTCCGTATTTTTAAAGGGAAATCCCTGGCCATTGTAGAGCACGGGATTGGTCTGTACTATTTGATTCTTTATAACATCCAGATAATTTGAAATTATAAACTCGTATTACCCCAACTTTAAAGCAGGGCTGAAGCTGCTCTGTTATGTCCCCAACACCTGTCATTTTGGGATTTTTCTAATGTGTCACAAAGATCATAGGAAAATATTCCTAATTGTTCTTGTAAGGAGGTTGGTATTTGATATTATACTGGGACCTGTTGGTTAAGAGATGGGCTTTAGTGTAGAAAGAGCTAGGTTATGAGGTAGCATCCACTACTTCTTAGTAGCGTGATCTTAAGAGAATTAAGTCTGTTTCTCCTTCTGAAAAATGAGTGATCCTACTTGTCCCACAGTAAAATGAGATTGTATGTGAAGCAATATGAACAGTGTTTCCCAGAAAGCACTCAGTGGGTGCTGCTATTACCTTTTCATATATCCATTCCCATTTGTTTTTCCTGCTTTGCTGTTCTGCGTGTCTGTCTTGGTGGACAATGACGGTGCATTCATCTACACTATCTAAGGATAGTGACTTCCCCAAGATCCTTTGAATCCTTCAACACTGTTGGCTGGGGGTCTCTTATGTTTCCTTGTTTGCTTCTCTCCATGATATTTATATTCTTTTTTGTGTAGGTATTAATTGAAAAGGACTGGATTTCCTTTGGTCATAAGTTTAATCACAGGTAAAAAAATATTTAAAAATCTGTTGGTTTGAATGTGTATGATAAAAAAAATCTACTCCTGAAGTTTTCAAATGAGTGGGGGGAAACAGACTTTTCTTTGTGTATCTTATTCGAAAAGTTAAAAGTTTCGTTGTATACATTGTATCACAGATAAATGAAGTTCTATTACCTTGTGGCAGTTAGCATCTCTGAGATAGAGGATATATGGACAGAATTTGGAAATGGACAAAGACTAGCTATGTAATTATTTTATGAGGAAGCTCTTTTTAAAGCTACCAAGTTGAGTGGAACTTAAACTTTTGAGAAGTTTCCAGTTTCTAGTGTTTTCACTCTTAGAAAAACTCCTAAACTGATCTCTGGTCATTTCTGTTCCTGAAGTTGGTTATCTCTTGCTGAGCAGATAAGGTTCTATACTGTTATTTTGAATTTGATGGCACCCCAGTCTCCCTTTTGGATTCAAAAATTCGCTTAATAGTGTAAAGGACTAGGCAGCCTTTATTTAAAAATCAGTACAAGGGGCACCTGCCTGGGTGGCTCAGTCCCTTGAGCATCCGATTCATGTTCTTGACTTGGGTCCTGATCTCAGGGTTGAATTCAGGCCCTGTTTGGGCTTCATCCTAGGTGTGGAAGTCACTTAAAAAAATCAGTACAAATGTGAGGGAGAAGATTCTGATGTACTCCTGAAAAACAAAGATGGGAGATATAAAGGTATATGGGAGTCTGGAAATATGGGAATTGTCACATGGGAAATAAATGATGTGACAGGCTTTAACATTGCTCTAGAAATATCTGAGAAACTTGGGAAACCACAATTTTTTTTTCAAGGTCTCTTTCTTCCTCTTCCCTTCCAACAAAGCAGTGCAAAAGCAAAAAGAACCCAAAAAACAAAACAACAACAAAAAAAACTACACTCCCACAAATTGCTAATTAAATAAAGTGTTAGATTTACTTCAAAAGTCCTGATGCACTTTTGAAGCTTGAATTAAAGAAGGCTCACTAAAAGAAAAAAAAAAAAATGTTCTTTTGCCATGGAAAGCTCCCTTGAATTTTATCTCTTTCATTAATTCTTTTCTAACCATATGTCCCTTCTGTAGCCAGACCTTCATACAAAGTTTCTCTTGAAAGTGAAATTTAAGAAGTTAATTTTTCCCACTTCTGCACCTCAGGTTTATAAGGTTTATTTAGAAATTAGGGTTTCTTTTGTGATTGTGTTTGCATTTATAGCTTTGTAAATAAAAACCCCAATCTTCTATAAAATCTTTGGTATCTTGTATAGATACGGCAACCTAGATGGTGACCCAAAAGAAATCTCTCCAGTTATTGATCAGTTCATTGAGTGTGTCTGGCAGTTAATGGAACAATTTCCCTGTGCCTTTGAGTTCAATGAAAGATTTCTGATTCACATTCAACATCACATTTATTCATGCCAGTTTGGAAACTTCTTATGTAATAGTCAAAAGGAGCGACAGGAACTCAAGTAAGTGTTTTGCTGTTTAATTTTTATCTAAGGATTTTGTGATTGAGAATTTCAGATGGCATTTTAAAATTCTGGAGACTATTTTAGCCACATATCTATCCTGACAGATTAAAGTTATTTTCTTTTTTCTGACATCACTTCATAAATGGCTTAATGTCAGCGACTGACAAAGATATAGCAAGCTCATTTACCCCAGTGACATCCATAGATAGGGTGGCACACTTGAGGCACTTATATCGAAAGGAAGCTTCCTGGAGTCAGAGAAAGTGATATTTGTACTTAAAAGGAAAAAGACATCTTCAGTGGATATACTCTTCTAATAAGAACTGCAAATCTAACTGGGAGAGCAAATTTGAAGCCCCAAGTCATCTTTTATTCAGATTAAAACTGTATTGTGTCTACCCAGGAGGAAAGTCAATGAAAGTAGAACTTAAATTGCAAAGTCAAAAACTTAACAGCAAAGTGCTTTATGAACTGCAATGAGAGAACAGTTTTGAAATTGTCATAAAATGATTTTAACTGTGGTGTATATGATAGTATCAGATTTAATTCTGGAAATGATCAGTTCAAGTAAAATGGACTTCACTGGTTTTATACAGTCTGAACAGAAAGAAAATAGCTTTTTCTGGTGGATACTCAGTTTTCTCTCAGGAACTTCAAGTGTGATTCCTGGTTAAGTGGTAAATGATGAAAAGTAGCAAAGTGCTTCCTTAAAGCTCGCCTGTTTTCCTAGACAGTTTTGTGGTTTGCTGTGATGGACCAGCCACTTTACTGGTGCCTTTGAATCCTGGCTATTCCACTCACTGTGTGTCTTTGTGACTATGTGACTTTGAGAAACTGCTCCATCTCTCTTTGCCTTGATTTCCTCATCCATACAATGGACAGATCTTGTAGGAGTTTAGTGAGGACTGGATGAGAGAAAACAGGTGAAGCATTTTAGTTGTACTTGGCAAATAAGATAATTCCTGTGACTATTTGGGGAAATATTTCCCCCAAATTACACAGCAGTTTTACTTTACACTCAGAGAAACTAAACACCTTGTTGCGGTCAGTACAGATAGCAGAGAGGCTGGCACTATTACAGCGCCCTTCTGCTAGAGCATGAAAACGCACACAGACTGTGAATTTCCCTGCTACAGAACAGGGACACAGGATATTCACCTCACAATTATTGGTCCCTTTCCAGTTTAAATATTACATACCTGCAATTTCTAAGAACCAAGATAGGTCATTTTCAGGCTTCTTTTCTCTATAACAGAATTCAAGAAAGAACCTACTCTCTGTGGGCTCACCTGTGGAAGAATCGTGCCGACTATATGAATCCTCTATTTAGAGCTGATCAGAGTCAGACCCGCGGAACCCTTCGTCTCCCCACAACACCATGCAACTTCATGTACAAGTATGCAAACTTCCAGGACCTTACTGAGGACGCTTATGAACGTAGATCCTGCCACTGTTTAATATCTGGAGTCCAAAGCATATAGAACACTGGGCCTCAAGGGGTTTTTTGGGACATAAAACACACTAGAGAATGCTTAAATATCTGATCTGGTATTTTTACCCGTGTCCCCTCTCCCCCTCCTTTCCCCTACATATAAAATTCTCTTTAGAAATCAATAGTTTATAAAAATGATACTTTAAAAATGTAAGTTCCAATATTATTTAAAAGCAAAAACAGGGAGGGAAGAAGAAAAGGAAGCAAGAAAGGATAGAGGAAAGGAGGGACCAAATAAACCAAGTGTCTTCTAAGTTAAATGTGGAATCACAAGTTTAGGTTGTGATCATGACTTAGCTTACCTTCTTTCTCTGCTGAAACTCTGCCTAGTGGAATTATTTCCTTGTGGAAATAAATTATTTTAAGACTGTATATTGGGATATGGAAGAGCAGGGTGGCATCCTACAGATTCTACTAGAGCTGCATGTCATATTTTATCCTTTGGGTTCTCTCTGTGGAAGCTGTATGATGTGGAAGGATGTCTCACTAGTCAGCAAGACCAACTTACACAGAATAAACTGAGAAACCCCGTTCTTTCTCCCTATGCACCCCCCCCCCCCAAATGCACTCAGTGCTTAGTGGCTTCCTTTAGAGTTGTTTTTCCCTCCTCAATTTGCTTTTGTTCTTAACTATTTCAATCGAATTATTTCCCCATAATTTGAAAGACTATTGTCACACTGAAAAAAAAAAAAGCCATAAAACAGCAGTTTTGAGAGCTGTTGAGATACAATTCAATCAACTGTATTGCTCCTAATTTGTTAGTAATAGCCAGTCAACAAGTGTGTTACCGAGAGTCAAGCACTATGGATAAGACAATGAATAACTCAAGCACTATGGATAAGACAATGAATAACACTAAAACCCTGCCCTCAAAGCATTTTACTTAAAGCATCGCTCTACAGATATCCCTATGATAGTACTATTTATTCTTTGCAATGCAGTACGCTTTATTGTGTAGGATAAAAAGGGAAGATTTATTGCAAATGGAAACATCAATTTTTAGTGGTTGTGATAAACAAGTAAAAGAAACAAAACAAAACCCTCAAATCTGCAAAGCTAGAAGAATCTAAATGTTAATATAATCACTAATTTTCCAAGTTTATTTCAAAACTAAGAGCTATTTTCTTAAAAAGAAAAAAAGAATATGTTAATATGTTCTACTTCATTCTCCTTTAGAAAGATACAGGCCTTATTTCAGGACCATGTGTACAAGTAGACTCACCATGAATTTACCCTCTCAAAAGAAATTTACTGACCCAAGAAAAAGAGCATCAACATGAAATCATTACCTTAAGTGTGAGCCCACCATTGGTGATTATTAGGACTTTGTGATTCTGGCATGACAGATATCTTAGAAGATTTGAGGGAGTGAACTTAGACTGTGATATGATGGTACCCTAAAACTTTGCCATCTTTTGCAGGTTCTGGAATGGGATGTACAACCGCTTTGAAAAGGGACTGCAACCCCGACAGTCCGTTACGGATTACCTTATGGCAGTGAAGGAGGAGACCCAGCAGCTGGAGGAAGAACTAGAGGCCCTAGAAGAAGTAAGACACACTCATTCTTGTTCGTCTCTTTTCTGTGCTTATGTTTTGATAACCACTGTTCCATGAATATCTCTCATGACTCAGGATATGTGAAATGCAGCAGCGAAGCCATTTCGTATTTTTAGCTAAGTAGATAACCTGAAACAGAAACCCACCAGGTGAGCACCCAGATCACCGAAGCCCCAACCTAGGCACTTAGTACATTTCAACATCTGGCTTGGGGGCTCCCTTACATGGTTTGCTGAACGAGTCAGTTATTCCTACAATGGGTCAGGTTTTATTCATTACTGTTATTTGAGAGAACTAAAATGAATTCTTTCTAGGGTGTACATAAAAAATGGGATTCAGAGTGAAAGAAAAAAATCAGATAAATGCACGTACGGTAAAAATTTCTCTTTGAATGGTAATAGCTGAGACCAACTTAACAACAGCCTAATTTTTGGCTTTTATAATTTCCCACTAATTGGCCGGGAAGGTTATAATATACACATTTTTGCTAATTATATAACTTTGCTTCCAGTGATACCACTGGTTTAGATGCTCACCAGAACCACTTGGATTCTTTGCTTCATTCTGCTTCATTCCTCTTAAAACTCCATGGCATCATCATGTCATTCACTTACTCAAGAATTGGCAACCAAGTGCTGTGGTCCGGACCTGAATTCTCAATTGAGACTAAATACCAAAATAAGATGAACAGCCTTTTCTCCACACTCCTGAGATATGTAGTGTAGATTGGTAACATCTAATGAAATGAAAGTTGGTGAAATATCTTAAGATGCGTTCCAACAAAGTCTCCTCCTTTACCTAAGGGAGAGTCACTCCTAAGAATGATGGCCTGGGGGACACACACTATGGTTCAGGGACCCCACCAATAAAGACAGTCATGTAGGGGTAGCTGGTGAGGCTGACTTCTCTGGTTGCTCCCATAACATTACCAGGAAACATCACATTTCAAGATACAAGTATCACGGAAGAGCTTGGTCTAGGGTTGCCCACCCAAGTCCATACAGTGGCTAGATGTATAAAACAAAGTCCGTCCAACTAGTGAACTGTTGGTTTTGAGAACTTTTGAAATCAAGCATAAATCTTAATCTATTATAAATCTGCAAAGGAAAAACAAACCATCTTTGGACTTATATGGAGAGTTCTACCTTAAGTTTACATTACTGGAGAAATAGTTTCTGTGCATCAAAATCACCTCAAAAAAAAAAAAAAAAAATCCTACTGCCAGGGCTCTAAGCCCAGAGATTCTGATAGAGAATCTTTCAAGCTCCACAATGATTGTGAGTTGTCACCAGGGCTGAGAGACCTTGAATTATAAATAACACATATAGACAAATGAAATGAGGCACAGTTTAGATTTTTAGGATTCTGGAGCTCTGGTAAAAGCCTTTATGATTTTTGTCATTTTTAAGTCCACTCACGACATCAGTAAGCCAGTTTTAGTTCCTCTTCCTAAAAAGATACCCAAGCTTTATGAAAAGCTTAGGATTCTCCTGGTCTATTCTAAAATTCTTTTTGTTAAAATACTAAAAATGAAAAAAAAATTACTTAGAAAAACCTTAATTAAAAGACATTGGCTCTTTTTCCTTTATAACAAAGTCAAAACCCCTTAGCCTCGCATTTAAGATTTTCCCACAATTCAGTAATCAATTCCTTCAGCTTTATTCTCTATTATTGCCCTTGCTCAAATTTTTTTTTCAATTTTTAAAAAATTTTTGTTGCATAAAATGTATTATTTGTTTCAGGGATATAAGTTTGTGAGACTGGGTCTTATATAATACCTAGTGCTCATTACAACACATACCCTCCCCATTGTCCATCACCCAGTTACCTTATCTCCCCTCCCCTTTCCCTTCCAGCAGCCCTCAGTTTTTCCCCTAAGATTAAGAGTCTCTTATGGTTTGTTTCCCTCTCTGGTTTCATCTTATTTTGTTTCTTCCTCTGCCTTTTCATTAATTCCACGTATCAGTGAGATCTTATGGTAACTGTCTTTCTCTGACTTATTTCAGTTAGCATAACACCCTCTAGTTCCATCCACGTCATTGCCCTTGCTCAAATTTAACTGTTCTCTGCTTCTTGTACACAATGACCTCTTCTTTTGTTTTTCTTCTTATTGTGCCTCCTGCTATAAATGCTCTAACCATCACCAGCACCTCCCAGTTTAATTCCTTCATAGTCCCGTTAAAATGTTCCTTCACTGGGACGCCTGGGTGGCTCAGTTGGTTAAGCAACTGCCTTCCGCTCAGGTCATGATCCCAGTGGGATCAAGCCCCGCATCAGGTTCCTTGCTCAGTAGGGAGTCTGCTTCTTCCTCTCCCTCTGTCTGTTGCTCTGCCTACTTGCACTTTCTATCGCTTTGTCAAATAAATAAAATCTTTAAAAAAAAAATGCTCCTTCATTCCTGAAGCTTATTCGGATCTCTTCCCTCTAGCCATTCCATCCACCCTCTTAAACAATTGTGACCTCTTGCAAATTCTTACATTACCTGAACTCTGCCTCCATACTTCAAGTTCCTTATGGCTGGATCTGTATTATCTCCATTACTCATATTGCCCAGTACAATGCTCTTTGCACATATGGAGAATGCTTTTGAAAGGAGTATGAAATACTTCATCTTTTAACACTTCCCTGGTTGATGGCAAAGGATAAAATCTGGTAAAATGTATTTTGAGCAACCCAAATGTCCATCATTTGATGAAGAGAACAAAATGTGGATATTCATGCAATGTAGTAGTATTTAATCATAAAAAGGAACGGAGTATTGATACATGCTACATCATGGATGAACCCTGAGAACATAAACTAAGGGAAAGAAGCCAGACATAAAAGGACATAGGTTGTATGATTCCATTTATAGTAAATGTCCAGAGTAGGCAAATCCATACAGACAGAAAGCACCTCAGTGGTTGCCAGGACTGTGGGAAGGGGGAATAGGGAGTAATTACTAATGAATACGGGGTCTTCTTTGGGATGATGAAAATATTTTGGAATTAGGTAGTAGTGAATTATATAACCTTGTGAATATATTAAAACCAATGAATTGTATACTTTAGAAGGGGAGATTTATGGTAAGTGACTTATATCTTAATTTAAAAACTTAGATAATAAACACCCCATTCCTGATTTTTTTAAAGAATTGTATTTTGAGTTCATAGGATGAAAATCATTATGTAAAACCTTACAGGTAGAGAAAGAAGAATGACTCCTGATTGCCAGGTGCTTTATATAGGGTTTTTTTTTTGTTTTGTTTTGTTTTTTTTTGCATTTTACAGAAAACCTATATACTAGGACAGGTATTACCTTAATTAGAGATGAAGAAACCAAGTCTCAGAAAATCTAATTATTTTGTCCACGGTCATAAAGCCTAGCTTTGAACCCCTGTCCACTTAAATCCCATGTTCTTGACATTATACCCAGCTGGAAAGTAATAAATGCTAAATTATTTAAGTTAAGATTTTTCCCTGAAAAAAATTTTTTTTTTTTTTTTTAGAGGCTGGAAAAAATTCAGAAAGTCCAGTTAAATCACACTAAAGTGAAGAGTAAACAGAGTGAACCCAGCAAACACTCAGGGTTTTCTACCTCAGACAATAGCACAGCCAACACTCCCCAGGATTACAGTGGAAATATGAAATCCTTTCCATCCAGGAGTCCTTCACAAGGTGATGAAGATTCTGCTCTCATTCTAACCCAAGACAATTTGAAAAGCTCAGATCCAGATCTGTCAGCCAACAGTGATCAGGAGTCTGGGGTAGAGGATCTGAGCTGCCGGTCTCCAAGTGGTGGGGAGTGTGCACCAAGTGAAGACAGTGGAAAGGACCGTGACTCTGACGAAGCTGTGTTTCTCACTGCCTGAAGTTTCCCTGTGAAGATCCAAAATAAAGGACACACAAGAAACACTTTCCAAAAATAAGGGAGCAGTGCAATTTAAAATAAAAAATAATTCAAGAAATGGTACATGTCACTGAGAATTATAAAATGTAGCAACAAAAAGAGAAAAAAGTCCAGCTCTTAGTTTCTTTAGATGTTGAAGAACAGGATGTAGCCATTTCTTTTATCAAACACATATAAAGGAAAAATTCCCCATTTAAAAAGTTGTTTTAGACTCAGAAAGTTCTGTTCACTACATAGTGCTGACCTCTTCCATCACCTGAGTCATCAGTAAAAATCCTTGTCACAGCATGCATCTGCTCGAAGTGCCCAGAGTTCCTTCTACCCTCACACCTGTTATCCTTAGTCTCTCCCCATATTTCACTTTCCAGATATATATTTTGTTTTCTAAAACATCTGATATTCCCTTCCACCGTCTCTGTTACCAGTATTTCTAGTAACAGAGCACACTGTGGAAGCGTACCCCTTTTGATTGGCAGATGTGTCTCTGTAACTGAGAAGCTTTGTAATTGCTTGAGCTTATCTTTCAAGTTTAATGATCACTTTAACTTTTCCTTAAATAATATATTTTGAATTGTTATTATAATCTTGTTTCCTTTTTCTGGAATCTCATCATTTAAAAAATGCTGAAACTTATAATTCACTTCTTCTTTAACACAAGTCTAATACCTAATAAAATAGAAGCAACATTTACTCTTTGGTTTTTAAAATATGAGTTCAGACCATATTAAATATAACATTTGAAATTATAAATGTTATAAAATACAGCATTTTAAAATAACCTTTTTTTACTCTTCAGAGACCACATTAACAAGAGAGTGTGGGCCCACCACCAGTCTGATTCTTTTAGTATAACCAAGTTAGCAGTGTCCCATTGCAATGAGGAAAAATACCAATAAAAAACTAGAGAATTTGGTTGTCCTAGCTATTTAATAATATAATTAATTTTATCACCTATCATTTTAGAAATTGCATCACTGGTTAATATGATTTAACATTAGTAACCACTGCTGAAAGTTCTGAAAAGAGTTTGATTATAAAGTTTTGAAGAAACTTACTAGAGAAAGTTTGGACAGAGATAAATAACATTTACAACTGCATGGTTTTTAATTATCAGTACATTCTAGAATGTAAAGGGCCACCTTTTATAATCTGCATCAATTTTTTTCTCCTTTATAGATTTATATATTTTAGATAGAGTGCACATGTGTAAGGGAGGGGTAGAGGGAGAGAATCCCAAGCCGACTCCCTGCTGATCACGGAGCCCAACATGGGGCACAATCTCACAACCCTGAGACTATGAGCTGCCCCAAAATCAAGAGTCAGATGCTCAAGTGACTGAGCCACCCAGGCGCCGCTACACATCAATATTATTAATAGGTAAAATCTGTTAATAAGTTAATGCATTAAGTTTTGCTGAAATGGGAGTAAGGTAAGAGAGGGAAGAGGAGTAACATCACCAACATGGTGACAGAGGTTGTTTCTGACTTTGCTCACCTTCACAAGAAGATGACTAACAACTATTCATGGACAAGACACCACTGAGAGGATCCTAGTGCTCAGGAGTGAGGCTAAGGCCCCCCACAACACAACAGAGACCAAGACAGACTGCATTAGAAAGGTAAGAGGTCAACATGCTGACCATGTTGCCCGTCCCCCAGGCTGCCTCACCACTGCATGGAGCTATCTCCCTTGAGTCTACAGTTCCTCTAGTGGGGAGCACCCATGGGTGACATCCAGCTCCCCAACCCTGACTCAATGTTGTAGGTTGCTTAGTTGGAGGCCCTACTCAGGTTTCACTCTACAAGGATTGCAGGGAAAGTATGGGGTTCAACCACTAGGAGCCTCAGACAGAGAAAGGGAGAGGGTCTTCCAACAACCAACACTTGGGAGTTGGAAGACTGAATTCCCATGAGTATAGACTAATAGTCCCAACAAGTGGTTTCATTCATCTGCAAGCCAAGTCAGTGGCACTATCTGGGGAATTTGGCCTGCCAAATTTGGGTCCCCAAAGAAGGAATTCTGCTGGCCCTGGTGCCTGGTCTTCTCATGCTGTGGCAGAAGAGCTGAGCGACAGCTACCCTGCTGCAGATCATGGCTCCCAGCCCCTCCATCAGAAAATTTGGGAGTTGTCTGAAGTGGGCTCTTGCCCACACAGTATCCAGAGACCTAGCCCTCCCCAGCCCTCATACCTACAAAGCATCACCTCCTGTGCCATCTGACAGAAAGAGCTGACAAAAACACCTGGAAGCTGCGTGACCCAGCAACTCTTAAGCCAAGAAGTAGGTGGGCAGAATTGATAGCATTAAGAGCAAATCCAGTGGTTTTATTTGGCCACAGCACATGAGGCATGGGTTGGCTTGAATCAAGACCACAAAGAGCATTAATGACCTTTGAGCTGCTTCTCCTGCTGCACCCAACCAGGGAAATGAGTTCATAGCCCCAAGTATTGCTTCACACAACCTTCAACCTACCTTCAACCTACCCACACAGGAAACCTAACCAGAGCACACAGGAAACTGCATAGCCCATCCAAGAGTCTCATTTCCAGGGCACTTGAATGGAGCACAACCTATGGCTTTCCACATCTGTAAAGCAAAACCACTGGCCTCATCTGACCAGGATATTCAGTGCACACTCTTGCCTGCATCAGATCCCCAAACAAGCTAGGCAGGCCCTGGGTCCCATCCTGCTGCCCTGCTAGGGCAGAGAGGCTAATTCATTGCCCCAAAGAATGCTAAATATAGTACCAGTCCCAACCTTCTAGCAAGTCTCACCACAGAATTCAGGAAATCACAAAGACCATACCACAGGCTGATGAGTAGGGAACCAAGTCAGCAGTGCTATCCAGCTAGTCTCAGTCTCTGACATACCCCTGACCTCAGAGCATGAAGTTAGTTGCCTTGTCCAAAAATAGACTCTAATAGGAGGCCTTACCTACTCAAGGGTGTTATCAGCAGACATGTCCAGAAATCCAGACTGAGCTGACTAGTGAAGAATGTCTCTAACAAATCAAACATGCTAAGTCTGAAAGAGGAGACACCTTAGTCAAATGTGCAGGTACCAACCTAAAGGAATCAAAGATCTTGTGAAAAATCAGGTAAGTATGATACCACCAAAGGAAATAAGTGAAACTCTAGTAATTGACCCCAAAAAAATGGAGATCTATGAGTTGTCAGATAAATAACTCAGAATAATTCCCATAAAGAAGTTTAGTGAACTATAAAAATACACAGCTAAACAAAATTAGGAAAACAGTACATGACCAAGAAATTCAACAAAGAAATAGAAATCATTAAAAATAAATCCACTCCAAATCCTAGAGCTGAAAAATATAGTAACTGAATTGAAGATTACTATAGTTTCAAAAGCAGACTTAACCATGCAGAAGACCAAAGCAATGAACTGGAAGAAAAACAACTGAACTTATTCAGTAAGAGGAGCAATGAAAAAAAAATGAAAGAAAGTGAAGAGAGGCTACAGGAATTACAGGACACAATGAAAGCAAGTAATATTTGCATTATGGGAATTCCAGGAGAAAAAGAAATGCAGAGAAAGTATATTTAAAGCAATAATGGCTGAAAACTTACCAAACCTGGATAGAGAAATAGATACCCAGATCCAAGGGGCCCGAAGGACCTAAACAGGCTGAACTCAAATAGGGCTAAATCAAGACACTTTACAATTAAATGTCTACAGTCAAAGACAGATACTTTTGAAAGCAGTAAGAGAAAAGTGAGATTACAAAAAAGGAAACCCCAAATAAGGCAAAAGGTAGACCTCTCAACAGAAATTTTTCAGGACTAAAATAGTGGGACAACACATTCAAAATACTGGGAGAAAAAAAAAGAAAAACCCAAAGTTTCAACCAAGAATTCTATACCCAGGGGCACCCACATGGCTCAGTCATTAGGCGTCTGCCTTTGGCTCAGGTCATGATCTCAGGGTCCTGGGATCGAGCCCCACATCGGGCTCCTTGCTCAGTGGGAAGGCTGCTTCTCACTCTCCCACTCCCCAGCTTGTGTTCCCTCTCTCACTGTGTTTCTATCAAATAAATAATTAAATTCTTTAAAAAAAAAATCTATACCTTGTGAAACTGTCTTTCAGAAATAAAGGAGGGATATACTTTGTCATACAGACAAAAGCTGAGAGAGTTCATTACCACTAGACCTGCCTTACAAGAAATTCTAAAGGGAGTTCTTTGAGTGAAAATAAAAGATCACTAGGTAACAGCAAAGAAACTTAAGAAGGCAGTGTAAGGGGTGCCTGGGGGGCTCAGTGGGTTAAAGCCTCTGCCTTCGGCTCAGGTCATGATCTCAGGGTCCTGGGATTGAGCCCTGCATTGGGCTCTCTGCTCAGCAGGGAGCCTGCTTCCCTTCCTCTCTCTCTGCCTGCCTCTCTGCCTACTTGTGATCTCTGTCAAATAAATAAATAAAATCTTAAAAAAAGGCAGTGTAAAACTATTGGTAATGAGAAATAGCAGAAAATGGATTCTGTAATAGGGTAATGGTGGTCTGTAAGTCACTTAAGATTAGTTTAAAATTTAAAAACAAACATAGTAAGAGTAACCATATCTTTAATAATCTGTTATTAACTACACAATAAGGAAAATGTAAGTTACAACATTAATTAAAATGTGAGAGGTGTAAAGCTTAGGAATTCAATAAAAGTTGGTATTAGTTAAAAATAGGGTGTTAAATTTTAAGGTATTTATGTAAGCCTCATGGTAACTCAGGGAAAAAAACCTTAGTAATTACACAAAAGAAGATGACAAAGTCGTCAAAGTATACTAATAATGATAAGACATCAAACCACAAAAACAATAGGATAAGACCAGGAACAATGGATCTACAAAACAAACATAAAACAACAAAATGGCAATAGCAAATCCTTATCCATAATTACCTTAAATGTCAACAGATTAATTTCTCCAATATAAAGACAAAGAAAGCCTAAATGGATTAAAATAACAAGACTCAAATGATAATCTGTCTACAAGAGACCCACTTCAGAATTAAAGGCAGACCAAGAGTGAAGAAAGACATTTCAAGCAATTGGTAACCAAAAAAAAGGCCAGGGTAGCTATACTTATATCACACTAAATAGACTTTAAAAATTGTAAAAAGCTGGTGTCTGGTGGCTCAGTCCATTAAGCGTCCACCTTCGACTCGGGTCATGATCCCAGGATCTTGGGATCAAGCCCCATGTCTGGCTCCTGGCTCAGTAGTAAGTCTTCTTCTCCCTCTGCCTCTGCCCCCTCCCCTGCTCATTCTCTCTCTCTCTCTCAAATAAATAATCTTTTAAAAAGTTGTAAAAAGAGACAAGTTCATTATATAAAAGATAAGGGGCTCAATACATGAAGATGACATAACAATTGTAAATATTTATGTACCCAATGTTAAAGTCAGAGCACATAAACACATAAAGCAAAAATGAACAGACCTAACAGAAGAAATAAACAACAATACAGTAATAGTTGGGGACTTTAATACTCTACTCAACAATGGACAGATCATGTAGACATCAAATCAATAAGGAAAAAGCAGATTTGAATAACACTATAGACAAAATGGACTTAACAGTGATATACAGAACATTCTATCTGGAGAGCAGAATACATTCTTCCCAGGTGTAAATGGAACATTTTCTAGGATAGAACATGTTACGACAAAAAACAATTCTTAGCAACTTCAAAAACACTGAAATCATACCAAGTATCTTCTCTGACCATAATGGTATGAAACTAGAAATCAGTAAAAAGGAAACTGCAGAAAAAAATAGAAATTAAAAGACACTCACCTGAAGATCCAAGGGATCAAAGAAGAAATTAAAGTGGAAATAAAGTATCCTGAGACAAATGACAATTGTGAGTGCAGTAAAAGCAATTCAAAGAGGGAAGTTCATAGCAATAAACATTCCAGATAAATAATCTAACTCCAGGCCTTAAGAAATAGAAAAAGAATAACAAAGTGAACCCCAAGTTTGCGTTAGGAAGGAAAAAGTTAAGATTACAGCAGAACTAAATGAAGGAGGTAAGAGGAAAGCAGTAGAGAGCACTAACCAAACTAAGAGGTAGTTCTCTGAAAATATATAACTGAGAAACTATTAGATGAGTCAAGGAAAAAAGAGGAACCAAATCAACAAAATCATAAAACATGGAGATAATACAACGGATACTAAAGAAATACATAGACTCATAAAAGGCTACTATGAACAATTATATGCCAACATACAGGAAAACGTGTAAGAAATAAAAAGTTCTTAGAAGCACACAATTCACTGAAACAGAACTGAGAAGAAACAGTCTGAATTAGAATAATTACTGGTATGGAGACTTAATCAGCAATTTAAAACTCTCCCAATGAAGAAAATTCCAAGACTGGATATCTTCACTGATAAGCTTTACCAAATATTTAAAGTAAAATTAACACTGATCCTTCTGAAACTCTTCCAAGAAATCAAACAGGTGACACTCCCAAACTCATTTTACAAGCCAACTTCACCAATAATCAAAGGCAGAAAAAGATACCACCAGAAAAGAAAACTATGAATCAATATCCCCGATGACAGAATGCAAAAATTCTGAACAAAATACGAGCAGACTTTAGCAGGAAAAGGATCACTTACAACGACCAAGGCTGATTTATACCTGGATTTATACCTGCAAGGATGACTTAGCATGCGCTAATCAATGGGATACATGACATTAACAGAATAAAAGAAAAAAAATCAATGATCATTGCAATAGATGGAGAAAAAGCATTTGAAAAAAATGCAACAACCGTAAAAACTCTTACCAATTACATATATAAGGAATGAATCTCAACATTACAAGGGCCATGTATGATAAGCCTACATCTAACAAAATATTCAATGGTCAAAGGGTGAAAGCTTTTCCTTTAGGATAGGGAACAGACATGTGTGCCCTCTCTCACCACTCATAGTCAACATTGTATTGGAAGTCCCTGACAGAGCAATCAGGCAAGAAAGAAATAAAGGGCATCAGAAATGGAAATGAAGAAGTAAAATTGTCTCTATTTACACATGACATGATTTTATAAATAAGAGTCTTAAGGACTCCACCAAAAAAATGTTAGATCTAATCAATGAATTCAGTAAAGTTGCAGGATACTCAATTAACATACAAAAATTTATACATTTCTATACAATAACAAATGACCTGAAAAAGAAATAAAGAACATAATCCCATTTACAATAGCATCAAAAGCAATAAAATACCGTGGAATAAATTTAACCAACGAAGTAAAAGATCTCTACTCTAAAAACTTTAATAAATTGATGAAAGAAACTGAGGAAGACACAAATACATGGAAAGGTATCTGTGTTCCTGGACTGGAAAAATTAATGTTGTTAAAATGTCCATATTGCCAAAGCCATTTACAGATTCATACAAATCCTTATCAAGATTCCTACATTTTCCTACAGAAAGTTTTAATTTTAAGTAATTTTAATAAATTTTAGGAATTTTTTCTACTTCTGTAGGAAAATGCCTACATTTTCTGTAGGTAGAAAAAATTCCTAGGGGCGCCTGGGTGGCTCAGTGGGTTAAGCCGCTGCCTTCGGCTCAGGTCATGATCTCAGGGTCCTGGGATCGGGTCCCGCGTCGGGCTCTCTGCTCGGCGGGAAGCCTGCTTCTCTCTCTCTCTGCCTGCCTCTCTGCCTTGTTGTGATTTCTCTCTGTCAAATAAATAAAATCTTTAAAAAAAAAAAATTCCTAAAATTTATATGGAACAAAAAAGGACTCTGAATAGCCAAAGACATCCTGACAAAAAAGAAAAACGCAGTAGGCATCAAGCTTCCTAATTTCATAGCAATAACGTATGTAAAGCTAGAGTAGATAAAAGCAGACAAATAGATCAATGAACAGAACTGAGAGCTCAGAAATAAACCCATACATATAGGGTCAACTATTATTTGACAAGGGAGCCAGGAACACTCTGGAGAAAGACAGTCTCTTCAATGAATGGTGCTGGAGAAACTGGATATTCACATGTTAAATATTGAAACTATATACCTATCTTACACCACTTAAAAAAATTAACTTGAAATGGATTAAAGACTTAAATGTGAGACTTGAAAAAATGGAATTCCTCACATAAAAAAAGGAAAAAAACTCCCTGACATGGGTCTTGGTCATAATGTTTTTTGGATGTAACACCTAAAACACAAACAACAAAATGAAAAATTAACAAGTAGGATTACATCAAACTAAAAGTTTCTTTTGCAAAACAATCAACAGAGTGAAAAGACAACCTATGAAATGGGAAAAAAAATACTGCAAACTATATATCTGATAAGGAGTTAAGGTCCAAAAAATATAAAGAACTTACATAAACTCAGTAAAAATAAAAATAGTCCAGGGCCACCTGGGTGGCTCAGTGGGTTAAGCCACTGCCTTCGGCTCGGGTCATGATCTCAGGGTTGTGGGATCAAGCCCCGCATCGGGCTCTCTGCTTGGCGGGGAGCCTGCTTCCTCTCTTTCTCTATGCCTGCCTCTCTGCCTACTTGTGATCTCTGTCAAATAAATAAATAAAAATCTTACAAAAATAAAAATAAAAAATAAAATAAAAATAGTCCAATTAAAAGACTTGACTAGACATTTCCCCAAAGAAGACACATGAAAGACAACTATTATATGAAAAATCTGCAGATCAAAATGACTGACATATCACCTCATGTCTGTTAGGAGGCCATCCTCAATAAGACAAGATATAACAAATGCTGATAAGGATGTGGACTAAAGGAATGCTTGTGCACTATTGGTAGAACTGTAAACTGGTGCAACCAGCACAGAAAACAGGATGGAGGATCCTCAAAATATTAAAATAGAATAACCACATCTACCAGTACACCAGCAGCACTTGAGGTCAGGACCCTTCCAGGCCAAGGGTCACTCCTGCCAACCAGTGACCCTGCAGGATTCATAGTCGCCCCTAGCAACCACTCAGGCTAGGGGCCATCCCTGTCTACCACAGTGCCCACAGCATTTGTGGACCTACCACAAGAGGGAGCACAGAGCCCACACAGGTCGCAACCTTGGAGCACCTGGCTCTAGTGGCCAATGGAGATTGCACTTCTGGCCCTAGAGGATATCCCCTACAAAAAGTTACTCCCCGAGGAGTAACTGAACTACCTAACTTGTAGAAAGAAACAAAGAGGCAAAGTGAGGAGACAGAATAGTATGTTCCAAAGAAAACTTAGAATAAAACCTCAGAAAAAGAACAAAATGAAATGGAGATGGTTGATCCAACAAATTAAGAATTCAAAGTAATGGCCATAAAGATGCTTACCAAACTCAGAAGAACAATGAATGACAAGGTGAAAATTTCAACAAAGAAAAACTGCAAGAAAGTACCAATCTAAACTGAAGAGTAAAGTAACAGAAATGAAAACTACACTAAAGGGAATAAATAGCAGATTAGATGATAAAAAAAAATTAAATGGCAATAAATTCATACCCATTAATAATTACTATAAATCTAATGAACTAAATGTTCCAATCAAAAGACAAAGTCACATTAGGCCACAAAACAAGTCTCAGTAAATTTAAGAAGACTGAAATGATTTGAAACACCCTTTCCAACCACAGAGGTATGAAACTAGAAATCAATTACAAGAAGAAAACCGGAAAAACCACAAACACATGTAGACTAAACAACATGCTATTAAAGAACCAATGGGTCAATGAAGACATCAAAGCAGAAATTAAAAAACAAAACAAAAAAACCTTGAGATAAATGAAAATGAAAATAAAAAATAATACCAAAATCTGAGACACAGCAAGAACAGTTCTAATGGGAAGTTTACAGTAATACAGGCCCACCTCAAGAAATAAGGAAAATCTCAAACAATCTAATCCTACATCTAAAGGAACTAAAAGAACAAACAAAACCCAAAGTTAGTAGAAGGAAAGAATAGAAAAGATCAGGATAGAAATAACTGAAATACAGACAAAACAAAACAAAAAAGGATCAATGAATCTAAAAGCTGATCCTTTGGAAGATAAACTTCAAAACATTTAGTTAGAATCATCAAAAAAAAAAAAAGAGAGAGAGAGAGAGAGAGACAGGGCCCAATAAATAAAATCAGGAATAAAAGAGCAATATCAAAAGACTACACTGAATAATTATATACAACATTTGAAAACCTACAAAAAATGCATAAATTCCTAGAAATACAGAAACTTCTGGAACTAAATCCAAAAGAAATAGAAAATCTGAACATACAAATTACTAGTAATGAAACTGAATCAGTAATCAATAAACTACCAACAAAGAAAAGTCCAAAACCAGATGGCTTCACTGGTGAATTCTCTCAAATACATAGAATACCTATCCTTTCAAAAAAATGAATAGGAATAAATGCTTCCTAAGGTAATTCTGTAAGGCCAGCATTACCTTAATACCTAAACTAGAAACAAACAACAACATAAAAAACAAAATAAGTTACAGGCCAATATCCCTGATGAACAGAGATGCAAAAATTCTCAACAATATATTAGCGAACTGAATTCAACAATGAATTGAAAGGATCGTCCTCCACAATCAAGTGGAACTTATTCTAGGGATACAAGGATGGTTCAACATTTGAAAATCTTTTAATGTGATAAACCACATCAACAAAGAATAAAGATCATATGATCATCTTAAAGATGCATAAAAAGAATATGACAAAGTTCAACATCCATTTATGATAAAGAGTCTCATTATATAGGTGGGTATTGTAGAAATGTACCCCAATGTAATAAAGGCCACATATGACAAACTCACAGCTAACATCATACTCAACAGTGAAAACCTGAAACCTTTTCTTCTAGGAGTAAGAACAAGACAAGGATACCTATTCTCACCACTTTTATTTAACATAGTATTGGAAGAACTAGCCATAGCAATTAGCCATGAAAAAGAAATAAAAGGTATCCAAATTAGGAAGTAAACTGTCACTATTTGCAGGTGACACGATACCATATATATAAAACCCTAAAGCCTCCACAAAAAAAATCAGAAATAAAAATTAATACAAAGGAATTCAGTACAGTTGCAGGCTACAAAATCAATAAACAGAAATATGTTGCATTTCTATATAGTAGTAACTATCAGAAAGAGAAAAATAAGAAAACAATCCCAATGACAATTATATCAACAAGAATAAAATACTTAGGAATAAATATTACCAAGGAGGTGAAAGACTGCTGTACAAAAAGCTGTAAGACACTGAAGAAAGAAATTGAAGATGACACAAATAAATGGGAAAACATACCATGCTTACGGATTGGAAAAATTAATAATTTTAAAATGTCCATACTACACAAAGTGATATACAGATTCAGTGCAATCCCTATCAAAATACCAATGGCATTTTTCACAGAACTAGAACAAATAACCCTAAAATTTGTATGGAATCACAAAAGAAACCAAATAGCCAACACTACCCTGAGACAGAACAAAGTTGGAGGTATCCTGTTCCCAAATATCAAACCACACTACAAAGCTACAGTAACCAAAACACTATGATACAGGCACAAAAACAGACAGATAGATCAATGGAACAGAACAGAGAGCCCAGAAATAAACTCACCCTTATATGGTCAATTGATATTTGACAAGTGGCAAGAACATACAATGGAGAAAAGACAGTCTCTTTATAGACTTAAATGTATGCTAAGGATCAACAAAACTGGAAGAAAACAGAAGCATTAAGCTCTTTGACATTGGTTTTAGCAACATTTTGGGGGGGTGTCTATCTTTTTAAACAAGGACAGTATAAGCAAAAATAAACAGGACTACATTAAACTAAAAAGGTTTTACACAGCAAAGGAAACCATCAACAGAACAAAAAAAAACATCCTACTGAATGGGAGAAGGTATTTGCAAATGACATATCTGATTAGGGGCTAATATCCAAAATATACAAAAGAACTCATCCAACTCAATATCAAAAAAATATATAAATAAACAATTTTGATTAAAAATGGGTAAAGGACCTATAAAGACAATTTTCCAAGAAGACAGAGAGGTGATTAATAGGCATGGAAAGATCTTAACATCAGCAACCATGTTGAAATGCAAATTAAGACCACACTTTAGTATCACTTTGTATCTGCCAGATACAAAAAGACAACCTGGATGCCTGGGTTGCTCAGTGGGTTAAGCCTCTGCCTTTGGCTCAGGTCATGATCTCAGGGTCCTGGGATCGAGTCCTACATTGGGCTCTCTGCTTGGCAGGGAGCCTGCTTTCTCTTCTCTCTCTCGCTCTGCCTGCCTCTCTGCCTACTTGTGTTCTCTCTCTGTCAAATAAATAAATAAATAAAATCTTAAAAAAAAAAAAAAAAGACAAGCAGTAACATGTTGGTGAGGATGTGGAGAAAAGAGAGCTCTGGTGAACTGTTGGTGGGAGGGTAAATTGGTACAGCCACTATGGAAAACAGTATGACATTTAAAATTAAAAATGAATCTACCTTAAGATCCAGCAATTCCACTTATATGTTTTTATCTGCAGAAAACAGACTAACTGGAAGACACATGCATCCCTTTATTATTTATATTAGCAAAGATACTGAAGCAACCTAAATATGCATGATATATGAAAGGATTAAAGTGATGTTTGTGTGTGTGTGTGTGTGTGTCTGTGTGTATGTATAAGTATGTGTACACAGATATACACACAGAGTGGAATATTACTCAACCAAAAAAGAGTGAAATCCTGTCATTTATGACAACTAGGATAGACCGAGAGAGTATTATCCTAAGTGACATAAGTCAGACAAAAACTAATACTGTATGATTTTGGTTATATGTGTAATCTAAACAGAAAAAAAAAAATCGAACAAACAATACAGGAACATACTCAAAGATACAGAGAACAAACTGATGGTTGCAGAGCAGGAAGGAGGGGGCAGACAAAATAGGTGAAGAGGATTAAGAGGTACAATTTTCCAATTATAAAATAAGACAGGACATGTAATGTACAGCATAGGGAATATAGTAATATTGTAACAACTCTGTATAATGACAGATGGTAACTAGACTTACTGTAGTGATCACTTCATAATACATATAAACAAATCACTATGTATAGCTGAAACTTATACAATACTTCCTATCGATTATCTTCAATTAACAGAAGTACAAATTGTCCTTGAAAAAAAAATTGAACTGCCATATGATCTAGTAATTCAATTTTGGAAAAAGATCCAAAAGAAACAAAAATACGTAACTCCAAAAGGTATCTGCACCTCCATGTTCATAGCATTATTTCCAAGAGCCAAGACACAGAATCAACCTAACTGTCCATTGATGGATGAATAAAGAAGGTGAATATATACACAATAGAATATTATTCAGCAATAAAGAACAAGGATATCCTGCCACTTATGACAATATGAATGGACCCTGAGGGTCCATTATTATGCTAAGTAAAGTAAGCCAGAGAAAAGCAAAAATTGTAGGCACTCTCTCTCATATATGGAATCTAAAACAAAAACCAAAACAACTCCTATGAAAAGAGAGCAGATTTATTGTTACCAGAGGTAGCAGTGTAGGGAGGAACTGGAGAAAGATGGTGAAAAGCTACAACCTTCCAGTTACAAGATAAGTACTGGGTTGTAACAGCATGAACGTAGCTAACACTGCTTCATGATATACCTGAAAGTTAAGAGAGTTAATTAATCCTAATAATTCTCATCATAAGGAAAACAACGTTTTGCTTTTTTTTTTAGTTCATCTACTAAGTCAACTTACTGTGGTAATCATTTCAAAATATATACATTATGTTACATATCTTAAACTTACATAGTGATATATATTAACTATGTATAATAAAACTGAGAAAAAAAGAGAAAGGTTAAGAAAGCTACATTGCTGAAATGTCCAGTATGAAAGGTTTGGAAGGGGTATAGTAATGTATTTAAATAAATAAAATAATCCAGCATTCAGTTGACTCTTGAACAACACCAGTTTGAACTGCGCAGCTCCACATATATACAGATTTTTTTTTTCAATAAAGCACAGGAGTGTAAATATTTTCTTTTTATGATTTTAACATTTTCTTTTCTCTAGCTTACTTTATTATAAGAATGCAGTATATAATATGTACAATGAACAAAATATGTGGTAATCAATATTTTATGTTATCATTAAGGCTTCCAGGCAACAGCAGGCTACTGGTGGTTAAGTTTTTGAGGAGTCAAAAATCATACATGGATTTTGTTTGTGCAGATAGTCAACGCCCCAACCTCAGCATTGTTCAAAGGTCAACTGTAACTATTTATGTGTTCATCATTTAAAAACAGAACAACTATAATATGTTAGAAATATGTAATATAAAAGTACTCTGTTAATGTAAATAAAACAAGTGTAATTCTTTTAGAATATAAAATTTGAGCATACTCTAAATATTTGTTCATTTTCTGCAATTTACTGTATATAGTAATATCTTATTATTAATACTTAGGATATAGTTGTAATGGGTTTTGCATTTTTTATAACACAACTTACTATATGCCATTCTTGTAGTTATCAACTCTTAGAAACTTCTTTGCCTAATACTGAGGATGAGCTTTTAATTTCTTCCATTTGGCAGTTTTTATCTATAAAAATAGAGAATTAAAATTTTTTTTAAAATGACACGTAAATATATGAAACAAAAGTATGCATTTATTTTGAAATACAAGTAGTATAAATATTTGATATTTTAAAATGTCTTTAATGGATGTCTTTCACATCAGACACAAACTTTTTTCAGCCTCCCCAAACATTTTACAGGATACTATATACATATGTTCATTTAGACTACTTACTAAAAGTTACTCTAACACTAATATTTATATAAAAAGTTACATTTATTGCATATCAAAACTTTATTATACTTTCACAGGGTCTTGAAAGAGCATGGCTAATCCAAAAGACTAAAATCTCTAATAGTACATTTTCATTTTAAGTAAAACATCAATCAGAAAGTGTTTTATTTAGGGCACCTGTTTTAAGGCATAGGTAATAAAGTAATGTAAAACTGACAAGGCAGATTACTTCCCAACTAATAATATTTAGAGCTCAAGTGACTTGTTATTTAGTGATACTCAGGAAAATTTAATGATTGGAAGTAGGTAAGAACTTTGATGGTGGTTCAGCAATCAACAAAGGAACTCTTTTAAAAATAAAGTCAGGTGAGGATAAGGGAAACCTTGGCATATAGTTTTACTCTTTAAGTTCAAAAAGTTTACTTTCTTCCCCTAAAAATGAATTCTAATTTTCACTGAAATTCCTTCAATTTAAGCGAATATGATTTATGATCAAACTTACCTGTCAACCAAGCTCTATGCCAATATAAATTTCCTACTCTTGTTTACTCCTAGAAAACCTTCCAACTTTGAAACAGTTATCTTTACTATACATCTCATTTATTTAGACAACTTTCTTCTCTTTGAGATGTTTAGCATTTAAATTTCTACCTATGACAAACCTCTACTCTGAATAATAACTCCTAAGCTTTTCCCTATTTTCTGATTTCCATCTGGTTTTCTCTTATATGTTAAAGTAAATCAGAACTTCTGCCTTGGCAGGCCTTTTTCCCTCTGTGGCATGACTTCTCCAAATAACCAATTCTTAGAAAAACAACATAGCCATAAAATTACCCAAAAAGTCATTCACTTTTTCTATTGCAATAGAAACCCAAATTCACAGAGAATTATTCAAATGCAGACTTTTTCTGTCTTGGACAACTTATACAACCTGTATCTGAGCTAAACTGTCTGCTGGTTAAATGCAGATATTCATGATCAAATCCCTCACTTTAATGACTAGGTTGTATGGAAGTTGCCTAATAAATTAATTTTGGAAGGAGGAAGCAAACTATGTTAACTGGTATAGAACGAAACTAGGACAGTTTGGTTTAAAGAATAAAGAATATTGAGATGAATTACATGATTATGGGGAAGAAATTTACTATGTAAGAAAATGTGGGTTGTTTGGGGCTTTGTTTGATTTTGTGTATAGGGAAGGTTAGATGAAGCACCTAAACCATGTTTGAGTTACTGTATAGTATTTCCACAGTGCCTTTTTCTGAATAGGTGTTTAATAAAATTAGCAGATCAAATGAATTAATGTCCCTTTAAACGGCTGTGATCTGCTGGTCTCCTGTTATAGGTTCTACAGTTTCTAAGAAAGCTACCTGATTGTTTGCAAAAGAGTGGGGCTATTATGTCCTCCATTGCAGTGATTGCTGGGAAAACTGGAAGTTCTGCTGGTCTGTACAATAAGGAAATACCCGGAAGACTCTGTCACAAATTCAAAACACTTACCTCAGTTATTTCATCCACAAGTCTATAAAAATCATGTCTGGTCATTGTGAAGATTAAACAACATGCCCTTAGCACAGCGCCAGTGAGACAAGCAATTAATGAAAGGTAATTATCTTTATTCCAATTATATATTTATAGTCCATATGAATACTTGGTCTTCCACAAAGACAGATTATTATTTTTCAAGTCTAAGAAAATAATTCTGTTTTTCCTAAAGTTCTATTGCCAAGAACGTGTACAGAAAGAAAAAGAATGAAAAATAAAACAAAACCGTAGTACTATATGCTGGCATTTGGAATAACAATACATATTGGGATGGAAATTTAAATAAAAATATGCATTAAGTTGTTTTGTGATTTAGACATGGCCTTACCAAGCCTCAGATACATACAGTTACAGATTATCTCCTTTATTAGCTTTTACAGCTACCCATAAAATGTGTTCATTCTGTAACACTGTATAGAAGCAAATTACAATTTAAAGAGCTTCAATAAAATTAATTAAAAACTAGACTGCCTAAAAGCTAAATATTAATTTCATTACTAAACCTGTTCTTAGGAAAAGCTAGCTCACAATAAAGTTAAAAAAAAAAAAATCAGACTTCTGTGTCTAGATTTACTATTTATTAGCAAAAAGATTGTTTTTAACATTAGGAATTCAGAAAGTATATCATTATCCAATCACAAACCTATCAGATACTTATATAAAAAAATTAGTATGAAAGTTTATGTTGGACTAGATGAAGTAGAAGGCAATTTTTTTCTATTAGGTAAAATAATTATTTAACTATATTGCTTCTTAAGTGTACCCTTAATTTTAAAAATTAAATAATATATGAGCTGATGTATTCTCTTGATTTACTGTGTATTAAAAGTTACTTTCTTGAGATGGCACATTAGTAGGTTTGGTATTTCCTGACACTATGAATATTTAAAAACAAATGGTTTTTGAAAGTTTCATCATCTGGAAAGAAGGAAAAATAAAGCTTTCTACAGTTGAAAATAGTAATTTTTCAAAAAGGTTGAGAGGAAAAATATCTAAACAAACCATTTTTGATAAAGAAATGAGGCAGTTTCAAATTAAAAATATAAATTTAAATGAAGCAATTTTATAAAATATTGATAATAGCTAAAATTACATGCATAGGTACTTAACAGAGGAATAGCAATGGAACTTAAATATGATAGGACTGATCAACAATAAATAAACATTTATAGTGCAAATCGTGCAGAAAAATTTCTCAAAGCAAAGACCACAGCAATCATTCTGATCTGTATAAAACCAGTCTCAGTTCTGCATACAACCTATACAGGATGTCTATGAATTCAGCCACTGTGATGAAATGCCAATTTGCAAATCATACATAAAAATGTGCTTAGTCTTGTGTCATTTCTGTCTTGGCAGTTTATGTTTTCAGGAAAATCTGAAAAGAAAAGAACATAAAAAAACCCTAAGATTTAAATTTAGATGATAAATTTTCATCTCTTTACATTCCCTTCCAATTAAGATCTACCTATAAGAAGATAACTTGGAAAAAGGAGATAGGGAAAGGATTCTAGCATGTTCGTATAAATAATTACTCAATGCCAACTTTCTTCTTATGCCTTGATATTAAAAATCAACCCTTACCCAAAGGGATTGACAGTAGATTTGTAAAACAAACAAACAAAAAACCAATTCAATGTTGGCAGTAATGTTATGTACAACTAGATTAAGGAAAGGGGCAGATGAGTCTGAGGTAGAGATGAGAAATTCCTGCCACTTCCCTCCTTAGAAATGCTCCCTTCGCAGAGTCTACTCCTTCAGCCCATTTGAATGAGCAAAGGGCCACATGACACTGATCTCCAGGCCAAACTGCTGTTGGGCCAGTCTCTCTGCTGGGGATTTGCAATGAAACCCTTGTTCGTCTCCGTGGGCTACCTGAACTGTCATAATGTGATCAGGCCTGCAGGCAGCCACAGTGGAGCACATGCGAGCAGAGCTAAGAAAAGAGCTCTGAAGAGCAAGTTGGGAAGCACAAGAGAGTGAGAGGCAGGAAAGAAGAGAGATGCGGGAAAGAGAAACAGGCAGCCTTGGCAAGGGTTTGAGAAGTTTTTATGGTCTTCCATAGTGTTTTCACTCGGTGACGGAGCTGTCCTTTGTGCATTTTGGCTCTATCTCTGCATTGTTCAATAATACAAACTTTTACTTAAATTTGCTGGGGTGGGAACTACTTTTCACAATCAAATCACTCCTGAAACTACATAGATGGAGAGGAAAAGGATGAGTGTCTTGAGATCGATAAAGGCGTGACCAAAGATAAAGTAACAGGAGAAAGAACATGAAATGGAGAACTTCAGGGGAAAACAGAAAATTGAAGAGGGTGCTCTTAAATATACTCCAGATTACAGAAGGCTTAAAACCAGTGAGAAATTTAACAGTGATCCTACCACTGCTAAGATCTCATCATAAGTTCTGCAGCAGAGAAATTAAACTACGGGGTGGTATTTGAGGAAGCTCGTTCTGTCAGTGCTGTGTAGGAAGGAGAAACGCTACATTCTGGTGACTGGCAAGACAATTACTGGAATAATCCTGGTGTGAGATGGAAAAGCGACAGACTGGAAGTTCATTTTAAAGGAAGAACTGACAAAGGAGACTAGTGAGAAATATGTCAACTAAGTGATACGGTATACACCACACAGGAGCTAAGAGACAGGAATGAATTATAGTTTATGATTCTACAGAACTATCCAACACTGAAAAAAATCATTTCATTTAAGCCGACATCATAGTGATAAAACATCCAAAAGACTTCCACTGGTTAAATGCTAATATATATAAAATTACGCTTCATGTATAATACAAAGCATTTTATATATCCTCTAACACAGAAGCTATGACAGAATTATGCTTAAAGCTGACTAAACAGGCACTGGTAAAAAGACTTCAATTAAAGAACAGTCATGCAATAGCCTCTGACTCAAACTTTCTGGGAGACAATTTACCTATAGTGGGGTGTGAAATTGGCTGTGCATTGCTATTGCCTGTTGAAGTTTCTCTTCCTTGGCTCTTCTACAGTGGCAGATCTAGAAGATAAATGATTTAAAATACCAGTCATTCTCCAATGATTTACCTACTACTTCTTAAATTATGACAGAGTTTGAAGTAAGAATCCTTTAACCTGCTGACATTTTTAACTTTTAAATGATTAAGGTAGCTCAAAATTTAAGAATCCCCACCCCCGCACACATGGAATTGTATTTGGAAGACAACCTTTTCCTGTGAACTTCTAGAATGTTAAAACAAACCTTGACCCATTATATCAATTCTCTGATTGTAGAATTTCAAGCATCTGTGTTTTAAAAATAAAAAAAGAATCCTACTGTTGTTAGCTAGGAAGCTTAGTAAATAAAAGCTTCAAGGTATAGTACCATAAAAGAATGAACCAGAAATCACTGCCTTACTAATGTTATAACTAGTCTTTAACGTCCCTAAACTTCAATTTTTCTCTTATGGAAAACGGGGATAATAAAATCTGCCCACTTTCCTTAACAGGAATGCATATACATAGCACACATTTTACGAAGTTTAATAACAAAAGGTTAATTTTCAAATGTGATGTTTCAGAGAAATTACATAAATATTTAGAATTCTATCAAAGGGCAAAATACTATTAAATAGACTTTCTTAATTTTTGGAAATCAGAACAGAACAGAAACTACTGCAGAACATTCTCAATAATATTTGCAAATTTTAAAATTTAGATTCTTCCCTTTTTAAATAACTTGTTGAACATAAGCAGTTGTACACTCCTATAACTACTAAGACCAGACTTAAGCTAATTTACTAACTTTAATACAAAATGATAATAAAATATTGCTATCATTCTTAAAGAATAGAGGCTCTTCAGTTTCTTCTCAGGGCACTCAAAACTCTTCAGTAACATGCTGAAGTATTTTTTACTCATGAATATATTTAAGTAATTTGATATAACACTGTCAGTTGTCCTCAACTGAAGACTATTACATACTGTTCTCTTCTCCATGAAGCTACTGAGAAAATCATCTATTTCAGTTTTCCCCTCTAAGAAATCTTCAGCAATATTATCAGATTCCTCCTCAGCTTCATGTGCTGCTACTTTCAATCTTGCCTGTAGGGCACTCGCACTACAGCTCTGAAAAAGAAAATCAAGTACTAATTTAGTTTACAGTGCTCAGAAAAACTCCTTCTAGAGTCAAAGAAAATGAAAGCAATTCATTATATGCCTCACACAGCCTCTTGAGGAAGACTGCTACCACCAACGTTCTCAGCATTTGGATACAGGGGTAGATACCAAACACAAAAGAACCCAATCCATTGGCTGCAAACCACTGAATGAGGGAAGCTGACCCAATCAATGTTTTCTCCTAGGGTTTTAAGAATTAGGTCACGGTAGTAGGCAACCTCTAAGAGGACCTCTATAATCCCTACCTCTTGGGCTGGACATGGTGACTCCCTCCTAATGTACAGAATATGACAAAGTGATGGTATTAAATCTGACCCAACAGGCAAAAGAACTGTACAAACACTGCTGAAAGAAACTGAAGACATAAGGGGAAAGACATCTCGTGTGAATGGATTGGAAGACTTCATAATTTTAGGGAGACAATACTACCCAAAGTGATCTACAGAGTCAATGCTATTCCTATCAAAATCTCCATGATAGGTTTTTGTGGAAAAAGAAAAACCCATTCTAAAATTCATATGAAATCTCAAGTGACCCCAAATAGTCACAACAATCTTAAAAAGAACAGATATGCATACTTCCCGACTTCAAAACTTACCATAAAGTTACATCAATCAAAACAGCATTGTACTGGCATAAGAAGAGACTTTTAGATGAATGAAAGACCAAGCCGAGAAAAATATCCTCACATACGTGGTCAAACATTTTCAAAAGTGTGCCAAGACCATTCAATGGGGAAAAAAAAGTCTTCGGCAAATGGTGCAGGGAAAACTGGATACATGCAGGATGAAGTTGGACCTTTATCTTACCTCTTATATAAAAATCCACTCAAAAGAGAAAAAAGTAAATAAAAACTAACTCGAAATGGATTAAGACCTAAATAGAAGAAATAAGACTATTTTTATCTTTCATTTTTTTAAATAATTTTTTTAAGTAGGCTCCATGCCCAGCGTGGGGTCCAACGTGGGGCTTGAACTCATGACCCTATGAGCAAGACCTGAGCTGAGATCAAGAGTTGGACTCTTAACCAACTGAACCACTCAGGCGCTCCAAGACTATTTTTAATAACAGTCATGCTAGTGGGGGTGAGTTGGTAACTCACACACAGGAATGAAAAGGAATGAACCATTTTCTCATCACTCTTGCCAACCCTGGTCATCTATCTTTACAAGTATGGCTCACAAGGATGATACAAAATTATTATTATTCTGAAAGGCTGACATTCTGTTCAAATATTTCCATTATTTATTCACTGAATATTTACTGAGTATCTACTATGTGCCAAGCACTGGACCTGGTACTGATTATGCACAGAATAAAACATGGCATGTTTCTACACTGATGGCACCAACAGTCCAGTGAAGTGATTTACATACTTTATACAGAAGTCTTACTTGGGGCGCCTGGGTGGCTCAGCGGGTTAAAGCCTCTGCCTTCGGCTCAGGTCACGATCCCAGGGTCCTAGGATCGAGTCCCGCATCAGGCTCTCTGCTCAGCTGGGAGTCTGCTTCTCTGTCTCTCTGCCTGCCTCTCTGCCTACTTGTGATCTCTGTCTGTCAAATAAATAAAATCTTAAAAAAAAAAAAAATAAAAGAAGAAGTCTGACTCATCATCCCCAAAGATTGAGTGAACACACGTAGAGACAAACATAAGAATCAAGGTTTTATTTTTTAAGTGTTTCAAAAATCATTTTAAGCAATTCTCATAGAAATGGCAAAGAAGACAGGGTAACTATTATACCAGCATGACCACTGGACATTCATATTTCTCTTTTTGAGTTTCTTGTTCTTTCATTTGCCTATCACTAGCATCACTGTCTTATTCCTAATATTAAGGGATCCTGGAAATATCTGGCAATTGTGATCCTTGCTGTTGGTTTTAATATTCTTTATCAAGTTAAGGAATTAATTTCTATTCTTAACTTACTATGAATTTATAAAGAATGATGTGACTATTGTGAAAAGCTTATTTAGCATCTAATGTGCAACTAAGAGTGTTTCCGATGCTTCTCTCAGGCTTTCTTCTGGTTAAGAGTGAGGGAGGACTGCTTACATTTGATTCCTGACCCTGATACTTTCGGTTTATATGACCTCAGGGAAGTTATTCAATATCCCTGGCTCAGACTGCTTATCTGTACTATAAAAAATAACACCTATGTCCCAGAATTTTGTGGAAATAACAGGCAATATATGAAAATAGTGCAGTGAAGTGAAAGATGCATAATCATTATTCAATGTTAGCTATTATTTTTTATGTCTTTAATTCTAAAGGATGATCAAATTATCTGAAATCCATTATAAACTTATATTCTCCTTTGCCATCATTTTTTTGTTTTATTTTCTATTTGTTGTTTTATTACATTGGCTTTATCTTCCAGAACTGCTGATTTTAAAGGAAAGAGGATGTTGGTTATTGATATGACATAAAGATTTTATTTCCTAATCCTTTTCATTTTTAAAGATTTTTCAGAAATATGGGTTGAATTTTATGAAGTGGTTTTTATTTTTTATTTAACTGGATTTCTGGCATAAAATCTATTATTTGTGGCAAATTAAACTTTGTAATTTTCATATACTTTTCAACTTTCTAAGTTTTCATTTAAGATAGCTGTACATAAGCTTACAAGTGAGATTACAGTTCAAGTTTTTGGTTAGATTTTATTAGAAGAGGTAAACTGGCATTTATAATAACGTTCCTAGTTATTTATGAGGCTTTCTGCATGTTTGTGCTTTGGAACCAATATGTCCATGCATGAGCACAAATAATGTATAATGACCCATAAATGAGAGCTGTTCATCTCACTTAAAGGTTTCAAGCCTTATAAAGACAGACACCTAATAAGTGCTTTCTGATAATAATGAAACTAAGAATGTGGCTCACACATATTGAGATTAAAAATCCCTATGGTAAAGGAAAAAGAGCTAAACACCTTACCTCACTGAGTTCATGCTGCCTTTGCATTTTCTTTTCAAAAGTAGATTTCAGCTGTGTAAGCAATTCATACTAAAAGATAAAATTAAAATGTTATTTTATTATATTTTTAAATTGTATGGACTTCTTCAAAGTAATAACTAACTTACCTTATCTAAAACGGTTTGCCTTTTGGCTTCCAAGCTGGGCTCCAAAAGGAGATTTTTTCCTGTAAGATAAATTTCTGGTTTATTTCTAGGTAAACATCGTATTTTTCTTAGGAAATTTAAGAAGTAAGGGAAGACATACTTGCTAGCTCTTCAATACTTTTTACTAAGTCATCCTTGTCAGTAATAATCTGTTTTAGTTGGGGCAAGGTCAGAAACTGTTCTAGTAATATCTCTTCTTGGTCATTCATATCTGTAAGCTGTGACACACTAGAAACACAACAGAAAAGTTAATGAATATCAGTCACTAGTTTTCCTCCATGATGATGAATATTCACAGTTTTTCCATTTTATTCCATTTTATTTCCGTTTTAGTTGATATGGCTCTAAATAATTTTTGAACTATCATTTATGTAGCTACACACACACAAACACACACACAAAGAAGGCAAATTATAACCTTAAAAGCAAATAAAACATCAACCACAGAGAACATAAAGTGGTCTGAAAGTAGCATCCAATCAAGATAGGATTATTAAAACTAGGGCTCATGAACAATCACGACAATGTTAACTTCCATATCTATTTAGCTAACTGGCATGTGTCTGCCACAAAAAAGATAAGTATATGGATACATGTGTGTACAGCTATTCAAAAAATATTTAAAGAAAAGCAATCATGGAGGGCTAAACCAAAACCAAAAATCAATATCCATAGGGTGAAAGAGGGAACTGGATGGGTAGGACAGGAATGGAAGCTAAACCTTACTGAACATATTTATTGGTTTTGACTACAGATCTATACAAAAGCATCATATGTTTAAAACAATTTAATTTTTAAAAAGCAGTCTCTAAAATTCAGAGTAAATGGAAAGAAATGAATACTGTTTTTTTTTCTAAGTTACATATCATCTGGACAAGTATTATTCAGACTTTTAAAAACAGTATTTGGCTGTACATGTCAGGTGTGAGAACCAGGACACAAAAGTATAAAAAAACAAAAACAAACTCTTATTCTGAATTTAGTAATCTCAGTAATAATATTGGTATTGTAATTTTTAAAAAGAACAAGTGCCTTTCAGAAAAATGACTTCAGGACAGGGAAGAGAAATTTCACAATGAGCCCATGGCACATTTGTTTCATCAGAAAGGCTACAGAAGCCAAAGTGAAGAGTTTGCTAGGTACTCAAAATAGAACTGTGTAAGCATCAAAAAGAATAATGACTGTAATAGACTGAAACACATCAAATATATTTGTTTAAAATTTATGAGTTCTTAATAACACAGAAACAACTACAAAAATAAAAACAAAAAAGCCTTGCCTATCAGAAATCTTGGAGCTTGTTTGTACATCAACTCATTATTCTGAAAGTTGAAAAACACAAAAAATAAGGATTTATCTTTCCATTTCTATATGAAGTGTATTTCAAAAAAACCCAAATAGTTGATATAGAAAGTTCTTCTTCACAGAATTCTCGCTGATTCGGGCAGCATAAAATCACATTTGCAATCCTTAATGAAATAATGGATTGCCAATGATTTCAGGGGTTTCACCTGTTTCAATCTTAATGTCACTAAAAATTGGGCAACCAGACATCACTGCTGCCTTACATGATGTAATAGGAAGTATGATGTAAGTACTCGGGACTAAAGAACTGAACAAATTTTTTTTTCAGCATTGAGATATAATTGATATATAACATTGTGTGGGTTTATAGTATACAGCTCAATGACTTATTAGTGAGTTGATAAAACTGAACCTAAATCTAATTAAAATTCTAGACCTAGCTACCAAGAGAAAGAAATATAGGAAAGAGAAGAACATTTTCAGTAGTACTACAAGGATGCAATCAAGCAAAAAGAAGATATAGAAAATTCTACAAGACAAATAAGGAATTTCCTCAATAAATACATAATAATATAATGTACATAACATGTATAATAATATAATGTGACATTTTAATATTTTTTTTAAAAAGGAGGAGGAAAAAAGAATCCTTTAGAACATTGAACAGTAACAGTGCCTATTTCCTGGGGTTGCTGCAAGCATTACGATTCACAGGAAACCTTAACATGTATGTGATACATTGTAAACCCTCACTATTATCAGAAAATAATGAGCCACTACTTCCTAAAAATGATGGTAAAATACTGCGTCAATTTAGGTAAACTCTTTTTTTTTTACAACTGTAGGGTTTCTCATGGGTATGTGGCTGTGTATCCCTGGTGGGATATAACCCAGAGACAAAAAGAATTACAAAAATTTTTTTCAAATTATACTCAAAAGTCTTAGTAGTAACAATCTTATCAGTATTATCAACTTTCAACAGGGTATGAAGGATGCAATGCTTCCCAAAGGTGAGTAGCCACAAAACAATTTTTTCATGAAGCAATTTAGAGAAGCAGTGTTCTACGAAAAACAGTACCTTAAACTCAAATATTACAAACTTATGTGCCATCAGTTTGAATACAATTTGGGTCTGTAAAAACACTATGCTTATTACTTTACGAGAACATTAATGTGTTCCTCTATGTACAAAGTTTTACCTACAAAAGGAACAATGAAAAAGTCTAAAATAAGCCAAAAAATATTTGAAATCACCAGGGATGATGTACTGAGAAATAATTTTCACAATAATGTAACCCTTAAGAGAGAACAACATTGTTATCCTGGTAACTATTACATCATTTCCAGCATCTAGAAAAATCCCAGGGCACATAATATGTCACTCAATAAATACAACCTAGACAACATAAAACTGATTTACATAACTTTCCCGCTAAGACGATCACAATACGCAAATAGTGAGCATTTAAAAACTCTTTCTTTAATATGGGTATGAAAATAATGATCTGGTTTGTATTCATCATTGTCAAATAGGTAATGAATACGACATTACTCTCCAAGTTTTTTACCTTAGTTCTGAGAGTTCGGGAAATGTATCAGGGATATCTGGCATCTTGTAACCAAAACCATCCTGGCTTACCTAAAGAGAGTTTGAAATGGTATTAAGTTTTAGCCGTCTTTTTTGACTGCTCCTATTTACTTATAAACTTAATTTCTAATGTACCACATCCCATGTTTCATTATCATCTCAATTTTGCACTTTACATTGTCCTTATTCTCCCCTTCTTTCTTTACTCTTATTTTTTCAGTGTACTTTATACATAGAGTGTTAAATTTTTTTTCTGTTTTCTTTGGGTGAGGTTCATGTGAGTACCTGTGTGACCTCTTTCTTGGGCAAGTATATAACTGTTAAATAAAATGCTTAAATGTATCTGTGACAAATGTAGAGAATTATCTGTGGATTTCATTAATATATATATAAATACATCTGCTTCATGTAAGAATTTTAAAAAATGTAGTAAATTGCAAAAGCATGAATAGTTATATAACTGAATTTGACAAGACAGGGTACATAATAGGTATCCATTGTTTACTAGGTAATGGAATAGGTAATCTTTTGTTTTATAAATGACTTTTTAAAATTGAGGATCCTTGAAAAATTCTCTTGTAATTTTGTTTACCCTATGAACTGTAATTCATGATACTCACAATATCTGCTCATAATATTCATTAATACAATGATGAAAGGTATTGGAAAACAAAGTCCACTTGGGCCTAATCTGAAAAACAATCTGAGGGTTTTGAAGGGGCAGGGGGTAGGAAGTTGGGGGAGCCTGGTGGTGGGTATTATGGAGGGCAAGTATTGCATGGAGCACTGTGTGTGGTACATAAATAATGAATTCTGTTATACTGAAAAGAAAAAAAAAAGGGAAAAATAAAAAATAAATAATTACAAACACTAAAATTAGTAAAGCTGGATATAATAAGGTTTATAATATTTCAGTATTACTGTGGGTGATACTCACTTAAGGTTAAAACAGATGTTTTAAAGTCATTTATATGTTTTATTCATAAAGTATTAGTCCCTCAGTAACATTCCACATGCCAACAGTTACCAGCTTATTTAAGAACAAATTTTTTTATATCAATGAGACACCTGAAGCCCTGAGCAGGTAGAGAACAGATTCTCCACAATCTGATACCTATGTCTCTTAGGTGATCACTTTTTGTGCCTTTGCCTATTTCCTACATGACAGTCAGAGTCTCATTTTTGCTTCACAAAAATGCAATTTGGTTTATGCCTCTGCAACTTTCTTAATACTATTGACTCTTTATGGAAAGCTTTATATAACCCCTTTCATCCTGACAAATTAATTACCATCTATCAAAAACTGGCCTTAAGCATAAATAAATACATTAATTTATCCACCTCATTTTAAGTGAGCACCTACTATAGGCTATCAGGTGTGGTTTGAGGCACTAAGGATAAAGAGGTGAAAGAGCAGAAACATATTTTTTATAAAAGCATCCCTTCTAGGTCTACCTCAGTTCCTGGGAGCACTGACAGTTTCCTCATCTGTCTTCACTGTTAACTCTAAACTCTCTCTTCAACTCTACTGGAAGTTTCTTATTTGCAATTATTTGATAATTTGCTGGTCTCCTCTGAGTTGTTATTTGAGTTGAAAATGTGATTTAATCTTTTTATGTTTTGTGCGTTACTTAGTGGCTGGCACGAGAAGGCATATAATAAATAGATGTCAATTGGATGAATTTTCAAGGATACAAAAATATAGAAAACGGAAGATACCCACCGGTGCTGAAGTGTCTGTTGTAGGAACAGGTAATGGCAGATTTGAAAGGACACCAAAAGAAGGAGCAGCAGGTTTGGCTGGTGTATAACTTGTTGTTGAAGAAGAAATAGTGTCAGCAACAGACAAAGAAGTGATAGTCCTGTTAGCTTCTTGTGGGGGATATGGAGGAAGAAATGGGAAACCCTGAGAGGCATAAGGAGGCATCCCACCTGGATTACTATATAGGCTAAAGAGAAAAAACAGAAAAAAAAATTAGACTTTAGGGGTAAACTTATAAAATTATTCTCAAATGGTTCTAACTAACAATGGTCACGCCATAGAGACAGAATCTTGTTACTATAATCATGTAACTGAATTAAATATTCTATATATTGATAAAATGTGACTCCCCCCAAATAGAAGTATGATTTCCATAAAAAAGGAAAGTGTTTTGGAAAACATATAATTCAACTAGTCATAGTAGAAGTGAAGAGACAAGGTTTTTTTTGAATTTTGAGCATTCTATTACCATCAACCATTGTCTTCATAAAGAGAATGGAGAACATTTAATCCAGGAAATGTATTCAAGACAGGCTCTTTGAACAGTAGCTCTCACTTTATTTGGAAAAACATAACTGAAAGTCATGACTGCTTTTCTAGGAAAAGGAAAATAGTTAAATGTATATAAGAACTACTAAAAATGTTAAAATATAAAAACTAAATACATATAAAAAACTAAGTATATAGATTAGAAAAAGTGGTAACAGCACCTGGGATTGAATCAGAGAGCAATGTTTATTTTCACAATGAAATAAATATCTGGGTCCTGGTTCAAGATGACAAGATAGCAAGACCTTGAAATCACCTCCTCCCATGAACACACTAAATCTACAGGAATATGGAACAATTTCCCCAAGAAAAAAAGCCCTAAAATTTAGTTGTACAGCTCCTACAAATCTAGCAAATAGGAAAAATCAATATTGAAGCAAGTAAGAGAGCCTGAGACATAACCTCATATGTAAACACAAACCTTGACACAGAGACCAGGAGAAAACTCAAAACCTGAAGCTTCTTCCTGAAGAAAAAAAGTTTAAACCCCACACTAGCAGTCCATCTTTTAAGCCCTGCTTCTCAAAGAACAGCCCCCAAAATATCTAGCTTTAAAAACCAAAGGATCTACCCCAGGACCCAGCACAGAAACAGCTGATTGAGAGGCACCCAGATTTTAGGTGGAAGAGTCTCATTTCCTAATCTTAAAGTGTCAGCTTGAGGGACAGGTACCTAATTTAACCCCTATCCAGGACCCACTGGGATATGCTCTAGGGCCAAAGGGTGGTGGGTGCTCTCTCCATATTCTCCCTCTGTCACATTCCAGAGCACCAGTATCTCTTGGAAGGACGCTCCCATGTACATATGGTGCCTGGTTTTTATGGCTGGTGCCCCAGGTTTGGTGGCTGCCATCTACGAGATACCCATTGAGTACATGGCTCTGGAGGCTGAGACTTGCATTCCTGGTTCCCATGCGACTGTAAAACAATGAGAGAGACAGCTGTTGGCAGGCTACCACCCCCAAGGCACTGCACAAAGAGCAAATCGAATACCTCCCTAGTCTTCCTGTGAAAGAGTCCGATAAACATGTCTAAAAACTTCGGCTTGATGAGAAGGCTTCTGGTCCGACATACAACTAGGGGCCTAGGGAGGCACTCCCAGGAAACACATAGGTTGGGGGATGCCAGCTCTGCACACTCCCTCAGTCTCACTCCAGCTCACCAGTATCTTCCAGAAATCATCGGGGGCCCTAATTTTGCAACTCGCCCCAGGGACCAGACCTCCAGATCACCTGGCTCTGGTGGCCAGCAGGTCTACACTTGCAGCCCCAAGGGACTATCTATATTTGTATACTTTAAAAGCAGCTACCTGAGGGTCTGGCTGAGGGTATGGCTTCTAATCAGCCTGAATCCAGGGACTGGCTGAGATCCTCTCAGGTCCTGGTATCCCCTCAAATACTAGGAGCCGTTAAAAATATAATAGGCTTCTTGAACAATACAACGATTTTTAAAAAAATTTTTTTTAAAAGATTTTATTTATTTATTTGACAGAGAGAGATCACAAGTAGACAGAGAGGCAGGCAGAGAGAGAGAGAGAGAGGGAAGCAGGCTCGCTGCTGAGCAGAGAGACTGATGTGGGACTCGATCCCAGGACCCTGAGATCATGACCTGAGCCGAAGGCAGTGGCTTAACCCACTGAGCCACCCAGGCGCCCCAATACAACGATTTTTGAGACAGTCAAGAGGTAGGGCAGGGCTGAATGATAAGGTTCATCTCCTAGTCCAGTCCTCAAGACCGGGAGAGGTGGCTGTTTCATCTTATGCATAGAAACCAACATAGAGAGTAAAGGAAAAATGTAGAAAAAGAAAAATAGGTTCAAAACAAATGAACAAAAACTTCAGGGGGGAAAAATGTAATAAAATGGAAATAAGTAATTTACCTGGTAAGAATTCAAAGTGTTATGTGTTCAATGAACTTGGGGGGAAGATGAATACAGTAAGAACTTCAACAAAGAGATAGATAATATAAGAAAGTACCAAATAGACATCACAGAGGTTAAAAAATTTTTAAAAAGCCAGTAGAGGATTTCAAAAGCAGACTGAATGAAGCAGAAGAAATGAGTGTACTCAAAGATAGGGCAGAGAAACTTACCCAATCAGAGCAGCAAAATGAAAAAAAAAAAAAGATCCTTGATTTGAAACTGTGTTATAATGTTATAGCAATCAAAACAGAATGTTACTGGCATAAAACTGTACAAATAGATCAATGGGATTGAATACAGAACCCAGAAATAAATTTATACATATACTGTAGCCAAGAATATACAATGGGGAAAGGACAGCCTCATCAATAAACAGTATTGGGGAAAATGGATGGCCACATGCCAAAGAATGAAATTACCATTCCCTTACATCATGTATAAAAATTAATTCAAAGTGGATTAAAGACTTAAATTAAGACCTGAAACCATTAAACTCCTAGAAGAAAACACAGGAAGTAAGATTCTTGAAATTGGTCTTGATCATTCTTTGCATCTGATACTAACAGCAAAGGCAACAAAAGCAAAAATAAGCAAGCGGGACCATATCAAACTAAAAAACTTCTGCACAGCAAAAGAAATTATCAACAACACAAAAAGGCATCTTAATAAATGGAAGAAGATATTTGCAATAATATATCTGATAATCAGGAGTTAGTACCCAAACTATGTAAAGAAATCCTACAAAAGCAAAATATAGTCCAGTTAAAAAATGGGCAGGTGATATTAATAAATATTTTTTACAAGATAACATACAGATGGCCAACAGATACATACAATGAAAATCCAGATCAAAACTACAATGAAATGTAATGCAACACCAGGTAGAATGGCTATCCTAAGAAAACAAGAAGTAAGGGGTTGTGGAAGATCTGGAGAACAGGAAACCCTTGTGTACTCTTGGTGGGAATGTGAATTGGTGCAGCCACCGTGGAAAATAGTATGGAGTTTCCTCAAAAAAAAAAAAAAAAAATCAAAAATAGAATTACCATATGATCCAGCAATTCTACTTCTGGGATTTATCCAAAAAACTGAAAACAGTAACTCAAAAAGATTAATGGTGAACTCTGTCTGGGCTCCTATGTAGTCAGGATGGGGTCCGTCACTAGAAAGACATAATGACGAAGGGCTGGAACGATGATCAGCTGTACCCACCAACCTCAGGGAATAAGGGGCCGCAAAGTAAGCTCTATGAAAACTCTTGAACAATGAGATCTGACAAACTGTTGTTGGTGAAGCATCTACATGGTGGGAGGGTGGTGCATCCCGGCCCATGGGGAAAGAAGTTTCTACATATGGGACTCTCCCAGTCCTTGCCCTGTGCATGGCTTCACATGGCTATTCATCTGCATCCTTCATAATGCTCTTTTATAATAAACTGGTAAATATAAGTATTTCTCTTAGCCCTGTGAGCAGCTCTAACACATTAATGGAACCTGAGGGGGTCTGATTTTATAGTCAGTGGGTCAGAAGCAGATAAACAACCTCTGGATTTGATTGGTGTTCCAAGCGAAGCAGTCTTTTATGACTGGGCCTTAACTCATGGGAACCGACGCTACCTTCAGGTAGAGAGCATCAGAACTGAATTAAATTTATAGGAAGCTCAGTCATTGTCTACTGACAACTGGAGAATTACTTGGTGGTATTGGAAAACACACATATCAGAGTACTGAAATACATTCCAAAATATATGAAGTTTGAACAATTTTTAAACCGGAATATTACTGTTTCATTTAATGACATAAATTAACATGAATTGGAATTATGCTGGAAAATAATTATTATGAATTTTGAAACATACAATGATACTGAAGTTCATATGGATAATTACAGAAAGAAAAGTATCTGAAGGAGGGTTAAGAAGAGAATAACCGTGCCATATAGCAAAAGAAATTATAAAACCTTCACAATTAAAAAAAAAAAAAAGACAACTTTTTTTAAGAGCAAATAGTGATAAATGGATATGCTGATCAATGGAATTGAACATAAAATCCAGAGAAAGCCCCAAACACATAAGGAAGTAAAGATAGAAGACAGATGTGAAATAAATTGAAAAAAAGATCAGTGTTGGGATCCTGGAAAAAACTGAATTGGAGATAGATCATTATATTCATAACAGGATAAAACCCAAATTTATCAAAGATTTAAATGCTTAAAACCAAAGCTTACCAGAATCAGAAGAAATCATTGAGAAATAATAAGCTTGGGGTGGGAAAGGACTTCCCATGATCCCAAATTCCAAAGTCATAAGAGAAAATGGTTAACTGCTTGACATTAAGAAAGAACAAAAACAAGGGCGCCTGGGTGGCTCAGTGGTTTAAGCCTCTGCCTTCGGCTCAGGTCTTGATCTCAGGGTCCTGGGAGTGAGTCCCACATCGGGCTCTCTGCTCGGCAGGGAGCCTGCTTCCTCCTCCTCTCTCTCTGCCTGCCTCTCTGCCTACTTGTGATCTCTCTCTGTCAAATAAATAAATAAAATCTTTAAGGAAAAAAAAAAAAGAAAGAACAAAAACAAAAACCTCACAGGACAAAGCTGATTATAAGACAAGTTGGTGGAAAAAACTTAAAACTCATATCACAGACACAAGAGTAATTTCTCTAATATATAAAAAGTTCCTACAAATTGATAGACTAGCAACTCAATAGCAAAATGGAAAACAGGATAGAAGACACGGGTTACAAAAAAGGAAAGAAAAATGTCTCTCAATCATAGGAAAAGATACTCAACTTCATTGTAAGTAAGATAAACACAACTAAAATTATGCTAACATATCAAGTTCTACTTATAAATTGGCAAAGATCCATCCCAATAATATACTGTATTGGCAAAGAATAAGGGGAAGTAAGCATTGTGTATAGTGGTAGAAATCGGTGCAACTTACTCTGTAGGGCAATTTTACAGTATTTGCCAAAATTACAAATGTGCATGCCACTTTGAGAATGTATCCAAATAATATACTCACATTTGGCTAGAATATTATTTTTCAGGTTATTCACTGTAGCACTGAGGGTAAAGAAAGGTGGGCCTCTTAGGAAAGGGTGCAAACAACAAAAATATCCATCAGAAGTCCTGTTTATAAGTTAGACTGCATCTATAAAACATGTACTTTGTGGTCATAAAGAAGAATGAGGAAATGCTTTATTTACCATCATGGAAAACTCTCCAAACTATACCATTTAGTGAAGAAAAAAGGGGGGAAGAGGAATAGTATGCTACCATTTGTGTAAAAAAGTAGGGAATAAAATACTCCACATACATATTTCTTTGTAGGTCATAAAACATCTTGGAAATTCTATGCATATTCACCCAAACCAAAAAGCTTTGGATACTAGCAAGAAAAACTAGTGGGCGCCTGGGTGGCTCAGTGTATTAAGCCTCTGCCTTCGGCTCAGGTCATGGTCCCAGGGTCTGGGATGGAACCCCACATCGGGCTCTCTGCTCAGCAGGGAGCCTGCTTCCCTTCCTCTCTCTGCCTGCCTCTCTTCTCTATCAAATAAATAAATAAAATCTTAAAAAAAAAAAAAAAGAAGAAGTAGAAGAAGAAAAACTAGGTTGGAAGGGAGGAAAAAGTGGAAGAAAGACTTTTTACTCCATATCCCTTTATATTTTTTGAATTTTGATTCAAATATACATGATCTATTGAAAAAGTTAAAATAAGCTTTCCAATTTAGCTTATTTATTTTAAAAATGGCTCATCTTTATGTTAAAACTTTTATCTAAAGGTATGTTAGTGACATAAATATATATATGTGTGTGTATATATATTACATAAATATATATATGTGTGTGTGTGTATATATATATATATATATATATACACACACACACATATATATATAAAACAAGTTATTTGGAAACAATATGACCAACATGTGAGAGTATTTGCATTATCCTTGAAGTCTTTATTGTGAACCAATTTGCTTTATTTTGACCTCAGCAACAGATACAACCTATTAAATAATCTAAGAAATGCACCAAACCTGCATTTTAATAGCCTGTACATTAATCATAGAACTTATATGAAATAGGAAAAAGTAAACCTAGTGGCTTTTATTTTCAAATAAGGTGAATGAACTTATATCCAACCCTACCCTGATAGAAAACAGGGTATACAGTTTTTAGATTAAGAATATTAGTGAGGCTTATATCTCCAGGACAAAGACACAGAGAAGAGAGATGAGGGCTGGGGCTGATGCACCTAATCTAATGATCTAGCTAAGCAGATTTCCAGGCAGTGCGCAAGAAGCTACCTGACTCCTGAGCAAGAGCAACTTCTTGGAAATTAAGTAGGACTAGGATATAAAGCCAAGAAATATTCTGAGAAAAGGAAATGAAAAGACCAACAAGCTGCATCATCATTAAATTTCAGAATGCCAAAAAATTTTTTCTAAAATTTACAAAGGATCAGAAATCAAAACGGCGGGGCGCTGGGTGGCTCAGTGCCTCTGCCTTCAGCTCAGGTCATGATCCCAGGGTCCTGGGATCGAGCCCCACATCAGGCTCTCTGCTCAGCAGGGAGCCTGCTTCCTCCTCTCTCTCAGCCTGCTTCTCTGCCTCCTTGTGATCTCCGACTGTCAAATAAATAAATAAAATCTTAAAAAAAAAATAAAGAAATAAAAATGGCTTTGGACAATTTGCAGTAATAGAAGCCATATAGACAATATAGCAATATCTTCAAAATTCTGAATGGAAAAGCACTTCAGCTTAGAATTTGAACTATACTGATTTTTAACGCTGAAGGACATATTAAAGACATTTACAGATTTTTTTTAAGTCTCAAAATTTATCTTCTAAGAATCTGTGGCATACTGTATTTTCAAACATTGGACACACCAATATTTCTGGTCTCATGCTCTTTCAGAACCTTACCTCTCCACCAACCAAGAAGAAAAACCCATTTTCCTTCCCTTGAAACTGACCAGGACATTGCGACTGCCTCAGCAAACTGAATGCAGCAAAAGTAACAGTGAATGACTTCAAGCATCCAAGTCATAAAAGGCAATATGACTTCCTCATAGCTCTCAAGATGTTCATTCTAAGGACCACCATTATGTTGTAAGGTAGCCTAGGCCATAGAGAGAGGCCACATGTTAGGTATAATCCATCCGGCATCCCTAGGTTAGGCATCTGATGATGGGGTGAGAGCTCACTGCTGATAAGCAGAGCATGCAAGAGCTCTCTGATGAACCCTTCCAGAGATGAAGATTAGTAAGCAAAATTCATGTGTTCAATATTTTCAGCCAAAATTTGTAAGGGTAATTTGTTATGAAGACTTAGTTGCCAGAACAGATTTTAGCACCTAGAAGTGGAAAGCTGCTATGATATTAAAGAGAGAGAGAGAGAGAGAGAGAAATCTAAAAGTGGGAGTGGCTTTGGAACCTGACAGGTGAAAGCCAAATGTACCCTTAAAGAGATGGTTAACAGTAACCTAAGGGCCTTGGAGGACCGTTCAAAGAGCACTTACAGGAAAGGGAGGAAAATGTTGGAATGGGAACTTTGTTATGTATTAGTAGAAAGGTACCAACAATGTTGCCTGCAATAATGAGGAAAGCAGACAATGTACAGGCTTAACTCATTTTATTATGCTTCATAGATACTGAATCTTTGCTTGTTTCATATCTCTGTGTCACATTTTGATATGCTCACAGTACTTCACACTTTTTCATTATTATTTTTGTTATGGTGATCTATGATCGGTGATCTTTGTTGTTACTATGTCAACTGTTGTAGAGCACCATGAACGGCACTTATATGATACAGTGAACTTCATCGATAAAGGTTGTGTTCTGACTGCTCCATTGTTCCTGCCTCTCTCCCCCTGGGCCTCTCTGTTCCCTGAGACATAAAGTTAGGCCAATTAATAACAATGGCCTCTAAATACGCAAATGAAAGCAAGACTCAAGTGTCTCCCACCTTAAATCAAAGTCATTAAGCTTAGTGAGGATGGAATGTTAAAAAAAAAAAAAGGAAGAAAAGAAAAAACAAAAAACAACTGAGACAAGCTAAAAGCTAGGCCCCTTGGGCCAAAGAGCCAACTTGTAAGTGGAAAGGAAGGCTTCTAGAAAGAAATCAGAAGTGGTACTCCAATGAACATGCAAAATGATAAGAAAGTGAAACAGCCTTATTGCAGATGTGGAGAAAATTTTACAGGATTGGAAGGAAGATTAATCAGCCATGACATCCCCTTAAGCCAAAGCCTAATCCACAGCAAGGTCCTACCACTCTTCAGTTCTGTGAAGGCTGAGAGTGGGGGAGGAAGCTGCAGATTTTGTTTGAGTCCTTTCTCTTTTTCTCTTGATGAATCTAGAGGTTTATCAATTTTATTGATTTTTTCAAAGAAACAGCTCCTGAGTTTCACTAATCTGTTCTATTGGGTTTTGTTTGTTTGTTTGTCTAATATGATTATAGCTACTCCGCCTTTCTTTCGACATCCATTTGCAAGGTAAATGTTTCCCCATCCCCTCACTTTCAATCTGCTGTTGTCTTTAAGGCTGAAATGAATCTGTTTAGGCAGCAGATAAATGGGTCTTTTTTTTTTTTTTTAATAAATTCTGTCATCCTATGTCTTTTGATTGGAGCATTTAGTCCATTTACGTTCAAAGTAATTTTGATAGTTATGTATTTACTGTCATTTTGTTACTTGTTTTACGGTTATGTCTTTAGTTTTTCTCTAATCCTTTCTTCTCTTGCTCTCTTTCATGGTCTGCTGATTTTCTTTAGTGATACACTTGGATTCCTTTTTCTCTATTCTTTGCTTATCTATTACTGGTTTTTAATTTGTGTTTACCATTAGGTTTGTATAACATTTTCTGCATATAGCAGTCTATATTAAGTTGATGGTCACTTAAGTTTGGATCCATTCTTTATTCCTCTCCCTACACATTTTAGGTATCTGGCTTCATATTTTACATTCTTTTGTGATCCCCCGACTTTTTTACAGACACACTCATTTTTCGTACACTCATTTATAGACTCAGAGTCCCATTTAATATTTTTTTGTAGGGCTGGTTTAATAGTCATGAACTCCTTTATTCTTGTTTTTCTGAGAAACTCTATCTCTCCTTCTATTCTGGATGATAGTTTTGCTGGATAGACTATTCTTGGCTACAGATTCTTCCCTTTTAGCACTTTAGAAACTTAGCACATCAGAAACGTTGTAGGTCAGAAGAGAATGGCATAATATATTCAAAGTTTCTGATGAAAAATCCACCAATACTCTTATGGGGTTTCTTAGTATGCAACTGTCTTGTCTTCTCTTGCTGCTTTTAACATTTTATAACTACTTTTTGCCATTTTAATTACTGTACGTCTTGGTATGGGACCTCCATGGGTTGAGTTTCTGGGAGGATCTCTGTGCCACCTGGATCTGGATATCCGTTTCCTTCCCAGATTAAGTTTTCAGTTATTATTTCTTCAAATAAAATTTCTGCCCCCTTTTCTCTTTTTCTGGGATCCCCATAATGTGAATGTTATTATGCTTGATAGTTACTGAATTCCCTAAGACTATCCCTAATTTGCATACATTTTTTTTTAAGATTTATTTATTTGACAGAGATTACAAGTAGGCAAGTAAGCAGAAAGGCAGGCAGAGAGAGAGAGAGGAGGAAGCAGGCTCCCAGCCAAGCAGAGAGCCCGATGCGGGGCTCGATCCCAGGACCCTGGGATCATGACCTGAGCCGAAGGCAGAGGCTTTAACCCACTGAGCCACCCAGGCCCCAATTTGCATACATTTTTCTTCTCTCATTCATACAGCTTGGTTACTTTCCATTATTCTATCTTCTAATTCATTAATTTGTCCCTGTATTTCACCTATCCTCTTTATTTATTCCATCAAGTGCATTTTAAATTTCATTTATTGTGTTCTTCATCTCTGATTGGTTCTTTTCCATCTCTTTGTTAAGGGTCTCCCTGATGTCCTTTACTCTTTCCTTAAGTCCACTGAGTATCTTTATGATCAATACTTTAGGTTCTCTATGAGGCATATTACTTACATTCATTTTACTTAGGTCTCCTGCTGCGGTATGGTCCTATTCTTTCACTTGGGACATTATTTCTCTGCCTCCTCATTTTGTCTACCTGTCTGTGTCTGTTTCTGTGTTAGGAAAGTCAGGTATGTCTATTGATCTTGAAGGCAATACTTTATGACTAAGAGGTCCTGTATGGCTTTGCAGTACAATGCCCCCTGTTCCCCAGGACCTGGTGGTTCAGGGGGTGTCTCCTATGTTTGTTTTGTGTGTCCTGTTTTGTTCTTGCCCCTTTTCTCTTCAGTCCAGTTTTCTGCAGTGGCTCTCTTTGCCTGCTGTGGGCAGTGTTTGGACCCCAGCAGGGGCTGGGCGCACTGTTCGGCCTGCTAAGTAAGACCTGGAGCCTCTACTGTTGGGCCTGAGTCAGCCTAAGCAGATCTGCAGTGCTTGGATGGGGCATGTACTTTTAAGAAGATGTGTCGCAGGCATTTCTAGCACCTGCCATCCTGCTTGCTACAAGGATTATGCCCTGCAAAATACATGGGTTAGGAGTCAAGGTGTTGGCGAGGGTTGTGCAGTTCTTCTGAGGGAGGGACCCCCACAGTGCTAGGACTGAGGCAAGTGTGACTAGGAGGGTGGATCCAATGAAGCACGTTGGGCGGGGCTTGGTGTAAGCAAGTTAGGTAGGGAGTGTCAGTGCCTCACTGCTTCCCAAAGGTGGCATGTCTTTAAGGTGAGGGGCAGGGTTCATATTCATATGCCAGCTCCTTTTTTCTAAGGGGTCTCTCTGAGATCCCCATGTCTCTGGAGAAGCTCTGTGATGAATAAATCACTCTCCCTTCCATGTGCTCCAGGCATTTTTCAAATTGCTGATTCTCTGCTGTATCTGTTCAGGCTGTTCAGAGTGCTGCCCCTTTAGGAGCAGGGACGCCACTTCCCGAGGCCCTCCAGGCTTTCCCAGAACCGAACCTGCAGATTTTCAGAATTCTAGGCTTTAAGTCCCATTGGTTCTAAGAACTCACAAAATTCGACTTATCTTACTTTCAAAGCCAAATGTTTTGGGGGTTCGTTGTCATCCCCATGCGGGGTTCCTGGTGTGATCATGTTTCTCGCCACTCACTGTACTCCTGGTTTCCACTCGTCTAGAGACAGCCACAGTAAATTGCATCTGACCTTCTTTGATGTGGTCCTTAGGTTGTGGAGTTCATCCTGCCGGTCTTCAGGTCATTTTCTGGATTACTCACGCTGATGTGAGCGCTATTTAGTTGTATTCCTGGAGGGTAAGCTAGGATCCTCCTACTCCACCATCTTCACCTCTCTCCCCTTCACATACATTTTTTTTAACATAATGCTATCACACACTTAATAGGTTACAGTATAGTGCAAACAGCACTTTTACATGCACTGGGAAACCCCAAAATTCATTTCATTCACTTTACTGTGATTTTCACTTCATTGTGGTGATTGGGAACAGAATCCACAGTGTGCCTATATTTACTAAACTGGATGATCTAGCTAAGGAGACCAGCCAGTGTTAATGGTGCCACCTTAATTCTAGTTGGCTGCAGTAAAACCTGAGAGAAGAAAAAAAGAACTGCTAAAAATAAAGAAAGAAGGTTTCTTGGATTTAAAAATAAAAATGTCTCTCATTCTTGCCTTCTCCATAAGTCTCAAATTAAGAAAGAGCTTTAAGGAGAAGATGAAACCCAGGGTGGGCTCGAAGATCCTTTGTTAACCCATCTGAAAAACTGAGGCAGTGCCTTAAGAACTATCTGGTAAGAAAAAAAAGGCTTTCTAGGGCTTCTAAGAATCTTAAGGAAGTTGTTTCTTAGCAGCCTGATGGGAAGCCCAATGGCTTATTTTGCAAACTTGTGGTATTAATTTTGTCTAAAGAAATGAATGAAAAAGTGGATTCATAAGAAAACTACAAATACATTTAAGTAATTGTATCATCTTGGTCTAAAAGAGAGAGAGAGACAATATCAAATGAAAAGTGGCCTGTGGGACCCTTAACTTCTATAATGCTGAAAGCAGGCTGGAAAAACTACTCATCTGCAAATAAGGGCTACATTTTATGGACAGGAAGCATGATGCAGAGGCAAACTGAAGACCCCAGAATTACTCCATGAACAATCATTCCCATAAAGTGAAACTAAGTCCCAATCAAAGAAATGGCAACATATGCCCAACTGGATTCAGAACTTCTATGGACCGGTGGCTCCTGAGTAGCTCCCATTTTCTCCCTTTTTCAGTGGAAGGTCCTATAGTGGTTAGCCTAGGCCTACAGTAGTACCCTATGATAGGTGTGTGAGGGACAATTACCCACTACCCTGTCTCTTTAATTCACACCAAAAAAATTACACTTGAGGAAAATACACAAGAAACCTCATCTGTACCTGAATCTGACTTGGATACAGAAACCCTGGACCCCCAACATGAGCCTGATTCTTTAATGTGACAAAGTCTGGAAGTTTTAGGGGAAGGGACTGAGTACATTTCTGCACATAAGAGAAAAGTAAATTCTTAGTCCCAGAAGAACTGTGACATACTGTATTTTCCAAAATATCAAAAGAGCTCTTGATCTTTGCCACTCTATCAAGAGATGGGATCTATTTCCTCCCTTTTGAACCTGGGTGGGACTTTGTGACTGACTTTAACTGCCAGACATGAAAATTAAGTGAGCCTTCAGAGGATTTCAACCCTTAGACTTCAAGTCACAATAGCTAATGCAAAAAGTGGAACAAAACCAAGTTATTTCCAGTAATCTCTAACCAAACTGCAGATTCACAAGGAAGATACATGTCATCAAGGTGTTCATCACAAGGTTTTTTTCAGAACTGCTGAAAGATGTGAAAAATTAAAAAGATAAAACAACCAGTGGAAAAACAAAAGGAATTATTAACTCCAGAAAAAGCAAAAAATTGTACCATAAAGGAAATGTAATCATAACAAAGTACTTGGCTCAGCAATGGGGAATATTTACAGAATTGAAGTAATGAAAATACCAAAATGAATTTAAGATCATGGTATCAGTCACTAAGAAAATGAAGGGAAAGGAACATTATGAAAGATGAAGATAACTAAAATCCTCATCAATCTTAACAGGAAGCTGATGTATATAATACCTAAAGTTAACAAACCAAGACATGTATGTATATATTATGTTACATTATTCAAAAAGATGGAGTTAAATATTGGGAAAGCTGCTAAAAGAAGAAAACGCTGAAAAGTACTGAAAAGTATGAATATATCTGTGTGAAGGTGGGAATGAAGAGAATTGCCTTTTAATATCATTTGAAAATTTAAACTATATTATGATTACTTTGATAAAAGTAAGTAAAAATGAATCTATACAAACTCTTTTTTTTGGTATAAATATACTTACTATGGAAATGCTGTTGAAGAAGGAGCTAAAACTGGAGGATTCTTCCAAAACTCATCCAATAGACTCTGAATAATTTTTCCAAGATCTGAGTGCATTGTAAACTAAAATTAACAGCAATACAGAATGATCAAAATCACTTCCAGAGCCAGTCTTATTAGGATAATGTCATTCTAAAACTTAATCTTAAATCTACTTCTGCACATCAAGAATTAAATGAAAAACAAAGGCTATTATGTCAAATGACCAGATTAGCCATCTATAACTTATAATATTTTCCTATAGACTCAATACCATAAATTAGTTGAAAATCTATTTAACCAACAACAGAGCTAAAATATTTCCACATTTTAAAAAATAATTTGAAGGTTTAAAGGTCAATACTGAGCGTACATTTAAGTTATAGTCCTTCACTTTAGTCATTTATGTATCCTAAGAACTTTAAGGCATATTTGAATTTTATCCCCTCTTAACAACTACAGAAAAATCTACTGTGAACCAAAGTTCTAACATTAACAGGTCCTCATCACAGAAAAACAAATAGCCTTCAAATCAGTATTATCTTTAGATAAAGTGACCTTTTCTTTTTGAAAATTACTTATTCCAAATGAGATTTTAAATGCATTTTAGATTTCTAAAATATGTAGTAGTAAAATAACATACCTGTTACACTACTCTAAAATAAATTCTACTATACACTTACATTGTTTACTAATGGAGAGGTAACATATACCCCTTGTTTATCCATTAAGTGATGTCGTATGGGCGGATAAACACTGATCACTGGCTTTTCCTGAGGAAATTGTGGAGGGAGCAATCTGTTAAATGTAGAACAGATGAAAAACAGACAAGTGTTATATTACAATAGTCATAATTCTAAAACAGAGTTAAAAGCAAATAAAATTTTCATGCTTTCCTCTGGATTAATTATTCACAGTAATAAGTGCTCTATTATGGTTGTTGATTGAAAATACACAAAGGATATACTTTAGCAACAAGATTATAAAGCAATTCAACACAGTAAAACCTTTATGTAGAAGATGAATACCCCAAGTTATAAGACATTCTTCACACCATGTCAATTAATTGCTTTCAAACATAATATAGCAAGCCATGCAAAATCTCAGATAAAATCAGATCAGGTATTTGTATCAGGTGAGCCATAGTAACCAGTCTGTCTATTGAACCACAGTTTCTGGCCATACAATTTTTTTGCGGTTTTCCTACTTATGAAATACTGCCAAGAATTATTATACCATCTATGGAATTTTTAAACAGTAAGTAGATAAACGCAAAAGCACTACAATTAAAACATTGTAGCTGTCATTATGCCTTGGTTCTATAAGGCTCTCTTGTAATTGTCCCCATTAACACAACCCTCCCATCTGTCAATCTCATGGTTTCAAATAATGAACAGTAAATTCTCAACACCAAAAAAAAAAAAAAAAAAAGGAAAAGAAAAGAAAAGAAAGAAAAAGAAAATATTAACATTTATGAACTGCCACAAATTTGAAATTCAGTATTGATGTCTTAAATAGATTTTACTGGCTATGGAAGTCTGATTTCTAAATCTCTTTAGAGAGATTTAGAAGAATATGCCCCATTAAGACTGTCTCTCTGTTCTCCGTTAGCTCAGAAAACGATTTATCTAGCAGCATTATCATGAAGAAAACTGGGTCCTTTTTGGCTTTTCCTACGTAGCCCTACCTAGGGCATTTGATGGAGATAAAACCACTTCATTCAAATAGTTAAAGATGTTAAACTAGTTTCGAAAATAAAAGACAAAGAATGGCCTTTGGAGCCCAAAAAAATCTGGGTTTGTATCCTGACTATGCTATTCACTACCTATGTGTCTGTAATTTGCCCAATTTGCAGTGCTGCTGTGAGGATTGAAAAAGCTCCTTTATCAAAATAACACAGCATAATGCTTGGCACTATTAAACATTCATACATTCATTCACTTATTCAGCTAGGATTTATAAGGCCTTCTCCATGTGGGTACTACGCTAGATAATGAAAATATGAAGATGAATAAACCATGGTTCTTGTCTTCAAGTTAGGTGCTTCTTACCTCATCCAAACACCTACTCTAGCACCCAGCCACCTAATGCAATTTGAGGTAATAACTTAATACTTTCATGCTAAAGACTAATAATTACACTTACAGTTATATGGGTACTTCAGCAATCATTCGGTCCAATCCTGTCTTTTAAATAACCTCACGACTATAATTTTTATCTTAATTTTTTTCTTTAATTAATAGATCAAATTCAGCCTTGAACTTTCTGGTTGATATAATTTATCTCTTGCTGAAGACTAGAATATTTTCACTTGTTTCTGATGCAGAGGTGAATATACCTCTAATAGTTTTCCATACATGGTCCCTTTGATTGTTTGTCATCATTTTCAGCCTTTCTCCTTTAGGCTACTTCTGGCTAAGACTTTAGTGCAAATCAATAAAAACAATGACAGTACTAAACACTATTATTACGTCTTCTTACTGCATTTCTTCTTGTATAGTTTCTTTCTTATAACCATACATTTTATAATGATGTCTTTAAAAATTTTTGTTTCATGGGGCACCTGGGTGGCTCAGTGGGTTAAGCCTCTGGCTTCAGCTGGGGTCAGGGTCCTGGGATTGAACCCTGCATCAGGCTCTCTGCTCAGCGAGTAGCCTGCTTCCCCCTCTTTCTCTGCCTGCTTTTCTGCCTACTTGGGATCTCTGTCTGTCAAATAAATAAAAATCTCTAAAAAAATTATAAAAATTTTTTTTTGTTTCACAAAACTGTGTGACTTTGGTAAGTTATAGATACTAGAAAAGGAATATTTTAAGTAAGCTCACATTAAACAATTTACTTCTAATAACTAAGAAACAAAATAATGAAAGGATTTTTAAAAGTACTAGTACATAAAAAATATAGGATAAATTCTACTCACATATTAATATTAATGGTCAGGTTGTTCACGGTGAATGGCAACCTGTATTCCACATCTTTCTGTATTTCAGCTATACTGTAGGAAAAAATTTGAGAGAAAAATTCACTGAAGTTACAAAACCATAAATGTTAAAGAATGTTAAATGTTTTTAGAGCCCACTAAAATTATTAATTTTAATCACCTAATCTAGATAGCCAATATAACTCACATCTTGAAGGAAAAATAACCACAGAAAGATTTATCAAATAAGGCAATAATATTCTGAGATATCCAAGTGTGTGTGTATTGGGGGGAGGTGGTAGAGGGTGATAGATTTTCAGGTAAAGTAGCAAAGAAAAAACTCTCATATTAATGCTAGATTGATTTACTATCACTTTATCTAATTCAACATTAGTAGAAACAATTGTTATCCCTCTGGCTAATATAAGTCAGCAAGACACCTGGGCTCTGATTATAACACTGCCACTACTCAGCTATATAGACAGATAGGGAAGTCTGGTCTGGGTCTTAGTAGTTTAAACTGAAAAGCCTGGATGAGAGGTGTTCTGTAGTCTTATGACAGAGACTGCTGGCTGCTTTCCAGAAACAAATAACCTCCCCTTCTTCCTAAGTGAGAGAAGTCTGATTTTACTCTGAGTAACAATGTTCTAGCCTTTTTTTGCAGCTAGCTGTTGCTATAGACTTAAGTTCCAGCCAATGAGATAGATACAGGGAGGTTGTGGGATAGAATTACTAGGAAAGCATCTAGAAGGGCGGAAAAAAAACTAGTATGAGTCCATTTGCCTCTCCTAACTCTACCTGATAGGGGCACTCTAACAGCCATCCTGGACCATGAAGGATCCTGAGAATGTTAGTCATACACTAGGGAGAGCTAAGCAGAAAGAAAGAAGTATCTTGGGTCTTTAATGACTAAGGAATTGTCAAACTGAATTTCTTTTTTGTGTGAGGAAAAAAAGTCCTCTCTTATTTAACTCAGTATTTTGGAAGTCTTGGCTAGTAGCCACTGAATAGAATTGCCAACTCACAGAATTTCCTTGTATTTTAACATTCTACATTTAGAATTTAATTTACTTTATTGCTAATTGCAGGGATACATTATTACAATTATAATCTAGCAACCAAATCTTCTGGGGACTTACTTCAAATTCTAATGAACATTCACAGTATTTCCAAAGGGAAAAATGTTAAGTAGTATTCCTGAGTTAAGGCTGAGAAGAACCTTAATATTCAAAAAGACATGAAACTTTTTCAAGCATGAATACCACTGGAAGATCTAGTGTTACATGATAATTAACTTTTCATTCTTTTGGTTGCTTCCACTAATGTTCTATACTGACATCCCATGGAATGGGGTTAGGATTGAGATGAAGAAACAGCTGAGAAAAGACTGAAAAAGTTATTCAATATTAGGACTTCCACCGTTTTTGTTTTTTAATATTTTATTTATTTGACAGAGAGAAATCACAACTAGGCAGAGAGGCAGGCAGAGAGAGAGGAGGAAGCAGGCTCCCTGCAGAGCAGAGAGCCCGATGTGGGGCTCGATCCCAGGACCCTGGGATCACGACCCAGGCCAAAGGCAGCGGCTTAACCCACTGAGCCACCCAGGCGCCCCAGGACTTCCACCGTTTTATAGAGGTTTCTCTTTGGGGTTCAGTTATGGACTAGAATACTGACAACCTCCTCAGTCGTAGGAACACCTTATAATCAATTAAATGGCTTAAGCTTTCTATTCCTTTATATTATATTAGGACTCTAAGGTATAAATGCTTCAAGGGAAACTGGCATCCATCAGCTATAAGCTAAACAGAACATCTTCACTATTAAAAGTTTGACCTCCTAAGTCAACCTCCCCCCACTTCAAATTCTCCCTCTAAACACTTTACTTACGTGATCATATGCAAATTACTTAACCTAAGTCTTATCTCTCAAATGGAAAATAGGGATGTTAAAAGTATTTATCTACCTAAAACAGTTGTTAGATTAAATGAGAGAATGCTCTCGTAAAGCCCACCCCAAAATACCATAATTTTTCAATACATGTTAGCTATTATTAAACATGCATTTTGAACATACATCTAGGTTGGAGCCTGTCTAAATTTGTGGTATCCAAGTTTTAATTCTCTTTTTTAGTGTATTTTTATAGCAAACAAATTAAAGTGAATTTGATTAAAATAATTTTTACTTAAATTATTGGCTAGGAGTGTTTTCACTGTCTCTACAATTAGAATGTTGACATTAAGTTTTGGCAAGTCTCCTTCACAAATGAGGTATAATAAATAACTGAAAGCAATACTTGTAATATTAGTGAGGTGAACTATCATTAACAAATTCCAGTATAGGGTTAGTGATGGCAGCTGTGAGAGTTCAAGCCATGCTACTGCCAAATATGACAGCATCTTGAACATTTTCAGCAGGAGTCTGAGAAAAGAGAAGCAGGAAGGCTACTCTAACCTCCTCCCTGCCTCATACTTCTTCCCTGAAAGAGAACATAAAAATCCTCATGTGAAATATGCCATCCTCATACCAAGAGGATGAGGTGGCTCAGTGGGTCTGCCTTTAGCTCTGCCTTCAGCTCAGGTCATGATCCCAGGGTCCTGGGATTGAGCCCCCGCATCCGCTCTCTGCTCAGCACGGAGCCTGCTCCCCCCCCCCCCCCGCCCCGCCCCACCTGCCTCTCTTCCTACTTGTGATCTCTGTTTGTCAAATAAATAAATAAAATCTTTAAAAAAAAAAAAAGAATTGTTCTTCCTTCCTCTCCCTGAGTTAAATCCTACACTTTGCTAAACACTCAAATCAACTCTCCTTTTCTCTGAGCAATTAAAAAAAAAAATTAAATTTCATTTAATCCAACAACTGTTTTAGGTAGATAGAGAAAATTGTTTTTTACATTGTCTTTTTAAAATGGCTGTAAATAATATTTTACTACATTGTTTAACCTGTTCTCTATAATTATTGAGACTGTTTCCAATTTTTACTATTATAAATTATGCTTTAACATTCTTTGCAGCTTTATCTTTGAGCTGACAGAAGTATTTTGGATGTAAATACACACACAAATTTTAAAGTAATACTGTAATCACACTATAAGAGCAAATCCGAATGACCTTCCATTAATACTTTTATGTTCTAGGTTCTCTAAGAGAAGTGAATTACTAAGATATTGCCTCATTGACTCTGAATAGGTCTGGGATTAAAGAAAGCTGAAACAACTGATAACTATTAGTCGAATGTGTGATTAACTGGCATCCTCATTTCTTTGATAGTCCTTGAAACTATAAACAAACAGACCCCTGAGATGCAACAGAAGCACTAGTTATGGTTAAGAGATTCCTTTTGTAGTACAATCACTTATCTTCAACTTCACACTTGTGTCAACTTAAATTTTAAAAGAAAGACTTGGTTCAACTAAATAGCTACCAAATATTCACCATCTTGCAAGGAAACATAAATACAGAAATATGTGTGGTCTTTGAAGGGGCACACAGCAATAAATAAGAAACAACCAAATGACTAAAAGGGGTCTAATTCATGATACTGATAGCATGCATTTCTCAGTGTTGGGTAAATCAAGGAATATTTATAGGTGAACCTTGCAAATAAAGGACTCAGTTGCTTCAATAAAGATGGTAGATTGAGATTAAGCAACTTCCCTTTCCCTCCTAAATCTCTAGGAAACATCACAAAAGATGAAACAACCAAATATGTAACAGTGCTGGAAAGCAAAGAGTAAAGCAGACAAATTCTGAGGAATTCCTATAAGATAAAAAAGATGGGATTAGATTTAAGGAAAAGGGTGATAACAAGGGGGAAAAAAGGAGAGAAAAAAAAAGTAAATACAGGAACTGATGACAAGCTAAAATGTAAGACCAACACAAAGTAGGAGCAGTATGAAGGTTTTCCAAGCCTTTAAAGAAAGTCAGTGCACACCAAGAGTATGGAAGGCTGGTCAGGAGCATTTCTCAGGATAATGAATGGGAAGATGTGTGCAACAGCAGGTAGGATAAAGCACTCTCCTCTTTTCCCTCCTTGTTCCAACCAATAGGTGGCACTAATATCTGTACCCAAAGTAGCCTCGAAAGTAGCAGGGCTTTAGGAAGCTACTGACGTGCATGGAGCCTCCGTTTCCAGAAAACAACTATCAGCTTGTCTCATATTGGAGCAAATCATTCTTTTTCATTCATCACCAGAGGCAGACTATGATAAATAGATAGAGATAAATATCCACCAACACGTCAACAAGGAATCTCAAACACTGAAATAAACACATCAAAGAGGTGTAAACAAAGCAAAATGAAGCAAGGCAGCCACTAAACTCAAGAAGCCCAAAACACAAAAGTTAATTGGGCAAACAGAAGACTCCAAATTTGTGTAATATCCTCAGAGAAACAAAATAGCACTTGCATTCACACACAGACAATGCAATTGATATGAAAATGAAAAAATAAGACACTGGAAATTTAAAACAAATGCTCAAATAAATGGTTTGGTGCTGTTTGGAAAATGTTTCATACTATATATTCTTTTCTTGAAGAATACTGATGCATTTTAGCTTATTAAAGGCTTTGGGAAATTCTAAAGCACATGATTTTTTGTTTCTTCAATGTGTTTGACATGGACCACATATTTCACAGTATTCTTTGAACAGTGTTGTGTGGAACACAGGATAATGAAACAGATGTGTAAAAAGCTTTAGGAACACAAATGAAAGCACCTAACCACAAGGGTAGGGGTGGTGGAGTCTTCCAGGAAATAAAATAATAAATATCTGAACTACATTTAAAATTCAAGAAAGAATTAACATGCAGGAAAGAGAATCAGCAAAATGAAGTAGACATTCTAGATAGAAGAAACACCATAGGAAAAATTTCATGTATGAAATATCGTTGCATCTCTAAAGTCTCCATATCCTTTGCCATTAAAAACTTCACACCCGGGGCACCTGGGTGGCTCAGTGGGTTAAAGCCTCTGCCTTCGGCTCGGGTCATGATCCCAGGGTCCTGGGATCGAGCCCCACATCAGGCTCTCTGCTCCGCAGGGAGCCTGCTTCCTCCTCTCTCTCTGCCTGCCTCTCTGCCTAGTTGTGATTTCTCTCTGTCAAATAAATAAAATATAAAAAAACAAACAAACAAACAAACAAACAAAAAAACTTCACACCCTCACAGTCACTTTAAAATGAAAAAGAGGGCCAAAATGGAGACACTTGGGCCAAGTCACCACAAAGGAGCTTAATACCTAACTTAACTGCAACCTCCTTAGAACTGTAGTCTTAACCAGTCAGTTAGTTCAGGAATTTTCTGAACAGCATTAAAAGAGGTGATCTGTGACATGGGCCTTCTCCATCCTCTGCCCCCAGATAACACCCCACCTAATTAGACTCCCTGACCTTTACCCCTAGGGAAAGGTGCCCTTGGCTGGTAGAATCCTTTATTTTGCTAATAACTTCCCTGCTCCACCATTCGTCCTACCCTACATTCTGTACAACTACTGGGAGCTCCCACTACTAGCTAGATGGGATGCTGCCCAATTCATGAATCATTTAATGAAGCCAACTACCTCTTCAAAATTTACTCGGCTTTGATTTTTAACAGATTTGGTGGCAGCAATAGGATCTGAAGTGAACTTCTAAAGTCCTCTGGGGATAAAGGGAAACAAAGGCCTGGCACTCTGTGAACCTTTCCAAGTTCAGTATCTTGCGATTCATTTCCAAGGACCTTTGGTGAGCAACTCTGGGTTTGAGCTTCACTTTCTTTGCATTTGAGTTTGGGTCTAACTGGTTTTCCAGTCCAGGGTTAAGGAATCAGTCTACATGGGTCCAGGGTTAAAGAATCCGCAGCCTAGACGAGGCTCTAACAGAGCTGCAGTGCTTAGCCCTTGGTTCAATCTACAGTTCCACACTGGAATCCCTTCTCCAGTTATAGTCTGCAGTTCCCGTTGACTGGCATTTGCTGGTTTAGTTCTTTTCCCAGTTCCAGTCTACAGCCTCCATCTACTAGAGTCTGCTGCTCAGCCTATTGGGAACTGCTGGTGGCCACTGGCTGGAGTTGGATTGGGTCTGACTTAAGAACCAGACTGGGTGTAGGAACAGACTGGGTCTGATCTGAGCTGGACTGGGTCCAGTATGAGACTTGTGGTATTGGTTTTTTGTTTGTTTGTTTGTTTGTTTTTATTTATTTGACAGAGATCACAAGTAAGCAGAGAGGCAGGTAGGCATAGAGAGAGAAGGGGAAGCAGGCTCCCTGCTGAGCAGAGAGCCCAATGCGGGCCGATCCTGGGACCCTGAGATCATGACCTGAGCTGAAGGCAGAGGCTTAACCAACTGAGCCACCCAGTTGCCCTGACTTGTGGTATTGTAAAGACTAATTGATAATGGGAGTCTCAGAAGCCAGAAATAAGGCTGCAAACACTGGTAGATATGGGTCAAGCACTTAAATTCAAAGGCTATTAGAGCACTCGCCATCTCTGGAAGACCTCTGGGATAAAATAAGCTGGTCACATTAATGGGTTCGATTGACACTAGGTCATCTACCAGCCTCAAACAATTTCTGTTCAATGAGGTACACTGCAAAACACCCCACAATTCCCAACATCATTCCATGTCCCCCTTAGGTATTAGCTTGATTCTGAGAAACCCAGAGGCCTAGCTAAAAAAAATGGGGGAAGGGGGATCCTCCATATCCAGAGTTGAACAGGCCAACTCTGGCATACCTGCTTACTTTATGTCTAAAAACTGTAGTCCCAGAAGTCGTGAATTTTTAGTTAAATCACAAGATCTTACTAAAATCAACCTAGGATTACAACGGCCATTATGATCAATTCTCCAATTAGAGAAATGATTTAAGAAGTACACTTGAAAGCAAGGGTTCTTAAACAGAATGGGATACCTATTTTATTTGGTATGCAGAAGCCACCAAAAGGTTTCAAAATTCCAAAGTTGCATTGATTCACTGCGAAAGAACAATGAAAAAGAAAGGTACCGAAAACAGAAGACTCAGACTAACATATAAGACTGCATTAATTCCTTCTGCTCTCTTCTTTTGAGTACTCTTTCTAGTAATCCTCCATCTGAATCGTCTTTTGATTCTGAAGAGACTATTAGTTACCATTGAGATAAAGACCGCCACAGGCTACAGGCAATCCCCTATAGGTATCTTTCACTCCTCAGTTACAGGCCAAACTAACAGCTATAGTTAAATGATTTTTTAAACCCACAGAAGAGGGGCGCCTGGGTGGCTCAGTGGGTTAAGCCGCTGCCTTCGGCTCGGGTCATGATCTCAGGGTCCTGGGATCGAGTCCCGCATGGGGCTCTCTGCTTAGCGGGGAGCCTGCTTCCCTCTCTCTCTCTCTCTGCCTGCCTCTCTGCCTACTTCTGATCTCTCTTTGTCAAATAAATAAATAAAATCTTTAAAAAAAAAAAAAAAAAAAAAAATAAACCCACAGAAGATTCTCAAAAGATCTTGTAAATAAATCACCTCCTGAGCCCAATACAGGAAAAAAAAAAAAAAAGATATTCCCTTCCTTTCCAAACCAGAACCATTGATTATTAATCCTCTGTCTCCCCAGTATAGCTACTCCCTTCTTGATTGTTCTGTTTTTTTTTTTTTTTTTTAAGATTTATTTATTTGACAGATAGAGATTACAAGTAGGCAGAGAGAGAGAGGAGGCAGAGAGAGAGAGGAGGAAGCAGGCTCCCAGCCAAGTAGAGAGCCCGATGCGGGGCTCGATCCCAGGACCCTGGGATCATGACCTGAGCTGAAGGCAGAGGCTTTAACCCGCTGAGCCACCCAGGCGCCCCTTGATTGTTCTGTTTTATGTCCTAAGAATTTGGCTTGGTTTTCAGCCTGCCTGCACAGGCAGGTTGTTTGGCTAAATTTGTTGAGTGGCTCTAGATCTGGTAAAGATCTTATCTTTTGCACCCTCTCTGAGGATGCTGCTAGGGTACCTTAGATTGTTTAAAACCACCAGAAATATTTACTGGATGTCCTAGCTAAATCCTGATCAGATACTTGAGAGGATTTATTAATTCTGTAATCAGAAATGTGGCTAAATTTGGGGTGCCTGGGTGGCTCAGTTGTTAAGTATCTGCCTTCAGCTCAGGTCATGTTCCCAGGGTCCTGGGTCAAGCCACACACTGGGGTCCCTGCTAAGTGGGGAGTCTGCTTCTCCCTCTCCCTCTTCCCTCCTCACCCCTCACTGCTGCTCACTCTTCTCTCTACTATCTCTCTCTCAAATAAATGAAATCTTAAAAAGAAAGAAGGAAGGAAAGGAAGGAATGAAGGAATATGGCCAAATTAGAAGCTGATATTCAGAGCCTGAAAATAATTTTTTTCTTTTTTTTGAGACTTCTCCCCTAAGCTAAATGTACCCAGATGGGCAAAAACACATAGGTGGATGGGTGTAAGTGTCCCTTGATACCATTTAGGTGGCAACTTAATTCTTTGAGGAATTAAAAACAGCTAAACCTGTTTTGTTAATATGTTATCACCTTAGGTATGTCAGAATGGAGAAAATAAAAAAGACAAGAAATAATGAGTACTGGTGAGGATATGGAGAAAAAGGAACCCTCATACACTATTAGTGGGAACATAAACTGGCACAATCACTGTGCAAAACAGTGTGGAAGTTCCTCAAAAAAGTAAAAATAGGAATCCTATTTGATCCAGTAATTCCAAGACTAGGTATTTATCAAAATAAAACAAAAACCTAATTTGAAAAGATACATGCACCTCATTTATAGTAGCCAAGCTATGGAAGCAACCTAAGTGTTCATCGATGGATGGATAAGAAAGATATGGTACCATATGCAATGGAATATTACTCACCCATAAAAAAGGATTGGTTCTTGCCATTTGAGACAACATGGATGGACCAAGAAGGTATTATGATAAATGAAGTAAATCAAATTGAAAAAAATAAATGCCATATGATTTCACTCATATGTAAATCTAAAAAAACAAATGAATAAAGATACAAAAAGCACAATCAGCTGCCAGATGGAAGGAGGGTAGGGGTATGCATAAAATGCATGAGGGGGGGGTGGGAGATTCAGGCTTCCAGTTACAGAATGACTAAGTCATGGGAATAAAAGGCACAGCACAGGAAATACTGTCAATGTAAGTGTTATATGGCAAGAAATGGTAGCTTCACTTGTAATGAGCATAAGGTATAGAGAAGCTGAATCATCATGTTGTAGACCTGAAACTAATGTAACACTGTGTGTCAACTACACTAAAAAAATTTTTCTTAAGTATAAGGGTTCAAACTTTCATATTACATTAAAACTTTGCCCTAAAATTAAAAAATAATATGGAAAAACTTAGATGTAGTTTCTTTTATAACTAGTGAGTTTTATGTTTTCATACCTAATTCACGGCAGCAATTTAAAGCTATAAGCTAGGAGATCTCTCTCTGCATCTGTATGTTTACGTGTGCCTCTTTCTATATATAGTAAATATATGGTATGTTCTACCACCAGATGGTATTCTTAAAATTAAATTGTAAATTTAGTTGGCTTAAATTGTGATTTCTCTCTGTCAAATAAATAAATCCTTAAAAAAAAATTTTAAAAAAAAAAAAAAAAAAAAAAAAAAAAAAGATCTATTAAATTGGCTTAAGGAAAATTAACTGCTTATAAAAATTAAATTCTCAGAAATATAACAAAAACACCCACATGTTTTTCAAGTACTGGGATAATCTTCTAGCAAATTAAAGCTAGTTTAAATTCATTGGTTTAATTAAAACAGGCTTGCCTCTAGAGTTATCAATATTGAATATAATGGAGATAAATTTCACTCTACCTGAATTTGCAATTATATCCGTTATAATTTGTCAGCAAAAATACCTTATAATCATGGCTGATTTTGTCTAATGTCTCATAAAGTTTTTTAACTAGTCTAAAACTTAGATTTTAAGTAATCTAAACAATCTAAACATGATTGTTGGGGAAAATGATTTAGATGTAAGTGGGATATACAAATTTACAGATAAGTTTTTTAGCAATTATACTTTATGGTATATGGGTGCTTAAAAAAAGTTTCCGTATCTCTTTGCTTGAAATTTTAGGTCTTGCTAACTTAAATTAAATGATGGAAATGTGGGCGCCTGGGTAGCTCAGTGCCTTCAGCTCAGGCCATGATCCCACAGCCCCCCATCAGGCTCTTGGCTTGGCAGGGAGTCTGCTTCTTCCTCTGACCACCCCCCACCCCCGTCTCTCAAATAACTCTGCCTGCCTCTCTGCCTACTTGTGATCTCTGTCGGATAAATAAATAAAATCTTTAAAAAAAATAAAATAAAATAAAATAAAATATTTAAATGATGGAAATGTATTGAATATTTAGATTATTTCCAAGTAAGATAAAATACTGTTATTGAACATAGGCTTATTTACTTTTGGTTTATTACAAAGAAGCTAAAAGATATTTAGGTTTGTTAATTCCACACTGGAAAACTGAAAAAAAGCATATATTTCTAGAAATTATGAAATTTATTCATAATTTCTCAATCTAAAAATGCTGGTAAGCATTTTTCATTCACCATTTCGTCATCTCATTCATTACTTCTTAGTTTTCACTAGAAATGAAGATTTCTAAGGGCTAAGAATTCTAATGAATGTTATTACAACTCCTACAAACAAAGGAAACATCTTTGTATATGAAGAAAGTAAAATGTGTGTTTTTAGTATGAGAAGGAATAAGGAATGGAGATGCATTTTCTCATTGAAGGAAAAAACAGTAATTTTGTCCTAAAGTGAGGCTATAGTTGTTTAAAGAAAAAGAAGAGGACAAAATCTGAACATGAAAAACAAAAAATGAACTTTTAAAGTTTGTGAAAAAGGTTATCTTTGGAAAGGTCAGGACTAAGATTAAAATGAGTAAGTTTAAATACCCAAAACAAGTTGGTACAAAAGTAGAATTTTATTTTCTGTTAAAATGTCAAAAGCTCGGGGTGCCTGGGTGGCTCAGTGGGTTAAAGCCTCTGCCTTCGGCTCAGGACATGATCCCAGGGTCCTGGGATCGAGCCCCACATCGGGCTCTCTGCTCTGCAGGGAGCCTGCTTCCTCCTCTCTCTCTGTCTGCCTCTCTGCCTAGTTGTGATTTCTCTCTGTTAAATAAATAAAATATTTAAAAAAAAATGTCAAAAGCTCTTTTTGGGACTTTGGATCTGCTTTTGATAATAGATTGTTAAAGTATCTTTACCTTTTAAATATTAAGTTTCATAATGATCTGTGATCTTATTTAAGCAAACTTGAAAAACTTTTTTTTTTTTTTGTATTTTTGACAAAGTTCCCAAAACCAAATTCTAAATGAAGTCTTTTTGACCGGTAAGAAATGTTGGAGTGCTTCCAAAAGTGTCCCTGGAACATGCCAAAAAAACCTGTTAAACTAATTAGACTTATCTGATGTATTAAATTACATGGGAAGCATGATCAAGTAAGAAGTAATACTGTGTCTTCTTCATATTGTATTTGTAAGATTGTGGCGTATGTGCATAAAGTTCATTTCACTTCTAGAAAAACTGCCCCTCACTGTCCGATTCTGCCATCCTAATGTCCTTGTAACAAAAGTCTGCTCTTGAATCAGAGAAATTAAGATGGGTCAGCAATGGCTGTAAGACAAATCAACAGTTGGGGCTATGGGAAACCAAAGATGGCTGATTTGTAATTTTCAGCTTCCAGACAAATCCCATTTTTCGGTTTTTGCATTCCTTCACCTACCATAGTGCACTTAAGATGACTAAAATTATAAGCTAAGACTGATGGCGAGATTTCTACCTGTCAGGACCATAATCCTGGAAAAGTAATTTTTGCACCAAGAGGCCTCAGATCTCCTCTCTCTGGACCCTTCAAGCACCTGCTGTTGGGCTGCATTCAACTGCCTTTTAGTGTGGGTTATCAATACGTTCTTGTTACTGCGTTTTCCGAATGGGCTGAAGCCTTCCCCTGTTGCAAAGCTAATGTCCTCCCAGTGGCAAAGAAAAAGACAATGTTTCCCGGTTAGGGTGTACCTTCCACAATATCCAGTCAGTGATCAAGGCATCCACTTCTCTGGACAAATTATACAAGCCTTCATGAAAAGTCTGCAAACTTCTTGGCATTACCACAATCTCTATCACCCTCAACCAGACAAGGTCAAGAAAACCAATGAGATCCTTAAAATTTCCAAACTTGAAACTACTGGGCCTCCCTGACTTAACATACTGCCTTTGATACTGTGGACTAATCAGAGTACCCCATTTGGAAAACAAACTGAACAAACTTATCCACACAAGATAGTCACTAGCAGACCAATATCTATTGGCTGATCCTGTGTCTCATGCTAATATGACCAAAAACTACAAGGGTCTAATGTCTCATGCTCAAGCCCATCATCAACAGGGTAGAAAATCCTTCCCAGACCCCAATTCACTGGTTATAGTCTAGGGCCTGGTGACTGAGTATTCTGAAAACAATATCAGAGGAAGACAGCACTTAAGTCTTGTTGAAAGGATCCTTACTAAGTGCTCCCGACCACTTCTACAAACTAGAAGATGCTGGAGACCTCTGGATCAAATTGCCAAGGAAGTAGCTGCAAGGTAGACTACTTCTAAAATTACAACACAACAAATCAAGGCTTCATACTTTAACTAAACATGAAACCATGAAACCCTTCTCCTTTTTGTACCTTTACCCTGGCATTTGCCTGCAAAGATAATACCCTCATTTATATCTCCCTGGCCACCGCTAAGGGGGTAATCTCTGGAACTTAGAGCAAACTTTTACTGCAGGCTAGGAAAAAAATCTAACCGTGCTCCTAACTTTTCACAAGCAAAATAAGATATTTCAATGATTGACTCTCCTGAGTTTACACTGTTGAGTTAGAAAGGACCTACAAGGGGCGCCTGGGTGGCTCAGTGGTTTGGGCCACTGCCTTTGGCTCGGGTCATGATCTTGGGGTCCTGGGATCGAGTCCCGCGTCGGGCTCTCTGCTCGGCGGGGAGCCTGCTTCCCTCTCACTCTCTCTGCTTGCCTCTCTGCCTACTTGTGATCTCTCTCTGTCAAATAAATAAATAAAATCTTTAAAAAAAAAAAAAAAAAAAAAGAAAGGACCTACAAGGAAGGAGGCTTTCATGATTCAGCGTTCACTCCTTTTGGCAGGTCCCTACCACCCTGGCTGGGGATACATATAAATGAGATTATGATCTGGAACTTCTTAATTCCTGAAATTATAGAATCCACTGTTAAAGCAATAGCTTCCCAGTAGAAACCCTTACATTCTCTGGCCAAAGTTTGCCCCTCCCCACAAAGTTCTTGACAATAGGATAGCCCGTGATTATCTTTTAGCTGAGTAAGGTTATCTGCTAGGAACAACATCACCTCCTGTCTGCTTGTGGATTAATACTTCTGGGGTAGTTGAAACTCCATTATATAAAATCACTGAGCAAACCACTTGCCTTGAGTGACTCCTTCAACAAGGTCTTTCTTTGACTGGTTTGGGTTTTAGGGACAATAGTTCCAAAGTGCACTCCAAAAACTGGGAATTACCCTGTTTACAGTTATCATAAAAATCTCCCTGGTGCACCATATCCTTTCAAAAGCTTTAAATGTGTATTTGCAGCTGCTAACTACAACTCCAAGACCAGAACCTCAAAGTGACGAGAATAACCCACTCCTGTGACCTGTGAACACTGTAGGCAGATATGGCTAAAAGTCCCCATCAAAAGAAAGAAGAGGCACAACTTTAGGGACACAACAAAAGTTATTTCAGGTTCCCAGCTATTTTTATGGCCTATGCCCCATCAACTGGCTCTACGTGACCAAGAGCACTTCTTGCAGAAGCCACGGGAATTGCAAAGGAATGCAAAACCTCAGGAGTCTGCATCATTCTCTATCAGGCCAGGAAATAGTCTAGCCATATCAGTGACAATAAATCAATGGTAAAACTCCAGCACTGGTTCAAAAGTAAAAGCTGACCTAAGGTACATTCTTAAGTCGTTTTTTTTGTTTTGTTTTGTTTTAATTCCCCTCCCCCCACCTTGAGCACTCAACAACGTGCTAACTAGAGCTAGAGAATTCATGATGCTGACCCTTGCTGGCTCTCTTAACGTCAACCAACTAGGACTTGGACTCTTCCAACTTAGGATGACTTTTGCCCTAATTCTGTACTGAATCCCCCTTTGAAAAGTACCTCCACCAATATGTATGCACCCTTAGCTTAAAAACTTCCCTAATTTGGGCGCCTGGGTGGCTCAGTGGTTTAAGCCTCTGCCTTCGGCTCAGGTCATGATCTCAGGGTCCTGGGATCGAGCCCCGCGTCGGGCTCTCTGCTCAGTGGGGAGCCTGTTTCTCCCTCTCTCTCTGCCTGCCTCTCTGCCTACTTGTGACCTCTCTCTCTCTCTGTCAAATAAATGAATAAAAAAAATAAAACAAAACAAAACTTCCCTAATTTTGTTGTTCAGAGAGACAATGCTTTGGGAAATATTCCCAGTATTTTCCTTACCTGTTGCAAGTAAAATTTCTCCTTTTCCACTCTTCAACATGGTTGTACTTTTGCTGACGCCCACCAAGACATGGACCCAGTTTTGGGTTACAATACCAAGGTGTTAAGCAATAAAGTCATGACCTATGGATGTCATAAGAAGAAGCAACAAAAACTTGGGAGAACTTCAGAGCCATGGCTGAGAGCAGCGCTAAAGCCTTAAATTTTGACTAAGTCCCTTAGCTAAGCTGAAAGTCTGATCAAAAGGGGAGAAATTATTAAAAAGAAAACCAAAGGCTAAAAAGGAGCTTCTCATGCCAAGTCACCTTGCCTCCAGAAAATTCCTGATCAGCACTAATGAAGTAATCTATCATATGGACCCTCCCTCTCCATCCCCAAAGGAAGAGAAGTAATCCAATAAAACTCCTTGCCCTTCCCCACAAGGGAAAGTGACTTCACCTGGAACAGTTCTTTACTTTTGCTAATAACTTCCCTGCCCCACTCTCTTTACTACAAAAAACCTTCCCTTTGGAACAACTCCTTGGAGCTCCCCTCTACTTGCTAGATGTGATGCTGCCCAATTCATGAATCATTAAGTAAAGCCAACTAGATCTTCAAATTTAACTCAATTGAATTTTGTTTTTTAACAGTCTGCTGACTGCTTCCATTAGTCACATCACCATCTTCTGTGAAAACCAGGCATTAAGCTGAGGCGGCTGGGCTTTTCTGAGCAAGAGTTAAGAAACTACTGTAAGGAGTACACGAGTCATATTTGAATTTTAGAAAGAGTACTCTGATGGCCATGTGGGGAAAAAAAAAAATCGAGACTGAAGGCAGAGAAAATAGTTAGAACCCAGTGGTAGTAGGGATAGACTGAGTGGAAACAGGATGACCAGGTTTTTGGCTTAGGTAACAGACAGTATAGGGCTTGGAAGAAGTTGAGGGGCACAAGCGGACGAGTAGATGTGGCTGGATTAAACTAGCAATGAAGAAATGACTGCTTGTGTGGTTAATTCTTTTAAGCAAGTATGGACTGACACTACTAAGGGGAAAATTAACTAAAGAGAGTACTTGAGGTGTTATGATCTATACAGGTAAGATTTTCTTAAATGATAATATGATTCATTATCTCATATACTGTGCAACTGTAATATTTAATCATGAGTTATAAACGGACTATATGATTTAATGTATCAAATTACGATCAACTTAATTATGGGACTGTTTGACATACATAATTTTAAAGTTCACTCTAAGAGCACAATGTCCCTTTTTAGAGTCACAGTGTTGACGTTTTGTAGATTTCTACAGCTTCAGTAGGCATAGCAACTTCTTATAGGATTTTTTTTATTGTAACAAGTTAAGTTGATTTCCTTCCACAGAGAAGTTTTAATCTCAAATACCTAAAAGATAACATACCGTTGCTTGTAGCACAAAAGGGAGTAATCCCAAACCAGGAAAATGGAGACAGGATTTCTGCCAGTAAATGAGGCAGCTACTTTTCCGCTCAAAGCAAATGTTGCTATGTGGAAGAACTGTTGTCAGAGCTTCCAGATCTTTGTATTTTAAAAGAAAAATTGGAGGGGGGCAGGGGTTCTACAGGAAATCTCTAAATGTGCTACTTAATTTTGTGTGAACCTAAAACTGCCCTAAATAAAGTCTTGTTCTTTTTGAAAGTTGAAAATTTGGATATTTTAATGAAAAATCTCAGAATTATAAACGTCAGCTATGGATCCATATTTTTAAAAGTATGTAATATTGAACAGGTTAAAACAACACATATCTTCTCATTACAAATCTGTTGTGTTACCAATTATGTGTATGAGTCCTTTTGAGCCAACAATAAAATCTATAGATAAAAACTTACGGAATTTAGGCTTACTCAGAAACCCATGAGTTTAGAGGAGAAAGTTTTATTAACTGTGAACAAGCGGTTAAACTTAATAGCTATACGGAAGACAACTTCCTCTCTGAGGAAGTTATAAGGCTAAAGGATTGGGCAATCAGAATGAATAATGGTATTCAAGGAAAAGAAAATTCCAAAACAATTCTTAAAGACTATGCAGATTGGCACCATTATTTTTAAGAAACAAAAATAACTATTTGCCAAGTACCTGCTAGTTTCTTTCATGTATTATATCTAAAATCCTTCAAAACAGGTACATTTCATGTGAGAAAGCTATCTGAAATGGACTTGCTTATTGAATGGCAAGTCAGAAGTATTCCTGCCATAGGCAAATGAGCTGTGAGATTGTGAGGGATTCACAAACAATAAGCTGAGAAGAAGCATGTAGGATAAGAGGCAAAGGTTCCATGCCTATTGATCTATGCAGTGGAAAGAAGGAATATAATTTGTCATATGCTTAATATGTGCCAGGTACTCTAATAAATGCTCATAAATATCACATAAATATTAACAGTCTTTCATGATAGGAAACATAATTCCTGATTTTACAAATGGGAACTGGAGGCTCAGAGAAGTTGAGTAACTTGCCAAAAGGTCACATTGCTATCATGTGTCAGAGCCAAATGAGAATCCAGGTCAGTTTGATTACAAAGCTTTCATTCACCTAAGTCATGCTGCTTTTCCTAGGGCATAATTTTTGTTTACTTCCATTTATGTTGCTCGAATTCATTTTGTCTCTTATCTCTAAGAGAGTGTTCACATCCAGGAATCTGAGGAAGCAATACAGACTTTCAGAGTTGGGCAGGGCAATAAGAGATCAAACAATTAATCCTTTACTTCAAGGGTCCTAAGGCCTATTAAGGTTATGTGAGCATCCAAGGTTGCCCTGCGAGTTAATGGTACATCAGTGTCTTCTTACTTCTGGTTCAGAGCCTCTTTCATTAAGACTATTCATGAAGACTTCATTGTAATAGAGTGAGAGAGAACAATTAGTTCTGACAAACATAACTCCCAAATTAGATTTCCTTATTAAATATAAAATAAAAATAGCACCAGAATTACCATGTAATTATTAAAATGAACGTAGAAGTCCTTTACTTGAGAGAGCTGATACCCCTAAGTAAAAGGTAATAAAGATTACTATTGGTATGACTGAGTTTACATAGTTAATTACCATTCCCAGCACAGCTCCAGGTTACTGTTTTAGAGCTAAGGAAATAAAAGAAGTTAATTAACTTAAATACTGTTAAAAAGAGAAGCCAGGACAGTCAAAATGGTTAACTGTTAAGACCATCAGTTTTTAGCATTTTTTGATTATAGTACAATGTAGGGAAATAATTAACAGCTTCACTTCTGAAGAATCTTCAAATATTGGGATTAGTGAGTAACACTTGGGATATTTTCAATTGCAAGTAACTGAAAACCCAGGTTCAAAGTGGCTTAAACAGTGAGGGGTTACCAAACTTAAAGTGGACTAAGTCCAGAGGCATCAAAGATTCCAAACCTGGTTAATTTGGTATCACAATATTGTCATGGACATTCCCTTTTTCTACTCTACCACATTCAGTAGTCAGCCTATTTTTCATGATCCAAGCAGTTCCAGATGTCCCATGTACCCATATCCAAAACATAAGAATTTCCTTTCAAAACACCTCTATTACTCAGAAAATGAGTTTTGAGCAGCTCCCCAGCAGACTTCTCCTTCAACTCCCATCGAACAAGCTTAGGTTAAGAATCCTGCTTTCACAGTAACTGGCAGTGAATGACTGGCATAAATCACTATTTGAGCACAGCCTCCCTTAAGTATATGATCCTGCATACTGGGAACCCGAATAAAAACTAGTGTTCCTTCAAGTCCGGGAAAATGGATTTGGGTGGGAAACCAAATGTCCTTCAGAATGAACTTCTTTAGAAGAAGAATCAACAGAACTAATTCTACTCCTGCCTACAAAGACAGGAAAGTTAGTGGTAAACTGAATACTGTGACGACTGTTATTCAGAAGGTGGAATATATCACTTGAGCCTAGTCTCATAACTTTCAGTTTCTATTTTCATAGTAGACAAACATGTTATTATGCTTTGGTTAAAACTTTTGTCACCTATGATAGTTTCCTATTTGCCCTGCCTTACCAGTAAGATTAACATGAGGAAATACACATAAAATTCAACTAATCTTGAGGAGACGCCTGCTAAAGGTGAGGTAAGAATTTCTTAAGGTAACTAGAAAAGGAGTTTACACTTACATTCATTTGAGGAAGGGAATCAAACAGACTATTTCCTACAATGGAATTTTTTAAATTACAAGGAGTTAAAAAAGAAGATAAGCGTTGGAAGGTATAAGAGAGAATGGGGTTACTGAGGAGGGCAGAAATTGAATCCTTTCCTTCCTAGGAAAGAGCTGCTGATCTTACATCTGAAGAAGGGGCAGAATATAAAACATTAGAGGAGTGGGCCCCATGCAACAAGATAATGATATTCATAATTTAGGAAGTTTTTGTATTATTCATCAAAATATCATCTGACACTTTCCTTCAACTTTTGCAGAATGCACCTTCAAAATCACCAATCACAGTGTCTTACTGCACAACAATCTTTTTAAGTATAAGTTATGGTACTGAAATTTGGCTACCCAAGCAACATATTGTCATATACTGCACACAGAGATCATTTTTATGAACTAGCTTTAAAATGCTGAATTGGGGGGCGCCTGGGTGGCTCAGTGGGTTAACCCTCTGCCTTCAGCTCGGGTCATGGTCCCAGGGTCCTGGGATCGAGCCCCACATCGGGCTCTCTGCTCTGCGGGGGGCCTGCTTCCTCCTCTCTCTCTGCCTGCGTCTCTCCCTAGTTGTGGTTTCTCTCTGTCAAATAAATAAAAAATATTTAAAAAAAAAAAAGTTTAAAAAAATGCTGAATTGGCAGATTTAACAAGAATAGTTGAATGACACTTTTTTCCCAGCATCGTACCATTCTGTGAAAACTGAAAGGACATGACCTACTTGTCTCCAAAATAATCCAAGCATAGTTTATAAATGTGAAATATTTCAATAAAATAAAACTACAAGGCTTCTTATAAAAGAACTTAAAAGTTAAAGCCAATTCCAGAACTACTTAGATTAACAATTCTTATTTTAGAATGTCACCTTATTAGGGAGGCCAAAAAAACACACAAGAAGTTTCAGAGCAGTGACTTCCCTTATTTACTAATCTTAGCAGCAAGAGGCTTTAAACAATTTAAAAGTCCAATCCAATCTTAAAGAATGAAAATTTACCAGCAGTGAGAATATTTAACAGAATATACTACAGGCCTAAAGGCAATTAATTCCAAAGGTGTAGTTCTAAAGAGTATTTTGGCTATACTAGTAGTACTAATACAATAATAAAAACAATCTTCTAAGCTGCTATTTTCTAAGGAGACAAACTTTTGTTATGCTTGTTCAAAATGAGTCAACTTATTTTATAAGCCTATCTTTTAAGAGTAGTTCTTACAGGTTAGGACACTAGGACTTGAATAAAAGAAGGAGTTAAGGCTGATTTGTAGAACTCTGTGAACTTAATTTTCCAGAAAGAAAGCCATCTTTAAAACAAAGAGCATGCCAATCTTCTGTTGAATACTTCGAAAGTTCTGAACAAGCAGAATTGAGACAAAGAATCAAGAAACATCTGAAGTTCAATAAGCAAATAGCCCTTGTTTTAGCTATTCTAACTTTGTAGTAATTTTTCTTCTAACAACATATTTAATTTAAAACTATTCTACACTGTAACTTTTTTCCTTGGGAAATTTTCTTGGGAAAAATTATTGAGAGTAACAGATAAAATGGCCCCTAAAAGTTCATTCAACAGGAATTATTTTTACTGTCTCAAAATACACGTTTTTTAAATTCATGAAAAGTCTATTTTAAAAAGAGTGTTGACTGATGTTGGCATCTTTACAAAGATGTGCTGTGACACTGTTAAGTAAATAAACTTGCATAAGTCCATAAAAGGAGGCAGTTCTAATTTTTGTAAACCATGAGAGGTCACAAAGATTTGCAATATAAAAGGCTTAAGTTTACAGTAAAAACAGCTGAAATAATTTGAATTGCAACATATTTCAGACCGTGCTGAAAAGGAACAACTCACAAGAAAACAACAGATTAACAGGAATATAAGGCAATTCCTCGATTTGGGAGTAAGAATAATAAAGTGAGAGATGTAGAGACTACTAGTATGCCAGATTGGGACGAGGCTGTTGGAACCGGGTAAATCTTAAAGACTTAAGAAGATTATGTCATTCCCAACCAAAAAGAATTCGCTGATAAGACCTTTGGCTTCTCTTTCCTTTTATGTTACAACACCTATTCTTCACCACCACCCCCAAAATTTTACACTCTGTGAAACCTGGAGATTACTCTTTACAATTCTTTTTAGCCAAGTACAGTACTTTAGCAATTCTGTTAATGTGGCAACCAGGCAGGCAAAAGGAAAGGCTAGTGAAGAAGCAGTGTAAAACGAGGGATACTGGATACAGACCACAAGACTGATTACAGCCAAAAGTGATGTGTCAGTGACGAGGGATGAGAAAGTCAGAATTGGAAGACCTGAGCCGTGGTGAGGCGAGAAGGAGGGAGAAAAGGTCCGGAGGAAAATCCTTTACATGGGTTAGGGATAGAAGAGCAAGCGTATGACCAAGACGAAGGGAGGTATGTCAAAAGGAGGCAGCTGTGGGGCAGTAGCTCTGAGGAGCAACGTGTAGCTATGAGGAGCCCACCCTCCCGCCCTACTTTTTCCTCCAGTTGGAAAGGCAGCGACCAGTCACCTGGAGTGTGAATTCCGGAGGGACTCTATGAGGCGCTGCTTCTGCTGTTGGAGGCTGGTGAGGCCACCGGGGGACCCAGCTGCGGAGGAGGAGGCGCTCTTGGTCAGGGGAAAGAGCCAGCTCATCCTCCACGGGTCCCCGGGCCCGAGGCTCTAGAAGGCTCTGGCCTGCTTCTCCCAGCTGCCCAACCCGGCGGTTCCCCAGCGACAGGAGGAGCAGTCCGAGACTCCCGCGTCCCAAGTGCTGGGGGGCCGCGTCTTCTCTAAGCAAGCCTGGTTGAGGGGTCCTTGGGTCCTGGGCGAAACACTATGACTGTGGGCAGCTAAAAAGGAAAGTAGCCGCCCGGGACGCGGAGCTCTACCTTCACGGTCCCGACGCCCAAACCAGTCAGTGCGGCGGCCTGACCCCAAGCGCTCCACCACCCCTGCTTCCGACGCCTGCGTGCCCCGCCCCCTCTGCGTGTCGCGTCATCACCTAGCGCCCCCGCCAGGACGTGAGAGAAGCGACGGCGCAGCACGGTGCGGCGCAGCCCCAGCTCCCCTTTTCCCCTTGCTGGGCGTGAGGTGTCTATGGGGCACCCGCTGCAGCCGCCGCTACCGCCACCGCCACCGCCGCTGGTTGCTGTCTCTATGGCGAGGAGGAGGAGGAGGAGCGCGAGCTCAGCGACCCAAGTAGATCTTGCGTCTGCCGGGGGGAGGGGCGGATTGGGGAAGTAGAAAGGGGGCGGGAACGATGAACCTGAGATGGTGAGCGATGGCGCCAGCTGGAACGCGGCTGGCGAAGGAAAAAGCTAGGCGGCGGGTGGAGGGGGGCAGGGTAACGGGCTGAGGGTATGTCAGGGGGGTGGCGCGGAGTGATGACGTAAAGGCTTTGTACCTGGGGCTTCGACGTTGTTGGACGGAAATTGGGAGTGGAGGGCGGTGGCCTAGATCCTCAGCTCCTCGTATTTCTTCTGGCAGCCGTGCTTGGGAGTCAGTCTGGCCCCAGCAAATGGTTATCAAGTACCTTCACAGTGGCTCTCTGCCAGGGAAGAGAGTTATCTGTGACTTGAGTGGCTCTGTGCTGTTTTCGATTCTTTGGGAGCCTGCAGTACGGAGATTGTATCTCCAGTAATGAGAAGGCATCGTCAGGGCTTCAGGAATTGTAGTAGAGAGAGGGGTGGAAAAGTAATGTTAAGCTACAGGGTCTTTTTGAGAGAGAGAGAGAGAGTGTGTGTGTGTGTTTTACAGGAGTGGGGAGGGTAATGAAGGGGTGTGTGTGTGTGTGTGTAGGGGAGTGGGGAGGGTAATGAAGGAGGAGTCCCCTAGATCTTTGGTTTCTGTTCTTAGAGAACTTGAGGTTACATTTGTGACTGAAGTGTTTGGGAGGTATCATAATTCCCTTTTTCACCCTTGTTTGTTAGAATTTTTTCAGACTTCCCTGAAAAATGAAGGAGCATTTGGAAATTTTCTGTTCGAGAATCAAAATGTTGGTCTGTATTCTTTATGTGGCATGATACTGGTTTTGGACAGAAGGACAGATGTGTGTTTATACTTGGGTTTTTAGGAAATTACAGTCAGTTTGAAATGCATACACTCTTTTCTTCCTTCCTCCTGCAGTTAGGGACAAAAGAACAGTTTCTGTGGCTGTTACTTGTTTTTCAGAAAGAGATTTTTTTGGTTTTTTTTTGTTGTTGTCGTTGGTTTACAAAAAAGTACCTTCTAATCTGACTTCAGTAAATGCCACTAAAGTAGATTTTGTAAAATCAGATTTGCTGTTAATGAGTAAAAGCAAACATTACCTTTGTCCTAATAACATCCAGTCACATTATAACACTATTTAACTTTTCATTTTCTGTGTGGAAATAGGTGTCTTTATAAAGTTTTATTCAGAGTGAGTTGAATTCAGAGCAATCTTTAATGTTTTTTAAAAACAACTAGTACATACACATAAAAAATATTGTTTTTGCCTAACATTGATATTAGATCCAGAAAACCTTTTTCAGTCCTTTTCTTTTTCCTGCTTATAAGCTGTGTGACTTTAGACAAGTCATTTCCCAGACTGATTTTCTTACAAATCAAGGACTTTGAATAATCTTTTAGGTTTGTATCAACTCAGTTCATCTATGAATCATATTTTTGATATCACTGGTTTTTATTTTGACAGGTACAAAAATAAAGGATAAAGTATTTTATGAAACAAATCTTCAATCAAGTATAACATTTTGATGCTTGGCATCTAGACTTCTTGTGCCCTCACTATGCCAGCAGCAACTGTAGATCATAGCCAAAGAATTTGTGAAGTTTGGGCTTGCAACCTGGATGAAGAGATGAAGAAAATTCGTCAAGTTATCAGAAAATATAATTACGTTGCTATGGTATGCCTATCATCACATCCTTAAGATGCTTCTTATAAAAGAGGAACAGGGATATTAAAAGTCTTGAATTCAGTTCATCTGGTTAATCTTGTAGAGATTAATTATAAAAGAAAATTTTGTCAATGTCCTCCAGCCAGAGACCACCAGCAACACTTCTGCAATGTGACAAATTGGGTTTATTACTCATTGCAGTGAGGGAAAATGCATACCACTGAAACCATGGGGCATGTTGAGTAAGTAAGTGTTAGAAAAGACTTTAGGATTTGGCTTTGGTCAGGTGGTTTTAGGGACGGATTAAGGAGGCAGGGCCTTGCTCTGAATTGGATGCTGTTGAGAAGCTGGGGTAATTCTGTGACAGGGTATCTTAAGTCTTAAATAGAATGAGAGAAGACTAGAATGATACTAAAGCTTTAAAGAAGCAACGGTTTACTTACATTAGCCAAGATGGAAAGATGTTTGACCATTTTTGTAGTTTGGACAATGTTTATGTTTTTGTCTACATTTAGTCATGATTACAGAGTGGTCTTATCTGATTTTGAAGTGTAAAACTGTTCATACTCAACAACAGAAGAACATTAGAACCTAGCTGTGAGTGCCAGGTCAGCGCCCAGCAACACTTAAGGCTTAACTGATAATACCAGATGAGCACAAAAAAGCTAGGGAGCTCCTGCATGTCTTTCTCAAAAAAAAAAAATCAGACCTCCCAGTGGAACACTGTTGATCTGCAGGGTTTTTGTTGTTTTAATCAGCAGTGGAGTTGCACGAACATACTGTGCTGTTAAGCATCTCTGCTTTTGCATCTACCTAGACCGTCTATTGAGTTAATTATTTTGCTGCTTTACCTGCTGTACTTTGTACATCTATTACAGTTACTGTACTGTTTTCCAGATTGTAAGTTCCACAAAGCAAGGGGTTAGTGTCTTACCCTTTCTCTCCCACAACACACATAGCATTTTGTGTTAAAATATCCAGTAAAGTAGTTGCTGAGTTGGACTGAATTTAGAGTTTTAGTTTCTTTACTGTTTCATAGTGTTTTGGTATTCAGATTTTGTTCTTTGCTTCCCAATTTGAATTTTAAAAGTAAAGTGATATAGTGTCATTTCCTCAGTATTTTTAATGCAAATAAGTAAATGTGCTTTTGTGGGGAGGGGCAGGTTGATTGGAGAAAATAATCGAGTGTACATAGGTAACCTATTTAGAATTGAAGTTTTTGTTTGTTTTTTAAAGATTTTATTTAACAGAGAGAGCACAAGCATGGGGAGTGTCAGGCTGAGGGAGAAAGAGGAGCAGACTCCCTGCAGAGGAGGGGGAGCCCAATGTGGGACTCAAACTTTATCAGATGATAAGGAGTGACATTAGAGACATGATAACGTTCTACAGGAGTAAGTGGGTATCACATAATTTTTGGTGACCTGTTTTCTCTGGAGTACAGAGAGAGTGCCATTTTAGCCCAGGAAATTCAGAGGGTTTTGATGTTTAGACAAACCTTACCTCAGAGAAATAATTGGAAAGTATGATGGATTTTCTATTCTTTTTAACCAGTTCTTCATTTAACACTAGCATACTGTGAACACAGTTTCAAATACCCCTTGAGAAACATGAATTTATGATTTTTTTCCCCCTTCCTTGGGAATAGAGTACTTGGTGCATTTATCATTCATATCTTATACAGAATAAATTTTTTCTGACACAGTATTTAAAATGAGAAAAAGTCATTAAGTTTGGTTCTATTTTATGGTTCTACAAAGTAATACTCTTCATAGTTAAAAGGTAATTTGTATTTGAATACAAATGTGTAGAATATTGCATATAACAGGAATTCTTTGACTTGAACCAAAAATTAATGATTTATGCTAAGAATTTGTGAATTGTGGTTTTGGTCGTTTAGTAAATAATAAATCTTAAAACTATTTTACAGGACACCGAGTTTCCAGGTGTGGTTGCAAGACCTATTGGCGAATTCAGGAGCAATGCTGACTATCAGTACCAACTATTGCGATGTAATGTAGACTTGTTAAAGATAATTCAGCTAGGACTGACATTTATGAATGAGCAAGGAGAATATCCTCCAGGAACTTCAACTTGGCAGTTTAATTTTAAATTTAATTTGACGTAAGTGGGAAATAAATATAACTCAAACTTTTTTAGCTTAATTTTAGGAATTGATGTCTCTCAAGTATGGTGAATGAAATGCTAATTGAATTTGACAATTATCCTAGAAATATTTAAAACCTAAAATCTCAAAAGATTAGATTTCTTCTAATGGACCAAAAGAACTAGGATAAAGAAGACTTTATATTCAAATACTTCGAATTTTAAAGATGTTGTTTGAAAAATATGACTGCTACTTTTTTTTGAAATCTGAAAAACTTTGGGTATTGAAGACACTTCTTGATAGAAAAAATAACCTTTACATTATATTTTACTTTCAACTTTTGTGCGCAACTTGAAATATATACATCTTTGTTGTAGTGATTATCCTTCGTGTGGAGATATTTTTATTACAGTCAAACTCCAGATTATGAATGCATTACATGTCAAGGGCAGTAAGACATTTCTTGGAAACTTGGGTGCATTTTCTTGTCAAGTCAATATAATTATATAATAGTTATGTAATAGTTAAACTCCCCGATCAGCCCACAAAACCTCTTAGAACTAACATAGGAGAGGTAATGGTATCCTTGAACTTGGTATTTCTTTCAGAAACCATTCAGAAACTAAATTCTAACTCAAGCCCAAGGTTGAAATCGAGTTTCCTTACTTGTTGTCTTGATAGCTTAGGGAAGTCTTGAGTGTTTTGGCTGAGGGCAGATTGTTTACAAACTGACTCTAAGGTGGGGAGATGTTTAAGACATTCTAATTAAGTTAAAAATAATGCCGTGTCCTATTTGACGGCATGTACTTGTGTAATATGATCTTAAATCTGGTTCAGAAAATAGTTAAAGAAGCTGTGGGACAATTAACAGTAGTGCCAACGTAAGAACCTCCCATTCTCTGTACAACAATGTACAATGTAGCATGTAAGATCTAAAAAGCAGAGCTGATGATTTTAGAGAGTAATGTCGTTAGTGGTGCAGTACTATGGCTTATAATTACATTGTGTTTAGCCTCATTTTCTGTTTTACTTTATTGATTTAAAGGGTAAAAATTACTCCTCTATTCAAACTGGTAATAACCTTTTATAAGCACTATAATTCTGAAACACTGAAAATTGTCTTTTGTCCTTTTCTCAAAAGGTAACCATTTTTAAAATTCTTCACCATTTCATTTGTTCTGTTTTACTTTTTTTCCAAGTTGATCATTAGAACACTTTCTTAAACTGAGATACCATTGTGATATAAATACATGAGTAGGAGGTGGACCCGTCTATGTCTCCATTTTGGAAAAATTGACATTTTGCTTTTCTAGAAGCATCTTTGTTATAACAACTGCCATATTACGATCTTTGAAAGAGGTTTTTTTCTTTTTCAGAGAGAGCTACTTTTACTAGGTTTGGCCACTGTTTATGCTATTGTTAATGTCTAAGAAGATGTTTATAAGGAGAAGGATATAGTAGAATATACTATTTAAGTGGAAACGATTATTTGGAAGATAAAACTGGGACTACTTAATATGGACAACAGAGTACCACGAATAGAATCTTGGATATTTTGAAGAAAGATAAAAATTGAGTTTTTTATTGAGTGCCTAGAATGTGTCAGCAGCTGGGTTAGGTGCCAGGGGTATAGTGTTGAGGAAAGTTGGTCATGGTCTTTATAACTTTGTGTCCCTGTAACATTTCTGTCTGCTCTCCATTGCCAAAGCCCCAAAATTAGAATTTGTTAGATAATGATCAATGTATAGGAGTTCTCTCTAAATTGAATTTGGAGTTGATAGTAAAATGAAAGTTGAAGTAGAATATTTATGAGCTGTGCAGAAGAAAGCTATCTCAAAGGAGATGAGAACAAATTTCTAAAACATCATTTTGATGATTACAGTGATTATTATTTGAGAAGATCATTTTGATAGTGTAATAGAGATTACAGAAGATTGTGGGTTCAGTGGTAACAGAAAGGGAGCTGATAATTCACTGAAGGAAAACGGCAGAGGAGAGGAGATATAGGGAGGACCGTAAGTGGAAAGGACAACAGAATCAGGGTGGTTTTGACTTTGTTTTATAGGATAATACACAGGCAATTGAAGGCTAAAAGGCTATTGTCATGTATAGAGTTGCAGGCTGTTCATGTTGTCTTTCATATAGTCTTTGCAGATTTTTTGAGCATCTTATATGTTCATGGTTTGAGTTCATAAAACATTAAGTTTTGTGACCGTTTGTGCATTTGTGACAGTCTGTATTCTGGTTTGTCTCTGCTCATTTTTTAGCATAAACTTAAATATATAGGGTGCATGTTTTAAAATATAAAATGTATGGTGAGCCAGGAATGGATTGAGGTTGGAAAGCATTTCCAAATTATAAAATCTTTAGTCTGTGTTTTAAAATGTGAATTTGTGTGGTAGGCTAAGTTTACACTTGTAGGTAGGTCAAAAAGTAGGGGCACGTGGCTGGCTCGGTACGTAGAGCATGAGACTCTTGATCTTGGGGTTGTGAGTTCAAGCCCCATGTTGGACGTGGAGCCTACTTTAAGAAAGGATGAAAAAATATATTTATGGGATTTAACATACCTAGTTAAGTTAGTTTCTGTTTTTAGGATATAGTTTGAGATGAGTAGCCTTGTATCTCTGCTTTTTGGGAAAACCTTTTTTAGGTATTTGTACATGGCTTTCACTCCAGTTCAGTTATGCCTGGATATTTTTGCCTCCTTAAACTTAGTAGTTGATGAGTGTTAGGAGCAATCATTACTGTTCCCTGGTGTTCTCAACAAATTTTTACAATCAGTAAGCCAATACCTGCACCTGCAGTAGTCCTTACATTTTGACTAAACAATGTTTTGAGTACTTTCTTGAGATTTCCATCCTTTAATATATTCCTACATGTACTAGGATTTTTGAAGCTTGGGAATGTGGACTCTGGAGAAACAAACTGAGGGTTTTGCCGGGGTGGGGGAATGGGTCAGCCTGGTGGTGGGTATTATGGAGGGCACATATTGCATGGAACACTGGGTGTGGTACATAAACAATGAATTTTGGAATAAAAAAATTTAAAAATTTTTTAAAAAATTGAAATGGATACCATGGGAAGGGGATTTGGAGGTTTGAATTTGAATTGATTTGGAGAATTGAATTATAACAATTACAGAGTTTTCCTTACCAGCAGGAAATTTTCTTCATTCTCTTTAGAGATTTATTAGCCTACCTGTGTGGAGCTTTCAGCTTTCTCTTCTAATGATTTGGGTATTATAAAGCATGGAATTGGTTCCAAATTTTAAAATACTTATTCCAAAGAAATATAGTATATTAGCTTAATCTGCATTGAGTTATGTGAACTATACCAAAAAAAAGAAAGAAATACATAATTTTTTTTTTTTTTAACTAAACTTGATTATTAAGCACCTGAGGTATTTACCCAGATCTTTCTCCTGGATATTGTAATTCAGTAGGTCTAGGTATAAGACCTGGGAACCCATATTTTTGGGTTCTCTCTGGATGATTACTGTCATTGGGCAAGTTTGGGAAATTCATATTTAAGTAGTGCAGCACTCACTGTTCCACCTCACAAGTTTTTTGATGTGGTGATAGACAATAAACAAAAGTGACAAAAATCATTGCCCTTTTGAATCGGTGTACTAAAAGATAAAGTGAGCATATGGCCCAGTATAATGTGAGCCCAGAGAAAGAATCTTATGCTTTGGGTTGGTTATAATTTGCTAAAGTATGCCTCTCAATGTGAGCATCAGAGCCTGATGAATGATGTTTAAGATACATATTTTTTTTTTAAGATTTTATTTATTTATTTGACAGACAGAGATCACAAGCAGGCAGAGAGTCAGGCAGAGAGAGAGAGGAGGAAGCAGGCTGTCCACAGAGCAGAGAGCCCGATGCGGGGCTTGATCCCAGAACCCTGGGATCATGACCTGAGCCGAAGGCAGAGGCTTTAACCCACTGAGCCACCTAGGCGCCCCATAAGATACATATTTTTAGTGTAATAAGACCAGTGATACCTGTTGTTTAATGAAAAAAACTTTTATTAGATTTATTCAGAAATCCTTCCTAAAGGGTTTTTCCTATGGGAAATTTTTACCTAAAGTGATGATTGCAGGTCCCTCTGTTTTTTTAGATGTTCCAATGGCTAGTTTTTGTTTGTTTTTTAAATTTTTATATTAAGGATAGTTCACATATGTTACATTAGTTTCAAGTGCTTAACAGTGATTTAACGATTCTGTAGATTGTACAGTGCTCACCACAATAACTGTATTTACTGTTTGGTACCATACAACATTGTTTTGTTATTTTTCAAAGACACTTAGAAGCAGACTGATTTCCAGAGAATAGACTGTAAGAACACTTTTTCACCTAAATGTAATGTTTCTTTGGTTTAATTAGTTTTGTTAAAGCTTTTAATAGAATTTTCTTTCACTAAGTGGTGGAAACCAGTATTCTTACAATTTAAAAAGTAAATGAAAAAAATCCAGCGGGCAGTGCACAAAATACTTACCATATATCTTCAGAAACCTGTACCTTTGTTTTGATCCTTTTTTAAAATTTAACATTTGGGTACCGGTGTGTTCGTGCTTAGAAATTAGTGCTTTCTTTTTGGCTTAAGTAAAATCTGAATGGTTGGTTTATATTTAGATTTCCTGGTTTCATTTTTGGGAGGTGATTTTCTAGGATTAAGATTGTTAAAAGAAGAAATTATTGCTATTATAGCAAAGTCTTCCATTTTAAACATTTTACTGGTTACTGGAGCCATTGGAAAGGCTCGTCATTAGTGAGAGGAAGAAATTCCTTTTTCTTTAGGATGGAATGTAGTTTTAACTTAGCCACATCAGATACTTTCCTCTTGGCCTCCTTCCTGACGCTGCTGAGAGCATGGGGAATGGATATAGGCTGTCATCCACGCCTGTGGCTACAGCTCCATGGGGTAGCAATAAAAAGGCTGCTGAGACTGAAAGCCCCTGAAAAGAACATGTCTTTCATTTTGTGGTGGTAGCCCCTGGTGAGTAGAACACCCTGTTTTCAAACTCAGTTAAATATATGTAACTTGTGAAAGGCTAATGACATTGAATCAGTAGTAAAGATTAAAATCTCACCCTTGGACTGCTTTGAAAGATAATTTACTGAACACTTTTCTAAAATAATAACCTTAATATTTAAATTATATTTTCCTTCCTGTATGTGAAGCATTGGAATAATCAGACCCAAGTCAGTCCTGTGTTTTATTGTTTCTGGTACTGTAAGTTGTAGATGTAAGTGGAGAAAAATGGTTTGTTTGAAGAATGGCATTTTTGAAGGTTGTCTTTCTTCTTCTGCCAGGGAGGACATGTATGCCCAGGACTCTATAGAGCTACTAACAACATCTGGCATCCAGTTTAAAAAACATGAGGAGGAAGGAATTGAGACCCAGTACTTTGCAGAACTTCTTATGACATCGGGAGTGGTCCTCTGCGAAGGGGTCAAATGGTTATCATTTCATAGGTAAAAAGATTGCATTGAAAATGGCATTTGTGTTTCTATTTCCTAACTGCTCCACACTTGGTGTGGGTCACTATTTCAGAACTTTCAGGCTCAGTTCTATAAGGAACTGGCTGCAACATAGCAATCTCCTCTCAAGAAGCTAATGTTGGTCTATTTAAGGGTTAATTTAAAGTTACGTATTTCGTTTTTAGCCAGTGAGAGAGACAGTATGACATAGTGGAAAGAGTTAGGCTGACAAAGTAGATCTTGGTTTAAATCCAGCAATGCCATTTGGAATCAGTGTTACTGGGGGTTATTTAACATTTCTGAGCCTTAAAATGAAATCATTCATTTGTTAAGAAAATATTTATTTAATATCTACCAATGCCAAGCACTCTGGTGTAAGATTCTAGGAATTAAACTAAAAATCCTCAGCCTCATGAAGTTTATATTCTGGTGGGAATAGGCAATTCTTTTTGAATTATGAAATTTATATTGTGGTTTGTTGTTGATAAGTGCTGTGGAGAAAAAAAACAGCGGGGAGTTGTGGATTTTAATTTTTTTTTCAAAGAGGAGTGATCAGGTAGACATCACTTAGGTAAATATCTAGTTTTAATGATCAGTAATATGTTTAGAGCATTTTAATAAAAGATTTTACAATCAGTAAATTCTCAATAAATGGTCGTTTTTCATTCTTACTATAAAATTGGATTGTAAAGAGAATTTTTAGAAAGGGAAGTAGTTCCATTTTGTAAAAATAGACTTCCAGGTAAGAAAGTTTTTCTGTTGAGGTACACTAAATTAAATTGGAAGCACAGAGGCTAAAAGTGGCCTTGGGAATTATTTGGCCTTCTATTAATGTTCTTATATTGGGTCCACACATTTTTAAAGAAATAAAGAGATTCCTGCATGCTTTAGAATTTCCAACTCTGGCCTCTGGAATGATTGTAGTAAAGGACTGTTCATTTTGCAAACTCTGATGTAGTACTAAGCAGTAGTTTTTGAATTAGGAGTATTGAACATATTAATTGCCACCTGTCACCTTTTTTTTCTGTTCTCCATTTGAGCCTATAACTCGGGAGACAAGACTGAAGTCTCTGTTAACATTAGGAATGTGTTTCAGGGTTTTGTTTTGTTTAGTTTTGTTTGACTCTCCTGGTCATGACTAGAAACCTTCATCCTTACCTTCTGCTGTGTATGACTTTTTCTTTCATTCAAAAAATACTCGGAGCAAATACTGCATGCTAGGCATTGGGGATATTAAGATGAACAGAAACAAGGGGTTCATGTCTTCTTAGAATGTATAGTCTAAATTAGACTCCAGTATTTGTCAAGGTATGTTAAGATTTTATTGTAAATGTCATTAAATATTTTCATCATATTCTAATATTCTCATAGCTCATATTTCTATGAGATAAAGACTAGTTTAAGAAATTTATAAATCCGAGGCGCCTGGGTGGCTCAGTGGGTTAAAGCCTCTGCCTTCAGCTCAGGTCACGGTCCCGGGGTCCTGAGATCGAGCCCTGCGTCGGCTCTCTGCTCCGCAGGGAGCCTGCTTCCTCCTCCCTCTCTCTGCCTGCCTCTCTGCCTACTTGTGATCTCTCTCTCTGTCAAATAAATAAATGAAATCTTTAAAAAAGAAAAAAAGAAATTTATAAATCCTAAATTCTTGTACAGTCTTTTACTAGTAATAAGTAAATGCTGTATTGACTTCTCTTTAGTTGGATGATAACAGTCACTTCCTTGCCAATTACCAGAAATTTGAAGGTGTCTACTGTTAATTGCTTATACCTTAGTATTCCTTAACCGTCTTAAATGGTAAAGCTTCTTTTTTTCTTTTTAAAATTAGAAGTAGTTCTGAACATTAAATAGAAATTTTATTTGTATCCCCCAAAAGATATGTTAATACCACCTCTCACCAAATATGTACTGACTTCCAGCTATGTGAAGTAAAAGATTTTAAGATATTTTAAAAAATGTGATTCCTACTGGACTAGTGGAGAAAACAATAGCATTTTAAAGGGTAGTACAAGGAAACAGTTTGTATAAGAAATCACTGGGAGCTAGACTCTTCAGGGAAGGCATCTTGTCCTTGAAGTAAAGGTAGACAGGGAGAAAAAGGGTGTGCAATTAAGGCACAGGAATGTGGGGACATACAAAGCTATGGGGAAGAAAAACAAACAGTAGAGTTAGGAGATCGTGACTTGAAAGTGTGGGAGTTGGTGTTTTATTCTCTGGATAGTAGTTCTCAGTGTTTACTGAGAAATGCAGCATTTCCATTAGTGTATATCTTGAGGAGCCATATGACATAGGAACAGAATTTTGAGGGAAGAGAATGACTGGTAAAATCATTTAAGGAAATGAAAATACTTTCATTAGGGAATTACTCTTTGGTTTTTTATTTTTAATTTGGGGCTTGAACTCACGATCCTGAGATCATGACCTGAGCCAAGATCAAGAGTTGGACGCTTAACTGACTGAACCTAAACCACCCAGGCACCCCACTTTGGGTTTTGAAGCATATGACCTCTTTATGTAAATATGGGAAGAGTTGTATTATTTTTGCCAATTCTGCTACATTTTGACATCTTTAGCCATGTTCTCATTCATATTTTTCCATTTGTATAATTATTTAACAATTTTTGAGACATCTATGGGTGGTTTGATGCTTAGAGTTCTCCCTTTGGAGATCAGCAAAAATAGTAACCTTGTGACTGTAGGCTTGAGAAGCTAGTATAGATCTGTGTGCTGGTGTCTCTGAATGGTAGAAGTTTGTATCACTGTTGGTAAGATGATGGCATTTTCCTATTATCATTACATCATTACAAACATGTCTGTTTTCTCTCTTTGTGTGTGTGTGGGGGGGGGGTCCTTTTTTTTCTTTTTTTTTTGGGTTGATTCCTTTTTTGACCTACAGTTGTGGCTCACTTAAAATTTGTATCAGAAAAAGAAATTATTTTTTCATCTCTGTGGTATTTATATGTTTCTGTTCTCTATTTAACCCTTTTGTAGTGGTTATGACTTTGGCTATTTAATCAAAATCCTGACCAACTCTAACTTGCCTGAAGAAGAACTTGACTTCTTTGAGATCCTTCGATTATTTTTTCCTGTCATTTATGATGTGAAGTACCTCATGAAGAGCTGCAAAAATCTCAAAGTAAGGCTTTTTTAAGTGGCTGTTTATAGTCCACACACTATTTAGACTAAGTGACTAATAAATAAGATGTTAGCCTGTGATGTTGCTTTAAGCCATATTTTAAGTTTTATATTAAATGTGATTATATTATCTGGCCATTGATTATTTTTGTTGCATAAATTATAGGAAATCCTTTTTCAGAGTTTCAGTGTATATTGGCAGAATAAGTTTTCAACAAAATTCAAACCAAGAATCAGATTTTCATCTTTGATTGAAAATCATAAACCTGCACAAAAATGTGAGGACTAGCGAGGCTCTCATGCACAGAAGTGCAAGTTCATGCTGCCCAGCATGCACACAATCTATCCATGCAAGATAAAATGTGAGCAGGCCAGCAGTGTGGTCAGTAATGTAGCAAACAGTGTTTTCCCTTGAGCTTGGACAAAAATCATTTTATTGGTTCAAGTCACAGATCACATTCCTAGGATTAATTAACATGGCTAAAAGATTTTCCCCCCCCTGCCTAAAAGATGTCAAGATGTTAGTGCTTCTGTAAATGTCTAAGTCCTGTCTGGACAGTAGCTTGCGTTCTGACATTGCTGAATGCATGTGTAATAATGTTACTTCTGAACATGAATATTTCTTTCATCAGTTAAAGTGCTCCTTCAGTTTGAGAATGAATTCTCATGGTGGCTTAGACTCCCAAGGAATAGAAGGGCTTTATGTTTTATTTTTCATTTTTTTTCCAGCTGTGTTTGTATTTAAGCTGCAAGTAAAAAGCGTGTTAAGGTGAAGTGGCTGCTTGGTAGAACCTACATCAGGTCGATCACATTCTCTTACCAGGTTTTTAGAAGTGCACATAAAGTTACACCTTTAGGAGATGGCAAAAACCTTAAGTGCTTTACTTTTTTTTTTTTTTAATATTTTATTTATTTATTTGACAGAGAGAGAGGGAGAAACAGGCTCCCCACTGAGCAGAGAGCCCGATGCGGGGCTCGATCCCAGGACCCTGAGATCATGACCTGAGCCGAAGGCAGAGGCTTAAGCCACTGAGCCACCCAGGCGCCCCAAGTGCTTTACTTTTAAGCAGAAAGAAACAGTGTAGGAGTTGAAAACTTTGCTTTTGATAATTGAACTTAAAATCAGAAGAGAAGTAGTGTTTTGGCCAAAGTTTGCTTGCCTTATAACAATATGGCATATAGCTGGGGAAATTTTAAAGAAAGGTTACTCCTTGTTTGTAGCACCTAAGAGCAGCAGGATTGTGTGCAATTTGAAGAGACTTCTTGCTGTGACTCAAGTGAACTTGCAATAGGATAGCCTTATTGCTATAGAAACTCAGTCCACCCCTGAAAGCATTACATGCTGAGAATCCATGACCCAGATGTTTTAATCTGGCTTTAGAAGTGCTTTTTAAAATCTGACATGTCTCTACAATGACATATTTTAGGAACAGGATCAAATTATTGCTCACCGTGTATGGTACTGGAAAATTTCTAGGTACACCAGCTATTCTGAATATGTCAAGTGAGCTGCTGTGTTAAATTTAGGTTAATGACAAAAGGTGCTTTTTGACCTCTGGTCTGCCATACTGAATGGCCCTATTCTCTTGCGCTCCTAAGCAGATGCTCATGATACCTAGTCCTTATGTTATTTTTAGCACAGAACTGCTGTCTGTGCAAAGCACTGTTTCAAGCAGTGAAGCAGAGGAGGGCTAGTTTACCTTAACAACTAGGGAGGAATTTGTGTCTCTTTTGTTTGACCTGATCTTTCTTCTTTATTCATATCCCGTCCTCCCCCCTGCCATTATTCTCCGTCCCTTTCTTTCTACCTTTATTTTTACTTTTCCCTTCTATTCTTTTTCTCTTGCTTTCACTCCTTTCTTTTTTCAGCCTGGCATTATTAACATAAGCAGATATTTAGACCCTCAGAAGGAGTTGTATTCTTATAACAGCATACTCTTCTTTTTAACAAAACCATAATTAAGCACTTAGTGGATTTTTAAGGACTGGTTTAATCATAATAGCTTTGTTTTATACAAATTATGTAGGTAAACTATTTAGAGATGGATTGGTGAGAAGCTTAGGAAAGTTTGAGAGAAACTGCCGATGGTCATTTTATATTGATGGATGGATTGACTGAATGTGCTTGATAAATGTTCCCCTGTACATCTGTTCCCTTGTATAGGATCTGCTTCCCCCGAGATCTTCAGGAATGTTATTTGCCTGTCACATGCCTTAAATCATATGATGAACACAAATTTTCCCAATTAGGATCTCATTTTCTACTAAATTATAAACTTCTCCCATATTCAACAAATACTTTAATTTGTAATTCACATTCTTTTTTCTTTTTTTCCTGATCTTCATAAGGTCCATCTTTACGTGCTAAGTCTATTTATATTTTGGTCAGTGTCTAAGTTATATAACTTGTGAATTTGGGCATTGTACTGTTTCTGTGTTGACAGGCAGGTTTTCTTTCTTCTAGGGTGGTTTACAGGAAGTTGCTGAACAGTTAGAGCTGGAACGGATAGGACCACAGCATCAAGCGGGATCTGATTCATTGCTCACAGGAATGGCCTTTTTCAAAATGAGAGAAGTATGAAGACATCAGTGCCTTTTTCTCAGTTGGTTGTTAGGTTGAGAACATTAAAAATCTAACAGCAAACGTTTTTGGGCAATAAGTGCTCATAAATGAAGACCTGGTTAGAGATGCATGTAGGCTGTGTCCAACACTTGAATGAAAGTGTTCAAAAATAAGTCCTCTTGAAATGTAGTTCAGAGGGCACTGAAAAAATGATTTCTTCATAGACTGAAAAAAATTAAACAATTCAAACTACCTTAGGAATCATGTAGGTCCAACCATATTTCTTAGATGAGAAAACTGAAGCCAGAGACTAGTAACTTCTATCCAAGGACACACTCATTATTAGCAGAACTCCAGAATTCTTTCTGTAGACCACATCAGTGCTGTCGCTGCCAAGTCAAGGAATCTACATGTTAGGTCTCCCTGGCATTGTCTTCTCCTAGGCATTAAACTGCTGATAAAATACCATTTGCTTATGCCATTTTTCAGCACTTTGAGGGTTTGTAGAGTAATGCTTATATAGTGCTTTTTAGTAGATTGAGTCTTACTAAGAGGTTCTAAATTCTCAAATGGTTAAGTAAATGTGAAGTAGTTGTTGAATCAAAAATCATACTGAGCAGAGCCCCTTAAGTGGCAAAAGGCAATACTGAATATAAAGCTAGGTGAATCGAAGGCTCCTCCTAGCTTAGTAATGGAGCGATAGACACAGGTACACCTCACTGTAAATTAAATGCAAAAAGAAAGTTTTCCTTTTTGCAAAATACAACTTTACAATTCTTTTGAGTATATCCTCTTAGACACTCAAGAATTGACTGAGAACTATCTGGAAATTTCAAACTTTGTAGCAATTGTATTAATAATAGAAAGCATAATAGTTGTTTTGCCAGGTATTGATTCAGAAGTGATTTGGACTGTCTATTCATGACAAGTAAATACTTTGTGCTGTACTTCTTTCCAGTGCTACACTAGAGAATTAAAAATATCTTTTGGATTTTCAGCTTTGCATTTTAAAAAATACCTTAATGGTTCAATTAATGCTGGATTCTCTGCTACTAATTTATCATCTTTATGTTCCTTAGCTTTTTCAAGAATAGTGACCTAGTGTGAATGTTCAGATTTCACTATCCAGAATGTGTTCAGGGTTTGTTTTCAGCCAACTCAGCCTTGCATGTAGACTCAAGGCTACTTAGAAGCCTAAACTTTTTTTTCCAATCATTGGCAGTGCTCATTCATTTTTACTGTTGAGTATTGTTACATTAATGGAATAAGAAAGAATTCCTGCCATTTTTCCATGATTACAAACTCTCATAAAATTGATCTAAATGTTAATAGGAAAGACCCTTATTTATACATTTTTTTTGTAATCTTTTTCTTTGGTTTCTCTTGAGCTCTGTACTTCTTGAGAACATTAGTCTTACTCATTGAATTTTAAAATGTGTGGCCTCAAAGAAGCACCATAGAAAAGAGCTGTCATTTTAGTTAATAAACAGTCAGTACTTACATTGCTGAAATATAAGTTACCAGTGGTACCTTTTGGTTAAAATTATCTTTTTTTTTCCCCCAAAATTCCTTTTTAGATGTTCTTTGAAGATCATATTGATGATGCCAAATATTGTGGTCATTTGTATGGCCTTGGTTCTGGTTCATCCTATGTACAGAATGGCACAGGGAATGCATATGAAGAGGAAGCCAACAAGCAGTCATGACATGAAATAGTCCTTTTATTTTTATTTGAGCTACACACAAACTTGTATATAGGTTTTATCTCTCGTTGAATCCCTTGAACAATAGATATTACTATTTTTTTTTCTTTCATAGCCCATTTTATTTTCTGCCTTTCAGTACTAGTATGACCATTCCTATCTCAGATCTTAATAAATAGAAAAGCATTCAGGTTAAATTTGGCCTTAACTTATACATGTTAGCAGGCATGTGTGACAGAGAGTGGGGAAACCCGCATCATACTGAATATTTTGATAAACTTCACCTGCTTGGGCTTGGTTTGTTTTTCCCCCTTCCTAAATTAACTAGCACTGACTGTAATTTATTTCCCTATTTCATGTCTCCCTTCTATTCTGCAGGAGTTTTAGCTATTTGAGATTGTGGACCATCAATTTTGCACTTTAGAGAGTGATTCTGACTCAAATCCTCTGTTTTATCAGAAATTTTGGCTTTTCTTGCTCTTAGCTGGAAAAATGACCATCTGCCAACCTTATACAGTATTTACTTGTTTTTGACCCACGGAAATAGCACATGCATTGTGCAAACGGTTGATTCAGCAAGACTACAAAAAAAAAAATGAACAAAAAACTACTGAGAGCTTAGTAACTGCTGTTTCTGTACGTAGTGTTTAATCTTCCAAGCACATCTAGTGTCTGTCAGTTTCTCATTGGCATGTGTAGGCTGCTCTGTGACTCAAGAATTTTTCAAACCAGCTTTACACCCTTCAGGAAAAGTCCCTTATGATTGGATGTTTAATGTCTGTCAGGAAACTGGCATCCAAGATAATTGAAGCTGCCATTATTTTATGATAGCACACTTCCCTTTGATCTGCTTCTTCTTATTCTGTCACTGTTTACCTTATTTTTAATTTTTTAAACATTTTATAGCCATACTTACAATGCTCTTGCTTTGATTCCACAAATCAATTTCATTAAAGTCCAAAGATAGCAAGTCTTTAGGTATATATTGTACCAAATTAAATTAGAAGACAAAAAATAGTGCTTTCATAGTTGTTACAAAGATAAATAATGAAGAGATTTGGTGCAAAACAACAAAACAAAAATATATTCTATATATAAAGCCATATATGTGTGTGTGTATATATATATGGCTATATATATAAAAATTACCTGAGGAGTGTAATGCTTGTTTATTTTTTTGTGTATATCTTTGCAATCTATTTTATATATATTGACAAAAGAGTTTGAAATATTTAGCCATGCAGAATATGTGACCAGACCAGAGCATGTGTAGGAAGACATTTTGGTAATCATTAACTCTCCCTGAAATGATAGACTACAAGTTATGATGTGTGTTACCTACATTTGAATCAGTAATACTAGCAAATCTTAAAATGTTAGCCACATTGGTTTGTTTTCTTTGTACATTATTCATTATATTACAATGCTGTAACTGGGTGGTCCTTTTTAAACAAAACGTTATTTGCAAAACAGAGGGTATTATTTGTTTTTAAAGCTTTTGTAAATAAAGCCTTCAGAAATGTTTTCTTATATATGTTGATGACTGGTAATTTTGTTTTAAAAATATTTATTTGGGAGATTTTTTTTTTTTAATTTGGGCAACTGAACAGAACTCAGTAACTTCTTTAACTGTAGCTAATTGTTAGTCTATTATTATTAATAATTAAGCAACTTTAACTGTAGCTAATTATTAGTCTAGTTTTTATTAGTTGAATAATTAGTCTAATTGAGCCTCTTGCATTTCAACACTGTCAGCTTATTCTTTATGAATACCTCAACTAGATGTTAAGGATTGATTTTTATCTCCTTTCCAGGAAGGCATTTATTCTGAAAGACAAAGTAATGCATTTGATATGACTTACTGTGGCTTCTTTTTAAAGCTGACACAATATAGCAGATAATCTAATAAGTTTCTTATTTTGATCTTCACCTCCTTAAAAAAATAGGAATTACAAAGATTGCCTTTTGAATAGCCACACAGTTGCTCAATTTCTTAGTTTGTGTCAGTTTTGGTTTCTGTCTCTTAAGCAGTAATATTATTTTATAACTTCTAAAAGAGGAACATTATGACCTTTACTACATCTAGCTTTTGGACTTGAGATATTTGGCTCATAATTTTGTAATGTTCCTGAGCCATTAACGGACTCACCAGATTCTATTAAATCTCTTGGAGCAAGGGTCAGCAGACTACAGCCTACAGCAGCCGAATCAGGCTGCTGCCTCTTTTTGTAAAGCCAGTGAGGTAAGAACAGTTTTTACGGTTTTAAAATGGTTGGGGGGAAAAATCAAAAGAATAATACCTCCTGACATGTGAAAATTATGAAATTCAAATTTTAGTGTTCATAAATAAAATTTTCTTGGAATGCAGCCACACTCATCATTTCTGTACTGTCTATGGCTACTTTTGCTCCACACCAGGAAGGTTGACTAGCTGCTACAGAAACTGCTTATGGCTTTCTCAGCATTTCACATTCCTTTTTGGTATGCTACACAATCAGTGATGCAGCTATGATGTGAAAGCATTTGCAGTGCTTTCTCTATCTGTACAAAAACTTTTTTTTTTTTCTGCTACCACATCATTATGTCAAAAGAAGAAAACTGCACTTTGAATGCTATGCCTTGAAGGCACACTGGGATGTGGATTATCTTACCAAATTATATGGTAAATACTGTGTTTGTCAAGGAGTGGTACGTAACTGCTAAAAAACACAATATATGTTGACATAAGCAGACCAAGCACTCATCACAACATGCTCAACTACTGGGAAAGCAACAGAACTTTTAAAATGGAGTATCTCAACATATCGTGATTTCTTCACAAAAATAAGAAATGAAAGTGAGGCTACAACCAAAGTCTGTTAGCCAAGAAAGCCATTTACTGATACTTTGGTCATGGTTTCTGAATCAGTAGCCCAAAGAATTATGTCTAGAGGAAATAAATTTTAACGACTTATCCTTTTGGAAAGAACAGTTGGTTGAAGGGTGAGGCCACTGGGCCCAACATTGACAATTATAAAATGAAAAAGGATTTTGAGTATTTTTCTTTGGCTCTAAGTCAGTCAGATATTCTAGTGCTTTCCAGCTATTATTATATTTCTTTGAGAAATCAAAACTAAGTTTGAAGTGACCAAAGAACTGGTTTTTTTCACAGTCTGTATGGAAATACAAGTGAGACTATTTTCAAAGAAGCTGAGAAACTACTACCTTAGTGCAACCTGAAATCTACTCAAACGTGTTAACAATCCCGAATATGCAAAAATATACATGGAGCAGAAAAGGGTTGGGTTGGTCAAATTTAAAACCTTGTAAAAATGTAAGGTGTTCTGGTTCAGCTGGTACCCATTTCACTTGTCACCTCTGTTTTCTTTTTTCTAAACAAGAATAAACCCTGTTCATTGTTAGCTGGTGTCTTAAACTAGTGCAAAGACCATGTGAAAAGAGCGTAAACAAAAACATACTTGAGCTATACGTGTGTGTCCAGTCTTTCCTCCAATTGATTCTTTGTAGCCATTCTGGGCTCATCTGCAGCTTCTATTTGCCTGAGGATATTTTTTAAAGAACTCTGAAACATGTTTGCATGTTACATTAAGATTAGTGTGTAATTAAGATTGCTTTTTATTATTATTCAACTTTCACAATAAATGTTTGATTAGGTCATTTAAGATGCTTTTAATCTAGACTTTAGGAGGCTTACTCTTTTTTTTTTTTTTTTTTTTTTTTTTTTAGATTTTTATTTATTTATTTGACAGAGAGAGATCACAAGTAGGCAGAGAGGCAGGCAGAGAGAGAGGAGGAAGCAGGCTCCCCGCTGAGCAGAGAGCCCGATGCGGGGCTCGATCCCAGGACCCTGAGATCATGACCTGAGCCGAAGGCAGCGGCTTAATCCACTGAGCCACCCAGGCGCCCCTAGGAGGCTTACTCTTAATGAAAAAGATACGAATTCTAAACTGACAACAGCTTTTCTTTCATAATTGAATAAAAGACAACAGAAGAACTGAAGCTTTCTGTGATAATCAATTTTTTAATTCAGCATCAACAGAATTCTACTTTGGAGCATTTTTTTTTTTTCTCCATTAAGCACCTTTATCTGTCAAACAAGAACTGTTAAGTATTAATAAATTCAGGTCAGGAGAGTGCCTTACTCTGTAAAACCTTCCCTGGAAGATGCAACATGAAGGATAGTTTTTATAAATCATAAGCTAGTGTCTGAGTAATGAGGAGCTCCTTTACATAGCATAAACCAGAGCTTAAAAATCACTTATCAAAAGATCCCCTTTGGTTTCGATGGTGCTCAGAAATAAAAGATGATTCATCTTAACACATTTCCCGCCCCAACAGTAAGCTAACAAATACTGAATCCTGGCTACAAACAAGTCACTAGTTGTCTTCTTGCAGTCCCTTTCCAGCCATGAGAAGAAGCTGCAAAGTGATTTGTTTGGCATTGCCCAAGCAGCCCTATCTTAACTTTTTGTTGGTGTAAGAACAATTAAAGGATGAGCTCTTAGTCACCTAGGCTGCATTATGGTAGAAAATCCTCTTACATCCTCTTTTTCTGAGGATGGAAATAAACAGAACATTGTGCTGTGGGACACATGTAAGTCAAAACAGGGAATATCTGCTACTTTATATTATAATGGAGTAACAATGTTTTCACGAAGTATGACTCATGATTACTGCCTTCATTTTTTAAGAACATGTTCTATAAATCCGTTGTATTTGATTTCTCTAAAGAATGTAATTATAGTCAAACATGCTGTATTCCCCATTTATCTATTGAACACATTGTACTCAAGCTTCACAGTCTGTTTCTAATTGTCCTCAGAATCATTTTACCAACACATTCTTATCTCAGAAGACCTGTGTTCTGATCAGGTTGTAGATCAATTTTGTCTGTAGTAACTCTGGTAGACTATTAGGAGAAGTGTATCTTTAACGTGATTTCGATTGTCAGTGCAAAGGCAAATTTCATATAGACAGCTAATAAAGATGATCAACCAGACTTTATTATGGTAGAACAGGAGGGAATTCATGGATAAGCACTGCCTTAAATGTCCCATCATTGTATTTAGATGCAATAAGTTTATCTTTGAAAATACAAACCCTCTTTCCACTGCACAGCGGCGAATAGTTAACTACAGTATATGAAGTATTTGTACAACATTTAAAAAAATTCTTAAAAATTTTACCTATATGGTAGAATTTTTAAAAACAGGAAAAAATCAAAATTATCAGCTAAATGGAGTCTCAGGATAGTTGAAGTATAAGTGTCTTCGGGTTTCAGTTAAACAATTAAAATTTTTAAAACAAAATGTTTAAAATGTTTTTAAGGTAATTTTATAAATATGTACAAAATGTAGGTCTATTTGATGCTTTATTCACTCAGGTAAACTACGTACTGCATATCTAGTGAGATAAGCCATCACCTCTAAAAATGATAACCACCTAGGTTAAAAACAAACAAAAAAACACTTGAAAGATTACCCTCTGTATGAAAACAAAAAGGGAACCATTACAACTTAATGGAAAAAAATTTATTTGTAAAAAAAAATTTTTGAGTCTGATTCTAATGTGTACTTACTCATGTATTTCAATAATTACACAAAAGACCTAACGGAAAAATTTAACAGTACTCTAGCAAGGTAAGGAATAAATCCCCCCCCCTTTTTTTTTCTTATCTTCTATTTTAACAAGAAAGAACACATCACAGAATCCTGTCCACAAAAATGGCTATAGTACTGTGCTTTGAAAATAACCTGGCTGCATATAATTCTTAATACATCACGTGATGCTGTCGCCCTTAAGACTTCCAGCAGTAGCTATAGGTTCCAATCTGGCACTTCAGGTAATAAAAAAATGATGACCAAAAAATGCTTTAAAAGTAAAAAGTAAAAATGCATCATATCTTCTGAGAGTTCCTGAAACAGATTGTCAGATCAATGTGTTTAGCTTTAAAAAAAAATAAATAAAATCTGAAAAGAGTGCCATCCTATTCAAAGAATTACACTCAAATGATCTATAAAATGGATTTGGCTGACATTGATTCTTTCACAAACTCATTTAAATATAAAACTTTACATTTTTAGAAAGAATGAATATTTGCAAGGATCTTGTTTACTCCATTATCCTCTGGTCTACTAGTCTATCATGTGTTGCATTTTTGTCTAATTCAGATTTTGAAAAGTTTAATATCATTTTCTTTTTGATTAAATACCAGTTCCTTAGCTGTGTAAGTTGTAAAAGATAATCTGCTTTAAATTCTCAAAATCAGTACCAAAAAATGTTTAAAGCTTATTCTAATCTCTAACATTTACAAAACTTACACTCCACTCAAAAAAAAAAAGAAAAGTTTTTCAAATAGTGCATACAAGGCACAAGAGCTTCCTAGTATATTTACTGAAGCCGAACATTTTGGCATCAACAAACACACCACTTTAGTTTACCTTAAATTCAATTTCCAAACAGCACACCATTTAGTTCATATTGAACTAAATTTCTGAAAGTACATGATTTTCTTTAATGATTTGCATAATTTAACCTTAAGTATTTGAAGAACTATGAAGTTTAACTGTCATAGTTCTGATGACGGGACACAGAGATAATACAGATACCAATGGAGGATTAACCTATTGGCCCATTAAGAATTCTGAACAAATTTTTGCTATGTTCAAGAGAACAAATAACCTAAAAAAAACTGAGACTTTTAAAAAAGCCAGACTCGCAAAAAAAGAACATTATAAATCAATCTTTGTAATTGTTTTTATAGATCTTCTGAAGATCAGAAGAGATGAAAAATATTTTGGATGTAATCGTAATGTATTAGTTGTGATAAAAATTTGCTAGCTAGTTACTTATCAGTGAGCTCAGGCTTTAATGATCATACTTCTTTTCCAGCAGTGAACAAAGGCTAGAATTAGATTGAAGTTTGACAAAAATGGTGGTAATTTTCAACTGTAGGCCACTTAAAATTTATAATGGATTCATAGTCATTATAGTTCACTCGGTCTGCGGCTGGAGTCACAAGAGAGGGAATGAACAAGTCTGATAGGCTACCTCCACCTCCCAGATAACTCATAAAGCTGTCATTATACTGTAATTTGAAATCTTTTCACTTTCAATATCTTAATAGGCTCAATTTTCTGAATCAGAAAATCAGATGATTAAAGGGCTTTTTATGTGGATACATTGCACTACCCAAATATTTGGGTGAAAATTAGCCCATGACTTTATTCCAAGGTTTTATGATAGAAGGTATTTCTGCCCTTGATTCATAAACTTTAATTACTCCTAATATTTAACAGGAATTCATGTTAGTTGAAACAGTCTGTATATTGGATTAAAAAATGTGTTATTTTTTTTTATGCAACAGCTTAGAGAGAACTAACCAATTCACATTCTGCACATCCAGCCAAAGGGAAATGGGATCAACAGGCCAGTGGTGCCTTCCTGTGGGAAGCCTCTTCTTTCCACCTACAGCACTGATACCTTGAAATGAAACAGAAATCATGAAACTATTAACTACAAAAAACAAGCAAACAAAAAAACTAAACCAATTCATTCAATGTTTGTTGAATAACATTCCTTGTTCAAAATTGTTTTCTGGGCTAGAGAGCTCAGATATGCTCTTGAATACAAAACTCTACATCAGTGCTTCTCAAACTGTAATGTGCATATTACAAGACCAGAGGATTTTGTTAAAATGCAGAAAATGCAGATTCTGATTCAGTAGTTCTACGTCCAAAATTATACATTTCTATTGACCTCTCAGCTGATGCTGATGCTCCCGGTTTGAAGCCCCAAAAGTGTTCCTTTCTGCATGTGTCCAAGGGTAGTAGGAATTTAGGAATGACAGCTGAATTGGAATTGGGATTTAGGAAAATAATTTTGAAATTTCATGTGGGTACAAGCATAGCATTTTTTACTTGAGTAGGAGGGAAGGCTGAAAAGACAATGTAATGTACAGAATAGTGCTGCTATGGGTCTAGGTACATAACTATCTGCAAAGTATGATGAGCTAATATTTTATAAAAAGCCCACAGGTGATTTACTAATGTACTTCAAAAAGAAAAGAGAACATGAAAATATTCAGTAACTAAATTAAGCATATCAGTATCAGATAACATTATGTACTATAATATATAATAATATAATTGAATGAATTGCAAGTCTGAGAGGTAAAGCAGGAAAAACTATTTGTGAAACTTTTAAAAACTATTTGGAATAGTAGCTACCTTGGGAAAATTCAGTTTTTTAAAGAAACATTTAAATGTCACTGGTTAGGTCAATAGAATGAAAAACACTACATCATAAAATCACAAATTTTTTTTACACCACAGCTGATTCATGCTGCCATTTGGTTATTATGACCACTAATGTCATATATTCATGTGTAATAAAATCAAGTTTCTGTGAGATATTTAATTTTAATTATGTTATTCTATCACTTATTTACAAAATGGTTATTTAGAACCAACTATGTGTCTGGTATTGTATAAAGTATTGAGAATAACGATCATCAAACCACACTGGTCTTGTGTCAAAATACTGGGAAGTCTATGTGACTTACACACATATTACTCTGTAAACTTGTAAAATATTTAACACATATGACCTCAAACATTGGTAATTAGAACTAATGATTCAAAATACTGAAAAAAATACCCTATGAAACCTTATATGCTTTACAGAATTATTTCTACAAAATAGTTTACTTGTGGTATTAGTGATTTAGATTTGTGTATTCAGAGTTAATTTTAAGAATTACTTCCAGAAATTTAATATTCTCTAAGCTATTTATCAAATTAAGATTAAATTTTCACTATGCTGGGACGCCTGGGTGGTTCAGTGGTTTAAATTTTCACTATGCTAGGGGTGCCTGGGTGGCTCAGTGGGTTAAACCTCTGCCTTCGGCTCAGGTCATGATCTTAGGGTCCTGGGATCGAGCCCCGCATCGGGCTCTCTGCTCAGCAGGGAGCCTGCTTCCTCCTCTCTCTCTCTGCCTACCTCTCTGCCTACTTGTGATCTCTCTCTGTCAAATAAATAAATAAAATCTTTAAAAAAAAAAATTTTTTTTCACTATGCTAGTCATAGTTATGATTAGTCTGATCTACTATACCACCATATACACTCATCCAAAACCAAAACATCAGTCAACTGGCAAATTGCCAGATCAGTATTTTGCAATTATCACATAGCTATTCATAAAAGCCAAATCAAAACAAAGAAACAAATTTAAAAAACAAACAGATTTTGAGGATTAAAATGGGTTAAAAAACAAAGAAAAAAAAGATTTGGTGAAGCACTTTGACACAAATGACTTTGTTTTAGATTCCCCTCTCTTGCTTTCTTTAGACTTTAGGATTCTAGACTGCAGTTTTATAAATAAAGATTTGTCTTGATAACTTTACAAGTTATATAAACACTGGGTTTATGCTAACAATACGTACAGTTTGTTTTGTTTGGATGCTTATGGCTTTGTTCCAAAGGGGCTCTTTTTGTATTGACTGGAGGCTTATAAGTAAATAATCTTTTAAAGATTATTTAAATTGATTTGGAGCAACTGGTTTAAAAAAATTTATATCTTAAAGAAAATGTTGGAACACTTGTCATTTTTAAGGATAACGCATGCTACAGGGTCCTACTGTAACCAAAAATAGGGATGAGGGAGGTTTGCACTAACAGATAGAATTATCTTTCACCACTTAGACCCAGTGAGATTCTAATAGATGGTCAAGGTTATAACTACTGTATATCAGAAGGATAGAAAAAAACAAAAAATTGCAAAGTCCTTTCATATGACAAGAAAATTATCATGTAAAGTTCAATAGTTTAGGAACAATCCTTGCCATTTAGTGTATTGCTATAAAAATGAACTTTGTTCTATTTTTTTTTTTTCTATTTTTTGTCAAGTTAATGTTACACACTAGCTATTATTTGTCAAGTTAATGTTACACACTAGCTAACCCCAAAGCTAGGTCCACATTCAGAGGTCTCCAGCATGAATAATAGGATTTCAAGGGTGAACTAGAACATTTTACAATTTCAGTCACTCAAAAATCAATATTTATGGTCTATTTGCCCTAAGAGAACTGAAAAGCTGTTAAAAGTATAAAACATGAAAATAAAGGAAAAACATCTTACTTTCATAAAGTATGAATTTATTTTATTTGAAGAGTTAAGTCTCATTCTCCATGGTTAAAGCAGGATTGCTCATACCTTCAAGAAAGAACAAAAATTAGCATTTTGTTTGTGGGGGTAGGGGAGGTGTTGCTTTTGAACAAATATAAGGCAGAGACTTGTTTATCCATCCCTGAATCTCCCTAATATATTGCTTCCAAAGGTGCCCTGTGCATAGTACAGGTTTGTAGGATGGTCACACAGAAACACACACACACACACACGATACAGCGTTGGCAACCCCCAGTGTCACAAAAGGCACTTTAAAAAGAGATATACAGGGTGCCTGGGTGGCTCAGTGGGTTAAGCCGCTGCCTTCAGCTCAGGTCATGATCTCAGGATCATGGGATCGAGTCCCACATCGGGCTCTCTGCTCAGCGGAGAGCCTGCTTCCCTTCCTCTCTCTCTGCCTGCCTCTCTTGTGATTTCTCTCTGTCAAATAAATAAATAAAATCTTTTAAAAAAAAGAGAGAGAGATATACAGGGGATGCCTGGATGGCTCAGTTGGTTAAGCATTGGACTTGATTTCAACTCAGGTCATGATCTCAGGGTCCTGGGATTGAGCCCCGAGTGGGGAATCCACGTGGAACCTGCTTAGGATTCTCCCTCTCCCTCTCCCTCTGCCACTTTCTCTGCCTCTCTCTAAACAAACAAACAAACAAACAAATAAATAAATAAAAATATATACCTAAGGGAGTGGGAGGGGTGAACAAAAACATGAAAGATACATTGGACCTGGCAATCCTCACATCATCTTAGAGTGCTCTTCCTCATTCTACATTTCCCTCCGTCATTCTGGTGAAACTGATCTTTAAGTCTTTTCTCACCTCATCCTTCTCATGTTTCTCTTCCTTCTTTTGTAGCACTCTTTAAACTTTAAATAAGGTCTCAATTCATCCATCCAAGTAACAGAATATTAACCTAACGTGCCAAATGATTAACAGCACACAGAAACTAAGAAATCGCTTCTATGTTAATGCAGAACTATACGAGGTAACATGAATCCCTTCTGAAAGAAAGGGAGCTCATTGTCTTTCTACCCCCCAAAAATTGAACCCCAACTATATGTCACTTCTTTGCCTCCAAGGAAACTAATGGATTCAAAGGGCTAGTAGGTGGCATCAATTTTCGTTTAGGCAATGTCTAGTCCTTCCCATCGATTGGAAGACAGAATGGCAGATTTGAAGGTGACGAGAGAGATGAAGTTATAGACACCCATACCATGGGGCCCTTCGGAGGGCATAGATATTCCTTGAGAACAAGACTCTTTAAAGAAAGCCTGTATTTTAGGAGAATATGACTGTAGATTAACTAATGACTTTAGAATTTTTACTTAGGACTATTTTTCACTATCACTAAATCCCAAAGAGATTTCAAATAAAACAACAAGCACTTTAAAGTGCAGGGAGCCGGGGCACCTGGGTGGCTCAGTCAGTTGACTGTCTGCCTTTGGCTCAGGTCGTTATCCCAGGGTCCAGGGATCAAGCCCCGAATCAAGCCCCGTGTCCAGCTGAGCCTGCTTCTCCTTTTCCCTCTGCCTTCCCACTGCTCAAGTTCTCTCTCTCTCTCAGGCTGTCTCAAATAAATAAAATCTTTAAAAAAGTAAATAAAGTGCAGGGAGTCAAAGCCAGGCAGCACTAGGAGAGAGTTTGAAGAAAGGACTAGAAACAAAGGGAAGATTTTCTGGCTAATAGTGCCTTAATCATGGATGTATGGGTTTATACTTATTTACGGGGACGCCGCACATGTATACATGCACCTGCACGTATGATCACACAGAGTCCTGGTTTGAGCCCCGCATGGGGTGGGGGAGGGTCCCTGCTTAGCGGGGAGCCTGCTTCCCCCTCTTTCTCTGCCCCAACCCCACTTGTGCTCTCTCCCTTTCAAATCAATAAAATGTTGAAAGGAAGGAAGGAAGGAAGGAGGAAGGAAGGAAACTAGTTACATCTAAAAGAGGGTAGGTTACTATAAACATCATACACTGACTCAGTGTCCAAACTGGGATCTAAAATTCAGTCTAACTTCAAAGCCTTGCCTTTTCTTTGCCAATAAACTATATTGACTGAAGTAAAGATTAAAATCAACAATAATAACAAGGGAAATGTGAGTGGGATTTGAAGAAATAACTAAAGTTATGGTAATTATGCAGTAACTTTACTGGATAGAAGATTTCTATCTTTACTTTATCAAGTTAAAGAATCATATAATTTAAGATCTTTTTTATTAGATATTTTTCAATCTTTTGTCTGAGTTGATTACAATTTTCCATTAAATATGTATATTTGCATCATTTTATTAAATAGGCAGTAGTGGGGCGCCTGGGTGGCTCAGTGGGTTAAAGCCTCTGCCTTCAGCTCAGGTCATGATCCCAGAGTCCTGGGATCGAGCCCCATGTCGGGCCCTCTGCTCAGCAGGGAGCCATTTCCGCCTCTCTCTCTGGCTGCCTCTCTGCCTACTTGTGATCTCTGCCTGTCAAATAAATAAATAAAATCTTTAAAAAAATAAATAAATAAATAAATAAATAGGCAGTAGTAACGATTTGTTTCTTAAACTGGGATAAAAGCAATGCAGATCTTTCACAAAAATGATCTTCAGCTAACAGACATTAATCAAAGTACTTTAAAAACAGAAGTTCCTAAAGATAATTCTACATTTAGCATGGGAGTTCAACTCCGAAACAAGAAAGATTCTGTAGGTAATACAATGAAATTTTTGCACTACTTTCACCTTTTAAAAATAAAATGTATTAAAACAGCCAAGTAAGCACACCCTTACCAGCTTTGCCTTTTCCCGGATTTGTGAGGCTCTCTGTCCAAGACTGAGAATCAGTGAGAAGGTGGCTCTGGGACTCTCGCAATGGCTTTGCAGGAAACTGATGGTTTTCAGGACTGAATAATAATAACAGTCAGCACAATCATACGTTAGCTCTTGAATAGTATTGAGTGCAGTGTTTCTCAAAGTATAGAATTCAAACCGATTCCCAAGAGAATTTGGGGCACAGGGAATAAGGCATGTTCACACTAATTCACAACAAGAAAACTGTTCTCCTTCCATTCTCTTTTCCTTCTTCTGAATACGCTAAGTTGACAATCTTTTAACTTTGGCAAGTCTCCATTTTTAAAACAGAGAACAGGCTTCTGCCTCTTACTCTAGCAGGTGAGGGAATCTAGTTAGAATTTAAAAGTATTTTATCATCAATTTTATTTTTTTTTATTTTTTATTTTTTTTAAAATATTTTAGTTATTTGACAGAGAGAAATCACAACTAGGCAGAGAGTCAGGCAGAGAGAGAGGAGGAAGCAGGCTCCCTGCAGAGCAGAGAGCCCGATGCGGGGCTCGATCCCAGGACCCTGCGATCATGACCTGAGCTGAAGGCAGAGGCTTTAACCCACTGAGCCACCCAGGTGCCCCATCAATTTTATTTTTTAAGCTATATTCTATTTATGGCAAATTATACCAGTTTTCATTTATGATAGTGATATAAAGTTTGATTTAAAAACTTTTTTTAAATGAGCCTGCATGGCTCAGTTGGTTAAACAACTGCCTTCGGCTCGGGTCGTGGTCCCAGAGTCCCAGGATTGAGTCCCGTATCAGGCTCCTGGCTTCATGGGGAGTCCACTTCTCCCTCTGACCTTCTCCCCTCTCGTGCTCTCTCTATAACTCTCTCTCTCAAATAAATTTTTAAAGAAATCTTAAAAGAACCATTGTTCTTAAAAAAAGATAAAAATTAGCTTCAGTGTCAATTTAACTAAATACATTAAATAAAAATATAAGGTTTTGTAAGTGGTATATGGATATGGAAAAAAATATATGAAGGTAATGGTGGAAAGACAAGTTTGAGAAAAATTGTCCTAGTGTTTCTAAAGTGGCCTAACTAGTCTTGAACGAAGAATTCTCTATCCTTCATCTTTGAAACTGAAACAACAAATTTGAGCACTATCTTGCAGAAATGTTGAAAACATCTGACATCATCAGGTCTTACAAATGTGACATTTAATTTGGGGCATAAAGAGTCTTAAAAGAAGAATGTAAGTTTTAAAACTTAAGTAGACATGCTACATATCGACACTGAATGGCATGAAAAATATACATGAAAATAACATTTCACTTAGATAGAAAAAAAAGTTGGCATAGAAACTGTACGTGTAGTTTTAGAATACTCTGAAATAGTAATCACAATAATGTTCAAAAGAAAAAAAAATACTTGAAATTCTTCCAAGAATAATTCCACATACATGAGTTTGACTATTCTATATTTTTTAAAGGATATGCTTTTGTTCCTTAATAATTACTTCATACCTAAAATTTGAAAATATCTCAATTTTGTGCAACTTTAACATCCCCTTATTGAAATTTGGGAGGCAAATCTTTAAAAATAAAAAGCATGTCCCCTATATACATGAAAAAAAAAAAAAAACAACCCTTCTTTTACTCTCATTATTCTTCAAGAGAGGGACCAGGTACAGCATCGTAACTAGGTCCTGGTTTAGGGACTCCTTGTGGATTCGTTACTGCTAAGAAGACTCTAACAAATGGCAAGGAAAGATCCATTCATTCAATAGTATTCACTGAGTACCTATTAGGTCCACGGATATAGTCTTTGATCACATGGAAATTTCATTGTAATTGAGAAGGAATAATAGTAAATAGCAAATATATAAATAACTCTGGTGACAGAAAAGCCTATGACAAGGGAAAAAGAGAGGCATGGGGAAGTGGAGGAGCAGGTTGCTATTTTACAAGGAGTTTTCAAAGATGGTCTCTATCGTGAAGTTACACCCGAGCTAGAGATAAGAAAAGGTCACAGAGCATTCAGATACATGGAGGAAAAATGGTGAGGGAGAAGAATTGGCAAGTACAAAGGCACTAACTAAGGGACAGGCCTGGTATACTTGAGGACCAACAAGATCTGCATGTCTGAGGATTGTGAGTGATGGGAAAGTGGCAAGGGATGACATCGGAGAGACACTGGGGTCAGATTAGACCAGACAAGGTAAGGACATGCATTCATTTTTATGCTGGTTAAGATGGGAAGCCAGTGGCGGGTTCTGAGCATGAGAGTGACACTATCTGATTCTTAATAGAGAACAGGCTAGAGGGCAAACGTGGAATCAGAAACATCAGTAAGGAGGGCATAAAAATAGTCCATGTGAGAAATGATGGCTCAGACCAGAAAGCAATCTGAAGGTGGTAAGAAGGTACTGGGATTACTGGCATATTTTGAAGGGGCACACGAAAGGACTGGTAAATGGAGTAAATGCAAGGTAAATGAAAGAAGAATCTAGGATGACTCCAAGTTTCCTGGCCTGAGCACCCGGGAGACTGAGGGTCACTAATACTGCCATACGGAAGAAGGGAGGAGAATCAGATTCGAGCTAAAGGGGAGGGTGTCCACGTGTGACAATCAGGAGTTGTACTTTGCACCTGTTCAGTGGGAGATGACTTTTAGATATTTAAGTGCGAATGTTGAGTAGATAAACATAAAACTCTGGAATACAGGGCAGAGACCATCACCAGCCCTCCTAATTTGACATGGGCTAATCAGGGGAAATTATAGAATTACATAAAAGATAACTTTAGCTGTCAAAATTCAATCCCAAAATTTAAAGGAAAGGGAAGAGGAGCCCACAGTGGTTACAAGATCACCTAAACTGGGCAACAGTGCGAGAAATAGGATTTCTCCCAAAGCCTGCAGTACACGTAGTAGAAGGAGGACCCCTATCTCAGAGACCCAAACCTCCTTGAAATACAAAAACCACTTAGAAGGCAAAAAATAGGACTGAAGAGTACTAGCAAACTTTATAAAAGTGAAAACATTCTAAATAATCTATTAACAAGAGATTTTTCTGCATCAAGATATAAGAAAAACCCCAAACCCTTGAATGGTCAAGCAAACCAAAACTCAGAGGGCACACCCCACTGAGACTCTGGTGTTTTTGAATGACTCCATAAATCACATCAGAATGGCCTCCTCATTAACTTGTTGAGTCCAATCTGTACAAAGGTCAGCCTAGGAATGGGGTGGCCAATAGGCTTCATCTGGTGACAATTTAAAATGTTTTGGAAAGGCAACCAGGGTCAGTGACTCAAGAAAAATTCTGGGGTCATGACGGGCTCCACCATAGGAAGTACTGTGATTAATAAGAAAGCCACAAGAGATGGGAGGAGTGTGTGTACAGGTGTTACGTACATGGCATTCCCAACTAAGAAAATCTCTAAAATTAAACTAAGAATGATATTGTGGTTATGCTCTTGCTATCAGTTTTCATTTCAAAATCAGAAGTATTGCCTTATTCAAATAAATCTGTCTTAAACATGTAAAAACCAGTGTTTCAAACTTACAAATTCATACATAACATTAAAGGTTTAAGTAGGTTTGCATTTTGTTAGTTAGTACCAGAGTCAGAATCAAATTTTGAGATCCTCCTCAAATTCGTAGCAGACTGGAACCAGAACAGACTTCAAGCAATGGCAAAAGTCTGCAGACACTAAATTTCCAAGACTCCTTCCCTTTTCTTTCCATTGACAGGGCTCAGATAATGTCTACAGGTTTTGAACAAGCATTAAGAATATGGTGCACTCTTAAACAACACACTGGACCAGATGGACATCACAGATATATTCAGAACATTCCATTCCAAAGCAACAGAATACACATTCTTCTCTAGTGCACATAGAACATTCTCCAGAATAGATTACATCATGGGTCACAAATCAGGTCTCAACTGGTACCAAAAGATTGGGATCATTCCCTGCATATTTTCAGACCACAATGCTCTGAAGCTAGAACTCAATCACTAGAGGAAATTTGGAAAGAATCCAAATACATGGAGGCTAAAGAGCATCCTACTAGCGATGAATGGGTCAATAGGAAATTAAAGAAGAATTGAAAAAAATTCATGGAAACAAATGATAATGAAAATACAACGGTTCAAAATCTGTGGGACACAGCAAAGGCAGTCCTAAGAGGAAAGTATATAGCCATACAAGCCTTTCTCAAGAAACAAGAAAGGTCTCAAGTACACAACCTAACCCTGGAGAAAGAACTGGAGAAAGAACAGTAAGTTTCAGCAGGAGAACAGAAATAATAAATATATAAGCAGAAATCAGTGAAATAGAGACCAAAAGAACAGTAGAACAGATCAACAAAACTAGGAGCTAGTTCTTTGAAAGAATTAGTAAGATCGATAACCCCTGGCCAGACTTACTGAAAAGAAAAGAGAAAGGACCCAAATCAATAAAATTATGAATGAAAGAGGAGAGATCACAACCAACACCAAAGAAATACAAACAATTATAAGAACATATCATGAGCAACGATACACCAGCAAATTTGACAATCTGGAAGAAATGGATGCATTCCTAGAGACATAGAAACTACCACAACTGAACCAGGAAGAAATAGAAAACCTGAACAGACCCATAACCAGTAAGGAGATTGAAGCAGTCATCAAAAATATCCCAAAAACAAGAGCCCAGGGCCAGACAGCTTCCCAGGGGAATTCTACCAAACATTTAAAGAAGAATTAATGCCTATTCTCCTGAAACTGTTCCAAAAATAGAAGTGGAAGGAAAACTTCCAAACTCATTTTATGAGGCCAGCATTACCTTGGTCCCAAAACCAGACAATCCCATCAAAAAGGAGAATTACAGAGCAATATCCTTGATGAACACAGATGTGAAAATTCTCAACAAAATACTAGTCAATAGAATCTAACAGTACATTAAAAGGATTATTTACCATGACCAAGTGGGATTTATTCCTGGGCTGCAAGGTTGGTTCAACATCTGCAAATCAATCAATGTGCTATAATACATTAATAAAAGAAAGAACAAGAACCATCTGATACTCTCAATAGACGCTGAAAAAGCATTTGATGATGTACAGCATCCTTTCTTGATCAAAACTCTTCAAAGTATAGGGATAGAGGGCACATACCTTAATATCATCAAAGCCATCTATGAAAAACCCACAGCGAGTATCATTCTCAATGGGGAAAAACTGAGAGCTTTTCCCCTGAGGTCAGGAACATGGCAGGGACGTCCACTATCACCACTGCTATTCAACATATGACTAGAAGTCCTAGCCTCAGCAATCAGACAATGAAAAGAAATTAAAGGCATCTGAATCAGCAAAGAAGGCAAACTCTCACTCTTTGCAGATGATATGTTACTGTATGTGGAAAATCCAAAAGACTCCACTCCAAAACTGCTAGAACTTGTAAAGGAATTCAGTAAAGTATCAGGATATAAAATCAATGCACAGAAATCAGTTGCATTTCTATACACTAACAGCAAGAAAGAAGAAAAAGAAATTAAGGAGTCAATCCCATTTGCAATTGCATCAAAAACCATAAAATACCTAGGAATAAACCTAACCAAAGAGACAAAGAATCTGTACTCAGAAAACTACAACGTAATCATGAAACAAAGATACAAAGAAATGGAAAAACATTCCATACTCATGGATTGGAAGAACAAATATTGTGAAAATGTCTATGCTACCTCAAGCAATCTACACATTTAATGCAATCCCTATCAAAATACCATCAATGTGTTTCAAAGAAATGGAATAAATAATCGCAAAATTTATATGGAACCAGAAAGGAAACTGAATAGCCAGAGGAATGTTGAAAAAGAAAGCCAAAGTTGGCATCGTCACAATTCCAGACTCCGAGCTCTATTACAAAGCTGTCATCATCAGGACAGTACGGCACTGGCACAAAAACAGACACATAGATCCATGGAACAGAACAGAGAGCCCAGAAATGGACCCTCAACTCTATGGTCAACTAATCTTCAACAAAGCAGGAAAGAATGTCCAATGGAAAAGACAGTCTCTTCAACAAATGGTGCTGGGAAAATTGGACAGCCACATGCAGAAGAATGAAACTGGACCAGTTCCTTACACCACACACAAAAATAGACTCAAAATGGATGAAAGACCTCTGTGTGAGACAGGAATCCATCAAAATCCTTGAGGAGAACACAGGCAGCAACCTCTTCGACCTCAGCTGCAGCAACTTCTTCCTAGAAACATCGCCAAAGGCAAGGAAAGCAAGGGCAAAAATGAACTATTGGGACTTTATAAAGATCAAAAGCTTTTGCACAGCAAAGGAAACAGTTAACAAAACCAAAAGACAACTGACAGAATGGGAGAAGATATTCGCAAATGACATTTCAGAAAAAGGATTAGTATCTAAAATCTATAAAGAACTTATCAAACTCAACACCCAAAGAACAAATAATCCAATCAAGAAATGGGCAGAGGACCATGAATACATATTTCTGCAAAGAAGACGTCCAGATGGCCAACAGACACATGAAAAAGTGCTCAACATCACTCAGCATCAGGGAAATACAAATCAAAACCACAATGAGATACCACCTCACACCAGTCACAATGGCTAAAATTAACAAGTCAGGAAACAACAGATGTTGGAGAGGATGCGGAGAAAGGGGAATCCTCCTACATTGTTGGTGGGAATGCACCTGGTTCAGTCACTCTGGAAAACAGCATGGAGGTTCCTCAAAAAGTTGAAAATAGAACTACCCTGTGATCCAGCAATTGCACTGCTGGGTATTTACCCTAAAGATACAAATGTAGTGATCCAAAGGGGCACGTGCACTCAAATGTTTATAATAGCAATGTCCACAATAGTCAAACTATGGAAAGAACCTAGATGTCCATCAACATATGAGTGGATAAAGAAGATGTGATACACACGCACACACACACACACACACACACACACACACACACACACACACGATGGAATACTATGCAGCCATGAAAAGAAATGAAATCGTGCCATTTGCAATGATGTGGATGGAACTATTATGCTGAGTGAAATAAGTCAATCAGAGAAAGACAATTAGCATATGATAGCCCAGATATGAAGAATTTGAGAGGCAGAGTAGGGGGTCTGGGAGGTAGGGAAGGAAAAAATGAAACAAGATGGGATTGGGAGGGAGACAAACCATAAGAGACTCTTAATCTTACAAAACAGACTGAGGATTGCTGGGAGTGTGGGGGGTGGAGAGGGTGGTTGGGTTATGGACATTGGGGAAGGTTGTGATACGGTGAGTGCTGTGAAGTGTATAAACCTGGCGATTCACAGACCTGTACCCTGGGGCAAATAATACATTATATGTTAGCAAAAATAGTTCATAATAATAAAGGAATATGGTGCACTATCAAGCAGGTATTGGGGATTCCATTTGATCTCCAAAGCCTAATCCAGGGACATTCTTCTCATCTCTTTATAATGAGGACCTAGAGGGTCAGAGGGCAAGTTTACTGTCTGCTCACCTGATCTCTAGAGGAGCTAATTTGGATTTAATATTCTTTCCTTTTAGGCATCACATTTAAAAATATCAGTCAACCAAAATGTATAGAGAATTAACACCTATTTACCCACTACCCAGAGTAACATCACTTGTACAAGGATAACTGAAGCTCTCCATGGCCCCTTCCCCAACCACACTTTCCTCTCCCCCTCACTCCAAGTGGGAACCATTATAGTAAATTATCTTATGTTCCTAATTTTTTCAAAGAACTATATAGCCAAAGGGCATAGGAGGATAAGATATGTTATTTGAAAGTAAAATAGAAAAAAATATGGGATTACTTTTTCGATGTCGAATTCAATCCCACAGGAGTAGATGCTTGCTCAGGATCCTGATTAACAAGGCAAGTCGGAAAGGAGCAGCCATCACCTAGACTACAATTAAAATTAAAACTTACAACTGAGCAGTAAACAAAACAATAGAGTGAAACTGTCACAATGGGATGTTTGAGAGCAGACCACAGTTATCTTACGGACAAAATACGTATATCAGACACTGGCTTCCACACGGCATGCTTAGGGAGACGGTGCGTTAACTGACAACTGGCATCCATGTAACAGTGAATCATAAAATGATTCTTTAAAGAACAGGAATTCCTATGCAGGATTACAGTTCTTCTGTCAGATTACTTTCACTGGTTTCAAAGTACCTTGAAAAAATGGGTAGTAACCAGTACTTCTTTTCATCACCAAAAACTTGTCGCATGTTTTTACTGAAACCCAAGCTGAATCCATTCTTATCTGTTCCGTGTCGAAATACGGGACTTCTAAACGCCTCTACAAAAGACGGCAGAGCAACCATGTGAGTACAGAACACATCTAGTGACCCTCATACGTAGAAATTACTGGATTAAATGAGGGAAGTCTAGAAATCGATGGCAAGCCTCTTGTGAATACTTATGTAATTATCAACAGCTTCGCCATATAGACCGTCTATTCTGTTTTAAAATAATCATACGATACGATTACATTTATTTTCCTTTTTAAAGACTCCTTTAACTATTATAGCAGCACAGTGCATTGCAAAAAAAAATTAGAAAACACAAATAAGCAAATAAAACTTTAACGTCTTCTGGACCTTTTTAAGATAGGCATGTGGATGGATAGATGAATGGATGGATGTAAAGATACACAAACCTACACATTTTTTTTAACCAATGAGACTGTACTTTCTACATTCTACATATTCTACAAATTCCTTTTTTCAGTCAATAAACTCCATTTTCCAATTTCATTTAAATTTTATCTCCTCCAAGCACACATTTTTTTCCAGCTGGCCAAAAGCGTACTGGCTTATGTGAAGCAAGATCTACTGCAGAAGCAAACACTGTGTCTGGTTATACCTACTCTGCATGTGGAAGTCGAGGTTCAGAGAGGTTGTGAGGTGTGTCCAAGATCACACAGCAAATAAATGACAGAGTAGAACGTGAACAAGGTGATCGGTGTCCCTTCCATTTATGCTACAAATGCTTCTCAAATAATGCTGAGAGACAAAGTCTAAACTTTTATTTGGGGAACATGAACAAACATAGAAGTATAATGATTTTTTGGTCCATTATTTAAAAGAGAAAATTCTAACAGAGTCAGGGTACCACAAAAAATGTGACCACTTGCAAGATCCTTAGAATTTTTCACCCTGGGTTATATAGCTTTTAATATAATTATAGGACCGCTTCGTCCAAAGGAAGTCCTTTCAGTGTTACAAGTTAAATCAAGAAGTTCTCAGAAGTTAAATGCTTCTAGAAATAATTCATTTTCTTCTGATGAACTATAATTTATCCAACATATAATTTTTTAAATTATAATTTTTATAATGTTATGTTAGTCACCATACAGTACATCGTTAGCCTCTGATGTAATGTTCCATGAGTCATTGTTTGCATATCTGAAATCAGATACTTTGTCTAGAAATTACTGAAGTGTATTTGCTGTAGTAAGATTTCACCTGAATGTTAAATATTAACATTCACTGACAATATACTATGATTAATCTTCACTACTATAATCATGGTGTCTGTCAGCTTGAGGTGTCCTTTGAGATCGTAAGGATTTATTAGTCCTGGTTGCATTCCCGAACTCCTAATCTTAGTCTAGAAAATACTACTTAGCTTAGTCCCTACTTACTTCTCAAACCTCATAGCATATTTTTTGCTCTTTAGCTTTCTACGCTCTAGCTATGTAGATAGTGTTACAAATATCTCTAGCTCTTCTCCTGTAGGACTTATTTTTCTAAAACTGCAGTGAAAGTCACAGAATATAAAATTAACCATTTTAATAGTGAAAAAATCAGTGGCAGTACATTCACAATTCTGTGCAATTAATCACCAAGTTCCAAAATATTCACATCACCCCAGAAATATCTCTATATCCATTCAGCAGACTCTCCCTAGTCCCTCTTCCTCTCCTCCTCTGAAAACGACCACTATGTTTTTTTCCCTATGGATTTTTTAATCTGGATATTTCACATAAATGAAAATATATAATATTAACCTTTTCAATCATCTTCTTACTTAGCGTGTTTTTCAAGTTCATGAATGTTGTAGTGTGCATCAGTATCTCATTTCATCTTAGGCTGAATAATATTCCATTGTCTAGAAAATAGCACAATTTTTCTGTCCATTCATCTTTCATGGACATTTGGATCATTTCCATCTTTGGGCTGTTGTGAAGAGAGCTGCTATGAACACTGACTTATAAGTACCTCTTGGAGTTCCCGCTTTCAGTTATTTGGGGAATGGATCAAGGACTGCAACTGCCGGGTCATATGATAATTTCATATTTAGCTTTTGGGCAACAGCCACTGTTGTTGACGGTGGGTTCATCGTTTTATATTCCTACCGGCCAAGTGTGAAGGTTCTGATTTCCCCACGTCCTCAGCTACACTTGCTTTCTATTTTGTTGATTTGGGTGGGAAGTGGTAGCTCTGGTTTTGATTATCCTGCCCTAATGATTAATAATGCTGAGCTGGTTTTTATGTGCTTTTTGGCCAACTGTATATTTTCACTGGAGAAATGTCTATTTAAATGTCTATTCAGGGGCACCTGGTGGCTGAGTCAGTTGAGCGTCCAACTCTTGGTTTTGGCTCAGGTTGTGATCTTAGGATACTGAGATCAAGCCCCAGGTCGGGCTCCACACTCCCTCTGCTTGACAATCTCTCTCCTTCTCCCTCTGCCACTCCCCTGCTCTCTCTCTTTCTCAAATAAATAAAATAAATAAATCTTTAAAATAAATAAATTCCTATTTAAATTCTTTGCCGATTTTTGTCTTTTTCTTGTTGTCTTTTTATATTCTGAATACTGGATCCTTATCAGATAAATTATTTGTAAATATTATTCTCATTCTTGTAGGTTGTCTTTTTACTTTTTCCACAATATCCTTCGATGAACATGTTTTTAAAATTTTAGTGGAGTCCAATCTAATTTTTTCTTCTGTTACTCATGCTTTTGGTATTATATCTAAGAATTCATTGCCACATTAAAGTCCTGAGGGCTTATCCCTATGTTTTCGTCTAAGAGTTTTACAGTTTTACCATCATTTGTCAAAGAGACTATTATATTCTCCATTGAATGGTTTTGGTACTCTTGTGGAAAATCAACTGGCCAAAGGTTTATGACTTATTTCTGGATTTTTCATGCTACCATTCCATTCCATTGATCTATATCTCTTTGTGCCAGTACAACACTGTTTTGATCCCTGTAGCTTTGTAGTAGGTTTTGAAATCAGGAAGGACTCTGTTTTATTTTTTTCGTGGATACTGCTTTGACTATTTGGGGCACCTTGCAATTTCACATGAATTTGAGGATCATCTTTGTCATTTCTACAAGAAAGGCCACTTACATCGTAATCAGGATCCCACTGAGTCTATCACTTTGGGTCATCCTGCCATCTTATCAATATTAAGTCTCCCAATATATGAACATGGGAAGTCTTATCATTTACCTAGGTCGTTAATTTCTCTCAGCCAAGCTTTGTAGTTTTCAGTGTCCTACTGTTACACCTCCTCAGTTAAATTTATTCCTAGGCATTTTACTATGTTGGATGCTTTTGTAAATGGAATTGTTTCTTTCATTTCCTTTTGGATGGTTCCTTGCCAGTGTATGGAGATACAACTGATTTCTTGCATATTGATCTTAGGCAACTTTGCTGATTTTGTTCATTGGCGGTTTTTATTGTATCTTTAAGGTTATTTATATAGAAGGTCATGTCACCCGCAAAGAGAGAGAGTTTTATTTCTTCCTTTCCAATCTGGATGGCTTTATTAATTTTTCTTGACTAATTTTCCAGGCTAGATTTTCTAGTACAGTGTTAAACAGCGCTAGTTAAAGTGGCAGTCCTTGTTTTGTTCCTGGTCCTAAGTGGAAGATTTTTGTTCTTCACCACTGAGTATGATATGAACTATAGGCTTCTCAGAAATGCATTTTATAATTTAAGGCTTGAGAAGTCCCTTGTTTTGAGGAAATTCCCTTGTGTCCCTAGCTTGTTAAACGTTTTTATCTTAATAGGGTGATGAATTTTGTCAAATACTTTCTCTCATCAGTTGAGTTGATCATATGTTCCTTCATTCAGTTAATGTGGCGTATTCTATTAATGTGGTTGATTGATTTTTGTATATTGAAATACATTTGCATTTCTAGATTAAATCCTATTTGGTCATGGTATATAATCCTTTTTATAAACTGCTAGATTTGTTTTGCCAGTATTTTATTGAGGATTTTTGTATCTATACTCATAAGGGATACTGGTCTACAGTTGTCTTGGATGTCTTTTTTTTGGTTTTGGTATTAGAGCGATGATGGCCTCATAGAATAAGTACAAAGTGTTATCCTCTCTTCTAATCTCTGACAGAGTTTGAGAAATTTTATCTTAAATCTTTTTGATAGAACTCACCAGTGAAGCCATCTGATCCTGGGCTTTTCTTTGTTGGAAGGTTTTTGATTACTGATTCAATCTCCTTCCTTGTTACAAGTCTGTTCAGGTTTTTTGTTTTTATTTTTTTTTTAATATTATTTATGTGTGTGAGAGAGAGAGAGAGAGAAGAGGGAGTGGCAGAGGGAGAGGGAGACAAGCAGGCTCCCCACTGAGCAGGGAGCCTGACTCCAGCTCTGGGCTGAATCCCAGGACCCTGAGATCATGATCTGACCCCAAACCAAGAGTCTGACACTTAACCGACTGTGCCAACCCAGGCGCCCCATGATCTTTTTTTTTTTTTTTTAATTATCTATTTCTGTTATCTCCTTTCTAATCTTTATTATTTCCTACCATTTGCTGGCTTCAGATTTACTTTGCTGTTCTTTTTGTACTTCCTTAAGCTATAAAGTAATCAATTTGACCTACTTCTTTTTTAACGGAATCATTTATAGCTAGGTATACATTTCCACTGAACACTGCTGTAGCTGCGTCCCATCTCTGTAGGGCTTTTGAACGTACTCTTTTTCCCAACTGAGATGTTACAGTTCTTACCGTGACTGACTTCTTAGGTTTAATACTTGTTGTTTTGGTGAGCTCCTTCCTGACCACTCTAAGTAGGTTCCCTTCCACAGTCCTCAGTCCCTGATTCACAGCTAAGCATCCCGTTTGTTTCCCAGATAGCATTCTGCATTTTGCGATTACTTTTATGTTTGGTTATTGATTTTTTGTGTCCCTCACTAGACTATTTTGTCCTTGTTCACCACCGCATATACACAATGCTTTACACACAATGGACAGTCAATAAATATACAGAACAAGTGCATTTGTAGGTGTCTATGTCGCCACCCCACAAAACAGTACGGGAAATAAAAATGATATTTACCACATCAGGACGGGTTGGCATTTAATCACATGGCAACTTTCGCTGAGTATCTATTTATGTCTTTAAAGTTCTGTTAACTACAATAATTGAATACTCACCTAATGTAGATTTATTTTTGCTGACTAGCCAACAATGATAGCCAAACAGAGAGGACAAGCTGACAGAAAACATAGCTGCAGCAAAGAATAAAAACATAATATGGAACTTGGCTTGAGTATCGGGTAGGCCATTCTATAAAGAAAGGAAGAAAATAAAATGTTTTGTCAAAGGGATAAATATTCCCTACTTTGTAAGTAAGAATTTTTTTTTGCTCTACTTTTTTTTGAAATTTAGGTATGGAGAAAGATACATGGCTTTATGCTAAAACGCTGAGGAAAAATGCATGATGTAAGATTAAAAATGTTTACTATTAATGAATATAGATATAAAAATATTAAAATTTGGGATATTTATTTTGTTTTTCATAACTGAATCATAGAAAAATTATAGTAGTACATGTGTAAACTATAACACTAGAAGCAAGACAAAAGGAACTATAAAATATAATTTTTAATTTACATCCTGAAAATGTTTTGTTAACACACTATAGCTTTACAAATGTTTAAATATTTTTATTATAATGCCTGAAAGTGAAGGTTAATTGGCACAATTAGTTACTATACTTACTGATGTTTTAACATTACTACAAACAACAGCATCAACTACAAGAACACATACAACAATACATCCACAATAATGCTTCAAGCTATTTTAAATAATAGCATCACAGGAAAGATCAACACTAGTGCATAACACTGACCTAAAACAAACCTTACAATATCCAGGTAACAAAACAGACTTTCTCAAAGCAAAACCAGTTTTATTGTATGTATTGTCCAAGGAGACCTGAACCCACTCTAGAATGGCAGGCTTGCACTATGGACCCTTAGTAAAGCACCAGAGCTGCTAGCAGGTGTCCCCTTCTGATAGCAAGGTCATACTATTTCAATATTCTCTGCTGACACAGGTCACCAGCTCTCCCTCATAGCTTCTGACAGCAGAATTCTCACAGTGACAACTGGACTGGTCATTCCTTTACATACATATTTATGGTTTCGAACTAAAACCATCTCCAGGAATGAGAAGCAGCGAGGTAATGTCCTTTCAGACCTTCCTTAGAGATCATTCTTCGTGCTGGACACTGAGGTATTCCTGAACGCTAGCACCAAGTCCATATACCTGTACATTTCTAGGGCTTGGCAAGGTAACTGGCACAGAAAGGCATTCAGTAAATCTTTAGTATTCAATGTGGTTCAAATCTGACCTAAATTATCTAGGAATTTAGAAAGTTCTTACATAATAAAGAATAATTTAATAAAACAATAAAGAAATACTGACCCGGGATAACCATTTATTTGTTTGTTTTGTTTTGTTTTTCACCATTGTTTGGGGTCCACAAGGAGTATCTTTGGATATTTATAATACTTGATTTTAATTTTGTTTTGCTTACATTTAATATATATATATCCCAAAAAACAAATGAATTACTCAAAGCCTAACCAGGCAATATCTAGTAAAAACTCAGAATTTTATAGACATAATAGTTCTAAAACACAGTCTTTATACACAAAAAGAAAACACTTCATTTTTTAAGTTCTGAAAAGAAAACTTCAAATATAGTCAATTCTCATTACTCACAGTGGCCATGTTCTATAAAGGTGCCATGAACACTGAATTTGTAAATATGGAACCACCGCCCCAGGGAAAATACAGGGTTAGGCTCCTATGAACCTCCAGTCACAACTGATCAATACTCAATCCTGTCTTATGTGTGCTTCTGCTAAAAAAACACTGTATTGACATCTTATTTAATATTGTTGATTCAGTACTTAGAGCCAATAAGAAGTGTAACTCATACCTGCAGGAACCTAACTCATGTATTTTCTCCATAAGGTACATTACGGTCTTCTTTTGCTCAGGAACACCAGGCAGCACTTCAGTGCTATGCATGAAGACCATTTTAAATAGCAAAATCACCAACGAAAAGTACAAAAAATGCAAAGAATGTGACACTAAGCAGACTGAAAAGCATACTTGTTTATAGTAATGAGAGACCAAGAAGAACAAACAAGAAGGCAGTATGTGGTAGCCTTGTTTGATCTCAGCTGGGAACGTGTACATGGGCGGGTCAAGGTTTTCCTACACTGTGCACGTCGGCAAAGGAACACAAAAGCTCTGTGAGCACTGATTTGGGGATTACAAATGTGTTTCAGAAAGTAAGAGAATTCACAAACACAGAATCTGTGAATAGTGAGGATTGACTATATATATATAAATGAACTCTAGTCTCTAAAATAAGTATCTGAAATAACTCAATTACTGAAAATCTATTATATATTTTTGTATACCAGAAAAAAATCACCAAGGTATTGACTTACTGTCCAAAATTTGATAAAATACTGCAAGTCCGTAGCAGCAATAAAAAGGCAGTAGAGCAGAGAATAAGCCAAGAAAAGGAGGAAAAATTTATAATTTGAAAATCCGACGCAATTGTTCACCCTGTTAACAAAACAAAAACAACTTTTCAGTGAGTTGTACACTTTCCACCTACAGTCTGCATATGCTCATATTTAACACAGTATTTGGTTTCTTCTCCTTTAAAATTTATTGGCATTTCTTTAAGCAAGACTTGTAACATTTCTTTTCGCATACAAACATTAAAAAAATCCATTTTATTAAAAAAGGAACCTGTGTTTAGCTTTTTAAGTTTGATATGTGATATTACTTTACGACCATGAACCACATAACTATATTTCATGTCCAATTATGTAAATAGGCATATGCCTAAAAACACAGAGCTGGTGAGAAAACTAATGAGTCAGGCAGATAAAAATTTATTAAGTTCTTTGTTACCTTTGGATGTGATTTTTTAATTTTATTTATTTATTTGACAGAGAGAGAGATCACAAGTAGGCAGAGAGGCAGGCAGAGAGAGTGGGGAAGCAGGCTCCCTGCTGAGCAAAGAGCCCTATGTGGGACTCGATCCCAGGACCCTGAGATCATGACCTGAGCTGAAGGCAAAGGCTTAACGCACTGAGCCACCCAGGCATCCCGGATATGATTTCTAACTATGACTGGGTAATTTAAAATCTTCCAGGTTTCTCTGAATTAGATGAAATATCTTTGTAAACTACTTGAATGCCATCAGCATACTACTGAAGCAACCAGATTATCCAAGGGACGTTTAAGAAAAAAAAAATAGGGTTGAGAGCCAGACAGCGAGGGTCATAATGTGCATTTAACACTCAATAATCATGTGGCCTTGATCAAGCAAAATAGTCTATAGTGATTTCATTTTCCTTATCTGCAAAACGAACAATCTAGACAGCTGGCTCTATATCCTTTGATTCTAAACAGGGAGATCTGTAATTCTCAGTTCTCACTCTAAATTTACTATATTTTGGAGAGGGGGGAGTAAGAATTCAAACTAACATATCAAAAGGCATAAATACAAATATAACACACTTTACAGTCACGCTTTTCTATCAAAAAAATTTTTTTTGCCTTTTGATAAAGACTACGAAATTTCAGGCTGAGCTTGTGCACGTGACACAACACCTAAGTGGAAATGGCGGGTGTCTTCACTGGCTGAGGTAATTGTGGTAACTGGCATAATACGGCTACTGCATAGAATATACACATACTCCTCAAACCTCTTTGTCTTACTCTAATGTTAGCAAGGTAATCTCAGTCTCTATTGACTTTCCTAATAAACTGAGACATTCTTCTTTTTAGATTTTTAAAGTGAAACAATGTACACATGAAAAATGTTTACTCAACCATGCAAGATAAATGAGCTCCAGAAGTCTACATGACACTGTGCCCATTGTTAACAATAGTGTGCACTTAAAAATTTGCCTGTACCCCTGAAACAAATAATACATTATACATCAATTTTAAAAAAAATTGTAGAGAGAGTAAGTGCCAAGTAAGTGCGCCTACAATAAAAATTTTTTAAAAAATATTTTATTTATTTGACAGAAAGAGAGATGGCAAGAGAGGAAACTCAAGCAAGGGAGTGGGAGAGGAAGAAGAAAGATTCCCGCCAAGCAGGGAGACCAATGTAGGGCTAGATCCCAGGACCCTAGGATCATGACCTGAGTCAAAGGCAGACACTAAATGACTGAGCCATCCAGGCGCCCCTAAAAAATTTTAATTAAAAAATCTGAAAAGGTAGACATTTATCTGGCTTATGAGTAAACTGAAAATTTGGGGGAAAAAGAAAAGTGCCTGCATCATCTACCTCAAAACAAATAAATAAATAAATAAATAAATAAGGTAAAGGGACCAGGATTAGATTCAGTAACTTTGGAACGTAAGGGCATTTTATATGGCAAATAAGCTCATAAAGAAGGCAAAGATTGTAGGTACATGTGATATGAAAGCAGTGACGATTCTAGTGTGAGTGCAAACCAGTTACTGAGGTTGCCTTCTATGACATCTGAATGAAATAATGGCAAGAAATTAAACTACATAATTCCAAACAAGCCTAGTCTAAATGCTTTCTGACTCCAAAGGATACAGGATATTCCCTTCACTTGCTTGTGTTGGTTTCCAGAGGAGAGAATGCATAGACAGAAGGTGGGGAGCCATACACAACTTTGGGCGAGAGGGGTGAAGACAATGACTCTTTTATGGACTGGAGGAAAATAAGGGATAAGAAAGATTGTTTCTCTTCCTATGGGAATGTAAGAAGGAGCTTTTGTATTAGATGACACATAGCATGTTTATAAAAAGCAAAATGATTTTGAGTATAGATTTCATGACATCTAATTTACTTTAACTTCTATCTAGGAGCATGGTGTAATGTAACCTTATCTGTCACTTGGGAAACTGAAAATAAAGTCAGTAAATAAAAACCAAGTATCTTAGAGTTTGATATGTACTTCACACTTTAAGAAATATAGTAATAAAATGTCTCTTCATACAGGTGAAATGTATTAACGCCCTACTGTTTTATAGACTCCGTTTGAAAAGGAAGAGATGTTTTCTGAGTTCGAATCCTTTTATATGGAGAAATAAAACAAGCTCAAGGTAAATACCCCTTATATGCTGTCTAAAATTCAGTGCAAATAGGGGCGCTTGGGCGGCTCAGTAGGTTGGGCATCTGCTTTTGGCTCAGATCATGGTCCTAGTGTCCTGGGATCCAGCCCTGGTTAGGGCTCCCTGCTGGGCAGGGAGCCTACTTCTACCCCTCCCTCCACCCCTCCTCCCCTGATGCTCTTTCTTCCTTTCTCTCTCAAATAAATAGATGAAATCTTCTAAAAAATTTTTAAAAAATTCAGTGCAAATAGCAACTGACCCCGTTTCAGGGCAATTGCTTTCTGATTCTAAATGGGAAAAAGAACACAATAGAGAAAAAAAAAAGAAGAAGAAAATAATGTGGCCTCTGGAGTCCAAAAAACATGCCCTGTGACGTTAAGCCCACTCTTTAGCTTTTCTGAGCTCTACTTCCCTCTCCTCTTTAAAATGGGACAAATAATTTCTACAATTTCTGTCACTGTTATAAGAATTACAAATTTTTCACACATATATAGTTTTTAGCACATTATAGGCACTCAGTATGAAGCTAAAATTATTGGATTTAGTAAGTGTTATCTGATCTTTGGCGGGGATGTCAAAACATATCATTAATATAATTAATGAATGAATGAAAATTTTATATTAAAGGAAAAACTCTTGAAGAGAAACCCAATGAAGCAAATACTACAGGATTTCCATTTCAGTTAAAACACCAGCGTGAGGTCAGTCCCCTGCACCCAGATGGGTAGTCTTAACTGGTCTTAGCAGATACAATGGAGCCACTGACAACAAGGAAGCATAGTTTTCTGCTTTTTCAAATGCTCAAAGTTGACAGATACTGAACTTCAAAATTACACACAAGACTTGCATAATGTTACCCCACAGTTTGGGAATACCTTGAAGATCTTTTAATAAAAGACTGTTATAGTTGGGCGCCTGGGTGGCTCAGTGGTTTAAGCTGCTGCCTTCAGCTCAGGTCATGATCTCAGGGTCCTGGGATCGAGTCTCACATCGGGCTCTCTGCTCAGCAGGGAGCCTGTTTCCCTCTCACTCTCTCTGTCTGCCTCTCTGCCTACTTATGATCTCTCTCTGTCAAATAAATAAATAAAATCTTTAAAAAAAAAAAAACTGTTATAGTGACATAATGGCGACAAAAAAAAGATTATTTATAACTTGATATGGAAAATTTTCCATGATATATTAAGAGGGGAAAAAAAAAAGACACAGAGTCAGTCCATAGTGGAACTATAAGGGCCTATTTAGCCAGAGCGATTCCATCCAGTTAAACAGTGATTTTGTTGTTTATGCAGTAAAACTTAAACTGTCCCGGGACTCCTTCCCCCCAGGGGACTTACTTAAAAACAAGTCCTGGAAACCAGTCCCAGGTAACAAAGCCCAAATACAAGGGTGGGTCAGGCCAGGTGGAGACATCCAATCAGTGGGGGCGCATACTGTATCCTAGTACCAAGGAGTATGGGCCCCACCCTTTGGGCACCTTTGGGCACCAATTCTGACCAAGGTGATAGGCTAGTTCATTATCTACTATAGGGTAAATTGTAATTTAATTGGTCACTTATGTGTGACCTAGCATGACTGTGCAGCTTTCTCTGTGTGTTACAATCTCGTTGGCCACCTATGCGTGGCCAGGCCCAACCACATAGCCTTTGCCCTTAAAAGCTAGTCTGTAAGGCAGAGAGAGGTCTCTTTGTAAGAGACGGCCCTGGCTGGTCAGTTTGATTCTCGATGCTTGGCACGAAATAAAGCTTTGCTTGACCTTTGCTTTGTATCAGTCTCGTTCCTTTGACCATGGACCCAACAGAACCACCTGTGTTAAAAAATGTGTAAAATATTTGTGTGTGTGAAAAAATGTAACACACATGTACACACTTATATCTGAAAAGTACACGTGACATTTGGCAATATGTTCCTTGTGAGGAAGAGAAGAAGCAGCAGGGGGGCTAGAAAGAACACTTGCCCTTTTTTAGTTTTTGAATTTAGAACCATGTGTATGTATTATGCATAATTTTTTAAACTTAAAGTTTAAACTTGAAAATTCAAACACATAATAAAATGGCTGCTCCACTGCCTTCTGCAAGGGCCCATGGGAGCTGAGACAGAGGCTGTGAGGAGAAGCCCCAGGGCAGGGAAGCAATGACATGGAAGTTGAAAGGTACCGCAGTCAGTTCATTCAACAACTCCCACATTGCCCTAAAGAGCGAGTGCGCTAACAGGGAGCCTATTATCATCATCTGCTCTGACTTTAAGTCAGAAAAATTGAAGTCACCTCTATGGCCCTGATTTCTTTCCCACTTTCCTTCAGAAAAGAAGGGTGTCTTTGCATGCGTTCCCCCAAGAGCAGACCGCGAGACAAGAACTTGGATACAGTTTATCTGAAACAAGGAGGGGAGAAAAGCCCATAAAGCATGTGTTGTCGGCCAGACCCTCGTTGGTTGAGGGTGCCTCTGGAAGCATTCGCACCCTGGCGCCCCTGGGCTGCCCGGCTTACCAGGGGCCCCAGCCTCCTCAGGGGGAACAGAGAACCCTCAGGCAGAGAAGGAAAGAAACAGTGGGGCCTGAGTCAGGGAGCCGCCAGGGGTGCGGAACCGTCTGCATCAACAGGAATGTAAGGAGGATGAACAAAACTTTTAACAGAAGATATTGGGGGTGGGGGAGGGGGGGCTACCTGCTGTGAGAGAAAAGGGCATGAATGAAAGCATGAGTAAAGCAAAAGATAAAGCAAAAGAATGGCTACAAATGAATATTAATACCAAGCGAGGCTATTCATTGAGATCTTTCTTTGAGGAGAAAATTACTCTGACAGGAATTAATTGGCCTGAAATAAAGAAGAAAATATAGCAGGAGAAAAGGAAGAGGTATCTAGAGAGAAAAAATAAGGTAAATCTGACATGCCCCTATTATTTCCTGCAGCTAGCATAATTATTCCCTGGGTTTCCACCTACACCAGCGCTCATTTGTGAGCATGTCTGCTTTTCTCTAGAGCCACCCGTGAAAGAAGGCAAGGCTGGTGGAGTCATCACACCTAGTGTCCAAATCCAACCTGGCTGGCAACCTGAGTGTACTTGTCACTGATAGGTGCACGTGGAGAAGAGAAATTACAGGCAGAGGTAGAAAAATCAACCCTCATTAGTTAATTAGAGCTTTTAAATCATCTTCTGTTAAGGTGCCTGATCTAAAATTATCTTTTAAAATATTAATGAGTTCGAAGTGAAAACCTTTGTTTAAACACATACGTATTTGTGTATTTGCTATTCTATCCTCAATGTCAAGTTTTATTTAAAATAAATTGCTCAAGCTTAAGATGAATTAATTCGTTATTCAAAACTTCCAGTGAAGTACTGTGTATAATTTATGAATACATTTTGGTATAATTTCTGGGAAGTGTTTCAGAATCTCTGTGTTTATGTATGTGCATACAAAGAAAGCCATTTGTCGTAGGCAAATATGACAAATTAACTTCTATGTTGTTAGTCTGCCGGTTTTAAAATTATTCTATGGAAATTCTCCCAAATAAAACCTCTTTTAAGCTAATTCAGCAAATACTAGTAACTAAATCTGAAAGTACCTTCTGGGTCAGCTAAGGCAAGATTTCATTTATAAAAAGACTTATACAGATAAATGATTCAATTTATTAAGTTTTAAGGGACAGAAACGTGTTTAAGTATAGAGCCATACTCACCATGGGCAATGATGATCCATCTTCAAAATACATCTAAAAAAATAAACACACACACACAAAGCTTAACACCTCATAAAATTTTAATTCCATTAAGTATAAAAAGGAAGTATAAAAGTTACTTAGAAATTGAGACAAGTAAAATATTGCAAAATTACTTATCTAAAAATTAAACAAATAACAGTAAAAATCCTCATGTCAAATAACCACTATAGTCAATGTCAGTTATGACATGTAATTATAGATTTTTAAAATCTACATGCTTCAAAATAGAAATAAGAAAACTCACTTCCTAAAAAACAATTCAATATTAACATACAGTTACCTTATGCTGAAGAAAGTGTAAAACGTCAACAGACTTACAGAAAGTCTGGATAAAACTTTACCTTTAACATCAATCTTTAAGCTAAGTAGCACAGTCTTTGTGGTATATTAAGTACCTGACAATATCTGATTATTGTGAAGTCTTAGGAGCTCTCTTTATAAAGGTGAAAACAGAGTCACAGAAGTATTTAGTAAACAGAACCAGCCAAGTCTGAGCTGCTAAAACTCAGGCACTTCTTCGCGTCAGTGAAGAATCTGGGGAAAAGGGGCAATTAGGCAACTGTGGCCCTAAGCCCCACTCATATCAATGCAGGGACTGTCCGGTTCTATATCCTAAACAAAGGTCTCAGGAGCACAATTAAGGGAAAAAAGGAAATAATCTGGAAAACAGTGAGGAAAGAAACAATATTAACTAAAAAGAGCACCAGCATGTACAGAGTTGGAAGGAAAAGGTTTTCTTACTTATCACAGACGGAACAGTGATGGCAGCGGTCTGGTTTTATGAGTTGGCATCTGTCACAATATCGGATTGCTAGGGACAAAAAACTCCACTTAGTCTTAGATTTAACACTGAATTGGATATACAATTAAATGGCTTTTATCAGCTCTCCAAATTTAACTTCTAAAAAAGCAAAGTGAATTTGAATTTGGTAAAAATGAGATATTCTACTGGGTAAATATAAAAATAGAATGACTTGCCTACAGCCTTAGTTTTCTTTCTTTTTTCTTCCTTTCTTTCTTCCTTCTTTCCTACCTCTCTCTCTTTTCCTTCCCCCCCCCCCCCTTTCTTTCTTTCTTTTTTTAATCTCTACACCCAACATGGGACTCAAAATCATGACTCTGAGATCAAGAGTCACTCACTCCTCTGACTGAGCCAACCTGACTGAGGCCCCCAGCCTCAGTTTTCTAAAAAGTTTCTCAAGAATAGAGAATCTTGGGGTACCTGGGTGGCTCAGTGGGTTAAAGCCTCTGCCTTCAGCTCAGGTCATGATCTCAGGGTCCTAGGATCGAGCCCCGCATTGGGCTCTCTGCTCAACAGGGAGCCTGCTTCCCTTCCTCTCTCTCTGCCTGCCTCTCTGTCTACTTGTGATCTTTGTCTGTCAAATAAATAAATAAAATCTTTAAAAAAAAAAAAAGAATAGAGAATCTTTGGGAGGAATTTTTCTAAGGCATTCCTAATCGTCAGTGATGATAGTGAGGCTCACAGAGGGTGCAAATATATCCATTTCTATCAAAGCAAACAGAATGTCTCCCTCAGGTAAATCAATTTCTTTCCTATACCCTACCAGGAAAAATATCTGAAGATACAACCACATTTTACAACTTTTATAGAAACACATTTTAGAAATTTGAATTGTGAATAAACTCTATTAGTTGCTTAAATTCTGTTGGCTGATACAAGATTAGAAGTATTAGAGGGTGTCTGGGTAGCTCAATGGGTTAAGCCTCTGCCTTTGGCTCAGATCATGGTCCGAGGGTCCTGGATAGAGCCCCATATACAGCTCTCTCTCAGCAGGGAGCCTGCTTCCTCCTCTCTCTCTGCCTGTCTCTCAGCCTGCTTGTGATCTCTGTCTGTCAAATAAATAAATAAAATCTTAAAAAAAAAAAAAGGAGTATTAGAAGAAGTATTTCCAACACTGAATTTTAGTTCTTGTAATGGAAGTCAAGTCCTGATGCTTTCTTCTCTAACAGAGATATCAAAGGCAATTACAGACATCTGATTTGGAGATGTTATTTCATTACACAGACATCTTACACGATGCAAGCAACCTACCAAAATTATAGGAGAACAGTAATTAGGTACACCACAGAATCAGCAAAACCCAAGTAATGAATTTAAAATTTGGAAAAAGTACTTGCAACAAGTAATTTCCACTGTTATAGTAGCTAATATGATCTCTGAAAAAGGCAACAGTTGCTATCAACTGAGATTAGGATGAGCTTTTTTCGGACAAGAAGACCTTTATGGAATTGTTTTCAATAATCAAATAAGTTCTCAATCATCCCCCTTACAACTCTTTTTCAGGAACTACAGAAATTAATGGCATGGCTGAGTCATATCCTGAATGAAGACGTCTTGCAGCTACATTCCAGGGAAAGCTACATGGGACCACTGGCTCGTGTGAAGCATTAAAGTGTAAGGCAGTATTATCCAGAAGAAATAGAATGTAAGCCACATGTGTATGTTTAGATTCTCTAGGAGCTATATTAAAAGAAATAAAAAGAAACAGGGAAATTAATTTTTAAAAAACATAATATTTGAACAAATATATAAAAAATATTACTTCAACATATAATTAATACACAAACATTAATCACATGTTTTATATTTTTCATACCAAGTCTTTGAAAACTACTATATATTGCTTTATGGTTGCACTTGAAGTGGTGAGTTTGGTAGGCAATGCTAGATTCTCTCCAGATGGTGATTATCTCTACTTTAAAGCACACTGGGGTTGGGGCACTGGGTAGCTCAGTGGGTTAAGCCTCTGCCTTCAGCTTAGGTCATGATCGCAGGGTCCTGAGATCGAGCCCTGCATCGGGCTCTCTGCTCAGCAGGGAGCTTTCTTCCCTCTCTCTCTCTGCCTGCCTCTCTGTCTGCTTGTGGTCTCTCTCTCTATCAAATAAATAAATAAAATCTTTTTAAAAATTGGTTAAATTTATTAAAAAAATAAAGCACACTGGGGTAAAAACAAAACAACAACAACAACAAAAAAAACAAAAAACAAAAAAAACTCAAACCAAAGTGGGTAATAACTCACAGGAAATCAAAACACAGTAGAAAGAAACTTTTTGTTTCTAGTCTTTCATAAACAGAAATTTAGTTTCTTAGTAAAAACAAAACAACCCCCCCATAATTCCATTTACAATTGCACCAAAAATAATAAGATACTTAAGAAAAAACCTAACCAAAGAAGTGAAACACCTGTATTCTGAAAACTATTAAAACACTGCTGAGAGAAACTGATGACATGAAGAAATAGAAAGACATCCCATGCTCATGGGTTAGAAGAACACTGTTGAAATGTCTCTGCTGCCCAAAGTGATCTATATATTTGATGCAATTCGTTTCAAAATAAAAACAACATGTTTCACAGAACTAGAACAAATAATCCTAAAATTTGTATGGAACTACAAAATATGTGAATAGCCAAACCAATCTTGGAAAAGAAAAGCAAAGCTAGAGGCCTCACATCACCACACTTCTTGTTATATTGCAAAGCTGTAGTAATCAAAACAGTTCGGTACTGGCACAAAAATAGATAAAGTAGATCAATGTAGAAGAAGAGAAAATCCAGAAATAAACCCACAATTATATCATCAACTAATGTATGACAAAGGAGGCAAGAATATGAAATGGGGAAAAGACAGTCTGTTCAACAAATGGTGCTGGGAAAACTGGACAGCAACAAGCAAAAGAAAGAAACTGGACTCTTTTCTTCGACCATACACAAAAATAAATTCAAAATGGATTAAAGACCTAAATATAAGGCAGGAAACCACAAAAATGATAAAAGAGACCACAGGCAGTAATTTCTCTGACATCGACCATAGAAGCTTTTTTTTTTAGATAGGTCCCTGAGGCAAGGGGAACAAAAGCAAAAATAAACTATTGGACTACATCAAAATAAAAGCTTCTGCACAGTGAAAGAAATAATCAACAGTAGGGCAACCTACAGTGTGGAGGAAGATATTTGCAAATGACATATCCGATAAAGGTTTGGTATCCAAGATATATAAAGAACTTCTATAAATCAACATCCAAAAGCCAAATAATCCAGTTTAAAAAATGGGCAAAAGATATGAACAGAAATTTCTCCAAAGAAGACATCCAGAAAGCCAACAGACACATGAAAGGACGCTCCTCATCACTTACTATCAGGGAAATGCAAATTAAATCTACAATGAGACGTCACCTCACACACCTGTCAGAATGACTAACATCAACAACAGAAACAACAGGTGTTGGTGGGGATGTGGAGAAAGGGGAACCGTTGTGCACTGTGGGTGGGAATGCAAACTGGTGCGGCCACTCTGAAAAACAGATAGAGCTGTTCCTCAAAAAGTTAAAAACAGAACTACTCTATCATCCAGCAATTGCACTACTGGGCATATACTCAAAGAATACAAACCACGAATTCAAAGGGATACATGTACTCTATGTTTACAGCACCATTATTTACAATAGCCAAGATACAGAAGCAGTGCACATGCCCATCGACTGATGAATGGATAAAGAATATTGTGCTACACATATATACACAATGGAATATTACTCAGCCATAAAAAAGAATGAAATCTTGCCATTTTCAAAGACATGGATGGAGCTAGAGTATATTCTGCTAAGTGAAATAAGTCAGAGAAAGAGAAATACCATATGATTTCACTCATATGTGGAATTTAAGAAACAAAACAAATGGATAAAGGCAAAAAGGAAAAAAGAGAAAGAAACAAATCAAGAAGTAGACGCTTAACTATAGAAAACAAACTGATGGTTACCAGAAAAAGGTGGGGGGGTGGGTAATAGGTGACAAGGATTAAGGAGGGCACTTGTCATGATGAGCACCAGATGAATAAAATAAAAACTAAAAAAAATTTTCCATGTGCCATATCATATTCAACTAAAATTATCTTGCTGTAATTTAAAATGAACCACCTGCTTATCATTTAAAAGCTCCAAATAGTCAAGGCGAATTTTAACTGTCTTGCTTTAATTTTTTCAGTGTTTATCCAAATATTACTTATGTAATTTAAAACCTTTTGGGTACTGTAGAAAAGAAAACGTTATCTTCTGTGTGCAAAATGATAGGCTCCATCACCTCTGGCTGTTACCTATTAGTCAAAATACAAAAAAAAAAAAAAAAATTTGTACAAAAAAATCAAGGTCAACACAGAGCTAAAAATTAACAAGAGCAAAAATCCAAAACAATATGATCAAGTTTGGCGATCCCTGTAAGAAAGCAGAAGATGGCTGGATCAGAAGAAAGTTCAGGACAAACAGGCAAGATGAGCAGGCTTGTTAATACCTTGCTTTACTATGCCCCAAGCTCAGGTGTGTATGTGAATTTTCCCCTGTAGGGCAGTCACCTTAATCTAGGGAGCTGACATTCTTCTCTCTGGGGTTTGGAGGAAGTACTGTGGATTTAGAATGGATTGTAAAATCTTAAGTTATATTACCATCCACTTTCTTCAGTTCTCTCTATAAAATATAACGTGCATGTACATCACCTGAACTGTTCAGCTGCTTTGGTCCACAGAATTTCTCAGGGTGAGGAAGGCAGTTCCACAAAGAACCCAAGGGTCTTGGCTGGGCGTGAGGTGGGAAGCACCTCTCTCACAGTCCTGCCTTGGTGAGATTGTGGCCGCTGCCTTGTGTTTACCTCTGCACTCTACACAGTCCATAGGGGGATCAATCAGACCAACATAATCTATTTATTACACTTCGTGTCTGCTTTAGTCAGTGACTCTAGTCAGTTAACATTGAATTTGTAGGCATGTGGAATGTTTGCACTGAAGATATAAACACAGATTATATTACAAGTCCCAGATTATATGCCACACTGTCACAAATCTTAAGAACCCTAAGTTCATCTCAGGAGATAGGGATCCAATACCTGAGAGGAACAAGAGACTGACAGTCTTAACGTTATGTAAGCTACATGAAGGGGTGACTTTTAAATCCAAAGCGTAGTTATTATTAATGGAAATTAATACTTAGCCATGGTGTGACTTGTGCTTCCTCCCTTTCTCCAAATCCAGTGTGTCAAGGGAGACAGTAGAAGAGCCCTGAACTCGGAATGAATGTGGAGACTAGTTTTCCATACTGGATACTGTCATGGTCATTAACTAGTTTTGGAAACATGTGCAGGAATTTATTTTTAAGGGGCTTAAACTTCCTCAGTATTTGCCTAGGCTTATATAGGTTCAACATCCATAAGCGTGTATAAGCACAACTTTGTGGGATGGAACTAGTGGCATGAAAATTAAATCAGGGAATTGTCATTTGCCCATTGAGAAACAGGGAAAACAAACAGGAAGAAACTCTGAGACTTTGACTTAGATTCAATTATGATTCTCAAGTGAGTTAGAAACAAGGATAAGTAATATAAGAATATTAATGAGATATTTTACATTCTTTTTTCCATGCTAGATCTTTGAAACCAGTTGTGTATTTTATATGTATGGCACAATGCAATTTGGAGTGGCCACATTTTAAATGCTCAACAGCCACTTAAAATGTGCCACCATAGTGGGTGGCACAGGCCTAAAGTTACCAAATTTCTGGGTGAGCCTTGGTGGATAAGTATCAGTAGTCCGTGTGTGTCCATTTTAAAGAGAATTCTCTAATTAGATAGCTGATACACTACCTAAAAAATTCCTGACCCAGGTAAAAGGGATTTATTAACTGAATTACATTTAAAAAAAAAAAAAAAAGCAGGGGGGAGAAATGAAAATTACCTTACCTTCTAAAGATAATTATATTAATACCTTAAGTTTTATACACTTTATACAATGACTGCTTTAAATTCATGTAAAATTGCCAATGTTATGTTCATTATAGATACTGCTCCCTTCCATTAAAAAAGAATAGGAAGATCTATCATTAAAACTTTAAAAATAAATACAAGTACAAATCAAGATTTCAGCAGTTCTAACATCTCCTCTGAGTCCCAAGTAAGTGACTAGAGAAGCCACAAGAGAATTAACGTCAGTGTGGATGTGGTTGAGATCTCCGTGCTACACTGTTATTCATGAGTCTGTTTTATCGAATTGTGTAGGAAAGATTTAATAACCACCCAAGACAGAACCCAATGATTTTCAATGAGAGTTTGACCGTTGCAAGCATATAAATACGCTGACAGCCACCACAACAATGGTGCCAAAGCACTCATTATGGTGTACCTCCAGACATGGTCCTGGTATAGATGGGAAGATCTTTGGCGGCTCGCCTAAGAACTTCCTGATGGGCTTCTCCTCTTGGCTCCCTCTCCAACAATTCTTTCTCTGCATAAGAGAGATGGAACTGTGGGAAAAAAATTAAGTTTCAGTCAGTGTTCTCAAGAAATCGTACACTGGCGTACTATACCTACAAAAAGGTATACACAAAATATTAATGATACTGTCTTATAGATTCAGAGTGGTAATGGAGTTGGAATCTGGGCAAGTCTGTTAATCTGGTGGAGCCTTAGTTGATGGATCTAGAAAAAGGGAGTAATTAATAATACCTTAATACTTAATAATACTTCCACAGATGTCTGTGAAACTCAAGCAGAATAGAGTATGTAAAATTGTCTTATAAACTGTGGAGTTCTACCCCAATATGAGTTATATTTATAAATGAAATAGCAAAATAAACAAATTTGGCTCAATGGGTAAATTTTTCAACTGGATATTATTAGGAATAAAAATAGAAACAAACCCATCAAACATGTTTTCTCATGTAAATGAATTTTAACTTAGGGATAATGATTACATGAATTCTCTAGCACTCAAAAGAACTAATCATGCATTTTACTTCTTAAACTGACAATCTGGCCTACCCATTAAAAAATACGTATTTGAGAAAAATCAAATTGGTTTGTGCTACACACACACACACACACACATACACACCAATCACAAAAAAAAAGTTTTAGAAGTCTGTATAAAAAAGTATAAATGTCTTCCAGGAGACACGTACAATGATATTTACAGCATTGATGTTTGAAATGTAAAAAATTAAACACAGCCCAAATGTCCATCAAAAGGATAATGGCTAAATAAATTGGAGTATGTTATATCCGCATAATTGAATCCCATATTACACGGAACAGTTAATGAACTACAGCTATTTGTTGTTGTTGTTGTTTTTTTGGAAGATTTTATTTATTTATTTGACAGAAAGAGACACAGGGAGAGAGGGAACACAACAGAGGGAATGGGAGAGGGAGAAGCAGGCTTCCTGAGGAGCAGGGAGCCTGACGCGGGGCTCGATCCCAGAACTGGGATCACAACCTGAGCCAAAGGCAGATGTTTAACAACTGAGCCACCCAGGTGCCCCAAACTACAGTTATTTGTAACAGAGAATCTCAACATACTGTTGAACAACAGATCACTTTATAGAAAATATATAGAAGGATTCCATTTACATAAAAATTTAAAACCAGAAAGGTATACACTATGGGGATACACACACATACAAACACACATATATAAGAAAATTACAAAGAACAAGAGACTGATTAACACAAAACTTCAGGAGAGTAGTTATTTCTAGAGAAATGCAGGGAAATGCAATATGAAAGTATGTAGGTAATACCAAAAATATAAATAATGTTTTCTATAATACTTGAGTGACTTTAGGTATTTTCATTTTATTATTCTTTAAATTGTGCATTATATATTTTTTGTATGTATGATATAGTTCACCTTTTAAGTCTTAAAAAAGTGATCTAATTATGTCAGTGAAGGAAAGAAAAACAATTTGTTGATGAGGTCATGATGTTTGAGCCTAAATCTTTCTCTTTGGAGAAATAAAAATTAAAAATCTTTGTTTAGAGGTTGACAATTCTATTGAGGTTATTTTAAAAAGAAAACGAATCTCCAGTTTTCAAATGTAGATAATTTCTAAGTTACCATAATATTTCTATATGCATAACACTTAGTTAAATATACTGTAAAATTTCAGACCCATTAAGGTAAAGAAAGGAAAAAATTTTCTCTAAGTATAAATTTACATAATACAAATTATTCTAAATCAGTGTATTAAATTTATTGGCATTAAACTAGCAGGTAGGTTATAGTTAAGTCTTTGAGAGTTTCTAAAGTAACTGAAAATAGTATTCTCCACATTAAATATTCCTTCTGTTATAAATCCACAACATTTGCTTTCCTACTAGTTAATTTCATAGTGTTTCAAAATTACACTTCAACCAGTCCTTTCTCAAATGACTACAAATAACAAATAAATGAAGGTCAGATTTATGAAGGCATAGTACATTCTTTCTATCATTTGCTCTTCACTTGTTTGCTACCTTAAATCTCAGTTCCAAAAAATGAGTAACAGAACTGAAAGACTTCTCAGGTGTTTAACGCTTTTATTAATAAATAAACAACACACGGCATCAGGTCCAGAATACCAGATACAGGTTGGTAGATTATCACTTGTAAAACGTGGATGCCCAAATATCTAATTCCACCTTGGAATATACCAAATATACAGTCCTTTCCCAGAGAACACTTTCATGTGCAAAGGTATGTCATGGATTTGAAGAAAGATGACATCTGTAGAGATCTGAAGGAATGGAAGATCTCCTGGGGTGGAGAGATAACGTCCTAGACCTATCACCAACCTGCAGATTATCACAGTGCAGATTATGGTAGTCCCCTTCTGTTTTGTTTTGTTTAGTTTTAGCCAACTTTAAAACACTTTAGAGTCAGGGAAAATTTGAGAAAATATTACATGATTCCCATATATCTTCTCATCAAGTTGCCCGCATTATTAAACATCAAATATTAATACATTATGGTACATTTACCACAATTAGTAAATAAATATTGATATGTTATTATTAATTGAAGTCCATAGTTTATTCAGAATTCTTTAGTTTTCTTTAGTTTTTACTGAATATCTTTTTCTCTTCCAGGATGCCACAGTACATTTATTTGTCCTAACTCCCTTAAGTTCCTCCGGACTGTGACAGTTTCTCAGAGTTTCCTTGTTTTTGTTGACCTTCACAGTTTTGAGTGTTCTGGTCAGCTATTTTATAAGATGCTTCTCTATTAAAATTTGTCTGATGTTTTTCTCATGATCGATTTGAGATTAATTGCCAGGGGGATGAAGACCACAGAGGGAAAGCACCATTCTTACCACATCCTCACAAGGGGATATGCTATCAACATCTATAAGTACTGATGTGAACCTTGGTCACCTGGTGTGTTCGTGAGGTTTCTCCACTCTAAAGTTCCTCATGTTTTTCTCTTTTCCATCCTATACTCTGTGAAAGAAATTCGCCACATGCAGCCTACATTGAAGGAGTGGGGTTTTTATTCTTGTCCCTCTTGAAGGCAAAGTATCTACATTATTTGAAATTCTTCTTTAAAAGAGATTTTGCTCCCCATTTATTCATTTATTCATTTACTTATATCAGTAGACTCAGAGATATTTATTCTATACTTTGAGTTATAATCCAATACGATTTTATTTTATTGCTCAAATTGTTCTAGCTTTGGTCATTGAGAGTCTTCAGTTGGCTCCTGTGTCCTTTTGATATGCCACCATCAACCTACCGATGGTCCCAACTTACAGGGGTTCAATGATTTCTTTTTTTTGACTTCACAATGGTGTGAAAGTGATACATATTCACTAGAAACCATACTTCAGATTTTGAATTTGTATCTCCTCCCAGGCTAGTGATATTCAGTATGATCCTCTCTCATGACGGGGAGCGGTGGCAGCAAGCCACAGTTCCTGCCAGCCACGTGATCACAAGGGTAGACAACAAAGACACTTAACAACCATTTTGTCCCCATACAACCACTGTTCTTCACTTTCAGAACAATATTCAGTAAATTCAACAGTTTATTATAAAATAGGCTTTGTATTAAAGATTTTGCCTAGATGTAGGCTGATATAAGTGTTCTGAATATGTTTGAGGTTGGCTAGGCTAAGCTGTCATGCTCAATGGGTTAGATGTACTAAATGCATTTTTAACTTACTGTATTTTCAACTTACAATGGGTGCATCAGGATGTAACCCCATCGTAGGTCGAGAAAGTACTCTGTTTTGTTTACTTTAGAGCACTACCTTACTTGTCATTATTATAAGATGCTCTGGCTCATCTTTTTTAATTTTAATTTTTACTTTTTATTTAAGCATATTTAAGATACAATGTTATATTAGTTTCAAATGTACAACATATTGATTCAACAATTCTATACATTACTCTATGCTCACCATGGTAAGTGCTGTCACCGTCTGTCACCATACGTTATTACAATACTATTGACTATATTCCCTGTGCCGTACTTTTCATCTTTGAGACTTATTTATTTTATGACTGGAAGTTTCTACCTCTTAATCCCCTTAATCTATTTCACCCCCTCCACACACACACTCTTAATTCCTGCCCTAGTTCTAGAGTCCATTTCTCCAAGGATTCCTCCTTTCTTACCCAGAGAAAGGTATTAGAAACCCAAGACCTGAAATCAAATAGACTTTTCAGGTTAAAGAAGACTATAATTTTAATAGGATATACAACTTAAGAAAAAAACTGAAATCTAATAACCAAAGAGAAAACTCACAGAATTGTATTTTCTGCTAGTTCTTTTTTTAAAAATTAACATATAATGTGTTATTTGCTTCAGGGGTACAGTTCTGTAAATCATCAGTCTTACACAAATCACAGCACTCACCATAGCACATACCCTCCCCAGTGTCCATCACCCAGCCACCCTATCCCTCCCTCCCCCAGCAGCCCTCAGTTTGTCTCCTGAGATTAAGACTCTCTTATGGTTTGTCTCCCTCCCGGGTCCCATCTTGTTTCATTTTTTTCCCTCCCCACCTTCCACAACCCACCTCCCATTCTTTTTCACATAGCACAAAAGGGAACATATAATCTCATCAGTACCTAAAATGTACAAATTAAAACACAGAACATTTTTGTCCATTAAATTAGCAAACAGTGGCTTCCTTAATGACAACATGCAATGCCAAAATTCCAATAAACCTGTTAGCACTGTAACTTGTTACCATTCTGTTTTCAAACAATTTGGCAAGTGACTGCAATTTCCTTGATCTAGTAATTTTGAGAATTTATAATAAGGGAATAATCCAAAATATAGGTAAAAACTGTGTATAAAACATGTACAAACATGTTAACACAAATTTATAATATAAAGTTGGGGTCAGCCTAAAATTCCAAGTTGGGATGTGACAGAATAAATTTTTACATATTTCAGTGAGGATATTATGCCATTTTTTAAAATGGCGATAAACCAATGATGGGCTATTATGTGGGGAAAAAAACTAGAATATGTGCATGTTGAATACAACCAGGAAAAATAACTCAAAAGAAAATATGCATGCAAACTGCCTATATTAGTGTGGAGTGTTTTTCTTTTTTCCTTTCTCTTTTTGTTTAGTCTCCATTTTCAAATTAGTATGGTTATCTTACTTTTAAGGGGGAAAATCTTATAAATTGAAAAAATATTAGCAATTTTACAATCCTGTTATATAAAAAGGTAAATTTTAGATTTCCTAGAATTCCAGATTTCTTAGAATTCTCTCAATAGTAATGAGAAAATATTAACATTATTTCCTTATACAACCTCTTCTCCTGCTATTTTAGTCCCATATTTCTCAGAGTTTCAGCAGCTGAAAGCACTCTATTGTCAATTAAGTCAAGGACCCCTCATTTTACAAGTGGGAGGGTCTCTGGCTCCTGACCAATTAGAAGATTAGGGTGAAATCTTACACTTTATTAATGGAATAGCTCAAGATTCTTAACCAGCAAGTCAGGGCTCTTTCATAATAATGGTCTTCAAATTCTTTTGACCACGGACCCATCAGTAAAAAAAATCATTTGAGACTGATATGCATATTTATGTATATATTTATTATTAGCTATTATATATGAGATCTTCCATATAAAACTTTATACATATTTTATTCTTCATATGTAATTATATATATCTTATATATGTTTCTATAAATGTCTCTGCCTTATATATGTAGCTTAATTTTAAAAAAAGAAACACTAAAAAAATACTGTATAAATGGAAGTGCTATTTTTTCTCCATGGTCCAACTGATGGCCTGGCTGCACCTCGCCTCCCCACCCCCCACACTGGGGTGTCCACTTTCCATACTAAGAGCATGGTATACTGGCAAGAATGTAGGCTTGATGGTCAGAACAACTTCGCTTTGAATGCTAGCTCTACCACACACTAGCTTTAGACACCCTGGGATAATTAGTAACATTCAGAGCCTACTGCTCCATTTGTAAAACGTAATAAACAGTATCTATCTCACACAGTTGTAGGAATGGAATAAAGCATGTGGGGTTTTTTTGGTAGAAAAATCATTGGCAAAACCTGCTGCAGGTATAAATCACTGTCCTCGATCTCAACTGCTTCCTCAAATACTGTCATTTCTTCCATGTTTTACATTTTACTTTCCCACTCACTTTAACCACTATTTCAATGTCTGCTCTCCCCAACTTCAGTCAACCTCCCTCCCTCCCATTCGTAGCCAATGATCCCACATATACTTTCAGGGAGAATTTAGAAGTCACTTCAACTTCTGCCAAAGCTACAAACACAAACCTGCATCTGTACACAAAACTTCTACTCTATGTCCAGTCATTTGACAAACACTTACCGAGTACCTTTTATGGGTCAGATACTGCTCTAGGTACTAGTGATGGGTCAGAGAACAAAACAGATAAAGTTCGTGCCATTGCAGAATTTACATTCTAGGAATAATATAAAAAAGTGAATACGGAATGAGTTATCCAATGCTATGCCATGGAGAAAAATAAAGAAATGTCAAGGTTTATAGGAAATTTCACGCATAGGATTTTACCATTTTATATAGAGTGGTCACGGAAAGCCTCAAAGATAAGGTATCATTTGAGCAGAGACAGAAATAGGAAGGAAGGGACATGGCCACACAGTTATCTATAGGAAGAATGTTCCAGATCAAGGGAAAATATCAGGTTTCAAGACCCCCAAAGGAGAAACGTGCATATTGACCTATGGGCAAAGAGACCAGGGTGCCTGGGTGGCTCAGTGGGTTAAGCCGCTGCCTTCGGCTCAGGTCATGATCCCAGGGTCCTGGGATCGAGTCCCGCATCGGGCTCTCTGCTCAACAGGGAGCCTGCTTCCCTCTCTCTCTGCCTGCCTCTCTGCCTACTTGTGATCTCTCTGTCAAATAAATAAATAAAATCTTTAAAAAAAAAAGAGACCAGTGTGACTGAGGCAGCACTGAGGAAGGTCCAAGAGGCGGTGTGGGGGCAGGGCACGTGCAGCCTTGTAAGCTATGGTTGAGAACTGTGTTTCTACTCTGAGTGAGCTCGGATAACAAAGGAAAGTTCTGAGCAAAAGAATGATATGATCTGTCTTATGGGATAGAATGCTGAAAATATGGAGACTAGGGAAACTGGTTGAAAGAGCTATCAGATGTAGAGTGGAGAAGTTAAAGTTGATTTTAGACCTCTAGCTTTGGTAAAGAGAAATTCTGCAGGGCTCTGAGAAGGGAAGGTAGGTAAGATTGTAAGTAGTAAAACCCTATGGGAGACTGCAATGTCTCAGACAAAAGAGATGACTGAGACCCTGAATTACGGTAATGGTATGAAAAAAAAGAAAGAAAGGGGAAAAAAGGAGGGGGGTGTTGGAACCAAAGAAAAAAAAACTAGGAAGTAAAAACATCAGCAAGATTTAGATGTTGGGGGGCACCTGGGTGGCTCAGTGGGTTAAAGCCTCTGCCTTTGGCTCAGGTCATGATCCCAGAGTCCTGGGATGGAGCCCCACATTGGGCTCTCTGCTCAGCAGGGAGCCTGCTTCCTCCTCCCTCTGCCTACTTGTGATCTCCATCTGTCAAATAAATAAATAAAATCTTAAAAAAAAAAAAAGAAGAAGAAGAAGAAGAAGCTATTGGAAAAAAAAAAAAAAAAGATTTAGATGTTGGGGGCAAGAAAGTGGGAGAATTCCGGGCAAGGCTGCCAAGCTTCCAGAAGGCTGGAATGTCCAGAAGGATAAGCTGGATGGCAGCAGCATTAACCAGTGTAAGAAACAGATGAGTCATGGTTTGGGGAAGAGGGTGGAGGTGACTTCAGCTTTTGACGTGTTTTATTTGAGGTGTCAGTGGATTAAGGAGCTGTGTTTGGCAGGAAATACCTAAGTTTGCAACAGGAGAGGTCAGAGCTGGAAACAGATTTGGGAATTGTCAATACAGAGATCATCTATGATGAGGAGGATGAGATCACCTATGAAAGGGGTCTGCATTCTCCTTCTTACTTATGACTAAGATCAGGATGGGGGTAAGAGAGATAACGGGAAAGAAGTAAACCTGGCAGGAAGGAGGGGGGAAAAGGTAGGAAAAAATTAGTAGAGAGTGGAAGAAAAAAAGGCTACATGTAAAGCATTTTAGGCCAAGCATACCACTAATTCTGTGCAAATATCTGTGGTTTTATTTTTAATATCCTTTCCCAAGTCATATAGCATATTTATTGGGCTTTTTGACCACAGCTGCATTTTAAACAGATTACTTCAGAGAACAATTTTGCAGTGATGCCTAGACCTTTCTTTTTTTTCTTTTCTAACTTGGCCAACTAAAACTCTACCATTATTACTGGAATAAAGTTTATTTCAATTCAACAAACATGTAGTGGACTAAGTGCCAACAATACAGAAATGAGTAAGACATAGTTCTTTGCTCCAAGAATGTTTAACAAGGTGAAAGACTCAGAAACAAATACTTAGAATGATCTTTTCAAAGTGAAAATTTGACCATATCATTCTACTCAAAATCTTCCGTAGCTGAGAATGCTATTCCCCTACCCCCAATATCCACAATTTCCTTCTGACAGGGTTAATACAGAAACACAGCCACTGAGAATAAAGACTACATTCCCAGCCTTCTGCATAAAGAATGTGGCCATATAACTAAGTTCTAAAGTAAGTAGAAAGTAAGTTCTAAAGTAAGTTGATGGCATCAGCAACTTCCAGAAAGCATCCTTAAAAGGAAGGACATTTACTTCTACTCCTCTATCCTACTTTCTCTGACCTGCTGTCTGGAAGGTAGACATGATGGCTGGAACTGAGCATCCATCTTAGGCGAAGAGGTGATGTTGGAAATGGAGGCTACACATATCAAAGCAAGAAGCTGTGGACTAGCTACAGACTTTGAATATAAGAGAAGATTAGTAACACTGTTATTTTATTGTAGTTGTTTCTGGTGGTTGACAGCCAACTAATCGACTATTAGTATGATGACTGATAATTACAATATAGCAGTGTCTACCATCAGCTCTATCTGTATATTGGTACATCCACCCTGATGTCTGACTCTAAAGTAGAAATGGAACAGACAACAGTTTTAATATTGGATATACAATACTCAAGCAGTGCAAAAATATTTGTCAAGTGAAAATTCAAGCATTTACCAACACATTAATATAAACAAATCACTTTACTCACTAAGCTTGAAACATTAATAAAAAGACATAAAATCGATTCTTCAGACATCAATCTTATTGATTTCTAACTTTAGGGTAACTTTATTAATATTTTAACTTACTTCTTTTGAAGGATTCATTGGTAATGTAAAGATAGTTTTCCAGTATGACCAGACAAACATTGCAAAAAGTAGATGATAAGCAATCAGGCACACAACTAAAATGAGAAGAACATATTATCATTATAATACGCAAATACAAATTGAAACCACGGTATTCACAAAAATCTAGTTGTTCTAAGTTAACCAAATTCTTTAATAATTTAATTATTTAATGTCCCATGAAAGGAAAGCTCTGATCTCTAGACAGGCCTATCTATTGGCCAAATGGCTAGGGAACTTTTCTAAATTATAAAAGTAAGGCAGCTATGCCTTCAACTTTAAGTAATAAACACAGAATTAAACAAACAAATGTTAAAACATTCAGGCTTTAAGAACTTTACTTCACTGACAAAGGATACTAAAGGCAGTTCCTATTTGAGAAGTTGTTTGCTAATTTTGCTTAGCTGTGGTCAAATGTGTTGGCCCTGATTGTTTAATGACTACATAATTAAATAGAGACCATCTGGACAAAAAGGATTTCCTCCAACAGGAGTTCAAGTGTCTTGTTTATCACACGGGACAATTGTTAAGAAAAGCATACTTTTTTCAGGCAATGTATACAAACACACTTCGTATGGTGTTTTTGTATGGTGAAATGCTGTACTATGCAAATATAAAATATTAATTTTGTATACAGTGACAATGATCATTTCTGAATAATACATTAATATATAAATTAACTCTGTAAGACACAGTTGAATGAAACACACTAATTTAAAATACAGCATGTTTGGTATTTTAAAATTGTGTGGATTTTTTTTAAAGAATGATAATACTCTTCATTTATCATTTATCTTCTTTTTAAAGAATGATGATACTTACAGAATCATTTAAAAATTCAATTGTCCATTAAGGCACTTAAATCAGTGTGAAATGACTAGAGCTAATGGCATTTTCCACGAACACTATGGGTGACTCAGGTATGGGGTAATACTCTTGAGCTGAAACAGGAAATTGTTCATACTCCTATATACCAAAACCACAAGAATCTTTGGCACCATGGCTACCATTTCAAGGGAGAGGTCTTTGCCAAGCATCTGACAGAATTCAGTCTGGAGACCGAGAGAAGTCTTTAACCCCATCTTGACTGCACATTCTCCAAGTATAATTTATTAATTCCAACCAAATCTAAATGAATACTATTTTTAAGAACTCTCTTTAAAATTTTATATATAAAACAATAACAAAACATAGCCTACCTTGTTCCCCAACGTTTTCCATGGACACTATAGAAATAAACAGAAAAAAATAGATAATAGATTATGACACTTACGGCAAACACAGGGCCTGAAAGAGACGTAGGGCTACGTAGGCTAATAATTTGGCTCCCCTTCAAACCAACATTCTTTAAATATTTGTTCAACTTTATTTAGAGAAGAGGTGAGCACTGTGGGAGAGAGGGTGAAGAGGGAAGGCTGGTGCTTGCATTCAGCCAGGGCTCTGTCGGCATTTCAGCCCTGAATACGAAGCAGAAAACAAAACCCATCAGGCGTGCTCCATGTGGGTCCTCGTCCTGTATCGATGGTGTCTTAGTCTTCCTTCCAACTCGAGGTTCAGAGGAAAGCAGTACTCTCCAGGTCATTACACTTCCAGAGACATTTAATGCTCTTTATAAGTTGGCAACTGCCTAATTAACACTCTAGAAAGAACGAAATGTTGTGTCCATGGCACATACTCTTCTTGCCAAATTTCTCTAAGTATAACTTCTTATGCCCAATGATGGGTAGCTCCCTATGGTACAATGAGGCAATGTGCCTGCGAAAGTGCCATCCCTTCAGGGCTGTTGTAAACATCCCAAGGTAGATGAGGACACAAGATTAGGGACCACGTAGCTGAAACAAGCTGGGACAAGAAACCATACTGAGGAATTCTATACTATATACTTGTTCTATTTCCCATTTGGTCTTCCTCCATGTGGACTAAGGTCTTTTTTGGAAGTTTTGGCCTATCTCAAAGTTGGAAGCTGTAGTGAGCAGAGATTTGGTATTGCCTGGGATATGATTTAATTGCCTTAAGAAACACTGGATCTGGGTTAGGGTAATGTTGTGAAAGATATTTTAAGATTACCTGATCCAACATACCTCCTTCCTAAGAGGCTACTGAATGTCAGTTTAGGTATTTCTAGAAGCAACAGAAGCCCGTGGGTTGTGGTCCTGTCCATTCCAGTATTGGATTGCTCTAAATTATTATAGGATTATAGGTTCCTGAAATTTGCCTCTTCATGGCTTCTACCTAGGGTATCTAGGCTTCTAATCTGTAGCAATAAACAGAAAATATAAATTATAGACTTTTACATAAAGTTATTTGTATCTCCCTTAAATATTCTCTTTTAGTTCAAGTAATATATGACGTCCAGATCACACATCAAACTTGATGTGGCTCCTTTTAGTGCTTCCTAGGCTCTCAATTTCCTTTAACATTTCTAATACCCATGATGGGACAGACACAGATGGTGATATGATAAATGAAACAATAATATGGTAAATACATACCATATTAACATTGTGGGGTACAATTTTAATTTTCACTTCAAAAGTGTATTTGTCTAATTTTATCTTGGATCAGCCTAACTTCTTTCTGCCCTGTGGCCTACAGTGATATTATTTTGCTTTAGAGATTTCTAACTTTCCAATATTCCTGAGAACTTAAAACTCTTCCCCAACTAACTGTGGTACAAGGAGGCAACAAAGACTGATTTGTTGAAAGATCCTAAGGAATCACAATACTTTCCTTATAGTATATAGGCACTTACAGTTCCTGTTTACCGAGAGCAAAATGATGGCCTTTAAGGATTACATCTTGGAATCTGGAACCATCATGGACATGGCAAAGCTGGTAGACTGGGTTGCCAGTTGTGTTTTCCAGCTCCCCTATCCACCTATCAATCTCCTCTCTCATTACTCATTCCTCTAAGAAATGGAATGGGGCATCAGTGAAAAGGCTGACTAGTTCAGAATTGACAAGAGTGAGACTTTCTGTTGCAGTATTTAAGAAATTCTTGGGGAGGGGCGCCTGGGTGGCTCAGTGGTTTAAGTCTCTGCCTTCGGCTCAGGTCATGATCTCAGGGTCCTGGAATCGGGCCCCGCATCGGGCTCTCTGCTCAGTGGAGAGCCTGTTTCTCCCTCTCTCTCTGCCTGCCTCTCTGCCTACTTGTGACCTCTCTCTCTGTCAAATAAATAAATAAAATATTAAAAAAAAAAAAGAAATTCTTGGGGAGAGGGAGCACCTGGGTGGCTCAGGTTATGACCTGAGGGTCCTGGGATAGAGCCCTTCGACCAGGTCCAAGCTCAGTGGGGAGTCAGCTTGTCCCTCTGCCCCTCCCCCCTGCTCATATACACACACTTTCTCTGAAATAAATAAATAAAATCTTAAAGAAAAAAACTCTTAGGTAAAGATAAAATATGTAAAACCCAAGTTGAAGATTGAGACTATCAGCCAAAGTAATAACCCCTAATATATAAAGGATGAAAACTGCTTTTTGATTCAAACCTCACTTGAATAAACATCCTTAAAAGTATGTATATGTGTGTGTGTGTGTATGTGTGTGTGTGTACATATATATGTATATAAAGGAAGAGAGAAAGTGGGGATAGTAAATTATTATGCGTAGAGAGACACATACCCTCCCTTATCTCTTTGGCATGAATTATCAGGCGATCACTTAATACACGGGTCAGTAACCTACAGTCCTGTTCCAAATACAGCCAGCCACATATTTCTGTAGATAAGTTTTTACTGGAACACAGACCCACCCATTCATTTACATGGCTATTTTTGTGTTACAATGGCAGAGTTGGGTACCTGTGACAGGGACAGTTTGGTCTGTCTTGCCTAAAAGATTTAACATCTGGTTCTCTACAGAAAAAGTTTTCCAACCTCTGTATATTAGTCAGAGTTCTCCAGAGAAACAGAACCAACAGAGAGAGAGAGAGAGAAGGGGGCAGGGAGTGATTGATTTTAAGGAATTGGCTTACAGGATTGTAGGGGATGACAAGTCTGAAATCTGCAAAGCAGACTAGCAAGCTGAAAAGCCAGTAAAAAGTAAATGTTGTAATCCTGGGTCCAAGGCAGCCTCAAGGCAGAAATTCTTTCTTCAGGGATGCCTGGGTGGCTCAGTCAGTTAAGCCTCTGCCTTCGCTCTGGTCATGATCCCAGTGTCCCAGGATGGAGCCCTGCATCAGGCTCCTTGCTCAGCAGGGAGCCTGCTTTTCCCTCTGCCTGCCATTCCCACTGCTTGTGTCCTGCCCCCTGCCCCCCCTTGAAGTAAGAAAGAGAGAGAGAGAAATTAATTAATTTCTTCAGGGGACCTCAATCTTTTCTCTTAAGGTCTTCAAATGATTGAATGAAGGTGGCCCACACTGTGGAAGGTAATTTCCTTTATTCAGTGTCTGTTGGTTTAAATATTAATCACATCTAAAAAATACCTTCACAGCAACATCTAGACTGAGACTAAACAAAACAACTGGCCACCACAGCCTACTCAGGTTGAAACAAAATTCGTAATCAAACCCTGAATTTAAAATTGAGTTTTTTCCTCTGGAAATCTACTAAGAAGATATGTGTTGATCTCTTACATCAGTTCTCAACAGAAGGTTACTATTTCTTATATACTTATAACTTATTATAAGTCAATCAATCAGAACTACAGATAGCAACTTAACTACAGTACATCCTTATGCATCTGCTAGATAAAAAAATCACTTACCACACTCTAAACACCTAGCCAGGTGTTTACCAAAATCCAATATCCCACCAATAATCCCTACCAATAATCCCTACCAATAATCCCACCCAAATTAAGTTTATTTATACACCAGTATGATTGTTTAGGATGCTATCAAATCTATTCTCTAAAAACAGCTTTAAAAATATTAGAGCAGATTTAGTCTTATGGATTTAAATTCAATCTTGATTTATTTTTTTTTATTTTTATTTTTATTTATTTTTTTAAAGATTTTACTCATTTATTTGACAGAGAGATCAGAAGTAGGCAGAGAGGCAGGCAGAGAGAGAGAGAGAGAGAGAGAGGGAAGCAGGCTCCCTGCTGAGCAGAGAGCCCCATGCGGGACTCGATCCCAGGACCCTGAGATCATGACCTGAGCCGAAGGCAGCAGCTTAACCCACTGAGCCACCCAGGTGCCCCTCAATCTTGATTTAAGGGGATCATCTCAAAGATCATTCTAGTCTTATATTTTTAGGACTGATTTTTTAAAATTTGGCTTTGGTGATTATACATTAAGAGTTGGTTGTCAAAAATGTTATCTGTTGATAAAAAGCAGTCCAGCAAACTGCTGGTACCTTAAATCTTGTTCAACTTTGAGTCATGAGTACATCCAAAATCCAAAACTTCAGATACAAAAATATGCCCTCATAGTAGGAAAAAAAGTACTTTCCCCCCTTAAATTAGCAAAGAACAGTTATATAATTGTTGCTAGAACAATGTGGTTTTTAGGTACTTTCATTGCAAATGTGTTTGCTGTGATCCTTCTATTTCTTAATCTGAATTTTCTTTTTTCTTGCCTTTAAATTCAAACACTCTTTTCCCGGAGGAATAACTTACCTACACTGCATATACACAATAACTTTTCTATATAAATCCACAACACTATTTCCAAATTCAGTTTGACACAGATGCATCTCAGCTCCCTATATGCAGTCTGATGATGAAGAATGCCAAGAATAAAAATTTGGTTCTAATGAATGAATTTGTAAGGACAACTTTATAGCCAACCTCTGGTTTTTGTTTTTTTGTTTTGTTTTGTTTTGTTTTTGGCTTATCTTTAATTCATTTACTGAAAAACAATCACTAACTACACTACGCTGGGGCTCCTGGGTGGCTCAGTGAGTTAAGCCTCTGCCTTCAGCTCAGGTCATGGTCTTGGGGTCCTGGGATTGAGCCCTGCTTTGGGCTCTCTGCTCAGCAGGAATCCCACTTCTCCCTCTCTCTCTGCCTGCTGCTCTGCCTACTTGTGATCTCTCTCTCTCTCTGACAAAATGAATAAATAAAATATTTTTTAAAAAACTACACTACGCTTGGGGCGCCTGGGTGGCTCAGTGGGTTAAAGCCTCTGCCTTCGGCTCAGGTCATGGTCCCAGGGTCCTGGGATCGAGCCCCATATCAGGCTCTCTGCTCTACAGGAAGCCTGCTTCCTCCTCTCTCTCTGCCTATCTCCTCTGCCTACTTGTAATCTCTGTCTGTCAAATAAATAAATAAAAATCTTAAAAAAAAACTACACTATGCTTCTATCATTGAGGATAATATGGCAAATATGATTTCATCCCTCTGCTCAAAAAGCTTAAAGCTGGGGCACCTGGGTGGCTCAGTGGGTTAAGCCTCTGCCTTTGGCTCAGGTCATGATCTCAGGGTCCTAGGATCGAGCCCTGCATCGGACCCTCTGCTCCACAGGGAGCCTGCTTCCTCCTCTCTCTCTGCCTGCCTCTCTGCCTAGTTGTGATTTCTCTCTGTCAAATAAATAAAATGTTTAAAAAAAAAAAAAGCTTATGAGATCATCTTAATTCAAAGTTAAAATGAACAAAAAACAAGAACATGGTTATTAAGACATTTTTTTAAAATATTTTATTTATTTTATTTGACAGAGAGAGCGGTCACAAGTAGGCAGAGAGGCGGGCAGAGAGAGAGGGAGAAACAGGCTCCCCACTGAGCAGAGAGCCCAATGCGGAGCTCGATCCCAGGACCCTGAGATCATGACCTGAGCCGAAGGCAGAGGCCTAAACCACTGAGCCACCCAGGCGCCCCTTATTAAGGCATTCTTAATTACGCAACTGAAGCAGTTCAAAGTCATAAAATTAAAACAAAAATAGTCGTAGCAGAGCAAATATGTTTTAGTATCTCCCATCCTAACAAAGTCTCTCCTTTGACCTCGTGTCTGGCTCCTATCCCACTTTTCTGGCCTTTTCACAGGAAAACTGATTTTAACAATCTTCCAAATGCACTGTCTCTACCTTCTCCAGCTTCCTCTTACTCCACTCAACAACTCTAGCTGGACTTTCACCCCTGATCCCACTGGTATCTTTCCCCTTAAGGTCCCCAAAGACCACCCTTACTGCTCATTCTCCATACTCAATTACTCTAACAGAATTAATGATGCTCTTTTTTGTGTGTGTGTTCTTTAATTTTTTTTAATTTTTAAATTTTTTTATAAACATATAATGTATTTTTATCCCCAGGGGTACAGGTCTGTGAATCGCCAGCACTCACAGCACTCACCATAGCACATATCCTCCCCAGTGTCCACAACCCCACCACCCTCTCCCTAACCCCCTTCCCCCAGCAACCCTCAGTTTGTTTTGTGACATTAAGAGTCACTTAAGGTTTGTCTCCCTCCCGATCCCATCTTGTTTCATTTATTCTTTTCCTACCCTCCAACCCACTATGTTGCATCTCCAGTTCCTCATATCAGGGAAATCATATGATAGTTGTCTTTCTCCGATTGACTTATTTCGCCAAGCATAATACCCTCTAGTTCCATCCATGTCATCCCAAATGGATGGAATACTATGTAGCCATCAAAAGAAATGAAATCTTGCCATTTGCAATGATGCTCTTTTTGAAACAGTTTGTCGAACTGACAGGGAATTCTCTGACTAAACTGGCCAATGGGACCACTTTGAAGTAGGATCCTTTGTCCTTTAGCTGCTTTCCAGGAAGCTGTGGCTCATTTTTCAGGTATTACAGATCAAAATTTGGGTCATAGGAGGTACATGACAGGTCATTTCCGTAAATACTAGTGACTCTGCTGCCAGACCATTTTAATGAGAGACTCAAGAAAATATACTACTCAGATCAATATTTCCAGTTGAATCCTAAGTGTATTCTTTTCCTCCTAAGAAACGTTTTTAATTAACTTTCCTTATAACAGATCGACTATATTTTTACATCTATATCAAACTGTGTTTTCTTTCATTATTCTCATATGTCATTGTAATTTTATTGACAACTGTAGTCCCTCCCTTCTTCACAAACCTCATCTCATGACACTCCCCTTCCTGTCAATATGCTTTAGCCACTCCAGGCTGCTTTGTTTCTTTCTTCCTTTTTTTTTTTTTTTTTTTTTAAAAAGATTTATTAGTTATTTGAGAGAGAGAGCATACTGGGGTTGGGGGAGCAGCAGAGGGAGAGAATTTTCATGTAGACTCCCTGCTGAACTTGAGACCTGATTTGAGGATCCATCCCATGACTCTGAGATCATGACCTGAGCCCAAACCAAGAGTCAGATGCTTCACCAATGGAGCCACACAGGCGACCCCAGGCTCTCTTGCTTCATGAACATGCTAACATTGTCCCCTGTCTAGATCCTCTGCACTTGCTTTTAACTGGGTGGTAGAGAGACCTGGACTCTGGTCCAATCCTCCCAATATGTGTGACCTTGATCATGACATTCAGCTGTTCTGTACTTTGATTTTATTGTTTAAACAAAAATGTGTACTTTATCTTGACAGTTCCTCTGGCTCTAAAATTATCCTCAGTGCTACTCTGATGTATTATGAAAAATCATTCACTTTTACAAACGAAGGACAAAAGTCACCTTCCAATTTATCAGTGGGCTTACAGGAATAGTTTGGTCAAGGACAGAGTGGTAGTTTCTGAACAGAAACACAGAGTAAGGGTAGGGCTTCATAATGAAGAACTTCCCAACACATGGCTTCCAACTGGAATCCAGGCTAACATCCCAATAGCCCTAACCATAAACATCATGCCAGGCAGGCTATGTTCCTCACTGGATCCTCATAAAACTGGGTCCTTAAAAACTCATTTTATAATAAGAAAGCCATGATCTCTTTGAAAATTTAAACCGATAGCATCATCATCACACACACACACACACGCACACACACACACAACAACCACAAACAACAACAACAAAAAAAAACCCTTCCCATGGGTTTGCACTGATTTTAAAATAAAGTCCAATCTCTTCACTTCGATCTCCACGGTTGAACAGGATCTGGCTCCTATTTACCTCTCCAAGATCACTTCTCATCACTCGTCCTCTTGCTCCCTAAGCTGCAAAGAGGCTGGCCTTCTGTTTCTAGAACAACGAAACCTCAGTGTCTTTATGCTGTCTGAAAAGCTCTTCCCCAGCTCCATTCTTGGCTAGCTCCTTATCATCCTTCAAGCTGTAATTTCAATGTCAGTTTTGCACAGAGGCTCTCAGGTCCAGTCTGCCCCTGCTATCATTATGATATACTATGTCTTTCTTAGCACTTAGCACAATCTGCAATTATTTTCATTTGTTTCTTTTCTGTGTCCCTTCCTGAAGTTTGAATATCCTGGCTCTGCTGGGATTGAGGTTTTTTCTTGGCCAAGTTACTTAGCCTCTGTGAGCCTTATCACAATATTTATCCCAGTGGGCTGTTTTGTTAATCAAACTAGGTAAGGTAAGTAAAAGCACCTAGAATAGAACCTGGCACTAAATATTAGGGGCTCAGTAAATGTTAGCTGAATATGGAACATATATATGACAAAAGAGGAAAGTGTTAGGAGTTCCCCAAAGTTTGGTGTTAACTGTGTTATAAACAATCTGGAGAAAGCAGTATATGGTGCATTTTTAGCTTGCAGGAATGCTATGATTTTCTGGAGAGTGCAATGAGAAATTGGGGGAAATAAACTGCTGGAAGACTTCTGAGTGTGAATAAGCAAAATTTAAAAAAATGCAGGTGAATTACAATGTGGGCAATTAATATGTTTATAATATAAACATATTATAAACATATATGTTTATAATATAAACAAGTGATTTCTTTTTTAACTATATTTTCTTTCCCTACCCCTTCCAGAGCTCCTTTCCTTTTAATTTCTCCCCACCTCCCCATGGCCGGTCAAGATTCTGATAGAGCCTGGCATGTACCAGATTCTCGGCATGAGGAGCTGTGTCATTGTGGGGAAAAGTCAGACTTCCCAGGTGCTTTGATGCATTCCTCCTGCTTCCAACCCAGAATTTATATCTAACAAACTAACCTGAGCTAAACTATGTGCTAGAAATTAACAAATAACCATGCAAGATGGTTGAGGAATCCCTGGAGAACTTTTCCTGAAGAATGGCACAATGCAACCTCAAAGACAAAAATGAACCACAGTAAGTCAGACAGTTGTAACCAAGATACAGGAAGTCTCTTATATAAAACTAGGTTATGGTCCAAAAGATTATGCAAGGCATTTGTCATCTGGGCGCTCGGACCTCCCTGCTGGCCAAGGAAAGCTTTTCTGATGCATAACCCACCTGAAACAATATTGCAAAATTATAAATTAACAGTGTTACACAAATTAGCTATTCTGTGAAGGCAAGGCTTTTGAGTTTGCAATATCCATACTCCTCTCCTCTCTTCAGCAGGCATTCACACCTGTTTTTGGCCATGACCCCCTGGATCAGTCAGCTTGGGAAAGCATCACACTGAGTGCCTTCGACACCAGACAGCCTGTTTCTCAGTTCTGGAGACTAGAAGTCCACAGTCAAGGTGTTGGAAGCATGGATCCCTTCACAGGCCTCTTTCTCTGGCTTGTAGATGACCGTCTTCTCCCTGTATTTCACATCTTTTTATCTCTGAACACGTCTGTCTACATCCACATTTCCTTCCTCTATAAGGACATCAGTCAATGTAGATAAGGACCCACCCTAATTAACTTCATTATCTTACTTAAAAATTTCTTTAAAGGTTCTATCTCCAACTAGAGTCACATTCTGAAGTCCTACAGGTGAGGATTTCAAGCTATGGATTTAGGGGAGACACAATACAGCCCATAATGCTCTCCAGAATAAGACTGGAGCTTGAGCAGGATGAAGACCAGTGGCAGTGAGAGGGCATCTGCAGGGCTGGGGGTGGGGCAGGAGTCAGATTTCAGGGGATGAGAAAAAACTAAAGGAAGGGATAGTCTCACAGTTTCTTGCATGCTTACTATAGGTCGGAAATTGTGCTAAATTTTTTTCCATGCTTCTCTCATTGAAACCTTACAGCAATCTGCGAGGGAGGTATTATAGTTTTAAAAGTTAGGAAGACAGTCTTACAGAGATAAAGTAACTATTCTAATGTTACTCAAGTCATAACATATGGAGCTAGGATCTAAATATAAGTCTGCCTGACTCCAAAATTCTTTCAAGGATTCCACGTGGCCTCCCGGGCTCTGCCTGCACCCCGTGGGATTCTCTGTCCCGGCAGCCATTTCTTCTCTGTTGCTCTCAAGCCCTCCTGGCCTGTTTAATACTACGCTACCCGCCCCATGACTTCTGATTCAGGATACACTGGAGAGCAGGGTTTAAAATGTCCTCTTTGTCACCTCTCCTCCAGGAACTAAATTAAACATAACCTAGAAACAGAACATTCTACAAACTTTGGACACAAATTATTAAAATATTTGGTCATATTGGGGCACCTGGCTGGCTTAGGCCGTTATATGCCCAACTCTTGATTTTGTCTCAGGTCATGATCTCAGGTCCCTGGGTCGAGCCCTGAGTTGGGCTCTGTGCTCAGCTGGGAGTGGGCTTGAGATTCTCTGACTCCTTCCCCTTCTGCCCCTCCCCTATTCCCATGCTGGTGTGTGCACGCGCTCTCTCTCTCATTCTTTCTCTTAAATAAATAAATCTTTTTTTTAAGATTTTATTTATTTGTCAGAGAGAGAGACAGAGAGAGAAAGATCACAAATAGGCAGAGGCAGAGGGAGAAGCAGTCTCCCCGCCAAGCAAGGAGCCCGATATGGGGCTCGATCCCAGGACTCTAGGATCATGACCTGAGCCGAAGGCAGCCACTTAACCAACTGAGCCACCCAGGCATCCCAAATAAATAAATCTTTAAAAAAAAAATCTGGCCATATTTCAGGGCAGTACGTAGAGCTGGGCTTTCCTGAGTTCTCAATTCAGTAACTGGGGAAGGAACAGAGCTTTGGGTTCCTGAGACAAGAGGGAGATGGGGATACAGGAAAGATCAGTAGGAGACGGGCCAGGGGTTTGCTGACCTCCCTCCTCAGCAGTAGAGGGAAAGAAAGATCATTCTTGAGATCTGCACTGTGCAGTGTACACACTCCTAAGGTATATATCACACTTGTAGAAACTGGCAATGAAGAGAGATGGAACATCCATCCATCCTGAAATGGTAATCTGAGGCTCTTACACTTAATAACATTCTTTTAGCAACTTGACCAAATCATTGTTCCAAACATCTAGGAAGCTCTACTCTACAGAAACAGATAGTTTCTGTAAACTCCAACTTCTGGAGTATAAAATCCAACTTCTCCAACTGAAAGCTACAGAACATAAACTTAAATCATTAAGAATGTATAGGTCTTTCAATATATCAGCTTTGAATAGGAGACAAAAATTGTGTCCCATGAGTACGGCCCGCAAAAACTCACTGCCACTTTTCCCCTGGCAAAGGGAAAGGCAATTCCTGAATCATTGACTGTACTAGGCAGTGCAGTTAAATAAGGAAATCTGATCTCAGGGTTGGTCTCTTGATCTTAGTGTCCTCATTTCAAAGCTTACTCAATGGAATCCTATAATCCCCCTGTCTCAAATTAAAATAGAAGAGATTCCCGCTGCCAGCAAGTTGTGCAGGTTTCAGGGCAGATAACTTTATTCATCCCATTAGACAGAACTGTCTGGGTCCTCCTTCTTCCACACACGGCCATAATCTACTCCAATACCTACAGTGCCTGGAGCTTTCCAACTGCCTATCTTTCCAATTCCAGGTACCCTTCTTTGGCTTGTGCCTGGCAGGCATGACCAACTCCTCTGAACCATGCAAGTCTGTAGTGAACCCTACATCCCAGCAAAGTTCTACCTGGTTCCCACATGATGGCTATCCACTGTGAGGGACAAGATCAAACAGGGATTTTAGATCCTGGAAACAGTTCCCTCATTAGGACCAAAGTTTTAGAGTCGGAAGGGCCTTAATGATTATACAATCATCTCTCTTATAGTTGTATGTACATATTTCTTCATTGGTAGCCAACAAAAATGCTGCTTGTATTTTGCTTATTTTAGCATTTAAAAATATGTATATGATAAGATGGAAAATTTTTTTGTAGTATATTTTTCAGCCTCATTAGATCGATCTCATTATCTGGTATACTCAGAATTATCACAGAGGACAATACCGAAGAGTGCTTTCTTTTCATTACCGAACACTGGCTGTCTGATTAAATAGAAAAATTAATGCTTCTTATTTGCTTCTCCAAGGAAACGACAACCGTTGAAACCTCCCTGGCTCGCGGCTACGTGTCAAGTACTATCTGACCAGAGTACATATTACAAAGCACATCTAACACACTTAAAAAATAAACCAATGTTTCTAGGTCTGTGCATATTATTTGGCAGTTATGTAGAACCCCAGAGGAAGGAACTGTATAAAGCTGTCATTCCAACCTTTGTGTCTATGATGTTCATCAGACTAGGATTTACAGCAGCCTTCCTGAAGGGATAAGCCACAAGATTTAAAACATTAGCACCAGCAATAATTACTGCAGTGTTGCACTGGGTCACAATATCTATTAACACATGCGAGGGTACCAAACTGGGTATCATCCTTCAGTACTGAGTCACTGCAAAGCCCTATTTTCTTTGTAACTTAACCGTCATGTATTCATGGAATAAACGCACACACACAAACTTCCTTCGATCTCAGCTTGAACGAGGGTCTCCTTCTCACGTGCAACAGTCAGACCCTTGCCCTATGCTGCATGTCCCACAGAGCTCACAGTCTACCTGACAGTAACGGCGGGAATGTATGTTCAGTGCTACAAATTTGGTATAATCTGATATAAGCATACACTGGCAGCCCACACACAGATGAAAAACGCACACTGCCTCTGCCGTGTGATACAGTATATTACAAGAGTGCAGTATTATACAAATACCACCTAATTATACGGTAGATGTATTCATTAATGTAAGTGGGAAGTTCCAGAATTTGTGTGCAGAGTTGAGTAAGAGAGTCATCAATATTTGGACTGGGTCTCTTCCTCTGCTCATTGTATGAGCTGCTTCGTGTTTCCTGCCTGGCTCTCTCCCCAGTTGTACGTACTGATTTTTGCTTCTGTTTGTAAACCATTTTCATTTACCCTAGCTCTGCAGACAATCGAACACCTTGCTATTCGTGTGTGAATCGTGCAGTCCCGTACTGTGGATGGGGACCCAGTTCACGATGAATAGCACAGGTTACTGATGCAGCCACAGAACCGAGTAAAGTTACCCCCACTTTTCCCCACTAGCTCAGCTACCAAGTGTGTGTGCCTCCTATACTTGTGAACATGTTGCTCTTTAAAAGGATACAATGTCTGCCAGTGAGCAGAGGTGCTCTGGTTACTCAGGAACTGTTGAATTTTAGACTATGTACAATAGGCCAGCAACTCTTAACATTTCTGCCTTGGGGATACTTGATGGCTAGCATTTCATGAGGGACACACTCCCCAGTAATGAAGCCTGCCTTATGGGCAAAATGGGATTATTCATGATTCCCAGACCACCACATTTCTGCTGCACCATTAAAGGACAAGGTAGTTAAAAATTGCTACAGTGACATTGGGATGGACCTCCTAGATACCTCTGGAGACCTTCAAATTTGGATGTTTACAAGGGCATATCCAGGCTTCTCTGGAATCACACTTTCTACAAAAATCAAGGTTCCAGGTGGTGGGTAATGGGGAGCGCACGTTTTGCATGGAGCACTGGGTGTTGTGCAAAAACAATGAATACTGTTAGGCTGAAAAAATAAATAAAATGGAAAAAAAAAAGACAAGAAAAAAAAATCAAGGTTCCAGGAAAACTGTATGGTGATCCTTAAAAAAAAAAAAAATTGAACCTAGAATTACCATATAATCCAACATCACCCTTCTGTGCACATACCTATAAGAACTGATCTCAGGGACCTGAACAGGTATCTATTTGCGCAACCATGTTCGAAGCAACATTAAAGGTGGAAACGACCAGGGCACCTGGGTAGCTCAGTGGGTTAAAGCCTCAGGGTCCTGGGATCAAGCCCTGCATCTGGCTCTCTGCTCAGCAGGGAGTCTGCTTCCCCCTTCTCTCTCTCTCTGCCTACTTGTGATCTCTCTATCAAATAAAATAAAATCTTTTGAAAAAAATGTAGATGCCTGGCTAGGCTTTTCCACTGAAGTGCTTCATTCATGAGCCTTCCCAGCTTCTCAATGCCTGAGATTCAAAAGAATGGCCAAGCAAAATGACAAATTCCATTCCTTCTTGACCTTTTCAGTCAATAGGAATTAGAAGAAACTGGGAATGTAAATGCAAGGACGTCAAGGGTCTTGGATATCCACTTCATACATATATCTGTCTTGGATTGATAGCCTTTACTCAAAGTTAAATTATGTTCAGCATGCTCTATTTGAGAAAGGTCAGGGCAAGGAAAGGGGGAGCTGAAAACATTTTAGAAAACCTTTTTTTTTAATCTAAAAGGGATTAAAAAATGTCTGTGCTTCACAGGGAGATTTCAGTTATCTGAAAACTATTAAAACAGGGTTTGAGTACTTTGCACAGATGTATTTCACTTATTTTTAGTGATTATTTTTATATTGGTGCTAATATTTAATATATTCTAAATTATTTTTAATTGCTCCTTTAAATTTTCAAAGGGATTCTACAATTAGTTTTATCTAAATCTTTATTATAGGTGATTATATCTCAATGCCCAGAAAGGGGAAAAAAAGGGAAAAAAAAAAGGCATCTGCTTGTTGTATTTGTGTATTAGTTTACTAGGGATGCCATAACAAAGTGCTGCTGAGTGCAGGACCTTAACAAGGAAAAATCTATTTTCTCATGTTCTGGAAGCTAGAAATCTGAAGTCAAGATGTTAGCAGGTTTGTTTTTTTCTGAAGTCTCTCTTCCTGGCTTATGGATGGCCATCTTCCCCCTGTGTCTTCACATGACCTTTCCTCTCTGCCTGCGTCCAAACTTCCTACAATCGTATGGTGTTAGAAAGTATCCTAATGACTTAGTTGTAACTTAACTAGGCTCTATCTCCAAACACAGCCACCTTCCGAGTTACTGGGAGTTAAGGTTTCAACATGAATTTTGGGGCGGGGGGGGGGGGGGGGATTCAGCCCATAACCTGAAACCATAAAAAATATTACAAACGTATTTATGAATACCTGAGTGATCAAATAATAAAAAAGGTAAAATAGATAATGCTCTAACAAAGGATTCATTTTCTTTTTAAGATTTTATTATCTTAAAGATGACAGAGAGAGAGAGATTGAAAGAGGGAACACAATCAGGGGGAGTGGGAGAGACAGAAGCAGGCTTCCCACTGAGCAGGGAGCACCATGCAGGGCTCAATCCCAAGGTCCTAGGATCATGACCTGAGCTGAAGGCAACGCTTAACGACTAAGTCACCCAGGCTCACCAGGATTCACGTTCTTTGATGCTTAAACTGTCTACTGGGCTCACAAAAGGCCCAAACAAGTTCAGCTGGTATTCCTTCATATAAGAAAAAGGAAATATTACATGCGATGTGCTGTCCTCTTGTCTCAGGACTACAATGTTAATTAGACATCGTTACCATTCTCATGAAATTTTCTGTAGATTATCTTCGTATAATGAGAAAGTTACGCTTGCCTAATAGAGTAAAGCCCTTTTTAATTTGGATTGAATGATTTCAGATTTCCCAGCAATCTGCACACTGGTATACATGTTTCTTCTTGATAAACCTTTTCCGCTTGGGGTCTCAGAGTGTGGTCAGTAATAAAATCAAAATAAAAGTTCAATATCCACATCACTAAATTCTCAGGCCTTATTTAATTGGACATATGAGTGTATCTGCTGATTCCTGCCCTCCTCCTTGAGCCATCTTCCTCCTCGGGCCTCAGGACACCACATTCTCAATTTTCTTCCATTTTGTTCTGGTACCCCTCATCTCCTGAACAGTCTCACTGTCTTGTCTCTGCTCACTTTCCATGTATTCCTTTGGTGGGACAAATGTAACAAGCATTAATTCTTTAAATCCAGTTTTATGCTGAAGACTCCCAAACGTATTCCTCCAGTCCTGACTTTTTTCCCAAATGCCAAGGTTATAAATACAACTGCTCACTCAGCATGTCTATTTCAACGTCAACATACCCATGACAGATCTAAGGTCACCTCCTTCTACCTGCAGCTTTTCCATCTTGGCTGATCGCCATCCTTCCGGGTGTTTAGCTTAAAATACTGGAATCATTTCTACTTTTTTTCCTTTTCTTCACAACTCACATATGTCTGTCTGGAAATTCTGTGGTCTCTCAGAATGCATCCAGAATCCTCACTTTCACTGCCCCCATCCTGGTGTGAGATACCACTTTTCTCGCGTGGATTGATGAAGTAGCCTACATTACTCAGCAGTAAGTACCATCTTTGTAAACATAAGCCACAGCATGTCCCTCTACTACTCAATATCCTGCAGCAGGTCCTCCTCTCTCCGAGCACAGCCACAATTTTCACAGGGGCCTTTGAGGCCCAATATAATCTCCATCTTTACCACATCCCTGTGACCTTGTCACCTACTTCCCTTGCCCTTATTGGCTCCACTGCAGACAAAATGATTTCCTTATTCCTCCTCCAACATGCGTGCAGACTCCGGCCTCAGGAGTCTTCCTTTTAGAAGGACTTAAGATGGACCTGAGATGCATTTCTTCCCTGCATCAGCAATGGTTAACCCCCTCAGCATCCTTGGTCAGATTCCAGGAGCACCCCTGTTGAAAATGCAAACATTCCACTGCCATTCCCAACCCTTTCTGCCTTGCTTTTGGTCACGGCTCTTACAAGTTATAAAAGCTACTTACCTATGTTTCTTACCTGTTCTCCCCAGCCCTGCAACTAGAATGTAAACTCTAAGAGGAGTTAATATTCTTAGTGAATGAATACATTAAAAGAGTATTAAATAAATTATGGATGGTTGAAATGCACTCAATTCTTGGATTTTGTAAATATTTGTTAAAATGTGAGTTATGGGGGGGGGCATAATGAATCCCTACACTTTACCCTCCTCCAACTGACGTCTTGCTTTCAGTTGTTAGCTCGAGTTTGTTCTAGTCCTGGAATGGGCTGCATTTCATTACAAATATGCTATGATCAAAACCCCGACTAAGTCCAACTGCTCTCGGTGCTTCAACCCCTTCACATTAACTGACCTCCCTGGAGATGTCCTGGAGAATCACCAGTCATATCCCGTCAAGTACATAATTCTCTGACTTCCTTTCTTCCTAAAACATGTCACGTGGAGTTGCTGACTTAGAAATAACTTCGATCACAGATTAGCCCCTGCAATTGACAGCAGGTTTATGACTTTAAGTTTGGGGCTTATGACTGAAATCTCTTTCATTCCCTATAAGTGGTATCAGGTGTCTCTCATGAGAGCTTGACATCAGCTGTGTTGGAACAGACTGCCCTTCCCACTTGTCCCCTCAATGTGAATAACATGTAGTATAGAGACGATATTTTAAGTCCCACCGTGTTTCAGATCCCTACAAATTTGGTGAAAAGCCACATCTCACATTGAGCTACCTGCCACTTTGAGATGACCCTTGGGCCCCCAGAAGCATCAGGGACAGATTCCTGTCTGAGTTTTAAGACCTCATTCTCAACATAACCTTCAAATAGGGTGAAAATCCAGTTTTCACAGAATGCAATTAACACAGAGACAGAAACTTGATTTTATATCTATATAAGAAAATTATAACCATGACGAAGCATTTTAGTTCTCTAAATTTCACAGAATTATAAGCAAATAAATCTGTAAAGTTCTTGGAAATACAGGAGCTGCTTTTTTTTTTTAAACAAGGATTATATCTATTATGATCACAAAGATAACTACCTTGAAATGACTGTGTTCTTGGGATATTGGTTTTGAAGGAATTTTTTAAAAGGTTTTTTTGTTTTTTGGTGTTTATTTTGCTGATGCACTCCTTTGCATCATTCTGCTCCTCCAAGGTGGCAATGCTGGCAAATAAATCCGAAGAGGTCAAACTAAGTACAAGAGGAACGCTTCACTTACGTTTCATGAGAGGAGAAATTTTGGGATACCAGGGAGAAACACTGGCAACGAAATAAAACTCAATCATCTATAAAAGCACTTCTCCTTCATTTGCATTTTAAAAATGTAATCGACAACATATCTAAAAGGAACTGCTGTCAAGTACGCATTTTAGAGTGCAGACAAGTGCTGAGACGATCAAAGCAGCACATATTTTTGCCTCCCAAATAAAAATGGGTTTTGTAACATTTCTGGCACTAATATTTCTAATTGAATTTAAAAGTCGCAGTCAGATGAAAAGTCAAATTAGGAAAAATGCTACACATATGTTTCAAAATGTGACAGAATTTTGGAAAGGAAAAATTTCCAGCAATCATAGCTCGTTACTTTATTGCTACCATATGCTTCTTAGGAAATCAGGTCACCTACCTCCTCCCTGCTGCCCTCGCCCCACCCCATGCCCTGCAATTTCCACCCTTTTGCACTCTCAGCATTTGACTGAGGTTAAAAAATGAAGACATTACAATAAAATTACCCTAAAGGGAATTAAAAGATATCTCAACAATTTTCTAACAGACTATGAAAGAAATTCAATTACGTTCTACTTTTATTATTAGTTCCCTGTGGTATCTCTAAATAGTAATATAAAATCACATGGTTCCACATCATATTAAGACTGTCTTTCTAAATGATCTTATTGTCTTCCTAAGGATCCATGCCATGTTCTAATCTATCATTTTGCAAGCTAGAAACTGTATTTCTACAGTTATGACAAACTGTGCTGGAGTCACAGGGGACTCACAAACTCACCCTTCCTAGAGAAAAGAAGGCTGAGAGATGTGATACAACCATCAAAATATAAGAAATTGGCCACATAAACTAAAAAAAATGTAAGTCAAGGGTCCTTTTTTTTGAGATGAAAAAGCACAAATTTTCCACCAAGATGAAAAATAAAAACAAACAAAAACATTAATGAGAATCCTCAACCATGCTAATCTGTGGGATGTGTGTGTGTGTGTGTGTGTGTGTGTGTGTGTTTTGTCTTCCTGGCACTTCTTCCTACCATGGAAGCCAAAAAGATCAAACACCTGTTCTTGCTGAACCCTGTTGCCCGGGACATGGGCACAACAATGTCAGCTCAGCCAGCTGATAATCCTGGAATCATCTTTACAAAGTCACAGAGAGGAGCGCTCTGGGATGGCCAGACACCAGAGCAGCGGCTCTTGCGAAAGACCGTTCCTCTGGTATAATGTCAGCTTTACCTCATTCACCTCCTCTTGGCCTCTGCTTATTTTCTAAGCTCTGTTTTCTAGTCTTTCTGTAGATTCCATGAGTTGTTTTCAGGAAGTTCGCTGCTTCCTCAATTTCACCCATCAGATCACAGGCCATGAGCTGGGAGCAGAGTAAAAGCTGTCCAGGCATCGGGTACAAAAGGAGGGAGCAGAACAACCAGCTAGTTCGTAGCAGGAGCAAAAATTGCTGGTTGTAATCTTACTCTGAGATATTTACATGTGGTATGATTTATAACATAATTAGAAATTCATTACTCCTGAAGTGCTCTCCATCAGCTTTTTTTTTTTTAACCTACTTCATTGATTATTCTTTTATGCCGGTCCAGCAACCAATTCACAGGCTCCTAGGAGGGGGTATTTTGTTTTCCATTTAGGCTTTCCAGCCTCTGTGCTGTGGGAGTGGCATTCTGAAAGGAAACAACCTCCTCTCCTTATGCCAAAGGCAGAGAGAAGGTTTCAAGGTTTTTCCCCCCCACCTCTCTGGAGGTAATTTTTTTCCTAGCTAATAGGAAAAGATCTCCATTAAGTTTTCCTCTAAATCACCTCTGTAGAGGAAAGTGCCTGGCACAAAACAGGATTCAATAAATGCTTTTGAATGAACCTTCCTCAAACCCTTCTGAAGCTGACTTCTTTCTAACCTTGTGGAAATGCACCATCTCTAGAGACAATTAATTATCGTGATTTAAGAAACCATCCCTTTGGTTTCTGTTTAATTACTGGAAACACTGGAGCCCATATTTAATCTAATGGCATGGATGACATTCTCAGTACGCGTTTGAAACGAAGCTTTCTATAACGAGCCTTAGTTTAAATTGAGTTTTTACTACAGGATTCTGTTCTTTTACTTATTCACATTATCCGATGGCATGTCCTTACATTAAAAATGGATTGAGTAAGACTTGCCGAAAATCACAATGAGATCAATTCATTCAATAATTACGGAGCTCCTCTGCATGCTAAGAACTGTGATGATTGTTTGTTGTCTCTAGTCTACAAGATATGTTATCTCTAATAGGATGTAATAGCAAACGGTAATGCTGCATTGTCCAATACATCAAAAGAAAAAGAATTCTCTGACACACTAAATGGAACCAAGAAAGCATTAAGCAGAGTCTTCTCTCCTGCTTTCTCAGGGACCATTTATATTAAAGTCAAATGGCAGGCAGCACAGATCAAAAAGCATATCCTATCCTATACATTTGAGTTAGATTTGATGAAATGTTGAGTTTTTATCCCTCTTTCATATAATTTAAAATCTTCAAAATATTTGAGAATGTCAAAAAGTCCAGAACTGATATATTTTGCATCATTATTTTCAATAAGAAATGGTTTCTTAGTCATTTAGGCATTAAACATTTTTATCAGTTTTCTATGTATGTACCTTCTATGTCATTTAACATTATTTTAATTAAATGGATAGTAACACTTGTATTCCTAAGATCATCTGTCCGCAGTTTTTTCAAAAGAAGCTTCGATTTCCTGGAAATTTTTTTAAATGACAGTTTACCAATAACAAGAACACACTTCCATCTCTGTCTACTTCAAATTCCATTCGTGATGGAAGTTAATTTAGATCCCTGTTCAGTCTCCATCCTTGAACCTTCAATGACCTTGAATTAATGGTGGATCATTGCTTAACAGTGGCCTAGTATGAGATGTTACATATTCTATCCTGATATTTGTTTAAAAGAAGGAAAACATAACGGTATCTCTCCCAAATTGATCTCAAAGTACATACACTAGCTCCTTTAGTTCTTGAACATCTTCAAAAATCACTGTGTAATATAAGAGGCGGCAATCATTTCTGAGGATTTTTTATTAATAAAGATTTGCAAACCTGTGCGTATACACCCAATATTCTAAGGGGCTCACTTCTTAACATACTCCTGAGTCAGCAATCTACTGCCTAAGGGCCAAGTCAGGCCTGCCCACTATTTTTGTAAATAAACTTTCTTTGGAACCCCGTCACGCCCACCTGTTAAGGCACTATCACTGCTTTTTTGCTACAGCAGCAAAGTTGAGTGCTTGTAACTATGTGGCCCAGACTGTAAATCACTCTAAAACTCTGAAATCATTTTGTAAAGGCTGTTGCCTCACTTTCGGTGCTGTGTCAACTCGTATTCAGCAACAACAAAATTTAAGAGACTTGCTAAATAATCCCAGTGTTCTAGAGAAATCTGGGGGGAGGACGCTGAAGGGAAAGGGGGACAGACGTTTAACATTCGTCCCACAGCAGCTGAAGTCATGGCTTTGCTGGCTAATTTGGAGAACCGACACAGAGCTTGACCATTTACCTTCCTCTACAAAGGCGGGAGGGGGTTGGCCTAGATAATCCCTAAGCTTGTCAAGCTTCATGGTTGCTTCAAACGACTTAAGTAAAGCCACAAGCAAACTCAGAACCATGTGAGCACACAACTGGAGAGTAACTGTTTCATGGCACCTGCTTAAAGTGAAGGCGGAGAAGTAATATGGTTTGGAGCCACAGAAGCCAAAATAGTAAAATGAGGCTATGTGGAGATTTCTTGTACTGCTCTTGAAACTTTTAAATTTGAAATAACAAAATAAAATGGTAGAAAAATAGTTAAAACAACTTTGAATATTAGCACTTAAAAGGGAAAACTTGTTACTTCTTCAACAAACAAAGTTAACAAGGTAACTGCCATTAATGAGTTTGTAAAACCTATAAACCATGTTTAATATGTCCACTGAACCAACCACAGCTGAGACTGCAGACTGGCCTTATTCCAATTCAGCATCCCAAAGCACCACCTTACGAATTTTACCCTTTGAACTTATCTATTCAAATTAACTAAAGGGGTGAAAAGACAGATGAGACACAAAAGATGCTAGGTGGAGAGAGCAAGAGGAGAGAGAGGGAAGGCAGGAAGGACAAATAATATGAATTTAAAAATCCTAGTTAATCAACAATCTATATTATGTTCTGACTGTTCACAAGCATTAGCAGAACTCTTTCATATTTTCTTTGGTAGACTGGGAAGAAACTTAACCAAAACTCTTGACTCTCATACAACGTATGTATATCCCATATATTTTTATATACACATATTCCAAGAAGAGATATGACTTTATAATTTCATAAAATACAACCACTAAGCAAACATCATGCTAACTGAAAAAGTGCCTAGAGAGCCACACACATTCACATTGTTAAATATAGAAACTAACTGTAATGAGAATCATTATCTCCAGTTTCCAAGGATACCGGGATAAGCACTACTCCTAAATTGCAGTTCATTCAGCAAAGGGCACAAAGTAATTTATATGCAGGGTCATCCTCAGCTGACAGCAGATGTAAAAGGAGGACTAGGGTAAATCGCCCTGTTTATTTTATTCTATTACCTATTTCAGTTTCCAATTACCACCACCCTCTGGTCCCAACCCTGGCCAATGTTTTATAGGTGAAATTTGGAAAATCTGATTGTAAATAGCAACTTCTAACAAAAAAGGAATCCACAAAGGGCAGGGCAGTCTGAGATGTGATTAATGCTGCGGGGGTGGGGGGGGGGAGTGGGGGGGTGGCTAGTCGTGGGGGAGGAGGTAGGGAAGGTTGGCATTCCCATTTGCTTTGTTTATGACAAGTCGAGGAGGCTGGTTTTGTGTATCTGTCCTACTAGCCGCCATCTTTTCCAGGGCTTATAAAGGAACTGTACAGTTAATTTCAACTTCCTACTCAACCAAGGCTATCTATCCACATTATTAGAGCTTCCCACCCCTAAACCGCCACAGTTTCTAGAATGAAATTTATTTTCAATTTGTTCTGTTTTCTAGACTCTACAATCTAGACTTTCACATGATTACTATTTGTTTCTACAGTAATAAAAATATAAAAACTACTTTCTGACAAACTCAGAGATATTGCCTCTGCATCTTCTGTTTTTTTCAGGACCATTTCTCGATTGCTTTCAACATGACAGGCATCTTACCAGGCCAGGCAGGCAGTGACGAGAGGTGATACAAGACTTCACTTTTCATTTATTTATTTTTTTAAAGGACTTTATCTATTTATTTGAAAGACAGAATGAGAGGAGAGCATGAGAGGGGAGAGGTCAGAGGGAGAAGCAGACCCTCTGCCGAGCAGGGAGCCCCATGCAGGACTAGATCCTGGGACTCTAGGATCATGACCTGAGCCAAAGGCAGTTGCTTAACCAACAGAGCCACCCAGGTGCCCCAAGACTTCACTTTTGATCAGCAGGCAAATAATAACGGGCCAAGTCACTTAGGTAGTTTAAAAAGAGTCAAATTTTCACTTACTAAAATGGGGATATAAATTTCATGGACACATGAGATTTACCTTAAATTTCCAGGATGTATATATAAAAATATGACCCCAAGATAACTATGATTTTCTATTTATTCTTTCCCTATGACCTATCTATCCATTACAGTAAGACCTCCCACGTCTCACGTTAGCCAGGACAGAGGGAGTTGCAAGGAAAGAAAAGCTCTGCCTGCCTTCATATGCTTCCTACTGATAGACATGAAACAGTGTATCAGGCCAAGCTTCTTAGCTTAATGTGATAATATAGGAAAATAAATGCCTTCCCGGACTTCCCTCTTTTGTACTAGTTACAATAATTGAAACTGTTCACTGCAATGCAATGAAGGTTTCTAGTAGTTATGTAACCTATATAGCATATCTCAATAAGACAAGCTGTTTTTATAATAACAATTCACACAGAAATTAAACCATGTTCCTGAAAACCTTTTTTCTATACATTTGGATGACTTGAATATAACATATTTAGATATTGCATCTTGACAATTTTAGTGCAACCCAACCCTTTTCAAAAACAGATTCACTTCTTTTGTCCTGAAATCATGTCTAAATTCAATAATACTATCACACTTAAAGACTATATCTTAGTCTCAATTCTTTTGAAAGTTATGTCAGTAATTACTTGGAGGTATTATTGTGATACCTGTTTCTTACAAGGAGCAACATTTGGAGGTAAGACAGTTTCAGACAAGATTCTATGTATGAGTCCTGAAGTTCTGAAATTTTTTAGTTGATAAGGTTCAACTAAACAGGCCACTGTTTAAGCTCTGTCTTTGTTCCACCCAGAACTGGTGCTGGGTACGGCAAAAGCATAGACACCTTCTCAGGCGAAACACCAGACACAAAAAGCAATCAGAAGTCACTGGCAGAAAGGTCATCTTCTGTTTTAATACGGTTTCTGATAGCACAGGTCAGCTTTCACAAACTTCTGAAGGTAGAAGCCTGCTTACATTCAGGAACAGAACTGTATTCCCTATTGTGCATACTGAACTTTTATTTTCTTCTTCTTCTATCTTTAGCATTGACAGTACCCTACCCACCAATTCAGGAGCCTAAAACTTGGACTTGAGCCACTTGGCTCTCTGGATGAAAAACAAACAAAACAAAACAAAACCAAACAACACCCCCCCACCTCGTATAGTCACTTTTTTCCCCCTCTAGTATTGCAACGTCTAAATGATAGTCCTGCGTATTGCATATGTCTTTGAAAAGACTTTCTAATAGCTCACCCACCTTCACCTCTTTTTAACTAGAAAGTGTACAACTGGCAATCCCCAGATCATCAAGGCAGAAACGCCCCACAGCGCTGTCACAAATTTTCAAGAAGTGGATTAAGGACAACCATCAAAAGATGGCTCTGACACCGAAGGCCGAGGCCACCATCCCCCGCGCGGGTCTGGCGCAGCTCGAATCCTGGGCCCAGCCTGGAACCCTCCAGCTTCCACCGCAGCCTCCCCGGGCCTCACTTCTCCGCGGAGGCTGCAGGCGGCGGACACCGTAGTTCTCGCAGGTGCGGTCCAGCCGAGGTAGGGGGTGTGGCTGGGGTGGCGGTGGAAAGCGGAAGGCGGAGGGGCGGCTCGGCTGCGTACTCGATGGAGTAGAGGTGACACCGTAACCCGAGTTGTAAGGGGGAGGCAAGGGAGTGTGAGTGGAGGGAGGCTGCCCGGAGGCTGTTCTCGGCCGCGGCGGCAGCGGACGCGAAGCCAGCTGGCAGCACGGGGGGCGCAGGAGGGTCTCCGGGGTGGGGAGGGTGGAAGCGCCGCTGGTGCGGCGGGCGCTCCGCGTCCCGGGACTGTCGAGGTGGCTGCGTAGAGGGCGGGGGGCGAGCGGAGAGGCTGCTGACAGGTGCATATCCTCCCTCCAGGGGCCGGCGGGGGTCGGTGGCGGGCGCGGCGCGCACTCACCTATGCACAGCTGGATGGCGTAGGCGTAGTAGGACCAGCCGAGCAGAAGGCTGATGAACACCACCGGGATCCAGTAGAGCACCCGCCGGCACCGCCGCCTGACGCTGCCCGGGCCCGAGGGCGCCATCTTCCAGCCGCATCCACCTGCCCAGCTCCTCCGTCGCCGCCGCCCGCGGGCCTGGCTCCGGGGCGGGCTGGCCGCGCCCCGCGCCCCAGGCGGGACAGACCCGGGGGCGGCGGCCGGTTGCGCTGCGGCCACTGCCGCCGCCGTGGCGCTAACTCCCCATCCCGCAGCCCCAAGCCAGCGCCGCGGACTCCCCGCTCCTCAGCCCGGTGGAGTCGGCGGCAGCGATAGGAGGGCGAGGAGGAGGAGGAGGAGGAGGAGGAGGAAGAGGGGAAGGTGGGGGAGGAGGACGAGGAGGGGGAGGATCGAGAGGAGGAGGCTGGAGCCTCCGCCCCGCCCCCGCCCGTCCCCGCCCCTCCGGCCGCCGGCCGCCTCCACCCGCGCGGCACGCTGCGCCCCCGGGCGGGCTTTGTGGGCACTCCGGGCGTCTGCCCTGCACCCCGGGACCCCTGCTGACCCCGCGCCCCCTCGCCGCTGGGCATCTCAGGGGCGCCCGAGGTGGGAATGAAGGTGCCCACCTTGGCCCTTCCGCCTCCCCGTTGGAAGCGGGACTCGGGGTAAAGTGGAGGAGGCGGGCGCGGCGGCTCGGGTCGGTGGCGCTCGCTCCGGGCGTCGGGCGGGGGCGAGGGCGCCCCCCACGCACACACCAAGCCCTCGCGATCGCCCGCAACTCGGAGCCGTCCCGGAGCGGCGGCGGCCGCACTTCGCGCCGAGGCGCACGCGGGGGAGGGGAGGGAGTCGGAGCGGCGGGGAAGCTGGCCTGGGGCGCACGGGACCCCTCGCCTGCCGAGGCAGGTGGGGAGCGACACCCCGACAGATGCGCCACTACAAAGTCTTCAGGCGCTGAGGCAGTGTCCCCGCCTCCACCTTGGAAGATTCTCGCTTCCAACTTGTGGGTCCTTGTAAACAGGCAGAGGGCAGCAAGGGCGGGGCCGATTTCCCAGACCTTACATTGTCGCGTTTGGGCGACGAAGCCTACTTCACGTTTCTTTTGGGGGGGGGGGGGGACGAACCACTCAGGAGGGTTGAGTCTTCTGGCGTGGATGGGGACTGTGGAAGGAGGAAGAAGCTCTGACTGTGAACCCAGAGATCTCCGGAGTTTGCTCTGAGAATTTGAACTCTTCTGTCACGTTCCTCAGTGACCATACAGGACCACTCCCTGACGGGAGTCCGGGGCTTCTCCCGTGCGCTCTTCCCAGCCCGTGCTTCCCCACCGCGTGTTCTTTTGTGGCGGCAATTCTAAATTTAGCGTGTTTAGGTTCTGAAGTGGTTGCTGAAAATCCGGGGGGTGGGGAGGACGAATTCTAGAGGTAGTTCGGCCAAAGCCCTGGTTTTATGATCGATGAAACGGAAAAAATACAAATGCTTTTGAGATGGTTTGCTTTTTCCCTTCATCTGATGATGAACGCCCTGGCTTCCAAATGGAAGCACCTCAATAAATGTACTGGATCTGAATTATATACATAATTACCATGTATAGTGTGCACTGTTTCACTTAACATTAATGAGTGCATGTGTTCACACCACACAGCAACCATATTGAAAGGGAAAAAAAGGTACTGAGTGGCATAAATTCAAAGAAATCTAAGCGCTTAGGTCTTTGAGATTATCCTTCTGTCGACTAGCTTAGAAGCAAGCTAATCTCCCCTGAAGTAGCTACTGTGTGACACACACACATCAAACCTCTTCCCACTTCTATTAAAAATGCATAGAAAATGCCAAATTTCTGTGGGTTGTTAAATAATTGAAACGAGAATATTTCTGTCCCAGTAAACCATTTTATTTTGGTGCAGAACCTATACTCTTCATTTGATATCCTGTAGGGTAGATGCGTATAAAAACACAACTTTCCTGGAATCGTCAACTTTTCCCATGAATATCAACCTTATGCTCCCAACCAGAAGAATCTAAAAACAAGAAATAAAAGTCTGTACCGGGACTGACATACTCCCACAGACTGGCAAATCTGTGATGGAAAGTCACTGACGACTACTAAAATATGAAAAGTGAAGTTGCATTTCCCAAAAAGGAAACGCTGGAATAGAGTGCAAAGTGTGGCCAGTGTGGTGTAGGTATAGATGTTCCCCTCTTCTGGAAGTCTTACCAAGGCCTTCGGTTGGAAATGGAATAGCATTATACAGTTGTCAAATCTTTGATCCTTCCAGAAGAATACGCAGGTGTAACATCTTTGAAGGAGAATACATTGTTATTACTTATCTAAAATGTTGTGTTCACCTTTATAATAAACATATGTGGATAACTGCAACCCATTTTTAGCCATTTTAAGAGTACTACTATGATTGAGTTTGTCAAGTATATCACTCTTATCTTGAAAAAAAAAAAAAAAAGATATTCCTAGCTCAGGAAAAATCCCTCCAAAGCGGCAAGATGACAAGACTTATCTCTGCATAGGCTCTAATTAGGCAGGCATAGGTATGCATGAACAAATGTAAGCTCTTTGGTGAGTAGCCAATCTCTAGCTATTAGGCTCTGATGAGAGTGGAGATGAACTAATTTTAGAATAGAAAGATTTTGACTTTTTTTTCTTTGCCTTATTTAAGGCTGTGTATCAACAGGAAAACAATTTGAAGGTCATAGACAATTAAGAAGAAATTTCACTAGAGTTTTTTTTTTTTTTTAAGAGAGAGAGAGAGGAGAGAGAGCATGTGCATAAGGAGGGGGGATAGGTGAGGCATGGCGGGGGTGGGGGTGGGAAGGGGAGAGGAGAAGGAGAGGGAGAATCCCAAGCAGGCTCCATGCCCTGGCTCAGAGCCCAGTATGGGGCTTGATCTCAGGACCCTGAGATCATGACCTGAACCCAAACCAAGAGTCCGACATTTAACCGACTGAAGCATCCAGGTGCCCCAAGACTTATTCTTTAGCTAGACATACAGCAGATTCAACTCACAAAGTTTAGGTACTCAGTAATTACATCAAATTGTGAATTTCATGTAGTAATTTTGATAAAACTGCTATGGCCATTTATGAAAAAAAGAGTAGCCACAGCTAAAGAGGGAGAGGGCAACAGTAAGGGAAAGTGGATGGACAGGCAGGCAGGGGGCCAAAGGGGGCATACAAGAAGAGGAGAAAGACCCCCCTTACGTGGCTTACGCAGACCCTAAGAACAGTCATTCTGTCCTTACCAGGCCTCTGCCTGGAAGCTCCACCCACTTAGTAGTTTATCAAAGTCATTCACCTCTAAATTTTCTAAACCCCTGTTATCAGACCCTCTTCCCACAAAGGAAACTTAATTTTCTCTTCTCTCTCCAGTCAAGATCTACTTCGAACCACTCCCCCAGACTCTTGAGTCCCCAGATTTCAAATCTATTCTGTTATCATGACTATTTCTCCAAATCTTCTTCGTTCTTCCAGATCCAAATTAAAATTCTTACTTACTTCCTTTCATGGTGTGAGTCAAGAATAATATGGCCACCAAGCCCGGGAGCCATGGACCCACCCTATCTCTAGGACCTCCATTCAATCTACCATCCTTATGTCATCTTTTCAGTCAAACCGCCTACCAGAACCTTTATTAGGTCACCTGCTTGATGGTTTCTCTTTCCTTTTAAAAGTGTTCTTAGAGGGAAACATTGCATCTTTGAAGTGTAAGGTCAATTTTATTACTCTCAGCTACGTGAGAAATTGATTATATTGATGTTGCTATTAGGGTATAGTACGTGACAAATACTGCCTTCTAAATTTACAAGGGCAGAAGGGAATGAAGATGAGATCTGGATGTACTCTTTTCCTTACGATTCACCCATCCTTCCTAGAATGGTCTGCAAAAATACTGATAATCCTCTTTCAATGTTTTCTTAAACTTACCACTTTTTGGGAAAAAGAATCCTTTTATAAGTCAGCAATCCGTGACATCAATGACTCTAGTGTTAACCTGCACTTTTATTATAGTGGCCAAAATATTCTTGGTGGGAGAATAGTAGCATGCCCAAACCACATATTGTTTCTGGACGTACGTAAAATAAAAGCAGTCTTAGGGAACTGGTTTAGGGAATGTGGTTACAGGTGATGCTAAGATACCCTTTGCCTCACAGATATCTATAGTTTGCAGTTAACATGAAATGTAATTGAATGTAATGGGAGATAATTCCAAAGACTTAAGAAATGTGTGGTTGATTGGGTAACACACTGGGAAAATTATAAAGTACAAAAAACCGTCCCTGGCGAAGTTGGCCTCTGAAGCCCTCTAGGATCTCTATGGTGGTATTAACGTGTCTTGCCACTAGATGGCAGGCGCACACCAAGCAGTGCGGCTCAGACTTCTTTCACAGAGATTTCAATAGCATCAACCATCAGCTTAACCGAGGCAATTATAAATTATGAACTTAACTTTATGAACAATTTTATATAAGTATAACTAACTATAATTATACAATTTATGTTATACTTCAGTGGCTAATGATTAATTAATAAAAACCATATTCAGAAAATTGAAAAAGATCAAGAAAAATAGCAAATGCTATTTGGTGTGATTCTACTTCCACTTCTTCATAGCTTGCACGAAGGTTAATTTTGCTAGAAATAAAACCGGAACCTTTCATTTAAATAAATGTTTTGGCCTATACCAGCCCCCCTTCCTGGCCCCCAAATGGGAAGAAGTCAATGTCTATGAACCCATAATTCTACCCCATGGACTGGCAATATCTTTAAGGAGTGACACAATGACAAAAGTTCAGTGAGAAATTATTTGAAGTAGCCATTATGGAGTCGAAAGGTCAATGGCGAGCAGACCAAGGGCAACAGAATCCTGCAGCTTGGTGGCAAGTGTCCAGTGCTGTCAAGGCCAGTAATGGTGTCCTCCTCAGACTGTTGTTGATGGCAGGATCTTGGCCATGCATCAGATTCATCTGTGCTAGCTCAAGCTTCATTCTTCAGGCTTCCTGTTGATTCTGTTGGGTACCTATATACCTGCAAAAGTATATTTGTGTGCGTAAGTCAACACTGACTTGTGTTTGCAACCAGGAATGTTGACTGGATCACAGTTTTAATTTCAATCTGCATCCCGTGTTTTAACAGGTCACTTTCAGCTCATGGAAGCTGAGGTGCTTTGAGAAATTAGGAATACGAGAATTGGGGACAGAGAAACCTATTTGGTGCCTTTCAAGTCTTTTTTTTTTTTTTAGATTTCATTTATTTCTTTAACAGAGATCACAAGTAGGCAGAGCAGCAGGCAGACAGAGAGAGGGAAACAGGCTCCCTGCTGAGCAGACAGCCCAATGCAGGGCTTGATGTGGGCCTCGATCCCAGGACCCTGAGATCATGACCTGAGCTGAAGGCAGAGGCTTAACCCACTGAGCCACCCAGGCGCCCCTGGTGCCTTTCAAGTCTTAATATCTAGATCTGCACTGTCCAATAAGTAGCTATGAGCCATCTGTAGCTATTCAAATTCAAATTAATTTAAATATAATAAAATTTAAAAATTCAGTTTTCTTAGTTGCAGTAGCCACATTTCAAGTGCCCCTTGCCAAATGTATCTAGCAACAACTGTATTGGACAGCGAAGATCTAGAACATTTCCATCATCACAGGAAGTTCCACTGGAAGTTCCACAGAACTAACAAAACATTTTATCTTGACTGAATATTCATGAGGCAGCCTTTGTATTTATAAACGCAAGAAACAAAAAGGTTCCCTCTCTAGTTCTATCTCTACTGTTTTAAAGAAACAAAAAAATGAGGGGTAGTAGAAAGCTGAAAACCTTTTTTGGCTAATGTTAGGAGCTCTCTTTCTTTGAAGATGCTACGTCTAAAGAAAAGGAGCCAGACGGATCATAATAGAGAGGGAATAGGTAACACTAGATATCCTTCAACCTGAGGCTACTGTACAAATGATTACTTTTGAACGATATGCAAGGAAAAACTTATCAGAATACCATGCCCAAATTCCTAAGCTTTCTTCCTGGATAACTCCAGCCTTAAAGCACAGAATCATCTATCTTTATCCAGTGGGCATCAGGACACTTTCTTTTTTGTTATTTGAGCAGATATTATGGGGGACCCCCAAAATAATTGGCTATATTCAGCTCGTTCTCTGTCAAGCTATAGGGGAGATGGTTAGTTGTGTTGGATTTTCTGTGTGGCAGATGTTGGGGGAGGTGGTATGAATGTGTCTTGCCTAGTAGTCTGTACAAACCCACATTAACTCTGGATCAAGACATTCTCTTCTGCATAAATAAATAAATAAAATTAATTTAAAAATGTTTAGGTTTACATTGGTTAAGTATTTTTAGGGGTTGTCAAAGGCTTTAAATGTAACTTGAAGATTAAGCTCACATGGCAACTTATAATGTGGAAAGAAAAAAAATGAACTAGGGTTTTCTCAGGCCTACGAAAAGAAGGGGGAAAATGAAGAATAAATATTTAAAAATGACATTTAACAAAAAAGGCATGTTGGCTTCGGATTTGTAGTAGCAAACTTTTGATTGTCAGGGATTCTTGCAACACCTAGAATTTATCCAGTGTACATTATGTCTTAGCACCAGAGTGTCTGAGTCTATAATTATTTTCAAGGGATACTTAGACATTGCAGATTCTAAAATTCTTTAGGTTATATCCCTGGGTGATAACGCTTTCCTCCACTGGCTCACCTCTCAGTCTCTTTAATGGTGGGTCACGCTATGAAATGCTAGAATGGCAGTGGACTAGCAATGACTTTTCTATCTGGAATAGGAGACAACATAAGTTTTTATTTTTCAAACACTCCAAGTAGTGGTTGAGGGTCCCAAGTCCAAATGACTAGAGATTTTGGATTTTGTGCTTTGAACCAATAATAGGTTTGGATAATAAATTGCCATTCTTTTAAGCTTTGAATTCAGTGAAATAGTAAAGATAGCATTTTTAAATTTCCAGATAATAGGAAAGATTTAACAACGTGGCATAGTTACTTTGTGAATTATTGGGAAATATATTAATTTAATTACAATGTAGAAATTATAAGTTTTAAAATATTTTTAATGGGTAGAAAAGTTAAATTGGACTTTATACCTGATGTGCTAATGAAACTTTTCCAATGGTAAAGTTGGTGAATTTATCACTACTCTTTTATTGGAAGCAACTTGGACACAATAAAATACACAAATTGGAGGGCAAATTCCAGTGACTTAAACCACTTTTATAAACATCCATATTCCATTATTTTGTTAAATAGAACAAGTACTGCCATGAGTTACACCGCCTCCAACACTGGAATAAAATATCTAGTTTGGCTAAAAGTACTAATTAATTTTCTTTATAAAAAGGTCAGTTATAAATAGCCAGAGAAATGTAGAAAATAGCAGAAGTTCCCAGTATTTTTACAAAATTTAAACATCATGAACCTATTGAGGCTGCTTTAGTATCAGCCTAGGACCTTTTCAAAATTGCTGTGGTGTATTGTTTAACAAATATTTATTGATCACTTGCTGTATGCCCAGGTGGTGGGGATATTCCAACGAAAGAATGTGGTCTCTGGCTTTAAGGAGCTTAAGGGTCAGTGAGACCAATGTACAGACACTTTCAGTAATAAGATAAATGTGCATTCAATACTGTCCCAAGTATATCTCTGGTAAAAGAGAGTGTGCCTCAGGGTGCCTGGAACAGTAAAGGAAAAGTGGAATAGTGGAATTTACACAAAGGATAAGTGGAAGCTTGCGTGGTGGAAAAATTAAGGGATGGTTTTGTTGCCCAGGGAATGCCTTCTTCTCTTGAGGGGCCTATTTTGGGAACTAGAAGGGAAGGGAATATATGAGTCAAGATTCAGCCAGGAAAGCAAAACCCACACCAGGGAATCCAGTGGGAGGAATTTAATCCGGGACATTAAATTTAAAAACGTTGGAAGATTGAAAGAGCAACCATGGTGAGGTGAGATAAACACAAGCTTGGTAACGGCAGGAGGTCACTATGAGCCCAGGACCCGAAGGACAAAGGAGAGGTCGTGAGGCTGGAGCCCAAGACCATGGGGTCACCTCGTAGATACTGGGGACCATGAGGTGATTCAGCCACTGCTGGAGACACAGCTGGAGGGAGGGAAGGAGGGAGAAAGCAGAGAGGCAGAGAAAGAGGGAAAGAGAAAAATGAAATTTAGTTGGAAGCCTGATGGCAAAGGAGCCAGGGGAACTGTGGTTTGCAGGAACAGCGCCCTGAGTGTAAAGCAAAGCAAAAGAAGGATGAGGAATAATCTGAGAGCAGACAGGAAACTGACCAGCACAAGGGAACTTAGAGGAACAGTCAAGAGATGAAGTAGGTGTCAGCTCATTACAAGAAAAGAAACATATCTTGGGTGCTGTTCAGAATTTGAAGTTTACCTGATAGTCACTAGAGAGTTTTCAAACAATTTTAAGCAGGAATTCCAGTCCTGCCACTTACCAGTTCTTTGACAGGAGAAAAAAAGATGCTAAATTTATGTTAGGATGATAATTCTGAAAGCAGTCCAGGGAATAAAGTGGAAAGACAGAAGAGTCTAGAAACTCTTCTTCCTGACCAGTTGAGAGGGAATGAAATCCTGAACTGGGACCATGACAAGGGGGAATGGAGAGGAGACAGATTCTAGAAAAGGCCAGGGGGGTCTGAAAAACAGGAAAGATTAGATTTCCTAGATTTTGGAGCCCGCAGAAAGGAATCCGAGGGAAGGCCCAGGGGGTGCACAGGCTCATCATTGCCACTGGGCTCACGGTGCACGACAGCAGGGTCTGAATCCGTATTTGAGGTTCTGAGACCTTAATTTTCAGAATCCCCTTGCATTTATTTCCTTCATGACTCCAGTCTGCTTGACTACAGCCCGCTAAGGAAGACTGCCATTAACCATAACTTCCATGAAAATGTCACTTCTAAAGGAGATGCATAAAAGATCCCAGAGTTAGAAAAGTGGAAATGGTCATTTCTGCCACAGTGGGGCCTCCACATACCCATTCCATTTGGATGACATAGGGCATATATGAAATTTTCTTTCGGGATTTTATCTGTCAGTTACTCCACGTGTAACCCTTCACTCTCCGCTTTTGTTTTGTTCGTCTTAAGTTTGCTCCTTACTCAGTGTTGGGGCTGCAGGTTTGAAAAGTCACTTCATCGTCCTCCATGTTTAAGGTGAAGAAATAGAGGCATTAAAAAGATTGGACAGCTTGTCCAGGGTCATGCCGTTCCGTCATCTGGTCAACCAACCAAGACCCCAAGCCTCCTGACTCCCAGACTGTTGTTGTTTGCTCTTAACTGTGCATTGAAATGGATCAGGTTGGTTTCTTTTAAACCCCACATGTGGCTCATCTGATTAAAAAAAAAAAAAAGATTCATTTGTCTATTTTAAAGAGCAAGAGAGCACCTGAGGTGGCAGGGAGTAGAGGGAGCGGGAGAGAGAGAATCTCAAGCAGACGCCCTACTGAGTGTGGGCTTGTCTCATGGGGCTCGATCTCAGCACCCTAAGATCCTGATCTGAGCTGAAATCAAGAATCAGACACTTAAGCAACTGAGGCACCCAGGCTCCCAGTGGCTAGTTTATTTGTTTATACACACACACACACACACACACACACACACACACACATATATATATATATATTTAAAGATTTTATTTGTTTATTTGATAGAGAGAGACCTGCATAAGCAGGCAGAGGGGCAGAGGGAGAGGGAGAAGCAGGCTCCCCGCTGAGCAAGGAGCCCAACGCGGGACTCGATCCCAGGACCCCGAGATCATGACCTGAGCTAAAGGCAGATGTTTAATTGACTGAGTCACCCGGGTGTCCCTCTCAGGGGCTAGTTTAAGAAGCCAAGTCTGGGAAGTTAAAGTTCACAGAGGAGCCAGTAAAATGCCATCATTAGACTTTAATTTTTTTTTCAAGATTTTATTTATTTATTTGACAGGCAGAGATCACAAGTAGGCAGAGAGGCAGGCAGACAGAGGGGGGGAAACAGGCTCCCTGCTGAGCAGAGAGCCCAATGTGGGGCTCGATCCCAGGTCCCCGTGATCATGACCTGAGCCGAAGGCAGACGCTTTAACCCAATGAGCCACCCAGGCACCCCTTGTTAGACTTTATTTAAAGAATATTAAATATGCCTGGAATGGTAAATAGAGTCAGGTAAAAGATTTAACCTAGCAAAAGTGGAAGACTCACATAGGGGAGCGAAGGTGCTGTTGGCATTTTGGACAAGACAATTAGCCGTGTGGGACTATCCTGAGCACTGCAGGTCACTCCGCATCCCTGGCCCCTTTGCACCATGCCAGGACCACCTCTTCTAGGCACTCTGACAAAACCGTGCTCTCACTTGGGACAGCACCACCTTTGAGACAACCACTGTCAGACTCAAGTACAGAAGATTTTCTCTTAAATAGACAGTGGGATGTAGGATTATTTTGCCATAATGTTCATTCATATAGAAAAAGTACATTTATGTCAAACTATATAATGAAACATTCTCATTTGGAAGAACATTATGTTTATTTCCAGAGATATTGAAGACAAGTTGAAGTTTTATCTTGTTTTCACTGCATGAGCATGGTCCTATCTCGGGCTAGATGAATCATATGACTGAAGTACCCGTGTTAAGAGTTTCGTTTACCTCAGATGGTTGCATCAAAAAGTCTGGGTGTGAATTCCAGCCCTGCTACTTACTGTTTGATCTTAAGCAAGGTACTGAATGGTGCCTGGGTGGCTCAGTCGGCTAAGCGTCTGCTCAGGTCATGATCCCAGTGAGCTGGGACTGAGTCCCATGACATCAGGCTCCCTGCTCAGTGGGGAGTCTGCTTCTCCCTGTGCCCCCCCTCCCCTTTGCTCACTCTCACTCTGGCAAAAATAAATATCTTAAAAAAAAAACAACTTATTTAAATTCTTTGACATTTCATGAGGATATTTCTTGTTTCCTCAACAACAAAAAATGGAAACGCAACATGTGAAAGTACTTTAATAAATCCATTCATTCATCCATCCAACAAATTTTGATGACTTCCGGTGTCTGAGGTATTATGATAGGTAATGGACACATGGTGAGCAGAAAATACCAAACCAAACACAAGGAGCATGGTTTAATGAAGTTCATAATGAAGTTCAACAGCTAAAGAAAATGTCCACTTTTATAGATGTTATTTGAATACGGATAAATTTGTTTTTAAAGATTTTATTTATTTATTTGACAGACAGAGATCACAAGCAGGCAGAGAGGCAGGCAGAGACAGAGGAGGAAGCAGTCTCCCTGCTGAGCAGAGAGCCCAATGCGGGGCTCGATCCCAGGACCCTGGGATCATGACCTGAGCTGAAGGCAGCCCCATATTCAGGGGCACCACTGAGCCACCCAGGTGCCCCTGAATATGGATAACTTTATTAAGAGGTTCACTGGTGTGTACATTATCAAAAATATCCTGCAGGTTTGTATATGGCCTAAACTGACATAAAACCCATTTGAGATATGGACTTCCAGATTCAGGAACTGATCTGAATTGGGGCACGTGGGTGGCTCAGTTGGTTGAGCCTCTGACTCTTGGTTTTGGCTCAGGTTATGATCTCAGGGTGTGGGGGATCTGGCCCTAAATTGGGCTCCCTGCTCAGTGGGGTGTCTGCTTGAGGATTCTCTCTCCCGCTCCCTTAGCCCCTTCCCATCCTCAAGTAAATAAATCTTAAAAAGAAAAAAAAAAAGAAGTGATCTGAATTGCCATGCTCTACAATATGGGCAGTCTATGTCTAAAAGTGAAAATGTCCATAAGTAGTGTGATATCTAGACATATTTATATGAACAGCTTGATGCCAAAATATATATTCCTCAAACATTGATGTCAATTTTTAGTATAAACATATAAATTTTACACAAGAATCTTCTCACCAAAGTAGAGCATTGCCTAGCTATTTTAAATAATCTCCTGTGCTGGATGTTTCCATTTGCTCTTTCAGATGTGCTCTCTACCCTTCTTTGTGTTGTGGGTGGCTCCCTTTTTAAGGTCTGTATCAAAGGATTCCTTCGAACTCTGGATTCTGGGTGGTTCAATCAGTGGGAGGTAGGCAGGTGAGCCAGAGGGTCAGAGGATAACATGGGGGTGTTTGTTTCCCCTCCCACCGCCAGACACCTGAAGAGCACAGCTTCTGTGATGACAGCTTTCTCCCTCTTTGCCTCTTCAAGCCTGGAACAGGACCCCACCTAACTCCCTGGGGTGCTCAACAATACGATGTTGGTTTGCTTTAATTAGATTCTTCTCCATGACCACTTTCAACTATGTTCTCTTCCTTATCTCTTCCACCACTGACATGAGCCTTCACAAGCCTGTCTATAAATCTGAGTCGTCTATTTTTTGCTACACAAAAAAGCACGCCAATATCCACTGAATCCTTATTGAGAAAGTCAGTATTATCTTTAATTACCTCTTTCAAAATAAAAAAAAATCATAACAGAATTATACGTTATAGAACAATACATTTACAGAAAACTTGGAGATAAAGACAAAAATCTTCCAAGATCTCACCAATTACCACAACCATTGTTGTTACTTTAGTATGTTCCCATCTGGTCTCTTTTTTGTGCGTATTTTTCAACGTACAATTTTGTGTTCTTTCATAAATTTGTCACAAGTGTTTTTCATATTACTCCACAGGTTTCAGAATAACTTTAAATAGTTTCACAATATTCTATTCGGTAGAAATACTATAATTCCTTAAACCATTCCTCTGTTGCTTGAATATTTAGGTATGTTTTCTAATTTTTCACAGGTATAACATAGCATAAATAGCTCAAATAGCATTTCCCTTATTTTTTGTTATTTTCTTTGGAAATAGATAAATTAAATAAAAAGTAAACTTTGAAATATTATGCCCCTGTAGTAACTTTAATTATGTGAACAAATTCTCTGATACTCCTCCTTTCAAGAAGTGGAGGCCAATTCTCCTCCTGACTATAGACTGGACTTAGTGACTCACTTATAATGAATAGAATAAAGCAGAGGGGCACCTGCGTGGCTCAGTGGGTTAAAGCCTCTGCCTTCGGCTCAAGGTCATGATCTCAGGGTCCTGGGATCGAGCCCTGCATCGGGCTCTCTGCTCAGCAGGGAACCTGCTTCCTCCTCTCTCTCTCTGCCTGCCTCTCTGCCTACTTGAAATCTCTGTCAAATAAATAAATAAAAATCTTAAAAAAAAAAAAAAGAATAAAGCAGAATTGGTGGTGGAAAACTTCAAAAACCAGGTAAAAAAGATACTGTGATCTCCTCCCCTCTCTCTCAGATCACCTGCTCTGGGAGCAGTTAGCCGGCACGTCATGAGCAGCCCTATGGAGACACCCAGGTAGCTGGGGACAAAGGCCTCCAATGAACAGCACTAAGAGCGAGACTTCTTGGAATTGGCTCCTCTAGCTTCAGTCAAGCCCTCAGTGTCTCAGCAAATGACCCATGTAGCAAAGGTCTTATCTCAAAGACATTTGTAAGTGTGGCTTTTGGCTGGAGAGAACCCAGGAAGATCCGTAGGAAAGCCCGTAAAGTGTTAAAGAGAATTATCTTCATAAAAACATTGCTGGAGACAGAAACAGTAATACGTGATAAATATAGTCCTTTGGACTTCCCGACTTCTTCAAGTTGGAACCTACGGAGGAAATCACACAGCTGTACACACGTGCTACATTTCATGAAAAAGGAGGGATGACTAAGGTGGCAGAACCAAGAGCCCAGAGAGCAGAGCTCGGAGCCATAGAGAATATTCCTGGGCAGGAGTAAGACCGAATCTTAAGGAAGGACCTTCCAACATTTCAGCAAGGTTTTTGGAATTGCTATGAACCACTGACTCCTTTATTCGTCCCGGTTTCCTCCCTTTAAACAAGAATGCCCACAATGGTTATCCTGTCTCTGTTCTACCATTGTATCATGGGTGTGCGTGTGGCCCAGGTGGGTAGCTTGTCGGTGTTGTTCACACTTCCTCAGGCTGAAAGGAGCTACACGGGACTAAACCCAAGGAGCCTCATGCATACCAGGAACTGATACGATGATGAGATTCTGGAGTTTGAGCTGACCCATTCGATTTCTGGACTTTGGGAAGGGGGAGTGTATTTTGCATATGGGAAGAATGCAAATAATTTGTGGCCAGAGGAGGGACTATGGTGTTTTCAAATGTGTCCATAAATTCTTTGCTATCGCTCCCCTCGAGAGGCAGAGTCCAATCCTTCTTGGGAGTGTGGTTGTCACTCCCAGCCTTACTGACTGGTTTCTCAGGACTAGAATAAAAAAGAAGTGAGAGAGGGAAACTTTAGGAACTAGGTTACAAGCCACTGTGCCTCCATCCTCTCTCAGATCGTTTATTCGGGGAGAAGTTAGCTGGCAGGGCATGAGCAGCTCTGTGGAGTGGCCCCCGTGGAAGAAGCAGCGTCCTCCCCCAGAGAGCCGGGGGAGGGAGCTTTCTTGGAAGTCACACATCCAGTTGCAGTCCTGCCCTCAGATGACAAGTCTTCGCTCACAGCTCAACTGTGGCCCTGTGAGCGACCTGGAGGCTGAATCGCCCAGCTAAGCTGCTCTCAGGAATTGTGTGAGGTATTAAATATCTGCTCAGGACACTGCCTTTTGAGGACAATCTGTTATGAAGCAATAGATAACTAATATAGCAAAAGGAGAAATATTCTTTTGTGGCATTTGTCAAAAAAGTTCAAATGTGAAGCCCTTTGTGAGCTTCCCGGTTTCAGATAATCGTGGCAAATTGCTGACACTTGAGGCACGGGGAAAGAGCCACTGAGAGACAGAGGGAAAATAAAGGGGGAGATAAAAGAAGGGAGGGAGAGAGACAGAAAGAAGGAATAAGAGGAAAAAATACCAAGAGAAGGACACGGGAAAGGTGACCCTATTTCCTAGTTTAGTCAGGACAGTCCCACTTTGTAGTGTTGCCTTCAGACAGTTATGACTAGAACCCACTGTCACTTTCAAGTGTCCTGGTTTGGATGATAATTATATGACCCCAGCTAGAGGCCAATATCTCAGCCTTCCCTCCACTGCTTCCTGTCTTAATATTCCATCTTCTCCCCATGGCTTGTTGCCCCCCTGAGTCTCACCAGTCTGCTCTGATACGTTAACTACTGGCCCAGCATCCTAACTTGGCCACCAAACCACAGCCTGTCACCTGCTCCAGCTCCAGGAAGTAGAGGTCCCCTCGGTCCACTCCCTGTGTTCTTACATCAGTAAGCAGTTTGTCAAGGCAGTGAAGAGATCAGAGCAGGAACTTGGCAAACCTGGCTCTGAATCTTGGCTGTATACTTACTGCTATTTGACTTTAGGAGAAATACTTAACTTCCTTAAGCTTCAGAAACAAGCTAGGAAAGAGCATATTATCTACACTCGTCTAGTGATGGTGAGGATGTCCATGAGATTGTGTACATAAAATGCTTAGCACAGTGCCTGGCATATATATGTAGAAAAATATATGTAATACATATATTATATATAAGATATATAATATATAAATATGTATAAATATTATATAACTATCATATAATATATAGTATATTATATAGAATATTTATATATAAATATAATATATATAATATATATATAATATATAATATATATATAATATATATTATATAGAATATTTATATGTAAATATTCTATATATATACCAGATGCTGTACCTTTAAGCATTTTATATGCATGATATATTTGATGAATATATGTTAGCTATAATCTGCACTTATTATCACAGAAGACAAATTCATCTCATTGAGGCTGAAGTGCCTTAGGTGTTGGGACATGTATACTACTGGGCAGCTCTCAACTATGTGAGTAATTGTATCTATTAGTTTTAATATTAGAAGACAGACACATGGTTAGGAAATGTGTTCTGGACTAAAGTAAAAGGCAAAGACTATATTCGCAACTCAGGCATGATATGCCTTACTTCGTTTGTTCATTCATTCATTCATTCATACATTTATCCGCTTATTCTTTCAACAAAGATGTATTAGTTATCTACCCGTTCCCACATACTATACTAAAGACATGATTGAGCAATGCTTTGCAACAAGAATAAAGATTTATTCCCACTTCTTCAAGGAAAACATTACATTTAAAAAAAGGTGTTGTGTGGGAATATGAGTGACTAGTGATCTGAAGCCAAATTAAAAAATACACACACACACACACACACACACACACACACGTATGTTTTTCAGGATGACCAGATTTTATTTTAAATTAGCTTTGAGCAATAGAAGAAATTTTCTGCTATAAAAAGGGATGCATTTTAGCTTTTGACTTAACTTGATTTTTTTAAAACTAAGAGTGAGAAAATGTAAATTATGTGAATATATAATTTGGAATCATGGAGATATGAGCAGAAGTTGCTGACAGGAAGACAGGATTTTTTTTTGGCCCCAGGCAATCCTCTCTTCTATTTTTAGGGAGAAAGAAAACTAGTAGACAGAGATAGTCCTAGGTATTGACTCTATATTTCACACACATACCATGAAATATTTAATAAAGTTAAGTAGGTGCCTGAAAACCAAGAAAATTCAATAGATGAAGATGGTGACTACAATGAAAACAGGCAATACATATATAGGGTAGGTTTAAAGCATTTCGCAATATCATTTAAAAAATTTATTTTAAATATTTTCTTTTCACCATTTTTAATTCCCTTTGATAACAAGCACCATTTAAAACTTTTCAATAGCCCATGGATTTTTTTACTTTTGTTTTCATCTTCAAGATCAAGTTTATGAACAAGTTACAAATGAGCTGATTTTAGATGAACGAGGGATATTATTTTAGGAATAATAATAACCAATATTTATTAAGTGTTTGCTAAACTGAAAGCCTTATAGGCATTTTCTCCTCTAGTTCTCACAAAGACCCCAGGACTCAGCCGCTGTCACTGTCTCATCTGGCATGTGAAAAAGCCCAGAACTGGAACGTGGAAGAAGCTTGTTTGACTGCAAAGGTAGGTGATGACAGAGTCAGGATTTGAACTCAGGAAGTCTGGCTCAAGAGCCATGCCTAATGAACCACACTATCCTCAATGATGGGCTAAATGTATTTCACCTCTTTATGTATATTTCCCAATTTATCTTTTTTGAACAAAGTTATGTCTCCTTGGATTCTGCTTTAAGTCCTTGCCCATTTTTTTCTGTTCTGTACAAGGATTATGTAATCTGATAATTATGCAAGTCCACACCTGTCTGCATGATACACTGACTCATTCATTTAGTTGAAAGGTAGAACCGGAATTGGTTTTTAAAAATACATAGGACTCTAATTGAAAAATTTCTTGAATCATTTGAGTGAGAAATTAGTAGCGGGATCTCAAATACAGACAGCCTCAGACAATTGCTTTTCAAAAGCACTGGTCAGCTCTACATGCTCGTCTCCAATGAAAATGCCTCTCTAGCCAGACATTGTATGACAGTTGTAATCACCGAAGTTTAGGATGCAAGAACCACGTCAGGGACTTAAACAATTGTTCCTTGTTCTTCTTCTGTGTTTGAAGATGATGATGTGCCTACTTGTTATGAATAGTGAGGTGACCAGTATTCTTTCCAGCACTGGGTCAATTAAAGACCAAGTTGATATCCCGATTTGCCAGCTCTCGAATTTTTTCTTCGTGGCTGTCATTCATCATTTCCTTCCTAATTTGTCTCTGGTCTCGGTTCTCTGTTCGTCTTTTGCCCTCAACCCTTGGCTCTGCCACACAGTTCAGGGTATGTTCTGTGTGTCCTTCAAACCCCTATTTTTACCTAAATAGCTTCTGCTTCATGTAAAATTAAAAAAAAAGTTATGTCTTGCTATTACTTATTCTTTATAAATTACATTCTACTGGAGTGATAACTTTGTGCCCTTTTTAAGAGAACCCATTTGGAATGTGGTTGCTAAGTGGAGTCCCTATGTGGTATTGATGAGCCATGAGGATTCCGGTCAGAGGGTTCACCAAAACTGCTCTCTGGCCACCAGCTCTCCCAGAGCTGAAGGCTGCTTGCGACCACACACTGGGTGGGGGTATGAGCAGCATGCTTACCATCTTAATATTCCTCCTATTTTTTCCAAATATGAAATCATCATCTCCATTATAATTTTGAGAAGAATCAATATCCACTACCAAATCACATCATCTATAACTCTGTTCTTCATTTGTTTCTTACTATCCCGTATCTCACCAAACTCACAGACACGGTGGCACACTGGCCCAAATTTCCACAAACCAGGGAAGGAACAGCTCCGTAATTTTTGGAGCCATGTGCAAAATGAAAATGCAGGGCTCTCTGTTCAAAAAAGCACAAAAAAGGGCTAAGGTATTTAAGTCTAAAGTTCTTTTTTTTTTTCTTCTGTTCTCTCTCTCCCTCAACTTGTCATGATGTTTTCTATGAGTTACTTAATGTCATGTTCAGTAAATAAAAATTAAGAATGTTAAATTATTGGGCTGCCTGGGTGGCTCCCTCGTTAAGCGTCTGCCTTCTGCTCTGGCCATGATCACGGAGGTCCTGGGATGGAGCCCCACATCCAGCTCCCTGGTCAGCGGGGAGCCTGCTTCTCCCTCTGCCTGCCACTCCCCCTGCTCCTGCTCTGCCTCTCTCTTTCTAAAATAATCATAATCATAATAATTAAATTATTAACACGGCTTCCTCGTTCATGTTTAAATTCTCCAATGCCAGGTTTGAATGCAAACTGAGCATTTAACTCCTATGTGGAATCATCAAAATTACATCATTCATATTTCATGGTACCTTGGCCGGAAGAGCATATACAAGTTAGACGCAGGAAGGTGGTGGAGGAAGAGAGGGCTCATGCAGCACGAAGCAGGCTGAAATTCACTCCTTCAGGTATCAGGCATCTGGACGCTGGCAAGGCGAGCATGTGCCTTTGCTGAGGCCCTGGGACCCGATCTCATGACTCCCTGCGCTTGCATTTGCGCAGGCGTGACGCTGCTCTGCCCGTTCCCGCCGGCTGCTGCACGGATAGACCACCACGCTGCAGGTGGAGAGCTCCCGGGTGAAGTCCAGGCAGACATCTCGGCTTTCCACAGGCCTGGTGCTCCAACTCACACGGATGGGCAATTCCCAAGCGTACTGCAAGCTCTGAGTTAGGTCTAAGTACCGGGATTAGGGATGGGTGAAAGGCTGGTCTCCACGGAGCTGTGATCTCCAGCTGGTTGCCAACGATGCATCAGGGCACTGCCAGCTTAGGGCAGGATGTCCTCCGCCAGCCTAGGCCCCCAAATGCAGTGGGATGTGGGTGTCCCGCCCCATTCCTACGCATACCTGCACCCGGGTCCCTGCCGGGGAGGGAGGGGGAGGGGGGAGGTTGGAAGCAAACACTTGGGCAGGGCTGGGCTGGGCGGGCAGAGCACAGCCTAGAACCTAGCCCGGGGAGGTCCGGAGGGGGTGGGAAGGAGAACTGTGTGTGAGCTGAGGCTCCAAGCCCCCTGCACAATCTTCATTGTCCCAGAGATTTCACCTGTAAAACAAAACCTCAAAGTAAAATTATTAAGAATATGAAGATGGTGACTAGAGACCATTAGACCCCAATCGTGGGGCCCTCTTGTCCTGGGTTTTGTGCAACTATGTTGGTCACATGACCAATGAGGCCAGCGCTGCCCAGGTACTCTGAATAAGTTAGTTGGCCTGCAAGGAGGTAGGAGTAAACTAACAGCATAGTTTTAAAATACAGAGAAAATAACTTTTAAAAAAATTTTTTATTTTTTAAATTTCTTTTCAGTGTTCCAGAATTCATTGTTTATGTACCACACTCAGAGCTCCATGCAATACGTGCCCTCCATAATACCCACCACCAGGCTCACCCAACCTCCCACCCCCAACCCCTCCAAAACCCTCAGATTGTTTTTCAGAAAATAACTTTTTATTGTTCCTTCTCATGATTAATAGGTGAAGAATTTAAAAATACCTATTTTATTTTCTTTAAGAAAATTTAAGAAACATCTCACTCATGCATATAAAAATCCCCACAGGAAATACAGTCTTCCCCACTCAAACCATATTCAGTCTTTTTGGTTAATAACAATAATAATGGTACTGTGAGCTGAATGTACCTAAGAGCCAGACATTGTGCTAATTAAGTACTGCAATTAAGTTTACTTTATATAAATTATCTCATCTAATCCCCGTAACATGGGGCAGATATAGTTTTTAGCCTCCAATTTGGAGATGAGTAACTTGATATCTGGGAGTTGGCTTGTCTAAGAGGATGATGTGAAAAGAATGGTCTACTGTGATCAGGCTCTATTACAGTAATGTAGAATAATTTAATATTTGGAGGACTATAAAGCAGATATAGCACATCTGGAGGTCAAATTGGAAAAATGTGTAACCATCAGTGAAAGCTGAAAAGGCATTTGAGATGAATCAACTCTCATTCCTTTTCTCAGACTCTTATAAATCCAGGAAATAAAGAGTACAAGACCAAGTATTTGTCTCAAATCAACAGGAAAATATTATGCTTCATTGAAAACATTAGAGATGACCTTATTAAACAGGGAATCAAGATTTCTGCTAGCGTTATTAGTATTTTACATTGCTCTGGGAACTATAATCTGTGAAATAATTCTGGAAATAGAAATAAGAGCAATACTATAGGAATGGGTAAAGACACACTTGCCATCATTTCCATATAATATGATTTACTACTAGAAAACTCAAGAGAATCAGTAGGAAAAAAATGTTGGGACTCTTAAGAGTTTAGGTAAGTAGGTGAGTAACTGACTGTTTTTCTATATACCAACAATAATCAGATAGAAAATCCAATGGGAAAAATTCCCATTCTTAGAAACAACAAAAAGTACATAGGTTCTAAGAAAAGACCTCATCAGAAGTAGTATGACCTAGACAATGAAAGCCTACATTTTGAGGAAAAATTACTGAGATAATTGTTCCTGGATGGGCTAAAAATATTATGAAGGTGTTATGATAATTTTTTTTTTTGTCAACTTGACTGGGTCACGGAGTACCCAGATATTTGGTCCAGTGTTGCTCTGGGTGTTTCTGTGGAGCTGTTTTGGGTAAGATTAACATTTAACTTGGTAGGCTAAGTAAAGCTGATTGCCCTCTCTAATGTGGTGGGTCTCATCCAGTCAGTTGAATGCCTGACTAAAACAAAAGAATGCCTTCCTCAAGTAAGAGAATTCCTTTTGCCTTACTGCCTTTGAACTGAAGAGTAGCTCTTGAGCCCGCCAGCCTCAGGACTGGAGCTAAGTCATCAGCTCTCCTGGGTCTCCAGCTTGCTGACTCACCCTGCAGATATGGGACTTGTCAGTCTCCAAAATCTTGTGAGCCAATTTCTTCTCGTAAATCTCTTTCTGTATACAGGTACATCCTATTGGTTCTGTGTCTGTGCAGAACCTGACTAATACAGCGTCATTTCTTCTGAAATTATTTTGTGATTTTGAAGTGATTTCACTAGGGATGAGAGATAGTAAGATGATTGTAAACTTCATCTGAAAGGACATACAAGTAAGAATAGTTAAGAACATTTTTGGAAAGAAAGAAACTTAAGTGTGGCTTTTGTAGGGGGGGTAGGCTAGTCTTATAGAATACGAAAACATTATGAAATTATAATTAAAACAATATGGTTATCAGGAAAGTCAGTTCAAAAGAAGAGAATAATATCTTAAAACAGATTTAGGTATATAATATTTAGATTAGGTATATAATATTTAAAAGGCAATTCGTTTTATATTATGTGGCAAAAGGGAAGAATTACTCTACAAATAGTGCTAGATAAATTGGCTAGATATTTGTAGGGAAATCTAGAGTTAGGTCCTCATTTTTTTTTTAACCATTTAACAAAATTAATCCTAGGTGAATTTTTTTAGTTAAATGCAAAGAAAATACAAACCATAAAAATAAATGACAAGGTAGTTATCAAATTGGGACAGGAATTCCTGAGTTTAAAAGCAATGGTGGAGGGGTGCCTGGGTGGCTTAGTCAGTTAAGTGCCTGACTCTTGATTTTGGCTCAGGTCATGATCTCAGGGTCCTGGGATCGAGCCCTGAGTTGGACTCCACATTGAGCAGGAGAGCCTGCTTGATGATTTTCTCTCTTCCCCTCTGCCCCCAGCCCTGGATCACCTGCTCTTTCTCTCTCTCTCTCTCTCTCAAATAAATAAGTAAATAAAAATCTTAAAAAAAAATCAGATAGAAAGATGGGCTGTCCTCCTAGGTGTGATTGGTCCCTAATACCAAGAACAAACTGGGTTCTGCTACTCATTAGAGGCAAGAAGGACTGTAACCCAGGATATTTTGTGGGTTTCTGGAACTCCATCTCCCATATTAAAAGTTCAGGGAAAACCACAGCAACCAATAAAAAGGCAGAATGACTGACTGAGCCCTTTCAGAAATGAAGGTTTAGATTAGTTTACCAGGTAAAAAATCCTGATCGACTAATTCTTCTGGCTGAAGTTGGGTAAATAAAGAATGGATGGTGGAAAAAGGAAGCCATAGATAACAATTAGGACCTTGTGATCAGTTACAGAAACGGTTATAGTTACTTTTCATATTTTCCTTTTGCCTTTTTAATTTTTTTAAGATTTTACTTATATTTTTTAAAAGATTTTATTTGTTTACTTGACACACAGAGAGAGATCACAAGTAGGCAGAACAGCAGGCAGAGAGAGAGGGGAAAACAGGCTCCCAACCAAGCAGAGAGCCTGACGCAGGGCTTGATCCCAGGACCCTGAGATCATGACCTGAGCTGAAGGCAGAGGCTTAACCCACTGAACCATCCAGGTACCCCAAGATTTTACTTATTTTTTGACAGAGAAAGAGCACAAGCAAGGGGAGCATCAGGCAGAGGGAGAAGCAGACTCCACCACTGATCAGGGAGCCTGACTGGAGTCTGATTCCAGGACCCTGGGACCATGACCTGAGCCAAAGGCTGATGCTTAACCCACTAAGCCAACCAGGTGCACCTTCCTTTTGCTTCCTATAGGTATGTGCTTGCCAGTATATGTCAACAATATCCATCTTCTCTTTCTTTTCCATGAAAAATATTTCTATACAGATTGTTAGAAGTTAATTTTACAGTTTAATCATCAGGCAACAGCATATTCAGCGGATTTTGAGGGGTAATTGACATCGCCACCGTGGTGTAGACAGATTGCTGGGCTCTCATGGAGTTGTTACATTGTTGTCTGGCATTTCCGAGTGTGTCAACATTGCATGGAAAGCTGAGCGGTCAAAGGGGTGGATCATGGTCTTGATCAATTTCCTTTTAGCTCCAAATTCACCCTTTTTGCCTTACTCTGTAATAGCAAAGATGGATTTTTGTAAATGTTTCTCATTTGCTCTCCAGCCTGGTGTTAAACATTGTCAGAGGAGGGTTCTAGAAGGACACTGGAGGAGGAAGGGATTTTTCTCTTCCTGGTTCTGGTATGGCTCAGTCTCTAGGCTTCCAGAGTGCACTCTGCCCCCAGCCTGTTCTCTGCTTGGTCTCTCTAGTGCTGAGTTCCTGCAGGCTACAGCTTCCTCTGGGATTTGGCGACTGCCTACCTTCTACAGCGCTCAATTCAGGCAGCTGTGGTATGTGTGGGATTCCCAGATAGCATGGGACTCTGCCCCAGCCCATATCACTGCTCCTACATCCCACCTTCCGTCCTGGAATTCCAGAGCCACCTGTAAGTCTGCTGGACTCCTGCAGAAGGCTGTCGCCCCAGACCCTGGTTCGGGCTGTGCCCAGCCCCCAGCAGCTGTCCTGGCACCTGACGAGCTCCAAGGCTCACAGAGGACTCGGAGATGGTGGAGGACTCAACCTCTGTGTGGACGGTCTTCCCCAGGACCCCAGAGACTTCCAACAAGTCCCATGTAAGCAGCAGCTCAGCATCTTCACCATCTGGTGAGTCCAAGCTGAGCCCTCTCCAAAGAATCTTTTCCTTTGAACTCTCCAACATATTTCTAAGCGCCCTTAAAGTTTGTATCTGTTAATGCAAACATCTGGGGCACTACTGGGTCTGTTGCTATGATCTATTTTACCTCTGGCTACGGGTTACATTTTCCTGCATAGTGTACATAATATTTGTCTAATGCCATGGATACTACATAATTGAAAATACAGATTTTGTCATCTTTCTTTGAAGAGTACTGAATTTTGTTTTGGTTGGAGGTTACTATATGGGCAGATCAACTTGTGCCTGCTATAGATTTATTTTGGGTTTTATTGGGATGGGTCTAGAATCACTCTTACTCTAGAGTAGCCTTCCTCTTCAGCATGTCTCTATTCTTGGGTTGTTCAGTGGGGCCTTCACACCCTGACTGATTTGAACTCAGATATATCCCAGGGCTGCGTGACCTCCAGTCACTGCTTTCTGCCATGTGTCCTGGAGTCTTGACTGGCTTATCTGCCCTTAGTATTCAAAGACTTCAGTTTCCCTCTGCAGGTTTCTGGAACACCTCCTCTGCACAGCACCTTCTTCTCTGGTCCTCTGTCCCAGATTCCCACCACCTGAGCTAGTCTCAACTCTTGTTTCATTTCTTCCACCTCACGCAACTTCTCTTTTGTGTTTGGGCTTCACATTCCTCTGCTGCAGTTTGGAAAGTGTTCCCAGGGAAAGAAAGAGAGTGAATACAGAGATCAGCACACTGGTATCTTTCTCTCAAGGATCAAAGCCCTGAAGTGTTTACTGGACACTGTTGTAGTTTATGATAGAAGAATATGTCTACTACCAGTTTCAGTCATGGCTGAACACACAATTCTTAATTGAGGTTTTGATTTCAGCAATTAAATATTTTATTTCTAGAAATTCTATCTGGTAAGTGTATCTGTTTAATCCCAATGGGTTTATTTTTTTTTTTTTTTACACTGTTTTTGTAATTCCATGGTTTCTTCCATACGTAGCTCTTGTGCATTCTGTATTTAGTCCCAACATCTGATTCTTTGGGGTCTGATTTTCTGTCTGTTCATTCTCACTCTTAGTGGCTGGTTTTATTTAGATTTGGTAGTCTTTACTAGGTTATGCTTGACTGTAATCTTTGAGCGTCTCATTGGATGGTTTCTTCTGCTTTAGCCAGTGTTTCTATGTGTGTATACTTGTCTCAGGACTCTTCAGGACCTTCTCAAAGATTTTAGCTCAGAAGAGGGGGTCTAAGATTCAGGTTCTCCTCCTGACTGCTGTTTCAAGGTTCAGTCTGCTCAGATGCTGTCAGTAGAGAATTCTGGCCTCAGGGCAATCCTACCCCTTCATAAAGCCTCCACCCCCCCCACCCCCCCCATTATGCTAGTTTCAAGCCCCTATGAACTCCGTAGCTCCAGCCTGGGATCCTTCCCTATGCTCCTGATTATTTCCAGCAAGTACAGTTCAGGCTGCAAGCTAGCTTGTCTTCATCATGACTCCCTGAGGTTCAACACATGGATTTTTAAAAATTTATTTTTGCCTTTTTTTTTTTTTTTGAAGGGAGAAATCCCTGGAGACTAGAAATGCCTGTGTGTGTTGTATTTTTGGTGGTATAGCTATTGTGGAAGAGAAGTTTGTATCTGACCTAAAATCTCAAGTATTGGGGAACAAAAACAAGTGTGTTAATTTTATAATCAGGAAAATAACAAAGAAGTCAACAAATATCTGTATCTGAATTACTAATGTACATATTTATGTGGTAAATAATCACTGAGAAATTGAGTTCTTAGTATAATCTAGTTAGTACTTTTGTGTGGCTTAATTTCTCGAGGCCAAATAGCAGCTAAAGGATACTTACCATAGACTGAATCTTTGTGAGTTTTAGAAAAACATATTTAAGTCGACAAATGGAGACTGACATTTGGCTATGCCTTCATAGGCTGAACCGAGCAGATCTTTTTCCTTTATTTGTTCATTTTGCAATAAGTCTTGACATCACCTTCTCCTCTTTCTTAAATTTGCTTACTCAGCAGGGCACAATGCAGTTTTGATGTGCAATCTGATTTCAAAAGAGTCTTTGAAACAGCTAATCTTCTGTACACTCGCTGTAATAAAATATTACAGCACAAACGGCACATAAGATACTCACCTTCTTGAGAACCTCTGAGCACCAAAGAGCAATGACATAAAAAAGTATAGATTTTCAGTGGTTTTTTTTTTTTTTGGTAGATTTTCCAGCTTGAACCTTTAACTCTTATAACACCTAGAGCTTGCAAAGAGTAAAGCATTTTATGCCATAGATGACAAATGTTTATTGTTTTTCATTCCTAAACTCATTTCATCTCAGTTTAAAATCTGCTAGTAGACTAATCTGCTTGCTTCATCGTGAAAATATGGGACTGAAAGTGCCATACTGAATTAGGCTAATAATCAAGCTCAGTTCTTTGCCTCCTATGGTAAAATCACCAAAATATGTTTTGTGAGAGTATAGCTACTGTCTTCAATTTTTTAAATCTACCGACTTATTTCTACCACCATTCCTTTGCCAATTAATCCCTTTCCTATCCCCGCCATCCAAGCTGAAATATACGATCTTCCATAAATTCACAATCACTATTACATTTTTTTTTTTTAAACCACCTCTGTCCACTTCAAAAAGTAACTGACTCCTCTGGATTGGGTGAATAAATCTACCCAGTGCCTGACCTTCATGATTTATTCCGACTTTTTCTGAACTGAGATCCTGAATTTTAAAAATGTGCTTTTCTTGAAAAAGATAAGCAAACACATGGTAAAAACACCGAAACAGCCAGTAAAAGCTCATTAAATATATGAGCTATGGTACTTTTCATTAAATAGACCTATGTCCCCATCCCCGCAGGTGACCGTGTTCAGTTCCGTATGGGTACTTCCAGATAGATTCTAAGTATGGAGGTTAAATATGTTGTTTTGGACACAAATTTTTCTCATTCCCTCTTGAAACCATACAAAACGACAGAAAAGCATGGCTTTCTTTCTCAGGGACAAGAGTATAGGCACAAAATTTTCAAATCTCAGGAACAGCGGTAATTATCAAGGAGAACTTAAATGCCTGCAAAACAGAGATACCCTAAGGAGGCAGATTGACCCTGCAGAGTTCCTGAAATGCTTAAGAATGAAGGATCCAGATACCTCTGAAGTTGGCACTTTCAATAGGATGAACTGAAATTCTGTTTATAAAGCCTTTAGGTCTCAAGCTCCCTCCTGCAACACCACTCCCCTCCCCCACCCCACACACCAGCAGACGTTCTGCACCAGGAATAGAAAACAACCACTGTAGATGGAATGAGAGCCCCAGGAGGTCTTTCTAAAATTATGATTAAAAACTTACATATTAACTGATGTTTAGTTCTGGAGATGAGTCTGGGGATGAATTAGTGATGTGTAAGTACATGAGAAGTCCCCCAAAAATTAAGCAAACAGAAAAGGTGAAAATTTTAACTAATGAAAGAAGATGTATAAGAAAGGAAATATAATAGTTGATGATGCCATAATTGATTTCACTAAAATTATGTTCAAACTATACGAAAAGGATGGGGAAGGGGAAATGTCCATCTTGGAGGGGGATTGTGTAAGACAACGAAATCCCCATCTTCCTTTGTAGGAAGTCAATGGTCCGTAATCTAAAAAATTCAATCAATCAATCAGTATCTATATAACATATTATCCTGAAATAGGCAGTACCAAGAGAAACTGCTACAAGTTTAGAAAGTGGCATTGCCTCTGAGAAACAGAAATGAGGGTTGAGGGGAAGAGAGATGCTGGTTTTATTTGAACCCTCTAGAGCTCTCTGACTTTCAGAAATACGTACATACAACTTTGATAAAGATACATTAAAATATAATTCTATGCAATGCAAGTGTGTTTTGAACTTAAAGCAGCATATTGTAGATTCTTCTGTACCTTGCTGTGCTCCTATAAAAATACCTTGAGGATCATTCAGATCAGCATGATAAGCGGACTTCATTCTTTTTCATAGTTACATGCAGCGTCATTTTGTAGATATATTTGTTGTATGCTAATTTATCAATATATGTATTGGGATATAACAATCCCAGAAGTAAACTTCTAGGTCAGAACTTTGAGTTATTTCTATATATTGCCCTCCAAAGATGCACCCAAATGTATGGTCTCCCCAGTAATTGCCACACACCCTGAACCAACACCATGTATTCCAAACCATTCCAGCTCTTCAGTCTGATATGGGAAAGGATATATTGTCATTGTTGATTTAACTTGCATGTCTTCATTTTTCTAAAAACTGTCCATTTTATTTTTTATTTATTTGACAGAGAGGAGAGAGAGAGAGAGTGCAAAGCAGGGGGAGTGGCAGGCAGAGGGACAAGCAGGCACTGAGCAGAGAGCTCGATGAGGGTCTCTATCCCAGGACCCTGGGATCATGACCTGAGCTGAACGCAGATGCTTAACCACTTAACTGACTGAGGCACCCAGGCGCCCCCAATCAATAGCAACTTTAAAAATCTTTCCTCATTCAGATCTCTTCCCCATTCTTTTACTTTCTCTATCCTGATTCCCATAATCGCTTGTCCTTCTCTTCCTTTACAGCACTGGACAAAAGTTATCTTTTCCGGAAAACTTTCATAATAATGTTTTTATTTCCTCTCGGCATTGTATATTTATGTGCCCATAGTCACAACTATAGGTATATTCCTCTGTTTTTAAGATGTCTGCAAAAATACTGATTGTGATCTAATGATAATTATAAAGATAGAGAAAATTATATCTTTGCATTGGTTTTTGTCACACAGTATTTCACAGAATATAAGATGTGACTGATTGCAGGACACACAATTATTTCATGAGCTACTAAAAAAGTAAAAATGCTCCCAATTAAAAGAAAAAAAACCCACAATACTTTCTCATCACTTAGAATTTTTATTTTAACATTAGTGAGTATTATACAATTCATATTTTTACAGCCTATGGAAGTAAAAGCACTATGTAAAATGTTAATATATAGCTATAAAAGAGTAGGAGTTGTCTTAGTAAAATGATGCCTACCAAGTACCAACATGAGTAAAACAAGATCTGCTGCAGTGCTGGTTTAATTATTATAAGACATTTAAACAATCACTTCTGTAAAGCAAAACTGGTGTTACATTAAATCACATGAAACTTCCTGAAAAACTTTCCAGCACAACTAAAATTCTATAATATATGAATTCCTATTTTACAGTTTGAGAAGCTTGTGGCTCTGTAGTTTATTTACATTTATTCAAATACCGATGAGATTAATCTCACTGGCATGTATTGCTATACCAGAGGGTCTAAGATCAAAGGTTTGGTTAACAACAAAAATTTTCAACGTTCAGAGGTGACATTTTTCAGAAAGACATCAATCCACAGATATACATAAAAACTAAGTACTAAGTTGCTCTATTCAAGGGCAGGTATAGTAATTTTAAGATAATTTAAGAATGTACAACAGGTTGCTTTACAATCATACTTTATAATAAGAACAATAAACAAGTTAAATGAATTTCTTAATATGAAATGATTCTGAGAAATAGCATAAACCTTTTAACATGTAGATTTTCTGTAGAGAGTATGATACTAAAATTTATGTCTAGCTTCACTTTTCCACAGAATAATTTATAGAAGGAAAGACTGAGAATCACAGCATACATATATTTAGTCTGTTAATATTTTCAAAGCATTAAAATTTTTTTAATCGATGTAAACAACAATTCAGTAAGAGATTTTTATCTCCCATTTTATAGATGATAAAGTTCAACAGTGATAATACAGAGGGAATCACTGTAATTTACTACTTTCTCATTTTATCAGAATATTTTATTTATTCCCATTTTAATATTATGCTGCAGCCTTATAGAGAAATACTCATCTACAATGAAAAGCATATGTGGTATGCCTTGGGAGAGTGACAGAATTATAAGGAATTTTAATGAGCTAGTTCATTTTTAAATCTCTATTTATAGAACTGTTCTCAATAGCAATTTCTCCATGTAGGCAAGATAATATAACTTAAAGATAAAAGTAAATTGCATTTTTTTCAGTTATGCTGGATAGCAAATAATTAATATTGAGAACATCCAGGTAAAACAGACCTTGGGGCATGTTAAAATGAGTGGGTTGGCACTTTCATTTAGTCAATCAATTGAATCAACCTTCAAAGCATGTCAAATTAAATTATTATATGATATGGAATCTTAAAATCTATGAATCATATATGTCTATAGCAATGTAATAAATAATACCAGATAAAGAATGTAAAAAGTTTAACAAATACATAGTCAACGTTAATAACATTTTCTTGGAAATAACATTACTTTTTATAAATGGGTGGATGCAGAACTATCAATTTCACATTAATAACTTACACAAAGTATTTCCTATTTTCATAGGCAAAAGCAAGGTAATAGTTGGAGTGTGTACAATTTACATTAAATACATCTTAGAAAAGAAGATAAATGAACTTATCTTCCACATATAATATAAATATATTAACTTAAATTCATTCTTTTATTTTTGTACAGTATTCTTTTATAAACTACACTTTTTAAAGTGAACAGACTTCCATTAAGTACCATCAAATTATTTTCTCCATGTGAAAGTCTAATTTTGTTTCTTACTAGAAAGCTTTTCTTTTCTCTTTAAGTCATATTGTTTTGAAATAATGACTTACACTTAAATTATTCTTTACTACTGGCTGTCTGGCATCACTTCTGCATGTGGTCCTTTCACAAAAACAAAATATTAACTTCTACCAAATATATACATCACTCTTCTACACCATTTTATATTTGTGTTTTATAGTACTCACTATAGGGCTAACACTATGCAGTAAGTCACAAAGCCGCAGGAGACTATTCTGACTAGTGTTATGACAGTCTGCCATCTGCGGTCAGGAGCAGCAGTGTGTTCAAGACCATAACGGCAACGACAGGCACGGCTGCCACAAATGCTACTGTTTCCACGCGAGATGTGACTTTTTGGAGGGAAAAAAAAGTCTACATTTTAAATTTCCTTACTATATACAAGAATACCAGACATTCTGATGACTTTGGTAGATGAACAAAAATTTTCAAAAACTTTTTATGATTCACGTATTATATGTTAAGTACTTTTAAACATTAAAAGTACAATGTAAACCATCACAGTATATTATATAGTAGCTTAATTTCTATTTGTTTTTCAAAATTACTTTAATGTAATTAAAAACTTGGTAATAATGGGAATTTATCAACAATTCTAAAGGCCCTAAAATAAATCTCAGGGAATATTCATTTTCTGAAAATAAGTTCACAGTCCAAAACCAAAGAAAATATGTTGTTGCTGTTAATTTTTAAGGGATCTAGATTCCAGGAGTCATACATTATTTTGAAATGAGGCAATGTCTAATAAATTAAAAAAATATTTAAAATACATTCTAACATAGTCATTGGAAGTATCTACATACTTCTGAAGGGAATGAAAAAGTACACAGAGTTCAGTAAATCAAGGCAGAAGCTCAACTTGGTAACACATAACAGGTATAGTTAGTGAGAAGATGTATTTTATGTGTCTTATGTTCAAGAATTCAGTCAAGACAAATTGTAATCAACATTTCATCTTTTCCTTCATTTCTACGTGTTCTGATCTTAGACCTGCTTCCACTCACTAAAATTTGTGCTGCTGGCATCGTGGTGTAGATAATAATCTTTAAAACTTTGTCTTGGAAGTACCTAATTAAAAAAAACATATATATTATATCATATATGATAATATTAATATATAATATCATAACAATAGTTGATTAATGCCATCACCTCTTGGTTTCATCCTAAATAAATATCGGGGTGTGTGTGTGTGTGTGTGTGTATCACAAAACCCCAATATTTATTTAGGATGAAACCAAGAGGTGACGGCATTAATCAACTATTATTATGATATTAGTGTGAAACAGTAAGGCACATCGTAAAAAAACTCAATGAAAAATATAAGATTCAAAGACTTAATGTAAAATATTTCCTTTAACTTAAAAGTTGAGTATTTTGTTTAGTAACTTGTTTTACCTTTGGTATTATAAAGGTCTAAAAGAAATGTTGTTTTTCTCTAATGGTCTATGTACTATTACATGCTTGGGAACGCTACCTAAATGAACAAATGATAGGGTCCTACTTTGTTTTAATGTTAGCTTAAGTTTTTATAGGGAATATAAAGCTCCTTCAAACAGAGACGAAGACCTGACTTCTTTGTTCGCTCAGCAGTTACCACCTTAGACAGATAAATAAGCCTACTTGCCTCTAAACATTTTAGACCCAAATGAGTTCCATAAAACATTAGATCTGAAAGCTTTGCAAAATAGTGGATACTTGCTTTTCTCTTACAGAGACAAATAAATAGTGGCATATTAAGATCTGATAAGTTGTAAGGGGGAAGAAACCTACTGAACCATGCTTATTATGGTATTTCTCAAACTTACTTGACTAAGCAGCTTTTTTGTTTTTTAGAATAATACACATTGATATCCTATGGACCCACTTTGGGAAATACTGCTATAGACAAATCCAAACGTTTCAAGCTAAAAAGAAATAGCACGAAATATACATTTTTGCAGGCATATATAAAAGGACAAAACCTTCACTGTCCAGACCTAACTAATCAGTACCCACAATCAACCAAAATTTTATAGCTACAATAGACTTTTACAAGAGAAAAGGAAAAGCGAAGTTCTCCTTCTGGAGATTAGCAGCAAATATAAGTTATTTCTTCGGGTTGACACAAACTGAATGACTCTCCTGCATCTTCCTCAATTACTGCATTGTACGGCTATAGTTCAGCAACTAATAAATAAGATTGCCTTGCCATCAGACAGAATGAGGCTCAAATCCTGGTGGGCCACTGACTAGCAAGTTATCTTGGGTAAATTACTCACTACGTCTTTATCTTCCCTGCTGTAAAATGGGTCATCTATCTGTGACACTACATGAGGAACACCTCGTACAGGGCCAGGCACCTCAAATAACTAAAAAGTTACCTGCTATTATTGCAGCCAATGCTGGGACATGATCCTATAGAATAGTAACTGATATTCCTTAGATGCTAATGGTTGTAGATGATAAAAATCCTACGTGGATTCATTCTACTGTATCTTCTCAGATACAAAACTGTAGGCTGAATAGAAAACTTTTCTTTCAAGACACTACAAGAGAATTCCAGTCAGAGGAGTATTTATTCTAGTTCATTTCTGGATCACAGCTTACTAGCAGCAAACCCAATGCTTTGTTGTAATGACTAATTCTTAAATATTAGTCTAAAATCATTAGGAGAAACTATGGAAAGAACCTAGATGTTCATCAACAGATGAGTGGATAAAGAAGATGTGGTATATATACACAATGGAATACTATGCAGCCATCAAAAGAAATGAAATCTTGCCATTTGCGACGACGTGGATGGAACCAGAGGGTATCATGCTTAGTGAAATAAGTCAGTTGGAGAGAGACAACTATCATATGATCTCCCTGATATGAGGAAGTAGAGATGCAATATGGGGGCTTGGGTAGGAAAAGAATAAATGAAACAGGATGGGATCGGGAGGGAGACAAACCATAAGTGACTCTTAATCTCACAAAACAAACTGAGGGTTGCTGGCGGGAGGGGGGTCAGGAGAGTGGGGTGGGGTTATGGACACTGGGGAGGGTATGTGCTATGGTGAGTGCTGTGAAGTGTGTAAACCTGGCGATTCACAGACCTGTACCCCTGGGGATAAAAATACATTATATGTTTATTAAAAAAATAAAATCATTAGAAGAGTAATTTTATTAAAAAAATAAAATCATTAGAAGAGCCTAAAAATAAAAAAATAAGTTGTAAGTTTCTTTCAGCGATTTCCTAAATGTCATCATAGAAAAATAGATTATTATCTTTCCTTTGTTACTGAACAAATATAGACAGAGACACTAACATACTTATCTGCTATGAAGTTCCTTCTTTAGACAGGACTTGAAAGTGGGATACTTCTGCACTGTTTTATAACCCTATAGAACAGAGGATTAAAAAGTATGCAAACGTAAATAGAATATTACTGGCTACAGGTATACAATAAATACATAAAGCAAAAATAAAAACACACAACATTTGAGAGAGAAATATAGTGTCAGAGGCTTATAGGATAATTTATATTTTAATTCGATCTTGCTACTCTAAAATTTTTAGGAAAAATACCTTTTCAGGTATTTGCACCATCAGTCACCCATGTCAACAAATGACCACTAGGTGGCAGTTAAGTACACAGTATCTGTACCAACAGTTTGGATTAAAAAAAAAAAATCATTAAAAAATCTTTAAAAACATGGTTTGAGATGAATCTTGATTTTTTTTGTTATATATAACTTTTTATCTTTTTAGATGTATAACACTTAGGGGTATTCTTACCAAATAGAGAAGACTGAACATTCTAGCTATTAATAGAAAAATTTTTCTTTTTCCATTTGTGGCACATCCACAAATATGTTAAATGTGTAAACATTTGTTGACTTATGCTATATTTCATTATTTAAAACATATTTCTGAGAAAAAAGTCATTAGTAATTTTCAGTAGAAGGTGTTAACAGGAAAAAAAACCCCAGTTCAGCAGGCAAAACAAAGTTGTTTTTTTTTTTACCTTGTTTTCCATTTAAAGAACTACTGAAGACGTAGTGACTTAAGAGCTTTGAATTGCTAAGTGGAAATGCCCATCATGTAAAAGGAGAATCATGCTATTTCTTTGCAGAGTACCAAGTCTGAACTGCCTGTGTGCTGAATGAATCAATTAAAAAATATCTGGCAACATTTCTCCCCACAAACTGAGATGGAGACATTAAATTAATTGAATATGAAAATAAGTTACTAAAATTCAAACTGACTTATATTTTTAAAAAGCATTACCTTTTATCACCTCAAAGTGTTTTTGGAAAATAAATATGACCTTATGTTTTTTGTTTTTAATGTAACATTTCATGTTTATATCCTTAAAAATTTATATAAATTGTTTTTGAAACTTAGATGGAGTTTTTTCCTTCTTAAATTTTTAAAAAGGATATCAACAGGTTTCAAATTTATTGGTTTACCCGGAATCCTCGATGGAGTCTGTCTTTCATAATTCCAATAAATTCTTTATAACTTAATTGATCATCTTTGTCAACATCAAAAATCTTGAAGACTGTGTTCACTAAATGTGGTGAAAGTTTGAGGCCAGTAGCTACATAAACAGCACGCTTAAATTCATCTAGATAAATGTCACAGAAAAGAAGTAAATAGTTAACATTATTTTTATAATGTGTTAATTGCTAGAAAGTTTATAAAAGAAGTTTTTCTAAACATGGGTCATGACCTTAGGTAGCACATGAATCTTCATTAATCATGCTATCTTTCAGGAACAGAAAATTTTTGTGGTCTAAATTAAAAGGACCAAAAAGTAGCTGTATCTTAGGTTAATAAATGTATTCATAGTCAGTGGATGTTTATAATGAGCACCTACTATCAGTGACAGACACTTTAGAAATTAAGAGAATAAGTTATCAAGAAACTGAGAGTTCAGGTGGGCGATGAGACACCTGCCCAAATAACCACAACACAAGACCACACAAGTATTAACAAAGTATATGAGAATTTGGACCTGAGTGATCACTTCTGTCTGTGGTGTGGAGTCGTAGGGAAGGAGAGAGAAAAGCGGTGATTAGGAGAGGCTGTGATTTGTATGGGAGCTGAGCAATGAGGGATGGATGGGGTCAGCTTGTGGAACTGAAGAGTTTCCATAGCAGGCATGTCACAGGAGAGGTCTACGTCTTAGAAAGATTATTCTATGAGTTGTCTAGGAAACATTAGAGAGGAAAATGGATAGTGGCAGGAATACCACAGAGGTGGCTAATGTAATAGTCCTTTTGAGAAGTTAAAATCTGAATGAAAGTGCTGGTAGTCACAACAGCAAAGAAAGATATATCTATTCCTACACCTGCAAGAGCACACATTTGATTTCCTTCATTCCCAGTAACGTAAAGTAAAAGAGTGACTCTCCATTCTGAACCAGGTAAGCAGATACTGACTTGTCTTGTGTGTTTTTTTTTAAAGACTTTATTTATTTATTTGAGAGACAGAAATCACAAGTAGGCAGAGAGGCAGGCAGAGAGAGAGGAGGAAGCAGGCTCCCTGCTGAGCAGAGAGCCCGATTCAGGGCTCGATCCTAGGACCCTGAGATCATGAACTGAGCTGAAGGCAGAGGCTTTAATCCACTGAGCCACCCAGGTGCCCCCTGTCTTGTTTTTCTTCTCAAGATTGACTACTGGGTTTATCATGGTAGTAAATGCTGGTCTGTGAAGGCAGGGCTCCCAAAGTTTTGGGTTGAAAACACTAAAGTAGGTTGAGTTGAGAGGATGCCTTATTTGAACATCTGTACTAGACAAAGGGTGGAATAGGAATAATTTTCAGATTTCCCTAACTCATTCATTCATGAATGAAGCTAAGTGAGGGATTCAATATCTATGTTTTGGGGACAGAGATAATTTATTAGCACTTAGGGGCTATAGTTTGGCTTCACCCCAGCACTTGGGAATAACAAGACTGTCCTCTGAGATTTAAACTTGGGAATTAGCACTTACTAGATTATAGCAGACACAGGTAAAATTACCTCAAAGACATATAAATAGAAAGTCCTCATGTAGCAAGAATATTAAAAAAGGACATGGTCCATGAAGGAAGGGAAAGTGGTCACAGCCATAGAGTCCCAGAAAAAGGACTGGACTTGTTAGTCTGTCTGTAGGGCAAGAATGAGCTGGCTGTGAGGACGACAGCATTCTGAATTCCATGACAGCTGTATTTCTTTGTAAATTAAGCAAAATCAACATTCAATATTATATATTATTCATAAAACTTGATTAATGTATGTCCATAGCAGAGGGAACTCTGGAGGCAACATTCAGGTTTCTGAGTCAGCAGAGATTGGGGGTAAAATCCGAAATATAAATTTATCATCCTGTGATGATGTTTGGGCATGGCCCAGTGGCTCTTTTGTAAGTAGACACATATCCCTCAATGTTACCAGTGGCCATGAGGTTTCTTCCCCTTTGGATATTTATAAGCATCATTAGCTCTTCCCCATAATAGGAAATGAAGGCCAGTAATAAGGTTAACGGAAAAATTTAGCAAATTTCGCTAAACTCTGCATAGGGAAAACAGATTTCCCATCGAAATATATACCACACTTTCAGGCAACTTGATGGCTAATATGAAATGTCTCATTAATTTGTTGTCAAAGTCCCTAGAAACAACATGGGATTATTTTTTGCTTTTAAGTTTTGAAAGATGATTACATACCTTGCCCTATAGAACGACTTGCAAAATTATACATATTCAAGGCTATTGCAAAGTCTTCCAAGTTGTTCAAAAACTGGAAAAACGACCTGAATTCGTCAAATGTGATGCCCTATATTGAGAGAATATACGTAAATATACTTAGTTTTGCCAAAATTATTACAGTAAATATCCATACTTACTAGAAATAAATAGATTAAGAACTACAATGTATCTTGTAAGTAAACATTTCCAGGGCACATTCTGATGAAGCCTCCTTTCTCCAAATAAAATTAAAATTTACTGAGATTTATTTCCACTGCATAGGGATGCTGCCATTAGCAATGATAGCTGAAAATATTTTTAAAACACTGTCATAGCAGCACAAAGTTCCAAAAAATGATATAACAAAGAAGCATTAAAAAGTTTCAATTGTGATAACTCTATTTTAGGCCTAAATTTTTTAAAACCTGAAAGTAACTATGATTAAGAAAAAACAAAGAGTAAAAGGAAGACAACCCTTAAAACACCAGTTTCTCCTGTTTATGTACTCCTTAAGTATAACTTAGCATTAGGAAGGTCATCAACATCTATAATAATGACAGTGCAAAAATCAGCATGATGAATAAGCCAAAAGGAGTGTACTTTTACTTATTTCTGCCATAACACTGCCAGGATGGCAGGAGAAGTACAATGAGAGTACACTTAGAGTTGTGGGCCCAACACACAGGGCTTGGTGAGGGACCATGGAAAGGCTTCTAGAATGTCATTTACATTACTGCTACTCGTTCAATTAAACAGGAATGTTATTTAAAATAAGCACAATGTATCTTAGCTAATACAAATTTGGACATGAAGAGCTACATTTAATTATTGTATTCTCAGCAAAATTGACATAATTGAGAAAGTAAACAGAAAAAGAGCAAACGGCTAAGAGCTGGGGCTTAACAATTTCGCACTTTAATAAAGAAGTAAAAGGAAAGGGAAACTAACAAGACAGTATTGGAAAACCAGGGAAAGAACCAGAAGAGTCTACTTTAATATAAGCCAACAACTGATTAAGTGATTATCAAAATAATATTCATTACCAATCTATTATCAAAATAAAAATACTGATTGTTGGTATACATCATTTCTACCTCGCTTGCAACCTCTTTTTACTTATAAGGAGAATTCTCACTGTCTTTTCTCTTCACAATTTTCTTTCTCTTTCCTTATAGTCATTTACGGACACTCCAACCCTGGATTCTGCTTTGTGACCCGATCCCACCTGCCGTGTTTTCCAGGGAGGGCTGTCTGAATCAACTCGGGGGACAGAGCCAGAAGGGGTTTGTCTTGATGTGGAGAGCTTGTTGCTAGGGAAACTGGTCACTGTTCTGGTTCTGTATCAGTTTATGTTGTGACCAGCTGCCAGAGCAATTTTTAAGCAAAAGTATAAACAAAAATGTCAATACTTTAAGGGAACGTAAGATTAAAAAGCAAATCAAGGAATGACAGAATAGACTGTTCACCATCTGAATCTTTAGATTTTTCAAAATAGTGTCCTCATATATGGGAAAGACAAGTCAAATACAAAACCATACAGTAATTCTTCTGTGTAGATTAAACTCTTTGTGTTTGGAAATACAGAACTGTAAACTGAAAAACAGGCATTCATCTTGATGGAGATAACTTAAAGCAATCCGTTCTTTACAGCAGTGCAGGAAAGACAGTCAAAGAGAGGGAGGATGGACATTTCTTCCTCCTTTCTATCCTAACCACAAGAATCACTTTTGTAATTAATCATTTGGATTTGAATGGAATGAGTCCTAATTCTTAGAAGGGGAGTGAAAATAAGTAACTTATATTTTAACGAAACCAAAATGATGATAACTGAAAAATTTAAAGCATCAGAGAGACATGAAACCGAGAGTTCAGAAATAAACCCAAATACCTATGATAGACTGATTTTCAAGGCTACTTACTGGACAAAGAATATCTTTAACATCTCTTTAAAAAAAGGTGTTGGACAACTGTCTATCTACATGTAAATGAAAGGTGTTGAAATTTTATTTCATTCCATATACAAAAATTAACTCAAAATGGATCAAGGACCTAAAGTTAATAGCTAAAATTGTCAAAACAAACAACCCCCCCCCCAAACAACCTTACAAAAACCAGAAATGAAAACTTCATGACCTTGGAATTGGACAATGGTTTCTCCCTCTTTTTTTTTAACATTTGTGTTTTTAACATTGTTTATTTTCAAAGTGGAAGGGATGTTGTATCTCTTACTTGGTAATGGTTTCTTAAATATGACACCCAAAGTATGAGCAACAAAACTAAAAATAGATAAATGAGACTTTGTCAAAAGTAAACATTTTGGGGTATTAAAGGATACTATCAAGAAAAGTAAAAACACAACCCACAGAATGGGAGAAAATATTTGCAAACCATATATCTGATAAGATTCTAGTATCCAGAACATAAAAGAAATGTTAAAAATCAACATGAAGAAAACATGGGCAAAAGACTTGAATAGACATTACTCCAAAGAAAATATACAAATGGCCACCAAGCCCAGGAACAGATGTTCAACATCATTATTCATTGGGGAAATGCAGACTGAAATCACAATGATCCCACTTCACATCCACTAGGATGACAAAAAATAAAAAGGCAGGCAATAACAAGCTTTATTATAGAGAAAAGTTAGAGAAATCAGAAACTTCATACATTATTAATGGGTTAATGTAGCTACTTTGAAAAGTAGCTTGGAAGTTCTTTAAAATGTTAAAAATTAAGGATGTTTTGTGACCCAGCTATTTACTCTGGTATATATCTCATTCTCTGACAAGTCAAAATGTATGTCAACATGAAAAAATGCAGACAAATGTTCACAACAGCAGTATTTGAATAGTCAAACTGCAAACAACTCAAAAACAACTCACCATCTGACAAACAGAAGACGTGTGGTATATCTATATAATAAAGTATCATCTGGCAATAAAAAGGAAAGAAGCGCCAATATTTGCTAAAATATTGATGAACTTTGAAAAAGTTATGCTCAGTTAAAGAAGCCAAACACAAAGGATCACTAATTGCATGACTCCACTTACATGAAATACTGATTATAGACAAATCCACAGAAACAGGAAGTGGATTAGTGATTGCCATGAGCTGAGGGGAGGTAGAATGGGAAGTACCTGTTTAATGGGTTATAGGATTTCTGTTTAAGATGATGCAAAAGTTCTGGAACTAGTACTAGTGACAGTTGTATAACATTGTGAACATTATTAATACCACCAAATTTTACTCTTTAAAAAAAATGGTTAAAATGGTAAATTTTATGTTATATATATTTTACAATTAAAAACTTACATCTACTACTGAAATATGTCATTCAAGATAGGAACAAGTGAATATAAGTGCACTCGGATTGAACTGTGGCAAGGCATAAGTGAACAAAACTGCGATAGATAAGACATAATTCAGTAAAAAGACAAACTAGAAAATGCTGTGGTATCAAATTGCTACCATAATTACACTGGTTGTACTGGCTGCTAACATGCCCCACGCACAGCCACGGGATGCTCCCAGTGTGTGCGCTTGTTTGTCTTTGGTGGAGGTGCAGAGGCCTAAAATATTAAGAGACTAGGAAGAGACTGGGGAAGCCATGCCATGGAAAACGGCAGGACAAGGCCTAAAGAGTCATCTCTCTACTGAAACAACCGTTAGCTGGGAAAGACTGACAGAATCAACTTTTTTTGAAACTCTGGAATCTAACCCAAAGTTTAGAGCAAGGAGGGGACTGATTAATAAAGAGAAGGGTTGCTGAAATTCAGTGTGAGAGCTTTGTGGTGTTTCTGTCCACTGAACTACCATTTTTATCTTTCAGTGCTGTGGCAGCAGCTTTGGGGTAGAGGCTGATGTGCCTGGTATGGCTTCCTGGTGCCAGGGAGCGAATACGGGCCTTGTTATCAAAATATTGTGGTATGCGATTTGACTTGTCGGGTAGTTCCTAGAGGGAGTAGCACAGAGACTGACTTTTTATTTGCTCCCTCTGTCTTGGACTGGTTTGGCCTTCCTAGCGGTAGATACTATCAAAATGTATAAGGACATGCACACTCTGTGCCTGTTTGAGGCAAGGGATGACAGATGGGACAAGCGGCAGACAGAATCCAAAAACCTGGCAAAGAGAAGCCTGAGGAGAATGGTTATTGGAATAGGGACTCAGAGGGCCATTGTAAACACCTAGGAAATTAAACAGGCCCGGGAACTGAAACCATTTTGGAATAAGCAGAAAATTCAAACTTGGAAATTTACTGGGTGAAGTCCCTTAACTCTTTCTGAGTAACAGTTTCTTCAAAGCTTAATAATAAATTTTACTACTTTCTTGTGCATTACATAGTTATTATGAAAAGCTCTCTTCCCTTCTGTGGTCTCTACCTACATTCTCTCCTAGGTAAGTTCAGCTGGTCCCATGGCATTTACAGTTTTTAAAAATTATTTTATATGGCACTATATTCATCTGTTCTAAATTCAAAAGGGACAAAAGTGTGTACAGTGCAAAATCTCCCTCCCTCCTACCCACCCTTGTTCCTTGGTCATGCAGTTCCTGTCCCTGGAGAAACCACTGTTTTTAGTTATGTGGGTCCTTCCAGAATTAGCATAGGCTATCTTTTTAAACAATGGTAGTATACTATACACATTGTTTGAAACTGTGCTCTTTTTCACTTGTTGTGTCTTAGAGATCATTCTCTAGTAGTGTACAAAGAATCTTCATCTTTTTTCAGGAATACCTTTTCCATTCTATAGATACATCATAGTTTATTTAACTACTGATTTACTGAAAGACATTTAGATAGCTTCCAATCTTGCTTTTACAAATAACACTCTAATAAAGAACATTGTATATCTGCCATTTCATATGAGTGAATACATCTGCAGGTAAAATTCACAAAAACAGAAGAAAAGCTTTAAGTTCTACTTCTTTAAATACTATCAGTTGGTTCAATAGGGGTTCTAGGTACTGGGATATTTGAGTGAATAAAAAAGATAAAATATCAGTATTACATTCTGGTTGGGGAGACAGACAAATAATTAAATTTAATAATCATTTATCCAGATTAATAATGAAAAATAAAGACACGAACTCAACCTATATTATAGTATACTATATAATATAGTATAATATAGTATACTATAATACAGTATATTAGAAGAGGATAATGCTATGGAATAAAACGAATAAGGGAAGAGGAATAGGAATAGGAATGCCAAGGGAGAGGGTTCTAATTTATATAATAGATTATTACTTATGTAATAGGCTATATATTATTTATATAATAGGTGATTAATTACACATTAGACTGGAAGGGTGGGCCTCATTGAGAAATAACACAGTAAGCCACGTGGGTATCTGAGAGAAGAGCATTCTGGGCAGAGACAAGAACATGTACAAAAGCCCTGAGGCAGAAGATTGCCTGGTGTTGAGAAGCAGTAAAGCTGTCAGTGTGACCGGAGCAAAGGGAGCAAGGTGGGGAATGGGAGGAAATGAGGGGACAGCTGTGTGGGCCTCGTAGGCCACTGTAAGGATTTAAGCTCTTTCTTTGGGTAAAACGGGGAGCTAATAAGATCTGAATCATGGGATAAGTCATTTCCTTAATTGCCAAATGGAGAAGAAACTGTAGGGGAGCACAGATGGAAGCAGAGAGGTGATTTAGGAGGCAACTGCAATAATTCAGACAAGAGAGATGGTGACGAGGGTAGTGGCAGCAGAGGTGGCAAGTGTGGTCAAATTCTGACGAGGCAGTGTCACGAGGAGCTGCTGAGGGGTCGTATGCGGAATGTGAACGGGAGGAGTCCCAAAGTTTGGCTAGAACAACTAGGGAAAACAGAGTTTCCATTAACTTAAACCGGCAAGATGGTATAGGGAAATTTGGGGGATGATTAGGAGTTTTCATCTTGCAACTATTAAGCCCGAGGGGTCTACTGGATGGATACCCAAGTGGAGATGCTGAGTAGGTGGTACAATGTAAAAGTCTGAAATTCAGGGGAGATGTTTAAGCTGAAGACATAATTTGGAAGTCTATACACTAATGATTACCCAAAGTAGTCCTGACGGCACCCCTAAATTCCAGAGGCACATATCCAACTGCCTGCCTAATTTCTTCATTTATATACCTCACAGGAATCTCAAACTTAAGCTGTCCGAAATGAAACTGTCAATTCTTTCCTGACCCCAAACTTGCAGTCTTGCTTAGCTCAGTGAATGGCACCACTGTTTCAGTGTGGTTCAGGCCCAAACCCTAGGAATTCTTGATTCCTCTTTTCCCTTCACACTGAAAACTAATCCAGAAGCCAGTTCGACCAACTCTACTCTTTATTTAAATGATCCAGTATCTGACCACCTTTCCCTGTGTTCACCCTGGTGCAAGCCATGCTCGTCTCTTCCCTGCACTCCTGTGACAACATCCTGACTTGTCTCTTCTTCAAAGGTGGGCCAGCTAAAGTCTATTCTCAACAGACCAGCCATGATGCTCTTTGAAACATGAATCAGATCATGTCTGGCACATGGGTCAGATCATATTTGGGTGTCACAGTGGACAGTTAATACTTGCTGCAAAAATACTTGCTGGATGAATGTACATTTACTGTGTTCTACAGCAAGGTTAGCACACTTTATAAAAGGTCTGGGGCTAAATATTTGGGGCTAAAGATGGTCTGTGTTGTACCCGTTCTACTAAGGCATAATAACATTCACAGACTGTACATTCAAGGAATGAATGTGACTATGCTCCAATAAAACATTATTTACAAAAATAGGAGGTAGGTAGCTTGCTGATCCCCGCTTTAAAGAATAAATGAAAGAAGATGGGATTGGGAGGGAGACAAACCATAAATGACTCTTAATCTCACAAAACAAACTGGGGGTTGCTGGGGGGAGGTGGGATTGGGAGAGGGGGAGCGGGCTATGGACATTGGGGAGGGGAGGCGAACCATAAGAGACTATGGACTCTGAAAAACAACCTGAGGGTTTTGAAGGGTCAGGGGTGGGAGGTTGGGGCAACCTGAGGGTTTTGAAGGGTCAGGGGTGGGAGGTTGGGGGAACAGGTGGTGGGTAATGGGGAGGGCACGTTTTGCATGGAGCACTAGGTGTTGTGCAAAAAGAATGAATACTGTTACGCTGAAAAAATAAATAAAATGGGGGAAAAAAATTCAGGACCATAAAGTTTAAATACTATAGTAGCTTCCTATCACTCTTAGAATCACTATTAGAATAAAATCTGAATTCCTTATCTTGGCCTACAGGGTCCTATAAGATCTAACCCATATCTGTCTTTTCTTCATCTCCTACTATTTTCCTATTGACTTATTTTTTACCCTTTTTTGGAATTTCTCAAATAAATTCAGCTTTCTCTGTCTCCAAGCCCTTGCTATTTGCTGTTTCCTCTCCCTGGAATGTTCTTCATCCAGATTTTTGCATAGGTCATTCCTCACGTCCTTTTCTCAAAAGCTACCTGTTCAGAGAATGTTTCACTGACACTCCAGCTTCCTTTCCAGTCCCCATGACTTTTGTTTCTCTTCATAATATTTATTATTATCTGAAAATACATCATTTATTTGTTTGTTTATTGTCTCTCCACTAAGAAGTATTTCTACGAGACAAGGATTTTGCTTATCTTGTCACTTTATCTACAGTAACTAGAATAAGGTCTTGTAAATGGCAGATGCCTAATATCTATCTGCTAGATCCACGAATGGAAATGAAAGGATTTTAGAAAATGTAAAGTGCCATCCAAGTAGCTCTTATTATTGTTTTCGGAGAGGGGATACGAAGTGAAAGCAAGGGAAAGATATGAGTAGGATGTTGGAGGAAGATCACTGGCTTACAGTCATGGGTTTGATTCCTTGGGCAAGTGTCTAAGTATCTGAGGTACTCCGCTTCCCTTTACCTAAAAGAAAGATGCCAACGTCTGGAAGTAGGTTCTAAGGATTGATGAGGTAATACCAAAACAAATAAACGAAAATCACAGGAATTGATGCTGGGTCATTCACCAAATTCTCATTTTTTTAACTGTAATGATGTGTAGTGCTTGAGATACTTCTATCAGTCACACGTTTTTAGAAACTAAATTTAACCTAAAAGAAAGGTTTACATATAAAGGTTTATATATATATATACATGTGTATATATATATATAAAAGAAAGGTTTATATTTATTTTCAAATAATTTTAGATATAAAAAAATAGTTGCAAAAATAGTACACAGAGTTCCCATACACTCTTCACCCTGGAACTGAACTTTCTGAGTACAGATTTCTGTGTTTCCATTTGTTAAAAGAAAAAGAAAAGCAGATTCATTTAGGGCCTAAATAATATCCTAGCAGCTTGGTGAAGTAGTACAATTTCTAATATTTATTTTTAGGGAAGTGTCTATGAATTGAAAAAAAATTCAGCTTATCATGTAAAACAGATAAAAGTCCCCGAGAGATTATGTAAACTAATGGCCAAATGCATCAGGTCTTTTCTTCTCATTCCTTAGGGGACCTGGAGAATTGTTAGCACTGTCACAGTGTATCCATTTTAAACAAAGTCAAACTATTTGCAAGTTTCTCTTGGATAGATTAACTTGATCCTTCTCTAAACACAAATAGAAGGCAATATATCCAAAACATCTCATGCTTGAAGGGGTACTTGTAACACCAGTTCTATTTAGTTGCAATGATGCATTCAAATACCACTAGGTAATGCAACTGCTCAGAATTGCTGACAACACATTTGCTGCTAAACAAATAGACAATCAGTTGTCCCAGGTTCTTAACCATTCATGCCATCCAAACTCTTTGAAAACCCTCACTTCACTTGCTGATAAGATCACTCACTCATCAACGGCTGTCTTTAAATGACCTTTTATTAAGGATATTACAGAATAAAGTGTGACTGAAATGATGTCAATATAAACTTTTACACGAGGGGATGTTTATGTAGTAGTCAAAGCATGTATCTCAGCAGAATTCTCTTCAAAAATGAGATTCATAATTTGAACAGAACTGCTAATAACCTTAAAAGTTTTTCAGCTTATCTAAGAAAAACATAGATCTCTACCCAGAATTTTACATTAATCAATTTTAAAAATTTAGCCAGAGCACCTAGGACATTGATGAAAAAAGAATGAATAATATCCAAAATATCTATTAATCCAGTGAGGAGAAAAAGAACTAAGAAACAACAACAACAACAACAACAACAACAAAAGAACTAATAAACAACATGTTCTATAGACCTATATAATTACAAGATAATACCATATGTAATAAAATAGATATGGGAGATTAGATACCTTTTCTTCAGGTATACTGTAACGCACATTTTCCAAAAATACTGCTGTATTTTCCACATTTGTATATCGTAAAAGAATATGAGCAAAATCTTCTTCACTGATAGTGTTCATCCCATTAGAGTAAGAAAGGAATTCTATTTCTAGGACTTCTGTCTGTAGGTTATCCATGAATCTATGACAAAAATATAGAAAGAATGAATAAGATAAATGAAGAGTGATGACAACAGGTGATACTTAGCCTCTCAGGGCTCTGGCTTCCTCATCTGTAAAATGGGGGAAACAAAAGACCTTGCAGGGTAGTGATGAGACTTAAATGAATTGTGTGGTGCCTTGTGTTTACTACAGAGGACACTATATCCATGCTTATCACTGTGGCTTACTGCGACAAAGGAGTTGGTAATGTACTTTCTTAGGAATATATAGGAATATACAGGAAATAATCAATTTCAATATCCAGGCATTTCGCATCATTCAGTAACTTCCCATTACACTTATCAACTAGTACATACGTACTGATGAAAGTGCTTGTTTGTTAGAGAGAGCATCTTCAGCTAGGATGGAATCAGTGAAGAGATGAGTATTTCTGAAACACATGATTCCTAAAGACCTTTCTCAATTTAGCATGTTAACATTTTTTAAAACAAACATAAAATTAAGCTCACCTGTAAAAATCTTCAAAGTTGAGTTCAGCTTTTCCTTTCTTTCCAAAAAAGTGTACAAGAAGTGTAGTATCTGTTACTAAACTTGTAATGTCATCAGCACGCTTAAAAAATCACAATTTAATGGTTAGCTGCAGTAAACAGGGATACCCAATATCCCTCAAACAATTTTATCAACATATAAATACCAAGAACATGAATATATTAACATTAGAATGAAAAGCATAAGACCGTATTAATAAATGCCATTACTGTTAAAATGAAGTTCAATGTTTGAAAATAGAAATATGACTGAAATTGATCTTCATCCTAAAAAACTTTAAAGATATGACTATATTTTAGGAAGTTTTCAACCTCCTCAAATTATGCATATAGAATACTTGTTTTAAATTATCTAAAATTGTTGAAATCTTTTAGTAATCACCTAGATGTTTTATCTTTAAGTCCTTTAGTTTGGATTTTCTTAACCTAAAAAAATCAAATTTTTAAAAGGATGTTCAAAAGAGGTAAATTCTTCAGATATATGAAATATATGGGGCTGACAAAAGAATGGTCTTAACCTTTACAAAATAGTTGCCTTTCAGTATGATACTTTCCTACTAAATTCCATATTTATGATACTTTAAATAGAAGTACTATATTTTGGAAGAGAAACTATAGTACTATTATTTTGGAATTTACATAATCTATAATTTTTTTAAAAGAAAATTCTTAAATTATTTTTTGAATGGATAAGAGATTAATTCCAGAGGACTTTTTCCTTCAAGTTCCAACAAGGGTATTCTTAAAATAACTTTAGTCTAGTCCTTACAACGCTTAATGGTCTATGAAAATAGTCCTTTCCTTTAATGTGACTATATAGATTTCCTTTTCTTTTTCCTCCCGCTCCTTCCATTCCCTTCTCTTCCTCCTCTTCTTTCCTCATTTCCTTCCTCACTTGGCCATTAGCTCATATCTCATTATATACATTATAACTCATTATAAACTCAGGTGCAAAAATCATAAAATTCAAACGATTTTAACTCTCCCATATGTAATCCTGGGAAATGTAAGAAAAAAAAGAGGCTAAATTATGATTAACATTTTCTGTATTTAGAAAAAAATTAGCTGGGATGACTGGGTGGCTCATTTGGTTAAGCGGCTGCCTTTGGCTGAGGTCATGATCCCAGTGTCCTGGAATAGAGTCCCATATCGGGCTCCTTGCTCAGCAGGGAGCCTGCTTCTCCCTCTGCCTCTGCTTGTGCTCACTCTCTCTGACAAATAAATAAATAAAATCTTAAAAAAAAAATTAGCTGTAAATGTCCATCCAGAGGTACATATCTGAAATATTACTTCTTGGCCAGGATTCTGTTTCATAGAAAACATAAGAAATAAAAAGTATATACTTCTCTACAAAGGGTAAGTCGTGTTATCTTACCCATCTTCCACATACTAACTTTTGGTAATCTTTTTGATTCCTTGTAAACTCTCTTCCCAATATTTCATAAACACAGATATTTTATCCTTCATAACTTTTGTGGGATCTTTATTTCCCTTCTCCCTAGACCAAATATTAACTTCTAATGACTAGTTTGGCGTTATAAAGACTATGTCTTGTGACTGGTCTTTTTCCCTCCTACGTGCCTTTTAATCCCTGTTTTTAAGTGGTCTCTTTGCTACTTTGATTACTCAGGTCTCTCTCAAAATCTCCAACATGTACGGTATCTTCTACTTGAACTTATAATTACTGAAATTCCTTAGTAAATTGTGTAGTCTTACTTAAGTTTTTTTGGGGGGGTTGGATTTTCTCAAGTAAGCTCTAGCATATAACCTCCTTAAAATTGGTTTGAAAGAGCTCTACTTAGTTTAGTTTGCTGACAACTCCCAAGTATTTTCAGGAGTTGGAATAACTTAGAAGTTCATATATATTCCCTATAAAATCTCTAACTTCTTCAAAGATCTGATTGCCAAGGAGAAAATAACACAACCTGGAAGCCAGGTGTCACATATTATCTTTTAAATATGCCTTCCTAAACAAGCTTATAATGGATGTTGAGTAATACCAGTGGTACCAGCCTTTCAGGGCTCGGTATGTGACAAGAGACTAGGATAATTTTGAGGAGTGCTCAAAAGGCACTATTACTTTCACCAGTAGCTTTATGTTGAGGAGGCAGACTGCTGTAAGGAGAGGATTTAAAATCAGAAGACCTGAGTTCATGGAATTTTTTTACCTTTAGCTTCCTTATCTGTAAAATAGGCATAAACCTATTAATTTTGAAGATAAAATTAGAGTACGAGTGTAAATGAAGCATACAAATGTTATTATTGGCAGTCACAAGATGCTTTGGAATACAGCATTAAGACCTTTGGGGGAAAAGGAGATATCTCTTTTAATTATAAACATTCTTTTGTGATTGTGTATGATCAAGCCTAATCCATTATTATCCATGGAATAGCTTCAGTAAGTTGGGGGAGAAATATTTGGGAAGGCATGTCTAAATGGAGCACAGGAGTGGAGGTTCTACCAAATCAGCAGTCAACAGTAGGAACTGAGGTATCCATCTAGAAGCTAGAGGACTGGAACATGGGGGAGAGAGAAAGTTGATCAGAAGAGGGGCCATGGTGTTTTAAATAAAGTTGCTGACTTCACAAATTAGCTATGGGGTGGTAAGCATGTAAGATGACTGAGCTCAAGAGTAAGCTTCCTGGCTTTGAATCCTGACTTTTTCCTTATTTGTTAAGTGACCGTGGGGGAAGTTAATCTCTCTGGAGATATTATTACCCAACAGTACCTACCTTAAGTGAGGATCAGGTAATACATGTAAATCATTTAGTACTATAACTGGCATATTTTAAACACTCAACAAATATTATTACTTATTTTTGTCAAATCAATATATTTTAAGAAGTTGAAAAAGGACTAGACAAGTCAGAGAAGATAATAATGTTGAAGCTTAATGCAAAAAAAAAAAGTTTACATGGTACACTTTTGCTTCCTTTTTGTTAACTGGAACTACACATATGTTATATAGATCTGGAAAAAATATGCCTTCATGATGGGGCGCCTGGGTGGCTCAGTGGATTAGGCCGCTGCTTTCGGCTCAGGTCATGATCTCAGGGTCCTGGGATCGAGCCCCGCATCGGGCTCTCTGCTCCGTGGGGAGCCTGCTTCCTCCTCTCTCTCTGTCTGCCTCTCTGCCTACTTGTGATCTCTCTGTCAAATAAATAAATAAAATCTTTAAAAAAAAAATATGCCTTCATGAGAGGTCATAGGAACATCGAAAGTTAGTGAACTCAGGTAACTAATTATGAAACTTTCCTTCAGTGCTGTGATGTCTTTTACCTCAAAACCTAACAGAGCAAAATGAGATGGCTTTGTTTTATACAGGTTTTCAATAATGACCTCATTCTTCCAGTTTTTCTCATGCCCACTGAGCAGAGCAGATCTTCGTTTACAGTCTTTCATCATCAAAATCTTATTAGACTTAGGTTGCACTTATCCAGATAATCCAGATCCACAGAGGCATAAGTAACAGTTTGACATTAGAGAAAAAAAAAATTAGAAAATGGAAATGGTGAAAACTTTTCTCCCCCATTCAATGAAATAGAGCACTGTTAGGAGTCACTGAAAACCATACCAGTGTCCTTAGTATCCTAACAGTGTTATATAACTTAAATCACAGGGGAGTTGGGACAAAAATAGAGACTTTATCCCTTTGATTCTTGTGCCCATTGTTAAAATAAAATGAATTCAGGTGTTTTCATAACAAAGCAAAGAAAACGCCACAAAAGAATCCCCATGGGCCATTTACATGAAAGGCCCTTATCTTTGTTGTGATTAAAAATTACTTTAAATGATTTCATCAAAAATAAAATAGTTAAATAAATTTGAATGGAATTAAAAGTATGTAAAAATGTTATGATTTTTAAGATAACTTTCAACGTATTTTTAGTGATACGAAGGGATAATAATCACATCAAGCTCTATTCAAGGAACAGGAGGGAGGGAAATCAAATCGATTTCTAAGCTTGCTTTCTAAACAAATTTGAGTCCTGAAATACTTATATAAACAATGCTATGGTGACATCAGTAGTAACCTATAAGGAATTTCAATGAGTTGTAACTTAATTAAAGTTAATTCTCAATTATCCTGTCTAATGTAGGAGGGTAATAAGAGATAATCCCCAAATAATTATTTTATTTTAGAACACAATATAAGTTTTGTTTTCTTCTTCCTTCTATCAGATTTACTTTCATGATGTTTCAATGAATTCATTAATTGATTTAGTAGATTAGGATTATAATGTGGATTGATTACAGCCAATGGTATGCTAGTAAATTAGATCTTTAGGGGAAAAAGCCTGATTTGTAGTGTTTGCTAGTTTCTATGGCATTAATACTTCTATCAGGACCACTCTCAAGTACCAATGGGATGTCACGGATGTTGAGGTAGGAAGAGATGTACAGAATTAACTCTAGGAAGCCATAAAAACCAGCTCCCACATACCTCTGACAGAGTTTACCTCTTCAGAAGGTCTTATGCATGCCATCTTATCTCTAAGTGTATGTAAGCGCTAACTGGTCTTCTGATATTAAATCTCCCAAGATTTGAATTAAATTCAATGTCAAATTGGTGGATTGTGTCTAATTGTGAGAATTTCTAGCAGAGTGAAATTAGATTAAAGACAGGCTGGATGTTGAAGTAGACAGTCTAGGATGGAGATAGAGCTGTGATATGACTGTTAGTTTGAAGCTAGGTCTCAGCTAGTCTGTAGGACTCTTGGGCCAATGTCCTCTTATTTACTCTTATTTTTAGGCGCTGATTACTATGTGCCTGCATAAGTGATTACAGAATTAAGTACGCCTGAAATACCCTACATGAAACATCTACTACCACTTTCTGACTAAAAAATTGTTCAAATTTAAAAGGTAATTTTCAAAAGTTAATTACTCGTCATAATTACATTGTATTTACACATCAGAGGTAAACTGGAGAAAGGGCAAAATGCTTTGTTTGGGGATTTTAAAATTGAAAACAACAGACAAAATTAACATTTCCAAGTATCTGTCCCAGTCTAGAGATGCCAAGTGAGTAACACTACAAACAGATAACAAAAGTCACACCTGATTCCAGTTTACTTCTCTAGATATTTTAGGAATAATTTTTAGAAGTCAAACTTTAGAAAAAAGAAATGAGACGCCAGCTTCAAAGAGAAAAATAATGAAAAATATCTCAGTATATACTGAAAAGTTCTTTGTGGTAAGATTGATAGTAAGGTTCTTAAAAATTCATAATAGGATATCTGAAATCGTGTTTAATGTTGAAGGCATAGTCCATCTTTTAAAAGGACAAATCCCTAAAAACAAAACAAAACAAAACAAAAACCAGAAATGAAATGACAAATCCCTAGTAAGAACAGCAAGCTGAGTGGACAGGGGAGCAGCCTACCCGAGTGCAGCAATAAGGCGCATGTCTCTATGGAATTCAAAACCAGTAATGACTAACTGTCGGTCTGTTCTTAATGTTCTATGTGCTGGCAACCCAGAACAACGTCAAGTTAAAATATTCCTCCTCCCTTCCTTGACTGACTGCTCCTACCATACCTCCCTTGCTCACACTTGGTAAACTATACAAGAGTAATAATAGGAAATTTAATGTTTGAATCTACCATAACTCTAAAACACTAGCTGTCTTTCACCAAGTTAAAAGCTTCAGCACTTCATGTAACATGGCAAAATTATAAGGTTAAAAGATTCAGTGAAACTGTAAAATAGTATTCTTAAGTTTCCTGAAAGTGATCCTTAAATTAAAAACAGCGATATTTCTTTTTAGTTAAGTTGGAAAGTCATGTTTTCTACAACGAGCAAGCTGACTTAACATAGACTGTCACAGGTCACCTCACAGCCCCTGCCAGCACAGCTGACACACTCGAATATACCATTTACATACAGAAATTATTGCTTTACTGAAGAGAATGGAAAATATAAAATTATTTTTGGTTTCATCATTGTAACTCTAAAATGAAGCGAAGACTAGTTTAACAAAATGGCAAGTAGTACAAGGTCCTGGTTGAGGTTTAATGATACCTCTGCGAGGTCTGAAAAGAGTGCTTGGCTTGTATTACGTCTCAGTGTATCCCAATAGCTTCTGGAGACGAGTTCCTCGGCATCTGTTTTAAGTACCTGTAGAAGTTTTAAGAAGTACATCTGAAATCTAAAGAACAGTCACAAAGAATGATAATTTATACACTTTTAAGTCTCTTCTAGCCAACCTTGAAAAGAAAACACATTAGCTTACCTGTTTTGTTTTCTGCTGTGCACAACAGTATTATATTACGTTGCTGGTAAACCCAGGGTATTTTCAAAGGTGAAATGGTATATAACCACTATTTCCACGTACAATGTGGCTTTGTCAAAAAGAATCACATTCCTCAACCCTCCCCCGTGCTATCTACTGCAACATGCATAACTTCTAAGAAAGTGTGAAACAAAAATTTTATTCACACCTTATGTGAAGTAAATTCATTTGGACAATGTTTTAGTCATTTTGTAGCAACCTATAAAAATCATGCTTCATTTAAAAATCAATGATTACTGGCCAGTGTACATCACATCAGTGCATCAAAGAAAATGACCACATTCATATGTAGAGACATAAACTTTAAATTAATCTAAAACTTGTCAAAAAGAAATACACCAGTTTAGGTTAAACTACTCAAAGCTACTCAGGGGTTTGCTAGGTATGTCTCCTGTGAATAGATAAGGTATTTTCTAACCCTTTGCAAAGAAGGAACACCAGTTTCTGTCTTATTGGCTAATCTGAAGAAGGTGAGATCACAATTAAGAAGGGCAGTCTAACCTTCATGTGAAAACATAAACTATAAGCTTAATTTGGGTCTCTGTAAACAAACATAAGTAAATGCAGTTTCTGTCAGGATTCATCAGGGAAGATTTCACTGGTTCTGAGGCGTTGTATTTTGGTTATTATGAGAAGAAAATGCTGCATGATGTACGGAGGAGTGAGTGTCTAATGATGAGGAGAACTTTTATTTCTGTGTGTGTTAATTTTTAAGTCTGGTGCCACTAACAAAATTATAATGTGTTCGGGGGTTATTTCAAAAAACTAAGCTTTAATTCATTATTATTAATTAGAAAAACACTGCCTATTGCTCATATTTTAATAAAATCTTAATAACAAAGTACTATTTATCAGGAATCACTTATATAAACATAGACATACTTATTACCATCAGTGTAAATGCAGCAATATGTTAGAGAATCCACTCAACACCCCCTCTAGAAATAAAACAAGCTTGAACTACAGCAGTTTTAAGCCAAGTAAAATTAGCTGAATTTAGACCAAAGTTCATTTTTTATATAAGAATGGTAGAACCTCAATAAATGTTAGCTAGATTAAATACTCTGCAAATATTATCTCAATATTTTCAATTTGGATACATTTTTTACTGTAACTGAAAAGGTCAGTATAAGATAAAGAAAGGGGTGGTTAAACCTGTCCAACTAGAAAACCCCGCTGACTACACTGTTATTGAAGGGTAAGAGGAATGACGATTCACTTTGTGAAGCAATGCCTCCTTCCTTCTTCCACACTGGTCACCATCACCATTCACACACACTCACATACGTACGTACACACATCAACACTGATGACATCAGAAGGATGTTCACGACATATTAAGGGATAAAAGTAGTCTGACAAACTACATTGATATGGATCTCTATAGATAAAAATACATTTCTGAGCTTAGAAAAGAAGTAAATATATTTGGACATACTGATTATCTCTGGTGAGATTAGGATAGGTTTTATTTTATTCTTTTTGCTTTCTGATATATTAAAATATTTTAAGAATGTATATTTATCTATCAGGATCATATACTACTTTTTTCAATTAAAAAAATCTTCTTTAGAACATAACAGCTTAATAGTCCTTCCTGCATTAGCCCCAAAGATTAAATTATGATAGAATATATAACTTAATTGTTACAACTGCTGATAAATGTTGTTTTATCCAGGCAGTCTGAGAAAAGGAACAATATTCTCATAGCAACTATTGTCATTCTTTGTATTAAGGGAATAGAGCTCATGTATCAGTGATTTTTTTGGCATAGTCATAGATTCCTAAATATGTATCTGTTCAGGAGCGAGTCTTTAATTTTTAATGGCTTGGATGATGGAATTGAGAGTAAAATTTCAGAACATGCAAAACTAGTAGAAAACTTTAATATCAGAAATATATAACACAATATTTAAAATAAGCTTAAAGTAGCAATGAAAATCAGAACAGATTTTATAGCAAGAACTGCAACACAAATACAAAACCAGAATATACGCTTACAGACTAAGGAAAGACTGAGAAGGGAATGCCCAAGTATCACTAACTTAGCACTGTGGTAGCTGTGAAATGAATACTATTATGCTCTGATATGTAAATGCAGAAAAATTTACAATGACTTCCTGAAGTCTTCTCAGGGTCTTTGATTACTATATGAGCTTTAGGCCTCTACTAGAATGTTAAAGTAGGTGTAGACTTTTATTAAAAAAGGTTAAAGAAGACATAAATAGTTCAGAAGAACTTCAAAAATGGATGTCACAGGCAAAATGATGTCCCAAATGTACTGTATTCTGTAAGCTTGACACATTTCTTGCCCCCCCACCAAAAAGAGAGATACACTATAGTAAAATTGCAGAATACCAAATGCAAACAGAATCTTAAAAGTAGTAGAAAAAAAAACAAGATTAACTACAAAATAATAATTGGACTCAGAGCTGACCTTTCAATTTCAGTAATAGAAACTAGGAGACTGCAGTGATATAATTTGCTGAGAATAAATGTCAACCTACAGTTATAGATATAGTAAAATTATCTTCCCAAATAAAAGCACAGACAAATAAAGAGAAAAAAAAGAATTCATAGAAACAGAACAGATTGGTAGTTGCTAGAGGCGGGTGGGAAGGGGGTGGATGAAGATGGTTAAAAGGTACAGACTTCTAGTTGTAAGATAAATAAGTCCTGGGGATGTAAGGTACAGCATGGTGACTATGGTTAACGATACTGATGTTGGAAGTTGCTAAGAGAGTAGATCTTGAAAGTGCTCATCATGAGAAAAACAATTTGTAACTATCTGAGGTGATAAAGGTCAACTAAACTTATTACGAAAATCACTCTGCGATTATACACCTTAAACACTATAGGTGTTATATGTCAATTATATCTCAGTACAACTGGGAAAAAATAAGGGCAGAATGAAGATAATTCTAGAAAGACCCTCACTTGAGAATATGCTTTCTGAGATTAAGATTGTAAGAATTAGGAGAGAATGAGATTAAAAAGGAGATTAAGAAAGGGCAAATATGTAAGTAATTCTAAACTAATACTGATGGTATATGTTTAAAAAATCTAATTTATGGGATTAAAAAAAAAGACAAAAACAAACACTGTATAAACTCAAATATCCATGCCAGGAGGGGAATGAAAGCCTTCAAAGCACTATAATACTATTTTTAAGGAAGAGGTTACAATATAGCCTATCTAATAAGACTTCATTATTTTGAGGCATCTCAGTGGCTCAGTCATTAAGCATCTGCCCTTAGCTCAGGTCATGATCCCAGGGTCCTGGGATCGAACCCTGCATTGGGCTCCCTGCATAATGGGAAGCCTGCTTCTCCCTCTCCCACTCCCCCTGCTTGTGTTCCCTCTCTCACTCTCTCTCTCTCTGTCAAATAAATAAAAATCTTTTAAAAAAAGACTTCATTAAGTATACTTATTAAGATTTCAAGAATAACTATACAAGATACAGAAATATGGTGTCTTCTAAACTAATAGAGAAGAAAATAAAAAGAATAAAAACAAACCTTAGTTAATTCAAAAAGGAAGGTAAGAAAGGAGAAAAGAAAAGTATATAGAATGGCTAAAATCAATCCAAATAATTTAATAATCAGAGTAATGTATAGTGACTGAATCTGTCAAATTAAAAGGTAGAAATTATCAACCCACATAAAAAAGAACCAATAAAATACACAAATTATATGTTTTTAAAAAAGACATGTCAAGGATGCCTGGGTGGCTCAGTGGGTTGAGCCTCTGCCTTCGGCTCAGGTCATGATCTCAGGGTCCTGGGATCGAGTCCTGAATCGGGCTCTCTGCTCAGCAGGGAGCCTGCTTCTCCCTCTCTCTCTGCCTGCCTCTCTGCCTACTTGTGATCTCTCTCTCTGTCAAATAAATAAATAAAATATTTTTTAAAAAAAAGACATGTCAAGATATAAGGACAGAGACTGAAAAAGATGTGCCAGGCTTCTATTAATGACAGCACCAACCTTCTCATTGAGAATAACTGAAAAAGCTGGACAAAATATAAAACAGTTATATCTTCTTAAAAGCATCGTAAAGACATTATTGCCTCTGGTACTGTGTCAAGTGACGGTATAACAGCAATGGTGGGTAAAACTGCTGGTGCCTTAGTATGATGACGGCAGTGGCACCAAAGACCAAAGTCACTAGATGCTTCAGTTCCATATACACTCACGTTAAAAAAACAAAAAATTCACTTAAGAATGCACTTGCTGAAAAATAAAACTTACAATTTTTTAAATTAACCTTTGAGCACGCACCTTTTTAATTTTCAGTATGATGAAACTAGAAGCGTGCATAAAGCACTTCTGAAGTACAATGGTTGTCTCGAGAAAAAGTCTTTGTGCAAGGGTTTGTGTTGCAAGGTGAACTAGTCAATTCTTTCGTGAGCTGCTATTTTTACTTAAAAGAACAATATCTAGAGAAAGTAGTTATTCAGACTTTGCTATTTGGTGGGCATTTTTCTGAAAATGAACCAAGTGAGCCTGTCACTTCAAGGGAAACAACTGGTAGTTATTTGTTGCAGACGCATCTATGAGAACCCAGCTGTCCTCTGTTAAATCAGATATTAGAGATTCCCAAAGAATGTGAAATACCACTCTCCTCACCATGTTGTTTATTTTTCATAAAATATATTTAACTTGTGAGTTTATTATTTTTAAATGGAGTAATACTTTTAAATTTCTTAGTTTTAATTTCTACTACGGTCAATACAGATACAACCAACATAAACAAAAGCTCTTTTAGCCCTCTCTAACTTTTCAATAATGTAAAGGGATCCTGAGAAAACAATGTTTGAGAACTGCTGCTTACAGCAATAAAAGTGCATGACCTAGGATTGGATATAACCGTGCACATGAAACAGACAATCATGATGGTTGTGTTAAAGAAGAATAGAAAAACTCATTTAATATGATCCCAATCATATAAAGCACAAAATGTGTAAAACTAAACTATATTGTTGGGGTGCATGGATGGCTCAGTTGATTGGGTGTCTGCCTTCGGGCTCCCTGCTGTGTGGGGAGTCTGCTTCTCCTTCTCCCTCTGCCCCTTCCCCTGGCTTGTGTTCTCTCTCGCTCACTCTTTCTCTCAAATAAATAAATAAAATCTTAAATATATATATAAAATCTTAAAAATATATATGTAAAAAAATATATATATATGGCTGAGGATGCATTAAGTAATTAAGTAGGTGGTAAAACCACAAAGCAAACCAAAGAAGTGCTTTACACAGAAGTCATGACTGTGTTATCTTTTGGAGGAGAGGGAGGGATTATGATTAGAAAGACCTAGGAAGGGGCATTTGGGGGCATGGCAATGTTTTATTTATTGATCTATATGAGGTTTAAACTTTTATTATTAATTTTATATTTACATTTTAGTTGTAAGAAATTCCTGAACTAAAAAGTGCATTTTAAAAATAGGGGAAAGTGGGGCGCCTGGGTGGCTCAGTGGGTTAAGGCCTCTGCCTTCAGCTCAGATCATGATCCTAGGGTCCTTGGATTGAGTCCCGCATCGGGCTCTCTGCTCAGCGGGGAGCCTGCTTCCCTCCCCCCTCCCCCCCGCCTGCCTCTCTGCCTACTTGTCATCTCTGTCTTTCAAATAAATAAATAAAATCTTTAAAAAAAATAGGGGAAAGTTTCATCCTTACTAAAGAATAGAAAATAAAACTAAATAGAAAATAATATAAAATATTAATAAAAATAAAATTGGTATATTTATTTTGACAACTATATTGATTTTAGGCAAAAAACATTTCTAGAGATCTAAGGAGAGTATATAAGGGAAGATTCAATTCACTAAAAAGATTTAAGAAATGTATATTCTTATAGCAGGTAATAACAATGTTTCAAAATATATAAAACTTAAAAATAACAGAATGACAAGTAATTAACAAATCTATCATTGTAATGTACAATTTAACATACTAATTAACATATCAAGCTGACAAAAATATTAATAATGATAGAGGTTTAAAACACATATTAACCTGTTTGGTCTTATATGTAATACAACTCTGTATCTCAGTTGGAGAATACACATTCTTTTCAAACACAGACATTGTTTCAGCCCATAAAAACAAGTCCTGACACACGTCAAAAACCGTATAAAAACTGGCACATTTCTGACTACAGTGGAATTTGGGTAATTAAAATAATCTTTAAAAAACTTAAAAAAATCATATAGGACATTTCAAAATAAAATGTACTTGACTTTGCACTATTTATTCTTTTGAATTCTTTATACTTGTTTTCATTCCTGTGGCAAGATAATCAAGAGCTGAATATGTGAGAAATATGGAAAGAATCATGGTTATTTAGAACAGAAAAGGCTATAAGGTAACTATCTTCATGGATATGAAGGAGAACGCTCAGCCTTACACTGTAGCAAGAGATAATCGGGCATGAGACAGGCAAAATCTACTGTAAGAGTGATTAAATTTTCTAACAGGCTTTTACAGAGGCCACAGAATCTCTCTGGAGTCAAAGTTAGGAGGGTCCCTGCTGTTCCTGAAGGAACTTTTTCCTAAAGGTAGAATCTTAGGTTATATTCAGCTCCATGTACTGCATTCACATTAGGTACTTTGGCAGTCCAGGAGGTCTACAATTTAGGAAACTAGCACATAACCATCAGTTAATTTGTAACACTGTACTAATATATTTGTCCAATATGTACATTACAGTATTCTATATAAATTTCAGGCCAACTGAATTTTTTTCTAATTTTCAACAAATTTCTCTTGTTTGCTTGCATTTTTTTTTTGAAAATGATTATTCCTTTCTGAGCAAAATTTTTTCTGTTAGAGGAAAAAAAAGCAGTTTATGTAATCAACTAAACCCTAAGGGAGTTGAAAAGTCATGCAATCCATTTAATAAGACTGTGGATAAAAATGACATCAAGTTACACCACTTTAAAATATGCATTTTTATATTCTTAGATGGAAAAATATCTTCAGTTAACTAATAAAAATTTAAAAATTACCACAATAAAATGTAAAATCATATATTTACTCTACTATTAAATAAGTAAGCATAATGTAAGTGAAATAGGCAATTTAAATCTGTTTCTTAATATCATTCTATTAATCTCTGAGTGACTGCAATTTCTATATGTAACTTAAACTAGTACTAAGTTAGTACCTATTTCCTTTTAATGATAGTACTCTGGAATGTGTATTTTTAAATACCACATAGTCATCTACATGAAAATTATCTGAGTTTAAAGGAAAAATACAAAATGCCACAGTTGGAAAAATGGCTCATGCAATGACACATGAGATTAGAAGAATAAGTAATAAAGTCACAAGTATTATTAACATTTATTAAGTTTCAAAGGGCATATGGCATTATAATCTGTGAGATTTACTTTATACATTCTTAGAAATTTTTGAAATGATTAAAAGAGGGACATTAATATTTTTAAGACAATGCTAGACTTTTTTTAATTGAAAACAGTAGCGAATTTTGTAGTAAAAATTTAATGTTACTTGTAAGTTATCAAAACAATTAGTCATAAGGGTCCCATGGACTTGGCTTATTCTCCAACCTGTTCTAGGTCCATTCCTTAGGACTGAAGCAAGATACCCTGGGTTTATCTTGTGCCGAATCACCCTTCAGTGTATGTTCAAATCTAGAAGAGAGTTAATTTTTATAGTATGGAATTTTGATCAACTCTCCAATACAGGAGACAGCACACCTGGTTCAGAGTTGCACACTTATGACTGTAACACTTTCAAGCAGGATACTGTGTCAGTAAACCTGAATTCAAGGGCTCCTCTCAGGGGAAGTTTCTATAATTTGAAAGATCCTTCTAAGTGACGTAAGGATCCTTGGGTAAATTAAATGAATTGCACATGTTTACATTCAAAAGGGGCCATGGCCTATTCTCCGTTGTTTAGTAGCTGGGCTAACCAACAAGCTCTGACTTTCAAGGAGGGAGGAAAGAAGAAGAAAGCTTAGCATAAGAATATCCAGAAGATATTTGCAGGAACTCTCAACTTTTTCAAGAAAAGAAGAGTCTGAAAATCATAATCCTCTTTGAGAAATAACATGATACATTGATATATTAAATATATCAGGTATCATACCAGACTTTTGAATAGACCACAGGCAGTAGGCAGGCATCAAAAGTTTTAGAAAAATTTTGCAGAATACTAATGACTAAGAAGTCTTTCTATTAATATTCTCTTTATTAGAGTTGAGAAAAGACTTTATCAGATGGAGAGATCTAGTTCTTAAAATACCTGTGTTCTGCAGGAGCATAGCCTGAGAATGTGCTCCATAATTTGTATTTAACTCTTCAAATACTGCTGAAAAATATAAAGTTTTCATTATTTTACCAGAGCTTTTGGTGGTTGTTCACTCAGCTTTTCCTTAGTTTAACCTAAAGTTAAAGATACACAACGGCTCTGTAAATTTTAGTCTTCTCATAAATCTAGGAAGGAAATAGAAAATTTTGGCTTGGCTGCACCTTATTATATCCAATAAAGCCTAAACATTCTCAATAGCATATATAGCTGTATATAAAGAAATAACATTATCAGGTATAACAGGTGAGGGCTATTTACATAAAGAACATTTAAAGTATTGTACATACACTATTAGTAGGAGAATGGTATCCATAAAGTTGAAGACGCTGACATAGAGCACAAAGGGCCAAATGAAGTGTCACATTTCAGAATGAACCCAAGTATAGCAAAAGAAAAAAAGAAAAAGACGACAAAATAATCAATTAGGAAGGGCAAATCATTATGCTACATTCTATATAGAGCACACACACAATACAAGTGGGATAAATGTTAAAGATGAGTAGCAAAGTTTTTCAAATCTCATATAATTAAATATTAAATGATCTGTGCTTATTTCAACCATTTTCATTTTAACTTTCTGATCAACTACTGCTTTGAGTAAAACATTCCTCTGGAGTACACGGTTTTATTTAGACATGCTTCAGCAATTCTCTATGGGTTAGGGGAAAAATCTGGATATAGCAGCATGGCAGTGAAAATGGTATGAGAGATCTGGAGTGGAATCTTGTTCTGTTGTTAGTGCTGGGATCTTAGGCAAGTTAATGAACCTCTCTAAGATGGCTTTCCCGTCTGTAAATGGTATGATACTTACCTGACAGAAATCTCATGACTAAATGGGAGTAACATTTATAATGGATACAGCACAGAGTGTCTCGAGAAATGTTATGTTCCCTTCTTGCCTTCTGACGCATATACTGTGAAGTGGCTACATGTTTTAGCTCATTTAATCCCCATAACAATCCTATGTGGTCATTACTACTATTTATCCCCATTGTACAAATGAAGACTGAAGGCACAGGCAGGGTAGAGACCTGTTCAAGGTCGCCCACACGAAAAATGATAGAGCTAATATTCAGATGTTGAAAATATGGCTCATAAATCCGTTATACTGTCTCTCTAATGTAATCAATGTATTTTTACTATATACTAAACTTCAATGGTTTAAAAACTCAAAAATCACATCAGTTCAATTTTGCATTATTTAAAATGTGGCAACAATTAACAATAAGTTACCACTAATCATCATTATTGTTAAACATAGTAACAAATATTTGTAAAGAGCTATACTGTCTTAGAATGCTGTTTATTTAGTTTAGAGGTACACTAAAGATTATTTCTTAATAGCTTTAAGGAATAGTTTTGATAGCTAAATTACGTAAATAAATTTCAGGAGCACTAATTAAACTCTAAGATAAATACCTATGAGGTACTTTAGACCAATGACTCTAGTAAGCATTTCTTTACATATAAACAAGTTATACAATATGTTGTTTATAAATTTTTTATCTGTTCTTTAAAACAAGTCTCCTTCTCCATATATTTGCTAGAGAATGTGTCACTGACCAGTATGCATATGAAATTATACAATTTAGGGTATGCTGATATAATTTAAGTTTCATTAATTCAGATAGACTTTTGCTAATTAACCCAAGGTTAATGAGGTTTTACTATATTACTATTATGAGCTATTTGCATTAAATCAGCATTAACTTTACTTGGGCTGCAATAAAGCTCAGAATCAAGCTTCGTGCTGACACTAATTTCTCCCATTGTGGGTTGTCTGCTATCATTTCTCCCTTTCCTCTCTCCCTTTGTTACTTGACTTACGTATTTCAGTAAATGCTAATGATTAAAATAGTATTGTGTTTTTCTTGGAAGATCCACAAGTCCTTTCCTGGAAGTAATATAAATAAACAAATAAATAAAACAGTTAAATTTCTGAAACTATTGTAAACACTGTGTTTCAACTATGCTCAAATTAGAAAAAAAAGATTTCTATCCATTGAAACACGATCTATTCTATCACTGAGGTATATCAAAAGATTAATAAACATAGTTCAACTTCCTAAATAATATTTTATTAACAACTTGTCTATCCAGTTTAGTTAATCGATCAAATTAAAACAATTGCTTACTCTTTCAATATGCTATCTACAGAAAATAAAATTTATGAAGTTATTTAATTCTCTAATGTTATTTGCTAATATTCTAAAAAAAGGCATTTATGAGGCTAATTCCTATGGGATTTATTGATTATAATTTAAAAACCATGAGACCTAAGTTAGAGAATTCGTAATGCTCCTTTTAATTCCTGGCTAACATTGTATCAGCTCTTCGATTTTTTAAAAGTGTCCTCCATAAGCTTTGTCAAATTAGAATATTGAGGGTGGCTCAACAAATATTGATAATTATATCACAGCCAAATATACTATGAAATAATAGGTATTTCATATTCTGATAATCTGATTTTATTAATATAAATAAAAATATACCCTTCACCTATTGGAATTGAATATGGCAACATCTGCTACAGGTTTATAACCTAAGTTTTTAAAAAACTTAATACATATCCTTATAACAATGAAAATAATAAAAAACATTGCAACTCTGAAGTTAATTATTTGAATTCTAAGTAGATTAACTAAGTATGGCACAGGGTCACTAATTTGCAAAGGAAGCAGTTACATTTACATCTCAACAAAACTGAGTTTCTGCTATCCAAGTACTAGATTAAAAAATATGCTATAGTGGGTAAAAGTATAGTTTGGGAGCGGCCTAGCCATGGACTCCAATCTTGGCTTTGCCATAATTACAGATAATAAGAGAACTATTGGCAGATTAAATGAGAAAAGGCATGCAAAGCATCTACTACGGTCCCTCAAAGTAAGATCTCAGAACCTGTTTGTTACTTTTATTATATAAACCTGGGATACTGTCAGACCGAAATACGTGGGATAAACAAAAAGAAAACCGCTAGGACAATAGAGGGAAATGTTGCTTACTTAACTCTACCTTCAGAATAAGTTGAAAACATTACTCATCTGAGAAGAGCCTAAGAATTCAAAAAACATAATATTCCTTGTTTTTGCTTCAACATTCACACGGCTATAGTGCCACTAAATTCACTCACATGTGTAATTAAATCTTTGCAATTCACCTTTAAATTTTTTCATGCATAATGATCTGTGTTCATCTATCATATGATATACCCTTCAACTCTCATGGATAACAACAATATGGATGAAAATGATATAATGAGTGGGATTATGGACACAGATGTTTAATATCAATATTTGATATAATATTGATACAGATGCATAGAAATCTGAAGCAAATTTTCTACATAAGAACTTTAGAAAGTTTTCCTGAAAGGGACAGCTCCAAAGTTATAGACTTTAATCATTGCTTTTCAACATGAATAAAATAATTCTCAGCTAAAAAACCCACCTTAAACTACTATAAAGTATTCTTACCAGCATTGCACGCTTTTCTTCATCTCCCTTTGTTTCTCTCTTTTCATTTTTTTTCCTGAATATCTCTTGAAGCTGAAAGAGAAAGTGATCAAGAATCAAATATCCAGTGAGTTTCTGGGTACCTACTTACCACTCTGTGCTAGGTACATTCTAAAAACAAAGAATAAGCTTCATCTATGAAGAAGAGTAAAACTACTACAGATACATTTTCTGATACCAATTTTTTTTTTTCCTGAGAAGAAGAAAACACACACTTTGCTACTGGCAGCCTGTTGGTTCAATTAAACATACAAAATTATAGCTTTACTTTATCTCTAAGACATAAAGACAGGGAGTCTGTGACGCACAAATAAAAGAGATGAAGCCTACCGGGGTAGAAAGAACACTGGAAGGGAATTCAGGGACTCTGGGTGTGAGCCCATCTTCTCTCACATACTAATTTTATGATGATGGACAGGTCACACATCCCTCGTGAGGCTCTAATTTACTCATATATGAAATGAGGATGCCCTCTAAGGTCCCTTTCAGGTAACTGCACACTGTGATGAAAGCATGGGCTCTGCATATAACCCCTTGGGCAAATTACTCTAATTATCCGAGGGATTGTTTTCCATATCCGGAACATGGAGATAATTCCGTACTTTAGAGGAATATTTTTTCCTTCTCCAGCTTTACTGAGGTACAATCACCAGGTCTTGTAAGAATGCTGTGCAGGGTAAATATTACAGATAGTTACTCAGCACATTGCCTGCACATAGTAACCGCTCAAGAGATGTCAGTTGTATTTTCAGTATATTATTTCCTCTTTAAAATCCCATTTGACAAATGGAAGCCTAATCCTACCTCTATCACAGCTTTCTGGGGAGGTCATTGTTCTTGGCTGTATAACTTGAACAGCTATCTTAAGTCTTCATTTCATTTTCTAAGGCAATACTTGAAAGTCAAATAAAATGTTTTACCTCCCCAGATATGTAATAACACAAATACAGTACAAAGTCTGAATGATTTTGTTAACAAATACATTCATTTTCACAATTTTTCTTAGTGAAAAGAGTTTTTAGCAAGGGTCATTTATAATCATTTTATAAGAAGGCACAAGAATCATTTTAGATTCTCTAGAATCTAGATCTCTAGAAGGAAGTCAGATGGACTCTACCTCCTGCTTTCAGGAATTTTCTTTGCTGTTTACAAGCAAATACAAACAACAAACAAAAAACATCACTTATGAGGCAGCAGTACAGCCACTGCAAAGAGCAAACTGCAGCCCCTGTAAGAGCAGAGAAGGGAAACAAGTTCTAGGTGAACGTTTGTACCTCCCATCTCCAGAAACAGACAAAGGACATCTATACAGACACATTTCAGTGCACTGAGTTCCAAAAGTTATTCTTTTAGTTGATGGGGTAGAATATGACAGTGTTGCCACAGAAAATTTATTAAAAATTATTTAGATTACTAGGCCCATTTTGAAAATCCTAAAATACAGTTTTATGCTATCAAAACAAAACTATATTAAATGAAATCTGTTTATTTTAGGGTATTAGGAATATATGTCTATCTTTGCAGTGAAACTGAAAACTCTCACCTCCCCATCAACCTGAAAAGCACTCGAATGATGGGTCCTTCACAGTTTCAGGTTCCAATGTTGTAGCTCAGGGACTGTCCCCAGGCAAGGGCTACTTGGGTGTTAGAGTAAGCCATCTAATAGATCCCAGTAATTAATCTGCTTGGTTCCTTTTGAATACCTACTGATTATGACAAGGATTTTTGTCTCTTCCCTATTCTACCATAGAAAAGAATGATTTTATCGTTTCTCTTCCATATTCCAGCCTCTGGGGAAAATACTAAGTTGTTTAAGAGGTTTTGAGAGGGATTTTTAACTGCTTGTTACAAAGAAAAACAGAAAATAAAATGGCTATTTATATGCCATCTCTCCTTTTAACTAGGAAATATAGGTAAATACAGAGCTGAACATAAATGTTAAGGGTAGAACTTGTTACTGTAAGGATCTCTACTCTGGAGAAAAAAATTAGAATAGGCATTTTGCCACAGGTGCAGGATCCATGGTAGAAAGAAACAGGACAATTCTGGAAGGGAGAATGGCAAGATGAATGAGCCTCTGATGATGTTGCCAAACCGGCACCAAGCTACACGAGTCAGGGGAGAAAGACTGAAGGCACATACCTAAGAACAATCTTAATTCTCCTTACTTTAGTTCAAAGACCAGTGAAGGGAATAGCAAAATGAGGACAAGAATGGAATATAAGGTAGTCATGAACAGAAGAGAAAGGCAGAAAGAAAAATCACGGATCCTATTATGAGAAGGAAGGGAAGTTCCTGAGAGAAAGAGCTGTGGCTGGGGGCTGGCACGATGGGGTCTGAGCATAACTGAGCATATTCCACACCTCTGGGCTGCTTGTTATCCATCAGTGGAAAATGTGACCCACTTCGAACATTCAAAGACATGTAAACAACTATAATCATCTTTCTATAATGAATACAATTTATACCTTTATAATATAAAAATTATTTAAAGTACATGACACTATACTTCTTTATTAAATTAAAGTGAAAGCATAAATTTTCACTCTTCCTCCTACATTATTCCAAATAATGCAAAAACATTAAGTGTATAAATAAATATTTAATGATGACGCGCAGCATATAATATACATACCACCAAAAATTCCTTTTTATCCACCATCTCATTGCCATCAGTGTCAAACATGTTGAAAGCTATTCTAAAACCTGCATGTGGCTCTGCCAGAAAGAACAGAAAAGTACTTGTGAAGTGGAAAAATGTTTTTCAAACGGCGTTGTAAATAGTTAATTATACGCTGTACAAAAATGCTTTCTTTGACCAAGAAATTAAAAGCAGAAATTACAAACATTACTATTAATGAAATGTAATAAAAACTATATATGTATACATATTTCTGCTTCATGTATTAGCAAACTTAGTAACAAAACTAATAATACACTTTAGAAGTATTTGTCTGACACCGGTTGCGCAGCAGACAGTATAATTTAACTACCTTAACTTCTGAATATTAACACTTCTTTTTGTTATCCCAAGTCTGTCAGGATTGAAAGGAAAATATCAAATCATCACACATGTTCAATACTTAGAACAAAAGAAAAGAAATAAAAATACGACACAGTGGACCAATCCTGATTCTTAGTAAAATCAGAACAGAAATGACCTATGAAAATAAATGTCAAGCGCAAGAGATTACATATCGGGTTTAAACTTCCAGAAGCTTCAAAAGCAGAAATATAAAAATTAAAGATGCTTGAATATTTCTGAATTTCCCTAAATTACAAGGACCAATTGCTTTTCTGAGAAAGAAACACTTTTACACACAATGAATGGCTTTAATTTTATGAACCTTATGATGAGGTTCAATTCCTTTTTCCCTTCAAAAGCATAAAGAAAACCTCAACAGAAGAAAACTTGAACAGGTCCTTCAAAGAGGAGCTCAGTGCACAATGCCTTTGAGAAACATCTGACCCTCTCATTTTTTAAGATTTCATACATTCATTTATTTGAGGGTGGAGGGCGCGCGCGCGCGCACACACACACGCGCGCGCGGGCACACATGCACAGGAGGGTTAAAGTGGTAGAAGGGGAGGGAGAGGGAGAATCTCAAGTGGACTCCACACTGAGTGCAGAGCCTAATGCGGGACTGGATCTCAAGACCCTGAGAGATCATGACCTGAACCAAAACCAAGAGTCAGTAGCTTAACAGACTGGTACACCTAGGTGCCCCTCTGACCCTTTCTTTTGAGATGACTGGCAAAAAGTTTTGAAAAGGGGCCTCCCACAGATACATTTGGCATTACCTGTTGTAAAGTCTTGAAGCTAGCAAAAGAGAAGCATGTAACCCCACTTTCTTAACCAGTAATAGCTGTCTCTGAAAATAATGGAAACAGAAGCCAGTCTTCTATGCAAGCTCATTTCTGGCATACAGTTTACGAACTGAAACTTACTTTCATTAGCATTCAGTTGAGAAAGAAATAAAAAATTTCATCATCTCTAATAACTAAGCTTTAAGCTTTAAAATGATCTTGAAAAGACACAATGAAAAGAAGTCCTCACTGTTTGGAAGGGAAAATGAAGTGAAAATAATAAATAGCAAAGAGGAGAGAACCATAGACAAGTAAGGCAGATTCCCTAGCCCACTTCCTGCCAGCTCTGTTTTCAACATTTCTCTTGGTTCTAATCTAAAATATCCCACAAGTTTTCAATTCAAATTCCCAGAAGTTTCTAAAATAGGTCCTGAACTCCAAAGGAAGATTCACTGCATCCAAAGATCCTACCTTTCCATGTAAGCAAAACCACCATGTGTTTTTTTCCTACACTCTTACCCACACCCTGTCCCATCTCAGCAAGTGCCTTTCCTAACCAGTTCTATTATATTCTCAGCTGTCACTCTGCCAGTTCAGGTATTTCAAACTCACAGTTTTGCAACCAAAGGTGTTCTATGGCTAACAACATAATTCTTTCACAAGTCTCTGAGACACTCCTTGGCACTCCTCTAATTTTCATGGAGTATTTATCATTGACTAGATTTGAATCATAATGGCTTCCAGTCTGGAACAATCTCAGATGGTCGTATTACTAACTGCACAACACTTCTTGTTCTTCAGCACCAACATTTTAATTTCATTTTGAGTCCAGCAGGAAAAAATTCAAGGAAAAATAAAGGATGATAATTTTCAAAATTTATATGCACACATGTATATCCCCCCCAAATCCCCCAAACTTCCTGTTACAGAACTCCAACATAACATCATTCATTACTAAAGTCAGAATAACACAATGGCCCTCACTTTTCTGATCATAGAAATACAAGGAATTTTATGACTTGTTTCTAATGACAGAGTTTCACTGATAATTATTATTTCCAGACATCTCCACAAATCTCCACAAGCAGAAATCCCTCTAGCAATATTCTTTCATTTCTTTTTTTTTACTCATTCACCAACTAGTTTTTGAGAGGCTACCATGTGCTAGACACTGTTCTTGATACAGAAATGGACAAAAAAGAGAAAATCTTTGCCATCATGGACCTTGCATTCAAGTATGGGGAGACAGACAAAAACACATAAACCAATAAAGAAATACTTTCAAGTAGTTTTAAGTGTTATGAAGAAAATAAAACATGGTAAAGGGATAAAAAAGGAGAGGTAAGAGAGGGAGATATTTTAGGGAGGATAGTCAAGAAGGGTTCACATTACACATTCAAACAAAACCTGAATAATGTTTATTATCACGAGGATCTTGAGGAAAGAGCACTGATGGCAGAGGGAGCAGAAAGTACAAATTCCTGAGGTGAGAATTCAAGGAACAGAAAAGCCAGGTGGCTGGATCACAATGAAAAATAGCAGGTAAGTTCCTGCATTAAATGCATTAAAATTTAACTGAAATCATTAGTAAGCCTTTCATATATTTCATAAAAATTGCTGCATATGAGAGGCAGAGAATAACAAAGCTGTTTCAGGACATACGACTGGTATTGTGATACACTCATTAGTTAGGAGACTCATTCTTTCACACTAGTCTTAAGAAATAGGTGATTTCAATGAGTGTAGCAGGAAATTTACAAATCCCTAAATGACCTGACCTTTAGGCTTTTAAGTACACCAAAAGGAATGATATATGATATAAAATGTATAATTTATGAGCATTTTATTACTATGCTATATGTCATAAAAACATTTATGTCTTTGACTCTTGATAGTGCTATGCTTATTAGCATTTGCTTATAACATTTAGACATGAGTGTTACAAAATAACCGTGGATAAACCTAAAGTGATTTTCAATAGTAAGAGAATCTAAGATTTGTTTTCCAAGATTCTGATTTAAAAAGAAAACTGTATCCAAGAGTAGACTTAATGAGACACTTACTTGTTAAAATACATAAAAGAAAAAGATACTCTGTGTAAGAAATCACACCTAGAAGAAAAATAGTATTAGTAATGCTATATATAAAATATTACTTTATCAAGCAAAATATTATTCTTACAGTAACAATAAGTAACAATAAGGAACTTACCATTTTAAAGAACATGCTAAATATTGTTTTAAACAAGACTAAACTATTAAAAAAATCACAGCAAAAGAAGCAACAAAACTATTTTTAATTTGTTTCACAATGCTTCTGTAGAAACCCATGCAAAATTCCCATTAATGCTTGTAGATATATTGGCAAAGAAAGCAAAATTACATTGTTTATTTATAACCCTAACTTTAAACTTGTTGCTAGTTTGCAATGGATGAATCTAACATAAAATAAAAAGGCTGAAAATGCTTAAACTGTAAAGTGCTTAATTACTTCTTAATAACTCAAAAAATTTAGATATTCTTGCTTACAAACATGATTTCTGTAATTGTATTTAAAAAACGAAACTCTGTATTTATTACTTTTCTGCTTTCAGGTTATCATTATTATTTTTGACAAAGTTAATTCTTCTGTTAAATGTACTCTAAGAAGTTTTTGTCTTAATTATACGGCTTACACTTTCTGAATATTGGATCTCGAGTACTCTGTAATCCCAGAATTGCTAAGTTTTAAAGGAGTTTGTTTGGAGTAAATACAAATATATATTCTATTACTCAAATTCCTGCCTTTAGATGTAACGCCCCAAACTAGAACTAATGCTTAACTGAGTTTCCAGGTGGATCCTGAGAAAATTAAAATCAGGAATAAGACAGTAACACTTCTCTACGTATCTGACAGTCCTAATGTTTAGTAAAAGATATACGAAAATCCTTAAATAATCAAATTGTGAACCTTGAAAGTCCATTTTACCTGACGCTCTTTGAGGCTACCCTCTTTGTTACAGAACAAAGAGAAGAGGAGTCACTGTCAGGCAGTTTGTCAGAGACTTGAAGGGAACTAGCTAGAGGCCCTGAAAGCATTCCCTTCTTTTGTTTATACTACAATATTGTGACCTATAGACAGATAGTTCTGGTTGACTGCCATGAATGTTATGGGAGAAAGATTCTGGAATGGACAAGGTATATAAAAGATACAATACCTGGATTCCATAGGGGATCCCTCACAGAAAAAGAAAGAAGAAAGGAAAAAAGGAAGAAAGAGAGGGAGGGAGGGAGGGAGGGAAAGTAAAGGAAAGGAAAGGAAGAGGATGAGGAAGAGGAAGAGAGGGAGGAAGAAAGAAGGGAAGAAGGGAAATGGGATTGGGAAGTCGACTCTATGTCTCTACAATCCCATCTCATTCACTGTTCTAATTGACTTGGTGGAATACACAAGAGATGCTGGTTGGCATAAAGAAGTTTAATAACTACTATACATCTTTTATTTGATAATTAACTCAAGATTTCCCTCAGTGAACAATTAACAGTGAGAGTACTAATCATAATTATCATGGTAGGTACTTGTCTGTAGGACCAAATGGTTTTTGAGGTGGTGTAATCCACAGACAAGAACAAAGTGAAACTTATGATATAATTAATAAAAATGATCAAGGAAAAGAGAAAATACTACTAAACACGAACTGTAGATTCTTAATGCTTTCCAATTACAAAAATGGAAAACTATTAGGCTCACCTTTTAATTTAAAGGCCACTCAAGATCAAAAACTAAAATAAAATAAAAATAAGTATGCTAAGCATATAGTAATAATGTTGTGATCTTTAGAAAAAGAGTAAGAAAGATGTAAACTAGGTTTCTTTTGAAAATTCAATAAAAATAGTTCCAAGGGAAGTTCCTTAAAAATATTATACAGTTAGCTCCTATTATCATGATACATTATACAGCTGGCTGCTATAACTAAGTCTGAAATACCTGTTTTCATAAATGTTGCGTATCAATTAATTTTTTGTAAAACTGCATAACATTTTCTTGCTGGGTAGTATTTTTAAGCAGATAAAATTCATTTGCAAATTAATCTTCAATAGCTCTCAAGATTTAGCTTTTAAAATTCCTTTGTTGCTTAAACCTATTTATAAAAAAGCAAAGCTCTCTGTGATATTCTACTTTGCCTAACCTAATGGTTCTAAAACTTTTTGTGTACATGGAATCCTTCGATAATCCAATCACCATGACATAGCTCTGCACTGTCCTATAGGGTAGCCATTAGTCACATGGGGCTACTTAAGTTTAAAACAAATAAAATTAAATACAATAAAAAATTCAATTTCTCTGTTACAATAGCCACATTTCAGGTGCTTAAAAACCCACATCTGGCTAGTGGCTATTATGCGAGACAACACAGAAATAGAACATTTCCATCACTACAGACAATTCTGTGGGATAGCACTGAATAGATCATTTCCCCTGAAAAACATGCAAATATGCATATAACATAAAGATTAGGACAAGCCTAAACCCAGTGCTTCCAGATTCAACTTTTTTTTTTTTTTTTTTAAATTTACTTGACAGAGATGTCAAGTAGGTGGAGAGGCAGGCAGAGAGAGAGAGAGAGAGAGGACGAAGCAGGCTTCCCGCTGAGCAGAGAGCCTGATGCGGGGCTCAATCCCAGGACCCTGGGACCATGACCTGAGCAGAAGGCAGAGGCTTTAACTCACCGAGCCACCCAGGTGCCCCCAGATTCAACCCTTTTTATAACTACAAGGAATTTCCTTTTTCCATGCATTTATTTTTCTCAGGTTATACTTGATCCAATTTGTATTTTCCCATGAGAGGTATTAAATGAATATTTTTAAATTTGCTAACTTATCTTTCTGAGCTTTGAATTTTCCTGATCCTATTATCCCACCCTAAGATTTGAATGACAATCTTTAAGACAACTTCCAGGAAAAAATTTCTAAGAGCTTTAAAGATACCATGTCCCTAATTTTGCAAAGATTTTAAAACCCTAGTTATGAAAAACTACAATGAAAGTTAAGCTGTCTACCCCTTTCAGATTCCATGTGAAGCAGGTGGAAGCAATTTGAATTTCTAATTCTACTCAGATAAAATACATGGATTATAATTATCCTTTAAAATATTTGTCTTCATGCTACAGCATAATTATTTTCAAAACCCAGTCAGTATCTGTTAAAATTGGTGAAAACGAGAAAGTTAATTCTTTATATAATTTAACATTTTTATTTTGTATATTCTTCTATTTGAAAATACAAAAAAAGTCTATTTACAAGAAAAATTCCTTTTTAAGATTAAAGAGATTTTATTAATTAGTCCTTTCTCTAAATATGTACAAAAAGTAAAGTGTAAAAGAAAACGGCAATAAAAGCTACATAACTTGTGAGGAAATACATGAATTAACAACTTAGCTTAGATACATAGATATGGTCATATAGTAGGTTGAAAGGTGGATTTTGCAGTGAGTGTTGTTTTTAGAAGAAACATGTTCAAACTGGGTGATCAAAAGACATATCCAATAAGTTCTTCCTAGTAATTATTACATTTTTAAAAATGTATAATCTCCTGGAAGTAAAAAGGAAGAAAAATAGTTGGAGATCAATATTTTTGAAAAATGCTTTCTGTCATTAAATATAACCCTCACTACTCAATATGGTTGAAAAATAATTTTTTAGTCCTAAAAGTTCACTTTCTTCAAAAAATCTGAAAGACATGAAAAATACATATAAATAAGAAATATCTTTAATCCTGCTACCCAGAAATAATCATTAATATTTTGGTGTTTTTCTTTTTGTTTTTTTCTCTATGCACACACATATTTAACTGTTATATTAGGTAAAAGAGAAATAAATATAGAGTATAAATAATATAGTGTCCATTTTAAAATACGTAAGTACTGAAGTTAACTTACCTCTTTCTTTAAGATTACGAAAAAGCTTTGATGAGCCTTTCCAAACTGGTGGTGTTTCTGAGAGCATTTGATTTAATTCCTATAAGGTATCATAACATTGATTAATAGGTATACCACTTACTTGTAAAATAGATAAAAAATATTTAAATGCCTTATACAAAAAATTCTCTACTGAAAAGACCCGAGACATGGCTGTATTTATTCTATTCTATACCTGTGGTTCGTTGAACCCCCAAACCCAATATTTGTCCAACAGTCTGAATATAAAATAAATCATAAAGAAGTTATATTTAATTCAATTAGAGCTACCAAAAATTTCAAATAAATTTAGCAAGTGGAGGAATACATGTAAAATAATGAAGTTAAGACAACGTAGTGAGTGTAAGTTCAGGAACTAGTTAGGAAAGGATAGTTTCGTGAAAGTTGTAAGTAAAGGTGGATTTGCTACTCAAGGTCAGAGATGATAACCTGGTTTCATATACTGTCTCTTTTCTGTAGCCCTCTTGGATTTAGGGAGCTTTGTGGAGGAAGTAAATGGATCGAGGATCAAATTGGGAAAGAACGAAGAATATTTTAGTAGTGACTCAAAGAGTACTGACGTCAGATGGAGTACTGGGTGATTATGACCAATGTTTGCATGCATTTTCGTTTTCTAATTTTAACTTACATATTCAGTAAAGAACACGGACTTCAATTGCTTAGTTAGCCCTTTTTGTTTGTTTTTAAATCAAACTGCCACAGTATGTTGGGGAGCTATTTTAAAATTTAAACATTTGAATCATTGTACAGCTGCTAAAGGAATTTTGAATTTATTGTGCATACTGAGTTCAAAATAATTAAAAGAAAAATTATATTTTGGTTAATTGCAAAGAAAAATTATTAAAGGATTTGATGAGATAAACTGAAATAATTTGAAATAAAAAAGTAGTCTGCTAAGTAAACACTGAAAAACACTGGAAACCACTTCTATTTCCAGACCTGATTCTTGCTACTCAAAGTGTGCTTCCCCAATAGCCCAGACATAACCTGTAAGCTTGTTCAAAAAGCAGAATTTCAGTTCCCATCCCAGACCTACTGAACCAGAATGTGTATTTTTAACAAGAACTCTAGATGATTTTTCCCCCCACATTCCAGACAAACCCTTCCTGATGTGGTTGTACCTAAAAATGTTCTGTGACATTATAAACTGGTTTTTTTTTTTTTCTTCATTACAAAGCTGAGCTGACAGGCAAATAAGGACACCGTGGATGCCAAAGGCAGGAGATGTATTTTTAGAGGGTTTATGGATTCCCTGAAGACCATCTGTGAACCCCCCTTTCACTTCCTTCATAGTGCTATCTCCGCACTGCAGATGCCTCCAGACAGTAATGTCTGATCAGAGTAGGAATAGCACAGAGGGAAGAATTCAGGTATGAATAATGATGAGAAACTGGAATATTTACTGCTTAAACAACAATAAACTCATAAATATTTTTGTTAGTGCAAGAGATTAAAAAGAACACTTTGTAAATATATTATATACTTTAATGTATAATGTATCCATTACATAATATTTTCTTTCTCCATTTTAACTGTTTCCAATGTATTCAACTTCATCTCTTCTAGCTTGAAGGCAGCTAGAGTTTACAACTTAAAAAAAAAATCATAGCTACCTTTTACTGAGTGCCCTCTATGTGCCTGACACTATGTAATTTCTCATTTAATTTTAATTAATAATCCTACTTATGCATATTTTACTGAGACTTAAAGAGGATAAGAACTCACCCACTACTAAATGACTGGCCAGATCCTTACTGACTAAGCAGTTTATTTATCAGCTTCTTCTGGTCTGGATTATCTAATTAACACACTGATCTTTGTCTTCAGTTCACTTTAAGAAGTTTTAAATTGTATTAAAATCTGTATTTCCATTCAGACTGGGAATATCCCTCCCCATTCCCAGTGCCTAGATCTTGGTTTCTTGCACACAGTAGTATTATCATAATAAATAATTTGGGGCATCTGGGTGGCTCAGTCAATTAAGACCTGTCTGCCTTTGGGTCAGGTCATGATCTTAGTGTCCTGGGATGGAGCCCCACCTCAGTGATGTTCCCTGCTTGCAGGAAACCTGCTTCTCCCTCTCCCCTGCTGCTTGTGATCTCTCTCGCTCTCTCTTTCTCTCAAACAAATAAATAAATAATCTTTTAAAAAAAGATAATTTGGTTGGCGTTTGCCCCTGGTTCCTGGAAGATGCCATATCCTTGAATCACGGTTGGCTATAGGATGACCCAGGAAGGCTACTGATCGCCAGAAAGAACCACCATGGGATTAGAAGGTTGGGGCTCTAACCTCTCCCTACCTTTGGGGAGGGGTAGGGAAAGGGACTGGGGATTGAGTTCAATCACTTGGCCAATGAATCGATCGATTATACCTACATAATGAAACCTTCAATAACAACTCAACACCAAGCTCGGTGCACATTTTCACTAGTAAATATACTGACATGTCAGGAGGGGTGGCACACTTCTCCATGGGATGAAGGCATGGAAGATCTGTGTTCAGGATCTTCCTGTACCTATCCTCAGAGTCTCTTCATACAGCTAGTCCTGATCTGTGTCCCTTAAAATAATTATAAGCTATTAATTATAAATATAGAATGTGCTTGAGTTCTGAATCAGTCTAGCAAATTATTGAACTTCAAGGGGATTTATGGGACCTCTTGGATTTGTAGCCAGTTGGCCTGAAGCGTGGGGTGCCTAGGGACACTTGAACTTGCAGCTGGCATCTGTAATAAGGGCAGTCTTGTTGGGGACTATGCCCTTAAATCTGTGGAGTCTGACACTAACTGGGTAGTTAGCATCAAAGTTATATTGCATATTGCAAGTTGGTACTAAATAGATATTTGCTGTATCAAATTCATTTTCCTAGAATTACAGTAGTCTTGTAAAATTTATGTAAGTATAATTTTGTCTTATTATATAGTTAATATATATGAATTATAGGAAAATTAGCAAGTGTAGAAAATAAAAACTAATTGCAATCCAGGACTGAACCATAATTGAAAGTTTTATTTAAATCCATTTAGTCTAATTCTCTCTCTAGGCATAATTATATAGCTTTTTTGTTGTTGTAGCAAATATTAAATTATTTTCTACATACTGTTTTGTAACTTACTCTTTGTACTTAATACTTCTTGGGCATATTTTCCTGCCAAATATTCTTCACTGCATTTTTTTTTGCCATTTTTAAAAATTTCTTTTCAGCATAACAGTATTCATTGTTTTTGCACCACATACCCAGTGCTCCATGCAATACGTGCCCTCCCTATTACCCACCACCTGTTCCCCCAACCTCCCACCCCTGACCCTTCAAAACCCTCAGGTTGTTTTTCAGACTCCATAGTCTCTTATGGTTCATCTCCCTTCCAATTTCCCTCAACTCCCTTCTCCTCTCCATCTCCCCATGTCTTCCATGTTATTTGTTATGCTCTACAAATAAGTGAAACCATATGATAATTGACTGTCTCTGCTTGACTTATTTCACTCAGCATAATCTCTTCTAGTCCCATCCATGTTGCTGCAAAAGTTGGGTATTCATCGTTTCTGATGGAGACATAATACTCCATCGTGCATATGGACATCTTCCTTATCCATTCATCCGTTGAAGGGCATCTTGGTTCTTTCCACAGTTTGGCGACCATAGCCATTGCTGCTATAAACATTGGGGTACAGATGGCCCTTCTTTTCACTCCATCTCTATCTTTGGGGTAAATACCCAGTAGTGCAATTGCAGGGTCAAAGGGAAGCTCTATTTTTCATTTCTTGAGGAATTTCCACACTGTTCTCCAAAGTGGCTGCACCAACTTGCATTCCCATCAACATTGTAAGAGGGTTCCCCTTTCTCCACATCCTCTCCAACACCCGTTGTTTCCTGTCTTGCTAATTTTGGCCATTCTAACTGGTGTAAGGTGGTATCTCAATGTGTTTTATTTTGAATGTGTTTTAATTTGAATTTCCCTGATAGCTAGTGACGATGAGCATTTTTTCATGTATGTCTTCATTGGAGATTGGATTTGTATGTCTTCATTGGAGAAGTGTCTGTTCATATCTTCTGCCCATTTTTTTATATGATTATCTGTTTTGTGTGTGTTGAGTTTGAGGAGTTCTTTATAGATCCTGGATATCAACCTTTTGTCTGTACTGTCATTTGCAAATATCTTCTCCCATTTTGTCGGTTGCCTCTTTGTTTTGTTGACTGTTTCCTTTGCTGTGCAGAAGCTTTTGATCTTGATGAAGTCCCAAAAGTTCATTTTCGCTTTTGTTTCCTTGGCCTTTGGAGACATATTTTGAAAGAAGTTGCTGTGGCTGATATCGAAGAGGTTACTGCCTATGTTCTCCTCTAGGATTCTGATGGATTCCTGTCTCACGTTAAGGTCTTTTATCCATTTCGAGTTTATCTTTGTCTACGGTGTAAGAGAATGGTCAAGTTTCATTCTTCTACATATAGCTACCCAGTTTTCCCAGCACCATTTATTGAAGAGACTGTCTTTTTTCCACTGTATATTTTTTCCTGTTTTGTCGAAGATTATTTGACCATAGAGTTGAGGGTACATATCTGGGCTCTCTACTCTGTTCCACTGGTCTCTGTATCTATTTTTATGCCAGTACCACGCTGTCTTGGTGATCACAGCTTTGTAGTAAAGGTTGAAATCAGGTAATGCGATGCCGCCAGTTTCGTTTTTGTTTTTCAACATTTCCTTAGCAATTCGGGGTCTCTTCTGATTCCATACAAATTTTAGGAATATTTGCTCCAGCTCTTTGAAAAATACCGGTGGAATTTTGATTGGAATGGCATTAAAAGTATAGATTGCCCTAGGCAGTATAGACATTTTAACAATGTTTATTCTTCTGATCCAAGAGCATGGAACAGTCTTCCATCTTTTTGTGTCTTCTTCAATTTCTTTCATGAGTGTTCTGTAGTTCCTCAAGTACAGATCCTTTACCTCTTTGGTTAGGTTTATTCCCAGGTATCTTATGGTTCTTGGTGCTATAGTAAATGGGATCGATTCTCTAATTTCCCTTTCTGTATTTTCATTGTTAGTGTACAAGAAAGCCACAGATTTCTGTACATTGACTTTGTATCCTGCCACGTTACTGAATTGCTGTATGAGTTCTAGTAGTTTGGGGGTGGAGTCTTTGGGGTTTTCCATATAAAGAATCATGTCCTCTGCAAAGAGAGAGAGTTTGACTTCTTCACTGCCAATTTGGATACCTTTTATTTCTCTTTGTTGTCTGATTGCTGTTGCTAGGACTTCTAAAACTATGTTGAACAAGAGTGGTGAGAGTGGGCATCCTTGTCGTGTTCCTGATCTCAACGGGAAGGCTGCAAGCTTTTTCCCATTGAGGATGATATTTGCTGTGGGTCTTTCATAGATAGATTTTATGGAGTTCAGGAATGTTCCCTCTATCCCTATACTTTGAAGCATTTTAATCAGGAACGATGCTGGATTTTGTCAAATGCTTTTTCTGCATCAATTGAGAGGACCGTGTGGTTTTTCTCTCTTCTCTTATTGATTTGTTCTATCACATTGATTGATTTGTGAATGTTGAACCATCCTTGTAACCCAGGGATGAATCCCACCTGGTCATGGTGGATAATCTTCACTGCATTTTAATGGCTACACAGCAGTTTTAAATTAGTAGTTCTGAAATGTAACTCCTTACACTCTTAAAAATTATTATGGGCCCCAAGGAGATATTGCATGTGGAAGTAGAAATGACAAATTTTTAAAACACAAAAATACACAAGCACATATTCTATTAGATGTCAGATCGATGGCATCATCAATCATCCTGTAACTTCTAGAAAACTCCACCATATACTTGTGAGAGAATACAAGTAATAAAACAAATTGTCTTCTCAGTGTTATTATAAAAATAGTTTTGACTTCATGGACCCCTGAAAACGTGTTTGCACTTTAAGAACAATCAGTCTGTAGTATTCTCCAACTTGCTGTTACTCAACCTTCAGTCTTCTAGGTCCACTCATGTTGATACCTATAGCTTGATGTATTTTTTCTCTGTGCATCTGTATTACTGTATTTGTCTTTGATATGCCCATTTCACTATTTTTTAATTCATTTCTCAACCGACTGACATATTGTTTCTTTTGTTAAATTTTGGCTATTATAATCGATGCTGCAGAAAACATGTACAGGACTGCTGGTATAATATTTCTATAGTATACTTCTCCAAAAATAGAGTTTTTGATATGTACTTTCAACTTTATTACATTTGCCAAATTTCTCTCAAAAGTGAATATACAAATTTACACCTTCACCTGGCTCTATCTTCTTCCTTGCTAATTATCAGTATTGCTAGATTTCTGGAAGCTGATAATCTGATGGGTATGAAATAGTATCATATTATTGGTTGAATTTGCATATCCCTAATCACTAGGGAGGTTGAGGTCCTTTATATATCAGCCATTCTATGTTTACACTTTTTTCTTACTGAACTGATTATCTTTTTATATTGATTTATAGGAGTTCTATATGAGTACAGTACACTTAATGTTTTGCTAATACATTGCAAGCATATTCTCCCATGGGTCATACATCTTTTAACATTGTTGGCATCCTTTTGGTATGCCAAAGTTTCTGATATTTAATTTAGTGAAGTTTTTCAAAATTTCCTTTTAGCTTTGCTTTATGTGTCTCATCTAATGAAACCTCCTGTGCCCTTTCTTTTACTTCTAATATTTCAGAATTTTTTGTCAAAGTAAAAACTTAATTCATCAAATTTGCTTTTGTATATGGTGGTTAGTTTGATATTTAATTTTATTTAACCCCATGTTGGAAAGACTATTGTTTCAATACCTAAAGGTCAGTCCTTCCTCCAGTGATTTACAGATCTTCCCATACATGCCTGGGTCTGTTTCTGGATTCTATATTCTATTATTTCTATCTAATTAAAAAATTCTTGCAATAATATAATACTATTTTAATTATAGCCCCATTATTAATTTAATATGAGACAGCCCAATTGCTCTCATCCTATTGTTTGTCTGTTTGCTTCTCTTCCACCCTTTTCAGAATTGTTCAGAAAATTCTGGATCCTTACTCTTCCAAATCAATCATCTGTGAACATAATACATTTCTCTGCTTATTCAAATTTCTTTAAAAAAATTTAAAAAATTGAAAATTTTATCTTATTTTATTTTTAAAAAATCTTTAAAAAAATAAAATATCTTGCAAATTTTCTGTTAGGTACACTAAGAATCTAATAGTTTTTATTGCTATTGTGAAAAGTATCGTATTTGATAGTACAGTTTAATTGCTATTGCTGGTGAAGAAACAATAGCAGCAAACTTGTTAAACTATTACTAAAACTGAATAAATTTGAAATCTATGCATTTTTATATTTTTCTCTCAGTCATATTGTTTGTTACTGTTCTGATCCTTAGAACATCTTTTTTTGTCATACTACATATTATAGCCTGAGTTAGGTCTACCTCAAATTTGCATTTGAAGTCATAATCCTCAGTACCCCAGAATGTGACTATCTTTAGAGACAGGGCCTTTACAAAGGTAATTAAGATTATTAAATGAGGTCATTATAGTTGCTCCTAATCCAATATGACTGGTGTCTTTATAAGAAGACATCAGGATACAGACATGCAAAGAACAACGACATGTGAAGATGATAGAGGGAGAAGACAGATGTCTAAAAGCCAAGGAGGGAGGCCTCAGAAGAAACCCGCCCTGCCAACACCATGATCTTGAACTTCCAGCCTCCAGAACTGTGAGAAAATAAATTTCTGGTTTAAGCCACCCAAACTTTGATATTTGTTACAGCAGCTCTAGCAAATTAATATACTACATTAGCTTAGACTTGTAATAAAATAGTGTGTAGTAGTTGTGATAGCAGACTATTTGTATTCTATCTAATTTTAAAGAGAATGACTAAAGTTTTACATGTAAATATCACATTTGCTACAGGCTTTTGGAAGATTCTCTATAATGGGTTACGGAGGTTCCCTCAAATGCTATACTAATAGTCTTTTCATATTGAAGTTTATCATACATTTAAAAGTGCAAAAGGAATACATGTAAAATTTAAAGTTAGAAATTGTTAAGAAATAGAAAATTACCAGTACTTTCAAAGCCTCTTTGCACTTCTGATATTTCTTTCCATAAAGGTAAATATTGTCTTGAACTTAATATTTATCTTTCCTTAGTTTTCCCATCTATGAATGCATCCTTAGTGGTTTCCTTTTCCTGTTTTAGACTTTATGTAAATAGAACTGTAATTTATAATTTGTGAATAGCTTGTCATTATGTTTCCCAGATTCATCCAGTTCAAACACTAGTATAATTCATTTGTTTTCACTTGGTACAGTATTCACTGTATGAATATATAAAAACTTATTTACCTTATTGACATTGTATTGTAGTCTTTCTAGCCAATTATGATTAATCTAATAACATTCCTGTGAACCTCTCATGCATATACAAGTTTCTCTAGGCATATAGACTAGTGTAAAATTACTGGATCATAGGGCATATTTGAGTTTAACTTTACTGGGTACATGAACACGCACTGTTGCAGAACCGCGAACCAAGAGGAGAACTGCTAGGTACAGGGTATGTGTATCTTTAATTTTATAGATGGTGCCAAACTACTTTTCAAAGTGGGTATGCATATATATAGTGTGCATGCATATGTACACCAAGAGCTTTAACCTACCTGCTTGGTAAGTGATTTCCATGTTTTAACAACTGTAATAAACAAATACAAAAAGAATTAGATATTAAATACTTCATAAAATGTACATCTGAATTCAGTAACCATCTACAACCCTAACTCATAACACCAAGTTTCTCTATCTAAAGGACAAAGTATTTTTTAACTTTGAGATGTGGTTCTAAGGTATAGGTTTTATTTGTTATGTATTTGTTTCATGTACTATAAACTAGTCATAAGAAGTGATATCAGTGGAATAGGAAACATATTTTCCATAATCATTCTCTTACTTTGGGGATTTCTGGATTCATAAAGTTAACCTACTCCATGTTAAACATCCATGGGCTTAAAAACACAAATACTGATATTTATTAAATATTCATACCATAACATAGAGAAATTATAATTTTAAGGTGCTGCCTATGATCTCTGCTTTAGTATCTCTAGTTATAATTCAAATGCCAGGTCTTTCTAGGGTGAAGGGGAAGGATGGGGGCAATGAGAAAAGGAGATGAGGAAGAGAGCAGGTAACACGATAGGGAGACCCTCACTCTGTTCTCCACTCTTTCCCTGTATTTAAGAATCATTTCTAGAACAAGGGTGTTATAGTTGAATAAATTACCTGAGATCGCTTTCTTTTTCTAATTCCTCCTCACATCCTTGAATTTTTTGAACACTGTAAATCTTATCATATTGGAATAAATGCACAGCTAACATTGTTTCCTTTGCTCAGATTTGAAAACTCTGAATATCTAATGTCTGCCCGACAATTATCTCTAGGTTTACATGTGAAACGTCTTATAACACAGCTGCATTAGGAATGGGTAAATATTAATTATTTCATTCTATTATAATGAAATATTGATTATTTCATTATAATAATGACAACCAATAATTTTTCTACATGGAAATGTGGCTATTTCTTTATAATTAGCTATAGTTATTATTACCAGTATATCGAAGTCAAGATTATAAGACAGGCAGTTTTTGTCATGTAACTTTCTTTTTTGTAAGCAATATAAGTCATTTTAAGATCAAAGGATAAAAGTATATTCTAAAATACAGCAAACTGATTTTTTTGAGATTGATTTCTTCTCTATATAGCACAATATCCTTTTTTTACTCAAGACAGTTTGTACAAATGTATAATCAAAGGATTAAAATCACAGGTTTATAAAGAAGTCAGCATTTAGCCTTAATTCTAATACATTTATTTCATAAAGACATCCTCCTTTTCATAATGAACAGAACACTGTAAATAATTTTTATCATTCTGTTGCTTTTGAAATATAGCAGTAGGAACAGAAGAAAAACAAATGGCACGAAAGTACCTGCACACAATCTTATGCAATGTTCAGAAGCTATTTATCAGAAAAGGAAGTTGGACACACTCTTGAGTTTTGTAGGGTTTATGAGATTTCCAGGGTAAATTATTCACAAAAGACATATTCATTCTGCCGGATATGTCACCATGGTCAGTATTATTAGCTTTTTTTATAAAGACTAAAGAGCCATTAAGATTGTTCTTCAAAGGATTTTCTGATTTTCTAAATTCCTTATTTCATATGAAGTTACTACATATATAAATATAACCTGGGTGAAGAGGGACTTCAATTCTATTGGATATATTTTATTTCTTCAGCTATAGGTTGATGGTCATATTTTTAATACTTTTATGTATGTTTGAAATTTTTTAACAATGTATTTTTAAAACTAAAATTAATACTTGAAGCTATATGGAGGTAATCGATTACTTATTTTAGTTCTAGAAGGGAAACTCACCTTTTAGGTTCTATTTAGATAGGTAAAATAAGAAATTTTCTACATTTCAAACACAAAGCATAATCAACAATCAAATGGATATCTCAATTAACATTTATTTGAACTATATTAAGTAAATGTTTACACAGCATACCAATTTTTTCCTGTTGATGTTACCGTAAAATTATATCAAAGACTTTTAAAATTCTGATTATGAATTCAAACGATGATGATGATGGTGACAATGACAGCTACCAACATTTATTAAGTGCTTACTGTATCTCATATTATATTAAACACAATGAATATCATTCAGTCCTCAAAAATCTCATGAGGTTGCTATTAGTTTTATTTTTATAAACGAGGAGGCAAAAATTAAATAATTTAACAAAGTTCTCAAAGCTAGTAAGTGAATGCTCTGGTTTAAATACAAGTCTGTCTAATTTCAATATGTCATGTTGATATATATATATGATTTAATATTCAGTCTATGAAACATATTTTCTCTTCTGAGGCAAATATTTCTTTTTATAACCCTACACTTTATAAAAAGTTTTTACAAATATCTTGATCTTTAATGATCATTTTTAACTATGCTTTAAAAGTTGTAGTTTGAAATTAACTGATATTAATTTGTGGTTGTTAAATGTCCTGTGAACTTTTTTTTATAATGGAACGTTTTTTTCTGCAAGTGGTGGTTTTGTAATACCTTGAAGAGAATCAAATTTGAAATTTATTTCCAGAAAGTAAAAAGCCACCAGCAGGCTTACAGTCAGCATATTATGAAGAAAAAATTCAAGAAAATAATGAATGAAAAATTTTCAAACTACAAAATACTAAATTAAACATTACTTATTGAATGATTTCTCAAATATGATAAAAATTATAGAATTTGATGTAAAAATACCATTTGATATCTAAAAAATACATCAATAGTTTTATCAAATCTGTGCTAACTTCATAATAAATATGAAAAGTTCACATTGTATGACATTAGTTAAACAAATGTATGAGACACATACATATCTACTTTTGAAGATGTTATTTATTTATTTGACAGACAGAGATCACAAGTAGGCAGAGAGGCAAGCAGAGAGACAGGAGGAAGCAGGCTCCCTGCGAAGCAGAAAGCCTGATGCGGGGCTCGATTCCAGGACCCTGGGGATCATGACCCAAGGCAGAGACTTTAACCCACTGACACCCAGGCGCCCTGTATCTATTTTTGTATAAGGGCCTTTTCTATGTACAGTCTCTACACTTACAAAGCTTAAAATATTTTAAGTGGACAAAAAGTATCAAACAACCAGTTCCAAGGTGAAATATGGTTATCTGGCACATCGTAAGAACTCAATAAATATTTCTAGAAGGGAAGGAGGAAAGGGAGGTTAAAGGAGCACAGAGACATATAATCCTTACTATAGCCCTCAAATTCCTTAAAAAATGAGCCCTACTCAATTTACAGCCTTTTCTGTCACTACTACCTTACATTCTCCCAAAGTGGACTACTTTGAATACACCATTGACTCTCTTGATCCCATGTGTTTGTTCATGTAGTTCCCTCTCTTTCAGTTGCTAACCTCAGAGTCTCCCGACAAAATAGTGTATGACTTTTAAAGTCTCTCTGTCAACTATCTTTCATTTCCTTTCTACTTCGCAGCCAAGCATCTTGATAGAGTCCTTTATACTCACTGTCTTCATTTCTTCATCCGCTCTTGCAATCTGGTCTTTGATCTAATCACTACACTGAAACATTATTTCAAAAATCATCAATAACCTTCAAATTACTATATCCAGTAGACATTTTTCTGTCTTCATCTCACTCTCATCTCACACACATCTCATTTGACCATTCTGTTCTTTTTCCTTGGCTTCTATGACTCCATACTCCTGATTTTGCTCCCATATTTCTGGAAACTCCAGAAATATCTTTAAAGGCTCATCTTTCAAGTTGTTGTACCTTCATCATTTACAAGGACTGGTCCCTGGTCACCTATGTTCTCATACTGTACTGCATCCTAGGCAATCTCACCCACAATTATTGCATTAATTACCAATCACATACAGATGAACACTAAGTATATATTCTACCCAGCCCTCTCCCCTCATCTCCAATGGAAATAATCCAAAATATAAAATATTAATTGATTAAAGCTAATTTGCAAAGTAGTCGATTTGCCAAATTATTTAGGATTTAATTTTTTTGAATTTTTACACATTTTTTTTCCCCACCTCATATAGTTACTTTTTTGGTTAGTGTTAGGAATGCTTAAGATCTACTCTCTTGGCAAATTTCAATCATACAAAATGGTATTATCAACTATAGTTACTATGCTATATATTAGCTCTTAAGGATTTATTTAAGGTTTTGCCATATCCCTGGCTCTGAAGAAAAAGGGCTATAATTTGCTCTAACATAACTTAAGGCATTTGTTTGGCAGTTTCAAGTAGATTATCAAATGACTGATTATTTAATACACTGATTTTCAATGAATTGAATGATCAAAAGCCAGATCTAACTGCCTTTTCCATATCTCCTTTTTTTTTTTTTTAAAGATTTTATTTATTTGACAGAGAGAGATCACAAGCAGGCAGAGAGGCAGGCAGAGAGAGAGAGGAAGCAGGCTCCCTCCTGAGCAGAGAGCCCAATGCGGGACTTGATCCCAGGACCCTGAGATCATGATCTGAGCTGAAGGCAGAGGCTTAACTCACTGAGCCACCCAGGCGCCCTGTCCATATCTCCTCTTTTAGATATCTAAGGCATCTTAAATCCATCATGTCCAAAGTTGAAGTTAGAATATTTCACTTCAAACCTAGTCCCTACTGCCATCCACACAGGTAAAGCAGCCAGAAATTTTTAGTGCTCATTACTCTAACATCACCATTACCACCATTATTGGAAGCTTTTCAAGCCTGGACAAGAGTCTCCTCTCTGATCTGCTCATGCTCACTCTGGCCCTTTCCAATCTATGTCCACCCTGAAAGATCTTTTCTAAACACAATCTAATAATGGTATGTACCTATTAAAAACAAAACAACAGGTTCAATATAGAGTTCCTTATGCTAAGACCCACATAACCAAGCCAAGACTTAATTACAGTTTCTGTTCTGCCAGAAATGGAATCTTAAATCAGTCAATCAGCACTAGTTAGTAATCTGCCTGAGAGACCTCTCCTGTCCTCTAAAGGAAAGTAACCTTACAATAACTAACCCACTTTCCTTGCCTAGTAAAACTTCCTTTTACCTGTTCCCTTCTGCCTATAAGTCTTTTGTTTTTTGCAGCTCCTTGTAGCTCCTCCCCGTCTGCTGGATTGGATGCTGCCTGATTCATGAATCACTGAATAAAGCCAAAAGGATCTTTGAAAGTTACCCAGTTGAGTTGTTTTCTAACATACCAAATTATTCTACAGCTTAAACTACTACCGTGGGTATTAAGGAGGGCACGTATTGCATGGAGCACTGGGTGTGGTGCAAAAACAATGAATTCTGTTATGCTGAAAAGAAATTAAAAAAAAAAGTTAAGAGGCTACAAAAAAACAACAACAACAAAAACAAAACAAAACTACTACCATGATTTTCCATTACTTTTAGGATAAAAGTAAGAATGTTTAATATAATCTTATTGACTCAATGATCTGGCACTGCCCCACACACCCACCCTCACTTCCTACCGTATTCTTCTTTGCTCATTGTACTATCGCCACCCAGATCTTTTCCCCCTACTCACATGTATCACATTCCTTCTTGTCACAGCACCTTGATACTTGCTATTTCTTCTGCTGAAATTCTCTATTCTCAACTTCCTACTAGCCTAGTTAACTCTTATTCACAGTTCACATTTCATGTGGATATCTGCCCAGGGAAAATCTCCCTGAGCTACCTAAGTTACTTCTACAAAGTATGCTCTCAGAGCCTCAAGTATCTTTCTTTCATGGCACTTATCACAGAAATAATTTGCTATTTATTTGTGTATTTCATTGATCAGTGCTGGTTTTGTCCACCTGACTGTAAGCATCATGAGGGAGGAGGACATCTATTTTTATTTATTTGTTTCCCTCACCACTTTATCTCCAGTGCTTAGTGCAATACCCGGCACTGGATAGGTGTCTTTGAGTATGTCAAACATGCCGTGAAATGAAATGGGAAGGGTGCATAAAGCACTGTGTTGCGTTCTGTAGTACCATGGCCGTCTTGAGAGGGAGCACTGTCATTCTTTGAGCTGCGAACTGAACTTTTTTTCATGCAACGTGATTTTTACGTGAAAGAACTGACAGACAAATTATGGTCATTTAGACTTAGGTATTTGGCAGGCACTTTCTTCCAAATGAACAAAAAAACAACTGACAATATTTGTTGCTAATAACATTTGACCTTTCAAGTAAAGATTAGAATTTGGGAAAATCTGTATACACCACCATGAGTTTGACAGCTTCCCAATAAGTAAAGACTTTCATGAGAATATTATGACAGTTTCACTGAATGTGATTTTAAAAATACATTATATAATAAATATGTCAACATTTGGAAGATCTCCATAACTGAATCAACCAGTATCTTCTATTTGATGTTACAAGATTATTTAAGGGTAAAAGATTCATTCAAGGTGCAGTGTAGGCCAATGGGTTTTAACATAACACATGGCCGAAGTTTCAAATTCCACACTGCAACTAAACTTCAAGAAACAACCACTAGCCAAGTGTTGATATAGTATCAAAGAAGAATATCTACAATAATCTGAAAGGACTATTCAAATATTTTTCCTTTTTCCTACTTCTTTATCTGTGAGGTAAATTTTCTCAATACACTTCATGAAAAACAACACATTCCAACTATTGAATAAAAAAAGCAGATTATAATAGAGCTGTCTTCTATTAATCAGACATTGAAGGGATTTGCAAGAATGTACATAATGACAAAGAGTTTGAGACCCACTGCTCTAACATATGGAAAGATGAGTAGCAGTCTATATTTGCCCTGTAGGAATCATGACAAATATAGAAGAGGTATAGGTAGAATTCTTGGCCCAGGTCTAGTTCAAAGGCAATCCTCTGAATGACTCTGTTCATGGTAGATTCAAGAACCAAATAGGCAAAATATGAACCTATTATAAAGAATATCAAGAGTAAGGTGGTTTCTAGGTTTGATAAGCTGAAAAAGAGGAAATAAATGAAAGTTTGTGAAAAGAGATATCGGTAAGAGTTTATAAGAAATATGAGTCTAGTAAGACTATATAGCATAATGTCTTTTGAAATACCACATTATTTGGTTAGTTGTTCTGAAAACTTATCCTGTTCCAAACTTTCATAAATTAAAGATAAGAAAAAAAATCTAATAAAATTATTAAGAAAATTGAAAAATATACTTACATTTGGGCTCATCTGTTGTAACAGCCAAAATAAAATCATATGGAGTCATGAATAACTGCCCTTCACATTCTATAGAAGCAAACAAACGAAATCTTCTTTCCCGAGATGTAGCATAGAGGTCTAAGTCTTCAATGTCTGTTCGGTTGATAGCAACCTAAAGTTAAGAAAGCAAATAAATTTGGACTGTGTGAAATAACATCTCCTTTTAGAAGCTAAATGCTTTTAGTTATGCTGAAAGTGAATTAACAGAGTAAATGACCAAGTGTGAAAATATCATCCTCTGCAGAACTTAATTGATTTATAAATAAATTACCCATATAAATAAAATGAATTAATGTTTTAAAGATCCTACAATAAATATCATTAAGGGCCTGAAAATTCTGAACTGGCACTTTAAAGGACCTGTGATTTATTTCTGAAGTTTCAGTTTCAGAAAACATGAAATTTCTGAGTTAATAGTTTCTTGCGAAGGAACACTAAATCTAGCTGAATGCCTACTATGTGCTCTCTATATAGCCTTAGAAGTCTAATTAGAAGTCTGCTCAGTAGAGTCTATTGATTTTTTTTTTAAGGATTTTATTTATTTATTTGTTTGTTTGTTTGACACAGAGAGAGAGAGAAAGAGAGCACAAGCAGAGGGAGCAGCAGACAGTTGGAGAGAGGGGAAGCAGGCTCCCCGCTGAGCAGGGAGTCAGACTCAGGATTCAACCCTAGGACCCTGGGATCATGACCTGAGCTGAAGACAGATGCTTAACTGAATGAGCCACCCAGGCACCCCTAATTTTCTAAAAGAAGAAAGTGAAACCCTGATACACTATTCAGGGCTATCACTAAGGAAACCACTCAGTGGCAGCACTTAGATGAGAACTGAAGTTCCTAACTTTAGATCACTAGAGTACAGTTACTACCAATGGTTGTTCTGAATTCTATATAAGGTTAAGATTAAAAGAAGAGTGTGTATAAATGGGGAGGGGGAAGGAAGTCTTTTTTGTTTCCCTTAATTTCAAGACCTTTCTTTGTGGATAAATAATTTTTCACTGTTACTTATTTTCTCTCTGAATTGCAGGAAATTTATTTTTTAATTGAAGGATTTTTTTTATTACAAAAGTGATGCATAGTTATTGTATATAATTCAGTAGACAGAATTTTTAAAATTTGTAGATATAATATTTTTCTTTTTCAGCAAAAATGGGAGTACACCACACTGTGGAGTAACCCAATATTTTTCACTTATTAATATATCAAGGCTATCTTCCTATGTCACTAAATGCTCTAAATACTCTAGTAGACCATTTTTTTAGTAGCTGTATAATATTTCATAGAAAATGTTTGTACCATAGCACAATTTATGAATTACACATGGTTGAATATTTATTTAGGTGAGTCACAGTATTTTACTCTTATAAAACAAAGTTAAAATGACCAGCATATAATATATATATATATCTATATATATATATATAAATAGTACCTTGAGATAAATTCCCAAGAGTGGATTTGGTTAGTCAAACAAAATCTTTTCATATATATTTCACTCTGCCTCTAGGGAGTTAATAGCAATTTATGGGATTATCAATAATATAGTAATTATATGTTGTACATTTCATAAAAATTATTTTATATTAGAAAAAATTATTTAGGATGGCAAGCTTATTCTCTTTATTGTCTCTTCCATGTCTGTGAAATCATAATGTAGATTATGTATAAACTATTAAAATTATTTAAATATCTAATATTTTGAGAAGTTATATCAAAACAATCTACGAGAACTTCCAACAAGAAGACTATATTTTGTATTTCTAAGTTACACTTTATTAAATGAAAAGCTAGGCAAAAGACTAATTTTTTCCCCCTATTTTGAAGACTTTTAAAAACATTACACAAGTAGTCAAATAAAAACTAAAAGAAAGGTTCACTCCCTACTTTTTAATGGCATGTATAAGAGATAGAATATATAGTATCTGCCCTTAAGAAATATACACTCTATATAGAGGGACAAAATAGTAGTTGGAGAGACAAAAGGTAAAAACATGGAAGAAAGGAATTAGTCAACTTAGAGTGAATCAAAATAAAAAGCACTATAAAGGTTGAGGTTAATAACATGGTTTCATGGGGCTCCTGGGTGGCTCAGTTGGTTAAGTGTCTGCCTTCAGCTCGGGTCATAATCCCAGGGTCCTGGGATTTGGGACCCTGGCACTGGGCTCCCTGATCAGGGAAGAGTCTGCTTCACCTTCTCCCTTTGCTGCTTCCCTTGCTTGTGCTCTCACTCTCTCTCTCTTTCAAATAAAGAAAATGTTAAAAAAAAAAAAAAAGATTTCAGGAAGAAAAAATATGAATTTTAATGTCAGGCAAAGATATGAGCATTCTAGGTTTATACAGCATACTTGAAAAGATGGTAATAACCTTCCCAGAGCAGAGGATTTGCATTCATGGAAAAGGGTAAATAAACTGATAAGATTTCTGAAGGCCAGACTAAAGCACTGGAATTTAATCTGATAGAAAACAGGGCTTTAGGAGATTCTTACCTAGAGCAATGACCCAATTGAAAATGATGCTTTAGAAAGATAATGCTGCTCCATACCAAAGACAAGCCAGTTCAGCAGTATGTTAGTAACAATTACTCAGGTAATCCTAACTGAGTTAGCTCTGTCATGGGTAAGAAGTGAGACACTGAGCAAGTTAATGTCAATAATGGGGAATAAGCTCCCTGAATAGTCCTTAGGGATCAGTCTAACATCTTAGGTCCCTTTCTGCACATCCCAGCAGAATGTTTCTTCCTCCTAGGATAGGGAAATCAATCTTGTCTATGACCATAGTATACTCTCTTGCTATGCATTTCCTTGGACCTAACTGGTCATAATCAACCAAGACTCATTTCCAGTGAATTCCCCGAAGAACTACTTTGTGTGGAGCTCTCATTGTTTCTGAACTATTATCTGAAGCCATGACTTAGTCTGACATCCTGAACCACACTTTTTGCCTATAACATCTTCATTTGTTATGATCTTATATGGACTTGGTCTGTGACTTCTGCCCCTACCTGCTGCTGCTATTACTGCTCATGATGCCTCTGTATTTTCTCATGAAACTTTCCTTCCTAAGTGTCCATCATTGGTCCCAGCCAAACCTGCCTGACAACTGCAGCTGGGAATTTGACCCACCTTCCATGAGCGTTGTTTTCCCTCTAATTTCTCACATCTGCCACAGCCACCATTTTGTGTAAGCCCACACTACTTCCCTAAAATTTTACAGGAATGGCCTATGATTTTTGCCTCTAATCCACTGTCTACTGACAGAAAACAGGCAGAGCTATAGAACACTTTGAATCCTTTAACCACCTGAGTAACAGTTTCAGAAAAAAAGAAATCTGACCAAACAGAGTTAAGCTTTCATTAAAACTCCACTGTAGGAAAGAAATTGAAGATGACATAAAGAAATGGAAAAATACTCCAAGCTCATGAATTGGAAAAACAAATGTTGTTAAAATGTCTACATTACCTAAAGCAATCTACACATTTAATGCAATCCCAATCCAAATACCACCAGCATGTTTCAGAGCTAGAACAAACAATCCTGAAATTTGTAGGGAACCAAAAAAGACCCCGAATAGCCAAAGCAATCTTGAAAAAGAAAAGTAAAGCTAGTAGCATCACGATTCAGGATTTCAAGTAATATTACAAAGCTATAGTGATCAAGCCAGTATGGTACTGGCACAAAAACAGATACATTGATCAAAGGAACAGAAAAGAAAATTCAGAAATGGACTCACAGCTGTATGATCAACTAATCTTGGACAAACCAGGAAAGAACATCTAATGGGAAAAGGACAATCTCTTTAACAAATGGTGTTGAGAAAACAACATAAAAAAGAATGAAACTGGACCACTTTTTTATACCATATACAAAAATTATTTCAAAATGGATGAATGACTTAAGTGTGCGACAGGAAAACATCAAACTACTAGAAGAGAACATAGGTAGTAACTTCTCTGACATCAGTTGTAGCAACTTCTTACTAGATTGGGAGGCAAGAGAAATAAAAGCAAGTATGAACTACTGCTTCTAGGGACTTCATCAAAATAAAAACCTTAGGCACAGTGAAGGAGACAGTCAACAGAACTAAAAGGTAATCTTCAGAATGAAAGAAGAGATCTGCAAATGACATATCTGATAAGGGTTAGTATCCAAAATCTATAAAGAACTTAGCAAACTCAATACACAAAACCCAATAATCCAATTAAGGAATGGGGAGAAGACATGAATACACCTCTTTCCAAAGAACACATGCAGATGGCTAATAGACACATGAAAAGATGCTCAGCATCACTCATCGTCATGGAAATACAAATCAAAACTACAATGAGATACCACCTCATATCTGTCCAGATGGCTAAAATTAACAACATGGGAAACAACAAATTTTGGCAAGGATGCAGAGAAAGGGGAACCCATTTACGCTGTTGGTGGGAATGCAAACTGGTGTAGCCACTCTAGAAAATAGAATAGAAGGTCCCCAAAAAGTTAGACTATGATACAGAAATTGCACTCCTAGGTATTTACCTAAAGGATATAAAAATGCTGATTCAAAGGGATACATGCACCCTGATACTTAATAGCAGCATTATCAACAATAGCCAAATTACGGGAAGAGCCCAAATGTCTATTGATTGATAAATGGGTAAAGGAATTATGTGTGTGTATATGTGTAATGTGTGTGTGTGTGTGTGTGTGTGTGTGTGTGTGGTGGAATATTAATCAGCTATCAAAAAGAAATGCAATCTTGCTGTTTGCAACAACACAGATGGAACTAGAGTGTATTATGCAAAGTGAAATAAGTCAGAGAGGGGTACCTGGGTGCCTCAGTTGATTAAGTGACTGCCTTCAGCTCAGGCCATGATTCCAGGGTCCTAGGATGGATTCCCAGGTATGGGGTGGGGGTGGAGGGAGGTCCCTGCTCAGCAGGGAGCCTGCTTCTCCCTCTCTCAATCCCCTGCTTATGTTCTCTCTCTCACTGTGTCTCTCTCTCTGTGTCAAATAAATAAAATCTTTTTTTTTTTTAAGATTTTATTTATTTGACAGAGAAAGATCATAAGTAGGCAGAGAGGCAGGCAGAGAGAAAGAGAGAAGCAGGCTTCCCACTGAGCAAAGAGCCTGATGTGGGGCTCCATCCCTGAGGTCATGACCTGAGCTGAAGGCAGTGGCTTAACCCACTGAGCCACCGAGGCGCCCCAAATAAATAAATAAAATCTTAAAAAAAAAATCAGAGAAAAATACCATATGATTTCACACATATGTGGAATTTAAGAAACAAAATAGATGAACATGGGGGAAAAAAGAGAGACAAAGCATAAAAGAGACTCTTATCTACAGAGAACAAGCTGGAGGGAAGGTGGGGGGGATGGGTTAAATGGGTGATAGGGATTGAGAAGGGCACTTGTAATGAGCACTGAATGTTATATGTAAGGATGACCCACTAAATACTAATCCTGAAACTAATACTGCATTATATGTTAACTGAAATTTAAATAAAAACTTGAAATAACAACAAAACTCTACTTAAATGAATTCTACCCCTTGTTGCTTTAGCAATAGTACCCATCATTTTTTTAATGGCATTAAGTGGTTCTATTTAGCAACACCTTAAAAGGACTGGGAAGGAGTTTGAGAATGGTTTGTGCTCCAGAAAAAAAAAAAGTTTATTGTAAAAGGGAAGAATATGTTTTATGTATAAAAGAGATAACCAGGGTCTGGATGCTTAAAAGGGCTTCCTGCTACTGCAAGCTTGTTGCTTCCATCACTGCCTCTTCTCAATTTAGTGAGATAAATCATATAGTGCAATAATATACATTGCCACTTCTCAAATGCAACATAAACTGGTTGAGCCAGTATGCTGGCCCGACCCTAAAACAGGCTAGTCATCATCAACTGGAAAGAATGGGTTCATCTAAAAATAAATAAAATGAAAAAAAAAAAAATGGGTTCATCTGGCTGGACAATGGGATGAGATGAAAAGCAGAACAGGAAATCAATACTTTGGTTGGCTCTATATTCTCTATTCTCTTCCACTGACTTGTCTCTTCCTACTCAGATACCATACTGTTTTAATTACTCTAGCTATGGTGATATTTCGATATCAGTAAGCAAGATTTCATCTTATCATGTCTTTTAAAAATATTCATAGTGATTGATATTCAAATTTCTCCTAAGTGAACTTTAAAATCACTGTGTCAAATTCTATTTAAATAATCCTACTAACATTTTGTTGGGGATGACATTCAACTCTGGTGTAATTTAGGAGACTTGATTTTTCCCATCTGGAAACATGGATATCTGTTTATTCAGGTCTTCAACTAGGACTATCAGTAAAGTTTTGCAGTTTGCTTCATATAAGTTTTAAGTATTTTTGGTAGATTTTTGGTACATTTTATAGTTTCTGTGTAATTGTGAATTATGAATGGAACCTAACATTCCTGTTATATTTTCAACTGGTTATTTCTGATGAATGGGAAAGCTAATGATTTTGGCATATTTGCTTTGTATCCAATTACCTTTTTAAATTCCTTCATTCATTTTAATAATTTTTTCTTCTATTTTCTAAGTAAGTAATCATAAAGTCTTCCATAATAAATAACAGTGAAAGCCTTTCCTTTTTAATATTTATACTTCATTTTCATTGCCTTAATAATAAGAGTTCCAGGTCTCTAAATATGATGTTGAGTAGTTATCGTAATAGTAAGCATAATTATCTTGTTCCATGTTTTGAAGAGAATGCTTCTAATGAATTACCATTAAATGCAATGTCTGCTATTGGTTTTGATCATTATCTTATACCTTAAATTAGGGATGGGTATACTGTTTTCCTTTGTTCACTGAAAATAAGTGTGTTTAGAGTTAGACTGGTCTTTAGAGACCTTAGAGATCATCTGGTCCTCTTGTTTCTTTACCTTTTTTTATCAAAATAGAAGCATAAATATGAGTCTCCAAACAAAAATTTTAAATGTGTTGGGCAAGTACAGCATAAATAGAAATCCTCAAACAAAAACTCAAAAGGTACTAGAAAAAACTCTTTATATTATCTTTTAACAATTTTTAGTTTCTGAGATGAATATTTAAAATCAACTAATGAGCTAATGTAAATTCATTCTTTCACCAGACACTTGGTATGTGCCTACTATATACAAATGAATTAATTATAAAATAATCAATTGGAAGATTACTTAATTTAAAACTGTTGTTAGAGACAAATACGAGTAAGCTTGGTTTAATCATATTCTATATATATATGCCCAGTCACTCTCAAACCTTCCAATTGTCCACATCCTTATTTCTCTGTGGTTTACAAACAGACTACTTTCTTTTTTTTCTTTTTTTTTTAAATAGTTTATTTATTTATTAGAGAGAAAGAGAGAGTATGGGAGGGGAAGGGGCAGGGGGAGAGGGAGAAGCAGACTCCATGCTGAGTGGGGAGCCCAATGTGGGACTCGATCCTGGGACCCTGGGATCATGCCCTGAGCTGAAAGCAGTTGTGTAACTGACTGCAGGTGCCCCAAAACAGACTATTTTCTTAATGAATGATTCAAGAGCATAGATGAAGAATTCAGGTTTTTTTGTTTGTTTGCTTACTGTGGTACAGTTCTAACCACATTTAACTTTACAGTGTTTAGGTTAATAAGGAGCAATGGCCCATGAAGTTCAGCTAAGGATAACTGACTTGATCCACTAGAACCCCTAAGGAAAGGGGCAGCTTAAGGCCAGTAGATTCCCAAAATATGAGACGGTGCTCTCAGACCTTTAAAGGATTCAGCTTTGCTTTTGAACTTTCCAAAGTTTAAAAAATCTAAACCTACTGAAGTTCTAACATCACTATAATGAGCATTCAAAAACAAGAACCAATAAATAAAGGTGAAAAATGATATTCAAACCAGTTTACTAATCCTCTTGGCAGTCTTGCTTGCTTACAAATGACAATGCTCTTGTATCATGTTAATGTTCAGAGCATTTTTAAAAAACAAATACAGCCATTTCCCTGTAGCACACTGGTGTGAACCTATGGGTATAATCCCTCTATTACAATGAACAGGTGAAGTATACCAGTATTCACTGGCTGATCTATTTTAATACCTTTTTTGCTTATCTAAATCCAATATATCTTTCTAAAGTTAATTTTTAAAGCTTAAAACTAACCTAAACATTTTTCATTTATACATACTGTTTCATTAAATAATACCTTTTGCATCACAAATTCCCAATATAGAAAAACTCATCAATAAGTATAGTATAGCTAACATGAATGGAAAAACTAACCTGAAAGCCGAAAAACCTGAATTATTTACATTTAGTTGTTAAAACATTATTAAAATGAAAATCTCCATTATCAATCCAATATTATATACTTAAAAATAAGCAATAAAATATGACTAGACCACTTGTTAACCATAGGGAAAATACTGACAGAAGTTAATAGAAGTTATGGTCATTTAAGAAAAATTCTTAATTTCCACAGGTTGACAGTCAAACCAAAAAACACCTATTTAGCAAATTTAGGAAGTGACAGCCTTTAAACTGATAAGGAATATTAAAGAGAAAACCCACAAGTTTATGGTGATTACAAGGAGAAATCACCTAAGAACTTAGCTGGTGGGTACCAGAAGCCAGATGGGAGTGGAAGACTGGTTATCTAAGAAATAATTTCTCCAAAACAGACACAACACAGAGCTTCCACATTCCATCTTTCCTGGAGATGCTCCTTTTAAATGGCTTATTCTAAAGTGAAATCTTTTCTCTGCATGTACTCCTGCCACTGGAAGTTACTAGTGTTTTTGTTATTATCAGCAGACCTATTAAAGAAGCTCTTAAATGCAGGGAGACGGAAACATAATTTCTGTTAGGCAATAAGGAGCACATCAATCCATGAAGGATAGCTTATTGTCGATTTTAAAAATATGTTCTAATTAAAAATTCTTAGAGAGTAAATGTAATTAATATTTGTACCCTGAATTCCTGTTTTCCCTGGTGTCTAGAGGAACCAGAGTCTTCATTGTGAGAACTCTGATACCGAAATAGTGTCCTTGACTTCCTCTTCCTATAAGCATCTGTTGAAGTATACTTAAGCACTATTTGTGGTATTTGTTTCACTTCAGTCTCTGGAACCAATCCTGTTCCACCCTGGAAGAAATCAAAGACTTTCAGGCCAGAGATTTGGGAGGTAGTATCTGTCCTGCTCTGGAACCAGGAACAGAGCTTCCAATATGCTTCCTCTTACCAGAACCTATCCCTTATTTCCCAGTTTTAGTACTTGTGCTCCTACCTGCCAACCAGTACCTGAGGCCTTTTCCTGAATACTGCAGTAGTTCACCTGCGATTACAGTGCTTGCTTATCCACTCGTCCCAGTGCTGAGTGTTAAGCTGCTATTTATCAGCTCTCCTAGATGCCATCTTGAGTGCCTGCTACAGAGATCTGCTAATTGTCAACATACTCAAGGACTGCCTACTGCTAGTACCTCATGAAACCAACTAACCTAATACTAATCAATAGCTAGTCCTAACCTGTTGGAAGAAACAAGAATGAGTCTGAGCTCACTCTGTGCTTGAGATGAGTTCTGGGAACTATAACGGTCTCTGAGCTATGGTCAGCTCTAGTGATATTTTCGATCAACTCAGCTTTTTAGTTCTCTGGAAATGAGAAACCTCTGCAGCTATTTCCAAGATGAGTCTCTGCTCTGTATCAATTAGTCTCTGTGATTCTTCCCCTCAGACTCTCAGAAAGGAGACCTGTCATAAAGCCTCTGCAGCCATGCCCTCTATATTGTACAAGATACTGCTCCAATCCAATCCTAATTAATCACATTCTTATAATAACGTATCTGAAACTTTGACACCAGTGAGAGTATTGAAAGTTCCCTGAGAGTCAACACTGTACTTCAAATAAATCCTAGTTATTTTCTTCATACATCCCTATTATGTCACTTGTACTCCTTTCCTTCATTCATATTGGGTTGCAATAACCTGTTTACATATCTGTCTCTGCCATTAAACCAGGAATTCCTTGAGAGGAGTAGTGGTTGTTATGTTTCAAAGAACTTAACCAGTGATGAACATAATGCCTGGCACATCTGAGAGGCTTGGTAAATGATTATTGTGTGAATAAACAAATGCTTGTGGATGAAAACAAAATTGGCAACTGGATAATAAAGGAGCCAAAGGGATACTGAGTCTGGGTCAGGTGGCAGACAAAGATAAACAAGAGAAGCTTCTGATTCCAAACTAGGAATTTAGAGTGAGATAATAAAAGATAATCTAAAGTTTTAGTGAGAAAGATATGGCATAATGTGTGGGTATCTTTCTTAGAAGTTGTACAAACACATCTTTAAAACCAATGTAGGGGGGTGCCTGGGTGGCTCAGTTGGTTAAGCATCTGCCTTCAGCTCAGTTCAAGATCCCAGGGTCCTAGGATGGATTCCAGGGTTTGGGGGTGTGGGGGGGGGTCCCTGCTCAGCAGGGAGCCTGCTTCTCCCTCTCCCGCTCCCCCTGCTTGTGTTCTCTCTCTCCCTGTCAAAAAAGTAAATAAAATGTCAAAAAATGTTAAAAAAAAAAAGCCAACTAATGTTGGTTTTTAATACATTATATGTTAATAATGAGAATTGACCCCTCCCAAGTGACCACAATATATAAAAACTACATATGTATACTTTTTCATATTTAGATTTTAAAAAGGTTCTATGTCCTTAAAATTTTAAAGTACAACTGACCCTTAAACAACACAGGTTTGAACTGTACATGCCCAGTTACACAATTTTTTTCGATCAATACAATACAGTTCTATAAATGTACATTCTCTTATCATTTTTCTCAACATCTTCTTTTTCTAGCTTACTTTTTGTAAGAACACGGAATACATATAACATATATAATATTTATGTGTTAATCCACTACTTATGTTACTAGTAAGGCCTTGCAATCAACAGTAGGTTATTAGAAGTTACGTTTCTGGAGGAGTCAGAAGTTATATGGGGGTTTTCAACTGGAAGGGTGGTGATGCCCCTAAGTTCTGCATTATTCAAAGGTCAACTATAATTACAATATTACTAGCTACATATCACTTCACTTAGCTTCTTTCAGTTACACATTACCAATTCTTTTCTTTTTTTTTTTAAGATTTTATTTATTTATTTGACACACAGAGAGAGAAATCACAAGTAGGCAGAGAGGCAGGCAGAGAAAGAGGGGGAAGCAGGCTCCCTGCTGAGCAGAGAGCCCAATGTGGGACTCGATCCCAGGACGTTGAGATCATGACCTGAGCTGAAGGCAGAGGCTTAACCCACTGAGCCATCCAGGCGCCCTACCAATTCTTTTCTACAATAAAAAATAATTTTTGCTTCTATAATATTGCTTCAAAAAGGGTTAATGAAATTCAAATTTTTCTAATTTTTGATTATAGAAATAAGAACAAATGAACAGTACATTTAGTGAGAATTTTATCAGTATATGAATAGAGAAGGCCAGATAGAGAATACAGCTTTTTAAAATTTGAATCCATAGTGGTAGTTACAACATAGAAGTGCTTTACTGTTGGAGAAAAAGATAAATACAAATATGTTTTGGAAGATGTTCAAATTTAGTAGGTTACCCTTTTTCCTACATGAAGGATTGCAGGAGGGTACAGCAGTAGAGGGAAGAGAAGCCTGAACAGAAAAAGTAAGGGAAATAGAGCATATGATTTATTTGGCACAATCCTGAACCAAGGACAAGACTCAGACTGTGGATATGAGCCAGGAATACAGGTGATACACAGTGGTTCAAGCAGCAGGCAAATTGGCTTAAGACCATTATTAAAAGGGGAGGGTGAGTGGTGTGTGTTTTGTCAGGCTGATGAATCATAGACCTGTACCCCTAAAACAAATAATACATTATATGTTAATAATAATTTTTAAAAATTAAATAATTTTTAAAAAGACCATTATTCAAAGATGAGACGAACGAGTACCAAATCAAGAGAAACCTGGATTCAGAAAGCAGAAATTTAGTCCCTGGAAAATGGGCATAAGGCCACTGGGGTGTAAGATAGGAATCCATAAGACAAGGACTAAATCAAAGAGATGACTTCCATTAATAATGTCAAAAGTGGACAATTAGCCATTAAGCTCCTTTGTCTTAGTGTCTATGGTCAGGTTGAACCTATAGGTCTGCAGTTAGGCGAACTTTCATACCAGAAGAATATAGGAGACCACCTAGCTGACAAAATTAATTTACCTTCTTCAAAAAATAATCATTTCTTTCCTTTTCAGTGATCAAAGACTTCACCAATTAATCCTTTCTCTACTGTATTAGATAGGATAGACTAAATTCCTCAAATATAATGGCTCAAACACAACGGAATGATGTTCATTTCTCTCTCATAAGAGCCCAGAGAGGACATTCTGGGACTAGGGTTGCAGAGTGGGATCAGGGATCTCTGCTTCAGCGACTCAGGGTGTTGCCATTATCAACTGAGGTGAGGAAGGGGGAGGGGGCACGCAAGAAGTTCATGTGATAAGCTTTTTATTGGTCAGGACTCGAAGTGGTATAAATCACTTCTGCTCACATTCAGTTGAGGAGAACTTAAGTCACATGGCCACACATAAGTGCAAGGGATGATGGCAAAGGAAAAACTGGCATTTACAGCCCTAAGTATTAGGAGGAAGGGAAGAGATTATGGTCAACAGCCTGCAGTCTTGTCATACCAACTTCGGGTATCAAGGACTCATGGAATATAAAGGACAAGGGAGAAAAGTATTAGAATTATATGTATGTTTTAACAAAGACCTGGAGAAATTCACTTCCAAAACAAACCACATCTGTAGGATTGGAAGCCTTATGGGAGATAATACTTTCGAATCACCTTCATGAATTTTTCAGGAAAAACTAAACTGCTGTGATTCACCCAGGTTGAGTTCCACACACTTTATCTTCTGCATTCTGTATCTCCTTCCAAAGTCTTAGATACCAGCCACTAATGACTTGAAGTTTAATGTTTGCATTTGCACTCTCCTTAGTCTGTTTTTCCAAATTTAGCAAAATGCTTCTGTATCTCTGACCTTTTCACAAAGCACTGCAGTGAGATTAACAAAACACTGGGTCTGGTCCTCCATCCTTAAATGTTGAGAGATGTCCAATGTAAACAGAAGTCTTGTGTTCCACCTCCACAGACCTACCCACATTAGCTGTGGGACGCTAAATAGTAGCAACCATCCTACGGCTTAATTTACAAAATCTGAATTTAACCGTCTCTAGGGAAAAATATAAAGGTCTTCAAATTTTTGCTCTATAATTCTAAAACTGAGTTCTTCCCAAACTAAATTTGATGACAGATTACTATATTCAAAATATTTAAAAAATTCTAAAAATTCTAAATCTAAAATCCAAGTAACAGAGAAAAATAAAATTACCTGAAAATTCATATATATAAACTTAAGTTTTATTTTTTAACTTGTTTCAAATTCAAACAGCTTCATTTCTTTTGTTAACATAGTAAAATCCACTCTCAAAATAAAGTATCTTCAAACTTCAAAAAATGAAACTATACCATGTGTGACTGACAAATATTAACTGTTAAATATAATGTAATTATGATTTCTTGGCTTCTTATGGGCATGTTTTAAGTAGATATGTCAAAATTTTTATAGTGTTATTTTTCACAGATTAGGAGACTACAGACATTTAAGGGAAGGTATCACTGCAAAATTTCTAGATGTGGCAAATTTTGTGAAGGAAATGGAATTTTTCATTTCAAAAAGATCTTACACAATTGCTAATGAAAACTACCCAAGCATGGATCTCAGAGTTGGCACATAGATTATCTTATAAATGGAAGTGCAAGGCCACACCGCAGGAAAATGAAATCACAGAAGTCTAGAGGTAAAAAAGAATTTAAGTTTGCCTTTCAGTTTATTCCTCCTAGGAAATTACATTTTATACATTCTAAGAAATTATTTTATGGGAATTGCTTAACATTCTTTTCAAGTTTGCTAAAAATGTTTAGGGAATTTTCTTTCTAGCTCGAGAAAGCTCTATCTTCTCTGTTTTACTGAAAAATTGTGAGCTACATTTTAATTTCAGTTTTCCTATTTATAGAAATGGAGAGTTTACATGGAAATAAAAATTTCAAATACAACTGTAAAACAAAATACATAATTTATTCATAAAAATAAGGAATGATCATTTTCAGGTAACTCTGTGGAACCTCTAAGTCATGTTGACATGAATGGTTTAAGAAGTGGGAGAAATAATAAAAGCTACATTTTTTAATTACCTCACCTTTCCAAAAGAAATAAAAATATTGTGTCAGTGCAATTATCTTCTTTGGAATTTCCAAAATCAGACCTTTGCAACTAGTACTTAGATGTTACTTCTTAAGGTAGTGAAACAAGGGCCTTCAGGCAACAGAGTACATCATTATCCTTCCTATGAATAACAAAAAGCAAAGGTTCACTGCCAAGGCACAGTCTCATGTTACCTCAGGTCAGCAATTTGAAAATTTACTCTGTGGTAAGGTCTGATTTTCCCAGGGAGGCAAGATTAAATGCCAGATAAAGGATTCACTACTTGACAATTAGAGAAACTGATGCCTACAAGCTGATAATACCCTAAAGAGGTAACTTGAAACAATTATATCAATTATCTAAACACTGTATAATGTGTTACCTTTTAGCAGGTGAGAAATAGAGCCATGAGAATGAAAAACAGAAGAAAGAAAAATAAAAATCATTTATATTAACCAACATTATTTTGATTACTTATCCTTATTAGTTTCTTTAAAAACTGTTTGATATTAAATCAAACCAACACTAATTTTAAAAATAAAGCATAATCAAGCATTTATTTGATTTCATGTGGGAAGCTGAGCATTTGTTATTATGTCCTACCTGATACTGGCAACAGGGCTAACATTTTTATAAAACACCGAAGAGCAAAAACCTTTTAAATTTAGATTTTTATGTTTTATTTTCTGGGTAAGAATCTTATGAAATTCTATTTACATCTATTTTTATTCTAGCTAAAAGATGTTCACCGAAGTATTACACTTGGCTTTCTCAAATGGCTTCAGGCTCATTTACAAGCTTCTAAGAAGATAAAAGGGGTAACATTTTCTTTGCTTGTTGGGTGGTCGAAAGGTTACATATCAAATTCCAGTGTGGGAAAATCCCAAGTACTCTAGGTGAAATGTTTTGGTGCTAGGTAAATGTGTCCATTTGGAAATACACACAGTCTGAAGAGGAGCCCATAGTATTTCCCTGACTGGGAAAAAGAAGATATAAAATTAAAAAAAAAAAAAAAAGTAACTGAAAACTGATCACTTAGTCTCCACTTGTTAGAGGAGTTTACATTCTAAGATTCTTTACAAGTTTACAAAGTACTTTCACAAATAATCATCTCAGTATTGATAGGAGGATGATGTGAGTAAAGGTTCTCTAGGGAGGCAGTATGTGAAATGTGTATTTCATCTCTTCTTGCCTATTCAAAGCCTTTGCTCCAGAAATACCACCCTTGCCCTGCCTACCTCCCTCACTTTCTTCCCTCTTCTACTGAATACTCCCTTCAGCATACACGTGTTGGCATTCCTCCAGCCTTAGAAGGCTTCCTGTCCTACTTCTCCATTTAGCTACTCTTCCCTTCCTCTCCACTTTGTCTCTTGCATTCATTTCCTGTCTCTGATTTCCTCTACTTCAGTAGCTTCACCCCTCTACCACCCCACGAAAACTGCTTACCAAGGTCATCGATGACCTCTTTGTTGCTAAATTCAAAGGTTAATTCTCAGTTTTCATCTCACAGCATCTGACATAGTTGGTAACTCTTTTTTCCTTACAATAATTTTCTCAGTTTCCAAGACTTCACTTTCCTGGTTTTCCTTTTACTCTTCTGGCATTCTTTGTACTTTTGCTGATACTTCTTTGCCAGTCCTCAGACCTTGTCTCTTTTTAAAATCTATAATTACTTCTTTGATGATCTCATCTGGCCTTTACATATTGTAAATATACTGACAAATACAAAATTTATACATCTAGCCTTCTGAAATAATATAAATTCCACAAAGCGGGAATTTTTAAGGGGTACACTTCAGTTTCCCCAGTTTCTTGATTGTAGCAAGTTCTTCAATATTTGCTAAATAAATGAATGCATGAAAGTGGTTGTAAAACTTAGTACAATTATTAAATAATAATTCCTTTAAAAATTAAACAATATTAAAAATAAAAAATTAGGGGCACCTGAGTGACTCAGTGGGTTAAGCCTCTGAGGCCTTCAGCGCAGGTCATGGTCTCAGGGTACTGGGATTCAGCCCTGCATCTGGGCTCTCTGCTCAGTAGGGAACCTGCTTCCCCTTCTCTCTCTGCCTGCCTCTCTGCCTACTTGTGATCTCTCTCCCTCTCTCTGTCAAATAAATAAATAAAATCTTTTTAAAAAATCAAAAGTTATCTGGCATTAATGTAATTGACTTCAGAACTGTGGGCTGGAGAAGGCAATACAGTTAAACATGTTCAATAATTTGCCTTGTGTGTGTAACCACTTGTAGAAACAGGATGTATAACTTTCAAGCCACCATGGAGAGAGAAAAGAGAAAAAATAGGACCAATCTAATGTCAGGGTATAAAGAGAAAAAAATTACACATGTAATACAGCAAAAACAGATGCAAGTATGTCAATAAATATGAGTGGGTTAGACTCATTAAAAAAGAGCAACTCATATTTTTAAGAAGCCATATAAACATTCCTTATAGGAGTCAGAGTTAAACACTGCCCAAGTCTTTGAAAATATACAAAATTAAGGGCCAAAAGCATTAAATGGGACAAAGAAAAATTCACCAACAAGGCATTACACACATAAAACAAAACAACTTAAAATTATACGATGGAAAACCTGTTCAGAAAAATGCAATTTGACCAATTCATAATCACAGCTGAGATGTCAATACATCTCTACTAGAAATGGGCAGATCAAAAGAAACCATGTAAGAAAAAGGATCTGTGTAACAAAACAAATAAGACGTTGATTTGTTTTTTTTTCCATTTTATTGATTTGTTTTTAATAAACAAAATGTATCAACCGACCACAGATTAGTCTTCACAAGAATATCAATGAGATAAAAATGTGGACGTTATATAGGTTCAAAGAAATATTCACAGAATATTAGAGAGTAGTGAATATAAATTTACCAGGAGTACTTATATCAATATAGATGTTTCTTAAATACAATACTAAATAAAAACACAAATTATAAAAGGATACTATCAAATAACTATATATTATTCAGGGGTACACTCATTTGTAAAAAAAATTATGAAAACATGCATGGGAATGATAAAAATCAAATTTAGAACAGTGGTTATCTCTTTGGGGAAGAGAGAATTATGACAGAGGTATATATGTTGATGGTTTATTTTTTAAGCTGTCAGTGCATATACAGCTATGCATTATATTAATATCTACTTACTGTATTTTTGAAAGTTGGATATATGTTGTTTTTAAAAAAGAAATCACTCAGGTTTTATTCCTTGCCTCATATAGAAAAATGTTAAAATTTATCAAAAAGAAATGAACATGAAAAAGACCACTATGAAAAATTTGAGATACACTATTGTATTATTAGACAATTCTTGGGTTAAAGAGAAACAAAAACTGAGATTACAAAGTTTTTGAAAATAAGTGACACTTAGGGACTCACAACCAGCAATCTGTGTAATTTGGTCAAGGCCACTACTGACATGGAAAAATTAATATCCTCTAATATATTTTTTAAAAAATAAGAATTTAAAATAAATATATGTATTCAACTCAAAAAACCAAAGAAAGGATAAGATAAATTTGAAGAAAACAAAAGAGAACAATCAATAAAGATAAAAGCAGAAGTAAAAACAATAAAACAGTAAATGATTTTAATTTTAAAAAGTAGTATTTGAAAAGACCAATAAAATAGAAAAACCTCTATCAATCTGATTTTAAATTTTTTTTTTGAAGATTTTATTTATTTATTTGACAGAGAGAGAGGAGGAAGCAGGCTCCCTGCAGAGCAGAGAGCCCGATGTGGGGCTCGATCCCAGGACCCTGAGATCATGACCCGAGCCGAAGTCAGCGGCCCAATCCACTGAGCCACCCAGGCGCCCTCAATCTGATTTTAAAAAAGAACCGAAAATTACAGTAAACCAAGTGCATTGGTTGTGGGGTGCCTGGGTGGCTCAGTGGATTAAGCCACTGCCTTTGGCTCAGGTTATGGTCTCGGGATCCTGGGATGGAGCCCCGTGTCGCATGGGGCTCTCTGCTTGACAGGGAGCCTGCTCTTCCCCCTCTCTGCCTGCCTCTCTGCCTACTTGTGATCTCTCTCTCTGTAAAAAAAAAAAAAAAAAAAAAAGTGCATTGGCTTTGTAATCCTTCAGGCCTATGTTCAAATGCCAACTTCACCCCTTCCTAGTTAGGTAACCTTGGAAAAAATAATCTCTCTGAACTTTAGCATTTTCAACTATAAAAAATGGGCAAATAAATACTAACTCCACAAACTATAAAGATTAAATGAAAACTTAATGAGAATACCTCCTTCTCTGTCGGCCAATAGAATCGCCAATAGAGTCAGTTCATCAAGAATGTCTACTCTGGGGGGTGCCTGGGTGGCTCAACGGGTTAAGCCTCTGCCTTCAGCTCAAGTCATGATCTCAGGGTCCTGGGGCTCTCTGCTCAGTGGGGAGCCTGCTTCCTCCTGTCTCTCTACCTGCCTCTCTGCCTACTTGTGATCTCTCTCTCTGTCAAATAAATAAATAAAATCTTAAAAAAAAAAAAAAAAGAATGTCTACTCTGTTGATCAGCAGGGTCCAGAAATAGTCTTTGGCAGCTCAGCTCCATGTATAAAGTTCGAGGTATCAAATGCCTCTGTGGTACTTTAAGTTAGGAGTTCTTTAAATGTGTCCATGATGATAAAACTATTCCAACAGCCTGGCATTTCCTTGAGGCTCCCATCTGCCTGTACTCCTTTCTCTCAGTTTTCCTGGCTCAGTTCCAAACATCTAGATTATATAGTATGTGGTGTTCTATTTATTTCTTAAGAGTCATGGCTGACCCTTCATGACAAAAATCTCTAGCTGTGCACTGAGGCACTGTCTTCTAGGCCTGGTTACATGACTCCCAAGATAGTTTTTCTAGACTGCCACTGGAAGGAATAAGCATAACACATCATTAATAGTCTGGACTATTTCACCCTAAATGAATCATCTTGAACTTACTCAACTGAATTAGTTAGCTTAGGAATGCCATAACAAAATACCATGGACTGAATGGCTTAAACAATAGAAATGTATTTTCTCACAGTTCTAGAAGCTACAAGTCCAAGATCAAGGTGTCAGCATATTAAGTTTCTGATGAGAGCTCTCTATGGCTTGCTGATGGCACCTTCTTTCTATAACCTCACATGCTCTTTCCGCCGTGTGCTGGGCACATTAAGAAAGTTTGAGTGTGGGGGCGCCTGGATGGCTCAGTGGGTTAAGCCGCTGCCTTCGGCTCAGGTCATGATCTCAGGGTCCTGGGATCGAGTCCCGCATCGGGCTCTCTGCTCAGCAGGGAGCCTGCTTCCCTCTCTCTCTCTGCCTGCCTCTCTGCCTACCTGTGATCTCTCTCTGTCAAATAAATAAATAAAATCTTAAAAAAAAAAAAAAAAAAAAGAAAGTGTGAGTGTGCTCCCTGATGGCTTTTCTGAAAGGACACTAATCCTATCAAATCAGGAGCCTACCTTTAGGATCTCATTTAACCTTATGACTTCCTTAGAGATCCCATTTCCAAATACAGCCATGCTAGAGGTTAGAGCTTTAATATATGAATTTTGAGGGGACACATTCAGTCCATAACACCAACCATTGAGTGACTCATCTGCCCTTTTCCTGTACTCATTCATATAGATCTTAAAATGCTCCGGCAGGTCATTTCCCTCAAGCTGGAATTTTATTTTCTGGAAGAACTTGAAGGAGATTTTACTATTTACCCTCTCTTTTGGAGCCTTTATAAACAATCATTAAGTAAGATCAGTCCTGGAGTCCTTGGCCTACCTATCCCCCAGTGGCAGGGTTTTCGGCTTACCAGTCACAACTTGAAGTTCCCTGCCCACCATCCAGCCTTGGCCTACTTGCATCACAGTGGGGGATCTCCTGCACACCAGGTCTATCCCATAGTTCCCTGTCTGTCAACAATGGCCTAATGCACACCAGCAGGAGCTTCCAGGCTGCCAGTCCTAGCTTATGTTTTCCTGTCTGCCAGCCTCAGCCCAGCAACTCTGGAGAAAAGCTCTAGCTGTGGATACACCTTTTCTAACAAGGCCTAAATCCCAACCTAGGGAGGAAGTTTGTTCTTTCCTTAGGACCTCTCCCTCAGGCCTAGAATAGTCTTCTGAATTTTGATTCCTTCTTCGTAGCTAACCTCTTGTAAATTGTGAACAATTCTTCACATTGAACCTTATCTGTTCAAATTACTGTGTGGTTTCCAGAAGCCTGGCCCCTGACACAGAAGAGCTTAAGATGACTGTTACTGGGTGTTTCACAGTGCCCTAGGAACAAGCAGAACAGAGGTACACCAGAGTCAGAGAAAGAAGCCTCTTCCACCTACAGTGCCCCTGCTGCACACTCTACCAGCAAAATAAATAAATAATTAATAAATAATGTTTGCAAGTTCTAACACAGCATTAAAAGAGGATGAAATGAAAGGTAGCTTTGAAACTGAGGCAAATAACCTGATACCTAGTATTGTAACCTTGCTGCTATCGGTACACAAAGTCCCGATTTAGGTACATTTTTTTTAAAAAGTTAACATATGCCAAGACCTTCCTATGTGCCTGACCATTTTAAGCTCTCTTAATAATCCTGTAATGTGGGATGTGTAGGTGGTCAATCAAGCATCTGGTTAAGCATCTGCTTTCGGCTCCCGTAATGATTCCAGGGTTGCGCTCCCCTCTTCCTCTGCCTGCCACTCCCCCTGCTTGTGCCCTCTGACAAATAAATTTTTTTTAAAATTCTTAAAAAAAAAATACTCCTGTAACATAGGGACCATTACTATCCCTACTTTACAGATGAGGGAAACAAGGCATGTAAATTTAATTAGCTTTGGCAAGGTTCTAGAGTAAAAGAGCTGAGATTCAGATCCAGGTATTCCAACTCCAAAGACCACACTCTCAATCACAATGCTATATTAACTTTTGTTTCTATTGCTAAGACAAAAACAACTTTTAGAACGTGAAGAGATCTGTCCTTTTTCTGGAGGCCACCTCCCCAACCAGTCCCACACACCATTAGCGTGGCACCATTTCCTCTCACACTCCTAGGTGCTGCTCTGAGCAGCATCACCCTTTAGACTAGAAAGCTGGCGGGCACAGAGAGAGAAACAAAGAAAGTGGAGGAGGTGCTAGAGGATGAGGAAGAAGAATATGTGATGTAAACATTTCCTGAACATCGAGTAGAAAAGGCAAAGTGGAGAATTTCCTGAAGTGGAAGGGGTCCTCAGATGCGGATGACACTTGGGAGCCAGAAGAGAACCTGGGCTGTCCTGACCTCATTGCCATTTCTACAGTCACAGAAAACAGTACATGGGACAGAGAAATTATAGGAAGGCAAGTGCAAAATTGACTGATTCTGAAAATAAAGGAGAGAACAAACCAAAGAAGAAAGAAGAGCCAGAAAAGCCATGAGACTCTGCCCAGGGTCTGGAGCTGGAGCAGATTAGTAGAGCTACAGACTCCAGGGCAGAGCTCATGTTCTTGATGAAGTGGAAAAGATATGATGAGGATGACCTGGTCCCTTCCAAGGAAGCCGATGTCAAGTGTCTACTGGGTCACATCCTTCTATGAGGAAAGTTTGATGTGGCATTCCCACCTCTTAGACGACGATGACAAAAAAGATGACAAGAATTAACTCTCCTGAGTACCAACCCCTGTCACACCTGACTGTGGGTTTCACTTGGAGAGGGAAGGAGTTCTACTTGTCTTGACACCACAGAGGAGGCTTGAGGAGATGTCCTTTGAAGAGCAGTACTTAGAGCCACCCAAAGGAATATAAAGCCTTTCCAGCTGTGTACTCTGCAGAATCATCCCAGGGGAGAGGAAGCAGGAGATACGCTGCAAGGCAGCTCATTCTGTACTTTGCTGAGAAAAACAGAAGGCCTCCCATGAAGGACAAAACTTGCAGAATGCATGTATAGGAGAGCAAACGATACTGCAGATCTTCAAAGAGCATCTCCACAATGCACAGCCTGCTTCCCAAGTGTTAACTCTGCATTTTTACAGTGTAGCATGTATATAGTTTGGGGGGATAAGTGGTGTACCATTCTAGGGTAGGAGGGATGGGATAGGAAGGAAGGGAGACAGGAAAGATCGTTTTTGTTAAAATTTGGGGCCTGATGGTGAAATGCTGGAAAGAACAACCTAATAATGATTTGGTTTTATGTCCAGAATATTTTATCTTTAAAAAACATGTCACTGGCTACCTAAATGAAGACTGTGAGACTCTAAAAGCTGTGAAGACCTGAAACTTCTCTTTTTGTTTTTTTGTTGTTGTGTTTTGTTAGTTACCATACAGTACATCATTAGTTTGGGATGTAGTATTCCATTATTCATTGTCTGTGTATAACACCCAGTGCTCCATGCAATCCGTGCCCTCCTTAATACTTGTCAGTGTGTCCCCTGCCTGAGCTTAATGCTGTTCCCAACAAAGGGCTATGCCAGTTAGTAAGTCAGTAGGGACAGTTTTATTGGAACATACACCAGGCAATTGTTCTTAGAGGCACTAATCCTTGACGTTGATAAGACCCCTTTTTTTTTTTTTTTCAGTTATAAAGTTTTAAATATCAGCTTGTTCATCCAAGCAAATGGCTGAGGTATTTGTGGAGGGGAAGAGGGTGGAATATAGAAGGGGGAGAGTAGGGAAAGAAAGGCCCATGCTCTTGGAATGGAAAGCTCTTGGAGCCGTTCTGCTTTTTGAACTTTGAACCCTGAAACCATTGGTAGCGGCATTGACAGCACACGTTCACAGGAACAGTTTAAGGGTTGAAGGATTTCAAAAGCTCTAGACTCAAGAGAAGATTAAGCTTTCATACTGGGACAGTGGTTCACTTTAAAACACCAAGCAAAATTCTTTCTAATCCTAGGAATTACCTAATATCCAAAAGGCTGTCTTGAATCATAAGATCCATCAGTTCTCGACATTATCTAGACCTGTACCTAAAAGTCCATTGTCAAATCTTTTTAGGCATGTGTTAGATTTCTGTGAAAACTTCATTTAAATGTAAACTTTGTACCACATCATCAGTTTTGGTCTTAAAACTACAGATTAAAAAAAAAAGTGAAGAGAAACTCGATTAGAGGCTAAAGTTCTTTAATATTCCTATTAAAAAAGACAGCACACTTAGATAGCATTTATCTCTGAAGGAAACTATAAACAAATATGTCAAAATGTTAACAAGTAATAATTCTGAATGCTGGACTATACAGTTCACCCTTACACAGAGGTTTGAACTGCACAGCTCCATTGATCCATGGATTTTTTTTTTTGATAAGTACAGTACAGTGTTATAAATATATTTTCTCTGCCTTATGATCTTCTTAATAATATTTTCTTTTCTCTAGCTTATCTTGTGAGAATAAAATAAGGTGTACGTATATTGTAATAATTTGCATATAATACATACCACATAAAAAACAGGTGTTAATCAACTGTTTATATTATCAGTAAGGTTTCTGGTATACAGTAAGCTATTAATAGTTATGTTGTGGGGGGACTCAAAAGTTATATGCGGATTTTTGACTGCACAGGGGGTTGGTGCCCATGTTCCTACATTATTCAAGGGTCAACTGTATAATTTTACATATCTTTTAAATTTGACAAAAAACTTTAAAAAGGGAATGTAAGAAAGGAGCACTATTTAAAGGTATATAATCTTGGGGCACCTGGGTTGCTCAGTGGGTTAAGCCTCTGCCTTTGGCTCAGGTCGTGGTCCCGAGGTCCTGGGATTGAGCCCCCCATTGGGCTCTCCGCTCAGCAGGGATCCTGCTTCACCCTCCCCCACCCCCCGTCTTCTTGTGATCTCTGTCTGTCAAAAAAAAAAAGTATATAATCTTAAAAATTATTCAGTTTTTCAGTTATAGAAATTATTATTGAAAAGGATAAACAAGTTTTAAAAATCATATAATATTACCTCGTTTTGGCACTTTATTCCCATTACATTGACATTTGACTTTCAGCGAGAACTTCAATGTCCCTGAATTTAAAATGAATGAAAGTTGAGAAGGCATTATCTGGGACAAAGTTTATAAAACTGGTGTTTTAATTTATAAAACAGATTTAAAATATATATACAATGGAATATTAGCCATGAGAAAGAATGAAATCTTGCCACTTGCAAGATTTGGAGCTAGAGGTGTAATGCTAAGTGAAATAAGTCAGAGAAAGACAAATACCATGTGAGTTCACTCAAATACCATGTGAGTTCACTCATATGTGGAATTAAGAAACAAAACAAAAAGGCAAAGGGGAAAAAAAGAGAAAGACAAATCAAGAAAGAGACTCTTTTTTTTTTTTTTTTTTAAATTTATTTACTTGACAGAGATCACAAGTAGGCAGAGAGGCAGGCAGAGAGAGAGGAGGAAGCAGGCTCCCTGCGGAGCATTGAGCCCGATGCGGGGCTCGATCCCAGGACCCTGAGATCATGACCTGAGCCGAAGGCAGCGGCTTAATCCACTGAGCCACCCAGGCGCCCCTATTAACTCTTTTTTAATAAAACTTCATATATTTTGTACTTTGGGATTATGAGCTACCCTCTTCCAGATGTTTTCTGTAGGAATTACATATGGCCAGTGTTCACATTATTTCGCTCCAAAAAAGTTTTGTATTTCTGTCAGTGACATCAGCTTTTTCTCTGTTTGGGTAATGTAAATTCTGACTCTGAACCCATATGAGGTAGTGAGGGACCATGTTTATACATTCTCAGAAAATGTTTTTTTCCACCTGGAGTCCAGACAGACACCTTCAGGTTTCCCTATCATCACACTAGGAGAATGATTTTTTTCTAGTCCTTTCTTTTGAAGAGGGCTCTGGGTGTCTCAATTTCAACTTACCAAGGTCTTGTTTCCATTCCCAAACAGGCATTAAAATCCAACTGTCTACAATTTTAGGAATAATAATCCACTGCTTGCCCAAGTAAGTCACAGCTCGCTAGTAACTAGTTTCCTCTTTATTTCTGCATGTGGCAATTTTCCTTAATGTCTTAAGTACAGTATGGTATTTAAAAGGATGTTTAAAATATTTTTATGACAGATTATATAGTATGCTATATTGTTAAAACCAGAAGTCTAAACCATTTATTTTATTAAATGGGCATTCCATAATTATTTATGAGCATTTTCATTTCACTAAAAAGAAAAAAAAGCCATTTTCCTAATACAATATACTTCATGTCTAAGAAAAATGGATAGATACCTATTACTCATTCTCTACTTTTTCCTTTAGAAAGGAAATAGATTTTTAGCTAGGTACAACAGCACACAGAATAAAGGTTACATTCATCAGGTTTTATTGTAGTTAGCTATATAAGCTAAGTAAAAATGACTATTTTGACTAAACTGTGGCCAGTAAAATGTAAATGAAAGTGCTTTTTGAGACTTCCTGAAAGGCCCATGGAAAAGGAGCTGACTCTGCTATTCAGAGCCCAGGTAAGTAAAGGCTAAGTGACTCATTTCTCCTGATCCCAAGCCATCTGCTCCTATGCCACCTTATTTTCACTTAATTCAACCAATCTTATTTCTATAATCTCTTTAATCCCTGAGTTTAAAGTTGTTGTAGAGGGCATTCGTAAGTAGAAATGGGTAAGCAGATCACTGTAGAGGGAGGAAGTGTGGGAAAGGAAAGGGTGGAAGCTCTATATTTTCCCAAGCTCAACAATTTCATGAAGATCACAGTCGCTTTTAGATTAGGATATAGAGCTGTGACTTAGGAGGATACCACGGTGCCTTTACAGATTTTTCTAGGTTAGTTACTTCTGACTCCTCTGTCTGTCAAAACCCTGATGCCTATTACTAGTACCAAAGGACTTAAACTCACTCCCTAGGGAACCACTCTGCTAGCCTACAATTAAGAAAGCACAGCTGCAGATACTTGAATTTTACAGTATATTTAAGAATACTAATTTCTCAAAAAAGAAAAAAAAAGAGAGAGAGAGAATGGCACTTTTCTGTAGAATCTAAGAAACCTTCCTTAATGAATCCTATCACCAAAATATGAAGAAGACATGTTTCTAGAACTTCTCTATCAGCCTATAATCAAATAATATACCCTCAGGTCCCTGAGTAACTTCTGTTCTTATTTATCTGACATTCAGATAATTCCTGTAGTTCACTTCTCCATATCCTTCTAATTTTCACCATTCTACTGAAGATCAATGTGCAAGCCAATCTCTGGCTTTCACCATGTTCTGAATTCTGCTGGGCGGGGATGTGGATAAATTACCTAAGACACAAAGAGCCACTCTCCTATAATTTGCCAGCAAATGGCAGGCACATTGATGTTTGCCTGCTTGCCTGCAGTTTTACAAATTTTTAAAATAAGTATTATAATAATTCAGGATAAGTTCTAGATTATTTGGTGATATATATGAAATATTTTTCATAATTAAATATTTAGTTCATAATATCACCCGGTATTTGTGCTTCTTATAAAATTTAGAATATTAGATCAAAGTATGAATTACAGATTTTAATCTTACTTCCCATTTAGGATGTATTCACTTTGATTAAGTCTGTGTTATAAAATACTTGAATTAAAATTCTTACCTAACTTTGAAGATGATGATGAAGTAATCACCAGGGCTGGCAAATCAGGGAACAGGACAGGCATATGCAACAATACATGTACACAGTACTGGACCAAAAGGTTACTAAGACTGGATTCTTTACTAGGAGGACATAAAATCCTAATATGATCCATTTATTGGGATAGGAATCAACAGGGAGAAAGCCATATGACAACAAAAGTTCAAGATACACTGATCTCCCTTCACCATAAACCCTAGCCCAAAAGCTGCCTATGACTTACCATAGGACTCTATCATTAAGTTTGATGGTAATAACAGCCTCAAAACCTGTCTTAATCTCTCGGGGCTGATAAGTCAACATGCTTGTATATATATGGAGAATAACAAGTGACCTTCCATCTTTAGAGTAGTAAGAATAAAATTAAAGTACAGTTGACCCTTGAAAAATGTGGGAGTTAGGGGCACCAAACCCTGTACAGTTGAAAATCCATGGATGACTTTTAATTGCCACAAAACCTAACAACCAATAGCCTCCTGTTAACAGAAAGCCCTGAAAGTCGATTAACAATTATTTTGTATGTTATGTGTATTCTATACTAGATTCTTAAAATAAAATAAGCTGGAGAAAAGACAATGTTTTAAGAAAATCATAAGGAAGAGAAAATACATTTACAGTACTGTATTTATAGAAAAAAATCTGTGTATAAATGGACCTGCACAGTGCAAACCCTGTTGTTAAGGAACAACTGCATTCGGAAGAAGTTTAGATGATCCTATTTGAATATAACTAATTTTAACAGGTTGGAGCTAGCTTAAACTGGACATAACCTATGGAGCCTTTCTGACCTGATGTGAAACTGGTTAGGAAAAACCCACTTTGAATTGTTCCAAGCAACTTTAATCCATTATATCCCTTCCAGATAAAGAGATAATCCAAATATCTCATCTAGTCAATATTCACATGTCAGTTAGACATCATATCAAAAAACAGAAAAAAACTGAGTTATTTGAAATTCTTTTATATACACTTTCTGTATTCTAAATTCTGGAACTGGAGTATTCAATGAATAAAAGGTAACTAGTGAATGGGGAAAAAGCAAAAAACTTGGATTCTACTTTCCCAATTTGGAAAAGTAACTCTTCGATGAACAAACACTTAACTATGCTAATCAATTAAATGATACAGCACTAAATTTCCACATTTTATTTTGCTTATATAATCTATCAATACGTCAAAGCATTAAGGTGTAAAGGGTTACTTAAAAAGTAGAGGAGAGGGCACCTGGGTGGCTCAGTGGGTTAAGCCTCTGCCTTCTGCTCAGGTCATGATCTCAGGGTCCTGGGATCGAGCCCCGCATCGGGCTCTCTGCTCAGCAGGGACCCTGCTTCCCCCCTCTCTCTGCCTGCCTCTCTGCTTACTTGCAATCTCTCTCTCTCTGTCAAATAAATAAATAAAATCTTAAAAAAAAAAGTAGAGGAGAAACATATCTAGAAAATCCGTTTAGTACACAAATGACTAGGCATTTTCCTTAATGCTAGATAGATAATGCCATAAATAAAACTTGTTTGATTTTTTTAATCACATTTTTCTCCAACATAAGAGTGTTTACACTAAACAAAGTAAAGTTACTCAAATTCTTAGTGTTTGGGACAGCAATTACAGGAGATCAGTGAGAATTAATGATCTCCAGTTTAAACTTGCCCATCGAGTTCAAATAAAAGAATAAAATCTCCAGTGTTTTGTAAGTTTCATCCACTTCCTACGTAAGTTAAATATTACATCATGGGTAAAAAAAAGTACTAATTAGATCATATTACTAAAGTCTGTACATCTTAAAAAGTGGAATAACACACACAAGAATTAAAATAGCAAAAGCTGTGACCATGTGGAAATACCCATTGAAAAACTTCTACATTTCATGAGCAAGTTAAAAAAGATGTCATGGTTTTCTAGTGGTTTGTGTTCTTTTTAATGGCTGTTTCAATCCACCACTCTCCAAATCTGTCATGGTTACTCTACAAATTTCTATTATCTTGCTCTCAAGCGATAACATTACCTTCTATTTTATAGCAAAATAGTAATCATCAGGCAAAAACTCCTTCAACCACTTGCCACTAAAAATGAATAATTTCTGTGTCCCATTTCTTCTTCCTATTACACCAGAAATGCCACTGTTCCTATTATCTAAGATTAAATTCTTCCCTAGTGCTTTAAACTTTCATTTCCCATCTGTATCCTGGTTCTTAACAAATCAATTAACCCCCCTCCTTCCTTTGGTTTAGTGTTTCTCCTTTTACCTTCAACATTTAAACATATTTAAGGGTCTACCATCTAAAAAAAATAAATAAATAAAATCTATGTTCCTTAAGCTATTGCCCTCACTTCTCCCCTTGACAGCCAAATTTATAAAAGTATTGTCAACACTTACCTCATCTTGTCCATATCACCTTTTCTTTACTTTTACTTTCAGCTTCTCCAACTATAATGTGATTTTCACCTCCAAGATATCACCAAGATCATCCATGAACTTCTAAATCCAGTGAATACTTTCTATTGCTCATCTAAGATGAACTCCTCTGGTAGAGCCCATTGATACTGACTATAGTACTACTTGTCTGAAGTACTTACTACCTTCTGTTGACTTCCATGACTCTCCTGGCTTTACTAGTCTAGACATTACTTCTCAGCTTTTTGTAGGGTTCTATTTTTCTGACAGTTTTTTTACATCACTGATGCTCACCAGGACTCTTTCCTTAGAGGCTTTTCTCTTTATGTTCTATGTATTTTAAACAATGTTATCCATTCTTATGACTTTCAATGCTTGATGATTTTCAAATCTATTGTTATAAGCACAGATTTCTCTCCTAAGCTTCTGACCTATGTATCCAACTGGAAGTTTCCCTTCAGCTGTCCAGAAGACACCCTGATCCACTGTAGTTAAAAACATCATTCATGCACACTTTTTTTTTTTTTTCCTTAGGACCTAGCCTCAATGAACTGCTGCACAATCCACCCAATGCCCAAGACAAAAAGTTGAATATCACTCAGATTCTCCCATCTCTCTCATCCCTAAAATCTAGTCAACTACCAATCCTCGTTGATCCTACCTCTTGAAACTCTCTCCAGTGCAGGAACTTCTCATTGCTTCACTGCTATTTCCTTAGTAAAGTTAAAACCATTTCCTGTCTAAAGAAATATTATGGGTAAAAACCGTCTCACATATATTTTTTTTTAATTAAAGAATATAGAGAATAATACTCTCTAACATTCTCATCTCAGAAGTAACAGCATCTTACCTGGCCTCCTCCCTTTCAGCATTGCATCCCTCCCTCTACTTTCCCTATCCAATCAAAGTGATATTCCTAAAATGCAAATTTGATTATATCATTCATGACTAAAAATCTATAATGTCTCCCTAGTACTCTTAAGGTAAAATTCCAATTCCTTGTCTTAGAAGGTCTTGTACTATCTGCCCCCTGATTACCTTCTAGCCAACTGTCTGATCACTCTTGCCTCAAATTCTCTGCTATACCTCCACACTGATCTTTCAATTCTGGAAACATGGTATGCTTGTTCTCACACATGTTATTTCCTTCTGGAACACATTTCTTCATCCACTTTGTTTCCTTGTTTCCCTAATAATTCCTACCTATCTTTTATATCTCAATTTAGACATTACTTCTCCCAGGAAGCCATGCTTAATGTCCCAAGTCTGAGTTTTATGTCCTTCCTGTATGATCCCATAGTATACTCTATTTTCCCATCACACCACTTTAGCATATTGCATTACAATTATTCTTATCCTCACTAGACTATAAGCTGCAAAAGGACATGAATTTTATTTCATCCACCACTAAATCTCTAGTACATACTACACTTCACTAAACGTTCCTTGAGTAAAGTATTTGAATAAATAAATGGTTGAGTGGAAAGATGGATAAATTGTTTCTAAATAGGACATGAAATGGAAATCTTGATTTTTATAGCTATAAAACTAAAAATAACTGCTTAATACATGAATCTTAAGAAATATTAATCATTTAGATAGGATCATGTACTCTAAGATAAATGACTTTCCCTAATACTTTTCCAGGACCAGGAACAGGTAATATTCTTTAGCACATTATATATATGATTTAAAAGAGAAAGAAGTGGAGGGGAAAGAGATTAAAGAAGCCATTTAGTGAAGGAACTGCTATACTGATAGTAACTAAGAGACTTTTGAAAACTGGTATGGGAATTTGGTAGTCAACAGTTTAGATATATAATTTTACATTAGCAACCACCTCAAAGTAAAAACATTAAAGTATTTAATACTAAAAGCTAAGGACTCTTAGGAGAATGAATCTGTTGTCTTCTCATATACTTAGAGAGAAGAAAACAAAAACGTATCCACTCTGCACCTACTATCTAATGAAACTGAAATTAGTTACTGAATTCAAATATACTACTAATATTATGACTCAGCGTCCAATCATTAATCCTCACAGATAACATAAAGAGGTAATACACCCATTTTTTTACGTTGCATTAGCTTTCTAATACCTAAAGTCAAAAGCAAATTTGCATGGATGAGGTGATTTTTGTGAAAACAAGCTTTTTAAAGAACTGTCATAATAAAATATTGTAACTTATTTCAGGATTTAGCATTCATTCAATCATTAAATAAGAATTTATTAAAATCTTATGAAGTACAAAATTTATGCGCTATATGGAAGACAAGTGAAACCACCCTCAAAGAAGCTTCAAAAATTTAGGGTTAATATAATTGTTTTAATAATCTCAAATATCTTCTTTAATCTTCATTTAGAAAATGGCATCCATTTCTCAAAAATTATTAAAGATAAATTATATATTCAATCAATAAGAGGTAAGCTACATTTTACTCAGTATCCATAAACAGTCTAGCCCCAAATTAGATTAACAGAATTACATGTCAGAATTTGAGAATCAACTAGGAAGTTACATTAAACCCAAATACTATTTACCTGAATTCCAATTCAAAATACAACTCAATGTTTTTACTATATATTTTTTAAAGATTTTATTTATTTATTTGACAGAGAGAGATCACAAGTAGACAGAGAGGTAGGCAGAGAGAGAGAGGGAAGCAGGCTCCCTGCTGAGCAGAGAGCCCGATGCGGGACCCGATCCCAGGACCCTGAGATCATGACCTGAGCCAAAGGCAGCGGCTTAACCCACTGAGCCACCCAGGCGCCCCTTATTATATTTTTTAATGTAGAGATTATAGAGATCAAAGAAAAACAAACTGGCATACACCTTCATTCAAACTGATTGCTGTGCATTATTTTACAATTTCCAAGTCTTAGAAGAGAATAACAGATGAGAATTTTTAAATTTAAGTTCAAAGTCATGACAGTTTCATTTCCTGATTCCCAGTGTGGATCCTAATAAAGACATGCATAAAATGTAACAATCTTTCATTGCAACCCAAAAAGTACATGCACTTCTATAACTCCTGGCTTGGTATAACCAGAAAAAGGATTTTTTTTTTTCCAAATTCATCCAAATTTTATTCTGTGATTTACTTAGGAAAAAAATAATCTACACTCAAATCACTGTACATGAATCTATAACATGATCACGCTACTAGAAGAAATGTGCCTAGAACCTGGTGGATTTGCCATGGAGTGATTCAGAAAACAAACAAACCCCCCCCCCCAAAAAATTCAGAAAACAAAAAAACAACTTAGCCTCCTACACAAAATACTATTCTGCATAGAATTAACCTATCCTCAGTTTTATACTTCTGAGGCTTCTCTCACTCTATAAAAAGTTAAGAATCTCCTCCATTTACAACTCTGGCAGATTCTTCAATATTTTGGGAAAGAATAAGCATAACTTTCTGTCTCAAAATGTGCTCACTTAAAAAGAGATTGAAAAAGGGCGCCTGGGTGGCTCAGTGGGTTAAGCCGCTGCCTTCAGCTCAGGTCATGATCTCGGGGTCCTGGGATCGAGTCCCACATCGGGCTCTCTGCTCAGCGGAGAGCCTGCTTCCCTTCCTCTCTCTCTGCCTGCCTCTCTTGTGATTTCTCTCTGTCAAATAAATAAATCTTTTTTAAAAAAAAAAAAAGAGATTGAAAAGATCGCTAATGAAAGAAATTTTAAAAAGCATGATTATTGGCAATTAGTATAGACCTATACCAAAGAGATACAAATATTGTTTTCTTTTCCACTTGAGAGTAAAACTATGTGCAAGTCACAAAATGATGTATTCTGTACAATAAGTAAAATATGGATTAAAGTGTATTAAGCAACCTAAATTTTTTTATTTTGAACCTTTTGAAACAAAAAGGCAGTTCTAGAACAAAATTTTTTCCACTACTAAAAATAATGTTTTAAGGATAAAATTGTAGGGTTCTAAACAGAATCTTGTCTCCCATCTCTTTATAATATTAATAAAGTTCAAGGCCATGTCTACTGAAAAATTTTGGCAAGCCAAACTTGCACAATTAAAATAAATACAGTGTCACGTGATTGGTCTCCTAAAGCCTGGAATTTTGACCTTGACCGAAGTCTTCTGAATTCTAATGCTATAAATAACCAGCATTTAGATGAAAAAAAAAATCTTAAACTATTAATTCTCACAGAATGTGGTTGTGCCTTTTCAATGCATATATCCCATGCAAATGTTTAGCATGGGCTTAGTCATTGGACAAAAATGTATTGTGTCTACCAGGGCTAGGCCCCATATCAAGCAATGAAGATATAAAGGAGACACGACCAACACAGTGCCCCTCCTTAAAGTGCTAAAAAAAGCAGAGAAGACAAATAATTGCAAAAAGTCATTACCTAGGAGTATAAGATATGTAGGGGGTATTTTTAATACCTATAGAGTAAGGGAAAGCATCCTTGAGGAAGTTGAGAGTCAATGTCTTAAAAACAAAAATCTTCAAGGCTATGGTAATAGAACTGTCTATCTGTAAGTTATAGCTATTCAAACCTATCAGTTAAATTCTATATTCCGTAACATGTACAGGTTAATTTATTACTAGGTTTATTTTTAGCATAACATGCTGCTTAAAAGAAGTTTTATAAATAAAATTTCTCATAGTTTTAAACCACAAAAGGAATAATTTCCACCAGTTCAGTAAAATCAAATGAGCATAACGAGTAAATTGGCAACACAAGTTTAAATATTTCTGAAAAATGGAAGGCTGACTTCATGAGTTTCTTTCAGTCTCTTTCTCTCTTAACCACAATAAAATCGCAGTAAAAGGATCTTTTTTAAGATAGAAACATATAAGAACTAAGAAAGAGAAAAGGAAAGGAGACTAAAACAATCAAAAGAATTCATCAAATTTTTACAAAATGGAGAAGATGAAGGACTGATAATTGACCTTGGGGGGGGCAGAGTGCCCCTATACTCTCAATACTGGAAGACTGAGGAGGAGGAGACCAAATGGAAGTGAGCTGACTGGAGATGCAGACTCCAGAAAGGATAAGACCGTAGGAATTCAAGGAGTGGTGAAGTTAGAGTAAGTGATGGGGCTGGCAACAGAGCATTAGATAACAATAGGTAAAAACATCATTGGATACTTTCCCAACACACAGGCTCTCACATACAGGTGCATGTGTACCTGTACCTAGATTACAGCTCCTGCAACTTCTCCTATTCTTTGTAGAAACTCAGTGACACCAGAGAAATGGGCTTATAAAACACTGACATTTGGGGGCACCTGGGCAGTTCAATTGGTTAAGCATCTGACTTGATTTCAGCTTAGGTAATAATCTCAGGGTTGTGAGACTGAGCCCCGCATTGGGCTCCACACTGGGCATGGAGCCTGCTTAAGATTCTCTCTCTGTCTCCCTCTGCTGCTCCCCACTCCCTCTCTAAAACAAAACAAAACAAAACAAAACAAAACAAAACCATAAACAAAAAAAAACCACTGACATCTGGATGCCACTCTATTAAGAAGCCCAGATCACCAAATGAAAAGCCATTCTCATGTACAAATAGCTTCTGAGTAGCTCTCAAATATAGAGAGGTAACAACTACAGATATGTGAGGAAAACTTCCAAAATGAAAGTGAGAGCTTAGAAAATCAAACAGGAACAAAAATTAACCTGGAAGAAACAAAACAATGCACAAAGTGGAAGACAATTCAAAAACAAAACAAAACTATGATTAATATCCTTACAGTAAAAAGAGAAATTTAGCAGCCATAAAACAAAACAGAAGGTTGTACCAAAGAACACTAAAGAACAAAAAAACAGTTTTGAGTTAAAACATTAGAATGACTGAAACAAAACTTTCAATAGGACAGCTGGAAGAAGAGTCAAAGATAGCTCCCATAAAAACAAGCAAACAAGGGGTGACTGGGTGGCTCAGTGGGTTAAGCCTCTGCCTTCGGCTCAGGTCATGATCCCAGAGTCCTGGGATCGAGCCCGGAATCGGGCTCTCCACTCGGTGGGGAGGCTGCTTCCTCCTCTCTCTCTGCCTGCCTCTCTGCCTACTTGTGATCTCTCTCTCTGACAAATAAATAAATAAATAAAATCTTTAAAAAACAACAACAACAAGCAAACAAGCAATAAGATTAAAAAGTTAGAACAGAAAATTAGATTAGGATCTGTCAGGAGGTGTAAATTCAGACAGAGGTTCCAGAAAAAGAAAACAAAGAAAATGGAGAAGTGGAAATTGTCAAAGAAATAATACAAGAAGAACATACAGAACTTTCAAACATGAATTTCTATATTGAAAGGATCCTCAAGTTCCCATCACAATAGATAAAAAAATGCCCACATAAAGCTCTTTATTATGAGTTTCAAAAAGCTGGGGGTAAAAAGAGACTATAAAAGTTTTCAAGGAGCCTGGGTGGCTCAGTTGGTTAATCGTCTGCCTTTAGGTCAGGTCATGATCCCAGGGTCCTGGGACTGAGTCCTGCATCAGGTTCCCTGCTCAGTGGGGAGTCTGCTTCTCCCTCTACTCTTCCCACCTTGCTCTGTGATCTCTCTCTCATTCTCTTTCAAATAAATAAAAATTAAAACAAAAAAAGTTCTCAAAGGTGGGGGGAAAGATTGATTATAAAACAAATGATCAGAATTGTGTGATTAGAGACTTGGGAAGAGTCAGACTGAGGCCTCTGGTATCATTTGTAGAGGAATTTTTATAAACACTAAGCAATTATACCATAATAGGTACAAATAAATAAATAAATGAATAAAATTACAAAAACAAATTTATCGAATGCTCATCACATGCTAGGGGTACAATTCTAACTATTTAAATGTATTAATTTAATTTCTATAACTATGGAGGAAGACACTATTAAGTGTGGTCTTTTTTTTAAGGTTTTATTTATTTATTTGAGAGAGAAGGAGCACAAGCAGGGGGAGGGGCCGAGGGAGAGGGAGAAACACACTCCCTGCTGAGTGTGGAGCCAGATGTGGGGTTCAATCCCAGGACCCTGAGATCATGACCTGAAGTCAGACGCTTAACCGACTGAGCCATCCAGGTGCCCCAAGTGTGGTCTTTTAAAAACTACTATACAATCTCTCAATTTTAAAAGCAAAATAAACTTTAGGAGCACCCGGGTGGCTCAGTCGGCTGAGCCTCTGCCTTTGGCTCAAGTCATGATCTCAGGGTCCTGGGAGTGAGCCCCCAGGGGGGCTCCCTGCTCAGCGGGTAGTCTGTCTCTCCCCCTCCCCACCCCCATGCATGAGTCTTGTGTGCACTCTCAAATGAAATAAATCTTAAAAAAAAAAAAAAAGTAAAATTAATTTTAAAACAGAAGAAAATACTGTTTTAATGCTCTCTACCTTCCTAATCTGTTCCCAGATCAACTATGGTTGGTGAAAAATTCTATCTTGGTCAATGGGGACACAAGTTTAATGTATGGAGGGGGGCGGGGAGAAGAGGAGTAGCAGATGAAAGCTGAGGGAATTTGCTGCTATCAGTTTAAGTATTCATTGTACAAAAGCACTTTATGCTATGTATTTATAATTTGCAGCTAGAAGGTCTGTAGCACAGTAGATTTAAATACATCAACGGCCTCCACCAAAAGAACTGATGCACTTACCTCAGACCACCAACATGTGTTTGGGCAAAGAATAAAGAATACATTTCATTAAAGTTAAAAACAGAATAGCTACCTCTTTTCTAAATTTTTGTCATCTCAGCCCTTCACACTCTTTCATCTTGCAAAGAAAACTTCCCTAAATGACTCCTAGTCATTTACGTGACTATTTATTAAATACAACGACAGGACAAAAACCTCGTGCCCCACTCACTCTTGCCTTACCCTCATCTTTACATTATCAATTGCATAATGATACTTGAACATTTCATTTAAAGATATTCTGTAGGAGTTAGCCTCTTTCAGTTTCCTATTTGTGCTGTCCTATCCATCTTCTCACTTATTTTCCTCACTTAAGAGTTTCTGATTTGGCGGTGGGGGAGGGGGTTTATACTCTTCTGAACAGATTTTTGTTTTTTCCATTTCCAATCTGGGGACATCCTCCTTCTTTCTGACCTATAATAAGGAAGTGACTCGGGTTTGGCATTTACTCTCTTGGGTCTAATAAAGTGGTATACAGTAATGTCGTTAATTTTTAGACCTCAGACCGCTGCTTCAAAACTCATCCTCCTGCACTGGACCTCCTGGGTTATTGCTGTTACCTGGTCCAGCCTGGGCGTTCCTCTCTCTCACATACCTAAGCCCTCCACTTTCTGCCTGTTATACCCTTGCCTTCTTCGTAGTCCTTTGTTTTGTTTTGCCTTGGCTTGGGGTTTGGGTTAATAGATGGTACTGCAGCAACCTCTGCGGTCCTGATGCATCAATGACAGCATCATCTGTGCTTTCCCGACAGCTGGGTGCACAGACCCTAGCCTGCCTGGCCTGCGTATCGGTCTCCCAGGAGGTCCCCATCTGCGGCCGCAGAGCTCACACTGCGACAACCTCCACTGCCGGGTGTCACGGTGGCCCACAGTCCCAAGCGCACCCAGCCCGACTGTCACACCTTCCCTCCAGGAGCTCAGGTGGAACACCCCGGCCGCCCTACCCTCGGGCGTCACCTGCGGGCCAGCCCAGCGCGCGCACGCGCTCACACACCTACCGTTTCCTTGGCAGCCGCCACCGGGATGGGCAGCAGACCCCGGCCGCGGGGCGGGTCCACTGGCTCTGCGGCTGAGGTCTCCGAGAGGCGCCCCGGGGTGGGCGTCCACGCTGAGTCGGCCCTAGGATCCCCATACAGCTGGTAGCACACAAGGCCGACCAGACCCCCGCCGGCCGCTGCCGCGATGCTCAGCTCCCCCCAGCGCCTCCGCCGCCTCCAAGCCTCCTCAGCCACAGCCCCCTCTTCCTCCTCCCGGCAGGAGAAGGGCCGGCCGGGCGGGCCCGGGGCTACCCCCGCAGGTCGCCCCCACAGCCCAGGAAAGAGATAGTGAGGGCAGGGCGGAGGCGGGAGCCGAGGCGGCGGCCACAGGAGCCTCCGCAGTGCAGCCATTGCGGGAGCTGCCCGCACCAGAGCTAGGAGGGGGCGGGAGGGTGGGGGGAAAGGCAACGAAACCTCGCGAGAAGTCGGTGTGCGGAGGTTCGGTGCTGTCCGAGGACGACTGTTGCAAACGTGCGGCCTGGGGTACCCTGTAGCCGGCCTTCAGCTGGGGCGACCGGGGGTCTCGGGCTGGGAGATCGTGGGGAAGGGGGCGGATCCCGGCTACTCCTGCGCGCGACACTCCTGTCTCAGTCCCGCAGTCATAAATAACTGCGCCTGCCCCGGCAGCACCTGACTGCGCGAGAACCCAACACCGCAGGGCACAGCCAAGTCAGCAGAACTTAAAGGAGGCCTCGCGTGTGCGCGTGTCCAGACGTCGGTGCGCCAACTTGGCCCTTGGACTTGGCTGGGTGGGTTTTGGGTCATTGGGTAGTGCTCCTCTAAGAAAGTCACGGGCCCTGACCCAAGCTCACGAAAAATTTGCAATTGTATCTTCAGGTGTACAATAAAAATGAGGGGAAGAGTGGCCCAAGTTAAAAAGATGGCAGAGTAAGTCAAAGGCTGTTTTGAGGGCGCCTGGGTGGCTCAGTGGGTTAAAGCCTCTGCCTTCGGCTCAGGCTAGGATCCTGGAATCGAGCCCCGCATCGGGGCTCTCTGCTCAGCAGGGAGCCTGCTTCCCTTCTCTCTCTCTCTCTGCCTGCCTCTCTGCCTACCTGTGATCTCTGTCAAATAAATAAATAAAATCTTAAAAAAAAAAAAAAGGCTGTTTTGACTACACAACGAGCTTCTGGACTTTTAATGGGGGAGGCCTAACTTTTTTTTTTAAACTACAATTTATATATATATATTTAAATTACCATACTTGTGGTCACTTAATTCAACAAATCAGAAGTGTCTTGAAAGATACCCTTACTTTTGTGGGGATGCTCTTGGTATAAACATAAAGAAAAAATGTGATTGTGTCATCTTTATTTTTGTTATTGCTATACCTGTTCGTTTGCTACCCTGTCAGTGCCACTTATATGGGAAAGTATATATGACATTCTTACCAGCTTCCCACCCCTAAGCCCAGGTTTGGTTAAACTGAGTAATGCTAGCTTTGGTCTCTACCTTCTGGAATGGTGCCAGGATCCCCTAAAATAGTCTGGATCTAGGGGTGTAAACAAAATCCAGTTGTCTCTGTTGAGCTACAGTCACAAGGGAATTAGATCAGTTGATTCTGGCAATTCTTATAAAGACTACGGGCAAACAAAATGAGGTTTTCTGGCTCAGGTCTTGCTATTCCCATTCCTCACTAAAAGGGGTGAGGAAGACTAGTTCCTAGTGTGGTCACTATGATTCCTTCCATTTCTGCCTTTTTTGAATTTGGGAAACTTCTGTATTCCCAAAGAAACATTTATTCTCTAGATATAGAACACAGATCTTGTTGTGGTATTGTTTGAACTGAACACAATTTCTGGATTTTCTCATAAATTTCCAACATGGCCTAATGGCAGAATTCTTGGACAGACTGATGAATTTTTATTACTTGTATATGAAAAGCTGAGGACCTCTAAGGAAAATTAAGGAGGTAACACAATAACATCAAATTTCAGGTCAGGAAAATGGCAGAAATACTCCATCTGAGATGGCTTCAAATATGTATTTTCTTTCTAGTTTAAATAAATTTAATACAGCTTCCTGCAAGTCATTTCTCTGCCTAGAAACCAAGTTCTGCTATGAGAGGTGCTGGACTTGGGTTTGTCAAGTACTCACAGAACTTTGTATAAAGCTCTCTGTATGCAAAAGTTGTTCTAATTATAACTTTCCATAGTACTTTCCTTCTAAAAGCAAAATTTCCTAAAGAATATTTCTTATATTTGATGCTCCATGATTATAGCTATATAATAATAACCAGATTCCTTTGTTACCTGTATATTTTTCTAGGTTTACTTCTCAAGGGAAAAAAACATAAGAAAACATGATATTAGGAATCTGGGATTTGGGGAAATTAAAGTATTTAATATTAGATCAATATAAATTTAATCCAATTAATTAGCTTCAACTTTTATGTTAATTCTCCTGCACATTAATGATACCCCAAAAGTGTCCCTATTCCACAGTGAGAGTCCATACCTTTTAAAAAAAAATTCACTTATGTTCATTATGGTCTAAGTAAAAACAAATGCTCTGAAGCATTTTAAAATGTTTATAACAGGGGCACCTGGGTGGCTCAGTGGGTTAAGCCTCTGCCTTCAGCTCAGGTCATGATCTCAGGGTCCTGGGATCGAGCCCCACATTGGGCTCTCTGCTCAGCAGGGAGCCTGCTTCCCTCTCTCTCTGCCTACTTGTGGTCTCTGTCTGTCAAATATATAAATAAAATCTTTAAAAAAAAGTTTATAATAGCAGAGATCAAGTCAAAGAAGTGGTTTCCAGAAAGCATATTTATCAATACAGAGCAATAAATTAGGCAGCAAAAGATTAAGACTCTTACTTTTGCTATATCTCAGTTGCATAACATTATACTGCTTTGAAGGTCACAATTTCCTACAAAATAATGAAATTGAATAGGTTATCACCTTCTGAACTCGTGATCCTAATTAACCAAAATGCTCCCAGCATACCAGTAAAACATGTACAAATTCTTCAGAGCATTTTTCACATGTCATCTCTCTTTTCAAAACCTACAATTGCCCTAGAATTGCTTTTTTTCCTATTAAAATTCAATACAATGACCTAATTATTTCAACCTTTCACTACTTTTTAAATTGCAAATAAATACTTTAAAAATGTGCAATTTAGATGTATTATGTGTCATTTTTTGGGGGGCAGAAATGTCTTGTTTAACAAAACCCCTATTTAAATATTCCGCTTACCTTATGTTACTCAATCTGAGCACCAGAATTTTGACTAAAAGAAGGACCAGAGTACTGGGTGGCTCAGCTGGCTAAGCAGTCTGCTTTCCGGGCAGGTCATGATCCTGGGACTGAGCCCTGCCTTGGACTCCCTGCTCTGTAGGGGAGTCTGCTTCTCCCTTTGCTGTTTCCCCACCTCATGCTCTCACTCGCTCTCTCACTTGTTCTTTCTCTCTCAAATAATTTTTTTTTTTTTAACCAAGCAATTATATCTAAGGCCCTACATCAGGGCACCATAAGTCTCCCACCAGCCAGGGCACTCAATTCCGACAGAGGGAAGTTACGAGACAAAGACCAAGGCTGCAGCAAGCCCCTTCTCTCTTGGGAAAGTTGTCACAAACATTGTCCCCATCTTCAGCACTGTCTTCCCTTGGGTACACTTCGCAAATTGAAAGGAGAAAGCGAAAGTGGGGTGGGGGAAGAGGTGTTCTCTGGGGTCATAGCTTTTTCTTGGTCTTTTGTCTTTATAGGGCTAGCCAATAGAAGTCTGGAACTCAACTCTTCAGATCCAGGGCTATGAAAACCAAGTTACCCAAGGCACTGAGGGTCTGTTTGTTATTTTGACTATCTTCCACCCCTAAAGACAGACTGACGATGGGTTGTCCCCTGCCCTTCTCCCTTAGTCAAAACTAAGCTGTGCCTAAGCTCCATTAAGCCAAAGTATGTATTGAGCCTCACTGCAGGCCCATAGTAGGAACCCAGTAAATGTTTATTAAATGAGGAAGGGAATTTTTGATTTTGTAGGGGGAAGAGGCCAAAATGGAAAGGCAATTCAGGGGACAAGGAAATAAAGTAGCTTATCAGAGGCCAAGGGAGCTGCTGATAAACCAAGCAGCACATCTGGAAATGCAATTAATGCAAATGGAGGGCCAGACGGAGAAAGCAAGGGGCTGGCAAGGAAAGATCAAAGATAGAGTGTGGTTGTGGAGAAGGGTTGATTTGGGAACAAATTTTGTGATTTTGTGATTTGAAGCCATCCTCGTACATATCACATTTTGGCACGTCCCTGCTGGACTTAGAGCCTTAAAGCAACAGGATTTCATCAGGTTCTTTTGGTCCTCTGAGGAATTCCAGCATGATCCATGGCTGAAGGTTAGTGAGTTGAACTTGACATTTCCCTTTTTGTTATTCCATATCTCATTGGTGACAACAACCAAGCTGCCAGTTGTACACATTAAAGTTTTTAACTTCAAGAGAAGTAATAAACTCACCTTGACCATTACATCTGTCCAATCTGATTTATATAATTTATGACTTCATATGATGCCCAGGGTCCAGCTGACAGTGCCTCACTGTTCAATTCTTGCTGTTTTTGTCCCTCATTTAGTGGCAGGAACTTGTTTTCTTATGTATTTGGGAATCTTAATATAGCTTAAAGATATTTAACCAAGAAGTATCTTAATAAAAGACTTGTAGTACCTGAAAACTTTTAAGAAGATGCTCAGTAGATATTTTCCTTATTTACCAAGAAAAGACCAAAAGAACTTCTTTTTTTTAAAGCAATGACGTACTGTTTTATCTTCTTTAGCTTGTAACACTTTCTCCTGAAAAAATGTCCATGTGGGGGCTCCTGGGTGGCTCAGTGGGTTAAAGCCTCTGCCTTCAGCTCAGGTCATGATCCCGGGGTTCCGGAATCGAGCCCCGCATCGGGCTCTCTGCTCAGCGGGGAGCCTGCTTCCTCCTCTCTCTCTGCCTGCCTCTCTGCCTACTTGTCATCTCTCTGTCAAATAAATAAATAAAATCTTAAAAAAAAATGTCCATGTGTACAGACCCAGTAGGTGTCTGGTGGTACAACCAATATATACCCTTGTCTCTTGCTCTTACTCCAGACTGTCAGGTGTTAGATGGGAAATTGCTTTAAGGGTAGAGAACCAAACAGAAAGGCAGCTTTCAGAACAGATGGAAAGATCAGCACCAAGAAGGAATCGTTAGAGAAATCAAATGTACGTAGCATTAGGTAAGTTTATATACTTACCTGAAGAAACTTACAGGGATAGCAAACCAGCTGCATTTCTTGCCAATGTCAGTTGATTGGTACTGGTTATCCAGAACACTGTACTGAGCAAAATTTTCAGACCAGGTCCAGACTTCAGAGGAAGAAGTACATTGGTAGATAAGTAAGTCTGCAAAGAGTAGGTTATCAGATTGGGCTGAGCTGTGTTACTAGACCGCCATGGTTTCCTTGCAACTCTCCAATTAGAGAAGACTGTAAATAATAGAAAAACTGGCAAATGTTTCAGTGTTTCTGTAATTCCCATGTGAATATTTTCTATTTGCCCTCGAAAGATTCAGCAAACTGAAAAGAATTTAGAGATAAATTAATCTGGAAAATTTGTAAACTTTTTAAGTTTTCAGAGGTAGTGTGGAGAGTCCTTCATGGAAACTCTCAAAAGAAATCTGATATGGAAGCCCCCGGGGCATGTGGGTGGCTCAGTTGGTTAACTTCTGCCTTAGGCTTAGGTCTGGGCCCCGGACCCTGGGATTGAGACCTGCTTTGGGCTCCCTGCTGAGAGGGAGTCTGCTTCTCCCTCTCTCTCTGCTGTTCTCCCTGCTTGTGTTCTCTGTCACTCTCTGTCAAATAAATAAATAAAATCTTTAAAAAAAATTTTAAAAAAGGAGCCCCCGAATACAAAGTAAATTAGAGTAGATTGTTTCCAGCTGAACAGAGGAGGTGTTTGGACCTTGTTCACTTAAAGTCTCCCTTTAAATTCCCACATCTGGGCCTGAAGCATTTCTGTAGAATCTTAGGGTTTAAAAACCACCAAAATGCACAGTTAATTTTTTTGATGAGGAAACTGAGAGGCTGTCAGGTAAAGAATGTTCTCTGGGTCACACAATCAGGACTTGTGTTTCAATATTCTGCCTTACCTCTGCATAGTGTCTGTATTGGAATCAGAAACAGAATTCAATACAGTTTTTTTTTAAGGCACATTTACTTGCAAAAAATAGAAATAAATGGCATTAGCTCAAATAAAAGATATTTTTAGGATAAAATCATATCAACCCAGGGAAGAGTGGTACTGAGTCTTAGGAAGTATGATAAGCAGGTCAGCTCTAGAGAGCTACATAGTAAGAGTTCAAGGACATTTATTCTAACACACTGCTGTGAAAATGACCTGACTACTAATTCCATCAGTCTCTATGAATCTTAGTTTAGGTTTTAAAGAGAAAGCATTGACTTGGTGTGGCCTTGGTGGGTTTTCTACTTTTGTTAGATTCTCACTGTTGGACCAATCAGCTGTGCCTAGGAAGGAAAGGGTTGAGTCATGGAGGAGAATTTTCCAGTTTTTCTGTTCTATTATTTCTGGGAAATACAGAAAAGAGCTTCTCTTAAGAAGATGCCATAGGCATGTACCAGTGGTGTGCTGGTCAAAGTTAACAGTCAGTTAAGTTCTGGGCGTAGAAGAAGCAGGGAGTCGTGATTTGTGGCATTTGCAGATTTCCATGGTATAAATACTCTGACCATGGCTGATGCCTACAGGACAAAGACGCAGTAGCACATCATCATATAGAATATCAATTAAACACAGAAAGATATAATCCATATAGGAAAACAATTGGGAAGTGATAAGTTCTTAGCACTTGTTACCTTCGATTTTAATATAATGTATCCAATTGTAAGTTCATATATTTTAATTTTTAATAATGTCTCCAATCTAATCATGTCTAGCTCACGAAATTCCTGAAAATTTAATAATCAGCTCTATTGAGCTAGTCCAAGCTGGCTCCAGCACACTAATAACAGGTACTTAATGATTACCATACCCATTAGAGAGTTTGGGCGTTCTTGAAGACCAGTGTTTGACACAAGAAGGAAACAGTGTGAAGAGGACATAAGACTTAACCCAAAAGAAGACCAGAATTAAAAATGCACCTTTAGCCACAAACAGTGAATTAATTTACCCATCCTTTAGTCAATAGGGGTTAACAATCTTCCTTCCCTTCTTGGGGTTGTTAATTGGTCTCAATCAACCTATATAAAAATGTTACTATGGAATTATTTTTACTCTTTCCAATTAATGATATTTGCTGTTCCAAAGACTTGAAGTTAAAGAATCATCTCAGTATGGATGGGAACAACTGACTACCCAGAACCCAGATTATTGGGTTGTTCATTTTTTATTTTTTTATTTTTTTAATTTTCTAAATTTTTAAAAAGATTTTATTTATTTATTTACTTAATAGAAAGAGAGATCATAAGTAGGCAGAGAGGCAGACAGAGAAAGAGAGGGAAGAAGGCTCCTGCTGAGCAGAGAGCCTGATGTGGGGCTCGATCGCAGGACCCTGAAATCATGACCTGAGCCAAAGACAGAGGCTTAAACCACTGAGCCACCCAGGGGCCCCTGTTTTTTTCTTTCTTTTTTTTTTTTAATTGTTCCTTTTCTATTTTGTTGAACCCAAGTATAGTCGACACACTGTGTTGCATTAGTTTCAGCATACAACGAAGTGACTGGACACCTCTGTACATTATGTTTTGCTGATTGCAAGTGTTGCTACCATGTGTCAAATACAATGCTATTATAATAGCATTGACTGTATTCCCTATGCTGTACCTCTCATCCCCATAACTTATTTATTCCATAACTGGAAACCTGTCTCTCCCACCTCCCTGCCCTTCTGGCAACCATCAGATTATTTGGGTAGAAACTACTCTTTTTTGGAGGTGGGGTGAGTAGAGACTACTCTTGAGCTGAGTCGTGGCTCCTGGGGTAGAAAGCTGTGCATTTAACAGCCGATACTCAATAGGTACCAGCTCTGATCTTACCAGGTCATTAGCTCTTGCTCTATGCTAATATTAATCCTGAGCTTTGATTAAAATATATTACTTCAAATTTACAGTAATATAATACATCTAAGCAATATTTAAATTTATTGCACTTAAAATTTATATTTGTTCGCAGGAAGTCATTCTTAAGCCAAAGTAATCAACAAGTGATTTAAGTCATTATGCATATTTTTTTCTGTTAAAATAGTTTGCCTCCAACACTGGAGACTGACCTGAAAATGAAAAGTCTGAAAATATGAGTGTTCATAAATTCCTTGGCAACTGAAGCATATCAAAACTCTTGCACTTTGGAAAGGATTGCAGTTTTTTTTTAGGATTGTCGCAAATCCTGTGTTCAGGAACCTGTAAACCTCAGACCACCACATCAAGGGAAATGAAGTGAACCTTTCACTTGATGATAAGACATTATAGAGAAGCACTAAATGAACTACTCTAACATCATCATGCAGGTGCATGGGGCTCCTTAAACAAATTATTCTAGATTAAGTAGGCCTGTTCCTCCATCCTTCTAGCGTTATATAAGGAAACCATGTTTGATTAGAATTTTATTGTGTGTGGTATTTGTTTCAGGGCACATGCTTTGATCAAAATCTATGTAATGGAGGCCTGTGTTCTCTGATATCTAGAATTAATCATTGAACTCTTGGCTATGGTTAAATATAATAATTACACTGACTTAATAAACATCTATGTGCCTGTAAAGAGTTTGTCCCTAAAGTGAATTTTAAATAAAGAGAAACATCAAACAATGATGAAAACAATATGTGAAACTCAAGATCATTATCCAAACCAGGTGCTGTTTCAAACTGAAAATGAACCAATTAAGAAGAAGGACGAGCTAAAAGTTGGGGTAATAGAGTAATTCAACATTAAGTCTTTTAAAAATGGAAACAAATGAGAAATGAATTTCAGAACATTGTGTGAATGCTCCTTTGTTCTTCTTTCCAAGTCTATAGATTAAAATTAAATTTTCTTCCAATCTTTTTCTGATAATTATGAAGGATTCATATGACATCCAGCTAGAAGAGGTCACTAGGCAGTTAAAAATGTGGAACTAGAATCAAAAGCTTTTGCACAGCAAAGGAAACAGTTAACAAAACCAAAAGACAGCTGACAGAATGGGAGAAGATATTTGCAAACAACATATCAGATAAAGGGCTAGTATCCAAAATCTATAAGGAACTTAGCAAACTCAACACCCAAAGAACAAACAATCCAATCAAGAAATGGGCAGAGGACATGAACAGACATTTCTGCAAAGAAGACATCCAGATGGCCAACAGACACATGAAAAAGTGCTCCACGTCACTCGGCATCAGGGAAATACAAATCAAAACCACAATGAGATATCACCTCACACCAGTCAGAATGGCTAAAATTAACAAGTCAGGAAATGACAGATGCTGGAGAGGATGTGGAGAAAGGGGAACCCTCCTCCACTGTTGGTGGGAATGCAAGCTGGTCCAACCACTCTGGAAAACAGCATGGAGGTTCCTCAAAATGTTGAAAATAGAACTACCCTATGACCCAGCAATTGCACTACTGGGTATTTACCCTAAAGATACAAACATAGTGATCCGAAGGGGCACGTGTACCCGAATGTTTATAGCAGCAATGTCTACAATAGCCAGACTATGGAAAGAACCTAGATGTCCATCAACAGATGAATGGATCAAGAAGATGTGGTATATATACACAATGGAATACTATGCAGCCATCAAAAGAAATGAAATCTTGCCATTTGCGACGACGTGGATGGAACTAGAGCGTATCATGCTTAGTGAAATAAGTCAATCGGAGAAAGACAACTATCATATGATCTCCCTGATATGAGGACATGGAGAAGCAACATGGGGGGGTAGGGGGATAGGAGAAGAATAAATGAAACAAGATGGGATTGGGAGGGAGACAAACCATAAATGACTCTTAATCTCACAAAACAAACTGGGGGTTGCTGGGGGGAGGTGGGATTGGGAGAGGGGGAGCGGGCTATGGACATTGGGGAGGGGAGGCGAACCATAAGAGACTATGGACTCTGAAAAACAACCTGAGGGTTTTGAAGGGTCAGGGGTGGGAGGTTGGGGGAACAGGTGGTGGGTGATGGGGAGGGCACGTTTTGCATGGAGCACTGGGTGTTGTGCAAAAAGAATGAATACTGTTATGCTGAAAAAATAAATAAAAAGGAAAAAAAATGTGGAACTAGAGCTTTGGGAGTGAGGTCTTAAAGATGGTAGCTGACCGCTATACAGCTTTGTGATGAAATTTAGTTGAGATTTAAACGTGGTACTCATAAAAAATATCATACTCTGAAAGACAGCTTACATATACTATAAGTGGATTATGTTAGAGTAAAAATTTTAAGTTATACAGTATTTACATAATAACCAGAACTTGCAGATACATCTATAGAAATATTATGTTTCAGAAGGTGGAATCTCATGTATATAGAAGTATCATTATCTATATATTTATTTTGATAAAATATCAGTATTTGAGTTTCATAATTAGAACCCCCCTTGTCTTCTTTAAAGTTCTGATTTTAAGCAAAGGAGAATTTAAATGATGCTAAGAGAGAGGTTTGTTTCTCAAAGTTTGTCTATAATTAGTCTATAAAGCAAAGCTACTGAATTTTATTTTCTAATTAAATTTTACCTTGAAATTTGGATAGCAATCATTAATGTTAGATTGAATGGGACCATGAGATAATTTAGTCTGAGATCTATGTCTTAGCCAGGAGGAAACTGAATAGGTCATGCCTTACCAGGATGTGTTTCCTGATCTAGCTTCTGTCTGCTACCCCTCTTTTCTTTGGCATTTTCCTAACAGGCCTCTGCTTGGATATAGCTTCTAAATGCTTCCCAGTTCCAAGGCCAGTTTAGTTGACCCTGCTACCTGCTTTCAACAAAGTACCTTGAACTTGCCCATCATAGCACCACCATGAAAATATTTTCCTTTACTTGTTTATATCAGCCAGCTAGATCATAAGCAGCAGAAGATAGAGATTTGTTTTTGTCTTTTTTTTCCCAAAGATTTTATTTATTTATTTGACAGAAAGAGAAAGAGATCACAAGTAGGCAGAAAGGCAGGCAGAGAGTGAGGGAGAAGCAGGCTCCCCACCAAATAGCCCAATGCTGGGCTCAATCCCAGGACAGAGATCATGACCTGAGCCTAAAGCAGAGGCTTAACCACTGAGCCACCCAGGTGCCCCTGGTTTTTGCCTTTTGACAAACGCAGATAGTACCTGTTATGTAGGTACTTACAGGACTAATCTGTCTTTTGAATGAACGACAAATATTTGTTTTTATAAAATTACCAAAAATCCATGAAAATTTCAAGGAATAGAGAGGTTCTTGCTTCAGGATCACCAAGAATAAAGATATAAATTAAATTACCGGTCAACATTCAGAACACCAAGTCAATAAACTAGTAGGTTCAGTGATTGTCCTGAAATATACATTTCAATTGTTGTAGCTCTTTAAAAATACTTAAAATGCCTTACATTGTTAACTTCCAGGAAATAATAGTGGACCTAGGTTTGCTGAAGTCAGTGATAAAAGTCTGCCATCTGAACAGTTCATCTCTTATTTTCATGAACCCACAGAGTCTATTGCTGTTGCAGTCATGTGTTTTGGTTGTAGATTCTGACCCATGGGGTTTTCTTTTTTCTTTCTTTCTTTCTTTTTTTTTTTTTAAAGATTTTATTTACTCATTTGGCAGAGAGAGATCACAAGTAGGCAGAGGGGCAGGCAGAGAGAGGGGGAAGCAGGCTCCCTTCCAAGCAGAGACCCCCATGCGGGGCTCCATCCTAGGACCCTGGGATCATGACCTGAGCCAAAGGCAGAGGCTTTAACCCACTGAACCACCCAGGCGCCCCTGACCCACGGAGTTTTAAGGGGGCTAATATGCTCAAAGAACTGCTCTTTTTATTTGTTTAGCCCGACAGCCAACTACTCCGAATCTAGTTCCTTGCCACTTACCATTTACGCCACTCCGCTCCCCGTCCTTAAACTCATTTCTCAATTTCATGGCCAGCTAGAAACTTACAGCCTTGTTCGCACGAATAGCTGGAGTCAAATATTTTCAGCGTCAATGCGTTCACGGGATCCTGACAGCTGTGTAGTATTTGCCGAGCTGCGTTTTGTTCCTCCTGAGGTTATTGACATCTTCACAGTTTTCCTGTAATTTTTATCTTTGCCAGTGACAGGCTCATTATAATTGTGCTGCTTTCTGTTTTCAGTTTTGGAAGGGAGACTAGGCTGAGGAATTTACCACCGGTATGGCTAGAAGCTGAAGTGAAACTTGGCACCCTTTATTCCTGTCTATCAAGGTTCCTCTTGGCCTTATCAAGGGTCTGGCAGCGTGTGTACCCACACCGTCCTCTAGTGGCTGACCCCATGGAGTCTGGCTATACCACTCAGCCACCGAGGCTAAGACTGTCCTTTCTCTTGGTATATGGGCTTATGAGCAGAGGTTATTTTTTTAGGATGAATAATATTTCTCCTGGTGTGCCTGAGTTTTCTAACAGTCAGAATTTAATTTTATATTTAATATAAATATATAATATATAATATAATAAAAAATATAATATATATATTATTTATATTATATAAAAATATAATAAAAATATAAATATAAATTTATACATTCTATGCCTTGGAAGCTTTCTCAGGGGAAATAGAAAAATAAATTTAAAAATCTAAGCAAGTCCTTCCTGTTTCTGGAAAAATCCTGAATTGCATATCCATCAACGAACAAAGATTTATCAAGAATAAAAAATATCCCAAGTACTGTTGTTGGTGCTTGATATATGTAAGTGAACAAAAGAGACAAGGATCCCTGCCCTCAGGGACCATACATTCTAGAATGTGTTTCCCTTTGGATTGACATTACTAGACTATTTGTAAATGTGATGTGCTTCAAACACTATACTACCAGAAACTGTGTTCTTACCATTCAGTAGTGTAAATGATATTGGCCTTCTCTTCCCTAACCTGCCATCAGGGCCGAATGGAGTTTGCTGGTCCCATGCCACCTGCACAGCTGGTACCATATGCATTACTAGCCTCGCATGAGCTAACGGCGCTCATTCCAGAGTGGCCATTCCGGGACTCTATTTCCATCTTCCTAAATTGTGTGCCAAAGTTTAAGAAGTGCCTTTGAGTCCTCTTTCCAATCCCCTTCTCCCAGATCTCCTTCCTACACCAGCACTAACTTAGTAGAGTCCTTCTGAGCAGTTTTTGCCTAGGGCTATACTCCAGTTCTGTAAAAACAGGACTGGTTAACCAAGGCCTCTAATTAGGGGAGACAAATGGGTAAATAAGACTTCAGTAACTCTTATCATATTACTCTGGGGAAAGATATGAAATTTTAAGGTGGTTTAATTACTCACTTTTCCATTTCCTGTTTTTTAAAAAGAATATAATTCATCCATATTATTGATGGCACAATAAGTTAAACTCTTGTATCTCCATTCTAGTGATGGTGTATTTTATTTTTAACTCATTCTAAGGAGAGACAATGAACAAACTCATTAATTATTTAAACCTACTGACATCCTGAGTTTTATGAATAGATTTTTTAATTCGGAAGAGTGTCATTTTTTTATTTTTTATTTTTTTTTTTTGAGTGTGAGTGTCATTTTTTTAAAAATCAGAATTTGATGGCCATTTTATGCCCTCAGAAAAATGCAACTTGTTTGAAAGCTGATGATTTTATTTTTATTTACTAAAATAAAAATATTCTTTTAGTGTTTATGTGACTTATGCTTCAGTAGGATGAGACATATTTAATTTAAAATACTGCTGCTTGGGGCGCCTGGGTGGCTCAGTGGGTTAAGTTTCTGCCTTGGGCTCAGGTCATGATCTCAGGGTCCTTGGATCAAGCCCCTCATTGGGCTTTCTGCTCAGCAGGGAGCCTGCTTCTCCCTCTGTCTCTGTCTGCCTCTCTGCCTACTTGTGATCTCTCTCTCTGTCAAATTAAAAAAAATTAAAAAATCTTAAAAATAAAATAAAATACTGTTTCTTTGCTTTGAAAATGGAGAAATGAAAAAGAAAGAATCTCAGTGGAATCTATGAATGCATTCATAGTAAGAATGTAATAAGCAGTGAAAAAAATAGCAACCACAATCATTTATCTTAATCCACTCTTCAACTGCTGATTCTGGGAGCAATCAAATGAAGTAATGTGTATGAGCAATGATGTCAATTTGTGGCACCTTTTTTTTTAATAAAGTATACTTCAGTTGCTCTAGAGAATCAGCTTTTATCAGTACTTAGGTATTTGCAGCAGGTGGCGTGGGAACAGTTTTGGAAATAGATGTGAACTATTTCAGTTTTAATGATGGGTTTTCCATTAACTAGGTAGCATTTTTCTGAAAGGCATTTTCCCTCATCTGCAAAACAAAGGTGTTGGTTGAGGTGAGTTGGCAAGTTCCTTCCATGACGTGAAAAAGGTAAAACACTTTCACAAAACCCTTTTATGACATATTCAAATGAGGACAGAAGATCATACGAAAGAGGAATGAATGATGTGTATTTAGCCAGACGCTGTGAAATAGACTACTCCCAAAACTTTATTTTAGAAGTATATTTTTTGTAGAGCCACCTCGAAATGCAATTAATTAAACCTTTCATTACAGGAACCAAACGATCATTTTTTTTCTATGCTCCAAAAAGACCACTATTAGTTTTGATGATAGTTTTTTTTTTAAAGATTTTATTTATTTATTTGACAGGCAGAGATCACAAGTAGGCAGAGAGGCAGGTAGAGAGAGGGGGGGCGGGAAGCAGGCTCCCTGCTGAACAGAGAGTCCGATGCGGGGCTGGATCCCAGGACCCTGGGATCATGACCTGAGCCAAAAGCAGAGGCTTTAACCCACTGAGCCACCCAGGCGCCCCTTGATGATAGTTTTGATAAAATATCTTTATCTTCTTGCAACCTAGAGCAAAACATGGAATTTTAAGTGGCCTAAAACCCAGAAAAAATTGATAATAATTATTGTCATTAAAATAATCACTTAGGGGCTCCTGGGTAGCTCAGTCAGTTAAGTATCTGACTTTTGCTTTTGGCTCAGGTCATGATCTACTGGTCAGGAGATGAACCTAGCATCAGACTCTGCTCCACAGAGAGTCTGTATCCTTTCTCCCTCTGCCTCCCCCCCCAACCCCCACTGGTGCGCACACTCTCTCTCTCTGAAATAAATAAAAAATCTTTAAAAAACAATCACTTAGATTTTGTAATACTAGTGGATTTTCATATGCATTTGTCTGTAGGCTTCCTACAACACTTCTGTAAGTTGGATAGAACATATTATTATCCCAATTTTATAGAGGAAAAAATTGAGCTCTAGGGCCCCAGTAATGTAATTTTCTCAAGATCTTATAACTACTGAGTGGTAACATCTTGCTTGTATCTAAAAAGTGAGTAAGGAAAGAAAAAATTACAGGGTAAAAATCGGACTATGTGTTTTTTACTACTCCTGTTGCTCTTTGCGATGGGTAAAGTGGGGAAGGGGGTCTGGAGTTGACATTCCTGGAAAAAGTAGCCATGACAAATGTTCAAGAATGTTCAATTTCTGTCAAAAATTTATTCTGCTTAAATTTGTCCCCAAGTTATGTGATTTCATAGTCGATTAACTTTCCTTTTCCCATGTGTGGTCAATATATTCACGAAAAATATCCAGCCTCTTCCGGTAGAGTCTGGGATTTTGTGCGGACGGAGCCTCTTCCTGCAAATAGTACAGGAATTCTGATTTAATGTCAATCTTACATAATAGCTGTTGAATTTAGATTTTTTCTCTCCTACAATTAAAGTGCCTCTAATATCTGAGCTGTGACCTTTCAAAATTTGCATTAAAAACGTTTATTTTGATACAATTTCATGCTTCTAGAGAAGCTACAGGACTGGTACAGAGAACTCCACAACCCTTTAACCCACTGAGCCAACATGCTTCGTTGACACATCACTTCATCTGCTTTATTATCTACTCTCTTTTTCCGTCTCTAGTGCATGCACATTTTTTTTCCTGAACTATTTGAGCACAATTTTGCAGATATCATGCCCTTTTATCCGTAAAGTTTTATTTTGGATTCCCTAAGACTTTTCCTTATATAACTGCAATGCAACTGTCAAAATCAAGAAATTTAATGTAGATACAATGCTATTGTTTAATTCATAATCCATACTAAAATTTTGCCAGTTGTTTCAATAATGTGTATTATGGCTGTATTTTTGTCTGGTTCACACTCCATGCCAGGATCACACAACACACTTAGTTTTCGTGTCTCTTTAATTTCCTTTAGACTGGAGGAGTTCCTCAAAATACCTTTCTTTGTGTTTCTTGATTTTGACATTTTGGAAGCATGTAGGCCAGCTGCTTTACAGAATTTCCCTCACTTGGGGTTTATCTGATATTTCCTCATGATCAGATTGTGAATTTTTGGCAGAAATACCAAATGAGTGTCATTATCCCCTTCCTAATGTGTTAAGAGGCACATGGCACTGGTTTGTCCCCCCCCCCTTTTTTTTAAAGATTTTATTTATTTGGCAGAACGAGTGAAAGCAAGCAGAAGCACGGAGAGATACAAAGGGAGAAGCAGGTTCTCTGCTGAGTAGGGAGTCCAGTTCAGGGCCAAAGCAGATGGTTAGCCTACTCAGCCACTCAGGATATCCTTATCCCATTATTGTTATTGACTTTTATTATGTAGTTAAAGTAATATTCACTAGATTAGTTCTCTATAAAGTTATTAGGTTCTCTTTGTGATCAAGAAGCAATTTATGAGGGAATACTTGAGACTATGTAAATAGCCTCTTCTTCATCTAACTTTTGCCCCCTAGTTTTAGCATGTATTGATTATTTCACTGGATTAGCAATATGCCTATGAAGGATGCAAAATTGTCATCTTCTAATTCCACCATTCCTTCAGTATTTATTCATTGATATTGTACCATAAAGAAAAGTTCTCCCTTCTCCCTGATTTATTTATTATTTGATTAGTTGTTTATTTAAACAGTTGCACTCATAGATTGTTATTTCATTCTATAAATATCTTATTTCTATCATTATTTATTTTGATGCTCAAATTGTCCTGAATTTGGCCTATGTCCTTTTGACATGTCTTCACTACTTTTTTAATACTTTCTTGCTATCTGACACTAAAAGATGCCTGGGCCCTAGAGGGGAACTTCCTCAACTTGATAAAGAATATCCATTTAAAAACCCTAAAGCTAACACATAATTAGTGGTGAGAAACTTGAAGATTTCTCAACAAGATCAGGAACAAGCAAGCATGTCTCCTGTCATTATGCCTTTTCAATATAATATTGGAACTACTAGCTACTGCAATAAGACAAGAAACGGGGGAAAAAAGCTAAAGCTGTACAAATTGGGAAAGAAGAAATAAAATTGTCTTTATTTGAAGATGGCATGATCCTCTATATAGAAAACCCAAAAGAATCAATGACAACAACAAAAAGTCCTGGAACTAATAAACAATTATAAAAAAGTTGTAGGATAAAGGTTAACTACAAAAGTCAATTTCTTTCCTATATATGTCAGCAATGAATAAGTTGAATTTGAAACAAAAAACACAATGGATTTTATATTAGCTCATAAAAAATGAAAAGGTATAAATATAACCAAAATATGTACAAGATCTAAATGTGAAAAACGACAACACTCTCATGAAAAAAGCAAAAAAAAAAAAAAAGAACAAAATAAATGGAGCGATCACCCATGTTTATGAACATGAAGACTCAATGTTGTCAAGATGTCAGTTCTTCTCAACTTGATCTATAGATTCAATGCAGTGTCAATTGAAATCTCAGCAAGTTATTTGGTGGGTATTGGCAAATTGATTCTAAAGTCTGCATGTAGAAGAGAAAGATACAGAATAGCCAACACAATATTGAACAAAGGTGGAGGACTGACAATACTTGAAGTCAAGACTTACTATAAAAACTACAATAGTCAAAACAGTGTGGTGTTGATGAAAGAATAAACAAATAGATCAATGGAACAGAATAGAGAGCTCAGAAATAGACCCACATAAATAGAGTTACCTGATCTTTGAGAAGGAGCAAAGGCACTACAATAGAATAAAGATAGTCTTTTCAATAAATGATGTAGGAGCAACAGGATATCCACATACTTATATCCATATACATATTTAATATAAACACATTTGTAAATATATATATTTAATAAATTAGACACAGACCTTACAAACTTCACAAAATTTAATTTAAAATGGGTAGTAGACCTAAGCATGAGATAGAAACTATAAAACATCTTAGAACATAACATAGGAGGAAACCTAGAGCACCTTGGGTATGATGATGACTTTTTGGATATACCAACAAGGGTGCAATTCATAACAGATATACTTGATAAGTTGGAATTCATTAAAACTAAAATCTTCTGCTCAATGGAGGTTAATATCCAGAGAATGAGAAGACAAGCCACAGACTGGGAGAAAATTTTGCAGAAGACACATTGATAAAGGATTATTATCCAAAATACATAAAAAGCTCTTAAAATTCAACAAGAAGAGAACAAAAACTAGATTAAAAAATGTTCCAAACACTTTCATCACACACACACAAACACACACATCACAGATGCCAAATAAGCATATAAAAAAATGCTCCATATCATACGTCATTAGGGAATCACCAATTAAAACAACTGGGTATTATTACATACCTATTAGAATAGCCAAAATTCAAAACTCTGACAATGCCTAATACTGGTGAGAATGTGGAGTGAAAGGAGCCTTCATTCAGTGCTGGTGGGAATACAAAATTGTACAGCTACTTTGGAAGGCAATTAGACATTTTTAAAAAAGATCTTATTTATTTATTTGTCAGAGAGAGAGAGCACAAGCAGAGGAAGCAACAAGAAGAGGGAGAAGTAGCTTCCCTGCTGAGCAAGGAGCCTGATGTGGGACTTGATCCCAGGATCCTGGGGTCATGACCTGAGCTGAAGGCAGACGCTTAACTGGCTGAGCCACCCACGCAACCTCAGTTTGGCATTTGCTTGCAAAATTAAACATAGTCTGGCATACAATCCAGACACCACACTTGTTGATATTTACCCAAAGGAGTTGAAAACTCATGTCCATGCAAAAAATACACACATGGATGTTTATGGAAGCTTTGTTCATAATTACTAAAACTTGGAAGCAACCAAGATGTCCTTCAGTAGGTGAATGGATAAATAAACTGTGGTATATCCAGACAATGAAATATTGTTCAGTATTAAAGGGTAATGAGCTATAAAGTCATAAAAAAGAAATGGAGGCATCTTATATGTATATTATTAAGTGAAGAAAGGCAATCCCAAAAGGCTACATACTGTATGATCCAAGTTACATGACATTCTGGAAAAGGAAAAATTTTATTGTCTCCATAGACAGTAAAAAGATCAGTGGTGCCAGGAGGTGGGAGGGGGTCAGGATGAGTGAGTGGACACCAGAAGATTTTTCCTGCCCTACAACTACTCCATATGATACTATAATGATGGTTGTATGTCATTATACATTTGCCTAAGCCCGTAGACTGTCCAACACCCCAAAGGTGAACCCTGCAAACTATGAATGTTAGGGGACAATGATGTGTCACTCTAGGTTCACTAATTACAATCAACGTACCACTCTGGTGGAGGATGGGATCTCTGCCTGGCTCGTATTTGCTGTGAACCTAAAACTGCTCCAAAAAAATAGTCTTGGGGGCACCTGGGTGGCTCAGTGAGTTAAACCTCTGTCTTTGGCTCAGGTCATGATCTCAGGGTCCTGGGATCGATCCCCACATCAGGCTCTCTGCTCAGCAGGGAGCCTGTTTCCTCCCCTCTCTTTGCCTGACTCTCTGCCTACTTGTGAACTCCCTGTCAAATAAATAAATACAATCTTTAAAAAAAATAGTCTTAAGAAAGATGCTCCTGTCCTGGACCCAGACATTTTCCATGGGTCATTCTGGTGGGAGATTAAATCAAGGAACTAAGATCTAGACACCAAGTGTGCTCATTTGCTTCTAGTGTATCTTGGCATAGTTAGGCTCTGTTAGTGGTCAGAGTGGACATACACCCATCCGCACGTACACACGCTTGTACCATATGCTAATCCTGGTAACTGTAATTCCAAGTCAACACTGCAGGATTTATTTAGTCTTGTCTATCTTCATATCTGTGTCTCCATTCTCTAACAGTGAAACACGCAGCTTTCATTATCATCGATACATTCGCTCATTTGTTCAATCTTACAGTACATCCATCTTACCTCCACTACTGAGAAAACCAATCTTAGTAACTAAATTTAATATTTGTTCATGTATTTTTCTTTTGGTCTTCGGCCTTGGTTATAATAAGAGTCAAAGAACTGTATTTGAAAATTACTAAGTATTTTAAAAAAATTATTATTACCCTCTTCTGTGTGGTTATGTGATTCATTTGAATTCAGTTACGTCATTTGTTGCCAGTTTTATTCCCTACTGCCCCCCATCCCTTCTTATTTTCTTTCACCTAAAAAAAAAATGAAACATTAGTATTTCTCCAAAAGTCAAAACTCTATGAAAAGTTCTCAAAGAATGGCTACCCCCTTATCTCTTCTCTTTCATTCACATCTATCCCAGATAATTAGTTAAACAGGTAACCAATTACCTATGAACCAGTTTCTGATTTATCTATTCTATGTTTGTTATTATTTTTTTTAAAGATTTTAATTTATTTGACAGAGAGAGACAGCGAGAGAGGGAGCACAAGCAGAGGGAGTACATGAGGGAGAAGCTGGCCTCCCACTGAGCAGGGAGCCCCATGCAGGGCTAGATACAGGACTGGGATCATGATCTGAGCCAAAGGCAGACACTTAAGGACTGAGCCACCCAGGCACCCCAGGTCTATGTTTATTTTTTAAAAGAAAAGGCATTTACATGTGGGAATTTCCTTTTTCCCTTTCTTTTTACAAAAAAGGTAGCACACTTTATGTAAAGTGTGCTAAAGCTTCACTTTTCATTAACAATATCTTCTGGAAATACTTCATGTTAGCTCATAAAGGTCTTTCTCATTCTTTTTTTCCCCAGCTGTACAACGCTCCATTGTATGAATGTATCATAATTCATTCATTTAGTTTCTTATGTATGGAAATTTATGTTGTTGCCAATAATTTGTAAAGACAAAAATAATGTTAGGCAAATGTACTTATATTTTATTGAGGGTGTAAGTCATGACTTAAATCAGCTCTTTTTCTTTTTCTCAACTAAACATGTGTAGGAGAATCAAAAAGCACTGGCTTCTTTTTTCATGTGTTAAAAAGATTCATGACAATATGCTTGCTGAAAAGCCGTATAGGAATTATATGGTCTGGAAAACTGTAACCACATTTTGTGGAAGTATAAATTGTACCACATATTTGTATAACAGCAAGGCAAGTGTGGTCTCTAGGAAGTAAAGGTGAAGTTGATTAGATTGCAGTGTATACTTAAAAGTTGAATAATGCACTCTTGTAAAACACTCTTCAAAATTATTTAACTTCCCATGATATCATCACAGCATGTGCAAAAAAAAAATCTTTAGTGTTATCTTTTCCTGTCACGTGACTAGTGCAAACAAAAGAAATCCTTATCTTTTTGTTTCTATTCTGGCCCTTTATAAAATGGCATTAAGCACCATTCAAAACTTACACATTAAAGGTTTGGTTCAGGAAAAAATAAAGATTTATTTTGTATTTTAAACAAATTATACTTGCTAAATTATGAAGCAAAAATTTTCCCAACAACTGAAAAGTCTAGCATCTTATATGCACAGAAAACTTGATAGTTTTAAAACCACTCCTGTGTATTTTCACATTTAAGTCCCATAGCAACCCCAGGCATAGTGAATGAGGCAAGTAGCTATATTGTATTTCTTTTACAAAAGCTGAAAGAGAGGCATTTAGAAAGTTTAAGGAAATTGCCTTGGGATGTAGGACTCCGGACTAAACCCTGAACTAGAATCTAGGACATTTTTTTTTCCTTATAAAGTGGGATGTGCTTATCTCAGAGGGTTCATGCGGCGATCAAATAAGGTAATGCACTTGAAAATGCTGACGTTGTAGAAAGAGAGGGTAGTTCTATTATTGGAGTATTTGGGGTTTGGTGACCAAGGGTAAAATTTCCTGATATTTTTATCTATAAGTAATACAAGAGACTTGAACGGTCTAAGAGCTATAGATCATACAGCAGGACTTAAAGTGTTCATGTGGGGAAATATTTCATAGACTGAACTAGGACCTCAAGGAGCAGGTGATGATGCCAGAGATCCACTGTGGAATAATTAACAGCATTATATGTTGTACAGAACTTAGACCTTGAAACAAACCTCATTAAAAGGTACCTGATCTTAGTTTTAAAACCTTTAAGTATCTCTTCTGTGAAAGTAATCAATGTATGCTCTGGCTACTTTAGTTATCCCGCTATGAGATTCACACAACTTTGATCTAACTTTCTTTGATTTAACACTGCAATTAAGAAGATTTGGTTCAAAGTAAAAGCTCATTGGTTAGTGTTTTACACTGATGTGATAATGTTTACACAGATGTGCTTTGAAATCTTGCTTATGGTGGATTTGAGGGTCCTACCATACGACAGACTGCTGTTATCTGAAAGGTGAGACAATATGACTTTTACCTGGTACCACCTTTAAAACAGACATAGAATATACTTTTCTGAAGTGATTTATCTGTTTATTGCTTTTAGCTAATGTTTTTGCTTTATTTCATATCTATCAACAGTAAATCACTTGTTTTAAGGACTCTTTTATAACTTGGTTGCACAAGGGTAAGTACTTAGGGCTGTAGTGATGAAAAGATGTAACTTTACCTACTTTAAAACACCTTTCAATTAATTAATAAAACACATACACACAGCAAAAAACAAAAACAAAACCAAAACTGTTCAGAGCAAATAAAATAAAGCAGTCACATCCTTCTGTACTCCCATGTTCAGGCTTTTGCTGGACAGAACATGAAACAAGACTGCAAAACTAAACTACCAGACTGAAGAACTAAACTTTAGCGATTTCCTAAAACTTTTTGCTCAGGGGGAGCATAAATCTGCCAAATGATTCACAACTCTTCTGCCACTGAAAAATTTTAATGGGAAGATCTTGAATTGACTAGTGGTACAAAACCAAAGTTTTAAGGCTCATATGGACAAATATCCACCGCCTTCACTTCAATGACCTTTTATTTTACAAATAAGCAAAGGCACGATTACATTTTTACCAGTAACTTTTCTTCTCTCAAAAACACATCAAGAATCAACACCATTTACTCATTTTTATAATTAAAATGTGAGCCCCCCCCAATCTAACCTTAAAGAAAATGCCTAATCTAAAAAGAACAGAGAAATGCTCTTAGATTGGGTAAGGAATACAAAAAATTCATTTTCTGTTTGTGGCAAGTATAAGAATGTAAACCAACTCTTCAACCTATTTGGGTTTACCCTAAGTCCTGAGAGTCATGATTATATTATGTTATCATACTATGTTGATGAAAAGTCCATGACCTTAGCACACAATTTAGAACTTCCATGTAGATGTAAGGCAGTCTTGGTTATATCACGTGCTATCTGAGTAAAGATAAACATTAAAGAGAACCTGGGAAGGGGGGTGGTGTATGTGTTCCTAACCTAACCTTGATTATGTAAAGAAAATCCCCCATCTAAATGATAAAAGAAAAAAGTAATGCTTGTACATTTTATTAGTGTTTTAAAATTAGTGAGTTAAACTGTCAAAGCTTTGATTTTCCTTTCATGTGTGTCTGGGCAGGTCTAAGCCTCAGGTAACGCCCTTTTTCCTTCTCTCTCTCTCTTACCTTTCTTTGCACCTGTCCACTGCAGGCTCCCAGCAGCTCTCAAGGAGTCCAATTCTCCTCTTCTCTCCTTTTCCTCCTCCCACCCATCCCCTCCTCCCACCTTCTCAGCTGCAGCCCCCCCCCCCCTTCCCCTTCTTCTATATACCTGCCAAGCTGGGCTCCTTGTTAGCAGCGATCTATCACTGCAAAGGAGCTCACATCAAAGGCGGTTGCACAGCAGTAGCCGAACAGCATCACGGTTGTCCCAAAGACAACCCCAAAGAGGGGCCCTAGCTGCGCCTCCCCAACGTTGCTGGCTAGCTTTGGCCAAGTGTGGGAATGATTTTTGCGACAGCATGGATAGAGAACCGTCAAGGGCCCCTTTTGGTCACTTCCGAAGAGCAAAAACGTGTTGAGAGGAGACCGGTTTAAGATTTCAAACAGAACCTCCCCAGTGCGCATGAAAGGACTTGATTAGCATATGTCAAGAGGACCCGCATATATACTCGCTGTGTATGTACGCAGGACTCTGATCTGATCAGTTTGCGGAGTTGGAGCCTCAGCCCCCAGCCCCAGCCGGGTATTGGCAGCGGCCGCTTATAGATGTTCCTGCAAAGCCAGCAGCCGGCTCCCACCTACCCAAGGAAAGAAGATCGCTCCAAGAGAGTGAAAACTCCCTTGCTATCTCAGTGCAAAGTCCATTCAGCGACCTCTCAGGAGTAACCGGGTCTTTTTGCGCCTGTTTTGCTCTATTTTTCTCCATTCCCGTCCCCATCCCCGCTACACTTTTGACTGGGGTCTTTTGTTTCCCGGATCCTCCGCCTCTCCCCTGGCCCGTCCATGGCTCCCTTAGCCGAAGTCGGGGGCTTCCTCGGCGGCCTGGAGGGCTTGGGCCAGCAGGTGGGCTCGCACTTCCTGCTGCCTCCTGCCGGGGAACGGCCGCCTCTGCTGGGCGAGCGCCGGGGCGCGGTGGAGCGGGGCGTCCGCGGCGGGCCTGGGGCTGCGGAGCTGGCGCACCTGCACGGCATCCTGCGCCGCCGGCAGCTCTACTGCCGCACGGGCTTCCACCTGCAGATCCTGCCCGACGGCAGCGTGCAGGGCACCCGGCAGGACCACAGCCTCTTCGGTACGTACCGGTCCCCCGGCCCCCCAGACCCCCGGCTCCTCTTCTCCACCCGGTGCTGAGGGATCTCCCGGAACCCATCCAGTTCGAGGTGCGGGCTGGGACTGAAGGGCGGGCCAGCGCAGGGACAGGGAGGACTTTCCTGCTCGCTTCCCGAGGCAGTCTCTAGCAGGCCTGCAGCTCCAGACGCCGGGGGCGGGAGGAGAAGCGGTGGGTGCTCCGCACGCACCTTTCCGCCCTGCCCTTTTCTGCTGCCTGGGACCAGAGCCAGACTCGGAATCACATCTTTCTTGCACTTCTTACCTCCCAGGCAGTTTTCATCTTTTTTTTTTTTTTTTTTTTTTTTAAATCCCGATGTTATTTTCTCCTACTTCCTCTCACGTTTCCTCCAGTACCGCCTCTCACGTTTCCTCCAGTACCGTTTACTTAATCAAAAATTAATATCGCAAGCTTCCCGCTTCTTTAAACATGCCCCGCAGCTATGCAGTTTTTAAAAATGCATTCATGGCTCCTGGTCAGAGGGTCGCTCTCTTATCGGATGGGGGCATTTATGTAAATATTCATTCAAAGAGGTAACAGATGAACTTGCAGGGAGCTACCGGCGGCTCACTTGGCTGCAATTCTTTGAGCTCTTTAAGTTCTACCTGGGGGAGAAAAGGAAAACAAACAAACACACACACACACACACACACCCACCCCGGCTGGCTACTGAGCATGCCCAGTCGTTCAGCCAAGCTCCTCTTAAGAAACTGTGAAACGGGAAAGCAAAGATCTTAGTATTGACCTTCTGTAAGAGGAAATGGGGAAGCGAAAGAGGATATGGGTGGGAACACAGAGAGACGTGTTTCTGAATCCCTCCAGCGAAGCCCGGGAGCAGAAGGAGTTAAAAGAAAGAAACAAACGAAGGATCCTTGTGACACTAAGTTGGGAAATCATAGGTCTCTACTGTTAACTATTCCCTAACGCTATGTGTGACCAGCAAGTGCCTTCAACAGTCTGAGGCTTAATTCTTCTTTTCTGTATAATGATGGAGTTAAATTAGGTGATGATTTAAAGATGCTTTCAGGTTCTAACCTCTCAGGATCTTTTACCCCCATTGCGGGAGTTTTCATTATATTAGAGTTAACCCGGTAGCATTCTCAAAGGATTTTTGATCATCAAACTTGGGACATTACTGGAGAGATTTATTGTATTTTTAAAAAGTACCATTTACTCGTTGGCAGCAACGTGAAAGGGCCCAACATCTGTCTTCCTTTCTTTTTCTTAACACCGAGGGATTCTTTGAGAATCTCATTTCTGAATGGCCCTCTCTTATCTTGTCCCCTTCCCCTTGTTCTTATACTCTCATTTCTTTTCTTTTTCTTTTCTTTTCTTTTCTTTTTTTTTTTTTTGGCTTGCAGTACTCATTAAAACTTTGGAGAAGTGTAAATCTCGGTTTGAGGGGCATTTGTAACTCTAGATGTAGAAATGAGCATGTGGTGGTCATTTGGTAGCACTTAAAGGCTTAGAAAATTAACTTTTTAAAACCCATATGTTTGCAGCTTCCGCTGATCTCTTCCAAATTCCCATTGACTATGAGTCAAGGGTGTCATGACCTGTTGGCCAACCTTGGGGTCGCTTTTAGAAAGTGGTTTCTAAATTGAGGAGGCTGAGATTCTTGTTCTAAAGAACTTTGCTGACACCAGGCGGCTCAGTTTTCTTGCTTTTAAGAATTACGGAACTCCATTCATTATCGAAAAAAATCATCCAGCTACTAGAAAGATTTAGAAATGAATACAAATGTGGTAAGGCCTATAAGTAGAGCAGGCAGAAGTTAAGCTGAGGTAATACTCGGACTCCCTTCCCTACCCCCGCCCCTTGTGATACATAGTACAGTCTTGGACGCCTTTAAGACACTTGTGGTTCACCTGTAACTCCCCCATGACACGGGTTGCTTCTTTCAGATTGTGTCTCTTCATAAGACTATAGGAAGAGATATAAATCTATGGGAAGAGATGATAAATATTTGTAGACTTGATAACATTCATTAACCTGGTATTTAAATCATTTCCTTAAAAATATTTTATATCAGAATTACTATCTTCTACAATATATTTTTGCTGAAATTTTGCCTAATTATTTAGTAATTGCAAAAATATGAGTTAAACGTATTTTGTGATGGTTTAAGTCACTATGGTGGGAGGCTACATATCAAAACAAAATATCTACTGTTACACAAAGGGAAAAGAACCTAGATGAGTTCTGATAGCCTGAGGAGGTCTGAACATCCTCTGCCGTGCCTTACAGTGCATCCTAGTGGCGTTGGATGGCTAAGACATCATAAGGGAGTAGAGGTGAGAAGAATGTTTATGTTTCGCAGGCATATCATATGCTTCTCTCTGTATTTGCCTTCTTTTCCTAGCACCTCAGTTATTCATTGTGAGATCATTTTGGTATTTTTCTTTTAAACTCATTTATGTGCCATCTCAAGCTTGAAAAAGCTTGAGAATGGGTATTTGTGATGTTATAGTAAGTAACATGTTTGATAGTTTATACTAATTTTCCCATAAATGATTATGTGAAAAATTCAGAATCCTGTTTTTAAAAATTGAAAACCACATCAATAGAAGCTAAACAAAAAGGTTCCAGTGAGGTTAAAATAATTTCCTATCTGAGTTCGCTCTACATTTATAATAGAGTTTTTCTGCACCGTAGTACAGTAGGACGATTTTACCTAATATGTAAACATGGAATCATTACTTAAAAAAAATGTTTAACCTGAGATCAAACATACTCCTTTAAAGGCTTTCCCTTTATTCTCCCCTATTCTCCATAGATTTGTCTGATGTGGTTGCATTGTGGGTTGACTCACCTGTTTATTATGATTCTTAAAAAGGCTGGCTTTGAAAATGATACCAGAAAGACAAAGTACCTCCAAGTCTTTTTATGGGACACTGGGCATTAGAAAATCTATCTAAAATCTGTGATTACCTCTTAAGGAAAGTTTTTCATGTCTACTCTTTGTTAAGGAATTAGCTTAGTTACCACCTCATATTATAAATAAGAAAGACTTGTCAAATCCCATTTAAGAATCAAGTGATTACAAATTACTATGTGGTATACTATTTCCTTGAGGAGAAAAAGGATCAGAATTTAAAAGTGTGGCTAAAATCTTTGAGAGGAACTCAAAAAACACACAACCTTTTTCCCATCAATCTCTGTGAGCCATTGCAAAATTATTAATTCCTGGTTATGGATGAAGTTTTAGATGTTGTTTAATAAAGTTGAAGCTATGAATACAATTGTTCTAAAAATATATGTGATTTCTACAACTACGTATTTTTTTACAAGATAACAGCATTATCTTAAAATGAGAAGTAAAGTATAGGTGGTTTACCATTTATTATTGAAAGAAAAAATAGGTACTTTATAAGACCTGTTATATGATTAGTTTATATGGAAATGAAACATTTTTTGAAACATATTTTATTATACTTAAAAATTGGTTCTATTATACATCATAATCATTTAATCAGTCTCTGGTTTTTGAAAGACAAGAACATCTTAATGTAAGTCAGATATTTAAAGAGAATTAAGTTACATGTGAGCCATAATATGCTTTTCCATTTGAATTTAACAATCAATACAACTTCAAGTAATTGTATATTTGTAAGTATATCCTGGATGAAATTCTATTAATATTATCTTCTTTTACTGATCATGTTTTAGGTCTATATTTTTATTTCTAACAGGAATCACTCACTAATAAGCTTGACCATAGGTTTAATTTTTATTTACTCCCCACCTCTAAGTTCATCATTACAATGGCTACCCTACGAGTCTGTGTCTTCCTGCTGTATCTTATCTTCTCTCTTTTGGCTCTCAATTAAGAGCACTAAATCTTTCAAGCCACTTATAGTCTATTTGGTAGTGTATTCATGTTATAAGATCCTTGATAGCTCTAGCGTTGTACATGATCTACCAATAGTTTGAAAGAGCTAATTTGAGCTCTTGAGAATCTATGTTTAGAGCTTAAGGGTCTATGTTTCTGCCAAAGAATGAATTAGGCTCTGGACAGAATAGAACTGTCTGTATAAGGGTTAGCCAGATTTTGGACTTTCTCTTGGCCTTGGGAACACTACATGTCCAAACAGGAATTTGTACAATAAATCAGGATATGACTTAAGAATGAGAATCAGGCTAAATGGTACACATTTATACTGCATGTACAGCTTAAGAAGGAGTAAAGGGGTGAAGGTAGAAAGCTGTTAAAGGCAGTTTCAACCATAGAAAGTATGTCTGTATATTTTTTCAACAAAGAGTCTAAAGAACAAGATAAAGAAATTATTCCAAAGGTTAGTGTGTGCAGAGAAAAAGAGTGATGCAAAGGGAAGCATTATTTCTTTTACTGTGGTGTATTGGTGTATTTGTAGAGAGTGTTTGATACTGGTTTATCTATTGATAAATCAAAATAATTTTAGGAATTTATTGATAACAAAATCTACTTGCATTCTAAAATCTTGATATTTGTCTATCATATTTAATGAATTGTAAAACCCTTTTACTTCTTTGAACTATCATATTTATTTTTAAGAACCATGTGACAGGTTCTTATTACACATGCTGTGTAATCTCTCACATATAGATTACATATATAATATGTAGATAATACATAATATGCCTATATATCTATATAGATATATCTCCATTGGTTTTGAAACCAGTGGATAGTCCTGAAGTAGAAATGCTGGATTAGGGCTCAGAAGTTGTGAGTTCAAGTGTCAGTTCTACTCATTCCGAATTTCATATTCTTAGGCAATTCAATAAATCTTTTTGAGCCTCAGTTTCTTTATATGTAAAAATGAGAACAATAATATCTTCCATACCTATATTAGGGAATTGTTTTTTTGAAGACCAGATAAAAAATATAAGTCAAAACCCTTTATAAACTATAAAACACTAATGTATCCATATAAGGTATACTGGCTATTGGGAGAAAAAGATGGACTTGATTCACAGTTAGCAAAACCAAAACAAAACAATTAATAGAACATATGTAATTAACTAATGGAATCATAGAGAACTAGATACACCTCTATTATGTACTAATTTTTGATAATAATAGCTTCATTTGTTGAATGCCTAAATGTGTCAGTCCTTATCACTCTTCTGGAAAGAGGCATTTTACTCATTTTGTACATGAGGAAACTGAACCCCAGAGAAGATAAATGACTTGTGTGGACAGACTGGCCAGTAAGTTACTATGAAATTTTAAGTTACTGTAAATTTCAAGGTAAATTATGCAAGTCAGTCTGGTTTAAGGTTTTATACCTTTAACATTACACCACGATGGACAACTTTTCTTTTTAAGTTTTTTTTATTTGTAAAATGGGAAGATCATCATAATAAGATGATTGAATAGCACTTTTCAGCTTATGAAGGACTTCTACCTACATTATTATATTTAGCAATATTGGTCTACTATTTGGAAGATTTTCAATAATCACATGTTCATTAATAAGTATGTCATTATTTTGTTTATAAATACAGGTATCCTGGAATTCATCAGTGTGGCAGTGGGGTTGGTCAGTATTAGAGGTGTGGACAGTGGTCTTTACCTTGGAATGAATGACAAAGGAGAACTCTATGGCTCAGTATGTATTTTATTTTTTATTTTTATTTTTTATTTTTTTCAGTTTGTATTTTAAAAACATTATTGTAATTCTTAAAATTATGACTATTTTGCCAGTAAAAAAAATCTACCAATAATACATGTCAGAAGAAACATGTGAAATACATATATGTAGAAATTAAATATTTATATTCTGATTAATTTCCAGATGTCTGGGCAGTAGTATACTAACTCAATTTCAGTTTTTGTTTTTTTTTTTTTTAGAGAGTGAGCACACACAGGCAAGAGGGGTGGGGGGAGGGCCAGAAGGAGTGGGAGAGAGAATTTTAAGCAGGCTCCACAGCCAGTCTGACCCTGACATCTCACAACCCTGAGATCATGATCTGAGCTGAAATCAAGATTTGGGCACTTAACCAATTGAGCCACCCAGGTGCCCTCAATTACAGTTTTTAAGCCCCAAACATCTACTGCTTTCAGCTTGCTAGTCTGCTTGCCTATTATCCTGAGTCTTTCTATTTCCCTCCATATTTTGATTATTCCTACCAGAGACACAGAAAAAAAAGACAATTTCTTCTTGCCATGTTAAATTCTTCTCACCTTCACATTTATTTAATGTAAATTTTCTCTACCTGTGATCATCTTCCATAGCTAAGTATTTATGTTGCTGACCTTCGTAAATAGGAAACAACTGAATGAAGTCCTACAATATTGTGGACAACAACAGAAAATGGCAACCACATATCTGGTTGACTATATCGGGATAATTAAAGAGCCATGACTCAAAAAGCAACTGTGGTCTATCTCTTAGGATAAGATACAGTTCAACTTAAAAAGGCAAGAAATCATTGGGCCTTTACTACATTTACCTAATGGTAACCTCTAGATGAAAGTTAATGATGGGAAATGTATCATCAAACAATTAATAAATACATTTAGGGAAGATACATGATTTGGAATGATGGTTTTGAATTAGGAATTTGGATGTTAGCAAGATATTGAAATGTTTCAAAATGATAGTAGAGATTTTCTATGTAGAACTTTCTAACAACAGAACAAAATAAATACAGGCTTGTTTGGTGGGGATGGTGGTAGGAGGGAGATGTAATGAAACATGGGAAAGTTCTGGATATTTATTAAGTATTAGACAATAAGGGGCGCCTGGGTGGCTCAGTGGATTAAGCCACTGCCTTTGGCTCAGGTCATGATCTCAGGGTCCTGGGATCGAGTCCCGCATCGGGCTCTCTGCTCTGCAGGGAGCCTGCTTACTCCTCTCTCTCTGCCTGCCTCTCTGCCTACTTGTGATTTCTCTCTCTGTCAAATAAATAAATAAAATCTTTAAAAAAAAAGTATTTGACAATAAAATTGAGAACTCACACTTAATTTAAAGTTATTTGAACTAAACTACTAAGAAGTTTAGTTGCCTGGAAGAATTCCAGGTAATATAAGAACTAAAACAAACAAAGCAAAAACAATTCATCCTTTCCCCCTTCTTTGACAAAGATATTGTTGTAAGCAAGGCAATACAAATATAGAGACGAGACTTTTCTAAGGAAATTCTCACAAAGGTATTTTTTTTAATGGTAGTTACCTTTTGTCTTACAGGAGAAATTGACTTCTGAATGCATCTTTAGAGAGCAATTTGAAGAGAACTGGTATAATACTTATTCATCCAACATATATAAACATGGAGACACTGGCCGTAGGTATTTTGTAGCACTTAACAAAGACGGAACTCCAAGAGATGGTGCCAGGTCCAAAAGACACCAGAAATTTACACATTTCCTTCCTAGACCAGTGGATCCAGAAAGAGTTCCTGAATTGTACAAGGACATACTGCTGTACAGTTGAAGCATGACAGTGTCTTCACTGGAGAGCCAGACTACAACCATTCTATCTTGTCAGAGTTCACACCATAAAATAGTAACCCAGGAGTCTTCTCAGGATGTTATGGAGTTTTCTACTGGGTGGCTGAATTTGGAAAGAATATTGAGAACAAAAAAAATAATATTTTGGCTGGAAGTAGATCAAGACCTCTCTTTATAAGTGGATTAAGTTCCCTTAGGTTCATTGGTTCAGTCCTTACTGGTAGATTGAAGCTGAAAATCTGTTGAACTGTGGATAATGGGAACCCCACCTGGTTTGCTGCTGGTACCTCACCTCTCTGGATTATGTTTACTTCAGAAGTTACATTAAAAATAGATACTTCATGTTGAAGAGATATATTGACACTGTTGACCAAGATTATTGCTACATAAAGTCTGAGGACCTTGTAGGATTTTGTAGGTTACAGAGTGATATGTAAAAACTCTGGATGAAACATGAGCTATAGAACATGCCACATCAAGATGGAACATTTTTTTAAGGATGGACCTATTTATACATTTTTGATTTGCAAATATTTATTATATATATTTATTTATTAAAGAGTTTATTTTTTACTGGTATATGAAGATAATGCAAAGGAAAAAAAAAACAACAAAAATTCTTTTATTGTGCCATTACTTTCTTGTGATGTCCTGAGCTGTAGAGAAGACATCCTTTTTGCAACATAGAAAACATAGAATAAAATCTTGAATTTCCTTTTAAAAATAAAGTATAGCATAGACGATACATTTTTTTGCAGTCAGCTGCCCTCTAAATGTAACATTGGTTCCTTTGGCTTAGAAAAATGTTTTATCAAATTGTATTGAACTCAACACACATTCAAAAGGGAATTAAACATTTTTATTTTGTCTTTTGGTCTCATTCCTTTTTAGGTGAAAGTTGTTCTACTTATATAACATATTTTTTAAATGACAAAAATTCTAGGCTCCTTGGAGAAATACTTTGATTTATGAAACATGATAGGCAGCTTATGCACACTTATTTTCTTGATTCGGTGTAGCAAAGACCCAATTCTTTTCCCACTATGATCACAGAAGAATTAGTCTATGTAGCATCAGCATTAATAATGGTATCTGAGTCTGGTACCTTTTTCGTTTTATCTCTATTTAGTCATTTATACAGGAAATATTGGCTAGTAGGAGAAACAAAGGATAAACAAGTAAGCTAACAGAAAAATGCTATAAGTGTGAATTGTGATGTGGTCCATGGGGGGAAACAAGGTTCTGACACAAAAAAGAGAGAACAAATTTAGGTAGGATGAGGGGGTTTCTCTAGGGAGATGGCATTCTTCATGGGCTGTAAGGAATTTGAAGGAGCTACTCAGCCTAAGAGGAGAATTAGAGCCTGATAGGAAGAGGAAGCAAGAAGTTTGACCTCCCTATGGTGAGAAGGAGCTTTGTGGTGGGAGTTTAGTCAACAACCGGGACAGGAGCACAAGTAAGTTTAGACAGTTTTGCACATACAAATCTGGTATGTTCTTGAAGATGTTTCTTTCTTTTTGTTTTACTTTGTTTTGTTTTATTTTATTTTTCTTATTAACATATAATGTATTATTAGCCCCAGGGGTACAGGTCTGTGAATTGTCAGGCTTACACAATTCACAGCACTCACCATAGCACACAACCTCCCCAAGGTCCATAACCCAATTGAAGACCTTTCTTAAGGTTTTGTTTGCTTCTGCCCTGCAGTTGTCAATGTCATCAATCTTAGATAAAGCATTGCCCCTGAGGACGTTGTGATGATAATGGTAGCAGCCGCCACCAGTTCCCAACTTGGAAGGTTTGATGAAGCACAGATTGCTGGATCCCAGCCCTAGCGTGTCTGATGTATGGGTCTGCGGTAGGGTCTAAAAATTTGAATTTTTAAGAGGTTTCCAGGTTGTATTGATGTGGTTGGCCTGGAGATCACATTCTGAGAATCACTAGGCTAGAGCAATGTTTCTCAAACTTTAATGTGTGTACAAAATCATCTAGGGGGCGATTTTTATTTTATTATTATTATTATTAGTCTCACATATCATGTATATAGTAAATAATGTGTTCACATACCACTTCCCTTTAGGAGTATCAAGTGAAATCTATTCAGATACCTAATAGATCTATTAGGACTTTGTTTTATCTTACCATTCCTTCAGCCAGCACTTACATTTATAATGCAATGTATGGAAAGTGACAGTTTTGTGAATTAACTAATGATCAGAAATATTACAAATATACACACACACCAAAACTCTGACTTTATTCGATAAGTTGTTATGCCTATAAATAGTCAGTTTCTAATTTCTAATGGTAAAGTTTAAGAGGTTATTATATACTCTTGGTAAGTGAGGAGTTAGTACATCAGAAAACTCCTCTGTGTTCAGTGTCTGCTGCTTCCACTAGCAAATGTAATTTTGGGACATCTAGGAGGGGCGTTAGTCCAAATAATCAATCCAAATAAATCCTGCTTTCAAATTTCTCACAATCAACACTTTTATAAAATGTTTCCCTTTCAGTTTGCTCTAGACAGAGATCTATAAAGTGAATTTGGGCTCCACCTCAGCCTGTTGGTTCTTAAGATGATAATCTTGCTCCTCCAGGTGTATATGATATGTGAGACGAAGTCACGTTACTTTCCCCTAACCAACGATACGGTATTGCTAATTAGGGTATTTTGCTTAATAGTATAATGTTGGTTGGTGTGATTAATGCCTATAATTCCTTGGTCCATGGTAAGAGTTGCTCAGTGTCTTCCTATTGACAGGGAAGGGGTTTAGTAAGTATGACATGATATCAGAACAAATCTAAAGATTTTTGCAATGCTTGGGTGGCTCAGTTGGTTAAGTATCTGCCTTCAGCTTGGGACAGGATCCCCGGGTCCTGGGATGGAGTCCCGCACTGGGCTCCTTACTCATTGGGGAGGCTGCTGCTTCCCCTGCTTGTGCTCGCTCTCTGACAGATACATAAATAAAATCTTAAAAAAAAAAGAACAAACCTAAATATTTTCATAGAACCTACAGCCAATATTATTTTAAGGTTCCCAAACTGAGAGTACTAACCAAACCTACCATGGGCTAGTAGTGTTCACAGGGATAGTGCTGAAGAAGTTGAAGAGAAGAGGGTAAATATGTTATTTCATGCAGTTGGTTGAACAGTTCACTTCTGGCTGAACAAAACAATTCTGCAGGTCACATTTACACATTTAAATTCCTTTCTTTTACCTGGTTGGTAATATATAAATGATGACGAAATGAAGGAACAGTGTTAAACTGGCAATGTTTATACCTTATACCAATTTTTCTTCCAGTATGGACTTATAAATTATACAACATGATTTTAAAACACTTCCTTCAACTGTTTTCTAAGCATATTAGAGTAAGTTTCATTGTTCCTGGGATTATTTTCAGCCCAACAACATTAGTTCTTTGCACAGTCTAACTCATTAGAGTGGCCATATGTTGACAGGTTAATTTGTTTCAACTGAGTTTTGTAGGAGAATCAAGCCCTATAGAAAAATAGTGTGACTATTTCTTAATCCTCCCAGGGAACATATTTGATATCATTTTAGATGTATAGATGTATACAACACAAGTTAATCCATTACACATAATGAGTCTATTGGGACTTAATTCTCTCATGAATCCTGTTGAAAGCCTATTGTGACGTGGGCTATGCTATCATCTAGAGTGCTCCCTTCTCTCTGCAGAATTAGCTGTTTCCCACAGGACTAGACACGTTAATATAATTCTATTAACCAAAATTCTATATACCATGCAATTTTTAATGTTTGGGTACTAGTGTATTCTGAGCACGTGCCAAAGCCAATCAGATCTAGGAAGACTCTAACTGGTTCGCACTGTTCCATATTCTTCATGTTTCTACCCCTAAGGGCTCATGGAGATGTAATGAAATCTTCTAGTTACGTGGCCCAGGGGCACTACCTTGGATTTGTGGCAACAGACACTTACTGAATAGTCTACCAAGTAAATAGAAATATTTAATTGACATTGTGCTGCTGGAAGTATTCTAGTGTTGATACATTAGTCACCCAGAGACAATTATAGAATATATATAAACCAACTTTTATTAGCATCAATTAGTTTTTCTAGTTGTTAAAATAGAACAAATTGATCTTTTTTTCTTGTTGAGTGTTCTTCTACCTGTCCCAGCTATTGCCCTGTTCAACGTATGGTTGGATGTAATTAATAGTTTGAGACCAAGGATCTTCTCTGTATAGACACCCTTCTAGAATGGGAGGCTAAAACCTATCGAATGGCTTAGGAAAGCTGTTAAATGTTTCCATATATGCTGGAAGTAGCCCTGTCTCTCATCAGAGTTAGCAACCTCAAGCTTGGGCCTCCAAAGTACAGTTGATTAGGACAATCTGGATGTAGTGAGGTTGTATCCTGGCCTTACCTAGTAGTATCCATCCACCGAGTAGAAGGATCAGAGAACTACACTAGAAAAGAAAAATATGGGGGAAGAAAAAGATAATCAGAGGCCTCTTAGTTTTAAAGGATTTCTGGACTTTCAATTAAAGTGCCCCTAGCTCTGTCTGGCAAAATATCCAGTATTTCCTGGTTCCTCAGTCATTGAAACTCTGTGTATGATTTGGCTTTGAAGTGGTTCATATGTACGTTGCCACCTATTTGGCCAAAGGGAGTTTTAATATTTATTTTAACATTTCCAGCATTCAGAAATGAATGCCCGTTCTTATTTCATCAAGTTTTCCTCCAAACATAACTAAAATATAAGAAAATATAATTTTAGATACAAGTATTGACTTTTTCTTGGGAACCCATTTCCCCCCAGTGAATCACGTACCCTTTGTCCCAGTTCAGTAAATAAGTCAGCTTTACTTCTATTTTCTCTCTAGTGCTTTAGTAAAGAAGCGAGTAAAGAACTGGCCATCTGAATTGTACCAGATCTCTTTATGATGGTGGATATGGCCAGGTCTGAAGTTCTAGCATAGTTTTTGGCCAGACTCTTACCTCATCTGATTTGCTATGGGGCATGAGTTATAGAAGGTGGTACTTTGATGGGAGCAATTACTGAGATGATAAATTGTTATCATGAAGAAGACTCCGCCTTCAATCATATTGTTACCAAACTTGGTTGTACCCAGTAAGCAGTTAGAAATTGGCCAGAGGCCCAGCTGGATTTCCAAACAAGGCTTCTGCTGGAGCATGAGGGTAACAGCACAAAGGAAAGATTCCTCAGGATGGCCACCTGAAGAGAGGTCTGGGAAAATTTCAAAGAGGCTTTGGTGGGGGGCAAAAGGTGGTGTTTAACCATGTAGAGGTAAGGATTTATCAGTGCCTGCACACTTAGAGATTATGATTTTCAAACATTGCATGTCTAATTCGCATGCCAAATTTCTATCCCTGGGCATGATTTTTAGCATTATAATGAGGGGAAAAAATCAGTGAAAGGTCATCATAGGGGTCCACTGTGGCTCGGAATGGCTTATTGTGGTTCTCAGAGGGGGAAACTTGTTGTAAGCTGGGCCATGGGTCTTGCTTGGAGCTTGTGGCTTTTAGTTTCCTGATGGCAAGCAGCACCCGCAAGCTGGGCTAGAGAATGGGTTATTTGGGTGGGTTTTTTTTTTTTTTTTCTCTGCAAGTTCTGGGTGAGGAGGCTTAAGTCCAGTCTCTGCTCTGTCTCAATTTTGTCAGCCTCCAAGATGGGATTTGGGTAGCTACCATATCTTGTAATATTTGAAAGTAAAGGTCTTGGAAGTATCAGATGGGAAAAGTGCAGAGGTCAAGAACAGTGTTTCTGGGGCGCCAGGGTGGCTCAGTAGGTTAAAGCCTCTGCCTTTGGCTCAGGTCGTGATCCCAGGGTCCTGGGATCGAGCCCCACATCAGGCTCTCTGCTTGGTGGGAGCCTGCCCCCCCTCCACCTGCCTCTCCATCTACTTGTGATCTCTATCCATTAAATAAAATCTTTAAAAAAAAGAAAGAAAGAAAGAACAGTGTTTCTTGGAAGAAGCGGTATACCTTGGGAATCCATAAGGATATCCTTACCAAGGGTTGGTCTCTGGTAGTGCAATACATTGCTCTGAAGGACATTACTCTCTCCTGACTTTTCTGCTTCCATTTAACAATGAGATCTCATTTGCCCATTTTTCCTTGAGAGTACTAGGATATCAGATATCATCAGATTCATAGTGGTAGCAAAAGGACTTGATGTTCTCTCTTTGAGTTGTTCTGTTTTAACTATGACTCAATGAGTGGGGGACAACTGATTTTCAAAGTGAGTTTACCATTTGACAGATTTGACAACTTTGTCATCTTCTTAGAGACAGGCCAATGATTCTATGTAAAAGATCACTGGAGAGTCATGTTTTGGTTGTATTGGTTATATGGGCTGAAAGGTTAGAAAGCTTCTTGGGTGAAGTTTAAGGGACCTGCTGTTCAGGATGCCATGTAACTCAATGATGAGACTGCAGCGTAATAGTCGGATGTGGCAATATCCATATGTGGCTTTTACTTCTTTGCATCCTGTTTAGTGACAGGAGTTTCAAGGGAAAAAAATTTTGACTCATTCAGTGCATAATTTATTTGTTACAAATAATAGTATTTCCAGAAAAGTTATTGTTTAGTGAAGGGCCATTGAATTTCTTTTTTTCTGTTTAATTATTCTATCATTTTTACTAATGAAACTAAGAAGGGAAGACAGAGCCCTAAATACAATTATTTCTGACTGCCATTTATGATATGAATACATTTTCTTTTTTCAAAAACATTTTATTTATTTGGGAGAAAGAGAGAGCTGGTGTATGAACTCTGAACATGAGTAGGTGGGGGAGGGACAGAAGGAGAGAGGGAAGCAGACTCCCAGCCGAGCAGGGAGCATGATGCAATGCAGACCTCCATCTCAGGACCCTGGGATCACAACCTGAGCCAAAGGCAGAGGATTAACCGCCTGAGGCACCCAGGTACCCCCATGAGGACATCTTCTATTTGAATTAGGTCAAGAACACCCATTTAATTTTTACCTTATTAGATTATAACATGGTGCTAGACACTTTATCTTTATAATAGGACAATAAATGTATAATTCTGGCCAAATGAAGGCAAACTACATGGTGAACAAAATTAACAGGGATCTAAAAGAACGCGTTTGCTGTATTGCCAACCATAGATTACTAAAGGCTTGATTCAATATCCATCTCTGTTTTGGACTAGTCAAACCAGGGAATTAAAGAGATAAATAATGTAAAGGGTTATTCCTAGTTTCTTCTACACCCCTATTATGTAAATTGGTATAGTCCTAATGTACCATGGTATTTTTGTATTTGCAACTGTGGTGATACAGGATCGTTCTAGAGATTTCCCTTTGGCATGCCCAATTGTTGGGGTGCTACACTTCAACATTTTGAAAGCTTTTTCCATCCCTAGAATCACTACAGACTATTGCAATTACACACTCAGGGAAAGGTGATACCATCCAAGGAAAACTTTTTTGGTCCTCTGTGTCAAGCAATTATCACAACTCAACAACCTCAGCTACTTTCTCCTTCATATACTTCAATTGTCAAAAAAATTTCTCTCCCTGTATTAAAGTTTCCCAGAATTAATGTTATCTTTGATCCTGTATCTAAAAGCCTCTGAGATTCTTGAATATTATCCTTTGTTCAGAACAGGTGACAAGGTTTAGAGTCTCTCCAGGCAGATCTAATGTTTTAATGGACCTTCATGTTAAGGACTCTGGGGAAATTTGTCCTTCTCTTTGAGAGACTGGGCCCAATCTTGACTTTAGGGCCAGGCTTCTTCAATTAAAGAGAGATCAGAAGAAATCAAAGAAAATGCTTCGGAACTTGTCCTTTGTTTTCATGAGCAGAGAGTTTATCCTTAAGATTTATGAAGTCCTTGTCTCAGTGTTCCCTCTCTTGGCTTGTCTCCCCCTGATTTTGAAGTGGCTTATTGCTCTGTGTGGAGGGTATGGGAAGCTGGTGGCTATGTCTGCAGTGGCTACAAGTATAGCTGATTCTCGTGTTCTGTTGATTTCCTCTGAATCTAGGCAATTTGCCAGTGTTCCTCTTAGGAATTGGGGGAAACCAAATGACCTTCTGTCTTAGCCCACAGGGAAATTATTGTGCGGACAGCAGGCCCAATCCAAATCCAAAACTTTCCATTAGTCAATTCTCCAGTAATCTCCCATAATATATATGCTTCCAGCTTTTAGAGGATAGAGAGATAACCCTTTTGGGAGAGACTTAAGATGCAATTCCCTTCCATTTCAACATGAGGATAATCATCTGGCTCATTGGGTTCACCTATCCTGTTGCTCAGGATGGTAACTATTTGAAACTCTTCCTTTCTAACCTTCTCGATCCCTTGCTTCTCAGTTTTCCACTATCAGAGCTTCTACAATACCTGCAACTCAGGTCTTGGTTGCCATGCTTTCCTCACCAAAGAAGCAAAATATTAATTTCAATGGGGGTGTCTTTCCTCACATCCTGTCTTTACTACTTCTCCTTTTTTTATTGTGCTGAACTATACATAACACACAATTTCCCTTTTTAACTGTTTTTTTAAGTGTAGTTTCATGCCGTTAAGTATATTCACATTTTTGTGTGGCTATTACCACCATCCACCTCTGGAACTTTATTTTCCCCATCTGAAACTCTATACCCATTAATCACTAACATTCCCCTCTCTTCCTAGCCCTTGTTTTCTATTTCTGTGAATTTGACTACTCTAAGAACCTCATGTAAATGGGATGATATGATATTTGCAACAAGTTTATTTTATTTAGCATAATGTTTTCAAAGTCATCCATGTGGTAACATGCATCAGAGTTTGTCAGATTTTTAAGGTTGAATAATATGTCATTGTATGTATGTGCCATATTTTATTTATACATTCATCCATTGATAGACATGTGGGTTGTTCCCACTTTTTGTTTATTGTGCAAAACTGCTATGAACATATGTATACAAATATTTACTCAAGTCCTTACTTTCATTTCTTTGGGTTACACTCCTTTAAAATGGTTTTTAAATGTTTTTTAACTTTACCGAGGTATAATTTAATACAGTAATGCAAGGAATTTAAGTGTGGAGTTTTATAACTTGACAAATATATGCACCTGTTTAACCACTACTTGGACAGAATATAAAATATCTGCATCAGCCCAGAATGTTCCTCTTTGCCCCTTGAAGTCCTTTCCTCCTGCACCCACAGCTTGATCCAACTGATCTGCTTACTGTCACTATAGATTAGCTTCTATTTTCTAGAATTTAGTATAGATTGAATCATTCCCTATGACCTGTTGATGTTCTCAAGATTTATTCATATTTTTGTATGTATTAGAGATATGTTTCTCTTTGCTATTGAGTAGTATTCCATTATAAGAATATGACACAATTTGTTCATCTAGTCAACAGCCGATGGACATTTGATTGTTTCCAGGGATATTATGACTAAAACTGTAGGGAACATATGTTCCTAATTTCCTTGGACAAGGATATGGGTATGGAATTGCTGAGTTATATTTATAATAAACTGCCAACCAGTTTTCCAACTGGCTATACTTTATTACATTTAAAGAACACTGTATATGAGTTCTAGTTGTTATACATCCTCATCAATGCCTGGTATAAAGTATTTTTAGTTTTAGAAATGTTAGTGATGTAGGAGTATCTCATACAATTTTAATTTGCATATAATATGCACTTTAATTAATTAAATTCCCTAAGGACTAAAAATGTTAAGCATAATTTAATAAACTTTTTTCCCATCTATATATCTTTTTTGGTAGAGCATCATTTCAGATGTTTTGCTTATATTTATTGGGTTATTTATCTTATTATTATTGATTGTATTCTAGGTATAAATCCTTTTTAAATGTGTATATTGCAAATATTTTCTCCCAGCCTATGGTTTATCTTTTCTTTCATTCACATGATTTTTTTAAAAAAGATTTTATTTATTTATTTGACAGACAGAGATCACAAGTAGGCAGAGAGGCAGGCAGGGGGTGAGGGGAAGCAGGCTCCCTGCTGAGCAGAGAGCTTGATGCGGGGCTCGATCCCAGGACCCTGGGATCATGACCTGTGCCTCCTGGGATCATGACCTGTGCCGAAGACAGAGACTTTAACCCACTGAGCCACCCAGGAGCCCCCACATGATCTTTTGATGAGCAAAACTTAAATTTTGATGAAGCTCAATTTATGAATTTTGTTTATGCTGTTTGTTTTGTATCTAAGAAGTCTTTGCTAAATCCAAGATCACTAAGAATTTCTCCTATGCTTTCTTCTTGAAGTTTTTATAATTTTAACTATTACATTTGCATCTATGATCCCTTTTCGAGGTTATTTTTGTCTGTGAAATGTTTAAAATCTTAAAACATATATTTAAAATCTTAAAACTTTTCTATAACTATCAGCCAAAGATATTTGAGAATTTAATAATTTATCATAGGGCTATAAGTACAAATCCAAGAGGATTTAAAAATATATCCTATAAATGCATTGTATAGATTCATAAAAATGTCCTGAGATATTAATATACTCTGGAGTCTCCCATACATGGCTCATTTTCTTTCCTCCTTTAGAAAACATAACTCACGTTGTGTTTATGTTTTAGAAAACCAACTCACGTTGGTTCTTTTAGAGATGAAGTTTAGGGAATAAATGTCTCTTAGGCAGTGCCCATGGGATTAATAATTGTGGAAGAAAAAGCAAGCAAATGTAGCTAGGCAGAAGTTCAGCAGTGATGCAGAAGTGATGTAAGAGTTGACCATCCTGTGCTTTGGAGCTACAATGACCCTAATTCACTGGGACAAGTTGGCTCAATTTTTTTTTTAATTCATGCTTGAATCGGTTGCTAATTGGGGGCCACCAGAGGAAGTGGGGGATATCTGCAGCTGAGGCAATTCATGAAGGGCCTGACAGCACCTGGGCAATTGGGGCAATAAATGCCTGCTTGTAGAGACATGTGGACAATGAGTCTCCTTGTCCATATAGTCTACCTGTTATCAACATTTTCATGATGCGATATGAGTGCTGTAGCCCTATGTCATGTGCTCATTCTCATACCTACTCTGCTATGTGTGGGGTAGTGTGCAGATAGAGCAAACCCTTGGTTAGTGCTGCTGGCTAAGACACTGTGGGCAGAAGAGACAATCTGTACCCAGAAGGTCTATTCCTATTTGAATCAATCACAGGCCTCTTCAGGGTTGAAGGGGTCAAGTGTAGATAACTTGCCATCGAATATACAGATGGTCTCCTTGAGGAATAGTGCCATAGCATGGGCTCAGGATTGATCTTTGTTGCTGTCAGGTTGGACATTTAGAAGCAGCTGTAGCTAGATTCATTATGGAAAGTTGGAGCCTGTACTGCTGGGTTGATGTCTAATCTCTGTCATCACTGCCAATTTTTAATATGTCCATTACTCCAGCATTGGCCTGCCCAATAACAGCTGGCTGCCATCATCTGCTTGAGTCATTTTGTCTACCTGGTTGTTCAGTGCCTCTTCCTTGGAGGGTGCTCTTAGATTGGTGTGAACTTCGAATACAAAGATCTTCGTACCTTATACCCAGTCTCATTTATCTATAGATAATCTTTCTGCCAGACATTTTTTTCTCTGATCTTCTAAAATCTTTTTTCTTCTAGGATTTTGAATAGCTAGCCAGACTATCGACGAGTCCTTCTATGTTCCAATTTTAGGCCACTTTTATCACACAAAGTAGATGATCGGATGCACTGGCCAAATTGGGATCAACATGGCCAATTGGGAGGATTTTCCCTGGGTTGAACTATATAGTGGCTTCTATCTACATACTGAGCTGATTCATCTGCAAACCGAGCTTAGGCTTTTCCATCTTCTATCATTTCGTCCTTGGATACCCCCCTTCTGGTCGATGGGAGTGAGCTGGGGAATTGTTAGTGGTACTACCATGCTGGATGACAAGAGTCTGGCTATCTGAGTTGGTGGGTCAGCCAGGATTTAGCTCATGAAGAGAAATTCTAGCCAAATAGTCATGTGGTGTCCCATATTCAGACTTTCAGTTTGCATCATAGCTCAGTGCTGTGCCAAGAGTTGCAATTCAAGAGATGTCAATTCCCTATTGCAAATTATGTGACCCAGGACCCGAGCTGTGATTTTCTCACTCGCCTTCCTATAAATTCCACATAGTATCTTTTCCCACCACTGATATGTCTAATATAAGAGTTGGCTCAAGTAAAAGGGTACAGCATGGACCTGACCATAGACAGTCCTAGAATCTCTTGCTTGCTTAGTGGCATCTTTCACTAGATTTAATTTTAACTCTATTACTTCTTAGCACTATTTCCAAGGGCTGTGAATGAGTATCTGACCAAAATGTCCTCACAGTGCAGGAGCTCTAGCTGAACTGTCAGGGGAGACATCTAAAATAGATTCTAGGAAGAGTTGTTTCTACTCTGGTTCCTGAGGATGCTCTCTGGTGCTCTCGACAGATTAGAAATAGTTATATTCATAATGGACATCCTGGTGGTGGCGGCGGGGTGGTGATGGAGTGTGTATGAGTGTGTGTGTGTGTGTGTGTGTGTGTGTGTGTGTGTGTGTGTGTGTTTAATAGAATTGGGACAGAGAGGGGCATATAAAAGGAGAGAGTGGAAGAGTAGGAGAAAATCCTCCAAATTAGCTGTTTGTTCATGTTAGTTTGTGGTAATGAGTTTCTCTTTTGTATTTCCACTTCTCAGAGAGGCAATACTAAGTCCAAGGCTTCTAGTATATCAATACACTATAATTATTAAATATGAAGCAGAAATACAGAAATGGTAAAATATAAAATACCAGTAACTTTCCTCATGAGAAGAGGAAAATAAGTACTGTTCATTTAGGGAGAAAAGAATTAGAATTTTAGGACTTGAAGTTATCTTAACTATCATCTAGCTCAATCTCTTTATTTTACAAATGAGGAAAATCTTTTATCTTATTGAATCTTTTCAATAAATTCATGAAACATTTTGTTGTTTATAAGTTAGTAAATATATCCATATGCTTTTATAAGTTTCTTTTATGATTTTGGCCAGCAGTGATGAAATTAGTATGTTTTGATCTTTGTGCAAGTTGCTCAGAAGGAACTTAAAAGAAGTATTTAGGAAAATCCAAGTGCTGAAACATTTAAGATATGCTTTGTGGTCTCAATTTTGTGTGATTGTCAGCCAGGAAGTTTTCTGATTAAGATGGCTTGCCAATTCCCTGCCAAATACATTATTTATTACACTAATGGGGATTTCCTATTTGAGCTGTTAAAGACAAAATGTTACTATTCTAGACCAACTGATGCATTCTAATAAATTAAAATCAAGCATAGAACAGAGGTCTGTAAAGACATATGGGTATTTTACTGGCATATACTTATTTAAATGGGTTAAGTTTCAGTGGATTAGAGATTTCTCCTTCATTATTGATAGTGAAATGTGAAGCTGGATGTTACTGAATTTATATTTCCTTTTTTGGATTTAGTGTTTTGTAAGAATGAAATAACTTTTAGCAAGGACTGAATTTTGTTGGGTTAAAATGGCAGTTAGAATCCCATAGTGATGAACACAAATTTTAGAATTTCATAATCTCCCCAAAGTTATGAAGAAACTTCTACATACTCGTGTGTGTGTGTGTGTGTGTGTGTGTGTTCTCTTATGGTAGTACCTACAAAGGGAGGTGTGTTCCAAGCATCTAATAAAGATTATATACATGTAGTCGAATTAGCAAGCACCCTATATTTACATAATTTTAACCAAAGAGCAAAGTGTGAGACCAATTTTAATAATTACACATATTTAATGTGTTTGTAAAATTAAAATAAAATTTAAAACTACAAGGAGTGATAAGGATTATGGAGGAAAAGGACAAGGTGCTATAAGAAGACCACAGACCCATTTCCTTTATTGAGACAATTATAAATAGCCTTTCTGGAGGGAAAACAGTTAGGTAGACAAAGAATTTGTGCAGGTTGTGTGGGGGAGGCAGGATGTGTATGGGCAGCAGCAATCCAGACAATCCAGGCAACAGCATGGAAAAAACCTGGCAGTTGGGAAGGAGTGTAACGTGTTCAAGAAACTAAAGAAAGTCCAAGATGGCCAGAATACATTTAATGAGGACAAGCGTAGCACAAGATGAGAATGAAAGGGCTAGCATACATTTACCGCAACCCGTAGGGCCATGTGCCGCATACTTAGTGGTTGGAGCACTATTTTAGTGCAATGGGAGGTCATGAAAGGATTTTAAGTAGGAGAGTGACACCACTTTATTTATATGTTCAAAAGACCACATTGGGTTGGATTGGATTAAGGGGAGAAGAAGATAGGCATTGTTAGGAGACAACTGCATTACTCAAGGTGAGAGTCGAAATAGCTTGGACTGAGATGTTGCCAGTGAAAACAGAGACTTAATGAATGATTCAGGCAATTTTGAGGATAAAATCAATGACTCTTAGTAATATCTTAGTAATATATAGAATGTGGGAGTAAAAGAGAGCTATGTCAAAATATGCCCAGATTTTTCACTTGAGCAAATGTGTGAGTAAGGGTGTATGTGATAGTATCATTTATTGAAATAATATAAGTCTCCAGAAAAAACTTTTTGTTTTTTTTTTTCCAAAGTGAGCAGTTTCCACATTCTGGACAACTTTTTCCTCCAAGTCTTAGTGTAACACTAACATTTAAATAAAATAAATAACTTTTATTTAAAATAACTTCAACTTGGGAGTGTTTATTTCAACACTCTAGTACTAATCATGAGCAATTACTTTATTTAACCTAAAGCTCTTGTACTGTTTAACATAACAAGAATTATAATTATTATGATCTATTGCTTACTGGCTTTATGCTGGACAATGTGCAATGTGGTCTTTGTATAGTAGTTCATTTAAATCTCCAATAACACTGTGAGGAATATTTACTCTTATTTTTCAGACAAGTTAATCAAAACTTAGAGAAATTAAGTAAAATGTCCAAGGTCAGAATCAGGTAAGTGGGAAAAGAAATCAGTGACTTATCCAGTCCATTGGAATTGTTCATTAACAACAGAATAGATTGCACTTTCTACTGCATCTATGGAAAGAGTGTCATACCCTTGTACTCGTCTACACTTGCCTGTTTTCTTCCTTGCTCAGACGTGCCCTTTTGATTCCATTGGCTTTCAGCCAACTATTTCACGTAAAGATTAAATATGTTGATTTTACTAGGCCAACTGTAGTAGAATGATTAAGCTTTTCCTGAATATACTGGGGGAGGGGGACACACTATTTAAGGACTGACCATAATAGTAAGCATTAATTAAAGATTGTATTACCATACCACTTTATATTAAACTAAGGGAAAGGAATTCACTGTCTATTTATAACAAAGGACCAAAGAAATATTGCATAAAATTATGTAGTACTGACAGAGAACCTGATCTTGTGAGATTATTTAAATTTTCTTTTTCAAAAATGCAACCATGTAGTGTTTTTGAAGAGTGGAGAAGTTAATTAAGGCAAAGCGTACATGGCTAAGAATCAGGTAAGAACACTTTTAAAGACTCTAGTACTATGCAACCCTAAGAGAGCCCATAGCTTTTTTGAATCTGTTATCTCATCAATAAAGTGGACACAAAGCTGCCTTGTTTTCGAGACTGAAATTCAAATGAAATAAAGTAAAACCAAGTTTTCTGATTATAACAAAACATTTATGCAATGAACAGTAATTTGATGTTTATGGTGTTTAGGTACTGTGGTCATCTATAATCACTATAGATAGTGGAATAAATTCTTAACTGCAGCAATATGATCTAAATAGGTAGTAAATGTTGTGATAAAAACATTGCAAAGTCTTTCAGGAGTACAAAAAGTTGGATGTAGTGAGAAATGAGGTTGGAATAAGTTAGGTAGAGAGTATAAGCGCATTCAAAGATAAACTAAAGAGTTTGGTGGTTACTTACAGCAATGTGCTGAGAGTTTCTAAGTCTAGGAAAAGTATGATAATATGTCAATATAATAAATATGGTGGTTTTGAACAAATCAGAAGAGCAAATATAGGAGTTACAGAGATTGGTTATCTTGCTACTTCCAAAATCCAGACTGCTTAATGAGCTTTAGGTAGAGCCATCAGCACAAAGAGGAAGGGATGGTGTTTCGGTTAACTATTGTCACCTAACAAGATACCTCAAGCTCAGTGGCTGAAGCTAAGGATGATGTTTCTCATCAGAATATGGATTAGTTACGTGGTTCTACTACTGGCTCTGCTGGGGCACATTCCTGTAGTTGCAATAGTACTATGGCTGAAAATCCTGCATGGTTTAAGATGATATGATATGATATGATATGATATGATATGATATGATACTTAATAAGAATCATCTAAATTGCTTTGCATACATGAAAACTTCTTGGCCTCATGCTAGATTTCCTGCATCAAAATCGGGGAATTTTGCCCAGTAATTTGTCTCTTTCACAGACTCCACATGATTCTTACGGACCTTAATTTGAGAAATTTGGGGGAAAACTCTTCTCATCTCAAATATTAGAAAAGAAAGAGGAAACGTAGATTAATCAAAGTTTCAATGCACCTAGTTTCTGTGCCAGATATTTAAAATACATTCTTTTGTTTAATCCTCACAACAACCCTGTGATGGCCATAGTAAGGTCCTTATCTCTAATTAACTAGCCCAAGAACATACAGTAATAAGTAGAAGAGCCAAATATTTAATTTAGGATTTTCTAGTGAACAAAGTGAAGGAAAATCCCAGACAGTGTAGGAATTGACAGAAAAAGAAAAGTAAATCGAAGGGTATTAAAGGAAAGGGAATATGTGTGCTTTGTTTTCTCTACCTGGTAAGAGACTCTGATGACTGTTTTATGCAAAAAGACTTAGATGAGTAGTTTGAATTCTGGTACTAACCTACATGAGAGAAATCAGAGACAGCCTAAACCTTAAAAAATCATCTATGCTCTGTAGGAATTAAAATACTTATAGTTTTATTCACATTTCTTTGAAGTTGTTTAGAAGTGATTTTTCAAAGGTTCTTTCTCTATTTTTATTGAGAATTTAATCTAATAAATATTTGAATGTCTTTGTCACGATAAGGGGAACATTTGTTGAGTGCTTACTACATGCCAGGCATTATGTTAACTACGTGCATTTTTACGGCATTTACCAGTAATACTACAAATGAGGTAGCCCATTTTACAAATGAGCAAATAGTGGCACAGAAATTTGAAATAATATGACCATGGCTGTCTTCAGAACCTATATTCTTGGGCAGTAAATTCTCTGCACTTTGTTTCTACTTTAGCCGTCTAATGCTAAATAGCTCTTGAGTGATAATGGTCTTTGAAATCTTTGTATATGTTTCTTACGTCATAAGTTGGAATTCAACGTAAAACAATGTCTAAAAATGTAGACCTATTGCCTTCTCAAGGTCTCTGAATGAAGTAATCTGTGACTAAAATTGAGTTTTACAGGGATATTTCCCATGAAGTTAATAATATACAAGTAATATACTTTCTGTATCCCCTATTGGATAAAATGTTCTGTAATCTATGTGTGCCTACAAATTATGGGAAAGAGGGTGTAAGAGAGAAGGTATAGATTTGGGAGTAGAAAAATGTGAGTCTGAGTTCTGCTGCTGCTGCTTTTTAGATGCATGATCTCGAGCAAAAAGTTACCCTTAATTTTCTCATGGTAGAGGGAGTATAAAAATAATTTCCCTCCCTTTTAAAAAAAGACTTGATATGACGATCAAATGTAATAATAAACATGTGAAATTATTTTTCATCTACAAATTGAGTGCTATATTTCACTTTTGAGGTATTTGAACTTTATGCTTTAGAATCATCTTTAAAATAGGATTAATTACAATGGATTCTTTTTTAGTAGTAAGAAGTCTAAAATTAGTGACACTTAAAATTCATATACCTTTATAAACCTGCAAATAATAATTTTAATCTTGGTATTGACAGCATTCATTATCAATAGCTGTGATACATTTTCTCAAAGTTTACAAAATGCTACTCCATGCTTTTGTTTATTCATTTTCAAAACGAGAAAAAAATCTGCTTTGTTAATTTATTGTGAATATGAAGTTAATAAAGCATGAAAATGTATGCTATAAACGAAGAAAAGCTACGTAGGTATTATTAACTATTATCCATGATTTTGGAAAATGTATTTTGATAAGCAACGAAATAAACATTATTTTAATCTTTTGTTATCATCTTTTTTACTTCATAAACTTTTTTGTAAACAGCAGTTTTAGGTTCTTGGCAAAATTGAGTAGAAGTCACTCAGATTTACCACTTACACCATGTCCCACATATGCAAACCTCTCCCGCTATTGAGCTCCTACACCACACTGGTACATTTGGTTACAGTCAGTGAACTCCAACTGAACGACATTATCACCCAAAACCCATAGTCTACACTAGGGTCCACTCTTGGTGTTGTACACTCTATGAATTTTGGCAGATGTATCGTGGCATATATCCAACATTCTAGTTTCATCCAGAATAGTTTCACTGCCCTAAAAATCCTCTGTGTTCTGCCTATTCTTCCTCCCTCCCCTCTGACAACACTATCTTCAGAGTTTTTCTTTTCTAGAATGTCGTGTAGTTGGAATCCTAGAGTATGTAGCCTTTTCAGACTGGCTTCATTCATTTAGTAATATAATTTAATTTTCCTCCATGTCTTTTCCTGGCTTGATAGCTTATTTCTTTTTAGTGCTACATAATATTCCATTGTCTGGATGTGCCACAGTTTATCCATTGACCTTTTGAAGGACACTTCAGATGTTTCCAAGTTTTGGCAATTATGAATATAAACCTGCTTTAAATAACCATATGTAGATTTTTTTTTTTTTAAAGATTTTATTTATTTATTTGACAGATAGAGATCACAAGTAGGGAGAGAGGCAGGCAGAGAGAGAGAGAGGAGGAGGAAGCAGGCTCCCTGCCAAGCAGAGAGCCCGATGCGGGGCTCGATCCCAGGACCCTGGGATCATGACCTGAGCGAAAGGCAGAGGCCTTAACCCACTGAGCCACCCAGGCGCCCCACCATATGTAGATTTTTGTGTGGATATGATTTCAACTCCTTTGGGCAAATAACCAAAGACATGATTGTCGGGTCATATGGTAAAAGTAGTTGAGTTTTGTAAGAAATGGCTAAAAGTCTCGTCCCAGGAATTCAGCTAGATAGCTATCAAGTCATTCTGAACACCTGTGAACTCAACCAGAGATTGAAGAAAAAAATAGGCGCAACTCTACAAATAGAAAAGCAACCACTTTCTACAAGTGAAGTGAATCCCAGGTGATATATGGAAAGATAAACCATGGCGGGGAAAGAGTCTCTGTAAGTTAGCTATCAGAAAGTGATATAGCAGCTGAGTGCAAAATCAGAACTTTCAGAAGTTTGCTCCAGTGAGGGACACCCCTGCCGAAAGGTGCTCAGGTAGTGAGCGGGGATGAAATCAAAGGTGGGACAGTGGAGTCACAGGATCCTTGGGGTCACAGGACAACTGAGGGTTGCCTGAGTGCAGCAGAGTTCCCAGGCAGCAGAGCAGAGAAGCCAGCTGCAAACAGCAAGCTCAGGATGGGTTCTCAGCTCTGGGTCACCATAAACCACAAACTGGGGCTCAGTCAGATGACTGCTTTCCAAGCAGTGATCCAACGGACAGCAGAACCAGAGAGAACTCCCCTTCCTCCCCCAGGAGGAGTGGTGTGAGAGTGCACTGCAGGAGTCTTCAGTGTTTGGAGACTCCAAAGGGGTTGTGTGCTTGAGATAGAAATGCTCCGTCACAGGCTTGCTGAGCACAGAGTTGGGTCAGGGACTATGGAGACAGGAGTGATTGAATGCTTTTCTCTGAAGGCTCACAGAGAAGTTTTCAGTTCTGGGGCTGGAGATTGGGAGGCCACCATTTTCATTCTCATCCTCCAAAACTGCATGGAAAGCCTTCAGGGAACAAAAGCCACATTGAGAAACCAGAGCATATTGTTTTGCCTGGTCCCCTGGCAAGGGCAGTGCAATTCTGCCTCAGGCAAAGACATTTGAGAGTCAACATAACAGGCCCTTCCCCCAGAAGATCAGCAAGAGGATCCAGCCAAGATCATACTTACCTATTGTTGAGATCTGCAAAACTCCAGTGCTAGGGAAATATAGCATATATAATTAATGTTTTTCTCCCCACGATTCTTTAGTCTTTCAATTTTAATTTTTTTCTTCTTTCCTTTTATAACCGAGTTCTTACTTTATCAACTCTTTTTAAAAAATCTTTTAAAATTTTCATTTTTACAGTTATGTTCTATCTTTTCATTGTATTTAATTATATATCTATGTATACATAGATATATACATATATATATAAATTTTTCTTTCCTTATAATTTTTTAAAAAGATTTTATTTATTTATTTGACAGACAGAGATCACAAGCAGGCAGAGAAGCAGGCAGAGAGAGAGAGAAAGAGGAGGAAGCAGGCTCCCCGCCGAGCAGAGAGCCTGATGCAGGGCTCGATCCCAGGACCCTGGGACCATGACCTGAGCCGAAGGCAGAGGCTTTAACCCACTGAGCCACCCACGCACCCCATTTCCTTACAATTTTGAGATGTAGTTTTTTCTAACAGACCAAGGTACACTCAGAATCTAGTGTATGGATCTGTTCTCTTAACCTGTCCCATAATATTCTCTTTTTCTTCTTTTTTTCTTTTGTTGAAGTCTTTTTAAATTTTCATCTTTACAGTTACATTCTATCCTTTCAATGTTTTTAATTATCTCTCTCTCTCTATATATATATCTATATTTATTTATTTCAGTCTTTATAATTTTGAGATATAATTTCTTCTAACAAACCAAACAAAATACACTCAGGATATAGTGTACTCCTCTCTTCTGTTCACCTGTTTATATTCCTTCTTTTCTCACTCTCTCTCTTTTCTTTTGTCTTTTAATTTTTATTTTTACAGTTACATTCTATCCTTTCATTGTATTTTTAAAATTTTTGTACATATATAAGTTTTTCTTTCTTTATAGTTTTGAGATCTAGTTTTCTAGCAAACAGACCAAAATACACGCAGGATCCCGTGTATTTCTCTATTCAGTACACCTGTCTAATTATATTCTCTTACTCTTTAAAAAAAATTTTTTTTTTGGCTTCAGGTCTCTTCTGATTTGCTTAGTGTATATTTCTCTGGGGTCATTGCTGCTTTAGTATTTTGTTCTCTCATTCATCTATTCTTCTCTGGACAGAATGACAAGATGGAAAAACTCACCTCAAAGAAGAGAACAAGGAGCAGTACCGACAGACAGGGACCTAATCAGTACAGACAAAAGTAAGATGTCAGAACTAGAGTTCAGAATGATTATAAAGATACTTGCTGGGTTTGAAAAAAGCTTAGAAGACACTAAAGAATCCCTTTATGGAGAAATAAAAGAACTAAAGTCTAACCAAGTTGGAATCAAAAAAGGTATTAATGAGATACAATAAAAAAATGGAGGCTCTAACTCCTAGAATAAATGAGGCAGAAGATAGAATTAGTGATATAGAAGACCAAATGATGGAGAATAAAGAAGCTGAGAAAAAGAGATATAAACAATTACAGGATCATGAGGGGAGAATTTAAGAGAAAAATGATACCATAAAGTGAAACAATATTAGAATAATTGAGATCCCAGAAAAGGAGGAAATGTGGGGGAGGGAGTGTGTGGCAGAAGGGATAGGAGAGCAAATTACAGTGAGAACTTCCCTAATCTGGGGGAAATAAATAGGCATCCAAGTCCAGGGGCAGAGAACTCCCCTCAAAATCAATAAAGAGAGGTCAATACCCTAGCATGTAATAGTGAAACTTGCAAATCTCAGAGACAAAGAGAAAATCCTGAAAGCACCTTGGGATAAGAAATCTGTAAACTACAAGGGTAGAAACATTATATTGGTAGCGGACCTTTCCACAGAGACCTGACAGGTCAGAAAGGATTGGCATGATATATTCAGGGTACTAAATGAGAAAAATATGAAACCAAGAATACTTTATCCAGCTAAGATGTCATTCAAAATAGAAGGAGAGATAAAAAGTTTCTTGGACAAAGAGAAACTAAAAGATTTGTGACCACCAAACCTGTCCCCCAAGAAATATTAAAAGAGATCCTTTAAGTGAAGGGAGAGTTCAAAAGTAACAAAGAACAAGAAGGAACAGACAGTATACAGAAACACTTACTTAACAGGTAATCCAATGATACTAAATTCACATCTTTCAATAGTTACTCTGAATATAAGTGGGCTAAATGCCCCAATCAAAAGACACAAGGTATTAGATTGGATAAAAAAGCAAGACCCATACATATGCTGTCTGCAAGAGATCATTTAGACCCAAAGAAATCTCAAGATATAAAGTGAGGGGGTGGAAAACTATTTATCATGCTAATGGACATCAAAAGAAAACTGGGTGGCAATACTTATATCAGTAAAATTAGATAGTAAGCCAAAAACTATAATAAGAGATGAGAAAGGACAGTATATAAAAATTAAAGATATATTGAATAGGACGATCTAACAATTGTGAATATTTATGCCCTACCATGGGAGCAGCCAATTGTATAAGCCAAATATTAACAAAATTAAAGAAACATATCAACAATAATACAATAATGGTAGGTGACTTTAACACCCCACTCACAGCAATGGACAGATCATCTAAGCAGAAGATCAACAAGGAAACAAGGTCTTTGAATGACACACTAGGCCAGATGGACTTCACAGATATATTCAGAACATTCCAGTCTAAAGCAACAGAATACACATTCTTCTCGAGTGTAAATGGAACATTCTCCAGAATAGATTACATACTGGGACACAAATCAGGTCTCAACTGGAACCAAAAGATTGGGATCATTCCTTACATATTTTCAGAAAACAATGCTTTGAAACTCAATCACCAGAGGAAATTTGGAAAGAACTCAAACTCATGGAGGCTAAAGACCATCCTACTAAGGAATGAATGGTTCAACAAGGAAATTAAAACAGAATTTGAAAAATTTATGGAAATTAATGAAAATGAAAAGACAACTGTTCAAAACCTTTGGGATGCAGCAAAGGCGGTCCCAAGAGGAAAGTATATACCAATACAATCATTTCTCAAGAAACAAGAAAGGTCTCAAATACACAACCTAACCTTACATCTAAAGGACCTGGAGAAAGAACAACAAATAAAGCTTAAACCCAGTAGGAGAAGAGAAATAATAAAGATTAAAGCAGAAATCAATGAAACAGAAAACAAAAGAACAGTAGAACAGATCAAGAAACTAGGAGTTGGTTCTTTGAAAGAATTAATAAGATTGATAAACCCCTGGCCAGACTTATCAACAAGAAAAGAGAAAGGACTCAAATAAATTAAATCATGAATGAAAGAGGTGAGATCACAACCAACACTGAAGAAATAAAAACAATTATAAGAACATATTATGAGCAACAACATGCCAACAAATTAGACAATCTGTAAGAAGTGGATGCAATCCTAGAGACATATAAACAACAAAAACTTAACCAGGAAGAAATAGAAAACCTAAACAGACCCATAACTGGCAAGGAAATTAAAGCAGCCATCAAAAATTTCCCAACAAAGAGTAGTCCAGGGCCAGATGGCTTCTCGGGGAAATTCTACCCAACATTATTTATTTATTTATTTATCTATTTATTTATTTATTTATTTATTTGACAGAGAGAGATCACAAGTAGGCAGAGAGGCAGGTAGAGAAAGAGAAAGAAGCAGGCTCCCTGCCAAGCAGAGAGCCTGATGCAGGACTTGATCCCAGGACCCTGAGATCATGCCCTGAGCCGAAGGCAGAGGCTTAACCCACTGAGCCACCCAGCCGCCCCTCTACCCAACATTTAAAGAAGAATTAACACCTACCCTTCTGAAGCTCTTAAAAAAAAATATGAATGCAAGGAAAACTTCCAAACTCATGTTATGAGGCCAGCACTATTTTGATCCCAAAACCAGACAAAGATCTCACCAAAAAGGAAAATTACAGACCAATATCCCTGATGAGCATCGATACAAAAATTCTCATCAAGATACTTGCCAATAGGAACCAATAGTACATTCAAAGGATTTTTCACGTTAACTAAGTGGGATTTATTTCTGGACTGCAAGGGTGGTTCAATATCCACAAATCAATCAGTGTGATACACTACATTAAAGAAAAATAAAAGACAAGAACAGTATGATCCTCTCAACAGATGCAGAAAAAGCATTTGACAAAGTACAGCATGATTTCTTATTAAAACTCTTCACAGTGTTGAGATAGAAGGAATATAACTCAATATCATAAAAGCCATACATGAAAAGCTCACAGCAAGTATCATTCTCGGTGGGGAAAAACTGAGAACTTTCCCCCTAAGGTTAGGAACATGGCAGGGATGTCCACTATCACCACTGCTGTTCAACACAGTACTAGAAGTCCTGGCCTCAGCAATCAGACAACAAAAAGAAATAAAAGGCATCTGAATTGGCGAAGAAGAAACCAAACTCTCACTTTTCACAGATGATATGGTACTCTATGTGGAAAACCCAAAGGATTCCACCTCAAAATTGCTAGAACTTACACAAATTCAGCCATGTGGCAGGGTATAAAATCAATACACAGAAATCAGTCATGTCCCTATGCACTAACAATGAGAGAAGAGAAATTAAGGAGTCAGTCCCACTTACAATTGCACCCAAAACCATAAGATACCTAGGAATAAACCTAAACAAAGAGGCAAAGGATCTGTACTCAGAAAAGGATAGAATACTTGTAAAAGAAGTTGAGGAAGACACACAAAAAAATGGAAAAATGTTCCATGCTCATGGATTGGAAGAACAAATATTGTTCAAATGTCTATGCTGCCCAGAGCAATCTATACATTCAAAGCAATCCCTATCAAAATACCATCAACTTTTTTTCAGAGAGCTAAGACAAATAATCCTGAAATTTGGGTGGAACCAGAAAAGACCCCAAATAGCCGAAGGAACATTGAAAAAGAAAACCAAAGTTGCATCACAGTCCCAGACTTCAAGCTCTATTACAAAGCTGTCATCATCAAGATAGTATGGTACTGGCACAAAAACAGACACATAGATCAATAGAACAGAATAGCGAGCTCAGAAATGGACCCCCAACTCTATGGTCAACTAATCTTCGATAAAGCAGGAAAGAATATCCAATGGAAAAAAGACAGTCTCTTCAACAAATGGTGTTGGGAAGATTGGACAGCCACATGCAGAAGAATGAAACTGAACCATTCCTTACACCATACACAAAAATAGACTCAAAATGGATGAAAGAGCTCAATGTGAAACAGGAACCATCAAAATCCTAGAAGAGAACACAGGTAGCAACCTCTGTGATTTCAGCTGCAACAATTTCTTACTAAACATGTCTCCAAAGGCAAGAGAAAAAAAGGCAAAAACAAACTATTGGGACTTCATCAAGATCAAAAGCTTTTGCACAGCAAAGGAAATAGTTTACAACACCAAAAGGCAACTGACAGAATGGGAGAAGATATTTGCAAATGACATATCAGATAAAGAGTTAGTCTCCAAGATCCATGAAGAACTTACCAACTCAAGAGCCAAAGAACAAATAACACAATCAAGAAATGGACAGAAGACATGAACAGATATTTCCCCAAAGAAGACATCCAAATGGGCAACAGAACACATGAAAAAATGCACTATATTGCTTGGCAGCAAGGAAGTACAAATCAAAACCTCAGTGAAATACCACCTCACACCAGTCAGAATGGCTTAAAATAACAAGTCAGGAAATGACAGATGTTGGCAAGGATGCGGAGTAAAGGGAATGCTCTTATACTGTTGGTGGGAATGCAAGATGGTGCAACCACTCTGGAAAACAATATGGTTACTCAAAAAACTGAAAAATAGAGCTACCCTACAACCCAGCAATTGCTCTGCTGTGTATTTACCCCAAAGACACAAATGTAGTGATCCGAAGGGGCACATGCCCCTGCAATGTTTATAGCTGCAATGTTCACAATAGCCAGACTATGGAATGTGTCCAGATGTCCATTGACAGATGAATGGATAAAGAAGATGAGGTATAGATACAATGGAATACTACCCAGCCATCAGAAAACCCAAATCTTGCCATTTGCAATAATGTGAGTAGAACTAGAGGATGTTATGCTAAATGAAATAAGTCAGCCAGAGAAAGACAAATGGTATATTATTTCACTCATATGTGGAATTTAAGAAATGAAACAGAGGATCATAGGGGAAGAGAGGAAAAAATAAAACAAGATGAAATCAGAGAAGAGAAAACCATAAGAGACTCTTTTTAAAAAATTTTTTTTGGTTAAGATTTCTTATTTATTTATTTGACAGCGAGAGATCACAAGTAGGCAGAGAGGCAGGCAGAGAGAGAGTGAGGGAAGCAGGCTCCCTGCCGAGCAGAGAGCCCGATGCGGGACTCGATCCCAGGACCCTGAGATCATGACCTGAGCCGAAGGCTGTGGCTTACACCACTGAGCCACCCAGGCGCCCCCATAAGAGACTCTTAATTATAGGATACAAACTGAGGGTTGCTGGATAAGGGGTGGTTAGATGGGGGAATGTGGTAACTGGGTAATGGACATTAAGGAGAGGAAAAAAAGAGTGAATTTAACTGTATGTAAATTGTACCCCAATAAACCTGACTTAAAAAATGTGAAACTGTCTTCCAAAGTGGCTGTACTTTTCGGTATTCCTACTAGCAATGAACGAGAGTTCCTTTTGCTCCACATTACTGTTAGCATTTGGTATTGTCAGTGTATTAGATTTTTGGCCAATCTAATACGTGTGTAACAGTATCTCATTGTTTTTTCATTCTCTAATAATATATAACGTGGAACATCTTTTCACATGCTTTTTGACATCTGTGTATCTTCTTTAGTGTGGAATTGTAGGAATGTCAAGGTTGGAAGGCCACCAGCACAAGCTAGAAGGAGGCAAGCAAGGATTATCTCTTTCAGGTTTCAAAGGTAGTCTGGCGCTGCTGACATCCTAATTTTGGACTTCTCACCTCCAGATGTGAGAGCCAATAAATTTCTGCTGTTTTAAACCACCTGGTTTGGGGTATTTGTTATGGCAGCCCTAAGAAACTAGTACATTACTCCCTGGGTTTTTTTGAGTATTAAGTTATTTTATGTCTGTAAATTATCAAGCCCAGAGTCTGGTGCATGGTAAGCCTTAAATATAGTGGTTTTAGTAATTTTAATTTGTCATTGCACTGAATTGTGATCATCCTTATACTTGTTTGCCTACTATGAAAGACTCCAAGTTGTCTATCATATTATTAATAAAATCCTAATTTTTATCCTAAATTACATCTATTCTAAAAGACCAACATTGATATAGTTAACCAATCAATGATATAGTTCCCTTATCCTTCATTTTATTTTACTCTGTTATTCACATTTCCCTTAAAGAGTGTGATTACTATAATTGTTTAAATGTTAAGTCACAAGAGAAAGAAAAATTAAAGCTTTTGCAATAAAATAAATCTTGGAAGTTGTATTTTTGGGCATGTGTCTACATCGATATTACCATTATATATGCTATTCCCTTCTCACAGACACATCAAAGATGTTCTTTGTGCATTCTGGTTCTCAAATCTAAAATTAATTTAGGATGACATAAACCTTTCAGTGTTCTTCAAATCACAAATGTTCTTGAAGAGTCATTATATATATAAGAATGCAACTTCTTCATGTATTTTTGATCAGAAACTTAGGAAACAAAGGAATTCATTTGGAGACAACTAAAGCTCAAAACAACATTTTATGTGCACACTGCTGGACCTCACAAGCTGTTTTGCTATTTTAGATGCCCATTTGAAGATGAAATTCACCTGAGCGCTGCTTTCAAGAAATGTTTTTGGGTAGTAATACAATCAGGTGATTACAGGTTGAATTACTGCCTGGGCAGTTAGGAAACTATCAAAGCACAGAAATGTATCAGCTGGTGTCTTCCATCACAACATCCTAACAGAGCCCTAAGTCTGACCAGCAGCTTGTTGGGTAGACCACCTTCACTTTATTCAAACACATACCTCTCACAGAGAAAATTTCTTGCAGGAAGGCTGAGAGAGTACAGAAAGAAAACAAAACTGAAAGATGAGAAATTGAAACTAGGGTAGGGGAAGGTAATAAAAAGGGGAGGAGTGTTAACCTTCTAAAGAAACTCTATTGTTCTAACCCCAGAAAGTCATAAATTCAGAGACTCAGCCTGTCACAGACCCAAAGGGTCAAGGAAATCCAAGTCTATTTTGGGATACTAGATCCTGTGAGACAACGTAAAATTACCAAGTAACACATAAGTAACTGAAAAATTCGACCAGCCATCCTTCAACCTTAATAGGTTACTTAATGTCTCCTGTTGCAACGGTGCAATTGAAAATGATGGCTCACTCCCTGGAGGTAACATGAAGGTGGTGAGGAGGCAGAGGAGTCCACTGGGTACAAACAGCTTCACTCTCATCAAAGGCAAATTCTTATTCTCATGCGTGCTCCAAATAATTCACGGCATGATCAGCCTTTAACAAATAATTTACATCCACAGGATTGTTTCCTTTCAAAAAGTCTTTGAAGTTTTTTTATATATCAATCATAAGAAATTATATACTAATTATATATTATATATTGCATGTATAGTATCTAATGTATTAATTACCTTGTGTTATCAACCAGGGGGATTACTTAAATAGAAATCTCTCTGAGACCTCTAAAAAAGAATGAATGTGCTAAACAATAAGAATAAAGGAGCAAACATTTTTCTTTCTATGTGTATATTTCAAGAGTAAGGTTGGAGATCACCAATAAAGAGAAAATCAACAGAAGATAACATGCCTAAATATGGGTTAGATATAACTCAACGTGGGGAAAGCTTTATTAAAAAATAAGTAGACCTTTGATTAGTAAGGAGACTCTTTGGGCCTATCGGAGATGCCATATTGACCTTTACATGCATTTGCAAACATAAAAGCATCCGTCTATGCGGCTGCTATTTGAAATTGTCACTGATGATAAAGGGTATAGAGGTAAACAAATTGCTACTTCAACGTTTCCTCTTTGAATAGACAGACTCTTTCAACACAGCATTGAGGTCCTTAGCTGACTGACTGTAAGCGTGAACACATCCTCACAGTCATGGGGATGGAAATTATTCCATACTCAGAAGAGAAAGGATGACTTTTGACACCTGAAAGGTTTTGCAGGTAACCCTGCAAGAAGGTAGGCCCCAGGACTATGCCAAAAGTGGCACTAGTTGCAGTAAACTAGGTTTGTATTCTGTGATCAAGCTCTCTTGACATATCTGCTTCTCACTCTTGTTTCCCGGGGTGCAGAGACTTCCTTAGCTCTTTTGTTTTTGAGTTTGTAGATTCAGAAAATGAAGCAATTGGAGGGATGCTCTGTGTAGCCAAAAACAGGGGCAGCTCCATCAGGAAAATGACTTCTGATTCTAGCTCCCCAACCCTGCCCCAACATCGTGTTGCTTTGGTCTCATGACAGGCCCTTCCATCTCTTACATATAGCAATTCATTAGTCTTTTTATCTTCAATCTCCTTTTTGCAATCCAATCTTCTCCAGGTCATTGTTAGAGTGAACGTTTCTGAGAACAAACTTAGTTATGGCATCCAGATGATGCAGATTTGTTGAAAATTCATTGAATCCAAATAACTTTTTTTTAGTTGTTTTTTTTTAAACATATAATGTATTATTTATCCCAGGGGTAGAGGTCTGTGAATTGTCAGGCTTACACATTTCACAGCACTCACCATGGCACCTGCCCTCCCCAATGTCCACAACCCAACCACCCTCAAGCCAACCCCTCCCCCCAGCAACACTCAGTTTGTTTTGTGAGATTAAGAGTCTCTTATGATTTGTCTTCCTCCCAATCCCATCTGGTTTCATTTTTTCCTTCCCTGCCCCCCCACCTCTCAAATCCTTCATATCAGGGAGATCATATGATAATTGTCTTTCTCTGATTGACTTATTTCACTTAGCATAATACTCACTAGTTCCATCTATGTCATTGCAAATGGCAAGATTTCATTTCTTTTGATGGCTGCATAGTATTCCATTGTATGTGTGTGTGTGTGTGTGTGTGTGTGTGTGTGTGTGTGTACCACATCTTTATCCATTCATCTGTTGATGGGCATCTAGGTTCTTTCCATAGTTTGGCTATTGTGGACATTGCTGCTATAAACATTCGGGTGCACATACTCCTTCGGATCACTACATTTGTATCTTTAGGTAAATACCCGGTAGTGCGATTGCTGGATTGTAGGGTAGCTCTACTTTCAACTTTTTGAGGAACCTCCATACTGTTTTCTAGAGTGACTGCACCAGCTTGCATTCCCACCAACAGCGTAGGAGGGTTCCCCTTTCTCCGCATCCTCGCCAGCATCTGTCGTTTACTGACTTGTTAATTTTAGCCATTCTGACTGGTGTGAGGTGGTATCTCATTGTGGTTTTGATTGTATTTCCCTGATGATGAGTGATGTTGAGCAGTTTTCATGTGTCTGTTGGCCATCTGGATGTCCTCTTTGCAGAAATATGTGTTCATGTCCTTTGCCCATTTCTTGATTGGATTATTTGTTCCTTGGCTGTTGAGTTTGATAAGCTCTTTATAGATTTTGGATACTACCCCTTTAACGGATATATCATTTGCAAATATCTTCTCCCATTCTGTCATTGTCTTTTGGTTTTGTTGACTGTTTCCTTTGCTGTGCAAAAGCTTTTTATCTTTTTTTTTAAAGATTTTATTTATTTGACAGAGAGAGAGAGAGAGCGCGAGAGTGAGAGAGGGAACACAAGCAGGGGGAGTGGGAGAAGGAGAAACAGACTTCCACTGAGCAGAGAGCCTGATGTGGGACTCAATTACAGGACCCTGGCATCATGACCTGAGCAGAAGGCAGATGCTTAATGACTGCCCCATCCGGGCGCCCCAAAAACTTTTTATCTTGATGAAGTCCCAATAGTTCATTGCTTCTCTTGCCTTTGGTGAAGTTTCTGGGAAAAAGTTGCTGCAGCTGAGGTTGAAGAGGTTGCTGCCTGTGTTCTCAAGGATTTTGATGGATTCCTGTCTCAAATGGACATCTTTCATTAATTTAGAGTCAATTTTTGTGTGTGGTGTAAGGAATGGTCCAGTTTCATTCTTCTGCATGTGGCTGTCCAATTTTCCCAACACTGTTTGTTGAAGAGACTGTCTTTTTTCCCATTGGGCATTCTTCCTGCTTTGTCGAAGATTAATTGACCAAAGAGTTGAGGGTCTATTTCTGGGCTCTCTATTCTGTTTCATTGATCTATGTGTCTGTTTTTGTGCCAGTACAATACTGTCCTGATGATTACAGCTTTGTAATAGAGCTTGAAGTCTAGAATTGTGATGCTGCCAACTTCGGTTTTCTTTTTCAACATTTCTCTGGTTATTTGGTTACATATAAATTTTACATAAATTTTACTGGTTACATATAAATTTTAGGATTATTTGTTTCATTTCTTTAAAGAACTTGATGGTATTTTGATAGGGATTGCATTAAATGTGTAGATTGCTTTAGGTAGCATAGACATTTTCACAATATTTATTCTTCCAATCCATGAGCATGGAACATTTTTCCATTTCTTTGTGTCTTCCTCAATTACTTTCATGAGTACTTTATTGTTTTCTGAGTACAGATTCTTTGCCTCTTTGGTTAGGTTTGTTCCTAGGTACCTTATGATTTTGGGTGCAATTGTAAATGGGATCGACTCCTCAATTTCTCTTTCTTCTGTCTTTTTGTTGGTGTATGAAATGCAACTTATTTCTGTGCATTGATTTTATATCTTGACACTTTACTGAATTCCTGTATGAGTTCTAGCAGTTTCGGAGTGGAGTCTTTTGGGTTTTCCACATGAAATGTCATATCATCTGCAAAGCGTGAGAGTTTGACTTCTTCTTTGCTAATTCAGATGCCTTTTATTTTTTTGTTGTCTGATTGCTGAGGCTAGGACTTCTAGTACTATGTTGAATAGCAGTGGTGATAATGGACATCTCTGCTGTGTTCCTGACCTTAGTGGAAAAACTCTCAGTTTTTCTACATTGAGAATGATATTTGCTGTGGGTTTTCTTTTTTCTTTTTTTAATTTATAATTTTTTTATTTTTTAATAAACATATAATGTATTATTAGCCCCATGGGTACAGGTCTGTGAATTGCCAGGTTTACACACTTCTGCTGTGGGTTTTTCATAGATGGCTTTGATGACACTGAGGTATGTACCCTCTATCCCTACACTGTGAAGAATTTTGATCAAGAAAGGATGCTGTACTTTGTCAAATGTTTATAGCAGCAATGGCCATGGTCACCAAACTGTGGAAAGAACCAAGATGCCTTTCAACGGACGAATGGATAAGGAAGATGTGGTCCATATACATGATGGAGTATTATGCCTCCATCAGAAAGGATGAATACTCAACTTTTGTAGCAACATGGACGGGACTAGAAGAGATTATGCTGAGTCAAGCAAAGAGTCAAGTATCATATGGTTTCACTTATTTGTGGAGCATAACAAAGAACATGGTGAACATGGGGAGATGGAGAGGAGAGGGAATTGAGGGAAACTGGAAGGGGAGATGAACCATGAGAGACTATGGACTCTGAAAAACAACCTGAGGGTTTTGAAGGGGTGGGGGGTGGCAGGTTGGGGAACCAGGTGGTGGGTAATAGGGAGGGCACGTATTGCATGGAGCACTGGGTATGGTGCAAAAACAATGAATACTGTTACACTGAAAAGAAATTTTAAAAAAGTGAGAAAAAAATGCTTTTTCAGCATCTATTGAGAGTATCATATGGTTCTTGTTCTTTCTTTTATTAACGTATTGTATCACATTGATTGATTTGCGGATGTTGAACCAACCTTGCAGCCCAGGAATAAATCCCACTTGGTCATGGTGAATAATCCTTGTAATGTACTGTTAGAGTCTGTTGACTAGTATTTTGGTGAGAATTTTTGCATCCGTGTTCATCAAGAATATTGGTCTGTGATTCTCTTTTTGATGGGGTCTTTGTCTGGTTTTGGACGAGATCGGGCGCGTTCAGGGTGGTATGGCCGTAGACTTTGTCTGGTTTTGGGATCAAGGTAATGCTGGCCTCATAAAATGAGTTTAGAAGTTTTCCATCCATTTACATTTTTTTAGAACAGCTTCATGAGGATAGATATTAATTCTTCAGTGTTTGGTAGAGGGTGCCCGGGTGGCTCAGTTGGTTAAGCGACTGCCTTTGGCTCAGGTCCTGATCCTGGAGTCCCAGGATTGAGTCCTGTATTGGGCTCCCTGCTCAGCAGGGAGTCTGTTTCTCTCCCTGACCCTCTCTCCTCTCATGTGCACACTCACTCTCTCAAATAAATAAATAAAATCTTTTAAAAAAAATAAATGTTTGGAAGAATTCCCCTGGGAAGTTGTCTGGCCCTGGGCTCTTGTTTTTAGGGAGATTTTTGATGACTCCTTCAATCTCCTTACTGGTGTATAGTTGCTCATAATATATTCTTGTAATTGTTTGTATTTCTTTGGTGTTGGTTGTGATCTCTCCTCTTTATTTCATTATTTTTTTTTTATTTGGGTCCTTTCTCTTTTCTTTTTGATAAGTCTGGCCAGGGACTTATCAATCTTATTAATTCTTTCAAAGAACCAGCTCCTAGTTTCCTTAATCTGTTCTGTTCTTCTTTTGGTTTCTATTTTATTGATTTCTGTTCTGATCTTTTTAATTTCTCTTCTCCTACTGGTTTTAGGTTTTCTTTGCTGTTCTGTTCACAATTTTGGTGAAAATCACCTCTGCCTACCTGCACCTGTGAAAGTGAGTGAGGCTGGAGAAAGATATTTGACTATACTGTCTTACTGTTAGCATCATGACCACAAACTTCAAGTGGCTTTTTAATACCAGGCAATCACACCATAATTCTCTAGTATACTTACTCCCACACATTCTCTTAGCCGCCCTTTACGTCTGTTAGTACCTTCACCCACATATTTGCTTTCATGCCTTTTGAACTTTCCATGTGGCTGTCTCAGGCCAAACCTTCACTCCTGCACTAGGTTCCATGTTTTCTTATCTGTTTAAGGACATTGCTCCAGCAATTCTCCACTCCCTCCTATATATTGTCATTTTTTTCTCCTTTACTGAATCATTCTGGCTGGCCCACTGTCTCATCTTAAAAGCCAAAACAACAAACTTGCTCTTGATCTCACTTCTATCTGATAAAAGTACTTTTCTTTCTTGCATTGACATCAAGATGCCATAGCCTGTTGATTTCCTCCAAGCTCACTATTCTTCCTCCTCAGTTTCCTTTGCTAGTAGGTCCTCCCTAACTTTTTAATTTTTGAGTACTTCAGTGCTCAGACCTTGGTTCTCTTCTTTTCTTTGATGATCTTGTCCAGTGTTATGGCTTTAAATATCACATATATGCTGGTGAATCCCATTTATGTATTTCCAATCTGGACCTTTCTTCTGAACTCCAGGCTAACACTAGATCCAGATGTTGTATTGGCATCTCTTTTTGGTGTCTAATATTGAACTCAACATGTTCAGAAGTACTTCCCCACCCCCAAATTTATTTTACCCAAAGCTTTTGTCATCCTGTTTGTGGATGACAGTTCCATCTTTCTAGTCACTCGGGCTAAAAGCCTTGAATTCATTTTTTATTCCCCTTAACTTTCTTACACCTTCCATCCAATCTGTCCAGAACACTGTTGGGTCTATTTTCAAACTCTCTGTAAAATCTGGCTGCACCTCACTTCCTCCACTGCTATGGTGATCTGAACCACTGTCACTTTTCACATAGATGGTATGACAACCTCCTTACTGGTCTCCCTGCTTTCACCCATGCCCCCACCTTCTGGCTGCTCTTTCTCTATATAGCACATATTATGATGCTTTTTATAATTTAACTCAGATTGGGTCACTTTTTTGTTCAAAATCTTGCAACGTGTCCCTGTTTGACTCAGTAAAAGTCAGCATTCTTAAAATAACTTACAAGGCCCTACTTTATCTGCTCCCTCTCCCTACATGTTCTCCTTTTTGATCTAATTTCTTACCCATCCACCCATCTTTACTCTATTTCAGCAATATCCTAGCCTTTAGTATCAATGATTTCCTCTGTTTGGGAGAGACTTCTTCCAGGGATCTGCATGACAAAGTCCCTCATCTCCCTGTAGTCTTTGCTGTTATTTAAGAGTGTGTAATAGTAATATTTATTATATCTGACTTCCAATCCCAGCATGTCTGATTCCTCTTACCCTACTTTACATTATTTTCCTATAGGCATTCATAATTTTCTAACATACTAGATAATATACTAATGTGTCATTTCTATTTCCATTAAATGTCCCCCTTCTTCTTTTAGAATGTAAGCATCCAGCAGGCAGGGATCATGGTTTTGTTCACATGTGGAACTGAAGTATCTAGAATAGTCCTGGTCGGTCACGTAGTAGGAGCTCAATACCTTTGTTTTGAAAGAATGAGCAGGAATGTAATTCTGTGTGATGTTAAATCTGTTTTCAAACATTATATTTGAATTTAGATGGATACATTCAAGATATGGTAAAGAGAGCGCATGTAAATGCTTGATTTTAGCACATTTAATTCTCTTTTTTACAGCTTCTAGGAGACATCCCATCCTTCACCAAAATTTTAGACTTTGGTTTTGAATGTTGTGCTGCCATCTAATGAGGTAAATATAAATTACATAAGTTTTTTTTTTCTGCTTGTTGCTGTAGCTTTTTCTTCAAAAACAATACTCACTAACCTTCACAGAGTCACAAGACTTGAGAAGAATGTTAACTAGCAAATTCTGATCCAGAGCCTTGAATGCATGCAAGTAGAAGCATGCAAAGAGCTCTCTCGGAGTCTGAAAACACCCGCTGGACAAACCTGATATAGAGTAAAAGATTATATCAATTACAAACGTATTATCTTTACTTCAAATAACGTTTGCACTGGAAAACGAAACAAATCACTCTATGGGTCACACTTTTATTTACAAAATAAATCTCTGGTTTGACCTGGTACTGACCTGAAACACAGAGAAATTTCTTTGCCATAATAATGGCGCTCAAAGGGAAAATTTGCAGGAGGCTTGGGAAGTGAAGTGAACTGTATTTTTTTTTTTTTCTACTCCTGGGGCTCTAAAACAGCTTACCTGCAGCTGAAATTTTAGAGGTAGTACAGAGAAATTTCTTTGCCATAATAATGGCGCTTAAAGGGAAAATTTGCTGGAGGCTTGGGGAGTGAAGTGAACTGTATTTTTTTTTCTACTCCTGGGGCTCTAAAACAGCTTACCTGCAGCTGGAATTTTAGAGGTAGTACACCACAGTAGAGCGATTTTTGCATGAAATATCTCACAGGACTATAGACATGGTTAAACTTTGAGGACCTTTTAATAAATGGAGATACTGAGGCACAGAAGCCTATCTGTTGGTCTTGATTGGTTAGGGAGCACCATTTTGGGACACCCAATTGAAGACCCCCTCACAACTTGAGATATCATATACAAATTTATTGCTGTGGCTCCATTATCTGTCATTTTATAGGTCTGTGCATATGTACATGTTTCCGAATGACTAGAAAATTGGCCACAGTATATTGGCCATCTAACCTACAATCTGTCTTCATTTCATGTATTTTTTCCTCTTCCAGGAAGTTGTTCCTCTACCCTGTCATTTGTGATTACTAAGTTTCTCCTATTTGCTTTAGTTTCTTTTATTTTGTGTATGTTTTATAAATTGTATATGTTTAGAACATACATAATCTTGAGTTTTCCCCTTTATGAAGAAGGGACATCTTAAAAAATCACCAGTATTTTATAGACCTCAAAACCAAGTCATTTTTTTTTTTTAAATTAGGGATTGACAATCTGAAAGGGGATAAACACAAAATGGAAAATCAACATAGTGGCTAAAATTCTATGCAAAACCTATACTGGAATGGCTACTTAAATGCATTTTGAGAAATCCATTCTCTTCTAAATTTTTAAAATTGATTATCTATAAATGAATTTACCAAGAAAACATCTGTACATGATTCCAAATCACTTAAGATTTTGATTTGGTAAGTCTCATTGTATGACCAACCCTTAACAGCCTCTGGGTTACTATGTCAGCTCCAGAGAAAGGAGTCTAATTCTATGTTCCTTCTTATTCCATAGTTCATTCTGTCTACGGAAATGCTAGAAGCTCCATTCTACTCCTACTCTTACCACTCTTCTTCTATCTCATGCCTGGAATCTGAACTTGAGAATTACGACGACCTGTAGTCATCATATATGTGGGGAAAACCCTGCTTTAAGTGATTCAACAGTGTTGCCCATGCTTGTAGAGACTGAGTTGTGTCTCACACTATTTACTAGTCCTGAATTTGTATTTAGAATGAAGGACTGGGGGCGCCTGGGTGGCTCAGTGGGTTAAAACCTCTGCCTTCGGCTTGGGTCATGATCCCAGGGTCCTGGGATTGAGCCCCACATCAGGGCTCTCTGCTCAGGGGGGAGCCTGCTTCCCTTCCTCTCTCTGCCTGCCTCTCTGCCTACTTGTGATCTCTGTCTGTCAAATAAATAGAATGAAGGACTAATTTATTTAAACCATGTTATGTGTATTAAAAAAAAAATCCAAACCACCCTAATTTTATCTTCTCAGAAGCATTAGCAATCTATTAATAGCTTTTTGGGGGTACATGGGTTGCTCTTTATGGTTAAAGAAATGTGAGCCATGTAGTGTATTGTTCACCTAATATAATTAACATGGGAGTCAAAGTGGAAACTATTAAATTTTAAATGATTATTATCTTCATGACTGTTGCTTCTAGAAACTTTGGTTTTCTTCAAATTATGTGAAATTCACATTTAGTTTATTTCTCTTTTATGTTTCATCACTAGTATATTGTAGGGTATATGATATCCTCTACCTAAATGATAGGTAGAGGATGACTAGAGAGCTCAATGAGTCTCCCTTTCCTGTTCAACCTTTTCGTTAATTTCTCCCCAACTTGTTCATTTGCTCAGTGTTCAGTCCTCCGGTAGATGAGAACCATCTCCTGTCAAGGGTATGAGTAAGTGCGAGCTCCCACCAGAAACTTGAAAACAAGGGCAGGATTTTAATTGGAACTTACTCTCATTTCAACAAATAATTAAAGAGGGTGGAGTCTGTGAACCATTTCCGAACCAGAGCATGGAAGAAGGGGTGTGACACTGAAGAATTTGCTCATCCTTGCGGATGAGGGTTGGTCTAAACTCACAAGATGTACACTGGGGCAGTTTCAAGTGAATGAATAACCGTATCTTTAATGAACACGAGTTGTTCACCAATAATTAGAATTAGTTTTGTGCAGTGCATACTTAGTAATGTAGAATAAGGACATTGGCCCATTACCAAAGCTTCGGGAAAGGTTTATCCAAAACCAAAAGATTTTCTCCTAAGCACAGTTCTATAAATGTTCACGTCTTGTAGGAAAATGCCTATTTTCTTTTAGTGCTTGATATGAAGTATAGCTTCCTGCCCAAACCTAATCCCCAACTTTATACATTTCTTTCACAGCACTTAGCACTATATAGGTCTTTTGCAGATGATTGTTTGTGTATGTGCATATGCACATGTGTGTGTGTGTGTGTGTGTGTGTGTCTCCCCCACTAACCTGTAAACCCCATGGGGCTGGAACAATGCCTCTTTTGGTCATTATTGCATCTCCACTGTCTATCATAGTGTGCAGCCCATGGTAGCGATTCAGTACATAATTGTTGAATAAATGAAATTGACAATTTATATTGTATATTTGTACCAGAAAATGCTTAAGTATCACCAGACATGTCAGAATCCCAGGGAGGAGCACAGTTTTATGTTCAAATTAGATCTCTCCCATTTAATATCCTTATGTCAAAAAAAATAATACAGATAGGAAGGAAGAAGGGCTTGAACACATTCAAGGGAAACTAATGGGGAGCTTCTTTTCTTATAGCAACTTAGAATAATAGAGTTCTTACCATGAGTATACTATTATTCTGGTAATGGCAGTGGAATTAGCAAGGTAAAGACCAAAGTTCCATGTGTTCCATGAAATGGATATAATGATCTAGAACGGGTAACACTCTTCACTTCCTTCATCTGAAAGATGAGGTGGCTGGACTACATGATGTTTAGTTTCTTCCCATTTACAGATCTTGTGTCATATCCTCTGTAATAACCTTGGACAGAGAGATTGGAGATTTCTTTAGCAAGAATGGAAGACAAGAGATGATGGCTATCCTAGAAAACTTGACATTCAATAAAAAATTTAAAGAACTTAAGAAACTCATGGGGAAAAGCATAGATAGAGTCATTAATCTAAAAGAATCCCATGTCAGGATCAAGCCACAAAGATAGTACCTTTAGAATATACTTCAGCTCACAATACTGTCAGTACGCGGCTGGACCCTATACTCTGCTTCCCATGCTGGGAATAAACTTGGACTAGCTCTGTTTTTTCGTACTTTCCCCCATCACACCCGAAAGAGGCAAAGTCTCAGGAGTAACGAATCAGCCAGCTTCTGTCTCTTGCACGTGTCCTGGCTAACCTGGACTATCTGTCTCTTTCTCTCTCCCCAGAGGGAACCAAGGGCTTGCTACCTTTCTTGTGTAGCGGATCGGTTTCTGGGGAGGCAAAAATAACAAACCTCTGCTGTATCCATCTTGTGACGAAGTTACAATCTAGTGAGTTCTTTGATCCTACAATTCTGAGACTGATTGGTGAAGCTTCCTGGCATGGATGGAGGATATATGTCTTAGGTAGAATGACAGGATGAATGGTTTATGTGCTGACCTTTGTTGATGTGCAACACAGCATACCCACTTCCCAGGTCTTCCAGAAGGTCAGAGGATGCTGTAGGTTTTTGACACTGTGGGCGGCAGCCCAGAGACCACAATCATTGGGAACTATGTTTGTTTTCTACTCCTTTGCTGACTCCGTTTTCTTACTGCCCTGGAGTTTTGAAATTTGCCTACTGCTATGATAATAAAAATGCACCCCTCTGAAATGTGCACCATGGCTGCTCATGTGTTATCTGGTAGTCTCAAGGGATTCTTGGTTAGTAAGGGGGATGTGTAAAGGTTTCAAATTGACTTGATCTTACTTAAAGAAATAACCTGATATAATTTCAAGCATCCTGGGACGCCTGGGTGGCGCAGTGGGCTAAAGCCTCTGCTTTCGGCTTGGGTTGTGGTCCCAGGGTCCTGGGATTGAGCCCCGCATCAGGTTTTTTGCTTGGCAGGGATCCTGCTTTCTCCTCTCTCTCTGCCTGCCTCCCTGCCTACTTGTGATCTTTGTCTGTCAAATAAATAAATAAATAAATCTTTAAAAAAATAATTTCAAGCATCCTCTTGTATTTCAAGCATCCACTTTAATCTGCTAACCTCCTCAGTTCTGATCCTCAGCATTCCAATGGTATCTTCTAGTATTTGATTTAAACTTTGTAATTTCATGTATGTCCATATAAAGTTATTATGAGTCCTTTATGGATAATACCTATATATAGCAATTTACTCACTTAACAAATAAGTCAACACATGCAGTGTTCTAGGTGCTGAGTATACAATTAATGCACAAGACTCAGTTCTTATTCTCAGGTATGACTGAGAGACAGTGACGCCTATGCATATATATGTATCTAGATGTGTGTGTGTGTGTGTCTTGTAAATGGAAATGCCCAAGATAAAAGTATACCCCAAAGGGAAGCTGAATAGGACTAATTAAGTGAGAAAAGGGAATAAATCTATAAATGGACATTTATACATAAGTACTCATTTTAAATTAAATGAAAGGCTCACATGTTTATATAAATTCACATGGCATGTACATTTCCTCAGTTAGGGCTCTGTTTGCAAGCTCAAAGCATCTAACATTGCTAATATGTGTACACATATGTCACTGGGTAGAACATTTGTTGGTTCACACACAAAAATACAGTGCTGATCTCAGAGCCATCTGTCATATGCTTGACTAGATGGTGTTAGAAAATTTGCAGATCTTTGAGGCAGCTGAAGAGTGAGATGTTGAAATAATATTGAATCATATTCCCAAGATTGGGAAAGGCTTAGAACTATTTGACTCTTCTGGTTAATGACCACTGTTTATCTATTTAAACCTTACTCATTGTGAGTATATGATCAAAGACACAGTGTAAGGAAAGCAGGCAAATATTATTTCTGGTTTCCTTTCCTGCTTCCCTCTATCTTTCTGTTACCTGTTTCTATCTGCGAGGCTCTGTACTAAGTGCTGGGAATATCAGGAAGACTAAGACAGAGAGCCTAACCTCATGGAACTCAATTTCTCTAAGAGAAAGCAGATAGGACAAGAAGTAAATATAATACAATTTTATAAGCACAACGATAGCAGAATGACAAGAAGTAAATATAATGTAATACAATAAGTACTATGATAACAGCATGAGCCAAGATTTGGGAGGAGGGAGAAATGAATGTTTAATTGTTGGCATCCAGCAGGATTGTGGGAATCTTCACAGGAGGAGACTCCTGACCTAGTTGTTGAACGAGGGACAAGATTTTGCCTTGTTAGGGGCTACATCAACAGGGAATTGCAAACTTCGGACAGACTATACTTCCTTGTCATTTAAAAAGAGCCTACCAAGCCCATGTTCAATGTCTCAAGAACTTGAGGACGTATGTTAATGCTGAAGCAGTAGGCTAATATAATTCTAAAACTGGATTAAAAACTTGGACCCAACTCTGGGTATAACGCTGACATGGGGAAGGAAAAGAAAAATAGTAGTTGTTGATAGCTACAATTCCAGGTGCTTAATATAGCTGATCTCAATCTAAAAATCAGTGAGGTAGGTTTTTAGTACTTATTCATTTTTAAAGATAGGAAAAATGCTCAAGACCACTCAGCAGTAATAGCCAGTATTTGGACTTGGATTGTTCTGACTGAAAAAGTCAACATAATTTTCTCTGTACCCTGTCTCCTCTATGCCCCTGTCTTGAATATACCATATGCATACAAATGTGTAACATTATAAACAAACAAAATTCATACATACACACATAAATCCACACACACATGTATATATTCTTTATGTTCTTTACCATGGTATGAGTCTATGTCTCAGAGATATTTTTTCCCACTAACATAAATGATTTGAAAATAAAATATAAATGCCTTATTAGAGAATAGCTTTGGAATTTTATGTGAGTGGACATTATCAGCCCTAATTCTGGTTTAAGCCATGCTCTTTTGTCTCATTTTGGTACAAAATATCAGTAGGACAGCCCATACTTGTGGCGAGATTCGACCCATCACCACATCTTTTTACTGACAGGCTTTCAACACATAGCTCACTTACTGTTTACTAACACTTACAAGTGTTAAAATCTTTCATGTCAACAGTTTGGGGATCTGGCTGTTGAGTCAATGGGGGCATTTTGTTGACTTCATAGGGTTTTTACAAAGGAGATCAAAGGGATGCATTATGTTTCAATACATAACTTTATAGGACAGATGGAATCCACCTTGAAAGACCCATGACACTTAAAGCCAGATTACCAAAAGTTTCAGACACTAAAACCTATTAGCTTGCTCGAACCTTATCCTCACACTGTCAGCACATTTTAGCTTCATTTATAGGTAGTGGACAATCCAGTGTGAATTTTAACTACTTGCCAAAGTTCAAGCATGGGTTAGAAGGATGGCCACTGACATACAGGTTGTTCTGGTCATGCTCTGGTTTGGTATGTGGACTTTCTCTCTTGAACGGTTATATCACACAAATGACTAAATCACTTTATTTGAATATAAAAAGTACTCACTCATGACTTTTGGGAAGAATTCCAGAGTTTGATATTTGGCTAGGTGGCAGCTTCACAAGTCTGTTCTATCTCTATTAAGAAAAGAGCATGAAAGAAAGTTGTTTTCTTTTTCATCTTCCAGAAACTCCAAAGGGATTCTGCTCGTGCCCACATCTAACATTGGAAATGCACACAAACTTTGAGCTTTCCCCCTCAAGCCTTGAAACAAATCGCAGTGTTATAAATGAGGGTGGTATACCTGAATATCCGTTTTTTAATCAATGAAAAGAAATGATTTCTGGGCTTCCAAACCATTGTGAAAGCACATCAAAAATCTTGTTTTGTGAAATCCTTTTAGCTATATATGGTAATTTTAATTAATTATTTTATACATTAAATGCTTTAAAGTCATCTTGCTGTTTGATGACGTAGGCATTTAGCCAGTGTTTGAAAATATTTCTTCAATGTAACGAAGTCCCAATTGCTTTAACATATACAAAGTCCTAATACTTTATTATCTTTTATATATAATGCTATTTTAAGTGGTGCCACAAAGTGAAATTTTGTGGATTTTCCATAATGTGATACTTCACGTTACACAATTATTAGAATTTTTCTTTTTCTTTTAGTTAAAATAAGCAGTTGGGTTAAACATTTTCCCAAACAGATACTCTGTTCATTTCTCTGTGAGTCATCTATTTATCAACTTAAGGTTTCAAAAGAGTAGATTAAAACAATTGGAAGGGGAGGCGAACCATAAGAGACTATGGACTCTGAAAAACAATTATATACTATTTTTTAAATGATATGAATGCATATGACACTAAATTAAGTGTGCAAGTAAATGTGTAAAGACCATAAATTACATGTCTGGTATTTGTGAGATAACTGTATCTCTAAAATGTTTTTTTTCCAGAAATACGTTTCTGCTCTCCTTATGCTTGATACATTTTCTAGGAATAACATAAAAATGGGCTACCATACCTGCTACCGAATGTCGTAAGTTTAGTTTCCTTTAAATAATCATTTATCTTCCTTCGGTGATTTTAGAACTTTGCTTTCCCCCTCCCCTCAGTTTTGTTTAGGAGCAACTAAATTGTTTTTTCTATGTATATACAGTTTCCTTCGGAGCATGTCGCCAGATAAATTCTATGAACTAAGCGTTTAAACCTTGGAATATACCGCAGGTTTCTCTGCCTGCTCTTCCGAGCGTCACCCTTTGAAGACTGTGCTTTTCCACTTCTGTCTTGTGGGGACTCATCGCGAGCGGAGGAGGTTAAAGGCATCCACCCATCCGACAGGTGTGTAGCTGGAAAGCTCCGTCTTCCTTTGTTGGCAGCGCTGAAAGCGCAGGTGTTGAACCTCAGCCTCCTCATTCCGTTTGATAGTTCAGCTTTTGTGAACGTCAGGTGGGGACATTTACACTAAATCTGGAGGGAAAAACCTCTCATAACTTTGTTTTCTAGTCTGAGAAGCATAAAACAGATTTTTTTTTTCCTTGACTGGTTTTAAAGCTGAAAAGATTGGTGTGGCTTTACCTGTCAAGCGTCTAGGTAGAAGTCTTGTTTTAACTTGACCATAAAACAGATAAAATTTATTCCCAAGTTTAAAAAGAGAGAGAGAGAGAGAGAGAGACATGAAACAGTTCTAAGCGGAACACTAGCTATTTCTAGGATTTAACCAAGAGATCTTGGTTGGGCAAAGTGAATGCTTTGCCCTGATTGGAAAATATACCACCGTTAAGACACTTCTATTTGTTTAGATCCTTTGGGTTTAAATTATAATTGTACTTTGTTTTTTATCACACTATCTGTCACCTTAAATTAAGATGTATGTAGCACCAGGTCAGAGGCACTGAAGAAAATCACCCTTTAAAATACGGAAATTATCTCCAGTATCTCCTGGTCTCCCTGGCTCCTATCCAGCCGTCACTTTTGCTCCATGATTCATTCTTGTAATGTTAACCAGCTGTTGATTTACAAATCTGTTGTTGCTGGAGTTCACTGCGGGATTTTTGGTTCTTTCTGAGATAGCCCAAACAATATAGTAATGATTTTATATTCTTTATACAAAACTATGTTATTGTCATTCTGCTATCCAGGTGGAAAAGCGCATCTATTATGCTTTGAATTACCATGTCTGAGCATGACAAAAATGGAAAAATAATTCCCGTGTTCGTGTCTCATGGGAAACGTATCAGGAAGGTTACTGGGGCTCCAGAGCACCAACATGCAACCACATGGATTTCCCTAAATATCTTAGTATGACGTATTCCTTTTCTCTAACCCATTAACATTTCTGTCTATATCACCCAAGGGAAGAGGCCACGTGACTCAACAAATGTCAATAATTTGGCAAATTAAAAATCATTTGTTTTTCTGATTAACTAAATTCATTTATCTTTTAAATCATAGAAATGAGTAGTGAAACGAAGCCATTTTATTCAAGGATTTTAAAATATCCTTTACATATTTTAATGTTAAACCTTGTTTATGATACAAATTAAATATTGAGTATTGTCATAAAAATTTTAATGTAGATGAATAACTACATACATTAGAATAATGAAAAGAGCTACTATCAATTTGGACCCCTTTAATCTTTATGCCAATAATTATTTAAACTATGAGAAAACTGGGAATAGGAAAATTCACGTAACTTGCAGTCACCCAGCTTATAAGTGACAGCCAAAACTCACACCCAGTCCTGCTGACTTTCAAAGAGCTTCTTTTTCCACCATGGTTCTTGTTTTTCAGTGAAGTAGGAAAATAAAACTATTAAAAAGAAAGAATTAGAAGCACCTGGGTGGCTCAATCAGTTAAGCATCTGACTCTTGATTTCAACTCAGGTCATGTTCTTAGGGTTGTGGGATGGATCCTTTGTGCGACTCTGTGCTCTGCTGGGAACCTGCCTCTCCATTTTCCTCCCCCTCTGCACCTCCCCCCTCACTCATGTATGCCCCCCCAACTTAAAAAAAAAGAATTATATAATAAGCTGTTAGAATTAATTTTGTTTTCAGGTTAGAGTACGTTCATTAACAAAATCTGTAGTGAGTTCCCTGTATTACCAGAAGATTTCTAACACACACTCATATGCACACACACGTGTGTGCACATTTGATTGCTTTAAGAGTTTATATAGGAAAACTGAATTGGTGACATTTTAATACACACTTCCTATGTGCTTGAAATGGATGGTTTCATTCAATTATCATAACAATCCTATGAAGTCATTATTTCCCATTTTACACAGATGAATACACTGAAGGCTAGTAATTTAACAAGCAAGCAGGAAAGCGGGTTTTGAACTTAGCCCTCTTTAACTCTAGGAGCTAGTAAGGCTATGTTGCATGCTAGCCTTACTCCGTAGACAAGTTTTTACTGCACAGGTTTGAATGGAAAAGATTCACAGGGTTTGAGGTTAAATTTAAACTGAGCCCAGGATATATTACAAATGTTCTATGTATTTGTTTAATTAAATCTACTATGAATTTTGTGTGTGTATGTGTGTGATTTGACACTGTCTCCCAAAATCACAGGGAAAAAACCCAGCAGTTAATGAAGGATTCTAGTGTAGTTATTGAAGTTTTACTGTATCTTGGCTCTTACCACTGAAAAAAGATAATTGGAAAAGAAAGAGACAGGAAACTGGGCCCTTCCTGCTTGGATGCTGCCTTCACTGCCTTAACATGCCCTTTGCTCCAGAGTCTGTTTGCTTTGGTGAGAACGGTGGGTACGGATTTGGTCTGAATTTGGCAGGATGAGAGATTCATTCTTTGTATTTTCTTTGATAATATTATGTATTGAGCTTTCTTATGGATTTTGTGATTTTGTTTTTACTGTTCTTCTAAGTATTGTAACCCTTCTTTTTTAGTGTATCAGAAAGGCACGGAGTAATTAAACCTAATTCACAGGTGGATCGAGGAGCTCCAGTGAGGTACCATAAACTGACAAGACTTGTACACATACAGCAGAGGCTCAGTAACTTCCTCCTAATCAGAACTTTATATCCTGAAAGATTTTTCCATTTTGTTTTTATATTCTTCAGAGCATGGTTAGCAACTCTATAATTGACAAAAATGTTACAAGAACTAAATTAACACCAGGCAAGATGACATGGAACTTCTGATTCCAGTTCACTCTGCTAAGCACTTCTTTCTAATATTAAAAAAAATTTTTTTTGTAGACCCAGTTTATTCTAGATATTTAGGCAGGTTTCAGTCTCTTATAGAGTTCATATTCAACCTCATATTAATGACTTTAATGTTATTAAGATATAGCAGTAAGGGGGCGCCTGGGTGGCTCTATGGGTTAGAGCCTCTGCCTTCAGCTCAAGTCATGATCTCAGGGTCCTGAGATCGAGCCCGCATAGGGCTCTCTGCTCAGCAGGAAGCCTGCTTCCTCCCCCCCTCTCTCTGCCTGCCTCTCTGCCTACTTGTGATCTGTCAAATAAATACATAAAATCTTAAAAAAAAAAAGATATAGCAGTAAGCTTCCAGGTCATGCTACTATTGTAATGGTTAAAATAGGTCTAATGTGCTTGTGTTGATAAGCGGAAACACATGTTGCCCGCCCGAGTCTGTAATATCTTTATATAATTAGAAAATACATAATTTGTTTTTTTTTCCCACAAGCAAGTAAAACTTGAAGAAAATTAGTGCTCATAGGTTTTTGGAAGTGAGGTGAATTTTTGAGATATTTTCTTTGTCTCTCTTAGATGGTTCTTTTGGACATACCGATATTTGTTCTTTTCTCCACTGTTCCAGGATACTTTGAAGTAAAGGCAACATGCTAAAGCAAAGTATATTGTTTTTATGAAATAAGTTATTGTATAAGATTGTATATAAAACAGAAATGCCTTCCGGTACTGTGTAACCGGAAGAGTAAGCAAAATGGACTAAACAGATCATATATATATTTTTTGAAGATTTTATTTATTTATTTGACACAGAGAGAGAGAGAGAGCTCAACTAGGAAGAGAGGCAGGCAGAGGGAGACTGAGAAGCAGGCTCTTCGCAGAGCAGGGAGCCCAGTGCAGGCTCAATCCCAGGATCCTGGAATCGTGACCTGAGCTGAAGGCAGCTGATTAACTGACTGAGCCACCCAGGTACCCCAAAACAAATCATATATTTTTTATTGTCTATAATTTCTTTAGGTGACTCAAGATCTAGATAAGCTTAGTACATTGTGATTGATTGATGTAGCTCTTATGTGTATTCTAATCTCAGATTCCTCTACCATACTTTGCATTTTGTTTTATCTAGCTGATGGAGAACATAATGCATTCTGTCAGATGCACCGTGCGTTGATCTGGTGTACCGACATGTTGCAAAATGATTGCTACCATAGCTTCAGCTAATATCTCCACTGTGGCTTATTTATTTTTTTTTTTTGGCGAGAACATTTGAGACATACACTCTTAGCAATTTTCAAGCATATAATACAGTATTATTAACTATAATCACCATGGTGTACATTAGATCCCCAGAACGCATTCATCCTATAATTGGAAGTTCGTGCTTTTTGGCCAACATCTCTACATTTCCAGATCAGATTAACTGATCATATTTAAATAGATAGGCATCTTCTTTATTTCCACCAAGAAGTAAGTCTATTTTTTTCTTGAAATAAACTGCTTTCATCCATCTATCATCTTCTCACCTTTGAAAGGGAAATTTGGATATGAGATCTTACATGTTCTCTTCTCCTTAAACTGTAACACGAAGCAAACAGCACAAGCCCCATGATGAAAGGCAGGTGACCTAATTTCATAGTGGAGACGACTGAGGAGCATGTGACTTTGTACTAGACAATATGACCTTGGATATGCAGCTTCAGCTGATTGTTACCATCTAAGTGTATTTTTGACTCATTTAGGAGAAGCCAGAAATCCACATTTTTATGTGAAAACTTCCAATTTTTTAAAGATTAGCAATGAGTTAAAAAACACCATGCTTGCTGGAAGGAATCAAACAAAGCTCAGTGCCAACAGACCTCCAGTTTGTGAAATTTGGTCCTAGTTTTCTCTTCATGTATTTCATCCAGAGAAATGATAGATTGCCAAGTTCCATTCCTCTCCTTTCCAAATGTTTCCCTTTCTTAGCTTTATTAATGAAATTTTTGTTGTTCTTCTTTTTATAGAAATATTAGTTTCCAAGCATTCAGATGAGCTATTCTGAGGCTCTGTGTTGAGCCAAACCTTTAGAACTGGTGTAACCTACTTCTCTCATTTTGTAAGTGAGAAGATGAGACAGGAGCACCAGTCTTTTCATACTCCTCTATTTTATGATTTGGCCAGTAACATTCTTTCCAGAGGATTTTCCCCACAAAAGTAAATTTCAGTTTAGTTCACTAGACTTACACTGTGGTATTCTCAGAATAGAGTTCCTTAAAAAATAAATCTACTTTATGTATTTTTTTTTCTACTTTATGTATTAAGGGATGCTATTGCATATCTTGTCTACTTTGTCTTTTAATATTGTGAGAACCCTCACCGGAGAAACTTCTACTGAATCACAATGTTAAGGAAAAATATCGCTTCTTTGTTGCAACTAGGATTCTGGAGTCTGTTTCCTCTGTGTTTTGACCTCTGTTGGGCACTAGGAAAATCAGAAACAAATTAACAATAGACATTTAGTAATGGACTTCATGACTGTAAGGACTGCTTTTACCAGCTTAAACTTTTCTTAGTCTTTTTTTCTGGTAGAGTCTCTCTCTCTCTCCCTCTGATTATAATGATCTGTTTTATTATTTTTCATCACATTATATATATTTTTGTAAATCACATAAGATATCTTGCAGAAATACTGGGAATATACATAAATATATGTATGTGTATGCTTACATTTATACATACATGTATACACATATACACAATTACATATCTTCAGATCAGGTGGTATGCCTTTATGTTGTGTACAAATTATCAACTAGTTTTAGTAATGATCATTTTAAAAATTAATAACCCACAATAAACAATCTATTTTTTTAATGAATTGATTTCTTTAATATATTTATTGTGGCAAGGGTGAATGATTAACCAAACGGTATCTCATTATTTCAGGCCAGGGTGCTATTTTTCAGGATGGCATATAAAAGTGTCTCTAGAATGGATAGCCCCTTTGTACTCAGGTTCTTTAAATTCATCTGCTTTGCCACGTTTGGATTATAGGATTCCTTAAGTAGGGACAATACTGCTTTAATATACATTACACATTGTGTAACACTGTTCCTCACAGATGCTAACTAAAAGCCTTTAGTGATGAAAGCAGTTGGATTATTTTCATTTTTATGGGAGAGTGTTGTTGTTCCTATTTTTATAAGGAATGGAAGTAAACCAAAACTTTTTTGAGAGTCTTTATTGTTCCAGGTACTCTGTCTGTGCATTTTTTTCCACCAAATTTATCACCCTTCTCACAAAATAGGTTATTACTCTCTTTCTTTTTGGTTAGAAAACTAATGTTCTCACTTGTCTGAGGTCAGGTAATAACCAGTGATTTCCCCAGCTGGCCATCAAACTCCATCCACCCACCTTTGTATGGTACTGCTTTTCAGGAAGAGTAATCTTGGGAATTTGTCTGAATCAATTTTATGTTTGCCTCCCACCTACCTAACTCTATAATATGGCTTTAATGTTCAGATGAAGAAACAATTTCTTAAGCATAGAAATCAATGTTCACGTAGGTCCAATGATAGTGTGATTAGATGCACTTAAACACATGTGTCTGAACTGAACCCATATAACAAAATTATTTAATTTAGAATAAGAGTAACTTTGAATAATTTTATCTTCCTTATAATTGACTAAATAATTTAATTAGCTAAAAAAATACTACAGGAAAAAATAATTTCAGTTGACCTTTTTTTCTTCTTTTTTCATACTGTGAAAATTTTCTTCAACAAGCATGTGTTATTTATACTATCAAGAAAAAAAAAGAGAGAAAACAATGGAGCTATTATCATGTTAAACAACTAAAAATGAACCCATGATTTGTAGGCTATGTTTTTGTGGATCAAGCTGTAGATTAGATAATACCTCAGGGGGAAAGGAAAAAAACACATTGTTGTTGTTGTTGTTGTTTGTGTGTGTGTGGGTGTGTGTGTGTCTGTGTGTGTGTCTGTGTGTAGATTGGAATGCATCTACAAAAAAGTAGCCAGAATGCAGAACAAACACCGTTTGGCACACTAAAGGTTGGGCTTGTACGAAGATTCAGGTTTTCATATTTTGCTTTTATGGGGAAAGTCTAGACCCCAATTCTATTGACATTATTATTTTTGTTGTGTAGAGTGAAAAGATTCTTTTACTTTTGATTTTAACATTTGGGGTTCTGTAAATTTAGTTGAAAGAGAAAGTACAAGAATAACTTAAGTTGTAGAATAAAAGCTGGACCCAGTCCTAACAGGAATGTTTTTAACCTAAGGACTCTGTATGGAGTGATTATATGAGACTAAAATGAAGAAAATTCAGGCTTCTGACCACTGGGCTTTATCTAAAAAGCAAATAAAAAGCCCAACTCAGTCTTTATTATCAATAGGTTTTAAAAATATATATATATATTAAATTTATTTCTTTTCAGTGTAACAGAATTCATTGTTTATGCACCACGTTTTGATATTTATTTTTTCACCTTCGAAATAGTTACAGATGAGTCTGGAGAAGAGAAACCCTGTTAAAACAAGTAGGGGCACACAGGGATTTAAGATGATATCTCTAATGAAATACAGAGCTTCAGCACTGTGAGAAAATTAAGACTTGGGCCAAGAATCAAAGAGGAGCTCAATAGTCCTCAGAAGGCGTTTTTATAGTCTGGGATCAAGGGGGTTTCATCTACTAAAGTGTCGAGGACCAGTAATGGTCTGTTAATCTATGAGATGCTTTTATATTGTTTTCTTTGCAATTTCTGAGACTTTTAAAGCTTAAAAGTAAGAGGTTGCAGGCTGGAAGTCAGATGTGCTCTAGAGGCAAGTTGTCCCACCTCCATTCAGGGCCATGTGATGTTCAGGAGGGCGTGGAATGCTTTGAGGATTCCCTTAAAGGTTAAAGATGTCAAATACTCTTAGTTGTTTCATTCACATTTGAGAAACAAAAACAAAAAGAAAAAATAGAGACAGAAAAAAGAGGATCCAAAGGCATAGGCAGTTATTCAGTTTCTGAATTGAGAATAACAGGTGTACTTGATTTTTTTTTTTTTTTTGGATACGTGGCATTTGATGCTTCCGTACTCAAGAGACCTGGTGGCTGGTATAAATTTGCTGGACATTTACATGTCATTTAATTTAAATGTTTATAAAGAGATCTCGGCTCTTCAGAGTATATATTGATGTATTCATAGTGGAATTTCATCTTAATTTTTTAAAAAGGTGAATAAAAACATCTCGTTTCTGTTTTTTTTTTTTTAAGATTTTATTTATTTATTTGACAGACAGAGACCACAAGGAGGCAGAGAGGCAGGCAGAGAGAGAGGAGGAAGCAGGCTCCCTGCTGAGAAGAGAGCCTGATGCAGGGCTCGATCCCAGGACCCTGAGATCATGACTTAAGCTTTAACCCACTGAGCCACCCAGGTGCCCCTTGTTTCCGTTTTGAATACAGTAGTACCACATCTTCCTGGGGACTAATGCCTCAAGTGAGAGCATGCAAAAATCACAGAGTCAAAATTATGCTTGAAAACTGCTTACGTCTTCCATGAGGTATAGCATATCTGACTTTTCTGTAAAGAGCTTGTACAATAATTAGGTACATACTAAAATATAACATAAAGAGCATATAAAGTATAATTCACAGTATATAAAATTTCTCAATTTCATCTGTATTATTATTGTTGTTGTTTCCAAACACATTGTTTCTGCAAGTATGCATCTGAAGAAATAGTACTCTGAAGAAAAACCAATGAAATATTTGATAAAGTTAAAGAAAAAGCTCTTGGGGGGCACCTGGGCAGCTCAGCCAGTTAAGCACCTGTCTTTGGTTCAAGTCATGATCCCAGCATCTTGGGATCAAGCCCATGCATCACATTGGGCTCCCTGCTCAATGGGGAGTCAGTGTCTCCCTCTGCCCCTCCCCCAGCTCATGATTTCACTCTCTCTCTCAAAAAAAAAAAAAAAAAACTTAAAAAAAAAGCTCCTTGGTTTTCAAAGGTCAGTATAGTAAGAATACCCCAAAGATAAATATTTCCTTGGCATATTTAATCAATAATAAGGTTCTGTCTCTTAAATGAAGTCATCATGATTGGTCTCAACATGGCAATTCTCAAGGAAATGCAGAGTTCTTTAAGAAAAAAGAAAATCCCAAATGGCTTTGAAAGATGACATTTAGTAATGAAATCCATGAAGAAATTTAATGAAACACACTTAATCCTATCCTTTCTTTTCTGTTAAAAATTTAGAAAATTTAATTTTTAAAATTAAAATTTAAAATTTTTCAAAAAATGTTTTTAAATTTAAAATTTTGAAATTTAAATTTAGAAACACAGAGTAAATCTGCCAACAAATGGTATATTGAGAATATTCAAAATTCTAATAAAAGCAAAGGATAAAAAGTTTCTCTAATTGCTTTTTCCATAATTGATTTGTCTGTAAGAACCTCCCACCTTGAAAATGATCACCACCACCATAAAAGGCATTCTTTTTATTTGGCTAGATAGAAAAGAAAAAGCCCCCCGCCCTTTTACCTTTAGAATACCTCATGGTAGGATGACAGGTAGCTAAATTAAGCAAAAATACTTAAAAAATTAAGAAAAATATTTTCATATTTTAGCTACCCCATAGTGTGTGTTGTATTCTAACACAGCATGATTTTTTCCCTCCACAGCTTTTGTTTAGAAATCTAAATGACTATAGCTATTAGTTAAGAAAGTAATGTTTAGATTTGACAAGTCCTCTCTTTTATTCTTATTTATTTTTATATTTTTATTTTTAAAATTTATTGTAGTTTTTAAAATTATTTATTTATTTATTTATTTATCTTTTTAAAATTAGACCAACGTGAAGGCACTTGTAGCCTTGTCTTTGCATCTGAGCTCCACACGCAGTGCAAATTTGCACCTCAGCAAGGTGGTTGTGAAGGGTCAATAAAAGTCATCTGTAGAAGTTCTTTATACATCAGAGCACTTTAAATTTCTGGTTTGAAGGCAGTATGGTACTGCACAGAATCAGAGCATTACCGCCATGAAGTGAACCTCACAACCCCAGCTCTTTCACAAACTGTTTTGGCTCTCCCAGTTTACCTAACTTCTTTAAATCCTAGATTAATAGTCAGTAAAATGAACCCGATCATAGTACCTACCAGATAAAGATGCAAAGATTAAATACAATAGCACACGTCAAGTTTATGTGCTTACCACATGGTAGTTAGGCAATTAATGTCTGTTTGTAAAACTATGAGTCTTTAAGATTCTCAGGGATGAAGGAAGTTTCATATGATAGCAAATGTACATGTATACAAAAACATTTTCTTACTGAAGCCTACAAAGTATAACAGTTTTTGAATAGTTTTGTAAATAAAATGTAACACGATTAAAAAACAATAATCGAATGACATATTGTTCATTGTACTCTGTCTGTACTCTGTAATTGTACTCTGTCCTCTGGAATCTTCTACCCCTGTGAGGTTCATTAGTCTCTGAAGACTGAACAGCTGGCTGATGCGATCTTGTAGAGTTATCTGATCTCAGCCTAAATCGGTGTTGCCAAGGGGAATCCTTTTCTTCTCTCTCTCTCTCTCTCTTTTTAAAGATTTAATTAATATATTTGACAGAGAGAGAGATAGTGAGAGAGGGAACACTGGGGGGGCAGGGGGTGGTGGCGGCAGGGTGGGAGAGGGAGAAGCAGGCGGGGAGCAGGACATGGGGCTCCATCCCAGGACCCTGGGATCATGACTTGAACTGAAGGCAGATGCTTAATGACTGAGCTATCCAGGCAACTCGAGGGGAAATCCTTTCCTGAGAGTAACAGGGATAGACTTTTTTACTTTGTTAAATTGTGTGTGTGTGTGTGTGTGTGTGAGAGAGAGAGAGAGAGAGTAGTAGTTGTAATGGTAGTTAGTAGAAATAAAATCACTGTTGAAAATAACCCACCTTAATGTCAGATGAGTTGTAATAGCTCAAATTGGTGAAGCCATCTGCCAGAAAGTAATTTCTAGGCATGGTAGCAGACTTTTGTTTATGGAGCTCAGTGTCCTACAATTAATCAGCAAATTCACAAATTATATCTCTTTTGTACATTTCCTGTGAAAAATAATAATTTTAAAATATAAGTTCATATTAAGACATGAAAACTGTGAAATCTCAATATGTTAATACAATTCCGATATACTATCATTTATTAATAAGCCCAATGATTTAATGTGGGCTAAACAGTTTGGTTCAAATAAACCAATACTTAGATTGAAAATAAAAATGAAAAGGGAAAGATCTCTCTAAACTCTTAATAAACTTTAGCGTTTAATCTTTGCTTAATATATACACACTACACATTTTGAAATTTAAGGAAGTTTTGTTATATACTGTAATAAATTTACCTGTAAACATGTACGACTTCCAAGTCTTCCATGTGCTATAAAAGTTTTATCTGGGATCATCCTTGGGTTTCTGGAATATATGTACTTGGCATTACCTAAGATTATGTAAGATTACAGACCTGTTTATTGCATCTTACCACCTAAAGGAAAACTTCCAGGGTGAAAAGACTTAAGTGGATTATACTGACATCTCAAGTATTTGGTTAATTTTATTGTGATTATTATAGTTTCTTAAATGTAACTGAGAAAAATAGAGGTGAACGTATTGAATTTTAACCTTTGAGTACTTCATGTTTTTTTCACTTTTCTGGTTGGATCTAGGAGTGAAAATTGATATATTTAATAATTAGTATGATATAAATTAATATATAGATCAAAACTTTATTTTTTTATTTTATTTTTAAAAAGATTTTATTTATTATTTATTTGACAGACAGAAATCACAAGCAGGCAGAGAGGCAGGCAGAGAGAGAGGGAGAAACAGGCTCCCCGCCGAGCAGAGAGCCCGATGTGGGGCTTGATCCCAGGACCCTGGGATCATGACCGAGCCAAAGAAAGAGGCTTAACTCACTGAGCTACCAGGTGCCCTAGATAAAACTTTAAATACATTACTGTTTTCTCTAAATAATAAATAATATAAAATATAATACTGCCTATCAAGTGATTTAAATTGAAATACAACTCTTCAAATTAATAATTTTCAAAACATTTGAAACTAATTTTTGAAACTTCTGACTCATTTTGCAAGGTTGCTATAATATTCTTGTTGTATATGGACTTACTAGCTAGATGATGCTGCTGAGTCATGATTTGTCACGGAAACTGTCATGCTACAAGAGAAAATGGCGAAACAGCCACATGGTACCTTGCCTCAAACACTGGACTGACTTGATTTCTCTGGAGACTTGCAACAGGCCAGTTCCTTTCCTGGGAGGATGACTTCCAAGTTAACAATTACCTGTCAATAATCACATCCATCTTCCAACTCTTCCCAATTAAATTGACATTCAATTGATTTATATAGCTTCTTTAAATAGAGAATTTCTTTTAACATCAGTTATATGTTAATGATGCCAATTTTTTCTTCAGCTTCTGTTGAACTTAGGGCAGTTATTAAAATAATTTTTAGGGGGGCACCTGGGTGGCTCAGTTGATTAAGCGCCTGCTATCTGCTCAGGTCATGATCCTGGGTTCCTGGGATTGAGTCCTGCTTCGGGCTCTTTGCTTAGTAAGGAGCCTGCTTTTCCCTCTGCCTGCTACTCCTGCTGCTTGTGCTCCTTCTCTCTCTGACAAATAAATAAATAAAAATCTTAAAAAAGTTATTTCTTTTGTTTTCTTAGTTTCAAGTTTTTATTTAAATTCCAGATTAACATGTAGTGCAATATTAGTTTCAGGAGTAGAATTCAGTGATTCATCACTTGCATGTAACACCCAGTGCTCATCACAAGTGCCCTCCTTAATCCCCATCACCCATTTAACCTGTCCCCCCTCCACCTCCCTTCCAGGAACCCATAATTTGTTCTCTATAGTTAAGATTCTGTTTTATGCTTTATCTCTCTTTTCTCTCCTCATGTTCACGTGTTTTTAAAATTCCACATATGAGTGAAATCATATAGTATTTGTCTTTTTCTGACTGACATATTTCACTCAGCATAATACTCTCCAGCTCCGTCCATGTTTGCAAATGGCAAGATTTCATTCTTTTTTATGGCTGAGTAATATACTATAGTATATATACAACTACTTCTTTATACATTCATCAGTCAATGGACACATGGGCTCTTTCCATCAAAATTACTTCTAATCATCTTAATTCTTTCTATACCAGACAAATATTAAATATCTTTATCATATACAAAGTAATAAAAATTATATTTTGAAAGTCACATTTGACTAAGTCAAATTTAATTCTTCAGCTTAGAAAAGAGGTATTATAAATAGTGTGATTGAGCGTGGTCATTTGCAGGGTGCCTGGGATATTTTTTAACACATAACCTTTACTTCTATTTTCTCACCTGTGAAATATAAATGATGCCAATAATCATAATTTTGAATGGGTTAATACATGTTTAGAATGGTATTTTATAAAGGTAGTTTTATTTTTACGATTCAAATCAAAGCTGTTTTTGCATATAAGAGAGGGATATTAAGTGGGGGGTTTTTTTGGTGGTAAAAGTTTAAGTTTTATTCTGGCTAAAGGGGGAGGTCATTGGAGGTTGCTTTTTTTTCTTTTTTAACTGATTTTACTTTTTAGAGCAGTTTTAGTTTCATAGCAAAATTGAGCAGAAGGCACAGAGATTTCTCTATTCCTTTCCCTTCCGTGAATGTCCAGGCATACTATTATCAATATGTGACACCAAAATTACATATTTGTTCAATTATTCAACTTAGTGGGTATACCATGATCACCCAGAGTCCATTGTCTATGTTAGGTTCACTCCTCATGTTCATTCTGTGGATTTGAGAAGCATGTGATGACAGGTTTTCATTATCATACTAGCGTATAGAGTGATTTCTCTAAAAGTGTTCACCAAAGATTTTTGGTCTCTTAAAATCTTCTGCCCATTTTTAAATCAGGTTGTTTGTTTTCTTTGTTGAGTTTCAAGAATTCTGGACAATAGAGCTTTATGTGATGTCTCTTTTGCAAATATTTTCCCCCTGTCTGTAACCTGTATTTTCATACTCTTACCTGTCTCTTTCGCAGAGCAGAAGTTTGTTTGTTTTTTTTTAAAGATTTTATTGATTTATTTGACAGAGATCACAAGTAAGCAGAGAGCCAGGCAGAGAGAGAGAGGAAAAGCAGGCTCCCGCTGAGCAGAGAGCCAGACACGGGGCTCGATCCCAGGACCTCTGAGATCATGACCCAACCGGAAGGCAGAGGCTTAATCCACTGAGCCACCCAGGCGCCCCAGAGCAGAAGTTTTTAATTTTAATAAAGTCCATTCTACCAATTCTTTCTTTCATGTATCATACCCTTGGGTATGATATCAATTGTGAAATTGAAATTGAAACTAAAACTTCTCTAAAAAGTAAAATCAGGGAATATGGGAAATATGGGAAGACTATTGAACAACCGCTCTGGTAATTATCTAAGCTGAAACAGAGGACCTGGCAATTACCACCAATTCATTTGTTAATAATCATTTGGTTATTTGTGCATTCAGCAATTTTTATTAAGGGGTTACTGTTTACAAGTACCTCTGCTAGTTGCTTTGATAAATACAGAGACGATCAAGACATAACCCCCTTTTTTTTTTATTAAAGATTTTATTTATTTATTTGACAGACAGAGATCACAAGTAGGCAGAGAGGCAGGCAGTGAGAGAGAGGGAAGCAGGCTCCCTGCCAAGCAGAGAGCCCGAGGCAGGGCTCCATCCCAGGACCCTGGGGTCATGACCTGAGCTGAAGGCAGAGGCTTAACTCACTGAGCCACCCAGGCACCCCAAGACATGACCCTTTTTAAAAAAATTAACATATAATATATTATTTGTTTCAGGGGTACAGGTCTGTGATTCATCAGTCTTACACAATTCGCAGCACACACCATAGCACAAACCCTCTCCAATGTCCATCACCCAGCCACCTCATCCCTCCCACCCCCTTCCCCTCCAGCAATACTCACTTTATTTCCTGAGATTAAGAGTCTCTTATAATTTGTCTCCTTCTCTGGTTTCATCTTGTTTCATTTTTCCCTCCCTTCCCCTATGACCCTTTGTCTTGTTTCTCAAATTCCTCATATCAGTGACATCATATGATAACTGTCTTTCTCTGACCGACTTATTTTGCTTAGCATAATACCCTCTAGTTCCATCCAAGTTGTTGCAAATGGCAAATTTCAGTTTTCTTTATGGCTGCATAATATTCCATTGTATATATATACGACATCTTTATCCATTCATCTGTTGATGGACATAGAGGTTCTTTCCATAGTTTGGCTATTGTGGACATTGCTGTTATAAACATTCAGAGGTAGGTGCCCCTTTGGATCACTACATTTGTATCTTTAGGGTAAATACCCAGTAGTGTAATTGTTGGGTCATTGGGTAGCTCTATATTCAACTTTTTGAGGAACCTCCATACTGTTTTCCAGTATGGAGTGGCTGCACCAGCTTGCATTCCCAACAGGGTAGGACGGTTGCCCTTTCTCTGCATCCTCGCCAACATCTGCCATTTCCCGACTTGTTATATTAGACATTCTGACTGGTATGAGGTGTTATCTCACTGTGGTTTTGATTTGTATTTCCCTGATGCTGAGTGATGTGGAGCACTTTTTCCTGTGTCTGTTGCCCATTTGGTTGTCTTCTTTGGAGAAATGTCTGTTCATGTCTTCTGCCCATTTTTTGATTGGATTATTTATTCTTTGGCTGTTGAGTTTGATAAGTTCTTTATAGATTCTGGATACTAGCCCTTTATCTGATATGTCATTTGCAAATATCTTTTCCCATTCTGTTGGTTGTCTTTTGGTTTTGTTGACTTTTTCCTTTGCTGTGCAAAACTTTTTATTTTGATGCAGTCCCAATAGTTCATTTTTGCCCTTGCTTCCCTTGCCTTTGGTGATATTTCTAGGAAGTAGTTGCTGCCTGTGTTCTCCTCAAGGATTTTGATGTTGAAAAAGGAAAAAAAAAAGGAGAGAATATGATCAGGTGGGAGACTAGAACAAAGCCATATGCTGGATTTAGGGTATATTTTGGTCTGTTGGAAGAAACTGTATCTCAAAATTTTAAAGAAAGAAAAACTTATATGTACATAAAAATAAAGTTAATTTTTTCCTGCTTTGTCAAAGATTATTTGACCATAGAGTTTTGGGCCCATATCTATACTCTGTTCCACTGGTCTATGTGACTGTTTTTGTGCCAGTACCATGCTGTCTTGGTGATTACAGCTTTGTAGTAAAGCTTGAAATCAGGCAATGTGATGCCCCCAGTTTTGTTTTTCTTTTTCCACATTTCCTTAGCAATTTGGGGTCCTTTCTGGTTCCATACAAATTTTAGGATTGTTTGTTTCAGCAGTTTGAAAAATTCCAGTGGAATTTGGATTAGGATGGCATTGAAAGCATAGATTGGTCTAGACGGTATAGTCATTTTAACAATGTTTATTCTTCCAATCCATGAGCATGGAATGCTTTTCCATCTTTTTGTGACTTCTTTAATTTCTTTCATGAGTGTTCTGTAGTTCCTTGAGTACAGATCCTTTACCTCTTTGGTTAGGTTTATTCCAAGGTATCTTATGGTTCTTGGTGCTATAGTAAATGGAATTGATTCTCTAATTTCCCTTTCTATATTTTCATTGTTACTGTATAAGAAAGCAACTGATTTCTGTACATTGATTTTGTATCCTGCCACATTACTGAATTGTTCTATGAGTTCTAGTAGTTTGGAGGTGGAGTCTTTTGGGTTTTCCCTATAATGTATCATGTTATCTGCAAAGAAAGAGAGTTTGACTTCTTCTTTGCCAATTTAAATACCTTTATTTCTTTTTGTTGTTGCTAAAACTTCTAGTACTATTTTGAACAATAGTGGTAAGAGTGGACATCCTTGTTGTGTTCCTAATCTCAAAGGGAAGGCTGTCAGTTTTTCCCAATTGAGAATGATACTGACTGTGTGTTTTTCATAGATAGATTTTATGAAGTTGAGGAATGTTCCCATCCTGATACTCTGAGGAGTTTTAATCAGGAACAGATGATGTATTTGGTCAAATGCTTTTTCTGCATCAATTGAGAGGACCATGTGGTTTTTCTTTCTTCTCTTACTGATTTGTTCTATCACACTGATTGATTTGCGAATGTTGAACCACTCTTGCATCCCAGGGATAAATCCTACCTGGTCATGGTAGATAATCTTTTTAATGTACTGTTGGATGCTACTAGCTAGGATCTTGTTGAGAATCTTGGCATCCATATTCATCAGGGATATTGGTCTGAAATTCTCTTTTTTGGTGGGGTCTTTTCTTGGTTTGGGGATCAGGGTAATGCTGGCTCCATAGAAAGAATCTGGAAGTTTTCATTCTGTTTCTATTTTTTGAAACAGCTTCAGGAGAATAGGTATTATTTCTTCCTTGAATGTTTGGTAGAACTCCCCAGGGATTCAGTCAGGTCCTGGGCTCTTGTTTTTTGGGAGGTTTTTGACCACTGCTTCAATCTTGTTATTAGATATTGGTCTATTCAGGTTGTCAGTTTCTTCCTTTTTCAGTCTTGGAAATTTATGACATTCCAGGATGCATCCATTTCTTCTAGGTTGCTTAACTTATTGGGACATCATCAAGATCAAAAGCTCCTGCGCAGCAAAGGAAACAGTCAACAAAGCAAAGAGGCAGCTCATGGGATGGGAGAAGATATTCACAAATGATACTACAGACAAAGGGCTGATATCCAAGATCCATAAAGAACTCCTCATACTCAATACTCAAAAAACAGATAATCACATCAAAAAGTGGGCAGAAGACATGAACAGACACTTCTCCAAAGAACACATATAAAAGACTAACAGACACATGAAAAAGCGTTCATCATCATTAGCCATCAGGGAGATTCAAATCAAAACCACATTGAGATACCATCTTATGCCAGTTGGAATGGCCAAAATTAACAAGACAGTAAACAACAGGTGTTGAGAGGGTGTGGAGGAAGGGGAATCCTCTTACACTGTTGAAGGGAATGCAAGTTGGTGCAGTCACTTTGGAAAACAAAGTGGAGATTCTTAAATTCTGAAATTCTTAAATGAATTTCTTAAATGAATTTCTTTAATTTAAGAAATTAAAAATAGAACTACCCTTTGACCCTGCAATTGCACTATGGGTATTTATCCCAAAGATACAGATGTGGTGAAAAAAAGGGTACCCCAATGTTCATAGCAGCAATGGCCACAGTCACCAAACTGTGGAAAGAGGCAAGATGCCCTTCAACAGTTGAAGGGATAAAGAAGAAACGGTGCATATATACAATGGAATTTTATGTAACTTTTGTATCAACTTTTGTATCAACATGTACAGGACTGGAGGAGATTATACTGAGTGAAATAAGCAGAGAGTCAATTATTGTATGGTTTCATGTACTCGTGGAGTATAAGGAATAACATGGAGGATGTTAGAAGAAGGACAGGAAAAGTAAATTGAGGGAAATCAGAGGGAGAGGTGAAGCATGAGACACTGTGGACTCTGAGAAACAAACTGAGGGTTTTGGAAGGGAGTGGGTGGGTGGTTGGGTGAGCCTGGTGGTGGGTATTAAGGTGATGGGTATTAAGGATGGGTATTGCACAGAGCACTGGGTGTGGTGCATAAACAATGAATCTTGGAACATTTAAAAAATAAAATTAAATTTAAAAAGTAAGGTTAAATACAATGAAGGGATAGAATATGACTAGAAAAATGAAAATTAAAAGATTTTTAAAAAGGTATTGATAAGATAAAATAGTTAAAATAGGTTAAAATAGGAAAGTGGAAACATTAAAAAAGAAAAATAGAAAAAGAAAAAATAATGAAAATTTTAAAAATTTAACTTTGAAAAACTAAAGAATCATGGGAAAAAAGCCATGAATTCTATGTGCTGTATTCCCTTAGCACTGGTGTTTTGCTCTTCTCATTGATCGGTAAACTTGATCTTGGCTGGATGTTCTTGCTGATTTTCTGGGGGAAGGTCCTGTTGCAGTGATTCTCAGATGTCTTTGCCTGAGGTGGAATTGCACCTCCCTTGCCAGTGGCCAGGCTAAGCAATCTGCTTGGGTTTGCTCTTGGTAACTTTTGTTCCCTGGAATATTTCTGCACAGCTTTGGAGGATGTGAATAAGATGGCAATCTCACAATCTCCAGCCACGTAGGAGCTGAGAGCTCAGGGCTCCACTCTTCAATGCACCCTCAGAGTAAAGCAGTCATTCCCACCCATCTCCCTGGTCTCCAGCAGTGCTCTGAGCTCACCCGGCCTTTGACCGAGTGTTTCTATCTCTGGCACACAGCACTGTTTGGAGTCTCCAAACCCAGCAGATTCCTGCAGCATTCTCCCACACCACTCCTCTTGGAGGAGGAAGGTGAGTCTCCCCAGATCTGCTGCTTGTTGGGTCCCTCCCCAAAAAGCAGTGGCCCACTGTGCCTCAGATCACAGTTTAAGGTAACTCCAAGCTGAGAGTGCACTTCTTGGCTCCACCTCTGCAGGAAGCTTCCCTACTCTGATTCCTGGGAGCTTTGCCACACTCAGGTACCCATGGTCTTTCTGTGACCCTGAGGGTCCTGAGATCACACTGTCCCAGTGAGGATTCCACACCCTCCCCCCCCACCACTTAGCCTCTGGAGGAATGTCTCAGTGGAGCAGACTTTTAAATTTCCTATTTTGTGCTCCACTGCTCTCTCACTTGCTGGGAGCTGGCCCTCTCCCCATGGTCTATCTTCCTGTATATTGCTTCAGATTCACTTCTCCACATGTCCTACCTTCCCCAAAGTGATCACTTCTCTATTCATAGAATTGCTGCTATTCTTCTCTTCAATCTCCTGTTGAGTTTGTAGGTGTTCAGAATGATTTGATAAGTATCTAGCTGAACTCCTGGGACCAGAAGAAATTTCAGACTCCTACTCCTCTGCCATCTTGCTGCTTCTCAAGACCTGCCTTTTTATTTCCGAAACAGTTCGTGTCATTTTTTTGCTGGCTATGCAGAAAGTTAAATGGATTATAAAACTGTGTTTAGAACTTAAGGAGACTTTATGACCTTCCTCACCTAAATTACCAAGTCAGATATACACATATACATTTGTGTGCAAACATATGCCAGGAATTACCACTTAATTTCAGCTGGAACATAGAAAATGATGTCATTTGGTTTATTCTTTCATCTATTTCTAGGGACTGAGCCCAAAGTTCTAGGATGAGGGAGTTCTAATATAACAGTTAAAATTAAAAAGAGAAATCACTAAAATATCCACAGGACTTTGAAAACACTCAGCACTGGCAAATATAATAGCTTTGAGGTCAGCAGCCTTGACAACAATAGAGGCATCACCACTTGTTCACAATCTTTTTTTTTTTTTTAAGATTATTTATTTATTTATTTGACAGAGATCACAAGTAGAGAAGGAGGCGGAAACAGGCTCCCCACCCAGCAGAGAGCCCAATGCAGGGCTTGATCCCAGGACCCTGGGATCATGACCTGAGCTGAAGGCAGAGGCTTTAACCCACTGAGCCACCCAGGTGCCACTACTCGTTCACAGTCTTACTCAGTTCTTTGTCATTGGGCACATTTTCCTTAGCACGGCTTCATTAGTATAGTAAAAGATAGTCTCATAAGAACCTAGTGTAAAGAAGCAGGAAGTGATAGAAGATCATGTGGAAATTTTATGAACACATGTGAGGTATCCCAGGGAACTTTGAGAAATTGATCCAGAAAAATTTTAGCCAGGGTTTGAAATGGTTTGCAGACAGCCAATAAAACATCTATAGATGGGTTTAACACAAATTTGCACATAGCTGAATGGAGGATAAGTGAAACGGAATGTAGTTCAGCGAACAATATCCAGAGGAGAGAGGAAGAAGAGACCTTTATTTTTACCACTGTTGAACTTCTCCAGGAAAGTTCATTTCTAAAACTTTCTTGAGGGAGACCTTGTTTCTAGGTTTCAAGGCTTTCTGCAGCTCAAAGATACCTTTCCCTCAGAAGCCCAGGATTGTGTAGGAATATTAATTGAGAATTGTCTTCCAATTGAAAGAAAAATTAGAGGACAATTTTCGTATGTAAATATATGCAACAATACTGAAAGAAATACTAAAAGTAGAATCTAATGATGTATAAAAAATAGATATAATTACCAAATTAGGTTTATTCCAGGATTTAAAGCTTAACATAAAAAAAATCAATCACTTTGATCAGGTAGAATTTATTTCAGGGCTAACAAGAGAAGTTCATTAATTTTTAACTAGTCTTTCTTTCCTCTGTATCTGAAGTTCCAATTACATGTAGCTGATTTTCTGCCCTCCCCCACCACATTTTTTTTAATGTCTTTGTGGTGAATTATTTTGGTAATGTTGGATTCCAGTTGCTAATATTTTATTGAGGATTTTTTGCATCTATGTTCATCAGAGATATTGGTTGATACTTCTCTTTTCATGCAGTGTTTCTGGTTCTGGTATCTGCGTAATGCTGGTCTCAAATTCTCAAATAATGAATTTGGAAGCTCTCCTTCCTCTTCTATTTTTTTTGGAATAGTTTGAGAAGAACAGGTGTTAACTCTTCTTTATTTGATTGGTAGAATTTGCCTGTGAAGCCATCTGGTCCTGGACTTTGTTGGAAGTTTTTTGATTGGCAATTCAGTTTCATTACTAGTAATCAGTCAGTTTAAATATTCTGTTTCTTCCTGATTATTTTGGGAGGTTATATGTTTCTAGAAATTTATCCATTTCTTCTTATCTGTCCAATTTCTTGGCATATAATTTTCCATAGTATTCTCTCATAACCCATATTTGGATTAAAATCCAAATTCCTATGGTATCAATTGTTATACTCTTTCTTCATTTTTTATTTTATTTGAGCTCTCTTTCTTTCTTTCACTCTCTCTCTCTCTTTTTAATGAATCTGGCTAAAGTTTTATCAATTCTGTTGATCTTTTCAAGGAACCAGCACCTGGTTTCATTGATCTGTTTGATTGTTATTTTAGTCTCTATTTCATTTATTTCTACTCTAAACTATATTATTTCTTTCCTTCTACTGGCTTTGAGCTTTAGTATTTTTCCAGCTTCTTTAGCTATAAGATTAAGTTGGTTTCTTGAGCCTTTTCTTGCTTCCTGTGGTAGGACTGTATTGCTATAATCCTCCTTTTAAGAGCAGCTTTTTTGCTGCATCCCAAAGATGTTGGACTGGTGTGTTTTCATTTTCATTTCTCTTCATGGTTGTTTTTTTTTTTTAAATTTTGTCTTTGATTTCTTGGTTGACCCATTCATTGTTTAGTAGCATGTTATTTAACCTCCATGTATTTGTGTTCTTTCCAGGTTTTTTTCTTGTGATTGGTTTCTAGCTTCACACTCTTATAGTCAGAAAAGATGCATGATATGACTTCAATATTTCTTGAAATATTTTGTTTTTAGGTAATCTCTACACCCAGTGTGGGGCTCAAACCCACAACCATTAGATCGAGAGTCACATGCTCCACTGACTGAGCCAGCCTGGTAACCCATGATATCAATATTTTTTAATTTGTTGAGACTTGCATTGTGGTGTAACATGCAATCTATTCTGGATAATGTTCCATGTGCACTTGAAAAGAATATGTAGGGGTGCCTGGGTGGCTCAGTGGGTTAAAGCCTCTGCCTTCAACTCAGGTCACAATCCCAGCATCCTGGGATTGAGCCCCGCATCGGGATCTCTGCTCTGCAGGGAGCCGCTTCCCCTCCTCTCTCTGCCTCTCTCTCTGCCTACTTGTGATCTCTGTCTGTCAAATAAATAAATAAAATCTTTAAAAAAAAAGAAAAGAATGTGTATTCTGCTGTTTGGGGATGGAATATTCTGAATATATCTGTTAGATCCATCTGGTCCAGTGTGTCAGTCATGCCACCGTTTTCTTATTGATTTTCTGTCTGGTTGGCCCATGATGTAAGTGGGGAATTACAGTATACTATTCTTACTGTATTACTGTCAGTTTTTTCCTTTATGTCTGTTAATAGTTGCATTATGTACCTGGGTATTCCCATGTTGGATGCAGAAATTTACAACTGTTACACCTTGTTGGATTGTTTCCTTTATGATGATGTAGTGTTCTTCTTTACCATTTGTTACAGTTCTATTTTTTTTGAAAAGTGCATGTGATTTTTATTACTATAGTCTTTCACTGACTTTAGTCTTATTTTTGTGGAGGCTTTTGACTTTTGTTTCATTTTGTTTTTATTTAAATTCCAGTTAGTTAGCATATGGTGTAATATTAGTTTCAGGTGTACAATATAGTGGTTCAACACCTACATACACCACCAGGTGCCCATTATAACAAGTGCCTTCCTTAAAGCCCTTTGTCTATTTAATCCATCCTCCTACACACCTTCCTTCTGGTAACCATCAGTTTGTTCTCTTTAGTTAAGAGTCTATTTCTTGGTTTGCTTCTGCCCTTTTTTTTCACCCTATGGTCATTTGTTTTGTTTCTTGAATTCCATGTATGAGTGAAATCACATGATATTTGTCTTTCTCTGCCTGACTTATTTCACTTGGCATAATAATCTCTAGCTCCATCCACATCTTACTTTTTGCCATTTTAATTACTATGTGTCTTGGTGTGAACTCCCTTGGGTTGATTTTATTGAGGCTCTCTGTGCCTCCTGGATGTGGATTTCTGTTCCCTTGCCCAGATTCAGGAAGTTTTCAGATATTATGTCTTTAAATAAACTTGCTGTGCCCTTTTCTCTCTCTTCTCCTTCTGGGATTCCTATAATGTGAGTATTATACTTGATGATGTTGCTGAGTTCCCTCAAACTATTTCCATTTTTTATTATTCATTTTCCTTTTTGCTATTTGGCTTGGTCCATCTCACCAGGAGTTTGGTTCTAGACCATGTCTCCACTCCTCCTATCCGTCTGTCTCTCATACCCTTTTTTGATGTAGTCTCTCTTCTATGATTAACCATGGAAAGTCTGATCTGCCAGTCTTCGGGTTGTTTTCTGGGTTAGTGCAGTGTTATGGCTATTCTCTAGGTGTGTCCATGGGATGAGGTAAGCTTCAGATCCTCTTACTCTTCCATCTTCCCTTAAATTGTCAATCTCATACATTAGTAACAGGAGTGTAAACTGGTACATCCATTTTGGAAAACTATTTGGCAAGATCTACTAACTTCAAACACATGTACATCTTATGCCCTAGCAATACCATCCCAACAGAAATGCAAACATACTTATAAGAACTATGGCATGTACAAAAATGTTCATAGAAGCATTATTCATAATGACCAAAAATGGGGAAAACCCTCAAATACCCGTTAGTTAAAGAAAGGAAAAATTGTTATATATACATATATGTATATATATTATATTCAGCCATAAAAATAAATTAATGGGTAAATCTTATAAATACCAAGTCAAGAGAAAGAATCCAGACAGAATGTAGTACATACTGTGTGACTTCAGTTATACACATATAAAAGTAGGCAGAAATAATTTATTGTTTTAGAATTCAGGATAGTGGTAACCTCTGAGGAGTAGTGATGTGTAATAATGGGAAAGGGGAATATGAGAATACTTTTTTCTTGGCCTGGGTAATAGTTACATGAATGTGTACACCTTGTGAAAATTCATAGTGCTCTATACTTGGGATTTCTGCATTATTGTAGATGTATGTCATGCTTCATAAAGATGTTGTTAAAATTTAAAAAACCGAGCTTTGGAGACATTGCAGTTTCCATTTGTGTTCTTTAGTTATTAGTGGCTGTTCCTGCAAATCAGTATGGTGATTTGTAAGCATAATCACAAAAAAGAAACAATATACCCAAAGTAATATTGTCTTTAAAAAAAGATCATATGGAGTTGCTGAGTTCAGATGAAGTCCAAAATGGAATATTGCGTATGTTTTACTGACCTAAAATGGATATGTGACTTTTTCATTTGAACAAATCTGGAGTCTTTGTGGAGACAAAAGTAAATCTATTTTACATGGAATAAATGACTTTTCTAAGCACATGTCAATGCATGTATAACATATCAACTGTTTTTTATTCTTATTTTCTTGATTAGAAATAAAATCAGGAAATTGATTTGTATCAACTCAATAAAAATGAGCATTTAGCACAGAATTCCAACTAACATCAAAAGCCTATAGTTGTTTGTTTTTGTAGTTATCACCAATACATATATTTAGTTAAACATTATTGAAGTCTAGGTAAGATAGGGGCACCTGTGTGGCTCAGTCAGTTACGTGTCTGACATCAGCTCAGGTCATGATCTCAGGGTCCTGGATCCAGCCCTGTATCCAGCTTCCTACTCAGGGAGGAGCCTGCTTCTCCCTTTCCTGGCACTCCTCCTTATGCTCTCTCTTGCTATCTCGCTCTCTCAAATAAATAAATAAAACATTTTAAAAAATAAATCTATGTTTTGGAAAGAAATCAATTTTTCTATTGGAAGTAAGTTGGTTATATTTTAAAGATTCAAAAATTGAAGTGTTAAAAATCAAATGAAATGCAAAGTATATAAATATGGCTGTTTTATTGCTACATATAAATTTGTTACCACAAACGAGCCTTATGAGATGACCATGTTTATAGGTCATAAGTGTTTAAAAATTGATAAATCATTTGGAAAACACTAATATAAATGGTTGGAAAAATTACTTTGTAAGAGTCTTTCAGTTTTTTGTTTTCTTTTGTTTGTTTTTGTTTCTTTTTTGGTTGTTGTTGAAATTAACACAGAGTGTTATACCCATCCTTATGTTTATTGCAGCTTTGTTTACAATAGCCAGGCTGTGGAAGCAACCCAAGTGTCCATTCATAGATGAATGGATAAAGGACATATGGTATATATAATGAAATATTACTCAGCCATAAAAAAGAATAAATTTTGTTATTTGCAAAAACATGGGTGGACCTAGGGGGTATAAAGCTGAGTGAAAAGACAAATATGAGTGATATTTTCATTAATCTATAGTATTTAAGAAATAAATGAGCAAACAAAAAAAAATGATTCCTAGCTATAGAGAACAAATGGATGGTTACAAGAGGGGAGATAGATCATTGCAGAAAAGGGTGTAATAAGTGAAGGAGATTAAGAGTACACTTATCATGATGAACACTGAATAATGTATAGAAATGTTTAATCACTGTATTGTATGCCTGAAACTAATATAACATTGTATGTTAATTATACTTCAATGAGACCCAAGTTTTGATTTAGCTCTTCAGTTTAAAATCACCATAAAACATTAATTTTCCTTTGGAGAGTCATTTAAGAGTCACTTATTACTTGCTTTATATGTGCAGTGGAATGTAATATACCTGTCTTCTGATCTTGTTGTGGACCTTGTTGGAGAATAAGGAAGGGCTCAAAAGTTCTTTCTGCTTTGTTCTTTCTGTTCTGAGTGGATGCACACCACAAGTACTAGGTATTTTGGATTTTATTTGTTTCACAACATTCTAATATATGAATACAAGTAGCAAACTCACTTATACTGTCTTGGTTTGTGTTCTGTTATCTGGTCCCTGGACTAACACAGTAACATTTTACTTTCCGTGATGATAGTATAGTTTCCTTCTAGTTCATCTTTTACATCAGTGGTTTTTAAACTTAAAAAAAATGCAGCTGAATCTTTAAAAATCAAAATTAAACTCACAGGTGACTCCAGACAAACTCAATACACAGGTAAAAGGAGAACCCTCTGATGTCTTTGGAGTGAGAAGATTGAGCAGGTCTCTTTTGTCTCCTTTTCTTGGCTTCAACTGAGGTCCACTTAAAAGTTGGTGGAACTCCATGAAAAGTAGTACTATTTGGTAGGGCTTCTTAAAGAATTGAAAACTACTTTAGTTTAAGTTCCATTTCTAAAGCCCAAATTTGATTCCATTGCTCTGCATAAAAGTCTTTGTATGTCTCTTTGCCAATAATCACAAATCTAAACTTCTTAAACTGGTCAACACCCTCTGAGGCCTCCCTTCCTTCCATTTAACTTTAGGGTTGTTATGTATTTACCTCTGTACCCAGATCTTTAGGGTTGTATTTCTACCTTCCCATGCCAACTTCCTAAATGCTGAAAATAAACCATAAAACTTTCCTCTCTCAGAAAGTACCACTGACATTCTACTATCTGAGCATTTGTACAGGGTGCTATCTTTTGTTTGGAATCCTCTTCCCTCTTGCTTATAACTAATTCCTGGTAATACTGTCTTCAAAGCTTAGGTCAAACCTTACCTCTATTAGAGACTTCTATGACACTGTCTGAAACAATGAAAGAATCTTTCCCATTCTAGTTAAATATCTGTTTTCCCCAGTGGTCTTGGTCTTTGAACTCCTAAGGATAAGGAACGTGTCTGCATGTTCGTGTCTTCCCTTCTTTTCTCTCAACCACAGGCTTTATGCTGTCTGGCACACAGAAGTAGTCCATTAAATGTTTGCTGAATGAATGAATGAATGAATGAATGAATGAATCAAATTCTCCCACACAATAGAAAAAAATGAAATAGATAAATAGATTTGCTTGGATAAAAAGAGTGTGGATCCAGATCTCTAGGCTCCTTAAAATGGTGAAAAAAAGGAGTTTTGAGAAATATAATTGAGTGGATTGTTAGCTTATTCTTTCTGACAAGATTAGATCCTTTAGAATAATAGCCTTTAATATTAAAATTTTTATGTAATGTTATTTACCATCAGAAATTTTCCTTTTTACCAAAGTGATGTACTTTTCTATTCCTAAACATATACCTAAGGTAAGAGAACAATCCTAGCCCAGCAAAAGATGTGCTTAGCGAGAGATGTTCCTGCATGATTACTTCAAAAAGAAATAGTGCCTCTTTAAGAGAGCTCTAATTCTGAACTGCTGCCCAGTCCTTAAAACTCAGAGAAAATTCCCCCTTAATCTTAAATTTTAGTACTGTTTTTTAAGTTTTAAATTCTGAGGTAATCTCTTGTCTGGAGTAATAATCTTTACCACTTGAAGGGACATTTAGCATTATTATTTGACTCAAGAGGTTAATCCTTAACTGTAGGTTTGTGCTTGACAGCCACCTTAGAAAGGTTGCATTTTGGCAGGAACTTTAACCACAAATATTTAGGGGGTTTCTTTTCAGTTCAATGACCATATAAGACCAAAGAGAGTAGATGTACTCAAGTACTTCTTGTTTAGAAGGCAAACTCTTAGAGGGTAGGGCCCTGGATTCCACAAGGCATTTTGAAATAGGTTATGATTATGACTGGATTATGGTAAAAATAATTTCTGAAAATTTTATGTTTTGAAAACCTTTATAAAATATTAATATCATTTGAAATGCCTTTCATATCATCTTTGAGGCTGTAAGGAAGAAGAACATTCTCACCGAATATTAATACTCCACTTTTTCTATAAACATGATGAACAGCTAACTATGCATTATAGGAGCTTAATAAATATTTGGTGATGAGGAACTCTGTAATTTTACCTACAATTGTTGCCATTTGTCTGATCAGTGTATAAATATTGTCTCTTTATATTTCTCTTGATTTTGGATACATATGTATTGCATAGGTCATAGAGGAACAGAATGACAGTAAAGTATGAATATAGGAGTAGATCTTGAATTATAGTTCTGGAAGGGATTCTATAAAATGAGTCCAACATCTTAAATTTGTAAATAAAGAAAGGAATAATCTGTGATATTAGGGATATGCTCCAGGTTGTAGTTAGTTAATTGCAAAAATATTTCTGGAAAACCTAGTCCTTCACCAGGCTCCCATTTCCTCTTTCTATTGTATCAACCTCTTGAATATGTTTAAATTGGGCCAAATCATTGATAATTTTCATTCTCCATTCAGCATGAGTTATAGAAAAATTTTATAAGTTCTAGCTTAGCCTCTTCAGGGTGGCTGCTTTAGGGTTATATAAATGACCCTCAGCTGAATTTTTAGATGGCTTTATGCAATTTTCATCTCAGTTTCATAGATACAATCTTACCTTGAGCTGGCTCACAGACTCTGAGACCTCTGAGTAGGGCATTTATCTCAGACCCTCTTTTATTTTAATAGCGCTAGTGAGATATCAAAGAAATAAGATAAACTGCAATGAGTTAAAGTATGCATTTTGATAAATCTTAGCACACGTATACACATGTGAAACCATCACCATAATCAAGATAATGAACATAGCCATCACAGTCAAAAAGTTTCTCCATGCCTTTTTTTTTTTTAAAGATTTTTTTTTATTTATTTGACAGAGAGAGATCATAAGTAGGCAGAGAGGCAGGCAGAGAGAGAGGAGGAAGCAGGCTCCCTGCAGAGCAGAGAGCCTGACGCGGGGCTCGATCCCAGGACCCTGAGATCAGGGCCTGAGCTGAAGGCAGCGGCTTAATCCACTGAGCCACTCAGGCGCCCCTCTCCATGCCTTTTTGTAAACTTTTCCTCCTGCCTTATCCTCTTAAACCCTACCGTGCCCGTTTCTAAGAAACCACTATTCTTCCTTCAGTCACATAGCTTAGTTTTTATTTTCTAGAATTTTTATATTTATTTATTTATTTATTTATTTATTTATTTATTTATTTACAGTTGGAGATCACAAGTAGGCAGAGAAGCAGGCAGAGAGAGAGAGAGAGAGAGAGAGAGAGAGAGAGGAGGAAGCAGGCTCTCTGCTGAACAGAAAGCCCGATGTGGGGCTCGATCCCAGGACTCTGGGATCATGACCTGAGCCGAAGGCAGAGGCTTTAAACCACTGAGCCACCCAGGCGCCCCTAGAATTTTTAATAAATAGAACCATACAGTAATACTCATTTTTTTGTGGCTTCTTTCATTTAGCTTCATTATTTTGAGATTCATGCATGCTGTATTGAGTACTGATGACTTATTTCCTTTTATTAATCAGTACTATTCCATTGTAAAATATACCACACTTTGCTTATTTATTCATCTGTTGATAGATATTTGGGTTATTTCCAGTTTGGGGCTATTACAAATAAAGCTATTATGAACACTCAGGTACACATCTTTTTTAGACATAAGCTTTCATTTCCGTTGGGTAAATATCCAGGAATAGGATGAATGAATAGCAGGATAGGTGTAAATTTACCTCTCTATGATTCTGCCAAACTGTTTTCCAAAGTTCTTATTTTCTTTCTTTTTCCTTCTTTTTTAAAAGATTTTATTTGTTTATTTGAGAGACAATGAGATAGAGCATGAGAGAGGAGAAGGTCTGAGGGAGAAGCAGACTCCCTGTGGAGCTGGGAGCTGGATGCAGGACTTGATCCTGGGACTCTGAGATCATGACCTGAGCTGAAGGCAGTCACTCAACCAACTGAGCCACCCAGGTGCCCTCAAAGTTCTTATTTTTTATTCCCACTAGCAGTGATGGGAATTCCAGTTGTTCTATATCTTTGTTTGCTCTTTTTTTTTTTTTTTCATTTTAGCCATTGTAAAAGGTATATAGTCGTATCTCATTGTGGGTTTAATTTCATTTACTTAATGGCTAATGAAGTTGAACACATTTAAACTTATTTGCCATTGGTTGAACAGGTAAAGTTACCTGTTCAAAATGTTTGCCCTTTAAAAAGTTGTATTGTTTATTTTCTTACTATTATGTTTACAGGGTTGTTTTTGTATTTTGGATCAAATTCTTTATCAGATCATGACTCCAAATTATTTTCTCTCAGTGTGGTTTGTGTTTTCATTTCCTTAATAGTGTCTTTTGAAGAGCAAAAGCTTTTATTTTGCTGAAGTTCAATTTGTAATTTTTTTGAAAATTAATTTAGTTAGAGGTGTCTAAGAAATCTTTGCATAACTGCAGTGACAGATTTTTTCTTAAATTTTCCTTGAAAAAGTTTTACGGTTTTAGGGTTTACATTTAGGTCTATAAACTATTTGGAGTGGACTTTTGCATATATATATATATTTTTTCATATGGTTATCTGATTGTTCAACATTATTTAAAGTCTATTCAGGGTTGCTTGGTTGGTTCAGTCATTAAGCATCTGCCTTTGGCTCAGGTCCTGATCTCAGGGTCCTGGAATTGAGCTCCTAATTGGCTCCCTGCTCAGTGGGAAGCCTGCTTCTCCCTCTCCCATTCCCCCTGCTTGTGTTCCCTCTCTCGCTGTCTCCCTCTCTCTATTAAATAAATAAATAAAATCCTAAAAAAAAAAAATAAAGACTATTCTTTTTCCACTGATTTGTTTTTACAGCTTTGTTGAAAATCTGTTGTATGTATACATGAATCTATTTCTGGACTTTCTGTTTTGTTTCCTTGATGTATTCACCCATCTTTACGCCAATACTACACTCTTTTGATTGCTTTAGCTTTATAATAAGCCTTGGGATCAGGTAATGTTACCATTCTAATTTTGTCTTTCTTTTTGAAAGAGGTTTTGTGTTTTTGTTTTGCTATCCTAGGTCCTATGCACTTCCATATGAATGTTAGAATTGGTTTGATAATTTTTACAATAAAAACCTGCTGGGATTTTACTGTGATTATGTTTAATCTTGAATTTAGTTTGAAGAGAACTGATATCATAACACTATTGAGTTTTCAGCAATAAATGTGATATATCTCTCCATTTAGTTACTTTAAAAATATGTATCAGAAATGTTCTATAATTGGGATGCCTGGGTGGCTCAGTGGGTTAAGTGTCTGCCTTTGGCTCAGGTTATGATCCCAGGGTCCTGCATCAGGCTCTTTGCTCAGCAGGGAGCCTGCTTCTCCCTTTGCCTGCAGCTCCCCCTGCTTGTGCTCTCTTTTTCTGAGAAATAAAGAAATAATTTTTTTTTAAATAAATGTTTTATAATAACATACAGGTCTTGTACATCTTTTGTCATATTTTTCCCTATTTTGTATCTTGATGCTGCTGTAATTTTTAAAAATTTAGTCTCTGACTTTTAAAAGTTTTTATTTAAATTTAGTTCATTAACATACAGTGTAATATTAGTTTCAGATTAGTATCATGATATCATGATTCAACACTTCGTACAACACCTGGGGCTTATCACAACTGCACTCCTCAACCCCATCCCCTATTTCACCCATCCCCCCACCCCCTCCCTCTGGTAACCATCAGTTTGTTCTCTGTAGTTAAGAGTCTATTTCTTGGTTTGCTTCCCTCTCTCTTTTTCCCCCTTGCTCATTTGTTTTGTTTCTTAAATTCCACGTATGAGTGAAATCACATGATCTTTGTCTTTCTCTGACTGACTTGTGTGTTGCTAGTACATAGAAACATCTTTGACTTCTGTTTGTTGATTTTGTATGTGATTTGTTAAATTCATTGACTCTAGAAGAATTTTTGTAGATTTTATTGGATTTTCTATGTAAATAATATCTGTGAAAAGTTTTACTTCTTCCTTCTCAAACTAGATGCATTTCATTTATTATTATTTTCATTTTTATTACTATTTGCCTTATTGCACTGGGTAGGACCTCCAATACAATGTTAAATAGGAAGGGTAGTAAGAGTGAATTTGCTTGCTTTATTCCTGATCTTCGGGGAAAGCATTTATCTCCCTCTCTTAGGCATGATTCGTTAACAACTTTTCTGCAACTAGTGAGATGGTCATATAATTTTTCTTTAAAAATTATGAATATGTTGAGTTACATTGATTTTCAAATGTTAAACGTTTTATTCCTTGGACAACTCCTTCCTTTTTCATTATGTATCATTATTTTTATATATTTCCGGATTCTATTTGTTAAAATTTCTTAACAGTTTTTCCTTTTAAGTTCATGAGGAAGATTGATCTTGTTTTGTTTTCTTGTAATGCTTTGTCTGATTTTGGCATCAGGATACTGTTGTCTTCGTCAAATTAGTTGCAAATAGTTTTTTCCTCTACAGTTTTGGGGAAGGTTTTATATGGGTGTATATGTAACATATTATTGTTAGATATTTATATGTATTTATAATATAAATAAATGTAAACCCATAAATATATATAAATATATGTTATATTATTACATATATATTTTTTATGTAACCATATTATAGTTATTTCTTCCTTAAATGCTTTATAGGGTTCACCATTGAACCCATCTGGAAATGAAATTTTTGAGTGTGTGAAGGCTTTTCAATTTGTTTTAATAGTTATAAATTTATTCTGATATCTATTTCCTTTGGAGTGTTAAATTTGTTTTAATAGTTATAAATTTATTCTGATATCTATTTCCTTTGGAGTGAACTTTGATAGTGTGTATCTTTCAATTTTTTCCATTTTATCTAAGTTGTTGAATTTATTGGAATAAAATTGTCAATAATAATCGTTTATCATCCTGTCCTTTAAATATCTAAAGCTATTCTACACACTTTCACAGGTACTTTGCCACATGCTCTGTAAGTCATGGATTTTTTCTAGTTTGGCTATTAAGAAAGGCAACATAGCCAACCTATGTAGGACTGCCACACAATCTTTCCTATAATCCTTTTTGGATGTTTTATTCCTCGCCTTGATACTTTCCTTTAATGCATATTATTTAACTACTCAGGATACATCTCTGAAGTTCTCTCCCTGGGCTGCTCTTTTCTTTCTAGCACCATGTCCTTTGAATTCTAGCTGCTTTGGTTCCCTGGGACTCTCTGCTGTGTCTTCTCAGTTCGGGTAGTCTGCTGGGCTCTGCCTGGCTCCCCTTCCTTACATGTGGCCTGGAAACTCCTTCATGCAGTAAGTGGGGGTAAATGTAGTACTGGGTCTCATTTCGTATCTCTCAGCGACCACCATTATTTGTTGTCTCATGTTTTTTTTCTTGAAAACTGTTATTTCATATATTTTATCTGGTTTTTGGTTAAGTTGGGCAGTTAAATCGAGTTTTGGCTACTCTATTTTGACAGAAAAGAGAAGTTTCTTTTTTGTTTTGAAGTTACTCTAAGGAAGTTTTTGATTGATCTGTACTCCAAAAATTTATTGCATGAAGGTGGGTAGAATTTTAACTCTCTTCAGATTAAATTCAAAATTACTTTGAGGCAATAAAATATCAGCAACAGGTGATAAAAGTGTAACTGATGACATACAGGATGCCATGAGAGCACATAGAAAGATAAGAACAAGGGATCCAAAGACAATTTTCCATAGGAGGCACCATAATCTGAGACCTACTTGATATTAAGTAAGTTAAAGTAGAAAAGAAAGGGTATTCCGGACACTGAGAGTGGCATTCTTCATTTATTCATACCCTCAGAACACATTTGTGAAGACATTTTTAGGCATCTCTATGGGTCAGGCTGCATTGTTATGAACAAGATAGGCATAGATCCTACCCACATGGAACTTACCTTGAGTGAAGGAGACAGAGTGAAAATAAGGATGGAAGGTGTATAAAATAATTATGCATTATTATAATTATTAGGAAGTAATCTATCAACAAGATAACTAGGGTCATATAGAGTCTTCTAAGGAAGGGTAGGAAAGAAATGCTTCTTTGAGAAGATTATACTCTAAGCTAGAACCTAAAGGATGAAAAGTACCCAACCCTGTAACTTTAAGAGGAAAAGCGTGTGCCAGGCTGATGGAAACACTTATAAGTGAATACAAGTTTCCTACAGTAAAGAAGGGAGAGATGTTCAGAATGGCTAGACCAGAGTATAATGTAGGTAGTGGCTCAGTTAACAGTTGGACAGGGGCATCAGAATGATATTGTAGAGGACTTTATAAGGAATTAGGATCTGAGACATTGAGGAGGACAAGTAGAGATCCTGTGAAGAGCAGAAGAGAATATAAAGATGAATTATATCTGGCCACCCTTAAGAAAGAAAGAAATGTCCTTGAGCCATTCAATCAATTTTTTGAGGACATTGTTCTAAATTCTTTGTATGAGGGACCTGTACCTCTTGGTTGAGTCTAAGCTCTCTGAGTGTGTCTGTGTTGCTTACAACCTGATCCCTGATCTCAAGTGCTTAGCATGGTGTCTGAAACACAATAGATACAGGAACAAATATTTGCTGATAGACTGGGGCCAAAAGAGCTGAAAATTCAAAAATCTTTCATCAACTTTGTGGGTTCTTCCAAGAGTGACAGCAGAGAGGTAACATTGTGGTGGTATTTGAAGAAGGATAATGCTACCAGGATCAAAAACATGAACTTGAACCATAGATTTGGAAGAACTTGCATTTTTTTTTTTAAAGATTTTATTTTTAAATAATCCCTACACCCAACACGGGGCTTGTATTTACAACTTTGAGGTCAAAGTTGCATGTTCTATTGACCAAGCCAGCCAGGTGCCCTAGAATCATTGCAATTTTAACAACTCTAGAACCCATGGCAACAAAGCTAAAATTGTTGCCTAGGAAGAAAGCACAGCCCTAGGGAATGTGGGAACTGGTAGTCACTTGAAGAGGTTTGGGATTTGAGCAGGTACAATGTGGAGTTCACAGTTTCGCCCAGACAATTTCAACAGGTTCCTGTCTAATTTCCTGCTTCCACGCTTGCTCCCCTCCAGTAGTCTTTCCTCACAGCAACAAAGTAATACTGAAATATGAATTGGATCACATCTGTCTCATGCTTTCAAGTTCTTGCATAGCTTCCCTCTGTCACCTGAATACATTCTAAGCTCCCTCGTGGTCTGTAAGGCTCTGCAAGAGGAGACTTATTGCTCCAATATTCCCCACTGCTCCCTGCCTTCCAGGAGCTCTGGGCTTTGCCTTCCTTGCCTCAAGGACTTAACTCATAGTATTTTCTTTGGTCTGGAATACTTTGACCTCCATTCAACCTGCTAGCTCCTTCGTAAGTTTTAGGTCACAACTGAAATGGCCTTAAGGAGGTCTTCCTTAGCTACCCTAATAAACTGTTTTTTTTTTTTAAGATTTTATTTATTTATTTGACAGACAGAGATCACAAGTAGGCAGAGAGGCAGGTAGAGAGAGAGAGGAGGAAGCAGGCTCCCTGCTGAGCAGAGAGCCTGACGTGGGGCTCGATCCCAGGACCCTGGGATCATGACCTGAGCGGAAGGCAGAGGCTCAACCACTGAGCCACCCAGGCGCCCCAAGTTACTAATTTTTAAAATTAACTTTATGGCATAATTCTGAAGAAAAAAATTGGTTATGTAAAAAGGATTAATACACAAAATGACAAGATGTCTTGACATCTAGAAAATTACCATTGTTAATACTTTTATGTATTCCAGTATTTCTCAACTTTATTTTCATTATCTCTTCCATAGGAAGCCTTTTAGACATTTTCCTATTGACTTTCCCATCATGCCATAAAATTTTAATAAAACAATAGATATACTATATATCTGTTTCCCAGTTTATGTTTACCTGTGCTTTATACATACGAAGTCTAAGCTGTTTTTGTTTTGTTTTTTTTTCCCTCTGCAAGAACCAGTTTTGTACCCTTGGGAATGCTGTTGCCCCAGTCGAGAATGCATGTTCTATTGTATTAGGAGCATCTTTCCCCTCCTACGAACATGTATTTCTATGTTGTTGAGATATAACTACATGTATTGATTTTAAACCTTTCTTAATGCAGAGCCATCCACAAGTCTGAAGTAAAATATGCTGTGAAGATGGTTGTTATAACAGATAATAACTGGATGGTTTATTAGTCTTCTATAAATTAATAAATACTGGCTCACTATGAATATGAATTTTTTAAAAAGATTTTATTTATTTATTTGTCAGAGAGAGAGAGAGCACACAAGCAGGCAGAGGCAGAGAGAGAAGCAGGCTCCCCGCTGAGCAAGGATCCTGATGGGGACTCAATCCCAGGACCCTAGGATCATGACCTGAGGTGAAGGCAGCAGCTCAACCAACTGAGCCACCCAGGTGTCCCGAATATGAATTTTTAAAAAATAAAATAAGAATGCTTATTTTTTGATAAACACACACAAATGTAAAATTTACCATTTTAACCATTTTAAAGTGTATAGTTCTGTAGGGCTAAGTGTACTCACATTACTATGCAATCCATCTCGAGAGTTTTTCGCCTTGCAAAATTGAGATTCTATTCTTATTAAACAATAACTCCCCATTCCTTACTCTCTGTAGCCCCTGACAATTCTGAGTTTGATTTCTATGAGTGTTTCTGTGAGTTTGATTACTCTTGAGACCCCCATATTTGTTTTTTTGTGGCTGGCTGATTTCATTCAGGGTATGTCCTTAGTTTCATCCACATTGTTGTATGTGTTAATATTTCTTGTGTTTTGAAGGATGAATACTATTTCACTGTATGTGTAGACCACAGTTTGTTTATCCATCTGTCAGTGGACTTTTGTGTTGGTCCACCTTCTGGCTCTGGCAAGTAATGCTGCTATGAATATGGTTGTACTGATAACTCTTTGAGAATATGCTTTCAATTATTTTTTGGATATATAAGAATATGAATTGTAAAGACACAATAACCAAATACATTTTCCAAGACAAGAGTAATAGCAGAAAAATGATTTCCAGCTGAGTTAAACACTGAAAGTCAAACTTCTTCCCTATTCTGTGGAATTCTCCTGATGAAACGTAATCTATCTATATCTCTGGGTTTGAGGTTCAAACTGGTTAAGAACAAGCTTTATAGGCTTCATGATGTTTCTCCCAATTTTTGAGATACTTTGGGTATTTACCTGGGCTTGGTTGGAATATATGTTCAAATGATTTTTTAATATTTTTTTTATTTTTAGAGATTTTATTTATTTATAACAGAGAAAGATAGCGAGAAAGGGAATAAAGCAGGGGGAGTAGGAGAGAGAGAAGCAGTCTCCCTGCCAAGTAGGGAGCCTGATGTGAGTCTCGATCCCAGGATCCTGGGATCATGACCTGAGCTGAAGGCAGACACCTAATGACTGAGTTACGCAGGGGACCCTCAAATGATTTTAAAAAAGAAAAGGACAAATATATTTTCTGAGCTCTTGTGTAATAAAACAGCTTTCTATTTTCTTCACACATGTAGATTATGTTACATGGTAGAAAATTATTGGATAACAATCTTTTCTCCTGCAGTGACTGTAGATATTGTACCACTGTTTTCAGATATTTAGGGCAGAAAAATAGAAATAAGTGGTTGACCTGGTTTTTATTTTTGTATATATAGTGGAATACTCGGGGAGTTTTTATTTTTTTCTAGAATTCAAATATTTTCCCAGGGTACATCTATAATGTACAGTACATTTCTTTTTTTTAATATTTTATTTATTTATTTATTTGAGAGAGAGAGACAGTGAGAGCACAAGCGGGGAGGAAGGAGAAGCAGGCTCCCTGGGAGCAAGGAACCTGGTGAGGGGTTGGGTCCCAGGACCCCGAGATCATGACCTGAGCTGGCAGACCCTTAACCTATTGGGCAACCCAGGTGCCCCTATAATATAGAGTACATTTCTTAGAGGCAGTGACTTTTGACTAACTGGAAACATTACCATTTTTACTTTTTAAGCAGAAAAATTTCTTTAGTTGTATGGTTATTTTTTCCATCTTAATTTGGTTATCCCACTTGTATTCTTAGATTGGATCTCCATTCCTTATCCTTCACTTCTGTTACCATTTTCTTCATTATTTCCAGGTTCGTTCGTTCGTTCCTTCCTTCCTCCCTTCCACCCTTTCCCTTCCCTTCCTTTCTTTCCTCTCTCTCTCTCTCATTACTTCTTTGCATTCTTTTTTTTTCTTTATATTCTAACAGAGTTTTTCAAGATTGTCTTATACTTTATTGACTTGATTTTTCATGTCACCAAGTTCTGCCCTTCACTGCCTCCTCTGCACATTTCAATTCTACTACTAATTTTATACTTTCTAAAAGTCCTTCCTTATTGTACTTTTGTCTTTTACAATTTCATCATGATTTATTTTCATTCTGTTTTTTCTTTCTTGTTGTTCTCTTATTTGGCTTCATAAAAGTTATGTTTTCCAAAAACCAAAGAAAAAAACAAAGGTTTTTTCCTTTTTTCTGTTATAAGCTATTTTTACAGGCTGTTTCTCTGAATCTTGGATATGGCACTTCCTTACCTGTAGAAATATTTCTCCCTACAGTCCCAATGCTAATGTTTCTTCATCAATTTATTTTAAAATTTTTACCGAAAGACAGGGTGAGTGAATTTCCCTATAGTTCTCATTGTGCCCTCTTTAGAACTACAGCTTTGTGATACTTTCCCATGAACTGTTCCCAGTCCAATCCCTCAGTGTTGGGAGGTTTTTATTTGTTTAATTTTGTTGGATTGAGAAAGAATGTTTCCTTTCTGACACCCTCCACGCTGTATAGGAAAGACTACTCTTCCAAGTATGAACTGTGATCAGGTTTTTCCTGCCTTTTCCTTCTCCTGAAAATTGAATTGTGGATCTATTCCTGTGAGGACGCAAGGTGCCCCTCCCACCCACCACCCTTGCTCTGCCGTGGCTGCTCAGCAACCTAACTGATACATAGACTTGGTATTTTTTAATTCACTGAGTATTTGGTTGTCTTATTCCCAACTAATAGAGACTGTTGGGAGACTGCTGACTTATTCCCAATTAATAGGTTTTTCTCTTTCTCATAGTATAATGTGTACAGCTGTGGCTTGAAATTTTTATCCAGTTTCATCAGTCTGAAGTTAGTGGAAATCTTGTAGCTTTTGGTGATACCTTGATTTTCATTTCTTGTTTTCCTTGCTGTTCCAAAGTTTTGTTTCCTCTGTTTCTTCAGAGTTGCTTTATTTAGAAGTGGAAAGGCTATATCATGGGTTGCTATTCCACCACCATTTTCAATCAGAAATATTTACGATTTATGATTTTATAATCAGAGAACTTTATTTAAATTTTACTAGTATTATATTTATGTCAAATAATCTCTAAGCATGTCTATGAAGCATGGAGATAGAAAGGGTACATGAACAAGTCTCATAAAACACTCAATACTGAAAATGTTGGTTTAAAAAGTATAGTTCATTATATGACGAACTATATAGAATGTTAATGGTGAATTAAGTGATAAGTATATCAAAGTGACAGAATTTGAAGCACAGGTGATCCAAATAGGAATTAAGATTTGTGAGATATTCATATGCATTCCTTTATGTTTGAGAGTTGGAGATAGATTAGCACAAAATATGAACAATCATGCAACACATTGTGCCTGATGCATAGGAGTAATCAGTAGATGTTTTCTTGCCCTTGGCTCCCTGTTCCCCTTGTCTTCTCTCCTTTTCTGCATCCCTGCTTTCCATTTCATTTTGGGCTGAGACTGAAGACACAGGCATAGAACTGAACAGCATATAATGATGTCTTTGCTAATGGGAGACATCCATGGTGTCAATAACTAAGTGTTGCATGTCACAGATGAACAATGCCTAATTTGTGTGTACACACACACACACACATATACATACACACACACATATATACACATACCTACATGTATACATACAGATATTAACATAGAGATGTAGACACACACACATATATAGGATACCATGTCAGTGATTTCAAAAGAGGGGAATATAACTTAATGCCATGTTTCATTATTAATGCAAGGTGATAGAGTGGAACAGTATTTTGCTGCTCCTTTTCCATCTTTATCATTTCTCTGTGTACCTTGACTTTAAAAATACAACTATTAAATCCAATTTTGATATTTGAAAAAAGTACTTTGAAAGTAGTTACTTAAAGTTATATAGTTTGACTACTGCTCTTTATACACCCTGGGTGGCTAAAGCTTTAAACACCTCAGGTGTCTTGAAAAACGATCAATGGACCATTAAGCAGCTATATCGTGCCATAAAGCTATATTCCTGGCAGCAGGTGACCCATGTCATCATGTTCTTCCTTGCCCGTCTTCTAAAATAACAGTCCGACAGCTTTATGTACCCATGTGTAGCCTGGTAATGTGATCGCAGGCAGTGTGCAGGGATCATGTTCAGTTCAGATATGTTGACCTGTAGTCAAACAATGGATAATACGTCAGTCACAGGATTCACTTCCAATACAAGAACTTTGTTCTAAGCCATAACACACTTTGGTATATGTCACCTTTGTGTAAATCTTCGGCTGAAATCATAATTTTAGGAAAAGATATGGGTACATATATTTTTGAACCCTTTCTGTTTTTCTTCTCCTAATGTGTGTACCCCAACCAACTGCCAGTCAAAGTCATGGAATTCACTTCATGCATATCTTTGTGAGTGGTTTATGATCATGGGAGTCAAATGAAAAAGGGGGCAAACAAAGCAGAGGAGAATGACGACTAAGAAGAGCAGGTAGGTGAATAGAGTGATATACAATTCATTGTTTTGAAAGATGGGTAAGATACAGGGAGGTCAAATAGAAAGGTTAGTTTATGCTGGACAAAAGAGTTTAGGCTTAGCATGGAAGACAAGATTCTTGAGAAGAGTAGAAACTTGACAAAAAGTAGTATTTTTGAAAGGTTAATGGAGCAGTGGGCCATAGGAGAGTTTAAAGCAGGGGATGGTTAGAGATGAGAGAACATAACAGTATTCATCTACAGGTCATGACATGAAAGCCATAGAGGACAGAAGGAAGGTGTTGCCTAGAAAGACAGAAAAAGGCAAATTTGAGATGAACTATGTAAATAATCATTAGAATATGCATTTGGCATATAAATAGCTAAGTGAATGGATAATAGAAGTCTACAAATTAGATGTATTAGAACGCATATCCCTACATCTTTCTCCTTAAATTGTATTTTGATATAATAGGAAATGCACATAGAATATATAATAATATACATTTTCAAATACAGGGTGGTAGCATTGAGAAAGTTACAGAAAAGAGGTTAACAATTGAGAGAAAAAGGAGGCATTTGAGATTGGAAATGTTGAAAGAGAGAATGACTGGAGGGCAGAAGTGGATCCCGCCTCCCTCAAAGAGCCTTGAGATAATGTAAAGAAAGTGCCAAGTACATGGAGGCTTTCACAGTGTATCCTTACATCCATGGGCATGAAGAGAACCATCTGACCTAGAGCCAGGTCAGCAGTTTCTGTTAAGTTCTTACCTGGCCTAGAGTTTTCATTGCAGACCTAAAGTTCTATAACCCTACAGGGTTATGCCTTAACCAGGATGTTTGCACATCGGCTGGAGAGATGACTGGAGAAATGCCACAGTGAGGTCTTAATGTAATTGCACACATTTATTGTTTCCTGTGCCAGGCACTCTTTGAAGAATTTTGTATATTTTCATTTGTTCACCACTATACTTCTATGAAGTGAGTATTCTTCTTTCCCCCGTTTTGTAGGTAAGGAATCTGAGACCCAGTGAAATTAAGTAACTTGATTTTTGTTACCTAGCTGATGACTGTTAGATCTGAATTGAAACTCTGACAGTCTGACATCCAGATCTCCAGACTGTTAAACACTGTCTGTCTAATGGTACATACATGGAATTGTCCTTAATCATCCTGAGTTAAATGAGAAAATGAAGCAAAGGTTTTTACACAACTTGTATCCAAGAAACACTGGGGGTGCCTGCCTGGCTCAGTCAGAAGAGCATGTGACTCTTGGTCTTGGATTTGTGAGTTTGAGCCCCACTTGGGCATAGAGATTACTTAAATAAGTAAAACTTAAAAAAAAAACCAACTACTGAATTCCTGCCCCCCCCCCCCCATTAAAATCAGAGTATGGGAGCCAGTGAAATACAATTGTTTGAATTCACACTGTATTGGATAATATTGGTATTTGCCCTTATATTTGTTCCTACAAATCTGTTGTACTTCCCCTGTCTCAACTACTTCCATCTATGGGCCTTGGGCTCTCTATACCCTGGGACTCACTGCTGTGTTGGAAAGAAGCAGATGTACAAACATCCTGGTTAAGGCATAACACATCATTAACATGTTGTGACTGGAGTTCTTACCTTAAGGCCCCCCTTCCCAACTTCCTGATATTCCTGTTTCTAGGTAGACTTAATTCCTGATACTTTAAGTGTAGTATATAGACTGTCAGCATTGGCATTCCCTGGAAAATTGTTGGAAATGCACAATTTCAGATCCTGCCCAGGACTACTGAATCAGAATCTGCATTTAAAAAAAGATTATTTATTTATTTATTTATTTGAGAGAGAAAGAGAGAGAGATGGGGAGAGAAAGAGAGCACAAACCAGGTGGAGGGGCAGAGGGAGAGGAAGAAGCAGATTCCCCACTGAGCAGGGAGCTTGATGTGGGGCTGGATCCCAGGACCCTGGGATCATGACCTTAGCCAAAGGTAGATGCTTAATGACTGAGCCACCCAGGTGCCCCAAGATTCTGCATTTTTTAATAAGATTCCCAGATAATATGTATGCACATTCAAGTTTGAGAAGGACTGATTTAAATGGTTTTTACCTCTCATTGCTGACATCTTTGTGTGATACCTGATTTCAAACATAATTTCAGATCTTTTGTGTAAACTTTGTTTCTGGCACTGGAACCTATTGGTTTATAGATGTCTACCTAGTTTCTCAAATACATTGCTGTCCAGACTTTTACAGTCTGAGTGTTTCTCAACTTTTCCATTCCTAGTTTCTTTTTTTTTTTAAGATTTTATTTATTTATTTGACAGACAGAGATCACAAGTAGGCAGAGAGGCAGGCAGAGAGAGAGAGAGAGAGAGAGAGAGAGAGGAGGAAACAGGCTCCCTGTAGAGCAGAGAGCCTGATGCGGAGCTCGATCCCAGGATCCTGGGATCATGACCTGAGCCGAAGGCAGAGGCTTTAACCCATTGAGCCACCCAGGTGCCCCTCCATTCCTAGTTTCTTACTGCCTCTTCCTATCCCTACTCATACCCTTAGAACTAAAGGAATGATAATAATTATATTACTTAACAATTTCCTTATCAAGATTTGAGCACAATGAATATTTACATAACTGAAGAAGTAATTAACCTATATAGAAACTAATAGTAATGATTTGGACCTAATACTTAGCTATTTTGTTATTACTATGGCAACATGGGAGGTCAACAGAATTCCCCATCCCCATTCTTGCCAAATCTGCAATACGTGGCATTATACATGAAAACAAACTTGATAGTAGTTCTTATTTTCTCATTACATTAAGCGAAAAGACAAATCACCCTTCATCACTGTTCTATGCCTAATGATTAATGAATGTCTTTGATTGCCTTCTCAGAAGTGTAGAAGGGGTCAATTGGCTGTTTTCCTCTGTTGTTACTTCTAGGATTCCTATGGTGTGTGAGGTATTTATTCAATTTAAGTATTAGTCATCCATGGGGATTTCCTGTGTAATAACTTCTAAAAGTAGAATGTCAAAGAAGAGCATAGAGGAATATTTATAGACACCCACCTACGCCCTTTTCCCTGCAGAGTGTGCTTTGCAAGCACTGCCCTGAGCTCTCTTTGAAGATCCAGCAACAGGTAGAGTCCAGAAAAAGAAAGCTTTTTTCTTGGTAAAGTTACAAAAGTGTTTCCCCTAAGTTTAGAAAACTGCACAAGGCTAGGTGTAGAGAAAAGTCCAAATGCATGGTAATTTTAAAATTACGAATTAACAATTTGAAAATGAAACACTAGAATCTTGGGGAACGAGGGATTATTCATTTATGCCTTAATGATGACATTGGTGTAATTTTGCTATTGTCTTCCCTTAGTTATTTTTCATCGACAGGCATTGAGGAGTGAATGAAAAGACCCGATCAAAGGACTTCCTCCTGTGTCATTCTTCTTACTGATGCTGCAAGGCTGAGGCATTTGGAAAGATTCTGCTCTCCCAACAAGAATTTGCAGCTGGGGAACAGTAGCATACAGAATAAACTCTTCCAGGAATCTCTCAGGACACTTGGAACATTTTGGAAATAGCCTTTATCCTGAGTTGATCTCCAAAGGCAAGTAATTACAACAAGAAACACATGCTCCATTTTTCTAAGTGACTGAATTCAAGCTTTTTTAAAATGATATGTTTGAACTGTAAGTCTGTGTCATTAAAAAGCAAGCCAAAACAAACTGTTTTCTAAAGTTGTTGTAACAAATTGTACTCTCCCATCAACAGTATTTGAAATTTCCTGTAGCTCTGTATCCTCATTCACTGTTCGTGATTTCTGTTGTTTCTTTTAGTCATTCTGTTAGGTGGCTAATGAATTTAGTTACCTTTTTTTTTTCTTGTTGGATTGTATCCTTTATTACTATTTTTTTTTGTCAATTTCTTCAAAATCAGACCTTGGGAGACTCAGGAATTTCACTTCTAGTTACATACCTCAAAGCAATGAATAAATATGTTTACCAAAGTACATTTATATGAATGTTCACAACAGCAATAGTCATAATAGCTATAAATGGGAAGGTATTTAATATCCATCATTAATGGGAATAGTCAAGTAAATTAAAGAAAATTCATACACAAATTCATAAAAATTAATATGCATTGCTGAAAATGAATGAATCAGTGCTACAAGATATAATAAGTACGGATTTTAAAATTTAAGCTTTAGTTAAAGAAGCAAGGAACAAAATAACTACTTTATAGTTCTACTTATATAGTTTTAAAATAAAACCCATTTAGAATTTTGGAAGACAAGTTAATGGGTACTTTTCCCTGGCTTTAGTGATTGAGAAGAAGCTTGAGAACACTTCTGGGCTGCTAATAATATTGTTTCCTAATTTGGGAGCTAGGTATATAGGTGAGTTTGTTTTCTTAAAGAAGACTGACCTAAAAATTTATGATTCATATATTTTTCCATCAGTATATTAAATTTCAAAATAAGATTAAAAATTAAAATGTAAAAGATTAAAAAAAAAAAGCAAGCCAAGAGCTCTAGTATATGTATTCACGATTTCATTACAGTTATCTTCGCCACCCCTAATGATGCCTAGAGTGACGTTATTGTGTGGTAATCCATGTGGAATTTTGCACGCTGATTGGCTATTCACTGAGATGCAGAGACACAGCTAGACTGGGCTGGGTGGATCTGCTACTGAGGCAAAAGTCAATTTTAAGCCCTTGTTAGGGACAGCATGAGGGCTAGGGCAGTTTTACAAAGTGTGATTAAAGAGATTTCCTCCTCCAAAGTCTCAGACTATAAAAGTAGTCAGGGGAAAAGGTAGCTTTTCACATTGAATAATTTTAAGATCTCATAAAATAAAAGCATGTTTAGAAGGGAAGGGGTGTCAAGGTATTTCATTGGTTAGAACCATGTACGGAACAGCTCAAAGAGAGATGACACAGTGCTTTCCTTGGCATAAGTCCTTTCTCTGTTGGTTCAGATCTTATTGGGTATATGCTGCGATCCTTTATTCACACAATATTTGTGTTTATACCACCAACCTATTTAAATTTAACCCATTTTTCAAGGCATAGCATTGTGTAGTATATTTCTCTGACTATGCTCTTGATGAGATGAATCCTGTCTGAGCCAGTCCCTGAGTAAGCGTAAGTTAGTGCATTTTTTTGAGCTGGAAGTCACCACAGGTCCAACCTAATTCAAAACACTCATTTTAGAGTTAAAAGAACAGAAACCCCAACAGATTACATAATCCATGGCCCAGCTGGGACCAAGATTTTTTTTTTTTAATTTAACTTTATTTTTTCAGTGTTCCAAGATTCATTGTTTATGCACCACACCCAGGGTTCCATGCAATACGTGCCCTCCTTAATACCCACCACCGGGATCATACAACCCCCCACCCCACACCCCTCCAAAACCCTCAATTTGTTTCTTAGAGTTCACAGTATCTTATGGTTTGTCTCCCATTCCAATTTCCCCCAACTCACTTCTCCTCTTTATCTCCCCATGTCCTCTGTATTATTCCTTGTGCTCTATAAGTAAGTGAAGCCATATGATAATTGACTCTCTCTGCTTGGCTTCTTTCACTCAGCATAATCTCTTCCAGTCCCATCCATGTTAATACAAAAGTTGGGTATTCATCCTTTCTGATGGAGGCATAATATTCCATTGTAAATATGGACCATATTTTCTTTATCCATTCATCTGTTGAAGGGCATCTTGGCTCTTTCCACAGTTTGGCGACCCTGGCCATTGCTGCTATGAACATTGGGGTACAGATAGCCTTACTTTTCACTACATCTGTATCTTTGAGGTAAATACCCAAGAGTGCAAATGCAGGGTCATAGGGTAGCTCTATTTTTAATTTCTTAAGAAATCTCCACATTCTTTTCCAAAGTGGCTTGCACCAACTTGCATTCCCACCAACAGTGTAAGAGGGTTCCCCTTTCTTTACATCCTCTCCAGCACTTGTTGTTTACTGTCTTGATAGTTTTGGCTATTCTAACTGGTGTAAAGTAGTATCTCAATGTGGTTTTGATTTGAATCTCCCTGATGGCTGATGATGATGAACATTTTTTCATGTGTTTGTTAGCCTTTTGTATGTCTTCTTTGGAGAAGTGTCTGTTCATGTCTTCTGCCCATTTTTTAACGTGATTATCTGTTTTGTGTGTTTTGAGTTTGAGTAGTTCTTTATGGATCTTGGAATCAGCCCTTTGTCTGTAATGTCATTTGGAAATATGTTCTCCCATTCCGTAGGTTGCGTCTTTGTTTTGATAACTGTTTCCTTTGTTGTGGAGAAGCTTTTGATTTTGGTGAAGTCCTGAAAGTTCATTTTCGCTTTTGTTTCCTTTGCCTTTGGAGACATGTCTTGAAAGAAGTTGCTGTGGCCAATGTCAAAGAGGTTACTGCCTATGTTCTCCTCTAGGATTTTTATAGATTCCTGCCTCATGTAAAGGCCTTTTATCTATTTTGAGTTTATCTTTATACATGGTGAAAGAGAATGGTCGAGTTTCATTCTTCTATTCATAGCTGTGGGACCAAGATTTTTGTCTGCACCACCGTTAATGTTCTTTATAACTTTTAATGTTATATTACTTGGCACTTAGATTAATACTACTTTGCATTTGTCCACTTTAAAATGTGCTTTTATATTCTCTTCCAAATTGGAAGTTTCTTGAAGATGTGAGTATGGTCTCCCTTGATATATGTACAAAGATTGGCACAGTCGTTACCATATAGTACAGTTCATAGTATTTGTAATAAGAGACTTGTATATTAGTTAGCAATTGTGGTAATAATGCTGTGTGAAAAACTCTTCTAAAACTCAGTGGTTTATAACAACAATCATATGTGCATTACCCCTCTTTGGGTTGGTTGCAGATGGGCTAATTTAGATTTTGCGTGGGTGGCTCTGTTGCAAGCTGTGGACCCATTTGGGCTTGTTGTCTGCCTGTGGGTGTGGTTCAGGTCTACTCCAGGCCTATTAATTGTATAGTCCAAACTGAAAGGGAACTACCCAAGGGAAGCTCATCTTGTGTGATGGCTGAGGTGCAAGTGGGGCAAGTTCAATGGCCCTTAGACATTTACAACCTCATTTTGTATCACTGCTGCTCAGGTCCCATTGGCCAAAGCAAGCCATGTCCCTGTGGCCAAAGTAAAAGAGTGAGATGTTCTTTTGATCCACCACACGACTAAAATAAATCCCGTGAATCAAGGGAAGAAAGACATAAGTGAATAGTAATCTACCACCATCGTGATCCTATATCCTGAAGTCATTCTTGCTGTTGCTTAGATTTTCTATACCCTTGCTAGAGTCTTTTTTTTTTTTTAATATTCTCTCCATTTTATTTATTTTTTCAGCGTAACAGTATTCATTCTTTTTGCACAACACCCAGTGCTCCATGCAAAACGTGCCCTCCCCATTACCCACCACCTGTTCCCCCAACCTCCCACCCCTGACCCTTCAAAACCCTCAGGTTGTTTTTCAGAGTCCATAGTCTCTTATGGTTCGCCTCCCCTCCCCAATGTCCATAGCCCGCTCCCCCTCTCCCAATCCCACCTCCCCCCAGCAACCCCCAGTTTGTTTTGTGAGATTAAGAGTCATTTATGGTTTGTCTCCCTCCCAATCCCATCTTGTTTCATATATTCTTCTCCTATCCCCCTACCCCCCCATGTTGCTTCTCCATGTCCTCATATCAGGGAGATCATATGATAGTTGTCTTTCTCCGATTGACTTATTTCACTAAGCATGATACGCTCTAGTTCCATCCACGTCGTCGCAAATGGCAAGATTTCATTTCTTTTGATGGCTGCATAGTATTCCATTGTGTATATATACCACATCTTCTTTATCCATTCATCTGTAGAGTCTTAAGAAAAGAAAGAGTTGAAATGTGAACACCATTGCCAGCTGTTAACCTTCTTCCTTGGATGAGTATAAACCCCTCCTGCTGCCTAGATATGGCCCCAAATGATATGGACAATGCCTTCTTTCCTTGTTCACACTGGCATGAAGTCTTGAAGTCAAAAGTCTTTTGGTTGCAAGTAATGAAAATCCGACAGAATTAACACAATAAAAAGAGATTTACTAGTAGAGAGACTGTATTAGTTTGCTGGGGCTAATGTGCTAGAAAGTACCCCAAACTGGGTGATGTAAACAACATAAATTTATCATCTACAAGTGTAAGGTGTTGGCAAGGTTAGTTCCTTCTGGTGGATAAGAGGAACAAGTACTTTTCTCATCTTATAGATGGTGTCTTCAGTTTACATGGTCTTCTTCCTGCATGCATGTATGTCTCCAAATTTTACCTTTTCATAAGAACACTAGTCATGTTGATGAGGGCCTAATGATGTCCTCTTAACTCTATTGCCTCTGTGAAGACTGTATGTCAAAATAAGGTCACATTCTGAGATACTGGGTTAAAACTTGAACATATGAACTTGCAGGGGAGGGGTCAGGATACAAGTCGACCTATTACAGGGACCATAGGTTGGTTTGCCTGAGACAGTTCCAGATGATACTTGTTTCCTTGGAGTAATTACTGATAGTGTCCCTTTTCAATGTCAGTAATGTACCAGTTTGAGTGATAAATTATATGATCCGTTCATTAGGAGAATATAGGGATACCTCACTAATTGCAGAGGCCTCAGGGAAAGATCTTGAACAGAACCTGGAAACAATCTGGTAATACAGTGTTTATTTTGTGTTCTATAGTCATATTAATTATTCATGTAAAATTGCTTTTTTTTAACCAGACTGCACATTTTTGTAAGAATCTGTGATTTCTGTCCATATGGTTAGTGGGTACTTCATACTATTAAGAGTTTAAAAGCCATAGATTCCTTTTTTTAAAGATTTTATTTATTTATTTGACACAGAGAGAGAGAGACAGTAACAGAGGGATACAAGCAGGGGGAGTGGAAGAGGGAGAAGCTGGCTTCCCATTGAGCAGGGAGCCCGATTAAAAGCAACAGATTGGGGCGCCTGGGTGGCTCAGTGGGTTAAAGCCTCTGCGTTCAGCTCAGGTCATGATCCCAGGGTCCTGGGATCGAGCCCCACATCAGGCTCTCTGCTCAGCAGGGAGCCTGCTTCCTCCTCTCTCTCTGCCTGCCTCTCTGCCTACTTGTGATCTCTGTCTGTCAAATAAATAAATAAAATCTTAAAAAAAAAATAAAGGCAACAGATTCGTGTTTGCTTCAGCAGCACATATAATAAAAGCAATAGATTCTTAAATTTAAAAAATGTGCATATAATATCTATATAATACACACATATAATGCATGTATAATGTATATTACATATGTTATATGTAATGTATATATTATATATAATATGTAATATATGTAAATGCATATATACACACACATACATATATCTGTGAGTTTATATAGTATTTCCCTTTAAGGACTTAAACTGTTTTGAATCCATCAATTCCCGTAACATTTCTCTAAGCAGTGATGGGAGTGAAATTTATCAGCACTATTATACTTTTATGGATGATGAGAACAAGACGACATGGCAATGCTCTTTACATGATGGAGGCAGGACACACAGATGCCTTCTGTTCTAACCAAATGTTCTTAGTTCAACAGATTTCTAGGCACAGCTAAGTCAGCTCTTTGAACAAACCAAGATCCTCTTAGACCCCATCTTGTCCAAAGGAAATTTGGGGAGTTTCAACAAACAAAGAAATAAAAGCAGATAAGGGGATTTTGGTTAATTTGAGAAACAAATGAAGATGAGATAAGAAGCTTTTAGGACTGTCCTTGTCTGGGGAAGGGACCAACTAAACAGTGAAAGGGAGGCGACCTGTGGTCTTAATGCATAGAGGAAATGCCTCTTTGAAAACAAATGCTAGAGATGTGCAAATGTAGATGACCTCAGGAAGGAGAGGGCAGGAGAGGCTTTAAGGTTGGGCTCTTTCCTGGCTTCTGTTCTTAACCGCCAGAAATCTCCTGCATTAGCAGGAGAGCCAGGGGATGGGAGGAGGAATCCAGGACTCCATGCTCCTGTCTCAGCGTCTCTGGGCATTTTATCAGGACTCATCGTAAAGACATAGTGACTTCTTTTCTAGCAAATAAGTAAGTACTTTTTTAAAAGTAGGATTTGCATTTAAGTGTGTGACTGTAAAACACAAGTTAAATCCAGTTGTAATGAAGACCGCTACCACAAACTATATTGGTGCAAGAGAATTTTCTAAAACTCAGATCCCATTCCCCCTCCGCCAGCTCTCAGTGTCTACCCACATCTCTTTAGCTATGAAATATCTTTTTCTTTCTTTTTTCCCCTTCCCTTCCCTTCTCTTCCCTTCCCTTCCCTTTTCTTTCTTTTCCTTCCTTCCTTTCTTTCTTTTTCTTTTTCTTTCTTTCTCCTTCTTTCCTCTTTCTTTCTTTCTCTGTCTTTCCATCTTTCTTTCTGCCTTTCCCAGTATCTACAGATATCTATACAGATACCAAATCAACCTGTTGAACACAGACCCTTTTTTTCTAGTCCCACACTTTCATTTCCACCTCTCTGTGGGACAGTTTGCATATGTTGGTCTCACTTCAGATGCATCATTGCCAAAAATTATAATCATCATTCTTTTCCACAAGCTGGTTTCCTTTTTGAAATTCTGAATTCTGTCAATATTACTAACATTTTCCTGCATCCCAACATCATCCTTTCTCCTTATCTTTTAATCATCCCGCCCATCCTTGCTGATCAAATCTGTTGCTTTGTTTTCTTTGTGATCCTGTTCAAGATCATATCACTAGTAAATCCCTTGGTTTGAACTCCCCCAGTCCCTTCAGAGTGATAACAGAGGGAGTATCCATTACAATGGACATTAACTATAACTTAGACTGGGCCTGAAGACCTCAATATTTGGAAATAAATCATTCCATCCGTCTTGCAAGGAGCTCCTCAATTCCCAGCCGCCAAATAACCAGCCTCCCTCATTTTACGCTGGGGACCAAGGGCTTGTTACAGCCTGTCTGGGGAGGCTTGCATATCATGATTTTAGCCACTCCAACAGCAAAATGCCTGAATTTGAAGCTTGGATCCACCATTCCATAGTCAAACCCTGGTCCCCAATGGGGCCTAATCCAGAGAGGACCTCAAATAAGTCTTGATGCAACAAGACACAGATAATGTTACTTTTTCTATTCCTCATCAAAATCATCATCCTTATTGTATTGCTTTCACCTGTCCTCTCCTCACAGTAGGTGGGGAGTCTCTAAAACATGCTCCATCTCTCGCTGGACCCCTGGTCCTACTCAGTCTTGCATTGTGCTTTGGGCTTTGCCTCCTAAATGCCCTAGCCTGCTTTATATCTTCCAGAATAAAGGTCATCACATTCCAAATGGTGGTTCAGATGGAGCCTCACATAGAGGTCAAATCAGTCATCTACAGGGTCCCCTTGATAAACCAGAAGAGAAGAATCCTGACTGCTGCTCCATCCAAGGCCCCTGGCCAGCAGGAAGTAGCTATGATCCGTCCTCCCCCTTTCTCCCTAAGAGCAGTTAGGGTTATGTCTTCAGAGGGGGGAATGATGAAGGTTAGTTAGAAGGCAGGCATGCAGGGACAAAGCCCTCCCCTTCCTAGGAGGAAACCACCCCTAAAAGGATTTATACCGCCCTGGAATGAGCCCTCCACCCTTTCCCAAGAGACAAAAACCTGATTGGATGACAGAAGCAGGGAGGGTTAATCAGATTGAAACAGCCCACTAACAAGCCCATAAAAAGCCTAGACTTATGGGGCGCCTGGGTGGCTCAGTGGATTAAGCCGCTGCCTTCGGCTCAGGTCATGATCTCAGGGTCCTGGGATCGAGCCCCGCATCGAGCCCCGCATCGGGCTCTCTGCTCCGCGGGAAGCCTGCTTCCTCCTCTCTCTCTGCCTGCCTCTCTGCCTACTTGTGATCTCTCTCTCTCTGTCAAATAAATAAATAAAAATCTTTAAAAAAAAAAAAAAGCCTAGACTTAGAAGCTCCAGTGGCAAACCTCTGCATCCCCTCAGTCCTTGGGACCTTTGTACTATCCCATTGCTATCACTCAATAAACCTCGTTTTGCTACCCAATAGAAAAAAAAAAAATCCTATCTCCCTTTCCTTCCCTCTACTTCCAGCTTTGTTCAAACATTGAGTCACTGCTCCCCTGCACAGTGGTGACCACCTCCTAACCGGGTTCCCTGGCTATAGATACTTTTCCCTGGTCAGTCTATTTCAGGTCAGATTGATCTTTTAAAAAATCTTCTTGAAATAAAAATCTTAAAAGAATATAAAGTCTTTGACACGTTTCCTCTGTTTCAGACACCTTCAATATCTCTCTAGTACTGACAGAATAAAGTCTAAGTTCTTGAACTGGCAACCAGAAATTTCTGTTGTTTTAGCTTCCTCTCTACCTTCTGTTCTTATACTTCACATTATTCAGGTGAAAAATGTGATTTAATAATGATCTTTCCTTTAGCCCCTTATAAAAATGAGATATTTAATAATGATTTGCATCTTGCTAAATAGCTTGCTAAAATAAGATTTTATAAAAATGATTTGTAGGGGCGCCTGGGTGGCTCAGTGGGTTAAGCCTCTGCCTTCGGCTCAGGTCATGATCTCAGGGTCCTGGGATCGAGTCCCGCATCGGGCTCTCTGCTCAGCGGAGAGCCTGCTTCCCTTCCTCTCTCTCTGCCTGCCTCTCTTGTGATTTCTCTATGTCAAATAAATAAATAAAATCTTTAAAAAAATGATTTGTATTTCTTGATTTTTAATCTTAAAATAAATACATTCTAGAGATTACATTTTTTAAGAATATTTTCAGTTTCTTAACTATGACAACATACATATTTATTTGAGTAAAAAGTCTACTGTCTTACCATTTGGGTACACTTTTAAGTAGAAGAAGTGATGCTGTGTTCTTCAGTGCCTGGTCAAACACCGACTTTCAAATTGACCCAGACCACATGAGATGTGGTAACATTAGTCCTTCTCTAATAATTCTTCACTGAAATGAAGGCTTTCTAGGATTAGATGTGTCCTGAGTCACATCGGTGTTAGAGATCTCACTTATAGGGTATGTTCAGTGTACTCCCCAATCTGTGTAATTTTTTTCTCTATTATTCTGTAACCCACATTCTCTCTGGTCCAAGACAGTCTCACTATCCCCACTTGCACAATGAAGTAAGGCGATTAAGACCTTGTTGAGGCTAATGAGCATGTAAATAAAAAAGACAAGTCAGATATGAGAATTATTTCACAAGAAAAATTGACAAAATTTATTACAGATTGGTGATTGGGGATGAAATTCCAGGTTGCTTATGAGAATTATAGTGCCACTGACCTGGAATTAGGAGTTAGAGGTTGATTTAGAAAGAAAGATAATGAACTTAGATTTAAACATATTTAGTTGAAATGTGTGATAATAGAATGCCAAAGCACAGGGAGAGAATTTAAGATTTGAGCTCTTAGACTATAACTATCAATTAAAGGCTACAACATTAGAAGTAATAATTAAAATCACAACAGCAAATAAGATCATTCAAGAAGGGACTATACAGAGAGGGAACAGAGGACTGAAAATTGGCCAAAAAAAAAAAAAAAAATCCATTGCTCCTCAATCTAGGTTCAGTATCTATTCAAATATATTCACTTATAACTTCATCTCTATCTCACTGGTATTTTAGATACCTGTCTTTCCCTACTTCCTCAATTTTTGCTAAAATCTCAAGTTAAAAGAATCATGGTTCTTATTCTGACCTCTAGAATCTGCATCTCCTTGATTTCCATTAGCTTTTCTGGACTCTGACCAAACCATTGACTTGATCCTTCACATTTCATTTCCTTCCCTGGTCTTAGTTTCTCATTTGCTGTTCAAGTTTGGAACTGTGATGGTCTTGAGCTATGGGTAATAAGAGAGAAAACAAAAAGACAGTGGAAGATGGGAAAGAGTGATTTTAAAAATGTGAATACTAGAATTATGAGGCAAATTAGAAGTCAAGAAGGAAGTGGGGCACCTGGGTGTCTCAGTGGGTTAAAGCCTCTGCCTTCAGCTCAGGTCATGGTCTCAGGGTTCTGGGATTGAGCCCCGCATCAGACTCTCTGCTCAGCGGGGAGCCTGCTTCCTCCTCTCTCTCTGCCTGCCTCTCTGACTACTTGTGATCTCTGTCTATCAAATAAATAAATAAAATCTTTAAAAAAAAAAGAAGTCAAGAAGGAAGGAAGAAGACAATTAAAAAACTCTTGAGGGCTTATATTATCAAATACAGTATCTATGTCATAAGAATGTCAGAAAATTATAGGAACATCATAGAGACTGCTATGGACTGGATTGTGTCTCTCCACAATTCATATATGGAAGCCTTAACCTTCAAAGTCATGATATTTGGAGATAGGGCCTTTGGGGGGTAATTAGGTTTAGGTAAGGACACAAAGATAGAATTTGGGCCCTCTTGATAGAATCAGCGCCCTTATAAGGAAAAACATCAGAGAGCTTGCTTCCTCTTCTTCTGTTCCCTGTCACACACAACAACACAGCAAGAAGACAGCCATCTATAGGACAGGAAGAGCCTCACCAGTGAACCTAATTGGTCAGATCCGTGATTTTGGAATTCCTGGCCTCTAGAACCTTGAGAAATACTGTTTAAGTCACCCAGTGTATGGTATTTTGTTTGGCAGTCCAGGCTGACTAATATAGGGACTTGCATTATTTCACTTAGGTTTCACAAATTTCTATCAAAAATCATACTTCAGTGTTGATATTTTCAATGTTCAGTAAAAACTGACAAAGTAAAGGTCTCATGGCATTGTAATTTATCAAGCTGAAGATATTTTCATTTGATGAAGTATAAGATTATATTTTCTGAGATTACAATTCTGATTTTAAATTTAAATTCGGTTAATTAATACATAATGTATTATTAGTTTTGGAGGTAAATATTAGTGATTCATCTTCAGGGTTACTTCTGGCTTCTAAGTTCAAAACTAGCAAAACTCAATACCAGCTGGAAGATCTCTCAATAATTTCTGTTGTAGTTGCTTTTCAGTAACATTCATGGTTTCACAGTAAACAAAAAAGATCTATTACAAATGACCTATCAAAGTTATGAAAGACCTTTGTCCCCAAAAGATTTTATTTATTTGAGAGAGAGAGAGCGAGCAAGCACACGCAGGGGGAGAAGCAGGCTTTGCACTGAGTGGGGCTCAAACCCAGGATCCTGGCATCATGACCTGACCCAAAGGCAAACATTTAACTGACTGAGCCAGCTAGGCATCCCATGAAAGGCCTTTTAAAAGATGCCTAGTTAGTGGAAAATGCACAAACCTATTATGCCTCCCTGGTCAATATTTCATAGTTTAAAGGTTTAGTTATTCCTGGATGGCTCAAGGCAATGTAAACGTAGATTTTGTGCCTGTTTCTTGGCGTCATTCTAAAACCAGGGTAGACTGCTGATCAGGTGTGTTCCAGCACTATTATTTTAAGCTCATCCTTAGATACCTTATCCTTTTGCTACCCTGTTCTCTGCCCTTCAAAACAGTAAACTACATTCTCTTTTGAGTTGTCCTGGTAATTGCTATCATTTCAGCTCAGCAGAGGTGACTTAATACCCTAAAATCTGACAATCTTCTAATCCTTTAGCTTAATACTCACCTGTGAACTATCTGGAACTATCACCTGCTGATAGTGGTATGGACTGCTACCTTATGTCTGATTGCACAGGTAATGTAAATTACTAACAAAATTCTCATACTTTTGAGTCGTAGGGCATTAAGTTCTGATAGGAAGATTTTTTTTTTTCAATGCAGGATTTTGCTTGAGATTCAGGCGCCCTTTTTGGATTTGGTTTTGATAATGATATTATTGTCAAAGAACTTTCATAAAGTTCAGGAGCCCCATGGATTAAGGAGGAAATGAGTTGTACTATCACTTCATCCTGTCTTTGCTTTCCAGCTCATTCTCTGCTGCACCATCGTGGCTATTAGCGTGGTTGAGACCTACAGATTTCAGGGCATGAAGGAGTTTTTACTTAAGAGATTGACATCGGCCTTTAGCTTGTCTTCATTACATACAGCATAGGGATTAAAAGTGTCTTCTGACCCAAGGCCTACAGTCTCCTTTTAATCCCCGATGATTTGTTCCATTTGGAAAAAGAACTTCTGAATTTTATCAAATAGTACACAAAGAACCATAGAGTGATTCATGTTTTTGTGTGTGAGTGAAGACTTTTAAACATGCACCCTAGGATGAAATCAATGCTCTTTTCCTCAATAATAAGCAAACCCAAAAAAGTGCAATTTGCATCATTGTAAAAATGAGTCAGGAGAATAAATCAATGTTGGTACCAAGCCTTGTCTTAACATGCAGATAAATGAGATGACTATAATTTTTCAAAGACAAAGGTAAGGCAACCTGATAACTTCCAGAGACCCTTGTCATAACCATTAGAAATGCAAGTCCTAAATTGGAGAGTGAAGTTAATTCACAGAGGATCACAGATGAACTGCAAGGTGAATCTCGGTAATTAGGCATTTGAGATTAATAGCCAAACTACCAACTTTTCTTAGAGGTCTCTTCTTGCCTTCCTTCCTGACTTTCCTCCCCCCTTTTGGTCTCTGTTTCAATATTTCTTCTTTCTATCCCTGTTGAAATACATATTGCATGGTAGTTGAGTTTAGAGTTTTATGGTTTTTTTAAAAAAAGATTTATTTATTTATTTATTTATTTATTTATTTATTTATTTTAGAAGCAAAGAGAAAGAGTGAGAATCCAAGAGTGGGGAAGAGCAGAGGGAGAGGGAGAGAATCTCAAGCTGACTCCCTGATGAGCTCAGGTCCTGGTTGGGCTGATCCCACTACCCTGAGATCATGACCTGAGCCAAAACCTAGAGTTGGTTGCTCATCTGACTGAACCACTAGGTGACCCATGCTCTTTTTTAGTTTAAAATGTGAGTGAAACCTTTAATATTTCTCTTTTTGGAAAAAAAAACCAAACCCTTTCACTTTGAATTTAATTTTTTTTCCTCAGTAGAAGGAGTAAACAGAAGGAGCAACATACGTGAAATACAGAGACCAAAAATGTGGGAAAAGGAGCAATGAAGAGGAAAATGAAGGATAATGGGCAAAAGAGACATGAAATGGATATGAAATGGGACAGGCAGAAGGACAGGAGAGAAGTTTAGGTGGTGGTGTGATGATCAGAAAAATGGGTTAATGAGATCAGAGGAGGCTCAGGTTTAAATTTGGCATATTTGGTTTAACAACATAGACCCAAATTTTATTTCTTTCTAATTTACCACTTTTTACATTATCTCAAGTTATTTAAAATGCAGTGTTGGATAGAAAGAAGCACCTTTAAATGAGGCTCTTAATTACTAACACTGTTGGTTGTTTAAACTGTTAATACTGTGAAGTGTTAGGGAAAAAAGTGAAAATTTTCTCCCAGTATAATTCATGCATGCTTAAGTCAGTGTACAGAGAACAAAACTCTTGAAGTTTGATAACCAAATGGAGTTTCTACAAGTATCATGTTATTGTCTTTTTTATACCAGAAAACCTCTTCTTTTGATAAGAAGTAACAACATTTTCAATAGTATGCCTACTTTTTGTAAAATTTCTATTATTTTTAAAGATTTTATTTATTTATTTGACAGACAGGGATCACAAATAGGCAGAGAGGCAGGCAGAGAGAGAGGAAGGGAAGTAGGCTCACAGAGAGCCTGATGAGGGGCTCGATCCCAGGACCCTGGGATCATGACCTGAGCCAAAGGCAGAGGCTTTAACCCACTGAGTCACCCAGGCACCCCCGTAAAATCTCTATTTTTAAACAACTTCAGTGAAGTGTAATTGACATAAAAGGGCACACATATTTAAAGTATACAATATGACATCTTTTGATATGAAATTGTCCATACAGTCCTCACTCACACTCATTAATTAGCATATCCATCATTGCCAAAAGTCTCCTTCAGCTCTTTAGTAATTCCCTGACACATTTCTTCTCTTCCATGCTCCCACCATCTATGAGGCCACCCTGGTCACTGTATATAGGTTTGCCTTTCCTACAATTGTATGTACACAGAAACAAACAATATTATTCCCTTTTATCTAATTTCTTTCCCTCAGCTTCATTATTCTGAGAGACATCCATGTTGTAGTGTGTATCAATAGTTCATTTTTTATGGCTAAGTAGAATTTCATTGTCTGAACATCATAATTTACCTATTTTCCTGTTGATGGACATTTGGGTGGTTTCTAGTTTTAGCTATTGCAAATAGAACTTCTATGAACGTTTGTGTACAAGTTTCTGTATGAACATAGGTTTTTTTTCCCCTTGGGTAAATATCTAGGAATGGAATGATTAGATCATATGGGATATTTCTTTTTGAAGAAAGTTCCAACAGTTTTGCAAAGTGGTCAGTCATTCAAATTCTCACCAGCAGTGAATTAGAAGTCTTATTTGCATTGATATTTGATCTCCTGTTTCAAGTAATAACTAATTCTAGGACCTTTTAATCCAGCACAGCTTGAAACCACTTTGCAACAATCATGTTTGCTGAAGTAACCCTTGCTCATTTTGTCTAGTCACTATCATTTGAGAACCCTGGAAAAATTAATGCCAAGTATGAATGCTATTACAATTTCAGGAAGTATTTTATACACTTGAATTAAAAATTTAAGGAATCTTTGTTTAAAGAAAGACACGGGGCACCTGGGTGGCTCAGTGGGTTAAAGCCTCTGCCTTCGGCTCAGGTCATGATCCCAGGGCCCTGGGATCAAGCCCCACATCGGACTTTCTGCTCAGCAGGGAGCCTGCTTCCCTTCCTTCTCTCTCTGCCTGCCTCTCTGCCTGCTTGTGATCTCTGTCAAATAAATAAATAAAATATTAAAAAAAAAAGAAAGACAAGAGAAATACTCGTCAATATCTAACAGATAGGAAAGATGATGACTACTTAGGTTTCATACGCACATTTTATCATATGCTCTTAGAAAACCAGTGTCTGTGTTATTTTGGGAACCAAGATTAGCATCCTCCCAATCACTTACATTTTGTATTGCTCTAAATTCATCAGGTTTTGTTTGCTCAGATAACAATAATCAGAACTGACTACTTCGAAAAAAATCTTCTCTGCTTCCCACTGGGTAGAATTATCCTAAATTTAAAATACCCTAAATTAAAAAAAACCCAAGAGATACATATGAGTCCTTCAGTCTCTGTGATAACCTCAAATATCTTTGGCAGAAGGTATTTATGATTCTGGTTTAGATAAGATTAGGGGAGAATTGGACATAGAGAGGATATACCCCACATTCTTAGCAGTGGGATCAGCACTGTTTTGCTCAATCCATCACAAAACCCATTCGTATTTGATAACACCCACATCAGAATTTAAATATTTTTGTTTTCCCCTCTTTTCTTCTCTCTCACTCAATTTTATTATGTCAAAGACTGCATCAATTCCATCCCAAACCTGTATTAATACTGTTTACTAAGGATTTTTAGACATTTCTTTTTTTTTTTTTTAAGATTTTATTTATTTGACAGACAAGAGATCCACAAGTAGGCAGAGAAGCAGGCAGAGAGAGAGAAGAAGCAGGCTCCCTGGTGAGCAGAGAGCCCGATGCAGGGCTTGATCCCAGGACCCTGAGATCATGACCTGAGCTGAAGGCAGAGGCTTTAACCCACTGAGCCACCCAGGCGCCCTGGATTTTTAGACATTTCTTAAGGTTTTATTCTTCCTTAATAATTAATTTTTTAGCTAGAAAGTACTTTCTAAGATAAACAAACTCTCCTGGACCATTCCATGTGAGACATTGAAGTAACTGACATGCTAAAACAGAGTTTGTTTAGAAGAATTATCAAAAGACAGTCTCATTTAGAGTATATGCCATTTAGTAGGTACGGTTATTCTTAAGTTTCCTATTTCCATCTTGGTAGTTTTTCCTGGAATATAGAAATATCTAGCCTAAATAGGATAGAACTTATGGAAAAATGAAGACTTGGTATTTATTAAAGATTAAAATTGTCCCTTGGTTTAATTTATTGCTTTGGAATCACAGAAGGGAGCATACCCATAAGCAAGCTTTGGGCCATTTAAATAGTGCTTGTATTAAACTTTTCCTTATTCATTTAAAATGTTGGCACCTATTCTTTCTATTCCTGTTCATTTCTGCCATCATCCTGCCTGGCCTTAACATACACATGGAAGGAACAGCTAAATGCATGACCTCTCAGCTTGGGGCACTTGTCATCTTTAGTCACCATTTCTTTCTCAATATCTGAACCACAGAATCCCATAAACATCACTGGCTCTAGGTAGGAGAATAAATCACCTACAAGGCCATTAATTCAAATATACTACTCTAACATCACAATCTCCTTTCTCGCCTGTGATCTTACCACCCTGATCACTCATCTGCACCTTCAGTGCGTGGATTATCCGTTTTCTTCCAATTTATCAACCCCCACCTTTCATCTCTTTCTGCCATCTTACACACATTAAATTCTCTCCCACATCTAACATTTTGTTTCACCTCTCTGGAAAAACCCCATTGAAGATTAACTTGGTACATGTTTTCTGCATCTACAACTGAATCATAGAGCACGCTTAGACAATGCCATACAATAAGGATTATTGGTTTCACAGTCCATTTTTGACAATGACTTCAAATGAACTCTCAACACTGCACACCATTTTCTTAGGTCAACGTGCTTCTGCACTGCCACTGTTGGAGGGATTGATCTTAAGTGGAAGAAGAAATCGCTTCTTTGTTATAACGGGAGGAACTATGCTAGAATGGGGGAAGCTATAGATATTTTTGTAAGTTGACAAAGTGAAGATTAAATCCAAGTGGCTTCTTCTTCTTCTTCTTTTTTTTTTTTTAGGAGGATAGCCATCCCATAAATAAGGGATAAACATTAGCTACACGACAGATTATTTTATACATCAAATTAGTCTTTTCTGCCAAAAAAAGATTATTTATACTATTTTCTGTCTGTTATAAATTGTTCTCCATAACAGGTGAAAGGAGAAATTTTTGTTTAAGTTTTTAGCATAAATATTTGTTGAAGCATGTATCTTGACAAATGAGAAAGAGTATTTTGAAGCAGCATTTTGACAAATGAGAAACAATAATGGATATACTAAGCTGGAAATGTGAAGTTTTGAGCTCTTTCCAATTCATCTTTTAACTGATAGTCTTAACACATCATTTTGATCATATCACTTCTCTTTTATAAACATACCACGGGTCCCATTGCCTACTATATCATATTTTGAAACAATGAAACATGGTTGTTGAAATCATCCATTATTTGATCCCGTTCAACCTATTCGACATTATGTTTTTCCATTTGTAACTTTATTTTAAAGGCTTCTGGTCCAGTCTATTACCTGTCTCCTAATGATCTCCCACTATGTCTCTCTCTTTATGAACCTATACTGGCCAGCTCAATTTGGGAGCTGAGCAGCAACAGGTAGTAATAGGTAGAGAAGGAATTTTCCCATTCAAAACCAGCTAATTCATAATCGTGAATTAGATCAGTCCATATGTTAAACATAACATCTGGGAAGATGAATGTGGATCAGGTAAAGAAGAGAATATGGTTGTACTAAAAGGAATTTCCAGAGCTGAATTCCAGAGAGGTCATCAAGATTGGGCATAATAATAATTTAAGGTATTAACCATCACATATTTTGCTCTGAAATCATTCCCTTTGGGCTTGAGGTAATGATTCTCAGGCCAGTCTGAAGGAAAAGATACCAAATTCTCAACCCCTAAATTGAAAATGTCATGGTCTGTTTCTCAGCTATAGAGAAAAGTTTGAAAGTGAGCTACTAGGATATCCACACCTCCCTTAAACTGCCTTCCATCCCTTCACTCTTACCCACAGACTTAAAAAACAAAACAAAGAAACAACAGTACAAACAAACAAAACAGCTTTCAAGCTAGAGTAGAATTGTGCCGGTAATGAGACAAGAAGGATTAGCAGTGAGCCTGTGTGCTCAGTCCCTCTTTTTTCCACTCCCCTGGTAGAGGATTTTATAAGGAGTAACATGATGAAATTTTGGTTTGCAGATCCCATTCTTGTCTGCCATTAACAGCCTAACAGAGATGATGGGGAGAGGCGTTAACAGCACTGTCCCCTGACACTGTCCCCTAGCTCTCCCAAGGACACCAGAAAGGTGTGGCAGAATCCTTGAACTTACGTATTGCCTTCAAGAAAGACACAGAAGGACTGATGGGGGCTGTGAATCCCAAGAGGTCCACAATTCAGGGAAAGAAGACTGTAAAAGACTAGATTTTACCTGGTAACTAGACACTGTGGCCAAAGTACAGACACCTCTGAGGAGATGTGTCAGAGATGGAGACGAAATGTTAGAGACTGGTGTACAACAAGGCAAATTATATTTAGGGTGGGATGTCAGCATGGGATTGGTACTGAGCAACCATGAAAAGGAGAAGAAAGCTTCCCACAGCTGCTGTACAAACTGTAGAAGATTAGAATGAACTCTAGCAAAGAGAGGTTAAGGAGAGTATCAGTTCTATCTTTAAAAAACTAAAAATTATCACCCTTCACTGACTGAAAAATCCTGAAACTGGATTGAGTATACCTGAAATTGACCAGATAAAGTTTCTGATTTCCACTGGAAAGTTAAGATAAGGATACTTTTCAGTCATAACATAACTGAAAAAAGTTGCATTTTGGTACATACAGTTTTATAGGATGTCATGTATATATGAAATGCATTCTAGTTCCAACCAGAAGCTTCAACTTTATTGAAAATTTAGGGAAAAACAGTGTGGGCCTAGCTGTAAAAATTTGAAGCATGACAGATTTTGTTGAAATACGTCTTCCTCAACTGGCTCTCGTTTTCTGATGTGTTCATAGACACAGTGGCTTTCACCTCAAGGTACCCTGTAGGCAACACTGGGCTCTGACATGAAGCTCCCTCTCCTTCATTTTTGTTAATCTTACTCTCAGTGTGTCTTTCCTCTGCCCGAAGACCTCCTTTGTCTCTTTCTCAACATATCCGTAATGAATTCACTTTTTCTACACCTACTTCATTTTTAGTCTTCACCTATGTTTTCTTTTTTTTTTTAAAAGATTTTATTTATTTATTTGACAGACAGAGATCACAAGTAGGCAGAGAGGCAGGCAGAGAGAGAGGAGGAAGCAGGCTCCCTGCTGAGCAGAGAGTCTGATGCGGGGCTCAATCCCAGAACCCTGAGACCATGACCTGAGCCGAAGGCAGAGGCTTTAACCTACTGAGCCACCCAGGCGCCCCTTCACCTATGTTTTCTAAAGATATTAATGAATATCAATATGGAGGAGGAGTGGGAAAATACAAAGATGATACAATAGATTTAGATTCAATCTCTCAGGGAAGGTTGATGAGTGGGTATGAGCGATCTTAATACAATTTAAGAAATGATCTGTTAGCATTATTGTCCAAGTGGGTAGAAATATAGAAGATCACTTGTATAATTCTGTCTAGTTAAGTCATAGAAGATTTTCACAAAAAGCGAAATTTTAGTTGCTTATAGATGGATGAACAGAATTTCCAGGTTGATGAGAATGGAAAGGACATTTCCAACAGTAATGCAAGTTATAAAAGTTATTTTAAAAAGTATAAATGTTAGTAAGGCTGTTATTAATTTTTTTAAAGATTTTATTTATTTATTTGACAGACAGAGATCACAAGTAGGCAGAGAGGCAGGCAGAGAGAGAGGAGGAAGCAGGCTCCCTGCTGAGTAGAGAGCCCAATGTAGGGCTTGATCCCAGGACCCTGAGATCATGACCTGAGCCGAAGGCAGAGGCTTTAACCCACCGAGCCACTCAGGCACCCCTGTTATTAATTTTTTTTAATGGCAAAGAAGGAATATAACCTGTGATTTTGAAGTATAAAGCAACAAAATAACAAATAAAAAAACTATGGAAAAACATTTAGGGACACAGTGAAACATTGTAGGTAGGATGGCTGGATAGATTTGAGGGGGCACATGCACCCCAGTGTTTATAGCAGCAATGTTCCTAATAGCCAAAATACGGAAAGAGCCCAGATGTCCATCAACAGATGAGTGGATAAAGATGATGTGGTATGTATGTATATATGTATATGTGTGTGTGTGTGTGTGTGTGTGTGTGTGTGTGTATAAAACTCAGCCATCAAAAAGAATGCAATCTTGCCATTTGCAATGACATGGATACAACTAGAAGGTATTATGCTAAGCAAAATCAGTCAGTCTGAGAAGACAAATACCATATGATTTCACTCATATGTGGAATTTAAGAAACGAAATAGATGTACATAGGGGAAGAGAAGGAAAAATAAAATAAGATAAAAACAGAGAGAGAGAGAGTTTTAACTATGGGGAACAAATTGAGGGTTGTTGGAGGGGAGGTGGGTAGGGGTTTGGAATAACTGAGTGATGAACATTAATTTTAATTTTAAAATTAGAATTTTAAAAATTTAAGCTTTTAAACCATACTTCACTGTTGGTAACATTATTTGAACTTAATCATAATATATGAGTAACTTATCATTATTTTTTTTCTATTACAGAGATGAAAGGTAAGTTCCTGGTTCGTAAAAGTGGTCTACCTATTTTCATCTCTAATTAGTCTGACATACAAAAAATTCTTTACATCTATATAATCCTGTTTTAAATGAAATCCCAAAGATTAACATTTATTAGGCCTCCAGCTTTGCCTCTCTTTTTTTAAAGTTATCAATTTTTATTTCCACTGCTATACTTCTATTGATATTTTATTTTTTTTCTACTTTGCTAACAGCCATTTTCCATTGGTTAAATCAACTTGGACCAGCAGCAAGACACACACACTGACAACCATAACAATCATAACTGGATTACAATATTAAGATCAAGTTGTGGGTCTCTCGTATCTGGAAAAAATTTAAGAATTGTTCCATAGTTAGAACTTGAAATAATAGGAAATGGATCTTAAAAATTTTTTTTCAACTCCTTTTGGTTCTTTATCAGGTGGGATGAGAGTAAAAGAAGCAGCCAATTTGTTGGTTTACCACTACAATACCATTGCTTACTCTGATGATTTTTTTCCTTCTTAGACTTTACCTTTTAGTATGCCTACCACACGGAGGGGAAGGAACAGAATTTGAGCTTCTAAGGGCAAGGTCCTGGCAATAGTAATATAATCCAAAGAGTATTGTAATAGCCTGGATATAAAGCCTTGGGTGAATACTTTGAATACTTACATTTACACTCACGTGGGTGGAACTGGAGGGAATGATGCTGAGTGAAATAAGTCAATCAGATAAAGACATTTATTATATGGTTTCATTCATATGTGGAAAATAAGAAATAGCACAAAGGATCATAGGGGAAGGGAGGGAAAACTGAATAGGAAGTCATCAGAGAGGGAGACATACAATGAGAGACTCTTTATTTATTTATTATCTATTTATTTTCAGAGTAACAGTATTAATTGTTTTGTTTTTGCACCACACCCAGTGCTCCATGCAATACGTGCCCTCCCTATTACCCATCACCTGGTTCCCCAACCCCCCCCCCCCCGCCCCCGCCCCCGCCCCTTCAAAACCCTCAGGTTGTTTTTCAGAGTCCCTAGTGTCTCGTGGTTCATCTCCCCTTCCAATTTCCCTCAACTGCCTTCTCCACAATGAGAGACTCTTAACTCTAGGGAACAACTCTAGGGTTGCTGGAGGGGATGGGGGATGGGGTAATTGGGGGATGGGCATTATGGAGGGCATGTGATGTGATCAGGGTTTTATTGCAACTGATAAATTATTGAATTCTACATCTGAAACTAATGATGTAGTATATGTTGGCTGATTGCATTTAAATTAAAAACAAAACAAAACAAAACAAAACAAAAAACCCAGACAACTCCAGCTGAGCAGGATGAAGGCAAATCAAAGAAAAGTCAGAGATGGAAAAGAGCTGAACCCTTGGTAGGGAGAGTGACAGAACCCAGCTAGACTTGGGAGTTCTAGAGTAAAAGAGACCTGGGTCTTAATTCCTAGCCAGAAACCATGAAGTTGATAAAGTCCCAATTATTTCCTACCCTTTTGCCATGCAGTGACAATACAGTAGGAATGACAGACAGCCTTATTTAGATAGAGTGGCGCTGACTAGGCAGAACATTTCCTGGAGTCCCAGAGTAGCCTGTGACTTTTCCTATGCTTCTGTAAATGGTGTGGACCTTGGATGGTAGACAGAGACCTGAGGAATTGGAAGGGGCTTATTATTTTAAATTATGGTAACAGAAGACTACAGGTAGAGCCAGATGGGCTGAAGGACTGATACCACATGGAGTTGGGGGCATTTACATGGAGGTCAGCAGAGAAGACTAAAAAATGTCGGGATGATGTCAGCCAACCGATGGCCAAACATCTCCCCTAGATTCGTGTTGCACCTCTAAATAGTGACCTTAAAAATATATACTCTACTGAAGAGAAGGAGTAAGTAGAAAAAATCCTGAACTAACTCTGTTTAAGCACAGATGGCTGAATTTAGTCAGAACTGGCTAAGTCTTTGTTTTCTACTATGTGGAAAAATGAGAACTTGAAAGAGAAATTGTTAGAGTAAGAAAAAAAACTACTCTTGTATAACGAATATGAGACTTCAAAAAGCGAACATAGTGCATTTATTGCCAGAAACAGGTAAAGATCAATGTAAAAATAACTGACCTTTGGGAATAGCTCCAGAAGCATAATATTCATTGAACTTAGGCAAACCTAGGGTATGATTCATGAAAACCACAGAGTTACTTAGAAGAGATCAAGGCATGTCTACTATGAAACACTGTCAGGTGTTAAAAATTCTCATACTGCTAGAATAGTCCATTAGACCTTGAGCAGACAGGGGGACTTGTGTTGCATTTCAGCCTTCCTCCCATTGGTGGTGGGCATGAGTGAGACGTGACATGGATATGATGGAACTGAACAAAATCTCAGCTAGAGACGCCTGGCTGGCTCATTTGGTAGAGTGTAGGACTCGAGCTTGGGATCATGAGTTTGAGGCATAGAGATTACTTAAAAAAAAAAAAAAAAAAAAAGTTGAGGTAGAAGAAAATCAGGGGGGTTTTGGGCCAACTTTAGATTTAGATTTAGGATTCAAGTACCACTCCTAGCTTCACCAGTAACTCATAACTTCAGGAAAGTCTCTGTTTCCTCACCTATAAAAGCAAAAGTGTCAATCCATGATGTTTCTTTAATTTTAGATGTTTGGGAATGTTAGGGAGGAGGCAATGTGTATGACAACAGATATAAAAGTATAAGCTTTACTTTTCAGTAATTAAAAATCATTAATGGGACTGCTTTTATTTTCCATTTTCCCTTTGGGGCTTTAAATAAACAAAAACAGAAAAAGTGACATTAAGCATAACTATATCCTTGATCTCTGGTCTAGGAAACACCTAAAATTTAGGATAATTAGAAAAACCCTCAAATTTAAAATAACCCTTAATTTATTTCAATGTCTAGTCAATGTGATTTCTCCAAGATGAGAAACAGTTGGCGCCTAGTAGCGATTGTTGGTTTTTGGTTTTAGACAATCTGGAAGAAAAGAGGCTAGTACACAGTGTTCATTAAATGTGTAATTCCTTCCTTATGCTGAAAAATTTCCCCTCTTATCTGGATCCTCAACACTCTCTGTACCTTTCTAACTTCCTCACTTAAGTGATGTACTAATGGGCTTAGCTCTATGTGGAATTTCTCTGGCAATGTAGATGGTAAACTATACAGAGAGTAAACTCAGGGTCCTATTGACTCTGATAACAAAGTTCGAAAAAGGAGACCTTTCTTGGTGCTTTGCAAGTAACTACCTGTGTAAACACACCCACTCAGGTGAATAGCACACTCATCAGAGGGCAGATGGATTAAATACCCTCTTAACGTGGAAAAGAGGAGCAAATGAATGCCAAGATGAACGAAATCTTGGAAATAAAAAAATAAGAGCGACCAGGATGATAGTGTTGTATGAAACTTCACTGTGGGGAGAAGGTCACTTCTGTAGGTAGAATTTTTCTACCAGTATGTTTTGATGACCAGTGCATAGGGGGTTAGAAGAATATTTTAAAATTCATTTTCCTATCAGCGTTTACAAAATCATTCATTGTTGTGATATTATTATTCAAAAAAGATAACATGTAGTGCCAAATATTGCAAGAGAATCTATTTCGTAAGAATACTGGATATGCTCTTTCTTCCCTCCCCCTGACTCTAACCCCGGCCCCAGGTTAGGTGATCATAAGTATTTACAATAAAAAAATACCACTGCTTAAAAATTCTGTAAATAACTCAACTGAGATTTAAATGGGATTATTTTAAAGGTCAATAGATATAAATGGTTCATAGAATGATAACTCCTTGAGACATGAAATCTCGTGTCATTTTCTTCTGAGAATTATTAACAGTTTAAAATGAAGTGGAAATACGGAAAGTCACCAGCTCTTGGCAAAGGTCAAAGATGAAGATCTCAAACTCAATTTTTCTTCTAGAAACAGTGCCCCCGAATGTTACATTAGCCCTGAGAAAGTCTCAGTTGGTCTTGGAGAAGATGCTTCTCTACAAATCTTTCAGTTCCTCCCATAGAAATTCCTTCTGCTCATTCCCACAGGATTTGCTCTTCAAGCTTTGTTTAGAGAGAACCTTGCCTTTGGCATGCTAGCCAAGTGGCTGGAAGCTCTTTGCTTGAGTGGCGTGGCCTGCCCTGGGAAAGGCCCTGTATTCGGATTGCTTTAGTTTACCTCTACTGGGATCCAGATACTATCTCATCTGCTTGTCTCACTGTTTCATGGAGAACATTCAAACCATTTCCCCACGGTGGCTCCTGTGGATCTTCTGAGTTGCTCAGAAAAGCTGTTGGCAGTTGTGTGGCTTTTCTTGATGTGTCCTTGTTAACAGCCTGGCTCACCTTGTTCTGAGGTTAGAACATGAGGAAATGCCGTGCTTGTCTTGGCAGGGTCTCGGGATGCCTTTTCCTGCAGGCTGGTGTCCATAACAAAGAAAATAGGCTTTTTCCATCTGTCATTGGAATGGAGATCGCAAACAGAGGTAGCATCAATGTTTAGGCCATATTCTCCTCCCCAAATATGAAAATTTCATATTGCAGTTCCGATGAAGGGTATGTGAGACATATATTATGAGCTAACTAACATCGTATTGGCCCGGGCCCCCATTTTGGCTATTGCTATGGCAACCATCAGTGTGAGGCTGTAGCCTGAGGCCACCTTGCTTCAGCTGCAATGCTTATCTTTTGCTTTCTGTTTTCTGTTTGCTTCCCCATTCCACCTTTTCATACTTTGACCAATGGGGATGGGAGGTAGGCGGTAAACACTCTTTACTTTCACATCTTTGAGCAGATAATCCGAGGTGCAGTATACATAGTTCCTCGAAGAGTTTCCAGCTCTGGTTGCCAGATAAAATACAGGATTCCCAGTTAAACTTGAATGTCAAATAAACAATAGATACTTCTTTTTAAAAGTAGAAGTATGTCCCAAACATTGCATGAGGCGTACTTAAAAAAAAAAATGTTGTTTATCTGACATTTAGTTTCATCTAAGGGCTCCTATTTTTATTTTCTGAATCTGGCAACAATATTTCCAGTGGAACTAAGACTTTGTTGTCTGTAGTGGTACTCAGGGCAGCACCACACCCTTGGATCAGAGTTACTTCTTTCCTTACTTCATTCCTTCCCAATCTGCCCCTACCCCAACCCCCGCCTTCCATACTCAGAGAAATTACCCATATGCAAGCTTTTGTCTCAGGCTCTATTTTTTGAGAAAGTCAAGTGAAAAAATAGGAAGCTCTGTGGATGATAGCTCCTTGGGTTGTAAATATATAAACTCTAGCGCACTGCGAAGAACTGGGTTTATAATTACTTGGTATTTTCTGAGTAATCCACATGTCATTTATAGTTCCTGTCTTTTGAAATCAGGATAAGATGGGGGTACCTGGGTGGCTCAGTAGTTTAAACCTCTGCCTTCAGCTCGGGTCATGATTTCAGGGTCCTGGGATCAAGCCCGGCATTGGGCTCTGTGCTCAGCAGGGAGCCTGCTACCCCCTACCCCCACTGCCTGCCTGTGATCTCTGCCTGTCAAATAAATAGATAAAATCTAAAAAAAAAAAAAAAAAAAATGAAATCTGGATAAGATTGATTAGAACTACCCATGCTCTGTGAAAGTCCAAAGCTGCCCTCTCACCCACAGATGTATGTCCTTTCTGAGATGCTTATACTCTGCTGTAAACTCTAGATACTGTGAATTAGTTTCATTTGTGGATCATCTCACCAACCTACCCATCCTGGTTTTTCCTGCCTGTGGATCATCCAGATACACAGATCAGCTCTTCCCTCAGTCCCCAACCAAGGATCAAAAGCCAACCCCAAGTACGGACTAGCCAACCTACCAAACAAAATTACACAAAGAAATGATAAAAGCAGTAAACTTGATTGCACATTTGGGTGTCAAATTAAACATCATAAAACCTTTTTCTAAAAAGTTTCTTTGCCATCACTGGGAATTGTTCCCTGGGTTTCTTTGTCAGTATAGTGCTTCGCGCTGGTCTCCCAATGCCCCTCTCCACCCTCCCTTCCCAGTTCTCCTGAGCCCTTAGCACAATGCCAGGCAAAGGCTGATGCTTGGTAGGTATCTGTTGATTCTAGATGAATACCGTGCTTTTTATGCATACAATTTAACCCAAAACTTGCATGATGTTTCTTCTTTCCAAAACATATACTTAATTATGTATATGGGGAGGGAGAATGGCTAGCAATTATGAAAACTTGCCAAAAAAATTGAATTAAGAATCACCTTAGGTTGAGAAGGCAGTAAAAAACATAGAAGAAATCCACCTGTGTATCAACAGAATATTTCTCATAGCATGTAACATTCATTAATTTTATTATTTTATTCAAAAATACTCATTAGAGTAAATTCTGTGGATTTAGGTTAAATGGACCTTTAGTAGAAAAATAGCTATTGAAGAAAACAGCAATGATCACATCTAAGTACTGATAACTGGAAAAAGAAAGTATCAAGAGATATATTTTATGCTGTTGGCCATTTATGAGATTCTGTCAATTAAGAACCATACATGAGGTCCAACTACTTGGTTCATAAGAGTATTTTTTTTAAGGATAAAATTCTCTAAAAGTATATTTTTTAATCCCTTCTAGTTTTTCCCTGGCCCTGGTATTTTAAAATGTTACTTTATTGAACTTAAATTCTTTTTTCTTGGATTAATTCCTTTGTCCTGTCTCTAAATTGACAGATAAATAAATATTTTTTCCCAGCCTTATTTAGGTATAATTTTAAGGTGTACAAACACCTTGGTATATGAGTTTGATATATGAGTACATTTTGAGATGATTATCACAATTACATTAACTGACACATCCATCAACTCACATTGTTACCATTGGGGGGGAAGGGTGAGAATAATTAATATCTACTCTCAGCAAATTCCAAGAATACATACAGTATTATTAACTACAGTCACCTTGGTATACCTTAGATCCCCAGAATTTACCATGAGGGTTATATAAAACATCTTACTGAATAATTCTTAATAGTAAACCTATTTAAATGATTAGACAACTGTAGGTAAAAGAATTGGAAACCACAGGCAATCTGACATAAGGGTAAATTACCTCTAAATCAGGCCAACAGAAACTTGTTTATTGTATCATGGTAAATAATAAAATTAACAATAATATTTTAGAATAATATTAAGGTTTCTATGTATGTCAGGCATTGTGCTAAATGATTTACCTGCCTCTGTCTCAATATCCTTGTGCAGAAGGTGCCGGCCGGCATGACTTACATTTTATACAGAAAGTAAGTAGTTGATCTATGTCCCTATAATTAATAAGTGGAAAAAAAAAACAAAACAAAACAGAAGTCAGATCAAGGTATAGTTGAACTCAGAGTCCAAATGCCACATTATTTGGGAAATAGGGTCTGAACTAAATGGGTGGGGCAAATGGGAATGGTCAGGGTTAGGTCTCTTGGTAGTAGAATGAGGAATTGTTATAATTAGTTAGAAGTCCATGTAAAGTTTATTTCAGTTGCCCTTTTTTTGCCTCACTACATATTGATGAAGTTCTTTTTTATAAAATTTGAACAAAGTGGTCATAAATCTTGCCTCGTCATAAGTCATGTTCTGTCACTGCTATACAAACATGAAGGAAAAACCTGAATCTTTTAACACAATTGATGTCCTGACTCCTGGTTTGAAGTTTAATTTCCTATTTCTGTTCGCCTCTTTGGAATATCTGTGGTTAGTTTGGTGACTAAGCTGATGAACTACGGTTGCTGCTTTGATAATGATTCAATCTCTGTTTAGTTACATCAAAAAAAAAAAAAAAATCCCGGCTCCAAAACAAATCTTGCAGAACAAAGGCAAGTTAGGAGAAACACTATACGTTAGAAAAAGTCTTTGCATGTTATTGCCGAGATAAAGATAAAATAACTCTTTGGCATTGTTCTAATATAGGAGTCATTTTCTTTAGGGTCTTTGAACTCCAGCTTCTTAAATATCTTTAATGTTTGTAGGCAAGAGATAATGCTCGTAGGTAAGAGACACATGGCAGCGGCATTCTATTTCTGACTTCTTCTTTTTTTTTTTTTAAAGCCCAAGAGAAAAACCCGAAGCTCTGTGTTAGAAGGATTCTGATACCTCTTCATGCACTGTGGAGATAGTCACCTTCATATCCAATATATAAGGAAATATTTTGCATTCTGCTGCCATCTCTGGGACTGATTATTCTCTTAAGCAAATGACACCTCCTATCAGCTCATTTCTTGAGCATTAGACTTTTGTTTGCATGAATTCAGTTTTTCATATTTTTTAAAAATTTGATTTATTTGACAGAGAGTGAGCGAGCACAAGCAGGGGGAGCAGCAGAGAGAGATGGAGAGCAGGCTCGCCACTGAACAGGGATTCCCCCCACCAACCCCCGCTGCCATGTGGGACTTGATCCCAGAACCATGGATCATGACCTGAGTAGAAGACCGACGCTTAATTGCCTGAGACACCCAGACGCCCCAATTTTTCATATCTTGGAAGAGAAACCTTACTGTGGATGGTATACATAGTTAATTAACTAGTTAATTAACTAACCCACGGGGTTAGTGTTGATTCTGTCTGTACAGGAAGTCGGTTTGAGCGGCATGGTCTTTGTTCACGGCATTGTGCAAGAGATTGGGCCCAACCACTGCAACCCAGAATCAGTTATTCCACCAGGAACTGAAAAGATTTCCAGCTGCTGTGAATGGAGTTGGGAGTGACACAAATCTTGTTTAGAGAGCTTACTGTGTGGTGCTAGAGAATTAATCTTTGACTGTAAACCTTCTTCTCTTTCCTTAATCAGATAAACTGTCTGGCCTGAAAACACAGGTCTTTTCTTTTCACAGACGGCTCCATTTTCTCCCCAAAGGAGATTTTGTCCAACATAAGGACATAATTCTGTCCAAGAGGAAAGCATCTTAGACTTGTATAACTTTATTCTTCTTCTCACAATCGTGGCAAATAGATTGTTTTTTAGAAAAAGTTGTTTTAGGAAAATCTGAGGTGAGAAAATAATTTGCATCTTCCTCCTTTGGTCAATTATAACTAGACTAATTTAGTTTTTTAAAAAGGTATTTGTCTCACTAGTTTTTCAATAGGAAATACAAACATAACCTAAAATGAAAACAAAATATCCCTTCACCATATCCCTAATACATAAGTAAAGATTCATTGTAATGGTACAGGTATAACTCTTACTATACAACATGATAATATATTTTTTATTTTAGGTGGGTTTTTTTTTACTTGGCATTTGAAAATATTTGACTTTTTCACATCACTCTATGTGACTGAATATTTTTCATTTAAAAAGATATTTTAATGTAATGACAAAATTTTTACTTTTTTCAGTCAATTGTTCACCAAATGTGTGACAATTACATCACTTTTTTTCTCCCCTCTTCATTCTCTCCCTTCCTTTCTTTCCTCTTCAGTGTTTTTAAAACTGCTTTGGATGCTAGACATATAAATAAGTATATTTTTTCTTATCACATCATAAGACAGTTTTATGATATTCCTGTGTCTTTTCTAATTGCTTTCTTAACAGATGATGCAATTTATTTCCTTTACTTTCAAATAATTTTGTCTATGAAATATCTGCTTATAATACTATTTATAAAAAGGGAGATATGTAAGGAAGAGAATTAGGTACCCACTGATGTTATAGACAGCTTCTGACATGAACTTCAATGATCCTCACCTCCTGGTGAGGTGAATTTTGTGAATTCCCTCCTCCTGAGTAACTCTCCTCTAACTAAAAGAATGTGGTAGCATTGAGGGGATATAACTTTTGTGATTAAGTAACAGAAGATTGGGACCTCTGTCTTGTTAGCAGACAATCTCCATTACTGGTTTGAAAGAAGTAAGCTGCCATATTGGAGAAGCAAGGAACTGGGTGGCCTCGGGCAGCAACCAGCAAGGAACCCTCAGTCCAGCACCCCTCAAAGAAATGAGTCCTGACAACAACCATGGAAGCAAGCTTGATTTTTCCCCAGTCAAGAGGCCAGAGGAGACCTCAAGGGTTGGATGGTAATATATTTACCACCTGTGAAAGTCTGAAGCAGAGATCCCAGCTAGACTCAAAAATTCCTGACTGGGTTCCTGACTCATAGCAATGGAAGGACAATGAATGGGTGTTGTTTAAAGCTGCTAAATTTGGGGGTGATTTGTGACTCAGCAATACATAATACAATTGATAACAATTCATTGTTTTCAACTCTTTATTTTAAAGAAAGAAATATATTTCCAAATTAAAATTAGGATAATGTAAACATGGTTTTTTCCCCTGATTTTTTTCCATACATTTCCATGATGCTAAATAAACCAACAGAGGGGTGTCTGGGTGGCTCAGTTGGTTAAGTGTCTGCCTTCGGCTCAGGTCATGATCCCAGGGTCCTGGGATTGAGCCCTGCATCAGGCTCTCTGCTCAGTGAGGAGCCTATTTCTCCCTCTGTCTGTCACTCCCGCTGCTTGTGCACACTCTCTCTGTCACCGAAATAAATAAAATCTTTAAAATAAATAAATAAACCAACAGAACCAGATTTTTTAGTGGTGATATATATTCTATGATTGTATAAATACACTATAATTAATGAAATTATCCATGGTTAGATTTTTAGTTTATTATTGATTTTATGATGCTAAATAATTCTGTGAAAAAAATTCCCTACATAAATATATTGCTTATCCATTACCTTTTTTTTAGCTTATGAATCTAAAAGTGAATTACTCAGATAAAAAACATTTTAAATGCTCATGACTGGTACTATCAAATCCCATCATTCTGGGAAGATTGCCTTGATTTTTTATTCCTACCAGAAATGTGTGAGAGAATCATTCCCTTGTTATAGACCAGCAAACACTGGATTATAATTACTTTTCTTACTTACCAATTTGACAGATAAATTTTACTTATGTTAATTTCTAAAAATAATTGATCACATCTTCACAGTTTAATTAACCATTTGGGTGTTTTATTTTTAGTAAAATTCTGGCTCATATTTTGGTGATTTTTACATCGTGGTATTTATCTCTTTCTTTCCTGATTTTAAGAATCTTCCCATATTAATGATATGTTTGTTAGATAGTATGCAAATAGCCTTTTCTCAATAATGTATCTTACTTTAAAACATTGCATTTTAAAATAGCATTTGTTTTGACCTTGATTTTTTTTTTAAGATTTTGTTTATTTATTTGATAGATGGAGAGAGATCACAAGTAGGCAGAGAGAGAGGGGGAAGCGGCTCAACAGAGAGCCCGATACAGGCCTCAATCCCAGGACCCTGAGGCCGTGACCTGAGCAGAAGGCAAAAGCTCAACACACTGAGCAACCCAGGTGCCCCTTGACCTTGATTTTAAACAAAAGTTACCAGATATATTCACATTTCTAGAAGCATTTCCTTTGTTTCTCTCCCATCCACACACATTCATTGTTGACATTCCACCTAATAAAAATAACAATGTCGAACAGTCTGTATTAAAATCTGTGTCCTATGTAGAGCATATTTTATTTATATAAGCCCTGTAATATACATTTCTCATTTGATCTTCATGACAACCCTGTCTACGTAGGTATAGAAGGTCTTATCATCCCAAGTTTAGTAATGGTTTAAATATAAATTCAGAAAAGTTACTTAAAGCTACAGAGTTTAATTATTGGTAGAGTTGGACACAAACTGTTTTCTGACTTTACATCCAGTACTTTTCTCTTCATGGTTGTTCTCTATACTGTGTGTCCAGTATTATTTTAGGTATTGATGGCTGTAGACAAAGGAGGAGAGGGAATTAATGCTTATAATGTGCTAAATGGCTTATGTACATTAACTGGTTTAATCCTTACAACAATACTGTAAGTAATAATTTCCTTATTTTCATAAAAGAGGAATAGAAGTCTCAAAGATTTGCTCACCCAAAGTTAACTAATTAATAGAGGTTTATTCAGCTCCTTGGCAGCTTGTATTTAAAGACTATGATCTGCTTTTTTGTAATTTGGAGATGGTTTAGTGCAGGGAGTAAGTGAAATTTATTATAGAACTGTTTTCTCGTAATACTTCTCTTTCCCCACCATCTTTGCCATTTCCTTTATAGGACTTTTATGCATAAATAAGGCTTCATTGGGACTGAATTTTTTACCTAGTTAACATCCAGTCTTTGGGTAAGGCTTATGTCACACGTTGCCACCACCAAGACAGTTCAAGCCTGTCTTGAAACTTTTTTTGTCCTCACTCAGACCAGAGGCATATCTCCATCATGGTACTCACCTCATTGTATTTCTATTTTTCTATTTGGATACCTGCCTAACCACTTAAAAATGTGAATTTCTATAGGTCTTGGAGGACTGCAAATGATTCACGTCGAATTCTTCTTGCTTACCATCGTACCTGGCTCATACTGGGCGCTGCAGTAATGTCAAACGGACGAGTAAGAAAAAGAATGGAATGGCAGGGATACCCCAGACCACAGGAGGATGCAGCTGGCTTGTCGGTGCCTCTGTAGAGCACAGGAATCGTAGGTGCTTAGGATACACAGTCTCAACATCTGCTTGTTTGGGAGTCCTATCAGAAAAGGTCAGAAAAAAAATTTGTTTTAGTTCCCTTCCACAGTGGGTACCTCTTTGAAGTTTTGAAAATAAAGTTAAGAAGAGTAAGATAAAACAGCAATTTAAATATGACATCTTAGATTTAATGACACTTCTGGGGATCCCATAACATTCTAAAAGAAAAAAAGGTGGGAAATCTGCCCTACAAATGATAACACATCTTAAATTTTACTGTTTTTCTTGGATAAATTTAAAGTAGTCATATACTCCATGAATGAGCATGGATATATGCATACATACATATGATATTCACCATATAGCTTAATTATGGGGTGTAGTAGCTCAAATACTGAATATAAATGGTAATTTTATCATTTTTCTTCAGTTTCTGCAAGTAGAAATTGGAAGCAGTCATAATTATCATCATATTCTACAGGAGAAAATTTAAAGAGCTTTTTCTAAAAAAATACTGAAAATAAAAATATGAGGTACTAATTCTAAATACAAGAACAACTAACAACTATGAAATCCATTCACTTCTTGGTCTGTGATCCATTTTTAAATTAATACAGATGAAATGAAATGAGCATAGCACAGAGCAATCTTCTCTTTAGCGGGCTTTCTGACAAAAATGGCTTATCTTCGAACTTCAAAATACTTTTCTGAAAAGACGTAAACGATTAAATTAAATCAATAATTCAGACTGAATAATGACATTAAAAAAGTTAGGTACGGGGTAGTTAGTACTTGGCTTCGTATGGGCAATGCTAAGGAGTTGAACTATGTATTTGCATTTGCCCCATTTGAAATTGTATAATTTGGAAAGAGGGAAACATTTCTTGACAAATCAGCTGGGTCACTGCCAATTTTGATCAAAGAGAAGCTTCTGGCAGAATACTCTAAATCCCAAAGATCCTTGGGATTTATAAACCAGTTATAAATTCTCTGCTGAAGAATTTCGCAAATACATGGAACACGTTGATACTATTAATTAATGAGCAAAGCTTAAGAAAAAAGAAAGGATTTCAAAAGGATGACACTCTTGAATATGAATATTGATGATCCTACTTTAAGGTCAAAGAATATATATAATAAATATTAATGGATGCCTCCTTTTTTTCCCAAAGAGATAAAATATCACTCTCAGAAGAATTAGATTTTTAAGTAATTCTAATTATGGTGTTCTTTAATTCTCAACGGAGTCCTATACCCTAAAAAATCTGAAACATCTGTTTGACTAATAATTCCAATTGTAACGGTGCTGTACCCACTGACCACATGCATGCTCTAGCGCCATCTAGCTAGATTCCAAGGGAATTCATTACAACTCAGTTTTGCTTTTAGTCTGCAATTATTCCAACTTTTGTTTTCATCTTTTAATTATACTGTATTATTTAGATTTTTTTTTGGTTTCCCCCTCTCTTTAAACATGGCCCCCGGGATCTTTTTTCTTATCCTGATTTAAATAGTCTAATGTGGTAAATGGTGTCCCGCTCCTAGGAAGGGGAATTCGTTAGTGATAAATTCCTGGCACATCACCAAAACATTTGTCTCTATTATAAACATGAGGCTCTGATGAGGTTTGCATTTTTGGAAGATTGTTCCATGAAGTTACTAAAATTCCAAATTTTATTGGAAATAAAGAAAGAGGGGCTTATTATTATTTTTTTGACAGTTAAGACCAGGTGAAGGTAAGATACTGGCTTCGGTAATACACATTTCTCCAAAGGTCACCCTTGGCAGGCTTTGAGTACCAGGTTGAGGAAGTGGAGAGAAAATGCAGTGAGACACTGGGGGTGAAGGTGGGAGTGATCCACTGGAGAAGCGAGGACGGCTTTAAAGAGGAGAGTCCTAAACAAAACCAAGAAGCTTGAAAAGGAGGGAGGGGGTAGAAAGAGGAGATGGGAGACACAAAATAGAGAAATCGAACCAAGGGACAGACAGGTCAGTCTGGGGTAAAGAAAGTATAAGAATAAAGGAAGTCCAACAAAGAATAAAAAAATAAAGAAAGAATAAAAGAAGAAAGCTGAGAATAGGGATTTGTTTTCACCTTCACAGTTAACATTCTTATGTGATACGACCAATTTGAAAACCAGGGTCCACAAACTGGAACCAAATCAACATTGTTGGTAGTTAACTAACCCACTAACATTCACGGTCTTGATCTTCATTTGCTAGACAGAAATTTACACGAGTTGACAATACAGTTTGAAATAAGCGGCTCGTCTCCTTATCTCCCTTCCATCTTCAGAGTCCGTTTACTTCTACAAAAGAAAAAAAATTTAAAACATTGAGATTGACTTTAGTAAGTACTTTACATATTACTTTTTTTCATAGTCAGAGATGGTGAGATGTTCACAGTTGCCCAAAATATGTTGTTGACAGATATTCAGAGCTTCCTCCATGAGCATAAATTAATAGTACTGTATAAAACCATATTTCAAATGGCTTTTCTTACAGTTGTCAATGAGTCAGCTCATCATAATAGACACATATGCAAAGGTGTTTGACAGTTCCTTAATGGAAAAGAATATAAGCAGAGCAGGATCTTTACAAGTACACTGAAAAAGCAAACTATGTTAGAAACAATATTTAACCTACGTCTTTAGTGTTTTTAGAGTTGCATAATAATGTTTATTAAAACTGAAGTATAATTAACATAGAGTATGCTATTAGTTCCAGGTGTAAAATACAATGATTCAACAATTCCGTACATTTCTCAGTGCTCATCAAGGTAAGTGTACTCTTTTTTTAAAATTAATTAATTTATTTTATTTTTTATTTATTGGACAGACAGAGATCTCAAGTAGTTGGAGAGGCAGGCAGAGAGAGAGAGAGAGGAGGAAGAAGGCTTCCCGTTGAGCAGAGAGCCCGATGTGGGGCTTGATCCCAGGACCCTGGGACCATGACCTGAGCCGAAGGCAGAGGTCACTCACCACCCAGGTGCTCCAGTAAGTGTACTCTTAATTCCCTTTTTCTATTTCACCCATCATTCCCCCCACCCTGCAAACACCAACTTGTTCTCTGTATTTAAAAGTCTGTCTTTTGTTTATTTGTAATACTAATGGTTTTGTAAAAATTACTTAACCATTTCTCATTTAATGAATGTGTCCCATGATTCTGTAAGACTTTCTCTTTGATATTTCTCAGTGCTACTTTGTGTCTCTATGATTCACAATCTCCCATTTGGTTTGCCTAACTCTCCAGCTTCTGTGCAGGAAACACTCTATCATGAATGCTATTTGTACTACCAGGAGACTGGTTACTAATCCTTGCTTGGTTATGAACTGATAATTAAAGTATGAGCTGGTATTGGGTTAAGACTTACCTCCCCATAAACATTTTTCAGAAAGAGATCTATATCTATCTATCTATTTACCTATCTAATCCTTTATATTTTAAACAATAAGATAATGTTTTTTCCATTCTACAAGAGACCCAGAAGTGGGTCAGTTTCTAGAGTAGGTAATGCAACGGCTCACAGATGTCATCAAGGACTCAAATTCTTTCTTCCTTTTTTTCTTCAATATCTTCAAAGTCACCTTCATCCTTAAACTGATTTTTGTCATGGTCATAGATTGTGGCTGTAGATCCAAATCAACAATGGTCAGAGGAAGATGTACTCAAGACTTTTAGATCCCTTTTTTTTTTTTTTTTTTTTAAAGAGGCGAAAAAGCTTTCTCAGCAGCCATCCAAGAGACTTGTTCTAATGTCTTGGTAAGGATTGAGTCACATGTTTATTCCTTATCATGGAAAGGGGTGTTTATAATGATGGGTTAACAGTGGCTCTCAGTTCTGCCTGCATTTGAAAGTTGGAACAACTACTGATACCTGAATCCCACCCTCAGAGATCCTGGGACATTGAGTGTTTTAATGGAAAGATAAATTGAAAGGGATTCTTAAAGGAAAGAAACCTTCAAGAGTTAAAGAAATAAAAAAGGTACAACAGGGGGTAGAATACGTATTTTTATTTTTATTTTTTTAAAAAGATTTTATTTATTTATTTATGTATTTGACAGAGAGAGACACGGTGAGAGAGGGAACCCAGGGAGAGAGAGACATAGTAAGAGAGGGAGCTGCAGAGGTAGAGGGAGAAGCAGGCCTCCCGCTGAGCAGGGAGCCTGATGCGGGGCTGGATCCCAGGGTTCTGGGATCATGACCTGAGCCAAAGGCATACACTTAACCACTGAGCCACCCAGGTGCCCCAGAGAACACATATTTTTAGATGAAACTTCCCCTGTCACCACAGGGGTCTACTGTTAAGGCAGGAAAAAGTTCAGTCTCAAGAAATGTTGGCATCATCCCCTTCAATCCTCTACAGAGGTTTGCCAATAAGGCTTGTGCTGTGTGGCTAGAGAATTGCATGAATATGAAATTATGAATATGAAATTATGGCTCCTTCAGCTCTTTGGCCTGGGACTGACTGTCTCCTAGACATCTGACTGCATCTGTGAACCCACAGAACGCCCTGTGTGCTTTTGTGCACAGTGAATGGGTGAGAGCAGGCTGACATCCTGCTCTCCCTGCTTCTAGGTCCTTCACTCTGGCACCAGACTGCATCTCTTTGAGGTGCCTTGTGGGACAGTGAGGCCTTTGTGGAGGACGACAAATACAAACCATTTCATTACTTCTCCTCTCTAGCTAGAATGATGAATTTTGGCTTATTTATGACAACTGAAAGGAAAAAATTAAAATGTAAAATCTGTTATACTCTGTACAGTCCTGCTTTATTTAGATTGTTTTCTTAGGACACCTTACTATATACTGTTTGATGTGCTGTCCAAAACATGGAAAATTTTCTAGCTTTTTATTCCAAAGACTCATAATAAGGTAATAGAGACTATTTCAGTGTTTTCTTATTATAAAAACAATAGCTCAGGAATGGTTCTGTGGTACTCTTTCCTGAATGCCTGATAGAGATCCCTAGCTGTCTAATGCATGTATTCATGATTCATTTACTGAAGTTTTAGAGTAATGAGTCCTGACTTTTAAAAAATGAGGAGTTCTGGGGCACCTGGGTGACTCAGTGGGTTAGCACACTTGCCTCAGGTTGTGATCCCAGGGTCCTGGGATGGAGCCCTGCATCGGGCTCTTGGCTCAGCAGAGGGCCTGCTTCCTCCTCTCTCTCTGCCTGTCTCTCTGCCTATTTGTGATCTCTTTGTGCCAAATAAATAAATAAAATCTTTAAAAAAATTAAAAATGAGGAGTTCTGAGTTGTTTCAGTTGGACTCCTGCGGACAGATAACCTCCCCAGAAAAGCAGAAACACAAGACCAGATGGCAGTTTTATTTCTAACCCAGAGCTTCCTAATAACCAATTTTTTTTTTTAAATTTCAGGAAAGACAACCCTTATGATTTTCTCATTTTCCTCATGGGTACAAGTAACACTATGAAAAGTACTTCATTTTAATTCCTCTCCCATCACAGCTATGAACAGGCATCGCATGACACATTTTATAGGCATTATCTCACTTATTGTTCATAAAGACCCAACTGAGTTAGGCATTTTGCCCTTGTTGCAGATGAGGGAATTAGAAAGTAACATGTTCAAGGTCACACAGCCAGTAGTGGTAGAGCCGGGATTTGAATCCAAGATCTAACTTGAAAACTAGTGCTGAGATGGGTTTAACTTGGAAGCTACCCTTTCATCAGGTGATATGAGCACTAAACAAATGGATAGATGATAGAAAGGTAGACAGACGGACGGATGGATGGATAGATAAATGTGTAAGTTGTTGGTTTGCTACAATATTGGATTACCTAATATTAGATTTGTTGCTTACTGAATATTTTTAAAAAGTTAACTTCAAAAATATATATTGGCCTGGGACACCTAGATGGTTTAGTTGATTAAGTGTCCAACTCTTGATTTCAGCTCAGGTCATGATCTTGGGGTCCTGGGATTGAGCTCTATGTCTAGCTCTGTGCTCAGTGGGGTGTCTGCTTGAGAATTCTCTCTATCTGTCTCGCTCTGCCCTTCCCTCATCACACACACTCTTTCAATTAAATAAATAATAAATAAATAAATAAATAAATAAATCTTTAAAAAATATATCTATATATAGGGCCTATGAAGGGATATAATTATTGCCAGCTAATAATAACAGCCACTACAATAATGACAATCATTAGAATTAATTGTACACTTACTATGAGTAAGGTGTTCTGCTAGGGACCGTATATAATAATAATGATGATGATGATAAAAAGAACAATAGTACTATCATTACTACTACCAAGTAAGAACAAATAGTAATTAAAATTTATTTTAATTTGAAACGTCCCAACTTCTTTTCCAAATACTTCACATGGATATCTCAACCCTTCTGACAACCATATGAGGGGGGTTCCATTATTCCTTTCATTTTTCAGATGAGGGAGTGGAGGTGAGTAGATACGAAGTACTTTTCTTAGGATCATCTAGCTGGTAAGCAGCAAAGCTAAAGTTTGAACCCAGGTCATTTGAGTCTAAAGTCATGTATTATACTACATGATGTGAGGAGGTCATTGAAATAAAAAAACATGTATGATGTGGTCACTGAAATAAAATAGTGTTTCTTTAAACTCAGCTATGGTTTCAGGGCATGTGTGTGGCTCACAGATTCTGCTTGAGATTCTCTCTCTCCCTTTCCCTCTGCCCCACCTTGCCTCAAATAAACAATTGAATTAAAAAAAAAAAAACAGCTATGATCTCTTTCACTGAATTACATTTAAGGATAGTCATTCTTGTGGTGGTAAGACTCTAGGTCAATATTCAATAACAAATATGTATAGTGTTAAAGAGATGAATTGCCTAAATTAGATTCTCTTAAAAGTCTCCAGAACACATTGTTTTCAATATTATGCCCTATGGACAGGTTCACATAAAGTAGTTTCATAAATACTCCTTCTCAGATTTCAGCAAATCTACTTTCACTTTTTTTTTTTTAAGAAAGAGACTCTTTTTTTTAAAAATTTATTTACTTGACAGAGATCACAAGTAGGCAGAGAGGCAGGCAGAGAGGAAGTAGGCTCCCTGCTGAGCAGAGAACCCGATGTGGGGCTCGATCCCAGGACCCTGAAATCATGACCTGAGCCGAAGGCAGAGGCTTTAACCCACTGAGCCACCCAGGCGCCCCTCTATTTTCAGTTTTAATGAAATTTTGAATTTTTGACAATAAACTTAATAGAGCAGAACATAGAACCAGTCTTTCCTCAGAATCAATTAAAATCTAGGACAATACATTTTATTTTTATGTGAGACTGTCATTCTTAAATTTTAAAATTTGAGTATTTCAGTGAGTTTTAGACTTAATGGACTTATTGATTTGTCTGTAGAGTTTGTAAATGGGTGTACCATGTTTTTGTCACAGTTCACTGCCACTGATGAAAATGCAGCCGGGGACACCTGGGTGGCTCAGTGGGTTAAGCCTCTGCCTTCAGCTCAGGTCATGGTCTCAGGTCTTGGTCTCGGGTCTTGGTCTCAGGGTCCTGGGATCAAGCCTCACATCAGACTTTCTGCTCAGCAGGGCGTCTGCTTGCCCTTCTCTCTGCTGCCTCTCTGCCTACTTGTGATCTCTCTCTCTGTCAAATAAATAAATAAAATTTAAAAAAAAAAGAAAGAAAGAAAATGCAGTCGGTTTTTATACCTACTAATCTCCCACAGATGAGCAGAAGGCTACTCAGGTGGTTCTCTTTGTTGGCAAAGATGATTCTACTCAATTCAACATGGAATTCAACCTGCTGTGTTCATTGTGTTAGGCTCTATGGTGATGCAAAGATGGGGCTGAGCGCCTGTTTGTGAGTGGCTCAAGCCAGTGGTAAGGTGGAGCCTTCATAAAGGACTCTTACTGTTGGCTGGTTAACGATATGCACACTGTTAACAGTCAAGCAAACCCAAGTGCTTTAAGGATATGTGATTGAGAGAGTTTACTTCTGATTGAGGAGGGGTTCTGGGAGGTGTTCTGTTTGTTGTTGTTGTTGTTTTTAGAGATTTTATTTATTTATTTGACAGAGAGAGACACGGCGAGAGAAGGAACACAAGCAGGCAGAGCAAGGGTTGCGGGGGAGAAGCAGATTCCTTGCTAAGCAGGAAGCCTGATGGGGGACTTGATCCCAGGACCCTGAGATCATGACCTGAGCCAAAGGCAGACGTTTAACGACTGAGCCACCCAGGCGCCCCTCTGGGAGGTGTTTTAAGAAATGGAATTTGAACTGGATTTAAAAGTTATTATGCAAGACTTTAAGGTTGGTATATGGGAGGGAAGATCATTAGCAGGAATACAAGCTTTGGAACCACACATACAGGCCGAGCTAAGAATAGTAGACCAAACTCTTTTCTCTGTTGACATTGGGTATGTTGCCTCACCTTTTCCCACCTTAGTTTTCTCACCTGCTAAAAGAGGACTAATTATTTTCTTCACAGAGCGTTTCTCCCCCTCTCCAGGATGGGGGATGGAGAGAGAGAGCGAGTGAGGCGTGCACACACATGTGACTTGGGGAAGGGCAGAAGGAGAGGGAGAGAGAGAACCCTAAGTAGACTTTGTGCCCCGTTGATTTCACAACCCAGCGATCATGACCTGAGCCCAGACCAAGAGTCAGATGCTTAACTGACTGAGCTACCCAGGCGCCCCGATTCATAGAACTTTGTAAGGATTATATGAGAACCTAAAAAACGTGCCTAACGTAGTACCTGAAATGTTATAGGTACTTGGTAAACTGCATGAGCATACACAGACCACATGACACACAAGCACTCAAGAAATAATGTGCCCACGTGCATACAGGTTGTCACATTTTCAGTATTTTATTGGAGAATTGCTAATCGATAGTCAGAATTAGGGGAGTTTTGTTTAATTTTTAGCTATGTCTTCTCGCCCCTTAAGTGATTCTTACATGGTTTGGCAGTCCTCCTTTGATACTCGTAAGAGGGATCCTAGATTTTCCTGGAAATTCAAGTTGCCTGGGAAAAGAGGGAGTTCTGAGGTGAAGATATGGAAAGTGTACCTCAGGCACAGCGCTTTTTACAAATTTGGAAGTCTGTTTCCTATGTAATAAAAAGCAGAAAGCAAAATCTATTTATTTTAAGAATGACTTACTCTTTTATGTGGGAGACAAATACTGTTATTACTGAAAGAACGGAGCAACCATTGACCTGTGAATGACGGTGGTTACCTAATAGTATGCAGAGTGGACAGCGAGTCCACTGGAAAGCAGCCCAAGGTGGAGAAGGGGTGCCATAAATGAGAACGCTTTCTTCTCCGAGTTCTCGTCTACAGAGTGAAGGAGCCTCGCTTTTACATTAGATGAAGACTTCACAGAGGATGTCTGCCCCGAGATGAAGAGGTTTTGTTCTCTGAGTGGACCGACTGAGAGGCTGGCTGGAGGGGGGGCCACCGCCTCGTCTTTTTGAATGACTAGAAATGTGGCACGGTGCCCAGAAATGAGGTCAGAGCCTTTGGATGTGGAGGAGAGGTTTTTCAAGATTTTTTTTTTCCGGTGTGATAGGCTGACTCATGGGAAACAAATCAATTCCACAGGAATTTGTCCCTGAACCTAGGTTTTTTCGTTGAGGAATCAATTCAGAGAAAAAATTGCTTATTTATTTTGTCTTAATGAACAGTTTACCCTGAGTAATATTGGGTGACCTGTAGGTTAATCATATTCTATTCAAGTATCTCTCTTTAAAAACACTACTATTATTCTGTATAAATTTCTTTTTTTTTTTAAAGATTTTATTTATTTGACAGAGAGAGAGAGAACATAAGCAGGGGGAGTGACAGGCAGAGAGGGAGAAGCAGACTCCGTGCTGAGTAAGGTCCTGGCCTCAGCAAGGTCCTGGCCTGAGCCCACAGCAGACGCTTAACCAACTGAGCCACCGAGGTACTCCTATTCTGTATAAATTTCTAAAAAATAAATATATCATGAGGACCTCTTCCAAAGAATGCTTTTTGACAAGATGGAAGTTGGGAATAATTATATTAAATATAACCTATCCTAAGAATGTACTATTAAGAATCCCTCTTTAGGGGCACCTGGGTGGCTCAGTGGGTTAAAGCCTCTGCCTTCGGCTCAGGTCATCATCTCAGGGTCCTGGGATCGAGCCCCACATCGGGCTCTCTGCTCAGTGGGGAGCCTGCTTCCCCCCTCTCTCTGCCTGCCTCTCTGCCTACTTGTGATCTCTCTGTGTGTCAAGTAAACAAATAAAATCTTAAAAAAAAAAAGAAATCCTCTTTAAACATAACTATATTAATTAATTTTATTCAAATAAATATTATTGTCATTTAGTTAATGCTAGTTATTGTCAATATTATTAATATACTCCTATTTAATCTTAACTACAGTAATGAGCCCTCTCATTAAAGAGTGAGTGGGTATTTTAAGTGGCATACACTTCACAGTGTTTCACTTGTAGGATATGTTCAGAAACCAACCATAATACTTAATGGGGAAATTTTTAAATATGCAATTTGTAAATTAGGAATTGCCTGTATTGTTTTAAAAGTAATTAAACTGAATGTGAGGTATTTTTCAGTAGTTGACATGGTGGAATTTTAAGTTTGTTATTATTGAGAGCTTCACATGAATGGTTTAGTGGAAAATAAGATTTTAAAATGTTAACATTAAAAAAAGAGGGACTAGAATAATCTTGGTGGAAATTCTTACCAACAGTTTGCGTTTAGATGTGAATCTTGATTTTAGGATATATTCTTTTAGATAATATAGAATCTAAACGATGTTCTCACAAAGCTTTTAAAATGTATTTAAAATGAAAATAAGGAAGCTGTGATAAAATATTCTGATTCCACAGTCAGTGAAGACATTTTTATTGGTTATAGAATAAGAGTTTGTTTTCTTAATGACACTCTGGATGGTTATATGTTGTGGTTTTTTAGGTGGATCTGCTGTTAAAATGTTTGCCAACTTCTCCAAAAAATAAAAGGTATTGTTTAATTTCTTCTAGTTCAAACATAGAAATTTTAGAGAACTCAGATAAGTAACTGCCTATTTCCTATGAGATTCACCAAGAATTGTATTAATTTAAAAATTATATATAAGATGGAGAAATTCCTGGGATATGAATGAATATGCCAAATATATATTTCTTTTAAGAATGAAGGAAATACTGCTTCCATAGAGATATAAGTGGAAAAGAAGTTTGAACTACTTTAGAATGTTATATAGAAGGTATGTTGAATGCTTCTACTTAGACAAATATTCTACAATTTTCTGTGAACATTTTTTTAAAGCTGTCATGAACTATCAAGTATATATTCTATAAGTACATTCTGGAATATAGTCTATAGAACATAATAACTTAGTTTATTTGATAATGACCATAAGAAACTATTTTTATTACAGAGACCGGCAAAGGGAGAATTAAATTTCAAAATGGCATTTGATTCAACTTCTATATACCTTATGATGTTTTGAGGGCCATATTTAAATACTTCTATTTATATACTTTATAAATAAATCAGAAAATTAAAAAAATAATTAATTCAAAGCATATTTGAGGACTTTGGGGTATACATTGTGAAGAAAAGAGATTTAAAAAAATGCCTGCTCTTGTGAAAATTACTTTTAAATTGGAGGAAATGGATAATAAACAACATAATAGATATATAAATCATGTAGTTTGGTGCTAAAATCTATGAAAGCAGGGAAAACAAGGCAGAGTACAGGAGAATGGGAGTAAGCTATTTCAGGAAAACAAATTTTTTTTCTTATGTTGGTTGCTTGTTTGCTAAAATAAATAATATATAGCAGCTCAAAATCTCGTGGTAAAATGGTGCTCGTGTGTAAGGCAAAACGTGATATATAATGCAAAAGAGAAATAATCTTTAAGTTCTTTCCTATGATTCTATGATTTCAATCTAATTATGAACATTAATCATTCCTATACCACATATTTTTTATATTCCAGGCCCTGTAATTGAACACAGTGAGCGGTTATAACCTCCTTGCAAAACTGGATATCAGATTAGTCCTTATGCCTGCAGTGCACATTTTTGAGGTAAATATGTGATAAATTTCATATATACATAAAGACTTAGATACATTCATTGCATACATTCATTGCATCAATGTTTTGAAAAATAGAAAACTGGAAACAGGCCAAATGCCCATCAATGGAGGAACGGATAGATAAATTATGGCTATGTTGGAAATTACGGAGCAGTTAAAACATTGAGCTAAGATTACATATATTGTCACGGAACACTCTTTAAGATATGTTGTTAAGTTTTGAAGAAAATAAGTCTCAAGGCAATGTGTCTAGTAAGATGATAATGGTAAACAAATTCAAACAAGATAAACTATGTATTTTGGATGTATGGTAGATCACTTTATTTCCCAACTCTTCCCTTTGCCTCTGTAATAGAACTGGACATTAACAGCATTTCTATATGAAATGCTGACATTGTCACATAATGAATTGCTGTAGTTATTTGTGTCTGTTTATCCTTTGCCCATCGTCTTCCTGGACATAGACTGTGTCTTGATTAATGGGATGCTAGAGGGCAGGATGTGAGCAGAAGCTTTAAATGTACTTGTCAGGTTTTGCCTGATCTCTTATACATCTACTGTCTGCCACGAGAACTTAAATTGATCTAGAGCCTGAAGCAGAGTTGCCCTCGCTGTCCAATAATCCCTTGGCCAATAAAAATAAATGTTCTAAGTCAGTGATTTTTGAAGTTGATCATTATGCAGTGTTATTGCTACAACAGCTGATCAATACAATATGTTTGTGTGTGAGTCCTTAGAAAAGATCAGGAATAATAGTCACCAGACATTAATCTTTATCTCTAAGACTTCAGATTGGTTGTAAAGAGGGAATTAAAATTACTTTTTATACTGTTGAGTTTATTTTAATTCAAGTTTTGAGTAAGTGATATACTTTTTATGTTTCACACATCAAAACAATATTATAAATAAACACTAAAAAGATTAGCTCCCACTCCTTCTCTATCCACCCCATTTCTGCCACCTATACGTAGTAAGTTTGTGCCTTGTTAATCTATTCAAGTTCTTATTGACAATAAGGCAAAAAAACAAATGTATTTTCTTATTTTTTCCCCTTTAGTACCTATGTCTTATTCTTTTTTTTTTTAAGATTTTATTTATTTATTTGACAGACAGAGATCACAAGTAGGCAGAGAGGCAGGCAGAGAGAGAGGAAGGGAAGCAGGCTCCCTGCTTAGCAGAGAGCCTGATGAGGGGCTCAATCCCAGGACCCTGGGATCATGACCTGAGCCAAAGGCAGAGGCTTTAACCCACTGAGCCACCCAGGCATCCTGTATGTTTTGTTCTTGATACTGATTTTTTTCTTGCATTTATTTGTATGTAATAGGGATCTTGTCATTTCAGTACACACATAATTTACTCCTTTTTTTAATTTTTACAATTGCATAATATTCCACAGTGGGAGGTAACTTAGTTTTTTCAACCAGTCCAATATTTGTTAGGCATTTGGATTATTGCTAGACCTTTTCTACTACAAAACAGTGTCCACAATGAATAATCTGGTACATATCATTCTATAAGTGCAGAACCATCTGCAAATATAGTTCATCTTTTCTTTTCCAGTTTTTATGCATTAAATGTTTTCTCTTGTATAAATATATAGCTGAATACATTTAATACAATGTTAAATAGCAGTGTTAATAGAGGCCGTCATTTTCTGATTCTTCCAGTGTTTTTCTCCTTAAGAAAGATGCTGGTGTTTGGTCTGGCCTGATCTATAATCATGTTGTATCGATTGGGTTCTTTGCAATAGACAGTTAAAGATTGTTTCTCAGTTCACACACTTCTGACACCAAATGTGTGAAGTTTTCACTCCTGGCAATTCACCAGTTCTCTGTAGACACCAACTGGATGTCCCTACAGTTTGATTCTATTCTGACAGTAACTGCCTAGAGCTAAGGCAGAGCCCTCAGGTTATATGCTCAGTCCCGTGGGGCGGCCTCACTTCAGATGCCAGTTGCACATAATGGGTTCCTAGGTTACTTATGCTTTTGTCCAACTTGATTACAAAGTGGAGGTTCCCATGACTTCCTCTTCAGGTTCTATAATTTGCTATTGCATGTTACAGAACTCAGGGAAATACTTATTATTTCTAGTTTATGGTAAAGGCTATAAAAGACACAAATGAACAAATGGAGAGGTACACAAGGTGAGGTCCGAAGGGTTACGTGTGTAAGAACTTCTGTCTCCGTGGAATTTGGGTGCATTACCTTCCTGGTATGTAGAGGTTTTCACCAACTTGGGAGCTCTCTGAACCCCCTTATATAGGATTTTTTGGAAGGTTCCATTACATAGTTGTGCTTAATTAAATCCATTGGTCATTGGTGATTAAGTCAATTCTCAGCTCCTTTCTCCTCCCTGGATGTTGGAGAATGGGGCTGAAACTTTCAACCCTCTAATCCTAATCTAATAATGATTGATTCCTCTGGTAAGCAGCCCCTATCTTCCAGGAATCATCTCATTTGCTTTAACTCAGGTATGACTTTGAAAAGAGCTTATTATGAATAACAGACGATGCTCCTTTAGCTCCTCCCACTCAGGAAATTACAAGGGCTTTAGCAGATTTTATGCCAGGAACTGCAGATAAAAAACAAACCTATATTTCTTATTATATCACGATATCTTATGATGTCACAATACAATCAAACTAAGTAATTAATGAGAGTTTAATGAAGAGAAGCCTTTTATAAAATGTTGGGCAGTATTAAGGATACCCAAAAGGGATGGTGACATTTATGGAACCAACAATAGTGAGGTGGCATGTCACTCTTTAGGACCAAAGGGAAAGTAGGAAATGGAGGTTCTGGGAACAGAGAGCTGTAGGTGAGAGCCTCCCGAAAGAAACTGCAGCCTTCAGTAAGAAGTCACTTTAACCCTGCAATCTTGTCTAGCTGACTTAATGCAAACAGAAACCACAGTTGTGAGATGCCTCTGTGGTTCAGTCGGTTGAGGTCATGATCCCTGGGTCCCGGGACCAAGTCCCGCATTGGGCTCCTTGCTTAGTGGGGAGCCGCCTTTTCTCTCTGCCTCTGCCTACCACTCTGCCTGCTCGTGCTCTCGCTCTCCAACAAATAAATAAATAAACCCTTTAAAAAAAAAAAAAGGAAAGATAGAAACCACAATTGTATGGCTACTGAGAACCGTGTAAATCAGCCTGCCATGATAGAAAACAGGATGAAGAAGAGGGAAAGTGGATCTAGAAGGCTCAAACAGAGATGACCCAGCACACATATTAAGTAAGTATCCACTGAATCCTTTTTTTATTGAATGTTTTAAATTTAAGAATGGAATTGAATTTGTTAAGTTACATTCAGTATCCATGGAGATGATCACAGGATTTCCTTTATAGCGCATCTGTATAATAATGAGTTTTATTAAGACAATGTGTTAGATTTATTAATATCAAGCCATACCTTCATGCCTAAATCTAACTTTATGCCTATGGTTTTACCTCTTTTTAAACTTCATAGAAATTGAATAACAAAATATGTATTTGCTTCTTTTGTTTACTATTTTGAGATTCATCCATTTGTGTATATATACGTATAGATATGTTTTATTTGGTGAATATTCTATCCATTCTGTTGTTGAATATCTTTCTACTGTTGAATGTTCCAGCTTAGGCTATTAAAAATATTGCTGCTGAACATGCTTATAAATGCCTTTTAATGTACATGTGTATGTATTTCTATTTACCTAGGAATAAAATTGCTGGGCTGCTAGGAGCGCTTATTTTAAGCTTTACTAGACACTGCTAGGCAGTTTCCAAAGTAACTGTACCAGTTTACACTCCCAATAGCAATATATTAGTTCTCCAGTTGCTCCATATTCTTGCTAACTTCTTAATTTTAGCCATTCTAGTGGGTTTGAATGGTATCTCAATGTGGTTTTATTTTAATTTCCCTCCTGCCTAATGAGGACAGATATCTTCTCATGTGTTTATTGGACATTTTAAAAAGAATTTTTAAAAGATTTTATTTATTTATTTGACAGAGATCACAAGTAGGTGGAAAGGCAGGCAGAGAGAGAGAGAGAGAGAGAGGAAGAAGCAGGCTCCCCGCCGCCGAGCAGAGATCCGGATGTGGGGCTTGATCCCAGGACCCTGGGATCATGACCTGAGCCAAAGGCAGAGGCTTTAACCCACTGAGCCACCCAGGTGCCCCGTGTTTATTGGACATTTACATATTCTCTTTTTTAAAGTGACTATTCAAGTTGTTAGCTGATTTTTCTATTGGGTTTTTTTCTCTAATTTATTTTTTGAGTTCTTTATATATTCTGGATATGAGTCCTTTGTCATATTTTTTTGATTATATTCTCTTACATCTGATTTTGCCTCTTTACATTATTGGGATTCTTTTTGGCAAATATACAGTCTTAATTTTTATGTGGGCTGGTTAGTTAATGTTTTGCCACATAGCTACTGCCTTTTTTCCTATTTATAGTTTTTGCTTTTCCAATTTAAAATTGGAATATTGGAATATTGGAATTTTTCCAATTCTTATCCTGAAGATAAGAATTATTCTGTTTTCTTTTAAACTGCCCTGTCCAAAACCATAGTGACTATCTACATATAGCTACTTAAATTTAAATGCAAGTTAATTAAAGTTAGATTACGTTAAATAAAAAATTCAGTCTCTCCACTGCTCTAATAACAGTTCAAGTGCTCAGTAGCCACAGATGGCTCAATGGCTACCCTTGTCGGATACAGCAAATAGAGACGATTTCCATTGTCACAAGCATTTCTATTGGACTGTGCCATAAAGAAAGTGGGAAGGTGAAGAATTAAGCTAGAACGATATTCCTCTAGGAACTAGAAGTTCTGGGGCACCTGGGTGGCTTAGTCAATTAAGTGTCTACCTACGGCTCATGTCATGGTCTCAGTCAGGGTCCTGGAATTGAGTGCTGCATCAGGCTCCCTGCTCCGTGAGGAACCTGCTTCTCCCTCTCTGTCTGCCTGCTGCTCCCTCTGCTGTGTTCTCTCTCATTCTGTCAAATAAATAAAATCTTTAAAAAAAGAAACTAGATCTCCTTATATTTGATTTTTAACAGTGAGAATTAATCATGTTACTTTTATAATTAAAATAAGAAAGAAAAATTAATTTATTTCATAAGTTTTTTTTGAAAAGAAGCAGGCATGATTGTAGGTATGTTGTAATCTGGTACCTAGACAAATCTCTAGATCATTTGACCTATAAGCTAACAGGAACACAAATTTGGTATTTGACTGATCATGATAGAGCCAAATCCCCAAACAGACTCCTATTGCCACATAAAGAAGTTTAAGAAACCTCCTCCAACCATTCTGATTAGTTTGGAGGCCACACTTAAATGGTTCCACTTTAAAAATCTCCTTAATCTAAAAATCTTTACTCCTCTTTTTAACATATTTTCTTTTATTTTCATCTTTAGTATATTAAAGAATTTTTTTGTTTTTTTTTTTCTAAAACAGCTGATAACTTTTTCTTTCATTGTAAAGTTCATAGTTGTCTAGAGATTATAAAATAGTTTTGAGGCAAAAGTTTACAAATATTTTCCTTGGTTCAATTTTAAATTGATAAAATTTATAAGTTGGATTTTAAGTAATTTGTGTGATTTTTCGGTGTGGACCCAGATAGGAATCCAACAGTTAATGACTGCCTTCTACTTGATGAACTCCTTCAGAGATTAAAGGGGAACTTGTTAGCCACTTGGAAAATAAACAGGTTGGTTAAAGCCCATGTAGTCCTGAACTATTCTGATTTCCAAAGCTACCTGTCAGACTTTGAACTAGAGAGAAGTGACAAGCTGAAAGGACTAAACAAAGATTCGCTTCCTGAAGGGTCTACTGACAACGATAAAACACTTCATTCACAGATAGCCTGGGTGTGGGTGTTTTACCCTAAAGATAACAATGCAGCTTTCATGATGGTTTTGCAGCATATTTATATTTTGGTAACTTAATTTTTCTTTTCTTTCTTTCTTTTTCTTTTTTTTTTTTTAAGATTTCTTTATTTATTTGAGAGAGGGAGAGGGAGCACACATGCAGGAGCTCGTGCATGCAGCAGGGGGAGAGGAGGGGAGGTGGGGTAGGGATGGTGAGGGGGTGAGGGGAAGAGGTAGGAGAGGGAGAAGGAGAGAGAATCTGAGGCAGACTCAGCGCTCAGTATGGAGCTGTCCCAAGGCTTGATCTTATAACCCTGAGATCATGACCTGAACCCAAACCAAAAGTCAGTCACTTAACCGACTGCACCATCCAGGCAACTTAATTTTTCTAAGCAGAACGCAGTCTACATTTTCTCAAACAAAACAGAAGAATGTTGAAATCTGACAAGTTCTCTATAGTACATACTTCCAGAGCATACTGTATGCTCTTCCAGCACTTTCCACAGTTGTAATGATTTCATTATTTTGAAATTGTTTGCCTAATATCTGTCTTTCCAGCTACACTGTCAGCTACAGAGGAAAGGGCCGTGTTTGTTTTGTCTAAAACTATCTCCACTTTTTTTTTTTTTAAGATTTTATTTATTTATTTATTTGTCAGAGAGAAAGAGAGCACAAGCGGGGAGGAGCAGCAGGCAGAGGGAGAAGTAGGCTCCTTGTTAAGCATGGAGCCTGATGCAGGACTTGATCCCAGGACTCTGGGATCATGACCTGAGCTGAAGCCAGATGCTTAACCAACTGAGCCACCCAGGTGTCCTTATCTCTACCTCTTAATACAGTATCCAACCGTCTGTGTATACTAAGGCTATGGGAAGCTTAGAGTTTAAAACTGCTGATACACCTGGGTGGCTCAGCTAGTTAAGTGTCAGACTTGTGGTCAAGCTTACTCAGGTCATGATCCCAGGGTCCTGGAATCTATCCTGCGTGGAGCTTCACATGTTGGCCTCCATGGTCAGTGGGGAGTTGGCTTGAGGCTCTCCTTCTGCCCCTTTCCCCTCCCATGTGTGCTTCTTCTCTCTCTCTCTCAAATAGATAATCTTAAAAAAAAATAAAACTGCAAATAAGCACTCCAATGTTTGTAGGTTTACTTGGACTCTTATTCTAAGATGGTTTTTCAAAAGCTTGCTCAATAGAATTTCTAATAATTGTAAACCTACTTCCCCCCCGTAGTACTCTGCTTTCTGTTATCTTTTTCTCTTCTGCTCTTTCACTGACATTACTTTGTCTCCTCTACTAGACTGATTATCTTTAGTGCCAGGGTGTAGTATTTCCAGTAGGGACTCAATTTTTCCTGATTGATTAATTAACTGCTTGGTTGAATATCTAAAAAATCACCAATCCATTTTTTTTAGCATAAATATATAAATATCCTTATTGAGTGAGCTTCTACCAAGAAAAAAAAATTCTTAAGCAAAAGTTACACTTTGATTTAAATATATTTACTCCAGTCCTCTTAGTGGGGAAACAGAAATTATGAAATATTTAATGTATTATAAAAATGTGAGCTATTTATAAATAAACTCAGCCAGAACTCAATATTTGTAAAAGTGTTATTTCCATTTAAACACTGTCCTTTTTTTTTTTTTTTTGATATTATTTATTTATTTTTGCAAGACAGAGAGAGAGAAAGAGAGCACATGCATTAGTGGGAGGGGGGTGCAGAGAGAGAAGCAGAATCCCCACCAGTGGGGATCCTAATCTAGGACTTGATCCCAGGACCCTGGGATCAGGGCCTGAGCCCAAGGCAGATGATTAACTGACTGATCCACCAGGCACCTTTCGAAAGAAACTGTTCTTAAAGATAAGCCTAAGTGCACCTTTTGGGACTGCCTCAAATGTTGAGAATTAATGCTGATGAGTGGCTTCTATAAAACCATCTTGTTGTTATGATCTGACAAGATTAATATTCTCATGAGGATGATAACCAGACTCTGAAGGGATTTTGATAGAAGATTTCTTTTTTTAAAAAAATATTTTATTTATTGGGGCGCCTGGGTGGCTCAGTGGGTTAAAGCCTCTGCCTTTGGCTCAGGTCTTGGTCCCGGGGTCCTGGGATCCAGCCCCGCATTGGGCTCTCTGCTCAGCGGGGAGCCTGCTTCCTCCTCTCTCTCTGCCTGTCTCTCTGCCTAGTTGTGATTTCTCTCTGTCAAATAAATAAAAAAAAAATTAAAAAATATTTTATTTATTTATTTGACAGACAGAGATCACAAGTAGGCAGAGAGGCAGGCAGAGAGAGAGGAAGGGAAGCAGGCTCCCCGCTGAGCAGAGAGCCCGATGCAGGGCTTCATCCCAGGACCCCGGGACCACGACCTGAGCCGAAGGCAGAGGCTTTAACCCACTGTACCACTTAGGCGCCCCTGAGAGATTTCTAAAATACGTTTTTAGTGATGACAGTTCGTGAAATAAGTGTAAGAACATTTCTGGTGGAATACTTGAAGGAAGTTTGACTGATAGGTTCTATAGTATCTGCTAAAGTCTCATTATAGTTTGGGTATAAAATATTTGTAGACTACCTCAGAATTTATAAAGTTTACTTCCATGTTGCATCTCATGTAATCTTTTAAAACCAGAAGTTATTGGGAATCTACTTTGTTTTACAGAATGGGAAATTGAAAATACAGAAGCATTCAGTGGTTACTCAGGACCTATTAGTCAGTTTTCGGATTTCATAGTCCAGGGTCCTAAGGAAAGGTAATAAGGGAAAATCTGTGTTCTAAGATGGCCCACGGAGTCAGCAAAGGAGTCCCAGCCACTGCCCTGGGGCTCTTCTGGGTTCTTCTCTCGGCCCTGCTTCCTGGGGCACCAAAAGTACCAAGTATGTGGAAGTAGAAGGGTATAAATTACCCTCCCTGCTTGCGCGCAGAGCCAAAGGGCTCAGACCTTTGGAGATCATTCTCCTCTGAGCCCACCATTATTCAATAAACCTCGGATCCTCCAACATCTCCGAGGGCCGCTTGGTTCTTTTGCCAGGATCCAGTCCAGGTTCCGTAACAAAGGTAGGGCTCTGTTCTTCGCGTTTGCCTTGGTGTCCTTCCTACGTGAACAGCATGGGTTAGGATGGTTTGGTTTCCTACGTGCATCAGTACAAAAACTGAGCACCAGGAAGCAGGGTCTCTACACTTTCAGGATGATGGAATCAAATGTAGCCAGAACAAAGGAACACGAGCTGATTCAGACAGGTGAGAAAGTTCTCAAAGATATTTAAAAATACTTCTTTCAACTTAGCTTCTTTATGTAACAGTGTGAGTTTTTTAACCACTGAATTATGGACTTTTTTATTGAGGTGTATCATTGTGGGAGTGAAAAGTAAACATGACTTCTGTAAGAGCTGACTGGAAACTCTTCTGCTCCTTAGTCTCTCCTCTTACATACGCATGTGTCTCACATACAATATACAAGATGACTCTTAAGCATTTTTCCTTTCTTCTCATTCCTAAGATTTTACTCTTGAAATCTTCATCTATTGAGGGCTTGCTGGCATGTTCAGAATGGAGTGTTTTTTTTTTTTTAAAGATTTATTTATTTATTTGACAGATAGAGATCACAAGTAGGCAGAGAGGCAGGCAGAGAGAGGGGAGGAAGCAGGCTCCCCACTGAGCAGAGAGTCCGATGTGGGGCTCAATCCCGGGACCCTCGGATCATGACCCCAGCCGAAGGCAGAGGCTTTAACCCACTGAGCCACCCAGGTGCCCCGGAATGGAGGACTTTTATTTCAAAAGATGAGCTTCAAATAAAACCTCTGATTTCAGATTTTGGATTTTATTCTTGTTCCAGCAGGATTTTATCAAGCAACATACTTAAAAAAAATTTTTTTTTTATTAAGTACATGACTTGGGAAAAGGATTTGAAAGAGGTGGTTCATCTACCACATTTAAGAGCTTCCAAATGACCCTAAGGGGAAGCTTGTGGCCTTTGGATTATCAAAAGAAATAAACTTGTCTAAGAAAATCCCAACTTCTTGTTATCTACATTTAAGACATTGACAAGCATTTGATCTTGATGGTCCCAGTAAAATGTGATAGTAAACATATGAACTAATGCTTTTCTTGTTTCCTTACTCCCTATTGCCCAAACTTAAAGCAACATTGAGTAAGATTAGAACTTTTTTGATTTTGACCTCAGTACTATCAAAAATGAAAAAGGTCAGTATTCATTTCATATGTTGATGCATATGAAATGTATATATGCATAATATATTTGTTACTTATGATCTTAAGCAGTAATAGAAGTGGTGAATATTTTAGAATTCTAATTAATTCTCTGGGTCTCTAGAAGAATGTATTCTAGAAGACAAATATATTACCTAGTTGTGATCTAATTTACTGTATAACTTGGAATCAAATGTAAAAGAAATGAGAAATACTTAATTTGGGTAAAATTTGGGATAAAGTAATAAATAGAATCAATACTAATATTCAGGATGTGACTAAGCAGAAGTTATAGAAATTTCTTCCTATCTTCAAGATTTATATTTGTCATCTCATTACTAATGAATTATTTTATTAATTAAGCAAATAGTACCCCACCATTTGCCAGTGCTTGTTCCAGGCTCTTGAAATTTTAGGTTAATAAAATAGACAAGCAAAATAGACAACAAATCCTGCCCACCAGTTACCTATATATAATGTAGAAACGTTTTATGCACATTCATGGTGTGTGTAAAATGCATGTGCACATTTAATAGATTTTAATAACAGTAAATAATGCTAATGGTGCATCTAAAAGCTAAAGAACCATTGGAAACACATAATATTTAGTCACATGTTGGAGAACCATCTATTCATTATGCAAAAAATACACACATACTCAGCATGGAAATGGTATATGAAAACTCATTCTTTACTGTTCTTAGTGGTTGTAATAATTATGGAGTTGTAAATCCTAAAAATGCAATAACTTGATATGGAGGGAGTGTGGATGGGAAAAGCTCTGTTTACTGATGTCTAAACAGCAATATCCCATGCATTTGTGGCAGTAATCCTCAATAATGCAGTATGGTTTCTTTTCTTGATGAGGTAGACTTGCCAAGCCATAGAGGACCCATGCGGCTTGTAGTTGCTACACACTGCTTTTGGGTCAAGCAAGATGTCCTTGTTGGGACATTTTCGTCTATTGATAGGAGCCTGGAAAGAGAGGTGATTCCCTCCCCCCACGACCGTCCAATGCTTTTCAAACTGTGGCTCAAGAATAGAGTATCTCTGGAAAAATACCAACATTTTCTTGAAGTACGAGACATAATTTTATTAAACAAATTATATAACTTACACTGATTTGTAAAGCATTCTTGTATATTTCTATTTATTACAAATTATGTATATATTTTTATCCATATTTATTAAATGACTTATTTATGTTATGCTTTTTTTTTTACATTTAGAAATATGTTGAGTAAAAATAGAATGTCTTAGGTGAGTTTAAGGACATAGAAGAGATTTAAAAATCCTATTTCTACATTGATAACTAAAGAATCAATGATCTATCTGGTTGTTTTTAGGCACATTGAGATGATTTATCAGAGATAGACTCATTCCAGAAATCCCCTTCAAAAAGCCAGTAATTCACCTAACTTAAGCATTTTAATAAAAAAAGACCTTCTGTTCCTGTTGCTTTTGTCCCAGAGTTGGGTGGTGGTGGGGAGGGCTGGAGGGAGGTGGTGAGGAGAAGCAAACTATAGAGTAAGCTTTTAAAAACAGACAAAATGATATTTTCCTTTAGAATGGGCAAGGCAAGTTTCACTGGAAGAAACACATCTCAGGTAAAGTGAGTTTTACTTTTATGCTTCATCTTCTTAAAACTGACTGCAGAGAGGCTCATTGTGTGCCCTACACTTTTGTTCTGGGCACCTGAGCAGTGCACAATGTATCACTTATCAGTAGAACAAAAGACTCCTTCATCAGGCGAGGGCCCGGGAACATGACAGCTGCGGGCTCAGAGCCTCTGTAGGCTGTTGCTTTGCTGGGAAGGAACAGGAAATAGACTATTCATGTGGACTTTCATGTCTAACCCTATTTAATTTGACTCAAGTAAGATTAGCCTCTTTCAAAACATATCCATCCATGTTGAATGGTAATCCTAGATGTTTGTTTCTTATGAGAGATTTGGGTCAGAAATTGTAGAAAATAAATTGTATTATGTAGGTTTTACAGTAGAAACAATAACAATTTTTATTTATCCAAAGAGTGCTCTTGTATATTTTGAGCAGCTTACATTTTAGAATAGCATCTGTTTATTAAAAATCACAATATAAAAATAATAGGTTTTTATTATTTTTTTCTGACTGCAAGGCCAAAAAAAATCAGGAAGGTTTGTGCTGTTGATAGTGTCAATAAATATTTTAAAAATTTTCATTTCATTTCATTGTAGTTTAATTCTAAATATTGATATTGTTATTGAGTCTATTCCTCTACCATTATGTAAATATATTTATTCTTGTAGCATTCTAAGATTGTACTCATATTCCCACTAAACTAAAAGGAAATTCTGTTGGGAAGGTTGCTGAAGTGTAGAACTCTAAACTCTTGAGCAATTACAAAAGAAAAAACTTTCTTTACTAGCGCAAAGATTTTTTAGCCTCTATGTAGGTCACCCCATGTGAGAATAATTTAATACAGAATATCTCATGAATAAGAAGTCAGCACTGATCATGTTTTCTTTCATTTCATTTTGTGTGTCGCTGACATAAATATTTGAGTAATCACTAATTAGAATAGACACAATGATATTTATGCCACAATATACTCTATGTCAAGACGGAAAACAGAATAATGTTATATATTTGCAATAGGATTAATTGTTGAACCTTGTGAATTGAGAACTCTGGAGGAAAGAAAGTCCAATATACTAAAAAATTTAACAAAGTAAAAACATTTTACTAAACACCTAAATTTATAGCCTGACTCTTAGTGACTTAGTAAAGATATGTCAGATAGAGGTTCTTGTTTCAATAAATAGTTAAGAATCGCTTCTATCAGTTTTTGCCAGTAGATGCTTACATAAAGCTTGAAAATAATTTTCTTCTTTCACAGAATTATCTCTTAATCTCTTATAATATTTATGATACTGGTTTAGATACTGAGAATAGCTATAAATTAAAAAATGATATATTTTAGGCAGTTTGTTCATAAACACTGGAATATTTGTATTAGACACTTAAATCACTGAGTGACTAAGATTAATTTTATCACAGTATAATTACAAACTTAGTGTTTTGTACATTTTTAACCTGCCATTTAGTGTTTTCTCATCTGTGTCAGGTTAGAACATTGGTCCAACATTCAATAAGGAATACCTGAAATTTGTATTTGGTTTGTTGATTTTGTTATAATTTTATACCTGATTATATGTGCATATCTATCTATATCTATATCATCTATATACTTATATGTATCTGTATATCTGTCTATAGTTTATTGATCTAGATATATAGAATATATATATCTACATATCTAAATAAAGATTATATATATCTATAGTTAGATATAAATATATCTACACACACCCTGGTCCATATACAATGGGCCTAATAAAAATGATTTTGTAGAACTTCAAGAAGAACAATGAACTCATCTCTTCAAAAATATATTTTTTTACTTTTCATAAAATTCTTGTTATCTTGAAATAGACATGTTGAAATAGTCAAAAAGGAGTTTGAATTGAAAATTGAATTCTGAAGTTTTTTTGAAAAAAAATTTTTTTCGTTGAGAACTTATTTACTGCTGCTTTTGAAAATGTTATTTGTGCATTATTATGTTCTGTTCCTTCCATGTATTACCCAGCTTTTATTTTCATCACCTTCTGTTTTAGAATGAACAATCTCATCTGTTTCCCAGAACTGTTGCTTTCCCTGACTTACACAGCTGGCTATAGAATTTACAGGAATAATTGTTTGGAGTGGTCTGAAGTGTCTTGTTCTACTCCATTCTCAGAATGTCCAACCACGTATGCGCTGATCATGGTATAGTTAGAACCAACATGCCTTTTTCAGTTTACTTTTTACAATTTATTGACCAATATTTGAGACATTTTTGGGGTTTTAGTAGTGTTTCTTCTTCTCTTCACAAACATCTTTCTTCACGTCGTTACCACTCTTGTAGTTCATTTTTTATGGTGAAATATAAGTGGTTCCTGTTAAGAGTAAGAGCCCATGGGGCACCTGGGTGGCTCAGTTGGTTAAGTGTCCAACTCCTGGTTTCAGCTTAGGTCACCATCTCAGGGTTGTGGGATCGAGCCCCACCTCAGCTCCCGGCTCAGTGGAGTATCCGCTTGATGATTTTCTTTCTCTCTGTCCCTCTGCCCCTCCCCCTGTGCATGTTCTTTCTCTCTCAGATAAATAAAACTTAAAAAAATAAAAGGGTAAGAACATGTATTGGTACCTGGTTTGTTTGAATCATTCAATATATCCCTATAAATGTTTGCTGAAATAGTCCTCAGAGGATGTCCCTGATCATTAGACAAAATATTCCTGTTTTTTTTTTTTTTTCCTTTTAAGTTACCAGAGGCTCATTTGTTTTCAATATTATTCTTCCAGGGAAGACAATTTTTGTGAATTGTATAGCTGTTGGAAAAATGCAAATTATTAGTGTGCTAATAAAATAAGCTATGTGAAAATTAGCCTCCTTTTTGCCTTCTCTTCCTCTGCCTTTCCTGGGGTTGTTGGTCTTCTATTGGATTCTACCTCGATATTCCTTGTTTTCTTATTTTTACTGCAAGAATGTGTCTGTCTCCCTTCATCTGTGTGCTCTGCAATGCGGCCACACCCTGTACCTTCACGTCTCCTCAGCCGAGATCTTGGGGAACTCTCTTGTTTCGGTGAGCATGAGGTGCATGCGCATGCCTGAACAAAGATACTACTGATGGAAATCATGGCCTCTGCCCCCTCCCGTGACTCTGGATGCTTGAAAATCATGGTTGGCATATTCTGAACTGTGCAATTTTATGAGCTCCCATGCCTTTAACTGCTATCTCTATACCAAGGAAGCCAAATCTGTTACTTACATGGGGATATTTATCTTCCATTTCTAATTTATATCATATGTGCAGGTACATGTGTGCTTCTGAGGTGAACCTTAGTGTCATTTGTATTCTCTTCTTCACACCCCTTCCCCATTTGATGCCTTGTTCCCACTGAATGTATTTCTACCATCACTGTGATCTTAGTTCCCCTCCATTTCTTTCTTCCCTGGATGGTTTGCTTCCCTCCTCTTCCTATGGTCATTTCTCTCATCTTACTTCCCAGTTACCCTGCTTCTTCATGTATCTCTTAGAATTTATTTTTCAATGACTGAACTTCTGTTTTTAAAAAGTTGGTAAATCGTCAGCATCTAAACGAACCAACAAACAAACCTTAACATGGCCAGTAGAGTCTGATACAAAGTGGCCCAAATCCTCTTTAATAGCCTCCCTTCTCTGCTTGCCACATCTTATGACTCCAGAAAAAATCCTGCATAGAGCCTGGCACATAGGAGACACTCCACGAATGATTGTTCATGATTAAGAAGACACTGTTTAGGTGCCAATAGCAATTTAAAAATAAAGTAAAAATAGGCAAGTAGAAATGTGTGAATTCTAGTGATGCAAGCACTGGTCTAATTCAATGGCTCTTAGACTCTAGCATCAGAATTACCTAAGAAGCTTATGAAAACCTAGATCGCTGGGGTGGACCCTCAAGTTTCTGATTCAGTAGGTCTGGGATGGGGCCCAACAGGTGGTGATGCTTCTGGTCCAGGGACCACACTTGAAGATCTACTGGTCTGGTTAGTACCACTAACTTGCCAACTAAACTGTAAGTCATTACAGTTCCTGTCTTGTTGTTCCTGTTGTTGTTCACCTGTGCATTTCATTAAAGGGCCTACTCTTGTTTAGGGTACCTATATCAACTTAGCTAAGCAGTGGTGCCCAGACATTTGGTCCAACACCAATTTGAAGCTCTTTTAAAGATGATGTTAACATTGAAGTTAGTAAATTTTGAATAAAGCAGGATTACCCTCCCTAATGTGGGCGGGCCGCATCTAATCAGATGAAAGAGAAAGAGAAAAAGACACAGGTCTCCTGAAGAAAAAGAAATTTTGCCAGCCCTTGGCCTTTGGACTAAAAATGCAACATACCCTCTTCCCAGAGTCTCCAGCCTGACAACCTTACCCTGCAAATTTCAGACTTGCCAGCCCCCATAAGAATGAGTCAGTTCCTTAACATAAATTTATCTTTCTCCCTCCCTTTCTTTTCCATCACCCACCACTCCCCCTCTTCCCTCTCTCCATATATATTTCCTAATGTTTCTACTTCTCTGGAGAGCTCTGACTAATATACTCACAATGTCCTTGATCACTGCAGTCTGCCACAGGATTGGGAATCACTTGGTATCTACTCTCAGTCTTTTGCCAAGCCTTTATAAATTAGATTGATACCTTAAGGACCATTTTTTGTTTTTTTTTTAGTATTTTGGATAGATATGATATAACTAAGATAAAAAGCACTATTCAAGTGTAAATTATATCATACATATGGGTCTTAAAGTTTCTAATCTTTATTTAGACTAACAAATTCTACTGATTTTTTAAATGACTTAGCTGTTTAGCAAAATACTAAGGCAATTCTAATTAAATTGAATAAGGAAGAAGCAGTATGCTTTTTCTTTTTATTTCCATTCAAGAGCTCACTTTTTTTTTTATTAGCAGGTCAAGGTCAGTTAGGAGAAGCAAAATTAATGGTCATTACAATGATAAATAAAATAGGGACAGCAATTTTGAATTTAGGATTATCACTCTAGTTCTTAATTTCTTCAAAGGAATGCGGTTGTGTCTTTGTTGGTTTTATAAATACATACTATTTCAAGGAGAAATTAAGTGCCAGAGAAACAAAATGGAAAAGTAATGAAAAAATATCCCTATCTCAAGCTTCTTGGTTCATTGTAAGAAGTTTTTTTTTTTTTTCTCATTTTCCCTTAGTTGTAGGTACTTCAGTGGCTTAATTCCATTTTAGCAGAAAGAAGGCAACAGCAGTGGGATAGCATTTTGTGCAATTTCACACTAAGGAATACGATCATTATATATACATTTTTCTTTTCTCTAGCTTATACCAACAGGAATGTAAGGATTGTACAAAATAATTGCATAAATCCTTACTTCCTGACAATATAAAATGTCACTGAACACAATGGTAGGGTCTTTCTCTAAATCACTGCTGACTTTTTGATCTGACCTATGAAGGCAAATTACATAAGCTACTTAAAGTTGGAATAATGATCTTTGGAGATTAAAATGATGAAAGCCTAAGGCTGGCCTAATGCCAAATTCTGATTTCCAGCTCTCTGTCTTTGGAGCACAGTATAGCACATTTTGGAAAATTATTCCTCTTTTTTGCAATTCACTTCAATTTAGCTACTGTCATATTTAATAGTTGGCCAATTTTTGGCAGGGTAATAAACTCTGAGAACCATGACGCTTTGGTATCATTTTTCCATTTATTAGTAAGGAGGCTATGTAGACTAGAGGGTAGGGTGCTCGTTTTGGGTAGACTGAAGACTGAGTCCAAATTCCAGATTGTTCTTCTATTAGCTCAGTGATCTAGGGCAAGTTAATCAGCATCGGGGTACAAATTATGAATAAACTTGTGAGAATCCTCTCAAATATAATGATGCATATAAGAGGCCTAGTATGCTACTGGTCCCTGTCATATCACTTGGGAGAGTCATGCATTTCCATGTCAACGTCTCCTAGGCATCTCCAATTTAACATGCCCAGTACTGGACTGATCACGCTTATGACTGCCTTGTTGCAAGCTATCATTATCTTCCCCTGGCTGACTGCAATAACTCCTACGTCATCTCTCTGTGTTCATCCTTCACCAACTAGTTTCTTTTCCATAGAGCCGCCATAGTGATCTTTCAAAAATGTATGACAGATCATGTCACACCTACTCATGAGCCTCCAGTGGTTCTACATTTCCCTCAGGGTAAATGCCCATGGCCCCAGATGGCTCACATGGTTCCCTTGTCCCAAGGACTATATACTGCATCAGTACTCTGTGACCTTTTATCTGCATACTCTCCCCTAACTTTTTTTTTTTTTTTTAAAGAGAGAGAGAGAGAGAGCGAGAGAGCAGGGATGGGGGTTAGGAAGAGGCTGACGTGGGACTCAATCTCACAACCTTGAGATCATGACCTGAAGCAAAACCAAGAGTTGGATGCTTAACCGACTGAACCATTCAGGTGCCCCTCCCTTAACATGGTTTTTACGTTTTTTTTTTTTTTTTTTTTTTTGCAGGCTCACTCCCTCTCTCCCTCAGCCTGTACTCGTAAGTCACCTTCTCAGGAAGGCTTGCCTTGATCATGGCAATCTGAATTCCTCTGATCTTGCCATACTTCTCCATGTTATTTACCACTTTCTAATACATATGATAAGGTATTATTTACCGTGTTTGTTATTTATTTGTTTATCATGTTTACCAGCTCTCTCATCCTGCTAAAATATAAAGCTACCAATGGCAGGGATTTTTATCTTTTTCATGGACATATACACCCAGTACTTGGAACAGTGACACATAGTAATCTGATGCCTTATCTTTATATATATAATCAATATCATGTTGGGTCACCATCAATTTAAAGATACACAGAATACTTTATATTATTTTCTTTGAATTATAGCTTGTCTTCTCCAAAAGTACACTGAGTAAGTTATGTAGTCAGGATTCAAATTCATGTTTTCTCATGCTCTTCCTATTTTTCTTCCTTCATTTACCGCATTTTCTTTGGAAAGACAATGGGAAAGCATATCTGAATTTGTACCAGAGTAGTAAGATTTAATCTGTGCTTTCGGTTGAATCACATAGGGAATGTATATAATGATACTGGGATATTTGTAAAGAGGCTTTACAAATATCAAGGAGGCCTGAACTGAGATAAGAAACATATTGCATGAAAGTCTTTGGTGTAGTGTCTACAGGACTTTGAAACTGGGCTACAGGGGCTAGAAACAAAGAGAATTCAAGATGCCTTTAAAAATTTGAGCCTAAATAATTAGACAATGTAGCTATCCAAAATATTCATTTTTAAGAGGATGAGGAAGCAAGTTTAGTCAATGAGACTAAATCATTTCCTTGCTTAGAAGTTAGTTATTAGTTAGTGAGGTATAAGAATCTCTCTGTTCAATCTAGACTATAATATTCCATTTTCAACTTCCTAATGCTGTAGCAGAATTAGTGGTTGAAATGCTCTGTTGATTAAGATATACTTCAAAGTACTTGGCAAAGAGTAGATGATAATCTTTTTGGATAAGTAGATACTGTGTTTGATATAGAAATAGGAATTGTGGTAACTAAATTCTATTTTCTGATACATGGTGTCATTTTGGGTATCACTTTATCAACTGTTTTTTTATATTGATTTACGTTGAGCCTTTATTGTTTGATTTTTGTTTTACCCTTGTAAATGATGGTTCAAACTATGAGACTTGATTAATTAATATGCTATAATTTACCTTTAAAAACTTCTTGTTATGGGACCTGAAGAAATAGTACAATGAACTCCATATACTCACAGTTTGGCATCAACGATTGTCAACTCTTGGCCAAATTTATTTCATGTATTCATGTATTCATCCACGCCCTTGTCTCTCCTCAATTGAGTGATTTTGAATTATATTCCATACCTTATATATTTTGTCTATAAATATCCACTGTGTATTTATTAAAGATAAGATCTTTACCTTTTAAAGAATCACAAAGCCTTTTGATATATTAAAAGTAATTTCTTTTTTTTTAAAGTGAGTAATTTCTTAATATCAGAAAATATCCAGTTTCGTCATTATCCTAATGAACATTATTTATTCAAATATGATTGAGTACCTCCATTTAAGGCTAACATTTAGCTTTTTTTTTTTTTTAAACATTTAGCCTCTTATTCCTGGTTTATTTTGGCAATATCTGTAAAGTGATTTTCAAAATAAAGTGTTTTGCAAATAACTAGTAGTCTCCTCAAGTAATAAAATGTATATGAGCTCAATATAGGGACTTTTGTATATTTTGTTTGCCAGTATATCACCAGCTCTTAGAACATTACTGGTATGTAATTATTGACTGGCTGAATGGATATTTTATCCATCATTTGTATATTTTGTCTTTTTAGCTCATATTCTTATGTATGCTAGGTTTTTCTTTTAGGCTCTAATGTTCTTCCATTCCTTTGATTCTTTTGACTTTATTGTTTTAGTGACAATGCTTTAGCATTGATTAACTCCCCTACTAATTTCTCTTCTCATAGAAAAGTTTAAAATCTTTCCTGTATATAAGTTTATCAATCTGTATAAATTATGTATATATAAATTTTCTTTCTCTAGGAAGAAAAGACACCTTTTTTTGACAGATATTTTCTGGGTAACCAGTAATATATGTATGTATATGTGTTTTATTTATTTACTTATCAATTTACTTATTGTAATCTTTTCCCTTATTAAACTCATTTTCCTTTATTTAGTGTAATTATATTCTTCTTCAGATTAACTCCACAGGAAGATTTGCATTATATAAACCAGCTTTAGCAAAAGAGATTCTCAGAATTAATTGTCCATAGACATTTTATCAAGTATGTACCAGAATGAATTCAGTTGCTTGTAACACAATATTCGAATCAAATGAGTTAACACAATAAAGAAATTAACTGGTTCACAAAATAAGTTTGTAATTAGGACAGGCTTTCAGTTGGCTGATCTTTAAGTCATCATGGACTCAGGTTTTTCCATGAATTTCTTCCTGTGGTTTCTACTTCATATTAATGATGGTTCCCCTTTAAGATGTAGGATTACCACAAGTAGCCAAGTAGGAGTATCACCTTTCTGTGGCTTGTAAGTTTTTTTAAACATTTATTTATTTGTTTGAGAGAGAGATGGAGAGAGAGAGCATGAGTGAGTGGGAGGACGGGTAGAGGGAGAGAACCCTCAAGCAGACTCCTGCCAAGCACGGAGCCCAACATGGGGCTCCATCCCACAATCCCGAGATCATGACCTGAGTTGAAACTGAGAGTTGGATGTTCAACCGGCTGAGCCACACAGGCACCCCTTTCTGTGGCTTTCTTAAAAGGAAGGAGATTTCTCATAATTCTCTAGGAAATTGTCTTTGTGGGGAGAATGTATAAGAGATATTTAGGGAAATTGACTTACAGTGGTCAACACAACATCTTCAACAAAGTTTTTTAGTATTAAAGATGTATATATTCATCATATAAATACTTAATATATTTAATATATTTTTATAATATATAGACAAATTAAACACAAGAACTTATATATTCATATTTGATGGGACATACAAAGTCTCTGGTTGTGAAAACAGATCATTTATTAATTTATTTATTATCTTCATGCTCATTTCCGGCACTCCCACCTTTGTGGTGCAAAGGTAAAAGTCTGGATGTATATATTGTGGGATTATATCTCAGGAGAGGAACTCTGAAATGATGAGACTCTGAGCTCACACAGAGAGGTTGGCATCACAACCCATCCTGGCCTCTGGAGAGAGGGAGAAGGAAACCCTTACTCTGCAGAGTATGCAATTCTTCTCCAGGGAGGTAGAGGAAAAGGTGTCCAGAGTCCTTGCAATATAAGCAAATGGCTCCAGGGGTGATATCTCTAGATCTTTCTGGAGCAATACACTGTTTCTAGCTTTGAGCACATTTGTTCTCAGTCACCCTTTAACCCATGCCCTTTGCTCAGAAAACTCAGATTGTCTAGAAATGTGAAAATACAGAGAATCCTCTCCCAACATTTATTAGCTCATCAAAACTCTCAAATAGAGATTGTAGAGCTTCATGAAAATTTCAGTCTGATATGTTAAAAATACTACTTATTTTATTTTATTTTTAAAAGATTTTATTATTGGGACGCCTGGGTGGCTCAGTTCGTTAAGCCGCTGCCTTCGGCTCAGGTCATGATCCCAGAGTCCTGGGATCGAGTCCCGCTTGGGGCTCCTTGCTCAGTGGGGAGCCCGCTTCTCTCTCTGCCTCTGCCTGCCGCTCTGCTTGCGTGTGTTCTCCCTCTCTCTCTCTCTCTCTCTCTCTCTGACAAATAAATAAATAAAATCTTAAAAAAAAAAGATTTTATTATTGAGAGAGAGAGAGCACGCGTGGGTGAGCAGGGGGAGGGGCAGAGGAAGAAGGGGAAGCAGACTTCCCGCTGAGCAGGGAGCTGAGCAAGAAGTGGGACATGCTTGGGACTTCATCCCGAGATCTAGGAACCATGACCTGAGCTGAAGGCAGACACTTAAGGGACTGAGCCACACAGGAGCCCTGGTAATACTACTGATTTTAATCAGCAGTCAAAACTGAGACATTCTGGCTCAGAGAGTATTTTTAGATCAGCAGATGACTGAAAACTGAGAGCAGCAACTATCTAAGGACTCATGTTCTTACTAATTCTGAAGTAAACACATCTGAATTCCATCCCTCCATTGTCCACTCTACCTAAGGTACCCACCCCAGTCTGACACCATAGTATGGCCTCCATCTTGTACACCTTTGGATCACCAGGTATAAGTTTGTACCATACTGCTACTCTCCATTAATAAACTTGAGAATGTAGTCAATTGTTATGGATATTTGTTTCATTTGCCAGAATCTACTATAAACCTCTAGTTTGGGTTCTCACCTGCATTCTGTAAAAGGTTGTAAGATTAACTTGGGGCTCTCTTGTTTCTTATTACCGACGACTCTTTCCTCTGCACAGTATTAGAATTGTGATGTTTACATGCTGACATCCTTGACTACATTATGATCTCCTTGAAAGGGTAATGTGGCTATGCGTTTTATTCTCTTTTGTATCTCTGATGCTAAATCCCAAGTCTAGGGACAAATCACTCCATCAGTACCCTTAAAAATTATTTTTAATTAAGATATTTATTACTTAGAATAACATTCACCTATTTTAGGTGTACAGTTTAATGAGTCTTACTAATTATTTACAGTCATTTAACCAGCCCACAACTAAGATATTACCCAGGTCCCTCTCCCTAAAATATTTCCTTATGCCCCTTTACCGTTGTTGCCCACTTCTGAACCTTGGCTCATGTACCCATTAATTTGCTCTAGGAAAGAGCAGCTTTGTCTTTTGTAGAATTTCATGTAAACACACACACACACACACACACACACACGGCATTCATGCTTTTGTATTTTGTGTTGTGTTAGACTATTTGATACTATCTGTGAGGTTCCTGGGGTGCATTTTCTCTCTTTTTGAATTTTTTCACTCTATTCCTCATCTTGGGTATGAACTGTTGGTATCGTGGTCTTTCACACTTAGAAGTTGAAGACCTCTATATGCATTGATTAAATCAAATCTGAATTGAATTTGAAGAAGTTAGAAGAACAACATTGTGTAGGAAGAAACAGTTTTGTGTTCAAATTTATAGGTGTACAGTCAACAGGACTTGACTGACGGAATGTGAGACTTAAAGAGAATTTAAATCCGATTCTGAACTCCTTCACTTCAGCAGTGGTATGAAGGAAAGTCTCAGAATTAAATGAGCTATTACAAAGAGCAAATTAAAGCAGTCTTTTAAAATAATGTGCTTTTAATGAACCTTCCTAAATTCTTGATCAAACGAGTACTATGATAAGAATTTCATGTTAAGAATATCTTAGAGGGTGCCTGGGTGGCTCAGTGGGATAAAGCCTCTGCCTTTGGCTCAGGTCATGATCTCAGGGTCTTGGGATTGAGTCCTGCTTCGGGCTCTGTGCTTGGCAGGGAGCCTGCTTCCCTTCCTCTCTCTCTCTGCCTGCCTCTCTGCCTACTTATGATCTCTCTCTGTCAAATAAATAAATAAAATCTTTTAAAAAAATAATATCTTAGAATCCTAAGACAGATTGGAAAGGGCTTTGGATCATTTCTAGTTCAATTTCTGTATTTCATCAGTAAAATAGTTCATATCAGCATAAGATTTTTTGAATCTAGGATTGATCATATTATGCTATAATTGTCATTTAATCAGATTAAATCCCTCCTCATGGTTTCATTCTGTACTTGACAAATTAACAACCACTCCTTCTTCATTAAAATTATTTTCCACTCTCTGGTCCCCTTAGAAATCTTGTTTCCTTTCCTCCATTGAATCATGCCTATTTCTCAAAGGCTTCCCAGACAACTGTGCATGTTCTACTCATTCTAAAGGTCCATCCCTTCCGTTATATGAATTTCTGATTCCAGAGAACTATGTAATTGTCTCTGTATGTTTTTGTGCTTCTGCTCTTTATGCTTTATTAGAATTTTTAAAAGCTAACATTTATCAAGAAACATGTACAAGCTTTCACTGTTTTTTTAAATTTTTTAATTTTATTATTAGTATTATTATTTGGCTAAGTCTCTCAATACTCATAATGGTATTAGAGGGTAGTATTCTACTTTTGCAGTTGAACACAGAGACACAAAGAGATTAGGTCCTTGAACACTGATCACGCAATTAACAAAGGCAGCATTTGCGTTTATCCAGTAAGAAAATGCACTCAGAGTTCTCTTTGCTGTGTGCCTTCCTGTATGTCACTCTGGTGAGAATTATTTATCCTTCCGTCTCTTCCATTAGGTATGAAATGGCATTAGGGTAGGGCTCTATCTTTTTTTCACTTTGCAATCTCCCTGAGTTTGCTCCGACATTCCCAGTATTATCCATGCTTAGTTTTGAGTGACCAGATGATGATCTTTGCCTTGAAAAGCAATTGTTTCATGAGTTCATGCAAAGCAAGAGCTGAGTTGACATTTGCTGGCGAATGCTACTAGCAGCAGTGCAGGCCAAACCGTATTGCTTATCAAGGTCCAGCAGAGCGCTGGTCACTGAGGCAGCGGCTGTTCTTGCAACCAATGACTGGTCCCCTGACTGCCACCACCGGTGACTTTGCCCAGCCCGTCCTGGCTGATGCGTAGCTTGCTCTTTAATATAGATCAGTTACCAGCAGCAAACCTGTCTTACGGTGGTCATCTTTCAAATGACTTGGAGAGGGACTCAATGCAGCAATGATTCAACTTCATTGCCTCACCGACTGACGAATTTTTCACTTTAATGGGCTGCCAGGCTATAGACAGAGAAGGTGCTGGTGGCATGACCAGCAAGAGGAGTGAGAAAAGCAAGCTGCTCTCCCAGAGCTTCAGGGAGATAGCTGGCTTTTAGATTTCTGTGTTTCAAGTAACTCTCTGATATTGGCAGTTGTGCTGAGGTATTTGACCCCCTTTATCACCTGTTCATGTTAAACAGAGGTTCACAGTGTTGTTTCTTGTCTAAAGAAATACGCTAAGATAGAGGAGCCTAATTGCGTATTTTGTCATGCTGATATTAACGACCCAGAGGGAGGCAGAACACCAAGGCAAATTGAATAGAGAGAATATTTTACAAAGGTGGCAACCCATGGCGCAAGAGTGCCCCGGAAAGATGGGATTTGGGCACAGGCAGCCAGATCTCAGATGTATTTGTTACCGAATGTTCATGCTGTCTGTGGGTAACAGGTGCCTGGGGTATCATTTGAATGGGGACAGATTGCTATTTTTTTTTGATAATCCGGGGTTACGGTTATCAACAGATACAAGCGTATTAAGTGCATCTTAAAAGAACACACCAAGTAGGTAAGATAATAGTCATTTGATTCTTAATGAAGACTTTTATCTTACTTTCTATTAGTCTGACAGTGTATTCTATTGCATTAGGCCAATTTGACTTACAATATTGTGGAACACAACAGCATTTAAAATCATTCCAGGAAATTCGATCTGGCTGACATGATTTTGTACTTAGCTGTGGAGGATATGGTGTGAGATTTAAGGCAGTTGAAAACAAAGTACCCAGCAGGAGATTTCAAGGCTGTGGGTTCTATTTCGGTTGAGGATGAAATGAAAGAAATCTGTTCCTGTGAGATATCTGTGTGAGATTCAGTGATAAGTATAATCTCAACACAAGAGGTGAGGAACTAGAATTAAGGAGGGGGTTAATGTTGCAGCTCTGAGTCGCAGCTCTGAGTCTCTTTTGCAACTGATAGCAGAGGAATGGGATGGCTTGCCAAAGCAGTGATACTCAAAAGGCTGCTGTGGCTGAATCATCCACAGCAATAGAAGAGATTATTTGGTGTGTAAACACTTTATCACATAAAGATGTTGAAAGCAGTGAGATTTCATATCAGGATTGTATAGATTAGTGAAGATGAATTTATTCACCAGATTTTACTGAGCACTGAGAGAAGCATTGAGTGAAACATTGAGCATCTATGATAGTCTTTTGTAAATGTTTGCACTGTGATTTTCCTTTGAAGGTTAAAGCCAAGATTTCATCTGTATGACTCTGGGCAAGTCACTTAACTCTTTTTGCCCCAGTTTTTTTTTTTTTTTTTCTGAATAAGGGATACTATTTTTATCAATCTCATCATATTGTTGTAAGGATTAAATGAGTTAATATATATAAAATACTAAAAATGGCACTTTACTCACAGTAAGAGTGAACTGCTATTGTTCATTTAAATGTAAACTCTTTGAGGGCAAAGATTTTTGTTACTTTAATTCACTGATATATTCCAATTTTCCAGAAACATGTCTGACACACAAAGTTAGGGTTAACTATTTGTAGGAAGGACAGTTTAAGATATAAAATGCCAGTTTTCAGTAGGGCAAATCATAGGAATTTGTTAGACTAATGGCTCATGTCACTGAAAGTCTTTCTCTTGTCCTTTCCCTGTTAAAATTTCCAAGGGTGGGCGGTGGAGGGTTGGGTGAGCCTGGTGGTGGGTATTAAGGAGGGCACGTATTGCATGGAGCACTGGGTGTGGTGCATAAACAATGAATTTTGGAACACTGAAAAAAAATTAAATTAAAAAAAATTTCCAAGGGTGAACAGCATGTCAGTAGTATGACACAGTCATAGAATTCCCTTTGTAAGCCACAGATTTGGAACAATGTTGCATATGTTTATACAGATATTTGAGCTAAACTGAATAAATGTAGAGCAAGACATGAATGAACTTGGGGGGAGAAAAAGCCCTATTCTCCCAGAATACCCATTTAAAGAATTTCAAAGATTTTAGGGGAAAATCTTGCCAGCACTTTCAGATGGTAGTTGGTGTTGCGCAGCGGGTGTAGAAGACGAAAGAAGAACGAGAATGGAAAGTCTCCTTGGTTTCCACGAAGCTTCCTATAAAATTACTGAGTTTCCAATAACATGAAGGATGGTTTGAGAGGGGAGTCAGTTTCTAGAAACAAATTTCAATGTGAATACCACTGTAAAAGACCCTTTGGAGACTCTCACTGCTTGCCACTCTGAGCTAAATCTCCAGTCAAGTCTAGATTCTATCAAATGAAGATTCTTACTTTAAAAGGAAAAAGAAATTTGATCACGGCTGGGAGTAGGTAAAGTCAATTGCTGAAATGAATAGGAAAAGGACACAGTTTCAGAAGGAAAGTGAGAGTATCAGAGTTTGCTCTTTCAATATGTTTCTTGACAGATGTGCCCTCTCTGAGCGTCTTTTCTTGAGGTAGTTAAGGAAGTGAGTCTCTGACAAAGAAGGGTTCTCATGGGCCTCCGGGTGTGGAAAGCAGCTTCTCTAATTGCATTTTGGTTGCTTTGAAAAGCCGTAGTTCTTGTGGTTTAAGCTTTTGTGGTTTTTTAGGAAAAAGTTTGAGGAAAGCTAATATGTTTATTTCTGGAAGCCAGAGAGGCAGATTTCATCAAAATATGTCCAGGGCATCTTTTATTAAAACTGAAATAGAATGCTTAATCTCTTTATAGCAAGTAGTTTAATGACTTGAGATGTTTCACTGCAATCTAGGTGAATAGTAATTTATCATAATCTTTTCCTCATTATCTCAATGGACTTGTTTCAATTAAATATGTGTATATTGATTTATGCTTTGATTTGTTTCGGAAGAAGAACTGTTCCTTTTCAGATCAGTTCTGTGACTCTGTCCTCTGCTGGCAGCAAGTTAACAAAATATACGGCTAAGGTTTTTCAGGTTTGCCATACTGGATACTGAATGAGAGGAAATGAGGACCCCAGATCCAGGTATCATAGAACAAAGCAAAGCAAAACAAAAGCCAAAAGAGGAGGATAAAGCAGTAAAGTTGTGAAGCAAATGAAAGTCAGAATCACTGTTTCAACTGGCAAAAAAGAGAGTTTGTGGGTTCCACATGCTACTGACAAAAATAATGTTAAATGTGCAAAAGTACTTTAAATTTTCACACATACTGTTATATTTGGTCCTTGTAGCACTGTTGTGACTGACATAGGTAGGCCAGGGTGGGCTTGTACGAACTCCATTTTAAATCGGAGAAGCTGGGTGTTGTCTAAGGCTGCCATAACCGATGACCATAAACTCAGAAGCTTAAACTGACAGAAATGTATTCTCGCACCATTCTGGAAGCTTGAAGTCTGAATTCATGTTGTCAGCAAGCCAGTGCTCTTTCTGGAGATTCTAGGGGAGAATCCGTTTCTTGCCTCTTCCAGCTTCTGTTGGCTGTCAGCATTCATTGACTTCTGGCCACAGCCCTCCCATCTCTGCCCCTATGGCCACGTTGTCTCTTCCTCCTCTGTTCTGTGTCTCAGACCTCCCTCTATCTTTCTCTTTTAAGTATAGATTAATGGCCCACCCAGATAATCCAGGATGATCTCTTTATCTCAAGATTCTTTACCGCATTTTATCTGCAAAAACCTACCATGCCCATGGACTTACAAGGAACACCCATGAAACTGTTTGGCTTCCATATATATTGAAGAGAATTGAAATGGTGTCATTTCAGAAAAATTAAGACCTTGAAATAATACAAAGATGAACCCACAAAGATGAGGAAGTGCATTTGGAACTCAAGGGTCAAGTGATCTTAGAGATGTGAGATTCATAAGGTTAAACCAAAACTTCCCAATCGCAGATCTTTCAAAGTGTTCAATAATTGAGTTTCAGGGCATTTTGAATTTTCAAGGCAAATGCACTGTTTTCCAAGATGATTTGAAGAAGGTAATGCTTTTTTTCTGAAGTTCAGGGAATAGAGGGCTTCAGAACACAGTGTGGGAAACAGGACATCTGCTGCTCAACAAAGAGAAATTTAGCTCAATTCCCATAAATAACCTGGGAGAATAAGAGTGTGAATAGCTAGCATTTGTTGAGGATTTACTGTGAGTTAAGTATCATGCTAAGTGCTTTAGATGAATTAACTCATTTGATCTTTCTAAAACACCTGTGAGGAAGGTACTATTACCTTATGATATTATATTGTATTATTCATTGTATTATTATATTATTCATATATATTCATATAATATAGATATATGAAGGTTCTATTATATTATTGCCTCCCAACTGAGGATACTGTGGCAAAGAGTTGTGTTCAGGCTTACCCAGACCTGGCTTCTAATCGAGGCAGTCTACCTCATCGAGCCTGCCATAGTAATCCCCACGTCATTCTAATATTAAAATGTTCTAACAGAGCCGTTCTGGTGCATGCAGGTAATTAAATATATATGCAGATCAGGTCTCAAGACTCTGGAAAGCGGCAGCCTGGGTTACTTTGGTCTGTGTCTGGCATCAGGGGAGCGAGGCTTCCTGTCCAATCAGTCCATCATCGTTTCTGTCATTCACGGCTCTGACATGAAACGAAGCTTGTGCTCTGAAGGAGGAAAAGAAATATGTTGCTCTGTCCTCAAGACTTATGTCAAAAATGTCTCAGTCCTCAGGTAATTTACTTGGGCTGGTTCTATTCCTATTTACTTCAAAGCTTCAGTAGAAATGAAAGGGATGCAAAATGGTATCTGGTCTTGCAGAGAGACGTCTGGTTTCTTCTCCTGGATCTGGCCTTGCTGACAGGAAATGTCCTCGGACACTCACAAGGCTCTGCTGAGGTGGAAGGTATTTGTTTTCTTTTCTCCTAAATGAAATTCCAAATGGGTTTTGTTTGTTGATTTGTTTGTTTGTTTTAATGTCCTCCAACAAGTTTTCTATAGCGCATTAAAAGCTTTTCCCCACAGTTAACCAGTACCGCCAGTGCTCACCATTTAGTTTGGGAATGAAAGCTGAAATATTTTACAAGGAAGAAGAGATTATTAGGTAGTAGAATAAGACCACAGGCTCATAGAATTAAATCAGTTATTGTTTGTAAAGCACTTTGAACGAATGCCTGCCACATAGAAGTGCTTGTCGGCTAAAGAAATGAAAATACAGCTCAGGGAGAGCTTGTCTTCTCTGGGGCCAGTGCTGGAGTCTTCTGAGAAAGTACCAGAGGCGCCAGCTGGTGCAGTGGGAACAAGTGTTTGGAGGTGAGCTGAGCGCTAAGTGTAATATATAACAATTTCTAACTTTTTTAAGCCTTGGAAATTTGGCACCGTGATGGATGCTCCGGAGTGATGGCTGGCTTCTGTTCAGATGGAGGAAGGGATCCAAGGAGCCCCAAGAAGCATAGAGAGAGATTATTAGCATTGTTTTCAGACTAGGAAATTGAGCCTCAAAGAGCTGAGGTTTCTTGCTCAAGGTCAGGCAGAGTGCCGAGGCAGAACCATCCCTTTTCGGTCTCATGTCATCAGTTCCATGTCAGGATGCCTCCACTGCATTACTCAAGGCAAATAAACAGGGTCGATAAATATTCTCATCAGAGAAAATATTTGTTTATTTTGATTTTTTGATCTTAACAAATTTGGTTCTTCACGAGAAGTCGTTCTTGTTGCAAAATTTAAATTGACAGGTTTTCTTTGCTCAAACTGATGCTTTCCATGATGGACTCTGAGAGATGGTAAAGTGCTTATTAGATGGTGTGAGAACTAGGGCAACTTATGGGCTTTGGGAGGGTGGGGATTTAAAAATATTTATAGGAGGGGCACCTGGGTGGCTCAGTGGGTTAAAGCCTCTGCTTTCGGCTCAGGTCATGATCCCAGGGTCCTGGGATCGAGCCCCGCATCGGGCTCTCTGCCCAGCAGGGAGCCTGCTTTCCTTCCTCTCTGTCTACTTGTAATCTCTGTCTGTCAAATAAATAAATAAAATCTTTTAAAAAAAATATTTATAGGAACAGGGAAAGAATTTAAAAATTCAGTTGTATGTGACCTGGGTTTACTCACTCAGCAAGTATCTTTTTTGAAAGCAGACTTTTATACCAGTAGCTCTACCAGGCTTGGGGAATATAAAAATTAGGAAGACGTGTACCTTGTAATCAGCTTACAACCTAGTGTACACGCAGTCTAATGGGGCAACTTGTTCTCAGAGGCACTAAACACTGGAAAAGAAAGCAGAAACTATTTATTATTCAATTACTAAGCTCATGTGTTCAATCAACAGTTATCTTCTACAGACAAAACTTAGATGTATGTCTATCAATAGATCAAATCAATGTGTGGATGGATATCTGTATTTTCATTTTCTCTCTTACCTTATGTCAAAGTCTGGCCATGAGGAGGAAGGAAAGACTAGGACAATTTACATAAGATGTAAAATAAGAGTGCTAATAAAAAGACTGACAAAATAAAGCCAATCAAACCAAATGGTAGGGGCGCCTGGGTGGCTCAGTGGGTTAAAGCCTCTGCCTTCGGCTCAGGTCATGATCCCAGGGTCCTGGGATTGAGCCCCACATCGGGCTCTCTGCTCAGCAGTGAGCCTGCTTCCCCCTCTCTCTCTCTCTGCTTGCCTCTCTGCCTACTTGTGATTTCTATCTGTCAAAAAAATAAATAAAATCTTAAAAAAAAAACCCAAACAAAACCAAATGGTATTTATACTATGATCATGATAACTAGGGACAATGTGTGTAATAACTATCTGGGTCAGAGGTCATGCGTTTTCACACGATGTGTCATTTGCTTACTTCCTGTAGGCATTTTCCACTTCAGTAACAACCCAATTGTATCTTTCACTTAATAATGATGAGTACCTCATACAATAATAATAGGTACCAGCTTCCGTTCAATATTAGTCTTCACTAAACAATATTCATGAAACACTCAGCTTACAGAAGCATCTTACTTAAATCTCTCTCTCTCTCCATCCCTTGACAATACATATTGGACATTTACCATGAACTATGGCATACGTCTCCTAATATTTTCTTAAGACTTAAATTTCAGGGAGCCAGAAATAAAACGTGGCAAAAGGTCCACACCCTGCTTCTTGTCCAAAAACCTCCAAATTTGCAGAGCGTGAGGTATACGTTCCAGTTTCATAGTTGATGTGAGAAAGTGTCATGGAATTAATTTTTAAATTGTACATATTATGAGAAGAGTATTCCTAGAGACTTTAAGCCTAAATGTGATTTAGAATAACCTAGTAAATAACAAAATAACAGTAACGGGGTTCACAAAATTACCTCATTTTTGTCTTTCCACTGGTCTTCTTTACTTTCCTTATCTTTTTCTATAAAGATATTTACTCCCAGCTCAGTTCTCTGAACCTATTTTCGCTTTAGTATAATGGATAACTTTTAGTTCTATCAACCAGCAGAGCCTACAACTTATTCTTCAAAATAGGTGGATAAGCAATGAGTGCCTTCAGGCTGCTTTTTTAGAAAAAACCTTCAGTATGAATTTGTAGAACAATCTGGGTCTTTCCTGTCTGTTATTTTTCACCAGGGGCAAATGGATCTACTTCACCCTTAAACCCCCATCAAACAAGTTTGCCTTCCCTTTTCCCATCCCCAAGACAAATTAAGAATGCTGAAACCTTTCACTCATAACAAAACAGTGATAAAGCAGGTAACAAGACCTCACATTAATCAGGTCTTTCAAAGAAGAGGCCCCAACCTGTATGCTTTGTCTAGCCTGCTGGTAGGTGGGTTTTTTTCAGGCTCTTTTTAGGGTCCCAGCATTCTTTAGTCCCGCAGCACATTCTCCTTGGAAATGTTTCACTTTTCAGACAGCCTCTGTGTTGATCAAAAAACCCAGAGAGCACTACAGAAATCTGAACTTCTAATGATCTTCTTTTATATTTTCTTACAATGGACAATGGCTCTCTCAATGCTAATGGCATCAGTACACAAAGAGGCAACAATGCAAAGGGATGGAGGGTGGAGAAAGAGTGGCCACTATCACAAGATGTGCTGTATCATCTCGGTGGAAAAAAAAAAAAATCCTGTTTTCTATAGCCAAATTGTTGCTATTGTTGTTATTGTATTCTTGAAAATATTCAAGGTCCCTGCAAACCGATGCTGAGATGAGAAAAGATAAGAGTAGATGAGTAATTTTCTTCTTAGGAAGAAACATTACCGTCAGTTACGTGTACTACGGAGTCTTCTAGGGCTTTTCTATTTCCTTTCACTACCAACGCAAAAACAGAAAACCAGCTCACTAATTCTGTTAAATTTCCTCCACCCAGTACTTGACCTTTTCCAGGAGAAACGAAGTACGCTGCCCCTGTGTGAGCATGGGTATGTTGAGTCAAGCGCGCCCTCTACTGATCAATAGAAATATTACCAAATTGGTACTAAATTCAGCCCGTTACTGAAATGAGAAAGGGAAGATATTTGGGACAGTTTTAATTGTATGTTTTTTGAAATATCATTATATGAGAAAATCATAAAAAACTTTTGTATCAGATTTAATAGAAACAGAATTAAGTGTAAATCAGTTTTTACGATGTGATGTGTGTAAATAATGTACAAATTGGCAGGATTTTTTTGGAAGAATTAAAATAGCTTATTCTCTGCATTCAATATTTCTGTGACAAACACTAACATTTTAATAACATAAGGAAATAAGTTAGCATTATAAAACAGGGATTGACAAGCTTTTTTTTGAAATGAGTCAGATGGTAAATATTTTGTTTTGCTTGGCATTTTGTTTTGCTTGGCATCATGTCTCTTTTCCACTACTCAGCTCTGCTGTGTGAAAGTACTCACAGTCAGTAGTGAATGAACACGAGTGGCCGTGTTCCAATAAAACTCTGTTTACAAAAACAAACCTCAGGTCAGATTTGATATATTAAGCAGTAAATCTGCAGGTCTGTTGAACCATAAAGGAATGTAAACATTTCAAAAGTGTTGCATTATTTAAAAAAAATTTACAGTGGGGCGGTGGCTGTGATTTCTGCTTGAACATTGCTATCACTTTCAAACATTTGGGAAGTTTTCTTTTGGATTAGTTTCCGGACCGAATGACAAATAAAATAATGAAAAAAGAAAGAAGAAAAATTATGCACTGAAAATAATGAAGATTAGAAGTGGCAGGAATTTTCAGAGGTCATTTAATACAACTTTCTCATTTACAGAGGAGGAGACTAAGCCCAGAGAAATGCCTGAATGCTACTCTAATCACCTGTATTGTTCACTGAATCAGCCTTAGATGATTTTTGGCTATTTTGGTAAGATAATGTGTGGAATATGTTTTGGAAATGAGAAGGAATTAGACAAATATTATTGTTATTAATATATTAGGAAAAGAGGGTGCCTGGGTGGCTCAGTCGGTTAAATCTCCAACTCTTGATTTCTGCTTAGCTCATGATCTCAGGGTTATGAGGTGGAGCTTTATGTCAGGCTCTGTCCTCGGCATGGAGCCTGCTTAAGATTCTCTCTCTCCCTTTCCTTCTGCCCCTCTCCCTCCCCTGCTCAAGCTCTCTCTTTCTCTAAAAAAAAAATACACACACACACACACACACACACATACACACACATATGTAAAATTAGGAAAAGAAAATAAATAATATTTTCATTTTCTCTCCCTTTGAAAACCAAATACATAAATGAAAAAACCACAAGTTCATTAACCTCCTTCTTGATTGGAACCACCCCAAAATTTAAAGGTATGAACTCACATTGATATTTTATGTAAATATTACAATTTCATAGATTTTAGAATTTTTTATTGGCAATCGAGCCTAGCTGTGACTGTAATTCACCTTGGTATTTGAGCAAAATTGTGACTTACATGTGATTAAACGAAGATAGATGTGTTTTCACCATTGGATTATTTTTATCAAAGGATGTCATTATGTGAAGACAGAATCTTTGTGGCAATGCGTATAACTAAGATTTCCCTGAACTTGATTCATTGCTGCCTGTTGTGACCAAATAGTGAATTTTAAATGTCTTTCAAATTAAAGCTAACAATGAAGACTTGAAAAAATCAATTCACCAATTATTCATTTATTCAACCTTCTTTCAAAATAGTGACAGGCACTATGTTAAGTGATAGGGATGTATTTCTGATAAAAAAATCCTTGGTTATTACTCTCAGTGAGCTTACAGACTATAGAAAAATTATTATTGACAGGGCCTTGAGCTCTGACTTCGAGAACACAAAAATAAACATGACACCAAGTTTGTGGTCAAGGATTTTATATGGGGATAGAGAATAAATGAGAAATAATGAGGCAAGGATAAAAATATAATAAATATAAAATGAGAATAATAATTAGCTGGCACTGAAATGTCTACATAGGGATTGTTTTCTTATGGAACAATTTTGTGGTAGAGTGACTATTTGATCCAGGTCTTGAAGCCTGAATAAGGGTTGAACAAGAAGATATGAAGCAAGACAGGAAAGAATGAACAGACTTTCCTAACAACAGAAGCAGCATCATTAGAGATAAAAAAAAATGGGTTGTGTTTGGGGTATAATGAATAAACAATTGGGGTTCTAGCATGTATGCTTTTGTGAGAGGAGGGTTATGACAGGGAGGTTGTTTGGACCTAGACCATGGGGAATATTAAAGATAATGGAAAGAGGTTGAATAGGTAGTGGGGAGCCACTGAATGCATTTTTGGACAGTAAATTTAATTGGATCAAGTTCAAGGAAATTTTATTTATAATCATAAGAAGACTGGCAAATAATGAGAGAAAAGTAACAAAGAGCTGAACTTTCAGTGGTGTGTGTGAATAGACAGAAACTCAATCTGATTCCAGTGGTGGGGGGAAGTCTGCAAACCTGAATGGGTGATTAACTGAGGAACTTGTTGATTGAAGAAATGAAGGTGTCTTCCAGGACTGGTCATTACCAATAGGTTGGTAATGGCATTAACAGATGAGGAAACAAGAAAATATATCTATCTGATGGAGAAAATGCAAAGTTTTCTTTTGGCCTTATGGAGTTTGAAGTAAGAATAGACTATCTACATAAATCGTAGGAATTTGCCAAAGTTTCTGATTCTTAAAAGAGATTTAAATTTAGAAGTCATCTGTACAAAGTGGTAATTAAAGCAGTGGAAAGTGATGCTTTTCCTTTATGGCTTTAAAGTTTTAATTTTAATAGCACAAAACTTTTCATTTTAGTTAAACCGGAGCTATAAAATCTTTGGAAACCTAGGATATAAACTTATATGCACTACATATTTGATAAAAATCTCTTTGGTGCTTAAATTGGATGGAATTCCTTTAGGATGGTAGCATGTTGGACTTAGCAAAAAAATTTTTTTTTCCTCAATGGGTAGGAAACAATAGCTATTGGTTTGGAAGGACTGCTTAAGATTTTGATATACTGGAATGTTACCTACTTGTCAGTAGGATGGAATAAAAAGAAAGAAAGAAACAAGAACTTCTTTCTCGGGGGGGCAGGAAGAAGCCATCTTACTCGTTTTTTTTTTTTTTTTTTAAGTTGTTTATTTATTGAACACATAGAGAGAGAGCACAAACACAAGCAGGGGGAAACAGTATGCAGAGGGAGAGGGAGAAGCACGTATCCTACTTAGCAAGGAGCCCAATGTGACACTCTATCCCAGGACCCTGGCATCATGACCTAGCCAAGGTCTAGGCTTGTGACTAGGCATGTGACTGAGCTACCCAGGCATCCCGGAACAAGAGTTCTTTAAAGAGTCTCTGCAGTCATTATTATTAAAGAAGACAGCATTAAAATTATTCTCAGGAAGTTGAGCTTATGAGCATGTAGAGTTTAGAAGGGGTGTACAGTAAAATCTCTTGTTTTCCAGCTTGTATTTTCATTCTGAGATCATTTCTAACCAGAATTATTAATTTAATCCCTCATCATGTTTTATTACAGCATTTGCAGAGCAGGAAAAGATTAATGGCTACGATGAAAGCCTCTCATTTGATCTAAAAACTTCATATTCAGCTAAAAATGAAGAACAAAGCCTTAACCAGAATGGTTAATATTTTGTGGAGTGAAGGCTCAGCAGCTCACTTTGAATGAAGGGAATAAGTCAACGTTTTACTGAAGAAAATAAAATACAGACCAGGATTTTATGAAATGGATGAGGAAATGGAGAAGGGACTGATATCATCCATCCGTAATGCCCAGTGCTGCATTTCTTTCCTCTTGTCACATCCCGTTTCCAGGTAAATGAAGAGCAGGGCACATCCAGCCCAGTCTTTACAGTGGTGCTCAGAAGGTCTCAGATAAGTTAGGAAAGGTTCAAGGAAGAACTACCCAGTTCTAATGATTGAAATGAGAAAAGATGGGACAACAACTATGAGAAATTATTATGGTTATTTTAAAAATAAGATAATTAAACTTCACATGTGGAACACTCTGAATGATTATATACCCTAGAAAAAAAGGAAAAATATCCACAACAAATGCTTTGCATTTTCAAATAAATTAAAGGGAATATAGAATATATGAAAGCATAAAACAGAGATGAAAGCATAAAACAGAGATGAAAGGAGTGTGGGTGACTCAGTGGGCTAAGCTTCTGTCTTTGGCTCAGGTCATTGTCTCAGGGTCCTGGGATTGAACCCCACATTGGACTTTCTGCTCAGCAGGGAGCCTGCTTCCCCCTCCCTTCCCCTCTGCCTGCCTCTCTGCCTACTTGTGATCTCTGTCTGTCAAATAAATAAATAAAACCTTAAAAAAATAAAATAAACAGAGATGAAGGGAATATTGAGGAGGATAATTTGAGAGACCTAGAGAAGGAAAGTGAATGTAAAAGACATAAATTTGGAATGAATTAAACACAGTGAGATGGTTGAAATTTGAGCCAATAGTAAAGAGCCTAGGAAAATAATTCAGATTATATAAAGAAGAAAAACAAGAATGAAAGAAATTAGAGAAAATATTATATATGAAAGATAATGAACCTCATTCTAAAGTTTAAAAAAACAGAAAATATTCCAAAATGCAATTTTGAAAAGTTCTTAAAATGATAATAATATTATAACATCTGAAAATTGAAATGTACAGCATGTTTCAGAACAATCAACACTAATTTATTTCAAAGTAAAGTAACTTACTGATCCTCAAGGAAAATTAAATGATTATTCAGGATTCAAGGGAAAAAACTTGCCTAAAAATCAGGACAATTTCTTCACAATAGTCAGAAGGCAACGAAGAATGTATCTGAAGTGTGGGAAGTGGAGGACAATTGTTTGAAGAAAAATATTTACACCTGAGATGTTTCAGTTGTGGTATAAATGTTACAAATGAATGGTTTCAAAAGTTCAAGGGCTCAGGGAATACAACATGTATGAATTCTTCTTGGATAAAGTATATAATAAAGTCCACCAAGAGAATAATCAACATATAGAAGTCAGGGCTGGATTTAGAATTTAATTTAGCCAGGGGTGATGTTTTGTTAGCTGAGTGTAATGGAAGGAAAGATCAAGGAATTGAAGGTATATGAGATGTGTGATACAGGATAAAAAAGTGGTCAGGTCAGTGGATTGGCAGTTGTAGTGAGTTTTTGGAATGAGGATTATTGGAGGAATGGCTCTAGAGTGTGAGCTGTAAAGATAGGATGTGATGATCAGAGGGTTGATCAATGGGTTGATTGAAACAAACCCTAGAGATGATGTAGTTATTAGTGGAAGAGGTAGGATGAAGGATAAACTTATCAGAAACAAAGAGGCCAAGAAATGGGGTGGTCAAAGTGTTGACTCTACTGGTATAGTGAGTCAGGCACATCGGCAATAGGACTAGTGGTTGAAAGAAAAACACTAAGTGATAAAATTCTCAGTGAATGAAAGGTATTATGTTTGGATGGCATGTGCTCAGAATTTTCAAGTGTTAGGAGGTAAAGATAAATTGCCTGGATGAAGCAAGGAGGAGCAAGTCTTACACCTAATTGCCCTCTAGGTTTGCTGGTATGGGGGACTGGGACGAAAACCTCCTCTCTGAGAGAGCTGCAGGAAGTCAGTGTCTCAGGAGACTGTATTCAAGAAGGGGAGATACATAAGAGACTGAGGGGCACCTGGGTGTCTCAGTGGGTTAAAGCCTCTGCTTTCAGCTCAGGTCATGATCCCAGGGTCCTGGGATAGAGCCCCTGCATCGGGCTCTCTGCTCAGTGGGGAGCCTCTTATCTTCCCCTCTCTCTGCCTGCCTCTCTGCTTACTTGTGATCTCTGTCTGTCAAATAAATAAATAAAATTTTAAAAAATTAAAAAAATAAAAAAGAGACTGAAGAATAGATTATGCTGATGAATGAACATGACTTTTAGAGGCAGAATATCGAAGTTTGAGGAGAGGAAAATTACTGGGTTCACATGTAAATGTACAAAGCCATGTAAGATTAAAGTCTGGGTAGGGAAGGTTGCCCAACAGGATTGGACTTCTTCAGATGAAACGGAATGAGGGTATAATGTTGATCTCTCAGGGCAGGAAGGGGGTGGTGGATACATGTTCTAATAAAAGATTCCTTCTTGGCACTGACCCCGCTATTTAAGTTATTGTAGTGAATGGTAATCCACAAGGGTTTGTAGGTAAGATTGGATAGGAAATGAGGTTTTACCAGAGAACACAGGTTTTTCTCTGGGCCTCCTTTAAGTTTTATCTAAAGTTACAAGACCAGAAGAAGCACAGTTGTACTTGGGCCATGTAGGAAAATTATTTGTACAAAGCCAACGTAACACCATTATCAAAACCCTAACAAAGTTTACACACATATGTGAACACATGTGTACAAGTATGCACACACATGCCTACATTAAGACAATCATATTAATGGATAATAATAGCCAATAGATATGGCATTGGTATTTTTGATGAATGCTCCAATCTGATTCATAATTTGATACACCTTTGTGGACAGACCTTTGGAGAGGATTTAGCCCGCTTAACATCTCGTGCATCAAAGAAAGACAAGTTGGTTTCTTAGCTTTTCTCTTTCTTTGTCCTAACATTGCAGACAGCTCATGGCATAGATTTTTGCATTTGCTCTTCTCAGGCTAAGGTCAAATGACAATCTCTTTGCCTCTTATACAATGGGGATCAAACTTCTGGCTCTACCAATGGTCTTCTCAAATCGCTTTCTTCTATACTTATAAAGGTTGGCGAGTGAAAAAATAACACAGTTCTCCAACTTTCATTATTTCAGCCTCTTTAGTTGTAAACTGTTTTTTACCCTTGGGTGATTGTAAGCTTAAAGAGTTTATGACCATCCCTTCTGCAAATTTTGTACCTTTTATTTTGTTCCTGGACCATTTGTAACCTCAGCGAAGTTTAAGACAAAAAGATTCCCATTTTAACATGCCATTATACAATTATTCTTCCAAAGACTAGATACTCCTTAGCAAAAGACTTCCACTCTCTCTACCGCGTTTTCAGTCTTAATTTATGGGACTTAAATGGGATTATAAAATATGTGAAATTTATATACGAAAATAATTTATTTCATTTTATTTGACTATAACAGAAATCAATATAGTGAAGTAGCTTTGAGTTGGCCTTTGGTATCAGACAGACAATATTCTAAATCTGGTTCCAAGACTGTGACTCTTATAGACTATGACCCTTAAGCAAGTAGATTATTCTATAAATGGTGATAATAGTTGTTTTCATAAAGATTAAGATTTAAAATGTTAATATATGCTAATCCTATTAAAGAAGTGATGTGTATTTTATAAGCCTCTTCTGGAAAATTCCTCCCAATTCATTAAAATATTATACTAATGCCAAAACTTGACAAAAAATGACAGGAAAACTACAGACCATAGGCTTTCATGAACATAAATGCAAAAATTCTATAGAAGTTCAGAAAATCAAATCCAAAAATATTTATAAAAAATAATATATCATGAACAAGTGGGGATTATGCAAGAGTGCTGCTTGGCTTAATATTTGAAATTCAATCTACATTAGCTACTGCATTAACAGATTACAAAAGAAAAACAATATGAATGTCTCATTATATGTGAAAAAAGCTTTGACCAAATCTAACATCCATTTCTGATGTAAGTTCTCAGCAGAGAATGGAGTTTCCTGAACCTCATATGGGTGTCTATGAAAAACTGTTGTTAACATGAACCTTAATGATGAAAGATTCAATTCTTTCTCTCAAAGAATAGAAACAAATCAAGGATGTCTGCTTCCACAATTTCTATTCAATCTTGTACTGGAGGTATTTGCCAGTGCAATAGGAAAGAATAACAAATAAATGGTATACAAATAAGAAAGGCAATAGTAAAACTAATTTTATTTCAGATGACATGAAACAAAATTCAATTGTATTTCTACATATGCACGATGAGCAATCAGAAATAAAAATTTAGAAAGTGCATTAAAATAGCATTGAAATAATTTGGAATACATTTAACAAAAGATGTGTGAAACTTAGACCTGGAACACTATGAGGTGCTAAGAGAATTTAAAGAAGACCTAAATAGTTGGAGAAAATATATTGTGTTTAGATTTAGATGACAATATTGTTGTCATCAATTCTTTTTAAATTGCTTTATATATTCATCACGGTCATAATCAAAATCACAGGAAATCTTTTTCTGGAAATTTAAAACATTATTCTAAAATTTATATAGAGATGCAAATGATCTACATATTACAAAAAAACTGAAAAAGAAGAAATTTTTAGGTCTTCTCTACCTGTTTTCAAGACTTACTCTAAACCTTGTGTAGTCAAGAGAGTGTGGTATTGTAACAGATATGAAATTAATAGGCAATACAGTAATTGTAGTGGACTTCAGTACCACACTTTCAACAGTGGATAGGTTGTCGAGCCAGAAAATCATAAAGAAAACATTGGATTTGAACAATACTTTAAACCAAAATGACCTGAAGACATATATGGAACATTCTGTGCAACAGTGGTTGAATACACAGTTTTCTCAAGCACATATAGAACATTCTGCAGGAGAGAGCATATGTGAGATCACAAAAAAGTAGCATCAAATTTAAAAAGATGTAAGCATAACAAGTATCTTTCCTGACTATAGTAGAATGAAACTAGAAATCAGGAATAGGAGGAAAACTGGAAAATTCACAAATATGTGAAAATTAAACAACACACTGCTGAGCACCCAATGGCTTAACGATGCAATCAAAAGGGAAATAAAAGCGTATCTTGAAACAAATGAGAATGGGAACACAACACAGCAAAATTTATTGGCTGCAGCAAGGCAGTACTAGAAGGAATTTTATTGTGATGAATGCCTAGCTTAGGTAAAAAACAAAACAAAGCAAAGCAAAGCAAAGCAAAACAAAACAAAACAAAAAATACCCTCAAATAAACCAGCTAACTATATACCTGAAGAAACTAGAAAAACAAGAACAATCGAAGCCTAAAGTCAGGAGAAGAAAGGAGATCAACAAGATCAGAGTAGAAATAAATGAAATAGGGACTAAAAAGACAGTAGAAAAGATCAAAGAAACTAAGAGCTGATTTTGAAAAGATAAAATGGTCAAGTCCTTAGCTAGACTTACTAAGAAAAAAAGTGTTGAAATAATAAAATTATAAAATTGATTTTAATATAAAATTATAAATGGAAGATGAGATACTACAATTAATACCCTGGAAATACAAAGAATCATTAGAGACTATATTAGCAATTATAGGTCAACCAGTTGGATAACCTAGAATAAATGGATAGATTCCTAGAAACGTAAAACCCACCATTTGAATCATGAAATAATACAACATCTGAAAAGACCAATAGCAAGAAAGGAGAAAAACCGGCAAATAATCCAATTAAAACAGGCAGAGGTCTTGACTAGGTGTTTTTCCACAGGAGACTTAAAGATGGCCTGCAAGTACAGGAAAAGGAACTCAGATCACTCATCATCACAGACATGCAAATCAAAACCGTAATCACTCTCTCAAAGAGACAGGTGCTCGCTCATGTTCACCGCAACATGATTCGCAATAGTCAAGACATGGAAACGATCTAAGTGTTCAAGACAGATGAGTAAAGAAAGGAAAAGTGGTATATATATCCAATGGGATATTATTCAGCCTCAGGAAAGAAGGAAATCCTGACATTTGTAACAACATGGATGGAACTTCGAGGCATTGAGGGAAATAAGTCAGACAGGGTAGGACAAATATTCTCTGATCTCACTTGTATGTGGGATCTAAAGATGTTGAATTCATGGAAATCTACTGAAATGGTGGTTATTATGGGCTAAGGGCTTGGGGATATGGAGACACACTGGTGAAAGGATACAGACTTCTAGTTCTAAGAGGATTAAGTTCCAGGGGTCTAATACACAGCATGGTGACTTGTAACCAATGCTGTATTGCATAATTGAAAGTTGCTATGAGAGGAGAGCTCTAATTATCTAATCTAATGACAATGACAATGAAATGATAATTATGAGGTGAAGGATGTGTTAACTAACCTAACTCTTATACATTTCTCAGTATGTATGTGTATCAAATTACCACATGGTACACATTAAACTTACATGATGTCTCAGTAAAGTGAGAAAAAAAACGTGATACTGGTATAGAGAGAGACAAATGGATACACGGAATTCAGTGAGGATACAAATTCCGTGGGGAAAGGACAATCCTTTCCACAAACAGTGCAGAACAATTATACAGCCACATGCAAGAAACTGAAGCTCAACTCTTACCTTACAACAAAAGCAAATTCTCTTGAACTTGTCTAAGAACTTAAATGTAAGAACTTACACTCTAGAACTTCTAAAGGACCCCTTAGGAGATGGCTTAATTGATGTTAGCCTCAGAAAAGACTTCTCAAACTCAGCACCAAAAACACAATCCATAAGAGAAAGATAATCAATATAGTCGATGTTACCAAACTAAAACCTTGAACTCTGTTAAGTAAGTAAACCTGGGAGACAACATTGCAAAACTTGCCTCTGATAAAGGACCTATATTTAGAACATAAAAAATGTCTTACAACTTAATATGAAGTATACAGTGTGATAGAAAATAGACTAGACATTTGGACAGATATTTTTTCAAAGAAATTATACAGATGGCACATAAACACATACGAAGACGCTCAAGATCATTAGCCATTATGGAAAATAAATTACACTGCAATGGGGGATGCCTGGATGGCTCAGTCAGTTAAACATCTGTCTCTGGCTCAGGTCATGATCCCAGCGTCCTTGGATCAAGTCCTCCATTGGACTCCTTGCTCACTGGGGAGCCTGCTTCTCCCTCTTCCTGCCACTCCCCCAGCTGTGTTCTCTCTCTCTCTGTCAAATGAGTAAATAAAATCTTAAAAAATAAATAAATAAACTACAGTGGGATGCCACTGCTCGCTAACTTGAATGAAGAAAATTTTAAAAGTTTGACAATATCAAATGTTGGGAAAGGTGTAAATTTTCATACACTACTTTTTTCCTTCTGGAAAAAAGGTTAGCATTTTCTTGAAAGTCGTACATACACCTACCATATGATCCCATCATTCCATTCCTAGGTATTTACCCAGTAGAAGTGGAAGTACCTTTTCACAAAAAGGCTTGTATGTGGATATTCATAGGGGCTCCATTTGTGAAAGCTTAAAACTGGAAATGACCATAATTCCCATTAACTGTTTAATGGATAGGAAATAGAACATCCATATAATGAGAAGGAATGAATTACTGACCCATGCAACAATATGAATGGATTTCAAAATGATGACCTTAAGTGAATGAAGCTAAGCCAAAGAGGATATACTGTAAAATGTCATTTATAAAAAATTATAAAAAAATGGAGACTAATCTATCATGATAGAAAAGAGCTCAGTTGCCTGGGGATAAAAAGACAGGAGAGGTACAAAGATCCATTATACCAGGAGTGCTCAACACATTTTGGCTATTATGGTAATACTAGTTATTGTTATTATTATGGGTCTCTCCCCACTCTCCCCACCCCTAAATGGAGAAGGAACAAAGGAAGGGGGAGTTTTTAGCTTAAATAAAAAATGACAGAAAATCCTGATGTTTGATTCTAAAGATTAGATCAAATTTCTTTTATTACATGGAATAGGCTATTGAAATTCAGGTTGAGTTACAGAAAAGTATCCACATTTTTTGCAACCCAGAATATCTTTGAACTAATCTACCCTTTTCATGCCCAAGCATTCCTGCCATCCCCTTCTCCAAGCCACACACACCATGGCTGTAAATCCTGTTTTGTATTTTCCTGTGTCTAATAAGTTACCATATCATGTGAAAGACCAAAAACCATAGTTCCATATATCAAAAGCTAGTTTCTAAATCCACGAAAAGTCAGAAGTGAGACTAAAAAGATCACACCAGGAACAACATTTTGTATGTCCGTTGGGCTTTGCATCTTGTCTTCCTTACTGGGCACAGTAATCCCCTGGAACAATCATATTTGTCTGTTGGCTGGTTATATTTCACATCCTTTGGGCAACACGAAGGACGAAGATTCCAGGGCCTGAAGGAACCTTGCCATGGTTTTTACCAAGAGGCTGTGCTGTTTCCCATAGGAGTGAATTTGGGAATATGCAGAGCTCTGCTCGAATTTTATTTTATTTTTTTTTTAAAGATTTTATTTATTTATTCGACAGAGAGAGATCACAAGTAGGCAGAGAGGCAGGCAGAGAGAGGGGGGAAGCAGGCTTCCCGCTGAACAGAGAGCCTGATGTGGGGCTCGATCCCAGGACCTTGGGATGATGACCTTAGCCAAAGGCAGAGGATTCATCCCACTGAGCCACCCAGGCGTCCCAACTGCTCGAATTTTAAACATGGGGCCGGGGTGCCGGGGTGGCTCAGTTGGTTAAGCTTCTGCCCTGGGTTCAGGTCATGATCTTAGGGACCTGCAGTAGAGCCCCACATCGGTCTCCCAGCTCAGCAGGGAGTCTGCTTCTCTTCCTCCCTCCCTGTGCCCCTCTCCCTGCTTGTGCTTTCTCTCTCTCTCTCTGTCTCAAATAAATGAATAAAAATCTTTAAGAGATAAAGTTGGGGGAAAAGCTATTAATTGTCTTGTCAGAACCAAGAATTGTCTTACTAAATGCATTAGCATGGAGAAACACGGAATTCTAGTCTATGTTATTCAGCAAAAATAAAAAATAAAAATAAAATAAAATAAAATAAATTTAAAAAAATGGGGAGCCCAGGGATGCTATACTAAATGATCCTCACGCTCTCTCAAGTGTATTTCTCTTATAAGTGGAAGTTTGTGTTGGTATTTTGTATTCTGTTATGATTGTCTTGCAGTGGGAATGGGAGCATATTTATTTACATTAAAGATGATCTTACTATATACCATTGATTTTGGTACAACACCAAATGGTTTATATCCTAGGAACACTAGAAAAAGAGGAAAGTCATTTCATTACAAAGTTTCCAGAAATAGTCTAAGGCTAAAAGAGAAGTGAAGTCAGAGAAAGTGAGAGCCCAGGACTTCTAATTGTTACTTCATTGCTTATGTTAACATTGAATTGGGATGTTAGCAATTTCTTAAAAATCACCGAATAAATAATATAAATTAGAAAAGGATACAGATGTATCCTTAAAAACATTGAGAAATGGGCATTTACTTTATATTTTACTCACTTTATTCCATTTTTATTGAGAGCTTGGGAATGTGGCCTTGGGGTTTGACCTGCTAGCTCAAATTCCAGTTCTGCCATCTGATGCTGTTTATTCTGACATCCCAGTTTCTTCATCTGTATAAAAGGGAAATTTACAATTGTTTGGAGAATTATATAAATAATTTATGATAAGTCTCTACTGGTGCCTACAACAGGGTGAAGCCTCAAAAATTAGCATAATTTTCATTTAATCTCTACACAGGTGCTGAGATTCTAATAAATACTTATATAGCAGTGTTAGAAACCTCAAATCTTCTCTTCCCTAGAATTTTAATACACTCATAATAAGAACCATATAATTTGGAAACTGCTGTATATGGCTATAAGAATCCTACAATTGTGGGGCATCTGTGTGGGTCAGTCGGTTAGGTGTCTGCCTTTGGCTCATGTCATGATCCCAGGGTCATGGGATCAAGCCCCATGTCAGGTTCTGCTCAGTGGGGAGCCTGCTTCTCCCTCTCCCTCTGCATCTTCCCCTTCTTGTGCTCTCTCCCTCTCTGTGTCAAGTAAATAAATAAAATCTAAAAAAAAAAAAAAAAAAAGAATCCTACAACTGCCTTTGAAAATGACATTATTTAAAGGCACAATCACTTTTTGTCACATGACCCCAGAAAATCCTGGCCCATCCACAAGTCTGACAAGGGAAATGATCCTGAGGCTGATGACCTGGGCTCCATGGCAATTTGTGTGGGGTTGAGGATTTATGATACAGAGTCACTGTTTCTTTGAATTGTACACATTTTTAATCATCTAACTAAATGTTCTCCATACTTGTAAATCTTTGCTTTCTTTCACTACTTTCCATTACCTACATTTACTTTTAAATATTTTACTGGTGACTGTACCCTTCCGCTGTCTCCCTGAAAGTTTGGAAGATTCTTTTCAAGTTTTCCTAGGCTTCAAATATAAACAAGAATGAATTATTGACGTTTCTATTTTGTCTCTCTTTTTATAGATCTATTGTGATATTTTACCGTGGAAATCACACGTTAAACTGTAAAAACCAAATTCTTGAATTGTCCACTAGGTGGAAGCCTTGTTCTTCAATTAAATATAGATTTCCCCTATTTTTTCTTTTCTTTCTTTTTTTTTAAGTGAAATTTATATAATTTTTCCCCCTTGTGAAAAGTTGAATGCATCAGTTATGGTCCTAAGACCTCTTCTTAAGAAGTAGTAGTTGTATATTGGCTCCTTTGAGGTTGACAATGGAGGATTGTCAGGTGGATCTGTTAATCTATGAACAGTCTCTAGTTTCCTTTTTTCTCTTTATCCTTCATGGGCTGAGACTCCAGTAACAACCTCACATGAAATGTTGTTCTCCACAGAAATGTCACACTCTTCTAAGGACTAAATCTCACGACTTCCTTTTCTCTCTTTACATGGCTGATTTACAGAAATAAGCCAAATTATATATGTATATTTTTTACCAGTCTTCATCATGCCACCATTTTGATGAAACTCTTCACAGCAAATGTAACAGTGATACGTATGTGTCTGACACTTTCCAAGCAGATTTATTAAACAAAACAAAACAAAAAAGATAACTATTAATGGTCTGTTTGTGTTTGAATTTTTTAATGGTTCAAAGTAAGCAGGATTTAATTTGATCAAATCGTATCATTTGAGCAATGTATAGGATAGTCAAAAATGTTGGAATGATGAGAATGCATTAACAGGTAATCAAGGGGGCAGAAGTTTAGAATCCATCAGGTTGGGACATCAAGGCTTGTTCAAAGCACAGTCGTATTTATCTGGCGCTTAAGACATTTCGAGTTAGGTAGAAGGATGATGCAGCCACTTTGTAAAATAGTTTGGCAATTTCTTAGAATGTTAAACATAAATATATCACATATCGTAAGGCCCAGCAACTTCTTTCTCATTATATAGCCAAGAGAAATGAAATTATATATCTACACAAAGCCTTAGACGTAAATGTTCATGAGTAGCGTTATTTATGTCAACCAGGAAAAGGAAAACAATCCAAATGTCCATCAATTTGTGAATAGACAAACAAAAATATGGTGTATCCGTACCGTGGTGTACTACTGAGAGATCAAAAGTCGTGGAGTCGAGACTAGAGTCAAGATGGCGGAGAAGTAGCAGGCTGAGACTACATCAGGTAGCAGGAGATCAGCTAGATAGCTTATCTAAACATTGTAAACACCTACAAATCCAATGGGAGATCTAAGAGAAGAAGAGCAGCAATTCTAGAAACAGAAAATCAACCACTTTCTGAAAGGTAGGACTGGCGGAGAAGTGAATCCAAAACGATGGGAAGATAGACTGCGGGGGCAGGGGCCGGCTCCCGGCAAGCGGCGGAGCAATGGAGCATAAAATCAGGACTTTTAAAAGTCTGTTCCACTGAGGGACATTGCTCCAGAGGCTAAACTGGGGTGAAGCCCATGCGGGGTCAGCGTGGCCCCAGGTCCCACAGGGTCACAGAAGGATCGGGGGTGTCGGCGTGTCTCAAAGCTTGCAGGTATTAGAACGGGGAAGCTGGCTACAGAGACAGAGCCAAGGACTGATCTCTCAGCTTGGGGTTACCTTGAACCGGTCGCAGGCTGGGTGAGCTTGGAGCTCAGCTGGAGGCCGGGGATACGGGAGTGATTGGGCGCTGTTCTCTGGGGGCTCACTGAGGAGTGGGTCCCCAGGCTCTCGGCTCCTCTGGGCCAGAGACTGGGAGGCCGCCATTTTCATTCAAATCCTCGGAACTCTACAGAAAGCCTTCAGGGAACAAAAGCTCCCGAAAGCGTACCCGAGCGGATTACTTAGTCTGGCCCCCGGTTAGGGCGGTGCAATTCCGCCTTGGGCAAACACACTTGAGAGTCACTACAACAGGCCCCTCCCCTAGAAGATCAACTTCTGGGAAAAATCCAGCCAGGACGAAGTTCATCTACCGAGGAAAGCAGGTTCAATACCAAGGACAACAGCAGAATTCCAGAGGAGGAGAAAGCAAAGCACGGAACTCATGGCTTTCTCCCCATGATTCTTTAGTCTTGCGGTTAATTTAATTTTTTTTCAATTTTTTTTTCTTCTTCTGCTAAATTTTTTTAAACTTTTATCCTTTTCTTTTTTAACGTTTTTAACTAGTTTATCTAATATATATATATATTTTTCTTTCTTTTTTATATTTTTTCCTTCTTTGTTTTTTTAATTTTTTCTTTTTTATTCTGAAACTCTTTTTATCCCCTTTCTGCCCCCACGATTTGGGGTCTCTTCTGATTTGGTTAAAGCGCATTTTTCTGGGGTCTTTGCCACCCTTTAATATTTTACTTGCTCCTTCATATACTCTTATCTGGACAAAATGACAAGGCGGAAAAATTCACCACAAAAAAAAGAACAAGAGGCAGTACCGAAGGCTAGGGACCTAATCAATACAGACATTGATAATATGTCCGATCTAGAGTTCAGAATGACGATTTTCAAGGTTCTAGCTGGGCTCGAAAAAGGCATTGAAGATATTAGAGAAACCCTGTCCAGACAAATAAAAGCCCTTTATGGAGAAATAAAAGAACTAAAATCTAACCAAGTTGAAATAAAAAAAGCTATTAATGAGGTGCAATAAAAAATGGAGGCTCTCACTGCTAGGATCAATGAGGCAGAAGAAAGAATTAGTGATAATGAAGACCAAATGACAGAGAATAAAGAAGCTGAGCAAAAGAGGGGCAAACAGCTACTGGACCATGAGGGGAGAATTCGAGAGATTAGTGACACCATAGGACAAAACAACATTAGAATAATTGGGATTCCAGAAGAAGAAGAAAGAGAGAGGGGAGCAGAAGGTCTATTGGAGAGAATTATTGGAGAGAATTTCCCTAATATGGCAAAGGGAACAAGCATCAAAATCCAGGAGGTGCAGAGAACCCCCCTCAAAATCAACAAGAATAGGTCCACACCCCGTCACCTAATAGTAAAATTTACAAGTCTTAGTGAAAAGAGAAAATCCTGAAAGCAGCCCGGGAAAAGAAGTCTGTAACATACCATGGTAAAAATATTAGATTGGCAGCAGACTTACCCACAGAGACCTGGCAGTCCAGAAAGAGCTGGCATGATATATTCAGAGCATAAATGAGAAAAACAAGAATACTCTATCCAGCTAGGCTATCATTGAAAATAGAAGGAGAGATAAAAAGCTTCCAGGACAAACAAAAACTGAAAGAATTTGCAAACACCAAACCAGCTCTACAGGAAATATGGAAAGGGGCCCTCTAAGCAAAGAGAGAGCCTAAAAGTAGTAGATCAGAAAGAGAGATGATATACAGTAACAGTCACCTTACAGGGAATACAATGGCACTAAATTCATATCTTTCAATAGTTACCCTGAATGTTAATGGGCTAAATGCCCCAATCAAAAGACATAGGGTATCAGAATGGATAAAAAAACAAACCCATCTATATGTTGCTTACAAGAAACTCATTTTAGACGCGAAGACACCTCCAGATTTAAAGTGAGGGGGTGGAAAATAAGTTACCATGCTAATGAGCATCAGAAGAAAGCTGGGGTGGCAATCCTTATATCAGATCAATTAGATTTTAAGCCAAAGACTATAATAAGAGATGAGGAAGGACACAATATCATACTCAAAGGGTCTGTCCAACAAGAAGATCTAGCAATTTTAAATATCTATGCCCCTAATGTGGGAACAGCTAACTACATAAACCAATTAATAACAAAATCAAAGAAACACATCAATAAAAATACAACAATAGTAGGGGACTTGAACACTCCCCTCACTGAAATGGACACATCATCCAAGCAAAAGATCAACAAGGAAATAAAGGCCTTAAATGTCACACTGGACCAGATGCACATCCCAGATATATTCAGAACATTTCACCCCAAAGCAACAGCATACACATTCTTCTCTAGTGCACATGGAACATTCTCCAGAATAGATCACATCCTGGGTCCTAAATCAGGTCTCAACAGTATCAAAAGATTAGGATCATTCCCTGCATATTTTCAGACCACAATGCTCTAAAGCTAGAACTCAATCACAAGAGGAAATTTGGAAAGAACCCAACTACATGGAGACTAAACAGCATCCTTCTAAAGAATGAATGGGTCAACCAGGAAATTAAAGAAGAATTGAAAAAATTCATGGAAACAAACGATAATGAATACACAATGTTTAAAATCTGTGGGACACAGCAAAAGCAGTCCTGAGAGGAAAATATATAGTGGTACAAGCCTTTCTCAAGAAACAAGAAAGGCCTCAAGGACACAACCTAACCCTACACCTAAAGGAGCTGGAGAAATAACAAGAAAGAAACCCTAAACCCAGCAGGAGAAGAGAAATCATAAAGATCAGAGCAGAAATCAATGAAATAGAAACCAACAAAACCATAGAACAAATCAACGAAACTAGGAGCTGGTTCTTTGAAAGGATTAATATGATTGATAAACCCCTGGCCAGACTTATCAAAAAGAAAAGAGAAAGGACCCAAACAAATAAAATCATGAATGAAATAGGAGAGATCACAACTAACACCAAAGAAATACAGACAATTATAAGAACATACTATGAGCAACACTACGCCAACAAATTTGACAATCTGGAAGAAATGGATGCATTCCTAGAGACATATAAACTACCACAACTGAACCAGGAAGAAATAGAAAACTTGAACAGCCCCATAACCAGTAAGGAGATTGAAACAGTCATCAAAAATCTCCAAACAAACAAAAGCCCAGGGCCAGACAGTGTCCCAGGGGAATTCTACCAAACATTTAAAGAAGAACTACTTCCTATTCTCCTGAAACTGTTCCAAAAAATAGAAATGGAAGGAAAACTTCCAAACTCATTTTATGAGGCCAGTATCACCTTGATCCCAAAACCAGACAAGGATCCCACCAAAAAAGAGAACTACAGACCAATATCCTTGATGAACACAGATGCAAGAATTCTCACCAAAATACTAGCCAGTAGGATTCAACAGTACATTAAAAGGATTATTCACCACAACCAAGTGGGATTTATTCCAGGGCTGCAAAATTGGTTCAACTTCCGCACATCAATCAGTGTGATACAACATATTAATAAAAGCAAGAACAAGAACCATATGAAACTCTCAATAGATGCTGAAAAAGCATTTGACAAAGTATAGCATCCCTTCCTGATCAAAACTCTTCAAAGTGTAGGGATAGAGGGCACCTACCTCAATATTATTAAAGCCATCTATGAAAAACACACCACAAATATCATTCTCAATGGAGAAAAACTGAAAGCTTTTCTGTTAAGGTCAAGAACACGGCAGGGATGTCCATTATCACCACTGCTATTCAACACAGTACTAGAAGTCCTAGCATCACAATCAGACAACAAAAGGAAATTAAAGTCATCCAAATTGGCAAAGAAGAAGTCAAACTATCACTCTTCACAGATGATATGATACTATATGTGGAAAATTCAAAAGACGCCACTCCAAAACTGCTAGAACATGTACAGGAATTCAGTAAAGTGTCAGTATATAAAATCAATGCACAGAAATCAGTTGCATTTCTCTACACCAACAACAAGACAGAAGAAAGAGAAATTAAGGAGTCAATCCCATTAATAATTGCACCCAAAACTATAAGATACCTAGGAATAAACCTAACCAAGGAGGCTAAGAATCTATATGCAGAAAACTATAAAGTACTCATGAAAGAAATTGAGGAAGACACAAAGAAATGGAAAAATGTTCCATGCTCCTGGATTGGAAGAATAAATATTGTGAAAATGTCTATGCTACCTAAAGCAATCTACACATTTAATGCAATCCCTATCAATATCCCATCCATTTTTTTCAAAGAAATGGAACAAATAATCCTAAAATTTATATGGAACCAGAAAAGACCTCGAATAGCCAAAGGAATATTGAAAAAGAAAGCCAAAGTGGGTGGCATCACAATTCTAGACTTCAAGCTCTATTACAAAGCTGTCATCATCAAGACAGCATGGTACTGGCACAAAAACAGATACATAGATCAGTGGAACAGAATAGAGAGCCCAGAAATAGACCCTCAACTCTATGGTCAACTAATCTTCGACAAAGCAGGAAAGAATGTCCAATGGAAAAAAGACAGCCTCTTCAATAAATGGTGCTGGGAAAATTGGACAGCCACATGCAGAAAAATGAAATTGGACCACTTCCTTACACCACACATGAAAATAGACTCAAAATGGATGAAGGACCTCAATGGGAGAAAGGAATCCATCAAAATCCTTGAGGAGAACACAGTCAGCAATCTTTTCGACCTCAGCTACAGCAACTTCTTCCTAGAAACATCAGCAAAGGCAAGGGAAGTAAGGGCAAAAATGAACTGTTGGGATTTCATCAAGATCAAAAGCTTTTGCACAGCAAAGGAAACAGTTAACAAAACCAAAAGACTACTGACAGAATGGGAGAAGATATTTGCCAATGACATATCAGATAAAGGGCTAGTGTCCAAAATCTATAAGGAACTTAGCAAACTCAACACCCAAAGAAAAAATAGTCCAATCAAGAAATGGGCAGAGGACATGAACAGACATTTCTGCAAAAAAGACATCCAGATGGCCAAAAGACACATGAAAATGTGCTCCACGTCACTCGGCATCAGGGAATTACAAATCAAAACCACAATGAGATATCACCTCACACCAGTCAGAATGGCTAAAATGAACAAGTCAGGAAATGACAGATGCTGGCAAGGATGCAGAGAAAGGGGGACCCTTCTACACTGTTAGTGGGAATGCAATCTGGTGCAACCACTCTGGAAAACAGCATGGAGGTTCCTCAAAATGTTGAAAATAGAACTACCCTATGACCTAGCAATTGCACTACTGGGTATTTACCCTAAAGATACAAACGTAGTGATCCGAAGGGGCATGTGCACCCGAATGTTTATAGCAGCAATGTCTACAATAGCCAAACTATGGAAAGAACCTAGATGTCCATCAACAGATGAATGGATAAAGTAGAAATGGTATATATACACAATGGAATACTATGCAGCCATCAAAAAATGAAATCTTGCCTTTTGCGATGACATGGATGGAACTAGAGGGTATTATGCTTAGTGAAATAAGTCCATCTGAGAAAGACAACTATCATATGATCTCCCTGATAAGAGGACATGGAGATGCAACATGGGGGGTTAGGGGGGTAGGAGAAGAATAAATGAAACAAGATGGGATTGGGAGGGAGACAAACTGTATGTGACTCTTAATCTCACAAAACAAACTGAGGATTGCTAGGGGGAGAGGGGGTTGGGAGAGGGGGAGTGGGATTATGGGCATTGGGTAGTGTATGTGCTATGGTGAGTGCTGTGAAGTGTGTAAACCTGGCGATTCACAGACCTGTATCCCTGGGGATAAAGATACATTATATGTTTATAAAAAATAAGAAATAAAAAAAAAAAGTCGTGCAGTCGTGATGTGGACTCCAGACTCCAGCATGGATGAGCTCCAACAACATGTTAAGGAGAAGAAGCCAGACGCAGAAGATTGTATATTGTATAATTTCGTTTCAAGGAAAAGTACAGAAAAGTTAAATTTATGATGATGGAAGGTAAATTAGCAGTCACCTGGGGGTTGGAGTGGGAATAAGGAGTACCTTCATACAGACTTGAAGTTTCCTTTTGTGGTGATAGAAATGTTTTACAATTGGGTGGTGGTGATGGGGGCACAACCCTGTACATTTATTTGAAGTAATTGAAATTCTATCCTTAAGTTTTATTGTGGGTGTATATCTGTAAAAAGTGGTACAATATTGTAGACATTGCTGCTATAAACATTCGGGTACACATGCCCCTTCGGATCACTGCGTTTGTATCTTTAGGGTAAATACCCAGTAGTGCAATTGCTGGGTCATAGGGTAGTTCTATTTTCAACATTTTGAGGAACCTCCATGCTGTTTTCCAGAGTGGTTGCACCAGCCTGCATTCCCACCAACAGTGTAGGAGGGTTCCCCTTTCTCCGCATCCTCGCCAGCATCTGTCATTTTCTGACTTGTTCATTTTAGCCAGAATGGATAAAGAAGATGTGGTATCTATACACAATGGAATACTATGCAGCCATCAAAAGAAATGAAATCTTGCCATTTGCGACGACGTGGATGGAACTAGAGGGTATCATGCTTAGTGAAATAAGTCAATCGGAGAAAGACACTATCATATGATCTCCCTGATATGAGGACATGGAGATGCAACATGGGGGTTAGGGGGATAGGAGAAGAATAAATGAAAAAGATGGGATTGGGAGGGAGACAAACCATAAATGACTCTTAATCTCACAAAACAAACTGGGGGTTGCTGGGGGGAGGTGGGGTTGGGAGAGGGGGAGGGGGTTATGGACATTGGGGAGGGTATGTGCTATGGTGAGTGCTGTGAAGTGTGTAAACCTGGCGATTCACAGACCTGTACCCCTGGGGATAAAAATACATTATATGTTCATAAAAAAAATTGGAAGGGGAGGCGAACCATAAGAGACTATGGACTCTGAAAAATAACCTGAGTGTTTTGAAGGGTCGGGGGTAGGAGGTTGGGGGAACAGGTGGTGGGTAATAGGGAGGACACGTTTTGCATGGAGTACTGGGTGTTGTGCAAAAACAATGAATACTGTTACACTGAAAAAAATAAATAAATTAAAAAAAAAGTGGTACGATAAATTGGAAAGTGAGAGGTTCTTATAAAATCCAGAGAGAGAAACTCGTTAGATAGTTCATCTTCCAGGTCATCCCATCTTCTTGTCTTAAAGTTTCAGAAAAGAGTAAGTATACATGACTTTCATTTCTTGTACATTGAAAAAAATAGCCAACTGCTCCTGAATCAAAACATCAGAATTCAAGCTGTGGGGTTTGTGTTTGCCAGCGACCTCTGAGACTTTCCTGTAGCTCACACAACCCACCACACACCGAATGCAACCAGATTCTATTAGGTCTGGTCCTTTTCGCTCAAGGAACCTGGACACTATGTTGTTTCCGTATCTTGTGCAAATTTAATGTTATTATTGGGAAGTGAGGTGATCCAAAGAAAATATATTTTTCCTGGGTAACTTTTGACGGACTGCAAACTTTGTCCACTTTCTCAGCATACCTTTGAGATCTTCCTCTGCCATTGTCTGGCCAGAACATTGGGTTGTTTTCTCTGACATCAGTGATGGTGAATTTATGGCATGACATGGGTCTAAAAACTCCCTCACTTAAGACATAAATCTGTAGAAAATGGATGAATATTCACACAAATATATTGATAAATCTCACTTACAGAAAGGAATTTTTTCTTATCTCCCCTCCAAATCCTGTTGATAATTGTTACAATTTTGAGTCATTGAAAATGCTTAGAACTTGTTTTACAAAACCCATCCCAAACCTGCTTAAGTATAAAAGGAAATGATCACACCTTTGCCTTCATAATGCATCACATTTTCCAATTTGGAGGGCAAATACCCCTTCCTTTGTGCCTTTGGGAAATTTTCCTTGTTACCTTGTGAGTGTTCTTGGACTCACTTCCTTCCCTTCCTTCCCCGGGCCAGGCTTTCAGTGGTATCACGGTCTTCCTGAACCTCCTTGAAAAAAAAGTCAGTGCTTTCAGTGATGACCAGCAGATGAACTCTGTTTCTGTCTCTCATCAATTTCTCAAAACCACCCAGAAGTGAGGTGTGACCAACGACTAACTCTTCTGGAATCAAGCCTGGTTCTTCCCTCCACCATGCAGGAAGGATCAAAGTTACCCTTTCAATCAGTTTAGACCAGAGAAGTTCTCTTTCCTATCATGAACATACACCAGCTTCAGTTGGAAGAAACTTTTCATTTGTTCCATTATAAGAAGCCTCTGGATGAGGATTATGGGTGAATTTTCTATTATTTTCTAGTTTCTGCAAATTATTTTCATGGTTGGTTGGTTTGAGCATTTCAACTTTTTGTCAGTGGGCTCCTAGCAGTCATTTTTAAGTTGGCATAGTTGTGGACATTCTCTTCCATGGCGAAGTTGTTACTATGGTGATTGTGACTAACTGTAGAGGCTAAATACCTTTTGTTTGTCTATTCTTGCTGCCTTCATTTCAATTCTCAGTGTTGCTTGATAAAAAAAATCCTTTCCACTTCTTTTTTTTTTTTTTTGACTGAATACTTGCTTCACAAACTTGGTGAAAGACTCCCTCTCTTCTCCAGACCCCTCCAGCATTTTATTACTCTCCAATAGATACAATCTTTAAATCTTTTTTTTTAAACAACCAAAATTGAATAACATGGTTATATAAAGGAACAACTTTTTTTCGTGAATCATTACTTTGAGAAGTTTTACAAAGATTTTTAATTTTTAAAGATCAAGTATATTTCTTTTTTTTCCTAAAGATTTACAAATTTATTTGAGAGAGTGAAAGGGGAGGGAGAGGGGCAGAGGGAGGGATTCCTGAAGCAGACTCCCGCTGAGTGTGGAGCCAGACAAGCGGCTTGATCCCAGGACCCTGAGATCATTACCTGAGCCCAACAAAGAGCCAGCTGTTTTATCTGACTGAACCACCCAGGTGTCCCTCAGGAAGATTTTTAAATGAAGCAGCTTTTAGATGTATGTTATGTCCATTGTCATTGAAAATAATAAAATCACATAACAACTGAACTATTGTGAAAAATCCAAAATTTATATGTATAATAATTTATATGTATAATAATAGAAAATATTTCATTCTATTTGGCTTGTGTTTATTTGCAGCTTACCTTACTGTCTCTCTGCAGCTGGGCAGTGTAGTCCCTGAGAGAAGAAAGCCATGCTCCCCCAAATTTGTAACTTCCACAGTGTTTTGCACATTAGACATCCTCAGCAATACAAAGCCCATGAAATCCCCCAGAAGAGTGACTGACACAGAGTGAGAGGTCCCAAAAGATGTGTCCTTCCTCCTTCTGTTTTCTCAATTTAATGCGGTGGGATTTAGTTTTAACCAGACACACAGTGATGGTGAATGCCACATAGTCACTAGGGATTCTACCCTTTTTGTTTGTATGTTTGTTTTTGCATCCAGGTTTCACAATGCTTTTGGTTTCAAATGAATAACAATATATTACTTTTGTTGGTATAATTGGTAATTATATATTATATGGTGCCAAGAAGCAGATTATCTTTCTCTTCAAAACTTTTCACTTCCCCATGTGGTTATTTTCTTCCTAACATTTCTCCAATTAAACCTTCCTTCTTCTCACCATAGTACCCATTTGGGGATTAGACCTCACCTGGTAAATTCCACTCCCTGATCCAAACTGTCTATATTTCTTTCACTCAATAATTGAGTGCTTACTGGGTGCCAGGCTCTGTACTAGGCCTGGCTCTGGTACTAAAACAGCCAACCCATTACTGTTTCTGTCTTTCAAAACCATTTTTAAAAGTGATCTTCAAAACGGAATAAACAGATAATGATCAACTGAGGTAAGGAAATATTTAGAACGTCTATTTACCTTTCCAAAAAAAAATCTTTATTTCTATTTCTTAGAAGGTACATCATACATTAGCATAATAGAACATATGTATCGTTTATAAAGTGTAAAATCCATAAATAGTAAAAGTGCATACTCGTACTAGTTGCTGATAGAGGTTTCAAGCAAAAATGTTTTCAGGCCTCTGGTTTAGCACATTAGTGGTGTTAACCTGTGGCTTATGAGAAGTCTTAGACCCTTTACCTATCCAGAGTATTTATGAAATCTCTCACAACAGTAAACAGTAAATGTAAATGTAAGTAAATATAGTGTGCTTACTGTTTAAATTCAGTATCAAGAGAAGTCCCCTCACACCCTATCCCCCAAATCTGTTTTCTGTTCTTAAGTGCCTTATATATAGGAAACTTACAGCACTAGCATGATCTCGTGGTCAATAAAGTAATACTTCTCTTTAGGGAGAAGTATTAGGTGTGTTGGCAGTGCTGAGGGGACAGCCCAGCCAGTTCTTAGGGTTAAGAGGAACTTTTCTCAGTAGCATCTAATATGAAATTAAAGTTTACATAGAAATGTGCTAGCAAAGAAGTAGGAAAAGCCTCTGAGAAGACTTAAGAACATGCAAACATTCCAGCATCGAGAGAATATGTGAATTGGGGGGAATTAAACCCGTGGTGAAAATGTGGTGTGTAAAAGTAAGGAGGTGAGAGATGAAGAATGAGAGCCAAACAGGACCAGACCATGATCTGGAGAGCCTTGTTAAGAAGTTCAGCTTACTTTCCCCCAACCATGGATACATTTCAAGAAGAGACATGACATGGTGAGGGATGTGTTTTAATTAATTAATGTATTTATTTATTTATTTTTAAAGATTTTATTTATTTGTCAGAGAGAGAGAGAAAGCTCTCGAGAAGGGGGAGCAGCAGGAAGAGGGAGAAGCAGGTTCTCTGCTGAGCAAGGACCTGAGCTGAAGGCAAGTGCTTCACTGACCGAGTCACCAAGGCATCCCAATTTGATTTGATTTGATTTACTTTAGAATGAGAGAGAGAGAGAGAGCAGGGGGAAAGGTCAGAGAGAGGGAGAGAATCTCAAGCAAACTCCCTGCTGAGAGCAAAACCCAGTGTGGGGCTCAATCCCAGGACCCTGAGATTATGACTTGAGCCTATATCAAGAGTCAGACACTTCACTGACTGAGCCACCCAGGAGCTCCAGGATGTATTTTAGAAAGACATTTTTCTAACTGCAGTCTGATTGTATAACCATAGTTGCTAGTTTTCCAGAATAGGTCTGATTTCTCTTTATGGCCCTGCTATAAATGTCAATAATGTCCCCTTTCAATAATCAACTTTCATTTTGATGACATATAGTTTTCCAGAGTAGACTGAAGGAAACAAAGTAGCATGAGGATCTTGGTTGCACTTGGTTGCAGTCTTCTGGAGGAAAGATGACATCTTGCATTAAGCGAGTGATAGTGAGGGTGGACAGAGTGGAGGGTAGGTATTGGTAGTAGTGACATGTAACAGGTTTATATGGAACAGGGGATGGTGGATTTGATATGAAGAATGAGAAAGAACAACAAAGACTAGGATAGGCAGGTTTCTCCTCTGGCCGCTGGGTAGGTAGAAGACTGTTTACCGAGATACGGAATACCAGAGGATGGATCGTTTGGGGGATAGAGAATAATAACTAAATTTTGGGAACCGTGAAACAGGATGTCTGATGACGATGTCTGAGAGATCTGGTAGACATTTTATTATACCGATCTGAACTTCTGAATAGAATTCTGAGCTTCAGCTAGAGATTTCAGGGTTGTGTGTATATATGGCAACTGAAACAACTTGAGTGGATGAGATGGTCCAGATTGAAGATACAGAGAAGAGGAGAGACCTGGGGCAGAGTCCTGGGGAACTCCAGCACCTGATGTGACTGTGAAAGAGGAGTGGCTTAGGGGAGAAATGGTGCAAATGGGGCTGAGAAATAGGAAACAAGGAGATGTGATGTTTTGGTACCAAAGAAAGGGGATATTTCTTTCTTTCTTTTTTTTTAAGATTTTTATTTATTTATTTGACAGAGAGAGATCACAAGTAGGCAGAGAGGCAGGCAGAGAGAGAGGAAGGGAAGCAGGCTCCCCGCTGAGCAGAGAGCCCGATGCGGGGCTCGATCCCAGGACCCTGATATCATGACCTGAGCCGAAGGCAGAGGCTTTAACCCACTGAGCCACCCAGACACCCCGAAAGGGGATATTTCAAATGAAGGAAGATGTCAACAACTTTGAAGGCTGTACAGAGTGAGAACTGAAAATAACCAGTGGGTCTGATGATAAGGTGACTTGTAAGGGAAGTTTAACAAAAAGACTATGTAGCACTTGCCAAAGTCAAGTGGGAAAATACCTCTTTTCAGAACTCTTAATACTTCAATGTGTGTCTCTGTTAATTGAAAAGAGATAGTAGTGCATGAATTAAATCCTTTATTTTATGAGCTAATGTTTTCCATTTCCAGGAAAACAGATCAATTGACCTGGGTAAGATACTTGTGTCCTTAAAGAAAAGCCCACAGGAAGGTTAAGAGTAAGAATGTCTCACTCTAAAGAAGACCGGTGAGAAAGATCTTTCCTCCCTGTGTGAGGGAAGTTTTAAGGTCTCCTTAAATGTCATTACATAGTCAATGACCTGCTTTTCCTATCGAGAAGGCAGGAACTTGCTGTAATTTTCCCTTTTCTTGTTCTTATAGCCTAAATGCAATCAATTACCTGCTGTCATTTGCCATGCACTATTTTTAGTACCTGCTTTTTATAATTATCAGTACATGTCAAATGCCCTGACCGTTAACTGGTGGGAAGCCAGATGGAAGAAACAGAAACTGTGTGGGGTGCGGCCTCAGACAGTCATAAGAGTTCAGGCTCTGATATCAGACCGACCCGATTCTGCACCAAACCTCAGTCTCCCCATCTGTAAAATGTGGATGTTAATAGTTGTCCTCATCAAGTTGTTATAAGGCTTACATGACATAAGATGTAGATAAAGCACTTAGTTTCCTGGTCCACAGTAACCCCCCATATAAAAGTTAATCACCAGATAGAAAAATTATTGTGTTTTTTTTTTGTTTTGTTTTGTTTTTTTTGTAAAATGTCATTTGAAAAAGGCTTTGTGTGTGAGCAGAAGCCATTTCAAGGTCAGGATTAAAGTCACTATCAGAGCTGTAAGAATAGAGTTGATAGTGCGTTTATCAGCAATATTCATTTGCCTGCTGTATTGAAAAACCAGGGATAATCTTCTTAGTGTCAGTCAACCCTCTTCTGCTTCTGCCTTGCATTAGCAAAAACTCAACTGTCCTTTCCTGCTTTATGCTGCTAATTGATGAATGTTGGCATCCCCATTTCCTGCAGAAGAATTTTGGCTCTTTGGGGTATCATTTAAATGTTACAAGGTTTAGCTGAACCTGCAAATAAGTAAATAAATAAATAAACCCCAAGTCGCTGGGCACAGGGCTTCTTAATTGTGTGATGATGTTTGCAGCATAGTCAGCCAAAGCTGTTGGAGGCTGGGGGTATATCTCCTATACATAACCGTGTTGGAAGGTCAGCTCACAGCGTTTTGAGGAGTCTCAGATGTATTTGTTTTAAGATTATTAGCATTATGAATTTATTAGCCACCAATATCAAATGAACAAGGTCATCAGGGCCCAAAAGAGAAGGAAATATACTTTTCTCAGCAGCCAAACAAAGATGGCAGTGATAAAGGGTAAAAATGCATATAATATATTTTCAGTGTGCAGAAAAATGACAAATTACTGGTTTGGCCAAAAAGTACTCTATATAGGAACTGCGGACGGATTTGACAAAAATGAAACTTTTTTGTGTTAAGCAGCTACTAGCCTGAATTTATTTTTAAAAGTTATTAGTTTTAAAAATGTTATTTATTTATTGAGAGAGACAATGTGTGAGCCAGGGGTAGGGAAAGAGGGAGACAGAATCTCAAGCGGTTGTCCCACTGAGCATGCAGCCTGATGGCCTCAATCTCATCACCCTGAGATCACCACCTGAGCCAAAATCAAGAGTTGGACTCTTAACTGACTGAGCCACCCAGGCAGTCCTACTGGCTTGATTTTTAAAAATATTTTTTAAAGATTTTATCTATTTATTTGACAAGAGATCACAAGTAGGCAGAGAGTCAGGCAGAGAGAGAGAGGAGGAAGCAGGCTTCCCACGGTGCAGAGAGCCTGATGCAGGGCTTGATCCCAGGACCCCGGGATCATGACCTGAGCCAAAGGCAGAGGCTTTAGCTCACTGAGCCCTCCAGGTGCCCCTTTACTAGCTTGATTTTAACATCTCCTTAATTTATTAATGACTACAGCTTAGGTAAGGAAGAATAATGAATGACACAAGGGATTTAGGGCTATCGATAAAGTGTGGACAAAGTGACAGATGACAAAATCTAGATAGTCAGTACAGAAAATGAAGGCAGGCTGGGTTTGAAAGTTTCCAAGAAAGGATGGAACAGTGGACCTCAGAAGGAAAAAATGTGGTAGAGTGGGAATTTAATGCATCGAAGTCAGACCAGTTCTAGATAATGCCTGACAAGATATGAGCCTCTCGTCTCATCCAACTAGTCCGTTCTTGATCATCTGCAGTATTGCTATCATAACTATAGCTTCTGGAGACACTTGGGACTGGAAGTAAGTTAACTTTATAGCATTTGAAAAATGTAGCAGGATGCTAGCTTACCCTTGGGGGAATGAGTCATTTTCCCTTTTATAGTGAGGAGATACCAATCTGTCTTCCAACATAAATTTTCACACTCATTTAACTGTTTTATGATGTGCTTTGGGATCATTTGGATTCAGAGAATACTGTACATGAGTCAGTATTTTGTGATAGTATTTCCTCGCTTAGGTTTTTTTTTTTTTTTTTTTTTACCTTTTTAAAAATGTGGCTTCCAGAATTACCTTAAGAAAAGTGGCTCAGGACCATGTTCTACAAAACCGTGTATTAAGGAAATTCATTGCAACACTCAATTGCATAGTACTTAGAATTTTTTTTTATTTCTTATTTTTTAATAAACATATAATGTATTTTTATCCCCAGGGGTACAGGTCTGTGAATCGCCAGGTTTACACACTTCACAGCACTCACCATAGCACATACACTACCCAATGTCCATAACACCCTCCCCCTCTCCCAACCCCACCTCCAGCCAGCAACCCCAAGTTTGTTTTGTGAGATTAAGAGTCACTTATGGTTTGTCTCCCTCCCAATCCCATCTTGTTTCATTTATTCTTCTCCTATCCCCCAACCCCCATGTTGCGTCTCCATGTTCTCATATCAGGGAGATCATATGATAGTTGTCTTTCTCCGATTGACTTATTTCACTAAGCATGATACCCTCTAGTTCCATCTGCGACGACGTGAATTCTTAGAATTTTTAATGGCAGGAATTTTTGAGCTGTAGACCGAAAAATGATCAAAGGGCTATTAGAGCTGAGGTTACTTCTGTTAACAGTCATCGTAATGGCCCCCAACCCCAACAGCTTCTCGTGTTCACCTCAGCTTCTGTCACCCCAAACCCATCACCGAGTTTTCAAGGGACTGGTTTATTCTCTTACTTAAAGTTTCACTGATGAATGTTTTTCCCTCTTTGGTACCTGTCTTTGGAAAGATGCTGCAAGCAAAAAACACTCATTAACTCAGTTATCTCGGTGGTGGCGGGTGAGGGCTGAAGAAAGGGAAAACTTTTCTTACTGATGTAAAGTCATTTTTGGAACCATTAAACCTCTGGAGGAGAAAATGATGTTTCAGTGCATAGTCCACGCCTTGTGGAGTCTGCCACAAACACAGCCGCTGACTTAAAGATACTATTTAAAAAAAACACAGGGCGCCTGGGTGGCTCAGTGGGTTAAGCCGCTGCCTTCGGCTCAGGTCATGATCTCAGGGTCCTGGGATCGAGTCCCGCATCGGGCTCTCTGCTCAGTGGAGAGCCTGCTTCCCTTCCTCTCTCTCTGCCTGCCTCTCTTGTGATTTCTATCAAATAAATAAATAAAATCTTTAAAAAAAAAAGAACTTTCTTTAAAAAAAACACAGCTGGTAGGCATAATATTTAAATATTTCCAATAGGATGCCCAACAGCTGTTGATGAGGAGCATGCCAAGCACATAATAGTCAAGGCAGGCGGGAGCAGTCTCAGGGGAGGCTTCCAGAGAGCGTGAACTGAAGCTGGTTCCTATTCTTTCTCTCCCTGAAGGAAGGCACGGCGGCAGGAGGGAGAGGGCAGGACCCAACAGACGGGAGAAGGTGGCTTCTGTGCAGGTGAGTGGGTGAGATAATGAAGTTAAGTTAATTTGGACTCCAATGACTTCTCTCTCTGTTCCTGGCACTTTTGTCTGTACAAACGCGGGAAGTCGCCTCCTTCCTGAGGTTTGTAATGAAACAATTTACTTGAAATTACAAACAAAACAAAACAAAACAAGACAAAAATCTTCACATGCTATTCGCATTTAAATGAGAGTCCCTCCTCTGCAGCGTTTGGGTCTCTGTCATTGATTGATAACAATGGGATGAAAATACCCTGTCTGGGGCACCTGGGTGGCTCAGTGGGTTAAAACCTCTGCCTTCGGCTCAGGTCATGATCCCAAGGTCCTGGGATCGAGCCCCATATCGGGCTCTCTGCTCCGCAGGGAGCCTGCTTCCTCCTCTCTCTCTGCCTGCCTCTCTGCCTAGTTGTGATTTCTCTCTGTCACATAAATAAAAAAAAATTAAAAAAAAAAAAAAGAAAAAAGAAAATACCCTGTCTCTGGGAAAGCTGCATTAATTCACTTGCGGTCCACCAAGTGATTTGGATTGTTTTACTCCTTCACTTCATATGTGATCAGGACAGGCTTTGAGAAGGTTGTTGTATGTATTGTACTTACAAAAGAGTAAGGCAATTTAAAAACAAAAATACTATTACTTATAAAACTGTGACCAGTGTTCTCCCCAAATTTAAGATCCTAACTTTATTGATTGATTGATTTCTTTGGTTTCAAGTTTTATTTAAATTCTAGTGAGCTAGCATATAGGATAGTACTGGTTTCAGGAGTAGAATTGGGTATTTCATCACATACATAAACACCCGGTGCTCATCACATGTGCCCTCGTGCCCTCCTTAATCCCCATCGCCCGTCTAGCCCATCCCCCACCCACCTCCCTCCAGCAACCCTCAGTTTGTTCTCTACAGTTATTAAGAGTTTTTTATGATGAACCATGAGAGACTATGGACTCTGAAAAACAACCTGAGGGTTTTGAAGGGGCGGGGGTTGGGAGGTTGGGGGAACCAGGTGGTGGGTAATAGGGAGGGCACGTATTGCATGGAGCACTGGGTGTGGTGCAAAAACAATGAATACTGTTATGCTGAGAAGAAATTTAAAAAAAAAAGATTTTCTTATGGTTTGCTTTTTCTTTTTTAGTGCTTCTCTTCTTTTTTATCCCCCTTCCTCAATTCCAACTTTAAAAGTGATTAATAACTCAAACTTCAAAATGGATGTAGATCGAGTTTTTGAAATATTTGGACTGTACTATTCTGTACTGAACGTGGCTCCAGAAAGGGTAAGCACTTTATTTTGGGAAGGTTTGCCCAGCGTCAGGTGTTCTGTGAGTACACAGTGTTAATTGGTGGTGGTGACTCCAGAGGGACTCAGGCATGATTGTATTTTCAAACACTGAGTTTGTTTTAAAAACCATTTTGGATCGAAGCATACATCTTTTTGTGTTTAAACCTCCAGAAGGATTTTCACTTTACCACCCTCCGAAAATCCCCAGTTGCTACTATTATATTTAAGTATGATTAGAGAATCATAGAACTCTGTGAGAGGTTATTTCTTTGTGTCCAGGTTGCCCTAAGAGAGTTCACTTCAACATTTAAAAACCTAAATTCCTGTGGCTGCAACATTGCCATTTTCCTTCAGACCGTATTCTGGTGTCAAATAACTTCTGCAGTGGAGAACTTTTTTCTGCCCAAACTAAATTCCTCCCCTTAAATTTTAAGCCTATATATCAGAAGCCTGAATCAGGCTCTGTCTACCTACCCTGTACAAAGCTATCATTCTCTTTTTCTCCTGGAATGGTGGGATTGAAGAAAAAGCTGTTAGATTTTGTGTAAGGTGCCAATTTTTCACCTTGACAAACTCAGAAGATTACTGTATTTACTGACATCGTTCCACGACCAATCTTTGGCTCATCTGTTGGATATTTTACCACTTTTGACTGCAAGGGGAAGAGAAAGTTATGTGGATCTGTTGCTCCAAGAGCATTGAGTACTTGGAGAATAAAAACTGTGGGAAAATAATTTCACCCAGTAGGCTCTAGGATACTAGCAGCTGATTTCTAGGTGATTAACATTTCAAAGAACACATAGCCATTTAAGTGTAATGGGATTGAAGAGGAAAGTGCTCAGGCTGTTTGGTTATTTCCTTAGGATCTAGCCTAGACTTGTTACGGCTAATGTCCAATAATGGGACAATGTCCATTATTAGTCTAAAGCTTTTTCTCAATTTCCATTTTCAATGAAAATCTAATTATCATGTACGCGAACATATTAAACTATTGGGGATGAATAGAACAAAGAGGAGGGTGTAATTGTAGCATATTAACCCTTGCTTTCATTTATATAGTTAATGCCCTGTTAGAGATCAAAAGATATGTTAATATAGTGTTCTTGCTCTTAAAGAACAAACGCTCTATAAGGGATAAGAAGTCTGTACAAAAGCATGTTTTTCACAATGTGAGAAGGGAAGAAACATAGAGATGGAAGAAAATTAGTAATTGTTGGGGGAAGACTAGTAAATCCAATCATGAGTATTGATCACAGTGCTGAGTCACTGGGATGGAGAGGGAGCATATGGAATTAAAGAAGGAAAGATATTATCTGTATTAGATTGAGATATAACCATTTCAAAAAGCAGCAGGAACTGCACATATAACTCAAAGTGACATGAATGAGAAGACATAGCCAAATTTTTATAAAAAATATTCCAAATCTTTCCTTGAATTTATAACGACTATTTAATTGCTTCAAGGTTTAGGACTACTGCCACATTGAAAAAAAAATTAGAACAAAAACTTTTCAGTATTTCCAGAAAATTTCCTGGAAGGAGAAAAAGAAGCTATAAGTGATGATGGCAAAAAATTAGTCAAAGTGATAATACAATTTTCCCATTATTTTAAAGCTAAAGTTGGTTTTAACATCTTTTGTATTGCCTGATTGTCTTTTTTTTTTTTTTAAGATTTATTTATTTATTTGACAGGCAGAGATCACAAGTAGGCAGAGAGGGTGCAGGGGAAGCAGGCTTCCTGCTGAGCAGAGAGCCTAATACGGGGCTCAATCCCAGGACCCTGGGACCCTTCTGCTGAAGGCAGAGGCTTTAACCCCCTGAGCCACCCAGGGGCCCCTGCCTGATTGTCTTAAGAACAGATTTAATTTACCTCTCAACTATAGAAGAGATGATTGTAAGAACTGTGTATTTTCATGGTATGTTTCTTTAAAATTTTTATTTAAATTTTCATATCCTCAGGGAGACGAAATGACTAAAGCATGGCATAGGAGGGAAGACCATTCCTTCTAGTTGGGGGACATGTTTGAAGTCCTGTCTCATTACCACTCTGAGCTTCAGTATCTCATCCTTCCCATTTCAAACTATTAGAGAAAGAGCTGCTGAAGCTATCCAAATCATGGTTCTCTTTCTTGGATTCTACCATTATCTTGGTAGGTCACATAAGGGCTTCTCCTCTCCTCATGACGAGTTGATTCACATTACGGGGAAAGAAAGAGAAGGAAAGCAAGCACCACACATACAGCACATGCAAACTAAAACAGATAAGGACTGTACTACCTAAGTAATGTATGCTGAAGAGAGTATAATTGAAAAAACATAATCCAGGCAGTCATTTCAGGTAGATAGTTGACTGGTTGATTCATTAATTCATCCCAATCTTATAAAGTACCTACCATGGATCAGATACTTCTTTAGGGACTAAGACAGACAAGGCCTCTTCATTCATGGAGCTTACACTTTAGAGGGATGAGAGATATAATAAACAAGTAAATGCAGAGCTGAATAATCTAATTTCTTATTATGGTAAGAACTAGAAAGGAACTGAAATATGGCATTGTGATAGTAAAGGGAGAGGGTAATTTAAGTCAGCCTGCATCTTTAGGGAAAGTTTCACCATTCAATGAATATTGATTTGGTATCTATGAGGTACTGGCATCAGCACCCCGTGATCATTGTGTCTTACCAAAAGCTCTTTCCCTGGTTTCCCTGCCAATTTCCAATTGTATGACACCACTTGAGGTGCAGTCCTTTATTAGGCTAAAGAATGTGACTGGGATCTAATCCTCAGGACAGCAGAGTCTGGTGAGATCACATGAGATCATATACAGGAAATGGTTTTATGAACTCTATTCAGCAAATATTTATTATATGCTTTTTATGTCAACCATGAATCAGTGAATAACACACACACACACATACACACACACCCCTCTTAAGGAATTTACATTCTCTTCAAAGATATATTAGCTTCTTTTTCTTTTTTTAACAAAAAGCCAGACTTTCTTTAATGAAACCATTTTTTTGGTGCTCTATCAATTTGAGATTTCAAAAATTTGCAAAGCAAATTGTGTTTATTCAGAGGCATTTCTACCCAACATTGTGAAGTCTTTCATATTGGCTTTACTTTTATTTTTAAAGATTTTTTAGTATTTATTTGAGAGAGAGAAAAAGAGAGAGACAGCATGAGAGGAGAGAGGTTTTCAGGAGAAGCGGACTCCCTGCCAAACAGGGAGTCCGATCTGGGACTCTATTCTAGGACTCCAGGATCATGACCTGAGCTGAAGGCAGTCGCTTAACCAACTGAGCCACACAAGCACCCTCATATTTGCTTTACTCCTAATCAGATTTGGTCCTAAGGGAAGTGAGATGTCTCTATTTCAATGTGATCAGTTAGTGTTTTATATTCCTTGTCTTCTGGCTTATTTCAAGATTTTATTTACAAAGAATCTATTTTTGAAGTTATTTATTAGACTAGAAGCAAGCATGAAGCTATCTCTTCCACATGCCTTATAGTTCAATCCACTACCTCAAAACAGCTAGGTGGGTCTATTTATCTTTCCTACTTTTTAATGCATTTCAGCAGACTAAGGAATATTGGTTGAAGATGCAGAAACATACATCTTATGAGAAAATGGGTCAGCTTAACATCTTCCACTTTGAGATGGGCGTTCTGCCCAAAACATTCACAGCAATAAAATTATTCCTTAGCTTACAATGATGAATGAGAAAAAAGTACCTCTTTACCTCAGCTAAATTCAACAGATGACAGAGCAAATAGGAGAGAAGAAATGAAAATTGTTCATGGTTTTTTCATGATTCAGTTGAGGTTAGAATAACCAGAAACTGATGGGTCATAGAATTCCCTCTTTCCAGTAGGTGAAAGAACTTCATGTTACTACTGACTTGGAAAGTGCCCACAGGCAAATGAACCACTCTGAAGTTTTCCTAGGTAAATGATGTTCAGGGAGGAAATGGAATCCATTTTTTTTTTTTAAGCACTAACCCGACGATCTGGGCTCTTGATTGTCTGCAGTGAAAATGACTTAAGGGATATAAAATTAACAGTGCACTTTAGTATTCCCTCAAAAAGTGTTTTGGTCACTTAGTCATAAAAGAACACACAGTTTCAAATTAGAAAAGGGAAACAGATAAGAACTACAAAATGTCAGGTACAGTAGTCAAACAAACTTTTTTTATTGAGAAGACAATAAGTTTATCTTGCATTGCTTCAAACCTCCTATATTTTTTCCCAATTAGAATAAAGTAAGCTATGAAATATAGTAAATCACCCTGATTCATACATTTAGTGAATGGACAATACATTCATGGTGATTTATAACGCGAAGGAGGTCCCTTTTGGAGGCACTTTCAGATTCTGGTTGTAAGGCTGCACAGCCTCTAGGGACAGCTAGGTGCCTGACAGAAAGAATCAGGGGTCAGGATTGGGATGGTAGTGACACAGGGAAGGAATGAAATGAAAAAAAGAATTCAGATTGGAATCTTTTATTTCAGACAATGGAGCCATTTTTGTAGTATATTTTTTTTTCTTCAAAATGTCACTTTCTAATTTTATGTGGCAAGCTAGGTTGCTCTGTATTTTCTGTTTCCTGAGCTTATCTAGAGCAATCAGGCAGGTGCGCACAAGAATATTTTTCCTTTTTTCCCTCTTCTTCTTCTTCTTCTTGTTTTTTTTTTTAAACAGTAGACGTTTAAGTGAAGATACAGAAAAAAGTCTCAAGAATGAGAGGGGTCCTAACAGGGTTGCTTCCCGCCCTCTGCCCCCCCCCCCCCACCAGTCAATCTGTTTTCTATCCAAAGATTGTTTGACTAGACAATGAACCTGTGATAAGGAGATATGTGATGACAAAACATTGTGTTGTGAATATCATTACATTGGTTATGTTGCTATTTCTACTGCTGTGATAACCACTGTATTGAAAGGATCCAGATTACGCCCAAGGACAGAGTTGCTGCTGAATGGGTTAGAAATTAATCAGTCTGAGGTTCTGCAAAATTTACTTCAGAAACTGCTAGCTATGAGTTAGAATTTTGATTTTTTTTCCCCTTTCAAGGAGCTTTGAGCAAATTTTTCAAACTCAAGAATGATAATTAGCCCTTGCCTGTCAGATACAGAAAATTCTGCTACATTTAGTAGGCCTAAGAGAAGAGGCTCTCTGAACCTACTTCAGCATCCAGCTGGAGAAAGTCAAGATTCAGTAGAAAACATCTGGACTGCTAAGGAGTTGGGGAACATTTGGGGGGTTTCCTCCTAAGGACTAAAATACTGCTTGCTATAAAGATTTATATGATACCAGAGTCAGAAGGAAAGCAAAATAAGGATAAGTAATCAATTCTGTGCAGCCAGAATCTTATTTCTCCTGATGACAAATGCGATGCTTGGGAATTACTGTTGAGCATGGCTTGCTAAATGTTTTCTCCATTTCCCCTCATTATAATTAAAAATGAAAGAGGGAGTTGCATATTTGCTCAAGGATATCGGGTTCCAGATTAAGATGCTCCTAATACCTGGCTATTCAGAAATTGCTCCTCGGCCAAAATAATTTCAATGAGAATGTAGTAACAGGTTAAAGCAAAGGGCAATTTCCAATTTTTTTCTCTTCCCTTCATTTTCTGGTGTGCCAGTGTAATGAGGCTAGTTTCCCTTAGTCACTGCTATCCAACAGAACTTTTCGGCAGTAATGGAAATATCCTATATCAGCACTGTGCACAATGGTAGCCACTAACCACATGTGCCCATTAAGCACTGGAAATGTGGCTAATGTGACTGGGAAATAAATTTTAAATTTTATTTAATTTTAGCTAATTTAAGTTTAAATAACTACTTGTTACAAGTGGCTACCACATCTGAGAGATGGAAATCTGAGAGATGGGATCTGAGAGATGGAATAAAGCCAGAGGTGTTGCATTTATCTTCATTAACCAGAGTTCTCAGATGCTAGCTTTAGAATTACAATGTTGCATGGTGGTGTTACTCCACAAAAATGAATTTACTTTGTCTTTCACTTTTTTTTAGAAGATTTTATTTGTTCATTTTTGAGAGAGAGGGAGAGAGAGAAAGCACACAAGCTGGGGGTGCCTGGGTGGCTCAGTGGTTTAAAGCCTCTGCCTTCAGCTCAAGTCATGATCCCAGGGTCCTGGGATTCAGCCTCACGTTGGGTTCTCTGCTCAGCGGGGAGCCTGCTTCCTCCTCTCTCTCTGCCTACTTGTGATCTCTGTCAAATAAACAAATAAAATCTTAAAAAAAAAAAAAGAAAAAAGAAAGCACACAAGCTAGGGGAGAGGCAGCAGCAGAGGGAGAGGGAGAGGGAGAGGGAGAAGCAGACTCCCTGCTGAGCTGAGAGCCTGACATGGGGCTCCATCCCTGGACACTGGGATCATGACCCAAGCTAAACGAAGACATTTAACCGATTAAGCTGCCCAGACACCCTTGTATTTTACTTTTTAAACCAAAGGAGGACTGTACATTTTCAGTCAGGGTAAGCAATTCAGTGAATATGCCTTCACAACTACTTTAGCTTCTCCTATTCTGTGTTGTCTGTGGATCTCTGAATCAGGGGAAGGGAGGTATCTGCTCCTGCAGAAGACATATCATGACTTTCAATAGTAATTGAACATGAATTGTCTGAAAGTTGCAATATCTCAGCTTTGTTCATGATGCAACTTGCATTCTTCAACAGGCCAGGAGAACTGCCAAGGTGTTAGGTGAGAAGTATTAGGTGGAGTTTTCAGGTGCGGTCAGTTTTTTTTGCATGACAGTTATATTTGTAATCAAGCATCAAATAACAGACCTTTAATGTTTTTTCCCTGATTATTTATTATTCCTGATTATTATATATTCCAGGATCCTGCTGCATGACTTTTTGTGTTCATGTTTTAACTATATCATGGCAAACCAAAATGTCACTTCAGACCAAGAACCAGAAATATCACTCAGGATGAAAGGGAGAACATAGCCTCTCTTAATCTCATAAAGATAACAACATCTTTTCATAGTAGATCATTTATACTATGGTGAGGAAAAATGCAAAAACATGCAAATATAAATTGAAATGAACTTCTATGCCTAGGAACATTTTTAGTTACATACTTTTGTAGTTATTCACAGCATTCTGGCATTATCCAGTGGCTGAAGCATGCATTCCTAAGACATAAATGTGGCTTTTATGTAAGAATTCTGGCAATTTAGAATAGCAAGCCTCATGGTAGCTAACAACTTGGCCATCCTTGTCTTGTCAGCCTCATTCTCCCTGTTGCCATGTTGAGAAGATCCTGTTGACTGTGTGTTTGAATGCTGGCAATAGTTAAACAGAGTTGATCTTGCATCATTTCCCAGCTCTGTGTTTGGTGCCATAATCTTGGGAGCTTGAAATTTGCCACATGTGGGGTATTTATCTCAAATGATTGTCAAGCCCTACAAATCAAGTTTGTTTTATTTTGAGAGAGCTGGTTGTTAAACGACTAGACAGAGGTGACCAGCTTGCTGCTAAGTATAATGGTGGGAAGAGAAGTAGTAGCAACAGGAGATCAGAGGACTCTGTCTTCTCTCGAATCCTGTCTCTTCATTTCCACCGACAATTTTCTATATGCCATTGAGGGGGAAATAATGTGTAAGTCTAAATGTGCTACACTCCACAGTCGGAATGGCAAGCACTGGATAATTATTTAAGAGGCTCTTCTAGAAGTTGAGCCCCCAGTATGAAGCGTTGAAAGAAATTCATAACCAAAATGAAAGCATTACAAAGCTGCAGAAAGCTTTGCCACTGACCCATCTCATTTGGAATCCTCCAGTAAATACACCAGTTGCCAGTCCGACCACATTCTTGAAGAACATTGAAACAAACAACTTAAATTTGGCTTTGTAGTAGAGCCATCCCAATTAAGCCCTTTAGGCATTTATAATGGAGTTCAACAACACCTGAGGGCAAATATGCCCCCTTTCCAATAATAAAGTTAGGTGAAATTCATTGTATCCTATGCAGGGCTTGGTGTTCTTTCCTGAAGTGTAGGTATGGCTGACGATTGCCTATAATTTAATCTCAGTTCCAGTTGCATGTTCTTCTACAGGTGGTACCCTGCCCCCTTTACACCAATCTCCTCTCCACTCAGGAAATAAAGAGAAGATGAAACCAGGATAGATTCATAGATAACAAATATCTATTAAGTGTTCACACCCTCTGTTCCATGTCCTTCTGGTTACCTTCCTTCCACAAATATTTTACCAAGGTAGAAAGGCCAGTCAGTTTAGATATGCAAAATATGTAAAATATTGTGAACCTTAAAAAAATTGCCCTCTGGGGGTGCCTGGGTGGCTCAGTGGGTTAAAGCCTCTGCCTTCAGCTCAGGTCATGATCCGAAGGGCCTGCGATCAAGCCCCGCGTCGGGCTCTCTGCTTGGTGGGGAGCCTGTTTTCTCCTCTTTCCCTTTGCCTGCCTCTCTGCCTACTTATGATCCCCGTCTATCAAATAAATAAATAAATAAATAAATAAATAAAAATCTTTAAATAAAAAAAATTGCCCTCTGATACCATTCATTTCTGGACTGATGGAAGCTACACTTGTGGTGAGCATAGCATATAGAGATATGAAATCACTATGCCCAAACCTGTAACTAATGTGACATTATGTGTCAATTATATTTCAATAAAAACAACAACCTTACTTTGGAGATGTTTCTATAAAAAGGAGATGAAATTGCACTCACGATGTCTGAGTGAGTTGTTGCAACATTTTTTACTGGGGAGAATTTGTTCATTTTCCTCCTCTTCTTTCTTCATTTTGAACTTTACATAACTCAGTAAACGCTCCCATTTTGTTGTACCCATAGTTTTCCTTTCATTTAAAAAATATCTTAAAACTTATGTTTTCCAGAATATTTGGAGCAAAAGTATCTGGTGAAATTACCTACCTTACCTAAATATATTTCAGAAAAATCTTTCTCCAGTCGCTGCCCATAATCTCCCTAATGTACTTCAGTACGTGTCATTACCAGCATCTACAACACAGTGGATAATCATAGACGTCAAAAGGTTTTTGGGGTGAGAGTGTGTTCTGGAAGGTGCAGTGTCAAATTCTGAAAGCTGGTTGTGTGCATAGACTAGGAATGCAGACAGCACGGAAATAAATTCTCTTCGGAAGGTTTTTTTCTTTGCAACAAAAAGTCTCTCTCAGGTGAAGATCAGCACATGGCAAAATAATAATCTGGTAATTCTGATTCTCTCCTGTGGGCAAGGAGGGTTAGAGCTAAATAAGAGTTCCACTTCCCTTTCTCCAGTGGAAGTTTACACGTTTCAGAAAGCAATCTACTTTTTGGAGACCATGGCAACAAAAACACACAGTCTTACTTCAAGTAAAATCCAAATGGTAACAAGTTATCCTGTAGTGCTTTGTTTCAGGACACATTTTAAGAGACTAAAGGAAAAGCAGAAAGAAAGAAAGAAAGAAAAAAAACCCCTCACAAAACCTCCCCCCAACTCTGACAATTTACAAAACTTAAATAAAACAAAACTGGAACAGCTCCCTATAGCAAATACACAACAGATGCAGCCTTACACGGTATTCCATAGTGTTCTGTATGATTCTAAACAGGCAGGCTTCAGAAGTGTTAAATAATAATAATAATATAATAATATATAATATTAATAATATTAATAATATAATATATAATAAATAATATAAATATAATAATAAATAAAGTAAATGCTATTATTTTTTTCCCCACAAACCACACATCTTAATGTAACATCTAACTTGGCGGAGTCAGAAATTCCTGTGCTTGAACCCCAGCCTCTCTTTGGCTAAGTTTTAAATTCCACAAGCCTTAGTTTCTTTACCTACAAAATTAAGATAACTCTCGTACTTATTTCACAGGTTTATTAGTGCTATTTATTTTTACCTCCAGTCATATTGTGATTTGACATACTTATCTGCGTATCTGTTGCCACCGTCCTAACCGATTGCCTAGGCTCTCTAGCTTGGACACTGCTTTAATTCCCTCTTGGTCTTCCTGTTTCCTGTGTTGATTTTCTCTATTTCTCATCCTGTCACGCAGAAATCAAAGTGATCAAAAAACCTAAAAACAACTGGATCTGATTATGTTACCTTCTCAGCTAAAATCATTCAACATATTCCTTTGGCTCTTAGAATAAAACCTAAACTCCTTTCCAGGACCAGCAAGAACTTCAGAAATCTGCTTCCTTCTCTGCTTCATCTCCTTTGGAATGTTGCCCTCATTCTCTTCTGCCTGGAATGTTCTTTCCCCCCACCCCAGTTCTGGGTACAGGAGGCCCACTGTCATTCCTTAGGTCCATTTAAATGATCCGTCTACTTATAGGGTTTCCTTACTCCTTCATCTCAATTGTCCCCCCACTCCCATGGCCAATCTAATCACCATGCTTGTTTTCTTTCTCACAGTATAAAGTTATCATTTGCAAATATATTGTTTTCTTGTGTTTTTCCCCCATAGGTATGTAGGCTTCACTGAGGTAAAAAGCCTTTGCTTTCTTGCTCACCCATATACAGGGCCCGTAATCAGGTGGAATATGGTGGTCACGCACAATCACGGTTACATTTATTGAGATGTGGAAGGGACCCTGTCAAGTGCTTTATGTGCACTTGGTCTTTGTCTGTGTCTGTGTTTTTTAAATTGAAATATAATGGGTGTACAGTCTCTTATTTTAGGTGCACCTAATAGTCATTCATATTTGCATACATTTTGAAATGATCTGCACAAAGTCTAACTATCTGTCAGCATACAAAGTCATTACATTGTTACTGACCATATTCCCTATGCTGTCCACTACGTCCCCATGATTTATTTATTTCATGACTGGAAGTTTATGCCTCTTCATTCCCTTCACTGTTTCACCCATCCCCACCAATCCTTTCCCCGCTCTGGTAACCTACAATTTGCTTCCTGTATCTAAGAATCTGTTTCTTTATTGTTTTATATTTTAGATTCTACATATAAGTGAAGCCATACAGCATTTATCATTGTCTCATTTCACTTAATGGAACACCCTCTATCCATGTCCTCACAAATGGCAAGATTTTGTTTTTTATGACTGAATCATATTCTATAATATATAGAAGATGTGAGATATGTGTGTATGTATACATATAATGTGTATATATAATATATATAAGATTTCTCTTTCTAATATCTCATTATTAGTATATAGAAATGCCACAGATTACTGTGTGTTAATTTTGTATCCTCCAACTTTACTAAATACATTTATTAGTTCTAATAGTTTTTAGTGGCATCTTTAGTGTTTGCTGTATATAATATTATGCCATCTGCAAATAGCAATAGTCTTACTTCTTCCTTTCCAACCTGTGTGCTTTCATTTTTTTCCCCTTGTCTAATTGCTATGGCTCAGACTTCTGAAACTATATTGAATAAAAGTGATGAGACTGTGCATCCCTTTTTCCTGATCTTAGAAGAAAAGTTCTGTTTATCACCATTGAGTTTGATGTTGGCTGTAGATTTGTCGTATTGCCTTTATTACCTTGAGGGATATTCCCTCTATACCGATTTTACTGTATTTTTATTATAAATGGATATTAAATTTTGTCAATGCTCTTTCTGCGTCTGCTGAAATGATATGATTTTTATCCTTCATTTTGTTAGTGTATCACATTGATTTGTGAATATTGAACCATCTTTGCATCCCTGAAATAAATCCCATTTGAGGGTTGGCAATCATCATTTCAATGCATTTTTGGATTTGGTTTGGTAATATTTTGTTGAAGATTTTTGCATTTATGTTTATTAGAGATATTGGCCTATAACTTCTTTTTTTGGATAGTATTGTTTGTGGTTTTGGTGTAAGGATAATGCTGGCTTTGTAAAATGAGTTTGGAAATCTTTCTTCCTCTTTAATTTCTTGAAATAATTTGAGAAAGATAGATATGAACTCTTCTTTAAATGTTTTGTAGAATTCATCTATGAAGAAATCTTATCCTGGACTCTGTTTTTTGGGAGTTTTAAAATCATAAATTTAATTTCATCATTTTAATCATTTTATTCAGATTTTCTTTTCTTTTTTTTTTAGATTTTATTTATTTATTTATTTTATTTTTTTAAAGATTTTTATTTATTTATTTGACAGCAAGAGATCACAAGTAGGTAGAGAGACAGGCAGAGATTGGAGGAAGCAGGCTCCCTGCTGAGCAGAGAGCCCGATGTGGGACTCGATCCCAGAACCCCGGGATCATGACCTGAGCCGAAGGCAGAGGCTCTAACCCACTGAGCCACCCAGGCCCCCCCTTATTTATTTATTTGACAGAGATCACAAGTAGGCAGAGGCAGGCAGAAAGAGAGGGGGAAGCAGGCTCTCTGCCAAGCAGAGAGCGCGATGCGGGGCTCGATCCCAGGACCTTGAGATCATGACCTGAGCTGAAGGCAGAGGCTTTAACCCACTGAGCCACCCAGGTGACCCTCAGCCATTATTTCTTTAATTGTTTTCTGTCCTTCTCTCTCTCTTGCTTCTCCTTCTGGGACCCCTTATAATGTGAATGTTAGTGCCCTTGATCTCACAGGGTCCCTTAAACTATCCTCCTTTTCATTTTTATTTTACTATTATCTTTAAATTTTATTTTTCTTAAGTAATCTCTTTTCAATGTGCGGCTCAAACTCATGACCCTAAGATCAGGAGTTGCCTGTTCTACCAATTAAGCTGCGCAGGCACCCCAACTATTCTCATTTTTAAAAATTCATTTTTCTTTTTACTGTTGTGATTGGGTGATTTCCAGTACTCTGTTTTCCAGATTGCTGATCCCGTCTTCTGTATCATATAATCTGCTGTTGATTCCCTCTAATGTATTTTTTTTCATTTCTGTTATTGTGTTATTTAGATAGATCCATTCTTTCTTATATTTTATAATCCTTTTCTGAAGTTTTCACTGTGTTCTTCCATTCTTCTTCTGAGTTTGGTGAGCATCTTTAGGACTATTACTTTTTTTTTTTTTTTTTTTTGAAATCTTTATCACGTAGATACTTAGTCTTTGGTTTTTTAAAATTTTTTTTCCTGGAGTTTTATCTTGTTCTTTTGTTTATAACATATTCCTCTGTCTCCTCCTTTTGTTTCACATTCTGTGTTTCTTCCTATGAATTAGCTGAAACAGCTACTTCTTCTGGTGTGGAAAGTCTGGCCTTGTATAGAGCACCCCCTGCGTAGACTTCATGTACCTGGGAGTTTGATGGGTTGGGGCAGGGGTCTCAGGGTGTGTCCCAACCAGGGCATTTTGGTTGGATGGCTAGAGCCGGAGGAAGTGTGTGTGTGGGATCCTGTGCATATTCCCTGTGGCTGCCTTGGCGGGATGGCTAAGACTGGAGCAGGTGTGGGCTGGAGCTGCCCTGGGTGTGCAGTGGGAGAGCTGCCCAGGTGGGAAGCTGGAGCTGGAGTAGGCATGGGTGGGGGACAGTCCTAGGATATGCTGCGCCAAGGCAGCCCTGGTGGTACTGCTTCACTGTGTGCAGGCAAGTTGGTCTCAGAATGTGCCATGCTGGGGCTGCCTTGGCAGGATGGATCCAGGTGGGGAGATCTGGGACCCATGGTGAAGAGCCACCTTGTGGGGATGGCTGGAGTTGTTGTAGGCCAGCCCCGGGGTGCGCCTGGGCAGCCCTAGCAGGCTGGATAAGGTGCCTGGACCCTGCTCCCACTTTCCCTATCAAGGTAGATCAAGGTGGAGGGGATGTAAAAAATTGCACTCGCCAGAGCCTTAGATTCTCAAGAGTTCCCCTCAATTTGGCAGGGGCCCTAGGCTTAGTAAGTGGATTTACTTAAAAGTATAGTTTCCCTTTAAACAGCTGTTTTTCTCCTCCCTCCCATGTGCCTAGTGTGGGTGAGTCTGCCCATGGGCCTCTCCGTGATAGTCCTTCCTACTGCATTCTCCCACATTGGGGGTGGGGTTGTCATCGTTTCTTGCTCCATCTCTTCCTGTCTGTGTGGTCCCTCTAACATTTGTCGTGCAAACCCACTCCATCAGCCCTAGTTCTTCTTCAGGAGCAATTGCTCTATGTGTAGGTAGAGATACAGTGTGTCTGTGGGAAGAGAAGTGTTCAGGGTCTTCCTGAACATTGCCACCCGGGACCTCCCTCTTGCACACGCTCTTCTATTTCTTACAATTTGCAAGGTAGGTATTATTTTTTTTATTCCATTTTATACACGAGAATTAAAATATTGTGGCCAAGATTACTTAGGTTAAAAGTGGTAGACCTCAGGGGCGCCTGGGTGGCTCAGTAGGTTAATGCCTCTCCCTTCAGCTCAGGTCATGATCCCAGCGACCTGGGATCGAGCCCCACATTGGGCTCTCTGCTTGGCGGGGAGCCTGCTTCCTCCTCTCTCTCTGCCTGCCTCTGTGCCTACTTGTGGTCTCTGTCTGTCAAATAAATAAAATAAAAATCTTAAAAAAAAAAAAGTGGTAGACCTCAGATCACAACCAAGGGAGACTAACTGCAGAATCTAACTATAATCATTTTTCGTTTTCCTGGTTAATATTTGTTGAATGTTTAGCACATAGTATATGCCTAGAATCTAACAAGTGCTAAAAATAAAGCAGTAATAAATAAAGCAGTAATTAATAGTATAAATAAATATATTTAATATTATATAAATATATTTAATATTTAATATTATACTATTATATAAATAATAGTATAAATAAATAAAGCAGTAAATTAATACTGTTATTATTTATACTGAAACAGTTTTATTCTCCTATCAGCCTGCTTCCTTGGTGTTGTAGTGGCCAGGGGCTGAGGTACAGCTGATAGAAAGTTGAATGGTTGGTGGACTAGTCTGTGAAACTTCTCCGGCATTAGCTGTCTGTCTATAATAATTCTGTGGTAGACATGCCTTGAGTCAAATCAGCTGATTTGGCTTAAGGCTATCCCAAACAGCCTTGTAGAATATGAATCCTCATTCTAAATTTGAGGATCTAATGCTGCTCGGTGTTTCACAAATCTTACTTACAATCAATGTTACACTTCTATGGAAGCTATAAAATATATTTCAGTGACTGGAAGCCATTCAAAAGATTATCTAGAGATTTACTACTTTTAAATCGGAAGCAGAATGAGTGCAGTGGCTGAGAAATGGAGGAGAAACTTCAGGGCTGAATCTTCATCCGATCCTTACCACCATTTTCTGTGGGTCTCTCCTCACCTCAGTCAAATTGAACCTTTCATAAAAGATTTACGGTAACAAAAGGAGGTGAATACTCATTTAAATTTAAAATGGTTGTACTGATTTAGAGTAGTGGTGTGTCAAAAAGATGAGGTGTTTTCCCAGGAAATACAAAGCATGTTGGACAGAATTCTGTTCACAGAGAAGTGGGTTCACCACCTTCCCTCCAATGGTGAGAGAGGAGGTTCTCATGATCTTATCTCATGGGTTATGCAGATTTGAGAATAATGATACATGTAAGACACTTGTGCAAGGCCAAACACATAGTAAATAGTATTTTTCCTAATCCAATTATTAATATAAAAATAGCTTGAGTGCTTTTCTTTCCCTTGTTGGAGACTTCTAAATACCCAAGGGATGTGTTGAGGATGAATGACTGAACCTCTTTTTAAAAAAGGGAACAGTATGCAAATGACTGAATTTTATGTGTTTATAACAATATATGAGGCTATGGGTAGAGAGGAGGCATCATTTTCTTGTTACAAATCTCAGAGGAACTGGTAATGTCCACACCTTTGTGTCTAAGGTAAGAACCTAAAAACAAAACAAAACAGAGTGGTCTGGATTCTCCTTTGTTACCATGTAGTCTGGCCTTGACTGAAACTGTTTATTACATTCTAATTCTTAGTTTTTAATCTGTCAGGGATGTCTGGCTAACTCGGTACTTGCAAATGTGCTTGTTTGTATTGTTTTTCATGTTACGGAAATTACAAGGTTCTTTTGTTGAGATAAAGCTTTCATCTCTTTTCTTAGAGTTTATGCTCTGCTTTTTTCAGGACTGTGATGCTTCCTTTTCAAGAATATTAAATACAATATTGGCACTGGCAATAAATAGTGAAATGTTCAGAATATCCAGTAGGAAGTATTTTAAAAATTTCTTTTCCCTCTGTACCTGCCACCCCACTTCCCGCACCGTGAGGTAATTCTACTCATTATTCATTGACTCACAGTAGAGATGCAGTAGGGAGGAAAACCAGGTAAAAAGGATCTTTCTGGAATTGGTTTCTGAAGACTGAATCCATTAAGGAGTTTAGACTGGGTCAATCTGCAGGAAACATCAAAAGTGAGGATAAATAAATTCTGAAGAGCTAACGTACAGCATGCTGACTGTAATTAATATATTGTAGATTTGCAATTGGTTTCAAGGGTTTTTTCTCAGCTTCTAGAGGTCACCTACATTTCTTGGTTTATGGATCCCTGTGTCTTCAAAGTCAGCAACAGGAGGCTGGGCTCTCTGCAGGCCTCACCACTCCTGTCTTCCCTTTCGTACTCTCTCTCTCTGTAGACAGCCAAACTCCTCATCCTTTAAGAGGCCATGTAATTAGATTGAGTTCACCTGGATAATCCAGGATAATCTCTCGATTTCATCTTAATCACATCTCCAAAATCCTTTTTATCATGTAAGGTAACAAATATACAGGTTCTTATGATTAGGATGTAATCACTACTCATGTGGTGATTTGGGGAATCATTCTGCCCACTACAGAGCTTTATTTTCACACTTGTTAGTCATGTGGGATTAAAGAGAACAGGGCTTACTTCCATTCTCTATTCAGCTGCAATACACCAATTCTTAAATTCCACCTTTATTTACAGTATTCTATATAGACAGGGCTTCTGAATCTCAGCATTATTGACATTATGGACTGGATAGTCTTTGCTGTGTAGATTTGACCTGTCAATCCTGTGTGGGAGGAGGTTGCACAGCATTCTTGGCTTTTACCACTAGATGTCAGTAGTTCCTCTTCCAGTGTGACAACCAAAAAAGAAAAAAGAAAAAAAAAAAAAAAAAGCAAACAAATCAAAAAACACAAAATCAAAAAACACCCAAACAACAACAACAGCAACAACCAGGCTCCAAACACTGTCAAAAGTCCTTCGCGGGCCCAAATCATTCCTCATTGGGAACTATTCATCTAGACTGACCACATATACTTGACTAAAAAGAGGATTTTTGTTTTTGTTTTAATAAGGACTCTCCATTTTTCTTCATGTCAGTAAAATTCCATTGGCACCTGTACAAGGAGATCTTATCAAAATCAACTTTTCCTCTTGTGGGAATCCCCTCCCAGGAGGAGCACACTTACTTTCTCTTAAGCTATTAACTTCTTCTTTCCTAGTTTTATAGATAAGAACTATACATTATTTCTTTTAAAATTTCTTTGTTAGTAACTTAACTAGTATTTTCGCAAGGCAACTATAATTCTTTCATGCATTACCTATTCATATATTTTGCACGTTTTTCTGTTCCAATTTTTTTGCGTGTTAGTTTAATAGTTTTTATATTTAATATAGTAATTTATTCTGTAATATATGCTGTGAATATTATTTTCAGATTTTTTTGGTATTATTAATGTAGTATGGTGACCAATCTAGGTACAGAAAATTAAGATCCAAACTTTATAGATATTCTGAAAGAAGACACCAAAATAAAAGAATGCAAGCAACAATATGAGATAAAAGGAAAAAAAAGATCTAAGTTAAGTTAAACTCCATTAAAGTACTGCAGTACTGAGAATTCATTAATTTGGCAATTAGTAAGTCCAGAGTGCTTTCTTTCTTTTTTTTTTTTTTTTTTGTCCCAGGCACTGTTCTAGGCACTTTGGATACAACAGTGAACATACTAGAAAACATTTTCTGCCTTTTTGGAGTTTACATACTAGTGGGTGGGGATATAATAATAAAAATACTAACTAAACTATATGGCCTGGCAGAAGGTGAAAAGTACTATGGAAAAATGAGGCAAAATAGAGCAAGGTAGCCAATCAGAAATTCTGGGAGCAGAGAGGGGGCTTCAGTTTGCAGAATCAAATAGCATTTGTCAGGTATCACTGCGAAGGTAAGATGAAAAACAAGACTTGAAAGGGTGAAGGAATTAGCCATATGGGTGTCTTGGGCAAATACCTTCTAGGCAGAGGAAAGGGCCGTGAAAGCCTCTAAGGTGGGAGCATGCCTGGCTTGTTTAAAGAACAGCAGAGGAAACAGTGTGGCTGGAGCATAGAGAATAATGAGCGATGAGCCGAGTTATTAAGTTGGAGGGAACCTGGAAACCATTGCAGGGTTTGGGGCAGAGAAGCAGCATGATGTGGTTTACATTTTTGTCTAATGACTTGAATGTCAGTCTCTTAATAAACGCTACAAAAAATAGTACAGAGATTACCTGTATACCTGTTACCCATCTTCCCTCCATGTTAATAAATTATATAGCCACATTGTAATTGTTGAAACCAGGAAATTGATATTGATACAATAGTGAATCTACAGACATTATTTAAATTTTCTCAATATTAGAATTAATGTCCTTGAGGCACCTCGGTGGCTCAATGGGTTAAAGCCTCTGCCTTCAGCTCAGGTCATAATAATGACTTGATTAAGTCAGTATCTGCCAGATCTCTGGGCTGTGGAGTTACGATCGTCAATTTTAAAGTAATAAGTATATTGTGGGGAAATCCTTTGAGGCTATGCAAATATCCTGTTTCTTATAATACTTTCACCAACTAGATCTAGTATTTATTGATGATTCTTGCCTGCAGCAAATATGATGTAGTGTTTACCAAATGATGTTTCTAGTTCCATCATTATTTTTACATTTATTGACTAGAATTCTATGGTGAGGAAGGACTGTCCCATCTCTCCCATTTATTTAGGTATTCAATTATTTATTTATGTGAGTATGGACTCATGGATTATTATCATTTTATTTTTCATTTGTCCCAGATTTGGCCAATGAGAGCTACTTCAAATTAGTTTCATGTGCTTTGGCATGCCCCATTATTTTGTAAGCATTTCCTTAATGTACTGACAATGTAAGATAAAATATAAAGATAGATACAGGGAGATCAGCTGTGGGGATATTACAGTAATTTAGGTGAGATGAGGTAGCTTGATCTGTGGAACTAGCAATAGAAGTCAAGATAAATGGTTACATTCCAGATATGTTTTGATGATGTAACTGAAAGATTTCCTGGTGGAAATGGTATGGGATATGATGAAAAGAGAGGGATTGAAGGTTGTTATAATTTGGCCATGACACAGGAAGGTGGTAGAGCAGGTTTTGGGAAAGAGGTTGGGAGTTTAGTTCTGAGTATGCTCAGCTTGAGATGTTCTTTAAACATCCAAATGGGGACTCTATTCGTCTATTGAGGCTGATGTGACAAAGTGCCACAGAACTGGCTGGCTTAAACAATAGAAATTTATTTCTCATCATTCTAGAGGCTAAAAATCCACAATCAAGATGCTGGCAAGTATGGTTTCTGGTGAGGAAAATGGTCTGCAGACGCTGTCTTCTAGCTACCTCTGATTGGTCTTTCTTTATGTGCTTTTGGAGAAAGAGAGAGCAAGCTCTCTTGTATGTCTTCTTATAAGGGCACTAATCTTGTTAGATCAAGACCCCACCCTTATGATATCATTTAACCTTAATTACTTCCTTAGAAGCTTTATCTCCAAATACAGCCAAGCTAGGGGTTAGAGCTTCAAAATATCTATCCTAGGGGGACACAGACATTTAGGCCATTACAGGCATTTTGAGTAGGCAGTGGAAAAATAAGTCTTGTATTTGGGAGAGATGCTTGAACTGAAGATATAAATGATACATATGGGAGTTACATACATGTAGATGAGATTTATAACTGTGAGATTGATAAGACCATCAAAGTAGGGAATGCAAATAGAAAAAAAACCAGGAGACTGAAGAATGAATCTTGAGTTTTTAGAGTGAGTTTAAGAGAGAAATTGGAGACCAAGTAAAGAGGCAGGTCTTTTGAAGAACTTTGGTGTGAAGGAAAACAAATGTGGTGCTATCTAGAAGAAACAATGGCAGTTTTTGTTTTTTTTTTTAAAGATAAAGCATCAGTAGAGTATAAGGTGATAGAAATAATCCAGTGGTAAGAGGAATTTGATAATACAGCAAAGAGAGGAAAGAATCATCTGAGTGATAGCCTTGGATAGGTTAAAGGGAATGGGTTATAGTCTATATGTCAGATAAGTACCTTTAGAAAAGAGAAGGAATATTTTATCTCGGGGAAAATTTGGGACAGAAGAGTAAGGGAAGATGCTAGTTGGAGGGTCGATATGATTGCGGGAGTCTGTGAGGATTCTTTTCAGATTGTTTGAATAAATTAGGAAGCCAGAACATTATCTGAAGATAAATTAGGGGAGGAAGGATTTGAGGTTTGAGGGTGGAGTGGAGAAGGTGGGAAATAGTCTTCTAAGTAAGTAGGGTATAAATGGACTGCAGAAAGTATAATATCATTTCTAGAAAGCATTAGGGAATTCGTGCTCATGAATATAAGCCAAGGAAGACCAGTCAACCTGATTGTGGGTTTTTTTTTTTGTCTAATGTCACTCACTCAAGTTCAGGTGGGAGAGTAGGCAAAGAGTGGGATTTAACCGGTATGTAGTTTTGTCAGAGAAAGATAAGAAGGGAGAGCTCACTGAAGTCATATGCAGCAATGTGATTATAATAATCAATCATGGAGTCCTAGTGGGGTAAAGAGAGAAGTAGGATGCAGGGGTGTTCAAAAGTAAAAAGTGGAGGTGATGATGGATTGGCAGTTCTGTGAGGGCTAAAGATTGTTTGAAATGGGGTCCTACAGGAAGTGGGTGAAAAAGGTCAAAGGTGAGAGTCAAAGAATGGGAATTTTGAAATTGAGATTGGAAGACAGTGTTGTTATTGTTAGTGACAAAGTCTAGTTATGGCCATAGGAATGACTGACAATTCACAAGTTCTATGTGTGTGTGTGTGTGTGTGTGTGTGTGTGTGTTTTAATATACTCTGTAAAGAAAGGATAGTATGTATCACCATATCAGAGAATATTCGAACTACATACAATGTCTAGAATTTTTAGAAGGTAAGTAGAAAAAAAAAAGTACACAATAGTACATGATTTTGTCTCATCTCTATTAAAGCATTGTTTTGATGATTAGTGATGACTTTTTAAGAGTTTAATGTCATAAATAGTTACATGGCTGATAATAGTAGTTCCGAATCTATAAAAAGGTAGAACTTTGAAGAATATCTTAATCTCAACAAACTTTCTCTCTCTCTCACACACACACACACGCACGCGCGTGCACGTACTTTTTTTTCTCTAAGCTCCAAAATGTGTGGTCACTGTGCAGATCACTGACCATCTGGAACCTACTCGATTCATAGACATTTTCAATCTGGTTTCTACGCAGTTCTCCTAGCAATGAAGCAGTTCTCCCATGAATACAAAATGATTTATGGATAAACTGGAACCGTAGCTTTCCTGCTATTCTTCTGACCTTTGAGAATCAAATGCAAAATCCAATATCACAGATGACAGATTTTTATAGGATCAAGACATGACCTGGAATTATTTTCATTGCACTTAAGTAGTTGCACTCTGATCTAGAAAATCATAGTTTGTTCAGATCAATGGGTTTCCATTATTTCTTGCTTGATTTAACTGGTTTAAGTTCAACTTTAACTACAACTCATTTGTTAGAAAGATGTTGATTTTTAATGTGTATGTCAATAATCTTTTTGATATCACAGAAATATCTTTATAGTAATGTTCAGACCAGAGAACTAAGTCAAAGATAAAACTTGATTGAATTACCTCTTACCCTTGTTCATGGCCTTTCATTTTTTTAAAAAAAGATTACTTACCGGGGCACCTGGGTGGCTCAGTGGGTTAAAGCCTCTGATTTCAGTTCAGGTCATGATCCTGGGGTCCTGGGATCAAGCCCCAAATCGGGCTCTCTGCTCAGCAGGAGCCTGCTTCCCTTCCTCTCTCTGCCTGCCTCTCTGCCTACTTGTGATCTCTGTCTGTCAAATAAATAAATAAAATTAAAAAAAAAAAAAGATTACTTACCTACTAATCTACCTATTTATTTATATTTCTCTGAATCTATAGCAATGCAGAACTTCGAAAACTGTCTCATTTCAACTAATCATATTACAGAAAAGAATTAAGGCAGACTATGGCAGTCTGTCATTGTTACACAAACTTACTTGCCTTTTTTTTTTAAACATGAAATTCTCTAACTTTGCTTATTTTCCACCTAGTTTCAGATGGCCTTCTCTAATTATGCTTCCAGATATAACACGTTGCTTCTTGAGGCTTTCACAAGAAGTGCTGGGTCTGGAACTTTAACTCTCTGTCCAGTCCCAGATTCAGTACCAGGCAGGTTAAACTTGGCAACAATGCTCCTTGGGTAAAAGTTGACATGGCATTTATATCTATGTACAACATCATGTGATCTGTGAGGCTGAAAATAAGTATACACTTGAATGAGAAACCTAAGTAAGTCAAGTGATGCAGGAACTTAGCAGAAATTTAAAATCTGGCTGAGAAGTTTCTTTGCTTTCATTGACTTTGAGAGGATATTTAAAATTTTTTTTCTGCATCTACAAATATGTTTCTTTTTTTCTTTTTTTTTGGGTTTTTTAAAAAATAAACATATAATGTATTATTAGCCCCAGGGGTACAGGTACCCTCCCCAATGTCCATAACCCTACCACCCTCTCCCTACCCCTCCCCCCAGCAACCCTCACTTTGTTTTGTGAAATTAAGAGTCTTTCATGGTTTGTCTCCCTCCCTTCCTACCCCCCAACCCCCCACGTTGCATCTCCAGTTTCTTCTATCAGGAGATCATATGATAGTTGTCTTTCTCTGATTGACTTATTTTGCTAAGCATAATACCAAGAGGATATTTAAATTTTAAGGTCTTTTCCAATCCGTAGTCCCGGAGGATAGAAGGCCTTCTGTGACACTCAGAGACTTTGAACACTCTTCCTTGATCATAGTTGTAATGCCTTTGCTACTTTTTGACCAAATTTCTGGTTCTGGTCTCAAAAAGTAAATGGATATGAAAGAGCAGAATGTATTTAAGATTTCTTTTTGTATTTTTTTTTCTTTTGAGAAGGGTTAGTGTCCACTGTCTACATGGTGGGATTTCAGAATTCTCAGATCTTGGAAGTACTTTCTCCACTAACTACTTGTTGTCTGCTGTTTTCCCATTAACTTTCTTCTTCACTGATTTAAAGTTTTATTCATAGTTAAAATACAAATGCCTGTATTTCACCAAAGTAATTATTTTGAGCAAGTGTGACAAGCTTTGCTGCTCCCCGCCCTCTGCACAGGTCTTAAAGGAGAGCTAACAGAAAAGGTGGGAACCACTGGCCCTGATGTTCTTATTATCAAACTTTCTCCTCAACTTGTTGGCATATTCAAGCCTGGTTTTCTCCCTGCCTACTTTTTTCTCCTTTCTTCCTTGTTTCCTCCCATCTAACCTCTCTCCTTCTCCATCATTATTTTTGCTTTTCCTGACTCTCTTCCTATTGCTTTTTTCCCCCACTTGTAAATTTCAGAAAATTTTCCATTATACAGCTCGATTTTGCTGATGCTGTTGAATATGTATTTTTATTTTTAAACATGATAGTGTCCTTTCATTAGCAGATACTATTTTCCCCTTGCATCTCACGAAAATTGTCTTTAATATATAAATGTACTATGGTTAAGCGTCTGACTTTGGCCCAGGTGGTGATCTCAGCGTCTTGGGGTTCAGCCTTAAACTGGGCTCCGTGCTCAGCAGGCAGTCTATTTCTCCCTCTCCCTCTATCCCTTCTCACTGCTTATGCTTGTGCTCTCTCTCTTAAATAAATAAATAAAATCTTTAAATATACCTATACATACATATACATTATATATGCATACAGCCTATATGTATATATGGATAAATATATATCTTTTTCCCTTCTTCCATTTATGGGATGAAATACAAGTTTTCCCCAGAATGAAGAACCATCAATTTTCTTTTGCTGGAGCATCATTATCTGTCTGAGGTGTCTATTAACTCTCTCCTCAGAGATTCACAGTCTCTGCCCTTATTCTCTGTGTTTGGCCTCTAATTCAGCATTTGGCTCCATATATTGTTTTTGTGCTATTTCAAATGTATTTATTATTTCTGTAATAGTGTTGCTTTGATCCCAAGTTTGTCTTTTTAGCTTTGCAGTCTCGTTTTTCACTTTATTCTGTTTGTCTTATCCTTTCATCTTGGGTGTCTTGTTTTATTGATTTCGTGTTGTTCGTGAGTTCTTCTAAAGTACAAATGACTCATTGTGGAGAGTTTTTTTTTTTTTTTTCTTGTTCTTTGGGCAGTATTTAATTCGGTAATTGTATCTTTTGGTTGCTCCGTCTCTGTCTCTCCTCTTTCCATTTCACTGAACTTTTCCTCCTTATTTTGTTTAGAATTTAAAAGAAGAATGACATGTTTCTCGTAATTAGAAAACACTCTGGAGGTGTATAAAGAAATTTTTTTTTTTTTTTTTTTTTTTTTTTTTTTTTTTTGCTGTGCCTTGCCTCCCATCCCCTGAGGTGGTCACTATTGCTAATACTTATCTGTATATGTCCATATTTTTCTTTCTGCTACTAATATATATATGCACTCACATGTACATGTATGAATAGGCTTTTTTTATTTGTTTCAAAAATAGCATCCCACTCCATATATACTTCTTTAAAATTTGCTTTTCCAAAATTTGCTTTTTTTAAGATTTTATTTTTAAATAATCTTTATACCTGATGTGGGGCTCAAACTCACAACCCAGAGATCAAGAGTCTTATGTTCCACCAACTGAGCCAGCCAGGCACCCCCAAAATTTGCTCTTTTTAAAAATTTAATAATTTACACTAAATCTCTTTCCAAAGAACTTATCTAACTCATTTCTATTTTTTATTTCTAAAATTTTATTTATTTTTTAAAGTAGGCTTCACACCTAGGATGGAGCCTAACACAGGGGCTTGAACTCATGACCCAGAGATTAAGACCCTGAGCTGAAATCAAGGGTCATATGCTTAATGGACTGAGCCATGCAGACGCCCATAACTCATTTTCAAACCTAGCTGCCTGATACTCTATTTTATGGATGTACTAAACTTTATTCAATTATACCACTATCAGGAACATTTTCTTCTTTGTTATTATAAACAATAGTTCAGGAAATGATGTTATATTCATGTACTAATGCTTTTATACCTGTTGAATTGATTCCAAAAGGGAAATTACTAGGGCGGAGGGTATGTACATTTAGTTATTGACAGACACTATTGGATTACTTTCCAGAATGCTTCTAAAAGTTCATACTTGCTTTAGCATTGCTTGTGAGTAGCTATTTTAGATATTTTAAAAATAATCTTTCTCATGTTTATGAACTCTGATTTTCAAATAATTACATTTTATTCTCAAATTACCCTGAAAAATAATTAAGTACTTTAAAAGTGACTATTTTGCTTATTTTGCTACATAAGTTTTTTTTTTTTTCCCCTGGAGTTGATTTTATTTTGGTTGGTATTGGGCTCCCCCCCCCATTTCAGGCATTTTTGAATAATTAGTCAGCAAAGACTTTTGAGGACTTACTGTGCCGCAGGCACTGTTCTAGGCACTGTGGATACTGCCAGAAACAAAACTGACAAAGCTCCATGCCCCATGGAGCTTTCATCCTGGAATGCAAAAAATATATAAGTAGACAAAAAATAAATATAAGAAGTTGATGTATGAGGAACATGAGGAAAACTGTGGGAACTTATTCATATGATAGAGAGTGACCAGGTTGTCAGGGAAAACCTGTCTAAGCAACATGAGACTTTAAAGAAAAAAAAAAAAAGGCAACTCTCCATATGAAGATCTGGATGAAGAGTATTTTAGGCAGTGGGAGAGCAATTATAAATGTCCTGAGGTTGAGACAGTTTTCAGAAATCTCTAAAGAGCCCCAGACCAGAGTGTTCACAGCAGAGTGAGAAAAAAAGAAGCGTACCTGAGATGAAATAAGGAAAACTGGTAGGGGCAATATTACCTGAGGTCCTCCAGCTTTGGTAAAGGGTTTGGTTTTCATTTGTGAGTGAGAAAAGAGTCCTTTGGGTGGATTCTAGGAGGGATATGATTTTTGGTTTATATTCTAAAAAGATCATTCTGGCTTTTCAATGGAGAATGCATTGTAGGAAATCAGAATAAATCAAAATGCTTTGTAGGAAATCCAGGGCAGAGGTGAAGATAGGGTAGTTAAGAAGTAGTTAAGGTAGTTAAGAGAGTAGTTAAGAGTCCAGTGAAAATTGGCCTAGTTTGGGGTAGCTTTTGGAGTCAAACTTGACAGAACTTGCTTAGGGACGGAGGAAAAAAGGAGTATTCAAAATGACTGCTGGGTTTTGGCTTGAGCAGTTTAGTGGCTGGGTGTGCCATCTACCAAGATAAGAAAAGAACAGTGAAGAGATTTGAGGGATGGTAGATTAAGAGTTCTTTGCTTTTTGAGATTTAAATTAGTAAAAAACTGGTATTGTAGTATACCACAATACCAATTTGAGAAGTGCCAGCATATCAATGGTACTTGAAATGATGGGATTAATTTTTGTCCACATCAAAGGATAACTTAATAGAAAATTTGACAAGAGAGTTCTGAGTGTGCAAAGTGGGGCTGGTGGGATGTAAAGCTCTTTTCTAAGGGCAGCAGAATGAGAGCTTGTTTTTTTTTTTTTTTTTAAGGATTTTTATTTATTTATTTGACAGAGAGAGATCACAAGTAGGCAGAGAGGCAGGCAGAGAGAGTGAGAGGGAAGCAGGCTCCCTGCCGAGCAGAGAGCCCGATGCGGGACTCGATCCCAGGATCCTGAGATCATGACCCGAGCCGAAGGCAGCGGCTTAAACCACTGAGCCACCCAGGCGCCCCATGAGAGCTTGTTTTAATTCTTTTGCACAAAAGCATGAATGCTGAGGACCTTACTCTAGAGTATCAGCATTTACATTAGCTGCCCTAGTTCTCTGCAGGTAATTTATTCTACTCTTGTATTATTCCCAGCAAAGACCTTTTATTTTTCCCTAGAGTCTACACGTTTGCTTTTACCACTCTGTGTACAACAGATCTAAGTCCATATGGGTTGAAAATCCTGTAGGGAGGGGAACCTGGGTAGCTCAGTCAGTGAAGTATCTGCCTTCAGCTCAGGTCATGATCCCAGGGTCCTGGGAGGGAGCCCATGGTTGGGCTCCCTGTGCAGCAGGGAGTCTGCTGCTGCTTCTCCCTCTGACCTTCCTCTCTCTTGTGTTCTCTCTCAAATAAATCAATAAAATATTTTTTTGAAAAAAATCCCATGTATATAGAGACTTTTAACCCATTTTCTTGTGCTCAGTTTCATACTTTCATGCTCTGTCAGACTGTGCGGACATCCAGATCGTTCTGAGATTCCAGATGAGCAGGCTGATGCTCTCCCCTGCTTTAGGACCTTTGCTTCCATTTCTCTCACACTGCATGCTTTCATTCTCCTCGAAGGTTTTAGGAACACCCCATTCATGACGGGCTCCCACCTTTCTCTTTATTGCTGATGGATTATAGTATTGTGATGCTCTTATTGTTATTTTAAAGATCTCGAAAGAAAGAGAGAAATACCTGTAGGTAGTTGATCATCTTGAAATGGAAAACTTTAATTTTCGTGTGGACAAAAATGTTTGCCCTTTATAGTTGATTCTTCATCTTTCTATAACATTTTATATTTATCTTTATTTTTTGTAGTGTTTTTGCATAGTTCTCATCCCATTTTATTTCATTGTATTGGCGTTTATTATGGGGAGTACTCTAGAACTTCCATGTAATATTTTTCAATTCTGTTAACTCTTCCCCCATTTACTTGACACATGTCAGTCTTACTCTCTTGAATGATGTGCTTGGTTTTTGTTCTTCTTTCTGTGTAAAAGAAATATTCTTTGGTCCTGCAAATTTTTACTTCATTTAGAGATTATGATCACCAGCTATGAATTTCTGAAGGTAGTATTCATTTTTTAAATCCATCTCTGCCTCCCCAAAGGATCTGCCTCCAAGCTCTGAGCATAGGGACTCAAGAAAGGCTTAATGGAACATCTAGCTGGACAATGATATTTCTTTCTTACTTCTATTAACTATACTTGTTTATCCATTCAACCAACATTTATGGAAGATCCCCTGTGTTTCAGGCTTTGCACACTGCTACACACTGGGGATACAGAGCTGAACAAGACGGCCATGACTTTTAGACATTCAAGAATGCTAACATTCAACATCCATATTGTTTTGTGATCTGTTAAATTGTGAATGTTTTTTTCTTCCCAGTAAGAAAGATGGTTAAGGGTGAAAGCTGCTTTATATATTTCTTTGGAACTCATTCTCTTCCCTTAACAAAAACATAACATCGGTACTATATTAATTATCTATGGTTCCTCTTGGTCTGTGTTCTCCTGCCATCACGGACCTTAACCTACTTACCCTGAAACAGAATGTACTTTCCATGGCCCTTTCTTAAAAACCACATCTATGGCTCTCTTATTCATAGGCTTCCTCAACACTTTTTTTATTAATTTTTTTAAAGATTTTATTTATTTATTTGACAGAGAGAGAGATCACAAGTAGGCAGAGAGGCAGGCAGAGAGAGAGGGAGGGAAGCAGGCTCCCTGCTGAGCAGAGAGCCTGATGCGGGGCTCGATCCCAGGACCCTGAGATCATGACCTGAGCTGACCTGAAGGCAGAGACTTTAACCCACTGAGCCACCCAGGCACCCCTTTCCTCAACACTTTTTAAATAGTAAGTTTCAAAAATATTATCCAGTTAAATATCATGGTAGGGATGCTGCAAGCTCTATCAGTAGTGTCTGGAAAGGACTGTTCACTTGGGCAGAGTTGAGTAGGAACAAGACAAGTTCAGGGTTTAAGGCACTGAATTTCAGGGGTGGCAGAAAGGAAGGTTTGAGTTTGGGAGTGATCTCTCAGAAGTTTTGAGTAGCTCTTTCCTTTTCCTTAAGCACAGAAACCAACACAAGAAAACAGAGGGGGAGTGACAGAATGTAGTGAGGTTCAATTGCCAGTTTAGTTGTCTTCTCTTCGTTGGCATTTTGCTATGACCTAGATTTTTGTCCTTCTTCTCTAGTGAGATGCATAGAAGAACTATGTGTTATCTCATTGTTCTTGGTCTTTTTCTTCCTGCTGAGAATCTGGGTGTGTCATCACGTCTTAAGGTTTTATGTATGTATTTTTAGTTTTAAAAATAATGGTAAGGGTGGGAGCAGATCTTGAGTTAATTATACAGATTATTTTACGATATATGTGTCATCTATTTATCATCTATCTACATACACACATACATATATACAGTGTGATACACCATAGTGTAATATAGCCCGCAACAATGTACAGAACCCTTCCTACCCATTAATTTAATTCTTTGATTAACTATCTAGAATTCATGTCACTTATCTATAATATGTAAGAGCACTTAGCTGACAATACAAACCAAGTTATGTTATAATCTTTTTAAATAATAGTAGTGATACAAGTAATAATAAGTCTCATGTGTTGAGTATTCATTATATGTCAGACACAATGACAGGCAATTTCAGATATAAAATCCCAGTATATCTGGGATTTGAAGTCACCATATCCCCATTATATCACTGTGTCTACATAAAAAGAACATGTAAATGATCAGATTGTTGGTTGAATTTGTAGATGATTCAAGTTTCTCATCTATAACTTAAATCAATAATTTTAGAAAAATTATTATTAGCTCTCTACAGTGTTTAGTTACTTTAGTATGTGTTTAGTGTTTAGTATGATTAAGATGAAGTGTATTCTCATCATAGAATATTATTAAGTATTAATAACATTTATTATTAAATATTGATAACATTTATCATTAAATACTGATAACATTTATTGATTACTTATTATGTGCCAGTGTTATAGTAATTGTGAAGGAATAGATTTTTTTAATCTTCAAGTTAAGTATCCTTATTACTCCAATTTCAGAAGAACAATCCCCTCAGGGCTATGTGGCCTGTCAATAAAAATCACATTTTGATTTTGTGCTTATATAATTTATTTTTTTTCAGTGTCTAGCATTTTCTGTTTTATTTTGATAATGTATGTCAGACTATACTTTTGTAAGAAAGTAAAGGAAAATATGTGGAAGAAAATACATTCTCAATAGTATATAACCTCTTTTTAAGGATGGTCATTGAAAAGCTGCATCACTGTAACAACTGTTGGGGCAGTTACTCTGGAATAGCAGGATATTCAAGCTCTAGAGATACCTGAAATCGGTTGAATGGCTCATCCAAGTTTAAAGCAACTAGAGCAAAAAAGTTGATTCCAAAAACTCACAAAATAATCCAAATGTTAGTGTGATCAGTTTTATAAAAATAAAATAATTACTATACCTGATCAAAGAATGAAAGAGAGCTTAGTCATGCATGAGATGAAAATTTTTTATGTGAAGTTCCAGTAGAAATTTGTTGATCCAGGATATTAACACATTGTTCAGCTTATTGAAAACCCTCTACTTCTTCAAATCATTTCCTCATCTGTAAGAGGTTAGGTATGAGAATGTTGAGATACCTAGGATTCTGGAGTTTATTTGAATACGCTGATAACGTCAAACATATTTATGTCTCTTCTTATCTTCAACATAAATTATTAGTTAATGATCACAGCATCCTAGAAATTTGGGATCAAAATATTATTCTCTCTTTGTAGGTGGCTGTGGGTTCAGACCAGATAAGTAGTGCCTTATCAGAGATGGCTGGCAAGCCAGGGGCAGAGAGGAATTAGACTGTCAAACTCTGGATGCTTCATCTCAGTTTAATTGAGGGATTCTCACCAACTTCTCTGCAGACCCTGTGGCAACTGAGGAAACAGAAGTGAAGCTGAGAATCCGTGCTACTTGGATCTGCTTGCGGCTCTCACTGTGAATTTTGGTGTGTTTGGGGAGGAGTTAAGAACCCAGAAGCCCATAAACTAACCTCCAGGTAATAATACAAACAATCCATTTTTTCTTAAGTTCATATATTTCTTTGAGTTGGCAGCCTCAACTCCCTAGTTCAATGCCGAGGGCCAGTACTGTGCTGAGCTTTACCAGGAAAATCTTCATCATTCTAGAAAACAGCTAAAGAAAATAAAACGATGTTTTTCTTTTCAGTTAAATCTGTAACTGAAAAAATTCTCTGATTTTGTTATATATTCTTACAAAACTCAACTATATTAGGTATATAAGAGGTATTAACCAGTTAAGTGAAATTCTGCAAAACTGGAAAGACAGAATACTATATGATAAGAGGAAAGACTGGAGGCTAACTTATAGTTCAAAATATTTATGGTTTTATACTGAAAACAAAAATCATGACTGAATAGGTCTACATATTGAAAACTTAGCTTCTGGAGTTTCACAGTTTTGAAAGAAAGCTATTAAAACATAAACTGCCTGGTATTTTCTTGACATAGGCAAAATAGCAAATTTGATTTATGAAGATTGTCAGTGACAATAAAGCAGAACAAAACATAGTCATTTTACCTAATAAGCGGTACGTTGTTATAAATTCTCATCACAACTCCAAATGTTACCCAAAGATATAGAAAGAAGCTTTCAAAATCACAAAGGTGACACTTAGAGTTGACCTAAGGGTTGGAGCTGACCCAAAAGGAAGAAAGTGAGAGGTGATTAAAAATACAATTTGTTTTCATTTTTTAGAGAAAATACAGAAAATTTTGAGGAAAAAAAAACCTTACATCTTTTAAACCAGAGTAGGAATTTTGTTGTATTTTGTTCAGTATTTATTTTTCTATCCATTTGCATACATTATTAAAACAAAATCACTCAGCACATCCATTTTGTAATTGTTACTTCATTTACTAATATATGGCAATGATATCCTACATTTTTCACTATTTTTCTAATGTATGGTTTGAAAAACCTGTATCTGGCTCCATCACTCCTGGTACTACAATTCATCTAACTTTTGAGTAATCCTTTAGTTTTTGATTAATCTTTGAGAATTTGATGTTTAACTTTTTCATATTCAAAAAGTGAAATTGACAAAAATTTCAATTACATACCTGATGATATATTTATTTGATCTTCAGATATAAAAATATTTTATGTATCAATATATTGGTTTATAAGCTTTACCACCTAAAACTCTACAGATATTGGCCCATTACTTCCTGGTATTTGATATAGAGAAATCTGAGTTCAGTCTAATTTTTTTTTTCCTTTAGAGGCAGACCTCTCTGTCTAGTCAAGAACTACATTTATGTTATTTTCTTCACCTTTGAAATTATGAATTTCAAAAGAATCACTTGAGGTTTTTGTTCTTATTAATGTTGCCTCTTAATCATTGAGACATTTTCATCTATAGACGCAAGGCTTTCTTTTGTTTAGGAATATGTAATTCTATTGTAACTCAGATTTATTGTTTTAGTTAAAATGGTTCACTTTTCAAGAACACAAATTATGTTGCACATCATTTTTCCATCAATTGCATCTATTTTTTCTTTCCTCATGATTTTAATCTCTGTTCATTTCTCATACCTTAGAGGCAGCTGTTCAAATTTGTTCTACACATTACTATTCAATTTTCAGCAGTGTTGGCTTTGTTCTTTAGTGAATCTAACATTGAGTGATTCTAATCTCATGAAGATATTAATTTTGCCATCTTGCTTTTTAATTCATTTCCTTTTCATTTCAACTTACCTCCTAGCCAAATTCCTTTTCATGCCAGTATGCTCTCTTATCATGTCATCTCCATTCTTCTTTCAAAGGTTTATCCTTTGAATTTCATTGAAAATAGGTGACAATGTTTCTAAAATTTTATTTCCTGTAGTATCATTTAAAGAAATCCATTCAAGAAGCTACGTACTTTTGTGATACAGAAAAATGTTCTAATCTCCATACTGTCTTGGCATTTTAAAATTCATTTCTTGAATTGGAAGTGAATCCAGCCTAATTCTGCCTAGAAAGCAGGGATGCTATGTCTGAAGTAAGGGAAAGAATCATAGTGGCTTCACGTGAAGGAGCCTTTTATTCTCACATGACCGGGCACTAGAGCTAGGAAGTCCAGAATCAACACAGTGGGTTAAGGAAGTGGCTGAGAGCCAAGGCTTTTCTAGCTGCTGAACCTCCAAACCAATGTGATTTATTCTTATGATTGTAAAGTGGCTGGACCAAATCTAGGCATGATTATATACATATATATAACATATATAATATATAATTGTATGTATAATATACCCATATATAACCATGTATATAGACACACATATAGATCATATATACCTATTATATATTGTGTATTAAATATATAACAATTTAAAAACGTGATGGGTATATATGTTAAATTTAATAAGCGTATATACATATATACACACATATGCATATGTATTTATAATGGGTAACTTGAAGAGGAAAAGGACAAAGAGGAAAAGGTGGATGTCCAATTTTTTTTTTTAACTTGAAAATTGTATTTGCAAAAGCTCCACTCAGGACATTCTGTTTCTGTTTCATTGCTTAGAAGTCTGTCACTGTGTCACACGGTCAACAATGGTTGCAGTGGAACTGGAGGACAGAAGTATTTTTACCTGGTGCAAACCATCATTTTTTTTTTTAAGCAAAGGATAAATACCAATATTCACAGGTGCAAAGACTTTGCTGTTTTGAATTACTGGTCAGTGCAGGACTGTCTTGGACTACATGAGAAAACAGGTCCCAGTGAAGATAGGCAATCTCAGGGCATCTTTGAAATAGAGGGCATTACCTAGGATGGTGATTTTTTTTTTCTCCTGTTAATCTTTTATTGCCAAATTATCTTTCTATAACTTTTTTTATTAGTTTCATCCTAGGATGGTGATTCTTACTGCAGCATCTTTTTTTTTTTTTTAAAGATTTTATTTATTTATTTGACAGACTGAGATCACAAAGCAGGCAAAGAGGCAGGCAGAGAGAGAGAGAGAAAGGGAGAAGCAGGCTCCTTGCTGAGCAGAGAGCCCGATATGGGGCTTGATCCCAGGACCCTGGGATCATGACCTGAGCTGAAGGCAGAGGCTTTAACCCACTGAGCCACCCAGGTGCCCCTTTACTGCAGCATCTTAAGTCTTATTACTTGGAGAAATTATTTCCAGATTTTGCAAGCAGGATGTTAGTTTTTGGTTGGTGTGAGTTTTTTCTTCATAAATGTTTTAGTGAGAAGCTAGAAGTGACTCAGGAGTTTCAGCGTTTATTCAGACATGATCATAGGAAAGACACAAAATGTAGTATGACATGGCAGTCCTTGATTACACTGGTGGTCTCTGAAGTGAAAAAAAAAAAATCCATGGATAGATTGGAAAGTAGTATTAGTTAATGACCTTCTGTGTGGTAAGTACTACGATATATGCAAAGGTGAAATCTATTGATACTGCCTTTTTTTAAATTATCAAGTGGAACACATGAGATAGGAATATAAATAATTCTAGACTAAAACCTCTTTGAGGGCATTGCATATGGTTTTAGTCTAGAATTATTTATATTCCTATCTCATGTGTTCCACTTGATAATTTCTTATCAAATTTCTTCTTCTAAATGTGTTTATTGCCTCATTGGTAGAAGTAAATAGTCACTAAAAGCTTCCTAAATTAGCAATATAAAATTGAATGCTATAGATAAATTCAATCATAAAGATACATATACTGTGCTCTGGGGCACAAAGTGGAAACAGATCTCAGACCAGGTAATTTATGGACGTGGTAGACTTTAGCTAGGCTCTATGAGGTATGTAGCACTTGGTTAGAGACAGGAAGACACTGAATGAGAGGGAAACAGAGGAGGGAGGACTAGCATGAACAGGTATGGTGTTCAGTGAAGGAAGCATTGAGAGGAGAAAGAAGGAAGATCTCATCTGCATCACAGGGGTTCTTGGACAGTACGACGCTTTTGAAGTTCTGAGAGAAGGTATCAGGGATATGTGGGTCGAAATGGAGAGGGAGACACTGGAGACAGGAAAATTGATCTGGATCTTCTACCTGGTCTCCCTGACTCCCAGTAGTAAGGATTTAAATAGGATGGTGAGATTATATATTAAGAAACTTTAAGTGGTCAGAATTGGGACAATTGTAATCCTCATTATGAAACATCCTCTTCATATCTTTAGGCATTGCTTGCTTTCATTCATTCATGTATTTATTTATCTTTCTGTAATAAGCATTATGAACAGCAAACCTAAACAAAATAGGTGGTCTTCCCCACCCACCTAGTACCCCTACTTCTACCCAATTGATTTCTCTGTTAAGCATTTCTTTATTTCCTTTTTTATATGGTTTTATTACAATTATATGTATCTCTTAAAAAGCATTTTTTTAATTAACATATAATATAGTATCTGAGGTAGCGGTCAGTGATTCATCAATCTTATATAATACCCAGTGCTTATTACATAACAAGCCCTCCTTAATGTCCAATACACTTACCCAATTCCTCCAACCCCCTCCCCTCCAGCAAAGCCCAGCTTATTTACTATGATTAAGAGGCTCTTATGATTTGTCTCCCTTTCTGATTTCATCTTGTTTTATTTTTTCCTCTCTTCTCCTATGATCCTCTGCCTTGTATCTTAAATTTCATATATCAGTGAGATCATATGATAAATGTCTTTCTCTGACTTATTTCACTTAGTCTCTAGTTCTATCCATATCCTTGCAAGTGGCAAGATTTCATTGCTTTTGATGGCTGAGTCGTATTCTATTGTAAATACATACCACATCTTTATCCATTCATCTGTCAATGGACATCTGGGCTCTTTCCAAAGTTCAGCTATTGTGAATATTGCTGCTATAAACACTGGGGTGCAGGTGCTCCTTCAAATCACTACATTTGTATCTTTAGGGTAAATACCCAGTAGTGCAATTGCTGGGTCATAGGATAGCTCTTTTTTCAACTTTTTAAGGAACCTCCATACTGTTTTCCAGAGTGGCTGCACCAGCTGGCACTCCCACCAACAGTGTAGGAGAGTTCCCCTTTCTCTGCATCCTCGCCAAAATCTGTTGTTTCCTAACTGGTTAATTTCAGTCATTCTGACTGGTGTAAGGTGGTATCTCACTGTAGTTTTGATTTGTATTTCCCTGATGCTGGGTGATGTGGAACACTTTTTCATGTATTTATTCACCATTTGGATGTCTTCTTTGGAGAAATGTGTGTTCATGTCTTCTGCCCATTTCTTGACTGGATTATTTGTTCTTTGGGTGTTGAGTTTGTTAAATTCTTTATAGAATTTTGGATACTAGCCTTTTATCTGTTATGTCATTTGCAAATATCTTCTCCCATTCTGTTGGTTGTCTTTTGGTTTTGTTGACTGTTTCCTTTGCTGTGCAAAAGCTTTTGATCTTGATGAAGTCCCAATAGCTCATTTTTGCCCTTGCTTCTCTTGCCTTTGGTGAAGTTTCTAGGAAGAAGTTGTTGTGGCTGAGGTTGAAGTGGTTGCTGCCTGTCTTCTCCTTAAGGACTTTGATGGATTCCTGTATCACATTGAGGTCTTTCATCCATTTGGAGTATATTTTTGTGTGTGGTGTAAGGAAATGATCCAGATTCATTTTTCTGCATATAGCTGTCCAATTTTCCCAACACTATTTTTTGAAGAGACTGTCTTTTTTCCAATTGGACATTCTTTCCTGCTTTGTCAAAGATTACCTGACCATAGAGTTGAGGGTCTATTTCTGGGCTCTCTATTCTGTCCCATTGATCTCTGTGTCTTTTTTTGTGTGAGTGCTATACTGTCTTGATGATTGCAGCTTTGTGTGGAATAGTAATGCCACCAGCTCTGTTTTTCTTTTTCAATATTCCTCTGGCTATTTGGGGCCTTTTTTGTTTCCATACAAGTTTTAGGATTATTTGTTCTAGTTCTGGTGAAAAAAAAAGTTGATGGTATTTTGATAGGGATTGCATTAAATGTGTAGATTGCTTTAAGTAGCATAGACATTTTCACAATATAGGTTCTTCCAATCCATGAGCATGGAACGTTTTTCCATTTCTTTGTGTCTTCCTCAATTTCTTTCATAAGTATCCTATAGTTTTCTGAGTAGAGATCCTTCATCTCTTTGGTTAGATTTATTCCCAGGTATCTCATAATTTTGGGTGAAATTGTAAATGGGATCGACTCCTTAATTTATCTTTCTTCTGTCTTCTTGTTGGTGTATAGAAATGCAACTGATTTCTGTGCATTGATTTTATATCGTGACACTTTACCGAATTCCTGTATGTGTTTAGCAGTTTTGGAGTGGAGTCTTTTGGGTTTTCCACATAAGCTATCATATAATCTATAAACAGTGAGAGTTTGACTTCTTTGCTTACTCAGAAGCCTTTTATTTCTTTTTTTTTGTCTGATCACTGAGGCTAGGGCTTCTAGGACTATGTTGAATAGCAGTGATGATAGTGGACAGCCCTACCATGTTTCCGACCTTAGGGGAGAAGCTCTCAGTTTTTTCCCCATTGAGAATGATATTCAGTGGATTTTTCATAGATGGCTTTGATGATATTGAGGTTATGTACCCTCTATCACTACACTTTGAAGAGTTTTGATCAAAAAAGGATATTGTACTTTGTCAGATGCTTCTTCTGTATCTATTGAGTGTATCATATAGTTCTTCTTTCTTTTATTAATGTATTGTATCACATTGCTTGATTTGCAGATGTTGAACCAACCTTGTAGCTCAGTAATAAATTCCATTTGGTTGTGGTGAATAATCCTTTTAATGTACTGTTAGATCCTATTGGCTAGTATTTTGGTGAGAATTTTTGCATCCATGTTCAATGGGGATATTGGTCTGTAATTTTCCTTTTGATGGGGTCTTTGGCTGGTTTTGGGATCAAGGTAATGCTGGCCTCATAAAATGATCTTGGAAGTTTCCCATCCATTTATATTTTTTGGAACAGTTTCAGGAAAACAAGTAATAATTATTCTTTAAATATTTGGTAAAATTTCCCTAGGAAACCATCTGGACCTGGGCTTTTGTTGCTGGGAGATTTTTTCTTTTTTTAAAGATTTTATTTATTTATTTGACAGATAGAGATCACAAGTAGGCAGAGAGGCAGGCAGAGAGAGAGAGAGAGAGAGGAGGAATCAGGCTCCCTGATGAGCAGAGAGCCCGATGTGGGGCTCGATCCCAGGACCCTGGGATCATGACCCGAGCTGAAGGCAGAGGCTTTAACCCACTGAGCCACCCAGGTGCCCCTTGCTGGGAGATTTTTGATGACTGCTTCAATTTCCTTACTGGTTATGGGTCTGTTCGGGTTTTCTATTTCTTCCTGGTTCAGTTTTTGTAGTTTATATGTCTCCAAGAATGTATCCATTTCTTCCAGATTTGTTTGCATATAGTTGCTCATAATATGTTCTTATAATTATTTACATTTCTTTTGTGTTGGTTATGATCTCTCTTCTTTCATTCATGATTTTATTAATTTGGGTCCTTTCCCTTTTCTTTTTGATAATTCTGGCCAAGGGTTTATCAATCTTATTAATTCTTTCAAATAACCAGCTCCTAGTTCCGTCAAATCTGTTGTACTTTTCTTATGGTTTCTATTTTATTGATTTCTGCTCTGATCTTTATTATTTCTCTTCTCCTGCTGGGTTTAGGCTTTCTTTGCTGTTCTTTCTTCAGCTCCCTTAGGTGTAGGGTTAGGTTGTGTATTTGAGATCTTTCTTGTTTCTTGAGAAAAGCTTGTATTGTTATATAATTTCCTCTTAAGACCACCTTTGCTCTATCCCAAATATGTTGAATAGTTGTGCTTTCATTTTCATTTGTTTCCATGAATTTTTTAAAATACTCCCTTAATTTCCTGGTGGACCTATTCATTCTTTAGTAGGATGCTCTTTAGCCTCCATGTATTTAAGTTCTTTCCTACTTTCTTCTTGTGGTTTGAGTTCTAGTTTCAAAGCACTGTGGTCTGAAATTATGCAGGGAATGATCCCAATCTTTTGGGACTGGTTCAGACCTGATTTGTGACTCAAGATGTGATCTAATTTTGGAGAATTTTCCATGTGCACTAGAGAAGAGTGTGTACTCTGATGCTTTGGGATGGAGTGTTCTGAATATACCAGATGTCCTTCTGGTCCAGTGTGTCATTTAAAGCCTTTATTTCCTTGTTGATCTTTTGCTTATATGATCTGTCCATTGTAGTGAAGGTGAGTTAAAGTCCCCTACTGTTATTGTATTATTGTCAAAGCGTTTCTTTGATTTTGTTATTAATTGGTTTATATAATTGGCTGCTCCCATGTTAGGGGCATAAATATTTAAATTTGTTAGATCTTCTTGTTGGACAGACCCTTTAAGTATGATATAGGTCCTTCCTCATCTCTTTTTATAGTCTTTGGTTTAATTTATCTGATATAAGGATTGCCACTCCAGCTTTCTTTTGATGTCTATTAGTATGGTAATTGGTTTTCCACACCGTCAGTTTAAATCTGGAGAAGTCTTTGAGTCCAAAATGAGTCTCTTGCAGATAGCACATCAATGGGTCTTTTTTATTTATTTATTTATTTTTTATTAACATATAATGTATTATTAGCCCCAGGGGTACAGGTCTGTGAATCCTCAGGTTTACACACTTCACAGCACTCACCATGGCACATACCTTCCCCAATGTCCATAAGCTCCCATCCTCTCCTGTAAGCCCCCTACCCTCTCCCGGGTCTTGTTTATTTATTTTTTTAACCCATTCTGATACCCTGTGTCTTTTGATTGGGTCATTTAGCCCATTTATTTTTAGAGTAACTATTGAAAGGTATGAATTTAGTGCCTTTGTATTGCCTGTAAGGTGACTGTTACTGTATATTGTCTTTGTTCCTTTCTGGTCTGGTCCAGTAGTTGTTATCTCTCTATTTCTCAACTTCTTTATTCTTCATTATTTGGTCTTCTATATAACTAATTCTCTCTTCTGCCTCATTTACCCTGGCAGGTAGAGCCTTTATTTTTTATTGCACCTCATTAATAGCCTTTTTGATTTCGACTTAGATTTTAATTCTTTTATTTCTCCAGAAAGGGATTCTCGAGTATCTTCTATGCTTTTTTCAAGCCCAGCTAGTATCTTTATAATTGTCATTCTGAACTCTAGCTCCAACAACAACCTACTAATGTCTGTATTGATTAGGTCCCTGGCTCTTGGTACGGCTTCTTATTCTTTTTTTTTTTTTTTTGAAGTGAGTTTTTCCATTTTGTCATTTTTGTCCAGAGAAGCATAGATGAATGAGGGAATAAAATGCTTAAAGGGTAACAATGACCCCAGAAAAATATGCACTAAATAAATCAGAAGAGACCCGAAATGGAGGAGAAGAAAGAGGGGGAAAAAAAGAGAAAAATAGCAAAAGAAAAAAAGAATATAATCAGGTGGTGAATAGAACAGAGCCACACACTATATTTTGGGTGTATTCTGGTCTGTTAGAGGAAACTGCCTCCCAAAATTTTAAAGAAAGAAAAACATATATATACACACAAAAATAAGGGTAAATACATGGAAGGGATGAAAGATGACTGTAAAGATATAAATTTAAAAAGATTTTTAAAGGGGGGAGTCAAGATGGCGGGGAAGTAGGAGGAGGCACCATTTCAACCTGTACCCTAAAGTGAGCTGATTACCTACCAAAGAACTCTGACCACCCATGAAATCAGCCTGAGATCAGAATTATACACGTCTGGATCTCTACAGGAGCAGAAGACGCCAGTGGCAGGTAAAGCAGACTGGGAACGTCCGACTGATATCGGAAGATAAACAAAAGGGGGAGGGAGCCACCAGAGGTGACCGATCGGAAAGTAACACCCCAACACGAGAGTGCTCTGCGTCTGGGGACCAGCATTAACTTGGAGTCTGGTTGAAAGCACTCAAAAAACAAACAGCAAAGGATCGCGGGGGGTAATAGTGGGAACCTGGGCAGTTAGGGTCAGGGACCTAAGTCCCCGGACCCAGGACAGCCTCCCCTGGCGCGGAGCCAGAGAGAGTGTGGCAGAGAAATCAGGTCTCCGTCCCTGAGCCGCCAGTGCACCTGAATGCCAGCGCACCCCAGAACGAGTGGGGTCTGGCTCCCGTGAGGGGCTGGGAGCCTGGCCAGACGGCAATCCTGAAACGCGCGCGTCCCACACCCTCCCTTGGGATAGGTGCTCATAGGCGCTAGCCTGGAGCTCTGGCAGCCGGAAAAACCAGACATTCCCAGCCCGGGACAGCGGGAAAATCTCAGTGTGCGATCTCTGCTCCGAACCTCTCTGGCGGTCTGGAGCTGCCTAGACAGCCACCGCTGCCCTGGTTTTGGGTACAACGAGGAGCTCCTGCATCCCCAGGGACAGTGACTCAGAACCGACTCTGCCAGCAGCTTTTGCAAAACAGTCTGAGGCTTCTCTCTGAGAGGGAGGTCGGGGTGCAGTTTGCTCTCCTCTAAACCTCCAAAAACCATCAAAAGCTGTCAAGGCGAGAGAAAGCAGATGAAAGAACATAAAAACCCCCAGAGAACAAAAGGCTGAAAAAAACAGTTTCCTGAAAAAAAAAAAAAAAGAGCTCACCCCCTTGAGGGGAGCAGGAGGACCTATCTCAGGGAACATCATTGTCTGAAAACCCACGTGGCAGGCCCCTCCCCCAGAAAACCAACCAGGAAGGAAGAAAAAAAAAAAAAAAGACTACAAGAGAACAATCACCACTACTTCATAAATACAATTTTTATTTTTAACTCTTTACCAATATTCTGGTTCTTTTTTTTTATACATACAGATAATTTTTTAACCTATTTACCATCACACTGAGATGTCCAGTACATCAAATTCTTTAATAACCTTCTAACCTGAACTTTTTGATACATACACCCGTGTTTTTCTTTTGTTTTTCTATTTTTTTAATTCTTTTTTAATTTTAACTTAGTTTAGTCTAGTTTATTCTTTTTTAATTTTTATTTTCTACTATACATATAGAGTTAAACTTCAAGGTAATCCCCTTTCCCCAATCAATGCTACCCCTATAGGCAAACCAGTTTCTAATCCCCCTGTAACTTAGGAAAGTTGAGTCCCTTAACAAAAACATCAAGATACCTTCAGGAAGAATCAAAATAACCTTCCTCACCCACACTGAGAATCTATAACCATTCTCCCAATTTTTCCTTCTGTCAGTGTTTCTGTGAATTTGTGTTTGTCCTGATAATATATAAACCTTATACTTGGGGTTCTTTCTGATGAGGTTCTTCCCTTTTTTTTTTTTTTTGCTTATATATACATATTTTTTTCTCTTGTCATATACTTTTATCACTCTTTTTGTCCGTCTGTTTTTGTTTGTATACTCCACAAATCTTACTTTGTGGCCCATTTGGGCTGAGCCTTCTCTTTTATCTTCCCTTTTTTTCCTATCTCTCTCTCTCTCTTTTTTTTCCTTTTTTCTTTCCCCCTTTTTTTTCTTTCTTCTTCTCTATTTCTTTTTCTTTTCTTTTTTCTCTCATTTGGGTGGGGAATCCTGATTGCACAGAAGCGTTCCAGGGTGCACATTGACTGCACCACAATCGATAAGTCCAGCTGCATCTGTTCAGTCATCTCTTACCAAAATGACTAGGAGGAGGAATACCCAACAGAAGAAAAATACAGAGGATGGGCCTTCTGCAACAGAGCTAATGGCTATCGACATAGACAATATGTCAGAAAAGGAATTCAGACTAACAATTATCCAGGCAATAGCTAGGTTGGAGAAAGCCATGGATGACCAAACAGAATTGATTAGGGCAGAACTGAAAGCCACCAGGGATGATGTTCACAATGTGAGGGCAGAACTGAAAGCCACCAGGGATGATGTTCAAAATGCTCTCAATGAGTTCCAATCCAATCTAAATTCTTTAAAAGCTAGGGTAACTGAGACAGAAGATAGAATTAGTGATCTGGAGGACAAACAGATAGAGAGAAAGGATCAGGAGGAAGCCTGGAACAAACAGCTCAGAAGCCACGAAAACAGAATCAGGGATGCCATGAAACATTCCAATGTCAGAATTATTGGAATCCCTGAAGGGGAAGAAAAAGAAAGAAGTCTAGAAGATATAGTGGAAGAAGTTGTCTATGAAAATTTTCCCAATCTCACGAATGGAAACAACGTTCATGTACTAGAGGCAGAAAGATTTCCTCCCAAGATTTTAGATTCTCGAAAGTCCTCACGGCACCTTATCGTTAGAATGGGGAATTTTGTTTCAAGAGAGACCCTCTTAAAAGCAGCTAGGACAAAGAAGCTTCTTACATACAGAGGAAAGCCCATTAGAATAACGTCAGACCTTTCCACAGAGACCTGGAAAGCCAGGAAGGGCTGGCAAAATATATTCAGAGTACTAAATGAGAAGAACATGCAACCAAGAATACTCTATCCAGCAAGACTGACATTTAAAATGGATGGAGAGATAAAGAGTTTCCAAGACCAGCAAGGCTTAAAAGACTATGCAACCACCAAGCCGACACTGCAGGAAATATTAAGGGGGGTCCTATAAGAGAGGAAAAATCCTAAGAATATCATTGAACAGAAATACAGAAACAATCTATAGACAGAAAGACTTCAAAGGCAACACGATGTCAATAAAAACCTATCTCTCAATAATCACTCTCAATGTAAATGGCCTAAATGCGCCCATAAAACGACACAGGGTTGCAGATTGGATAAAACGACAGGACCCATCCATATGTTGTCTACAAGAGACCCATTTTGAACCTAAGGATACACCCAGACTGAAAGTGAAGGGATGGAGAAGCATCTTTCATGCCAATGGGCCTCAAAAGAAGGCCGGAGTAGCGATTCTCATATCAGATAAATTAGATTTTAAACTAAAGACTGTAGTCAGAGATACAGAAGGACACTACATAATTCTTAAAGGGACTATCCGCCAAGACGATCTAACAATTGTGAATATCTATGCCCCCAATATGGGAGCACCCAATTACATAAGAAAACTATTAATCAAGATAAAGAGTCATATTGATACGAATACAATAATAGTAGGAGATCTTAATATGCCTCTCTCAGAAATAGACAGATCATCGAAGCAGAAAATTGATAAATAAGAGCATTGAATGAAACATTGGACCAGATGGACCTCATCGACGTATACAGAACATTCCACCCTAAAACAACAGAATATTCATTCTTCTCAAGTGCACATGGAACCTTCTCCAGAATAGACCACATACTGGGTCACAAAGCAGGACTCAACCGATACCAAAAGACTGACATTATTCCCTGCATATTCTCCGATCAGAATGCTTTGAAACTGGAGCTCAATCACAAGGAAAAGTTCAGAAGGAACTCAAACACCTGGAAGCTAAAGACCACCTTGCTTAAGAATGCTTGGATCAACCAGGAGATCAAAGATGAACTTAAACAATTCATGGAAACCAATGAGAATGAAGACACCTCAGTCCAAAACCTATGGGATACAGCAAAGGCGGTTCTAAGGGGGAAATATATAGCCATCCAAGCCTCCCTCAAAAACATTGAAAAATCCAGAATACACCAGCTGTCTCTACACCTTAAAGAACTGGAGAATCAACAACAAATCAAACCAACTCCACATGCAAGAAGGGAAATAATCAAGATTAGAGCAGAGATCAATGAGGTAGAAACAAGAGATACAGTAGAACGTATCAATGAAACTAGAAGCTGGTTTTTTGAAAGAATCAATAAGATCGATAAACCATTGGCCACACTAATCCAAAAGAAAAGAGAGAAAGCCCAAATTAATAAAATGATGAATGAAAAGGGAGAGATCACAACTAACACCAAGGAAATAGAAACAATCATCAGAAATTATTACCAACAGTTATATGCCAATAAGCTAAGCAACCTAGATGAAATGGATGCATTCCTGGAAAGCTACAAACTCCCAAAATTGAACCAGGAAGAAATTGACAACCTGAATAGACTGATATCTAGTAATGAGATTGAAGCAGTGATCAAAAACCTCCCAAAAACAAGAGCCCAGGACCTGACGGATACCCTGGGGAATTCTACCAAACTTTCAAAGAAGAAATAACACCAATTCTCCTGAAGCTGTTCCAAAAAATTGAAGCAGAAGGAAAACTTCCAGACTCTTTTTATGAAGCCAGCATTACCCTGATCCCCAAACCAGGCAAAGACCCTACCAAAAAGGAGAATTTCAGACCAATATCACTGATGAATATGGATGCAAAGATTCTCAACAAGATCCTAGCAAACAGGATCCAGCAGCACATTCAAAAGATTATCCACCATAAAAAAAAAAAAAAAGATTATCCACCATGACCAGGTGGGATTCATCCCTGGGTTGCAAGGTTGGTTCAACATTCGCAAATCAATCAGTGTGATAGAACACATCAATAAGAGAAGAGAGAAGAACCACATGGTCCTCTCAATTGATGCAGAAAAAGCATTTGACAAAATCCAGCATCCGTTCCTGATGAAAACGCTTCAAAGTATAGGGATAGAGGGAACATTCCTGAACTTCATAAAATCTATCTATGAAAGACCCACAGCAAATATCGTCTTCAATGGGAAAAAGCTTGCAGCCTTCCCGTTGAGATCAGGAACACGACAAGGATGCCCACTCTCACCACTCTTGTTCAACATAGTATTAGAAGTTCTAGCAACGGCAATCAGACAACAAAGAGAAATAAAAGGTATCCAAATTGTCAAGGAAGAAGTCAAACTCTCTCTCTTCGCAGATGACATGATTCTTTATATGGAAAACCCCAAAGACTCCACCCCCAAACTACTAGAACTCATACAGCAATTCAGTAACGTGGCAGGATACAAAGTCAATGTACAGAAATCAGTGGCTTTCTTATACACCAACAATGAAAATACAGAAAGGGAAATTAGAGAATCGATTCCATTTACTATAGCACCAAGAACCATAAGATACCTGGGCATAAACCTAACCAAAGAAGTAAAGGACCTGTACTCGAGGAACTACAGAACACTCATGAAAGAAATTGAAGAAGACACAAAAAGATGGAAGACCGTTCCATGCTCTTGGATTGGAAGAATAAACATTGTTAAAATGTCTATACTGCCTAGAGCAATCTATACTTTTAATGTCATTCCGATCAAAATTCCACCGATATTCTTCAAAGAGCTGGAGCAAATAATCCTAAAATTTGTATGGAGCCAGAAGAGACCCCGAATTGCTAAGGAAATGTTGAAAAACAAAAACAAAACTGGCGGCATCACGTTACCCCGATTTCAAGCTTTACTACAAAGCTGTGATCACCAAGACAGCGTGGTACTGGCATCAAAACAGACACATAGACCAGTGGACAGAGTGGAGAGCCCAGATATGGACCCTCAACTCTATGGTCAAATAATCTTCGACAAAACAGGAAAAAATATTCAATGGAAAAAAGACAGTCTCTTCAATCAATGGTGCTGGGAAAACTGGACAGCGATATGTAGAAGAATGAAATTCGACCATTCTCTTACACCGTACACAAAGATAAACTAGAAATGGATAAAAGACCTCAACGTGAGACAGGAATCTATCAGAATCCTAGAGGAGAACATAGGCAGTAACCTCTTCGATATCAGCCACAGCAACTTCTTTCAAGATATGTCTCCAAAGGCCAAGGAAACAAAAGCAAAAATGAACTTTTGGGACTTCATCAAGATCAAAAGCTTCTGCACAGCAAAGGAAACAGTCAACAAAACAAAGAGGCAACCCACAGAATGGGAGAAGATATTTGCAAATGACAGTACAGACAAAAGGTTGATATCCAGGATCTATAAAGAACTTCTCAAACTCAACACACACAAAACAGATAATCATATCAAAAAATGGGCAGAAGATATGAACAGACACTTCTCCAATGAAGACATACAAATGGCTATCAGACACATGAAAAAATGTTCATCATCACTAGCCATCAGGGAGATTCAAATTAAAACAACATTGAGATACCACCTGACACCAGTTAGAATGGCCAAAATGAGCAAGACAGGAAACAACATGTGCTGGAGAGGATGTGGAGAAAGGGGAACCCTCTTCCACTGTTGGTGGGAATGCAAGTTAGTGCAGCCACTTTGGAGAACAGTGTGGAGATTCCTGAAGAACTTAAAAATAGAGCTTCCCTATGACCCTGCAATTGCACTGCTGGGTATTTACCCCAAAGATACAGATGTAGTGAAAAGAAGGGCCATCTGTACCCCAATGTTTATTGCAGCAATGGCTACGGTCGCCAAACTGTGGAAAGAACCAAGATGCCCTTCAACGGATGAATGGATAAGGAAGATGTGGTCCATATACACAATGGAGTATTATGCCTCCATCAGAAAGGACGACGAATACCCAACTTTTGTAGTAACATGGACGGGACTGGAAGAAATTATGCTGAGCGAAATAAGTCAAGCAGAGAGAGTCAAGTATCATATGGTCTCACTTATTTGTGGAGCATAACAAATAACATGGAGGACATGGGGAGATGGAGAGGAGAGGGAGTTGAGGGAAACTGGAAGGGGAGATGAACCATGAGAGACTATGGACTCTGAAAAACAACCAGAGGGTTATGAAGGGGCAGCAGGGGGGTGGGAGAGCTGGGAGGGTGAGGAACCAGGTGGTGGGTAATAGGGAGGGAACGTACTGCATGGAGCACTGGGTGTGATGCCAAAACAATGAACACTGTTATGCTGTAAATAAACAAATAAAAATAAATATATAAAAAAAAGATTTTTAAAAAGGAATTGGTAAGATGAGAAGTTGGTTGAAAGAAAGAAAAAAAAAAAGAAAATGTGATCAGGTAGAAGACTTGAACAAAGCCATACAATAGATTTAGGATATATTTTTGTCAGTTAGATGAAAGTGTATCCCAAAATTTTAAAGTAAGAAACACTTATATGAATACAAAAAATAAGGTTAAATACAATGGAGGGATAGAATATGATTGTAAAAATGAAAATTAGGAAAGATTTTAAAAATAAATTGATAAGATGTTGGATAAAATAGGAAAGAAGAAAAATACAAAAAATGGAAAAAGAAAAAAATAAATTTAAAAAGTAAACTTTGAACAACTGAAGAATCATGGGTAAAAAAGCTGTAAATTTTATGTTCTGTACTCCCCTATCGCTGGAGTTCAGTTCTCATTGATGAGTAAACTCAGTCTTAGGGGATATTCTTACTGTTCTTCTTGGGGAGGGGCCTGTTGCAGTGATTCTCAAACGTCTTTGCCTGAGGCGGAATTCCACCGCCCTTGCCAGCGGCCAGGCTAAGCAGTCTGCTAAGTAATCAGCTGGGGTTTGCTCTCAGGAGCTTTTGTTCCCTGAATGCTTTCCGTAGAGTTCTGGAGGACGGGAATGAAAATGGTGGCCTCCCAATCTCTGGCCTTGAGGAGCCGAGAGCTCAGGGCTCCGCTCAGTGCACTCTCGGAGAAAAGCGGTCAATCTCTCCTGTCTCCCTGGTCTCCGGCTGCGCTCACCAGGCCTGTGACCGAGTGTTTCTCTCTCTGGGCTCGACCCCATTTGGAGTCTGCAAACCCAGCAGATTCCTGCCGCTGGATCCTGCACTGTTTCCTAGATGAGTCTAGGTGAGTCTCCTAGATCTGCTGCTTTTTAGGACTATACGCAAGAAGGAGTGGCCCAACTGTGCCTCAGATCACGGTTTATGGTAACCCTGAGCTGAGAGCTCACCATCCGGCTGTCTTTGCAGCTGCTTTCCCCATTCTGATAGTTGGAAGCTCTGCCGCACTCAGGCCCAAGGGTCTTGAGATCACACAGTCCCCGAAAGGGTTCCGCTCCGCCCCCCCCCCCCCCCCCCCCCCCCCCCCCCCCCCCGCTTAGCCATAGAGTGATGCCTCTCAGTGTAGCAGACTTCTAAAAGTTCTGATTTTGTGTTTCCCTACTCTATCACTTGCCGGGAGCTGGCTGATGGAGGCTCCCTCCCCCTACCACCTATCTTCCCATATATTGCCTCAGATTCACTCTCCGCACGTCCTACCTTCCTGAAAGTGGTCACTTTTCTGTTCATAGAATTGTTGCTATTCTTTTCTTTGATCTCCTGTTGAGTTTGTAAGTGCTCAGAATGATTTGATAACTATGTAGCTGAATTTCTGGGACAGATGAAATTTTGATCTCTTATTTCTCCGCCATCTTGGTCCTCCCCCAAAGCATGTTTTTTGACGCTGTTTTTAACTTTCTAGAAAGATATTATATATGTATTATTTGGGGCCTGATGTCTCTGATTTAATATTATTTTGCTAAGACCCTTAACATACTTTAAAATGCAACTTCCTTTTGCATTTTTAATTATTTTTCTTTTAGTTGTGAGCAACTTGATAATGACTCAATAGTGTTTAAATTAAATGAATTAATTTGCCCAGTTTACTTATATTTTATTTTTTACTGTCCATTTATTTTTTTGAATTTTTAGAATTTAAATTCAATTAATATATAATATACAATTAGTTTCAGAGGTAAAGGTCTGTGATTCATCAGTATTATATAATACCCAAGGCTAATTACATCATGTGCCCTCCTTAATGTCCATCACTCAGTTACCCCATCTCCAACCCCTTCCCCCACAACCCTCAGTTTTTTTCCTAGGATTAAGAGGCTTTTATGGTTTGTCTCCCTCTCTTATTTCATCTCGTTTTATTGTTTTCTCTCCTCCCCTATGATCTTGTTTTATTTCTTGAATTCCACATGTAAGTGAAATCATATGATAATTGTCTTTCTCTGATTAACTTATTCTGCTTAGCATAATACTCTAGTTCTATCTACATCTTTGCAAATGGCTAGATTTCATTGTTTTTGATATATCCTTGTACATATATACCATATCTTCTTTATGATTATGAAACTGAGCACTACCTGCTGCACTAACGAAGCACCTTCACATCTTCTTTATCCATTCTTCTGTTGATGGATATCTGGGCTCTTTCCATTGTTTGGCTATTGTAGACATTACTACTATAAACATTGGGGTGCACGTGCTCCTTCAGATCACTACATTTGTATCTTTAGGGTAAATACCCAGTAGTGTGATTGCTGGGTCATAGGGTAGCTCTATTTTCAACTTTTTGAGGAAACTCCATACTGTTTTCCAGTGTGGCTGCACCAGGTTGCATTCCCACCAACAGTGGAGGAGGGTTCCCCTTTCTCCATATCCTCACCAACATCTGTCATTTCCTGACTTGTTAATTTTAGCCATTCTGACTGGTGTGAGGTGGTATCTCATTGTAGTTTTGATTTGTATTTCCCTGATGCTGAGTGATGTTGAGCTTTTTTCATATGTCTCTTGGCTGTTTGTATGCCTTCTTTGGAGAAATGTGTGTTCATGTCTTCTGCCCATTTCTTGATTGGATTATTTGTTCTTTGAGTATTGAGTTTGATAAGTTTTTTTTTTTAATAGATTTTGGATACTAGCCCTTTGTCTGATAAGACATTTTAATTTGCTCAGTTTAGCTTTCTTTCACTGAAACAAATTCATGAGAAGCCTGGGCCCAAACAGTTTCACTTGCCATAGCCATGAAATAGTTAAATCTGTTAAATTCAACCTTAACTTAATTGAAATGTCTTTGCGACCATCCAATATATATCAGTTATAAAATATGAACATAGCTTTTTTGGCTCTGCATGGTAGGACATTTCCTCAGATGCACCATAGTGAGACAATTTCAGCAAAATATCATAAATTTCATGAATTTGTAGTTATCAACCCCCTAATCAGAATATTCATTAAATATGTGCTAAAGTAGTAAATATTGGGTGTGCCAGTTACAGATGCATATAAAGATGATAACTCTGGGTGATGCTTAATCTCTCAGATCAAGCAAAGCTGAGTACAGGAATTTTGTCATATTTGATTATTCGGAATTTTTTTTTTTTTTTATACCACTCTAGGAGAAGGGTCTTGAACTAGATAGATGTTTTTTAGTTATTCTCTATCTCTAGGCAAAAAATGGGACCTGATTAAGCAGAAAAAAATGCAGTTGCCTCAGTTCAAAAGAAAGTATACAATTTGACATGCATTTTTCCAACATTAAATCATATTATGAGGATATTATTCCAGACATTTGTATCTTTCTTGGACCATGACTTTCCTTGCTACTTCACAATTTTCCAGATTTAGGGGGACTATCTTATGCCAGTTTGTATGGGCTTTCCAGTTTTAATACTGAAAGTCCTACATCCCAGTAGTGACCATGCCTGTAAATGGTTTGTCAGGCACCTAGAATCATGTATAGTTAGGTCATGTCATGTATCAGTAATACACTCTCTTCTAGTTGTGAATTTCAGATCTACTGGATTCTCATTTACATTTTAATATAACATTTGTACTATTTCAAATTTATATTTTATAGTTTGTACAAAACCCCTATAATATAAATATTTAAAACCCATCCTTTTTAACTAATTTGAATTATAGAATATTTATAAAGTCATTTTATGTCTTTTAAGTGTATATAGTAATTTGAATTAAAAAGACTTTCTCATTATGCTTTAATGAAGAAATGAGAATGATTTGTGGCTAGGATTTCAGTTGTTTGTATGCATTGCATGAAAATAATTTGTTTTAGTAATACTGAGATTGAAAGACCTTCCTGTTTTAATTTTCTTTTTCTAAAGGGCCTTAGAAAAACTTACTCTTTGAGAGGAAATAGAGGGTAGGACTTTCAAGTATGTCTTCTGAAATCAAAAGTTGTGAGTACAGAGCCTGGCTCTTCCACATACTAACGATGTGATCTTGGGCAAGTTGCTTAAGCTCATGAAAACATAGTTTCTTGATCTTAGCACGATATGATCATTAGTACCATTTAGGCTCTCTCCCCTCCACTCTCTGGCAATGGCTCTTTCTCCTCCCCTCTGGGGCTGCACCAGAGTCCTGCCCTGGGGCTGCTCACTGCCTTCCTGCTACTCTCTCCTTTGTTGGCACTGCATGCTGCAACACCTGCCAAATGCACCTTCTCTGAGCTGCTGGGTCTCTGGGTTTTCCAGGTGGGCCATGCTTGTTTCCTAGCATGGCGTCAACTGCTCAGCTATGGGACCACCAGAAAAAAATGTAGTTGTGCACCTTGAGAAGTTGGATATAGCATATGATGACTTTGGCAATACTGACCATTTCAACATCATTTACAATCAAGGCTTTGAGATTGTGCTGAATGACTATAAGTCATTTGCCTTTTCTAAGTGCAAAGAAGAGGACAGATGTCAAGGTAGCCAGTTACTGCCACAAAACCATGGCTGGATGGGTGCACATCCATCCATGGGTGCAGGAACGGGGCTCGTTTCCCTGAAACTAAGGTGGAAATGACCTCTCAGAATGCAAACGTGAGCACTGCTCACCTGGAGAGTCTCCAGGAAAACTGTTTTAATAGGCTCTACAAATACAGCCGTGACTTTGTGAAAGTGATCAGTGCTATTCAGAAGTTTTGGACTACAACCACATATGTGGATTATGAGACTCTTAACCTGACAGACTAATCGTCTTTGATTTGAATATACCTTTTTACTGACCACTGGCCTACTTTATAGCTATGCAGTAACAAAATGCAGGATCTTGTTAGTCATTTGTAACCCAAACATGCTGTATTTTTAAAAGGTCTGTGTGAGAACACAGAGTTTTTAAATTACAAAAATCATAAAAAATATGTCAATGATTATTAAATTTTTAAAAAGTTTTTTTAGGAAAAATAATGATACCATTTAAATAGTTTGTTATAAAGGCTAAACGAAATAATGTAAAGTGGTCATGATAGTGTCTGATACTTTGAAGTTTTCAAGATTTTGGCTGTGAGTAGCTACAGGGTAAGTTGAGCCCAGATTTGTGCTACAGCAAGATCTGCTTAATTAATTTGTTTATTTTTTCTGTGATGGGAAACAGGATTTTAAAAAGATTTCAAAATTAAAATTAAAGATTTTAATTTTTGGTGTGTGTGTGTGTGTATGTGTGTATGTGAGTTTATTTGATGGCCACATCAATGGAGGACTCCAAAACATATTTGATAAAGGAATTCTAGTATCTCTGGCCAAGTTCCCTTAAAAATATATATATATATATTTGAGAGAGAGAGCAGGCATGTGTGCCAGGGAAATGGGGAGGGACATAGGCCAAAACCAAGAGTAGGAGACTTAACAAACCAAGATGCCCAGGTACCCCCAAGTGCCCTTTTAACTGAAAGCCCTGGAAGAAATGGGACATCTCACCTGAGGGTAGATTATTTTTTCTATAACCCATTGTCTTCAGTCAAATTTTTCTCAGGAGATGGGGCTGGAGGCAATACATTGACTATATTTTCTTATGTTCACTCTTTTGTGGATATGTTTTACTAAAGTAAATTTTGGGTTTTTAATTGGTTTCAGAATGATTTAATCAGTGTTTATGCTCTGGTCATAAAGAACACTCTGTGAAAGGCTTGCCATCTGTTCAAGATAAAAATGAAATCCCCTTTGAAGAAGTGGGCAGTTGATAGAAAGATTTTAATGAATGTTTAATGTTATTGTATCTATGTGAGGACTTATCGTGACAGTAACATAAATGTATAAGCCTAAGGGCTCAATCTTAGTGTTTCAGCTCCTATTAAGTCTCTGTTGGAGAATGGTTATTTTGAATCTTTAAAGTTGTATACTGAAGTGATACCCGGTAGATTTAGTGCAGTAAAACATTTGCTCAGTCAAGTTCTGTTTAGAATCTCTGCTCATTCCTGCCTGGTCACTGCCTTATAGTAGAATGAGTCTGTTCATTCCAGTGTGGTTTTCTCCTTTCTCTTTCTTTACACTTTATGGATTTTAGGAAATACTTTAATCTTCTTGGAATCTAAATGTGTTTAGGTCTTACTATTCTAATATACAGTAGGTTCTTTTTAAATTTTTTTTTTTTTTTATATTTTATTTATTTGACAGAGAGAAATCACAACTAGGCAGAGAGGCAGGCAGAGAGAGAGGAGGAAGCAGGCTCCCTGCGGAGCAGATAGCCCGATGCGGGGCTTGATCCCAGGACCCTGAGATCATGACCTGAGCTGAAGGCAGAGGATTTAACCCACTGAGCCACCCAGGTGCCCCCAGTAGGTTCTTTTTTTAATCTTTTTGCTGATATATATTCTAACCATATTCTTTCATGTTTGAATGACCTTGCTTCTCCTTCTTGTTTCTAAAACATGGACCCATTTCAGTATCCTGCACGTCTTCTCTGATCATTGGTGTCTCTTCAAATTGAAGTACAGTGTCCCAGCAAACTCAGTAAGAGGTCTGGCCCGGGAACAATTTTCTAACTTAAGACTGTCACTGCATATCGTTTGGTTTCCCCTTGGATTTGTGATTGAAGTTGTTACAGGAGTATTATAAAAGAAAAAGGAAGAGGAAAGCTTTTCCCCAAATGTAATATCATGAAGTATAGAAACTTGACCTGCAATGTGAAAATTTAGTATATTTTCTCCCATATAAAATGCCATTGGCACAGTGTATGTTTCCCAGTGTCATGTTGCTATAGAATATAGTTGCCTATTTGTCAGAAGCTATTTGTCAGTTTCCTCAGTATCTGCAGGTGGTAAGTATGCTCCAGAATTCAGAGAAGGAAAACTATGGGCTCAGAGGGATTTGTGGAGGTGCTTGACAAAAAATAGAACCTTATTTCTGAATACTTGTGCAACCCAAATGTGCAGAATCAGGATGTCGGCTAGATATCTTGCTATCAGGGACAATGCAATCCATCCTAATTACTGATGGTGATTATCACTACAATTTAGATATCAAAAATTTTCTGACATATCTTTTATGTCATAAGTGTTATATTTTCATTTAAATCAATGTAATCTACATATAAAAGAAAGAAAATAATCGGGTACAGATCAGGAGAAATTGTGCTAATGTAAATGTTAGGATACTGTTGCAAGTGCATACTTATGATAATGGCCTTGAGAATTGGAGGCCAGTCAACTAAGGTACACAAATTAGGGTATTTTCGGCTGTGAGTCCTAACATCTCATACGAAATACAGCGTTGGTAACAGAGATTTAGAATTTCACATGAAAAGAAGTGCAGAGACTGACAGTTCCAGGGTTGATGTAATGCTCAGTGGTATGGGGGCTCAGCACATTTCTTTTCTTTCTTTCTTTTTTTTTTTTTAAGATTATTTATTTATTTGACAGACAGAGATCACAAGTAGGCAGAGAGGCAGGCAGAGAGAGGGGGAAGCAGGCTTCCTGCTGAGCAGAGAGCCAAATGCGGGGCTCGATCCTGAGACCCTGGGATCACGACCTGAGCCAAAGGAAGAGGCTTAACCCATTGAGCCACCCAGGTGCCCCTGCATATTTCTTCTTACCCAGGGAAGAAATTCTGTCCCAGATGGGACTGACAGACTTCCCTTTATACTTCACAGCTGAAAGCTAGGTATAGCCAAACCCTTCTCTGACAGGATCTGGGGAGGGGTGGAAAGAAATATGTGATAAGCCTGGACTGATCACGACCGCCTTCCCGGAGCTGCGCTCATTTTCTGAGCTGTTGCCACCTCCGCCAAACTGGAGTTCTGTTAACCCGATGATTCGGATACAGTGGAGCCGGTGTGCTGGGCAAACCAGTCAAGAGCGTGGAGAGAAACCGCAAATGGCCATCTCTGCCTGTTTTACATATTCTGTTTGGATCCAAAGACATGTTTAGTTAAACATTGTGTTTGTATTTGGGCGGAAGTGGCTTTAAATAATTATTTTCTGCTATATTTGTGATAAAAGTATTGAGCTTCCCCTGGTTTTAATGCTAATTTCTCTTAGGATATCTCTAGTTGGTACAGTCAGGTAAAATCTGTCCTTTCAGGTAAAATTATGTCACAGATGTTTAATAAATACGCCAGGTATGATACGAATGCAAACAAGGCTCAGGAATTTTTGATGGAGTTTATTTAATCATGCAGCCTGAAATTGGTTTATCTTTGATGCATTAATTATCTCATGTTGAGGGAAATTCAGAGAATTCTTCAACTCTTTGAAGAGGGCCATGTTCCCAAATAAACCCTCAAAACACTTTTCATTCGTGGAAAACTCAGTAAAATTTCCTGAGTCCTAAAACTTTTAAAAACCCATGGCATGGATAGTCAGAAACATGCATTTCTTACATTTTTTTGAGGCTTTGAAGCCAGACTCTTTGGCTTTGAATTCTAACTCAGTTGTGAGATTTTGAGGACGTTGCACCTCAGCTTTGTTATCCATAAAATGGAGACATTACCTACCTCCAGCTTTATTATGAGGATTAAGTTATTATTTTGGTGTTCTTCAAATAGCCTTTGGGACACAGTACATAACATTTTAAGTGTCAAAAAGTACACATATGCCTTGTATCGTAGGTGAATGCTTTCTTTAATAAATGTGTTGGAAGGGGGGCACCTGGGTGGCTCAGTCAGATTTCAGCTCAGGTCATAATCTCAGGGTCATAAGATCAAGCCTTGCTTTGGGCTCTGCACTGGGTGTAGAGCCTCTTTAAGATTTTTTCTCTCTCCTCTTCCTTGGCCCCTCCCTGTACACTGTCTCTCTCTAAAAAAAAATACATTGGAAAAATAAAAAATATTAGGAAAATGTCACTCTCTAAATTCAGCATTCTTGTGGCATGCAACATTTTTTTCACTCACATGCATATATGGAAGCAATTATCTAATACAATTTTAATGAGTATATTATTTTTTTCTAGAAGCAAATTTATTGAGAGTAACAATAACTTGTTAACAGTTAAGCATAGGAGGTGCCTGTGTGGCTCAGTTGGTTAGGTGACTGCCTTCAGCTCAGGTCATGATCTCAGGGTTCTGGGATCGAGCCCTGCATTGGGCCCTTTGCTCAGCAGAGCGCCTGCTTCTCTCTTTCTCCCTGCCTGCTGGTCTGCCTACTTGTGCTATCTCTCTGTCAAATAAGTAAATAAAAATCTTAAAAAAAAAAAACAGTGAAGCATATAGCCCATTATATGCCACGCAATGATGCTGATGAGAGGAGGATCATATTCTGTAACGTGCATGTAGAAGTCCAAGTTGGCAAGTCCATTGTCAACATCAACATGTGTAGACAAATGAAGTGTATTATACACACACCTTGTGTGGTGAGGAATAATTATGTTACTTAAAAATGAAGTGTTTTAATGATCAGTTAAGTGTGGACATGGAATAACCGTGGAGAGGCAGAGAGGTGTATGAAAGCAAAAGAGATTTATTGTACTCACCTGTCTTAGAAGAGAGAAGCACACACACCACACAAAGGGCCATGTGGGTGGAGCATAATAAGAGTGGGTTCACCTGAGCAGGTGGAAAGCTGAAGGCCAGTGAGGGCCTGTGAGAGGTTGTAGTGTGTAATGTTATCCGTATGCTTGAATGCATCAGGTTATAGTCAGGGAAGAAAGGAGTGGGGCTTGTGGCAAAGGCCAGCCTTATCACACTGGGATCCCTAGTGCCTGGGAGGGTGATCACAGACTGTCTGTGAGGGTTGCAGAGGCATCAGGAAATGAGAAAGTTTTAAAAGTTTGCAATACAGGGGCGCCTGGGTGGCTCAGTGGGTTAAGCTGCTGCCTTCAGCTCAGGTCATGATCTCAGGGTCCTGGGATCGAGTCCTGCATGGGGCTCTCTGCTCAGCGGAGAGCCTGCTTCCCTTCCTCTCTCTCTGCCTGCCTCTCTTGTGATTTCTCTCTGTCAAATAAATAAAATCTTTAAAAAAAAAAAAGTTTGCAATACATAACCCAAGACTTTCACTAACTATCCATTGACATGTTACTTAACAGACAAACTTTTAAGGATCAAAGATGGTAGGCTTTGGATTTCAGGGCCATGTGTCTTATAGCAAAACTAAACAATGAAAACTGTCATGAACTAAAGGAAATAAACTAAAGGAAATAAAACTGCAAACCACTAGGAGGCCAATGTGAAAGAGTGAAGGATTATGTTTGGGAGAGTGGGTGAGTTTTCCATGGAGATGAGCTGATCCCAAGGGTCAGATTTAAATATTTTATTTATTGATTGATTTATTGATTTGACACAGAGAGAGAGAAAGAGAGGGATCATAAGTAGGCAGAGAGGCAGGCAGAGAAAGAGAGGGAAGCAGGCTCCCCACTAAGCAGAGAGCCCGACGCGGGGCTCGATCTCAGGATCCTGAGATCATGACCTGAGCCGAAGGTAGAGGCTTAACCCATTGAGCCACCCAGGCACCTCCAAAGAGTCAGATTTAAATAAGGGGAATGCAGTGGGGGTAGGGTGAGGAGGACACTGCATGGGAGGACTATATGGGGTTTTTCACCTTCCTTGTGTTTATTGGCATGGACTTTGTTATTAAAAGAACTGTCATTATTGAAGCTGTTCTGTAGTGAAATTGAATTTTCATGTTGATGCTGATGCGCTAATGGGAAGTAAGTTTGAATACGTGTGTTGGGGCCAGATCCTAGTGGGCTTGGAAAGCCAGGAGGAAAGTTTTTAATCATAGGTATTTACAGGCAAAAATGATACTCAAGGAGATGGTCTGAAAAATGAATGAAAGGGTAGGAAACCCTGAAGTCTGTAAGGAGAGAAAGCTAAAAGCAAGACTGGGATAAAGTGATGGGAACCTGAACGGCAAGGAGTAGTGGTGGTAAAATAGAAAGGAAGCAATAGATGTGAAGATACTGAAAAGAATGTGTTAATACTGATCAGTATGCATCAGAATGGATTTATGTGCATGTGTTATTCACTGTTTTACATGCTACTGTTCCCCTTGATTAACACAGAAAATGAAAGCCTCTTCATTTGGGTCCACGATTCATATTTCAATCTGGGGATGTCTGACTCCTTTAATCATATTTATTCATGGGTTTAAAACAGGTAGCAACTCAAAAATAAAATTATGGCTTTTATTTCATGCAGAAAGTGAGCTACCTGTGGATTCAAGTGAGGACATAAGACATTGTCCCCCCCACTGATTTTAGAGACTGAGCCTATATTTCCATGTTTCTTTTTTTCCCTTTCATTATACATAATCACATTCCAATATGAGAGGAGTATTCAGAAAGTCCTATAAACTGACCTATGTGATTTTTGTCCCTGTTCCCTAGAGGAGTTAAATTGGGAAAAAAAAAGAGAAAAAAAGGAAATTTGCTTGGATTTGGATGGCGACAAAGTTCTCCTCAAAGTTGTGGATTGCAGTTTGGCCTAAAGCATCAAAAAAAGTCCGTTTGAGGCCATTCACAGTGAGGCTTTGTAGGTGGTTTAGGTATTATGCTGTGATAAGTTGTAATGTTAACAACTTTGGTCTTGGGATGCCTAGGCAACTCAGTCAGGGGGGCATCTGCCTTCAGCTAAGGTCATGATCCCTAGGTTCTGGAATTGAGCCTCTGCGTCGGGCTCCTTGTTCAGCAGGAAGCCCACTTCTCCCTGTCTGCTGCTTCCCCTGCTTTTGCGCGCTCTCCCTCTCTCTGACAAATTAAATAAAATCTTTAAAAATAAAAATGGAAACAAACTTGGGTCTTAAAGGTACATAGTAAGCATCCTCAGGAAAATGCTATAACATTTTTATTCCTATCAAGGAAAGGGAAATAATCCTAATAAAAGTGGAAGCAGATAAATCCAACTTATAAATAATAAACATTTCAAACCAGATATATACGCCCAAGAAATGCTCATGTCATCCCACAAGGGATAGTAAGGATGTGCATGGCCGTGTTGTATGGCTCCAGAGTGTTGGAGGCACACTGGGTGTCCATTACAGGAGGAATGGATAAGAAAATGGGTGCCTGGCTTGGAATTTTATGCAGCAGTTAGCAAGCAGGAGTGGACCAGCAACACACATGGAAATATGGGTGAATATTTGATGCTAAAATGCTACGTGATAAAGGAATTAGCTTGAAGTATATAACACAACACTATTTATGGAAAACGAAACATGCAAACCAACCAAGGACATCCATTTTATAAGAGCACAACAACAACAAATTAGAATATTGGAAAATGGTTGCCTGTTGGGATGAGGTGAAAGTAGGAATGGAGGAAAGGGTAAATCAAGCCAGACATGAGATCAAAGGTGATGGTATTTTGTGTAAACTGAAGAGTCTGCCTTCCTGAACTCCCTTTTCCCTCCCCTCCTCTCCCCCCAACCTCTGCCAAATGCACAGAAGTAGATAAAATACAACAAAAAGCCAAGCTTTGCTTCTGCACTGATTTTGGTCTATTCGAATCTGGTTTGAGCATGCTTATTTTTATGTAAACCTCTGTGTTAAATATTTCTTCAGTAACAGAGTTTACCTCTTCCTAAACTTTAAACATTCTGAAAAATACTGCTCTGAAGCATGCATTGTCCAGAAGCAAAAAGTCTTGAGACAAGAAACACCTTCTCTGTTTTCTTTGCCTGAGGCTATTTTCCTCTCTCAGAACCTTGCTCAAGACTCTCAGCAGAATATTCCCTCCGAGCAAGACGCTCATCCGGATGTTCTCCATCTCTGGGGCACTCTGTGTACCAGGACATTGTTTGCTTTAGTGATTCCAGTCACTTCAGACTGAAAAAGGCAAAGGTCAGTGCCAGTCAGAAACTTAAGGGTTCATACGCCCTTTTTAGAACCAACCCATGTTTATCACTAAGTTAACAGATGTCTTAAAAATTATTTTATTATTAAAATTCTGATTTTATTCATACTTTTGGAAATTTCTACTATCCATTTTAGTACAGCTATCTCATGCTCTCTCCAGCTCTGCTCCTAGTTAAAATACCTCTTACTGCCCTTGCGTAATAAGAAAAGCTTTCACTTTTGATATTTACTAGCCTCATGTGTAACATTTACTTGACTTTCATGGAGCAAAAAATAGATTCCTTTTATTAGTCCTTGAATAAAAAATAATGCAGCTTTAAACAACTGAAATAAAAATGATTGTTTAAACTGCTTGATGTTCTCTTTTGATTGTCTTGGAATTCAATAACAGATCCCATTTAGGTAAAATCTGGTTCATTATGTACTTCTCCAGAATATCTTTGGCAATAGAAGGTTCTTTGTTTAACTTATGGGTTGCAATTTTCATATCAGTTTTTAGCCATAAATAATGTAATTTTGAACAACACATTTGCTATTTTGTATAGTGCACATACCTATTTCAGTTGTAAAGACTCAGAACTGACTTGAAGAGTATGTAGTGTGAGATAAGACACTTTTAATACTCAGCTGTAGATTTATGTTGACAGATAAAGAGACGATGTATTAAGATATTGAATTTATCCCATAGTTTTTGCCAGTTTTAAAAATGTAGTCATCAATAGCAATTAGGTTATTCTGGTTAGAAGTGCACTATTAAACAACCAAACGAGGGAGGTATATATCAAAACATTAGAAGATAATAGAATAAATTGGGAATTATACTTAAATGTCAGGTAGATCATTGAAAAACAGCCAGTGTTTCTATTTTGAATTGTGTGGCCTCAGAGATTTAGAATTAAACTCAGAAAAATTTGCTTAATGTATTTTTATGAAATAGTTCTATAGAACTAAGGTTTCTTATTTATGTTAGAGATATAAAGGTAACAGACTTAATAAACAACAAGAAGCAGGATTTTCCAGTATTACAAGTATGTTTTTGTTAAATTCCCACAGGAATATATTCTCTTAATTGCAGTACGATGTCATCATCATTCACTCATTCAAGAAATATTTAGTGATGGGGCGCCTGGGTGGCTCAGTGGGTTAAGCCTCTGCCTTTAGCTCAGGTAATGGTCTCAGGGTCCTGGGATTGGGTCCCGCATCGGGTTCTCTGCTCAGTGGGGAGCCTGGTTCCCTTTCTCTCTCTCTGCCTGCCTCTCTGCCTACTTGTGATCTCCATCTGTAAAATAAATAAATAAAATATTAAAAAAAAGAAATATTTAATGAACACCTACTATGTTCCCAGTTCTGTTCTACATGCTTGGAGCACATTAAAACCCAAAACAGATTTTTTTTGTCCTTCTGGATGTTTGATTCTAGGGAAGGAAGAGAGAGAAATAATGAACATAATAATTGAGTGGATAATATTGTATGCTAGAATATGATAAATGCTATGAAAACGTAGACGACAGCAGAACAATGGAAATCGGGAGAGCTGAAAGGTGTGGGGGAGGAGACTGGGTGTATTAAATTGGTTGTTACCGAGCCGGTAGAATACATGGCAAGACTGGAAGAGGGTGAGGAGGTTGCCAATGACTCTTTGGAGAAAGAGCTTTCCAGACAGAGAGAAGAGCTTTGAACACAGGCCCAGGCCAATGAGGGTGACTGGTGTGTTCCCACAGCAAAGAAGCCAGTCTGGTTGAGCCATGTTGAGAGGGGGATAAAAATACATTATATGTTTACTAAAAAAAAAAAATTTGGAAGGGGAGGCGAACCATAAGAGACTATGGACTCTGAAAAACAACCTGAGGGTTTTGAAGGGTCAGGGGTGGGAGGTTGGGGGAACAGGTGGTGGGTAATGGGGAGGGCACGTTTTGCATGGAGCACTGGGTGTTGTGCAAAAACAATGAATACTGTTACGCTGAAAAAATAAATAAAATGGGGAAAAAAAAATTCACAAACCAAAAAAAAAAAAAAAAGAAATGAAGTCAGAGAAATAAGGGAGGGGTCAGAACTTGTAGAGACCTGTGGGGCCTTGAAAGAACTTTAGATTTATTATTATTATTTTTTAAAGATTTTTTATTTATTTATTTGACAGAGAGAGAGATCACAAGAAGGCAGAGAGGCAGGCAGAGAGAGAGGAGGAAGCAGACTCCCCTCTGAGCAGAGAGCCTGATGCGGGGCTGGATCCCAGGACCCTGAGATCATGACCTGAGCCGAAGGCAGCGGCTTAATCCACTGAGCCACCCAGGCGCCCAAGTGAAGCAGAGAATCACTGTTTTGTTTGAAATTGAGAAATGACATGATTTAACTTATTTTTTAAAATTTTATTTATTTATGTGACAGAGATCACAAGTAGGCAGAGAGGCAGGCGGAGAGAGGGAGAGAGGGCTCTTCCTGCCCTATCTCCCTGCTGAGCAGAGAGCCCTATGTGGGGCTCGGTCCCAGGACCCTGGGATCATGACCTGAGCCAAAGGCAGAGGCTTTAACCCACTGAGCCACCTAGGTGCCCTTAACTTATGTTTTAAAAGGCTCATCATTCTGGTTTCCACATAAGGAGTAGACTGTAGGGAGATGGTGCATTAAACCTTAGATGAGAGAGGCTGGTGGATTTAGTAGCAGTGAGAAGTGGCAAATCTTAAGTGGATATTGAAACTATTTTAAAGGTAGAACCAATAGAATATCTAGATACAGAGTGGAAGTGAAGGAGAGGAAGCAAAGACCAGAGCTTTGATGTGAGCAACTGGCAGGCTCAAGATACCAACAACTGAGGTAGGTTAGGCCACAGGTGAGGCATGCTGAAGGAGGAAGATCACGAGTCTGATTTCAGAAATACCGAGTTTGCAATGCCTATCAGATAGACAAGTGCAGATTTTGAGCCGTCAGTTGGATATATGAGTCTTGAATTTAGAATAGTAGTCTAGGCTGGAAATACAAGTTTGGAACTTACCAACCTAACGATTGTACTTAGTGCCGCAAGACTGGATGAAAGTCTAAGGAAGTGAGTGTAGGTAGAGAAGAGATCAGTGGTTGAGCACTCCAAAATTATGTGCTCAGGAATAAGAGGGGGACAGGACATGCGTAATTTGTATGGCAGAAGGAAATTCAGGCAAGTGTGTTATCCTGAAGGGAAGGATGAGTTCAACAGTTCCTTAGAGATTAAAATAGGAATTTGTGATACAGAACTAACTCACTACTATCAATAAAATTGCCTTGATAGATAGTGTCTTTTGTATCACTTAATGAACTTTGCATATAAAACCACAAAACATTCCATTGAGTGTAGGACCAGGGAAAAGTTTGTCTCTTTTAAAGGATTAATATGGTTTTCTTTAAAGAAAAATGACAAGACTCCCTTTATAGTGTGTATTTATATTGTACTTTGTTCCAGAAATTTAATCAATCAATCAATTAATTAACATTTTATTATTTATGTATTTGACAGAGAGAGAGCACAAGCGGTGGGAGTGGCAGGCAAAGGGAAAGAGAGAAGCAGACTCCCCGTGGAGCAGGGAGCCTGATCCCATGACCTTGGGATCATGACCTGAGCTGAAGGCAGATACTTAACATACTGAGCCACCCAGGCACCCCAAGAAATTTTTTTTAAAGGAGAAAATTGAAGTCCACTTTCAGATGTACATGAGGTAGACAGGAAGAAGTAATAAGGTGATAATGCGAAGCCAAATAAATGACCAGGAGACAAAAGTGTAAGAGTCACTTTCATTTGTAAGAGGGTATCAGTTTGGACCTTCCAGCAGCTAGAACACACAGAAACGTAAGCAGTTGAAAGAATGATTCTGTCTATAAAATAAAAATAAGAATTAGTTCTGGTACTGGAGTCATGGAGAAATTTTTCTCATGGGTACTCATAAAGGGTTCTGTATGTTTGACAGGGTGATGCTATCAATAAAACCCTTATGATATCCAGCATATCATATTCATTGCCTTTTCTCATTATTCCTGTTCTTTTGAGATCAATTATATCACAGTGAAATTTCCTCAAATCATTCTGTGAGGAACCAAATCAGCTTTATTATTGTCTGGATTGAGCCAAACATCACATTTAATGTCTAAATTACAGTTTCCATCTTTCTTGTCTATTCCCTTTTGATTCAATTTATATATGTGTATAAAAGTTGTATATGTCTAGCTCTGTGTTTATGGTAATGGGGAAGAGATGAATGTTTAATAAATATAGCTCTTTGGCCTTTTGTTTATCTTTCCTTTGGGGGAAAAGGAAAGATGGCAATATTAAGACAAGACATTTCTAGCAAGGAAAATGGTGACGTCATGTACAGGTGATACATTTAAGTCATATGCTTCCTTCCAGACTTGATGACACCTGTTATACTCAAGTTAGACTTTCCCACCATTGGTACTGGACCTTGATGCCAAGAGTAGCAGTAATTATTGTGCCATGTTGAAGGAAGGAGATTAAATTCTTCTAGCCACTCAGCCATTAAATTATGTTCTAATGTTCAGTGGTGTTTTAAAAGTGAGCCTTACTATTTTAATATTAATGCATTAGGATTTGATGTACCACGTCTCTGAGTCAGTCCTGCTGCTAGAGTGGAGATGGTAGGAATCTGGGGAGGAATTTTCTGTAGCTTGCTTTTTAAAGGGAAACAATGTTATTGTTAGAAAACAGTTTGCAAAAATGCCCATTTTAAAAAATATTTTCCTAATTAGAGAGGAGTTTGAGCAAAGATGACTTGGAGAAGTGGCAGGTATATAAGGACAGGCATTGTGTTTAATTATTTCCATGTTGTATGGTTTATTGCATCTAGAGAAAACATAAAATGCTGCATAGAAGGTCACAGAAAATTAAGGATTCGTTTTTTAGTTGTTGGATAGCTATTAGTGGAGTCATATAATTATAGCAAATACACATTTGAGTAATAATAATAATAGTATTTCAAATCAGTACACAAGCAGCTAAAATGTAGAAATAGTGTGTTTTCTCTCTTATCTCTCAAATATATACTGAATATATGTGATAAATTCTTCAGAGGTCAACAGAACAATTTTTTTTTAATTTATTGACAGACAGAGATCACAAGTAGGCAGAGAAGCAGGCAGAGACAGAGAAAGGGGGAAGCAGGATCCCCGCTGAGCAGAGAGCCCGATGTGGGGCTCGATCCCAGGACCCTGGGATCGTGACCTGAGACGAAGGCAGAGGCTTTAACCCTGAGCCACCCAGGCACCCCCAACAGAACAATCTTTGGAGGGATGTAGCATATGGCTCTTGAAATGGAGGAAGTATTATATGACATTTTAAAAAATGTTCTTAATAGCACACTCACTGATGTACATAATAAAAGTCAAACATTCTAAAAAGAAATCATGAATTAGATATTATTTTACCAAGTGAGATGGCATAATATGGAAATATGCCATTAGGGTCTCTTTGTATGCTACCACTTAGTTCATGTATCAAGGGCAGTTATGCAAACAGTAATGGTTTGCCATTACAGTTGACTCTTGAACAACATGGGTTTGAACTGCATGGATCAATATACATGCAGATTTTTTTTTTTTGATAAGTACTATAAGTGTATGTTCTCTTACCTATGATTTTCTTAACATTTTCTTTTCTGTAGCTTATTTTACTAAAGGATCCAGTATATAAATCCTATGACATAAAATACCTGTTAATTGACTGCTCACAGGAAGGCTTCCAGTCAATGGTAGGCAATTTGTAGTTGAGGTTTGGGGGAATTGAAGTGATAGGCACATTTTCAAATTTAGAGGGGGCCGCTGCCCTTAACCTTTGCATTGTTCAAGGGTCAACTGAACTTGCAGTGATAAATCTAATCCCAACAGCGAGACAGAAGAGAAATGCAAATATTTATCTAGTTATTTGTGAATTACGGATACGTGCATTAGTTCATTGACTTGATCATGTCATTCAGTTGCTACCATGTTATGTACCCCTGGATAACGGAGACCATCTCATCTGTATTTGAACAGTGTTTTATTACCTTTTGTTAAGGTCTTCCTTTTCACCTCATTGACTTCACATTTTCTATTTGTTCTCTCTGGAGCTCCTCAGCGGAGCACTTCATCTCCCTCCTAAGTAGCTCCAATTGTTCCGGTACACAGTTCAGTGAGTCAAGCTGATCAAGCATTAAGACTGTAAGACATTGTGAATGATTTAAAAAAAAAAAAAAGTAGTATTTAGAGGAGAAATATTCCCGAATCAACGTTGAGAAACACCGGATTACAATAGAACTGTAGCTTCATGTGACTTTTGTCAGCCTAAGACCCGTTTCCTCTTTAGCTGCCCCTTCTCGATATTGATCCCACTGAGTTGATAGGTAAACCCCCTACTTATTTATTTATTTTCAAGTAAATTTTGGCTGTGATTCACATCTTTCTCTTCTGTACTTAGGCAGTTACTTTTTTTTGAACACAAATATAAGGTTTTAAATTCATCTTTTGAGGTTGAGATCCAACTTCACACTGTGATATTAGAGCTTAGTTTTACTATATTACACTGCTTCTCCACTCTGTGAAATCTGCATTTTTGATGAGAATACATTTTACATCTTAATTACAGCTGAAATAAATATGCTAATTGTTAAGTATAAGTGTGCTATGTATATGTAACGTATTTCACTTCGTTTTTGTAGCATGGTAATGGGCAAAGTCAAAACAGCTATTGCAAGAAAGCAGACACTTTTGTAACTTCATTGTTGGCTCATGTAAAGGCAATTGAAATCTCTCCGAAGTCTGAAAGGCTGGAATAAAACCAGTTGGACCGAAGGAAAATTTGAGTATTCTCTTGCAAAGTGCTCAAAAATAAACTGTAGGGGATCTTTAAATAAGGAAGGAAGCTAGCTAGAGAATCAATAAGACCACTTGTTCCGTCAATTTTGGGAACAGCAATGGAAAGTGGATAGACTAATATAATTCCTGTCTATATATTGAAGATGTGAGGAACGGAATGTTATTATTAAAATGCCCCTGAAGATGTTTATATTTGGCACTTTCTGTTACATTTTAGACCTTAGCTACTTCACACACTATTTGTACAGTTACAGTGAACATGACCTATTAATCTGGAACATCACTCAATAATCATAAATGTGCTTGGTAAAGTCCCAAAGTAATTTCTAAAATGCCTTCTGGTCTAAAGTAATTTTCTTTATCACTGGAGACATGATTGTCTGAGATTATATGAAGTATTTCCTCGGAGCCAATGGGGAGCAATAAGGAGCATAAAATGCTAGCTTTCACTCTATGGGTCTGTGTATTTATTTTTTCATTCCACAGATGTTTATTTAGCATCTTCTATGCTGGGGGAATACCTTCCTTGAGCGTTTTACCATCTGTTGGTGTTCACAGTCTCTTCTGCAGCTAAAGCTCTGTGTGACTCCTTGTTCTGATCTGGCCATCATCACCCCTGCCCAGTAAGTGTCCACTACTCCAGTGGTCTAACTAGAGGCAACAATCTTAATGTACATTGTAGAAAAAAGGTCCTATTGGATGTTTCAATGTTTATAAGGCACTATCAGTGTGCAAATGGTTGGGTAAACATAGCGTCTGCTTTGAAAGAACAGTTCATTCACCCTATCACTATTGAGGAATTACATTTTGGTCAGTCTCTATTTTTATTAAAATATTTCAATGACTCCTGTTTCCCAGGCCTAAAATGCAATGCAGAGAGAGGTGTGTTTAAGATGTTATCTTAAAGTTTAGAGGCAAAGTTGGATATGTTATTTTTGGAAATTGCTCCTTTACTAGAATGCGTAATTTTTATTTATTTTCTGTTTCTCATTTTGGTGTGCCAGAATTAGAATGTAAGGATCATAAAAATAAGGATTTTGTGTGTTGTGTTTATTGCTCTATCCCCAGGGCCTGGTACAGAGCAGGTGCTCTAAAAATTTCTTTTCCCAGTGATTGAAATGGAAAATAAAATTCTCTTTAGCAGGAATTAAAGCAAATCAAAACAACTTCTCCCACATATGTTCAATCATTTAGGAGTCACAGAAATGTGAGGAAGGATAAAGTACTATAGCTAATAATACTTGGGCATTGAAAGGCATTCTGCATTTCTATTCTATACACCGTAGAGTTATTTGAACGGTAGAAAGGATTTCCTTTTTTCGACTACTAATTTCAGAGTTGCTGGATACAAAAATAAGGTCCAAGTATATGAATTGAATCTTGTCATTACATTATCCCAAATCTTAAGGTCATATGTCTCGATAGACAAGCATCATCACATACGCCTGAGAACTCAACATCCATTTGTTGAACTGATCCTGTCTCTCAAAGGCAAGCAGAGCCTGAAATAGGAATTTGGGTGCCTGTGATTTATTGGGGGAAATACTCTTAAGGTAAAAATCCTTAAGGAAGAAAGTGAAACATGGAGAGGGGAAGGGAAAAAGAACAAAGAACCTAGCAAGGATGTGATGTTCGATGAAGTCTGACCTTGGTCTGATGCATGGAGCCTGGATATATGTATGGGGGCTTGTGCAATGTGAAAGTCTGGAGTACTAACTTCACAAAAGCTAAGGTAGTTGACCTTTGGAAGTCCAGATTCATTCGGTCATTGACTGGGGGCTGTGGTTAGGGTAGAGGTGGGGAGGGCAAGGTAGCTCCTACCAGCTGAGACCAATTTCTGGAGAAGGGGGCCCACTGTGAACTTTTATCTGCCAACACAATGGAATTCTACCCTTGGGCTCACGGTAGGGTTAAGGTTAGGTACTTTGAATTACTAATGGTCTTTACAAATATCAGGACCAAAAGACTTCACTGAAGCATTGTTAAAAACATAGAAATTATAGGAATTATAGCAGCAGATACTGACTTTGCCTTTCTTTTGACACAGATTGTATTTCCTATAAGACAATGACGTTATAAATGATTTAGCTGGGTAGAGACAGAATTTCTGTGTTGATTTATATAAAAACTCATGGCATCTCATACTTTATCACCGGTTGCTTTACCTCTGATTACAGCTTCTGTCAGGCCACAGCTCATCATGTGCCTGAGGTTGGAATGCCTCAAAGTGACAGTTCTATGATAAGAACTTACTCTAAATCAAAAGCAGGGTCAAGTTCAATTTCTCTGACAATGGGCTCTTGAAAGGCTTGGAAGAACAATAGTTAGTTGTAGGAGGTAAGGCTCTCTGGCCTTGTGGGTTTTCCTCCTCGCAAGGAAACTGAATTTTCATACAAGTCTCTGGGTGAGAACTCAGATTTGCTTGATTGCTTTAGGGGCAGTACATGCAGTCTCTGGGGGACTGCCATGCACCAGTAGCTATGAAACTTGCCTCATTTGAATTAATATTAATTATATGTAAAATTCTGAGGATGCCAATTGTCCATCGGTGGTTACTGCTACACTCTCTAAAAAGGGTCAGTCCAGAAAAAATGGTCATTCAGAAATGACCTCCATTTTAAGTCTCCAACTTTATTTCATTATTTTTCAATGAAGTCTAGTTTTAAAAACACTTGTAATATATATTAAGATTCATTGATCCTCCTATACTCTGTTTAAAGGCTCAAAAGTGTATTACTCCTAGGACACATTAATCACAAGTGTCATTAGTTTATATTGCACAATGATTGGACACAACTTACATTTAAAATATCTTAAAATGATTTCAAGTATAACCTTACTGTGGACTGTTTAGACACGAGGGGAAAAAACCGAAATCATTTATAATTTTGCTCTCCATATCATTTTATGTTTTTTTTCCCCTGTAAACTTCTTTATTTCTCATAGCTGTAAATAGAGCTTGTTCAGTTTTATAAGCTGCTTGAACAGTTATATCATGAATATGGCCTAAGTTATTTATCATCTACAATCACCACTTTTTTTTTAAGGTTTTCATTTATTTGACAAAGATCACAAGCAGGCACAGAGGCAGGCAGAGAGAGAGGAGGAAGCAGGCTCCCCGCTGGGCAGAGAGCCGGATGCGGGGCTCGATCCCAGGACCCTGAGATCACGACCTGAACTGAAGGCAGAGGCCTAAACCACTGAGCCACCCAGGTGCCCCTACAATCACCATTTTTATAAAAATGTTTTTTCCCCTGAATAGAAACATCACATGTGATCAATGGAGAAAATGAGAAATGAGAGAGAATAAAAAGTTAATCAATAGCCCCCTGATAACCCAACCCCCATCCCACCCCTGACCCCATGGTTCACAGTCTGAACCTTCTTGCGTATGGCTGGCAGAAAATGCTGTCTTTTTGACCTCTCTTGGACCCTGGATAAGCTGGGGTTAGGTCTCAAGTATCTGTGGGTAAATCATTAGGTCGGTTCTCCTAACAGTATGTGAAGCTATTTACTTCAGCAGCCCTACCTCCAGCCTCCTCATGTTGTTGACTTTACCTTGGCCCCTCTCAGAACAGACTAATTCTTTTTTGAGTGGTCTGTTTCTACCCTATGTGTTCCATCAGACATTGGGTCTTCTCACTGGTTCATTTCCCTAGAATTTCTAGATAGAAGAGTGGAGGGTCTAATTAGTTCAACTGTTTTTGTTAAGTAAATATTCTCTGGCCAAGTCTTACTGATAAGTGCACAGTGATAATTAATTGTATAATTTAAAGTAAAGGATATTCAATGCATAACCTAATTGTAACCATTCTGTTACCTCTCTTTCTCTAGGAGGAGAAAAATTATAAATGTTCTGCTGAAAATTCCTGACATATAGATGGGTAGTTGGTTCTCCTTTTCTTATATTCAAACTGAGATGATGAAATAAGACTTTAGAAGGGTGTTTAAAAAATGGTCATGTGGGGGCACCTGGGTGGCTCAGTGGGTTAAAGCCTCTGCCTTCGGTTCAGGTCATGATCCCAGAGTCCTGGGATCGAGCCCCGCATTGGGCTCTCTCCGCAGGGAGCCTGCTTCCTCCTCTCTCTCTGCCTGCCTCTCTGCCTAGTTGTGATTTCTCTCTGTCAAATAAATAAAGTATATTAAAAAAAAAAATGGTCATGTGGGGGGGCGCCTGGGTGGCTCAGTGGGTTAAAGCCTCTGCCTTTGGCTTGGGTCATGATCCCAGGGTCTTGGGATCGAGCCCCGCGTCGGGCTCTCTGCTCTGCGTCGGGCTCTCTGCTCCGCGTGGAGTCTGCTTCCTTCTCTCTCTCTGCCTGCCTCTCTGCCTACTTGTGATCTTTGTCTGTCAAATAAATAAATAAAATATTTTTTTAAAAATGGTCATGTGGGATGCCTAGGTGGCTTAGTTGGTTAAGTGTCTGCCTTTGGTTTACATCATGATCCCAGGGTTCTGGGATCAAGAGTCCCACATTGGCCTCCTTGCTCAGTGGGGAGCCTGATTCTTCCTCTCTCTCTGCCTACCACTCTCCCTGCTTGTACCTCTCTCTCTTTATCTCTCTGTCAAATAAATCAAGAAAATCTTAAAAAAAAAAAAGTATCATGTGGCTTTTTGGTAAGGGGATTTGCCTTAAAAAATTAATTTATTTTCATTCTTAACTATAGTGTTTATTATTGAGATATAATAGACATATGATATCATTTCAGTGTATGGTATACAATGTTATACAACATGATTTGATACATGTATTTTTGTAAAATGATTACCAAAATGTTAGTTAACACCTGCCTCACTTCACATAATTACTATTTTGTGTGTGTGTGCATGGTAAGAATATTTAAGATCTACCCTCTTAAAAACTTTCAAATATATAATTTTAACTGTAGTCACTGTTATATAGATCCACTAAACATTATTAGATCACTAGACCTTACTCATTTTCTAATTGGAAGTTTATAGCCTTTCCAAACCCCATTACCCTCAACCCAACCCAAGTCCCTGTCAACTTCCATTCTAATCTCTGTTTTTATAAGTTTAGCTTTTTTAAGATTCCACAAAAAGTGGTACCATACAGGGACACCTGGGTGGCTCAGTCAGTTAGGCATCTGCCTTCTACTCTGGTTGTAATCCCAGGGTGCTGGGATTGAGTCCTGCATTGGGCTTCTTGCTAAGTGGGGAGTCTGCTTCTCCCTCTGCCAATGCCCCTGCTTGTGCTCTCTCTCTCCCTTTCTTTCTGAAAAATAAATGAATAAAATCTTAAAAAAAATTGATACTATACAATATTTGTCTTTCTCTGTCTGACTTATTTCACTTAGCACCATGCCTTCAAAGTTCATGTTGTCACAAATGGCAGAATCTCCTTCTTTTTATGGCTGAATAATATTCCATCATGTATATACATATCATGTTTTCTTTATCCATTCATCCATTGATGGGTTGTTAGGTTCCTTCCATGTCTTAGCTAATGTGAATAATGTTGCTACAGACACAGAAGTGCAGATATCTCTTTGAGATAATGATTTCAATTCCTTTGATAATATACCCAGAAGTGGATTGCTGGGTTATAAGGGTAGTTCTATTCTTAATTTTTTGAGGATCTTCCATACTGTTTTCCATCATGGCCACACCAGTTCACATTCTCACTGTGAGTACACATGTTCCCTCTTCTCCACATCCTCACTGACACTTGTTGTCTCTTGTTATTTTGGTAAGAGCCATTCAACAGGTGTGAGGTATCCTCTCACCATGGTTTTGATTTGTATTTCCCTGACATGAGCGATGGTGAGCATCTTTCATGTACCTGTTGACCTTAACTGTAGTATTTATGCTGAATAATTTGTAAGTGGGATTAACAAAATATCTTCTTCATGTACACTGCAAATATTTGCAGCTTATTAAATGTTATTTTTATGGTAGTATGTTACCTTTCCATAACTATTTAGAGAATTTGTGTTCCTTTTTTGTTTTTGTGATGACATTTACAAAAATAATTGAGATTTAATTGTATCCTGAAGTGATTTCACTACCAGCTAACTTTCTTCCACCTCAGTTTCTCTATTCCCGTGTTCTTTATTGTAGTCTTTCTTCTAGTTACTTAGAGTATGTCTGTTAAGTAGTTCTTTTTTAAACATAGGCTTACTTTATGAGAGTTTCTGAGAATGTTTTGTTGCCTTCATATGTGGAACATTCACTTTGGTTTTGTTATAGAATATCTAGCTTATAACATTTTCACCCTTCATAAATCTATATACTTGCTTCATAGTGTTTTTTCAAATGATAAGTCAGAACAGCCTGGGGCTAGTTTAACATAATTTTCTTTTCTTTTTTTTCTACCTTGATGCTTGTATGATTCTTTTTTCAGATTTGATGCTTAAAAAATTTTTTTTTCATAATAGCACATTAGGATTTTGTCTATATTCATTAATTTGTTTCCGGAAAGTTTTAAATTCCTTTAGGTATGCAGATGGTATGCTCCGTATCAGGATATCTATATCTATATCTATATATGAATAATTATAACTTCTCTATTTTATTTTATATAGTCTCTCTTTCTGTGATGTCAAGTAATCATTTTGTCCTGTATATCTATCATATTTTCTCTTATAGTTTTCCTCTTTGTCCTATTTCAGTGGATTCTGATAGTTCTGGTAAATTGATTAATTTGATATCTTTGATTAATTAGTTCTAAGAAATTGATTAATTTTTTTTATCTTGGATCAAATCTTCTGATATATTTGTTTTTTTAATTTAAGATTTTATTTATTTCAGAGAGAAGATATGTATGTATGAGTGGGAGAAGGGGCAGAGGGAGAGGGAGAAGTAGACTATCCGCTGAGTAGGGAGCCCAACATGGGACTCGATCCCAGGATCCTGGATCATGACCTGAGCCAAAGGCCGATGCTTAACTGACTGAGTCACCAGGTGCTCCTTCTTCTGGTGTATTTCTTAATGCTGCTTTAATCTGTGGTATTTGTGATTTTTTTTTTTTTTTACTTTTTCTTTGCCTTATTCAGCTCCATTTTACTTACCCATTTATCAACTATTTTTCTCTTATTTTATATACTTCATGTTTCATAAAATTTTGTTGAGAACTTAATGATATGCCATCTTTTACTTCTGTTTTCCCAGTAAATATCACTAACAGTCTATGTTCTTCTCCTTCTTTAACTTTGCAGAGTAAATATCCAGGATCAATGTTAATATATCCAGGATTTTATTAATGTATCAACCCATCCTGATATTTATCACAAATAATCAGATGCAGTTCATTTGCATCCTGTCACTGTCCACAAGGATGTTATTAGAATTCTATTCTGGTGGGTTTTGCAGAAGAATTGATGAGAGGTGACATTATCAGCTCTGTGATCCAGCAGCTGGGATAAGGACATTCTAAATAAAGGGGCTTTATTTCAGGGCACTGAGTTCTCTGTATCTGGTGATGCTTCTTTGGGAGAGGTCAGCTTCCCACGTCTAATTCTTTACTCAGAATTCATTTGAGGTATGTGTGCATCGGGGGCTGCCGTAATGTCTGCTTCCTTCCTGGTACTATGTCAGGCCATATGTCAGGGAAACTTTCCACCATTGGTCCTCTCTTGATTCTGTGTGGCTGGATGTGCCTCTGAGTACAGTAGCTGTCAGAAAGGTCTGTGAGATGTTTTCTATCTGTTCTATATTCATCTTAGGCTCCCAACATTCATACTTTAAATTCGAGGTGTTCAAAAAATTTACTGGATCTTTTGGACTTTAGGTGACACTTTCTCAAGGGCTGTGGGAATGTCATCTTGGTTTTGTGTTCAGTGTTGCTGCAGTTCCTTCTTGATTTTATTTTTCTCCAATCATTTCAATAGGGATTTGAGGGAAACAGTAATTAGATCCCAGTGGCAATGTCATAGTTGGCCTAGAAGTACCCTAGCTGCCATTTTTCATACCTACATGTTAATATTAGATGTCTAGCATTTGAAATTTTTGTATATTTAGAATAGCTTTACTTTTTGTACAAATTACTTTTTTTTTCTGATATGTGAATTTTTGACATAACAAATATATTTTTCTTTGCTGAGTTTTTTGTTGTTGTTGTGGGGACCCAAGACTTGCTCATTTCCTTTTATTTCCTTAGGTGGTTCACTTTTTGAGGGATGAGATTTCATGGTTTCTTAGTACAATCAATACTCCAAGGGACAAATAATGTATATATATATATGAAGACAGTGGGTTGGTTGTCCAGAGTCTCTGGTAGGATGCAAATCAGGCCACTAGATCTCTGAAAAGAATTGTTCTTTGTCTCAGGGTCTGATTTTCAAGTGTAATGCTCAGGCTCATCTACCCTGTCCCTAAACTCCCCAGCTGGGACCCTATTCTCATTCCCACATTATTACCTTTGCTGAAGAAAGGCATATGCCGTTACTTCTAAAAGCTTGGGTTTGTAGGCCACTCATCAGAGCACTGATCACTGGCCTTTTTTTTTTTTTTTTTAAAGATTTTATTTATTTATTTGACAGATAGAGATCACAAGTAGGCAGAGAGGCAGGCAGAGAGAGAAGGAAGCAGGCTCTCCACGGAGCAGAGAGCCCGACGTGGGGCTCGATCCCAGGGCCCTGGGATCATGACCTGAGCTGAAGGCAGTAGCTCTAACCCACTGAGCCACCCAGGCGCCCCGATCACTGACCTTTTATCTGCAATGCTTGTTATCAAACATGCAAGGTAGAAATTTCTATTCTCTTTCTGGCATTCAACTATGTACAATTTCAGTAGTTCCAGAAAAACAAAATGCTGTAAAGAAAATACCCTGACCACCTATGTCAACCAACCTTATGGAAGAAGCATATAAAATGTACGTTTCCTAAATCCCTTAGTGTTCTAAGCTGTAAGAAGTAATACATTGCCTTTCTAGGTACTTTTAATTCCCCAGAGATCCGCAGAGACTCAGAATGCCCCTATTTTTAAACTTTTCAGGGACTGTGCTTTTGTTTCATGCATCTCCAAAGCCTTGTGGTGTCAGATGATATATGGAGCTCTTTTATTTGATGGATTACCTTCTGCATATTGCAACATATGTTTTCTGTGCCCATTTTACCAAAATGAAAAGATCACAGATGACAAAGATTTTCCTTAATGGTTTGCTTATGTTCACATATTGTTTGTTGTTTATATTCAACACTAACTGTACCCATTTTTTTTCCCTGGAGTTATTCAACTATTTTCTATGCACTTAGTTACTGATTTTTTTCTGTCAAAATATGTTAGAAACACCAAGAATTGGGATTGCGGAACCAAGAAATAGGTGGAAGAAAAGCAGATACTAGTTTGTTGACCACATTCACAACAGTTATTGGAGGTGGATATGCAGTGTGGGCCCTTTGTTCAACTGACATCTGGATCCTTCTCAGCTGGGGTAACTTGGGGTTGACAGAGACACTGGAAAAAGGACAGTATTATGCCTTGCAGTTTCAAGAATGTACTTCTATCCTTAAAATACAGAAAATATTTTGTTAGTAACAGATGTACACCAGCTTGCAGTACTATGGTTTTTTTTTTTTTTTTTACATTAACATATAAAGTATTATTTAACCCAGGGGTACAGGTCTGTGAATCATCAGGCTTCCACAATTCACAATGCTCACCATAGCACATACTCTCCCCAATGTCCATAACCCAACCACCCTCTCCCTTCCCCCCTGCCCCCCAGAAACTCTTAATTTGTTCCCTGACATTAAGAGTCTCTTATGGTTTGTCTCCTTCCTGATCCCATCTTGTTTCATTTTTCCCTTCCTATCTCCCATGACCCTCTACCCTGCCTCTCAAATTCCTCATATCAAAGAGATCATATGATAATTGCCTTTCTCTGATTGATTTCTTTTGCTTAGCATAATACCGTCTAGTTCTGTCTGTGTCATTGCAAATGGCAAGAGTTCATTTCTTTTGATGGCTGCATAGTATTCCATTGTATATATATATACACCACGTCTTCTTCATCCACTCACTTGTTGATGGACATCTAGGTTCTTTCCATAGTTGGACTCTGGAGTCCAACTCCAGAGGAGTTGGAGGAGTTATGGAGGAGTTATGGAGGTTCCTCAAAAGTTAGAAGTAGAGCTACCCTACAACCCAGTAATCGTACTACTGGGTATTTACCCTAAAGATACAAATGTAGTGATCCAAGGGGCATGTGCACCCGAATGTTTATAGGAGCAAGGTATTATGTTTTTCTAAGAGATCAGAGAGCCCAGATCTCTCTTCATGATTATATCACGTGTTGTCTCTGCCCTTGGTGGTTTGGCTCCCTTGCACCACTGGAAGAAATATCTATCATAACACAAAATACATACACTGAGGCCATTAACCTGGGAGGATTTTTCCCCATAATTTTTTGGGGTACCTCCCCTTCTGTATCTTCTTTCTCCCTGAATTACTTCTTTCTTTCAGACCTACATGCCCCTGATATGGCAAAATGAGGCTGGAACTGTCTTTCCTTTGGAGCAAGTCTCCTTGAACTCTGAAAACCAAACATGGCCAACCAGAGAGCACAGAAGAAGTGAGAAACTGAGGAACTATAGTGAGAACAGTTATTGGTTTATCTTTGTATGTGCGATATCACTATTAGAATATTAAAAGCTGCAGAGACAGGATCAGAAATAACACAAATGATAAACTAACATTTATTGTGTGCTCGTTTCCAGTTAGTAATTTTCCTCTTTGGTAAAATCGTCAGTCTTCTCAAGAACTTGGCCTATTTTCATTATACACTCAAAGGGCAAAATGAGTTTTGGACCTAGCTCACCTGAACTTCTCTCAGTGGTAGTGTGCCTTTACTCTTTGGCACCTATTAGACAGGTAATCTATAGGCTGAGGATCTGAGAATTCAGAATTTTGCCAAACATTTTCTGTATCTCAGAGATGTTCCTACTATGGAAATCAAGAAAATTTGTAACTCTCAGGATGTATAAATTAAGTTCTCTACTTTCTAGTAAAGGGCTCTCCTCACTCGCATGTTATTGTAAAGGAAGGCTCAGAGCAATTTTTAGCCCTTGTGTACATACAGGTAAAAGATCTTGTAATTAATTTTACTATAACTATAAGAAGCTGGGACCTTGATTACGTTTTTCCTTTGGTCAAAGCTAGAGAAAGTTATCAAAAATGACTTTTTCCTTTTCTTTTCTAAGAACTTTCCAAATCCTTTTGGCAGTTGAAGTCACTTACTGGCCATTTCAAAAATCTATATTTCATTTTTCTCTTAAGATTCTGTTAAAATACTATTATGATCAATAGATGCTGTAAATGAGTATATGTAGTCAGGTATTTTCTCATAGAACAAACTTGACATGCTCAAGTTCAATGACAAATTTGGATCTTGGACAAATTAGGGATTTGGAAGGATATTTTCCTGTGCCCTTGGACCAACTGGATTATGTCATCTTCTATAAGATTCTGCTTCAGCTGTGAGAATTTGAACAAACACATATGTATGCATCATACTTTTAACCTATAGTTCATAGTACCTGGAACAATGTGGAAATCTTGACTTTCCTCTTAAAAATTATCTTTGTGACCAAGGAAATGGGGCTGGTTATTGATTTAGAGATACTTTGTGGCAGTAGTTTGGTAAAATGTCAAAGAACAGAAATTTATTTTTGCTTAGGACTTGGTTTTTGCTTTGTTTCCTTATACCTTAATGTTAAATAGTCACTTGTTTCACTGTTTAGTCTGTATAACATCAGCTAATACCAAGCCTTCCCTGATGACTGAAGTCTAATCTACTGCTGTTTTCAATATCATCATCCTTCTTAGCTTGCCTACATTTGAAGGAAAAGTTTCATCACCTACTTTGTAGACCAAGAAAAATGTGACATTAGCTTTTTTTAAATGGTATTATTACAGTTCTACAGAAATTTTAAAATGGTTAAATCAAACACATGGGTTTTCTGAGCTCAGGAAATACTTAGTTGGCCTCTTTTCAGGATGTGCTAGGCCATGAAGTTACAATCAAGTTGAGAACTGGGTAATAGGCATTTATAAGCATCTTCATAGCAATGCTGATTCTGACCATCCCAATCTGGAAATAATCAACATGAATAAATAAATTGTGACATAGTTATACAATGGAGGACAGTTTAACAACAATATTAAAAATGCAATAACATGGGCAAAGCTGAAAAACCTGTTGGATAAAAGGACTCATAAACAGGATGTATATATACATATATATGTGTGTGTATACTATATACACATTCTCTATGACATACTATATATATATGTGTGTATATATATTATATGACAAACATGTTGGATAAAAGGACTCAAACAGAAGGATAGATACCATTTAAATATAGTTCAGAAAATAGCTTGAACTGATTAATTTTCTTAGAACTTGGGGTAGTGGTTGCTACTGGGACTGGAAGGGGGTGCTAGGACTTTTGGTGTTTCGGAAATGCTGTTTCTAGATGTTTATTTCATGAATGGATTCACTTTACAACTTACACTTTACAAAAACCAAGTTCAGCTCAGTGAACTTTATTATTTGTGCATTTTATTTGTTACAGTTCCACAAAAAACTTTACATTAAAGGGATGCCTGGGTGACTCAGTTGGTTGAGTGACCAGCTCTTAATTTCAGCTCAGGTCATGATCTCTGGGTCCTGGGACCATGCTGGGCGTGGAGTCAGCTTGTCCCTCTCCCTCCCCCTGCCTGTACTCTCTCTCTCTCTCTCAAGTAAATGAATGAAATCTTTTTAAAAATCACCTTTACTTAAAAAAAAAAAATGGTGGTGAGGTGGTGATGAAGAGCCCAGGGAATCAGGCCAAGCCTCAGTACCATCTTTGCTGACATGTGAAGTATTCTTATTTTAAAAATTATCCTTTTATGGGGCACCTGGGTGGCTCGGTGGGTTAGGCCTCTGCCTTCAGCTTGGGTCATGGTCCTGGGGTCCTGTGATTGAGCCCCATATTGGGCTCTCTGTTCAGCAGGGAGCTTGCTTTCCTCTCTCTCTCTGCCTGCCTCTCTGCTTACTCATGATCTCTGTCAAATAAATAAATAAAGAAATAAATCTTTAAAAATTATCCTTTTATGGAAGAGGTTACTGCCTATGTTCTCCTCTAGGATTCTGATGGATTCCTGTCTCATGTTGAGGTCTTTTATCCATTTCGAGTTTATCTTTGTGTACGGTGTAAGAGAATGGTCGAGTTTCATTCTTCTACATATCGCTGTCCAGTTTTCCCAGCACCATTGATTGAAGAGACTGTCTTTTTTCCACTGTATATTTTTTCCTGTTTTGTCGAAGATTATTTGACCATAGAGTTGAGGGTCCATATCTGGGCTCTCTACTCTCTTCCACTGGTCTATGTGTCTGTTTTTATGCCAGTACCATGCTGTCTTGGTGACCACAGCTTTGTAGTAAAGCTTGAAATCAGGTAATGTGATGCCGCCAGTTTTGTTTTTGTTTTTCAACATTTCCTTAGCAATTTGGGGTCTCTTCTGATTCCATACGAATTTTAGGATTATTTGTTCCAGCTCTTTGAAAAATACCAGTGGAATTTTGATCAGAATGGCATTAAAAGTATAGATTGCTCTAGTCATATAGACATTTTAACAATGTTTATTCTTCTGATCCCAGAGCATGGAACGGTCTTCCATCTTTTTGTGTCTTCTTCAATTTCTTTCATGAGTGTTCTGTAGTTCCTCGAGTACAGATCCTTTACCTCTTTGGTTAGGTTTATTCCCAGGTATCTTATGGTTCTTGGTGCTATAGTAAATGGAATCGATTCTCTAATTTCCCTTTCTGTATTTTCATTGTTAGTGTATAAGAAAGCCACTGATTTCTATACATTGACTTTGTATCCTGCCACGTTACTGAATTGCTGTATGAGTTCTAGTAGTTTGGGGGTGGAGTCATTGGGATTTTCCATATAAAGAATCATGTCATCTGCGAAGAGAGAGAGTTTCACTTCTTCATTGCCAATTTGGATACTTTTTTTTTTGTTTTTAAATTAATTAATTTATTTTTTCAGCATAACAGTATTCATTGTTTTTGCACAACACCCAGTGCTCCATGCAATACGTGCCCTCCCTATTACCCACCACCTGGTTCCCCCAACCTCCCACCCCCGTCCCTTCAAAACCCTCAGGTTGTTTTTGTCTCTTATAGTTCGCCTCCCCTTCCAATTTCCCTCAACTTCCTTCTCCTCTCCATCTCCAAATGTCCTTCATGTCCTTTGTTATGCTCCACAAATAAGTTAAACCATATGATACTTGACTCTCTCTGATTGACTTATTTCATTCAGCATAATCACTTCCAGACCCATCCATGTTGCTACAAAAGTTGGGTATTCATCCTTTCTTTTCTTTTTTTTTTTTTTTTATAAACATATAATGTATTTTTATCCCCAGGGGTACAGGTCTGTGAATCACCAGGTTTACACACTTCACAGCACTCATGATAGCACATTCCCTCCCCAATGTCCATAACCCCCTCCCCCTCTCCCAACCCCACCTCCCCCCAGCAACCCCCAGTTTGTTTTGTGAGATTAAGAGTCACTTATGGTTTGTCTCCCTCCCAATCCTATCTTGTTTCATTTATTCCTCTCCTATCCCCCAACCCCCCATGTTGCATCTCCACGTCCTCATATCAGGGAGATCATATGATAGTTGTCTTTCTCCGATTGACTTATTTCACTAAGCATGATACCCTCTAGTTCCATCCACGTCGTCGCAAATCGCAAGATTTCATTTCTTTTGATGGCTGCATAGTATTCCATTGTGTATATATACCACCTCTTCTTTATCCATTCATCTGTTGATGGACATCTAGGTTCTTTCCATAGTTTAGCTATTGTAGACATTGCTGCTATAAACATTCGGGTACACGTGCCCCTTCGGATCACAACGTTTTTATCTATAGGGTAAATACCCAGAAGTGCAATTGCTGGGTCATAGGGTAGTTCTATTTTCAACATTTTGAGGAACCTCCATGCTGTTTTCCAGAGTGGTTGCAGCAGCTTGCATACCCACCAACAGTGGAGGAGGGTTCCCCTTTCTCCAAATCCTCTCCAGCATCTGTCATTTCCTGACTTGTTAATTTTAGCCATTCTGACTGGTGTGAGGTGATATCTCATTATGGTTTTGATTTGTATTTCCCTGATGCCGAGTGATTTGGAGCACTTTTTCATGTGTCTGTTGGCCATCTGGATGTCTTCTTTGCAGAAATGTCTGTTTGTATCCTCTGCCCATTTCTTGATTGGATTGTTTGTTCTTTGGGTGTTTAGTTTACTAAGTTCCTTATAGATTTTGGACACTAGCCCTTTATCTGATATGTCATTGGCAAATATCTTCTCCCATTCTGTCAGTTGTCTTTTGGTTTTGTTAACTGTTTCCTTTGCTGTGCAAAAGCTTTTGATCTTGATGAAATCCCAATAGTTCATTTTTGCCCTTGCTTCCCTTGCCTTTGCCGATGTTTCTAGGAAGATGTTGCTGCGGCTGAGGTCGAAGAGGTTGCTGCCTGCATTCTCCTCAAGGATTTTGATGGATTCCTTTCTCACATTGAGGTCCTTCATCCATTTGGAGTCTATTTTCGTGTGTGGTGTAAGGAAGTGGTCCAATTTCATTATTCTGCATGTGGCTGTCCAATTTTCCCAGCACCATTTATTCAAGAGGCTTTCTTTTTTCCATTGGACATTCTTTCCTGCTTTGTCGAAGATGAGTTGACCATAGAGTTGAGGGTCTATTTCTGGGCTCTCTATTCTGTTCCATTGATCTTTGTGTCTGTTTTTGTGCCAGTACCATGCTGTCTTGATGATGACAGCTTTGTAATAGAGCTTGAAGTCTAGAATTGTGATGCCACCCACTTTGGCTTTCTTTTTCAATATTCTTTTGGCTATTCGAGGTCTTTTCTTGTTCCATATAAATTTTAGGATTATTTGTTCCATTTCTTTAAAAAAATGGATGGTATTTTGATAGCGATTGCATTAAATGTGTAAATTGCTTTAGGTAGCATAGACATTTTCACAATATTTATTCTTCCAATCCAGGAGCATGAAACATTTTTCCATTTCTTTGTGTCTTCCTCAATTTCTTTCATGAGTACTTTATAGTTTTGTGCGTATAGATTCTTAGCCTCTTTGGTTAGATTTATTCATAGGTATGTTATAGTTTTGGGTGCAATTGTAAATGGGATTGACTCCTTAATTTCTCTTTCTTCTGTCTTGTTGGTGTAGAGAAATGCAACTAATTTCTGTGCATTGATTTTATATCCTGACACTTTACTGAATTCCTGTACAAGTTCTAGCAGTTTTGGGGTGGAGTCGTTTGGGTTTTCCACATATAGTATCATATCATCTGCGAAGAGTGATAGTTTGACTTCTTCTTTGCCAATTTGGATGCATTTAATATCTTTCTGTTGTCTGATTGCTGAGGCTAGGACTTCTAGTACTATGTTGAACAGCAGTGGTGATAATGGACATCCCTGCCGTGTTCCTGACCTTAGCGGAAAAGCTTTCAGTTTTTCTCCATTGAGAATGATATTTGCGGTGGGTTTTTCATAGATGACTTTGATAATATTGAGGTAGGTGCCCTCTATCCCTACACTTTGAAGAGTTTTGATCAGGAAGGGATGCTGTACTTTGTCAAATGCTTTTTCAGCTTGTATGGAGAGTATCATATGGTTCTTGTTCTTTCTTTTATTAATGTGTTGTATCACATTGATTGGTTAGTGGTTGTTGAACCAACCCTGTAGCCCTGGAATAAATCCCACTTGATCGTGGTGAGTAATCCTCTTAATGTACTGTTGAATCCTATTGGCTAGTATTTTGGGGAGAATTTTTGCATCTGTGTTCATCAAGGATATTGGTCTGTAGTTCTCTTTTTTGGTGGGATCTTTGGTTTTGGGATCAAGGTGATGCTGGCCTCATAAAATGCATTTGGAAGTTTTCCTTCCATTTCTATTTTTTGGAACAGTTTCAGGAGAATAGGAATGAGTTCTTCTTTAAATGTTTGGTAGAATTCCCCTGGGAAGCCGTCTGGCCCTGGGCTTTTGTTTGTTTGGAGATTTTTGATGACTGTTTCAATCTCCTTACTGGTTATGGGGCTGTTCAAGTTTTCTATTTCTTCCTGGTTCAGTTGTGGTAGTTTATATGTCTCTAGGAATGCATCCATTTCTTCCAGATTGTCAAATTTGTTGGCGTAGAGTTGCTCATAGTATGTTCTTATAATTGCCTGTATTTCTTTGGTGTTAGTTGTGATCTCTCCTCTTTCATTCATGATTTTATTTATTTGGGTCCTTTCTCTTTTCTTTTGGATTAGTCTGGCCAGGGGTTTATCAATCTTATTGATTCTTTCAAAGAACCAGCTCCTAGTTTCATTGATTTTTTCTATTGTTTTTTTGGTTTCTATTTCATTGATTTCTGCTCTGATCTTTATGATTTCTCTTCTCCTGCTGGGTTTAGGGTTTCTTTCTTGTTCTTTGTACAGCTCCTTTAGGTGTAGGGTTAGGTTGTGTACTTGAGGCCTTTCTTATTTCTTGAAAAAGGCTTGTACCACTATATATTTTCCTCTCAGGACTGCCTTTGCTGTGTCCCACAGATTTTGAACCGTTGTGTTTTCATTATCATTTGTTTCCATGAATTTTTTCAATTCTTCTTTAATTTCCTGATTGACCCATTCATTCTTTAGAAGGATGCTGTTTAGTCTCCATGTATTTGGGTTCTTTCCAGCTTTCCTCTTGTGATTGAGTTCTAGCTTCAGAGCACTGTGGTCTGAAAATATGCAGGGAATGATCCTAATCTTTTGATACCGTTGAGACCTGATTTAGGACCCAGGATGTGATCTATTCTGGAGAATGCACCATGTGCACTAGAGAAGAATGTGTATTCTGTTGCTTTAGGATGAAATGTTCTGAATATATCTGTGATGTCCATCGGGTCCAGTGTGTCATTTAAGGCCTTCATTTCCTTGTTGATCTTTTGCTTGGATGATGTGTCCATTTCAGTGAGGGGAGTGTTCAAGTCCCCTACTATTATTGTATTATTATTGATGTGTTTCTTTGATTTTGTTATTAATTGGTTTATATAGTTGGCTGCTCCCACGTTAGGGGCATAGATATTTAAAATTGTTAGATCTTCTTGTTGGACAGACCCTTTGATTATGATATAGTGTCCTTCCTCATCTCTTATTATAGTCTTTGGCTTAAAATCTAATTGATCTGATATAAGGATTGCCACCCCAGCTTTCTTCTGATGCTCATTAGCATGGTAAATTGTTTTCCACCCCCTCACTTTAAATCTGGAGGTGTCTTCACGTCTAAAATGAGTTTCTTGTAGGCAACATATTAATGGGTTTTGTTTTTTTATCCATTCTGACACCCTGTGTCTTTTGATTGGGGCATTTAGCCCATTAACATTCATGGTAACTATTGAGAGAAATGAATTTAGTGCCATTATTAGCCTGTAAGATGACTGTTACTGTATATTGTCTCTGTACCTTTCTGATCTACTACTTTTAGGCTCTCTCTTTGCTTAGAGGACCCCTTTCAATATTTCCTGTAGAGCTGGTTTGGTGTTTGCAAATTCTTTCAGTTTTTGTTTGTCTTGGAAGCTTTTTATCTCTCCTTCTATTTTCAATGATAGCCTAGCTGGATAGAGTATTCTTGGCTGCATGTTTTTCTCGTTTAGTCATCTGAATATATCATGCCAGCTCTTTCTGGCCTGCCAGGTCTCTGTGGATAAGTCTGCTGCCAATCTAATATTTTTACCATTGTATGTTACAGACTTCTTTTCCCCGGGCTGCTTTCAGGATTTTCTCTTTGTCACTAAGACTTGTAAATTTTACTATTAGGTGACGGGGTGTGGACCTATTCTTGTTGACTTTGAGGGGGGTTCTCTGCACCTCCTGGATTTTGATGCTTGTTCCCTTTGCCATATTAGGGAAATTCTCTCCAATAATTCTCTCCACTATACCTTCTGCTCCCCTATCTCTTTCTTCTTCTTCTGGAATCCCAAGTATTCTAATGTTGTTTTGTCTTATGGTGTCACTTATCTCTCGAATTCTCCCCTCATGGTCCAGTATCTGTTTGTCCCTCTTTTGCTCGGCTTCTTTATTCTCTGTCGTTTGGTCTTCTATATCACTAATTCTTTCTTCTGCCTCATTGATCCTAGCAGTGAGAGCCTCCATTTTTGATTGCACCTCATTAATAGCTTTTTTGATTTCCACTTGTTTAGATTTTAGTTCTTTAATTTCTCCAGAAATGGCTTTTACCTCTCCAGAGAGGGTTTCTCTAATATCTTCCATGTCTTTTTCGAGCGAAGATAGAACGTTCAGAATCGTAATTCTGAACTCTTGATCTGACATATTACCAATGTCTGTGTTGATTAGGTCCATAGCCTTCGGTACTGCCTCTTGTTCTTTTGTTTGTGGTGATTTTTTCCGCCTTGTCATTTTGTCCAGCTAAGAGGATATGAAGGATCAAATAAAATACTAAAAGGGTGGCAAAGACCCCAGAAAAATGCACTGTAACCAAATCAGAAGAGACCCCAAATTGTGGGGGGGGGGAGAGAAAGGGGATAAAAAGAGTTTCAGAAAAAAAAAGAAAAAAATTTAAAAAATAAATAAAGAAAAAATATAAAAAATTAAGAAAAAATATATTTTAGATAAACTAGCCAAAAAACGTTAAAACAGAAAAGGTTAAAGGTTTTAAAAATTTTAGCAGAAGAAGAAAAAAGAAGGAAAAAAAATTGAAAATAAAATTTGAATTAACCGCAAGACTAAAGAATCATGGGGAGAAAGCCATGAGTTCCGTGCTTTGCTTTCTCCTCCTCTGGAATTCTGCTGCTGTCTTAGGTATTGAATCTGATTTCCTTGATAGATGAACTTCTTCCTGGTGGATATTTTGTTGATCTTCTGGGGGAGGGGCCAGTTGTAGTGACTCTCATGTGTCTTTGCCGGAGGCGGAACTGCACCACCCTTACTGGGAGCCAGACTAAGTAATTCGCTCAGGTTTGCTTTTGGGAGCTTCTGTTCCCTGAACACTTTCCATAGAGTTCTGGACGACAGGAATGAAAATGGCGTCTCCTAGTCTCCAGCCCAGAGGAGCCTATAGCCCGGGGCCCCACTCTTCAGTGCGCCCCCAGAGGACAGCACCTAATCATTCCCGTATCCCCAGCCTCCAGCCATGCCACGAGCTCACCCAGCCCACGACCAGTTCAAGGTAACCCCAAGCTGAGAGTTCAGTCCTCGGCTCTGTCTCTGTAGCCAGCTTCTCCGTTCTAACACCTGCGAGCTCTGCGACACTCTGACACCCCCGATCCTTCTGTGACCTTGCAGGACCTGGGGCCACGCTGACCCCGCGTGGGCTTCACCCCGGTTTAGCCTCTGGAGCAAAGTCCCTCAGTGGATCAGACTTTTAAAAGTCCTGATTTTGTACTCCATTGCTCCACCGCTTGCCGGGAGCCGGCCCCTCCCGCCACGGTCTATCGTCCCGTCATTTTGGATTCACTTCTCCGCCGGTCCTACCTTTCAGAAAGTGATTGATTTTCTGTTTCTAGAATTGCTGTTCTTCTTCTCTTCGATCTCCCGTTGGATTTGTAGGTGTTTGCAATGTTTAGATAAGCTATGGAGCTGATCTCCTGCTACCTGATGTAGTCTCAGCCTGCTACTTCTCCACCATCTTGACTCCTCCTTGAAAATCTTATGGTTTTAATCCAATCTGGATACCTTTTATTTCTCTTTGTTGTCTGATTGCCGTTGCTAGGACTTCTAATACTATGTTGAACAAGAGTGGTGAGAGTGGGCATATCAGCCACAGAAACTTCTTTCAAGATATGTCTCCAAAGGCCAAGGTAACAAAAGTGAAAATGAACTTTTGGGACTTCATCAAGATCAAAAGCTTCTGCACAGCAAAGGAAACAGTCAACAAAACAAAGAGGCAGCCCACGGAATGGGAGAAGATATTTGCAAATGACAGTACAGACAAAAGTTTGATATCCAGGATCTATAAAGAACTCCTCAGACTCAACACACACAAAACAGATAATCATATCAAAAATGGGCAGAAGATATGAGCAGACACTTCTCCAATGAGGACATACAAATGGCTATCAGACACATGAAAAAATGCTCATCATCACTAGCCATCAGGGAGATTCAAATTAAAACCACATTGAAATACCACCTGACACCAGTTAGAATGACCAAAATGAGCAAGACAGGAAACAACATGTGTTGGAGAGGCTGTGGAGAAAGGGGAACCCTCTTACACTGTTGGTGGGAATGCAAGTTGGTGCAGGCACTCTGGAGAACAGTGTGGAGATTCCTGAAGAAATTAAAAATAGAGCTTCCCTATGACCCTGCAATTGCACTGCTGGGTATTTGCCCCAAAGATACAGATGTAGTGAAAAGAAGAGCCATCTATACCCCAATGTTTATAGCAGAAATGGCCACGGTCGCCAAACTGTGGAAAGAACCAAGATGCCCTTCAACAGACAAATGGATAAGGAAGATGTGGTCCATATACACGATGAAGTATTATGCCTCCATCAGAAAGGATGAATACCCAACTTTTGTAGCAACATGGATGGGACTGGAAGAGATTATGCTGAGCGAAATAAGTCAAGCAGAGAGAGTCAAGTATCATATGGTCTCACTTATTTGTGGAGCATAACAAAGAACATGGAGGACATGGGGAGATGGAGAGAAGGGAGTTGTGGGAAATTGGAAGGGGAGATGAACCATGAGAGACTATGGACTCTGAAAAACAACCTGAGGGTTTTGAAGGGGTGGTGGGTGGGAAGTTGGCGAACCAGGTCGAGGGTAATAGAGAGGGCACGTATTGCATGGAGCACTGGGTGTGGTGCAAAACAATGGGTACTGTTACGCTGAAAATAAATAAATTAAAAAAAAGATATAGTAAAGACTTGAACAACACTGTCAACTAAAAAAAAATTATCCTTTTACTTAAATGAGAAAGCTATCTATTCCAATTTAGTTGTCATATGATTGACTTGCTTTCTTTTTTTGACAACCTCTTAAGAGGGAAGTTGAGTTAGGCTCAAATGACATAGAGAATAGAAATAGGACTAATTTTTTTTTAGGAGTCCAAGTATGATTAGTAATAGAGTAATAGCAGAGAATGACTAATCTAGATGATAATGACACAAGCCTATGAGCCTAGGTTTCCTTGATAATTTCTGATTTTTTTATCTAGACAACTTATCTTTAAAAAATCGAACATTTTCAGTGTTAGTTTGTTAGAATAAAGAAGAAAGAATCTGCAGAATAAAGAATATCAATATATTCTCTTTGCAAATGAGCAAGAAAAATAATTTATTCACAGCTATTGCTTATTGAACATGTATGCATGAGTTCTATGTCCATACTTGCTTTTTTTCCAAGTGGAGTAAGTTGGGGAATTTTTATAATGATCTTCATCTTTTAGGGCAGTTTTGGCTTTACAGAAAATTTGAGAAGCTAACACAGAGGGTTCTCTTATATTCCAAATCCATTTTTTTCCTATTATTAACATATTTATGATAGTATGGTACACTTATTACAATTAATGAACTGATATTTGTGCATTATTATTAATGTTCATAGTTTACTCAGATTTCTTCAGTTTTTCTGTTCTAGGATCTCACTTAAGATGCCACATTCCATTTAGTTATGTTTTGTTAGGTTCTTCTTAGCTGTGACAGTTTCTCAGACTTTCCTTGTTTTTGATGAACTTGACAATTTTGAGGAGTAATGGTCAGAAGTTCTGTAGGATGCTTATTATTAGAATTTATCTGATGTCTTTCTCTTGATAAAACTGGAGTTCTGGGTTATTGGGAGACCACAGATGTGCCATATTCATCACATCACCTCAAGGGGATGTACTGTCAGCACAACTCAGGACTGTTGATGTTGACCTTGACCAACTGGCAAGTTTCTCCACTAAAAGTTACTCTTCTTTTCCTCCTCCTCTTGTTTTAATAGGAAGTAAGCCACAAAACAAATTACTTTCCCCTGTATAATTATGAACACATACCATTTGAAGCACAAAACTTTCTTGCTTTTAAGAAGATGGAAAATGACAGTGACAATGATGTGACAATTAAAATCTCTAAATTAATGTTCATGTTTATTGTGTCTTTTCTCCTTACTGCTTTTCTTATTACTATGGGAAATGATTAGAGGAGAAGATACTGGCTATCATACTACCTGACATTTTGAGAATGTTTGTGCTACTGACTTTTTCTTCACTTAATCTCTTTGGATACGATCTTAAATTATCCACAAAACCTGACTAATGTATAGATATTTAAAAATAGTTGGTGATACTAATACCTTTATATCAGATTATTGCATTTTATACAACAGTATTAAAAATATATTATCTTTACAGAAATGTTTATCACTTTTCTATAATATTCAGTGAGTCACATTTTGGGATGATTCAACAGAAAAAGAGAGGACAGTCCTGTTATAAGACAGAGAAATCTCACTTTGTGCTATGTGGGAGGGGAACTTCTCAGTGTTACCTCTTCTTGATAAAATTAGAATACTTGGGGAGAAATTTGAAGTGCCATAAACTGCTGATATGAAAAGCACAATGTAGGGATGCCTGGGTGGCTCAGTTAGTTAAGCTTCTGACTCTTGATTTTGGTTCAGGTCATGATCTCAGGGTCCTGGGATAGAGCCTGCTTCAGGGTTTGTGCTCAGCATGGAGTCTACTTGTCCCTCTCCCTTTGCTCCTCCTTCCACTCTCTCTCAAACAAATAAAATCTTTAAAAAATAAAAATAAAAGTGATTATAGATTTACTCAGGGGAAAAATTGATTATAAGTTTTCTAGAGTTGAGATACAGGACTTTGAATAAAATTCTATGAGCCATAGCATTCAACAACAAAGTTTACCATTTTTCTAAAGTAAGTTCTCAGTGGTTTCTAGTATTATGTTTTAATTTGTGATGTGGCAGAATTCTTTGTGATGAATCTTTTAATTCCTTTAGAATAAATAATTCCCACTGCATTTAAAAACAAATGAAATACACCTATATACTAAAGCAATTCTTTAAAAAATGATGTTCAAAAAAAGCCTATTTAAATGAAATTTTTTTAGGCAGGATTAACAGATTGATGCAGTTGTTCAGAATAAAACTAAGTAATGAAAGACTAAAATAGGAAATGCTGAATCGATTGGTAAATAATAGTTAAAATAGTTAAAAGCAAAATGATCTCCATTTTATTTTATATAAAAAATATATAAGATCATGTTGTTTCTGACAGCAATGATTCTAGCTAGGTTGATCTTGTTAGAGTTCAATGCAACTTGTTTACAACTGACTGTCGAGTTGCCTGGTCTACTTACACTGTAATTTTTGCCAATGGAGTTAAGGTGATTTTATTCAAAGCTAGTAGGCTTACTTGCATAAGTAAAGCTGGCAGAATTTTGCATGCCCTACTTGCAGGTACCAAGTTTAAAATTTATGTAATAGAGTGCTGGTTAAATGAGCCCCTGTCAAATTTTTGACTCTGGCTGCCTCCTTCAAAGTTGACTAAGTTTGTGGTCAGTGATGCCCCAGGCTTCCTTAGAGCCGAAGAAAATTTAGTATTGGAAGAAAACCTTCAGAAATAAGGATACTACAGTGTAAGTAAAAGAGAATAAAGTTTAAAGGAAAGACAGAAAGAAAATATACATATGTATATATACATACATTATATTATAACATGTATATTATATATACATATATACAAAGCAGAATGGAGGTCTGAGGATTAAAATAAGGACACGGGTAGAATATCTATTTACTTTTTGCTTTGCAAGGCAAATTCAAAGTAAGTCATTCACTTGACTGAGGTTCATTAACATTTATAACATTTAGAACTAAAACGGAAAATCCAGTATTTTTACCCCTCTGAAAGCACAAAATCATATAGTGGAAAGTATTCCAGATTTAGGAAATTTGCTTATTTCAGATTTTTTTACCCCTAGATTTTGTGCCATTAGTAAATCATTCAAATCTTTAGGGTGTCAATTTGTTCATTAAAAAAATAAAACTAGTTTTGGACCAGATAATAAGTCCTTATAAGTACTTGCTATTATTATGTGCCTACCATATATTAAAAAAAACTAGAGGGGCATGTGGGTGGCTCAGTGGGTTAAGCTCTGCCTTCGGCTCGGGTCATGATCCCAGGGTCCTGGGATCGAGCCCCTCATCGGGCTCCCTGAGCTGCTTCCCCAACACCCCTGCATCTCGGCCTACTTGTGATCTCTCTGTCAAATAAATAAATAAAATCTTTAAAAAGAAACTATATACATTGTCATACTTATTCATCCCTAAAAAAAGTGTGTATATTTTCAGTTAATTCTTATGAGAATTGAGGCTGAACAGTTTGCTCAAGGTCACCTGGCTCACAGGTGGCCAAAGCCAGGTTAGAATGTGGGTCTATCTTCCTCCAAGTCTGTGCTCTTTAAAATAACAATGACATTTTTTTTTAACAATAGCCTTTATATGCCAGATACTGTGTTGGGCTCCAGGACACAGCAGCATGCATAAGAGACAGGGATCCTGTCTTTACTGGAAGCCTTTGCTAGTACAGGTGTTCCCACGCTGCTGAGGCAGGCCCTACATGGAAACAATGCACATAATTTAACTTTCTGAGAGAAACACAGTGACCTCTGTCAGATCCCATACAAACTGCTGTTTGGATGTGGTTCCTCAGTACATTGAATTTGTAGGTATTTATTTTGGTGTGAGGGGGCCAGCAGTGGAGGCATTTGAGAAGCTATGCTCTAGTGGTTTTTGGTCAGGGGTAGAGCTGATGAAGAGCCTTGAACATTAAAAACTGTATACCAAAGCAAAGGTGCCTTCTAGCTGTGGTTGCAACAGTAAATGCACCTGGGGACGTGCTTGAGAGTGAGGGATACTTTAGGTGAGGTGGGGGGGTGAAGTCTCTTCTGAGAGGTGGCTTGGAACACAACGGCTAGGAAGGAAGCAGCTGGGCAAAAGCCAGAGAAGATGCTTCCAGGCCCAGAAGCTGATGGTGGGAGGGGGGTTTTGGCCTGGGGGAAAAAGGGTGTGGCTCTGTGTGCAGAAGAGAAGGGGCCCAGAGAGAGAGAGAGAGATTGAGATCTGGGTCATGCTGCCCCCAAAGGACTGACTGGAGAGTGTTTTATCCTACGTGCAGTATAAACTGAGCTTCCTTTCCGATTCACAGTCCAGTAGTAAGTCATGTAAATGTCATATTCTGGCTAATTAATACATAAAATATAAATTCACAAATGTTTAGATTTATTTGTGCTCTTACAAATATCTTCGCGCTTAAGGTGCATGATTGTCGGTCAGTCCTCGTCCATGGCCACGTGTAATCAGATGATAAAGATAAATAGATGGATGCTGTGGGAAATGTCTACAAATGCTCATGTTCACCTCCTTGGGATGCGACTGAATCCAGGAAAGTAAGTGCAATAATTTCATTCACATGCACAGTTAGCTAGTTTCTCTTTTTTTGAAACTGTAACCAATGAAAGAATAGATTGTGGATTGGGTTGTGCTCTCTGAAAAGACAGGTTGCTGTCCTAACCTCTAAACCTGTGGACATGACGTTTTTTGGAAATAAGATATAATCAAGTTAATATGGGGTCATTCTGGTTGGGGGCAGGGCTAAATGCAGTGACTGGTGTTGATGTAAGAAAAATGTGGAGACACAGAGACTCACATGAGGAGAATGCCATGTGAAGAGAGAGGCATGTGACAATCTCTTTTTCAAAGCCTCCAGAAGAAGCCCACCTTGCTGACACCTTGATATCTGGCTTCCAGAAATGTGAGAGATTAAATTTCTATTGTTTTCAGCCACCCTGTTTGTGGTACTTTGTTTTAGCAACCTTAGGTTCTAATACAGAAGGAGGTTTTTGTTTTTTTGTTTTTTTAACTTTAAATTTATTACTTTAAAATAGGTTAGTAGTCCAAAGACAGAATGCTGTCAGTTTACCATTTTCCTTTTCTTTAAATACATCATTATTTCAATGCTAGAATTTGGGAAAAGCTTATTTAGGGATGTTGGTAAGCATTCTTACCATGATACAGAAGACAGATGATCTTACAGAATACAGAATAATATTAATAGCTAATATTTTTATCCTGTTATCTCAAAGATATCCCATGAAATGTGCCATTGTTTTCGAAATTAAATGAGTTAAATTTTTTTTGTTTGTTTGGTTTTGATAGTACAGTAAGAAGGCAATGCATTTGTCTCTCCCAACCTGAAACATCAGGAAAGATAAATGGTCTCTCTCTACATACCTTGTCAGCATTAAAGAAGTAAATAGTGGATTTTCACTCTGTTGGGGGGTGGCATAGTCTCTGTGGGAAATTGATATTTCTTATGTACTCACAGAAAATATTGTTTTCATCTGAAGATAGAGGAAAAACAATCCATTTAAAACAAGGCAGCAACATAACCAGAATTGACATTTTAAAATGTGACCAAATTTGACAAGACACACGGTTAACTTGTCAATTGACTTTGGTTAATCAAACTGTCAGCCACACGTAAGCTCATTTTGATGAGAAGGCATCTGTGAAATGTGATGATGTTAACTTTTTAGACTATTTGTTTTCCACAGTGGTAGCACATCAGAATTAGCTGTAATATTTTTTTAATTTTTTAATGTAATATAAATGAATGCCTAGTTCTACCTCTGTGATTCTGATTCAAAGGTGGTAGGTAAGAACCGGCTGTGTGTAGTTGTAAAGAAAAAGAACCCTATTTGTGATTCTGATGTGCAGCCGAGATTGAGAACCATGGATCCAACAGAAGTGAGGATTATTAATAAAAAAAGAGGCATTGGCGAGGTGGGAGGTGGTATTCATGCTAAGTGTGCGAATATAGCATACAGTGCAGCATCTTAAAAAATGTCTTAGATTTACGGTAGAACTTCCATAACAATTTCATTCTTATTGTCCTTGTTTAAGTGGAGGTCAGGTCCAGGTTTAGAAGTTAATTTTAACCCAAACTCGTCATCTCTTTAATAGGCCTTGATGATTTACTTCATGTATGTTAAATGATTAACTCACAAACTTTGACATCTGGAGAAACACATAAAGAATAGTGACAAGCATACCATGAATAAAAGAAGGGCTCCTTCAGGTTTTTTTTTTAATTTTTAAAAAATTTTATGTATTTATTTGATACAGAGAGAGAGAGAGATCACAAGTAGTCAGAGCAGCAGGCAGAGAGAGAGGGGGAAGCAGGCTCCCTGCTAGCAGAGAGCCCAATGTGGGACTCCATCTGAGAACTCTGAGATCATGACCTGAGCCGAAGGCAGAGGCTTAACCCACTGAGCCTCCCAGGGGTCCCCTCCTTCAGTTTTTGAGGACAGCTATGCTTATTATAATCTCATTAATATATATCCACATCACAAATTAAATACAATTCATATTTAATAATGTAATTGCAGCTTACAGAATGACAGCATGCTATGGTTATGGAAATGATATACTTTAACATTTTTAGTTTTAGTTATTTTCCTATTTCAAAATAATTTTTTTCTAGGATCTTACTTTTTTCCCCCCAGCCTTGTGAAACTAGTAGTTGCTACATATAAACCAATGGGGTCAATTGGTAAAATCATCCTGGCACATTAAAATGATCTTCAGAATGTGGTCTAAGATATTTGCTGATATCTTTCTTAACCACATTAGCATTCTGTATTCATTCTCCTATAAAATATAATTAGATTTCGGTCAATCGCTGAGTTGAATATAAAGGGCATGTAAAGACTTCTATGGCCTGATACTATGGCACTCGAAGAAATGGCCTCAAAACACCAGAAACTTGAGAAATAACTTCATTTTTAGCTCCTTGCAAATGAAGAGAAGTTATGAGGCACACGCACAGGATTGCCAGTCAGCGTTATCAGAAATGTGTACGTGCATTGTTTAGGCCAGAGCATCATACAGCGTGATAGCTGTGTTTAATGTTTAGATCAAATAGTGGCAGGTGTGCATGCACACACACACACACACACACACACACACACACACTCAGAGCTTTCCTCTGAGCTGCTACTTTAGATAGGTTACTTTGGGAGTCTGAAGGAATATTTATCTCACCTCAACAAATGCCAGTTATATAAGTGCAATTGTTCTATTTCTCCAGTGAATCTGACGTTATTTTTTGAGAATCCTAAAATGCTGCTTGTGGTGCAGCTCGATGATTTTATGGATGTTTAACTGAAGATTGTATCTTTTTTTTGTTCTATGCTCTTAATTCTAAAGGATGGGGCTATGCACGGAAAATGTGCTGTTACTACAGAAACAAACAGATCAATTGAAAGGACACCCTTTGCCTAGAGCATTTGCAGGTCTGACTGTGAAGTTGGATGATGAACTGGAGAAGAGACTTTGAAGGACAGATACGCAGCAACACACACACACACACACACACATTCTTATGAATGCATGTCTTGATGTTATATAGTATTTACTATTCCAGGTGATAAAATGTTTTGTTATTGTTCTTGACACTGACCAACTATGTCATTTCTGAATCTGATATTCCCTCTGTCATTCTTATGATTGGATTCTGGCCGAGTTATCTAATATATCACAGCAGATCCACTACAAGTAAAACTAGAGACTCTGATGGTATCAACATACAAGCAGTTTGTTTTCTTTAGCTATAATAAAGAGGATGCAACTTTCTTTTACCAAAGGCTGAGCTGTTGAAAACTTACAGGTTATTCTGTTGGTGTTCTTGGTGTGATGAGACAGCATCGTGTCATGGCCAAATGTGCGGTTAGGGGGCAAGTGATTCCCAGTGCCATCTCTTACTGCTGAGAAAATCTGGGCAAGTATGTAAAGTCTGTGTTTCAGATTCCTCACTTATACCACGAAGCTAATAATAGTGCTTGTAGGGGTGCCTGGGTAACTCAGTCAGTTGAGTCTGCCTTTGGCTCAGGGCATGATTCCCGAGTCTTGGGATCAAGCCCCACATTCGGCTCTCTGCTCAGTGGGGAGTCTGCTTCTCTCTCTGCCCCTTACCCTGCTCTCGTGCTGTCTCTCTTACTCTCTCTCAAATAAGCAAATAAAATCTTTTAAAAAATAGTACCTGTATCAGAGGGTCAGGTTTCAGTAGGTCAGGATTCAGTAGGTCAGTAACTGCTGAGCACACAGAACAGTGACTAGCAGTATCAGGAATGTGAACCTTTGCTATCCTGTGATTACTTAAAATATACTTTTCATATCCATTAAAACAACCTTTTCACCTTTAATTTTCTTCCTCATGATTTCAGTTGGTAAAAACAAAATTTGAAGCCAGTGACTCATTTATTATGAAAAATTATCTTAAATGTAAAAAAATAATTTCTGGTTACTTGAGCTCAAGAGGTGATAATGAATAGATCATTATGCATGTGGGTAAGGTTTTGCACTGAAAAATAATAGTGGTATCAATGAAAGGAAGCTTAAGATGAATAGGGGCATTTGTAAAATATGCAACTTATTTTTAAATATGAAGACATTAAATTAAAAAGTTGGTCAAGTAAAAATATAAGTGAGAAAAAATATTAACAAACAGCTACTAGAGATCAGCTCTGAACTGGGAAAAAGAAGACTAATTATTTTCTGACCATCTGCCGAGTTTTACAGTTTTGAGTTTGGAGGAAAATAGTAATCTTCATCTTCATGATTTTGAATGTATCATTGATTTTCTCATTTTTAAAGTAAATCATGTACATTGTAGAAAACACAGAAATGTTAAAAAAACATTATAAAGAAAAAATATAATTTTCTTCATAGTTTTATCAATCTGGCATGAATACTGGCAACATTTAAAAATATTTTTATGTGGGGCACCTGGGTGGCTCAATGGGTTAAGCCGCTGCCTTCAGCTCAGGTCATGATCTCAGGGTCCTGGGATCGAGTCCCACATCGGGCTCTCTGCTCAGTGGGGAGCCTGCTTTCCCCCCTCTCTCTGCCTGCCTCTCTGCCTACTTGTGATCTCTCTCTGTCAAATAAATAAATAAAACCTTTAAAAAATATGTTTTTATGTGAAGAAAATATTTCTATGTGAAATTTAATACCTCTTCACAATTTGGATCCCACTGTTAGAAAGGAATGTCATAGCCTAGTTTTATTTTTATTTAAATAGTGTCTAGACTAGAGAAGTTTGTCAAATTTTGCACATAAATATCACCTTTTTAAAATGAAATACTATTTTTATGATGTGTCAATTATAAACATAATTAACTCAATACTGTTGGAATTAAGTGCTCAAGAAGTATAATAGTATATATTAAAATATGTCCTGGGGACACCTGGTGGCTCAGTCAGTTAAGCATCCAGACTCTTGATTTTGGCTCAGGTCTTGATCTCAGGGTCATGGGATCAAGCCCCAAGTGGGACTCCATGCTCAGCAGGGAGTCTGCCTGAGATCCTCTCTCCCCTCCTCCCCACTGCATGTCCCCCCCACCCAAGATGAATAAATAAATATTTTAAAAAATGAATAAAATCTATCCTGGAAATAGCATCTTTTTTTTTTTTTTAAAGAGTTAACTTTCTAAGTATCTGGTGTCTACCCCTAATTTGGGGGTAGAAATTATTTTTGATGAATAGCTTTCAAATAAATGTTGCAGTATTGTTTTTATTGATATAAAATTGATTTATAAGATTATATAACTTTCAGGTATATAACATTATAATTTAACATCTGTATGCCCTACATAGTGATCACTACTGAAGTTTAACTGCCACCAATCACCATGTAATTGACCCTCTTCTCGTTTCACTCACCCCCGTCCCCTTCCCTTCTGGTAAACACCAATCTATTCTCTGTATCTATGAGTTTGTTTTTGTTCTGTTTTATTTATTCATTTTTTTTTTAAGATTCCAGATATGAGTGAGAACATATGTATGGTATTTGTCTTTCTCCATCTAACTTATTTCATTTCGCATAATACCTACAAATTCTGTCCATGTTGTCACAAATTACAAGATTTCATTCTTTTTTATGGCAAGATAGTATTTTATTGTGTGTGTATGTGCGCACGCACGTGTGTGTGTGTGTGTAGACATGCATGTTTATCCATATATATACATGTTTACCCATTTATCTATTTAATGGACATTTAGGTTGTTTCCAGGCTTGGCTGTTGTAAATAATGCTGTGGTGAACACAGAGGTGCATATATCTTTCTGTATCCCCATTTTGTCTCCTTTGGACAAATACCTTCTTTGGATCATACAGTAGTTCTATTCCTAATTTTTGAGAAATCTCCATACCATTTTCCGTAGAGGTGGCACCAGTTTACATTCCCATCAGTAGGGTCAATAGTTCCCTTTACTCTACATCTTCTCCAATACTTGTTTCTTGTCTTTTTAATACTAGTTATTTTATCTGGTGTGAGGTGATATCTTACTGTGTTTTTCATTTGCATTTTCCTGATGATTAGTGATGATTAACACATATGCTTGTAACTTTTGGCCATCTGTAGGTCTTTAGATTAATGTCTGTTCAGATCTTCAGCCAATTTTTAAACTGGATTATTTTTTCTTGTTGTAGAGTTGTATGGGTTCTTAATATAGTTTGGATATCAGTTTTTTGCCAGGTATGTGAATTGCAAAAATCATCTCCCATACAATAGCTTGCCTTTTGGTTTTGATGATGGTGTCTTTTGCTGTGCAGAACCTTTTTATTTTGCCATAATTCTATTTACTTTTTCTTTTGTTTCTTTGCTTTTAGAGCTAGATCCACAAAACTATCATTAAGACCAATATCAAATGCTTACCACTTTGTTTTCTTCTAGCAATTTTATAATTTCAGGTCTTAAATTCATATCTTTAATCCATTTTGACTTAATTTTTGTTTATGGTGTAAGATAGTGGTTGTTTCATTTTTTTTATGTGACTGTCCAGTCTTACTATACTTATTGAAGAGACTGTCCTTTCTCTATTGTATATTCTGGGCTCTTTTGTCATAAAGTAGTTGTCCATGTGTGTGGGTTTAATTCTGGGGTATCAGTTCACTTCCATTGCTCTCTGTCTGTTTTTATGCCGGTACTATACTATTTTGATTGTTACAGTTTTATAGTATAGCTTGAAATTAGGGAGCATGATTCCTTTAGGGGTGTTCTTCTTTTTCAAGATCACTTTAGGGGGAGTCAAGATGGCAGGGAAATAGGAGGAGGCGCCGTTTCAACATGTACCCTAAAGTGAGCTGATTACCTACCAAAGAACTCTGATCATCCATGAAATCAGCCTGAGATCAGAATTATACACGTCTGGATCTCTACAGGAGCAGAAGACCCCAGTGGCAGGTAAAGCAGAGTGGGAACATCAGACTGATATCGGAATATAAACAAAAGGGGGAGGGAGCCACCAGAGGTGATCCATTGGAAAGTAATATCACAATACAAGAGTGCCCTGGTCTGGGGACCAGCATTAACTTGGAATCTGGTTGAAAGCACTCAAAAAAAAAAAAAAAAAAAGAGCAAAGGATCATGGGGGGAAATAGTGGGAATCGGGGCGGTTCGGGACAGGGCCCTAAGTCCCCGGACCCAGGACAGCCTCCCCTGGCGCTGAGCCAGAGGGAGTGAGGCAGAGAAACCAGGTCTTGGTCTCTGAGCCACCAGCGCACCTGAGCCGCCAGCGCACCGGAGAAGAATGAGCGGGGTCTGGCTCCCGTGAGGGACTGGGAGCCTGGCCAGATGGCAATCCTGAAACGTGCATGTCCCACACACTCCCCTGGGAGAGGTGCTCATAAGTGCTAGCCTGGAGCTCTGGCATCTGGAAAAACCAGATATTCCCAGCCCGGGCCAGGGGGAAAATCTCAGTGTGTGATCACTGCTTGGAACTTCTCTGGCGGTCTGGAGCTGCCCAGATAGCCGCCGCAGCCCTGATATTGGGTACAATGAGGAGCTCCTGCATCCCCAGGGACAGTGAGTCAGAACCAACTCTGCCAGCAGCTCTGCAGAGCATTCTGAGGCTTCTCTCTGAGAGGGAGGTCGGGGTGCAGTTTGCTCTCCTCTAAACCTCCCCAAATGATCAAAAGCTGTCAAGGCAAGAGAAAACAGATGAAAGAACATAAAAACCTCCAGAGAACAAAAGCCCGAAAAAACCAGTTTCCTCAGAGCCCACCCCCTTGAGGGTGGCAGGAGAACCTAACTCAGGGAACATCATTGTCTGAAAACCCACGTGGCAGGCCCCTCCCCCAGAAAACCAACCAGGAAGGAAGAAAGAAAAAAAAAAAAAAGAAGACGACAAGAGAACAACCACCATTACTTCATAAATACAACTTTTGTTTTTAACTCTTTACCAATATTCTGGTTCTTTTTTTTTATATACATACAGATAATTTTTTAACCTATTTACCATCACAGTGAAATGTCCAGTACATCAAATCCCTTAATAACCTTCTAACCTGAACTTTTTGATACATACACCCGTGTTTTTCTTTTGCTTTTCTATTTTTTTAATTTTTTTTAAATTTTAACTTAGTTTAGTCTAGTTTATTCTTTTAAAATTTTTATTTTCTAATATACATATAGAGTTAAACTTCAAGGTAATCCCCTTTCCCCAATCAATACTATCCCTATAGGCAAACAAATTTCTAATCCCCCTGTATCTTAGGAAAGTTGATTCCCTTAACAAAAACATCAAGATACATCCAGGAAGAATCAAAATAACCTTCCTTGCCCACACTGAGAATTTATAACCACTCTCCCAACTTTTCCTTCTGCCAGTGTTTCTGTGTATTTGTGTTTGTCCTGATAGTATATAAATCTTATACTTGGGGTTCTTTCTGATGAGGTTCTTCCTTTTTTTTGCTTATGTATATATATATATATATATATATATATATATATATATATATATGTATATATATATATATTCTCTTGTCATATACTTTTATCAGTCTTTTTTTTTGTCTGTTTTTGTATAATTCATAAATCTTAACTTGTGGCCCATTTGGGCTGAGCCTTCTCTTTTATCTTCCCCTTTTCTCTCTCTCTCTTTTTTTCTTTTTCTTTTTCTTTTCTTTTTTCTCTCATTTGGGTGGGGAATCCTGATTACACAGAAGTGTTCCAGGGTGCACCTTGACTGCACCACAGTCAATACATCCAGCTACATCCGTTCATTCATCTCTTACCAAAATGACTAGGAGGCGGAATGCCCAACAGAAGAAAAATACAGAGGATGGACCTTCTGCAACAGAGCTAATGGCTATCAACATAGACAATATGTCAGAAAAGGAATTCAGGCTAACAATTATCCAGGCAATAGCTAGGTTGGAGAAAGCCATGGATGACCAAACAGAATTGATTAGGGCATAACTGAAAGCCACCAGGGATGATGTTCAAAATTCCCTCAATGAAATCCAATCTAATCTAAATTCTCTAAAATCTAGGGTAACTGAGGCAGAAGATAGAATTAGTGATCTGGAGGACAAACAGATAGAGAGAAAGGATCAGAATTATTGGAATCCCTGAAGGGGAGGAAAAAGAAAGAAGTCTAGAAGATATAGTGGAAGAAGTTGTCTATGAAAATTTTCCCAATCTCACGAATGGAAACAACATTCATGTACTAGAGGCAGAGAGATTTCCCCCCAAGATTTTAGATTCTCAAAAGTCCTCGTGACACCTTATAGATAAAATGAGGAATTATGATTCAAGACAGACCCTCTTAAAAGCAGCTAGGACAAAGAAGCTCCTTACATACAGAGGAAAGTCCATTAGAATAATGTCAGACCTGTCCACAGAGACCTGGCAAGCCAGGAAGGGCTGGCAAAATATATTCAGAGTACTAAATGAGAAGAACATGCAGCCAAGAATACTCTATCCAGTAAGACTGACATTCAAAATGGATGGAGAGATAAAGAGTTTCCAAGACTGTCAATGCTTAAAAGACTATGCAACCATCAAGCTGACACTGCAGGAAATATTAAGGGGGGTCTTATAAAAGAGAAAAAATCCTAAGAATACCACTGAACAGAAATATAGAAACAATCTACAGACAGAAAGACTTCAAAGGTAAAACACGATGTCAATCAAAACATATCTATCAATAATCACTCTCAATGTGAATGGCCTAAATGTGCCCATAAAATGACACAGGATTGCAGATTGGATAAAACGACAAGACCCATCCATGTGTTGTCTACAAGAGACCCATTTTGAACCTAAGGATACACCCAGACTGAAAGTGAAGGGATGGAGAAGCATCTTTCATGCCAATGGGCCTCAAAAGAAGGCCGGGGTAGTGATTCTTATATCAGATAAATTAGATTTTAAACTAAAGACTGTAGTCAGAGATACAGAAGGACACTACATAATTCTTAAAGGGACTATCCACCAAGATGATCTAACAATTGTAAATATCTACGCCTCCAATATGGGAGCACCAATTACATAAGAAGACTATTAATCAAGATAAAGAGTCATATTGATATGAATACATTAATAGTAGGAGATCTTAATACGCCTCTCTCAGTAATAGACAGATCATTGAAGCAGAAAATTAATAAAGAAATAAGAGCATTGAATGAAACATTGGACCAGATAGACCTCATAGATATATAGGACCAGATGGACCTCATAGATATATAGATATATACAGAACATTCCACCCTAAAACAACAGAACACTCATTCTTCTCAAGTGCACATGGAACCTTCTCCAGAATAGACCACATACTGGGTCACTAAGCAGGACTCAACTGATACCAAAAGACTGACATTATTCCCTGCATATTCTCAGATCACAATGCTTTGAAATGAGCTCAATCACAAGGAAAAGTTTGGAAGGAACTCAAACACCTGGAAGCTAAAGACCACCTTGCTTAAGAATGCTTGGATCAACCAGGAGATCAAAGATGAATTTAAACAATTCATGGAAACCAATGAGAATGAAGACACTTCAGTCCAAAACCTATGGGATACAGCAAAGGTGGTTCTAAGGGTGAAATACATAGCCATCCAAGCCTAGCTCAAAAATATTGAAAAATCCAGAATACACCAGCTGTCTCTACATCTTAAAGAACTGGAGAATCAACAACAAATCAAACCAACTCCACATGCAAGAAGAGAAATAATCAAGATTAGAGCAGAGATCAATGAGGTAGAAACCAGAGATACATTAGAATGTATCAATGAAACTAGAAGCTGGTTTTTTGAAAGAATCAATAAGATCAATAAACCATTGGCCACACTAATCCAAAAGAAAAGAGAGAAAGCCCAAATTAATAAAATTATGAATGAAAAGGCAGAGATCACAACTAACACCAAGGAAGTAGAAACAGTCATCAGAAGTTATTATCAACAGTTATATGCCAATAAGCTAAGCAACCTAGATGAAATGGATGCATTCCTGGAAAACTATAAACTCCCAAAATTGAACCAGGAAGAAACTGACAACCTGAATAGACCAATCTAGTAACGAGATTGAAGCAGTGATCAAAAACCTCCCAAAAAACAAGAGCCCAGGACCTGACAGATTCCCTGGGGAATTCTACCAAACTTTCAATGAACAAATAACACCAATTCTCCTGAAGCTGTTTCCAAAAATTGAAGCAGAAGGAAAATTTCCAGACTCTTTTTATGAAGCCAGCATTACCCTGATCCCCAAACCGGGTAAAGACCCTATCAAAAAGGAGAATTTCAGACCAATATCACTGATGAATATGGATGCAAAGATTCTCAACAAGATCCTAGCAAACAGGATCCAGCAGCACACTAAAAAGATTATCCACCATGACCAGGTGGGATTCATCCCTGGGTTACAAGGATGGTTCAACATTTGCAAATCGATCAATGTGATAGAACAAATCAATAAGAGAAGAGAGAAGAACCACATGGTCCTCTCAATTGATGCAGAAAAAGTATTTGACAAAATCCAGCATATGTTCCTGATTAAAATGCTTCAAAGTATAGGGATGGAGGGAACATTCCTGAACATCATAAAATCTATCTATAAAAGACCCACAGCAAATATCATCCTCAATGGGAAAAAGCTTTCAGCCTTCCCATTGAGATCAGGAACACCACAAGGATGCCCACTCTCACCACTCTTGTTCAACATAGTATTAGAAGTCCTAGCAACGGCAATCAGACAACAAAGAGAAATAAAGGTATCCAAATTGGTAATGAAGAAGTCAAACTCTCTCTCTTCACAGATGACATGATTCTTTATATGGAAAACCCCAAAGACTCCACCCCCAAACTACTAGAACTCATACAGCAATTCAGTAACGTGGCAGGATACAAAGTCAATGTACAGAAATCAGTGGCTTTCTTGTACACTAACAATGAAAATACAGAAAGGGAAATTAGAGAATCAATTCCATTTACTATAGCACCAAGAACCATAAGATACCTGGGAATAAACCTAACCAAAGAAGTAAAGGATCTGTACTCGAGGAACTACAGAACACTCATGAAAGAAATTGAAGAAGACACAAAAAGATGGAAGACCATTACATGCTCTTGGATTGGAAGAACAAACATTGTTAAAATGTCTCTATTGCCTAGAGCAATCTATACTTTTAATGCTGTTCTGATCACAACTCCACCGGTATTTTTCAAAGAGCTGGGGCAAATAATCCTAAAATTTGTATGGAATCAGAAGAGACCCCGAATTGCTAAGGAAATGTTGAAAAACAAAAACAAAACTGGTGGCATCATGTTACCTGATTTCAAGCTTTACTACAAAGCTGTGATCACCAAGACAGCATGGTACTGGCATCAAAACAGACACATAGACCAGTGGAACAGAGTGGAGAGCCCAGATATGGACCCTCAACTCTATGGTCAAATAATCTTCGACAAAACAGGAAAAAATTTACAATGGAAAAAGACAGTCTCTTCAATAAAGGGTGCTGGGAAAACTGGACAGCTATATGTAGAAGAATGAAACTCGAACATTCTCTTACACCGTACACAGAGATAAACTCGAAATGGACAAAAGACCTCAACGTGAAACAGGAATCCATCAGAATCCTAGAGGAGAACATAGGCAGTAACCTCTTCGATATCAGCCACAGCAACTTCTTTCAAGTTATGTCTCCAAAGGCAAAGGAAACAAAAGTGAAAATGAACTTTTGGGACTTCATCAAGATCAAAAGCTTCTGCACAGCAAAGGAAACAGTCAACAAAACAAAAAGGCAACCCACGGAATGGGAGAAGATATTTGCAAATGACAGTACAGACAAAAGGTTGATATCCAGGATCTATAAAGAACTTCTCAAACTCAACACACACAAAACAGATAATCCTATCAAAAAATGCGCAGAAAATATGAACAGACACTTCTCCAATGAAGACATACAAATGACTATCAGACACATGAAAAAATGTTCATCATCACTAGCCATCAGGGAGATTCAAATTAAAACCACATTGAAATACCACCTGACACCAGTTAGAATGGCCAAAATGAGCAAGACAGAAAACAACGTGTGTTGGAGAGGATGTGGAGAAAGGGGAACCCTCTTCCACTGTTGGTGGGAATGCAAGTTGGTGCAGCCACTTTGGAGAACAGTGTGGAGATTCCTCAAGAAATTAAAAATAGAGCTTCCCTATGACTCTGCAATTGCACTTCTGGGTATTTACCCCAAAGATACAGATGGAGTGAAAAGAAGAGCCATCTGTACCCCAATGTTTATTGCAACGATGGCCACGGTCACCAAACTGTGGAAAGAACCAAGAGGCCCTTCAACGGATGAATGGATAAGGAAGATGTGGTCCATATACATGATGGAGTATTATGCCTCCATCAGAAAGGATGAATACTCAACTTTTGTAGCAACATGGACGGGACTGGAAGAGATTATGCTGAGCGAAATAAGTCAAGCAGAGGGAGTCAAGTATCATATGGTCTCACTTATTTGTGGAGCATAACAAAGAACATGGAGGACATGGGGAGATGGAGAGGAGAAGGGAGTTGTGGGAAACTGGAAGGGGAGATGAACCATGAGAGACTATGGACTCTGAAAAACAACCAGAGGATTTTGATGGGGCGGGGGTTGGGAGGTTGAGGAACCACGTGGTGGGTAATAGGGAGGGCAAGTGCTGCATGGAGCACTGGGTGTGGTGCAAAACAATGAATACTGTTACGCTGAAAAAAAAAAAAAGATCACTTTAGCTATTCATTCTTCTGTTTTCTTCTGTTTTTCCATACAAATTTTGGATTTCTTTGTTTCAGTCCTCTGAAAAATGCCATTGGCATTTTGATGGGGATTGCACTACATCTGTAGATCGCTTTAGGTAGGCTGTATGGGCATTTTAACAATAGTCTTTCATTCCACGAGTATTGAATATTTTTTCATTTATTTGTTATTTAATTTCTCTCATTGGTTTCTTATTAATTTCAGTAAACAGCTCTTCTACCTCCTCGGTTAAGCTTATTACAAGATATTTTATTCTTTTTGATGCAATTGTAAATTGGATTGCTTTCTTAATTTCTCTTTTTGTTATCTTTTTACTAGTGTATTGAAACAGTGATTTTCTGTATGATGATTTTGTATGCTTCTAGTTTGTTGATTTCATGTATTAGATCTAAAAGTTCTTAAATTCTAAAGTTTTTAATAAATTGATTTCTTGTATTTCTAAAAGATTTATTAGTTATAAAATTTTTAAAGACTTTAGGGTTTTCTATGTACAATATAATGTCACCTGCAAATAGTGACAGTTTTACTTGTTTACTGATTTGGATGTTCTTAACTTTTTTTTCTTTCCTAATTGCTCTGTCTAGGACTTCAGTACTACATGGAATAAACATGAGAGTGAGAATCTTGTTCCTGTTCTTAGAAGAAAATTTTTCAGCTTTTCACTACTGAGTATGATTTAACTATAGGTTTTATAATATGGCCTTTAATATGTTTAGGTGCTTTACCTCTCTACCTACTTTGTTGAAAATTTTAATCTTAAATGGTTATTGAATTTTGTCAAATATTTTTCTGCATCTATTATGATCATATGATTTTTTTCTTTATTTATTAATGTGGTGTATTGCATTGATTAATTTGCAGATGTTCAATTACCCTTACCTTCCTGGATCAAATCCCACTTGATCATGGTGTATGATCCTTTGAATATAATATGGTTTGCAAATATTTTATTGAGGATTTTTGTGTCAATGTTCATTAGTTATATTGGCTTATAATTAGTGTGTGTGTGTGTGTGTGTGTGTATGTGTGTGTGTGTGGTGTCTGTGTGTTTTTGATATCAGGGTAATGCTGGCCTCATAAAATGAATTTGGAGGCATTTTCTTTTCTTCAATTTTTTGAAGAGTTTGGGAAGGATAGGTTTTTAAGTCTCCCAGTGTACTACCCACTGGTAGAATTCTACCCACTGGTAGAATTTACCAGTGAAAACTTCCATTCCTAGACTTTTGTTTGTTGGAAGGTTTCTGATTACTGATTAAATCTCCTTACAAGTAATCTGTCTATTCACATTTTCCATTTCTTCATGTAAATCTTAGAAGACTGTTTCTAAAAATCTTTCTTCTAGTTTGTCCAATATGTTGGTATACAATTATTCAGAGTAGTCTTTTATGAACCTTTTTTCCCCCTGGGGTGTCAGTTGTAACATCTATTCTTTCATTTCTGGTTTTATTAGAACCCTCTCTCTTTTTTCCTTAGTCTAGCTAAAATTTTGTTAAATTTGTTTATCTTTCAATGAACCAGCTCTTAGTTTCATTGATCTTTTCTATTGCCTTTTTAATATTTCCATTTATTTACACTCTGATCTTTTTTGTTTCATGAAGTAAGCCTGTATTGCTATGATTTTCCCTTATAGAACAGTTTTTGCTACATTCCAACAATTTTGTTATGTCTTATTTCTGTTTTCATTTGTCTCTAGGTATTCTTTGTTTTCTCCTTTGATTTTCTTGGTACTCATTGGTTTTTCAGTAGCATGTTGTTTAATCTCCCCATTTTTGTCATTTTCCAGTTTTATTCTTGTAATTGATTTCTAGTTTTGTACTACTGTGGGTAGAAAAGATGCTTTATATAATTTCAGTCTTTGAATGTATTAGCATGTGATCTGTCCTGGAGTATGTTCCATGTGCACTTGAGAGGAGTGTGTTTCCTGTTGTTCGTGGGTACAATGTTCTATATATATCTATTAAGTCTATCTGGTCTAATTTGTCATTTAAAGCTGGTGTTTCCTTATTAACCTTCTATTTGGATGATTTATCCATTGATGGAATAGGGTGCTAAAGTCTCCTACTATTATTATATTGCTGTCAGTCTCTTCCCTTAAATCCATTAATACTGGATTTATATATTTTGATGCTTCTATATTATTTTGGTCCATATGTACTTAGAAATGTTCTGTCCTTATGTTGGAATGACCCTTCATCATTACAAAATCCCCTTCTTTGTCTATTATTACAGTCTTTGTTTTAATGTTTATTTCATTGGCTATGATTTCAGCTATACCAGTTTTTTGTTTGTTTCCATTTGCCTTGGATATGTTTCTCCATCCCTTCATTCTCAGTCTGTATGTGTCCTTACCTCTGAAGTGACTTTCCTGTAAGCAGCATATAGATGGGTCTTGTTTTATCCTTTCAGTCACTCTGTGTCTTGATTGGAGAATATAGTCCATTCACATTTATTTATTTATTTATTTATTTTTTTAAAGATTTTATTTATTTATTTGACAGACAGAGATCACAAGTAGGCAGAGAGGCAGGAAGAGAGAGAGAGAGGGGGAAGCAGGCTCCTCGCTGGGCAGAGAGCCTGAAGCGGGGCTCGATCCCAGGACCCTGGGACCATAACCTGAGCTGAAGGCAGAGGCTTAACCCACTGAGCCACCCAGGCACCCTGTCCATTCACATTTAAAGCAAGTATTGATAGGTATGTACTTATTGCCATTTTGTTAATTGTTTTCTGGACATTTTTATAGTTCCTCTCTGATTTGTTTCCTCTTCTCTTTTATCTTCCCTTTTGGTTTCATGGCTATCTTCAGTGTTATGTTTAAATTATTTTCTCATTTTCTTTTGTTATATTTAATACAAGTTTTTGCACTGCATTGTGGTTACCATGAGGCTTGCATATACATTCCCGTGTGTATAATGGTCTCTTTGGAGTTGATAGAAACTTAATTTTGAACACATTCCAAACCTTTACTTTTTTCTCTCTGACCTATGTTTTGTATTTTTGATATTACATTTTACATTTTTTATTTCATGTGTCCTCTAACTGATGATTATAGTTTTAGTTAATTTTACTAGTTTTGTCTTTTAACCTTCATACCTGGTTTGTAAGTGATTAGTCTACTACATTTACTATATATTTACCTTTTCTAGGAAAATTTTCACTTTCTTGTTTTCTTGTTATTAATTAGCACTATTTCTTTTCAGTTTGGAAAAGTCCTTTTATTATTTCCTGTAGGGCCAGTTTAGTGCTTTTGTTTGTCTGGCACACTCTTAATCTTTATTATTATTATTATTATTATTATTTATTTTTTATTAAAATTAAATTTTTTATTATTAAGATTAAATAATCTTTTATTATTATTATGAATGATAACCTTGCTGGGTAGAGAATTCTTAGATAGAAGTCTTTTTCTTTCAGCGCTTTGAAAATGTCATGGCATTCTGGTATGGTAAGTTTCCACTGAGAAAAATCTCCTCATAGCCTTATGAGATTTCACTAGAATGTAATAAGTTGTTTTTCTCTTGCTGATTTCAAGAGTTTCTCTTTAACTTTCACTTATTTTAAATATGTGCCATGGTTTGTATTTGAGAATTCTCTGGGGTTCCTAGACCTGTATACCTGTTTTCTTCTCCAGATTAGGCAAGTTTTCACCTCTTTTTCACATAAGTTTTCTGGCCCTTTCTGTATTTCTTCTCTTTCTGGGACCTGTATAATCTGAATATTATTCTGGTTAATGTTGTCCAAAATCTCCCTTAATTTGTCTTCATTTTTTTAAAAAAAATCTTTTTTATTTCTTTTTTTTTTTCCCCCCTGCTCTGCCTGGGTGAGTTCTTCTGCTTTGTTTTCCAGCTCACTGATCTAGACTTTGGCTTCATCCTGTCTGTTGTTGAACCCCCCTAGTGTATTTTTATAGTTCAGTTGTATTCTTCAGCTCTATAATTTCTCTTTGTTCTCGTTCCCCCATGTGAGGATAAGAAGTTGGTCAGACTCCTGATGAAGGTCTTCACCTGAACCTACCCATGCTGATACCCTGTTCTTAGATTTTCAGCCTCCCGAGCTGGGAGAAATATATTTCTGTTGATGATAAGCCAGCCAGTCTAAGGTACATTGTTATAGTAGTCGGAACTAAGATATACATGGTTACTTTTAATTTGCATTTTTAAAAAGATTTTAGTTAATTAATTATTTATTTAGAAAACTCTAGAAAGGGGATGGGTAGAGGTAGAGGGAGATACAGAATCCCAAGCAGATTCTGTGCTGAGCACAGAGACCCACACAGGCTCCCTCTCATGACTCTGAGATCATTACTTGAGCCAAAATCAAGAGATGGTCGCTTAACCAACAGAGCACCCAGGCACCTCTCAAATTGCGTTTCTTTCATTACTAAGTAAATTTAATTTTAAAGTGATTTTGATGACTTGTCTTTCTTCTTTCTAGAATTTTTTGCTTATGCCTTCCTGTTTTTCTTTTGTGGCATACATCATTTTTATTGGTTGTATATGTACCTTATATAGGTTATGTAAATTGCAACTTTTCTCTCAATATTCCCCAAAAGTAGACTTTTGGACTCAGTGCAACTAAGGAGTATATTTCCCAGCCCTCTTGGTAGCTAGATAAGACCATGTAACTAAACTGTAACCGATGAGATGTGGATGAAATTGTGCTATGAAGTTTTAGGCTCTGCTTTAAAGGGGAATATTATGGCTTTTTCTTCCTTTCCCAGAGTGGAAACTCTTATTCATATGACTTTTTTTATCAGTTGATTTTCTTGATTTTTAGTTGAAAAATACATTTGTAAGTAACAATATTCTATTTTCCTCCTGAAATTAATGGAATTTATTTTTTTTAAGATTTTATTTTTATTAATCTGACAGAGATCACAAGTAGGCAGAGAGGCAGGCAGAGAGAGAGGGGGAAGCAGGCTCCCTGCGGAGCAGAGAGCCTGATCTGGGGCTCAATCCCAGGACCCTGGGATCACAACCCAAGCTGAAGGCAGAGGCTTTAACCCACTGAGCCACCCAGGCACCCCTGAAATTAATGGAATTTAAAACAATGTCCTCTGGATTGTCTTAGTGAGCATGATGGCAACTTGAGGCCTCAGATACCTGTGTTGAGAAAAGAACTGTAATGTTTAATCACTAATTGGATTTTCAAATAAAGTGGTTAATATAAAAGAACAAAAAATAATTATAGAAAATCCAGGTAGTGTTAAATATTTTGATAATAGACAACTTTTCCTTGTCCCTGAAAATATGCCTCTTCAGTATGGCTTTTCTTATGGTTTCTTAAGAAAACATTATGTATCATGTTATGGTTGTGTCTTTGTATTGTATTTCAAGTGTATATCACTTAGATAATTAGGGATATTTGTTCAGTTATAAATGTCTCTTCAGCATCTATTAGGATGAGTCTATGTTTTTTCTTTTAACCAGTTGGTATGATCAGTACCTTTATAATATTTTTATTGTTGAATGACATTTACAGCACTAGAATTTATCTGGGAATTATTATTTTAATGTATTATAGAATTTGATTTGGTGATATTTTACTTACCTTTTTGTATATGTCCTCTTAAATGAAATTGATAGTTTTTTTTCATTTTGTGCCCATTTTGTTGGATTTTTATTTTTAGAATATGTTTTATGCAAAAATTGAGATTGTGTTTTGTATTTCTAAGCTCTGGGAAAAATATTTGTACCTAAAACTACCTATACCTGGTGCATTACCTGGAACTAATATTTTTTATCAACATAAATTCTTTTTCACACTTACTGGTTTATTGTTGAAATATTTTTGCTTGTAAAATTCAATTATCATATATATATCTTAATTTTTTAGCTTAGAGTTTCATAAAGTAGTCTTTCAGACCTTATACCTTTTCTGTATCCAATTTATCACTTTCCTTACTCATTGGTTTTTCCTCTTGCTTTACTTGATGAAAGATTCTCTGTCTGACATACTTTGTTCCAACTATGCAAGAAAGGAGGAAGTTCTAAATAACACCATGGTTATTTTTACTTTGCTCATAGTAAATTTCTCCCCCAACTTTCTGAAACAGAATGTCCTAGAATCTTCTGTTAGTGTTTCCTATTATGTGGGATTGGATAGGAGCTCTTGCTGGCTAGTTGTCTAGGACTCCTTGCCTCTTTCATTCTGATCCCATGTGTGCTCTCTGAAGCAATAATTCTTCAAAATTTGTGAGAGTGCATAAGAACCCGGTTAATTTTCAGTGATGAACAAGGTTTTACTTATTTTTATATTTACTTGTTGCTTTTATCAAATATCTGTGATGGTGGTGGGGAGTTATTATAGCAAGGGTTTGGGGAAGAAGTTAGATACTTTGCTTGCTTACATAGCCATTTTCTCAGGATTTCCACACTTAACTTTTCAAAACAACTCAAGTCAATTTTGGAGCATAGAGTCAAACTCATTTTTTTAAAAGATTTACTTATTAGAGAGAGCACAGAGGTGAGGATCGGGGCGGGGGGAGAGAAAGAGAGTCTTAAACAGACTCCATGGGGAGCACAGAGCCCTACAGAACTCAATCTCATGATCCTGAGATCAAGACCTGAGCCCAAACCAAGAGTCAGATTCTTAATTGACTGTGACATCCAGGTTCCTCAAACTTGGTTTTTCCCTAAGTATCCAATTTTTCCAGCACAATTTCCCACATGATCTTATCCATTTTGAATTGGGTGGTGATGCTTCTTATATCATATACTAATTTAGGTTCCATTCAGAGTTTTCTTCTTTGCATTATTTTTGTGCTAGGCATGTGATAGCTTCATAATATGCATGACATTGAATCTAATTTTAAAAGACAGACTCCTCTGCATTTTTTTTTAAGATTTTATTTATTTATTTGACAGAGAGAAATCACAAGAGAGGCAGGCAGAGAGAGAGGAAGGGAAGCAGGCTCTCCGCCGAGCAGAGAGCCCGATGTGGGACTCGATCCCAGGACCCTGAGATCACGACCCGAGCTGAAGGCAGCGGCCCAACCCATTGAGCCACCCAGGCGCATGCTCCTCTGCATTTTTATAACACATTTTATGCTGTCCTGTTCTACACGTTTCTCTCCACTAGATTTACGTCCCTGGAGGGCTCATTTAATCTAGACTTCCCTGTGCTAGCACAGGGTCTTTCAAGTCATGAGTGCTGTGATGGTCAGTTTTATATGTCATTTACCTGATTATACTACTCAACTACTCAAGCAAACACTTGTTGCTGTGAAGGTATTTTATAGATGTGGTTAACATCTACCAACAGTTGATGTTTAGGAAGGGAGATTATCCTTAACAATCTAGGTGGGCCTCATCGAATCATTTGAAAGCCTTAAGAGAAAAACTGATGTTTCCTGAGGAAGAAGAAACCTCTGGTGGTGTGGACGGCAGTGTTAAGTTCTGCCACAGAGTGTCTAATCAGCCTTAAAGACTTCTGACTTGCCAGTCCTATAATCAAGTAAGCCAATTCCTTGGTTTCTTTGTCTTTCCTTCTCTTTCTCTTTCCCTTCCTTCTTTCTTTCCTCCCTCCCTCCACAACCCCCTGTTACCTCCTACTTTTTTCTTTATTTCTCTCGTGTGGTACCCTGACTGACATAGAGGCCTATAAATGTTTCTTGAGTAACAAACAATATTTTTTCCTCTGAATCTTTTAAACTTCACTGATGTAATCTACTGCATAAAAAGTCAAATACTAGGGGCGCCTGGGTGGCTCAGTGGTTTAGGCCTCTGCCTTTGGCTCAGGTCATGATCTCGGGGTCCTGGGGTCGAGCCCCACATCGGGCTCTCTGCTTGGTGAAGAGCCTGTTTCTCCCTCTCTCTCTGCCTGCCTCTCTGCCTACTTGTGATCTCTGTCTGTCAAATAAATGAATAAAATATTAAAAAAAAAAAGTCAAATACTAGTCTCTCGTCTTACATATTGTGAAAATTCGTAGTACTAGCATTAGGATTTAAGGAGGAGAAAAAAGGTATTTTTCCCACTCACTATGACACTAAGTTAACGTATGCCAACAACACCTTCTGTCTGTACCAGCCAACAGCAAGAAAAAAAGTGTATCACGTCCTTCTGAGATGAGATGACAATCATTCATAAGTAAATGAAAGCAAAGAGTTTATTTCGTATAACCTCTGTTGCAATGTATTTCTTGTGCTACTGCCACAAACTCCCTATTATACTAGTGGATTGCTGAATAAGAGAATGAGGATATTCACTCTGGCATAAATTTCTCTCCATGGGTGTCTTCTCTCAGCAGCCTGGAAATTCAGAAGAGTGTTGTTTACATCTTTTATGATAAGAAGATAAAGCATGTGTTTTACTGATTCACAGAAATAGATTCCCAAAAATTACTTTCATTATTTTCTAGGGAACACAATTTTATGTGAGAAACAATTCTGGGAGTTGAGATACCATTTGCTTCTCTTTTTAGATTAAACACCAGACTCCTGTGGATATGCTGTGTTTTCTCTTCCAGTATAGGTTCACATTAATGCATATCCATTCTGAAACTCATCGGTATGGCATCTTTTAACTAAAAAACTATTCCAGCAATGCTGAAAACTCAAATGACTGTTCTGTGAATGTAGGCACATTATCAGAAATTGCTGTCACTAGTGCTACACAAATGGGTACACAGAGCATTAAACTTGTTCTTGCTCTCTTTTCCTGCAGTTGTAATGACATGCTGAAATACTGCTTAAGGAATGATTATTGGAGGATAAAATCAATATCTCTTCACTTTTGCCAATCTTCAAAAGAAATCAATTAAGGAATAGTAAAATAGTTATTAGCTTTACTCTGCATTTTCTCCAAGCTTAATAATAAGCTATTCTTGCTTCAGAAAAAAGGCATTAGCATCAGCCCCGTTACTAAGTACAGAATGACACATTTCTTTAACTACATTCATGTGGTTTATTGTTTGTTTTTGTACTGAATCTGTTTACCTTATGCCTGTGTTTGTGTGTGTGTGTATGAAACTTTCTGTGTGCTAAATGTCCTGTTAATTGAATATAGTATATGAAAATTATGCATTGCTTCTTAATTTGAAAAGAGAGCATTTTTTCAATTCCTTGCAAGTTATTTTCTATACTATAAGTCTATTATTTCTATAAGTCCTATATAGATTAATTAGAGCTTATAAGCATAAAAGAACTTAAAGGTATAGGTGTATGAATGTTGTGTGTGTGTGTGTGTGTGTGTGTGTGTGTGTGTTTGGGAGAAAATTTATTAAACACACAAAGTATTAGCTATTGGAAGTGTTATTTTAAATTTTTTTTTGATCATATGTCTCACAGTTTTTTAGAAGATTTTATTTTTGTGAAAGAGAAACTCTCTCAGCACCAGTGGTGGGGAGGGTCAGAGGGAGAAGCAGACTTCCCGCTGAACAGAGCCTGATGTGGGGGCTCAGTCCCAGGACCCTGGCATCATGTCCTGAGAAAAGGCAGATGCTTAACTGAGTGAGCCCCCCAGGCACCCTGCTTCACAATTTTTATGTCATTTTTGACATGCTGCAAGGTTACAAGTGTTCTCTTAATTATTCATAACTTTAGATAGGAATACAAAATGAGACAATCTTCTGCGAGACAAGTAGGCAGCCCAAAGTACCAAATTTACATTTGATCTAAAATGCACACACTCTAGATATATGTTTAAACATGTATACATATATACTAAGCTATTTTGTCTTGATTAGAATATTTAATTTTATTCATTTATTAATTTGGTAACCTTTCTCATTTTTATTTCCCTTGAGCTTCACTTCTATGCTTTGTCCACAGTCATTTTCTTGAATTATACTATAATTCCAGAATCTCCTCTTTCATAAATTCAATAATCAACATTCAGATCGCATTCATTGCATATGTCAGTGGCATTTGACAGTATCAGTTATTCTTCTGTCTTTAATTATATGGCATCCAGAGCAACTTTTGCTCTTGATTTTTCCCTCTTCACTGATTACTCCCCATATTATTTTCCCACTGCTGCATAATAAATTACCAGAAAAATAGTGGCTTAAAATAACAACCATTTATTATCTTACAGTTTCTGTAAGTCACAAATGTAGCTCAGAGTCTCATAAGACTGAAACTAAAGTGTTGATGAGGCTATATTGTCATCTTGAGATTTGACTGGGGAAGAACCCACATCTATGCTCATTCATGTCAGAACTCATTTCAGGTGGTTGTATGACTGAGGTCCTTGTTCTCCTGTTGGCTGTCAGTTTGGGGTTGCTCCCGTTCTTAAGTTGTTCCCTAGACCTTGGAATGTAGCCCTCTCATAAACTTGTCTCAAAACATGGCTGTGGGATTCTTGAAGATTAATGGGAGACTTTCTCTCTTTAAATCTCCTCTGAATAGTTCCCTTTGAGGATGAATGATCTAGAGTCCCTTAAAGTGTTTGCTTGATTAGATTGGGTCCACACAGGGTAACCTCCCTTTGATTAAGTTTTAGTCTACTGACAAAGGACCTTAATTGTATTTGTAAACTCCCTTTACTTTTGCCATATGATGTAACTTAAACATGGGGGTAAAATTGTGTCACAGTCAAGGGGAATGGATTATGCAGGCTTGGTGCATGAGGGAGTAGGAATCTTGTAGGCTTTCTTAGAATTGCAGCTTATCAGTGGGATAGTCCAAGATGGTGGAGAAGTGGGAGACCTTAGTTTTGTCTGGTCCCAGGAATTCAGCTAGATAGCTATCAGATCATTTTGAACACCTGCAAAGATATAAGAGATCTAAGAGATCTAAGAAGAGATCTCAACCAGAGATCTAAGAAAAGAATAACTACAACTCTACAAATAGAAAAGGGACCACTTTCTGCAAGAATGAAAACACAGAAAAACTCACCTCAAAGAAGAGAACCAGAGACAGTATTGACTACCAGGGACCTAGTCAGTACAGACATAAGCAAAATATCAGAACTAGAGTTAAGAATGACGATTATAAAGGTAATAGCTGGGTTTGAAAAAGACATAGAAGACACTAAAAATATCTTTCTGGAGAAATAAAAGAACTAAAATCTAATCAAGTCAAAATCTAAAAAGGTTATTAATGAGATGCAATAAAAACGGAGGCTCTGTTAAGATAAATGAGGTAGAAGAGAGTTAGTGATACAGAAAACAAAATGATGGAGAATGAAAAAGCTGAGAAAAAGAGAAACAGCTCAAGCATGAGGGGAGAATTTGAGAGATAAGTGATAACATAAAGTGAAACAATATTAAAATAATTGGGATCCTAGAAGAAGAAGAAACAGAGGGGGGGCAGAAGGTATGTTGGAGCAAATTATAGTTAGTAGTCCTAAGAGGGAAGTATATTGCAATATAAGCCTTTCTCAAGAAATAAGGAACATCTTAAATACACAATCTAACACACCCAAAGGAACTGGAAAAAGAACAGTAAATAAAGCCTAACCCAGCAGGAGAAGAAAATTAGTAAAGATTAGAGCAGAAATCAATGAAATAGAAACCAGAAGACCAGTGGAACAGATCAATGAAACTAGGAGCTGTTTCTTTGAATGAATTAATAAGATTGATAAACCCCTGGCCAAACTTACCAAAAAGAATAAAGGACCCAAATAAATAAAATCATGAACAAAAGAGGAGAAATCTCAAACAACACTGAAGAAATACAATTATAAGAACATATTATGGACAACCATATGTTGACAAATTAGGCAATCTGGAAGAAATGAATGCATTCCTAGAGCTGTATAAACTACCAGAACTGAACCAGGAAGAAATAGAAAACCTAAACAGACCCATAACAACAAGGAAATTGAAGAAGCAATGAAAAATCTCCCAACAAAGAATCCAGGGCCGGGGCGCCTGGGTGGATCAGCGGGTTAAGCTGCTGCCTTCGGCTCAGGTCATGATCTCAGGTCCTGGGATCGAGTCCCACATCGGGCTCTCTGCTCAGCAGGGAGACTGCTTCCCTCTCTCTCTCTCTCTCTCTGCCTGCCTCTCTATCTACCTGTGATCTCTCTCTGTCAAATAAATAAATAAAACCTTAAAAAAAAAAAAAAAAGAATCCAGGGCCAAATGACTTCCCAGAGGAATTCTACCCAACATTTAAAAAAGAAGTAATACCTATTCTTCTGAAGCTGCTTCAAAAAATAGAAAGGGAAGGAAAACTTCCAAACTCTTTTATGAGGCCAGCATTACCTTGATCCCAAAACCAGACAAAGACCCCACCAAAAATGAGAATTATAAATCAATATCCCTGATGGACATGGATGCAAAAATTCTTACCAAGTTACTAGCCAATAGGATCCAACAGTACATTAAAAGGATTATTCACCACAACGAAGTGGGACTTATTCCAGTTCTGCAAGGGTGGTTCTACATCCGAAAATTAATGTGATACACTACATAAATAAAGTAAAGGACAAGAACCATATGACCCTCTCAATAGATGCAAGAAAAGCATTTGACCAAGTACAGTATCCTTTCTTGATTAAAACTTTTCAGTGTAGGGATAGGGATAAATACTTCAATATCATAAAAGCCATATCTGAAAAGCCCACAGTGAATATCATTCTCATTGGGGAAAAACTGAGAGCTTTTCCCTGAAGGTCAGGAATCTAGGGGACCGAACAGTGAATGAGAACATAACTTAGGTATGCATTTCTGTGCTATTTTGTGGTATTACAACTAAAACATCTCCAACTTCACAGGGGGCCTCAGTGCTTTTTGGGGAGTAAGTTTACTTGTCTATTCTAAGTCCTTCTCTTTTTCTGATATAAATTCCTTTAAACCTTTGTCATTCTTTTAAAGTTCTGTACACTGGTGAAAGTCGCCCCAAACAGGAGATGCCTTTGCTTCTTACCTAGTATCTCATGCCCCCTACATGTTTGCATATATTCATGAATATTCATTGAACTCTTTTCCCCAGGCTCAGATAAGTAATCTTTCAATTATCCTGCATTTCCTCTATATTTTCAATGTTTTCCTTGCCAGTGGCTCTTTCCCTTAGCTGATAAACATGCACAAATCTATTGCATCGACAAACAAGCAAAGAAAAGGACACACCTTTTTGTCCTTGAGTACCTTTCTGCTTGCTGCCTTGATTTTCTTATTCATTGCACAATCAATCATCTTGAAAGAGTGGTTTTATTTACCCTGTTTATTTCCTGACCTTCCCTTTATTGCACAACTCTCTAAAATCAGGCTTCTACTCCCACAGTGCTGTTAAACTTCTCACTCTCTAAAGTCACTAACAATGGCTAAATTGCAAAATCCAATGGCCATTTTTCAGATCTCTCCTACTCCCATCTGACTACATCAGTTACTTCTTTCTTTTTGAAACAATGTAATTCCTTGGCTGTTGTTCTACTTTTACTTCTCTGATTACTTTTCATTTCCTTAGAAATTTATTTCCTCATTTTGTGCCTCCTAGTTTTTTTGTTTCTTTATCATTATATACAGTTATTTCCTCATCTCTTCCCACAGCTTTAACTATGTTGAAAAAGCTGATAGTGAATTTACTTTTTAGATCTCTCTCAAAATTCTAGATCCTAATTTTAAAACTAGATATCAGATAAACCCCCAAAACTTAATTTATCCCTGCTAACTCCTTGTCTTTTTCCCTCACACCATATTTGTCCTTCTGTAATGCTGATCTTGGCTATTTACTTAGTCCCAAAGCCAAAAAATTACTGGAAATCTTCATTTCTATTCAAACATGTATTTCTCAGTATCTGTTATGGGCCATGTATGGACTGTGCTGAGTGCTGGTAGTACATTAATGAGCCGAAGAGATGTACATGTTTTTCTGCCATCCTGGAATTTACATTCTGTTGGGAGAGACAAAAACAGGTAATTAATAAAAACAGAAATTACAACTTTGGTAATTTTAAAAGAAATCACACTCAGCTGTCAGGGAGTAACAGTGAAAAGATGAGTCTGGCTAGAGCTATGGGATAGACATTTTGGGATAATGAATATACTCTTAGTGGACAGGATGCCATGTATATAGGCTCAGAATCACGCAAGTATTTGGCCTGTTTTAGGGCCTGACCAGTCTCAAGTAATAGAGTATCATTAGTCTACCAGAGAGATTACCTGAATTAACTCCTGCCTGCCTTTCATGCTTATGGAAATTAAATCTTAAAGGAAACTCAACTCTTCCAGTCCCCCATCCCACATCTTACAAAAGTTTGTACTTCTGTGGCTCTGATACCATCTTCCCATGCCCTAATCTCTCTAATTTTTTTCCCTGTGATTTCTGGAACCCATGATTAATGATTAGCCCAATGCCATGTATCTTAAACCTCCTGTCCAAATGTTCCTCATACCTTCTTGCTCTAATCTAAACTGAATTATATTGATTCTACCATTTATCCGGAAGTCCTGAAAGCGATGGCTCATTTCTTCATATCTCGACTACAGTGGAGGATGGAGGGGCATAGATGTTAAGTGTGCTCCTCATTGCTACCTCTGTCTTGTGTTCCTCTCTTCTTTCCTTCTCACCCCATCTCTCTAGTCCCATTGAAACTCATGTTATGAGATTGTATAACTCTTGACGCTGCTTTAGTAGTTTCCAGATTATTAGGACATCATTTCTCAAATTGCCAGTGTCTTGACTGTCTCACCGCCAATTTGCATTCTCTCCAAGTCATATTTTAGCCATGTTGGTGGTGTGGTAGAGCTAGGTTGAACCAGCTTGCAAGAGTCCATCATTACATTTTGAGGAATTTTGCAAGCTCATTACTAAAAGGGCCATCATTAAAATTTTAATTACATAAACTTACAATTAGTCTATATTAAAAAGCGAAATAGATATTCAAAAGTAATAAAACTCATTATGTCTTATCATTTTACTATTAATTATGCTTTTGATGTTATTTATATTTGTCGTACTACATGTCAGAAATGCTACATAATGGTGAGCATTTCTTTTTAGCGTCTCTTGCTAGCACTCTATTTGGTGAGGATACATTGGCAGCTTGACACTGGCCATAGATACAATATTCACAAAAGAAATTGGAAAATTCTACAAATCATTGTATTGTGGTTTTGCTGATTGCTTAGATATAAAAACGTACTAGAGCATATGTTAGTGATGCAGCTTAAACTTAAAAGTGTGTTTTGTCTGCAGGGTTGCATTGTGTATAGTGCTAAAAGTGAGGAAATACTTTCAGTGTTCAAAACCCCTTATCTGATTCAGTTGTGTAGTTGCTTAAATCATGGATTAACAGGTCAAGTTCCAACACACATTTCTGTTACTTTGCTTCCTTTTGCATGTTAACAGAAACAAAAATAACAACTGAAATTCATGTAAAAAAGACTCTTACTTGTCAATTGTAACCCCAGTTTGGCTTTGGATACAGAGTTTGGCAAAAGTCAACAATAGGATTCTATGAGAATCAATTTGATATAAAGAGTCTAGAATGAAGATTCATTAGATATAATAAATCTATTATACACTGTGTTATTATTTGGTAACTGTGTGTTAAATATCTTTTATATTAGTAAAATTTATGACAAAATTACATATATATGTTTTATATATATTAATATATATTTATATATTTTTATAATATATATTATATACTATAATATATAATATAGTATATATAATATATATAATATATATAATATATTATATTATATATATAATATATTATATATACTATATTATATATAATATATATATTATATATTATAAATATATTATATATAATATATATATATTATATATTATAATATATATTATATATAATATATATTATATATAATATATAAATATTATATATTATAAACATAATTATTATATATAAATATATAAATATATTATATAAATATAAATATAAATATATAAATATTATATAAATATATTTAAATATAAATATAAATATAAAAAATAAATAAATATATATAAATATATTTATATATTTATATAATATATTTATATATTTATATATATATTATATATATATATGTATATTCCTATGCTTATCTTTATCTATAGAGAGCTCATCGTTGGACATTTACTAGTGTACTATTGGTTATTTCCTTACCATTTTCACTACCTTATGCATTGGGTTAATTTCAAGCTTTCCTTTCTCTAAAAATCATCTCCTGTTTTTGAGCTCCTTCCATCATCCATTTAACTCCCATGTTTTTAGGATCCTACCTGTACTTCCTATAGATTAATCTTACTAACTCCTCACTTTCTGCCACATTTCTCAAATTCTCATTTCACTTGTTATCCAGTTTATTTTCCCTTTCTGTCATTGTAATTATTTCTTTTCATATTCCCTCCATTCCTAGTGCCTCTCTCAGCTCACTGTACTGGCTATAAAGACTTTTTCTGTTGCAGATCAACTCTCCATATATTTGATGCGAGCACCTAAGCACATGCACATAAATAGAGAAAAGCCCATCATTTTACTGATTAGTCTTTGTGAAAATTGGTGACTGTAGTTTACAAATACATTTAAATTTCTGCTCAGTAAACCTAGAGTATGAAACTTCTTTTTCCCAACTTGGTTTCAATTTTCCTGAATTTATTGAGACTTTACAGTAGTTATACTATGGGTAACAATGGTGTGTCAGTGTAGGTTCATCATTTGTAACAAATATATCACTCTGGTATGAAATTTTTTTTTTTCTTTAAACATTCCATGCTCATGGATTGGAAGATCACACATTTTTTTTTTTAAAGATTTTATTTATTTATTTGACAGAGAGAGATCACAAGTAGGCAGAGAGGCAGACAGAGAGAGTGAGAGGGAAGCAGGCTCCCCGCTGAGCAGAGAGCCCGATGTGGGACTTGATCCCAGGACCCTGAGATCATGACCTGAGCCAAAGGCAGCAGCTTAAACCACTGAGCCACCCAGGCGCCCTCTGGTATGAAATTTGACAGTTGGGAAGATCCACATCTGCTCAGCGTTCAGTAATCTTAGTGTTTTGGATTTTGGACATTCTAATAGGTATGTGCTGGCATCTCATTGCTTTAATTTCTACTTCCCTGACATCTGATTGAAGCATTTTTCATATGCTTATTTGCCATCTGTATATCTTCTATGGTGAAGTGTCTTTTCAGGTCTTTTAACCTTTTTTTTTTTTTTTTTGATTGGGTTGTTTGTTTTCTTATTGTTGAGTTTTAAGTTATCCTTTTATATTTTGGGTAACAATATTTTTTATCAGTTATATATTTTGATAATATTTTCTTCCAGTCTATGGTTTGTCCTTTCATACTCTAGCAGAATATTTCAGAAAGTGTATGTTCTATGTTTTAATGAATTCCACTTTTCAGTTCTTTCTTTCATGGATCATGCCTTTAATGTTATATCTAAAATGTCATTGCCATACCCAGGGTCATCTTGGTATTTCCTGGGTTATCTTCTAGGAATTTTGTAGTTTTTCTTTTTCCACTTAGGTTTAGGTCATTTTTGAGTTTATTTTTTCTAAGGGATAAAAGATATGTGTGTAGATTTTCTCTTTTCATGTGGATATACAGTTGTTTCAGCACCATTTATTGAAAAGACTATTCTCCATTGTATTACCTTGTCTCCTTTGTCAAAGCTCAGTTGACTGTATTTTGTAGGTCCATTTCTGGTTTCTCTATTCTTTTCTATTGATCTTTTATCTGTTCTTCTACCATTACCACACTGTCTGGATTGCTGTAGGTGTATATAGGTTTTGAAGTTGACTAGTGTGTCTTCTGACTATTCTTTTCCTTCATTATTATGTTGGCTGTTCTGGGTTGTCTGTCTTTCCATATAGATTTTAGAATTAGCTTCTCAGGGGCACCTGGGTGGCTCATTAAACATCTGCCTTCCGCTCAGGTCATGATCCTGGGGTTCTGGGATTGAGCCTTGCGTTGGGATCCCTGCTCTGCGGGAAACCTGCTTCTCCCTCTCCGAATCCCCCTGCTCGTGTTTCCTCTCTCACGGTGTCTCTCTGTCAAATAAATAAACAAAACCTTAAAAAAAATAAAAAGAATTAGCTTCTCAATATCCACAAAATACTTGCTGGGACATTTTGGGATTACACTGACTCTATTACTCAAGTTGAAAAGTACTAACATTGTCTTCCTATCAATGACCATGGAATATCTCTCCATTTATTTAGAGTTCTTTGATTTCATTCATTAGAGTCTTATAGTTTTTCTCATATAGATCTTGTACATATTTTTTTTTTAAATCAATCAGTGTAATTCATGGTTGTTTTTTTTTTTAAGATTTTATTTATTTATTTGACCGAGAGAGAGAGAGATCACAAGTAGGCAGAGAGGCAGGCAGAGAGGCAGGCAGAGAGAGAGGAGGAAGTAGGCTCCCCGCTGAGCAGAGAGCCCATGTGGGGCTCGATCCCAGAACCCTGAGATCATGACCTGAGCTGAAGGCAGAGGCTTAACCCACTGAGCCACCCAGGCGCCCCAATCTTGTACATATTTTTAAAGATTATACCAAAGTATTCATTTTTTTGGAGGTGCTAATGTAAGTGGCATTATGTTTTTAATTTCAAGTTCCACTTGTTCATTGCAGGTATGTATAGGAAAGCAATTGTTTTTTGTATGTTAACCTTGTATCCTGAAACCTTGCTATAGTTGCTTATTAGTTCCAGTAATAGTTTTGTGATGCTTTTGGCTTTTCTATGTAGATGATCATGACATCTCTGGACAGAAACAGTTTTGTTTCTTTCTTCCCAATTTGTATACATTTTATTTCTTTTCTTATTGCATTAGCTAGGACCACCAGTAAAATATTAAAAAGCAGTGGTTAGAAGGCACATAATTGCCTTGTTCTTGAGCTTAGTGAAAAAAACTTCAAGTTTCTCACCATTTAAATCTGATTTTATCTGTAGGTTATACTTAGATTTTTTTTTTATCAATATGAAGTAGTTCCTCTCTATTCCTAGTTTATTGAGAGTTTTTATCATAAATGGGTCAATTTTTAAAAATGCTTTTCTACATCTGTTAATTGATCATGTGGTTTATCTTCTTCAGCTTGTTGAATGTAATTGATGGCTTTAACTGATTTTCAAATGTCTTACCAGCATTGCATATCTGGGATAAATCCCACTTAGTTATGGCGTGTAATTTTTTTCAGATATTGCTGGATTTGATTGCTAATATTTTGTTGAGGGTATTACATCTATGTTGGTGAGAGAGATTTGTAGTTTTCTCGAAAAGTCTTTGCTTTTGGTAGTAGGGTAATGTTGGCTTCATAGAATAAGTTAGAAATTATTCTTTCTGCATCTATCTTTTGAAAGGGTTTATAGAAAATTGGTATAATTTCTTCCTTAAATGTTTGGTAGAATTCACCAGTGTACCCATCTGGGCCTAGTGCTTTCCTTTTGGAAGGTTATTAATTATTGATTCAATTTCTTTAATAAACATAGGTTTACACAGATTATTTATTTCTTCTTCAATGAATTTTGGCAAACTGTTTTTCAAGAGATTGACTATTTGGTTTAGGTTATCAGATTTATAGGCATAATGTTTGTCTTAGTCAGTTTGGACTGCCATAACAGATACCATAAACTGGGCAGCTTACAAACAACAGATATCATCACCTTAAGAAGTAGGGTTTCAAAAAATAAATTTAGAGAGGGACACAAACATTCAGTCCATAATAGTTCACCCTGTTCCCACAAAATTCATATCCTTTTCACATGCAGAACTCATTCATTATATCACAACAGCCACAAAGGTCTTAACTTGTTCCAATAATCTATTTAAAGTCTAAAGTCCAAAGTCTCATCTAAATACTACATAAATTGGGTATGGGTGAGACTCAAGATAAGATTTATCCTGAGGCCGAATTCTTCGCCCTCTGTAAATCTGTGAAATCAAATAAGTTATGCGATTCCAAAATAGTGTTAGAACAAGTATAGAGTGGACATGTCCATTTCAAAAGGGAAAAATAAGAAAAAAAGGATGGATAATGGATCCCAAGCATGTCCTAAATTGAGTAGGGAACACCACATTAGACTCTTAAGATTGAAAAATATTCCTCCTTGGCCTTCTGGACCTACTGGCACCCACTGGGGCAGAAGTCCATCCCTATGACTCTGGGTGGAGATGTCTAGTGTATTGAATGCAAGAGAGTGATCTTGCCTTTTGAAATTGAGGGAGAAACCTTGATGACCTCCAAATAACCCTGTTGTTCTTCTTCCTGGGTCTTGAAGAATAGCACACAAATGTGGCTGAATAGCTCTCTGGTTATGTTATGTAAAATCCAAGAAGTCGGACAGTCTTACTTCACACCTTCCTGTCTCCTTTCTCTTCAGTTTAAACTAGCAGTTTTCCTGTAGGTGTGCCTGATTAAATCCATGGTCTACATCCATTCCACTCTCCTTATGAAACTGGCTGCTTGGCTGTATTTTTAATGTTCTCATTCCCTGCAACATGCATAGGCTGAGATTTTTCTAAATCCCCATTCTTTTTTCGTTGATGATTCTGTTTTTATGTCATTTTTGTCTTCCTGTTGTGTTTTATGAGGAGCAGTCACGAGCCAAGCCACCTTCAACAGTTGCTTGGAAATAGCTTCACCTACATATTCAGTTTATTCAGTTTCATTGATTGCAAGCTCTATGTTCCACAAAACACTAAGCCATTACAGTTCAGCCAAGCTCTTTACCACTTTATAACAAAAATCACCTTCCCTCCAGTTTCCAATATGTTTCTCATTTTTGTCTGAAACCTCCTCAAAAAGTCATTTACCATGTGTTTTTCTACCAAAATTCTCTTCAGAATTATTTAGATATTCTCTAAGAAGACTGAGGCTTTCTGTAGCTCTCCTCTTTTCTTTCTGAACTATCACCAGAATTGTTGTTAAAGATTTGTTTAAGCAATGTAGGTTTTTTTTTCCTAGCATGTACCTCAAAACTCTTCTAGCTCCTACCTATAACCCAGTTCCAAATCTCCTTCCACATATTTAGGTATTTGTTATAGCAGCAACCCCAATTCTTGGTACTAATTTCTATTTTAGTCAGGTTAGGCTGCTATAATAAAAATACCACAAACAGGGTGGCTTATAAAAAATAGAAATTTATTTTTCACAGTTCTGGAGGCTGGAGGTCCAGGATCAGGGTGGCAGCATGGCCGGGTTCTATCGAAAGCCCTCTTCTGGGTTGTTGACTGCTGCTTTCTTGACGTGTCCTCACATGACAGAAATCAGAACAGAACAGTGCAGGCTCTTCCTTGACCCTTATAAGGATATTAATTCCAATCATGAAGAATTTCCCCTTATTATTTTATTGATTCCTAACTTTTTCCCAAAGACCTCCCTTCTAATACCATCATTTTGAGCAGTAGGGTTTCAACTTATGAATTTAGGGCAATACAAACATTTAGTTCATAACAAAGTTATTCAGATTATTTCTGTATTATTGGTGTGATGTCCATAGGATCTGTAATGGTAACATCTCTTTCATTACTGATATTGGTAATTTGTGTCTTCTTTCATTCTTCATTAGCCTGGTTAGAGACTTAATAATTATATTGACCTTTCCAAAGAACCAGCTTTTGGTTTTTTAAAAAAATTTTCTCTACTGATTTCCTGTTTTCAATTTATTGATTTCTGCACTAATATGTATTATTTATTTCATCTGCTTACTTTTGAATTTGCTCTTCTTTTTCTAGTTTACTATGGCAGAAGCTGAGAGTATTGATTCTACATCTTTCTTTTTTTTAAAAGATTTATTTATTTATTTTACACTCACACAAACACACACACAAACACACACACACACACACACACACACACACAGAGAAAGAGCAGACAAGGGAGGGAAAAAGTTGAGGAAGAGAGAAATTCCTCAAGCAGACTCCCTGTTGGGCATGGAACCGGACTCAGGGCTCAATCCAAGGATCCCAAGATCATGACCCAACCCAAAATCAAGAGCTGGACGTTCCACTGACTGAGCTCCTCAGGCGCCCTTCATCTTTCTTCTTTTCTCACATATGACCAAAAGCTATACATATCCATTAAAACACTACTTTGGCTGCATCCCACCTCTTCTGATAAGTTGCATTTTCATTATTATTTAATTCTAAATATTTTTAAATCTCTCAAGATTTCTTCTTTGGCTAATTATTATTTAGAAATGTGTTGTTTAAACTGCAGGTATGAAGGGATTTTCCAGCGCTCTTTTACTGATTTCTAGTTTAATTCCACTGTGGTCTGAAAGTAGTCATTGTATGATTTCTATTTTCAAAAATTTGTTAAGCTATGTTTTGTGGTCTAGAATATGGTCTGTCTTAGTGAATGTTCCATGTGAGCTTGAGAAGAACGTATATTCTGTGGTTGTTGGATGAAATAGTAGATACACGTTAATTATATCCAGTTGATTGGTGGCGCTGTTGAGTTCAACTATATCATTACTGACTTTCTGCCTGCTGAATCTCGCTATTTCTGACAAATGGGTGTTGGGGTCTCTGTTGTTAGATGCATACACATTCAGGATTATTAGGTCTTCTTGGAGAATTAACCCCTTCACCCTTTGTTACTGACTCTCATTATCCCTGATCATTTTTCTTGTTTTGAAATCTGCAGTGTCTAAAATTAATATAGCTATAATTACTTTCAATCAGCATTAGCATGTAATATCTTTCTCCATCTATTACTTTTAATCTATATGTGTCTATATATATATATATTTAAGATTTTTTATTTATTTATTTGACAGAGAGAGATCACAAGTAGGCAGAGAGGCAGGCAGAGAGAGAGGAGGAAGCAGGCTTCCCGCTGAGCAGAGAGCCCAATGTGGGGCTCAATCCCAGGACCCTGGGATCACGACCCGAGCAGAAGGCAGCCACCTAATGACTGAGCCACCCAGGCGGCCCTGTGTCTTTGTATTTAAAGTAGGTTTCTTGCATATAATTTGGTCTTACTCTTTTAATTCACTCTGGTAATCTCTTCCTATTGTCATATATAAAACCTTAATGTTCCAATACATTATTGATATATTTGGATTAATATCTATCATATTTGTTATTATTTTCTACGTGTTGTCCTTTTTCTTTGTTCCTATTCTTGTCTTCTACTCTTTTTCTGCCTTTTGTGGTTTTTATATAATTCTATTTTCACTCCTTTCTTAACACACCAGTCATACTACTTTTGTTACTTTTATAATGGTTCCCTAGAGTTTGCAATATATATTTACAATTATTCTGAGTCCCCTTTCAAATAACACTTTCCCATTTCACTAGTACAAGTACTTTATACTAACAAAATAATCTTAATTTCTCTCTCCCATCCCTTGTATCATTGCTGTCATTTATTTCACTTATATACAAGCACACATAATCTTATATATATATACTTATATATACATAAGTATACATATTGAATATGTTGTTGCTATATTTTGAACAAATTGTTATCTATTAGATTAATTAAAAATTTAGAAATGCCAGTTTTCATTTTATCTTAATTTATTCCTTCTCCAGTGTTCTTCCATTCTTTGTGTAGATCTGAATTTTGTATGTGTATTTTGTATCTGCAGATAGAATTTTTTTTTTTAAAGATTTTATTTATTTATTTGACAGCAAGAGAGAGAGAGAGATCACAAGTAGGCAGAGAGGCAGGCAGAGAGAGAGAGAGGGAAGCAGGCTCCCTGCCGAGCAGAGAGCCCGACGCGGGACTCGATCCCAGGACCCCGAGATCATGACCCGAGCCGAAGGCAGCAGCTTAACCCACTGAGCCACCCAGGCGCCCTGCAGATAGAATTTTGATCTATATCATTTTCCTTCTCTCCAAAGAGTTTTTAAAATCATTTCTTGCAAGGCATGTCTATTAGCAAATATTCCCTCCAAAGTATCTTTTCTTTTCTTTTTTTTCCTTTCCTTTCCTTTTCTTTTCTTTTTCCTTTTCTCTTTTCTCTTTGTTTTTGTTTCTTTGGGTCTGAAGAAGTCTTTATTTCTGCTTTACTCTTCAAGCATGATTTCACAGGATACAGAATTATAGGTGGATGGGTTTTTTTCTTCTTACTGCTTTAAATATTTCACTCGGCTCTTTTGTTTATATGGTTTTTGAGAAGAAGTTGGATGTTATTCTTATCTTTGTTCCTCTATAGATGAAGTTGTTTCTTTCCTGACCTCTGCCTTCTTTAAAGATTTTTATTGATCTTTGATTTTCTGCATTTTGGGTATGCTATGCCTATGTTTAATTTTGTTGTTTGTTTCTGTCATTTATCCCACTTCATGTTCTTTGGGCTTCCTTGGTCTGTAATTTGGTGTCTGACATTAATTTGGGGGAAATTATCAGTCAGATTGCTTCAAATATTTGTTCTGTAATTTCCTTTTCCTTCTGATATTCCCATTACACATATGTTACAACTTTTGTAGTTGTTCAAAGATCCTTGGATACCCTATTCTGTTTCTTTCATTTTTTTTTTATTTTTCAGTTTTAGAAGTTTCTATTGAGATATCTTCAAAGTTAGATATTTGTTCCTCTGACAAATTCAGCCCACCAATGAGCCTTTCAGAGGCATAGCATTCCTTATTTCTGTTATAATGTTATAATGTTTTCAATATCTTGTGCTAGTTTTTGATTCTTAGAATTCCCATCTCTCTGATCATACTGCTCTTCTACTTCTGTGCTCTCTACCTTATCCATTATAACTTTTAGTATTAATCATACTTTAAATACCCAGTCTGATATTTTCAACATCCCTTCCATACTTGGGTCTAGTTCTTATGTTTGATCTATCTCATCAAACTAATTTTTTTTGCCTTTAGTGTGCCTTTTAATTTATTCTTGGTAGCAAACATTGTGTACTGGGAAAAAGTACTTCAGTAAAGAGGTCTTTAGCAATGTGGTGGTAATTTGTTGGAGGAAAAAAAAGTGTTGTATAGTCCAATGATTAGATCTCAATTTTTTAATGAGCCTATGTCTTTTTTTTTATGTATGCAGATTTATTTGACAAATACTTATAAAATACATTTAAAATGTACATTTAAGGGGCGCCTGGGTGGCTCAGTCTTCAAATATCTGGCTTTGGCTCAGGTCATGATCCCAGGTCCCCGGAATGGAGCCCCACAGCAGGCTTCCCGCTCAGCAGGGACTCTGCTTCTCCCTCTGGCACTCCCCTTGCTTATGTTGCCTCTCTCACTTATCTCCCTGTCAAGTGAATAAATAAAATCTTTTTTAAAAAATTAAAAAAAATAAAATGTACATTTAAAACATTAGGACTAGGTGTGGATTAACCTCTTTAGTAACCTAATTATAATTTTGCTTGATACTACAAGGCAAACAGTTGCTCTATGTAGAGACAAGCAAAGAAGGTGAACCTCAACTGCAGCTGGATTGTTCTAAGCTTCATTTTCTTTTCTTTTTTTTTTTTTTAAAGATTTTATTTTTTTATTTAACAGACAGAGATCACAAGTAGGCAGAGAGGCAGGCAGAGAGAGAGGAGGAAGCAGGCTCCCTGGCGAGCAGAGAGCCTGATGTGGGGCTCGATCCCAGGACGCTGAGATCATGACCTGAGCCGAAGGCAGAGGCTTTAACCCACTGAGCCACCCAGGCGCCCCCAAGCTTCATTTTCTTTTCTTTTTTTTTTTTTAAATTTATTTTTTCAGCGTAACAGTATTCATTGTTTTTGCACAACACCCAGTGCTCCATGCAAAACCGTGCCCTCCCTATTACCCACCACCTGTTCCCCCAACCTCCCACCCCTGACCCTTCAAAACCCTCAGGTTGTTTTTCAGAGTCCATAGTCTCTTATGGTTCGCCTCCCTTTCCCTATGTCTTTTGCTAGTGAATTTCACAAGTGCTTCTCAGTTCTCCTTGCCAAGGTGAGACAGAATGAATGAAGTAAGCTGGAGTTGGGTATTTCCTTTCTGACCATGAAAGGCTAGAGAACCCAGAGTTGGGTGTTTCTCTTCTCCCACATGGAAGGCTAAAGCTGGTTAGAATTGACTATTTCTCTTCCTCCAGGTCAATTAAGCTCTGATAGAACTATTGTAGTTTATGCTCTGTTAAATTAGTTTTTTCTGAGGGCAGACCATGCTAAGAATAGAATGTGCTATACCTCAATATTATCAAAGCCATCTATGAAAAACCCACCGCAAATATCATTCTCAATGGAGAAAAACTGAAAGCTTTTCCCCTAAAGTCAGGAACACGGCAGGGATGTCCATTATCACCACTGCTATTCAACATAGTACTAGAAGTCCTAGCCTCAGCAATCAGACAACAAAAGGAAATTAAAGGCATCCAAATCGGCAAAGAAGAAGTCAAACTATCACTCTTTGCAGATGATATGATACTATATGTGGAAAACCCAAAAGACTCCACTCAAAAACTACTAGAACTTGTACAAGAATTCAGTAAAGTGTCAGGATATAAAATCAATGCACAGAAATCAGTTGCATTTCTCTACACCAACAACAAGACAGAAGAAAGAGAAATTAAGGAGTCAATCCCATTTATAATAGCACCCAAAACTATAAGATACCTAGGAATAAACCTAACCAAAGAGGCTAAGAATCTATATGCAGAAAACTATAAAGTACTCATGAAAGAAATTGAGGAAGACACAAAGAAATGGAAAAATGTTCCATGCTCCTGGATTGGAAGAATAAATATTGTGAAAATGTCCATGCTACCTAAAACAATCTACACATTTAATGCAACCCCTATCAAAATAGCATCCATTTTTTTCAAAGAAATGGAACAAATAATCCTAAAATTTATATGGAACCAGAAAAGACCTCAAATAGCCAAAGGAATATTGAAAAAGAAAGCCAAAGTTGGTGGCATCACAATTCCGGACTTCAAGCTCTATTACAAAGCTGTCATCATCAAGACAGCATGGTACTGGCACAAAAACAGACACATAGATCAATGGAACAGAATAGAGAGCCCAGAAATAGACCCTCAACTCCATGGTCAACTCATCTTCGACAAAGCAGGAAAGAATGTCCAATGGAAAAAAGACAGCCTCTTCAATAAATGGTGCTGGGAAAATTGGACAGCCACATGCAGAAAAATGAAATTGGACCACTTCCTTACACCACACATGAAAATAGACTCAAAATGGATGAAGGGCCTCAATGTGAGAAAGGAATCCATCAAAATCCTTGAGGAGAACGCAGGCAGCAACCTCTTTGACCTCAGCCGCAGCAACTTCTTCCTAGGAACATCGGCAAAGGCAAGGGAAGCAAGGGCAAAAATGAACTATTGGGATTTCATCAAGATCAAAAGCTTTTGCACAGCAAAGGAAACAGTTAACAAAACCAAAAGACAACTGACAGAATGGGAGAAGATATTTGCCAACGACATATCAGATAAAGGGCTAGTGTCCAAAATCTATAAGGAACTTAGCAAACTCAACAGCCAAAGAACAAATAGTCCAATCAAGAAATGGGCAGAGGACATGAACAGACATTTCTGCAAAGAAGACATCCAGATGGCCAACAGACATATGAAAATGTGCTCCAAATCACTCGGCATCAGGGAAATACAAATCAAAACAACAATGAGATACCACCTCACACCAGTCAGAATGGCTAAAATTAACAAGTCAGGAAATGAGAGATGCTGGCGAGGATGCGGAGAAAGGGGAACCCTCCTACACTGTTGGTGGGAATGCAAGCTGGTGCAACCACCTGGAAACAGCATGGAGGTTCCTCAAAATGTTGAAAATAGAACTACCCTATGACCCAGCAATTGCACTACTGGGTATTTACCCTAAAGATACAAACGTAGTGATCCGAAGGGGCACGTGCACCAGAATGTTTATAGCAGCAATGTCTACAATAGCCAAACTATGGAAAGAACCTAGATGTCCATCAACAGATGAATGGATACAGAAGAAGTGGTATATATACACAATGGAATACTATGCAGCCATCAAAAGAAATGAAATCTTGCCATTTGCGACGATGTGGATGGAACTAGAGGGTATCATGCTTAGTGAAATAAGTCAATTGGAGAAAGACAACTATCATATGATCTCCCTGATATGAGGATATGGAGATGCAACATGGGGGGTTAGGGAGATAGGAGAAGAATAAATGAAACAAGATGGGATTGGGAGGGAGACAAACCATAAGTGACTCTTAATCTCACAAAACAAGCTGGGGGTTGCTGGGGGGAGGTGGGGTTGGGAGAGGAGGAGGGGCTTATGGACATTGGGGAAGATATGTGCTATGGTGAGTGCTGTGAAGTGTGTAAACCTGGCGATTCACAGACCTGTACCCCTGGGGATAAAAATACATTATATGTTTATAAAAAAATAAGAAATAAAAAAACTGTTTTTTAAAACGAAAAAAGGGGAAAAAAAAGAATAGAATGTGCTGACATATTTCAAAATGTTTACTTTCCCTCTCTCCCTCCCAGAAGATGAGGGGATTTTTCTGTGGTATTCACTGTGAAAACCTAGTTGTGCCTCTGGAGGTAATACAAAAGTACGTGGGCACCCTATGACTGGATTCCCTGGAATTTTTAACTCTCAGACTTGTCCACATTGAGCTACCAGCAATCTTTTAATTATATTTTAAGTTTTATTACCTTGACATTGGTTCCTGTGGAGGTTTCTACTATTGGATTTCTCCTGCAGTAAGTTGTTATTCTATGTATTTATCTATTGGTGTCTCCAACTATGTGAGCGTTGGTTTGCCCAGTGACCTCATTTCTCTGACTGATCTAAAAAGAATTAACAACTTTTTACTTTCTGTTCGGTTACAGTCATGATTTCCAATCACTTTACATGCCAGAATGGACACCAGAAATTTTTTAAAATTGTTGCTACTATAAATCACTTTTAAAATTTGTCCTTCAGTTCATTAGTTAAGCTGTATGTGATTTATTATTTAATATATATTTTAAGTATTAAATTTTAAATCTTCTTTGTTTATAGAAGTTGTTATTCTTTCCCAAATCTATTTAGTTGTTTTCCATAATTTCCTGTTCCCAATTTCTTTTCTTTTTTGTCATGCAAAAATAGTCTGGTAATTCTGATATTTTCATTTTTTGCACAAATTTTGTCATTTATTTTCTTGGTTCTCACTTGTGATACTTTGTTCCTTTTATGATTTTATGATTTTTAACTATAAACACCTCATTTCCCTAAGCTTATATATAGGAAGTTTTTGATTCCTGCCCTGACGTCACACTTCTCTGGAGGTGGTACCATTTTCTTTTGACATTCACCAGGAAGCACTACAAACCTAAGCATAACTGAAGTGAAATTTTCTACTTGAAGTTTTACTTCTGAACATATGACTAGCATAAATTCAAGTAAAAGTCTGTGCAATATCATTTACAATTAAAAATTCTCACAGAAGAATTTTTCTTTCTATTCAGTTCCAAGTTTAACATGGGAAAGTATTTTTGCTGTCCTTTCTGTATAATGGGTTTATCTTTCATTCATTCTTTCTCTAAAAGTGTAGACTTTAGGGGTGCTAGATTCATCAGGCATGTCATATGTGTCTCATATCACATTAGGATCTTTTGATTTTTCTAACTTAGACAGACAAAAGGGAAGAGGAAACTTCAAAGTCTCTCAGAATTTGACAGAAGTCTTTGAGAATAAAAGCCAGATTTGACACACTCACTTTGCTTCCTAATTCCTGTTTCATTTAATTTTAGTCCTCTGCTGTTTCCTCTCTCTCTAGCTTGGTAATATATTTAAATATATTTAAAATTTTCCAGTATATGTATGCTGGAAATATATATATATTTATCATCAGAAGGGTTATTCTATAAAAGAGTTTTTTTGTCATTTGTTTTCACTGACAAAATTTGTGTTGGGTATTTATTTTTCCTACTTCTCTTTATTTACAGATGATTAAATTACATTTGAATTTCATTTTGTTAAATCCATGCATTCAATCATGTAAATCAGAATGTTATAGAACTTTAATAAAATTGTTCTGCCAGTAACTTTAATTAATGATTTAATTCATCACCTGTTAATTTCATTACATTATTTATGAGATGTTTATTCTGTAAAATGTGTTTCAATTAAAAATATTTACATCCATGTTAGAACAGAATTATATTGTTTCTCAAAAAGCAACTTTTCTGAGAACTGCAACAGATTTTCCTGATAGCTAGATGGTTTTATGCTCATGGAAGAAACTTGGGCTTTCAAGTCCCTTTCAGGATTCTCCAAAGTCATTTTTATACGTTGTTGTAAAAATGTCATCTAATGTGCTGTGTTGTGATGGTGTTTATTTAGTTTGCCCTGTTATTCTCTTCTTTCCTACCACTAAATAGGGTTTATTGCTGAAGTTATTTCTTTCTGGTAAATTATGATACACTTCCAGTGTTTTGTTCTGTCAGGACACTGGAGTGCAATTCGGTAAGTAATATAACTATGAGTACTCTCAAGGCCTCATCAGAGTAATGCTTATCTGAAGGGATCTGATTTACAACCAAAAAGGCAGCCAGGCAAAATTTTGCTGGGTGAAAAATTTAAAACTCTACATAGTATATAAAAAGAAAAATAAAAGAGAATATAACTCACTGCAACCAATAATTAATGCAACTTAAAAAAAATTATATTTGCAAAAGTAAGGATACTTGAATTCTTTAGAGAAAAAGCACTAAATAAATCAAGCAGTTGTGAAAACTTTGAAAGATACAATATATTTCTCAGAAAAAAAATGGAACAGGGGCTCCTGGGTGGCTCAGTGGTTTAAGCCTCTGCCTTCGGCTCAGGTCATGATCTCAGTGTCCTGGGATCGAGCCCCGCATCGGGCTCTCTGCTCAGTGAGGAGCCTATTTCTCCCTCTCTCTCTGCCTGCCTCTCTGCCTACTTGTGACCTCTCTCTCTGATAAATAAATAAAATATTAAAAAAAAAAAAGAAAAAAAATGGAACAAATGTACTTACTTAGATACATAAAAAATAACATTTCACAGGAATCTGAAATAGATACCTGGAGAAAATATTTTTAAGTTTTCTTATTTTAATAGTGTTTTCTTCATTAAATTTATATTCAATTTGGAAATAATCCTATAATTAAGGGATAATCTTGAAATAATATTTAAGCTTCTTATGGATATGAAAGAAACTTTATAATCTCACATCTATGGAAGATGTGTTCCCTTTAGTTTTCTTTAGCCTACATTACAGAAAATTATCTTTTCTACTAGAACATTTGAAAGACATTTCCTTTTAATATGGTAGCAATAAGTCTTTTTTTTTTTTTAAAGATTTTATGTATGTATGTATTTGTTTACTTAGAGAGAACAAGAGCACGGGGAGGAGCAGAGGGAGAAAGAGAATCTCAAGCAGACTCCATGTGAGTGTGAAACCTGATGTGGGGCTTGATCCCACAACCCCGAGTGTATGACCTGAGCTGAAATCAAGAGTGGGTTGCTTAACTGACTGAGCTGCACAGGGACCTCATGGGCAATAAGAATTTTATACAATGATAATCTTTGAGTAGTAGTAGTAAATATATATATATATTTATATATATATATTATTTGTATATAAATAAATAAATAAATAAATAAATAAAATCTTTATATATGTTTATATATATAAAGATTTTATTTATTTGTCAGAGAGAGAGAGAGAACAAGCAGAGGGAATAGCAGGCAGAGGGAGAGGCAGAGTCCCCACTGAGCAAGGAGCCCAAGGTGGGACTCCTGGGATTATGACCCGAGCTGAAGGCAGATGCTTAACTGACTGAGCCACCCAGGCATCCCAGGAGTAAACATATTTTTTTCATTAAAATCAGTTTGTCAGATTTTGATTTATGACATGATGATGAATTAGTATGTGCTAATATTTTTTTCCCTGAACCTGAAGCCAACCTTGTATGTGTCCCAAATGAGAGAGGAGAAGTGGCTGGCTGTCTGAAAAATAACATTAAAATAACCCAACACAAAACAACACAGCACACACACATATAAGCACATGAGCCTCGATGTACAAAAAGTGTAGGAGTCATTGTTTGGGGGAAGAAATAGCAGTCCAGACAGAAAGTGTGATGAGGAACATGTAGGTCGAGTAGGGAGAATTTTTTTTAAAGTTATATAAAATAGGGCTGCCTGGGTGGCTCAGTTGTTGAGCACGGGCTTTCGACTCTGGTCATGATCCTGGATCCCTGCTCAGTGATGAGTCTTCTTCTCCATCTGCCCCTCACTCCACTTGTGTTCTTGCTCTCTCACTCTCTCTGTCTCCCTCTCAAATAAATAAATAAAATCTTTAAGAAAAGTACATAAAATTGGTTCAGTGATTCTCCATGATCACTATGAGATAGGAGAAAACAAACCCAAGTTCCACATACTAACTAAAGAGGAAGCTGCTTGGAGAGACTATCTCTGATCTAATTCAAGTGGTCACTTACCTGAATATTATCTGTGCATGCATGACAGAAAAGACCCAAAGCCTAGGCAAAGGACTTTGTAAAATAATTAGAAGGATCCATGCTTGGCACTCTCACTGAGCCAGAACAGTACCTATTTTTATGAGTTAGCTTGGAAGTTCATATTTCATAGTTCATTGGGTGGAGTACTCAGGAGGTTCTTTTCTCAATAAGAAGTGAGCACCTTCAACTGAGCACAGGTCCAGGCCCACCGAGAAATATAAAAAATGCCTAAAGAGATCAAATGATTCCTACATAACTTAAAACACATTTCAAAAATGGCTCAAGAACTTGTATAAGAATTTAAATAATCCAGTAACTGACAAGATAGAATTCATAATATCTGATATCCATTCAAATATTAGCAGTCATAAAAAAATAACAGAAAAACAAGACCCATACTAGGTGATAAATCAATTAAGTCATAACTACTAGAGTTGGCTGGAATTAGCAGAGAAATAATTGTTATGTGTATTTCATATGTTCTTAAGTTAAATTGAGGCAATGAGATACTGCTTCAAACTGTCTAGAATACCTTAGTTAAAAAAATTGATAATGCCAAATATTGCCAATATTTGGAGTAAACATAATTCTAATAATTTCTTACTTGGGATATAAAACATCACAAATCTTAAGTATTTTAGTGCTTTTTAAAAAATTGGTGTATAATTGACATGTAATATCATTTAGTTTTAGGTTAATATTAAATATTCATGTACATTGCAAATGGTCACCACAATTAAGTCTCATTAGCATCTTTTACCCTATAAATGTAATAAAATATTATTGACCATATTCCTTATTGTACATTATATTCCCATGGGTCATTTATTTTATAAATGGAAATTTCTACTCCTTAATACCCTTTACCCATTTTCCACTGCCTTGTCCAAACCCTCTCCCCTCTGGCAGTTATAGTTCTCTATATATATTAGTCTAGGATTTTTTTTGTTGTTGTTGTTTGTTTGTTTGCTTGTCTTTTAGGTTCTACATGTAAGTTAAATAATGTGATATTTGTTTTTCTCTGTCTGACTTATTTCACTTAGCATTATACTCTCAAGGTCCATCCATATTGTCACAAATGGCAAGATCTCATTCTTTTTCGTGGTTGAGTAGTATTCTATTGTATCTTTATCCATTGACAGACACCAAATTGTTTTCATATCTAAGCTATTATAAATAATGTTGTAATAAACATAAGAGCACATATATCTTTTTGAATTGGTATTTTAGTTTTCTTTGAATAGATACACAGAAGTAGAATTACTGGATCATATGAGAGCTCTGTTTTTAATTTTTTGAGGAACCGCCATAATGTTTTCCATAGTGACTACATCAATTTACATTACCACCAACAGTATACAAGGGTTTTCTTTTATCCACATCATCACCAGCCCTTGTTGTTTCTTGTCTTTTTGATTTTAGTTATTCTGACAGGTGTAAGGTGACATTTCATTGTGGTTTTGATTTGCATTTCTGTGATGACTAGTCATGTTAAGCATATTTTCATGTACCTATTGGCCATCTATGTGTTTTCTTTGGAAAAAATGTCTCTTTAGATTCTCTGCCCATTTTTTAACCATTGTTTTTGTTATTTTTATACAGAGTTGTATGATTCTTTATGTATTTTGGATATTAGCTCCTTATCAGATATATGATTTTTACATATCTTTTCCCATTCAGTCAGATGCAATTTTTTGGTGGTTTCTTTGCTGTGCAGAAGTTTCTTAGTTTTATGTATCCCAATTCATTATTTTCCCTTTTGTTTCTCTTGCCTTTGGAGTCAGATCCAAGGAAACATTATTAAGACTGATGTCAAGGAGCTTACTATTTATGTTTTCTTCTAGGAGTTTTATGGTTTCAGGTCTTACATTCACATCTTAATCTATTTTGAGTTAGTTTTTGTATATGAAGTAAATTTCATTCTTTTGCATGTAGCTGTTCAATTTTTTCAGGACCATTTATTGAAGAGACTCTCCTCCCATTGTTTATTCTTTTCTCTTTTGTTGTGAATGAATTGATCATATTTGTATGGGTTTACTTCTGTGCTATCTCTTCTGTTCCATTGTTCTATGTGTCTGTTTTTGTGCCAGTATCAAATGTTTTGATTACTATAGCTTTATAGTATAGTTTGAAATCTGAAATTGTGATACCTCCATCTTTGTTCTTCTTTCTTAATTTGGTTTTCGTTATCCGGATTCTTTTTTGGTTACATACAAAAATTTAAAATTATATGTTCTCAATCTGCAAAAATGCCACAGGAATTTTGGTAGGGATTTCATTGGATCTCTAGATTGCTTTAGGTAGTGTGGACATTTAAAAATACTAATTTTTCCAATCCAGGAGCATGGAGTATGTTTCCATTTACTTGTGTCTTCTTCAGTTTCTTTAATCAACATCATAGTTTTCAGTGTACAGATCTTTCACCTCCTTGGTTAAATTTATTATTATTAGGTTTTTTTTTTATATATATTTTTTTATTTATTTGACAGAGAGAAATCACAACTAGGCAGAGAGGCAGGCAGAGAGAGAGGAGGAAGCAGGCTCCCCGCGGAGCAGAGAGCCTGATGTGGGGCTCGATCCCAGGACCCTGAGATCATGACCTGAGCCAAAGGCAGAGGCTTTAACCCACTGAGCCACCCAGGCGCCCCTATTAGGTTTTTTTTTAATGCAATTGTAAATGGGATTCTTGATTACTCTTCTTGATAGTTTATTATTAGTGTATCATATGCAAAAGTTTCTGTATTTTGATTTCGTATCCTGCAACATTACTGAATTCATTTATTCTCATAATTTATTATTATTATTATTGTTTTGGTATATTTCTTAAGGTTTTTTTATATACAGTATCATGTGATCTGTAAATAGTAGTAGTTTTACTTCTTTGCCATCTTGCATGACTTTATTTATTTTTCCCACCTCATTGGTTTGGCTAGAATTTCCAAAACTATGTTGAATTAAATTGGCAAAAGTGGGTATACTTGTCTTATTCCTGATCTTAAGTTGTCAGTTTTTCACTATTGAGTATGATATTCGCGTGAGTTTTAAATTTATGGCCTTCATTATGTTGAGGTACATTCCCTCTGTATCTACTTTGTTGAGGGTTTTTGTCATAAATGAAACTTCAATTTTGTCAAATGCTTTTTCAGCATCTATTAATAAGATGATATAACTTTTATCCTTAATTTATCTAATGTGGTGCATCACATTGATTGATTTATGGATGCTGAACTATTTTGGATCCCTGGAATAAATTTACTGGATCACAATGTATGATCCTTTCAGTGTATTTTCAACTTCGGTTTGCTAATATTTTGCTGAGGACTTTTCATCTATACTCACGTGGGATTTAGTTGTTATTTCTTAATGTGATATTCTTGTCTGGTTTTGGTGTCAGAGAATGCTGGCCTTGTAATAACGAGTTTGGAAGCATTACTTGCTCTTCAAGGTTTGGAGGAGTTTGAGAAGGATAGGTTTTAAACCTTCTCTGAATGTTGGGTAGAACTCAGCGGTGAATCTGTCTGGTCCTGAACTTTTATTTGGTTGGACAGTTTTGATTACTGATTCAGCTTTATTACTGTTAATTGGACGTTTCAGATTTTCTATTTCTTCATGATTCAGTCTTGGAAAATTGTATGTTTCTAGGGATTTATCCATTTTTTCTAGATTATCCAATTTGTTCATATATAATTGTTTATAGTCTAACAATCCTTTGTATTTCTGTGATATCAATTGTAAACTTCTCTTTTTTAAAATTATTTATTTATTTATTTATTTTATAAACATATAATGTATTTTTATCCCCAGAGGTACAGGTCTGTGAATCGCCAGGTTTACACACTTCACAGCACTCACCCTAGTTCATACCCTCTCCAATGTCCATAACCCCATTCCCCCTCTCCCAACCCCCTCTCCCCCCAGCAACCCTCAGTTTGTTTTGTGAGATTAAGAATCACTTATGGTTTGTCTCCCTCCCAATCCCATCTTGTTTCATTTATTCTTCTCCTATCCCACTAGCCCCCCATTTGCATCTCCACTTCATCATATCAGGGAGATCATATGATAGTTGTCTTTCTCTGATGGACTTGTTCAAATAAGCATGATACCCTCTAGTTCCATCCACATCATCACAAATGGCAAGATTTCATTTCTTTTGATGGCTGCATAGTATTCCATTGTGTATATATACCACTTCTTCTGTATCCATTCATCTGTTGATGGACATCTAGGTTCTTTCCATAGTTTGGCTATTGTAGACATTGCTGCTATAAACATTCTGGTGCACGTGCCCCTTCGGATCACTACATTTGTATCTTTAGGGTAAATACCCGGTAGTGCAATTGCTGGGTCATAGGGTAGTTCTATTTTCAACACTTTGAGGAACCTCCATGCTGTTTTCCAGAGTGGTTGCATCAGCTTGCATTCCCACCAACAGTGTAGGAGGGTTCCCCTTTCTCCGCATCCTCGCCAGCATCTCTCATTTCCTGACTTGTTAATTTTAGCCATTCTGACTGGTGTGAGGTGATATCTCATTGTGGTTTTGATTTGTATTTCCCTGATGCCAAGCGATGTGGAGCACATTTTCATGTGTCTGTTGGCCATTTGGATGTCTTCTTTGCAGAAATGTCTGTTCATGTCCTCTGCCCATTTCTTGATTGGACTATTTGTTCTTTGGCTGTTGAGTTTGCTAAGTTCCTTATAGATTTTGGACACTAGCCCTTTATCTGATATGTCGTTGGCAAATATCTTCTCCCATTCTGTCAGTTGTCTTTTGGTTTTGTTAACTGTTTCCTTTGCTATGCAAAAGCTTTTGATCTTGATGAAATCCCAATAGTTCATTTTTGCCCTTGCTTCCCTTGCCTTTGCCGATGTTCCTAGAAAGATGTTGCTGCGGCTGAGATTGAAGAGGTTGCTGCCTGCGTTCTCCTCAAGGATTTTGATGGATTCCTTTCTCACATTGAGGTCCTTCATCCATTTTGAGTCTATTTTCATGTGTGGTGTAAGGAAGTGGTCCAATTTCATTTTTCTGCATGTGGCTGTCCAATTTTCCCAGCACCATTTATTGAAGAGGCTGTCTTTTTTCCATTGGACATTCTTTCCTGCTTTGTCGAAGATGAGTTGACCATAGAGAGTTGAGGGTCTATTTCTGGGCTCTCTATTCTGTTCCATTGATTTATGTGTCTGTTTTTGTGCCGGTACCATGCTGTCTTGATGATGACAGCTTTGTAATAGAGCTTGAAGTCCGGAATGGTGATGACACCCACTTTGGCTTTCTTTTTCAATATTCCTTTGGCTATTCGAGGTCTTTTCTGGTTCCATATAAATTTTAGGATTATTTGTTCCATTTCTTTGAAAAAAAATGGATGGTATTTTGATAGGGATTGCATTAAATGTGTAGATTGCTTTAGGTAGCATGGACATTTTCACAATATTTATTCTTCCAATCCAGGAGCATGGAACATTTTTCCATTTCTTTGTGTCTTCCTCAATTTCTTTCATGAGTACTTTATAGTTTTCTGCATATAGATTCTTAGCCTCTTTGGTTAGGTTTATTCCTAGGTATCTTATAGTTTTGGGTGCAATTATAAATAGGATTGACTCCTTAATTTCTCTTTCTTCTGTCTTGTTGTTGGTGTAGAGAAATGGAACTGATTTCTGTGCATTGATTTTATATCCTGACACTTTACTGAATTCCTGTACAAGTTCTAGCAGTTTTGGAGTGGCGTCTTTTGAATTTTCCACATATAGTATCATATCATCTGCGAAGAGTGATAGTTTGACTTCTTCTTTGCTGATTTGGATGCCTTTAATTTCCTTTTGTTGTCTGATTGCTGAGGCTAGGACTTCTAGCACTATGTTGAATAGCAGTGGTGATAATGGACATCCCTGCCATGTTCTTGACCTTAATGGAAAAACTTTCAGTTTTTCTCCATTGAGAATGATATTTGCTGTGCGTTTTTCATAGATGGCTTTGATAATATTGAGGTATGTGCCCTCTATCCCTACACTTTGAAGAGTTTTGATCAGGAAGGGATGCTGAACTTTGTGAAATGCATTTTCAGCATCTATTGAGAGTATGATATGGTTCTTGTTCTTTCTTTTATTAATGTGTTTTATCACATTGATTGATTTGCAACAAGGTTGCAACAACAACAAGGTTGTTGAACCAACCTTGCAACCCTGGAATAAATCCCACTTGGTCATGGTGAATAATCCTTTTTTTTTTTTAAATTTTTTTTTAACATTTTTTATTTATTTGACAGAGAGAAATCACAACTAGGCAGAGAGGCAGGCAGAGAGAGAGAGAGGAGGAAGCAGGCTCTCAGCGGAGCAGAGAGCCCGATGTGGGGCTCGATCCCAGGACCCTGGGATCATGACCTGAGCCGAAGGCAGAGGCTTTAACCCACTGAGCCACCCAGGCGCCCCGAATAATCCTTTTAATGTACTGTTGAATCCTACTGGCTAGTATTTTGGTGAGAATTTTTGCATCTGTGTTCATCAAGGATATTGGTCTGTAGTTCTCTTTTTTGGCAGGATCCTTGCCTGGATTAGGGATCAAGGTAATAGTGGCCTCATAAAATGAGTTTGGAAGTTTTCCTTCCATTTCTATTTTTTGGAACAGTTTCAGGAGAATAGGAATTAGTTCTGCTTTAAATGTTTGGTAGAAATCCCCTGGGAAGCTGTCTGGCCCTGGGCTTTTGTTTGTTAGGAGATTTTTGAAGACTGTTTCAATCTTCTTACTGGTTATGGGCCTGTTCAGGTTTTCTATTTCTTCCTGGTTCAGTTGTGGTAGTTTATATGTCTCTAGGAATGCATCCATTTCTTCCAGATTGTCAAATTTGTTGGCATAGAGTTACTCATAGTATGATCTTATAATTGTCTGTATTTCTTTGGTGTTAGTTGTGATCTCTCCTCTTTCATTCATGATTTTATTTATTTGAGTCCTTTCTCTTTTCTTTTTGATAAGTCTGGCCACAAGTTTATCAATCTTATTAATTCTTTCAAAAAACTAGCTCCTAGTTTCGTTGATTTGTTCTATTGTTTTTTTGGTTTCTATTTCATTGATTTCTGCTCTGATGTTTATGATTTCTCTTCTCCTGCTGGGTTTAGGGTTTCTTTCTTGTTCTTTCTCCAGGTCCTTTAGGTGTAAGGTTAGGTTGTGTACTTGAGACCTTTCTTGTTTCTTGAGAAAGGGTTGTACCACTATATATATTCCTCTCAGGACTGCCTTTGCTGTGTCCCACAGATTTTGAACTGTTGTGTTTTCATTATCATTTGTTTCCATGAATTTTTTCAATTCTTCTTTAATTTCCTGGTTGACCCATTCATTCTTTAGAAGGATGCTGTTTAGTCTCCATGTATTTGGGTTCTTTCCACGTTTCCTCTTGTGATTGAGTTCTAGCTTCAGACCACTCTGGTCTGAAAATATGCAGGGAATGATCCCAAATTTTGATACCGGTTGAGACCTGATTTAGGACCCAGGATGTGATCTATTCTGGAGAATGTACCATGTGCACTAGAGAAGAATGTGTATGCTGTTGCTTTGGGGTGAAATGTTCTGAATATATCTGTGATGTCCATCTGGTCCAGTGTGTCATTTAAGGCCTTTATTTCCTTGTTGATCTTTTGTTTGGATGATCTGTCCATTGCAGTGAGGGGACTATTAAAGTCCCCTACTATTATTGTATTATTATTGATGTGTTTCTTTGATTTTGTTATTAATTGGTTTATATAGTTGGCTGCTGCCACGTCAGGGGCATAGATATTTAAAATTGTTAGATCTTCTTGTTGGACAGACCCTTTGAGTATGATATAGTGTCCTTCCTCATCTCTTATTATAGTCTTTGGCTTAAAATCTAATTGATCTGATATAAGGATTGCCACCCCAGCTTTCTTCTGATGCCCATTAGCATGGCAAATTGTTTTGCACCCCTTCACTTTAAATCTGGAGGTGTTCAGGTCTAAAATGAGTTTCTTGTAAGCAACTTCTTTTTTACCCATTCTGATACCCTGTGTCTTTTGATTGGGGCATTTAGCCCATTAACATTCAGGGTAAGTATTGAGAGATATGAATTTAGTGCCATTGTATTGCCTGTAAGGTGACTGTTACTATATATTGTCTCTTTTCCTTTCTGATCTACTACTTTTAGGCTCTTCCTTTGCTTAGAGGACCGCTTTCAATATTTCCTGTAGAGCTGGTTTGGTGTTTGCAAATTCTTTCAGTTTTTGTTTGTCCTGAAAACTTTTTATCTCTTCTTCTATTTTCATTGATAGACTAGCTGGATATAGCATTCTTGGCTGCATGTTTTTCTCATTTAGTTCTCTGAATATATCAAGCCTGCTCTTTCTGTCCTGCCAGGTCTCTGTGGATAAGTCTACTGCCAATCTAATATTTTTATCATTGTATGTTACAGACTTCTTTCCCAGGCTGCTGTCAGGATGTTCTCTTTTTCACTAAGACTTGTAAATTTTACTATTAGGTGTCAGGGTGTGGACCTATTCTTGTTGATTTTGAGGGGGATTCTCTGCACCTCCTGGATTTTGATGCTTGTTCCCTTGCCATATTAGGGAAATTCTTTCCAATAATTCTCTCCACTATACCTCTGCTCCTCTGTCTTTTTCTTCGTCTTCTGGAATCCCAATTATTCTAATGTTGTTTCGTCTTATGGTGTCACTTATCTCTCAAATTCTCCCGTTGTGGTCAGTAGGTCTTTGCCCCTCTTTTGCTCAGCTTCTTTATTCTCTGTCATTTGGTCTTCTATATCACTAATTCTTTCTTCTGCTTCATTTATCCTAGCAGTGAGAGCCTCCATTTTTGATTGCACTTCATTAATAGCTTTTTTGATTTCAACTTGGTTAGATTTTAGTTCTTTTATTTCTCCAGAAAAGGCTTTTATTTCTCTGGACAGGGTTTCTCTAATATCTTCAATGCCTTTTTTAAGCCCAGCTTGAACCTTGAAAATCATCATTCTGAACTCTAGATCTGACATATTACCAATGTCTGTATTGATTAGGTCCCAGACTTTGGTACTGCGTCTCATTCTTTTTTTTTTTTGTGGTGAATTTTTCAGCCTTGTCATTTTGTCCAGATAAGAGTATATGAAGGAGCAAGTAAAATACTAAAAGTGTTTCAAAGACCCCAGAAAAATGTGCTTTAACCAAATCAGAAGAGACCCCAAATTGTGAGGGGGAAAAAGGCAATAAAAAGAGGTTCAGAAAATAAAAAAGAAAAAATTAAAAAAAGAAAACACATAAAGAAAAAATATAAAGAAGAAAGAAAAAATATATATATTAGATAAATTAGTTAAAAAACATTAAAAAAGAAAATGGTAAAAGTTAAAAAATATTTAGCAGAAGAAGAAAAAAAATTGAAAAAAAATCAAATTAAATGCAAGATTAAAGTATCATCGGGAGAAAGCCATGATTTCTGTGCTTTGCTTTCTCCTCCTCTGGATTTCCGCTGTTGCCCTTGGTATTGAACCTGCTCTCCTTGGTAGTTGAACTTGGTCTTTGCTGGATTTTTTGTTGATCTTCTGGGGGAGGGGCCTGTTGTAGTGACTCTCAAGTGTCTTTGCCTGAGGCAGAATTGCAGTGCCCTTATCAGGGGCTGGGCTAAGTAATCCGCTCGGGTTCACTTTCAGGAGCTTTTGTTCCCTGAACACTTTCCATAGAGTTCTGGAGGACGGGAATGAAAATGGCAGCCTCCCAGTCTCTGGCCCGGAGGAGCCGAGAGCCCAGGGCCCCACTCCTCAGTGCGCCCCCAGAGAACATCGCCCAATCACTCCCGTATCCCCGGCCTCCGTCCATGCTCCGAGCTCACCCAGCTGCAACCCATTCAAGGTAACCCTGAGCTGAGAGCTCACTCCTCAGCTCTGTCTCTGTACCCAGCCAGCTTCCCCGTTCTAATACCTGCAAGCTCTGTGATACTCCAACATCCCCGATCCTTCTGTGAACCTGCAGGACCTGGGGCCACAGACCCCGCATGGGCTTCACCCCGGTTTAGCCTCTGGAGCAATGTCCCTCAGTGGAACAGATTTTTAAAAGTCCTGATTTTGTGCTCCATTTCTCCGCCACTTGCTGGGAGCCGGCCCCTCCCACCGCGGCCTATCTTCCCGTCGTTTTGGATTTACTTCTCTGCCAGTCTTACCTTTCAGAAAGTGGTTGATTTTCTGTTTCTAGAATTGCTGTTCTTCTTCTCTTTGGTCTCCCTTTGGATTTGTAGGTGTTTGCAATGTTTTGATAAGCTATCTAGCTGATCTCCTGCTACCTGATATATTCTCAGCCTGCTACTTCTCTGCCATCTTGACTCCTCCCCCGTAAACTTTTCTTTCATTACTGATTTTATTTATCTTCTTTTTTTAGTGAGTATAGCTAAGGATTTGTCAATTTGATTTTTTTTTTGTAGAAACAGCTCTTAGTTTCTTTGATCTTTTCTATTGCTTTTGTATTCTCTATTTTATTTTCCTTCTAATATTTATTATTCCTTCAGTAACTTTAGGCCCCCCTCCCTATTCCTTTAAGGAGAAAAGTTAAATTATTCATTTGATATTTCTCTTATTTATTGAGCCAGGTCTGTATTGATATATTGCTACTTTCCTCTTAAAACTGCATTTGCTATCTCCTGTAGATTTTGGTGTGTTGTATCCTGTTTTCATTTTTCTCTAAGTATCTTTAAAATTTAGTTTTGATTTCTTTTTTAAGCCAAGAGTTGTTTAGTTATGTGTTGTTTAATGTCCACATATTTGTAGTTTTTCCACTTTTTTTCTTGTAATTGATTACTAGTTTGAAACCACACTGTGGTCACAAAAGATGCCTGATTATGTATTTACATATATATATATGTATGTATATACCATACATACATACACATATAAAATCTCTCTCTATACACACACACACACACACACACACATATATCTATCTATCTATCTATATTTTATTTATTTATTTGTCAGAGGGAGAGAGACAGCAAGAGAGAACACAAGCATGGGAAGTGCAGAGGGAGAAACAGGCTTCCTGCTGAGCAGGGAGCCCTATGTGGGCTTTGTTCCATAATTAGTCACCCTTAAGGACTAAACCACCAAGATATCTTGATCTTCTTAAATACTGAAGCTTGTTTTGTGCTCTAACATATGATGTATCCTGGAGAATGTTCCATGTGCATTTGAGAAGAATTTCTATTCTGCTTCCTTGGAATGGAATATTCTGTGTATGTCTATTACATCCAACTAGTCTGACGTCTCATATAAGGCCCATGTTCCCTTAGTGATTTTCTGTCTGGATGATGTTTGCATTGGTGTAGATATGTTATTAAAATCCCCTACTACTATTGTCTTGCTTTAGGTCTCCTTTTAGGTCTGTTAATATTTGCTTTATATATTTATATGTATTTCCTTTGTATATAACAATTTGTTCTTCTCTTGCTGCTTTTGATATTCTCTTTTTAACTTTTGGTAGTTTAATTATAATGTGTCCTTGCATGGCTCTCTTTGGATTCATCCTTTTTGGAACTCTGTATTTTCTGGACATGAATATCTGTTTCTTTTCCTAGATTGGGGAAATCTCAGCTATCATTCCTTGAAATAGTTTTGCTCCTTTCTCTTTGTCCCTGCCTTGGGGCCCCTATAATGCAAATTTTATTTTTATTGACTTTTTTTTCAGTGGTCCCTGATATTATCTTTATTTTTACAATTCTTTTTTGTTTGTTTGTTTTGCTGCTGTGTCTGGGTAAGTTCCATTGCTTTATCTTCCAGCTCAATGATTTGTTCTTTGGCTTCATCCAGTTCACTCTTGAACCAATCTAGTGTATTTTTCAATTCATCTATTTAATTCTCAAGCTCTGTGACTTCTGTTTGATACTTTCTTATTCTATATCCTTATTGAAGTACTTCCTGTGTTCATCCATGTGTTTCCTGAGTTCAGTGAGTTTCTTTATGATGATTACTTTCAATTTTTTAAATCAGGTAGATCACTAGTCCCTTTATCATTAAGTTATTTTTTTGTTTTTTCTTATTATTTCATTTGGAACATATTTCTCTCTTTTTCTCATTTTGCTTGACTCTGTGTTTGTTTCTATGTATGAAACATTTGCTTCTCTCAGTCTTGAAGGAGTGACTTTGTGTAGGTAATAATTCTTTTCATTCAACCTTGCCCTAGTTCTTCTTTGTGTCTTGAGCCTCTGCCATTGTCTAAACTTCCTGATTTATTCTTGATATGTCCTCTGTTGAGCATGTGCCAAGGTCTGTCAGTGACCAAATGGGGGAAATTTCATTAGCACCTAGTTTCAGGCTGATGGAAGCCAGACCTTCAAACAGCAACTTTTGAAGTATGCAAATGTATAGAGTCCTGTGGGCCTGTAATTTTAATCCCTGCTGGTCTCCAAACCAGGAGATCTAGTGGTGTCCTTTGGGTGACACGTGCAAAAATTGAGGTTCCAGATGAGTGTATAAGCTCCTTTTTGGAAAGTTTCACAGAGCTTTAGTGAGGCTATGGAGATGAACAAGGAGAGTGGCCCTCCTGGATTATTTGTCATCAGGGAAATACAAATTAAAACCACAATGTGATACCACCTTACACTAGTCAGAATACTCCATGATTTTTCAAGGCTTGACAGTTTATTTCTTTTTTTTAATGCAAATCCCAATTATTTTATATTTTAAGTTAATTTTTTTATTTGAGCATAATTGACACACAGTGTTACATTAGTTTCAGGTGTACAACAGAATGATTCAACAAGTTTATACATTATGCTATGTTCACCACAAGTATAGCTACTATCTTTCCCAGTAAATCCCTATTATAATATCATTGACTATATTTCTTATGCTATGTCTTTTATACCTGTGATTGATTCATTCCATGACTAAAAGCTTGTGTCACCCTCTCTCCTTCACCCATTTTGACCAACCCGTCAAATCTTCCCCTCTGGCAACCATCAGTTTGAGTCTGTTTTCTGTTTTTATTGGTCTGATTCTGCTTTTCATTTGTTTATTCTTTTTTACCCTTCTTCCTCCTCCTCCTTCTTCTTTAGATTCCACCTACGAATGGAATCACATGGTATTTGTCTTTCTCAGCGTGACTTATTTCACTTAACATTATATCTTCTAAGTCCATTCATACTGCCCATCTTGTTCTTTCCCCAGGTGTATGCTTGCTTCTTTCCTAATGCATATTAAAAGAAACAAGCAGTGAGAAAAGGTACTAAAAGAAATAAGAATTCTATAATCCATTTTGTCCATTCAGATATTGATATTAGCATAACTATTCAACTTTTCTCAATAGTGGCTTGCTTGTCTTTGCCAACCTGTTGGCTTTTTCCCAGTGATTTAATAGCTTTATTCTATCTACTAGCCTGTTCCCAGATACTTGTACTGAAACTAACTACTCTACAAGGCTCTTAATTGATCTTTGCTTAAACCATTTATCTTACTGATAGAATTTCTAAGCCTCTACTTACTTTCATTTCACTCCTAATTGTATGAAGTAGGTCTGGATTATCTTTTAAAAGGGATAAATGTAATATCATTGCATTTCCTGATAGCTATTCCCGTTGCACTCATTCTGCATCATTATTTCTGGATGAATGAGCTCTATTTTAACACAAGAATTTTAAAGGGCCACTTTTTTTTCCCCTTGTGTAATGAGCCAAATAGCAATATATAGACCAACAGAGTTAAAAATGTAATACATTAATAAAACAAAATACACCTTTACCTTTATTTTGTTAAGCCCCTGCATTAGACACTGAACACAAATTGCAATGTTGAGGACCCAACTTTGCTGCTGCTTTTTTCCTCTGTAATAGTTCCTCTAAGTCTGATATATTAGGAACACAGACTCCATTCATATGGACTTTGGTAGTTACATTTTACTTTACTTTTTTTCCTTAAGAATATGTGACTGCAAAAATAACCTTTCAGGTACATGTTCTAGAAACACTGACGGTTTACATTGATCTACTTTGCTCTCTCCTTTCACATAACAATGACTGATAACATTTGAAAAACTTAAGAAGAAATAAAAGCTAAAAACTATAATAAATATCTAGGTGTACTAAGGTGCATGGAAATGCACAGCAGTAAATGATACGCTGAAGCTCAAAACGAACTGGGTTTTATGACCGAAGGCAAACAAAGTTGGCCTGCAATTCAGGTCCTATTAAAAAAAAAAAAATGGACCTGAAGTGTATGACCCTTGTCAGAAAATGGAGACAGTCTTAGTTATGAAAATAGTTCAGGTCATATAAGATAATGGAAACTTAAAAAAAAAAAAAAAAGGCCAGGATAATGGAAACTTAAAAAAAAAAAAAAAAAAAGAGAGAGAGAGACAGAGAAAGAAAAAAAAAGCCAGGATCTATTTCTCAGGGATAAGGAAAATTTTCCATTGAGCTGCTTGAGATGGTGGGAGAAAAGTGAGACAGCTGTATAACCATGGCAGGCTTCTCAGGAACTAGATTGTGTGCCCCATGAGGAATAGAGATTTGGGTTGTTTTACTTAGTCATAAACTTTGACTATCCACAGCCACCGAAGAAAGTAGAAGGAAGGACCTACAAAGTATTAGAGGTAAAAATCAGTAAGTCAGGGGCGCCTGGGTGGTTCAGTGGGTTAAAGCCTCTGCCTTCGGCTCAGGTCGTGATCCCAGGGTCCTGGGATTGAGCCCCACATCGGGCTCTCTGCTCTGCGGGGAGCCTGCTTCCTCCTCTCTCTCTCTCTCTGCCAACTTGTGATCTCTGTCAAATAAATAAATAAATTCTTTAAAAAAAAAAATCAGTAAGTCAAACTAGAATATAAAAAAAACCCACAGAACAAAGAGTTTTTCAAGATTGGTAAAATATCAATTAGGGTTTATCAAAACCCTAACCTGGTTTTAAAAAAAAACACAGAAACAAAAACACAGCAACACAAAAAGGAATAAATTGTCTATAGTAGAAAAAATGGTGATATAATCATAAAATTTTCAGACATTAGTATTTTAAATTTAAACAGAAGGGAAAATGACCTAAAATTTGTAAGTTCTAATATTTAGAATACCTAAGGTCTAATATTCTAATATCTAATATTGGAAAGGAAGAATATATTGGGAGTGAATATCCTATTGGATGTTATGCTTATTATAAAGCTTTAATAATAATTAAAAATAAATGCAGTGGGATGGACACAGATTAATGGAACAACATAAAAAGCACAGAAGTGTCCCACCCAAATGTGCCCAGTTGATTTTTGACAAAGATACTAAAAAAATAATTGAATGGAGAAAGATAAGTATTTTCAACAAATGGTGCTAAAATCAGTTGAACATTCATGGGGTAATGAAAAAAGAACCTTGACTTAGACAATACACTCTATATAAACATGAACACATGAATCATGGACTTCACCATAAAGTGTTAAACTCTTAACACTTTGAAAGAAAACATAGGAGAAAATTGTTGGGACTTAGGGCTGTGCAATTATTAGACTTGATACCAAAAGCACAATCCATGAGAGGAAAAATTGTTTAATTGGAAATCATTAGAGTTAAACTTTGCTATGCAAAAGACCCTGTTAAGAATATGAAAATACAAGCAATAGACTTGGAGAAAATATTTGCAGACTATACATCTGACAAAAGATTTGCATCTAGAATATGTAAAGACCTCTCAAAATTTAAGAGTAAAAACTAAACAATTTGATTAAAAATGTGCAAAAGACATAAAAATACAATTTGCCAAAGAGGATATAAAAATAGCAATAAGTACCTGGAGAGATATTCAACATTGTTAGCCATTAGGGAAATGCAAACTAAAACAATAAGATATCATTACATATCTATCAGAATAGCTATAATAAAAGAGAATTAAAAGAATGATTACACTATTTTATGATATTGGTGAGGGTGCAGACATATTAGATTCTTTATTACATGCTGTTCATATTATATGATGGTACAACATTCTGCAGAATATTTTGACAGTATAAAACTAAAGGTGTATTCCTCATAGTGGCTGAGCAATTATCCTCTTGGTCATTTATTTCAGAGAAATAAAAAATTACATTCATGTAGACACAATATATGGATGGATCTCTGAGTGAAAAAAGCCAAAAGATGACAATTTTCTGGTTTTGTATTGTACTATAGTTATGCAAGATAAAACCATTAGGAGAAACTGGGCAAAGGGTCTGTATGGCTTCCATGAACATTTTTTGCAACTTTCTGTGAATCTATAATTATTTCAAAACAGAAATTTAACTGCCACCTACCCCCAACCCTGCCAAAGGATGATAAATCAATTTTGAACATCATCAGTACATTTGACAATTGAGATGAAGTGAGCAAAGTCTTGGAAAAACAAAACTTATAAAAATGTGCACAAAGGAAAAGTAGAAAGTTACTAAATTTCTAAAACTATATGGCTATTTTTTAAAGATTTTACTTATTTATTTGAGAGAAAGAGAGAGAGCATCTGAGCACAAGCATGTGAGCAGAAAGGGAGAGCGAGAAGTAAGCTTCCTCCTGAGCAGGAAACCTGATGCAAAGCTTGATCCCAGTACCCCAAGATCATGACAGTACTCAAACTGAAGGCAGATACTTAACCAACAGAGCCACCTCTAAAACTACTGAATAAATGGCTTTAGAAAAAAAGCAGTATCAAGAAGTATTTCCAGGGATGCCAAGGGGCTTAGTTGGTTAAACGTCTGTCTTGATTTCTGCTCAGATCATTATCTCAGGATCATGAGATTGAGACCTGTGTCTGACTCTGTGCTGGGCTTTGAGCCTGATTAAGATTTTCTCTCTCTCTCTGCCCCACCCCACACACATACTTTCTTTCTCTTTCTCTCTCTCAAAAAAGAAGTATCTCCAGAAAAAAAAAGGCAATAAATTTAATAAACACTACATATTTAGAAATATGTTAGAAGAAGAAATCTCAGAGACAGAAAAGAGAGAATTTTATGCTTTGACATTGATTAAGGTATGGTGATACCAAAAAGAGACAAAAGGAAAAGAGTATAGAACTGTAGAAGCAAAAAGTTACAAAATTATAACCTACATTTTCTTAATGTAGAAAGAAATCCAATCTTTAAACACACACACACACACATTCCTTTTCCAATAATAGAGTCTCACTGAGACCCAGAGGCTGGTGGGCTTTTAATTAGCAGACCTAGAAAGAAAGCTTTCTAAAAAAGATTTGGTTAATCAGGTATTATAAAAAAAGTAGGATTCTGAGTCATGTAGTAATTTGGGAACTTTATGATAGAACTAGAGGTTGAAAATGTTCTTGAAGTCTTTGGAGAGAAAAGGAATGTAAATCCTAATCCATGTTGAAAAATAAAATTTCTGTTGTCAGATTTATATTGTGCAATAAGGTTTGATGAGTTATTTGTAGATAAAAATTACTTATAGATACCCAGACTTCACATGTTGTATGCTAGTCCCTGTGAAATGCAACCATCAATCACCTTACTAATTGATAGTCAACAGAAAAGAGTATCCTGCCTAGGGTTTATAGGTGCCAGCTCTGCAAGTTTCCGAGTTTTATTAATTGGCAGTAGAGGTTCAGTTCAATGTATCTATTCCCTTTCCTTTCAGCTTCAGGATAATTAATATATAATTTGAAACAAATTCTTTATTATCAAATACAAAAGAGATGCATTGTTTTCCAACTACCTAAATAAAATGACAAAACAAATTTAAAATAGAAATATGAAAATAAGAGCACCAAGCAAAAAGTAGAATGCTACCAGAACTATAGATTAAATTAATGAGCTAGATCAAAAAGACTTATTAATGATAATAAAAAAGTGGCATTTTTAATCAAACTATCAGTTATAGGTCTTTTTTTTTTTTTTAAAGATTTTATTTATTTATTTGACACAGAGAGATCACAAGTAGGCAGAGAAGCAGGCAGAGAGAGAGAGGAGGAAGCAGGGTCCCTGCAGAGCAGAGAGCCTGATGCGGGGCTCAATCCCAGGACCCTGAGATCATGACCTGAGCCGAAGGCAGCGGCTTAATCCACTGAGCCACCCAGGCGCCCCAAACTATCAGTTATAGGTCTTAAATCGAGAAAAGTCAGAGTATTGAAGGTTATAAACTGGTGAAAGGATATTAGAATATAAGAATTAGAACTGGAATACAAGAAAGAAGAACTATATTAGAACACAGAATATAAATAGTAATAAAGAGGAATGAAGTTAGGTAAACTATAATGTAATACTTCTTATTTTTATAGGAGCAAGAAAAAATAGATTGAGAATTATAAAGTATACAGCAAGCTCAAGTTTTTACAAGAATTTGTCTCTTTTAAATTGCCCATAAAATATTTGTAATAAGTGATCACATACCATATTTAAAAAGTCAATAAATCGGGGTGCCTGGGTGGCTTAGTGGGTTAAAGCCTCTGCCTTCAGCTCAGGTCATTATCTCAGGGTCCTGGGATCGAGTCCCACATCGGGCTCTCTGCTCCGCGGGGAGCCTGCTCCACCCCCCCTGCCTCTCTGCCTACTTATGATTTCTGTCTGTCAAATAAATAAATAAAGTTAAAAAAAAAGTCAATAAATCTAAAATGGTAAACTTTTTAATGATAGTTATATGGTATATATTTATGTTCTCCGGTATGATAAAACTGAATATTAGCAATAGACTAAAAATTACTTTCCAAAAGCCCTGTGGAAGACTAAAATATACTGCAAAATAATTTCATGCTCAAAAAGTAACCAAACACAATTATAGTATATTTTTATTATAATATTTAGTGTTAACACCTATAAACCATGACAGACTAATGACTAGAGGCAAATTTTATGTCATTAAATTATTTTCACTATTAAGCAGAATAAGAAATGAATGAAAATAATGTGAACTAATACATTGAAGTCTGGAAATTAGAGTAAGAACAACAAAGGTCTTGAAACCTTGAAAGAAAACTTAATGGAGTAAGGAACTAGGAGTTTCAAAAAGATTCAAGAAGACATTAAAACAATATAATAGAAAGCTAAGGATTGGTAAATGTTATTTTCTGTACTTTTCCACACAGCATTATGCATTTAAGATCCAATTTGGGGGTTTTACATTTTACTCTTCCATCAAGGCTCTATGTATATGCTTCAGAGTAACAACCACCATGTCTTGTTAGTGTGGGGCCTAAGGTAGGTTGCTCTGAGCTGGGCCACTTTGGCATCAAGATTTTTTTGAGTTAAAAGTAATCAAAACCCAGAAGATACAGAAAAAGTGTTGTGCATTCCCCTCAACTGCCTAAATTTACATTGGAAAGGAGAGCCTTTCTCAGGAAAAGAGCTATTAACAAAGATGCTCCCTTATGTAAGAAATTTATCCAAGAGGGTGCCTGGGTGGCTCAGTAGGTTAAGTACCTGCCTTTGGCTCAGGTCATGATCCTAGAGTCCTGGGATTAAGTCCCGCATCAGGCCTCTTGCTCAGTGGGGTCCATGCTTCTCCCTCTGCCTGCTGCTCGCCCTGCTTGTGCTCTCTTTCTCCCTTTTTCTCTCTGTCAAATAAATAAATCATTAAAAAAATAAAAATAAATAATTGTTTAAACAAACAAAAAAAGAAACTTATTCACATACTAGGTCAAACTTCACTTTTCAGAATATCTCCTTTCAACTTCCTGCTAATGGTCTTCTCCCCTTTGTATTCTCAAACGATTCCGATCTGTCTCCTTAAGCTTGTGTAAGCTTCACGTTGCCTCATTGTCTTTGTAATCTCATGTATTTCCCCATAAGTGTGCCTATTAAATTTGATTTTCTCCTGTTAGTCTGTATCATGTCAATTTGATTCTAAGTCTAGGTAGAAGGAGCATAGGATAGAGGAAGTTCTTCCTTCTGGCATTAGTAATTCTCAGAGTAATAGATATCTACCAACTATCTTCTTAATAAATAAGACTTTTATAAATATGTTTATAATTTCTGGTCTGGCCCTTTTTGAATTTTCTGTGGCATGTACCTGGGCCTTGATTTCTACTGTATTCTTTATATTGTCAAGGACAAAATAATTCTGACTGTTATTAAAGGTGGTAAGGCAGACTTTTTTCAGGGATCTATAACAAAGGGATTTTGTACTGGTGGGGGAGAAATTGGGTTCAATTCTGAATACAACAAAAAAGTAGGGGTTTCTATATAAGAGACAGAACGTGGTCTTGGTAGGTGGAAAATTACTAAGAGGGTAGAATAATTGTTTGCTAAAGAGACCTAACAGGACTCCAGCTGGGGCAGGCCAGGGTGATCAGGTGTTACCTGAGGGGGACAATGGAGAACCAGGAATTTGATCAGATATCCTGGCTGATCAGATCTCATGGTGTGGGGTAACTGGCTGGCTCATCAGAAGATCAAGTTTCTTCAGATACCATGGGCAGGAAATGAATTCTGCCTAAACTGACTCAATAAGATTCTTGCTAAAAGTGGACTCTACAGGATGGAAACCCAAGTCCAAAGTCAGCCTAGAGTAGCTCCCATGAACCTGAGTACAGTTTGGTCAAGAAGAGAATCTTTGTCAATACCGAGCCCAGCCAGATGGTCTCCACTCCCAGAGGTAATGATGAGGGCTTCTGCCTCCCATATCTCTGTCAGTATTTGTGATTAATCAGTTTTATGATATTTGCCAATTTTGTGGAGATAAGAAGATATCCTTCTTTAGAAAAGGAAAAACGTTCTCTTCTTCCCTCTATAGTTTAATAGCCAAGATATGGGAATGAAATTGTCAATAGACAGATTAATAGTAGAAAAAGGATCTATTCACATGTACACAGGAGCCAGCAAAAGAAGTGGCTGGCTCTCTTAATGGCTACATTTAAATACTTAAAAAAAAAAAAAGAGTTATTTATTTTACAGAGCAAGAGAGCAGGGCAGGGAGGGGCAGAGGGAGAGGGAGAGACAATCTCAAGCAGCCCAACATGGGGCTCAATCTCATGACCCTGAGATCACAACCTGAGCCAAAACCTAGAGTCAGAGGCTTAACTGCACCACCCAAGGCCCGTACCGTTAAAGACTTCTATACCTAACTCAGTAAGGGAAAGAGAGTGGAGGGAGAAATGACTTTCTTTAGGAAAGACAAAAGGGTTTTTAGAACACATGAGAAATAAGAGAATTCATGATAGTGTTTGCCTATGCACCTGTGAATTATCTTTCTATCTGCTTCAAGGTCATAAAAAAATCCTGGAGTGGACATTTAGGGAGGGTTTACCTTGGTGTTTCTTCCTGGTCTCTCTTTTGGAATAGACGCTAGCCCAGAAAGGGAATTTATGGCAGTCCTCATTTCTCAGAAATTTCTGCTTTTGGTCAGATAAGGGAAGCTCTGAGAAGGCTTCTTTTTGCACTTGTTGACTCTCAAGGACCATCATCTTAAAATAATTTTTATTCCAACTCTGAGTGTCTGAGTAGGTCTCTGCAATATTTGGTTGTTGTTGTGTTAAGCTGCAGTGCTCCAGTTTTCACTGAGGTTGAGCATAAATTCTTCAGCCTGGCAGGGTTTTGGGGTTTCTGGAAGGACCAAATCATATCTCCTTGCAAGGCTTGTCTATCTATGGAATTCTTGTTATTCCATTCACTTGTGACCTCAAGTCCTTGATGGGTTCAAGAAGGTTATGATTTTATAATTTGTCTAGAAGGAGAGGAGGTAGTTTCACAAGGGGAAAGTTAGTGGTAGTGGTGAAAAGTGCTATGGCAGAGAAGAATGGCTTTTTTTTTTTTTTTAAAGATTGTATTTATTTATTTATTTTGACAGAGAGAGACACAGCAAGAAGGGAACTCAAGCATGGGGAGCGATCGAGGGAGAAGCCAGCTTCCTGTGGAGCAGAGAGCCCAGTGGGAGGCTTGATCCCAGGACTCTGGCATCATGAGCTGAGTCGAAGGCAGATACTTAACGACTGAACCACCCAGGTGCCCCGAGAAGAATGGCTTCTAAATTTTTGTTTGATATGATGTGAGAGAGCAATGTTGGGAAAAGAAGTGAATGAAGGCCAGAATGCAGGGAGAATATTATAATTGTGGAGACAAAATGGTTATAATCAAAGGATAGAACAAAAGTCACAGTGAAGATACATATACTTAGTTTCTTATTCTTTCCCTTAATATGAAAGCTCATTGGTGTATATATAGGCTGTCATATATGATGTTTAACATTGGAGTTTGGGAAAGAATGGTCAAGAAAGAATTCTTGAGATGTCTTTGTTGAGAAAGAAGAGTTTTAATGAAGCATGGGGACAGGACCAAGGATTCTGAGGAGTGAGAGGTTATATACTTTCAAGTTGGGAGGGGGTTAGGGATAATGTAAGACACTAAGAATTTGGAAGAGGGCTTCCAGGACCTTGAGGGGCTAGCTGTTAATTAGGAGAAGATAACTTACTAATGTCTAGTAAAACCTTAGTCATGAGACCCTTCAGATATATATTAGTGGGCTGTATGCTTGCAGGGTGATTGTTAACATGTATCTTGGGGGAGGAGTAGAATAAAGGAAGTTTCCAAAAAAAATTCCAAAGGGATTTTTTATAGGATCCTGGAGGTTGGGTTAATGTCAAGCTAAGGTTGCCTTTTGCCTTTAGCAAAATATTAACTTTGAGGCAGCTAAGCTTCTTGAGGAATGTCACTCTGCCTGTCCTAAGTACTTGATGATGGACTGTAAGTTCTAAGAAAGTTTAATTTTTTTATGTTTCTTTTGCCTTTGTTCCACATCAGCATGTATAGTGAGTAAGAGCCTGAGTGTGAAGACTGACTGCCTGATTTTGGGTAAGGACTCTCCTTCCTCTCAGCCATGTTATCTTGGGAAAGTTTCTTCTCTGTACATCAGTACCTCATCTTAAAATATGGAAGTGGGTACTAATGCCTCTCAGGATTGTTGTGAAAATTAAATGAGTTTACTCATAAGATAAGTCACTGCATTTAAATACACATAAGCTGTCTGCCACTCACTTTATCTTCCAAAGCAATCATATCTCCAATTCCCCCTGACCCTGCACTGATTTAATGTAGAAACAAAGGAGTGGCTTTCCCAGGGTAACCCAACATTACATATTAGAGACTGGACTGGAAACTTCATGCTCTTTAGCTCCAGAAAACTGGTTCCTTTCTATGCAGTTTTGCTACGGTCACTCTTTGATACTTTTCAGTGTCTTTAAAATTAAGGAATTTCTTAATTATGTTCATATTATTTTTTAAAATTTAAATCCTTTAAATGATTTTTAAATTTAAATCCTTTAAAATTAAGGAATTTCTTAATTATGTTCTGTATTTACTTCTTAATTATGTTCTGTGATTAGATGCTTGTATACTTCTCCTACCCCCCTAACCCCCCATGTTGCATCACATTGGGTAGGGTATGTGCTGTGGTGAGTGCTGTGAAGTATGTAAACCTGACGATTCACAGACCTGTACCCCTGGGGATAAAAATACATTATATGTTTATAAAAAAATAAAAAATAAATAAAAAATAAATAAAAAAGATGCTTTTATAATACAACATGAATTTACAAAATGCGTGGGTTCTTATGAGATTTAATTTTTCTGCGGCAATTCACTATTGCATTTATATGTCTAACCATATAAGGCAAATCATTTTTTTTCAAAATCAAAGGAAATATAAGTGGTTTAATGTTTTAATCATGACTCCTATCTGAACTTAAAATCATCTTTTTATACCTTGTTCATATCCTAAATTCTGTAAGAGGAAATTCAGATAATCTAACCTGCACACAAAGAAAATAATCTGCAGACTTAACCAGTATCCAGCAGTTAATATCCCTAAAATACATAGCACAGAAGCCTCCTCTTCATGTTATGCTTACGGTAGGTTTATTGGCTGCTTTTCTGTAAGACATATTTTCTTTTGCTCTATACTAAAAAATTTTAAAATCATCTACTTATGAAATTAGCTGTCAATAGACCTAGTTTAAATTCTGCATCACATAACCATAAAACAGGTATGTTTTGATTAAAGAAAAGATTAAAACTCAGCATAAAACTAAGCTAATTACTACTATGGCTGTGAATATATGTGATTTATAATAGATTTTCAAATGAGGAGTTTTAAATTGATCAGAATTCGAAGTTTTCATTCCATCTTTATAATACACCGCTCTAGAACTCTCCTATGGCAATATGGTAGTGATAGCATGTGAGTGAATAAATCTTGAAATAAGAAGTCAACATTTATCTTGCAAATACTGTGTCATCACCAATTATTAAATCCTTTCTTGGTATAATGACCTTAGTGACTCCTCTTTTTAAATACTCAAATTTAGCCCTTGACCTTTTGCACCTATAGGCTGAAAACCTACAGTTAAATAATTATATGTAGTAAAATGAGCTCAATCCATCAAATCAATTTTAAAAGAGAAACAATAAATGCAAGGCTGATTAGAACTTGTAACACACTGGGTGCTACAATTTGAATAGTGATTCATCAAAGAAAGAAAAAGAAGTAATGAAAAAATGAATCAAAATACAGAAGCACAGTTTCCTAGGGCATTCTTTTAAACTTCACTACATAGTTTACACATTTCTTTTTTTTTTTTTTTGCAATAAATAGCCAGCTGAATTGGAGTCCAGAGTGATGCCAAGATCATTTATTATCATGGTTTATTAAGAGATAATACTTATCATAGTATGGGATAGTAGAATATGCCACCCAAATATGGCACTTTGGCATAAGAACCCTTCTCTATTTGCCTAAAAGCAGGATATAAATTTGTAAAGGTGTCCCCTTCCCCCATCAGGCATTCCCTCCCCTATCTACCAGAGAAAAACTCTAGACCCCTAGAAGCTTAGAGACAACATCAAAGGAAACTATATAACAAACTTGCTAAAACTAGCCCTTAATTACCATTAGTTTCCCCCCATATATTTGCCTTCCCACAATTTGCTGCCGGTAGAAGATCAAAGTCCTTTTTCTTTGTTTTGTTATTGCTTTAAAAATATGTGGTGTTTTTGTTTTATTAAGATGCTTGTGTAAGTCCAGCTTCTAACTACCCATTTGCATTACTCATTATTGAGCATTCCAAGTGAATGTGGGCGTGTGTTAATAAATTTCTATTTTTTTTTCTCTTGTTAATCTATTGTCAGTCTAATTTCCAGGACCCCAGCAACAGAACCTATGATACGTGGCAAAGATTTTTTTTCTCTTCTCTACAATAGAATGACAATACAAAAGAGGTTGGGATTAGTAAATCTATGGATTTAATTTAGATTTGTGTGGAAGGAGGAGGAACAGACACTCCACCTCCAGCAAAGAGGCTGAAATAAAGGGGAGAAATATAAAATTAGATAACAATTTTAAAACGTGAGCAAAACATCCTAAGTGATGATTCTTTGAAGGAGTCATAAAGTAGACACACCCATGGAATTGACGAACTGAAAACAAGGAAAGGGAAAATGCAAGTAAACCAAGTGGAGCATTCACCAGTTCATTTATTTACTCAGACAGTCATGTATTGAGACTTGCACTGTGCTAGCCTCTCTTCTCTGAAGTGGGCACATAGCAACAGCAATGTTCATTTGAGTGCACTGAAACCCATTTCAGACTTCTGAGCTCCACAACTGTAAGACGATAAACTCATTGTTCTAAGCCACTAAGTTTGTGATGATTTTGTTATAGCAGCTATACGAGACTAATCCAGACTGTGACTTCCTGGGATGAGGCAAACTGCTTGAGTGACAATGAAAATCAGGATTATTTTGTTTACTAGATATTCAAATATAGCTATAAAATAGAAAGTTTGATATATGTGTTTCTATCTCAAAGAAGAGTCAGGTTTAAAAATACAAACATCACCAATATAAACTGTAAAACCATAGAACTGATTTTGTAAGGGTCTATTTAGTGGCCCCGCCTTGGTTGAACAGCCATTTTGTTGTTTATGCAGTAAAACTTAAACTGACCCTCTCACCTCCCCCTGCCCCGGAACTTACTTAAAAGCAAGTCGGGGAAACCAGTCCCAGGTAACAAAGCCCAAATATAAGGGAAGGTCAGGTTAGGTGGAGATAACATCCCATATGCAGGGATGAGTCTGGTCAGAGGGAGACATCCAATCAGTAGAGTGCACATATTGTCTCCCTAGCTACCCACGAGTATGGGCCCCACCTTTTGGGCACCCATTCTGACCAAGGTGATAGGCTAGTTCAAATATCTACTATGGGGTAAATTTTAATTCAGTTGGTCACTTATGTGTGACCTAGCAGAACTCTGCAGCTTTCTCTGTGTTACAATCTCATTGGCCACCTGTACATGGCCAGGCCCAACCACATAGCCTTTGCCCTTAAAAGCTAGTCTGTAAGGCAGAGGGTCTTTGCCTCTCTGCAAGAGACGTTCCTGGCGGGTCAGTTTGATTCTTGATGGTTGGCACGACATAAAGCTTTGCTTGACCTTCGCTTTGTATCAGTCTCGCTCCTTTGACCATGGACCCAACAATTTGACCACTTAATTATTAATATAGAGAAGGAAAGAAGATTTTTCTTCTACCCTCCTAAGATCGGCTGCTGGAGCTTTGGGAATTAAACTAAGATTAATAAGAGAAAAATATATTAATTTTATTTATGTATGCAATGTGCTTACCTGTAGGAGAAATTCAGTTATGAGTAACTCAAAGGGGTGGTTAGACATTGGGGCTTATATAGCATCTTAACAAGGAATGATAAAGTTTATTTTTATTTATATATTTTTTATTAACATATAATATATTATTTGCCCCAGGGGTACAGCTCTGTGAATCATCAGTCTTGCACAATTCGCAGCACTCACCATAGCACATACCCTTCCCCATGTCCATGAGTTTATAGAGAAGTGCCAAGACAAAGAATAAGGACTTTAGGCTTTTAAGTGTGGAAAACTGTGGGAAGACAAATATATGGGGGAAGTAATGGAAGATAAGAGTTGTTTCAGTAAAGTTTATTGTGTAGATTCCTCTCAGTGCTGTCTCTGGGCTGATAAGTCTCTGGTGATTAAGAGTTAAGTGTTTTGCTCTTCTTCGTACAAAAGAGAAGGAGGCAGAGATTTTTTTTTTTCTTCTGGTTGTTCTCGATTGCCTCCAGCTCAAAATAATCTTCCTGCTAAAGTGGCATATTATGAGGTGACATATTCTGATTCCATACATAAGGAGGAGAAGGTGGGCCAAGACCGTCTGGGACATTACTTCACACAGATCAGGTGTAAAAGAGGAGCAGGAAAAAGAAACTGAGAGGAAGTTCCTTGGGGGAAAAAAAGAGAGAGAAAATAATTTCAGGAAGAAGGAAGTGTTCAAAGGGTTAACTGTTGCTAAGATATTGCACAAGGAAGCTAGCTTTGAAGTAGTAAATGAAGATTGTTCTTGACCTTCACAGATCAGGTTTTAGGATAGTTGGGGGAGCTAGATCCAATTTACAATGAATGGAATGTGAACATTTGGAATGAGTGGATGTGATCATCTCTCCCCCCACCTTTTTTTTTAAAGATTTTATTTATTTACACACAGAGATCACAAGTAGGCAGAGATGCAGGCAGAGAGAGAGAGAGGAGGAAGCAGGCTCCCCGCTGAGCAGAGAGCCCGGCATGGGACTTGATCCCAGGACCCTGGGATCATGACCAGAGCTGAAGGCAGAGGATTTAACCCACTGAGCCACCCAGGCGCCAACCCCTCTTTTTTATTTAAAGATTTTATTTATTTATTTGACAGACAGAGATCACAAGTAGGCAGAGAGGCAGACAGAGAGAGAGAAGAGGAATCAAGCTCCTTGCTGAGCAGAGAGCCCAATGCAGGGCTTGATCCCAGGACCCTGGAACCATGACCTGAACTGAAGGCCAAGGCTTTAACCCACAGAGCCACCCAGGTGCCCCTCTCTCCCTTTTTAAAAAAGATTTTATCTATTTGAGAGAGCGAGTGAGAAAGAGAGTGAGCATGAATGGGGGTGGGAAGGGCAAGGGAGAGGGAGAAGCAGATTCCCACTGCCCCCTGTGCCTGACCCAGGGTCTGGATCTCAGGATCCTGAAATCATGACCTGAGGTGGTGGGGGATGCTTAACTGACTGAGCCACCCAGGCACCCACTGTGATGGTCTCTTGAAGAATTTTGTGTGAATGAAAATAGGAATAAGGTCCAGAAAAATGAGACAGTGACTAAAGAGTGACGAGTTTCTTCCTTTTAGATAATTTTTGTATTTTATTTTTATTTTTCTAAAGATTTTATTTGTTTATTTGAGAGAGCATGAGTGTGTTGAGAGAGTGGCAGAGGAAGACAGAGGAGCAGATTCCCAGCTGAGCAGGGAGCCAGATGCTGGTTCAATCCCAGGACCCCGGGATCATGACCTGAGCTTAACGGACTGAGCCACCCAGGTGCCCCTAAATCATTTTTTGTATTTTAAAAATGCACTCTAAGCTGTGCTATGGATTATAGATTCTAGGGAGTTGTCAAAAATATTTCCACAAAAATATATAAAATGTGAGGAATCATTATATTGAACAGCTGAAACTATTAACACTGTATTTTAATTGAACTTGAGTTTAAAAAATAAAAATTGAAAAAATATATCTGTCATCTATTTATCTATCATCTGTCTACCTATCTATAATTGTGGGAAGAATAGTCAGAGACCATGGTGTCATCCTGGTATCCTGGAGAAAATGGATAGTAACATTCAGTGAAGCAGAGGTGGTATTGAACCTGGAGAGAAATGGGCAGGAGACAGAAAAAAGTCTTAGGAACTAATGAGATTTTTGGAATGAGGAAATTAGGATGTTTTGGGCTTGGACAATTGAGTATATGATGATGCCATTTAGGAAGGAGATCAGAGTAAAGGAGGTATTGGGTGTAATAGAATAAATTCATTTTTTGGCATTGGAAAGATAAAATATCATGTTACGATAAAAGTTATCTTCTCAGTCACTTACCCGTTATGTATCTTTTTAGTTATATATGTTGATGTTTGCATTCTGTATGTTCTGTGCATCCTGAAATTCTATGCTGGCCTAAGTCTAAGGCTGGGGTTGTCAGTCTTTGCTGGTGGTGGGTACTAAGGAGGGCACATATTGCATGGAGCACTGGGTGTGGTGCATAAACAATGAATCTTGGAACACTGAAAAAGGAAAATTGAATAAATAAAAAAAAAGAAACCTGAATACAAACAAATGAAAAGCAATTAAAAAACCCCAAATTGGAAATTAAATATACCCAAATTAAAGAAAGACTATGTCTTCCAAGGGTCAATAGTTATGTGGAAGGAAGCTAGTTTTGATTGGTGGTGTTATAAATATACTCTTTACTCTTATAATATTGTTTTAAATCTTAGATAGAATTTATGATGTCTTAAATCTTTTTTTTTTTTTAAAGATTTTATTCATTTATTTGACAGAGATCACAAGTAGGCAGAGAGGCAGGCAGAGAGAGAGGAGGAAACGGGCTTCCTGCTGAGCAGAGAGCCTGATGCAGGGCTTGATCCCAGAACCCGGGGACCATGACCTGAGCTGAAGGCTGAGACTTTAACCCACTGAGCTACCCAGGCACGCCGATGTCTTAAATCTTAGAATTTATGATGTCAACAGATTGTTAACCGGAAAATCAAGAGTCATAATGAAAGGCAAAGGAATGTTTATTTGGGACCAAAGAATTGCAATTTGGGGAGTACAGATTCAGGTAGAAACCCAGTGTCCAGCTTGTAGGGCCACAGAATAAAAGGAAAAGGAGGCGGGTACAATCACTTGGGTTGAAGAAAGGAAAAAAAGAGTTTTCCATGGGTGTTAGTTAACAAGCTAAACTACTCTGGGTTTTACAACATTCATTGACTCCTGATTCTGTCGTGCAGCAAGTCCATAGCCATTCTTGTGATCAGAATGTCCGTTCTTGGGGGCACCTGGGTGGCTCAGAGGATTAAGCCTCAGCCTTCAGCTCAGGTCATGGTCTCAGGGTCTTGGGATGGAGCCCCACATTGGGCTCTCTGCTCAGCGGGGAGCCTGCTTCCCCCTCTCTCTCTACCTGCCTCTCTGCCTACTTGTGATCTCTGTCAAATAAATAAATAAAATCTTTAAACAAAAAAAAACCAATCGCTGTTTTGTCCAGTTCATGCAAAGGTGAGTAAAGCAGGTCTCTGCAGTGGTCACTCCGGCTCTATTTTGAGATGGCTCCAGTTACGTCATTTTCTCACAAGATATAAATGCTCCTATCCCAAGCACTTCATGCAAGATTTAGAGGGTGTTCTGTAAAATTTGGTATAGCATTTGAGAAGTAAGGTCATTCGAGAACTTAATAAATATGTTTTTAATGGCTCTTGTCTTTTACATTAATACATGTACCTGGCAATTAAGTTTAATTGGAAGGTCAAAGAATATGAAAAAATAATACCCCATAGTGAAGTTAATGAGATTTTAAGTTAAGTTCTAGTCTCACTATTAACTGTTCCTTATAGCTAAATGTTGGGAATGAAGTACAATGATGTGCACACTTAAAATGTGATTTCGTTTACAGGGCAAAAGGTTAAATGGAAAGTCAGGAGGTCAGAGTTGATTCCCTATCTGTGAATAACTTCCAGCTCTGCTCTGGGCAAGTGTTTTAATCTCTATGACAGACAGTCTGAGCACTATGAATAAAAATATATGCCTCTTTGCCCTCTTTAGTGCTGGGATCTTGCAGTGCTCCCAGAAAAGAGCTTCAGGATTTTCATCTCAACTACATAATGAAGCATCATAGCCTAACTTATGTCTCAAAATAATTGAAATTAGCCGAATCATGTTTGCATATGGAAAACTGGAATTTGTGTACATTATAGAGATTCCTTTTTTCTGTAGTTATGCAAGTGATGTCTGTCTTTATTGAAAATTTTAAAAATATGAAAAGAATGAACCATGTACAGGTAAAGAAATGCCATGTAATTCTTAATTCTACCATCCTGAGACATTGGCTCATTTCTTCCATTTTTTCCTTTTAAAATAATAAAAAAATACAACGTTAATACATATCCACACTTTGAATTATTTATTTTACATTTAACATTGGGTATTTATTATTTTTTCTAAAATGCCTTTGAAGAATATAATTTTTAATTACTGCAACATACTTACACTTTTGGAAATACCAATTTATCTATTGTTTGTTAATTTTACTTTTTTTTTTTTAAAGATTTTATTTATTTATTTGACAGAGAGAGATCACGAGTAAGCAGAGAGGCAGGCAGAGAGAGAGGGCGAAGCAGGCTCCCTGCTTAGCAGACAGCCCAGTGTGGGACTCAACCCCAGGACCCTGAGATCATGACCTGAGCTGAAGGCAGAGGCTTAACCCACAGAGCCACCCAGGCGCCCTGTTAATTTTACTTTGAACTCTTAACTTTCACAAATAATGTTTTAGTTAACAATAATTAAAATATTTGCTTAAATCTATTTTCCTTGGGGTGAACTTCTGCATATTGATAGATTTCTTAAGAGTATGATTGATTGCCTCACTCCAGTAAAAAGAGAAATTGGCAAAATGTAAAAATTTAAAATACTGAAGTGTATATCATTCCTTTGAGACAGGGTATACATGAATCCATCTGAGGTTTATTTTATTTATTTTATTTTTTATTTTTTAAAAGATTTTATTTATTTATTTGACAGACAGAGATCACAGAGCTGCAGGCAGAGAGAGAGAGGAGGAAGCAGGCTCCCTGCTGAGCAGAGAGCCTGATGGGGGGCTCGATCCCAGGACCCTGGGATCATGACCTGAGCCAAAGGCAGAGGCTTTAACCCACTGAGCCACCCAGGTGCCCCAATCTGAGGTTTATTTAGTGTTATCGTCTTTTTGCTTTTTGAGTTTCAGGTGTTTACGAATTAATTCAATGCTAAAAATATTTTAAACTTAGGAGTTAAAAACAACAACAACAACAACAACAACAAAGTTAGGGGAGAGGTGGTTTCTGGTGTTGTGATCTTGACAGAGCAGGATCAATGAGGAACAGGCTCTGATTTCTAGAGACAGAGGCAAGAAGCAGATTATAGTGTGGTCGTGCGGTAGGTATAGACTGATCCATGAGCTCAGGTCCCAGCTGAACAGTGAAGGGGTATATTCTCTTAGTTCACATGCTACTTTAAGGTGGGATTCCTTCTTCAAATAAATTAGTGAGGCTTGAGTTTCAGCAAATAATTTGTTTCACAGAAGGAATTAGTAGCATAATATCTATTACCAGCCTTCAGGCATTGTGATTGAGACTGTGAGGATATTTGCAGCACAAAGAATTGGGCATGAGAGCTTTCAGGTTTGTGATGTACTTCTTTCTTTGTCCGTTGTATTGCCAATAGACAGATCTATATCTCCAGAGTCTGAGAGTTGAAACTACACAATTCAATCTACCCATCTAGGAGGATTAAGATGTGTTATTTCTCATAATAGATTTCTAGCCCCCTGTAATGGGCTGGAATTAAAACATCAGAGTATGATTATTTTAAAAACATTAGAGTTCATAGTATTTCTTTTCCTTTCTTTTTCTTTTTCTTTCTCATTTCCTCTTCTTTTTCTTTTTTCTTTTTCATTTCTTTTCTGTTCTTTTGGAGAGAGAGAGGGAAAGAGAGAATCTCAAGCAGGCGCCATGCCCAGTGCAGAGCCCCATGTAGGGCTGCATCGCAGGACCCTGAGATCATGACCTGAGCTGAAATCCAGAGTTGAACTCTTGGGGCACCTGGGTGGCTCAGGGGGTTGAGCCTCTGCCTTTGGCTCATGTCATGGTCTCAGGGTCCTGGGATCGAGTCCCGCATCAGGCTCTCTGCTCAACAGGGAGCCTGCTTCCCTCCTTAGAGGCCTGCCTCTCTGCTTACTTGTGATCTCTCTCTCTGTCAAATAAACAAATAAAATCTTAAAAAAAAAAAAAAAAAGAGTCGAACACTTAACTGACTGAGCCAATCAGGCACCCTCATAGTATTTCTAAAGTATTACTCTGATTCCAATATTTAAATAGGTATTTTTTGTTAAATGCAGGAAAACAAATATGAGATTTCCCTGACCCCACCTCTTCAACATATCAGACAGAGTTATTGCCAACATTTCAATGTATATTTTTCCGGTTTTTTAAATACACATACATTTTTAAATACACATTGTTTACTTAAAGCTTATTGTGCTGCAGTAACAGTGCACTGATAATAGATCGACAAAGTTTTCTTGGTCATATCGCACGTCTGTTAACAGATCCGCTGACTGTCAGATCTTCGGTATCTTGATTGCAGAATCCAGGCTGATAAGCAATTTCGTATGGGTTGGGGCTTCTCTTGTGGTGGAGGGACAAGTTGGGGAAGAACAGGAGTTGTCTCTTCCACCTTCTGCTTGAAAGTGACTCATGCCACCTCTACTGACATGGCATTGGCTAATTCGAGTCATACAACTAAAGAGGCAACTTAAGAATGTGGTCAAGTTACTGAATAGATACAATGATTCATAAATTAATAGCTTATTCAGTGGTTGTGGAGCAGCTCTATCATGATTAATTGTTCAGAGACGGTAACAGCAGAAATATTCCTGTTTTAATAATGGGTCACCAAAACCAGACAGTCCTTTATAAAGTTTATTTATGTTTAGACTCATTTTGAATCTTTATATTCTCTACAAGTAGGCAGTAATAAGGCTTTAAGATCAACTAGCATGAATACAGGACATTTGAATGTACAACATACTAATTTCTAAAAGTAATTTTGCTACGTGAACTAAGGTCAGTTTTTTTCTCTTTTTAATTACTGTGTTGTTAGTCAAAACATATTGTGGGCTAAGCAGTATAGGAAATGGCTTAAATTTAGCAAAGAAACTTATAGCCAATGAAGTAAAATATTTAAAGCAACAATGTAACCTAATCTATTTCAGGCAGTTTTTCTCATCATCAAATATTATTCTAATCATTTCATGATAAATTATATCTCTCTGGGTTAGAAAAAGATGTTTAAATAAATAACTTAAACAGTTTCCTGATATCATTCTCTGTCTTCTGTGATTTTAATTACTTTTTCAGGTTATATATCACTATGAATTCAAGCCCTATCACCAAATAAGGTTGCAAATTAATTAAGAGTTTCATATTATGCTACCATCATCACCTCCTTGGATATTATATCTTAAGGACAGTTTTTATTTGGCTAATTCATTTTTTGTCTCTTCTACTTTAGACTTACTCTAAGTTAATGGATATTAAATGTATTACTCTATTTTCAATTTTTAAGGAAAAAATACAGTCAATCATAAATATCTTGGGCTCTTTACCAGTACTAGTACAAGGATAAATAAAATGATAGAATAGGAAGAGAAAACTACTTCTTTTTGATAAACAACAAAGTGATTTTTTTTTGTACTATTTATATGAACCAGTAACTGGGTCATAATTATTTTGAATCTCATAAGTATTTTGGAAAGGAGCTTGAAGCCAGATTCCTATACTAACACTAAGTGACATTGACCTCAAGGCACATTTGAAAAGATAAAAAGAGAGATGATTGAAACAGTGTCTTTATCTCTTTTGAAATTTGTAATGTTACTAACAGTTCTGTGTAGTTTTTGTATAGTATAGTATAGAAATTATATAGTTTAATTTCCTGATTATTGCTGGTATCACCTGGGTTTTATAGAAATCTGGATGATCCAGACTAGCTGTTAAATATGCAGGGTATGCCACTGGCTCTGTGTCTTAGATATCTAGGGATTTGGGGTAGAATAGTTATAGTTGAGAATAGAGCCCCTTACATTTGGGAATTCTATTGACCTCTCTCACACAGATCACTCAATATTGTACAACTGTTAAAATAGGTATAATTTCAAAGTTGGCATTAGGTGTAGTATGATTTGAGAGAAGGGAAAATGTTCACTGTATATGAGTATGTGACATTTCTACCATCACCTGACTCTTAACTTTCTCTTCTGAGAAAGGCACAGAGAGGTGTAAATGACTAGCTGGGAAAGACAGATATATGTTGGCATCACAAGTTATAGCCCTGTGTTTGGGATATGTGTTAAGAATTTCACAGGAAGCAATCCTTTTTTCTTGGGCACAGATGGATCTAAATTGAAAATCTGAGAAAGGTAATTACTCCCATCATCATATTCCCACCTTCTTTCAAACAGTTTCTCTTTTCTTCATTTTGACAAATGACCTTAGAGCTGCTGCTAGCCCCCTTGGGTCCCCTGGTATTCCCAGATCCTTCCTTTACCAGCTTCTTGACCTCTTTGATTCCTTTCCTTCAATGTCTGATGAATTCTGCTTTCAAAAATTTAGTACCATACCAGGGATATTATAAAGTAATCCACAATTACATAGTGGCAGGTGAAAAGATTTTTCTTTCTTCCTAGGGGTTTTGCGTCTTAATGCAGAGCAGTGATTAGCCTAAATGAATCTAATATGGTATAATTTCAGGCAACAGGGAGTAGACCTTTCAGGAAGAGGGGAAGAGGAGCAAATTTCTCTGAATCTCCAAATGTGTGCTTAGCTTTCATTAGAGGTGAGTTCTATACTCAGGATTTTAATTAAAACTAAAACTTAAAATTTATTTGGAGGTTGGCATTAGGACAGCTCGTGTTCAGAAATAAAGGCTTAAATACACTTTGATCAGTTTCACTGCCGGTGCCAGTAGTTATATGATGGTTTCTTTAGAACTGTGGATTCAAGCAGCTACAGATATACTGTGGTTGAAGAGCTACAGATGGATTTTCCTCAAATTGATGTCCCAGCTCAAAGTAAGAATTTAGCTATCTTTCTTAGAACTTTGCAATCTATTTCTAGTTTCGACTTTACCTGTATTTAAATAAACTTATTTCTCATTAATTATGAAAATCAACTTATCATTTTAAATCAAGTATTAAATCAAAATTGAAATTGATTTAAACTACAAAACGTTCCTTCTGATTTTTCCACACTTTAAACTAGCTAGACCATTCATTTGAGAACATGTTGTTAAAAGAAGGAATAGTTTAAATATATTCCAGCAAGGCAGTCAGATGTAGAATTAGATGCTTCAGATTCTTTCCAGAATTCTGATCTTATACATCTCAGAAGACTGTTCTGTAGTCTACTTTGATTCTATTACAGCGGCTTGTAGGAGAGAATTTCCAATTTATGCCAAGACTGCAAATTAGCACAAGCTGCTGCCTCCCTCCAGCAAATCAACCCTAGGGAAACCGTGGAGGAAAACACAATATGGCTTCATAAAAGTGGGAGAAATCTCTAAGAAAAAAGAAGGCTACTGAGAACTGGTATATGGCAAGGCAGGTAGATGACTGTATCCTACATCAATGGGCTTTTGGCTCAGCTGTTACAGCATATATCAGAAAAGAGCAGTTTATGCAGTGTCCTTGCTCCCCCCTTGCCCTTCCTCTTACTGCAGAATTTGGCAATGCTCATCCAAACCAAAAGGCCAAGCCATCAAATGCCACACCCCTACTGGAGGTGTCCTCAGGGGTAAAATCCAAAGAGAGCAAAACCTTGACAGGGTGAAGAACTGGAAAAAACTAACTGTGAGGACTGACCAGCCTTTGCTTCCCTTCTGTCTGTCATTTTCCTTGAAGCTTCCATGGCTGATGGATGGCAATCTAAGGAGATGCCTTTTCCTTGGTGTTTGAAGATAGAACTTTAACTCAAAAGGCTACTTGGTGCAGTGAAACCAAATGGGAGTGATTAATTCTGGTTTGTGTTAAATTGAGCTCTTCACCCCAAAACCCATAGCTTCATCTATACTTGACCTCAGAGGACTGATCTAGGTAGGCAGTTTCTTCTATCCCTCCCCAATTCATAGTAACAGGTAACCTATCCCTTCTGAGATAAGCCAAAGTAATACTAATTTTAAAAAATAATAAATTAATAATATGTAACTCCTTTAAATGAAAAATTACAGGAAATACAACGTCTTTAAATTAAAAACTTCAAACTGTGTCAACATATTATTAGAGAAGTATTAAAATTGATGAGTCAGAATTTGCAATCAGTTTAAAAATTCAGAAATAGGGTTAAAGAAAGGGATTATCAATATGGAACAAGAGCAAGATGTGATGAAAAAATAACCAGGTAGAGATAGTAGGTGCTAAAATGTTAATAATTGAAATAAGGAAATAGTAGACGGGTTGAATAAAAAATGGATGCAGCCAAAGAATAAATTAATTCAATGGTAAAATAGTATAAAAGTATTTTTAAAATTAATTTATTTATTTTTTCAGCGTAACAGTATTCATTGTTTTTGCACAACACCCAGTGCTCCATGCAACACGTGTCCTCCCTATTACCCACCACCTGGTTCCCCCAACCTCCCACCTCCGCCCCTTCAAAACCCCCAGGTTGTTTCTCAGAGTCCATAGTCTCTCATGGTTCGCCTCCCCTTCCAATTTCCCCCAACTTCCTTCTCCTCTCCATCTCGCAATGTCCTCCATGTCATTTGTTATGCTCCACAAATAAGTGAGACCATATGATACTTGACTCTCTCTGCTTGACTTATTTCACTCAGCACAATCACCTCCAGTCCCGTCCATGTTGCTACAAAAGTTGGGTATTCATCCTTTTTTTTTTTTTTTTAATAAACATATAATGTATTTTTATCCCCAGGGGTACAGGTCTGTGATTCGCCAGGTTTACACACTTCACAGCACTCACGATAGCACATACCCTCCCCAATGTCCATAACCCCCTCCCCCTCTCCCAACCCCACCTCCCCCCTTATAAAAGTATTTTTGTAGAAGGAAAAAATAAGATAGAACAGCTGAAAAATATGTAAAACAGAATAAGTATAAACATCCAGATACTAGTTTTTAAGAAAAAGAAAAAAATTAAAATGGCCAAGAATTCAAAGAAAAATTTTTTAAAACTGAAGCATTATGAAGTGTCAGGTAAGTCTCAGGCATTTTGTAATGTTTGCAATGAAGTAGCCTCGTGGTGGTGTGCAAACTTCTGAGGGTCACTAGATATGCGAACTCAATGTTTAGGAATTCCTCTGGGGGATAGAGATGATCCTTTTGAAGGGCACAAGAAACCAGGTTAGGGCTAAAGTTTCGAGTTGGAAAACATGGCTGGGGACAAGCAGAATCCCAGGAAGACAATAAGAAATTGTTGTTTTGATTAAGAAAGTGAGGAAGGGGCTCCTGGATGGCTCAACTTGTTAAACGTCAGACTCTTGATTTTGGTTCAGGTCATGATCTCAGGGTTGTGAGCTTGAGCCTGGCTTCTGGCTGTGCCCTGGACAGGGAGTCTGGTGGTTCTCTCTCTCTCTCTCTCTCTCTCTCTCTCACTCTCTCCCTCTCCCTCCCTCTCCCTCTGCCCCTCCATCCCACCTCCTGCACATGAACACTTTCACTCTACAAAAAAAAAAAAAAAAAAAAAAGATGAAGAGGAGAGTTTTGATTTCCCCCAACTTCCACCTCCCTTTTTAAAAATGTTGTCCAGCCAGTGCATTAAGACAGATGGTTCTTGAAGGTCTACCATATTAAGGATTAAATGAGGTGGTACTTGTGATGACTTCAGTTGTAATTGATATTGTGAAGACTATAGAGAAGCACAGATCGAGGACAGTGGTGAGCCTGTATGGCCTTCCTGCTGCTCCCACCTTGTCCCAACTTAGAGCCGTCTTCATATGAGTTACTTCTACTGGGACAGAGGACCCCATGTCCGGTCCATTCTCCTACTCTGTGCTGTGCTGTGTAGTACTCTGGGACTTACTTTGTTCTCTCTTATATTCACACTGGGTCTTCAGTTCATGTCACTTCTGTTTCTAGGGGAGACCTTTTTTTCATATCTTCTGGGACATTCTCTGGGGCCTGGAGGACCTAGCGTGCTTTCTCAGAGATCCAGTAACATTTCAGTTATTCTTCCCTTTCCTTGCTAGTCTCTCTTCCTCTTTTATATATTCTGGGCTAGGGAAGGTTGCTTTTGAAAAGCTAAATATTCTCCCAGACCTTTTTTTTATTTCAGAACCATCACTTTTATAAGTCAAAGTTCAAGAAATTGGATCTTTTGTTGTCTATACTCTGTATTTTCTCTTTCTGGTGTCTGAACCCTGACTGCTCCTGGAATGTGAGGGAAGTCAATAGGGTAATAGGAAACACTAAGATCAAATGCTTTGGCTCATGTCAACAAGTATTTCACAATTATTTTATTCTTTGTATGCAGGGTTGAGGGGAGTAGCTCCTACTTTAGGCTCCCTGAGATCTTTAATACACAACCCTTTCCTTCTGCTAAAATAGAGATAGCCTTGCTTTGTGGTGTCAACACTAATGCCTGGTGCCCTAGTTTTCTAAAGGTTTTACAAAGTTTTAGAAAGCAGCTTCCACTCTTTGGTCTGGAGCCTGCCTTTCTATCCTTATTAATCAGGAAGGAAGGTGCAGGAAGAAGGTTGAAAGAAGTACAGCTCATTTTTTGCTCACCTTGCTGACCTTGATAACATGCAGTCTTGTACTCCCTACTTGGTACCTATGCTTGTGTCTTCTGGGGATGTCTGCCTCGAAGACCCTCCCCAACAGCAGCGTGCATTTTTTTTTAAGATTTTATTTATTTATTTGACAGAGAGAGACACAGCAGGAGAGGGAACACAAGCAGGGGGAGTGGGAGAGGGAGAAGAAGACTTCCTGCTGAGCAGAGAGCCCAATGTGGGGCTCGATCCCAGGACCCTGGAATTATACGACCTGAGCTGAAGGCAGACGCTCAACCAACTGAGCCACCCAGGTGCCCCAACGTGCATTTTTTTTGTGTGTGCAAATTCTGGATAGCAACTTCTGCTCTAACTTATCTGTCAGCTTGATACTACTATATTCTTTCTGTTGCAAGAACTTTATCTAAGCATAACATATATTGATATATTGATACCGTTCCATCACAGCTTTCTGATAGAGTTCTACTATATAAAATTTTATAGTTGTTTTACCTTTAATTGAGGCATAACACACATATTGTAAAGGGCATAAGTATGCTAGTTGGAAATACATTTGCCGTAAATTTATACCTCAGTGATTTTTACATGGGCATATGTGTCTAGATAACTCCATTACCCTAAAATGTTCTCTTGTGCTGTGCTGTCATTTACTACCTTCCTCCCAGCCACAAAGGGAACCTATATTCTCACTTCTATCACTAGAGACTAGTTTGTCTCTTCTTGAACTTTGTCTGAATGGAATCATGAATTATATAATTTTTTTGTAACCAGCTTCTCTCACTCAGTATAATGCATGCAAGTTTCCTCCTTGCATCTGTCAGTTATTCTCTGTTTTACTGCTGTGTGGTATTCCATTGTTATGAAGATTCTGCCATCTTTATATAAATTGAAAAAGGAGGAGGGCAGAAGCTCAGAGTGCTCAGACTGTCTTGCATGAAAAGGTTACATGGTTCTCATAATAAAGTATATCAAATCTGTCTTATGTTGTATGTGGTTATATTGTGACCTTCAAGAGCTTGTGAGTTACTTGAGAAGAGATTATGTTTTGTCATATTTTCCCTGCCTCAAAATTATCAGATATTGTACACACTATATAGTTGGAATTCCATTAATGTATACCCCAAAGCAGAAACTTTAGGGAAATCTCCATAGTAAAACAATGGATGAAATAAAATATAATAGGAAGTTTTTTTTCTTCAAAGGGTAAATATGATTTCTCTCATACCGAATGGTGTAACAAATTAAATGTTATTTATGCATGCTGATTTATATCTTTGCCCAAACAATATCCCATTTTGGGGGATTTACTTAAAATCTAGCTGCACTGAAAAGAAAATTTTGAATTTTAACAATCTTTTCAACCTCTATTATAGAAACTTTCAGAGAATGTATAATTTATAGAAACATTTATATAGTGGAATTGATTTGGTAAAGAAAAAAATCTAAAATAACTTGTAGCAAGTTTTTTTATTACTGACCATTCATAATTATTGTTACTGAAATTTTAGGTTATGAAATGATTTAAGTGAACTCTTCCCTTAGTGATCTATTTTCATAAATGGATTATAAAACTAATTATAGCATTTAGATAGAACATTAGTTTTTTAATTTAATTTAGTTTTTTCAACGTTCCAAGATTTATTTATGTACCACACCCACTGCTCCATGCAATACATGCCCTCCTTAACACCCACCACCAGGCTCACCTAACCCCACCCCCCCAAAACCCTGTTTGTTTCTGAGTCCACGGTCTCTCATGGCTCATCTCCCCCTCTGATCTCCCCCAATTCACTTTTCCTTTCCTTCTCCTAATGTCCCCTGTGTTATTTCTTATGCTCAATAAGTGAAACCATATGATAATTGACTCTCTCTGCTTGAATTATTTCACTCAGCATAATCTCCTCCAGTCCCGTCCATGTTGATACAAAAGTTGGGTATTCATCCTTTCTGATGGAGGCGCAATATTCCATTATATGTATGAAACATATCTTCTTTATCCATTCATCTGTTGAAGGGCTTCTTGGCTCTTTCCACAGTTTGGTGACTGTGGCCATTGCTGCTATGAACACTGGGGTACAGATGGCCCTACTTTTTACTACATCTGATTCTTTGGGGTAAATACCCAGTAGTGCAATTGCAGGATCATAGGGTAGCTCTATTTTTAATTTCTTAAGGAATCTCCACACTGTTTACCAAAATGGCTGCACCAACTTGCATTAAGTTTTAAGAGAGCATAAAATTTTTGCTTTGAACAGACCATGTATGATCTGAGAGGCAAACCAAGGGGGAAAAATAAATATTCAGAAATATCCATGAGATGTTATTTGCTGACAAAGAGTAGTAGCTTTCTGCTTAGGCTGTGATTGTGTCTGTGGCTCATCATTTTAGGTATTTTCCCCTTATATATAAATATATCAAGTAACTTGTAATTTTGTTTAGATTTTCTAGATACAAGAAGAGATTTTAGTTAAGACAACATATGCTTGTTCCTAGCACATTACATTCAGGCACGTTAAAATCTGGAGATGTGCTGAGGAAAACAAAATGCTATTAAAGTTTCTGTGTCTCTGTGATGTCCCCAGGGAGATTTCTCTCAGTTGAAAAGTTAGCGTTCACAAAGCTTCTTCCAAAGCCATTCCGCGGCTTGTCTCCTGTTAATGGAACTTTAGTGGAAATAAAACCAAGTGCATGAGCAAAACAACAACAAAATTCTGCTCAAGATTTTGAAGAGGTTAAAGCATAAATGAAATGTTAAAAGGAATGTGAAGAATGTATAACATATATTAATAATTGGAAATTTACATGATGTTTGAAGGAAGATTTGATGTAAGAAATGGAATCGTTTCTTCAGTTGTGGGTGGTGCTGTCATTCCTATGGTTATTGAAGGAGATAACTTCATGTTCACATATGAACACAATATTTTTGGTAACAAACAACAGGATGTTCCTTGAAAAAATTCTTCATGGAAACAATCAGTTATTTAGGGAAAAGCTATAAGATTATTCCAGAATACTATAACAGTTAATTGTAAGTAAAACCTTGTCCCCATCCTGAAAAGAAAGATGGAGTTCTTTAAAAAGATTAAATTAAGGACAAAACTGTAAATGATTTTTATAATCAGGAGTCTCCTTTGGTTTTCCATAGATCAATATGATATTTGAGATTCATTCTAACATTATCTATGCTAGAAATAGAGATAAACAGGATGGACATTCTGAGTCAAGTATTAAAGATTGTGGTTGATTCATGAATTGGTACAAAGTACAATTGTGTCTTGTAGTCTATCTGTATTGATTTTAGACAAATTAATTTGTTTCAGTGTCATTTGTAAGAATACATAGACTCTTAATTTTCAGGCAGGTTTTGCTAAATAAAAGAGTTAGGAATTAGGAGAGTCTTCAGACAAATTCTTGAACTATAAAAGACTTTCAGACATTTTCTTTTAGTTCTGCTTTTCTATGCATTTTTGTTCTGTTTTAAATACATACTTTTTATTCACAAGCAGACATTTAATGAATGTTCATTTCTTAACTATACTTTGTTAAAATGTAAATCATTTTCTGAAACAATAAATGATATAGGATAAAACACAAATTCTTTAGGAAAATATCTTTGAGTAAGAATGATAGGGCTTCTTGTTTTCAAAAATGCCTTTCCCTGGAACACACTAGAATGTATTCTTGGAGCCATCTGTCTGGGGAAGATAATCTCATGATAAATGTTGGTAATTCTTCATATCAGAACAGTCTTTAAGAGAAGTTTTCTACTTTTCTAAAGTTATCTACTTTTCTATAAATTGGGAATTTGTTGGAATTTTCCAATAATCCCATTCTCAAAACTAAAAAAAAAAAAAAAAAGAAATAAAATCCCTCCCATTCCCCCCTCCCCCCAAAAATGAACACATTCTTGTGGATCTGAGATTGATTTGTATAGAAAATATCTTTAGCAATATGCTCACTAAAACTTTGATCTATGGATAAACGGATCCTAAATCACAGGAAATCTGCCCATTAATTATTCATCCCATAATTTATTACACTAAAAACCAGGTAAAAATTCTGACAGAAGTCACAATATTCCTCATATCATAAACAATGAGCTTGTCTGTATCTTGTTTAGACTGAGTTCAGTAACTTATTAAATTTTTACATGATGGGAAATTGGTATTACAACCATGACCCTTCACTCCATTGAAAAAATCATATTGAATAGTTTGATTTTAAAGAATATTCCTTTTGCAAATATAATTTTCTGTTCTGTAAATGTATATTTTTCTTGCGACTGTGATTTATAGTGATAGATCAAAATGATAAAACAGCAAACTAAAAAAAGAATAATATTCAAAATCTAAAACAATATTTTGAGAAAAATAAGTAAGCCCAGTTCACCATTAAAAATGAAATAAGGGGCATTCTTTCCTGCCAAATCCTAAAAATCTGATAATATTTATATTTTATTTCAGTTGTATAACATGGTGCATTAATCTTAGACATGGGATAAAAACCTGCTTTGACTTAAACACCCGCATTTATCGCTGTATAGTCTTTGGCAAGTTACTTGTCCTCTATGTTGCTTTGATTCCTCAACTGTAAAATGAAAATAGTGTTAATACCTATCTCCTAGTGCTATGGTGAGGATTACATAGATTAATAAATGAAAACATACAGAACAATATTTGACATTTACTTAACACTGAAGAAAAGTGAGATATTAGTGTTTTTTTAATTTTATGGAGTTTCAGTTCTAAGCTAACTCTAAGGACAGTCTTAATTTTGCTTTGGACATCTTAGCTTCTTGGAAATCCTCCTTCATGAGCCCCCAAATTAGCTCAATTTGTGTTTGCATTTTGCTGATGGGAAGAAAAGTGCTGTAGTGTTAAGTGGTGGCCTCTGGAACCAGGATCTCGGTGGTTAATTGCCGCCTCTGCCAAGTCACTTTTGTACAACCTAAATCCTCTGTTCCTTAGTTTTCACATCTGCAGGACTGGGAAAGGAGTAGTATCTATTTCAGAGAGCTGTTGAGGGAACTGAGATATAAATCACTATAAAAGTACCTTATCCTAGGGGTGCCTGGGTGGCTTAGTTGGTTAAGCAACTGCCTTTGGCTCAGGTCATTATCCTGGAGTCTTGGGATCAAGTCCCCCATCGGGCTCCCAGCTCCATGGGGAGTCTGCTTCTCCCTCTGACCTTCTCCCCTTCCATGCTCTCTCTCGTTGTCTCTCTCTCAAATAAATAAAATCTTAAAAAAAAAAAAAAAGCACCTTATCCTAGCATGTAAGTTTAACTGCTATTTGCATTCTGTTTTATAAATGTTTTATTCTTATACATGTTTTTGTGTTCCTGCCTCATGGATAGCATGTGTTTCACATCTTATTGAAGGGAGGCTATGCTGACATTTTTTTCAAGTTTCTTCTTATTTTATGTAAAAGCATTTTCAGTAGTCTGCTCTTAACTATGATTCCTTTACATGGTTAACTTTTTTTTTTTTTTTTTTTTTTTTTTTGACAGAGAGAAATCACAACTAGGCAGAGAGGCAGGCAGAGAGAGAGGAGGAAGCAGGCTCCCTGCAGAGCAGAGAGCCCGATGCGGGTTCGATCCAAGGACCCTGGGATCATGACCTGAGCCGAAGGCAGAGGCTTTAACCCAGTGAGCCACCCAGGTGCCCCACGTGATTAACTTTTAATATAAATACTCACTTCTTTACAAGAGGGGATTTTTATCAGGTTCAAAATTTTTGTTGAGGTATCATAAAATTTATAGAGCACACTTGACTTGTTTGTTCTCCTCCTGAGTGAGTTAAATCCTTTGTTAGATTTATGATTGAAGGGAGTTTTGGTGTATATGATTCTTTTTTTTTTAATTTTAAAATTTATTTAATTTTTAATTTTTTCTGAGTTTTTATTTAAATTCCAGTTAGTTTATGGAGGGCACATTGCATGGAGCACTGGGTATGGTGCATAAACAATGAATTCTGGAACACTGAAGAGAAATTTTTAAAAAATTCCAGTTAGTTAACCTACAGGGTAGTATCAGTTTCAGGTATAGAATTTAGTGATTCATCACTCACACACCACACCCCACATTCATCACAAGTGCCCTCCTTAATCTCCATTCCACCTATTTTACCTGTCCCCACAACCCCCCATTGAAACTCTCAGTTTGTTCTCTTTAGTTAAGAGTATGTTTCTTGGTCTGCCTCTTTTCCACCCCTATGTTCATTTGTTTGGTTTCTTTAATTCCACATATGAGTGAAATAATATTGTATTTGCCTTTCTCTAACTTATGTCACTTAGCATTATACTCTCTGACCCTATCCACCACATTGCAAATGGCAAGATTTCGTTCTTTTTATGGGTGAGTAATATTCCGTTGTGTATGTATATAAAGTAAGGGATAAAGAAGTGGTATCTACCACTTATCAGTTGATGGACATTTGGGCTCTTTCCATAATTTAGCTGTTGTTGATAATACTGCTATAAACATTAGGGTGCATGCATCCCTTCGAATTAGTATTTTTGTATCTTTTGGGTAAATACCTAGAAGTGCAATTTTTGGATCATAGGGTAGTTTATTTTTAACTTTTTTGAGCGTGGAGTCTTTTGGGTATCCCATATAAAGTACCATGTCATGTGTGACAAGAGTTTGACTTCTTCTTTGCCAGTTTGAATACATTTTATTTCTCTTTGTTGTCTGATTGCTTTTGCTAGGACTTCTAGAACTATGTTCAGCAACAGTGGCTTGAGTGGGCATTGTTGTCGTGTTCCTGATCTCAAAGGGAAGTCTGTCAGCTTTTCCCCATTGAGGATGATATTTGCTGTGGGTTTTTCATAGGTAGATTTTATGAAATTGAGGAATGTTCCCTCTATCCCTACACTTTGAATCATTTTAATCAGGAATGGATGCTGTATTATGTCAAATGCTTTTTCTGCATCAATTGAGAGGACCATGTGGTTTTTTTTCTCTTCTCTTATTGATTTGTTCTATTGCATTGATTGATTTGCAAATGTTGAAGCACCCTTGCATCCCGGGGATAAATCCCACCTGGTCATGGTGGATAATCTTTTTAATGTACTGTTGGATCCTATTAACTAGGAACTTCCACACTGTTTCCAGAGTGGCTGCTCTAATCTGTATTCTCATGAACAGTGTAAGAGGGTTCCCCCTTCTCCACATCCTCACCAACATCTATTGTTTATTGTGTTGTTAATTTTAGCCACTCTGACAGATGCGAGGTGATATCTCGCATAGTGATATTGTAGTTTGGATGATGGATGATGTTGAGCAGCTTTTCATGTGTATGTTGGCTATCTGTACATTTTCTCTGGAAAAATGCTATTCATGTCTTCTGCCCATTTTTTAACTGGATTATTTGTTTTTTGGGTGTTGAGTTTGATAAGTTCTTTACATATTTTGAATACTAATCCATTATCAGATTTGTCATTTGCAAATATCTTCTCCCACTCCATAGATTGCCTTTTAATTTTGTTGATTTGTTTCCCTTGCTTGCAGAAACTTTTCATTTTGATGCAGCCCTAATAGTTTATATTTGCTTTTGTTTCTCTTGCCTCAGGAGGTATATCTAGAAGAATGTTGTTATGTATGGCCAATGTCAGAGAAATTACTGCATATGCTCTCCTCTAGGATTTTTATAGTTTTAGGTTTCACATTTAGATTAGGTCCTTAATCCATTTTAAGTTTATTATTGTGTATGGTTTAATAAAGTCATCCAGTTTCATTCTTTTGCATATAGCTGTCTAGTTTCCCAGCACCATTTGTTGCAGAGATTGTCTTTTTCCCATTGAATATTCTTGCCATCTTTGTCATAGATTACTTGACCATATAACTGTGGGTTTATTTCTGGGCTCTCTATTCTGTTCTATTGTTCTATGTATCTCTTTTTGTGCCAGTGCAATACTGTTTTGATCACTATAGCTTTGTAATATAACTTGAAGTCGGGAATTGCGATGCCTCCAGCTTTGCTTTTCTTTTGCAAGATTGTTTTGGCTACTAGCAGTCTTTTGTGGTTCCATACAAATTTTAGGATTGTTTCTTTTTGTTCTGTAAAAATGCTGGTGGTATTTTGACAGAGATTACATTAAATGTGTGGATTGCTTTGGGTCATATAGGCATTTAACAATATTTATTCTTCCAATCCATAAGCATAGATGGTTTTCCATTTCTTTGTGTCATCTTCAATTTATTTCATCAGTGTTTTATAGTTTTCAGAATACATATCTTTTACATCTTTGGTTAGGTTTATTCCTAGGTATTTATGGTGTTTGGTGCAAATGTAAATGGGACCAATTTCTTTACTTTCTCTGTCTGCTTCTTCATTATTGGTGTGTAGAAATGCAAGAGACTTTTCTACATTGGTTTTGTATTCTGTGACTTTACTGAATTTGTTTATCAGTTACAGCAATTTTTTGGTGAAGTCTTTTGAGTTTTCTATATAGAATATCATGTCATCTTCAAATAGTGAAAGTTTCTCTTCTTTCTTGCCAATTTGGATGCCTTTCATTTCTTTTTGTTGTCTGATGGCTGAGGCTAAGACTTCAGTACTGTGTTAAATAACAGTGGTAGGAGTGGATATCCCTGTCTTTTTCCTGACCATAGGGGAAAAGTTCTCAGATTTTTCCCAGTAAGTATGATATTAACTGTGGGGTTTTCATATATAGCCTTTATTATGTAGAGGTATGTTCCCTCTAAACCTACTTTGTTGAGGGTTTTTATCGTGAATGAATGCTGTACTTTGTCAAATGATTTTTCTGCATCTATCTAAAGATCATATGGTTCTTGGGCTTTCTTTTGTTTGTGTGGTCTATCACATTGATTTATATGCAAATATTAAATCACCCTCGAAGCCCAGGAATCCCACTTGATTGTGGTGAGTGATTCTTTAATATACTGTTACATTTGATTTGGTAGTATTTTATTAACAATTTTTGCATCCATATCCATCAGTGATATTGGCCTATAGCTCTCTTTTTTAGTGGAGTCTTTGGTTTTAGTATTAGAGTACTACTGGTCTCAGAATGAACTTGGAAGTTTTCCTTCAATTTCTATTTTTTGGAATAGTTTGAGAAGACTAGGTATTAACTCTTCTTTAAATATTTGGTAGAATTCCCCTGGGAAACCATCTGGTCCTGGACTTTTGTTTATTGGGATATTTTTTATGACACTTCAATTTCTTTGCTGTTATTGGTCTGTTCAAGTTTTCTATATCTTCTTGTTTCAATTTTGGTAGTATATATATTTCTAGGAATTTATCCTTTTTTTCCAGGTTTTCCAATTTTTTGGCATATAGTTTTCATAATATTCTCTTATAATTCTCCTATAATATTCTCTTATAATTTCTATAGTGTTGGTTTATTATTTCTCCTCTCTCATTTGTGATTTTATTTATTTGGATCCTTTCTGTTTTCTTTTTGATAAGTCTGTCTAGAGATTTATCAATTTTATTAGTTTTTTCAAAGAAGAAGCTCCTGGTTTCATTGATCTGTTCTACTGTTGGTTTTTTCTTTCTTTCTTTCTTTCCTTTTTTTTTAGTTTCTATATCATTTATTTCTGCTCTAATCTTTCTATGTCTCTTCTTCTGCTGGCTTTAGGTTTCAGTGTTGTTCATGTATAGCTCCTTAATGTGTAAATTTAGCTTGTTTATTTGACATTTTTCTTCCTTCTTGAGATAGACTCGTATTGGCATAAAGTCGCCTCTTGGAACCAGTTTTGCTCTATCCCAGAGGTTCTGAACCATTGTGTTTTAATTTACATTTACTTCCATGTACTTTTTAATTTCTCTTTTGATTTGCTTGTTGACCCATTCATTGCTTAGTAGTGTGTTTTTTATCCTCCATGTATTTGTGGTCTTTCCAAATTTTTTCTTGTGGTTGACTTCAAGTTTCATAGCATTGTGATTAGAAAGTATGTGTAGTAAGACCTAAGTCTTTCTGTACTTGTTATGGCCTGATTTATGATCTAGTGTATGATTTATTCTGGAGAATGTTCCATGTGTACTTGAAAAGAATGTGTATTCTGCTGCTTTAGGATGAGATGCTCTGAATATATCTGTTAAGTCCATTTTGTCCAGAGTGTCCTTCAGAGCCATTGTTTCTTCTTTGATCTGCTTAGATGATCTGTCCACTCCTGTAAGTGGGGTATAAAAGTCCCCTAATATTATTGTATTGTTATCACTGATTTCCTTTATGTTTGTTATGAACTGTTTTATATATTTGGGTACTTTCCTATTGGGGCATAAATATTTACAATTATTAGATCTTCCTGCTGGATAGCCCTTCTTCACTTCTTGTTACAGTCTTTGGTTTAAAGTCTAGGTTGTCTGATATAAGTATTGCTACTCTGGTTTTCTTTTGGTGTCCATTTGTATGACAAATTGTTTTCTATCCCCTCAGTTTCAATCTGTAAGTGTCTTTAGGTCTGAAATTAGTCTCTTGTAGGCAGCATATAGCTGAGTCTTGTTTTTTTGATCCATTCTATGCCCTATGTCTTTTGATTGAAACATTTAGTATTCAGAGTATTTATTTATTGTTTTTAATTTAAGATTTATTACTTAATTTAGAGGGGTGGGGTGAGGCAGAGGAGAGAGTGTCCTAAGCAGATTCCACATTGAATGTGGATCTCAACCCAGGGCTTGATCTCACAACCCTGAGATCATGACCTGAGCAAAAACCAGAAGTTGAACACTTGGCCAACAGCACTACCCAGGCACACCATTCACAGTATTTACTGATAGGTTTGTATTTAGTGCCATTTTATGACTTACTTTGTCATTGTCTCTGGAGATTTTCTCTGCTCTTTTCTTATCTTTGTCATTTTTGGTTCTTCCTTTTTACTCAAAGTGTTCCCTTTAATATTTCTTGCAGGACTCATTTAGTGGTGATGAACTCTGTTGGTTTATGTTTGCCTGGGAAACTCTTTATCTTCCTTCTCTTCTGAATGATAGCCTTTCTGAGTAGCGTATTCTTGGCTGCAAGTTTTTCCCATTCAGTATGTTGAATATATCATGCTACTCTCTTCTGGCTTGCCAAATTTCTGTGGAGAGATCTGTAGCTAGCCTTATCAGTCTTCCCTTATAAGTTAAGGACTTCTTTTGTCTTACTGCTTTTATGATTTTTTTCTTTATTGATATATTTTGTGAATTTATTTACAATATGTCTTGATGTTGGCCTACTTTTGTTGATTTTGATGAGAGTTCTTGGTGCCTCTTGGATTTGGATATCTGTTTCCTTCCCCAGATTAGGGAAGTTTTCAGCTATTATTTACTCAAATAAATTTTTTGCCCCCTTTTCTCTCTTTTCTTGTTCTGGAACTCCTATGATAGTAATGCCACTACGTTTGATGTAGTAACATAGAGTGGTTGAATAATATTGAAATCCTTTATAAATAAATCCTTTATTGCTTTTTATTTTGTTGTTCTTTTAGTTGCTGATAGAAGTATGTTAAAATTTCCAACCCTAATTCAGGATTTGTCAATTTCTCCTCTTAGGTCTCTCAACTTTTGCCTTAAGTATTTTGAAGCAATGCTGAGTTGACCTTTTAATCATAAAATTTCATTTTTTCTTAATATTTTTGTCTTAAAATCTTATTTTATCAGATACTAATATATTTACATCAGCGCTTACCGAATGTTTGCATGATACTTGCTTTGCTTTTCCATACTCTCTTTCCGCCTGTCTACATCTTTATATTTAAAGGATATTCTTTTGAAAGCATAATAGATTGACCTTTTAAAAAAAGCCTACTGAACATCTTTGTCTTTTAATTGCAGTGTATACTATAGGGGAGGAAAAACTTTCCCTTTACTTTCCTAGGCTTGATAGCTGGGTCTGTGAAATAAACTGACCACAGCAGATTAACAGAGAAAAGATATACAAATTTATTAATTTTTATTATGTTTAGAAGGGCACATGGAAAAAAAGTGAATACTCAAATAAGCAATAAGATTTGAGAGCTTATATATTCTCTTACTAGAGGAAAAGTGGGGGGGGAATGAATGTAGGCAACTTAAGAGACAATCAGTGATTTCCAGAAGAGATGAATTGGCCTTTAGAACAACAGATGGGAAGTGTGATAGTTTGTGACTAATTTTGTTTGTGTGTGGTATTGACTTTGAGTCTCCTCTACTATGGTAAGACTTATATTTTGCTGGCTGATGAAATTACCCAGAAAAGGGACTTATGGCATTTGAATTCCTTCTGGAGGGTATGTCTTTTGGTAGGTAATGGAAGTTCTTGCCTGCAGAAATTATTACTGTGATTTTCTAAAGGTGGGCTTTCTATTTACCATATAGCTTCTATGTTCATTAATTAGAATTATTCCATAAGGGGCGCCTGGGTGGCTCAGTGGGTTAAGCCGCTGCCTTCGGCTCAGGTCATGATCTCAGGGTCCTGGGATCAAGTCCCACATCGGGCTCTCTGCTCAGCAGCGAGCCTGCTTCCCTCTCTCTCTCTGCCTGCCTCTCTGTCTACTTGTGATCTCTCTCTGTCAAATAAATAAATAAAATCTTTAAAAAAAAAAAGAATTATTCCATAAGAAAAATTCTCTTCTCATTTATTTAGTTTGTTATTTATTTACTCTTTTATTTTGTTATTAGAGGCTCATGAATACTTACTGTATTCATTATGTTATAATCCAATATAATTGTTATTTCTTTTATTGCTCAAATTGTTCCAGCTTTGTTGGGCAATTGGCAACTATGTCAATTTGATATGCCTCATCCTTTTATCTTGTTTTTTTAAAATATTTTATTAATTTGACAGAGAGAAATAACAACTAGGCAGAGAGGCAGGCAGAGAGAGAGGAGGAAGCAGGCTCCCTGCAGAGCAGAGAGCCCAATGTGGGGCTCGATCCCAGGACCCTGGGATCATGACCTGAGCTGAAGGCAGAAGCGTTAACCCACTGAGCCACCCAGGTGCCCCTCATTCTTTTATCTTTAATCTTTTTTTTTTAAACTTCCTTTCTTTTTGGCACCACAAGGTATTCTAGGCTCATCTAATGTTTTTGCATATTGTCTGTTCTTATCTCTAAGTCAACCATTACTCTAAGTGATGGTTCTGTTTGTTATGGAATTGTACTTAGAAATAATTCATTAGCGTCTAAGTGTCAGTATCTCACCAAACATGAGTCTTATATAGAAGTCTGTTATACTTATACTCTGCTTCATGTTCCAGCTTTTATTTACCTATAAACCATTCATGTACAATTTTTCAGCATGTAACATAGTCCTTTCTTTTACAGCTGTATTATGTACTGCTCCCAAGTATACTTTTTAGTTGGATACTGATTTAGATGACAGCAATAAGCTAATGATTTTGTTGAACTAGAATGGCCTTCAGAGTGTCTAAATTTTTGAAAGGGTAGATACATTTTCTTGGAGGTAGTTTATTTGATATTAAGCTACATGACTGACAAATGGTTGAAATAATGAACCATGAGGGTATATCTTGTTTGAAATCATAAAATAACAATTAATTATTAATGATTAAATCTTGGGTATTGTTTTGACATGGATCGATACTTAAGGTAGCAAGAATAGGATGAAAGGAATTGATTTGTAGTCAAGCTCAGATGCAATTTCATTCAGGTCCTGTTTCTGGTGAGACAGGAATTCCTAAAGAGCACACAACATGAAGGGCTGACAAGTTGCACTCAAGTTTAGCGAAGAGAGGAAGGAAGATGCTACAGAGGGAAAAATAACTCACTAGGGTTTGAGACTATAGAAGAAATAAGATCATTTCAAGCATAGATTTCTAACAAATACACAAGCATAGAAGAATTTGAAAAGAAATTGAAAGTATAGAAGCATAGGATCTTAAGAACAGTTAAACTGTTTACCAACATATGCCCTCATCAAAAGAAATGGGTCATTTAGAATACTTAAATTCAACAACCATTTTTTGAGCACTAGTTATATGTGAACTAATGAGCCAGGCAGTGGAGTTGCAGTGAGCATTATAGGAACTGCTTACCCTTATATCCACCTCTCGGTCTCAGCCGTTAAGTGAGAATGTGATCTCTGCTGAACCTGCCAGACTCCTTCCTGGGAATGTAAATGCTAAACAAAGGTTGGGAAGGTGATAAATCTTTGGAGCTAATCTGTTTTGGCAATAAAGTTCATGAGTTTTACTAGTTAGAGAAGAACTGCCTTGGTTCCAGTTTTTTTCTAAGGCCTGATCATTTTATTAGCATTTCCTTCAATCCTACAAGCTTTTCAGTATCTTTCAAAATACATTTCCATTAAGAAATTATTGAGCTAACCAGAATCAGTTTGCAAAGAACCCTAAATGACAGAGTCACTGAATGAATTTTGTCCTTGTGAAATCCAAATATATGTTTCTAACCCTTCAGAAGACAACTCCCTATGAAGTTAAAGCAGATGGAAGCTCATGCAAGAGAAGAAATGAGCTAGTGTTGAGAGAAAAGTAGGCAGAATTAGTCTGAGCCGAGAAAAGTGAGGGTGACCTTCTATAATATTGGGACAGAAATTGCAGAGATGCACATCTTTACTTGCAAGTTGCTCTTCGATAAAGGTGACTGAGGGATGCCTAGAGAAGAGAATTATCACACATACCTTGAGAACAGTAGTGGAAGTGCTGTGTTGTTAGGTCTGTAGTTGCTGAAGAAGACTGAATAAAGAAGCATACCTTAGCTCACACATCATGGCGAAACAGAATTCAAGACTGCACACAACAGCTTTGAAGAACAAAAGGAGCACTGGTAATTATAGTGATCATCATGGATTGGAAGCAGGCTCCTCTGCTGTTTTTATGGGAGAACATACACCTTCATATTCCTTTACCAACCTTGGGATAGGGAGGGTCCTTCAACATCACAACTGAGGTGTCATTCTACATTAATATAATGGGTAAAGGCTTAGAGCCATACTTAATTTAATTTAAAGTAAACTAATGCAAGCTAATATATATCAAGCACTGATTATAAGCCAGGAACTCTTCTACGAGCTTCCTATGTATTGATTTATTTAGTCCTCACTTTATTTTATAGATGTAGAGACTCAGGAATAAATAATATAGCTCAAAATCATATGGTGCAAATTCCAATGCAAGCAGTCTGATTCCAGAGTCCCACTCCCACCCACTGCTACATTGTGTGTGTGTGTGTGTGTGTGTGTATGTTTTAATTGTGAAGTATTTCAATATAGAAAACACATAAATTCCATCTTCCTGATTCTTAGTTGTATTAATTCTTCATTATATGTCACATTTTCCTCAGATATTTTTGAAATAGCCATTGTGAATTCAGAGTCTTTTTTACTGAACATTTATGCATCTATAAATATTATTTTAAATGTTAAAACATTTAAATTTATACAGATAGTATCATAATAGCACATTCTGCAAGTTACATTGAAACAGTGATTTTCTATTTCATTCATCTTAACATAGGTAGCATTACTTCATTTTTAAAAACACTATAGTAAGTCCATTGTATTTCCTTTTTTTTGAATCTATGGGCAAGTAATTTATCCTATTTTCATTTTTTTAAAGATTTTATTTATTTATTTATTTATTTATTTATTTCAGAGGAGACAGTTTTTTTTTTTTTTAGCATTTTTTTTTAATTTATTTTTATTTGTTTATTTACAGCATAACAGTCTTCATTGTTTTGGCATCACACCCAGTGCTCCATGCAGTACGTGCCCTCCCTATTACCCACCACCTGGTTCCTCAACCTCCCACCCCACCCCACCCCCCTGCCGCCCCTTCATAACCCTCTGGTTGTTTTTCAGAGTCCATAGTCTCTCATGGTTCATCTCCCCTTCCAGTTTCCCTCAACTCCCTCTCCTCTCCATCTCCCCATGTCCTCCATGTTATTTGTTATGCTTCAGAGGAGACAGTTTGAGGACAGGGAGTGGGTAGAGGGAAAGGGGAGAATCTTTTTTTTTTTTTTTTTTTCAGGAGACTTTTTTTTATTTATTTTTTTTTCCATTTTATTTATTTTTTTCAGCGTAACAGTATTCATTCTTTTTGCACAACACCCAGTGCTCCATGCAAAACGTGCCCTCCCCATTACCCACCACCTGTTCCCCCAACCTCCCACCCCTGACCCTTCAAAACCCTCAGGTTGTTTTTCAGAGTCCATAGTCTCTTATGGTTCGCCTCCCCTCCCCAATGTCCATAGCCCACTCCCCCTCTCCCAATCCCACCTCCCCCCAGCAACCCCCAGTTTGTTTTGTGAGATTAAGAGTCATTTATGGTTTGTCTCCCTCCCAATCCCATCTGGTTTCATTTATTCTTCTCCTATCCCCCTACCCCCCCATGTTGAGCAGACTCCACGTTAAGCACAGAGCTCCACACAGGGCTCCATCTCACGACACTGAGATCATGACCTGAGCCAAAAAGAGTCAGTCAACTGACTGAGATACCCAGGTGCTCCAGTTTATTGTATTTTTAATGCTTGGTTTCAGTAAATATACTTATCTAGCTTTTATTTTTCTGAGTGTATATTTCTTAATAATATATATTATTGATGAATTGTATGTTTTAATTATGAAAGTATTCTGTACCAGTTAAAAACTTCTCCTAATTGTGAGTCACCACAAACTCAACTTAAAAGCAGTATGAACAAACTAAGCATTTGTTTTTTCTCATAAAACAAGAAATCTGGAGATCCACTTACTGGCACTGGTTCAGACTAAGGAATATCAAAACTGGAGGCTTCTTTCGATTTCTCTGAGCTGAAGCTAACATACCTCCTTCTCAAGCAGGCACAAAGAGAGAGAGAAAAGAAAGCAACCAGGAAAATGGATGCTTCCAGAATCAGGATCCCTATGCTAGTCAAAGGAAAACAGGTATTGGGTATCCAATGGCAGTGATTGCCAGGTTTTTCACTTCTCAGATGAACCTATACCACCTTCCTCCTTTTTTTCTCAAGTGCTTTTCATCTTTTATGTATAATTGAATGATCCTGTTATGTAAGCAGTGTAATTGTATTACACAAGTTATTTAACAATAAGGCAAACCACTTAAAACTCCCTCTGAAAATGACCATTGAATTTTGATTAGAATTTTTGAAATCAATAACCAAGAGATGTATTATCAGTATCCACTCTGTTATTAATATACTGATTACCTAAAAATGTTATATTATTATTGTCTCACACTGACCACTAGTTTTCTGATAAAACATTGGCATAGGCATCATTAATATAGTGTGAAAATTTAAATATTTTATTTATTTATTTGAGAAAGAGAGCATAAACTGGGGGAGGGGCAAAGGGAGAAGCAGTCTCCCCACTGGGCAGGGAGCTGGACATGGGGCTCAGTCCCAGGACCCCAGGATCTTGATCTGAACAAGTGGCAGATGCTTAATTAAAGGCAGTCGCTTAACTGACTGAGTCACCCAGACTCCTCTAATATTAATGTGAAAATTTTAAAAACCCTCACACTAGGTAGATAAGTTATTGCATAGCTATACAGTTAATATTTTAACCATTAAAAGGAATATTTTGCAGAAATAATATTTAAATCATCACAATATACCATGCAATATGCTACTAAGTGAAAAAAGAAGAATATCATGTTTTTATTCAAAAAAATACATAGAAAATGGATGGTAAGAATATGCATTACACATCAATAGGGTTTTTTTTTTTTTTTTTCATTAAAATAATGGACTATTTTGGGACGCCTGGGTGGCTCAGCGGGTTAGGCCGCTGACTTTGGCTCAGGTCATGATCCCAGGGTCCTGGGATCAAGTCCCACATCGGGCTCCTTGCTTGGCTAAGGAGCCTGCTTCTCTTCCATCTCTGCCTGCCTCTCTGCCTACTTGTGTGTTCTCTCTCTCTTTCTGACATATAAATAAATATATAAAATCTTAAAAAAAATGGACTATTTTATTGCTATTATTAACAGCAAGAAATTCCACCATTTAGAACATGTGCTGCATGAATAAGAGAAATGAAGAAAATCATTAGAATATTCACAAACTTTAAAAAAAACTCTACAGTCAGAAATAAAACTAGATAAATTTAGAGGTGATTTTTGAGCCATAGATGAAACTGTTAGCATTTCCCAATGACACAGGATGTATAAAAGATAAATATTCTTCTATGATAAAAATGATGCCAAATGTAGCTACACATGAAGTATTATTTTTATCAAGTTCAATAAAACTTGGAAATAAAACACATAGCTTTATGAATAAATATGCTAGCAAATATTCATGGGGAACAAAGCAATATTTTAAAGGAACAAAGCTGATGTTGTTTTTCATGAAAATATTTTTCCTGGTCTAATTAGAAAGTCTAACTTCAGTATGCTCTCAAATCTGCATATGTCCTGGTCTCTTGGATTCCTAAAAAACATAGATGCCATAGAAACCATTTACTACTGCTTAAAATACTGCTTCCCAGGCCAAAGTCTTCATGTATAGATTATAAGCCAATGTGAAGATACTAATCACCTTGCCTAGGATTCAAAATCTTTCCTAATCTGATATCGTGCTTGATGGATTACATTCCATAAGACTGAAACAACTCTTTTCAGCAGATCAAAGTTGCTGAGACAGATACAGTAATAAATAATATAAAATCTGCTCAGTGGTAGAAGAGGTTTTCCACAAGAGAAGAAAATGTCATGATGCATGAAGATGTTTATTAATGTATTATTGCCAATAGCAGAAATTGAAAATATAAATTGTAAATGAGGTTTTTCCTTTTTTCTACTTCAGTAAACTGAATTTTGCTTGTTCAGAATTTATATTCCTTTTTTTTCCCTCAAATTTTCATTTAAATTCTAGTTAGTTGACATTCAGTGTAATATTGGTTTCAGGAGTAGAATGAGTTTTGCCATTATAAGAGGAAAAGAATTAATGAATTTTCAGAAGATTCCATTTAAAATTTAGAGCTCAGTAAGGGAAGTATTATTTTCTTATTTAATATTTTTATCTTTATTCTATGTGGGTATGATATTATTCATGATTTTTAAATTATATTTGCTTTTAATATCAAAACTGGGGGAAACTGATAATTTGGATTTTAAAATAGATTTTTTAAAGATTTTATTTATTTATTTGACAGTGAGAGAGGGAACACAAGCAGGAGGAGTGGGAGAGGGAGAAGCAGCCTTCCCGCCAAGCAGGGAGCCCAATGCAGCGCTCCATTCCAGGACCCTGGGATCATGACTTAGCCAAAGGCAGATGCTTAACAACTGAGCCACCCAGGTGCACCTGGATATTAAAATATTTTTATCAGAATACTTTATCAGATATTTAATCAAAATATTTTAATCTACAGTTATTTAGAGTAATGATAGCATGCTTCATCTGATTTTCAGTAATTTGTCTAAAGTATTTTTCTAAATAAATTAATTTTTCTAAATTATTTTTCTAAATATCTTTATAGTGTTCAGATGTTAGTGTGAGAATATATATGATTGTATGCCTCTTAGTCCACAAAATTAATTATGAAAAAATAATTTCTGGCTTCATTTTCACTCCTCATAATCTTTGAGTAAGAGCAGTTATCACCGTGTCCTTTTGTCTCTTGCACTATCTCACCGATGTTTGGGAAGTTTACTTAGGCCCTGGAAGATGCAGTCAAATGCTCTGCCCCTGAGCTACCCCCAAGCCCTTGGAAGATGAAAGGCTTTTAGTTTCCAGGACTGATCATGGTCACTGCTGGTAGGCTGCACTGTCTGAATGGTAGTGGCTCCTTGACCTTTTGCAGCTCTGCTTGTGTATCATCTTTGAGGTCCTGCTTTCCTGGTGAACAGAAGCATCTCTCTGATCTCCCTTGTTTTCTCTATTGGGCAGAAACTTCTATCTCTGCTGTGAAGATCTTCTCTCTGCTCCCCTACGTCTCCAGGTCTCCTAACATACTCCGTTCATTTTGCTTAGGCTTTTACGAAAGATCGGTTACTTTGAGCTATTCTTGATTGTATAGCTGCCAAAATCTTTGACTCAAGAAGTTAAAAAGTCTGGCTATAAAACTAAAATGAAAAAGAGCATGCAAATATGAGGGGAATTTAAAAAGCAAAATGAAATCTAGTATCTCAAAGACTAATGTATTAGAAATCAAGTACTAAGCATACTTAAATGCAAGGATTTAAAAAATAGTCACTCAGCAAATGTTGTTAAAATTTGAAAGATGAGAGTGTTTGCTGACTTAAGGCTGCTGACATCCACATGCATCTAAATGCCAAATTAGCATCCACCTGTAAATTTGGGCTAATCCTTCAATCTAGAATGATCTCGATCCCAGATAAATTGCTCTGTGGAGAGCCTGGTATGAGGATATTCCTAGAGCCCTTCTCATTCTGATGCTCTGGTCTCTTGGCTCCTGAACTCTACTTTGATTGTCCAGTTCTTTGTGCTAAATGAAATCCCTGATCTCTGTTGCTAATAACTTGTCTCTTTGAAGTGCTGGAACTGCCAGAGTTAGAGTCAGAAATCTTCTGGTTGGGATCTGACTAGCGTTTCAATCCTTGATCTGAAGCTGGATTTCTGTTCACAGATCCATCCTTAGCTTAGTACCACTGTTGTCATATTCCTACAAGACCCTTCAACATTTGAGATATTTGGAGTGTACTTACAAAACTATTTTAGTCAGTAATGCTGGCTTTGAGTCCCAGAAATAGCGGAGTGGTAATTAAAAAACATTTAATGGACGTTCCTTATCTGCTGGCCGTTAAATGACCTTTCATGGATGTCTTCACTTCTGCTGCCCTTATTCTGGTATTTAGGTAAGGTATCAATTGGAATGTATGGAAGAACTTGATGGGGAAAAAAAAATGTTCCTTTCATATTGACAATTTACCAGTTTCAAAGACACTGTTGCCAAATGGAGATTGATTGATTGATTTTTTTTTTTTTTTTTTTTTTTTACCAATGTGAACTGGTCTTAGTGTTTAGGTTTCTTTATTAGAAGATAATTTCAGAAGGGCAGCACAAGTTTGTTCTTGTAATAAGATAAGCAGATGTCAAGGTCAAAAAGCCACTGCCAAAGGGATTGTTTGTTGAGAGCTGAAGACAGGCTTCCTGTTTCAAATGGTATCTGAGGAAATTTCCATTAACTCCAATGCCAGTAGAATGAAACTGAGTGAAATTGGCAGGTCAGCAATGTTATGCCAGCATCACAATAGGTAGTAATTTACTTTGTTTCTCCTTTGCTACCCACACTTTATCCAAAAATTTAGTCCATTGCAAACAAAAAATCAGAGTAGCCGTTCTCCTACAGCAAAACGTATATTTGGGGACCCAAACGCACATATCACATTCTAGATTCATTAGGTGAGTACAGCTTTCATTGGGTGGGGAAAGTTCTCTATATGATAGCCGTAAATTATAACTATGCTGCTATAATTTATCCATATATTTAATCCCATAAAACTGACTGAATAAAGCAGACAGAAGAGAAGATTTTAATTTTTCATGAAGTTCAGAGTAATTAATAAATGATAGAAATTTTATTGACAACTCACAAATAGCTGTTAGATACTGGAAATTATAATAGAAATCGTAGTTTTCAATTATATGTCTGGGAAAGAGATTTAGAAAACACTTCAAGTGGTTATAGCATGGGACAGTGGTGATCACATGCTTCACATTTTGACCAAACTTGTGTCTGGATAGATTTTTACTTTTTTTTTTTTTTTTTTTTTTTGCTTGAGGATAATTATAAAGGAAAATATCATGTTGGAACATAAAAGAACATTATATAAAGTGAAGTTAAAAAAGTATATTTTTTATCGCTGTAGTTACAAAAGGCCACAAACTCAGAGGCTTAAAGTCACACAGATTTATTATAGTTCTGGAAATTAAAAGTCTGAAATGGGTCTCTCTGGGCTGAAATCAAGGTGTAACCAAGGTGTATTCTTTCTGGAGGCTCTTTGAAAAGATCTGTTCTTGCCTTTTCCATTTTCTAAAGGCTGCCTTTATTCCCTGGCTCATGGCCCCCCTTCTCCATCACCAAGGCCAATATACAGTTGAGTCCTTTCCATGTCATCATCCTTCTGATTCCTTCTCTCTCTCTCTCTCTCTTTTTTTGTTCTCTTTTCAGTTATATGAACCCTTGTAATTCTTTGGGCCTATCCTTTTAATCCAGTATAATCTCCCCATCTCAAAGTCAATTAGCAACCTCACTTACGCCTGCTGCCTTAATTCCCTTTTGCCTTGTAACCCTAACATATTAAGGGGTTCTGAAGATTTAGTCCTGGACATGTTTGTGTGCCTATTATTCAGTCTGCCACAGAGGGCAATATACCTAATACCAATTGTAAATTCAAGAATGTATAAATTAAGAATAAAAATTAAGTTTCAGACCTCCCTGGAAGGAACAACAATAATAAGGAACTACTTATTATTATAATAAGTAGATGACAAAAACCTGTTGGGTGACAGGCAGAGGGAACTTTAACCAGATTAAAACAACCAACAAGCCCCTTGACTTAGAAACTCTAGTGGTAACCCTCTCCCGTCTCCTCCCTCTTCAGGAACTGTGTACTATCACCCAATAAACTTTGCTTAGCTGTCAAAAACAAAAACAGAGACAAAAAAAAGAGAAAAGAATAAAGTTCCATAAATTGAAAATTTCAGGGAAAAAATGTTCTTTTTATAGGTAAACAACAATATACAACCTGTATTGATTATTAATTTTACTTCTTTCATAACCTTTATAATTTAATTATGTTGGCTAATTTTTTTGGATCAATAGGAAGTAATAGTGCTGATGAAAAAAGGGTCAAGAAACAGAAAAAAAATAAAAACAACACCAACAATGTAAAAATCCAATGAGGATACATCCGGTTTTCAGTTCTGCACATATGAAACTTGGAAGTTTCCCCTCAGGGCTAACAAGTAAAAAGCTGAGAAGTCTGATAAATCAGGACCTCTTCTAGGATCTATAAAAGAGGCAAGGCCACAGGGCAAACTACTGCCCCCAAGACTGGAAGGTCAGGTGAATACAGGGAGGCACAGAACCCAGGGGCAGACACCAGCATGGGAACTGTAATTGGCAAATTGCTGAAGGCTCAGTGTGGACAACTTTGAGAGGTCAAAGTTCTAGGGGAGTCCTACAAAATTTACCTCTAGAGTCTCAGTTAGTATCAGAGCAAAATGCTAGGTGATTGTCAGAGGTGGGATGAGGTGGGTTTGGGGGATATAGCTGAAGGCAGTCAAAGTACAAACTTCCACGTATAAGATAAATAAATTCTGGGGGTCTCGGTATAGCATGGCCACTATAGTTAGCAATATTGTATTGTGTATTTAAAAGTTGCTAAGAGAGTTTAAAAATTTTCATTGCAAGAAAAAAATTGTAACTATGATGTGATTTAATGAAACTTATTGTGGCAATCATTTTACCTATGTGGACGTATCAAATCACTGTTATACACCTTAGATGAATAGGATGCCATATGTTGATTATGTCTCAATAAAAAGAGAAAAATTGTTAAAATTCATTAAAATGACTCAGTGTATCATATATGGAAAATAATATATATAAATTATATATATACATATATATGATATCTTGAAACAAAATTATTCATAAAAATATGATGAGATCCCCTCATTAACATATTTATAAAATGATATAGGAAAATAGTATTTCTTGAAGTGTCATTATAATAAAATAATTGTCAATAACCTAAAAACTTTATCAGTATCCAACAATTAAATAAATTGATGACAAAGAATAATTTTTTTCTTATCCCAGATTCAAATGTAAATACTTCCACTTTTCAGAATTAAGTGCCCTGCTGGCTTTTTGCTCTAGAACTAAATTTAGTCTAGGAATAGTAGAAAAAGCTCCTTTGCTACAAACCCAAGTCTATGAATATAAATTTTAGATACACTCATACACATGCATTAATTAAGATATTGATGTCATATAGGCTTAGAAAACATTGGGTTCAGGATAATGTTAGCAGTGTTTAATTATAATGAATATAAATTTGACTTTGAATAAAAAGGGGGGAATTAATTTTGCAAAAATCCTAATTGTGAATTTTACTCTCAGTATGATTAATTTTAAAATTAAAAAATTTTTAGGGGAGTCTGGGTGGCTCAGCCAGGTAAGCACCCATCTTTCCACTTTAGCTCAGGGCATGATCTCAAGGTCCTGAGATTGAGCCCCAAGTAGGGCTCTGCATTGGGCATGGAGCCAGTTTAAGATTCTCTCTCTCCGTTTCCTCCTTCCCCTTCACCCCATTCTCTCCTCCTCTCAAAAAAAAAAAAAAAAAAAATTAGGGGCACCTGGGTGGCTCAGTGGGTTAAAGCCTCTGCCTTCGGCTCAGGTCATGATCCCAGGGTCCTGGGATCGAGCCCCACATCGGGCTCTCTCCTCCGTGAGGAGCCTGCTTCCTCCTCTCTCTCTGCCTGCCTCTCTGCCTAGTTGTGATTTCTCTCTGTCAAATAAATAAAATATAAAAAAAAAATTAAAAAATTTTAAAATAATTATATTTTAAAATTTGATAAAAATATTTTGTGGACATTTTCTATAGTAAGAAGTGGATATGATCCTTTTAATAACTGAAATAGTGATATAAATTAAAAGCATGAGCTTTTCAAGAAGTCAAGGAAAAGTCACAAATAGTGTTTAAAAAAGTGGAAGTGCAAGACTCTCAACTTTATTAATTCTAAAGCTACCACTGACTACAGAAAATGACTGTCTTGGGTTATTTATAAGAATGATATGAACAATTTATCCTTCAGAAATGCTCTGTAATAAGATAATTACCATAGTCAAATAGAGGCCAGTGTCCTTGCAGCTTTTAGTAGGGTACTTTGTCCTTCTTAGTTGCACCAGAGGAGCTGCAAATGTGTCTAAAAATAGTGGCAGTTTAATGTATATATTTTCACTCTAGTCCAGGTTTGGTGGCTGTAATCAGTGGAGTAATGGCTTCTAAATGTTGACAGGTTGTATTCTTAGAACTTAATGAAATAGACAAGATAATTCATTTGTTCTGATTTCTACAAGAAAAGACTTGGCTTGTAGCTTTCTAACCTCTTTTTGTAAATTTTCTTTTTTTTCCCCCTTTTCCTTTCTGAGAGGATTGATAGTTCAATCCTTTAAGGTATTGATCAGAAAATATGCTTGGTAGAGTGTGAAGCAGACAGAAGAAAAGGCAATAGGAAAAATGGTCCTAAGAGAGGTGAGTAATTAGCACAATTTACAAGAGTTAAAGTTGCCATAGGAGTGCAGAGGAGAAAAGTTCAGTGACAGAATTAAATAGGGTATTGAGAACCAATAAAACACACGTATGTAAGTGCCAAAAGGGCAAAGGATTTTTTTCCTGTTGTTTGCTTTTTTTTTTTTTTCTTAAACTGTTGTATCTTCAGTGACTACGACTCTGAGGTCAGACCAAGTCACTTTGGAATTCTTTGTCTATGTTTGTAAAGTAATTTTCTGCTTAAATGGATTTAAAAAAAATATATCAGACATTTTAGAATGGAGAGAAAGACCTCCCTTTGTCTCAGGAGGCAAAAGTAAAAGTCAATAAAAAAATAAAGAATGCCACATTTTAACTTTCAAAAATACACTTCTTTTTTTTCTTCTCATTTAACATCTCTAAAATCAGGATGCATCTTAGAATCAGTCATAGGTCATATATGAACTATCAGTGTGTAAAAAATTGGTGGTGGAATTCTTAGATAAAAGGGCATTTTGTAAGTAGTGAGGTCATGGAAGTGGTGAAGTAGGGTCCTCTGGTAATGTGTAATATTTCTTTGGTTTGCAATTTATTAATTTTTTTTTACTTCTTTTCTGTAGCTGCTGAGGCAGTTGCCTGGTGATTTATTTCAATTTGAGTCTTCTGAGTTTGAAGGTGAACTCATTAGCCCAGTAAGTGCTTATCCATCTCACTCAGTGTGTGGTACTCACAGCATCAGATGACTAAAGCCTCTGACTTGGCAGTCCAGTGCATTGAAACTAGTCATTTCTGGAAAATCATGTTTAAGAATGTTTGGATTGTGTTGCCAAATTTAAAAATCTTCAGCTACTTCACCAATTTCAATGGTGGAATTAAGTTTATCTAAAGGTCACCTTTATGTCTTAATGTGCCCTTTATATGTTTCTCTTTTATTTTACGCTTACTGAGATTCCAAATATGCCTTACTTCTATTAACAACAATCGCGCCTCGGATAAACCTCATTGGCTACGATACTGCCACTGCGCAAAGCTAAATATGCCTTACTTCTAAAATGGTAAGGGAGGATGCCTGATTCCAAGAATGAGATGAGAAAGGAGCACTGGAAATCTGAAGGCTAAGGAGAGGGTTGAGGGTTAAAGGGTCATGCAGACACTTTAAGAAGTTGTGCATTTGACAAACATTTTTCTAAGAGAGGGCTTTATTTCAGACATAGTTTTCAATATTTTCCCTTTGAGGTGTAAATAATACACCTTTTATAGAAAATGTGTGCATTTATAATACAATTTAATTAAATAACATCCAGTTGGCAGTCAGTCGATAGCCTTTACTGTTCTGTTTTAGGAGAGCTGCCCATTCTGCTAGTTTGGAAATCATATTTCATTTTCCTTTAAGGTGATAGAAAACTATCAGAACTCAGAGGGCAATCTGATCCCTTTCTAAAGCAGTTACAATTCACTTAAATACTCAATTTGAGTTTTAATTGTATACAGTCAGCTTCCTGTGTTTATTTTTCCAAAAATACATTATGCTTCGTCCATGATAGATACCTCCAAAGGTTTTTTTTTTTTTTTTAATCTGAATTTGAATACTTGTTCTGAGTTATTGTTAGGGAGAAGCTCATATTTTATAATTTACTTCCATTTAACAATGTTATGACCTATTAAGATAAATAATGCGCATTTCCATTATTACCATATTTTTCATGGTCTGATTTTTCACATATAATTTAAAGAATTGATTGTGGGTAGAGAGACAATGAATAGTTTGCTTGAGTCAAGGGAGAGTGTTTGCCTCTCCAACTCCTTTGAAAGACGAGAGAAAAAGCACACTTATTTCTGTCTTGTTCCAACTTGAAGGGTGGAATAATACATGAAAATGAATGGAGAGAAGAAAAAATGTATAATGTGCAGTCAGAGGTAGTTCAGATAAGAGAAAACTAATATCTGCTGAACTTTTGCAGCAGCATTATACTGTGTGCTATAGATGTTTTTGTACTCTCTGTACTAAGTACTTTATTATTTAATCTTCAAAACAACTTTAGCATCTAACTTTATATGTTAGATACTAATATCATGCTTACTTTAGAGTTTAGACAATTAGAGGGGAGAGTTTAAGTAACTTTCCCAAACTCATGTAACTACTGTGGCAGTGAAAGGGAGGGGCATATTATATGGTATTATATTTCTTTAAAAGCAAAGTTATAGAACAGTAAGAAGATGAACACATTATTACTTTTATATTAAGAGTCACTCACCTTATGCCTATGTTTGGATGAGTGATCTGCTTTCATACAAGTCTTGCAAGCGATCTTCTAAGCAATAATGATGATGGTGATGCAAGCATATCTTGTACACTTCTTGCCCTATATATGTTAGATTTTCAACAAAGACAAGTACAAAAACAGGCAAGTTTATTAACTGAACAGCACAATGATTATTTCCTGTTCATTGAGTGGAAGTGGGTCATCATAAAGGTCTTGATTCTCATTGTCTTTACATTGAGTTGGCTGAGGAGGGGAGGATGAGGAGGAATTGTCTTGCTGTCTGAGAGGGGCAGAGGGGAAAGAGATAGAGGAGGTAGAAAGGGAGGCAGGAGAGGCAGGCACACTTGGTGTAAGTTTACAGACATACATCACAATTTCTGTCTGATTTCTTTGCTTTATCCTTTCTCTGAACATGTTTCTACATGGTCCCAGTATATCTTCCACCATTTGCTTCAGTATCACTGCCTGCATTTTAGTAGGGTTCATGTTGCAACAGAAGTAAAAGCAGTCTTGAATAATTGGATTGTCTTCTGTCTTCTGCCTTCTGCTAAATGATCTCATGTTAATTCGTTTTCTGTCAGTTTCTTGTGTGTCTTCTCTCTTATCATCTGGCACTGATATGGAAGCACTCATCTCCGACAAGTTGTCTTCTCCTAATTCTTCTGGTTTGGTGTCTATTAGCTCTTGAGCTTTTCTTGATCCATATCTTGAAGCCCTTCATACCCACCTTTTCTGCCATAGCCACAATTTCTCTCTTCATTTCCTTGATTGGTTCTGTTGTAAATCCTGTCATGAATTCAGTGAAGTCATGCACTACATCTGGGCACACGTTTCTCTAGCAGCAATTTATTGTTTCAGGGTTGGTAGTTTTCACAACTTTCTCTATAACAATGGCGCCATCTTCAGTGCTGTCAACATCCGAGACTTTTATGATGTTCTGTCAGTCAGGGTCTCTTGCATTGTGTTGACAATCCTTTCCGCAGAGTATCATGTGTAATGCACCTTAAATGTCCTATGATCCCCTATCTAGAGATTGAATTAGAGATGTGTTTGGGAGCAAGTAGACCACTTTGATGCCTGCAGTGTTGCACTCATGAGGTCATTGTCCAATATCCAAAGAACTTTTAAAGGCAGCCCCTTACTGGCAGGGTACTTCCATGCTTCAAGGGCAAAGCATAAATGGAACAAACCCAGGAAATGAGTTCTCATTGTCGAGGATTGCTTTTCTTTTCTTTTTAATTAAAGATTTTATTTATTTATTTGACAGACAGAGATCACAAGTAGGCAGAGAGGCAGGCGGATGAGGTGGGGGGAGGAAGCAGTCTCCCTGCTGAGCCAAGAGCCCAGTGTGGGACTCAATCCCAGGACACAGAGATCATGACCTGAGCCTAAGGCAGAGGCTTTAACCCTCTGAGCCACCCAGGTGCCCCTAGCATTTCTTATTGTACAACAAAAAGACTGACAGCTGATGTTTCTTTTCTCTTCAAGGCTAGGGGTTCACAACTTAATAAATAAGGTCAAACCTAATCATAAACCCAACTACCTTTGCACAAAACAGTGGTGCTCTCCTGTCCCTTCCTGTCTTAAATCCTGATACTTACTTTTCTTCTCTTTTGTGAGAGCACGTCTGTTGACATTAAAAACCTGTTCAAGTAGATATCTTTTCTTCTTAATCATTTTTAAATGGTTTCTAGAAACTCTAATGCCCCTTGGTTGGCAAGAGTTGCTTCTCCCATTATCTTCACTTTCTTTTTAAAAAATATTTATTTATTTGTTTGAGAGAGAGAGTACATGTCTGGGGGGTGGGTAGGGATGGTGGGAGAGGGAGTGAGAGAATCATTAAGCATACTCTCCACTGAATGGGGATCCCCACGTAAGGCTTGATTCCACGACCCTGAGGTCACGACCTGAGCCAAAACCAAGAGTCAGATGCATAATCAACTGAGTCACCCAGGCATCCCTATCTTGACATTTTTCAAAGCCAAACCTCTTTTTGTTGTTGTTGTTGTTAGTTGCCAAACCTCTTTCTAAAATGATCAAACCATCCTTTGCTGGCATTACATTCTCAGCTTTAGATCTTTCAACTTCATTTTGCTTAAAGTTGTCATATAATGACTTCACTTTTTCTGAAAATATATTAGAATCTATAGATATGTTTTTTATAGGTATGTCTTTTCTATAGCAGTACTGTACCCACATAAAAACTCTAGTCTAAATATGAGATAAAAGGTATTTTGCAAAAAGTGGAAGGTTTTCACACCTGCTGGCATAGTTACAGCAATGTGTTCATAAGTTTCCTTTTCTTTTTTAAATAATGGTTCTTATTATGTATTCATTTATCTTGAAATGGCACACAGCCACAGCCACAGACCTCTGCCTGCAGTACATATCAAGAAATTCAACTTTTCTGTAATGTCTTGACTTTGCTTCCTGGCAATACTTCCAGCATAATTAGCTTCATATGGAAACCCCTAGTGTTATTGCACTAAACATGATGAAAAATACATGAGAACTGTAAGAGATCACTTTTTCTGGGAAATGCATTTTGCCAGAGAGATTAACTGCTCACAAGGAGATGATTAGTCTCTCTAACATTTTAAATGGATAGCTGCAACATTTGAGCTTACTGCAATAGCAACAGGATGTAGTTATGAAAATATGACATATATTATCATGTAACTTATTATAATAAATTGTTCTTACTTATAAGTTTTTCTTGAATGTCAGAGATTGTGGAAGAAGAATCGAAATTGGGATAAACTGTATTTACATCCACTAATAGGGACCTCTCTTCCTCTGTCAAGCTGCCAATGTACAAGACTGGGCCAATCTAGTTAGTAGTTGTGCTAGGTTTTATTTTTTCTGTTCCTATAAGTCATCCTCAGTGCACCCCACTGATTTAAATTTAAATTTTAATTTTAATTTTAAATTCTAAAATTTTCCTCAGTCCCCCATTCATTCCTTGTGGTTAGTGTGGGTTCTGGAGGGCCACAGGGGTCTTCTCCATGCTCATGTCCTGCTTTCAGCCCTCAGCACCCCTGCAGCCTCATCACATATGGGGATCCCCTCTATGCTCATGCTCCTGTACCAGTAGGAAACCATCTGAAACTCATTGCTGGGCTTGTACTGGGTGAAAGGAAGCCAAGTCTTAGTTGTAAGTAGGGTTTTCAAGAATGGCTCTCAGGGGTGTGGCTTTCTCAGTGCTTCTGTCTTTTTCCACCATCTCCCCTTTCTCTCATGACTGCCAAGCTCTGCCTTGTATCAGTTGGAGGAATTCCGAAAGAGATGGCTTTCTGTTTTTCCCCTAGTTGTTAGAAGTTCTTCTTCTTATACTAGTACAAAATTATGGTCCCTAGATGATTTCTGGTGCCCCACTCCGGGCAAGACAAATTTTGCTTTTACATTTCTACAGAAAGAACAGATATTTTCTTAGGTTCGACATAGAGAAGATTTCTTAATTGTTCTCCAGTGTCTTAAGACATTTGTTTGTACGTGAAAAGAGATTGAGGAACTCGTGGCAGCATGTGACTAGGACCCAGGGGCAACCAGTCGCCTCCTCAAAGCCAGTGCTACTGCAGGTTGCTTTTGCTGGTGACCTTGCCCTTGTCTTAATCTTTCTTGTTAACAGAGGACATTAAGAACGAGAGCTTGAAAATAGGAGCATGTTTCTTCTTTAATGAGCCTTCCAGTTATTCAGAGTTGTCATACTAGACTACATTTAGCCTTTAAGCAATCCCTAAAATTGTAGCTGTTTTTTGTCTTTTCTGTTTTTTTTTTTTTTTTTAACGGCAGCTGCTCCTTCTGGTGTTCTGTCAAAGGTGAAACAATTTGTGTGCCCCCTCTCTCCTAGAAGGGACTTGTCACTTTTTGTAATTTAGTTCACTTTGTTACCTTGTGACCTCCACTCGCTGAGGGACTCAAGAAAACTTGGGTTTCTGATGACTTTTCTTTTTTCCTTTTTTAGGTTGGGAGTGACATTTCCCTGATCTTTTTTTATATCCTAAGCAGAAGGAAAATCTCATGGAGATTTGTAATGTTGGAGACAGCTTTTAAAAGGTAAATAAATTCAATAATTTCAGACCATAAGAAGTGCTCCAAAAGAGAACATGTGCTTATGACTTGGGTTGACCGAGGGAGTGCCAAAGTCTGTGGTACAGAAGGGTGGACAGGAGGTGAGGCTACTAGACCGAAGCCTGACTTTAAAGTTGTCTAATGCAGTTTATGCTAGGAAGTCTTTATTAAATGATATGGTGGTCCCTGGTTAGAAAGAAGAAGTAATCCACAATGTAGGAATTCTCTTTTTCCCTCACTCAAAAGAAATAGCTTTCCTAATTAATTAGAATTCAGTTATTACTATTAATGATAAAACATGCAAAAACCTCATGATCTCGGGGTCCTGGGATCGAGTCCCACGTCGGGCTCTCTGCACTGAAGGGAGCCTGCTTCCCTCTCACTCTCTCTGCCTGCCTCTCTGCCTACTTGTGATCTCTCTCTGTCAAAATTAATAAATAAAATCTTTAAAAAAAAAAAAAAAAAAAAAAAAAAAAAAAAAAAAAATAAACAGAATCTGGGGCGCCTGGTTGGACCAGTGGGTTAAAGCCTCTGCCTTTGGCTCAGGTCATGATCTCAGGGTCCTGGGATGGAGCACCGCATCGGGCTCACTGCTCAGCAGGGAGCCTGCTTCCTCCTCTCTCTCTGCCTGCCTCTCTGCCTACTTGTGATCTCTGCCTGTCAAATAAATAAATAAAATCTTAAAAAAATATAAGCAGAGTCTAATTGTATACCAATATATATTTTCTAAAAAACATTTTCTAAAAATAAGACCTCAAGACTATCTTGCAGCCATAAAGATGAACATTTATACTTATTACATAATGGTATTTTCTATGAATAAGTTCTAACTTCATTACAAGTGTACTACTAATAATATAATCTTGGAATTGAGTCAAGATTTCATTATATTTAAGATGTTTAAGATGATAAGAAAAGCTTTCCTCCTCACAATCCTTATGTAGTAAGAAGTTGGTTTAGTTAAGTAAGCTCCTAAGAAAAGAATAAAAAGGAAAAGAAAATGTTTTCTGAAATACCATGACTCCTAAATTCATTAGATATAAACATCTTCACCAAGATGAATGCTATAAACGCACAAGAATGGAAAATTTGACTATGATAGAGATACGTTAGGGATGGGAAGGGAAATGTTTTGGTATTGCAGGACATTTGAAGAGGGTACTGTGTGGTTGAGAGATAAGGTTATATGTTCAGAGAATACAAAGTAATATTAAGTAGTCATATTCTTATGTCTCAGTAAGTATATTGGAAGTCGTGTTAAATACAAAAGTACTTAGCTTTTCAACTCAAGCTTGATCTTTTCAAATGGCACTAGTTTAGAACAATTTTCTCTATACATCTCAGAATTATTTTATGTAATTTTTATGTTGAAAGGAAGAATAAAAGAGATAAAGTAGTTGTAAGGAAGACAAGAAGACAATATAAATAAAATAACTTCCATGACCATAACAGAATACCGTACTATGAACAAAATCTTGCTAGTTTTACAACTTGGAGACCATAACAATAGTTAGTATTTGTATGATGTGCAGAGATTATAAAATGTTTTTATATTTGCTGTCTCACTGAACCTCACACAACTGTTTGAGATTGCTATGGCCAGTGGATGAAATAGACTGTGGAAGAAAATATGACTAACTTGCAATAGTGTAGCTAGAAAGTAGCAGAGCTGGGACTCAAAAACAATTCTTCTGATTTTAGATCTCAGGGACTCATCACTATACTACATTACTTCTCATGTCCCTGAAATGTGCTGAATTTATTTAAAAATATATGTAATATTATTACATAAATACCCTGAAGACTCCATAATAACAAGGTTTTAACCTGCATCTTAACAATGTTAGGATGGAAAGAATTTTGGTGGCTTGGGATTTTACTTCTGCGTCTTTTACTGATGCTATAAAATACCTCTAATATCATATGGCTTCTATTACTCCACCTAAATTTTTGAGAGATAGAATGACCTTCAGAGCACTCCTGGATATAGCACAGAAATACTCCAATTTTAAAATTTTAAACAATAAGCATTTGTCTGGAGTCCCAGGTTAGCACATAGTAGAGTTAGAAGTTTAGTAAAGCATCAGAAAAATTTTCATGGAAGCAAGACTATTTATTTGGTGTTCATACTGTCACTGACAAAAGGTAATGCAGTTGTTACACTCTTAAGAAAGGAGTAGTTTGGGGATGCCCAGGTGGCTCAGTCAGTTAAGTGTCCAGCTCTTGGTTTTGGCTCCGGTCATGATCTCAGAATCCTGAGCTCATGCACCCTTATCAGGCTCCCTGCTCAGTGGGAAGTTTGATTGTTTCCCTCTCTCTCTCCCCCTTCTTCTGCTCACACATACTCTCTCCCTAAAATGGATAAAGAAGTCTTTAAAAAAAGAGTAATTTATAGATAGACATATAGATAGAATGAATACTGGAGTTTTCAAAGAAATTCAGCTGGAATTATCCCATAATTCCACAGAACAATCATGTTATTCTGCAGCAGATTTTTAGTTCCATAACAACCTTGCCAAAACGCATTTCAAAGTCACAAGATTTGAAGGTGAAAAAGAATTTATGAACACATTAAAAAGTCTTCTGGAGTGCCTGGGTGGCTCAGTTGGTTGGGCAACTGCCTTCGGCTCAGGTCATGATCCCGAACTTCCAGGATCGAGTCCCGCATCAGGCTCCCAGCTCTTTGGGGAGTCTGCTTCTCCCTCTGACCTTCTCCTCTCTCATGCTCTCTCTCACTCATTCTCTCTCAAATAAATAAATAAAATCTTTAAAAAAAAAGTCTTCTGAAATCAAAAGACTAGCATCATTATATCAATCAGAGACCTTGATTATGAGAAATATTAATAAAATTTTGACCATTTACACAGAGAAGCAACTTATTTAAAGCATATTTGGTACATATACAGAAAGATTGGCTAGTTAAGCTTAGGAACTAAGAAAAGCTTTAGGGTGCATCCAGTAGGATTTGTACCACTGGACATTCCTCAGTGTTGCTCAACAGTGCTGCAGGATTTTGGAGGGGAGATGTTGACTATAATAGGATTCTTTATGCCACCATAATTGGTCCGAACAGTTTCAATTGCCCTTGTAAATATATTATTTCTGAAAAATTCAGTCTTTGGCAGATACACTCAGTTGGTTGAGCCTAGGTCATTTGTCTTTGACATGAGAAGAGGGTTATCTGGTGCCCAGATTAGATCACCTCTAAGTAAACACCCTATCTACATTTGTGAACTAAGATTTTCCTGTTTAACCTGCTTCCAGGATCCTGAACTCATGCAGTGGTGTTTGTTTTATAATTGCTAAAATCTTTCCACTTATTTATTCACCTGGAAAAGAAGTCTATGATCTGAATTAATTTTGCTAATGTTCTTTTGGCACCAAAATGTGCTATTAAAAGTGATATCATTCTTCCACAGAATCTATAAACATTCTAGTTGAGAACATTGTAAAAAGTTGCTGGGTAACCCAAGAGAGAAAAAGATGGAGAGAGAAAGAGAGAGAGAAGTCCTCCAATTATTTCCCAACTCCACTTCCTAATCTCTTTATTCTTTATATTATCCAATATTTCTTTTAACTTATTATTTTTTTTTTTTTTTTGGAAGTGGGTAGGACTTGATAGAATTTTCTGTGTTGATTGGAGTGTTGGAAAAAGAGGCAAGGAGGGTCATAGGAAACCTGATGAGTCAATAATAAAAAATAAAATAAAATTCAACTTATTTTAGGCTTCCTCAACTAGAAAGCTTGCTCTAGTCATGGAAAGACAAACAAACAGAAAAACAAATCCCAAAGAATTTTGGCCTAAGATGTTAAGGCACTTTCTCTTCTAGCAATTGTTTGCAGTTGGAAGAATGACAATGTGAAAAGATGAAACCTTATAGTCTCTCATGTCAAGATTCTATAATAAACTGATTATGCTTGCAATAAGGAGTTATTTGAAAGTCATTCACAGATGACTTACCAATCTACATTTACACAAATGTAAATTATTTAATATTTCCTTATTTTCTGAAGTATTAAAAAATCAACACATACACACATATTTTATTTCCTAAAAGATAATATGATTTCTCCTCCTCACATTTACTGTGTCTGGAAGAACAGCATTTTTCAAAAATGAAAAGTTCAGGAGACATACTTAATGAAGGGAACAATAGCTCAATTAAGTGCAACACAGAAAAATGACTGCTTAATATAAATAAATGAAACCAGATTCCATTTGCACTTCAGACACTGGTATGAAGCATTATTTTCTGAATTGATTTTATTGAAAACTGCCAGGAGCAATTTCTCAATGAAGTATTTTATTCTGACAGCATTTACTTCTCACTATACTTTCACCAAACCTTAATAGTATCAGACGTGGATCTCCTGACCTAAGAACATTTTTCTTAAGTAATTAAATATTAATATCTCTTTAAGTTAGAATTTTCTAAACAATATGTAGTTACCTAAAAAGTAAAATGAGATTAAGTATAGTTAAGCCTTGTAAACAATCTATAGAGTAACTTGGTTAGAAAAAAATGAAAACTATTGCTTTCCTAGGTTTTAGGCAAATTGAGTGAAATTACGAGTCAATAAACAATGTACTCAATACATAAGTCTTTTCTTGGAACAAAATTGAGTATTCTCTTGAGTATTTAAAAGGCTCTTTCAAGAATAACCTTCCAAAATAATACCCCTTCTTCTCTTTTATTGCTTAAGATGGGTCCTATTAGAATTTCTCCAGGTAGACACGTTCCTAGCATTTTGCACAAAAGACAGCAGAACATCCTGGGGAATAAAGTAAAAAGCACGATTAAGTTGGGAGACAAAGGCTCATTAAAGAACTCATTTGAAGAAATGGCATCTCTACTCTATTACACACAAATTGCTTCTAGGCACTAAATAAGCTCCCTCTGTGTGAAAAAAAGTAAATCAGTCATGTTGATTTTGTGAACATTTATCTTAGTTCTTTAGTGCAATTAGAGAAACTAAGAAGGCTGCCCTACTTAAGATGAAAGACATGAAAAATGTCTCCTCTTCTCTTTTTTCATAAATTAGAATGTATTTAAGTGAAGTAGGACAAACAATCTCTTACCATGTTTCGTATTAGTTATCTTCAGCTCTCCTTCTCAAAGGAAAATTTGTGTGGTGTTAAACTTTAAATGCCACATGTGAATTCTCAGAATGTTAAACCTGTTAGTCTTTATGTTACTACTACCTAAAAAGTTATTATTTTCAGTATCTTACCTATTTATCAAATTAATCCTATCTTAGGGGTAGACAAGGTGAACAAAACATGTAGGGCCTTGTTAAAATAAGGAAAATAACTAATGAAGAATTTATTTACTCTGATGGGCAAAGCATATAAGTATATGGGCAAATGACCACATTTGTTCTGGTGATGTTTAATTATAGAGCCTAATATTTAACCATGAATTTTCAGCGGTAATTATGCTCCTTTTAAATGGGAAATAAAGTAATGTAGTCAGTTGTGGTTCTGTGACAAGTTCACAAGACAAATTCTATGTTTCTATGTTCAGGGATAGCAATACAATTTGGCCAAAAAAAAAAAATTGTACTTTATTTTAGATTGCAAAGATAAGTTCAGTTAAAATGGAAACCTAACTCATTGTCTCACCTACTCTTAGACTTGATATTTGGCTTCAAGTGAGAAACATAACAAATTAGGATTGTGATAGCACATGAAAATATGTAATGACATAAACAGGGGATTTTGTTTCTGCCAGGTAGCATTAAGTCACTACACAACAATACAGCAGAGAATCCTCTTGACAGACAGTAATGGAAAGTATCCAAATTCGGTTCTGTGTTTCTATTGCAAAAATTTTACTTTAAACAGTGAATTATTATTTCAGTGAATTATTTCCCTTGAAATTTCTCCTTTGGTGCTAAGTGTTTGAGGAAATGAATTTTTCAGAAATGAAGCCCCAAACTCACCCAGTGCTAAGATTTTGGGTCACTCTCTTAAAACAGAATGTAGGACTTTAGCACTTGGAAAGAGCTATAAATTCATGGATTTGTCCTAATTTTCAGATTATGATATTGTAAATTGGCAATTCAGGGGATATTTTGCTCTTGAATTTAAATCTTTGTAAGTGTGGTCTGGAGTTCTGTTATATTTATGTTACTTTATAGAAGTTCTCCAAAATTCTCATTGAAGTTTTTGAAAATATTACCTATGGCTTACCACCAAAAAACAAATCCAAAAACAAAGACAAAACCCAGAATATTTAATCCAGGCCTGAGTCCTATGGAAAGCAAATTTAAAACAAACTGGAAAAACAGTGATCTTACTAAATGGCTGAAATGCCTGACCAATTCTATTATGATCTTTTAGGACATACATTATAACATTAACGAAGCATATATGAAAAGGGATAGATTAAATATTTCAAATTAAAGGCATTATGTTAAAAATCAGGAGGTAAGATTTTCATAATATGTTGGTCACTATCAAAAACGTAATTGAAGGGGCTCCTAGGTGACTCAGTGGGTTAAAGCTTCTGCTTTCGGCTCAGGTCATGGTCTCAGGGTCTTGGAATCAAGACCTGCATGGGGCTCTCTGCTCAGCCGGGAGGCTGCTTCCCCTCTCTCTCTGCCTGCCTCTCTGCCTACTTGTGATCTCTCTCTCTCTGTGTCAAATAAGTAAATAAAACCTTAAAAAAAAATAACTGAAGTTCATAAAGTGCCATATTAAAACAAGATTGCTTTCAGTGTCTGACACAAAGTAAATGGCCACTGATAACTGTCAAATGGTTTTTTGCATTTGATGTTGTATTTGATGATGATGTATTTGATGTTGATGATGATGTATTTGATGTTACTATAAAATACTAAGTATGTGCAGTAGAGTCTAGAATTCCAGCTCACAAAGATTAGCGGGGAGAGAGCTCTAGTCTGGTGAATCAAAAAGGTGATTTTTATTTTTATTTTTGAATATTTGGCAGAAAAATCAAAGCTCCTCAGAGACCTCAACAAATATTTAAGGAGCATATGTCATGAATCTAGGATTTAATTATGAATGATAGAGATTAAAAAAGGGATAAATGGTGTGACTCTTACTGTTGGTTCTATTTGTAGCTGAGCCAGTTTCCATGAATACAGTTACCTTCCAGATGGAATTCTCTGGGACTGACCAATAATGAAATCGTCACTGGCATTATGGAAAGAGCAGAGACGTAAACAGCAGATTGTCTGAATTTGACTCTATTTCTTAGGTTGATTCATCATTCTGAACTCATCTTTCTTAACTGTGGAATGTGGACAATAATGTTATACTGTAATGCTATTTAAAATTAGGTAATAAATAATGAATAAATGATCTGTACCTATAGTAAGCACCCCCAAACCATTGTGGATGGAGTTTTGAATAAGTGAGGAACTTCAGAAGATTTTGGAGGTAATGGAAAACTGAGGACACCGCTGGCTGCTGCAGAATGAAATGAAATGTATAGAACCATATGATATCCTTCCATACATTTGATGCTATATATAAACATTAGTCTTCAAAATAAGAAAAAAATAGGATACTTAAAAAATAATTTTTACTGTGATCCTACTGTTAGAGATCGTTATTTTTCATCCATCCCAAGAAAGTAGTCATTTCTTGTCTCCTTTGCTGCAGGAGATGTTACAAATCCCTCAAAGGAGGCTAATAAGGAATAAAAGACACTCATTTTATCCTTTATCACTAAAAACAAAAGGTTACTAAGAAGAGATGTGTGGAAATGAAGGACGTGTGCAGAATGGGGAAGGGGGACGTTGGTTGTACGAAACTAAGTATATTATCTATTCCTGCAGCACAAATAATTCCAACACTCACACTACCTCACACTTTCTGTGGGTCAGGAATCTAAGAACAAGTTTAACTAGGTGAGCTGCTTCGTGGTCTTTCACAAAACTACAATCAAGGTGTTAGCCCAGGGTCTGAAGTCACATCAGAAGGCAAACTGAAGAAGGACCCTCTTCCAAACTCATTCAGGTGTTATTGATACCATTCAGTTTCCCATGTGCTGTTGCCCTAAGAACCTCGTCTTCTCCCTGACTGTTGTCAGGGAGACCGGTTCTGGTAAACAGGCCTCTCCCACATGGCAGCTTGTGTCATGAAACCATGCAAGGAAGGAAGGCAACCGTGAGAGTGCAAAGAAATCTAAGTCACTGTCTTTTGTAAACTTGAGTTTCCAAAATAAATTTCAGTTGGTCATATTGCATAATTATTTTTTATATATTCCTGGATAAGGTTTTCTAGTATTTGCTGAGAATATTGCTTTTATATTAATAAGGTATATTGGTCTGCAGTGTTCATGTTTAAGGATCTGTGTCTGGCTTTGGAATCAGCATAATGCAGGATGAGTGGGGATGTGTTCCTTTCGATTTCTATTTTTCGGACGACTTAGGGAAGAATTAGTGATAGTTCTTAAACTTTCGGTAGTATCCTCCAGTGGAGCCATTTGGTTTTGGGATTATCTTTGTGAGAAGATTTTTGGCTAGGAAGTCAATCTCCTTGCTTGTTATAAGTCTATTCAGATTTTCTATTTATTCTTTTTTATTTTTTTAAAGATTTTTTATTTATTTGACAGATATTTATTCTTGAGTCATTTTCAGTAGTTTGTGTCTTATAAGAAATTTATCCACTTTACCTGGATTTTCCAATTTGTTGACCTATAGTTATTCTCCTTTGTACTTCCATAATATTAGAACTAATACCTCCTCTTTCATTTCTAGTTTCAGTATTTTGAGTGTTCTCCCTTTTTTATTCCTATGTCTAGCTAAGTTTATTGATTTTGTTAATCTTTTAAAAAAGCTACTTATGGTTTTGTTGATTTTGTTTTTTTTCTATTTTATTTATTTATTTATTTATTTATTTAAGATTTTATTTACTTATTTGACAGAGAGAGATCACAAGTAGGCAGAAAGGCAGGCAGAGAGAGTGAGAGGGAAGCAGGCTCCCCGCCGAGTAGAGAGCCCAATGCGGGGCTTGATCCCAGGACCCTGAGATCATGACCTGAGCCGAAGGCAGCGGCTTAAACCACTGAGCCACCCAGGCGCCCCTTTTTTCTATTTTATATTTCATTTTTTTCCATTCTAATCTTTATTGTTTCCTTACTTCTTTATATTTACTTTTCACATCTCCAGTTTCTTTCTTTCTTTTTTTTTAAGATTTTATTTATTTGTTTGAGAGAGAGAGAGAGAACATGAGTGGAGAAAGGTCAGCGGGAGAAGCAGACTCCCTGCCAAGCAGGGAGTCCGATGTGGGACTCGATCCTGAGACTCCAGGATTGCAACCTGAGCTGAAGGCAGTCGCTTACCCAACTGAGCCACCCAGGAGCCCTCACATCTCCAGTTTCTTAAGGTAGAAGATTATATTATTGGTTTGATATCTTCTTTTTAATACAGGTGTTTACATTTATCAATTTTTCTCTATGCAGTGCCTGCCATAAATTTTGTTTCCCTCTTTATTTCTATTCATTTCAAAGTATTTCCTAATTTCTCTATGATTTATTCTTTGACCTATTGATTAAATCAAACTGTTCTACCCCTAGTGTCTGTTAAGCTATTGTTTACCCTGAGTGATGGCTGTTAGTTTTCCAAGGTACCACAGATTGGGAAGAAGGCGATGGGAATATGGTAATTTAAAATGTCACAAAATTTTCTATTCTTACTAAGATTTGGGCATTTTCTTAAAGAAATGTCTGTGGATTGGTGCAAGCTTTTGGTTAATTTCTAAAAGTTTTGAAAAAGTTGATTCTGACAATCATTGCCAGTTTCTCTTTGCTTTTGTGAAGGAGAGAATTTTTAGAGGTTTTTACTCTGTCATTCCTGATCACATCTGAATAAGTTTATTTTAAGTAAATTTATCTTCTACATCTAATGTGCATCATTATTTTATATTGCTATGCTTTTATGTATTTTATTGGTTATTCATTCTTGAAAGAGGGCAATTTTATTTTTACCTACTAAAATAAAATACAGGAATATTAAAAAGTAAGCTGCCTTATTTTTTTTTCTTGGTGTTGTTAGCATTGTAAGGTAAAATGTTAAGCTGGCTGTCTGGATGAATTCGTTTTAAATTATCATTTCAGTCAATTTCCTGACTCAGTGGTTGTGAGCTATAGGTTGTAGGACTGAGTGATATTGAGCGTTTTACAACCTCATGAAGGGAATACTGTTTTAGTGCCTATTTTTATAAAAATAACTATATTTCCAGATGAAGAAATAGTGGGAAGAAAAACATTGTTTTACATGTGTGAAAATCTCTGTAATGTGTAGCTTAATAGATGGCAGCATAACTCTAGTATTTGCATTTGTATTTAATCTTTTGAAATATGTTTTTTCTGGTTGAGATATTATGAAGAATATCTTCTTTAAAAAGATACTTAAGTATAGGAAGAAATATTTTAATGGACTTCTTTTAAAATTATTTTTTATTTTTTTAATTTCTTTTCAGTGTACCAGAATTCATTGTTTATGCACCACACCCAGTGCTCCATGCAATACGTGCCCTTCATAATACCCACCACCAGGCTCACCGAACTTCCCACTTCCCGCCCCTTCAAAAACCCTGTTTCTCAGAGTCCATAGTCTCTCATGGTTCACCTCCCCTTCCAATTTCCCTCAAATCCCTTCTCTCCATCTCCCCATGTCCTCCGTGTTATTTCTTATGCTCCATAAGTGAAATTGTATGATAATTGACTCTCTCTGCTTGACTTATTTAATAGACTTTTTAATTCACTTTGGTTATTCTTATTTGATGCTATAACAAAACCATACATGGGGCACCCGAGTGACTCAGTCAGTTAAGCATCTGTCTTCAGCTCAGTTCATGATCCCAGGGTCCTGGGCTTGAGCCCCACATTGAGCAACCTGCTCAGTGGGGAGACTGCTTCTCCCTCTTCTCTCTCTAAAATAAATAAATAAAATCTTTAAAAAACCCACAAAATTATACATGTGTAGTTTCTTAAATGCTAATTGTAATGTGATAGGCAAACACATCAATATATTTCTGGTGTTCTTTTACATTAAAATATACTGGGCTATGCTGAATTGTGAATGGTAATTTTTACCCAAGTATGATTTGTGACATCATGCACTGGACATTTAGCAAGTATTGGTTCACAGAGTTTCGAATCTTCTAAATATTGATATATTTCATTACATAATATATTTTTAAAAGCCCCCCAAAATCACTACTCATCTCATCAGAAGAATCTTTAAATATTGGGAAGCTCTCAAACTCAAGCTGATTTATACAAGTGACAGTTGCACTTTGTTTTCACGAAAATGTGTGCCAGATGTGCAACTTGAATAACCATAGTAATTTTGTTGTAGTGTTTCTTTTTTTTAAGTAGAAATGTTTTTCTATGAGAAAAAGTGACTGTGTCAGATTGCAACTTAAAGTATCCTGCAAGTATTTTCTGGAAGCAATCATCATACAAGCATTGTATGTAGAAGTGTTTAATATAGATTTCCCATTTTATCACACAGAATAATAAAAAATGTGTGCTCAAGTGTTGAAATTTAACAAAATCATTAATATTTTATTGATAAATATCACTACAGACACCCTTAAGTGAAACTGGCATTTTTTCATTTTATTTCATTTATTATTTTTTGTGAGTATGTGAAGGTAAAGAATGCAACAGTTTGCTGCTGCAAGCTTGATTTGTAATAAGGCTTCAGCAGTTTTATCCACTATTTCTTTGCGTCATCAGTGCAAATTTCAACACATTGGAAAGGACAAATACAGGCATATCTTGGAGATACTGTGAGATTGGTTCCAGACCCACAATAAAGTGAATAATGCAATAAAGTGAGCCAAATGATTTTTTTTGGTTTCTTAGTGTACATAAAATTTATTTTATTCTACACTATAGTTTATTAAGATGTCATTATTAAAAATACATTATTGCTAAAAAATGCTAACCATCAACTGAGCTTTAAGTGAGTCATAATTTTCTTGCTGGGGGAGGATCTTATCTCAAAGTCGACTGATCAGGATGGTGGTTGCTGGAGATTGAAGTGGCTGTGGTAATTCTTAAGATAAGTGTTTGCCCCATAATTTGACTGTTTTTTTCCTTAAACAATTTATCTGTATCATATGATGCAGTTTGATAGCATTTTACCCACAGTAGAACTTTTTCCAAAATTGGACTCAATCTTCATAAACCCTGATGCTGCTTTATCAAGTAAGCTTATGTAATATTCTAAATCCTTTGCTGGAATTTCAAGTCTTTCTAGCATCTTCACCAGAAGTAGATTCCATCTCAAGAAATCACTTCCTCTGTTTCTCCATAAGAGTCTAATCCTTATCCATTCAAGTTTTTTTTTTTAAGATTTTATCTATTTATTTGAGAGACAGAGTGCACAAACCAGGGGGAGGGGCCAAGGGAGTAGGAGAAGCAGACTCCCTGCTAATCAGGGAGCCCGATGTGGGGCTCGATCCCATGACCCTGGGATCATGACCTGAGCTGAAGGTAGGCACTTAGCTGACTGAGCTACCCAGGTGGCCCATCCATTCAAGTTTTATCACGAGTTCGCAGCAATTCACTAATATCTTCAGGCTCCACTTCTAAATTGAGTTCTCTTGCTATGTCTACCACATCTGCAGTAATTTCCTCTGCTTAAGTCTTGAAACCCTCAAAGTCATCCATGAGGTTTGGAATCAACTTTTTCCAAATTCCTGTTAATGTGGATATTTTGACTTCTTCCCATGAATCAAAAACATTCTTAATGGCATCTGGAATGTTGAGTTCTTCCTAGAAAGTTTTCAATTTCCTTTGCCCAGATCTGTCAGAAGAATCACTATATAATGCCAGCTATAGCCTTATTAAATCTGTTTCTTAAATAATAAGACTTAAAATACAAAATTGCCATAGTTTGGCTATTGTAGACATTGCTGCTATAAACATTCAGGTACACGTGCCCCTTCGGATCACTATGTCCATCAACAGATGAATGGATAAAGAAGATGTGGTATATATACACAATGGAATACTATGCAGCCATCAAAAGAGATGAAATCTTGCCATTTGCGACGACATGGATGGAACTAGAGGGTATCATGCTTAGTGAAATAAGTCAATCGGAGAAAGACAGCTATCATATGATCTCCCTGATATGAGGACATGGAGAAGCAACATGGGGGGTTAGGGGGATAGGAGAAGAATAAATGAAACAAGATAGGATTGGGAGGGAGACAAACCATAAATGACTCTTAATCTCACAAAACAAACTGGGGGTTGCTGGGGGGAGGTGGGGTTGGGAGAGGGGGAGGGGGTTATGGACACTGGGGAGGGTATGTGCTATCGTGAGTGCTGTGAAGTGTGTAAACCTGGCGATTCACAGACCTGCACCCTTGGGGATAAAAATACATTATATGTTTATAAAAAAAAAAAAATTGGAACCATAAGGCGAACCATAAGAGACTATGGACTCTGAAAAACAACCTGAGGGTTTTTGAAGGGTCAGGGGTGAGAGGTTGGGGGAACAGGTGGTGGGTAATAGGGAGGGCACGTTTTGCATGGAGCACTGGGTGTTGTGCAAAAACAATGAATACTGTTACGCTGAATAAATAAATAAATAAATAAATAAATAAATAAAAAAGAAAAAAAATACAAAATTGCTCCTTGATCTATGGACTTCAGAATGAATGTTGTGTTAGCAGGCATGAAAACAACACTTATCTCATTGTACATCTCCTTCAGAGCTCTTGAGTGACCAGGGGATTGATTGTCAATGGACAGTAATATTTTCAAAGGAAACTTCTTTTTTTCTGAGCAGCATTTCTCAATAATGGGCTTAAAATATTTAGTAAGTTGTTCTAAAAACAAGTGTGTCGTCACTTAGGCTTTGTCTTTCCATTTGTAAAGCACACAGATAATACACAATTGTTAGCCCGAGGATTTTTGGAGTTCTGGATTAGGCTTTGGCTTAAGAGAATTCTGTGGCTAATTTTCTAGTCATACCGCTCAGCCTTTCTCCATATCAGCAAGAAGGCTGTTTTACTTTCTTACCATTCATGTGTTTATTGGGATAACACTTTTATTTCTTCAAGAGCTTTTTCTCTGTAGTCACAACTTGGGCTAACTGGCGCAAGAACAGTTAGCTTTCAGCCTGCTTTGGCTTTCAACATTCCTTCCTCACTAAGCTTAATTATTTCTAGCTTTTGATAAAGTGATATATGTGAGATTTTTTTTCCTTTCACTTGAACACTTAGAGGCCATTGTAGGGTTATTCACTGGCTAAACGTCAATATCATCGTGTCTTAGGGAATAGGGAGGTTCAGAAAAGGAGGAGAGATTGGGAACTGCTGATTGGTTCAGAGCAGTCAGAACACACACAACATGTATCAACTGAAGTTTCCTGTCTTATGCGGGTTCAGCTCATGACATTCCCAAGCAATTACAATAGTAACATCAAAGATCACAGATCACCATGAAAATATAATAATAAAAAAGCTTGAAATGCTTTGAGAATTATCAAAATGTGATGTATAGACATGAAGTGAGCAAATGCTGTTGGAAAAATGGCACTGATAGATTTGCTTGATGCAGGCTTGCCACAAACTTTCAATTTGTAAAAAAGCAATATCTGCAAAGTACAATAAAGCAAAATGCAATAAAATGAGGCATGCCTATTTTTTTTTTTTTGCTATTATTACAAAAATAGTTTTGAGATCATAGATCCTCTGAACATATCTCAGGTTGGCTTTTCATTTTGTTGATTGTTTCCCTTTCTGTGCAGAACCTTTTTAGTTTGATGCAGTCCCACTCATCTACTTTTGCTTTTGTTGCCTGTACTTTTTGTGTTATATCCAAGAAATCATTGCCAAGACCAGTGACAAGAAGCTTTTCCTGTATGTTTTCTTCTAGTAGATTTATGGTATCATATCTTACATTTAAGTCTTTAATCCATTTTTATTTTATTTTTGTGTATAGTATAAGGTAAGGGTTCAATTGGGAAAAGAAACTGAATAGATATTTCTTCAAAGAGATACAAATAGTTAACAGGGTTATGAAAATGTGATCAATGTCACTAATCACCGTGAAATCAAAATAAAACTACAATGAGACATCACCTACACTTACAAGAATGGCTATTTTTAAAAAAGATTTTATTTATTTATTTGAGAGAGACAGAGATAGTGACAGAGAGCACGAGTGGGGAGGAGAGGGAGAAGCAGGCTTCCCACTGAGTAGGGAGCCCAAGGTGGGATTCAGTCTCAGGATCCTGGGATCATGACCTGAACTGAAGGCAGACTCTTAACCGACTGAGCTACCCAGGCACCCTAAGAATGGCTATTATTTGAAGAAGACAAAGTGTTGGTAAAGATGTAGGGAAAAGAGAATCCTTGTGCACTGTCGGTGAGAATGTAAATTGGTGCTACTGTTATGGAAAGCAGTATGGAGGCTGCTAAAAAAAATTAAAAATACAACTACCGGGGGCACCTGGGTGGCTCAGTGGGTTAAAGCCTCTGCCTTCAGCTCAGGCCATGATCCCAGGGTCCTGGGATCGAGCCCCGCATCGGGCTCTCTGCTCAGTGGGGAGCCTGCTTCCCCTCCTTCTCTCTCTGCCTGCCTGCCTCTCTGCCTACTTGTAACCTCTGTCTGTCAAATAAATAAAAATATTAAAAAAAAATACAACTACCGTACAATTCAGCAACCCCACTTCTGCTTGATCCAAAGGAATTGAAATAGGAACCTTAAAGAGATCTCTGCACTGCCACATTCACTCCAGCATTATTTATGATATAGCCAAGATATGGAAATAATCTAAGTGTCCATCAACAGAAGAATAGATAAAATATGGTATATACATAGAATGAAGTATTATTCAGCCTTAAAAGAGAAAGAAACCCTGCCATTGTGAAAACACGGATGAACCTGAAGGTATTATGCTAAGTGAAATGAGCCAGACACAGGACAGATACTACATGATACCACTTTTATGAGAAATATAAAATAGTCAAACTCATAGTATCAGAGAGTAGGATAGTGATTGCCAGGAGCTAAAGAGAGAGTAAAATGGAGAGGTATTATTTAAAGGGTGCAAAGTTTTAGCTGTACAAGGCAAATAAGTAGAGTTCTACTGTACAGTCTAATGCTTATAGTTAGCAATAGTGTGTTGTATGCTGAAAAACTGCCCTCTTAGGTAGATTTTAAGTTAAGTGTTCTTATCACAAGAAATAATAAAGGAAACAGGAGGAAACTTTTGGAAGTAAGAAATATGGTTATGACATCTAGTGGTATACATTAAAATGGATAGTCTTTTGTATGTCAAGCATTCCCTCAATAAGTTGGCCTAAAAATTATGTCTCAGGGAATAGAAGATGATTACTTAAATGAGAGAACAGTAGAAGAATCTGCCTTCTTGAATATATTAGATCAAATACATATAGGTAGAATACTATATCTAGATGGTACATTAGTCATATTTGGGTCAGCTCATTTTTATAATTACAGAGCAGCCAAATTAAACATATATTACTGAAAGGCAGTCATTGAAATGACTAAAAAAGGAAATACACATATTTCTCTTAGAAGAAAATCAAAAGGATCCACCTGAACAAGGATTAATATTTAAAGTCTCAGAATCAGAGAGAAGATATCAAAATTGGTTTAATCTGTGTTCTAACAGGCAGGATTTTGTGTGTGTATATAAAGTTAAAGAGTTGGCTTCAGGACAAGTGATACTGTAATGTCCCTAATCACTTCTGGTCAGAGCCATTTCACAAGGGACTGAAGAGGGTAAAGTAACACTACTTCAAAACTAATGATGTATCAAAAGTCGGCTAATTGAACATTTAAAAAATTTTTTTTTAAGATTTTACCCATTTATTTGACAGGCAGAGATCACAAGTAGTCAGAAAGGCAGGTGGAGAGAGAGAGAGGAGGAAGCAGGCTCCCCGCAGAGCAGAGAGCCCGATGCGGGGCTCGGTCCCAGGACCCTGGGACCATGACCCGAACTGAAGGCAGAGGCTTTAACCCACTGAGCCACCCAGGTGCCCCTAATTGAACATTTAAAAAAGAGGAAGGAAGAAGAAGAAGAAGAGGAAGAAGAAGAAGAGGAGGAGGAAGAGGAAGAGGAAGAAGAGGAAGAGGAAGAAGAAGAAGAAGCCGCTGCCAAAGGGAAAAGTACAAGTTAGAGCAAGTGCCTTCTAGTAAAAGACACAAAGAACAAGTAGAAACAAAATAACACTGAATAGATGGTGTTATACCAACCAACAGGGTTGTTTTATTTGGTAAATTAATAACTTAGTACTTTAGGACAGCTCAAGGAATTTTGCCATGCTGGTAAATCCACAACTCTATACTTACTCTGCCAATTAGTCCCTATTGGCCTCAAAGTACCTACCAGGTTCAAACATCTTATGAAGTGTTTATCATTCCTCAATGCTGTCATAAATTCAGGTTGATGACAAGGACAATAAAGGTCAACTTGTTCAACCCCCGGATTTTATAGATAAAGAAAATGAGGTCCTTGGAGATTAAGTAGCTTAACGTATTTCAAATCAGGACTAGAACTCAGGTATCTTTATTATTTAATACAGAAGCTTTAGTTGTATATCATCTAAGATTCCTCAAATGGAAAGTATTTTTAATCTATTTAAACAGAATTTTTTAAATGGTGAAAATTCTACAAAATGATGTTTTTACTGCATCTGACTCAACCATGTCAAAAGCTTATGGACTGTTAGAATATTACGTTAATTAACAGGGAAGGCTTGGGATTATGTTTAATGACTTACACTGTCATAACATAAATAAGTTTGTATTTTTTGAAATGAAATCAAGAGTATTTACTTATTTTTTTAACCAGTCTTTTAATCCAATGAAAATAAATATACTTCTATTTCCAGAGTTGGATTCTGGAGCTATTCTACTAGGCTTTGAAAACTGATTCTACCTCAGACCAGATATGTAGTCTTGGGTAAGGCATTTAATCAATGGGTACCTCACCTACCACGTCTCTAAAATGGGACTAATGATAGGTTGTGAAGGATAAATGAGTTAATATATGTTAAAGATTTAGTAGAGTGTGTAGTACATAATTATCACTATAAAATTAATAGCCATTTTTAAATTACAAGCATTGCTATTATCTTTCTATTTCATGCATTTTCTTTGAGAGAAAATAACATGCTTTTGAGATGCCCCTTAAGTTCCATATTATTTAATCCAGGCTAGGATGATCCAAATACTTACAAATTAGTATTCCATGTGGTCTCTTTTAGAATGTACTATAATTTCGCTGTGAATCTATTTCAGAAATCAAAACATGATAAATACCCACTGGGAAGAATATGATAGGAATGTATGACACATACGACTTGGAGTGGAAAATTATTTTATTTTATTTTATTTTATTGGTATGGAATATTGTTATCCATTAGTAAGTTTTTTACACTCAAGTGTTGGTCTTTGTGAAACCAAGTAGGTCTGTGCTCTGTAAACTAATATTTGTATTTAAAGATATAGTTAATGTACAAATGTTGACAAGACTAAGAAAATTTAAAAATTGTTTAAATTTAAGCTATATTTTAATATTTACATAAAGACCTTTAATCTATAGCAAAAATTCTAGATTACTACGCTAGTTACTTTTTTAATATATGCATGTTACCTATAAATTTTATTTTTATTTTTTAGTAATATAATTATTTGAACAGACATCTAATTTTCCCCCATCCAGAAAACCTCAGTGAATTATCCAGAGAATTATAAAATTATAAAATTATAAAAATTATAAAAATTATAAAATTATAAAATTAGGAGAAATATCTCTTATTGTAATAAACCAAGAAAAATAAAAGACATATCATAGTCTGGTTTTTTTCCCCTCAGATATAGTTTAGACCATAGAGTCCTAGAGAATAGTATCAAATACTCTAGGGAAAAACTAATACCTCACAAATATTTAAGAATCCAGATGCAATAATTAAAAATTATAGGTTAGAACTATAAAGACATAAGTAGCTCTATGATGTATATAAGAAGTGGAACACTTCTAGGTATTGCCACAAACAACATTTTAGCACAAAGGAAAAAAACAGGATTTACAAATGTGTCATATTCATGTTTCTCATGGTCCCTTAGCTTCAACAATAACCCAACCAACCTATCTTTGAACTGTTCTGCTTTCAAGATGATTGAATCTTTGATTCATAACTTTGGAACCTTTTACATTTGCCAAGAGTAGTTCCAAGATGGAGAATTTGGATTCATTAATGTATAGCTTTGATAGAAGATGGCATAATGCAGAACATAGTCCAAGTTTACTACAAAGAGGCTTTTATTTCTTTAGGTGATGAAACTACAGTTGACCCTTGAACATCACAGGTGTGAACAGCATGGGTTTACTTATTATATTCAGATTTTACAAAATAAATATCTTAGAAAACTATTTGAAGATTCATGACAATTTGAAAAAAAAAACTCACAGATGAACTGTGTGTCCTAGAAATATTGAAGACATTATGGAAAAGTGAGGTATGTCATGAATGTATAAAATCCATGTAGATATTAGTCTATTTTATCATTTACCACCAGAAAATATATATAAATCTATTCTAAAAAGTTAAAATTTGTCGCGTGCCCGGGTGACTCAGTCGGTTAAGCTTCTGCCTTCTGCTCAGGTCATGGTCTCAGGGTCCTGGGATTGAGTCCCACATTGGGCTCCCAGCTCAGTGAAGAGTCTGCCTCTCCCTCTGACACTCCGCTCTGTTCCTGCTTTCTCTCTCTTTCTAACACACTTGCTTTCTCTCTCTAAATAAATAAAATCTTTTAAAAAATTAAAATTTGTCAAAACTTATACACACGAACACATACCATTTTCAGCCTAGAAAGGTAAAAATCATAAAGATGCAGTGTTAAATCATAACTGCATAAAACTAACTGTAATAATACTGTATTACTGTAATAACTTCATATCCACTCCCTGCTGCTATTGCAGTGAGCTCAAGTGTTGGAAGAATTGGTCTAAAATGCCATGTGATTCTAGTCATCTTCACATGCGCAGTTTATCTCTGGTAAATTGTGCATCAAAATAAAAGGGATCTCTTGTGGTTCTCATGTATTTTTCATCATGTTTGCACCATACCGTAAACCCTGAGTAACACCCCGGGATTCACGTGAAGTACTACTGCTGGTGCTGGAGGAACTCCAAAGAAGCAGCAGAGAAGAGTCATGACATTTTGAGAAAAAAACTGAATTGCTTGGTAGACCATAAATTGAGGCCTGGGGTTATGATTGCCCACCATTTCAAGATAAATAAATCCAGCATAAAGACAATTGTTAAAAAAAAAATCACAAAGCTAGTACTTAAACTACACCAGCAGACATGACAATGTTGCACATTTAAAAAAATTAAAGATTTATTTATTTAGAGAGCATGTGTGCACATACAAGTAGGAGGAAAGACAGAGGCAGAAGAAGAGAGAAACTCAAGTGCACTCTGCTTTGAGTTTTAAAAGATTTATTTTTTTATTTGGCAGAGAGAGAGAGGCAGGTGGGGGGAGAGAGCATGAGCAGGAGGGAGCAGCAGAGAGGGAGAAGCAGGCTCCCCAACAAGCAGGGAGCCTGATGCTGGGCTCTATGTGAGGCTCCATCCCAGGACCTTTGGATCATGATCTGAGTCAAAGGCAGATGCTTAGCCAACTGAGTCACCCAGGTACCCCAACAGTATTACACTTTTTGCAAAATATCTTTTATCTTATACTGAAAATGCAGCTTTTATGTGAACGCAGTATTGCTATAAGAAAGAAATACCTATAGACCCTAATGTGATTCAAGCAAAAGTCAAATCATTACATGGCAACTTAAAGTGAAAGTAAGTTGAATGAGCTAAAGCTGGAGAATCTAATGCCAGTAAAGGATGGTTTGATAATTTTAGAAAAGGGTTTGGCATAAAAAATGTCAAGATAATAGGAGAAGCAACTTTTGCCCACCAAGAGGCAGCATATGAGTTCCCAGACACCATTAAGAAAATTATTGATGAGAAAGGATATCTGCCAAACAGGTTTTTCATGCCAGAGAAAGTGTCCTATTCTGGAAAAAAAAAAAGCCACAAATGCCATTTATTAGTAAGGAAGAAAAGCAACCACCAGGATTTAAGGCATGAAGAAACAGGCTAACTCTACTCTTTTGTGCAAATATGTTGGGTTTATGATCAGGATTGCCTTTATTTATGAGACTCTTAACTGCTGAGCCTTGAAGGAAAAGGATAAACCCCAGCTATCAGTCTTTTTATTGTACAAGAATCCCCCCCCCTTTTTTTTTCTGGATTGGTTGCATTGATGTTTTGTTCCTAACGTCAGGAAATAAATCAGCAGTATGTGACTGGCTCTTAAAGTTCTCTGGATATTGGACAATGCCCTTGGTCTCCAACTGCACCATGAGTTCAACAGTGAAGGCATCAAAATGGTCTACTTGCTCCCAGATGCAATGTATCTAATTCAGGATCTGGATCAGTGGGTCAAAAGGATCTTTAAAACTCTTTACAGTGGTACTCTATGGAAAGGATTGTAAATACTATGGAAGAGAACTTAGGAGAGCATCGTTTAAGTCTGGAAGAGTAACACCATTGAAGATTCCATCATTGTTAAAGAAAAAGCCATCAAAATGACTAAGCACGAAACAGTAAATTCCTGCTGGAGAAAACTGTCCAGATGTTGTGCATGACTTCAAATGAGTTAAAGCAGAGCCAAAAAAGGGAATGATGAAAGAGATTATGGATATGGCAAAGAGGTGGGCATGAAGGGTTTTGAGAGATGGACCTTGGAGAACTTAAGAGCTAATAGACACTACATTAGAGGAGTTAACAGACGACTTGATGGAGATGAGTGCTTCCAAAGGAGACAATGAGGAAGAAAATGTAGAATAAGCAGGGTCAGAAAACAAATGGATAAGAGACAATCTGGTAGAAGGTTCCAATTATTCAAGATGACTCTTGACTTCTTTAACAACATGGAACCTTATAATATGGATACTGAAATTAAAGCTAATGGTGGAAGAAGGATTAGTACTGTATAGAAATATTTTTAGAGAAAAAAAAGCAAAAAAAGGTCAGAAAGAAATTAGGATGTATTTCCATAAAGTTACACCGAGTGTGCCTGCCTCTCTTACCTGCCCTTCCACCTCCTCCACCTTTTCTGCCTCTGCCACTTGAGACAGCAAGACCAGTCCTTCCTCTTCCTCAGCCTACTCAATGTGAAGACTATAGGGATGAAGATCTTTATGATGATCCACTTCCATTTAAGGAATGATGAATTATCATCATACTGTATAGTTAATAAACTTAACTGTTGTGTGGTGTGTATGTGTCTTCTGAAAATCTAATAATTATGGCAAAAACGACATGAAATGTTTTTGTGTTACTATCATCATCATTGCTGCCTAAGAATTCATTGTGTAGAACATCATGTGCAAGACTTGTATGCAAGTGCGTAGCCTGTTCTTACGTAGGCATAAGGTGAGTGATATTTCATATAAAATTAATGATGTGTTTGTTTTTTGCTGTTTTATAACTTTGCTTCCAAATAAAATACTTTACCATACTATATGCCTCTTTCTCTTGTAAATGGAGGAACTGGATATCACTCTATCATCATAAGTAAGGGATTCTTTTACAAATGTAATAATGGGGCATCTGAGTGGCTCAGTCCATTGAATGTCTGCCTTTGGTCATGATCTCAGGATCCTCAGATCAAGTGGTGAATTGGGCTCCTGCTCAGTGAGACTCTCCCCTCTTCCTCACCTTCTTCTTTTCCCCAACTCGTGCTCTCACTCTCTCAAATAAATAGATAGATAAATAGATAAATCTTTTAAAAAGGGAACATTGTTTCCAATATTGTACTACAAATATGACTGTAATACTCTATTCCATAAAAATTTTATAACAATTTATGCATTAGTGTATGTAGGATAGGCTACTGTGAGGCAATCACATTGCTTACAATAAGCTACCACAATGATGCCCTAGTGACTCAGTCGATTAAGCATCTGCCTTCGGCTCAGGTCATGATCCCAGGGTCCTGGGATTGAGTCCTCACCCTGCTCCCTGCTCAGTGGGGAGTCTGCTTCTCCCTCGTCTGACACTCCCTCTACTTGTGTCTTCTCTCTCTGACAAATAAATAAATAAATAAAATGTTTTAAAAAAGGTACCCTGAACCAATCCTATTGCTGTTTCTTCATTATCAACACATAAATAATTATATCTATACATAAATATGAATTTCTCTTTCCCTTTATTTTTTCATTTTTGATATCTAGTGTTAGTAATGTGTGTAACATCTACAGTGTTTTGTATCCTATAAGACAATATTGATGTAGGTACTGACAGACTTACCTTATAACAGACAAGATAAACTTAGGGTATTGATAAATATAGTACAGTGTTACAAATGTATTTTTATGATTATCTTAATAGCATTTTATTTTCTCTAGCTTATTTTGTTGTAAGAATATGGTATATAATCACATAACACACAAAATATTATTAGTTGATTGTATTTTTGATGAAGCTTCCAGTCAACAATAGGCGTTTAGTAGTTAAGTTTTGGGGGAGTCAAAAACTCTACTTGAACATTTGACTGTGTGGACAGTTGGTGCCCCAACCCCTGTGTTTGTTCAAGGGTCAACTATACTACAGCAGTGACTGTCCAGTAAAGGTGATATGAGTCATAGCAGATTCATAATGCTTGATGCAGTCTTCCTATTGAATTCTTTAGAAACTGACCATGAGGTCCATTTTACAAATCACAAAACCTTCCAATTCTAAGACACTGCAGTGACAATAAGAGACTGCTATCCTGTTCTTCTTACCAGAAAGACTCATAAAAATAAAAACTATTTCTAGTTACAGGCATTAATTTTATCATGTATTTGTATGTCAGAAGACATTTTAGGTAAAGCCATAAGAAGAGCAATTTTAATTTTTAATAAAGGAAAATCAGCAGAATCTGCTCTAAATCCATACCAATTTGGGGACATCTAAAAGTAACAAAGTAATAAAAAAAGTTCACTTTCTATTCATTGTTCTCTTGATAAACCAATAATTAAAATTTAGCAGAAAATTAAATTTAGGGTTATAAAAAAGGCAATTGTCTAGATAGCTAATTATTTTGTTTATTTTTTAAAATTATCAGTTAATAAAAGGATTCCTCCTGCACTTTCCATTTTTTTTTCTCAAGAAATTTCTCTCCTGACTCCCATATAAGTTGCTGATTTAAAAGGATTTTTTTCTTTATGTTCTGTAAAGACTCCAAAGGTCACACCTTTGTAGAATAAAAGTAATAGTTAAGAAGGTGTCAGAAAGCATGGATTATATAACACTTCTCTGAATTTTTTGGGTGACTTTGGACAATCCTTTAAGCTTCTTGGGCTTTAGTATTTGTCATTTATAAAGTAAGAGATTGATAGATTAGATAAATCAGTTTTAAAATGCAATATTTCTGCTTTTAACATAATATAAACTTTAAATTTCGTGATAAAGTTCAACTCTTCAATTCAATTCAAATTCTTTAGTTTTTCTGAAGAATAAGTTTGTCTGAGTGTGTAGGATTCTTAGTGAAGAGAATGAATATTAAACCTTTAAATTTTGTTTCAGATTTTTAATTGTTTCATCATGTTACCACTTTCCAACAGGCTAGACCCCTTTCCTAAGGGTAAAGTTCAGCTCTCAGACAAAGTTATGATTTCTGTCAATGATTTCCATAATTTAGACTCATGGAGATTACAGTGCTAATGGAGAGTTGAGGGGAAGTTGTTAATAACAAGCTCGTATCTTGTTCTCAACTTCAGAGATGACTGGGCAAAGGAATACCCAAGTCAGGTGTTTGTTTCTGTACAGACTGAAGGGACTTTTCTTAATGAGTCTCCTGAGTACCCAACATCTTATGCGGATGGTTATAGAATGTCAGTAAAAAGGTTAGGTCTGAGAGGGACATTTTCAGCCCAGTTAGAAATGCTTGACCTTGTAGAGATGGACCATAAAGTCAATACTCCATACTCTTCTTTAAGATAGTTCTTCGAAATGGAAAACCTGAAGGCCTACATGCCAAACAGCTATGGAGAATGAACGAAAGATGTTTGAAACCCACTCTATCCATATGCAGCGCACCAATATTTCAGAGCCAAATATCTATGGAAATGAGAGGTGGGCTTTTAGTTTCTAATGCATCATTGCAGCATGCACAATAGAAGTAGTGTGTTTTCTTGACGAAGTGTTCCCTACTCTTTTCAGTCTAAGTTTATCTCAATATAAAATATGAATAGAAAGTCAATAGGAACACAACGTTTTGAAACTATTTTGAATTACACCTCCTTCTCTTAAGATACTAGCTTCACAATGCAAAGATTTGGTAAAAAAGAAGCTAAGCTAGTTTTTCTGAATTATTTGAAAAAAGAATGAGTCTATGTCACTGTTTCTGAAAGAATTGTGACATTGCTTTCAGTATTTTTTTTTTCCCCACTCCAAAAATGTTCTACCTAACCCAGCATATCCAGGTACTGGATAACTTACCTCATTATCAATGAGGTAAATTTGGGCTAGGAGAGATTTCAGATGATCTATATGCTAATCAGAATTCTCTTGAAAGCAAATAAGAAAACAATAGAAAATGTGTGGTAGGGTTGTATAATAAAATCTTCAGTATAAAGATCCTGAGCCGCCTTTCGATGTGCACTAAATAACAGAGCTAGTAAATTAGTGGTTGAAATGTTTCTGTCAATAAAATTGATGTTATTTCATACTACTTGTAGGAGGCTCACCTCTTTTACAAATCAGAATAAGCAGTTAATTTGAACTTGTCAATGCAACAGAGTCTGTTGTAATTCATTGATTCCTCTGATGATAGTAAAAGATGATTATATTTTTCATGGGTAGACATTTTGTATTTTAAGGTTATAGAAAAACACAAAAACCACATTTGTTAAGTTTTGTAGAAAGAAAACATATGTACAACATTTTTACAGTCCAATTTTATAATAGATGTTTCTTTAAAACTTCAAAATACAAATGTGAAACCATTATTTAAAAGTTGTTGGCAAAGGCATAATTGGTTGAGGATATTTATCTAGATCTTACAAAGTTTTTTTTAACCTTGAAGTCATCACAAAATACAGTATGGCTTCAGAATCTGATGATTTTCTACTGAGTGTATTGCTGTGAGGGATAGAAAATGCATTCATTCTGAATATTATCTTGGCTGCCTCACTGAGAAGTTGCAATATTTGTTTGTCAAACAGCTTGAAAAGGTAGACAATGCTATTAGGAGTGGTATGGAAATGAAAGGTATAGAAATTACTCTTACCTGCTGCTTTGTTATTTGGTAAAGTCACAGCAGTAATGGCTTTCTTATCCTTTCATTCTTAATGAATTGCCATAATAAAATCTGCAGATTACTTTTTAAAAAATCACTGTATAATCACAGCAGTGGAAGAAAATTCACTTCAGAAACACAACATCCAGTCATCTCTGTGGAAGACATTTGTAAAATGATCTGAGAAATGATGAACTCTCCCTATATTAGACAAATGAATTTTATACATTCCTCATCTAACAATTCTTTTAGTGCTTCCTGCTTCCCTGTATAAATGCAACTTTCTATAAATTTTTTTGATGTCCTGTTCAATTGAGTAGTTTATTTATACTTCTTTGCATATTTTGTATTTCCTCATATAAAATAAGATATTAAAATTGGAATTTTAATGGTTTCACAGGCAAATAACACAGTAACCTCTTATTTGGTTTATGACTTAATAGGGCAACTGTGCAAAATCTCGTGAATGTAATTAGACTGGGAAGCAATTCTGCTTTACTTTCTAGTTATTCATTGATATCATCTCAATGTCTTATAACTGCACTTTTTAGCCAATTAAAATCACAGGATTAGACTTCAGAACAGATGTATGTAGGTCTCCTTTTGGCTAAGTTCAAGGAGAAGGAGAGAAAAAATAAATGTAATTTAAAAACTTTCAGTATTACAGTTCCATTGTATCAGAGGAATTCCACTGTGCCACAGGAGAGGTTTGGGGTGAGGATGTAAAAATAGAATTGGCTGACATGTCATCCAGAGCAATGACACATATGATGTGAGGCTCAATAATACAACACCAAGAAATTTGGGAGACACTAATCGGCTAATTTTAATCTCTATGTTGCATTAATATTTCTCTAGGCCTGAGGTATATCTCTCTCCACAATGAAATCATCCCAAAATGATGCCAACATAATTAATAGTTTCTGCAGACCTAGTTTTCTCCCCCATCTTGCGGTGAGTGGAGAAGAATACAAAAATACCTTCCCTTTCCTCACACAACCCAGCATAACACCTAAACCTTCATATTCTAAAGGGAAAAACAATAGTAAGTTTTAGCAACAGAAAAGAAAATGAAACATGAGAGTATATACAAACACATAAATATAGAAGTGAAATTCAAGTGACATTTTCATTTTGTTTGATGACAGTGTGAATAATGCCTTTTCTCCCTCTAATGACAAAACTTGTTTTCTAAAATTGTAGAGATATAATACTTTCTTATTCATGTCCTTGTGAGAGCTACCTGTATTACTGCAGATTATATCTTCCCAATCATAATGCTTCTTTTTCTGGATATGTTTTGTTGAAGGAGAAAGGATATTTAGGAACTGAAAATTGAGGTCTAGTTCCTCTTAGAATAACATTCTGAAGAACACCTACTCAGGTCATCCACAAAGGGAGGCATATCCTCCTCCCAGTTCCCAAACAAAAAAACTATGTTTTGCTTTCAAGTATCTCCTTCAATTTCATCCAATTTATTTATAGTAAGTAGATCATCAATATTGAACTGTATCCTGGAGCCAATGAGACATATATGACACAAAGGTATTTTCTGAACCAGGGTGAAGGCTGACCAAAGAGGAGGTGATCTGAAGTGAAATGCAGCATCAGGGAACCCATCTCTCCAACTTACGTTGGAGAGAGAGTAGCTATTTGACCACTGAAGGAGGGAGAGTAGCTATTTGACTCTTGAAATATGTGGTTCCTTCCATGTTCTCTTTTCTTGGGGGACTGGCTACACTCAGTTGGGCTGAGCTTACCCTTCAGTTCAAGACCCCATAAAGTAAGCAAATCAGGCCAAACCATTTCTTTGCTCTCATTGTTGTAGCTTCTGTGCCTCCCAAAGTATATGCTGATTCAGGGTCCCATAGTCACCTTGGTCTCAGGTTTGGTGCAGGAAACAATAGGATTCTCATTTTTCTTAGGTCTAGTCTGGGTTTCTGTCAGCTTCATCATGGATCCCTGGGATGATGAGGCAGGCTCATCTGCAATTTTCTCTGTTCTTTGTGTTACTGCTCCGTTGTGTAGAGAGTTTGAGGTCATAGGGTACACCCTGTAAATAGCCATAATTATGTATATTAGCCTGGAAAGGGCATTAAAATTAAAGGTAATTCCTTCACTTGAGGATTGTTTTGCATTGATGTTCTTGGCAGAGTTGGTTATGGGTAACTCTTCTGCTGATGTAAATGAACTTATGCTAGAAATAATGGGATATAGGTTTTTAAAAATCAGCCTTTTAATCACGCAGAAACAGTATCAGTCTAGGAGTTGTTTATCTAGTGAGTAATGAAATTAAGTACATAATAGTGTAATTAATTCTAATATAGTTATTTGTTTACTTGCAAATGCCAATATATAACTGACTATAATAAATTGTGGTGCTCTGGTAGCTCAATAAATGTTAAACTAGAAAATTCCAAGAATAAGGAATGAGTTTGCATATGTGTATGTGCTTGCATCTTGCATTAAATTGGTATGAGGACAGATGTTATAGTACAATAATGTAGTTATTGATTTTTAAATGGTTTTAATATTGTAGATCCATTGTCAAAGAAGTTAGGGATCCGAAGCTGCAAATATATCCCTAATCCATTCAATTTATACATGCATATAATGATTTTAAGAAACAATTTGACAAATCATTTCTAATAGTTACGTTTTCAAAAGATTGACTGAGTTTATGACCAAACATTCTCTAATTTGTCTATTAGCATTCTAAAAAGCTTGAAGTGTTTTTTTTATTCATTACCATTTCTGGTAGTGTTTATATTTGCTTTTGTTTCAATAGTTATCAAGTGACAGTTTTAAAATAAATGTATTTAGCTCAGACTGAAAAACATTATAAATTAATCAATATTTTCAAAGCTTTCCCCACCTTATTTGATTTTTCTAATTTTTGAGTCTTTAAAAATTTTATATATAGGGGTGTCTGGGTGGCTCAGTGGGTTAAAGCCTCTGCCTTCAGCTCAGGTCATGATCCCAGGGTCCTGGGATCAAGCCCTGCATCAGGCTCTCTGCTCAGCAGGGAGCCTGCTTCCTCCTCTCTCTCTGCCTGCCTCTCTGCCTACTTGTGATCTCTGTCTGTCAGATAAATAAATAAAATCTTTAAAAAAAATTTTATATATACTTTGCATTACTTTTATTAGTACAGTATTCTAAGTATACTAATCTTGTTTTTATCCTAATTAGACTGTCAGCAAAGTGAATTAGTATTAGCACATTTATAGGATCAACTTAGCATTTATATATCTCAAAAACAAAACCAAGAAGTTGTGGGCATATGGTAAGGAAAGGAAATGAGAGTGTTATTCAACACAACTAAGCAAACAGAAGTTAGTAGAATTAAGAACAAAATTTATGTTGAACTGTGGACATCCAATATAAAAAGGGACACACGGTCATTTGTTTTGCTCTTTCCAAATAATAAAGTGGTACTTACTCATTCAAAAGGTAGAAAAACATTACTTTGATGCTGATTCTGAATTATTCTGAAATAAATATTCAGAAATATTTATTGCACAAGATTTTAAGATTTTCTGTAGAAGCATATCTCTCATATATTGACAATCTGTAACAGCTAAGAATGAATTGTTAAAGCATATTTATATATTATATGTATTTCTGAGGTTAATTAACTTAGGAATCATCCTTTGTTTCTTCTTATCTTTCATACTTAATAGCACTTAATTCACAAAATACCATTCCACATATGTCTCAAACCACTCTTCTATATCATATCTCCACATCAACTTATCACCTGTATTTACATACAATACCCTCTTAAGTATTCCCTTTCTGAACTGTTCCTCTCTGATATATTCTTCCCACTGCAACCAAAGTGAATTTTCTTAACATACTAATCTGAAAATAGTTTCTCTTGTACTCATTTATTACCTACCATACTTAACAAAAATTTGAATTCATTAATCTAACAGACAAAATACTATCTACATTTATTATAATATAACATACAAAATACTCTACAACATTTAAGTTGGATGGCTTCACTTCTCACAGTTTTGAGTATAGATGCAATCTAATTTACTAAACGTCTTAGTTCTTCTTGCCTCCTCATATTCCTGATTCCTATATTTGAATCTTTTCCGTGGTATCTTTTCTCCTTACATCTTCCCAGTCTCCTAAAATAATCCACTATCTCTCATCAAGGGTTCCTTGCAGGTAACTATGCTTGTTAAAAGGTAGTGTCATGTACTTATCCCTAAAATGGCACTCATTTCATTTCATTTCATTTATTTATTTATTAGATTTTTTTAAAAATTTATTTATTTTTTCAGCTTAACAGTATTCATTGTTTTTGCACAACACCCAGTGCTCCATGCAAAACGTGCCCTCCCCATTACCCACCACCTGTTCCCCCAACCTCCCACCCCTGACCCTTCAAAACCCTCAGGTTGTTTTTCAGAGTCCATAGTCTCTTATGTTCGCCTCCCCCTCCATTTTTTTTTTTTTTATAAACATATAATGTATTTTTATCCCCAGGGGTACAGGTCTGTGAATCACCAGGTTTACACACTTCACATCGTGAGTGCTGTGAAGTGTGTAACTCATTTCATTTAATCACAATTGCCACATTAGTGCCTGTTCCCTCTTCTATACGATAAACTCCAGATGAAACGCTGAATGTTTCCACTGATTTTTTTTTTTTTTTTTAAAGATTTATTTATTTGACAGATAGAGATTACAAGTAGGCAGAGAGAGAGAGAGGAGGAAGCAGGCTCCCAGCCAAGCAGAGAGCCCGATGCGGGGCTCGATCCCAGGACCCTGGGATCATGACCTGAGCCGAAGGCAGAGGCTTTAATCCGCTGAGCCACCCAGGCGCCCCTCCACTGATGTTTATTGAAGTCTTGGACTCAAGAGTCAGACTCTGTAGGTTCATAACCTGCTTCAAGATCTGAGGAGCTGTTAAGTGTTGTATGACTGCAGTCAAGTTACTTACTCTCTTTATGATTGATTATTATCATCTGTTGAATGGAAATAATGTTTACTTCTTAAGCGTCTTGGAAAGTTAACATAAATTATATAAATTGTTTATAACAGTGTTTAGTACATAGTAAATTCAATGCCTATAAATATTAGGTGTTTTATTATATTCCCAGTGCCTAGCATATGTATTATATGATTGTTGGATGAGCAATTATTCCCACTGTAAAGTATCCTGATTCTGATTTGATATAGATTGCAAGTCCTGAGAAGCTAAACAGATGAATTAATATGCCATTTAGACTTCCCGCTTGGAATAGATGGTCTCATTCCACTCTTTTAAAGGGCTTTGGAGCAGAAAATTAAAAATTTATATAAATGCTAAAAACTAAGTAATAAGTCTATTTAAAATACACTGGTTCAACAAAATCAATAAAATATAAAATACTTGTAGTAGACTTTTGCCAATAAGTTGATAATTATACATTAAGATGCAGTTGACTTGTTTAGTCATAGACATAAATGTTCTTTCTTTCCATTACGCTGGGAATCGTGAATAGGCATACTATACAGTTTCTAGATGGTTTTAGAATTGCAGTAGGGAAAAATTTATGCAGTTGATACTTGGAATTACCATTTTAAGTTAAAAGCATTTTCAAATTTGGGAACTTTTCAGCTATTATTCTTTGAGATATTCTTCTGCCCCTCTCCCTCTCTTCTGGATCTCTCATTATGCATATGTTAACATGCTTGGTGGTGTTCTATACATCTCCAATGTTCTGTTCATTTTCATTCATTCTTTTTTCTTTCTGTATTTCAGATAGGGTATTCTTGATTGACTAGCGTTCAAGTTTGCAGTTTTTTTCTTCTACACATGCAAATCTACTGTGGAGTCCTGGAGAATTTTTTATTTATTTTATTTTTCAACTCAAGAATGCCTATTTAGTTCTTTTTTTTCTTCAAGTTTTTTATTTAGATTCTAATTAGTTAACATACAGTGTAATATTAATTTCAGGTGTAGAATTTAGCTTCAACACTTACTTAAAACCTTTGCTCATCAGGACAAATGCCTTTCTGAATCCCCATCACCTGTTTAACCCATTCCCCACCCACCTCCCCTCTGGTAACCATCAGTTTGTTCTCTATATGTAACAGTCTGTTTCCTGGTTTGCCTCTCTTTTCCCCCTATGTTTGTTTGTTTGTTTCTTAAATTCTGTATATTAGTGAAAACACATGGTATTTGTTTTTCTTTAACTGACTTATTTTGCTTAGCATAATACTCTCTATTTCCATTCATGTCATTACAAATGGCAAAATTTCAGTTTTTATTGCAGAGAAATATTTATATATATATATATATATATAAATATATATATATATATATACATATACACATACCACTTCCTCTTTATCCATTCATCAGTTGTTGGACATTTGGGCTCTTTTCATAATTTGGCCATTGTTGATAATACTGCTATGAACATCAGGGGGCATGTAAACCTTTGAATTAGTATTTTTATATTCTTTAATTAAATACTTAGTACTGTAATTGCTGGGTTGTAGTTTAGCTCTATTTTTAATGTTTTGAGGAACCTCCATACTGTTTTCCAGAGTGGCTGCTTTCCCACCAATTGTTAAAAGTGTTCTTTTTCCGCACCTTTGCCAATACCTGTTGTTTCTTGTGTTGTTAAATTTAGCCAATCTGATAGGTGTGAGGCAATATCTCACCGTGGTTTTGATTTGCATTTCCCTGATGATGAGTGATAGTGAGCATCTTTTCATGATTCTGTTAGTTATCTACATGTGTTCTTTGGGAAAATGTCTTTTTGTGTCTTCTGCCCATTTTTAAACTGGATTATTTGTTTTTTGGGTGTTAAGTTTTATAAGCTCTTTGCATATTTTGGGTACTAACCCTTTATCAGACATGTCATTTGCAAATATCTTCTGCCATTCCATAGGTTACCTTTTAGTTTTGTTGATTGTTTCCTTCACTATTTAATTATTTTATAATTTTTTGGTGATGTTTTCTATTTGGTGAGACATTGTTCTCATTCTTTAATTCTTCAGGCGTATGTTCTTTTTGTTCCTTCAACAAATTACAAGAGCTGATTTAAAGTTTTGCCTAGTAAGTCTAACATCTGGGCTTCCTCAGGAAGTTTCTGTTGACTATGTTCTTTCCTGTGTGTGACCATTTTTGTGTGTGTCTCATTATTTTGTTGAAACTGAACATTTTATAATACCAGAGTTGTGGAAATCAAATTCTCCACTTTTCCCAGGATGTTGTTATTTGTTGTTTTGTTTCTGTTTGTTGAATGACATTCTGGCAGTAATTCTGCGAAGTCTATATTCTCTGTCATGTACAACTACTGAAGTCATGGCTCATTTAGTTTACTAGTCAGAAATGATTGATTTTTCCCTAAATTAATATTTCCTTGAAGAAATAAGTCCCCACTCTTTTCAGAGGGGCTCAGTGTGTGTTGAAGCATGCCTTCAACATTCAAGTATTTTGAAACTATTCCTCAGCCTTCACTTCCTGCTTGTTCAGGGTCACCAATTCAGTCCTAGGTGAGAAATGTGGGCCTACTCAGGTCTTCCTGAGCTGGCACACACCCCGGTACTTGCATGGGACTTTCTCAATTCCCAAGAAAATGCTGGAGCTCTTCAAGACAACTATGGAATCTCATTCTCCAGATCTTCTCTTTATTTTTTAAAGATTTTTTATTTTTTTATTTATTTGACAGAGAGAAATCACAAGAGAGGCAGGCAGAGAGAGAGGAAGGGAAGCAGGCTCTCCGCCGAGCAGAGAGCCCGATGCGGGACTCGATCCCAGAACCCTGAGATCATGACCTGAGCCGAAGGCAGTGGCTTAACCCACTGAGCCACCCAGGCGCCCTTCTCTTTATTTTTTAGATGAGGCTCTTGTTTGCCTCAACTGTTAACACTGCTTTAAGGCAGCTGTGATGTTAAGCAGTTGTTATCAACAAATGTCCTGGGAATAGGCTTTCCTAATTAATATAATTTATCAGGTCAAATAATGAGAAGCTCTCTTAAGCTTTTGCAGGGAGCCACCAGACAGATTAAATATATGGGGATGGGCTTTTTGAAGAACTTTGAACTTCAAGAAGCTTCCAGGCTGCTTGTTTTCACTGTTCTCTTAGCTGCAGGTCTGCTGGTTTACAAAGTTTTATGGAGCGAGGTGGAGAGGGATAGGGATAGAGCAAGGCAGAATGCTCCAGGGCTCTTGCTGTTCTTACTACTGAACTCATTGTCTTGAATAAATTCTCCTGAGATTGTCAGAGGTCTTTGGTTCATTTTTGGAGTTTTGATAAACTTAATTTTGGCAATCTTTGCTAGCATTCTCATTGTTTTAATGGAATAGGAGATTTGGGAGGTCAAAAGGACTCACATTCTAAAAATTGTCCCCTTCTAATTGTGTTTCATAACTTCTTTTTTTCTACTGGGACATAGCACAGGTGCTGAACCTATAAATTTTGGAAGCAGGCATTTGGTTACTTACTGAAGGTCATCTTCTCTACTCCTGGATAGTCTTTTCCATTAAACGCCATCCTCAAATAGTTCAACTACCATCGGTGTTCTGAGGTCCTTAGAGACTTGTGCAGATGTTTTAATTTGAGCTGTATATTTTTTCCCCTAAGATCCCAAAATAAAGCCCTAGGATCATATTGGCTCTTGAGTGGCCTTGTTTAATTTCATCTGGAGTCCTCTGGCGCTGATACAGTAGATCTTTTGAAAATCTGGGTAGATGTGTTTAGCTTTTCTAACAAAATCATTCTTTCTGAATTCTTTTATGGTTACAAGGATTTAAAAGATATTACATATTGCATAGCAGTAGACATATTCTTGGTGTATGTTCTGTTAAACACATTTAAGAAAGCTGATGGGTTTACCCAGGATTTCTCCAATGTTTTCTATTGCAACCTTGCAACTTTAAGTTCTGTTAACTACAATATTATCATCATAGTTCAATAATGAATGGGCAATGGATCTTTTCAGTGGAATGGACTCTTTCAGAGCTGTAATTGTCGTTGGAATGTAGGCATGTGAGAGTCATTTGTATTTAAAAATGGAAAAGTATGATTTAGTAGTTAAGTGACTGTTTAAAGAGGGAAAGCATCACCATGAAACAGATGAATCATATCAAATGAATAAAGCATCACCTCTCAGTTGGTTTCATAATCTAATTTAACTTATTTTTTTGTAGAGTGAACTAATCGGAAGAAATACACATGTGTTTTACTATGCTATCTTTTTGTTTTAAGATTTTATATATTTATTTGAGAGAAAGAGAGTGAAAACACAAAGGGATCATGAGAGGGAGAAGCAGGCTCCCCTCTGAGCAGACAGCCGACATGGGACTCGATCCCAAGACCCTGAGATCATGACCTGAGCCGAATGCAGAGGCTTAACCAACTGAGCCATCCAGGTGCCCCAACTATGCCATCCTTTTGCATGTTCAGTTAAAACACAAAAAGAAGCTAGACCAACACATATGTTAGTGGGCAATTCTCAGAGTTCCCTTAACCAGAAGAAACTCTTGTGATAAAAGTTTCTGCATCAAGGCTGAGTCACTCACTCAATTCTTTCTCAATTACTTTCTTGGCAAGACAAATATGTTTTTGCATGCAAAAACTGGTGTTGCATTTAATTATCTCTGCAGATACATCAATACAATTTTAATTAAGTTCTTCGTGTATCTTGGAAGTAATCTGTTCAGATGATTCTTGGAACTTTTAGGTAACAAAGATAACCAGGCAATGTTTCAAGATTCTTTCTCCTTCTTTCTTCTTCTCTTCAGTCAAACAGAACACTGTAGTTCTTTTGATGATGCACAGTGATTCTATTTTATACAAAAGTGCATATATTAATTTTATGCCTGCATAGTTTTAACATTGCTGTCTATATTAAGAACTCCTTTTTTGTTTTTGTGATAAAATAATAAATTCCAATTAAAAAAATTCAACATTGGAATTATTCAAATTCACCCATGCTCTTGATCATATTTGTTTCTGTAATGTGTGTGCAGATCTACTAGTATTTTACGCATGATTTGCAAACAATGAACATTGTAAAATGACTGGAAAATAACTCAGAATCATGATTCTGCCATTTTAAGACAGTATTATAATACACTGAGTTAACTCCTTATATATTCATAATATCAAGATAAATAGTATGTTAAAAAACTAGAAACTATCAAGCACAATTCAAATACAAGGTAATATGACAAACTTTAGTAATAAACTCAGTATTCTTATTAAAACCTATAGATTTTTATGCAGAAAAAGAGTATAATCTTGAGCAGATAGCTATAATAAGAATAGCTTTGCTTAGAAAATAAAGTAAGACCTAAGTTTTGATTTTTAATCTGAAAGAAGGTAAGTATTGCATTGTGCTAAGAATAGTTAAAGTTTCCAAATATATGACTTCTTGAAAAACAAATTTTTCAAAATAGTCATTAAGGTAATCAAATTTTCATTTAAAAAATTGTTTTTTTAATCTTTGTTAATATACATATTAATTTTTTTATCTTTGTTAATATACATATTAATTGCATATATTCTTGGCTGTTCATTTTCAAAGAGAAGAATTGTTGCTAATATTACTGCTTTTAGGGAGAAAAGGAGAATCTGTTTTAGTCCGTTAAAATATCCTAGAAAAAATAAAAGCTTTTATAAGTATCAGTACAGCATGAAAGTTAAACTAACGTCAAAGAAATGTTCTCTTCAGTAACAAACTAAGTGACAATTTAAGCACATTTATTTCACAAGGTGGTCAGTATCTTTCTTATAAACTACCGTATCTTTACTACTAACATTATATCATTTTTACAAGGTCTCAGCTGAATACGTATTTCTGTATCTTAGATTTAATTTGCTTTCCGAAAAGCTATAACTAACCTAATCTTTTTGCCTGTCCTGACCTCATCTTTCAAAATTTCAAAATTTTTCCAAAAAGCTATAACTAACCTGATCTTTTTGCCTGTCCTGACCTCATCTTTTCAAAATTATCCCCCATTGATAAAAGCTCCTGATTTTACTTTTCATAAAATCTAGAGAATGGAAAGCTCTAACTTGGGAGAATTGATTAGAAAATTTAAGTACACGTTGTAAGATGGCCATTCCTTTCTTTTTTTTTTTCCCCCTGGTAAATACAACTTTTTTTTCTTTTTCTTAGCATATAATGTATTATTTGTTGCAGGGGTACAGGTCTATGATTCACCAGTTTTACACAACTCACAGCACTCACCAAAGCACATACCCTCCCCCAATGTCCATTACCCAGCCACCCAAGCCCACTCACCACCCTCCCCTCCAGCAACCCTCAGTTTGTTCCCTGAAATTAAGAGTCTTTTACAGTTTGTTGCCATTCCCTCCTTGATCTACCACTGTGATTAAATATGCCCAGAAGGTGAGGAAAAAAAAATATCAAAGATGATTGTCCTATGTGCAAGAATTCTATATTCTTGTCCAAACCTAGTTCACTTAACCCAAACAAAATATATCATCAATGCAACTTTGCCTTTGCCAGGTACCAAGCACACCCATAGTCTCTACATTATGGTGAGAATGGAGGTATTTGTGTGCAGATAGGGGCTGGGGAGGGGGAGGAAGAGAATTGAAATAGAAAGCAATAGTGGTTATAGTTGAATTTAATATAGCTTAGTTTTAGAAAGTGTACAAACATATGATCATGTGAAAATATTGCTAGGATCTCTCCGGGAATTTGAAATAGGCCTGTTCAAGACATACATAAAACAACTGCATGCTAAATCTTCTGTCAGCTGCAGAATTAAAATGAATAGCTTTAAAAACAAAGCTACTTCATATTGAAATCCCCCATGCCAACATGGTAAAAGTCAGAATTTCTCGTAGGACTTCTGTAGGTAGAGTTCAAGATCATTTGAGATTCCATTTGCAACTAGTTTAATCTACTTGTTATATTATTGGTAGTTATATTATAACTTGTTATATTATTAGAGTTATGCATTAACGCCAATAATATTAGTGCTCTTAATACCATGACTATAATACTACAATAATATAACAACATTTTTAATATTATTGTTTATAGTGTGCTAATAATATTAATATTATTAGTGTCATTATCACACAGGCATTCGTTGCAAAAGAATAGTTCTGGAACAAACTAGGCTACCAAACTTTAAGTATTTTCTCCTGCAAATCAAGATTAATAGGGATTTTTATTTCACATGTCTCAAATATCCTGACTGCAGGAGTTCAGAGAGTGATTTTCTAGACCATCCTCAGTACTATATGGGCTGCAATATCATCTCAAAAAAGATTATATATATATATGTAATTTTTTATTTTATATATATAAATATACATAATTTTATTTTATTTTATTTTTTTTTAGTGTTAAGATTTTTTTTCCCCTTTTTATTAATTTTTTCAGCGTAACAGTATTCATTCTTTTTGCACAACACCCAGTGCTCCATGCAAAACGTGCCCTCCCCATCACCCACCACCTGTTCCCCCAACCTCCCACCCCTGACCCTTCAAAACCCTCAGGTTGTTTTTCAGAGTCCATAGTCTCTTATGGTTCGCCTCCCCTCCCCAATGTCCATAGCCCGCTCCCCCTCTCCCAATCCCACCTCCCCCCAGCAACCCCCAGTTTGTTTTGTGAGATTAAGAGTCATTTATGGTTTGTCTCCCTCCCAATCCCATCTTGTTTCATTTATTCTTCTCCTATCCCCCTACCCCCCCATGTTGCTTCTCCATGTCCTCATATCAGGGAGATCATATGATAGTTGTCTTTCTCCGATTGACTTATTTCACTAAGCATGATACGCTCTAGTTCCATCCACGTTGTCGCAAATGGCAAGATTTCATTTCTTTTGATGGCTTCATAGTATTCCATTGTGTATATATACCACATCTTCTTGATCCATTCATCTGTTGATGGACATCTAGGTTCTTTCCATAGTCTGGCTATTGTAGACATTGCTGCTATAAACATTCGGGTACACGTGCCCCTTCGGATCACTATGTTTGTATCTTTAGGGTAAATACCCAGTAGTGCAATTGCTGGGTCATAGGGTAGTTCTATTTTCAACATTTTGAGGAACCTCCATGCTGTTTTCCAGAGTGGTTGGACCAGCTTGCATTCCCACCAAGTTAATTTAATATATTTAATTTATATATATGTGCATATATATATATATATATATATATATATGACAATGTGTTTAAATGAGCATGCTTACATATACTACAGCCTGAATTCCCCCATAAGAAAAGTGAAATGGTTGTATGGAAGGTGTTATAGCATACTAGAAAAACAGCAGACATTGGAACCAGGGAAGCATTAATTCTGATTCCATTGTGAATTAAAAATTTTCGCTATACTAGCTCTAAGTAGTTGCTCTTGGCAAAATAAAGAAAATAATGCCACCTTACAGCTTTATTGAGAGGGAGGACTAAAAAGATAATGCTTGTAAAGACCTAGCTCAATGTCACAGAATAGGTGATAATAAATGTACCTTCCCTTTGCTGTTCTCACATTAACAGATAAAACTCGTCAACATTATCTTTCTAATCCAGAAATAATTTAAATGTATGGTAACTGAAGATTTTATTTCACTCAGTCTTTAATGATTTCTTATTCTTTCATTAACTTGAAAAAAAAGCAATAATACAAACACTATGCTGTTTTAAACTAAAGTAAACAAAACTGCAGATATCAAAAGGGAAAGATTTTTCTGATGTACTGTGAATTAAGTTGTTACCCAGGCAGTGGTGAATTTGCATTCAGAAAATAACGTTTTGAAAAACTCAAAGCTAATCCTTAGGAGAGAAAATCAGTGATATACTGTAGACATAGTTATGCAGTTATCATTCATATGAGACAGGAAACCATGTGGAAGAAGTAAGGTAAACACTAGTTCAATAGCCAAATCTTAGAAATAAAATGTGCTAATGGAAATGACACCTATGGGAGTTAATGAAACACTAGAACACCTTTATTGTGGAAAACTCTAGAAAAGAAATAGAATTGAATATCACACGTGTAATGTCAAAATGTAATTTTCAAAGTAGTCAGCAAATCACATACTTGAATTTTGTCCTCAAATTTTGACAAAAACACTAATCAGAAAATTCTCAGAAAAAAATTCACACAGTCCTTATCAGTATGTAGACCACTCTTCTGAAAGTAGGAGACCCCAGATAAGCCCAACTGAAACATATTAGCAGATTTTTTTAACTTCAACAATTAGTACTGATTGAGAATGACTTTTATGGTGGACCTTTGAAAGTTGCCCAAGACATATCCTCAAATACCATGTAGTTTCCCCAAAAAAGTATTGAGGGGAACATTTACTGATATCTTACAAACTTTCTTGTTTGTCTATGTGTAGATCAAGAAAAATGACGGATTTGTTTAGGATATTATTTGGAACCACTGCAGAATTTAATCAAAAAATGTTTTCTGCCTAAACATTACCACTTTCTTAGACTTCTTAACTTTTCCCTTATTTCAGTCATCAGCAATAGGAGGGAATTGACATTTTTTCACATTTTTTAATTAAAAAAAAATAATTTTAGAGAGAACACACCCAGGAGCTGGGGTGAGGGGCAGAGAAAGAGGGAGACGACTCTTAAGCAGTGTATGGAGCATGGTGGCAGGGCTTGATCTCACAACCCAGGATCATGACCTGACCCAAGATCAAGAGTTGATTGCTTACCCAACTGAGCCTACCAGGTGCCCTGACATTTGTTTTTTTAAAGATTTTATTTATTTATTTATTTGACAAAGAGCTAGCACAAGTAGACAGAGTGGCAAGCAGAGAAAAGGGAGAAGCAGGCTCTCTGTGGAGTGGGGAACCCAAAGTGGGACTCGATCCCAGGACCCTGGCATCATGACCTGAGCTGAAGGCAGAGGCTTAACCACTGAGCCACCCAGGCACCCCATTTTTTTTTAAACAACAGGGTACATGTTTTATACAAAGAGCAAATGTTTTTAGTTAAATATTTTTCCACAAATGTTAGTGCATATGGAACAAAGAGAAAATGCATGGCCCAAGTAAGATCCATGCATAGGTGATTTTTGGGTTAATATTGTAGCCAAGGGTCTGTATAATACATAAGATTTATATTTGAACTTTACTTCAGTTCTACATGACTGGATATCCTGGGCCTTTAAGTTTTCTTTGAAGGAGGTAAAATCATAAATAATACACCACTATTTACTTTTGGTTTAATGGCAACATACTGGTAGAATTCAGTGGAATAAGGATAAGCACATTTGCAAATTTAGAATAAAAATATTTATTTGTACTTGTCAAAGTTCCCTAAGAAACCAACAAATTATATACAGTTGTTATTATGTTTTGCTTTCATACACATTAGAGCACCCTTTTATTATGTTTTTCTCAAGTTGTTTAAAGAAAGCATGTTATCCCCAATTTGAAATAGAACATTGTTACAGAATGTAAGGGGGGCTATGATTTAAACTGCAGTATCCCTCCAACGAGCTAGCTCTTCCACTTTGGCAATCTAAACATAAGACTCTTTTTTTTGAGACATATGATTCTGAGATGGCCATACCCTTTAGTTACTTTTATTTTCCATTTTATTTTATTTTACATTTAATTTAATTCAATTATTTAATTTATTTTTGGAGACAAAAATTGTCACTTGGCCATACCCTTTACAGATAAGCTTTCTGCTAAGGCAACTGTTGCCTCATTTCAATGTCTTAATTATTGCATATAGTGGATGTATTCCTGCTGTCACTGTGCTTGTTTCAATTTTATCTATTGCTATAGTTTTTCTAATTTCATTGTATCCTGCTCCTAATAACTAGTTTGTTTTCATCCTGTTGTTCACATTTTTTCTTCAAAATCTGTATTTTTTTTTCCTTTTTCATTGGTCTCTATCCATCCTCATCTATAATTCCTGCGGTTTCCTGGTCTTCTTCCCATTGTTTTGAATAATAATGAATTGCAAAACAGTTTACCAAGTTAAAATTGCTTAGAAAGTAATTTCTCCATTTCTTTTATACTCTTAAGACAGTAGGATACTAATTAAAATAATCTTGATATAATTTGCAGTTGGCTTTTCTGCCAGAATATTAAAATTATAAAATGTTCAGAATTCAGTATACAACTGTGAAGATTTCTGTAGCAGTCTATATGGCATATATTTGTATTGATTATAATAATATAGGATATCTCTAAGGAGTACAATTAATTATGGTACTCCTATATCTGTTCCAAGATGTATCATACAGTTTGAAGTTACAAAGAAATGATGACTGTGACTATCTCTGATTTCAAAGATTCAGAGTTTGCTGAGGGTTCAGTAAGTTGATGTCAAACGTAGTTCCCCTTTTTTCTTACTTCCTTCCAGTTAGGCTTTTGCTTCCATTACTCAATCAGAAGTGCTCTTAGCATTAGCATCAGTGACCTTCACATTGTTAAATCCAGTGTTGTATGCGGTCTTCCTTAGCAGAAACATTTGGCAGAGTTGGTTATTCCCTGTTCCTAATGCTCTTCCATTTTTCGTCTCCCTGGACACCACATTTACTTTGTTTTCCTCCTTCTCTATAGTCTGAATAGTTGATTTCTCCCTTTCCCCCTGATCTCTTCAAGTGAAAGTGCCCCCGATCTCAGTTCATGAGTCTCTCGTCCCCACCTCCCCCTCCTTTCCCCTCCCATGACCTCTCTTGTTTCTCTATTTACATGCACCCCCTTGGTGATCTTATATAATCTCATGGTTGTACATATCAATTATATGTAGGTGATTCTCAAATTCATGTTTATAATCCAGATTATTCCCTTGAAACACAAATGCCTATATCCAACTGACCAGTTAACATCTTCAGCTTCATGTATAATAGAAACCTGACACTTAATATTGCCAAATTCTGTTTATTTATTAGAGAGAGAGAGAGAAAGCGCACAAGCAGGGGAGGGGCAGAGGGAGAGGGAGACATGGGGCTTAATCTTAGGACCTCAGGATCCCAACCGGAGCCAAAAGCAGATGCTTAACTGACTGAGCCATCCAGGTGCCCTATGAGCTTTCTCTTAAAGCCCTTTCCCCTTATAGCCTTCTCCACTGCTAGCAAATCCAATCTTTTCATTTTAGGGGGCCAAAAACTTTGGAATCATCCTTGATTCCTGTCTTTTTCTAACACTCATTATGATGTGCCAGGAAGTCTGATGACTCCAGAGTCTGACCACTTCTCATTACCTGACTCTTGTCTCGATCTGAGCAACGATCATCTCCTACTTGAATCGCTGTGCTGTTTCTGCCCTGTTATCCTACAATCTGTTCTCAACATGTAAGCAAGAATCGTTTTCTAAATTAAAGTTCGATTTCATGCTCATTCCATGCTGGTGTCATGCGGTGGCTCACATTTTACTCAATGTAAAAGTGAGAATGTTTATTGTGGCCTGCAAGACTTCACAGTCTTATCTTTGCTGCCTCTCAGCATAGCCGTTTTCAACTGGGGTTGATGTTACCCCTCAGGGGATATCTGGCATTTTCTAATGATCACTGCTGAGAACGGAGGGGGAGTACTACTATTATCTAGTGGATGGAAAACAGGGATGTTGCTAAATATCTTACAATTGCAAGATAGCCTTTGGTCTATTCATGTACAAAGAAATATTGGATCTAAAATATCAGCATTTCAAACACCGAGATTTAGAACCTCTTTTCCAAATGTTCTTCTCTTTTCTTAACTCCAACATTGGCATTCTTCTTCTTCTTTTTTTTTTTTAAGTATGTATTTATTTATTTGAAAGGGAGAAAATGAGAGAGAGAAGGGGAAGGTCAGAGGGAGAAGCAGACTCCCTGCTGAGCAGGGAGCCTGATGCAGGACTTGATCTTGGGACTCCAGGATCTTGACCTGAGCCAAAGGCAGTCACTTAACCAATTGAGCCACCTAGTTGCTCTTAACACTGGCATTCTTATTGAATTTTGGAAACACAAGGCTGTGGATACCTCACATTCTGGAATATTTGCCTCCTGAAAATTTACATTGTTTGCTCCTTTGCTTCCTCCCATTTCTGTTTGAACGTGTGCCTCACTGAGATCCTCTCTGATCACCTGATACAAACTACAACACTCTGGCATTCCTTCTTCCCTGAACAGTTTATGCAGGACTCATTACCATCTGATGATATTCTCTGAATTGTATTTTTTTTATTTTTATTTTTATTTATTTGACAGAGAGAAATCACAACTAGGCAGAGAGGCAGGCAGAGAGAGAGGAGGAAGCAGGCTCCCTGCGGAGCAGAGAGCCCGACGTGGGGCTCAATCCCAGGACCCTGGGATCATGACCTGAGCCGAAGGCAGAGGCTTTAACCCACTGAGCCACCCAGGCGCCCCTGAATTGTATTTTTTTTATTGTCTTTTTCTCCTCCTTAAGAGGTAAACTCCGACTGGGTAAGTATTTTATGTGTTTTGTTTATTGCTTTTCCGTCTAAAGCAGTGGCTGGCATATAGAAGAAGACTTCATAAATATTTGTTGAAATATCATAACATAATACAATAAAGTGGAGGACATCAGCAGGGCCTTCTGATAACATGAAAGGTGAACACTGAAACCACACATTGGCTGAACCAGTCTGGGAATAGAAGGATGTTTGAGCTGGTTGGTGAAAAGCGTGGTGCTTGCCTCTTAGGTATTTCAGAGAGAGGGCACAGCATGCTCATAGGCTGTGGAGTTAGAGGAGGTGTGTCCTCTTGGAGAAATGACAGGAGTAAAGGCTCAGAGGGTAGACTGAAATAATGATAAGACATAATGATCGTGAAAGAGATCAAGAGGGGGAGTGAAGCAGTCAAAGGAACTGCATGGCATCCTGAACTACTAATAATCTGGGCATTCCTTGCATGCAGTAGAAATAAAAGAATCAGCCAAGCAAACATTTTTTAAGCCAAGGAATAACCTCATCACATCTGACATTCCGAGCAGTCAGAATTGCTGTGACTTTAGGGTGGATGGACTGAGCCAGTTCTTGAGATTATTGCAGATCAGCCTGAAGGTGGCTGATTGCCTGAAGGTGGGCAGTTCCCTCTGTACGTCTGTGCCAGTGCCCTGCCCAGCACTGTCTGCAGATCCCACTGCTCACACCCTGAAGGGGAGGAGTGGCTGCGGACGGTCTTAAGCTGTTCTTCCACGGACTCTTCAACAAAGAATGGAAATAAAGTTGGAGGAAAATAAACTTTCTAAAACACACACACTCACACACACACATTCTCCAGCAATATAACCCCCCTAGCAATTTTTGGTAGTCTGTATGAATTGCTACAGCAATCTCTCTTTCCCAAACTCCCTGTTTATCAGGCCACTTCTTAGTGAAATAATTTTTAGTTGTTAAATCATTCGGATTAGAAAAAAGTCTCATTCAACATTGGGGTTTAGAGTTTTAGTCATAGCACTTATTAATACATGAAGCAGTTGCCTGTATTTATTTGTTTTATTGCTTGGTAGTTAGGTTTTGGCTCATCTGTCTCCCTTTTTAGAATAAAAGCTGCTTTCAGTCTTTGTCTTACTCTTGTATGTAGAGCTCCTCCTACAAAGTGCCTGTGAGTGAGTACGTTTTGGCTGACTGAATTATTATTTTGATGTTGGAAAACTGCCCTTGAAAATATACTTTGTTTTGAAACAAAGCTATGAGTTTATTGTTTGGGCCTCAAAGTGTCGAAAAGTAATAATAACTGTCAGAAAAGAGATTCCTCAAGGAAAATGGATTAAGGCAGTGCTTTCTCCTTATGTGTGGAAGCTTAGGAAGCATTTTCAGGGTTTCAGCTACTGTATTTGACAAACTCTGTGAATAATCTTCACCCATTAAGCAAACCTGGTAACCACTGTAGCCCAGCGGGCTCATCTATAAAATAAAGGGATTGAATCAGATGATCGTTCTGCTCTAAAATTCTATGCTTGTAGGACCAGATGGACAATAATCTGAGTTTGCAATCATATATGTATGTTCTAGTTCAAATTTTCTTTTTAGGTCTATGCCTTTGGGCCCAGTGTTTACATTTTGGGGGTCTTTAATTTCCTCATATAAAATGTGAGAGGGTTTAAATAAATGATTGACTTCAAATATCTTGAAATTCTGTAACATTTATACTTCATGACTTCTAGCAGTGTTTAAAGCTGTGAAAATGAATTAGTTGTACTGTCTTGTGTTTTACTTTTTGTGGTATGGAAAAGTTGGGGAGATTGAGAAAAAGAAACATTTTTGTAATGCACATCTTCTCAAGATCATTGGAAATGTAGTTCATAATTCCAGAAAAATGGTAGTTTATGAGGTAAGAGGGTGGTTTGAGAATAGTTTTGATTCAGAAGCTCTAAGATGTTGGAAACCAGACAGATAATCTTAAACCTGGGGTTCCTTGTCTCTGTTCCAGATATTCTGGCTTTCTCATTTTGCCACAATTAACAAAAGCACTTGTATTGATTTTTTTTTAGCACTTGTATTGATTTTTATTTGTCAAATAAATTGCAAGAATCAAGACTTGAGAAATTTTGCTCTGAAAGCCAGAAATTTAATCCAGTATAAAACTCCATTGATAAACAATTTAGAAAAGGTGACAGACACTAGGATTACTTTATTATAAGCCCCAAAGAGTTGATTTGATCTTGATTAATGTTATAGTAGAACCAAAACCCACAGATCTTTATTAGAGAACCTTTGGAATTATGAGAACCTATGGATCACAAACACTTTTGAAAATTCAAAGCTCTAGGTTATCATTGTTGAGATAAAAAAATAAGGTTAGCAGGTATTTCCTTCCCAGTTATAACAAATTATTTGCCCATAGTATTTAAGACAAATTTATACTTACATCTTATCATTCTAAAGTTGAGTTTCTGGTTAAGTTCTGTTTGCCAAAAAGGGCAATGGAACTTTCTCTTATATTCAAAGATTTTAGTAATGACTATGAAAGTTTAAATTGGAATGTGTGAAAGTTTATTATCAGAAACTGCATTTTAAAATAATGTTTTTTATAGAAAACTATTTGTTTACATACTTTTGTATATAGTACCCACCATAGAAATTGCTTATAATCAAAAATTGAGGTAACTTAACTCACTATCATTTTGTTATTCTAGCTCTGATAATCTAGTATAGGACTGTACAGAGTCCCTAAAATTAGGAACATAAATAAAGGCATCTCTCTTTATAAAAAAACTATTATAGAAGTAAGACAAATGCCCTTGATTAAGTTTAAAATACAATGCAGAATTTTTATTATCTATAACACACAATTTTAAGAACAGATTTTTACATTAAAAGAGGGCAATGATTATAGATACAAAAGGTTGGAAAACAATGTTGAAAATCTGAAAAGAACAATATTTAAATCTGAATATGGGCTCAAGACATGTTTTTCCTGGTTATGGTCCTCATAATTCTTTTTTACTAATAATTTGAATAGTATTTTTTGGGGTTTTTAAAAAAATTTTATTTTTTTCAGTGTTCCAAAATTCATTGTTTATTTTTATTTTTTTGAAATATTTTAAAATTTATTAGAATTAGAAATTCCTATTACTTCTCATTTTACCCGTGCTAAATAGTATTTCCTTACATTGTAACCTTAGGCAATTGATCATTTATTATTAGATGTCCATATGGTGTAATGCCAAATACTTTGGTGTTAAAATATTGACCCAAATGCTGAAATCTAGATATATGTGGTTTATGTGTTGTTATCAATAGTTTAACTGAACTATATTCTATCATTTAATTTTACAAGTTGTATGTTTGTAATGCTTTCCTCGGGTCAACATGTTGTTGAGTCCCAAAAAATCTTCTGTGGTGTATGTAAAGAATAAAGTGCTTTTTGGGAAAAAAAAAAAGTGTAATGATCACAGTAAAATCATAGGTGTTACTTGCTTTCATTGTCCTCACCAGAGACTGTTAGAAAAATTACCAGCTTTGGCTGTCTTCCTTTGCTCAGAGGATTCTTCTAGGCTGTACCTCTCAACTTCAAATTTACAAATTTATTTTTCATTCCTTGCTCCTCCTTTTCAGTCCCTTTATTTCACTGGTGTTCTATTCTCTTTAGCTCTTTTAGATTGCCTTGGATATTGGATTCCCTGCCTGGTTTTGATTTCTTCATAGGATGCTGTTTCTCAGATCAGTCCTTTGCACAAATGCTCTATGGCTGATAGGTGACATCTAAATCGGCCCCAGATTGTCTGGAGACTTCACCCCTGTTGATGGCATTCATTTTTCTTGGAGGGAGCACCAAGCATTATTATGAATTATGCTTCCCATCAATGATAAATTTAACCTTGATTAAAGGTCAAGAGAAAGAAAACACATAGGTGTTAAGCATGTATTTTAAAGAAATGATGAATTTTGTGTATTATTTTGTCCTTCAATAAATGTATCAGAAAAAGAAGGCAAAGTCAGAATATTTTTCATTGTTGATGACATAATAAGCCATTACTTGCTAGAGCTTGTGTTATTTTCTTCATTTTATAATCAGCTGGAGGGTCAAGGTTTAATCAAAGGAACAGAATCCTATGAGTAATACGTATAGAAGATACTTTAAGAATAAAGCTGTTGTTTTGTGTTTGGTATTGGAGTTTAAAATCAACATGGCAGGCAGTCAGGAAGAGATGATATTAAATAAGGTAGAGAATGCTGGGAACCATGAGGACAAACTAAAACTTTGTCTTTTTCTGCTTCTAGGTCTACAGATTTGATGACGAGCTGCTCTTCTAGGAGAACATGGTGTTCTTCAGCACAGGGCTCATGAGCACCTGGTCCAGTGAGAGTGCTGCAGGAGGGGAGGAGCCGTAGGAGCTGTGGACTGACTGGTGCCTCACACCACCCTGGTGAGTCAGCAGGTAAGTGACAGTATGTGTAAATTGCACCAGTGCTGGGTGTTCTGAACTGATCTTTCAAGCATGAAGAACATAGCTACTGCTTTACTTCGGCCTACTGATCTTGTATAAATATTCTCTGGTGGCATATATTAATTTGGAACTGTGCAAGGAGACAGTGCTGGGAAACAGAATTACAGTTTAGCTAAGTCAATAATACACATCCACCCAACTGCAAATAGAGTTTGTCATATAATTTGACACAGCCACAGACTGTGTATGATTGTTTTTATTGTGCTCCACATTCTCACCAAGACTTGGTATTGTCCAACATTGGTTTTATATTTTTGCTGTTCTCTTCATCGTAAAATTATATTTCATTATTTGTTTTGGTTTTAACCTGCATTTCTCTGGTTAGTGAGAAGTTGAACATATATTCTTGAGCTTACTGACCGCTTGTGTTTCTTCTTCTGTGAGAAGGCCCATTCCTATCTCTTGCCTTATCTTTTATTGGAAATTCTTCTGTTTATTGATATGGAGAAGAAATTTATGTATTCTTGTTATTAATTCTTTGTTGATATTTAATTTGCAAGTATCTTTTCCTAATTTGTGGTTTTTCTTTTTCTTTTTCTTTTTTTAAGATTTTATTTATTTATTTGACAGACAGAGATCACAAGTAGGCAGAGAGGCAGGCAGAGAGAGAGAGGAGGAAGCAGGCTTCCCGCTGAGCAGAGAGCCCGATGCGGGACTCGATCCCAGGACCCTGGGATCATGACCTGAGCTGAAGGCAGAGGCTTTAACCCACTGAGCCACCCAGGTGCCCCAGTTTTGGAGTTCTTAATGTGATCATTATTTTCTGTGTTTTGTTTAGAAAATCCTTCCCTATACCAAGGATATAAAAACATTCTAAAAGTTTCACACATTTGTTTCATACTTTCTTGTTTAAATGCATATTGTGAGGGCACTTGGGTGGCTCAGTGGGTAAGCATCTGACTCGGTTTCAGCTCAGCTCATGATCTTGGGGTCCTGAGGACCACCCCTAAGTAAGGCTTGCTCTGGAGGAGGAGCCTGCTTAAGATTCTCTTTCTCCCTCTTCCTCAGCCCCTCCTCTATCCCCACTTGTGTGCATGCACACTCCTCTCTCTCTCAAATAAATAAATAAAAATAAATGTGTGTTGTGAGATAGAGTTCAATTACCATTGCCATTGTTTGTTCTGTATGGATAGCCAGTTGTCTCAGCACTAATTATTGAAAAGTCCTTCCCTTCTCCTTATCTACAAATGTTATGTGTTTCCATATAGGTTAGATCTATTTGGGGGCTCTGTGTAAATTTCTTTTAGCTTTATGGTAAGACTTGATAACACTACTTTTTGGGGGTTACTTTGTTTATTAGTGGTTGTAAGTTCTCCCAAATAAGTTTTCAAGTTATAACATCAACTAAGTAAATAATTGTGTTGGATTTTTTAAATCGTAATTGTAGTAAATGTATAAATTAATTTGAGTTGAACAAACATAATTATTACAGTGTCTTATTTTCACACATGAAATATCTCTCCAGTTATAATTTATTTTAATATCTTAAAGCAAAGTTTTTTTTATTTTTATTTTTATTTATTTGACAGAAAGAAATCACAACTAGGCAGAGAGGCAGGCAGAGAGAGAGGAGGAAGCAGGCTCCCCATGGAGCAGAGAGCCTGATGTGGGGCTCAATTCCAGGACCCTGGGATCATGACCTGAGCCGAAGGCAGAGGCTTTAACCCACTGAGCCACCCAGGTGCCCCTTAAAGCAAAGTTTTATAATCTGTTGTTGGAAAGTTCTTGTCCAGTTTCCTTAGGGTTACTTCTAAATAGCAAATAGATCTCTTTTTTTTTTTTTTTAATAAGACTACATCAAATAATTAGAGAATCAATTTATTAAGTATTCTTACAAATCCATTCACTTGCTGATGGGTATTTGGGTTGGTTCTACCTCTTGGTTATTGTGAATAAGGCTACAATAAACATGAGTGTACAAATATCCCTTTCAGATCCAATTTTTAATTTTTTAGATATGCACCTAGAAATGGAGTTGCTGGATCATATGGTAGTTCCATTTTTTAAATTTTGAGAACCTCCATAGTATTTTTCCTAACGGTGGTACCATATTACACCCCTATCAAGAGTAGTTCTAAATTCTCTACTTCTTACCAATGCTTGTTAATTTATGGTTTTTTGACAGTAACCATCCTAATGATTGTTAGGCAATCTCTGATTGTGGTTTTAACTTGCATTTTCCTGATGATAAGTGATACTGAACATCTTATTGTATGGCTTGGTGGTCATTTTGATATCTTCTTTGGAAAAATGTCTGTTCAAGTCCTTTGCCTGTTTTTAAACTGGATAATTTGTGGGTTTTTGTTGTTGAGTTATATGTTTTTTAGATATTCTGAATACAAGACACTTTATTCAGTGATACGATTGCAAATATTTTCTGTAGTTTCACAGGTTAATTTTCACTCTTGTTTATTATTTCTTTTGCTGTGCAGAAGTTTTTAGGTTTGATCTATTTATGTATGTATAAATAAATTTCCATTTATGTATATTTATTTTATCTCCTGTGTTTTTGGTGTCATATGCAAGAAATTATTTCCAAAATCAGTGTCACACAGCTTTATCTCTATGTTTTCTTCTAGAAACTTTATAGTTTCAGGTCTTATGTTAAAGTCTATAATTTATTTTGAGTTAACTTTTATATAGGGTATAAGAGTTCAACTTCAGTTTCTTGCATGTTTGTATCACCATTTGTAGAATAGATCATCCTTTTTCCCTTGTGTAATTTGGCACCCTTCTCAAAGACCATTTGACCATATATGTGAGAATTTATTTCTAGGCTTTCTATTCTGTTCAATTGATCAATATATATTTTTTTAATGCCAGTATCATACTGTTTTGAATAGTGTAGCCTTGTAGAACATTTTAAGATCAGGATGTGTGAGGTTTCCAGTTTTGTTTGTCTTTTTTAAGGGCATTGTTTGTTTGTTTGGGGGTGGGTATTCAGGGTCTTTTGTGGTTCTACATGAATTTTAGAATTTTTTTTCAATTTCTATAAAAAGATACCTTAGGGTTTTGATAGGGGTTGCATTAAATATGTAGATAATTTTGGGAAGTATGATATTTTAATAATATTAAGTATTATGATTGATGAACATGGAATATCTTTTCTTTATTTGTTTATTTAATTTATTTCAGTGATGTTTTGTAGTTTTCAATGTACAGGTCTTTCATCTCCTTGGTTAAGTTCATTCCTAAATATTATATTTCTTTTGTTGCTACTGCAAATAGAATTTTGTTAAAAAACTTTCCTTTGTAGAGTGTTTGTTGTTAGTACGCAGAAATGCAATTGATTTTTGCATGAATTTTTTCATTAGTTCTAACAGTATGTGTGGTGTGTGTGTGTGTGTGTAATCTTTAGTATTTTCTACATTATAGAAGATCATGTCATTCTTGAACACAAATAATTTTACTTCTTCCTTTCTTACTTCAATCCCTCTGTTCCTTTTATTGCCTAATTTCTTGGTCTAGGACTTCCATTACTATGTTGAATAGAAGTGGTAATTTATTTAAGAAATAAATTCCACTTGTTCATGGTGATCAGTCCTTTTAGTGTGTTGTTGAAATGAGTTTGCTAGTATTTTGTTGAAGATTTTTGTGTCAATGGGGTGCCTGGGTGGCTCAGTTGGTTAAGTGTCTGCGTTTAGCTCTGGTCATGATCCCAGGGTCCCGGGATTGAGACTGGCATCAGGCTTCCTGCTCAGGAGGGAGCCTGCTTCTCCCTCTCCCTCTGCCTACCACTCTCCCTCCTTGCACTCTTTCTGTCAAATAAATAAAATCTTTCAAAAAAAGACTTTTGTTTCAATATTCATCAGATATACTGTAGTTATCTTTTTTCTTGTGTCTTTTTCTGATTTTGGTACCAGGGTAATGCTGGCCTAGTAAAATGATTTTTTTTTAAAGATTTTATTTATTTATTTGACAGACAGACCAGACAGAGATCACAAGTAGGCAGAGAGGCAGGCAGAGAGAGAGAGAGAGAGAAGCAGGTTCCCCACTGAGCAGAGAGCCTGACGCGGGGCTCCATCCCAGGACCCTGAGATCATGACCTAAGCCGAAGGCAGAGGCTTAACCCACTGAGCCACCCAGGTGCCCCAGTAAAATGATTTTTAAAGTGTTATATTCTCTTTAAATTTTGAAAGGATATATATTAATTCTCTTTAAATGTTTGGTGGAGTTCTTCAGTGAAGTCATTGTGTCCTGGGCTTTTCATTACTTTTTTCTCTCACCTTTGATTTATATGGACACCCATAACTGAAGAAAAAAAAAAAAAGTGCCTCTGTAGAGCATACCAAAACACCTGAGAGATTCATCAGTCTATGCATTTACAAGTGAGGGGATGGGACTATGGAAAACATGGTGGAGCTAGAAGCAGCAGCAGCAGTGATGGCAGAGAAGGCGAAAGTCAGTCTAGCAGGGAGTCACCACAACTTTTCTGGCAGAGAAGGTAAAAGATAGAGGTAGTGAGAGGGGTCTGTCTGGCCATATGTGTTCCAGCTGGAGGGACCAGTTGTTCTTTTTGAGGAGAGACCATAGTGACTTGGGGGAAAGAAAGGAGAGGAAGTAATCAGATAAAGAAAATTAAAGAAAAGTGTCTCCTGCTGTCTTCCCTGGGAGGCAAGATGAACCATAGACCTTTGGGACCCCCTCCCACTTGAGGATACCTCTCCTGGGCCTTGGGAACAGCCAACACCTTAGGCCATAAGTACACATCCCTCCCCTACTCTGCCACCATGCTTTTTTTTTTTTTTTTTTTTTAATGTGTGTACTCCCGGGTCCGGTAAGAGAAAGCAAAGACTTGTGTTACAGGTTCATCTTTTGGAAAACAAAAGGAAGGTTCCTAACTACCAACTTGTTGAACTGTAAGAATTAAGGTAAACAAAACCTTGTCTAAATAAAAAATGCTACTTCAAATGTAGTGGCAGAAGCACTTCCATCAAATACCATGAAAATTCATAATAATATGATATCACAAAAATAAAATTAATTTTCAGCAACTGACCCCAAAGACATGGAATATTGCAATCTAACTGATGAAGAATTTAAAATAATTGTTATGAAAAAGTTCAAGATAGAAGAAAACTCAGAAAGGCAATACAGTGACTCCAGGAATAAAATTAATGAAAAGAAGAATGCTTTATCAAAAAGACTAAAAATCTAAGAAAGAATCAAACAGATTCTTGAACTGAAAAACTCAATAAATGAGATGAAGAATGTTTTAGAATTCATTGGAAGTAGAGCAAATCATATGGAAGAGAGATTAGTAAGCTCAAGGATAGAAACTTAGAAATAATTCAAGTGAAAGAAGGGAGAACTAAGATTTTGAAAAATGAGAAAGAATACTAGGAGAACTGTCCAATTCCATTAGAAAAGCCAATATAGGGATAATGAGTATCCCAGATGATATGAGAGGGAGAAGGGAGCAGAGATCGTATTTAAAGATACGAAAGCTGAGAAACTCCCAAATCTGCAGAAGATATGTAAGTCCATGAAGCTAACTGAATAACTTATTAGCTCAAAGCAGAAAGACATTCTTTAAAACATATTATGTTAAAACTGTCAAAAGTCAATGATACATCATTTTAAAGTCATCCTAAGAAAAAAGACAGTAACCTACAAAAGTATGCCCATTAGGCTATTAGCAGATTTCTCAGGCAAAATGCTACAGTCCAGAAGAGAGTGGAATGATATATTCAAAATATTAAAAGATAAAAACTGTCAGCCAAGAATACTCTATTTGGTAAAGTTATCTTTCAGATATGAAAGAGTAATAAAGGTTTTCCTAGACAGAACAACAACAACAAAAAAACAAGCTGAGAAGTTCACCACTACTAGACCTTCCTTTCAACAAATGTTGAAACATTCAACAAATGTCGAAAGGAGGTCTGTAAGCTGAAATGAGAAGACAAAAGTACACAAAACTTTGAGTAAGGTGATAAATCATCAGAATTAGAATACTGTAAGTCTTTTTTAGAATAACATATTAAACCCTTAACTATAAATAAAGGGAAAAAAGCATTAAAAATAACTACAACTGGGTTACAAAATCACATAAAAAAGATAATTTGTGACATCAAAAATGTAAAAAGAGAAGAGTAAAAGGATAGGATCTTTATAGGTTAATGAAGGTTAAATTTCTGTCAGAGAAAAAAAGACTGTTTTATCTCTAAGATGTTTTCTGTAAAGTTCAGGGTAACCCTAAAGCAAAACTCTAGAACAGAGACATGAGACATTAAAAAAGAGAGAGAAAGAGAGAGAGAGAGAGAGAGAGAGAGGAGCCTAAGCAAATCACCATGAGAAACCACCAACATACACAGGTAGACAGAAATAGAAGGAAAATGACAACAGAGAGATGAAATAACCAAAAGACAAAATAGCAGTAGTAAATCCTTGCATATATTAATAATTACCATGAATGTAAATGGATTGAACTCACCAATCAAAAGTCACAGAACGGCTGGATGGATTTAAAAAAAAGAAGACCCAAATATATGCTGCCTAAAGGAGACTCATTTCAGCTCTAAAGTCTCACACAGGTTCAGAGTGAAAGGATGGAAAATGAATTTCCAAACGAACAGAAATGGAAAGAAAACAAGAAAAGCCATACTTATATTACACAAAAGAGATGTCAAGCCAGTAAGTATAAAAAGAGACAAAGAAGATCATGATATAAGGATAAAGGAGTCAATACATCAAGAAGATATAACAATTAATAAAAACATAGAGACTCTCAACACCCAAGCACCAAAATATATTGAGAAATAATAGCAGATCTTAAGAGAGAAGTAGACAACAATACAATAAGTGTAAGAGATTTCAATACCCTATTATCAGTAATGAATAGATTGTTCAGACAGAAAATTAACAAGGAAATTTTGGAATTGCACTACACTTTAGAAAGTGGGCACAAACACTTCTAAACAACCATTGGGTCAAAGAAAAATTAATAAGGGAAATAAAATATTTTCTCAAAACTAATGAAAATGAGAACACAATATGGTAGATATTATGATACAACAAAAGCAATTCTGAAAGGAAAGTTTATGGCAATAAATGCATATATTAAGAAATGAGAATGATCTCAAATAAATAGCTGACTACATTTCAAGGAACCAGAGGAAGCAGAGTAAATCAAGTCCAAAGTTAGCAAAAAGAAGGAAATAATAAGGATCAAAATAGAAATAAATAAAATTGAGACCAGAAAAAAAAAAGAAAGAGTCAATGAAACTAAGAGCATTCTTTGAAAAAAAAAAATAAGCAAAATTGATAAACCTTTAGCTAGATAAAGGAGAGAGAAGATTCAAGTAAATAATATTAACCATGATGGAAGAGATATTATAACTGACACCGTAGAAATACATAGAACCATAAGAGATTACTATGAATGATTATATGCGAACAAATTATATAACTTAGAAGAAATGGATATATTTCTACAAACATACAACCTACAAAGACTGAATCAGGAAGAAAGAGAAAATCTAAACAGACCAGTAATGACTGAATCAATGATCAGTAAAATATTGAATCAGCAATTAAAAAAAAAAAAAAACTCCCAACACAGACAAAGCTGGGACCAGATAGTTTCACTGAAGAATTCTATCAAGTACATTTAAAGAAGAATTAATGTCTGTCCTAAAACTCTTCCAAAATATTGAAGAGGAGGGAACACTCTCAAACTCATTCTGTGAGTCAGAATTACTTTGTTCCAAAACCAGATAGGGACACCACAAGAAAACTGTAGACCAATATCCCTGATGAATATAGATGCAAGATTTCACAAAAAATATTAGCAAGCTGAATTCAAGAACACATTAAAAGGATTATATACCATGACCAAGTGAGATTTATCCCTGGGATATAGAGAAGGTTCAACATACACAAATCAATAAATTTAGTACATCACATCAATAAAATGAAAGATTAAAATCACCTGATCATCTCTGGTGCCTGGGTGGCTCAGTCAGTTAAACATCTGCCTTTGGCTCAGGTCATGATCTCAGGGTCCTGGATCAAGCCTCATGTCAGGCTCCCTGGTCAAGGGGGAGCCTACTTCTTCCTCTCCCTCTGCCATTCCCCCCTGCTTGTTTTCCCACTCTCTCTCTCAAATAAATAAATAACATCTTTATTTAAAAAAATCATATGATCATCTCAATAGTTTCAGAAAAAGCATTTGACAAAATACAGCACCTCTTCATGATAAAGACCCTTAACAGGTATAGAGGGAGCACACCTCAACATAATAAAGTACATATATAACAAAGTCATAGCTAACATACTCAGTGGAGAGAAATTGAAAGTGTTTTCTATCGAGTCAGGAATAAGGCAAGAAATGCCCACTCTCGCTATTCTTACTCAATTTAGTGCTGAAAGTCCTAGTTAGAACAATTTGGCAAGATAAAAAAAAAAAAAAGTAAAGACCTCCAAATCAGAAAGAAGCAAAAATTGTCATTAATTGCCAATGATATGATCCAATAGATAAAAAATACAAAAAGAATCAGTTAAAAAACTGTTGTAATTAATCAACAATTTCAGTAAAGTGTCGAGATATGAAATAAACATACAGAAATCAACTGCATTCCTTTATACCAATGATGAAGCATCTAAAAAAGGAAGAAAGTCATCCCACTCACAAGAGTATCAAAAACAATAAAATACTTTGAAATAAATTTAGCCAAGGAGGTGAAAGATTAATACAATGAAAACTACAAAACTTTGCTGAAATAAATTAAAGACACAAATGGAAAAACATCCCATTTACGGATTATAAGAATTACTATTATTAAGATGGCCATATTACTCAAAGCTATCTATAGATTTTGTGCAATCATCATCAAAATACCACAGACATTTTTCATAGAACTAGAAGAAATCCTAAGATTTGTGTGGAACCACCTAAGGCCCCAAATAGTCAAAGCATTTCTGAGGAAAAAGAACAAAGCTAGAGGTATCATGCTTTCAGATTTCAAACTATACCATAAACTATAGTACTTTACACAGCATGATGCTAGCTCAAAAACAGACACATTGATCACCGGAACAGAAGGGAGAGCCTAGAATTAAACCCTGGCATATACAGTCAACTGTTTGACAAGTGAGTCAAGAATATCCAATGGGGAAAGCATAGTCTCTTCAACAAATGATGCTGGGAATACTGGCGAAACACATGCAGAACATGAAATTGGACCTTTACCTCACACCACTCACAAAAATTAACTTGAAATGGATCAAAGACTTAGATGTAAGACCTGATACCATAAAACTTAGAAAATATAAGGACGAATTTCACTGATACTGATTTCAGCAATAATTTTCTGGGTATGATACCAAAAGCACAAACAACAATAGAAATTCAACAAATGGAACTATATCAAATTTAAAACTTCTGCAGAAAAAAATAAGTCACACATTAAAAAGATAATCTATATAATGGGAGAAAATTTTTGCAAACCATATATCAGCTAAGGGGCTAATATCCCAAATATATAAAGAAGTTTTTAAACTCAATAACAGAAATAATAATTCGATTAAGAATTGAGCAGAAGAACTAAACAGACATTTCTCCAAAGAGGACATCAAAATATCCAACAGACACATGAAAAGATGCTCAACATTACTAATCATAATGGAAATGCAGGTTAAAACCACAATGAGACATCACCTCACACCTGTTAGAATAGCTATCATTATAAGACAAGACACAACAGGTACTGGTGAGGATGTGGTATAAAGGGAATCTTTATACATTGTTGGTGGGAATGTAAATTGGTATAGCCACTGTAGAAAACAATAGGGAGTAACCTCAAAAAATTGAAAGTAGATTTACTATGTGATCCAGAAATTCCACTTCTGGGTATATACTCAAAGGAAAAGCAACATGATTTTGATGAGATTTCTGCACTCCCATGTTTACTGAAGCATTATTCACAATAGCCAAAATATGGAAATAATCCAAATGCCCATCAATGAATGAATGAATGAAAGGGATATGAAATGTATACACAAAGGAATATAATCAGTCATGAGAAAGATATCCTCTTATTTACAATAACATAAGGACCTATGATAAGTGAAATAAATCAGACAGAGAAAGACAAGTACTATATGATATCACTTATATGTGCAATCTGAAAAAAATTAAGCCTGTAAAAAACAGAATAAAATGGTGGTTACCAGGAGATTATGGGACAGGGGAGGGTGAGGATGAAAGTGATGGTGCTTAAGGATACAAACCTAACAAGTAGTAAAGAAACCATAGAGATCTAATGCATAGTACAGTGACTATAGAAAATAATAATCATACTGTAATTATATGATAAATATAACAACATCAACCATATTACAATATATAAATGTATCAAAGTGACACACTGTGCACTTTAAACTTACACAATATTACGTATGAAGTTTACTAAATAAAAAGGAAAAAAAAAAACAATGGGTTACCAAAGTGTATAAATCTGTTGAAACCCATTTGGCTTATCATATGTCCTGATGAACTGCTTCTTAGTTATATTAACATTACTTGATCAATATAGTTACCCTAAAAGTGAGATAATACTATCTTCATTTTGAAAATGGGAGAAAGAATCTCATAACGTTTAAGTAGTTTCTCCAAGGTTATACATTAGCAAGTTGGAGGCAGGAAGAATTAGGTATTTGAAGTTAAAGGAGTACTCTCATTGTATTTGGACTGTGCCTCTCCTGAAGGAGAAGCTGTGATACCACATACGGAGTGAGTTGCTGCTTGCTGGTCAGGACCGAACCTTCTGTTGGCATAGATTGAATGTGTGGAATTAATTTAACAAATAATTTTGAAGAGCTTCTTTGTAACAGACTGTGCCGAGTGTTGGAAATACAGCAGTAGCTGTGAATGACAAAAACCTGCCTGATGCTTGAGATCTGGCCCACTTAGCACCAGATCTGGGGATGGTGATTAGCTTTTCTAATCAGAATGAAAATAACACTTTCACATGGCACTTCCTTTTAAAAATCATCTTAGCAATTTTTTGGTCATTATATAGAACACAGTATTCTATAACTTTATTCTGATTATAAAAATAACACATGCTGTTTGAAGAACTAAAGGCAAAAGCAAAGAAATATGACCAAATAACGTAACTATCTAATCTTAATTTTTCTAGGCTCACATTTCCCTCCCCCCGCAAAGTAACATAATTCTGAGCTTGTGTTTTGCTGTCTGCTTTTTCCATTTTGTATTATATTTGAATAAATATAAAATTATTAAATTTCTACTGTGGAAAAACTTGAAATATCCACAAGCATAAAGAAGAAAGACCCATTACAATGTTCCCATCCAGAGTTTAGCACTATAAATGTCTTATATATTTTTTCAGTGCTATTTATTACTTAGAGTATTTTAAAATTTGCTGTATATAAAAGTTAATGTCCTTATTTTCTCATTTAAGCTTATACCATTTTTTTATTCTGTTATGCATTTCCCTAATTGAGATTGGCATAGTTTATAAAGCTGCTTGTATATATCTTCATAATTCTGTTTTTTAAAATGACAGATTTGTTGGTAATGCAATATTGTCAGGTGAATGAATCTGAGTTTTTAGTGCATAGGTACACAATGTCTAGTGACTTTCACAATATTCTTAAAATCCCATAAGTACTGTATTGAGAGATTTGCAGCCCTATATTTTGCTAATATTGGGTTGTAAAATCTTTTAGAAATATCATAATGTTTTAGGCAAATTGATATCTTTTTCTTATACTAAATGTCATGTTTCTATTTGTAGTCTGCTTAAATCTTTTCTCATATCTAAAGTAGCTATTAGAATTCCTCACCTTGGATGCCTGGGTGGCTCAGTGGGTTAAGCCTCTGCCTTCGGCTCAGGTCATGATCTCAGGGTCCTGGGTTCGAGTCCCGCATCGGGCTCTCTGCTCGGTAGGGAGCCTGCTTCCTCCTCACTCTCTGCCTGCCTCTCTGCCTACTTGTGATCTCTCTCTCTCAAATAAATAAATAAAAATCTTTAAAAAAATTAAAAAAAAAAAAAGAATTTCTCACCTGGATGAGGCTTTAAAGAAGTATTCTTTCCCAAAGTGAACTTCTAGTTTTGGGGTGGGCCCCTGCAGGTGATGGAAGCAAAGGGAACCTGACAACCACTGGATTCATATCCAATCAGGTTGACAAGACAGACAGACCATGAGCCCTACACAGTTTCAAATTCTGGCTTTATGTCCTACCAGATATGTAACCTCAGCTCTCTGTGCATTAGTTTACTCATAGGACCTTCCAGTTAATACACTTTTCAGCTCCAGAATTTCATTCTTTTTTAATATTTTTTCTTTATTCACATTGATTACTTTTTGAGACATTGTTCTCCTGGTTTCCTTCAGTTCTTTTCCCACGGTGTCCTTTGGCTCTTTGAGCGTCTTCATAGGTCATCAGGAAATAATTTAAAACTTATGTTGAGGGAAAAAATGATAATACATGTGCAGCACTTAGAGTAATAGTTGGCCTATTCATAGTAAGTTCTCAGCTTATTGTTATGGAAGAACAGCTCTGAACCAGCCTCACTCAACTTTGGTAATGTAAAAACTTTACGTAATCCATGAGGAATCTACTTCCAGAATGCCAGTCAATTATGTTCACCATTTTTATGTCTGGTTTTATGTTTATCTTTCACTGATACATACAAAATGAATCAATAGGGTATAAAACCCATTTCAGAAACCACTAAAAACTGTTCTCACTTTGGGGAGGCAGGGCTAATCTTTTTATAACGCCCTGGTAAAGGGAGTTGCTATTGGTGCAAGATGAAAGAGATGGGATAACAAGAAGAAACTAGAATCACTTAAAAAGTCATCATAGATGGAGAAGAGAATCCTCATTCAGTAAATTCTCTGGAATATGATAAATATCATGACCTCAGCCATATCACATTATATAAATGTATCTAAGTGACAAAAAAACCATACTCAGAACCACTTAAATTCTTACCTTGAAATTATAAATTTATTTAAATTTCTTAATGATCAAAGAATTATATTTGAAGTCTGCAAAAACTGTAAGAAAGTTACAGCAAATTTTTATCAAAATTTTCAAATGCATACTTTCTACCATCTAAAGTTATAAAAAATCTGTATAATGTAAACAAAAATTTAACACTGAAAAATGATTGCTAGCAATGTGACATATAATTAATGTCATTATTATAAGCAAAATCTCCTGGAAATAAATAAGCAAAGCATTTCTCTAGGATCAGTCAGTTCTCAAAGAGAACACACTCTAAATGGAGAAGAGAAAGCTGAGAGGGAGATGAATTAGTTTCTAGATTTTGGAGTCTGCGCATAGTCCAATTTAAGCTTCACAAAAACCATGAGCAGTACAAATATGTTCCCATCTAATTGGTAAAGAGACTGAAACTAAGAGAGCTTCAGCCCATGCCCAAATCTACATGTTGCTAATAATAGTGAAGCCACAGCTCTTCCCTATAAATATATGTCAAATCCAATCTCACTAAAAATTTTATTAACACAAAATAAAATAATAGTACGATACTTCTGTTTATTAAAAAGTGTCAACTTAAAAATATCAGGGCAATATAGAATAAAATTTATTTATTATTTATTTGACAGAGAGAGAGACTGACAAAGAGAGGGAACACAAAAGGGAGTGTGGGAAAGGGAGAAGCAGGCTTCCTGCTGATCATGACCTGGGCCAAAGGCAGACACTTAACGAAATGAGACACCCAAGTGCCTGATACTTTTGTTTATTAAAAAGTGTCAACTGAGGGGCGTGTGAGTGGCTCAGTGGGTTAAAGAATCTGCCTTCAACTCAGGTCATGATCCCAGGGTCCTTGAATCAAGCCCCACATCAGGCTCTCTGCTCAATGGCAAGCCTGCTTCTCCCCCCGCCCCCGTACCCCTCCGCTTCTGCCTGCCTCTCTGCCTACTTGTGATCTCTGTCTGTCAAATTAATAAATAAAATCTTTTTTTCTTTATAAATTATTTATTTATTTATTTGACAGACAGAGCTCACAAGTAGGCAGAGAGGCAGGCAGAAAGAGAGGAGGAAACAGGCTCCCCGCTGAGCAGAGAGCCTGATGTGGGGCTCGATCCCAGGACTCTGGAATCATGACCTGAGCTGAAGGCAGAGGCTTTAACACCCTGAGCCACCCAGGCGTCCTAAATAAATAAAATCTTTTTAAAAAGTGTTAACTTAAAAAATATCAAAGCTCACATAAGTATTATAATGTCATTTATGAATTTAAAAAGGGATACAAATATAAATAAACATGGTATATACCTTTGATGAGTTCCGTTTACATTATTAAATTAATCATGAAGTTGGCAGCATAGAAAATTTTTTGGTATAAGTGTTAAGTTAAAAATAAGATATTACAGAGTGGAGGGCCCAGATATGGACCCTCAACTCTATGGTCAAATAATCTTTGACAAAACAGGAAAAAATATACAATGGAAAAAAGACAGTCTCTTCAATAAATGGTGCTGGGAAAACTGGACAGCAATATGTAGAAGAATGAAACTCGACCATTCTCTTACACCGTACACAAAGATAAACTCACAATGGATAAAAGACCTCAACGTGAGACAGGAATCCATCAGAATCCTAGAGGAGAACATAGGCAGTTACCTCTTCGATATCAGCCATAGCAACTTCTTTCAAGATATGTCTTCAAAGGCAAAGGAAACAAAAGCAAAAATGAACTTTTGGGACTTCATCAAGATCAAAAGATTCTGCACAGCAAAGGAAACAGTCAACAAAACAAAGAGGCAACCCACGGAATGGAAGAAGCTTTGTAAATGACAGTACAGACAAAAGGTTGATATCCAGGATCTATAAAGAACTCCTCAAACTCAACACACACAAAACAGATAATCATATCAAAAAATGGGCAGAAGATATGAACAGACACTTCTCCAATGAAGACATACAAATGACTATCAGACACATGAAAAAATGTTCATCATCACTAGCCATCAGGGAGATTCAGATTAAAACCACATTGAGATACCACCTGACACCAGTTAGAATGGCCAAAATGAGCAAGACAGGAAACAACGTGTGTTGGAGAGGATGTGGAGAAAGGGGAACCCTCTTCCACTGTTGGTGGGAATGCAAGTTGGTGCAGCCACTTTGGAGAACAGTGTGGAGATTCCTGAAGAAATTAAGAATAGAGCTTCCCTATGACCCTGCAATTGCACTGCTGGGTATTTGCCCCAAAGATACAGATGTGGTGAAAAGAAGGGCCATCTGTACCCCAATGTTTATAGAAGCAATGGCCACGGTCGTCAAACTGTGGAAAGAACCAAGATGCCCTTCAACGGATGAATGGATAAGGAAGATGTGGTACATATACTCCAGTATTATGCCTCCATCAGAAAGGATGAATACCCAACTTTTGTAGCAACATGGATGGGACTGGAAGAGATTATGCTGAGTGAAATAAGTCAAGCAGAGAGAGTCAAGTATCATATGGTCTCACTTATTTGTGGAGCATAACAAAGAACATGGAGGATATGGGGAGATGGAGAAGAGAAGGGAGCTGAGGGAAACTGGAAGGGGAGATGAACCATGAGAGACTATGGACTCTGAAAACAACCAGAGGGTTTTGAAGGGGTGGGGGGGGTGGGAGGTTGGGGAACCAGGTGGTGGGTAATAGGGAGGACAAGTACTGCATGGAGCACTGGGTGTGGTGCAAAAACAATGAACACTGTTATGCTGAAAATTTAAAAAAAAAAAAAAATTCATCGTGTAACCTCATCATGTAAAAAGAATAATAAACAAAAGTATGATAAAATAAATTATGTGCATATGGTGATTCTATATTCTAGTTCCCCAATTTCCTCTATTATGCATTTTTTCCAAAGTGAAATTTTAAGTGTCAACTTAAAAAATACATAAAAGCATGGCAAGAATCTCTTAGGTTAAAAAAAAATCTGTTAGTATTAATTTTTTTCCATTCCTTCTTTACCAAGGCAACATGCTCTCTTTTCCAACTTGAAATGTAATAAAGGCCACATGGGTTATTTTCATATTCTCTGCCAGCTGGCACAATGGGAACATAGATTCATATTTACACAAGGGAATTGGGGGCAAGTGGTGACAGAGACTGCTTTACACCAGAGATTGTTTGCTGCTGCTACTAATCGTCATTGTTAAAATTACTTCTACAGTGTGGGGTGCCTGGGTGGTTCAATGGGTTAAGCCTCTGCCTTTGGCTCAGGTCATGATCCCAGGGTCCTGGGATCGAGTCCCGCATCGGGCTCTCTGCTTAGCAGGGAGCCTGGTTCCCTTTCTCTCTCTCTCTCTCTCTCTTTCTCTCTCTGCCTACTTGTGATCTCTGTCAAATAAATAAAATCTTTAAAAAAACAAAAAGAAAGAATTCACTAAACACAGTACTTCTTTCTTAAGATTACAAGGAACTGCAATTTTCCTCTCACTTCGAAGTGGATATCCTGAGGATATTCTCAGCTGATACTTGACTGATAAGGCAGATTCTTCTCTTTTTGGAAAATGTATATATACACATTGTACCTATGTACCACATTTAATTCATTCATTAATGGACACTTCACTAGTTTCTGTCTTGGTGGTATTCATTGATGCTGCAACGAAAATGGGTGCAGATTCCTCTGTGAGGTAGTTATTTCATTTTCTTGGATGTGTATCTAGAAGTGGGACTTCTGGATCATATGGTATTGCTATTTTGAATTTATGGAGGAAATTCCATGCTGTTTTCCATGGTGGTTACAGCAATTTACATTCCCACCAACTGTACATAAGGGATTCCTTTTCTCCACATTCAAGCCAACATTTATTATCTCTTGTCTTTTTGACTATGGCCTTTCTAAGAGTTGTGAAGTGATGTCCTTTTTCATGTGAATTATTTTTTAAGATTTTATTTATTTATTTATTTATTTATTTTTATTTATAGAGCACAAGAGCAGGGGGAGAGGCAGAGAGAGAGGGAGAGAGAATCTCAAGCAGACTGTGCTGAGCATGGAACCTAACACAGAGCTGGATCTCACAACCTGAGATCATGACCTGAGCTGAAATCAGGAATCCGATGTTTATTGGACTGAACCACCTAGGCTCCCTCTCATTGTGGTTTTGATCTGCGTTTCCCTGATGATTGGTGATGATGAACATCTTTTCATATACACCAGCAGATCGTTTGTATGTCTTCTTTGGAAAAAAATGTCTATTCCAGTTTTCTGCCCATTTTTAAATCAGGTTATTTATATTTTGTTATTGAGTTACATGAGTTTGTCATATGTTTGGTATTAACCCCTTTCAGATATATGATTTGCAAATATTTTTCCTAGTCTGTAAGCTTTCATTTTCGTTTTGTTGATTATTTTACTTTTATTTATTTATTTATTTTTTGCTATGCAGAAGGTTTTTAGTTTGATGTAGTCCTGCTTGTTTATTTTGTTTTTGTTGCTTCTGCTTTTGGTGTCATATACAAAAAATTATTGTCAAGGCCAATATCAAAGAGCTTTTTCCCTACATTTTCTTTTTTTAAAGCTTTTATTTATTTATTTGAGAGAGGCAGAGAGAGTGAGAGAGAGAGAACTCAGCAAGGGGAGTGGCCGAGGGAGAAGCAGCAGCAGCAGATTCCCCACTGAGCACGGAGCCTGAGGTGGGACTCAATCCCAGGACCCTGGGATCATGACTCAAGCCAAAGGCAAATGCTTAACTAACTGAGCCACCCAGATGCCCTTCCCTACATTTTTTTCTGGGAGTTTTATTGTTTCAGGGCTTACATCTAAGTCTTCAATTCATTTTGTGTTAATATTTGTGATTTGTCCAATTTCTTTATTTTGCATATGAATATCCATTTTCCTAGCAACATTTATTAAACACTGCCCTTTCCCCTTTGAGTATTCTTAGCACCCTTTTTGAAAATTAGTTGACCACACGGGGGAGCTTTATTTCTGGGTTGTCAATTCTCTTTCATTTGTCTGTGTGTCTATTTTATGCCGGTACTGTAATGTTTGTATTATTATAGCTTTGTAATTAGTTCAAACTTTGGAAGTGTGGTGCCTCCAGTTTGTTTTTCTTTCTTAAGATTGTTTTGGCAGTTCAGGGTATTTTGAAGTTCGCTACAAATTTTAGTATTGTTTGTTCTATTTCTGTGAGAAATGTCATTGGAATTTTGATTGGGATTCCATTGAATCTATAGATGGCTTTGAATAGTATGGACATTTTAACAATGCTATTTCTTTGGTTGATGGTGTGTTACTTGAGCTCTGTGCTTTGAAACCAGTTTTTTCTTTTCTTTTCTTTTTTTTTTTTTGAAACCAGTTTAATGAGTCCTTTACTAAGGAGCTCCTGAAGGACTGCCCTGGCCAAGGAACCTCAATTCTTCAGTCTCTCAGAGACAACAGCTGGAGTTATAAGCCTATAAGGAAGGGAACTTCCTTACAGAGTTTGTCATATGTCACTTTGTCAAAGGAGACCAGGTTATTGAGCTTATCCTGAACTTTCTTTGCCTTTGGACACTTTTTCTTTGTGGTATTGGCTGATTTTCCAGCACCTTTCTTTTTCTTGTCATCCTTGGGTGGCATTGCAAATCTGGGAGACCAGTGGCTACTTCTACAGCTGGCTAAGATATCAGACAAAAAAACCATCCTTTGAGTTTTTGTAGTATCAAAATTGATACTCTTTTTTCATCTCATTTTATTTATTTGATTATATAAAATCCTCTTTTATATTTCATTTTATTATTTGAAACTTCTTTCTCTTTTTCTGAGTGTAGCTAAAGTTTTGTCAGTATTACTTATCTTTTCAAAAATCAGGTTTTAGTTTCATTGATATTTTCAGTTGGTTTTATGATCTTTATTTCATTTATTTATGTTCTGAATATTGTTATTTCCTTACTTCTGCTAAATTGAACTTAGCTTGTCATTATTATCTAGTTCATTGAGGTATAAAGTTAAGTTTTCTATTTCAGATCTTTCTTTTTTCTTAATATAGACATTTATCTCTGAAATTCCCTCTTAAACTACTTTTGCTGCATTCCATAAGTTTTGGCATATCATATTCCACTTTTGTTTTTTCAAGACTTTTTCCTTTTCATCTCTTCTTTGATCTGTTGGTTGTTCCAGAATGTATTATTTAATTTCCATGTATTTGTGAATTTTTCAATATTCATACTGTTTCATACTGTTTCATAACTAGTTTCATACTGTTGTGGTCAGTAAAGGTAAACTTGTTCATAAATTTGCAATGACTTGTTTTGTGATATAACATATGATCTGTTCTGGAGAATCATATACACTTGAGAGAAAAGTGTATTCTGATGCTGTTGGATGGAATTTCTATATATGTCTGTTAGGTCCATTTGTCTTAATTATAATTCAAGTCCAATGTTGCCTTATTGATTTTCTGTCTGGATTACTTTGTTGAAAGTGCTATATTACCACCCTCTACTATTATTGTGTTGTTGTCTATTTTCCCCTTCGAATCTCTGTCTATGCTTTTAATATATTTAGTTCTCTAAAGTTGTGTGCATGTATATTTGTAATTGTATATCCTCTTAATAAATTGAGCTCTTTATCATTGTATAATGAACTTCTTTGTCTCATTATAGCTTTGTGTTAAAGTCTTGTTTTTTTCTTATATAAGTGTAGTTACCTCTATTCTCTATTGGTTTTTCCTTGCATGGAATATCTTTTTCTAATCCCTTTACTTTCAGTCTTCATGTCTCTTTAAAGCTGAAATGAGTCTTCTGTAGGCAGCATATAGTTGGATCTTGTTTTTGTATCCAACAAACTACTTAATGACTTTAGATGGAGAATTTAGTCTATGTACACTTAAGTAATTATTCATAGCTAAGGACTTCCTAATACTATCTTCATAATTGGTTTTAGCTGTTTTATTTCACAAGGCCTGCCTTCTACTTCATATTCTTTCTTCTGTTTGATACATCTGTTGTTGATGGTCTCTGTTATATTTTTCATTTCATTCATTGTATCATTCAGCTCCAGAATTTCAGGCTCTTTTATATACTTTATGTGTCTCTGTTAAACTTCTAATTTTGTTATGTATTATTTTTCTAATTTAATTGCATTGTCTTCTTGTATTTTCCTGTAGCTTACTGAGTTTCCTTAAGACAAGTACTTTGAATTCTTTATCAAGGAAATTATAGATTTTCACCTTTTTTTTTTTTCTTTGCATGTCTTTGAGTTCAGTTACCAGCAAATTATTTTGGTCCTGCAAATACTCATTAACTCTCTGTCACAGTTCACTCCAACTGCTATGGAGAGCTCACCCAGGGAACTGGCCACAGGGTGGAGTGTATTGCCTGTGGGCCATTTGGGGGATCTACAGGTGAGGATTCCTAGTAGCTTGTGGGTGGGCTTCTTGATGAAGTCTGCAATATAGTAAATAAGACCTATGTCTCTTTAATTCCACTCTCCCAGCTGCTCCACATTCCTCAATCTCGCAGCCCACCTCAGTCATTTAGATCAGGGAAAGAAAGAAGTGGATCCATGGCAGAATACTGCAGAGTTGGGGAAGGCTGATGCTTACTTACATACTCTTGCGTTCCCTGGTGGGCATAAGTATTGTTTTCTGTATAACACTTATTATAGCAACAGTTATACTTTTACATTTGCTTGCAAGACTTTTTTCTCTTTTTCTATTTCAATAAACTATATCCTCCATGTGGGCTGGGATTTTGTCTGATTTACTCATAATTTTATCCACAGCACTTAATGCTGTGCTAAGTGGCATTTCTAATTCAAAACTTTTCTTATCTTGGAAGCAATTACAATATTCACTTTGCCAGATATCAGAGTTCAAAATTTAGTCAATAGTTCCCTTTGAGATGGTATTATAAATTCTTTTTTTAATTAGAGGATATCCATGAACTATAAAATGACTTTCCAAAGAGTTCTGCTGAGCATTAGTTCAACCATTAGCTCAAACTAAGTTTGAAAAAAAATCACGTAATATAGCACATCTTGGAGAATTTTACAGTGCTCATCCATGAGGAAATTTCCTACATACTTCATTGAGAAAGACTATTTAACTTCATTTATTCTACTGCAGAATATGATCTGCTAAACTCAAGTATGAATACTATAGGATTAATATTTGATGTACATTCTGGGAAAGGTGTTAATGGGAATTAAGTCAAAATCTATATGGAGAAAGGTGGTTACCAAGAGATGAATTAAGAAGATTTTTGAGTCAGGCGAGTAGATCTGGATTTAGGTCTCACCAATGATATCTACTTTTCATGTGAACTCAAGCAAATTGTCACCTCCGTGGACCACTTCTGTCCACTATTATATTACTCTTAAAGATCTCTTCATGAATTCAGGAGCTGTGGAAGCTACTGAAACCACTTGAGAGTTTCCTTTCGTCATGGACAAATATGTCACACATTACTCTTAAATATAGGCAGTGGGAGTTTGTTGAAGAAAATATTGTCTTATTGCAGAATGATAATAAGGGCAAGAAGCATGTGGGAAATTAATTTTTCCCTAGTTTGGATTCAATAAAAAACTCTATTTCGGCCTTATGTAAATCTATGTCCCCGAACTATATTGAACCTACATGAATTGATTATAAAATCAAAACTATTACTATATATCTCTACCTGTTCTTTTATTCTTTCTGCTTAATTTATAGAATTTAAATAGTGAATATTACTTTAAGATCTTTCTAAAGGAGTTACTCAAATCCTGCATACTTCTTCTTCCTTCCCTATTTCTCACTATATTCTTTAATTTTCTTTTTTTCTGTCTGAGAACTAATGAGCTTATTTTTATATCCTTGTAGAATTTTCCCTTGATCTAAAATACTCTTCTAATTCTTAATCTCTGTCATTATTTCAATGCCACACTTTAAAGTCTCCTTTTAATATTTGCATGTAATGAGGTGGAAAAGAAGTAGAACAAATGAATTTTACATGTCATTTCTCAGTTACTACAGAAATAACCATAGGAATTTAAACATCAAAATAATCCTGTGCCATATACATCACCTTAAAGCTATCCAAAGGATGGCATTAAATTTTTTTTCTTTTACATATAATGCTATGGTCTGAATGTTTGTGTCCCTCAAATTCATAAGTTGACATCCTAAAACACAGATTATGGTCCTAAGAGGTGGCATCTTTAGGAAATGCTAGGTCATGAGGGTGAAACCCTCAATAAGATTAGTCACTTACAGAAGATGTTCCAGAGAGATCTTTTATCCCTTCTGCCCTGTAAGGATACAACTAAAAGTCATACTTGGAACAGGACCTTCATCTGATCATGCTGGCACTCTGATCTTAAACTTCCTGCCATTGGAACTGTGAGCAATGTATACCTGTATTTATGAACTACTCAGTGTGTGTGTGTGTGTGTGTGTGTGTGTGTGTGTGTGTGTGTGTGTGTTGGATTTCTTTCCAGTTGTAGGAGTGCTAGATGCAAGGGAAGAATAGGAATTCCAAATTAAAAGGTATGGCAGAAACCCTTTAATTTGTCAAAGTCTAGAAGAATGAGAGCTACAGATAAAGGCAGACTTTGGCAACATTGGCAGCCAACCAGAGAGATTCTGTTTGTCATCATAGAACAGTATTTAAGAACAACAGCACTGAGAAAGAAAGGTACAACAGCTATACTTATGGATCTGGTGCCATAATGATATTACTCTTTGACACAAAACAGCAGATTTTGGAGAGAAGCAGAGTTACACCTAGAATGGAGGTTAAACTCTTGAGGGAATAAAAGCTTAAATGTAACATATGCCCCTATTCCCCAGCACACCTGATAACAAGTAAACACAGATAACTATACATTTACATTTTAGAAAACTGGGATGATTTTTTTAAAGTCAGATAGCAAAATCAGAAATCGTAACTAAAATTATGTATGCATTTAACTATGTAAAGTTAAATATTTAAGTACCACACAAATATAAATAATATCTATTTAGATAAGAGAGAAATGGAAAGTCAGCAAACATATACAAACTATATAAAAATGTAATAACATTCCTCATATATAAATTCATTAAAGATTTTAAAAAGATGAATAACAAGAAAATGGGTAAAAGGTATGACAAGGTCATTCATAAAATACAGATAAGAAAGTGAAACTGTTCAACTGCTTTAATAATCAAAGAACTTGCTCATTTCAATACTTTTCTCTGATACATAGGTACATCAAATCCTATGATGTCATGAGTATTACAAAGTATAGCAGTATTAACAAGAGAAGATTAAAATAGACATCCTAACAACATTTTACTTTCAATTGATTTTTGAGATACAAAATATATGGATAAAAAAGAAGTTTGGAAGCATACACAGCAACATGTTTCTTGATGAATTTAGAGTATATAACTCCAGATGGGATGATTATGGCTGGTTTCTATTTTTATTTATTTAATATTTCTAAGTTTTAAAAAATAATGCATATAAACCAATGTACCATACAGATTTGTAAATTTGAATGAAACTAATATACACTTTTAGATGGTTTCAATAAGAAATATAAATCAGAGCAGACATATGAGCCTAAATTGCTTTAACAAAAGTCATTTGAGATATATCATAAAAAATGTTACAGAGACTAGCTAGCTTTCCAAATTTATCTTGTTCAAAGATTAAAAATAAACCACACAAATGGTAATTGGCAAGCAACTGGATAAATACATTTCAGTATGCTCACATGATTGAATATTATATAGCAGCCAAATTGAATGAATAGAGCTATATTAAAGAATACAGATAAATATTTTCATTATATTACTGATGGAAAAAAGTAAATTACAGAGAGCTCTAAAAAACATGATATTTTTTATAAAGAGAAAACGATCTAAAACTAAGCAGGTTTTAGAAATATAATAACATGATTTTAAAAACTGTGGTATAGAAGAATAAAATCACAAACACAGAATGCAGAAGAGTGGGTAAGTATCTTATGTGTGTGTTGGGGCTGCCTAGATTGAGGAAGGAATAAAGAAATGGATGTAATTCCTTGCTAACTCTTATCTTGGGTGATGGGTACAAGGAAGTTTGTCAATTGTTGGTCAACAATCCATAGGGAACCTATATTTTATCCATTTGGGACTGTGTCATGAAACATTTATATGATAAATTTCAGTTTGTGCACAATAGGGCCACTTAAAATCAAAATTTAAATAAAGAACAATTCTGAGAATGAATAGTCATTCATTACACTATAAATTATTGGATATTTTTTGGAGGTCAGAAAAATGAGAAAGCATTTTTACTTCATTTTACAAAAGTATCCTCATTTTGTCAATACAGGTTGAAATAGAAAAGGAAAAACACAACAGATCATTGTCACTTAATCTAGCTGTGTATGAATGACAATGACAACTTTATCAAGAATTTAAACACAATACTTTGAAGATAGTCAGATTTTAAGTAGTCTAAAATATAATCAAAAGGCAAAAGAAGAAACTAAATCATCATCTCATTGACTAATAAAGAGACATTTGATACAATTTAATACATACATCAGGAAAACAAATTTATTTTTGAGCTGAAAACAATAAAATATTTGTACTTAAGGACAAATGTCAATGTATTCACTGATTTAAAAATTGGAAATGTTTACTTTTATTATGTATCTTAAAAGCATTCTAGAATATGTAAAAATACAAGATAAAGACTGGTATAACTTGTATACTATGTGTACCAACTATATAATTTAAGAAATAAAATGTTACTATCATTCTGGAGGCCTGCATATCACTCCCAGATTGCATTCCTCCCTCTATCATGAATTTGATGTTCAATATTGCCATGTATTTATTTACCCTTTTATGACATAAATACACCTGAATCATAATAGTGTCTGCCTGTTTGAACCTTATATTTCAACCTTATGTAAATGATAGATCATGACACTAAGAGTATCTTAAATGATTAGAAAAACAACATATATATATATTTCTATAAAAGTTTCTCTGTTGTGCTCTCTCTCTATATTTCAGCAACTTTTTTCTATTCAACATATTTTTCTGACAGTAATTCATACTGATAACTAAACATGTGTCCATTATTTTTCAGAGTCTAATGGCATTTTGTTACATATTCCGTTCATTGTCCTGTTGCTGAAATATTACCAGTAAAGTTGCTATTCTTGAAAACATTTTCTTAATATTGTATATGTCTAACATATAGGTCTTTAACATAGATATCTGAGTACAAGTCCTAAATTGTAATATAAACACAACTTCAGCTACATAGCAGTCTTTTTTCTCCCAAGGGCTATTAAATTTATACCTAAACCATTACTTTGTAAGAGTTCCTATTGTTCTGGGTTTTGTCAATACTTACTACTACCAGAATTTTTAGCTTTTAACGATCCAATAATGTTAAATTGTATCTCCATATGTTTTTTTTTAAAGATTTTATTTATTTATTTGATGGAGAGAGAGATCACAAGTAGCAATGAGACAGGGAAAGCAGTCTCCCTCCTGAGCAAAGAGCCCAATGCAGGGCTCAATCCCAGGTCCCTGAGATCATGACCTGAGCTGAAGACAGAGGCTTAACCCACTGAGCCACCCAGGTGCCCCATCTCCATATGCTTTTAATAACATTTAGTGATTAAACAAAAATTACATATTTTTACACTGAAAAATATATTTTCCTCTAAACTCTGTTTTAGCTGCATTCCACAAGTTATGTTAAGTATTCATTCAGCTTAAAAATATATTTAATTTATATTTTTTTTTAAATTTTTTATATATCTTTTTTTTAAATTTTTTATAAACATATAATGTATTTTTATCCCCAGGGGTACAGGTCTGTGAATCGCCAGGTTTACACACTTCACAGCACTCACCATAGCACATACCCTCCCCAATGTCCATAACCCTCCTCCCCCTCTCCCAACCCCACCTCCCCCCAGCAGCCCCCAGTTTGTTTTGTGCGATTAAGAGTCACTTATGGTTTGTCTCCCTCCCAATCCCATCTTGTTTCATTTGATTCAAATAAATCATGTATTAAAAAATAAATCATAATTTCTATTATGATTTATTTTTTAATACATGATTTATTTATTTTTAATTATGTTATGTTAATCACCATGCAGTACATCATTAGTTTTTGATGTAGTGTTCCAAGATTCATTGTTTATATATAACACTCAGTGCTCCATGCAAAACTGCCCTCCTTGATACCACCACCAGTGGGCTCACTCATCCCCCACCCCCCTTCCCTCTAAAACCCTCAGTTTGTTTCTTTGTTTCTTTTTTTTTTTTTTTAACTCTCAGTTTGTTTCTCAGAGTCCACAGTCTCTCATGGTTCGTCTCCCCCTCTTATTCCCCGCTTCACTTTTCCCTTCGTTCTCCTAATGTCCCCCATGTTATTCCTTATGTTCTACAACTAAGTGAAAACATATGATAATTGACTCTCTCTGCTTGACTTATTTCATTCAGCATAATCTCCTCCAGTCCCACCCATGTTGATGCAAAAGTTGGGTATTTATCCTTTCTGATGGCTGAGTAATATCCCATTGTATATATATATGGACCATATCTTCTTTATCCATTCCTCTGTTGAAGGACATCTTGGCTAGTTCTGCAGTTCGGCTGTTGTGAATATTGCTGCTATGAACATTGGGGTACAAATGGCCCTTCTTTTTACTCTTTATCTTTGGAATAAATATCCAGTAGTTCCATTGCAGGGTCATAGGGAAGCTCTATTTTTAATTTTTTGAGGAATCTCCGTACTGTTTTCCAAAGTGGCAGCACCTACTTGCATTCCCACCAACAGTGTAAAAGGGTTCCCCTTGCTCCACACCCTATCCAGCATTTGTTGTTTCTTGCCTTGTTAATTTTTGCCATTCTAACTGGTGTAAATTTGCATCTCAGTGTGGTTTTATTTTGAATTTCCCTGATAACTAATGATGATGAATATTTTTTCAAAACATGACTTATTTAGAAGTAGATGGCTTACTTTCATTTTTTTAGAACATTATCCTCTGTTTTATTATTATTATTTTTTACTATATTATCTTAGTCACCGTACAGCATGGTTTACTTTCAAATAATTTGTTGAAGATCTAATTATCTATTATTGACTTCTTGTTTACTTCCACTGGGGTCACATAAAATACTCTGTATGATTTTAGTTTCATTTTTTTGAAGATTTTATTTATTTATTTGACAGAAAGAGAGATCACAAGTAGTCAGAGAGGCAGGCAGAGAGAGAGGGGGAAGCAGGCTTCCTACTGAGCAGAGAGCCCGATATGGGGCTCCATCCCAGGACCCTGAGATCACGACCTGAGCCGAAGGCAGAGGCTTAACCCACTGAGCCACCCAGGCGCTCCTGATTTTAGTTTTTTTGAAATTTGTTGAAACTTTCTTTATGGCATGGCATATTATATGTACTGGTGAAGGGTTAATCTGGTAAATGGTCTATTTTTTCAAATGTTTGGTGCACACACATAAAGAATGTGCATTGTGTAAATGTGGGGCATAGGGTTCTACGTATGTAGAACGTTTGGCCAAGTTGGTTGATTGTATTTTTTAAATCTCTTATACTCTTACAGCTCTTTACTTGTTTTATTGGTTACTAACAGTGATGTATTAAAATATGCAGCTATGGCACTGAACTTACCTATTTTTGCTTTTAGTTCTGTAAATATTTGCTCTATATTTTTTGAGGCCCTGATGTTAGGTACATATAATGTTAGCACAGATGGTCAATTTTCAATGGTTTGACTTACAATTTTCAACCTTACACATGTGTGAAAATGATACACATTCACTAGAATCTACTTCAGATTTTTTAGTTTTCCTGGACTAGTGATATATCACACAATGCTCTCACTTGATGCCTGCCAGTGGCAGAAGCTGAAGCTCCCAGTCAGTTGCGTGAACAACTAAGCTGATACACTTAGAACTGGTCTGTCCCCATACATCCGTTCTGGTTTTCACTTTTAGTACAATATTTAGTAAATTGCATGAGCCTCACAATACTTTTGTATGATAGGCTTTACGTTGTTAGATAATTTTGCCCAGCTGTAGGCTAATGATAAATGTCCTGACTACATTTAAGGTAGGCTAGGTTAAGCTAAGCTATTTGGTATGTTAGATGTATTAAATGCATTTCAACTTACTATATTTCAACTCAAGATGGGTTTATAGGGATGTAACCCCATTACAAGTTGAGGAAGATTTGTATTATTAGGTTTTGCTGTGGCATTCACTCTTTTTGATTTAAAAAAAAAAAAAAGACACTCTTTATTTCCAGTAGTACTTGTTGCCTTAAATTCCTGTGCTCCTAACAAAACGCCATATAATATTCTTTTCCCATGATATAATCATTTTCCATCTTTTTCCTTCTAAATTTTCTCTGGCCATATTTATAAAGTGTGTCTCTTGTAAGCTGTATATATGTTGGCCTTTGATTATTACTTTTGGTCTCATTTTTTGAGTCTATACTGACAATCTTTTATTTCGACATTTTTTTCATTTACATTTAATAAAGTTGCTATTCGTGTGTTAAAGCCTAAAAATTAGTGATTTTATTTTCTTTTTGTCATATCTGCTCTTTTTTTCCTGTCTTTATCCTTTTAAAAGTTTTTATTTAAATCCCAGTTAGTTAACATACAGTGTAATATTAATTTCTGGTGTACAACATAGTGATTCAACAGTTCCATACAACACTCAATGACACCCATGATCCCCATTACCTATTTCACCTAACCCCACCCCACCCCCTCCCTTCTGGTAACTGTCAGTTTATTGGTTTCTCTCTTGCTCTTTTTCCCCCCAAGCCTGTTTGTTTTGTTTCTTCAATTCCACATATATGTGAAATCATAAGGTATCTGTCTTTCTCTGATTGACTTACTTCACTTAGCATAATACTTTCCCTTTTTTATCCTTTATTCCTGTCTTTTGAAGTGATCAAATATGGTTTTACAATTTTACCTTAATTTTTATGTATCTTTTAAGTTATAGATATTTTAAAATGTTTTTAGTGACTACCCTACAGATTTTGATGTGGCTACTCATTTTAGTACAGGCTACTTAAATTAGTACTTTTACCACTGGCTGAAATAAGCAAACATCCTGTAACAAAGTGAATGCATCCCCTTTCACCCTTGGCCGTGTTAGTGTTTTTGACAGTTAATTTTCATTTGCATATGTTATAAACTAATATCTGTGGAGGCATTAATATTACTTTTAGTTTATTCTGTCTTTAATTGCTTATGTTTGCTCGTTTTTAAAAATCTTTACTAGTTCTCTTCCTTGCTGCACTTGCACACTTGCATTTGGGGTCCTTTGTCTTCAGTCTGAAGGACTTCCTGTTAGTTTTTCCTAGAGCACATCTACTAGCAACACATAGACATATCTTGTTTTTAAATGTTTCAAAGTAAATGATTCGAATATTGAAGATTTCCTTTCACCACTTAAAAATATTATTCTCTCTTTTTTTTCTGATGAAAACTCAGTCATGAGGTTTATTATTCCTTCTCTGAAGAAAATATGTCTATTATCTCTGACTGCTTTTATGATTGCTTTTGTCTTTATTTCATATTTTGCAATGATGCACAGAGATGTAGTTGTTTATGTTTTGTTTTAAAAATTTTTTCTAGGGGTGTGATAAGCTTCTAGAATCTGTAAATTCATGTATTTGATCAGATTTTAAAAATATGGATCCACTATTTTTTTAAAATATTACTTCTGGGGCGCCTGGGTGGCTCAGCGGGTTAAAGCCTCTGCCTTCAGCTCAGGTCATGATCCCAGTGTCCTGGGATCGAGCCCCGCATCGGGCTCTCTGCTTGGCTGGGAGCCTGCTTCCTCCTCTCTCTCTCTCTCTGCCTGCCTCTCTGCCTACTTGTAATCTCTATCTGTCAAATAAATAAATCTTTAAAAAATAAATAAATAAATAAAATATTACTTCTGTCCCATTTGCTTCTCTCCTCGGATAGAGTTACACTTTCAATAAAACTTTTGATAGCATTCCACATCTCTTTCACCCTGTCACTTGTTTCTTTTATTTTCTAATTACTTTTTAACTGTACCTCAATTTGATTATTTTCTACTGACCTTTCTTAGTTTACTACTTTTCTACTGTGTTTTTTAACACTTCTAGCGAGTACTTATTTCAAACCTTTTATTTTTTTGCTTGTAAAATGCCATTTTGATTTTTTCATAGATTCCAGTTCTCTGTTGATATTCTTTAGCTCTTCATCTATGTTGCATCTTTAGCTCTTCATCTATGTTGCATCTTTTTCCCTATTATCTTAAATATGCCAAACATATATACTTAAAATTTCTCATCTGTTAATTTCAATATGTGAAAACCTTAGGGTCTTTAAAAAAAATCTGCTTTTTTCCTTGGTTTCCAGTCATTTTGAATTTTAGTATGACTCATCTATTTTTTTCACTTATACGTTTTATATTATTGATACATTTTTATTTTATTCACAGATATTGCCGGTTAGAAATTTTAGAATCTCTGCACATCATTATATTCCCACTTAAGAATGTGATTTTTTTTAATTTGTTTGTTTGTTTTATGGCAGGCAGATAGAGCACCATATTCACCGTGATCCTATCAAAGGTTGGTTTCAGGTGTCATGAGAACTCCATTATAATTTTGCCCTTACTCTTAAGTTGTGGGTCATAATTTGAGGACATGGCCCTGTCTTCAGGGTCATGGTCCTTCTTGTAACTTACATAAAAGCTCAGTATGTTTGCAAGATATCTGCATTTACCTGAGGCTTGAAATCTAGGCTTCTTAATTTTCAGATCATGTCCCTATTGTAAGCAATGCTCACCTCTCTAGCCTCCAGGTGTCTTTTTCCATTTGTTTTTTCTTTCTTTCTCTCTCTCTCTTTTTTTTTTTTTTAAGATTTTATTTATTCTTTTGAAAGAGAGAGAGAGAGATCACAAGTAGGCAGAACAGCAGGCAAAGAGAGAGGGGGAATCAGGCTCCCACTGAGCAGCAGGCCTGATGCAGGGCTCAACCCAAGGACCCTGAGATCATGACCTGAGCCAAAGGCAGAGATTTAACCCATTGAACCACCCAGGCACCCAGCTTTATACTTCAGTGCATGGGTTAGTCCAGTATGAGCTGTTACTTCTTGGTCCAATTGCACTTCTATAAATTTCAGTTTTTCCAGTTATATTAGAAAATGTTTTAGAGTTTTTCCCATTTAGAATCCCATCCAGATTTCTGCATTGTGATTTGTTTTAGATCTTACTTACCTTTTAAACTATAGGAGTTTCTCTACTTTTTCCCCTCCCCAAACAGTGATCTTTCAGAAAGTCTAGGACATTAATCTTACAGAATGTCTCAAGAGTCTAGAAGTGTCGGTTTGTTTCCTCTTGACATCTTTCAACATTCCATAACCCTAGTATTACTTATAAATTATAATTTTTAAGTCTTATTTATGTACATAGTTAATTGTTTTGACCAGGGGAGTTCATAGCTGACACTGTATCGTTCCTTTTGTCCCATACCAACTGATGCTATTTGAATGCTTAGTTACAGAAGTACTGCCAAATCCCTCCTTGGTAAAACTACATTCTTCTCTTTGCTACTTTCTTTGCAGGATTTGAGTTGATGTTTCATTACCTCTGATTTAAAATTTTTCTGAGTAAATTAAAAAAACTTTAGGCATATCGTATGTGCAAGTAAGTGCAGAAGTTATGCTTGTACAGAAATCATTTTTAAAATATGTGAACATGCCTATTTAACCACCATCAAAATCAAGTCATAGAATATTACCAGCACTTCAGAAACATTCTTCCTGTCTTCCAGTTATTCATCCTAAACATTACCATATTCAAATTTCTGTCACTATTGGTTATCTATGCCTGTTTTGAGTTTTTTACAAATGGGGTGAAACTGTCTTGCTTCTTTCACTCAAGGTCTAATTTGTGAAATTCATCTAAATTGTTGCTTTAAGCAATAGTCATGCTTTCCCCCCCATTTTTATAGAGTATTTCATTGTGTGAATAATGCAATTTATTTATTTTGTTCTTTAGAGACTTTGAGTTGTTCCTCTTTTTTTTGCCAATAATAAATAGCACTTCTATGAAATTCTTGTATATATATCTTCTGTTGACTTGTGTTTGTACTTCATTCAGCCATACATTTAGGAAGAAAACTCCTTGTTCATTGGCTGTGTGTGTGTTTAGATTAGTAGGTATTGGAAAATAATTTTTCAGATTGTTTTAAATAATAAATATGTACTCTTACTAACAAGGATAAAAATTCCAGCTGTTCCACATCTTTTTAAATTTTGGATGCTATAATGCAGTTTTATTTCTGGAACTTCCCACCAAATGAAAAACCAGAATAATCATAATCACCATAACAATCAAAAGTTGTCCCACACATTTCTATTCTTACTTTGGACAAAGTAACATCTCTGTTGATAACTACTAGACTATGCTTATGTTAGAAGGTCAAATAAAGCTAGGTGGGTACCTAGGGAATTTGCCCAAAGTTTAAGGCAACAGTGTAGGGCTCTTAACATAGTATAGCTTTTATTGCTATTTGATTTTACTCATCATATTGTATGTTAGTATTTGTCTAAGTCTGTCTCTACATTTGATTCCAAATTTCTTGAGTGGGCTTTATTTGCCACCGTGGCTGGTATAAAGTGACATTCAATAAATATTTGAGGATTGAAAGAATTTCTGGATGCATAATGCTTTAATTAATCAGAACTCTGGCATGGCAGGGAAAGAGAGAGATTAATAGTAGGATTCCTGATAGGAAAATAAGGAGGTTAAAAATTTTGCTCTCAGGAGGGTGAATAAAAGTTTGCGAGGTGAGAAAAGCCAGCCTCGGAAATCAAAATTGAGTTCAGAGGCCTTGAGTAGCCAAATTGTTCTGTCTTGAATAAAATGTTCTGTACTGAATGGAAAAGTCCCCATTTCACTTTGCTTAAAGCCATTGTGACCATTACCAAGATTAACCTGTTTTCAAAAAGAATTCATGTTGGTTTCCACATTACCTATTTTGAACAATAACACAATCTAACTATCAAGTGAAGTAATCTTATGTATTTTGATGGTTGATTATTCTTCTCAGAACCCTTATATGATAAATAATAATTTCCATTTTATAGGTGAGGAAAATCACTTATTGAGCTAGCATATTTTTGTGGATTTTTTGAAAATGTCTTTGCACTTTTTTAAGAGAAGAATGTCATCCACTTAGTCATGTGACAACTTAATTTACACCATACCCACATGAAATTTATGTTTCTTTTCTCCCCCTTTTACCTGTGAATTAACCAGTCACCGAGGTTATTTGAACCATACAGAGCCCTAAATCAGTTTTACTAAATTGTTTGACCTCTATTCTGGTGGTGAAGAAAACAACAGCAGTATATCTACCAGTGATGTGAAAAGCATCTTGGTATATCAGTGTTTGTGATAGCAATTTTAGAAAAAACAAAATAGCAAGTCATTTGGAAATAACCATGTGCTAAAATACAGCAATCTTTATTTATTACTATATAGGCAGCCACAGTTTTAAGTCTGTTTGATCAATTATGCTGCACTTCTTTCTCAAATAAAGAAATCTGTGTTATAGATTAAGACTTCAAGCTTCCCTCTTTAGTTAATTTTGATATTTGCAAATGGTGTTAGTCTCATTTTTACACCTGATGGTCCTTTTGCACAAATCTTACTTGTAGTATTTTAATTGTGTTTAGCACTCCAAATTTACTTTTCTTTTTATTGAAACATTTTTGATATTAATAACTATATAGCCATGGGAGATATGTGATTTTTGAGATTTATATATCATTGTTATCTTGTTATACTAGTTGAGTACTTGGATTTAGTTATTTTACTGCAACAGAATAGGTTGGAATTTTGGAGATCATTGTATTTGGAACACAATTATATAACAACAAGAGGTTGATTCAAATCTTTGGTCAAATACCATATATATTATATTAAAAATAAGATAATTTGTATTTGGAAACTACCTAAACAGGAAAAGTCAAATTTAGGATCTCACCGATAGGGGATATGGCACAGTTGTTTTCCATCTGTCACATGCTGGTTGAGTTTTACAAAGGTATGACTACATTAGAGAGAGTTTTGAGATCAGGAAAAAAAAGAAAAAGAAAAAAAAAGTCCTGGAACCATAACATGTGGAGTTCCAAGAATGTCAGAGAAAAATAATATTGTCTCTACATAATTTTTTGGAGCAAATATTGGATTTTGAAGTTATTATATCCAGATATAATGCTGTGTGGTGGCGGGCTTCTAAGGACTCTCCTGGTCAATTGTTTAGTGAACTGTATAAATGTACTATATAATTGTGACATAACAGTTAAGAAAAGGTCAACAACTAATATAGTGACTCATTTACCTTTAATGTTATATTATAAACATTTTGAAAATGCATATAAGTATTTTATAGGGTTTTTTAAAGTATTTTATTGTTTTAATCATAGCATAGATAGAGTTTAATATGTTGGCCTCTTCAAATAACATGTAATTATCATTGTAATACTGTTTGTATTTTTTAATTTAAATTTAATTAGCCAACATATAGTATATCATTAGTTTCAGATTTTGTGTTCAATAATTTACCAGTTTTACTGTTTATATTTTAAATCAACCTTGTAATGATACTGTCAACTCTTTCTCCGATCTTTCTTCTCCAAGAAAGACAGTGTATAAACTTCTCAAGTAGGAGTTTTGTTTTAATTTTCTTCTGTGTTACTCAAAGTCATTTGCACAATTTGTATTATCCTCATTAATGCGAATGGAGGAAGGAAGATGGTAATGAGAATCCAGCAGACCATCATTGTATGAACTATGTGTAACACAGCATGATAAATGTTGGAGGTAGAGAAAAGTTGGCCCTGATGTTTTGAAATTTGCAATTTAATGGCAAAGAGATATAAACAATATTACAAAGGAAAAATCAATATGCTAAAAAGAAGCCCAATTAAAATGATGTAGGCATAGTGGATGGTATTGCTAAAATCAGGGCAAATAGAGGAAGAAATAGAGAAAATTTCAGGAAAGAGGTGGTATGTGAGTTGAATCTGTAATAAGAATGAATAGGATTTCCAACAGGAGATATGAGAAAATGGGCCATCCAGGTGGTCAGAGAAAACTTTCCTTTTTCATTTTCTTAGATTACTTTAATTACAATTTCTGAAATAAAATAAAAATTATTAAGTAGTGAGATTCCATGGGTTCATGCCATTGTTTTAGATGGACAGTCACATTTCTGGATAGGAGTTTATTGGAATACTCTCAGCAAAAAAGGAATTAGGATTTTGAAGCACACTGTACATAAAAAAAGTGAAGATACATTATTACTCTATAATTAATACTATTTATTTCCCATAATTTAAAATCATCTATGAATTAGAATGCCAGAAAAGTAATTAAGCATGAAAAATTTGCTTTTTATTGACACAGTAAAAACTAAATGGAAAATTTTTCTTAATATTCCGTCTAGCTATAGTTTTTATTACTTTCAGAACACATTAACTATGTATTTAATCTGCATTTTGCTTTGTCCTATAGAGAGTTTCATAAGTTTTAAGTTTTCTTTCCATTATTATTTCCCCATTTGTTGTTTAGAAATAATTTACACATGAACTACATAATGCATAATTCTGGGGTGTGTATATATATATATATATATATATATATATATATAGTTAGAGTTATATGTAAAATTTAAAGTTTCATCTTTGCTTTATGGCATTATAATGAGACTCATTAATAATTACTCTAGGAACAAATTACTGGAATAAGAAATCATGCCTTGAGCAAAGAAATGCAGTAGGAAAAGAAGGAGAAAATGCTATTTGTTTGTTCATATCAGTAAGGAAATGCCATAGTGTAAAAAAAACTAACAAATTATAAAAGTATATATTTGAATAATTCATACGCATTGTATCTTAAACATTAACAAATGACTCAGTTGAAAATCCTTAAATAATTAAAAACATTCTTCCTCAAACTTTAAAAATATTTACATACGCCTATAAATTTAAGACTGCTGGTACCTACAACTTACCTGTATTTAATTATCTATTTGTGCTTTTTCTTTCTTTTTTTTTGGCCTGAAAACAATCATCTCAAATTGATTGGATTTATATCATTCCTAAGTTTGATAGTATATGATTTGTGAACCTTTTTAATTCTACATTTTGTCAGTAATTTGATGGCATAGAATGTGCTGTCATTTGCAATTAAGCAAATGTGCAAAAAGTTTATTATCACTGTCATATTTATAAAATCTCATTGTGGGAATATTTAATGGTTATATGATCTCTCTCCAATTATATATATTATCATTGCACTGATTATGTTGGCTCTAAACTATCACCCATCTTAAAAACTTTTTGAAAATAACATTACCAAATATAAGAATATTATCAATGGTGGAAAGAAAAATATGTGTAAAGAGTATAAATTTATAAATTAATATTTCTCTATAAAGGTATTGTGCCTGTATTCTCTAGCCATTTATTTATATGTTCACTGAACAGAAATATTAGGTTCCTATTCTATATATGGAAAAGACTAGCAATCAGCAATAGAATAAATGAGTTGTAGGCCCTCCCTGAGAGTTTGCAATCTCTTGCCTTAGATAAACGTATACATAAATATTTATGGTAAAATGTGGTCAGCATTATTATTATTTTTTTGTGGTCAGTATTATTACAAAGATGCGACTAAAGCACTAAACATACAGAGAAGGAACATTCAAAATGTATGTTATTAAGACAATACTATTGCAAGAGTGGTTCGTGGGGGTGAAATACATGTTGTTTCTCCACTGTGTCATCAGAGTTCCAAATGTTGAGGGGAATCCTCGAGTTTCTTTAATCCAATACAGGGTAACGGATAGGTTGTTTTCATTGCATCATGGTCACTGTCAGAGAGTTTTTTGTTTTTTGTTTTTAACATATAACGTATTATTTGTTTCAGGGGTACAGTTCTGTGGATCATCAGTCTTAACAATTCACAGCACTCACCATAGCACATATGCTCCCCAATGTCCATCACCCAACCGCCCCATCCCATCCACCTCCCCAGCAGTCCTCTTAATGTCAGAGAGTTTTTATAGTCTTATTGTTGAGAATCCTCAGGCTTGTCCTATCTCTCATGTAGAAATTAAGCCCACTTTATCTGAAAATCATAATGGACTCCATGATCCCAAACAAAGCCAACAGATCCTGCATTTGACTCATCAGGGGATCAGGGATTTCTTTTGGAGATGGAGATCAAATAGCACATTTGTCTTTTCTCTCCCATACTCCATCTGTTGCTTATCCTCCTGCTTTACATGCAAACTCTGCCTGCCCTGGAAGCTGGCAAAGTTTCACCAACAGGGACATTGTTCAAGGAAAAAAAAAAACTCAATTCCAGCAGGCACTATGCCATTACTGAAGACTTATGCAACTTAATAAATTCATTTTCAAGCCACTTTGTAGGACAGGGACAAATGTGCATCCTTCCTACTTTATCTAACCACATACATGTATGTATATATTTGGAATGCATGCACATGTATGTGTGTATGTGATTCCATAATCTTTTTTCTCAACTGACTTATTCAAGAATATAAGTTCACTCACATCAGAGATCTTGATAAATGATATTTCAAGTGACATTAGAATATTCTGCAATGCAAGGTGCTTGTTAATAAATTGTTTCATTTCTGCCCCATGTACTCTTTCCTATTTGCCTTAATGTCAATTTCAATATTCCCTATTGAGAGTGAAATTGATGTAAAATGTAAGATTTATGATTTAATTTTTGTAACCTAATTGCTGAATTGGAAGGTACTTGGTATTTATAATGTGCCAAATTTAAAAATAACTAGAACATATTTTTTGTGTCAGATCAATTATTCTTAATGAAAGTGTATATACTTACAGTACTTAACCCTTCATTTGTGAAGATCATATTGTTACTCTGGAAGATAACCCAGAAAGAATGAAAGGAGGCAAGATAATTTTTGGAAAATGTGCAGGTTCAGTGCCTGTGGGAAGCCTGAAATCACAATCACTACATAGCAAGAAGGTTGATCAGCAGGTCTTGGGGAGTTGCTAAGCAGTTAAAGTCAATGTTTCTCAGGACAGCCTTGGGCTAGTAATAACAAGATTGGGTACTGTGATAATGCAATTTGTTCAGCTGATAGAAATGATACGGAGTTATCTGTGGTTAATCTATAGGCCTAGGCATTTGGGACAGTGAAGGATCATGGAGGGCACAGAACACATATATGGAATGGCTTCCAATTACGTGCAGAGAAAATTCAAGTTGATGTCTTTAAAGGAAGGCTTAGTGAGAGGGTAAATGTTCTTACAAAGAATTCCATAGTTGTTTAAAAAGAAAACAGGAATGGGAAAAGAAGACCTAAGGAAATGCAGTACAGAGTAAAGGGAGAAATATAATTAAATCAATGATCAGAAGGAACTCTGCAAATGGACCTGTGCACATTAAAATGATTCAGAAATTGTCTCTATCCTCAAGAATTTGTAAGTTAATGAATAATACACACACACATATAGGAGTATCTTGGTCTGTTTGTGCTGCTATGACAAAAATACCATTGACTAAGTGGTTTCAGCTACAGAAATTTATTTTGTGTGTGTGTGTGTGTGTAGGGGAGGGGAGATTTTAAAAAAAAGGGTTATATAAAGCATATAACATTTTGCTACATTTGAAAAATGATAGGTATTTGGAGAAGGAATGTAGGCATAAAGAGGTAAATAATGAAACTCGTTCCCCAGAACTGATCAAAGGGGACAAGGTATGAGGATGATCAATGTAGAGATTGCAGGCAAGGAGTAGGATTCAATACATCTTGCTTTCCTGGGTTTAGGTCTGATGCCATGTCGAGTCTCAAGTGGGAGTAAGTGTGCATATTAGTCATTTAAAGTCTTGCTGCTATGAATAAAAAGGGAATAATGTTAAAAGCCAAGCAGACCATTACAATTTTCGAAATTTACAAAGCAACACACTTTATAGCAATTACATATCCTCAGGGGACAGGAACATACCTTTGAAAGGGCCTAAAATTCTGGTTGCTTATAATATTTCTTTGAGTTATTTTTTATAGACTAGAATACCCAGTTACCCAAGATGGTAATTAATATTTATTTATCTTTTTTAGTTAATCATTTTTATTAACATATAATGTATCATTTGCCCCAGGGGTACAGGTCTGTGAATTGTCAGGCTTACACACTTCATAGCACTCGCCATATCACATACCCTCCCCAATGTTCATAACCCCACCACACTCTCAAAACCCCCCCATCCCCTCAGCAACCTCCAGTTTGTTTTCTGAGATTAAGAGTCCCTTATGGTTTGCCTCCCTCCCGATCCCATCTTGTTTCATTTTTTTCCTTCCCTATCCCCCAAGTCCCCCACTCTGCCTCTCAAATTCCTCATATCAGGGAGATCATATGATAACTGTCTTTCTCTGATTGACTTATTTCGCTCAGCATAATACCCTCTAGTTCCATCCACATCATTGTAAGTGGCAAGATTTCATTTCTTTTGATGGCTGCATAGTATTCCATTATATATATACACACACACACAAACATACCACATCTTGTTTATCCATTCATCTGTTGATGGACATCTAGACTCTTTCCATAGTTTGGCTATTGTGGACATTGTTGCTATAAACATTCCAGTGCATGTGGCCCTTCGGATCACTACATTTGTATCTTTAGGGTAAATACCCAGTAGTACAATTGCTGGGTCATAGGGTAGTTCTATTTTCAACTTTCTGAGGAACCTCCATGCTGTTTTCCAGAGTGGCTGCACCAGCTTGCATTCCCACCAACAATGTAGGAGGGTTCCCCTTACTCTGCATTCTTGCCAACACCTGTCGTTTCCTGACTTGTTAATTTTAGCCATTCTGACTGATGTGAGGTGGTATCTCATCGTGGTTTTGATTTGTTTTTCCCTGATGCCAAGTGATGTGGAGCACTTTTTCATGTGTCTGTTCGCCATCTGGATGCCTTCTTTGCAGAAATGTCTGTTCATGTCCTCTGCCCATTTCTTGATTGGATTATTTGTTCTTTGGGTGTTGAGTTTGATAAGTTTTTTATAGATTTCAAATACTAGCCCTTTATCTGATATGTCATTTGTGAATATCTTCTCCCATTCTGTCAGTTGTCCTTTGGTTTTGTTGACTGTTTCCTTTGCTGTGCAAAAGCTTGTGATCTTGATGACATTTTTGCCCTTGCTTCCCTTGCCTTTGGCAATGTTTCTAGGTAGAAGTTGCTGTGGCTGAGGTCAAAGAGGTTGCTGCCTATGTTCTCCTCAAGGATTCTGATGGATTCCTGTCTCACATTGAGGTTTTTCATCCATTTTAGCCTATTTTTGCATATAGCGTAAGGAAATGGTCCAGTTTCATTCTTTTGCATGAGGTTGTCCAATTTTCCCAATACCATTTGTTGAAGAGACTGTCTTTTCTCCATTGGACATTCTTTCCTGCTTTGTTGAACAATAGTTGACCATAGAGTTGAGGGTCCATTTCTGGGCTCTCTATTTTGTTCCGTGGATCTATGTGTCTGTTTTTGAGCCAGTACCATACTGTCTTGATGATGAGAGCTTTGTAATAGAGCTTGAAGTCTGGAATTGTGATGTCACCAACTTTGACTTTCTTTTTCAACATTCCTCTGGATATTTAGGGTCTTTTCTGGTTCCATATGAATTTTAGGGTTATTTGTTCCATTTATTTGAAAAAAAAATTGATGGTATTTTTGATAGGGATTGCATTAAATGTGTAGTTTGCTTTAGGTAGTATAGACATTTGCACAATATTTCTTCTTCCAATCCATGAGCATGGAACATTTTTCCATTTCCTTTTGTCTTCCTCAGTTTCTTTCATGAGTACTTTATAGTTTTATGAGTACAGATTCTTTGCCTTTTTGGTGAGGTTTATTCCTAGGTATCTTATGGTCTTGGGTGCAATTGAGGTCAGCATCTTAATTTCTCTTTATTCTGTCTTGTTGGTGTATAGAAATGCAACTGATTTCTGCTCATTGATTTTATATCCTGACACTTTACTGAATTCCTGTACAAGTTCTAGCAGTTTTGGAGTGGCGTCTTTTGGGTTTTCCTCATAAAGTGGACTGGTGAATAGAACAGAGCCACCCACTTGATTTTGGGTGTATTTTGGTCTCTTGGAAGAAACTACCTCCCAAAGTTTTGAAGAAAGAAAAACTTTTACACACACACACACACACACACACAAACAGACACGCACGCACTAAGGGTAAAACGATGAATGGATGGAATATGACTTAAAGATAAAAATTAAAAAAAATTCTAAAAAATGGATTGATGAGATAAGTTGATAAGTTGTTTGGAAAAATAAAGAAAAGAAAAAGGGGGGGATGCAAGAATGTGCTCAGGCTGGAGACTAGAACAAAGCCCTGTCCTAGATTTAAGGTATGTTTTAGGGTATATTTTGATCTATTAGAAGAAATTGTATCCCAAAATTTTTTAGAAAAAATCCCTATATCTATACAAAAAATAAGGTTAAATACATGAAGGATAAAATATGACTTAATAATGAAGGTTTAAAAAGATGCTGTTTAGAAAGGTATTGTTAAGATAAACTAGTTAAGAAAACGTTAAAAGAGGAAAGAGGAAAAGTTAAAGGAATTAGAATAAGGAAAAGAAGTAAAATTAAAAAAATTTAAAATAACTTCACAAGATTAAATGTTCATGGGGAGAAAGCCATGGATTCCATGCTTTGTTTGCCCCTCCTCTGAAATTCTGCTATTCTCCTTGATCAGTGAGCTTGGTCTTGGCTGGATGTTCTTGCTGATTTTCTGGGGGAGGACCCTGTTGTCATGATTCTCAAATGTCTTTGCCCGAGGTGGAATTACTCTATCCTTGCCAAAGTCCAGGCTAAAAAAATCTGCTCTTGGGAGTTTTTTTTCCCTGAACACTTTCCGTGGAGCTCTAAAGAACAGTAAGAAAAATGGCGGCCTCCCAATCTCCAGGCTGGAGGAGCCAAGAGCTTGGGGCCCCACTCCTCAGGGCATCCTCAGAGAAAAGGGGTCAATCTCTCCCATCTCCTGGGTCTCCAGCCCCGCTGGGTGAGCCAGGCTCACCTGCCTGGGACCGAGCATTTATGTCTCTGGTGCACAGCCGCATTTGGAGTCTCCAAACCCAGCAGATTCCTGCCTCCAGAGGAGGAAGGTGAGTGCCCCTGTATCTACTACTTGTGGGGTCCCTGCTCAAAGAGCAGTGGCCCGACTTTGCCATAGATCATGGTTTAAGGTCACCCCAAGCCGAGAGCTCACTCCTTGGCTCTGTCTCTGTAGTCAGCTTCCCAGCTCTGATACCTGAGATCTCTGCCACACTGAGACATCCCTGTCTTTCTTTGACCCTACAGGACCTGAGCCCACACTGTCCCTGTGAAGGCTCCACCCCCCACTTAGCCTGTGGAGCGATGTCCCTCCATGGAGCAGACTTCTAAAAGTTCTGATTTTGTGCTCTACTGCTCCACCACTTGCCGGGAGCTGACCCCTGCCCCGGTGGTCTATCATCCAGTCACCTCAGATTCACTTCTCTGCACATCTTACCTTTCAGAAAGTGGTCAATTTTCTGTTCCTGGAATTGCTGCTCTTCTTCTCTTAGATCTCCTGTTGACTTTGTAGGTGTTCAGAATGTTTTGATAACTATCTAGTTGAACTCCTGCAATCTGATTTCATTTTAGTCCACTACTCCTCTGCCATCTTGCCTTTCTCTAATATTTATTTATCTTGATTTTTTTTCTATCAGTTTTGAAGAAGTGATGAGGAAAAGAAAGCTAAGCTAGAAATTCTTTTTTTTTTTTAAAGATTTTATTTACTTATTTGACAGAGATCACAAGTAGGCAGAGAGTCAGGAAAGAGAGGGGGGAAGCAGGCTCCCTGCTGAGCAGAGAGCCCAATGTGGGGCTCGTTCCAGGACCCTGGGATCATGACCTGAGGCAAAGGCTAAGGCTTAACCCACTGAGCCACCCAGGTGCCCCTAAGATAGAAATTCTTGACTTATTTTCCAAGTATCTATTTAACATCCAATTATGAGAAAGCACACTAATTGTCAATATAAAATTAGCCTCTCTCTGAGTATTTGTAATAAATAACCAATACATTGTTAAGAGTATACAAAAACATTTAAGATTGCCCTAAAATTTTTGAGTTTAGCCAAACTCTTAGTTAAAGCAAATGAGCCAAGACTTGAAGAAGAAGAAGAAAAAGAAGAAGAAGAAATCAATTTTAACTGCCATGTTCTCCTTATTTGGTTCAAAAAGATCTGAATAAAACTGTTGAAGCTTGAGTTTTAGTACAAAAAATAGACTTTGGTATCTGATACCATCACCTATGAACTATGATCTTATGTGAGGGATTTGTCTAACCATGAGAATGAAGGTGTATTTGTTACCTATTTATGTGTAACAAATTACTTCCAATTTTAGCAGTACTTATTTTTTCATAATTTCTGTGACTGAGGAATCTGCATATGGTTTCTCAAATTCTCTCACAAGGCTGAAATCAAATTAGTGGCCATGGCTGCAGTCATTTCAAGACCCAACTGGTGGAGGATTATTTTCAAGATGATTCCCCTGGGGGGTGCCTGGCTGGCTCAGTCAGTAGAGCATACACCTCTTCATCCTCCGGGCTGTGAGATCGAGTGTCACATTGGATATAGAGACTACTTAAAAATAAAATCTTAAACAAGAAATGAATCACATGGTTTTTGATGGACCCCAGGAGATACATTTGTGAGGTCACTCACATGGTTGTGGTAGACATCAGGTCTTTGCTGGCCTTTAGCTGGGAGCCTTCCTCAGTTTATTTCTTGCCATACAGGCTTCTGCATAGGACAGCTAAAAATATGGCAGCTTCCTTCCTTCTGAACAAGCGATTAAGTGAGTAAGAGAGATCTAAATGTGTGACAGGATCCATCAAAATCTTCGAGGAGAACATAGGCAGCAACCTCTTCAGCTTTGGCTGCAGCAACTTCTTCCTCAACACATTGCCAAAGGCAAGGGAAGCAAGGGCAAAAATGAACTATTGATACTTCATCAAGATAAAAACCTTTTGCACAGCAAAGGAAACAGTCAACAAAACCAAAAGGCAGCCAAAAGAATGGGAGAAAATATTTGGAAATTACATATCAGAGAAAGGGGTAGTACCCAAAATCTATAAAGAACTTATCAAACTCAACACCCAAGCAACAAATAATCTAATCAAGAAATGGGCAGAAGACATGAACAGATATTTCTCCAAAGAAGACATTCAGATGATCAAGAGATGCATGAGAAGATGCTCAACATCACTTGGCATCAGGGAAATACAAATGAAAACCACAATGAGATACCACCTCACACCAGTAAGAATGGTTAAAATTAACAATTCAGGAAACAACAGGTGTTGGCAAGGATGTGGAGAGAGGGGAACCCTCCTACGCTGTTGGTTTGGATGCAAGCTGGTGCAGCCACTCTGGACAACAGCATGGAGGTTCTTCAGAAAGTTGAAAATAGAGCTACCCTATGACTCAGCAAGTGCACTACTAGGTATTTATCCCAAAGATACAAATGTAGTAATCCAAAGTGGAACAGACACCCTAATGTCTATAGCAGCAATGTCCATAATAGCCAAACTTTGGAAAAAGCCCAGATGTCTATTGACAGAAGAATGAATAAAAAAGTATGATATATATGTATATATATAATCACACCTTCCATATTTTATATATATATGAATATTTTCATGTATATGAATATAAAAAATTATATGAATATTATGCAGCCATAAAAAATGAAATCTTGATTTTCAAGGACAGGGATGGAACTAGTGTATTATGCTAAGTGAAATAAGTCAGTCAGAGAAAGACAATTATCATATGATCTCACTGATATGTGGTATTTGAGAAACAGGGCAGAAGATCATAGGGAAAGAGAGGGGAAAAAATGAAACAAGAAGAAACCAGAGATGGAGACAAACATAAGAGACTATTAATCTCAGGAAACAAACTGAGGGTTGCTGTAGAGGAGGGGGTGGGAGGGAGGGGTGGCTGGGTCATGGACATTGGTGAAGGTATGTGCTATGGTGAGTGCTGTGAATTGTGTAAGATTGATGAATCACAGACCTCTACCCCTGAAACAAATAATAATACATGATATGTTAATAATAGTAGTATAATAAATAAAAATATTTAAAAAGAGAATAAAGGAGATAACCCAAGACAGATCTTGGAAATAATGTCCCATCATTTTTGCTCTTTTCTATTCATTAGATGTGAGTCACTAGGTTCAGCCTACACTCAAGGGAGAGTTAAGAAGTGAGATCATTGATTGAGAGACATTTTAGAAGCTACCTATTATAGTCTGGATTTGCTTTTTAATTTCTTAAAAAAAAAACACACCCTCCAAAATCCCATTAAATGGTCATGTAACTTATAAAATAAACTATTTTATTTACCCTCAAGTTTTTAGTTTTCTGTATTTATTTTAATGAACATACAATATTTCTTGTTTATAAAAAACAAGAACACTTCAAATAAAGGTATTTAGTATATGGGTCTGTGCTCATTAAATGTATGAAAGGTAACACAAAATCTCCTCAAAACCTCTTTTTTTCATATGAAATTTATGACAGTAGGAAAAAAAAATGCTATACTTTAAAAGCCTGTATGAAACAGCAAATAGCCAAAGTCAAAGCAGCCCAGCTCTTCAGAGAGTATATTTTCGGGGAATATATTGGAGTTGCAATTTTATGTAAAATAAAATTGAGCTGTTCATAGTTTATCCTATTTGGATGACCCTATCAATATTTTTATATTGCAAATGCTAGATTATATAAGATACACAGTTAATTCTGTTTTTATCTACATTTGAAGAATAATTAAGATACTTAAAATCAGACAATCATAAATTCTGAGGAGGTAATTTGTTGAATGGTTTGGTATTTGTTCCCATGAGTAGACATCTATAGTATTGTGCAGAATTAGTAAAGGAAGGAATTCTTTGATCTGTTTTCAATATTTCTAAACCACTAATGGAAATTGCACATTTGTTGTGATTGAGCTGTATGGACTATTAGTTTCTTTACTTTGCCCACAATCATCTATTTAAATAAATTATGACAGGACTGGAGGAGATTATGCCTAGTGAAATAAGTCAAACAGAGAAAGACAATTATATGATTTCACATACTTATGGACTATAAGGAATAACATGGAGGACATTAGAAGAAGGAAAGGAATAGTGAATTGGGGGGAATCAGAGGGGGAGAAGAAGCATGAGAGACTGTAGAATCTGAGAAACAAACTGAGGGTTTTGGAGGGGAGGTATTGCATGGAGCACTGGGTGTGGTGCATAAACAATGAATCTTGAAACTGAAAAATAAAATGAAATAAAAACAATATGAAAATTATCAGATAAGAGGCTATTTTTAGCATATATTTGTGTATACATATATATTATATATGTATATAATGAATATATATATATATTCATTAATAGAAGTGGCCAAGATCTATAAAGAACTTTTCAAACTCAACACACACAAAACAGATAATCATATCAAAAAATGGGCAGAAGATATGAACAGACACTTCTCCAATGAAGACATACAAATGGCTATCAGACACATGAAAAAATGTTCATCATCACTAGCCATCAGGGAGATTCAAATTAAAACCACATTGAGATACCACCTGACACCAGTTAGAATGGCCAAAATGAGCAAGACAGGAAACAACGTGTGTTGGAGAGGATGTGGAGAAAGGGGAACCCTCTTCCACTGTTGGTGGGAATGCAAGTTGGTGCAGCCACTTTGGAGAACAGTGTGGAGATTCCTCAAGAAATTAAAAATAGAGCTTCCCTATGACCCTGCAATTGCACTGCTGGGTATTTACCCCAAAGATACAGATGGAGTGAAAAGAAGGGCCATCTGTACCCCAATGTTTATAGCAGCAATGGCCATGGTCACCAAACTGTGGAAAGAACCAAGATGCCCTTCAACGGATGAATGGATAAGGAAGATGTGGTCCATATACACTATGGAGTATTATACCTCCATCAGAAAGGATGAATACCCAACTTTTGTAGCAACATGGATGGGACTGGAAGAGATTATGCTGAGCGAAATAAGTCAAGCAGAGAGAGCCAAGTATCATATGGTTTTACTTATTTGTGGAGCACAACAAATAACATGGAGGACATGGGGAGATGGAGAGGAGATGGGAATTGAGGGAAATTGGAAGGAGAGGTGAACCATGAGAGACTATGGCCTCTGAAAAACAATCTGAGGGTTTTGAAGGGGCAGGGGGTGGGAGGTTCGGGGAGCCAGGTGGTGGGTATTAAGGAGGACACGTATTGCATGGAGCACTGGGTGTGGTGCAAAAACAATGAACACTGTTATGCTGAAAAGAAATAAAATAGAAGTGGCCAAATAAATTATTAATAAACTCAGTTTGACAAATGACATACTTAAATATTGGGAGTTTCAAAATATTGTGAAAAACAACCAGCTCAACCTTTAAATTTTACAAAGGAAGAAATTTTTTTTGTTGTTTGTTTATTTACAGCATAATAGTGTTCATTGTTTTGGCATCGCACCTAGTGTTCCATGAAGTACGTGCCCTCCCTATTACCCACAACCTGGTTCCCCAACCTCCCACCCCCCCCGCCCTTTCAAAACCCTCTGGTTGTTTTTCAGAGTCCATAGTCTCTCATGGTTCATCTCCCCTTCCAGTTTCCCTCAACTTCCTCTCCTCTCCATCTCCCCATGTCCTCCATGTTATTTGTTATGCTCCACAAATAAGTAAAACCATATGATACTTGACTCTCTCTGCTTGACTTATTTCGCTCAGCATAATCTCTTCCAGTCCCATCCATGTTGCTACAAAAGTTGGGTATGCATCCTTTCTGATGGAGGCATAATACTCCATTGTGTATATGGACCACATCTTCCTTATCCATTCATCCATTGAAGGGCATCTTGGTTCTTTCCACAGTTTGGCGACCATAGCCATTGCTGCAATAAACATTGGGGTACAGATGGCCCTTCTTAAAGGAAGAAAATTTAACCTAGCAATAAAACTGACTTCTTGCAAGACAGAACTACTTAGTTGTAAATTTGCTTCTATGACTACAACTTCTGATTATTTTCCCTCTCTTTAGACTGTAGGTTGACTTCATAGTTTCATCTAAATGGGGGTCAACTTTTCAAACAGAAAGAAAGGAAATAATATTCTTTATTTTAAAAAAAATTTGTTTATTTGAGGGAGAGAGAGCAAGCATGAGGGTTAGATAGAGGGAGAAGGAGAAGCAGACTCCCCACTGAATGGGGAGCCTAACACAGGGTGCCATCCTAGGCCCCCAGGATCATGACCTGAACCAAAAGCAGACACTAACCAACTGATCCACCCAGGTGCCCCAGAAATAATATCCTTTAACCAGGACAAACAGAAAGACAAGAATTTGTTGTCCCTGAGACATCAAGTGTCTTTCTACTTTTTATGCCAGGACCTTCTCTCAAGAGCCTGCAGAGATATGAAGGAAAATGTTAAGTAACAAAGCAAATAGTAATTAGCTAATGGACCAGCACCTTGGCTACCTGTCCTTAGGCAGGGTTTCTGGAAAGTATGTTGTAGATTTTCTATCTGAGCAGAATCCTTCATAGTGGTACATAATGACCACCTTGACATTGCACTTCCGTTTAAGTCATCATTAATGCTGTATGATATACATAGAAAAATTCACCAATTTTAGGTATCGTTAGATGAGTTGTGACAAATGTAGAAACTTACCATTACCCCAAAATTCCCTGTGTCCCTTTGAGGTCAATCCCCTACTCCCTATTCCTATAATGGTTGATGCCTTTTCTTTGCTTTGGTTTTACCTTTTCTAGAATTTGGTATAAATGTAATTATACCATGGAATGTCTTTTTTGTCTGGGTTCTTTTACTGATGTTATACTTTAGAGATTCTTCTGTATTGTTGTGGGTATCAGCCATTCTTCTCTTTTTATTAGTGGATAGTATTACATTACATGAATGTTCCAATACTTGTTTACCCATGTGTGCATTCATAAACAACTTGTGGTTTGTCCAGACCATTTTCCATTTACACAGTTACCTGCATTAGGAAATCTATGTCTTCATTTTTCTTGAGTAAATGTCTAGAAGGGGGTTTGATAAGTCATATGGTAAGTATCTATTTAATTTTATAAGAAAATTTACATTTGGAAATTGCCATTCCAAAATGATTCTGCCATTGTGAATTCTTACCAGCTATGTGGGAGAACTCTAATGATTTCACATCTTTACCAACACTTCGGTTGATTAGTCTTTTTACTTTTAAACATTTAATGCAGTACAATCTTTTTTTTTTTTCAAAGATTTTATTTATTTATTTAAGAGAGAGAATGAGAGAGAGCTCATGAGAAGGGAGAGGTCTGAGGGAGAAGCAAACTCCCTGCCGAGCAGGGAGCTGGATGTGGGACTTGATCCTGGGATTCTAGGATCATGACCTGAGCTGAAGGCAGTTGCTTAACCAACTGAGCTACCCAGGTGCCCCTAATGCAGTACGTTCTTAATGCCAAGGAAGATCATTTTTGTTCCAGGGGTGTAACTCTTGGGATTCTCTAAATACTCCATCAATGTCTCCTCTATCCAGGTGATGCCTTTGTTCTTGTTGACATCTATGTAAGAAAATCCAGAAGCCTGACCTATCTTCTGCCCAAATAAACCATAGATATTTGTTTTTTTTTAATTTTTTAAGATTTCTTATTTATTTATTTGACAGAGAGAGATCACAAGTAGGCAGAGAGGCAGGCAGAGAGAGTGAGAGGGAAGCAGGCTCCCTGCCGAGCAGAGAGCCCGATGCGGGACTTGATCCCAGGACCCTGAGATCATGACCTGAGCCGAAGACAGCGGCTTAAACCACTGAGCCACCCAGGCGCCCTAAACCATAGATATTTGATCCAGTTTTATGTTAACCTCACTTTTCCACAGTATAGCACTGGGCACACATCTGGACAAAAATCTTCTTGCCCTTTTAGACATCACCCATTTTTTTTTAAGTTTTTATTTAAATTCCAGTTAGTTAACATACAGTGTTATATTAGTTAGGTGTAGAATTTAGTGATTCAGCTCTTCCATACAACACCCAGTGCTCATTACAAGTGCACTTCTTAATCCCCATCACCTTTAACCACCCTCTGGTAACCATCAATTTGTTCTCTATAGTTAAGAGTCTGATTCTTAGTTTGCCTCTCTTTTTTCCCCTATGTTCATTTGTTTTGTTTCAAATACCATATGAGTTCACTCATATGTGGAAATTAAGAAACAAAACATCACCCATTTTTAAATTGCTCTTTGTCGAGCCTGAAATGAGGGTGCTCACTCATAAGCTGCTAAATTTTTATTTTCTTCTTTTAAATTTTTCTGTTTTATTTATAGAAGTTTTATATAGAAGTTTCAGTTTTTCTATATGTATGTGTGTATGTATGTATGTATGTGTATATATATATGTCAGTGGGAGATGGGATCCAGAGGACAGTGAGACAGAGGATGTGTGGGACACAGGTACATTAATAGGAAGTAAAGGGAATTACCATCCGGTGAAAACTCTTACTTTAATATAAAGATCTATATCTATATCTATATCTATATCTATCTATATCTATATCTCCATTTTGAGTTAATGTTTTGCTTCTATATTCTGTTTCTCTATTTATCTACCCTTTTGCCAATATTGCACTGGCTTGCTTATTGTAATTTATAATAAATTTTGAAATTATAGAATTATTTCAAATTTGTTGCTAATTTTCAAATACATTTTGGCTATTTTTTATTTTTTGTATATTAGTGCAATTTTTTCAATTTATTAAAAAACAAAACCAAAACCAAAAATCCTCCCCTGACATTTGAACTTGGGTTGAGTTGAATGTATGGATTCATTAAGGGAAAATTGATGTCTTACTATTGTCTCCTAGTTTATAAGCAAGTTATGTATCTCCATTTATATAGACTTTACTTAGTTTCTCAGTAATGTTTTCTAATTTTAAGTGTGTAGATCTTATACAGATTTTGTTACATATTAAGTATTTCATATTTTTTATGTGATTGGAAATAATAGTTTTAATTTGAGTTGCCAATTCTTTACTATCAATGTAAAAAAATACAGTTTATTTTGAATATTGGCCTTATGCTCTGCTATCCTGCTAACTTAGTAGTTCAAATAGATTTTAGCAAATTCCTTATGGTGCGGTACAAAGAACATAATGTCCTCTTCCATAAAGACAAGTCAACATCTTTTCTAGTCTTTATGCTTTTTATTTGTTCTTCTTTATTGCATTGACGAGGGCCTCCGGTATGACTTGCTTTCTTGCTTTTACATTTCATATGTGTTTTCCCAATATATCTCTTGCATGTGTAAGTCCATCTTGGCATATGTTTTTTAGAGGATTCAAACTAATACATAATCCAGTATAGAATGAGCAAATGTAGATTTTGGATTAGACTTCACAGAGGAAGATATACAAATGGCCAAAAAAGTATATGACAAATAGCTCTATATTATTAGTTATGAAGAAAATATAAATTAAATCATAGTTATATATTACCTCATACCACTGGAAGGACTAAAATTAGAAATTTTGACAACACTAAATGTTGCTGAAGATATATTACAAATAGAACTTCACAGATTACATATAGAAGGGTATGACAACTTTGGAAAAGAGTTTGGAATTTTTTTTACACAATTAATCATGCACTTACCATACATCTATGCTTTGAATTATCAATTCCACTCATAGGTATTTATCCTATAAAAGTGAAAGTTTACAACCAAATAAAACTTCTACAAAAACATCCATGGTGGGGCGCCTGGGTGGCTCAGTGGGTTAAAGCCTATTCCTTTGCCTCAGGTCAAGATCCCAGAGTCTTGGGATCGAGCCCCACATTGGGCTTTCTGCTCAGTGGGGAGCCTGCTTCCCCTCTCTCTCTCTCTGCCTGCTTGTGATCTCTGTCAGATAAATAAATAAAATCTTTTAAAAGAAGAATACCCATGGTATCTTCATTCATAATAGCAAAAATTAGGTAATAATTCAATAGTAATCAACAGAAAAATGGGTAAAAAATGTTTGTTTAAATATATATATTTATATGTATTATATATATATTTGGAATATAGAAAATTTCAACTATCAAAAACTATGCAATACAGGAAAAAAATTGCTAATATGTCTCATTTTTCTCCCCACATCATAAAACTATGATCTGTGCTTTTATACTGTGGAGGTTTTGTGATGTGTTGTATTAGTTTACAATTGCAATTTCAAACATTTGTCACACTCTTAATTTTCTTCTATCCTATGATTTCATACAAATGCATTTTCTTGCATATCTACTTGAATTTATTATGAGTAAACAAACTTGAAAAATTACATCACTAGTAAATTATTGAAAGTGCTGAGAACAAAGTTATTCTATATTCAGTAAATTTTTTAAAAAGCATCATTACAACTTATCTAAAAACCATTCCTGGAGATAATTCTGATTATTATGCTCATAAGTAATGATTCCATCATTTAAAATGAAATACCATTAAATATTTAAATGGCATATTAAAGCAGTATATCACCTACTATGGTTCTATAATTCTTAATAAATGCTACAGGATTAAAATGCAATTACAATCTAGTTTGTACCTAGAACAGCATTCTATCTAACATTTCAATAACACAGTGTTCACTTTATAACATCATAGCTGTATGGACAGTTTATCTATAATGTTTTGTGTAATAAGAATACAGTTATAGCATTTTTGCAATTTATTTATATGACAGATTTTTAAAATAATATATTATTCTGAGTGTTTTTTCATAAATGGGAAGGAGCAGGTGATTAAGGTTAAAAAGAGATTATGTTCAGGAACTAGAAATCCAGAGCACTTTCTCCTTCCCTACAAAATCAGTTTCTTGTTCTATCATTTCCTTAATTACATATGTCTGTGTATATATATCTGTATTCTGTTATGATTTATATTAAGAGAAATGACATGACGGAAAAAGAAAATGGGGTGAAAATCTTGAGCTTCCAGGACTTTCATACAGATTAATTTTGCATTTCATAATTGAAGATTATGCAGTTTGGCTTCCAGAAATTAGTGAGTGAAAAAAGGAGGCAAAAATAAGGACAATACTTCAGATAAGTTTGAGCTCGAACAGCCAGTGGGTTGGAGAAAACAATTTTTTTTAATTTTTATGAGGGAAGAATAGATTCGAATAGAAATGAGAAAAAGTCACTAAAGACGAATAGATTGATGATAGAGGTCAAGAAGGAATCATCCACAGTGATTGATTTTTCTGAAAAGTCGGTGGGAGATGGGACCCAAAGGACAGTGAGACAGAGGATGTGTGGGACACAGGTACAGTAATAGGAAGTGAAGGGAATTACCATCTGGTGAAAGTTCTTATTTTAATATAAAGTAAAAATAAAGCCATCAACAGAGTTAACTGGTTGATAGGAGAGTTGGAGTTTTGGGGTTTGGAAAAGAATTTATTTACAACATTTTAGAAGAGATGCCTACTGGACCCAGAGGTGTTATGTATGGCTTCAGTGAGTCCATGCGTGGTATACTGCTGAGTAAACTAAAACATAATAAAATGGCACTTCATTGACCATGTTTCTATAATTCTTAGAGGTAAATAAATGATATAGCATTAAATGCAGTTATAAACTGACATGTAATCTTTTATGAAGTTTTCCACAAGTTGAAGTTTTATGTTTAACCCATAGATTTGGTCAATTTGTAAAACAACCATTAATCAAAAGAAGCTAGTTTTTTTGAAATTTAATTTTTACATGTGTAAAAGGAATTAAATAAAATTTCTTGTTCAGATTCTGAGTGGGCACCTAGTAAAAATGGAACTTAGAAATTTTTATTTTCCAGCCCACAGATTCAGTTACATTGATGAGGAAAAAAACAATTCTGTCTGGTAAAACTACTTTAAACATGGCAATAAGTCAATCCAAGAACGACTTAAAAGATTCCTTTTTCTTTTACTGACAGATTCAGCTATTGGCATCATAACATTTCCAAGTAACAAGAAACTATTTTGTACGTTCCATCATGTCAGTCTTGCTCACAAATTTTAAAATGTTTCAAAGTGCAAATTCTTAAGTAAGGTTTTTTTTTTTTTTTTTAAAGATTTTATTTATTTATTTGACAGAGAGAGAGAGATCACAAGTAGGCAGAGAGGCAGGCAGAGAGAGAGGAGGAAGCAGGCTCCCCGCAGAGCGGAGAGCCCGATGCGGGACTCGATCCCAGAACCCTGAGATCACGACCTGAGCCGAAGGCAGCGGCTTAATCCACTGAGCCACCCAGGCACCCCTTAAGTAAGGTTTTTAATGAAGAACATATTTGATGTAAGCTAGATCCTTCAAAGTGATCTTGTTTTAATTTCCCATTTCAGTTTTATTTCCTTTTATCCTACATCAAAAATACAACTCCCTTCTCCCCCAATTCTACCACTAGTCATTTCACAAACCCATTCCATGACTTAGCAAACATGTATGTTCTATCTGGTATACTTTTTTCTAAAAACCTTTCCTCTATAAAGCTTTTAACCCCTCTAGTTCCAACTCAAGTACTGTCTCTGCCAAGAAACTTTTCTAATTATTTCTACAACTTATTCTCTTTAATATGAGCATACCTACTTATGTATACATACATATGTATATAACATATACACACCAATGATTAATATATGATATAAGATGATATGATATGATGTATAATAAAATATAGTATAGCATAAAATCACTTTTGCAAAATCCATCGCCTACCTGCTTTAGTGATTTGAATGTGATTTTCTATATTTTATAAAACTTTGTCAATAGTGATTAGACTGGTAGTTGGCACTTCCACTGCAGTTGACTCATTTGGGTATTAGCATCTGGCTGAAAATAGACTAATCCTATAACCTTTCCCTGTAATGATCACCTGAGGGCTTTCTTCCAGATTGCGAAATAGATCTGTGAAGCATGATCACACTGATACCAGAGATCGTTGCATTCCATGTGATAATTATTTTCTCCAAGTTCCTTTTGGCTTGTTTTTTATGATGAAAAAAATATTACTTTAAAAAGCCAGTAAGAGAAACTAGTTAAATTTTGAAAACAGAACGCTCAAAATCTGTGTGTGTCTGTGTGTGTCTGTGTGTGTGTGCACATGTGTGTGTTATAAAGAATGTTTGCATTGCAACACTAAATTCTCATAGGCTAAATTGTTGAATTCTGTCTCAGATTAATCTTACGGCCTCTGGAGCAAGACCAGCTGGTTTTCAATTCAGCTCTGTGTTTATCTTTAGTAAGTTCCTTAACCTCTCTTTACCCCATATTTATTCATCTGTAAAATGGGGATTGTAATTGTATCTGCTCCTGACAAGGTTGCTTTGAAGATTAAAGGAGAATATATGTTAAAAGCTCCATAAAGAGACAATAAGACCTCAGTAGATTTTAGCTACTATTTCTACAGGAGAAGCTCTCAATCTACCTTTACATAATAACTCACTGTGAATGTGCTCTGTAAAACATGTTGACTAATGTCCAATTCACTCTATACACTTAAGGTGAGTTGGTTATTTTCTATTATACCTATACACTTCTGCTCTCACAAAATGAGTCTTTTCTTCCCAAGAGCCAGTTATGTTTGTTCTCAATCATATTCCTTCTAACTGAACTTCTTAGTATAATTTTGTAATTTAATAGATACCTTAAAATATGAGTATGAAAAGAAATGCTAATTACAGAAAAAATATTTCAAAAATCAGATTTTAGGGGAACCTGGGTGGCTCGGTGGGTTAAGTCTCTGCCTTCAGCTCAGGTTATCTCAGGGTCCTGAGATTGAGCCCCACATTGGGCTTTCTGCTCAGTGCGGCACCTGCTTTTTCCCTCTCTCTCTGCCTTCCTCTCTGTCTACTTGTGATCTCTGCCTGTCAAATAAATAAATAAAATCTTTTAAAAAATCTTAAAAAAATAAAAAATCAGATTTTGGCCAAATAACTATGAAATTTTGGAGGAAAGGATAAAAATTTAGAAGAGTTTATACTTGAAGTAGCCCTGTGAATATCTTTAATTTCTCAACCAGAACAGAGACCATAGGTTATAATTTCTATGGTGTATGCAAAAAAGACAGCATAATAATAAAAAGACCTTCCTCTCTACATAAAATGTTATGTAAGTTCAAATTTACATATTTATGGTTCAAATGAAATGTTTATAGTATATATGCATGTGGATGTTTATACATGTATGTAATATATATATTATATACATTACCTTTCATGACTTTATAGTCTGCAAAATTTTCTCATTAACCCATCAATTATAGGTCTGATAGTACCAGATAGATAAATTTCTACTATATTTGCTTCTGGTTAGAATCAGATTCATTTAGAATAGTTGTACTTTTTATTTCCAACTGATCTCCTCGGATTGAGCAATCTGATATAGTAGCTGATTAATTTTAGGAGTAGAAAAATAGATATTCATAAATCCATTAATCCCTTCAGGATTTACTAATTATCTGAACTCTCTAGAGTCTATAGACTAACAAGTCTATACCACTTGTTCCTACACTTTAGAGAGCCTTGAAATATCTTTTTTTTTTTAAAGATTTTATTTATCCATTTGACATCACAAGCAGGCAGAGAGGCAGGCAGAGAGAGAGGAGGAAGCAGACTCCCTGCTGAGCAGAGAGCCTGATGTTTGGGGCTCAATCCCAGGACCCTGAGATCATGACATGAGCCGAAGGCAGAGGCTTTAACCCACTGAGCCACCCAGGTGCCCCGAGAGCCTTGAAGTATCTTGAGCAGGTTGTGAAAAATAGAGATTCACCAGTGCTTGGCCCAAAATTCTCTGTATCAGAACCTCCAGTGTGTTTTCCAGTTTGATTCAGATTACATGCCAAATTTTTAGCAGAATTGTGACACCATGTATTATGTAATACTGTGTAGATGTAAATGAAAAATTTCTACCCCTTATTTTCTGTAATCTTTCCTCCTTAGTTGGTAAAAGTCATTTTTAAAATAAGCAGTCAGGGTTGCATTTTTTCCATAAATCTTTTCTCTTTAATAATTGGAAAGGAGAAAAAAATATAATTATATAACATTTATAACATGTACATGAAGCATGTCTTATCCATAGGTGCTACAGATCACAGGAGCACTGCATCCTGTTTGATTGGAAAGGTTACTGAACTCCAGTATCAAGAGATAATGAGTATAGACCCCAAATTTCATTTTCATAGTAATTTTAAAGATTTTGTTTATTTATTTGACAGAGATCACAAGTAGGCAGAGGCAGGCAGAGAAAGACAGAGGGAGGGAGGCAGGCTCCCTGCTGAGCAAAGAGCCCAATGCAGGGCTCAATCCTAGGACCCTGAGATCATGACCTGAGCCCAAGACAGAGGCTTATCCCACTGAGCCACTCAGGTGCCCCTTTCATAGTAATTTTAAAAGCATGGTTAGTAGTCTTCATGTCATTGCCATTGGGTTGCATTCTCTTTAAGAGAAAACCCCTATTTTAAAATGCACATTCAGCTGTCATTGGGGGAAAAAAGTGGGAGGAAAGGAAATATTAATGCACAAATCTATATACACAGACCCTGAGGTCTCTGACTCGCTTTTGAAATCTTATTTGGCATAAGTGATTACAGGGGACATTTCTGACACCAGAAGGCAAGAGAGGGTCTTGGATAGTTCAGAGATTGAATTCTCATAATCATTGTATTGGGTTTAAAGAACTGCTCTAGAAGGCCATAGAGGATAAAGGGTTAGCATTCCCTTAATTAAATTGTCAGGTATGAATAAATTGGGGATAGTAGTAAGGTATTCCAATACCTCTTGCATCGGTTCTTATACTGGTAGCATTTTCTTAATTATTAGAACACTATTTTTTTCCTTGCTCAATTTATTTTTTTACCCTTTTTTTAAAAATTTCTTTTCAGCATAACAGTGTTCATTGTTTTTGCACCACACCCAGTGCTCCATGCAACACGTGCCCTCACTAATACCCACCACCTTGTTCCCCCAATCTCCCACCCCCCGCCCCTTCTAGACCCTCAGGTTGTTTTTCAGAGTCCATAGTGTATCATGGTTCACCTCTCCTTCCAATTTCCCTCAACTCCCTTCTCCTCTCCATTTCCCCATGTCCTCCATGTTATTTGTTATGCTCCACAAATAAGTGAAATCATATGATACTTGACTCTCTCTGCTTGACTTATTTCGCTCAGCATAATCTCTTCCAGTCCCGTCCATGTTGCTACAAAAGTTGGATATGCATCTTTTCTGATAGAGGCATAATACTCCATAGTGTATATGGACCACATCTTCCTTATCCATTCATCCGTTGAAGGGCATCTTGGTTCTTTCCACAGTTTGGCGACCGTGGCCATTTCTGCTATAAACATTGGGGTACAGATGGCCCTTCTTTTCACTCCATCTGTATATCTTTGGGGTAAATACCCAGTAGTGCAATTTCAGGGTCATAGGGAAGCTCTATTTTTCATTTCTTGAGGAATGTCCACACTGTTCTCCAAAGCGGCTGCACCAACTTGCATTCCCACCAACTTGCATTCCCACCAACAGTATAAGAGGGTTCCCCTTTCTCCACATCCTCTCCAACACACGTTGTTTCCTGTCTTGCTCATTTTGGCCATTCTAACTGGTGTCAGGTGGTATCTCAATGTGGTTTTAATTTGAATCTCCCTGATGGCTAGTGATGATGAACATTTTTTCATGTGTCTGATAGCCATTTGTATGTCTTCATTGGAGAAGTGTCTGTTCATATCTTCTGCCCATTTTTTGATATGATTATCTGTTTTTTGTGTGTTGAGTTTGAGGAATTCTTTATAGATCCTGGATATCAACCTTTTGTCTGTACTGTCATTTGCAAAGCTTCTTCCATTCCGTGGGTTGCCTCTTTGTTTTGTTGACTGTTTCCTTTGCTGTGCAGAAGCTTTGATCTTGATGAAGTCCCAAAAGTTTATTTTCGCTTTTGTTTCCTTTGCCTCCAGAGACATATCTTGAAAGAAGTTCCTGTGGTTGATATCGAAGAGGTTACTGCCTATGTTCTCCTCTAGGATTCTGATGGATTCCTGTCTCACGTTGAAGTCTTTTATCCATTTCGAGTTTATCTTTGTGTACGGTGTAAGAGAATGGTTGAGTTTCATTCTTCTACATATAGCTGTCCAGTTTTCCCAGCACCATTTATTGAAGAGACTGTCTTTTTTCCACTGTATAATTTTTCCTGTTTTGTCAAAGATTATTTGACCATAGAGTTGAGGGTCCATATCTGGGCTCTCCACTCTGTTCCACTGGTCTATGTGTCTGTTTTGATGCCAGTACCATGCTGTCTTGGTGATCACAGCTTTGTAGTAAAGCTTGAAATCAGGTAGTGTGATACTGCCAGTTTTATTTCTGTTTTTCAACATTTCCTTAGCAATTCGGGGTTTCTTCTGATTCCCAACAAATTTTAGGATTATTTGCTCTAGCTCCTTGAAAAATATCAGTGGAATTTTGATCAGAATGGCATTAAAAGTATAGATTGCTCTAGGCAGTATAGACATTTTAACAATGTTAATTCTTCCAATCCAAGAGCATGGAATGGTCTTCTATCTTTTTGTGTCTTCTTCAGTTTCTTTCATGAGTGTTCTGTAGTACCTTGAGTGCAGATCCTTTACCTCTTTGGTTAGGTTTATTCCCAGGTATCTTATGGTTCTTGGTGCTATAGTAAATGGAATTGATTCTCCAATTTCCCTTTCTGTATTTTCATTGTTAGTGTATAAGAAAGTCACTGATTTCTGTACATTGACTTTGTATCCTGCCACGTTACTGAATTGCTGTATGAGTTCTAGTATTTTGGGGGTGGAGTCTTTGGGGTTTTCCATATAAAGAATCATGTCATCTGCGAAGAGAGAGAGTTTGACTTCGTCATTGCCAATTTGGATACCTTTTATTTCTCTTTGTTGTCTGATTGCCGTTGTTAGGACTTTTAATACTATGTTGAACAAGAGTGGTGAGAGTGGGCATCCTTGTCATGTTCCTGATCTCAAGGGGAAGGCTACAAGCTTTTTCCCATTGAGGATGATATTTGCTGTGGGTCTTTCATAGATACATTTTATGAAGTTCCGAATGTTCCCTCTACCCCTATACTTTGAAGCATTTTAATCAGGAACAGATTTTGTCAAATGCTTTTTCTGCATCAATTGAGAGGACCATGTGGTTTTTCTCTCTTCTCTTACTGATTTGTTCTATCACATTGATTGATTTGCGAATGTTGAATCATCCTTGTGACCCAGGGATAGATCCCACCTGGTCATGGTGGATAACCATTTTAGTGTACTGTTGGATCCTGTTTGCTAGGATCTTGTTGAGAATCTTAGCATCCATATTCATCAGTGATATTGGTCTGAAATTCTCTTTTTTGATAGGGTCTTTGCCTGGTTTGGGGATCAGGATAATGCTGGCTTCATAAAAAGAGTCTGGAAGTTTTCCTTCTACTTCAAATTTTTGAAACAGCTTCAGGAGAATAGGTGTTATTTCTTCTTTGAAAGTTTGGTAGAATTCCCCAGGGAATCCGTCAGGTCCTGGGCTCTTGTTTTTTGGGAGGTTTTTGATCACTGCTTCAATCTCGTTACTAGATATCGGTCTATTCAGGTTGTCAATTTCTTCCTGGTTCAATTTTGGGAGTTTATAGTTTTCCAGGAATGCATCCATTTCATCTAGGTTGCTTAGCTTATTGGCATATATCTGTTGATAATAACTTCTGATGATTGTTTCTACTTCCTTGGTGTTAGTTGTGATCTCTTCCTTTTCATTCATAATTTTATTAATTTGGGCTTTCTCTCTTTTCTTTTGGATTAGTGTGGCCAATGGTTTATTGATCTTATTGATTCTTTCAAAAAACCAGCTTCTAGTTTCATTGATACGTTCTACTATATCTCTGGTTTCTACCTCATTGATCTCTGCTCTAATCTTGATTATTTCCCTTCTTATATGTGGAGTTGGTTTGATTTGTTGTTGGTTCTCCAGCTCTTTAAGGTGTAGAGACAGCTGGTGTATTCTGGACTTTTCAATTTTTTTGAGGGAGGCTTGGATGGCTATGTATTTCCCCCTTAGAACCGCCTTTGCTCTATCCCATAGATTTTGGACCAAAGTGTCTTCATTCTCGTTCGTTTCCATGAATTGTTTAAGTTTTTCTTTGATCTCCTGGATGATCCAAGCATTCTTAAGCAAGGTGGTCTTTAGCTTCCAGGTATTTGAGTTCCTTCCGAACTTTTCCTTGTGATTGAACTCCAGTTTCAAAACATTGTGATCTGAGAATATGCAGGGAATAATATCGGTCTTTTGGTATCGTTGAGTCCTGATTTGTGACCCAGTATGTGGTCTATTCTGGAGAAGGTTCCATGTGCACTTGAGAAGAATGAGTATTCTGTTGTTTAAGGGTGGAATGTTCTGTATATATCTATGAGGTCCATCTGGTCCAATGTGTCATTCAATGCTCTGGCTTCTTTATTAAGTTTCTGCTTCAATGATCTGTCTATTACTGAGAGAGGCATGTTAAGATCTCCTACTATTAATGTATTCATATCAATATGACTCTTTATCTTGATTAATAGTTTTCTTATATAATTGGCTGCTCCCATATTGGGGGCATAGATATTTACAATTGTTAGATCATCTTGGTGAATAGTCCCTTTAAGAATTATGTAGTGTCCTTCTGTATCTCTGACTACAGTCTTTAGTTTAAAATCTAATTTATGTGATATGAGAATCGCTACCCCAGCCTTCTTTTGAGGCCCATTGGCATGAAAGATGCTTCTCCATCCCTTCACTTTCAGTCTGGGTGTATCTTTAGGTTCAAAATGGGTCTCTTGTAGACAACATATGGATGGGTCCTGTCGTTTTATCCAATCTGCAACCCTGGAACACTATTTTTATTTTTTTTTTTTTTTGTATTTGTAAGGCATGCTTCCTTTCATTATTCTCTATTAAAATTTGTCTTCATTTTTCTCATCATTATATTTTAAATCAGGGATTCCAAGGCTTGGTGCTATTGACATTTGGAGCTGGACAATTCCATGTTGTTGGCACTGTTCTGTGCCGCAGAGGATGTTAACAACAACTTTAGCTTCTACCAACTGACACCAGTAGCAACCTTCATGATTGTGACACTGAAACATATCTCCAGACATTATGGAGTATTCTCTGGGGGACATGAGTGTTGTGGTGGTCAAATAGTCCCTGGTCGAGAAGGACTGTTGTAAATAAACTGTGGCCTAATTTTTCTAATTAAAAATAAGATCCCATTAACAATTATAATTGACATTGAATCAATCCTATAAATATAAATACAAAGAATAGTTTTGACAGTATTCATTATTCTTAATTTCTCTTGGTACCAACAATTAATTTCTAACTCTACTTTCTTAGAGGTTCACAGATTAGCTCTCCTCTCCTGTAAAATATGTGTTGTCTAATATTATTTCTATTTCCACAATATGAGAAATTTATTCAGGTCATTGGCCAAAAGAAGATTAGGAAGGTCAGCAGTCTTAATGTGTGAAGTATCTGTGAATATATATGAGTATGTATATATTTCTGTGTCTATGTCTATGTGAGCATAAGACCATAGATATTTTTACTGGACTTTAAGAAAAACTAAATTGGACTCTGTTTATAACACAGGGAGAACCTCAATCTTTTGACAAACTGTGAATAACAGGACAGAGAATCAGTTAGCTATGTAAAGTAAGTCGCTGAGACTGGAAATGGTACCAATAAGTACCAGTGGTTTTGTGGCTGCTGGGTATAATCAATACTGGTAAATATTCTTCTTCTGAATAGTTACTTGGCAAAACAATAAATGTTTTATTTATCTCATTGTGCTGGATGCTACACGAAGAAAGTTCTGTAGAGAATAATGTGATCAATTTCCCAGTTTTCATTTTTGCTATTGACCTTCGATTATTAAAAAGTTAAGTTAGGGGCGCCTGGGTGGCTCAGTGGATTAAGCCGCTGCCTTTGGCTCAGGTCATGATCTCAGGGTCCTGGGATCGAGTCCCACATCAGGCTCTCTGCTCAGCGGGGAGCCTGCTTCCCTCTCTCTCTCTCTGCCTGCCTCTCTGCCTACTTGTGATCTCTCTCTGTCAAATAAATAAATAAAATCTTTAAAAAAAAATAAAAAATAAAAAAATAAAAAGTTAAGTTAGCTACCAGCAAAAAAGTATATTTTAAGAAAAAGAAAGTAGTCACTTACTTGTGGAATATAAGGAATAACATTAAGGACATTAGGAGAAGGAAAGGAAAAGTAAAGGGGGAAATCAGATGGGGAGACAAACCATGAAAGACTATGAACACTGAGAAACAAACTGAGGGTTTTGGAGGGGAGAGGGTGGGGGGTAGAGTGACTCTGGTGGTGGGTATTAAGGAGGGCACGTATTGAATGCAGCACGGGGTGTTACACACAAGCAATGAATCTTGGAATGCTACATCAAAAATTAATGATGTATTGTATGGTGACTAACATAACGCAATAAATTTTTTTAAGTCATATTGATATAAAACAAAACTTCCATGTGCATTTCTATTCAAAATGCATCATGTTTTGCATATCATAGACCTATAATGAATCCTGTATATTTTACAAATTTTAATATACTGTTGTTGGAAAGTTTTCTTTGAGTGCTACAACTGCCTGTCTGAGTTCAGTATGAGGTTAGAATGCGACTCATATTCAGTAAAGGATTATTTTTCACTTTGCTCCCAAACTGGACAGGACACATTCACCTACACGATGAACAATATAAATCAGGGCACCTGTGTGGCTCAGTGGGTTAAGCCTCTGTCTTCAGCTCAGGTCATGATCCCAGGGTCTGGGGATCAAGCCCCACATCGGGCTCTCTGCTCAGCAGGGAGCCTGCTTCCCCCTCTCTCTCTTTCCTGCTTCTCTGCCTACTTGTGATCTCTCTGTCAAATAAATAAATAAAACCTTTAAAATCCTCAGAATCTTTTCTTATGTGTTATCTAATATATAAACACCAGGATTTTTTTCTTTTAAGTTTGACCTGAGTTAAGATACTTAACTTCACTGAGACAATGAATTTAGAAAGTGAATACAATGTCTTCTACCTTAAAAATAATAAACCTTGTAATTTCTAAAATTGCCCTTAAATGTAAGTGATTTAACTGAGATCTAGATGAATCCTAACTAACAGAAAGAAGAAATTTCTTTAGAGGGGAAATCCACAATGTTAGATAAGGAGCAAAAACTACACTGACATATCTTGGTTAAAAAAAAGTAATTTTGTTAGCAACAATTTTTCATATTGATATAAGAATGCAGTTCCTGAAGCGGAACTCAGTGCCTGGGTATAGAAAATTGGTGTAGGAGTTGTAAGAGTTATAGATAGTTGGATTCTGTAAACTAAAGTTATCTTCCAGTGTGGGATTTCTAGTTGCATCTTTACTACACAGTTAGGCACGTTGCCACCTTATATAAAGTGGTGGACGAATCCATAAAACTTACTTCCTCTGCTCTTGAGAGTGAACAGAACACTTCAATAGCAAAAGCAAATTGGTTTTGAAAGCAAAGCAAAGAAAGAAATCTCTCTGGGTCTCAGTTTCAGCACTTGCAATAGGAATCCATTTGATTTTAGTGATAATAAACAAGAGACACATAATTTTTTTTCCATTTTATTTATTTTTTCAGCGTAACAGTATTCATTGTTTTTGCACAACACCCAGTGCTCCATGCAAAACGTGCCCTCCCTATTACCCACCACCTGTTCCCCCAACCTCCCACCCCTGACCCTTCAAAACCCTCAGGTTGTTTTTCAGAGTCCATAGTCTCTTATGGTTCGCCTCCCCTTCCAAATTTTTTTTTAAATAAACATATAATGTATTTTTATCCCCAGGGGTACAGGTCTGTGAATCGCCAGGTTTACACACTTCACAGCACTCAGAGACACATAATTTAAAGAGAAGTTCAATTCTGACTTAAGCAACTTCAAAGAAATATGACAAATTTTTAAACATCTTTTTCAAAATGCTGTAGACCTCAATAATTTATTATAACTATTTTTGATTTGTTGTAGAAGAGATGATTATACTTTCTGGAACTATATGAATGGGAATATGATTTAGGTTTCTTATGTGACCTTAAGACAAAATAGGGCATCCACATACCCAAGTTACAGCAAAGTCCTAAATAGGCATGCATTTAAATTATCCACCCCAAGGAATCATGGCAAAGTGCATCATCTTTAATCCACAAGTTTATTACTCCTTGGAAATCTCCTCATATGTACCCTAATTGTGAGACCTTGAGTATGCAGCGGATAGGGAAGTTCATATATTGAATAGTGCACACTGCTTGTCAGGTTTCTTTGAGTATATACAGTTACTTTCCTGGATTCATGAATGTTGCTAAAATTGGGGGGAGAGTTTCTTCATTAACTGTTTTTAGCAAAAGCACCAATAGCCTTTGGAATGAAACTGAACATTGCACTGGCTGATAAAAATGCTCTGAGCTGTATTTATATACCAGCTTGGGGTCATGTCTGGAGTACCCTATTTTACTTAAAGTTTTCTCTCCTATTGTTTTAAATTTTTTTTTTTAAGACTTTATTTATTTATTTGACAGAGAGAGATACAAGTAGGCAGAGAGGCAGGCAGAGAGAGTGAGAGGGAAGCAGGCTCCCCGCCGAGCAGAGAGCCCGATGCGGGACTCGATCCCAGGACCCTGAGATCATGACCCGAGCCGAAGGCAGCGGCTTAAACCACTGAGCCACCCAGGCGCCCCTCTCCTATTGTTTTAAATATAAATTTTGGTGTTAGAATCTGACTCTGTAGCGTTTTCCTTAAGCATTGCATGGACAGTTTCATGCATGATGTCAGATCACTGATTTCACAATGACTGAATTATAGAGAAAATACTAATTCAGTATATCATGACATCCTACAAAGCAGAACTGGGAAATTTCTCACTTTTAATTTACTTCAGTGACTTATTTTGAAGTTAAAAATCATGTAAGTCTGAATGCATCTTGTGTCATCTGATAAGGAATTATTTGACATTTTGGAAAATGACCTTCATGTAATCACCATTGAAATATATAAGGACTTTTTAATGTAAAAAAAAAGAAAAAGAAACTAAATGGCCTTCTATTTAATCTGTTAGGTTTTTCTTTCTCTAATAAGCCATTAAATGAGCTACAAATTTCAGCAGATAAAGTTTAACACCGTTTGCTCATTGTATTTGTCTTCAGATATTGCTTGGAATTGCATGAATAGGGCAATCAGCCACTCAAAGCTCTTGCCTACTATCTAATATAATGTGAAAAATGCAGATATCACATTATACATATGAAAAATGATTTCAAGGGTAAATTCAATTTTATTTCTCTTAGAAGCTAGTGGTTTAAAGAAGTATGATATTAGAGATGAAATATAGCATTGCAGCATAAATTGAGGTATGAAAAATAATCAAAAGCAAAAAACAAATCTAGGCAGAGGGAAGATGGTTGGTCAGTGAAATGTAGTAATGACATTTGTATATGGCCTTCTTTCCTCTGAAACATATGCAGTCATTACAGTATTAATCATTTATTAACTTAAAAATTCATTTCTCATCTATCAATTAGAAAATGAATATTTTTATTTTTTATCTAATTAAAATTAAGATTAAATTTATCATAAAACATTTATCAGTATAATTGGTTATGACCAGAAGGCTCACTACTTAGCAATGTTTCACAAGGGGATATCAGCAATAACTAAATGCACTAGTTTCTCATAATACTGTCCAAGTTCAGATGTTTTAGAAAATGCTCTAAAGTGGGCAATATTTGTTTCAAATGTGTGGAATTATAGGTGGCAGGGATCAAGTGAATTGGGAGTGGGAAAATGATGACTTAGCTGCCAGGTTATTTACTTGAGGGCAGAAGTAGTAATTATTCAATAACTAGGTGCCATAAATATAGGTAAGTAAATAAAAAGGAATGGCCATTTAATAACTGAGAATAAAATAATGGAGAGAATCTAAATTCAGTATTATATATATGTATATATAGATATATATACAGTCATACATATATATGTGTGTATGTATACATGTATACATATGCACAAAAATTTGTTGCATTGATACATAAATTCTACATATATATTCATTCAACACATTTTTTGGCTCTTTAGTAGCCCTCATGTTCCAGACACTCTTTTAGGAGCCAGGGATAAAGCAAGGAACAAAAAGGGCCAAAATATCTGTTCTCACTGCCCTCGTGGAACTTGCATTCTAGTAAGGACCAGCAAAGACAATATAAATGAGCAAAATATAACGTACTATTAGTAAGGAACTAATTCCTTGCAATGGAGGAAATAAAGTGGAGGAAATGGATAAGGAATGTTGGGAATAAGGTTAAACTTGACGTGGTATATTAGTTTTGATTGTTGTTATAATAAATTGCTACAAATTTAGTAGTTTCATAGCCTACAATAGATATTTATTATCTTACAGTTCTGTAACATCATTCAAAGCCATACAGACTCTATGTGAAATGGGTATCACTGGGCTAAAAGCAAAGTATTGGCTGGGTGGCATTCCCAACTGGATGCTGAAGGGGAAAATTAATTTCTTGCCTTATTTGGCTTCTATAGGTCATTCATATTTCTTGGCTCATGCCCTCTTCCACTCTCTTCAAAATTAGCTCTGTTGTATTTCTCTGTGCCTTTCTCCTGCAGTAAACTTCTCCCTCTGACTCTCTTCTTCCTTACTTTTGCACTTTTAAGTTCCTTTGTGATTTTAGTGGCCCCACCAGAATAACCCAGGAGAATCTACTTATTTTAGAGTCAACTGATTGGCAACCCTGATTCTCCTTTGCTATGTAATCTAACATATTCACAAATTATTGGCATTACGATATGGACATGTTTGAATGGCCATTTTTCTGCCTACCACAAAGGATATCCACGAAAAACCTCATTCAATATCAGTAAGGATGTAAATGAAATTAAAAAGCACCCCCTGAAGGAATAACATGCTAAGCAAAGAAAAAGTGCAAAGGTCAGGGCGTAAGCTAGCATCTAGTATGTTACAGGGAAAGGGAACAGGGGACTGTGGCAGGAGTAGAGAGTTCAAGATGGGAAGACGAGTAGTACGAGAATTCCAAGAATTAATGGCAAGTTTGGAGGTAAAATTGTTGCCTTATAGGTCATAGCCAAAAAATAAAAACAAAAACAAAAACAATCAACCAACCAAACCAAACCAAAACCTCTATACTGAGATTTTTAAAAAATACCTATAGTATTTTAAGCAAAAAAGTAAATTCTGACACATGTTAAAAAGATTATTTTAGCAACATGTCTATAGAATCCAAAGCAGGTCAATCATCAGGTTATAACAAGAATTTTCCAGAAGATGATGGTGTCCTACTACAAAGTGGTAGTAGAGGGGGAGGTAGAGGCATTCTGGCTATATGTGAAAAGCAAAGCCAGCAGGGTTTCCTGGAGGTTTGTAGCTGGAATGTAAGAAAAGTGGTCATAGAAGTCTCCAAGGTATTTTTGCCTTTAGCATTTAGAAAAACTCAGTTATCTTTTATTGAAATGGGTATGATCACAAGAAAATTTTTTTGTCTTTTCATTATGTTTTATGCAGGAGGTAATATTGATGGCCTGGGATTTGTAGTATTTAAAATGGCTGTTAGATATCCAATTTAAGACAACTAGTAGAGAGCTGAATATATGAGTTTAGAGTTTAGGGAACATATAAACAGTTATCAGTGACAGATTGTATATGGTTTTCAGAACCATGAAATTTGTTAAGGTACTCAGCCACAGTTTTAGATAAAAAAATAGAAAAGATTCAACACCTAAACTTTGGGAAACTCCAAATAGAGATCAGGGAAGGAATAAGAATCAATGAAGAATACTGAGACAAAAAAAAAAAAAAAAAAAAAAAAAAAAAAAAACAGGTGAGAGAAGAGCCAGAGGAGGGATAGCCTAGTATAGAAAATAATTTCAGAAGAGTGAGAACCACTGTGTTGTACTTCTTTACATTGAGAAACCAGAAGGCTGAGAAAGACCATTAGATTTAGTGATGTCAGGGGGGATTTTATTCAGAGGAGCAGTTGCAGTGGGAGGTAAAATTTTGTGTTGAAATGAATAGAAAATGAAGGGATAAAAATCAGGCATGAATAAAATTAATGCTTTGTACACATTTTGCTATTAAAAAATACATTGAAGAAGGGGTGCCTCAGTGGCTCAGTATGTTCAGCTGCCTTTGGCTCAGATCATGATCCCAGTTAAGCAACTGCCTTCAGCTCTGGTCATGATCCTGGGGTCCTGGGATGGAGTCCCACGTGTACCTCCCTGCTCAGTGGGGAGCCTGCTCCTCTCTCTCCCTCTCCCTCTGTGTGCTCATTCTCTTTCTCACTCTCTTTCTAATAAATAAACAAATAAGTAAATAAATCTTTAAAAAGAAGAAAAATTGAAGAGAACAAGAAGAGGAACAAAATACAGTATTTCCAAGATAAGAGAAATAATTTCATTTATTCTAAGAGTGAATCTCTAGAGATGACAAGTTAAGAAAGGTAGAAAAGAGAGAATTTCTGGCATAGTCCTGGTCTAGGTGTGAGGAGGATGAGATCTAGTGCTCAAAAAGACAACTTGTCCTTGGATAGAAGAACCTGTAATTTACAAGAAAGAAGGCAACATATAGGTGTACAGATGCAGAAATTGTAAGTGGTGGTGATAACTTTTGGAGGTTTTCTTCTTCTGGTTTAATGTTTTCAGTGAAAGAAGAAATAGCACCAGCTCATATAGATAATGGGTTTAGTATTGTGTGTTTGAAATAAAAGAGAGTGGAGGAATAAGTGAATTAAGGAACTATAGTATGATTTTGTATCACCAGTATGAGCCTATTTGAAGTTAGTAACAGGAGATTTAATGAAAGACTAGTTATAATGGTTCTGTAATGTTTTCCCCAGCCACATTCAGCTACATGAGTACAGAGAGATAGCATTTGAGAAACAGAATTTTTTTTTTTAAAGATTTATTTATTTGACAGAGAGAAATCACAAGAGAGGCAGGCAGAGAGAGAGGAAGGGAAGCAGGCTCTCCGCTGAGCAGAGAGCCCGACGTGGGACTCGATCCCAGGACCCCGAGATCACGACCCGAGCCGAAGGCAGCGGCTCAACCCACTGAGCCACCCAGGCGCCCGGAGAAACAGAATTTAACTAGGGTTGTGGTTTAACCAGTGATGTCTGACAATGTGATAGGGACAAGGAAACTGGGGCACTAGCTAAGAAATTGTCCCATTGTGTTTAACCATGTGTAAGGAGAGTATCCGGACATTATGGGGATGAAGGACTAAAATTATGCTATTATCAATGGAGTAATCATCTTGGTAGAGTTTGAGAATAGTTGATATATGATTACTAAAGGAAGAGAGATAAAACAATGATGGTTTCAGAGAGGGGAATATTTGAAATCATGCTTATAGAAAGTTCTATTATTGGTAATGGTTAGGTCTTGAGTGTGGACATCAATGGAGGAGAGGACTGGAGAAGTCCCAGACTTCTGCTGACAGAGGCATAAAGTTCTCCAGAATGCAGGCATTTTTGGTGATTTGGCACTCTCTTAACCACTGCCAAAGGGGCCCTGAAGGGTGTGTACTTTCCTATGATGCATGGATTTCCTCTTGATTTCTGATGGAGGCCCTTGGGCTTATACAAGGGTGAACTCTCTCTAACCCCAAGGGCTCCCTTTACATTCAAGCTCTCTCTTTTCCTTCTCATTTGAAATCTGTCCAATTAGGTTTTCATGCTCATTGCATCACTAAACAACTCTTAATGCCTCCAGTGGCTGCCACATTGCTAAATCCAATGGGCAGGGCTCGGTCCTAATGTTAAGTGACCAATCTCCAGTATTTGAAGTGTTTTCTTCTCCTGGATTCATAAACACCATCTGTGACTCTTTGTCCCCTATGTCTCTGACTTTTCCTTCTAAGTCTCCTTTTCTATTTGTTGCTTATCTCTCTGGCCTCTAAATATTGAGAGGTGTTAGATGTCAGTCCTTAGAACTCTTTCCCTCTCTAATTAAATTCACTAAGTGAGCTCATGCAGGTTCATAGCTTCAAATGGCAGCCACGATCTCTTGTCCAAATCATTCCCCTCACTCCAGATGCCTTTATTGGGTAATCTTTTGGACATCTTTATTTGATACTATATGGGGAATTTCACACTTAATATGTTTCTATTATTGTTATTGTTATTATTATGATTATTTTTTTAAGTAGGCTCTATGCCTAGTATGGAACCCAATGTGGGGCTCAATCTCACAACATTGAGATTAAGACTTGAGCTGAGATCAAGAGTCAGACACTTAACCAATGGACCCAAGCCGGTATCCCATTGCACTTCTAAAACAAGTATGATTTTTCTCTAAAGTCAGCTTTCTTTGTGATAATTCTTATAATTTCCTGTGACAGAAGAATTCTAATTCTTCAGAGTCATTCTCCAGTTCTCTCTTTCACTCTTACCTCACATTACCAAAGCATATCTCGGATTTAGCCCACTTTACGACCAATCAGAGCCAAGCCACGATCCTCAGTGCTTGAATAGTTGTTACAGATTTCTGATCCTCTATATCTGCTATTTTAAAAGCATAAGTCAGATTATTTCACTCCTTTGGGAAAAAAGAAGTTTTTACACTGGATACAGAAACCTAGACGGACCTTAGCTATTTCTCTGATCTCTCCTCCTGGCACTCTTCCTGATCATTCAGCTCCTAGTTTTGTGGCGTCCCCTAGTTTCTCTAACACATTAATTCAGGACCCCTACACTTGCTATCCCCTCCATGGGAAACAGTTTCTTACATATGCATGGCTTGTGCTATAAATTTCATTAGGAGTGTCCTCAAAAATAATTTTATTAATTAGGATTTACCTACCAACCCTATGAAAAGAGGAGTCCCAATACATGACCCTCTTCCTAAATTTCCTTTATTGTTATTTTTCTTCCTAGCAGTTGTCACTCTATGACCTAGTTATATACTTGTTTGTATATTTGTTTGTATAGCTCTCTGTACTAGAATATAATTTTAATGAGTGTAGACTTTATGTATTTGTTCATTGCTGTTACTCCATCTTTTATAACAATACGTAGTACTTACTTGTCACTCAAACTTTTTTATGAATGGATGAATCAAGCCAGGTGCAGTATACCAAGTTTGATGTAGACAGATCAAGACAATAAACTAAGTTGGTAGACTGCATTAGCTCCAAGGTGAAGGCATGGTTTCAAGACTTGCCATTTCAACATTACCAGATGTTGTTCTACTGTTTGTTGTACTGATTTATAGTAAATCAGTTGTCCTGTTGGTTAGAGTAAGATTGTATAAAAAAGGTTTGCAGGTATTGGCAGGCCTGGATTTTGAAGGGAAGGTGGATGGAGAAACTGATCAGATTTTCTGCTTGGAGAATTTTTCTCTCATCATATCCCTCTGAAGAATATATTTAAGAAAAGTTTGTTATTTAAAATCAAGCTTTTCATGTGCTGGTTCATTGTGGATTTGATAGTGTAAAGATAAAGTATTTAGCATCTGATGATTTTTCTCAGGTTGAGGAGAGATATTATGAAATTCTTAGTGAAAAGGGCATCAAGTTTATTTGATAAATATGGTAGAAATCTTGTATATATTGAGTGTGCATTTGAAGTTTTGGGTCATTTAAAAGCGAAAAACTGAGCCTGGTTCAGCATCTTCTGGGAGTACAGGCATGAAGGAAGAGGCTCCGTGGGATTATCTAGGGGTGGTATTTTAACTGGTAAGTACCAGGGACATAAGGAAGGGTAAAAAACATTGAGGTTCAGGAGACAACTTGGTTGTATAATAAGCCATGGAATTGGAGATGAAATCAGAAGGAAATAAAAATGGAAAAAACTAATATATAGTTAGGATGTGAACCTCCAAGACCCCTACTTTTTTTTTAACCATAAATCATGATCTCAAAGAAAACATCTACTGGTAAGTATTGTGTTTTAATCCCTCATAAAAAATTAAAAATTAATTTTATAGGGACATGTGGGTGGCAGTTGTGTCAGTTAATTCAATGAAGTGTCCAACTCTTGATTTCCACTCAGGTCATGATGTCAGGTCCTGAGATCAAGATTCTGTCTCTCTCCCACTCCATCTGCCCCTCCCTGCCATGCTCATGCACTCTTGCACATGTGCACAAAAAATATATATGTTTATAAATATGGAAAATTATTTAAAGCATCACTCATTAAGTTTCTGATATATCTTATGTTCATCCCTAAGCTCTGGATATGCCAAATATGTTCTCAATCATTAATGAGCTCATAATCTAAATTATAAATAGAAAGTGATTGTTTTAGGGGTATTTGGGTGGCTCAGTCAGTTGAGCCATCTGCCTTCAACTCAGGTCATGATCTTTGAGTTCTGGGATCAAGCCCTGCCTCAGGCTTCCTGCATGACAGACAGCCTGATTCTCCCTCTCCCTCTGCTGCTCCCTCTGCTTGTTCTTTCTTTCCCTCTTTCTGTCAAATAAATAATTAAAGTTTAATAAAGAAAGTAATTGTCTTAGCTGAGGCTGCTAAAACATATTATCATTTGTATTCTTTGGAGAAGTGTCTGTTCATGTCTTCTGCCCATTTTTGGACTTGATTATTTGTTTTTTGGGTGTTGAGTTTGAGAAGTTCTTTATAGATCTTGGATATCAGCCCTTTGTCTGTAGGGTGATTTGCAAATATCTTCTCCCATTCCATGGGTTGCCTCTTTGTTTTGTTGACTGTTTCCTTTGCTGTGCAAAAGCTTTTTATCTTGATGAAGTCCCAAAAGTTCATTTTTGCTTTTGTTTCCCTTGCCTTAGGAGATATATCTTGAAAGACGTTGCTGTGGTTGATGTCAAAGAGGTCACCACCTATGTTCTCCTCTAGGACTTTGATGGATTTCTGTCTCACATTGAGGTCTTTCATCCATTTACAGTTTATCTTTGTGTATCGTATAAGCAAATGGTCGAGTTTCATTCTGTTGTATATAGCTGTCCAATTTTTCTAGCACCATTTATTGAAAACTGTCTTTTTTCCATTGGATATTTTTTTCCTGCTTTGTTGAAGATTAGTTGGCCATAAAGTTGAGGGCTAAGAGACACATGAAAAAATATTCATCATCATTAGCCATCAAGGAAATTCAAATCAAAACCACATTAAGATACCACTTTATACCAGTTAGAATGGTGAAAATTGACAAGGCAAGAAACAACAAATGTTGGAGAGATTGTGGAGAAAAAGGACCCCTCTTACACTGTTGGTGGGAATGCAAGGTTGTATAACCACTTTGGAAAACAGTGTGGAGGTTCCTCAAAAAGTTAAAAAATAGAGCTACCCTATGACCCAGTAATTGCACTACTGGGTATTTACCCCAAAGATACAGATGTAGTAAAGAGAAGGGCCACATGCACCCCTGTGTTCATAGCAGCAATGTCCACAGTAGCCAAACTGTGGAAAGAGCTGAGATTCCCTTCAATAGATGAATGGATAAAGAAGATGTGGTCCATATATACAACAGAATATTACTTAGCCATCAGAAAGGATGAATACCCAACTTTTGCATCAACATGGACAGAACTGGAGGAGATTATGCTAAGTTATATAAGTCAAACAGAGAAAGGCACTTAACATATGGTTTCACTTATTTGTGGATCATAAAGAATAGCATGGAGGGAATTGGGAGAAGGAGGGGAAAAATGAAAGGGGAGATATCAGAGGGGGAGAGGAACCATGAGAGACTGTGCACTCCAGGAAACAAACTGAAGGTTTTAGAAGGGATGACAGTTAGGGGATGGGTTAACCTGGTGATGAGTATTAAGGATGGCACATATTGCATGGAGCACTCAGTGTTATATGCAAACAATGAATGATGGAACACTACATCAAAAACTAATGATGTACTATATGGTGACCAACATAACATAATACTAAAAAATTACCAGAGATTGATTAACTTCAACAATAGACATTAATTTCTCACAATTTAGGAGGTTGGATCATGGTGCCATCATGGTTAAGTTCTGATGAGGGCCCTTTTCCTGGCCTTCAAACAATTGCCTTTTTGCTGTGTCTTCACATAGCAGAAGAGAAAGCTCTAATGTTTCTTCATTTTCTTATTAGGGCACTAATTCCATCTTAGAGGCTCTACATTCATGAATGTAACTAACCCTAACTACTTCCCAAAGTCCCCACCATCTAGTACTAGCCATTGGGGGGGTTAGGATTTCAAAATAAGAATTTTGAAAGGACACAAACATTCAACCCTGAATATTGTATGTATTGAATTTGAAATTTCATTGAGATATATAAGTAGAAATAGCTAGTAACTGCATCTTTAACCAAGCTACAAAAAATTCTATGCAACATTTTGATCTTTTATTAATTCCCATCTGAGAATGTATATGACTTCACTATCTACCTAGTCACTCAATCTAGAGATTAGAGATTATTTTTTACTCCTCTATCTTTGTCTTCTAACACAGGATTTGTCCACTAATTAATAAAATCATGTACCAAAGCTATATCTAGAAATCATCTACTTCTTTCTCTCCTTACTACTACTGCCTTAATCAAATTTACACTGCTTCTTTCCTCTCTTACAGGAATAAGAACAGACTCAGAGTAACCGTTCTCAGAAATATTGTACCTTTAAAAAGAGTATGAGTTATATTTTTCCTATCTTTGCCCAATTACAAATATTTTAAGGGCAGGCTTATAAAACCCTTTCCTATGACTCTAGTCCACTGTATCCAAAGGGGTAGAGAAAGTGCTAGAATAAACACTTTCATCATTATATTTACTCTTTATCTGCTCCATTGGATAAATCATTCCTAACATGTTTAGATTCAGAATCTGACAGCTGTTGGGTCTCATTATTTATTGATAGTTTACTACAATTTGAGGTGAGCAAAATACTCATTCTTTTTTTTTTTTTTTTTTTTTTGCCCCCCCGCCCTTTGGCTTCCTGACTCAGATTGCTAAACCAGGAATACTTTCACTCTCTAAGACATATGATGACCTGGGTAGAATTGTGACTCAAGAAGTTGGAGGCTCAATGCTGCCAACTACTAGAGGCCTGTTGATACTGAAGCTGGTGGCAAAGGGTGGGCCTTCTACAATGCAATATGAAAATGACCACATCTCCCAGTGTGGCTCCTAGTGGGCTATTCACTGTCACCACCCATAAACCCATAAAATTCTCACCCTGTGACTCAGTCTCTTTCTTCTTTCTTAGATGGTAGAATACACACTGCTCACTTTGTTTTGTTTTGTTTTTTTTTTTTAGATTTTATTTATTTGATAGACAGAGATTACAAGTAGTCAGAGAGGCAGGCAGAGAGAGAGGAGGAAGCAGGTTCCCAGCTGAGCAGAGAGCTGATGTGGGGCTCGATCCCAGGACCCTGAGACCATGACCTGAGCCGAAGGCAGAGGCCTCAACCCACTGAGCCACCCAGGTGCCCCTCACACTGCTCACTTTGTATAATGTTAAAATAGCTAATGCCTTTAGTGCTGGACCATTTTTAAAATACATAAAATCCTTTATTGGAAAATCTGTTCCTTGGAGTTGTTTTGTGATGTCTTCTGCTGTTTAAACAACTTGAATCCTTTTTAAAGACCTTTCTTAAAGGTCTTGACCTTTAAAGACCAGTGTGATCTTGAAGACCTTAAAAAGAAACTTGAAGTTTCTCAAGGTCATAAAATCTTGATCTTTCCTGTATTTCCTCTCAGGAAGTGGGCACATATGTTCTTGAGTCATGGCCTGTAAGTTACAAAAATCTCTATAAAAAAATGCTTCTAGGGAAAGGTGGAACCAGTTTGTATTACATTCCCATTAAGGAACAACGCCACAGTACCATTAAGGATTAGTCAGAAGAATATATAGCAATAGTATTATGTACTCAATAAGTCAATAGTGTAATGATAATTGAAGGGTGTAAGAAATATCAATAGACATGTGGGAAGATTGTTTTTTGAAGTATGTTAGCAAATTTGATAATTATTCAGATTTAAATTTGATTCATAATCACTGGGATTTAAATATTTATTGCATCTTCAAAGTATCAGTAGCTTACTGCTGCTTAATCATGTTCTCCTTATTATTAGTCCATAGGTCTTCAACATCTTCTATGTGATACTTAAGTCTTTTTCAAATAACTGAAATAGGGATATCAGAAATCTAATTTTGCATGTGTCTAAACAAGGAGAAGAGGAAGAAGGAGGAGGGGGAGTAAAAAGAAGAGGAGGAGCAAGAAAGGCTTAAAGCAACTCTAGAATATGCCACAAATTTTGCATGCATCATTTCTAAGTCTTACTACTACCCCAAAAGTTATGTGTGTGTAGGGGTATTTGTGGTATTATATTTTAGTTATTTCATCCCTGTATTTTTTCTTTACCACTCCCACCCCCAACCCATTCTATATAAGGAAGTCAGATCTGTGCTTATTGTTTTGAGTGAGTTTGGGAAAAGATGGATTACAGAAGGCACCTGTGAAATTTCCAAATCCTACAGACATGATAATATTGGGACATAGAAAAAATATCTTGATCATAAACACAAAGAGGAAGAGATTTCACTAAAACAAGAAAGAGTTTTTCCAGCCAAGTATGAAGGAAGATGGTGAGAATGGAGAAGTTTTGGAGTCTCAGAATATAGGGAACATGTCCCTAATTTTCAGCAGGGAAGCCAGAGGGCAAGCAATATTTCCAGAGAAGAAATAGTTATTAAGAGCCATTTAGGCAAGTGAGACCACTGGCAACCTCAAAGGAATATCTTAGCGCCCTAGGTATAGCTTGAACTCAACAGAGAGCTTCTAGGTCTTCAAGGTCACACTGATGAAAGGAAGGATAGAATCTATTGGGTAGATGACTCTGGGACTGCATGGCACCTATCTCAGAATTGCATAGAGTTTTAAAATAGGGACACAGATTCTGAGGAAGGGATAGAAATGCCCTTTCCCTAAAAGACTGAATAACATAAGATTGTGCCAGTCTAGTATGACAACTCTTTCTTGACTTTCTGTTTCTTGCAATAACCAAGGAAAATTTTTGAAAATACCAGAGGTGTTTAGAGAATGTATTTAACTGAATTGAATTAAACAGTGGGAGTAATTTAGAGATCTAATCAGTTGATTCTCATCTAGCTCTAGCTCATTTCCCTCTAGCTAGCATGAATCTGCTTTCAAGGTGTTATATATTTTCTGAATCCTGATCTGAATCAAACTCTTACCTACTTGGAAGCATATGGAGTTAGACATTGTAAAGAACTGTAATTTTTCAGGATTCCTTTCCGTCATGAATTTAGGGAATAAAGTTTGTTTTGTACTTTAAGAAATGCCATTGCAGCAGCTGACACTCCTTACAATGCATGCTAATGCATAAGTTATGGTTTGCCTATTAACTTCCATCCTAATGTATTTTTATTGTTATATTTTTGCTTACAAAGATTTTTCTGTCACTTTATTTAATTGAAATCAAATGATGTTATTTACCTTTTAGTGATGCAGAGAAAACTGCATTTGTAAGCTACTATTATTCAAATTGAATATTCTTACAGAATGTTAAAAGTCTTTAGTGCAGAACATTTTACATATAAATTTAAAATAAGTGCTAAAGTGTGACATCTACTCCACCAGCCCAATAATGGATATGATATGGTAGTGGAGATTGTAACTGATTATGTGCAAGACATTGTTGAAGTCATCAAATGACAGAAGATTCCAACAAATTATCCTCAAGGTAAAGAGAACGGCATCTCCTATCTAAAGACATTATCATCATTTTGTATAATATATTTAGTAGAGGAAATGAGTAAATGCTAACCGTACTATCCCATAATGGTCTGTATCTTTAGCAGCATTGTATGATTACTTTAAGATCTTGAAAAGAAATATTGTCATGAATATTTTGGAAAACAATTCAGAAACATGCCTATAAATTGTGCCCAATTCTAAAGAAGGCACTTTTTCATGACTGACTCCAAGAGTTACTTGAATCTCTAAAATGGACTTGGAATTATTTCCAATCTAATAGTAATGTCTTATGCAATTCTGAAGTTGTGGAATATCTTGAGAGTTCGGTAAACATTCCCTGTCTTCTAGCTGGATGATTATGGTTTTCTTGCATCTTCAAGTTCAAGTGGTGACCCTGGTTCTGAAGTTACAATGTTCCTGCAAAGCCCAACAAAACTGAGGAAATAAATAGGATATAGGTTCTTTTTGTTAACTTCTTTATTTCTTAAAACACTAGTTGGAAAAAACACTAGTTGAATTTTGCTTTCAACTCTAGAACGTTCTGTTAGATTCTAAAACAGCCACAAATGTCTCCCATCCCTGCATGTACATCCTTTTACAAAGTGACATCGCTTGTCCCATTTGAATCTGAGTCTGGACAACCAACTTGCTTTTGCCAGTGGGATGTTAGTAGATGTAATACAAACAGAGGCCCCTTGTCACTAATCTCTTGCTGCTAGAAGTCCTTCTCCCACTGCGTGATGAAAGAGAATGAGAGGGGCACCTGTGTGGCTCAGTGGGTTAAAGCCTCTGCTTTCGGCTCAGGTCATGATTCCAGGGTCCTGGAATTGAGCCCCGCATCCAGCAGAGAGCCTGCTTCCCCTCCTTCTCTCTCTGCCTGCCTCTCTGCCTGCTTGTGATCTCTGTCTGTCAAATAAATAAATAAAAATCTTAAAAAAAAAAGAGAATGAGAAAATTTCTGTCCTAGTAATCCCAATCAAGAAGTAAAGCTACACTAGTCCATTCAGCCCCATTCAGCTAGCCAAGACCAAAAGAATTGCCAGATGAATCCACAGAATGTAAGAAATAATTTGTGTATGTTATTTTAAGCCATAATGTTTTGATATGGTATGTTATGCATCAATAGCTGATGGGATTATATTTCAAGAACACATGGATTGCTGTAACAATGGAGTACACATAGTTTATTCCTTTTGTGCAAGTCTGTCTGACTTTATGTTTTGACTCCTCATTATTTCAGGTTCCTCTCGACTTCAACTCAGATGAATAGTTTAAAACCCTAATTCCTTTGTTCTCATCAGTTTTGTAGTTTCCAATCCTGACTTCTGAGTTTAGGTTGACATCTCACTTTCTTTGAGTAATTGCCTTAATTATAGGTTGAAAACTACTTTTCTTTGACATTCATCTTTCAGTAGTACACATCTCTATCTGTTGGTGAATTAGTTGAAGCTTCCTTTCCCAGTTACGGCATTATGTTCCCCCATGTTGTAAGTCCTTTGCAGGTCTGCTAGACTCCTGAACTTGAGACGACATAGGTATACCTCAGGCTCTTTTGGTCTGCTTCACTTTGGCTCTCTGCCCTTCTCTCTTGGGGCCTTGGTCACTGCCTTAAATTCTTTGGGTCAGGCCTCTGGCTTACAATGTAATTTGAGGAAACATGTGTTTGAGGGAAGTGTTACTGTTACTTGGACCTACATGAAGTCAGACTAAACAGTGGTCTTTGCAATTTCAAATATATTCAAAGTTATTACTTTTTTTAAAGATTTTATTTTTTATTATTTAACAGAGAGAGATACAGCAAGAGAGGGAACACAAGTGGGGGGAGGGAAGAGAGGGAGAAGCAGGCTTCCTGCTGAGCAGAGAGCCTGATGAGGGACTCAATCCCAGAACTCTGGGACCATGACCTGAGCTGAAGGCAGACACTCAATAACTGAGCCACCCAGGTGCCCCCAAAGTTATTACTTTCTAAATAGATTATCATTGTGCCCTAATTTTTAATCATTAAATTTACTCCTTGAAACAAAATTTCTTTGGTTTTCAGCATTCACTAATTCTGATATCTGTTCTTCACCTAAGTGGTTGGGACTATGAGGAAAAGGTTTTGGGAAATTCTTGGATATGAGAAAGAAAAGAGTAAGCCAAAAATGAGAAAAGACAAGGTGAAAGACATAATTTACTCCTTTTGTGGTTTTATCTATACCTAATCTGTGTCTTAATGTATAAAAGATTTGTGTTCTTGGGAAGTAAGTGGACAATACCTGAATTTAAGTGTGCAGATTCTTACCTCATCATAAGAAAAAAATAAAATTCTTCACCGTCAAAAAGCTAAGTCTTGGAATGATTTAATGAAGGAGATTATGAAGTCTTTATGTTTGTATTTATATGCATCTGCATTTATACATGCATGCATTATATATGTATGTATCTACAATCTTTAATGAACAAACATTATTTGTTCCTGGGGAGTCATGACTTCCGGGAAGTCTGTTACCTATTTTGAGACATTCTCTATGAAAGATCCACCTCACCCCATCTCCCAGAAGCTTAGTAGAAGGCTAATAGAATGTATTCAGACATTCATTAAAGCCATACCAAAGTGGCTCAATATAGAGAATACTATACAGACAGACTTAAATATTGCTTTTGTTATTCCAAAGGTTTACCTTTACTTGTGTGATATCTACAGGTTTGTATGTGTTAATTTTTTTTTTTTTTGGACCTGTTAATATTAGTGGTTCAATTTTTACTCAACAATTTTTTTTCCTGATTTTTTTTTAAAGATTTTATTTATTTATTTGACAGAGAGAGAGATCACAAGTAGGCAGAGAGGCAGGCAAAGAGAGAGGAGGAAGCAGGCTCCCCGCGGAGCAGAGAGCCCGATGCGGGGCTCGATTCCAGGACCCTGAGATCATGACCTGAGCCAAAGGCAGCGGCTTAATCCACTGAGCCACCCAGGCGCCCCTTTACTCAATAATTTTGACTGCATTGGTTTCTTTGTCTTTTGGAATATAGAAATGGAGATGTTTTTGTTAAAAAAAATTCTAGAATTATTTATAGTCAAAGCTTTCAATATCAAGTAACTATTAAATTTTTGGTTTGCCTTTTAATGTTTTCCATATTTCCCAGATAGGTTTTTATTACTTTGGTAATTAGGAAAATTAAATATGATATTTTAGGACTTTAAGAACCAAAGTTATAAATGACTTCAACTAAAATCATCTAGTAAATCAAAGTGAAAACTTGGGTACTTTAAAAATGTGTGTGTGTTTAAAAACTAATGTTTTCAACATTTTTGTGGAAAAATAAAAGTTGTTTTAAATATATCTGAAATATATGATATTTATTGCTCCATGTTAGGACTACGGGTGATAACTGGCTTTCTTTCACTATAATTTTCTAATACAAACTGCAAAAATATGTATGTCAGAAGATTATAAGCTAATAAACTTTAAAAGTTTTGTGAAAACACTGTTTTACATCAAATTATTTTTTAATTTAAAGAAACAGTGTGTGAGCTTCAAAGTCTCACTGACCCAACTTTAAAAAAACTGTATTGTATTTTGTAAGGAAAAGGCAGTAATGGCCAACAAAAATATGGAAGCTTTACATAAATTAAGATTCATAGTCTTCAATTATAAATGAAATAATTCTATTCATATATTATTACTATTGATAATGTCCTTGATTGTTTAATGCTTAATTATTTTGAAAATATTAAAATAGGACCACTTTTTGCTTGCCAATCAGGCTAAATGTTATGGTATGTTTTTTATATATATTTATAGTGTGATATATTATTTGTTATAGGAAGGCAAAAATATGAAACTCTCAGATGATTTATTAACTATATGATAAACACATTTTTTGTCATTATAGAATGTTGGGAAATTTGAGGATCTACTATGTTCATGACTATGGGATACTAATTTCAACAAAATAAAATGTGTGTCATAAGACATTAGAAATCTTGTTCTCAGTAGTTTATCATCTACATGAAGAATTTAAGCGTAACTAATCTAGTTCATTACCAGTGTGTAGAATGCATGGGAGTCAGAACACTTTTGAATGAGATAATCTGAAGTAGAAGTGAATAATGAGCAATTCTTTAATCACTCCTTGTTCATATTTCTATACAAAGGTTAATTTCTTAAATAAGGTCTTCTGCTTCAATAGATAGTAATTTCAATGAAAATAATTTTGAATCATTTGTTCTCTAAACTATAAAACTATAATTATAATTATAAGCACTATAAATATGATTGAAAGCATTACAATGCGGTACAGCAGAGTCGGTGGTATTAACTGAAAAAGATCTGACGGTGGGACTTTATAGAAGAAATGCTTCAGTTCTCCCTTCAGAGCCCTCCAACAGCTCCATCTGTTTCAAGTGATTCTACTCCTCCTGTCTTCAAGAAGAGTCAACCTGCCTGCAGTTAATGGTGAGTGAAATTGAAATAAAATTAAAATTCCATTGAGGTTACAGAATTAGGCACCTCATTTCTTTTTTCTTTTCTTTTCTTTCTTTTTTTTTTTTTTTACAAATGTCAATATGCATTGCTTTTGCTAGAACACTATTCACTAAGATCCCTTCAGCATGATGATCAGAATATTTTGGTACTGTGTTTCATTTTACTTTAGTATAGTCCATTTTCTGTAATTTTGTCACCAAAAGCAATTTGCATGAGCACAGAAACAATCATAACAGTTCTATATTACCCAAATTAAATAATTAGTGACATAAATTTGCTTCAGTCTGGATTTCCTGTCATGAAATGTATTAAATACTGATAAAATTTGATTTTAACACAGGCATATTTGAGGCCTCTCTTGGATGTATATTTCCAGTTATTATTATTTCCAGGACAATATATTCAATCATTCATTTATTTAATAAGACTCACCCCATGACCAATTATGGGTAAATGATCATGACAGACATTGAGAAAGCAGAGTAAGTAGAATTCAGTATGTAGTTCAAGAAGCAGGCAGAACAACCACTGGTTACAAAACATCATGACAAATATTCACAAATTTATGAAACAAGTGATGTGGAAGCACAGAAAAGAACAACTGATCATATCTGGGAAATCAGAGAAAATTTCGTATTCTGTGTGTGTGTGTGGAGAGGTGATGTTTGAGGTGTGTGATGAGATATTCTCCATGTGAGCAAATGAAGTTGCTTTGGTGAAGGAAAAATGTAAATTATACCAGTAGTATGTAGTGATTAAGAACTTGTAGCTTGGAATGTGGTAAATTTAATTTGAATTCCAGTTTTCTCATTGAGTGAATCTTTGTGATCTTTACAAATTACTTAATTTCCCTGAAGATAAATACAAATAAAACAACACCTATCTCATAAGCTTTCTATGACAATCAAGGTATCTACTTATAATATACCCAGCAATGTGGCTAGCTTTGAAAATAATAAGTGATAACCAATTACTAATTTTATATAGGTTGAAAGTCAGTAAGTGTCATTTAGTATTGACACAAATAGAGAAATAGAAAGACAAATGTGTTTTTTAAGTTGAATACAACTTCTAGAAAAATTAAAAATTGAGCGACATGTCAGTAACCCATTAAATAAAATCCATAACATAATAATGTAATTCATATAACAAAAGTGATAAGTTTAGGTACACATTTAAATGTTAGAACAATATGAAATTATGAAGAGAATGAAGCTCAAACATAGGAATCATAGTAGTCAATGCGAGTTATACTATCCTACTAAAGATAGATATATTTAGATGGTGTCAGAAATTAAGATCTAATTTATGCTTTATAAAAGAAATCTATGTGAAAAGAACTCACTAGATTTCTAATGATAAAATATATGTCCTTTGAACAGAAATAAAGAAGGAAAATAATAAAAGATGAACTAAAATTTAAGGACAAAAGCATTAAAGTAGAATATTTTTGTATAGTATGCACATCTAACCAGTGATTATTTGTCACACCACTCATGAGTGGCCTTTTTATGTGGACTGAATTTCTTTAGGAGCTCCAAGGGAAAGCATCCTAAGAAAAAGAGCCAGGTAAGAACCAAGCCACTGTTTATGACCCAGCCTTGGAAATAAGGGTCATTTATCTAGGAGTGCATTTGTAGAGACTGTCACAGTGTTTCCCTCCTGAGTTCAGGGAAGGGAGGTGCCCCCACCTCTTGATGGAGGAGTGGCAAAATCTTAGATGAACATATGGAAACAGAAGCATTACTCTGGCCATTCTGAGAGTGCACAGCCCATCATAGTCTCATCAACTAGCAACAAATATTCACATCCTTCAGACAAGCAAAATATACTCATTTCTTCCTCCAAGATTTCCCCAATGTGTCATTTCATTGAGGCGCCAGGCTGTATCAGAATGAAATGTTACCAAATAATTAATGCTTAAGAAGAGATGAAGTTTATACATACTAAGTTTGCATACCTAGAAATCATGAGAATCCATTCAGAAATTCTTTGAGGCAATAAGAAAGTACAGTAAAGTAGCAAGTTAAAACATACAAAAATTGTTAATACTCATTTACAAGAAATAGCAAGTTTGAAAATAAGATAAAAAATCTTTATAATAACATATAAAATTGGTGTTAAAGATAGGTTAATATTACCTACAATAGATTGTGCTTTTAACAAATAAGTAGGCCTGGATAATTATTTGTAAAATACAATGAGAAAAAAAGTTTAATATCTCTAATACATGATAAACTCCTAAAAAAATAAGATGAACACATCAAAGAAAGAAGAGCAAAGAACATTAATAGGCACTGATAAAAGAAAAGGAAAAAAAAATGTTGGACCTACACTGCTGATCAACCTCCTCTGTTCATTCCTGCTGCCCCCGCCCCACTTCCTTTTACAGCTATTAATTCCTAGAAAATATCTTGCACCACCAACTCAACTTTAGCATCTGCTTCCAGAGAACCCAAACTGTGACAAGGATATAAATGTATTTTGAGTATATTTTTTAGAAAGAGTTTTACATTCTTACACATTTTCTATATCCAAATAACTTTACAACTGGAGATTTATTCTAAAGAAATAGTATGAAATGCACTTTTGAACATAGGTTATATATGCAAGGGTGTTAGTATCTTATATTAAAAGTGAAAACTGATAATGTTTAAATAACTTTCAATTTGCCATTAATTTAAATTAATACATTTAAAATGTGTTGGCTATCCATATTTATTTGAAAAGGAGATGATCCTATAGCTTTAAGTGAAGAAATTGGGTTACATAACAGTATTTTTTTAATGAATCCAATTATTTTAACATTTATATATCATTTCTATTATTTAACATTTACAGTGTATGGAATATTTATATATTTGATAGAATTATTTATGTGCCTAGATCTATGTAATTATTTATGTATCTTATATAGTTATAAAAGAATATATAGAGAATAATTTAAGACAAAAAGATTTGAGGGGTTATATCATAAAATGTTTTGGTATTTATATCTGGTGTGGGTATGGGTAACTTATTTTCTTTGTAATTTTCTATACTTTTGAAATTTTCTACAATTGTTATGAATTATGTTTTGTTTATAAAAAATATATACAAACTTTTATAGGTAACCACCCTTTCATATTCATGTTGATCTACTTACTCTTGCTACATTTGTTCACCTGAATTTTCTTTGCCAGTCACAAATAGGAGTATGTGTATATATAAAAATGAATGTCTGGGAGCAGGACAGTCCAACATGGCAACATAGGAAGATCCTGAACTCACCTATCTTCAACAGACACACCAAATCCATAACCATATATGGGACAATTACCTCTGAAAAAGACCTGAGAACTGTCTGAACTGCTTCTTTACCACAAACAATTTAAAAAGGCCACACTGACATGGGTAGGAGAGGTAGAGACATGGTCTCACCAAAACCCCACCTGTGGCATAATGACACACATCGAGAACCATCTCATGAATATGAAATTTCTCCCTGAGAACCAAGCAGTTCGTGTCTCACATTAGACACCCTAACTCTTAGAATCTGTACTAGAGATGAATCTCATAATATCCAGCTTTGAAAACAATGAGGCTAAAATTTAGGAGACCCAAAAGGCTATAGGGAGCTGAGACGCTGCTCTTAAGGGTTTGCATACACTCACTTGAAGTGGGGCCCCACACAAAAACAGCAGTTTGAAAAGCATCTAGATTATATGTAAAGATTCATTTGTTAATTTTATAGTGTCTGCCATAGGCCGGAGGCCCACTGGGACCCTCTTAAGGGACAGAGGTGCTAGAGAGTGCCATTTTGTGTCTTTTCTCTACTTTGCTAGTACAGGCAGGTACATGTAGATACTGCACTTTCCTGTTCACCCACTAGAGCTGTCATGAATGCCTGACCCTCTGTTCCCCGCTGCCTTGCTAAAATCAGTGGGCATATGCAGGCTATACAAGGGATGCTCCTTAATAACCTAGCTCTGTTGGATAGAGGGCTTCTGGTCTTGGGTCCCATGGGACTTAACAACTGAAGAAACAGTTTGTGGCAGACTGTCACACCCATGGCACTACACACAAGACTGAACACATCTCCTCTTTATTTAAAACAGGCCTATCTACTTATCCAGGAGCCTTGGCCTGAGAGTCAGGATTCTGGTTTGCCATACACCTTGAAGCTAAAGAGGTGCTCTCGGGAAAAGTGGGCTAGTGTATTGTATCTTTGCACTTGCCCTCAGTCTTGCTATGGCTTGCTGGTAACTACCAGAAAGGAACGTATATATTTGTCTAGAACTCTGATTTTTTGCAATTGACTCCCAGGGGATAACTCCAAATAATCCTGCATAGCAGGATTTATGACTGGGGTCTCACAGGACTATATATATTTTTATACTTTAAAGCTGTTGCCTGAGGTTTTGGCTTCCAGTCAGCCCAAAAAACTAGGTGCTGACTGAGACTCCCACCCTTTGGAACACTAACAGGTCTTGGCACAACTTCAACAATTGGAACTTGTCAAGAATAAATCATGGGTGAGGTGCATAAACAATGAATTTTGGAACACACACACAAAAATTTAAAAATTAAATTAAAAAAAGAATAAATCATTATTTATTGACAATCACAAAGATTTGAGAGATAACCTAGAGCTAGGGCAAGATTAAACAAGGTTTATCGCCTACAAAAGTCTATTTCTTCAAGACTGGGAGAGGTACTTATTTCACTTAATACATGGAAACAAACACAGAATAAAGCAGAATGAGGAAATAGAGGAATATGTTCCAAATGTAAGAACAAGATAAACCCTCAAGAAAAAAAGTTCTTAATAAAATGAAGATACATAATTTACCAGATAAAAAGTTCGAAGTAATGGTTCTGAAGATATTCACCAAACTTGGGAGAAAAATGGACGAACACAGGGAGAACTTCAGCAAAGAGACAGAAAAAATAGTAAAGTACCAACAGAAGTCACACAGCTGAAGAATAGAATTAATGAACTGCAAAATATACTAGAGGGTTTCAGTAGCAGACTAGGTGAGGCAGAAGAAAGGATCAATGATCTAGTAGAGCAGCAGAACTCACACAACCTTCCCCCTCCCCCCAAAAGTAAAAGACTCAAAAATAGCAAGTCAGTTTAAGGGCACTATTTTCACATCAAGTGAAAATAATATTTGTATCATAGGAGGAGAGAGAGAGGAAGAGCCAGAGAAATTATTTGAAAAAATAATGGCTGAAAACTTCCCTTACCTGGGCAAGGAAACAGATGTTCAGTTTCAGGAAGCCCAGAGTTTCAAATAAGATAAACCTAAAGAGACCCACACAAAGGCACACTATAATTAAAATGTCAATAGTTCAAGAGAGATTTTTAAAAGGAGAAAGAGAAAAACAATTTTTTATGTATAAGAGAACTCCTATAAAGTTATGAGCAGGGTTTTTTTTAGCAGAAACCCTGTAGGCAAGAAGAGAGTGGTATGATTTATTTGAAGCACTGAAAAGAAAATACTTCAAACCAAGAATACTCTATGTGGCAGGGTTATCATTCAGAATAGACATAAAGATAAAAAGTTTTCCAGAAAAGCAAAAACTAAAGGTGTTAAAGGTTAAAATGTCCTTGTAAAAAATGTTGAAGGGACTTCTTTAAGCTGAAAGGTAGGGTACTGATTAGTAACAAGAAAACATAGGGAAGTGAAAATCTCAGTGGTGGAGGTAAATGTGTAGTAAAGGTAGTGGATAAATCATTTGTAGGGTTAGAATGAAAGAAGATAAAAATAGTAAAAATAAGTATAACTACAATAATTAGTTAAAGGAATACACAAAATAAAAATGTCAAATGTGACATCAAAAACATAAAACATAGGGAGTAAAAATGTAGCTTTAGAATGAATTAGAACTTAAGTTATATTAAGTTGACTCATAGATACATATATGTATTATGAGTATATATATACATATGTATACATATGTATATATACACATACATATATATATACATATACATATATACACACACACATATGTGTGTGTGTGTGTGTATATGTATAGGCTATTATATGTGAGCCTCATGATAACCACAAAGAAAAAAACCTATAGCAGTAGATACACAAAAGATTATGATCAAGGAATCTAAGTACAATACTAAAGAGAGTCATCAAACCAAAAGAGAACTAAACAGAGAAAAAAGACCAGAGAGGAACTACAAAATGGCCAGAAAACAATGAACAAAATGGCAATAAGTGCATACCTATTAATGGTTACTTTAAATGTAAGTGGAAAAAATGTAAATGGAGTAAACTCTCTAATCAAAAGGTATAGAATGACTGAAGGGATGGAAAAAGCAAGAGCATTTAAATGCTGCCTACAAGAGACACACTTCAGATGTAAGAACACACACAGACTGAAAGTGAAGAGATGAAAAAAGAATGTTCCATGCGAAGTTAAACCAAAATAAAGCTGTTGTACCTGTACTTATATCAAAGAAAATGGACCTTAAACAAGAGTGTCTCTAAAAATAACAACCAAAAAAGTCATTGCATTATTGTAAAAGGGTCAATCCAATAAGAGAATGTAACATTTGTAAATATTTATGCACTCAACATAAGAGTACCTAAATATACAAAAGCAAATATTAAAAGACCTAAAGGGAGAAATTGACAGCAATACATTAATAGTAAGGGACATTAATGCCTCACTTACATCAATGAATAGATCATTGACACAGAAAATTGATAAATATTAACCTCATCCAGCACATTCGATACACACAGAACATATTTACAATGTCCTTCTGAACAATTGTGTCAATGAAGTAAACAAAGGAGAAATAAGAACAAATACATTGAGACAAATGAAAATAGAAATATAACATCCCAAAATCTATGGGGCATAGGAAAAATAATTATAAAAGAAGTTCATGGCAATATAGGCCTGCTTCAAGAAATGAGAAAAATCTCAGATTCAAAATCTAACCTTATACTTAAGGACAGTAGGAAAAGAATAACAAATGGAGTCAAAGTTAGTAGAAAATAGGAAAAAACAGAGATCAGAGTAGAAATAAATGAAAGATCCGGAACAAAGTAATGATGCCCATTAACACCACTTTTATTCAATATAGCATTAAAAATCCAAAAAAAAAAAAAAAGAAAGGCATAAAAAAAGAAATAACGGCATCAAAATTTGAAAGGAAGATTGTTACTGATTGTGAATGACATGATTTTATATTAAAAAACCCTAAGGGGCGCCTGGGTGGCTCAGTGGGTTAAAGCCTCTGCCTTCGGCTCAGGTCATGATCCCAGGGTCCCGGGATCGAGCCCCGCGTCGGGCTCTCTGCTCTGCGGGGAGCCTGCTTCCTCCTCTCTCTCTGCCTGCCTCTCTGCCTAGTTGTGAAAAAACCCTAAAAACTCTGCTAAAAAGCTCTGAGAACTAATAATCAAATTTAGTAAAGTTGTAGGATTCAAAATCAATGCATAAAATCAGGTGCATTTTTATATACTGAAAATAAAGTGTCTGAAAACAATTCTTTTTACAATTACATTAAAAAGAAAAAAAAGTAGGAAAAGTTTAAGGTTGTAAAAAGGTTGTAAAAGACCTACACACTGAAAACTATCAGACATTGATAAAAGAAATTGAAGATAACACAAATAAATGGAAGGATAATTTGTTTTCACAGGCTGGAAGAATTAATATTGTTAAAATGTCCATAATACTCAAAGTAATCTGTGGATTCAGTGGAATCCCTATCAAAACCCCAATGATATTTTCCACAGAAATAAAACAATCTTAAAATTTTTATTATGTGAAACTACAAAAGACTCTCTTTAGAACAAAGTTGGAGGGATCACTCTCTCTCATTTCAAACCATATTACAAAACTATAGTCAAAAGAACGGTATGGTATTGGCATAAAAGCAAGACATGTAGATTGATAGAATAGAATAGAGACCCCAGAAATAAACCCATACATATGTGGCTAATTGATTTATTAATATGTAATAAATAAACAATAGGGAAAGGGTAGTCTTCAAAAAAATACTATAGGGAAAATTATATAGCCACATGCAAAAGAATAAAAGTGGACCCCTATCTTATACCATAGACAAGAATTAACTGTATGGATCAAAGACTTGAATATAAAACCTAAAACAAAGACACCTGGATGGCTCAGTCAGTTAATTGTCTACCTTCAGCTTGGGTCATGATATCAGGATCCTGGGACCAAGCCCTGCATCCAACTCTCTGCTCATGGGGAGTCTGCTTCTCCCTCTGTGCTCTCTCTCTCAAGTAAATAAATAAAAAACCTTAAAAAAAATAGTCATCTAGGTTACTATTATCTCAAACAAAAACAAAAACAAAAACAAAAACAAAAACAAAAAAAACAAAGCCTAAAACCATAAAACTCCTAGAAAACATAGGAGGTAAGATACTTGACATCATTTTGGTCAATGATTTTGCTGATCTGATGCCTAAAGCAAAGGCAACAAAAGCAAACATAAATAAATGGGATTATATCAAACTAATAAACTTCTGCATACTAAAAGACACCATGAGCAAAATGAAAAGGCAACCTAGTAAATACAAGAAAATATTTGGAAATCAAATAACCTATAAGGGCTTAATATCCAAGATACATAAAGAACATATACAATTCAATAGCCAAAAAACAAAACCCATCTCATCAGATGGGTGGAGGATCTGAATAGACATTTTTCCGAAGAAGACATCCTTTGTCTTCAGGTGGTCAACAGACACCTGAAAAGATCCTTAACATCGATAATCATCAGGGAAATGCAAATAAAAACCATAATGAGATATTATCCACACTTTCAAGGATAGCTATAATTAAAAAATAAAACAAAACAAAATCCAGAAATGAAAACAAATGAACAACAACAACAACAACAAAAGCAAACAGGAACACCCAAAAGATGTGGAGAAAAGGGAACCTTGTGCACTGTTGGGAATTGTATGCATCCAGTTGCATCCACTGTGAAAAAGTGTATAGAAATTCTTCAAAAATATAAAAATAGAATGATCATATGAGTCAGCAGTTTACTTCTGGATATTTATGCAAAGTAAATAAGAACACTAATTCCAAAAGATATATGCACCCCTATGTTTATTGCAGCATTATTTACAATAGTCCATAAATGGAAACAACCTGTGTCCATCAATGAATGATTAGATAAAGAAGATGTAGTGTGTTTCTGTGGGGTGTGTGTGTGTGATGTGTGTATACATATATATAATGGCATACTACTCAGCTATAAAAAGAGTGAAATCATTTGCAACAATAAAGATGAAACTTGAGGGTATTATACTAAATGAAAGAAGTCAGACAGAGAAAGACAAATATCATATGACTTTATTTATATGTGAAAGTTTTAAATATAAAAAAAGAACAAAACTCATATATACAGAAAACTACAATGGCGGTTGCTAAAGGGGAGATGGTGGTTGCATATCCAAAATGGTGAGATGGTGAGGGGATGTTAAAAGGTACAAATGTCTAGTTATAAAATATATAAATCATGGAAATATAATGTACAATTTGTGACTATAGTCAATAATATAGTAGTCCATACTTGAAAGTTGCCAAAAGAGTAAATTTTAAAAATTCTTAACATGAGAAAAAAATTTACTTTATTTTTTATGGTGATGAATGTTAAGTGGACTTACTGTGGTAAGCATTTCACAGTTTATATAAATATTAAATCATTACCTGAAATTAATATAATGTTGTACGTCAATAATACCTCAATTAAAAAAAAGAGAAATAGTATTCAGGCATTAGAAGAAGAAAAAGTAGAATCTACTTAGGCAATAAAATCTTGTCTAATAAAATCCTTGGTAGAAAAAAAAGAAAGGAAAATATGAATGTGTAGGGTTAAAGAGAGCTGATCTAAACAAAAAGGAGTTTCTGGTAGAAGATTTTTTACATTGCTATTGGAAAGATGAGAATTTTGGGGATATATTTAATATATGGCACAAAGTGCTATTGTTTTGATGAGTTATTACTATAATGTATCATCAAAGCCTCATCACTTTCATATAGTACAATAACAATGTTTTTTGAACAAAAAAATTTGAGCATTTGGGGCACCTGGGTGGCTCAGTGGGTTAATGCCTCTGCCCTAGGCTCAGGTCATGATCTCAGGGTCCTGGGATCGAGCCCCGCGTCGGGCTCTCTTTTCAGTGGGGAGCCTGCTTCCCCCTCTCTCTCTCTCTGCGTGACTCTCTACCTACTTGAGATCTCTCTCTCTGTCAAATAAATAAATAAAATCTTAAAAAAAAAATTGAGCATTCATTAAACTAATACTATTCTATGCTAAATACCACAAAAAAGGTTAAATTAGTACTCTTTTTAAAAAAATATTTAATTAATTTATTTGACAGAGAAAGGCACAGTGGGAGAGGGAACACAAGCAGGGGGAGTGGGAGAGTGAGAGGAAGAAGCAGGCTTTCTGCTGAGCAGAGAGCCCAATGCGGAGCTTGATCCCAGGACCCTGGGATCATGACCTGAGCTGAAGGCAGATGCCTAACGACTGAGCCACCCAGGTACCATAAACTATATACTTTTAAAGACTATCTAATTTTTATTTGGAAAACATATTAAAATATTAAAAAAGATAATTTGGGTTATTTATTAAGCATTACCAGTTCTAAATTTCTGAAATCTTCAGGGAATTAGGATAACTACTCATATTCTTGTAAGATTTTTGTTTCAATTTAATTTTCTTAATTAAAAAAGCAAAAAAAGTACACTGAAATCATGTAATATTTGAGAATTTTTAAAATGTGTATTCCATTTTTGCTTTCATTTTGAAATTTAAACTCTTCTGAAAACATAAAAGAATTTTACATCATAATTTTTGTTTTCAGGTAACTATGAAAAGGAATGCAATCATGTCATATTCAGTGAATGATTTTGTGGCTATGTTTCATTTATCATCCTCAGTGAACCAGGATATGAATATGCATAATTTTCTTTTTTTACTGAGCTTTTACATTGTAATTTCACAAGTAGATGAAAAATGCTGTATTTAGGCGGTTGGCTGGATTCCCAGTCATTTTTTTTTTTATCTTTTGTTTTTCTGCAATTCAAGGGCATTATGGACTGATTTACGTTTTTTCTATGTATGCCCTGCCTTTTATAGTTAATTTAGAATGTGTCATTTCTAATGTCTTCAGTGAATAATAGAATCATAGTGTATAATCTCAATTCTTTTGCTTTGATTTTTCTAATCTAGAAAATCCTTCCTATATTACTATATCAATAAAATTACTTGTCTTTTTTTTGTTATTAGGAGCAAAGATAAATTATGTATTGAGTTCCTTTTTGCTATATACAATAACCAGTTTACTTGCATTTACTAATCCAATACAGCAGCGTTTCTTTTTCTTTTCTTTTTTTTTTCCTTTAGAGCATTAGCAAACTGAAAGCCACACAGATGGTAGATACTGGGTCAGGATCCAAACTTAGGTAGTGATGTTAGAGCCCTCAAGATCTTAACCTCTAACTTCTACCAAAGAATAAGATAATAATCATATATTGACTTTATTCCTAAATGCCTCTATTCCTTCATTGACATTAAAAAATACTGTGTGCAGCTACAGATAAGGAAGGTTCTTGGGGTGCCTGGGTGGCTCAGTGGGTTAAAGCCTCTGCTTTGGCTCAGGTCACAATCTCATGGTCCTGGAATCAAGCCCCGCATCAGACTCTCTGCTCAGCAGGGAGCCTGCTTCCCCTTCTCTCTCTGCCTACTTGTGATTTCTGTCTGCCAAATAAATAAATAAAATGTTTAAAAAAAAGATAAGGAAGGTTCTTTCTCTTAGATTGCTATTCTAGTAGAAAAAGACAAATAACATGTGGCCAAATAAATAACAAGGTTTGAGAAAGTGCTAAGTGCATCAAAGAACATAAAAGTGTCCTGGGATAGAGGTTGCCTTGGGGGGTATTATATGTTTGATTGAATAATCAGAGATTTTTCTAGAAAGGAAATATTTATTCATAGATCTGAAAGTTGAGAAGGACCCAGCCATATAAAGATCCTGGGAATGAGCATTCCAGATGGGGTAGACAATTAAGTTTAAAGGCTTTCTTATGGAAACAGGACTGGTGTTTTAGAGGAATACTACTACTACTACTGAACAAACATTAATAATAATATATAATATATATTAATAATAAATTATGATGATGTTGATGGTTGGCCTACTCTTATTTCAGGTAAGAGATTCAGCATTACTAGAAGTTTAAACATCCACTGATATTATAATATTAAAAAATAAAAAATATATATATAATAAATATCAAAAACTACTATACCTTAAAATAAAGATAGTTCCTTTAAGATTATTATAAATGTATAAATTCCTCAATCACTGACAGTGAATTAGATTTGAATATCTTTTCAAGGGAGACAGGAGAATCTCTATTGAGATCCCATCTAAAATCCTACCTGACTTTTAGAGTGGATCCTGAGAAGCACCAAGACTTAGAAGTTTTGTGAGGAGGGGGTTTTGTGGAGAGAGAGATTTTATGGGCTTACTAGTACCCATGAGTTAAGATTCATTTCCTGTTGTGCTTAAGAGATGAGAAATTTAAATACTTTATTTTTTTTAAGATTTTATTTATTTATTTGACAGACAGAGATCACAAGTAGGCAGAGAGGCAGGCAGAGAGAGAGAGGAGGAAGCAGGCTCCATCCCAGGACCCTGGAATCATGACCTGAGCCGAAGGCAGAGACTTTAACCCACTGAGCCACCCAGGTGCCCTTGGATATAGAATTAGATACCTTTCTTTATATTAACTGTATGACAAGGTTGGTTATATCAATCTGTTGTTTTATTATTAAAATTTTGCCTCACTACTCTATCTCTGTACACATAAATTCTTTTAAGAGAGTATAATGCAGAGAAGGAAAGTCAGTGAAAAATCCAGAGTTTCCAACCAGCACTCAGTTTTTATAAGTGCATCCAAAAAAATTTCATTTTATTTATATTGTAGAAGTCCATCCACATCATTTTATTTCTAATCTCTATTCTTTGTAATTATGATTATTTTAAAATTTGAAAATATTGGGGGCTATTTTTTATTTTTTTTTTAGGTGAGATAAGTTACACAAGAGCAGTCTGGAAAAAATACCTGGGTTTGCCTTCAGTCTATATGGAAAAGACTTAAAGAACATTTATATAAGCAATATGAACAAAGAGCTGGAGCTGGCAAAAATCTTAGAATGTTTAAAAAATATCTATGTATGTATATATACACACATAATTTATTGTGTATATATGATACATATTATATGCCATGTATTATGTATATAATATATATTATGGCTATGTTTGTAGTAATATTTACATATGCATTCCAAGTGAATGAAGGTAAAAAGTCAGTTCAGGCATAAGATCTCAAGTGGAAAATTGTATCTAGCTCTGCTCTGCATACTGTCCTTGAAGGATCTTAGTAAATTAGTATATATTCAGATTAGGAACACTAGAAAAGAAAGGAAACACTGTAATTGTGGCCTTTTAATATATTTCAGGCATTATTCTAGATGCTGTTATATATATCATCTTACCTAAACTTTATCAAAAAGCTGCAGTGGTGATATTTCAGTACACTTTTGCTTCAAAAAACCTAAAATGACTTAATTTGATTAAAATCACATAACCCCATTTTAGTAATTTTTACCAAGTACTTCACCAACTAATTCAGATTATATTCTGGCAATTTTCATGGTTTGTTGGGTATATTTAGCCACCAGAATGAGTCAGCAAACTATCAGAACAAATTGATGGCCCTACCTCTCAGTATGCTAAAACTGTTTGACACGTTTGAAGAATGGAATATTTGGCCCTCATGTTTTTAGGGCTCTCATTATAACTAGGATTCCAAACCTGTTAATAGTGGAGTCATCTCCAATTTGTGACCCAAATTCTAATATTTGGAATTCTGGAGAACTGAGAAAAATGTAAACTGACACACTAGAGTCTAGAACTGATAATCCAGATACAAATAGACCCTAGAATATTTACACTGGCTGAAGAAGAAGGAAAGTAGGTGGGAAGTCCCTAGGATTCCCCTCCCTACCTTGGGTTTAATTTTCAGTTGCTTTCCTGACTCAGAATTTGTCCCCCTCACCCTAACCAAATGTACCATGTAAATCCTACTTTCTGTTTTATTTCCCCACACTTTCTTGGTTCACTTGTTTGCTTTTGGTAATTTTATTTTAAATTTCTCAGGGCTGTTACTTGTTCTCTAGTTGCTGTTGTTATAGGTTATAACTTTCTATAGCTTGTTTTTTCTTCATAGCTGCATAGGCCTAATTCAAGAATTACAGCCTATAATCAGGAAAATCTGACAAGCATGGAAAGATAAATGTAAACCAAACCAGAATAAAGATAGGTTTTCTTCATAAAAATATCACTACCTGAAATGTTATTATATAATTATTTATTTATTTTCCATGTTTGTCAGATTTTCCTGATCATAGGCTGTAATTCTTGAATCTCGTTTTCTATACCATATTGATTAGTTTTTCTATTATTGTTTATTGAGTTTGTCATTTTTGTCCACAATTCACTTGTGGTATTAAGTCTTGGTCATATTAAGGATGCTTTATATCCCTATTTTAGTCAGTAAAATAATAAATGTCTTGTGCATGATACCTGTGGGGTTACTTTTTGGTGCATCTTATCTGTCGTTTGAGCTTTCATATTAAAGATTTATGCCTTTTTTTTTTGCATTATGTTTCTCAGAATCAACATTTTGCATTTTTTATACGTGGAGAGGTTCCAAAACTACTTTTTCTAAAAATTTCACTTTTGGTTTCCATATCAGATGAATGTTTCTTGTCATTCATTATAAACTTGGACACTGTAATGCTTTCTATGTAATCCCAAACTCCTCCCCATTTTTCCTGCAATAGTGTAGTGCTTTTTAGTAATTTCATATTTATTGTTTGTCTGAACCACATACAAGACCAGTACAAATACAGTAATATTTTAGGATCCGTAGTTATTTTATCCAGTTTAACAGATAATCAGATTCTCCTGCTTTTTCTCTCACTTAAGAAGAAATATCTGTTACCTATACATAGACAGCATGCACATATATTTGATATAATTCAAAATGATTCAGACAGCACAAATTCATATACAGACCTTCCTGATTCCTGATCTTCAGTTCTCCATTTCCCCTTCTTATCAGCACTATCATGAGTTTATACATGTTTATAAATAGACTCATTCCTCTTCTATACAAATGATTACACTGCCTACCCTGCTCCATACCATGTTAAGATATTCTAGACTAAGTAAACATCATTAGGAAATCGACCCTGGGATATCAGTGGTTTAACTAAATAAGCTTATTTACTGGTTGCGGTTTATCCCCAATAGGATAAGGATAGGAAGGGCTGTGCTTTACCCATTTGCTCAGTCACCTGGGCTGACAGTCTTTTTCGTTTGGATACAAAATGGAACACAGTCTCTGTCCTTCCCTTCAAAGGAGAGAATAGAAGAGGAAATTATTCATAAATGATTAAGGGCCTCAATTAAGTCACTCAGAAACAGTTATGGTGACCTATGTCTCTTATGGTCACAGCCCTTGACCATACCTAGTCATACAGTCCTGAAACAGCTAGAGAACTGGGCAATATGGCTTTCCTAACAGCCTTCACATGCCCAGAGAATAAGATACATTGGACATTAGTCTACCACTTGCATCTCAATCTTTTTTGTTCAAATATATATAAATATATATGTTGAATATATGTGTGTATGTACATATATATATATACCTTTATGAATATATACATATATGTGTAAATATACAAACATGTGTGTGTATATGTATGTATGTCCTGGAGCTCCTTCTGTGTTTCATAAATATATCTCTGATTTGGAAGGCTAAGTGATATCTCATTGTATGAAAATACCAAATTTTACTTATCTAGTCCTGCACTAGATTGTTTCCAGTCTTTGGCCAGTATAAAAATGCTGTAGTGAATAGCTTTTGTGAACAAGTACAGGCATAATACTGGGATATATTTCTGGAAATGGAATTTCTGCAGCAAATTATATGTTCGTATAAAAATTTGAAACATACATGTTTTAAAATCATTGATATTTTGGGGAGCACCTCGGTGGCTCAGTTGGTTAAGAGTCTGCCTTTGGCTCAGGTCATGATCTCAGGGTCCTGGGGCTGAGCCCCAAGTTGGGCTCCCCACACAGTGGGGAGTCTGCTTCTCCTTCACCCTCTGAATCTCCCCACTCATGCTCTGTCTCAAATAAATAAATAAAGTCTTCTAAAAAAATGGATATTTTCTTTTATAGGTATTGTGTGTGTTTTCAGTATATTTGCCTCCTTTTTTGATTTTGATTTTTTGGAACTAATTTACATGTTGTTTGGATTTATTAAAATTCATATTGAGTTATTTGGTTATATCTATTAATATATATTAATGTAAATATTAATGACCTTTGTAACAAATGCCATCCTTTCACATCCTTTGTCACATTTCAAAGGCCTGTGTTTAATTTGTGTTTTATTAAGAATGTAACCTTGTTTTCATTTTGTTGGTATTGTTGTTGTCCTTGTTTTTATCTCTGGATTTTGTAATTACTTTGTTTCTTTTGTAAACAGCATGGTATTAAATTTTGCTTTAGAATTCAATTTATTTTTTTCTTTTAGTAGACAGATTGTTGGTTTACAGTAATTATCAAATTCAGTCTCTGTTTTACCATATATTAGTATCGTCTTCCCCTCTTAAATAGCCTTGTGATTTATTTTCTGTTTCTCCATTAATTTCTTTTTATAATTAGGAAGAAGGTGACTTTAGTACTTTTCTTTTCAGCTATCACTTTATAAAACACATATGCTTTCATTTATTTTCTACTATGAATTTCCTACTATGACCAGTGATAAAAGTAGTATAATTCATTTTCTCCTCCTTTCCCTTCTTTACACATTTTGATTAATGATATTTAATTGATTCTTAGTTGTAATAATTAAAATATAAGGTATAAATGATATATTTTGATACTTTTTAAAAAAGATTTTATTTATTTGACAGAAATCCCAAGTAGGCAGAGAGGCAGGCAGAGAGAGAGGGAGGCAGGCTCCCTGCCAAGCAAAGAGCTCGATATGGGGCTCTATCCCAGGACGTTGGGATCCTGATCTGAGCTGAAGGCAGAGGCTTTAACCCACTGAGCCACCCAGGCGCCCCTTTATTTTGATACCTTAAATATAACATTAGATGATTTTCAGAACTCCTGCATTATCTTACACCCTTTTCTGTTTCACATCCAAGTTTTATTAGTTGTGTCAATTTCTACCTTGTCAAAGAATATAAAAATATATATTCTTATTGATCCATCCTAATTTTATTTTATTTAAGTAAATTCATAATTATATGTAACTCCTCTTGCTGTATATTATCTTTGTTGTTTTTGTTAGAAATTTATCCCATAGATTCTAAGAAAATTCTATAAAGTGGTACTCATGGGAACAACATTCTTTTTTTTTTTTTTAAGATTTTATTTATTTGACAGACAGAGATCACAAGTAGACAGAGAGGCAGGCAGAGAGAGGAGGAAGCAGACTCCCCACTGAGCAGAGAGCCCAATGTGGGGATTGATCCCAGGACCCTGGAATCATGACCTGAGCCGAAGGCAGAGGCTTTAACCCACGGAGCCACCCAGGTGCCCCATGGGAACAACATTCTTAAGTTTTTTCAGGATCTTAACTACCTATTTTTCTATTGATTTTCAATTTTTGTCCAAACTGGAGCACTTCAGAGTGAGAGTGGGATGCTGCTAATAACTATACCAGGACAATGGATTTCAACTCAACTGTATCTCAGATGAATAAGAATGTATAGACATTCCATAATTTTAATATACACATTACAATATTATCTTTTTTCTAAAACAGCACTGTTATTTTCCAACAGTTCTTTTTTTTTTTCTCTCTCTAAAGTCACCTTTATTCCCATCAAAGATAGCCAAAGGAAGATTAATTTGTTTGTGAAACAATTCCAGTTTTAACACAGTTGTTCTAATCATATACATAAGCAAAGCAAGAATAACAAGTGACCGTATATGAGGTCTTTCTTTCTTTCTTTCTTATCTGCTTTGATGGAGCTTTTCATAAGGAATTTTAGATTGAACTCTTTTCTTTTTAAAAGATTTTATCTAAAATTCTTTTAAAATTTTTTTTCAGAAATAAGAAAACATGTTCTGCAAGCTATAAATGGTAAACCTAATAAAACTCTGAGACAAAATTAGTTTTTTATTATATTTAGAAAAAAATGTTTCATTCCATTATTTTATCCCCACCCTATAACTTGAGGACCACAATTGTATATGCACGTTTCATTTCATTTTCTTCATATTCTTTCCTCCATATCTGTATTTTTTCCTTAAATTTTAAAAATTATTCATATATTTCCATCTTATTTTTCCTAGGTTTATTATTTTTATTCTCTATATTTCTTATATATTTTCACATTATCTCATCTTTCTTATGATGCTTCCAATTTTGTCATAATTTATAATTTTTTTTTTTCTTTTCAAACTTCCCTGAACTCTGGTAGCTCATATTCAGCCTCTTCTGCATATCTCTTTTCAGGGCACTTGTGTTTCTGCTTTGTGCTTTCTATTTAAATACATAAATGATTATTTCATATGTTCCCCCCCCTTTTATGGTCATTTTGATTATTCCATCACAATTTACAGTAACATTTTTGTGATAAATATTCTTCTAGTGTTAATCTTTCACATTGCCTCCTTTTTAAAAATTTCGGATAGTATATTTCAAATCATCTCTTCCTTTTTAAAATAATACTGAGCTTTGAATCCATTGCGTTTTCCCTAGATCAGTAATTTGTAGAAGGTTATTGTAGAAATCATGCCAAGTCTTGTTCTAGGCTAATTTTTTTCCCTGTGACCTAGGAAATTATATGTGAGTTTTTCACTTTTTACTTAATCCTAGACAATGGCAATAGATAGCTGTGGTAATAACAAAACATACTATCTTATCCTAACTTACATATTTCTGTGAAATTTCTCTATTTTATTCTAATCTTTATCTTTTTTAAAAGATTTTATCTATTTGAGAGAGAGAATGAGAGAGAGGGAGAGAGCATGATTCGGGGAGGGTTAGAAGGAGAAGCAGACTCCCTGCTGAGCAGGGAGCCCAGATGCCAGACTTGATCCTGAGACTCCAGAATCATTACCTGCACCAAATGCAGTCACCTAACAAACTGAGCCATCCAGGCGTCGCTTGTTATCTTTAATGTGTATTTTCATTGGATATAGAAATCTTGGATGAGAGATTTCTTTAAAGCATTTTGTAGATGATATTCCATTATCCTTTACCTCCTTTATTTTCTAATCAGATATCAACAGTAATTCATATCATTGTTCTCTTACAAGCAATATATCTTTTTGTTGTCTTCTTTCAAGATTTTGCTCTTTATCTCTGGTTTTCCTCAGTTTGATTGTAACATATTCAGTGAGGTTTTCATTATAATTATTTTGGTTGGCATTTAAAATTATTCATAAATAATTACCCTCATTGGGATAATTATTTAATTTTGTTTTTTGAACTACATTTGGAAAATATTCCTTTTTCTTTTTTTTTTTTAAGATTTTATTTATTTATTTGACAGATAGAGATCTCAAGTAGGCAGAGAGGCAGGCAGAGAGAGAGGAGGAAGTAGCCTCCCTGCTGAGCAGAGAACTGCATGCTGGGCTTGATACCAGGACCCTGGGATCATGACCTGAGCCAAAGGCAGAGGCTTTAACCCACTGAGCCACCCAGGCACCCTTTCTTTTCTTTTTAAATATGGAGTGTTTCATGTATTTTCATGTCATCCTTGCACAGGGGTCATGCTAATCTTCTCTACACCATTAAATTTAGAAAATATTCTTTATGTATCTAGTATTCTTTCTTTATACTCTATCTCCTTTTCTATTTAGATTCCAATTCCATATGTATTACACCATTTGCATATGAGTGGACAAAGCATATGAATGGATAAAGATAAAACATACAAAATGTTAGTATTGTATAAAATAGCCTTTAAGATAAAAAACATTAACAGAAAATAATGAGGGTTAGTTCATAATAATAAAAATTTTAATTTACCAAGAACTAATAATAATTTTAAACTCTATTCATTTAAAAACATAGCCTAGGAGTATATAAATAAACATTTTCATAACTACAGAGGAGAGAAAAATCTCAAAAACATAGTGTAAAATCTTTAATATACTTCAGTATGTGACAGAAAAATAAGACAAGAAAACAAACAAAAATATTATTGTTAAGCAATTCTATTAATTTCTATTAATACTATACTATCTTAAAGTCTATTTTTTCTGATATCATATCTGCATCAGCTTTCTTTTTTATTTTTATTTATTTTTTTTTAAGATTTTATTTATTTATTTGTGAGAGAGAGAAAGAGAATGGGCATAAGCAGGGGGAGTGGCAGGCATAAGGAGAAGCAGGCTCCCCACTGAGCAGGAGTCTGACACAGAGCTGGATCCCAGGACCCTGGGAGCATGACCTGAGCCGAAGGCAGATGCTTTACCAACTGAGCCACCCAGGCGTCCCTTTTTAATTTTTTTAAAAGGTTTTATTTATTTATTTGACAGACAGAGATCACAAGTAGGCAGAGAGACAAGCAGAGAGAGAGAGGGGGAAGCAGGCTCCCCAAAGAGCAGAGAGTCCAATGTGGGGCTCGATCCCAGGACCCTGGGATCATGACCTGAGCTGTAGGCAGAGGGTTTAACCCACTGGGCCACCCAGGCACCCCTGCATCAGCTTTCTTTTGCTCAGTATTTACATACTGTCTATTCATCCACATTAGTTATTTTATATTCTTGTATTTTACATTTGTATCTTGTAAATAATTTACAGGTGGACTTTTAAATCCAATCTCAAATATTACTGTTCTAATTAGTATACTTATTGATTAATATCATTAGTCATGTTGTATATTCATTGATTTAATTTTTGTTTTCTATTCATTCCACCTGTTCTATTTCAATTTTTTCTCTTTTATGTTACTTTTATGATTTTTTCTACTTGTTTATATTTTTTTAAAAAAAATCTTGAATGTACTCTTTCATTTAGTTGTCATAGTGTAATAGTAAGATAGAATAATACTGCTATACTTGTCTTTGGTCCCTCATTCCAGACACAGAGCTCCTAAAACCTTGGAATTTCCTGAGTGATAGCAGCAGCTTTTGTTATGCATAATAAGACTCTTTCAGCTATTTCTGAGTTCCCACTAATAAGATGACTCTCAGTGGGCCCCTAGATAGCTTCAAATGGGGCCTGGTTGTCAGAAGAACCAATAGGCCCTGATCTCTGAGATTTGGCTAATCACCCATGGCCAGTGATTTAATCAAACATGCCTATATAATGGCACTTCCATAAAAATGCCAAAGAGTGGTATTTGGAGAGGTTTCAGGTTGGCAAACATACTGAGGTGCACACATGGAGAGAGGATGGGAATTTGGTGCCTCTTTGCTTATGTGTCCATATGCCTCTTTCTTGGATTTGGCTGTTCCTGGGTTATAATTTTTTATAATACACCAGTGATAGTGAGTAAAGAGACTTCCTGAGTTTTGTGAGCTGTTCTAAGAAGTTATTGAACTGAGGAGGGTTTTGTGAGAGCCCCCAGTTTATAGCCAGTCAGAAAGAAGTAGGAGAGGCCCAGGACTTGTGACTGACATGTGAAGTTGGGGACAGTCTTGATCAGGGAGCAGGAGGCTGGCTGAGGACAAAGCAAAAGCTGACACCTTGCACCCCCTCTCCATCCGCTCCCCTCGGTAATATGTGTAGCATTCCTCAGGCACCCCTGACCACCATAAGTGAGAAACAAATAGTTCCCCTTGGTTTACAAATATCCTGGAGATCTACAAACAAAGAAGTTACCTTGTGCTACTGATAATTTCCAGAGGCAAATAACTCAGTTCCTCAAGCCCTCCCCTCCATACACAAAACTGAAGGAGGCTGAGGTAGAAGGGAATGTAAATAAAGTTAAATCTCTTCTGAACCTAAATCTCACTAACAAAGATGCTTGATAGCAGGATTGTGACATCCCACCAGGAATCTCCCAACTATCTTGATATTAATGGCTTGCCAAAAGACAACATTGATCAAGCCAGGAAGACCTCCGGGTATCCCCAAAGACCTCCGGGATACTCCCAGCACCTTGTGGGCCCTCTTTAGCATATGAAAACTCCGTTGAAACCTCCCTTTCCCTCACCTTCCCCCAACAGCAGGGTACATAACCTGCCATCCCACACAACCCGGGGCAGCAGCTCTTTCTGCCCATGGGTCCTGTCCCCGTGCTTTAATAAACCACCATTTTGCACCAAAGATGTCTCAAGAATTCTTTCTTGGTCATCGGCTCCAGACCTCAGCCCACTGAACCTCACCTAGGTTCTAGAACTTCATCAGTCTTGTGGGTCTCAGTCCCTAACCTGTGGCGTTTGCCTCAACTCCAGTAGTTGGTGTCAGAATTTAATTGACTTGTACACCCATGGTGCTCAGAGAGTTGGAGAATTGGTTATTAGTATGGGAAAAACCCACTCATTAGTGCCAGAAATATTGTGTATAAAAACAATTCATACACAGGGGCGCCTGGGTGGCTCAGTGGGTTAAAGTCTCTGCCTTCGGCTCAGGTCATGATCCCGGAGTCCTGGGATCGAGCCCCACATTGGGCTCTCTGCTCCGCGGGGAGCCTGCTTCCTCCACTCTTTCTCTGCCTGCCTCTCTGCCTACTTGTAATCTCTGTCTGTCAAATAAATAAATAAAATCTTATAAAAAAAATTCATACACAGAAGTTACAAAATCTGCACAAAACTAATCAAGTCTAAAGTAAACCAAACCCTAACAATACCACCTGCTCAAAGAAAGAATTGTAAACATTTTATTTTTCCTGGATCTCTCCTGTTTACTGTTATTTTTGTCATGTTTTCTAGTCTTTGTCTTGTTTGATAGGTGATACACCAGTGTGGAAATGATGCTTCAGGGTGTATCGGATTGCTGACTTCCTTTTGTTTCAGCCTCACACTGCAGGCATCTCAAGTTAATTTGGGAAGTCACTTCTAAGGCTGCGTGGCTTGTTCAGGCCCTGGCCTCAGACATCTGTTTCCTCCTACCAGACTCCAAAACTGAAGTCAACTTCCCCTGAGTAGATATATCTTGCACTGTGTAACTTCAGTGTTCCTGTGCTCCACTGGCTTATATGGAACCTCCTTTCCCTTTTGTTTTGATGTGTCCTTTACTACCTTTGCAGGTTTTTTATGTTCTTAAAAAACTGTACATTTAAAATCCACCAGTGTTCATTGTTTTCATTAAGAGAGAGACCTAATTCATAATGACTCCCCCTCCCCCGACTAGAATTCAGCTTCAAGAAGGTATGTTTATGATGTTTTCTAGGAAGGTCCCAGTTAATATATATTTTTTAAAGATTTTATTTATTTATTTGACAGAGAGAGATCACAAGTAGACAGATAGGCAGGCAGAGAGAGAGAGAGGGAAGCAGGCTCCCCGCGGAGCGGAGAGCCTGATGCGGGACTCGATACCAGGACCCTGAGATCATGATCTGAGCCAAAGGCAGTGGCTTAAGCCACTGAGCCACCCAGGTGCCCCCCAGTTAATATTTTTAAGTAATAATTTAATCCATAACTTTCTCATATATGCACATCAATTCCTACAATGTGGGAAAGCTCTGTCAGGCTCACTCTTCACTGTCTACATTAAGAGCTCTTCTGAGGAGGCCTTTTCAAGCACAACTATGCACAACAATCAGTCTCTCTCCCTTCCTCCACATCCCCCTCTTCCCTGTGTGCTCCTAAGTTGTGTCCACAATTAGGTTAGTAGCATAAGAGCAGGGTTGTTTTATATTAATTTTATTTTATACATTATTTATATATATTTATTTCATTGTACACCTATAACAACTAGAAAAGTGTACAGAGTAAAAACATTCAATATCCCCTTATAATAACATTTTCTACACAAGAACATGGTTATGATGAAAACAAACTGTTTTTTATTATATTCACTTTATGCTATAATTTATAGTGATCTTTCCTGAACAGTAGAATATTGTGCTTCTCTAGAAAAAGTGAAAAGAATACTTGAAGGTCAGCCAAAAAGCATATTAATATGGATAAATTTCCAATGTTCATTAGGTTTTTTTAAATACAAAGACTGACTCATTTTAATTTCTCTGTGAACGTATATGGTACTCAAGTACATTGCATTTCAAGTATTTCACAGTTTGACATGAAAATGTCAAGTTATTTTAGAGTTCACATCATTCTTGAAGAAGAGACAACAATTTTAATCCTATTATTTTGGCATTTCTTCTTGTCAGAATAATTTCATGGAGCACCGTTATACTCTTTGCTGTGTGTGATTTCTCTCTAACTGAAACAATAGATTATAGTTTGACAAAAGAATGATTCTTTTTTCAATCAGGTTTCAGTTCACTTTAAAAGAAAATTGCTTTTACTCCTTCCTTACAAAAGAACCTATGATGTTTGAAGTTAAACAAAATGACCTAGTAGAAAATATGTCAGTTTAGAGCTACAAGATTTAGAACTATAAGAACTACATGATTTGTCATACTGAATTTTCAGAATATGGTGGAAACATTGATTCAAATATCCTCCAAAGATATCTTAGTATATTCACAAAGAAGCCATAGTGTGTATTTTTTTAATTGATGAGATATTTACAAAAGGAATTTATATACCTGGTTAAATTGCTTAGTAAAATGCAATGTTAATATAACTCAGGACCCTTTTACTTACTTAAGAAATGAATCCTATATTTGTATAGTTAAAGTGGAGTTATAAGTTTTGAATTGCAAATCATAAAACTGGAGAAAGTTTAATTTAAATAGAATAGAAGAGATCAGCTAGTCAGACTCTTGAATTTAAATAAGAGCAAATTGAAGCTTACTGTAGATAGGAGAATAATAAAATTAATGGCTTAAATAAAAGTTTAAGAATTAAACATCATTCTTTCATTTGTTTTATTAATAGAAGTATTGCAGTGTTATTTACATTTTAAAAAGTTCTTGATTTAGAACCTTTTAGAAATGGAAAGACATCTCTGACATTAGTAATAGATACTTCCTTCTATTGCAGAAACAGTGCATCTGTATGTTGTTTCTTTTATTTAAAATTTTATATAGCAAGCATGTAGAAGAGAATAGAGAAGTTGAGTATGATCATCTATGTACTGAAGTTAGAATTTTTTTTAAATTTTTTATTTATTTATTTGACAGAGAGAGAGAGATCACAAGTAGGCAGAGAGACAGGCAGAGAGAGAGGGGAATCAGACTCCCTGCTGAGCAGAGAGCCCAATGTGGGGCTTGATCCCAGGACCCTGAGATCATGACCTGAGCTGAAGGCAGAGGCTTTAAACCACTGAGCCACCCAGGTGCCCCCTGAAGTTAGAATTTATCCCCATTTATTTCAACACCTAAACATCTGGAGAATCAAATCATAACAGTTTTGCTTCCCAGGGCCATTGCATAAGATTTTTTCATGCTGTGGACTGTACAACCCTAGCACAAGCATTTACACTGAAGTCAGAGTGAACGGTGGCCCATGAATCATGCAGAGCACAAACAACAGGACCTCAGTCAACCTTTCTCTAATAATTAGTTGTTATTCTGTATTTATATTTATAGTTTTTAATCTTGCTTCACGCAGGTATCCTCAATTTATTGAACAGGAGCTCATTGGAGGTATGAAGCAGAATTACCTATTTTTTTCTTTAAGTACAGTCTTTAGCCATTCTGTGATACAATTCTTTTCTCCTACTCTCAACCTTCATGATTTAGCTTATTTAATATTTATGGATTCATGATAGAGTTTTGGTAAATTGTGTCTTTCTAGAAAGAAACCCACTCATCTGTAATCAATTAATTTACAATAAAGGAGCCAAGCATACACAATAGGGAGAGGACAGTTTCTTCAATAAATGGTGCTGGGAAAAGGGGACATACACATGAAAAAGAATGAAACTAGACCATTATCTTATACCATACACAAACATGAACTTCAAATAAGTTAGAGATTGAACAGAAGACCTAAAACCATTAAATTCCTAGGGGGGAAAAACATAAATTGTAATCTTGATACAAATCTTGTCAATGAATTTTTAATTTTAATTTGTTATTATTTGTTTTTAGAAAGAGAATATGAGTGGGGAGAGGCAGAGGGAGAGATAAAATATTAAGCAGGATCCACACTCAGTACAGACCCTGATGCAGGGCTCCATCTCACAAGTGAGATCATGAGCTGAACCAAAATCAAGAGGACACTCAACCAGCTGTATCACCCAGCACCCTGTTGGCATTTTTTTTTTTTAATCTGGCACCAAAAACAAAAGCAGCACAAACAAAAGTAAACATGTGAGACTACCTCAATTAAAAAGCTTCTGCACTGCACAGGAACTATAAACAAAATGAAAAGACAGTGTATAAAGAGGGAGAAAATAATTGCAAATCATAAGCCTTAACTTAAGTTGAAAATATGCTAAGAACCCATGCAATTCAGTAGCAAAAAAAAAAAAAAAAAACTGATTTAAAAATAGGCAGAAGATCTAAAATGAGTTTTCTTGAAGAAGGCATACAAATGGCCAACAGGTACATAAAAAGATGCTCAATATTATTAATTATCAGAGAAATGCAAATCAAAACCATGATATATTACTCCTGCTGTTAAAATAGTTATATTCAAAAAGAAGAGAAATAACAAGTGTTGGCAATGATGTGGAGGAGAGGGAACCCTTGTGAACTGTTGATGGGAATGCAAACTGGTGCAATTATTATGGAAAACATTGGGTATGCCTCAAAAAATTAAAAACAGAACTACCATATGGGACACGAGGTAAGATGAATGAGTGATCTATTTTTTTGTTTGTTTAAGTAAATTGATAAAAATTAAAACAACACAATGGATTTAATATCTATTCACTCTTCCTTCATTCTTACTATTTTTTGTACATTATTATAGTTCAAGTCTTTTAGAAACTATTGTCAATATTTGCTTGTTGTTTCAAAAAATCAGTATTTCTTGGATTTAACCATCATTTACAATGTGTTTTTTCATCCTTCTTGTGTTCCAATCACTCTTTTATGATTCAATTACATTATTTCTAAGGAATGTCCTTTCATGGAAAAATTATTAGTACAATATCTTTCAACACTTTCATCAAAACATATATATATATATATATATATATATATATATATATATATTACTCTTTAGTAGTGACTTAGGTGGTTCTAGAATCTCAGATGATGAGTTGTTTCCTTTCGATATTTGAAGATGTTTTTCCAATGCTTTTGGCTTTTCTTTTTGCTGTTAAGAAGTTTGCTGTTAACATCATTGTTTCTATATTAGTGAAGTTTTTCTGTTTCTTGTGATTAGATCTCTGTTTTTAAAGCTGTGCAATTTCTCTATGTCATGCCCCCCCCCCAAAATGGGTCCGTGATTAAAGGAGTGAGACTGATATAAAGCAAAGGTCAAACAAAGCTTTATTTCATGCCAAGCATCAAGAATCTAACCGAATGTTCAGGCCGTGCCTCTTATAAGAGAGAGCGACCTTTCTCTGTTTCACAGACTAGCTTTTAAGGGCAAAAGCCATGTGGTCGGGCCTGGCCACTCACAGGGGGCCAATGAGATTGTAACACACAGAGAAAGCTGCACAGTGATGCTAGGTGACCAATTAAATTACAGTTTACCCTATAGTAGACATTTGACCTAGCCTATCATACCTTGGTTAGAATTGGTGCCCTAAAGTCTCCCAAAGGGTGGGGCCCATACTCCTTGATAGCTAGGGAGACAGTATGCATCCCCCCACTGATCGGATGTCTCCATCTGGCCTGACCCACCCTTGTATCTGGGCTTTGTTACCTGGAGCTGGTTTCCTGGACTTGTTTTTAAGTAAATCCCCTGGGGGAAGGGGAGCAGGGACAGTTTAAGGGTTAAACAACAAGGTTATTGTTTAACCTCAGTGGAAGTCTCTGGCTAGACAGGTCCTTACAATCTACATCAAGGTTTATTGATTGGCTGATTATTTATTGATGAGGTTTAGTTTTAATTATCGTGTTGAGGAAGTATTGTGCTCCTTGAATATGAGGATTCATGTCTTTTATGAAATCTGGACAATTCTTCGTCATTAACTCTGAATATTACATTTCTGCTTTTGTCTTTTTTTCCTTTTAGGACTCCAAGTAGATATTGGTTAGAAGTTTTTATACTTTTTCTCATGACCTTCTACCTGATTTGGCATTTCTTATTTATTTCCCTATGCTGTCTTCTTTGTAATGTCCTCAGATTGACCTTTTATTACATAAACATTTTTTATGATATTGGCTATTCTAGTTTAAGAATTACATTTTTATTTCAAAAGTTTCCTGCTTTTCTAATATGACTTCTCTTTCTTTTTGTGTCTTTACTCATTTTATATTTCCATTTTAAAATGTCCCTTAGAGGGCACCTGGGTGACTCAGTCTTAAGAGTCTGCCTTGGGCTCCGGTCATGATCCCAGAGTCCTGGAATTGAGCCTTGCATTGGGCTCCCTGCTTAGCAGGGAGCCTGCTTTTCCCTCTCTCACTCTCCCTGCTTGTGTTCCTTCTCTTGCTGTCTCTTCTCTCTGTCAAATAAATAAAAAAATCTTAAATAAAAAAAGTTTAAAAAACAAAAAATAAATAAAATGTCAATTAGAATTTCATTAACTGAAGTTCTCAGATGTCCATTCTTGGGTTGATTCTGCAGGTTACCTTATCTGGTACATTATTTGCTCATGTAAATATTATTTGGAAGTTTGAGTTCTCTTTTAGGAGCCTTATAAAGAGGATTTTATATATGGAAATGCAGCAAAATCTGTTTGAGAATGTTTACCACTGAAGCAGGTAATCTTTTACTTTTGTTGAAAGGAACTGATTTCTCTGTTAATTTCTCACTTAGAGTTTTCAGAAAACATAAATGGCATATATTTGCAGGGGATTTTTTTTTTTTTTTCCCCTCTCAGGATCCTTGTCAAGGAAAGCAAACTTCCTTCTACTCCTTCTGGGCTGGTGGAATTTTTTCCAAGCCCATCCTCTCCCTTGTGAGGTAGCCTTTCTAAGAGTCTGGGCTTTCTACCATAATCTTAGTTACAATTCCAACTTTCCAGAGCCCCTAGCTTATGTGTTGTCACTGTATTTAAGTTTCCTCTTGATTTGGGAGTTCAGGTGGCTTTACTTGTTTTTCAGGGAATTCAGTTCTGTATTTTAAGGTATTCATATTGTTTTTCTCAGATGATTTATTTTGTTATCTTGATATAACCATTAGTACATGATGTTTTGTTCATTTGAGACAATAATCACTATTGTGTTTAACCACTTTAAAATCTTTTTTTTTTTAAAGATTTTATTTATTTATTTGACAGCGAGAGAGAGAGATCACACATAGGCAGAGAGGCAGGCAGAGAGAGAGGGAAGCAGGCTCCCTGCCGAGCAGAGAGCCCGATGTGGGACTCGATCCCAGAACCCTGAGATCATGACCTGAGCCGAAGGCAGCGGCTTAACCCACTGAGCCACCCAGGCGCCCCTGTTTAACCACTTTAAAGGGGATTTTTTTAAGGATTAGAAGATGATAAAATTTTTATCTCCTGATCTACATAAAGTATACACATAAATTATTATTGCAAAGATTTTAATGTAACACTAACCATAAAACCAGGAAGAATATGGAAATAGGATTACAAAATATAGAATTATATTTGTGATTTAAATACACAGACTTTTTATATTAGCCTATAAAATTAACCAAATATTTTATGTGAAGTGATAAAGTCATTTTCAAGATTTACTTTCAAAATAAAAATAAAACATATATATTTGAATATGTACATGTAATGTTTTATATGGTTATAACAAATTATTTTTCTTTGGGGGATTAAGTCAAGATAATGACTTTATAAATTCAGAAGAAACATGAATTAATAAAACACAGACACACAAAACAAAGTAATGAAAACAATATATTTATTTGAAGTCTAATTACAAACATTGGGAAAACTAAATTTCCAACAGTAATAATGAAAACATTAAGGTAAATCCATTTCCTTTAGGAAGTGGTGATGATGAAATGTTAGGTGCATATACAAGTTCCAGATATATATGGTCTCTATTTTGTAATGTTTCATTTTATCAAAATGTAAAAATTTGTATGTCTGTGGGTCAAGGATTTGGATTTTTAATACCTTTATTATAATATTTTTCTATATTTTCTATATTTCCCAGGAGTATGTATTTTTTAAATAATAATGAAAATCATTAACTATTCTAAGTGTCTCTATTTGGGTATTTTCCAACTTTTTTGACAATTCAGAATACATCTTTTAGTTTGTTTATTTTCTAGGAATAATTTGTGGCTGTCATGGGCTAGTTTATAAAATATTTTAGGTATAATATTATGGTAAATTGATATTCTCACTGAGAGTCATTTATATTTTATTTATAAGTGGGTTTAGGTGCTACATCTCAGCAAAGAATTGAAAAGTACGTAAAACAAAAGTTCATTACTTTCTTAGAGTCCATTATTTTAGCTATCTTTTATTTTTTACTTAATTTTTCCCTTTGAATTTTTCATATAATGTGAATGCCATGGAAATATTTGTGAATTTAGCCATTACATTCAAATCAGAATACATCTTATTAAATTGAGGGAGATTATAAACAACTTTGAAAGATAATGATACTTTATATTTTAAATCAGCTAATGAAATACAGAATAATAATATTGTAATGATCTTGGGGTTTAGATATTTGAAATTTAAATATTTGAAAAATTTACTTATATTATCACATATTAAATTAGCTTGAATTTTATAATTTGACTTGAAATTTCATACTCTTGAAACCACACCTTATCCAAATAATTCTCACATAATCACTGTGCCTTAAAGACTACTCCTTTGGTTAAGCACATTACTTTGATTACAAAGAGGACTAAGGGAATCTTACAGTGAAAAAAATAAGGTGATCTATCTCTATTTCTATCCCTTTTCCCATGCCAGTTCTCAGAAAAACACATCAGTTTCAATCCTCTTGTACATCTAAGCCAGGATATAATAAACTCCATCCCTCAAAATGGAATTTAAATAAAATTAACCAAAGAAACAAATTACCAACTTTTTTTTACTAGGCTGCAAATGTGAAACTTTCTGGGGATGCACTTGCTGGCTAAAGTAAGTATTTCACTGTGAGAAAAATTCTCAGCTTTGCCATTTCTAGTTCTGAGAAAAGTTATAGTACTTCCTTCTTAAAGTTATTGTAAAGATTACATGACTTAACTTACGTAAATCTTTTATTACTAAGGCAGGTGCATAGTAAATAGCAATTGCTATTACTGTTGTTTATTTTGTTATTGTTGCTATTATTATTGTCTACAGAATGATATAGAGTTTTATTTATGTTTTTTTAAAGAGATTTTATTTATTTTTGTAAGAAAGAGAGTGAGCAAGAAAGGGAGGAAACGCCCAAGTGAGGGGGAGGGAAGGGCAGAGGGAGAGGGAGGAGCAGACTCCCCACTGAGCAGGAAGTCCCATGTGGGACTCAATCCCAGGACCCTGGGATCATGAGATAAGTTGAAGGCAGACACTTAACTGACTGAGCCACCCAGGCACCCCTGATACGGAGCTTAGAAACAAATCTTTTGGGATCATCATTTCTTCCTCTTGAAAAATTTCTATATACCTTAGAATACTATATGAAATAACTTTCTCTATTTCTTTGAGTATTTAAGGGATACCAAGTATATCTACATGAGTGAATTTTCTTGGGTCTCTATGAATGGCAGTAGAAGTGTTTGGGGAAATAGGGAACAGTTACTGTCTCTTGTACTTTTCCACCTTGCAGTGCACAGTGTTCTCAGAGAAAATTTTGCACATCAAACAGCAGATGATCAAATCTGTTAACAGTCAGGAAAAACATGTGTTATCTAATAAATTTCACCAACTATAATTCTAACTGAAACATGATCTTGGGATGATTATGCTGTCTAGGACTTCTCAAAAACATAGACATTCTCTAATTTATAAAGTTGTGAATGAACTCACTTCCTGTTAATTAACAGGAACATGCAACTGGTCTTAAGTACAGAATAATTGCTTTCTAAAATGAAACGAAGTATATCATACCCATGAATGAATCAAATATGTATAATTGATGACTAATTACATTCCCAATGTGAGATACTTCTCACTATGAATTTGAAATCGAAAATACATAGCACACAGCAAATATGATATGGTGAAGGTAGTATTTTTAATATAGTAAATATAAACAAGCATTGCATAATTTGGCATACAGGTTTTTCTATCTTTTAAAAGAAACCTCAAAAACTATGCATTAACATAGTTTCTGAGTTTGGAAATACTTATATTCAAGTAAGTAACCTGGGTATACATTGTTAAGACTTTGGCTGGTGCTTGGCAAGATTACTTATGGTTTGAGAAAGAGTTGGATGTCATCAATAACTTATATACATATACTTAAATATATATACATATACATATGCACACACACACACCCCTGTGTATGTGTGCATATGTCTATGTATTGTTTCTCAGCATGGTAATATCCTTAATAGCTTCCAAAATTATTTTTATTAATTTCATTATAGTTAAAGTGAATACAAGCTAGAAATTTACTTATCATGCTTATTCTGGGCTTAGAGGAAATTTCTGTCCATTGAAAGCCTTCTTTTAAAGAGCTGGAAACACTCCATGGAAATGTGTAATAGAGACTGAGAAAGTGTGGCTGTGGCCTGGTTTTCCAGGAGTCTGCTCAGGGGTCATGTGTATGAATGTCCTTAACTTGTATTGTAGAGGTAGAGTAATACAGTTTTTACCTTCTTCCATCCTACATACCTATATCATGAGATTATAAATACTTGTTTTTAGGGGCACCTGGGTGGCTCAGTGGGTTAAGCCTCTGCCTTCGGCTCAGGTCATGATCTCAGGGTCCTGGGATCGAGTCCTGCATCGGGGGTCTCTGCTCAGCAGGGAGCCTGCTTCCCCCTCTCTCTCTACCTCCTTGTGATCTCTCTCTTTCTCTGTCAAATAAATAAATAAAATCTTTAAAATAAAATAAACACTTGTTTTTAGGATCTAAAAATAGAAAAGCATTTTGCCTCAATCACTTTCTCCTGGCTATAAATTCTTTTGGAGGATCGGTTACTTAGCTAATGTGTGTGTGTGTGTGTGTGTGCACATGTGTGTGTGAGAGATATTCAACCCTCACAGCATTACAGGATACAAATTCTATTTTTTACTTAAATTAAGAAACTGAGACAGAGAGGACATGTGAGTGATCCAGGATTAGAGAGCCAGAAGTTGCACCTGGTCCAGGACAGTTTCTCTAAGACCAACACGTGTATTCAGATCCTAGCAAGCAGGAAAGAGGAAAGGGACAGAGAAATTATATCATTTCCCCTTGCAGTCCCACTCCAGAATTTGCAGAGCTCACTTTTGTATTCCATCCCATTACCCAGAGGTTAGTGACATAGCTATCTTGAGGCAGTCTTTATTCAGACAGGGTGTTCTCACCTAAGTTTTCTTTTTTTTTAATATTTTATTTATTTGACAGAGATAAATCACAACTAGGCAGAGAGGCAGTCAGAGAGAGAGGAGGAAGCAGGCTCCCCGCGGGGCAGAGAGCCCAATGTGGGACTCGATCCCAGGACCCTGGGATCATGACCTGAGCCGAAGACAGAGGCTTTAATCCACTGAGCCACCCAGTTGCCCCTCACCTAAGTTTTCTAACTAAAGGCAGGAAAAGCAGATTTTGGTGAAAAAATATAGAACAAATAATAAATGTCCATCAGATTATTCCATTTAATAATTATTCTTATTCTTTTGAGTGTCTTTTAACATCATCAGTGGAATCTGTCACTGAGAAGATATGTGAATTAAAGCTTCAGTAGTCTACAATTTCAATTGCTAAGTTTTCCTTAAGATTTAATTCCAGGTATGATCTTCTGACTTGGATTAATGAGAATTCACCCAAACATCATAAGAAGAAATATATATATTCACCCATTGAATATTTGCAAAATGAACCTTATACAAACTACTCAACATGAACAGCCTAAATGCTCCCATAAAACAGCACAGGGTTGCAGATTGGATAAAAAGACCAGACCCATCCATATGCTGTGTACAAGAGACTCATTTTGGACCTAAAGATAAATCCAGACTGAAAGTGCTGAAAGTGAAGGGATGGAGAAGAATTTTTATATGAAAAAAAATTTGAATTCATTTTCTATCATGTACTGGGAAATTAAACATTTTCATGACCAATTTCAAAAGTAAAATTTGAGGCAGTAGAGTTTAGGGTGTTTTAGAAAGATAAAAATATAATTTTAATTCTCACTTTCCTGCATATAATCTGTACAATCTTAAGACTTAGATTTCTTATCTGTAAAGTATACCTAAAATAAAAAAGACTTCATAGTGATTTTAAGAGTATTAAACTTAATAAGGAATATATGTGGGTGTACATCTATATACACTTTTTATTAACATATAATGTATTATTTGTTTCAGGGGTACAGGTCTGTAAATCATCAGTCTTACACAATTCACAGCACTCACCATAGCACATATGCTCCCCTGTGTCCATAACCCAGCCACCCTATCCCTCCTCGCTCAGTACCCCAGCAATTGTCAGTTTGTTTCCTGAGATTAAGGGTCTCTTATGGTTTGTTTCCCTCCCCGATCCCATCTTGTTTCTTTTTTTCCCCCTACCTTCCCCTCCACAACCCCCCACCCTGCCTCTCAAATTCCTCATATCAGAGAGATCATACGATAATTCTTTTTTTGATTGACTTATTTTGTTTAGTATAATCCCCTTAGTTCCATCCATGTCATTGCAAATGGCAAGATTTCAATTTTTTTTAAGATTTTATTTATTTATTTGACAGAGAGAGATCACAAGCAGACAGAGAGGCAGGCAGAGAGAGAGAGAGGGAAGCAGGCTCGCCGCTGAGCAGAGAGCCCGATGTGGGACTCGATCCCAGGACCCTGAGATCATGACCTGAGCCGAAGGCAGCGGCTTAACCCACTGAGCCACCCAGGCGCCCAAGATTTCAATTTTTGATGCCTACATGGTATTCTATTATACACACACACACACACACACACACACACACACACACACACCACGTGTGTAACACCACGTCTTCTTTATTCATCTGTTGATGGACATCTGGGTTCTTTCCATAGTTTGGCTATTGTGGACATTGCTGCTATAAACTTTCAGGTGCATGCACCCCTTCGGATCACTACATTTGTATCTTTAGGGTAAATACCCAGCAGTGTAATTGCTGGGTCATAGGGTAGTTCTATTTTCAACTTTTTTAGGAACCTCCATATAGTTTTCCAGAGTGACTGCACCAGCTTGCTTTCCCATCAACAATGTAAGAGGGTTCCCCTTTCTCTGAATTCTCGCCAACAACTGTCGTTTCCTGACTGGTTAATTTTAGCAATTCTGACTGGTGTGAGGTGGTATCTCACTGTGGTTTTTTCCTGATGCCAAGTGATGTGGAGCACTTTTTCATGTGTCTGTTGGCCATTTTGATGTCTTTGTAGAAATGTCTATTCATGTCTTCTGCTCATCTCTTGATTGGATTATTTGTTCTTTGGGTGTTGAGATTGATATGTTCTTCATAGATTTTGGATACTAGCCTTTTATCTGATACATTATTTGCAAATATCTTCTCCCATTCTGTGTACTTGGGATACATCAGTGAATATAACAAATATCCTTGTCTTACTGGATCTTACATTCTAACAGATAATATGGGAGATAAATATTAAATGTAAAAATTAAGTAATTTATATAACATGTTAGAAGGTGATACTGCTATGGAAAAAATAATACAAAGAAGATTCAGATATGCTAAGATGAGGTAAGACTTTACATTTTAAATATAATATTTTTGAATAAGCCTCTAGGACTGCAGAAGAGTACTATGAGACATGTTTAGGGTTAAATTTTGACTGTATTAGGGTCGAGATAGCCAAGCATGGAAGTCTAGTGAGAGTTTGGGTGTAAGAGTATAAATTTTGTGATGTTCTTGTGTGGGGACATGAATTTGAGAGTCATCAACATGTAGGTGTTATTTACAAAGCCACTGCAAGGAGATCACTATGTGTGTTCTGTAAATAAAGAAGAGGATTATAGATTCAACCCTGAGGCCTTGCTATGTTAACAAGTGGAGAAAAAGAGAACCAGCAAAGGAACTTGAAAGGTCGGAAGAAAATTTGGCCAGAGAGGTACATGAGAGATCATGTGAAGATAGCCAAATGCTGCTGACTACTGAAGTAAAAATAGGCAGTACTAATTTAGCTTGGAGGTGATTAGGGATCCAGGCAAGAACAATTGCACTGAAGTGGTAAAGTCAAATGCTTAAGTGGTATATTCATTTGCTTAGGCTGCTATAACAAAGTATCACAGTTTGAATGGTTTACATAACAGCTATGTATAATCTCACAATTCTGGAGGCTAGAAGTCCAAAATCACGTATTGGCAGATTTCATTCTTTCATGAGACCCATGAGGAAAATCCATTCCATGCCTCTCCCTGGCTTCCAGTGTTTTTCTGACAATGGTTGTTGTTTCTTGGCTTCTCAAATCAGTGCTTGGATCTCTGCCTTCATCTTCACGTGTCATTCTACCTGTGGGTATACCTAAGCCCAATTCCCCCTTTATATAACAACATCTGTCATATTGGGTTAGGGATCCACCCTACTCTAGGATAACGTCACCATAATTAATTATATATATAGCAACCCTATTTCCAAATAAGATCACAGTCTGAGGTACTGGTAGTTAGGACTTCAACAAATGAATTTGGAGAGGGGCACCTTTTAACCCACAATTGCAGAGGGATTAAGAGAGAATGGAAGGAGATATGGGGATCCAGTGAATAGAGATCACCCTTGAGGATTTTTCTGTAAAAAGGCAGATAAACGGTGCAGTAACTGATAGCAGGAAGTGAAGTTAAGGGCATTTTTGTTGTTATCTTGTTTTATTTTTAAGATAAAAAATATTGACACATAGGCAGGACTGATTAGAAGGGAGGGAAAGAACTGTTACTATAAGTGACAGATGAGAGAAGTTCTGAAGCATTAAATAAGCAGTAAAATTAGGATCTAGTGCCCTTTGAAGGGGCTCACTTTTAGGCAGAAGACAAATGGCTAATTTCTAAAAACAGGAAGGCAAGAAATACATATATAGATGCTGATCTGTAGGCATGCATGGGGGCAATATTCTGTAGATTTTACTTCTGGTTGTTTAATTTTTTTCGGGTGAAGCAGAAAGGAGGGTTTATAGCTTATAAAGGAGATGGGGAAGGATTGTCAAGGATTGACGAGCTAAGAGAAGTGTGAAATAATCATCTAGAGGAAGGGGTGATTGGACTGGGGAAATATATCATGCTTGCATGAAAGCAGTTCTTATTGGCGTAGCTGAAAGCATGTTCTGGAGTCTAGACGTCTGAAATCAAAGTGTCAGCAAGGCCAGACTCTTCCTTACAGTTCCATGGGGGAATCCTTCCTTGACTTTTCCAGCTTTTGGTGTATGCTGGGCTTCTGGATACATCGTGCTACTCACATGGTCATCTTCTCCCTGTGTCTTTACATGGTCTTTCCTCTCTGTGTCTCTGTGTCCAAATTTCCCCCACTCTCATGATCTCATTTTAACTTGATATCAATGTAAATACCTTATTTCCAAATAAAGTCATATTTTAAGGTACTGGGTGTTGGGACTTTAACATATCATTTTGAAGAATTCAATTAGTTCATACAATGACCTAAAGAATAAGGAAGAACATAAAATTAAATATGGTGGACTTAAAGTCAATAGAGCTGGTCAGACTGGGAGATGAGGGACAAGGAGGGATGAGTGATTAGAGATTTTTGTTTACTCATCTAATAGAACAAGAGAGATTTGGAAAAACAAAATGTGTTCAGCCTATAGTAGTCCCCTTTGCCTATAACTAAAGAAGTTCTGAGTTACTCTTAGCAGACTTTGAGCAATTTCCGACAAATTTTAAGAAATGTTCTTAATAGAACATTCTCCTTTGAGTTATTTATATGTTAAACAATCACAGATTGACTATGATCAGCTCTTTAAATTTTCTTTTGCTAAGCTTTAAAATTGAGTTCGATATATCAAATAGTTCACCAGCAGATTCAAAAGAATCTTTTTTCATCAGTTTCATTAGTTCCACTATTTATCTAACTCTAAGTAATGACTTCTTTAATTTCATGTGCATAGCTGTTGTTCATCACTTTGAGCGACCAGTTTCTGCAATGAGGGAAATAAAGGATTCTGGGCAGATATAACTGATTGAAGTGAAATTCATGTAAGCCAAATGTGTTTCAGAAACTGAAGAGCCACCGTTTATCTGAGATGAAAAATACTGTGTTAAAATAATTTCTTAACTATAATTTCCAATGCCTCTCATGTAAGTTTTTTTTCTATTACTTTATACCTGTACTTATGCATGATCAGGGCTGAGTTGACATTAAATAAATTAAGTGGACTGGAGGGTTCTCTCACACAGTCTTGAGTACATTTACTGAGTGCATAATTTTTATAGTCAAGAATGAGAGAGATTCACACACTAATAAAGTAATTTCTTAATTATTTTTGTTAATTCGTATACACAGTTAAAAATTTGTAAACTGAGAAAGAGGCTGAGGATTTGAATTAAAGTATTAAGAAAATATCATGTTAGAAATATAACTTTAGGGCACCTGGCTGGCTCAGTTGGTAGAGCATGGAACTCTGGAACTCAGGGTTGTGAATTCAAGTCCCAGGTTAGGCATGGAGCTTGCTTAAAAACAAAACAAAACAAAACTTTAAAATACATGCCCATGTTACCACTTTTTTAAAAGTTACCATCTAATTAATAAAATCAAATTTGAAAAAATAAGAATTCAGAGCCAAACGTGGAAGTTCTTTTCAACTCCTCCCCTTGACTCTTATTTGCTGTCTTATACAAAGAGAGATTTTGTAAGAAATTTAGTATTTATCCTTCCAGTTCCTCATCAGTAGACTTATATACAAAAACATCTTCACATTACATAAAATTAAAATAAAATGTATTCGATATTGCTCTGTTTTCTTTCTTCTCGTAATAATACCTTGAAGAACTTTTTTTACTTCAGTTCTTATAGTTCCTTTTCATTTTTGTTTTTAGCTGTTAAAGAGCATTTGTTTATGCAGAGGTTTATTTAGTTAAATCCTATTAATGGATATTTCACGAGGGCATATAATATTATAATGACCCACCAACATTTTTCTTTTGTTTACATTTTTTTCCCAGGGTCTGATTAAAAAAAAAGTGAACTGATCACTCCCTGGGATTACATACTAATTATTAAAAAGATATTATTTATTATTTTGACAGAAACACAGCAAGAAAGAGAATATGAGCATGGGGAGTGGGAGAGGGAGAAGCAGGGAGTCCAAGGCTACCAGGACCCTGGAATCATGACCTGAGCCAAAGGCAGATGCTTAATAACTGACCTACCCAGGTGACCCTACATATTTATATTTTAATAGAGATCATCAAATTCCCTCCCAAAGACTTTATACATTTAGTCCCTAGCCAACAGTCAATGAGCATACCAATTCTCCATGTGTTTGAGAGTTCCATTTAATGAAAAATTATTTTACCAGTGACACAGAAGAAAACATGTGAGTTTTTTTTTGCTTTAATTTATCTTATTTGTCTGTAGGGTTGGTAAGGTTGCACATTTTTTAATGTATTTACTGGTAGATTATAATTATTTTTTCTGAATTACATATTCATATTATTTGACTATTTTTGGTAAGGCATTTATTTCTTATTAGTATGCAGGGTATCTTTGTAGATTCTGGAAACTTATTTTTAACTCTCTACTGAAATTACATTTTCCTTAGCTATATGTTAGTCTTTTAAATTTGCTTAAGCTTCCTGTTGTCATGAAAAAAAATGTGCATTTGTGTGTATTCAAATATATAAATGTTTACCTTTATAACTTTCCATTTTTTTGTTTGGAGGTCTTCCTTGGTGTTAGATAATGAACATTTTTTTTTTCTTATTTGCCTCTTTGATCCATGAGGAATTTATTTTTAATTTCAGCATGGGATATTTTTCTTTCTTTTTTTTTTTTACCCAGTTTATTTATTTTTTCAGAGTAACAGTATTCATTGTTTTTGCACAACACCCAGTGCTCCATGCAAAATGTGCCTTCCCTATTACCCACCACCTGTTCCCCCAACCTCCCACCCCTGACCCTTCAAAACCCTCAGGTTGTTTTTCAGTGTCCATAGTCTCTTATGGTTCGCCTCCCCTCAGGTTGTTTTTTAGAGTCCATAGTCTCTTATGGTTCGCCTCCCCTTCCAATTTTTTTTTTTTTTATAAACATATAATGTATTTTTATCCCCAGGGGTACAGGTCTGTGAATTGCCAGTTTTACACACTTCACAGCACTCACCATAGCACATACCCTCCCCAATGTCCATAACCCCCCCCCCCAACCCCACCTGCCCCCAGCAACCCCCAGTTTGTTTTGTGAGATTAAGAGTCATTTATGATTTGTCTCCCTCCCAATCCCATCTTGTTTCATTTATTCTTCTCCTATCCCCCAACCCCCCATGTTGCTGCTCCATGTCCTCATATCAGGTAGATCATATGATAGTTGTGTTTCTCCGACTGACTTATTTCACTAAGCATGATAACTTCTAGGTCCATCCACGTTGTCGCGAATGGCAAGATTTCATTTCTTTTGATGGCTGCATAGTTTTCCATTGTGTATATATACCACATCTTCTTTACCCATTCATCTGTTGATGGACATCTAGGTTCTTTCCATAGTTTGGCTATTGTAGACATTGCCACTATAAACATTCGGGTACACGTGCCCCTTCGGATCACTACGTTTGTATCTTTAGGGTAAATACCCAGTAGTGCAATTGCTGGGTCATAGGGTAGTTCTATTTTCAACATTTTGAGGAACCTCCATGCTGTTTTCCAGAGTGGTTGCACCAGCTTGCATTCCCACCAACAGTGGAGGAGGGTTCCCCTTTCTCCGCATCCTCGCCAGCATCTGTCATTTCCTGACTTGTTAATTTTAGGACCTGTTAATTCTGACTGGTGTGAGGTGATATCTCATTGTGGTTTTGATTTGTATTTCCCTGATGCTGAGTGATGTGGAGCACTTTTTTTTTTTTTTTTTTTTATTTGACAGAGAGAGAGATCACAAGTAGACAGAGAGGCAGGCAGAGAGAGAGAGAGGGAAGCAGGCTCACTGCTGAGCAGAGAGCCCGATGTGGGACTCGATCCCAGGACCCCGAGATCACGACCCAAGCCGAAGGCAGCGGCCCAAACCACCGAGCCACCCAGGCGCCCCTGGAGCACTTTTTCATGTGTCTGTTGGCCATCTGGATGTCTTCTTTGCAGAAATGTCTGTTCATGTCCTCTGCCCACTTCTTGATTGGATTGTTTATTCTTTGGGTGTTGAGTTTGCTAAGTTCCTTATAGATTTTGGATACTAGCCCTTTATCTGATATGTCGTTTGCAAATATCTTCTCCCATTCTGTCAGTTGTCTTTTGGTTTTGTTAATTGTTTCCTTTGCTGTACAAAAGCTTTTGATCTTGATGAAATCCCAATAGTTCATTTTTGCCCTTGCTTCTCTTTCCTTTGCCATTGTTCCTAGGAAGATGTTGCTGCAGCTGAGGTCGAAGAGGTTGCTGCCTGCATTCTCCTCAAGGATTTTGAAGGATTCCTTTCTCACTTTGAGGTCCTTCATCCATTTTGAGTCTATTTTCATGTGTGGTGTAAAGAAGTGGTCCAATTTCATTTTTCTGCATGTGGCTGTCCAATTTTCCCAGCACCATTTGTTGAAGAGGCTGTCTTTTTTCCATTGGACATTCTTTCCTGCTTTGTCGAAGATGAGTTGACCATAGAGTTGAGGGTCTATTTCTAGGCTCTCTATTCTGTTCCACTGATCTATGTGTCTGTTTTTGTGCCAGTACAATGCTGTCTTGATGATGACAGCTTTGTAATAGAGCTTGAAGTCCAGAATTGTGATGCCACCCACTTTGGCTTTCTTTTTCAATATTCCTTTGGCTATTCGAGGTCTTTTCTGGTTCCATATAAATTTTAGGATTATTTGTTCCATTTCTTTGAAAAAAATGGATGGGATATTGATAGGGATTGCCTTAAATGTGTAGATTGCTTTAGGTAGCATAGACATTTTCACAATATTTATTCTTCCAATCCAGGAGCATGGAACATTTTTCCATTTCTTTGTGTCTTCCTCAATTTCTTTCATGAGTACTTTATAGTTTTCTGCATATAGATTCTTAGCCTCTTTGGTTAGGTTTCTTCCTAGGTATCTTATAGTTTTGGGTGCAATTGTAAATGGGATTGACTCCTTAATTTCTCTTTCTTCTGTCTTGTTGTTGGTGTAGAGAAATGCAACTGATTTCTGTGCATTGATTTTATATCCTGACACTTTACTGAATTCCTGGACAAGTTCTAGCAGTTTTGGGGTGGAGTCGTTTGGGTTTTCCACATATAGTATCATATCATCTGCGAAGAGTGATAGTTTGACTTCTTCTTTGCCAATTTGGATGACTTTAATTTCTTTTTGTTATCTGATTGCTGAGGCTAGGACTTCTAGTACTATGTTGAATAGCAGTGGTGATAATGGACATCCCTGCCATGTTCCTGACCTTAGCGGAAAAGCTTTCAGTTTTTCTCCATTGAGAATGATATTTGTGGTGGGTTTTTCATAGATGGCTTGATAATATGGAGGTATGTGCCCTCTATCCCTACACTTTGAAGAGTTTTGGTCAGGAAGGGATGCTGTACTTTGTCAAATGCTTTTTCAGCATCTATGGAGAGTATCATATGGTTCTTGTTCTTTCTTTTATTAGTGTGTTGTATCACATTGATTGATTTGCGGATGTTGAACCAACCCTGCAGCCCTGGAATAAATCCCACTTGGTTGTGTTGAATAATCCTTTTAATGTAATGTTGAATCCTATTGGCTAGTATTTTGGCGAGAATTTTTACATCTGTGTTCATCAAGGATATTGGTCTGTAGTTCTCTTTTTTCTTGGGATCCTTGTCTGGTTTTGGGATCAAGGTGATGCTGGCCTCATAAAATGAGTTTGGAAGTTTTCCTTCCATTTCTATTTTTTGGAACAGTTTCAGGAGAATAGGAATTAGTTCTGCTTTAAATGTTTGGTAGAAATCCCCTGGGAAGCTGTCTGGCCCTGGGCTTTTGTTTGTTTGGAGATTTTTGATGACTCTTTCAATCTCCTTACTGGTTATGGGCCTGTTCAGGTTTTCTATTTCTTCCTGGTTCAGTTGTGGTAGTTTATATGTCTCTAGGAATGCATCCATTTCTTCCAGATTGTCAAATTTGTTGGCGTAGAGTTGCTCATAGTATGTTGTTATAATTGTCTGTATTTCTTTGGTGTTAGTTGTGATCTCTCCTCTTTCATTCATGATTTTATTTATTTGGGTCCTTTCTCTTTTCTTTTTGATGAATCTGGCCAGAGGTTTATCAATCTTATTGATTCTTTCAAAGAACCAGCTCCTAGTTTCATTGATTTTTTCTATTGTTTTTTTTGGTTTCTATTTCATTGATTTCTGCTCTGATCTTTATGATTTCTCTTCTCCTGCTGGGTTTAGGGTTTCTTTCTTGTTCATTCTCCAGCTCCTTTACGTGTAGGGTTAGGTTGTGTACTTGAGACCTTTCTTGTTTCTTGAGAAAGGCTTGTATGGCTATATATTTTCCTCTCAGGACTGCCTTTGCTGTGTCCCACAGATTTTGAACTGTTGTGTTTTCATCATCATTTGTTTCCATGAATTTTTTCAATTCTTTTTTAATTTCCTGGTTGACCCATTCATTCTTTAGAAGGATGCTGTTTAGTCTCTATGTATTTGGGTTCTTTCCAGCTTTCCTCTTGTGACTGAGTTCTAGCTTCAGAGCATTGTGGTCTGAAAATATGCAGGGAATGATTCTAATCTTTTGATACCAGTTGAGACCTGATTTCGGACCCAGGATGTGATCTATTCTGGGGAATGTTCCATGTGCACTTGAGAAGAATGTGTATTTTGTTGCTTTGGGATGAAATGTTCTGAATCTATCTGTGATGTCCATCTGGTCCAGTGTGTCATTTAAGGCCTTTATTTCCTTGTTGATCTTTTGCTTGGATGATCTGTCCATTTCAGTGAGGGGAGAGTTAAAGTCCCCTACTATTATTGTATTATTATTGATGTGTTTCTTTGATTTTATTATTAATTGGTTTATATAGTTGGCTGCTCCTACGTTAGGGGCATAGATATTTAAAATTGTTAGATCTTCTTGTTGGACAGACCCTTTGAGTAGGATATAGTGTCCTTCCTCATCTCTTATTATAGTCTTTGGCTTAAAATCTAATTGATCTGATGTAAGGATTGCCACCCCAGCTTTCTTCTGATGACCATTAGCATGGTAAATTGTTTTCCACCCCCTCACTTTAAATCTGGAGGAGTCTTCGCGTCTAAAATGAGTTTCTTGTAGGCAACATACTGAGGGTTTTGTTTTGTTTTTCCATTCTGATACCCTGTGTCTTTTGATTGGGACATTTATCCCATTAACATTCAGGGTAGCTATTGAGAGATATGAATTTAGTGCCATTGTATTGCCTGTAAGATGACTGTTACTGTATATTGTCTCTGTGCCTTTCTGATCTACTACTTTTAGGCTCTCTCTTTGCTTAGAGGACCCCTTTCAATATTTCCTGTAGAGCTGGTTTGGGGTTTGCAAATTTTTTCAGTTTTTGTTTGTCCTGGAAGCTTTTTATCTCTCCTTCTATTTTCAATGATAGCCTAGCTGGATAGAGAATTCTTGGCTGCATGTTTTTCTCGTTTAGTGCTCTGAATATATCATGCCAGCTCTTTCTGGCCTGCCAGGTCTCTGTGGATAAGTCTGCTGCCAATCTAATATTTTTACCATTGTATGTTATAGACTTCTTTTCCCGGGCTGCTTTCAGGATTTTCTCTTTGTCACTAAGTCTTGTAAATTTTACTATTAGGTAATGGGGTGTGGACCTATTCTTATTGACTTTGAGGGGGGTTCTCTGCATCTCCTGGATTTTGATGCTTGTTCCCTTTGCCATATTAGGGAAATTCTCTCCAATAATTCTCTCCAATAGAACTGTTGCTCCCCTCTCTGTTTCTTCTTCTTCTGGAATCCCAATTATTCTAATGTTGTTTCATCTTATGGTGTCACTTATCTCTCGAATTCTCCCCTCGTGGTCCAATAGCTGTTTGTCCCTCTTTTGCTCAGCTTCTTTATTATATGTCATTTGGTCTTCTATTCTATACTAATTCTTTCTTCTGTATCATTAATCCTAGCAGTGAGAGCCTCCATTTTTGATTGCACCTCATTAATAGCTTTTTTGATTTCTACTTGGTTAGATTTTATTTCTTTAATTTCTCCAGATAGGGCTTTTATATCTCCAGAGAGGATTTCTCTAATATCTTCCATGCCTTTTTCGAGCCCGGCAAGAATGTTCAGAATTGTCATTCTGAACTCTTGATCTGACATATTACCAATGTCTGTGTTGATTAGGTCCCTAGCCTTCGGTGCTGTCTCTTGTTCTTTTGTTTGTGGTGATTTTTTCCACCTTGTCATTTTGTCCAGATAAGAGGATATGAAGGATCAAATAAAATACTAAAAGGGTGGCAAAGACCCCAGAAAAATGCGCTGTAACCAAGTCAGAAGAGACCCCAAATTGTGGGGGGGAGAAAGGGGATAAAAAGAGGTTCAGGAAAAAAAAAAGAAAAAAATTTAAAAAATAAAACAAATAAAGAAAAAATATAAAAAAGAAAGAAAAAATATATATATTTAGATAAACTAGTCAAAAAACGTTAAAAAAGAAAAGGGTAAAAGTTTTAAAAAATTTAGCAGAAGAAGAAAAAAGAAAAAAAGAAGAAAAATTGAAAAAAGAAATAAAATTGAATTTACCACAAGACTAAAGAATCATGGGGAGAAAGTCATGAGTTCTGTGCTTTGCTTTCTCCTCCTCTGGAATTGCGCTGCTGTCTTAGGAATTGAACCTGCTTTCCTTGATAGATGAACTTTGGCCTGGCTGGATATTTTGTTGATCTTCTGGGGGAGGGGCCTGTTGTAGTGACTCTCAAGTGTCTTTGCCCGAGGCGGGATTGCACTGCCTTTACCGGTGGCCAGACTAAGTAATCAGCTCGGGTTCGCTTTTGGGAGCTTCTGTTCCCTGAACGCTTTCCGTAGAGTTCTGGAGGATGGGAATGAAAATGGCGGCCTCCTAGTCCCGGACCGGAGGAGCCGAGAGCCTGGGGCCCCACTCCTCAGTGCGCTCCCAGAGGACAGCGCCCAATCACTGCCGTATCCCCAGCCTCTAGCGCGCTCCGAGCTCACCCAGCCCGTGACCAGTTCAAGGTAACCCAGAGCTGAGAGTTCAGTCCTCGGCTCTGTCTCTGTAGCCGGCTTCTCTGTTCTAATACCTGCGAGCTCTGCGACACTCTGACACCCCCGATCCTTCTGTGACCCTGTGGGACCTGGGGCCACGCTGACCCCGCGTGGGCTTCACCCCAGTTTAGCCTCTGGAGCAATGTCCCTCAGTGGAACAGACTTTTAAAAGTCCTGATTTTGTGCTCCATTCCTCTGCCGCTTGCCGGGAGCCGGCCCCTCCCCCCGCGGTCTATCTTCCTGTCGTTTTAGATTCACTTCTCCGCCAGTCCTACCTTTCAGAAAGTGGTTGATTTTCTGTTTCTAGAATTGCTGTTCTTCTTCTCTTCGATCTCCCATTGGATTTGTAGGTGTTTGCAATGTTTAGATAAGCTATCTAGCTGATCTCCTGCTACCTGATGTAGTCTCAGCCTGCTACTTCTCCGCCATCTTGACTCCTCCCTGCAGCATGGGATATTTTTCTAATAGATAAAGAATTCCCTCCAGAAGGTGTTCAGTTGCCCCATCATAGTTTTTTTTTATACAGTCCATGTTTTTACCAGTAACTTGAAGTACTTCTCTATGCTAATCATTGACATGTCTACATAGGTCTGTTTCTGAGCATTCAATTCTGTAGTTCTATTTTCTTTTATCCTGCACTAACAACATTTTTAGTCACTCTAATTGTATATTCTTCTTTGTCACCTGTTAGACAATTTACCCTTTAACACTTCTTTCTCTTTCAAGTATCTTATAAAATCAGTTGTCAAATTCCATTAAAAACTTTGTTCAGATTGTACTGAGTATATTTATGAGGAGAAAAATAGCACTTTTAAAATAGGATATTCTTCCATCTACCATCTTGAGGTTAAATAATTTTTTTTAAATTTATATTTAATAAATTACTAGCCATAAAATAGCCCACATAAGTATAGATTTGGTTATTAATTTCTGGTGTTGTAGAAAATTTGTGTTGCTTTGTGAATGGGTATATTTTCTGTTTTATTGCATTTTCAGTTACTTATGAATAATGCCTTGCATTGCATTAATTTTGTTCTTTTGATGATATATTGAGTAATCTTGCTGAACTGTCTTCTAAGTTATATTTAGTTTGCAGTTATTTTTCCTTATTTTTAAGTAGAATATCATAATCTCTGCAAATAAAAATAGCTTTGCGTTTTCCTTACAAATTCCTTCCTCATTTCTTTTGTATCAGTTGAATTGTTGACTTAATGGGAACACTTGTAACTATTCAACATAAAGTATTAATTTTTATATGTTTCTCACAGATACCCTTTATCAAGTTTTAGAAATCTTACATATTAAAATTCTTACAAATCTGGAATGAACATTAAATACTACAATTAGACCTTCTCATTTTATTAATTGTCATCACCTACATAGTATTTCTTTATTAAAAATCCCCCTTATAATGATATTTATTATTAATTTTATCCTTTCTCTATTTTCATTTTTATTAGACTTCCAACAGCCTCATGACAACAGTTTTTTGCTATTTATTATAGATTATCTATGCTTTTTGTTGACTTGTGTTTATGTTTATTTTAAAGTTAATTAATTTCTGATTTGTTATTATTTATTTTTATTTTCTATGGACTTCTCCCCCCTAATTTCCCTGATTGGGACACCAGGATTTGGTGTTTTGTTTTTTTGGGTTTTTTTTGTTTATTTTCTTGTTTTTGTAGGGGATTTTTGGGGGCTTGTTTTGTTTTGTTTTAGTTTCTTAGAGCAGCTCTCATAAAATACCACAAATTAGGTGACTTAAAACAACAGAATTTATTGTCTCATACTTCTAGAGGCTGAAAAGTCTGAAATCAAATTATCAAAGTCATGCTTCCTTTGAAACTTGTAGAGGAATCCTGTCTCTTCTCAATTTCTGGTAGCTTAGTGGTAATCTTTGGTATTCATTGGTTTGGAGGTAAAACTCCAATCTTTGTCTTTCTTACCATATGGCATTCTTTCTGCATATCTCTGGATCTTCACTTGGTCATCTTCTTATAAAACACCAATCATGTTGGATTAGAGATCTACCTTGCTCCAGGATGACCTCATGTTAACTAATTACATTTTTAATGACACTTTTTCCCAGTAAGGTCACATTCTATGGTGCTGGTGGTAAGGATTCTAACATTTTGTTGTTATTGTTGGGGGGTTGATTCAACTCCCAACAAGGGCTTAGTATTTTTAACCTTAATCTCTTTTTTTCTATTGATTAATCCTATAAATTCTTATCTAAGCATTGTTGTAACCACAGCTTCTAAGATTTTGTATGTATCAGAAAAATTATGCACAAAGGAAGAGCTCTATTATTAACTAATATTTAAAAGATAAACATATTTCTCATTTAAGCTGAAGGAAGAATTTTTCTTTTTTTTTTCTTTTTTTTTTTTTTTAAAGATTTTTATTTATTAATTTGACAGAGAGATCACAAGTAGGCAGAGAGGCAGGCAGAGAGAGAGGAAGGGAAGCAGGCTCCCTGCGGAGCAGAGAGCCCGATGCGGGGCTCGATCCCAGGACCCTGAGACCATGACCTGAGCTGACGGGAGCGGCTTAATCCACCGAGCCACCCAGGCGCCCCAAGGAAGAATTTTTCTTAATTAAGATTATCAGAGAAAGAAGAGAAGTTAAAATGACCCCCTGCTGAGAATATTGCCAATAGGTAGGGAAAGAGATCGTATGTGAAGAATAGCATAAATAAAAAGAATGGTTGGTACTGAAATATCATAATAGGGGTGAAACATGAGACAATTCTGTATCTCAAGCGGTGGACAGAAAATTATAATAAAGGAAGAACAAAGGCAATATGGTAGAGCCAATCACATGACTAAGTAACACTGAAGAATTCTGGCAAATGAGTGCCTCTACTGTAACACAAAGGATCAGCCCCAATAGAAACTCCTGCAGTGGTACTGGCAGAAATAAAACAGTTTAAGTTTTATAGAAAATTGCATAGTAGGAAAGTTCCCAAAGGGAAGTCAGTGGGGAAACTAAAATGTTTATTAAGATTGTATAGAAGGTATAGACTGGATCTCAAAAATAAGTTTTGATTTCAGAAAGAGAATTGGGCCACAACAAAATCATAGGTGAACTCTGGTTTCTGATCTGGTGCTTAGATACATCTTTTTGGGCAAGAACAACTTGGGTACTTATTGCCATGCCTGAAAATTTCCTCTAGAAAGAGATCAAGGCTGAGTTTTATGTTGTATTCAAGTGTTCAATAGCGAGCACTGTGTCTCTTATACATGATAGCCACTTATAAAATTTATCTTAAAATAAGTAAAATCAATCAGTTGTTCCTATTTATAGAGAGGAGGGCTGCGGGATGTGGAAGGAGGTTGTAGCTTGCATGTATCTGAAACAGCAGTATGCCCTAATGGTGTGTTTGTGTAACCAATATTGAGTTATATGAAAGAAACAAAAATTGTTCAAAATAGAGCTGGTATTTTGAAAACCTTAAAAAACATTTTACTCACCTTGCTTATGATTTTTTAATGGCTTTTTTATGGTAACAAACATAGCTCTAAAAATGATAATTTAAACAGGATCATCATGAATAAATTCCACAGCTTTATGTGTATAATCCTACACCTAGTTATGCAGATGGCTTTTAAATCTCAATAAATTTGGTGGTTACATAATATCAGGAAAGTTAAAGCAAATGAAACATCAAATGTGAAATGACACTGGTATTTATCACATAAAATTTAAACCAGTTTTTGTGGTGTTTACACTTTAAATTTATATGTATAATTCAGTCCAAACTGCAGGGAAACCCAAGAAAAGCATTTATGATAATACACTCTGTGCTTCAGAATTAATAACATGAGACTTCTCACTAAAATTCTTTATTATGTATTTTGGAGAAAAATACATATAATAGAAAAAAGTATATAAACATCCTATTTTCATAGAGTATGATTACTTTATCAAGACTTTGCTTGTAGATTTGATATTCATGAGGTAGAAAAATGGCATTAATATACTCATTTGTAGTTTACTCTGAGTCTTTTAATAAATTCTGTTTCTAAAATTATAGGAAGAACAAGAGCTATTGCACTGGTTTCAGTTTCGCAGGATACACTGCTACAAACTACAGAAATCTGAGCCCTCAAGAAAGAGCAAAGGGGTCACAGGGAGATGTGGACTCATCACCTCTGTAGTGTGATGTGTGCTGAGAGAGCATTAAAGCACAGGAGATTATGATTCTGATATCATAACCAAAAATGCATCCTTTCCTCTGCTTTGTGAACTATTTTTCTACGACAGACTTTATTTATTAAGGAGAGATTATTCTAAACGTCCCGTAGCACACACAGTTTTCAAATAAAATAAACAGTAGTTTTGAAAATGATGTATTTGTTCCGACGGTCCCTTAAATCATAACTCACAGGCTCACCTGCTTTTCCTTTGCTGAACAAGCTAATTCCACTTTGTTTACTCTTTTTTCTCATTGCACACAATAAAGCTCTAATAGGATATCAACATATACGTACGCAGCACTGACAATTATATCTAGAAGAATCAAACACCCTCCCTACTACTAACTTTTCTTCTGGCTAAACCTTCATCCTGTGTTCTCAAGTAAAATGGTATTTCCTCAAACAAAGCTTTCCTGATTAGCTCTTAATCAGGAGACTAGTTATTCTGTATCCTAATCAACTTTTCCCTCCTAGTACTTATAATTTTTTGCCCTTTGTTCACTATTTTATTGAATATCTCTACAAGGACTGTAGATTATCATTTTATCTACTGCTTGGTGCAGAGTTGGTTTACAGTAAGTACTTGTTAAATGAATAATGAATGGACAATTTATAATCTTAATAAATAAAGATTAAATGAGTTACTACAAAGCAAGTAAAATAATGACTAGATACAGTTTTTTAGGCTGAGAGTTTTTATGCAGGATGAATTCCCAGAAATGGAATTGGTAGAACATAGAGTTGGTTTATGTACTTGTTTTTTTTAGTAATTGCAATTAATTAATCAACTAATTAATTAGTTAACTTTCTTGAGGTAAAATTTATATCCCACAAACTCACCTATTTAAGTATAGTTTAGTGATTTTCTGTATAAATATTTTTTTGTAAAGATTTATTTATTTAATTGACAGACAGAGATCACAAGTAGACAGAGAGGCAGGCAAAGAGAGGAGGAAGCAGGCTTCCCACAGAGCAAAGAGCCCGATGTGGGGCTCGATCCCAGGACTCAGGGATCATGACCTGAGCCTAAGGCAGAGGCTTTAACCCACTGAGCCACCCAGGAGCCCCTGTATAAATATTTTTAATGAATAAAAACAAATTCTGATCCCCAACTTACTGCTATATGCCAACAGAAAAATATAGGTCATATACATCAGAGTCATTTGGTTATTGTTAACTTTTTTACCCTGGAGTCTCACTTCAAAAGCAATATTTGTAAATGGTGGGAAAAATAAATACGTGCAATTTCAGTCAGTTTTTTCTATGGCTCAAACCACATTTCTTAGAGTGAGGGATATTTTCATTGTCTTTTTGAGTTAAGTAGCAGAATTGACTGAACAAATCTTGGATTTAGATTAAGATATATTGATTTACTTAACTAATGTTCTATATTTTATAAGATAATGATGAGATAAATTGCTACCCAATAGAGGGTAGTTTTCCTAGTCCTAGTGTGGCTGCCCATGAGATGTAAATTATATGTTCTAGGAGCTAGAAGATATTCCACATTATTTGCTTAATTGACTAAAATTTGGTTTCAGTGTTATACTGTGATAAATGATTTTGAGGAGCCAGAAATTCCTTAGTATTGTAAAAGAAAGAACCTAAGACTTAGGGAAATAGGTATATTGGGGTAGATTTATTATGTATGACTCGGTCCTTTTTTACCACCTCTTCCCCTGCTGCCAGCCTCATCCCTACTGGTTGCTCTCTTCCACACCGTGCTGAGAAATCTGTTGTTGGCAGGAGCATCAGCATCCTTTGGTGCACCTCAGTGGTTATTCACTGATAGCCAGTGATATAAGGACAAGGTAATTCACTGGAACAAGCTCCCTGACATCAGCACAATAGGCAGGGTAGGAGTGATTATATCATGAAAACAGGGTGGCAGAGTTCAACAAAATGGTTAGAACTTTGTGACTCTTTGATTGAGGAGAGTTGAACAGATCATCTCTAGAACCCCAAAGATGGGGGAACTCACTGAGACCTATCTTTTTAACTGAATAAACTCTAGATATGGTGGTGGTTGAGGTGGGGGGAGAACAGCACCAAAACTTGACTAAGGTCCTGCCCTGGGTAGTAATGAACCTTGCTCAATTCCCACATTTAAATCATCTTACATCCCCAATTCCCTTGAGTATATGGGAATATGGAGACCTTTGAGAAAAGTTCTTATGATACTATTATCAATATATTACGGATTTTCCTCCTGTCTGTCTTTAAAGACAACTACGTCCTTTTATTAGAATCAGTGTGCCCACCTGATATTTGGAGAGATACTGACCTCTGGCTCTGAGATGCTTCTGGTATTCAGCACACAGACTGCCATTCTTGTCCTCCAGGCAGGGCTGTGTCTTATGGGCATCAGTTGATAAATGGAGTTTTGTCCTACTCTGTCTCATAGTCAGCCCAGAGGCTCATGAAACAATTCTAAGTTAATTTCCAAAGTGCTCCTGAGTATAACTGACATCATAGCAAATTATAGGATGTTGGCTGGGGTGCTTGATTCTGATTATCAGTGTGAAATATAGTGCCTTCCATGCACTGCAGACATGAAGTTGAATCTCTAGAATCCAGTCATCCTCTGTCAAGGGATAAAAATTAAGGAAAAACAAAAAAGCCTGTGTAGGCATTCTTCTAAGAGATCAGACATCAGGAATATAGATTTGGATCAATTCCAGCTAAGAACCTTGGTCCCCTGAGGTGCAAGCTGAATGGAAAGGAACATTGATTGGATCAAGGGAAATAACATCATAAATACCTCATAGAAAGTTGCAGATTGAAAGCAATAATAGCCACAGATAGCCTTCTTGCTCCATGTTACACATTATTAAATTGCATAAGCCTTTAACCATGTCCTTTTACTTCTTTTCACTTTCTCTGTTTGGTGGTAATTACCTTTTATAATTTATTCATAATTTATAAGAAATGAAGACAGCATTGTGATTCTAAGAGAATTAATATTACCCAGAATTAAGTGTAATAATTGATGAGATTTTGGGTCTTCCCTTTCAGAGACAATGAGCAGGCTTTCATTTGTTTGAGAATTAACTGTGTCATGTGGGAAAATATTGCTTTTATAAAGTCTTTATGAAAAACAACAAGAACAGAGGCAAGATGTAAAAGTATTATAATTGCCAAAGATTTTATACATACTCAATATTAATAATATTTTGCCCAAGAAAGTACCCTTAATTTTGCAGTTTCACATTACAATATCAAATTATCAACTGTATTTTAATATAAAGAGAACAAAGAGGTCAGACTAGGTAAGATAGGACGTGAGGCAGCTTCTTCCGTATGTCTTCAAAGGGGTAACTTTTGTGCTCAGCATTATGCATCAATAACTATTCTAATAGTGTATATGTGGACAGTGTTATAGAGAAAGTTAATACAAAGAAAAAGATTTAAACTTCATTTGGAAAAATGCAAGTTAGGGTTTTTTTTTAAGATTTTATATATTTATTTGACAGAGAGAGAGATCACAAGTAAGCAGAGAGGCAGGCAGAGAGAGAGGGAAGCAGGCTCCCTGCCGAGCAGAGATCCTGCTGCAGGGCTTGATCCCAGGACCCTGAGATCATGACTTGAGCTGAAAGCAGAGGCTCAACCCACTGAGCCACCCAGGCGCCCAGGGTTATATTCTTTTTTTTCTTTTTTTTCCCATTTTATTTATTTTTTCAGCGTAACAGTATTCATTCTTTTTGCACAACACCCAGTGCTCCATGCAAAACGTGCCCTCCCCATTACCCACCACCTGTTCCCCCAACCTCCCACCCCTGACCCTTCAAAACCCTCAGGTTGCCCCAACCTCCCACCCCTGACCCTTCAAAACCCTCAGGTTGTTTTTCAGAGTCCATAGTCTCTTATGGTTCGCCTCCCCTCCCCAATGTCCATAGCCCGCTCCCCCTCTCCCAATCCCACCTCCCCCCAGCAACCCCCAGTTTGTTTTGTGAGATTAAGAGTCATTTATGGTTTGTCTCCCTCCCAATCCCATCTTGTTTCATTTATTCTTCTCCTATCCCCCTAACCCCCCATGTTGCTTCTCCATGTCCTCATATCAGGGAGATCATATGATAGTTGTCTTTCTCCGATTGACTTATTTCACTAAGCATGATACGCTCTAGTTCCATCCACGTCGTCGCAAATGGCAAGATTTCATTTCTTTTGATGGCTGCATAGTATTCCATTGTGTATATATACCACATCTTCTTTATCCATTCATCTGTTGATGGACATCTAGGTTCTTTCCATAGTCTGGCTATTGTAGACATTGTCGCTATAAACATTCGGGTACACGTGCCCCTTCGGATCACTATGTTTGTATCTTTAGGGTAAATACCCAGTAGTGCAATTGCTGGGTCATAGGGTAGTTCTATTTTCAACATTTTGAGGAACCTCCATGCTGTTTTCCAGAGTGGTTGCACCAGCTTGCATTCCCACCAACAGTGGAGGAGGGTTCCCCTTTCTCCACATCCTCGCCAGCATCTGTCATTTCCTGACTTGTTAATTTTAGCCATTCTGACTGGTGTGAGGTGATATCTCATTGTGGTTTTGATTTGTATTTCCCTGATGCCGAGTGACGTGGAGCACTTTTTCATGTGTCTGTTGGCCATCTGGATGTCTTCTTTGCAGAAATGTCTGTTCATGTCCTCTGCCCATTTCTTGATTGGATTGTTTGTTCTTTGGGTGTTGAGTTTGCTAAGTTCCTTATAGATTTTGGATACTAGCCCTTTATCTGATATGTCGTTTGCAAATATCTTCTCCCATTCTGTCAGTTGTCTTTTGGTTTTGTGAACTGTTTCCTTTGCTGTGCAAAAGCTTTTGATCTTGATGAAATCCCAATAGTTCATTTTTGCCCTTGCTTCCCTTGCCTTTGCCGTTGTTCCTAGGAAGATGTTGCTACGGCTGAGGTCGAAGAGGTTGCTGCCTGCATTCTCCTCAAGGATTTTGATGGATTCCTTTCTCACATTGAGGTCCTTCATCCATTTGGAGTCTATTTTCGTGTGTGGTGTAAGGAAGTGGTCCAATTTCATTTTTCTGCATGTGGTTATATTCTTAACCAAAGGCAAAGAAAATGTAATTCATAGTTCTGATCAATCATATAAGCCAGATACAGCACTATAAAACTCAAAGATAATTTAAAATTATAAAATTATGCATCATATTCTATAAATAATGCCTGTGTTCTACATTTGTACATGATAAATTTGACTTAAATCTTACCCCAGTTTATTTGCTTAAAGGGGGCATGGATATGACCTTTACTTAAATCTGTTTTACCAATTAGTTTTAACTATGGTCTTGGAAAATTTCCTCAGTCTTTTAGACACATGTGCATCTTATTATTCAATTAATTCATTTTATTTATTAGTTGTTTAACTTACTTTAGAAATTTGACTTATTCTCTCTTGTTTCCTAACCACTGCTTTTTTATTGTATTATATTCCTATTTAAAGCATGTCACATTAACTTGAATCTTTGAAGTGTCACATTTTATTTTTTTAAAGTGCTCTTTTGTTGCCTAATTACCTCTGATTTCTATTAAATCAATCCCTATCTCTTTTAATTTAGTTTTTTCTCTCTTTATAATACTATGTTTTCTCCAAATATCTGGTAGTTATATTTTAGAATGAGGTTCTAAGCTGATTATAACATTCTCTAGAAAGGGTTTCTGCTTCACATGTTTAGATCTGGTTTCATATTCATTTTCTGAATGGAAGAGCTGAACATGAGCTCTAGGCATGTAGTGAAATATTTTGCCTGAGACAAGCCATATATATATACACACACAATATAATATAAAATATTATATTATACTAAATATATAAATATAAATAACATATAAATACTACACCATATGTGTGTGTGTGTGTGTGTGTGTGTGTGTGTGTGTATATACACACATTTTTTTTCCCCTTTCTCTTTCCTCACAGAATTTCAGCAGATTTTCCTATGTGGCCAGAATACAGAGGGATCTTCACTAACATAGCTATTCTTTTTTGTTGTTGTTAATTATTTTTGTTAATATATAATGTATTATTAGCCCCAGGGGTACAGGTCTGTGAATCGTCAGGCTTACACACTTCACAGCAATCACCATAACATATACCCTCCCCAACGTCCACAACCCAACCACCTTCTCCATATGCCCTTACCCCCAGCAACCCTCAGTTTGTGTGTAAGATTAAGAGTCTCTTGTGGTTTCGCTCCCTCCTAATGCCATCTTGTTTCATTTCTTTCTTCCCTAACCACCAAACCCCCTCACTCTGCCTCTCAAATTCCTCATATCAGGGAGATCATGTGATAATTGTCTTCCTCTGATTGACTTATTTCACTCAGCATAATACCCTCTGTTTCCAACCACATCATTGCAAGTGGCAAGATTTCATTTCTTTTGATGGCTGCATAGTATTCCATTGTAAATATATACTACCTCTTCTTTATCCATTCATCTGTTGATGGACATCTCAGTTCTTTCTACAGTTTGGTTATTGTGGACATTGCTGCTATGAACATTCAGGTGGACATGTCACTTCGGATCACTACAATTATATCTTTAGGGTAAATACCCAGTAGTGCAATTGCAGAGTCATAGGGTAGCTCTATTTTCAACTTCTTAAGGAATCTTCATGCTGTTTTCCAGAGTGGTTGCTCCAGCTTGCATTCCCACCAACAGTGTAGGAGGGTTCCCCATTCTCTGCTTCTTCTCCAACATTTGCCATTTCCTGGCTTGTTAATTTTGGCCATTCTGACTGGTGTGAGGTGGTATCTCATTGTAGTTTTGATTTGTATTTCCCTGATGCCAAGTGATGTGGAGCACTTTTTCATGTGTCTGTTGGCCATCTGGATGTCTTCTTTGCAGAAATGTCTGTTCATGTCCTCTGCCCACTTCTTGATTGGATTATTTGTCCTTTGGGTATTGAGTTTGATAAGTTCTTTATAGATTTTGGATGCTAGACCTTTATCTGATATGTCATTGTGAATATCTCCTCCCCTTCTCTCAGTTGTCTTTTGGTTTTGTTGACTGTTCTCTTTGCTGTGCAAAAGCTTTTGATCTTGATAAAGTCCCAATAGTTCATTTTTACCCTTGCTTCCCTTGCCTTTGGCAATATTTCTAGAAGAATTTGCTGCAGCTGAAGTAGAAGAAATTGCTGCCTGTGTTCTCCACAAGGATTTTGATGATTCCTGTCTCACATTGAGGTCTTTCATCCATTTTGAGTCTATTTTTTGTGTGGTGTAAGTAAATGGTCCAGATTCATTTTTTGCAAGTGACTGTCCAATTTTCCCAACACTATTTGCTGAAGAGACTGTCTTTTTTCCATTGGACATTCTTTCCTGCTTTCTTGAAGATTAGTTGACCATACAGTTGAAGCTCTATTTCTGGGATCTCTATTCTCTCTATTGGTTCCATTGATCTCTGTGTCTCTTTTTATGCCAGTACCATACATCTTGATGATTACAGCTTTGTAATAAAACTTAAGACTGGAATTGAGATGCCACCAACTTTGGCTTTCTTTTTCAACATTCCTCTGGCTATTCAGGGTCTTTTCTGCTTCCATATAAATTTTAGGATTATTTATTCAATTTCTTTGAAAAAACTTGATAGTATTTTCCTAGGGATTGCATTAAATGTGTAGATTACTCTAAATAGCATAGATATTTGCACAATATTTGTTCTTCCAATCCATGAGTATGGAACACTTTTCCATTTCTTTCTGTCTTTCTCAATTTCTTTCATGAGTGCTTTATAGTTTTCTGAGTACAGATTCCTTGCCTCCTTGGCTAGGTTAATTCCTAGGTATCTTATGGTTTTGGGTGCAATTGTAAATGGAGTTGACTCCTTAATTTCTCTTTCTTATGTCTTTTTGTTGGTCTATAGAAATGCAACTGATTTCTGTGCATTGGTTTTATATCCTGACACTTTACTGAATTCCTATACAAGTTCTAGCAGTTTTTGATTGGAGTGTTTTGGGTTTTCCACATAAAGTATTCTATCACCTCCAAAGAGTGAGAGTTTGACTTCTTCTTTGCCAATTCAGATGCCTTTTATTTCTTTTTGTTATCTGATTGCTGAGGCTAGGACTTCTAGTATTATGTTGAATAGCAGTGGTGATAGTGGATGTCCCTGCCATGTTCCTGACCTTAGGGGGAAATGCTCTCAGTTTTTCTCCATTGAGAATGATATTTGCAGTGGGTTTTTCATAGATGGCTTTGATGATATTGAGGTATGTGCTCTATCCCTCTACTTTGAAGAATTTTGATCAAGAAAGGATGCTGTACTTTGGCAAATGCTTTTGAAGAGTATTGTATCACATTGATTGATTTGCTGATGTTGAACCAAACTTGCAGCCCAGGAATAAATCCCACTTGGTTGTGGTGAATAATCCTTTTATTGGACTATTGGATCCTATTGCTAATATTTTGGTGAGAATTTTTGCATCTGTGTTCATCAAGAATATTGGTCAGTAATTAATCTTTTTGATGGGGTCTTTGTCTGGTTTAGGGATCAAGGTAATAGTGACCTCATAAAATGAGTTTGGAAGTTTTCCTTCCATTTCTATTTTTTGGAACAGTTTCAGGAGAATAGGAATTAATTCTTCTTTAAATGCTTGGTAAATTTCCCCTGGGAAGCCGTTTGGCCCTGGGCTCTTGTTTGTTGGGAGATTTTTGATTACTGCTTCAATCTCCTTACCAGTTATGGGTTTGTTCAGGTTTTCTATGTCTTCCTGGTTCAGTTGTGATCATTTATATGTCTCTAGGAATGCATCCATTTCTTCCAGATGATCAAATTTGCTGGCGTATAGTTGTTCATAATATATTCTTATAATTGTTTGTACTTCTTCTTTGGTGTTGGTTGTGATCTCTCCTCTTTCATTAATGATTTTATTTATTTTTGTCCTTCCTCTTTTGTTCTTGATAAGTTGGGCCAGGGGTTTATCAATATTATTAAATCCTTCAAAGAACCAGCTCCTAATTTCGTTTATCTTATCTACTCCTTCGGGTTCTATTTCATTGATTTCTGCTCTGATCTTTATGATTTCTCTTCTGCTGGTCTAGGCTTTCTTGTTATTTCTCCAGCTCCTTTAGGTGTAGGGTTAGGTTATATACTTGAGACCTTTCTTGTTTCTTGAGAAAGGCTTCTATGGCTATGTACTTTCCTCTCAGGACTGCCTTTGCTGTGTCCCACAGATTTTGAACAGTTGTGTTTTCATTTTCATTTGTTTCCATGAATTTTTTTCATTCTTTAATTTCCTGGTTGACCCATTTATTCTTTAGTGGGATGCCCTTTAGCCTCCATGTATTTGAGTTCTTTCCACCTTTTCTCTTGTGATTGAGCATTTCTAGCTTTGGAGCATTATGGTCTGAAAATATTCAGGGAATGAGCCCAGTCTTTTGTTTCTGGTTGAGAACTGATTTGTGACTCAGGATGTGATCTATTTTGGAGAATGTTCCATGTGCACTAGAGAAGAATGTGTATTTTGTTGCTTTGGGATGGAATGTTCTGAATATATCTGTGATGTCCATCTGGTCCAGTGTGTTATTTAAAGCATTTATTTCCTTGTTAATATTTTGCTTGTGTGATCTGTGCTTTTCAGTGAGGGTAGGTGTTCCAGTCCCCTACTATTATTGTATTATTGTCAATGTGTTTCTTTGATTTTGTTATTAATTGATTTATATAGTTGGCTGATCCCATGTTGGGGCATAGAAATTTAAAATTGTTAGATCTTCTTGTTGAACAGACCCTTTGAGTATGATATAGTGTCCTTCCTCATCTCTTATTATACTCTTTGGCTTAAAATCTAATTGATCTAATACAAGGATTGCCACCCTAGCTTTCTTTTGATGTCCATTAATGCGGTAATTGTTTTCCACTCCCTCACTTTAAATCTGGAAGCGTCTTTGTGTCTAAAATGAGTTTCTTGTAGACACCATATTGATGGGTCTTGTGGGGGTTTTTTGTTGTTGTTGTTGGGTTTTGTTTTTTTTTTTTAAATCATTCTGATACCCTGTGTCTTTTGACTGGGGAATTTAGCCCATTTACATTCAGGGTAACTATTGAAAGATATTAATTTGGTGCCGTTGTATTGCCTGCAAGGTGACTGTTACTGTATATTGTCTCTGTTCCTTTCTGGTCTACTACTTTTAGGCTCTCTTTGCTTAAAGGACCCCTTTCAATATTTCCTGTAGGGTAATTTTGTTGATTGCAAATTCTTTTAAATTTTGTTTTTCCTGGAGGCTTTTTATCTCGCCTTCTATTTTCAATGATAACCTAGCTGGATAGAGTATTCTTCATCACATATTTTTCTCATTTAGTGCTCTGAATAGATCATGCTAGTTCTTTCTGACCTGCCAGGTCTCTGTGGATAAGTCTATTGCCAATCTAGTATTTCTACGATTGTATGTTACAGACTTCTTGTCCTGAGCTGCTTTCAGGATTTTCTCTTTGTCACTAAGACTAGTAAGTTTTACTATTAGATGATGGGGTGTGGACCTATTTTTACTGATTTTGAGGGACATTCTTTGTGCCTCCTGGATTTTGATGCTTGTTCCCTTTGGCATTTTAGGGAAATTCTCTACTATAATTTGCTCCAATATACCTTCTGCCCCTCTCTCTTTCTTCTTTTTCTGGAATCCCCATTATTCTAATAATGTTTCATCTTATGATATCACTTATCTCTTGATTTCTCCCATTTTGGTCCAGTGGTTGTTTGTCTCTCTTTTGCTCAGCTTCTTTTTTCCATCACTTGGTCTTCTATATCACTAATTCTCTCTTCTGCCTCATTTATCCGAGCAGTGAGAGCCTCCATTTTTTTATTGTACTTCATTAATATATTTTTTTATTTCAACTTGGTTAGATTTTTGTTCTTTTATTTCTCCAGAAAGGGCTTTTATTTCTCCAGAAAGGGTTTCTCTAATATCTTTCATGCCCTTTTTGAGCCCAGCTAGCACCTGAGAATCATTGTTTTGAACTGTAGTTCTGACAAATTACCTATGTACTTATGGATTAGGTCCGTAGTCTTTGGTACTGCCTCTTGTGTGTGTGTGGTTTTTTTTTTGTTTTTTTTTTTTTGTGGTGAGTTTTTCTGCCTTGTCATTTTATCCAGATAAGAATATATGAATGAGAAAATAAAATAGTAAAAGGGTGGCAAAGACCCCAGAAAAATGTATGCTAACCAAATCAGAAGAGATCCAAACCTGGGGCAAAAAGAAAAGGGGATTAAAGAAATAAGTATAAAAAAATAAAAAATAAAAAATTATATATATATAATTATATATAATTTGTATACTATATATAATTATATATATATAACATATATAGTATATATATATATAAAACATATATAGTATACAAATTATATATAATTATATATATAACATATTATATATATATATTAGACTGGTGGATAGAACAGAGCCACCCACTTGATTTTGGGTGTATTTTGGTCTCTTAGAAAAAACTACTTCCCAAAATTTTGAAGAGAGAAAAACTTATATATATACAAAAATAAGGGTTAACACAATAAAGGGATAGAATATTACTGTAACGATGAAAATTAAAAATTTTCTAAAAAAAGGAATTGATAAGTTAGTTGGAAAAAGAAAAAAAAAAGAGAAGGGAATGTGCTCAAACCGCAGACTAGAATAAAGCCATGTGATAGATCAGGGTATATTTTGATTTATTAGAAGAAATTATATCCCAAAATGTTTTAGAAAAAAAATCTATATGTATACAAAAAATTAGGTTAAATACAATGAAAGGATAAAATATGACTATTACAATGAAGGCTTAAAAAGATTTTTTTAGAACGGTATTGTGAAGATAAATTAATTAAAAAAACATTAAAAGAGGAAAGAGGAAAATTTAAAAAATTAGAATAAGAAAAAAATTAAATTAAAAAATTTAACTTTGCAAGACTAAAGGATCATGGGGGAAAAGCCATGAAATCTCTGTGTTGCTTTCCCCTCACTCTGGAGTTCTGCTGTTCTCCTTGATCAGTGAGCTTTGTCTTGGCTGGATGTTCTTGTTGATCTGCAGGAGGGTCTGTCTCAGTGATAGTCACATGTCCTTGCCCAAGGCAGAATTGCACCACCCATGCCAGGGATCGGGGTAAGTAATCTGCTTGGGTTCTCCTCAGAGATCTTGTTCCCTGAAAGCTTTCTGTAGAGCTTTGGAGGACAGGAATGAAGATGGCAGCCTCCCGCTCTCTAGACTGGAGGAGTTGAGCGCTCAGAGCCCACTCCTCAGTACGCCCTCAGAGATAAGCAGTCAATCACTTTTGTCTTCCTGGTCTCTGACCACACTCTGAGCTCACCCAGCCTGTGACCAAGCGTTTCTGTCTTTGGTGCATGGCCCTGTTTGGAGTGTCTAAACCCAACAGATTTCTGCTGTGCTACTCCTCCTGGAGCAGAAAGGTGAGTCTCCCAGATCTGCCACTTGTAGGGTCCTTGCTTGAAGAGCAGTGGCCTGCCTGTGCCTTGGATCATGGATTAAGGTAACCCCGACCTGAAACCTCACTCTTCAGCTATCTCTGTAGTTGGCTTCCCCTCTCTGATACCTGGCAGCTCTGCCAAACTGAGACACCCCCAGTCTTTCAGTAACCCTGCGGGACCTGAGACCACACTGTCCCCACGGGGGCTCCACCCCCACTTAGCCTCTGGAGCAATTTCCCTCAGTGAAGCAGACTTCTAAAAGTTCTGATTTTTGTCCTACACTTCTCTGCAGTTGCTGGGAGGCGGCCTCTCCCGCCACGGTCTATCTTCCCATCTCTTTGAATTCACTTCTCCGCACGTCCTTCCTTTCAGAAAGTGGTTGATTTTCTGTAACTTAGCTATTCTGTAGATAGTTCTTTAATAAATTACCTATGGCAGTTTTTATTTTACAAATACATCAACAAAAGTGTCTCCCATTTTATGTAATCTTCTTACAAGGTGCCTTTGACTCTCCTCCCAAGGAAAGGCGGATCCTGTGGTTTCTGCACTTGAAATCTCAATGGGTTTGTATCTATAGTTGATCCTGGATTGTTAGACTAGGTCATAAGAAATTATAAAACTTATATCTCTTTTTTCTTGGGAGGCACATGCTTCTTACCGAACCACCACAGAGGAGGCTCAAGCAACAACTTGGAGAGGCCATGTGTAAGTGTTGCAGCCAATGGTCACAGCTGAGGTCTTCTGACAGCCTGTACAATCATCAGACAAGTGAGTGAGGGAGACTTTAGATAACATCAGCCCTCAGCTGGAATCCTTCCTAGCCTTTGAGTTACTCTAGTCATTGAATTAGCTCCAACTTTGGACTTTCCAGGTAAGGCCATAGATATATAGAAAAGAGACAAAACAATTATTTAACCCAAAGGATCAGGGAGTATAGTAAAATTAGGGCTTTTTTGCCATTATATTTGTGATTTTTTTCATACAATAATGCTAACTTGAATACTACTCTCACTTTACTTTCACAAGCCACTCTGTTGTGTGTATTTACTAACTTGACTTTGAGCTTTAGAGCATTGCTTATACTTTCCAGAGGAAACAGACTTCTGACACTGAGGCATCTTCTCTGTTGGGTGTATTCAGTACAGTAACTATTGTGCTGGACCTTGTGCATCAGTACGTATCATCTACCATCTGTCTTTAAGAAATCCATCAAAACCTCCATTTACTAATTATAACTTGTCCTTTTGTTGGGATTTTTTGTCAGGGATATTTTTATCAACTAAGTAGAGATTAGACAATTGAATTTATGTGATCTCTCTGCCATCTTGTATCAGAAACCCAATAAATTTTCATTAACAGAAGTTTCAAAATCTTTGTCATTTAAAAAAATGTTGTTTGAAAAAGGTAGGATTTGATTGTGGCCTTTCATGTTGATTTTACATTTTTACTATTTTATGGGGGCCATTATCCATAAAAATTATATTACCAGTAAAGCCTACATTATAACTAGCCAATGTGGAATGAAGAACACTAAGAGTAAAATCAAGGACAGTTAGGAATGCTTGGAAAATGTTATTAGCCAGATCCTGCCAGCAAACCAGTCACAATTATAGAGTCGACTCTTCAGGAGGCATATTGATTCTAAAAGTCCATTAGTGTTTCATGAACACACTACATGAACAAACTACAGATTGATTTAGCCTAATGATTTGCAAACTTACTTATTGAGTTAAAATATGAGAAAAGCCTATCTCAGTGTCTTGAACACGGTTAGAGTCAGTAAGAAGTTGTTACTTCAGTGTTTGAAAATCAAGGGTGTTATTTGAACTTGGCCAAAATTATCTCTTTACTAGCATCTTCAGGTATTTCTGTAGATTTTGATTATCAACATAGAACCAATCATCAAATATTTTGATGTTATAGTAGGTGGTACTTTCACATAATGGCAACTATTCAAAAATGATATATGTGCTTATATAGGATTTGACCTTTGCTGGAGGTAATTAGAGGCCATATACTGTTATAGACAGTGCACAAAGAAAAAAAATATATCTGGTAACTTTTAAGATAACTTTAAACTCTGAAATATTTCAATGACTAATGAAGACATTATGGGAATATTTATAATTCTGTTTTTTTTGCCTAATTGTTTTAAAATTAAATTTGAAACATTCTCTTAATAAGTGAACTTGATTTAATATCATATTTTATTCCTCTAGGGTGAACATTTATTTATGAAGCACTAAATTCTTCAATGATAATGGCTCTTCATCTAGATTTCTAAAATGAAAGCAACTAATTCACATGAATTTCATATTACTTTATTTGCAAACACTTAAATTTGGAAATTAATTAGATCAAAAACAAATTCAGTCATTTTATTCATCTCTGTATGCTTTGAATAGGACACATATATAAATATTAAATTCTTTTTTTAATTTTTAAAAAATTTTTAAAAGATTTTATTTATTTATTTGACAGATAGAGATCACAAGTAGACAGAGAGGCAGGCAGAGGGTGGGATGGGGGGAAGCAGGCTCCCTGCCTGATACAGGGCTCAATCCCAGAACCCTGGGATCATGACCTGAGCTGAAGGCAGAGGCTTTAACCCACTGAGCCACCCAGGCACCCCATAAATATTAAATTCTCTATAAATCTAGTACCTTTTATAATTGTCTAATATCTTAAAACAAAGGTAAATAAATTAAGTCATAAAAAGCACCCATTGTTTTAGGAACGACGGACATTAGTTCATAGAATAAACTGTGAAGGCTGTTAATTGGGTAGTATCTAGGTGAGGAAAATAAGAAAAATAAATATTATATAATGTATATTATTATTAATTATATTATATTTAATTTTAATTATTATATAAATATTATTTTTAAAAATACTGAGATATTATTTTAAAATACTATTGGAACCTTCAATTTTTTAAAAAAGATTTTATTTATTTGGGCAAGAGAGAGAGAGCACAAGCAGTGGGGAGGGGCAGAAGGAGAGAGAGAAGCAAACTCCCCACTGAACAGGAAGCCCAATGCAGGACTTGAACCCAGGACCCAGACACTTAACCAACTGAGGCACTCAGGCACTTAACCAACTGAGCCACCCAAGCGTCCTAGAACCTTCAATTTTAATAATACCTTCTATCTCTTCCTTCAAATTACCAAGCCTGACTCCATAAAAATTCTTTGTTTAATAAAAATTCTTATAAAAAATAAGGAAATAACTGATTTCTTTCCTTGGGTTGTAATGTGACTGCATTTATAAAAAGACTTAATTTAGACAATAGGTTTTTCTCATTTCCTAGCTCTATTTATACCTCTATTGATTACTATTTTTCCGATTTTTTTCCTAATGTATTCAGAGATTTCAGTTATGTTTAACAATGGATCTGTGTTACACAAATACATTCAGTATCAAAAACTATATTACAAAATATTGCAAGCTCATAAGACTGTGGTATATTGAGTCTTTATCCATGTGCATAGTACAGAACTTTGAAAGAAATTGGCAATTAATAAATTATAAAAAGAAATTAATAAGTCTATTTTTAAAAAGCAACCTGTAATTGGTTAATGAATCATTGATCATATTCTGCTTTAGTCTCAATCTTGGTGAAGATGTAAGCTATGCATTTGAGATGAGAGCCTTCTATGAATCAATATGAAAACTTTTTGTAGAAAGTACAGTGACTTGGGAAGACTCAGGAAGAATATATTCACAAATTTCACCATTTATGTCAGGGATCAACTGCATCTTCACTAATGACTGACTTGGCCGTCAAATGTGTACTATCTATACCAAGCAGTCATGGTTGAGAATAATTGATTCTGACTATTGATAACATTTATTAACAGACAGATCATATAGTTATATTCTGATTCCTACTTCTGCTCAAATTCTTATCTTGGACCTGTGGTTTACCATTTATGTTTGGGTAGAGATCTGTCATGATTAATCAACTTTTATAGTTTATGATGCCTTATAAAATATTATTCACTTGGCACCAGCTACCTCTATTGAATTTGACCTCATGACGTTAGAACCCATTAGCACTTGACCCTTGGTGGGGAATGAAAATGTGATGTTGCTCTCAGATGGCATCCTCTTACCTCATTCTAGTCTCTTATTTCAATTGGTACTTAAATTGTAATACTCCTATCCTTCAGTACTGTCAATAAATCATGTTTTCTACCTATGACATTGGCAGAGACACCCCTCCACCATGCCTTATAATTTCCCTATCTATAACCAGTCTGCATGGCTAGTAAGTCACACTTTGCCTAAGTTTCATTAATGAAATAGGGATTTTACCACGATTGTGTGATAGTCACTCTGTTCCAATCACAATCATTCATATCTGCTTTTGATCTGGGCCAAACTTCTGAGCCACAGGGAGATGCATACATAACAAACTTATCTTTCAAACTCACTGGTCTCATCACTATGCTTGTTAAACCTCTCCAACTTATTCCTTTAAAAAGTGGTTTGGAGCTCCTTCTCTGAAGCAAGTATGGACCGCCCATGAATCAGCTGAATGAGAAAATCTGCACATGACAGTCAATAAATATGAGAAATAGAGTTGGTATTGTGTTATTGCTACATATTTTAATTTGAAATTCCTGTACCTTAATTATTGCTCATAGCTTGGATACTTTGGCCCCCCATTATGCTGAATAAAACCAGACATCAGATTTCATCTGTCCCCAATATAGCTATTGGTGCTGATTTATTTATTTGACTTCCCTTGTTATTTCATTATGACATCTAAATCCATTCTAGAAAAGACTTAATAGTTTACTCTAGTCTGGGTGCTTATGGTGTCTTTCTCTGCCAAGTATTACTAACAGTGATCTTCTTAAGGAAAGTAATTCAATGCATATATTGAAGAAAAGGAAGAGGAAAGAAAGATAAGGAGTAAGGAATGGCTGTGTAAAAAAAGAAGAATCTGGAGATTCTGTAAGCAGCATTTACTACTATATACATTTAATAATATTGGGCCATATGGTGTAGCAAAAGGAAATGTTATACAGATAAAAGAGTGTGGCTTTTTTTTTTTTCAAATAAACTTGAATTTGATATCCAGTCAATTGCTTTATGGACACTGAGTACTGTTAGAAGATGCACTTTTTCTCATGCATAAAATGAAAAATTGCTATATAATTTTATTTAGAATTAAATAATACAACAAATTGGGCGGTTTCTTTTCATTAATTTTTAAATTAATAATTTTTGAGTATACTTGACACACAAGTTTCAGTTGTTCTGCTTAGTGATTTGACAAGTTTATATATTATGCTGTGTTCACTACAAGTGTAACCATCATCTGCCCTGTTACACTGATATTGTGATATAATGACTATATTCCTTATGCTATGCCTTTATTCCTGTGACTTATTCATTCCATAACTGGATACCTGTATCTCCCTCTCCACTCACCCATTTTGCCCATCTCCCCACCCTCTGGTAATCATCAATTTATTCTCTGTACTTATAGATCTGATTCTACTTTTTGCCTGTTTATTCATTTTTTCAGATTCCACTTATGAGTGGAATTATATTGTATTTGTCTTTCTCAGTCTGATGTATTTCACTTAGCATAATACTTTCTAGATCCATCTGTGTGGTCTCAGATGTCATGATCTTATTCCTTACTATGGCTGCAAATATTGCATTATATATGTATACCACATCTTCTTTATTAGTTAATCTATTGATGGACACTTAGTTTGCTTTCATATTTTAGCTATTGTAAATAATGCTGTTGTTAATATAGGGGTGCATATAATTTTCAAATTAGAGTTTCCATTTTCTTTGGTAAATACCCAATAATAAAATTATTGGATCTTATGAACTTTTAAATTTTAACTTTTTGAGGGACTTTCATACTGTTTTCCATAGTAACTATAATAATTTACATTCCCACTAACAATGCACAAGGGTTTCTTTTTTCCCACATCTTCACCAACACCTATTATTTCTTGTCATTTTGATTTTAGCCATTATAACTTGTGCAGGATGATAATTTATTGTGGTTTTGATTCGTATTTTTCTGATGATGAGTAATGAGCATCTTTCCATGTGTCTGTTGGCCATCTGTATGTCTTCTTTAGAAAAATGTCCTTTTAAGTCCTCTGCCTACTTCTTAATCAAATTGTGTGTGTGTGTGAGAGACTTGTAGAAGTTCTTTATGTATTTTAAATATTGACACTTTATGAAATATATCATCTGCAAATATATTGTCCCACTCAGTAGCTTGTATTTTTTGTGATGTTGATGGTTTTCTTTGCTGTGCTAAGTTTTTATTTTGATGTAATCTTAACAGTATATTTTTTCTTTTGTTTCCCTTGCCTAAGGAGACAGATTTAGAAAAATGTTACTATGTCCAATGTCAGAGAAATTTCTGCCTCTGTTCCCATCTAGGAATTTATGGTTTCAGGCTTTACATTTAGGTCTTTAACCCATGATTCATTTTGAGTTTATTTTTGTGTATGGTATTAGAAAACAGTCCAATTTCCTTCTTTTACATGTAACTGACCAGTTTTCCTAGCCATTTATTGAAGAGATTGTCTTTTCCTCATTGTATATTCTTGCCTCTTTTGACATAGATTAACTGTCCATGTAATTGTGGGTTTATTTCTGGACTCTCCATTCTGTTCCACTGATCTGTATCTGGTTTTGTGCCAGTACCATACTGTTTTGATACTACAACTTTGTACTGTGTCTTGAAATTTGGTATTGTGATACCTCCAGCTTTGTTCTTTCTCAGGATTGCTTTGGCTGTTCAGTCTTTTATGGTTCCATACACATTTTAGGAATATTTATTCTAGTTCTGTAAACAATGCTGTTGGCATTTTGATAGGATTTGCATTGAATCTGTAGTTTTCTTTCTGGACATTTTAACAATATTATTTATTCTAATCCATGAACGTGGAATATTTTTCCATTGTTTGTGTCATCTTAATTTCTGTCATCAGTGTTTTATAGTTTTTGGAGTACAGGTCTTTTACCTCTTTGTTAAGTTTATTTGTAGGTATTTTATTATTTTTGGTGCGATCGTAAATGATGTTGTTGTTTTTTAAAATTTATCTGCAGCTTTATTATTAACTCATAGAAACACTACAAATTTCTGGGTATTAATTTTGTATTCTGACACTTTACTGAATTCATTTGTCACTTCTACTAATTCTTTTTGGAGGAGTCTTTAGAAAATAACATTTTCTAAATGTTTTCCTTAGAAAACATTTCTAAATATTTTCTTTAGAAAATAAACATTTTCTATGTTTAGTATCATGCCTTCTAAAAATAGTGACAGTTTAATTTTTCTTTACCAATATGGATGCCTCTTTTTTCCTTTTTTCTTGTCTGATTACTGTGGCTAGGACTTCCAATATTATTCTTACTAATCGTGGTGAGAAAGGCAACCTTATCTTGTTCCTGATCTTAGAGGGAATGTTCTCAGTTTTTCACCATTGAGGCTGATGTTAGCTGTGGATTTTTCCTATGTGACCTTTATTATATTGAGGTATGTTCCTTTTAACCTCACTTGGCTGTGAGTTTTTATTGTAAATGAATGTTGAATCTTTTCAAATGCTTTTTCTTCTTCCTTTGAAGGGATCATTTGATTTTTATCTTTGATTTTTTGACATACTATATAACATTGATTGATTTACAAATATTGAACCATCCTTATAACCCCAAAATAAATCCCATATGCTTGAGGTGAATTAATTTTTTAAAATATTGTTGTATGGCATTTTCTAATTTTTTTTGAGGGTTTTTGCATCCATGCTCGTTAGGAATAATGTCCTGTAGTTTTCTTTTGGTGTAGTGTCTCTATTTGGTTTTAGTATCAGGGTAATGCTGGCCTCATAGAATATATTTGGAAGCTTTCCTCCCATTTCTATCTTTTCAGAATAGTTTGAAGAAAATAGGTATTAATTCTCCTTTAAATGTCTGGTAAAATTTACCAATGAAGTCATCTGGTTCAGAACTTTATTTTTTGGTAGTTTTTTTTTCTTTTGATTATCAATTCAATTTTCTTACTTGTAATTAGTCTGTTCAAATTTTTTATTTCTTCTTGATTCAGTTCTGAAAGATTATGTTTCAAGGAATTCATCCATTTCTTCTAGGTTTTTCAGTTTTCTGTCATATAATTTTTTCATATTATTCTCATAATGTTTTGTATTTCTGGGGTATCAGCTGGTACTTCTCTTATTTCTGATTTTATTTATTTGGGTCCTTTTTCTTTTTTTCTTGATGAATCCGGATGGGTTTGTCCATTGTGTTTACATGTTCAAAGAACCATCTCTTGGTTTCATTGATTTTCTTTTCTTTTCTTTCTCTTTTTCTCCTTTTTTTTAACTCTTAAAAAAAATCATTTTATTGATCCTTTACCATACAAAATTTATTCAGATTACACCCATTTGAAGTGATAAGATCACAGCTAGAGAACAGGTTACCCTGTAACAAATCTATTTACAAAATCCATCATAAAAGCTTTTTTTTTTTAACATTATATTACATATTTTCTTTTTTTTTTAAACTAGCATACAACACAAAGCTAAACCGATTAGTAGTTTGCCTACTCCCAATTTTGGGAGAAATACTTCCTCTTGACAAAAATCACGTACCCCGTAGGAAAAGAAATTCCCACAATCTGACAATTGCCACTCGACTCACTCTGCAAGCCATGTTCCTTCAAATCCCTCCTCTCACACGCAGGCTGTCATGCACGCATCTGAGTTATTTTCTTTTTTTTTTTCCCGAAAGCTAAAGCTTTAAATACTGCAGTTTTATTTACAGATCTACACTTAAACAACAAAAACGGAAACGAGAACCACCACCACAACAACAACAACAAAACCCAGAAACAAAATAAAACAACTCTTAAAATATTACAAACCCGCTAGAAAATATTCTGGCAGTGTTTACAAATTAATTGCTGGTTTTTTTCGGTTTTTTTTGTTGTTGTTTTTTTTTTTTTTGTACAAAATATTTATGCCAAGCTTTTCCCCATTTCCCATATTTATCTCATCTGGTTAGCTGCCTCTGCTTCCGGCTCTGTAACAATTCTCTTTCTCTTGTCTCTATGTCGTGTATTTCTGCTCTAATCTTTATTTATTTATTTTTTTCTCCTACTTACCTTGGGCTTAGTTCTTTCTTTTTCTAGCTCCTTTGGGGGGAAAGTTAGATTGTTTATCTGGGCTTGTTCCTGGTTTTTGGTTTTTTGTTTTTTGTGTTTTTGTTTTGTTTTGTTTTTGTTTTTGTTTTTTTGAGGTAGGCCTGTCTTGCTATATACTTCCCTCTTAGAACTGATCTCATGGGCACCTGGATGGCTCAGTTGGTAAAACATCTGACTTTGAAAGAAAAAAAATCTGCCTTTGATTCAGCTCCAAATCCTGGAATCCTGGGATTGAACCCTGCATAAGCCTCCCTGCTTGGTAGGGAGTCTGCTTTTCCTTCTGCCCTTCACCTTTCTTACGTACTTTTTCTCTCTCAAATAATAAGTAAAATCTTTTAAAAAAAAAATGCTTTCACTGTGTCTCAAAGATTTTGGACTGTTGTGTTTTTATTTTCATTTGTCTCCTTGTGTTTTTTAAATTTCTTCTTTGAGTATCTGGATGGCTCAATTGATTAAGAATCTGCCTTCAGCTTAGGTTATGATCCCAAGGTCCTGGGATTGAGTCCTACTGCTCAGGGGAGAACCTCTTCTCCCTTTACCCTCCACCCAGCTGTGATCTTTCTCTCTCACACTCTCTCTCAAATAAATAAATAAAATCTTTTTAAAAAAATTTCTTCTTTGATTGCTCTTTGACCCACCAGCTGTTTAGTATCATGTTGTTTAATCTCCATGTGTTTGTGTTTTCTTTTCTTTTTTTTTTTTTTGATGTGTATTTGTGATTTATTTCTAGTTTTACACAGTTGTGATTGGAAAAGATGCATGGTACAATTTCAGTTCTTAAATTTATTGAGACCTGGTTTTTTGGCTTAATATGTGATCTATTCTGGAGAATCTTCCATATGTACTTGGAAGAAATGTGTATTCTGTTGTTTTTGGATGGAATGTTCTGTATATATTTGTTATGTCCATCTGGTCCAATGTGTCATTCAAAGGCATTGTTTTCTTATTAATTTTCTGTCTGCATCACCTATTCATTGATGTAAGTGGAATACTAAAGTAATCTACCATTATTGTATTACCATCAGTTTCCCTCTTTATGTTCATTGATAATTGCTTTACGGATTTAGATGCTTCAGTGTTGAGTGCATAGCTATTTACAATTGCTATATCCTAGCCTATTTCTGGGCAACAGTTTTGGATTGACCTCTTTATCAATATGTAATGCCCTTGTTTGTCTCTTCGTAGAATCTTTGTTTTTAATCTATTTTTATAAATAATTATATAAATTACATAAAATATTTTTAGATATAATTATTGATTTCCTGGCTTTTTTTTTCTAATTCCATTTGTATGGTGAATAGTTTTTCTATCCATTCAATTTCAGTTTGTATCTGTGTTCAGGTCTGAGGTGAGTCTTGTAAGCAGCATATAAATGGGTATTGTTTGTTTCATATCTATTCCACCACCTTCTGTCTTTTGATTGGAGTCATTAAGCCATTTACATTAAAGTAATTATTGATTTTCCAGAGTGGCTGCACCAATTTGCATTCCCACCAACAGGAGGGGATGAGCAAAATGGGTAATGGGCATTAAGGAGGGCACTTGTCATGATGAGCACTGGTGTTGTATGTAAGTGATGAATCACTAAATTCTTTTTGTGAAACCAATATTACGCTATATGCTAACAAGTAGAATTTAAATAAAATAAATTTGAAAAAAATAAGGTAATTATTGGTAGGTATGAACTTATTGCTATTTTAAAATTTGTTTTCTGGTTATCTTGTAATTCTTTGTTCCTTTCCTTCTTACTCTATTTCTCTGCGATTGATGAATTTTTATAGTGTTATGTTTGGCTTTTTATTTCTTTAACTTTTTGTATCTATAATAAGTTTTAGGTTTGTGTTTACCATGAAGTTTGTATATAACATCTTAAGTAAATAGCACTCCATATTAATTTGATGAGCAAAGGATCTAACATTTAATCACCATACCCTTCTTTGGTGATTAATGTCTTCTGGAGACATAAAGATGTTAGTGTCATTAAAAGTGGAAGATTGTGATGACAAAATGCATTCTAAGCTTTAGTTTTGGCAAATTCAGGCAAAGTTAAGAACGAATACCTTGTCAAATCTAATAAAGTAGTATTAAGGAATATTACTTATACCACTGGTGTAAGTGTGAAAAGATAGTATTCATCCCATATCTACCAATAGACAGAGGACACAAGACATTAAGATATTCTTAATTTTTTATTTTTGGACAACAGTTTCCTCCACTTTATTGCTACTTTTCAGAAAATCCTTATAATTCCTGTATGAAATCTAAAAGGATAGTACCAATGAGACCACAGGGACATGCAGACATATAGCCAATAATTAGAAAGTGCATGGAAGCTTATGCACCAAACTATTAACAGAAGCCATTTATGGGCATATATAAGTGTATTAGAATGGTAGATTTTTCTCTTTATAGTGTAGGGATAAGGTACATACCTCAATATCATAAAAGCCTTCTTTTTGAAAAACCCACAGCAAATATCAGCTGAGGTCAGAAACACAGCAGGGATGTCCACTATCACCACTGCTATTCAACATAGTACTAGAAGTCCAAGCATCAGCAGTCAGACAACAAAAAGAAATAAAAGGCATCCGAATCAGCAAAGATTCTCTCACTCTTTGCAGATGATAAGATACTTTATGTGGAAAACCCAAAAGACTCCACTTCAAAACTGCTAGAACTCATATAGGAAAACGGTGAAATGTCAGGATATAAAACCAATGCACAGAAATCAGTTGCATTTCTACACACCACCAATAAGAATGAAGAAAGAGAAATTAAGGAGTCAATCCCATTTACGAGTGCAGCCAAAACCATAAGATACCAGGGAATAAATCTAACCAAAGAAGCAAAGAATTCTGTATTCAGAAAACTATAGAATACTCATAAAAGAAATTGAGGAAGACACAAAGAAATGGAAAAACGTTCTATGCTCATGGATTGGAAGAACAAATATTGTGAAAATGTCTATGCTGTCTAGAGCATTCTACACATTTAATGCAATAGTTATGAAAATACCATCAAAATTTTTCAAAGAAATGGAACAAATAATCCTAAAATTAATATGGAACCAGAATAGACCCCAAATAGCCAGAGGAATGCTGACAAGTCAAAGTTGGTGGTATCACAATTCCAAACTGCAAGCTCTATTACGAAGCTGCAGTCATCAAGACAGTATGGTACTGGCGCAAAAACAGACACAGAAATCAATGGAACAGACTAGAGAGCCCAGAAATGGACCCTCACCTCTGTGGTCAACTTATCTTTGACAAAGCAGGAAAGAATGACCAATGGAAAAAGGGCAGTCTCTTCAACAAGTGGTGTTGGGAAAATTGGACAGCCACATGCAGAAAAATGAAACTGGACTATTTATTTACATCACACACACAAATAGACTCAAAATGGATGAAAGACCTCAGTGTGTTGTGTTGGTATGGTGAACATCCTGTGGTATCAAAATTATACATAGAGTTCTCTTACCATTGGGTTTCCAGTTTATTACAGGTAGAGACAAAATAAACTGAATGCTGAAATAGAATAATATATTAGTAATTGTGTAAGTGCTATGAAGGTAGAGGGTAGTGCCTTGTGATGGCCAAAAATAAGACCTGGTCTAGGCTAGATAGGAAGACCAGGAAGCCTAGCTGGGGAAAAAAAAAAATGTTATTTAAGTGTGACTTTAACCTTGAATACTGTTAATTGGAAAGTGGAAAAAAAAAGTTTATGATTGTGTAGGAAATAGTTTTACTTCCATTTTCTTCTGAAAGCTAGCCCTCTCTACCATACAGTGCAGTAAAGGAACAGACAAGGAAAAAAGTAAAGGGGGAAAATGTAAAGGAAAAGACATAAGCCCACCATAGTGGAAGATAGAGGTATTAAGAAGTCAGGAGAAAGAGAAAAAGAAGATAAGCACACATTCCAGCCATGAGGAATCTGAATAGAATCCAAATTTTAACTGCAATACTGGAAGTTTAAGGTCAAGGGAAATTATACGTTCAAAGTTTGAGGAAAGGCTTTTTGTTTTTGTTTTTCCATTTTAGAAATACATACCATGTATAGCTATCACTTACATATGAGGATAGAATAACAAGGCTTTTCAGACAATGACAACCTCAGAAAAATTATTTCCATTGACCAATTCTCGGGAAATTTTTGGAAGAGGGGCTTTCCCAAAGTAAAGTAGTGAAATTAAACATCGTCATATATAGAATCTGAGGAAGATGGACCTTGGTGCAAGGGAAAGAGATTATGGGAAAACAAAATCTCTGGGCAGCTGCTGTGCAAGCCAACCTGGAGAGTCCGTCTTGTGTTCATGCCTGAAGAAACAGTTTGAGGGCTCTGGGGAGAAAGCTGTAAGAATATGCCAATGATACCAGACCTAGTGTGTGTGGATGATCCGAGGGAAGATTTACATTTACTGAAGGAATTTAGAGTGACTAACTGATAGGTACACAGCAAACTAAGCAAAGTGATTTTAAACTCTGGTTAAAATGTAGTAGAAGGAGAAAGAGAGGGAAAAAAGAAACAAAGACTCTGCTGTGAATAAATTTTCAGTCATATTTTCTTATATGCTGAATAAGTGCTAAGTAAAACTTTCTGAATTTTGATTTGAGCAAATGGAGTTTGGGGCCATTTTCTGAGATGGTGAAAAATGGAGGAGTAACCAAAAGAGAATCAGAGTGAGTTTGATAGGAAAACATGAAGAAACTAGCCACAGTAGAAGTGGTAGAAACTATTCCAAATGTCAAGGCTGAAAGTTTGTTTTCCTTTATCCATTTTCCTTTCTTCCTTAGGGACCTGTTCCTATAAGTCAGGGACAAGGGTGTCCCCAGCTAACATTTCTCATATTCCCTTTTAGATAGTATTGGCCATTGAGATAGAAAGAGAAATTTGAGGTGGTGGTTATAGAGAATTATTTTTTAAAGGGGCTAAGTTGGGAGGCAGACAAATTTTTGTGTTTTACTTCTCTTTCCTTGAAAATGGAGGCTCCTCTCTTAAGGATGGAGAAGAAGGATTGCCTTTGGGAGGAGAGGGAAGAGGGAGCAGTAAAGTTGTTTGGGTTTCTGGATTTTTATAACTAAAGCATTCTAACTGATAGAAGCATCAATGTTATATCTTTTGTTTCAATATGAAGTCTTTAATCATTGTGTATCTTCCTCATTTTTCCTCTTTGACATGTCTTTAGATTTTCATTTTAAGCCTCACTTTATCTTTTAAAGAAGAGTTCCTAAAGCTATCTGTGGTGTAAAGCAAGTTTATTTGTAATTTCCATAGTGTTTCATGCTGTTTTGTTAAAATATATAATTGCATGCTTGCATGTCATATCAATGCCAAGGTGCTATTAAATGTGTAAAAACATCTCCTCCATTTATATTAAATGTCTCTACTTATCTTGTCCCAGACTAGCAGTGATGTGTGCATTACATTTTGACCAGCACTACATTAAGGGAAAAATCTCAGTTTCTTATATCTATATATCATCTATCTATTTTCATTTTCATATTTCAAATGTAGAACTAATTTTAGCTGCACTTGAAAAGGGAAAACCAAACCAAAGACAAGAATTTTTACTTGTGAACAGAATTTTTCATTTTCAACTTCAACTTTACCTCCTCAAGGAAAAAGGAATGTTGAAATCATTTTGATATTTCCTTTTTCATTATTATGCAACATTTGTATTTCAAACTATTTTGATAGTTCTTTTTTAAATTTAATTTTATTTTTTCAGTGTTCCAAGATTCATTGTTTATGCACCATGCCCAGTGCTCCATGCAATATGTGCCCTCCTTAATATCCACCACCAGGCTCACCTAATCCCACCCCCTACCCTCCAAAACCCTCAGTTTGTTTCTCAGAGACTATTTTGATTTTTCAAATTGGATATTTATAAGATTGTTTTTCTTGCTCTTGAAGTGAACGTTTCACCTGGATAGTTCTAGATATGAGTCCTTTTTAATTATACTTTTGTGGGTAAATAATGCATAGACTCATGGATTTGATTTATTTCCTGGTTGCTTTGTAATTTTCTTTGTTCCTTTCTTCTCTTGCTCTTTTCTCTTGTTTTTGGTGACTTTTTTTAGTGTTATAGTTGGACTTCTTTATTTTTTATGACTACCATAGGTGTTTGTTTTCTAGTTACCAAGCAGTTCATAAATAACATTCTATATATATAGCAATCTATATTAAGTTGATAGTTACTTAAGCTCAAACATATTCTGAAAGCACTGAATTTTTAAACCCCTCTGTGATTTATGTATATGATGTCATAATCTACATCTTTTTATTTTGTGTATCCCTTCATATATACCCCCTTCCCCTCTGGTAACCATCAGCTTGTTTTTTATAGTTAAGAGTCTGTTTCTTGGTTTGCCTCTGTCTCCTTTGTCTCTTTTGTTCCCCATTTACTCATTTGTTTTGTTCCTTAATTTCCACATATGAGTGAAGTCATATGGTATTTGTCTTTCTTTGACTGACTTATTTCACTTAGCATAATACTCTCTACCTTCATCCAGGTCATTGCAAATGGCAATATCTCATTTTTTATGGATAAGTAATATTCCAGGGTATGTATGTGTGTATATATGCATATATGTGTATATGTATATGTGTGGGTGTGTGTGTATGCATACACATAGCTACATCTTCTTTATCCACTCATCAGTAGATAGACACTTGTGCTGTTTCCATAATTTGGCTATTGTAGATAATGCTCCTATAAACATGGATGTGCGCGTACCTCTTTGAGTTAGTATTTTAATATACTTTGGGTAAATACCTAGTAGTGCAACTGCTGAATAGGAGGGTAGTTCTGTTTTTAGCTTTTTGAGGAATCTCCATACCATTGTCCAGAGTGGCTGCACTAGTTTGCATTCCCACCAACAGTACACAAGTGTTCCCTTTCTCTGCATTTTCAACTGCATCTGTTGTTTCTTGTGTTGTTGATTTTGGCCACTGACAGCCACTGATAGCTTATTGTAGTTTTGATTTGCATTTCCCTGATAATCAGTGATGTTGAGCATCTTTCCATGTGTCTATTGGCCATCTGCATGTCTTCTTTGGAAAAATGTCTATTCAGATCTTCTGCCCATTTTTAAATTAGATTATTTGGTTTTTGAATAGTGAGTTTTATAAGTTCTTTATATATTTTGGGTACTAAACATTTTATCAGATATGTTATTTCCAAATATCTTCTCCTAGTCTCTGGGTTGCCTTTTAGTTTTGTTGATTGTATCCTTTACTGTGCAGAAGATTTTATTTTGGTGAAACCCAAATAGTTTATTTCTGCTTCTATTTCCTCTTGCCTGAGGACACATATCTAGAGAGAAGTTGTTATGGTTGTCAGAGAGGTTATTGCCACGATATATTCAACGTGCTAAATGGTAAAAATCTGCAGCCAAGAATACTCTAATCAACAAGGCTATCATTTAAAATAGAAATGCAAATAGTTTCCCAGATAAACAAAACTAAAGATGTTTGTGAACACGGAATCAACTCTGCAAGAAATATTAAAGGGGACTCTGAGTGCAGAGACCAAAAGTGACAAAGACAAGAAAGGATCAGAGAAATCTCCAGAAATAATGACAAAGCAATAATAAGATGGCAATAAATGCATATTATCAATATTTCCTTTGAATATAAATGGACTAAATGCTCCAATCAAAAGACATAGGGTGTCAGAATGAGTAACAAAAACAAGATCCATTTATATGTTGCTTATAGGAGACCCATTTTAGACAGAAGGACAAGTACAGATTGAAAGTGAGGGGATAGAGAAACATTTATCATACAAATGGATATCTGGGAAGCTTTATCTCTCCTTCAATTCTAAACGATAATCTTGCTGTCTAGAGTATTTTTGGTTGTAGGCGTTTTCCTTTTAGCACTTTGAATATATCATGCCATTCCCTCTGGCCTCCAGTGTCCCTGATGAAAAATTGGATGATAACCTTGAGGGGATAGTCTCCCTTGCATGTAACTAGTTGCTTTACTCTTGTTGCTTTTGGGTGGGTCAGTTGGTTAAGCGTTTACCTTCCACTCAGGTCATGATCCCAGGGTCCTGGGATCGAGTCCCACATCAGGCTCCTTGGTCAGTGGGGAGACTGCTTTTCCCTCTGCCTGCTGTTCCCTCTGCTTATGCTCTCTCTCAATGACAAATAAATAAAATCTTGAAAAAATAAAAATTCTCTCTTTAGGTTTTTTTTTTTAATGATAGTGGATTTTTTTTTCTAAGATTTTATTTATTTATTGACAGAGAGAGAGATCACAAGTAGGCAGAGAGATAGGCAGAGGGAGACTGGGAAGCAGGCTCCCCGCCGACAGAGAGCCTGATGCAGGGCTTGATCCCAGGACCTTGAGATCATGACCTGAGCCGAAGGCAGAGGCTTAACCCATGAACCACCCAGGTGCCCCTTTAGTTTTAACTTTTGTCATTTTAATTTCTTTGTACTGGTGTGGACCCCCTTGGGTTTATCTTGTTTGGGGCACTCTATGCTCCCTGGACCTGGATGTCTGTTTCCTTCCTTGGGTTAGGGAAGTTTTCAGCTATTATCTTCAGGTAACTTTTCTGCCTCTTTTTCTTTCTCTTCTCCTTACGGGATCCCCATATTATAAATGTTAGTACACTTGATGTTATCACAGATGTCCTATAACCTATCATCATTTTTAAAAAATTAATAATAATAATAACTATTATAACTATTATTATTATTATTATTATTATTATTGCTTTGTGCTTGGTTGCTTTCAACTACCCTGTCTTCCAAATTGCTGATCCATTTTTCTGCATCCTCTACTCTGCTGTTGATTTCCTCTAATGTATCTTACATTTCAGTTTTTGTGTTCTTTAGTTCTGTTTATCCTGTCATTTTGTTGAAGTTCTCATTGAGTCCATCCACTATTCTCTCAAGTCTTATGAATGTCTTTATGACCATTACTTTGAACTCTTTATCAAGTAGATTGCTTACCCCGTTTTGTTTAGTTATTTTTCTGTTTTCTTTGTTTGTTTATTTGAAACATATTTCTCTATTTTTTCATTTTGTCTGACTCTTTGTGTTTGTATGTATTAGGTAGGTCAGCAGTATCTTCTGGTCTTGAATGTAGTTGCTTATTTAGAAAGTATCCTGTGAAAGATTTATGCGATCTAAAGAGAAAACCATAAGTGACTCTTAATCTCACAAAACAGAGGGTTGCTGGGGGGAGGGGGGTCGTTAGAGGGGGGTGTGGTTATGGACACTGGGGAGGGTATGTGCTATTGTGAGTGCTGTGAAGTGTGTAAACCTGGCGATTCACAGACCTGTACCCCTGGGGATAAAAATACATTATATGTTAATAAAAAAATAAAAAATAAAAGATCCAATATACTTTTTAAGGAACCAAATAAATCATGAAGAAGTGAAAAATATGAATATTGATTTATGGTCACCATTATTTTGAGTTGTGGGACAACTCAAACATGTGAGTAAAAGGTATTATAAACTTATGCATATTCCTATCATGTTCTGGTTTACGTTTGCCTGACACTGTCCTATGTTTCTGGCCTTATCCACCTTTAAAGTAACAGAAGATAAAGGGTATATGTACTCTGAAAAAAAAAAAAAGTGTCCTGTGGAACCCATTGAGCAACAGAACCAGATGTTCCAGAGATACCTCTTGTATGGTCTGCGTGCGCCCCTGCCCTTTTTTTTGTGACTCAACTTCAATTGCTGTGGGTGCACTGGTATGCAAAGTTTTCCCCCAGTATGGCTGACTAAGTGGGCCACTGTAGATACTGCTAGTATTCTGGTAGGTGGGGATAGCTAACCCCCTACCCAAGGCAGGAATCACTCTGAAGGATCACCATTCCTGGCTGGGCCTGCCCACTGAGTGTGGCAAGACAAAAGTCACTCCAGAGGGACATCAGTTTCAACTAAGTCTGCCTGCTGGGTGTGGCAGGGTAGAAACCTCTTCAGATAAGCATCTGCACTGTGCACAGGTTAGGCGGGGTGGGTCTGCAAGGGAATTCCAGTGGTACTAGTACAGTAGAGGCAGAGTGTCAGAACTGGCTCTTCTGAGCATCCAGCCATCGAGACTGAAGGAGGGCAAGAAAAGTTGCACCTATTAGCACTTCCGGAGAAGGAATCCTGCAGATTCCTGCCCTCCGGCCATGTCTCCTAAAATTAGTCAGTAAATCTCCTTCACATATAACCCAGGTACTTTTCAAACTCCTGTTTTTTTGTTGGACTACAGACGAAATGTATAGCATTCTGGCCTTTTAAGATCTTAGTAGAGACCTAATTCCCTACATATCTCCCTCACTCTTCTCGAGTTAAGTCTTACTAATCTGCAAAGCCAGATATTATGGCGGTTGTCTTCCCTGTATAGAGGTGCCCAACAAGGGGCTTGATCCCCTCACTTCTCCACACCTGTGATATTCCTCCTGCTGTGTGTCAGAGGGTCAGGGATTTGGTTTCCAGAGCACCTCTGCCCCTCTTACCATTTGTGATGTGTCCTTCTCTTTATGTCTTTAACTGTAGAAGGTATGTTCTGAGAGTCTTAAGGTCATTTGCAGAGTGAGATGCATTGTAAATGTTGCCTTGATGTGTCCATTCAGAATCCTTCTGTTCCACCATTTCCCTTCTACTGCACTATCTTCCTTCTACTCTATCAACACAGATGTGTTGCTCAGCTTCCCCTTCAATGGCAGGACAGATTATTTTTAAATTAGTATTTGTTTCTTTTGTGGAGACTTCTGTCTTTGTTTGGAATACAGTTTCTTATTTTATGATGTTTAATCTTATTAAAGTATTCTCATTTATTTTATTTATATATTTATTTACTGAAATGTTCTTTTGTGCTTCATTTGGATGCTAATTTAGGACTCAAGTCTGTCTTTCAATAGAATATGTAGGCTCTTCATATTTTTTCTCACTCTCCTCTTGGTTTCTGTTGGAATGCTTCTTCATATTAACTGGAGGGTTGATTGCTGCGTTCAGCTCCTAGACTGATTTTAAGAATCTGACAGATATTTTTGTTTTGTCTGTGTACTAACTTGAGGAGAGAGTGTTTCCAGACCTTACAGCCTGTTTGCCAATGCCTAGGAGAGTCTGTCCTTGTTACTCTTAGCAATTTGTTGTTCCCCTTGTACCAGAAACAATTCACTATGATGGCTGTGGAATGTCAATGTCCCTGGGGCTTTTGGATAAAATAAATGGCCATAACATCCCCTGTGGTCTTTGCTGGATGTGTATCTGAAAGAAAGGAGAGGTGTAAGGTCACATCTTCCTAATCTGTAACCTTCTGAATATTCCGTCTCAGGATTCTTACCATGACCAATGAAACATCTTTTATTTTTTACTGTATTTTAGTGAGAATTTCTGTGAGAAGTTAGGTGCCACCAACTAACTCTACTTTTGGATACGAGTTTTACTGTTTTTGCTTCCTTCTGCTTTGGGCCTAATTACCTAAGGATGAAAGAGAAACCTATAGGAAGAGGGAGGAGGTGAAGAAGAAGGGAGAGAGAGAGGGGAGATTAATTGATTCATTAGAGCTACCAGAGTTTCCCCACAGCTACTAGAGTTGAATGTGTTTACATAAACCATTTTTGTCTTGCTACAAAAACAATTTATCATCAAAATGAATTGCTGCCATTTGATGTATTTCTTTTTCTACTGTCAATATTTTTTTTTAGTAGTTTCAGAACTGCTACCTTTTTGGATATCCAGGTGTTTGGATATATGGTGTAGAAATTCACTTTCATTTTATGTAATGATTATATGGCTTGTAACACATTTCTGCATGTTTCCTACTTTAGAAGTACAGTTTCAAAAAAGCTGTCCCTCAAAGACATGGTGGCTCAAACTCCAGTTCTGAGTTGGTTCTACCACCTCTGTGGCCATTACATGTGTTTTATCTACTAAAAAAAACTCCTGGGAACTTTCTCCTAACTACTTTTTTGATATATCCTCCTCGGGGTCTTAATCCTAATCATTTTATTTGTTTTGTCTAAAAGTTGAAATGGGCCATTCATTTTGTATCACTTTTCTATAGTGAGTTCAAGCTCACTGGGATGCTTTTCTCCAAATTTCTAATAAATTCACTGGGTAGTTTTAAGATATACGTACAGTTTTACCAAAGCAGTTTCCTATTTTGGACTTCCACAGTGATATTTCTTTTCCTTTGTGTAATCCTTTAATTTTTCTATCATTTTACTTCTCTTACTGGCATAATCTGAGGTCAAATTTATAAAGCCCCCATCAAGAAAGCACTGTGAAAATTAAATCAATAAATAAAGGTGCATTTAGCAACATTTTTCTCTCAGGCTTTATGTGGATTTATTATTATTCATATAATTATTATTCATATAATTATTAATTATATTAATTCATATAATTAATTATTCATTAATTTAACATTTATTGAGCACTAAGAATCATAGTCTCTTTGGAACAGAAATGTAGATGCTGTCTCTGTCAATAGAATTCTGTTCTCATGGAGAATTCAATTTGTATGTTTCAAAAGTTAACTCTCACTGTTAGATAAATAAAGCAGGGAAATAGATTGTAAAGTTTGAACACACTTTGATTAAAATGTATTTTTTCTCATGAAGCTATGACTAATGTTTGCATGGAGATAAATATTTGGTTAAAAGCATGACTGGCATTCACGAGTATTAAGTAAAAGGTGTGACATTCATATCTGTATTATAATATTAAGGTTTGAGCTTTAAGTGAAATTAGTTAAAACTGGATTGAACATAATAACTATCTGCCCCAGATACAAAGTCATTTGTATTTTGAAGAATTCCAGGCAATCTTGGTCTGTTTTGTTGTTACTGCAAACATTCACTTTTTGTGTCTCAAAGTCTAAATAGATTTTGGTGCCCATTTTAGTTCAAAATGGTAGCTTAGCTAGTTTTTTAGAGAAAGCTCACCAGTAATTCCACAATCTGTGTGTCTACTTTTGGTTTTATGATTAGGTACAACTTGATCAAAGATCAAGACTAACCAAAACTGCAAGGAATGCTTAATATCAAAAAGCAAATGATACCTTTCTGTTCCCCATTTTTGTCCCAATCCAAACTGGAACTCTACTCTTTTTTTCTTTTTAATTTGAATTCAAGTTAGTTAATATATAATGCAGCATTGGATTCAGGAGTAGAATAAAGTGATTCATCACTTACATATAAAGTGCTCTTCCCAACAAGTGCCGTCCTTTAATACCCATCACCCATTTAGCCCATCCCTACCCATTTCCCTCCATTAACCCTCAGTTTGCTACCTATACTCAGAGGTCTCTTATGGTTTGCCTCCCTTTCTGTTTTTATTTTATTTTTCCTTTCCTTCCCCTATTTTCATCTGTTTTGAACATGAACATGTATCTGAATGAAATCATATGACAATTGTCTTTCTCTGACTGATTTATTTCACTTAGCATAATACCCTCTAGTTCCATCTATATCTTTGCAAATGGGAAGACCTCATTCTTTTTGATGGCTGAGCAATATTCCATGGTATATACATCTTCTTTATATATACATATATTATACATATATTTTGTATATATATACATATATATATACACACACACACACACACACATATATATATATATATACTTTAAATATACATCTTCTTCATCCATTCATAAGTCAATGGACATATGGGCTCTTTCCGTAATTTGGCTGTTGTTGATACTACTGCTATAAACATTGTGGTTTATGTGCTCTTTTAATGAGCATTTTTTATCCTTTGGATAAATAACCTAGTAGTGTAATTGCTTTGCAGTGTAGTTCCTATTTTTAACTTTTTGAACTTTCTTTACAATGTTTTCCAGAGTGGCAGCATTAGTTTACATTCCACCAATAATACAAAAGTCTCCTTTTTCCATAAAATTAACAACATCTGTTGTTTCCTGAGTTGTTAATTTTAGCCATTCTGACTGGTGTGAGGTGGTATCTCATTGTGGTTTTGATTTGTATTTCCCTGATGATGACCGATGTTGAGCATGTTTTCATTTGTCTGTTAGCCATCTGGACATCTTCTTTGGAAAATTGTCTATTCATATCGTCTGTCCATTTCTTAACTGGATTATTTGTTTCTGGGGTATTGAGTTTGATAAATTCTTTATAGATTTTGGATACTAACCCTTTATTTGATATGTCATTTGCAAATATCTTCTCATTCTGTCAGTTGTCCTTTAATTTTATTGATTATTTCCTTTGCTGTACAGAAGCTTTTTAACTTGATATAATCCTAATAGTTCATTTTTGCTTTTGTTTCCCTTGACTCTGGAGATGTATCTAGCAAGAAGTTGCCATTGCTGAGGACAAAGAGGTTGCTGCCTGCTTTTTCCTCTAGGATTTTGATGATTTCCTGTCTTTCTTTTTGAGTTTATTTATGTGTATATTGTAAGAAAGTGGTCCAGTTTCATTCTTCTGCATGTGGCTGTCCTATTTTCCCAACATCATTTGTTGAAGAGACTCTTTTTTCCATTAATCTTTTTTTTTTTAAAGATTTTATTTTATTTATTTGACAGAGAGAGAGATCACAAGTAGGCAGAGAGGCAGGCAGAGAGAGAGGAGGAAGCAGGCTCCCTGCGGAGCAGAGAGCCCGACGCGGGGCTCGATCTCAGGACCCTGAGATCATGACCTGAGCCGAAGGCAGCGGCTTAATCCACTGAGCCACCCAGGCGCCCCTCCATTAATCTTTGTTGAAGATTAGTTGGTCATATAGTTGTGGGTCCATTTCTGGGATCTTAATTCTATTGCATTGCTCTATATGTCTGTTTTTGTGCCAATACCATATTGTCTTGGTGATTATAGCTTTGTAATACAGCTTGAAGTCCAGAATTGTGATGCCCCCTGCTTTGCTTTTCTTTCTAAATATTACTTTGACTCTTCAGGGTCTTTATGGTTTCATACACATTTTAGAATTGTTTGTTCTAGCTCTGTGAAAAATGCTGGTGTTATTTTGATAGAGATTGCATTGAAAGTATAAATTGCTCTCAGTAGTATAGATATTTTAACAATATTTGTTCTTCCAATCCAAGAGCCTGGAATGTTTTTCCATTTCTTTCTGTCATCTTCAGTTTCTTTCATGAGTGTTCTATTGTTTTCAGCATAAAAATCTTTTACCTCTTTGGTTAGATTTATTCCTAGGTATCTCGTGATTTTTGGTGAGATTGTAAATGGGATTGATTCCTTGATTTCTCTTTCTGCTGCTTTATTATTGGTATATAGAAATACAACAGATTTCTTTTTTTTATTTTATATCTTGTGACTTTTCCAAATTCAAGTATCAGTTCTAGCAATTTTTTGTTGGACACTTCAGGTTTTTACGTAAGTTATCTTGTCATCTGCAAAGAGTGAAAGGTTGACTTCTTTATTGCTGATTTTGATGCCTTTTATTCCTTTTTGTTATCTGATTTCTGAGGCTAGGAATTCTAGAACTATGTTGCTTAACAGTTATGCGAGTGGGCATCCCTGTCATGTTCCTGACCTTAGGGGAAAAGTTCTATTTTTCCCCATTGAGGATGATGTTAGCTGTGGGTCATTTGTATATGCCTTTTATAATGTTGAGGTGTGTTCCTTATATCTCTACTTTCTTGAGGGTTTCTATCAAGAAAGGATGGTATATTTTATCACATGTTTTTCTGCATCTAATGAGAGCATCATATGGCTTTTATTCTTTCTTTTATTAATATGATGTATCATGATTGATTTGTGGATACTGAACCACTCCTGAAAACCAGGAATAAATCCCACTTGATCATGGTGAATAATCCTTTTAATGTATTTTTGGATTTGATTAACCAGAATCTTGTGGAGAATATCTGTATCAATGTTCATTAGGGATTTGGATCTATAATTCTTTTTTTTAATGGTGTTTTTGTCTGGCTTTGGAATCAAAGTATGCTGGCCTTACAAAAGGAGTCTGGAAGTTTTCCTTCCATTTCTAATTTTTGGAACAGCTTCAAAAGAATAGCTTCAATTCTTTAAATTTTGGTAGAATTCCCCTGGGAAGCCATCTGGCCCTGGATTTTTGTTTGTTAGGAGATTTCGATTGCTGATTCAGTTTCTTTGCTGGTTATGGGTCCGTTCAAATTTTCTATTTCTTCTTCTTCAGTTTTGATAGTTTATATGTTTCTAGGAATTTACCCTTTTCTTCCAGATTGGCCAATTTGTTGGCATGTCAGTCAGCATTCATAGTATTCTCTTGTAATTGTGTTTCTTCAGTGTTTGTTGTCATCTCTCCTCTCATTGTGATTTTATTTATTTGGGTCTTTCTTTTTTATCTTTAATAAGTCTGGCTAGGGGTTTATCAGTTTTGTTAATTCTTTCAAAGAACCATCTCCTAGTTTTGTGGGTCTGTTCTAACGTTTTTCTTTTTAAATTTCTTTTTTTTTAATCTTAATTATTTCCCTTCTTCCACTGGTTTTAGGCTTTATTTTCTATTCTTTTTCCAGCTCCTTTGAATGAAAGGTTAGGCTGTGTATTTGAAACTTTTCTCACTTCTTGAGGAAAACCTGTATTGCTATATACTTCCCTCTTATGAATATCTTTTAAACTCCAAAGTTTTGGACTATCATGTTTTCATTTTCATTTGCTTCCTTGTATTTTATTATCCTCTTTAATTTCCTGGTTCATACTAAACATTCATTGTTTAGTAGGATCTTCTTTACCCACCAGGTATTTGTGGTCTTTCCAATTCTTTTTTTTTCTTGTGATTGACTTCAAGTTTCATAGCACTGTGGTCTGAAAATATGCATGATACGATCTCAATCTTATTGTACTGGTTGAGGCTTGATTTGTGACCCAGTCTGTGATCTATTCTGGAAAATGTTCCATTTGCACTCAAAAGCAATGTATATTCTGCTGCCTTAGGATGAAAGCTCTGAATATGCCTGTTAAGTCTATATGGTCCAGCATGTCATTCAAAGTCATTGTTTCTTTGTTAATCTGTTTAGATGATCTGTCCATTTCTATAAGTGGAATTTTAAAGTCTCATGCTATTACGGTGTTATTATCAATGAGTTTCTTTAAGGTTGTTATTAATTGATTTTTATATTTGGATGCTCCCAAGTTGGAGGCATAAATATTTACAATTGTTAGATCTTGTCATTGGATAGACCCCTTTATTATGATATAGTGCTGTTCTTCATCTCATATTACAGTCTTTGGTTTAAAAGCTAGCTTGTCTGATATAAGTATGGCTACTCCAGCTTTCTTTTGATGTCCATTAGCAAGATAGATCGTTCTCCACCTCCTCACTTTCAATCTGGAAGTGTCTTTGTGTCTCAAATGAGAGCTCTTGTGAGCAGTATAATAATGGGTCTTGTGTGTGTGTGTGTGTGTGTGTGTGTATGTTATCCATTCTGGTACCCTATGTCTTTTGATTGGAGCATTGAGTCCATTTACATTCAGAGTAATTATTGATAGGTATGAATTTAGTGACATTGTATTACCTATAAAGTTGTTGTTCCTGTAAATATCTTTGTTCTTTTCTAGTCTTTGTTTCTTTTGGGTCTTTCTTTACTATTCAAAGTGTCCCCTTTAATATTTCTTGCAGAGCTGGTTTAGTGCTCATGAACACCTTTAGTTTTTGCTTGTCTTAGAAATTCTTTACCTCTCCTCCTATTCTGAATGGCAACCTTGTTGGATTCTTGGCTGCATATTTTTTGCATATTTAGGATGTTGAATATATTGGGGTTTTTTTTCAGGTTGCTAAATTTCTGTGGACCAATCTGCTGCTAACCTTTTGTGTCTATCCTTGTAGATTAAGGACTTTTTGTCCCTAGCTACTTTCAGAAGTCTCTCTTTATCTTTGTATTTTGCAAGTTTCACTATGATGTGTCTTTGTGTTGACCTCTTTTGGTTTATTTTGAGGGAGAGTTCTCTTGCCTCTTGGACTTGAATGCTTGTTTCTTTCCCCAGGTTAGGGATATTCTCGGCTATAATTTATTCAAACAGAACTTCAGTTCCTTTTTTCCTGCCCTTCTTCTTCTGGGACTCCTATGATGGAGATACTGTTGTGCTTTGTGGATTTTCTGAGTTCCATAAATCTATAGTCATCCTCTAATAGTTTTCTTTCCCTCTTCTTTTCAGTTTCATTATTTTCCATAATTTTATCTTCTCTATCACCTATTTGATCCTCTGCTTCTTCCATCCTCATTTTTATTACATCCAGTTGGTTTTGTATCTGAGTTATAGTTTTGGTGGTTTTTTCATTTGTTGGTTTTTGGGTGTTCTGTTTTGCCCAATTAGTTTTTAGGTCATTAGCTGTGTAGCCAGAGATTCTTTGGTGTCTTCTACACTTCCTTCAAGCCCAGCTATTATTCTTATGACTGTTGTTCTAAAGTCTTGTTTGGATATATTGCTTATAATTGTTTTGACCAAATCCCTGGCTGCGATTTCTTCTTGATCTTTCTTTTGGGGAGAATTCCTCCATCTTGTCATTATGTCTAGGTTTCTATTTTTCATGTTATGAAAGCTTGTTATGTTTCCTGCTCCTGGAAGTAATACTATATAAGGGGTCATGCACTGTCGAGGTCCTGGCACTTCAGGAAGTATTTCTGGTATATGCTGTGTGTATTCTGCTCTTGTGTTTTGGCTGCTTTTCTCCACAGGTCAGTCCTCTGCAGAGTTCCTCCTTGCTTGCAGTGGGGAGTATTTGGACCTTTAACCGGGTGTGCTTTGGTTTGTTTGTTAAGATAAGTCAGGGAGGAGGGAGACTGATCCAATAAAAGGGAAAAGAAAAAGGAACAAAAAAAGCAAACAAACAAAAAACTGTAAGCCTGATTCTAAGAATAAGAAAGAAGAAAGGAAGGAAAAAAAAGAAGTGTGAACCAAAAGTAACAAGGCAACAAACAAACCAACAAATGAACAAAATACTATGACTGCTACTGAAGATAAAAAAAAAAAAACATATAAAAATTTAAAATGTTTAGATTTTTTAAAAATTTTAAAATTGTTCTCTCCCTCCAGTTGTGCAGATTGTTTTCTTAATTCTCAGATTAATTTCCTTATTATTCAAAATTATTTGATGTTGATCTAGCTGTATTTGAGGAATGAGGTAAGCTCAGGGTCCCCCTTACTGTTCAATAACATAACTCCTCCCTTTGTTTAGAACTCTACTCTTGACTCTGACCAAATAAGAAAATTAAATTGTGAGAATGCAGTATCAGGCAGGTAGCCATCAGTGGCTTACCATTTTCTTCTGATAGTCTGTCTTTTACAGACACTAATGAATTGATCTGCTATTTGCAGCATTGGGAGCAGAAAACAGTTAAAACAACCCCATAGATTCTGGACCTTCAAAGAAACTGTAATTGATCCACTTAGTTTAATTGATCTTTTCTCAGTCTCATACTTACTGACAGTGAAGAGTTAGTACACCTAAATGGCAATACTTCCTATAATAAGTAGGTCTATAAACTGGATGGGTGAAGGGCTACTCATCTAGAAGCATAGGTATCATTTGAGGTGGCTTCAACTTCAGGTAATAAGAATATCTGACTCATATGAACATTTAAATGAACTCTTTCTACAAAAAGTCTGTCAAGAGGGCAGACTCTGGGTATACTACATCAAAATTCTGGTTGTCTTGGTTGTTATGATTCTCTTAGTTTGACTGATTTCCATTGCTTAGCTTTAATGGCAGGTTTGTGGGAATACATTCAGTTTTAGCTGTTCCAGAAATCATATACAGAAATGTCCCTGTCCTGAAAACAAGAATTAACTGCTCCTTGTTCTCTTATACAGAGGTGAGGAATGTTTCTAAGGATCTCTTTCATAGCAGACTTTCCTCATTACCTGTTAGCTAGGTCTGAGTTATTTGACCTCCCCTAAATTATTCACTATAAAGGGAAATGATGTTTCATTTGGCATTGATGAATATTGAAAATGGAAGCCTTGTTACCATTTTAGAATATCATCTGTGTAGGGTAAAAGCACATGCAGAAAAAAGTCTCAAACTTTTTAGAAGTGGTATGATAAATAAAATCTTTGCCTTCTTAAAAGTAACATAATTCCTAATGTTTTGCTTCTACTTTACAGTCTGAGGCTTTAAAAACAAACTTCTTTCACATATAATTTCCTTCAAGTTTAGTCTGATAAAATTTCTATAGCCCTCATACTCCTTTGCTTTATATTATTACTTATAATTGTTTTTATAAACAGAAATGTTGATGATTTATCTTATCCTTTAAATTAGAAAACTAAAAAACTGCTTTTGAACTTGCAGTACTTAAAAATAAATTACTTCTTACATGGGCACCTGGGTGGTTTAGTCAGTCAAGTGTCTGATTCTTGATTTCTGGTCAGGTCTTGATCTCAGGGTTGTGAGATAGAGTCCCATGTCAGACTCTGCACTCAGCATGGATATGCTTGGATTCTCTCTCTTCCTCTGTCTCTCCTTCCCTCCCAGCCTCCCCCACAACTCCTCCCACCCCACCTCTGCTCACGTGCACTCACACTAAATAAATAAATAAAATCTTTTTTTTAATTGCTTCTTACAATATTTAAGGAATAAAATTTCACTTGTTTAATCAAATTTCTTGGATTATTTTATACATTTTAAATTATTTAGAATAATTTACTGTTGTGGTTTAGAATGTATAGTCTTTTATAATATAATTTTGAAATTCCACATAACTTTTTGAATTATAATTGATATGCATTATATTAATTTCAGATGTAACATAGTAATTCAAAATTTGTACTTATTATGTAGTGATCACCACATTAAGTCTAGTTAACACCTCCATACATAGAGAATTTTTTGTTCATTTGATGAGAAATTATAAGAACCTCTTAGCAACTTTCAAATATGTAGTACAGCTCTATTAGCTGTAGTCAGCATGCCGTACATTACAAACCCATGAATTTATTTTATAACTGAACATTTGTATTTTGATTCCACTCACCTGTTTCATCTACCCCTATATCCCTGCCTCTGTCAACCACTGAACTGTTCTTTGTTATCTGTGAGCCTTGTTTTATTTTACACATAACTAGTGGGATCATACAGTATTTTGTCTTCTTTCTCGGATTTAGTTCACTTAGCATTATGTTGTACACCTGAAACTAAGATAATGGTCCCTTACTGTTCATCTATGTTGACATGAATGGCAAATTTTCCTTCTTTTTGTGGCTCAGTAATGATCCATTATACATATATGCCATATTTTTTAATCCATTCATCTGTCAGTGGGCACTTAATTTTTTTCGTATCTTGGCTATTGTAGATAATGCCACAATGAACATGGGTGTTCATGCATTTTCTTGTGTTAGTGTTTTTGTTTTCTTCAAATAAATACCCAGAAGTTGAATTGCTAGATCATATGGTAATTCTGTTTTTAATTTTTTTAGGAAACTCCACAATGTTTTCCATAGTGCATGCAACAATTTACATTCCCCTTCACTGAACAAATGGGGTCCTTTTTCTCCACATCCTCACCAACACTTGTTATTTGTTTTTGATAGCTATTCTGACAGGTATGAGGTGGTGTCTCACTGTGGTTTTGATTTGCATTGTCCTGATGATTGGTGTTGTTGAGCTTCTTTTCATATGTTTGTTGGTCATTTGCATGTCTTCTTAGGGAAAATGTCTGTTAAGATCCTGTGTGCATTTTTAAAATCCAATTGTTTGGTTTTTTGCTATTGAGTTATATGAGTTCTTTGTATGTTCTGAATATTAACTTTTTATCAGATATATGATTTGAAAATACTCTCTTCCATTCAGTGGGTTGCCATTTCATTTTGTTGATGGCTTTCTTTCCTGTGTTGAAGTTTATAGTTTGATGTAGTCTCACTTGTTTATTTTTGCTTTTGTTGCTTTTGCTTTTGGTATCAAATCCAAAAAATCATCACCGAGACCAGTGTCACATTGCTTACTGCCTGTTTTGTTCTAGGAGTTTTATGGTTTCTGGTCCTACATTCAAGCCTTAAAGCCATTTTGAATTAGTGGTGGAGTTTCATTCTTTTGAATGTGGCTGTCAAGTTTTTCCAGCATTTATTGAAGAGACTGTCCTTTCCTCATTGCATATTCTTGGATTCTTCATGGTAAATCAATTAACCATATATGCATGGTTTATTTCTATGCTCTCTGTTCTATTCCATTGATCTATGTGTCCATTTTTATGCCAATATCATTCTGTTTTGATTACTGTGGCTATATAATGTAGTTTGAAATCAGTGAGCATGTTCATTCTTCTTTATCAAGATTGCATTGGCAACTTGAGGTCTTTTATAGTCTGATCAAAATGTTAGAATTTTTTGATCTACATGTGAAAAATGCCATTGGAATTTGACTCTGTAAAGTGCTTTTGGTAATATAGACATTTTGACAATGTTTAATTATTCCAATCTATGAGCATAGTATATCTTTCCACTTATTTATGTCTTCAGTTTCATCAATGTCTAATAGTTTTAGTATCCAGATCTTTCACCTCCTTGGTTAAATTTCTTCCTATTATTTTATTCATTCAGATGCAATTGCAAATGGAGTGTTTTTTTAAACTTATCCTTCTGATAGTTTATTATTAGGTATGGAAATAAAAAAGATTTCTCTATTGATTTTGTCCTATTGATCCTGTAAATTTTACTAGATCCTTTGTTAGTTCTAAGTTTTTATGTTTTTCTATATAAAATATTATGCCATCTGAAAAGAATAATGATTTTACTTCTGTCTAACTTGGATGAGTTTTATTTATTTATTTATTTATTTGTGCCTAATTGCTCTGGGTAGGAATTCCAATACTACTTTAAATAAAAATGGTGAGAGTAGACATTCTTATCCTGTTCCTAATTTTAGAGGAAAAGTTTTCAGCTTTTCAGCATTGACTGTGATGTTAGATGTGGGCTTGCCATATATGGTCCCTAATATGTTGAAGTACATTTTCTCTATACCTACTTTATTAACAGTTTTTATCATAAAATGATGTTCAATATTGTCAAAACTTTTTTCTACATCTATTGAGATGATTATATTATTTTTATCCTTCATTTTGTTAATAGAGTATATCACATTCTTTGATTTACAGATGTTGAACCATCCTAGTATCCCTGGAATAAGTCCCATTTTTATTATACGTATTGCTCAATTCAATTTTCTAATATTTTGTTGAGATTCATTTCTTACATCTAGGAAATAAAAGCTAGGTCATAAGATTGAGTCTTGCCTAAGTTTATAAAAGATAAGACAGAAAGAGCTTTTCAGTAGTGCTATGCAAATTTTGTGCTATGGATGAATTTTTATGGTTCCCCCTCCTCAACCCCCCCCACAAGCATACAAATTCATGTGCTGAAGCTCTAATTCTAAAATGTGATGGGATCTGGAAGTAGGGCCTTTGGAGTTAATAAGAATTGGTCATGATGAGGTCATGAGGGAAAAAATATTATCTAGGATCCCCACTTCCATCTATGGCATTTTGTTATAGTAGCCTGGACTAAGATACTGGTCTACAGCAGTGTTGTATATGTACTATGTTGTTTGTTACCAGCATGTGATAAGATAAATACTGAACCTAGAATAAGTATTTAGTTTGCTGTATTTATTGAACAGAGTATAGATCTACAGATACATTTTAGGCCTCACAAGGCCAATTGACAATCAAGACAGCTCCATCCTCCATAGTATATAATGTTTTAAGGCTAGTTTGTCAGTTAAAATTCAAAGGTATGTAGAGAACATACTTAATTTCAACAAAACATACTTGAAATTTAAGTATAACTTTACTGGATAAAGTATTTGAGCTAATTACTAACTAATTACTAATGAATTGAAAATGAATTTTAGAGTATAGACTCACTTGCTTCACTCTGGATAAACATTAAAGATGAATATGCTTAGCTTGTCAAACTGCTTTAAAATCTTCTTCTCCTGTTGCATATCTTAATGAGACAGCTTTTATGTTCTGAGTATTATTAAAATAGCTTAGATATACATTTTATCCTAAATATCCACATTTAATAAGCCAACAAGGAAGAGACAAAACCATTTGCCACATTAATAAGTTTATTGATAGATAAAAGTGCCAGGTGTACTAACAATTATTTAATATGAGGAATCATTATTTCAAGCATAACTTTTTGTACAAGTAAGATTGTGGAATGAGAAACGTTATATATAGATTTTATAATTCTTTTGTTTTCCCTATATTTTTAATTTTCCTATGATCTGATATATTTATCAAATTTGCATCTTTTACTTTGTGTGTCTTTATTTCATAGTTCTAATTATTCATTTTTGATGTTAATAGAATACTGATGTATAATAGATTAGGAAGAAAACAACTCTGGTCTTTTATCTCAAAGTATTTGAGTATTGAGTATTCTCAAATTATTGAGAAGCACTGCCCTAAGGAACAGGCTATATCCATCCTAAATATATATGGATTTGGTATATATTAAAGATGTAGATATCTATTAATGAAAATTCAGAAATAGTTGTATAGGGTGTATCGGCAAAGATCTCTAGAAAAAAATGATTCATCCCTGTCCAGAAAATACTCATTGTGAACCTCAGTATCCTCAATTTTACTTTGTAAATCTGCTGGACATGAGGAAGGAGAGGCAAATAAGTACATTATAATAATGACTTATAATAGAGATGTGGATAATTTAAGGGCACTGGTAGAGAGAACATGCTTATGAGGAGGGTAAGCAAGCCTGTAGTTAAGGCAGAAAGAAACAACAGGGAAAACAGAGAAAAAAAATGATGAGTGCCAGGAAAATAATTAACTTTTCCTCCACCCTGTTGAGAAGGTCTTGGCATCCTATATGTCTTGGATAGAAAGTAGGCTACAGAAACAGTAACTACTTCTTAGACTGTGATTTCCCCAAGGCAGGCAAGTTTTAAAAAACGCATTAAATGAAGTAGGAAAATGGTGCCAGAAAGAGCAGACAAGAGTGAAGAAAGGCCAAATGGCAAAAACACTGGCAGCTTTAATGGGTCAAGGATATGAATGAATCCTGAGGAAGACCAATTCTAAGATGGTGAAAATAAAGTCAATTAAGTTACCATTTGGTAGAAATAATATATAATATTTAAGGAAAGCTCACATTTTACCCGACATGTACAAAATTGCTTTATAAAGATTATTTTACTTAATCCACATACCAGTGATATTATCATCTCCATTTCATTAATAAAGAAACTGAATCTTGGAAGTTTGTGGCTCCTAGACGCTCCCTATTATTCTGCTTCAACAATTACGATATTTCTTTGTATGTCTTTGGTTTGAGTTCTTGTTCCATATTGCAGACCTCACCACAAGTTTGGCATGTAGGGAAGGAGTTTTGCATTAAGACCAAATTCTGAAAGTAATTTCTTGAGACATTACATAAGCAATTTAATAAGTATGAGTTCTACACATTTCAAAAGCAAACAAATGGGTAAAAGTAGGGTAAAAAAAATTACAGACATATTGGAATGACTGTTTTCAAACAGTATCTTGAATGTGTTTTACCTAACTTTCATTCATCCAAAAATGTGTCTTTAAAAATTAATAGTGGTGGCCCCTAAGAAAGAAGGGAAAAGAAACTAAGAAAAATATATATTTTTCACTTTTGCTTCATTTGCAAACTGTGAATTGTTCAAATCATTGATATGGAAACGTCTACATTTTTATTATTTGCCTTGCTGCCTTTTCTGCTTTAGATGCTTAACTACAAGTAAATGTTTATGTCCCATGAAAAGTAGAGAATATGGATTATATAACAGAGTGTCAAATCCTCAGGGGGAACATGTTATATTGCCAATTTCATAAGGGACTAGCAAATTGCTGAGAGAAGAAAATTACATTTGGATCAGTGTAAACTAATGTTGAATGAATAATTACATCTACAGCTTTAATATATTGACTGGAGAACATGCGTAACACATTTCTTAAAGCCAAAAACCTTTAGCTTGGTTTCATTGGAAAACAGAATTTCTTGGACTTGCCATGGTACTCTGAAGGCTGATGACTGGCTTTACTGGGAATGGTGTGGAACATTGATATCCTTGCTGTTAAAGTGTGGTCACTGAAACGTGCTGAGGGAATCAAAAACAAGCACCTTCAGACAGAGCACACCAGCAGCCTGGACTTTCAATTATTCACTTTGTGGATGATCTCAATTTAGTTTCTCTTTCCTTAAGTTTGTATATGCATGGACCATACCCCGCAGAAGGAAAGCAGTATACCAGATTTTGTATATTGGGTAGTTCAGTGTAGAATTTTATGAATTTATAGTTTACAAATGTGGTACAAATAAGATTTCTGGTTATTATGCATTTCTGATGATTTGTGCAGTCAGTCTCCCTGCCCCAAAGTCGTATGAGATACCTGTACCGTGTTTCTGATATTTAGAGTAGTATTCTTTGCACATTTTAAATAAAAATGACTGAACAAAAACAATAGCATCTGTTATGCTTATGTAATTTAGATTTCTACAGCCAGTCCTTTATAAAATATGTGCTTATTGCACACATTAAAAAGCTGAAAATATGAGTAATTCCTTACCTGGGATGGAATGAGATTCAAAACCCCTTCTTCCAATTCGAAAGGTCCAGAACATATGCTGTTTACCTTGAGGCCAATTATACTCTAAATTAAAATTAGTTTTGCATATAAACCTCTACTATAGTCAGTGTCAGAGTTGTATTAAATTAACCCTCAATTAAAAAAAAAGTATCACAAGTAGTTTTTTGATCTACTGCTAATCTTATGGCACATACTTTGAATCTATTCAGTTTATATTTTGTGTGAACTTAAGATTAATTTTTGATCAATTTGGCCAAGTTATTATTATTAGCTAATTCTTTTTAGCATTATAATTCAGTCCAATCAAAGCAATTTAATCAGAAACTGGAAATGAGCTTCACAAAATTTACTACAACCAGCTCTCTTTTGCTGACCCTGCTATAGCAACAGGATTGTCAAGCACAGAATGAATTAACTGTAGGCATGAGTAAAATTAGGATAGTTTGATATGACTTGGAGTAGAATTTTTAAAACAGAACAAACTTGATTGAAAACAAAAATCTTATGGTTTCTTACAAGGGTAAGAAATTTTTGCTGTATTTACCGATCAGTGATCCTGGTCTCCTTAAATACTTCTGTCCCTATTGCGATATATTTCAAAAGATATATTCAATTGTTGGGTAAAAAATAGGAATTGAACACCCGCTACATGCTTTTTACTGTTTACATCAGAGGTCAAAACAGTAAAAATCTGCTTTCATGGAGTTTTATTATTGGGGGCACACAATCAGGTACATATGATATATATATATACCATAATGATAAATGCTCAGAGTTGAAGTAAAGTAGAGAAGTCATGGCATTAGGAGGAGAGGAGCTGCAACTACTTTTAAGTGGTCAGAGAAGATCTCCCTGAAAAGGTTACTTCTGAATGAAGCTCCAGAGGGAACAATAAATGTATCTGGATGAAGAGCTTCCAGGCAGCAAGAAGAAATGAAACTGAGCTGGTTTCATGCCAATGAACAGAAAGGTGATCAACCTCTCTGGATGGAGTAGAGGAAATGAGAGAAGATATCAGAGATCAGTGTCAAAGTTATGGGGTGAGGGCAGAGAAGCAACAGAGTGTGTGATCACATAGAGTCTGGACAGTGCCATGAGAATTTTGACTTTTATTCTGAAAGATATGGAAACTCTTGGAAAGGCTTGAACTCCACAGTGATGTGATCCCACATTTTTACAGTGTCCCTCTCACTGCAAAACTAGTTAGAAAGTTATTACAGTAATTTTAGGAGAGATAGGACAGTATCATGGACTAGGATGGTGAGTTGAGGGTAATGGGAAATAATCTGACTGTGGGTATTTTTTTTTTAATTGAAGTAAAATTCAGATAACGTAAAATCAGCCATTTTAAAATTGAGCTTCAGGGCCATTGAATACATTCACTTCTCCCTAGTTTTAAGGCATTTTCAGAACTCCAAAAGGAAACCCCATATGCATTAAACAATCACTTCTCCTAATCTCCTTCCTCTCCAGGCACTGGAGACACTGGCACCACTAATTTGCTTTCTGCCTCTATGAATTTCCCTATTCTGGACCTTTGATACGAATGAATAATGCAATATATGGCTTTGATTTGTGTTTTTTGCCTCGCTTCTTTAACATTTTGTTTTGAGATTCACCCATGTTGTAGTATTTACCAATATATCATACCTTTTTCTGAGAGAGAGAGAGAGAGCGAGCAAGAGAGAGCTAGAGCAAGAGTGGGGATGGGGAGTGGTAGAGGGATAAAGAGAATCTTAAGCAGACTCCATGCTCAGCAAGGAGCCTGATATGGGTCTTGATTTCACCTCCCTAAGATCCCTAAGATCATGGCCTGAGTGAAATCAAGTCAGATGCTTCATCAAACGAGGCACCCCATCATTCCTTTTTGTAGATGAATAACACTCCATGATATGGTTAAACCCCGTTTCATTTAACCATTTATCAATTGATGGACAATGCATTATTTCCAACTTTTAGCTATTGTGTATAGTTCTCTGGATACGTTTTTTTTTTAATTTTTTTAATTTTTATTTATTTGACAGAGAGAGATCACAAGTAGACAGAGAGGCAGGCAGAGAGAGAAGCAGGCTCCCTGCGAGCAGAGAGCCCAATGCAGGACTCGATCCCAGGACCCTGAGATCATGACCTGAGCCGAAGGCAGCGGCTTAACCCACTGAGCCATCCAGGCGCCCTGGATACGTTTTAAAAATAGAACAAACACTTTCTGCCCGTGGACCCCGCCGAGTAAGCATCGTTAAAATCTCCCCTCCCACCGCCGTCATGTCTAAGTCAGAGTCTCCCAAAGAGCCTGAACAGCTGCGGAAGCTCTTCTTCCGAGGTCTGAGCTTTCAAACAAGTGATGAGAGTCTGAGGAGCCATTTTGAGCAATGGGAAACACTTACGGACTGTGTGGTCATGAGAGATCCAAACACCAAGCGCTCCAGAGGCTTTGGGTTTGTCACACATGCCACTGTGGAGGAGGCAGATGCAGCCATGAATGCAAGGTGGATGGAAGCGTTGTGGAACCAAAGAGGGCTGTCTCAAGAGAAGATTCTCAAAGACCTGGTGCCCACTTAACTGTGAAAAGATTTTTGTTGGTGGCATTAAAGAAGAGACTAAGAACATCCTCTAAGAGATTATTTCGAACAGTATGGGAAAATCGAAGTGATTGAGATCATGACTGACCGAGGCAGTGGCAAAAAGAGGGGTTTTGCTTTTGTAACATTTGATGACCATGATTCTGTAGACAAGATTGTCATTCAAAAATACCATACTGTGAATGGCCACAACTGAGAAGTAAGGAAAGCGCTCTCTAAGCAAGAGATGGCTAGTGTTTCATCCAGCCAAAGAGGTAGAAGTGGTTCTGGAAACTTTGGTGGTGGTCGTGGAGGTGGTTTTGGTGGGAATGACAACTTTGGTTGCGGAGGAAACTTCAGTGGTCGAGGTGGCTTTGGTGGCAGTCGAGGTGGTGGTGGAAATGGTGGCAGTGGGGATGGCTATAACGGATTTGGTAATTATGGAAGCAACTTTGGAGGTGGTGGAAGGTATAATGATTTTGGCAATTACAACAATCAATCCTCAAATTTTGGACCCATGAAAGGAGGCAATTTTGGAGGCAGAAGCTCTGGCCCTTATGGTGGTGGAGGCCAATACTTCGCTAAACCACAAAACCAAAGTGGCTATGGTGGTTCCAGAAGCAGCAGTAGCTATGGCAGTGGCAGAAGGTTTTAATTGCTGCCAGGAAACAAAGCTTAGCAGGAGAGGAGAGCCAGAGAAGTGACAGGGAAGCTACAGGTTACAACAGATTTGTGAACTCAGCCAAGCACCGTGGTGGCAGGGCCTAGCTGCTACAAAGAAGACATGTTTTAGACAATACTCATGTGTATGGGCAAAAAAAACCTCAAGGACTGTATTTGTGACTAATTGTATAACAGGTTATTTTAGTTTCTGTTCTGTGGAAAGTGTAAAGCATTCCAACAAAGGGTTTTAATGTAGTTTTTTTTTTTTTTGCACCCATGCTGTTGATTGCTAAATGTAATAGTCTGATCATGACGCTGAATAAATGTGTCTTTTAGAAAAAAAAATAAATAAATAAAAATAAAAATAGAACAAACAGAACCTGCTAAAAGACTGGATAAACCTCTATAATATTTAAGTTATATTTAAAGTAGTTTTTTTTTTTTAAGATTTTGTTTATTTACTTGACAGATAGAGATCACAAGCAGGCAAACAGAGAGGGGGAAGAATGCTCCCTGGTGAGCAGAGAGCCCTGTTCAGGGCTCAATCCCAGGACTCTGGGATCATGACCTGAGCTGAAGGCAGAGGCTTTAACCCACTGAGCCACCCAGGCGCCCCCTACTTAAAGTAGTTTAATACTCAGTATGTTACAAAATTCTACTAAATTTAGTGATAAATATTAAAGGACTCTTGAGGTTTCTTCCTTAAAGGCAAAAAAGAAGAATGTGACTTTAAGAAACAATTTTTCCTGCTAATATATAGTAGAGTACACTATATGATGAAAAGCCAGCGTTATATCAGCAAAAGCATTGTTAAAAATTTGAAAAAACTAGTACTAGAACAAATCACACAGACTACATTATTTGCTGCTGAACACAACTGCACCTTGCTAACAAGTTTAAATTAACGGGGATTTGGTAGGTTCTGTTTCAGTAACAAAATATACTAAAAGTCTTTTTTCCCCCCCCAGCCCCTAAAGTAAAGGTGTTTTGAGGAAAATTTGATTTCAAGAGTAAATAACTTGTTAATAAATGAAGACAAAACAATGTTTTAGGCAAAATAAAACCCCCCAAAAAATGAAAAACAAAAACAAAAAAACAAAAAACTTGTGTACACAAACCCACTATCATTAAAGCTGCTTTGGATAGAAATTTTAAAAAGATATTCTGGAGAGGTAGCACTATAAGTGAATTTCAATCACTGCATCAATCATAAGCAAGAAATTGAAGCAAAGGAGTAGAAGTCAGAAATGCTGCCATATGTCACTACTAGGATAATTTTTTAAAAGCAATTTTTCAACTTCTAGTAGGATATTCATAACAATTTTAATCAGCTGGGAATGTCCAAATGTTCATTGCTTTTTTTTTTTCCTCTAAAGTACTTTTATAGATTTTAAGGGCTACTGGATAAAATGTATTTTATTTTTATATATTGACTTTGGACCAAGAAACCTTTTAAAATTATTAAGAGATTTTATTTTGCTTTTTCCCATAAATAATCATCATATGAAAATAATAAAACATGTATTTGATTCTTTCCTGCTGTTACAAAACTGTATACATTTTTCTTTCCTTACTGAGCTGACTAGAATGTTTAGAATAATGTCAAATAAAATGGGTTTAGCAGTCTGCCTTGTCCTGTTCCTTATATTAGAGTGAATGTTACCTTCTTTTCTGTATGAAGTATTTTGTTGTTGACCAATTTATAGAAGCTTCATTTGGTTCATAGTTTAATTATTTTTTCATGAATGGTTTTTGTTTTTTTTTTCATGTGTAAGGTGATCAGAGGGTCTTTAACTTTTTTAATGTGGTGAATTTCATTTTTCTAACGTTAAAAACAACCTCTTATTTCTGGGATAGATTCATTAGGTATTGTGCAAAGCTGAGTCTGTTTGCTTGTAATTGGTTTGGTGATATTTGCATCTTTGTTAATAAGTGGAATTGACATACTGTTTTCCATTTTATATCCTGATTTTGTCAGATGTGGATATCAAGGCAAACTTACTAGTCTTATGAAATGATATTGGAAGTGTGTTTCCCTTTGTATACTCAGAAATACTTATTTAAAATTAAAACTATCCCTTAAATGTTCAGGAAAACTTACCTGTATAAGTGGGTTAATCTTCTTCTTTATTCAGGATTAAATTTTTTTTTGAATTTTTTATTTATTTCTTATTTTTTTATAAACATATAATGTATTTTTATCCCCAGGGGTACAGGTCTGTGAAACGCCAGGTTTACAAACTTCACAGCACTCTCCATAGCACATACCCTCCCCAATGTCCATAACCCCCCTCCCCTCTCCCAACGCCCCCTCCCCCCAGCAATCCTCAGTTTGTTTTGTGAGATTAAGAGTCACTTATGGTTTGTCTCCCTCCCAATCCTATCTTGTTTCATTTATTCTTCTCCTATCCCCCTAACCCCCCATGTCGCATCTCCACATCCTCATATCAGGGAGATAACATGATCGTTGTCTTTCTCCAATGGACTTATTTCACTAAGCGTAATACCCACTAGTTCCATCCACGTCGTCCCAAATGGCAAGATTTCATTTATTTTGATGGATGCATAGTATTCCATTATGTATATATACCACTTCTTCTTTATCCATTCATCTGTTGATAGACATCTAGATTCTTTCCATAGTTTGGCTATTGTAGACATTGCTGCTATAAACATTCAGGTGCACATGCCCCTTCGGATCACTACATTTGTATCTTTAGGGTAAATACCCAGTAGTGCAATTGCTCAGTCATAGGGTAGCTCTATTTTCAACACTTTGAGGAACCCCCATGATGTTTTCCAGAGTGGTTGCACCAGCTTGCATTCCCACCAACAGTGTAGGAGGGTTCCCCTTTCTCCACATCCTTGCCAGCATCTGTCATTTCCTGACTTGTTAATTTTAACCATTCTGATGGGTGTGAGGTGATATCTCATTGTGGTTTTGATTTGTATTTCCCTGATGCCGAGTGAGACCTTTCTTGTTTCTTGAGAAAGGTTTGTACTGTTATATATTTTACTCTCATGACTGCCTTTGTTGCGTCCCACAGATTTTGAATGGTTGTGTTTTCATTATCATTTGTTTCCATGAATATTTTCAATTCTTCTTTAATTTCCTGGTTGACCCATTCATTCTTTAGAAGGATGCTGTTTAGTCTCCATGTATTTGGGTTCTTTCCAGCTTTCCTCTTATGATTGAGTTCTAGCTTCAGAGCATTGTGGTCTGAAAATATGCAGGAAATGATCCTAATCTTTTGATACCAGTTGAGACCTGATTTAGGACCCAGGATGTGATCTATTCTGGAGAATGTTCCATGTGCACTAGAGAAGAATGTGCATTCTGTTGCTTTGGGATGAAATGTTCTGAATATATCTGTGATGTCCATCTGGTCCAGTGTGTCATTTAAGGCCTTTATTTCCTTGTTGATCTTTTGCTTGGATGATCTGTCCATTCCAGTGAGGGGAGAGTTAAAGTCCCCTACTATTATTGTATTATTATTGATGTGTTTCTTTGATTTTGTTATTAATTGGTTTATATAGTTGGCTGCTCCCATGTTAGGGCATAGATATTTAAAATTGTTAGATCTTCTTGTTGGACAGACCCTTTGAGTAGGATATAGTGTCCTTCCTCATTTCTTATTATAGTCTTTGGCTTAAAATCTAATTGATCTGATATAAGGATTGCCACCCCAGCTTTATTCTGATGCCCATTAGCATGGTAAATTGTTTTCCACGCCCTCACTTTAAATCTGGAGGTGACTTCACGTCTAAAATGAGTTTCTTGTAGGCAACATATTGATGGGTTTTGTTTTTTTATCCATTTTGATACCCTGTGTCTTTTGATTGGGGCATCATTTAGCCAATTAACATTCAGGGTAACTATTGAAAGAGAGGAGTTTAGTGCCATTATTAGCCTGTAAGGTGACCGTTACTGTACATTGTCTCTGTGCCTTTCTGATCTACTACTTTTAGGCTCTCTCTTTGCTTAGAGGACCCCTTTCAATATTTCCTGTAGAGCTGGTTTGGGGTTTGCAAATTCTTTCAGTTTTTGTTTGTCCTGGAAGCTTTTTTTTTTTTTAAGATTTTATTTATTTATTTGACAGAGAGACATCACAAGTAGCAGAGAAGCAGGCAGAGAGAGAGAGGGGGAAGCAGGCTCCCTGCTGAGCAGAGAGCCCGATGTGGGACTCGATCCCAGGACCCCGAGATCATGACCTGAGCCAAAGGCAGCGGCTTAACCCACTGAGCCACTCAGGTGCCCTGTCCTGGAAGCTTTTGATCTCTCCTTCTATTTTCAATGATAGCCTAGCTGGATAGAGTATTCTTGGCTGCATGTTTTTCTTGTTTAGTGCTCTGAATATATCATGCCAGCTCTTTCTGGCCTGCCAGGTCTCTCTGGATAAGTCTGCAGCCAATCTAATATTTTTACCATTGTATGTTACAGACTTCTTTTCCCGGGCTTCTTTCAGGATGCTCTCTTTGTCACTAAGACTTAGAAATTTTACTATTAGGTGATGGGGTGTGGACCTATTCTTGTTGATTTTGAGGGGGGTTCTCTGCACCTCCTGGATTTTGATGCTTGTTCCCTTTGCCATATTAGGAAAATTCTCTCCAATAATTCTCTCCAATATACTTTCTGCTCTCTTCTCTCTTTCTTTTTCTTCTGGAATTCCAATTATTCTAATGTTGTTTCGTCTTATGGTGTCACTTTTCTCTAGAATTCTCCCCTCATGGTCCAGTAGCTGTTTGTCCCTTTTTTGCTCAGCTTCTTTATTCTCTGTCATTTGGTCTTCTATATCACTAATTCTTTCTTCTGCCTCATTTATCCTAGCAGTGAGAGCCTCCATTTTTTATTGCACCTCATTAATAGATTTTTTTATTTCATCTTGGTTAAATTTTAGTTCTTTTATTTCTCCAGAAAAGGCTTTTATCTCCCCAGAGAGGGTTTCTCTAATATATTCCATGCCTTTTTCAAGCCTGGCTAGAATCTTCAGAATCATCATTCTGAACTCTAGATCTGACATATTACCAATGTCTGTATTGATTAGGTCCCTAGCCTTTGGTACTGCCTCTTGTTCTTTTTTTGTGGTGAATTTTTCCTCCTTGTCATTTTGTCCAGGTAAGAGTATTTGAAGGAGCAAGTAAAACACTAAAAGGGTGGCAAAGACCCCCCCAAAAAATGTGCTTTAACCAAATCAGAAGAGATCCCAAATCGTGGGGGGGGGAGAAAGGAGATAAAAAGAGGTTCAAAAAAAAAAATTTAAAAAAGAAAACAAATAAAGAAAAAATATAAAAAAGGAAAGAAAAAAATATATAAGATAAACTAGTTAAAAAACTTTAAAAAGAAAAGGATAAAAGTTTTTAAAAATTTAGCAGATGAATAAAAAAGAACAAAAAAAATTGAAAAAGAAAAAAAATTAAATTAACTGCAAGACTAAAGAATCATGGTGAGAAAGCCATGAGTTCTGTGCTTTGCTTTCTCCTCCTCTGGAATTCTGTTGCTGTCCTTGGTATTGAACCTGCTGTCCTTGGTAGATGTACTTCGTCCTGGCTGGATTTTTTGTTGATCTTCTGGGGGAGGGGCCTGTTGTAGTGACTCTCAAGTGTCTTTGCCGGAGGTGGAATTGCACAGCCCTTACGGGGGGCCAGACTAAGTAATCCGCTTGGGTTCGCTTTCAGGAGCTTTTGTTCCCTGAACGCTTTCCGTAGAGTTCCAGAGGACGGGAATGAAAATGGCGGCCTCCCAGTCTCCAGCCGGGAGGAGCCGAGAGCCCAGGGCCCCACTCCTCAGTGCGCCCCCAGAGGACAGGACCCAATTACTCCCGTATCCCCAGCCTCCAGCCGCGCTCTGAGCTCACCCAGCTGCAACCGGTTCAAGGTAACCCCGAGATGAGAGCTCACTCTTTGGCTCTGTCTGTGTAGCTGACTTCCCCATTCTAATACCTGCGAGCTCTGTGACACTCCAACACCCCCAATCCTTCTGTGACCCTGTGGAACCTGGGACCACACTGACCCCGCATGGGCTTCACCCCGGTTTAGCCTCTGAAGCAATGTCCCTCAGTGGAACAGACTTTTAAAAGTCCTGATTTTGTGCTCCGTTGCTCCGCCACTTGCCGGGAGCTGACCCCTCCCCCCGCGATCTACCTTCCCGTCATTTTGGATTCACTTCTCCACAGTCCTACATTTCAGAAAGTGGTTGATTTTCTGTTTCTAGAGTTGCTGTTCTTCTTCTCTTCAATCTCCCTTTGGATTTGTAGGTGTTTGCAATGTTTAGATAAGCTATCTAGCTGCTCTCCTGCTACCTGATGTAGTCTCACCCTCTACTTCTCCACCATCTTGACTCCTCTCCTTCAGGATTAAATTTTAAATACTGGCTTACTATATCAAGTTCCCATCTTTCAGATTTTATTTTAAATATCACTCTTCTTTTAATATGTTAAATGGCATTTTTAGATTATTTTCAATGGGAGAACATGTAGAGTATTTAACCAACTGAGCCACCCAGACGTCCCTTTTTTAATTTTTTTTTATTTTAAAGATTTTATTTATTTAATAGAAAGAGAGAGAGAGAGAGAGCACAGGCAGACAGAGTTGCAGGCAGAGGCGGAGGGCAAAGCAGGCTCCTTGCCAAGCAAGGAGCCCAATGTGGGATTCCATCCCAGGACACTGGGATCATCATGTCAGAGTATTTAGTCTCTCTCACTACCAGAAGTGAAGTTCTCTCTCATTCACATTAACAGTATATATTCGGACTTGCATCTTATATGAAGATCCCTGCTTTGGAGGGGCAACACAGTTTCCTATATGGGGAAACCATTTTTCTTTTCTGTTTGGTTTTCCTTTTGAGTGAAGAAAGAAAAGAATATATGTAAGGTGAAATAATAGCATATTCAGGAATCCAGAAATGAAAGAACATTTGCTTAATTGGGGAATTGAAAGTAACTTACCATGACTGGGCTTGGCAGATGATATTATCTGAATTGTCCTTGAGATGTAGAGATGCATAAAATTTTGGAAACATATTCAATGAAAGCTAAAATTTTGTATAATTATTCTAAAAATAGTAGAGACAATTTAATTGTGATGATAATTACATAAATTCATACTATTTATTGAATTATTACCTATTATTATGTCTTGTGCTATAAACTTATTATGTCCTGTGCTATAAACTATATAGATTTTAATACTCAAACTTGTGAAGTAAGTCTTGAGGATTTTGAAAAATAAATAGGCAAACATTCACTGTGTAAAGGATACTCTGGGTATTGAGGTATGATCAGACTTCTAAAAGAAAGAAAAATTAGAGATGACTAGTTATGAATATGTAATATTAATAGTAACAGTAATAGTAACATGAAGCAAAATAAATATCTTTTTATACTGTAGTTATTTCCCATTGTATAGTAGCAATATTTTGCTCACATATTTAGTTGTTCAGGTTTTATTTCTCTTTTATGATTAGAACTGACTTTTAGAAAATGATGCTATAATATCACTCAAAATTAAGCTCAAATTTTATTTCTCCCAAGGGAATTTACATATTACTTTGAAGAAAGAAGCTGCAAGATATAATTGTACCATTGTAGCCATCATAAAAACATCAAAAAAAAAATGTGAGAGATGTACCAAATTTCTTCTTACCGTGTTGTTGAAGAACAAGAGGGTAGTCATTTCATCTAACTATATAGACAGGTATTTCAAGTTTCAGATTGATTTCTTGTGTTCTTTATGCATAAAGACTGTTTAGTTGAACTGAAAACTTTCTAGTCTTCTAGAACCAATATATTATGTTTATGTAATCATTCATTCATTTTTATGCATCAAGTGTGTATTAATATGATAATATTTGATTCATAATTGATAATATATGCCAGTAGTTACAGACCTGTAATGACAAATTATAAATAATTCAAGTCTACATAAACTTGTAGTAACATGAGAAAATGCCAACATTAAATAACATAGAAATGAGAATTTCAGGTTGAAATGGTAATATAAAGCTGCTGCACATAATTTTCCTTTCCAGTATCTGAAACTGACAACAAACAATAACATACAAGCAAAGAATAACAAAATAATAACATTAATGCACACACACACACACACACACACACACCCCACCTGGTAAGAACTTTAGTTTGCTTAGAATGTATAGGAAGAATCATAGGAATATTTTGGACTGAGACAACAAGAATTTAACCCTGTTTTTATCTCCAGGAGCTAAACTGGGGAGTCTCAAAAAATTCTAATAATTCTCCGTAATATTCCCAAATGTAAAACACAAACATGCAACAGAAAAGAAAAGAGAGCTTAGAATGAAAAAGATGAATGAGGAACTCAGCATGAGACTGCAGGGAACAAAAGGGAATTCCCATGGATATTCTGAACTATATGATAACTTCAAAAATTGAATATAATGACATAAGAACACAAATGTAAATTATAAACTTAGAAATAAGATGAGGTATCACAAATCTCAGGCAATAGCTGAAGCATATTCTCAGAACTAATCAATAAGTTATAAGCAGCAAAAACCAGATTAGATAGTGCAAAAAAAAACCCTGAATTTCTGGCATAGAGAAAAGGTTTAAAATAATCAGTGAAAAGTCAAAGTAATGAGGATGGGGAATGGACTAATATGGATTAAAGAATGCACTTGTGGTGAGCACCTGGGTGTTGTATGGAAGCACTGAGTCACTAAATTGTACACCTGAAACTAATATTACACTCTATGTTAACTAACTGGAATTTATTTTTTTTTAATTTTTTTTAAAGATTTTATTTATTTATTTGACAGAGAGAAATCACAAGAGAGGCAGACAGAGAGAGAGGAAGGGAAGCAGGCTCTCCGCTGAGCAGAAAGCCAGATGCGGGACTCGATCCCAGGACCCTGAGATCATGACCTGAGCTGAAGGCAGCGGCTTAACCCACTGAGCCACCCAGGTGCCCCAACTAACTGGAATTTAAATAAGAACTTTAAAAAAAAGTTAAGAACTAGATGATTTTAATCAATATAGGAGTTTTTAAAGATAATTCAGTATAGAATAAATGGTCTCTATGATTCAAAGAAATCAGTAAAAAAAAGGGGGCACCAGGGTGACTCAGTTGGCTTAGCATCTGACCTCAGCTCAGGTTCTCATCTCAGGATTCTGGGATTAAGCCCTGCTCAGCAGGGAGTCTGCTTCTCCCTCTCTCTCTGCCTGTCTCCCATTCATTCTCTCTTTTTCTATCTTTCAAATAAATAGATAAAATCTTTAAAAAAAAAAAAGAATTCAGTCAATGAAAAATTTACTCATACATATAATTAAAACAAATTTCTCAAGTGTAGAATCTGTAGAAGAGCATGCTGTGCGTGTATGTGCATTTGTGCATGCTTATGACCACATATGAATAATATATGTAAATTATATATACATATATGAATTATATATACTATACATATGCATATCTATGCAGAGATTCAGAGAAATTAAACTGCAAAAATAAAAGTTTTAGACCATCATTACTCTTTTCATAGCTACATCCAATGCCTAAAGACAATAGGTCAAATTCTGTAATGTTTTACTGGAAAGAAAATGTTACTTAAGAGTATCATATTTGGGGCGCCTGAGTGGCTCAGTGGGTTAAGCCTCTGCCTTTGGCTCAGGTCATGATCCCAGGATTCTGGGATTGAGCCCCGCATCGGGCTCTCTGCTGGGCAGGGAGCCTGCTTCCCCCTCTCTCTACCTGCCTCTCTGCCTACTTGTGATCTCTGTCTGTTAAATAAATAAATAAATAATCTTTAAAAAAACAAAAAGAGTATCATATTTAACCAAATACTCTTTTATGGATGGCAGGGACAGGTATCCTTCTCAAATATGAAGGAACTTAAGCAATACATCACCAACTAACTTCTGTTAAGGAAAAAACAAGCTATATGTTGAAATTTAATTGACAAAATAAGTCAACAAATTATGTGGTAAGTCCTTACAGAGAACTCAGAAGTAGCAGATATCTTTATTCAGTAGATCATTAGTGACTCTGCTGAAATCCAGAATTTCTATAAGAATATGTGTAAAACAAGTGACAGATACAAATATTATACATTTTGTTTACAAAAATAAGGAAGTGATCAGAGTGGAAGTGAGAACTATGAGATTTCCAAGATTTTTAATCTGTGGATCAGGTAATAATTAAAAAATAATGACTGGAACCAATAACAACAAGCTTGTGAATACAAGAACAGATTAAAATGAAAAAAATATATTAAGCTATAAATTATTTCTGCTCTATTTTTTAAAGTTTTTGCAATAAGCTTGTGTTACTTTCATTGGGATAAAAGGAAAAAGATTTTAAAACCTAATAATGACTGAAGTCCCTTGTTTTAATTGCTATTTGTTCCTAACTTTGGGTGAATATTTTAAGAGAATAATAATTCTTATGATAAAGAAATGTATATTTGATCCAGGATCTATAAAGAACTCCTCAAACTCAACACATACAAAACAGATAATCATGTCAAAAAATGGGCAGAAGATATGAACCGACACTTCTCCAATGAAGACATACAAATGGCTATCAGACACATGAAAAAATGCTCATCATCACTAGCCATCAGGGAGATTCAAATTAAAACCACATTGAGGGGCGCCTGGGTGGCTCAGTGGGTTAGGCCTCTGCCTTCGGCTCAGGTCATGGTCTCAGGGTCCTGGGATCGAGCCCCGCATCGGGCTCTCTGCTCAGCAGGGAGCCTGCTTCTCCCTCTCTCTCTCTGCCTGCCTCTCTGCCTACCTGTGATCTCTGTCTGTCAAATAAATAAACAAAATCTTAAAAAAAAAAACCACACACATTGAGATATCAACTTACACCAGTTAGAATGGCCAAAATTAGCAAGACAGGAAACAACGTGTGTTGGAGAGGATGTGGAGAAAGGGGAACCCTCTTCCACTGTTGGTGGGAATGCAAGTTGGTGCAGCCACTTTGGAGAACAGTGTGGAGATTCCTCAAGATATTAAAAATAGAGCTTCCCTATGACCCTGCAATTGCACTACTGGGTATTTACCCCAAAGATACAGATGGAGTGAAAAGAAGGGCCATCTGTACCCCAATGTTTATAGTAGCAATGGCCACGGTCGCCAAACTGTGGAAAGAACCTAGATGCCCTTCAACGATGAATGGATAAGGAAGATGTGGTCCATATACACGATGGAGTATTATGCCTCCATCAGAAAGGACGAATACCCAACTTTTGTAGCAACATGGACGGGACTGGAAGAGATTATGTTGAGTGAAATAAGTCAAGCAGAGAGAGTCAAGTATCACATGGTTTCACTTATTTGTGGAGCATAACAAATAACATGGAGGACATGTGGAGATGGAGAGGAGAAGGGAGTTGAGGGAAATTGGAAAAGGAGATGAACCATGAGAGACTATGGACTCTGAAAAACAACCTGAGGGTTTTGAAGGGGTGGGGGGTGGGAGGTTGGGGGAACCAGGTGGTGGATATTAAGGAGTGCACGTATTGCATGGAGCACTGGGTGTGGTGCAAAAACAATGAATACTGTTATGCTGAAAAGAAATAAAAAATAAATAAATAAATGTTACCTTAATATGTAGATATTAAAAAAAAGAAATGTATATTTGAGTTTTAACCATGTTTTAGTGAGGTACTCAGTTTTACTGGAGATTTTCTTTTATTACATTTATATAAATCCAATTTAATAGTTACTAAAATAGCATAAACTGTATGATCATATTTTATTTTATTATGTTCAGTTAGCGAGCATATAGTACATCATAAGTTTTTATTGTAGTGTTCAACAATTCATTAGTTGTGTATAACATCCAGTGCTCATCCCAACATATGCCCTCCTTAATACCCATCACCGGGTTACCCCATTCCCCCATGCCCCTCCATCCTGTATCCCTTAGTTTGTTTTCCAGAGAGAAATAAACCATGAGACTCTAAGATCACATTTTTAAAATTGCCTTTTTATTTTGTGACTGATCAGTCCTTCTACTTACATGTATTATGTCTGAGTCAGCATATAGTCCAAGAAACAAAAATCGTGTCAGCTAGCCCAATGGAACAGCAAGAATATTGGGGACAAGTTGCAAAGTTGTCTGAAGAACTGAAAGACAAGTAAAGGGCCATTAAGGGAATCCATAGATTAGCAATACCAAGAAGTCAGTACTACCCTTTGGCTGAGGATGACAGAAGCGATGATCCTCAGCCCCAAAGCTAGGGTTTCCAGAATGGAGTGGGATTGCTGAATGTAATGAAACTTACCAAATGAAATGTATGTTTCCAAATGTCCAAAGTTGCCAAATGAATGTAATGAAAATAACCAAAACTACAACTAGAGGGACTATCCAGGATGAGCTGGGACTATGGAGAAATCCAGCTACTGCCAGAGAAGTAGCTCAAAGCAGAAAAAAAAGGGGGGGGGGAGGAGAACTACCTCAGTTCTGCTACCCAGTCTCTAGAGTTCTCTCAATTCTCATAATAGCAAAACCTAATTATAACCCAGTGATCAGAATGATGAATATGTAGAGGAAGGACAAGGAATAGATCTAAGAAGAAACATGCAAGTGGCTGGTATATCGGCATAGAAAGATAATAGTGTGGACAGTTACGTATTTCTTTAAAATGGTTATTTTTAAATGTTGGACTTTTTGGATGATTTTTAATTTTTCTTTTTTTTTAAAAGATTTTATTTATTTATTTGACAGAGAAATTACAAGTAGGCAGAGAGGCAGGCAGAGAGAGAGAGAAGGAAGCAGGCTCCCTGCCGAGCAGAGAGCCCGATGCAGGGCTCGATCCCAGGACCCTGAGACCATGACCTGAGCCGAAGGCAGAGGCTTAACCCACTGAGCCACCCAGGCACCCCGATTTTTAATTTTCCTTATTTTTATTATAGCTGAATTAAAAGCAACTGCTGTATACTAATTCTTGAACTCAGTGTTTGAACTTAGATTGGTAAATAAGGAAAAAGACATATTTGAAGAGAAGTGTACCACAGTGAAAAGAAAGATAATTAGAATATTTGGAGAAGACTTACATATTTGATATTGTTACCACAGTTTACACAATTTACAAAGTCAGGAGACTTTGGTGAGTAGATAGTCACACACATATGGAAAGATATTTTCCTACAAAGAAGTTTGAGCTTTTCAGTTCGCATTGAACCATTCTAAAAAGTTTGTAAGTTAGAAAGAAACACAATTACAGATGTGTTTTAGATCTACAACCCTGATGGGAGGTAAGGAATATAGTGGAGGAAAACAGCATTTTGCAAAATATTGCCCAAGTTTAGGTTAAAGGTATAGAATAGAATATTACAGTGTATTTACATCACATGTATGAGATAGTGATAATGCTTTAAACTTGCTGATGATGGTTGATAGGTGATCAACTTAGTCTTAGTCCTGGAAAAGACATTTATATTGTGTTTAGGTTAATACTTTCTCTATTTGATCTAACAGGGATGTCATTGGAATATAGACCAATTAACAAGTTTGGAAATTTGATAGTCCATTATAGTTGGCAAAAATCTCATACATAAATTGTTAAATAAATTAACAGGTCTAAAACTAATTAGCCAATGTTTCCTTGTTAACGGGTCTAAAACTAATTAACCAGTGTTTCCTTGTTAACTCTTAGAAAATTTAACAGTTCAATTTTCTAATATTGTTTAAGGCCTAGTATGTGCATTTGGTAATAGGCACTGAAAAGAAAACAAAATAAATATATATGTTTACCTTAATAAGTTTACAAGTTAAATGGAAGGTATAACATGCATTTAATGTTAGATTTGGTGATAATGTCACACTGTAAAAAATGAAGAGTAAATTTTAAATGGTTGGATTAAGTATCATAAGAGCTCAAATAATTGGGAGACCAAGGGGGAATGGAATAGTTGAAGAAAACTGTGTGAAGTAAAAGAATCTTGGGATCTTCCTAGAGTTTTATGTCATTTTATGTCATAGAGGAAATGTCATTATTTCCTTATTCCTAATTGACTGTTTTTAGTATTTCTGCTGTCCATTGATATGGAATTATTTATTAACAAATGAAATGTTGTGTTTGATTTTCTTTAGTTCACAAAGAGAAAAAATAATTATGATAAAAATGTAATCCAAGTGCCTACATTTTTTTGGATTAATTTCTTTCATTTTACTTTCAATTAAAATATATTCATTAGCACATTGAAGTACTGATATCTAAATTTAGATTTATTAAGCCCATGAGATATGCATGTCCTTGAAATATTTCAAAGCCATTGAAACTGTTAATTGCTGAAATACTATATCTGTGTCATTGGAAGATAATGATGGTGGTGGGTAATAGGCCACGTATTGCATGGAGCACTGGGTGTTGTGCAAAAACAATGAATACTGTTATGCTGAAAAAATAAATAAATAAATTTAAAACAAAACAACAACAACAACAACAAAAAGAAACTCTTCAGCATAGTAGATGACGTATTTGTTCATTTATCAGCGTATGATGAGAAAGGTCTCAAGAATATAAAGTAATGGTTCCATAATACCATAAAGCACTTAACTATTCTGGTTTGAAGTATTAAAAAAAGGAAATAGGATTCAGTGGGTTGGTTTTGCCTAAAATGAAATGACATGTTACAGTCAGTTTTAATTCAAGAAACTTAAATCTTAAGATGTGAAAAGAAATGTTTTCTATTCCCCAGTTTTTTCAGAGTGATTGAAGAACATTATATACATATTTCTTGTTTTTGGTTAATCATCTTATGGTGTTCATTTACTTTTATATCTACTACTTAAAAACCAACCTTCCTCAAGGTATTCTTCCTCCTCTAGTTCAACTATAAAGTTATGTTGAACTAGAAATTGATGCACCCTGCCACACTACCCAGAGTTGGGCACGTGATGAAGGCCTGCCCCCATTCCATGACCAAGAAGAGTATCTAGGAATTAACATGTGAATCCAGCAAATTAACTGAGTATTTTACCCGGTATATTTCTATATGGAGCTGACAAAGAAAGACCTCAGAGCTAAGGGCTCCCAAAGGCCTTGTCTCTCTTCATGCAGAGAGGTGTGAGAAAAAGTAGTCGACAATTAGCTCTCACTGCTTAAATTCCCGGACTGAAATTATATTAAACTGAAACTACCATAATTGGGGTATTTCTCTATTCCTACATGCAATTGAAATATTCTCCTGTGAATCCCCTTTTCAACTTAAATTAATCTGAGCTCTTTCCTTATAACTTGAAACCCAAGAATATCATCCATTTCATATCCTATTCATGGCGGTATGTGAAAAATAATTGTAGGTTCACAGTATTTTACTCTAAATTCTTGGGTCCAGATATAGTTTGGAATTTAGATATATCATGTGGAATTCCAGGGGGGTCAGGGCAGTACTCTGGAAACAAACTCATTAAAATTTCAGTAGTGTTATGAATGAATATTCATATTAAATGGGATTTTAAAAGTTATAAATGTCCAGATGTCAGTTCAGTCAGTTTTATTCAAATGAGTTTTGATACAAAACCTAGGAAACAACTTCCTTTTTCTTCCCCCCTTCTTTTTGGACGGCCCTTTAGATTTTGGAATTGCAGGAAAAGATTAGGAGCTATGCTGTAGTATAAACTACTGTTGAAAATTAATCTCCTAATCTTAAAGATATGATTTACAGAACCATATTTGATGAAAATTTGTAGTAACTATTTCATACATTGCTTCCAGCCATTCCTGTCCCCCACATAGAAGCTACTCCCAGTGAGGCAGAATGATATGTAGAAATGAAATGGGAATAAATGTGGATTACTTGGGGATGAAGTATAACCAACAAATTTTATCCAGTATAAAACACCCTCTGAAATATTAGCAGAAAATCTATACTATTTTAGGTAGTAGATTTTATCTGCTCACTCCTTATGAAAAAGATATCATGGGCCCGTGTTAATTCTGTTTCAAAAAGACATTTTATTTCCTAGTAACAAAGTTAAGAACTTATCTATTGATCCATTTTGTGATTTACCTTTTTCAGGAAATAAAGTTTCAAGCAAACTTAAGAAAAGAGAAAACAAAAAAATTCAAGCAGAGCCAGATCAAAAACCCGCCTCCCAGTTATGCCAAAGGAATAAAAGAGGATTTTTTAATTAATAGTAGGTAAGTTTTCATAAAATTTTTTCTTTTTTTTTTGTTTTATTTAAATTCAGGTTAGTTACATTTAGTGTATTATTAATTTCAGAGTGGTATTTGGTGATTCATCAGTTGCATATAACACCCAGTGGTCACTACATCAAATGCCCTTCTTTATGCTCATCACCCATTTACCTCCTTCCCCCAACCACCTCCCCTCCAGTAACTCTCAGTTTTTTCTCTATAATTAAGAGTCTCTTATGGTTTTTCTCCCTCTCTTGTTTTTATCTTATTTTATTTTTCCTTCCCTTCTCCTATGTTCATCTCTTTTGTTTCTTAAATTCCACATATGAGTTAAATAATACGGCATTTGTCTTTCTCTGACTTATATACTGTAGTTCCATCCACATCACTGCAAATGGCAAGGATTTCATTCTTTTTGATGACTAATATTCCATTGTGTGTGTGTGTGTGTGTGTGTGTATATATATATATGTATGTATATATGCGTGTATATATATATGTATATATATATATATGTATGTATGTATGTATGTATATATACCACATCTTCTTTATCTATTCACCTATTAATTGATCTGGGCTCTTTCTATATTTTGGCTATTATGAACACTGCTACTGTAAACATTCAGCTGCATGTGCCCCTTTGAATCAGTATTTTTAATATCTTTTGAATAAATACCTAATAGTGCAACTGCTGGATCATAGGGTCGTTCTATTTTTAACTTCTTGAGATATTTCCCCACTGTTTTCTAGAGTGGCTGCACTAGTTTGAATTCCCAACAGTATAAGAGGGCTCCTCTTTCTTGCATCCTTGTCAACATCTGTTGTTGTCTAAACTGCTCATCTTAGTTAGCCATTCGGACTTGTGTGAGGTGGTATTTCACTGTGGTTTTAATTTGTGTTTCCCTAATGATGAGTAATGTTGAGCCTTTTTTCATGTGTCTGTTAGCCATTTGTATGTCTTCTTTGGAGAAATGTCTGTTCATGTCTTCTGTCCCTTTCTGGACTGTATTTTTTTTAATTTTTTTGTATGTTGAGTTGATAAGTTATTTATAGATTTTGGATGATAACCCTTTATCTGATATGTTATTTGCAAATATCTTCTCACATTCTGTATTGACTTTTTGTTTTACTGATTATTTCCTTTGCTGTGCAAAAGCTTTTTACCCTGATGAAGTCCCAAATCTAAGTTGATATCTAAAATAAGATTTAACTGAATGAGAAAAAATAATAAAAACAAAACTATGTGCAAAACCCCAAAGATAAAAGAATAATTGCCCAAAGAATAGATTCCTTAAGAAATTAAGGTGCTGTGTAATAATCTCATATGCTTCTAGGACAGAGTCTAAGTGTCACAGAACAGGCAAGAGGAGTTTCTGGAGGGATAACAATGATCCAGTTCATGCAAGGTACTTTAAGCCTAGTAAGGAGTATAAATATTATACTGAAGACCATAAAGATCCATTGAAATATTTATACCATACAGGAATATATTATAATTTACTTTTTTTTTTTTTGCTTTTTGTTAATATAACTGGAGTATATATTTTATTTTTTTAATTTTTATTTATTTTTTAAATTTCTTTTCAGTGTTCTAGAATTCATTGTTTATGCACCATAGCCAGTGCTCCATGCAATACGTGCCCTCCATAATACCCACCACCAAGCTCACCTAACCTCCCAACCCCCTCCCCTCTAAAACCCTCAGTTAGTTCCTCAGAGTCCACAGTCTCTCATGGTTTGTCTCCCCTTCCAATTTCCCTCAACTCCCTTCTCTCCATCTCCATCCATTTGCGAATATCTTCTCCCATTCCATGGGTTGCCTCTTTGTTTTGCTGACTGTTTCCTTTGCTGTGCAGAAGCTTTTGATCTTGATGAAGTCCCAAAAATTCATTTTCACTTTTGTTTCCTTTGCCTTGGAAGACATATCTTGAAAGAAGTTGCTGTGGCCAATGTCGAAGAGGTTACTGCCTATGTTCTCCTCTATGATTCTGATGGATTCCTGCCTCATGTTGAGGTCTTTTATCCATTTTGAGTTTATCTTTGTGTATGGTGTAAGAGAATGGTCAAGTTTCATTCTTCTACACATGCTGTCGAGTTTTCCCAGCACCATTTATTGATGAGACTGTCTTTTTTCCACTGTATAATTTTTCCTGCTTTGTCAAAGATTAGTTGACCATAAAGTTGAGGGTCCATATCTGGGCTCTCTATTCTGTTCCACTGGTCTATGTGTGTTTTTCTGTCAGTACCATGCTGTCTTGGTGATCACAGCTTTGTAGTAAAGCTTGATATCAGGCAACGTGATGCCCCCAGTTTTATTTATCTTTTTAAACATTTCCTTAGCAATTCGGGGTCTCTTCTGATTCCATTCAAATTTTAGAATTATTTGCTCCAGCTCTTTGAAAAATGACAGTGGAATTTTGATTGGAATGCCATTGAAAGTATAGATTGCTCTAGGCAATATAGACATTTTAACAATGTTTATTCTTCCAATCCATGAGTATGCAATGGTTTTCCATCTTTTTGTGTCTTCTTCAATTTCTTTTGTGAGTGTTCTGTAGTTCCTTGAGTACAGATCCTTTACCTCTTTGGTTAGGCTTATTCCCAGGTATTTTATGGTTCTTGGTTCTATAGTAAATGGAATCACTTCTCTAATTTCCCTTTCAGTATTTTCATTGTTAGTATATAAGAAAGTAACTGATTTCTGTAACTTGATTTTGTATCCTGCCATATTACTGAATTGCTGTATCAGTTCTAGTAGTTTGGGGGTGGAGTCTTTTGGGTTTTCCATATAAAGTATCATGTCATTTGTTAACAGAGAAAGTTTGACTTCTTCATTGCCAATTTGAATATTTTTTATTTCTCTTTATTTTCTGATTGCTGTTGCTAGGACTTCTAACACTATGTTGAACAAGAGTGGTGAGAGTGGGCATCCTTGTCGTATTCCTGATCTCAAAGGAAAGGCTGTCAGCTTTTCTCCATTGAGAATGATATTCGCTGTGGGTTTTTCATAGATAGATTTTATGAAGCTGAGGAATGTTCCCGCTATCCCTGTACTTTGAAGTGTTTTAATCAGGAACAGATGCTGTATCTTGTCAAATGCTTTTTCTGCATCAATTGAGAGGGCCATATGGTTCTTCTCTCTTCTCTTATTGATTTGTTCTCTCACATTGATTGATTTGCGAATGTTGAACCAAACTTGCAACCCAGGGATAAACCCACCTGGTCATGGTGGATAATCTTTTTAATGTACTGTTGGATCCTATTAGCTAGGATCTTGTTGAGAATCTTAGCATCCATATTCATCAGTGATATTGGTCTGAAATTCTCCTTTTTGGTGGGATCTTTGCCTGGTTTGGGGATGAGGGTAATGCTGCCTTCATAAAGAGTCTGGAAGTTTTCCTTCTGCTTCAATTTTTTGAAATAGCTTCAGGAGAATAGGTGTTATTTTTCTTTGAAAGTTTGGTGGAATTCCCCAGGGAATCCTTCAGGTGCTGGGCTCTTGTTTTTTGGGAGGTTTTTAATCACTGCCTCAATCTCGTTAGTAGATATTGGTCTATTCAGGTTGTCAGTTTCTTCCTGATTCAGTTTTGGAAGTTTATAGGTTTCTAGGAATGCATCCATTTCATCTAGGTTGCTTAACTTATTGGCATATAACAGTTGATAATAATTTCTGATGGTTGTTTCTATTCCCTTGGTGTTGGTTGTGATCTCCCCCTTTTCATTCATAATTTTATTAATTTGTACAATTCATGAAAACCAATGAGAATGAACACACTTCAGTCCAAAACCTATGGGATACAGCAAAGGCAGTCCTAAGGGGGAAATACATAGCCATCCACACGTCCCTCAAAAAAACTGAAAAATCCAGAAACAATTAAGATGTCACCACCATTTCCATAAACATAACATAAAATAACTTCATAAAATGTTACCTTCAGAATAATGGAAATAAATTCTTAAATTCAAAAAGCTTCTTTTTAGATTTTCTAATTATAAAATTATGGATAACTTAAGTGGAATTGTGTTTTATATTTTATTTTTATAATTTCTTTATTAAGAAATTATAGTGGAGTGACTGCTTTGGTACCTCAAACATGTAACTGAGAGTAAAGAGGACCAGAGACCAAATGCAAATAATGATCTCAGAAAACGTGATGTGGGAAGGGGAGAAATATCAGGCAAAGTAGAAGGGCCTGCCAAAGGGAAAGGTATTTTTGTTTGTTTGTTCATGTGTTTTATTTTTTTGATAGAAGAGCATGGAACACGTTTAGAGTTTATAAAATGTTTTAAAACAGAAGAAGAAATTTTAAAAAAGAGAGAGAGAGAGAAAGGATGACAAATAGAACAACTGCCTAAACAAGGTAGAAGGGATTGCATCACAACAGCACTGGCCAGGAGGCAAATTGTTCCTTTTTTGTTTTAACAGAAAGAAATGAGGAAACTGTAGGTGTTTTTTTTAATGCATGGCATGGCATTTGCATGACATTTGTTTTACCTACATGATAGGAGGCTGCTGAAAGTGAAGGATTGAGGTGGGAGGAGAAGACTTAAGAATTGTTGAAAAAGGGGCGCCTGGGTGGCTCAGTGGATTAAGCCGCTGCCTTCGGCTCAGGTCATGATCTCAGGGTCCTGGGATCGAGCCCCGCATCGGGCTCTCTGCTCCGCGGGGAGCCTGCTTCCTCCTCTCTCTCTGCCCGCCTCTCTGCCTACTTGTGATCTCTCTCTCTGTCAAATAAATAAATAAAAAATTAAAAAAAAAAAAAGAATTGTTGAAAAAAATGCATTTGTCCTTGTGAATGATAGTTCAGGTTACTGACAATACTAGAAAGACATAAAGTATTACCAGGATCACAGGAGGGTTCAGAGATGTCAAAGAACATGATATTAGGAAGTATATTAGTCAGCATTCTCCAGAGAGACAAGCATCTCCATTTCTATCTGTATCTATCTTTATCTCTATCTCTATATCACCTATATGTATTTATCTATTTATCTATCTATCTATACAGAGAGATAGTTATTGTAAGTAATTGGCTCATGGGATTTGGGAAACTGGGCATTCCAAAATCTGTAGAGCCAATGTCCCAGTTTGAATCCAAAAGCTGCGAGTTGCTATGGAACCAGAAAGAGAAGACATCCTGTTTGAAAAGCCATCCATCAGGCAAGAGAATTCTCTCTCTTTTCAAGGGAATGTTAACCTTTTGTTCTGTCTGGATCTTTAACTGATGGAATGAGGCCCACCCAATTTTGGAAAGCAATCTGCTTTACTCATTCTATGGATTTAAATGTTAATTTCATTAAAAAACACTCACTGAAACACCTAGAGTAATGTTTGGCCAAATAGCTGAGGACCCCATGGCCCAGTCATAATGACATCACAGAGTATAAAAATATTTCCTGTCTAATGGCTCTTTGTAATATAGTATACAAATACTATGTATAAGAAAAATCATAATTTTCTTTCCTATTATTTGTTCACCTATTGTTCTTCTAAAATGAAAATAGGGAGCCTGGGTGGCTCAGTGGGTTAAGCCTCTACCTTTGGCTCAGGTCATTATCCCAGGTCCTGGGATTGAGCCCTACCTTGGGCTCTCTGCTCAGCAGGGAGCCTGCTTCCCCCTCTCTCTCTGCCTACCTGTGATCTCTGTCTGTCAAATAAATAAATAATTAAAAAAAAATAAAATGAAAACAGATGAACTCAATCATACATTACCTTTGAAACTCATGATTTTTTCTACTGTAAATAATTTAGCAATTTATATTCTTTACAATCTTTCATCCTCATTGGCGTTTTCTTCCAGTTCCTTTTTGAGTTCTTAGTATTCCTCTTAAAAAAGATGCTGAAGGAAATATTGCCCAAGAGTTTCCATATATTAACTAATTTCTGTGAACACCAGAAGCTGACAGATTGTTGTATAAAACATTGGCCATATTTTGATCATTAAGGAATTCTGCTGAAAAAAAATCATTTTTTGATATGTTTTTCTTTCACTTACAAATTTGAAGGAAAAATTGATATAGTTTTATAATTATGTAATCAGCACTGATTTGATCGTATTTATGTCATTATATATTACTCATATAAAGAAACCTACTTCCTTGCCCTATATAATTAAATGTAGATTTGACCTTAATATATTTCTTAAGGAATCCATTATATTGTATTAGAAACAGCCCAATGCCCCACAATTCCAATTATTTGGGCTTACAATTTTATTACAAGCCATGGAAAAATACTTTCTTCCCCCAGTCAAAAACAAAACAAAATGAAACAAAAAAGGAATATAAATAGCACATCTGACATTTTTTCTTCAAGAACAGCAGATTTTTAATCTGTAGCAAAAAATTACTTGTTCTAGAAAAAAGATACACTGCTAATTATTTATAGTATTTTTCACTAACCAATAATATGAATTATTACCAGATAATAATTAGGCAACATCCTCAAAAATAAGTAACATAAATTACCAATGTATCATTTCTGATAAATAAACAACATAAATGCACTATTTAAATAAATTAAAAAATCACAATAGATTTTCCTAATAGTTAATTCAACATAAATAGAAGCTTCAAACATAAACATAAGGTCTTGCTTTGTGTCAATCATTCAAGATACAAAAGTTGAACATGCTTAATATACCAATGCAAATTGCAAGATATTATGGTTCATTTGAAGAAAGCTATCAGTTGGCTTTCTAGTATGATCCAGGTCCTGAAACTTCCTTTGGCTAGTGTTGTTTTTTGTCAGATTGCTGTTTCTTCATCAATTTTAAGGGAAATGTTTCTTGAGGACTATTTCAAAGCTTAAAAATCCAGTGCTTTCATCTGTTGATGGACATCTAGGTTCTTTCCATAGTCTGGCTATTGTAGACATTGCTGCTATAAACATTCGGGTACACGTGCCCCTTCGGATCACTATGTTTGTATCTTTAGGGTAAATACCCAGTAGTGCAATTGCTGGGTCATAGGGTAGTTCTATTTTCAACATTTTGAGGAACCTCCATGCTGTTTTCCAGAGTGGTTGCACCAGCTTGCATTCCCACCAACAGTGGAGGAGGGTTCCCCTTTCTCCACATCCTCTCCAGCATCTGTCATTTCCTGACTTGTTAATTTTAGCCATTCTGACTGGTGTGAGGTGATATCTCATTGTGGTTTTGATTTGTATTTCCCTGATGCCGAGTGACGTGGAGCACTTTTTCATGTGTCTGTTGGCCATCTGGATGTCTTCTTTGCAGAAATGTCTGTTCATGTCCTCTGCCCATTTCTTGATTGGATTGTTTGTTCTTTGGGTGTTGAGTTTGCTAAGTTCCTTATAGATTTTGGATACTAGCCCTTTATCTGATATGTCGTTTGCAAATATCTTCTCCCATTCTGTCAGCTGTCTTTTGGTTTTGTTAACTGTTTCCTTTGCTGTGCAAAAGCTTTTGATCTTGATGAAATCCCAATAGTTCATTTTCGCCCTTGCTTCCCTTGCCTTTGCCGTTGTTCCTAGGAAGATGTTGCTGCGGCTGAGGTCGAATGGATCAAGAAGATGTGGTATATATACACAATGGAATACTATGCAGCCATCAAAAGAAATGAAATCTTGCCATTTGCGACGACGTGGATGGAACTAGAGCGTATCATGCTTAGTGAAATAAGTCAATCGGAGAAAGACAACTATCATATGATCTCCCTGATATGAGGACATGGAGAAGCAACATGGGGGGGTAGGGGGATAGGAGAAGAATAAATGAAACAAGATGGGATTGGGAGGGAGACAAACCATAAATGACTCTTAATCTCACAAAACAAACTGGGGGTTGCTGGGGGGAGGTGGGATTGGGAGAGGGGGAGCGGGCTATGGACATTGGGGAGGGGAGGCAAACCATAAGAGACTATGGACTCTGAAAAACAACCTGAGGGTTTTGAAGGGTCAGGGGTGGGAGGTTGGGGGAACAGGTGGTGGGTGATGGGGAGGGCACGTTTTGCATGGAGCACTGGGTGTTGTGCAAAAAGAATGAATACTGTTACGCTGAAAAAAAAATAAAATAAATAAATAAAAGTATTTCCAAAGGAAAAAAAAAAAAATCCAGTGCTTTTTGAATTGGGAAATTAGCTTACATTTATTGAAGTGGATACATGTTACCATATATAAATATATACATAGCATACTACAAAATTTTAGAACAGCATTTGATTTTTTTTCCAGTGTCTTTTTGCCCTTTACAACATATAGATAACTTGATTTTTAAAATCACCATTCCTGTCTATTAAGTAATGCTTTTGAGATTAAGGTATAAAAATATTACCAAGAAAGTTAAAGGCAAAACAATTTAAGTTGCAAAACAGTAAGACAGCAACCAAGTAAATTCTCCCCTGCTGGGAAGCGAGCTGATTAAAGGTGATTACCAGATGCAAACAGGAAGCAAAAATGTATGATTACATAAAGTCTTAGCAAGAACTGAAAGTCAGCATTAAGTCAGCAGTCCAGTGGAGGCTTACTTTATGGAAGTGAAGATTAGTGTTTAAAAATCCAGATTTGAATTCTTGGCCCACCTCTCTATTTCTTAAGTAGTCATACCCCTGTGTCTCTCGTAAGTATTAGTTTGGCAAATCCAAATGGTGAGAACACATTCCAACTACACTGGGTAGACTTTGTTACAGCCTGTTAAGGATTTGGACACTGGGACTCAGTTCAGGTTTTTACATCTGACTACTTGGTTATTTCTCAAAGTCCAAAATTCCATAAAGTCCAAAATACCTCTATAAAATGTCTTAAAAGTTAGGCATGTTCTCAAATTCTAAAAATATAATTGAAGCACCAATCTGTCATATTGAATAGAGCAGAGTAGAAGCTAAAGAAGAGAAAACTAACCTGAAACTAAATCTGAATTGAAAGCTTCTTCAGAGAGTTTAAAAATAGGCACTTTCCCCTCAGTGAAATATAAAGTGTGAATATTCATTTATTACTATGAAATCTAGTTTGCATCCTTAAAAAATGTACAGCTAACAGCTATAATTTGCACAGCTATCAACTTGGAATTTTCTATTTCATGTTCCATTTGAAAATTCAGAGAATTTTGATTATCAGTACTAATCAGTTTGAGGAATAATATATACAAAATTTATAGTTAGCCTGAAAAAGAAGTTGCAAGTCACACATTTGGTTTGAATGGCCTGCGGTATTTTTTTAAATTAATTAATTAATTTTTTGTTTATTTTCAGCATAACAGTATTCATTGTTCTTGCACCACATCCAGTGCTCCATGCAATATGTGCCCTCCCTATTACCCACCACCTGTTCCCCCAACCTCCCACCCCCGCCCCTTCAAAACCCTCAGGTTGTTTTTCAGAGTCCATAGTCTCTCCTGGTTCACCTCCCCTTCCAATTTCCCTCAACTCCCTTCTCCTCTCCATCTCCCCATGTCTTCCATGTTCTTTGTTATGCTCCACAAATAAGTGAGACCATATGATACTTGACTCTCTCTGCTAGACTTATTTTACTCAGCATAATCGCTTCCAGTCCCATCCAGGTTGCTACAAAAGTTGGCTATTCATCCTTTCTGATGGAGGCATAATACTCCATCGTGTATATGAACCACATCTTCCTTATCCATTCATCCGTTGAAGGGCATCTAGGTTCTTTCCAGTTTGGCAACCGTGGCCATTGCTGCTATAAACATTGGGGTACAGATGGCCCTTCTTTTCACTCCATCTGTATCTTTGGGGTAAATACCCAGCATTGCAATTGCAGGGTCATAGGGAAGCTCTATTTTTCATTTCTTGAGGAATCTCCACACTGTTCTCCAAAGTGGCTGCACCAACTTGCATTCCCACCAACAGTGTAAGAGTGTTCCCCTTTCTCCACATCTTCTCCAACACATGTTGTTTCCTGTCTTGCTAATTTTGGCCATTCTAACTGGTGTAAGGTGATATCTCAATGTGGTTTTAATTTGAATCTCCCTGATGGCTAGTGATGATGAGCATTTTTTCCTGTCTGATAGCCATTTGTATGTCTTCATTGGAGAAGTGTCTGTTCATATCTTCTGCCCATTTTTTCCCAAGAAATGTTACTTCTGTCTGCCAATTAATAATTACCATGGACCATCTGTTGATGAACTTAAAGCCAGTCTTGACTCTGTCAGAGAAATTTATACATTATAATTCTCCCCTAAAAGAGCTTACAATCTGCTTGGAGAAATGATTTGCACAAATATTTAACATGTATTATAAGGCAGCATTTAACTGTTCAAGTGTGTGACATCAGCTGTTCAATTTGCACTAGTTGGATAATTTTTTCCCCAACTTTTTTGAGAGAAACAAATCATCATTCTTCAGCCTCTTCGTACCCCAGCTTTTTAGATCTGAGCCCATTAGATGCCCTCTTCTGGAAGGCTCAGCCACATTCTAGTACCTGACTGGTCTGCACATTTTTGTGTGCACGTATGTCCTTTTTCTAGTTCTTTCCTGGCAAATTCCGACTGATCATTCTGCATACTCAGCTAGGATGTCAGCTTCTCCAGTAAGCCCCGTTGAGCCTTCCAGATTGAGTCATTGTCTCCCTCTCTGTGCTTCCACAGCCCCTCACAGTGCTTAACCTACTTGTAATCACATACAAGTTTGCTGTCCTTCTTCCTGATTTGGACACAGAGTTATGTCCAAGAACTTAGCACAATACCTGGTTCATGAAAGTAAATGGGGTGAATGAATTCAGTAAAAAGAAGGAAGTAGAAGATAGATCTACTGTCTTTCCAACCCCCGGTTTGAGTAAGAATTGCCATGCTATCTCTGAAACTAAGATCAAGGGTTAAATAGAGCCTGGTGAGCAAACACCTATGCCTTCATCAGAGCTGTCAAGAGTGGGATGATTCCTCTCACTACTCTCTCTTCCAGTCGTTTCTGGTATTTAAGATATTTTTCTCTCTCACTCCCTCAATCTAGTCCCGAGTACAGTACATTTCATTCCGAATGTCTCTCCAATACATCTGCTTCTCCTATGACTTATGCTACTGAAGTTGAAACTACTATCATCTTTTACATAGACAAAGGAGATATTACCAAAAATAATTTTCCCAACTTTACTTTTACTCCTTTCCAGGCTTTTCTCTTCATTGAAGCCAAAGTAATATTTTGAAGATACATATCAGATCAGAGTAATTTGCCTTCAATGATTTCAGTACTCTGACAAAAAAGACCATGGTCTTTAAGATTACCTCTAATGTTATGTGTGGCTATGCCCCCCCAGTGCCCCCAGCTTCAAGGCAAACCAGTTTCCCCTCTGGCTTCATAAACTGAGCTATACCTGTGTTCTCTCATTCTTTCATTATCCTAAAGTTTTGTGCTGTTGTTGTTGTTGTTTCTAATTCAGGAACTTCCTATCTGTGTTTTTTTACACCTCTATTCCTCTATTTCCTCTATTTCTCTGCAACACCCCCCACTCCTGACATGTGCATACCCCACTCCATTCTTTCCTCAGAGAACAGTTCAAATATTCTTCCAAGAGAGCTTTCTCTGTCTTCCCAATTAAGTCTGGTCTCTCTTCTCTCTCAACACTTGTCTTTGCTTTTAATACTCCTCACTACAACTTGTAACCATATACTAGTATATATGATTATCTAAATTAATCTCTGTTTCTCCTACCAGATTAAAACTGCCATGGAGGGATGCCTGGGTGGCTCAGTGGGTTGAGCCTCTGTCTTTGGCTCAGGTCATGATCTCAGGGTCCTGGGATCAAGCCCCGCATCAGGTTCTCTGCTCAGCTGGGAGCCTGCTTCCCCCTCTCTATCTCTGCCTGCCTCTCTGCCTACTTGTGATCTCTGTCTGTCAAATAAATAAATAAAATCTTTAGGAAAAAAAGCCTGCCGTGGAGATTAGGACTGTTTTGCTAAATATATCCCTAATGACCTGCCACAGAGTAGGTACTCCAAAAACATTCGTTGAACAAATTAATGAATTAAAACTACAAAAAATAAAAAACAACTTGAAGAATCATCAGTACAACGAACAGTAAGCATATGAGCTTTGGTAATAACAGACAAAAGAAACAAGTTACTAAATCATCATGCTGAAAACTGAAATTAACATGCCCACCGTATGATTTCCTTTTCCTAGAACATCTTTGGAATGGTCAAAACCAACTTTGTTATATTTTATTTAAATTCAATTAGCCAACATATAGTACATCATTGGTTTCAGATGTAGAGTTCAGTAACTCATCAGTTCATAACACCCAGTGTCCTTCACATCACGTGGCCTCCTTCATGCCCATCACCCAGGTACCCTATCCCCCTACCCACCTACCCTCCATTAACCTTCCATTTGTTTCCTACAGTTAAGAGTCCCTCGTGGTTTGTCTCCCTGATTACTTTAAAAGAAACTGTCAAATGATGCAACAGGTGTACTATTAGCATAAAAATCAGTTGGATATGCATAGGGCTCAGCCATCTGCTCTAAACTTTGCTGAGAGAGCCAAGAAGACAAAACTTGAGCATTACCTATGGGCTGACATTGTGTGGATATGCCAAAGGAAGTACCAAAATAAAACAGCCAATCAGGAAAGTCAAACTGTTTCCCCTTCACTAATACATATTAGTGTAAATGAAATTAAGTAAGAGACACTAATCTGAAATGTATGAAATATCTAAAAGTTGTTTGGTTATGAAGATTTTTGTGTGTAGGAGAAAAGGCTGGGTAAATCGGGTAAACTTACATTATGAACATTGATCTTGATTATAGAGTGTTCTCCCATGTGCCAGAAATAACTTGGACAAAGAATGTGAAAATGGTATTATACAAACAATTTTCCTATTCTTAGAAGCTCAGAGAATTAGAAAATTAGAAACATCTTGGATGGGGCACCTGGGTGGCTCAGTGGGTTAAGCCTCTGTCTTCAGCTCAGGTCATGATCCTAGGATCCTGGGATCGATCCCTGCATGGGGCTCTCTGCTCAGCAGGGAGCCTGTTTCCTCCCCCACCCACTCTTTCTACTTGTGGTCTCTGTCTGTCAAATAAATAAATAATCTTAAAAAAAAAAGAAAGAAAATTAGAAGCATCTTGGTCACTTCAATTGATAACTGCCACTTAGACCTAGCCAAATATAGATGACCAGGGCTAACTTAACTCGTTCCCAAGAACACTAGACAGTTCAAGCTCAATAATTTCCCTAAAATATAAAAGAAGGGAATATTGGGTGTGAAGCTGTGAATAAATGAGAAAGAGACAATTTTGGAAGATTGAGTATTTTATATGCAGATTTCAAAATCCCTTCCCTGCAGAGTATCCAATACTTAAAGCTTAAATTTTATCCTTCCCATCTTTGGATTAGTTTTGTGTGAATGATAAATTAAAATGTTGATTGATTTACTTCTTTTATTTCTCTGATTGCAATCACTATTTGTAATATTTGTTTTAACTTTGGGGTTTTTATTGTAGTATTGCAATTGGCTCTTCTACTTCTTAACAATTATATACAATGCCAAGACAAAGGGGTTGGTAATCTGAGGCCAAATTCTCCTCATTCTAGTCCAAATTTGCAAAATTGAAGCAAAGGCAACATTTTTCAGCTTTCTGGCAGACATATTTATGTTGGGCAATCATTTGTGTTGTTTTTGGAAAAGGAGGGCTAAAAACCTTGCTTTCTCATCCCTACATAAAACAAATTTTGGACTGTATGACAACCCTTAATGCCAACTTCAGTGTGTAGAATTCCAGCAGTTGGATTTTTTTTCTTCTGAAATAACTTCAGTATTCTGTGTGCCTGTGGCTTTATAAAAAGCACCCATCTCTTTGTTGAATACCACAAACATTCTCCAGGTTATATGCTGTCTCTTCAAGCCAAATATAATGGCTTTGAAATTGTTAGGATCCATGTGGCTTGAAAAGACAGATTGTGGGTCTCGGTAGCTGTCTGATAAATGAATCTGTTTCTTTTGTCCCTCTTCCTCATCTTACCCCCACCAACGTGCCTTCTGTTTCATTTTTTTCCCACCCAACAATCATTCCCTGTAGATACTGATTAGAATTTGGAAAACAAGAGCTCAAAATAAACCTTAAATACCCTAACAAAAGTTTGAAAAGTGATTTGGGCATGATAGTTTTAGTATCTCAACTTTTTTTGGAACTTGACCTTTGAAGTGAAAAATTAGTATAACTATTGGTCATCCCTCATGTTATCAAATGACTTTTCAGAGACAGTAAGTTCTGGCACTTTATAAAAGTAAGCCTCTACATTTTCTGTATAACTTACTTAGCTCTTTTGGTGCTAATAGAATAGAGTCTCAAGATGGCACACAGCACAGGTTCCTGGACAAACATACATCCAAGGCAAGAACTAGTATCTATTTCCTCCTATGCTGCCCTGACAGAACAGCTTTCTCCAGTGGTTTTACATGCAGTACACTCTACTTGCTTATTTCTAACATTCCAGATGGTGAAATGCTGTGGTTCTATTATATCTTATGGAAGACATTCAAGAAAACACTCCGGAGAGACAAGTATGAATTCATGTTACTTCTAAAGAATAGCCATATTTTAAAACTATGCTTAAATAGGCACTGCCTTATTTTGTATAAATTCAAAATGTTGTTTCTGTCTTTTGGCTAAACACTGATTGTTGAACTTAAGCTTTTTTCTTCACTTGGACAGGAAATATTGTTTGGTTTTGAGGATTTTTCATTATCTTTGCCAGCAGTAATGCTCATTTGGAGATGACAGTAACACCAGTATGTTCTTAGGACACAGAGGCATACACTTTCCAAATATGAAAATGTCTTGTTTTTTATTTACTTTGGGTAAGATAGATTCACATTTCCAAATGGGTGTGTATAACAAACATAATAAAAGAAAATGTGTCACCAAAACAACAAACATTTTATTAAATAAATTGGTAAAATAGATATAAAATGCTCACCACCTAATAGAAGTTTAAAATGGAAAATCAGTCAACCATCTTCATTCTCTAATCTGGCTAGGAATTATAGAACAAAATTTGGTGAGGAAATTATGAAGACTCCTCTTCCTCTTCATAAAGATTCAAAAAGTAAAGCATTTCCAATTGCCCGCTTTGACATTTTTGGATTTTATAAGTATTTTCAATAGACTTTAAGGGTTATTTTCTTATTTCCTGTTAATAATAATAATAATAACAATATATTATTATTATTTATAATTATATAAAATATAATTATATAAATTTATATAAATTATATACATAATTTATATAGGAATATATAAAATATATAATATAAGATATATAAAATAAATAAATAAAATGTACATATAATTATATATAATAATGTAATATTAATATAAAATATTAATTACATAACTATAAGTACATTCTGTACTATACTTAAAAATATTGTCATACAGTCTCAAAAATCACAACATGCTGATAGAAAATGAGTTGTAAAAGTGACTCTGTACTCTGAGGCAATTTAGATAGCTGTTGCTGAGACCTGGTTTTCTCCTCACAGCTGAAATTTCCATAATTTTATTCTAGAGTTTAAAGAAGACTGTATCATTTTCTTTACTTGTTTCATTTCTATCAATTTAATATTTTTGTGGTTAAATGGAAGTCAAGCACTTTTATCAAACTCATACAGTCTGCTTCCAGATTGAAGCAATTTTATTTTTTTTAAGATTTTATTTATTTATTTGACAGACAGAGATCACAGGTATAGGCAGAGAGGCAGGCAGAGAGAGAGGGGGAAGCAGGCTCCCAGTTGAGCAGAGAGCCTGATGTGGGGCTGGATCCCAGGACCCTGGGTTCATGACCCGAGCCGAAGGCAAAGGCTTTAACCCACTGAGCCACCTAGGCACCCCATGATTGAAGCAATTTTAAAACCCAGAAAAGTGGGGGGTGATGGGTGGCTCATAAGAAAATAATACCAGATAAGTGGCTGAAGTAGAAAGTTTTATCTTTGTTAGCAATAAATCAACAAATCCAATTAGGAAAATGTGTAACTTCAAAACTTTGACAAGACAATATAGTCAGCTTTCAGTTTCATAGGATCAGCAACTTAAGGAAGGTACACATAAAACAAGCTCAAATATATTATTCAGGAAATAGGCCATAAAGTTCTACTGTTCAATCAGTGACAAGGATTTGTCAAGGGGATAAATGGTTATGTGGACCCTGCAGGTTTAATCTAAACCTGAATGTTGGTTTGTAGTACATATGACAACTTAGCTTAATGCCTGAAAGGATGAGCTTCCCAAGGACCACAGGTGAAGAACATCTCTCATATAGCCTTGACTCTACCTGTCATTGTCTTTTCTTAGAATAATACGTAATTAGCTAATGACTTTCTCAGAGTAAATTTTGATTTTACTATTAACAGAATATTTTTCTAGAATTCTCTTGAGGTAATATATATTTATAAAATATAGTGACATAATTCAAATAATGGAAAAGGTTTGTCTTCCAGCAACTTTATAATTGTATTTTGTGTAATATTTACTTCAAAATATATATAATTTCAGGGGTGCCTGGGTGGCTCAGTGGGTTAAAGCCTCTGCCTTCGGCTCAGGTCATGATCCCAGAGTCCTGGGATCGAGCCCCACGTTGGGCTCTCTGCTCCACAGGGAGCCTGCTTCCTCCTCTCCCTCTCTGCCTGCCTCTCTGCCTACTTGTGATCTCTGTCTGTCAAAAAAATAAATAAAATCTTTTAAAAAAATAGATATAATTTCAGTCTTGGAGAATGCTGACTTGTAGTCCATGTAAAAAAGCAAAAATTGCTAATGTAATATATGAGACCCTAGGAAAAGAGTTGACAGATTTCCGGTTTTAAAAAAATTTTATTAAATAATAGCTTAACATTCTAAGTGGGTCTATGTAAGGAACATTAAAAATATTTGACCCTGTCAAGTCACTCTGCTAAATTAATACATGTTATAATTTTTAATGTATGGCTACTATGCAGCTCATAATCTTTAGGAATATTAATTATTCATAGCAGGATAAGTTTTTAAAGTTTATTACTTAAAATTCAGAGAAAATGAATTCTAAGAGGAAGCGGTAGTGATGAAACTGAGGAAGGCTGATATGATCCCTTTCTCCCTTTCTTCTGGGATCATCTCCACTCAGTTTATTAGTCCAAGAAAGAGAGATTATTTTGAGAATTACATGTAAATAAATCATTTGATTGTGACAGGTTCAGAGTTTCATACAGAGGCGTAGTACTTAAGCCTGATAGGTGGTGGAATTATGTCTGTCCAATTATGTCTGTCCCATTGGCCATTGGAGAGTTCCCCAGGGCACTTCTTTGGAGATGAAAATGAAAATGTTACCTGAATGTCAAGAATGATATTGGTTAATGGAAATGGATGCAAAGGCAAATAATCTTTGTGAGATTATTGGTAAGCTTCATGAGGGTCTAAGAAATAGATCATATGAGAAATAAACAAAAGAACCATGATATTAATGATGTGCTAAATAAAAGAATTTTTTTTTTTTTAAATAAAAGAATTTGGAGGGAGGAAACTATTTCTCTCCCAATCTAGGAAAGGCTGCCATATGCAAGAGAGAATGTGATACACTAATTCTAGATAGCTTCAAGGACAGAAATAGGAACAATGGCAAGAAATCATGGAATATCCAATATGAATAAATATATTAAAAAGATTTTACAGTTTCAGAGGTCCAAAATGAAATGAATTGCCATAAGAAATAGTTGTGTCTATGTCAAAAGGGAGTAAAAAGTAAATTTCAAAGGAACCTATTTTCATCATGTTTCCTCACTGCCCTGTAGTTTTCCACAACTTTGGTCCCTCATAATCTGACCACATTCTAATATTTGAACCTTTTGGTAAGAGTGATTTTTCTCACTTTACTTCTTCCATATTCCTCATATACATATTACCTCAGTTTAGTCCCTTTTGTATATGTTATCTTATTAATCTAAAATAACCAAATTAGGGACACCTGGGTAGCTCAGTGGTTAAAGCCTCTGCCTTCGGCTCAGGTCATGATCCCAGAGTCCTGGGATCAAGTGCCGCATCAGGCTCTGTGCTCAGCAGGCTCCCTGCTCTCTCTCTGCTTCTCTCAGGCTTCCTCTCTCTCTGCCAGCCTCTCTGCCTGCTTGTCATCTCTGTCTGTCAAATAAATAAATAAATAAAATCTTTAAAATAACCGAATTACAGCTCACCAAAAAGGCATATTGAGTCCTGAAGGCTTTCCAGAGTTGCTCCACCAATCATTTTTTATTCTAAATTATGGTTATAAATGTAGTTGGTGAGTTTAGTGTTTCTTAATTCTCTAGTTCCATCCATGTAGAACTCTAAATACATTTGTTATCTTTACTTTGAGAATGGTAGTTTAATGTTAGTATTTTTTATGATTATAATTTACTTCCAACTTTCCTTAGTTGTTTCATATAGTAATTTCCAGAATAGTGAATCCCTTTAATAGTGACTAGTCTTTATCTTGCAACAAATTTCTCTTATATCTTTATGAATCCTATATCTTTTTTTTTTATTTTTTTATTCCTTATTTTTTTATAAACATAGAATGTATTTTTATCACCAGGGGTACAGGTCTGTGAATCGCCAGGTTTACACAATTCACAGCACTCTCCATAGCACATATCCTCCCCAATGTCCATAACCTACCTCTCGCTCTCCAAGCCCCCCCTCACCCCAGCAACCCTGTTTGTTTTGTGAGATTAAGAGTCACTTATGGTTTGTCTCCCTCCCAATCCCATCTTGTTTCATTTATTCTTCTCCTATCCCCCTAACCCACCATGTTGCATCTCCACGTCCTCATATCAGGGAGATCATATGATAGTTGTCTTTCTCCGATGGACTTATTTCACTAAGCATGATACCCTCTAGTTCCATCCACGTCATCGCAAATGGCAAGATTTCATTTCTTTTGATGGCTGCATAGTATTCCATTGTGTATATATACCACTTCTTCTGTATCCATTCATCTGTTGATGGACATCTAGGTTCTTTCCATAGTTTGGCTATTATAGACAATGCTATAAACATTTGGGTGCACGTGCCCTTTCGGATCACTACGTTTGTATCTTTAGGGTAAATACCCAGTAGTGCAATTGCTGGGTCATAGGGTAGTTTTTTTCAACATTGAGGAACCTTCATGCTGTTTTCCAGAGTGGTTGCACCAGCTTGCATTCCCACCAACAGTGTAGGAGGGTTCCCCTTTCTCCACATTCTCGCCAGCATCTGTCATTTCCTGACTTGTTCATTTGAGCCATTCTGATGGGTGTGAGGTGATATCTCATTGTGGTTTTGATTTGTATTTCCCTGATGCCGAGTGATTTGGAGCACTTTTTCATGTGTCTGTTGGCCATCTGGATGTCTTCTTTGAAGAAGTGTCTGTTCATGTCTTCTGCCCATTTCTTGATTGGATTGTTTGTTCTTTGGGTGTTGAGTTTGTAAAGTTCCTTATAGATTTTGGACACTAGCCCTTTATCCGATATGTTGTTAGCAAATATCTTCTCCCATTCTGTCCATTGTCTTTTGGTTTTGTTAACTGTTTCCTTTGCTGTGCAAAAGCTTTTGATCTTGATGAAATCCCAATAGTTCATTTTTGCCCTTTCTTCCCCTGCCTTTACCGAAGTTCCTAGGAAGATGCTGCGGCTGAGGTCAAAGAGGTTGCTGCCTGTGTTCTCTTCAAGGATTTTGATGGATTCCTTTCTCACATTGAGGTCCTTCATCCATTTGGAGTCTATTTTCATGTGGTGTAAGAAGTGGTCCAATTCTCCCAGCACCATTTATTGAAGAGGCTTTCTTTTTTCTATTGGACATTCTTTCCTGCTTTGTCAAAGATTAGTTAACCACAGAGTTAAGAGTCTATTTCTGGGCTCTCTATTCTGTTCCATTGATCTATGTGTCTGTTTTTGTGCCAGTACCATGCAGTCTTGATGATGACAGCTTTGTAATAGAGCTTGAAGTCCAGAATTGTGATGCCACCAACTTTGGCTTTCTTTTTCAATATTCCTTTGGCTATTCGAGGTCTTTTCTGGTTCCATATAAATTTGAGGATTATTTGTTCCATTTCTTTGGAAAAAATGGATGGTATTTTGATAGGGATTGCATTAAATGTGTAGATTGCTTTAGGTAGCATAGACATTTTCACAATATTTATTCTTCCAATCCAGGAGCATGGAACATTTTTCCATTTCCTTTTGTCTTCCTCAATTTCTTTCATGAGTACTTTATAGTTTTCTGCATATAGATTCTTAGCCTCTTTGGTTAGGTTTATTCCTAGGTATCTTATAGTTTTGGGTGCAATTGTAAATGGGATTGACTCCTTAATTTCTCTTTCTTCTGTCTTGTTGTTGGTGTAGAGAAATGCAACTGATTTCTGTGCATTGATTTTATATCCTGACACTTTACTGAATTCCTGTACAAGTTCTAGCAGTTTTGGAGTGGAGTCTTTTGGGTTTTCCACATAGAGTATCATATCATCTGTGAAGAGTGACAGTTTGACTTCTTCTTTGCAGTATTGGATGCCTTTAATATCTTTATGTTCTCTGATTGCTGAGGCTAGGACTTCTAGTACTATGTTGAATAGCAGTGGTGATAATGGACATCCCTACCATGTTCCTGACCTTAACGGAAAAGCTTTCAGTTTTTCTCCATTGACAATGATATTTGCAGTGGGTTTTTCATAGATGGCTTTGATAATACGGAGGTATGTGCCCTCTATCGCTACACTTTGAAGAGTTCTGATCAGGAAGTGATACTGTACTTTGTCAAATGCTTTTTCCACATCTATTGAGAGTATCATATGGTTCTTGTTCTTTCTTTTATTAATGTGTTCTATCACATTGATTGATTTGCAGATGTTGAACCAACCTTGAAGCCCTGGAATAAATCCCACTTGGTCGTGGTGAATAATCCTTTTAATGTACTATTGAATCCCATTGGCTAATATTTTGGTGAGAATTTTTGCATCTGTGTACATCAAGGATATTGGTCTGTAGTTCTCTTTTTTGGTGGGGTCCTTGTCTGGTTTTGGGATCAAGGTGATGCTGGCCTCATAAAATGAGTTTGGAAGTTTTCCTTCCATTTCTATTTTTTGGAACAGTTTCAGGAGAATAGCAATTAGTTCTTCTTCAAATGTCTGGCCCTGGGCTTTTGTTTGTTTGGAGATTTTTGATGACTGTTTCAATCTCCTTACTGGTTATGGGCCTGTTCAGGTTTTCTATTTCTTCCTGGTTCAGTTGTGGTAGTTTATATGTCTCTAGGAATGCATCCATTTCTTCCAGATTGTCTAATTTGTTGGCATAGAGTTGCTCATGGTATGTTCTTATAATTGTCTGTATTTCTTTGGTGTTAGTTGTGATCTCTCCTCTTTCATTCATGATTTTATTTATTTGGGTCCTTTCTCTTTTCTTTTTGATAAGTCTGGCCAGGGGTTTATCAATCTTATTGATTCTTTCAAAGAACCAGCTCCTAGTTTCGTTGATTTGTTCTAATGTTTTTTTGGTTTCTATTTCATTGATTTCTGCTCTGATGTTTATGATTTCTCTTCTCCTGCTGGGTTTAGGGTTTCTTTCTTGTTCATTCTCCAGCTCCTTTAGGTGTAGGGTTAGGTTGTGTACTTGAGACCTTTCTTGTTTCTTGAGAAAGGCTTGTACTGCTATATATTTTCCTCTCAGGACTGCCTTTGCTGCATCCCACAGATTTTGAATGGTTGTGTTTTCATTATCATTTGTTTCCATGAATTTTTTTCAATTCTTCTTTAATTTCCTGGTTGACCCATTCATTCTTTAGAAGGATGCTGTTTAGTCTCCATGTATTTGGGTTCTTTCCAGCTTTCCTCTTGTGATTGAGTTCTAGCTTCAAAGCATTGTGGTCTGAAAATATGCAGGGAATGATCCTAATCTTTTGATACCGGTTGAGACCTGATTTAGGACCCAGGATGTGATCTATTCTGGAGAATGTTCCATGTGCACTTGAGAAGAATGTGTATTCTGTTGCTTTGGGATGAAATGTTCTGAATCTATCTGTGATGTCCATCTGGTCCAGTGTGTCATTTAAGGCCTTTATTTCCTTGTTGATCTTTTGCTTGGATGATCTGTCCATTTCAGTGAGGGGAGTGTTAAAGTCCCCTACTATTATTGTATTATTGTTGATGTGTTTCTTTGATTTTGTTATTAATTGGTTTATATAGTTGGCTGCTCCCACGTTAGGGCATAGATATTTAAAATTGTTAGATCTTCTTGTTGGACAGACCCTTTGAGTAGGATATAGTGTCCTTCCTCATCTCTTATTAATAGTCTTTGGCTTAAAATCTAATTGATCTGATATAAGGATTGCCACCCCAGCTTTATTCTGATGCCCATTAGCATGGTAAATTGTTTTCCACGCCCTCACTTTAAATCTGGAGGTGACTTCACGTCTAAAATGAGTTTCTTGTAGGCAACATATTGATGGGTTTTGTTTTTTTATCCATTTTGATACCCTGTGTCTTTTGATTGGGGCATCATTTAGCCAATTAACATTCAGGGTAACTATTGAGAGAGAGGAGTTTAGTGCCATTATTAGCCTGTAAGGTGACCGTTACTGTACATTGTCTCTGTGCCTTTCTGATCTACTACTTTTAGGCTCTCTCTTTGCTTAGAGGACCCCTTTCAATATTTCCTGTAGAGCTGGTTTGGGGTTTGCAAATTCTTTCAGTTTTTGTTTGTCCTGGAGGCTTTTTATCTCTCCTTCTGTTTTCAATGATAACCTAGCTGGATAGAGTATTCTTGGCTGCATGTTTTTCTTGTTTAGTGCTCTGAATATATCATGCCAGCTCTTTCTGGCCTGCCAGGTTTCTGTGGATAAGTCTGTTGCCAATCTAATATTTTTACCCTTGTATGTTACAGCCTTCTTTTCCCGGGCTGCTTTTAGCGTTTTCTCTTTGTCACTAAGATTTGTTAATTTTACTATTAGGTGATGGGGTGTGGACCTATTCTTGTTGACTTTGAGGGGGGTTCTCTGCACCTCCTGGATTTTGATGCTTGTTCCCTTTGTCATATTAGGGAAATTGTCTCCAATAATTCTCTCCAATAGACCTTCTGCTCCCCTCTCTCTTTCTTCTTCTTCTGGAATCCCAATTATTCTAATGTTGTTATGTCTGATGGTTTCACTTTTGTCTTGAATTATCCCCTCGTGGTCCCGTAGCTGTTTGTCCCTCTTTTGCTCAGCTTCTTTATTCTGGGTCATTTGGTCTTCTATATCACTAATTCTTTCTTCTGCCTCATTTATCCTAGCAGTGAGAGACTCCATTTTCGATTGCACCTCATTAATAGCTTTTTTGATTTCAACTTGGTTAGATTTTAGTTCTTTTATTCCTCCAGGAAGGGCTTTTATCTCCCCAGAGAGGGTTTCTCTAATATCTTCCATGCCTTTCTCAAGCCTGGATAGAACCTTCAGAATTGTCATTCTGAACTCTAGATCTGACATATTACCAATGTCTGTATTGATTAGGTCCCTAGCCTTTGGTACTGCCTCTTGTTCTTTTTTTTTGTGGTGAATTTTTCCGCCTTGTCATTTTGTCCAGATAAGAGTATATGAAGGAGCAAGTAAAACACTAAAAGGGTGGCAAAGACCCCCCCCAAAAATGCGCTTTAACCAAATCAGAAGAGACCCCAAATCATGTGAGGGAGGAAAGTGATAAAAAGAGAGTCAGAAGAAAAAAAAGAAAAAAATTTAAAAAATAAAACAAATAAAGAAAAAATATAAAAAAGAAAGAAAAAATATATAAGGTAAACTAGTTAAAAAACGTTAAAAAAGAAAAGGGTAAAAGTTTTTAAAAATTTAGCAGAAGAAGAAAGAAGAAAGAAAAATAATTGAAAAAGAAAAAAATTAAATTAACCGCAAGACTAAAGAATCATGGGGAGAAAGCCATGAGTTCCGTGCTTTGCTTTCTCCTCCTCTGGAATTCCGGGGCTGGCCTAGGTATTGAACCTGCTTTCCTTGATAGATGAACTTCATCCTGGCTGGATTTTTTGTTGATCTTCTTGGGGAGGGGCTTGTTGTAGTGACTCTCAAGTGTCTTTGCCCGAGGCATTATTGCACCGCCCTTACCGGGGGCCGGAATAAGTTATCCGCTCGGGTTCGCTTTTGGGAGCTTCTGTTCCCTGAATGCTTTCCGTAGATTTCCAGAGGATGGGAATGAAAATGGCAGCCTCCTAGTCTCCGGCCCGGAGGAGCCGAGAGCCCAGGGCTCCACTCCTCAGTGCGCCCCCAGAGAACAGCACCCAATCCCTCCCGTATCCCTGGCCTCCAGCCGCGCTCTGAGCTTACCCAGCCTGCGACCGGTTCAACATAACCCCGAACTGAGAGCTCAGTCCTCGGCTCTGTCTCTGTAGCCGGCTTCCCCGTTCTAATGCCTGCGAGCTCTGTGACACTCCGACAACCCCAATCCTTCTGTGACCCTATAGGACCTGTGGCCACGCTGACCCCGCGTGGGCTTCACCCCGGTTTAGCCTCTGAAGCAATGTCCCTCAGTGGAACAGACTTTTAAAAGTCCTGATTTTGTGCTCCATTCCTCCGCCGCTTGCCGGGAGCCAGCCCCTCCCCCCGCGGTCTATCTTCCCGTCATTTTGGATTCACTTCTCCGCCAGTCCTACCTTTCAGAAAGTGGTTGATTTTCTGTTTCTAGAATTGCTGTTCTTCTTCTTCAATCTCCCATTGGATTTGTAGGTGTTTGCAATGTTTAGATAAGCTATCTAGCTGATCTCCTGCTACCTGATGTAGTCTCAGCCTGCTACTTCTCCACCATCTTGACTCCTCCCCCTAAATCCTATATCTTTATAATAAATCCTATGTCTTATAAATCTTTTATCCTCAAGATCTTATGTCTTTAAAAATCTTGCTAACAAATACATTACCTGGTGTCTCTTGTCTTGTATTGCTTGCTATCTCTTTTTCTTTTTTTAAAGATTGTATTTATTTATTTGTCAGAAAGAGAGAACACAAGCAGGCTAAATGGCAGGCAGAGGCAGAGAGAGAAGGAGGCTCCCCACTGAGCAAGGAACCCAATCTGAGACTCGATCCCAGGACCCCGGGATCATAACCTGAGCCGAAGGCAGGGGCTTAACCGACGAAGCCACCCAGGCGTCCCTTTTTTGTTATCTCTTACCTTCGCTCCAACTTTTCTTTGTCCTTCTTTTTATGAAAAGTGAAAGTATGCAAAGTCATCTTCCCATGCCCCCTTTCCAGTGGGTTTCCTATAAGATTCAACCAATTGAAAGCATTGGCAGGAGATTGCAAAGAAAAGGAGCTTTATTTTTTCTTCCTCCCTCTGCCCCACTGCTTCTGTGGTACCCCTGGTGGCAGCAGCAGCATGGAAAATTGACTGTGGGCTCCAGGAGCAACTTTACAGTGACAGGGTCACAAGCATATTAATGGGGGTTTCAGCAAATATCAGTGGAATCCATGTTCCAGAATTTTTGCTCAGCAGCAGTCAAAGCAACTATTGCATCAATACTTCTACATCATCTAAAGCTCCTGTGTTTAGCCCAGGATTAGAGAGAGATCCTTGGTTTCTAAGTAACATTTCTTTTCCCTTTTAGTCTTTCAATATTTTGTCCTTCTTGGTTCTGCTTCTTTTGCCCTTCCAAAAGTTTTATAGACAGTTCTCTGCATTAACTCCTCTACTTGAGATATCTGGAGTGGTTCTTGCTTTGGTAACTAGACACTGATTAATATAGCTAGACCAGTTCTGCATTAGGTCCTGAGGTAATCTCTACATCCTCTCAAGTAACTATAAATCCTCTGTTAAAATTTTTGCATTGAGTGCTCACTTTGGCAGCACATATACTAAATTTTTTTTCATTGAGCTTGGATACACTCAAAACAACATATCCTATTTTTAAATATTCTTCATTTTAAATCCTCATTTTATTTTTCTCTTATTTTTATTTTATAGGTTTTGGGCATGCAATGAATAATACTGATTATTCCTGTCTGATTTCTAAGGCTCTTAGAATTAACTCAAAGATAGAAAAATGGGCATGCATTATTTAATTAAATATTGACAAATTCTATGTGGAATATGGGTATAAATCTTTGACCAAATGGGCATGTTAATATTTGACCTATAGTATGCAATTTGTGTAGCACAAGCTTTGCTGTTTATTTAACAAATAATTATTGAGCTCATCTTATAATCCTGGCAAATTTCTAAATTGAGAGGCTAATACCAGTGAACCAAACAGCCTAGATCCATAAAATGCAGAAGAGGAAATGCTAAGATGAGCATATCTGATTCCTTGTCCTAGCCCACCAAGTAGAGGAGCAAGTTGAGATTCTCCAAGGTGGGGTAACAGCGATCATAGAGAGAAACCAAGGACCAGCCAAAATCAAGCAGGAGTCCCTTTTTGGAAATACAAAGTAGAGAGTTAGAGGCTTATTTTGGCTTAAATGAGGAATGGTCTGTATGAAAATTCAAACATTATGAGAGACAAAACAGATTAAATCTTATCTTTTATTTGGATGTCAGAGTGATATTTTCTGTGAATAGCTTTTGGAAAGGAGTATCAGAAATGGTTCTAGGAACACTGAAAATAGTGACTTGCAAAATATTTAACAGCTGACATAGGTATTGACCAGTTTGAGTGGATACTGGCTGTAAACTAGCCTATGGCCATACCAAGGTGTAGTGACGAATCTTGTCACTGGGCATGGAGGAGCTGAGGGGAGAAGATCAAGGTGGAGGGTGATGAGTAATCTGGGAGATACTAAGGATGCCTGTTTACTGACACCTGGCCCAAACATAACTCTGATTCTAATTTCAGCAAATTATATCATCAAGAATCACTTTCACTTTAAAATTTAAAAGATTGCACTCAACTTTTAAATTATTTGGGAACATAGTCATGTTCCCAAACATTCTAGAAATAACTTTTTATTTGATAATGCATTAAATGTTTACTTACCTCCTTAAATGATTAGAGTTTTGAACAGGTAATGCAAGTAATCTTCAGTGTATATGCTTATGCTTATGTTAAATTATTTTAAATTTTTTATATTCTTTTATTATTCTTATAATATTTATAATACAGAGAGTGGCTCAGTCTGTTAAGTGTATGATCTTGATTTCGGCTTAGGTTATGATCTCAGGGTTGTGAGACTGAGTGCCATGTTGGGCTTCCCGTTCAGTGCAGAATCTGCTTGGATCTGTCTTTCCATTTCCCTTTGCTCCTCCCCACCAGGTGCTCTCTCTTTCTGTGTCTCTCAAATAAATAAATCTTAAAAAAAAAAAAAAGAAAGATTCTCCCTCTCCCTCTGCCCCTCCCTGCTTGCACATGTGCTCTCTCTATTAAAAAAAAGAAAAGAAAAGAAAGAAAAGAAATAATACAGCTATTGTTCTATTGCTAAATATGCTTTAGCAAAGTATTTAGATTTATTATGCAGTAAATAACAAAGACACAATTCCTTTCTAAGCCTGTTGCTAACTGATCCAGTTCAGTATTATTGTAGTTTCATGACCAGGAATCTCAACAAAGATAAATAAAATGTCAACTGCTAGATTTTTAATTAGAAAAATATGCGATAATGACATTATAGCCTCAGTATACACACATACATATGTATACCAACATATTTTAATTTTATAACCAAAGACACACAGCTTTGCATTTCATAGCTCATTTAGTATTTATTAATTTGAATTTCAGTATCTGATGACTTAATCATTAAATTTTATACTGTGATTTATGAAATAGATGTTAACTTTTGTAACCTACATTTTTAATACTTCAAATTGTGATTTTTTTAATACTTAAAAAGTTGAACTCAAGTTATAAGAACTGTAGCTATAGTACAACCATGAACAAACCTTACCTTTTAGAGGTTTCATAGAAGACTTTAAATTATCACCTGATATTCAATTGCCCAGTTGACAAGGATGAAGGGTTCAAATAAGGATGATCATATTTGAAATCAGTCTTTACAGGCTTCAGCTCTCTTCAGACAACACACTCATACTTCCAAGAAGAGAGTTTACAAGGATAACATTGACACATAGCCTGCCCATCAGTTAATTGTCTACTGTGATTTGAGTGGATAAGTTCAAGGCACACAGTGTCATTTGATGAAAATCATTGGTTTACTTGTAATGTAAATTAAGTTTTCAACATTTATCATTGAAATATGTAGTTTATATTTTGGATTTTCCCATTTTGGACCTCACCAATCCTACCAGGTATCTTCTGCCATCATGTTCCACATTTCTTTCATTAAATAAGAAAAGAAGAGGAGTGGGTCAGAAAGACTTTGAAGACTCCTGGCATTTGTGTGGGTGTGTGTCCAAAGCATCTAACTCTACTCTCACCAAAGTTTCCAGAACTACTGTAAAAAATACATAGTTATGCAGGAATTTCATTCCTAACTATTGGAACCAATATGCTATAATGTTTAAGAATATAAGCTCTGGTGTCACATATGAATTCCAATCCTCCCACTAGCTCCTATAATCTATAGAATCCAAGTAGGTTTATTAACTTTTCTCTGTGTCAATTTTCTTGATTTAAAATGGGAATTTTAATGGTCTCTAACTATAGGTGGTAATATCATTAAACGCCTGTCACAGTAAGTATATGACAGTTGTTACTATTACTTCTCACATATTGGATAACTGAATGTGAAATTCAGAAATCATCATTGTTATGACTTTATTCATCATTGTAATGACTTTATTCATCATTGTAAATGAATTCAGCTTCCTTCAGATAATCTGATTTTTTAACAGTGCAAATTGACCATAACCACCTTTGTGATTGTTACTTACTCATTTATATCTGAAACTATGGTTTAAATTTATGTATTTAAAAGGAGGAATGACACATGATTTATCAAATGAAATTAAATAAAATTGGCCTCAAATTTTTCTTTCTTTTCCTAATTCTAAGAAATAAATTGAAATATTAAAATTTAAGGCCAAGCAATGCTTCTGTTTAAAATTGTATAAATCATGTCCTGGAATAGAATGAGAATTAGAAATAAATATTATATATGCCTTTATGGTCATCTATAAATATATAAATATTTCCTTATTTAGATGCCACATGTACTGATATGTCACAGCTCTTTGAAAATGAGTGTAAGTTAGTTTTTTAATACGATATTGAGATTGTAGCATTCTTGGATCCTACTTTTCCTGAATCCATACTATAACACTTTAGGTTGAATTATGTCCCCCTCCAAAAGATATCTTGAAGTCCTAACCCCCAGTATCTCAGAATGTGATCTTATTTGAAATCAGTCTTTACAGAGGTGATCAAGTCAATAGGAGATCAATAGGGTAGGCCCTAATCCAATGTAACTAGTGTCCATAATAAAAAAAATGTATATGTGGACATAGAGACACAGGGAGATGTTTATATGATTGAGTGATTCATCTATAAACAAAAGAATGTCTGGAGCTAAGAGGAGCAAGGAGAGAGGCTGGCGACAGATTCTTCCCTAGAGCCTTCAATGGGAGCATGGCCTTGCAGACAACTAGATTTTGGACTTCTAGACTCCAAACTTGGGAGACAATCTATTTCTTTTGTTCTAAGCAACTCAGTTTATGTTACTTTGTTACTGAAGCCCTAGCAAACTACCAGAGGACCTCTGATAATATTTGGACCAAGACTAAGAAACTTTTATATCTTGTTCTACCTTGATCAGAGGGAACACGATTCTTTAGACTTTTATTCTGTTTCTAGCCAGTATCCAGCCAGCATTTAATGTAAAATTTCAAGAAAGAAAATACACTATATGTAGACTTTATGAAGATTATTTTCTCATACTGTTCTTTTCCAAAAATCCAGAACTTTAAGAAAATAATCCTATCAAGAAAGCTTTGGAAATATCTCCTGTAATCAATAATTCAACAATAGTTTATCAATTGTATTAGTTTCTTGTAACTGCTGTAACAAATTACCACAAATTTAGTCACTGACAGCAACATACATTTATTATCTTACCGTTCTGGAGGTTAGAAATCCAAAATCAGTCCCACTGAGTTCAAGTCAACATGGCAGAAGAACTGGTTCCTTCTGAAGGTTCTCGGGGAGAATTAATTTCCTTCCCTTTGCCAACTTGTAGAGACCACCCACGTTTTGGGAGTATCCACTTTCTTCCATCTTCAAATTCAGCAGCAGAGCACCTTCTAACCTTTCTCTACTCTTTGCTTCGTTGCCTTATCATATTTACTGTCTTCAAACCCTACCTCTCTGTTATATATATGAGTCCTTGTGATTACATACCCCTAGATAATCCAGATTAATATTCCATCTCAAGATTCTTAACTTACTCATATCTTCAAAATTCTTCTTGCCAGGTAAGATAACATATTCACAGATTCTGGGGATTAGGAGGTACATATCTTTGAAGCACCATTTTTTAGTGTACCACACAAGTAAATATTATTTTTGCAAAATATGTTGGTCTAAATATCAACTAAATCTTAAGAGAAGTTTTTTTGTTCTTTTAATTTCATTTTTTAAAATATTGTACTTATTTATTTGACAGAGAGAGATAGCAAGAGAGAGAATACAGTAGGGGGAGAGGGAGAGGGAGAAGCAGGCTTCCCACTGAGCAGGGAGCCTGATGTGAGGTCCATCCCAGACCCTGGGATCATGACCTGAGCCAACGGCAGATGCTTAATGACTGAGCCACCCAGGTACCTAGAGGAATTTTTTTAAGCTGATTTTCTGAAACTACTCCTATAGAAGCAACTGGGGGGGAAAAAAAAAACCTTGCATATTTAATAACTGTTTTGTTTTTTCCCTTATTCCTTTCATTTATTCAGGAAATATTTATCAAACATCTGCTATGTTCCAAGCAGTGTTTAGTGTTTCTTCCTCATGGGGCTTCTATCCTAGTAGAGGAGGGAGGCTCTACTAAGTTAACAAATAAATACTATAGTTTCAGATCCTGAGAAGCACTATAAGGTAGAAAACAAAGTTGAGTCAATGAACTTATAATGATAGGCTACTGTGTGACTAGAATTTCCCTGCAGAAAGTGATATTTTACAGTCTTGAATTAAATAAGGGAGGAAGCACAATGAATACTTGGGTGTAGATTTTTGGGAGGAGGAAAATTTATGTTTGGAGGCTATTTGCATCAAAAGCATACTGTTCCTCAGTGAATAAGATTCCATCTTATATCTTAAAAAAAATAAGGAATTTATCTTAATCAGTTGGCCTGCTAAATATCATTTAAAGTATCCTGATGCAAAATAACAAATGATGATGCTCTCTAACATGTACTATGTGGCAATAGATTCACTTAGAGTAAATCACTTTGGATGAAGTGAGCTCCACAATTCTAAAAAGGGGTGGAGCTCAGCTTCATTCAATTCGTTACTCACTGAGGTGAGGGTCAGATTCAGAAGCATGTGACGAAGTCTAAAAAATTCTCTCTCTCTGTATCATGTAGGTAGGTGGGTACATAGGTAGATAGATAATAAATGGATAGATAGATGATAGGCAGCTAGATAGGTAAGTAGAAATAATTTCTATATTTAGAAGGGTAGGTTGTTGACTTATTCTTCTACATGGAGAAGGAAAGTTAATTGTATACAAAAGCTCATATTTTTATTATTCAACTATTGATTGACAGATAGCTGTAGTATATTAGATCTTACAAAACTAATATATATCTGGTTTGATATAGAGGCACTCAAATAAACCAAGACTTTAAATTACATTCTAAGGGTTGTCTTGTTGGCTCAGCCAGTAAAGCATACAGCTCTTGATTTCAGGGTCATGAGTTCAAGCCCTACATTGGGCATGGAGCCTACTTTAAAAAATAATAAAATTAGATAAAATGAAATAAATAAATTATATGCTTTATCACTTTGGAAAGTAAGGATTAGCAAAAGGCCTGAAATCCATTCTCTCTTTGTAGAATTATTCCAGCAAAGAAAAAGAAAAAATGCAACCTGGTCAAATTACCTGGCAACATTCTAATGGTATGCACTCATGGAAAAATCACTAACTTTGAAATTATATTACCAGAATGTATTTGGTCTTTTTAGATTTTCTGTGGTAAACAAACTTCATATCTGTGCATTTATTTAATGTATTATCTGGTACATTAGTATCAGAGCATAAAATGAAGATGGTTGAGGTAGACAAAATAATGCTCCCCCAAAAAGATGTCCACGTATTAGTCCCTCACTGGAATCTGTGAATATGTTACCTTAGAAGACAATAGAGGAATTAAGGTTCTAGATAGCATTCAGGTTCCTAATCATTTGACCTCCAAATAGGGAAATTATCCTGGATTATCTGTGCATACCCAATGTAATCTCAAGGAAGGGTAATTGTAAGGAAACATGGAAGAAAGAGGCAAAAACGAGAGAGTGATAAAATGTGAGAACTCAGTTCTGTTTGAGCATTTGAACATGGAAGAAGGAGATTACACGCCCCCAAAATGCTACTGACTTCTAGAACCTGGAAAAAGCAAGAACACGGATTTTTCCTTAGAGCCTCTAGAAAGGAATGCAGTCCTGCCAACACCTTGGCTTTTAACCCAGTGAGACCCACGTTGGACTTGTAATGTACAGAACTGTAAGATAATGAAGTGGTGCTTTTTTAATCCACAAAGTCTGTGGAGACTTGTTACAGCATCCATAGAAAGGAGCATAATATTTCATGATCAAAATAGCTATTTTGTATAGGTGATAATACATATGCTCCTTAAAGAATTCATTTGTTATATCAAATATAGTCAGGCTATGTCCCAATGCAGCAAAGGAGTAGTACCTGAAGAGCTCTGTTGGTGGTCCAATACTTTTTACTTGCATCTTTGAAACCAGTAGTAAAATGTGATATTATGTAAACTCTTATTTCTTTGGGTCTGATTTAGCATACCATTTCCTTGTATTTTCTCATTACCTATTTTTTTCTAAATAAGAACCGTTAATGATATATTATTATCCAATTCATGAAGTATTTATTTCACAGATGCCATGTCCCAGTACAGAATTAGATAGTATGTAAATATGTAACAAATGAATGAACTAATTACTACATCAAGGAACTTACTGGAATTGAAATGTGAATCATTTCAATTACAACCATACAGATATCAGAGCATCATTTGAGTAAAGTTGTTTTCCCTCTGTGCAAGAGTCAAAAGTATTCTTGTTACTTTGTTCCCATATTTATAAAATTCCTGTATCTATACAGCAATGTTGGGCAACTTGGAATCCTGTTACTGAAAAAATATTAATCATCTCAGAAAAGTGGTCCAAACAGGGGGAAAAATGCTAAGATAATGGTTGCATTGATCTTCTGTGAGCCTGTGAGAATTTTATACATAGTAGGTCTTGAAGAACTTTTTGTTGAGAGTAATTGAGTCATCACTGAAGCCAGATAGAGAAAAAAATTAAGTCTGATTCATTGTGCTCTGCTTCTGTCCTTTCTATCAGTGTAGCAAGAATAAAGCCAACTCGGGGCGCCTGGGTGGCTCAGTGGGTTAAGCCTCTGCCTTCGGCTCAGGTCATGATCTCAGGGTCCTGGGATCGAGCCCCGAATCAGTCTCTCTGCTCAGCAGCGAGCCTGCTTCCCTTTCTCTCTCTCTCTGCCTGCCTCTCTGTCTACTTGTGATATCTCTCTGTCGGATAAATAAATGAAATCTTTAAAAAAAAAAAAAAGAATAAAGCCAACTCAAAGCCTGGTCAAGAATAAATAAATACAAGATCTAGATCATTACTATAACAGGGGGAAAAAATCAGAAAATCTGGTTTAGACATTGCTGTTATACTTCAGTATGTTACTGTTGCTTCGGTTTTGAATAATAGATTTTACTTTGTGAAACTACAAACATAATCAATTTAAAAATCTAGGTTGTAAAAGCAAGGAGAAAAAAATGCAAAAATTAAAATCTCCAAATTGAGGAAGTTGGAATTATCTAAGAGCACTGGCAAGATCTGCGATTAATGTCTGATTAAATTTTATAGACTAGAACTGAAAACAAGTCAAATAATTAACAGATTGATGTATATAATATAATGATTACTTAATGTAAGTAAATATTACCTAAAAGTGAAAGTATTTCACAAGTGTGCCAAATTGTATTATATCAACTCAGAGCTCTATTATTTTAATGTCTATTATTCTTATTGTTACAGTTTCACTTGAAAAATAAAAGCTCTTTTGGTATAAATGCCCTAAGGAAAAGGTACTTTGAAGTAAGAATGATAATAATAATAATATAATAGCTAATATTTATCAAGGGCTTACTATATGTCAGGCCCTACATGCTTTCTGACTATATACATTATGTCATTTATACTTTTCAACAACCTGATGAGGTCAGTCTTTTATAGCCCTTATTTAATATATGGGGAAATTAAAATAAAAAGAAATTAGGTTCTTGCCCTGATAATATAGGCAATACCTAGGAAACTTCAAATTGCCTCACCTGTGCTTTGCCTATGACATAGTACATGCTTTTAGCAACAACCTAGATAGCTTCTCACTTTTACTTTCTCCCTTATTTACCTGTTCTGACCATCTAGAAAATGCGAGTTCACTGAAGATTCATATCAAGGGTCATTACCTATCAGAATGTTTCTCTGCCTTTTCCAGGCATAATCCCATGCATCATCCTTTTGCAGATCTATAGAGTACATTAAAAAAATTGTTTAAATCTAAGCTTTCAATAGGTGAAAATATTATTTTATAGAAGAAGGTCTTTCATGAACTGATAAGTATAGGATTACTGATCATTTGCAATTTATAACCAGAATTGGAATAGCCAAACTTTACTTAATGAATGAGCATTGAACATCTTTAATAATTTTAAGGAATTCTTTCCAGGCACCAAAATGCGTCCAGAAATACATGAATATAATGAATGTCCAGATACTTAGGTTTGGTTTCTGTACTTACTCATCATTCTAACTTTTTTGAGAATGCTGCAGTTCACACGTCCCTTACTCTTTCTTCTTCATTTGCAGTATGCTAACTCAGAACTGCCTCACCGCCACCCGCTCCTTTTCTCTATCTCTCCCAACCCTCCCCATCGCTGTCTCTCTTTCTCTCTTCATACCTTTCCCTGTCCCAGAGGTTCACTAACAATTTGCTTTCCTAAGCAAATTGTTAAAAGATTAAATTTGTCTTCAGCATATTTTCTCCCATAACCCACACTAAGTAACATATCGCCCTTGTAGTTCACTCCAGCCACTAGTGAAATGTCAAGGTTGAAAGTATAAACTCATTAGTGTATTTAATTTACAGGTATCCTAAGAGTACTAAGAAATCACATTCATCACAATTGATGATTCCCAGTGATGGTCAGCAGTAAGCAACTCTAGCAAGTCTTGGTGAGTATGCCTGGCTCAAAGATCAATTTCACAGAGGAAGTTTTAAGCATGTGAAGTTATATTAATATGTGAAGTGATACAAGGCTAATTCAGATAAAATGAAAATATGTTGCACGTGCTGAGGTATTCTTATGAATAAGTAGGAAGGTGGCATGTCATCATTGAAGGACTGTACTTTCCTGATACATGGTTACTTTAATGCATACCCTGGGATCTTTAGAACATGGGCTATGCCTGGTTGCTATTGTCACATCCAAACTGTGAATGATTAGACCCAGAGCAGTCCACAAAAGTGAAAATCAGATGAAGTAGGTCCATTTATCAGACTATTCTGGACCATTTTCTATGAAAGGCAGTGTTTTGGTTGTTTATAATGATTGTGGTTACCAACAAATGATAGCCTTTTATGCCAAAGTATAACCAGTTCCTGACATACTTTAAGCATTTCCAGCCAGAATGTTTATTATCATCAGAGATATGCTCAAATACCTTAGTACCTCTTCACTGATTACTTATTCTCCGCCTCCTGTGTCCTAGCATGATATTATGACTTTGGGAAATCCTCATTTTCCTTTAGATTATAATGTGATGGCAAAGGCAGAATGCAATGTCCTCAAGAGGATATCTGATACACTTGAAATAATTAATACTATGTGATATTTCAGTACATTACTGAGAATCTAAATAATGCCTGAGAAGTGTCTTTAACAAGTTATTCATCATTATTAAAAATTATGAACAACTTTCCTAACTTGATTCTTTTTAAATTAAATCATTTTAATTGCTTCCCTCAAAACTTTTCAACTTAATTATCAGGGTCATTAACATGCCCACTCAGAAAATTTCATTAGTACAACTGAAAATCAGAGCAGAGTTTGAGGGTAAGAGATGCATTTTATTAACATTATGCTATAACTGTTTTATACAATGTAGTAACTGCAGGGAAGTTGTTGCTTAGAACTGGAACAAATATTCAATTGCCTTGTTGGAATTTAGCTCCCTAAACTCAGGCTGAAATTTGCAGGTGCTTAAAGTGACTTTAGATCTAACTCCCTTCAAAGATGTCTTTATGTAAAGTTGGATACTTCAGCTTAACAGAATGCTTTTTATGACATGTGGAATAATATAAAATAGTAATAACATAGCAACTGTGGCTTTGGAAACCTATCCCATAGGAATATATATATATATATATATATATATATATATATATATTACATGATATATATATCATGTAATATCAAATCATATAACTGAACATGAGGTGAAGAAAATATCAAAAAAGGGACAAATCATCAAAATGTATTTTTAAAGGTATTGGGTTATATATTAGTTTCCTAGAGCTGCCATAAGAAAGAACCACAAACAGAGTGACTTAGAACAACAGAAATTTATTGCCTCATTGTTCTGGAGCTAAAAGCCTGAAATCAAGCTGTCAGCAGACCTGTGCTTCCTCTGAAACCTGTCAGGGAATGATCCTTCCCTATGTCTTCCAGTTTCTGCTGGCCTCTGGTGTTCCTCAGCTCTGTGGCAGTGTACCTCCTGTCGTCATGTGACGTTCTATGTCTCTTCACATAATCTTCCCTTAGTGCATGTCTATCTCTGTGTGCCAGCTTCTGCTTTTTATAAGGACACTGGTCATATTGAGTTAGGATTCACTTTAATTACCTCATTTTAACTGCAATATCTCTGTAAAGACTCTATTTCCAAATAAGGTCATGTTCTCAGGTACTGGGAATTACACCTTCAATATATCTATTTTTAAGAGCTATACAATTCAACCTATAACAGATTACAAATATTTTCACTTTAATTCGGAAAATTTCCAGGATTCCTCCTTAAAAGCTTCAGCACTTTACCTTTTTGTGACACAAAGCATTATCAGGTTCCATTGATATGACATTTCTGCTTTTTGTGAAGTATTAGAATTCCTTCTGATCATAGCTAAAAGATTTATTATACCTAGCTTTGTTCCATAGATAAGGTTTGAGGAAATATAGAATTATATGATAATGATTTATTAGGACTAAATCATAATACTTGTTTTATGTAAGTCCCTGTTTAAAAGAGGGCAAATAAATTACTGCTGCCTAAGAATTTTGCTCAACATAAATTGCTGCTTTCCACATTAGATCGTTTTTCAAATACTTTCACAAACCAGTGTTTTCCTTTCAGTTCCAATATCTACGATGCTATTCTAGCTGTATTTCTGGATAACTGTAAAGATTCCAAGGAACAAGAATTAGCGTATTTAACATACCAATGTTTAGGTGCTTGTGGAAAATTGTCATTTTACTTTCTTTGCCAGTGAAGCATCATACTAAGTATGGGGATTAGCACTTATTCAGGTGTTATTTTCTAAGCACTAATGTCAGATCACTAACCTGGGCCCTTCCATATTGGGATTTTCAAAACAGCAATTTGACCTTTAAATTTCAGTAAAAATAGCATGCAGCTCTTATTAATAAATAAATGGGGAAGTGTTTTTGTTTGTTTGTTTGGGTTTTTTTTTTTTTAGTGTCTTTTGAGTTTTCTCATGAAAGAAAAGGTCACAGTTAGGTTGCTGGGAAACTGGCTCTATGATGGCATTATGCTTACCATGAAGTATGGTTATTAAGGAGTACGCTTGGGATCAGCACTCCACAAAAATGGGGGAGAAGTTAGGACTGAGCAGAGGGAGTGGTTGAACTGTGATCAGATCCAAGACAATCTTGGTTAACCCTGTGAAAAGGTAGAGTAGCCTTTCACTGTTGCTCCTCTTTGGGCTACATTGGCCAGACTACTATAATCTCTAAGAACACTCATCAGATGTGAGCCATCAGGAGAAAGGGGGCCATCTTGGTGATATAACCTTCTCCAGCTGAGGTGATTATAAAGGAGCTAATAGCTGACAGATACGACCTAGAGTCCACTCAACAACTGGAGCATCAAGTCTTTCCTTCTTTGCTGGACCATCCAGATAACACTATACAGTGTGCACCAAAGGGAAAAGAATCATAATAATTTTAAGTTGTGCTTTCAACCATGCTTTTGCTGGCTATGCACCAATAACATATACATCTAGGAAAAAATTAAAGTTATATTCATTACATTACAATTTTTAAAAGTAAGCTTATATTTTCATTTCTGCTTTACTTATTCATTTTGGGGGGATACCATATAGCTAAACATTCTTCCCCTCTGTTAAAACTTGAATTAAAGAATAAGAGTACAAAGGTATTTCAACTCAAAACTGCTAAATCTTATAAATGAGGCCATCATCCTGATCTAATGTCTTTTAATGTAAAGAAATGTGTGCATGTATGAGAAACAGAGAGACAGAGGGACATGTATGTGGTCCTGTTTCCTGGGGACATGAAACCCCAAGAATAACATTATGTTACTAAACACTTCACATTTGTCTTTGCTATTGCCAGAGAAAATGTGATAGACAAATGTGGGTGCTCTTCTCGTGTTCCTCATAGTGTCCTTGAATTCTCTATAAATCAAACAGTGTCTTGGGGTCAGAAAGTCCACATCCATTGTATTTGTTGAGATTTCCATCCTGAGCATGCATAATGCCTTTTTTAAAAAAATGAAAAGAGGAGAGAGTCAAGATGGCGGAGATGTAGCAGGCTGAGACTACATCAGGTAACAGGAGATCAGCTCGATAGCTTATCTAAACATTGCAAATGCCTACAAATCCAACGGGAGATCAAAGAGAAGAACAGAAATTCTAGAAACAGAAAATCAACCACTTTCTGAAAGGTAGGACTGGTGGAGAAGTGAATCCAAAACGACGGGAAGATAGACCACGGGGGGAGGGATCAGGACTTTTAAAAGTCTGTTCCACTGAGGGACATTGCTCCAGAGGCTAAACTGGGATGAAGCCCCCGCAGGGTCAGCGTGGCCCCAGGTCCCGCAGGGTCACAGAAGGATCGGGGGTGTTGGAGTGTCACAGAGCTCGCAGGTGTTAGAACGGAGAAGCCGGCTACAGAGAAAGAGCCAAGGACTGAACTCTCAGCTCAGGGTTACCTTGAACCGGTCATGGGCTGGGTGAGCTCAGAGTGTGGCTGGAGGCTGGGGATATAGGAGTGATTGGGTGCTGTCCTCTGGGGGCGCACTGAAGAGTGGGGCCCCGGGCTCTCGGCTCCTCTGGGCCGGAGACTGGGAGGCTGCCATTTTCATTCCCGTCCTCTGGAACTCTACAGAAAGCGTTCAGGGAACAGAAGGTCCCGAAAGCGAACCCGAGCCGATTACTTAGTCCGGTCCCCGGTAAGGGCGGTGCAATAACGCCTCGGGCAAAGACACTTGAGAGTCACTACAACAGGCCCCTCCCCCAGAAGATCAACAAAATATCCAGCCAGGACGAAGTTCATCTATCAAGGAAAGCAGGTTCAATACCTAGGACACCAGCGGAATTCCAGAGGAGGAGAAAGCAAAGCACGGAACTCATGGCCTACTCCCCATGATTCTTCAGTTTTGCGATTAATTCATTTTTTTTTCAATTTTCCTTTCTTTCTTTTTTCTTCTTCTGCTAAATTTTTTTAAAAAACTTCTACCCTTTTCTTTTTTAACGTTTTTTGACTAGTTTACCTAAAATATATATTTTTTCTTTCTTTTTTATATTTTTTCTTTATTTGTTTATTTATTGTTTTATTTATTGTTTGTTTATTTGTTTATTTATTTTTTAAATTTTTTTCTTTTTTTTTTTCTGATCCTTTTTTTAATCCCCTTTCTCCCCCCCCCCCCCCCCACAATTTGGGATCTCTTCTGATTTGATTACAGTGCATTTTTCTGGGGTCTTTGCCACCCTTTTAGTATTTTATTTGATCCTTCATATCCTCTTATCTAGACAAAATGACAAGGCAGAAAAAGTCACCACAAACAAAAGAACAAGAGGCAGTACCAAAGGCTAGGGACCTAATCAACATAGACATTGGTAATATGTCAGATCAAGAGTTCAGAATGACGATTCTGAAGGTTCTAGCCTGGCTCGAAAAAGGCATGGAAGATATTAGAGAAACCCTCTCTGGAGAGATAAAAGCCCTTTCTGGAGGAATAAAAGAACTAAAATCTAACCAAGTTGAAGTCAAAAAAGCTATTAATGAGGTGCAGGGACGCCTGGGTGGCTCAGTGGGTTAAGCCGCTGTCTTTGGCTCAGGTCATGATCTCAGGGTCCTGGGATCGAGCCCTGCATAGAGCTCTCTGCTCAGCAGGGAGCCTGCTTCCCCGCCCCCTCTCTCTGGGGCGCCCAGGTGGCTCAATGGATAAAGCCTCTGCCTTCAGCTCAGGTCATGATCCTGGAGTCCTGGGATTGAGCCCCACATTGGGCTCTCTGCTCTGTGGGAAGCCTGCTTCCTCCTCTCTCTCTGCCTGCCTCTCTGCCTACTTGTGATCTCTGTCTGTCAAATAAATAAAAAAAAAATCTTAAAAAAAATTTAATGAGGTGCAAACAAAAATGGAGTCTCTCACTGCTATGATAAATGAGGCAGAAGAAAGAATTAGTGATATAGAAGACCAAATGACACAGAATAAAGAAGCTGAGCAAAACAGGGACAAACAGCTACTGGACCATGAGGGGAGAATTCAAGAGAAAAGTGAAACCGTCAGACGTAACAACATTAGAATAATTGGGATTCCAGAAGAAGAAGAAAGAGAGAGGGGAGCAGAAAGTCTATTGGAGAGAATTATTGGAGACAATTTCCCTAATATGGCAAAAGGAACAAGCATCAAAATCCAGGAGGTGCAGAGAACCCCCATCAAAATCAACAAGAATAGCTCCACAACCCATCACCTAATAGTAAAATTAACAAGTCTTAGTGATAAAGAGAAAATCCTGAAAGCAGCCCGGGAAAAGAAGTCTGTAATATACAAGGGTAAAAATATTAGATTGGCAGCAGACTTATCCACAGAAACCTGGCAGGCCAGAAAGAGCTGGCATGATATATTCAGAGCACTAAACGAGAAAAACATGCAGCCAAGAATACTCTATCCAGCTAGGCTATCATTGAAAATAGAAGGAGAGATCAAAAGCTTCCAGGACAAACAAAAACTGAGAGAATTTGCAAACACCAACCAGCTCTACCGGAAATATTGAAAGGGGTCCTCTAAGCAAAGAGAGAGCCTAAAAGTAGTAGATCAGAAAGGTACAGAGACAATATACAGTAACAGTCACCATACAGGCAATAGAATGGCAATAAATTCATCTCTCTCAATAGTTACCCTGAATGTTAATGGGCTAAATGATGCCCCAATCAAAAGACACAGGGTATCAGAATGGATAAAAAAAAAAAAAAAACCATCAATATATTGCCTACAAGAAACTCATTTTAGACACGAAGTCACCTCCAGATTTAAAGTGAGGGGGTGGAAAACAATTTACCATGCTAATGGGCATCAGAATAAAGCTGGGGTGGCAATCCTTATATCAGATCAATTAGATTTTAAGCCAAAGACTATAATAAGAAATGAGGAAGGAAACTACATCACACTCAAAGGGTCTGTCCAACAAGATCTAACAATTTTAAATATCTATGCCCCTAACGTGGGAACAGCCAACTATATAAACAAATTAATAAAAAAATCAAAGAAATACATCAATAATAATACAATAATAGTAGGGGACTTTAACACTCCCCTCACTGAAATGGACACATCATCCAAGCAAAAGATCAAGGAAATAAAGGCCTTAAATGACACACTGGACCAGATGGACATCACAGATATATTCAGAACATTTCATCCCAAAGCAACAGAATACACATTCTTCTCTAGTGCACATGGAACATTCTCCAGAATAGATCACATCCTGGGTCCTAAATCAGGTCTCAACCGGTATCAAAAGATTAAGATCATTCCCTGCATATTTTCAGACCACAATGCTCTGAAGCTAGAACTCAATCACAAGAGGAAAGCTGGAAAGAACCCAAATACATGGAGACTAAACAGCATCCTTCTAAAGAATGAATGGATCAACCAGGAAATTAAAGAAAATTGAAAAAATTCATGGAAACAAATATTAATGAAAACACAACGGTTCAAAATCTGTGGGACACAGCAAAGGCAGTCCTGAGAGGAAAATATATAGCAGTACAAGCCTTTTTCAAGAAACAAGAAAGGCCTCAAGTACACAACCTAGCCCTACACCTAAAGGAGCTGGAGAATGAACAAGAAAGAAACCCTAAACCCAGGAGGAGAAGAGAAATCATAAAGATCAGAGCAGAAATCAATGAAATAGAAACCAAAAAAACATTAGAACAAATCAATGAAACTAGGAGCTGGTTCTTTGAAAGAATCAATAAGATTGATAAACCCCTGGCCAGACTTATCAAAAAGAAAAGAGAAAGGACCCAAATAAATAAAATCATGAATGAAAGAGGAGAGATCACAACTAACACCAAAGAAATACAGACAATTATAACAACATACTATGAGCAACTCTACGCCAACAAATTTGACAATCTGGAAGAAATGGATGCATTCCTAGAGACATATAAACTACCACAACTGAACCAGGAAGAAATAGAAAACCTGAACAGGCCCATAACCAGTAAGGAGATTGAAAGAGTCATCAAAAATCTCCAAACAAACAAAAGCCCAGGGCCAGACGTCTTCCCAGGGGAATGCTACCAGACATTTAAAGAACTAATTGCTATTCTCCTGAAACTGTTCCAAAAAATAGAAATGGAAGGAAAATGTCCAAACTCATTTTATGAGGCCAGCATCACCTTGATCCCAAAACCAGACAAGGACCCCACCAAAAAAGAGAACTACAGACCAATATCCTTGATGTACACAGATGCAAATATTCTCACCAAAATACTAGCCAATGGGATTCAACAGTATATTAAAAGGATTATTCACCACGACCAAGTGGGATTTATTCCAGGGCTGCAACGTTGATTCAACATCCGCAAATCAATCAGTGTGATACAACACATTAATAAAAGAAAGAACAAGAACCATATGATACTCTCAATAGATGCTGAAAAAGCATTTGACAAAGTACAGCATCCCTTCCTGATCAGAACTCTTCAAAGTGTAGTGATAGAGGACACATACCTCCATATTATCAAAGCCATCTATGGAAAAAACCACCACAAATATCATTCTCAATGGAGAAAAACTGAAAGCTTTTCCGTTAAGGTCAGGAACATGGCAGGGATGTCCATTATCACCACTGCTATTCAACATAGTACTAGAAGTCCTAGCCTCGGCAGTCAGACAACAAAAAGAAATTAACGTCATCCAAATCAGCAAAGAAGAATTCAAACCATCAATCTTCGCAGATGATATGATACTCTATGTGGAAAACCCAAAAGACTCCCCACCAAAACTGCTAGAACTTGTACAGGAATTCAGTAAAGTGTCAGGATATAAAATCAATGCACAGAAATCAGTTGCATTTCTCTACACCAACAACAAGACAGAAGAAAGAGAAATTCAGGAGTCAATCCCTTTTACAATTGCACCAAAAACTATAAGATACCTAGGAATAAACCTAACCAAAGAGGCTAAGAATCTATATGCAGAAAACTATAAAGTACTCATGAAAGAAATTGAGGAAGACACAAAGAAATGGAAAGATGTTCCATGCTCCTGGATTGGAAGAATAAATATTGTGAAAATGTCTATGCTACCTAAAGCAATCTACACATTTAATGCAATCCCTATCAAAATCCCATCCATTTTTTTCAAAGAAATGGAACAAATAATCCTAACATTTATATGGAACCAGAAAAGACCTCGAATAGCCAAAGGAATACTGAAAAAGAAAGCCAAAGTGGGTGGCCTCACAATTCCGGACTTCAAAATCTATTACAAAGCTGTCATCATCAAGACTGCATGGTACTGGCACAAAAACAGACACATAGATCAAAGGAACAGAATAGAGATAGAGAGCCCAGAAATAGACTCTCAACTCTGTGGTCAACTAATCTTTGACAAAGCAGGAAAGAATGTCCAATGGAAAAAAGACAGCCTCTTCAATAAATGGTGCTGGGAAAATTGGACAGCCACATGCAGAAAAAGAAATTGGACCACTTCCTTACACCACAGACGAAAATAGACTCAAAATGGATGAAGAACCTCAATGTGAGAAAGAAATCCATCAAAATCCTTGAGGAGAACACAGGCAGCAACCTCTTTGACCTCAGCCACAGCATCTTCCTAGGAACTTTGGTAAAGGCAAGGGAAGCAAGGGCAAAAATGAACTATTGGGATTTCATCAAGATCAAAAGCTTTTGCACAGCAAAGGAAACAGTTAACAAACCAAAAGACAACTGACAGAATAGGAGAAGATATTTGCAAACGACATATCAGATAAAGGGCTAGTGTCCAAAATCTATAAGGAACTTTGCAAACTCAACACCCAAAGAACAAACAATCCAATCAAGAAATGGGCAGAGGACATGAACCCACATTTCTGCAAAGAAGACATCCAGATGGCCAACAGACACATGAAAAAGTGCTCCAAATCACTCGGCATCAGGGAAATACAAATCAAAACCACAATGAGATATCACCTCACACCAGTCAGAATGGCTAAAATTAACAAGTCAGGAAATGAGAGATGCTGGCAAGGATGCAGAGAAAGGGGAACCCTCCTACACTGTTGGTGGGAATGCAAGCTGGTGCAACCACTCTGGAAAACAGCATGGAGGTTCCTCAAAATGTTGAAAATAGAACTACTCTATGACCCAGCAATTGCACTACTGGGTATTTACCCTAAAGATAAAAACATAGTGATCCGAAGGGGCACGTGCACCCGAATGTTTATAGCAGCAATGTCTACAATAGCCAAACTAAGGAAAGAACCTAGATGTCCATCAACAGATGAATGGATAAAGAAGAAGTGGTATATATACACAATGGAATACTATGCAGCCATCAAAAGAAATGAAATCTTGCCATTTGCGATGACGTGGATGGAACTAGAGGGTATCATGCTTAGTGAAATAAGTCCACTGGAGAAAGACCACTATCATATGATCTCCCTGATATGAGGACATGGAGATGCAACATGGGGGCTTAGGGGAATAGGAGAAGAATAAATGAAACAAGATGGGATTGGGAGGGAGACAAACCATAAGTGACTCTTAATCTCACAAAACAAACTGGGGTTTGCTGGGGGGAGGTGTGCTTGGGAGATGCGGAAGGGGCTTATGGACATTGGGGAGGGTATGTGCTATGGTGAGTGCTGTGAAGTGTGTAAACTGGTGATTCACAGACCTGTACCCCTGGGGTTAAAAATACATTATATGTTTATAAAAAAAATAAGAAATAAATTTTTAAAAAAAAGAAAAGAAAAGAGAAATAGTAAACTTTCAGTTTTTGTCAGCACAATCATTCTGAATTGTGGTAGATAGAATAAGAGACAGAAGAACACAACTGGTTTACCAAATAAAAGGGAACTGATTTTTAGAGGAAAATAGATGCTTTAACTTAGGAATCCACAGTCTTGATAGGAGAGTCTTCAAAAGAGTGCAAACTGTAACCCTATTGCCAGCTATCATTTTCCATGTCACATTTGTTTCTAAATGCCTAAGAGTAAATCTGGTCAGTCCTAACTACATACTGCTAATATATGATGTCTGCTTAGTATTGATCTTTTTCTATTCTGAGGTTCAGTTAAATTAACTTTATAACATCTCCTGAAATATTACAAAATTTTCCATTCCAATCAAGTTAGTTAAATTGCCTGTTTGGATTATTGAAAGAGTTTTCGTTCTGGTTTCCCCATACCTCTCCCACTCAAAATCAAAACAGTTAGTATAATTTTCCAAACATGCCGCTGTGTTTGAATCATATATCTACTCAAAAAACTCGATGTACCCCAGTGCATATAAAATTAAGTGGAACTTCATCGTGAATTCAAGGTAATTCATAAGATAGTTGCAGTCCATGTTTATGTTCTGAATTTACTCTACTCTTACTGATGTCCCCTATTAACTTCCACATGAATGAGCTAAGTTAAACAAAACATAATTAAACTCCAGGATCTTAATTAGAAGTCCATATGATACCTTCCTCCCCACTCCCATGTTGACAGATAAATGACTAAATTTTAATATTTCCCTTTATTCCAGTGTTCTAAAATTTTTATCACAATAATTACTTATATTTTATTGAGACTCTCTAAGTATACATTTTCTTCTTTCCTCCCTTCCTTTTACACCTTTTCTTTTTGTTATACATCTCAGTCTCCTGAGGAGTTCTTACAAGTTCACAACTTCATCCTCAGAATATGGAGAACAATATTTAATAGTGTATTCCTGGATGAATTTGACTTGTAAATACCACAGTTATAAGATGACTTTATGCATTCAACATGCTCTTCACTCTTCTATAATTTATTTTGCTTACTTTTAAAAATGATACAGTAACTTTCTGAATTGGTATTCAGATACACACCTATATTTATTTCACAATTTAAATTTTAGGTTTAAAAATTATCTCATTCAGTATGTCAGTCTGGCAGTAATCACTCTGTTTCACCATTCTATCATTTGAGCAGACTGTTTGAACTTTATACATAAATATGATCTTCCTGTCTGCTTATGTTGGAAATTCTAATTCTATTTTTTAAAATTCTTTGGTTCCAACAAAACCTTAGCTGGTATTTTAGACAACTGAACTGATAATTAGGGAAATTTCTTTTTTTCTAAATTTCTCATAGTATAATATTTTAAAAAAAACACATGATAACAATTATGAAATTTATTTTAAGTAATTATAACAGAAAATTGAGATTCAACATAATTGTAAAGAAGAATATAGAGCAAATGTAACAGAAACCATTGTCAAATCTAAAAATTTATAAAACTTTCCTCAGATAAACACCAAAAAGAAGGATAAGAAACAGTCTACAAGTACTCAGGCAGGGAAGAAAGAGTAACTTATCTGCAAAGAGACAAAATTAAGCTGACTACAGACTTCTCAGCAACTCTCAAGGTTAAATGGCAGCAGAGAAATATTATGCAAATTTTGAAAGAAAAAACATTATAAAGAATTTTTTATATATCCATGCTATCTTTCTTGGGTAAAGACAATAGAAAGACATTTTCAGTTATACAGGAATTTTAAAATATGCATAAATCTTCTTTTAAAAGTACTTTAACTTTGATGACCAGTAAACTGAAATATTGAATAAAATTAAGAATCCAAGAACACAAAAATTATGCATACAGTATCGACTACAAGCACCCAAACCAAATAAGCATAATATAGATATCTATGCTATTATTGCTTATCTAGTTACAAAAGTTGAATGCCATGTTAAAAATCAATTATTGAAACAGAAAAATATAATTTTATTTTTTTTAAGATTTTGCTTATTTATTTGACAGACAGAGATCTCAAGTAGGCAGAGAGGCAGGTGGGGGTGGAGGGGAGAAGCACCCTCCCCACTGAGCAGAGAGCCCAATGTGGGGCTCAATCCCAGAATCCTGAGATCACAACCCAAGCTGAAGGCAGAGGCTTAACCCACTGAGCCACCCAGAAGCCCCAGAAAAAATCTAAATTTAAAAGTATACACCATTCATACCTATTGGGAAGTAGAGTCAAGAGAAATGAGTAAGATAAGAATAAATAGTACCAAAATATAGTACCAAAATTGTGGGAGAAAGGAGAGCACTCAAAACACTGTGGCCAGCTCAAAAGGATGTAACTCTTATAACCCAAGTTTATGATTCCCCACAAAAACGTAAGTTAGAGAAGCCCTTAATAAAAATACAAATTCACTTAAATAAAAATTGATTAGTAAGCTGATAAACAAGAGATTATTCGGGAAAGAGAAATTTCTGAGCAGAGGAGCAGATTGAGACCAGGGTTCACATTATTAATGATGAAATAAGTAACTTATATGAAAATGGAATAGATTTTGACATTGCTGAAAATGAACCATAAGCATGATAAAAATGCTTGAGAGAGATGGAGGCTGGAGATGTGCAGTTAAAACAGTAATAGAGAAGCTGTTAGACATGGACAGAAAGAATGCATCTGTCATAAAAGTAAGTATTTATGCCTAAAGCACAATCTAAGACATGGACCAAAAATATTGTCATATAAATTAGGGAGACAAAAACTTTAAGGAACTTTTGCTATAGAATGAGAGGATAAATTATACTACAGGAACAATATACACAGCACCCTGCAATAAAATTTGACACTAAGACACATCTGGTTTATTATCGATATGCAAAAGTAAAGAATCCCTCGAGTTACCAGGGAGAAAGAACAAATCATACACAAATGAGAAAAAAAGTCAGGCTTACTCGATTTTCCATAGTAACTGGTTAGTGGACAAGTAATATATAGAAATTCTGAGAGAAAGAAATTACTACTGAAAGTTATAAACTGTTCTTTTGTATTCCAGTTTAAAAGTATTACGTATTAAGTATTAAGTACTTTTAAAAGTATTAAGAAGATATTCTCAAACATTTCTTCTCCACCAACTCCTTTCTTCATTTTTTCCTCCTTTTTTCATTCACCACTTATTCATACCTCTTGTATGTCATGAACCATTCTAATGACTAAAGATTAATGAACAGATAAAACATTGCCCTCCTGAAAAAATTCATTTCTATGTGAGAGACATACAATAAAAAAGTATCTAATTTCATACAATCTTATATTGTGAAGAAAATGAAGCCAAGTACAGGACCAAGGACTGATGGCTAGTTGCTATTTTCAGCTGAGTAGTTCAGGCAGGTCATTTTGAAAAAAATGACTTGTAAATGGAGTTTTAAATGTTAGGCAGTCTTGCAAAGACCTAGCAAAAGTTAATTTCAGGAGAAAATACCAAAAAATATATTTTCCCATTGTTGGATATGAGCGTGGCCAGTTGAAAGAGTATTAGGGAGCCAGGATAACTGTGGCATGGTGTGGAAAGATCCATTGTGGGAGGAGATAAATGTTGTCAAGGAAATCATCTGCCAGCTGTTCAAGCCAGTGACACACGTTTAACCACTTCCAGCAGAAAAAGAGAAAATAGCCTACCATGCCTGCCACCATGAACAGCAAAACAAGGAAGTCAACACACTCCATGGTTCTGGGCCTCTGAGAAAGATGTCACTCACACAGGCACTGGATGGAATGAATTTTACTCACATAGTGAAGAGGCTGAGTAAGATCAGCTTAAATATACGTCAGCAAATCCCCCATGGTCACTGGATCTCATCCCACAGCATACACCAGGCAATGATCTGCATGCATTTCCTTTGGGCTGAAGACAAAGAACCTTCCTAATCAGCTGGAATGGATCTAGCAATGGGGCTTCCCAGCTGGCACAAGCTTAAACAGAACAAAGGAGCATGTATTGAGTCCAGGACAAAGAAAGATGTTCCTACACAAGGTGGGTCAGGCCAACAGACTGTGAGAGCCTTTAATCTCTTTCTAAGGAAGTACTCCAGACGTCAGGCCCATTCTTGTTCTGCCCATTTTTTTAATTGGATTATTTGTTTCTTGGCTGTTGAGTTGTATCATTTCTTTATGTATTTTGGATACTAACACTTTATTGGAAATGTCAGTTTCCAATATCCTCTCCCATTGCAGAGATTGACTTTTTAGCTTTGTTAATTGTTTCCTTTGCTGTGCAGATTTTTCTTTTGATGTAGTCCTGATAGTTTATTTTTGCTTTGCTTCCATTGTCTCAAGAAAACTATCTAGAAAAAAGTTGTTATGGGAAATATAAGAGAAATTATGGCCTGTACTCTCTACTAGGATTTTTAAGGTTTCAGATCTCACTTTTAGGTCTTTAATCCATTCTGAATTTATTTTTGTGTATGGTGTAAGAAAATGGCCCTGTTTCATCCTTTCACATGTAGCTCTCTAGTTTTCCCAACACATTTTGAAGAGACCCTCTTTTTCCCATTGCATGTTCTTTTCTGCTTCATCAGAGATTATTGACCATGTGATGGTGGATTTATTTCTGGATTTTCTATTCTGTTCTATTGATCAATGTATCTATTTTTGTATCAGTACCATACCGTTTTGTTTAGGAGAGATTTGTAATATAAGTAGAAGTCCAGAAATATAATGCTTCAAGCTTTGTTATTCTTTTTCAACAGTGCTTTGGCTATTCTGGATATTTTGCATTTCCATACAAATTTTGGAATTGTATATTCTGATTCTGTGAAAAATGCTGTGGGTATTTTTTAAAATTTTTTATTAATATATAATGTATTATTAGCCCCATGGGTACAGGTCTATGAATCGTCAGACTTACACACTTCACAGCACTCACCATAGCACATATCCTCCCCAGTGTCTATAACCCAACCACCTTCTCCCTATCCCCCTTCCCCCAGCAACCCTCAGTTTACTTTGTGAGATTAAGAGTCTCTAATGGTCTGTCTCCCTGCTGATTCCATCTTGTTTCATTTTTTCCTTCCCTATCCACCAAACCCCCCATGTTGCCTCTCAAATTCCTCATAATCAGGGAGATCATATGATAATTGTTTTTCTCTGATTGACTTATTTCACTCGCCATAATACACTCTAGTTCCATCCACGTCCTTGCAAATGGCAAGATTTCATTTCTTTTGATGGCTGCACAGTATTCCATTGTGTGTGTGTGTATATATATATGTGTGTGTGTGAGTATATATATATAAATATATACTACTTCTTCTTAATCCATTCATCTGTTGATGAACATCTAGGTTTTTTCCATAGTTTGGCTGTTGGGGACATTGTTGCTATAAACATTCAGGTACATGTGCCCCTTCGGATCACTACATTTGTATCTTTAGGTATCAGTATTGCAATTGCTGGTCATAGGGTAGCTCTATTTTCAATTTTCTGAGGAACCTCCATGCTGTTTTCCAGAGTGGCTGCAACAACTTGCATTCCCACCAATAGTGTAGGAGGGTTCCCCTTTCTCCACATCCTCACCAACATCCGTTGTTTCCTGACTTGTTAATTTTAGCCATTCTGACTGGTGTGAGGTGATCTCTCATTGTGGCTTTGATTTGTATTTCCCTGATGTGGAGTGATGTAGAGCACTATTTCCTGTGTCTGTTGGCCACCTGGATGTCTTCTTTGCAGAAATGTCTAGTCATGTCCTCTGCCCATTTCTTGGTTGGATTATTTATTCTTTGGGTGTGAGTTTGATAAGTTCTTTATAGATTTTTTAGTTCTTTATAGATTTTATAGTTCTTTATAGATTTTTTGATACTAGCCCTTTATCTGATATGTCATTTGCAAATATCTTCTCCCGTTCTGTCAGTTGTCTTTTGGTTTTGTTGACTTTTTCCCTTGCTGGGCAAAAGCTTTTGATTCTGATGAAGTCCCAATAGTTCATTTTTGCCATTGCTTCTCTTGCCTTTGGCGATGTTTCTAGGAAGAAGTTGCCGGGGCTGAGGTCGAAGAGGTTGCTGCTTGTGTTCTCCTCAAGGATTTTGATGGATTCCTGTCTCACGTTGAGGTCTTTCATCAAATTTGAGTCTATTTTTTGTGTGTGGTGTAAGGAAATGATCCGGTTTCATTTTATTGCATGTGGCTGTCCAATTTTCCAACTGCCATTTGTTGAAGAGGCTATCTTTTTTCAATTGGACAATCTTTCCTGCTTTGTCAAAGATTAGTTGACCATAGAACTGAGAGTCAATTTCTGGGCTCTCTATTCTGTTCCATGGATCTATGTGTCTGTTTTTGTACCAGTACCGTACTGTCTTGATGATGACAGCTTTGTAATAGAGCTTGAAGTCTGGAATTGTGATGCCGCCAACTTTGGGTTTCTTTTTCAAAATTCCTCTGGCTATTTGAGGTCTTTTCTGGTTCCATATAAATTTTAGTATTATTTGTTCCATTTCTTTGATAAAAATGAGTGATATTTTAATAAGGATTGCATTAAATGTGTAGATTGCTTTAGGGTAGTATAGACATTTTCACAATATTTGTTTGTTGGGAGATTTTTGATGATTGCTTCAGTCTCCTTACTGGTTATGGGTCTGTTCAGGTTTTCTATTTCATCTTGGTTCAGTTGTGGTAGTTTATACTTCTCTAGGAATGCATCCATTTCTTCCAGATGGTCCAATTTGCTGGTGTATAGTTGCTCATAATATATTCTTAAAATTGTTTGTGTCTCTTTGGTGTTGGTTGTGATCTCTCCTCTTTCATTCATGATTTTATTTATTTGGGTCCTTTCTCTTTTCTTTTTGATAAGTCTGGCCAGAGGTTTATCAATCTTCCAATCCAAGAGCATAGAACATTTTTCCATTTCTTTGTGTCCTCCTGAATTTCTTTCATGAGTACTTTATAGCTTTCTGAGTACACATTCTTTGCCTCTTTGGTTAGGTTTATTCCCAGGTATCTTATGGTTTGGGATGCAATTGTAAATGGGATTGACTCCTTAATTTCTCTTTCTTCTCTCTTTTTGTTGTTCTATAGAAATGCAACTTATTTCTGTGCATTGATTTTATATCCTGATACTTTACTGAATTCCTGTACAAGTTCTAGCAGCTTTGGATTGGAGTCTTTTGGGTTTTCCACATAAAGTATCCAATCATCTCCAAAGAGTGAGAGTTTGACTTCTTCTTTACTGGTTTGGATGCCTTTAATTTGTTTTTGTTGTCTGATTGCTGAGGCTAGGACTTCTAGTACTATGTTGAATAGCAGTGGTGATAATGGACATCCCTGCCATGTTCCTGACCTTAGGGGAAAAGCTCTCAGGTTTTCTCCATTGAGAATGTTACTCGCTGTGGGTTTTTCATAGATAGCTTTGATGATATTGAGGTATGTTACATCTATTCCTACACTTTGAAGAGTTTTGATCAAGAAAGGATGCTGTACTTTGTCAAATGCTTTTGCAGCATCTATTGAGAGTTTCATATGGTTCTTATTGTTTCTTTTATTAACATAGTATAACACATTGATAATTTGTGGATGTTGAGCCAACCTTGCTGTCCTGGGATAAATCCCACTTGGTCGTAGTGAATAATCCTTTTAATGAACTGTTGGATAATATTGGCTAGTATTTTGGTGAGAATTCTCGCATCTGTGTTCATCAAGGATATTGGTCTGTAATTCTCTTTTTTGATGGGATTCTTGTATGGTTTGGGGATCAAGGTGATGCTGGCCTCATAAAATGAGTTTGGAAGTTTTCCTTCTATTTCTATTTTTTGGAACGGTTTCAGGAGAATAGGAATTAATTCTTTGCATGCTTGGTAGAATTCCCCTAGAAAGCTGTCTGGCCCTGGGCTCTTGTTTGTTGGCAGATTTTTGATGAGTGCTTCAATCTCCTTACTGGTTATGGGTCTGTTCAGGTTTTCTATTTCTTCCTGGTTCAGTTGTGGTAGTTTATATGTCTCTAGGAATGCACTATTTCTTCCAGATGGTCAAATTTGCTGGCATACAGCTCCTCATAATATATTCTTAAAATTGTTTGTGTTTCATTTGTGTTGGTTGTGATCTTTCCTCTTTCATTCATGATTTTATTTATTTGGGTCCTTTCTCTTTTCTTTTTGATAAGTCTGGCCAGAGGCTTATCAATCTTATTAATTCTTTCAAAGAACCCCTCCTAGTTTCATTGATTTGTTCTATTAGTTGTTTTTTTTTTCTTATTTTTTGTGGGGGGGGGTGTTGGTTTCTATTTCATCAATTTCTGCACTGATCCTTATTATTTCTCTTCTTCTGCTGTGTTTAGGCTTTTTTTTGTTGTTCTTTCTCCAGCTCCTTTAGGTGTAGGGCTAGGTTGTGTACTTGAGACTTTCCTTGTTTCTTGAGAAAAGCTTGTATCACTATATATTTTCCTCTCAGGGCTACCTTTGTTGTGTCCCACAGATTTTGAACCATTGTGTTTTCATTATCATTTGTTTCCATGAATTTTTTCAATTCTTCTTTACTTTCCTGGTGGACCCATTCATTCTTTAGAAGGATGGTGTTTAGTCTCCATGTATTTGGGTTCTTTCCAGCTTTCCTCTTGTGATTGAGTTCTAGCTTCAGAGCACTGTGGTCTGAAAATATGCAGGGAATGATCCCAATCTTTTGTCACCGGTTAAGACCTGATTTGTGACCCAGGATGGCATCTATTCTGGAGAATGATCCATGTGCACTAGAGAAGAATGTGTATTCTGTTGCTTTGGGATGGAATGTTCTGAATATATCTGTGATGTCCATTTGGTCCAGTGTGTCATTTAAGGCCTTTATTTCCTTGTTGATCTTTTGCTTGGATGACCTGTCCATTTCAGCAAGGGGGGTGTTAAAGCCCCTACTATTATTGTATTATTGTCAATGTGTTTCTTTGATTTTGTTATTGATTGATTTATATAGTTGGCTGCACCCATCATAGGGGCATAGATAGTTGTTAGATCTATAGATCTAGATTATAGAAAATTGTTAGATCTTCTTGTTGGATAGGCCTTTTGGGTATGATATACTGTCCTTCCTTATCTCATATTATTGTCTTTGGCCTAAAATCTAATTTATCTGATATAAATATTGCTACCCCAGTTTTCTTTTGATGTCCATTAGCATGGTAAATTATTTTCCACCCCCTCCCTTTAAATCTTCTGGTGTCTTTAGGTTTTGTTTTTGTTTTTTTTTTAATATTTTATTTATTTGACAGAGAGAAATCACAACTAGGCAGAGAGGCAGGCAGAGAGAGAGGAGGAAGCAGGCTCCCTGCTGAGCAGAGAGCCCGATGCGGTGCTCCATCCCAGGACCCTGAGATCATGACCTGAGCCAAAGGCAGAGGCTTTAACCCACTGGTCCAACCAGGCGCCCCTGTCTTTAGGTTTAAAATGAGTTTCTTATAGACACCATATTGATAGGTTTTGTTTTTTTATCCATTCTGATACCCTGTGTCTTTTGATTGGGGCATTTAGCCCATTTACATTCAGGGTAACTATTGAGAGATAATGAATTTAGTGCCATTATATTGCCTGCAAGGTGACTGTTACTGTATATTGTCTCTGTTCCTTTTTGATCTACTACTTTTTGGCTCTCTCTTTGCTTGGAGGATGCCTTTCAATATGTCCTATAGAGCTGGTTTGGTGTTTGCAAATTCTTTTAATTTCTGTTAGCCCTGGAAGCTTTTTATCTCTCCTTCTATTTTCTTTTTTTTTTTTTAAAGATTTTTATTTATTTACTTGGCAGACAGAGATCACAAGTAGGCAGAGAGGCAGGCAGAGAGAGAGAGGAGGAAGCAGGCTGTCCGCAGAGCAGAGAGCCCGATGTGGGGCTCGATCCCAGAACCCTGGGATCATGACCTGAGCGAAAGGCAGAGGCCCTAACCCACTGAGCCATCCAGGCACCCCTCTCCTTCTATTTTCAATGATAGCCTAGCTAGATAGAGTATTCTTGCCTGCATATTTTTCTCATTTAGTGCTCTGAATATATCATGCCATCTCTTTATGGCCTGTCAGGTTTCTGTGGATAAGTCTGATGCCAATCTAATATTTCTACCATTGTATGTTACAGACTTCAGACTTGTATGTTACAGACTTGTCCTGAGCTACTTTCAGGATTTTCTCTTTGTCACTAAGACTTGTAAATTTTACTATTAGGTGATGGGGTGTGAACCCACTTTTATTGATTTTGAGGGGCATTCTTTGGATTTTGATGCTTGTTCCTTTTGCTGTATTAGGGAAATTCTTTACAGTAATTCACTCCAATATACCTTCTGCCCCCTTCTCTCTTTCTTCTTCTTCTGGAATCCCAATTATCCCAATATTGTTTCATTTTATGGTATCACTTATCTCTCAAATTCTCCACTTGTGGTTCAGTAGTTGTTGGTCTCTCTTTTGCTCAGCTTCTTTATTCCCCCTCATTTGGTCTTCTATATCAGTAATTCTCTCTTTGGTCTCATTTATACTAGTAGTAAGAGCCTCCATTTTTTTTTTTTTTTAAGATTTTATTTATTTATTTGACAGAGAGAGATACAAGTAGGCAGAGAGGCAGGCAGAGAGAGTGAGAGGGAAGCAGGCTCCCTGCTGAGCAGAGAGCCCGATGCGGGACTCGATCCCAGGACCCTGAGATCATGACCTGAGCCGAAGGCAGCGGCTTAAACCACTGAGCCACCCAGGCGCCCCAAGAGCCTCCATTCTTGATTGCACCTCATTAATTCCTTTTTTGATTTCAGCTTGGTTAGATTTTAGTTCTTTTATTTCTCCTAAAAGGGATTTTATTTCTCCAGACATTGTTTCTCTAATATCTTCCCTGCCTTTTTTGAGCCCAGCTAGCACCTTGAGAATCATCATTCTGAACTCTAGATCTGACATATTACCAATGTCCATATTGATTAGGTCCCTAGCCTTTGGTACTGCCTCTTGTTCTTTCTATTTTTGTGTGTGTGTGTGTGGTGAGTTTTTATGCCTTGTCATTTTATCCAGATAAGAATATATGAAGGAGAGAATAAAATACTAAAAGGGTGTCAAGGACCCCAGAAAAATGTGAGTTAACCAAATCAGAAGAGACCCCAAATGGGGGGGGGGGAGAAAAGGGGTAAGAAGTTTTTTTTAAAAAAAATTTTTTTTAATTAAAAAATATGTATATATATTTGTCTGGTGAGTAGAACGGAGCCACCCACTTGATTTGGGGTGATTTTGATCTCTTAATAGAAACTACCTCCCAAAATTTTAAAGAAAGAAAAACTTACATATATATAAAAATAAGAGTAAACATGATGAAGGGATGGACTATGACTGTAAAGGTGAAAATTTAACAAGAATTCTTAAAAAGGAATTGATAAGATAAGTTGGTTGGGAAAGGAAAGAAAAAGAAAGTGGAGATAATTTGCTCAGGCTGGAGACTAGAACAAAGCCCTGTGCTAGATTTAGGGTATATTTTGATCTATTAGAAAAAGTTGTATCCCAAAATTTTTTAGATGAAAAAACCCTATATGTATACAAAAAATAAAGTTAGATACATTGAAGGATATAATATGACTATAATAATGAAGGTTTTAAAAGATTTTTTTTTTTTTTTAGAAAGGTATTGTTAAGATAAACTTTCAGAAAGTGGTCAATTTTCCATTTCTAGAATTGCTGCTCTTCTTCTCTTTGATGTCCTATTGGGTTTGTAGGTGTTCAGAATGGTTTGATAACTATCTAATTGAACTCCTGCGACCTGATGTCATCTCAGTCTGCTACTCCTCTGCCATCTTGACTCCTCCCTCGCTGTTGGTATTTTGATAGGGATTGCATTAAATATGTAAATTGCTTTGGGTAGCATAAACATCTTAGCAATGTTTGTTCTTCAAATCCATGCGCATAAAATGTCTTTCCATTTCTTTGTGTTGCTTTCAGTTTCTTTCATTAGTTATTTATAATTTTCAGAGTAAAGATCTTTTACCTGTTTTGTTAGGTTTATTCCCAGGTGTCTTGCTATTTTTGGTACAGTTATAAAGGGGATTGCTTTCTTAATTTTGCTGCTTCATAATTATTGGTATACAGAAATGCAACAGTTTTCTGTACATTGATTTTGTATCCTGCAAATTCTGAATTTATTTATCCATAATGTCAGTTTTTTTGGTGGAGTCTTTAGGGTTTTCTATATAGGGTATCATGTCTTTTGCAAATTGTGAAAGTTTTACTTCTTCCTTACTGATTTGGATGACTATTTCTTTTTTTTGTTTGGTTGGTGTGTCTAGGTCCTCTGGTACTATGTTAGTGGTAGGGAGAGTAGATATCCATGTCCTGTTCCTGGCCCTAGGAGAAAAGCTCTCAGTTTTTCCCCATTGTGGATGATGTTAGCTATGGGTTTGTCACATATGGCCTTTGTTATGTTGAATTATGATCCCCCTGAACTGGCTTTATTGGGGGCTGTTATCATGAATGAATATTGTACTTTGTCGAATGCCTTTTCTGTTGTCTTTTGAAATGGTCTTATGATTTTTTATCCTTTCTTCTATTGAAGTGATGTATTGATTGACTTGTGACTACTGAACCACACTAGCAACTCAAGAATAAAACCCACTTGATATGGTGAACATTTTTTTTAATATATTGTTGGATTCAGTTTGTTAGTATTTTAATGAGGATTTTTGCATCTATGTACATTAGAGATTTTGACCTTTATTTATGGTGCCTTTATTTGGTTTTAGTATCTGGGTAATGCTGACCCCAAAGAATGAATTTGGAAGTTTTCCTTCCTCATCTATTTTTTAGAATAGTTGAGAAGAATAGGTGTTAAATCTTCTTTAAGTTTAGTTAAAATTCACCTTTGAAACCATCTGGTACAGGAATTTTGTTTGTTTTAAGTTTTTTGATTACTGATTCAATTTCTTTGCTTATAATCAGTCTGTTTGAATTTTCTATTTTTCCCTGTTTCAGTTTCATAAGTTATATGTTTATAGGAATTTATCCATTTCTTCTAGGTCGTCCAATTTGTTGGCACATAGTTTTTCATAATATTTTCTTGTTATCCTTTATATTTCTGTGGTGTTGGTTGTTACTCTTTCCTTCTCATTTGTGATTTATTTATTTGGGGTTTTTTCCTCCTTTTTTCTTGATAAGTCTGGCTAGCATTTTATCAATTCTGTCAATTTTTCCCCCAATGAATCAGCTCCTGCTTTTATTGATCTGTGTTTTTGTTTTGTTTTGTTTTTCTTTCTATATCATTTATTTCTTTTTCTAAATTTTTTGAAGATTTTATTTATTTATTTGACAGAGATCACAAGTAGGCAGAGAAGCAGGCAGAGATGTGAGGAAGCAGGCTCCCTGTCAAGCTCTCTGCTCTCTGCTTGGCAGGGAGCCTGCTTCCTCAAGCCTCCTCTTCATATGTTTATATCTGCCTGTGGGGCATGATCCCAGGACCCTGAGATCATGACCTGAGGTGAAGGTAGAGGCTTAACCCACTGAGCCACCCAGGTACCCCTATATCATTTATTTCTGCTCAATCTTTATATTTTTTTCCTCTGCTGGTTTTAGGTTTGTTTGTTGTTTTTTCTCTAGCTCCTTTAGGTATAAGTTTAGGTCATTTATTTTAGATTTTTGTTGTTTCTTGAGGTAGGCCTGCATTGGTATAAACTTCCCTCTTAGAACTACTTTTGCTGTATCCCAATGGTTTTGGACTATTGCATTTTAATTTTCATTTGTTCCCATGTACTTCTTAATTTCTTTTTTGATTTCTTGGTAATCCATTCATTGTTTATAGCATGTTATTTAACCTCCATGTATTTGTGTTTTTTTCCGTTTTTCTCTTGTGGTTGACTTCTAATTTCATAGCATCATGTCAGAAAAGATGCATATAGCATGACTTTGGTCTTCTGGAGTTTGTTGTGACTTGCTTATGGTCTAATATGTGATCAATTCTGGAGAATGTTCCATGTGCTCTTGAAAAGAATGTGTATTTTACTGTGTATTTTACTGGATAGATGTGTATTTTACTGGATAGAATGTTCTGAATATATCTGTTAAACCCATCTGGTCCAAAGTGTGACTCAAAACCCTTGTTTCCTTATTAATTTTGCTTGTTTGTTTGTTTGTTTAGATGATCTGTCCATTGATATTAGTGGGGTGTTAAATTCCCCTACTATTATATTTTTATCAATTAATTCCTTCACGTTTGTTATTAACTGTTTTATGTATTCAGGCGCTCCCATATTAGGTACATAAATATTACAAATGTTATATTTTCTTGTTGGATTGCACCCTTTATTTTTATATAGTGTCCTTTTTCTGTCACTGCAGTCTTTATTTTAACATCTCTTTTGTCTGATATAAGTGTTGCTACTCTGGCTTTCTTTTGACATCCATTTTCATGATAGATGTTCCTCCATGCCCTCACTTTCAATCTGAAGGTGAATTTAGGTCTAAAATTAGCCTCTTGTAGGCAGCATATAGATGGGTCTTGTTTTGTTTTGTTTTGTTTTTAACCATTCTGTCACCTTGTGTCTTTTGATTAGAACAGTTAGTCCATCTGCATTCAAACTAATTATGGATATACATGTATTTCTTGCTATTGTATTCCTTATTTTCTTACTGTTTCTGAATATTTCCTCTGATCCTTTCTTATCTTTCTCTCTTTCTTGGTTTGCTGGTTTTCTTTGGTGACATATTCAGATTGCCTTCTCTCTATTCTTTGCATATTTATTTTTGGTTTTTAATTTGTGGTTATCATTGGGTTTGTATTTAACACTTTCTGCATATAGCAGTCTATATTAAATTGATGGTCATTTAAGTTTGAACCAATTCTTTACTGCTCTCCTCTCCATGTTTTAGGTATATGGTGTTATATTTTATATCCTTTTAACTTGTGAGTTCCTCCACTCACTTTTTGCAGAAATATTCATTTTTATTGCTTTTGTATTTCCTAATGTCATTTTTGGTCTTTCCGCTCAAAGAGCCCCTTGTAATATTTCTTGCAAAACTGGCTAATGGTCATAAGTTACTTTTGTTTTTTGTTTTTCTGTGGGGGTTTTGTTTGTTTGTTTTTTGTTTGTTTGTTTTGTTTTGTTTTGATCTGGGAAATTATCTTTCCTTCTATTTTGGATAATAGCCTTGCTGGATAGAGTACTCTTGGTTGCCCATTTTTCCCATTCAGCACATTGAATATATAATGCCACTCCTGTCTAGCTTGGAAAGTTTCTACTGAAAATCTGCCAATTATCTTATTGGGTTTCCTTTGTATGTAACTGTCTTTTTGTCTTGCTGCTTTTAATATTTTTTTCTTTATCACTTTATTTTACTATTTTAATTACAATAAGTCTTATTGATTTTGTTGAGGGTTCTCTGAGCTTCCTGAATGTGGCTATCTATTTCCTTCCTCAGATTAAGGAAGTTTTCAGCTATTATTTCTTCAGTGCTCTGCCTCCTTTTCTCTCTCCTTCTCTTCTGAGCCTCCTATAATTCAAATGATATTATGTTTGAGCAATCCACTGAGTACCCTTATAGACCTTAAATCTATTCTCATTTTGCATAATTCTTTTTTCTCTCTTTTGTTCAACTTGATTACATTCCATTACTCTGTCTTCTTGGTCATGTATTTGTCACTCTGCTTCTTCCAATCTGCTATTCATTGCATCAAGTATGTTTCTAATCTCACTTATTTCACTTTTCATCTCTGATTGGTTCTTTTTTATATCTCTGTTAAGAATCTCACTAATCTCTTCTACTCTTTCCCAATTCCAGTGAGTAGCCTTATGATCATCCCTTTAAATACTCAATCAGGTACATCTGTCTCCCTTAGATCTCCCGCCATGGCCTTTTCATCTTCCTTCATTTGGGACAGATTTCTCTGTCTTCTCATTTTGTCTGACACTTTGTGCATGTTTCTGTGTGTTGGGAAAGTCAGCTATGTCCTGTTCTTAAGGGTAATGACATGTCTTCAGTGTGTACTGTATGAACTCTGCTTTTGTATCCTGGCTGCTTTATCCTTCAGGCCACTCATCTACAGAGGCTCTCTTTGTCTGTGTGGGTATTCTTTGGTCTCTGGCCTAAGTGTGGTGAGTTGTAACTAGGTGTGCCCTGGTCTTCTTATAAAATGAGAGCTGTCACCACTGCTTCCAGAACCAAGACTCTGCAAAACTCCCAGGTTGGGAGATGCAGTGTTGCAGGGGTTTGAGCCAGTTTGAGGGAGGAGGGCACTGCACTGGGACTGAGGCAAGCATGACTGGGGGAGGGGTGAAAGTTGGTATAAGCAAATTAAGTAGTGAATTGGTTGGCACTACACTGGTTCCCACAGGTGGTTTGGTGATTGCTGAGGGGAAGAAGGGAAATGGCATCTGCTAGTTCCTTTGTTCTCATTAGGTTCTTTCCATGAATGCTGCCTCTCTAGGACATGCTCCAAGATGAGCAAATCACCTCCCCCACTGCATGCCCCAGGCATTCTTCAGATTGCTATTTCTATGCTGTATATCTACATGGTGTTTGCCCTACCTTCTCTCCAAGAGCAACCCCCAGTGCCTTCTGGGCTCTATCCAAGCCAGGTCTGCTGATCCTTAAACTCCAGGTGTTAAACCCTGCTTCTTGGTAGAACTCGTAAAATTCATCCCCTCTTGTTTTTCAAGCCATTGCTATGGGGATTTGTTTTTCCATATGGGCTTCCCTGTGTGCTAGTCTGTCTCTTGCCCTTTCCCATGACTGTGACTCCCTCCCCACTGCAGCAGCCAAGATCCATTTCTCCTCCAAATCGTGTCTTTCCACTTCCTGCCTTCTTCGATATGGCCTTCCTACCTTCTTCTCTATGGCCTCCTCTCTACCTTTATTTGAAGAGTTGTTCTGTAAGTCTTTGGGTCAATTTCTGTTGTATTTAGGATGATTTTATAGTTATCTAGTTGTATTAATGAGATACAACTCTCATTGTAATGATGGTGGCCTACTCTGCCACCATCTTCCATACATCATCAGAATATTCTGAATTTGAAGTTCTCTATAACTTTGCTAAGATATTAACTATCCAATTTCAAAATAAGTCTAAAAATTCTGAATAACCAATTTCACCATTACTCTCACCAGAATCTCCAGACCTGTGCTTCTAAGAATATGTCATACCACCCATGTATCAGATCATTGAAAAGCAGCCATCGCACCTCCTCAGCTCCTTCCCTACTTTCAGTCTTTTTGCCTATCAATAATATGCTGTTATAGATAGCAAACCTTTCATGAAAATATCACTAGTTGTTTTTCAAACAAGTACGATTGTTCTCTTAACATGAAGTATGTGGTTAAGATGTCTATAAAAATTTTATCAGGTATTTAAATGAGGTTTACATAACTAAACACAAAACAGTTTCATCAGCTACAGATTAGTTAAGGTTCCTAGTCACATGCAGGATATTTTTAAAGAAGCACTGTGCTCCTGATCATCATTTTTTGAGTTACAAACTAAAAAATTTCTAATAAACTGAAAATTACTTGTAGAATTAAATAGTCTTAAATTAAATTTATATTATTTTATCTTGCATGAACATCAACTTTGTTTTCTGATTGGGGAGACTAGTTAAAAACTATTTTGTAGCCTTTGCAATAGTTAAAAGGACAATTGCAACAAAAGTCTTCTAATTAAATAAGATTCTTGGGAACAAATTTGGCCAGTCAGAAGACTGTTTTTCTCAGCTCTGCTTATTCTTTAGAAAGTTATACATTTAAAGCATAAAATAAAATAACTGCAGTATTTTTCTCTGAAAGAAAAAAGCTAATATAAGTATATAAGTATAAACATACAATGATACATATATAAATAGGGGAATTAATGCTTTATGTGAAATATCCAGTTCCTTGTTTCAAGTTCAAATATTTCTGAAATACATGTCATCATTTTTGCATATCGTCAGATTGAGGTATTTTGCGCATTATCACATTACACCAATTCAGTTCTATAAATGTTATTTGATATTGTTGTTCTTTTTCTTAATATTTCCTCAGTGGTAAAATAAGCAACAAACCTCATCTGTGCAAGTAGTTCTACAGGCAGTGACTTGATATTTAATGATCCCAGGAAAGTTGCACATGGACAAAATTCTAACCAGTGGTTTCTAAAAGTTATGTATTTTAGTTAATATTATTCCACAGTGAGATGGCATCTAACTGTCTATTAAATTTAAATTCTTTCTCCCTGCATTGAGTAATATAATTTTATTTATTTTTTTAACATTTTATTTTATTTATTTTAACAGAGAGAGAAAGAGAGAGACAGAGAGATAGATCACACGTAGGCAGAGAGGCAGGCAGAGAGAGGAGGAAGCAGGCTCCCTGCTGAGCAGACAGCCCAATGTGGGGCTCGATCTCAGGACCCCGAGATCATGACCTGAGCTGAAGGCAGAGGCTTAACCCACTGAGCCACCCAGGTGCCCCTGAGTAATATAATTTTAAATATTGCATTCTTCTTAGAAAAATGTTCAAAATATTTTAATGGAAGCACATGTTTTCCTAAGATTATCAGAAAGAAAGATGGTATATTGAAAAATAATATGTCTAAGAAAATTTTTTTAATTAAATGGAGATTGTTTCAGTAGTCAGCACATTGAGCACAGATATAAATAGCATATCATATGATTGTTTATTCCTAATGGTTTCCAAATCCACTGTATTAAAAACTTTTTTTAATCTTAGAAATGTGGCAATATCTAGTTGCATAGCCTGCTTCTGGTAATAATACAACTTCACAAAAGAACAATGCTCATATACTGACATTCAAAATAAGCTAAATAAACTGTGAAATCATTGTGTTTTTCTTTATTTTTCTGTTTGTTTGCTTGTTTGTTTCACTATGAAGACCTGAAGACTCAATAAAAGTTAATCACTTAAATTTCAGATAGTGACAGTAATTTCTAGGAAATATGAGAACCATGGCAGATCTCATTGCTTTACCTCTGGTGAGTAGTGAAAGGACTAGAAATTTACCATAGAAAAAGTGAAGAGAAAGAGAAAATATTATAACTAACCTTTAATGGTTAATTAGGATGATTAGGATGCTGAGAAGCCACAGCCATCACTTGAGTCTACACTTAGCTATCACTCACTTCTCACAGGTTCTCGCTGTGTGCATGGGGGTCCTCTCTAAAAGAGTGATGTCAGGACATCATAAGTAAACTCAAGTCACTTCAGAGGTTCAGCAACTGCAGGTTAGGATCGTCACAGCAGAACTGAGAAAATTTTTCTAAGACATGCTCAACTTTCAACTCTGGAAAGATAAAGGTAGAAAATGTGAGAGACATTCCTCCTAACTATCCTCAATGTTCACAAAATGTTAATCATCCGTACTCCAAAGCCTAGAATCAGGGCATGAGGGTACAGTCAAGAGTAAGATAAGAGGAGGACTAGAAAACAAAAAGAATTCTCTATTAACCCAAAAACCTGGAAGCCTGTGTATGAAGTAAAGGTATCTTAAGATTCTTAAAGATTAGACTTGACCATAAGGAGTGCTCAGATACCAAATTTTATAGAGGGAAAATTTCTGATTCTGCACTTAAAATAATAAAAAAACAGTGAAGAATTGAATCAGATAAAATTTGCAACAAATCCCAGACTTATTTCCACTAAAGATCTTGTTGATTCATCTTATAACCCCAGCAGTTAGCAGTGTGAGCAAGTATATTTGGCAAGTTTTGTTTTTAACATCATAACATAATAGTTTCTATTGTATTTTATACAATATATTTAATACACAAAATACAATAAAAATAAAAAAGAACCTGTGACTGATAAGAAGGTAGCAATATAAATAGATACAGAGATAACCCAAGAGCTAAAAATGTCACAAAGGGTCTTTAAAATATTATGATACAAATGCTGAAGTCTCTGATAAGAATGGTGGCCAACATTTGCAAAAAGATGAAAAATTTTAAAAAGAGAAATAAACTACAAAAGAAGAGAATCAAGACATAACTAGAAATAAAATATAAAACAGGAAAAAAATCATTAGATGGACTTTATAGCTGAATAGAAGCAATAAGCCTTAGTGAACAAGAAGACAGATCAAGAGAAAGTATCCAAATGGAAAGAAAAACAAAACAAACAAGAAAACGAAAAGAGAGAGAGGAAAACTAAAGAAAAGAACACAGCCAAAGTCTGTGGCAAAATATGAAATTACACAATAACCCATGTGTAATTGAGGACAAAGAAGGATAATGAGAATGGGGCAGATGAAATATTTAGAAATACTGTCTGAGAGCTTGCCAAAATTATTGAATGTTATTAAGGCACACAACTAAGAAATGGAGCAAATTTTAAGGAGGATAAATAAAAAGAATACCATAACTAGACACATCATAGTCAAGCCACTGAGAAAAAGTCAAAGATGCATATTAAATCTTAAAACAGCCAGAAGGAAGACTTACTACATACAAAAAAACAAAAATACAGTAATGACTGATCATTCATTAGAAACAACTAAGGCCAGATAACACTAAAATGCCATTTTCAAATGTTGAAAAAATTATCTAGGATTATATTACCAATGAAAATATTCTTCACTAATGAAAGGAGGAAAATGACAGTTTCAGGTGGACCAAAGCTAAGATAATGTATCTATAACGAGATACAATGCAAGATAGACTAAACAAATACTTTAGGACGGAGGAGAATGTTATGAGATGGAACTATAAATCTAAAGGAGGGAAGGGCTTTCTTTAGAACATGCATGTTTGCACATACACCTGTATGTATATAAAATGTATATACACTATTCATGCATGTATGCATTATTTATAACAATAGCAATAAAAAACAATAACAATGGATTTTGGATTTTTGTGTGCACGTAGAGTTAAAATTATAATAAAAGAGCACAAGGAATGAGAAAAGGATAGATGAAATGATAATGTCAATTTTTTATGTTGTATGACATTGAAATGTTATTTGAAGATAGGCTATAATAACATCATGGTTAAGATAATACCCAGAGCAATCTCTAAAACAATAATACAATATAACTTAAACAGGCAAAAGAAGAGAAAAAATGAAGTTCTGAATGTATTCAGTTCACTCAAAAGACAGTAAAATAGAAGTAGAGGAACAAGGGTAAAGTAGGATAAATAGAAAATAAACTAAAGCCTAAACATATCAATAATTAATTACACATAAATTAATGAAAACCCCCAAATTAAAAGCTCAAGATTATCAGAGTGAGTTAAAAAGCCAGAGCCAATATGTTCTGGAAATAAAAGTTATATTTAAATATAAAGAAATAGCCTTTTTAAAAGTTAAGCTGTGGGAAAAGACACCATGTAAAGACTAAATAATGGCTATATTGTCAGATGAAGAGACTTCAAGGATACAGTTATTACTGGAGATTAAGAGAGATGAGGGGTTTTTCCAAGCTTATTTGTTAAACAACCTCTGCACCCAACATGGCGTTCAAACTCATGACTCAAGATCAAGAGCCAAGTGTTCTACTAACTGAGCCAGCCAGTCATGCCCAAAAGAGTTGTTTTAATACTAAAGAAATGAATATTTCAAGGAGACATAGAAATATAAAATATGCATGCAATTAATAGTAGGACTTCAAAATATATGAAAAATTTTACCGAACAAAAGAAAGATACAGACAAATCAAAAACACAGTTGCAGATTTCAAAGCACCTTCCGCAGTAATTGGTAAAGCAAATAGACAAAAAAACTTAATAAATTCATATAAGCTTTTAATACTATGAACCAAGCTGAACTAACTAATAGATAAAATTACCTAAAACTACTGAGAGTACACATCACATTCAAGGGCATGTGAGATATTTAATAATTGTCAATAAATATAAGTGAATTTAGATCATAAAGAACATTTGTGTGACTATTGTGGAAATATATTCAGAATCAATTATAAAATGATATCTTGAAAACACATATACTTGAAAATTAAGTCAAAGAAGGAATTGAAAAGAAAATAAGAGAAAAATATTTCACATGATAATAGAAATTTGTTTCTCACCAAGACTTGGGAATAAATTTGTAGTACCATACAATTATTTTAAAAAAGAAAAAACTAAAGTCAATGACCCAATTGCCCAACTTAAGAATATAAAAAAGAAATTAAACCAGAAGTAAGCATGAACAAGAGAAATTATAAAGTGTAAACAACCAAATAGACAAAGCAATAGACAAAGAATTGTTTGTGGAAATTAAGTCAGAGGAAATTATAATGAAAGCCAGAAAAATTCATTTTTGAATGAAAATGAAATTTTTGGGTGATGCTAATTAGGACTTAGTATAGTCTATGCCTATTTTTAAAAAGGGGAAAATAGTAAAATTAATAATCTAAACCTTAAAACCTTTAAAAATATAAAAAGAAGAAACTAAATAAGAAGTAGGAAAGAAAATAATTGAAAGAGTATAAAAAATTAGTAGAAATAAGCAATAATCTGTGCAGGTGTGTGTTGACCTCAAAGGGCCAAAAGAGTCTTCCCAGCATGATGAGATTACTCTAGGTTTTCGTTTGTGTGGTTATTATCTGAGCATATATAATTGACAAAAATTATGCAGTTAATCACTTGAGATCTGTGTACTTCATTACATATAAATTATATCTCAAAATATATCCAATTATAAAATATTTTCACCTTTTATTTCTTAAGTATAATGAATCTGTTTAAAAGCATTTGGTTCATTGTTCCGTGTTGGTTCCAAATTTTTATCTAGGTGGCTTATCTAATTGTGGAGATAGATTTTACCTTACACAGTAATTGTGTTTTGAAACTAATGGCTCCTTTATGCCATAGCACTAAAGGTATGCAAAGATGTTCACTCACTTAAGGTTCATAAACTCTTATAAATTTTAGACCGATATTTGCAGATCTAACTTAATTAAATTACATGTTTTTATCTTTATGTTCATTTGCATGAATTTGAAGTTAATTTTAATAATGTTTTCCAAGGAATAGTAACTGAATATTTAAATGCCTCTAGAAGTGGTACAAACTTTTCATTCATTTCAATTTTGATATATTTATAATTTGAGAATGAGAAATGTAGGCCTGAGTTAAAAGAGATTCATGACATGTGATGGAAGTAGGATAAGAGGAGAAAATTAATTCCACAAAAGACAATGTCTGTAAGAGTTTTGTATACTTCAGAGAACTCTTGTGCACATCACTAACCTTTAAAAATAACTATTGATATATACAATACAAAGAAATACAAAACAACAAATAAATGATAAGCAAAAAGCACCTATCATGTTGTTTTATCTTTGTGTTCTATTATTGTTATAAAGACATTTAACAAAATCAGTATCTACTAGCTTAGTAATGGTTAGCCAATCTAAACCTTTTGAACTGCAGTTTTCCACATATAAAATAAAAATAATTTAATTATACATCATAATAATTTAATTATACATTATTCATTTTTTGTTATTTATTTAATTATACATTATGATAATTATACATTATTTTGAAGGGTAAATAAGATAGTAAGATAAATATATCTATTTCATAGTAGTTAGATAATGCATTTTGATCTTTCTTTGTCTATTCTTTTTTTATTAACTTAGTTGTTCTTCATTTTGTTGGTAATTAATATCCCAACAGTGTTTCCTGCTTTCTCACTTATATAAAGTAATTTTTATTAATAATAAATACAGTGTTTGTATGCTTCTACTTAAGGCAGCATGAATTTTTTATTTTTATTTTTTGCTAAGATTTGATCTTGGGAACCTGGGAAACAGGTGGTTTTTCTGGCACATTTACATATTGTTTAAGAGGTATTGTTAGGACTTTTAATGTTATCCTCAAAACAAAAAATTACTTTAAACATTAGGTTTTTTTCTTCCTAATTTATTCTGGGTAATATTGAAACTGAAACAGCAGCAGGATTCGGAATATGTCTTTTAAATTTTTCATGTAGTCATTTTAATATAGGAAGTACACTGATGATTGATCATTTAATTTCAAGTAGCAAATATGCAAATACATGCTATGTTTATTCTCATATTGAACTCAGTTTTAAAAGAATAAGGATTTTTTTTCTCCCTCAGAATGAATGACGCGCACTGGCTGAAAGATCACCCAATATCACCCAAACGAAAGATTATCAAAGAAATTTTTTTTAAAGATTTTATTTATTTATTTGACAGAGAGAGAGAGATCACAGGTAGGCAGGGAGGTAGACAGAGAGAGGAGGAAGCAGGCTCTCCGAGGAGCAGAGAGCCAGATGTGGGGCTCGATCCCGAAAGCAGAGGCTTTAACCCACTGAGCCACCCAGGTGCCCCCAAAGAAATTTTTAATCAAGTTTATCTTCAGCTCTGAAAGGTTGGAAATTGGTTAAGAGTAGAAAAAGTTTAGATAATTTCTGGGTATAGAGCAAAAGGGGCTGCACTGACTTACAATGTGGTGACAATGAGTAAACTAAGATTAGTTATGAAATTTAATGAATTATTTAAGACCCAGATAAAAAATATAATCTCCTTTAGAGATTAATCAATTTCCAAACATTGGACAAGATAAATAACACAGAGTAGATGGAGCAAAAAGATCTTGTCTTCCTTGGAGAGTCTAAAAGAGAAAAAGATATATTTTAGACCAGAGTAAGCTAATTGAGGAATGTGAGACTGCAGCTGGCAATTTATCAACTCTGTGTATAATATATGTTACAAAATTTCTTCACTAACTGTAAAAGTAGTTTTCCTCCTAAAATAGGCATTTTACTATACATTTTCCATTGCACTATAAGATTACTAACTGTTTTCCATTATATTATAAGAGACATAACTTTAAAGATTCATATCCGTGCATGTTCTCCAGTCCCTCTTGTATATTTAACTAAGACTTGTAGATCCTTTGGACTGATCTCTCTTTCTAGAGCAGGAAAAGAACTTCCCAGTCATGCTAAGTTCTAGATCTTACTCTTCACTTAGAAACAATAAAGAAAGGTATGGACAGATCTTGAGGAAGACAAACATCAACTCCGTCAGCATAAGGCAAGGCATTTCCTTGGTCTCTAGGAAGACCATTTCTCTAAGAAGGGGAATGGGATCACTTCTGTAGTCCCAGAAGAGCTAAGACAATTTTGTACCCAACTTTACCAAAGGATCCTTGTTCAGATCTGCTAATTTGGTGCTTTCTTTGAAACTCTTTTGCTCTCACAGTTAGATCCTGGATTCAATTTTTGGCATAGTCTGTTCCCTGCTGCTGGAAATAAAAGCCCTTTAGATACTGATATGAACTTCTGGCTTTCACACAATGCCCTGAATTAATAAGTGATTAACATGAGCCCACCATTTCCTTCCTTAAATATTTCAGTGGTAGTTAACAACTGGAGCTGATTTCATAATTCTTACATATTGACCAAATTGTGCATGTCTTTCATGATTGATGTGTTGTATAAATCAGCCCATCCTTTTTATCAGTACTTATCCCAATTTACCTCAGGTTATTGGGCAGATAGGCATCATTGTCATTCTTAATCACACCCGTAGTCATTGGGCCTATGCTGCTATCTGGTATACAAGAAAACCAATTCTAAAATTCTTTCCTGAGGGGTCTATTTCCTAGGACCACTTCTGCTACCGGCCTTTTGATTTGAGTTCCCTCAGAAGTAATCTTTGGGACTTTGAGTATGTTTCTTTGGAAAGAGATGTCAAAAAATTAGGGAAGTGGGGAAGTGAGAGAGGAAAGACATGAAAGCTAGTCAAATGGTGTTATCAAGTCAGTTATCCACTGGAAACCTGGGAAGGAGCAGAACATGCTTCAGAATCTCAGAAAGATGGAAGATTGGGAAAATTTCCAGTTTCTATTAGTCAGTGTTGAAGGGATGCTCCTGAAGTGCACTAGTTCCCAAACCCTTCTGGACTGCCTTTCAGGAGCCCAGAGAAAGTCCTCAGGCAGAGTTGGGGAGGAGTAAAGGCTAAGCTGATACAGGCAGGACAATGACAGCCTGTACAGTAAGAAAATGACAGTAAGAAAAAAAAAGTTAAATATCTAATGGTCCTTGTAATATCAAGAAGGGTCAGATTTTTTATTAACATATGCCTTTGACAATTAAGTATCCATGTTTTTAATTTCTGGGATATCCTATTAAAAACAATCTTCAGGATAAATATGCTGTGGTCATAATTTCCTATTGTCTCTAATATAAAGATCCCTTAATAGGTCATACTTAAACTTTGGTCTTTTCTCTTTTGCAACAAAATTTCCAAATGCCATCAGACTCTGGAAGTTCTTTGTATTTATTTTCCAGTAATGCTTAGAAATATAAAAAATCTCAGGGCGCTTGGGTGACTCAGTGGGTTAAGCCTCTGCCTTCGCCTCAGGTCATGATCTCAGGGTCCTGGGATAGAGCCCAACATCAGGCTCTCTGCTCAGCAGGGAGCCTGCTTCCCCCTCTCTCTGTCTGCCTCTCTGCCTACTTGTGATCTCTCTCTATCACTGTCAAATAAATAAAATCTTTAAAAAAATTAAATTAAAAAAGAAATATAAAAAATCTCAGAATTAACCTGTAACACTTAACCATATTAAGACATTAGGATAAATTTTTCAGATATAAGAAATTCAAAAAACATTCAGCCAAGTATACTTCTTGAAAAAAAAATTTAAAAATGTTCTACAATAAATATTTTTATACCCAGGTTCATGCTACATGTAAACAAAAAAATGAGATTATTATAAGATATTTAGATGATAATCTTTAATGTTATTAAGCAGTTGAACTATATTTAATGATATTCAATGAAAGAAATTCTGATCCAAGGGTTTTATAATTAATTAGCTTTCTTTTCTTTCAAATCAAAAGCCTACAGAGAAACAATTTTGAACAAACAATAACCTAGGAAATATTGACTTCCTGATGATTCTACTACTAGAGGATGTTCCTCATTTCAACAGTGGATGAATGTGGAAACCACACCAGTTAAGAGATAGTTGGTGGTGAGTACTGAATAGATTTTATTATAAAATTATGAACAAAGAAAAACTGACATAAGATGACAAAATGTTATGTGTTATATTCTCTGATAATGATGAAACAGCCCAACTAACAAAAATCAGAAGAGTTGTTACAAAATAAGCCCATTTATTGCCTCATAGATAACAACTTAAAGTAAAAACATATTATTAACATTGACAAGTTAAGAAGTAAAACCTTGAGCGTATTTATGAACACAAAGATATATTCCAAGAAAGATAACACTGACTTAACAGGCTAATGGGGGAGAAGAAGGGAAGAAGGACCAGAAATTTTATTTTTATTCATAAAAGAAATAAAGGGAGACTAAAGATATTAATATAAAAGTCACAGCAATAAAGGTATGTACATTTTTCAAAATAATAGAATGATAATGATAGCAATAAAAAGGACAGAGAAACACAGCAGATATTGGAAGAATGGACATGTGTGTATGTATATATATATACATGAATAATGTATATGATGAAGTACACAAAGAGTATATATACACATAAACATACATAAATGTATACACACATGCATATCCATGTATATACATATACATAAAATACTCAGATTTTTTCTTAACATTTTAAAATACTTTATCTCAAATTATTTAGATTGGCAGGTAGGTACAACACTACAGATGGAGAAATAGTTTATATGATATGAAGTACCAAATTAGTTTTGTTACTTTTAATCTATTTCAAATTTTTCTCCAGCAAATGTCTTTTCTGGGAAGGTGTCCAGGCTTACAGGGATTTTATTTCTTTGACCAATAATTTCATCCTTTTATGATGCAAAGGCTAAATATGGTTTTCAGTGACATTTCAAAAACTTATATGCAGCTTAGCCTTTGGAAATTTGACATAGTTTCTTACAACCCCTCTTTGCCCAGAAGAGGGCATTAGATAGAAGCTTATTTATCTTCAGAACTTCATAATACTAAACTGAGGCTTTAGGGTATGTTTAAAAACCTAAAATTGAATTCATCATCTCACTCTTACCTGTCCCAAACCAATTGTGCTTTCTGATATTCTTTTAAGCTGATGGCATCAAATTCAAAACATGGAACTTCCTATTACTGCATGCAATTTTCACTACTTGCCTGAGTCATTTTATTTTCACAATGCTTCCTCAGATTTCTTGTACTGTCTATCCACTCCAGACTCACTGCCAGCTCATTTTCACAATAGCAGGAGCCATCTAATGGGCAATGTCTTTCTAACCCACCGTGTGCACTGTTGCAGATGAAGCAACTCGAAACTTTGCTCTTACCATATCACTTCCCTGCTTGGAAAATTTCAGTAATCTCAGTTAATCCAGACTCTGTTAAATACCACACAAACTCTATTTTTTTTCCCTCATGGATGATTATTTATTTATTAGAATTGGTTTTATCAATTTTTATTGTGGCATCATTGATGTGCATAATATTGGTTCAATATTTGTATCTATTATGATTCAATATTTGTATCTATTGTGAAATGATCACCATGATAAATCTAGTTAATATCCAATGCCACACAGTTATCAACTTTTTCTTGTGATGAAACTTTGAAGATTTACTCTCAAGTAACTTGGAGGTTTATAAGACAGTGTTATTAGCTGTAGTCACCATGCTGCACATTATACCTTTGTGGCTTGTGTATTTTGTAACTGGAAATTTGTACCTTTTGATTTCTGTCCCCTATTTTGCTCATCTTCTACCTCTGCCTCTGGCAACCACCAATCTGTTCTCTGTATCTACGAGCTTGGCTTTTTTTTTTTTTTTTTTTTTTCAGATTCCACATGTAAGTGAGATCATATGGCATATGTGGCATTTGTCTTTCTCTGACTTATTTCACTCAACATAATGCACTCAAAGTCCATTCATGTTATCACAAATGGCAAGATTTTATTCTTTTTTATCAATATATAATGTTCCATTATATATATTTACAATTTCTTTATTCATTCATCCAGTGTTCTATACTTAAGTTGTTTTCATACCTTGGCTCTTGTCAATAATGGGGCAATAAATAGTGGAGTGCATATATTTTTCAAATTAGTGTTTTTGTTTTCTTTGGATAAGTACCCAGAAGTGGAATTGCTGGATCTTATGGTAGTTCTAATTTCATTTTGTTTTCTTGCTGAACCTTCATACTATTTTCCCCATTGTCATACCAATTTACATTCCCACCAACAGTGCACAAGTGTTCCTTTTTCTCTACATCTTTGCCAACACTTGTTGTCCTTTTGACAGTAATGCTGTATCTCATTGTGACTTTGAATGACATTTCCCTGCTGATGTGTGATGTTGAGCATCTTTTCATGTGTCTGTTGACCATCTTTATGTCTTCCTTGGAAAAATGACTATTTAGGTCCAATGCCCATTTTTTAATTGGATTGTTTACTCTTTTGGTATTTGGTTGTATGTGTTCTTTATATATTTTAGATATTACATCCTTATCAGATATATGATTTTTAAATATTTTCTCTCTTTCAGTAGTTGCCTTTTCATTTTTGTTGGTGGTTTCCTTTGCTGTGCAGGATTTTTTTTTTTTTTTTTTTTTTTTTTTTTTTTTTTTTTTAGTTTGATGTAGTCCCACTTGTTTATTTCTGCTTTTGTTGCCTTTGATTTGATGTCAAATCCAAAAAGTCACCACCAAAACCAATGTCAAGGAACTTACTATACTATATGTGTTTTCTTCTAGAAGTGTGATGTTCTCAAACCTTACATTCAAGTCTTTAATACATTTGTGGTTAATTTTTGGTGTATGGTGTAAGATAGTGGTTCAATTTCATTCTTTTGAAGGTATCTGTCTAGTCTCTTCACCATCATTTATTGAAGAGACTGAACTCTTCCCATTGTATCTTCTTAGTAACTCTGTCATAAATTAATTGGCCATACATGAGTGGGTTTGTTTTGGGGCTCTCTATTCTGGTTCATTGATTGATGTGTTTCTTATGCCAATACCATACTGTGTTAATTACTATAGCTTTGTAATAAGCCTTGCATTCAGGGAGCATATGCCTTCAGGTTTGTTCTTCTTTCTCAAGACTGCATTGGCTCATCAAGGTCTTTTGTGGTTCTGTAAAATGCTGAGCATTTTTGTTCTACCTATGTGAAAAATGCCACTGGGATTTGGATAGGTATTGTATCAGATCTGTAGATCTCTTAGGATGTCATGAACATTTCAACAACATTAATTCTTCCAAGCAAAGAGCATGGGATATCTTTACATTTCTCTGTGTCTTCTTCAATTTCTTTCATCATTATCTTAGGTTCTCAGTGTACAGGTTTCACTTCCTTGGATAAATTTATTCCTAGTTTTTATTCTTTTTGATACAGTTGCAAATGGGATTGATTTCTAACTGCTTTGGCTAAGACTTCCAAAACTCTGTTGAATATAATTTACAGAAGTGAATATCCTTGTCTTCTCTGTGGTCTTAGAGAAAAACATTCCAGCATTTCATCAGAGTATGGTACTAGCTATGAACTTACCCTAAATAGTCTTTATTATGTTGAGATATGTGCCTCTTTACCCAATTTGTTAAGAGTTTTATCATAGATGGATGTTGAATTTTATCAAATGCTTTTCCCGCATCTATTGAAATAATCATGTCATTTTACTCTACATTTTATTAATGTGATACATCACATTAATTGATTCGTGGATGTTGAACTATCCTTGTATCCCTAGAATAAATCTCATATCCTGTGGGCAAGAGTTGCAATAATTCGGGCTCCAGATGAGTGTGCACGCTCCTTTCTTGGACACAGTGGGGAGCTGTGGTGACGCAGAAACAGATCTCAGAGATGGTGTCTTCCAGCCTACATTCCCTGAGAGCAGCCTTTTAGCCTCTAGATGTGGGCCAAACCTGAAGCCTACACCTAAGGCCAAAGGTCTAGGACCAACAAGTAGGCTTCTTTCATGGAAAGGCTTTTAGTGTGTTTCAGTCTTCAGTTTGTGGAGTGCCCTGGGGCCACAGCCTGCCAAGAGCAGTATCTCTGATCACTGGGGGACCCAAGAAGATAAGTCCTGCTGTCCAGCAGAGCCAGGAAATCAGAGTGTCCTTTGGATGACAGCCACAAAAACCAGTGTGCCAGAAATAAAAACTGGGGTGCCAGACACACATAAGATCTCCCTCTCAGAGATGCTGGCACTAGGCGGTGTTCAGAAGGAAAGCACAAAGATAATACCTGTCTTCTGAGCTTTCAGAAAAGGTTAGCAGTCAGCCCTTAGATATCTGTTTAATCAGAATCCTGCCCCACTGGCTGTTGCTATGATGATAATCTAATAAGCCTTTTTCCAGAACTCCTGGGATTGTTACCTCTTGCCATGCAAGGGGTGGTAGCTGGGGTGGTAGCTGTCTAAGAGCTCTCTTTGTTGGTTCCAGTCCTGAAGGATCTATGAGTTAAGCCCTGCCGGCCACCAGAGCCAGGTACTCAGGAGTTGCAGTTTGACAGCAGCCAGGAAAACAAGGAACCAAAGAAAGGTAAAAACTCCTTTCTGAAAGATACCAGTGAGCTGGAGCAAGGCATAGGGAGAGTAAAAAGATTGCATTCACTGGTTTCCACTCCCTATGAGCACCTCCTTACACTCCTGTTAGTGTTACAGCCCAGAAGCCTGCCTCAGGCTAAAGCTCCTGGAAAACACAGGCCTCTTTCTTAGAAACATTGAGGATGTGTTTCAGTCTGCTGTCAGTGCAGCACCCTAGCAGTGGTAGTCTGGCAAGAATGGTCTCTATGATTGTTATAGTCTCATGAGACCCAAGATCACAAGCCCCTCTGGTCTTCAGATCCAGGGAGTCAAGGGGTGTTCCCTCAGTGGCAGCCATGAAACTGGGGCACCAGACATGCATAGACACTCTCCTCTGAGGAATACTGGCACTCTGGAGCATAGCAGAAGGAGAGCATGAAGATGGTGCCCACTGGCTATAGTGAGGCTGAGGGGAGTGCAAAGATGGCACTTGCCAAAAAGAGAATGAGAGAAGAAGTAAAATTAAGAAAGAAAGAAAGAAAGAAGGAAAGAAAGAAAAAGAAAAAAAACACAGAAGAAAGAGAAGATGGTGCCCATGGACTTTAAAAACGCAGAAGGAGAGTATGGAAGATGGTGCCCACCAGCTGAGCATAAAGATGACACCCATAAGGAAAGAGGAAAAGAAGACAATAGCTCTTGCTGGCTTTGGTGAGGCCGAGGGAGAGCAGGAGGATGGGACCCACCAGCCTCTATCCCCAGGGAGCATGCGGGCAGGCCCCTGCCCTTAGACCAATACTTTAAAATTAGGAAATAAATCTCTTTCCATAAAGTCTGGGAGCTCTTCAAAGGGCTGCTTTTGTGCCGGGCCCTGGGGAAAGTGAAACTGCTTATGGGCCCTTAGAGAGATGTTCCTCAGTTTACCACAGACCCGTGGGTCTCATGAGTGTGAGCCCCATTTATCCTCAGTCAGATGTTTTGTGGCTCATGTCTATGGTACACATGCTAAAAGTCACAGTGGGGCAGACCCTTTGCTTCTCAGGGAGAAACCAGGTTTTGATTTCCTTCTTCATTGTGGGTTACTGCTCCAGGAGTGTGGTTTAGGGCAAGATTGTGTCTCGGCCTTTCCCACCTGCTTCAGTGTGGTTTTCCTCTTGTTTTTGCTTGATGTGAAGGTGTTGCTTTGCCAGTTTTTAGGTAGTTTTTCCAGAGGATATTGTTCCATATACATCTGTAGATTTGATGTGTCTGTGGGAGGAGGTGAGTTCACTTCCTATATGGCCATTTGAACCAGAAGGTCCAAATGCTAATTCCCACCACCCTCTCACATTTTCTTGAAGTTCAGTCAAACTGACCCACCTGTTGCTTCTCAAACTACATGTCATATGTTGGGAGGGTATGGAGTATTAAAAAACATAGACTCTGGAACTAGAATTCCTGACTTCATATCCTAGCTCTGCTACTTGGTAGCTGGGTGAGCTTGGAAATCTCTAAACTTCTCTGTGCCTTGTTATCATCTGTGTAAATGACACAGTGGTAATGCTTTTCCCTTTGAGCTGTGAGAATTTAAGGAACAAGTAAATACAAAGCATTTAAAATGGCTCCTGACATGAGGTGTTTATCTAATGTTACCTGTTATAAGGCATTTCTTGAAGTTCGTTATTTTTGTATGTCAACCTGTTTTTACATTGGCTAGTTAATTTTTCTTTAATCTCCTTCTGAATAAACACATTTTTTTAATAAACACATTTTAACTAATTTTGAGTTTGTGTAAATGATGACAGAAATCAGAAATTACTTAAACATGCTGCTAGGAATTTTTTTTTAAGATTTTATTTATTTATTTGGCAGAGAGAGAAATCACAAGTAGACAGAGAGTCAAGAAGAGAGAGAGGGAGAAGCAGGCTCCCCACTGAGCAGAGAGCCCGATGCGGGGCTTGATCCCAGGACCCTGAGATCATGACCTGAGCCAAAGTCAGAGGTTTAACCCTACTGAGCCACCCAGGCACCCTGGTTGGCTTTCGTTTTTAAAAGGTCATTCTTCCTTTGCTTAATATGTGAGTTTTGATTGCCAATATTGGTTTCTATAATTACATATTTCTATGAAAACTGGCTAGAATTATAATAGTTTTATAATTGAATTATTTGAAAATTTGAAAATGCTTTCAAACATTAACAATATATAACGTTATTTTTTACGACTTATTTAATACTTTCCTTTTTACAGTTTATCAGGTAAACGCTATTTTAACTTGTGACTTAAAGAAAAATGGAATTCATACAGGATTCAGAGATTTTAGTTTAGGAGGAATAAAAAGGTAATTTCATCTAGTTTTGTTATTTCTCAGGAGAGAAAACTTGATTTGCAGAGGATCACAGAGTTCAAGTATCAAATCCAAGGTGAAAACTCAAGTATGCTAAAGCCATGTCTCTTGCCATCCACATATGCATATATGTTTGTAGACTTACACAACATAAATTCAAACATTCAGGATTTTCATTTATTATTCAGCATCTTAAATATTATATTTGTGTATTTTCAATGTTAGTTCAATATATTTTTGTGCTATTTTTAAGCATTAGTAGAATAACATATTTCAAAATGTTAGGCCTCTCCATTGTATTGTTTTAAAGATTTGAGTTAGAATTTGGGAGGTAATACCGTGTAATTTAAACAGTTACTAATGGTGTCTGGCTTACAGTTTTCTGGTTGTATGTCTAGACTTATTCACAAAGTGAGATTATATGTAATTTACTCTATAGTCAGGCCTTCCTACTACAAGGTGTAGTTCTACTTGCTTACACTAGTATAAATTTTGATTCTATGGTGTTATTTTTTTAAAAAATCTTTGAAAATTATAATGGCATGTGCATCACATCAAGATCATAATTCTAATCTCTATTTTTGTTGTGTTTTCAAAAAGCATGCATCCTTAATATGTTGTGTTTGATCAGTGGATTTCAACATTCAAACCTTATTCCATGTGATATGCTACAGAGTTTTGTGCCATCTGTATTAAGACTTCTAGCAAAGCAAGGTGTAGTTTTTTTATCCTTTAGGAACAATTATTGTCTACTCCAGTGTGTTTGGTTAATATGGATATCTTCATTTTGCTGTGGAAGAGCAGATGCTTAACTTTATTTTGCATCTCTGCGGGAGAAGTAGGGTGTGATTAGTGTGTTCATGGAAAACACATCACTATAAAATGCTGTAGCTACATGGTCATTCCTTAATTCAAAGTGGAAAGTAGTTGAATTTTCGTCACTCTTTTTGGAAACCATTAAATCAAAAGTCTCATTTCTGGGGATATCTATAAAGCATGTTAATTACTAAGTAACTTTGGTTTATTTATTTTTAAATATATTTCTTAGAGCAGCAATAAGCAGATTAAAGGCTCCCCCCAATTAATTTTCATATCATCCCTGTTAAGTAGATACCAGTGGTATAACAGAAGAACTCATTACACACATGAGCAAGTTGAGGTGGTGGGAAGTTTCATGTTAATTCTGAACAGCATGTCAGCAATGAGGCCACAAGCAGAAGAAGAAAAGCTTTCTAATTCCCAGCAGTGTTCTTGCCACTAAAACACATGATTTTCTCTGTAAGAATGCAAACTGTTTTTGCAAGTTCAAACGTGATGTCATTTTTTTTAAAGATTTTATTTATTTATTTGACAGACAGAGATCACAAGCAGGCAGAGAGGCAGGCAGAGAGAGAGGAGGAAGCAGACTGTCCACAGAGCAGAGAGCCTGACGCGGGGCTCGATCCCAGAACCCTGGGATCATGACCTGAGCCGAAGGCAGAGGCTTTAACCCGCTGAGCCACCCAGGCGCCCCGTGAAGTCATTTTTATCCTATAAAAGAGTAAGGTGTTCATTTGCTAATCAAAATAGCACTTACAATCACAAATCTTATGCACAAAACGGTGAAATTTGATGTCAGGTGATAGAACCAAGATCATGGTTTGGGGGCAATCAGAGTTTCAAACTTCCAGTTTTTTTATTTTGTGGCCATGGAAGGATTAGAGGAACATTGATAGGATGTTTAATAGCTAATGTATGGCTGACCACTCAGTTGTGATTGTTTCCTTGTGCATTAATATCACAGAAAGATAGATTACACCTAGATAATCCTACCTTGTTTTGAGCTAATCACTTGTGAATGCTATTTTTAAAACTTTCTTCTTTTTTACTCATTGGCATACAAATTCAGATGGTACTGTGGAGAACTATAAAAAACAATGTATTCTAGCTTACTTAAAGAACATGCCTTAAATCTCAAGTGACTTTTTCTAATCAAAAGTCAAGATGTACTATGTGTTTTCACAACTCAGTCCATTTTGTGCTCTATGTATTTTTTATGCTTGTATAAAAGTGACCAATTGTTTATGATTGTAAAAGGGAAGGCAATATCTCTCCATATATAACTAATTTTAGGTTGTGTGTCACAGTAGGATTGAGAATCAATTTCAAATGATTTCTCCAAAGTGATACAAGTGGCTCATAACAGAGTTGTAAATAGAAACCAGATACATGTATTCCCATGCCAGCATTTCACTAAAAATGCTATATAGAAACATTGCAAAGAATGAGAAAAGCTTTAAATAGATCAGTTATCCAAATTAGATGATTAAATGATACAAGATATATGACTTCTAACACAATGTTTGGCATATAGTTAGCATTCATTACAGATTTGTTTATTCTGGATGTTTTTTCTTAATTAGAATTTCTTGGCTAGGAAACCTAGAGTTTAATGAGACATATAAAACAAAATGAAACAAAAATTCTCCTTAATTTACCCATTACTGTGGTCAAATACTTAATATTCAATAGCAAATATACATGCTACAAAGACCATATCTTCAAAACATCAACCTTTGGGCATCTACATTTTAAATAGTCCCCTTTAATTCAATTAATCAGTTACTACTCATGAAAATCATTGGGTTAGTTGCTCTAAAATTGCATTATCTATGTTGCCACTAACCTCACATAGTTATTCAGTACTTGAGGTGTAGCTAGTGTGACCAAAGAACTGAATTTTAGGCTTCTGGGGAACATGGTAGAGTAGAAGGATCCTTGTCCCACCTTGTCTCATTGATAAACCTAGACAACATCCACATGAGTATAAATAACCCAGTTCTGCTAGTCTTCAAGTCTAGCAGAACAGACTCTCCACAGCTAAATGTAGAGAAGAGGCCATATTGAAGAGAGTAGGAAGTGTGGAGATGTAGTTGGGAGCAAGAGGGAGGGACACCGCAGGAGCAGAGAGGGGAGAGGAACAGACTCCACAAAAGGAATCTCAGGCACAAGGAACCTACCCTGGGAAGACAAATCCCCATAATATTTGGCTTTGAAAACCAGAGGGACCTAACTTCACACAGTTCTTAAAATCAATGGGGCTTAACACCTGGCACTTTAAAATAATCACTGGGCTTGGGGCGCCTGGGTGGCTTGGTGGGTTAAAGACTCTGCCTTCCGCTCTGGTCATGATCCCAGGGTTCTGGGATCGAGCCCCGCGTTGGGCTCTCTGCTCTGCGGACAGCCTGCTTCCTCCTCTCTCTCTGCCTGCCTCTCTGTCTGCTTGTGATCTCTGTCTGTCAAATAAATAAATAAAATCTTAAAAAAAAAAAAAAGAAAGAAAAGTATTTAAAAAAAAAAATCACTGGGCTTGGCTCTGGGAGAGTTAGAGAACAACAGAGAACTGAATCCCTTAAAGAGGCAGTATAACAAACAGTCCTGAAATGCAGCATAGAAGTTTGAGAAATACCTGAGGTATACTGGAGGGAGAGTTATTTACTAATCTCAGTGCACATGCTGGAGGGACAGGAATGGTTGGAAGACTTCTTCAAGAACAAAAGAGCTGGTGGGAGCAATTTCTCTCTCCCATCCCCAAGCCTGGATACACAGATACCTGCTCAGTGTGAACCCTATCCATCTAGCTTGCTAATATCATGCCTTACCCACATACTTTTCTATAGACTTGCCTGCTCAATCCTAGCCTTGGCAGGAGTTTTCTGGGTGGCTGCAGGTCCCCTCCTGGAGCAGAACAGCACACACATTCCTAACACCACATTCCCCACCCACAGTTTCTCCTGAGGACCTGTCCTCTCTAACATGTCGTTGGCAGAAATGTATCCAAAATGGTGAAACAAACCTGAGAATGTGCAAGCAGCCCCAGCAGGGGCCAACACTGCTCCAAAATGATTCCTACAATGGCAGAGGATAAGATACCATACACACTAGTCCAGCTAAGTCCCCATCAGTGGTCTGGGGACAGACATCTGGTCTGACTACAGGCTCCACCCACCAGAGGCATCTCGGGAGACAACACAGGGAGAATACCCGTAGTTGGATGCTACCACAGCTCTAGAAAATACTGCTCTGAGTCAACTCAAACTCATGGTGGCCCCAGACTGACCCATTAACAACACAGGGATCAAACTCTGCACCAAACAGGCAAAGAAACCCATTTCAGAAAACTGGGCTGAGGATAAATGTGCCTAAGCCACAATAGTAGGGGCACATAACACACAAAGGAGATACAACTGAAGCACCAAGACATTGTCCTGCAAGGCACCATAAGACCTTATCTTTATAAGACCACCACTTTCAAGAACGGGAGATATAGCTGATTTTCCTAACATAGCAAAACAGACACAGAGAGGTAGATAATATAAGGAAACAGAGGACTATGTCCCAAAGGAAAGAACAGGACAAAATCATAGTAGGAGATCTAAATGAAGAGAGAGGTAAATGAATTCAGTATGGGCACAGGATACAAAATCAGTATATAGGAATCTGTTCCATTTTATATACTAATAATGAAGTAGCAGAAAGGGAAATTTTAAAAAAGTCTCATTTATAATTGCATCCAAAAATAATAAAGTGTATAAATGTAATGGAATAAATGTAACCAAGGAGGTGAAAGACCAGTAATCTGAAAACTATAAAATATCAATGAAAGAAATTGAAGATGACATGAACAAATGGAAAGATATTCCCTGTTCATGGGTTGGAAAAACAAGTATTGTTAAAATCTCCATACTGTCAGGGGACCTGGGTGGCTCAGTGGGTTAAGTCTCTGCCTACAGCTTGGGTCATGATTTCAGGGTCCTGGAATCGAGTCCCGCATCAGGCTCTCTGCTCAGCAGGGAACCTGCTTCCCCCTCTCTCTCTGCCTGTCTCTCTGCCTACTTGAGATCTCTCTCTCTCTGTTAAATAGATAGATAAATAAATAAATAAATAAATAAATAAATAATCTTTTTTTTTAAATGTCCATACTGTCAAAATACCAACAGCATTTTTCACTGAAGTAGAGTATATAATCCTAAAATATATTTGGAAGCAGAAGAGACCCACAAGGCAGTCCTGAAACAGGAAAACAAAACTGGAAGTATCACAATTCCAGACTACAAGTTATATTACAAAGCTGTGCTAATCAAAACAGTATAGTACTGGCAAAAATAAGGCAGCTCCATAGATAAATGGAACAGATTAGAGAGCACAGAAATAAATCTACAATTATATGGTCAATTAATCTTTGCTAAAGCAGAAAGAATATCCAGTGGGGAAAAAAAACAATCTCTTCAAGAAATGGTGTTAAGAAAACTGAACAGCAACATCAGAAGAATGAAACTGGACCACTTTCTTATGTCATACACAAAAATAAATAAAAAATGAATTAAAGACCTAAATGTAGGTCCATTCACAATAAAAAAGAAAAACCCTAGAGGAGAGCACAGGCAGTAACTTCTCTGATATCAGCCAAAACAACATCTTTCTAAATATTTCTAAAGCAGAAATAAACTATAAGGACTATATCAAGATAAAATCTTCTGCACAAAAAAGGAAGCAGTCAACAAGACTATAAGACAACCTATTGAATAGAAGATATTTGCAAATTACTCATACAATAAAGCATTAGTATCCAAAATACATAAAGTACCCATACAATTCCACACCCAAAGAAAAAATAATCCAGTTAAAAAATGGACAGAAGCCATGACTAGACATTACTCCAAACAAGTATACAGAGGGCCAAGAGACACAAGAAAAGATGCTCAATATCACTGATCATCAGGGAAAATAAAATCAAAACCACAATGCCATATCACTTACACCTATCAGAATGGCTAGAATAAAAAACACAAAGAACAACAAGTCTTGGCAAGGATGTGGAGGGAAAGGAACTGTCTTGCACTGTTGGTGGGAATGCAAACTCGTGCAACCACTCTGGAAAACAGTAAAAATTCAGAATAGAATTACCATATGATCCAGTAACTCCACTACTGGGTATTTACCCAAAGAATTTGAAAACACAAATTTGAAAAGATATGTGCACCCTATGTTTATTGCAGAATTATTTACAATAGCCAAATTATGGAAGTAATCTGTATTGAGTGAATTTCCCATTGTTCTGTATGGGCAAAATAATAAAAAAAAAAAGTTGTCTTAAATAATATTAATGTGAATAATTTTAAGAGATGTTTTCAGCAAAAGATAATGCATATGATAAAAAAAATCCTCTCTATAGTCAGAAATAATGAGATTATTGCCTTAAACAGGAACCAAATGTTCAACAACAAAAACAAAAAAATTAATGATTTAGCAGGTTCTGAGTTGGTAACTTTGACCTTCTTTAAAATGGAGGCCATGGATTCTTGAAAAAACAAAAGGAAAAAAAAGAAAGTTATTTTAGAAGGATAGTAAAGTAATTATTTTAGTGAGGGAAATGTTGGAAAATTTTATAAGAAAAAGTAAAAATAGATATAGTTTACAAAAAGCAAAATGCTTATTGTGAAGTCACTAAAGAATACAAAGAATATGACATTTTTTACAGTATCAAACATCAGTAGATTCTACTTTTTTAAAAAATTACAAGAACTTCTCTTGAACTGAGAGTCAAGTAATAGAGGAAATACTAGTTAATAAATGCTTTGGTTATCTTTCATCTCAAAACACTTCCATATTTATGTAATTCATTTGTGAGCTAAAGGAAGCTTAACTCATTGTATAGACATTTTTAAACACTTTACATCTGCATATGAATAGGATAAATTTGAAATTCCAAGGGGGAAAAAAGTTTATTTGTAACCTAGGCAGGTATGGTAACTGAATTTTTTTAATTTTTAATTTTTTTATTAACAAATAGTGTATTATTAGCTCCAGGGGTACAGGTCTGTGAATCACCAGGTTTATACAATTCACAGCACTCACCATAGCACATACCTTCCCCATTGTCCATAACCCAACCACCCTCTCCCTACTCCCCTTCCGCTGGCAACCCTCAGTTTGTTTTGTGAGATTAAGAGTATCTTATGGTTTGTATCCTTCCCAATCCCATCTTGTTTCATTTTTTCCTTCCCTACCCCCAAACCCCCCTTTTACCTCTCAAATTCCTCATATCAGGGAGATCATATGATAATTGTCTTTCTCTGATTGACTTATTTTGCTCAGCATAATACCCTCTAGTTCCATCCACATCATCGCAAATGGCAAGATTTCATTTCTTTTGATGGCTGCATAGTATTCCATTGTATATATATGCCACTTCTTCTTTATCCATTCATTTTTTGATGGACATCTAGGTTCTTTCCATAGTTTGGCTATTGTAGACATTGCTGCTATAAACATTCGAGTGCACATGCCCCTTTGGATCACTATGTTTGTATCTTAAGGGTAAATACCAGTAGTGCGATTGTTGGGTCATAGTGTAGCTCTATTTTTGACTTTTGAGGAACCTCCATGCTGTTTTCCAGAGTGGCTGCACCAGCTTGCATTCCCATCAACAGAGGGGGGGGTCCCACTTTCTCTGCATCCTCGCCAACACCTGTCATTTCCTGACTTGTTAATTTTAGCCATTCTGACTGGTGTGAGGTGATATCTCATTGTGGTTTTGATTTTTATTTCCCTGATGCCAAGTGATGTGGAGCACTTTTTCATATGTTTGTTGGCCGTCTTCTTTACAGAAATGTCTATTCATTTCCTCTGCCCATTTCTTGATTGAATTATTTGTTCTTTGGGTGTTGAGTTTGTTAAATTCTTTATAGAATTTTGGATACTAGCCTTTTATCTGTTATGTCATTTGCAAATATCTTCTCCCATTCTGTCGGTTGTCTTTTGATTTGTTGACTGTTTCCTTTGCTATGCAAAAGCTTTTGATCTTGAAGTCCCAATAGTTCATTTTTGCCCTTGCTTCCATTGCCTTTGGTGATGTTTCTAGGAAGAAGTTGCTGTGGCTGAGGTCAAAGATGTTGCTGCCTGTGTTCTCCTCAAGGATTTTGATGGATTCCTTTCTCACATTGAGTTCTTCTTTCATCTATTTGGAGTCTATTTTTGTGTGTGGTGTAAGGAAATGATCCAGATTCATTTTATTGCATGTGGCTGTCCAATTTTCCCAGCACCATTTGTTGAAAAGACTGTCTTTTTTCTTTTCTTTTCTTTTTTCTTTAGGGCTTTGGCCTTTTTCTTTTTTTTTTTAAGATTATTTATTTATTTGATAGAGGGAGCGAGAGAGATCACAAGTAAGCAGAGAGGGAGGCGGAGGGGGTAGGGAAGCAGGCTCCCTCCTGAGTAGAGAGCCCAACTCGGGGCTTGATCCCAGGACCCTGAGATCATGACCTGAGCTGAAGGCAGAGGCTTAACCCACTGAGGCACTACTAGACCTACTGTCTACTACAAGACCTACTATTTTGATGAGGACAGCTTTGAAATAGAGCTTGAAGTCTGGAATTGTGATGCCACCAATTTTGACTTTCTTTTTCGATATTCCTCTGACTTTTCAAGGTCTTTTCTGGTTCCATATAAATTTTAGGATTACTTGTTCCATTTCTTTGAAAAATAATGGATGGTATTTTGAGAGGGATTGTGTTAAATGTGTAGATTGCTTTAGGTAGCATAGATATTTTCACAATATTTGTTCTCCCAATCCATGAGCACGGAACACTTTTCCATTTCTTTGTGTCTTCCTCAATTTCTTTCATGAGTACTTTATAATTTTCTGAGTACAGATTCTTTGCCTCTTTGGTTAGGTTTATCCCTAGGTATCTTGTGGTTTTCGGTGCAATTGTAAATGGGATTGACTCCTTAATTTCTCTTTCTTCTGTCTTGCTATTGGTGTATAGATACGCTAGTGATTTCTGTGCATTGATTTTATATCCTGACACTTTATTGAATTCCTGTATAAGTTCCAGCAGATTTGGAGTGGAGTCTTTTGTGTTTTCCACATAAAGTATCTTATCATCTGCAAAGAGCGAGAGTTTGACTTCTTCTTTGCTGGTTTGGATGCCTTTAATTTCTTTTTGTTTTCTGATTGCTGAGTCTAGGACTTCTAGTACTATGTTGAATAGCAGTGGTGATAATGGACATCCCTGCCGTGTTCCTGACCTTAGTGGGAAAAGCTCTCAGTTTTTCTCCATTGAGAATGATATTTGCTTTGGGTTTTTAATAGATGTCTTTGATGATATTGAGGTACATACTCTCTATCCCTACACTTTGAGGAATTTTGATCAAGAAAGGATGCCGTACTTTGACTAATGCTTTTTCAGCATCTATTGAGAGTATCAAATGGTTCTTGTTCTTTCTTTTATTAATGTATTGTATCACATTGATTGATTTGCGGATGTTGAACCAACCTTGTAGCCAAATCCCACTTGGTCATGGTGAATAACCCTTTTAATGAACTGTTGGATCCTATTGGCTTGTATTTTGGTGAGAATTTTCACATCTGTGTTCATCAAGGATTTTGATTTGTAATTCTCTTTTTTGATGGGGTCTTTGTCTGGTTTGGGGATCAAGGTAATTGTGGCCTCATAAAATGAGTTTGTAAGTTTTCCTTCCATTTCTATTTTTTGGAACAGTTTCAGGAGAATAGGAATTAATTCTTCTTTACATGCTTGGTAGAATTCCCCTGGAAAGCTGTCTGGCCCTGGGCTCTTGTTTGTTGGCAGATTTTTGATGAGTGCTTCAATCTCCTTACTGGTTATGGGTCTGTTCAGGTTTTTTATTTCTTCCTGGTTCAGTTTTGGTAGTTTATATGTCTCTAGAAATGAATCCATTTCCTCCAGATAGTCAAATTTGCTGGCATTATAGTTGCTCATAATATGTTCTTATAATTGTTTTATTCAAAAATAAATTATAATTTTTTAAAAAATCTCAGAAGGGCCACCTTGGTGACTCACTTAGCTGGGTAGACAGCTTTTGATTTCAGTTCCGATCAAGATCTCAGGGTCCTGGGATTGAGCCCTGCATCTCATTGGCTCTGTGATCAGCAGGCAGTCTGCCTGAGGTTTCTCTCTCCCTACCCGCCCTGCCCTTCCTTCCACTTGATCTCTCTCTCTCAAGTAAAAAAAAAAAAAAAATTAAAATCTTTAAAGAAAAATCTCAGAATCCAGGGGAGGGGTGCTTCCTCAACCTAACAAAGGGTATCTTAAAAAAAAAAAAAAAAAGTTGCAACTAACAACCAACCTAACACTAAAACAGCCAAATCTTCTTTCTAAGATCAAGAGCAAATGCCTATTCTACCAGTTCTAATTACCATTTATTAAAGATCTTATTCAGGGCAAAAAGTCAAGGAGAAAAAAAGGACATGAAAATTATAAATAAAGAAGTGAGTATTCCAATTAATATCTCAACAAAAATAATGGTACCTAATTGTATTACATTGGTTGACAATATGGAACTTCCTCTACAAACTTTCTATATTTGGTAAAACCACATAACAGAAGGGTTTCTATTCAGTCTGACTTCCACTGTCTTGATTCCCATATTCATTCAGTAAATGTCATACACTATGATGTCTGTACATGATGCTGAGGATTTACTTTTAGCATAATATTACAGTTTTCTTTCTTGGAGCAGGAAAGTTTATGTGATGAGTACTTAGGTGGTGACTAAGGTTTAGCCTAAGTTGTTACATAAATTAGATGGTACTGGCCTGGGTATGTATATGGGGAGTGGGGGTGGCTATTAAGGTATACAACTAGCTGTTTGTGATAGTGATTCAATATTTTTATACATTACATAATGTAATCTATTACATAATGTATCTATTTACCACCAGGCACCATACAAAGTTACTACAATATTATAGACTAAATTCTCTATGCTCCTTGCATCCTTATGACTTGTTTATTTTACAACTGGATGTTTGTACCTGTTAATTTCCCTCACCTATTTTGCCCACTGTTTAACCCCTCCCCAATCTGGTAATCAACAGCTTATTTCCTCTGTCTCTGAGTCTGTTTCTGTTTTGATTTATTTTGCTTTTTAGATTTCACCTGTAAGTGAAATCATTTGGTATTTGTCTGTCTTTGTCTGACTTATTTTGCTTACCATAATACATACCCTCTAGGTCTATCCATGTTGTTACATATTGTAAAATTTTGTATTTTTTGATGGCTGAATGTTAGTCCATTATGTGTGTGTGTGTGTGTGTGTGTGTTTGTCACATGTTCTTTATTCATTCATCTGTCAGTGAACATTTATGTTGCTTCCATGTCTTGACTACTTTAAATATGCTACAGTAACCATAGGGATACATATGTCTCTTTTATTTTTTGTTATTTTTTGTCTTTTTTATAATAGCCAATATGACTACTATGAGGTGATGTTTCATTGTGGTTTTAATTTGCGTTTCTCTAATGATAAGTGATGCTGAGCATCTTTTCATGTATCTGTTGGCCAACTGGATATCTTCTATTTAAGTCCTCTTATTTTTTCATTGGGTTGTTTATTTTTTGTATAAAGTTGAGTAAATTATTTTATTTATTCAGGATCTTAAAGCCTTTTCAGAATATAATTTGGGAAAATCTCACATCTGTATTAGTCACAAATTATTGCTTACATAGGACAACACAAGAATTTAGGAAAAAAGGTATTATAATTCATCAGACATTCAAATAGCTGTATTTAAAATCAATATACAAATACCAATTGCATTTATCTATACCAATAAGCTAAAAATCTTGGTAGGCATTTACTACAAAGCTATGCTTATAGAAATTAAATTAAACCAAAATAAGTAAAAACAAATCATATATATGGACAAGACGACCTCTATCCTAAAGATAACCATTTTGAAATTGATCAAAATATCAAATGATCTTAAATTTTCAACAGGGATCTTTGTGTAGTTTTCCCAAATAATCATAGTTTACAAAAATGTGGACTAAGGGAATCACTTATACACTGCTAGTGACTATGAAACTTTGTGCAAAAACTTCAAAAATTCAAGGTGGCATTCTCTTGTAGAGTTAAAATACATATACTTTTGGCCTCTACAGGATCCTAGAAACTGCTGTCATGTATATCAAGAGTCATCAAGAATGTTTATTGGGGGAAAAAAAAGAATGTTTATTGGAGTTTAATATTTAATAGCAAAAAAACTAGAAATAATCCAAATTACTATCACCAGGAAAATAAGTAAATACTTTGCATTAGAATAACCTAACAGAATAATACACAGTGGTAAAAATTAAAGCATCAGCCCTTCGACAATAACCAAGGCTAAATCACAAAACGTCCTATTATAAATATAATATGGTATCATTTATATAAAGTCTACAAACCTACATATTAAACTGCATATATTTCATGGACATATTTATGTGGCAAGTATACAGTAAAAATAGAAATGAGTAACACTAAATTTAAATTGTATTAACACTTTTATGGGAGAAGAAAGGATGTTACTGACAACCAAAAAGAAGCTTCATGGTTATGTTACTTAATTGCTAAACATAGGGAGTAGGTCCATAGCTTATTTTGTTATTCTTTATACTTTAAATTTACATTACATATTCTTTTTCTTGTGTGAAAATAATGAAGTAATAAAAACAATTTAAAAAGAAAAGCAAAGTTGTTAGAGTAGCAGTGTGGTTGGTGTGCAGTAGAATGAACAGGAATTCACTCAAAGCTATGGCATCAGGAAGATTTAGGGAACAGAGGTAACAAATGACAAGAACAGGGGGATAAAAATGTGTATCTTATTTTAGGGCATTCCCTTCCCTATGACTAGAACTATCCCTCAGAAAATAAATATTTTATATTTGGGTCTTTAGAAAAATCTTTCATACAGTACCATATTCCCTTAGTTCTGTATTTTAAACAAAAAAAGTGCTTTTGGAGGAAAGATATAATTGCCTAAAATTCCCTCAGCCTGTGGTAGTTTTAAATAACAATAAAGCTCACCTAAGGAAATCAGCAAGACAAGGATAAAAAAGTAATCACAATCCTACTTTGGATATCTCCTGTAAATAGTAGTTCAGCCCACACTTTTCATTCTAACAGCCCCCCCTCAAATTATATGAATGGGTCCTAAGAGAATAGTAAAATTCTAGGAGTCATAAGCTCCTAATTAAAAGGTGAAGGACTTTGAAGCTATTTAAAATATAGCCTCTTGCATTGATTTTAAGGAAAGAATACACAAATGCAAATTTTAGCAACCATTACAAATTATTATTTTATGTGTTGCTAAACATTAACTGGGAGCTTTAAATAGCATAATAAATTTAAATTTGAATAAATTTAAATTTGCTGATTTGAAATAAATTTAAATTTACTGATGATCCCTTAGTGATTATCTTTGCTGCCTATAGCTTTATTTCATTTTTTTCAACTAAGAATAAAGAGAAGTATTCCCATCTTCAGTAAAGCTATTTGGGTTTTATACTTGCAGTGCTTTGAAAAGACAGTAAAACATTGCCTGAGAGAATTTTTTTCTCTCCACTATAACTGGATGCCAGCCACTGTATGGAGCTCTTAAGGAGACCATAAAGGCTTTGCAATATACAAATTTTAAAAGAATATAAAAGCTTTAACTTATGTGTGCTAATCTTCTCCCAGATTATAGCATGAAACCAGGCTTGTGTTAAGTGTTGGGTGCCATATGACTTCTTTATTGCTATAGCTCTTGTCCAGGGCAGTCCTTATAAATCCCAAAGAAGAAATATTTCTTATGCTAAATCCTCAACTGGTACAAAGGTTTTTGAATCATCAGAAAAGATTTGGTTTTGTATCTTCTTTTACATGAATTTTTTTTAAGCTTTCCCCAGATATTCCTGCTTGCCAAGCCTATTCAGAAAAATACTTAAGCATTCCTGGACTCATGGTGAACAAGCAGAGTCTCCCTTTAATCATATGAAATAGACTCTTTCATTTGGTGAACAGCGTGATGTAGGATTGTATCAACCATTGTGCATCTCAGAGAAAGGTAGGGGTGGTTGCTGCTAAATTAACCTTTCCTTAGGAAAAGATCAAATTGTGTTTACTGGTGGCTAATCACAAAATGGATAAATTTTATGCTTCAGGATAAATACCACCTGCTGATAATAGTCATTTCCTTATTTTCAATTTTAATTAATTATATTGTCAAAAGGTTTAGCAAACTCTTAAAAACTGTATCACAAATAATCCTTGCAAGTTAAATAAATAAATGAATGGATAAATACATAAAAAATAAATAAATAGAGTTTACATTTCAATATTAAAACCCCAAAGCTATAATCATATCACTGTATATATTGCCTGATAAAATGGGACGGCAATAAATAGAATTTGCCAAAATACACATTTATATTGGAATATGCTTTCCACAGATATTAAATTATTATTATTTTTTAAAGATTATATATATTTATTTGACAGAGAGAGAGAGACAACAAGAGAGGGAACACAAACAGGGGGAGTGGGAGAGGGAGAAGCAGGCTTCCCACTGAGCAGGGGACCTGATGTGGGGCTTGATCCCAGGACCCTGGGATCATGCCCTGAGCTGAAGGCAACTGACTGAGCCACACAGTCACCCCCACAGATCTTAAATTATAGACATGATTAAAGGGTAACAAAAACAGGAGATTGTAATCAAATTTCATGATATGCAGTTTTTGTAAGTGAAGAAGTATTGAACATTTCTAGCTAGAAACAATAATCAGTATTCTGCCTAATAATCTACTGCATATGCATACAAAGTAGATTACTTTAAACATTCATATAGAAATAATCATGTTTGCAAAAGTCCATGATCATGTCTTGAAATTTACAGAGGAAAAGATATATGTTTTATGATATAAAAATATATTATGAAGATAATATTTACTTCATTTCTTCAAACCTGGTCTCATAAAATACCAGTAATTAATTTTGGGGGTTAAATATTTATGGTTTCTTATTAATATTTATAAGCCATTTGTCTTCTTTATTATCCCATGCCCTCACTAAAATTGTTAAGATATATTTGGCCAATATAATAATTCTATATAGACATTTTTCAGAAAGGAGAAAAATTAAAATTGTTATAATAAAATCTCATTTTAAGACATGATATTTTAAAGAAACTTGTGTTGTATTCATCAAAATAAGAGGAATAAAAACTTTGAGAAGCCTATTTTGAAAGTTAGGTCTGAGATAAAACCTGGAAAAGCTAATTATTTGGAAAAACGGAGAAAAAACTCAAAAGGATATCCTCTTATGGCTAGAGGCAAGAGTATCTCCCACTCTGGATTCCATAATCCCATACTGTGGTTGGTTGAGTGACATAATTGGCCATATTCTCATTTTCTACCAAAGAAGAATATTTTATATTTTGTGTGATTATGGCAAAAAGTTCCACAAAACAGAGCAAGATAAGTACATATAGTTCTTCTTTCTCTCTTTTTAAATCAAGTTATTTCCTGTACTTCATCTTCATCATAGTTGTCAGGAATTGGAGCACCCATCAACCCAGCTCCTCTTCCATAATAATCATTATGGCATGATGAGAAACTGGGATGTTGTATAGTAGGAAATTGACAAATAGATATTGAATTAAATGAACACTTTATTGTTGGTGTCCTCCCATATCTAAATTGTCATATGTTGTGCATATTGAGTTTCAATGAAATTTAAAAATATTTTCTTGTGATTTTTGGAGAACTCCTGTATGAAGTTGTTCTTGCTGAATATCTATTCTACTCGTAAATTGCCAAAAACAGTCAATCTGAACAATACAGAAGATACTAGCATAAAAAAAAAAAAAAAGCAAAGTGAAAGACAATGAAGGAGATTTTTCATACTTTCATTACTGGGTTTTTTCCCCTGAAGTTTTTAGATATTTCTCTTTGCTGTAGACTTATTAGAGCATGACAGAAAGTTTTCTGTTATGATTATTTTCATTTTTATAATAAAATTTTGTGTCATCAAAGCTTTATTGGTGAGAGAGCTTTTAGTTAAGTATTTCTCTAAAAATGACTGGTTCCATTCAAGAAATTATTATGAGCACTTTATCACTTTGTATATAACATATTTGTAAGTAATGTGGTATTTGACATATAACGATGTGATAAAGAACATGGATTTGAAGTTAAAGAGAGTTAGTTTTGAGTCCTAGAGTTGAAATTTTAGCAATTAGTTCAATCCTTCTAATTGATCCTTACAAGTGGAAATATGGGTTTATACAGTGGTAAATGTTATAACACGTTCTAAGAATTTAACAAAGTACCTGGCATGTAATAAGCATGCAATAAATATTAGTTGTTATTATACCTGTAAGATTTAGTGAGAAGACCAAATGTCCATAACTGAAAGGCATGACATAGAAGGCAATAACAAATTATATGTAAGGATACTGAAGGAACACTGAGCTTATTAATTTGACAGTATGGTAAATATTTCCCTTAGAGGGAACCATGATTGTTTTGGGTCTTATATTTTTTGTATATAAGACATGATTTTAAGTGACACTATTGAAAAGACTAGATGTTAACTGGTCATTAAAGAACCAGAGAGATTCCAACAGATGGGGATTGTTGGGATTTATGTAGAGCATGAAATCATCCATAATATGTGACTTGCTAAAATTTAACATGGAGGCCACTGGGGGCAGGGAAGGTTTCAGAGGATGGCATAGACCTTTGGAATGCCGAAGCCTGCCAGACTACTCTGCTGTAGGAATGCCCAGGGAAGTTTGCCTTCCTGGAAGCTTTCTGAGCCCAAATAGCCAACCTATGATCTAAGAGAGGTATGCATTTTCCCTTAGGCTATGTTTTGCAGAACTAGAACATACAGAAAAGCATATCCTATCTTTCCTGTGAACAGATCCTCCTACTCCCGGTAAGACCCCTTGTCACCTGTCAAGTGCCTGAGAAAGAGTGATAAGGATTTGTGATTATCCTGTAGGACCAATAAAAGCAGGAGCAAAGAAGAGCAAAGTGTCTTTGTCTCTGAGCATTGACCCCCTTGCCTTCTTCTCTCTATCACAGCCATTGGTATAGGGATTGCTGGCCATTCCTGGCAAGCGATAGTGAAGGGAGACATTTCAGACCAAAGGAAGGGAAGAATACGAATGAACACGCATATAGGTGAAGCAAGCTAAGGGTCTCTGGGAACACACAATCTGAAGACCATGGGGTGTATGAAGACTAGGGGTATAATGGAAGATGAGGGGGGAATGGTCAGCACAAGAGTACAGAGGGGCCTCTGTCACCCTATTGATTACCAGTGTAAGTTCAATGGGTTTGGCTAATTCTCACCCACCATTTCATGTGCATCTCTACTTAAACATATCCTATTGAAAAGGGAAAATCTACTCCAAATAGAGAAGGGATAGTCTCGCTTCAGTAATGTACTAGTAGTTGCACTGTCCTGCTGGATCCATTAGACAAGATCTAAAGATTCATTTATGGACAAAAGTATCATCTGTCCCCCGCTTTGTTGAAGGTACAGAATGGTGTGAGTAGTTTTGGGACTGTTGAAGAGGCATACATCCCAGAGACCTCTTCCCAGCATGCAATACAAATCTGCCTGAGGAATGGAGTCAAGGGAAGTAGTCTTGTCAGAAGAATCTCCTGATAATGAGAATGGGATAACAAGGGATGCCCAGCAAATGCACAAAATTTAAGTGGTTTATCATTTCCTTATACCACAGTATTTTTATTCATGGCCTACAATGCTTTGAGAGAGATCTAGAGAAATCTTAGAGGGCCAGAATGAAAAATTATCATTCAAAACATACTGTGTTTTTGGATGAGATACAAAAACACAATTCTAGGGTCTCCAGAGCTCAAGGTTCAGAAGAAGTCACATTAATAGTTAATTCACTCTCACTCATCCTTGTTGTGCCTACTTTCTAAAGCAAGGTCTCCGTACCCAGGTGAAGTACACAAATCAGTTTTTGTGCCATCTCTTCTTGTGCTTTTCTGTCTGTGTAGCTTTATTGTTCATGGCTTCTGATTAATGGCTAATGCTCTTTCTCTAGTCATGGTGAGAGCCAGGTCCTCCTGGAGCCAGCCCTGCCTCTGATGAACTCCAATGGGCAAGTACGATGACCTCACCCTGCTGTGCCTAATAGAACTGTAATTTGATGGGTTGAGTCAGCAAGCTGTAACAAGAGAAGATTCCCACCATTTTGTGTTAAACTCTTTTAAAGTGATGTTACATTTTAGTCACTTACAAATAGCTCTTTTGAAATTTTTCTTTTAGTCCCTTACATGAATGTTGGGATAAGACCAAAGCCAAGTTAAAGGAACAGAAACCATAACTACAAAGATTCTATTTTCCCCTTATCATTACTAAGAATTTGTTTCTGAATTAATATTATTTTGCTAAGCAATTTCTTCAAAATTTCCTGAACTGAAATTTCTCTCAAGGAGACTTTTAGTGGCCCATATCAAAAGACTTCTGTCAGGCCATCCCATTACTTTTCAGACATACAATTTCAAATGTCTACACTGCAATAATGGGTGCAAACCCAAGAGAATTTTTCCCTCCTCATGAATAAAATTCTATCAGGCTGGTCCCATCAGATTTCCAAATATGTTTGTACTTAAAATTTCAGCGGCATACAGATGAAGGTAAATTCAAAATGAGATTCCTATTACATTAAAAATTGTAACTATGACCCAGTTTCAATTGCCTCACTTATCAACGTTATCCTGTTAATTTCACATTTCTTTCTATTTTTAGATCATATTGAAGTATTATGTAATACTGAAGTATTATTATGCTTAAATCCACTTCATCTCCCAAAGAATGATCTGAATGTATGAATAATACTCTATATATCATCACCCAGTTGCATTTGAAATAAAGTTGTGGAGCATTAAAATATGGCATTCAGGGTAGTAAAGTATCATCAATTATAAAATAATATATTTCAAATATGAGGATTTTGCTTGTCATTTTCTCTGAAGGTTAAATTATAGATTTGGTTGTCTAGAGACCATTTTAGATTAAACTATTTTTACAGGGTTTATGAGAACGAACTAAAGTAGGATAAGAAGGCAAAGATACTTTTGATGATGGTGAGAACAAAGAGCAATAAACCTCCCAAGGAATAGAGTCAGTCTGGATGTGGGCAGGAGACAGTACAAAGGCCTTGAATACTTTGGATTTATGAACAAAGAGGACAGTGAGAATTCCAATGCTGCAAAGAGCCATCCTTAATAATTACTTCACTTACAATAACCATGTATTGGATAATGTCCTACTGTTGCAACTGTCTTAAAACAAGAATATTTTTGATATGAGTCCAGTTGTAGTTAACATTTCTATAAATAATTTTTTAGAAAGAAACCTCTACAGTAGGGTGCTGATGAAAATATTCTTCAACAGTCTTTGATTCCCTTTTTAACTTGCTCTATAAAGTGATAAAATCTAGAATCCTTTGTTAGGGCCCACTCAAGCTTTCATATCTTGACATTCTGGATCAAGTTATCTTTAAGAACTGATTCCTTTTGCTCTTAGCCCCAATCTGACTATTCTCTGTATTGTCCTTAGAAAAATGTTCTGCTCACTTCTGTGAAGGTGTCCTCAACATTCTTTCCATTCTTTGATGCTCGCTCCTGTCTGTCCAGTTCTAAAAATATTCCACCACCATTCTTACCAGTTCCTTGAAAAGTAACAGTAAAGACCTCTATAATAAATTGTTTCATCTTTGGAATTTTCCACCTCTCATTCACTGTACCACTGCTTCAGCAGCCAATAATACTTTCTTTGTCACCTTTTGTACATTATTATTTACTATGTCATAACTTTTAAAAACTATCTCTTTGTATTATCCCCATAATTAGATTATAAAGACCAGAAGTCAGGATCTCAGTATGCTTTCTAATGTTATAAACCACCTTTGAACACAAAAGCCCTAAATAGTCATTTTTAAATGAATATTTTGCTTTCCAGTTGACAAAATATGCATGCCATTCTTCAGAGCTAATTGTATTGGTACTTTCAGAAAGAGAAGAATGCAGGATTAAAGTACAGTAAATGTTCCCCCACAGAATTTCTACTGGGAAGACAAACTACAAGTAACCATAGGGCTTATATCTGTAAAAAAGCAATCAACAACTCTAAAAAGTATTGAATTAAAGCCAGAAAATTTTTTCAAGTGTAACAGGAATTCATTAATTATTTAGGCCAGTGATATGTCATGGAATCATGAGTCAGTGAGTCCATGCCATGTATATCTTCATCTTTTTTCCATCTTGAATGCAAGACATGGGGGAACATTTCTAACTAAGGAACATAAAATTATTTTAGTATTTGAATGTCCCCTGCATTCTTAGTACTGAGTGAACACAGTAGAGGACACAAAGACAAAATGTCATCCAATATTTGCTTCCTTCGGAAAGCCTGTGATCAAAACTCCCACTCAGAACTGATGAACTGAATGAATAGAATTTGGTAACTTCAAACCAGATTCCAACTGAACTGAATAAAACTTACAAAGATGTATATTAGAGCACATCGCCAGCCAGTCATTTCCTCCCTGCCACTGTATTTCTGTACAGAGTGCCTTCACTTCCAATTTTCATAAGAGCCAAACCTAAGTACCACTTGAGTCTGAATCCCATGTCACAGCTGATTGAACTGGTAGTGCATATCAGACTCAAGAGGAAAGAAGCAGATTCTCTCTCTCTCTCTCTCTCTCTTTCTCTTTCTCTTTCTCAGGAACTTGAAATTGGTGCAGCAAAATTATTTTTTCCCTCAATGATTGGATATATGTCAGGTCATGTAAATTTGAATGTGGACACAAACATTGTAAGGTAGCTATGATGATCTGTGCACAAGCAGGTGGATGGTCTGAAGAAGACTATTTGGAAAAGAGAATTAGGAAGACATGCAAAGAGGACACAACCTCAGAGAGAGAGAGTGACTGGTACCTTGGTTCTTGATGATGTCCTAGTTTCATATTCAAGTCTCTTGCAAGGGCCTGTGTACATTTCCCCTTTGACTTAATGAGTCAGCCCTATATCTTTCCAATAAGTTCAACTGTTTTTGTTTAAGCTTAAATTCTAATGTTTACCCTAGTTTAATTACTGACTTGTAAAAATGTTATGCTATATGAGGCTATATTATGTGAAGCTGCCATTATGCTATTATAGTAAAGTGAAAGTTATTATTCACATGTTTTCTGTAATTCAAGTAACTGATAGCGATAAAATGAAATCTTTTGAAATTTAAACTTTGGTACTATTAGATAATCATAATGGTATTCAACATTCAAAATGTTGCACTAATTAAAAATTTATATCCACAATAATTATGAGATCTCTTGCTCAAATATTAGAATAACCCATTAAATACTCTGAATCAATAAGAATTCCCAGCTCTAAGCAAGAGAATCCAATTTTAGATGAGCATGTCAAAAAATTTTAATTAAGGTATATTGGCCCAACAATTCTGCTCCTAGGAATTTACTCAAAAGAACTGAAAGCACAGAGGTGCCTGGGTGTCTCTCGGTTAAGCAGCTGCCTTTGGCTCAGGTCATGATGTCAGGGTCCTGGAAATGAGCCTCACATATGGCTCCCTGTTCAGTGGAGAACCTGCTTCTGTCTCTCCTTCTGCCGACTGCTCTGCCTGCTTGTACTCTGTATCTCTGTGTCAAATAAATAAAAAACCTTTAAAAAATTATAAGAAAAAAAAGAAAGCACAGGTCCACAAAAAGACATATATATGAATATTCACCTTGGATTAATTCATAACATTGCCACACTGGAAGCAAATAAAATGTACATCAGTGGGAAAATGAAAAAATGAATTGTAACATAGTCATACAAAAAAGTACTTCTCACTAATAAAATAGATATGAATTACTGCTCCAAGTAATAACACAATGAATCTCAAAAATATTAGATTAGACAAAAAAGTCAGACATAAAACTATATATACCATATGGTTCTAGCCATATGAAGTTTAAATTACCAAGGCTAACCTATAGGGATAAAAGTAGAACAGTATCTCAAGGGTATCTCAAAGAGGGAGTGCTGAGGACAAAGGGACATGAGAATCTTTAAGCAATTATGAAAATAATTTTATTTATTAATTGGGGATCATTAAATTGTTGTACACTTTCTCAAAATTCATCAAATGTACACATAAGTTCTGCACATTTTAATCTATGAAAAATACATCTCAATAATAATAAGGAAAAGATATCAATAGTTGAAAGAATCATTGAGATCTGCTGTGAATGTGTCTCCCCCAAAAACCAATCTTGAAACTTAATCCTCAATGTGATGGTGTTTGGAGGTGGGAACTTGGAAAGGTTATCAGTCCATGAAGACAGGACCCACATGAATGGGATTCTGCTCTTATAAAAGAGACCCCAAAGAGCTCTCTTTGTCATATGAGAACATAGCACAGAGACAACGAGCTATGAATCAGGAAGCAGGCCCTCACTGGGACTGAATCTGCTGGCACCTTGATCTTAGACTTTCCAGGCTCCAGACTGCAGGAAATAAGTTTCTGTTGTTTATAAGCCTCCCAAGCCATGGTATCTTGTTACAGTAGCCTGAATGGGTTAAGACAGCAGCCTTCCAGAACAAGGGACCAACCGCTCCCTAAATCTCGTCTGATGAGAATATGAGGACATTTGTTGTCACCCCTGTGCTCTACACCTTAGCACACACCTTGAGGTGTGCTGTGTACATATGCGTGTTCTTTCCTGCTTCGTGGCCTCTGCTATCACTGAAGTCTCTGATGGCCACTGCTCAGCTTCGGGGGGGAGGGGGGGGCGCAGATCTCCACTTTGCAACCACATTATTGCTCTTGTCTCCATAGTGTGCAACTTGGTCCAGCTCTGTGTGTCAAATAGCCACTGAGCCAAGTCTGGCACTCATGAGTCTGATTAACAAAGTTTGGGTCCCATACCTTTGTCCTAGAGAGGATGGAATCAAGATCTAGTAGCTCAGATTTCCCCTCTACTAAGATGAATGAAGTAGGAATTCTCCAAAGAGAATTTGAGGTGCTGGTTCTCTGCAGAAAATACTACTCATTGTCCAGGAAATCTGTTTTCTCCTCTGTCTTGAGCATGTAGCCAACCCTATTTCTTTTCTTTTGCAGTTAGTTGTGGCATGCATCTGAGGTCTTTCTCATGGCGTGTGAGCAAAAATAATGTAGGACCTTACAAGCATAGGCTAAAGAGAACGGCAGGGCTCTTCTGCACTCTCTCCCGTTACAGTCAGCTGGAAACCAGAGCAACTTCATTTTGACTGTATGATGACAGCAGTGCCCTAGGGGACTGTGAAGCAGCAAGACAAAAAGACCTTGTCCTTAATGGCTGTGTAGAGAACAGTCACTTGACAGCTGGAACTCCGTTTCAGTCTATTACATAGGAGGAAGATAAATTTCTTCCTTCTTTAATCCACTTCTCTGTTATAGAATCCGATCATCACCTTACATGCCCTCCGACCCAGTGAGTAAAAGCTAGTAGAGTGTTCCATTGAGTTGCAGTTACATCACCTACATAAGCCGACATTATTGGTCAAAAAGGTAGCAGTGAACTGTCATACTAACTTTAGTTGCTATTTGTATTTTATTTGTTCTTTGGAGATTTTTTGGTTTAAATTGACATTTAAAAGTAATGTGTTTCTTGAAAAACTTGCTTTTGAAATATCAAATTTTTTTTTCAAATGTACACATTATGGACTCTTGTTGTTATACACTCATGTTCGTAAAATTATAGAATATTTTCTAGCACCTATAGGTGTTTTAGGAGACATGATTTTAGATTCCAAATTATTTGATTAAACCTACATTCTTGCCCATAGTATTTCTTTGGCCCTCAATAATCTTCCCATTGTCTTGTCTAATTGGCAAATTCATATTTATTATCATTCAAAGCTCAGGTCAGATGTAATCTCCTCTATAATATCCCTGAAGCAATTTTCTGTATTCTATTTATTTATGTATAATATTTATACATTATTCTATCTTCATAAGTCTTCAGTACTTTAAATTTGCCTGTATATCTCTGCCTCCCCTATTGAATTATGAGTGCTGGTAAACAGGTTCCATTATGCCTTTCTTTTTTGATATCCTCTATTTCTTTAAAAAGTATTATTTATTTATTTATTTTGATAGAGAGAGAGAGAGAGGAGGGAGAGGGGCAGAGGGAGAGGGAGAGAATCTGAGGCAGATTCCCTGCTGAGTGTGGAGCCCCACACCAGCGCTCCATCTCACGCCCCTGAGATTTGACGCAAGCCGAAATCAAGAGTCAGGTCCTTAACTGACTGAGCCACTGAGGTGCCCCTGAAATCCTCTATTTCTGACACATGAAAGGCAAATTACAAATGTCTTCTAGTTCAATTTCATTATGTGACAGTGAAATCATTAGTACACTGTAGCAGTAAACACATTTTTCACTTGAGTGTTTGGTAGGAAATAATGTGTTTCTTAATATTTCTCACAACTCCAGACGTTATTTAAAATGTATGTGATTCAGTTATTCTCCCCTCCAAAACACAGCATGAAACAAAGGCAGAGAGCAAAGGTTTTTAAGCAGAACTGCTCAATATCTGGAAACTAAAATTCTAGTATTTGACAGCCTCGTTACAAGCTTCAGTCCTTCCAATTTTCCCAGCATCTCACTGCCTCTCACACTTTGTTTTTGTCAGTCCTCTCAGTACCTCTCACCCTTGGTATTTTTTCCCCTTAGTTTATCAATTTCCTCCTACCCTCCCTGACTTTTCCTTCCAGTCAGAAGAACTATTCTTTAACAGCTGTTGTGCATGCTGCTACACAAATCCCCAAAATTCCTATACTTGCATGCATTCTAAATTCTGTCCTTTTCATGCCTGAAATGGAACACTTTAGTACTAATGGGGAAAGAGCACATTTAAAAATGAGTATTCCACCTCACATTAATAATTTTTATTCTCTAGAGTGTCATGAAAATTCTCAATACTTTATTATATTTTATCATTTTATCATTTTATTATTTTTACCGTAAAACATAGTTGCCACTATCCCCAAAATCTCCTTCACTCTCTGAAGAAACCTCATTGTTTATAATCTCTTAAATTCTCTCAGGCTTGCCACTTAACATGATTTTAGTACATTTATGTAGATATAACTGCTATATAATGAACTGGACATAATTAAACTATGAATGTGACATACTTTGAAATATGTATATAACAATGAACACATCCCCACACTCAAGGTAGGAAATATTTCCATCACCCTAAATTTTCTGCATGCCAGTTGCAATCTGTCCCTCCTGCCTCTTCTGCCCCTTCTCTGTCTTCCCAAATAACCACTGAGCTTCTTTCTGTCCCTATAAATTACTTTATATTTCCTGGTCATTAACTTACTTTTGTATACATGGATTCATTCAATGTATCATCTTCTTTCTCTAGAAGACTTCCTGCATCCAGCGTAATTGTTTTGAAATTCACAAGTGCTGCTTGTTCCCTTTGCCATATTAGGGAAATTCTCTCCAATAATTCTCTCCAATAGACCTTCTGCTCCCCTCTCTGTTTCTTCTTCTTCTGGAATCCCAATTATTCTAATGTTGTTTTGTCTTATGGTGTCACTTATCTCTCGAATTCTCCCCTCGTGGTCCAATAGCTGTTTGTCCCTCTTTTGCTCGGCTTCTTTATTCTCTGTCATTTGGTCTTCATTATCACTAATTCTTTCTTCTGCCTCATTGATCCTAGCAGTGAGAGCCTCCATTTTTGATTGCACCTCATTAATAGCTTTTTTGATTTCTACTTGGTTAGATTTTAGTTCTTTAATTTCTCCAGAAAGGGCTTTTATATCTCCAGAGAGGGTTTCTCTAATATCTTCCATGCCTTTTTCGAGCCCGACTAGAACGTTCAGAATCGTCATTCTGAACTCTTGATCTGACATATTACCAATGTCTGTGTTGATTAGGTCCCTAGCCTTTGGTACTGCCTCTTGTTCTTTTGTTTGTGGTGATTTTTTCCGCCTTGTCATTTTGTCCAGATAAGAGGATATGAAGGATCAAATAAAATACTAAAAGGGTGGCAAAGACCCCAGAAAAATGTGCTGTAACCAAATCAGAAGTGCTACATGTGGCAATAGTTCATCTCTTTTTATTGCTGAGATGTATCCCATTGTATTGATACACCGCAAGATTTTTATCCATTGGCCTGTTGATGGACAATTGGGCTATTTTCATTGTGGGGATATGAGAAATGAAGCTGAAATGGATATTTATGTATAAGTCTTTGTGTGGATATATGCTCTCATTCCTTTTGGTAGGATGTACTGTCGGTGTACATTTTACTTTTAAAAACACTAACAAATCATTTTCTAAGTGGTTTTATCACTTTCTATTCCTATTAACAGTTCTTAGAGTTCCAGTTGCTCCAATTGTTGCCAACACATTGTGTGTTCAGTCTTGACCTTTATCTATTCTAACAAATATGATGTCTCATTAGGTTTTAATTTTCATTACCATGATGGTTTGTGGTATTGAGTATCTTTTGATGTGCAATTCTTTTATTTATAATCCATAAATCTCTTATGGTGAAGTTCATTTTTTTGCCATTTTTTTACTGGATTTTTAATTTTTCATTGACTTTAGAAACTTACTTATGTATTCTGGTAGTAATATTAATCCAGTTTAGTTCTTTTTAGAAGTTCTTTTGGCTATTCTAGATTCTTTGCATATCTATATAAATTTTAGAATCAGCTGATCAGTTTCTTCAAAGAGTTTGCAGTGACTGTAATTGGATTGTATTGAATCTATAGATCAATTTGGAGAGAACTAATGTCTCAAAAATGCTGAGTCTTCAAATCCATTAATAAGGTATATGTAGGATGTTGCAGGCCTGTCTTCTCGGCTTGTAGATATCTATCTCCCCCCTAGGTCTCTTAACATCATCTGTGCTCTGTGTCTTTTGCACTTTGCTTTGTTTGTGTCTCTGTGCTCAAATTTTCCCCCTTTTTATAAGGAGTCATATCATATTAGGGACCACCCTAAAGAGCTCAGTTTAGCTTGATTACTTCTGCTAGCACCCTATCCCCAAATAAGGCCACATTCTGAGTACTAAGGTTTGGGAATTCAAATCATAAATTTGGGAGGAGACACAATTCAACCTATAACATGTAACCAGTGAGCAACGCAATGCACAGTATAACTGAAATATCTCTCACCAGCAAATTAAATTATGTGTCTTTCAAATCATTGGCCAGAACTTTTCACATGACTCACTTCAGTGACTATGGAAAAATACAATCCATCCCTGTGAAAGGAATGCAGGGAACCTATTTTGTGAATAGCACTAGTGATTACTTGCTCTATTTGTTGATTTTCAATATTTTCATAATCAAAGAAGAAATTAACAATGAAGGCAAGGTACTAGTGATCACATTCTTTCTCTACATAATAATCATTTTCATATATATCAAAAATGTTCTATTATTTCTATTTAGTTTCCTGATGTAGAAAAATATATGGTATAATGACAATGGTATTTTGATTATTCTATTCATGGAATTAATACTGCTGGAAAAGTATAGAAGTTTCCATATGTAGGTAAATGTTTTGTTTAAGTATTAATCCTCATGAATTTTCACTGATGAAAATGTTTGAAGAAATCATGGCAAACTAAATCTTATTAGGGTTTAGAAGGGTATTAAATAAAAGGATGACTTCTTGAAGAATGGTATCGCCTACAGCATATCATTTGCTACTTAATTTTTAACTAAAACAAGAACTTTTGGTCTCCATGACATGATGAGTTATATAATATACATGCTGGAAGACATCTTTAAAACCTAGCACAAGCTGTAAGATAAATGCTTCGTGGAAACTTTTATCTCTTAAAAATATTCAATTTCAATATCTTATATATATTTAATATTAAATCTCAGGAGAAACATTACTTATTTGATTTTTCTTGTTTTTATCACCACCATATCAGCACATAATTCAGTGACCTAAAGTAATCCTCCATTATTTCTTTCCTTTAATATTGCAAGCTACAAATAGGTACCTGTTTATTTTTTGATAGCATCTAAAATTTCATTTTCTGCAGGTTCATGTGTTGCTTTGTTTGATGACCTTAGCTTATTGTTACCAAAAACTTATTAAATATGATTTTTTTGTCTACATAGTCAACATTCACTTTCTCAGTTTAATTGTGAGAGCCACGATGTTGGGACATCTTACATACTATGATACTTTCCTGAGGATAGCTGTAAACAAGCATAAATGAATGTTCTGGGAAATGAATAAATATTAGGAAGAAGGAAAGGAACTAGGAAATAATTATCAGAGTGTAAAATACTTAAATTGAAACTCACTATAAAGCTCAGTACTAAGTTTAGAAAGAAGAGATAGGTATATTATTTCCTAACAAATCCAAAAAACAGAAAACAATGTATAGAAATATATTTTGAAAAGCTATAGAAATATTTTAAATATGTAGAACTATAGAGAGGATATTACTCTAATCATAACATATACTATATCTGACACATATTTAAGTTTATATCTAATAATTATATTATAGGTCAAAATAATAAAACTGTAAAGAAAATGACTTTTAGTCGACTACTAACACATGCACATCTCAGTGTTTATGGAATCATGTGGTTAGTCCTCTGGTTCATTTTATTGTTAACCAGTCCACTGGACAACACTATGTTCCTTCAACTGTAACTGAGTTACACATGGAGAAGCACCTTAGAGAAGTGGATGACAGGAAGGAGGACCACTGGCCACACTGTAGCCACTACCATCTCTGTCCTTGCTGGCATTGCTGCCTAACCATGTGGGAATGAAATTCAATGACAGTTGAGGGAGGACTTGGAAATGGCTGGAGGAGTTCAAAGAAATAATGACGTAAGCTCTCTGTGCAAGCGGTTAGGAGAAAGTTGGAATTCCACTGTTTGCTTCTCATCAAGGTAATTCTGCTATCAGTCTATATTCCTCAGGATAAACTGCCCTCTTTCCAGAATATGGTTGTCGTCTACTTCCTGCCTCCTACAAGACCACAGTGGAATTCCAAACATGGCCTGTAGCAAAAAACTTTTGCTAGAAGTTACTTTAAGTGGTGCTTGGATGTTTTCCTTAGGCTCACGCTTTGATTTATTTGACTTTCTGAATTCTTGATTGCTTGATTTATTTATCCTTCTTTTATTAGTAGCTAGAACTGAACGAAATTAGACCAAAATAAAACAAAAATCAAGTATGCAATTAATAATATTTGAGGACAAATTGAAACTGTTTGAAGTAATAATTAGGGTAATAATAATGAGAAATCACTTTGCAGATTTTTTAATAATTTATTGGTAAGTAATTGTCATAATGTTGACATAAATCATGTTGATCAGTATGTAACTTTAGAAATTAAAAATAGCATAAACAAACAAAACAACTACCTGAGAAAAATTCTAAACAAAATCTCATTTCATAAAGGTGCAGAGGCTCAAGGAATGCATTTGTAATAGGGCTGGATAGCATAATCAAAACTTGTTTTTATTTCCTGATCAGATTACTTAAAAATAAATCAGTAAACTCTGCTGAAAATGCATAGTGAACTCTAATCTGTTATTCATATTAACTGGTAAAATATGCATGTATTAGCATGGTTAATGAACCATAAAACACATTATTTGTTGTTTTATTCAAAGATGCTGCTGCTGCTAAAAATCTTGTTACCCATACCTTCAGCTATAACTAAAGATATTGAATGTAAAACTGACATTGCTTTCTAAATCATATGGACTAAAAGTAGTCCTGCAGATAAGAAAAACCTCTTTGGCACTGCACTCTTATTTTATGCAAGTATTACATCATCTCAAAAGTTCTAAATGCTTTGGTATTGTACTGTTCTTAAAATCACAGTTATTCAGAGCTTTTTGCTGTGTTTCTGTGTAGTTTTGGAGAATACTGCTGTCCTTCCATATTTCATCATACAATGAACAGCTAATTAATATCTTCTTGTTTACTCCTGAATTTCACTCTTCATCAGAATTTCTGGGATCTGCTTTCATTACCCCTTGCAGATTCATTTTCTCTGCTACAAGTAGATTCGCATGCCCCGTGAAGCTTCCTTCTTTGCCTCTGGTTCTTCCTATGTTATTAATAAGTATTATTCTAAGATAACTATATATGGGCCTCGCTGAATGACTGCTACACGTGTGGTGATCAATGGCCTTGGTTTGCCTAAGACTGAGTAGTTTCCTAAGACACAGGAAAGTGTTAAAAGTAGGGGTGGGAGTGGGGGACGGTAGAGGCATGGGAAGGAAAACCAGGTTACAGGAAGATTTGGTCACTCCAAACATACAATTTTTTCAATAAAGATAAAATTATTTTACCATGTCTTAATTTAAATGAACAAAAAATATCTTCTTCCCATTTTTGCATTGTCTGAGGATTTGTGCTCATGAAATCCTACAGAGAGGGTTTAATCTTATAAAGAGGACAGTGATTCCCACAGTGTCCCCTGGTATTAGCCATTGAATTGGTCCTGAGCATTTATATGTAGTTGTAAATGGTAGTTCTGAGTACTGTTCCACCAGGATTTACTAACCCAGCTAGTGTGCAGATGTAAAAACAGCCCTATTTTATATTTGAGCATTTTAATGTATAAATATCTGTAAAATAACATCTATTTCATAACTTAACTATGGGGATCAAGTGAGGTAAAACTCCTAATAACGTCAAAAGGCATTAGACTCAATTATTATGGTTAGATAATTTATCAACTTGTCTTTTTTTTCTGTTGTTTTTTTTTTCTTTTTTTCTCCCTATCCTATGACTCAATAATGTTGCCTAGATGTTTTGTGCTCCCTTGGGTTTTTGTGAGATTACAACATCCAAAAGTAATCACCATTTCCAGACTGGTTTCTGAAGCTAGGCTAGTGGGATAGGGGTAGAACGAACAAGAAAAGAAAGAAACCATGCAGTGGAAGGGAGCAAGGAACGTTACATAATTTGGGAGGCCTACTGCAAAATAAAAATATAAGGCCTTCGGTTCAAAAGGAATAAAAATGTTTCTTTCTTTCTTTTGCAATCTCTTTCTTAACCAGTCGTGGTGTTTTTCAATTTACTGTTAATGCCACGCATGTCCCCTCAGCACAGGAATACGCATGGGGAATGCAGACCTTCGCAGGTGTGTGGGGCCCATTCTGTGACCAGGCTTCTGGGCTGACCCAGCTGACCTGCCCCATAGCCATGCTCAGACCTGCAAGGAGGAAAGGGTGGAGGGAGGCTGCTGTCACTGGGATGAGGCTGGGGAGAGAGGCAAGGTGGCCCCAAGATAAGACCATGTGTGAATCCATGTGCCAGGCTCCTCGTGCATCATGCATTCTCCTATCAGGTATCAATTACCAAATACAAATTCAAAAATAAAGTTATTGAGGATGTTAAGACCTCAACCAAAGGGCATTAAATCCCAGGCCTGTGACTGAAAGGTCCTATGATACAACAGTGGTCACACACCCATGAAGTACCCATAGATGGGGAGATTCCCTATGACTAGGAGACTGGATGGGTACCTGTGAGTCCCATGTTTGATAGCAGAGTAAAGAGCATCCAAGCCCCACCGCTGGCAATAAACCCTCCAAAGTGAAAGGAACTCTGGGGAGTTGAGAACGGGTGGACTTAAAGAGACAGTTAACTACTGAATTTCTGAATTCCCAAACTGTTCATTCTCTGGCTTAAATTTGACTTTTGGGGCTCTTAGGTGGCTCAGTTTGTTAAGCCTCAGACTCTTGGTTTTGGCTCAAGGAATGATCTCATGAATCTTGAGATCAAAGCCACTGCTTTGCACTCAGTGGGAGTGCAAAGATTCTCTCCCTCTACCCCTTCTTCTGTGCAGATGTGCCCCCATCTCTGTTTCTCTAAAATAAATAAATGAATCTTTAAAAATTTGTTTTTAATTTGACTTTAAATATCATGTGATCTTTAACAATACGGGTATCAATGACCATGTCACCCTGAATACAAAACTCTTTTCCAAATTTTGGACAATACATGATGATCTCAGATTATTGCCCAATATTGGGGGTGGGATAGATTACTGCCACACAAGGAGAGCCATTCAGAGCCACTTAATAAATACCACAGAATCATAAATTCTCATCTGAAATTGACTTCATCCTTTAATCTACAACTTTCCTATGTATTCAACCCCACTCTTTGGTAAATTTTTTGTTTTTATTTTAATTTCCGGTTAGTTAACATATAGTGTTATATTAGTTTTAGGTGTATAATATTGTGATTCAACACTTCCATACATGACCTGGGTCTCATCCTAGCAAGTGCCCTCCTTAATCTTCATCACCTATCATTCATCTCTCACATCCCTTCCCTCTAGTAACCATCAGCTTGTTCTTTGTAGTTGAGTCTGTTTTTTCATTTGTCTCTCTTTTTTCCCTTTTCTCCTTTGTTTTGTTTCTTAAATTCCACATATGAGTGCAATCATATGGTATTTGTCTTTCTCTGATTGACTTATTTCGTCTAGTATAATATTCTCCAGCTTCATCTTTGTCATTGCAAATGACAAGATTTCATTCTTTTTAATGGTTGAATAATATTTCATTGTATGTAAATACTGCATCTTCTTTATCCATTTATTAACTGATATCAGGACATGGCTACTTCCATAAATTGGCTACTGTAAATGATGCTACTATAAACATAGGGCTTGTATCCCATTGAATTATTGTCCTTGTGTTCTTTGGGCAAATACTCAGTAGTGTGATTGCTAAGTCATTGGGTCATTCTATTTTTAACCTTTTGAGGAAACTCCATACAGTTTTTCACATGGGCTGCACCAGTTTGCATTCCCACCAAGAGTGCACAAGGGCTCCATTTTTTTTCTTAGACTTACACCTTATTTTTTTTCATGTTTCTACACATACATTTACAATGCTTTGTATCCTTTTTTCTTCCAAATTTTTATTTAAATTCCAGTTAGTTAACATATAGTATAATATTAGTTTCCAGTATAGGATTTAGTGATTCATCACTGAGGGTTCCTTTTTTACAGCATCCTCACCAACACCTGTTGTTTCTTGTGTTGTTGCTTTTAGCCATTTTGACAGGTTTGGGTAGCTCATTGTAGTTTATACTTGTATTTCCCTGTTGATAAGTGATGTTGAGCATATTTTTTCATGTGTCAGTTGGAAATCTGTATGCCTTCCTTGGAAAATATGTCTGTTCATGTCTTCTGTCATTTTTATTGGATTATTTGCTTTTTGAGTATTGAGTTGTATCAGTTCTTTTTATACTTTGGATAATACCTCTTTATTGGATATATCCTTTGCAAATATCTTCTCCCATTGTGTAGGTTGCCTTTTAGTTTTGTAATTATTTCCTTCATTTTGCAGAAGTTTTTTATTTTGATAAAGTTCCAATAGTTTATTTTTACTCTTGTTTCCCTTGCCTCGGGAGACCTATTTAGAAAAAAAGTTGTTTCAGCCAGTGTCAGAGAAGCTACTGCCTGTGTTCTCTTCCATGATTCTTATGGTTTCAGGTCTCACATTTAGGTCTTTAACCCATTTTGAATTTATTTTTGTGTATAGTATAGGAAAGTGATCCTGTTTTATCCTTTTGCATTTTTCTTTCCAGTTTTCCCAGTATTCTGTTAAAGAGACTATCCTTTTCCCATAGGATGTTCTTTCTTGCTTTGTTGAAGATTAACCAAGCATATAATTACAGGGTTTTTTCTGAATTCTATTCTCTTCCATTTGTCCACATGTATAATTTTTATACCAGTACCATACTGTTTTAATTACTATAGCATTTTAGTAAAACTTGAAGTCCAGAATTGTGATGTCTCAGGCTTTGCTTTGCTTTTCTTTTTCAAGATTGCTTTGGCTATTCTGGGTCTTTTGTGGTTCCATACAAATTTAGGATTGTTTGTTTTAGTTCTGTGAAAAGTTCTGTTGGTATTTTAATAGGGATTGCATTAAATATGTAGATGGCTTTGGGAAGTATAGACACATTAACAGTATTTGTTCTTGCAATCCATGAGAAAAGAGTATCTTTCTATTTCTTTGTTTCAGCTTCAATTACTTTCATCAGCATTCGATTGTTTTGAGAGAAGAGGTCTTTCTTCCCTTTGGTTAGTTTTATTCCTATGTATCTTATTTTTGGTGCAATTATAAATGGGATTATTTTCTTAATTTCTCTTTCTGCTGCTTCATTAAGGTGTATAGATATGCAACACATTTCTGTACATTGATTTTGTATTCTGTGACTTCGCTGAATTTATCAGTTTTAGCAGTTTTTTAGAGGGTCTTTCCAATTGTCTATATACAATACCATGTCATTTGCAAATAGTGAAAGTTTTAATTCCTCCTTACCAATTTGCTTACCTTTTATTTCTTTTTCTTGTCTGGTTACTGTACCTATGACCTCTAGTACTATGTCAAATAGAAATGGTGAGAGTGGACATCCTTGTGCTATTCCTGAGATTTGGAGAAAAGCTCTCAATATTTCCCCTTGAGGATGATGTTAGCTTTAAGGTTTTCATACATGACCTGCATTATTTTGGGGTATGTTCCCTCTACGCCAACTTTGTTGAAGTTTTTATCATGAATAGTTGTTGTACTTTGTTAAAGCTTTTTCTACATCTACTGAAATGATATGATTCTTAGCTTTTCTCTTATGGATGTGATGTATCACATTGATTGATTTGAAAATATTGAACAACACATTTGTAATCCAGGAATAAGTCCCACTTGATTGTGGTGAATGGCTTTTTATTTATTTATTTATTTATTTATTTATTTATTTATTTATTTTTAGAGAAAGAGGAAGAAAGTGCAAGTTGGCTGGGTGTGCAGAAGGACAGGGAGAGAGAGAAACTTTTTTTTTAATTAATTAATTAATTTATTTTTAAAAACATATAATGTATTTTTATCCCCAGGGTACAGGTCTGTGAATCGGCAGGTTTACACACGTCCACAGCACGAGAGAAAGAATCTTAAGCATGCTCCATGCCTAACACAGAGCCCAATGTGGGGCTCGATTTTACAACCCTCAGATCATTACCTGAGTCAAAACCAAGAGTCAGACACTTAACGACTAAGTCACCCAGCTTCCCCGGTGAATGACTTTTTAAATTTATTGTGGGATTCTGTTTGTTAGTATTTTATTGAGGACTTTTGCATCCATTTATATCAGAGATATTATAATTCTCCTGTATTTCTCTTTTTTTTTTTTTTTGGTGGTCTTTATCTGGTTTTGGCATCAGGGTAATGCTGGCTTCATAGAATGTATTTGAAAGTTTCCCTTCCCTTTCTGTTTTTTTGAATACTTTGAGAATAATAGGTATTAGCTCTTTAAAGGGTTGGTAAGTTAACCTGTGAAGCCATTTAACCCATTAATTATTTCTTAGCATGTTTTTTAACCTTATGTAGTTGTGGGGTTTCCAGATTTTTTTCTTATGGTTGCCTTCCAGTTTCATAGTGTTGTGGTCAAAAAAGGTGCACGGTAAGACTCTGAATTCCTTGAATTTGTTCAGGCTTGTTTTGTGCCCTAATGTATCACCTATACTTTAGAATATCCCATGTGCTCTTGAAAAGAATGTATATTCTACTGTTTTAGGGTGGTTCTGAATATATCTGTTATACCCACCCATTGAGATACTCAAAACATTTGTGTTGGTCCATTGTGTTACTCAAAACTTTTGTTTCCTTGTTGATATTTTTGTTTAGATAATCTGTCCATGGATGTAAGTAGGGTGTTAAAATCCCCTGCTATTATTGTATTATTATCAATCAGTTCTTTTATGTTTGTTATTGACTGTTTTATGTATTTGGATGCTCCCAGCTTGGGTGCATAAATATTACAATTGTTATATCTTCTTGTTAGATTGTGCTCTTTATTTTTATATAGTGTCCTTCTTTCTCTCTCATTATAATAGATGCTTTAATATCTATTTTGTCTGTTATAAATATTGCTACTCTGGTTTCTTTTGACATTCATTTTCTTGATAGATATTCCTCCATACCCTCAAATTCAATCTGCGGGTATCTTTAGGTCTGAAATGTCTCTTTTAGGCAGCATAAAGATGGGTTTTGGTTTTTTATCTGTTCTGTCACCCTGTGTCTTTTGATTATAGCATTTAGTACATTTACATTCAAAATAATTATTGATAGATATGTATTTATTCCTATTTTATTACTTCTTTTCTTGTTTCTGAAGATCTTCTCTGATCCTTTCTTACCTTTCTCTCATGGTTTGCTGGTTTTCTCTGGTGATATATTTGGATTTCTTTCTCTTTAGTCTTTGCATAATTATTAGTGGTTTTGATTTGTGTTTACCATTAAGTTTGTATATAACATCTTCTGCATGTAACAGTCTATATTAAGTCGATGGTCATTTAAGTTTGAACCCATTATTTACTCCTCTCCTTCCCATGTTTTAGGGAGTTGAGTTCCTAAACATTTTTTATAAATATTCATTTTTTTTAAGATTTTTTTTTTTTTAATTTTAGAGAGAGGAGAGAGGGGTAAAGGGAAAGGAGGAGAGAAAAACTCAAGCAGACAGCCCACTGAGCATGGCGCCTGACACGGGGCTCAATCCCACAACCCATGAGATCATGACCTGAGCTGAAATCATGAGTTGGACACTTACCCAAATGAGCCACCCAGGTACCCCTAGAAATATTCTTTTTACTGCTTTTGTGTTTCCAAACTTGATACTGCCACTTCTGTCTGTACTTTCCACTCAAAGAGTTTTCTGTACTATTTTTTGCAGGGCTGGTTTAGTGGTCATGAACTCTTCTGGTTTTTGTTTGTCTGGGAAACTCTTCATCTCTCCTTCAATTCTGAATGATAGCCTCGCTGGACACAGTATTTCTGGCTATAGATTTCTCCCATTCAGCACTTTCATTATATCATGACACTTTCTTCTGGCTTGGAAAGTTTCTGCTGAAAAATTCTCTGACAACCTTATAAGGTTTCTTTTGTATTTACTGTCCATTTTGCCCTAGTGTTAACTTTTTTTCTTTATTACTATATTTTGCCAACTTAATAACAACATGTCTTGGTGTGGATTTGCTTTTGTTCATTTTGTTGGGAATTCTCTGTGCCTCCTGGTTCTGGATATCTGTTCCTTCACCAGATTAGAGAAGTCTTCAGCTACTACATCTTCAAATAAATTTTCTGCCCCCTTTCCTCTCTCTTCTTCTTCTAAGACTCCTGTAATATAAATATTATTATGTTTGATGAAGTCACTGAGTTTTCTAAGTCCATTCATGTTTTCCATAATTCTTTTTTCTCTCTTTTATTCAGCTTGATTACTTTCCATTACTCTGTCTTCTAGGTCATTAATCTGCTCCTCTGATTCTTCCAGCCTGCTCTTCATTGCATAAGCATGTTTCTTTTCTTTTTTTTTTTAAGACTTTTCACCTTTTTTTAAATTTCTTTTCAGCGTAACAGTATTCATTGTTTTTGCACCACACCCAGTGCTCCATGCAATACGTGCCCTCCCTATTACCCACCACCTGGTTCCCCAACCTCCCAGCCCCCGCCCCTTCAAAACCCTCAAGTTGTTTTTCAGAGTCCATAGCCTCTCATGGTTCATCTCCCCCTCCCAATTTCCCTCAACTCCCTTCTCCTCTCCATCTCCCCATGTCCTCCATGTTATTTGTTATGCTCCACAAATAAGTGAAACCATATGATAATTGACTCTCTCTATTTGACTTATTTCACTCAGCATAATCTCTTCCAGTCCTGTCCATGTTGCTACAAAAGTTGGGTATTCATCCTTTCTGATGGAGGCATAATACTCCATCGTGTATATGGACCACATCTTCCTCATCCATTCGTCCATTGAAGGGCATCTAGGTTCTTTCCACAGTTTGGCTACCGTGGCCATTGCTGCTATAAACATTGGGGTACAGATGGCCCTTCTTTTCACTCCATCTGTATCTTTGGGGTAAATACCCAGTAGTGCAATTGCAGGGTCATAGGGAAGCTCTATTTTTAATTTCTTGAGGAATCTCCACACTGTTCTCCAAAGTGGCTGCACCAACTTGCATTCCCACCAACAGTGGAAGAGGGTTCCCCTTTCTCCACATCCTCTCCAACACATGTTGTTTCCTGTCTTGCTAATTTTGGCCATTCTAACTGGTATAAGGTGATATCTCAATGTGGTTTTAATCTGAATCTCCCTGATGGCTAGTGATGATGAGCATTTTTTCATGTGTCTGATAGCCATTTGTATATCTTCATTGGAGAAGTGTCTGTTCATATCTTCTGCCCATTTTTTGATATGATTATCTGTTTTGTGTGTGTTGAGTTTGAGGAGTTCTTTATAGATCCTGGATATCAACCTTTTGTCTGTACTGCCATTTGCAAATATTTTCTCCCATTCCGTGGGTTGCCTTTTTGTTTTGTTGACTGTTTCCTTTGCTGTGCAGAAGCTTTTGATCTTAATGAAGTCCCAAAAGTTCATTTTTGCTTTTGTTTCCTTGGCCTTTGGAGACATATCTTGAAAGAAGTTGCTGTGGCTGATATCGAAGAGGTTACTGCCTATGTTCTCCTCTAGGATTCTGATGGATTCCTGTCTCACATTGAGTTCTTTTATCCATTTCGAGTTTATCTTTGTGTACGGTGTAAGAGAATGGTCGAGTTTCATTCTTCTACATATAGCTGTCCAGTTTTCCCAGCACCATTTATTGAAGAGACTGTCTTTTTTCCACTGTATATGTTTCTAATCTCATTTATTGCATCCTTTGTCCCTGATTGGTTCAATTTTATTTCTGTGTTGTGTCTCACCCATGGCTTCCATGCTCTCAAGTGGAGTATCCTTATCATCATTGCTTTAAATATTCCATCAGGCATGGTACTTATATGTGTTTTTCTTAGATTTTCAGCCATAGCTTTGTCCTGTTTGTGGAGTTATTCATAGAATGTATTGTAAACCCTCAGGGGTGACTGTGGAAGAAGCTGTGATGTCAGCCATGTTCCTGTTCTTGGGCTGTTGAAGGCAGTAGTCTGGTATGAACATAATCCCATGATCCTCTGGGACAGGGCATATGTTTAGAACTATGAAAGAATATAACCCTCAGTCCCCCTTCCTGCACTTGGCAATTGCTAGCACAAACATCCTGCTCCGCCCTTATCCCATGACTATCCTACCTCTGAGCCAGCATGTAGGGGAGGGTGCAAGCCTGCTTTATGGCTTCAAGACAGTTGCCATCCATTTGTACTCCTTTCCCATGCTTTCATGCATCTGACCTTACTTTTCTGATAAAAAATAAAAGCTATGTGCAAAATTCAGCTGCTGCTGCTCTCCCTTACAGAGGCAGTCTTACACAGCCCCTCAGATCATTATCTGAGAACTTTATTTCAGCGTGTGACAACACTGGTTTTTTTTCATTTGGGACAAATTTCTTTGTCTTCTCATTTTGTCTAAATCTCTGTGTCTGTTTTTATGTGTTAGTAAAGTTAGCTACATATCCTGTTCTTAAGGGTAATGACCTTATGAAGAAGAAGTCCTGTAGTGCCCTATTGTGTAGTGACCTCTGTTCCCCAGGGTCTGGTGCTTTAGAGATTGTCTCCAATGTGTGTTGCGTGCAATCTGCTTATTGTTCCTGGATGCTTTATCTCAGGCTAGTTGTCTACAGAGGCTCTCTTTGTTGATTTAGGGCAGTGTTTGGTCCCTGGTCTGAAAGTTTTAACTAGGTATGCTCTAGTCGGCTTGTGAAATGTGACTCACCACCATCACTGCTGGAACCAAGGTCCTGCAAAACTCCTGGGTTGGGAGACACAGTGTTGCAGGATTTGGCACCAGTCTTCTGGGGAAGGGTGCCTGCTCTGCTTGGACTGAGGCAAGCATGACTAGGGGTGGTGGGGCTTGGTGTAAGCAAGTTAGGTAGTGAGTGTCAGCACTGCACTGGTTCCTGCAGGTGTCTCTTGTTTAGGGTGAGGGGCAGGGGAGGGAAATGGTACCTACAAGTTCCTTTATTCCCAGAGAGGTCTCTCTATGAGTGCTTCCTCTCTGGGATGCACATCTGGGATGCAAATAACCTTCCTGCTGCATGCCTCAGTCACTCTTCAGATTACTGTTTCTGTGCCCTATGTGCATGGGATATTTGCCCTGCATTCTCTCCAAGAGCAGCCCCAATGCCCTCCATGTTCTATCCAAGCCAAGCATGTTGGCCCTTTAAACTCCAGGCTTTAAGCCCCACTGGTTATAAGAACTCACAAAATTCAGCCATCTTGCTTTCCAAGCCAGTTGCTATGGAGGTTAGTTTTTTCCACGTTCTCTCCTGTGTGCTAGCCTGTCTCTTGCCCTTCTCCATGACCATGTCTCCTTCCCCACCTTAGTAGACAAGATCTGTTTCTCTCTGCACTTCCTACCTCCTTCCTGTGACCTTTTCTCTACATTTAGTTGTAGAGTGTGTTCTTCCAGTCTTCAGGTTGATTTCTGGGGCATTTAAGATGATGTGATAGTAACCTAGTTGAATTCATGGGATGAGGCTAGCCTAGGGCCCTCCTACTCTGTTGCTAACTCTGCTTAATCATCCCTTCTTTGGTAATTATTAATTGTTTTTTTGGAACCTTAAAGGAATATAACCTGAAAGCATGGATATAATATAACAGATTATATTAGAGAATCTCAATGCATAGTAAACCACAGAACTCTAAATTTACAAAAAGCTGAATAAATACTACTATTTATTCTAAGTTTTCTAAGCATTCTAAGTTATAAAGAGATACTTAGTTATAAAGAGATATAAAGAGTTTATAACCAAGTTATAAAGAGATACTAAGTTATAAAGAGATAAAAACACAGTTACTTAAAATGAAGTGTTTATAACCAGAGTTATTATCCATTAACATGTGGGTGGTATATTATATATTGAAGAGCTCACAATATCTATGATTTTCATTGGAATGGAGCCAGACTAAAATATTTTTTAAATACAGCAAAACATTTTCTGTTCCAGTTACTATTGCAGCCTGAAAATTATCTGAAAATTAAGACATGCTATCTTGGCTTTCTGTGCAGGAAATTGGGAAGGACTTTTCTGGGTGGTACTTTTTTGGAGTCAGTTCTATAGTTTGTCAGTCAATAGCATGCTGTGAAGTTCAGTGTAGATGAATAAATAATGAGAGGCCATTTGGAGAGAGAACATAGAGGACAAGAGACCTTCATTAGAAGTCACCTGCTGCAATCCCCCATCTTTAATTAGTATATAGTCATGGTACACCAGGTAAAAATTGGAAATAAAGACTTCCACTTTTGCTAATTTTTAAATTTTGTTATTTCCTGAATCCAAATATGTTTTCCACTATTAGTAGAAAGATGCCTTGGCCTCATTCCTTTGGCTAAAATTCCTTTCTGTATGTGTACATGTGTGGGAGAGGGAATGAAAGGTAATCAGAATGTTGTTCTTAAAAGGATTCCCACAGGCTCATTTCAGTGTGAACATTTAGAGACCCCTATCAGTTCTTCTACGAAAATTTGGAGACAATCTTAATCTCATTTAGATTTGAGTTATTTTGCCACCGGATGGCTTCCCAAAAGTGAATCTCTAGCACAAGAGCTGGTGATGGCATAATATGTTATAAATTATCTGGCAAATTTTACTTTGTCTAGAACACTATCCAGTCAGTGCCGATAAAGACATTTAATTATTTCACCAAAAGGCTTTGGCAAAATAATTTCTGAATTTCATTTTAAGCAGTTCCAAATCCTTAGGTTTATATCATCCATTGTTTTTCTCTTGCATTGATTTGTTTTTGCAAGTATTTGCTGTAGTCAAAGGATAATTATTGGTCATATATGCAACTGTGTTATGGATTTCAGTAAAATACAAATGAAACATAAAGAAAAGTTTCACAAATTGCACAACTAATTGCAATGCCATACACTTAATTAGTCAGTGTAGATAGTTCTGAATAAAGCAATAACTAAATCTCCCTTCGGTAAAACCATGTGGTCAGTTAGATTATCCTTATACTATCCAAAGTCTTCTTTGTCTCTCACATTCATTGTCTCTGATTATGATTTTTAAAAATTATATTTTAACCTATTTTCTGCATTCATATAACTTTGCCTATTTGAGTGGTTTTAAAGTATACAATGCTGCATAATAGTTTAATAAGAAAATTAAATAAATTATAATATCTGCCTATTGTTTAGCAACAAAAAAATACAACATTCCTTTTGATGGTCGTCATTGTGATTTCTCTCCTTTTTTTTTGAAAAAAAAATCATGTTTCTCTGAAACTACTTTAAGAAAAATACTTCCAGTTTAATTATTGAAAAATGTTCTTTATTTTATAAAACTATCAAATTTATAGTACTTGTTTTTCTAATGTTATTTCTTTGGTAGCAGAGGATTAAAATAAAGACATATGTGCATAAAATATATAAATATATGTATGAATAGATACACATGCATGGTAAGTCCCTAACATTCAAAAAAAATTCTAGAGATAATTGATAAATCCATTGCTGTTATTTAAAATGTATATATTTACATAGAAAAATTATTATGAGGCCAGACCTCAAAAGATTAATTCATCTTTTATATAGTTCAAATATATCATTGAATATATAGTTCAAATGATATCATTGAAAAGCACCAAGTGATTAGTCAGCCATCACTATTACTGTTCAACTATACCTTGATACAATTTAAAAAATGAGGAATAAATCTCCCTTCCTCAACTGGAGGAAATAGTGACAAGCAAGTTGACTTCAGAGCTCTGGCAGTAAATATACTGTTTCAAGCTTCCATGAAACAAGGAATTCAAGAACAGGAACTCTGGTAGCAATATGGTCAACTGCTAGATAAGAGTGCTGCATTAAATTTGCCAGTATTTTAGATTGGAGAACATGTGGGTAGAAAGGAGGAAGGTAATAATATACATTAATTTTATATATATTTAATTAATTAATATTTTAATTAATTTTAATTAATATTAATTTAATTAATTTTATATATACATATATGTGTATATATGTGTGTATATATAAAATTAATGTATATTATTACCTTCCTCCTTTCTACCCACATGTTTATATATATATATGTATGTATTCATGTTTGCAGACAACTACATCATTGTAAGTATAACACACAAGAAAACCCCAGCTGTGTTTTATTTAAGAGCAGAAAAGTATTGCCCATGATTTCAGCTATTGATGTCAAATGACCAGGGGAAAATCATGGCTCTATAGTACACTAGCTCTCTGACCCTGGGCAAGTTAAGTGAACTCTATGCTTGTGGTCCTTTTCCGTAAACTGAGGGTAAACATAATTTTATTTCAGAGATTAGAGTGAGGATAATAATAAGATAATCTATTTGTTTGCTTAACTAACAATGTCTGACACATAGTAAAATCCCAGTGAATATTAACCCTATACTGGTTATTTATTGATGCAGAATGAACTTCCCCAGACATGTGTTGCTAAAAACAAACAACATTTATTGAGCTCACAATTCCATGAGTTGACAAATGGGGCCTGGGCTTACCTGGATAGTTTATCTGTTCTCCACTGGGCTCATTCATGCATCTACAGGTTACTTTTACACTTGGCTGGCTGTCTCTTAAAATCTAGCAAACTAACTGGCTTGATGACAGGTGACTTGGCTTGTAACTTTGGCTTGGCAGGTCAGGGTTCCAAGAGAGCAAGAGTGAAAGCTACAAGGATTCTGGAGGCCTAGTGTCAGAACTGGCACAGTGTCACTGTTGCAATAATAGCTCAAAGCATATCACAAAGCAGGCCCAGATTCCAGCAGTGGAGAAATCAGTTCTATCAACTGCTGTAGAATTGCAAAGTCTTGCTAATTTTTGCAGTTTTTCCACATCTATAATTAATAGTCTCTGTAAGGTACAGTTGTTGTTGTTGTTGTTTCATTTACTAGGTACCCAGTAAATAAATAATGAATTGATATATTTACTCCAAATTTCTATATGCTTATGCATAAAATTTAGATATGAAAACATCAGCATTCTTTGTTAAACATAGTAAATTTATAGCATTATGGAACACTTGAACTGGAAGTGACTTTTGAAACATACTTCAATTACATGTTTTGGTAAACCTCTAAAGAAAGATCTACTGAAATTGAATAGAATTGACCTTTGAACCATGCAGGGGTCAGGGGACCAGTCCCTCATGCAGTGATGAAAATCTACACATAATTTTTGACTCTCCCCAAAATTAGACTACTAATAACCTACTGTTGACCTTCAGAAGCTTTACTGATAACATAAACAATAGTTTAATCCATATTTTATATGTCGTATTTGGTATGTATTATTAAAGTGAGCTAAAGAAAATGTTAGTAAGAAAATCCTAAGGAAGAGAAAATATATTTACAGTACTGTGTGTTTTTTTTAAAAGATATCATTTATTTATTTGAGAGAGAGAGAAAGTGCATGTGCACACAGAGGGAGAGGGAGAGAGAGAGGCAGACTCACCACTGAGCAGAGAGTCCAATGAGAGGCTCCATCCCAGGACCCTGAGATCATGGCCTGAGTCAAAGACAGACACTTAATCAACTGAGCCACCTAGACACCCCAATACTGTACTGTATTTATCAAAGTAATAACCAATGTAAGTGGACCTGCACAGTTTAAACCTGCATTAAGGGTCAACTCTGTCTCATACCATAAAAGTGATTTAGTTGATCCAGGATGGGAACACCTGGTTTCTTAAAACTTATGTGGTGGTCTTTACACCTTATTGAAGTCATTATGAATCTGGATGTTTAGTAATTTCAAAGTCAGCAAAGACAAAACATTAATGGAAGAATTAGCCCATAAGTTACTGATAGTTTATTTCTATACTATAGAAAAATATATTAAGTTCAGTATTTATTCTCTAACTCTCCATATTACCCATCTATTACATAATTCACATGCAAACTAAACAAACGTTAATTTTTCAAAGGGATATTCTATGTATTTGTAAAAGATTTGTAATAAAAATGGAGAGTGTGATTTAATAGGGAAATAACTGTCTTTTTAGAAAAACTGAAAATGAAATCAAAATTACTATACAAGCAACATCAAAATACCTCAAGATGATGGATAAAGATGACATTTACAAGGTTTGGTAATGTGAAGTAGTAAAGTTTACAGGAAATTAATCTAATATTGGAGACATGCCATTTTTCACAGGAGCTGAATCATAATTCAACTGTCTTTCCCTGACAAGGTCAAAATTTACCACTATGCAACTCAGATGGTGTGGCTAGAGTGGTCTCATCACATCCTAAATCAGTGTCTGTATAATATCACATATAAAATCAAATTCTGTGGAAAGTATCTGTCCCTAATATTTTTACAAAGAAAACAAGAAAAACCTTGGAAACTTTGTGTTCAACTATTACAGAAAAAAAAAAAACCTCGTTTGATACATAATTAATCAGAATTATCAGCAGCTGGGTTTCATCCATATTGCTGGGAATTATAACGCAAAACAAAGCCAGCTGTTTCTTTCAGCATATCAACTCCATTACTGTCTCAAGAGCTACTCTGATTAAGCCTAACATGATGTGATCACTTTCATCACTTTGCAGCTGCTCTTACAGTGTTTAGATTTTAAAATCAGCATATGCTGTATATTCAAAACCTAAGTAAACTAAATTCACATCTGTGTTATTTAAGTGGTTCCAAAATTAATTGGCATGCTTTTACCAATATGGTAGGTATTTTTCTTTTTCCTCCAGTTAATGTATGCTCTTTAATGAAGTAGATCTGTTTTGCTTAAGACTTAGGTTCATTCTTTAGAGGTTTGTGAAATAATGTAGAACACCTTATAAAGTACATGGCATTTAGAAAATACAAAAGATGAGTGTAAGACCAGTCATGTGCTGGACATGAGGAGAAAATAAATATAATAAAAGCACAACACTAGTGTTCATATTCCTTTTACAGTTGACCCTTGAACAACATGGGGTTGGGGTATTCGTCCTCCCACATATGCCATAAAATAATCTCTGTATAACTTTGACTCCCCTAAAACTGAATTACTAATCCCTACTTTTGACAGAAGCCTTACTGGTAACATAAATGGTTAATTAATGCATATTTTGTATGTGATTTGTATTATGTACATTACCTTATAGTAAAGTAAGCTAGAGAAAAGAAAATGTTATTAAAATAATGAGGAAGTTAAGATGCATTTGCAATACTGTGCTGTATTTATCAAGAAAAATCTGCATGTAAGTGGACCCAGGTAGTTCAAACGCATTTTGTTCAAGGGTTAACTATATTTGGAAGTGGCATTAAATAACAGTGACAAAGTCAGAATTTGGTCACTATGTTTATGACAATTCCCTTTTTCTTAAAGCAATCTTATTAATTTATTAACACTAATTAGTAACCACTGTGCCATATCTCTCAAACTTATTTTCTTTGTTACAGGCAAGAAAATTTTCTTTTTGTTAATAACCATTATGTGCAGCATTCTTCCCACTTTATTCCAGATGCACTTTAAGTAACTCATCATCCAACAAATTGCCTTATTTCTTTTAATAACTCCTTTCATTCATGTCTTTTTCTAAGAAGTATATTAAAGTAAGTTAAAGGAAAGGTAGTTTAAGTAGGCATCTTGTCCTTCAAGAATAAGTACTACTTATATTTAAGACACCTTCCATTTCTTCCTGTCTGGGAAATTCATGTACTCAATCGTTCTCTACCTACTGGATACTTAGACTATGGACAAGCTCAATTTCATAAAACCCACTTTTAAAACCCAAGATTGAACACAACATCTTCTTCCTTTGTCAAGTGATTCTGAAAATGTAGGCATACATAAAGTGAACATTACCAGATCGTGTCTCCGAAATTCATTTTCTGTCTTTAGTATGGAAGAAAAAAGCATTTAAACAAGTGATTCCAGTTGACAGAGTTTCCACACTTGGAAAAAATTTTCTTATATTCTCTATACTTTGTCTGTACTTATTTTGAAATATCTATCATATTCTACTCTGCTGTTCATCCATACTCATAATTTTTCTAGGAAATTGCTGGTGGGAATGTAAAATAGTACAGCCACTGTGGAAAACAGCATGATTGTGCCTCATAAAATTAAAAATAGAAGCACCATAGGATCCAGAAATTCCAATTTTTGGTGCATGTCCAAAAGTTCTGAATGCAGAGACTCAAACAGATAGTTGTGTACCCATGTTCATAGTAGCATTACTCACAATAGCCAAAAGATGGAAACAACCCAAGTATCCAATACAGGATGAATAGATAAATAAAATATAGTATATGCATATAATGAAATGTTAGTCAACACTAAAATGGAAAATGACACATATTAAAATAAGGATAAACTCTGTAAACATTATGGTAATTAATATAAGCCATTCACTAAAGGACAAATACTATATAATTCTACTAAGAGGAAGTCTAGAGTATCAAATGACAGAGACAAAAAGTAGAATGGCAGTTTCCTGGTGCCAGCAAGAGAAAGGAATGGGGAGTTACTGCTTAATGACTAGTTTCTGTTTGGCAAGAGAAAAAGAGTTCTGTAGCTGGATAGTAGTAATGGATGTACAACAATGTAAATGTACAAATGGTTAAAAATGCTTAAAATGGCAAATTTTATGTTTTATATATATATGAAATATATAGAGTGTATATATATACACACAAACATACTACATATATACATGAAATAAAATACGATAAGAACATTAGGAGGGCATAATTAGAATTAAAGTAAGATGAGGTAAGATATGCATGGTAAGGTTGATTAAATATGCATGATAATATTTCAAGGGAAGTGATTAAAGGAGAGCTATAAAGGCTTTAACTTTTAAACCAGTAAAAAAAAAAAAAGAAAGTGAAATATGGAAAACAAAAGCTTAAATCAATCCCAGAAAAGGAACACAGAAAGAAAAACAAGTACAGAACGTGCAATACAAAGAAAAAACAAAAAGGGAGTTAATAGAGCAAGTCCTAATAGGTCAGTAGTTACATAAATGAAACTATTTAAGTTTGGTAGTTAAAGAATAGAGATTATCACATTGCAATAAAAAAGTAAGATAAAATCATTACGTGATGTTTTTAAAACATGCTTAAAGCATAAATATATGAAAACTTTGAAATAAGACATACCAGGAAAATACCAACCCAAGTAAACCTGGGAAGGGTAAATTAATATCAGACAAAATGGACTTTAGGAAAAAAATCATTGTCATGAATAAAGAAGTTACCATGTTATGAAAAAAGTTTCAATTCACCTGGAAGAAAAATCTAAATGTGTGTAAATGTTAGAAAATAGTCTTATTATCTATAGAGGCAAATCTGAAGGAATTTATCAGCCTATTCCTAAATTTTTAAGGCATATCAAGAACCAATAAAAGCTAAGATGTCCCTGAAGCATGATTAAAAAGGGGTGGGGGTACTTTTGCTTTGCATTATCAATATTTAGTATACAGATTTCAATCAAAATGTGGTAGTGGGCAGGGATAGATAATGACCATTAAAGTTTATCAGAGGGCTTGCTTATATTTGCAAAGAAGATAAACAAAACCAATGATACTGCTAATCAATTAGTAAGGAAAGAGAGGGACTATCACTATAAGGTGCTAAGACATTAGGATATCTACATTTTTAGAAAAACAAAATGAATCACCTTATGTAATAATTTCCTACCTCATACAATCCCAGAAAAACAATACTAGGTGGTTAAGAAATTAAAGATAAAAAGCTGTACAAGCAAGTCTTGCTTGCATGGAAATACAGGACCATAAAGAGGACTGAGCAAGCTAAAACTGAAAAATGATCTTAATCAGTGGGAAACATGATTGTTCTATGATTTTTAAGCTTTTTTTCTTCCAAAACATTGCAGCTCTTACTATTGCTTATAAATGTATATATAAAAAAATGCAATAAAACTAAAATTTATAAATTTTATAAATTTATAAATTTATAATTTTATAATTTATAATAAAACTAAAATATGAGGTTTTACACATTAGGAAGGTTGAGAATTACAGGGTTTCTTTGTAGAAGACACACCAAGAATAGCTTGAATAAGCTTTGCTTTTTTTGCATGCACCTACCCCGTGATGTAGAGCAGGCATCTTTCCTGTACCTTGGCAATTTGCCAAAAATTTGGAGTAGCTTTCAACATTTTATCCTTTGAGTTTTAAAGGTTGTGAAATATCTGCAAGAGGTTCCTTTAGTGTCATTTCCTCTGGAACATCATCTTTGGTCATCCTCCACCACTTTCCCCATTTATGTTAATAAGTTCATTGTCACCAACTTCCTCTGCCTGCCTATCTAAAGTCTCTCAAATAGCAGCATGTCAATGTTCCCATGTCAGCTATTTTCATCCATACTCCATTTTTGTTCAATTTGAATTTCACTTCTAGTGTCATCACCTTTCTTTCCTTTATTGCATTTGTAGCATTTTGGGTCAATTCCCTCTTTTGATTATTTATTCTTCTAAAATGCCATCTGGGTTAATCACCAGGAGACAAAACAACACACCTGCATGCTTTGCTGTCTACATCTGAACTGAGTAAGAAATGTGCAGTGACCAGTCATCAAAAGACTTTGAAAGAAATGACATAATGTGTCACTGATCATGGTATGCATCTATTATTTATGTATCAATCTGTTGGCCTGAAGAGCTACGGTGAAGTTTGTACTTTGCAGTCATTCACAGTTAATATACTCTGGTAATTAAAATTTGAACCATATTGTTGTGGAATGAGTGTTATTTAATTGAACTCTGATGACTGAAATTCGTGCCTATCAGAACTGTGCAAAGCAGGGAATGTTTGTATTTTAAAATATTTAGGAAGAAATTATAAAGCCTATTTTTATGCTGTTGAAAATTATTTTATCAAGACTCCAACATATCAAAAAATAAAATATCAGCATATTTGTCTACATTAAAATTTAAAATATTATTCCTCAAAAGACAGCCTAACACAGAGATAATAGTCATATGTATTACAGGAAAAAAACAGCTAGTTTTATACAATATAAATCATTAAGCAAAAGTCAAACCAATAAAATGTGCAAATAATATGAATGAGAAATAGATAAATCTATTCAAAGATGTTTGTATGGTCGTAAATGTATATTAGGGTCATAATTCAACCCACTAAATCAGTAAAAGTTAAAAGACCTAATAATAGCAAGATTTGGGAAGAATAAATCTATTATACTATTGAGTATTATCTCATAACAGTTAAATTTTTACATACCAATTTTTGTATATCTGGGAAAGTCTTTATTTTATTGTCATTTTCAAAGATATTTTTTGCAGAATAAAAAATTGTAGGTTGACAGGTTTTCCCCCTTTTCAGTACTCAACAGGTGTTATTCCATTGTCTCCTAGAATTCATTGTTTCTGATGAGAAAACTGCAAACATCCTTATATGTTTTCCACTGTGCAAAAGTCGACTTTCTTTCATTGCTTCAAAGATTTTCTTTACCATTGACTTTAAACTTCTGCTTATGTTGGGTTTTGGTGTATTTTTCTCCATATTTCTTTTGTTTGGGATTCATTGAGCCTCTTAGAAGAAAGGATTCATAATTTTAATCAAATTTGGGAATTTTAAACAACTGATCTTCAAATATCCCCTTTGTCTCTTTGGGTATTCAAATTACACATATAATTAACCACCTTAAATTGTCCCACAGCTCACTGATGATTTGTTTTTGTTGTTTGTTCATTTGTGTTTTGATACACTTTCCCCACTATTTTTCTTTTTGGATAGTTTCTATTCCTATGTGTTGAAGTCCAGTAATTGTTTCTTCTACATTATCCAATCTGCTATTAAACACATTCAGTGTCTTTTGAAATATCTGGACATTGTAGTGTTCATCTCCAAAAGTTAGGATATTTCTTATATTTTCCATATCTATACATAACATTCCTCTAGCTTCTTGATCTGATGACAGATTGTACTGATGACTGTTTTAATGCTATTAACTATTAATTCTATCACATCCGTCATTTCTGAGTCAGCTTCTAATGATTTATTTCTCTCTTCATTATGAGTTGTGTTTTCTGCTTTTTTACCTAATAATTTTTTATTAGCTAGCAGATGGCACTGGATAGTTTTGTTTTCCTAAATGTATTTTGCAGCTTTGCTATGGGATGCAATTAAGTTACTTGAATTCAGTTTGATTCTTTCAAGTCCCACTTCGAAGTTTTGCTGGGCCATATCAGAAGAGTACCTACTTTAGAACTAAATTTTACCCCCTGTTAAGGCAAGATCCTTCTTAATACTCTAATATTAATATTAAATACTGAGTTATAAAGTTTCCCACTGGGCATGATCTCTGACCTTGTGTGATCCATGAGTAGTATTTCCAATAATCTTTTGCATAGTTTACCCCTCAGCCTCAAACAGCCTCCTCACATACAAGATGATCTATCGGTGTTCAAATGAATACTTGAAAGAGATTCTGTATGTCTTAAGATTCTTTCCTAACGACTGTGTGTAGGTCCTTCACCTCTAGTGTTCTAGAATGTGAACAATAGTGGCTTGGTTTCTTCAGATTTTTGGCTCTACTCCTTCTGGAGCTTTGAGCTAGATACGCTCTCCAGCAAATAAGATGGGCATTCATAAGTCACATTCGTGTGTCACTTCATTTAATTTCTGTTCCTCATGAATCCTTGTTTTTCTGTTGTGCGATGACCAATGTTCCCAAGGCCAATGTTGCATGTTTGTTTGGTTTTTTAAATTTCTTGTTTCATATGACAGTGTAAATCCAGTTTCTATTTTCCAACTTAAATCAATGTGTAGGTTATTTATTATAGATGTTTAGTTTATTCTAACTGACATAAAATCATTGTAGAAAACAAGGTAATGTATAACTTAAAATATGTTGCAATATCTTAGCAGTCAGGCAGGTTGTATCAAATATACAAATATTGCAAGTTAGATAGCTGTTTACCTCTCTTGTGTCAGAGAAAATATTTTCTGAAATTGTCACCTTTGACAAACTAGAAAGCAGACTGTATGCCCACTGAGTTTGCTGTTCTGCAGGAAGCATTTGTAAAGAGCCAGATGTCAATATGTATCAGTGGTTCCTTGAGGATTATAGCAAGGTACTATAAAAATAGAGATGAGTGTAGGCAAAAACTGGATGCTTTAAAAGCAAGCAATGGAAAGAGTTCATAAATTCAAGGTCTTTAGGTTGGAAAGTGAACTGCAATCATATCTGTGTCTAATTTACTATTATATCAAATCTCATATAATCACCTAGAATCATATTCTAAAATAAAATTATTTCATTATAAGTGCTCAGATTTGCCTTAAAATATTGAGGTTTATGATATAGTTGATAGAAACAACATGAGATAAAAAAACATGCATCAGTAATTTCTAGGCAAAACAATTTCAAAGATTTGTGCTCTTCACAATTTAAAATCCAAAGGAATCAAAGTTCAAATAAAATATCCTCAAATTTGATTCTAATATTAGCCCTTATGAGTTAAACTTCCAAGAAACTACTGTTTAAAATTTTAATCTCCCCAGTTTATGATTTGGCTTATTGTAAGGTAGAGGAGTTCGTAATTCCTGGATAGATTTAGTTCAGGTTTTGAGTTGTGTTTATGTGTTGTGTTGTTGCCATAGCTTAGTTGAACCGTCACTCTGTAGAGTGGATACAAAAGTTGATTAGTTCAATGTTAAGTCTCTGGTTTCCTTATCTTTCAAAGATTTGAAAGATATAATAGGAAACACAAAGTTATCACAGCACTGGGCCCCATCTATGGTGATAGATTATGGTTAGTCCACTATTCTACTTCTATTTTTGCCTTCAGCATGCCCTTGTGGAGATGCTTTTTCCAATCTTATTGACTCTGGGTTTCACCATGTGAAATGTTTCATCCAGAGCAATGCTGGTGGAAGCACCATTGTCTGAGCTGAGACAAAGTTTTGGACTGATCACCCTTCTTGAGATTTTCACCCTCTACCTTGCAAAGAACATACCCCAGGCAGCTCTTGCTCTTTTAGCCTGGGTCCTGGGACATGGGATACTTGAAGTAGACATGAACCTAATGGGTAGCATTCTAGGGCATGAATCTGAGCTGTGCTAATACACAACTGACCTATAAACCTACGACAGAAGCCACTGAGGTTGTATTAGCATTCTGTATGAAAGGATCACTCTCATACAACACAGTCATAAAAATCATTTTGTAGGTACATAAGTTCAGATGTAGGAAGATCTATCAAACTTAAGGTTTTTTTTTAAGGTTACATAAGAGTATTCATGGTATGCTGTCATTTCTGCAAAGGAAAAAGACAAAGGAAGTGAACTGTGTATATAAAATATAAATACGTATGTAAATGTAAAAAGAAAAGCTTGACACATGTCCTCCGATTGCTAATGATAGCTGAGTTCCCTTTTCAGATGGAATGGGTTTCTGAAATATATCCCTAGATTATTAGATTTGAGGCTTGTCAAAATAAACACTATGACACATAAATCCAATACAAATAACATTTTGTTGGCATAAAAGATAAGGAACATTTTGGGACACTTCTGTCTAAAGGGGCATTAAAAAATAATTTCTCAATTCTCTTAAGTTGCTCAAGGGAGCTACACTTAGCTTGGTGGTGATGTTATATTATGGCCATCTTATTTGAGGTAATTATAGAAGAAAGAAACATCCAGATGAGTTCTTCAAAATCCTTCTCATACCCACAGCCACATTACTCTGAATTTCTGTAATACTGTTTTTAAATTATTGTTGACACTGCTATATTCAAATGGCCATCTAATTATAATCTGTGTTATGGGCAAAATTTCTCTGCAAAACTACGAATCCCTTTTTATTATACGGTCTACAGTGCAGTTTTCTTTCATTTGGAAGGATAACCAGACTATTAGTTTGTGAACTCCGTTATTTATGATACCAGGAAAGGATTTTGCATGACAGGACTAGGCCAGATTGCCACAGAAGCATGGAAGGGGGAGTGGAGGGCACTTTTATGTTATTCTAGGGTTTACATATTTATGTGTTACTTACAGAAGCCTACGAGAGTTTTTCCAGAGCTGTCAACCTCTGATTTATGATTCCAACACTGTCCTCATCTTACGCCAAGTAAGGTCTCCTTCTTTAAATCTTTGCATTTCCCAATGTATGTTTGAAAATGCTGCAAACTATATGACCACTCTTGAAATTTTATTTGAAATCTTAGTGTATTAAAACATGTAAAAAGAGTAAGGAGATAATTTTGTCGAATCCTACATTTCTGACACTAATAGAGAAGGCATATATTTTTTCCTAAAATGCAGTTACTAATAGCTCCTAGAAGAGTGTTGTTCTCTGCGAGATACCACACTGGCTTTATCCCATCCTCTCCTTGTGATAGTCTCCCATCAGACAGGGTACAGTCCAATACCATTGCACATCTCCAATATTTAACTCTCCCTCCCCGAGGTTACATGAAGTTTGAATATTTTCAAATCTCTGTAGTTCTTATCATGAGATACTCTTGGTGTTTGCTGCTACTGTTGGACAGTTCCATCCCTATGAGTGGACGTTACTAGTCAAATCCTTGGGAGAAATCTGATTTCAAAGATCTTGGTGCAAGAGTATTTGTGTAGGGAGGAGACAGGAGTGGGCGGAGCAGAGGAAAGAACCATGAGTGTAGCAGATCTACCTCACCATCTTTCTTCTGAAGAGCATGTAATCTCACACTGTTCTGCATCCATTCATGGATATGAGTAGGGAGCAAAATGGAAGCTACAGCTCCGGCCCTGTCAATCCCAATGCATCATCCTCCTAAGCAGTTTCCCTGTTTTGTTTTATATATCAGGTTTCTACTTGTGATTTTCCTATGGGCAAAAACAGGTCATGCTGAAAAATGCTTGAAAATCACGGTTCTACTTCCATCCCTTTATTTCACAGAGAAGCAGACTGAGAGGCAGAGAACTTACGCAAATAACCATAGGAGACAGAGCGAGTTGATGTAATAGTCAAATGTATTTCCACTACACTGTTGCCTTTCTGCTTATAGTTTTCTGATTGCTGCCCTTACAAACAGAAGGGTTGTTTGAGGTCTCTCTGGTTATAGGTACATAATGCATTCCTTAGAGACCCTCTCTCTACCCTTTTCATTTTAAGAGAAGAACAGCTGGTTGTTAGAAGGATTGTGTGACTGTAGGAGGGGGTTGGGCAAGAGGCCAGGTCATGTGGTGCCCACCCCATTCTCCGGCACTGGTATCACCGGCTCTGTTTATCACATAGAGAATGTTCTTTAAAAATTATATACACCAATTATTCCAAAAAGTTTCCTTCTAATGTGCTTCCAAATCCAGTCTACAGTAAGTCCAGAAGAGAGGCGTATTATTTTTCCGAACTCATTCTAGAAACCATTAATCTCAGGAAAGCATCCCAGCTCAGGCAGCCCCTTTCTGGGGGTATAGGGAATGAGGTCACAAGGCGTATATTTCATTCTCACATAGATCAGATCATGTTACATGTGGTGATTCCACACTGTAGCTTTCTAGTCAACCGAGCAAGCAGAGCATGTATAACTCATACACGAAATAAGATATCAAAAAAGGTTTCTCCGGGCACCTGTGTGGCTCAGATGGTTAAGTGGTCAGCTCTTGATTTCGGCTCAGGTTGTGATCTCAGGGTCTTGGGATTAGCCCCTGCGTTGGGCTCCTTGCCCGGTGGGGAGTTCTGCTTCTCTCCCTCTCGTTCTCTGCCCCGTCCCCCAGTTGCACACATGTGTGCGAGCAGGTACGCGTGCTCTTGCTCTCTCTCTCAAGTAAATAAATAAGTAAATCTTTAAAAAAAAAAAAAGAACTCCTTGAGTGATAGTATTTCTCATTTGTCACACACAATCATTACCATTTGCGGTGATTGTTAGTGTATTTGAAACATCTAGAGGGCTAAGTGAAGTTACGGAGTGAACACAGTGATGGTTTCAACTGAATATACTCAGAATGTCCCAGAGGCTTCTTCACTTTGTTGTAGAAGGTGACACAACAATCTCAACATTTGGCAGCGGCCACTGTGGTGACCCTGCCCCTCACTAAAGAAGTCAGTCAAACAGCGACCCACAGCGAAGGCCAGCTGTAAAACCACGTCAGTGTCCTCAAATATGCTCATTTTTCAAAACAGTACACTGCAATAAAAAGTAAGCATTTAATTCTAATAAAGCCACCAATAGCTATTTACCTTTCAGTTTTAAAAACGTGTCGTATGAAGTGGCAAAGAGGAAACCCTTCCTATCTTTTTTGTTTTATTTAGTCCATTCAAAATCTATGTAACTGTTTTTGAAATAATTTCTAAAAAATCAATGCAACAATCTTTTTGTTGCTGCTCTGGGCATCCTTCACTGCTTGCCTGTGTGCATTATCTGTAATTGTCTTTTAATAGACTGAGACTAAATTATTAGAAAAAAATTACATCGCCAGGGAGTAAGGATTGTCAGATGCTACTGAGATGTAATACATCAAATGCTCAGGTGTTCAGTTTTATCTCATAGGCCGTTTATTTTCAGGACACACATTAAAAAAAAAAAGTTTTCAACCTTTCTAACCTGTTCTGATTTCAAATGAGTGAAGTAATGAGCACCAACAACAAGGAGAAGAGTAGAATTAATGAGTCCTGGACAACAGCAACATATTACATAAAGGATTTGTGACTAAAAAAAAAGATAATGCAAGCCTTGTTTTTCTTAACCAAGGAGCAAGCATTTGGCTCTCAAACAAATTAAAAGTTCTCAAGGGAAAAGTTTTGTTTAATAGTCAACACTTACAATGGCTTCACATTTTTCAAGAAAAATATGATACTTTTGTAAATGAAAAATTTTATGATTATCAAAGATCTATTTTTTCTGTCCTACTCATATTCTCATGAATGCAGTATAACTGTGAATATGTAATCCACTTCTAAAACAGCTCTGCAAGGCAAAAAATAATAATAATAAAAATTAAAGATCTGATATGATAACAGTGATTATAGATCCAGAATTTTTAAAATTATTATATTTTTACATTCAGATTATTGTCCTTTCAGTTGAACTCCTTCCACCTTGATCATTTTTAATCCCTCTGGACACTTTCTACCGTTCATGTCAGGTACAAATAACTGACCACGGCTATTCCTTTTTCATCATCTATTAGAGACTTTTCTGTGTTTTCCTATTATTTTTTCTTTTTATATCTAGCTCTATTATTGATTTCCATGATCAGAATTGCTTCTTTGTCTGTATTCATCAAATGACAGCGTTCTTGTCCTTTAAAACACAGGTCATTATTCAAACTCTCAATCTTGTAGTTTTCTAAGTAGACACAGGTGATATGATCTTGTTTCTGATCTAAATAGAAGTAGTCTATTTCAAGCCACACGCACTTTGGCTTTAAAAAATGCTAATATTGGGCGCCTGGGTGGCTCAGTGGTTTAAGCCGCTGCCTTCGGCTCGGGTCATGATCTCAGGGTCCTGGGATCGAGTCCCGCATCGGGCTCTCTGCTTCACGAGGAGCCTGCTTCCCTCTCATTCTCTCTCTGCCTGCCTCTCTGCCTATTTGTGATCTCTCTCTGTCAAATAAATAAATAAAATCTTTAAAAAAAAAAATGCTAATATGAAAAGCCTCAATATTCATGGTCTTCTGGAGCCAGTAATTTTATTTTCTGGAGTTTCCCCTATGAAAATGTAAGAAAAATTTTTGTTCAAATGAGGTTTATAACATGTTATTAAATAGGAATATAGGAATCCTCAGAAACCAAATGTTCAACAAATAGGGATGAGCTAAATAAATTATTATGGGCTGATTCATTAATTTATAAAATGAAATAATGAAAATAATTTTAAAATATTGGAGTTGAAAATATGTATTAAATGAATCAAACTCAATGAAAATCTGTTCAGCATGATTCTATTTTTTTATATGCAAGTTTTAAAAAACGTGTTTACAGAGAAAAAGTACAAAATATTTTATCATTCTGTATCATTTTTGTTTAATGGGATGAAATGGTAATGTTTTTTGGTTTTCTAAATTTCCTAAATTATTAACAATAAGTACATTTGTATGAAAAGAAAATGTTTTTTAAAAATACACGTATTCTCATTTGGTTTCTTTTTGCTCCTTATGACAAGAGCTTTTATTTTTAACCAAGGCTTACTACTACAAAAAGAACTCTTGATGACTTTCGTTTTTTTCTTGCAAAGGACATGAGCAATGTCATGGATGAATATTTTGGTGCATATTAATAACCTTAAGTCTACATTTGGGCTTAAAACCTGAGAAAGAGAAACTGCAATGTTCTTAATTGCTATTTTAGTCATGTTTCATCATTATGAACAAAAACTTAGCCAAAAGGATTTCAGATTATTGTCTGTACCTACCCAGTTAGGGAAATGCCCAAAAAGCAACACTGTTTGTTCCTCTGTCCATCAAATTCTTAAAATCAAGATCCATGTAACAAATTGCTTTTATGTTCATTCTTGTATTCAGGCTTACAGATGCCAGTATGTGTATGTGTTTAATTAAATACATATTAAAGAATATGATAGATTTGTACCAATATTTTCATTGCAGAACTACTAGAGAAAACTCGCTATTTATAATGCTCTCGCCCTGCATAATCAATTTTAACATTTTGTTTCAGACTTTTCTGGATACTTTTCTGTTAGTAATATAGCAAGTATTTTCATAGTGTTTAAAAAATTTTAAACAATAGCGTATTTTTAATTCTGTGTGGTGGAATCTATTTTCTATTACTATTTTTGTGGAAACTATTTGGAAACTTTAACTATAAGATTATTTAAATGTATTATAAATAAGAATTAGGAGAATGACTGAATATTAAATTATACAAAATAATATTTAGTCATTTCTGCTTTATGATTCCCTAGGAGCTAAGAATTTTCTGTGAAGTTAGGACCACAAATATTAGAGGTCACATATCCCACCAGACTCCTTCTTTTTCTCTGATCAGTTATAAAGAGGAGGCAACCGACTGTTGACCAGACACTTAAATTTGTTCACAGGATAAGATCTCTAGTCTCTGTGAACCATTTTAAGTGTTCTCAATGTTATGCAATTATAAATGCCCTTCACCATTAGGTTGAACATTCAATTAATCAAGTGTTCTCATTTTCCTTAGAACCATTATGCTAGAAAATATATTTACCTTTATTTATAAATTTATAAATAAATTATATTTATATATTTATTATATTATAAATATAAATTTATAAAATACATTACCTATCAAACATGCAGGGATAATCACACATACAAAGTACATTTAGGATGTTCTAATTTGCACTAGCTCAAAAACAGCTGCATGAAAATGAAGTGTTAGAATCCATTTTTATATAATATAGGGTTTCATCACAGAGGTTACCTATAAATAAGTTAGCATCTATTTTATAGAAAATATGTAAAATATTTGAACACTGTCAAAATACTTTTTGCTAAGTGCTTAGAAAATTAGACTCAACTTGTTTCAAAATGTTATTCCAAATCAATCATTGAGTTTGATTTTTTTCAAGCATGTAATTGTCACTTAATAACTCTGCACCAGCACACTCTTGGTACTCTGGCCTTCTAAAAGAGTTAAAACACCTTCATTCTTAGGAGAAATCTGGATTATCATGCATCCCAGTGACTGAGTTGTGTATGGCCAGAGCCAATGATGGATAGTTAAGTTCCCTGCCTTCTCCTTGTTAGGCTATATTGAAAGGAAACTATGAAGGAAAACTACCAATAAATCAGAAATTGCTTTTTTATAAAGAAATAAAAATGTTCATTGACCCATTTTCCATTTCCAATGTAATAAAGTCAAATATTATTATTCTTGTATTTTATTTATCTTTGTAAGTGAAGTGTATATGAATATTTTGTTGAGAATTTATATGATGCCTCATACAATAGCAAAAATTGTGTAAAAGGTTTCCATACTGGTTGCACATTTCATTGTAAAGGAGCACATTTCATTGTAAATTATGGCTGGAGTTGTAATGATACTGCTGTCAATTTCCATTACATTTTGATGGTGGTGGTTATAGTGATGATAGAAACATTTTACCAAATATTGCCTTAACTTTAAAGATTTAAGTTAAATTCTCCCCTAATTTAAATGTAATTAGCTTATAATATTTAATAGAATATAATACTCAGAAGTAAATAGCCTTTATACCTTTAATGAACACAGTTCGAAATTAATTAAGGAGAGTTTAAATGCAAAATATATTTTACACAGTGACTTCTCAAAATATGACAAAGAGTATTACAGACCTACATTTCTAATTTCTGATTAATCATTCTTATGGATTGGCCAGAAACCAAGAACTGAAAATATAAATACATTTTTAAAAGAGTATCACTCATAAGCATAATCACAAAAAACCTAAATACCTAGGAAAAGATTTAACCAGATATATGCAATTAAGTAATATCTTTATGAATAAGGAGAAAAAGAGAGAGAGAGGGAGAGAAAGAGAGAGAGTTATTTTACCCATCCAGAAGGACCTAGAGCAACATCGTGTTTTATTCTAGGTGGTCTAGGAGAATAAGAGAACAATTTCCTTTCCAATGACTATTTCAGGCAGTGGCTTATATATTGATGCCAGAGAGATTTGGATGGTATCTGGGATCCAGAATGTGACAGCTACATGACAATGAAAAAATTACCCCTACATTCTCTGAGCATTATGCTTCATCTATACACTGAGAATCCTATCTTCCTCCCGTGTTCCTGGTAGGAAAGAACTGAGCTAGCAGACACAATATGCCTAATGCAGTACTTTGGACATGATTAATACTGAATTATAATGAGTGTAGTGTCAGTCCTCTGCCTTTTTGCCTCATGTGACTAATTTGAGTTTTCTACACTAGTCGAGACAATGCAATTTTAATAGAGAAAATGTGAAAACACACTAAGGTTGATACAAAATGCTAAATATAGTAAATAAATACTAAGTAGGTAAGGAAATAACTAGCATGTGTATATCCACAAGATTCATGATAGATACTATATATAAGGAGTAACTTCGTTGCTAGTAAGATATGCTGAAAGTAGAGTAAATCCAGTATAAAATAAAACAAACTTGACTGTTTATTCTAGGTAAAAAGACCAAGTCACAAATATGTGACCTCTGCGTCTCTAAATCAGCCACGTGTTAGTTACAATGAATGTAGTTTCTTCTAGCTCCGTACATGCCCTGTCCCAAAAGTGGAGATAAATCTCATGCCTGTTTTATAGATAAATTAGCAGCTCCAGCTGAAAGCATGTAGCTTTCTGGGAGCTGTAGCTCTCTGTGAGCAAGTGTGTGTTGGCCATAGACACATTCCTTCTTCTGGACTCTCTTACTCAATTCCGGTCCCCTATTAGCTCTTTTCTGAAAACATCAAAATATTGGGGAATTAATTCCATGTTATTTTTTAAAAACATATTCTAAACAAGATGTATAGAATATTAAAATTTTATGTAAGAAAGCAAAACATAGCATTAAATAAAAATATTTAGAATATATGGGACCTCTATGTAACTGGTATATTTTGAAGAGAAAATACTCTTCATAATCAGTTGTATTAGTTCTAAACACAAAAATACAATTTGGGGAAATTTTTGTAACATTCACAATAGAGGTTTACTACATATCATTTTCATGTCCATAAAGAAAAAGGCAAATACCAATTTAAAAATATGAACAAAATTTTGGAAAGTCTATTTCATACAAATGACAAAGAATATCTTAAAAATTTTGAACTGAATTAGTTGTTAGATAGACAGAATAGAAATAAAGTACTATTAGGAGTATCAGATTGGCAAATGCAAGGAAAACGGCAATATTCATTTAAAGTATTGGGCTTCTGGGAAATTCTCAGCACAACCTTTCCATTTGGCAATTTGGAAATGAATACCAAAAGCCAATAATATGGCGGTGCCTGGGTGGCTCAGTGGGTTAAAGCCTCTGCCTTCAGCTCAGGTCATGATCCCAGGGTCCTGGGATCGAACCCCGCGTCGGGCTCTCTGCTCAGCAGGGAGCCTGCTTCCTCCTCTCTCTCTGCCTGCTTCTCTGCCTACTTGTGATCTCTGTCTGTCAAATAAATAAATAAAATCTTTTAAAAAATAATAATAATATTTTATGAAGCAACTATATATCTAGAAATGTATACTAAGGAAATAGTTAAAGTATTATCAAAATATTTAAATACAAAAGTACTCCCTAGGAGCACCTGGGTCTCTTAGTCCATTAACTGTCTGCCTTCAGCTCAGGTCATGATCCCAGGGTCCTAGGATCAAGCCCCGCATGGGGCTCCCTGCTCAGCAGGGAGCCTGCTTCTCCCTCTCCCTCTGCTGTTCTGCTTACTTGTGCTCTCTGTCACTCTCTCTGTCAAAAAATAAATAAAATCTTTAAAAATTTTTAAAATAAACAAATAAATAAATAGAATAAATATATTATGACTTTATTTTTTGCTAATCTGCTTAGTATTCTCCACATGTTAGAGTGATTATTTCTTGGTGGTAGAATTGTAATTACTGTTCTCTTCTTTCTATGTAGCTGTATTTGACTTGAGTTTTTCTAAAATATAAATCATTCTTCCTTTTCCTTATTGATATTACGTGTTCTAATATGAAACTGATTCTTATCCATAAGTAGTTTTTAGAATTTCTATTTTAATTCCTTGTATTTCTTGTTTATTTCTGAGCAGATAATATCAGGTAAAGAAAGTCTTCCTTCATTATTTTTTATTTTTAAAATATTTCTGAATGGTTTCTGGTTCTTACTCTTCCAGATAGCTTTATGGTTACTTCACAAAATTTTAAGGAGTACAAAATATATGAATGAAGCATTTCAGTAATCTCATTATAATTCCAATCTCATTAGAAAGGCATTATAAGGGGCGCCTGGGTGGCTCAGTGGGTTAAGCCGCTGCCTTCGGCTCAGGTCATGATCTCAGGGTCCTGGGATCGAGCCCCGCGTCGGGCTCTCTGCTCAGTGGGGAGCCTGCTTCCCTCTCACTCTCTCTGTCTGCCTCTCTGCCTACTTGTGATCTCTGTCTGTCAAATAAATAAATAAAATCTTAAAAAAAAAAAAGGCATTATAAATATTGGTATTTTGCAATATTTACTCTTTTCATCAAAGTACATGGACTGAAAAAAAAAAAAAAAGTACATGGACTGTCCCTCTAATAATTCAGTTCCTCTTTGAATAAGTCTTGTGACTTTCATATTTTTTCTAGAATATTTCTTAAAATCTTGTCATCCATTTAAAAAAAAGTTTAATTCATATTGCTATTGTGAATGCAATCATTTACTTTAACATTCCTAACTCATCCTATGGGTAACACATTTGGTTTTATCTTGAAAAAAAATTAAACAAACAATAGTGCAGGGTTCTTTTTTACATAACTGAAGGAAGACGTTGTGCTAATTTAAGTAAATACACTCATTTTAAAAATGAAGACTTTAAATCTGAGAAAGTTATTTGCCCACCGTTATGTAGTTTACGGCCTAATGTCAGGAGAATAAACATCTGGCCTCACAACTTTTCATAAACTCAGTATAATTATTAATATAAAACTAATTCCTAATTGAAAAAGAAAAAACAAACCATGTTCTAATTATACATATTTGCAATCAAGTGTATTCAGTAATTTTTTAAGCCATCCTTGGTAATTGAGAAGATCTTAAGGTACTTATTTTCAGTTTTGTTAGTCTGAAGCTCTTATAAAAATGTGAAGAATTATTACTATATCAATTTTAGGAAAAGAGAGATGCGTGGCCAGGAGGAGGGGAACCGAAAGGCCCAAAAAGGCCAGGAATTCCTTTGGCTTCCTGGGAGGACATGTTGCTCAGAACAACTGATGAGCTGCCAGGAAGTGTCATAATGAAACCTGCCCCTTCCTCCCAGAGCCTTGAGCTGCAGACATCTTTCTCATCTGGCTTTCCATGGAATTCTGAATAGACCACTGCAAGACAAATTGTGTGAGCCTTTGTGTTTCCTTTTTATTGTTAATGTAGTTGTTCCATTTATAGAGAAAAAGACCTTTTATGGAACATGAAGCACTTTTTTGTTACTTCCGATTAATGTTTTATTTGTTTTGAAGGCAATTCATCCTAAATTGAATATAGAGATCTCAGAGAGCAATTGAAGATATAATTTTGTCCAATTGCCAATTAATCAGGAGTTAAAAGCACTTGAGCAGAGAATCAGCCAAACCCTCCAGTCAGAGAGAAGGGGGCACCTTCTTTATCATATAAATGAAGACATTTCCCATGGAAGAAAAGAAGTCAGAAAATGAATAGGCATTATTGTCACATTACCCAGATCATATAATTTTGTTTTCTCCTGTCTTGCGAGATTTGTCACAGAACAAGTAGACGACAATAGATGTGAGTGTGCTGCTGCTGGGAGCTTAACGATCACCATGATTTAGGGATTCTTCCAGGGCAGGGAGCATCTTTTCCTCTGATGCTTTGAAAATCCGAGCAGATTCTATCAGCCCCTCCTCTGTCGTAGTCATTGCATTTTAGTCTCCTCACTTACTGGGCTTAAATTTAGCAGAGATGTTATTTCCAAGTTCAAGGAGAAACAGTCTCCGTCAGAATGTGATTTTGCATTTGCATAGAAATAAGTCGATTTTAACAAGCTGTTCACAAGCACAACAAAAACTTTGGGCAAGGTGAGATGTCGGCTTCTACTAGGGGACGAAGGTGGCCACAGTCTTATTATAATTCCAGATATGATTCCTATTCTGCCTAAAGTACCTAATGTCTTGCCTGCCATTAAACTCTGTTCTCATATAATCAAGAAGCATATCTTTCCAGTGTTGTACAAGCTGACGAGGGTTCACTTGTCTCCTGGGCACTTGAAGTCTATTGTCGAATTAAGAATTTTTTGGAAAAAGTCCAAAGCAATGGACTAAAGGTAGACGAATTAATATACATACCAATGTCCTTTGTTTTCAGATAGCATACTATAGATAACATGGCTCTCAGTTAGGGCAGGTCTGCCTAAAAATCCAGCAAAAAAAGACAGGCAGTTGTTCCCAGTTGCATACAAATGAAGACTGATTTTGCTCTCTTGTCAAACTAGCGCTTAGAGTCTCCTTTCTTTTTCTTTCCTTGTAAGATTTACCCACAGCGAACCAACCAGCGGGCTCTCAGTTGACTATGGGCTGTGTTATTCTGTCTGCCACTGCTCTGCCCCAGCTTCTCTGCAGCCATTAAACATGGGTTCTTATGGAAGCTGACACTGTGTCTTGCCTTAGAGCCTCTGGGGCTCCTGTTGCCCACTTTGTCTAAAGTAATTTCATTTTACCTGCAGTACAGCAGCTGGTTATGCCTCCTTTTGTCATCTATCCTCCACACATTAGTATAAGTTCTATATTTCAAAGGAATGAAAAAGTGACTTTACTGCTAATAGAAAGGCTGTATTCCAGGAATTCATTTGTAGGGAATCTACCTAGAACTTAAAAGATTTTTAGAACATGGTTCAGAGCTTACAAGACTCTTCTATGTTATCCTTATTTTTGTGAAAATCATCACCATCATAGACATATAATGGAACATTTGCTCTTTTTGGGGGGGGGGGGGACACTGAGCTAAGGACATTACCAGAATTATCTCACACAATTATCTCCCTCATAAATAAATAAATAAATAAGGTGAGAGGGGAATGATGAGAAAGCTTGTAATTAGTGTACATAAGACTCTTTCCAGGAGTCATAAAAAAACTGGTAAGCATGGAGGACAAAACTATATGCTGAGCACTAAGTCATCTTTTGAGTTGTTAGAAATACAAATGAGATTATTAATGAAAGCGACTGTTTTCTTTTTTCCAGTACCTAAGTTTCCCCCTTTGAAAAGGCGTTAACACTCTCTGAAGGAAATCCAAAGAGCATTTTTGCTTTCCCAAAATAATTTTTTTTTGCAAATGATAAATTTTTATTACTTTTAATTTTTTTTGTTTTTTGTTTTTGTTTTTTTTAATTTCTTTTCAGTGTAACAGTATTCATTGTTTTTGCACCACACCCAGTGTTCCATGCAATACGTGCCCTCCCTATTACCCACCAGCTGGTTCCTTAACCTCCACCCCCCCCCCCCCGCCCCTTCAAAACCCTCAGGTTGTTTTTCAGAGTCCATAGTCTCTCATGGTTCATCTCCCCTTCCAATTTCTCTCAACTCCCTTCTCCTCTCCATCTCCCCATGTCCTCCATGTTATTTGGATTTCCTTCAGATAGTGAAAACAGGTATTACTGTAGATCTTTTGTAAAAGCGAAGTGGCATAAAGCGAATTTTTGGATAGTAGAGAAAATGGTATCACCACACAACTGTTAGAATAGTTATAGACAAGACATAACAAATGCTGGCGAGGATGTGGAGAAAAGGAAACCCTGATGCAGTGTTAGTGGGAATGTCAATTGGCACAGCTGCTATGTAAGAGTATAGAGATGCCTTAAATTAAAATTTCTTACAGGCAGAAAACCTATTGCTTTTCTTCCCTGCTATATTCTCCCTACTTAACATGGAGTCTTTAGTTATAAAAGTGTTAAATAAATGCATGTGTAAATATCTTTTACTTCTTCTTCATCTATAAGCCTACTGAAGTATGATACTTGTTATTTATCTGTAATGTCAGAGATATAGGAGATTCTCTGTATTGAATGAGTTAATCATTTTAAAATGCTGAGTTTTTGCTTGATCAGTATATTAATAATTGCTATTCTTAACTGTTGTGTAAGACCATAACAAAAATTTACATGGAAAAGGAAAGAGTAAACTTAGGTTGTAAAAGTCTTAAAAAAAGAAAAAAAAAGAAAAAGAAAAAAGGCGTTAACACATTTAATATGCATATAGTATTTCCTGGCACATAGAAAACTTAGCTGTTTTGCTGGTTTCATTTGGAACATAGAGCTATAATGAGGTATTTATCTTTTAGGTATCTAAAGGAGAACACTAGTCACCAAAATCTTCTCTAAGTAACTTATTTTAAGTGTTATTAATTCCTTTCATTCACTTACTCATTTAGTACACAATTTTTAAATGTCTTTGATGAATTCAAGTTTGGGCATAGATATTTTCTTAAGACTGTATTTGCTCTCTATGTATCTTTATGGTCAGGCTTATTTTCACCATCATTAGCTCAACTATACCTACAGAACGGTGCATAATTATAACACCTTCTTAAATGAATGTTCTACTGGCCACATCAGCAATAATTGTCATCTTATAGAGGTTAAAGTATTATTAAAAACTTTGTGTGATCATCTAACCCTTCAGCAGGATTTAAATCAAATTACTTAGCATCTAGAGTATCTTTGTTTTCCGGAGCCTAGAGTGACTCAGTCCATTAAGCATCTGCCTTCAGCTCAGGTCATGATCCCAAGGTTCTGGGATTGAGTCCCACATTGGGCTCCCTGCTGAGCAGGGAGCCTACTTGCTCCTCCTTCTGCCTGCTTCTCCCTCTGCTTGTGTTCTCTCTCTCTGACAAATAAATAAATAAAATCTTTAAAGAATCTTTGTTTTGAGAAAGCACATGGCTAAAATATTCTGAGCTTACATTATGCTGATTTATTTTGTTGGAGACAAAGAATAAACCAGATGTGAATGAATTTGAATGGAGAGTAGCTTTAAGATGTATCAGAATATAACAGAGCTTCCAATTTTGCTTACAAATCCTAGTGTTGCTGACAGCATCAAACATTTTGGTAACTCATGTTGAATCTAATGTGGATATTTATGTGGAAGAAAAAGGTACAATAACACAGAGAAGTTATAAAATATAGGGAGAATTTTTTTTTAAATATTTTATTTATTTGACAGAGAGAAATCATGACTAGGCAGAGAGGCAGGCAGAGAGAGAGGAGGAAGCAGGCTCCCCGCGGAGCAGAGAGCCCGATGTGGGGCTCGATCCCAGGACCCTGGGATCATGACCCGAGCCAAAGGCAGAGGCTTAACCCACTGAGCCACCCAGGCACCCCTATAGGGAGAATTTTTAATGACGAAGATGACTGCTGTCTCAAGGACAAAACGATCCAACAATTTTACTCTAACATATACCTTTTCTTTATAGTAATAAAAGTGGAATGCTAAATCCTAATTCATACAGAATCATTCCTATTCAGATTAATATGAAAGTGTTATTTAAAACATTCACCGGGGCACCTGGGTGGCTCAGTTGGCTAAGCCTCCAACTCTTGGTTTCTGCTCCAGTCGCGGTCTCTGGGTCATGGGATCAAGCCCTCTGCTTGAGATTCTCTGCCTCTCCCTCTCCCACTGCCCTTTCCTCTGCTCACGTGCACTCTCTCTCTCAAATAAATAAGAAATAAAAAAAATAAAAAAACACTAATCTTCCTTATCAACCATCACTTTTTATTAAACTACACATGTATTAATCTTCATACTTTGAGTAAGTAATAATTTGAGATAAAAAGAATATTGCCATGCTCAGATTGATGAATAATCCTTTAAATTTCCTTTTGTGTGTGTGTGTTTCACCCTATATATTTATGTTTCAGACTTGAAATAAAATTAGCTCAAATAATATGAGTAAGAGAAATCGAGTGGTTTTGGAAAATTCTCAACCATTTCCCCTTCAGTATTGCTTCTTTCTTTTGAAACTCCAATAAGATGGATTTCGAACCTTTTATTTCCAAAGTCTGTTGGCAGTTTCCACTTCCTTTCCACTCCCGCTCCTACTCCTACTGAGTTCTGCTTAATTTCTTCAGATAAATCTTTCTGTTTAATTATTCTCTGTTCAGCTGTGTCTCCTTTTCTGTTTAACCTACCTATGGAAGTTTCTTTTTTTTTTTTTTTTAAAGATTTTATTTATTTATTTGACAGACAGAGATCACAAGTAGGCAGAGGCAGGCAGAGAGAGAGAGGAAGAGAAGCAGGCTCCCCATCAAGCAGAGAGCCCGATGCGGAGCTCGATCCCAGGAATCTGAGATCATGACCTGAGCCGAAGGCAGCGGCTTTAACCCACTGAGCCACCCAGGCACCCCGGAAGTTTCTTTTTTAATTTCAACAATCGCAGTGTTCATTTCTGGAATTTTTTATTCTTTTTACAGATGTCTGTCTTTTTGATAATCTGTTACCTCATGTGCTACCTCACATTTTTAATACACAATTATTCTACATAGCACTTGTTTACTCTCTGATGCTTTCCTCCTCAGAATTCCTTTGTGGGCCTGGTCTGTTGCTGAAGTTGGTGCTGACAGTCCCGGTGGCTTGTCTCCCTGTATTCTTGGCGATACTTACAAACTCCTGTTTCTTGTTCCCAATCTGTATGAGTAGTGAAAACCCATATTGGAAATGCTCTCTGAGAAAAGTTGTATATTCACTTGTGCTAGAAATCAGGGTACTTCAAGTCAAATTATTTGAAGGAGGATAATGGCAGCACTTTTTTCTTCAAGTGCCTTCCCATAATGTGCACTCTCAGGTTAGTTCCCACATGGCTCTTGGCCAAGGCTCAGTGTTTGTGTTGGAGCCCTGTCAGCGGCATCTGTGATCAGGCAGTCTCAGCTCCCTAACGTCCTTATTGCTGAACACCACCAAATGCAGTCTGGGCTCATAGCTGGTTTCCTATTTTATTTGTCTTTGGGGGAGGCCCTTGGAGATTTTCCTACTAGTTATATGTCTCTAAGAATGAGGGCAAATGACAGATTTCCTGGTTTCCATTTGTTAGACAGAATCCTTCCATAAAATCACATCTATTGGTTTAGATCCACTGGTCCCCTGTGAACCATTGGACCCCATACCCTAGTGAATGACTGTACCAAAAAGTCAGGTCCTTCTGCAGGACCAATTTCTGCATGCTTTTTCTTGCCTGGATATCTCTTTATTTCTTTTTTCTTTTCCTTTTTTTTTTTTAAAAGATTTTATTTATTTGACAGAATGAGACACAGTGCACAAGCAAGGGGAGCGGGAGAGGAAGAAGCAGGCTTCCCGCTGAGCAAGGAGTCCAATGAGGGACTTGATCCCAGGACCCTGGGATCATGACCCAAGCCAAAAGCAGACACTTAATGACGGAGCCACCCAGGCGCCCCTGGATCTCTCTTTCTCTTTGCCCCATTCACCCATATATTTTGTGGCTGAGACTGTGAGTCATGGCAACACACTATGAACCAGTGGAACCTACTTCTTCAATAATCATGATAAAGTGATATTTCTGTTTCAACTCATTCAACTGGCCCACCTTTCCTTAGAATTAAGTTTCCGTTAGTGCTGTGGTCTAAGCTAGATGTGCTGACATTAGCATATCACACTATCACTTTGTACATTACAGAAAACATATTACCTACCTAAAAAGTACAAGCTATGTATTTATTTTTGAAATAAAGAAATGGTTGAACTTTTGCTTAGATTATGTTCTACTTCCATCAGGATAGAACAAACAGCATATATATGGCAAGGATGAAGGGAAATTTCTAGAATCCTCCTGTACCTATTTAGGAAAATTGCATTTAAACTTAATAAGGATGTCATATTGCTTTCATGTTTAATATTATACATACTCAGTTTTTTCTTTTTCTTTTTTTTTTCATTTTTTTGTGGCCTCCTAATGGGGGGGGGAGGGCAACCAGTAAAGTGAAAAGACAGGCTTATTGAAATTACGTAAGAGAAAGCAATTATTTATGAGTCTCTGTAGAGATTTTCAGAATCCTCCTTCCTCTTCTCAATTTTCTAAAATTCTAAAGACATTAGTTTAGTAAACTGCATCACATCTTTGTAAAATAAAGAGTTTAATAAAAAAGAGACATGATATATTTCTCTGACGAATGGTAACAAATGGGATATAAGTTAAATCTATCTGCGAATAACATAAATAATGAAATGCCTCTTAGAATATGAAGGAAATAAAAAATAAGTATTTTTGTAGCAATTCATAACATAAAATTGAGTAAGTAGAAAAGTTGAGAACCATCTTTGAATAAATACATACTCTTTTAAAACAACATCCATGATACAGAGAGAGTACATCCAACTTCTTATTGTAAATAGCATTTCACTACCTAAACTGTACAGAGATATCTTTTCAGACATATTCATACTTCCATTGGACATATTTTATAGTGTGACTAAACATATAGCATTTTATATTATTCTCTGTGGGGCAAAAATGCACAACTGAGGAAATAGCATAGCTTCATTTCTTTCCCTAGAATGTCTGGTACCTTCTATCAAGATCGTGTTTCCTCCAATGACTGGTGGTCTTACAAAATAATGGTAACTATGGGCGCCTGGGTGGCTCAGTGGTTTAATCCTCTGCCTTCGGCTCAGGTCATGATCCCAGGGTCCTGGGATCGAGTCCCGCATCGGGCTTCTCTGCTCGGCAGGGAGCCTGCTTCCTCCTCTCTCTCTCTCTCTGCCTGCCTCTCTGCCTACTTGTGATCTCTCTCTGTCAAATAAATAAATAAAATCTTAAAAAAAAAAAAAAACAAAATAATGGTAACTACAATGGGAGATGGAAACTGGTATGATGCTGTTAAAGCCAGAGAAGCCAAAATACATTTCATTCTTTCATTTCCAAGGAGTTTATGACCTGCAGAGGTAAGTGTATTTAATCATATGAATGGACTTTAGTACTGTTGAAATAGACGGTAAATCACACATGGGGGATTACAAAAAGAGAAGATCGTGAAAGACAGGGGCTTGAGAAACCTGAAACAGAGACATCAGATAAAGGATGAACTTGCAAAGGAGACAAGAAAAGACAGCCAGACTTGTTGATGAAACCCTGGAGAATGTATTGTCGCAGAAGTCCACGAAAGTGGCAAAAGCGTTAAACTGTGTGAAATATTGTAAAATTATTGTAAAATATAGTAAAATTACAAATAATGATGACTGTAATGTTTGATGAGGGACTGGCTATTTGTAGCCCTTGGGAAACATTGACAAGAGGCATGCAGGTGAATGGTTAGAAGGATGGAAGCCAGGTCAGAGCCAGCTGCAGAGGGAAAGGGAGGTGGGAAGGTAGAATGTGTGCCTGTGTAAGCAACTCTTGAGAAATCTGAGTCTCATTTAAAGTAAATTAACAGCATTAAGAGGTAATTTCATTGAAACAGTCCACAAATATCAGTTGGGCATCTTGTGTTATAGGCCGTCATGCAGGTAGTGGAAATACACCACTGAACAAAATGGAGAAAGCCTGTTTCACATGGAGCTAGCATTCTAGTGACAGGAGACAGACAATAACGAGGTGAGTGACTAAAACACGGAATATTTTATCTGGCTGGCGATAAGTGTTAATGAGAAAAACAAAGCAGAGAATCAGAGAAGAGTGATATGAAATGGTAGTTGAGACTGGGGAAATATCTCACTGAGAAAGAGGCTTTTGAACAAAGTCCTGGAGGAAATGAGAGAGCTACCCTGTGGACTTTGGAGAGGAGCATCTCAGGCAGGAGAAGGTTCACATGCAGAGTCTCTAAAGAACGAGTGCATCTACCGCGTTCCACCAACAGGAAAGCAACTAATGTGCCTGAATGGAGGGGAGAGTAAAAAAGCAAGATTGGACAGATTTTGAGGCACAGAACCTGCACAAAGCCAGCAGCCCAGTGAGTCACCACGGACGATTGATCTTTGACTCTGAGACAGGGAGACACTGGGGAAGTGACACATCAAGACATACATTTAAACAGAATCCCTCGGACTATGGTGTCATCAATGCGCTCCCGAGGCAGGGACAGAAGTCAGATCAGGTGGGAAGCTGGAAAGAGAGAGCATGGTGCTGAGAGCAGACAGTGCTTGCTGGGTTGGTGAGAAGTGATAGAATTCTGGATCTATTTTTAAGATGGAGCTAACTGGATTTGCTGAAAGAACGGATGAGGCTTTGAGGGAAAAGGAATCAAAGGTGGACACGAGGTGTTTAGCAGGAGAAGTGGAAGAATTGAGTCATCATTATATAAGATGTGGATGGTTGAGAGAGGAGCAGGTTTGGGAAGGCAATAGGCAATATCTGTAGCTCAGGGTTTGCTCAGCAGAAGATGACTGATGGGAAGACATCGATTTGACCATTATTGGATAGGTGGGCCTGAAGTTCAGGAGAGATGAGGACTGGGGCTTAAGTGTAAGAATTTTCAGGTTGTGTGTGACATTTGAAGCAAGGAAATTAAATGGAATCACCTAGGGAGTAAGCACAGACAGAAAATGTCAGTAACTGACCAGGACTGTACAGAGCTGAGAGGTTAACACATGAGAAGGAAGCAGCAAATGAATGTGAATAGGAAAGACCAAGAAGGCAGGAGGGGAGTTGGGTGATATGATATCCTGTGAGGGAGTGTATCAAAAGGGGCAAATAGGGGGTATAGCTCAGTGGAAGAGCATTTGACTGCAAAAGGGGCAAATAGGGGCCACCTGGTCAGCTCAGTCAGTGGAACATGCAACTCTTGATCTTAAGGTTGTAAGTTCGAGCCCCACACTGGGTGTAGAGATTACTTAAAAGTATTTTAAAAAATAATTTTAAAGGACAGAAAGGATTAATTACTTATATCAATTGCTGCTGCATTGAATGAGATGGAGACTAAAAAATGAACTTACTGAAGCCACTAAGTTGGGTGTTACCTTCATCCTTCAGAAGAGCAGAGGTCGGAAAAATGAAAATTAAACCCTATAATGTTGTAAACAGAAAAAAATGACTTTGAAAAAAACCTGTCATCATGATTCACAAGTTTTTAAAACAGTGGATAAAACTGAACATTGCTAATAGGAATAAAACCTGACAAACTTTTAGGAAGACAATTTTTCATTATTTTGTAAACATGGAGAGGATCATACAGGATCCCCCTGCACGTCCCCTCTCATGATATACAATAATGCAAATGTTCATTGAAAGGAGAATGGTTAAATAAACTGGGAGTAGATTTACACAAAGAAAGAGTGATCATCAGAAAGTAAATGGATTTTTTATAAGAAACAACACAGATGAGTCTTAGGATGATAATATTAGGAAAAAAAGGCCAATCTCATAGAATAATTCATATTGAGATATATTTAACAAATTTAGTAAGGTAAAAAGTATAAACATTAAGGTTGTAAAATTACAAATAAAACAATGAAATTATAAATATAAAATTCATGATAGGGTTTTCACCAAGGGAAAAGAGAAGGTATTGGAACTGGAAAAGCACACATAGAAAATTTGAAAGATAATGGTAAATGTTCTATTTATGAACCTGCATAGTAAGTACCTAGATACTTATGACTATTATATTTTCCATCCTTCAAACATGTTACAAACATCAATTTGTATCTGCTCAATATTTTTAAAATAAGAATAAGTAATAATGTATATAATTGTCATTACTCATAAAATAGATATAGTTTACATATAGATCAATTCCCTGTGTTATATAATCTCACAGTTTCATGTAGTTCTTCTTTGTTACATTATAATAGTTATAAGTTTACATTAATATTCATCAATCTTTTTGTTACTATCCGCCCATTAGATAACACACTCCACAAAATCCAAAGCTGTGCTCTTGGGCCCTCTTTTTATCATATGTATAGCATTTAGTAGACTGAAATAAATGAAGGGATCATTGAAAATACTAACTTGTGTGATACACTCATCTTAAAATTCCTCCTGATGACTCCATGTAGTATTTTAGGGCTTAAAAATTAAATGTTCGCTTTAATCAATATGATCTTCATCTCCTCATAACCATTCTCCTTTCAATGAACAATTGCATTGTTTCCACATTTTCCCAGAAAAATTATTGTTACTTCTCATGCTGGATAATACATTTTCCACATTTTTTCCTGTTATTAGTTCACAGAATGGCTAAACTTTCTAAAATATTTGTAAAACTGTAAAATACTTGTTAAAACAATACAAACTATTTTCCTTTCATTCTCCTTTGCAAAATCTGGGGAATAATTTTGATTAGAATGACTTAGGCATCATTCAGCCTGGATATAAAAATGATACTTTGTACTTGGCTCTTTCTCAATGCAGCTCCAGTGTTAGGATTTTCTGAATTATATTATTTCACATTAGGTTGAGACGTACGAGACAGTTCATAACCTGCTTCCAGAAATTATCCAAATGGGCTATAAATCATCTTTATTGTCCTCACAGTTGCTGCTGAATTGTTTAGATAGGAAAGAAGTATCAGACTCTTTTATTAGCTTGGACAAAAGTGGAAAAGCAGTAAATGCCCAGAAAAGGACCACAGAGGAGCAATAAAGTTGTGATAAAAATGACTAGGATTTTGTTATTCATATTTGCTGTTTGGCATCCGGTGCTCAGAAACAGACAAGGGGGCCTTATTTTACAGAAGATAAATGTGCAAAACCACTGGGTTGTAAAAGTTAAACCTCTAAGTACTAAGTATTCTTTCTTTTCTGTTTATTCTCTTCCTTACTTTCCTTCACTACTTTGGAGCTTGGGTTTTAACTATTTAAAATGGAATCTGAAAAGGAAAAGCAAATACAGCATGAATTAACCTATTTCCACCCGAGCAAGGAAAGGCAACAAAACTGTAGGCATAAAAATCTAGAGTATTTAAAAATCTCAGAAATCCAATCCAATTGAAATTTTCTAGGAACCAAGCCATACACTTGCTCTTGGCAATTTTAGATGTTCTGCTCTTTACATATCCACTGCTTTTGCCGGAGTAACATAGTCGGAGTAACATAACTTTTCTTCTGAGTTTTTAATATTGTATTTTTATGGTTACAGTCTAAAATAATAAAACTTATAGATGTAGGGTCTAAAGCACAAGTTATGTGGAAATAAACTGTGAACATAGTTGTAAGCACAAGAGGATATTATAAATATCACACTCAGCTTGCTCATCCTACAAATAACCCTCGGGTTTTGCATGAAGATAATTGTTGTATACCCATTTCAATCCATTAGCACCGCCATTTTCCTCAGGATAAGGCGCTTCTTCAGAACTCTCATTTAGGCTCAGGATGGCTTTACTCTTTGGAAATTAACTGACTGTAAATGATTATTTCTGGAGAAGTCAGTCTACAGCGGGCATTGTCTTTCTAAAACATTTTTTCTGATCAGGTCATTGCCCTCATCTAAAAGAAAATCAAACATCAATAATATCCAGTTACCCACAAGGTAAAACCGCTTACTTTGTTTGTATAATAAAATTTCATCACAGACTAGGCATTCTACCTTTAACTCCAACTACTAACCACCAATCAACGCCAAGTTCAGTCTTATGCACCTTGCATACACCATACTTTTACTCTTTTGTTTTTTTTCTGAAGCTTTAATTTTGAGACCAAAGTAAATGCCCTTCTTCCTTTGAAGCCCTCTACGACTGTGAACCCCAGGAAGAATGACTCTCTCCCTGCCGTGGCCATAGCACCAAAATTCAGGGAGGCGGCCCTAGCCTTCCTTGAGCACTATGCCTGGATTGGTGGCATCAGCTTTGTGACAGCATGAATCCCCAGGAGCACACTGTGTGGAGTAGACACTGTTTCTGCCACCCCACTGTTAGAGCCCTTGAGACTCAGACAATGAGCATCCCGAAAGTTAAATGGAACTTTCAGGAGAGGGAGCCATGATTCACCATTATCAGTTTCCACTAATACCATGCCCTGCACGGTTTCCATTATGTGGTTCTACCTATCATACTTTATTATCGTTCTTTTTACCATCACCTCATTAGGCTCACTTAATATTTGTGGCTACAAAGAAAGTCTCACGTAGCAATATCTGCCATATTCAAAATCCTAAATTATCTCCAAAGTACAGCACAGGGACCAGGGCCCTGCAGCCAGCTCAGCCGGCTTCTCTCTTGGCACTCTCAGGCTAAAGCTAAAAGGGCCGAGTACCACCATACCCTTGTCTCCCAGTGGCCTGTGAGCCTCAGAGGCACCCAGTATTGGCTGGGGCAGAGCTGGCCTAACATGGGCCTGGACCACATCTGCTTGGCCTGGAACAGGAGGGTAGGGGATGGCTATTTAGCCCTCCCCAGACCTCCCTTTTTAAGCAAGTTTTCCAGGCAATTCTAAACCCTTTACCTGGGCAGAGAGGAGGCAAGGAGCATGAAAATTGGTGGAGTCCAAGTGGTGTTAGGTGATTGGGTGTGGCCCACTATAAAAATAGCAGAGGCTCAGCCATCAGGGAGATTCAAATGAAAACCACATTGAGATACCACCTGACACCAATTAGAATGGCCAAAATTAGCAAGACAGGAAACAACATGTTCTGGAGAGGATGTGGAGAAAGGGGAACCCTCTTCCACTGTTGGTGGGAATGCAAGTTGGTGCAGCCGCTCTGGAGAACAGTGTGGAGATTCCTCAAGAAATTAAAAATAGAGCTTCCCTATGACCCTGCAATTGCACTACTGGTTATTTACCCCAAAGATATACAGATGGAGTGAAAAGAAGGGCCATCTGTACCCCAATGTTTATAGCAGCAATGGCCACGGGCCAAACTGTGGAAAGAACCAAGATGCCCTTCAATGGACAAATGGATGAGGAAGATGTGGTCCATATACACGATGGAGTATTATGCCTCCATCAGAAAGGATGAATACCCAACTTTTGTAGCAACATGAACGGGACTGGAAGAGATTATACTGAGTGAAATAAGTCAAGCAGAGAGAGTCAAGTATCATATGGTCTCACTTATTTGTGGAGCATAACAAAAAATTTGGAGGACATGGGGAGATGGAGAGGAGAGGGAGTTGAGGGAAATTGAAAGGGGAGGTGAACCAGAAGAGACTATGGACTCTGAAAAACAACCTGAGGGTTTTGAAGGGGCAGGGGGTGGGAGGTTGGGGGAACCAGGTGGTGGGTATTAGGGAGGGCACGTGTTGCATGGAGCACTGGGTGTGGTGCAAAAACAATGAATACTGTTATACTGAAAAGAAATAAATAAAATTAAAATTAAAATTAAAAAAAAAATAGCAGTGGCTCTCAAAGCCAAGGTCCACATTTACCCAGGGGCATCCTCATTGGCCTGCACTCCATGCCCCCTCCTCTTGCCTGGGGGTGCACTTCTGCTCTCTGCATATTCTCTTGGCACACTAGGTTGCTGACCTTTCACATAAGACCATATGAAGTGAAGGGAATAAATAAAATCTTTGTGTTTCAATGTCTGTGAAAGATGTGGATCTCTAGAGACATTTGGGTGGCTCAATCAATTAAGCATCTGCCTTCTGCTCAGGTCATGATCCCAAAGTCCTAGGATCGAGTCCCGCATTGGGCTCCTTGCCCGTCAGGGAGCCTGCTTCTCCTTCTGCCTGCTGCGCTCTCTGCTTCTGTTCGTTCTTTCTCTCTCTCTCTCTCTCCCTCTGACAAATAAATAAATAAAATCTTTAAAACAAGTGGACCTCTAGGGGCGCCTGGGTGGCTCAGTGGTTTAAGCCGCTGCCTTCGGCTCAGGTCATGATCTCAGGGTCCTGGGATCGAGTCCCGCATCAGGCTCTCTGCTTGGCGGGGAGCCTACTTCCCTCTCACTCTCTCTGCCTACTTGTGATCTCTCTCTGTCAAATAAATAAATAATAAAAAAAAAAAAGTGGACCTCTAAACCAAAGGTGGGAGACCCTCATGTGTGCTCTGTCCTTAGCTAGATGCTGATTTGCAAAGACTGGGCTTTATTCATCTTTTTACAGGCCCTGGAAAAATTTGGACCTAAATGATTATTTGTTAAATGAATTTTAATGAGGTAAAATATGTTTTCTATTTTAATCATCATTAACAGAAAAAGTTGTATTATCCTCAGGGACACATACATAGCAGATGTATAATTTCGCAGAAGTGTAACAGTCAATTAAAAATTCACATGCTGCTATCTCTGATTCATAGGCCTTGTAAATTAATGGTGTATTGGGGTCATTTACTTCCTCTTTTTTCTATTGTCTTTTGTAAATTTTACCAGGATGCACATTAGCCGACAGTGCTCAAATCACAGTTCCACATCTCCAGATATGTTCGTTACTCATGCGACCCGAAGAGATATAGAAGACTTGATGTACTTTTGAAAACTGTCATTTTTAAACATACAGTGCCACGAACTTCTTACACTTACCCATGCAACCCGGGAATTCGTTCCTTTCTTCATTTAACAAATGCTGAGCAACTATTATGTGTTAGCCCCTGAGAGTACAGAGGTGAATATTCAGCTCGCCAACTGATTTCTGTCATTACACTTCCTTCCGCCTTGCAGTCCATTCGAGCAGCTGAGATGGGATTTTAAAAACATAAATCAGGAAACGTCATCCCTGTATTTAAGTCTTCAATGGCTTCTAATGTGCTAATCTGTGCTCTTGGCCAGCACTTACTAGATCCTCCCCATCTCTGCTCCTTTTTGGTCAGTGCTTGGTTTGTTACCATTTTTTCACCACTCTCCAGGACACTCTAGTCTTTTGAGCCTTTAATACACCCAGGCTGTTCCTACTTCAGGGTCTTTGTATGTATGGTCCTTCACCCTTCAACCTCTTCTCCCAAACTGTCACAGAACCCAAGGTCCTCACCATAACGTCACCACCTCAGAGACTTACCTACCTGATCCACACATTGAAAGTCCCTCTCCATGACATCTCAGTCACTCGGTAACAAATCCTGCATTCCGTATTTCACTTACAGTATCTCACAGTATCTCACTTACTTACAAATAATTTTCTGTGAATGTCTTGTAGTTTTTTCTACAGCTGCCTTATTTCCAATTCCAGACAGGGGAATGTGTGGCCATGAAGGCAATGAAACCTGCTCTTGCACTCACTTAATAAATAAAAGTTGAGTTGAAATCTTCACATCAAGATGAGATTTAGGGTGCATTTTACAAAAATATGCTATGATTCTACTGCCAAAACTTCGGGAAATGGCATGTTATATAGTTAATTGTTTTCAGCTCCACTTTTCTAAATTAAGTTATCTTGAATATGGGCTTCTTTTTTTCCTGTAGTTCCTTTATTTTGATGTCATTGTCTTGAGGTATTAAATCCTTGTTTAGTTATTACTTGAGGATATATATGGAGATATATATATACACACACACATATATTTTCTTAATTATACAGAATGTAACTGAATGTACACTACGTAACTTTCAAAATGTAAAGCAGGCTGCTGAAGATTTCTAGTATACATTTAATGTTATCTGTTATGGTTTATTAAGAAGATATATCCTGAGGGAAGGCGGCAGAAATACTCAAAGGCACATAATGTGTTAAGATGGTAAAAGCGAGAATAGTTTTAACTGGTTTCCTCAGGAGGATGTTACATTTTGAATTTAGTTGCCCTTGGTTATATACTTTTTTCTTTACGTTTGTAATCTTTAACGTATGGAATATTGTGTCTTTTTTCTCCTCAAAATACTTCCTATAAGTTCTTTTAAGTAATTAGTCATGGATGTCTGTATCTTCCTATCTAATTATATTTCTGTGTTTCTTTTTTTTTTATTATTTTTATTAACATATAATGTATTATTTGCCCAGGGGTACAGGTCTGTGAATTGTCAGGCTTACACACTTCACAGCACTCACCATAGCACATACCCTCCCCGATGTCCATAACCCAGCTACCCTCTCCACCCTCCCCCCAGCAACCCTCAGTGTGTTTTTTAAGATTAAGAGTCTCTTATGGTTTGTCTCCCTCCTGATCCCATCTTGTTTCATTTTTTTCTGGGTTTCTTTTTGGGGAATATACTGTTGTACAACATCTTAGATAAGTACATAAAAAGGTAAAATAACATATCTCAAAACTACCAAAATAGTTAGCAGCTTCATTTTTGAAAAACCTTTAGATATGAAAGCTGATGAAAGGGTATTTTTAAACAATGTATCATTTGAAACCTCCAGGTAAATTTCTGTATTGGCTCTGTTCCGGGGGTAGGGCTGCAGCCACAATGAAGGACAAACTGGGCACTCCAACAACCAAGATTTAGTCTCACAGCCCTGGAGGCTTAAAGTCCAAAACCAAGGGATCAATGGGATTGGGTCCTCCTGCAAGGGAAAGATCTGCCCCAGGCTTCTCTCTTTGGTTTTTGGATGACTATTCTCTGTCTTAAAACTTCTCTTTATGCATTTCTGAGTCCAAATTTCCCTTTTACTAAGCACACCAGCCCACTCTAATGACTACATTAACTACATTACTACTGTAATTAACTACATTACTTCTGTGAAGACCCTATCTCCAAATGAGGTCACATTTTGAGTTACCAGGGTTAGGATTTAATATGTGAACTCCTACTGTACAGTTTAACCCATAACAGTAGCCTATCACAAAGTCCTTGTTTTTAACAGCAAGTGGCTTTTCTTAGATGATTAATAAGATTATGCTATTTTAAATACATTTCAAATTAATTCATATTTTATTCCCTCCACAGTTTCGATATGAAAATAGAAACAAAATTCCTGCTAATACTCTGGTTTCTCTTCAGATCACAAACTTTCTAAATGGTCCTATATGGCAAGAATATTTGTTGAAGAACATTTTTTCCACTAACAATGTGCCATGAAAAAGGTTACATGTCAATAAGGGTATACATACCTACAGACATATAGAGATACATATATAAGACATATACAAACATATAGATACATGTTTTGTTTTAACAATTGCCTAATACACACACACACACACACGTATAGGCATGTCTACATACACAGAGACATATTATAATGTTAGTAATTGAATAACTTTTTATTATGTTAACTGTGGAATTATTAATAAATATAATTGGTATAATCCATAGAGTTTTATAATAATAAATTATTTATATGTCCTAAACGCACTTAAAAAATAGATTGGGACACCTGGGTGTCTCAGTCAGTTAAGTGTCTGCCTTTGGCTCAGGTCATGATCCCCTGCTCAGCGGGAGCCTGCATCTCTCTCTCCCTCTGCCCCTCCCCCCACTCCTGCTCCCTCTCTCTCTCTTTCAAATAAATAAAATCTTTAAAAAAATTAATTATTTATAATTGCCAAAACTTGGAAGCAACCAAGATGTCCTTTAATAGATGAATGTATAAACAATTATTGTCCATTATACAGTGGAATATTATTCAATTAAAAAACAAGTGAGCTACGAAGATGCAAAAAGATGTGCGGGAACTACAAACACATATTGCTAAGTAAAAGAAGTCAATCTGAAAAGGCTACATCTAGTATGATTCTAACTATAGAACATCCTGGAATAGGCAAACTAGAAGAGTAAAAAGATCATTGGTGACCAGGAGGATAAGGGGAAAGGAGAGATGAACACATGAAAGAGAGAGGATTATTAGGGCAGTAAAGCTATTCCATATGACACTGTAGTGATGATAAATGTCAAAACTCAGAGAATGATGAAACAAAGAATGAATCCTAATGTAAACTATGAAGACTTCAGTTAATGTATCAACATTGGCTAACCAACTGTAACAAATGTACCACCCTTGTACAAGATATAAGTAATAGGGGAAATTGGGAGACAGGCCATGCTGAGGGGCTTTATGGGAACTCTCTGTACTTTCTGCTCAATACTCTGTAAACCTAAAAGCTGTTTTACAGTAAGACAATCTAGTAATAAGAAAAGGAGTATCACAGGCAAAAATAAACGTAACATCGGTTAAAGCCTTAGATATAATAACAACCATAAAATTTCTAGAAGAAAACATGGGCAGTGAGCCCTTTGACATCAGTCTTAGGAATGTTTGTTTGGACCAGTCTCCTCAGGCGAGATCAACAAAAGTTAAAACGAACAACGGGATTATATCCAACTAAAAAAATTTTGCACAGCAAAAACAAAAACCATCAACAAAATGAAAAGACAATCTACTGAATAGAAGAAATATCTACAAAACATACATCTGATAAGAGGCTAATATCCAAAATATATAAAGAATTTAAATAAATTTATGTATTAAAACACACACACACACACACACACACACACACACACACAAAAGGGCACCTGGATGGCTCAGTCAGTTAAGCAGCTACCTTCAGCTCAGGTCATGATCTGTAGGTCCTTGGATCAAGTCCCACATCTGGCTTCCTACTCAGCAGGGAGCCTGCTTTTCTCTCTCTCTCCTTCTGCCCTTCCTTTCTGCTCATTTTCTCTCTCTGTTTAATAAATAAAACCTTTTAAAAAACCAAACCACAAAGAACAACCTGATTAAGAAATGAGAAGGGGGGAGGGCCTGGGTGGCTCAGTGGGTTAAGTCTCTGCCTTCAGCTCAGGTCATGGTCTCAGGGTCCTGAGATCAAGCCCCACATTGGGCGCTCTACTCAGTGGGGAGCCTGCTTCCCCCCCTTTCTTGGCCTGCCTCTGTGCCTACTTGAGATCTCTCTCTCTCTCTCTCTCTCTGTGTCAAATAAATAAATAAATGAATAATAATAAAAAGAAATGAGAAGGGTACTTTATGAATAAACATTTTTCCAAAGAAGACATACAGTTGGCCAACAGACACAAAAAAGTTGCTCAACATCAGTCATCATCAGAGAAACGCAAATCAAAACTATAATGAGCTATTACCTCACACCTGTCAGAATGGCTAGTATCAAAAGATGAAAAATAGCAAGTGCTGGTGGAAATATGGAGAAAAGAGAACCCTTGTGTACTGTTTGTAGGAATATAAATTAGTGCAACCACTGTGGAAAACAATATGAGGGTTCTCCAAAAAATTAAAAATAGTAATACTGTGTGATCTAGCAATTCTGCATACTTATCTGAAGAAAACAAAACACCAATTTGAAGAAATATATGTGCCCCTATATTTATTGCAGCATTATTTATATGGGAATATCTGAGTGTCCATCAATAGATGAATAGGTAAAGATGAGATTGTATATATTGCATATGTGGGTATGGGGAATGGAATGTTATTCATTCATATATAAGAATGAGATTTGGGGGCACCTGGGTGGTTCAGTGGGTTAAGCCACTGCCTACGGCTCAAGTCATGATCTCAGGGTCCTGGGATCGAGTTCCGCATGGGTTCTCTGCTCAGCAGGGAGCCTGCTTCCTCCTCTCTCTCTTTGCCTGCCTCTCTGCCTACTTGTGATCTCTGTCTGTCAAATAAATAAATAAAATCTTTAAAAAAAATGAGATTTTGCCATTTGCAACAACATGGATGGACCTAGAGGGTATTATGCTAAGTGACATAAGTCAAACAGAGAAAAACAAATATGTAGAATCTAAAACAAAATAAGAAGAAAACAAAACTAAAACAGAATCATAGATATAGGAAAAAAGCTGTTAGTTACCAGAGCAGGGAGGGGTCAGGGAGCAGGTGAAATAGGTAAAAGGATGAAGAGGTACAAACTTCCAGTTACAAAATAAGGAAGTCATAAGAATGTAATGTATGGCATAAGGAATATTGTCAATAATATTGTAATAACTTTGTATGGTGACAGAGGGTAACTACCATTATCATGGAGATCATTTCATAATGTATAAAAATATTGAATCACTCTAATGTACACCTGAAACTAATAGAATATTGCATATTAATTATACTCCAATTAAAAAAATTAATTCTTTTGTATTACCCCAGATTGTAGGCTGAAATTTACACATTCATGATCCTAAATTTTGAGTTTCTAATTTACCTGTTTTAATTCAAGCTCTTCCTAGTATCCTCCAAAATAAAATTAACAGTTTTTCCAGTTTTTGAAATTTTCATAAATGGAATCTAATTATATCCATCTAATTGTATTCATCTAGAAATAGCATTTTATTGCTCAACATGTTCCTGAAATTGTTCATGCAGATAAACTCTCATGTCTTCATCTTCTCCCCGTATAGTAAGCCATTCAATCAATAGATCCAGTTTAGTTATTTATTCTACTATAACTAGATATTTGGATTTGTTATTGTTTGTTTTTGCCCTAATGAAGGATGCTACTATAAATCATCTTATGCGTGCTTTCCTAGTCAGTAACTTGCCTATTTCCCTAACAGTGTCTTTCAGAGAGCAAACATTTATAGTTTTGATGAAGTTCACTTTAAAAATTTGTTATTTTATGAATCATACTTTTGTTGTCACATCTAAAAAAAAAACTACCACCCCCAAAATACTAGCAAACTAATTCAGCAACCTAATGACAAATAAAACAAGTTATTAGGAAAAAAATTTGGCTTACTCTAGGATCACAAGATTGTTCTTCAAGAAAAAAATTTATTAAACTAGTTAATCAAATTAAAAATTAAACTGATAAATCATATTATTTTCTCAGTAGACCCAGAATAAGAGCATATGATACCACTCAAAGCATTTGTGATAAAGACCGTTGGCAAACTAGAGGTAAGTGAAATCTCCTTCATTTTATCAAAAACATCTACCAAAGACTCAGAGAAAATATAATTGTTAAATGTTAAAAGCATTCCCCTTAATATCAAGAACAAATAAGGATGCTCCCTACAAATACTTACATTCAATATTGTACTTGTATTTCAGAGTCCATAGTCTCTTATGGTTCGCCTCGCCTCCCCAATGTCCATAGCCCGCTCCCCCTCTCCCAATCCCACCTCCCCCCAGCAACCCCCAGTTTGTCTTGTGAGATTAAGAGTCATTTATGGTTTGTCTCCCTCCCAATCCCATCTTGTTTCATTTATTCTTCTCCTATCCCCCTACCCCCCCATGTTGCTTCTCCATGTCCTCATATCAGGGAGATCATATGATAGTTGTCTTTCTCCAATTGACTTATTTCACTAAGCATGATACGCTCTAGCTCCATCCACGTCGTCGCAAATGGCAAGATTTCATTTCTTTTGATGGCTGCATAGTATTCCATTGTGTATATATACCACATCTTCTTTATCCATTCATCTGTTGATGGACATCTAGGTTCTTTCCATAGTCTGGCTATTGTAGACATTGCTGCTATAAACATTCGGGTGCACGTGCCCCTTCGGATCACTATGTTTGTATCTTTAGGGTAAATACCCAGTAGTGCAATTGCTGGGTCATAGGGTAGTTCTATTTTCAATATTGTACTTGTAGACATTGATGGCCCCCAACACAGGATAAACGTATATATTCTAAATTACTTTAAAGGTAACAAAATTGTAGGGGTGCCTGGGTAATTCAGTCATTAAGGGTTTGCCTTCGACTCAGGTCATGATCTCAGGGTCCTGGGATCTAGCCCCATGTCAGGATCCCTGCTTGGTGGGAAGTCTGCTCCTCCCTCTCCCACTCCCACTGCTTGTGGTCCCTTTCTCACTGTGTCTCTCTGGGTCAAATAAATAAATAAATAAATAATTTTAAAAAATAAAATAAAGGTAAAAAAATTATAATTATCCACAAATAGTAAGTTTTTTGCATATAAAATCCAAAAAGAGGGGTGCCTGGGTGGCACAGTTGAGCATCCGACTCTTGGTGTTGGCTCAGGTCATGATCTCAGGGTTGTGAAATCAAGTCCCACATTGGGCTCAGCACTCAGTGTGGAATCTCTTTAGGATTCTCCCCCTCTGCCCCTCCTGCTCGTGCTCTCTCTATATAAAATAAGTAAAAAAGATGCTAAAAAAGAAAAGAAAAAGCCCAAAGAGATAGAACCAATAAGAGAATTTAGTAAATTATTGAATATAAATCCAGTATATAAAAATTAATTTCATTTTTATATACAGAGAACATTATGATAAATGGTGAACTGAAGATTTTATTTATGGTGGCAAAAACTCTGACATGTTACTTGGGAATGAATCTAATGAGATGTATGTAACAAGCTATGGAGAAAATGAAACCTTGAATTAAAGACACTAAGTAAGTTCTAAATAAATGAATGGAGAAATATATAATACTTATGAGTAGAAAGGCATAGAATCTCCAATTCATGAGTAGATCCATAGATTTAATGAGATTCTAATTAAAGCACTAATAAACATTTTTGGTAGCATGTATTTCTAAAATTTATATCAGTGAGTCAAGAGCCAAGAAAAGCTACAATAATCTTAAACATGAATGAAACTAAAAATAATTATGCTGAGTAAAAGAGCATATAGTATATAATTCTGTTGATATAAAATTCGAGAAAAGTGTTAGTCAAATTTAGTGACACAAAGCAGATCACTGTTGCCTGGTAACCACAGAGGGGGTATAGAAAAGGGCAGAAAGAAGGGATTGCCAAGGTGAATGAGGACATTCTGAAAGATGATGGATGTTCTTTATCCTAATTGTGATTGTTTCAAGGCTGTGTACAGGTCAAACATCACATTTTATAGTTTATATATTTCTAATTCTTTATACGTTGATGAGGCCCCAGTAACATTGTTAAAATAACAAACCATCATTTTTTGTAATTTTTTTCTTGGGTTGTCTGGTTATTTTCTGTACAAGATGAGTGGTTGTGGAAGGGTGCAAATAATGCAAAATTTTAAAAAGGCACAATAAAGATGCAGCCTACTGTCGTCCTCAGAAACTTAAAAAGTGACTAATAGCATCTCTGCTTGTCAACAAGACCTGCAGAAACTAAAAGCCCTAAAGAGATCTACCTGCTTAGTGGGGCCTAAGTGGAAGTGGACCACAGCTAGCAGACGAAGACATTCACTGTTGCCTCTAGCTGTGTCTCTATTAATGGGTCTTGACTGGAACCAATTCTCATTCTTATTTTGGGTTTGCCTGCCTAGTAATTAAGTTCTAACTTTCGAAAAGAATGATCACAATAACAAAATTGTCATTATCCACAAATAGTAAGTTTTTTGCATATAAAATCCAAAAAGAGGGGTGCATGGGTGGCACAGTTAAGCATCTGACTCTTGATTTCTGCTCAGGTCATGATCTCAGGGTCAAGGGATTGAGCCCTGAATCAGGCTCTGCATGGAGTCTGCTTGTCCCTCTCTCTCTGCTCCTCCCCCCTGCTTGCTCTCTATAAAATAAATAAATAAAATCTTATGAAGAAAAAGAAGTATCACAGAAAATATTGTTCAGTTTGGATCCTCTGCTTATATATCATCTGATGGTAGAAACAGTTTTACCATAGGTGCAATATTGCAATGGCCCAAGGAGTGCCATATACAAAGGGTTGATCATAGTATCTCTTCATCCATAAAGAAGTGGATTGATAACAAACTAGAATGGGTAGTTAAAACACCTACTTACAAAAACATCAGGGTAAGGGAATGCCAGGAATGGCCAGCAACCCTTGCACTGATGGATAAAAGATTATTCCAGACTTTGCTGTGATAGAGAGGAAAAGGCAAGGGGGTCCACACTCAGAGATGACCCTTCGCTCCTCTTTGCTCTCACCTTCATTGGTACTTCAGGATAATCGTGAATATTTTTTACTGTTTCTTATGTATGCGCTGTGTGGCAAGGATCTGTTTAAAGGAAAGATACGATATGCTAATCTGTGTGTTTTTCAAGTTCTGCTAAACATAGTGTAAGGGACAATGCGTATCTCTCTTAGATCACAGGGCAGCTGTTTGGGCTGAGAAAGCTTGGGGAAGGCAACTCCTTGTGGCATTCCTACCGCAGAGTAGTCAGAGCGGCCTTGGCATTCTGAAGGCCCAAGCCCCTCTCTGAAACTTACTGCCCCCAGTGGCCTCCGTATTACATTCTAGCAAGCTCTACATTAATCCCAACAAGGAAAGACCGAAGAAATGGCTTGCACAGTAGATGAATGTGTGTTAAAACTTGATATGCAAAGAAATAAAGAGGGATCATTATTGGATTGTTGGAATATTGGATTGTTGAAATATTGTGGGGAAGATAAGGTAGAAGGGATAGCAGATGGCACAGGAACTTACATAAGCTTCTTTCCTATTTTTTTCTATCTGTCTGATCTTATAGTACCATGATCTGGATTGTGTTTATGGGTTCCAGATGAAGGATTGGTTCCTAAATATTACTCTCGGCACTTCCTCAAAATTTTACTGTCCCAGTTCTTAAGGGGGTGACAGGATGGGTTATGTGTTTCCTTCACCTGGTTATGCTGTGATCAATGGTTTCTGCCTCTGTGCTACTCAGGAGATGAAGTAGTCCAGTAAATTTGTACTTGAGCCAGATTAGCCAGAGTCACATGGCCACCAGCAATGTGGGCCAATCCTTTGATGGAACCTGATGGCCTTCCTCAGAGGCTCTAGGTGGAAATAAAGATAAATGGAAGAAGGAGAAATGACTGATGTTGGAAAGGAAACGAGTAAATGATCGTTCAAAAAAGGAAAAGCCTAGGGGTGCCTACGTGGTTCAGTCCATTAAGCGTGTCTTTTGATTTCAACGCAGGTCAACATCTCAGGGTTGTGAGATCAAGCCTCCACATGGGGGCGCCATGCTGGAAATGGAGCCTATTTAAGATTCTCTCCCTCTCTGTCTGCCCCTCCTCTCCCCACACACTCTCTCTTTCTCTCTCTCAAAGCAAAACAAAAAGGAGAAACCTATATTAGCTGAGTGCCTTATGAGAGGCTGAGAACAAGAAAATAATTTTATCTCTTATTAGTCTTACAAATAGTTGATAGAACCAGTAATGAAACATATAAAATAGCTAATATGTAAGATACTAGAAACCAAGATATTAATAACATTTTTGGGATTAAACAGTGAGAATAACAGCCAAAGTTCTATTTAAAAGAAAAATATAATGATGTTATCTCTTAGCTTTATTTACTGATGCCCTTAAGGGTCTAGCTAACTGCTTACAGAAATCACTTCATTTGTTTTGAGCTGAAGATCTAGTATATGCCTCAGCTGATTTAAGAACCATTTAATCTAGGGGTGCCTGGTTGGCTCAGTCGTTAAGCATCTTCCTTCAGCTTTGGTCATGATCTCAGTGTCCTGGGATCAAGCCCCACATCGAGCCCCACATCAGGCTCCTTGCTCAGCAGGGAGCCTGCTTCTCACTTCCCACTCCCCAGCTTGTGTTCCCTCTCTTGCCCTGTCTCTCTCTGTCAAATAAATAAAAATAAAATCTTTAATTAATTAATTAATAAGAAGCATTTAATCTGGAGTCATCTATATGTTATGTGTCAATGACACTAAAACCACACTTGGAATAATTCTAATGTTGCTTCACCTTCCCAAGGGTAATGGCCTGGGATCATGGTAGCAGAAACACAAGGAATGATTTTATAAGAGATTTATGGTTCCTTTAGCCTATGGAAATTCATAATTGGACAGTGTAATTTGCATGGGTGCTCTCAAACTACCAAGTTCTACTCAATTCTGCTGTTAGTTGGAATTGGAAATCTATTAAAATTGATAAGAATTTTACCAGTGAGGAAAATGGCATTATTTAGAGATAAGGCCCATTGTTCCCATGACAAACTCTGTATCCCTGCACAACGGGACCCTTACTGCTAGATTTAAATTTTCTTTTTTTGGTAATGTTTATATATTTTACCCTATTGTGAATTTTTAACCCTCAAATGTTACTTTTTGCGCAGGGCCCAACAAAATTTGAGATATATTAGTCGTGCGATAAGTATGTGTTAACTAAGTAAGTATGCCAGGGTTTCTATTTTTGTTGCAAGAATTCCATCTTTTTTATAAGTTTTTGCTGTTTACCGTTATTATTTGGTCATTTACTTTCTCCAGCTTCTACTCAATCAAATAAAACCACGGGTTTGCTTCAGTTTTTCTTTAGAAAGATGCCAACCACTGAACCATGAACATTCACGTTATTGTTTTTATTTTAACAAACACAGTATGCGCATTAGAAAAAATAATTTTTCTAACATTTTAAGCAAAATATAGCAGGACATAAAATGATTAGTATATGTTAAGATTTGAATTTTTTAAGGGGGGGCGGAAAATAGATTTCACAAGTCCCGCTTTGGAGAGAATGCTGTTTTATGCTCTCTTGTGATCTCTCAGATACGTCTCTTTTTTAGCTCATTCCAAGAATAGGCACTTTGAATTTCTTGAGGAATATTATTACCTATTTTTTAATAAAGGTAAAATGAGTACCTTATTGACTATGGTTAGGTTCATTTATTAAGTATGCTTGATTTAGAATGCTAGGTCTTAGATTAAAATGTTAAAGATAACTTTGGATAGGTTTAATCAGTCAGGAAGCTAAAGCAGTTCTGATCTGGTTTAAGATTTGGTAAACCACTGAGATTGTAGATGGACCATTTAACATGGAGTGGTTCCAGTTTGGGGTTGGATGCCAATCTTATCTTACTACATGCATTGTCTTTGGCTAGAACTCAATGCTACTCTGCTCACTTTGACTCTCATGAAAGCCACAAACTGGCTGAGAGCACAGCCAAGTCATGTCCAAGATGAGCCATTAACATTGCACTTATCATCTTTCTCGTTTGGGCCAAGAGGAAAAAATACTTAGATGATAAGTTTCCTACTCTGTTCCAGGTGGGAAAATATTGCCACCTTTTCTTCCTTATACTTACAGTCAATTTTTTTCTTTTCTTTCTTTATGTTTTAATATTGATTGTAACTTATTAAGTATACTCTAGGGGCCATCCTTAGCAATTTGGTAACTTTATTTTTAAATATTTCTTACTTTTTAAAAATCCTTCGTACTTTCTTTTCCTACGACTCAATGTTGGTCACTAAAGCAATGAGGTTTCTCTGGACATGCGCATATGGATTTTTCTATGCTGGGTCAGCATGCCTGCCATCTCTTGTGGGATGTTGACGGTCACGCCAGTAAATATCCCTACTCATGGAATCTAGCAGCACTGAAGCTGCTGCCCTCAAGAAATAGAGGATTCTGGGGCAGCTGGGTGGCTCAGTGGTTTAAGCCACTGCCTTCAGCTCAGGTCATGATCTCAGGGTCCTGGGATCGAGTGCCGCATTGGGCTCTCTGCTCAGCAGGGAGCCTGCTTCCCTCTCACTCTCTCTGCCTGCTTCTCTGCCTACTTGTGATCTCTCTCTGTCAAATAAATAAATAAAATCTTTAAAAAAAGAAAAGAAAAGAAATAGAGGATTCCATGACCCAGCTTAACTTTCACTTGTAGAAATTCGGTTTTAGAGCTGTGTTTCTTGTCGCCTATGACCCTGAGTACTTTTGTTCTTAATCTCTTCTTCTGAAACATTTTTAAAGCTTGGGACTCTGCTGGCTTCACCTTTAAGCTCACCTCTACCCCTCTGCCAGTGTGCGTCTCTTTGAGAGCACTTTCTCTCCTTGCCATAGGCCCAAGTCTTTACTCAGTGTCCCTCTGCAACTCATCCACCCAAGTTGTTTCCAGCCACCTTATCAAAGCAGTGTGATCACACATCTGGGTCCTCAGGGGCAGCGTAGCAAAATTCTTCTTATAAGCCAGTTCCTATTATTTCTCTTCTTTCTGTGCTCCTCTGACCTCATAGAGTAGTAATATATGCTTTTCTGGAGTAGTTTGGAAGACTCCTTAGACTCATTTACTTCTACATACATCACGGGAAGAAGGCTTGTTCTCTGGTCTGGCCATCATTCTTAAATGCTCCTCAAAGGATATCTAAAAATGAGGGTCTAGGACAATCACCATGACCTAGGAAAGGGTAGAGTTTCAGACCATCCAAGACTTGATTTTAATTGCTCAAATGCATTTCTCTGTGACTTTGCCAGCCTCTGGCCTAACACAAAGGAAGAAAACTTTAATGTTTCATTGAATTTATGATGAAGGAAGTGATACGAAGGAAGCTTCACTAAAATCCTCACAGTGACTTGGAAGTTAATGATTCGGAAGTAGTTTCTGGAACCACTGGTGTCCTTTTCCCGAAACCATGCTGTTATCTATGGGGTTCTTTATGAAGTAGATCTAGGACCTCAGGGAGTAACTGTAGGATCTAGGAAGTTTCACTCCGATGCAATCTTGTTTCCTGAAGTCCTTGTCACAATTCCAAGGAGAGAGTTCTAGAATACTTGCTCTCCAGTCTAGATAGAGACTTGGATCTGTCATTTCCCATGTGATGGGAATGTATATGAGTTTATTAATGCTTGCTTTGTCTCCTGATTTTTTTTTTCTTTTCCCAAACAGCAGGCATTTGAAAAGACTTACCAGATCCAGGAACTACATGCTAAGCTCTCTAAAGGCAAGATTTTAAAGAACCTCTCCAAAAATTCTGTTACAGATGTTGTTTAACACCTCTATTTTAAAGATTAGGAAACTGATGCTTATAGAGATAGTGTATCCATTTTTTCATATTCTTATTTAGAGTTTAAAATTATCATTATTAAGAGTTTAGAAGTGGACTGTACAATAGAATTTTTTTTCCCATTAGGTCACTTCAAAGTACTGCATTGGATGTGAACAATTTCAAATATACAGTTATCGTTGTTATCATAAAAGGATTCAGGATCATGAGATAAATTTCACTTTGTGTTTTCTCTTTCTTAACTCTTGCCCTAGCGAATATATCCAGTGAACATTTTGGAAAGCAAATTTATACAATTTGCTTCATTAGTAAACTTCCCAGAGAAGAGATGAGAGCAATCTTTTCCTTCAATAATGGTAAAAATTTAGGCAAAGAAAGAGGTATGAGGTCCAGATTTGTTGCATGGCTCTGAAATCTAATCACTATTAATTCTAAAAATGATCTTATTTCTTGCTCCCAGTCCATGCCCATCCATTAGGACGACCATTTGCCAAAACTTAGGGAGATTCAGTTCATAAATATCATCATCTCTTTTAGGTATGGTGCATGGTACTCAGCAGAAAATGTCTTTCAATGAGATAAAAAAAGTTATGATTCTACTCTACTTACTGATGGGTACCATAATGACAAATCTAGTGACTGGGAAACTCAGCCTTGCTCATTTGTTCAAGTCTATATGCCCATTTCATAGGCTGGCATGCACCATAACACAGACTACCATATCCTGGAAGAGACCTGAGCTTTATTCCTACCCTGAAGGGTCAGTGAGGCCAAAATTTTCATTCAGAATTACTGAGATAATTAGTTGTTGTTAATTCACCTTGAAAAGGAGTCCTATTTCAAATGCTGCTATATCTTCTGTCAAATTCAGTAACACTTATTTTTCATTTTCTTCTTCATTCATATAATCTAAAATATTTCTTCATTTTGATGTAATGTCAGGTGGAATTCAGCATTCTGTAGACTGGAAACATAGACCAATTATCTGGCATAGTTTACTATAAAAAATATCCATTTGCTTAGATTTATTCATTCTATTATTACTATTATTATTATTGAAGTAAAATTAGTATATGATATTGTGTAAGTTTCAGGTGTACATTATAATTTATCACCTGTATACACTACGCAGTGGTACCAAAGAAGTCTAGCTACCATCCAGCACCATATAGTTGACCTTCTTGCCCTTTATGCCCACCCCTAAACTCCTTTCCCTGTGGTAAATATAAATCTGTTTTATGTATCTATGAATTTGTTTTTACATTGCTTTGTTTGTTCCTTAGATTCCATATGAGTGAAATCGTATGGCATTTGTCTTTTTCCATCTGACTTATTTCACTTGGCGTAATACCCTGAAGATCCACCTACTTTGTCACAGGTGGTAAGCTCTCATTCTTCTTTATGGCTGAGTAGTATGCCATTGTATATACATACCACATCTTCTTTATTCATTCACCCCTCAATGAACACAAGGTTCTTTCAGTTTCTTAGCTGTTGTAAATAATGTTGCAATGAACATAAAGGTGCACATGTATTTGCAGATTAGTGTTCTCTTCTTCGAATAAACACAGCTAAATTATATGGTAGGTCTATTTTTAATTTTTGAGGAACCTCCATACAGTTTTCCATAGTGATTACACCAATTCACCTTTCCAGCAGCAGTGAAAGAATGTTCCCTTTTTTCTTAATCCTCTCCAATACCTGTTATTACTTGCCCTTTAATAGTAGCCATTTTAACAGGTATAATATGGTATCTCATTGGGCTTTTGGTTTGCATTTCCATAATAGTGTTGTTAAACATCTTTTCATTTGTCTGTTGGCTATCAGTATGTCTTCTTTAGAAAAATGTATATTAAGATCCTCTGCCCATTGTCTAAATGGGTTGTTTGTTTTCTTTATTATTGAGTTGCATGAGTTCTTTATATATTTTGGATATTAGCATCTTATCTAATATATGATTTGAAAATGTCTTCTCCCATTCAGTAGGTGGCTTGTTCACTTTGTTAATGGTCTCCTTCACTGTGCATAAGATTTTTAGTGTGATAAGTTTTATATAGTCACATTTATTTATTTTTTAATTTTGTTTCCATGGCCTTGAGAACCAGATTCACAAACACAACACCGACTGAAGTCACGTTGCTCACCCCCTTGTTTTCTTTTAGGAATATTATGGTTTCAGGTCTTATATATAAGTCTTTAATCCATTTTGAGTTCATTTTTATGTACAGTGTAAGATAGTATCTAGCTTTATTCTTTTGCATGTGGCTGTCCAATTTTCCTAGCACCATTTATTGAAGAGCTTGTCCTTTTCCATTATATGTTCTTGGCTCCTTTGTCATGAATTAATTGTCTGCATATATGTGGATTTATTTCTGGGCTCTAATTCTGTTCAGTTGACCTCTGTGTGTGTTATTACGCAAATAATATACTGATTTTATTACAATAGCTATGTAGTATAGTTTGAAATCAAGGAGGGTGAGATCCCCAGGTTTATTCTTTCTCAGGATTGCTTCTCTTTGGGATCTTATCTGATTCCATACAAATTTTAGGATTCTTTGTTCTATTCCTGTGTAAAATGCTATGGGATTTGTGTAGGTATTGCATTAAATTCATAGATGGATAGTATGGACATTTTAACAGTATCAAATTTTCCAATCCATGAGCATGCAATATCTTTTCATTTGTTTGTGTCTTACATTTCTGTCATCGGTGTCATAACCCTTTCTTCTGGCCTACAACGTTTCTGTGAAAAATCTACTGATAGCTTCATGAGGTTTCCCTTATATGTAACAAATTATTTTTTTTATTACTGTTTTTAAGATTCTCTCTTTATCTTTGACTTTTACCATTTTACTTATAATATATCTTGATGTGGATCTCTGTAGGTTCATGTTATTTGGAACTCTTTGGGCTTCCTGGACCTAGATCTGTTTCCCTCCTCAGATCAGAAAAATTTTCTGCCATTGTTTTTCAACTGTTTTCTGGCACTTTATCTTCTTGTACAATCCCTATAATGTGAATACAATTTGTTGATGTTGTTATTACAAAGGTAGGATTATGCAATAAGGAAATTTTTAACAGGGAATTATTAATGGGTTAAGGACTTGGCACCAAAGAGCAGGTTTCAACTATATTTAAATACAAAGAAGAGAATAAAAAATATTAACAACTGCCTATCATCCCCACCCTACCTTAGTTTCCTTCATTGTCTGCTGAATTATTTATGGGTTCCACAATAGGCTCTGCTTTGGGTTAAACCATCCATGCTTCCCCCAACACTTCAGCCAGAGGCAATTGTAGGGTTCATCTTATGGAGTCCCCTCTCTCAGGAATCGTTGTCTTGTGCTTCTTTGTGTCTAATGTCTGAAAATTGTTTTCATTCTTCTTTTTTTCCTCTTATTTATTTTTTAAATAGAGAGAACATGCACAAGTAGAGATAGGGAGGGGCAGAGAGAGAGAGGAAGAGAGAGAGTCTTAAGCAAGCCCCAAACCCAGTGTGGAGCATAACACTGGGCTTGATTCCACAACCCTAAGACCATGACCTGAGCCAAAATAAAACATCAGACACTTAACCAACTGAGCCACCCAGGCACTCCTGAAAATTGTTTTCATGTATTTTACCTAGTTTTATGGTTGTTTGGGGCACAAAGAAAAATCTAGTCCCTGTTACTTCATCATGAGTGGAAGCAAAAGTTCTACTTACTTTTCATCTTAAAAAAATAAACCAAAAAAAGAAAAAAAATTACATTTTATTTTATATTAATACTGAAGCCAGGGGCGCCTGGGTGGCTCAGTGGGTTAAAGCCTCTGCCTTAGACTCAGGTCATGATCTCAGGGTCCTAGGATCGAGCCCCGCATCAGGCTCTCTGCTGACCAGGGAGCCTGCTTCTTCCTCTCTCTCTGCCTGCCTCTCTGACTACTTATGATCTCTGTCTGTCAAATAAATAAATAAAATATTAAAAAAAAATACTGAAGCCAGCAGTTTCACCTGTTTCTTATATTAAATGTTGTTTCAGGAGTTAACTTGAGATAAAAGCTTAAGTTTCTTAATGCAGAGAGGTTGGTAGTGGAATCATTTCCTTTTCAGAGTATTGAAATTAACATAACATTTCTAATTAAGCATATATTGAGTTCTATTATGTAGTTTTAACTAAGTGAATAATCAAGTGTTCTAAAAAATTCACCAAGACAAACATATTTTGAAGATAATTTAAAAACCAGAGAGTCATAAGAAAATTGTTTTGTTGTCATGTCTACTCTAAGAATAGATTCTTCATCAACTACATTATGAGGCAAAAACTTTGAAGACCTAATTGAATATGAGAAGTTATTAAAAAATCTAAATTATTGAACATTCTGAAATAGAGAATTCTATTTATTACTGTGAAAAATAAATAAATTGCATTGTGAATGGTTTCTATGCTTGAGATATTAGCTATTAATACAGTGAAAACTGTGTGGTTAGCAAAACAATTAGAATACAACAAAAAGATTAATAAAACAGAACAAAAGTGCAGAAGCAGACCATACATAGAAGGTCCTTTGATTTGGGACATAGGTTACATTGAAGTGCTGTTGGGAAGGGAATGTCTTTTTAATAATGATGTTAAGTTAATTAAATATCTGTGTGGAAAAGACCAAACCAAATCTCTATTACACAAAATATAAAAATCAGTTCAAGCTGTCTTGTAGATCTAATGTTTAAGTGAAATAATAAAGCTTTAGAGGAAAACATAAGAGAATACCCTCAAGACCTTGATGTAGGCAAAGATTCTTCAAAGGGGATAAAGTTAAAGAGAGCTGAGAAAAATAAAAGTCAACTACCATCCTGAAAGAAGATATTTGCTATATATATTTGGCAAAGACTCATAGAACTGTAGAAAAATCTCCTCTAAATCAAAAAGAAAAAATATCAACCAATAAAAAATAGACCAAAAACTCAAATAGCATTTCACAGATGAGGATATCCAAAAGACAATACACATATAAAATGTCATTCAAATTCATTAGTCATCAGAGAAAGGCAAATTAAAGTCACACATTTAACAGAATGGCTAAAACGGTAAATGCAGAAAATACCAAATTAATAAGAATGAGAGGCACCTGAAAACTAATGTCTTGACAGTATAAATTGGTAAAAATGCTTTGAAAGATTGCTTATCATTACTTACTAGACCTGAATATTTGCATTCTCTGTTATCTATAAATTCTGTCCTTTCATATTCATCTAAAAAATATTAACAATAAAGTATACTTTTATTGAGTGGGAACAAACCAAAACACATATACGATAATGTTCATAGCAACATTATTTATATTAACTCAGTATGAAAAACAACCTATAACTCAATTTATAGTAAAATGGACAAATAAATTTTTACTCATATGATAGAATACTATACGATATATCAATTAGAACAAATGAACTACAGTATTCTGCCTCAATACTTCACAAACATAATAATGTATGAAAAAATCTAAGCATAAAAAAAAAGCATGATTACATTTATAATATATTCAAAAACAAGCAAAACTAATATATAATATTAGAAGTCAGGATTATGGAAATTTATTTTCCCCTAATATTTGCTAAATTCATTATACAAAAAAATACATATACCTTTGATACACAATTTATAAACAGATCCAAATAATCTTATCACTAAATGCTGCAGCTAGCTTTTGATTAAAGACTCAAATTAGTCATAAAAACCTTATTTAACAGAAATTGAAGGATAATTTTAATTATGCCATGAATATATAATCTATAAGCCTCAGTAAGAGGGCCAATAAATACATCTATAGTAAAAATACATAAAATTAAATTCTTAACTTTGGATTCTATTCATTCTTTTGAAAGCATTTGATCCATTTTATATTTCTTTGTTCTCTTCAAGCCAAGCTTTGAGAACTTTTTGAAATAGCCTCTAATGATAAACAAAACAGTAACTGTAGACAACTTAGCTATTGCAAAAGTACATAAAGTAGAAGAGCCTCCAGGTGGCTCAGTAGGTTAAGAATCTGCCTTCAGCTCAGGTCATGCTCTCAGGGTACTGGGATTGAGCCCAATAGGGAATCCCTGCTCAGTGGAGTCTTCTTCTCCCTCTGCCTCACCCCCTTGCTCATGCTCTCTCTCTCTCTCAAATAAATAAAATATTTTTGTAAAAGTACATAAAGACTTGTCTCTTATCCAAATTATTAGATCATTCTAGATAAGACAGTGAAAGACCCAAATCAAAGTCAATGTAAATTTGAAAGGCCTCAGGATGAACCTGTACATACATACAATATACATAGAGTGCATATTTGCATCAGTTATTTAGTGAATTCAAGTATATATGGGCTTTTGTTCTATTTTTTATAAAGTTATGGAAATAATGTACATGACGACAGTATTTCAAGCATTACTGAGACTCCGTTTCCTGTTTTGTTTTAGTGTATTCAATTATGGCAGTCTGCATAATGGGCAGGGCTATATATTCTTAGGAAGAAAAGCATAGGTTGGAAATTAAAGGCTACTGATGTTATTGAACTGGCGTTTAAGATAACAAAGGGAATCTTAACATGGGTGAAGAGATAGAGGCCCTTCGTGGGTACAACCAAGAAAAGGTCACCATCAAGCAGAGGTATCTGAGCTGAAGTAAAAAAAAATGAGCTCTGTTAGAATGTGAGCTTGAAACAAAATGTTTTAAGAGAAATATATAATTTTTTACATGTCACAAATGTATTCATTAGAATAGAAATGCATAGGAAACAAAACTTACACTCTAGATAGTCCCAAATTGAAGCATTTAGTTGTTTGCAAAGAAAGGATGAGAAAGCAAAAAGGCAAAAGTGGTTGTACATGTTCTGGCATGGATTTCAAAAATAAAAATCTGACCCTTAACACATGTGGTTTATAACCTACACTCAGTCAGATCACATGCAAAATGGGAGGGAACAAGAATTGCCAGACACCACTGATATCCCCCACGTTTCTGGAGAAGGTCTAGTTGCAAACGACAAGTTGGGTACTCTGGGCGCTCTGATTTCCTGAGCAAATAGCCTGCTGATAGATCTGTTTTGAGACACAGAACGTAGTACAGCCTGTCGTTACCATTTACTCTGGACTGTGCACGAGCACAGGGGAAAGATCAAAGATCTGGAACATATAGCTGACAGTCCATTGTGTCCCAGAGGAAATGCCTCCCTAGCTCAGCAAGTGGGGAACCTGTGGACACGGCCCAGTTAGAAGTGCAAGGAAGGTTGGAAACAGTGGAAGAGGACGGCACAATGGGCGCTGTCTGGTGAGGAAAGGTTGCTTTTGGTAAATGATTTGTGGTCATTCTTATTCACTTGTTAGTTTCAGCTTTACTGCAGGCAGAGGACTGAAATGTGCACATTTACTTTATTTTAGTTGTCTTCCCTTCCTGCCTCCAAGAAGAAAACCTGATACAAAGGCTCAGGTGTAGGTGGTTTGGTTTTTATTATCGTTTTTGTTCTTAACTAATCCAAGGGTGAGACCCAGAAAGGGGGAAAGGGAAAGAGGGGGAAAAAAAAACAAAAAACAAAAACAGAAACAGGACAAGGATATTTTATTAAGTTGGCCAATGTTATAGGTGACTTGTGCTCAAGGCCAGATCGAAAGAAACTTAATTAAATGTGTCTCAGAGTGGTCTTTTGGAGAAAGGAATAACAGCATTTATCCCCTATTTCTGTGCCCCATTGGTCAGGGATAACACTACTGTTTTAAACAGTGACCCTCCAAAGTTCCACGTAACCCTTTTAAGAGTGGCAACGTCAGAGGCATCAGTGTGGTTCAGTCGGTTAAGTATCTGACTCTAGTTAGGGCTGGGATTGTGATCTCTGGGGTGTGATCCCTGGGATGTGTGTTGGAGACCTGCCTGGGGCTCTGCCCTGAGCACAGAATCTGCTTCAGACTCTAGCTCTTCTCATCCCTGTGTGTGTGTGTGTGTGTGTGTGTGTGTGTGTGTGTGTGTGTGTCTCAAATAAATAAAAAAATCTTTAAAAAAGTAAATAAAAGAATGACATCATCAACAATACCCTAGAGTAGGGAACAAGACATACAAGAGGGCTTTGGGTAAATCTCGGTGTTGCCCAGATTTCGGGTGAAGCCCACACCCCCTGAGCTAGATGCTCCAGTAATAGCCAGAGCAAAAGTGGGGGCCCAGACCATGCAATGATACACATTATCTACTGGAAGTTTCAATTATTGTACAATGAAACATTACTTTCAATAGTACACATCTCTAGTTCAGAGAAGCCTAATAGAATATAGTTTGAGCTTAATATTATTTTGTCAATGGGCTCATTAGAGTGGAGGAAGCAATGGAAGAGAAATAAGCCCTATTTCCACCTCATAGTTTTCCAAAATTATGCCTTGCTATTTTTAAGAATAATTTTCCAGACCAATTTCAGTGTCCTAACTGGGAATTAGAATGAGAGTAAATCTTGAATAAATCACATGGTGACACACATCTGTTTTACTTTAAATTTAGACAGTGTAATGACCATACAAATGTCTTGAAATTATAATAAATTTCAAAACAGAAATTAGACCAGATATAATTTCAAAAGCCCAAGATTTAGTTGATCAAAATGCATTTTCAAATTTTAATAGGGATATAAGGAATGTGCAGTGAACCAGAGAATTGGATTGAAGAAATGATTAGTTTTACAGCAACGTCCATGACTGATAAATCTAAATTTGAAATCACATTCTTACTTAAATTTAATGTTATCCTAGGAAAATGATGGTTTGCTTTCTCGTAGATCAATGATTCTGAATGGTATACATTTATTTATAAAAATGGACACGTGCTAGAGATATTAGCTCATTATAAGAGACGTGATGCACTGCCTTCAATTCAGCAAAGCTAATAATGCTATGACTTTGAGGATAAAATGGAGGTTAGAGTTTCCTCTCTCTCAGGGGTACAATGTATTTCAAGAGTTTTAATATTGTATCATTATATTTATTATTTTTTTATAAAGATTTCATTTATTTGAGAGAGACAGCATGAGCAGAGGGGAGGGGAGAAAGAGAGGGATAGGAAGAAGTACACTCCACGCTGAGTTCGACATGAGGATCCAACCCAAGACCCTGAGATCATGACCTCAGCTGAAGGCAAAGGCTTAACCAACTGAGCCACCCAGAGACTCCTATACCATTAAATTTAAAAATCACATTCTCCAACGAAAAAGGTGATTAAAAAATATTAAAAACAAGCTTGAACAATTTGCCCCCAAAAAGCTTGAAAACTGAAAGAAGCAATCCATTTATTATTTCTTTCTAGAAAACTGTAAGGATGTAGATGCTAGAAATAAAAAATGTAAAAGATTCTTCATTTATGTAAAGTTCAAGATGTTGTAAAATTAATATATGCTTGCTGAAGTCAGAAATTTTGGTGGGGTAGGGTATACTGACTGGAAAAAGGGAAGAGGCAGCCAAGAATTTTCCTTATCCTAATCTAAGTGATAGGTTAGGAAGTGTACACATACAACAATTCACTGAGTCATATGCTTAAGATTACTGCATTTTAAGTATGTTATATTTAAAGAATAATAATAAATGAGGTAAGACCTGTGCTATTCTTGCAGGCAATGTTACAATCTAACCATGTGTATCACACAAATTATGTGAAATTTTTATTAAATTTAACAATTTAGGAAAAAGAGTATAAAAGCAAATGGCAATCATGAGAGAAAATAATAAAGATAAAAGCACATGTCCACATATCAAAATAAGGCAGGATTTTGTCTTTGAAAAGCAGACATGGTGCATTTTGCCATCCAAAATCTTCTCTTCCTTTTCTTGGCAACATTTTATTTTGTATTTTCTTTCATTCCATGAAATGTTGATGCAACTTTTTTACCAAATTGCCATTATCCTTTTCTAAGAAGCTACCCAGGACTTCTGCTCTGTTTCTGATGGCTTAAAATAAGTTCCCTAGTGATTTTCCTTTCAAGAAGTACAGCCTAAATCTTCTCCCCTTGAGTGTGGACTGCACCTAGAGACTCACTTTCAGTGTATAGAATAGAGCAAAAGTGCTAGTGTGGGTTTGGGTACTAAGTCATAAAATGTGCTGTGACTTTATGCTCACTCTCCTTACAACACTAGATCTAGGGGAACTCAGTGGTCATGTCGTAAAGATACTCATCTGTGGAACTGGGAGGTCCAGGCAACCATCCTCAATGGAGACAAATCTAAAAATAGTCAACATTTGCTGCACATGGATGTCACTCTTCCCCTTGGCATCAAAACTGCTGGCAGTCATGACTGTCCTCATCAAACTCAATCCCACCTTTCCTACCAAGAAGACACAGACCTACACTACCTATGCTGACAACCAGCCTGGGGTGCTCACTCCGGTTTATGGAAGTGAGTGTGCCATGACCAAGGACAATAACTTGTCTGGCAAGTTTGAGCACACACACCTCAAATGGCAGTCACTTTCAGTATTGATGACAGTGACATTCTCGATGTCTCTGCCTTCCAAGAATCGGCTTGCATCCTGTGCATTCAAGATGAAAGCAACTATTAAAGATCTACTTTGAGGACCAACAAATCTTGAAAAGTTTAATGAAATCATCAAATGGCTTGGTAAAAATCAGACTACAGAGAAGAAAGAATATGAACATCAGCAGAAAGACTGCAGCCCCCTCACTATCAGCCTACCCCAGAGTGCAGGAGGCGTGTCTGGAGGAAGGCTTGGGATTTCCCTAGTGGTGGAGCTCCTCCAAATGATGGTGTCTCCCTGGGCCCTTCATGGAGGAGATTGATTCAGCCAACATAAGCCTAGGTTTACCATTGCTTCACGCAAAATATTGAAGGACCAAAATATGTAGCAAATTCCACGGTAATTTTAAGGTTGAACTCCTATAATAAATAACTGGTCATTCTTGATCCCTGAATATGGAATATGTACACAGGGAAAGGAAATATTGCAAATTATAAGTACTGTAACATACATGGGAAATGCAATGTCTTAAATAAAACTGTATTTAAAATTGGCAAAAATAAACTGACAAATGAACAAGCCATGTGGATGAGCTTGGAGGCAGATCCTGACTTGCCTTGCAACATCTTGCTTGCAACCCAGTTTTCTGACCCATAGAAACTGTGAGATAAGAGACATTGATTTTGTTTGGTTTTGTATTTAGGATTTTATTTATTTAGTTGAGAGAGAGAGAGAAAGAGAGAGAGAGCATGAGCAGGGGAGAGAGAGGGAGAAGCAGGCTCCCTGCTGAGCAAGGAGCCTGATGCAGGGCTTGATCTCAGGACCCTGGAATCATCACCCGAGCCAAAGGCAGACACTTGGCCAACTGAGCCACCCAGATGCCCCTAAACATTGGTTTTAAGTCACAGAGTTTGGAAGTAATTTGTTATAGAGCATATAATCTAAATCTATATCCATAAGACTCTCTTTTTCAATAATTTGAATATTGAGTGACATAGGATGAAAAAGAGTGGGAGCTCATCCACACTCAGGAAAGGAACCTGTAAGAAATGCCCTTTGATTTCTCTTATCCACACTACAGTCCTGATCTCTATCCTTCTGGAAGTCTTACTTAACTTTTTTGAGCAACTCCCTATTTTTCCAAAGAATTCCTTTGTACATCCTGTTATCCAGAAAGTATTTCTGGCATATTCAAAACAATATCCAGAACTACCAGAGCTTGCTAACTAAGCTTTAAAATATATATTAACACTTTTTCCAAGCAAAAGAGGAGAAAATCAAATAATATCAGAAATGAGAATTTATGACAATAAAAAATTTTTTACAAACTATAAATAAACATAAATCTCACGCTAAAATATTTGGATACATTGAATGGATGCATATCTGGAACAAAGAAATCAATCAAAGGGTTCAGAAAGAATGATACACCTAAACCGACAAATAATTGGCCTATAAGGTCAGAAAATTTTATTGCTAAGTTATTTTAAGTTTAATGTTTTTCTAAAAATTCTGGCTGATTCCATAAACTGCAAAGTGTTTAATAAGTTGCAATTGGAAAATGGGAGAAAAAATGTTTAACTTATTGTATAATTATGTAAAAACACCAAGAGAGTATTAAAGCCTCAAGAATTTAAATAGAAGATAGACACAAGCACACAATACAGACCGCAAACACATCTATGTGTGAATGCCTGTTTTTTTTATTCCATATCTCCTGTAATGAAGCAGAAGACAGAAGATACAAATCAATGCAAAACAAAACCTTACATTCAAATTTTAAAATATCACGTTAGATGGGCGCCTGAGTGGCTCAGTGGGTTAAGCCGCTGCCTTCAGCTCAGGTCATGATCTCAGGGTCGTGGGATCGAGTCCCACATTGGGCTCTCTGCTCAGCAGGGAGCCTGCTTCCCTCCCTCTTTCTCTCTGCCTGCCTCTCTGCCTGCTTGTGATCTCTCTCGCGCGCGCGCGCGCTGTCAAATAAATAAATAAATAAAATCTTAAAAAAATTAAAATAAAATAAATAAAATAAAATATCACGTTAGATAAAGCCAAAAGAAGAATACACAGAACCTCTTAAGATAGAACTACAAACTTTACAAAGTTATAAAAGAGCATGTAGACAAAAGGAGAGGCAGTCATTATTTTACAATTGAAAATCTGCTACATTATGAAGGTAAGACCCAGCAAGTCAGGGACCGTATCTGCCTTACTCATTTACTATTTAACTAGGGTTTAGCATTATGCTCTGTAGGTACTGGAGTTGGTATTCAATAAATAATTATTGAATGGTGGGGCACTGGGTGCTCAGTCAGTTAAGGTCTGAGTCTTGTTTTCAGTTCAGGTCCTGATCTCGGGGTGGTGAGATCAAGCCCTGTGTGAGGCTCTGTGCTTAGCAGGGAATCTGCTTGAGATTCCTCTCTCTTCCTCTCCCTCTACCCAGCCCCCACTCATGCTCTCACTCTCTCTCTCATTCCCTCTTCCTCTCAAATACAGAAATAAATCTTTAAAAAACTAGAAATAAAAACCACATAATAATCTCCAAAAGACCTGAAATTGCTTTTGACAAATTGTATATGAGAGAAAAAACTTTATAGAGAATAACCACAGTATGACACTCTTAAAATTAACTTTTTAGTTTTGAATACGTTTGAGAGAGCTGCACAAACTGAGAAGGAAAGAAAGTGGCCATTAATTACAGCCTTTTAATTTGCATCTTCTCCCATTGGTTACCCTCATCTCTGGCTCTGTCGCAACCCAGTTGTTCTATCTTTACGGCAGCCACAAGGGGGAGTTACTTGCTTCTTGATCCAAGGTCCCAAATTGGCTGTTCAAGGCTTAGATCCCAATTGTTTATCCAGTCATGCTGTAACCTGCCCTGAGTACCTTCCTGTTCCCCGCATTATTGATGATAGGCATCATTTATGCTGCATCTACTGTTTGTAGGAATAGTTTGTTGAATGTCTTTTGGGCTCTGAATTCTGTTTTCTCTTGTTCAGGAGAATCTCTTAGATTTTGATCTTTTTCAAGTTCCTAAATGCTTTTTAAGAATGGGTCTGTATTTATCTTCCTCTGTTTTGGGTTACTTGTATAGATTTGGTATATGTGCTGCCGAAGCGAGCACAAGTTACTTGTATAGATTTGGCACAGGAAGAGGAGACTTCCACACATGATCAGTCTGCTTTCTTGAACTGGAGCTATTATCTATGTTTCTTGAAAGAGACACACCTACAAGGGTACCTGAGTGGTTCAGTCAGTTAGGTGTCTGATTTCAGCTCAGGTCATGATCTCAGGGTCCTGGGATTGAGCCCTCATGGGGCTCCCCGCTCAGCAGGGAGCCTGTTTCTCTCCCTCTCCCCCTCTTCCCCCCACTCATGCTCTCTCTCTTTCTCTCTCTCTTTCAGATAAATAAAATCTTGAAAGAGAAAGAAAGAAAGAAAGAGAGAGAGAGAGAAAAAGAGAAATTAATAAAATACTGGATGACTTAAACAGCAAGCATTTATCCTGACAGTTCCAGAGGCTGGAAGTCTGAGATCAGGCATCAGCATGGTGGGTTCTTGGTAAAAGCCTATTTCTGGCTTGCAGATGGCTCCCTTCTTACTGTATCCTCACATGACAGAGAGCTGTGGTGTCTCTTCCTCTTTCAAGGGCACTCATCCCATCATGGCAATGAAGCCAAACTCTTTTCTTTCTGTCACTTTAAAACCCCCAGATTTAGGGCAGGGTAGAGAGCAGGATACATTCTTCTAATTGCATTTTTAAATAATATTTGAGTTCCTTAAACCTGCAATAAAAAGTAAATAAATTTTATATAGTTGATGTGCATGAACTTCCTACTTTGACTGTTGACATGAAAAGGAAATTAATTCTATAAAGGAGTGGGCACAATGTGTAAGACATCTTTAGAAAGAAGGAGTTCATGGAAAAGCATGAATACCTGAGCAAAAATCAGAGCTTGGCAATTCTATGACATAAACAGAGTCTAGGGGCAAAGCAATCTTAGAAGCTAGGGAATTAAAACCTGACTTTTGTCTTTTAATCTATGTGCACACATCTGCAAAATGTTGAGTAAATGCTGTAGTGGTACCATGGGGACCGTCAATATTGATGTTGCTTATGGATAAAAGGAAATCACCAAGGAAAAACAGACTAAGCAAACCAACTTCACTGTGTCAAAGAATTCCGATTACAAACATTTTCGAGAACTGCCCCATGAGAATATCTATTCATCATGCCTTTCCTTAAGTGTGTCATTACTTCTGCATCATTTTTTTCATTATAAATTGATTGATTTTTTTAATGATGTATTTGTACTTACTCTCTTGATCATGCTCTTTCAGCTCACAACTTCTAAAATGATACCATCCTGCTGGCAGGGTTCCATCAAACAGAACAATGCATGTAATTAGAGTTTGCTTTCTGTCATTCTGTCTGATACTTTAGAAGGAAATTGTCTACAAATCGCATTTTTGTTCGCGTAGATTGTCATTATGTCTTAATTGCTATTATGTGTTATGTTTACACAATATGAACAGACTGGCAGTTTGATAAAACATCATTTCACTTTCATGAAAACATCCACTTTAAATATAAGCAGTCCTCACTTTGAATGGTTGTGTGGGACAATGAAAATGATCATACCAGTTGAAAATGTGATAAGCAAGTTTAGTCAGTGACAAAAACTATGAATAGCCCCATTAACTTTAACTTTTGTCCAAACATTAAGAACTCTCTTATCATAAGCTATAAATGTATAGGAAATTTTTAAAAATAAGAGTAAAAATGTTACTTCCTTAATACACTGTAATTTTTAAATTTGAAGCATTGAAGATTTATGTCTTTTATTCCTTTATAAGAAGAAAATATATAAGGAGAAGGAACAGTAACACTTGCCTTTGGGTGATTATATGACATTATATAGAGGAAGCATTTTTTTTTATCTTGGCAATTTTTTATATTCTTTTCTAAGATGGAATACCTATAACATTTTATCTCTTGCTCTTAAGTCATGAAATATCTCTGAGAGTTCCTTTAATGTGAAGTTTTAGCCAGTATCAGTTCACCTAGAACATCTTAATTATTTTTGTCACAACCACTTCTGTAATTTTTGTTAGTTAGCTGGCCTTCACCTTGTTCCTTTAGTTGCAAGCTAGAGTCTCTTGAATAGGAGCTGGTTCCACTGTTCCCAGTCAGCTGTCTCTCTTAAACTCCATTCACACTTGATCTGAATTTGACTTCTGGCATAAATACTTTACATTTTCTTGTTCCTTCTTTCATCTTCCTTGGCAAGTTTCCTCTATGAGATCCATTTCTGTAAAATGTCATGTGAGTTTATCACTAGGAAACAAAAAGTCACCCCCCCCAACATGCTCTGCTGTCTGTGCATAAACCTAATGCCAGACACACAGGGATGACAAAGTCATTGCAGAAAATGTACGTGTTAGTTGATGTGTGTGGATCAAGGAGCTAGCACGGAGGGGTGCTTTACAAAATCACTCCTGGTGAAAACACTGTGGAAACTGAAAACTGACCCATGTGGCTGAGGGAGTAACATGTTTATTTAAACTGTGTTCATAAAGAACAAAACTCAACTGGGTAAATGTCAAAGATCTTAGCAGCTTTATTCAGTGGGTCATAAATTAGGCTGCATCCAAAGGATGGACGGAGCTCCAAAGATCATGCAAGGCAAGAGCTTTTTCGAGACCAAAGTGAGCAAGAACAATACTGGGCATTTGCTGATTTGTAAAAGCAGGGTTACTTTCTTCATAGAAGGCAAAGGGAAGTCTTGGAGCCTGTTGAGTAACTTGTGGCAGAGCAGGCAAGCACTGATTTATTGATGTAGACCCTCCTGTTCCAGGAGATCTGAGCATAAATATGTAGTGAAGTTTTGGTTTGCTGATGGGGGACTAGCATGAGTGACCATCGTGTCCCAATCTGGTTACTTTAACAATGGTAACTGAAAATGACTCATCAGATTATTCAAGGTGAAGATGGCCTGTACAAGGACATGAACAGGCTAAGTGTTAAAGGCTAGAACACAATATCCCATGTCAAACACACACACACACACACACACACACAAGTGTATGCACATGCACACTGGCTATCCTAACATCAGAAAAGTAGATCTTGTGAAATAGTAACAGGCTTAATGAAGCTCTTTATTAATAGCATTTTAATATTTGTTTATTTGCTTGTCAGTTTGTTTTTATTAAAATATTTTTGTAGGTCAAGGAGCAGGTGCTAGGAAAGCTGGAAAGGTTGATAAAACAGACAAGAGAGAGCAGAACTGATTGGGTAGAACTCAAACTACAGGATGGAATGGAATAGAGATATAATTTCTGAAAAGCAGGGATTGGTGGGACAAAGTCACCGTTTGACACAAGGGGCAGGGCTGATGAAGGCATCTGTAGGGAGGTGTGCACGCTGGAGTCAGTAACTGGAGGAAGTTCAAGCTTTTTTTCACATTTTTATCAAGGTTGCATGAGTTTCGATAATTTGTTAAGTGTTTGATAGAAGCTTGATTAGCTGCTGAGAGGAGAAAAATAAGGACGAGTAAAAAGATTGAGAGGTTATGAAGGCTCAGTCAAACTGGAGATGAGAATGTGTGTTCTGCACTCTAAAGCGTCTTCTCGGGTTCTCACCAGCCCCCACTGCCCAGGAAAAGGAGCTGAGGAATGAAGTCATAGATTTGATTAAAGTAGGAGAGTTGAGGAGCAGCCATTTAAAAAATAAAAGAAACTTTGTTGAAAGTGTTAGTGATCCGGTAGTTCTAATAGTTAATTTTTTTCTCCTGATGGTCAGAAATGATAAAGGCAATGCAGAATGGTAAAATGAAAAAAGCCTAAAAACCAAAGACCACAGTGCCTACAAAAGGTACATAAGTCATGGCTGGTCTTGGGTGAACTTGACAGATTCTCTCGTTCTCAATTCCAACTACCCAGTTGGAAGTTATGTCCGATGATGTCTGTCAAACATTTTTAAATGAAGATCGGTCCTTGGAAATATTATAGAATGCTATTTTAGAACTTTAATTATTATATCTAGAATATTTACACTGAACTGTGAGATTTTTAAAAAATATTTATTTTTACTTGAAAGAGACAGAGTGCAAATCTACATTCAAGTGGGGGAGGGGTAGAGGGAGAGAAGCAGACCCTCACTGAGCATGGAGCCCCATGAAGGGCTTCATCTCACAAACCTGAGATCATGACCTGAGCCCTGAGCCAAAAACAAGTCAGGCACCTAACCCACTGAGCCACCCAGGTGCCCCAAATTATGAGATTTTTTTTTTTTTAATCCCAGCACTACAGTTATTAATCAGTAGTACCCAAGTTAGAGTAAGTCACATGCAAATACAGTTAAGTGGCACACAGGTATCTCAATGATTTGAAAGCCACTGGTGAATTATAAAAGAAAATTAGAAGTTTTCCACCCCTTATGACTTGACTTGGATAAGAGCTTAAAACATGATATTGCAATTAGGGAGAGCTACGTTGTTTATGTTTAAGAGTAGCTGAACGCACAGGTAACAAACTCTAAGAAAGCCCATGGCTCTATGTTGAATTATGAAAAAGTATTTCTTGTTCTCTTTGTTCTACATTTGAAGTTTCCAAATCTTAAACAGTATCAATAGTTAAGTGATTTAATTCAGAATCATTGTAAAACAGTTCTTTATCCACCTAGAAAGAAAAAAAAATTATATATGATAATATCAGTGTTGTATGGCTATTCCCCTTATGGATGACTTAATTGTGTTCCTCACCTTTTGTTCATATGCTTACACTGGTTTGCATCCCAAATCTGGTTACTATTCACTTTCTAACTTATAAAACTTTGTATTGATGTCTGATACTGATACACATCATTATGTCAGCTGTAGAATAATGAGCTATTAACTTTATTGCCTTCAAACTGAAAGTCAGCAATTTTTCAGTTTGTTTTTCAGTTTTCATATAGATTTATAGTCCATCCTAGTAAGATTTGGAATTACTATATTCAGGCAATAATATAAAAGGAATCAGTATTGTTTATTAATGGTTGCAAAAAAATAAAATTATGTAAAAAGAGATTGGATTATCTGTTAAAATATTTTCTCTTAATGAGATTCTATTTCTATATTTTAAAATATAACAAGAATCAGAACATATTCTCATAATTTGAAGCCCCACATGGCTTATGACATGACATGAAATTTTATGTGGTTTGATTCAATTTATATTCAAATGCATAAAAGTTTTCAGAAATATTTACTTACTATCTTTATCAACATTAAAATGTGCTACTTTGTGTTTAATATACATTTAAAATGGTGAGAATATTCTCTTCTTTAGAAAGAATAATGGCTCAATAGCTTTAAGCTTGACATAGACATTATAGGACTAATACTCCTTTTTTTATGCTCTGATTTTTTAATATTGAAATTCTCCCCTGGCTTGAAGGTTCACAAGATCTAGCTGAGTTTTTACCCTCAGCATCAGCTGAAATTTTAGTATCAAAATATTACCCAGGAATTATTTAATTAAAAACTACTTTCAAATTGTGTGATTTTTTTAAAAAGGTAATTCACTCCTTTTTCCTTGCTTGGAATAGATTTCTTTCATATATACTAGAGTTCTGATGGTGGTAAAATGTTGAAAAAAAAAAACTAGTGAAGGGATCTTTTTATATGTGCAGAAAATGTTTTTAGTGGATATCACAGAACTGTGATGACCTGGCTTACGACGAGATCACAACAGCTGACTTCTTCCCAGCAAGTGCACATCTCTGAAATCTTTTATTTTCCTCCTCATATTTTGATGATTCCCTCCCTGAGTTCCCATAGCAATCCTTCCAAATTTAATTGTTGAATTCTTTTCACAGCTTCATTCCTAAATCAAATGCTCTCCAGTTTACTTGGTCCACATTCTTGTTTCCCTACCTTCATTCTGTTCTCCTCAAGAAATGCTACCTCCTATGCAAGGGTCAATAATTTGTCATGCTTTATTTTCGCCTAATTATCAAAGATCCCTTCATGGCATGCCCTGGGTCAACTAACCTAACATATATATATATGAAATATACAGAAATAGTACTACTAATAATAGCATTATTTCATACAATTTAAGTTTACAAAGAGCTTTTATGAGTTTTCTGATTTGATCAGGAACAAACTACTTTTTGAAAAAAAGATTTTATTTATTTCTTTGTCCGAGAGAGAAAGAGGGAGCACAAGTAGGGGCAGTGGCTGGCAATGGGAGAAGCAGGCTCCCCGCTGAGCAAGGAGCCCGATGTAGGACTTGATCCCTGGACCCCCAGATCATGACCTGAACCAAAGGCAGACGCTTTACTGACTGAGCCACCCAGGTGTCCCAGGAACTAAGTACTTTTAAATAAATGTTGTCGTGACTGCATGCATGAACAAATGTACTAATGGATACCATCAATATTTAGAAACCAGTAAGTACATGTTAGTTGTTTATATTAGTGTTATTTTAACATAAGCTCAGGTAATACTTAGTGTAATCTAATAAATTCCAGATATATTACCACTCAAAAGTAAACAGGAACACAAATGACAAGATCCAGTCCCTACCCTCCAAAACATGTCAGTAACTAAATGGGAGTGAAAGTCATGGGGCTAGGCTTGGATTTAAACCCACTAAGTTCACCTGAGAACTCTCATAATTAAAAACATCCATTGTGTTTCTTCTCTGAAATCAAATTTCTTATTTCTAATGAAGTAATGCCCCGGTGGACTTTACAAAAAATTATGAGAATTAAAAATCCAGGGGTGCTTGGGTGGCTCAGTCGGTTAAGCATCTACCTTCAGCTCAGGTTGTGATCTTGGTCTTGGTGTCGGGCCCTGTGACAACAGGGAGTCTGCTTCTCCCTCTCCCTCTGCCCCTACCCTCAGCTTCTGTGTGCATGCTTGCTCTCTCTTTCTCTCTCTCCAATAAATAAATAAAATCTTTAAAAAAAGAATTACAAATACATAGCAAAAACAATCTTTATATACTATCTTTTAGTTTTAATATTTATGAGTTTAACCTTTATTAAAAAATTTTGCACTATTGCCTAAGTTTTCATTTTATGTATCCTACATCACCTTTCTATACGAGCACCCACTGAGTACATTCTTTTCACAGCTCCTGTTCAACAAAATGCAGAGTAAATTCGATGATCCAACTACATTCTTGAATAATTAAGTCACACTGATGATGTCACATTAAGGTTGCTGTGTGGTCCCTGAAGTTTTCTCATTAGCTAAGTAATGTGCCTATACAACACCCTCCCAGCATGTGGTCATCTAAATTTGTGCCTCTGCTAATTTATAAATTGCGCCATATTCTGAGCCTTCGGGTTATTTGCAAGTTGTCAAACTTCAAATACCAAAAGTCTACTGGATCTTTTCTTGAGCAGATCAGCCTTCTCTTGACCTTTAGAACGTCTCACTCAAGAAGACTTAAAAAGTAAACTTCTTTTTCAGACATGCAAACTTAGCATATGGTTAAGGGGAATCTCATTATGCTATCTTTGGAACAGATGAGAGTCTATACCTGGACTGCAGTGGCCTGTAATGAGTGATAGGTAAAACAAATTAAGCAATAACTCTTCAGGCAAAAAAATTCAACGTGAAGTAAGTTAATTAACGTCACCTTATTAAATTTTATCCAGAGTTAGACATTGCTATGAAAAAGGGAAGAGTGATAAAGATCATAAACATTCCTTGCTTTTCAAATCAGTGAAGAAAAAAAAAAAAAAAAACATTTAAGAAGGGGCAGTGGCCATCTGACCAACAGTTGGGAAAGGAAAGCTAGACCCTCTACACCAACAAAGATGAAAAAATAAATTTTAGGGGCGCCTGGGTGGCTCCGTGGGTTAAAGCCTCTGCCTTCAGCTCAGGTCATGATCCCAGGGTCCTGGGATCGAGCCCCATATCGGGCTCTCTGCTTGGCAGGGAGCCCCCCCCCCCCGTGCCTGCCTCTCTGCCTACTTGTGATTTCTGTCAAATAAATAAATAAAATCTTCAAGAAAGAAAGAAAATAAATTTTAAAAAATTAGAATAAATGTTCCTTCACCAGTTTTGTTACTTAATTATGATGTATAATGCCTATATAGAAAAGTAAATGAAATGGTGTATATATAGTTTAACGAATTAGTAGCAAATGAAGATACATAAAACCCCTTCTCTGATCCAGAAATGGATGACTTACAGCCTCTCAGAAGCCCAGCATTCTTGTTCCCATTCCCAACATCATCACTTCCCCAGAGGTACAGAGGTAACTACTATTACAAACTTTGCATTTATTTCCTTTTCCATGCATACTTTTTACCACATGTACGCATCTCTGAAATAAGAGTCTACTCTTGCCTGTTCTGAACCTTATCTAACTAAAATCTTATGTGTTATTTGGATCTTGCTTCTTTTTTAAACAAGTTATAAGATGTATAAGATTGATCTGTACCATTCCCTACATCTTTAGTTTGCTCATTGGCTTTGCTGAATAATATACCATTATGATAATACCCTAAAAGACTAGCCTTCAAATGTGGTCCACTGATACCTTGTGTTCTCGAATCCCTTTCAGGGTGTCAGTGAGATCAGCTATTTTCATTGTAACAATATGAGCCTATTTGACTTTTTCACTATGTTTCATTTGCATCCATGTGTCAAAGTCACAGCTGGGTAAAATTGCTGGTGCCTTAATATAGTCAGTGCAGTGGCACCAAGCTAGCCTGGTACCCCTTGCTTTCTTCATGCCTGGCATTCACAGGAAAAATAATCCTGTCAGTTTCACAGCAGAGTAGCCTTGAGGAAGCCCTAAATGTTACTATGTTTTTAAACACAAAGCCCAAGTATGCTTTTCAAAGTATTCAGCGTGTTAAAATAAATGGGAATATGTGAAGCACTCTTCCTTAGACCAAAATATGAAAGAAAAACACTTGTGCAATCGTCTGAATTGTTAGCTCAATTAGCCACTTTTTCATGAAATACGTTTTTTACTTAAAAACTATTGGCAGACAAAATATGGTTATTGAGACTTGAGTATTTGACAGACATGTTCTCAGATAAGAAAAAAAGTGAGCTTACACTTCAAGAGAAAAGGGGGGATATATTTGTTGTCAATGACATAATTAATATTTTAAAGCAAAAATTTGAAGTTTTAAAAATGTCAGCTTGACAGATTCCCAAAACTTACTGACTTTTAAAATGAGGTCAATAGTGATATTTTTAAAATGTAATTTTTTAGAATATGTATGTATGAAGACAGGTATAAACATTTGGGAGATTTGCATAAAAACTGCATTCTCCAAATAACCCTATATAATGTTAGGAAATAAAGAAGAGAAAGTTTCATTCAAAGTATAAGATAGGTCAATAGTTCTCAATGTAATGGTGTAAAAAACAGTTTGTTAATATGGCTTCAGATTTAACATTTCAGTTAACCTTTAAGAAATCAACCCTTGGGTGGCTCAGAGGGCTAAGCCTCTGACTTCAGCTCAGGTCATGATCTCAGGGTCCTGGGATTGAGTCCCACATCGGGCTCTCTGGAAGCAGGGAGCCTGCTTCCCCCTCTCTCTCTGCCTGCCTCTCTGTCTACTTGTGATCTCTCTGTCGAATAAATAAAATCTTAAAAAAAAAAAAAAAAAGGAAGGAAGGAAGGAAGAAAGGAAGAAAGAAATCCTTAATCCTTGATGGAGCACCTAGGTAGCTCAGTGGGTTAAGTGTCTTCTCTTGGCTCAGGTCATGATCCCCATGTCCCCACGTGGAACCCTACATCGGACTCCCAAGCAGGGAGCCTGCTTCTCCCTCACCCCACTGCTCGTGGTCTCCTGCAGCTTTCTCTCTCTCTCTCAAATAAATAAATAAAATCTTTTTTAAAAAAAGAAAGAGAAAAGAAACCAACCCTTGTCAAATTGTGGTGTAGTATCAACATAGAATAACCACAATAGTCTTAACAGCTTTTAAAATACTTCTTACTTTTCCAATTATACATCTGTATGGTTTTTTCATATACTTTAATCCATGTAACATATTGCATCAGTGGAATGTAGAAGCTGATATGAGATTTTCCAGCTGTCTTCTAATAATCAAACATTAAGGAGATTTACATTTTGCATAAATATAAAGCAACAGTTTTTTGTTTTTCTGTGTGGGAATGTATTTTTCATAAAATACTTATGGATGTATGCAGTGGATTTATTCTTTTAAATAATTTTTAGATCTTCAATTTTAATTTCTGATATAAATATTAAACTCATCTAAAGGAAGCCCTTGGGTGCTCAGTGATTTGTAAAATTTTAAAGGTTTCCTAATAAGAAAGGGTTTGAGAGGGGCACCTGGGTGGCTCAGTGGGTTAAAGCCTCTGCCTTCAGCTCAGGTCATGATCCCAGGGTCCTGGGATCGAGCCCTGCATCAGGCTCTCTGCTCAGCAGGGATCCTGCTTCCTCCTCTCTCTCTGCCTGCCTTTCTGCCTACTTGTGATCTCTGTCTGTCAAATAAATAGGTAAAATCTTTTTTTTTAAGACTTTATTTATTTATTTGACAGACAGAGATCACAAGTAGGCAGAGAGGCAGGCAGAGAGAGAGGCGGAAGCAGGATCCCGATGCGGGGCTCGATCCCAGGACCCTGGGATCATGACCTGAGCCGAAGGCAGAGGCTTTAACCCACTGAGCCACCCAGGCGCCCCTAAATAAGTAAAATCTTACAAAAAAAAAAAAATAGAAAAGAAAGAAAGAAGGAAAGAAAGAAAGGGTTTGGGAATCAGTGTACCACAGTATCTATTCATTTTATTCCTAATAGATGTTTGAGTTGTTTCCAACTGGGCCTGTTACAAAAACATTTATTTGAAGATTAGGTTTGTTTACATCTCTTCCTGCATATGTGCAAGGATTTCTTTGGGGTGTTGGGATGGTTAATTTCATGTGTCACCTTGGCCAGCCTGGGCCTCGAGTGCCCAGATTAAACAATATTTCCAGGTGTGTCTGTGTGAGTGTCTCTGCTGTTTGAGATTAGCATTTGAGTTGTGGACTCAATAAAGTAAATTGCCCACCACCAGAGTATCAGTAGGACAGGGGCTAATTCCCTAGGGGCCTGAATAGTATTTGCACAAGTGGCTGTTCTATTCTCAGGCCTTCAGAGTTAGGCTAAATTATGCCCCTGGCTTTGCTGGAACTCTAGCTTGTAGATGCCGGATCATGGGACTCTTTAGCTTTCCTAATCACATGAGCCAATTTCTCTTAGTGAATCTCCTTTATCTATCTATAGCTACATCTATATAAAGAGGGATATCTCCTACTGGTTCTGTTTCTTTGGAGAACTTTGACTAATACAAGTATATACTTAAAAATGAAATTATTGAACTAGAATATCTTCTCTTCTTTTATATCTTTTGTTTTGTAGGAATATTTCATGTGGTCTGGATATCACATTTTTTTCATGTTAGGTAAATCCAAGTTTTTTCTCTCACTATGTGGCTTTTCGTATCATTTTCCTTACTAAACTATTGTGTATATGATAGTGAGTTGAGAAAGATTCTTTGAACCAAAAAAAAAGCAGAAAAAACAATCATAAAGGATTGATGGTTCTAAAAAATAAAAAAAGATAGTTCTGACTGTGTAAAAGTTTTTAAAAATCATGTAATAAAAACACCACAACAAGCATAATCAAATGCAAAAAAAGGAAATAATTATAATAATAATCAAAACATAAGAAATCATGGTTCTCCGTACATAAGTTCTCATAAAATCAATAAGAAAAAAAATTTTCCAAAAGACTATGCAATGGTAAGAGATTCATAAATTAATGTAAATTACCAACAAACTGAGAAGTTTAGGTTAACCTAACCTACAATCAGCAAAATGCATAAAACATATTCATAAGAAAAAAATTGTAATTATTTAATGGCAAAGTTAAAAATAACAGAACAAACTTAAAAGCGATAAAGGTTTAAGGAAACAGGTCCTTGCTTCCATGAACTGCTAATGGAAAGGCAAAATGGTACAATTCTGGAACACAACTTTGGTATTGACCAAATTAAGTTTTAATTTTAACTCAATAAAAACTACTCTTGGGGCGCCTGGGTGGCGCAGTGGTTTAAGCCGCTGCCTTCGGCTCAGGTCATGATCTCAGGGTCCTGGGATCGAGTCCCACGTCCGGCTCTCTGCTCTGAAGGGAGCCTGCTTCCCTCTCACTCTCTCTGCCTGCCTCTCTGCCTACTTGTGATCTCTCTCTGTCAAATAAATAAATAAAATCTTAAAAAAAAAAAAAGACTGAAAAAAACTACTCTTATCTATATAAATACAATTAAACATATGTTTTTGTGTCATAAATGTTGAAAGATATATGAAAACCAGCAATAATCTCACTGCATAGGAGAAACCGTTATAAATATTTTGGGGTATTTACTTTTATTCTATTATATATGTATGATTTTCAGTGGAGGCAGCATTGAAAGAGTATGGGGTAAGAAAAAAAAGAAAGGAGAAACATTAAAAGTGTCAGATTGCCTGGGATAACTTTAAGTTCACATAAATTCTCCCTTTGCTTTGAGATTTTAATCTGTTGTCTGCTAAAAGCAATAAGTTAACTGAAAAAAAAGCAGTATGTTAACCAGAAAATATGATTGCGATCCCTGCCGGTGGAATACTAATTAGCATTTCACCATATATAGATGTAGATGTGTGTATGTATACATCTGTGTGTGTAAATATACTTTCTAAATAACTTGTAATAGTTATCCTCTAATTACATAATTTTAATCAGCATTGCCATTATTTTTATTATGTTATCAGATGAGTTCTCTATGTTGTCTCATTTGATGTCTGTTCATCCCACCCTTCTTCTAGAAAGAGAGAGAAAGCAAACAATAAACAAATTTAAAAACTGCATTTAACATCTTCCAAACCTCCTCGGAGTTTGAGGCTGGGTACAAAGTCTCTGGCTGGTTTCACAAATCACAAGGTGGACGTGTGATAGAGGCTGTCCTCCTGGTGTCCTTGCCCAGAGCTTCCAGCAAGCAGCTACATGGAGCTTTACACCTTTCCTGCCTCAAAGGTCTGGAGAATGGTGTTCACTCTTCAGGTCCCAGGATGAGAGAATCAGTTGAAGAGGCAGAGGCCTGTTCCTGTTTCTCTGGGCCCAGATCTCTCCAGAGGAGACCTTAGAGGTGGTAGGTCCCCAGGGAGTCCATTTCTGAATTGTTCTGGGAGACATTCCAAAAGCCCCAACCTAGATTTGGCCCCTTTCAGCTCTTTCAACAATTTTGTGGATACCTTATTGTTTGAATGAAATACTTTTCTTCTTAGGGGTGCCTGGACAGCTCAGTAGGTAAGCATGTGACTTGTAATCTCAGGGTCATGAGTTTAGGCCCCACGCTGGAAGTAGACTTTATTTTTGGAAAGTGCTTTTCCAGGGCACCTGGGTGGCTCAGTCAGTTAAGCATCTGCCTTTGGCTCCGGTCATGGTCCTAGGGTCCTGGGATTGAGCCCCATTGAACTCCCTTCTTAGCAGGGAGTCTGCTTGTCCTTCTCCCTTCTGCCTGCTGCTCTCTCTGCCTCTCGCTTTTGCTCTCTGTCAAATGGATAAATAAATCTTAAAAAAAAAAAAAAATTCTGCTTAAAATTCCCCAATACACTGAGACGTATAGGTTTCTGTTTTAGTGCATTGAACTCTGAGTTAAATTAAAAATACTTAAAAGTTGGGACGCCTGGGTGGCTCAGTTGGTTAAGCAGCTGCCTTTGGCTCAGGTCATGATCCCAGCATCCTAGGATCGAGTCCCATATCCGGCTCCTTGCTCGGCAGGGAGCCTGCTTCTCCCTCTGCCTCTGCCTGCCTCTCTGCCTACTTGTGATCTTTCTCTCTCTGTCTCTCTCTCTCTGACAAATAAATAAATAAAATCTTAAAAAAAAATACTTAAAAGTTGATAAATTAATAAAAATAACTCTATAAGCAGGATTTAGCAAATTTTTCTCATTAACGGTCACATAGTAAATATTTTTAGCTTTTTGGAACATACACTGTCTAACAAAATATTCACCTCTGAAGTTGTAGTAAAAGCAGCCATAAATAATATGTAAATAAATTGTCACGACTGTATTCCAATAAAACTTTATTTATAAAAACAAGCAGTTGGCCATAAATCATTGACCCATATATAAGGATAAGATCATGAAAGTTATAATAAACATTTGAGTCAAATATCTTGAGAAACATAACTGTGTTTTTTAAATGAAATTATATTATTAAATTCTATGATTGAAAATAGATACACATATTTCTAGAATTTTCCTTTTGTTTCAGTAAATAGAAGATGACATTCAGATTCTGTAAATATAATGAAATTAATTTCATTCTAAAGCTATTATAAAATATTTCTGAGAGTTCTATAAAATTCATTTGAAATTTTAGAAAATATTCTTAGTGATATTTTGTGAAACTGAAGATTTACAGTGTTTTATTTTATTTGAAAGAGGCAAAGTTGCTACTCTAAGAAATAGTATTTTTAATACTAACATAAATGTAGTTTTTGCATATTTATGGCACGATGTCATGCCATTTTCTTTGCAATGTGTAATCCATTACTGAATAAGCTTTGCAATTATAAGATTCTAGTATGCCTTCCTACCCGAACTTCCACTTTTCATTGCCTTAGCCCCAAAATGACTCAAATGAAACTGTGATCTCCCAAATACTCAGGAAAGCAAGGAGAACCTCCTGTTGGTGAGTACTGACAAAGTCTTCCACATACAAGTTTCCCTTCCAGATTTTAAATGTAAGACAGGAGTGTCTTACAGAAGTCTTTCAAAATTTCCTTAGTAAGCATATTTTTGAAATGCAGGTGATGTCAAAGAAGTTGATATGTACCAAAAAGTACAGAAAATATACATTTCAAAGGCCCCAAAGTAGACACCAAAAATTAAATTATAATGACATCTCAACAAGAATTATAATAATACCAATAATGCTAATTAACACTGAACGATTATTCCCTCTGTGGAAGTGATGCAGACAGACTGAGTCTGGGAACCCAGGGAAGGGTCCCACGGGAGCCACTAAGACGGTCCTTGGCTTCATGAAGGATAGAAATCAAATGTGAGCCAAAAAAGTGAAAACAGAGTTTACTAAATAGTGTAAGTGACAGGTAGAGAATAGCAGACAGAACATCTGGGAGACTTGGAAAGGAAAGGGAAGGAGTCTTGACATTGCTTGGGACAAGGGATTTATATTAGGAAAAGGTCTAGGGTACCTGTCCCTCCAGGGATTCAGGTAAGGTCCAGTCGAAGGTGAGTGTCAGGTGAAGGATGGATTGTTCCATACCAAAGGCAGCATGAGCCAGACTTGAGTTTGAAGTGAATGTTCTGGATCATGTTTGGGATCTGCTCTTCTTAGGTGTTATCAGGTGTTTGGGGCCAAGGACAAAACTCAGAGAATGAATGACTTTTTTTTGCTTCTCCTCTGAAGTGGAAACATAGCTTCTTTGGCTTATTCAGAGGCAAAATATGGAGGATGGGAAAAATGGCAGAGAAGGAGCCTTTCTAAAAATGGAGCCCCTGTCCTTGCTCAGCAGGGAGCCTGCTTCTCCCTCTGCCTCAGTCTGTCGTTCTGCCTGCCTGCTTGTGCTCTCTCTCATTCTCTCTCTCTGACAAATAAATAAATAAAATTAAAAAAAAAAAAAATGGAGCCCCTGAGTGAAATAAGTCAAGCAGAGAGAGTCAATTATCATATGGTTTCACTTACTTGTGGAGCATAAGGAATAACACGGAGGACATGGGGAGATGGAGAAGAGAAGGGAGTTGGGGGAAATAGGAGGGGGAGACAAACCATGAGAGACTGTGGACTCTGAGAAACAAACTGAGGGTTTTGGAGGGGAGGAGGTTGGGGGTTTAGGTGAGCCTGGTAGTGGGTATTAAGGAGAGTAGGTATTGCATGGAGCACTGGCTGTGGTGCATAAACAATGGATTTTGGAAAACTGAAAAAATAAAATTAAGAAAGAATTAATTAATTAAAAAAAATAAAAATGGAGTCCCTTCAGTTTCCCTACTTCAAAAGCACAGCTATAAGGCTCATTTAATTTTCACAACAATCCTGATAGCTTTCTCTTTTATCCTTGTTTTAGAGATGAGGGAAACTGAGGCACAGTAAGATTAAATACATTGAGTAAAGTCCCATAACTAATAAGTGGTGTTTCTGGAATTTGCTTCCATATAGTTTGGCTTTAGTTTTTCCCCTGATGTTTTAATGTTTGACTTTATAAGCAAAGAAACTGATGATTTACATAACAAGAACCCTTTCAACCACTGTAAGATTTAAATCATTAATTTAAATTGCTGAATTATCAAGGACAAAAAGAATCTGTCAGGGGATAAAAGTAAATAAGAGAATAGAAAATGCAACACCCATTTCATTTACAATCAAAACCAACTCCTCAGTTAAGGTTACTGGGCAAAATGGCTTGCCAATATTAAAAATCAGCTACTAAAGATAAAAGAATGTGGTTAATTAGTTAATATTTCCTAAGAAATTGCTCTTTGAGGAAAAAAATTTAGTATTAATAAAGAGGATTCAATGATGTTTTTTCATTTTCAAATTTTAACGTTTTAATTTGCTATTAACAATTGAACAATGGACATTACTGAGAAGGTTCTAGATGCCAGGTGCTGTCATACATTCTTTACAGATATGAATTTATTCAATTCTAAGTTGTTGTTTTTTTAATCCTCATTTTACTGGTAAAAAACAGAAGTAAAATAACTTGCCTGATGTCACAGTTAGTAAATTCCAGAGGCAGGATTCCAGGCTCCCAAGGTTAGCATCCATACTTAATCTGGCATGTTATTTAAATAAGATTCTTGTGCATGACAATGAGTAAATTATCATAAGAAAATAAAAATATTTAGTCCCTGGAAAACAGTGAGAATTTCATAGTGTGTCTCTTGAATAAATAACACCATGTTTCTTTATTGAGTAGTTTTTACTAGCTGATTTATAGAATTTTGTCCTTAGTGGTCCCACCTTCCTCCTTTTCTCCTGTGTTGTATGAATATAGCAAGTGATTTGAATGCAAGGAATTTATTTCAAATGTAAATATAATAATGTCAGTAACAAATTTCTCCTTAATTGTCAGTAACAGTTCTCCTTAATCTGTCTCAGCTAGTTGATATTTTAAAACGTAAGTAATGCAATGTTTTTGGTGTAGGTTTTAAAGACAAGCTGGAATATTTAAAATGCCAGTGTCTACCATAGTAAAAAAAAAAAATAAGAAGAATAAATAAACAGACAAAATCTCTTCCATATGATGTAAAAGCAGCCAGGGAAAATTGTTCCCTTTGGTGAAGATCAATGCCATGTGAAGTCTGTGTAAATTTGTTGTAAGCATTATGACAGATGGGAAAGAGCTCATTTAAATTTCAAAAACTTTTGTCTCACAAAGGAATTTTCCTAAGGTAATTTGTATTCGCATCTAAATAATAGAAGGCTCAAGATTAAGCATGCAATTGCCATTTATGTTACAAAGAAAAATGCAATCTTGAGCAATTTACATTAGTTTTATTTCTTCATTTTTTCTGAATCATCCTCTTCTTTGAACTATTATTCAAAAGATGGTGGTGCTTTTTGTCCTTTGTGGGGTATCCTTCACTTTGGCTGATGATAAAAAATTGCTATTTCCTTTCATCCTTATTATCATATTCATGGTTCGCCTTAGTTGGGTGCTTTTTGGATGACATCCGTGCCCTGTAGAGAGCTGCAGGACACCATCAGATCTGTTCAGGCACCTGAACTAATTAACAAAATTCAAACTATTCTTTTTATCCTAGATTTGGTAAATTAAGGTGTTTACTTCTAAATTGTTAGGGATTGAGTGAATATTTTTAAATGGATCGTTATTAAAGATCACAAAGCATATCTCATATCCGTGTTATGTTATCTAATGAGAAGAAATAGAATATGATCAATTTCCATGTAAGAATCTATTTATTCAGGGGAATAAATAGCCTTGGGGAGAGAGCATGCCATTTAGAAAGCTACAATTGGAATAGTGTAAACTATTAGCATTTTTACTCTTAACAATTGAATTGAGAAAGGGGGTGGAAAAAAAAGAAATGAAAACTTCTGAACAATGGTGATTAGCCAGAGAAGAGTAATCAGGATGCTTGAGATTATCTGGTTTTTCTACATCAGCTTCTATTTGGTTATATCAACTATCATCAACACTACAACAGTAAGACGTTTGTTTAATGTAAGCAGCAAACAGCTTTACTGAAAGATTATCTGGTCCCTCCCACAATCAGCAGGAAAGCTGGAGAACTCAGCCTGAGAAAAAGGCATGAATCAAAGACAAACCACACAGATCCAAACCCTCTTTGACTTAAGAATGATGGCAATACCACCATCAACACAGGATTCTTGATAAAAAATCATCCTCTACACCCTCATTCCTGCCATTGCCATGGATTGTTTTTTTACCTATCCTGACAACTTTGTCATAACAACTCAAAACCCAGGCAGGACTTAGTCTTGGCCTAGTCTGACTCAGCATGCACCCCAGTTATCAAGGAACAGGGAGAGGGACCCTGGAGTTTGCATGGTCGGGAAATCCAACCTCTCCAAAAAGACAGTCACAGTGGGGAATTTACCAAATATGAAAAAGGTCTCTAATGCCATTTTATCAGGAGGCAGAGGCCCACATGGATCATCATTATCAGATTTACAGATAATACAATATGTCAAAGAAGGATAAGTTGTTCTGATTCAAACTGAATCTTTTACCTTCTGCTAAGACAATTACCCTCTCTTACCCTTTGTTTCCTGAGTTCTAAACTGGGATAATATTCTGTCCAGAACATAAAGTCATTGTAAAGAAGGAAATGAGATAAACTGTGTAAACATTCTTTCATCATTTTTTCTTCCATTCAAAAAAGTATTGAGGGATGCCTGGGTGGCCCAGTCGGTTAAGCATCCAACTCCTGATTTCTACTCAGATCATGATCCCAGGATTGTGAGATCCAGCCTAGCATTGAGCTTACGCTGGTCATGGAACGTGCTTGAGATTCTCTCTCTCCCTTTTCCTCTGCTACTCTCCCCTCTCTCCCCACAACAGCAATAACGAAAAGATGTATTAAGGGCCTATTATGTATGAGACAAAAATGCAAAAAAAAAAAAAGGAGTAGTAAAATTGATGCCCTAAACAATGTATAAATGTGAGATATTATCAACATTATCATCAACACTCTAATTTAAAAATATATTGAGAATATGCGTGCCCTTATTTATCATTCTGTTTAAAAAATAGGACAAATAGATGAAAAGTTAAATGATGGATAAATATGAAATGAAAGGACAGAAAATTAATGTAGAAGTATCCCCCCTACTAACATACCTCTTCTGAGACATATTCCTTCTCCCAATCCAACTATCCAGTTTTTGTGGTGAGTGAGGGACAATGGGGCTAGGTAGGGAAAGATAAGTAAGGGGCCGTGGAATCAGGCTCACAAAAATTCAAAAATGGGGGCGATGAAACCAGACATAAGGGAACAAACCAGACCACCCTGTCCTAGGAGTCAGAGGCTGGGGTCTTCTTATAACAGCTGCTTGTGACCAACTAAGAATTACCAGACCCTAAAACAGAAGCAAGCCATTGAAGTTATCATCACTACCCCTTACTCAATGATGCTATTAATAGAAATGTCAAAAAGATTTAAGTTCCTTGGGTAGCCTTCTATAAAACACCATTCCTAAAAGCCCTCAGTGGCAACCCTATCAGGACCCCTCTCAGCCTGAGAGCTTTTTCTGTATCCTTGCTTAATAAACTTCTTTCACTTTACTCACTCTCATTTGTCTGGGAGATTCATTCTTCAACTCCATGAGACAAGAACCCACCTCTGCCACATCAGTGAGAGGCAGTCTTACAAAACTCCCCTGTAGACAAAAGTGATTGGTCTAGTAATAAATCCCTCACCAAGCCTAACCAATCAGAGCTCATTCCTGAAGCCTTTAAACCTAGAACCATTTATAAAATATGCTTCTTGATCAGAAGCAATATTGCATGGTATACATCAGGGTTTTTTTGTTTTTGTTTTTGTTTTAAGATTTTTTATTTATGTATTTGAAACCAAGAGCAGGAGCAGCGAGGGAGAGGTGGGGGTTGCAGAGGGAGAAGCAGACTCTCCATGGAGCAGGAGCAGGGAGCCCAACAGTATGAGGCGGGATCCCAGGATCCTGGGATCATGACCTGAACTTAAGGTAGATGCTTAACCGCCTGAGCCATTCAGGTGTCCCTACATCAGTGTTGAAAGACAGTGTCAGTGTATCTGCTGACTGTGGAATTGGGAGAAGTACTGAAAGCAGGAGAGGCAACTCCCCATCCTAAACAAGTGTTTATCCCAATGAGATCGTACATTCCTCCTTGGAAAAGATCCAGTGTGATCAAGGTGCCATCAGGCAACTGGTTGGGCCATATCAAGATCTTTCAGTGTTTGCATCTGCTGTCGACAAATCAAAAACTCAGAAGCAGAAGTATCTGAATCAGCCGTGTAGTTCAGACTATGAATCACTTCCATCCCTGTTGCGACATTACTTTGTGTCTGCAGTGACTGGAGTATAAACCTGACTTTCACCAGAGAAAGTCATCTTGGCAAACAGATGATTGGACAGCCATGGTGGATGCCCTCTAGTGGACATTTATATGGGAAATAAATGTTTTTGTGACCTTGCCCATTCTGAAAATTTCATTTCCAAGTCCTTCCCCCTGAAATAACCACTTTGCAACATTAATATTTGATTGTGTCCTGATCTCACTAGTTCTCCCAGGGGTGCAATATGGCTTTTAGATTACTATCCTGGTGGGAAGGGAGAAGTTTCTATGGCTTCTATTTGACCCCTCCGCCAAGAGACTTTTTAACTGCACAGATCAAGAAATAAATGTGAATTCTGCCAACTGTTAAATATATTTTCAATACACATTTTGTGTTTTGGGAAATAACCATAGGATGGGTCTGTGGTCCCATAGGGTCAACAGTGAGATGGAGTTGGGCCAGAACAGTCCACATGCACACAAAAAATGGCATGAGTTGAGCCTCTATTTAACAAGTTTCTCTAAGTCAGCTTGGTTATTGCCTCAGAATGCTCTGGAGATCGCGTTAAGGGAAACTCATGACACAGTTGTTCTCAACTGAATTGTGTTCTCCAAAAACTCGAATATTGAAGGCCTCACCCCTAGTACCTGAGAATGTGACTGTTTTGGAGATAGAGCCTTGAAAGAGGTGATTAAGGTAAAATGAGGCCTTAATCCAATATGACTAGTCTCCTTATAAGAAGAGGATATTTGAACACACAAAGAGATGTCAGGGGAGTGTGATCACAGAGGAGTGACCATGTGAAAAGGAACCAAAAGGAGAGAGTCTCAGGCGAAATCAAACCTTGATCACCTTATCCCAGTGGGATAACCAACACCTTGATCTCAGACTTCAGTCTCCAGAACTGTGAGAAGTAAATTTCTACTGTTTAAGCCCTCCAATGTGGTGCTTTGTTATGGCAGCCTAGCAAACTAATACAGTCCTGTATTCATTTTCTACTGTTGGAAAAACAGACACAGACTTAGTGGATTAAAAGAACACAAATTGATTGGATTTTCTTACAGTTCTATAAGTTGGACGTTTAACATGGATCTTACTGGGCTAAAGCCACATTATCAGCAGGGCTGCTTATTTTCTGGAGACTCTAGGGGAAAATCTATGTCCTTGCCTTCTTTAGCTGCTAGAGGGCACCCCCTGTCTTTAGCTTGGGACCTTATACCTCCATTATCAAAGCCTGCAACCCTCTGCATCCCTGGTCATTCTTCCGTGGACCCATCACTTGCTCTGATTTTCTTCTTCTCCTTCCCTTCTCTACTTTTAGGGATCCTGGTTATCACACTAGACCCACTTGGATAATCCAGAATCATCTCCCTATTTGAATGTCAGCTTCCCAGCTACCTTCATTCCCCTTTACCCTAATAACATAACATTGTCCTGGGAATTAGGATGTGGATAGCATTCTGGGTTATTATTCTGCCTACCCCAAGTCCTATGACCCAGTTTCCGGGTTATCCCTCAAAGGGTCCATCCTTTAAAAATTAGTAGACTTTTGCTAACTCTCAAAGTTCAGGAACTAGCTGAGACATTAAAACCCCACGGTAGGGACCCCTGGGTGGCTCAGTAGGTTAAGCATCTGTCTTTGGCTCCATGACCTCAGGATCCTGCATCAGGCTCCTTGCTCAGCGGGAAGCCTGCTTCTCCTTTTGCCTCTGCCTCTGCTCCCCCCTGCATGTGTGCTTTCTCTCTCTCTCTGACAAATAAACAAAATCTTCAAAAAAACAAAAAAACCCACAGTATTAAGAGCTAGGTTTCTGCCCTCCAGACTAGGAAGTTTCTGCTTATACAGGTCATTGTAGATCCTTAAAAGTCCACCCAGCTTTCCTAGACAATCAATATTTATTTCATTTCTAGACAGTTCAGATGAGGTGAGAACTCTCCTCTCTTTCACAAATCTCTAGCTGGGCTGCCCATCTGCCAAACCTCATCAGAAGCCCAAGGTCAAGGAAGCTTTTGGTTTTAGTACAGGAAGTTCAGCCTCTTGGGGGAAATAGAAGGGTGGGGCAAGGTAAGAAGGTCTGCAGTAGTAAACGAGAAAAATTCAAACGTGCCATCACTCACATCAAGCCCATTATCAAGTCCCATTACATTTGCCTTTTAAGATATTTCTTATCTCCCCCCCATGCCCAACACGAGTTGCATCCACACACTGCCTCCAACTTCCCCTGCACTTTTGCAATAACTTTCTAACTTTACTTGCACTCAGTTGGACTTCCCACCTCCAATTTATTCTCCATGTTGCAAAGGCAACTTTCCAAATCCCAATGTGTCTCACTCACCCCACTACAAAACCGATGTCTTTCCACTGCTCTTAAGTTAAAGAAAAACTCCTCAACCCACGGGCATCCTACCTCTCCGCCATTTCTCGTTTACCATCTTTTGCTTTTTTTCAACCCTAGCCACATGGGTCTTGTTTCGGTCTTTGGGTCTTTGATGTTCTTCATGTTCTTGTCTCCCTCAGGAATTTGAATGCTCTTTTCCACCCGGGATGTTCTTTCTTTCTCTTCAGCCATTCAGCTTCCACTCCTTCCTGGAATGATGTGTTCTTCTCTGCGTTCCCGAATTACTAGATACGCGGTATTGCTCTTTGTCTCACTACACATTACCAACCTCCCATTTCAGTCTTTTCTGTGCCCCAGAGGAGATGCCAGAAACTGCATTGCTCAAAACCACCTTCCCCAGAAGGCTCCTGGTTAGAGTCTGTGGTGCTCTCAAGAGACGTAAAAGGCAAAAGACAAGTGAAGAGCTCTTTGTTCTCTGATATTTCTGTCATTTCAAATTGAGAAGGTTTCACCCTGAGAAGAGGATATGGAACAGGTGAAATTGCTGTACATAAATCTCCACCTTGCTCCCATTCCCTTGGCTATGGTACAAATCCCGTTTTCTTTTTGAGCATCTAGGCTGCCGTCTCCTAAATCCGGGAGACTTCTGGGTAAGAATACGCTTAATGAATTTTGCTCAGGCATCAGTTAATTGACACTTTTTACCAATTTTAAGCTTATTTAAACCACATGGGTCTGCCACTTTTAATTCTGAAGCTACACTTCCCTAAATTCAGGGCAGTGTGCATTCGGGTTTTTTAAAATATCACTTAAAAATGAGCTCACATTTACTTTTTTTTTTCCAAACTGGTTATTTTTGTGTCATTAAGACATGAATCACGAGGAAAGGGCGAATCGTTAACGTTGCTTTGGGGAGACAGCTGAGCTTACGAGGAAATTAGTCACTAGTATATTGTGCACGCTGTACCCCCTCCACTTCCCTAAGGGCCCAAGGATTGCGTGACTTTTAGGGCCTGGTGTGCACTTTCTTGCGTTTTTAGCCTGTGTTTTAATTTTGTGTTGGAAGTTAGAGACGACAGATCAGGTAATAGGAACCGAGGTTAACAGGCCTGTTAGTGTGAGCTTTTATGATGACCTGGCTAGGAATTGCGTTGTGCTTAGTATTTGCTGTATCTATAGCTGGTCTGGGGCTCAAAATCCCTCTGCTCTCCTTGTTTTTGTCTCCTCTGCTAACTTCGATTTCCCTATATACTTCCCTTAAAAAAGAACCTTGAAGTTCTTTGAGCCCTAATTCACTGTCATCACCCTGGAGCCCCATGATGGGGTTGTAAGGTATTTGGGAAGGGAAGGGCTCCATAATCCAGGACTTAATCCCTGAGCCTCTCCAGGATTGTGCCCCTCACACCTGTTCCTATCTCCTCCCCCTCAGGAAGCTGGAGTTGGGTGATTACCCTCCCTCTTGCCCAGGTGAGATAAGGCTCTGATGAAGTCTTCATTGTGGACAATGCTCTGGGTGTGTTTAAAAATGGTTACTTTCCCCCTCCCGCCGCCCAAGGCACTGGGTGATTTCCCTGGGCTCTTCCCTATAAAAACCTGGTGGGGTCCCTGGAGATAAACCCCAGAAAAGTGTGAGGGTTCCCTAGGACTGCGGCCCCAGGAGTCTCTGACGGTAGTCCCTGCTAGTCCTCCAACAGTTTGTCAAAAGCGCCAGTTCAGTGTCCTCACTAGTTTGTGGCTTCAGCAGCTTCTGTTCCAGGTAAGCTGATCTCAGCTATGTGCCTTTGTACTTAACCTGTCTAAAATGGGTGACCCTGGGCCCCAAGACCTCAGTTTATCTGATGGCTCCACAAAAAGACATTCGTTTTCAGCATGTTCAGCTTTTTTTCTTTTTCTGTTTTGTTTTGTTTTGTTTTCCAAATTTTAGGGTTTGTTTTGTTTTGTTTTCAGCTTTTTTTTCTTGGCGTTGGGACAGGAATGATGACTTACTTTCAAGCTCTTCACATGTTGAGGGGGACCTAGAAGTCTTTACTGCACTTTCTTTTATTTATTTTTATTTATTTATTTTAAAGATTTTATTTATTTATTTGACAGAGAGAGAGATCACAAGTACGCAGAGAGGCAGGCAGAGAGAGAGGAGGAAGCAGGCTCCCCGCCAAGCAGAGAGCCCGATGCGGGGCTCCATTCCAGGACCTGGGATAACAACGACCTGAACCGAAGACAGAGGCTTTAACCCACTGAGCCACCCAGGCGCCCCATGCACTTTCTTTAAAAACCTAAGTGTGGTAAAGTACACTGTTTCTCAAAGGAAAGTAATTATATTGGTCCCTCCACCTCGCTGAGTGTTTGATATATTATTTCATCACAATTTTATGTTAAAACAGAAACATAAATTTAGATCTAAATTCCATAGAATTTAGTTCCTAAGCACCTTTGAAATACGATGCATTTGTAAATTAAATTAAAAATCCTACAAAAGTACTGAAACTTGAATCAATAATATCACTTTAAGATTGTGTGGTTGAAACAAAATTTTTTTAAGGATTTTATTTGTATTTATTTGAGAGAATGAGACAGAGAGTGCACACAAAGGGTGGGGATGGGGGGCAGAGGGAGAAGCAGACTCCCCGCTGAGCAGGAAGCCTGACTTGGGGCTGCTCTGTCCCAGGACCCTGAGATCATACTCTGAGCAGAAGGCAGACGCTTAACTGACTGAGCCACACAGGTGTCCCAAACCAAATCATTTCCATTAGATTTCATAAAAAGAAGGTAGTGCTCGGTTCTGATACCACACTTCAGACTCTTAACTTCAATGAATACTTCAGTAGGAAACTTTTGTTTATATAAAGTTATATAAAATGTTATTGATAACATCACGGCTTTGCTCTTTTCTATTTATAATCCTCAAACAAGGGTCTGCTAGAATGCTGTTTTTCTTTTCTTTTTTTTAAGATTTTACTTATTTATTTGAGACAGCAAAAGAGATACCGAGAGAGAACACAAGCAGGGAGTGGGAGAAGGAGAAGCAGGCTCCCAGCTGAGCAAGTAGCCTGATGCCAGGGCTCAATCCCAGGACCCTAGGATTATGATCCGAGCCAAAGGCAGCTGCTTAACCGACTGAGCCACCCAGGTGCCCTAGGATGGAATTTTTTTAATATCAGTTTTGATGAAGCAGATTTTGGTGGTTCTTTAAGTGCATTATATTCACATGGAGAGATGTGTCCATTGCAACATTATGAAAACTTGTATTTAAATCACTGCTTTGGGTTCAGAATACAAAAAATGTTATCTTTGCAAATTCATCGCATAAATATAAGGTATAGCTTACCTTATCACTAATGACCTGTTGCAATTTTATATACATAAAAGTATCTCTTAATGAGTTTAAAAAAATATATATATATATATTTTTTAGTTCAGCATGCACATATCTCTACCACAATGAGCCTCATGAAACTGAAGTCAATTTTTTAAAAATATTTCATTTATTTATTGGACAGAAAGAGAGAGATCCAAGTGTGCAGAGAGGCAGGCAGAGAGAGAGAGGAAGGGAAGCAGATTCCCTGCTGAGCAAAGAGCCTGATCCCGGGCTCAATCCCAGGACTGTGAGATCATGATCTGAGCTGAAGGCAGAGCTTAACCCACTGAGCCACCCAGGCACCCCGCTGAAGTCAATTTTTTACTGTAAAACTTTATTTGCACATTGGCATAATGTTACGTAGCCTTCACGCTAGACACATATGTTCACAAGGAACCTAAATGAAGCCATGGGAATCCCAGGGCAGTAACTGATACTAAAGCCACTTTGTAGATGGTCTGATACGTACCCGTGTTTGTGGTTCGCTTTCCAAGACCCCTGAGAATACATACCCTGATCTCACACTGAGGAAAAAAAAAAAATGTCTTTCATCTTGTTTAGAAATCAGACTTTATTGGATTTGAGAACCAGCTCTGGTGACTCATAGTTCTGTGATCTTGACTGATATACTTAACGCCTCTAAGGCTCAGTTTCTTAATTGGGAAAATGACCTAACAAAGTTGCTGTGAAATCCAATGGAATGATGAATGTAAAGCCCCAACTTCTTGACATTCCTTGTGTTCTTTCAGTTAATCATCAGCTTGACCTGAACGTCTTCCACCTAGTTCTCTGGTAAGGTATCTTCCATATAGTAAGATGTAACAGCTAATATCATTGTTATGTAGTATAATAGTAACATATACATATATGTAGTTGACTCTTGAACAACACATGAGGGTTGGGGTACTGACTTTCCAACCCCCCCAACACACCTGAAGATATACATAAAGTTTTGACTCCCCAAACACTTAACTACTAATAGCTTACTATTGACTGGAAGCCTTAACAATAGTGTAAACAGTGGATTAACACATATTTTGTATGTTTTGTGTATTATACACTATATTCTTACAATAAAGTACACTAGAACTAAGAAAATATTATTAAAGTCATAAGGGAGAAAAATACACTTATGGTCCTATACTGTATTTACTGAGAAAAATCCCCATTGTTCAAACCCATTTTGTTCAAGGGTCATCTGTAATGTGTGTGTGGGGGGGGGGGGGTTGTATACAAATACACAGAGACCGTGTGGCTGAGGATTGTGGAAGTAATCAAATAGAGAAAGAAGTGGTTCACATTATGGAAGTAAAAATACATATTACAATATTACAGAGACATCCTAGAAATACAGTCCACTTGGACAGAAATAAATCTCATTAGGAGAGAATTTTGGAAAGTTGATGTCTTAGCTTCTTTTTCCCAGAGTCTGACTTTTCTAATCACATAGTGTTGACAGGGGCACATAAATTTAACAATATATGAAGGGGTTCTTAAACTGACGATATTTTAAGATGCCCAAGGACCATATTCTATAATATGACGTATTTACAAATGATTACAAAGGAAATAGAGTGAGTTCTGATGTGAGTCTCCAGTTCCTTTTCACGAAGAATTTGATGATAAATTTAAACTAATGTGATTAAGGAGTAGCCTAACGGCCCTTATGCTGACTCAATCTGCACCCATGACTATGATCCTAACTTCTTCTCCCGAGCTGCCTGCCTAAATGGCTCTTCTGCTTGCCTAAATGCCTCTGGTACTATTACTGTTACCCTTTAAGAATGGCTGTATGATACTGCTGATTTCTGTCTCCCAAGCACTGGGTGCATTGTTCCTGCACCTGCAGTCTTTCTACCAGACCTATTGTCAAGATCATGTTCTGTGGTGTCCATGGGCATCGTGGCAAGACTGTTCTGGTGGTCTCTTTGTAGGAAATATGATCCTTCCCTGTTAAAAGCACCAAGAAGTTTCTAGGAAACAATCAACACTCTTTCTCACAACAATTAGATCTAAAAATTAGCTCATTAATATAATGTTGTATGTTTTGTGTCTGTGTGTCCTACTGAAATTTGAATGTGATCAAATGAGATGCAAAGTGTAAATTCGGACAAGGTGGTAGAAGGTGAAAGAACTTTCTTTCCTTGAACCCCATGCCTAGGACCTCTTTCCTTCACTACACTCCTGGGGAAATAAATGAATTGTTAGGTGCTCAAAAGAGATCTTTAATGTTAACATCAGTATAGGTAGAGCTGGGAAGTGAACATTACTGGATTATTTTAGTAGGGATCCATCTCCTTCCTTCATGTGTTTTGTGTTTGAAGCTAGATATGAGGGATATACATTGAGTCTTCCCTCAGTGTAGAATATGAAAGAGAAGGTAATTAGAATTAATAGAAGATAAAGAGATTAAATAATAGAAAATGAGAACATTATAGAAGGTGTACAGATTTTATAAAAAGGGAAAATTAATCTGCCGCACGTCATTGACCCTGTTACAATAACCCTTTGTTTCTTTTTCATTTTACTTCTCCTCTTTTGTAATATCCTAAAGGGAAGAGAAATGAGTTATCTTACAAATTTAGATTTTGCAAACTTGTGCACTGATGAGAGTACTATTAAAATGCATTGTTAAGAAAAATTTTCAGGGCACAAATGTGTCATTTCCTTTCTTCATGAACCAGATGCTGAAATACTATGTGATAAAGATTTTAGGACTCAAATGTAAAGAGAGGGAAGTGGATAAATCAGTGCTGCTGTCTTTAGGACAAACGGTAAAAGAAGTTTATTTTAATGTTTTTCCAAAATTGCTTTTATATGGGTCTGCTCTATGTCTGTGTGTGTTTGTGTGTTTGTGTGATAGGTGAGATGTATATATACATATATATTTATTATATATAATGAATAACTTTTGGTAGCATTTTTTATCTATCACTAATAACTTGGTCTGGTTGTTTCAATGATTAAAAAAATAGAGATTTCCGCTAGGTTTTCTGTGAATAAAAAATGTATGTGTGTGCATAAATATATATGAAACATGCTAAGTAGTTCATAGGTTAAACTAGCAAGAAATTTTTGACATATAATCATCCATTTTTTAAAAAAATTATTGACCTTATTCAAGATATGATTGAGGCTCTTTTAATTAGTCTCATTTTCTTATAACCTATTATTACCTGTATTTGCTTATATAACAAATACCGGTTGGATATTTACTATAGGCACTTTGCTGAACTAGATGTAGAGAAGGGATCAGAAAAGTAGAACATAGTCTGTCTTCAGGAAGTTCATGATCTAAGGCAAATAATCATAATATAATCTGAACACCTTAAGTATTTCTAAGGGTGCTATAGATAACTACTGTGGGAATGTAGGAGAGACCAACATCCCTTGGGGGAAAGGATTTGAGAAGGTCTTCATGGAGATATTTAAATCTAGGTTCATTTTGAAGAATGGGTGAAATTTACACAGCATAAAATGGGGGTTAGCATTCTCATTGGCCATGTGAGAATAGTGATAGAAAAGTCACAGAACTGAGATTGTGTTTTATGCAGTATTTAGGAGCTAATATTCTGCAAGTACAGTACCTATATTTAAATCCAGCCTCCCTACTTCCTAGTTGTATAACATTAACTAGTTACTTAAACATTCTGGGTCTTAGTTTCCTAAGCTTGTAAAATGGAGAAAATACTGCTATATACCTCATGGAGAGTCTGTGAGGGTAAAAAGAAGAAAAGTCCATATATTTAAAAAAAAAAAAAAAAGGTACTTAAAAATAATTATTTATTTTAAGTTTTCATAATAATTCTTAAACTGATATTTTAATCTTATTTTACATATATAAAGGAAGTGCAATCAAATCAATGAAAGTATTTAATTATGTGGATAATTATGTGGGATTAATAATTCCACAGAGCTAGGAAATGGCACAATGAGGATTCAGATCTAGACTTCCAGTTCAAGGATGAATTCACTACCAAGGATGAACATCAGTGGCGTCAGGATATTTCCATTCTCACCTTAATCCCTTTTATGGATATATTCCTTAGGTATAAAGCTATTGGTTTTACAAATACATTAATTCTATTCCCATTCATATATATTTTTGACTGTACAAAATCAGAGTTTTTTTTTAAATAATGAGAAAGGTAACAGAGTTCTTATTTACCCCAAATCTTAAAGGTGAAATTAAGGGTGTGTTGGTAAATCTGATTTGGAACAGTCTTAGAAGAAAGAATGTATCTTAAATATATATTACATGTAAAGAGTTTATTCGTATCTATATTAAGGAAGTTCCACTGGGGCTTTACAAGCAACTGATATGAATAAACAAAAACTTAAGAGGACAAATAAACATATAATAAGAAATAATAATTACATGAACTATCTCTTCCACACTAATACTAAATAAGACAAAAGCCACTTTGAGATATCATTTAGCTCCTATCAAAATCTAAATGATTCTAAAATAAATATTATTACTGAGTAATGGTAAATTCGGCTTAAAACGGCCATGACTACGTAAATAGGATAGATACATTTGATGCATTACTATTTGGCCCATCAGTTTAAAGTTGAAAAAAAATCATTTGAAGCATACGAATATTGATAAGCTTTTAAGGGAAATACATAAGACCAGCTGGAATGGTATCCCCACGGTATCAACTGTGTAATATGGATACGTATGTACAAGGTTAAAATTGCATCTGAAAAATAGGTGTATTTTTTTCTTATATAAAGGTGATGGGACAACAGAATTTTTTTTTATTGAAGTATAGGTACAGTTGACATACAACATTACATTGGTTTCAGGTGTAAAATATGATGCTTCCACATTTACATACATTACGAAATGATCAGCATGGTAAGTCTAGTTACCATCTGTCACCATACAAATCATTTCAGTATTGACTGTGTTCCCTGTGCTGAACTTCACATCTCTAGTGACTTACTGATTTGACACTGGAAGTTTATGCCTCTGAATCCCCTTTGTCCAGTTTGCCCACCCCCAATTCCCTTTGCCTCTGGCAACCCTGGCTTGTTCTCTGTGGTTATGAGTCTGTTTGTCTTTCATTTTTTTGTTTATTTGTTTTGTGAACTTACGATATTTGTCTTTCTCTGTCTGACCTATTTCACTTAGCATAATGTCCTTTAGGTCCATCACGTATTGCCACAGATGGTAGTATTTCATTTTTTATGGCTGAGTAATATGTAGAGCTCTTATGAAGGACATCTTTATCCATTTATCTATTGATAGACACGTAGGTTGCTTCCGTATCTCTGCTGTTGTTAATAACATTACAATGAGCAAAGTACTGCATATATTTTTCCGAATTAGTGTTTTTATTTTCTTCAGATAATTTCCAGAAGTGGAAATGCTGGCTTATATCATATTTCTTTTCTTAATTTTTTGAGGAAGCTCCATACTGCTTTCCACAGTGCTTGAAACAGTTTACACTCCCACCAAGTGTTCCTTTTACTCCACATCCTTGCCAATACTTTATTTCTTTTCTTATCTTTTGAACACTAGTCATCCCAAAGTATGAAGTGATATCTCACTGTGGTTTTGATTTGCATTTTCCTAATAATTAGTGATGTTGAGATTGTTTTCCTGTGTCTGTTGCTGATCTGAATGTCTTCTTTGGGAAAATGTTTATTCAGCTCCCCTACCTCCCCCCCCCTTTTTAAATCCAGCTGTTTTTTGTTTGTGCAGGTGGGGTTTTTGTTGTTGTTTTGTTTCGTTGTGTGTTTTTGGGGTTTTTTTTTTTTTGGTGTTGAGTTGTGTGAGTTCTTTATATACTTTGAATATTAATCCCTTATTGGATAATATGATTTGCAAATATCTTCTCCCATCTGACCCAACTTATCTTTCGTATTGTTATAATATTTTTCTAATAAAAACAGGAAACACTGAAGGGTATGTTTCCAAACAGGTTAACACTGCAACACTTTCATTATGGTTTTCCTGTTACAGCTTCTGTAAACTTTTCACCCACTTCACAAAAGGCTGATATTGCAGAAATGTGTTTCACTTCTCATGAGAACATGCTTTTAATAGATTATAAAAACTAAAAAGATTTCACAATCCTTTTCCCGTGCATTGACACTTCATAGGAATTGTAACTAAATGTGAGGTTACTTTTTCTCTTTGGAAATGACATTTACAGACACATTTGAGTTGTTTGAATTGTTCACTGGGTGCTAACAAAACTTCGCATGTGTGTGTTCTCTAACATGACTAAAAATGACAACGATAATAATCATTGTAAAGAACTGAAGTAATCTGGTAAGTCTAACAAATGACTTTGAGGTAAAGTGAGAATACTGGGGGTGAAATTTTTTGTTTCAATTTAGTTATGCACAATTCAGAGAAAAACATTTTTTTGAGAAAAACATTTTATTTCATGATGTATAACAAAAAGACTTTTGAAAATTTCACATGAGTGAAATAGGTACTTTTCTTGAGGCATAAACTCAAATATGAAAAATAGTCATAATTGTTTTCATTTATTTACGTAATTTCTTTTTTTTTAATATTTTATTTATTTGACAGAGAGAGAGAGATCACTAGTAAGCAGAGAGGCAGGCAGAGGGGGAGGAGGAAGCAGGCTTCCCGCTGAGCAGAGAGCCCAATATGGGGCTCGATCCCAGGACCCTGAGATCATGACCTGAGCTGAAGGTAGAGGTTTAACCCACTGAGCTACCCAGGCACCACTATTTATGTAATTTCTTATTATGCATTTGTGTATATGATGAACACCTGCTAAGTGCTAGGAACTTTCTGCTTATTGAACCAAAGAGAGAAAAACTCCTGAATCCTGGATCTAACTGGGGTGAAAGGGGACAGATAACAGACAAGATAAATAAGGAAGGAGTATTTCATGTTAGTTGGTGATAAATCTGGAGGGAATAAATCCAACAAGGAAAGAGAAGAGGAAGTGAAAGAGATAGGTTATAATTTTAAATCTGCTACTCAAGAAAAGTCTGAAATAGTGAGGTTTTAGGCAGGACCTGAGTGAGATGGGAAGGTGTTCATGAGATTTGACCAGAGGAGTGACATGACCAGTAAGAGAGCTTTTAAAACAGTCCAGGTGAGCAAGACCATGGGGCTCAAGCAAGGATGGTTATAGCAGAGGTGATGAGAAGCAGTCAGTTACTCCAGAGGATTTGAAAACAAACCAACAAGAGATGATGACCAAAGAATGAGAGAAGGTGTGGGGGACAAGGAAGACCCCTAGGTTGGGGCCATGCTAGACATCCAAGTAGTGAAGTTATTAGGAGTTACATATACAGGCAGGAGAGGTCTGGGCAGGAGATAAAGATGGGACGGTTTGGGAGAAGAGGAATTAGCAGGGGAAAGTAAAACTCCCCTCAAGGAACTATCTTAGTGCAATCTCAGTCCCATCTCAGCAGAAAATCACGAACGGGACCACATTTCTGGTATACACTCAATGCCTTTCATTTTTATCCTTTTACTACTTCTGGGCCTTTTTTTTTTTTTTTTAAGATTTTATTTATTTATTTGAAAGACAGAAATTACAAGTAGGCAGAGAGGCAGGCAGAGAGAGAGGCAGAGAGAGAGAGGGGGAAGCAGGCTCCCTGCCGAGCAGAGAGCCCGATGCGGGGCTCGATCCCAGGACCCTGAGATCATGACCTGAGCCGAAGGCAGAGGCTTTAACCCACTGAGCCACCCAGGCGCCCCACTTCTGGGCCTTTTGAGTCTGCTTCTGCCTCTACTGTACAACTAAAACAGCTCAAATTCCATGTGGCAGGTTATGTATGTCCTTGTACATCTTGAAATTCTTGTTTCCTTTCCACGACCCTGACTTGTTTTTCTGTCATGATCTCAAAGGTTCTTTCTTACCTTTAGTACTAGTTCTTCTTCCTCTACTTGCCCATCAAGTTTATGTTCCTCATATTTCTTCTTTTTTTTTGTTTTGAAAAATACTTTCTATTCTGAATTTTTTGTCCTAGTCTTTGTTAAAGTGCTACATTTTTGAGCTGATTCATCAGTTTTTTTTATTTCTTCCTCTTTTTGATGCCCCTGGGTTCTCCCCTTAATTGCCAACCTTATGATACTAACCAAGATGCGGTGTAGATAAAAAATGAGCTGAAATCCAAAAATCGAGGTGTAGAGAGGGAGGAAAGGCTCCCGGGAAGTCAGGAGCTGTTTTGCCGTCAGCTATAGGTCCTTGTGGGTGACAGTAACCTAGAATAAAGCTCTGACTTCCGGTTTGGGTGCTGATAAGTTGCCTCTGTCTTACCAATATATGGCCTTATGTTTGTCTGACCGCATCATGTATGCCCAACTACACAACAAATAGAAGGTACTAATAAATAATTATAATAACAATCAGCTAATATGAATGGATGATACACCAACATCATGAATTCTAGAAAAAGAAAAGTTAGGTCAGTGTGGAAAATACGCCATTGTAACTAGTGATATTATTTAAAAAATCTGATTGTGCTACTTGAGATCTGAGCTGGAGACACTAGCTTGGTCAGTACGCAGTTAATACCCCAAGCCATAGAAGTAGATGAGATTCTCGGAAAGAGGATGGCATCTAAGAACAAAAGAAAATAATAACAGAAAACAGCAGCAATCTTAGGACAGCACCACCTATGATTAACCTAAACAGCTTTTTAAAAACATTTTTATGGAAAAGCATATGTCAGTGTTTCATACAGTTGATACTTCACCAGCCTCTATAATCACTGCCCAGAAAACAAACAAGACTTCCCCTGATGTACCAGAGTAGCCAGAATGGAATGTTTTCACGCATCATTCCACTCAACAGATTTTAGTGTTCATCTCCCTTCCAGCCCTCTGTACTTCTTGGGTTTTATATAGTCCAGATATGGTCGGTTGGGCTAGTCCATTTGTAGACATTTATTAGAGGGTTTTCTTTTTCAGAGTTTTTTTTTTTTTCTAAGATTTTATTTATTTATTTGACACACGGAGAGAGAGAGATCACAAGTAGGCAGAGAGACAGGCAGAGAGAGAGTAGGAAGAAGGCTCCCTGCTGAGCAGAGAGCCTGATGCGGGGCTCAATCCCAGGACCCTGGGATCATGACCTGAGCTGAAGGCAGAGGCTTAACCACTGAGCCATCCAGGGTTCCCTCTTTTTCAAAGTTTTAATAAATCTACCCAAAGAGACTGTAGTTTGAAATCCAATAACTTGCACCATGTTTATCGTCTGCATAAGGCCATAGAAGACAGATCAACACTTAGAGGCCTAAAACAAAAACAAAACTGAGCCTCATCTCTAGTTCAGGGTGAAAGGGAAATAAATAAAATATTCAATGGACAGTATATATTTTATCACTAGTAATGTAGACCAGGTCGCTACTGCCAAAGCAAAGGATAATTTTTTTCCTTAATTTGTATAGGTTATTTCCTCAATGTATTTTGGGTAGGTTGTGAAAGCCAGGTAAGTTCATGCAATCAGAGAAATAGAAGAGATTGATGAATAGAATGCCCCCAGCTGCATGCTTGTCTGACCTCGTCTGCTGGGCCTTCTGCCCCAGGTTGCTGCTTCTGTGATACTGACCTACTCTAGTCCCCATGCTGTCCTCGCCCTCCTGCTCTGTAATAGATTTCCCATCTGCTGGGTAGTCTTATCCTAATTCCTGCTCACTTTTCAAAACTTGGATAAAGGTATCATCTGTTGTATGTTCCAGCCTTGACCACCTGCTTGCTCAAAGAATTCATCACTCACTTTTGGACTATGTCTGTGCTGTGTGTGTGTGTGTGTGTGTGTGTGTGTAAACACACACACACACACATACATACATACATACATGCAATAGTAGTGAGATCACTGTCAGGTGTTTTTTTTTTTAAGATTTTATTTATGTATTTGTCAGAGAGAGACAGCACAAGCAGGGGGAGCAGCAGGGAGAGGGAGAGGCAGGCTCCTTGCTCAGCAAGGAGCCTGATGTAGGACTCGATCCCAGGACCCTGGGATCATGACCTGGGCTGAAGGCAGATGTTTCACTGACCGAGCCACCCACATGTCCCTTATAATCAGATGATTATAAGGATTTTATTCTTCCATATTAATGCATAAGATCTTTGGGGGTTGTGAATATTCTATGCACATTGATCTTGGCCTCCTAGTGACTTGCTCTGTACTTGATATAATGATACATAATAAGAATTTGTTGGATGGATCTGCGTGAAGGGATAGGTATTTCTTTCTTAAAGTCATTGATTGGAAATATCCTAATACCATCTGTTTTTTATTTGTTTTCATGGTGAGGCATCTAGCATTCTAGAGCCAACTTAAAAAAAAGAAAAATAGAATTCTTTCTTTCTCCCAAGAAAACTCCTTTAACTCTGTGGCTTATAGGAAACAAACTGAGGGTTGCTGGAGAGGAGAGGGATGCGGGGATGGGGTAACTGACTGATGGACATTAGGGAGGGCATGTGATGGAATGTGATGGAATGAGCATGTAACGACTGATGGCTCTCTGACCTCTACCTCTGAGACCAGTACATTAATTAATTGAATTTAAAGAAAAAAATTACAAATTTAGTTGAAAGAACATGTGGAGCTTCTAAACAAGAATATGGATGAAAATAACATTCATCCTGCTTTCTTGAGGCCAAGATTAGATCAGTAGATTATCATTCTGAATTTGCCACTGTCTTTCCTCTTTAAAATACTGAAATGGTAAGTTTTCTGTAAGGAGCATCCATATAGACTTTAACAGTTGTCAAATATGTATACATAAACACACAGGCAATGATTTGAGAAAGATCTCCAAAGACAACTTGAGGAATCTATATCATTGCTGAAATTCATGAAGATTTTTTTTTCATGAAAACAAATATTAAAAGCATGTTAACAATCAGATTGCTCAAGGCAAGTATGACAGAGAGGGAGAGATAAAGCTCCCAACCTTCCATCCATATTGGGGATTTATGTTGAAGAGTGGTTCTCAAGGAGAAATAGGTATTTGGAAATGTGTGGGGATAAAGTTTTTGGGATTTATTATTTATTTATTTATTTATTTATTTGTCAGGGAACTGTAATATAAGTAACATAAGGACTAGGAAACATTATTGACACTTAGAGGGTGGCAACCACAATAAAGATTGTCCTTCACAAAAAAGGGTTGTCCTAGCCACAATGCTACTAATGCTCCTCTGAGAACTACATTGGGATGTGGCCATCACTAGCCGCTGAATGGACCTGGCAAAGTGAAAAAGGAGGCTAATAAGGAAAAAGTTAGAGTGATTGGCAGTGTCTCAACAGCATGACATAGTCACCCAGCCCTAAGATTTGGTTCAGCTCAAGGAATCTACCAGTAAAGTAAGAATATAGAATAGAAAGAAGGAGGAGGGGAGGGGAGGAGGGAGAGAAAGGGAGGGGAGAAGGAAGGAAGGAGGAAGGAAGGATGGATGGATCTGAATCACGGACACCACTCATTTGCCAGGAAGTTCTTTATCAGAAGAAACACATCTTTTTGGTCACAGTATGTCCAAACATCCATCTTGTCAAAAACAAAACATATACATGACTAATATCTTACCAAAAAACATCTAGTCCCTTCATTCAGTAAATTTTTATTAAGTATATTCTATATTATATTAAGTATATTCTATATTATAACCTATAATAAAGAATATTATAGGTTGCTTTAGGCTCTGCTAATTGAATGTCAAATGAAAATAGACATGGGCCATCCTCTTACATCGCTCAAAGTCTAGAGAGATTTATCAGATTCAGAAGGTTCCATCTTTTTTACAAAAATATTCCCATCTATGGGGTGCCTGGGTGGCTCAGTGGGTTAAAGCCTCTGCCTTTGGCTCAGGTCATGATCCCAGGGTCCTGGGATCAAGCCCTGCATGGTCTTAGTAGGGAGCATGCTTCCCCCTCTCTCTCTGCCTGCCTCTCTGCCTACTTGTGATCTCTCTCTGTCAAAATAAAATCTTTAAAAAAAAAATTCCCATCTAGAAGACTGAGTAACATAAGAGATCTTTCCTTTGCATTTAATTGAAACTGGAGTTACACTATCACACAAAAGCCATGGTCATGCCCAAGGAGAAAGGGCCAGTAAGCAGCCTAAAAGGAAAAGACTTCTGGTTAATAGCAGGTATATATAAACATATACTTTATGAGCCCATTTTAAAAATTTTTTATTTAAATTCTAGTTAGTTAACATACAGTGCAACATTAGATTCTGGAGTAGAATTCAGGGGTTCAGCACTTACATACAACACCCAGTGCTCATCACCATTGCCCTCCTTAATCCCCCAAATTTAATAACCGCCCCATTTAGCCCATCCCTAACCCAACTCCCTCTATCAACCCTTAGTCTGTTCTCTATCATTAAGAGTCTCTTAAGGTTCTCCCATCTGTACCCCCCCAACATAGGTGTGAACCCATTCTTTATAAACTGAGTTAAAAGATAAACACCTTTGCCACATAGTCCCAATTGCTTTGAACTATAGTTTTAAAATGAATTCAGCTAAGCTTTCTTGTCATTTCAGTTTTTAAAATTATTTGTTTGTTTTGCCTGGCAAGTAAAGCTATCATCCAAATCAAATAATAGAATAAATTAAGAAGGGGGAAATAGCAGAAGAGTCTGCATCTGAATTATCCAATTTGGTTTCCTATAATGGTCAATTTCCCCAGATGTTTATTTCTTTCACTTTGTTTCTGCCTAAGAAAAGAGTATCTAAGTCCCTTCCCGTATGTCCCCTTTCTCCACAGTAGCCAAATCATTTAAAGATAGTCTTTGGTCTGGGGTGCCTGGGTGGCTAAGTGGGTTTATAGGAATTTCAGCCAGTCCACAGAATGATGTATATACAAAGATTGTCATTGCAAACTGCAAAATAAAGAATCGCCTTGGTAATATTTAAAAACATACATATATATTGACAGTTCAGTCACATCCTTACTTGTCAATACCTCTCCCCAAAGCTGGATGAATGTTTGCATTTGAAGATTGGCCTCCATTTCCTGGACAAGATGTGAGTCTGGTGTCCCAGAGCTGCCTGCGCACTCAGTTAAAACCTCAGCTGTACTAAATCCCTAACTCAGCATTAGAGAAAATAAGAAATGATCAGAAGATGTTGACTTTATGCTAAATTTATCAATCAAGTGAACTGAACTGTTTCCAAGAAAAAATCATACAATTTTTTCAATTGAAAAATAAAATGTGGTCTTCCGACTGGTGGCATTCTGCATCATTAAGAAAACTTATTGGCGGGAGGTGCACCTGGGTGGCTCAGTCAGTTAAGCCTCTGCCTTTGACGCAGGTCATGATCCCAGGGACCTGGGATGGAGCCCCAAGCCCGGCTCCATGCCCAGTGGGGAGTCTGCTTCTCCCCTTCTTCTGCCCCTCCCCATTCTTGTGCTCTGGCTCACTCTGCTCTTTCATATAAATAAATAAATAATCTTTAAAAAAAGAAGAAGAAGAAGAGAGAGAGAGAGAGAACTTGTTAGAATTGCATTCGTGATGCCCCCAACCATAAATATCAGAAACTCTGGATGAGCCCCATCAGTCAGGCCTCTCAAAGGACTCCTATGCATCTTAAAGGGATGTAGGCATAGATGGTGTCATAGAATAAAACTGTGCTTAAAAAGCTACAAAGACTTATCTGTGATGCTACCATTGTATGAGGGAAGCCCTGAAAGAAAACAACACAAAGAAGAAGAGAACAGGGAAATGAAGTTTTGCTGTGGTTTTAATCCAGTGGCTAGACTTTATCTTTCTCACACAATAAACAGATGCCTTGGCGAAAGAAAAACTGACTCATGAAGCTCTGATAAAAGATCACAGGAAATATTTGCTTCGAATTTTGCGTAACTATTTGTTTTATCCAGAACCTTTGATGAAAGATCACAGGAAATATTTACTCCAAATTTTGCCCAACTATTTGTTCTAAGGGAAATTCTTTTTCTTTTCAGCTAAACAGTTGTTTTCTGTCAGTTGGGAAAAGGTTGTTTTTGTTTTTGTTTTTAGGTAAGGAAGAAATGTTACCTCTCACTCTCAAAAAATACACATCTACACATCTGTAAACACAGATGTGCATTTGTCCATAGAAAGATACATGAGTAGATTTCATGCAGGTCTCTCTTTCAGTGTGAAAATTAAAATTTATGGGTAGATACAATATATTGCTAGATATGGCAGATAGGTAAATTTAATTAATCGTACTTGTTCCCTTGCTAAAATTGAATTTTGTTTTATTTGTTTTTTAAGATGTTATTTATTTATTTGAGAGAGAGAGACAGCGAGAGACAGTGAGGGGGGGGAGGGGCGTAGGGAGAAGCAGAGTGCCCGCTGAGCAGGGAGTCCCATGTGGGACTCGATCCCAGGATTCTGGGATCATGACCTGAGCCAAGGGCAGATGCTCAACTGACTGAGCCACCCAGGCATCCCTAAAATTGAATTTTAATTTTAAATTTCCACTTGAGACATTATGCCAAGGGCCCTAGACCCTTCATGTGTAACTAAAGTGTTTTTCCACATGTCTGACAGAAGTATGGAACAGTGGGATAGCTCTGTGGATCAACAGGATGACACTGATAACCACCCAGAATCTGTGAAGTTTGATGCCCACTCCATGACAGCCTTGCTCCCTCTGTGTGAGTATGAGTGGGGTGCCTGTGGAGCGTGTCCTTACAGTCAGTGACACAATGTAAAATTATAGTCGTGGGACTTACCTTACCTGTGTATGAATGTTAAGACTTAGTGGATGAGTAGGTCTTCTCCTGTTTTGAGATAAAATAGGAAATCAGCCTAGGTTGGATAGAGGAAGCTTTGTTGTAGGTTAAATTGGTCCACGGTGTTGAGGGAGTCCTCTGACCACTCAGCCACTGGACGAGGTCCTGGAAATAACTATACCCCTAACACCGCTAATTAATATTTGAAAATTGTGGGTGGTATGTACTTGAATTAGTCTCCTAGAGCTGCTGTCACACATCACCAGAGATTGGGTGGCTTCCAACAACATTTGTTCTCTCACAGCTCTGAAGGCCAGAAATCTGAAGTCAAAGTGTCAGCAAGCCAGTGCTCCCTCTCAAGGCTCTTGCTGGCCTCTCCCCAGCTCCTAGTTGCTCCTGCCAATTCGTATTGTTCCTTGGCTTGTAACTGCATCACTCCTGTCTCTGCTTCCGTCTTCACAGGGTCTTCTTCCTGTGCCTTTATGTGTGTTCTACTCTTCTTGTAAGGACACTGATCATGGGACAAGGGCCCATGCGAATCCAGTATGACCTCATTTTCACTTGATTATACCTGCAGAGACCCCGTTTCCAAATAAGGTCACATTCACAGGCAGTTGGGGTTAAGACATCAACGCTATCTTTTCAGCAGTGCTGAAACAGAGCTTTGCACGGTCACAAGAGCTCAAAAGAATCAGTATTCTGTTATATGTAGACAGGTTCTATGAAGGTGACAAGACAGAGTTGCGTTCAATTCTGCCAAGCTTTAAAGGCTGAATAGAGTCCACTGAAAGAGTAGGGTGGGTGAAAGAGGACCCACAGAAATTTCAGCCGGAGGAAACAGCACATGGGAGGGACAAGAAGGATGCGTTCCTACACAGACAAAGCTGAACTACAGTCCATAACCCCAAGGAATGACAGGTATTACGCACCACACAATCAATGGGTAGGAGAATGTGGCAAGATGAGACAAAAGGGATTAAGACCCTAGGAAAAGCTGTGTAAGGTAGAGATGTTGAGAGATTGAGGAGGGAGCCCAGAAACATTGGGGACAGAGAACAAGCAGCAGGAACTTTGAAGAGCTCCTTAAAAGGCAGAATGCAGCAGATCTGATTTTAAATTAAAGAAAAGGGAGATCACCGATGAGTTTCAGGCTCACTCAGCCTGGAAGGGTAGCCCATCTTGCTTGCTTTGTGGGTGGTTCTTTTTATTTTTTTAGTTCTTTCTCTTTCTTTTTTTGGTCTTATTTTTACTGAATTTTCTCTCCTTCCCCTTTCAATGCCTCGTAGAACATTATTGAATAATATCTAAACTTTTATTTTTGATTTGGGAACTTAAAACCTGAAAACAAAATCTTTTTTATTCTGCAATGAAAGCAATGGCCATAGGAAAGAAATTTTTAATGGATGTTTTATTCACCTAATCAGAGAAAATGTCTTCATCCTCTACTAAGATTCCCCTCCACATTGAGTTAACTTTTCCACAATTAGTACCCCATTATGTGAATCACTATTCCAAGTAAGTGGATAATATGAAAATATTAATATTTTCTGAAATACCCAGAGGATGAGTTTCATTGATCCATTCTGAAGCTTAGTCAAAATGTGAATAGTTTTCTCTCATTTTTTAATGCATTCAAATCATAAGAGGTATCCAAATACAGAATTATTGAGATGAAATTAGAAAAGAAAATTTGCATAATTATCATTGAAAACAGATGTCTCTTTTATCTGATTTAAACTCTGAAAAAAAATCATAATTATAGAGTTACTTGAGGAATGTGGTTTTTACTCAGAATATATTCCCACATGAAACAGAATAAAATTTATGTTTGAATATATTGGTATCAATATTAAAACATATCAGAAAAAAAATACCTGAAAATACTAAAATTTGTCAACTAAGAAATGCCCTCAAAGGAGACAAGTACAAGTTGTAGAGGACAATAACTTTGTCATGGATGTTTAGTTAATGGAAAGTAAATCAGATGTTCATAGTCATCCCTGTATTAGCTTTTCTTATGATTGTTCCTTTTGTTCCTACTGAATAAACGGGGGCAAACTTTTTGTTCCCCTTTTATTCCAATAGGCTTGGTCGTAATGATAGAATTGGAGATTACCAAAATGTTAATTAAGTAAGAAGAGTAAGTTTTCTTTTTTTTCCTTTTTAAAAGATTTTATTTATTTATTTGACAGAGAGAGAGATCACAAGTAGGCAGAGAGGCAGGCAGAGAGAGAGGGAGAAGCTGGCTCCCTGCTGAGCAGAGAGCCAGATGCGGGGCTCAATCCCAGGACCCTGGGATCATGACCCGAACCGAAGGCAGAGGCTTAACCCTCTGAGTCACCCAAGCGTCCCTAGAAGCATAAGTTTTCTAACAGCAGGTTCGACTTTTGTTTTTTCAGATCCTAAAAATGGCCCTACCCTTCAAGAGAAACTGAAGTCCCTCAAAGCTGCACTGATTGCCCTTTATCTTCTTGTGTTTGTAGTGCTCGTACCCATCGTTGGAATAATGGCAGGTACAGTATTCTAGAGTTTTGAAACTCAGCAACGCATCCTGTGAATTCGTTGTTGTAGAAACAAAAAGAAGCATTCAGTCTTTTGTACAGAGGAGATTCACTAGGAAAACATCCTTATCGCAAAGTGTTTCTGAAATTCATAAATTAAAAAAAATAGATTCTTTAGAGTTAATAGGTAAAAAAAAAAATAGAGTAGGGAATAGAAGATTGAGATACAAATACAGCTGTGTAGAGGTGCGATGGAATGGATTAGACAGTTCCAAAAAATATGTTATCCCCTGGAGTCCTATGTACTTCTCATGGTGGGTGATGAATTTTATGATAAGTATTCCAGCCGCCAATGTGAAGATATGAGCAGAACCACTTACATGCACAATGCCTAAAACAAAGCAAGACAGCAACAAGAAAACAAACCAGTTGTTTGAAAAAAAAACTCTTCTGCTCCTGGCACTGAGAGGAGAAAGAAAGATTCCTGCAAGTCCTCACAGAGAGGAGATCTTGCACAATAACGGCCTGTATTTCAAGAATATCTTAGGCTATTATTTAAACGTCTCTAAAAATAACCTGATGGCATCCCCTCAACCTAAAAAAACTAGAACACTTCAAAGGCACTACTTCTTTGGCAAGTCTAACCTGAGGTAGGGATGAATTTGAGGGTTTCCACAGTGGTGGGCAGCTTGCATATAACGCAGTCAGATTTATAAAGATTATTTTGCCTTTTTGATGGATTTCATTGGCATTTGAATTTACGTGCGTTGTGGCTCTCCTGTTTCTGATGGGCAAAATGTCTGGAAGTAGGCTCTACTAAGCAGGGAGTAAGATACATTTTTATGTGCATACGAATCAGCCTAACCCTAAACACGAGGCCAAACCTCCTCTGTGAAGAGGCAACCTAAAGGAATATTCAAAGATGGAGCCAGAATTTGCTAAGAAATGATAATAAAACCACAACAGCTTTGACAGTAGCTGTCACTTTTGGGCATTTGCTGTGTCCAGACACCAGGCCTTATAAATATTCCACAGATTATCTTAAGATTCCTTTACAATTACCCTCAGGCAGACATATACATATTCTCATTATCCACAAAAAGAAACTAAGACTGCTCAATGGTAGAGCATGCAGTTGCCACCATGAGTCTTGACTCCTAACCTCTGTGGTCTGCTCTCTTCTTATGTAATTGAATTCTTAGAACAAAATGGCATTGGCCAATTAAATACACACAGACACAGCAAAACAGTTTCCATAATTTTAGCCAAAAAAAATGTTTCCACAGGTAAAAATTAATTCCTGTTTTGGCCATTAAAAAATAAATAAAAACAAAAACCAACCACAACAAATGAAACTGACCAGCCAAGCAAACCAACCACAGCCATCAGTGGGAAAGGACCTGTTGTTACACGGCTGACTTCCTGATGAATTGAGATTATCTATATGCTGTTTATGTATATGCTTATGTTGATTTGAAATGCTCGGTTGAAAGACGCTTCATTGCTTGGGATCATTAGGTATAAGCTAGTAAGAATCTAGGTAAGTTCCATTGCTTTTATAGAAACCATGGCCTACGGAGTGAACGCCAGGGAATTGGAATGTCTATCTAACAGTCATGGGCAGAATGGGCCAGTGAAGTCTGGAAAGAATTTAGGGTTTTAAGCAAGTTCAAAATTTGGGGGCTATTAGAAAATACTACCAAGTTTCCACATTCATTGTTGGGTTGAAATGACTTATCCAAAGTAGTTTTGTTAGAAAAAAGAGTGAAAGAATGAGAGAATGAAAGAAAAAGAAAGAATTTGGTTCCCTAAAGCTATGGCAGCCACCTACTAAGACTGACAAGAAGTTAAAAATGTTCAAATCTTATACGTTCACATTAACACTCAAATTCACCACTACTCGGAATAGATCTCACTGTTTCTGTCACACTTGAATAAACAATTGACAATCTGTTTTCAACTTTAATTAAGTTACAGATCAGAATATTTTCCAAAACCAAAACAAAATAAATGCAATAAATATCTCTATTTGATATAAAAAATTATAAGTAAAGACAAACTATATCTCTAAAAGAAATTACTGTTTTGGCAAATATGAATTGATAGATGAAATAAAATTTTGTGCATAAAGACTCTATTTAAATTTAAAGTGTCTTATATGATGAAAGATACTTCTTAATGATGAAGACTGCTCCATATGCTATCATTTCTTAATGAAACTCCTGGATCCTATCGTACTACAACATAACGTCTCTGGCAATAAAATACAATCTAAGATTAATGCATATGTAATTGTTGCTGAAATACTGAAGATTCTTTAGCTCAAAATAATACAAATTTTTGGCAGGAGAAGATATTAGCAACATGAAGGAGTAAATGTGATCTGTGAAATCAAATACCACTCTTTCCCTGGGGGTTTGTGCAAGCCATAAAAGTTTGTCTCCTTCAAATGTGAAATAGAAAAGTCACAAAATGCCATCTTAATGAAAGAAATGAACATTTGAAGATCTGAAGTCTCTCATTCTTTACCTAGATTTATGATACAGAGTTAAACAGTTTTTTTGAAAAGTTAGGATTAGTTTTTATATAGGATTTGGGAAAACAAGAAGTGTTGTGTTTGTAAATCTGTAAGCAAAAATATAGTCTTTTGGTCAACTTTATGTTGAAGTCCATGTCAGATAGAAACCTTTGGTCAATGTGATATTTTGTCATTTCAAGTCTTCCCTTTCCATACTGTGAAAAAGATTTGCTTTATCTATGTGAAATAGAAATCATTTCCAGGGAAAGAAAAATTACATGGTTTGAGCAATTAGATCACTGTGCTTAATAAAATAATGTCAGAAACTATAGTGCTCATTGCAACGCCCAACCTCCCCCCAGTTTTTTTGTATTAAACAGTATTAGTTTCCCATCAATATTTTCAATATTGTGCATACAGACACATAAGTCACAAAATTTGAATCTAAAATATTAGTAACATGGGGCGCCTGGGTGGCTCAATGGGTTAAGCCTCTGCTTTCGGCTCAGGTCATGATCTCAGGGTCCTGGGATGGAGCCCTGCATCGGGCTCTCTGCTCAGCAGGGAGCCTGCTTCCTCCTCTCTCTCTGCCTCCCTCTCTGCCTACTTGTGATCTCTGTCAAATAAATAAATAAAATCTTTTTAAAAAATAATAAAATAAAATATTAGTAACAAAAAAGCTAAAAGCTATCAAGTGCTTATCATATGCCAGTAAACAGTATAAACACTTTACATATATTCGCTCATTTAATTATTTGAACACCGACTGTTAGTATCTATCATATAGTAAATAGAAGCACTGATAGAATAATTTGCCTCAGATCACAGATTAAAAAGGAAAGAACAAGAATTGCTTAATCAGGACATTCCACTTTAGAACCTGGATTTTTAACTGCTACTTAGAAAAGGCAATAATCATCATGAAAGGAACATTTTTAAGGGACACATTTGAAATAGTTTTGTACAAATTGTTAGTTTGGGTTCCTATTATAGTCAAAATCCATTCCCAGTTTTACATCCCCAGAATTCCTCAAGCAGTGCTCTATACATGGTAGGTGCTTAATAAATAAATCATAGAATTAAGTGCCTGAATGAGGCTATAAGTCCAGAACTTGCTCCCCACACTTAATAAATGTGATGAGATCCAACTAAAACATGTTTTTGTCTACTTCCTTAATAAATTAAGTAGTGTAAAACACTACACACTATGGATTATATAAAAATGTTGTCAAACATTTTATTCCAATAAGCTAATTTTAAAGAATCTCACTAGAAAAACATGATATAATTTGGCTTTTTAAAATTGGGATTTAATTGCATATATCACTTTGTACTTGTTCCTAATATAATAATAGCTATAATAGCAACCATCATCAACCAACTTCTTTAAGTAAAGATGGTGAAGACCATAACTGATCTAAGATATCTTTCATGGATAAAGCACTTTAGTTTGAACATAATTGTCCTAAGGGCCAGGTATGTGCTATGGGATTTGTATGCCTTACCTCATGCATCCTCAAAACCACTGTTGGAAAGAGTTACTACTTTTCCATCTTTGAGGAACTTAAGAAGCGAACTTTCCCAGAGCACACTAGCTAGTAACTGAGGAATGGAGTTAGGCAGCTTGTCTGGTGCAGTCACTCTGGAAAAAAGTATGGAGGTTCTTCAAAAAGTTGAAAATAGAGCCACCCTATGACCCAGCAATTGCGCTACTGGGTATTTACCCTAAAGATACAAACTTAGTGATCCAAAGGGGCACATGCACCCCAGTGTTTATAGCAGCAATGTCTACAATAGCCAAACTATGGAAAGAGCCTAAATGCCCATCAACAGATGAATGGATAAAGAAGATGTTTTATATATATATATATATATAGAGAGAGAGAGAGAGAGAGAGAGAGAGGAATACTATACAGCCATCAACCCCCCCCCCCAAATCTTGCCATTTGCAATAATGTGGATGGAACTAGAGGGCATTATGCTAAGCAAAATAAGTTAATCAGAGAAAGACAATTATCATATGATCTCACTGATATGAGGAATTTGAGAAATAAGACAGAGGATCATAGGGGAAGGGAGGGAAAAATGAAACAAGATGAAACTAGAGATGGAGATAAACCATAAGATGCTCTTAATCTTAGGAAACAAACTGAGGGTTGCTGGAAGAGAGGATGGGTGGGATGGGGTGGCGGGGTGATGGACATTGGGGAGGGTGTGTGTTGTGGTGAGTGCTGGGTGTTGTATAAGATGCTGAATCACAGACCTGTACCCCTGAAACAAAAAATACATTATACAGTAATAAAAAATAATAGCATCCGGCAGTTTATTCCTGAGTAAATACCAGCCTCTCATTTATATAACAGGTAATCTTGAGCTTGGGGTGGAACTAATTATCTTTTATGTGTTATTTCACTTAATTCTCAAAAATCCATAAGGCTGATACTATTGCCATATCATTTTTATTAAGAAAACTGATGTACCAGGTATAGCTGTTTGTGTAGATATATTTTTAAAGCATATATAGTTACTCTTTTTATTGCTTGATAATGGTCAATGTGAAAAATCTTATGCATTCAAAATAAATGAATAAAAACATATATGTAGAGAAAATAATAATATAGATGGAAATAGAGGGAAATAGGAAAAACAATCTTAACTGTCACTGATTAGGGATAAAATGGTACTTAACATTTTTTGTTGCGTGGAATTATGTCTTATTTTTATCTGCAGAGCTCATGCTTTTCATGATTCGAAACTCCAGACATACCGCTCTAGATCTTTTCTGAAGGATATTTACCTTGTTTAGAGACTATGTGCCCATTTGGACATACATATTGGCAACTATGTATATCCCCCAAATATAATTTAATAGATTTTTGTTTCTTTGTTTAGGAAATAATTACTTAAAAGATTTTTTTCTCAAAGCATTGGATATATTAGTAAAAATAGAGCAAATTAAGTGTAGGAGTTTTGTTAAATTTGGTAGATCCATACAGGTAATACAATGTAGGTATTAAAATTATTTTTGTAATAATAATATGCTAGTGAAAAAAAAGAGACAGATTTGATATACATACATTGAAATATTAGCATTCAATTCAGGATGGTGAGATTATGAGTAAGTTATTTTTCTTTATTATCTATCTTTTAAAAGTTTCCTGTTATGAATATTGATTTTATAATAGGTAAGGAGGAATCTTATTTTTTAAAGTGAAAAAAATGATTTGCTCAATTTCTTGTCCCACCAATAATAAATAGCCCTGCCTAAACTGAAAATGACAATTCTCTGCCAGCTTAAGTGACTGGATGAGGAAGATGAGCCAACAGTTTATTAGTACAGTGGATAACACTAATACTTCTATTTTTACTACGTATTGTTTCTGTCACATCATTTATTTTCATAACAGCTAACATATTCAACATGTTCGCTTCAGATACTGTGTTAAGCATTATCAGACCTGAGGAGTAGGATACAATGCACTTCATAATCTCACTGTCAAAGCCAAATGCAGTGGCCCAGAAGATGCATACAGGCAGCAATTCAGAAAGAATGACTTGATCCTGGAATAATTTCTGATGTAAAGTAGGACAAGGAGGCTGGCTGTCTTCCTTTCAACAATATGTGTAGTGTGGTTCACACATTGTATATTTAAAGTCAATACCCAGTTTAGGATAGCATTCAAAATGTTAGAATGGAATGGAATGATACAGAATGGAGTGATGTATGCATTAGAGGATATAGGCCATGACTCTGTTTTTACTTAAACATACAGCACAGCTCCTGAAGAGGGAAATGAAGAATTGCACAGTTGGCTCAATTAATGCAAACGAAATATCCCAAAGTCTCACAGGAAAAGGAAATAACAGTGAAGATGAGATGAGATTTCGAGAAGCTGTTATGGAACAAATTAACAACATGGAGAACAGAATCCAATATATTTCAGATACAGAAGCCAATCTCATAGATTCAGAGCGTTTCCAAAATTTTAGTCTGGTGACTGATCAGAGATTTAATGAAGTTCTTCTCCAGCTGAGTACCTTGGTTTCCTCAGTTCAGAGACACGGAAACGTGATAGATGAAATCTCCAAGTCATTAATAAGTCTGAATACCACATTGCTTGATTTGCAGCTCAATATTGAAACACTGAATGGCAAAGTCCAAGGCAATACACTTAAACAGCAAGAGGTAAGAGCTTTTGTATTAGAATGTCACATGCTGGGATTGAATCCATCTAGATCCTATCTGCTTAGACAGTTCAAGGAAACAAAATTTGCAAACCCCGTTTCAACATCATCTGACTTACCCTGATTTCTCTGGCAATGTTACCAGAAGGTTGTACGTGAATTTACCTACTGTCTTCTCCAGGTTCCCAACAAAATGAGGGTTATTTTTACATTGGATATAGACTCTCTTAAGCTATTTTAATTCTATAAATCTTGTTATACTTGAGACTGTCTAAACCAATTATAATTTTTAGATTATCTTAGTCCTAAATTTCTTCATCATCAAAGAAATGGAAACCTCATTTACATGAATAGCACATACTCTACATTTGTAAGTAGTTTGCCATTCCCAAGAAGTAGACATAAGTTTTAATGTGTAAAGATAACTATCATTAAAGAGTTAAATTTTGAATAATACTTGCAACATTTAATTTTTATCATAGGGCCAAATATACAAGATAAGAGAGTAAGCCATGTTTAGGCCAGCTTGTCAGCAAAACTTTCACTGTAAAGGACCAGGTGTGAAAGTTTAGTCTTTGGGGACTGTAAGGTCTCCCCTGTGACTATTCAGCTGTGTCATTGTAGTACACAAGTAGTCAGAAACAGTATGTAGACACAGGAGGGGAGCTGGGATCCAGTTAATCTTTGTTTACAAAAACAGACTTCAGCCCATGGATCATAATTTTCTCACCTCTGTTAATAGACTGTCCTGTGGCCAACCTACCAGATTGCTTTGTATTGATGGGAAAGATACTAAAAAGCAAGCCCCTTATTTCAAAATTGTGGGGTTTTTTGGTTGCTAAATAATTATAATTGTTCCATTCCATGAAAAATAAGCATGTGACTAAAATTGAACTACTGTTCTGAAAAAGTAATCTTTGTATTATCAAATACCTAAGACCTAAGATTATAATTAATGTGAAGCCTATAAAGTTTCCACCATCAGTTAAACAACATTGGCATCTTGGTAGTAGATTTTATTTGAATGGACCCATTTTTGATTAATGAAGTTGTTTTCTGTATAGAGACAGTATTAACAGTAGTGGCTTTTTAAAAATGGCTGTCACTTATTAAGGAACAGCAAACCTCTAAAGTCATAACATCAGATGAAAACAAACTAAATTATGGACTAGGAAACAGACAAAACCGGTTACGAAAGGAATAGTTTACATCTTTCTTTGTAAGGTACAGTCACTCAGGACTTTTGAATTTCACGTGATCCTGGTTTTAAGATGTCAGAAGACAATGTCATGACCAACACCAGCCTTGATAATCCATGTCACCTCTTCCAAAATCTGACTGTGTTTCTCACACTCTTAATAAGCATCTAAGTATATCAGTTACAGTTGAAATATCAAGGACTCTGGGGCAGCTGGGTGGCTCAGTCAGTTGGGCATCTGCCTTTGGCTCAGATCGTGATCCTGGGGTCCTCGGATTGAGCCCCAGTTTGGGCTCCCTGCTCAGTGGGGAGCCTCCTCCCCCTCCCTCTGCCTGCCCCTTCCCCTGCTTGTGCTCACGCTCTCTCTCTTTCAAATAAATAAATTAATTAAGTGAGTAAATAAAATCTTAAAAAAGTATCAAAGACTTCGGCTATAGAAGGGTAGAGAGAGTCACAAGGTAGTTAACTATCTACAGGACAGAAGAATATGGGAGACAAATAATACTTCAGTTATGAGAGTAATGACTGATTAAGCTGGAGGGAAAGAGGACAGGAGAAGAAATATTACTTTATGTAAAAGCAGAAGAACAGTGAAACAGGGCAAAGAGAAAGAAGATAGATCACATGACAGCCAAGATAGTATTTGGTATTGCTAATGCCCCAGATTTCAGTAGAGACTATAGGATTTCTATGAACTCACATCAAGAGTTGAAACCAAATTGGAGACTGGAAGAGAGTAGAAATCTTGAATGTATTTGCAGTGATAATTACTGGTAACAATCAAAATGTAGTGATCAGTGAACACTTTGAGTTTAGATAGATCACACTTATGTTTTTGAGGGGGTCTTGGCATTAGAAATGAAGGTAGAATCTTATGACAAATCAATTTGCAACTGAAAAAAGAAAGAAAGAAAAGAAATGAAGGTAGAGGGAATGGAGGGACTTCCAAAGTCCTTGGGGGGGGGCAGTAATCACTTGTAGAGATTTAGAAACTGGGTCAGGGCTAGTGTATGTATATGGATGTGTGTGTGTATGTGTGCACACATGTGTTCATTGAAAACAATTTCCGACTCTTATCCCCATTGCTTAAACAATTGTATTCATCTTCAAATTTTTAGCCCGATGCAGGAATAAGTAAATTAAATGAATGCCTGAATCAGTAAGTGCTGCTTGTAGGAAAGACTTATGAGCGATAGCAGCGTGATGCCCATCAAGGACAGACCAAACATCAGCTTGAGGGAAAAAAAGTACACTAGTGCAAAAGGAAAGAGAGAGGTGGGAATTCATCATGTCCACTGTTGATAGAACTGTAAGAATGCAAAATTAAATGCCAGTTTCCAGCAGGGCCACTGATGGTACAGTATGGAAGGCGTGTATGGCTGCTGAATAGGCTTTTAAAAAAATAATAAAATGCACTTTCCCTCTTCCCAGTAAAAATGATTTCAAGTGAAATCTGGCTAATACGAACACCATAGGTAGCTTTCAAAAAAGGGAACAAAAAGGCAGCTTCAGCTTTGTATGGAAAACATGCGCAAGTCCTGTTTTTTTGGTAGCAAAATCAACTGCCAGCCCCCCGCCCTCTGCTTCATGACTATCTGGAGCCCCCAAACGAACTGAGCGTATTTATTATGTTGCTCTGCTTTCCAAGCATCCATGCTCGCATCCAAGCTTTAAAAGTGTTTTTCCAAATTGTATTTACTTTTCTTGAAGGTTTTATTTATTTATTTGTGGGGGAGGTGGGGGAGGGCCCAAGCGAGGGGGAATGGCAGGCAGAGGGAGAAGCAGGCTCCCTGCTGAGCCAGGAGCCCTGATGCGGGACTGGACCTGAGCTGAAGGCAGATGCTTAACCTACTGAGCCACTCGGGCATCCCAAAATTGTATTTATTTTAAATGTTACATGAGTTTCAGGTATACAGTAGTGACTTGACAGTTCTATACGTTACTCAATACCACAAAATGCGTAGTCCCCATTCATGCCCATACATTATCACAGAATTATTGACTGCATGCCCAGTGCTGCACTTCCCATGATCATGACTTATGACATATGATATGGGAAATGCCAAATAGTCAGGGAAGGAGGAGAAAGACAGTAGAGGCAAGAGAATAGGGTTTTGGGGGGGGGGGCACAGTTAGAGCAGTAAAACCCGATAAGCTTCTATATTTCAATGTAGGGCCACCGAAGAGACCAATCTAGGTTACCTTTCATTTCCTTTCAAAGGCTTTGCACTCTGACTGCCTTGACCCCCACCCCGCACTTCAGCTTGTCCAGTCCAGTCAAGGCAAGTGTAATTTTCTCTTTGTACCTGGATTAGGGAGCAATATACCCCTTGCTTATTCCTCTGTGCCAGTGGGCAATGAGAACACACCAGCGGGTAAGCAGAGATGTCCTTAGAAAAAGTATGGAGCGTACCACGAAGACAGAGGATGGGGCAAAAGTAGAATAGAGAGACAGAAAATGTCACCAGAATGGACGAGAAGGCTTACTACATCAGAAACAGCCCAACACCCAGAGGAAAACCAAGCCAAAATCTTGAAAGGAAAATAAGACAAACATTGTCGAAAGCTTTATTAGGACTGTGTACATAACCTCATCATAATTTCAAAAGCAGAGTTAAGTAGAATGATTCATTATGTATTTATTCTTAACTCTGCAAACTGAAGGATGCTGCAGGTACACGGCATTTGGGCGCAAAAGTAGACACTGTTACGTGATTAGTAAGATTGAAAAAATAGTGCCATATATTTGGGGGCACCATGGCAGTACTGAACAGAAAGTAGTAACATTTAGCTCCTCTGATCAGCTCTACTTCCCAGAAGCTGTCCTATGGAAGCACTTGTGCAAGTGTGTAAATATATGTGTGTGTATGTATATATATATATATATATATATATATATATATATATAATGTTGTTCATTGCAGCGTTGCTTAAAGATATAAAAGTAAAAAAGTATGCAGCTCAAAACTTGATCTCTAGCAATCTTAAATTATGAAAAAGTACATTAATTCTACGAAATTATTGAAAATAATACAGTCTCTAAATACTTTCATAGGTAAGTATCCTTAGTATATTATTGAGTGACAAATGAAAGCATGTTCTAGAATGCGATATGATGTCTCCTATTCACAATCTATGTATGCATGTATGTATATAAATATACACAAAATATATATGTATTTGAAAATATAAAATAGCAATGAAACCTCACAGAGATAATAAAAATTAAAAGTAAGAGGGGTACCTGGGTGGTTCAGTCAGTTAAGCATCTGCCTTCAGCTTAGGTCATAATCCCAGGGTCCTGGGATTGGCCCCCTGATCAGGCTCCCTGCTCAGTGGGGAGTCTGCTTCTCCCTGTGCCTTTGCCTCTTGCCCTGCTTTTGCTCTCTTTCTCTCTCTCTCTCTCTCTCAAATAAATAAATAAAATCTAAGAAAAAAAATTGGAAGTAAGAGATTGTTAAAATTCTAGTTGAGATTTTACTGAATGTGAAAAACTATGAGAATTATGATGTTAAAGTTTATTACTGCTATAAAATATTTTAATATACAAATTCTACCAAATTCACAGAATTGGAATATGTAGCTACTCTAAGTACAGTGCAAAGAAATTTCACTTATGCTAAATTAAAAATTATACAAGATTTTTGTGTCATTTTTAGCATTTTGACATCTATGTTTGGGAACCCAAGCATACCTTGGGTATATTCAACTGATTTTATGGGGACAGAAGGTGCAATAATTCAGCCATTCAGTTCAAAGAGGACATGCTCCAAAACCAAAAATTAGTACTTTAAGACAGTTCTCTAATTTCCATATTCTTATTCCATAATGTTCTGTGATAATTTAAAAGAAAAAAGTACCTGGCTTTCAGGGCTTCTTTAACCTTACAGATTTGTGGACGCTTGCTTATATTTCACAGGACATGAGTAGATTAGAAGAGCGTGTGTACAATGCATCAGCAGAAATTATGTCTATGAAAGAAAAACAAGTGAATTTGGAAGAGGAAATAAAAGGAGAAGTGAAAGTACTGAATAACATCACTAATGATCTCAGACTGAAAGATTGGGAACACTCTCAGACATTGAAAAATATCACTTTAATTCAAGGTAAAATATTTTCTCATTTCTCCAGAAAGGAATATATTAAAATACACTGTTATTATGCAGAGATTTGGTGTTTGAAATCCTATGGTGCAAAATAGTTTTTAAGCGTATGTTTACTACAGATGTCCAGAGAACGTAAATACCAAGACACAGTGAGATAACAGTATCTTAATATTCTTTAATTGAAAGTGATTAAAAAAAATGTCATTCAGGTCTAATGAATCATTGTTCAAACTATCCCATATTAGTGAAGATGAATTCGAGTTTTCTATAAGGCACAAAATTCTCTACCTATCCACAAATCGATCTTGTTAATTCTGTTTTCAAAACCTCCAGAGTCTTTTTTACTTCTTACCTGACTGTGTTATAAATTAGAAAGCTCTTTGAACTCTGTAAAATAACAAAATATTAAGTTTGTCAATTTCTACTTTGGTTGCTTTTGGTAAACCATAGTAAATTGAATCTTACCGACTTTGAAATTAATATACACACCATATATATTTTTACTCTAGCTTTTATTTACATCTTAAATATTTTCTCATATTTTACTTTGTTTTGGGTTTCTTTTACATAAAGAAACTTTTTTAAAAGATTTTATTCGTAAGTAGTCTCTATACCCAACAAGGGCTCAAACTCACAATCCTGAGATCATGAGTTGCAGGTTCTACCAACTAAGCCAGCCAAGCATCCCAGGAAGACTTTTTAAAAAATGTTCAACCTAATCATTTCTTTTCACTGTACTTATTTCTACCATCTTATTTTGTACAGTTTTTGTCTAGTTCTATGCTCTGTTTGCTTTCCTTTCTTGTCTACTTTCAGATGGATTAAGATTTTTCTCATTGAATTTTTCTTTCCACCAAAGGCACCAAAATTTTTGGAGACTTTCTAATCTATTTCTATTTGGTTGGTAGTTGTCCTTGAACTTTATCTTAACAAAGTCTAACGTTGATCGATATCTTCACCTTGATCCTAAATATACAGGGAACTTTAAAAACTTTGATGGCCCCTTTCTCTTCTTTTCTGCTGTTTTTGAGTATACTTTATTCCTATTTTATGTAGTTTTTTTTTAAAGCAGGAATTCCATCAGTATTATTTTTCTTACATTATATAGACAACATTAAAATTTGCACACGAGTTTGCCAATTTTCCCTTCTTCTAAATGTGCCTCAGACATCACGTCTGGGATCATTTTCCTTCTTCCTAAAGTATATCTTTTGGAGGTTCATTTAGTGAAAGTCTAAAAGGTGAGACCTTTTGATTCCATTTTCTCTGTTTCGTCCTTGATCTTTAAAATTGTTCTGCTGCATACGTATTTCTTGGGTTGACACCTATTCTGGTTATTTCGATCCATATTTTGAGGATATCTCCCTGGCTTTTGGCTTTCCTTGCTGTTTTAAAAATGACTGCCAATCTGCTTGTCATCCTCCTTGTCTTCATTACCAGCAATTTCACTAGTTGTGTTTTTATATTGATAATTTATTCATTTTGCATTTATTTTTAGTTCTTATATTTATGGATTTAAATCCAGCATAAATTCGGGAGAGTTACCAGCTTCAGTCTCTGACTATTGCTTCTTGTCACAACCCTCTCCATCCTTTCTTCTGTAATTCTAATTAAATTCATGTTAGATCCTCTTATTCTAGCTTCCATGTGTGTTAAACTCCGATTTATAATTTTAATATTTTTATTGTATTAGTAATAAACAGAAATCCATGAGATTTTTGTTATATAACACTAATTTAGGGGAAAAAATCCTTTAAGTCTAATATTCAAGTGTTTACTAAAGTGTGAAGTAACACCAATTGTTTATTAAAAATGTAAAGCAAGTCCCAGAAAACTATATATAGTACTGTTTTGTTTCAAATGCTTACAATTTAGCAAAAGCAAATCATGAGGATTTATAGATGCATACATATGTAATAAGAATGCTGGCTTGTAAAGTGCAGGAAAGCCAGTGAAGAAGCACAAGATTCAGGTTTATGTTTAACTCTGAAAACGGAGAAGATGAATGCGATCGGGGAGGACCTAAACAGAGATCTATTTCTTGATTTGTGACATCACAGGGGTATTCTCTGTTTTATTGTGCTTTATAGCTTACTTACATGGAATGCATTGCATGCATTCTTTAATTATTATATTAACACAGATGACAAAGAAAAAATTGAATTAACCAGCATTCCCTTTAACAGTCAGACAAGCTCCACTTCGGATTTCAAATAAATATCCAAAATTTTAGAAATCCTAAACCAAACCCTTGATTCTGGAGCATCCTATCCCATCCAGTTCTCCGGATCTGTTGCTTCCCAGGCCTTATCAGCCATATCATCATCCAGCTACTTACACACTCCAAGATCTCGGAAGCTGTTACTGATGTCTTTCTGCCGCTTCCCTCCATCTCGGAGTCCTGTTAACCCTTCTCACACACATTATTTAAATAAAACCACTTCTCGCTATCTTGTCCGCTCCTACACTAATTCAAGCAACTATGCTTGTCCAATGCACTACATCAGCTTCTCAGTTGTTCCTCCTGATTCGACTTCTAATTCATTCTGTATTATGTAGAGCAAGAGAGTGGTATTTTAAAAAGTTCGTAGATGTTTAACTGTCATGCTTGAGCCCCTTCCATATTCTTCCCATCGACTTGGAATAAATCTAAATTCTTACTTGGTCTGAAACTTGTCTACTTATCTGCCCTCATTTTCCCATTTCCACTCTGGCACTCCTTCTGTCTGGCTTGGAAATCTGGAAAAAATGAAAGTGCTCCTTAAAAGTGTAAGTAACGAAGGAGGAAGTATTAGTTTCACTTCTTGCTGCCCTTTAATGTGCTCTAGACTCCCCCTCTCTCCAAATGTTCTTCTCTTAGAACTCCACTCCTTCCTGGATCCACTCAAAAACACCTTTTTGGAGGTCATTTCCCCCACCCCCATCCTTCTGTGTAACCATTTCCTTTAACTTCCTCACAGTACTTGCCACTCATGAAGTGGCTGATATACACTTTGGCTTATTTGTTTAGCATTCATTTTCCCTAATAGCATGTGAGTTCCATGAGGTTGAATTTCATGTCTCTTGTCAATCTCTCCCTACCCAGCACCCATTAGAGGGTCTGCTGTACAGTGGATGAGCAAATATATATGTATTGAATAAATAAGTGAAACTAGCACTTCCTTCTTACTGAGTCGTACTTTGTAATGACAGTGTCATTTTCCCAGATTGCCAGCATAGCAATTTTGTTTTTCTTCTTTCTTCTGAAAATGCCATTACCTCTTAGGTTCTATATCCTCTATCCTCTGGTTGCTTCTTTATATTCTTGCATAGACTTTTCTTACCACCACTCTACCAGACTATTGAAATAGCCTCCCAGTCATTTCCTTCCTCATTTCTTTCTTTTCAGACTGTAATCCTATCTACACTGGTGTTAAAATGCAGTCTTTCTGAAGAGAAACCCTAGATTATAAGCCTACCACTTCCTCCTTATACATTTCTCTCTGTGGCACTCAGGGTCTTCTATAATGTGTCTTTTAATCACTTTTGAATACCTGATTCCCTCCCTCTTCCCTTTTTGATACCAAGTACTTCCAGTGATTTAACTGTAATTCTAACACACCCAGTACTTTTTATATCCTGCTTTATGCCTTTGCCTTCCCTTAAATATCTTATCTTCTATTTCTGTCTGAAAATACCATATCTCTCATTCAATGTCCATCTGATATGTGAAGCTTTCTCTAGTTCCATCAGAGTAACACTCTTCCTGACATCTGTATCTTCCTTTATACTAAACATAGTTGTTTTTCATCAGAGAAATCATCACATGATAGTCATCTCAAAAAGTACCTTACATTGTCTTCTAGAGAAGTGTTGGCTTTTCTTGGAATTAATACATTCCTTAAAATTAGGGGCTATTTTTTTATATTCTCTACCACATCTAGGCATAAAAGAAAATTTTAATAAATACTTATGAAACTATAACTTGAGAAAAACAAATTGTACAAATTAAAGAGTGCCCTGTCATTTGTTGGTTGTCAGATTAGCATCTTTGTGTCCCCCCTTTTGATATTAACAGTTGCTAAGTAATCATGAAGATAAAAGAGACAAAAATATTTGAACTCAAGTAATTATAGTCATTAGAGTCTAAAGGATTAAATGGAATTTCATCACTGCAATAGTGAAGTAGTTTGGTAGGGGGTGAGACATAGCATGATTTCAAGAAACAAAGTTGGTGAACATTTGAGGAGAGGAGTTAAGAGAAATAAAATACAGTATGGTTCAGTGTGAGAAAAGATAACGTGATGTTTTTTGAAAAGAAATTTTAAACTAATTTTCTTGCCAGGATCTCAAAGCATATTTATATTCACACATAAACATATTCATGTCAAGGAAGAAGAAGAAACAATTGGTAGAATTTAAATTTGGAGATTTATGCAACCAACTTCCATGATTTTAAAAATAAAAAGTGGTTGTGGCTTTAACCACCATGTAATAGAAAAATTCATCCCAGGAATAATGGAAAAACAGATGCCAGCAATAAAGTACATTAAGTTGGGAATAGGATAGCCTAGAAGGTCAGGAAAGAAGTGGTCTATTTCTGGTTTTATCCAACTAGATTTAAGACCTTGGACTTTTGGACTTTAAGGTCTTACTCTTTCTGACCCCCCTATATGTATGTTTGACTAAGAAATCTTCAAGGCCTCTTCCAAATTAAAGATATCTAAGTCAATATGCATGAAAACTAAAAGGAAAGAAAGAGGCACATTTAAGTAATAACAGTCTAGCTATGAGTAGCAATAGCCTAGAAGATGTGGTAGATTTCTATGATGACAAGGAAAGATTAAGAATAAAGTAGAAAATGTGTAATCATAATGAATAGGACACAGAGACACATAGCTCTGGAAATTTAGGCAGACATTATTAGTTCTTTGGTATCATCTGAGGACTTGAAATGCTAGGATATGCCTGGGTTTGCTTTTCTAGTGAACTGTGTAATTTTGATCTCTGATATTTATGGTTACTGAGTATTCTAGATCAGTTCTTTTTGTGGCAATGTAGAAATCTAAGTTTCCCTTTAAAAAAAATCATAGGGAGGGAGCTAAGTAGTGGATTTTGTATGTGTGTGTTATAGAGGAAGTTGTCCATGGCAAATTATGGCTGCAGCATTTACGAATTATCCCTGGAACTTCGCAGTTAGATGGTATTAAATTTGAAGAAAAATAGTGTGAATTCTTCGGGCTTGATAGTAATTCAGAACAAAGGTGACTGCAAAGACACCAAGTCTCCTGACTTTTAAGTTCTTCCTTCTTTCTTCCATAACATGGCAGAATAGATAGCTGTATGTCTATATATAGTTGATAGAGGTGCTTTGTTTTAAAAGCTGGAACTGAAGTAAATATGCGGGTGAAATAGACACAATACATTCAGACCAGATAAAAATCTCTAGACTAGTCCAAGTGCAGGATGACTAGGTTGTGAGCTACAGCAGCGATGCAGAGGAGACCACTTTTGAAAGGTTGCGTGATAGTGTTGTGTTGACTGTGTGCTCAAAAGTTCTACACACAAAGCTAAGAGAAAACTGGTGTATTATCTGGGTACTTCTATTCACCCAAATATGTAAAAGACACTGAAAGTATTTATTGAGATACTTCCCACATTTTCTACTCAGGAGAAGAGATATAACAATGTATTAAAATGAAACATAGTGAGATTAATGTTACATGAAGAATAAAATAACAGTACAAATATAACAGCCAACACACCTAGTCAGAATTCTTTGAGGCCTAATTGATTTTCTTACTCTGGGAGTCAGAAACCTGGTATCAGTATTTCATATAAAAATACATTGGGGGGGGGGCGGCGCGTGGGTGGCTCAGTGGGTTAAAGCCTCTGCCTTCAGCTCAGATCAAGCCCAGCATCAGGCTCTCTGCTCAGCGGGGAGCCTGCTTCCTCCTCTCTCTCTGCCTGTCTCTCTGCCTACTTGTGATATCTCTCTCTGTCAAATAAGTAAATAAAATCTTTAAAAAAAAAATAATGGGGTGCCTGGGTGGCTCAGTGGGTTAAAGCCTCTTCTTTCAGGTCTGGTCATGATCCTGGGTTCCTGAGGTGGAGCCCCACATCTGGCTCTCTGTTCAGAGGGGAGTCTGCTTCCCACTCTCTCTGCCTGCCTCTCTGCCTACTTGTGATCTCTGTCTGTCAAATGAATAAATAAAGTCTTTTTTTTTTTTAATAAATAAAGTCTTTTAAAAAAATACAGAGGGAGCTTTGACTCAGAGTTATATAAAATAACCCATGTATTTGTTATAATTGGATTAATTCTCCAATGTTAGAGCTGTATACAGTTACTCCACAGAGTTATCTGCAAAATCATTGAAATGAAAGTGTTTCTAAAAGAGTTCCATCTCTTACTGGCTGAATAAATGGTGAAAACTCTTAACCACAGAGGCTAAGAGCCGAGATCTAGTCAGTCAGTGACTTGTTTCTTGTATCACACATTCTACTTTTTCCTGGAATGTTTGTGTCTTGCTTTAGAGCTCTAATTACTAAATCAAAATCTCTCCTAGTACACTTTTTTTCCTTTCCCCCAAAGAAAGAGTGGATTTGCTTCCTTTCAATTTGCTCAGCAAAATGCCGGCTGCAAATTGAGTCTGTGTGTCCTGCTTGCCCTTAACTTTGTCACTGTGTAGAGATGAATGAACTGCAGCCATGTTCATGATGGTGGAGGTGCACATCCTCCCTGATGTAGAACCCTGGCATTTCTTGGGCAGCATCTAAATATGTCTCCAACATGAAGCTATAGCTTCGGGGAATTTGTTTGCACATGATTATGTTACCAAAAAAAAAAAAAAAAAAAAAAGCAGTCAAACAAAATAAAAAGTACACACAAAAGAAGTTAATGTTAATGGTTAGTCTCTTAAGATCTAATTATGAATTATATTTTTCTAGGCTTTTGTATGTCCTGTAATAAGTAGAGTTTCTTTTGTAATGAAAGTACAATAAAATATTAATGGCCCACGATGCATATGCAGAGAAAGGGGCAATGTGCCATTGAGAATAACAATGATATCTTGAAAATTGAGTAACCATGGAAGAAAGGTTCTCCAATCCAAGTTGAACCTTGAAAAATGGAACAGATCAGAAAAATGGAGAGAAGCAGGGACAGGACTTAGAACATGAACAGAATACACTTTTTCATGAGATAATCTTCATCTGTTCACGTGGCCCTCTCTTCAAATTCTTCAGATATTTTATTCCCCCACCTAATTAAAATGTGTAAGCAAGTGCTCTCCAGCCAGTGATGCTAAAGAGAGTTGTGCGTCATATTTGGGCTATGCATTTGGCCAAACCACAGCGACTGAAAATGCCTCTTTTAAAACGTTGCTGTTTATTATTCTGTGGTATATCCAAGTTCATTTCTTCCTTTTGGAGTTGAAAAGAAAATTGCAAATTGTTTTGCTTGGAGGGAAGGTATTAATACTTGTCCTGTGCAGTTCCGTGTGGAAGAGGGAATATTAGCAGGGTAATGTTTAAGTTCCAAACTGCCAGGGGTGCCTGGGTGGCTCAGATCATGCTCTCAGGGTCCTGGAATAGAGGCCCGTGTTGGGCTCCCTGCTCAGCAGGGAGTCTGCTTCTTCCTCTCCCCCTCAGCCCACTCATGCTTTCTCTCTTGCTTGTTCTTTCAAATAAATAAATAAAAATCTTAAAAAAAAAATTCCAAAGTGCCATCATTCTCAAGAGGGGATCACTAGATATCCATTTTGCTGGGCACAGAAAATTCAAACAACTAAATCAGTATTGATTAAATTCAGTACTCAGGGGACACTTGGGAAATTGTAGGGCCAAGTAGTCAAAATTGTCCCTGCAGCCTCTCCAACTGATTTTATCATATCTGTATCTATTTAGGGATTCTACTTAATACAGTTACTTGGGGCGCCTGGGTGGCAGCTCAGTGGGTTAAAGCCTCTGCCTTTGGCTCAGGTCATGATCCCGGTGTTCTGGGATCCAGCCGCAGGTCGGGCTCTCTGCTCAGCAGGGAGCCTGCTTCCCTTCCTCTCTCTCTCTCTCTCTCTCTCTGCCTGCCTCTCTGCCTACTTGTGATCTCTCTCTCTCTCTGTGTCAAATAAATAAATAAAATATTTAAAAAATACTACTATTTAATACAACTCTAGTTGTAAAAGATGCAGGCATTGGGTTGCTGATCCCTTGTGCCCTTGAAAATGAGTGTATAACTTCTGAGCCCCCCAAAACTTCACTAATAGCTCACTGTTGCCTGGAAGCCTTAACTGTAATAGTCGGTTAACATGGTTAAGAATACAGCATGTAAGACATTTAACATACATAATATTCCTAAAGCTAGAAAAAAAGAAATATTATTAAGAAAATCATAAGCAAGAGAAAATATATTTGCAGTACTGTATTGTATTTGTCGGGAAAAAAAAATCTGTATATGAGAGGACCCACCATCCAAACCCATGTTGTTCATTTTTATTTGAAAAGTGTTCTTTTACTCATTTTCACCTACCCCCAAGTCTCTGCCTCTTACTCAGAATTCTCTTTCTTTTTTTTTCTTTTTTTTTTTAAAGATATTATTTATTTTTTTGACAGACAGAGATCACAAGTAGGCAGAGAGGCAGGCAGGGGGGTGGGGGAAGCAGGCTCCCCGCTGAGCAGAGAGCCTGATGCGGGGCTCGATCCCAGAACCCTGCGATTGTGACCTGAGCTGAAGACAGAGGCCTTAACCCTCTGAGCCACCCAGGCGCCCCTCAGAATTCTCTTTCATCTCATTCTCTTCATCGTTCAAATTACGGTTCCTAGTTTCTCAAAGGCATCTCAACCTTTGCTGCTCCCACGGATCTGCATGTCTCTCAGAGATGAGTTAGTCATTTCTAACAACATGGTTTTTGGTTGTCAACTATGTGTGGATCACACATGGTTTATACATCCTCACATATGTTCCACACAGCGTCTAAGTCCATACAGTGGAATCTGCCTAGTATGTACCCAATACTAAGGTGAGTTTATGGCATCATTGACTCCAGGGCTTTGCTCCTGGGTTCCAAGAACCTAAAAAAGTCCTGAGCATACGTAAGTATGTACTAGCTAGCTAGGTTGTGTATTTCTGGTGACCCTGCATTCAGGAGGGTCAGTCTTACTTATTCTGTGCTACTGCACAACAAACAGAAGACTGGATTTACCTGAAGAACGGTCTTGAAACATGACATATGCATTTTACCATTGTTTTAAAACTGTGATTGGAAATTGTCATTTATGTTTTAAAGGTCCTCCTGGACCTCCTGGTGAAAAAGGAGACAGAGGTCCCGATGGAGCAAGTGGTCCACGAGGCATTCCAGGTGCAGTAGGTATGGAAATAATAACTACTTCATCATATCCTCCGGGGACCGGTAATACACATCCACATATGTGTGTAGGGGAATCCCTATCTGTTCGTCTCCTGTGTAGTGCATGTGTGTGAGTGCTGTGTGTGTGTGTGTGCTAAGGGGGAGAGTAAATGTTTTCCGGTGGCCTAAGCATTATCATGTACCGAATGTAACTGACTTTTGCTTTTTGAAGAATGTTAAAAGCTTTAGCCAAAACCACCACATGGGGTTTTTTCATATGTCTGGGGAGTGCTGTCTGTGATACTGATCGCACACAGTATATGGCAGCCCTAGCTTTAGGTCACACGAGAAGGAGAATATGAAGATCATTTTCACCCTGAATATATATGCATGACACACACACAAATGCACGTGTGTGTGTGCACGTGTGTCAAAGGAAATTGGATTATATTCCTTACCTAGACCTTAACTGGACTATATCTGCTTAAACCCACAGAATCTAAATGTAAATATTGATGAGAATACAGATGACTTTTATCTTTGCTGTCAGCTGCTCTGTTTCTTACTTAGAGCAAAATTGTCTTAAATTATTATCCTCCGTTGATGTTGTAATCTTGAAAGCAATATTTTGAGAGAAGATAATAGAAGACAGAAAAGGTGAAAGAGCACGAACTTTCCTTGCTCTCCCCGAAATAGAGGAGACAGTAGCAACAACATGATTGTCATGTTATTCTTGGCTAGAAATCAAATACCCACATGCACTTTGAAAGTGGGGAGTATACTGCGTGCCTTAAGTATAATTAGAATGGTTCGTGCTGCCCAAACGATGTCTAAATACCATGTACTTCATCCTATTAGTCCGTCTTTTGGTTATATAAAATGTTCTTCTTTCTGATCAATACATCGACTAGCCCAGCTTATATAGAAAAATAGTACTTAAAAATGAAAGACTCGAATTTGACACCTCTCTGACCTTGACAACATTATGCTTAAAAACCCAGTACATAGTTCACATTTAAAAAGATTTAAAATTATTTGACATAATATCTATACATCTATTTATATGATTATATATAACATATATAATCATGTGTGTGTGTGTGTGTGTGTGTGTGTGTGTGTGTGTGTGTGCATATATATGTATATCAGGTGGGTTACTGGTATGCCTTTGAAAATATTGCCAGGTAAGAGTCTTTATTCAGAAAAGTCTTTCTACTTGCCGAGCACTCAGGAGATCCTCACAACGGTGCACTCGTGTCATAGCCGGGGAAGTAACCAGCATTCTGTCAGCTGTCAGAGCTAATACCGTCAGAGGTCTGTCAACTCCTGCATTACCAACCGCGGTTGTCAGAGCTTTCTAACTCAACCACGGAAGTTCAGTCTAGGCGCCAATTTGCTGCACAAAGTTTCATCTTGGGAACAGCTTTGGCAACTGTTTCTGAACTATGGATGTGTAAAATAGAAAGAGGGATTTAAAAGATCCAGTGTTTGTTAATACCCTAAAGAGATCCCATTGCAAAGCTGCTTTGATTCCTTTTCGTGAGGGGTTAGTCTGTTGCCGTTGGTGCTGCTCGCTGGCACAAATCAGTGTTATGTGGTTTCTCATGTAAGAGTTAGATTTCGTTGTTGGGGAATAAATGGACTCTTAAATGAACAAGTTGCCATTTGGTGTAGGGCACTGCAGCAGAAGTAGCCAGGCTACCGGGCATCTCTCCTCGCGGAGTCTTCCCTGCTTAATTGCTGCATTCTGTTTTGTTCTCTGCCGGATTGCCTAATTGCCCAGTAGAAGTACTGGAATCAGGAAGTAAAGAGTATACGATGGGCAGTCATATTTCTACTTCCTGATTACAGAGAGTTCATTCAAATCCCACCTGTACTTCTAGCTGAGCTCATTAAACTCAGTTTGGCCAACTCAGAGACCCCAGATTCACAACCATGTTATGTAAACCTGAGAAACTTTTAAAGGATTATTCGAGTGTCCCTAAATGATTAATGCATTAAACATACTATAGCAGTTACTCAGGTACTGGGCTAGACATTCTGTTAAAATTTGTTTTTTCTCAAAAATAACATAATCAGGGTGCCTGGGTGGCTCAGTGGGTTAAAGCCTCTGCCTTTGGCTCGGGTCATGATCCCAGGGTCCTGGGATGGAGCCCCGCATCAGGCTCTCTGCTCAGCAGAGAGCCTGCTTCCTCCTCTCTCTCTCTTCCTGCCTCTCTGCCTACGTGTGATCTCTGTATGTCAAATAAATAAATAAAATCTTTTTTAAAAAATAAAATAAAAAATAACATAATCGAGAGGTGCTCAGTGGGTTAAAGCCTCTGCCTTTGCACCCAAGAATCCAACAATGCCCACAAACTATGTACATATCATTAAATAAAATTAAATTTAGCAGCCTTGACAAAAAGCTGGTGAAAGTAATGATTGTATCATGAAGAAGAAGGAGAAGGAGAATAATTAGAGGGGGAGGAAATCACTTACCATATGGCAGGCACTTTTCAAATGTTTCACACTTATTAACTCTCTTCACCGTCACATCAGACTGACGATTAGGGATAAAAAATGCACTTTTTTAGAGAAGCACAGGGAAGTTAAATGACTTGTCCAAGATAATCAGCAGCTGTAAATGGCAGAGCAAGTCTTTGAACCCAGAAGGCATGACTTCAGAGTGCCTGCCCTTCCCCAATCTGCTGCACCACAGAAAGAAACCTGAATAGAGAAGCCTACAAACCCAGGATATGGGACTAATTATCAGACCAGCTTTCCATAAACGGTTGACTCTCTCCGGTCTTCTATTTCTGCCTCTACAAGATGACAGATGACGTGTCAGGTTCCTGGAAACACTAACCTTCCATGACTGGGATTCTGTGTACTCAGGTTGCCTCTGGGTTAGCAGCAGGTGTCAGACCCTTTCCTCTTGCCACAGGTTATTGTAACTAATTGTCACTGGAAAGGTTCAGAGAATCTGGTCTCTGGGAATAAAGTTCAGTCATGGTACTTAACATTTAGGGGTCATATTTTCAAACATGGCTAAACTGGTCATACACCTCTGTAGGCCATACAGAGTCTGCCTAAACATCTCCCATAACAGATGTCTAGAGAGCAAGTGATTTCTGTGAAAGTATCACATGTACCTCATTTACAGACTCATTTGTCTGCCCACTGACAATGTGACATAATTCCTAGTTGAGCAGCTGTATCCCGAGTATCCCTGTGATGTACTCAGGAAGCCATCTTGGGGGGGGGGGTTCTTCCCAATCCCCCTCTCTTAAGCAAGGCATCCTCTATTGCATTTCTCTTTTTTTCTAAAATTATCATTTCCAAAATTACCTTCCTTCTTTATTTGTTCACTTTTTTGCTATGTGTCTCCACACTGGAAGATCTATTCAGATAAGGACCTTTGTCATTCCAGGAATGAACAGGGACTGGCATAGGTGTGCTCAGTGCATTTTTGTTGAATTAATGGAACAAATGGTAAAAATGGATGTCACCAGTGAGTGACACTCTATAAAGAGTTGGGAATGTTCTAAGATTAAAAAAAAAATAAGAGAATATAAAGATGATGTTTTTATATGTAAACTTGAGTGACAGATCTTAATAACTTTGAGTACAGAGGTCAGACTGTCTTGCTTGGATAATGAAGAAAGAAAGAGTGTTACAATCAGTCAGCCTGTCTTGAGAAGTGATGTTAGTTCTTTTTTAGGTTGTATGCTATGAAGTCCAGCTAATAGATATAATAAGGGGGAGTGTGTGTGTCTGTGTATATGTGTGTGTGTGTATGTTTATGTGTTTTCAGTATATGAATCTATCTATGGATGATATACAGATGTATTGTTATACATATGTAGATATCTACATTTGTATTTTTAATACATATATATGGTTCATGAATATACATACATATACATAAAGTAATATGAATTGAAAAATTAAATTCAATTGAGATAGCCTAATTTTAGTAATATTTCTAAACATAATTTATCATTTTATTGCTTTGGATCTCAGCTTAATATCTGTTGGAATCAAAGTTTAGACTGGGTTGAATAATATTTCTTAACAATTTAAAATATACCTAACATTTCTTAGAGAATAGTTAGCACAATTTAACTGTCTATATGAATATACCTCAAGAAAAGATTTTTTCTTTTTTTTTATTCAATTAATATGTATAAGCCCTGCCTCCTGGAACTTTATGAACTAATGACAATATATTAAAAGATTGATATTAGAAAAAGATGCGTAATTTTTAAATTTTTCATAAAGTGCCTCCCAAGGAATTAACTGAAAATTGAATTAATGGGATCTCTGTGAACTGACAATAACATCTAAAATGAGATTTTTTTTTTTATAATAGTTTATTTCAAACTGCTGGGCTTCAGGATGAAATATGTTATTCTAGGGAAAAAACACTTTTATATGCAGTTTTCATGGTCACCACAGTAACTGGGGGAGGGGGAGAAAGGCTGCTTTCATTTTAGCACATAAAACCTGGGTTTGTATATTTATATAATATATACCCATAAATGAATCTTCATATACTATATGTACATACACACATTTATATATATATATATATATATAGTTACATTACTGTTTAGGATTATAGTAGAATATGTAAAGTCACATTCATAGAAAAAAGATTAATATATTCCAGAATTTGGACCCAAATTTTATATATATATATACATATATATATATATATATATATGTATATATATATATATTGCTTGAGTTTTGCTTTCTTGGGAATAAATTTTAAGAGTTCAGTTTCTGCCTTGTACATTTCGAAGTTACCATTTCAGCTACAGCGAAATCCTGCCATTTGAGGATTCCCAATTGAACTGCATAAGCCTTCCAGTCAAAACTCCCAAGATTAAAAAAAAAAAACAAAAAACCTCCCAAGGTTTTCCTTTTCTCATATGTTCTTATTTGTAAGAGCAGTATATTGTTTATTGAATATCTACCTTGTACTAAGTGCACTAATGTTTCTACCAATTGCTTGTATTATTTATCAGTGTCACACATGAAATTTTGGGAGGGAATACTATCCCATCATTTGAAGATTTGCCTATTGCATATTCAAAACTAAATTGTTTCATTATACTCACAAATCTATATGAAAAATGAATTATCACTGCTGTATTTTTCTTTGTGAACCATGTAGGTCCTCCAGGTCTTAAAGGTGATCGGGGAGCAGTTGGCTTTCCTGGACCTCGAGGATTCCCAGGGCCACCAGGGAAGACTGGAAGGACAGGTATTGTGATAACATACATTTTCTTTGTATACCAAAAGCAATGGCCATCCTAGTAGGAATAGTAGACTCACATGAAGTTTATTTGGGGTCTGAAACATTTTGAAACTAATTTTTCTCTACCTGAGGAAAGTTTCTATGCCCTAAAGGAAAATAGTCTTTAAGAAAGAAAGAAAAAAAAAAAAAAAACTATAGGGGATTTATAAACTCTACCCAGCCATAAATCACATGAAGAATGGTGTCTATCTTAGAACAAAGAGAATGGAAAGCCTAGCAAAGAAAAACAAGCAAAGTATAAATACCCTTTTAACCAAAACTGGCCAAACCCTGGAAAGTTATAGTTAGCAATCTACAGATAGGTCAGAAATCCTATTCTGTGCAAGATAAACTAACTGCTGTTATGTATTAGTTCTTAATAAACTACATTGTTCAAGCTCTTTAAAATTTATATGTGATGACATTTTTTCTACTGCTTAGGAAAAGGAAGTAGCCTACACTTGAACTGTAAAATTTGCGTAAAAATTTTAAAAAAAGAGACAAGCTTACTGTTTCCTAATTTCAAAGTAAATGATGACTGAGAGAACAGGATCCTTATCATTGAGGTGTTTTTTAAAAACAGTTTTTGTATTTTAGACTAGTTTTAGGTTTAAAGAAAAATTGCATAGAAAATACAGAGTTCTCATAAACCCACATCCAGTTTCCCTGTTAACGTCATTAACATGGTGTATTTGTAATAATTGATGAACCAATATTGATACACTATAAGTAATTTAAGTCCACAGTGTAGAATTCACATTCAGTTTTATACATTCTGTGGATGTTAACAGCTGTGTAACGACACATATCCACCACTGGAGTACTATACAGAGAACTTTCACTTCCGTAAAGATCCCCAGTCGTCTACCTACTCATCACCACCATACTCCTTCTCAACTTGGTACAACCACTAATGTTTTGATGCTCTCTGTAGTTTTGCCTTTTCCAGAATGTCATGTAGTTGAAATCCTACCGAATGTAATGGTTTCAGATTGGCTTATTCCATTGAGCAGAATGCATTTAAACTTCTCCATATCTTTTGGTGGCCTGATAGCTCATTTACTTATAATGGTCCGTATATTGTAATGTATGGATATACCACGGTTTGTTTATCCACTCACCTATTTGAAGGACATCTTGGTACTTCCAGGTTTGGGCAATCATGAATAAAGCTGGCGACATGAGTTGACCTATAAGTTTCATTGCTGTGTCTCATGGTAAACCTGTGTTTAATTTTGTAAGAAGCCACCAGAGTGTCTTCCAAAGTGCCGGAGCCATTTTGCCTTCCCACAAGCAGTGAATGAAAGTTCTTATTGTCACACATCCATCAGTGTTTTGGATTTTAGCAATTTTAATAGGTGTGTAGAGGTATTTTTGATAGTATCAGTGTTGATGGACTGTGTCAATGGCAGTTGCGCTTGGAGAAAAATCAGCTAGCCACAAATAAGCAAGCTACAATCAGACCCAGTTACCTGAACTGAATGGTAAATTTATATACCAACTCTCTCTAAAACTGACTAGCTTTAATCAGGCCTTTTTTGGCAAAATGGAAAGAAGCGTTCATTTGTTAATTTGTTTGAAATTATCTACATCCTTCACAAATTGCTGAATTTCCTAAATGGGCAATTTGTGTGCAATAGATACATATATTTAAAAACCCTGAATTTGACAAAATTGCAAAGCTACTTATAGTTTCCAAGATAATTCAAAATAATTCCATGAAGTGAGAAAACATATTTTATCTGTATTCTAAGTTTAAAGCTAAAATGGCATATCCATCTATTATCTCTCTCATATAGGTAGTCATTTATTATCTCTTGCAAAATCATGGTAAGATTTTGTTCGGGACTCTTTCTGGTACAGTCTATTTGTAACTTTCTATTTACATTAAATCATAAGGGGTATCTTCATAAATGAATATCACGAGGCACTCTGAGTAAGTCAGAGTTACTAGTCTGGCTTTCTGGAAAGTCTACCTAAGAAGTGGAAACATAGCAAAAAATTTAAGAATGTTAAGAAGGCCTCACTCCTTCTCACAACCATCTGTCTGTTAAATATGACCTTCCTACGTGGTCACTGACAACGTTAAGAATAATCCACAGAAGGGCACCTGGGTGGCTCAGTGGGTTAGGCCTCTGCCTTCAGCTCAGGTCATGGTCTCAGGGTCCTGGGATCGAGTCCCGCATTGGGCTCTCTGCTCAGCAGGGAGCCTACTTCCTCCTTTCAATTTCAATTTCAATTTCAAATTTCCAAGTGTCCTCTGTGAGGAGATCTCTGAATCTGGCTAGAGTGACATAAAACATTTGTATTTATTGATAAGAAGAAAAGTTTCATTTTATTATATTTTAAAAAGTGGTATAAGATAAAAGAGCAAAAATTTTTTTTAAAAAACGATTTTTTTATTTGTCATAGGATCCTAGAGCTATCAGGATTTAAGTGAGTCATTCACTCTGTGCCCTGGCTTGAGCAAGCTTTTCTATTCTGAAACTATCCCAAACCAGTTGTGGTATAAAAAGACTCCCAAGAATGATGTACAACTTCTTCCTTTTTACTAAATGATGCTAAAATGTTCAAATTAAGCTCATTTATTACCTTATCTCTTCTGAGAAGAATTAGAACTGATCATTACACCCTTTTAAATCCCCCCCTCCCAATTTTTGTTTAATATCTTAGTCTTTTTCCTCTTGGGAATCTGAAAGTTAGGTACTATCTCCCAAAAGTATATCATCAAAAAAATAGGAAGGGTTTTGAGTACTTTTGTAAATTTATGACTTTTTTGCCAATTTCACATTACCTGCAATGACTGAATCACAATTAAAAAGTGAATACAATGATGTACAGTGTAATAATATCTGCAAAACGATCAAAGGCATTCTCTCCATCATACTCTGATAAGGAATGGTTGGCATTTCATGAAATCTTCACAATAAAATTTTAATTGGAAAAAACCTACACTTTTTAAGTGCTCAATCTCAGTTCTCGTGTTACTTATCAGCATAATTTTATATTTTTAATTTGATAATTGGGGATCAAAAAATCTTTAAATCATAAATAAAAACAAATGTTCCCAAAGACAGATGAAGACAGAATAAACTAAATTAGGGAAAGAAACAAAAACAAAATTCAAATAAAGATTAAAACTTTATAGTAAAATTAAAAGTAATTGTGCCATAAAAAGTGAACAGAGATGACAACGTCCCTCTCATTCACCAAGACTAAAACCAGAGAGAGACCATTCTAGCTAAGCTTTGGGAGATGTAAAACTATACCATCTCTTCTAGTCATCTCTTCATGGACAAGATGCTTTATAAATATTGTTGCTAATTTAGGAGAACTCTCCAGTTGAGGGTGTTGTTTTCTCATTTGATGGAAAAATAAGCTTTTAGTTCAGGAAGGTTTGAAAATTTGTTTTGAGCCACATACTTGGTAAGTAACAGAGCAAAAGAATTCAAATAGAGATTTCTAAAATTGATGTTATCTACTTTTACAAAGCCATGGGTTTTAAACTATGCCCTGTTAGCTCTTGGATGAAAATGCAGAGGGTCTTAATTTTGTTGGGGGAAATCAAAAACATTAACAAAGATTCTGGCTTAAGAGGTACTCGGATCAGCCCCATGTATATGCCGAGAAGGTGGTTACCTGCAAGGTAAATATTTGAGGAATGTTAGAAGAAGAATCAATACACGAGAACAGCCCCACTCTCAGGAGATGACATCTTTACCATTTAAATCTCTTCTTGGTACTAAAACATGATCTTCTGGGTGTACCTTTGAAAGTGGAGCTGTGGATAAATCGTCACCAATAGCAAAGATCCAGGTCTTAACAGTGTTTCCGGTACCTATCTGAAGTCCTGACCCTCATATAAAAGGATAGCATTTGGGGGCACCTGTGGGGCTCAGTTGGTTAAGCGTCTGCTTTCCGCTTATGGTCTGGGATTCAGCCCAGCATGGCTCCCCCTGCTCAGAGGGGGGCCTGCTTCTCCCTCTCCCGCTGCCTGTTGCTCTTCCTGCTTGTGCTCTCCATTTCTCTGTCAAATAAATAAAGTCTTTAAAAAAATAAATGAATAAAGGAGAGCATTTGTACCACACCCTTCTGTAAACAGATGGGGTTTTCAAAGCCAAAGAATGTAGCCTATGGGCTTAGATGCCCTTGAGACCTTCCAAGCTTCCTCCAGGATGAGGTCATCAAGATCTTAGCATTCCAGAAATTCATTCACAGCCCATCTTTGGGATTCTCCCCTCTAAAGAAATGGAAAACCAGATAAAGTATAATGGGAAATACAGAATCAAGGTTTCAGATGAGATGCAGGAAACAAAGCTTCCTGGGGGAGGGAGAAGAACAAAGTTAAAGGAAGAAGAAAAACAAGATGAATAAGCCCAAAAAGTGCCTACCTCAATTTTGGTCTGCATTAGGAAAATGGGATATCTAATGCCTTTGTAAATAATTTGAGCTAATGGATGTAAGGGACCTACCCAGAACAGCGACAGGTTTCTCATAGGACTTTAAATTGACAGCCATTACATCTGAAACTAATGATACACTATCTGTTAACTAAGTGAATTTAAATAAGTTAAAAAGTTTTTTCAATAGTGAAAATAAGATGATAGCCGTTGTTATTATTATTATCAACATCAATATTATTACACTTGAATATTTACAGGTTGTGGTAAGTTGATTCTAGGTTACCTTGTGATTGATGCTCTGTCTACATTTAAAGCAATTCATTTTTGTCTCCATTTACAGCAATTAATTTTTTAAATAATTAAATTGTCTTAATTAAAAAAAAAATCGTTGCTTTTTTGTTTGTTTGTTTTCAAGGAAATCCTGGACCCAAAGGCCAGAAGGGGGACAAAGGGAGTGGAAGCATACTAAGTAAGTTTATGGGTCCTTGTTTTTATGTGTGCCTTGTCGTCAACACACTTGCCATCATAGTGGTCTGGGCTCAAGGCGAATGTGGGGAACTTCAGCATCGACCCAGAGAGTTTCTGTGGAAGTCAGCCACAGTTTTCTCCAAAAAAGCATGCTAATTGGAGTAAAACAAATAGATTAAATTATACAACTCTGAGTCTCATGACCCATTTGTATTTTGTTTTCATGATGAGCACAGTTTTCTAAAAATTCCACATAGAAAATTGTTCCATTTTCAAGCTACTTTCAGTCCGCTGAAGGAAAATCAAGTTTATGAATAGAAACAATTATATCCTCCTTACCTACTGACTGAGGAACTGAAAGGCTCTGGCTAGGAATTTGGACAATCTGAAGAACCCCGGCCAACCAATTCTCTGATGCCTGGGGTTTTTGTGTTTTGCTTTGTTATACTAAAAACTTGAAAAGTTATGTTCTATATCCTAGGCCTTCAAAATTGCAACAGAATAGATTTGACACAGGGAACTCTGTTGATGGGATGCTGACCTCATACACCGGCCCTTAAAAACAAAATATTAGATGAGATGTCTTTACCATGCCATGCTCTAAGTCAGTTGTTGTGTGTCTAGGCTGAATCCACACAGATCAAGGGAAAGGATTATGAAAAGGAACCGAGAAATCCCCCCTCCCCTGTTCCCAGTAGGAGCTGTGTATGATGTGTGTGTGTGGGTGTCTGTGGGGATAGCAGCCGCTACACACACACACACACCGTGATGAAAATCTCTACCCAAACAGGGTCTGCTTTAGATAGATTATAGCTAATCCTTTAATGTACCAAAACTCTAGCATTTTTTAGTTGTAGTTATTATTTTAAAAATAGAGTACCTATTATTTTCACCTGTGCTGTGTATGGATAGGGCCCTTAGACAATTCAGGATCACCACAGTGAATGCCAGCCATTCAGGTATATAATGTAACTACCTGATGCTTTTTACAATTGTTGCATTGTTGATGTCGCTTCCCCCTGAATTGACAACATTGAATATTGTGTATCTCCTCACAGTGCTTTAGCGTCATTCCGTGATTATTAGTGTTGTTACTATTATAGTAAGATAATGGAAACATTAGTAGACCTTTCATCCTTTGTGTCCATTTCTTCTTTAATGTGCTAACTTTTGTCTAGTGTAATACTTTCTGCCCTACCTAGACGCCTTTCTCCATGTCACTCTAGTTATTTTCACTTGAGCTCCTTGTGTAACTCTTTTCCCTAGCTTCCTGTTTATCTGTCTTTATCTCGGCCTTTATCTTTTTCTCTTTTTGCTGAGACTTTCCCGAGCTACTTATCCTTGACTCTGGGTAAGCTTGGCAGGTAAAGAACTTCTCTGTTTTGCAGTCTTTAAACCAAACACCCACCCAGTCTTCTGGTACCTGAGGTTACCAAATGCTTTGAACACTTTTTTTTTTTTTTTTTTTTTGGATCTGTTCAGAAATGGTTTCAGTTATAGCTATTTTCACGGCTCTTTTGAACTTTATGCTCACACTTTGTGAAAGCAACAATATATTTCTGTGTATAAATGTGTTTATGGCCTCCAGATTTCCCTCCATGCACCGCCCCCATAGAGTAGATATAACTCCATTATGTTTCAAAAAGAAAGAATCATAGACACAAACATCTGTACAGTATGTTCTGCTTTTACGGCACTGAGGTTAACGTGTCGTCACTTGCCCATGTCAGGACATGTGGCTCTGGCTCTTCTCCCTCAGTGACTGTGCAGTACGCCATCATATCGCTAGCCCGTAATACATCATTCTGTTCCCTAGTCATGAACACTTGATGATTTTTGTTGGCCATGGTTTGGCTTTAATAAGCAGTGCTCCATTCAGCAGTCTCATACATGACCTTGTGGAACCATTTTATAATAGAAAATTTACTAGGAGTAGAACAAATCAATGGTTCAAAGGTGATGTGCATTTCACAAGTTGATGGTTTCTTGTGAATGACTCCAGAAAGGCTATACCAATGTATTGTGCATGAAAGTGCCTGATTCTCTCCATCTTCAGTTAGTTCTGATAAATAATTAATATGGAGTTATTTTAATATATATTTTTAATATTTTTATATTTAAATATAAAAAGAATAATCACTGATTTCCTCTTTTACATCCGTGTCAGGACCGGTACAACTCCGTGATCGTATGTGGGCAGGGCCCTTTTAAGATCAGGTGGGTTGGGCAAGACACCTCTGCTACCATCTCATTAAAAGGCCCTTCACCTCCGGACAAGTCATCAGCACAACTGACTCCAAGATCCCTTTGTGGCTCCTCCAAATGACTTTGGTTCCTGTGTGGTGTGCAACTTCCACATGGCTTTCTCTGGCCCTTTGTGCTCTTTGGGCCTCTGTTTCCATGTTCCTACCTCTCCCCACTCCAGCACGCCATGATCACCACCACCTTGTAGCACCTTTAGCTGGAATGCCTCCCATGTACTGACTGGCGGGCTTCTCATGCTAGTTCTCAGAGCCAGGCTAGAAGCCCTCTGCCATTCACTCGCTTCATGTCTTTCTGAACCCAGTTTAACCCATTGGGTTCTAGGAGACATGGCTACTGATTCTAGGTGGGTTCTTGACATTCAAAAACAGTACTCTCAGTAACTGATAGAGATACATAAAAGAAAATGCATTTGTTAATTCACTCATTCATTCATTTATGTTCATCGCGTACTTCCTGGAGCTGGACACAGGAACTAATAAGATGACTGTAGCTTCTCATCTTACAGAGCTAATTGTCCCTGGAAGCCCTAGACATGTAAACGGGCAATTCTGCAATACAGCAGAACTATTTGAGGGGAGGAATGGGGCTCTACAGGTGTTCAGAGGAGATGGAGATTATTAAATTCCTTAAAATATTAAAAAGTAAATTGATTTTGATTATTGATTAGCTTAGTTTACTTTCTTATCTTCTTATTCTACAAATTACATCTTTTTTCCCTCCCAGTTTATAGTGAAGTAAAGTGGAGCTTAGACAGTTTATTGAACACATTTAGACCAAAAAAACAGAACTTGTTTCCTTAAATGACCTGGCTATCTCAAGCAAGAATATTTTGGTCATGAAAAAATAATGCTGAAATGTTTTGTTCTAAAAAGCCTCTTGTACGACTACACTTTAAATATTAATTATAGATCCTGAAGATGAAGAAATATTTCAGTAGACCTGGAGATATTTTGTGTGGGTGAAGAAAGGGCTAAAAATGAGAAAGGGGAAAAGGTAAGAAAAGACAGCCCCCCCCCCCAAAAAAAAAGGAACAGGGAAGATATAGTGTAGTGTGATATGTGTGTAGGTCTCTGTATTAATTAATTAACAGATCACATTTTCACACCTTTCATTTCTTTCAAAGTTTACAAATAGTCCCGAGCTTCACAGTCTTGAGTTTCTAGTAAATTCTAAGTCGTGTGTCTGTGTGTGTCTCAGCCCTTCCATTGCCTCTCCTGTAAAATGGACATCGTAACACCTACCTCACAGGGTTGTTGTGAGGATCACAGAAGGTATTGTGTGGGCAGAGATGCTCTGTAAAACCATTTATAAAGTGCTTTAAACACATAAGTTATGCTTCGCAATGGTCTCTCTGAGCTGGAACCACTCTTCCCTCCTGGTATCATGCAGACATGTAAAATCTGTAATCAGAGCAGGGGGGAAAGCAAAATGAAAATGCGAGAAGCCAAATAAATGTCACCGACGAAAAGAGAGATGCTAGAGAATAAGATAAGATTTTACCTTAGATAGAGCAACGCCAGTGTGACCAGATCGCAAATCAGTGAGTTTGTCTGAGCCGCGCCAGAGAATGTAAGTTATAAATAAAGAAGTAACTCAACAGAGTGCGTGCCAGAGGCCAGAAGCTGTCACCAGAGGTCAGAACAAAATGTCAGCCTCATAAAACAGGAGTCCAGGCTCTGAAGAATGAAGCAAGAGCCCAAGACTGCGCTGAAAAAACTCCAACAAAGGTTGAAATGAATTAGTTTCAGGGGTGCTCTGGGTCTGTACCTCCAAGATATCAGAGTCTCCAAGAAAAAAAATAAATTAATCTAAAAAAAGGAAGTAGAAGAATCAGCCAGGCTTCAGATGGTCATTATCAGAAAACCGGCAATGTTGACTGGCCTGTGAATGCAAACATGTGGAGACGAGTTGGATCTCTTTGTCCATAGTTTAATCAGGTGTGACTTCTCACCCTGCTCTGCATTGGGGGAACAGCGAAAACCCAGGGAGCCTTTTCTCTTGCCAGCAGGCCGCAGCATGACCCTGATCGCAGAGATCGTGAGAGGCAATCCAGGGGACTCGGTTCACAAGGTGTCTGATACCCCAGACCACAGATGATGGGAGAAGGGCTTCTCTTCTCTCTCTAGACAGAAACAGATGCTGAATGCCCAGTTCAAATGCACAAGTTAGACCAGCGTGAGTAATGTGCGGTGGAGAGAAGTGTGCCCCAGGCTCACATGCTTGTCTCAAGGGTTCATCTGTTCTCACCCAACTTGGAAGGGAAGGTGTTTCAGTCACGCAGAAACAATTCCTGCTGTGCAACTCAACACTGTGTGTGAGGCTCTGTCCTACACATACCAATCCGCAATGTGTCATTGGTTAGTATGTCTTCCTGTGCGGTGTTCATGCCGATAATTAGGATGTGAATTTAAAGGGTCTTATTTCGAAACTCATACCGTGATATGAAGTATCAGTTTGTCTTCCAGTTGATTTCTGCTGAGGACTCAGCACAATCTTAAGTGATTTCTGGTCTTCCTCAAAGCATTCAGTGACCAAAGTCAAACCTTCTCCTCCAAACACTAAATAATTACAACAGTGAACGCTTAGAGAACACTGGCTGTGCACCCAGAGCTTTTGACATGTTCTCCCATTTAAACCTCAGAAGAGACTTCGAGGTAGGTACTGTGATTATTCACATTTTTTAGGTTGGAAACTGAAGCGTTGTTGATAAATGGAAGAGCAGTAATTCAAAGCTAGATGTGTGCATTTCCAAAGGCCCCGTTTATAACTCGGGCTCCATTCAACAACCCCCACACTAGTTTTATGTCTTTTTACATGTCAATGCCACAAATACACAGCATGAAGATTGTGCAAAAAGAAGGAAGAGAAAGGTTTTTTTGAAGATTTTGTTTGAGAGAGAGCACAAGCAGGGGGAGCAGCAGGCAGAGGGAGAAGCAGGTTCCCGGCTGAGCAGGGAGTCCCATGCAGGACTGGATCCCAGGAGCCTGGGATCATGACCTCTGCCAAAGGCAGACACTTTTGGCATCTGAGCCAAAAAGCCAACTGAGCCACCCAGGTGCCCCGAGAAAGAGATTTATAATAAGCAATTTGGTTTTCTAGAATGGGCCTATAATTTCAAGACACTAAGGAGATGAAAATTCTTACAGTGTGACTTCCGGAATTTCAAATTCCCAAACAAGTGTTCTTGGTCCATATTTGTTGATGTTTCCACCTTCACGTGGAATCTTGTATCCCTCGATCTATGATTCAGAAAGATCGTTTCCCTGGACTACCCGCAAAACAGGGGTATCCATAGTAGGAGTCATTTACATGTGACACCAGAGGCAGGAGCTACCCCTTAACATCCGTTCTTGTTTTCAGTGCCTGGCTCAATTTTAACAATTGAGAATGAGGTTTGGTTGCTTTGATGTTCCTCTTCTGTTATTGAGTCTTGTTTTAACTCCTCACCGATGCTTCTCGGCAGCCCACTTTAGGACCGAGCGGAGTATCCGAGAGTATCCCGGAGCCCTTGGCTGCAGGTGACTTAGTTAAGTGCTGCGGGTTTTAGACAGTGCGTGCTGTTCAAAGCTTTAAGTGAGTGCACGCATTGTTGCTGAAACACAGAGCGTTCCATCAACGCAATAGATAGGAATAACTCATATGTCTTATAAACTGAAATAGCGCTTTAAATGAGGAATGGATCCCGCAGTCAGCATTTTGCCCTGATGAGTCCCTTTCCCAGCTGACTCACACAGCCCGACTCCTACCGGAACCAATCAGAAGGAAAGAAAAAAAGAAAAATCAGTACAGCTCCAGCTCGGTCTTTTGCACCAGCAAAATATGAAATTCGTCCCATTATAGGCTGGAATGCAGGTGAAATAGACCCAACATGGCACTTCCCACCATCCACAACCTCAGAGGATGAAATGGCTTTCCTGCTGCTCTTCAGAGAACTGGGTCCTGGCTTCCCACTCTGCAGCCAACATAGTCTTACACCAACACAAGCACTGCCCGAGTCGGGGTTCACAACCAATACTCGCCCCTGCCCCACCCTTACCCTAGCTTCTTTGGAAATGCATTGTCCTGCAGTGAGCATCTCAACACCAAAGTCACTAGAACCAGTTACTTGCATACCAAGTGTCCAAGAACTATCTCCCTTTTTGCTGTAACCTACAGACTTGCCCCTGTCCTGGGGTTCTCCAGTTACTTCCTTTCCCAACTTCCCCTGAATTACTCATGTCTGTTTGATCCACTCACTGCCAAGTGGAACATCTGAATCCCAGCAGCCTTTCAGATGCTCTTAAGGGAACTGGTTAAAGGAATCCTAATGCTAATTCTTTACCAAAATGGAAAACACGCCTCAGCCTAATGAAATTTTGTGTGATTCTGGTTTCTCATTTCCCAGAAATAGTCAAAGGTAAATTCTTTTACCTGAATACCAGTGTTTGTTTCTGTACACAATATTTTTACCAAACTCTGCATGGTTTATGGGCATAATTCATTTGTTCCCTATAAAATGATTATCTGTTCTATTCCAAAACATCTTCCATGCCAAAGTGTCCTGTTACATTCCCCTGTTATAATCTCTTACCTATTCTATCACCTATACCTAGAAACACTTTCTATACCAAAAAAATGTATCATATTAATCACAAAAGGTAGCCAAATGAATAATTATTACTATATTGAGACATCTAGTAGGTCCTCAGTAAACACTTTTGTAGTTTTTTAAATAAGAATTAGAACTTGTCGGGTGCCTGGGTGGCTCAGTTGGTTAAGCGTCTGCCTTCGGCTCAGGTCTTGATCTCAGGGTCCTGGGATAGAACCCCACATCGGGCTCTCTGTTCATGTGCGTTTTTTTTTTTTTTCTCTCTCTCTCAAATAAAATCTTTTTTTTTTTTTAAGATTTTATTTATTTATTTGACAGACAGATTTCAAGTAGGCAGAGAGGCAGACAGAGAGAGGAGGAGGAAGCAGGCTCCCCGCTGAGCAGAGAACCCGATGCGGGGCTCGATCCCAGAACCCTGGGATCATGACCTGAGCCAAAGGCAGAGGCTTTAACCCACTGAGCCACCCAGGCGCCCCTCAAATAAAATCTTGAAAATAAGAATTAGAAGTTCTAAGCCATTAAAGTAGGCCTTTCAGTGACAAAGTGAATATTTTTGTTAAAGAAAGATTTTTTTTTTTATTACCATGTTCAGATCATGACATAACAGGAATGGATGCTTGGTTCTCATTTATGAATTAAAGAAAAAGCTGTATTTTCAAATTTATACCCATCGAGGTACTCTATTTCTTATTTCGTTTGCAACTAGTCAAAAATACAAAACAGAGAAAAAAAGAAAAGACAAGAGTGTTCGGCTGCTAGGGGCTGCCAGAACAAAGACTGGGTGACGTAAACAACACAAGTCTATTCCCTCAGAGTTCTGAACGTTGAAATCCAAGATCCAGGTGCCCTCAGGACACTAGCCCTGTAGAATTAGGGCCCCACCCAAATGGCCTCAGGGAACCTTAATATATTTCCTTAGAGGCCCTATCTCTAGATGCAGTCGCCCTGGGTGTTAGGACTTCCACGGATGCATTTTGGGGGGATATAATTCAGCCTGTAACAGGAAGGATCCAGAACCGCTATCCCTCCCTGTGTGGGGGCAGTCTCCTGTCTGAGTCTTTGCTCTGCAGGCCTGGAACTTTCAGAATGAGGAAGATCTGCTTCAGGCGTCTCTGCCTCTCTCTCTGCCAACCAGTTCTCCAGGCCTAAATTGTATCATAAATAAATTTGAGACATTGTGCTGTTTTTGTAGTTATGAAAGCAATTTGACTTTTGTTTGTTCTTGTCAGTATTTTGTTTTCACATTTCAGGGATGTTCTTTTACATTATGGAATCCATAAAATTATAAAAATTGTGAGGCTAATGCTGTTTAAGTATTCAGTAACCAGTGGTGACTAGATTAACAAGAAACCAAATGACCTGGGAAGCTACTTCTAATGTTTATTTATTTATATATTTATTTATTTATATAAATTTTTCAGATTTTATTTCTTTGTTTATTTGACAGAGAGAGAGAGACCACAAGTAGGCAGAGCAGCAGGCGGTGGGGGGGCATGGGGGAAGCAGGCTCCCCGCTGAGCAAGGAGCCAGATATGGGGCTCAATCTCAGGACCCTGAGATCATGACCCGAGCGGAAGACAGAGGCTTACCCCACTGAGCCACCCAGGTGCCCCTATTTATTTATATTTAAAGATTTCATTTATTTATTTGACAGAGCACAAGCTGGGGTAGTAGGAGAGGGAAAAGCAGGCTCCCCCCTGAGCAGGGAGCCCACAGGACCCTGGGATCATGACCTGACCGAAGGCAGACACTCAATTGACTGAGTCACCCAGGTGTCCCACTTCCAATATTTATTGTCAAATAATCACCATCTGTGTATTTGTAAGAATTTTTTAAGTAGAAAGAAATGAAAACCTGCTTAATTAAGACATAGAATCTACTGATTCACATAATTAAGAATTCCAAGAGATGGTTTTGCTTCGGGCATGGTGGGATCCAGGAGTTCAAACTAAGTCATTTAGACTTAGTATCTCTCTCCCTTTCTCTCTCTCTCTCCCCCTCTATGTATATATGTGTATGTGTGTATATATATATATTGTATATATATATATATAAATTCATAGTTGATTAGGCTTTTGCTCTAGTGTGTAATCTTCACATTAGCCACATCGGAGAAAGAATGCCACCTTCTTTCCTTCAGAAGAGCTCTTGTTGCCTCTGTTTGGATACTGAATTTTCCCTTGAAACCACCGTAGCATTCAGAGAATGGGCACACTCGCTACCCAACCAGGTAGGGCCAATAGCAAGTGATGGCTTGGTCAGGATCCCCCTTCAGAATCTCAGAGTATAGGGGAAAAGGCCCTGAAAATGTGGACCAACCTAACTTTGCTATTACATACTGTTCAATAGCACTCTTGTTAAGTGCTGAGTGCCTATCGGACATCAACATATTAGGTCAATTCCTCCATAATGCGAGAGGTTTAGAACTGTCTTCAGTAACCACACCGTGTTCTTGTATCATTCCCCCAGTAGTTCTCAGGCTCTGGTGAGCATCAGAACGACCTCTAAGGCTTCTATCATATACGATGCCTGGACCCAACGTACATAGATGCTTATTTCAGGGCCTTGGGTTTGGACCAGTATGTTGTGATTTCCAAAAACTCTCCTTGGAATTCCGAAGCACAAGTTGTTGAAACTTTCTTCTTTAATACTGGAGAGATACTTTAGGGCTACCCTTTCCCAAGCACTAGGCCAGAAATCTGAATTTTTAAGAAATGGTAACACTGGTAACACTAATGTCTGCAGTGCAAAGAGTGACCCTTCTGGGCCAGGGCTCTGCAGGGCATTTCATGGGGTCTCCTTCACTTCACAAGAAACCTATTGCTCTGCTGTTTTTTCCCCTGAGGATTTAGAACATGAAGTAATCTGTGCAAAATCACACAGCTAGTATTTATGGGGAGGAATCCGAATCTTGGTTTATCTCATTTTTTAAACTCTATCACATTATATTGCATCTTGATTTTTTTTTAAATGATTTTACCTATTTATTTGACAGACAGAGATCACAAGCAGGCAGAGAGGCAGGCAGAGAGAGAGGGAGGAAGCAGGCTCCCTGCTGAGCAGAGAGCCCGATGCAGGGCTCGATCCCAGGACCTGAGATCATGACCTGAGCTGAAGGCAGAGGCTCTAACCCACTGAGCCATCCAGGCACCCCTGCATCTTGATTTTTTTAAAGATTTTTATTTATTTGAGAGAGCAAGAGACAGAGAGAGAGAGAGTACAAAATGGGGGAAGGTCAGGTGGAGAAGCAGACTCCCCGCTGAGCAGGGAGCCTGATGTGGGACTAGAACCTGGGACTCCCAAGATCATGACCAGTCGCCCAACCAGCTGAGCCACTCAGGCACCCTGTAACTTGACTTTCTTTCTCAAACCTCTTCAAAGTACATTCATGGACCAAAACAGTTCTCACAAATGTTCTGAGGTGATTACAAAAGATGTTAGAACATATGAAGAAATACAAATCGTCTAAGGTCATAAAGGAAGTTTGTAGCACAACTGAGACTAGGGCCCTGGTCTCCTGGCTTCTCACGTAGAGAAGCATCCTGTTTCCTATACAGACCATGCCCCTTCTCTGGTGAATAAGCACTGGGACCCTCTCTTTTGAAACAAAGCATTTAGTACCGCAACCTGAGAACCCACACTTGACAGTAGTTTTTTTTTTTTTCCTGCTTTTCTTTCTGAAACAAAATTTGCTACCCCGTAATTTTTTCTTCTTCTACTTTGATGACACTAAAACAGCCAAAATTTAAGCTAAGCAAATGGAAATAATGTTTCCTGAAGGAGAGAGAAACCACCGATTTGGGGGTTTTTTGAGGCATCAAATGGTCTGTGTTTAAATACCTGTGGACACAGCTGTTGGACAGAAATCATGGTCTTTCCTGTCAAATGATGAGGGAATGAAAATTTTTTTTATTTTTTATTTATTTCTTATTTTTTATAAACATATAATGTATTTTTATCCCCAGGGGTACAGGTCTGTGAATCGCCAGGTTTACACACCTCACAGCAGTCACCATAGTACATACCCTCCCCAATGTCCATGACCCCCTCCCCCTCTCCCAACCCCACTCTCCCCAGGGAATGAGAATTTATACACTAATGTCTCCCACGGATCCCAGCGAGGCTGTCCTGATAACATCCCAGAGCTCTGAACAGTTACAAGCATAAACAAAATACAGTACCCAAGGACAAGGAGAATGTATATTTTCTTTTAATTTACCTCTGGATCCACTTCAAGGGGCAAATACTCGGTTATTTTAGAAAATAATTTTCTCTTCTTAAAAAGTCAGAGAATCCGTTCTGAGTTGTCAGTCTTGCCAACAACTGGACAGATTAACTTTTCTTGGGCCCAATTTAAGACATTTTTCTCCACAAAATCCACACCTCAAAATCCCTATAGTTTATGACTTTGGTTTCTGAGAATAACATTCAGAATGAAATATAATTAATAATTCTGGCGCTATTTTTCTGTAATACTTTCTAGCCTAAAATAGATTTTTCGAAATGTCAATTGTCGGAGGTAGGTGTTATTATAGTATTGTATGAATAGGCAAGTGAAGGATCAAGTGGGCTAAATCACTATCAATGTCAGATTATAACAGATTAACAGATATAACAGATTATAAAGAGGGACACTTTACACTTTAAAGAGGAACTTTACAGGGTCTGGCTGAGGCCTGCATTTTCAGAATTCAGAATGATAATGTAATTTATGTCAGTTTGTGAGGTGCATGTTCTAAATTAGCCCTGTTCCGTATCTTCCTGGATTGCTTTTGTGCTGTATGGTTTTAAGTGAAGAGCAAAACTGTAAACAGTCTAAAAATAGGTAGGTAAAATTCCCCTTTGTTTTTTTTTTTTTTTTAAGATTTTTATTTATTTATTTGACAGACAGATCACAAGTAGGCAGAGAGGCAGGCAGAGAGAGAGGAAGGGAAATAGGCTCCCTGCCGAGCAGAGAGCCGGATGTGGGGCTCGATCTCAGGACCCTGGGATCATGACCTGAGCCGAAGGCAGAGGCCTTAACCCACTGAGCCACCCAGGCGCCCCTAAAATTCCCCTTTGTAAATGTTTTTACAGTTCTCCTAAGCAACTCTGAAAACTAAGACTCACGTAGAAATGAAGTATTAATAACAAAATTATTCTAAAATGGTAATAAATACTCTAATATATGCACATGGTCCTTTGAAGAACACAATCTGGTGTTTGAAAGGCAGACATGTCTGTTTAATTGGCAATTTGGAAATCCAGTAGTAGAGGCAAGATTATAGCTCCGGATACTCTGAGGACAGCTTACACTCCCAACCATGCTGGCCTCTCTTGGCTTACTCGGCCTTTCCGTTTTGTTTGTTTTTCCCCCACATAAACTTATCCTTCACCACCACAGCTTTGTGGGGATCTGCACAACAGGAAGGTATTCCTTTTAAACACAAAGTTCTTCATTCATCTGAAGTATTTACCAATTTTTTTAAGCAAGATTCCCTTAAAGTTTTATTTGATAATTCACCTCAAAAACTGACAAATAAAATATAGGAAATAATAACTTTCTGCTACTTTTTAATTTTCATACATGGAAGTAATTTACTCATACTCACAATTAAGTTAGATGTACTCTGTACCATCTGAGTTTAGCACCGTGTGTTTTGAAGAAACAGATTCTAAATTTTTATTTTAGTTATTCAGCAGTTCAACTATGGGTGTTCAGTATAATCATGGTGGACTTTGCTCATTTCCAGTCTAGCCAAAATATCTACTACCCAGCTATTCTGTAGTCCCCAAATCTTGAGGTTCAGTTTATTCTTTAATAATGAAATAAACTGAGCACAAAACTTGTGTTCTAAGGCAAATTCAAGTGCCTCCTGATTAAAATAATCTGATGAAAATACAGGAAATTGAGCACAAAACTTGTGTTCTAAGGCAAATTCAAGTGCCTCCTGATTAAAATAATCTGATGAAAATACAGGAAATTTCATATCCATGTGAAATCTCAGAATGTGACCTTAGTTGAAAGTAGCATCTTTGCAGGTGTGATTAAGCTAAGAAGAGGTCATATTGGATTCAGGTGGGCCCTAAATCAAATGACTAGTGTTCTTCTAAGAAGAGAAGGGCACACAGATACAAGAAGAAGACTGAGGCAGAGATTGGACTGATGTAGTTATAAGCCAAGAAATGTCACTAAATGCCAGGAGCCACGAGGAGCTAGGAAAATGCTAGAAAGGATTTCTCCCTGAAGTCCTCAAAAGGAACATGGCCCAGTGGATGTCTTCATTTCAGACTTCTGGCCTCCAGAACTGTGAGGGAATTGCTATTATTATTTTTTAATATTTTATTTATTTATTTCAAAGAGAAGGAAAGTACACATGAGGGGCAGGGAAGGAGAAGAGGGAAAGGAAGAAGCAGACCCCCAATGAGCAGGGGGCCCGATGCGGGGTTCCATCCCAGGACCCTAAGATCATGACCTGAGCTACCCAGGCACCCCTAAATTTGCTGTTTTCAGCCACACAATGCAATCAATCATTTGTTACAGTTGCCTCAGGAACCTAATAACCTAGGAATCTTTGGCGGTTGCTTTCTTTCCACACCACTCATTACACAATGAGCTCCATATCTCTCCCTTCAGTTGAGGAAGTACCCTAGCCCCTCCCCCTGGGGATCTAAGAGGATTTTACTGAAGGTTTAGTTATAATAGAAAAATGTAAGCAGAACAGTCTACAGTGTAAAGTTCAACCTCAGACTTCAGTCTTGAAATTCCCAGCCAGGTTAGACCTCAGATTTCCTCACTGGACATTCTCATTCTCTCCCCTGCCATCAGGCTACGCTGCCTACCGGCTCTCCACTGAGACTCTCCATCTACCTTGTTCTCTGCTCTCTCAAGGGATTTCCGAAACATTTGTCTCCTTTGACTTCCGGAGTAAAATTCAAAATCTGTTATGATAATTTTCCGGAGAAATTTAAATCGGCTTCTCCAAACATCTGATAACCCAGGTTGTGTCTTTCTTTCATACCTAAATACCTCCCTTTCTAGAGGAATTTAGCCACATTGTGAGGACTTCCAGGTTAAACCACAATCAGATTTTTAAAAATTTATTAATAGTTGGAACGCAAATATAATAAACACCAATGTAATAAATTTAACCCTAAATCCTAATTCCAATAAATGATAAGAAAAAAGAAACCATGACCATGAGGTAAATGATATGATAATAGCTGAAATAACTAAACTCCTCAAGGGTTATTTTTAGGGGCACCTGGGTGGCTCAGTGAGTTAAGCATCTGCCTTTGTCTCAGACTGTGATTCTAGGGTACTGGGATCAAGTCCTGAGCCCTGCCCAACGGGGAGTCTCTTCTCCCTCTCCCTCTGCCTGCTGCTCCCCCAGCTTGTGCTCGCTCGCTCTCTCTCCGTCAAATAAATAAATAAATATTTTTTAAAATAAGCTTACAGTAAACAAAGTAAAAAAAAAAAAAAATAACCCCCAAACTCGTTAACTTTTATATTTGGAATTATTTCTTCCAATTAAATGACAAAACCTTTTGTAAATTATCTGCTCTATTACGTATTTGTCTTTTGGTATCTTACATTCATAGAAAGATGAATAAACTATTACTATAATAAATATTTTATATAGTTTTCACTTTTCTAAAAGCAGACTTTTAAGAACACATAGAAATGATCAGTACCTATCTTCCCTTCAGAACTGGGATATAAGAAGAGTGAGATTGCTTGTAGAAAGTGAAACTACAGTGAATCAGAGTAGAGATATGTCAAATCACCTCACCTGATTGAATGTATTAACATATAAGGAAAAATGTGTTAACCAAACAGTGTTGGTCGGTCCCAGAGGCAAAATCTCACTGCTGTGTCTCACCGTAAATTAATAAATTAATTAAGCCAATAATTCACTGATTGCAATTTGACTTCCTATGCAGATTGCCCACAGGGAGAAAATGGCCTTGTCAAACAGATACAAATATTTCAGTTTTTGAGGCAATTACATTTCTCATTGTAAATTGAATTGACATTTAGTCCCAAGATTCTATTTAACATTAGTCTGCCAATAAAAAATAAATCCTCTGAACCTGCAAAACCATTTTAGAATGCATAAGGCTTCTGATCATCCCTCCACCTTGGGGGGCTCTCAGTAGTCGCATCGGTTTTTTGCCCCCATAATGGGATTCATGTTTAGCTCTGTTAAAGCAGTCTTTCCTTTATGATTTTCCCTTATTGCTTCTATACATAGAAACTGTATTTCCTGTAGAGACTTGTGAAATACTGGATTCTCTGTCTTCTGTTGTTTGATATTTTAAATGTTTACCAACTTAATCCACTCAGGCAATGCAGTTTGCACTTCTTGAAGAGCTCACAGTGATTCTTTCTTTCTTTCTTTCTCTTTCCTTTTTTTCCTTTTTTTCTTTCTCTCTTTCCTTCTTTCATACATGCATACATACATACATACCATAACTCTTCATGGATTCCTAGGTGAAAACCTACGTTCTGTCAGGTGCTGAAATATTAACTGTAAAGATCTTAATTTTGCGGAGGAAATTAACAAGTGTGCAGTGCTCTGGTGGGTCAGGAGTGCTATGGAAGTTGGAAGAGGGAACCCTATCCAAACCCTGGGATTGAAAGTAAAGAACTGGAAGGTGTGTGTGGGAAGGAAGGGTGTGGGGGAGCATTCCAGACAGGGATCAAAGCCCCAGAAATATGGGAGAATAAGGGTTATCTGGGAAATATAAGCAGTTATGTAACCAAAATAAAAGGAGCAAGAAGTGCAGGGATGGAGGGGTTCACAGTCAGACTGGATAGGAAAGCAGTGATGAGTCATGATGTTCTTTGCTCCAGGATCCCTGGCAGGTGTAACCCTACAGAAATCCTCTGTCAGGGACGCCTGGGCAGTTCAGTGGGTTAAAGCCCCTGCCTTTGGCTCAGGTCATGATCTCAGGGTCCTGGGATCCAGCCCCACCTTGGGCTTTCTGCTTGGCAGGGAGCCTGCTTCCTCCCTCTCTGCCTGCCTCTCTGCCTACTTGTGATCTCTGTCTGTCAAATAAATAAATAAATAATCTTAAAAAAAAAAAAAATCCTCTGTCATTCTAGCCTGCATATTGTGTGTTCCCCTGTACCAGGGGTTGGCCAGCTTTTTCTGCATGCAAGATAGTAGATATTTTTGTTGTTCATGCCAGAAGGTCTCAGTCACAACTATTCACCTCTCCTATTGTAGCCTAAAAGCAGCATTAGGCACTATGTAAACTAATGGGCATGGCTGCATTCCAATAAAACTTTTTTTTAAATTATTTATTTCTTTTCAGTGTAACAGATCTCATTGTTTTTGCACCACACCCAGTGTTCCATGCAATACGTGCCCTCCTTAATACCCACCACCTGGATCCCCCAACCTCCCACACCCCGCCCCTTCAAAACCCTCAGGTTGTTTTTCAGAGTCCATGGTTCATCTCCTCTTCCAATTTCCCTCAACTCCCTTCTCCTCTCCATCTCCCCATGTCCTCCATGTTATTTGTTATGCTCCACAAATAAGTGAAACCATATGATACTTGACGCTCTCTGCTTGACTTATTTCACTCAGCATAATCGCTTCCAGTCCCGTCCATGTTGATACAAAAGTTGGGTATTCATCCTTTCTGATAGAGGCATAATACTCCATCGTGTATATGGACCACATCTTCCTTATCCATTCGTCCATTGAAGGGCATCTTGGTTCTTTCCACAGTTTGATGACCGTGGCCATTGCTATAAACATTGGGGTACAGATGGCCCTTCTTTTCATTACATCTGTATCTTTGGGGTAAATACCCAGTAGTGCAATTGCAGGGTCAAAGGGAAGCTCTATTTTTAATTTCTTAAGGAATCTCCATACTGTTTTCCAAAGTGGTTGCACCAACTTGCATTCCCACCAACAGTGGAAGAGGGTTCCCCTTTCTCCACATTCTCCAACACATGTTGTTTCCTGTCTTGCTAATTTTGGCCATTCTAGCTGGTGTAAGGTGGTATCCCAATGTGGTTTTAATTTGAATCTCCCTGATGGCTAGTGATGATGAACATTTTTTCATGTGTCTGATAACCATTTGTATGTCTTCTTTGGAGAAGCATCTGTTCATATCTTCTGCCCATTTTTTGACATGATTATCTGTTTTGTGTGTGTGTTGAGTTTAAGAAGTTCTTTATAGATCCTGGATATCAACCTTTTGTCTTACTGTCATTTGTGAATATCTTCTCCCATTCTGTGGGTTGCCTCTTTGCTTTGTTGACTGTTACCTTTGCTATGCAGAAGCTTTATTTACGAAACAGACAGCAGGCTATAATTGGCCCCTGGACCCTAGTTGACTCATTACTGGTATAGAAGGGTCCCTTCAAAATAGTAAACAAACTCATGTTTGGAAATAATGCTCAAATGCACATCTGAAATTAGAGAGTATGTTTTGTCTATCTGCAGAAAATTATCCCAGTTTGTTGAGAACTTTTTGAGAAGGATAAGCATTAAAAAGGGAATTAGTAAAACAAATTTTTTTTCATGAATTAAGTAATTAATATCACAGATAATATTCATGCCAATGCTTTCATCACAAAACATAAACCTCAAAATGTTTTTAACTTGTAAAATTAAGAACTTATATTTATAAGTCATTTTAAAGAATGAACTATTTTAGGGTGCCTGGCTGGCTCAGTCAGAAAAGCAGGTAGTCTTGATCTCAGGGTGGTGAGTTCAAGTTCCATGTTGGGTTGCAGAGATTCCTTAAATAAACTTTTAAAATTAATAAATAAAAAATTAAAAATGCACTATTTCTTCTAATTTCCACAATGACCTCAAAAATCCTAAAGGCAGGATACATGTTTTATTCATATAATTCCTGGAACCCAGGAAAATACCTGGCACGAAGTTCTGTGCATTAACTAAGGACACATAACTAATAGCAAATAATCATTTTCTCTTTTTAACAGTTGAAAAATTTGGTCTTAGAGTGGTTACGTGGTTTAATAAGGTCACAGAAATCTGAACTAAAATCCAGATTATCCGACTCTTGGTTTTTTGCTTTTGTTATTCTCTGAAGTCATAGATCTAGAAAAGAACACAGATCTAAACACATTTATAATTAGTTATTGCATAAATACACTATTACTAAAATATCTTTTATGGTCCAGACTTGCTGTCTTTGCTCACAATTCACCTTCAACAAGGAAATGACTCCCCACTCTTACTCTAGAAATGTGTTAACTGTCTACAACCCAAGAAGCTGGACACCAAATATGCCACCATCTTGGTTTTGGACTTCCAGGCTCTAGAACTGTGAGAAATAAATGTCTGTTGTTTAAGCCAGCCAGCCTGTGGTATTCTGTTAAAGAGTGAACAGACTGAGACAGATACCAAAGTTTGAGACCTATTGTCCCAGGAAATGCAAGGCTTCTTTTTTTTTTTTTTTAAAGATTTTATTTATTTGACAGAGAGAGATCACAAGTAGACAGAGAGGCAGGCAGAGAGGGGTGGGGGGAAGCAGGCTCCCTGCCGAGCAGAGAACCCGATGCGGGACTCGATCCCAGGACTCTGGGATCATGACCTGAGCCGAAGGCAGCGGCTTTAACCCACTGAGCCACCCAGGCGCCCGGAAATGCAAGGCTTCTTAATAACGTTTTGGGAGATAAGGAATGCACACTGAGAATGCTTTCACTGAGTTATTTGGGTGATAAGACCATCAACTCATATAATCAAACGTTTGAATATGATGTGTGTTTGGTCACAGCGTCATGATAAACATATTATGCTTGGCTATATTTGACTTCTGTAAAAACAAACATTTGGGGGTAGCACTAGTTAATACTACATGACTATAATATTTTAAAACTTCAAACAATCCACTCCTGGATAATTGTTTCCTATTTTCTTAGGCAATTATAGTGAATGATTGGGTCATGTGGGTATTTTACCTGGTAATTGAAAGTTTGAATACTTTAATAACAAATTATTTTCCTTTTAAGAATGTTTTATACTCATTTTATTAAGTGAGGAATGGCTTATGCACTTGGGCATGATTACATTGGTTCAGTATTTTGCACTGAATTCTATTTTGGAAGAATCAAGAAAATAACTATAATTGTAATACTACTTATTAACATGTTAGCTTTTTATATTTCTGTATGGTTCAGTCAGTTTTGTCATAGGAAATGGCTGATTTTCTTTACTTGTTACTAGACTATGGTTTTAACAAAATTTATTCCAGTTAGAAAAAAAAAGTTACTGGATATATCTTGAATTAATTGAACTTTGTAAACTCATTTCCTAATACTCCATTTTCACATTGGAAGGATATTTTTGTTGATAGTTATAGCTTGGTTTTTTTGTACTACGGTGTTTCTCAAACTTATATTTGGAAAGATATAAACAGAACTGCACTTATTCATTGGCTTTTTATGATTATTAGAGAATACTGTTATTTTTATTTGGCACTATCTTAATTTTTAAAAAATATTTTGTCTCTACCTTTCATTCTGTTCTTCAGCCAAATGATTTTTAAACAAATACTTACCAGAATATAAATTCTTTAAAGAAAGCTTGATTCTCGGGGCACCTGGGTGGCTCAGTGGGTTAAGCCTCTGCCTTCGACTCAAGTCATGATCCCAGGGTCCTGGGATCCAGCCCTGCGTGGGGCTCTCTGCTCAGCAGTGAGCTTGCTTCCTCCCTCTCACTCTGCCTGCCTCTCTGCCTACTTGTGATCTCTGTCAAATAAATAAATAAAATCTTAAAAAAAAAAAAAGAAGAAAGCTGGATTCTCCAAGCGACCTGTATTTTTAATATTAATTACATACTTTTATTCTTCTGTCTCTAGGTTCATAATGTATATTTTTTAAAATAAGAGTCATTTCATATTTAAAATTACACATGATCAAAATTGTATAAAAGTTTATTGTATATAGCAGATTGACTAAACATTGAAGAACAAAATTATTTTTATAATTACAAACTTGGTATATTTCTTCACAGCATTTATTGCTTTAGCAATTTCTCAAAATATCCAAAGTAATAAATATCGTCACTATGGTTATCTTGATTCTTTCGGTAAAAGATAGGATGTTTGGTCATCTATTTTTGTGTTTATAATATTATAAAATATCTTCTCCTCGACCTCCTATATCAGAAACTCACTGGACTTTGTGTTGCAGTTTGTGTGTTACTGTGGCAAGAAAATAAATCAATTCATTATATAAATTTTTCCAAATAGTATGAAAAGTCTACAGGACATTAACAAACTTGTAGCTATTGAACTTTTAAGTCATTGGAATGTAATCTTTGACGTTTTCTCCTATGTATAACATATAAATTTTATATGTAACTTATAAATGTTGAAACAGAGAGAGTAGATTTTATGCTTCAGTTTTGACTAATGCAATACTTGTAATTAAACTCTTTACCAACAGGTGGTGCTAGAAAGTTTAATATTTATTGCCATAGTTCAACTATGGAAAAAAATGTTAATTTTTTAAGTATTAAAAAATTATAAAACAATATTAATAAAATAATGCAAATATTAATAATATAATATATAATATATAATATAATAATATTAAAAGTATAAAACAATATTTATATATAATTAACCACCACTTGTTTTTGTTACAGCTCCATTTAAGACAGTACGACTGGTTGGTGGTAGAGGTCCTCATGAGGGCAGAGTGGAGATTTTCCACAATGGCCAGTGGGGCACAATTTGTGACGACCACTGGGAACTGCGAGGTGGACAAGTCATCTGTAGGAGTTTGGGATACCAAGGCGTTCAAACTGTGCACAAAGGAGCTCACTTTGGACAAGGTAATTAAAAAGATACACACACACACATATTTAAATGAAATGTAGGCATTCTCTAATACATAGAATAAAGTAGCAGCAGGAACATACAAAATAGGAAGAAAAATCCTACATAGGAGTTTTTTGAATGGCTTTTCCTAGAAGGCAGAAAAGAAAAGAAAGATATTTTTAAAATGACACATGCTATCAGGCAATCTTTAATGTTTAAATTTGATTTAGACTCATCTGGTTAGGTGGAGAACACTAACATGAGGAAAACAGAAAGACTGATAAAGTAGAACAGGAGAAATAGCGACAAGTGAACTACAGACAATCCTGGGAAGCTCACTTGATGCGTCCGGGTTTTGTGGGCATCTGAGCAATCCCATGTGCTCACTCATGTTCTGTCTTTTGTGTGACTGGAGAGGAGGGCATCAGCTTGTGCTTTTACCTCCTGGTTGTATCTCATAGAAATGAGAGCTATCCTTTGTGCCTGCTGGAGCACCTGTGTTCTGAAAGGACCATGAGGAACCATGAAAGAGAAAGAAGCAATTACATGGGTTCTGCATACCTACTATTTATAATTTCTCCAAATCCTTTAGGACATGGTGAGAAATGAGGGAAGGGGAAAGTTACTTTCCCCTCTATTCGAGGTTGATAAAACATTGAATAATTCTTTTGTTGCGTGCATTTGTGTATTTTTTCCTGGATGGCTCAGTAACCTATAAATGTATTAGAGAGCTGGGAAGAAAAGTTGCAGAGGACAAAAGATTTGAATGTATACTCGTAACATTTTTAAGGTCTCATTTTTTTTTTTTTCTAAACGGGTACCTTACAATATAGGCTTTATGCATTATTAAACATACGAGTGCTTCAATCTTAAATGACAAGAGATTAGAAAAAAGTAACCATATAAATTAGACTTTTAAAGTCAATATTTTTAACTTATTTGTTCCACTGTCCAAATCTGATAAATAAGTAATTAACTTCTCTGAAGTTGATATTGAACAACAACAAAAAAAAATTGACCCTGTTGATTGTATAAGTGTTGTTTTAGACAGATATAGGCAAGAAGAAATTATGTGCAAAATTATAGAGATAAGATTACCTGGTGTTGTTGCTATTTTGTCTATAGTGATAAAATAGGGCAATGTGTCAAATCATATCAAAAAACTGCAACAGTTTAAGACAGATTTCTTAAATTCCGTAAAAGATATTAAGTAATGTTATGCTATGACTATGGGTCAGCATTGTGCTAAGCAGGTGAATAGTACTAATGAGAGTTCACAGTTATATCTTTGTTCCTTTACCTAAATGAACTCACTGTATCCGATTTAAAAGGTAAATTAAAGCAAAGATCCAGATTCCAAAGTCTTTGGAAGTCAGAAATATTTAGTCTCCTATGAAGAAGTGAGATAAGACAAAAGAGAGTGGCGCTGGTGAGAATTTCAGCCCCTGGCCCAGTTTTTTATTTGTCCCTTATAGATTTGAATAGAAGAAACAAAAGAAATAGAAAAGATCTGTAATTTGCTGCAACTAAATAGATGTTTGGAATTTCCATATGTTCCATCTCTACGACATTTTCAGAATTTTCTCCCCAGGTTGAAAAGTACGGGACTAAAATCATTCTTGCACCTGTAAAAAGCAAAAGGTTTTAAAGTCAATAAGCCTGACTTTTTTTTCCCCCAGAGAAGAAGAAAACAAAATTTAAAAATCCCCAACTCTTGGTCACTAGAGATCAAATGAATCAGTCAATCATTTAGCAAAACCAAGCTGCCAATCTGAGTTTCCAGTGTTGTATGGGGACAGAATTTATTTCTGTGGGAACTAAGACCCACAGCATAAAAGGCCATTTATTTCAAATACTTAATCATCTAAAACATTTCAAATGACTATTAGCATCTAGGAAGTGAAGAGCCATGTTGCAAATAGATGACAGACAATTTTCATCGATGGTGACTTACTCTCCTGGTAGATGGCTAAAATTCTTCAGTTTTAGGAATAACAACATGTGGATGAGTTATTAGGATGTGCCTATATTGACAAAGTGAAATATAGTTTGCCATTTGTTCAGATAATGTAATCAACATGAGCTAAATAGCTCCATCCAGAAAGAGAAAACTATCCTAAAAAAAAACTTACATCATGACTAATTTTATAGCTTACTTTATCCAAAGAGTTGACATTTAATTTTATATCTTTACAAAACAAGCCCCATATTGCTGTTTATTAATCTCTTATATCTTGAAGTAAACTGTTCATCTATTACAAAGGAAAAACCAAAGTCAGAGCAATAGTGGTAGCATATGTACCTTAATTAAGGGGAAACTAATAAGGTTTGGCAAAAAAATATGATCTGTGGAAGAATGGCAAACAAGATGTTCCCCAGTTTCATTTCTTCACTGAATATGAAGCTTAGTGCCTTAGATTTCAAAACTGTTTTCTTTTCATTGTTGTTACTGTTGTTTCAAATTTTTATTTAAATTCTATTTAGTTAACGTATAGTGTGATAAGGTTTCAGGAATAAGATTGAGTGATTCATCACTTACATGTAACACTCCAGTGCTCATCCCAAAAAGTGCCCTCCTTAATGCCCCTACCCATCTAACCCATCTCCCATGCACCTCCCTCCATCAACCTTCGGTTTGTTCTCTATAGTTAAGAGTCTCTTATGCCTTGCCTTCCTCTCTTTTTTTCCCCTTTCCTATGTTCACCTGTTTGGTTTCTTACATTCTACATATGAATGAAATTATATGGTATTTGTCTTTCTCTGGCTGACTTATTTCACTTAGCATAATACCCTCTAGTCCATCCACGTCATTGCAAATGGCAAAATTTCATTCCTTCTGATGGTTGAGTAATATTCCACTGTATATATATACATATATACCACATCTTCTTTATCCATTCATCAGTTGATGGACATTTGGGATCTTTCCATAATTTGGCTATTGTTGATGATGCTGCTGTAAACATTGGGGGTGCACAAAGCTGTTTTCCCTTGAGTTCCAAACGTAGGTGGTACACAGAATTGGAGATGATTGGCTTAACCTTGCACTAACATTAAGACCCATCTCATAAGTAAAATATCCTTTTCCCCACAGCCTTCATTCATTTCTGTTTGTATCTCTAGGAACTTCAGTTCTCAAGTACTGATAAGAAGAGATGGAAAAAAGTATTCTGAACTATTAGAAGAAAATGTTTTCCATTTAAATAATTAATGAAACAATAGAGTTTAGTCTTATGTGAATTATTTATTTGGCTGTGTGAAGACAGTTCTCTCAAGTTTTCTTTAGATAACTGACTGCTTCTCTAAGATGAGGGGCCATTTTTAGTAAGGCTGGGTATTTGTGGTAGGTGGTGATTCTATACATTATACTAGAATTTTATTATAGTGAAACAACCAGTTATGTCTGAATTTGGGGTTTTTTTCACATTTTTAAGTGCCTACTGGAGTGAATTGGAGAGCCTAAGAATTTTGTAACTAAGGAGATATGAGATGAAACCTTAGCTCTGCTATTTATGTCTCAGAGATTCCATTTTTGTTCCAAAAAATGAGAATAATAACACCCACATAAGATTTACTCTGAATCTTAAATGAGTTGGCATATAGAAAGCGCCCAGCACAAAGCCTGACTCATAGCATTGCTCGATACGGGGCACAGATCACTGCTGGCAACAGCTCCCGGTGTACAATTCCAAGGGTATTTGCCATCCTCTTTGAAAGGTCAAACAGTCAGATTAGTGTTAGGTTGTCTATGACATCAGTGATGTTCCATCTATGACAAGTGATGTTCCAAAATGTGATTTTCTACTCTGTAGAAGTGTGACTGAAGGAGTGCCCCATATGGGGACTCCCAACAGTGTCCTCAGTCTACTCAAGACAGACCTGCTCTGATGTCAACTCTGTGTAGAATTCCACACCAAAACAATTAAAGAATGATGATGAGAATTTTAAAATAATAAATAAAGCAAGATGAGCTGGGAGACATAATAGAACTGAGGCTATTTGTTCAGAAGTAAAAGAACCTAAGAAATAAATTTCATGATCTGCTTCATTGTATGTTGTATTTTCAGAAACAGGCTTCTATTGTAAGCTGATTTGGGATTAGACACGGCAAACAACCTTTTTATGTGAACCTGTTTCAACTCCTCCTTGTTTTTTCACTCCTCCACCTTAATTTATGGTTTCACTCAGGAGGAAAAGAAAAGATAATTCTGAACGCAGGATGGCAACCAGAAAGGAAACTTAGAAATATGAATGGAGGGGTAGGGGAAAGGATGAAAGAGTTGCATTCAGGTTTTAATTATTTGTCGTTCTCTTGGGAAAGTAAGAAGAATCGGTTTGACACTGTATTATACATTATTACTGGAACTAAAACCAGAGGAAAAAAGTTTAAATTTATACCCTTTGTGTTATTGCCCCCTTAAAGAAAAAAACACAATTTTCTGAACATAGTTTTCTCCTTCTCCCCCCACCCCCCCTTGCTTTTCTTCTTTCTGGTTTTAAAATAGCAAACCTGACTTACCAAAGATAATCCTTGTTAGCTTTAAGAACAATTACTTTGCAGCTACAAGCAAAATGATTTATAGGAATAAAGCTTAGAGCCCACTCCTATAAATAGGTTCTTTCCTTTGGACGCAACTTTTGCATACAGTGGAATGTAATCTTTCTTTTTCCTGAGTAGACAAAAAAGGTTCAAATTAAGGAAGCGTAGAGCAGTTGCTGGTGCTTGTCAGGATATGGGGTGGGGCAGAGTAGGGAGAGTGAGTCGCTTCTTTCCCTATGCAGGCTTTCTGGTCTCTGGTCCCCGTGACCTCTGGGCAGCAAACTTGCATGAACTCTATCAGACAGTAGTGGTCCTCCAGCTGTGTCTGAGCCTGCGCACTGAGGCAGGAAGTTGGAGCTGGACCCGGAGCAATGAGCTCATCTTCTGAGTTTACGGGAGCTTGTGCTGCAGCTCCAAACTTGAAAGCAGAACCGAAAGAAAATTCTAGGGCACCTGGGTGGCTCAATGGGTTAAAGTCTCTGCCTTCTGCTCAGGTCATGATCCCAAGGTCCAGGGATGGAGCCCAGCATCCTGCTCTCTGCTCAGCAGGGAGTCTGCTTCCCTCCTCTCTCTGCCTGCCTCTCTGCCTACTTGTGATCTCTGTCAAATAAATAAATAAAATATTAAAAAAAAGAAAATTCCAAGCACAAGCATCACCTTCCATTAGTACCCCTTTCACATTTCATAATCAGTTTTCTAAAGTGGAAGTTTTAAAAATACAAGAATAAACTGAAGGAGATAAAAAATATAACTGTCCCTCCGAACTTATCCTCCAGAGAATGGGAGTAAAAACGATGTCAGATATAAAATATATGAATGGGTCAGAACTCAAATTCTTACAGACTGCTCCCTGTACACTGAAAGATTTAAAATGTAGATGTTCAGGCGTCAGGTGTTAAGGAACCTGGTTTGAAGTCCATAGAGTTTTTAACTGTTTTGTGAATTTTATATTAAAAAGTTTTATGTTTAAAAACTCTATGGACCTGTTTTGTTACTTACGGTAACAAGGACAATACTAAGTATGTAATAGTATTGTTAATCAAGTGCATACTATATGATCTCATTTCGTGCTCACACTGCCTGTGAAACTAGACATGATAGCTCCAACTTACACAGAGAAATTTCTGTAAGTAAACTTGACACAGCTGTCCCCAAACCTGCCCAAATTTATATGCTGGTGGTTGTGGGGGAGGGGCCAAGATACACACCTTACCCTATGTCTTTCCATTCAACAGAATGTCCTTCTAAGTTCTTTACCCTTAAGAATTTCATTTCTACAGAGCTTGCTTCTTTAAAATCTTAGAATTATGGAATTTTAAAGGTAAATGAAGTCTCATAGCTGTTCCAGCCCCATCTCCTCATTCTGCCTCATTGCTAAAACAGGGAAAATCAGTGTCTTCCTCAGAACTGCTACACTAGAACATAGAACTATAGTTTACCCATCCTCGATTCTGATTCCCATTCTGTTTCTACCTTTGATTTTAAAAAACTCACAAAAAAACAAAAGCTTTTTTTTCTCTCAAAGAGGAAGCTGTTGAAAAAGCACTTCCCAACTAGAAATATTAAAAGTAACACAGATTCAAATCACCAAGCCATAACTAGATTTAATTAAAATTCAGACTTCTAACCAACAGTGGTTTCTGCCTCTCCACGTTATCTATTCAGCAGCTAATCTCAAATCTCATCACTGTACCATCTTTCTGGCTAATGTATAAAATATGATGACTTTTTTTTCCCCCAGAAAAGTGGTGAGTTATTCAAAATCAGATTAAAAAATCTCAAATCCTTCAAATAGATATCAGTATCTTTTATTTTTTTTAAAAGAGATTAAGAGGGAATGGTATCACCGGTCAAGCATATTCTCAGACATCACAAACCAACCTCATGAAATTCCAGGAGTCATCGCCAACACACTGATAGCTGTGTGCTTTTTGGAAATACAAAATCAGTCAATGTGTCCTCCCTCCAGCCCCCAAATTGTAAAGAAAATTGTAGATGTGTACATGGTTAGGTACATAAATAGATGGATGATACATAGATAGGATTAGAAAATTAAAAAAAAAAACAACCTAAACTGTACATATCAATTTTGCATAGTTTCCCACAAACTGGAAAGATAGTTCAGAGGCAAATAACAATGAAAGCAGCAATACTTAACATACATGAGAGATCGTTATTATGTAAAGAAATAAAAACAAACTTGTTTTTTAATCTTTGAGGTTTACATGAAGGTAAAATTTTATGAATACTGTGCTACCTTTGAATTAATTTTTAATGCAGAAAACAATTTGGAATGAGATGGAAAATGCATGTTAAATAAATTTTTCCCTTAGGCTCAATAGTCCTTAATGTATTAATATAAAAATAAAAACAAATCTTGGAAAATTATTTTTATAACTCTGTTCGGGCTTCTATGCAGTTAGTAAATAGCGCCAAGTTTTAAAATGTCGTCATGTTCTGTTTCTTGGTTGTATTCTCTGTTATTTGGAGAAAAGCACACATTTTTTTTCTGAGTCTCAGTTTATTTACCTGTGACGTGGAGATAATTGCCATTATTTCACAGGGTCGTTAGAAGATGTAAATTTTAAAGATCATATTTGAAGAGGTCTAGGGTGTTCCCTGGGAATCTTTTGCACACAGCTGAAGACCAGACTTCGAGAATCGCACAGCGGATTGATCCTATCCATGTGTTTTTGGTGGAAAAAGCACTGGGGTTCTAGAGCCAACGAGCAACTCTGCTAAGTACCTCTGTGACCTCAGTTGCTGCCTTTACCTACAACAGAAGCCTTCACAGTTCAAGGACGAATGGATTTTGATTTTGATTTTATTCACCCAAAACAGACTGGGTGAATGATTGAATCTAAGGACAAGGGGATTGCGTGAATCCTTGATGAAAGGCGCTGGCTCTGGGCAGACGTGGGGTGGGGCTGCTGGCTCCATCCTGGATTAGGTGCATGACCTTGGGCCAAGTTACTTATCCTCCCTGATATTCCCTTTCCTCAACAGCAAAATGGCACTTTGAAAGCACTTAAGTTTTGAAGGTCATTTGAGGATTCAATGAGAGAACATATCAAAAGTTACTTTGAATGTTTTCAGCCTCATCATTAATTCTTCAAAGAGTGGGCTTTAATGCTCATTATTATGATGACAGCTTTGGTATTCTAACATTCAGAAATTCCTTTACTGCTGTTTCTAAAAATTTGTGTTCACACGTCAGCACATTAATCGACTACATAATATCTATCTTCTGCTGCCCCTACGGGGATGCCCCAGCTGCTGCTATGGCCACTGGGAGGATTCTCGTTCTTAATTCTCTTTTCCTGAGTTGTAAGACTTCTGTGCTGCTGAGATCTAAATCCCATGACTTGATCTACAAAATGAGTGAAAGCATCACTGTGTCCTGCCAGAGAGCCAGACTGTTCTTGTCCCCCGTTATGACCAAGCCGCGTTTTGACCAAAAGTTTTACTTATGTTTATTTATACAATTTATAAATGTCTGTACATCTAATAAGTACAGTTTATAGATGTCCCACTGTTTGTGCTCTCTTCTGCATTCACGTGGGAGGAGCGTCACCATTTATGCAATTATGATTATTTGGCTATAATTTGAGTCACTGTTTGGGACTCCCAAAAAGTTTATATAGACTTTATATATTTAAAAAGAGGGGCACCTGGGTGGCTCAGTGGGTTAAAGCCTCTGCCTTCGGCTCAGGTCACGATCCCAGGATTCTGGGATCGAGCCCCACATCGGGCTCTCTGCTCCTCAGGGAGCCTCCTTCCTCCTCTCTCTCTGCCTGCCTCTCTGCCTAGTTGTGATTTCTCTCTGTCAAATAAATAAAATATTAAAAAAATAATAAATAAAATAAAAAAATAAAAAGAAACACATGCACAAATACACTCAACACATACAGACACACAAACACAAAAGAGACTGGGTTATACCTACTAAAAGCAACTTGGGAACAATAGCAGCATTCCTGGGAAGGTTCTGATTTTGAGATTATATTTCCCGGATCTTTTCCTTTTTATCTGCCTTAAAATTTCAAGCCAGAAAGGGCTCACTACCATTATAAACATTTCAAAAAATACTTGCACTCTCCAGGTTACTACTTTTATAATTAGCCAGCCGGGCAAAACTTTTATTTTCTAATAGAAACATTGTTTGGACACGAGTGATTTAATTACTATTATATGAAATGAACAATACCAAGTTCCTAATTATTTTGGTAGCATAAACCTCAATATAAGTTTGTCCCATGTTTGGATCTTTCTAGTAAAGAAACAAATTGCTAAAGATTAAGAAAATGCACAATTTATTTTAGAGGTGGAAATACAAATTTCCTATCTAATTCTAAGAGTAAATAAAAACTTGAGACTGCAGAGGAAATCTCTCCACAGGCAACCTGATAAATGTCCTTCTGGTTTACAGATTTTTTTTCTTTAATCCAACTTCCACATTTCTGTCAGACATACATTTCTAAAATATAGCTCTGATGACATCATTTCTTTTGGTGACTTAATATAAAATTCTGAATATTGTAAAGCATGGCCCTGGCTTTCTATCCAGCCTTCCCAATGAGTCCTTGTCCCCTCATGAATGCACTTTGTGTTTTAGATGCCAGGATACCATTGACTCTTATAATACATCAAGCCTTTTCAGGCTGCCCCCACTATATGGAATAACTTTTTTTATACATGGAAAAGCTCTGTCCATTTTTTAAAGATTAGGCCAAATGTTATCCACACAGTAGTTACAAAAATATTTGTAATTTTTTCATATCTGCACATACTACTGTATAATCATGCACACTGTCAGCCATTTACATAAATTGTTGCTTACTGAATTCACAGAATACTTGAAACATCGGGAAGAGTGATGTCATTATATGTGCCATTCATTATACATGCCTCTTTGGAAAAAAAGTCTTCATTTAGCACTGTGTCATAGCTACACAAGGTCTGTTTCTGAGCTGAAGTTATTTCTAAATAGGTTTTCCACAGCTCTGTGACTGGAAGAGAACCTTTCAACATCATATTGATCCAGATTGAAGAAATGTATTATTGATTACGCTGACAGGATTAAGATATTTATTTACCATCCACCAGTCTTGCTAAGGGGTTTCTTGAAGTTTAGCTGCTAAATCATGTTTCTTGATGGCATGAAATGTTCTCGAAAACTCATCAGGAAGTTTGCATGATATATATTTAACAAAACCCAATGCAATCTTTCATTTAGAAGTTTTTCAAAGGTTCCATTTCTAACTGTCTAAAGTGTAAAGGGGGAACTATTATATATGATACATGCAGAAAATCTTTAGAGAATACCAGAGAAATATTTCCAAACATTATTTTCAAAGTGAACTTTTTTTGGCATGCACGGATGCCTTTCAGAATGCCCTTGTTTTTGTATTCATTGATAAAATAATGTCCTTATCTTCAGAGTGGCAGTTAAGTTTGCATATTTAGTTAGCTGGGTATCTCCCTGGTAGCCTGCTGCTGACAGCCATTTTCCCTTCTAACGTGTCTGTGGAAGAGTTCAAGATGAAGAGAGTATTAGTGCTGCCATTTTGTTTTTGTCTACCTGTGCCTGCAATTAATAATCTATGGTCTTCTTTCAGGATAGTGTGTAAGTCGTTTGCTCATTTTATTAGTTTAATTAAAAATAGATAATATATTTGGTAAACCACGCATGTAAATGGCAAAACCCTGGAAGCCAAGAAAAGAACTCTAGTATATGGTAACATTTCAGAGAATGCCTCGTACAGATGCCCTCAGACCATCAGGTCACGGCATATGCCTATGATCAGTAAAGCTTATTTCCTTTCTTATTTCTAAAAACAAAACCAGTTCTGTTCAAACCATTCAGTGTTTTATTTAGGATTTCACTGAGCTGTGGATGTGCCTTTGTTACAGCGCTTACTCCTTTGTACTTAAGTCGTTTACTCACTGACAGAACATATAAGTTTTGGGGGGCAGGAGATTAATTTTTGAATCCTAAGAGAAAGCACAGAACTTGTATATAGATGATATTTGACCCTTTGTTGTTAAATTAGTATATAAAATGATGTTTTTTTTTACCCACTCAGGTAGAAATCCTAAAACCATACTTACTAACGCATTTTTATCTGACTTTTGCAGGTACTGGTCCAATTTGGCTGAATGAAGTATTTTGTTTTGGGAGAGAATCATCGATCGAAGACTGTAAAATTAGCCAATGGGGGGTGAGAGGTTGTTCACACGCTGAAGATGCTGGAGTCACTTGCACTTTATAATGTAGCGTACTTTCTTTCACCTTCGTGAAATCATTGTGGCAAAAATACTTTTACTATTTGCTCCATTAATATCAGTTCAGTGAATATTTAAGAGATTAGGAATTTTGTCTAAAGAAAAGGAATATTTTAAAATCACTGGATAAACATATTGGACACCTTCCTGCTTGCTATAGATCTGCATTTGAACCATTTCAACTTCTTTAGGTTTCTAAATGGAATTTCTAATATAATGACATATATTGAATGGAATATACGGAAGTTTAAGGCTTCTCGATTACAAATGCCAATGATAATGGAAACACCTTCCAGCCATTGACTTTAACTGATCTCTTCACAGAATGACAATTTTGTCATTTTTGTCTTCTTTGTAATCTAGTTAATTGACTTTAATTTAATCAGCTTCTTAATAATGAGAAGATTGGAAGAGTTCTTTTGTGCCAAGTTTGTGAAATCTCTAACCATACACATTTTTTGAGGAAACGTTTTATCTGGACATTAAGATTTCTGCATGTGCAGTAACTTGGCTGTTAGGTAGCAATGTTCATGATATATTCTGGGCATGATGAAAAACTTAGAAGATTTCACATGGTCAATAATAACATGATGATTAAGAAAACCAAAATGATTATTTTACATGATTATGTATTGGCAATTTTTGTTTGTTTTTACTGACCCATGTGTTAGAAAAAGGGCTTCTGAGAAAAGGCACAGGTTCCCCATCACTACATGTGTCTTGATAATTGGTGGATCAAAAATGTCATTTCAACATGGAGCTCAATTTGATGTGCATTTTAAATGAAGTTGAATAGTTGTTATCATTCCAGGATGCTGTGTTTAAAATGTAAATACACTTTCCAGTCTAAATGGCTCCACTTTAAATAACAGCATGCAAATGCCTTCAGCACAGAACCCAGTTTCAACTACCCTTCTTTGAAGCCTTTCATGGAGTCCATTAACAATTGCAACCAGAAAGAGAGAGAGAGAAAGAGAGACAGAGAGAGATATCTGTAGCTCTCAAGGAACAGTGACCCTACGCATGCCAAAACAGTACCTTACCAATGGTCAGCCCATCACCAGGGTACATCTTAGAAAGTGGAAGGCCACCTGGAATCCAGTGCCTGTCCCCAGCTGTCTAGGTATATAGGAAGAAAGACCAGGGATTGCTCTTGAAGCCCAATTGAGTATAACCTAGCCCAGAGAAGAATATACTTTTCAAGTTTCCTAAGTGCCACCCCAAGGGACATGTGATGAGGAAGTAGTACTAGTCTGGAATGGCTCCACTCTTCTCTCTTGAACGGTGATAAGCAAAACCATGGGCTGATGCATTCTTTTCACTCCTGAAGTCTCACTTCACAAATAGTAGCCAGAGTAGATTCCCTGCTTCTCGCTTGCAAAGGCAAAAATTCTCATGGAATTGGAAGTACTGGAAACGGCCTGTTGAAAATGCCCTTTTATCATGTTCCATTCTTCTACTTGTTAAACATGAGTTATTTTCTCCAATGTAATTTTGTGGCTAAGAGAATGGGCTCTCAACCTAGACAAACTGTCTCTAAACCCTGGCTCACATTCAGCGGGTTATTAAGTCCTTGGGTTCAACTGCATTGTCTAGGCATTTCCTTCAGACGGCAAACAAGATAGTATTTAAAGGAATCCTTTGCAGGGACCCCTGGGTGGCTCAGTCGGTTAAGCACCTGCTTTCAGCTCAGGTCATGATCGCAGGGTCCTGGGATGGAGTCCTGCATTGGGCTCCTTGCTCAATAGGGAGCCTGCTTCTCCCTTTGCCTGCTGTCCCCCTGCTTGTGTTTGCGCTCTCTCTCTCTCTCTCAATCTCTCTCTCTGCCAAATAAATAAAATCTTAAAAAAATAAATAAAAAGAATCCTTTACATAGCAGCCTACATGAGATGTCTGGGATCAGTGCTTATGGGTGGCACATGCTATATTGATGTAGGGTATATGGATACTGATTTTCCACCTATATATAGACATTTGTGTCCTTAAAACCAAGCAAGCCTTTTTTGTAATTGGGTTACTCAACTCAATCTGGTCTAGAAAAGAGCTTAACTTTGCCACTATATTTGGGACCTTTCCTTTGGAATGGTGAATTGCATTAACTCCTTCCGAAAGTGGTGATTTGGAGAAGGACTGATGGAAGAGAGAGTGGAAGGGGGGTGGGACAGAGGGAGGGAAGGAGGAAAAGGAGATAAAGAGGGAAAGAGGGAAGCAAAAAAGGAAAGACCACCTGACCAGAATCATTGCATTCCATTTATCTAGCCATGCATCAAAATAAATGCAGTGTGCATTAAAATAATTTTTTAAAAGAATAGGGAAGTAGAAAATAAGAATATCAGTTGATATTTAAGAACTAAACATACTTCCCCTCAGTTATCTGAACAAATAATTTCAAGTAAAAACTTTCAATTTTTCATAAATTTTGAACCATGGTAGTCTATGCTCAAAATGTGCACTTGGGGCATACACCTATTACAAATCATATAGTAATGCTTGTGATTAAGAGGGAAATGGAACACTTGCAGCCTCGGTAATGTATGTGTGATCAGGATTGCTAGGATGCTCATGCTTAACCCAGTCATGGTGAGAGATACAAACTTACTGTCATCGGATTAAAATAATAATAATTATTCATTCCCCAGAGTTGGAAAAGCTCAAGGTTCATGAAAGGTCAGGGGACCATGTTCACCAAATGAAATCAAGATTCTGGCAGAGAACGGGAACAAGTGAATGTCCATTAGGTGGACGTTAACAGTGTTTCCACAGGACGTACAATTAGGAGATGCTTCTGTTGAGATTTTTTTTAATACATTGAAATGGAATGCAGGGATTTTAGAAATATGTGTTTGGCACTAGATATAGCTTTTTATCAAGCATATAACCGCAATGTAGCCTGACTTTTTTAACTCTGCTTTTTCCTTCGTGAATATTAGGCGACAGATTTTCACAGGGTTTTCTTTAATCAAATCCATATTCTTGTCACATCACAAAATGGAACACTATATCAGCTCTTGTTTACTATAGAATACTCTAGTTTTTGAATTTTATTATAACATGTAAAGTTATTTTTACACTTGTATTATCTGTTAACAAAAAATTTGTTTCAGGTATGGGTTATTATTTAGAATATTTACCTAAACAAAAAGAAAAATTAGGAAGCATGACATCAGCAAAATGGTGGAACAGGCAGCTTCATGTGCTCATCCCCCACAGAAACATTGAGAAACAAGTACAAGCCGTCAGAACCAACCTCCTCAGTCCCCTGGAAAACAGTCAAAATTTTACAGCAACTAAGCAAATGCTGAGTCAAGAGAAAGGCAACTTTCAGACAACAGGGAAGTTCTGTGGCATTTTTACTCACCCTTGTCCTAACCACTCCCGGATTTGGTCATGAGACAGCCAATATAGAGGTTCCTCATTTGGAACCCTGGCCCCCGACTCCAGAGGACGCAGGGCAAGCCTTCTTTGCAAATGCTTGTGTGTGTAAGGGTGAACTCCCGTGAGGATTCCCTGAAGAACGGGTGCAAACTTATATTCAACCCCATTGTGCCCAACTTGGAACTCAAGCTGGAAAAGCAGCGTGCCTTGCTCAAAAACTCTACAGACTTCAATAACGACCCTTACATGCAGGGGCCAAAGGTTACAGTTGAGACATATGATAGATCGCACAAGAGCTGCGATCGAAAGCCCAGCAGAGCTTCTAAGGACATTTTTTTAAAGCCACGTGTACAGAGGACTGTAGAAAACTGCACGTGCCCAGGGCAAGATACATGCGCGACCGCAAAAACTGGGACAGGTGGCTTTTGTTGTTGCTGTTGTTAGTGTTTTTTGTTTGGTTATGGGTTCCTTGGGAAGAAGGGAGGCTTGTTTCTAGTTCCTGGCATTCAAAAACATTAGTGGAACCCAAGCCAAGCAACAGAAACTGCAGTGACCTCCCACAACATGGAACACTGTCTTTGCAAAAATCAGTTTCGGGAAGTAACTAAGCAAGTAGACTACTACAGCCTTCAAGGAAGAAACACAGAACAAACCATAGGGAAGGGGGAGAATCTGCCTTTTGGGGTTACCAAATGGTAGTCCAGGTTCAGTTTTCAATAACGACCAAAAAATCCCAAGTCATACAAAGAAATAGGAAAGTTACCCCCCGAAAAGGACAAAATAGATTGACAGAAAATGGTCGCTGAGGAAGTCCAGGGTTGGACGTACTCAACAAAGCAAAACAACTGCTAAAATATGATTTTTTAAAAAACACAAAGAACTAAAGGCAATCAGGAATAATGCATTAAAATGAGAATATCGATGAAAAGATAGAAATTAGAAAACAAGAAAAAAGAGTCAAACAAGTTTTGGATCTAAAATGTACAATTAGCAATGTGAAAAATTCACTAGAAGAGTTTAGCAGTGGTTATGAACCAGCAGAAGGAAAGAACTGGCTAATTTAAAGATAGGACAATTGAACTTCTTGAATCTGAGAAGCAGAAAGAAAAAAAAATGAGGAAAAGTAAAAAGAACCTAAGGTACCTGTGAGTCATTGTCTACTGGACGGAACCATGCATTGTGTCGTCCCAGAAATAAATAAATAAATAAATAAATAAATATGTGTCTGTGTGTGTGTCTGTACACACACACACAGAGAGAGAGAGAGAGAGAGAGAGAGAGAGGAGGAGAAAAAGCATCTATACGAGACTACCATTTCCAGAATTCTCTTTCCTACATTGTTCTGGGTCATCATGGGCCACACAAGACATTTTGCAAGGGAGTTTAGCCACAGTTACGGTTCACGTTCAGAAAGTCACTTCAGGGGCAACAGGGTCTGATACATGTCTACACTGCTACACTGCTCATCACTGCTCTGCTGGTTCACCAGCTTTGCGGGACAGCAGAACCTGGAACTCCTAGAGTTCCCTCTGGAGCCTGCCTGGGTTCCTCTCACTCCTGAGCTCGGTACGTGGTTAGCTTCCTGAGGAACTCGTCACCTTCTCCAGCAGGCCACCTGCACCATCAAGTCAAGGCAGGGAGAAAGGCAGGTTTCCAGCTCATCCGCGTGGGTTTCAGTTTGCCCTTGATCTCCTTTTGCATCCAACTGCCCTTCTCACAGGCTGACCCCGCTGACTTCAAAGCACACAGCACCGGACAAGGACTACTCAACCAGCAGCCCCCATCCACTGTTGTGTCAGAGCAAACCCCTTACATGGAGACGGGGAACAGTAGCTCTAGATTTTGAGCCAGTGGCTTTGGGCAGAAGCATGGACAGAAGAATAGGGGTATTTAATAATCGTAGTCATGGGCTTGCTATTTAGAGTCTCTTCTGTTTTGCCAAGCATACAAGTGAAAACTGAAAATATTTTTTTAAATATTTTATTTATTTATTTGACAGAGAGAGATCACAAGTAGGCAGAGAGGCAGGCAGAGAGAGAGAGAGAGGGAAGCAGGCTCCCTGCTGAGCAGAGAGCCCCATGCGGGACTCGATCCCAGGACCCTGAGATCATGACCTGAGCCGAAGGCAGTGGCTTAACCCACTGAGCCACCCAGGCGCCCCAAACTGAAATTATTTTTAATTACTTTGCCTGCTGAACAGTGCTTTCTGAAGGCAACCATCTCTGAGACAAATACACAAACGCAGGTTTTACTAGTTACATAAAGTATCCAACTTCTGTGCTGTAGGTTTTTCTACAAAAATGTGAGCTGGGGGCGCCTGGGTGGCTCAGTGGGTTAAAGCCTCTGCCTTTGGCTCAGATCATGATCCCAGGGTCCTGGGATTGAGCCCCACATCGGGCTCTTTGCTCCGCGGGGAGCCTGCTTTCCTTCCTCTCTCTCTGCCTGCCTCTCTGCTTACCTGTGATCTCTGTCAAATAAATAAATAAAATCTTCAAAAAAAAATTTAAAAAAATGTGAACTGCACCAAGAATTTTAAAAAGGGGATTTACTATATTACTTTAATAATTCTGAAATTGAATGTGACCTTCAGAGCTCTTTGGGGTTCCTTGAATGGAACTCCAGAATTCCATTCATGGAATTACCAGAATTCCATACCTGGAGGAATTTTAGGTGTGGGAGACAAACAAGACTGAAATACATTTGCTAATTGCCCATTAAGAACCTCCCTGGGGCCAAACAAGTTCACTCAAACCTGTAAAACATTGCAGTTTTTGTTTTTTTTTTCCAGAAAACATCTCTGATGCCTCATGCTTACAACACTACCCTAAACAGGCTGATAGAATTACTGACATAAATTGTTCATTTATTTTCTTTTGTCAAATCGCGTAGCATTGTCCCATTCTAAGGGTTCTAGGGCAGAGTAAATTGAAAACAGCTACTATTCTGAGTAAGCCCCTGCTATCTTTTGGAGAGTTAATATGTCCTATATCCACGTCAGCTGCCACAGTGATTGGGGATTAAAAGGATAACCTGAGAAGTTTCAAAACAAGAAAAGAGGGAAAGAAGGAAGGTCAGGGAGAAGGAAGAAAGAAGAGATCTGAGCAGCAACAACAAATTTGTTAATCATCTCTTCATTCTATGCTGAAAATTTTGAACAAGGAGGTAGGTCAGTTTGTGATATTTTTAAACATCTTATGCTAAAGAAATGAGATAACAAATGATTTGGGGGGGGGGCTTGTGGAACTGCAGTAGTAGACAATTATTTTTATCTTAGCATTCAACTTCTAAATTGAATTCCTACTCAAAACAGCTTCATTCCACATCGCTGTCGTGAGGGAATCAAGAACTTTAAGGGAACAAATTTATCATAAAAATTTCCTCCCAGTGGCTGTGTACTCAAATTATATTTGGGGGAAGATATCCACCCATAAACTTGATGTATGCTCAGCTAGAGACACCAGAAAAGCATTTCTTATTGTTGTTTTTGTTTTAAAATAGAATTACAATATTCTTTGATACTGAGAAAAACTGTCACATTAAGATAAAGCACAAAGGCACAACACTCTCTGTGCCTTATGCTCTTCTTGTAGAGCAATGAACTTAAATAATTCGTTATTGTTTGCCAGGTGCCCTCTACATGCGTAAGGAGAGCTGTGTCTTTTCAGGAAAAAAAGCTGATAATTATTAGGAAGCCGTAGGATGTGGTCAGTGTAGTGGGCAGGAGGGGGATGACCCCTTTTCTTTTCAGGCTCTGCCTTGTGCTGCCAGCACATTCTTTACGGAAGTCACTGAGCCTCTAGTCCTCACAGGCGAGCACAGGAAGCAGGGACGATTCCTTGTGATTTTGCTAACTCAGGATGTGCTTGCAAGGACCGGGTGTGAACTTGAATTACTGACAGGTCAGAAGTGACTCATTTTCGGGGCGCCTGGGTGGCTCAGTGGGTTGGGCCGCTGCCTTCAGCTCAGGTCATGGTGTCGGGGTCCTGGGATCGAGTCCCGCATCGGGCTCTCTGCTCAGCGGCGAGCCTGCTTTCCTCTCTCTCTCTCTGCCTGCCTCTCTGTCTGCTTGTGATCTCTCTCTGTCAAGTAAATAAATAAAATCTTTAAAAAAAAAAAAGAAGAAGTGACTCATTTCAGGCAGTCCTCAGCCTCCCCATGTCCGGTAGTGTTTAAAAAAAAAAAAAAAAGTAAAGAAATTGAGTTACCTTGAAGTTGGTTTTGTTTTGAAGGCTGTTTCCTTTACATTTTGATGCGACTCTGAGACCCCTACCCATGAGGGCTCCATTAGCATTAGAGCTATGAGAATACTCTGCAAATAGTTCACTATGTATCTAGAACTTTTCGTTTACTCAGACGTTTAGGAAGGAGGAATTGCTGTGTGAATCGGCTTAGTCTAATTTAGTGATGGAATTATAAAGGGAAAAACACATAAAACAACAAGGGGACATTTCCGAGGCCTCCTGGGGGTACTTGGCTTGCCTGGTGGAGACCCTCAGCTCTTGACATCCATAGGCCAAGAAAAAGAAAGGGGAGAAAAAGAGGAATTTTCAGAGACTGATCCTAAGCTGAGCCCCAGCAGAAATCCCAGATCAAGAAGCATTGGCCAAAATACTCCCAGATGAATCTGCTTCCTCTGCCTTCCAAAGATTTAAGCCCTTTCCTGAGTAATCCCTTTTTTCTCTTTACATAGTTCTTTCCCATCTCCCATTGCTTTACTTTCCCTGTCTCACTCCCGGAAAGGCTTGGGGTTTAACTTAAGGCTGTTAGGCTGAACCCGGCCAGTCCTCCAGATCGCCTGCCAAGGTCTTAATCCAGCCACTTACTCACTGTGGGTCCGCCAGCATCAGACAAGCACATGCTCACCCCGGGGGCAGGCTGTGGAAAGTTACAGAGAAGTAACAAAGCAGAGAGCAGAAGGGAAGAAACTTGAGCCCTGCTTAAGGAAGAGGTTATGATCTGACAGAGAAAAATGTGGTTTGCCACAGAGGAGATTTTATAAGCAGGGCCACGGAAGGATACAATTTGACCAACCTGAAGAGAACAGGAAGAGCTGAAACAAACAAACCAATTGCTCCAAGAACAAAAACTCCAACTCAGAAGACTTGAATTGCATTTAAGAGGCATCTGGGAACCACAGCAGTCATGGAGAGGGTAGGGATATCTAATGACGATCGCGGCTAGAAGAAAAGCTGGTTATCTGCAGACTTGAGGGCCTGGTGGTACATAACAGGCATCTGTTAGCTCAACTATGGGTTTATTTAAGCTGAAAATGATAATCCTCTCTATTGCTCCAGAGATTTAAAGCAGGTCACTAAATCTGGATTGGAGCCTCCCAATGCCCCTGTTGATTAATTAGCAGGAAATTAAGCAAACGTATGGCACTTTCTATGCTTAACATTTTTTTTTCTTCAAAACAATACATTTACACCTTGACTCTGACTTTGGTGTCACTGTGACGATAAAATTAGAATCTGATATGAAAATCTGTGGAAACTGTGCAGCCTAACTTTTTTTTTTTTTTAAGATTTTATTTATTTGACAGCGAGAGACAGCACAAGCAGGGGGAGCAGCAGGCAGAGGGAGAAGCAGACTCCCCGCTGAGCAGGGAGTCCATTGCCAGGCTGGCTGCCATGACCCTGGGGTCATGACCTTAGCTGCAGGCAGACCATTACCAGGCTGAGCCACCCAGGTGCCCCACAGCCTAACATTTAAATTAGCAGTATTATTATTACTGCTGTCCAGGATGAGAAAGTGAGAGAGAGGCAGAGAAAACTGGTCTCTATTTTATACTCAAGGCATGAGTCTAGCTTGGTATAATTCTGAGTATAGAATTATGTGTATAGGAAAAAATTTTAATATATGATAATATAAATTTCTTAGTGGTTCTGATTAATCACTGTGGCATAATTACCTTGCTTTATTGTATAATTCATGTTACGAGATTACCAGGTGCTGGCCTCGTTAGTAACAGAGACACTGCTTTAATTTCCATATTTTTCTTAAAAGGCTTAAGTAAGGCCCACCTTGGCCTATTATAGACACGGTTCTGTGTGGAAAGTTTTAGGAAAAGAATTTTGGGCACAGACCGTGATTGCTGATTCCTCTCTCAGCTTACCAGTACCTCTGTTGTCTAGGTCTCCTGGTCAGATGTGAGTTTGGGGCTGTTTCCCCCAGATAGGGATTTCAACTCCATAAACTTCAATCCGCGAACATCAATTCTCTAACCTATGTATATGAGGATAATAAAAGTACTTACAGACATCTGGCTAAAATCCATAAAATAATGTGAGAACACTTGAGAGTAATCTCTAAAGGTTGATATTATGTAAGATATCACTTAGAAGGGTTTCTCGACATCAAATGGTGAGGGAGTCTTTATTAAAACCTTTAATGATGAGGCTGATGGACAGAGTTTTATACTATATATCCACTTAAATTCATAGGTGTTGAAACTCTGGCTTCCCTGCTCTAGAGTCTTAAAAAAATACACTTTTAGGACATGAAAGTATGTAATAGGGTGCTAATTTAAGGAACTTCTTTTGAAGGATTACAAATGTGTTTTTATGGTTATCAGAAGTTCTTTATGATCTGGATATATATTATTTTCATTCCAAGGTCCATAGTGAATTACGAAGTGGGAAGATACTGCTTGTAGACAATTTTTCTTTGCTCTAATGTTCTTGGAACTGGGAAGTCTTTTTAAAATCATGCTTTAAATTTACATAAAATGGATTGGTTTCCCTCTCTACCAGCAGAGGGAGACCTAGGTCCATCCCTCCCAGTCTCTCCAGGAATTTTACTGGAGTGAAAAATCAGAACTAAGGCTTTACCTGTTCAACCCCAGGGTTCCCTGTCCTACTTTCTCTAAGTTCATTAAATTTAGGATCCGTCTTTGTGTTCCAAGAGTCCATTTCTTTTCCTTCCTTGACTCATTATGGACACCATTTGAATGTCATCATGCCCAAAATATCACAAACACAGAGTCTGATATTTTAAAGAAACAGGGAAGATTCCTGATGGCAAACAACTCAGAACCAAATAATAGACTCTCCTATTGTTGAAGTTTCCTACCATTGGAAATGTCTCCTTGGTTGACCTTACTGCCCCTTTGCTTCTCAAATACCTATGTCTTGCTCTCTCCTCTCAGGCTCTGACATGTTGCCTGATGCCTATTAATCATTTGTGCATCACAGATCATTTTATGTCATTTTTCTTTCACTATATCCCTGACCAAGGAGTCTTACTTTTTTTTAAATCTGACAAGCATTGACCCAATAGAGTTATTCTCTGAGAAGATGTTATGAGCTATTAATCATGTGGGTTAGTTTTGAAGAGACAACACCACCAAACATTTATGAAGAACTCAAAATGAGCAAGCATTTATCTGGGTTCTGTGAGGAAAACAAAAATGAGTAAAATAAAACTCTTAAACAAGAGATGGACAGGAAGAGTCACCATTGTTCTAGATCCAGGACTTCATTGTTCATAATCTGCAGAGGCTTTAGCAAATTGATAAACTCTGTTGCTTAATGACTCACTCTGGGTAGTTGTTGAAAGAAGGCTGAACTCATGTTAGAAACCCAATCTCCATCAAGTAGGTAGGATTTCAAATTACCATAATCCTGGTCTGAAGGCTTCCCAGGACCTTGGTGGGGGTATGTGATCCCAGCTAGTTCCTGCCAGCAATATCTCTGTTTCAGTCCAGCGGGAGCTTCTGGGCCAGTCAACCTGAATGTTCCCTTGTTGAATCAACCTCCTCTATCCTCATCTCTGGTATGGGAACTTATTATTTGTACCCCAGTGGAACATCCGTTCTCTTTATCTTAGCATTCTGAAGGGACGGAGCTCTCGTCACCCACCCCATCACTCTCATACACCAAACTCCTTGATCCTGCAGTATCTCTCCAGCTATCATTTGAAAGTAGTTCAACTCCTTTATCACTTTATTCTACTGGCAATGTAATGCATAGTATTACAGCCCAGTGCTTCTGAACAATGCTCCATTTACAAGATAATGTAACTACTAGTTCAAGCACAGAATTGTTAATAGGCCATAAAAAGGTATTTGTTCATATAAAGTATCACTCATTGCTTTCCTATCATACCCTTTATCTAAGCACTGTGTTAATGTCTCTGTGGTAATAATTTCATTTTTGAACTTTAAGATAAGTCTTTAAATGACTCTGGCATCTGCTTAGCTGAGGAGCCATAACCTTTCCTGAGTGTGGGTGCCAGACCCTATTAACTGGACTTTCTGAACACTTGGTGACTTCTCACAGCACACTTGCACAAATTAAAGCTCATGGAAAACCATTTACAACTTAAATAGGAGATGACTATAAATAAATATAACAACTTAGTTATAAAACTTTTGCTCTAGCTGAGTGTTCTCTCAAATAATAATGGTGGCATCTCGGAATCAATAGCTTTCGTAGAATGGAAATGGCTAGAAGATACTGGAAATAAATAGAAATGCAAAAGAGAGAAAACTGTTGATTTCCCAGCATTTGCAATTTCTGAGCATTTGTCAGGAAGGCAGAGTTGCAGAAGGAGGTGAAGGATGACACCCCCATTCCAGCTGGGATAGAATGAGACCCTAAGGTGGACTTGGTTGCTGAGCCAGCTTTGTCCAAGGTTCAGGCACAGGCTTTGCACTGAGATAGCTGAAATGATGCAATGGATGGCCCAGCCTGCAGGGGGAACTCAGAAATGGGGAATTGAAGTGCATACCCTGAGAGGTGAAAAGGCACAACAGAAGGAACACAGCATCCAAAGTACAGGAAACCTGGCTTCAAATCCGAACTTGGCATTTCACGAGTTGACAACTCAGGTACTCTGAGCCAAATCATTTAACCTTCCTTAGACTCACTGATCTTATCACTCCTATTAATGTCCTAATATTTAAGACCCATGGTATTCTTCTACCTCTTTGGACACTTCACCGAGGGTGGTGTGCTGTAGTCTGGTTCAGAGCTTGGAAGAGCAGACCAGATGTCAGCCTGTTTCGTCCTAAGTACTAGAATTGAGGCTTCTAGACCAAAGATGGAGCAGGGAGGGTCCTAACAAGGGAACAAGGACTTCTGAAAACTCAAACTGATATTAACAAGGCAATGAAACAAATCACGCTGGGCCACCTCGGAGCCTGCAAAGTTGGGGTAGAACCCAAGTGGGATGAGCTAGATGACCCCAAGTGTGGTGAGCAATTGGGATTTTAGCATTCACCTTGGGACATGGTGAGCCGCTGAGCTCTGTAGTAAGGATCGTGAGCACAGCACCCCACAGGAGGCAAGGGGCTGGCACTGTTGCTATGTCCCAGCCTAACCAAACCAAGGTAGCAATTACATTCTAAGAGATTTTCTGTTCTTCTGCCTGGAGGTTGTTCCAGAAGAGCCTATCTCAAGGTGAGATTGGTATTCAAACCAAAGGCTGTTTTGTCAGTAAAAAAGAGATGACTCCCTCTTGACTTCCCTTGTGGATTTATGAATAAACTCCTCCACTATTTCTCCACTGAGCCCTTAGAAAATGGTCTTCACTGCTTCGGGGTCAGTTGCTAGGCAGTTTCTCCTAGGTTGTGTTTCCTGCAAGAGTTCCTTGTCTAGGCAGCTTGGTCACTGATGTGCCATTTCCAGAATCTCAGAGAAGATTCCGTAGGTTGTGTCGCACTGTAATAACATCCCCAAACACAAGCTGGTATGTTGAAACACCAAGAGACCGGGACTAAAAGTAGATTTTCGATTTTTTTTCTTAATTTATTTTTTTGACAGAGATCACAAGTAGGCAGAGAGGCAGAGAGAAAGAGGGGGAAACAGGCTCGACGCTGAGCAGAGAGCCCGATGCGGGGCTCGATCTCAGGACCCTGAGATCATGACCTGAGCCGAAGGCAGAGGTTTAACCCACTGAGCCACCCAGGCGCCCCTAAAAGTAGATTTTCAATTGCAGTTCTATACAACCAGGTCTGTATGCCATTCCTGAGCTCAGCTGCTGTGTGATTCTACCCCACTTCTTCCTCTGCCCCTCTCTGCAGGAAGGATTCAGGAATCCTGCTATTTTCCCTTTATTTCCCAACAACCTAAATCTGCACCAAGTGCAGGTGGTGGGACACCAGACGTGTGCCTCTGCTTCCATAGAGCCTCAGAGATTCTGGCCTAGCATGGTTGTGACAGTCACTCTTTGTGCTGCTTTTCCCACTTTTTACGTAGAAAATGGCATGACTTAAGCAAGTCCTCAACGTTACATGCTTGTCCCTGTATTTAACCTCTCTATCCCAATAAGAATCAGAAGTATGATTTTTTTTAACCTTAAGTATTTATGAAAAAATCTCATAAAAATCTGACAACTTCTGAAGAAAATTACAAACCTCTTTGAAAGGCATTTTTTTTTGAGTGTGTTTTGTTTGGGTGCTCTACGAGACATCAAAATGCACTTCATGTGGAACAGATGAGGGGAATGTCTAAGGGATAAAGAGGAAAAAAGGTAGGAGGGGGTAGACTGTGACTCGGGACTGGTAACTATGGAGGGAGAATGAAAAGAGGGAGGGTTGGCTAGGAATAGTCTTGGACAATAAAGCAATTCTAAGAGGTTTCTTCCAGGCCGATGGGGAGTCTCTGAACCAAAGATCCCTGTCAGAGGAGACCTGAATTAAGCCAGAATGGCCTGCCTTAGGACGCCTCTGTGAGTCTGGGGCAAGTGCAACATCATCTTCCTAAAGGTGGTGATAGATCCAGAGGGATAGCAACTGGGGCCTTCATCAGTCCACTATGTCCTTTACAGTAAGAAAGTGAGAGGGGCACGTTCATGGTCCCTACCACATACCGCCACAAAAAAGGAGCAAGAGATTTCATCTTCATGAATAGAGAGATTGGATCTCATTAAAAAAAAAAAAAACAAAAAACAAAAAACAAAAAACAAAAAAACTCCATTCTTCTCAAACCGATCTAGAGTCCCATAAGTCAAACGAAAATGGCAACAGGATTTTAAAATCCATGTGTTGTTGGTTTTTGTCCTTGTTTTTGTAGAACTTACTTAGGCTGACTCCGGGATTATATGGAAAAGAAAAGCAAAAGAACAGACACCCTTGAAGAAGAAAGAATGGGTGGGATATTTGCTTCTCCAGGTAGAAAAGTGTTATAGGACTATACTAATGAAGAAAAGAGAGTAACAGTTCTGGAATAGATAAACAGAGCAGTGGGATAGAATTTAGAGCCTAAAGTAGAGCAGCACGTATATAGAAGCTTGATATATGGTAGAAAGTTGTAAAGGATGTTCTTAATTATTATGCTAAGAAAAACAGTCATCTATGTATGGGAACCCGAAATGAAATCACTTCCTGATTTACACTGAACACAAAAATCAATTCCTGGTCAATTAAAGATTGAAAGGTTAAAGCCAGCCTGTAAAAAGAGAAGAAAAAATAATGCAGAAGGATATCTTTGTAACTTCCTTGTAGGTTAATACTTCTTTTGAATGGAACAAAAAAATACAAATTATAATGAAAAGATTGATAAATTTTACTGCATTAAAAAATTACAGGAATCTAAAGATATTAAGAAAAGGGACGCCTGGGTGGCTCAGTGGGTTAAAGTCTCTGCTTTCGGCTCAGGTCATGATCTCAGGGTCCTGGGATTGATCCCCACATCAGGCTCTCTGCTCAGCGGGGAGCCTGCTTCCTCCTCTCTCTCTCTGCCTGCCTCTCTGCCTACTTGATCTCTGTCTGTCAAATAAATAAATACATAAAATTAAAAAATTAAAAAAAATAAATATATTAAGAAAAGAAAGAAAAAGCAAGCCAAATATTGGAATGCATATAATAAGACAGTAATTGGTTTCCAGAAAGCTACAGAGCATGTAAAATCAATCTGGGGGAGAACAAGTGACTCAGGAGGAAAGTGGATGAAAGATATGACAGGGAACAAACCAGTGGTAACTAAGAAAGCAAACTAAACCACAATAAAATATTAGTTAACTTCGGGAAAATTTAAAAAGTCTAACACTTGCAAGGGTGGAGAAAAGAGAATTCTGCTGTTTCCAATGGGAATTTAAGTTATAACAATCAATTTATTGAGCAAATTTTCATTATCTCAGAAATTTTAAAATGCACATTCCTTATAGCTGGCTACTATACTTACAGGTTTTAATCATGTAGAAAATGGCATCACAGAATTGTTCATACTAGCATTGGAAAAAATCAACTGACAAAATTTTAAACTTTTTAAAACTTTTAAAAAGTTGTGGTGAGAATTTAGAATCCCATCATGGAGAGTTAAACAATACTTTCCTGCCCTACAGTTAAATAAAAGTGAGCTATATTAACGATAGCCTTGTTAAATGATACTGAGAACAAACAAAGTAAGTTAGCCTACCCCGAGAAATACTGCTCTTGGAAGTAAGCCTGTGAATCATCAAAAGTAATCTGCTTTTAAAACTTAGGATTCTATTATTTCAACACGATCAGACTCATCAGGATTCTCTTTAAGACCCTTACTCTGTGCCCCCAAGGCCGAAGACATAATGCTAAACCTTATCCAGGCTCAAACTTCTCTGCCTTCCAAGGCCCACCTTAAAATCATCCAGCCCAGTTCCTAAAACTGTAAACACTTTCTTTGCTTTCCTTTCTGAAACGCCTTTAAAACGACGTCAATCTTGCACCTTCCTTTACTGAAATAAGTCCAATAAACTTAATTTTACTTGATCAACAAATTTGTGGGGTGGTCTTTGGGGGCAGTCAACAGTAGTATATTTAAACAATGAATATACTATAAAAAGAAAGTTTTTAGAGATGTATGTACCAATATGAATAAATGTCATATAGTATTGACTTAAAAATAATACAATAAAACAGAAGTTGCCATAGAGAAATAGTTTAGCTCCAGATATATACAATTTAAATAAATGCAAATCCAAAGGAAGATTTATTTAAGGGTACATACAAATGTGATCAAAGTTGGCCAAATGCAGATACTATACACCAAAGTCAGGATGGGGGGAATAAGAGAGATGGGATTGCAGTCAGGAAATATACAGAAAGTTTTAACTGCGTTCGTCATGTTTTAACTCCCAAGATAAGTGGTGGCCTCCTAGGACTGCATCTCATTATTATTTAAGGCTCTTTTGCAATTTTAATTCTTTCATAACTTTTAAAGGAAAGGTATTGTTAGGTTATTGTTAGGGTGGATATTTGGAGGTAATTGCAGAAAGAGGGAACGATAGTATATCATTTATATAAAAAGTAAAAAGCATCCTTTAGATTTTAGGATCCAGTAAATTCTTGTCAATATGGTGACAGTGGTTGGGGTGCCTGGGTGGCTCAGTTGGTTAAGCATCTGACTCTTGATTTTGGCTCAGGTCATGAACAGGTTTGTGAGATCGAGTCCCACATTGGGCTCTGTGCTGGGTGTGGAGCCTGCTTAAGATTCACTCCTTCTCCCTCTCCATTCCTCCCCACCCCCCCACCACATGTCTGTTCTCTGTCTCTCTCTAATACACATAATAAATAAAATTTTTTTAAAAAGCTGGCAGGGGAATGGGAAAGATGGAGGGTGAGAAGAGATTGGAAACTGTGGAAGTAGAAACAGGGAATGGCTTTAAAAAACAAAATTCAACTGAATAAATTTGAGGATCTAACTGGCTTTTTGAGTGATTTGCAAATCAGGCAGCATCCCATCTGGCCAGTAGGGGGAGCGCTACTGCACTGTAGACAAGGAGAGGTTTTCAAAGTCAGAAAGGGAGCTGGAAGGAAAAAAAAAAGGAATTTATTAGCAAAGAACGTATCGTTTTAGGGGAGGCTGCCCTCCAAAGGGAAACAGAAGGGGGTGGATTATCTCCTGGCATTGACCAGGAAATCCTAGTTTGGCCGTTTCAAGGTTGTATTCCTATGGGGGTAGAAGGGGTGGTTTGAAACTGAAGATAGATTAGGCATTAAACCTTGCTTTACTGCTATGGGACCTGAACCTGAGTGACTCCATTTTGGGTCTATGGTTTTCTTTCCTTGTCCGTTCCTTCGTTCTTGCTTTCTTTTTTCTTTTCTTTAAGATTTTTTTTTATTTATTTGAGAAAGAGCAAGAGAGAGCACGAGCAGGGTGAGGGGTAGAGCGGGAAGCAGACTCCCTGCGGAGCTGGGACTCTGCTGGGACTCCAGGATCATGGCCTGAGCAGAAGGCAGATGTTCAACCGACTGAGCCACCCAGGTGCCCCTCTGGTTTGCTTTTTAACAATAGAGACAACTTTTAGGAAAGATCTATTTCACTCTAACTTTATTCTGCTGTAAGATGGTCTGGGCACAGTTCAAAAGCAAACCTAGCATGAAGTGGTTTATCATGTCTGCTCTTCTCTGTGTACACTGTCACACTTTAAACCAGCAGACCATGTAGTCGGCCCCTCTGCTGAGAGGCAGCAAAGCACAAGTATCCGTAGCGGAGTGTTTTGCATTTTTAGATACCTTAATTGCTTTGACTACAGGCTACTTTACATCAATGAGAAAGAGCCAAAAAGAGGTCAACAGGGTGGTTACAGTGGAGTAAATTTACTTAAGAGTTTTCAGTTGTTGACTTAGCTGTTGGGGCAGAGGAAGCCAAGGGGAGCCCGGAGAGGGATAGATCCAGGAATCAGGGAGAGACAAGGGAAAAGCAGGAGAAATAAAATAGTATGAGAAGTGAGGATTAGGAAAAGCCTTCCTCAATTTGCAATTACTGACCCATGAGAGCACATTTAATACTTCCTTTGCCTTCAATAAATACATTCACAATTAAAAACACATTATCTGTGCATAACACGTTGTAAAACTATTCACTCTCTTCTTGAAGCAGCCAAGCTCAAGTATTTAACCAAACGCTTACAAAAATGTTAATCCTGGGACAACAATGTCTGGAAAGTTCTGTACACCAAGTGAAGTCAGAAATAAATTATCACAAATGAAGGTTAAATTGCAACATCATACTAAAATATAAAGGTGGCAAGTAAGCATTTAATAGTAATAAAGTGAAATACAATTGATTTACTCTTACTGGAGTTGCCGGGTTTAACAAGTAATAATACAGAGTGGCTAGTTGAATTTGAATTTCAAATAAACAACAAATGTATTTTTGAAGTGTAAGTATGTTCCATGCAATATTTAGGACATACATTAAAATCATAATTTCTGGATTCCATAAACTTCCAGTTTAACTGAGCTTTCTATATTTTATCTGGCAGCCCTAGTTTGTAGATGCTCCCACTGGCTTTCCAATCTGAATTAAACATTTATGTTCTTTCTCTTTCTCACCCTTGATTTCATTTCCAATTTCCTGGTCCTATCTTTCTGTTTTTCTTACATTGTAGTTCTTTCTGTGAAGTAACAAGCTAAATAAGGTTTCATTTCTCTAAGATCTTCTACTTTAGACTAATGGCTTTACTCGCGACCTTCTCTGATTGATCTAGTCGTGCTTTATTTGATGTATCTGGTAATAAAGTTCATTAGCATGCTAGTCCTCCAAAATTAATTTTGTTCAGAAGACCTGGTCCTGGATTTTATGCCTTTGAATTGAAGGGGAGGAAAACAAGTATGTTTTTCCTCTACCAATCTTAGGTTCACTGGCTGGGACACTACAAATGAGAGACAAAAGACAAGTTAACAACAGAAAAACAAACAGGAGTTTTATTCATGCACACACAGCCCGGACACACAGGAGTGCCCCTTGATGACTACCTCAAAAGGCTGGTTAGACCCTGGAGTTACCCAGCATCTTAAATGAGCAATATACATCTGCAGGCAGTGGCAAGACAAAAGAAAAGGACTCAGAATTCTTGAGGGTGACAAACTGTCAAAAACTAAACATATGGGGAAATTAATGGAGGGTATGGACTAGTCAGATTGGTCAGTAGATTCCTTTGGTGCCATCTGTGGGCTGACTGAGGTCTCCAGTTGTCTTTAGGTGATTAACTTCTGTCTTCTGTCTTCTGTAGGGAGGTGGTGGGGGAGGGGGGGCGCACCTTCACAAATCTATGCCCTGCTTTTAGGCAAATATGGGGAGGGCACAAAGTTCTTATACCTACTTCTTCTGAATTGCCTTCAGTCTAAAATAATCCTCATGCCAAAGTGACCTATATGAGGTAGTGCATGCTGTTGCTGTTGAAATTTTGGCCTTTGAGTAAATGCAGTTGAAAACCACGGTATAGGAGGCACCTGGGTGTCTCAGTGGGTTGGATAACTGCCTTTGACTGGGGTTCTGATCCCGGAGTCCTAGGATCAAGCCCTGAATTGGGCTCCCCTGCTTCTGCCATTCCCCTGTGATCATGGTTATGCTCATTCTCTCTCTCTCTCTCTCTGTCTTTATTTTTTTTAAAGATTTTATTTATTTATTTGACAGACAGAGAACACAAATAGGCAGAGAGGCAGGCGGGGGGAGGAGGGGAAGCAGGCTCCCAGCTGAGCAGAGAGCCCGATGTGGGGCTCCATCCCAGGACCCTGGGATCATGACCTGAGCCGAAGGCAGAGGCTTTAACCCACTGAGCCACCCAGGCTTTAAAGACAGAGAATTTCTCTCTCTGTCTTAAGAAAGAAAGAAAGAAAGAAAGAAAGAAAGAAAGAAAGAAAGGAAGGAAGAAGAAAAAGCTTTAAAAAAAGAAAACACTGTATAGTATACCATCATTGTTTTCATTTAATAAGAAAGCAGTGTTATCTTAGCCAAAATAATTTTTAAAATTAAAATAATTATTTTGAATCTGCTCTGGGAAGTAGACATGGTTAAATACATTAATAAAGATTAATTTTTCAAAAGTAGCTCATATAAATTTATGCAGTCAAATGCTCTACCACTGAGCTATACCCCCTCATATGAATTTATGTACCAATTTCCATCAATCCCTCTTTGTAAGCTAAGGTCCAGTAAAACAGTCAAGATACCCATTTTTAAGGACCTCATCACTCCAAATCCAAATAGGTTTCATCACTTAATATTGTGGTTTAAGGATATATATGTAAATAAGGATAGAAATTATTTATTCCAGAGTAATAAATTTCTCTTGGTAAATTTTTAGTATACGTGAAGTTTTTCTTTGTTGTCAATGAAGATGTTTCAGTATATTGGATTTTCCTAAAACTTTCCTTATTTTATTATTGTACTCAAGTCTATTTCCTATGAAATAAACTATTTGCAACTTGATTTGTACTGAATACAACCTATATACATTTTAAAGTTTCTTTCTTAAGGTAAATAATCTTTCTTAAGAGAAACAGCATTCTACTCTTTTCCAAATGAGGTGTATTTCCACATTATTGATTATATTGAAATCAGATAGCTTTAATCTTCTCAGTAGCATCAGAAGATGAAGCAAAGGGCTTTGCAGTAAAGCTACCATGGGACTAGCCCTTGCTCCACTTCTTCCTGCCGGGTGATCTTATAAAACTGAATTCTGAATTTTAATTTTCGTTTTTGCGTCAGTGATCTACTTAGAACTACCTCATAAGATTTTTGTGAAAGGTAAAAATACTAATGCAAACAAAGCACTTAGCAAATTATCTGGCTTGTTCTAATTGCTCCTGGCAGTTCTCTTTATTGGGAAGTCAAAGCTGATTCCTTCTGTCCTGTTTCAGGCAGCACTGATTTCTATTATATGGACATTGCAAGCATTTGGAATTCCTCACACCTTTCCTATAGAGGGTGAGTACCTAGCAAAGTAGGGTCTGAATGTTCTCAGAAACCTCCCAGTGCCCATTTCCATTCTTCCTTGTCCAGTTTGCCCTCCTCTTCCTGTCACAGCTGCCCAGTACCTTTACGTTGTCCCCTATCAGAGGTGTCAAAGAGGACGGGGATAGAAACTTCCTAAGCAGATATCACTTTTCCAAATATCCTACCAAACTTAGATCTTCAGGCCTACTTTCTTACAAACCCTACCTCTGTTAGCTTTTATATGATACATTATTTAGAACTCAAGTGTGACTATCAGATAAAATCTCTTACCTTTCCCACTGTGGCAGAGAATATTAGCCTTTATCAAACCTATCTGTCGTCCTCCTGGGAATGAAGTTGCAGAGAGTATGGCCACACCCCCAAGCTCTCACTATAAAGAAACATGAGAAGAAATGATATACGTCATTCACAGGCCTGGTCCTCAGCCATCTCCCTCTGTGCCCCCCTCTTCCTCTTCCACTATCAATCTGGAAGATACCACTAACGATAACCTTAGAAGCCATATTATAGGAATGACAACTTCTACCAACTTGAGTCCTACTGGATGATAGGAGAGCTACCAACCAATCAGAGACCCTTATGTGGGTGAGAAGTAAAAAAAAAAAAATTTTTAAGATTTATTTATTTATTTATTTATTTGACAGACAGAGAGAGAGATCATAAGTAGGCAGAGAGGCAGGCGGTTGGGGGTGGGGGTGGGGAATCAGACTCCCTGCTGAACAGAGAGCCCGATGTGGAGCTCGATCCCAGGACCCTGGGATCATGACCTGAGCCGAAGGCAGAGGCTTAACCCACTGAGCCACTCAGGCACCCCAAGAAGTAAAAAAAAAATTTAAAGATTTAATTTATTGGAGAGAGAGAGAGAGAGAACATGAGCAAGGAATGGGAGACACCCTGCTGAGCAAGGAGCCCAATATAAGACTCGATCCCAGGTCTCCGGGGTCATGACCTGAGCTGAAGGCAGATGCTTAACTGACTGAGCCACCCAGGCACCCTAAGAAGTAAAATTTATTTTGTTAAGTCACCAATATTTTGGGGTTTTTCTGTTATGGCAACTAGTAAGTGTTTCCTTACCCTATATATATATATATTATCATTTAACATGAGCTTTATTTTTTAAAAAAGATTTATTAATTTATTTGGGAGAGAGAATCTGAAGCAGGTTCTGCGCTGAGCATGGAGCCAGAAGTGGGGTTCGATCTCACAACCCTGAGATCACGCACAAACTGAGCTGAAACCAAGAGTTGGCTGCTTAACATCTGAGCCACGCAGGTGCCCCTAGCATGAGCTTTAAATTAACCACCCAGAAGAGACATATATAAAATATGAAATAAAACAATGGGATTTTGAGGTGAGGAATACTTTTAGATGATCCCATTTTTCTGTTGTCTCATTGGCTCTTTCGGCCTGTATTTGGAAGATATAATCTGGAGAGGTGAGAATCACACTCTCTCTTCTGTGCCACAGCAATCCAGCTGATCTATTCATCTATATTTTCACTATGACCATGAATATAACATATAATCTTGGGTGAGGACAGAAAGCCAGTATGTTGTTGGTGGATCAGGAGGAGACACTGGCTGACTGGAATGAGAAAGGATAAATTGCTGTCCCCTAAGCCTATCTTCCTCCCATTAGATTTAGGATGGAAGACTACAGTTGAAAGGGATAGTTTGTTAAAATCATCATGAGCAGCAAAATTTATATAAATAAAGTAAAACAAAGGGTGTCAAATATAATTACGTGCGCGAGGTAAGAGGAAACTGACCTAATTAGTCAGGGACATCCCTACGGTGTTCCTTCCTGGATCTCTGCTTATATAAACAATCTGGTTAAAATGTATTAAAAATAAGTGTGAGGAATAGCAATTTAGTGATAACATTGAGAATAATGGGTACAGAAAAGGTACTAACCTATTTTCTTACTGTCCAATCGGTGCATGTGAAGGCTGTTTATGATGCACTGGTACCATTTTTTTTCCTGTTCATGTCCAGAAACCATTTTTTTCAAGTCTTCTCAGAAGTCTTTAGCCTATTAACGGCCTTACTCTGTTTGTAAAATGTGATCTCTTTCAATGCTGACCACACTTCTGCATTCGGTGGCTAATAAGTAGGGAGCATCTCCCATATACTTCTAGAGAGTAAGAATTTAGAATTGCTTATTTCTTAAAGATTAAAATCTAATAGGTAAGTCAAAGTGAATGACAATAAGTATATGTGAACTCAACTCAGATGTTGGGAATACAAAACTAACATCTTGTAAAAGAGCGAAGTGTCATGGAAAATTAGAAGGAAGAGAGAAAATAATTATTGGAGTTATTGAAATGAAAATAGGCAAATGGAATCACACTAAGATGACTTTCTGAAAGAGTTTCATATTTAAGAGTTAGAAGGGAGGTATTTTCCAGGTAGTAGGAAAGTACACAGAACTGACTTCAATGCAGTCTGGTATGTGCAGGGGTTAAGGGCATCAGTGATTATTACAGAAGGACACAAGAATATCTTTCAAAACTAGGGAGTAGGAAAGGATGTGTTCATGCCTACCTGGGTGACTGAGAACCTAAATGTGGAACCTAAAAAAAAAAAAAAAAAAAAAACCCTTAAAAAATGTGGAACAATTTGAGACTGTTACAGAAGTAAAGATGGCCAAAGATGCCCATGTCTTCATTCTCCAAAGCTGTGACTATGTGATATTACATGGCAAAGGGGAATTAATGTTGCAGATGGAACAAAGATTGCTGATCAGCTGACCTTAAAAAGGGGAGCTTATTCCATGTGAGCCCAACAGATCATAGGAGTGACTAAAGTAGATGAGCAGGTCAGAGGGAGGCAGCGTAGGAACTCAGTCTGCCATTGCTGGCTTTGAAGTTGAAGGAAGAAAGCCCTTCACTAAGGAATGCTGGCAGCCTCTGGAAGCTGGGAAGAGCAAGGAAATGGGTTTTCCTGCAGAGCCTTGCAAAAAGGAGAGCCTCCCTATCAACACCTCGATTTGAACACAGTGAGACTCATGATAGACTTTTGACAACAGTGCTGGGAAGTGATAACCACGTTGTCGTAAGCCACTGAGCTTGTGCTCATGTGGTATTCTCTGGGCTTCGAACAGTGACCAGTGTGTCAGCATTCCAGGACTTGCAGGTGTATCACTCCTGTCTCTGCCTCCAAGAACCCCTTGGCTCCTTCCTGTGTCTCCTTTCCTTTTGTGTCATTCTTATACCATCATTCATTATTGGATTGGGGCCCAAACCGGAAAATCCAGGATGATCTCACATGCAGAGCTACCAGGAAAAGAAAAAAAAAATGATCCTATACTTCTTTTATTCTAAATTCTAAAAATACATGGCATATTACTGGGAAGGTAACATCAAAATCCAGATAACAGTGGATGGGTCAGTTGGAAACATGTGTGCAGGACAAATAAATGAATAAATAAAAGACTTAAAAGAGGACCAGTTCTTTGGATATCAACTATGTTATAAATTTGTGCAACATATCAATTGATAATAATAAAAAAGACAGTGGAATGAAGGGAGAAGAAGGAGCTGCCCAGTACAACCCTTGGGGGAGATTATTCCTCTTCCTAATCTAAAGGTGGTTCTTTTGTTTATGTCAGAAATGAGATTTTTTTTCTTATAATAGTTCAGAAAGATCACAATTATTTATTGTAATTTTTAAAGTTTGCATGACAAGTGCCAAGTAATGGATATTTGGAAACATTTGAACTGAGACTTTCAATTTTGTGATTTGGTAAAATCTCATGTTATCTCTAATTTAGCAAGAAAAATAAGTAAACAAAGGGTTTAAGTCATACAAAATGTAGAAAAAATAAAACTGGAATCCAAGAAAACTGACTCCAAGTTATTCTGTCTTAGACTACACTGCTTTTTACAAAGTTTACCAGCATTTAACCCTGTTACTTCAAAAAGTAGATTTTTTTTTTTGCATCTACAAAGTAAAAGTGCATTGCTGTACAGAGCCTATCCTGAGCTCAACTTCAGGAGATCTTGTAATTCTACTCTCTGTGGAGCAAGTGCAAGCATGTTGAGCTACTTTATATCCCTAAACCTCCCACCCCAGCTCTCCTATTCTTCTATACTCCTTCTACTTCTATAGCAGAATTTTCCTAGACTCAAAAGTTTCAAGGAGAGCACTGACCTCAGGCAAGCATACCTGCTTCACCGACTCAGCCCATGACATGGTTGTATGTGTGTCTACACAGTGAGTGGATGGGTTGCTGTGTAGACAGTGCACTACATTAAGGGGGACAGGTCCTGGTGGGAGGCTGATGTAGTCTCATTTAATGTTGCTACTGTGTCTTATGTCTTCACTTTTTGCCTGGGCCTTAGAACATTCTATCTCTAGCTTCCTATCTATTCTCTTCTTCACTGGGTTTGACCCATTTCCTTGTTTTCATTTATGGTATAAACAAGGTTCTAATGACAGTAACACTCTGTCGCTACTACCTTAGGCAAAGATATTATGAAATTTGGGAAATTAGCTTATTTGCATCTATTCCTTTTTTTTTTTTAATTTTTATAGTATACTTACCTCGGTGATGTGATTATTCATTAAAGCCAACTTGAAGTTATCTGGGATCAAAACACAGAAGACGCCAAAGAAGTTCCAGTACATATTTCTCTGAATTTTTCACTCCCCTATTTCTGTGAACACGATTTTGAATGCCACGGACAGCTCCACTCTCAGCCCATCTCCTCTCTGAGTAGAATGATCATTCTTTTCTCTGTTACTATTGAACTATCCTAACCTGGGGTTAAAATGCCTTTATCCTCTTATTTTAGCATGGGTCCATGTTCTTCTTTCCATTTATCCCCTTCTAAGGACCTCTTTCCTCATCCATTTGTCCCAAACAGAGAATACCTTCGTGCTCTCTGGAACTTTACGCCATCCCAGCAATACCCGCTTTCCTACCTGGAATGTAACTTACAATACCTCTACCCCCCATTAAGAAATTCTGTAAACCTCTAAGTTTCTATTCTTGCATTGATATTATGAAGTAAAAATATACATATATAGCTTCCGTTCATCTCTGTAAAAGTCTAAGATAGGCTGTGGTAAGCTATGGGCTGATATAGCGGCAGGAGAAAGAGTTACACTTAATACTGTGGTAGAGCTATTTGTCACAGGGGCTCAGGATACTGAGAAGACGGGTATGAATATTCCTCCCAGAGATTTGGCGGCAAGGATGGTCTGACAGCTGGGACTGATAGAGCAGGCTTCTAGCAATCATCTCTTTTATCACTGCTCCTTCAAATGAATGGATGGAATTTTAATCAGGTCCCCTGAGATAAATCAGCCTCTCAGACCCTTCCATGTCAATATTTCCTAAGATCCCCTATCTTTCATCTGCTACTAGTCTGAAAAATTCTTGGACCCAGCTGTAATCCATGGAGAAACTCATCTTTTGTCACCCAAGAGCAATCAAAAAGCCTTTTTCTTCTTCTTCCTTTCTAGCCCCTTTCTGTTCTGCAGGTAAAAATTGGTGGAAAGAGAAGAAGGAAGAATAATATCTTTGTGGAAGGCCTCTGTTTTTGCTTTAGGGTCATTCTTAGGAAAACAGCACAAAATTAACTTCTGTTGACAGAAAACTTAACAAGAGACTGTGGACTCTGAAAAACAACCTGAGGGTTTTGGAGGGGCAGGGGATGGGAGGTTGGGTGAGCCTGGTGGTGGGTATTATGGAGGGCACGTATTGTGTGGAGCACTGGGTGTGGTGCATAAACAATGAATTCTGGAATACTGAAAAGAAATTTTAAAAAAATAAAATTCAAAATTTAGAACAAAATATGGACCAACAAAGGACATTTTTTGAGTTCCAGAATTAGATAAAAAAATAAAGACACAGGACAAAGCATAAGTTATGTCACATTACAGACGTGATAACGCAAACGCGGTAGAGAAGGGCCCTTCTCTGCAGACGCCGTCCTAGATGTGGTTCCCCCTTACATCGCCTCCCAGCCGCCAGCAAGCTGCAGGGCAACAAGCTGTGTGAGGTGGCTTCTGTGGGTTCCACGACTTGAGGATTTCTCGGATTCTGCTGGGTAGAATGGACATGAGAACACTAACAAACAGGCTCAGATTCTCTGCTCCCCAGAACAAAGGTGGGACCCATCGCTTTTGGCGAGAGCTGTACCACTTCTGTTTAACAAAAGGTACAGGAGAACCGAGGAGTAGCCAACCGTGGTGACTTCAGCTGCCATAGCAAACCTTACTCGGTAGAGCAACCTGCCTCAGCAGACGGCAATAACTATTTTCTATAATATTGTCATCAGTGTTCTTCCAAGAGGCAGTTTATAGTTAAAAAAAAACCTTTGAAATGGTGGCCAACTTTCCATGGACTTTCTCTGTAGATCCCATTTCTAATTAAGAAATTATTCTCTCTGCAGGGGGCAAATTTTGCTAGATAGAAAATATCATCGATTCTCAATGCTTTTTGTATTATAAAATAAAGCATATAAATATTTCAGCTAAAATATTTTCACAGGCATGGTTTTTTTTTTTTTTTTTTTTTTTTTTGCTTCACTTCAGAGTACCTTTCTTCTATAAACATTTTTGTAAGACAAAAATAATAGGTTTCTATTTATGGTACTCTTGAATGTTTTGTGAACTTTAGATGCTATGAAATTATGGGGCTTCTCATTTCATTCCAGTGCAGAACGGAATGTAAATGCATCCAATTATAAAAAGGAACACCATTAAAATACTCTTCCCACATGTTGAAATATTTTTAAGCATACATATAATTTCAGAATTATATCTTCTACACCAAGGTTTCATTAATTAATTTGTTTAGTTCCACCCCTGCTCTTGCTGGGTTAACTTCCAATATCTTCCTGTTAGCCACCCCTGTTTCCAGGACACTTAGGCATTTATTGATATTTTTTATCTCTCTCTCTTTTTTTTTACAATAGCATTCATAATGTCCAAAATTGCACCTTTGACAAGGGGAACCCCAAGTTATGTTATGAGGAATACATCTTAAAAATGTAGAATTCTTCTAAATGATGAGGGAACAGTGTAATAAATTCTGGAAAATCTTCCCAGAGATCAGAATAAGTAAGATCATTTCCTTTCCACCTACTTTCCATACACATTTAAGATGGGTGCCAAACACAGTTAATGAGTTTTTCATTAAAACTCCAATAATCTTCCACAGATCACCCTGATTATTTGATTGCCAACTCCTACATTGATGAAAAAAACTTCCTAAAATCTTGGTTGTCAAGAAATTTAGCCTCTTACAAGATTTGGACAGAAGTAGAAAAATATGTGAACATGGCTTTTTTTTTTTTTTTAAGATTTTATTTATTTATCTGACAGAGAGAGAGACCACAAGTAGGCAGAGAGGCAGGCGGGGGTGGGGGGGGGAGGAGGCTCCCCGCTGAGCAGAGAGCCTGATGTGGGGCTCAATCCCAGAACCCTGAGATCAAGACCTGAGCCAAAGGCAGAGACTTAACCCACAGAGCCACCCAGGTGCCCTAGACAAGGCTTTTTAATGGGGGAAAAAAAAGTAGATAAATCCATCACTGACACTGGATAGGGAAACTTTTGCTCTGAACTAAAGCAAATTGACTAATGAAGGGAATGTTAGCTTGGATTCATGATAGTATGGCAGAAAATTAACTGGATGAAAGAGGGTGTAAGTCAGTATAAACAACTAAAATGGAAAAAGAAAAAAGGATTTGAATTTGATCTCAGAGTACCCCATATGAGTTTGATGGAAGAAAAACTGTTAAGTATGACAGGCATCCCAGTTACAATCAGTACTGTCACTGATCAACTTAGGTATCCGGAGAGTGTGGAGAGGTGATGGATGTCCTAAATTGATTTCATCGAACCTGTGAAGTTTGATATTGTTCCCAAGCAATGGGGAAGTATTGTTTATATTATACTTAGAGGGGTTCAGATAGAACTTGTTTAGCCTAGGCTGTTAAAATTGACGAACCATGAGAGACTATGGACTCCAGGAAACAAATGAAGGGTTTTAGAAGGGAAGGGGGTGGTGGAATGGGTGAGCCCGTGATGGTGTTAAGGGGGGCATGGATTGCCTGGAGCACTCAGTGTTATACGCAAACAATGATTCATGGAACACTATTTCAGAAACTAATGATGAACTGTATGGTGACTAACACAACACAACCACAACAACAAAGAAGTGAGGAAGTGAGGGTGGGAGGCTTGACTGATACTGTTCCTTCCAAGGCATAGACACAAACAGGACTGAGCCTCTGATACAACAGCCGCTCCCAAGAGACTGTTGGGCCTAGAGAGCTCTCTGGTGGTAAGTGGGATGGGAATTTGGGAAGCCTACTGTTTCCCCAAATGCTATTTGAGTCTTGCACACTTAATTTTTTTCTCCCTTTAGTTAGGCTAATATTTTACTTGGAAGTAAGATTCAGAGTAACAGCCTACAACCTGCAAATTTTATGAGATTTGAGAATGCTATCTTTTTCTTTAAAGTGGCTACTGAAAGCACTGATGTTTACCTGACTGGTTTGAATGGTACAGAATCACTTTCCTCCCTCTATAAGTTGGAAAACATGTTTCCTTAACTCTTGTAATTGAAAAATTTGCCATTATTTAATGTTTTCTTAGATTTTTTTTGAGTCATCAGCTCCTTTTCATATATATATATATATATAATTTTTAAAAAATTTATCCTTATGGTTTTCTTATTTCCCTAGTATCCTTGATCGATTTATAAGGTGTTATGTATAATTTACACAGTCTAGTTTTTGGTTTTTGTTTTGTTTTCCTTTGTTTTAGTTTCAGGGTTAAAGAGGGTTTTTGCTTGTTTGTTTGTTTGTTTTACTATGGTCCGTTCCTTTAGAAAAAACCCTTTCATTATCTCTAAATAATCAAAACTCACTTTTAAATTTCTTCTCATTTGTTTCTGAACTTAAAGAAAGGAGTAATCCTTTCCTTTAAAAGTCAATCCAGGGCCGCCTGGGTGGCTCAGTGGGTTAAGCCGCTGCCTTCGGCCCAGGTCATGATCTCAGGGTCTTGGGATCGAGTCCCGCATCGGGCTCTCTGCTCAGCAGGAGGCCTGCCTGCCTCTCTGCCTGCCTGCCTCTCTGCCTGCCTCTCTGCCTGCCTCTCTGCCTGCCTCTCTGCCTGCCTCTCTGCCTGCTTGTGATCTCTTTCTGTCAAGTAAATAAATAAAATCTTTAAAAAAAAAAAAAAAGTCAATCCAGAATGAGTGGCTTCTCTCTTTCTAGGTTCTTCTGCTCAGTTTTTTGTTGTTGTTGTTTTTATATTTTATTTATTTGACAGAGAGAAATCACAACTAGGCAGAGAGGCAGGCAGAGAGAGAGGAAGAAGCAGGCTCCCTATGGAGCAGAGAGCCGATATGGGGCTCGATCCCAGAACCCTGAGATCATGACCCTAGCTGAAGGCAAAGGCTTTAACCCACTGAGCCACCCAGGTGCCCCCTGCTCAGTTTTTTAATATCATCCTTCAAGTCGTCTTTCACTTGCCTATGTTTCTGTCTATTTTCCTACATGGCCTGATAGAGATTAATTAAGATATATGTTACAGCCTCTTCACTGGGGCAGATCATCACCATTTACGTACTGGAAAATATAATTTATCTCCCCATCTACTTTCCCATTATTCGGGGGAGCAGTTTGGCTCCTCCATTATACAGAGGTGAAAAGGCTTAGAGCAAATGAAAATATAAACTATAAGAGAAAGAAAGAAAATAGATAAACTGGTAAGTCTATAAGCAAATCTACTTTCCTGAGTTGTATATTAAGTGTAAAAGCAAATTTCTTATCAAAATAATTAATGGTGATGGAAACTTTTTTTTAGAGATTTTATTTATTTATTTATTTATTTGAGAGTATGAGCAGGAGGAGGGGCAGAGGGACAAGCCCCAACTAAGCAAAGAGCCCCAAAGTAGGCTGATTCCAGGACCCCAAGATCATGACCTGAGCTGACATCAGACGCTTACTGACTGAGCCACCCAGGTGCCCCAGAAAACTTTTAATGTAGCATATGCTGAGTAGTCCATGAGGTTTAGGGTTTGGGGAGCTAGAAAAGAAGGGCATACCTTCCATGCTTTTTGGTAGTTTGTAGTTTACACATGAGAAAACCTACAACAAAAATAATTATACAAGAGAATAAGAGGTAAAGCAAGGTCTCATATTTAACTGAGGAAAGTAAGTGGATTAAACAATCATAGTTCTAAGTCCAGAGAGGAGAACAAGGTTTTATTATAAAAATCAAAGCTCTGATACTTTTGTGTTATTTTTTTAAGACTCTGATAAATAGTGCAAACTTTTCTGTAAGTTTAAAAATATTTTTTGTATCTAAATTTTGAAGTCAGTAGCTCTTATTGATTATTGGCACCCAAACATCTGTGGTACTTAAAAAGGAAGTGTGGGATGTCTGCAATAAAATGTTTGGAATGTTTGCAATTTAATTAGAGACAGAATAATCATGAAATATATGCATAAAATGGCAGTCTTTAATAAGCATTCATCACCATTTAGAGCTGCAGAACAGAATACCTAACTGTTCAGACAATAAGGAATGAATAAATGCTCACTCCCGGGATGCCGGATGCACGGGGCAGACAGTCTTAACACAAGCAAGAAAACTGAAAGTGAAATTTAAGCCAGTAGCTAAAATCATAGATTATATTAAATAAATGATAAAATAGCAAGGTTTAAGATAAAGGTTATCAGTAAGTGTAAACCATTTTAGCTTCATTTTTTTTTTACAATTTTCTGCAATTTTCCACTTTTTCTGCTAAAGCTGTCAAAAAAGATGACCGCAATTTTGTATGAGAAGTTCTGCAATTTTCTCATGGCATTGATTAAAACTCAATGGCAAATATTTTGAGCTGCCCCCACATCCCCTTGAAAATGGATCACAATCACAACAAAATAACTGGAATTTTTCTCAAGAAGCAATATGCTACCATTAGGCATTGTGGGTGAAGGGAGAATGCGCTGCTCGAGCACCTCTATTCTGACACTCTTGTGGATCGCCTCTCCCCCCACCATTTTAGATTTTGATGAATTGGATGTACTCAGGATGTATGCTAAAAGGAGTGCACTTGAGTTCTGAGAAAGCCCTTGGTAAAGTGAATGACTGTGCAGACCACACATCCCCTGAACAGTGCTGACATAATAGCTTGACAGGCCAAGGTCCACTGAAGGAGATATTCCTGGGCTCACAGTTTCAGGAAATTTCTCCTAAATTATCTGCTAACATATCACAGACTAGAGAGTTTTGTTTTGCTTATAAAAATTTCCCTCAAAGTCTTCAATCAACTTACATGTGAAATGATTTTTTTAAAGTAAAATAAGTCACTCCATTTACTATCTTGAAAACCCTTAAGATGGAGTCTATGAAATTTCATTCCAAATTGTCCTATAGTCAAATGGACTAACTAGTTAAGTCTTCATCACCAGTGACCATTGTGCTGCCTACAAGATCCACTATGCCTACCGGGGAATGAATGGCCCTTTAAACTCTTATCTCTAAACCTAATGCTTCCCCTGACTAAACAATTCCACTTACTATCTGGCATGAGGTTATGCTAGCTACTCACGGTTCTACTAGTACTCTGAGCATTTCCATAGCTCTGTACACCTGTTTATTTTTTCCTCTGCCTAAAATGTCATCTTCCTTTCCCTGATGGACTCCTAAAAACTTAAGAATTGAAAACTTCCCCAACTCTCCCATTCTACCTTTTGTGTGTCCTGCCCCCCACTATTCTTCCCCTCCCAAGGAACTGCCCCTTTCTTTCTCTGGGTTTTCCTGCAGTACCTTGTACTTGTTCCCTTGTTGCCTTATCACAACAACACTATTTTAGTTTCATCTCCTCAAGGACAGGGACTGTGCTTGTATCACTGGAACCAAACATTGTGCCTGCCATAGAGGAGGAAGTCATCAAATAATTAGAGGAAAAAATAATTCAAAAGAAAGGGTCATGGAAGACAGAATAGCAGATAGAGAAATGAGGATAGAAGGGGTGCAAGAAGAAAGAGACAGAGGGAAGTGAAAGAAGAGGTGATGGGGGAATTGCATAATTAGAAAATAAGTCTTGGGGCATCTGGGTGGCTCAGTCGTTTGGGCATCTGACTTGATCTCAGCTTGGGTCTTGATCTCAGGGTCATGGGTTCAAGATGTGTATGGGCTCCTCATTGGAGTAAGCAAGTAAGTAAGCCTACTTTCAAAAAAAAAAAGTCTCCATCCATCTGAGTAAACTAAGTATGTCACTAATAAAAAATAAAAATTCAAAATGTGTTAATTTATGAAGTGTGATAATCAGAAAGTAGTAGATATCTATAAGATTGATAGGTGAAACTTAACCAATAAGTATGAAATGGAATCTATGAAATTTTATTCCAAATTGTCCTGTAGTCAAAGGGACTGACTAGTTAAGCCTTTGTCAACACTGACCTACTTTTAATGGAATCAAAAATGAAAATCAGGCAGCTGTCATCACTAGAGGTGAAGATAAGACATCAGTTTATCTGATCCTGAAATAAACATTTTTGAAAACATCCGAATAACTTCTATCTAAGACCATCATGAAAGGACTAGTGACATTTTTCCAAGCTTGATATTTTTTAGAATTTACTGGCAGATTAGAGTGATAACAGTGGTAATAATATGGTATGGAAAAGAGAGGAAGAAAAAAGCAAAGATACTTAACCTGAATATATGCACATCTATAAATTAATTTTATCTGAAGTACTTGTCTGTATCACTCACTCCCCCATCAACTTTAAAGGAAACAAGCAAATAATAATTTTAACATGGAAACAATTCATATATGTGAGAAAACCTTTACTATTTTAACAGAAGAGAATACAAAAACACAAGATCCAAGGCAGATTATCATGAGCCTATGAAAAAGCTCCAACTTCAGTATCCATCCCAATGAGGGAAAGGAGGGAAGGGTTAGGCTGAATAATTTATATCTTCAAATAATCTAAGCACCTCATTTTGTCAATAATCCCAACTGCCTCTTTACCAATCCTATTCATGGCCTACTAACAAATAAAAAAAATATGATAGACTGGAATTCTCTCATTTTTATTTCTCTATTGTCTCCATGTTGCTGCTGCTAATACACAGTGAAAAGGTCCCTAAGAGATGGTGTTCTAGGTAAGGGAATCTTCTCAAACCTCAGAACTAGGTGATTAGACCCTGGATAAATGGGTTTTCTGACCTCCCACTGAGGTCTTAGAACTTTCTGGAATTGGATTTAAAGCTTTTATTGCATTGGGGCGCCTGGGTGGCTCAGTTGGTTAAGTGTCTGCCTTTAGCTCAGGTCATGATCTTGGGATCGAGCCCCGTGTCAGGCTCCCTGCTCAGCTCAGAGTCCACTTCTCCTTCTCCCTCTGCTGCCCTCCTTGCTTGTGTTCTCTCACCCTAGCTCTTTTTCAAGTAAACAAATGAATAAAATCTTTAAAAAGTTTTTATTGCCTATTTCTTCTTGGCAGTGACACAGTTAAAGGCATGGAGAAGGAAATTCCATTTGCCTACAGCGTTAGTGGAAAGAACATGGTGAGCTGCTCAAGGGAAGAAACTTACTGTTGGTGAGTGCCTGGCATATTCAGTATTCAAAATTAGTGATAAATGGATCAATTAAGGACTGGGAAGCAGTGAGCAAGAGTAAGAATTGTATTCACTCTTTGCACAGCCTCTAACTGGCTATGTGAATGAGTGTTCCATGTGATTTAATTGAGTATCAGTTTTCTCATCTAAGAAATGGTAACAGCAACATGAGTTCTGGCTAATGAAGAAGTTATCCTGAGCTTCACATGACAACGAATGTGAAAGCACTTTTTAAACTTACTTATTACTATTAGAATGAGAACAAATGTACCTTTTGACTCAAGACCTGCTTACCTGGTCTGGTTTAAGAGTGTGTGTGTATGTATATATATATATACATATATATATATATATACATACACACATATACATATATATACATACACACACACTCTTCTCTTCACGGTCCTTTCATTTATGTTGTGCCTACTAGACCAGCTGGATTGGTTTGGTACTTTATGGAACCGTCTTAAAGCCCTGGTAAAGACAGCTTTGGAACATCCTCACCTGCTCCTAATTTGCATACAGTTCTGTTAAAAATTGCCTGCTTCACCAATATCTCAGAGTTCTGAGACATGTGTCTCATTTTCCTCCTCTCTGGTCTTTGAAGCCTAACATTAAATGGGCTCTAAACTCTCAGCAAATCCTTGACGAGTAATTTTTGGGTCCTGCCCTGGACCTGGTCTAGCTATGGGTCTTCTCTGTATCCTTATCCTCAAAGCTGATTCAATTCTCAGACCTCTTATCGCATCTATGATCATGAACTAGCCTCCACTTGCTGCACTAATGCTCACAAATAGCTCCTCCAGACTCTGGGTCTCAGAGCCAAGCTAACCCTCTTAGTAGAGAACATCAAAATCTGGATTCTACTTCCCATTGCATCTGAAGAAGATGATCTGGAATTTCAAACTTTTTTTTAATTTAAAAAAATACTGAGTTTTGGGGCACCTAGGTGGCTCAATCAGTGAAGTATCTGACTTTCTCAGGTTGTGATCTCAGGGTCCTGGGATGGAACCCCATGTTGGGCTCCCCACTCAGTGGGGAATCTGTTTCTCCCTCTCCTTCTTCCCCTCCACCTGCTCATGCACTCACTCTCTCTCTCTCTCTCAAATAGATAAATTAAATCTATTTTAAAAATACCTACTTTTGAATGGGTATCTACAAAGTAAAAACCGTTTTAAAAAATACACACACAAAAAATCTAATTTTATGTCTTAATCCTACCATCCTCCCCTAATAGAGCAAACATTTGAAAAAAATTTTGAAAGAGATCTACATACTGCTAGTCCTATACTGATAAGTCTATATTGCTGAGTGAAAATTCATGGGGAAGAACTGTATGGTATATGACTTTAATGTAAGACTGTGAAGGAAATTAGCATTTGTGTGCATATCTTCATATTTTTCTGTATTTGAATAGAAATACTGGAAAGTGTAAAGAAATAAAAAGTTATCAATTTCTGAAAAACACAAGTTAAAAATCTCAAAATACATTTTGATTTGTTTGTTTCCCTCTGGAATTCTTTCAGGTGTTTTATATTAAAAGAGTCGATCTTCCTGGCAGAAAGGTTTATGATCTTCTTTTTTTTTTTCCCCCATGAAGGAATATCACTTCTATCTGTGTATAACTTTTTTCTATGTTCCTTTACCTTTCCATACCTCCAGTCTGCCTTAGGACTATTAAAATAGCTACCACAGCTTATTTTTGTGTATCTGCTTTTCATAAAAATGTCCACTTATATTTATATGGACCCCAAGGAATTGGGACAAACATCAGCCAGGGTACTAGGACAGGGTCCTGGGTGTCATCCCTGTGTAAGGGTGGCCAGGAGCTCCCTGGACAGGTAGCTGGAATGTAGGGATATGTTATTTCTTTTTTCATTTACTTTTAAATCATTTATGAGTTCAGTATGGGGGGCTTTGTTTTATGGTACTTACGTTTCTCAGATATGTAGGTATTTAGCCCCTTGAGCTAAGATTCCTTCAGAAGAAGCTCATCCATGGTGTTTAGCCCATTAACACAATATAAAACTCTTACAATCCACTCATTAGCCAGCATGTCCTTGATGCCAGCCCAGTGACTCTAGTCAGCACCAAACTGCTTCTGATGCTCTTCTGCCTCCCAATATTGCTGGAACAATAAATGATCCAACCAGGGCACAATCCAAAGAGCTGCCAATGGGTTCTACTTGGCACCCATTCCTTTCTACCCAGACCATTACTTCCTGAACTTACATCAGGACCCAATCACTATCTAGATGCTTAGCGTTATCTTGCAGTTTAAATGTTAGGGTCTGGGATCAATCCAATATTCTCTTGGTTCTGTGATATCTGCAGAATCATGTTTGGGGGTGGGAGTCCATTCACCATTTTATCCTATAGTGGACCTTCCTCTCTTCCCACGACTCTGCACAGTTTACGATGAACTTCATAGTGTTTATCCTGGAATCATGGTAGAACATATTTTTGAAAACCTCCAGCCTTCATTGCATCTCTCTATTATAAATAATTTATACACACAGGATTCTTGAAAATTGAGACCATTTACAATTGATTATTATGTTTTTCCAAATATCTGCCGAAGCGCTTTGAGCCTAGTAAGTGCACCAACTAAGTTGTTTAATGTAATGGACTTTTTCGACATAACTGAAATTCAGAAGGATAGCTCTTGTATAAGGATTGGACTATGGAAATTCATGTCATCTAGATTATTTTGCATATGAGAAAGACATTCTCTCTGTCCTGTGGTGTCTGAATGAAATGTTTCCATGGATATTATACCTTGAATTATCTCTATTTCATTAGTTTTAAAAGCCCAAAGAAGAAATGTAGTGTGAACCTCCTTCACTGCAATGCTTGAAAGCTATACTCTGTTTTCTTTATGTTCTAAAACATAACCTCACCACACATTGAGCCCAGAAAATGCAAGTTATAAACTCAGCTTTTAGAGAGGAGGTAATATTGTCTAGTGTTAAAAATCCTAGGTTTTAAGACACAGTTACTTTGCAATCATATTTTTCCTTTGAGAATAGCCAGTAAGGGGAATTTCAAGATATCAACCCAGGATAATGGATTAAAAATGGGATGTGAAAGAAAAAGCAGAATGTAAGATAATTCCAAGGTTGGGACCATTTGGAATATGAAAATATAATGTACATATTAATATACTATATATACACACACACACACACACACACATATAATATGTATATTAACTACAGATCACCCAGGCATCTGGTGGCAGACCTCCAGGCTGGAGAAGATGAACAGCTAACAGAGTTTCTGGTGGAATGATAACACCTGTCATTTCCTGGGAATTAAATCTTTATTGGCAAATATGAGTCCTTTCTTGCCATTACTCTAAAGTCCCCTGATACTTGATCCTTTATTCATACTGATATTTTCATCCCCGTACCTGGGTAGCTAAACACAGCTAGAGAAAATTATACAAGATGCATGGATACCATCCTAAATGTGGAATTGTTGGCTCTCAAAACTGCTTACTATATTTCTTTAGCTAACTCAATTTCATGCTCCCTGCTATGACACTTAGAAAACTTCCTACAATTTTCTTTTCCAACTGGGCTACCATCATCCCTGGCCAGGACTATGACCTCCTAACCTGTCTTCCCAGTGGTACTCTTGTTCTTCACAAATAACTCCCCATGAACAGCCAGAGTAAACTTTAGTTTTTGTGGGTTTTTTTTAACTTTATTAAAGTACATACATGGACAAAAGTCCACATATCACAAATGTGCAACTTCATGAATTTTCACCCACTGAAAACTCCCAGGTAATTATTACCCAGTCAAGAAACAGAATATCGTTGGCACACAGAAACTTGACTTGTTCTCTCTTCCAGTCATCACTAGCCTACCCCGAAGAGCAAATACTTTTGTGATGTTATGAATATGAATTCTTTGTCAGGCATATGTATTGAAAATATCTGCACTCACTCTATCCATTGCCTTTTAAATCTCTTAAGTGTGATTCTTTTAAAAATGTTTTTTATGGTTTGTCTCCCTTCCAATCCCATCTTGTTTCATTTACTCTTAATCTCACAAAACAAACTGGGGGTTGCTGGAGGGAGGTGGGATTGGGAGAGGAGGAGCGGGCTATGGACATTGGGGAGGGGAGGCGAACCATAAGAGACTATGGACTCTGAAAAACAACCTGAGGGTTTTGAAGGGTCAGGGGTGGGAGGTTGGGGGAACAGGTGGTGGGTAATGGGGAGGGCACGTTTTGCATGGAGCACTGGGTGTTGTGCAAAAAGAATGAATACTGTTATGCTGAAAAAATAAATAAAATGGAAAAAAAATTAAAAAAAATGTTTTTTAAATTTTAATATAGTCCATTGTATCATTTTTAAGGCAAATATTTTATGTATCCTTTAAAAGAAATATTGGTCTGCTCCAAAATCACATTTTTCACCCTCTGAATGTTTTGTTGTTTTATCTAGTACATGTAGAGCTACAGATGATCTAGTTTACCTGTTACATTTAGATCTACAGAATTATCTAGAATTGACTTTTGCTTTTGGTATGAGGTAAGGGTCAAGATAAATTTTCCATGTGGATATCCAATTATTCAGCACCATTTATTGAAAAGACAGACTTTCCTTCCCTGCACTGAAATGATATCTTTGTCATGAATTAGATCACCACCTATGTATGGGTCTGTTTGTTTTCAACAGTTGGCTTATCTGTCTTTGATCTAATACTACATCGTCTTAATCATCATGCTTTATAAAAGGTTTGATTCTTGATACTTGGTACTATAAGTACTCCAGCTATTAATTCTTCAAGGTCGAAGGACTCTTTTTGGTCCTTTGTATTTCTAAATAAATTTTAGAAAATTTGATCCATCAGTTTCTTTAGGACAAAGACTTGGAATTTTTATTGGGACTGAATTTACTCCATTGAGTACTTTTTGGAGAAGTAATACTGAATCTCCCCTTATAGAAACATGGTATAGTCCTTCATTTATTTTTGCTATTTTAACTTTTCTCAATAGTGTTTTGTAGAGTTAAGTAAAAATGAGTTGCACACCCTCTGCTCAATTTATCCCTATGTTTTTTGGTTTTTTTTTTTTTTTTAATGTTACATTGGGACACCTGAGTGGCTCAGTCGTTAAGTGTCTGTCTTAGGCTCTGGTCTTGGTCCTGGGATTGAGCCCTGCTTTGTGCTCCCTGCTCCACGGGAAGCTTACTTCTCCCTCTCCCACTCCCTCTCTCACTTGTGTCTTTCTCTGTCAAATAAATAAGTAAAATCTTTTAAAAAATAAGAATAAAAATGTTACCATTAACGGTTTTATTTTATAGTTTCCTCTTCTCTTTGTAGCTGACATATAGAAATACATTTTTTAATGCATTGACATACGCTATAACCTTGCTAAATTCATTTATTATAATATTGTGTCTGTACATTATTTTGGCTTTTTCAAGTGCTCTGTCATGTCATCTGTAAATAGTGACAGATGAATTTCTTCTTTTCCAATTCTAACGCCTATTATTTCATTTTCTTGCCATATAGCACTGAGATCTCCAGTACAACATTAAGTAGAAGTGGTGACCAAGGGCATTATTTCTCATTCCTTATCTCAGCGAAAAGTTTTTTTTTTTTTAAGATTTTATTTATTTATTTGACACATAGAGATCCCAAGTAGGCAGAGAGAGAGGAGGAAGCAGGCTCCCTACTGAGCAGAGAGCCCAATGCGGGGCTCAATCCCAGGACTCTGGGATCATGACCTGAGCCAAAGGCAGAGGATTTATCCCACTGAGCCACCCAGGCGCCCCTCAGCAAAAAGTTTTAATGTTTCACCATGAATTATGTTGCCCACTAAAGTACTTTGTAGTATTATTAAAGATTTTCTTTACTACTTCTAAGTTGTTTTTATCATGAATTGGTTGTGAATTTTATTAAATGTATTTTCTATATTGATCAAGATATTTGATTTTTTCTTGTGATGTAAATTTGATTAATTACATTGATTTATTTTCTAATCATTTATGGCCCTTGCATATTTGAAATAAATCCCTCTTGCCCCTGATGTATTTACTATCCTTTCAGTATTGCTAGATTTACTTTTTTATGGATTTGATGTAAGGTACCTTTGCCAAATTCTTTTTTAAATTATTATTTATTTGTTTTTAGAGAGGTTCAAGCCCTATATGTGGCTCAATCTCACAACTCTGAAATCATGACCTGACCTGAAGAGGAGGCTTAGGGTGCCCAAGTATCTCAGGCTGTTAAGTGTCTGTCTTCAGCTCAGGTCATGATCTCAGGGTCCTGGGATCAAATCCCACATCAGTCTCCCTGCTCAGTGGAGAGTCTACTTCTCCTTCTCCCTCTGCCTGCCCTGCCCTTTGAACTCTCTCTTTCTGTCAAATAAATAAATAAAAGATCTTTAAAAAAAAAAAAGTTGACATCTTAAATGACTGAGCCACCCAGGCTCCACATTAAATTCTTTTTTAAATTGAAGTATAACTGACATACAATATTATTTTTATATTAATTTCAGGTGTATGACATAGTGATTTGACATTTATATAAGCTATGAAATTATCACTGTACATCTCTCACCACACAAAGTGAATACAGTAATATTGTCTATAGTCCTCATGCTGACAGTCATATCCCCATGACTTGTTTACATTAAAACTAAAAGTCTGGGGGCGCCTGGGTTGCTCCGTGGGTTGAAGCCTCTGCCTTCGGCTCAGGTCATGGTCTCAGCATCCTGGGATCGAGTCCCACATCGGGTTCTCTGCTCAGCAGGGAGCCTGCTTCCTCTTCTCTCTCTCTCTGCCTCTCTGCCTACTCGTGATCCTATCTGTCAAATAAATAAATAAAATCTTAAAAAAACAAAACAAAACCAAGTCTGTACCTCTTGACACCCTTCGCTCATTTAGCCCACCTTCCAACCTGCCCCCACTGCTGGCAACCATCAGTCTGTTCTCTGTATCTATGAATCTGGTTTTTGTTTTGTTTATTCTTATTTTGGCATATTTTTATTTTTTTAAATAAGTTTCTAATTTTAATTCCAATATTCTTAAAATACAGTGTTATGTTAGTTTTGGGTGTACAATGTAGTGATTCACCATTCTGACCATTACACAGTGCTCATCGTAAATGTACTCTTAATCCCCTTCACCTATTTTATCCATCCCCCACCCAGCTCCACTCTGGTAACCATCACTTTGTTCTGTGTAATTAAGAATCTGTTCCTCAGTTTGCCTCCTCCTCCACTTTTTTTTTTTAATCACTTTGTTCATTTGTTTTGTTTCTTAAATTCTACATATGAGTGAAATTGTATGGTATTTGTCTTTCTCTGACTTATTTTACTTAGCATTATGTTCTCTAGCTCAATCCATGTTGTTGCAAATGGCAAGATTTCATTCTTATGACTGAATAATATCCCATTGTGTATACATATATGCACACCATATCTTTTTTATTCATTCATCTATCAATGGACATGGGCTACTTCCATAATTTGGCTATTATAAATAATCCTGCAATAAAGATAGGGGTAGCTATATCCCATTGAACTAACTTTTTTTGTATTGTGGGGCTAAATACTCAGTAGTGCAGTTACTGGGTCATTGGGTAGTTCTATTTTTAACTTCTTGTGGAATGTCCATACTGTTTTCCACAGGAGCTGTACCAGTTTGCATTCCCACCAGCAGTGCATGAATAATCCTTTTCTCCATATCCTTGCCAGTACTTGTTTCTTGTGTTGTTGATTTTAGCCATTCTGACAGGTGTGTGGTGGCATATAATTGTAGTTTTTGATTTGCATTTCCTTGATGATGACTGATGTTGAGCATATATTCATGAGTTTGTTGGCCATCATTTGTTTTGTTTTTTAGGTTCCACATATAAGTGAAATCATATGGTATTTGTCTTTCTTTGTCTGACTTATTTCACTTAGCATAATACCCTCAAAGCCCATCCATGTTGTTGTTGTTGCTGCAAGATTTCATTTGTTTTATAACTGAGTAATATTCTATTATATAGAGAGAAATATATAATATACAGATACAGATAAGGCTCACAGGTGTGGTTTTGATTTGCATTTCCCTGATGGTTAGTTATATTGAGCACCTTTTTGTCTTTTTATATATGCCTATTTGTTATATATTTGTCTTCTTTCAAACATGTCTATTCGGCTCTCCTGCTCATTTTTTTATAATTGGACTTTTTTGCTGTTGAGTTGTATAAGTTCTTTATATGTTTTGGATGTTAGCCTGCTAAATTCTTTAATTAAGTTTATGCAGATCTCACATAAAATAATTAGGAATTATTATATTTTCCTGTTCTCTAGGAAAGTTTGTGTGATATTACTTTTAATACTTTCTCATATGTTTGGAAGAATTCATCAGTAAAGCCATTAGGTTTGGAGTTTCCGCTATGAAAACTATTTTAAGTAATATATTCAATTTCTTTAGTAGACAGAAATTTTCAGTTTTCTATTTCTTTTGTGACCAGTTGTAATTTGTATTTTTCAAGGAGTTTGTCTACCTTCTTTACATTCTCATATTATCAACATGAAGTATTTAGAATATTTATAATTGTGGGGTATATTTGTGAGAGATTCTGAAAATGAAACTATGATTGTGTTGTTTCTCTGCTTAAGAATTTCAGTAATATTTCTGCCTCTTAGTTAAAGATTGTACTTCCGTTGTTGTGGGGTTTTTTTTAGAATTTTATTTTATTTGAGAGAGAGTGAGGGAGGAGAAGGGCAGGGGGAGAAGAGAGAGAGAATCTCCAGCAGACTCCCGGTTGAGTATGGAGCCCAAAGTGGGGGTAGATCTCAAGACCTTGAGATTATGACCTGAGATCATGACCTGAGCAGAAACCAAGAGTTGGACGCTTAACTGACTAAGCCACCCAGGCATCCCAAAGATTGTAGTGTTAATTTTGTCCAAAAGACTATGCCTAACACCACCCTAATTCTTTCCTTAATCTTTTCTGGTACTGTTCTCTTTCCTCTGCTCACTACTTTCTAGTCAAAATGAGATTTTATCAGTTTCTTAAACATCACATTCTTTATCCCATTATAGGGCCCTAGAATATCCTTTTTTTAAACTAGCAGTTTTTTCTTATACTACTCCCTTTATGTAGCCAGTACTTATAGTTCTCCTTCTGGGCCCATCTCAAATATTACTTCTTCAAGGAAGTATTTCTTATAGTTCTTTCAGCTCACCAATGAACCAAAAAATCTGGAGTTGCTTCCTGGGATTTTTATTTTTAATATTCTTCAGGTATTTCTTAGGTATTTGGAAGTTTGATGACCTTTTCTTAGTACTTGAACAGAGTAAAGCATACTCAAGTTAGAATGGGATGCTTACTAATATTAGACATGGAGGAAAGTAAGATATCTTACTTGTAGGGTAAAGAAACATGTGCTTTCTGGGCTCTCTCTCTATTTTTTAACCTGTTGAGTGAGTCTTTTTATTTTCTACTAATGAACACTGGGTCATAGGGAACCTGAGACATGAGGAATAAAACATACACAATTAATTTAGGATCTTCAAGATACATATAATACACTGGAAAGAACACTGCCTTTAGATTAATGAGAACAACTCTGCACCAGTAGCCTTTCTTTGCCAGTCCTATAGGATCATTGTTAGAATCAAATGAAAAAAAAAAACAAAAAAAACTGTGAATACACTTTGTAAATTACAATGTAAAAGCCATAGAGGTATAAACCATAAAAATCTAACTTTTCTTGAAACTTAAAGAGAGCTGAGATTGCAGAACAGTGAAATTTCCTGAAATCTAAGGAAAGGCAGGACATACTCAAGGAGACCAAGTGAGGACCAGCCTCAGAAATAGAGAAGTCACACCTGTGTGTAGGCGCTTCTCCATGGACCCAATAAGGTACTCAAAAGAAAGACTGAGGACAGAGTGAGACTCAGTTTCCTTCCTGGTATATATCTGGAGGGGTGAAGCAGCTTCTAAAGAAAGACATGAAGGCCCGAATAGATGCTTTTGACCTGTGCAACTTCTAGGAGAGGAACTGCCCAACTGAGCTCCCTAGATCAGCTGGCTGGGCTCTGTGGCCAGGAGATGATTAATTGTAGCATTATACCTGTGATATAATAATAATAATTAGGAAGTGTATTTGGTCTTTGTCTCTGGTTCCTGACACCGAGCTTCAAAAACCCTTGAAATTTCCTGAGTGATAGAAATGTATCTTTTGTTACTCAGAAGTAGTCCCTTTTAACCATACCTGAGTTTATGCTTATTAGGAAACTCCTGGTGGGTCGCTAGATAGCTTTAGGATGGGAGTACTCACCAGAAAGACAAACAGCATGGTTGGAGAGCTGAAAGTATTGGCCCCAACTACTGCTTCCATGTACAGGGGAGGACCTGTATATTGAATTTAATCTCCAATGAGCAAAGACTTAGACATTCATGCTTATATAATAAAGCCCCATATAAAACTGGGCATCAAGGCTCTGTGGAGCTTCCCGTTTGGTGAACACATTGTGCTAGGCAGGTGACATGGCTGGATTCCACACGGTGAAGGTTTAGAAGCTCTGTCTATCCCTCACTCTGGATGCCACCCTCTGTGTTTCTTCTACTTGGCTGTTCATGGGTTGTAAATTTTTTTTAAAGATTTTATTTATTTGAGAGAGAGGGACAGTTAGAGAGGGAACACAAGCAGGGGAGGCGGGAGAGGGAGAAGCGGGTTCCCCGCCGAGCAGGGAGTCCAAAGTAAGGCTTGATCCCAGGACCTTGGGATTATGACCTGAGCTGAAAGCAGACGTTTAATGACTGAGCCACCCAGGCACCCCTTTGGGTTGTAATTTTTATAATAAAACTATAATTATAAATATAGCTCTTTTAGTGAGTTCTGTGAATTCTTCTAGCAAATTGCTGAACTTGAAGAATGGTTGAGGGAACCCCTGAATTTGTAGCCAGTTTGGACAGAAGCGCAAGTAAAACCTGGTACTATCGATTAAATTGCCCACCCTTCCTCCCCATTCATATATTGAAGATCTACCCCCTAACCTTACGATTTATGGAGATAGGTAGATAGTTGGGTTTAGATGAGGTCATGGAAGTGGGCCCCAACAATGGGATGAGTACTCTTAGACACCAGGGCACCTGGTTGGCTTAGTTGGTTAAGCCTCTGCCTTTGGTTCGAGTCATGATATCAGGGTCATGGGATCAAGTCCCATGTTGGGCTCCCTGCTCAGCAGGGACTATTTCTCCCTCTCCCTCTGTGCCCTCTCTCTCTCACTCTCTGTCAAGTAAATAAATAAAAAATCTTAAAAAAAAAAAAAAGAAAGAAAGAAAGACACCAGAGAGCTGTGGGCTATTTCTCTACACTTTTGGAACACATAGTGAGAAGATAGACATCTGTGAACTGAGAAGATATTTGGTCTCTGAACTCACCATCTTCTAAAGGATAAATATTTGTAAATTTCTACAGTCTGCCTCCTCAGCTCGAACACTAGCATGTAGAACAGTGTTGGCATACAGTAGATGTTCAATAAATACTTGTGGGATAAATGAATGGATAAACCAATAACCTTTTTCCAGAAGACCGGAGTATAAGTGCCAATAGTTTTTCAATGAAGGAAATTTAGAAATTTTTCTAAAATAAATTATATCCTTGCAAGTTAGGTTTAACCCAAATGTAGTATTGGGTGTTCTGAGTTCATGAAATCTAGCTAGGGTTTTCAACATACCATTCATGCTTTTTGTTTTATCTTGCACTGACCTTTATGCAAAGCTTATTCCTGTTTATCAGTACACATGCATACATACACTCTCCGATATCAAGCATTTTGTAAACTTAGTAACTTATAACAGATTTGGGGGTAGAGGTAAATGGGAGCACCTGATACAGATTACCCTTTTCCTCCTGCTGCTCCTCCTCGTTTTCCTCTTTCTCAAGTCCTAACACCAGGTCATGTGCACGCCCTGCAGAGACTCATTTTCCCAAGTGGGCTACTCAAGGCATTTTCCAAACAAAGGCAGCTTGATCCTTGAGTCACTTTTTCCGACTAGCTATAAGAACTCAATTTTCTCCCTCATTACATTCTCCTGCAAGCAAAACAGTTATAGCTCCTAGCAAAATTTATTTCATAAATTCTCTCCCTGAACCTTAGGTGAGTAAAAGAAAAGAAGAACAATGACAAACAGGTCCACTTACTACCACTTACTTGGCCCAGCCTCTCTCCTTTCTTTCTCATCTAGGGCTGTGCAGAGCTCCTCTGTGAGGCCCCAGAAGAGTCTCGCTTCCAGATATTTTTCTGTTGTTGACTAACTTCCTCTCTGGGCATTATTTGCCCTTAAGGGTGTTCCTCTTTATTCCAACCCAGCAACTAATTCCCAAGCTCCCTGAAGCAGCATTAGTCTTTGGGGCCCCAAGGATGGCCCACATGAGTGGGGGGCAGGGGCAGAGAGACAGAATCTTCCAGCAGACTCTCTGCTGAGCATGGAGCCACAGGGGGCTGGATCCCACAACCCATGAGATCATGACCTGAGCCGAAACCACGAGTCCATCGTTCAACCGACTGAGCCACCAGGTGCACCCTGAGTGTGTTTAGATTTAACAAAAAGACAAAAAAATAAGAACAACTCCCATCCAGGGTTTTTGGACACACTATTCCCATTCACAAAGCAAGACCCAACCCCCTTGTGTCCAACCTCCACATGTGAGGGAAGTTGTATCAGGAATGTGAGCTTTCAGTCCAATGCTCCAGCGAGCAAAGCCCACTCTCCCTGGACCCATCTGGAGTTTCTAACCTCATCAGCTCAAGATCACAGTGGACGGCTACCACAGCAGCCCCATCCCCTCTGTGACCAGAGCCCTTGGTAATACTGTACTTTGCTTACATCTGCCCTGTGCAGGCTGTAGCTGGCCAGGATATGTGTGCTCATGGTTCCGATGGATTTTCTTTCTCATGCTGTTCTCTACATGAAAGGCAAATTGGTGGGCATAATCTCAGACAAGTCCCAGAGTTTATTCAAGGGAATTGTCTGACTAGAGGTGGGCACCTCCTTCCTTCTGCTACCTATGGCTTATCAGTTGTGTATTTAATTTCCAGAGGCTACACGGACCCAACACATCCAGACCCAGCTCTGTACTGGATCTTGCCTGGATGGAAGTTCATGCTGCTTCCTTTTCTTCTGCCTCCTGAGGTGGCTTTCCTAATTGTGAGTCTACGTGTGGCTTGTCATAAAAATTTAATTTTAAATGTTTTAAACACACAGTGATCTTTTCTCCCACTTGTAAAAGAGAGTACCTAGTACCTAAGTCTTTGTGCTTCTCTGTATTCAGGGATACCAGTGGGAATATGGTCAGGCATTCTGTTTGGAAGCCTGACGATCCTGTAATATTTTAGTAGTTATTCTATCCAACTCAGAGTCTTTCTCCCCAAGCTTTGACACAGCCCTGCTCATAAACATCTCTAATTTCTCACAGAGAAATGCCCTAAAAGATCTGGGTGGGGGGGCGGGGGGGGGAGAACCAGGATCAGTATCTGTTTTCCAGGGCATTCTATCATGCCTTTAAAGTAGGACAGGGATCATTTGGGAGTCTCGTATATCAGCCATAGGTCTTCTTTCTTCGCCAAGGAAAACAAATTTTTAAGAGGTAATAGCATATTTCTTGCTATCTGATGCTTCTTCAAGGGGAAACTTCATGAGTTTCGTCAAGCTTGTAAGCTTGTGCCATGCTGACCTGTATAACAAAGTGTCTCAAGAGCTGTAAGTCTGATACCAGATATCTTTCATTTTGAGGTAGTATTTCCAGAACCTTAATGCCCATTCAGGGCTGTCCTCTTCTCCCTTACACCCATAAATCCCAACTGCTTCGGAGTCATGTTGCCAATGCACTTCTTGTGGGTGGGTGTGAGCATTTCACCAGAACTCTAAGTTGATTTTTTCCTAAAAGAGCTCACAGACACAAGTAGGTGGTGGTTGAGATCACCAAACTTGAGATCAGAAGACAGTGCCTTGAACTACTAATTCTGTGAAGTGGAGAGAGTCGGATCTCTGACATGACTCGGCTTAGTCCTCCTGTTCTCACAGGTCTTCTTTATTCTTGGCTCCTGAGGCCTCAAGTGTTTCACTTTTGTCCCCCAAACTTCCCCCTCTTCACCAGTCTCTCCACATGGGGCAGCTCGCCAAGAACTTCACCCTGTTTGATGACTTTGAAGTTCTGAGAATTCGCAGGGAGGGTAATGCTTAGTGTGTGCAATCTCCAAGATCCCTCTGGTCCACTCCCTCCCTCCCCTCACCCCTTCTTCACACCCTTCCCATCCCCCCCCCCTTACAAGCAAAATAAGAAAATGGCGCATTTTCTCTAGTGATGTTTATTCTCTTAGTGACAACCAGACTCAGCAAGTATTCCAAACACAGCCTTTTCCAAACTCAATTTGTTCCTCAAATTTAAAAAACAATAATCCTTTTAGAGTTAGAAAATACATTTTCATTTATTATTTTCAGAAAAGCACAATGAGGTCATTATTATTCAAAGTCCCATCGACTAGCAATAACTGCTGTTACAGTACTTTTGTGAATCTAATTTTGGTCTTTAAAAAAAAATTCATCCTTGTTTCATACCCACATAAACACATACGTGTCATCAATTACGCAACATTTTTTCTCCTTTTTATCATTTAATACCCTGTCTCTAGATATTCTTTTTTTTTTTTAAAGGTTTTATTTTATTTATTTATTGGACAGAGATCACAAGTAGGCAGAGAGGCAGGCAGAGAGAGAGGAGGAAGCAGGCTCCCTGCCAAGCAGAGAACCCGATGCGGGGCTCGATCCCAGGACCCTGAGATCATGACCTGAGCCGAAGGCAGAGGCTTTAACCCACTGAGCCACCCAGGCGCCCCTCTAGATATTCTTATGTAAACTGATGTTAATAAGCACATAGCATTGTACTGCATTACTATTCCTTAATTTATTGAAGCAGTGTTAAATTCCTGAATGCTTATGGTATTTTTTTCTAATTGTTTAAGTTGCTATAAACAATGCTATGAAAAGTAAATATCTCATAATTATAGATTTCACATAGAAAGATAGATTGATGATGCCCTTTTAGGTTTAAGCAGAAAACTCAGTGCACTTCATCCACTACAAAAAAGAACAGCCAGTTAAAGAGTAAAGTCAGAAATGAATTTCCAAGTTGAGTATCTGAAATACGGACTTAGAAAGTGTTTTTTAGAAACTGTTTCTCTGAAGGGATTTTGCCAGAACCTCTTTTTTTTTTTTTTTTAAAGTAGAGCAGATGAAGTATCAGAAAACATGATGGATTCCCTGACAGAATTTATCTGAAGCGTGACAACTAAACCGTCTATAGATATTCACTTCGAACCAGTGTAGAGTTTCATGATACTTGTTTTAATAAAACAGCAGTTCTGATCCCCAGAAGCAATTCTTTTCTGGACTAAAAAAAAAGATCCAAGGGAAAATGATATTTCCAAAGCCATAGCCACAAGAGAATCCCCCTTTATAAGACTCTAAGCATTGAAATCTTGAAGAATCTGAACACTGAAAGAATGGGCCAACCATGATCTGTGTTTTGGATCCACAGAAATTTTGTCGACACTCTGAACACTTGCACAAAGTCACTGAAGAACAGTTTTTCAGTCATGTGAGAACTCTTCCTGTATCTTACTGTCACTGACAGAGGAAGACCTACTTTCTTCAATGCGGGAAGACAGTATAATATAACGCAGTGTGTGTGTGTGTGTGTGTGTGTCTGTCTGTCTGTGTGGGTCCTGCCCTCATTAGAGAGGGGGGGATATATTAAATAGTCACAGGAATAAGTATGATTGCAATAAGAGCTATATGGAAACTTCAAGTGTAAATTTTTAGTTATACAAGTTTTCGTATATTTTATGGACAAATAAGAAGTATAATATGAAATATGTAGAATATTTTACACAATTAAGCACAAAAATACTTTATTTTTCTATATTAAAGGAAGATAAGAAAGATCAATTACATATTAAAGTTTTAAACTGATTTTTACCAGGCAGGAAATAACTTTTAAAAATATTCTAGAGAAGTTTTATATTTTCTTAAAGATGGGGTTTGCTTTTTCTCTTCCAAATGGAAAACTGTATAACATTAGGTTTCCCTTTATGTACTTATTTTGAGCAAACTCAGAGTCAAATGTAAAATTATTTTGAATGTAATGCCTGGCATTTGTATCATTTATCTTTGTTTTGATTTTCTATTTCTATTGTATCAAAAGTATTTCTCTTTTGTTACATACCACGTCAGGAAACTTTATAAGAAAGATTTGGAACATATAAATAAATTCACTTAACAATTAAGAACTATAATTCTATGAATATAGATCTATATAGACATAAATAAAATGAAGTTTCACTCATTCATATAATACTTATTAAGCAGCTATTTTGAAAATGACTCTTTGAATATAATAATTAAGAAGAGAACATCTATGATAACCATCCTCCCTTTCTCCTTATCTTTATCATATAATCCATGATAGAAGCATTTAAACTAGCAATGAACAATAACTGATATTATTTTCTTTCAATCTACTAATATGTCTGAATTTCCTACATATTTTTTATGAAACATGTATTCATACACTTCTCATTTGTTCATAAACATATAGTCTGAAAGCCTACATAAATAAGAATTTATACTTGAATTTTCCTACGTAGTTCTTATGGCAACTGAATTGATTCCTTGATTATTCAATACCTGCTTCTCCTCTACTAAGGGCAGGAACTATGCTTACCTTTTTCATCCATTTCCATGTTCCTATAGAGTCAGTAAGTATTTTTTTTTATAGTGCTAATGATAAATATTTTAGGCTTTGCCAGCTAGAAAATCTCTATCATGACAACTCAGCTCTGATATTCTAGCATGAAAATAGCCATAAACAATAAGCAAATAAATGGGTGTGACTGCATCCAACACAACGTAGTTGATGAACACTAGTGGCAAGCCATTGTTTGCTGACCCTTGCTACAGAGCACAGTTGCCAGTCAATATTTTTCATACTGAATGAACGAGAATCTTAATTTTAGCATGATGAGATCTAGAGAAAGGACAGATTGCATCATTAACAACACTAATGATGGAACCATAGTTTCTTTTTTTATATATACATATTACTCCTGACTAGCAAACAATTTCAACTACTGCAAAAGAAATTAGGTTCAAAGTTAATGTGCTCACTGTTGGTCTACTCTGGATGGTAATATACTCTAAAGAGATATTTCAGTTTTCTGCAGTATAATTTCAGTGTCTCATCATTACATTTTTTTCCCTAAAAGGAAAGAAATGCAAAGTGTATATCATTAAATATGTCCAAATTTCAAAATGTTTATTCATTTTTTTTTAATCATATCCTCAAGCTATAAACATTTTATTAACAGATTTTAGGGGTACCTGGGTGGCTCAGTCAGTTAAATGTATAACTCTTGGTTTCAGCTCAGGTCATAATCTCATGGGTCATGGGATTGAGCCCCACATGGGCAGTCAACTTGACATGTTCTCTCCCTCTGCCCCTCCCCCTGCTCACTCGCTCTCTTTCCCTCTCTCTCTTTCACTCAAAATAAAAATAAATACGTAAATAAATCTTTAAAAAATAAAACTCAAAAAGTTAGTAAGCTTCAAATGAATGGTACTTCTCAACAAATCATCAAGACAAAATCTATAGTTGCAAAGGTATAGAAAAATAAAGAGGAAAGCTAAAATTATGATCCTAATAATTCAAACCCAAGCACTGTCCAACCATTTTGTGAGAAAGTATTGTTCAGCCTGATTTATCAGTGTAATCAGTCAGTAATGACTATCTTCTTTCAACTATATCCAGAGATAATTACGATAGCCCAATAACAAATAGAAAATATATGCATATTAATGTATGCAAAGACTGTCACCACATGAAGAATTCACTATAATTGAATGACTTTAAACTGTTAAACCTTCTTAAAGTACTTGCCTGTTGATCTGTGTTTTTGAAGAGCATGAAATGGATTGCCTAAAATCTTAAGGAAGGACATTGGAGACAAGGCATAGCAGATAAAGGATGTATGGTAGGGCAAACCTCAGTTCTCCACTCCGCTTTGCTAACTTAGGCCTAGCCTAAGTAAAGAAGTATTAAATGAATCCCTTCAAGTCATTTAGCTCTTAAAGTAAAACTAATTTGTCCTCAGACACAGCTTTCCAATAGTTAGCCTAAAAGTTGTTTCTGCTGCTTTTCACACAGACTATAATGCGCTATTGATTTCTGTAAGCTTTGCCATTTCTATTTTTCCAGTCTACCATCTCTTTCATGCTCTGGCTTAGAATTTATCTCACCTGCTGGGCATACTGCTGGTAGAAACATTTAATCTGAACTTCAGCCATTTTCCATCTGGGCCTCAAAGAAAAAAAGAGGTTTCTTTTTTATTTCTTTTCATTTATTTACTGGAAAAAAATGGAATGTGTTGCAGAAAGAATTAACTGAACCCAAATTATGTTGAGATAGCAACAGATCTTGATGGGCTACCTACCATGTTGCTGGCTTAATATACTCTGTGGTGTGTGTGTACAGATTGGTTCCTTCGCAAAGTGGCCTGTTGGACTTAAAGAAGTAAAGAGAAAACTTTAAGATTTTTGATACTAAAACAACATTTAACTTGAAAGAGAAATGGTATAGAATTAGGAAATAATAGTACAAAGCAGTCAAAGAAAATAAGAAAATAAATTTCAGTATTGACCTAATCTCTGAAGTTTGGGGTGGGAAGCAAAACTGAAAAGAATCACCTAAAACTTTTGCAAATGCAAGGAAACAGACTGGAAAATACCTCCGTAGATAATATGAAAGTGAATTTGTGTATTATGTTCTAAAAAGAGCTATCTATAGAGACAGAAACATGGAAAGCAACCATAATATAAATTTAAAAAAGGAAATTAAAAATATACAGAAGACGAATAGAACTTGAATGACAAATGTAACGACACATTTCAACACCTGTAAAAGAAGATTGCCATATGGCAACATTTTGATCCAATTCATTAATCTATTTTAGAAGCACTCCCCAAAGGTAGGAAAGATACTATGAATCTGGTTGGAATTGAACATACCATTGGCATGAAACCTTTTTGGAAACCAATAAAATATTTGGTAATATCTGCCAAGAGGTGAAAAATGTTTACACTTAGAATCAGTTATCCCTCTTCAAGACACTTGTGCTGAAGAAATCATCTAACTGGGAAAAGGTACCTATCTATCTGAAGATTTTCATAGCATTTAAAATTAATAAAAACCTATGGAAAGCTAAATGTTAATAATGATGACACATACAGATATTTCAAATAGTATCTGTGCATACCATATACGGCAGGAAAAAAAGCTGCTAATGATAGTAAATAAAACTCTAGATAAAAAAACTACATGTCCAAGGTTCTTGTAAGGATTAAATGTGATATGGCTAGCTCCATTAACTTACATTTATTTATTTTCCTATTTTAAGTAACAAAGTGAAAAATCAGAAAAGCATATCATGGAATTCTCTGCCCTGATAAGCGAAAGACCTGGTTCTTATCCCAGGCCTATTAGAATTTTCTAAATGTATGCTTCCTAGGTACCCTGTTTAAGTCTTAGTCACTTGATCTGTGAAGTAGGACTGGTCTGGATAAGTTTACTGAGATTCAAATTTATTCCTCCATAAAAGTGAGAATTATGTAACTGCATACATAATCATAATTTTTCCACACCCCATTTTAATAAAAGTTCTTCTTTTAGTCACTGGGAATATTTGTCTCCAATTAGGAATATTCTCAAACCTTAGATCTGTAACTGGAGTAGAACCCTGAAGGCACCAGATACCTAGCAAATAATTGAAAATAGCCACAGCCTAGATAGAGTTTTGCTTTTGTTTGATTATTGGGCATGAGTCACAGACTACACTGAGTCAGCTTGGATCATGCCAAATCAGCTGAGATTGTGCTAAATTTCCTGGGACTGGGGTGAGTCTGCGCAAAGTATGGTGAGTCAGCAAGGACTCAAAGGTAGAAATGCACGTGAGCGACCTGAGGTCACTCCTTCAAATCTCCCAACTCCATCAAAATTGTGTTCTTTATTTATAAATATTGATTTACCACATGCTACAAATAATATATCTGCACAATGACTCCAGTTATATTAGAAAATTCCTCTAGGGGCACCCGGTTGGGTCAGGTGGTAGAGCATACAACTCTTGCTCTCAGGGTCATGAGTTCAAGCCCTACACAGGGTGTGGCGCCTACTTTAAAAAACAAAACAAGACAAGACAAAGGAAAAGAAAATTCCTTTACATCCTCATGTTAGCCCCTCAGAAGTCTCTCCACAGCCTTAACTATTCCGTCCTGGCTTTTGAGGACAGGCCGATTTTATCTGGCTGTAAACACAGGATTATCTTGAACTGAAAACAGAGGAGAAAACGGAAAGGAAAGCAAAATCCATTTCCACAGGAGAGCCTCCGTCAACCTGAGAAGTAAACACTCAAGCTCCACTTGAAAGTCAGGCTTTCTCTTCTCTGCAGGGGCGGGGGTGGGGGGCAAAGATTTGATGAGGGAGTGAAATGTAAAGAGAATACAGAAAGGAGGGTGAGGGCTCCATCAGATGTCAGTGGCGCAGAGAGAGCCCAGCCTACCTGGTGCTATGTGAAGCACATGACTGTACCCTCAAGCCAGAGCCCCTCCAAGAAAGCTGTGGATTAGAAAGCAGGTGGTTTCCGAGTCCGCAGAAGCTTTAAGAACACTCTCCATGTTGGCAGAGAATGTGATTGAAAAATAGGACTGAAGAAAAAGTGCAGACAGGGAATGGCAGCAGGTTAGACTCCGTGCGTCGTCGGTAAGGTTTATAAGCCTGTTTTAGGGTTCGCGTCCCTGGGCCCGCAGCCTTGTTGCAGAAGACCTGTCAGTGGCAAGGTCTTCCAGAGTGGACCATATTATGTTTTTATGGCTTCCTTTTTTACAGCAGATATTACCTAATTAGGAAAAGAGGTTTTACTGCAGATTTTATTTTACTGTAAAAGTCAAAGCCCTTTCAGGAAATGAGTGTAGCAGATTCCCATGGTGCTCTGCTAAGTGAGAATTTCAAAAAATGACAACTGACAAAACCCTCTCTCTCCCTGTGAATGATCGGTGAAAAGAATAATAATGGAATAATTGTCTGCTTTTTCTACATAATCACTTATTCATGTAAATTAAATCTCTAGTATTGGAACTTGTAAAGTTTTCCAGTGATGTTTATACAGGTATCAACCATCATGGGAATGGCAGATTTGAACTCACATATTCATTCAGTTTTATCTACTACGTACAGCCTTGTGCTAGATGTTACAGATTCAAAGTGGCCTACTAATACCATTCCTCTCTCCATTTCCATTCTGAACCCATTAAGAAAATATGACAACATGGAGACCTATCCCAGGTTACTGATCCCTTAAGAAATCCCATCAAGGCTCCTGGCATGATTTATAGACCACGCATCCTCATGGAGGTTATGTTAGTAGCTCTCATATAGGGTAGTACAGATGATAAATTTTTTATAAAGATACTAATAAAGCAACATTAATACAAGAGGAAGGATTACAGAGAAGGGGAAGGAAGAAGATTGGTAGGTACAGTCGTAAACTGCAATATAGCTCTGAGAAAACTTCCTGCTAGGTTGATCTGAGATCCTTCCTGCCCATCAGAAGTCTAAGAAATGGGCCCTACGGGTTTGCCCACCATGCTCAGTCGTTTGCTGGCATCAAGCTCTGTAACAAAGGCTCAAAGCCAACACAGTATCCCCCAGTGTCCCCCAGAGGGCAGCACTGAGTGAAGACAGTCAACTGCCCCCAGCCCCAGGAGATCAGGGTGGGGTGTTTCCATGGCCATGGCACATAGTATGGTCATTGTGATTTTTCTCCTTTCAGACTCTTAAAGTCCAGTCAGTATAGATAAATATTGGTAGAAAAGTCTCAGTTTTTTCATCTTTGTTTCACCTGTGTGCTTTAAATATATTCACTGTGCAAGAACACTGTATTGATAGATATTACGTCTCAGTCTTTTGAAAATATCATTGCATGGCTTTCGAGCTTTTGTTTTGTAGTAAGAAGTCATATTGAAGTCTAATTCTCTATTTTAAAGTGTATGTTTCTTTCTGGTTACTTTTAAGATTGTTGTCTTTGATGTTCTGTGATTTCAGTACAGTGTGCCTATGGATCATTTGGATATATGTGTACTGAGATTTGCTGGCATTACTAAATCTGGGCATTTATTTCTCCTACTGACTCTGGAGTTCGTTTTTTTTTTTTCTTTCACTTCTATTATCTCTTTCTGGAACTCAGCTTAGACTTTTATATTCAACACCCTTTCCCAAGCTGTTGGGAGATATCTGGAGATAGATTTTGCTCAGATGAAGGAAGAACTGCTTAAAAATGAGGTATTTTTAAAGATATCCCACACTGCCTAAGGAAGTAGTGAGGATTTTGTTTTTAGTATTAGAAATGTCTGAGCAGAATCTGGGCATAACTGAAGAATATCTTTTTGCTGATATTCAAATATGATAGGAGTAAATTTAGAAGATGATCTTTAAATTCCTTCAAATCTTGAAATACTATTATTCAATAAAATAATGCTGGGCACCTGGGTGGCTCAGTGGGTTAAGCCACTGCCTTCGGCTCAGGTCATGATCTCGGGATCCTGGGATCGAGTCCCACATTGGGCTCTCTGCTCAGTGGAGAGCCTGCTTCCCTCTCTCTCTCTCTGCTTACTTGTGAGCTCTCTCTGTCAAATAAATAAATAAATAAAATCTTAAAAAAAATAAATAAATAATGCTCAAATAATTTTATTTCAAAACCTTCAAAGGTTGTTAAATATAGTACTTTAACCTAAATCCCTTAGTAATATGTGCAAAAAGGCCCTATCTTGCCATTCTTTCAATAATGCTGAAATTAATTTGAAATGTTCTAGATAGTTGACCTTGATGCTCACTCAACATGGATTAATGTTGACATGAATAGTACAGTTACCTGTCAAACTTATTTTAGATTGCCTCAGTGTTCTTGTGAAGCTTTAATCAATTTAAAAAATGTGTTAAAGAAGAAAATCTTCCTTCTTTGGCTACAGTTCCATTTATTGTTCTGTAGTTCTTTTTTTTCCAAAAATTCTTGCCTAGGAGCACTTGAGTGTCTCAGTTGTTTCAAGTGTCTGATTCCTGATTCTGGCTCAGGTCATGATCTCAGGTTCCTGAGATTGAGACCCGCCTCAGACTCTGTACCAATGGGTGTGAACCCCGCTTAAGATTCTCTCTCTCTCTCTCCCTTAAAAAAAAACAAAAAACAAAAAACTTTGGGCACCCGGGTGGCTCAGTTGGTTAAGCAACTGCCTTCGGCTCAGGTTATGATCCTGGAGTCCCAGAATCAAATCCCACATCGGGCTCCCTGCTCAGCAGGGAGTCTGCTTCTCCCTCTGATCTCTCTCCTCTCACTTTCTCTCTCTTTCTCTCAAATAAATAAATAAAATCTTTAAAAAGAAATCTTACCTATAGGGTCTTTGAAAAAAGAAAAAAGACACCAAAAGCCCAGAAAAAGGAAAACAATTGGAATGATGGAAATAAACTATTTAGTAATGAGAAGAGCAAATACTTCTGTTTGTCCAAATGCTGGTCTTGAGAAAGCACTTAAACCACCACCACCCCAGATTTCTTATAGTCGTTAGTTTCATAAGGTAATTCTTACTAGCATACTCCCCCTGCCAACTCACACTACTAAGCTTCTATATTATCACTTCCTTATAAATCAAACCAAAAAAGTAAATGAATTCATATACATAGAGCATTTAAAACAGTGCCTACAGATAGATGAGAAGGAATATGTCAGCAGGTGGGAGCTCACAAAAGAAAGGCTTTAGGATACCTTTTGCCCTCTCCATGGTCCTTTGGATCATCTCTTACACTGCCTTCCACTGTGACTGGTGGTGTACACCCCACACCTGCTGTGTGTCCAGTCTGAAAAACCCTCTTAATTACAGGACAAAAACATGAATGTAAAGACACCCCAGCCACACGGAACCTGGAAGACCCCTGGAAGATTACTGACCAAGAATCAGTATGTTGGGCGTCAGTGCTTTCTGCAAGGGTTACAACCTGTAACTTTTTAAAGAACCACCCACTTTTTGGAGAAGCATTTCTGAATTGTCCATCACAAACTGTTTCTTTTGAAATACCATCGTAAAACACCCATTTGCTGATTGGGGCTGTTCTCTAATTGGATGCATGTCCAGACCTGGATGAAGGATTAAACTGTCTTCCTCCTTTTTCTATCATGTGTACAGTTTTTAAACCATCAGTGGCATTTCAAGTCTTCAGAAAACTGTCTAGCAGTATGTCCGCGGTTTGTAGCGCAGTATAAGCAACATCAAAACTAAAGCAGTTTCTATTATATAATGTTTTCAGCTACTTGAATAAATCAAATCTTTAACTGAAAAAAAAGCGTGTTCAAGAAATGTTACTATTCCATGTCAATCGAGCTGCTGTAGGTACAACTCCTGGGAACATCATTGTGAAGGCTCCTGTGAGCTTCCGGAGCTCATAGCTTACATGGCTGTAGAGAGTGGCCATGTACATTAATGTATCTGGCAAGAAGTTATCACATTTTTTTTGCAGAGCTGAGAAAAATGTTCATATTGCATTCATCATAAAGAAACTTCCTAAGAAACAGAGGACCACTCGGAGCCACTTTCAAGTAACATTAATTATTAATGTGTATCTGTTGGATTCAATATATTTATTGACCTATGTGTGTATGGTAATTTATCATTTTCAGAAAGTTAAAACTATGACTCTCATGCAAATACAAAACACAAATCAGTAATTTTATTCAATTGGGGGATTCATGAGCAAAGTAGTAATAGGTAAAGACTGGTTAAAAGAGAATTTGAAGAACATATATATGTGTGTGTTATATGATACTAACTAAACAGGTTAATATTGCGTCACCTGGGTGGCATAGTCGTCAAGCGTCTGCCTTCAGTTCAGGTCATGATCCCAGGCTCCTGGGATCGAACCCTGTATCAGGTTTCCTGCTCTGTAGGGAGCCTGCTTCTTCCTCTCCCACTCCCCCTGCTTGTGTTCCCTCTCTCGCTGTATCTCTCTCTGTCAAATAAATAAATAAAATCTTAAAAAAAAAAAAATAAACAGGTTAATATCTCTTAGGGCAATAAAATGAAATATTTGTGGTTATCTTTTCTACATGGCAGAAATCGCTCGTATCTCACACAGAATGAAATTCATGTTTGCTAATATGGACAAATATTGTTTATATTACCAGCAGTTCTATGTAAATTAGTTTCTAAGCCACAAAATTATAAAATAGCCTACAAATAGAAAATCAATTAAATGTGTATGCTGATATAGAATGAGATAATTGCTGGAGGGATTCTTAGGCAATGCCTACTGAAATCCTTTACTCATTTCCCAGTCTCAACACAGAGAACTCCTGAATACATTAAGGATATGAAAAATGTGATTATGGTTGAAAACACATGAACTGGATTGTTCTAGAGCTGTTTTCTCTCAACATGTAAATGAAGGCCGAGCCTCTTTAATTACTTGTTCATATAGTTACATTTATCTTGGAGCTAAGAGTAGTATTTATGCTTGAGAAACAATTATTATTTTCTGTCATATAGTCTTTCTGGGTTAGTACTTCCTGGGTGTGTTATATCATTAACATATTACATGGGTAATACTTCATATGTGTGTGTGATTACTTTAATATGTTGCATGTAAAAAAAAGTAACATCAATGGATATAACTAAAAAGTCTTTGCCATCCATTCCAATGTTAGGCTCACTTTTTAAGCAACTCCAAATAAGTTTATTATCCATTATTTCATCTGCTGTGGCCATTTATATAATGACTTCAGTGAATATTATCTCACAATTGGGAAATTCTTCTTTCAGATATCTCCAGAGTTCATTTATTTGCAAATTCTTCTCACAGAGTTTAGACATGACCCATGCTAGTATATTACCTGCCTAACAGTTGAGCTTGATTTTTTTTTAAGTGATCTTAAAGTGTTGATCTTTTTGTAGGGTCAAATGCTCTCTGTTCCTTCTTCCTATTATATTTTCCATTCCTTGGTCATATCCCAAGACACTGATTGGCCCATATTTACCAATGGGCAGAGTCACTGCAGCCGGAAATGCACACCTGTGCGTACCTCTCACTCCGGCTCTCTGTCACCTCCGGGTGAAATCAGTAAGCCAACTTGCACTAGTTGTACAAGTCCTCCTCCTGCTTGTACTCTTGCCCTGTACACACAGCTAAAGCAGACTGGTTCTCACTCTGGATTGTCCGGCCCAGTAGGGACAAGGCCCCAGTAGGGACCTTCCCAGAAGGGAAGTAGATGAATAAGATTAGGATTTAGACAGATGGACAAGAGATGCCCCGTTCACATCCAGCAAGCTGCCTGCCCCGGCACTGTGTTATTAGAATTCCACCCCTGAGGTATTAGACTCTAGTCCAGGTCATACTCTAATGGAAACTTTTTGCCCCAGCAGTGTTGCTCTATTTCTTCGTGTACTTAGTTCCCTCAGGAAAAGGGAGATTGGTAGAGATGGAATGATTGGTAACTTTACTTATACACCTCATGGTGGTGACTATTGATTTTTTTTTTCTGCAAAATGCATATATTGGTTAAAGTTTGATATATAGGTGGCTGTACTTTACATTAAAGTTGTTCGTGTGACATAAAAAAATAATGTTTTTCATTAAAAACAATAAGAATGGAAAAGAGGGGTTTTTAAAAAAAGCATTTTTCTCTACCCATTCCCCACTATGCCAACAAGTCATCAAAATACTTAAAATACAAGAAAGAGAAGAGAGCCAAGCAAAAGAAAGAGAAATTAAAGAAAACAGAATTGTGAGTCTTTCGTGGTTTTCTGTGATGTATCAGAGGCTCTGACATGCCTTGAGAGGCAGTATATGGCCGTGAGGATAGGCTTGGACTCATAATCGTCCTCCCTGAACTCATAATCTTCTGCCACTTACTGGGCTAGGTAACCTTGGGCGAATTCTATCACCTCTTTGCTTCTCAGTTTTCTCATCTGGAAAATGAAAATAGTGGTTGATGACAGAATTGGGTCACACACTATCCATAAAGCACAAGATAAATGACATGATTGTGTACTTTCACTTTCATTTTCCACAATCCTATGAGAAGCACATAGCATTTCAACGAGGAAAAGAAACCAATATGGAAGATCACTTCTAAATGATTAACCCTGCTTCTTCTTGTAATAGATGGTATACATATGGGTCTGTCTTTTAGGTTTCTTGCAAAGAAAATAAAAGGTTTGGCCTAATTGGGAAGTCTTCAAAAGTTAAACAGTAGTCTCTAAACAGTTAGTTTATCTGTTTTTCTCATCAAGACAGCACTAAAAGTATAGCAAAGAGAAGTAACACACTGAAGTAATTTTCTCTACTTTCAAGAAAGACTGACAAGAAAAGACATTTCATTTGGAGAAAAAAGTTAAATCCTTTTTACTAAGTCTCCTTTGTACTGTGGCCACTGCTTACATTTTCCAGATCACTGTCATTAGTTCTAACAGATCTCAATTCTCTGGGCACATAGCGCCACTTGTTATTTTCCCATTTGTGCGCCATTTTTTCTTGTCTGTCACAGATACTGTGGTATTTGAGTCAGCTCTAGAAAGCTTTTATTCTCTCTTAATTATCTTCATCATACTTCCAGGTCAGCCGAAATACAAACAATTCCATGAAGTCTTGACTGAGTACCCCCAAGAAAATGCAATCTCTCCCCCTTCTAAACAGACTTCAGACCTGAGATTGAAATCTAGAAAATGAAGGGAAATGCCAACAAAATACAACTTGTTCCATATAATGTTAGTATGTTCTATACACTCTTCTCTCTCCTGTTAGAACTTTCAGGGGAAACTTCACAGAGAATTAATCCTTACAATGGCCAGCCTACTACTGTGTGTGGATAATGTAAATAAGCATTTAAGAAGCAAAATGATGAAAATGGCATAGTGTATATAAGTAACAGGATTCCTGATTTTTAGATCCCACTTATACGTCTGGCAACAACAATGCATCACGTGTTCCTTATTTATCATGCAAAAATTACATATTACAGTTCCTCATATGTAAAAACATAGGCACAAATAATTTTTAAGCTCTTCACATTTTATCATTTATCAAAATAATAACTAATGTTATCATTCACAAGTGCGAACCAGTAATACAAGGCTACTTTTGAGAAAGGACTCTATAGTCAAATTCAGGAAATAACACCTCATATTTCATTTTCTTAGAAATTCACAAAGCTTGAGCATTTTCAAGACCCTTAAAAGCAGTAACAGTGAACAGTCCTACTGAACTAAATGAATATTTCTAAAGTTACTTGAGTAAAGATTTTTTTTATGGCATATTGGCTTTTTACTGAAATGAATTTGAAAACTTGACTTTTCAAAATCCTTGATTAAAACAAATTATTAAAATGCAGGAATTAATTTTCATTCGTTCTTGTTTGTTTTTTTACTAACCAAAATTGATAAAAGTATGTGATAAATTTCCACTTCCTTTAAATGTTTAACCGTATGATTAATTTACCCAAGTAACAACAAACTTCACCTTCCTAACTCCAAAAAAATTGTTTAGCATTCCTATCTTTATATATACACACATATGTATATGTGGTATGCCCACATATATGTATACATATATACACGTGTATACACGTCTATGTGTGCATACACATACATACATATGTATATACATACAGCCACAGTAGTGTGTGTATGTGTGTGTGTGTGTATAAGGTAAGAATTACAAATAAATGTGGGAAGTTGAAATGTTTAACAAACTAAATGAGAACAAAATTTGAAAAGATATTTAAATTCTTACCTTATAATGTATATAAATAGACTAAAATATGTATTTTGGTTAAAACTAAAAATCATATGAATTTGAAGAAAGTAGCAGAAAACATTCAGCTGATATGTAATTATAACATGTAGGCAGATGAATAATGAATATGTTTTTTAAAGTCGGCATCTATGACCATGCTGGTATAAAAACATCTTTACATGGAAAACATCATCAGATTGAAAGGCAAACATCAAGTTGAGAAATAGGCCCCATGGAAAGGACTCAGCCTATTATGTTACGATGAAGGTGTAGAAAGAGAGTGAGCCAAGGGATGCAGGGACCTGGAGAAGCTGGAAAAGAGAAGGAAAAGAATTCTCTCCTAGAAACTCCCAAAGGACCGTGGCCTGTCAACACCAATTCTAACCCAGTAAGATCCATTTAAGACTTCTAGGTGAAGAACTATATAGCGTAATGTGTGTTGTCTTGAATTACTGAATTTGTGGGGATTTGTTAGAACCACAGTAGGAAACTGATACATGGAACGTAACTAAACATATTTAGTATTTTAGTATTTAGTATCATTCGTGTCCTTCTAAAGGTGGAAAGGATACATTCTAAACAACACCAAAAAAAGAATAAAGAAGAGTAAGAGTCCTCTTCTATGTCTGACATAAACTTTAAGATTTTCTAAATCCTGGGTTCAGCTACAGACTATGTAATTCCATCTGAACGGTGTCCCTCATTAATGTTAATTAGTTCAAGAAGAGTTTATCCACTGGGCAGATGACTATGATGGAGAACCAAGAAACAAATGAACTTTCTGAATGCTCAAAATCATTGTATTTCTTTTTCAATATTAAATTAAGCCATTATTTTCTGTATAGTTATCTTTTAATTGCACCTTTTGGGATACCTCAGCAGGAGAGACATAATTATAAGGTGCGACACGAGCAATTTCACTTTCCTTTCTATTTATTCAGTCACTAAGAATGGTTGAAAATTGTCCTCTTATTTTTCTGTATAGTATTCAGATATTTAATCTGATTTGAATAAGACTGCAAAGGGTTTCTAAGCAATTACTTTGCTCACACATTGAAACCACAGCCCTCATTAAAATATAATCATCAAGCTCTATTTTGTTCAAGAATGGAAACACACAATGCATTTATTGTCAATTTACTCTGTAAGAAAGAAAAAGAGAGAGAGAGAGATTTATGGGAGGAAATCTGCATCTTTAAGGGCAAATTACCAGAGTGATAGTGCTCTAACAACCATGCAAGTCTATGAAAAAGTTCAAATTGACAAAATGAAGAATGGCTTAGACTTACTTGCAAAGCAATACACCTCTTTGCCTGCATAGCATACATAGGTACATAGTTACAAGTGTTCACATTCTAGGGAAAAAAAACCCTGTTTTTAAAGCCTCACTGATGCAGGTAATGTAAGTATGGTGCGTTTTGTTTAACGAGGTTCACCCATCTAGCTCATTGCTCGCCTGCTGCACATGATAAGCTAGTCAGTTCTACAGAACTTGTGGTGCCATGATACCAGATGTCGAACAAGCACCTAAGCATTCCCACATCCTTGCTGTCGAATTAATAGGTTCTCCTTAGACCTTGGGTGCTTAAAACAATCGATGACTTCATAAACGTGTAGCTGCACTTAGTCAAAATTTACATTTTGAACCAAAGCCTTCACTTGAGTGAGCCCCAGTGAATGTACACATCATTGTGTATGTGCATACAGCCATGGATAGATGTGTACACACACACACACACACACACACCCCACTCACACAAATTCCACAATGAGGACTGAATGTAATCAGAAATTTTCTTCAGCCAGAGCTTATTCTAGTCATGAAAATATATGGTTGGAAAGCAATAAGATTATATAGTTAAACTCTTTCTGCAAAAGGAAATCTAAGACCCCCAAATGTTAAGAAATCAAGCTGTATACAAATCAGGATGAAAACTCAGTTCCTCTCGAGTGTTTATAGCTGGTGGTTTTTTTCTTTGCTTTATTCTCCACAGATAATACATGATAGGCATGAAGTTTATAAGTATGTGTAGATTTTACATTAATTTTTATGGTAACCCATCAGGTTTAAAATTTTTCCTTAAGGAAGGATGTCTATATATAGTCTCCAACTATAGCAAGAGAGAGACCTGTAAACTCATGTCTAACATGCCTGACTTACCTGAGAAACTCATTAACTCAAATCTTTCCCAGATATCTTTTTTTTTTTGATAAGGATTTTATTTATTTATTTGAGAGAGAGACAGAGAGAGCACAAGAGGGGAGAAGGTCAGAGGGAGAAGCAGACTCCCTGTGGAGCTGGAGCCTGATATGGGACTCGATCCCAGGACTCTGGGATCATGACCCAAGCCAAAGGCAGTGGCTTAACCAACTGAGCCACCCAGGTGCCCCCAGATATTTCTAATACATGTATTTACTTACTGAATGTGTTTGATCTCCTATGTCTCCATCCTTCCTCTGCCACGTGTTAAGTAAAATTTACATGAATTCACACAATTGCAGATGTTATGCAAATGAATTAGAAAACGAAATGTTTTCTGATATTCTTTCATCTGTTTGAAGTCCTTCAAATGAATCTCATCCAAGGCAGATTTAAATAATGAGTATTTTCTAGTGTGTTTTAAAAACGAGACAAAATAAATCTTTCCTGATTTTTTTTTCCTGATATACTACACCATCATAGGGTAAGTTATGCACTATGCTCCGGAGGGAAAGAAGCAATATTCTTTCTTTCCTGTACCTCTTCCAAATGTTCTTTTCCGAGTTTCTGTTCCCTTCTTCCTTTTGGTTCTATCCATGTTAACATCCAGTCTCTAGAAGTGTGTTCCTCTCCCTGAAACACCAAAGTAGATGTATATAAATGCATATATGTGTTCTGCTAATTTGATTACTCACCAAGGCTGGGTGAGTCTACTCCCAAATGGTTTGAAGTTTCAAATGAAATCTGTAATTCACTAATGTTAACATTTTGAAGTTTCTCATTGGATCGATTGATTATATGTATAAGTAAAACACGTTCTTTTTTATTTTTACTCTTAAAATCATATGCAAACTACGTAAAGACAGTCAAATCAGTTTATCGTATCAGTAACACTATGCACCCCAGGTCTATAGAGGAATGTTGTGGAAAAAAGAAAAGGAACCCCAGGAAAGGTCCACATTGTTCACACGCTTTGACATTTCTTCACACCTGTTCTCCACAGCAACATCCCTTAACCACTCTCTCCCCTTGTAGCTATTTCTCTCACTCTCCCACAGCTCCTCTAGTCTTTTCTTCCAGACTCTCATTCCTTAATTCATTGAACCTTCAGAAATATTTATGGAACACATAATGTGCCAAGCACTAGAGAGAGAACCATGAACCATGCAGTCTTGGCCTCATGGAGCATTTATTCTGATAAGATAATTTACATATAAATAAATGACCTAATAAGAACAAAGCAAGAGGGCTCCTGAGTGGCTCAGTGGTTAAAGCCTCTGCCTTCGGCTCGGGTCATGATCCCAGGGACCTGGGATCGAGCCCCATATCGGGCTCTCTGCTCGGCAGGGAGCCTGCTTCCCTTCCTCTCTCTCTGCCTGCCTCTCTGTCTACTTGTGATCTCTCTCTGTCAAATAAATAAATAAAATCTTAAAAAAAAAAAGAACAAAGCAAGATAAAGGACTAGAGAGTAATGAGTGGGCCACTGGTTTCTGGGGCTGCAGAGACATTGAAGAAAAGTCTGGGTACTTTTGCCATCCGAATAAGGAGGATAGTGAGAAACTCTATCGTCTTCAGAGAACTCGTCTTCCTCACTCTAAAAGTGGTGGTAAGGTGGACAGCTAAGTGGGGTGTTCCCAAGGCTGGGAGATACCACAGAGCCACACTCCTGGTGACTCACTCTGGGGCCTTTGCAGGACATGACGACCATCTTGTTTCTATACTGTCCATCTATGGGGTGGAGATGCTGTTGACTCCCACTACCTCTGGGACGGTTCCCAGTTGTGGCCTGACCCTTAGCAGTCCCAAAAAGACAAGGACAACCCACCTAACAGAGACCACATTCAAAGAAGAATGGCCTGAATGCATATCCAGGGAAATAAAGCTGCTGAGGGACCCAGATGACAACTGGTTAGAAATCACGAGAGAATGTAAGGGGATTTAAGTATAGAGAACACTCAGGGAAAGGATATTTGTAGATTTTTTTTTTTAAAGATTTTATTTATTTATTTGACAGACAGAGATCACAAGTAGGCAGAGAGGCAGGCAGAGAGAGAGAGGAAGGGAAGCAGGCTCCCTGCTGAGCAGAGAGCCCAATGCGGGGCTCAATCCCAGGACCCTGGGATCATGACCTGAGCTGGAGTCAGAGGCTTTAACCCACTGAGCCACCCAGATGCCCCAGGATATTTGTAGATTAACAACACAATTTATCAACCAAACAATACCTGAGAAGAGTTGAAGGAGAGAATGTTTACTACTCAAACGTGTGTCCTTGAAGATCAAGTGCAAGAAACACTCCAAATGCACAGATTTAAAAAAAAAAAAAAAAGACAAAGAAATAAAAGCAAAACCATGAGGGGGAAAAAAAAATCTTGGAGGACAAAACAGGAGACTTAATATAAGATTAAAAGAACTACCAGGAAGTTAAAAAAAAAAAAAAAAGACTGGTGAGTCAATAAAAGGAAAAATAATAGGAAATTTTTGTGTGAACTAAAAACCCGGTACCACCGATTAAATGGGCTTTCTGTGCCCCAGGCCGGATTGATGAGAAAAGACATGATGCCTAAAGACATCCTGTAAAATTTCTGAACTAGTAAGTGAGAAAAAAGAGAAAGAAAAAAAACGTTGTAAGACTCAGATTTAAAAAAAAAAAAAAGGGAAAACATCCAAATCCTCATCTACAACCCTGGAAACCAGAAGACAGTGAAAGGGGAGCCATCAGCTATTGTGAGAAAAACGGTACAGTTCAAGAATCCTGAACCCAGCTAAGATTCTATTTCATTTCAGGGTTAAAGACAAAAATATTGGAGAAACTACAAGAGAAACTATCATCCCAGCACTTCATCTGAAAGAAAAAATAGTAAAGTGTCTTAACTAAAGGAATCAGAATAGAAACCAAAAAGTGGCAGAACAGAACAAGAGCATGTGTATGTATGATACAAGGTCAAGTGCATAATACAGTTTTTTCTTCTTCTCTTTAATTCTTTCCTGATCTAGTTTTGAGACCCTGGCTAGAGGCTAATTAGCTCCCCTTCTTGCCTGGCTGATTGGTTCCACACCGCAGTCACTTCCCTTATCTGGGCCAAATGCACCTACTCTCATCTCCCCAGGGCTAAGTACCAGACATCTAGAGACAGGTCCTGTGCCCCAGGGCCCAGAGAAATTATTCAATTAGCCAGTCTCCAGGGATGCAGCCAAATCTAGGTAACCTACCCCACTCGCCTTAAGAAACCGCTCCCTATAGCTTTGGTTAGTTGTTATCCTGTCCCTGTTACAACCCCCAAAGGGCCCTGCCTTCTAGCTTTCTCTCATCCTGAGCTGGAAGTAACAAAATTTCTGCCTTTCTTCTAAGTGTCATTGTATTGTGTCTCACCACCGAAAGAATATTTAAATCTTTTAGAACAAAACAGGAAAGCACAATATTAATTAAATTTAATTTAATATTAATTTAACTTAATTAATATTAAATTCTCTAGAAATTTCTAGAAATTTCTAATAATAATCTAGAGGTAAAAAATACAGAACTACCTACCACTTTGGAGTCAAGCGGGTTGGGGAAGGGTTGGAGACTTAGTAAAGTTGTGGGATTAAAGAGAAATCATGAGTTATATTGTTGGTATACCCCATTTAAGTACCTATTGGACATCTTACTAGAAATGTCAAATAAGAAGTTGGACTTTTAAAATCTGGCACTCACGTGCTATAAATTTGGGAGTCATCTGTGAATATTTGTGTGTTCGGAAGCTGTAAGACCTGAGATTACTTAAAGGAGCCATGTGGACAAATGAACACTATTCATGCCACCATTGAAAGGTAGAGGAGGAAGACCTAATGAGCGAGACTAATAGGAAAGGTCCAGGAAGGTAGTGGACACGTGGAGCCAAGTGAAGAACACCTTTAAAGAATGAAAGATTAGCTTGATCAAGTGCTGCAAACAGTAGAGTAGAGTAACTCGCAAGAACGGGGCATTGCATTTGGAAAGTTGGATCTTTTGTGACCTTGGCAGAAGTAGTTTCAGTATGGTGTGGACAAAATCCAATTGGAAGAATTTCTAGAGAGATTAAAAAGCGAAAGAGACAGTGAACATAGATAATGCTTTCAAAGGATTTTGCTGGAAGAGAGAACAATGAAATCAGGCAGTGCTAGTTGGAAATGTAGGGTCTAGACAGATGTTTTGTGTAAAGATGGGAGAGAGTCCCCCTTATTCTGATTTTTTAAAGATTATTTATTTATTTGAGAGAGAGTGTGAGTGGGGGGAGGAACAAAGGGAGAGGGACAAGCAGATGACGTGGGGGCTCAATCCCAGGACCCTAGGATCATAACCGGAGCCAAAATCAACTTTCTGTCACTTAACTGCCAAAACTACCCAGATACCCACCTAGTCTGATTTAAATGATCCTAGGTGGGGGGAAATGTTGGAACAGTGGGGAGGAGGAAAGGGGAAGAAAGGAAGAGAGAGAGGATTTTTGTCTTTTTTAAGGAACAAGACACTTGAAAAAGAAACACAGAATGTTCTACATGGATGTATACTAACCAGTGATTGGTATATAAAGAGAAGGATTCATTAGAATCAGAAACCATTCCCTCTTAAAACCTACAGAAAGTGTGATTTTTTTTTTTAAACTTTGCGGGATACGTCTGAAAATGAATCAAGTTTTTCACAAATTCACACCTGCCTCTGGCCCATCACCCCTGGAACACCAGGCACCTGCTGGGATGGAACCGATCGGTCCCAAGGGCTGTGCTTGCGTCAACATCTTCTCTTCTCTTCGGTTATTAACTTGTGCAAACTGGTATGAGGTTGTAAGGTAGAGAGGCGAGTCTACCATTCCTAAGCAAGGAATGATGAAGTCTGCTTAATCATTACAGAGTTTTTCACATGAGGATGAAGCAAGTATTATAAAATGTTAACAACTGCAGACTCTAGATAAGAGTACCATATAGTTTTTGTACTATTCTTACAGCTTTTCCATAAGCTTTTCTGAAAATATTTGAAACCATAATGTTACAATAATAACAACAACAAAAAGAACAGATTAAAATGATATTAAAGTTTTCCAGAAAAGAAAAAAAAAAACCTACAGAAAGATAACTCTCTGGGTTCAGGTGCAAATAAGTAGGTTTGGTAGGAGAAAGATAAGAATGTTGTTTTCTAGTGGTCTCATTTTTTTTAAAATAAAATAAGCATTTCCATACACTGAGAGAGAGGCTGTGAGGAGGATGTTGAGGGTTTGAGCAGGAGAAGAAGATCTGAGGGTAGAATAGAAGTCTACTGACGAGGGAAATAATGCTTGAAGGATAGTGTTGAGGCCCAACAGGAGATCTGATAAACACTTACGATGAGGTCAGTAAATATGACTGTACTTTTTCTTCAGCCACGGGCCCCCATTGGTTCTGTGTGAGCTGGATGCATTGGAGTTGGGTCTGGCCGGGTCAGCGCAAGTAGGGGTTCAGGAAGATGGGTTGTGGGAGCGTTCCCCCATGTTGCTCTCAGGAGCTCTGATCCGTGTATTACTGCTCTCTTCTCCAACATCTATCTTAATAGGAGTTGCAAAAACTACCAAAATTTTCTGTGAAAGGCAGGGGATGACAAGAAACTGTGACCGCAAAGGCAGAACCCTTTAAAGCAGAGTGAAGACAAAGTCTGCGTATCTATAGACCTTAGTAAGTGCCGTGATTTGTTTTTCTTCTTGTCTAAGCTCTGTGATTTCTAGTACATTTTACCAGTGTGGAAATGGAATTAAAATGCTCGAGGAGATGCTTGTAAGCTAGGTATTATTGATAATAAAATGAATCACCAGGGATAAAATGAAACATTTCCTAATTTATGACCTGACACTATCCACCCCATGGTTTCAGAACCCAGGAAGTAGAATGAAGTCAGCTCTACTGAAAGGGATGAGTTGCATGGGAACCACTGATTTGGTCAAAAATACATATTCGTAGGCAAAAAATTGTTCTATTGTTTGTGAGTGGGTGTTCATTATAGAATACGGGCTAGAGAGCCCATATACATACACTCAGCGTGTTCAATGTTGATTTTCTAAAATATACATTTACCTCCTAGTTGTTGCAAAGTACAATTTATCATTAGGAGTCTACTGGATAGTCCTAATTACTTCTTAACCTCTAAACTGGGGACGATTTTAATAATTATTACTACAGGACACTGAGGGCTATTTTGATAACTCAGAGGATGATATATGAAGATAATTTTGCAATGTACTTCATTAGTTTTTTTTTTCTTTTTTGAGATTTTGCAGCACAAATTACCAAGAAGAAGTAACAGACAAATTATTTGTGTGTAGGTGCAAGAAAAGTGAGAAATGAGGAGCCAGAGAACTAGCCAGAACCATTTGCCGTAGGCAAGCAGAGAATTTAAGAAACAAAGGCTCTATGAACAAATAATTATTTCAACTCTTTTATGTGAATTAGCTTATCTTCTCCAGGATAGAAAATGTCTTTTAAAAGTCTTTATTAAGGGGGGCCTGGGTGGCTCAGTGGGTTAAAGCCTCTACCTTCAGCTCAGGTCATGATCCCAGGGTCCTGGGATCGAGCCCCCCATCGGGCTCTCTGCTCGGCAGGGAGCCTGCTTCCTCTTCTCTCTCTCTCTCTGCCTGCCTCTCTGCCTACTTGTGATCTCTGTCTGTCAAATAAATAAATAAAATCTTAAAAAAAATAAAAATCTTTATTAATATAGGAAACTAGACAATTTGGCTGGACCATGTTTGGATCCATAGATTGCTTGGAGTAATTTGGCCAACCTCACTATCTGGCAAGGAAATTTGTACCCTTTTCCATCTCTTGCCAGCTTTGTCTAGAAAAATGAGCTTCCCAGAAAAATGAGGACAGCTTTTTCTCAACAAATAACATGGTAATGTTTTCTTCATTCATAACCTCCCAACACCCCAAAGTAACCAACAAATGTGCGTCACAGTGCAATGAGATTTAAATGTTGAAAGAACAGTTGCCAGAGAATGCAACTCAAAATTAAAATAGAAATAATAACAAAATAGAATACTTTGTGTAACAAGAGGGAAAGCATATGTTCAAATATTCTGATTTAGGTTAATTTAAATTGTTCTTGAGAGGAGAAAGGAAAATAAGAACTGTCCAAATCCATTTTTGCAGTCATAAACACGGTATGACAAATGTTCTACCTTCCAGAAAACACCTTGTGCTGAACATTCCAGAGAAATAGAAATGAGCCTGCATATTTGTGTTTTTACTCAGCTACTGCATTGTGTATCCACAGACAGTATCACACTGGGTTTTGATTGATGCTTCCATTAAAATGGCTTGTGTTGTCATTTTGTGTTCCCATTCTTACTTGGGCAAACGATTTCTTTTAATGTAGAAAAGCAAAGGGAGTGTAGTACGCAAATGATATAATCTTCTTTAAACTAGAATCATATATTTTATGGATGTGCTGGATACTTTTGGGAAGATCTCCCTAATTTACTGTGCATAGGGGAAAAGGAAACAAAGCCAAAAGCAATGGAGTCCTGTATAGTAGTCAGTGTATTTCTACAAACACATTAAGCAGTCTGTTTCTACAGAGCCTTTCCCTGCCTGTGCTTTCTGTCTGGAGACCTCTCTCCCTAGGAATGCGCATGGTTCTGTCTGTCCCTTTCCCCAAGCCTTTCTTAAGACCTCATCCCCTACATAGGCTGGACCTGTTCAACCTGTCTAACATAGAACCCATTTCACTTCATTAGCCATTTCCTGCACTGTTGTTCTTCCTAGCCTTATTGCCATTTCACATGCTGCGTATTTATTTGCTTTTGTTTATTGTCTGTTCCTCCCCTGCTTCCCCTGCCCCATTATAGGGCAAATTTCAGGGGGAGTAGGGATCTTGTCTACTTTATCAACTGCTATTTCTCCAGTGCCTTGAACAGACCCTGACCCATATTTGTTGAGTGAATGAAAAAAATTCTTCCTTCTCCTCTAAGTCCCAGTATGTCAAAGTTGATTGCTTGGAGTTTTTAGTAAGCTTTCTGATTAGTTGATTAAATGCTTTGTTGCCCAAAACTTAAGTCCCACAGTTTACCAAGCATTTACTTTGAGGTCTACTTAGAAGTCAGAGGAAGAGAAGGTGGAAAGTAAGTTTGTAACAAATCATACAAGACAAATACTGGAAGCCTTAGTCCACATAGACTGTGACTTGTGAATGTACCTCTCATAAAGGTATTTATTTAATGCATTCCATTTTTGATCAGCCCATACTTTTTGTGATACCTATTGGACTTTCAAGCCGAGATGTTGAGAAGACAGCAAGATTAAAGCCTCAAGTTCAGGAGAGAGATCCATACTGGAGATAAATATTTAGGAATCATGCACGTCTCGGTGGTATTTAAAACCAGGCTACTGCATGAGATCATGCAAATATAGGTAGAAAAAAAGGACCTGAAACTGAGGCCTGGACATTCCAACAGTTGGAAGCTGGGAGGTGGGAATGAACCAACAGAGACTGAGCGGGGTGTTTCAGAGATACGAGAGAAAAACCAGATGAGGGGCGCCTGGGTGGCTCAGTGGATTAAGCCGCTGCCTTCGGCTCAGGTCATGATCTCAGGGTCCTGGGATCGAGCCCCACATCGGGCTCTCTGCTCCGCAGGGAGCCTGCTTCCTCCTCTCTCTCTGCCTGCCTGTCTGTCTCCTTGTGATCTCTCTCTGTGTCAAATAAATAAATAAAATCTTTAAAAAAAAAAAAAAAAAGAAAAAAGAAAAACCAGATGAGCACAGCGTCTAGAAGCTGAGTGAAAATAGTGCATGAAGTGCCTGTGCTGAGGGAGTGGGGATGTATCTGAGTTAAATGCTGCTGATAGGTCAAGAAATATAGGGACAGGAATTAGCCATTGACCTAGCAATGAAGGACATTTTTGACTTTCATATGAGCAGATTACATGCCGCAGTGTAGTCCTGTGCAAGAGAGTTGGAAGAGACAAAGATTATAAACGATTCTTTTAAGCATTATTTGTATAAAAGGAAGAAGCTAGAGAAAGAAGATAAGATTTTTTTTTAAGATTTTATTTATTTGATAGACAGAGATCACAAGTAGGCAGAGAGGCAGGCAGAGAGGGGGGGAAAGCAGGCTCCCTGTTGAGCAGACAGCCCAATGCGGGGCTCCATCCCGGGACCCTGGGATCCTGACCTGAGCCAATGGCAGAGGTTTTATCCCACTGAGCCACCCAGGCGCCCCAAAAGAGAAGGTTTTGCTAGTCACTGTTGCTTTCAAGATGAGAGAAATAAGTGTGTTATTTTCCCCTGAAGTCTCCTTCCCATAGGCCAATGGCAAAAAAGATTTGCCTACTTTGGTTTTATATGTTATAGCATCTGTATAAGCAAAGCATTAATCTGTTCACATCAAATGACAGAATTCACATTGTAAGTATTTCTTAACAGGAAACACACTAATACCTAATGGGTCAATGTGTTGTCTTCGACAAGGCAATATTGATTTTCCAACATATTGGAGAGAAAGGAGCTTGACACTTATAAGAAAGCCATTTAATTGGCCTGCTTTATTTTATTGAAATAGAATGGAAATAAGTATATTGAGCCAGATACCTCTAGAGCATTAGGAACTCTCTGTTTTTGTTTTAACTATTGTCGAACAGAAATGGTATTCTCCATGGCACTTGAAATATAGATAAGATCAATTTTTAAAACATTGGCTTAAGTTTCTGAACACCAAGGTTGGTGGAATTTTTAAGTCTAGCCAGTATTCAAGGTTCCATATCCATCCCTTTTTATTTTATTTTATTTTATTTATTTGACAGAGAGAAATCACAACTAGGCAGAGAGGCAGGCAGAGAGAGAGGGGGAAGCAAGCTCCCTGTGGAGCAGAGAGCCCGATGTGGGGCTCGATCCCAGGACCCTGGGATCATGACCTGAACCGAAAGCAGAGGCTTTAACCCACTGAGCCACCCAGGCGCCCCATATCCATCCCTTTTATTATATAAGAACCCTGGGACCTGTATCACCTTTTCATATATCCTAAAAAACAGGACAGGCCCCAGTTGCCAGTGTTGGGATCTGTGCTTGTTTCCATTGGTCAACTAATGCCAACAACGACACTGGAAATTTTTTCCTACTGGGCCAAATTTGAATATAGAAGGCTCCTGGCCAAGACTACAAAGCTCAGTGTTCGGTACTAACTGGCCACTACACAGACTTCCCCTTCCAGAACTCATTCTCCTTTAAAAGAACTATGTTTTGGCAGGTACAATTCTCTGTGACACCCAGAAAATCCTGGTCCTCTTTCCCAGTTGTCAGGGATGCAGTGGCACCCTCTCCGAGTCTTTCCCATCACCAAACTTCCTCTGCCTTTGGCAAAGCCGGCTTAATCACTGAAGTCAGTCTAAGGTCTTCAAATACAAAAAAGCTGTTTAGAGATTTTCTCCTGGACAAATAGGGCACCCTGAAATTTCTCTTTTCTGCCAACAAATGCGCAAAAAGACTTATTTGTGCGTCTGGAATGTATAGACTTTCAGGATGAATTGTCCTGTAGAAGGGCAAAACACTGGAGATATGGCTTCCTCAATGAATCACTCTGCTGCCTTAGCATTATTAAATGTAATTGTTGGGTAAATATTAAGTCAGAAGTTATAAACCATTGTATTCTTTTCACTTATTCTTTTTTTTTTAAAGATTTTATTTATTAGAGAGAGATCACAAGTAGACAGAGAGACAGGCAGAGAGCGAGGAAGGAAGCAGGCTCCCCACGGAGCAGAGAGCCTGATGCGGGGCTTGATCCCTCGACCCTGGGATCATGACCTGAGTTGAAGACAGAGGCTTTAATCCACTGAGCCACCCAGGCACCCCATCTCTTCACTTATTCTTTTTTTTTTTTTTAAGATTTTATTTATTTATTTGACAGATAGAGATCACAAGTAGGGAGAGAGGCAAGCAGAGAGAGATAGAGAGAGAGGAGGAAGCAGGCTCCCTGCCCAGCAGAGAGCCCGATGCGGGGCTCGATCCCAGGACTCTGGGATCATGACCTGAGCGAAAGGCAGAGGCTTTAACCCACTGAGCCACCCAGGTGCCCCTTCACTTATTCTTAATTGCCTTTTTATACAGCTCTAAAATTCAGAAGGCCTGTGGATTATGGAAGTTGTTCTTCTTGCTCATTGCTGATTGAATGTAAGTCTCATAGTGCAGAGTCCTGCTTGTGGGCCAGGTGCTAGTTCTGCTCTCTGAAAGTACGAAGTGTCTAGGTGTTATGGTGATGTGGTGTCACACAGAAGGCATTAGAATCCATCTTCCAATTCAACCCAATCCCACACCTATTTGAAGTCCAATGTTCTATGCAATATGAAAGATAATCATTATCTGTTCATTGTGAACTTGTTAGTGAATCAGATGGATAAGAAAAGTAAATGAGTATCATTAAGGAAAGGCTAAGTATGGTAAATAAGAGAGGCAGAGTGTGTTTCTGCACAGAGAAGCAATAAAAGCAGCCTTAGAAGGAGTAAAGCCAATATCTGACATCAGTCTTGGAGAAGTGAATTTCAAACTCTAGGCCTTTACTCTGGTGGTAGAAAAATAAATCTGTTGAATACATGCAGTATTTTAAAGAATGAAATCAAAGTGAATAGGAAAGAGAATCTCAGAGGTCATCATATGTAGTTAGGTTAAATATCTTTCCTCAAATTCTCATTTCAAAACACGTGTCTCTGTGATCGCATAAAATATATTCTTTTCAACTGGTCTTGGCTAAAAATAGGTAAGAAATGTTTATTACTGTTGCATGGAACATAATCAGATAAAAATGAGATATGGTCTTTCACACAGAGGTACCATCACAGCCAAAGCAAAGATAGAATAAAGATGTAGAACCTGCGTAGAGGTGATGACCTGTCACATTCATCTAAATCATTGAGTAACAAAGACTAGTGAGGGGTCATAATATAAAGATATCTTAAGAAAATAAAAATAAACTCCTCAAACTTAAAATATCTAAAGGGAGATGTTTTCTTTCCTGCCCCAGATCTTTTTCTCCTTTAATCTCATGATCTTTAATCATTGGCAAATCCCACTCTGTTGCTCATGCCAAAGAACAAGAAGTCATCTTTGGGTCTTCACTTTCTTTTCATTCCTCCCCACACTTATCCATCAAGTCCTGCTGGCTACTTTCAAAATATCTGAAAACCATCCACCTGTCCTCAGCATTGCTACCAAGAGGGTCCGAGGTTCCATTAGTCTTTGCCAAGACTACGTAGTTTCCCAGTTGCTATCCCCATACCGATTTTTGTCTTGACCTCTGCCCTCGATTCATTCTTCACATGTCAACCAGAAAAATGTTTCTAAAGATCTGCTTCCCGATATGTAGCAGCTAGCTATATGCAGTTATTTAAAATTAAATAAAATGAAACAAAATTTAAAAATCTAATAACTTACTCTCACCAACCTCATTTCAGGTGTTCAATAGCTACCTATTTCATCCAATATGGCAATCATACCAAACAGTACAAGGAACATTCCCATTGCTGCTGACAGTGTTATTGGACGGTGTTGTCCTTGGACATGAGCCGGATCATGTCATTACCCTGCTCAAAAACCTCCACTGATCTATTATTACAGCTAGAATAAAATCCTAAATTCATACCATAGACCACAAGTCCTACACAATATTGTTCCTGTGTACCTCGCTAAACTATTTCTCGTTCTCATTTCTCAGTGGCTGGCTTCCTTTCTGTTTCTTGTTCAAATCGAGGCCTGAATGGGACCTTTGCACTTTTTTTTTTAATCTTTGCTTAAAATATTCTCTCCCCACTCTCTTCCTTTCCAGAGCTGGTCTATTTAAATCTCTTAGGTACAACATCAGGTTACCTCCTCAGAGAGGACTGTCCTAGTTATTTTACATAGCATCAGCTTGTCTGTACCATTCATCAGAGTTACCATAATCTGGACTTATGTAACTTGTTAGTATGCTTATTGACTAGAGTGTTTACTGATTGTATATCTTCCCTTCTGGAAGACAAGTGTCTTGCTAACCTTGTTCACTAATGTATCCCAAACAATTAGTAAGTTCTCAATAAATATTTGGTGAATGAATGAACCCCACAAAAGAACTAAACCTATAGAATTGGTAGGGAAAGAGTCTTAAAAGCAAGACAGACAATAGCCAATGTGGAGAAAACGAATATTTATATTTGATTAGGTACACACTTTTTAAAGTTAAATCTTATAGTTCTATATATATAGTCTGGAAAATTGAGATGGAGAATGATTTAAAACTGTATTGTATTGGGGAAAGCTGGAGGAAGAGTACATGGGATGCTATGCTGTTTTACAACTTCCCATAAGTCTATAACTATTTCAAAATAAAAATTTTTTAAAAATTGCATTGTAGTATTCTTCAGCTGATGTAGTAATGACCAAAATTACAAAAATTACAAAAATTACAAAAGTAATTTTGTAAAAAAATTGTAAAAGTGCAATAGAATTTTACTTGGAAAAATAATCAAGGGGAAAGTGTATAATATGCCTCAATTATTATGTTTGCTTTATACATTTGTATTAATGTGAGCTTTCTATTTACATAATTTATTTGCAGTCTCAACTCAAATGCTTTGAACTTACACAGAAATATATAAAGGGCCATTGCAATATTATACATCTATTTAGAAGGAGCAGTCACTTATAGATAAGAGCTGTAGTTGATGGCTTAGTGCCCATGTCACAGGTCCTGTGCCCGCATCAAATTCCATCCACAGTTGTCACTGCGCAGTGACAGCATTTGTCCTTAAAAGCTCTGTGTATCTTTCTACCCTCTCTGAAGCTGCAGGAAAATTACAAAGGATTCCTGTACCCAGGAGAAGTCCTCAAGAATATGAGACAAGTACAAAGTGCATTCATGACTCAGCCTTCTGTCCTGTCCAAAGGATAATTCTGGAAAGTTAGCTCTACATTCCTCCAGAGGTCTCCATGGAATCAACACCCCCGGCCCCAACCCACAGCAGCAACCCACATAATTGACTCTTCCTAATTCCTTGTTACACTCTTCCTTTTCCCTCCCCTCTGCTTCCTAGGATTCTCTAATTCCTAAATAGATTACCCTTACCCAAATCCTGGCCTCTTCTTTTAGAGGAACTCACACGAGGTTAGGGTCTGAAGTGATCCTAGAAAATGGAACCACAGAATGGGATACTAGAAATGGATCACTTGCCAAGCATGTGGCAGGGCTGGTGAAGTGACATTGGTCTTTGCGTGCTAAACATCCCAATTCTTTCACCTCATGTGGATCGGGATGAAGTACACGTGGAAGGGAAAGAGTTGGATTAATCAGTAGCTGTAGCACGTGAACAAGATGAGAGCAATATAAATTATAAGGATCGTGTATTGGCAAGTTCTCCCTATCTGTCTTGGAATCAATCATTAAAGAAAAAAGAGAAGATAGGATCCTATAAATAAGCTATCATGTCAGGGCTTTCTTTCAATGCTGTAAGTGTTGTGTGGCAGCATTTAAAGAAACTTTCACCTTTTTCAGCACTAGATTGTACCGTGTTAGATATCCAGGCCAGGTTTTAGTTAAAAGATTAGCAGGAACACAAAGAACACTGGCTGTGTAGCTCAATAGACCTTCTGTACTAAATTCAGTGTTTTACAAGAGAAAAGGTAAGATCCTGAGACCTGGTATATTTGTGTGGCTGTGCCTGAATATCATGAAACCTCACATTCTCTACTCCGTGGGGCTAGCAGAAGCAATCCTCTTTCCCCTAGAATCGAGAAGACCAGCTCACCTGTGTCTGGACACACCTTTGCAAGAATTTTACCTATAGCATATGCCTTACAAAACAGTGTTTGTCCTTTTCCAGATCTTTTCCAACTTCTCTCGTTATAAGCAGGCCAATAGCTAGAGTCATGTCTCAGCATAGGCCAGAAGAGGAACCACTGTCCCTATTCTAGGACAATTCACTGAGAGTTGGGATCTGGCCAATATGTACTGGTGGGAAACAGGGTAAGAGTGTGGAGGTGCATCTAGGGCTTGTTAGTTTGGAAAGGAGGTGGAGTATCAGGTTAAGAGAAAATTTATTGATGTGGAGGACTTTCCACACCTTGACGACTCAAGATTTTATTTCCTAGATTGACAGTATATAGCAACATTAAGAAAAATCTTTAAGTTTGCTTAGTCTGAACTCCCTCACCCTCTTGCCTGGCTAGGGATTCATATCCCCAAACATCCCATAATTTTTTTCTTCTTCCAGTTGTGTTTATGTTTAAAACATATTTCCGGAAAGCTTAGAAAAAACCTGGCCACCTCAAGTAATGTCTCATCAAGAATCTATGGCATCACCAACCATCTGCATTTATTTACAGTAATTTTGTCAATAAAATAGTTTTGGGCCATGAAAAAATAAAATGATCAATCTGTACCCATTTTTACTTAAATATTTTATTTTCCTTCCAGTAAATTTTAAGATGTGTTTTAACCCTAAAATTCTGTAAGCTAAGTATAAGATTTCAAATTGTATATATCAGTATATATTGATATATTTACATATATCAGCTATGGTACATTGCAATAACTTTCAATGGCCATCTCAAGTAAGCTCTAAAAGTAAGAAAATGCATTGTCTCTCAGAACAAAATTTCTAGAACCAGGGTGGCTCCAGGTGAGTTATGATCATCAAGGAAGTGTCACCAAAGAGATATTTCCTCTTTCTGCTTCACCCTCTTTGGTGTTTTGTCTTTGACCTCAAGTTGACTCCCTTCGTTTTATAAAAGGCCTTCAGAAGTTCTAGATGTTCAATCTAGATCAGTAACTACAAGGCCACAAAACACATCTCCCCAATGTATCTTTTTTTTTTTTATTTATTTATTTGACAGACAGAGATCACAAGCAGGCAGAGAGGCAGGCAGAGAGAGGAAGGGAAGCAGGCTCCCTGCTGAACAGAGAGCCCAATGTGGGGATCAATCCCAGGACCCTGGGATCATGACCTGAGCTTGAAGGCAGAGGCTTTAACCCACTGAGCCACCCAGGGGCCCCTCCCCAATGTATCTTAAGAGCTAGAAAACAGATCTTGGAATCCCCTTCAGAAGGCTCATCAGCCTTGTCTGAGTCACTTGCCAAGGCCGAATGATCAAAGGCATGAAAATAGGACCACCATGATTGTTGTAGTCTAATTGGAATTCGCCCCAAGCTGTGGATGAAGTCATTTCTTTGATCATATGGTAACTGAACAAAGTCAGGGTTTTGTTAGCAAGGAAGACAGGGAAATGAAAGTGGGTTATATCATAAATTGTATGTGTTGTACCCAATTTTCAGTGAGTATCCTGAGGTCAAGGCCATGAGTGCATTATCCAAGCAGCCTACAGCACAACTGGTTGGGCCTGACTTAAGTGCCCCTTAGCAAATGTGATCTGGTGATTACTGTCCATCCTTCTGACTGGGCCACAGAAACAGAGTGAGTTGGCACTTTACCTTTGCTGATAAAGTGTCACAGAATGACCAGAGCCTCATGTAACTTAAACTCCATGTTAATAACTAAACTCACAGTCTTTGAAGGCAACCAAAAATGCTACCAAAAGCAGATAATAAATAATAGTGGAGCAAGCAGCCTCGTTCTGTGCTGTTGGCCATAGCAAATGCATTTGATACATGACCTACACTTGCAACCCTCCCCATTGGTCTACGTGATCTTAAAGAATGATAGAGACATTCTGTACAGCTGGTTTTCCATAGGCTGGCATCCAAGCCATATACCTAATACAAACAGAAGTCTTAGAGAGGTGACTCTACGTATGTGGGTTTGGGTATATCTTTCTTTAGGTTTGCAAAAGAGATCTATAAAACTATGTTTAATCAGTCAAAATACATTTTCAATGAATTGATGATTTAACCATCTAGAGCAAAGCTATGAGGGAAAGTACTGAATGAAGAAAATCCTAGTTAAAGTAAATAATCCCTTCTTAATTCCTCCTTTGTGCAAATTTAGATTTGTGTCCTTTGAGTTTTTTTAGATTGTTATACTGATAAATTTATACTGATATAAAATATATAACTCTATGATATAAAATATATAAAATAAAAATATATCAGTATAAAATTTATACTGATATAAAATATATAAAATATATTGTTATATAATTTTTAATGGTGTTAGAATAATTTCACATGTTAAAATACCTATTATTGGAAATAGTACTAAGTTTTTTTTTATTAACATAAAATGTATTATTCCATCCCTCCATCCTCCTCCCCTCCAGCAACTCTCAATGTGTTTCCTGAGATTAAGAGTCTTATGGTTTGTCTCCCTCTCCAGTTTTATCTTGTTTCAATTTTCCCTTCCTTCCTCTATGATCCTCTGTCTTATTTCTCAATTTCTTCGTATCAGTGAGATCATATGATAATTGTCTTTCTCTGGTTGACTTATTTTTCTTAACGTAATACCCTCTAGTTCCATCCCTGTTGTTGCAAATGGCAAGATTTCATTTTCTTGATGACTGAGTAGTATTCCATTGTATACAGACACCACATCTTCTTTATCCATGCATCTGTTGATGGACATCTAGGCTCTTTCCATAGTTTGTCTATTGTGGACATTGTTGCTATAAATATTGGGGTACATGTACCCCTTCAGATCACTACTATTGTATCTTTGGGGTAAATACCCAGTAGTGCAATTGCTGGGTCATAGGGTAGCTCTATTTTCAACTTTTTGAGGAACCTCCATAATGCTTTGCATTTCCACCAACAGCGTAGGAGGGTTCCCCTTTCTCTTCATCCTTACCAACAGCCGTCATTTCCTGACTTGTTAATTTTAGCCTTCTGACTGGTGTGAGGTATCTCATTGAAGTTATGATCTGTATTTCTCTGATGCCAAGTGATGTTGAGCACTAAGTTAAATTCTATAAGACAAAAATATATGAAAATATTTCAAAATTCAATTTAAAAGTATGAAATACAAAAAGTTATCAAGCTATTTTAATGAGTTTGCCTTTCAACAATGCATATTTTTATGAAAAATTAGTATACTTTCCCATTTTTCCTACTCATAAAGCAAAACTATCAAAATTATATACATAAGAAAGTTAGACAAAAGTGCAAATGTTTTTACATATTTTTCCTTCTCAGTTTTTTTTGAGTTGCTTAATTCAGCCAGATTAGAAGACATTTCTGTTTACTTATAAAGAATCACATTTCAGCATATTGCCACAGCCCTTAACCAGTCTTTGATAAAAGGAGCATTAGTTTGCAATTGCTTTTGTCAACAATTTCAAGTTAGAATTAGAAATGTTTTAAATTAGTTGAAAGAGAACAATTATCTCCAAAGGTCCATCTCAATAGTTGACCCTCCTTCATCTTCTAATTAACTCATGAATGCCACCACAGACCTCACAGCCATGACAGAAAAAAAAAAAAATGGTAACTGTAAAGCAAGTCAGGAAACAAGGTTGTGAGGAAATTACCACATTTAATTCTTGGTTAAGTTTCTTTGAAACTGGGGAAGAATTTAAAATATGAGACTTTCTTTTCTGCTTCTTTTAAATATAGAAAGTAGGTTGCTTCCATACACGTTAGTCTAGGAACACCCTAAAGATACCTGTTTGTCGGACATAATCTGTCAGCTGAACAGAAATTTAGGGCTGAAAGCTTATCAGCCATCTAATTCAAAGTCCTTTGTTTTGCATAAAATGGATTCACCAGGCATTTAGTGCCAGAGCTGAGACGCTCATTTCCCTGGGTCTGCCCAGTATTCCATGCAGTCTCCAAAGTGATAATTCCCAAAATGATTCCAAGACCATTATTCTATAAACTGTTGTTAACCTGAAAATAAGAGCTACAGTGAGAAGGAAATGAGCATTTATTTTTGGATCGAAGAATTTCAGGTCAAGGAGCAGAGATTCAGGTAGAAACCCAAATAGCATCCCACTTGGAGGTTGAAAGAAGAGAAAAAGGAAAGGGAGCAATTACTTGAGGTAAGAAAAGAAAAAGAGAGTTTTCTGTGGGTGTTGACAAGCTGAGCTACTCTGGGTTTCTCATTGATTGGCTCCTGATTCTGTGTGGAGCAAAGTCCATAACTACTTCTATGTTCAAGATGTCTGTTCTCTTGCTGACTTCTCCAGCAATTGCTTAAAACAGTTTCCATTTTGCCCGGTCAGAAGGTTCTGGCCCAGTTCAAACAAAGACAGGGAGGGTAGCTTCTCTGCAGGGGCTGTTCTAGCTCTATTTAAAAATGGTTTCAGTGGTGTCAGTTACTCATAATATTAACAAGTGTTTCATGAAAAACAGATCATGGACAAATAATTACTTCCCGGAAGGGTTGGGTCAAAGTTAACCAGCTTTCCTTTCTATGGTAATTTACAGAGCCTTTAGTTTGCTCCTATTGACTGTGGGTGTTTACATAGGCCATATAAGCCTTTAGTTTGCTCCTATTGACTGTGGGTGTTTACATAGGCCATATAAGCATTAGATTGAAATGTGTCACAAACTTAATTGACCTCCTGGTTCTTGTTTTATCTTGTTGTTGTTTTTGTTCATTTAGTAGTGTTGGTGGGGGGGTTGTATTTTTTTTTTTACATTTTGATGGAAACATCCAGCACAAAAACAGTATTCTGCTGGATGGCAGAAAATATTTGTATCACTTAGAATTTGATATGTTCCATGTTACAGAAATAAAAAAATAAAATAGAAGGGGCGTACACAAAATAAGATTTTCTTTCTCTCTCAGGCAAAGGAAATCTGGAGTATTTAGTCAAGACTATGAAGGTTCAGAGTCCTCAGGACTCACATCTCTTCCATCTTTCTGTTCTACCTCCTAGCTTGTGGCTTCTATCCCCAATGTCAGCGCATGGTCCAGGCTGACTGCTCAAATTTCTAGCATTTTGTTCACAGTCCGGGAAGTAGCTGAGTCAGCTTCTTTTTAGCATCATTCCCAGAGGGCCCACACAGCACATTTATTGACAATTGGCCGGGACCACTAGAAAATGAAATAGTTGAGAAGACTACATTACTTCCCCTGATAAAATGTGAGAACGGAAATGTGTACTCATTAGCAAGCTTTGTTTTCCACAGGGTTCTAGGGTAGAGAAAAGGAAGGAAGAGGAGATGAGGGAGGAGAAGAGAGGGAGGAGGGAGAATGAGAGAAAAGAGAGGAGGGGACATGTAGAGAGAAGGATGAGAGGAAGTAGAGAGGAAGGAAGAACACGGGGCAGGGTGAGCGGGAGAGGGAGGCAGTAAGAGGAGGGGGAGGGGAAAAGGGAGAAGGAGAAGAAGTTGTTTTGAATGCAAGTTCAAGTACACTATATCTTGCAACAGGTATCTGGGAGGTAAGGAAACACTTTATTGGCTGTAGAGATGGTAAATGGGTTATCATTCCTGTCAAGACATCTGCTTAAACAGATCTCAAGCTTTGACTGATCTCTTCCAAATGCTCAAATGCACAGCCTAACCAACTGTCTTCCTAACAAGCCCTAACCTGACTTTCTATACTTTGCATACGTTTACCAACCACATCCACTATCATAATGAGTAAAACAAGTAGGTGACAGTTCAATTATGAGATGTAATAAGGCCAAAGAGAGGTAATCACATTGGAAAGTTTGTTTTTTGACAGTTTATAACACCTTGAACTGAAGTGCTTACTGATTGCCAACTACTTTTCTAACTTAAGCCAGATTTCTCTCAGTAAACAGTAGAGAAAATGAAAATATCAAGGAAGAATTACACTTTGGTTATTGCAAAGGTTTTCTGTCCGTTCTTATAAGCATCTAAAAAGGGAAGCAAAGCTTAACCAATCTCTAGTTTTCTTGAAGATAATACATACGGTGCTCAGAAGCGTTTTTAGTGGATCTCTTTGGAATAAGTGTTCATATATGATTTTTTTAAAATATTAGTACATTTCTTCTTTGATAAAATCAGAGAGATTGAATGTCACGGAGATAAGAGGTTCAGCACAGGGAATATAGTCGATGACACAGTAATAGTATATGCTGACAGGTGGGAGCTACATTTGTGGAGAGCATAGCATAGTAGATAGACGTGTCCCATCACCATGTTGTACAACTAATGTAACATTGTGTGTCAACTATAATTCAGTTTAAAAAAATAGGGGTCCCTGAGTGGCACCTGTGTAGGTTAGGAGTCCGACTTGGTTTCAGCTCAGGTCATGATCTCAGGGTTGTGAGATTAAGCCCTGTGTTGGGCTCCATGCTCAATGCAGAATTTGCCTGGGATTCTCTCTCTCCCTCTGTCCCTCCTTCACATGATCTCTCTCTCTCTCTCTCTCTCTCAATTAAATCTTAAAAAATTTTTTTAAAAGGGAGGAAGGAAGGGAAAAAGAAAGGAAGAAAGGGAGAGAGGAAGATCAGAACAATTGACTTAACTGGTAACACAAATCGTAGCAATTATCACCAGAGTATATTTGGAAGAAGGTAATTAATAGCAACACAAGTATGGTTCTATAGTTTATGGTAAGACACAGGAACTTTCCTCTGTCAGTGTGTTAAAGTTTACTTGTACATTTTCTCTTTTAAGCTCAGCTTAAGTGGTCTGAGGCTAGTGGAAAAGAGGGATGAGAAAGTACCATGCATATTTCTATGTGTCAGGCACTATAATGAATGTTCCCTGTATATTTTCATATTTACCTGCCATAATTTATGAACATGTTTATTAGTCCCATTTTATAGATGAGAAAAATAGAATGTAGACAGAATACTTTTTTTAAGGGGCTTAATTAACAGAAAAACAGACTGTGTTGCCCAAGTCAGCCTGGTTCCAAAGACATTTCTTTTCTGCTCTGTCAGGCCTGGCATATTTGCTTAGGTTGGTAGGTCCTCAGGATTTATGCATTTATTTATTTCAGGAAAATCTCTTAAAAACAAACAAGGTAGAGAGTATAAGAAGAAAGAAGAAATGCATTCCTAAACAAGATTTTAGGAACTAAATTTGCTTCCTTCTGGAAAGTGAACTGAAAAACCCAGAACTTGGTAGCTTTGAAGTTTATCTGGTGAAGACTGACTCCACTGCAGCTCCTGGGCAGGACTACTGGATTTAAGAGGTTTCTGGAGTGTTGTGTTTGATTCTTTGTTTGTTTTTTAAGATTTTATTTACTTACTTGATAGACAGAGATCACAAGTAGGCAGAGAAGCAGGCAGAGAGAGAGGAGAGGGAAGCAGGCTCCCCGCTGAGCAGAGAGCAGGATGTGGGTCTCAATCCCAGGACCCTGAGATTGTGACCTGAGTCAAAGGCAGAGGCTCAACACACTGAGCCACCCAGGCACCCTGGAGTGTGTTTTTAAGATAAGATTTCATTATCCTGAAGAATAAATGGGTAGTTGACTAGAACGGAACCAGAGAGAACTCATGGTAGATATGCTTTTGCGGTGGTGAGGGTGACGTAGGGACCTGGGGAATTTGGACTGTGACAGAGAGCTGGAAATATACTCACAATAACATAAACACCAGAAAGACCAGGGCCCTGGGGCCGAAAACAATGAGGAAAAGTTTTGTCACAGGGTGAACTCACAAGGAAGCCATTGTGTACAAGGTACAATCATGGAGCATAGCTTCTCTGGGCATCATGGAAGCTGTGGGTCTCTTGACAAAATACATGTGCTTGAGAAGTAGTCTGAGCACTCTGTCCATATTTATGCACATGGAGGCACATGGAAGGTGGAAAAGAAAGCAATTTGTGAATCACTCCAGGAATCTCATCTGATTAAATTATTTAGATAGGTCTTGAATTCTAGCAAATTTGAAGGAGGCCAAAGTGCTTCACTAGGGAACACACACACCCACACACACACACACACACACCACTCTCTTTCTACCATCTTAAAGGATTTTGCTTTCTAACTCTCAATTTTCTGTGGAAAAAGAATGAATGAATTTAACCAACCTCTGTTGAAAAAAAGAAACAAACCATTGCTCATCTCCATTTTGTCCTTGCTGCCTAACTGGGCCGTTTATGAGGTGGTAGGAATACAGAGACAAGGAGCCAAAAATGGTCAGGTCACTTTCTTTAGAATGTACTGCCTATTGTTATGGCTTTTTAATTCTAATTCTTCAAGAAGCCACTGTATTACTGAATGCACTAAATTGGTTATTTTGATATTTCCTTGTCCAAGCAAGCTGAAGCAATCTCATTTCTCATTATAGCTTTAAAGATTTCACATATTTCCCCTGTCTATCCACTTTTCATTTGTTACAGGAAACCCACAAAGAATAATTGAAGTTTTTATGGCAATATTTAAGGGTAATTGTTTTTTGGACTGTGTCTATTCAGACTGTTTTTCAGGCTACAATGAAAGATGAGGGCAGCAGCCCTGCTTTCTGTACCCAGCCCACAATTTTCATGTAAGTGAATATACCTCTAAGTAAAAGAAAGCAGAAAAGAATAAAATTAATAGCCGCACTTACTGAGTGCTTTTTTCTTCCATTGTATTGGACCCAGGAAACACTGTGTGTGGATTTATGATACGTAATGTAGCCAAGAACAACTCAACATTACAGTTGAATATGTTTAATCTGTAAGGGTAAATACTTTATTTCCAGAGTAGGGAAACAAAATTTAATATTTAAGCAGTTTCCTCAAGACACAATAATTACTCTTATTGTCAGAGGAAGAAATTTTCCTTCCAGAAAGTCATAAAGCCTCAAATATGATCTGAGAAAATAAATGGCATCGTCACGCTTTAGGAAGCCATCGGCTTCCTCTTGCCTCCCTCCCTGCAGCGCTTTGGTCTTAACTAGCCGCAGACCCATTGTTCAAAGGACATAAAGCAGAAAGCAACACAAATGCTGTTTCCATCTCCTTGTGATAAAGGAACGTTGGGTGTCTGATGTCTTGTTTGGAAAAATATAAATCTTGTCCGTGGATCCATCTAGAGCTTGGACTTGGTGAATGACTAGGGAACATGATACGTTTCCATGACTCAACTGAGCTTCTTTCAAAATGTTATAGATGATGTGGGCACCTGGTTCATTTAACTGCAGCAAATACTGACAGGGAACTGCAAATAAATCCTGGAAAACCAAACGAGAACTTGTTTGAGAACACAGGAACACACAGGGCATTCTGGATCACTCAAAGCCAGGATCACACACATAGGCCCTAAGGTCTGAAGTCAAGAAAAGGAGTTTGCTAAGCATCCCTACTGTGTCCCTTCTTGCTACCTTTAGCTCTAGACCCTATTCTTTGAAGCTTCAATTAGCTGAGGACCTTAGGGAAACCCTGAGAGAAATCATGTATCTATGTGTATAATGACTGAATACTTCCAGATTTTTCTTGCCCTGAGAGGGAGTTAGGCTTCAAAGTCTTGATCTTTATAAGTGGAGAATAACCACCATACAGACTTATTTATCATCCTTTCAGCAATTCAGAAAGGAAATATTATTCACTAACAAATAAGTAGTTAGTGCATTAAGTCTGGATCTGGGCTGACCATCCGGTTTGCCTTGCAGGTTATATATGCTTTCATCCTTGCAAGACTTTGTGCAGGCAGGTGCGAGAGAGGGTAAATAGACTCAGGAAAACACAGAATTGGAATCAATGGTCATAGTGTACTACCCAAAAAGGTGACATTTTAATTGTGACTATAAATTTGCTGGGTGGGTGGGGATTGGAGTTCAAGATTGGAAAAGTCAATACAGAAAGGGAAATCAGTATTTTCACATAAATTCAAGTATGTTTGGGAAATGGTCAGTAGTTCAGTTTGGCTACGATATGGCATTTATGGACAGCAATGGCAGAAACTGTAGCTCAAGATCTATGTGAGATGCATGTAATACTCCACAGCCATTCCTTACGCAACAATGATGGGTCAGTGGGGACAAGGTTATATTATCTCTCCCCAACTGGCCACACTGTGTGTCTTTCACCATGTTCATTTCATTTCTCTTATTCAATAGAGTCAGGTTCAGAGTGGATGGGCAGAGATGCACAGAATCTTTGGAGGTAAGAATCTTCATCCTTACAGTGCTAAGGGCATGAGCAAAAACAGAAGAATTCATGGAAGCTATCTGTGTTTTGAATCATTGTTTATAAACTGAACAAACTTAGTTGAAGTACTACAAACAGAGTCTAAGAGAAGAAGATGAGTGTTTAATGTCATATACAAAGACCCAGAACTTTGGCTTCCATTTAGTCTATAGAAACCCACAAAGAAAACCCACTCCCAATCAACTCAAAAAGAAAGCCATATAAAATACAAATCATAAGTTTTTATGAGCCCATCAGAGAGATGAGGCCACAGGGCAACCTCATAACCTGAATGGAGAAGGAAGACAAGCCCTTCTAAGCACCTGAACTGTATCATCTGTGGTAGATCATGGGGAAAAGATCTGACTGCCATAATTGTGAATACGGAGAATCAATACAATTTTAACAAACCATTAAAGTATAAATATATATTAGTGTAACAGTCTAGAATAGTTGGAGGCTCCAGACACAAGGGAAGTTCACACTTACTCCTGACAACCACTAATTTGTTCTCTCTTTCTATGAGTTTGTTTCTTTTAGATCCCACATATACGTGAGGTCATCTACTCTTTGTCTTTCTCTGTCTGACTTACTTCACTTTGCAAAATGCCCTTGTTTCATCTATGTTGTCACAAAGGGCAGGATTTCTTCTTTTGTGGCTAAAATAATAGCTCATTTTCTAAATATATGTCACCTTTTCTTTATCCATTCATTTGTCAGTGGACACTTAGGCTGTTTCAATGTCTTGGCTATTGTAAATAATGCTACAGTGAACACAGGGACGTGACTGTCTCTTCAAGACAGTAATTTCATTTCCTTTGGATATATACTCAAAGGTGAAACTGATGAGTCATAGGGTAGTTCTACTTTTAATCTTTTGAAGAACCTCCATATTGGTTTGCAGAGTGGCTGTACCAGTTTGCATTCTGACCAACAGTGCACGAGCGTTCCTTTTCCTCCACATCCTCACCAGTACTGTTACCCTTTGTCATTTTGGTTATAGCCATTCTAACAGTTATGAGAAAACATCTTGTTAGGGGTTTAATGTGCATTTCCTTGATGATTAATGATATTTGCACCTTTTCACATACTTGTCAGACTTTTGAGTACCTTCTTCGGCAAAATGTATATTCAGGATCTTTGTCCATTTTTAAATTGGATTATCATGGGGTTTTTTCCATTTGTTTTTTGTTTTGTTTTTGCTATTGAGTTGTATGAGTCCTCTATATACTTTGGCTATTAACCCCTTATTAGATATATAGTTTGCAAACATTTTTTTCCCATTCTGTAGGTTGCCTTTTCATTTTGCTGATTATTTTTTCGGTGCATAAACTTTTTAGTTTGACAATTCCCACTTCTTTATTTTTGCTTTTGTTGCTTATGTTTGGGGTACCATATTCATAAAATCATTGCCAAAATCAATGTCAAGGAGATTTTCCCTATATTTTTCTTTAGGGGTTTTGGTTTCAGGTCACACATTTAAGTCTGTAATGCATTTCTGGCTAATTTTTATGAATATGTGTGTGTGTATGTGTTTATGTTTAAGAGAGAGTGTGACTGGGGTGGAGAAGAGCAGAGGGAGAGGGAGAGAGAGAATCTTAAGCAAGCTCCATGCCCAGTGCAGAGCCTGATGCAGAGCTGAATCTCAAGACCCTGAGATCATGACCTGAGTCAAAATCAAGAGTCGGATGCTTAGCTCACCAAACTCTTCAGGCACCCCAATTTTTGTGAGTGGTTTAAGTTAGTGGTCCCATTTCATTCTTTTGCATGTGAAAATTTGATTTTCCTAGTACCATTTATTGAAAAGACCATCTTTCCCCATTGAATATTCCTAGTTCCTCTCTCAAATATTTAGTTGATCACATATGCAAGGGTTTATCGTTGGGCTCTTGATTTTGTTCCGCGTGTGTGTGTGTGTGTGTGTGTGTGTGTGTGTGTGTGTATTCTTTTTTTCCTCAGGGTTGCTTTGGCCATTGAGGGTCTTTTGTGGTTCCATACAAGTTTTTTGTATACACTGTTTTTTTCCATTTTGGTAAAAAATGCCCTTGGAATCTTGATAGGGATTGCATTGGATCTATATATAGTTTTAGGTATTATATATATAATCAACCTATAGATGGGTACTATGAACATTTTAACAATATTAATTCTTCTCTATGAACAAAGGATATATTTCCATTTATTTGTGTCTTATTTATTACTTTCACCAGAGTCATAGTTTTCAGTGTATAAATCATTCACCTCCTTGGTTAAATTTATTTCTAAGTATTTCATTGTTTTTGAGACTCTTATGAATGGTGTTATTTTATTTCCTTTTTGGATAATTTATTGCTAGTGTATAGAAATGAAACTGGGGTTTGTATATTGACACCATATCCTACAACTTTATCTTTTTTTCTTGCCTGATTGCTCTGGTTAAGAATCTCAGCTCGATGTTGAAAAAGAGTGGTGAGAGTGGATATCTTTGTCTTGTTCTTGGTGTTAGAGGAAAAGCTCTCAACCTTTCATTATTAAGTATGACATTAGCCTTGGGCTTGTTACATATGGTCTTTATTATGTTGAGATATGTTCCTTCTATACCCAACTTGTAGAGACTTTTTATCACAAATAATGTTGAATTTTGTGAAATGTTTTTCTGCATCTATTAGGATGATTATATGATTTTAACTTTCCATTCTATTTATGTGATACAGCACATTTACTGACTTGGGTATGCTACCATAAAACTTTGAAAAATAGGGGCACCTGGGTGGCTCAGTGGGTTAAAGCCTCTGCCTTCAGCTCAGATCGTCATCTCAGGGTCCTAGAATAGAGCCCCAAGTCAGGCTTTCTGCTCAGCAGGGAGCCTGCTTCCCTTCCTCTCTCTCTCTGCCCGCCTCTGCCTACTTGTGATCTCTGTCTGTCAAATAAATAAATAAAATCTTAAAAAAATACTTTGAAAAATAAATAAATAAGGAAAAATTAAAAATAAAACCTTTTAAAATGAGTACTTAAATTTATTTAGGGATAGATTGCATTTCCAGTGTAAACTCCAACCATGTTTTGGACAAATGCAAGGCAATATAGTTCCAAAGTTATCTGGAGAAATATATACACAAGAATAGCCAAGGAATTTGGCTTACCAGATTTTGACATATTTTGTAAAGAAATAACTAAAGAATATGAAACTTATGCAAGAATAAAGAGTTCCTTTAGCAAACACAGAAGTCCAGGAATATATTATATATTTATTATAATTATATGAATATTAATATATTAATTATATAAAACATTGTAAGTTAAAGTAAAAGTGACATTTCAAAGCAGTAATGGAAAGGTAAATTATTCAACAAATGCTACTGTGATGTTTGTTTGTTTGGGGGAAAAATATGACTCTATGTGAACTCACAATATAAAATGCACATAAATTAGATTTACTTTCTCTACAATGAAACCATAACTGAAAATAAGAAAATTAACACACATATCTGGATGGATGCAGTATATTTGCAAGATGAATGTCTAATATTAGCAATATGTTAATTAAAAATACAAGTAATAGCAGTGCTTGTGTAGCTCACAGTTAAGTGTCAGACTCTTGATTTTGGCTCAGGTCATGATCTCAGGATCATGAGATCAAGCCCCACACTGGGCTCTATGCTCAGTGTGGAGTCTGCTTGAGATTCTCTGTCTCCCTCTCCTTCTACCACTCCCCCTGCTAGTGCTCTAAATTAACTAATTAATTAAAATACAAGTAATAGGGAAAAAAGGAGTAAAATGACTATCCAGATTAACTTGGAAAAGTTAACTCTAACTTGTCTTATATAGGCAAAACAACAAAACAAAAAAAACGAAAAGCCAATAAACTTAAGATATTAAGATAATCAAATTTATTAACATATTCACATTTATTAGATATCAAATAAAATCAAACTATACCACTGAATTAAAAGTTTCCTACTACCAAAACACATTGTTTTTAAATTGTAAACCCTCCACTTGTCAAACAAGAGATAGAAAGTGCCCTCCTATATTTTAATGAAAAGGGTATAAATTGGTTCTGCCTTTCAAGAAAGCAAATTAGGGGAATATATCATAAGAAGTAATGTTCACACCTCTTGACCTTGTAATTCTATGTCTGTGGATTTATTCTAATGAAATATAGTCAGAGATGTTTACCAGGCTTTATGTATGATGGCACTTATCATATCCGTGTCATTTATAATGAATGAGAAAACAACCCAATACTAAGGGATTAGTTAAATAAATACTAGTATGGCAGTGTCATGGACTATTGCTTTTATAATAATTAAAATCTTGCTTTTATAGAACAATTAATGACTCAGGGAATGTTTAAGGTATAAACGTCTTTAATAATATACACACATGTAAGGAAAATATACTGAAATAGCCATGACTATTTTTAAGTAGAGAGTTGGAATTTTAAATACTTTTTTTGTTAATTTTGTATATATTTTAACTTTTCACATAATTGTCTCTATTTAATTTTCCAATTCCCCTCCATCCCTTCTAACTTAAATCCACTCCAGTTAGGCTTTTGCCCATAGGAAACTCTTAATAAGTCCAACAATGATGCCTTCATTGCTAAACCTAATGGCCAATGTTCAGTTCTTACCTTCATTTGAACACTACAGTCTTTGACCTGGTCGATTCCTCCCTCTTCTTTGATAGACTTTCTCCACTTGGCTTGCAGGACACCACCTCTGCTTAGTTTCCTTCTAAAGTCACTCTCCCCCGCCTCCTTGCTGATCCTGCTTTTCTCCCTGGGGGACCCACTCAGTTCTCAGTCTTTTCCCAGTTCATTCACGCTAATACCCTTGGCAAATTTACACAGTCTTATAACTTTTAATAACCATCTTCAAGCCTAAATGTATACCTCCAGCCTGGACAAATGTCCTCCATGTCACAATCATATATCCAACTGTTAAAATCCATATAACTACTTTAATATCAAATCATAGACATATCAAAACAACAAATCTGAAACAGGATTCCTGGTATTATCTCCCCAAAGGCTGCTTTTCCCATGTTTTATTCTCCTTTATTCCTTTTTTCTCACCCTTGACCTCTAATCTCACAGAATAGATCCAGATGACTCTATCCTAACATATATCGAAAATCCAACTGTGTCTCATCTAGGCATTTGTTTCCTGAATAACTGTAATCTCCCACTAACTAATGCCTCTGATTCTTCCCCTGCTGAAGGAACTGGTATGAACACAGCCATCACAGTGCTCTTTGGAAATGTAAAGTGAATCACCTTACATTTGTGATCTGTAAATGTTACCTGTTTCATTAAGTAAAATGGAAGGCTTTACAGAGCCACACAAGTCCCTGTATGATCTCCATACTTCATCCTCAACCTCAGCATTTCCCTGAGTCCATCTCATTTCTGTCTCTCTCACTCATTCTGCTCCATTTTACACCAGCCTCTTGCTGTTCATCAGATATGCAAGGCATGCTCCTACCTCAGGACCTTTGCATTTACTGCTATCTCTGCCTAAATACTCTTCTCTAGATAACTTATAGTTAACTCTCCTTCTTTTTTTAAAGGTTTTTATTTATTTATTTGACAGAGAGACGCAGCGAGAGAGAGAACACAGCAGGGGGAGTGGGAGAGGGAGAAGTAGGCTTCCTGCCAAGCAAGGAGCCCAATTCAGGACTGGATCCCAGGACCCTGGGATCATGACCTGACCGAAGGCAGATGCTAAATGACTGAGCCATCCAGATGCCCTAACTCTCACTCTTTTATTAAGGTTTTATTCAAATTTTATCTTCTCAAATGGCTACCTTGAAAACTCAATTTCAAAGCAGAACCTGAGGGGCAGGGAGCAAAGGGTGGGCAAAATGAGCAAAAGAGAATGGGAGATACAGGCTTCCAATTATGCAATGAATAAGTCATGGGGATAAAAGCTGGGGCATAGGGAATGTAGTCAATGGAATTATAATAACATTGTATAGTGACAGATGGTAGCTACCCATGTGGTGAATACAGTATAACACACAGAGTTGCGGAATCATTATGCTGCACACCTGAATGAACATAATTTGTGTCAACTATACTTTAGTTTAAAAACTAATAAATAAAATAAAATAAAAACAAAACCTGCCTCCCAACTCCAATTCCCTGATGCCCTTTTTTTTTTAAGATTGTATTTATTTATTTGACAGACAGAGATCACAAGTAGGCAGAGAGGCAGGCAGAGAGAGAGGAGGAAACAGGCTCCCCGCAGAGCAGAGAGCCTGATGCGGGGCTCGATCCCAGGACCTGAGCCGAAGGCAGAGGCTTCAACCCACTGAGCCACCCAGGCGTCCTCCCTGATCCCTTTTAATCCTCACTAGTTTTCCCCTACAACTTGGGTAAACATTACCATGCTTAGATCCAGTAAGAGAGGGCCCTGACCTAGACTCCACATTTAGAAGACACTATCCTAGCCCTTCTCCATTGAGTCTTCTTGGGGCAAGGGAGTCAGTCCATGGGTCCAAGGAGCATTCCTACATAGAAGCATAGGCCTTCCTTCCCTGGACCTAGATCCAAATAGCCAGCAGCCTGTAAGGTCCTCTTCCCTGTGCATGTGCCCTCAGGATATCCCATGACACTAGTATATGGGAGCCTGGGTGACAAATGGCCGAGGAGAAGCTGCTGAGGAAGTCACCTGAACAGAGTTTGGAAAAAGTAGACCAGAGTGTGATGTAGGTATGCATAAAACTCTTTGCACGTGAGGTGGAACAGGGCTGGGATGAAAACGGGGCTGAGCCAGAACAAGCTCTCCATTTGCTTCAAATCTCTTGACTTGGAACTCTGAAACGTTTGAGAATCATAAATCAGCTTTTGGAAAACAGATATGTTGTGCAGCAGGTCGACAATCCATGTATTCCCTTTACAAAGTTGTGGCGAGAAAATTCTTGGTGAAAAAAAAAGAAGATTGGCTTATTCCACAACTCACAGCTATGATTGGCTTTCATTTGCGCTTTCTTTTTTCCTTTCTGCTAAGCTGACGGCAGTAGTCAAATATATTCACAGATCTGTTTTTGACAAGGGAGACATTGTCATTTGCTGCTCTTGAGAATATAAAACTTTTCTGGAAGACAATTTGACAATATATATCAAAAGTGTTGAAAATGAGTATATTTTACCCTGAAATACCACTTCTAAAAATGTGCATTTAGCATAAGTAGACCCCAATGGACCATCTTTGTTTAGAAAATATTAAAAATTACATCATCTAGTATTTGATCTATATTGAGGACCTCCTTTCCTGTTCCTTTATGGGAAAGCAAGTTTACTTTTTGCAAGTTTTCTTCAATGATGACTCATAAATGTTGTGTGTTGGTTTTCCTTGGCCATGCAGATTTCTACTGGCAACAAGTGCCTCTCAATCCTATTATTACTTTAAAGGAATTTCACTCGATTTTAGGATTTTAGGCATAGGTTTAACTGCCAAAGTTTTCCCAAAATGAGAGTGTTCTCCCTTGCAAAATGGATCTAAGTTCTAGATCTGGGTATGGCTGTATGATTCTGCACAAGTCACCTTAAAATTCAGAACTTTAAGTCCTTCCTCTGTCATGCTAGGGGATTAGACTAAATATTCTTTAGGGTTTATTCTAGCTCCGGTTTTTATTAATTTGTTCCAGGTTATAGGATACAGCTAAGCACAGCAGGAAAGGTTACATCATAATCTTTTTTTTAAAAAACTGGAAATTTGTACCTCTTAACCCCCCTCAATTACTTCACTTTACCCCTACCCACCTCCCATCTGGCAACCACCAGTTGGTTTTAAAAAACAAAGTGTTTGACTGTTTTGTTTGTTTGGACTATGTTTGTAATCTTGGGAGCCTGACCAAGAGAGTCTGGTTGGCAAGAGTCATGCCCAGCGGTAACCAGAGCAGGGCAAGAAAGTATTAACAGCACCTGCAGAAAGGCAGGTCTGGGTGACTGACATTCCACTTGACAAAGAAAAGGGTTGGTTCCACAGTTAGGATGACTCTAAACTACAGGAGAGGGGTGATCTTTAACTCTAGTGGAAGAATTTGGCCTCTCAGAAAAGAAGATTACCAGCCTGGGATTCATCCATTATTGTGCTTGCTCCCCTCCAACTCCCATATGCATCCACTCATCTCCATGTGGTCTGTGACTACCTTACTCCAAGTCACCAGCATCTCTCAGGTGGACTTCTGCAACGTCTCTTTATCTAATTGTTGCCCACGTCTGTTCATTTACCACAGAGAAGCTGGAAAAATGTTATTGCAATTAGATTATAGAACTCTTAAATGGCTTCTTACCACTCTAAAAATACAAATCAACCCCTATTTGTGGTGTATAAATCCCACCATCAGAGTCCAGCCCAACTTTCCAAACACATCTCTTTTCTCTGTAGTCTACACACCAGTATATCCCAGCAGGGATTCAGATACACTGAATTTCTTTGTGTTCTTCCAATGAATCCAGCTATTTCTTACACTGGGTCCTTTACATCTGGTTTTCCCTCTAGAACTTTCTTCTACCAGATCAGCATGTATCAGTTTGATGAAAAATCACTTGCTCACTGCTCACATTTGCTCACTTGCAGAAGTCAGTGGGACATTCTTGGCTCTGAGCACCGCTACCCTTTCAATTTGCCCCAGAGAGATATAAATGTATCTATAAACATATAATTTTTTAAACATATATTTATATGTTATAGCAACTATAAATATAAATATAAACATAAATATGTAATAAATAACAAGTATATATTTGTGTATTATATTAAATATATATAAATATTTTCTGCATTCTAATTTTTAAGTACTTCAGTTTGTTAATTAACTTTTTTTTAATTCACGGAGGTTTTCAAAGTCTCAGCCATTATGTCTGAGGTTCCCTGGCTCTCCTAAAGAGAACGGTTACCCACTACCATCAGCAGCAGCATGTTCTCACACATGATCCTGTTCTGTCTTCATAACCTTTAAAGAGTCAGAAATCTATAAAAGATTTCCCAAATGGAAAAAGAAATCTGTACCACTTATACTCTAGCATTTATTACCAAACCACACCTGAAAATGAAGTGATTTGATAATTAAGACATTTTAAATGCTATTTAGAAATCAGGAAATGTGGAAAAAATATTCTTGCATGACAATCCAACTAGGACTTTTCTAAGGAAAGAATATAATATTTTTGGTTATAGGTAGTTTTATTCTTTAGATGTTTCCACTGTAACAGTAAATTTTACAGAGTAATTTAATAAATTGCCTTAACTTAAATATCTATGTTTTCTTTTCCCTTAAAGACCCTTTTTTGTGATAAGTGCTTGAAGAACAGTAAAACCATTTCTGCCCTCATCTAGGAACCAGCAACCAGGAAAACATGATGCAAATTTTTAAATTAATCTAAAGTTCAAACCTCTCAGGAACTTTTAGGAAATCAACAGGAGATTATTATAAAACAAAATCAAGAAAATCTCATAAAGTGATCTTTTTAAAAATCTATTAATGCACTGTGCTGTTAGTTAAACTTTAAAACACCGTATATCTTATCACTGGATAAAGGGGAACGATTCTACAGAGCCACAAAAGAAAATATTACTAAGCCTTTATCAGATGATCTTTAGCTCATTAAATCCACCAACAACTTATTCATAAGTAATCAACACTATTTTGTTACTATTCTGAAATAAAGTGTTGTATGGCTGCTCGTTGATTATAATAAAGTCACAAAGTAGCATGTTGAAAGGTAACAGAATCCCAAGTGACATTCCCATTAATAGGAAGGGACATCTTTGTTTGCAGAAGTAGTAACATTTTCATCCAAAGCCATGACCTGAGCAACCTAGCATGCAATATTTGCCTACAGAGTTTTTTCTGAATTTGCTTGAGTATAGGATTATAATAAAGAAACTGTAAATTGAGTATTCATCTTCAGTGTCTATGAACAAATGAGCAAGTTGGGTAACTGACCATTCTAGACTTTCTTCTTCTGTTCCAACTCCTCCCATTTCCTCTCTAATGGGGTATGTTAGTGTTCATGAAAGTTCATGAACTGACAATGATGGAGACACATCCTTATGAATCCACAGGAACTGACTGGTAATTGTCAGGGTGTACTCAGCCTAGGAGATGGGTTCAGGCTCTGTGCTCAATGAGCTGTGGGTTTGTCAATGAAGCTGTTGACAAGGATGGCAATTAGTGTCAGGCAGAGAGAGGTCAATACAACAAAATCTGACAAAATAACTGACTTTCTGTTTAATGTACATAAATATGATCTCAGGACTACAAATCAAAATTGAGGAACAAAGGGGAGATAATTCTATTGTTCAGGTCATGTTAGAACAGCAGACACTATGTGTCATGTTGTCCTTTTATCTTTAGAATCAAAAGGAAGTTCGGGAAAAAATAGAACAATAAATATTTTGCTATTTGATTTATATCAGCAGTTGCTCTTCTGCATATCCTTTTTCCAGGTTCCTAACTACCACAGGTATATCTTTTATAGATTCTCAAAATATTAGGAAGAAAAATAATAGACAATAAGCAACCAGAACCTATGGGTACTATAATCAATCTAAAAAGATGTTGACTGTAAACAACCAATATGATTTTCTACGAAGTCCTCACATCAATCTATGACTTTTTTCCATAGGCTCTCATTTCGCTGATTCATTATTATGAACTCTTCTACTTTTCAAAACATCAGGTTGTTAAAATTGTTGAGACTACTTGTGAAAAGCTAGGAAATCATTGTCAGTATAGTGTATTGAAAAGACCACACACTCAAATCAGTAAAACATGGCCAAATCTACTCATCCTGAATAAATGACATTGGACAAAGTATATCACCTCCACAAGCATCCCTTTTCCTAGTCATGAAGTAAAGATACAAAATACAGAGTTGTTTAAAAATAAGACAATGGCTATAGAAAGCATAGTCATCTAATAGAGTGGTGTATAAATGTTAAAAATATCACATATACTCTAATCAAAGCCTTCTGTAAATAGCATATCCTAAAACTAATGAAAGAAATCTTTGTATCTAATCAGTGATTTTTAATTTGACTATATGAAAACAAGGGAAAAGGGAGTAGTAAAACTGGTCAAACAAACAAACGAAAATCAGAGTACAGTTTAGCTCTTCCAAAGCTTCACCCATCACTCATACTCAAAAGACCTGTAGTAGTTACATCTTGATGAATTTTCTTTAGGAAATTTTAGCTTATCATCAAATAATGTATGATAAAGTAAGCTAATCATAAGAGAGTCAAACACAGATAAATATGAAATTTAAAAATGTTGTTTTCAACAGCTTCATCTTTCCTGGTATGATCCATTTAATGAAATGATAAATAATCCCTTGCTAGATTCACCTTACATCCTGAGCTTTAATTCTGCCCGAGGACCAACTCTCTTTTTTTCTCCCCTGCTTGACCTTGTTTGAACACTGTTTCTGTAGTCAGGGTATGAGTTTTTGCAGTGAATAGTAGGAATTGCTCACTGGCTTAGCCAAAGACAGGTAGGCGGCATAGGAATAGGACTATAGAAATACTTTTGTGAAATGCTTCAGTGGTAAAAATTATATAATGTACAATTTATATTGGGAGCTCTTTCTCTAAAACTGGTATTTAATTTTTATGTTTTTATTGAAATTTCAGAAATGAAATGGAATTGAATTGAATGATGTAGGAAGTCCTTTGGGATGACTAAAATACTACTATGAAATCTGAGGTCCATTGTGCTTTATCATGTTATCCTGGCTAGTTGTGCCCACTTAATAACATTGTACCCTCATTTTAGCGAAATTAACCACCCTTCCTTTCTGCTCTCTGAGAAATATTGAAAGCAATTTGGCAGTATGATTATGAGCCTTAAAAATACTCATAATCATTGATGTCACAATTATACTTCTAAAGACCTAACAAAAGAAATAATCTAAGATATAGAAAGAAGAATCTTTATGCCAAAATATTTATTATAACTATTTATATTTCCAAAAATATTGGAAATAACATATATGACCAGCAAGAGATAAATTCTAATACAAAATCAGGTTTGTTCATAATATGGGAAATTTTACACCTGATAAAATGTTTACAAAATTTTGTAGCTGAGACTATGCTAATATCACAATATTAACTGAAAAACTCATAATAAAATTTTTATATACACTATGATGTGAAAGATATTCTGAGACAAAAGGTTGAAAGAAATATACCAGAATATTAATGTTGATTTCTTATAGAAAGGAAATTTTTCCTACTTCTTCTTTGGACTCTTGTGTTCTTATTACTATGTATATATTCCCTTCCTAGTCAGAAAACAACCCATAAAAGATAAAATGATATGGGCATCATTTAGCTTTAGAAGAATTGGCAGTTAAGGGAAATTTTTCAAATGTATAGTCGTTTAAAGATTAGATCTCAGAGGAAATTGAACATTCTAAATAATACTGAAAGTAGAGTCTTAGCAAAAAATGGTTTTGATTCATTACTGAGTTATTCCTCCGGTATATGGGTAGATCTGATAATAAGACTCTGAAAGTCTTTGAAACTTCTATATCAAAAGCATCTTTTTGCTTCCTAAATCAACCTGAAATTTGAAGAAAAACAAGTTGGTGATTTTTTAAAATGTACCAGGCTATGTACCACCTTTAGAACACTTGCTCTGGCTATCTGACATTCCAGCAATATATCACCGTGCTGTGTCATCCAGGAAAGACATCCTGATGAGAGATCACTTGCAAGACATTGAGCAGCTCCTCTAATAAAATGCTGCTTGAATATATCCTTGACGTAACTGATAGCTTGGGAAGGAATTTTCTAAAAGAACCTCCAAGAATCTCATAAGAAAAGAGACACATGGTTTAATTTTTCAATTATACATTATCTTAACGGGGAGAAACACAGGTATGAATGTGTTTATAGCATATAGGCGATATGTGATAATATAGACATAGCTTATTTTAATGTGCTTTGCTTTATAGCATTTCACAGCTACTGCATGATTTTTTTTTGTTGTTGTTGTTGTTTTTACAAATTGAAGGTTTGTGGCAACACAGCATCAAGCAAGTCCATTGACACCATTTTTCCAACACCATTTGCTCATTTTATATTTGTGTCACATTTTGTTAATTCTCAAAATATTCCAAGCTTCTTCATTAGTATCACTATATTTATCACGGTGATCTGTGATCAGTGGTTACGCCTCACTGTTAGCTCAGATGATGGTTAGCATTCTTTAGCAATAGCAAATTTCTTAGTTAAGGTTTGTACTTTTTTTGCTATTGCACATTTAATAAAGCAGAATATAGCATATACATCATTTGTCCGTGTACTGGGGAACCCAACAATACATTTGACTCACTTTTTTGTGGTATTTGCTTTATTATAGTGGTCTGGAACCAAACCCCAACATCTCCGAAGTATGCTTGTATAAAGTAAGTCTACCCACAGAAGCATGGCTTGGAAAGGAAACGTAAGGTCTGGCTATCAACTGAGTAGAAAGTATTTCAACTAGAGGAGAAAAAGTTATAGGTAAAAGGATTTCCAACATATTGCTACCTCTCCCATTTCCCTCTGAATATATCCTGTTAAGAGCAAGTTGTTCCTTAAATAAAGGCAGTGGGTTTCGCATACTGATTTACACCATCTCTCATGCAGGATAATCAAGATCGCTTAGGGGTTGAGAAATGAGATTTTCTTCCAAGTGGATCAAATGCGGGGAGAATAGTGTCCAAAGTTGATGTAGATAATATTGATAAGACTGTATGTCATGAGGGAAGAAATAATTTATTGCATAAATTACGTTTAAAAAGAGCAAATGAGTGTGAATCATTTTTAATATGAGACCTGATACATACATTGTATATGGACCCATATATAAAATTTATATAGGTTCATACATAGATATCTGTGTATAAAATGTATATATGTTTTCTCCCCCAAAAACTCTTGTCCGAAGAAGTGACAAATTAACATAATTCAACAATTTATGTAACCATTAATAGCTCTGTTAATGGCTTATATCCACAAGAACACAAAGAGAAGAAAAGAGAAAGAAAGGTCTTTTCCTTTCCCAGAGATAACTGGAAAAGAAGATCAATCACTGCCAAGATTCTAACTCTGATTTTAGTCTCTGCTTCTTTCTTCCCACTGGTTGGTTGGTTTGTTTCTTTCTCTCTTAAAGATTTACTTATTTCTTTTAGAGAGAGTGCACACAAGCAGGCTTTGGGGCAGAGGGAATGAGAGAATCTCAAGCATTTCCACGTCCAGTTCAGAGCCCAACTCGGACCTGGACCTTAAATCCCTGAGATCATGACCTAAGCCAAATTCAACGTCAGACGCTTAACCAACTGGGCCACCCAGGTGCCCTGCTTTCTTTTCCTCTTATTACAGACTGTTCCTCCTAATAGTGAACAGCATAGCCCCCAATCATCTCCAAGCCTCCCTTCCAAATGTTCCACCACCAGGCTAATTCTCCTCTCTTAGTTCTAATATTCAAATTCATGGGAAGGAGTCTAACTGGTCCAAATTTTGTCAGATATGTCTGCCTACATCCATTGTCTACGGTATTTGGGCAAATCTGTAAGCAGAAATATAGCAAGCACTCCTGTTGAAAGCTCCTGCCCATCCTGTTCAGGAATTATGATTTTTATGAGCCTATGTACACTTCATAATAGCCTCTCCACTTTTAAGAGCTAGACCACAAAAGTAGTTTAATGCCCAAATTAAGTGTAAATTTCTCTAAAAATTAACTGAGAGGTGGTGTTATTGCACTTCCCCCTGTGTTCATGTTAAATATTTTTTTTATTTATTTATTTAGATTATTTTAATTTTTTTTAAGTAGGCCCTATGCCCAACATGGGGCTTGAACTCACGACCCTAAGATCAAGAGTCACATGCTCTGTGGACTGAGCCAACCACGTTCCCCTTTGTTAAATATTCTATAATTAAACTTTTTGCTTTGAAATTATTATAGATGCATATGCATTTTAGAGAAAGATCACAAGAACCCTTTATCTAGTCACACCAATAAAAATATTGTAACAGGGGCGCCTGGGTGGCTCAGTGGGTTAAGCCACTGTCTTCAACTCAGGTCATGATCTCAGGGTCCTGGGATGGAGTCCCGCATCAGACTCTCTACTCAGCAGGGAGCCTGCTTCCCCTTCTCTCTCTGCCTGCCTCTCTGCCTACTTGCAATCTCTCTCTGTCAACTAAATAAATAAAATCTTAAAAAAAAAATCTTGCAACAGTGTAGTATAATATCAGAACTAAGATACTGGCATTGACATGGTCAGAAAGGAAAATAGTTCCATCATCACAGGGATCCTTCATGCTTCCCCTTCAGAGCCACATCCTCTCCCCCAACCATATTTGGCAATCACTGACCTGTTCATCATTTCTATATCTTTGTCATTTCAATAATGTCATATAAATGAAATCATATACTATGTAACTTTGGGAATTGGCTTTTTTCATTCACCATAATGTTCTTGAGATTCATCCAAGTGGTTATATGTATCAATAGTTTGCTCCCTTTCCTGGTGAGGAATGTTCCATGGTTAGGATACATCACAGTTTCTTTAACAGTTTACACAATGAAGGACATATGGCTTATTTCCGGTCTGTACGTACTACAAAAAAAGCTGCTATGAACCATTTGTACTAAGGTTTTTATGTGAAGACAAGTTTTCTCTGGATAAATGCCCAAGTGTGCAAAAGCTGAATTTACATCGTACCTACGTATTTACTTTTTATAAGAAACTGCTAAAGTGGGACACGTGGGTAGCTCAGTTGGTTAAGCATCCAACTCAGTCTCAGCTCAGGTCTTGATCTCAGGTCATGTGTTCAGACCCCATACTAGGCTCCATGCCTAGCATGGAGCCTACTTAAAAATTAAAAAAAAAAAAAATTAAATGGTTAAACTATTTTCCAAAGTGGCTATAGCATTTTATATCCCCAGCAGCCATGTATAAATGATCCAGTTTTTCTGCATCTCTATCAGCTTTTCGGGTTATTTGCTTTTTAAATTTTTTTGGTTTTATTTTTTTTCCAAAATTTTATATAAGTTTTAGTAGTTAACATACAGTGCAATATTGGTTTCAGCAGTAGAATTGAGTGATTTATCTATTTTTTTTTAATTTTGGACATCATGATAGGTAGAGATGATGAGTAATTCATTGCCACGGCAATGTGCATTTCCCTGACAGCTTATGTTGTTGAACATTTTCCATGTGCTTATTTGCCATCTGCCTGTCCTTTTTGGTGAAATATCTCCTCATGTCTTTTGCCCAATTGTTAACAGAATTTTTCTCTCTTTTCTTTTTTTACTGCTGATTTTTGGGAATCCTTAATCTATTCTATGTACTAGGCATTTGCCAAATGTGTGGTTTGCAAATATCTTCTTCCAGTCTGCACCTTATCTTTTTAATCCTTTTAACATTGTCATTCATAAAATAAATGCTTTTGGTTTTGATGAAGTCCATTTTATTAGTTTTCACCAACACCGTCATGCTTTTGCTGTCAAGTCTACAAACTATTTGACTAGACACAAAACTTTTTCCTGTATTTTTCTAAATGGTTTGCAGCTTTATGCTTTGGATTGAAGTCCATAATTATTCTTGAGTTAATTTTTGTATTGAGATTCATTTTTTACCTATAGATGTCCAATTGTTTTAGCAACATTTGTTGCAAAGACTATCCCATCTCTATCAAACTGCTTTTGCTGCTTAGTAAAAAATCAATTGAGTATATTTGTGTGGATCTATTTCAAGATTCCTTATTCTGCTGCATTTATCTATCTTGATCCCTCGGCCAATATTTCACTGTCTTGATTACTGTAGTTATATTGTAGGCCTGAATAGTGGGTAGAGTGATTCCTCCTATTTTTTCTTCCTTTTCAAGATAGTTTTATCTATTCTGTGTCTTATTCTTTCCTATATAAATTTTGGAATAAGCTTGTCTATGTACAAAAAGACTTGCTAGGATTTTGATCGTGTTAGATTATCAGCTACCCTTAGAAAAATAAACTCAGAATCTTTCCAAAAGAAACAAAAATAGAACAAAACTTTTTAATGGAAATTCATTAACATTCTGTGCAATCTGGATGCTTAGTATCAGAATTCCTTGTGTAGGTTGAATGTTTCTTGCCTGAATCCCTAGATTTATGCTCTGTAGCAGAAGCTGGCAAACTTAGGCCTGTGCCACATCTGTGTAATAAGGCCTGTTGAACTAAGAATGGTTTTTACTTTTTTTAAGGGTTGAAAAAACAACCATAAGAGAATATGTGACAGAGGCCATATTTTGGTCACAAAGCCTAAACTGTGTCTGTCTCTTTAAAGAAAAAGCTTGCTGACCCCTGTTCTATAGTGTTACACATTTGCATTATGGAGAATTAAAGGAAATAAACCTTTAACATCTAAAAAATGTAGAAGTTCCTCAATAATAACTACATTTTCCAATATATAAGCTTCTCTTCAGCCAGGATCACCAACATATCAACAGAAGGAATGATATATCTAAATGAACGTCTAAGCTACTGAATATATCTTACTAAAATTATGTAAGAGAAAACTTACATTTCTAATTTAATGTAGTTTTGCAAACCAAAAAGCAAAATACTCTTCAAATATAAGACATGATTATTATTCACATTATTAAAGCAAGATAACTATATGGAAGCAGCAAAGAATTGCTTAAGAACATGAATTTCTGAGTCAGTCGCTTTGAGTTTGAATCTCAGCTTTGTCCCCAGCTAGTTGTGCTCTTGACCAAGTGTCTTACCCTCTCTGAGTTTCGATTTCCTCATCTATAAAGTAAAAATGAAAATAGTACTCCTCCCGGAGTGTCACAGTGATGGTTAAATGTGTTAAGATGTGGAAAGAGTACAGCAGGGGTTGAAATAATGCTCTGTGTAATACAGGTTTCCTACTATTAGTTTTATTTATAAGCTGTAGTGTTCATTTTTTTTTTAAGATTTTATTTATTCTCTTGACAGACAGAGATCACAAGTAGGTAGAGAGGCAGGCAGAGAGAGGAAGGGAAGCAGGCTCCCTGTCGAGCAGAGAGCCTGATGCGGGGCTCGATCCCAGGACCCTGGGATCATGACCTGAGCGGAAAGCAGAGGCTTTAACCCACTGAGCCACTCAGGTGCCCTTGTAGTGTTCATTGTTAACACAGTCAAAAATTAGCAGCTTATTCACATCACCAAATCTTAAAGAAATTATTCTTTTCATGAGTTTGTATTTATAATATTTAATTTTAAAAAAAGACTTTTATTTATTTATTTGACAGAGAGAGAGGGAATACAAGCAGGGCGAGTCGGGGAGGGAGAAGCAGGCTTCCCGCTGAGCAGAGAGCCAGATAGGGGGTTGATCCCAGGACCCTGAGATCATGACCTGAGCTGAATGCAGACACTCAAAGAAGAACTCACTCAGGCACCCCTGTATTTATAATATTAAAATTAAAGAATATGACATCATTATTCGTTTAACAGATACGGCTTATTAAGCTAGCCTAGTGCCAGGTGCTGTTACCATGGAAAGGTGTAGGCTCTCCCTCGTGAGGATTTACGAAGTGTATCCTTGATATTGGTACAATGACACACCTCACCTGCATTTATTACTCAGTGTAAAGGCAAGTAAGTAATAGCCTGTATCTAATTGTCAGGATGTAAGCTATGATGTACTTCAGTAAACATGTCAACATAATGAACTTTTATTACTTATAAAGCAGAAATCATGAAAATATAAGAGGAAAATAAAACATGAACAGTACCCCAAGCTCTGTGCTATGGAAATAAATCATGAGCCTTTCTAATTTTGGCACAAAGTTATTGTGTATAATTTTTATGTAATAACAGTAAAGTGGGCATGCAAAAGAATGCTTTGTCATCAAATTGTCTAAATTGCATTTCTGTAGAAAAAACAAATTCATGACCATTAGAGGCAAAGTTACACTGAGCTGATAAATCAAGGCCAGAAAGCAAACTCAATTTTTTCAAAGCAACTTTGAGTCTCAAGGGTTAGCCAACTACGGGCTAAAATGTAGTTGAACATATAAATAAGCTTTTCTTTTTGTACTCCTCTAGTTTTTGGTATAGATGGATGCCTCTCAAACTCAGATTTTGATAACTACTTTAAGCTTAGGGCCATTATTTTATTTTTCCTTTTTTAAAGGTTTATTTATTTGAGAGAGAGAGAGAGGGTGCACATACCTACAAGCAAGAGAGCAGAGGGACAGAGGTAAGGAAATGTTATGTCTGCTTTATGTGACAGAAAGGGAAAGTTTTCCCCTCGATTCCCTTATTTAACCTGAGTTGGGACTGTTATCCAATCATCCATTATAGTCAAAGTCTTTATACTAAACAGCTAAAACCTTTCCAGAAAAAAAAATCATTTTCTTACTAATAGGTAGGAAACATGAACATACACAAAAAATTTCCTACAAAAGATTAACCATTTTAGGGCACCTGGGTGGCTCAGTGGGTTAAAGCCTCTGCCTTCGGCTCAGGTCAGGATCCCAGGGTCCTGGGATCGAGCCCCACAGGGCAGAGCAGAGAGCCTGCTTCCCTCTTTCTCTCTGCCTGCCTCTCTGTCTACTTGTGATCTCTCTCTGTCAAATAAATAATAAATAAAATCTTAAAAAGAAAAAAAAGATTAACCGTTTTACAAGCCAATGAATGAGAAGACACACCAGGTTGTAATTCAATGGAAACTTCCATTCTAAATAAGGCAACCTGCAAGAAATACCTGGGAGATTTAAATAAACTTTCAGAAATGTTATTTCCTGTTCATAACTTTGTCATGAAAATCTTTAACTTGGAGTGTATCCTTTGCGGATGGAAGACATGAGGCTGCTGAGACCAGCACACAGTCAGAAACAAAGCAGATGGAGAGGGCTCTGAGATTCGTGCATATATTAAGCAGTAACATTCCACTTGAGATAGCCTTTGCCTTAGTGCGTCATAAATACTTCATTAGGCTAGAACGGGAATCCTCACTTCTTGTATCCTAAGAAATAGCTGCTAACCTACTAAATCTCTAGACAAAAGTCATTCAATCTGGCTTTTGCTTAAGTACAATATATTTAATCCTATACCAGACACATACCATGCTCACTTTCAAGACCTCAAGGAGAATAATACCATGCCTTAAGGAATACTAATAAAAAGTTTCACAATTTAAATATGCCTCAAGTTTCACTTTGCTCTTAAAATAGCACTTCCGGGGGCACCTGGGTGGCTCAGTGGGTTAAAGCCTTTGCCTTCGGCTCAGGTCATGATCCCAGGGTCCTGGGATCAAGCCCTGCATTGGGCTCTCTGCTCAGCAGGGAGTCTGCTTCCCCCTTTCTCTCTGCCTGCCTCTCTGCCTACTTGTGATCTCTGTCTGTCAAATAAATAAATAAAATCTTTAGAAAAAAAAAAATAGCACGTCCGGTTTCCAACCTTGTGAAATGATTTTCATGGCCCACGTCTCAAATGATTTTAAAAAGTAATTACATATCTTCATTAAACATACAAACATTCTCGAGCTGAATTTTCCTGGTTTGTCAGACACTTCATGATCAAAGTCCGTTTGACCTTAAATGAACTGAGGATGGGCATACAGTAGCTCAACCCTGAAGATATCTTTTTATTTGTGCCAGTATCCTCGTAAACCCAGATTTCCTAAAAGATGTTTTTCTGTCACCAACTTGGAGGTAAAATAACTAGGCAATAATTTGTTTGCTGAAACATCTGAATATATTCAGCACCATAAATGTGGAGAAGCATAACAGAAAGTAATTACAGGCCCGTTTATATCCGCTTGTTAGTAAGACAAAGCATATTGTTCAAGCAAGGGGTAACTACACACTTTACATTTAACAAGTTATCTCTCAGGCAGCTGTCATTCTGGTTAAGATAAGCGAGCCACACATCAAATGTAAATTACTTTTCACCTCATCGATCAGAGTCAAAAAGGAGTGCTTCAAAGTAAACAAAACCACCAGGCTGCTCAGCTCTCCCTATGATTTAAGTCAACAGTTGGCATGAATGCTGAAGGGGAGGAAAGAATTAAATGCACAAGCAGCTCACTTTTCGTTGCTAGACAAATAACTTTCAGACATTTAATTCAATTAACCAAATATTTATTAAGTGGCAATCGTGGAGAAGGCAGATGAGGCTTTTCTCCCTTTAAAAGTCTGCCATCTATTAAATGCGTAAGGAAATGGGCTCCAGAATGGAGAAAGGGGGGAAAGAGAGCAACTATGAGAACACAAGTAACTACCTAACAAGATAAATACTCACAAGCCATGAAAATTCAAGGGAAGAAGAGATCTCGTCTAAGACAGAACAAGTTGTGGCCAAGTGTACACAGCTAAATCAAACCCCCAGTCTAAGTTTTAAGAAAATAAAGGCAGTGGGGTATAGAAGACTTGACTGGGGCACCTGGTGGCTCCGTCGGTTAAGCATCTGCATTTGGCTCAGGTCATGGTCTCGGGGTCCTGGGATCCAGCCCCACATCAGACTTCCTGTTTGCTTCTCCCTCTGCCTACTGCTCCACATGTTTGTGCTCTCTCCATCTCAGATAAATAATCAAAATCTTTGAAAATAACAAAGATCTAAAAGACTTTACCTTTCATGGGGAACTCTGACCTTCAAACTGTATCAACCAGGAGTCCCCACTAAGTTGATGACTGTGTTAAAAATTCTGAATTAACAAATCGCAGTAAAACTTACCCCCAAAGAAGAGGCCCCTGCTAAATGACTTAACAGTCCTTCAAGTATTATGGCTTTGCAAAATTAAAATCGTTAGCTAAGAGAGAATTGTCGGCTCAAGTTAACAAGTCACAGACTTACAGGTCTGAGCATCTGCCTTTGTAAACACTGGTATAACACAAATTTTCATGAGGATAAATTAAATCCCACAACCACATCTGTTTAATGATATTAATTTCAGAATCATCAGAGCAGTCTCCTTTCACTGAAATCAGTTCTGCATTTTTAAATTCTATTTATTGTATAGGTTGAAGTGGTTCTTTTGAATATGCCACGCATGTAGCTGAAAACAACTTTGTAAAAATCACAATAAAATAGAAGTTGCCTGCATCAGACAGGGTTAGTTTGAACCACGTGCAGCCGAGAGTCAAAATAACAGTGGTTTAAAAAAAAGAGGAGTTGATTTTTCTCTCATGTAGAATTCAGAGGCGGCCAATCCAGGCCTGGAAAGGTGGCACTGTGCAGGAAACTAGAGTCCTTCCCGTTCATCCCTTTGTCTTGATGAGGTACCAATGACAATGACCCCCAGCACATCAAGTTCTAGCAAGCTCAAAGGAGAAAGGAGTAAAGAGGAAGTGGCAAATGGCATCCACAAATTATCTTCCACAAACATGCCTAGAAGCTGCCACAAATGCATTTGCATGTCATTTCATCTTACTAAGCAGAGCTGAGTCTCATGGCTACACTAGTTGAAAGAGAGCCTAAGAAATGTAGTTTTTCTTCCACATGGCCCTGTGCCAACTGAAATTTAGGGCTTCTATGAGAATAAAGGAAAAAACAGATTTGGGTTTTTTCCACATTGGCTGAAAAAGTTATAAAAAAAAAACCTTTTTCATTCATGGCTAGTCCATAATCTGCTCAAGAATACTTGGCCAAGGTGAGAAAGTGTTTGGAAATTTCTATCCAGCAATTTCACTCCTGGGAATTTATTCTGTGCAAAAGCAACATGTACAAAGTACTAAATGCACAAAGATGCTTATCACAATATTATGATAGGGAAAAGTAAGAATGATAAATTACTAACAATAGGCAAATAGTTACATAAATATTGACAACTTCAGGGGCACCTAGGTGACTGAGTCAATGAAGCGTCTGCCTTTGAATCTTAGGGTCCTAAGATCGAGCCCTAAGTCGGGCTCCCTGCTCTGTGTGGAGTCTGCTTCTCCCTCACCTTCCCCCTCTGCCCCTCCCCCCATTTGTACACATGCTCTCTCTCTCTCAAATAAGTAAATAAAATCTTTTTAAAAATATTGACAATTTCACATAATGAAATAATATGCAGCAATAAAATATATACTTATGAATTTTACACAGACTCAAGGAATATATTAAGTGAAGAAGTATATAAAATGCCTATATATTGTTGTAATAATTCAGTTAACAACAAATATGTGCTAAAAAATTGAGTAAGCTATATATCAAAATAATACCAATGTCTATATTGGAGTAGCAGGATTAAGAATAATTTTTTTCTGGGTTGCCTGGGTGGTCCAGTTGATTAAGCATCCAAACTTGATTTTGGCTCAGGTCTTGAACTCAGGGTCCTGGGATTGAGCTCCACATGGGGCTCTGTCCTCAGCATGGAGTCAGCTTGAGATTCTCTATCTCCCTCTCCCTCTGCCCCTCTCCTCACATATACTCTCTATCTCTCTTTAAGATAAATATAATCTTTTAGGGGCGCCTGGGTGGCTCAGTGGATTAAGCCGCTGACTTTGGCTCAGGTCATGATCTCAGGGTCCTGGGATCGAGCCCTGGGTCAGGCTCTCTGCTCCGCGGGGAGCCTGCTTCCCTCTTTCTCTCTGCCTGCCTCTCTGCCTACTTGTGATCTCTCTGTGTCAAATAAATAAATAAAATCTTTAAAAAAAAAAAGATAAATATAATCTTTTAGAAAAAAGCTCCTTTTTCCTTCCTCTTCCAGTTTTTCATTTATAACACAATTGAATATCAGAATATAGTAAAATTCAAATAATGATTAAGGATTTCCTCATTTTCACATTTTTCAATCTGTAATATACTAGTCTTATTTATATTTTGTGATTTTCTCTAGTCACATCTTTTATGTGTAACTTCCCAGTTGTATCTTAAACTGTCAATTTTTAAATACATGAATAATTTTTTCACCTTAGGTGACTTGAGTTTATAAATAAATACAACTTTGATATGCATATTGTATTTACTATGCCAATCAACCATTATTTACAGAATTCTACTATTTAGAAACTGATCAGTCCTGTTAAAAATTTTGAATTTCTGTGATCAAGGTTTGAAGTTTTTAGTGAGATCTGTATTTTCTCTGTCTTTAGGTTTGGTAAGTATCCTTTGTCAACATGCTGAATAATAAATATTGCTAAATGATAAAGTACCAGCTATTTAAAAATCATGCAAACCACTCCTGGGAATATTATTATTTATGAGTTGCTTACCATGTATTATTCAGTGTTAGCATCTATTAGTTCTTGGGTTTATATGGGGAAGATGTCTATAGCCAAAGCAAATCCAGGAAGTGATGGGAACTCTTGAAATAATTCAGACAAAAAGATACTTTCCATGTTGTCTGGACTCTGGACAGCTCGTCTGTGAGTCCTATGGATACTTGAACGTGTCGTCCAAAAACAATACAGGGAACAAAATGACTCAGCATTTCCGAGTGACCACCCAACAAAGGGTACTGAAAGCAACATGATGAGAGAGCAACCAATGTTAAACAACCATTTCGTGTAGGAGTGCTTTTTTATGTGGAAGAAGTAGGGTACAAAAATCAAATGTATAAATTAGAAGAACAATAAAGCAAAACAGACACAAAAATGGCCCAGCTCCATATTGACCTTATTTGTAAAACACGTTGGACAAATTCTGATGATTTTAGGTATTCGCATATAGGTGCCTTATCCCCTCTATCTTCAGGCACCCTGAAGATAATCTACAACGTTCCTAACTACCTACAAAGTCTGACCACAGGTCTTTAGATTGAGAGAGACAGATTTGTTAGAGGAGCAGAAAGTTGGGGTGGGGGGGGAAGCAATTCAGTCTAAAAACAAGGATGCGGGGTGCCTGGGTGGCTCAGTGGGTTAAGCCAGTGCCTTCGCCCAGGTCATGATCCCAGGGTCCTGGGATCAAGTCCCACATCGGGTTCTCTTCTTCGGCAGGGAGCCTGCTTTCCCCCCTCTCTCTCTCTCTGCTTCTTTGCCTACTAATGCTCTCTTCTGTCAAATTAAAAAAAAAAAAATCTTATAAAAAAAAACCAAGGATGCGTGCTCAAATATAAACCCATATGCTCTGTCACAGTCTCGAATACAAATAACTTACCTCTATTACATAAACAACTTCAAAAATACCTCTAGTTTAAGAAAAGCATTCTCAGTAGTAAAAGTCATTTAATGGATACGGATTCATATAACAAGTGTGTAAGGAACATTTTTATATGCTATTGTTAAAACCTAGGGAAAGTTCTTTAGCATTAGCACAGACCTCATTACAGTGACTCACATCAACAGAATGTCCTCTGCCAGTTCACAGGGGATTTCCTGTCCAATTAGTTAGTTAGCCACCTCACACCAAGAAGAGTGTCATATGGGGGACACATCCTGGCATTATTAAGGCACCTCATCCCTGTTCCAATTTCCATGCAGTTCATTTTACAGTCACTCAAATTTTCAACCGTGCTTTTTTTTTTTTTTTTTTTTTTAATCACCGGACTGCTTAAAAGATTCAAACAGTTTTATAAATGAAAGGTAAGATTGTTTTGGACTGACATTCTTGCCAAAGGAAGAAAATCTGTAACTGTCAGGGAAATATGTTCAAAATTGATACAGCAGGTAAATTTAAAAAGCTGCCATAAGCATATATGTGATTATTAGGATGATAGTTAATGGGCAGGGAGGAAAGGTAGGGAACATAATGATATCAGAAAAGTATGAGAACTGGCTTGTTAGTATTTAATGAGGAAAATGGTTATGTTCCTCCAAAGTCCTATTATGCCACCTTTCAGTGACCCTAATTGATTGGCTGGGTTAGTTAATGAGGTACTGTGTGCTAGTAATTCTAAGCAAAGACCTCTCTTCTTATTTTATGATAGCACGGATTGATTGCAGAGTATTCACTGGAGACTGGCAGATGTTTCTGGATGTTTCGAATATTTCATTTTCTATCTGTGGTGCTGAGATATTGTTCTTGCCTAGAAAATTGACATTGAATGCTACTCTTAAGAGCAAATGGAGTGATGTCTTTAAAATTCTAACTTTAGGATAGCGGCACAACTCCACATTCAGTCTAAAGAGAAAAGCTTTTTAGAAAACATGCATTGACTAGAAATCCGAAACATGCACTAGGTGAGACTGAGAAAATATGGTGCAGAGCCTTTAAGAAAAATTAGCATGAGCTATTTCCAGCTCAAAAATTATAAAGCCGTAAATGACATATTTTTTAGGCAAAGGAAAAATAAAACAAAAACATGATGCTAAGCCTTGTCAAGAATTGGCAGTTTGTTCAAAAGTAAAAGCTAGTGGCTTGTTTGTTGATTAGGACACCCTCACAAAATGACCCTGTGGCAAATAACCCACTCAATCTCCGTTGACTATTTTCTCACTTTTAATTGACTTGAATTATCATAAAATCTGCATGGCTTAGTCCAGGCTACCATAACAAAATAACCACAGACTGGATGGCTTAAATAATGGAAATGCATTTCTCACAGTTCTGGGGGCTGGGAAGTCCAAGGTCAAGATGAAGCCCAAGAGTTTGCTTCCTGGCTTGCAGATGGCCACCTCATCTCTTTTCTCAAATCTGGGTCAATGAATCAGGTGATGGGGAGGGAAGAGGAAGCAAGTTTTCTAAGCTCTCCTCTTTTTAGAAGGGCACAAATCCCAGCATGAGGGCTCCACCCTCATGAGGTCATCTCACCCTGATTATCTCCAAATACCATCAGACTGGGAGTTAGTGCTTCAAACATAGGAATTTGGGGAGAATATGAACATTCAGTTGGTAATATCATGTATTTTCAAAAAGGTGGTTTTGTGGCCACCAAAGGGTCAGAATACTTGACTTTGAATTCTAACTGCATGGTTTGTTCTTGGTACAGTGCTTGTGGTAAATGAAATATTCAGAATGTACGTGCTAGTTTAAATCTATCAATAATACAAACTATACATTTGGAAAAGAAGAAAGTGGAAAGCTATTCGTGCTAGACATTGAGATGATACAGACTATACCAAATGTAAAGATTGGTTATAGACTTTATTCAGCCTCAGTGAAAACAAGCAACTTGCTTCAGTGGAAGCAAGGAACAGAAAGGTTAGTAGTTGCTCTACTCAAATTTTTTAAAAGTACTCAAATCAAATGGCTATTTCTAACAATTCATCATGCCAAAGTAGAATATGTATGTGTGTGTGTGTGTGTGTGTGTGTGTGTGTGTGTATCTTTTTGTATAATGTCATGTAGCACTACAGTAGATGAAATAATAATTTTGTTCCCCTTTATAACTACTTCAAAACCCTGTTATCAATCTACTTCTTTCCGCATCTTTGAAGTCATTTGCTGAGTTTATCCTTAACCTCGTAATTATACTTATAGTGAAACATGGTATTATAGCATTTACATGTAGGTATTACCAACCATTGCAGTGTTTCAAAAATACATAGGAAGATTCCTTTGTTTCTAAAAGTTTCAAAATACATCTTAGGATTGTACGTTATCTAAGCACCTGATGGAGAACAGCCTTCATGAGCAAGTAAGCAAGTGTAGAAACATCAAGACAGCCTAGGAACTCTGGCTCAGGTCCCAGTGTTAGTATCGCCTGGGAAAGCCTGCTGTGGGGACCTGTGTAAATACTGCTTGCTTTGCTAAGGTGAGGCAGGACAGCATTTGTGGGGCTTTACTCTTTTCAGTGCTTTTGGGGGGAGATGCAGCTCAATAGTTTTTCATCAGTCTGTCCCTAAGAAGTGAATATCGTCTTTCCTTAAAGCACTGTTCGAGGTAGAGATTTCTGCCAAATCATTAAAATCTATTCCTTCCAAGTCCAGCAGATTTGAGCTTGTCTCATTCTTTGGGTTCCCTTGGAGACAGATTCTGAGAGATTTCCAAGTAGGACTTTTATTGGTGAGGCTCTTAGAAACACCTGTGAATGAGGAGGGCAGTAAGCTTTACTAAAGCAAGGGGAGGCCACTACACAGGGAAACAGGAAGTAAAAAGCTAGGGTAGAGGTCAGGAGTAGGACCGCCTTTGAGGTGGTTGTAAGGTGTCAAAGAGGAGATATCCAGAAAGCATCTGTAAAGATAGGTTGGGAGTTCCAGGAAAAACTGGAAGATCCTAATTTGAGAAAAGGTGAAGGGAATTTTTAGGGAAAGCTTGAGGGAAAAATAAAAAGTCAAGGAGTGATTTGGAGGGCTAAGAGCTGACTAAAGAGAATGGAAGGGGGTCATCATAAATGGACAAGGAGACTCAAGAAAGGAGACTGCAGACTGGGGAGGTTCTATAACAGGAGTGGTAAAGGAGATAAAATGGTGTAGTCTGGTCACTAGAATTGGGATTTAAACATGTTTCTTTGAACGGAAGATTAAAAAGAAATTGTGACCTTATTAAAGGCATCTTGATACCGTCATGGTTAATGGAATTAGGATTCTCTGGAATAGAAAGTGAAGACATTAGGTAACGAATGTTTAACTTCAAGGGATTTGGTGCCCAGCAGAAAAAAATGCCTGCACATAGCATGAAGCAATGAGTATATTTGAAGAAAATACAATATTATATAGGCATATACACCAAATATAAAATAAAAAAAAGAGCTCTCTGAAGTTGGAAAAAAAGTGTATTCCCTTTAGTTTTGTATGATCTATATTTTATTTCTTTTCTCCTTCTCAGGAGGCTGGGGAACTGGATTACATTTGATTGTGTTTCATTTTTTGACTATCTGGACTGTTCACTTACTGCTCAGGGGGCAAAGGTAGAAAAACTTCATTTTAAAAAGCTCTTGTTGGAACAAACCAGGATCATTTTTTAATAGTAAGATTTGCTGAGAGGGACATATTATGTGATATCTTCCTCAAAATGTAACACCTGAATCTCTTGATGAGGAAACATGAGATAAACCCAAATTTAAAAAACATTCATAAAGTGACGGCCTCCACTCTTCAAAAATGTTGAGGTCAAAGAAGGTTGAAGAAATCGATCCAGATTAAAGAAAATTAAAGCAATGTGATAAGTATATATAATATATCATATAAGATTGGATTCTTTATAGGGAATAAGTATATGAGAGAATTGATGATTATTTGAATAGGGACTGTGGATTCAATAAGATTGTTGCACTGATGTCGAGATTTCTGATTTTGAGAATGGTAGTGTGTTTCGTAAAAGTCTTTGTTCTTAAGAAACACACAAGTATTTCAGGTTGAATAAGCACATCTCCAATGTACTCTCCATTGATTCAGAAAAATATTACAGATAGATGTTAGATAGATGGACAGATAGGTATAAAAATAGATGATAGATAATAGAGTGAAAGAATGATAAAATAAATTAAATTGGGGAAAATGTAAATAATGGATGAATCTGGGTAAAAAGTATATTAAAAAGTGTATTATTAGCTATTCTTGCAATTTTTGTGATTTTGAAATTATATTCAAAATAAAAGTTATAAAAAGTAATCTTAAAAAATAAAATACAACACTTTATTTCCAAAGCTAAATCTCCACATTGGGAATTTTTATTAAATCCACATGTACCAGTGGTACCAGGGTACTGTGGAACAAACACAAAAGCAGTTCTAGGGAGAAGACAAAATGGCTATTTTAAGTTGTAATGGGCACAGGGAGTTTTGAAATGAGTACATTTCAGGTGAACACTGCCTTTGCAGTCTGCTGAAACTGTCAGAAAGTAAGTTCATGAAACACGTTGTCAGAAAATTCATCCACATAAAAACTGTTCCAGCTAACAAAAAGATGAAACAATATCAGCTCACTGAGCTTTATGAACCCTAAAATTTATACGGATGCTATTTTCAAAGGAGGAACAGTCAGGCATGTTTTGTTTCCCTTGACTTTGTGGGTTTGGAAATTGACACTCTTCAACAGCACATTAATGGAGCCTAAAGGTTTGAAAAGAGCTAGCATAAAAAAAGACATTGAGAAAAGTATAAGGAAAGAGTGTTGAAAAGGATGGAAATCTCTGTCCAAATATGCGAAATTGATAGCTTTTCCAAAAATCAGTCTGAAAGTTTCTATTCTTCCAATGTACTCTGTCTCCTAAGTCTGTTGCAAAGGATCCTTGCTTGGTTTGGCCTTTTCCTTTCCTTTTCTTCTAACCCTGCTTTGGCACTAGCCACGATGGGGAAAAGGTACGTCTTCCAGGCATCGCTCATGTTTGCTGGTCTTCATGGAAGACTCTACTTTCTGGTCTATCATGTATTTTTATTCTCAAAGACTACAAAGAGACTGAGGCCACTTCACTTTTGAACTGGTAGCCCCAAGTAATAAGTACATTAATTTGTAAACAATCAGCTTCTTTTAAAGTTATAAGTTTTATGTGGCTATTTGACAAGAGAGTGGAAGCTTTTGCAAAAACATGGCTAAGCAAAATTCAGCAAAGATAGACCCTGAAACATTGTTGCCAATATTATCACCTTACTTTCTGTGAAACAAGCACATAAACACACACACACACACACACACACACACACACACACACACACACACTTTCTTTAACCATCTAATATCCTATAGACACCACTCCCATATTTTCCAAAAGATGCGGTCAGAGGCAGTACCATCTAACTTATGGCATAACCTTGACTATGTCCATATTAAGACAAACCAATGATTGTGAGTGACTTCAGTGTCCCTGGGAATGAGTGTGAGTGTAGAAGCATATTCAGTGACAAGTAAACTTTAAAAATATACCAGCTGTGATTTCATTCTTTGAGAAGATAGAATCAACACTAATGGCAGACGATAGTATGTGGTACATCAAAATATTCAATTCAGTAAATGAGGAAAATGTGGGAGATGCTGGTCTTCTTTATTGGCTTCTACACTTTAATAAAATATAAAGCCAGGGATTAAATTATTTGGTAGATTAGGATTTTAATTCTTTATCTAAAATATTCATACTTTTTTACATGAAAAAAATTGAAAGGTTGTATTTAAACATTTCTAAATCTTCTCCCTCCTAAAAATTCTATGATTATCTCATGCATTTAATAGCCTCATTGTCTTTATAAACTTAAAAGATTTTTTTCAAATGGGCACCTGGGTCAGTTAAGCATCTGCCTTCAGCGCAGGTCATCATCCTGGGGTCCTGGGATCAAGCCCCACATCGGGCTCCTTGCTCAGCAGAGAATCTTTCTACCTCTGCCCCTGCCCCTGCCCCTGCTCATGCTTTCTCTCTTCTTCTCCCTCTCTCTCAAATAAATAAAAAAATAAAATCCTTAAAAATAAATAAATAAAAAGATTTTTTCAAAGCTCCCAGCTGTGGGAAATGTTGCTTTATGCATCATAAAATTAGGTGGCACATTTTCATGTTTATTCTCTGGCTCGCGATACTTCATATCCAAACAAAAGATGTTACAAGTATAAGTAATAATTATCACTCAGGTTAAGAATATTTCAAAATAGTCTTCCCGCATTTATACTTTAATGAAAGTACTAATTTTACACTTTATTTCTTTGAAATCATCGTAGAAATTTCTCGTCTGAAACTGTTGGCTTCTAGGAAATTCAGCCTGCACTGTGATTTTGTGACATAAGGGAAAGAAATGTATATAAAGGTGCCTTAGGCTTGTTCCTCACTAGTCTTTCTATTACTTTCTCTAGGGAAGGCTGGCAGAATAAAATAGCCTTTTTTTCTTTGCCGAATTTATGCTGTTGAGTCACCCTTGTTTTGCAAAGGCTTTTTCTACCTTTAGTTTTTGGAGAAAGAAGTAGCTATGACTATCTTGTTATGAAAAGAATTTTACTTTTTCCAACATTTAAAAACGAAATCACTTACAAATGATTCGTGGTTCAACATTCACATTTTTCATTATTTGTGTCTATATTTTGCATCCAAATGCCAATCTACTCCTACTGATTTTACTGTTGATAGAAAGCAATGAGTGAAGAAGGTGTATCTGAAGGGGGCACAATCAAAAATCCATTTAATCATCTTTAGGTAGCTGCTTCTTCTGACCTAATAGAAAAATCAGCTTTGGGGTAAGAAAGGATGTAACTTTGTGATGCTACCACAACACACAGCTATTATTTTTGGATATAAAATTTACTAACTCTGAAAATCAGTAACAAGCCATGTATTCCCATTGTTATGTTAAATTTTCATGAAATTGCTGGGTTACTGACTGTAGAAATTATTGATTTTTACTCATAGAGCATGTAGGCCATAAAATATATTCAATCCCAAACTAAAATATTCATCATTTTGGAAGATTTGTTTGAAAGAATGAGAACGTAAGTCACTTGCCGTGGACTGGGGATGGTCGACTTTGTTTTGTTTGCTTGCTCACTTGTTTCTGAGACTGCCGCCGGATTCACTGCTGTGAATTTGAGTGCTAGTCATGGGAGGATGTTCTCCAATACATTTTTCAGAGGCCATTGGAAAGAATCACTAACATCACCCTTACCATCTTGTGTTCTCTGATTTTATGCCAGTTTGCTTGCCTTGATATTTCATTTCTGACCTGAACTGACATGCTGTATCATAGCCTTCTGTGGGGGGAAAAGATGATATTTTATGAATATATTGGATGAGGATTGAAAATTCAGAAATAATGATGAGTGCCCAGGGCAAAATCCTGAAGCCGCTGAGGTTCATTTTTAGCAACGACCCCCTTCTCCTTTCAATACCTCTTTCATACTTTTTGGTTTATTCTGTCCCAGATTTGATCAGCCCATATTCTCCTCCTGTACCTAAATTGAGACTCACAACGACTAGACCCACCTAGTCACCATTTTTTCACTAACATCAAAGCATTTCTTTTCTATACGCCATTAGTTCTTAGCCAGCTGTCATCTGGAGAGCAATCTGAGTAAATCATCTTTCAAAATCATCTAAAAATATTAATGACTAGCAATGCCTTCATCTTCCAGTGGTATTTGCATTTGGCATTTACCATCTAATTTCTCCCAGAAAAAGTAAGTCTGAATCCAAAGAAATTAATCATCAGGGATGTGGTCTCATCTAGAACTACAGGCTACCATATCTGGATCAGAAAACTTTTTTTTTTTTTTTCATTGTCTCAGTTACCTTACCTTAAACATGCCTGGGCAAGACCTAAATTACTGTTTCCAATGAGTTTCTTATCAACTGGACCTCCAGGTGGTTATAGCATTGCATGACTGGGAATTCTACATTTCATACACATACAGAAAGATGGCCCCGCAATGGATTAAATTAATTCATACATATTTTATTAAGTACAATTCTGTGCCAGAAACAGTGCTGGAATTTTTAAAATAAAGATATAAAAAAAAGCAAGCACCAAACAAAAAAAGGCTTCTAGACTAAGGGAATTCACAGTTGAAAGAAAGGGGAGGGGTAAAAGTAAGCAAGCTCAATGCATCATGCTGAGGTATATAAAGGAGAGAAAGGAACATTGTTGGTGCTTGGAGAGAACTGGTATTTGAATTATAATTAAAGAACACTAGGCAGAGTGTTTTCACAATTTGTTTGAGTGTTTGAGTGTTTGAAATATGTTTTCACAATTTGGATTTTGAAGATGTGTTACAAGAAGAACTAAATATGTGCAATTTGAAGGAATCAGTGTCATAGTCAACGTGGGCTGCTGTAACAAACATTGCTTTAAGAGAATACAATTATTTCTCATCGTTCTAGAGGCTGGAGTCTGAGATCAAGGTGCCAGCATGGTCAGGTCCTGGTAAAGTCCCTCTTCCTGGTTTGCAGGTAGACATCTTCTCATTGTATCTTCACATGTTAGAGAGAGCAGAAAGGAAGCAAGTGTTCTTGTCTCTTCTTGTAAGGGCACTAATTCCATTCATGAGGGCTCTGCCGTTAGGACCTAATTACCCCCCAAAGGCCTCATCTCTTAACACCATCCAGCTGGGGGTTGGAATTTCAATATATGAATCTGCAGGAGACATAATCATTCGGTCCATAACACTTAGTACCTGCCTTTAGGGGATGCTGTAATGTGCTGCCCAGATTTCGCTTCGTGAATAAGAATTTACTGCCCAGGTGCTGGGAATACTGTAACAAGTGACCTTCAGCTAAAGATGGCATGTTACAGCACAAATGATATCGGCATGTGCCGTGTTCATGGTTTAATCTTCTTGTGTATGCCTTTAGTTTTGTTAAAAAAAAAAAAAAAAAAAAAAAAAACAACTTAAAAAGGAAGAGACCAAAGAAAAATACCTTATGGAATAAGTAAGGCTAATTCATTATAGGAATAAAATGTGGGAATTTGATGATAGAGAAAGAGGATGTTTATTTTTTAAAAATCTGCAACAGCAACAACAAAAAAATCATGTTCCCCACAAGATTCATATTTTGAAGCCCTGTCTCACAATACCCAGAATGTGACTTTTTAGAGAGCCTTTAAAGAAATAACCTAGAGGGGCGCCTGGGTGGCTCAGTGGGTTAAGCCGCTGCCTTCGGCTCAGGTCATGATCTCAGGATCCTGGGATCGAGTCCCACATCGGGCTCTCTGGTCAGTGGAGAGCCTGCTTCCCTTCCTCTCTCTCTGCCTGCCTCTCTTGTGATTTCTCTCTGTCAAATAAATAAAATCTTTAAAAAACAAAAAAAAAAAAAACCTTGCTTTAAAGAAATAACCTAGAGTAAATGAGGTCACATGGGTGGGTCCTAATCCAGTCTGACTGGAGTCCTTAGAAGAAGAGGAAAAGGAAATTGAGATAAACCTTGAGACCACAGGGATGCTCTTGCACATGGGAAAGGCCATGGAAAGATACAAGGAGAAGGTGGCCATCAAGGAAAGGAGGAAGGCATCAGAAGCACCCAAATGGCCAACATCACGATCTTGGACTTCCAGCTTCCAAAACTGTGATTAAAAAAAAATCTGTTCTTTAACCCACTCAATCAATCATATTTTATATGGCAGTCCTCCCAAAATACAGAGTACAACCCCTCCTTTAGTAGCTTCTATCCAGTGTGGGTGATATGGGGACCATCCCAGGATCAGAGTTGTTTTATGACTGGATAATGGAGGAGAACACAAAAACAAGATTAATTCATGAAAGTGTTGACTCAGGGTCTGATTGCCAGTCACAAATGGATAACACCCCTCCAGCGTGACCTAAGGTTATTACACACATAATGTCATGGACAGTAGAGAAGGGCCTAGCCAGTTGCTCAAGGGTTTGGAAAAGGAAAGATTAGAAGATTGAGGACAAAAGGTTGTGATAGAGCATAAGAATGGATCCACAGGAGTGCAAAGATTTCCATATCCCATATTGACAATCACCCAAAAGCAACCATCATGCAAGAGGCAGGAGACAACAACTAGACAAGCAGACAAATCACATGACTATTTACAGCAACCATCTACCATCACAATTCCCCAGAAGGCAGTGTACATTTTAATCCACAACCATCATGTGATGATGTGCCCACATTAGGTAGAATTCATGTGTCCAGAAACCAAGGGGAAGAAATAGGTTGCCTTGCTTACTATCACTCTTGGTAAACCACTTGAATAAATTTATGCTTCCCATTCCCATAAATCTGAGTTTTGTGGTATTAGAAGTCCTGATTTCCAAAGGAAGCATGCTTCCACCGGGGACACAACAAGAGGCCCACTAAAATATTCTCTCTGGTGGCTGACAGCTCATTACTTGGAACCTCATTCCAAGAGGTTTGCTGGCAAAATAAGTAGTTACCACTGTGGTGATATAATGGAACAGATGATCAGAAGAAAATAAGGATGCTCTTAAAAATGGGGGTAGGGAAAATACATTTAGCAGCCCCTGATGACCTTGGGTGCCTATTGGCACTCCCTTGAGTAATGTTGACAATAAATTGACAAAAGCAGAAGCTCTTTCTTGAGAAAGGCTTGGCAACCAAGGGCTCAGGCTCCTCGCAGATGAAGGAAGAGGTCATGATAAAGGCAAGCCACTGAGAGAGGGGAGGTAGTACCTGAAGGTAGGAATCAGACATATTGGCTAAGGGGGTCAAATAGTTCCCTGATTTCCCCAAGGATGTTCTTTGACAAAATTTGAGGCCAAGAACACCCAAGCCACTGTATGATCTCATCATGTCTATTCCGTATATCTCTGATGTTTTTCAGTAGAGACTTCTACTTAAAGCATGAGAAACATGGTTTTTAGGTGAATGAGATCAAATCTATAGATATGTCTAAATCTGCTTATGCTGAGCTCTGCAAATAGCTACAAACTCTATTTTAACAAACTCCAGTTTGTTAAAGACTATGCTGGCAGAGTGTTTGATGGCATGACTGCCTTTTTGCTCTTTATCTCTGTTCCATTCTTGTTTTAGTAAACATAAATTACCAACTAAACTCATAGAAACTGAAGATCATTTAAAAAGTGAGACTGAGGGAGATATATATGTGTGTGTGTGTGTGTATGTGTGTGTGTGTATGTGTATATATATATATATATATATATGTGTATATATATATATATACACATACACACACACATAAGAAAAACAACAGAGAAAAATAAAGGCACAATTAAAAGGTTAGCCAGGAAAAAAAAAAAATCACTGGATAAAAATTTCACTTCTTGAAAGATAGTGTTTTTAGGTGACAGTGTTCCAAGCAAACAAATTTAGCATAAGTGTGGGATGCCTCAGGTATCAATAAAACAGAAACATAAAAGAGAGTATTTAAGCATAGCACGCATTGTGTTTTGCTTGTGTAAATAATGTAAGCTCGGTGAAGATAAACAGCAGAGAACTAACACCGCAGATTTTATAAATGTCTCTTTTAAACCATTTCTGCCGGTGCTGACAAGGACCAGAGGAAATGTGTGCTTGGAAACAAAAGGAATTGTGAAGTATGTGACCCAACTCATTACCCGTGCTACATCAAAATAACCCAATAGATAGGGAGGATTGTGGCTGCAATTCTGAGCAATAGTACTGGGGACAACTTTATGAAATTGCCGAAGTGCGACCTGCAACACTGAAGAGGAAATGTCACAGTAGATCAGAGTTCCACAGCCTAATGCTTCTCGTTTTCATCAACAATTGCGTTCCTAAAAGGAAAGCGACTGTCAGTCCTGCGGTTGTTAATTGCCAACCAATAACTAAGGAGATCACGTGTAATTAAGGAGAGACTACATCAGTCTGCTGATATCTGCGTCTGCTCTCTGGGGGTGGGGGGGCTGCTCCTGGGGCGTAGATTGTAAGACTTACTGCCAACAGGATGCATGACCCTCTCCTGCCTCTCCTGCTTCTCCCCTTCCTCTGCTGCTAGCATTTCGAACATCTTTCAGAGCCCCTCCCCGTCTCACCCTTTACATATCTGAGGTCACCTGCTGATGTAAATGCTCTCCCTGGACAATCTCATCTTATTCTCAGAGGTTCAGTTTCCACAGGCCCTAATCTCTATCTCTTATCTGACTTCATTTCTTAGCACAAGACCCAGATATTTAACCGCCTGCAGAAGATACAGCTAATGGAGAGTCTCACGGACAATCCAAAGGCTGCACATCTGAAATCAAACTCAGGACTTCTGATTTCTCTTCCAGCTTGTCTCCTAACTGGCCGTAGCTCACACAGGGCTTATTTCCATTAACAGTGTTCAATTCCTGAATTCTATTTCTACCATTTTCCTCCAGCCTTTCTCTTCTTTCTATACCAGCTATGTCTCTCCTCTGCCCAACCCTCCCCAGCTCTTATTTGGACCATGGAAGGGCACTTCAAGCATGTTACCCTCTCTGCGAATCTCCTCCCCGTCTACTCCATCAGGAACCTGCTGGTCCCCACGTACCCTACAGAAACATCCTTGATGCTTTGACATCACTACAGAATAAAGTCCAGAGCCAAAGCTGTGACTGCCAAGGCCCTTTATATTGGGGTCCAGCTGTGCATCTGATTGTAGCCATCTTTGTCAGGCTCCCAAATGTACCATGGACATCAGTGCCTGACTCAATTTTCTCTCTGCCTTCTGTCTTTCTTCTTCATCTGATGAAATCCTTAAATTAGAGTTTAGACCTTAAGTTACCACCTACTTCCATGAGGCCATGCTTCTGTGCATGCTCAAGTTATCCACATGTTCCTTTACCATAATGCTGTATCGTTTTGTATGCATGGTTAGCCTTTGTTGGGCTGTGATCTAAGCATGTTTATGATTCTTTTTTACTCACTTATTAGAAGAACAAAGATCATGTCTTATATTTGCATCTGCTCCACCACACTCAAAAAGACTATTATTTTCCAATTTTTAAAATTAAAAATCTATTTCAGTACTTTTTTCTAACAGACCCTGTCTCTGAAAATTTCTGATTGACCAAGACTTTTCCAATGTCCAGTTATCAGCTAATGTCATTTAATCTCCTTTCCCTGCTGCCCCACATCCATGCTCCCTCAACTGTTTTCTGTAACATATTCAGTTCAAATTCCCTGTTTTAAGTCATTTAAATGCATCCAAATACAGTCTACTCTTTGTGGTGCCTAATACCAGATGAAAAAAAATGTTAATTTCTTATCATTGCATCCATTAACACATTCTTTGGTAAATATGCATTTATGTGTCTATTGAAACTTTACAACCTGAAAAACATATTGATTTATGTGCATGTAATAGAAAATTATAGTAAAATTCAACATTTGTATTTTTTAAACTTTATGACGTGAAAGTTGTTTTGATTTGGTGTTCCTCTCCTGAAAATAGGCTTATTGTAAAAATTTATGTTTGTGGTTTTCAATCATGTCGTTTTCTGGGTGGGTCTATATTTTTATGTTCAATGTTTTAACATTCTCAAAAGAACAACTTTTCTTTGTTTTCTAATCACCATCATTTCCTATTATGAAATTGTTTTGTTTTATCATTCTTCTTAATGTTTAACATTAATAACTTTCATGTGATTTATATGCCACAGTTGAGATTAAATTTCCTATCTCTATCTATCTCTATGAATAATTATATTCAAAATAGTAACTCACAAAAAAGTCAGTACTAATTTAACTTCTAAAATTTTAAATACCTTGGGATGCCTGGGTGGCTCAGTCAGTTGAGCATCAGACTCTTGGTTTCTGCTCAGGTCATGATCTCAGGATCCTGAAATGGAGGCGGGTGGGCTCAGCAGGGAGTCTGCTTGAGATTCTCTCTCTCTCCCTCTGCCCCTCCCCAAATCGCATGCTTCCTCTCTCTGAAATAAGTAAATAAATCTTTAAAAAATAAAAATAAACTTCTAAATATCTTAAAACAATTCAGAATGTTCAGTTTTCTGTTTAGTGATGAACATGAAAGTACATTCTTATTTGTTAAAGTATTTTATATATACCTTTTTAAAAAAATTTTTTAAATTTTTTATTAACATATAATGTATTATTAGCCCCACGGGTACAGGTCTGTGAATCACCAGGTTTACACACTTCACAGAACTCACCACAGCACATACCCTCCCCCATGTCCATACCTCTCCCTCCCTCCTCCCCCCACCCCAACAACCGTCAGTTTGTTTTGTGAGATTAAGAGTCTCTTATGGTTTGTCTCCCTCCCGATCCCATCTTGTTTCATTTATTCCTTTCCTACCCCCCAAACCCCCCACATTGCCTCTCAACTTCCTCATATCAGGGTATATATACCTTTTAACCATGAAAATTTCTGAATGTATTTGTTTAGAAACAACACCAAAGTATAATATAAACTTTATAACAGTTTATGAAAAAAATATTAGTTCAAATAATGCATAAAACACCAGATGATTACAAGAATATTAAGATAGTACATATGTAACTCAGAATCATAGCCATTTAGTATAAAAAAGATTTATGACAAATTAATAACATTAAGACTATCAAGCCAAAAAGTCTCATCTTGCAGCATAATGATTTATTTATTAATTAATTTATTTTTTTTCCCTTTTTATTAATTTTTTCAGCGTAACAGTATTCATTCTTTTTGCACAACACCCAGTGCTCCATGCAAAACGTGCCCTCCCCATCACCCACCACCTGTTCCCCCAACCTCCCACCCCTGACCCTTCAAAACCCTCAGGTTGTTTTTCAGAGTCCATAGTCTCTTATGGTTCGCCTCCCCTCCCCAATGTCCATAGCCCGCTCCCCCTCTCCCAATCCCACCTCCCCCCAGCAACCCCCAGTTTGTTTTGTGAGATTAAGAGTCATTTATGGTTTGTCTCCCTCCCAATCCCATCTTGTTTCATATTTTTTTTTAAAGATTTTATTTATTCACTTGACAGAGAGAGACCACAAGTAGACAGAGAGGCAGGCAGAGAGAGAGAGAGAGGGAAGCAGGCTCCCTGACAAGCAGAGAGCCCGATGAGGGACTCGATCCCAGGACCCTGAGATCATGACCTGAGCCGAAGGCAGCGGCTTAACCCACCGAGCCACCCAGGCGCCCCGCAGCATAATGATTTAAATGTAAATAAATATAAAACATTAACTTTTATAAAATATGCAACCATTTCTAACTAGAACCAATGTCTCAAAGCAATTGCCTCATTTTAAATCATTATCCAATCATGTATGAATACATGCATAATTTGAGTTTTACAATTATCTTTTAATGGAAATAGTATCTTCATATTTAATTTCTTTTTCAATCTGCATATGCCCAAGGATAGCAGAATGCATTTGAAGAAATTCTACCTCAGGGAGAAGAGCTTCAACTTTATGACAACACAGGAAAAGGTTAATGTGGTATTCTGTGGTTAATTAAAGTAGAGTCCCCAGTAGCCTACTTCTTAATTAAAGGATTGTTCTAAATAGGACATTCATTTTATCTTCTTTTTAGTTATACCCAGTGGTCCCAGTTTGCCAGCCTGTGGGTTGGGGGATAGATTCTCATCATCTTGCATTCCATGTGCCTTGATGGTCAAGGAGAACTTACTCTTTATCTGCAATCAATGCCCTTCACCTGCAATCAAATGCTCATCCATCCCTATTAACTCACACGGACCTAGAACATGTTTGGGAATCAAGGTAGACATTTGTAAACACATCTATTGAAAGCTGGCTGGAAGCTTCTTGAAGGCATCGCTGTGTTTACTCATCTCTTTAACACCTCTGACCTTGAATACATGCATACACACACTTATGACTTATTTTAGACCCTTAACTCTCAATATCATAAATTGGGTGACATAAATTGGTTTATTCTCGTTATCTTGGCATACTTATTAATCAAACTCTCTTTCATTCTCAGAGATGACCTCATATGAACATTGTGATAGGCAGAATCACGTCCCTCAAAGACTCCCATGCTCTAACTCTTGGACTTTGTGAATATGTTCTCATACATGGCAAAGAGGTTTTGCAAATGCGATTAAGAACATGGACCTTGAGATGCAGATAATATTCTGGACTCACTCGGTGGGCCCAAATAATGAATCCTTTAAAACAGAAAATCTTCCTTGCATGAGTCAGAGAGATGGCAGAAAAAGGAGAAAAGTTTCCGAGGATGAGAGGGACTTGACCCATCTTTGCATTCTTTGAAGATGGAGAGCAGAAACAAAAGCCAAGGAATGTGGGCAGCCTTGAGAGGATAGAGATAGTTTTTGGCTCACAGGCAACAAAGAAAGGGGGCCTTCAGATCTACAACCTTAAGTAACTGAATTCTGCCAATAACCCAAATGAGCAAAGAAATGGATCTTCCCTTAGAGCCTCCCCCATAGGGACAGAAATGATGATACATTTGACTTTAGCCTGATGAGACTTGTCCTAATTTCTGATCTCAGAACTGTAAAGTTTAAGCTACTTCTTAAGTGTGTAGTAACATTCCAAGGTAGTATATTAGCTCGGGCTGGTATAAAAAATATCATGGACTCGGTGTCTTAAACAACAGAAACCCTCTCATAGTTCTAGAGGCTGCAAAGTCTAAGATCGAGGCAGCAGCAGATTTAGATATTTGCAAAAGCTCTCTTCTGGCTTACAGGTGAGCACATTTTACGGTGCCCCCCCCCCCCCCCCCATGGAGGAGAAAGCAAGCTCTGATGTTCTCTCTCTCTCTCTCTCTCTTAAGATTTTGTTTATTTATTTGACAGAGAGAGATCACAAGTAGGCAGAGAGGAGGGCAGAGGGAGAGGGGGAAGGAGGCTTCCTGCTGAGCAGAGAGCCCGATGCGGGGCTCGATCTCAGGACCCTGAGACCATGCATGACCTGAGCTGAAGGCAGAGGCTTAACCCATTGAGCCACCTAGGTGCCCCGTGATGTTCTCTTATAACAGTAGTAATCCAGGGTGCCTCAGTCAGCTAAGCATCTGCCTTCCGCTCAGGTCATGATCTCAGGATCCTGGGATCAAGTTCCACATCAAGCTCCCTGCTCAGCAGGGAGCTGCCTTCTCCGTCTCTCCCCTGCTTATGCTCTCTCTCTCTCTCTCTCAAATAAACAAAATCTTCACCAAAAAATAAAATAAAATAAAAAAGGCAGTAGTCCCGTCATGGGGACCCCTACCCTCATTATCTCATCTAAACCTTATTACTTCCCAAAGGCCCAATCTACAAATACCATCATATTAGAGTTTAGGACTTCAGGATATGAATTGGCATGGGGGTGGAGAGAGGCGACACACAGGCAGCAACAGAAAACCAACAGAGATATTAATTACAGGGTCACCCTTGTCAGGAAGTTATGTAAGAGCAGTGAGTGTGAAGCCTGCATAGTAGGAGCCCAAATTATAAACCCACTTCCACTCAGGAACCCGACCATGGGCAGAGAAGGTAGAGAAAAGCTGTTCCAACATCCTCTTAAGCATCTGTCACCGCATGGTCCAGGTCTTGAAAAAGAGAACGGGAGCATATATTTTGTATACAGCAAGGCATCAGGTGGTGCTGGTTTTATGTTATTAGAAGCTGAAATTTAATTTCTTCTCCCCAGATGAACCTGTTGACAGATTACATACGGAATGATAATGTTGCAGTTCTGAGAGTATCCTGATGCAGTTGAATGAATGAGTTATATGAAAGAAGCAAGCGGTTAAGTGTTTGAAAAAAGCTGCTTCAGCTCCTTTGGATTTCCACTGATGGAGTGCTGACTTCTGCAACTGCCTTTGCAGCTGCTGGGGGCTCAAGTGCTAGTTTGTCTTTTAATTTGACGTTCTAGAAATTAGTTACTTTCGTTTTAACCAGCTCACTTATTGTTAAGCAATAAAATTCATCTCTTCAGGGATCATTTTTCTCCCTAGGAAAAGAAGTACATGAGTAATATAAACACAGAGTTAGAAATTGAGCAGCAAATTCTCCTGCGGCGGTGAAGCCTACATGGTCCTGAAGGAAGCTTCTAGATTGTCCCGAGAGGTAGATCCTGTGCCAGTCAATGTGGGGATCGATGGGGGAGCGGCCTAAGTGCAGATGAGGAAAATTTTGAGGATGGAATGAAGGTATCAGAAAGTAAGGAAGTCTTGGGGCTCCGGAGTGGCTCAGTCCGCTGAGGGTCAGACTCTTGATTTTGGCTCAGATCATGATCTCAGGGTCAGGGGATGGAGCCCCACATAGGGTTCCAAGCTTGGGGGTGGAAAGTCTGCTGGAGATTTTCCCTCTCCCTCTACCCCTCCCTGCCTCTAAAATAAATAAATAAATAAATCTTAAAAACAAACACCACCCAAACAAACAAAAACAGAAAGAAAGTGAGGAAGCCTCCTGGATACGTTCAGTTTCTAGCACCAGGCTTGTCACAGTGTGGTCTAGACTAGCAGTTGCTGTCCTCTCCCCCCCCCCAGAAATGCACATTGCTGGACCCCCCTCCAACCAGATCCACAGAATTAAAAACTGTGGGCATGGGGTCCCTGAATCCACACTTTCACAAGCCCTCCTGCTCATTCTGCTGTGTGCTAATGTTTGAGGAAACAAAACAGCAAATCCCAATCACTTCCTAGATTATTCTCTCCTGAAGTTACCTTGTGAGGCGCCTTCAGGGATATAAACTACAGATCCACATAAGAGGTTGCTGCAGCTGGATGATTGTCCTTTCTGAGAACTATGTACTAACAGAGTTCTTACTATATGCCAAATGAGATTCTCAACCGGTGCTTAATAAATTCAGTCATAATTAGAATTGATAATATGGTAGCATTTTTAAGGGGTAGGAATCCAAAAGATACAAATTATAGCAATTTGATTTCCAATCATTCAACTTGTTTGGTTTTTTTTTTTAAGATTTATTCATTTGAGAGAGGGCAGGGGTGGGGTGTGAAGGACGGAGGGAGAGAGAAACTTAAGCAGACCCCAAGCTGAATGTGGAGCTTGGGGCTTCATCTCATGACTCTAAGATCAAGACCTGAGCCAAAACCAAGAATCAGTGGCTTAACTGACAGCGTCACCCAGGTGTCCCACATTCAATTTTTTTTTTTTATATTTGTGTTTCAGACTCGAATTCGTTTACTTGTATAGTAAGAAAATATTGTAGAGAAAAATTGTTCATAAAATAGAGATGAACAGATTCACATTCCTGTTCCCTTTCCGAAAGGTTAACATTTAAGCACAACAAAGATTGATCTATTTATCTATCATATATTTATTTACTTTTCTGATAAAAGTTTGACCTTCACCACTTTTACTCACAGCTACAGTAGTGTCCCAAGTAGCTAGAAGAGTATCTTGAAAATAAATATCCAAATAATAGAAAGCTAACGACTGTCACTCCTAAGAAAATTAGCGCTTGAAAATGACAAACCATACCTACTGTATTCTAGCAAAAAGGATGTAAATATTATCAGAAAATGTTAATGAAGAAATTAATAATTTAGACAGCATGGTATGCTTACTTAAAGTCTGTGTATAATTAAAAGGAGATTTTTAGAAAGAATTGAAGCAAATTGGGTCTATACAATTGTAGATTTTCAATAAAGTTTGCATCATTTGTTGAATGTACTTTAGATGGAGACATTGTTAATATGATGCCATTGTAAAGTATTAAGTCTAGCTTCAATATATACCTTAAATGATTACTGCCAATTCTCTTCACTGTGTGCACTTTGATAGATTTGACGATTTTAATTCTTATATCTAAGCAATGTTCCTATTAAATCTTAGAAATATTGTATGTAACTAAAAATAATGTCAGTGGCAAGTGAAAAGCTTAGAGGAATGACCCAGCTTCTGAAAACTGCCAAACTCCTAGTTGCAAAAGATGGGGAAAGTGGTTCCTAGTGTACTAATGAGAAGCTGGTTAATTTGGACTTCCCACATACACCATGGCATTGTAATACTCAGATTGGTATGCGACAATATTCACCATCGTCGAAAGAATTAATGGCTCAAGTGCCAACCATGAAATCAAGTCCAATTTGGATGACACTCCATGTACTCTCTCTCATATCTCTCTCTGTGGTATTATATAACAGATTACTAATAATACTCACACTTTTATTGTCAGTGCTAGGTAACCTCTCTGCTTTTACTATTAGCACCTAAGTTTCCATGATCATTCTGAATTTGTTTTTCTAGTATCTAGCAAAGTAATTAATATGTCATATATTCTATATAAATGGGGAATGGGAAAATAAATGCATATGTCTAACATATGCAAATATGATTAAGAAATAAAAGCAAATATAAGCCAATGGTTGTCTCAATCTTATACTAGCTGATAGAGAAGCATAGCTTATTGTTGACTTTTGTTATACTCAGGTCCAGAACTTTCCTCTATATTGTCTGTCATTTTATAATAGCACTAGTTTACTTTCTTCTTTTTTTAAAGACTTTATTTATTTACTTAAGAGAGAGAAAGAGTGCGAGAGAGAGAGAGAGACCATGAGAAGGGAGAGGGTCAGTGGGAGAAGCAGAGCCCAATGCGGGACTTGATCCCAAGACTCCAGGATCATAACCTGAGCTGAAGGCAGCTGCCTAACCAACTGCGCCACCCAGGCGCCCCTGAGGTACTTTCTTTATTAGGCATTTCTTTTTTCCTTGGCTCATAGTTTTATCTGTCTAAAAGAAAATGTGCATATGGATATGAAAATAATTTATTTTCATTCAGTGCTAAACTTATTCATCTGTAAAGATTTTTTGTTGCTTCTCACCTGGGGAAGGGAAACCAGTTTTTCTCTTCGTTCTCAAAGATACTGGATAGTCATGAACAAAAAGGAGTAAAATAACATGGGACCACTAACTCATTTTGTGACCCACGATCAAATAAATGCAATCCCTCCAGGCTTCTGTTTCATATCTGAAAAATAGAAATTTGCACTTAGACTCAGTCAGATTTCCCTTCTAGTTATGTGCCTGTATCTCTGGCCACTGTTAAGATGTCCCTACACAGTGTTCCCTGACACCTGGACTTTTCTGAGCTGGTTCTACCCCGGGTCACACAGTCCCTCCCAGAGCGTGTAATGGTGTCTACCAATTTGTCACTGTACCTCGTAGGGGGCTCTTGAATGACTTAAAGTCATAAATTGATACATTGTTAACTCCCGGCTATATCAAAACAGCTATTTCATTTTCATTTTCATTTTCAAAAGCTTCCTTGTAGGGTATTTTCAAAAAACTTCCAACATCGCTTTCTTTAGAGTTGGGATTACAGATGTGTGTATGAAATAGGAAGAGATTTTCCATATGTAAAAATTGCAAGAGCCACCTTGTATAGAAGCTGAATGGAGGAGAAATTTTTGTGGGAACAGATTTGATGTATCTCAGCTACAGGTCTGGATGCATTTTTTCTTTAAGATTTTATTTATTTATTTGATAGAGAGAGAGATCACAAGTAGGCAGAGAGGCAGGCAGAGACAGAGGGTAAGCAGGCTCCCTGCTGAGCCGAGAGCCCAATGCGGGGCTCGATCCCAGGACCCTGAGATCATGACCTGGGTTGAAGGCAGAGGCTTAACCCACTGAGCCACCCAGGCGCCCCTCTGGATGCATTTTATATGAGACTTTACATTTGCTGTTTACAGAACCAAATATGTTTCTCCAAACCTGAAAAAAAAAATCCAAAAAACAAGATAAATTTCCCTTTTAAAGTATGCATGGTGACAAAAATCTGGAAATATTTTTCTCTCTTTAAGTGTCCTTTAAGATATAAGCAAAGAAACGTGAAAGTAAATCCATGCCACAGTTTCTTTGAAGACAAAAGTTGCTTAGAATGCCTTTTAGCTATTTTAAATTAGGTATACAGGAACAGCTTTGTTAACCCCTTAGGCATTATGAGATCTGTTCTTTGCCAAAGGCTTTAAAGAAAGCTAAACTTCTGTATTGCTCTTTGCCTTTGCTTCTCACCAGAAAATACCTAACAACTATTTTTTTTCCTGGATGAAATGCTGTCTTAGACTCATCCTTAAGTCTCCATCAACATGCGTATTTTGGTTGCTACACAGAAGTAGAAAGAAAACAAGGTCATGACTATAGGTGTTATAGCCTCCATTTCCATGAAAGTTGCCTCCCTCCATTAAAAAAAAAAAAAAAAAATCCCCTTCACCTAGGAAAACAAATAGCAAGAACACAGGTTTACCTTCGGAGGTAGATTCAAATCTTATTTCTACCACCAACAAGATGTATGATCTTTGGCAAAATCTTTCATCTTTCTCAATCTTCACACGCTCAGTTGTAAGGGTGATATCGTAATGCCTCCCTTTCTGGGTTGATGTGACTTTTAAATGAAATCATGTGTGGTCTCCCTCTGGGGAAATGTCTGTCGTTGAAGACATTTGTCATTCCTCCCAACACTATTAGGTAATTAAGTTTTAATGGAATTACAAAGGAGATAAAACCTTACAGATATAGCCTGAGAATGACAGAGCATTATTTAAAAAAAGGGAGGGGGGCATGGTTTACTCCCCAAACGCAATTCTATTTGTGGAGAAGACAATGAGCATAGTCTTAGGAAGTTGTGGCACATGAACAAAGGGTCAAATGAAAGGGTCTAGCTGGGGGCACTTGGGTGGCTCAGTCAGTTAAGGGTCTGTCTGCCTTTGGCTCAGAGCACAATCCCAGAGTCCTGCGATGGAGCCCAGCATTGGGCTCCTTGCTCAGTGGGAGTCTGCTTCTCCCTCTCCCTCTACCTGTTGCTCCCCCTGCTTGTGCTTGCTCTGTGTCAAATATATAAATAAAATTTAAAAAAAAATAAAAAGGTCCATCTTCATAAAAAGTGAGTATGCGGTACATAAGGTAATAATCACTCTGGAGTACAAAATAATATACTGACAGCGCATGATATGTAACTCCTATTCCCTCAATCTCGCTGTTCTCTTCTCTTGAATCCAGACCCCTTTCCAGGAGAGCTTTCCTTGTAATATATGCCTTCCTGCACTGGTAATGATGTTGTGCCTGTGGAGTAGCAAAGTAAACCCTCTTTAAGAAAAAATACATATGTATTGCTTTGGAAAAATGATTCATCTATTTATCTTCCTATATTGATTTTTGCCAAAAATAGCCTTGTCATATCACAGAGAAGCATCTTATAAGCAGAAGTCAAAATGATTTCTACTTAAATCTTTCACTGTCACCTTGGGTTTATAAATGCTGACATTTCTAGCATATTTTTCAAATCCTTAAAAGCTGTTTTTATTTCATTTAATATACGTCTCAATGTTAAGACCTCGCTTTGACAAGATAAGCGTTGCCATCTATTCGTTTAGCTCAAAGCATGTTTCCAGGCTCCATTTCCTTTATGCATTAAAAGATCAGGAGGAAAGGCTTTAGCTTGTTCCTAATGCCTCTACAAGACTCTCCTTAACTTTGTGTTATCAGGCATTAACAGTTCCAGTTAGAGAAATCATTAGAATGTATTTTTAGGGACAGTCAAGTAATTGACCCGTGCCTCTCAGGGAGGGAGTGATGGGAAGAGCAAAACAAGATCCCTGGCAAAAGTAAGTGTTAAATAATTAACCAACAGAACAAGTCCTACTGCTTCTTGTCTCACTTTTCTGCTACTGACCAAGAACCCAGGGTTCTCATGTCCCCTCACTCAGGACTGAGACTGCCAAGTGATCTAAATCCTTCCACCCACAGGAGCCAAGCTAGGATGGACCTAACTATCATCTTGACATCTCACCATTTCCTAAAAGTCTTCCTCAGAATGCTAATTCAGCAAGACAGTAATCGGAATTAAGCAGAAAGCGACCACAGTCAGATTTCTTTGGGAAACACGCAGTTAACCAAAATTAAAGAGAAGCCCTTATTATAAGACTTCTCAGAGCATTTAATGCTCTAATGGGTAACATGGCTCTCCAAAAAAGAAATATAGTAATGTAGTTCACAGCTTGCATACTTGCAAGGAACACTTCACTGTTTTTCACGGAGTACACCATAGACTAATTGTCAGGAAATCTCTATCAATATGAAACATGAAATATTTAGAGATAAATTTCACAATATATGGGTAAGATCTCTGCCCAGAAAACTGTAAAACACTGATGAGAGAATTAAAGAAGGTAGATAAATAGAAATACACCAATTTAATGGGAAGACTCCACATTGTTAAGATGTCAGTTCTCCCCAAATATATTTATAGATTCGGTGCAATCCCAGTTAATATCACAGTGATCTGTATTGTATAAATGGATTTTAAAATTTACTTGAAAATGCAAATGACTTTAAGAAAAGAAAAATATTTCAAGGCTTAATATAAATTTTAAAAAATCAAGACATATACTCTTTGAGCAGTAATAAAATATATCTTGGAAAGATCCAAGATAATTCAACAGGAAAATTGTATTCTTTTCAATAAATGATTTTCCTATGGAAAAACTATGAACCTTGACCTTAACCTTCATAATATGCCTCAACATTAAATCAAAATAATCATAGGTATGGTATATTGTAAAAACAAACAATATATAAATTCTAGAAAGCAAAGGAAATCTTAACAACTTTGCAGTAAGTAATTATTTCTTAGATAAAACACAAACCAGAGGAGAAAAAAAATAAATTTAACCTTAAGAAAATTAAAAACTTTTACTCTTTGAAAGAAACAATTAATGAAATGGAAAAGCAACATAAATTGGAAGAACTATTTGAAATACATGTATCTGAATACTTGGAATACATATATCTGACATATATTTCATACCCGTATCTACAATGTACAAAGAACTTGTAATTCATTAAGAAGACAAATATCTGTTTATAAAATTGGTAAAAGAGTTGTACACTTTACAAAAAAAAATGTACACATGATCAACAAGCCTGTGCAGGGATTTTCCTTATCATATTTCATCAGGAAAATTCACAAAATGATAAGCTGTTACAGATCCGTTAGAATAGCTAAAATAGAAAAAAAAAAAAAAAGAACAGCTAATAATACAGTGTTGACAGGATGTGAAGGCACTAGAATTCTCAGACATTGCCCATGGAAATGTAAAATGATACAACCTGCTTTGAAAAACAATTTGGCATTTTCCTGTAAAGTTATTCAAACTCTTTTATCATTTAACCCCGCAAAGCCACACCTACATATTTAACCAAGATATCTTCAAACCTATATCCAAACAATACTTGTACTTGATTGCATCAATAATAACATCCCTGAACTGAAAACAACACAAATGTCCGTTATCAGGTAGATGAATAAACAAACAATGATATACCACCAGCCGTGAAAAGGAACAAGACATTGTTACCCTAAACAGCGTGAGAGAATTTAAAAATCTTTATGAAGGTGAAAGAAGGCAAAGAAAAAAAGATTACATATTAGATTTACATATTGCATGATTCCATTTATATTAAATTCTTGAGTATGTGAAATTAATCTGTAGTAATGAAAAGCATATCTGTGGTTTACTGGTTCTGGGATTGGAGATGTCGATTACAAAAATAAGGAGTGTGTCAGGGGTCGGGGTGAGGGTGGGGGCACCTGGGTGGTACCGTCGGTTAAGCTACTAACTCCTGCTTTCATTTCTGGTTGTGATCTCAGGGTCATGAGATCCAGCCCTGCACTGGGTTCCGCGCTGTCCAGTCTGCTGCTTAAGACCCTCCCTTCTCCCTCTGCCCCTCCCTTCTGTGATGTCTCTCCCCCCTCTCTAAAATAAATTAAAATCTTTAAAAAAGAAAAAAGGGGGGCGCCTGGGTGGCTCAGTGGGTTAAAGCCTCTGCCTTCGGCTCAGGTCATGATCTCAGGGTCCTGGGATCGAGCCCCGCATCGGGCTCTCTGCTCAGCGGGGAGCCTTCTTCCCTTCCTCTCTCTCTCTGCCTAGTTGTGATTTCTGTCTATCAAATAAATAAAATATTTAAAAAAAAAAAAGAAGAAAAAAGGGCATGAGGAAGGGTGATGAAAATGTTCTATACCTTGATTGTGGTGATGATTATATGGGTACAGACAATTGTCAAAACTCATTCAACTGGTTACTTACAGTGCATTTTATTGCTCATAAACTATGTCACAATAAAGCTGACTTTCAAAAAAAAAAAGATGAAGTAGGAAGAAGAGAAGAAAGAAAAGAAAAAAGGAGAAACTCAGGGCGCCTGGGGGGCTCAGTGGGTTAAGTGATTGCCTTTGGCTCAGGTCATGATCACAGGGGATCGAGCCCCACATCAGGCTCTCTGCTCGGCGGGGAGCCTGCTTCCCCCCCGCCCCCGCCTGCCTCTCTGCCTACTTGTGATCTCTGTCAAGTAAATAAATACAATCTTAAAAAAAAAAAAAAAAGAGGAGAAACTCATACTCGACCAAGCTTTATAATGGAGGAAAGCTACTTTTCTAGTACACTCAGAAGAGGAAGCCTGGCCCAGCTTTCTTGGTAGAGTCCTACTGAGGAAGGTTGCCAAGGCCAAGGTTTGTGGAGTATATTTAGTCAGATGAACCCGAGACAGTCACAGAAGCTCACATGGCCCAGCATGGCTTGGAAACAGTGGAGTTGTCTACCACATGGAGGGTGATGAGGGATTGGAAGAGGCCTTCAGCTCGCTGCACAGACAATTAATGTTACTCAGCATGGTGCAGAAGTAGCAGATAAACCCCTTGCTGAGTAGAGGACAACAAGGGTCTCTGACATGAATGAGAGGTGACTGTGTACAAGCAGAAGACAGATGTGATGGCTGTCATGAGAGTGGCTGCCCATGTGTACAGACACCCAGGGTCAAGTCCTCTCATAGCCAAAGCCTTAGATGACAGAGTCTCTCAGACCTTAGAACTCTGGAGAAAGGGAGTGGACACCCCACACTGCCACCTCACACAAGGGGTACAGGTACATGTAATAGAAACTGAGAAGAGTTAGAGAAAAATGAAGAAATTGCATCCCTCTAGAATCTGCAGTTTAAGCTGAGATTTGTACTTTGTATAGATCTGTGATCTCCAAAGGAATTTTTATTTGTAGGTAGGTTTTTCTTTTAACAAAGAGCATAATAGACGTCACCAGTGTTTCCAAAGTAATCCCCTTAGCTTAGTATTCTCATTTTTAAAAAGCCTTTGTACAATAAATAAACTGTGCTAGGCCTTAAAAATGTATTTTTATAGCAAAAAAGAAATCATCTTGGTCCTCCTCATTTCTCAACCCCAGCGTGGGTGCATCTCTCTCTCAAAATGATTATGTAGCCCAGTGGGCCTTGTGCCAACAAACTTTGGTTAAGCATAAAGATAATTCTTTTTTTTTTAAAGTAAGATTTATGGGTATAAAATAGAAGTGGTGTTTAACAGAGGCCAAAAGAATATGTTTCTTATGATTTTAAAATTTACTTTTAAATTTAATATGCTTATGAAATCTACAGAATGACAGATTTCCTAAAGTAGATGATGGGTTAGACCATAAGAACAAAATCCTTTCAAATTCTCTAATTCTGTAATCTATTTTGTTAGAGTGATGGTTATCCACAGGGGATGGAAGAGAGAGGGGTTGCCAGCAGCCAAGACTAGAGGCATCACCAGAAAGGTGACATGTTAGGATCAGTTGGGAAGGTTTTGTGTTTTTTTTTTAATTATCATTTCATGCATCCATCCCACATCTCAGGATTCTGATTCAATTACAGGGAGAGGGTGTAATTACTGAAAACTCACCCCATGAGGGTGAATTCTGTATGTGTCTTCTCCTCCCACACTTAATCCCCCCAACATCAGACTGAGAAGACCTGTGTTGGATAATTCAGCTTATGCATTAGAAGGCTGTCATGAAACAATGGGCAGGGTGGAGGGGAAAGGAACCAGCCTTTCGTGAGCACTATGTATGCTCCAGCTGCTGTATGGACAGCTGCTCTTTGCAGACGGGGGCTCAGGCAGGTGTGCAGCCGTGGCATCTCTGGAATCCCTTATGTTTAATTCCCACAAGGAAGAGTTGGGAAATTAGACAGATTTCTGTGATTCTAACGCATTAATGGTATGTTTTCCCCCGGAGCCCTGGAGGAGGGTATGATCATTCCTCCCATGGTCTCATGTTGCTCTGTGTTGTGTAATGGCATTAACATTCTGAATATGTCATGTCCTCTGACGGGCAGACCTGTGGGTACCTAGCTCAGAAAAACCCATCACAAGCAGAAGGGACCCATCGGCTGTTTACGAACTGAAATCAGGTATTACTCAGAAGACTTCTACTAATGGTTGCAAGACTACAGATCTGGGGAAATAACCAAGCAGTCCAGCATTTAGAAATACATTTATCAAGTATAATACTAAAACAGTAAAGGAGAGGGAGGTGATATTGTATGGTTCTTTAAGGTTTAATTTATATGCCTCCTATCTCCAAGTGACAAGTGTGGTCTATATATGTTTATATCTCTTAAGGGTAATTAATGTGTTCTGCTTTTGATGGCGAGGAGAAATAAGAGCTGCAAATTAGTCTCTATATTCCTACAGACTAGGAATTGCAAGCTGGCAGCACACCAGCCAAACATGGCTTGTAGACTCATGGCTTGTTTGCCCATTATTTTGTCTTTCTAAATGTAAATATGTTTCTAAAATTCCATCCATAAATATGTTTATATATATTGCTTTAGTGTAGGCATGACATTTTTAACATAGCTACATTAACCTTACCATATTTTAAAAAAACAGCAATAATTCCTTGATATCAAATATCTGGTCATTATCCCATAATGTTATAATTTTTAAAAATCAAGATCTACATAGGTTCACATGTTGCAATTGACTAATTCATACTTTAAATCTCTTTTAGTCTCTACATTCCCACTCCATCTTTTTTTTTTTCTTTCCTTGCAATTATTTGTTGAAGAAACTGTGTTGTTGGTCCTGTAGTTTTCTACAGGCTGGATGGTGCTGATTGCATCCCTGTGGTGTAGTTTAACGAGGTCCTGTGTTCTTTGTATCCTTGTAAATTGGGAGTTGGATCTAGAAGTTACATTGTGTTCACCTTCGGTTTATTCATTTATTTACTTTTATTTTTCACTGGACTGGTCCATTGGCAGTGATATATTCTTCCATCATTTCTCTTTGTGATGTTAACAGTTATTGATGTCTGAGGTCTAGATAGAGCAACATGCTTTAAAATTGGAGGTTTCACAGAAATATCTGAATGCATAACCTATTTGGAAAAAAAAACATATAATCCACTAAAAATTAGCATGAGCTAATTAGCAGCCACCTACTTTAGGTGAGGCATGTTCTTTGTACTCAACAGTCCCCACAAACCCACTCCTTAAGGGTCTGTACTTGGTTGGGCCACTCTCTTACTTCTATCACCTGCAAATCTCCTGGAGGGATGTCAGTTTGCAACACCTTGTGTAGAATTTTCCACTTTAATGAAAACTGAATAGACACTAGAAGGTTGTTTTCTTTCTCCTTAATTGAAGCATGTAAACAACGAGCACTTAGAATAGGTAAGGAAGAAATAAGGTATTGGAGGGGAACTATTTGTATAGGAAAAGGGAAGTAATTTTTGGTGGTAGAAGATAAAAAGCAATAAATATGAACAACTAGTAAATCAAACATATCATGTGTGGTTAAAGGATTTGTAGTTTGAATATATACTATGTCAGAATGACAACTCAAGGAGAACTTAGAAATCTCTGAAACATTTCTTTCAAAAAGACAGAAATATTGTATGTCCAGTCTGAAATCATGATAGGTTTAATTTACTCCAGTCTGGTAGTATCAAGGTATCATTTTCCAAATACAGTTTTACCCTGCCAGGGTTTAAATTATTTTAGTCTAACTAGATCGCTTCTTCATCTGTCTTTCTTTCCTCCTTTGGTTATGAATCCCTTACAAGTTAGACACCTTTTCATAGTAAGGTCTCTGGCTCACTTGTTTATAAAAATTTACAGTTCTTAAACTGTAAGCAATGTCCTAGAAAAGAAAGTGAAGTCAAGCTCATTAAAATCCATGAAAAGAATGAAAAGAAAAAATTATTCTGCAGCCTTGTTCACCTCAATGGTAAAAGAGTAAAAGCATTTTGAAATGGTAAAATCACTTTGCTCCTAAACCCATCTTCTTTAACATTATCTTGGTTTTTATTCTCCAATTCTGCATTGAATAATGAGGATCATTCTTTGAGCCTAACAGATGTTAAAATTGTATTTCTTCTCTTATAGGAAACTTTATATCTACACTCTCAGCATTTTGAGGAGAGAATGGAATTAAACCCAAGTGTCATTAACATAACATTCTATGTAGTATTCCAGGGACAGAAAGCTCATTAAGAGCATACGCAACAACTTTTCCAGTGATCCCTGGGGAGATTTCTGGAGGAATTATTTGTACTGCAAAGTAACCGTAGGAGCTCTGTGTTCATTTGTCAGTAAGGGCCATTAAACAAAACATACTCAGAAAAAGAAAGCAGAGGGAAAAAAATCTGAATAATACTATTTATTCTTAGACATTGCAGCCAGGCCCACCAGACATAGATTAGTTCACTAAATAAGCAATCATTAAGCATTTATTTTGTGTTAAAATATACAGGAAGTATGACAACTATTCTTGAAGAGCAAGCAGTCGATTGAGAGGGGCAGACTCAAAGAATGAGTTACAAAAGGTGTGGTACGTGTTCATACAAATATGGATAAGTTGTTGCTAGAACGCAGCGGGGGGGGAGATGGGGGAGGAATTATGTGCCTCAGGGAGTCAAACAAATTGTTACAAAAGGAGGAAATTTTGAAGAGGGACTTGACTTCCAAAATGAATGACAAGAAACACGCCAGGCAGCAAAGAGCAGAGAGAGAAAAGCCAGTGCCAAGGGGCAAAGAATACATTGATAACATGTCATCTATAACACTGTGTAAAATATAAGATTTTTTAATGTAAAATCAGATGAATGGTAGCTGGCAATGTTTAGGGGGCTCGATGATGTCAGAGTTGGCTTCTCAAATTCTATTGGTCCTCATACTTGTAATTTCAAAGTCACAAGATGGCTGCTATTGCTACTGAAGTCACATACGCATCCAAGGCAGGAAGAATAAAGGAGGAATTTTATCAGCAATGACTGTCTTTTTCTCTCATGAAAATAAAACCTTTGGCGGAAATGGCCAGCAGAGTTCACTTACATGGGGTTAGCAAGAAGCGTGCTAATATCACCAGCACTTGCAGCAATGAAGGCTGGGGTTGGATATATTTATTTATTTATTTATTTAAAAAGACTAATTTATTTATTTGAGAGAGAAAGATAATGTGAGTGCACTAAGGGGCATAGGGAGAGGGAGCGAATCTCAAGTAGATTCCTTGCTGAGCGGGGAGGAGTGACACGTGGAGCTTGACTTGGGGTTTGACCTGGGCTTCAATCTCAGGACCCTGAGATCATGACCTGAACCAAAACCAAGAGTTGATCACTCAACTGACTGAGCCACCCAGGTGCCCCTGGGGATGGGGACATTTAGCTGGCATTTGGCTTGAGTGTTCTCTTAGAAAAAAATAGTGCAAAAATGGATACTGGATAGGCACAGATTACAGTCTCTACTAGGTCTTCAAGAGGTGGAGAGAAAATAATGACAATCTAAAAGTCCATAGCCAATGGAAATATCTTTCTGGAGTTGGGGAGGAATAGGTAAAAGCGATCTTTCATGTGAGAATTTAGAAGAAAGAACAGGGAGTATTCTTGGAAAGGGACACAAGGAAGCCTTCCAAAATGTGATAAAATGCAAATAATAATACAAAACAAACAACTGGGAAACATGTGGGTAAATCTCCATAGATAGAGCTTACCTATATAAAATGATGATAACAACCAATTTGGTAAGGTTACAAATAGAAATAAACTGAAACACTAGACGATAACTTGCATGAGAGCTACAACTTCTAAAATTCCAATTGTCCTCAGATGGAAGATAACAATACTGGTTAATATTTTGTTGGTAAAGTATGCGTGTCAAATTGTAAGCATGGCAGTCAAATAAGAATTTATCGGCTTTCTTTTCAATCTTCCCTCTGCTTGCTTTGACAGGAGATGGATCAGAAACTTGTCAAGAAAAAAGGAACAAGGGGATAGACAAAGCCTCCTGAAGAGAGGGTGAGTACATATTCCTTTTCCAGCGGAGGGCAACCCACATCAGAGGGGAATGGGAGGAATCTTCTCTTTAAACGATGACTATTATGGCCATTAATATGCTGGACATTCTAATTTGTAAATCAAGACTATATTTTTTGTGGTTCAATTTCTGAGTGGATTAGAACACATGTCAGTCCTCCCCTCTTACTTAATTATTTTTGCTGGTTTTGTTTAAATTTAAAGTAACTATTAGGCATCATATTACCTAAGAATTATCAGAGAAGTCATGGATTACCTGCATTTTTACCTTGGGACAGGGGTGAACTTGCCTCAGTGAATCCTTTTTTAATGAGTAGCAGGAGACAAATATGAAGCTGCTTTCTGATTACAACTTATGAATCCCACTTATTCAATGACCCATTACATTCATACATTAAAAGCTTAAGGGTAAGGACCAGAAAAAAAAAAAAAAACAAAAAAAAAAAAAAAAAAAAAAAAACAGAAATAGAACATGTAACTTTCAAATCAATGGAGGAGAAAAAAATTGAAAAGATTCAAATTAATCATTGAGAAAGTAGGGGAAATTTGCACAGCACACTCTTGGGTCAGGAATATACCAAGAAGATAACAAAACAACAAAGAGAAAGCAAACTACATTGTTAAGGTAAGTAATTCCAGCTGCTCTGTCTGTCCACTCCAAAATGCCAGTGACTTAAGCAATTAAATTCTTAGTCATAATAAATACGAAACAGGTGTTGCTGGTCAGATAGCTTATCTCTACACAATGACTAAGAGATCCAGGATTCTTCTATCTTTTGGTTGCCGTCTATCTCCCAGGGCCTGAAGCTCAGGTAGAGAGTGTTTGATTTATCTATTGCTGTAGAATAAATCATCCCTTGATTTGGAAGCTTAGAGAAGTGGCATTGACTACTTTGGAGCATCTGAAGTTCAGGAATCCATGCATAGCTTAGTGGCGTCCTCTACCTCAGGACCACCCACAAGGCTACCATCAGGGTTTTGACTGGGGTTGCTTTCATCTCAAGGCTCAACGTGGGAAGGAACAACTTTAAGCTCATTCACTTATGGTTGATAGAATATGAGTCTGTGTAATTTCCTGGGTAGTAAGACCTTGTTTCCTCTTGGCTGTTGACTGGTGGTCATCCTCAGTTTCTTACAATGTGGGCCTCTCACAACAGAACAGCTTTATGATATTGAACAGTGAGAATGCCTACTCTTGATTCCAGAGTCCACACTGTTGCTCTCTCCCAAGGCTCTTCATGATGCTGGACCACCAAGAGAGACGCCATCTCTCCCACTGATCAGTGAGTGTGCAGTCACAGAACTTCTGCAACAGGTACTAGTTCCAGAGTAATACCACCTGTGGTGTAATCAGGAAACAGCCAAAGCAGGCAATGGTCGACCAAAGCATCAAGTGGCTACAATGATGGTCATGTCTCTCTAGCTTAATAGAGGTCTCACGTCTTTTCTGTACTCCACAGAACTCAGTTCATAAGGCTGACAGAGATTAAATTACTTCTAAGTCCTTAGCAATGAGGGCATCTCAAACATAGATTTTTTTTTTCATTAGCTTTCTAATCCAAGAAAGCATATAAGCAGGCATTGGACATGGGCATTTAGAAGGACAGTCTTCATAGCCAACATTCTTCTTATCCACTCAGTCACCTCTTTTGTTTTTTATTTATTTTTAATTTTGTAAACATTTTATATGAGGATAGTTGACACATATGTTACATATGTTACACATATGAGTGTTTAGGTGGACAAATTGTATCTCATTTTTGATTGAAGCTAGCCTTTTCCATGTGTCTATAGAATTCTGAATCTAGTTGTAGCCCTAATTTCTGAAGTTTTATTTATTCAATCTGTGGTGTTTTGTTTTGTTTTGTTTTGCCTTCAGAGTTTTCTCTCGATTATGCTTTTATTCCACACAGGAATTTCAGGTGGCTTTTGATGTATAGTTTCAATTTTGCTTTGTCGCAGATGGAAGTCTTTTTTTGATTTCTTCACAATGTCACAATATAGAGATGGGAATGGGTTTCCTTAAGCAAAAAGAAGATTTAGAAAGTCACAGCCAGGACAAAAATATGCATGATCCCTCAGTCTCCCCATCGTCTCTGAGAGAGAGGCTTGCCACCGTTATAACTTCTGAGGGACGAAGTACGGGTTCTGAGTAGGGCTTCTGACACAAAGTATGGGTTCTAAAGAAGGGAGTCATGTCAACGAGGGAAGAGGCAGGATATCTGGCATCAGGCAAACTATTCCTAAGAGTTGCCAGCTGCTCTGTTTCTGGAGACTTTGCATTCCTTGGCATTACCAGTCACCTTCTGCCAGGTGAAAGGTACTGATGGAGGAAGCTGGTCCTCCTGTAGGAAATGGAGTTGCTTGGATTTGGCTGCCCTGCTGTAGAGAAAGGACAGCCTCAGTCCCAGGCAGCTCATTGTCCAATAACCCTGCATGAACTCACAAGTTCATAGTCAGATAATTCTATTTAGTGCCACACTTCCCTTCCTTTCTCCTCTATCACATGGCAGGAATAATAAACATCCAAATTAAGAAAAATTTTTAAATTTTTATTAAATTTATTAATTTTATTAAATTTATTAAAGAAAAATATTTTCTAAGGAGACCCAACTTGACCAAGTAGGAGACATTGAATGTGTTTTGCTCTTATTTGTTTGTTTTGAGAGCTGCCCCCAAAATGGTGTTGGGTGATAAGTTTTTAAAGAAATCCTCATTTAAGCACTCAATAAACATTTACAGAGCACAACACTCACAGGGAGACACTCATCTTTAAAGCGCTGGTTTTCCACAGTGGCAATGGATAAATATAAAGAGGACCCCAAACTTCCGGTAGGCAAATTAGAATTACCTGTGAGGTTTTTTCAAACTCTATAGGTTTTCCTCCTTCTGACAAACCTCAATAAAAAGGCTCAGCTCTGTGTTTGAAAGCCCTGCACCAATGAACAACTTTTATTGTAAGGATTCTACAGTATGCCTCGTGGAGTTAGGGCAGAGAAAAAGTGCAGAACTACTTTAAGAAGACTATTCCTGAATGTGACCTAAAGAATAATTAACCCCTCCAAAAGAACCGAAAGCAGCAAATGCTCGAAGTTTTGGTATAGTCTAGGTATATTTTGGTATAGTCTAGGGATAAAATAAAACAAAAAGTTTTATTGTATTATTTCCCCACATAAATATAGTTTTCTCCCATGCTTCTCTCTTTCTTACAACTAGAGGTACATGAAGGAATGGGATGCATTCCCTCAATCTATCCAACTTCATGTAAGCAAATGGGCTTCTAATGCCCTTCCCATGTGTGACTTCAGAGAAGCCAATCTAACCCGGAAATACAACTATCATAAAGTTGGCACCCCAAAGTTTCATGCTTTCCCCCAGGTACAAACATGAGATATCAGAACAATGGGATATTTTCCAAATAATTCCAAAATCTTATTTAAATCATGCGAGATAGGATATCTGTAGGCATGTTTTACAAAGTCATATTACTTGTTTACCCTCAAAAAAAATTTTTTTTAAGTCTGCACTAAATTGTTAATTGTTAGTCTGTACAGCTTGATAATTTGTCCTTTGTGAGTCATCCGAAGCTTTATAGAGTTAAGAAAAGCCAGGAAAAGCTACATATTCATCCAGATGACTGCGGTGTGTAAATCACATCCTGGGAGCGAATTAAGTATGTTGAACAGAGCATTAACTCCTTCTGGCCACAAGGGGGTCATTGAGGAAATTACTGCTCCAGCATAGATTAGAGCACCACTGGGGCAAAAAAAAATTAGAATATTTCCCCAATTTATAAAACTGACTGCCTGATGGTGATTTATACAGTTGTTGCTAATTTACATTTTTCAATGTTCTGTTAGACTGTACGTGCTTGCTAGTTTTTCACTTCATTTTGCTTTTAAGGAAAGCTTAAGCTTGTAGTGTCCAGTCCAAACCTGCTTAAACTGGTTGTGGACAAATGTTAATTCTTCCAGGTAGTCACAGATGTTACTCAAATTAAAAAAAAAAAAAAAATCCTTTGGTCAAATACATTAGGTAAAGACAATGTTACAAAAAGTTAAGCAACTCTTTTTAATAAACAAGTTTGCACTCTTTAGTAGATCCAATGAATTGTGAACTTCCAGAGATGAAATGTAAAACAGGATTTCTCAAACACTGATGACCAAGTTATTTTTATTTTATTAAAAAATACTCTAGCATCTTAGAAAGCTTATTTCATAGAAAACAGCTTGTTGAAAACAGCTGTCTATTATACAATTTTGGTATTTTCAAATCATTTTCCATTTACAAAACATGGTCACAGAGTGTCACAGCAGCCTGAGAGCAAAGGCCGCACCCCTGTTTTCATCTCCGTTCACAGACAGAGATAAAAACCTAACACATTTAATGACTACAAAACCCAAACAAACAGGTATGAAAAATGGAACGATAGTCTCCTAGTTCCTAAGATTCTTAAGATATATTGTTAACATATTTTTCAATATTTGCCTTATATAATTATCATCATTATTTTTTAAATTATGTAAGACAGAATATAGAATAACTCATTTATGTATCTTGAGATTCTATCTCAATTGCTATTTAAGAAGTTTAAATATGGCCAAGATCATGTCCTTTAAGACTAAAAGACTAAAAAGCTGTGAATTTAAAAGTCATGATCTTGAACATGATGGAACCTTTTAATACAGGAATTAAAATAGAATCTAAAAATATACATATGTAATTATTGATGTCTTAGTATAATATAATCATAAGAGAATACTGATAGAAATTATATCAGGCAATCATTTAAACCATAAAAAGAAAGAAGCTTAGAAAAACATGTATTTGAGAGAATATAAGTAATTGAACTGGAAAGAATTCAAATAAAAAAGGGCAACTGTAAAAAAAAACAACTAGAAGAATAAACTGTTACCCTTTTGTCAACAAGTGTCCATTAAGTGATAATTATTTCCTTAAAAAAAGTGATTCTGTAGTGCTTTTCTTACCCACTACATCAGTTATTGAAGGAATAAAAGATTCATCCCAGGCTTTCCTGGCTTCTTGGACCTTTCAGTTTTATAGAGAAATGATGCCCGTATGTAAATGATGAAAAAATAAGAAAAAATAAGCTGTCACAAGAAATCATAAGAAAAAAAAAATGTGCCGTGTGATTCTGGAAATGATGGCGCCTGAGTTCAGTCACTGGAATAGGAGGGAAGTCGAACTTGAGCGAAGTGTTATCACTGGTCAGACATGAAAAATGAAGAGATAGAGGTGGTGGCTTGATTCTCAAGATGCTTGTTACTATCTGGAAGATGTATCTAAATCAGATGAGAGGAAGATGTCAAGTGAGGTTGGGTTAAAAGTCTTTGAATTAAAGTGACACGTGTAATGGATTTATAGTTGAAAGAACTATGGGATTGCTTCCAGGTCGAGTGGCCAGAGAACGCGTCACAGATGAGCTCAGTCATAGTATTTGAACTTAGCTTTGAGGAACTCACTGAATAGTGGTAATGGGAGAAGCTATTATAGATTGTTATTAGTCATTAGTCATTAGTCAATTGGCATTTAGTCATTCAATAAATATTTTTGAGTATCTACTAAGTCCCTTCACTGTTTAATCATAAAAATATTGAAATGTATAAGACACAATTTCTTCCCTCCAAGAATTAATGGAATATTGGAAGAGACAGAGCCACAAATACACATGTGTTTAAAGGAATATAAATAATTAAACAGGAAAGAATTCAAGCTGTGAAAGATTAGAATAGCAAATTGTGCCAGACTTCATATTCCTTGCTAGAAAGTTTAGAGTATAGGCTCTGAGAGGCCACTGAAAGTTTCTGAATAGAAAATCCTGGTATACCTAGCAAAAACCTTCCTTTTTCTTCCTTAATCTATTCGGTTGAATAGCTATCGTTCAGGTAATTATTCTTCCTACACACTTCATAGATAAGTAATACATGTTCTCTGTTATCAAAGTGTTTATTCTACACTAAGGAATTCACTGCACACACACACAGCAAAATCCATAAGGAAGTTGAATATAGGTGAGTTTATACTGATCTGAGACCAGGAAAAATAATATGAAAAAAAATAGAGCTTGAGAAAATCGTCACATTTCAAGTCATACATGAATTGAGTAAAGAAAGAATCCCAAGCTGAATTTATTACCAAAGTCAGGGTATAAAGAAAGGAAAACCTAGAGTAAGTTCATGGAAGGGAGCAGCAGGAGATAAGACCACCCAAGGAAACTGGACCATTGGAAAGGGCTTTGGATTTCAGAGTAACTTTGTACTTCATTGCAGAGCAACAGAGAGCCATCACAGTCACTGAAGTTTTACAATTAGAAAAGAGATACTAGGGCACCTGGGTGGCTCAGTTGTTAATCGTCTGCCTTCTGCTCTGGTCACAGTCCCAGGGTCCTGGGATTAAGCCCTGCATCGGGCTCCCTGCTCAGTGGGAAGCCTGCTTCTCCCTCTCCTACTTCTCCTGCTTGTGTTCCCTCTCTGGCTGTCTCTCTCTGTCAAATAAATAAATAAAATCTTAAAAAAAAGAGAGAGAGAGAGAGAGAGAGAGAGATACTGTCAGTGGGTTTAAGAAGATTAACAACTTCTTAAAAGGGTTGCTATGAGGAATAAATGATTTAATACATATAAAGAGGTTAGAATACTGCTCAGCATGTCAGTATTTCAAATTTTTTATCATTGGAGATATTTTTCTAAGTTTGCTTTTGCTATTTTTTTCTTCAAATTTGAATTTCATTTGTATGTAGCACAAGTCCATTTGTTTATAGAAATACTGTATCTGTCTCTATAGTCTTGACACTTTATCTTTTTATAGTTACTTATTGTTTAGGACTTCTGGATTTCTGACTTAGTTACGAAGAATTCTCCTTCCCAAGATTTTGTAAGTAGAGTCTCAGGTTTTTGTTTTTTTTTTTTTTTTTTTTCTGTTTCTAAAGATATTTTGTTATTGTTTTATATTTTACATTTAAATTTTTTACTGTGATGAGGGGGGACACCTGGGTGGTTCAGTCGGTAAGCCTCTGCCTTCAGCTCAGGTCATGATCTCAGGGTCCTGGGATTGAGCCCCGAATTGGCTCCCTGCTCAGCAGGGAGTCTGCTTCTTCCTCTCTCTCTGCCCCTCCCCCTGCTTGTGCTCTCTCTCTGTCTTTCAAATAAATAAAGAAATAAAATTTTTAAAAATAAGTAAATTTTTTTAAAAAAATGTGATAGGGAACTATATTTTTTTACCATAGGAAGATGGAGTTGTGTCAGTACCGTTATTACATAATCTGTTTTATTCTGAGTCCCTGTAACACTATTTTCATGTTACCTTCACAGAGAGAATACCTTGAATTATCTATTCTGTTGATGTAATATCCATTCTTAGGCTAATTTGATATTGATTTCCTTACAGTAGATTCATAGTTATTTCAAATATCTCCTAATGAAAGTCCTTTTTACTATTTTTTTAAACAATTTCCTTCACTATAATGGAGCATTTCTCCTTTTATAGGGATTTTAAAATAGTTTTGTCCAATTCCAGAAAGAATCATTATGGGGGGATTCTAATTGAAATTGCATTAAACTTATCAATTAATTTTGGGAAAAATAACATACTCTTAAGATTAATTCTTCCACTCCGAGTAGATCTATATCTGTCTAGTTCTCTCACAGCTTGTTTATTTGCTTCCAAATCATTATGTATCACTATGTTTTCTTATGAGTCCTGTTAACTTGTGAATAATTTTTTTTTTAATTTTCAAATTTCCATTTTCAGATACTTTATAGTTAGTCTGGATAACATGCACTGATACTGGCAAGTGTGTAATATAATATTACTTATTAATTAGGCTGGGCTTAGCTGAATGGTTCTCCCGCCGAGCTCAGCTGTGATCATACAATGACAGCATCAGCGAGGTGTCTCTACCTTAGGATGCTGGCTTATCAAAATGTCTTATTAATTATCAACTTCTGGTGTGCCCTTTTGCCTGTTTGTTTTAAACTAGCTGTATCTGGAGATGCAAACATATCATCAGAAAAACAAACCTTCTCTCTTCTTTTACAATGCTTATTTGAATTTTTAATTTCTGCCACACTGAATTCACTGATAACTCCAAGATAACGTTAAGGAATAATGGTGTTAGAGCCCATCCCTTTCTGCACCCTGATTCTGGTCACATGCTTCTAGTGTTACATTATCCAAAATAATACCTGTGGTTGGTATAATAAATAATAAAATACCATACCATGGTCTCTATTTCTGAAGCAAACAATTATGGCTAATTTTCAGGAGAGAAATTCTTAAGTTTGTTCTTCAAATTTTAAGAGAAGGAAATACACATTTCTAAAAAGAGACTTGAGAAAAATCCCAATATATGAGTCCCAAGTCCAGTCATTAGCTCTAGGACATTTTTTGTATTCCTAAAAAAATCCTACCTTGATTCATATGCCATCCCATAGGCCGCACCAATCCTGCAAGTGGCTTCCTTCTGGCCTGGCAGGCCACATTTTCAATACAGGCCCAGTGTGTGACCTCTGCCACATAAGCTAAAACACCCAGAAAACACCTGCCCTTTTTAACTAAGGTAGATAAAGGGGAGATCATTTTAAGAAGAGGATGCATCCCACTCTTCTAATATCCCTGCCTTTTTAAATAATACAGGCAATAACTCAGTTAACTAAAATGAGAAAGTAGTCCTCATTCTTCTAATTTTCCTAGAGGTTCAAGAACTCCATAATTAGCAACTGCTATTAGAAGTTGATGGAGGGTAGTTCCTTCTTTACCCATCACCTCCTCCTTGATGTCCTAGGACACCATCATTCTCTCCTCCTCCCACCTTCCAGTAATCTCCATCCAAACCCTAACAGATCCTGGCTATTTATTCTAAGCATTCCTGGCCCAAGATAAAAATCTCCAGGCTAGAGGCACCTGGGTGGTTCAGTCGTTAAGCATCTGCCTTCAGCTCAGGTCATGATTCCAGGATCCTGGGATGGAGCCCCATATCCAGCTCCCTGCTCAGTGGGAAGCCTGCTTCTCCCTCTCCCACTCCCCCTGCTTGTGATCCCCCTCTCGCTGTGTCTCTCTCTGTCAAATAAATAAATAAAATCTTTAAGAAAAAAAAAATCTCCAAGCTATCCAACTCACCCTCTGTGCTTGATTTTTTTTTAAGACTTATTTAATTATTTTAGAGAAGGGAGGGAGGGCCACTGAGAGAGGGAGAGGAGTCTTTTTTTTTTTTAATTATTTTATTTATTTGACAGACAGAGATCACAAGTAGGCAGAGAGGCAGGCAGAGAGAGAGAGGAAGAAGCAGGCTCCCCACGGAGCAGAGAACCCGATGGGGGGCTCGATCCCAGGACCCTGGGATCACGACTGGAGCCGAAGGCAGAAGCTTTAACCCACTGAGCCACCCAGGCGCCCCTAGGGAAAGGAGTCTTAAGCAGACTCCACACTGAGTGCAGAGCCCAGTCTCATGGCCCTGAGATCACACCTGAGCTGAAACAAAGTCAGACACTTAACCAACTGAGCCGCCCAGGTGCCCCTCACCCTCCATGCTTTAAAGCGCTTACCATGTGGTTAACTGCAAAAAAAAGGCCAAGGCTTCCCTTCCTTGTACTCGTGCCTGTTGGTAGTGCTCACCCATGCTGCTTGAGCTCTCTTTAGTGATTTGCCTTGGAAACAGAGAATTAGCAAATATGATCAAAAGGAAGGTTCAGAAAGCCTGTGCACAGGGGTTTCCTCTTATGCCCCGAGCCACCGTGGCACCAAGCCCAAGTTAGTCTGCTGGAGGCAGAGTCCAGTCACCTCTGACACCCCAGCTCATAGCCAGGTGCATCCCAGATGCAGGGGGACCTAGTGACTGCAGTCACATGTGTGAGCCCCGCTGATTCCAGCAGAAAAACCAGTCATATAAGCCCCCCCTAACTTGCCAACACACAGAATCATAAAATAAAGACATGGTTATTGCTTTAAGCTTCTAAGTTTTGGTGTGGTTTTTGCACAGTGATATCTAGCTGATAAGCAGCACTGTTAATCCAGCTGGCAAATGGGGCCCTAGAGCCAGCAGGGAGAAGACCTCTACACAATCTCTTACAAAATAGGGCAGAGATGCTCCAAAGGATATGGGCACAGATTTGGAGGCAGTGCAGAAGGATGTTGCCTGCATCTTGCTGCCACCACAGCGCACGTTTTGCCAATGGGGTGGTTGGTTAGGGTTCCTAGAGACTGCTGTATATTATTAGGCAGAGGAGAGAGAATTAGCATGGGCACTGCCTATGGCAAAGAACAGAGCAAGGCACAGTGGGAAAAGGAAATAAATGCAAAAAGTAGGGCTCAGACAGAGGCATTGAAAGACCCAGAAGGCATACCGGGGAAAGAAGGTGTGAGAAAACATTGCAGACAAATCTCTAAGGCCAGTATTTGTCTAGATTTTCTCTTTCAGTATCAGTCTGCAAGTGAATACATTTACTTACGATGCTAAAAGATTTATACCTTTGAATTCTTAGGTGCTTCAGAAGGGGAATGAGTAAACATTATTTTTTCAGGAAGCTTGTACAGTCTCAGATGATATAGACTCGTACTTACTAGAACAAACTCTAACGCTATTTTTTTTTTTTTAACCTTAAGACCCTGCTTGCTCAGCACTTCAAAGATGTCAGGGCCAATATTTCTACTGTTGACTTGGCAATGCCTCATGGTCATGGTGTTGTGGCCACAGCTTCAGCCATCACTTCTACCATCACTTCTTCATTCAAAGCTGAGAGAAGGGAAACAGTCTTTCTAAGTGAGTACATTTAGTAAATTGAGGTCATTTGGGAAACATTTAAAGGAAAGCAAAAGTTTTCCCAGACCTTTCACTCTCCAACTTTCTTTTATGTTTATTGGCCAAAATTAGGTCATATTGCCAGCCCTAGCTACAAAGAAGGCTGGGAAAGTGGAGAAACTGAATGTCATGATTCTCAGAGCCCCATCAGAAAAAAGCAGTGCCTAGTGTGGAAAGCTGCAACGTGTATTTGATCCAATATGTCTATCATATAAAATCATAAACTCATACACATATTATATGCATATTTATCTATAGACTGGATGTCTCAAAAAATCAAGAGCTGTATGATGACTAACTTTGGTCCATTTTCTTCCAGCATTAAATTTAGAAGAGGTCAGTGAAATATACATGGCCCTCTTGATGGGGACTGGGCAAAATTTCTTTAAGAATCTATAGTAAATATTTTAGGATTTACGGCCACACTGTACATCACAACCACTCAGCTCTGTTGTTACACTGTGAAAGCATGTCTTTTCACGAATGCTTGTTGAATTATCTGAAATTCCCTTTTAGCATCAATGGAAATCAGCTCATTTATTCTCTTTAGATCCATTAATATGATGAATTCTATATTGGATTTCCTATATTTCAAACATCTTTAGATTTCCTGGCATCAAGTCCCCATATTCATGTTATATTTTTATGCACTGTTGAATTATGTTTGCTAACAATCTAACTGAGATTTTTGTATCAACCACAAGTGAAGTAGGTCTGTGTTCCTTTTATGTGCGATCTTTATCAGTTTTAGGAGTGATTTTTAACATGATAGAAAGGGACTAATTCTGAGAGATGATTGTAAAATGTTACAAAGCATAAGGTTCTTTTCTCCTTTTTGCTTGATGGGATGATATCCTCTATGAGCTAAATGGAAGAGATACATGCCTTTCTCCCGTGGTTACCAACGAGGCATTATGCCAACAATAAAATCATCTACAGTTTCGCAGGCCAGAACAACCTATCTCTCTCGGGTCCCAGACGGGCCACCAGAAGTGGTGCCAGTAAGAGAGCACTTTCGTGTGTGTGTCTCTCATAAAACAGATGTAATATGATGTCAAAGGTAGAATGAATTTATACACATTTCCATTCTGATGTGAAAATATATCCAACATCTCAAGCTCAGTTTTCAGTACTCAGTGTTTGAGATTGCCTTGGCCTCAGATATGCTGTGATCATTGGATCAGGTGCCTTTCTTGGAATAATGGGGGAAGAGGAAAGAAATATTCCCAGGTGTTAATGTAACAGAGAATTAAATCAAGATATCAGGATTGAGGAATTAGAGCCATGTTGCAAATGCACCTAAAGTAGCTCCTTTTTCTTAAATTATTATGTCCACTCAATTGTAACTGCTTTCTAATGGGCGTGTGATTGTGCACCAGTGGGCTCACTTAGTATACTCTGATCATGCCTGTTTTCGTCTTAAATAACTTAAAAATATTAACTTCATGTATTTTACACATAAAATTTGTTCCTTTGCTCATGTTGAGCTTTTTGCATGAAATTCCTAGTTTAAAGGCAAAGTTTACAGCAATTGACTCATTGTATTTTTTACCACAGAGACAAAATCCAACATTATTGTTTGTATATAGCTCTTTTTCAGTTGTGCTTAAAGATAATCACTGTCTGTAGGACCATCTAATGATAATCATCAATATTCAATAAGTATTTAATTGCAAATTTTTTATGTGATTATACAATCAATGAGGTGCTTTGATCAAACAAATATAAGAACAGAGATATAGATAGAGATAGATTTATACAGAGGTCTCCTGCCCTCTAAGATGGACTTACGTTACCGGTCAAAATATACGTAGCAAGGATATCCCAGGGCCAGCAAGTTTTCATCAAAAGAACTTCCAAATCTGGGGCACCTGGGTGTCTCAGTCAGTTAAGCGTCTGCCTTCGGCTCAGGTCATGATCCCAGGGTCCTGGGATGGAGCCCCCCTCTGACTCCCTGTTCAATGGGGAGTCTGCTTCTCCCTCTCCCTCTGCCCGCAACCACTGCCTGCTTTACCTGGTTCGTGCACACTCTTTCTCTCTGAAATAAACAAATAAAATCCTTAAAAAATTTTTTAATAAAATAAAACAAATATAAAAATTTAAAAAAATACTTTTGTGTAAGAGAACTGACACAAAATAGTATCTTAAAGGCTACACAACCTCTGGCTTAGCCAGGGAAAGAATATGGAATCTGGTTTACACCATTGCCACAGACTATCAGTTAATGTTACTTTTTGTGTTAGAAAACAAAGTGGGGGGAAGGATCTGGTTAATTTCATGAAAATGAACTACAGTTATTTTTAAACAAGTTTTAGGTAGATTTTCTAGGGAGTTTACTCCTAACATTAAGGGAAGTTTTAAACAGAGCATTGTATATTATATATATATATAGAGAGAGAGAGAGAGAGAGAGAAATATTCTCTCATTAAGATAAAAGACATTTGTAAAGCAATGAAAACCATGTTGCTCTGGGTTAACAGCTCCTTTCCTCCCTTAATTCTAAGGGTACTTGACTCCATCCCAGAAACCCAAGTTAGTGGGCACATCTTAAGCCTTATTGTCTCCCAGAAGGGTTTTGCAGACATGAGTTGTCCCAGGCCTTCCAGCCTTTTTGCCTGCATTCTTTCACTTTAATTAGACTTTAAATTTCTTGACCCTTCTATTTTTATCCTATTATTTCACTTTTATCTTCACTTTCTTCCAAATCATGTGACCCATGTCCTCAACTATACCCTTCTCAGGGTCCTGATTTTCCTGGTTTTCTACTCTCTTCATAAAACCTGGCTCAGAGAAACATTCCCACCCAACCAATCCATTCCAATGCCTGCTACTGCCTTCAACCTTGGCATCCTCCATGCTTCTTTTCTGGGAATGAGCTCCACTCTCCAGCACCTTCTCTGCTTGGCTCTTTCTAATAAGGAAGAACTGAAAACCCTGTACTACTTGTTTTTGTTTGCCTTTGTTTGTTTTGACTCCTGATTTTAATATTCAATTTTTCTTTTCTATTTAAAGCAGTCTTCGTCGGCTGGGAAGCCTGGCCTCCCAAGACCAGGGTCCATTAGAGCTGGTGGTTGTTGGAAGGGGTAGGGGCAGGGGCAGGGATGGGGGCAGCGAGACCCTGCTCTGTTGGCAGTCTTGGGTGGAGAAGACGAATTGCTCTTCACAGAGCCTGGGGTATGGGGGGAGAGGGATGAGGCAGGAGATCAATCCCATCTGCCTTCTGGGCATTCCACTGGTCTTTCTGCACGGTTGAAAAATGATGCAATCACCAGATCTGGCGACACCAGAGCCCACTGGGCAGCTTCAGTAAGGCTCTCCCGGCTGCCTGTCATTCCTAGCTTTCCCTCCTCTGCCCCCTTTACAAAGTGGCTGTTTCCAAACCTGTCTCCTCCTCTCAGGCACCCTATCCTTATCATCACCTCCCTTTTTCCCTCCCCTTACCATGAAGTTACTCCCATCCACAACAATCTTTCTCTCCTTCTCGCTGCTGGGAATGGAAGCAGCAGTCTAATTCCCGCTCCTGTGTTCTGGCTCCCAGCCTCTCCCCGCCTCCTCGGAGAATTCATCCCTTCGATTGTTCTTCATGATTCAATTATATTTCATTGCATTGCTTGACTCCTTCTTTAAATTCTTTATTTTGCTTCTGTAAACCTACACTTTTAGAGTTTTCTTCTCAGGTCCTGGGTCACTCCTTTTCAATCTGATTTCTGATGACTCTTCTGATGACTCCACAGCTACTAAAGTGTGTGTGTGTGTGTGTGTGTGTGTGTGTGTGTGTGTTAGAGTTCTGCATCTTGCCATCAAGGATCCTGTCCCTGTCATTCGAGCTGAGTGCTGCATTCCTCCCCTATGTTTATAGTGGACATTGACATGATATATTGACTTTCTTATTTCTATGTCTTCAAATTTCTCCTGAATTTTAGATCAATAAATTCAATATTTACTGAATACTTGTCAAATTATTGATAGCTCAGTTGCCAACACTGAGGTCAGTTTTCCACTCACCCCCAAAATTGCTGTTCCTTCTGTGGTTCCCTCTCGGAGAAGGACACCAGCATCCACCCCAGCTGCCCGAGCCAGAAACCCTGGAATTATCTTTGATGTCTCCCTCCTTCTATCACTGTATTTAATTTACCACCATAGCCTGTTGATGTCTTCTAGAAATGTCTTTATTTTGTCCATTTTTTATTATACCCACTGTCCTTCTTTGGCAAAGATCTTCATATTTTTTTTTTATCTATAGTACAAGAATTTTCTAACTGGCCTCCTGCCATGCCATACCTCCTATTAATCTGATAATTCCTAAAATTTAAATTGCTCAGTGATTCTCCACTGCTCTTGGAAAAACATGCAAGTTTTCTAGAATGTAAGGAATTCTCTAAGCAATCCGTCATTACCAGATGTGCCTTCGTTATGTCTGTCTTTCTTTGCCTTCAAGCTTTTGAAGTGCTACTTCCTCTGCCTGACAGGAACCAAAACAAATAGGCCTAATTATCTGCCCTCAATTAGGATTTCATTCAGATGTCACCTCTTTTAGGAAGATTTTTCTCATCTCTGCAAAGTTAAGCTGCACGTCCCTCCTATTACACCACATGCTACCATGGTATCTAAAAAGGGGAATATTGCCTTAATATGCTATATGCAATTTCTCCAAGTTCCCACATGCCAAAATATCCTTCAAATATCTCTGCCTCAGTTTCCCCTTCCTCTAGTCAAAGAAGGTGAGATGTCTTTCCTCCTTTAGTTTAAAGCTAAATCTTCACTCTCCACTCAGGATTCCAACCTCTCATGCTTCTTGCCACTCAGATCCACCAATGTTCCTTTACCTCATAAATTCACACCGAGTGAGAAATACTAGAACTTGAACTCTATTGGCTCCTTCTCTCACGCATGTGCTCTGTAAAGTCTCTTCCTTCTCTAAACCCTCCCCTTTTACCTTGCTCATAAACTATACCTCTTTCTCCTTCCTGTCTTGCAAGAATCGATAATATTCTCTGCATCATTTCCTCACCTGATTTTACTCCTCAAGCCACTGTTGGAACTTTGTATGTTTGTTTGTTTTCGAGTTTCACCAGAGACTTCCTAGTGGCCAAACGCTTTGTACCTCATTTATCCCTTTCCTGCTCAATCTGTCTACTGTATTTGACACTTGGTCAGTCTTACATTTTTAATAATCTTTCCTCCTTCAGAATCTATAACACCCTAATATCTTGATTATTTTTCCCCCTACATTTCAACTTACTCTTTCATGGCTTCGTTTTCAGGCTTCTCTTCCAATTGACCTTTAAGAGTCAGCGTCCCGGAGTGTACAGCTATTGGCCTGGCCCTCTTCTTGGTCCCTTCTCTCTTCCAGTGTGATTTCATTCGAGCCACTTCCTGCTTGTGGCTTTCTTGAATTTCAAAATATATATCCATATTCCTTCTCGAAGTCATAGACTTCTGGATGACCCACAACATCAATTCAACTTCCGTTCTACTGAATTCATTATTATCCCTTGTCACCCACAACCGACTTTCCTAAATTTTCTGTTTCAGTGTGTTTGACATGCTTAGACATAGAAAGAAAGGAAAACAAAATAAAACCTGACCTTGATTTGGGCTTGTGCTTCTCTTTCTTGATCCCTTCACTTTCCTCCCCAATCAAATCTACTCTTCCAACTTTCTCAGTGTTCCTCAAATGTCGCTCTCCGTTCTCGTTGCCACCACTTTGCCCAGGCCCTCTTGATTTCGGAGAAATATTGCAGTATCTGACTACCTCACTCCTGCTTCCAGTTTCCCTACTTCTAAGCAATGCTTCCCTCTTCTGTGGTTGCAGTTTTTCTAGACCACCAATCGAATGAGGTCATATTCTTTCAGTGCACTACAACTTGTTAAGGACAAAGCCAGCATTCAAGGACATTTATGATCTAGTCTGAATAGACACATCTCAGAATTCACATCCCTCCACACTTCCCCATTCCTTACTCTTCATCATAGTCCCCTGCCTCCCCCCAAATTCAGTGTCACACCACACCAAACTTCTTACTGGCCTCTGAAGAGATCATGTTGTTCTTTGTTCACATATTTTGCTTATGCAGGTTCCTCTGGTTGGTCCGTTCTTCCACCTTTTTATTTTTTTTTTTAAAGATTTTATTTATTTGACAGACAGAGATCACAAGTAGGCAGAGAGGCAGGCAGAGAGAGGAGGAAGCAGGCTCCCCGCTGAGCAGAGAGCCCGATGCGGGACTGGATCCCAGGACCCTGAGATCATGACCTGAGCCGAAGGCAGCGGCTTAACCCACTGAGCCACCCAGGCGCCCTCTTCCACCTTTTTAATCTATCATTGTAGAGATTCAGCTCAGTATTTCCCTTTTCCAAGTCACTTCACTGACTGCACCTGTGTTCAGTGACATCCCATGTTCCTTTGTCATACTCCGTACACATTTCTGACATAAAATTTATAAAAATTTTTGTTGTAATTTCCTGTCCCCCAATAGACTAGGAATTTCTTGAAACCAGAGGCTTTGCTTTTCAACTCAGTATTCACATCACACGCAGTGTTAGGCACAGAATAGGTACTCATAAATGCTTATTGAATGAAAGCACACTTGTTCAAACCAGCAAATCTATTTAACTATCCATGCTGTGTAGAATATGGGAAAGGAACAAAGATACTAATGTTGTATTTGAGTCATTTTTCCCTTTTCTATGGAGAAATCCAAGAATAATGTAAGAAAAGTGCCACTAGTGTATTTGCTATCATTTATATTTTCACTAATCTAGCACAGGCCATTTAGAGCTTAAAATGTAATGTTGCTATGATCAATAGGAGATGTAGGGAGAACAAGCCTAAAAGCAAAGAACATAAAAGCTGTAGTATTATCTTAACCCTATTTCTTTCTCATCCCTTCTGAACATATTGATTCCCTCGTTATTTATTCATTATTGAGCACTCACTATGTGCCAGACATCCTGGCAAAAACCGGGGTCGCTACAATGAGTAAGATTGGCCTCTGACGTAAAGAAACTCATAGTAGTGGAGACTGACCGCACTTGCAAACTAAGTATTTTTTTTAAACTACGAATTAATAGTGACATAACCTCTTTTTTATGAAAATACAGAGAATGGAAGGGTCAATGAAATGAGCAAGACCAAGCAGGAATTAATTGTTCAGGATGTTTCCGTGTGGGAAATGGTATTTGAATACCGGAATGAGGTTGCCTGAAACGTCACTCCATTGACTGTCCCCAAACCACATCCCTTCATTTCTCCTCCTTACTGTTACAGACCCATAAACATCTCTTAACCACACCTTATCTTGAATTCACTCTTCTAATCATGTTTATATACTTGCAATTTTGTTAATTTTGTGTTTCTTTAATTAGATTTTAAAACATCTTAAATACAGGATCATATTTTCATAATCCTGATATTAAATTATGCCTCTGTGGGTGCTTAATACTTATTAATGCATTGGCTTAATGTTCCTAGCATCATTAAATTGGAGGAATCAATTTCTATGTTTGATAATTTTCACTTTTTTACTAATTTATGAAATGGTAAATTACAGTGTTTCACATATTCTCTAATTCATTTTCTCTTTCTTTTTTGATACACAATTACTCACTATAAATTATTTATCTCTTCCTTCATAATTTCAGTCATTAAGATTACAGCATATAAATAGTATCGCCAAACATAGCTTCCTAATTTGTTTCACATGTCAAGGTAGTAGGAAAGTGCATAAAGTTTTCTTAAACCCCAAAAGAATGTCTATATAGAATAGACTGTTCTATTAGAAAGCCCCTTATCTTGCTATTCCTCACAGTTTAGTAAGAAGGATGAATAAGCCAAACCAGGAAACTGTATAGCAGAAAACTATCTAGAAACTGGGTAATTAGATCAGAAAGACCCAGTCCAGACTCCACCACTTGCTTCTACATGAGCTTGAGAAAGGAAGACAAATTTTCTGAGTCTCAGTTTTCTCATCCGTAAAGTAAGATAAATATGAGAATCAATAAACTAATCAAAAACTAATGAGAGTACAGTATTTAGCAAAGTGTCTAGGTAGACACATGAATGTCTCAGTTGTTACTATTATTGGTGTTACTTACAAACTAAGATTTTAATATGCCATAGAAATGGTTGTGAAGGAAAATATGAAATTAGAATTTCATATCTAATCTTCAGGGAATAGATGGTCAAATTGCCATACCATTATTTCTGAAGGAATAACTCCAGTTACAAAATAAGAAATATTTTGGCAGACTAAGCAATATGACAGATTACAAAAAAATGGATTTGGGACACCAGCTGGTTATCATCTGCCTTTGGCGCAGGTCATGATCCCAGGAACCCAGGATCAAGTCCCACATCGGGATCCTTGCTCAGTGGGGATCTGCTTCTTCCTCTCTGTGTGCTCTATCTCTACCTCTTTCTCATGTAAATAAATAAAATATTTTTAAAAATTGACTTAAAGAAGATACTTTGCAAAGATGCTTTTTCTTTCTTTTTTTTTTTAAGATTTTATTTATCTGACAGACAGAGATCACAAGCAGGTATAGAGACAGGCAGAGAGAAAGGCGGGAAGCAGGCTCCCTGCTGAGCAAAGAGCCTGATGCGGGGCTTGATCCCAGGACCCTGAGATCATGACCTGAGCCGAAGTCAGAGGCTTTAACCCACTGAGCCACCCAGGCACCCCAACAAAGATACTTTTTCTATATGAAGTCAAACTATCAAGTCACAAGTCACACAACAACCTGTAATTGAATCTTCTACCCCACGTTGATAGCACACCATATAACACAAATCAGACTAAAAAAAAAAAAAAAAAAAAGACACATGTCAACAGATCAGCTCAATAATTTAAAAATGTTTAGAGTAATAATACCTTTATGGATTCTATCATTTTATTAGCAAGAGGGAAATATAGAAAATCAATTTTAATTTCTTTTAAAAATCACTTTGTGTATCAGAATAAATCCCAATTCCATGACTATCAGTTTGGAGAGCTCATTAGAAATGAGATGTGGATTTGCAGTTCTCAGACAAAGTGGTTCTGGTTCCTTTTCATCTTTCTAGGGTTAAAATAAGAATATATTAGTCTTTCCCTTATATGTTTTCTCTAGGGAGATTACATTTTAAGTTCTTAAAGACCACAGTTTCATTTCATACTTTTAAACTTAAAAAAAAAATATATTTTTATAACCTTACTTGAAGGTTTGCCCGACTAATTCACAAGGTCTTTAGAGATCTCTTATATCCAGAGTATTCCATACCTAGACTGAAATTTGTGTACCTTCTTCTCACAGGTCATTCAAACTTTTATATAATGAAGTTTTATTTATCTGTTAGGATCAAAGTGTTCTCAGAAGCTGACAAATTTCTTCACACACTTCAAAGGACAAGTTATAATTATGTAATTATGTAAATTTCCATTTTTGTAAGCTATTTTAACTATGTATTAGATAATCTTTAAATTAGTTAATGTGGAAGAAAAGGTAAGCATTTAACTTCAATAAAGAGAACTTTAATTCAATTAAATTTTTACTTTCAGAGAGAGTACATTTAACTCTGTGAGTATTAGATTTATTCTTCTCAAGGATGAATAACTTTCTCCGTTCTTATGTTTTCACTAAAGAATTCCCAAATACTTTATCCCCAGAGTCCAAAATTATATTTACTACTAGTAAATACTAGTCATGATTGGGGTTCTAGCTTTCATTTAGTGAATATAAAAGTACAGCTTTTCTCCAGAGCCAGTACCTCTTCAAACCAGTATTTATTAGGCATTTCTTCAGCATTTCTGTGGTGGCAGAGAGGGAGGAAAAGGAGGATTAATGATAACCACACTCATCCTCTCTAGAATCCCAATCCCTAGGATTTTGTCCTCAGACTTGAATACACAATTTAGCAAAACAAAGAGAATTAACCAGGTCCATTCCTTAAAGGTTAACAAGCACCTACTTTTATTTGAGCGCTGCCCCAGGACTCAATTTTCTTCCCCACTCAAATGGTTTACCAAAGTATTCCTTCCCACTATATATGTAGCAGTCTACCCAAAGTCCTGGCAAACACACTTTTTCCTATGTTGTAATCCATCAACAACACCTAAGTGACACTTACAAAATGGTACCATGAGAAACGACACAGGTGGGTCACCCCTTCATTCACTCTCACTACATTACCTGTTGGCGTCCTAGAAACTTCACTCTGGCCACCCCAGCACCACACTCTCCTTATCTGGCAGTCCATTTTAGGCTCCCCCAATGAATTCCTATTCCCAATTTCTAAACGTATTAGTAAACTTACCTACATCTACTTCTATACAAAAATTTAGGCAGATTGTCCTAGGTCCCAGAGATCTGAATTCTACTCTCTCATTTCTCACCCCTTTAGTAAAGTTCATCCACATGTATTTCCTTGCTTGTTATCAGCCTTTCCTTTGGGTTCTTAAGCTACAGACCTAGCTTCCATTTCTCCGCTGGAGTTTTAACTCTTACATTCTCAGGAATGCCTCACGTTGATTATGTCAGAATAAATAAATGCATAAATTTGCTTCCCAAACTTGCTTCTTGTCCCACTGTTGTTGCTGTAAATGGCACCGGCATCCCCAACAGACTCAGCCTGGGACGAATCTCCTATCTCTTTCACTCTGGCACCTTCTTCATCCCAACCACACCTAAATTATTTCCTCCATCTCATTTCCTCTGCCACTCCTCTAGTTCATTACTTCTTACTTAAAGCCATTGTTGTCAGAATGTCTTCCTCCTTTTAATCTCTTCCCTCCTTAATGCCTTCTGAACTGCAGACCAAAAAGTCTCCCCAAAGTACAGCTGTTCCGGTGACTCAATATTATCTATTGATTAAATTTTAAATCTTGTATTCTTTATATCTAACACATCTTCATTGTGGTTTTACCTTTATTTACCACAACTGCTCAAGACATAACCTTTCATTGTGTTCGGCGAGACATTCCCAGGCTACACCCTGCACTTTCTCTCCCCCAGGTGTCATTTTATTTATACCAAACCCTGTAGTAGGAATGCCTTTTCCCAGAGTTGATGCCCTGTTGTCCTTGAGGCATTTTTTTTATTATCTTCTCTACCCAGCCCCACAAAAACCACTCCGTTATTCTATAGAAACTGACCATATTTTTTTTCTTCATAGTTCTCTACATTTTGAAATCTTCATAAGTGTTCATTTGTTGATTTTCCAGCCAATAATATCCAGCATGAATTGAAAGGTTTTTTGGTTGTTGTTGTTGTTGTTCATTTGTTTGTTTTTTAATTCCAGGATGAAGAAAGCTTGAAAAATGTGTATTAAAATTCTTTGCGGGGCGCCTGGGTGGCTTAGTGGGTTAAAGCCTCTGCCTTCGGCTCAGGTCATGATCCCAGGGTCCTGGGATCGAGCCCCGCATCAGGCTCTCTGCTCAGCAGGGAGCCTGCTCCCCCCACTCCACCTGCCTCTCTGCCTACTTGGGATCTCTATCTGTCAAATAAATAAATAAAATCTTTAAAAAAAAAGATTCTTCTTTGCACTAGGCATTGTCTTTTGTGCAGAGAGCTATTCTATCTCTACTCTTTGGACTCTCAAACCATTTTTTTTGTTTGTTTTTTGTTTTTTTTTTTTTTTTGGACAGACAGAGATCACAAGTAGGCAGAGAGGCAGGCAGAGAGAGAGGAGGAAGCAGGCTCCCAGCCAAGCAGAGAGCCCGATGCGGGGCTCGATCCCAGGACCCTGGGATCATGACCTGAGCCGAATGCAGAGGCTTTAACCCGCTGAGCCACCCAGGCGCCCCTCAAACCATTTTTAATACAATACATTTTTAAAAGATTTTATTTATTTATTTGACAGAGAGATAGCAAGAGGGAGAGTACAGGGAGAAGTAGGTTCCCCTCTGAGCAGGGAGCCCAATGAGGGACTCAATTCTAGGACCCTGGGATCATGACCTGAGCTGAAGGCAGTCGCTTAACCAACTGAGCCACCCAGGCACCCTTAATACAATACTTAATGATAATTATATTAATGTTGATAAACTTTCATCCAGAAGTCATTTTCTGGAAATAAGCTTCATTGCATCAATTTAATTTATTAATTAATATAAATTCTCAGGCTATTTTCCTTCTTATTATCTTGTTAAAATTATTGTTTATTTATTTTTTATTTTAATTTTAATTTTTTTATTTCAATTTTTAGTTTTTTATCTGAGGGGAACTGAAACATGTTTTCACCTTAGCTTCAGGTGTACAACATAGCAATTCAACAACTCTATATGTTAAGCTAAACTCACCACAAAGTGTTGCTGTCACTATACAATGCTGTTACAGTATCATTGACTATATTCCCTATGCTCTACCTTTTATTCCTGTGACTTATTCATTTCATAACTGGAAACCTGTATCTCCTCTCCACTTCACCCATTTTGGCCATCCCTCTAGTCCCCTCTGGCGATATTTATTCATTTGTTTTATTTTTTTAGATTCTACACATAAGTGAAATAATAGGCATTTGTGTTTCTCTGGCTGGTTTATTTCACTTAGAATAATAGCCTCTAGGCCCATCCATATTGTTTCAAATGGCAGACTCTCATCCCTTTTCATTGCTGCATAATATTCCACGATATATAGCCCATATATCTTTTTTGTCCATATCAAATTTTAAAGTATTATAGTTTTTACTGTTATACATTTTTGTGTGTGTGGCCATTTTCTCCTACACAGTCTAAATCTTCTAGTTCATATTTGACAATTTAAATGTCTTGATTATTTGCTTCCTCTGTTTTCTATTGATTTTGGTTTGGGCCATTTTCAGTTTAATTTTTTTATTGATTATACTACTAATGATATTTATTATGAACTGGAAAAAACAGATAATTTTATTTATTCATTAGGTACTACATGAGAAAATTCTGAAGAATTTGGTGAGAGTGAGAAAGAAGAGAAGATTTTAGGGACATTGACAAATCTACTCACAGGGAGGGACTCACCATCTATACAGAAAAAGAGAGATGGTCTATGACATTTCTGGTTACCTTAAACTCTCACAGAACCCTTCTCAACTCAGCAAGACCATAGTGCTTGATTTGAGCTCTCTGCTCTGTATGTGTGTGTGTGTATGCATGTGTGTGTGTGTTTGATAGCCCAGAAAACACCTCCAGCTAAAAGTCAGTGCAATTATGGAGATGATTGCATTTTTTTTACTTTCTTTTAGGGAATCACAATCCTACATTGCATATTTTCCAGTGTTTGAAACATTGATTATAATATTTCTTTGTTTTTCACTCTTTGTAACTCTTTATAAAGGAAGATTAGGTTGAAACTGGTTTCTGTAACATGGTTAAAAACAGAAGTCATTTCCTATTTGTTTGGGGCCTATCTTTTGTGTTGGAGTTGGACTGGACTCAAGAATGAGTATCAGAAGAACTCACTGGGGCTCTGTGCTCACAGGAAATTTGGTGGAACGAATGGTGGATTTCACTGTCACTCACATCGCTGAGGCCCAGCTAAGTGGAACAGTTCAATCTGTTTACAGAAAATTATTAACTCTTTAGAATGTAAAGATTGCTGCCTACCTCTCACTTTTGGGGGAGATCATTAAAGGGAGGGTGCTGAGGGGCTCTATTCAATATGCTTTCTTTCACTTAATACCGGATTTTCAGTCCATTGTCCTAGTTTTACCCTGTGCCTGATGTCCTGGAGTTGAGGTTCTCTGTTTCTATTTCTCCATTAAGTGCCCCCCAAAACCCCTCCTGCTTAGCAGGAGTGTAATCATCTGGCTACTTTGGGGTAGAGGAGATGTCCTGTTGACTCTACCATCAGAACATATCTAGAAACTAATGATATTCCAACAGTTCCATGGGTGTCACTCCAGTCCTCGCCACCTGTGATGGTTAATGTCATGTGTCAACCTGGTTAGGTTACAGTGCCCAGCTGTTTGGACAAACAGAAGTGTAGATGTTGCTGTGAAGGCATTGTTTAGAAGTGGTTAACATATAAATCAGTTAGCTTTGAGTAAAGCAAATTACCCCCTATAATATGCATAAGCTTCATTGAGTCAGGTGAAAACCTTAAGAGCAAAGACTGAAGATTCCCAGAAAAACAGCAATTCTGCCTCAAAATTATAATGGAAAGACCTTGACTGAAGAGCCAGCTGGCATGGCCTGCCCTGCAGAGTTTGGACTCAAGACTGTACCATCAACTCTCATCTGAATTTCCAGCTTGCTGACTTGACCTATGGATTTTGGACTTCCGGCTCTACCGTCAAGTAAGCCAATTCCTAAAATAAATCTTCCCTGCCCTCTGTCTTCCCTCCTGGCTTCTCTCTCTCTTCCCTTCTCTGTTTATATATGTATATGTATATGGTATAAAAATATGTCTGTGTGTATGAATATGGTAGATATATATAGATATAGGTATATGTGTCTATGTTTGTGTAAATGCATGCAGTGGTGGTTCTGCATCTCTAGAAAACCCTCATACACCACCACCATTTCTCACCTGGATTCATCAACCACCTAAAACCCGATCTCCCCTTTCCCCAGTCACTTCCCTTATAGTCTATTTACTAGGTAGAAACTAGAGTCTTTATCAAACTCAAGTTTTTACCTGTTATAAGTAGAATAAAATCTGAACTCCTAACCATGGACAGGAACTCTAACCCCTGCCAGCTGTCCAGCCTCACCTCTCATCACTCTAACTTCTGCTCAATCCACTCCCGCTGTCCTGGCTTCTACCCATATCTCAGCCACAGGAGATTTTCACACGTTTCTATTGCTCGAAATGTTCTTTACCCAGTTCTACCTGCTCGTAAATGTCTGCTCCAATATTGTCTCCTCAAAGTGGTTGTGCCTAGTTGATCCATTCACTGATCACCCTCCTTTCCCTCCTGCCACTAACCATCATTCTTACCCCTTCATTCTACTTTCTTTTTCTTTTCGGCACTTAATACAACCTGAAATCACATCACTTAATTACTTATCTCTTTTTTTTTTCTGCCTCCCTAACTAAAATGGAAGCTTCACAAGGGCAGAAAAGATGTCTTATTCCTTACTTATCCTTGACACCTAGAGAACACTTACTATGCGGTGATAACTCAATCAGTATTCACTTAGATGGGTGAATGAATAGTCTTTGACATTTTGTAGCACACTGCTTTGATGATATAATTGCAGAATTACCTTATCATCATTAGGCTGAGTATAACAAATTAAAAACAGCCTCCATTTGAAGCATGTGTGCGTTATACAGAATTTGAATAGTTTAACATAAAATTACATAAAAAATTACAAAAGGAAACCCACCAATTATTCAGTTTTATCTCACATTCTAGAAATCCGCAGGCTTCAGTGGTTTGACAAGCTATTTGACATCACATAGTCATAAGCACTTCATTAACTCACCAAAGCATTTTCCTTCATTACATTTTCATCTCTCAGAAAGGGATAGATTTCCATATTTAAGTAACACTGAACCCAGTTCTCCATAAATGAAGCCTTAAATCAGGCCCCTTATTTAATTAAACAAATTGGCCAGTCCTATCTAAATTAGCTGTCTATTATCCAAATTGTCAGTCAAGCTATTCCTAAGGCCAAATGTTTAGTAGTGAGAGGATGGGACTAGTAATCAAAATACGGACACTGGGGGCGCCTGGGTGGCTCAGTGGGTTGAGCCGCTGCCTTCGGCTCAGGTCATGATCTCAGGGTCCTGGGATTGAGTCCCGCATCGGGCTCTCTGCTCAGCAGCGAGCCTGCTTTCCTCTCTCTCTCTGCCTGCCTCTTTGTCTACTTGTGCTCTCTCTCTGTCAAATGAATAAATAAAATCTTTAAAAAAAAAATACGGACACTGGTCTACACACTTCCCCAGTAAGCCTTACACAACTAGGCCCCACAGAGTGGAGAAGGATAATCGTAACCATGTAAGCCATTGAGATATGTGGGTGAACACGCATTAGCGTGTGTGTGCTACCATGTGTATGTATACAGGAGGGAGAAAGAGAAAATCAAGTAAGATAAACAGATGGAAGTACTTTGACACCTGGCACTTAAAAGATCAAAGTAAATTATTATTACTGAATAAAAATTGCTAACATTATTGAGCACTTATGTTTTAGCCACTTCTCTAGGTGTTTAAATTCAGTATTCCAAATAATACCATATTATTTGAAGCTACCTATGATAGAAGCTACCTATGACAGGTATGGTTATCTCCCTCATGATTTGTGTGAGCAAACTGAGTTCTACTGGGGGTAACTAGCCCAAAGAAACCCATCGAAGAAGTGGATGTCAGACTTCAGACTGAGGCATTCTGCTTCCACAGTCTTGGATTCTAGCTACATATTATATTGCTGCACAGATACAGTTTTAGGAAACAGTTTGATAGAATTATTCCTTTTCAGTTTTCTAGAAAATGGGATAAGAATGTGAGATGAGCACAGTAGCTGACTCATGGGAGGGGCCCTTAAATATTAATGCCCTTCCTACTTTCCAGTATAGGATCCTGCCTCCTCTTTTGAACTTGGTTCTCGATAAACATGCGGTTCCTTCCCACAGGCATTTTTGGTCCCAGGAGATCAGTCTATTGAGTTGAGGTTTATAATAAGATGAAATTGACATCTGTTTCATCTGGAATAGTGGGTAATACTGATATTCATCAGTGTTTTGTAGTCATTTCTAATAACCAAGAACTGTGCTAAGCAATTGCTACACATTAACACATTACAAAAAATCTCAAAACTACTTTGTAAAACATTTTCTCATAAGCTTTTCAGAATTACTTTGATAAATGTTCTGGCACTTTTGTCCAACTCATGGGTAGACTGTCATGGGACCAGGACTTGGCGAGGTGAACAGAAATCTCCTCCATTGTTCTGCTGTCCTCCCTCTCCCCACCAATAGCCTACATGATAAACAAAAATGAGGCTTATCTTCAATTTTTATGAAAAATACAAGTTTTTGCTTCTTCCATGTGAATAAAACTATTTATTTATGTCTTCCTTACCTACAGCTGAGGAAATGATTGACCTGGTGTTTGTTCCGGTTTAGCCAAAAATCCCTTTGATCCCCATAGACATATTTATTCCTATGAACAAGAAAAAATGTGATCTTTCCTGGGGTGGGGATGGGGAATGGGGTTTGATCTTGTTGAATATAAGTAACCTTCTTCAAATTAGGTCTTTTTTAAAAAAATTCAACAATGATTTTATGTTTCCTATTTCCTTTTTGTCTATGCAATTGATTATTTCCACATTAAAAGATTGTCTTGAGGGGAAGTATTTTTTTTAAGAGTTTACTTCAGGGTGGGGAGGAGCAGAGGGAAAGGGACAAGCAGACTACATACTGAGCATAGAGCCCAACACAGGGCTTGATCCCACCACCCGGACCTGAGCTGAAATCAAGAGTCAGATACTTAACCAACTGAGGTACCCAGGCACTCTGAGGGGAAGTATTTTTTAAACATACCATGATCCTGGAGCACCTGGGTGGCTCAGTGGGTTAAGCCTCTGCCTTCGGCTCAGGTCATGGTTTCAGTGTCCTGGGATCGAGCCCCACATCCCCTTCTCTCTCTGCCTGCCTCTCTGCCTACTTGTGACCTCTCTCTCTGTCAAATAAATAAATAAAATCTTTAAAAAAAAGTACCATGATCCTATACCACTACCCAGAGCAGGACACCATCATAAGTCATTAACATGCCATATGACTTCTGAATAAATAAAAACTTACCAAACCCTGGTTATATATATCCTCAGGCAATAATGCTTACAAACCTACATACACTAAAACAAATGTAAACAGTAACTGTGGCATGGGGGTGATCAAAGGATGTACAGAGACAACCACTTATGGTTGGCCTTCCTCCCAGGACCCAGCACCAGCCAGCCCCCGAAATCAGGCCATGTTTTATGCTCAAAAAAGGAAAAAAAAAACAAAAACAAAAAACTGAGGGAGAATAAGTTATTACCTTGCAGAAAGCACATGACAGTCTACTATATGTACAGTGATTTTGTGCCTAAATACATCTGGAGGGGATTTGGGACTCTGACTGTGGAATTAGATATTAAGCTCTTTGAGCCAAGAATCTAGTTCCTACCCAAGTTACGGTTGCCGGCCGTGCCCCTCAGTGACTCTTGACCTGGGTGCTCTATCGGCGGACACTCGTGACAGCTTGCCACAAAATCATAAGCAGCATTTTCTTTAAATCATGGATCCAAGAGGACATCCAGAACTCTAGCAATTTGTTCACCACTAATGAAAAGTCTAGAGAGGATAGATGAGTTTGGAACTAAATCTCTGCCTACAGAAATCCCCTAAGAGTAAACAGATGGGCGTGAGACCTTGGAAACACTGAAGTCTCCCATTTGTCACAAACACAGAATTAGCCTTCATCTTTGATATAGTGACCAAATTTAAGTCCTATAAAATAACATCTTGACCAGAAATGACCCTGCGGGGCAGCTTGGTGCCCCTACAATATATCCAGTTCCAGAAAAATAGGAAATGTGAGGTTCTCATTGTTTTTCCCCACACTTGAATGACTTTTCCTTTCATAAAATTAATACACTGCATTTCTTTTTTGAATTGTCTGTTCTTTTAATTAGAGAAGTGGGGATATTTCTCTCTTGCTGAATCTTCCCATCCCTGGGTAACTGTAATGACTACTGTCGAGCTCTCAGCTGGGAAAAGGTATTTGTGGCTCCCCCTGTCACGTGGGTGATTCTCCCCCCCGCCAAAGCCAGATCCTTTTTTATTTTTGCTCTTAGGTGAGCAAATGAGGAGGAGGTAAAATGAATAAATCTTCATTAGAGTCTGGAAAACAGAATTGTAAACTGCTTACTTAAGCTCTACCAGGCAAATTAAATGAACAGGACGTCCTTATTACATCCGAAGGCTGGATGACTTTTTAACCATTGTGAAGAGTCTCTGGGAGTGTAAATACTCTAATTTCACACCTAGCCCAAATATGTCAGGAGCGATCTACCTTTTGCATTTGAAACATCACTCCATCTTATTGTAGAGTGGAATAGGCTGTATTTGAAGTTAAGTTCTTAAATAAAAGTTTTGAAACCTGCTTAAAATTCTGGTTTCTCTTTTTTTTTTTTTGTGTCTTCCTCAAAAAAATGGAAAAATGTTCCATGCTCCTGGATTGGAAGAATAAATATTGTGAAAATGTCTATGCTACCTAAAGCAATCTACACATTTAATGCAATCCCTATCAAAATACCATCCATTTTTTTCAAAGAAATGGAACAAATAATCCTCAAATTTATATGGAACCAGAAAAGACCTCGAATAACCAAAGGAATATTGAAGAACAAAGCCAAAGTTGGTGGCATCACAATTCCGGACTTCAAGCTCTATTACAAAGCTGTCATCATCAAGACAGCATGGTACTGGCACAAAAACAGACACATAGACCAGTGGAACAGAATAGAGAGCCCAGAAATCGACCCTCAACTCTATGGTCAACTAATCTTCGACAAAGCAGGAAAGAATGTCCAATGGAAAAAAGACAGCCTCTTCAATAAATGGTGCTGGGAAAATTGGACAGCCACATGCAGAAAAATGAAATTGGACCACTTCCTTACACCACACACGAAAATAGACTCCAAATGGATGAAGGACCTCAATGTGAGAAAGGAATCCATCAAAATCCTTGAGGAGAACGCAGGCAGCAACCTCTTCGACCTCAGCCGCAGCAACATCTTCCTAGGAACAACGGCAAAGGCAAGGGAAGCAAGGGCAAAAATGAACTATTGGGATTTCATCAAGATCAAAAGCTTTTGCACAGCAAAGGAAACAGTTAACAAAACCAAAAGACAGCTGACAGAATGGGAGAAGATATTTGCAAACGACATATCAGATAAAGGGCTAGTATCCAAAATCTATAAGGAACTTAGCAAACTCAACATCCAAAGAACAAACAATCCAATCAAGAAATGGGCAGAGGACATGAACAGACATTTCTGCAAAGAAGACATCCAGATGGCCAACAGACACATGAAAAAGTGCTCCACGTCACTCGGCATCAGGGAAATACAAATCAAAACCACAATGAGATATCACCTCACACCAGTCAGAATGGCTAAAATTAACAAGTCAGGAAATGACAGATGCTGGAGAGGATGTGGAGAAAGGGGAACCCTCCTCCACTGTTGGTGGGAATGCAAGCTGGTGCAACCACTCTGGAAAACAGCATGGAGGTTCCTCAAAATGTTGAAAATAGAACTACCCTATGACCCAGCAATTGCACTACTGGGTATTTACCCTAAAGATACTAACATAGTGATCCGAAGGGGCACGTGTACCCGAATGTTTATAGCAGCAATGTCTACAATAGCCAGACTATGGAAAGAACCTAGATGTCCATCAACAGATGAATGGATCAAGAAGATGTGGTATATATACACAATGGAATACTATGCAGCCATCAAAAGAAATGAAATCTTGCCATTTGCGACGACGTGGATGGAACTAGAGCGTATCATGCTTAGTGAAATAAGTCAATCGGAGAAAGACAACTATCATATGATCTCCCTGATATGAGGACATGGAGAAGCAACATGGGGGGGGAGGGGGATAGGAGAAGAATAAATGAAACAAGATGGGATTGGGAGGGAGACAAACCATAAATGACTCTTAATCTCACAAAACAAACTGGGGGTTGCTGGGGGGAGGTGGGATTGGGAGAGGGGGAGCGGGCTATGGACATTGGGGAGGGGAGGCGAACCATAAGAGACTATGGACTCTGAAAAACAACCTGAGGGTTTTGAAGGGTCAGGGGTGGGAGGTTGGGGGAACAGGTGGTGGGTGATGGGGAGGGCACGTTTTGCATGGAGCACTGGGTGTTGTGCAAAAAGAATGAATACTGTTACGCTGAAAAAATTAATAAAAGGGGGAAAAAAAAAAAAAAAAAAAAATTCTGGTTTCTCACGATACATATCATCTTGCTCTCTTTTCTATACACTTTTCTCTTCACCCACACTTCTCTACTCAGGGTATATGCAGTAAAATAAGCTCATTTTCCTAAGGGCATTTTTATTCCAAGTTTTAAAGTAAAAAATATGAGGTCTTTTTTTTTTTTCTTTTCTTTTCTTTTTTTTTTTGTCGCACCTGGTGGTCCAGAAGCAATTGTAGGCTACAGAAAACAATGTTCTAATGTAGCCATGGCATGTTGCATTATCTTACCCCAAATGAGTTCAGCACATCTTCAATCCTTTATAGCTCTTGAGTTTTAAGATAAAAGTATGCGTGTATGCGGGCTGTCATTAAACCAGTTATTTTCGAAGCTCTCCCTAGACCAGTGTGGGTATATTCAACAAGATTTGGGTTGCCAACCCTTCAGTAAACCTGTGTCCTTACAACTAGTGTGTGCTAGCAAGCTTCACCCATGTTCTCCCCGTGTGCATCTGAATACACTCAGTTAAGAAGAAAATCTTGTTGAATTCAAATTAATGTAGTATATTTTATTCCATGGGATATTTTTCAATAGGAGTTTATGTAAATTAAAATGAAATTAATTATGTGGTTCTACAAAATAAAAATTTACCTATGTTTTACATGAATTTTGGTTTTCCCTCATGGACATCATCATAGGACATTTTAATGCACATCTTATATGTGGGACAACATATATTCGGAGGATAATGCTAGTTCAAGTTTTAGCAGCACATTAAATTTTAGAAATTGTAAAGAAAACTTAGTGATAACCCCTACTATTGAAAGACATACTTAGTAGTTGTTATTAGATTTTGTACGGATTACTAGAGACAGAATCTGGCTCTTCGAATTGTTAAATGCTGCCACAGTGTGATGGAAGAAATAAAATATTTAATGCCCTTCATTTACTATTACTGTTTCTTAAGATCCAGTAATATTAATATGTCCCAATACTCTTTACCCTAAGATATATGGAATATATTCTTTCTCAAAAGGTAACACAACAGTCTATGATGTTTTTCAATATGTGGGAATTACCATATTGTAATATGTAGAAAAATCTTCAAACTTAAAAATCTTTCATATTCAGTCCACATATAACCAATGCAAGCTTACCTTAATGCTGTAGTTCAGTGATCTGGGCACATCCTTCTCTCTCTCTCTTTCCCAGTAGTGGATCTCAGGAGCACAGAGACCAGGCTCCTCCCTGCTGCTGGCAAGAGCGTTGGGATCCCACCACTTTTTCCAAACCTCCTGTTGACTCCATTTCACAACCCCTTTCCTTGTTGCAAGCACCAACCCAGCAAGTCCAGGTGCTAAGGCTCCAGTCCCAAGCAACACTTCTATATTAGCCAAAACCAAGTTGTTGTTTTCTGGGTTTGGGGTGGTTGTGTGTGTATGTGTGTGTCTTGTTTTGTTTTGTTTTAGTCCAGTGATGTTTCTTTTAGCCATCTTCTGTCTTATTCAACTCACAAATATAGTATTCGTTACATCCATACATTTTAGCAAGAGATAAATAATAAACAATAAATAAAAGTAAATTACATAACATTTTAGAAGGTAAATGTGCTATAGAAAACAAAGAAAAAAAAGGACCAATTAAGGGGGATCCAGGCTTCAAGGTGGGGAGGTTACAGTTTTCAGTAGCGTAGTAAGAGAAAGCCTTAATGACAAGTCACATTTGGGCAAGGATTTCTTTTCAATTATAATTCATCAAAGTAAGGCTAATTCTAAGGTATGGCAAAAACCCACAAGAAAACAGAATTGCTCAATCAATTAACTGGGTAGAGCAACATACTGAATGGTTAGTATTATGTGAGCATAGACCCGATTTTCTAATATACTATAACAGGATACCATGAAACCATGACCAATACATGCACATTATTAACTCTCAACAGACAATCCCAGCTGACTAATCACAGCACTTATTTCCAGGAAAGATTACTCCCCAAGAGAGAAGTTATTATGCTGGTTGTCACTTGTGAATTTGAGAATTAACTCTTTCCTTTGGTAAACACACACTTTTGAAGAACCCGAGTCTTCTTTTTTTGGTCCATCTGCCTATTACTGAAAACTCCTTTCTATTTATTTAAAGATACAGAGTTGACACCTTCATCTCAAAATCACCAGACTCGATGATGGCAACGATCACCTTGGAGAAGCTCTCTTCTGAAACCCTTTGCTTCTTCAAGTTTTCTTCCAGATAAAAAATTCATATATCTTTATACATTTCCTTTTTCTTTTTTAAAAGATTTTATTTATTTATTTGACAGAGAGAAATCACAAGAGAGGCAGGCAGAGAGAGGGGAAGGGAAGCAGGCTCTCCACTAAGCAGAGAGCCCGATATGGGACTCGATCCCAGGACCCTGAGATCATGACCTGAGCTGAAGGCAGCGGCTTAACCCACTGAGCCACCCAAGCACCCTATACATTTCCTTTTTTAAAGAAAATATAGTCAGTTGACAAGAAAGGAAAATAAGCAGTACAGTTACTGGAAATGGACAGGTCAACCTATTAGCAAATACATTTCTACAAATGTATGCTTTTTTTGGATGAGTTATTGATTTCAGCCTGAAACAGTCTATGCGGAGCTTTCTTGTTTCATTTCTAATGGTAACACACTCATTCGTTAGAACCAGTATGTTATTTTTTTTAATTTATTTATTTTTTTTTCAGCAAAACAGTATTCATTGTTTTTGCACAACACCCAGTGCTCCATGCAATATGTGCCCTCCCTACTACCCACCACCTGGTTCCCCCAACCTCCCACCCTCACCCCTTCAAAACCCTCAGGTTGTTTTTCAGAGTCCATAGTCTCTTATGGTTCGCCTCCCCTTCCAATTTCCCTCAACTTCCTTCTCCTCTCCATCTCCCAATGTCCTCCATGTCATTTGTTATGCTCCACAAATACCAGCATGTTATTTTTTAAAAATACACTTGGAGGTGACTTTTGAACACGTATCTACCAGGTCTGTAAGTGTTTGAAACATTAACCGCAGAATTTACAAACAGCAATTAATGGATCTCATCAAAGGAAGAGTTACTGCAATCTGTGAAAATATAGGGATGAGATGAAAAGAAGCTGTCTACTCATTGAAACCAGTGTTAGTTGTGCTAACTTTCTTTCCAGTCCTTTAAAATTCTTTTTAGTCCCTGACATGTCCTGGCATGAAACCTAATAAAATGAATTTGGTTCCAATTTATTATCCTGATTTAGGAAATACTGCAAGTCAGAACGATGATAAAGACCAGAGAGAGCTTTTTCTACCTCTTGAAGTTTTCACAACCTGAAGTTGGGGAGAGCACGTTCTGCTGCATTGTCCCGCTGACGTGTGACACCTCCTCTATGACTAAGGTGTGTTGCTTATGGCTATAGAGTATAATTTTGCCTGCCCCAGGTTTTCAGCTTATATGAAAGGTGAAATCTATTTCTTGAGGACTCTGTTCTCTTACACTAGGTAGTGACGTTTTCAGCTTTTCTTCGTGCATGTGTATGTATGAGCATATATATAATTAAAATATATATAAATATATAAATAAATAAATATATATAATTAAAACTGCTCTAGTTTTCCTGGATGAGATTGGTTAGTTCTGCTAATATCGTCTATTCATTTTGTCTTTTAAAACTACAGGTATTCCCTATGCAGCATCAAAAGAAATGAAATCTTGCCATTTGCGACAACGTGGATGGAACTAGAGGGTATTATGCTGAGTGAAATAAGTCAATCAGAGAAAGGCAATTATCATTTGATCTCCCTGATATGAGGAGGTTGAGAGGCAACGTGGGGGGTTTGGGGGGTAGGAAAGGAAAAAAGTGAAACAAGATGGTATCAGGAGGGAGACAAACCATAAGTGACTCTTAATGTCACAAAACAAACTGAGGGATGCCGGGGGGAGCGGGGTAGGGAGAGGATGGTGGGGTTATGGACATTGGGGAAGGTATGTGCTATGGTGAGTGCTGTGAAGTGTGTAAACCTGGCGATTCACAGACCTGTACCCCTGGGGCTAATAATACATTATAGGTTAATAAAAAATGAAAAATTAAAAAAAAAGTTAGGTATTCCTAAAATTGACATTTGCTTTCTTTGTCAAGTCTAGAGAAATTCCCAGAAGTGTCCTGCTAGCCTTCCAGAAACATGAATTGATGCCCTTTCAGTGAGTCGGTATGTTTAAGTAGGTTTAGCATATGTGTTTAAAAAATAATAGGTACATTAGACATTAAACATACTTAATGCCTAGAATATAGGAGCCTCGAAATTACCTCAAGCTGGGCAGTATTTTTCTCTTTTTACAAATGTGTTTGCTCCTTTTGCTTTTCTTTAGAATGGAGTCTGCAATTGGCTGAAGAAAAGCTATGTAAATTCACAGTCTCAGTGAGCAGTATTGTTCCAAAATTGAAAGGAATAGTCTCTGAGGAGTCAAACTAAATATTGTGTGAAGAATTTATCTCTAGGGCAAATATTTCCCATTTTCAGTTTCTTACAACTCAGCTCTCTCCAAGGAAGTTCCTTAATACTTTCATTTATAATCCGAATGATGTTTCTGACAGCATATTTGCCTTCTCTGACCTGCCGCTCGCCCCTGCCTCCCCTTACACAGGGTCATAGGAGACAGCACGAGCGGACAAAAAGATTCCCTGGAATGTTGGACATGTTATTATTCACTCTTCTGCCCTGTTGAGCAGGAGGAAAACATGATTTCTTGCTGAAGTATTTAGTGTTCTCATATCATTAATTTTTGAGCCTTCTTTGGGGTGCTCATGGTGTTGCTGCATGATGAGTTTTAATGCTGTGTCTTTTGTGTATGATCATGGTCCCAGGACAATGTTTATTTCAAGGGGTTACTCCCATCAACACCTGAGAGTTGTACAGTTGCGTTAGAGTTTACCCAAGCACTGTCATGAGTGGTTTTGACATGAATTACAGCCCCGGTAAGCAGGAAAGGAAGCTATTACTACCCCATTTTAGAGTTGATAGAAGAGAGTAGGTGAGAACCTCCATCCTGGGGTGGAACTGAAATTCAAAGCTAAGCTTTCATTTCAGGGCTAGGATGCTTTCCACTACCCAATACTCTCTGTTCTGATGACATATAGCTTCCTTGTTACAAACCAAAAAGCATTAAATCATAGACTGCAAGACAACTAATTTTTATAGCCAAAGGGTCTCAATGTGTAAACTCAATATTTTTTTTAGATGATTTTCCTGAAATTCTTACTCTGGGAAAAAGCCATGAGTATGCTGAAGGCAATGTGTGATTGTTTATTTCCAATACCTCTTCAAAAGTGTCTTGGCCATCACTGTGCCTACAGTCCCTGAAAGCCAAATCTGACAAAATTCACACAAGGCTACATGAAAAAGAATGCCTTTGTGCCTATATATTAAAAATCTGTATTCAGATGCCTAAAAATATTGAATCTGTATTCCAAAATCAGAATACTTATTTATTCATTAAATCTGCCTCTGGTGTACTCAATAAGTCTTACTTGGTACCCTCCATATTTCTGTGTGGAAGTTTCTGGGGTATGTGAAGTATAAATATACTCTCAGGGAATGTAGGGTTAAACATTGCTGCTGTCTGATATCGTAACAGAGATACAGCATCATCTCTAGTATGGCCAGAATACAAACTTAAAAACTGTATTCAGTGGTGATTATAGGTTATACATAGTTATAAAGGTATAAGTTAGTTATTTTACATTTCACCTGAGCTTTTCTTTTAAATTCCATTCTTTTTCTGAATACAAGAAGTATGATTTGCCTTTCCTGCGAATTAATGAAACCAACTGCAGTAAAATTTACTTCTAAGACTTCTAAAGAGCCACGGACTGACATGTTTTGTCCTACCCCGATGACTGATTTGGTGAGTGAAAGAAGAAATACGAGAAAACATTTCTTCTAGTTTAGGCTGCCAGAATGGGAAGCAAAATAGAGAATGTATAGTATTATTGGTGGTCCAAGCAAAAAAAAACAAATCCATTCTTCCTCATGCTCTGCCTCAAAAATCCAAGAAAGCAACACTTAACTTTTCAAACCAGAGGAGTGTTGACTAGGAATTCTCAGGCAAGAAACAATATATGAGAGGAGGCCACTAGCCCATTAAAAAGAAAACAAAGGTGATAAAAATTAAGTAAGAATTACATCTCATTAATGATTGTGGAATTTTGAGAGACTTCTAAAAATTTTGATTATATGGATTTGTTCATTCTCCTACACCTTACAATATTAAAATATAAAGCAACAAGATAGCACAGGTAAAAATAAATATCATTGAAAACCAAGAACAGCAAATAGATAAAAACAACTGTTACATTTCTTGAGTTTTTATGAAATAACAACAAAAGAACTTCTAAGCTTAAGAAATAGAACACTAACGAACAGCAGTCTATCAAGCAACCGTATCTGTAAAACCTCTTTTAAATCTCATCAGGGTGGAAAATAATAAACAGGAGAATTTTTAATATGGCCTCAAGATCCTGAATGGGAAGAGCCTTGATCGGAATATGTCAGACTGGATGTCGCTGACCAGGAAGAGCCCATGTGAGCCCTGGTATGTGGATGTGGTTGATATAAATTTGTGGTAATTTGCTTGATAGCCACAGATACTAATACAATATAATTTGGTAGTTATAGGCATTAGAACGTTTGTGAAAAAGTAGGTATCTGTGTAAAAGATGGTGATCCAAATGATATCCAAAAGCCTCCAGGTTCTAGTCTGTGAGAGAGAGCAGTCACATAAGTATTAGTCGAATGATTTGAGGTTTTCTTCTTGTTTTTAGGAATTTTGTGAGGTTTGGGTTATAAGAAATTCTGTCCCATTGCCCAGGAGACAGAGGGCAACACAGACTTGGCCTTTTAGAGTAGAAATACCTTGTGCTGTACGTTGCCCTCTGTAGGGCACTGACAACACCGACTCCATCTTTAGTCCTCCGTCTTCTTAGTGCCCAGACAATGACCTCTCTCAGGGCTAAGTGCTCCAGGCCCACTGCAGAGTAATGTGTGCCCAGTCCAGAATGTGGAAAGGCTTTTCTGATCGTCCCTCTGGCCCACAGAGGGTGCCACATAAGCTAGTTACCCTGAGCCCTTACCACCATGCCCCTCGCTCTCTAAAAGCTGTGGATTAAGGTCCCGTCTTTGTGGAGAATAGCTGCTTAGCACCTGAGTCATCTGTCTGCCGGATTCCCCTTTCAGTAAGTTACCCTGAATAAAACTCTGTAAATTGTACAGAATGGCTGCACTGTCTTTCCATCCAGAGTGCCATCTCCGTCTGGAGGATACATTCCCAACCCTCCTCCACCTTCTGACACCCTCCGGTCTTGCCACCAACCATCTTGCCCTATTTCCTCTGGGATGGGGCACAAAGCTGCGGATGTCCCTTTCCCTGAGCCTCTGGGGCACTGAGTTTCTCATTAGGTCTGATTACTCCAAACTATGTTGCTCATCCACAGACTTTTTGGACGGAACATGTCAGTGTCAGGGGAAATGTTTCACGAGAGCAATCAAAATATCCCAAAGGTAGTGCTAACTTGCTGACTTCCAGAGGACTTAATATATATATATTTTTTCATCTGTAAACCTTCCCATCCTGAATCACATTACCCGACCATAGCAGTAGCTGGATATCGGTAGAACTGAGTGAAGGATGCTGGAAAGATTGATGGTCCCTTCTTTTGCCTTTTATCGCTTCATTGATTTTAAATCAAATTGTGTAGTGACCCAGACTGTGAGATGTATGTCTGAGTTTGGGGGGAAGTGGGATGAATGGGCTCAGAATTTAATGACAGAGAGAGGAGATGGAGGTGCCCAGGTGAAATGATGAGCAAGTAGGGCGGATCAGTGTGCCCATGAACTAGTTTCAGCTTCTGGTACAGGCATTCACTTCACCCTGTACACCCACTCTTGCCTGTTTTACTCCCTCAGAACCCCCTGTGGGGCTCATGACCCAAAATTCAGAAACCTGCTCAATAGTAGAAGCCAACGTATCCTGAGTGGTTACCGGAAGTCAGTCCGTATACGACACTCTTTCCATGTATTATCACATTTAATCCTCACCCCAGACTGTAGCCCAATTTGACATAATTTGACATGAGCTGATAAAGAACAGCCTGAGTTCAACAGCACCCAACATGAGGGGCAGCAAACCCAGCTAGCTGGACTCCAGGGATTAAGCTCCTGACCACTACATGACCATACTTCTTTCACATTCTATGAAAATATCCAGGTTACTCTGAAATTGGGGTCCCCCATCCTCAAAGCTGTACTTTCATTGGCTGTTCTGTTTTACAAGACTTTCCTATTATTACAAGACTCTCAGACTTACAATGTTCTTCAGACACAAGCCTTAAATATATTTCCATTAGTAACATTATTTCATGTCTTTGCACTAATAACAATGTTTTTTCCATTTGCTTTCATTATCAGATGCAGCTTAGGATAGAACTAAGGATAAGTGTTTTTACAGTAAAATGAAACCACATCAAAATAACACAACTATAGAAGTTATTGTCATTTAATTTTCAAGAAGCAAAAGTTCTCATTATTCTAAATGACATGATTCTGGGATTGGACAAAGGTAAGAGAGACCTAAGGTCTGTAAACTTTAATTGATGAAACTATTTTTAATCATGCTTATAGCATCATTATTCACCAAAGATTCTATGGCCAGGTGAAAGATCCTGAACACTAGTGAGATTTTTTGCTCATTTACTTATGAACTCTCTACTGCTGCCACCAGCAACATTGGACTTCCACTGTAGAGAAAAGGAAGTTGTTAAGATGGACAGGTACTACCACTGTAGAAGATGTTGAATGAATCCAGTATATTTTTTAACAGCTTCTACCTCTGTAACTGACGTCTTTCACCACTTCTGTTCATAGATTTGTCAAAGAAACTGCAACCAGAATTGATCAAACCTAATGAGTTTTAGTAATTCCCCTTTAATTAGGAGTAGGAAATGGTCTCAGTGTGGCACCTGGGTGGCTCAGTGGGTTAAAGCCTCTGCCTTTGGCTCAAGTCATGATCCCAGGGTCTTGGGATCTAGACCTGCATGGGGCTCTCTGCTCAGCAGGGAGTCTGCCTTCCCCCTCCTTCTCTCTCTGCCTGCCTCTCTGCCTCCTTGTGATCTCTGTCTGTCAGATAAATAAATAAAATCTTTTAAAAAAAAAAAAAAAGAAAAGAAAATGGTCTCAGAGACACGAATCTGGGAAAGCGTTCCTGATCTTCAGATATAACCAAGCTGTGCCTTGGGATTTAATTCAGTTAAGAATTTTTCAGCCAAAGTTGTCTCACTAAAGGTAAATACATTAACCAGTTGATCCCATGGCCTCTAAATTCTGGTATTATGAAACATTGCTTCAGTGATCAGTATTGCCATTGGTCACTGATAAACTTCTATTAAATTCCCAACATTAAGAATATGTATATCTTTGGGGCACCTGGGTGGCTCAGTCAGTTAAGCAGCTGACTCATGGTTTCAGCTCAGATCATGATCTCAGGGTCCTGGGATCCATGCCTACGTAAGGTTCCATGCTCAGTGGGGAGTCCATGTAAGATCCTCTGTCCCTCGCCCTGTTTATACACACATTCTCTCTCTCTCTCAAATAAATAGATAAATCTTAAAAAAAAAAAAAAATGTATACCATCACCATATACAAGCATTTCCAGTGATAGTACTATGTAGTAGTATCTCATGATGTATATATTTTAAAATTCTGACAAAGTTGAAACATAACAATGCAAAACAATTTTCAGTACTGAGGAATTATATAAAATTGGAGGGTTCTTTAAGAAAATTTTCTAATTTCATAAATCTTTGAATTTGCATTATTATTATGGAAATTAAAAATTGACCATGTATTTTCCTTAGCTTGTGTCATAGTGCCTTGTGTAAATATCACCCTAAAAAATCCATATTCTATTTTTCTCATTTCAAAGACAAATATATTTAATACAAAACTAGACTTAAATAATAATAATAGTTTTATGCTACAGTGCTAGCATATAAATATACTAGAAAGAATATCGATCAAAAACTAATGAATACAATTCCCATGGCAATAAAGTGTCAAGAAACTGGTACAGTTGATAAATGCTTATGAAAGGGGAGCTCTCTTCTTGTTTTTCTAAAGCCAGTACAAGATACAGTTTCTTCACAAAAGAATATGGTTTTCACTGAGGACTCAAAGATTGTATTATTTTGTGTCTTATTTATCAAATGAGAATCAAAGATTTCAGAGTAGTCACAAAACAAGTGAAAGTTTAAAATTAAGAAAAATCACAGGAAAAGGAGGTGGGGCCATAGGAATTAATCAATTAACCAAGAACCTGCTAGTAACTCTGGACCTAATTGTGACCAACAGGGAGAAACTGATTATTGAAGAACTCCCATAGTAACCATGAGGAAAAGCAATGATGCCATCTCTCCATTTGTGAAAGCAAAGAATGGGATCTGGTCATCTGTGAGGCCTATCATTTGGGAAGGTTGATCTCAAAAATATGAAGACAAAAAGACCTTAATTTCTTGGCAAAAACTTTGAAATAAAAATTCAGTTAAACTCGAAAACTCTCAAAAAGTTAATTTTAGCAGAAATTGAAAATAATCCTGAGGAGAAATATGCATTTAAAATAAGCTGTGATCACAAAAAAGCTCTCTGATGACCTCAGATTTTTAATAAATATGGGAAAATGTAAAAGTCAAAAGCAACAATAATGAAATAACTAGAAAAAAGCTAAAAAACTATTGGTTACTATTTCTGTATGGTGGTGTTGTGTGTGAGAGTTGGCTGAGTTTATCTGATTGAATCTATGCTTCTTAGACCCTCAAAGTTGTGCTGGCAATGGGACTCTTACTCATGCAGACAAGAGGAAAGACATGAACAATAATGTGGGCTTTAGCAATGCAGGTTCTAGTTAATTCCATTTTATCAGAAACTGGGGAAGAAGTTTGGGAGACGTTTGTGCAGTGAAGATGAAAAGTTTCATCTTCACCTTGAAGGTTTGTGCAGTGAAGAGCTCATCAAAAGATGAGCTTATTTTTATTCCTATAATTTATTCCTGATAAATTATAATGGATAGATAAAACTAGATAAAAGAGAGTTCACTGAGCCCAGGCCTTCAGAAACATCTCAAGTGCTCTAAATCTATTCTATCTACTGCAGATACGGTGAGGATATCAGTAAACAAGTTCTTTGTGTGTCTCTATTGCCTCTCCCTGTCCTCCCAACTTGCATTATTGTATGGGGAGGAACCTCAGGTCTAGGAAGTGATAGAGCTCATCTTCGACACCTTTGGATAACAAGCTTGCATTACTTGCCAATGTGGCAGCTTGCTACCTTCATTTCTTTTCCTCTCCTTGCTGCCACAAAGGAAGTTCAAAACCACCTAGAGGGATATGGAGAAGCAGCCAGGGTCACAGGGAGCTTATAAGTGAGATCATGAAAATACTGTCAGTTATTTTTAAGAAATCTTGGCAAATAAGAGAGGCACTTGGAGGCTGCTCATTAGCAAAGTTCAGTCCAATTTTATAAACTGAGGAGAAAAAAGTAGACTTTCACAAACATAAGACCTCACTAATGGCAACTGTTCAAAGTCTAGAAGGGAATATGAAAAGTAAGGTGGATTGGAAGAATCTGGAAAAGAAATCACAGTAACGAAGGAACAATCTGTGTCTTAACCCATTTCTTTGTTTTACTAATCCGGTGAGTAAAGGAACTGTGGTAGATGGGTATCTTCAGCAAGGTTTTGATAAGGTTTCTCATTATTTTTTTAGAACCAGTTATATGGTTTCACTTACTTGTGGAGCATAAGAAATAACATAGAGGACATTGCGAGAAGAACAGGAGAAGTGAGTTGGGGGAAATCGGAGGGGGAGACAAACCATGAGATACTGGGGACTCTGAGAAACAAACTGAAGGTTTTGGAGGGGAGGGGGTGTGGTGTGTTGGGTGAGCCTGGTGGTGGGTTTTATGGAGGGCAGGTATTGCATGGAGCACTGGGTGTGGTGCATTAGCAATGAATTTTGGAACACTGAAAAAAAATTAAATTAAAAAGTAAAAAGAAGGCAGATTAATACACCTTTGTCCAAAACCATATAGAAGTACATTAAGTAACTCCATTCAATGGATTTTCATCTTTGGTGTGATATCACATTGTATGGAAATAGCTCTCCATTCTCAGCCATCAGATAAAGACATTTAGACTAGGTTCATCAATTCAAGAAGGGCCACGGAGGACAGACATTAGAAGATCAAGATCTGAAAATATCATTAAAATTTACACTCATAAGTTAAATCCAATAAGATGAACTTTACACAAGAGTACAAAAAAATGTTATCACCCCCCCAAAAAATCATCACATTACTTAGATGAATAAGACATGATTTAGCATTAGCACATGGGAGTAATAGTCAAATAATTTTAGTTCAGAGTAAGAATTATACAAATTATCAGGGCTATTTTTTTTTTTTGAGAATATACAACTGGTTTATTTCTTGGTTTCTTTTTAAAATCAGTGGTTGATACTTGTTTGGAAACTACATGATTAGAATATATAATTTTTCAGAATCTTTTTTTTTGTTTTTGTTTTTTTAAAATTTTATTTATTTATTTATTTTTATTTGTTTATTTACAGTATAACAGTGTTCATTGTTTTGGCATCACACCCAGTGCTCCATGCAGTACGTGCCCTCCCTATTACTCACCACCTGGTTCCTCAACCTCCCACCCCACCCCCCCCACCCCCCCCACCACCCCTTCATAACCCTCTGGTTGTTTTTCAGAGTCCATAGTCTCTCATGGTTCATCTCCCCTTCCAGTTTCCCTCAACTCCCTCTCCTCTCCATCTCCCCATGTCCTCCATGTTATTTGTTATGCTCCACAAATAAGTGAGACCATATGATACTTGACTCTCTCTGCTTGACTTATTTCGCTCAGCATAATTTCTTCCAGTCCCGTCCATGTTGCTACAAATGTTGGGTATTCATCCTTTCTGATGGAGGCATAATACTCCATTGTGTATATGGACCACATCTTCCTTTTCCATTCATCCATTGAAGGGCATCTTGGTTCTTTCCACAGTTTGGCGACCGTAGCCATTGCTGCAATAAACATTGGGGTACAAATGGCCCTTCTTTTCACTACATCTCTATCTTTGGGGTAAGTACCCAGCAGTGCAATTGCAGGGTCATAGGGAAGCTCTATTTTTAATTTCTTCAGGAATCTCCACACTGTTCTCCAAAGTGGCTGCACTAACTTGCATTCCCACCAACAGTGGAAGAGGGTTCCCCTTTCTCCACATCCTCTCCAACACACGTTGTTTCCTGTCTTGCTAATTTTGGCCATTCTAACTGGTGTCAGGTGGTATCTCAATGTGGTTTTAATTTGAATCTCCCTGATGGCTAGTGATGATGAACATTTTTTCATGTGTCTGATAGCCATTTGTATGTCTTCGTTGGAGATCAAGCTATTTTTAACTAAATATAACTTTAAAAACTTTAGAGAGCAATAATGTTTAAAACACATCTCTCTCTGTAGTACCTGAAGAGACATACTTAGATGGCAACAGATGAGAAAGTGTCCAAAGGAGAACCACCAGATAATAATGTAAAAAAAATTATGGGAGACAAAAATATATTTGAATTCGGATTTTTTATCCCAGACGAGACTCAGGAAGACATCCAATTCATTTCCAGCCAGTCAAAGAACTATGATGTGGAACAAGATTTAATGTTTTTGCCACAAATGATAACTGAGATCAGTAGGTAGAAACAACAGAGTAGATTTTACATCACTAAGGGAAATGATCCCAGTAGAGAGGTCAAAAAAGAAAAGTGATTCCTCAGAGAAGTAAAGTTCTCTTTCACCAAAAGTGTTCAATCACAGTCTAAGTAACAATTTGGCAAATATGTTGTCAAAAAGATTCAATTCTGCAAAGGGAAAATGGTCAAATCTGACTCATTGTTGGAATCATCACAGGACATTTAAAAAAAAAAAAAAAAGAATTGTATAGTTTCAGAATTTCCAGAGGTGAGGGAGTTCATATTTTTAAAAAGCATCCTAGGTGACCCAGATGAGGATTCAGGTTTGACAGACACTAGATATCCCTAAAATCTTTTCCCAGTATGAGAGTCTATGATCAAGACAATCAAATTAGTTGGCTGCCATTAAAACCAGTGGTAAAACAAAACAGAACAAAAACAATGGAACCATTAATAAAAATGACAATGGGGACATAAATGCTATCTTACAACCTGGTTTTCTTACATAAGGTTTATAGAGTACGCAGTATGTTTGGGGAAAACTTTTTCAAGTCTGGTTAGTGATAAGTTTGTCATGTTTCTGTTTCTTGCTAGGCATAAACGTACATGTGAGTATGCAATATGTATTTGTGACAATGATGTGGGTTTATGAAAACAATAAAGACTTGAATAAAATGTTCAAAACCTCTACCAACAGCTTAAAATAAACCGGTTTTAAAATAAAGATTTCAGGATGCATATTTGTTAGGGAACATCATTGAGAAGACATGACCTCCAGGTGACCTGTGAGCTGAATCTCGGCAGTCTGAGACTCCTCACCCCGTCTCCGTCCTTGGATTGTGGGTCAGCTTGGTTTTCCCACTCCCAGAGACTGCTCCAAGGACACAGCCTTGAGAAAGTATGTGGTATTGAGAACACCTGCGCAGGATGGATACATGACTAAACCCAGTTAAGACTTCATTATGGGGTGCCTGGGTGGCTCAGTGGGTTGGAGCCTCTGATTTTGGCTCGGGTTGTGATCCCAGAGTCCTGGGATCAAGTCCCGAGTCGGGTTCTCTGCTCAGCAGGGGGCCTGCTTCTCCAGTCTCTCTGCCTGCCTCTCTGCCAACTTGTGATCTCTCTCTGTCAAATAAATAAATAAAACCTTAAAAAAAAAAAAAAGACCTCATTATAAACATTGGCAGGCAGGTGCAGAATCCATTCATCTTGCTGATGCCCAAGATAAGCCTCTTACATAAGTTCCTTTTGCTTACTGAAACTGTCACCTACCAACCTGGGGTGGCTGGCCTCTTTCTTCAGTCCCTCCCTGCTCCCCACATGAGGGGGCCGGTTTCAGATTGCAAAAAGAAGCTCCTGAGAGGGTTGCAAACCAACGATACTCAAAAATGTGAACTTGGGTTTTTAAGTCTTAGTGGTTGCTACTCCTTACGTTATGTGAACATTTTTACCATAGAACAACTTATGTATCAACAAATCACTAACATTTGAAGAAAGAAGAGGGAAAGAAGCTAGCAATCTTTATTAAGTACCTACAGTATGACAGGAACTTTATAAACACTCCCATTTAATATTGAAAACAAGTCTCTATACGAGAGAACTTCCTCACTTTACAAATGAAGAAACTGAGGCCCTGTCAGACTCCAGAACTTGGTTTCAAATTCAATCATAATATTATAGACTCCCATGAATTACATTTTATCTGTCACAGTGGGATTCCACGTGTGAGTGGCCTGTTCTCATCCACTGTAGGTAGTTGGTTAATTCCAATCATACGTAATCGTGCTGTTAACTTTATATAAATTGTGAACTTGGGGGCGCCTGGGTGGCTCAGCGGGTTAAGCCGCTGCCTTCGGCTCAGGTCATGATCTCGGGGTCCTGGGATCGAGCCCCGCATCGGGCTCTCTGCTCAGCAGGGAGCCTGCTTCCCTCTCTCTCTCTCTCTCTCTCTGCCTGCCTCTCTATCTACTTGTGATCTCTCTGTCAAATAAATAAATAAAAATCTTTAAAAAAAAATGCGAACTTGGACAGCTATTACATTCTTGTATGTGAGTTTTCTTATCCTAAAATATGGATGATAATAAATATATTCATTGATATAGACTTAATTGTTGCAACCTTATGAAGTGTGTAAATTTATCATCATCTTTATTGGAGGATAAGGGAACTCACACACACGAGTCAACAGCTGCCCCAATTTTTTTTTTTAAAGATTTTGTTTATTTATTTGACAGACAGATCACAAGTAGGCAGAGAGGCAGGCAGAGAGAGAGGAGGAAGCAGGATCCCTGCCTATCAGAGAGCCCGATGTGGGGCTCGATCTCAGGACCCCGCGATCACGACCTGAGCTGAAGGCAGAGGCTTTAACCCAAGGAGCCACCCAGGCGCCCCAACAGCTGCCCCAATTTATCCTGCTCATGGAGCAGGGACAGACTTTGATTCTGAATATCTGACTCAAGAAATTGCTCTGAGCACCGTCTGATATGCTGCCTCCCTAACGCGGAAGGTTGACATAAGTAATACAAATAAGTAAAACTATTCATGAAACGCAGCCGTTTTTTTTTTTTTGAAAAGACCACTCTGAAGAGATGATTAAGTTTAATTCAGTATATTCTATCCTCTATGTCACCCACACATATATTGCATACATAGAGGTATAAGATTTTTAATGACAAGCTGGTAACACATTTGTTATTAAAAATGTGAATTTCTTGTTGATGCTACTTGATTCTTCCCAGTTCCTACCTTTGTGGACATCCTCTTTATTCTCATTCTTCTGCTTGGACATTTTTAGTCTAAATAAGTAGAAATGACAACCAAGAAGCCGTGATAGAGATGAAGCTTGAGAAGAGATTTTACAAGGTTATTGGGCCCCAGAACAGGACAGTTTGCACTAAGCCCAATCAGGGCTGATGATATGAATGTGCTGTGAAGCCCAGATGGACAGGATGGTCAGCGAGTATAAACTTATTCAAGACTTAAGACCACTGGATCAAGTAAGTTATTCTGAGGCTTTATCTGTAACAGAAATCCCTGTCTCCTCTGTTAATATTACCAGGCTAGAAGTTTGCAGCATCATCTAAAAGTCAGTCAACTAGAACAGGCTTGCCATCTGTGCCATCTATCCTATACATACTCCTTCTGATGTCCAAATGCACATAAAATGAAGAAAAGCATCTCTACTTGCCAAAACTGAGAATCACAAGTTTACCAGAAGTACGTTTTGTTTTGTTTCTCCTCAGTGAAGTGGGGATGCCAATGAACAAATTAAAAATGGTTGCAATTGAAATCATTTTTGTTTTTTGGTTTTTGTTTTCCTCCGAGACTACAGAAGGGGACAGTGTTTTACTGGGCCCACTGCCACTACTTAGTGTGCAAGTGATCTCTAGTATGGGGAGCAGGACGACACACCCTTCCCAGCTTGCTGACAGTGAGGAGGCCTCTGCCCTCGGGCTGGCATCAGCGCGATGGCCGGCCAAGCAGCGGGCAGCAGTTGCTGCTGGGGGGCTGGCTTGTCCTCGAGCACTCAAGCTGACCCTCAGCACAACTTCCCCCTCACTGGACTGCATCTAGTGTCTTTTTCGTACAGACTTCGTGAGCCCAAAGGGATGGTTCATTCAGCAGGAGGTATAACGCGGGAGGCTTCCTGATTATCTCCCTGTAAAAATGCAATAGAAGACTGGACGAGGAGTCCAGCTCTCATCTCAAAAGAAAATTTAAACAGAAACCAACACAGTGAAAAAGCCACACGTGTATTTGACCAAATCAGCCAAACTCACTAATGCAATAAAAAAAAGAATCCAAAGGAGCCCACAGATTATCCAGCATAAAAATTTTGAAAAGAGATTTAAACACCCACAAACTATAACTGATGGACTCAAAGAGGTAACTTTTCAGTTCGTTTTGCCAGGGACATGTAAACATGTGTTAAATAGCAAAGAAACAAAACTGTCTCCCCAAAAATAATTTTAAAAATCCCAGTAGAAATACACAATACTGTTTATGAAGACTTATCTTCAAAAAATTGAAATAGAGTCTGACCACTGGGTATCTACATCTCCCTGCCAGTTTACAGGAAATGCAGAGGGCAGAGGAACATGTTAAATGGCAGCAGAGAGATGAAGCAGCAAATTCCAGACTGTGGGACATACTGAACCCAGTTTATTCGTCTCATAAATTGAAGGCAGGAGAAGTGAAATGATGAAAGATCCCTCAAAAGCCAAACTCAATCCATTTCAATGTATGATACTTATTTGAACAACTTGTAAAAAAAAATCTAAGGAGACATTCGCGTTAAGTGAATGTTGCTTGGATATTTGATGTTATTGAGGAATTATTAATGTTCTGGCATGATAATGGTTTTCATGGCTGTTCTATCTTCTCTCTGACATTGCATTTTTCATTTTACAGGTTTCCATTTGTTTTTCTGATCTTTGCTGAAACCTGTTCACACGTGTTGTTTATTTTCTCCTTTTAACACATTTATTATTTTGAAAGTCCCTCTCTAATCGTTACAACACCTGGGCCATCCTAGGTCTGGTCTTACAGATCCTCTCTTGATGATGAGTCTTTTTTTATTGCTTCTTCATGGTATGTCATAACTTTTTTTTTTAAAGATTTTCTTTGAGAGAGAGAGAGTGCACAGGCACAAGTAGGGGTACAGTGGAGGAAGAGGGAGAAAGAATCTGGGTGGTGAGCCTAACGCGGGGCTCCATCCCAGGACCCCAGGATCAGGACCTGAGTCCAAGGCAGCCGCCTAACCAGCTGAGCTACCCAGGCGCCCCTCTCCTAACCTTTTATTGTATACCAGGCATGGTGCATAAAATCGCAGTAAAAACGGAAATAAAAGCGTTAACCGTCTTTAGTTACGCAGTCAGTGTGTGTAAGGACTCGCTAAATCAGTCTCACCTGTGGTTGAACTGGGTCGGGGTTGCTGCTGCGGAGATTCAGTTCACCATGGATTTCTGATGTTTAGTGGGCGGTTCTTGAAATCTGATGGTCTGGAGAGGGGTCTCGGTTCTTTTGCCCCGCCCCCAGCTCCCCGCAGAGCCCGGATGTAGAGGGAGGGTCTCCCTCAGTTGTGCTTTTCCTGTCAGGGCACTGAGTTCAGCCAGAGGGCCGAGGCATGAAGGATTTCTCTCAGCTCCGGGCCCAAAGCAGTGCAAGCTCAGCCAGCGCCCCTGCTCCCCCGCGCCTCGTGGGCAGCCCTCACTGGGTTTCAGCTGTTTTCTCTCCGTTCTGCCCCACGTCCGGTCGTGACGTGCTCACCCCTTGATACGGAACACAGCAAAGAGTTGACAGGTGAGCCTGAGTCGTCGTGGCTGGGGCTCCCAGGGATTCTAAACCATCAAACCAGTCTTGCTCAGCCTTTAAAATATTCGTTCGGGGTGCCTGGGTGGCTCACTGGGTTAGGTGTCTGCCTCTTGATTTACAGTGAGGTCATGAGTTCAGGGTTGTTAGATCGAGCCTTGAGCTGCCTCAGCTCCATGGTGGGCATGGAGCCTGCTTAAGAGTCTCTCTCCCTCTCCCCCATCCCCTTTCCCTCTTACTTTACCCCTCACCCCCTCAAAAAAAAATTTTTTTTTTTCATTAAGTCATCCTCTGATTTCTTTTCACCCAATCTATGGTGAGTTTTGTTTTGTTTTTTCCCTCCCGCCACTCTACCAAAAATGAAAACAGGCTTGGATCTCAGTGCCCCTAAAGGGACCATTTTAGATTTTAATGTCATTTCACTATTTTCTAGATTTTATTTTATTTTGTTTACTTTGCACCCTTGGAGATTATATATATTATATATAATCTTTTTTTTTTTAATAGCTTTGTAGATTACCTAATTGGCTCTTCATGTTAAAATGAAAGCCACACCATCCTGCAACTTTCTACATCTCCATTGCAAGTGGAAGTTCCCTGGTTGGATTTTCATTCTTTAGAGATTTATAGTGAAATAAATGTTGATGAAATGACATGATGTCTGGGAATTGCTTCAAATGGTCTAGTGAGGGAGGATGGGTGGGATATAGATGAAATGGATATGACCACTCTTGGTACCATTGTTGACATGGGTGTTAGGTCAATGGATATTCAATGATATTCTCTCTACTTTTGTGTATGTTTTAATAGGGTTTCCATCATAAAAAGCTTGTTAAAATGCATACTGTAAAATGTTAATGCCTTGCTACCAGTGGGTCAGAAAATTATTTCCCAGTTTGCAGGGGTATATACAAAAAGAAAACTAGTCAATTACAGAATTCAAAATGCCAGTATAGAAAGGAAGGGGGTAAAGAGCTAATTTTGTTCTTTGTGTTAGGGCCAGATAGAAATTTCTCCGAGGGTTCTCATAAAAGGAACATTGAAAAAAGTAGTAACAAAAGTCTATAACAACCTCCTCTCAACAGAAACAATGACGAATCTTTTTTTAAATTAAATTAAATTTTTTTCAGTGTTCCAAAATTCATTGTTAATGCACCACACCCAGTGCTCCATGCAATATGTGCCCTCCATAATACCCACTACCAGGCTCACCCAACACACCACACCCCCTCCCCTCCAAAACCCTCAGTTTGTTTCTCAGAGTCCCCAGTATCTCATGGTTTGTGTCCCCCTCCGATTTCCCCCAAGTCACTTCTCCTCTCCATCTTCCAATGCCCTTCGTGTTATTCCTTATGCTCCACAAGTAAGTGAAACCATATAATTGACTCTCTCTGCTTGACTTGTTTCACTTAGCATATCTCTTCCAATCCTGAGCATATTGATACAAAAGTTGGGTATTCATCCTTTCTGATGGAGGCATAATACTCCATAGTATATATGGACCATATCTTCTTTTTTTTTTCCTGTTTCATTTGCAGTTTTTATTATGACCTTTGATTAAAAGCTCATAAATCACATCCTTAATCTGGCTCTGTTTACTACTTTTTCCCTTCAAGAAGTCTCCCAAAGTTATAAAAAAATAGACATTTATAAATATACATTGAGAATTATGCACAGTTTTTACACAATGATGGTCAGGTCAGTGTTTCAAGCTGTCTTATCACCTCCCAGGGCCTCTCACCCAGAACAGAATTAGGGCCTCCAATCTCAAAAGCAGAAGGGGCAACATTTTCCCAAACTTGCTTCATCCCTTGGCAACATGGCATGGAGCAGGTGCTGGTTTTGGTCAGTAATGGCAAAAGAGGAAGTGCAGAAATGCTGACGGGGGTGGCTGCCCCAGAGAACAGCAAGCTGGCAAGGTCTCAGCCCTGCACCTGCCAAGACTCAAACCCAGGCCTATAAACTCAACCGGCGAAGAACTGCCACGAGCTGAGCAGGATCACAAACTCAGCAAGGGCCCACTCTGACTGCTGCCCAGTTGACTGTCATCCAGAGCTTCAGGCCACTGCAAACCTGAATGCTTATGTTCTTAATCTATTCGTCCACGGAAGGACATCATGATTCTTTCCACAGTTCGGCGACTGTGGATATTGCTGCTATGAACATTGGGGTACAGGTTGCCCTTCTTTTCACTACATCTGTATCTTTGGGGTAAATACCCAGTAGTGCAATTGCAGGGTCATAGGGTAGCTCCATTTTTAATTTCTTAAGAAATCTCCACACTGTTTTCCAAAATGGCTGCACCAAGTTGTGTTCCCACCAATAGTGTAAGAGGGTTCCTCTTTCTCCACATCCTCTCCAGAACTTGTTTCTTGTCCTGTTTTTGGCCATTCTAACTGGTATAAGGTGGTATCTCAGTGTGGTTTTGATTTTAATCTCCCTGATGGCTAATGACGATGAACATTTTTTCATGTGTCTGTTAGCCATTCGTATGTCTTTGTTGGAGAGGTGTCTGTTCATTGTCTTCCCTCCATCTTTGGACATGATTATCTGTTTTGTGTGTGTTGAATTTGAGGAGTTCTTTTCAGATCTTGGATATCAGCCCTTTGTACTGTCGTTTTCGAATTTCTTCTCCCATTGCGTGGGTTGCCTCTTTGTTTTGTTGACTGTTTCCTTTGCTGTGCAGAAGCTTTTGATCTTGATGAAGTCCCAAAAGTTCATTTTTGCTTTTGTTTCCTTTGCCTTTGGAGAAATATCTTGAAAGAAGTTGCTGTGGCTGATGACGAAGAAGTGACTGCCTATGGTCTTCTCTAGGATTTTGATAGATTCCTGCCTCACGTTGAGGTCTTTTAACCATTTTGAGTTTACCTTTGTATATGGTGTAAGAGAATGGTCGAGTTTCATTCTACACATAGCTGTCCAATTTTCCCAGCACCATTTGTTGAAGAGACTGTCTTTTTTCCACTGTGTATTTTTCCTGCTTTGTTGAAGATTATTTGACCATAGAGTTGAGGGTGCATATCTGGGCTCTCTACTCTGTTCCACTGGTCTATGTGTCTGTTTTTGTGCCAGTACCATGCTGTCTTGGTGATCACAGCTTTGTAGTAAAGCTTGAAATCAGGAAATGTGATGCCCCCAGTTTTTTTCTTTTTCCACATTTCCTTAGCAATTTGGGGTCTCTTCTGGTTGCATATAAATTTTAGGATTGTTTGTTCCAACTCTTTGAAAAATGCCAGTGGAATTTTGATTGGAATGGCATTAAAAGTATAGATTGCTCTAGGCAGTATAGACATTTTAATAATGTTTATTCTTCCAATCCATGAGCACGGAATGCTCTTCCATCTTTTTGTGTCTTCTTCAATTTCTTTCATGAGTGTTCTGTAGTTCCTTGAGTACAGGTCCTTTACCTCTTTGGTTAGGTTTATTCCCAGGTATCTCATGGTTCTTGGTGCTATAGTAAATAGAATCGATTCTTTAATTTCCCTTTCTATATTTTCATTGTTAGTGTATAAGAAAGCAACTGATTTCTGTACATTGATTTTGTGTCCTGCCACATTACTGAATTGCTGTATGAGTTCTAGTAGTTTGGGGGTGGAGTCTTTTGGGTTTTCCACATAAAGTATTATGTCACCTGTGAAGAGAGAGAGTTTGACTTCTTTGCCAATTTGAGTACCTTTTATTTCTCTTTGTTGTCTGATTGCTGATGCTAGAACTTCTAGTACTATGTTGAATAACATTATCAAGAGTGGACATCCTTGTCGTGTTCCTGATCTCAAAGGGAAGGCTGTCAGCTTTTCCCTAATGAGGATGATATTTGCTGTGGGTTTTTCATAGATAGATTTTATGAAGCTAAGGAATGTTCCCTCTATCCTTTGAATCGTTTTAATCAGGAACGATGCTGTATCTTGTCACATCCTTTTCCTGCATCAATTGAGAGGACCATGTAGTTCTCCTCTTATTGATTTGTTCTATTACATTGATTTGCGAATGTTGAAACACCCTTGCATTCCATGGGTAAATCCCACCTGGTCATGGTGGATAATCTTCTTAATGTACTCTTGGATCCTCTTAGCTAGGGTCTTGTTAAGAATTTTGGTATCCATACTCATCAGGGATATTGGTCTGAAATTCTCTTTTTTTGGTGGGGTCTTCACTGGTTTGTTGATCAGGGTAATGCTGACTTCATAAAGAGTCTGGAAGTTTTCCTTCTGTTTCTATTTTTTGAAACAGCTTCAGGAGGATAGGTATTTTCTTCTTTGAATGTTTGGTAGCATTCCCCAGGGAATCCATCAGGTCCTGGGCTCTTGTTTTTTGGGAGGTTTTTGATCACTGCTTCAATCTCGTTACTAGATTTTGGTCTATTCAGGTTGTCAATTTCTTCTTGATTCAGTTTTGGAAGTTTATAGGTTTCTAGGAATATCCATTTCGTCTAGGTTGCTTGACTTATTGGCATATAACTGTTGATAATAATTTCTGATGATTGTTTCTATTTCCTTGGTGTTAGTCATGATCTCTCCCTTTTCATTCATAATTTTATTAATTTGGGTCCTCTCTCTTTTCTTTTGGATTAGTTTGGCCAGTGGTTTATTGATCTTATTGATTCTTTCAAAAAACCAGCTTCTAGTTTCATTGATGTGTTCTACTATATCTCTAGTTTCTATCTCATTGATCTCTGTTCTAATCTTGATTATTTCCCTTCTTGTGTGTGGGGTTGGCTTAATTTTTTGTTGATTCTTCAGTTCTTTAAGGTGTAAAGAGAGTTGGTGTATTCTGGATTTTTTAATTTTTTTGAGGGAGTCTTGGATGGCTATGTATTTCCCCCTTAGGACGGCCTTTGCCGTATCATAGGTTTTGGACTGAAGTTTCTTCATTCTCATTGGTTTCCATGAATTAAGTTCTTCTTTGCTTTTCGGTTGATCCAAAGATTCTTAAGCAGGGTGGTCTTTAGCTTCCAAGTATTTGAATTCCTTCCAAACTTTTTCTTGTGGTTGAGTTCCAGTTTCAGAGCATTGTGGTCTGAGAATATGCAGGGAATAATCTCAATCTTTTGATATCAGTTGAGCCCTGATTTGTGACCTACTACGTGGTCTAATCTGGAGAAATGTCCATGTACACTAGAGAAGAATGAGTATTCTGTTGTTTTAGGGTGGAGTGTTCTGTATGTATCTATGAGGTCCATCTGCTCCAATGTGTCATTCAGTGCTCTTGTTTCTTTATTGATTTTCTGATTGGATGATCAGTCTGTTACTGAGAGTGGTGTGTTAAGGTCCCCTACTATTAATGTATTCATATCAATGTGACTCTTTATCTTGATAAACGGTTTTCTTATGTAGTTGGCTGCTCCCATATTGGGGGCATAAATATTTACAATTGTTAGATCTTCCTGGTGGATAGACCCTTTAAGAATGATATAGTGACCTTCTTTATCTCTGACTACATCTTTTAGAACTTTTATTATAGCATCTTTCAATAAGGGCTGATGATATTGCACAGAAGTATGAGTCAGCAAAGATACTTGGTCACGTAATAATAGTGGATATCCAGTCAATAAAGATATGAATAGATGCTCAATTTTATTAGTCACCAGGAAAATGCATATTAAAAATTAAATGAGATACCATCTCACACACACACACACACACCCCCTCACCTACCCCCAGGATTAATAAAAATGTAAAGAATGATGACAACAAATGCTGACAAGGATCTGGAATAAATAGAACTCTGTATACTGTTGGTGGGATTATATGTTGGTATAAATACTTTGCAAAATTACTTGGCGATGTCTACAGAAGCTGAATATGTTGTGGTTTATAATCCAGCAATTCTATTCCTTGGTATGAATCTAAAAATTGCACAGGCCTGAAAGAGAATAATTAAAAAAAATTGTCACAGTATTATTCGTAAGCTAAAAACAGAAAAGACCAAGATGACCCTGAGCAGTAGAATGGATTAAAATACTGTGTTATATCAATAGAACATTATAGAAGAAAGTTGTAGATTAATGGACTACCATTATACTCAACAAAATGAATAGCTCTCAATTCTGATAATGTTAAGAGTAAGAAAAGCCTACTGCAAAAGATCACCTATGACTCCATTTAAACTACGGTATTTAGACATAAATGTTTGGGAGATAAAACTGTAAAGAAATACAGGAAAAGTAAGCATTATGGTTACTGTTGTTCAGGAAGAAGGTCAGTAGGATTGGAAGCAGGCACAAGTTTCCTTGATACTGACAATATTCCAGTTCTCAACCTATAGTTGTAACACAGGTATTTTCTTTGTGAAAACCTACTGGGCCATGCATTTTTGATTTGTGAATTTTTCTATATGGGAACTCTATTAAGCACACACAGAGATGATTAAAAGAAAACTGCATAGTTGAATGAGTCTTTATATCTTGATGGAGAATTTAGCAGAGGGAAATTGAGTGGGAATAATGAAGTGAAAATAATGCAACCATTTATGAGAAAGTGTATAATCAATTAGCTGAAAGTTCAGTGAAAACAAACAAATCTCCTTTACCATAGTAGACTATAATTGAGACTTGTTCAAGTATGAGTAAAGCAAATGCTATATCTTATGCCAGTGTTATATATATTGGTGTTATATATTAAAGGAATTAATATTACAATGAAAGCGGGCAGTCAAAGAAAGGAACAACACGTTAACTTGGAGAATAGATTCTATGTAGGCTTCTCTCTATGTGGGTAACAATGAAAGGAAGACGAGAGAACACAGTAATGAAATATTATCTTAAAAAGGAGTATATATCCAGAAAAACTTTTCAAGAAATCCAGAAAAAAAACTTTTCAGATTCAGAAAAACTTTTCAGGAAAAACATGCCAATCAAGAAATTAAATATTCATTTGCACCTGCTCTCTGCAGAGCACTGTGCTAAATGTTAATGGATGGAGTGATATACTATGCGTATATATGAGAGAAAGAGAGAACATTTAACCACCATAGAAACCAAAATATAACTATTGTGTTCCAAATAGAAAAGACATATGCTTTATTAAGACTCATCTGATGTAAGCCAAGTGAATTAGTAGAGGAAGTAAGATTTTTACTGGGCCTTTAAGAGAAACAGGAGAAAGGCACAAGCATGAAGTCAGAAAAGAACAAAATGAACTTGAGTTTCAATAAAGGACTGGTTTTGCTAGAGTACATCTTAACCTAGGAGATTGGGGAAAGGTAAGATTGGAATTGCCAATCAGGAACATATAGGAAAGGAATTTAATGTCTGTCAAGCTGTGGAAACTTCTTCCTATGGGAAGCCTTGCAATTTTTGAATGGAACAAAACTCTCTTTTCTTTCCTCAATACTCTGACACACCTTTTTTTTTCTTTTCTTTTCTCATATGATTCTTAAAAATCATATCTTTAATTGAAGTTCTTTGGGTATAAGTAACTTTCCTCTGTACCTTGATTATAAGCTCTCTGTAAGCAGAAATAGTTTTATTAATCTTATGTGCCATAGAATCCAGTGTGTCTGCCTGGCTTACTGTGAAATAATGAGACTGGTACTTTTATGATAGTTGACAAAGAATCTGAACACAAAGGAAGTTAATAATTTTTTTCTGAATTTGAACTAGAGCAGTAGCCATTGGAGCAAAAATTAACTGGTAAATGAAAAAGGCATTGTGAACACCCTGTTAGTCAGTCCTTGAATATATGCATCAAGAAATGATTCCAGGGGCTCCTGGGTGGCTCAGTGAGTTAAAGCCTCTGCCTTCGGCTCAGGTCATGATCTCAGGGTCCTGGAATCAAGCCCCGTATCGGGCTCTCTGCTCTGCAGGGAGCCTGCTTCCTCCTCTCTCTCTCTCTGCCTGCCTCTCTGCCTACTTGTGATCTCTGCCTGTCAAATAAATAAATAAAATCTTTGAGGCACCTGGGTGGCTCAGTGGGTTAAGCCGCTGCCTTCGGCTCAGGTCATGATCTCAGGATCCTGGGATCGAGTCCTGCATTGGGCTCTCTGCTCAGCAGGGAGCCTGCTTCCCTCTCTCTCTCTGCCTGCCTCTCTGCCTACTTGTGGTCTCTCTCTGTCAAATAAATAAATAAAATCTTTAAAAAAATAAAAAAATAAATAAATAGATAAATAAAATCTTAAAAAAAAAATGATTCCAAAATGGATAGCTTATGGAAAATTGTGATACCACTACACCATGATATTTTTGTCCTATCAAAGATAGAATGGATTTAGATGCTATTATATTAGCGTGGCACTTAGATGTTATTCAGTAATACATAGTCATGAATGAGTGTGTGAGAAAAATGTCAATTTCAGTTTTCAGTATTCTCTTACTTCTGGCAGCTGATAAATTTTTAATTTATTTAAATTTACATTATTTATATTTTTACTATTTATATATTATTTATATTATTATAAGCCAAAGTTCAAAAACAGATATAAATATTTTTCTTCTGACATAAATAAAACATGAACATTTCTTTTTTCTTATGGAATTAAATTCACTATTCTAATATATATTAAGTGGTGTTTTATGTTAAATATATTGGTAAGTTTTATTATAATCCATATAATATATAGTTATGGTATATTTGTGATATATACTTGATTTAAAGCCCATAATATCTTATGTACAAGAAAACCAAAATTAATACATAGTATGTGTTTTCTATGTAACATACCCAATAATCAATCAAATTTTAGTTTTTATCCATACTGCCAGAAATAACCAGCCAAAATGTTGGGGGTGGAAATAGAATGATTAGGTTTGCAATAATTTAAAAGCATACCATCTATGTATTCCTCCTGTAAAGAGAGTTCAAAGAAGTACTTTATATCAATATCACTGATATTGAAAATAGGGGAAAAAAGAAAATACAGAAGATATGATTTAAAAGAAATGATTTAAGAACTGAACCCTGCTAATAAGCAGTGTTTAGGTAATCATTTTATAGTTAATAGCTATATAACTGCATGCATGTAAGTGTTAATGATTCTGACAGAGAAGATAAATAATGTAAACATAATAATAATAAGGATCTTAAAACTCAGATTATTTAAATAACTATAGAGAGGTGGAAGAAGGATGAAAAATGGTAAGATTCCTAAATTTCTCACCTGTTATAGGGAGAATTGATTTGTTTTGTTTTAACCTTAATATGGATATAGAAATAAAGACACTATTTAGACATAAAAACAAAGTATAGGAGAATTACAACAATATTTTTCTAATTATATATAACTGTATGTTTTAATTTTCAGTATCTTACTTTCCATATTGTTAGAAATATTTTTTTTTCTAGAGGCTTGAGGCAAAGGCTTATTTAATTTAGTATCTTTCAGGGGTGCTTAGGTGGCTCAGTCAGTTAAGTGTCTGCCTTCAGCTCAGGTCATGATCCCAGGGTCCTGGGTTTGAACCCCATGGGCTCCTTATTCAATGGGGAGCCTGCTTCTCCCTCTCCCTCTGCCCCTTTCCCTTATTTGTGCTCTTTCTCAAATAGATAAATAAAATCTTTTTAAAAATCATGCAAATTTAATGTTCTTTCATTCTTATATAATAACAACAAACATTTAGAGCTAGGAGTTAATCTTTAGTTATATAGTTTGATGGGTCCCAGTCTTAGTCCCAGTCTTAGTCCCAGTCTTATAAATTATTTTTCATTCAATAATTAGAAACACAAAAGCAATACTTAATCAGTGCAGCAGTGCAAGCAATACAGAAGCTTTGAAAACAAAATTTTATAGTTGCTTTTCTTCTTCAATGTGACTCATGTTAGCATTTTGATGGTGTATCAGTTTATAATACTATTTGCTTATAAGTGCAAATGTATAGAATTCTCCCCCAAATTTCATCATAGCATATATTTATTGATCTATTTTAATTTTGTTGATTAAGAATATAATGGCAATATCTTTCCAATCCATCAAAATGCTGCCTTATTTTACAAAATCACTATAAGGTAATTCTTATTTTACAAGAACCATTATGCAATTTAGACTTATTCCCTGTAACATCATTTACTGAATCATTCTACAATTGATAACCATCCAAGTTATTGCTAGGTTTCTGCTGTTATATTGTCTTCTGTTTCTAAATAGGCTGTAATTGCAATTTTAAATTCTCATTTTGATCCTGAGTTATTTAGGAGGATATTTCTAAAACTATAAATGTTTGAATACTTACTTTTGTTAGGAAAGAATCCCTCAACATTTAGAAAGAATATCCATTCCCATGTTTGGTATACAAAGTCAGCATAATTTTCTATATTAGACTCATGAATTGTTTTATCTATTTACATGCCACTAAATCTATTGAAAGACTGAGAAGTTATTCATCAAAGTTTCTTTGCTTTATATATTTTGATGCTTTGCTTTTTTTAGTACATAAATATAACTGGTTTGTCTTTATCGTGAATAGTATAAATGCTTTGATCCCAAATTCCATTTGATCTCATATTATTATTGTCAACCCAACTTACTATATATTTTCCTCTTACATATTTGCAGATACCTTTACTATTAACCTTTATTTCAAGAGTATTTCTTTAAACAGTGTATAGTAGTACTTGTTAAACCACATCTAAGAGTCATCACTTTTTTCAGAAAAGCAAGCCTGTTTATTTATTTTGTATCTTATTTTATTTAAATTCAGTTAAGGAACATATAGTATATCATTAGTTTCAGATGTAGAGACTCAGTTATTCATCAGTCATATTACACCCAGTGCTCATTATATCACATGACCTCCTTAATGCCTGTCACCAGTTACCTCATCCCCCCACCCACCTCCCATCCAACAACCCTCAGTTTGTTTCCTATAGTTAAGAGTCTCTTATGGTTTGTCTCCCTTTCTGATTTCCTGTTATTTTATCTTTCCCTCCCTTCCCCTATGATCCTGTTTTGTTTCTTAAATTCCACATATGAGCGAAACGATATGATTGATAATTTTCTTTCTCTGATTGACTTATTTCACTTAGTATAATACCCTCCAGTTCCATCTCATTGCAAATGGTAAGACTTTATTCTTTTTGATAGCTGAATAATATTCCGTTGGATATATATACTACATCTTCTTTATCTACTCATCTGTTGATGGACATCTGGGCTCTTTCCATAGTTTGGCTATTGTGGACATTGTTGCTGTAAATGGTGGGTTATAGGTACCCTTTCAGATCACAATGTTTGTATCCTTTGGGTAAATACCTAGTAGTGCAATTGCTGGGTAGTTTTTTAACTTTTTAAGGAACTTCTATACTGTTTTTCAGAGTGACTGTACTAGACTACATTCGCACCAAAAATGTAAAAATGTTCCCCTTTCCCACACCCTCACTAACATTTGTTTCCTGACTTGTTCATTTTTGCCATTCTGACTGGTATGAGGTGGTATCTTTTTTTTTTTTTTAAAGATTTATTTATTTGACAGAGAGAAATCACAAGAGAGGCAGGCAGAGAGAGAGGAAGGGAAGCAGGCTCTCCGCTGAGCAGAGAGCCTGATGTGGGACTCGATCCCAGGACCCCGAGATCATGACCCGAGCCGAAGGCAGCGGCTTAACCCACTGAGCCACCCAGGCGCCCCTGAGGTGGTATCTTATTGTGGTTTTGATTTGTATTTCCTAGATGCCAAGTGACATGGAGCATTTTTTCATGTCTCTGTTGGCCATTTGGATGTCTTCTTTGGGGAAATGTCTGGTCATATCTTCTGCTCATTTCTTGACTGGGTTATTTGTTTTCTGGGGTGTTGAGTTTGGTAAGTTCTTTTTAGATCTTGGATACTAGCCCTTTATTTGATAAGACATTTGCAAATATATTCTCCCATTCTATTCTGTCAGTTGCCTTTTGGTTTTATCTAATGTTTCCTTTGCTGTGCAAAATCTTTTTATCTTGATGAAGTCCCAATAGTACATTTTTACTTTTGTTTCCCTTGCCTTGATATGTCTAGCAAGAAGTTGCTGTGGCCCAGGTTGAAGAGGTTGCTGCCTGTGTTCTCCTCTAGGATTTTGATGGATTCCTGTCTCACATTAGGTCTTTCATCCCTTTTGAGTCTATTTTTGTGTATGGTGTAAGAATACGCAACTTTTGTATCAACATGGATGGGACTGGAAGAGATTATGTTGAGTGAAATAAGTCAAGCAGAGAGAGTCAATTATCATTATGGTTTCACTTATTTGCGGAGCATAACAAATAACACAGAGGACATGGGGAGATGGAGAGGAGAAGGGAATTGAGGGAAATTGGAGGGGGAGATGAATCATTAGAGACTGTGGACTCTGAAAAACAACCTGAGGGTTTTGAAGGGGTGGGGGGAGTGGGAGGTTGGGGGAGCCAGGTGATGGGTGTTATGGAGGGCACGCATTGCATGGAGCACTGGGTGTGGTGCAAAAAGAGTGAATTCTGTTACGCTGAAAAGAAATAAAAAAAAAAAATGGTCCAGTTTTATTCTTCCACATGCGGCCTCTAATTTACCCAACACCATTTGTTGAAGAGACGGTCTTTTTTCCATTGGATATTCTTTCCTGCTTTGTCGAAGAGTAGTTGACCAGAGTTTAGGGTCCATTTCTGGGTTCTCTATTCTGTTCTGTTGGATCTATGTGTCTGTTTTTGTGCCAGTCCCATGCTGTCTTGATGATTACAGCTTTGTAATCTAGCTTGAAGTCCGAAATTGTGATGCCACCAACTTTGGTTTTCTTTTTCAACATTCTTCTGACTATTTGGGGATCTTTTCTGGTTCCATATAAATTTTTTAAGATTATTTGTTCCAGCTTCCTGCTAATTATGGGTCTGTTCAGGGTTTCTGTTTCTCACTGTTTCAGTTTTGGTAGTTTATATGTTTCTAGGACTGCATCTATTTCTTTAAGATTGCCTAATTTTTTGGTATATAGTTGCTTATATGTTCTTATAATTGTATTTCTTTGGCGTTGGTTGCAACCTCTCCTCTTTCATTTATGATTTTATTTATTTGGGTCCATTCTTTTTTCTTTTTGGTAAGTCTGGCTAGGGATTTATCGATCTTATTACTACTTTCAAAGAACCAGCTCCTAGTTTCATTGATTTGTTCTACTGTTCTTTTGGTTTCTATTTCATTTGTTTCTTCTCTAATCTTTATTATTTCTCTTCTCCTGCTGAGGTTAGGCTTTACTCACTGTTCTTTTTCCAGATCCTTTAGGTGTAAGGTTAGCATGTGTTTTTGAGACTTTTCTTATTTCTTGAGAAAGGCCTTTATTGCTATATACTTCCCTCTTAGGACCACATTTGTTGCATCGGAAAGGTTCTGAACTGTTGTGTTTTTCATTTTCATTTGTTTCCATGAATTATTTTAATTGATTTCCTGGTTGACCCTTTCATTCTTTAGTAGGATGCTTTTTAACGTCCACATGTTTGTGTTCCTTCCAAATTTTCTCTTGTGATTGAATTCAAGTTTTTTTAAAGCATTGTGGTCTGAGAATATGCAGGGAATAATCCCAGTCTTTTGGTATTGGTTGAGACCTGATTTGTGACCTATTATGTGATCTGTTCTGGAGAATGTTCTGTGTGCACTCAAGAAGAATGTGTATTCTATTGTTTTAGGATGAAATGCTCTGAATATATCTGTAAAGTCCATCTGGTCCAGTGTGTCATTCAAAGCTCTTGTTTCCTAGTTGATCAGAATTCTGCTTAGATGATTTGTCCCTTGCTGTGAGTGAGGTGTTAAAGTCCCCTACTAGTATTGTATCATTATCAATGCATTTCTTTAATTTTGTTATTAATTTGTTTATGTAATTGGCTACTCCCAAGTTAGGGATATATTTATAATTTTTAGGTCTTCTTATTGGATACACCCTTTAATTATGATATAGTGTCCCTCTTCACCTCTTACTACAGTCTTTGGTTTAAAATCTGATTTGTCTGATATAAGAATTGCAAAAGCTTTCTTTTTTTTCTTTTTTTGTGCAAAAGCTTTCTTTTGATGTCCATTAGCATGCTAACAACTGGTTTCTACCCCTCACTTTCAATTTGGAGGTGTCTTTGGGTCTAAAATGAGTCTCTTGTAGACAGCATATAAATGAGTCTTGCTTTTATCCTTGTCTTTTGGTGCTTTTAACACATTTACATTCAGATTAATTATTGAACAATACGAATTTAGTGTCATTTTATTACCTATAAAATCAGTTTCTGTAGATTGTCACTGTTCCTTTCTGGTCATTATTACTTGGGGCTCTCTATTCACTCAAAGGATCCCCCCTTTAATATTTCTTGTAGGGATGTTTGAGTGATCACAATTTTTGGGGTTTTCTGTTTGTCCCGGGAGGTCTTTATCTCTCCTTCCATTCTGAATGAAAGTCTTGCTGGATAAAGTATTTTTAGCTGCAGTTTTTTCTCATTTAACACCCTGAATAGATCATGCAAGTATTTTCGGTCTGCCAGGACTCTAAACAGGTCTGCTACCAGCCTTATGTTTCTACCTTGTAGGTTAAGGACCCCTTGTCTCAAGCTACTGCCAGGATTTTCTCCTTATCTCTGAAATTTGCCAGCTTCACTATTACATGTCAGAGTGTTGACCTATTTTTATTGATTTTTTTCAGGGGGGAGGTTCTCTGTGCTTCCTGGCCCTGAATGCTTGTTTTCTTTCCCAGGTTAGGGAATTTCACAGCTATAGTTCATTCAAACAAATCTTTTTTCTCATCTTCCAGAACCCCATGATTCATATTATTGCACTTTATGGTATCACTGATTTCTTGAAGCCTCCCCTCGTGATCCAGTAGTTCTTTTACTCTTTTTTCTGTTTTCTTACTTTTCATCATTTTGTCTTCTATGTCACTGATTCTCTTTTGCCTCATTTATCCTAGCAGTTAGATCCTCTATTTGTTACAGCATGTTAGTAATAGCATTTTTAATTTCAGTCTGATTAGATTTTAGTTCTTTTATTTATGCAGCAAAGGATTCTCTAGTGTCTTTTATGCTTTTTTTCAACACCATCCAGTATCTTTATAATTGTTGTTTCTAGTTCTGACATCTTTCTTATATCCGTATTGATTAAATCTATGGCAGTGAGTACTACCTCTGGTTCTTCCTTTTGTTGTGAATTTCTCCTTCTAATTATTTTGTCCAGAAAAGAGGAGAGAAAAAAAACAGCAATAATAACAGCCACAACAAAAATATCTTCAGGAAGTGATTCTGGTGTATGCTGTGTGCACACTGTTGTGTTTCGGCTGCTCTTTCCCATTGGTCCTTCCTCTACAGAGTTCCTCCTTGCTTTGTAGAGGGGAGTGTTTGTTCCTTTAAGTGGGTATGCTTTGATATGTTTCAAAGATTTGTTTGGAGATTTGTTATATAATCAGGAGATTTGTTATATACAGGGATTTGTGTTGTTTTACCATGCTGGCTCACAAGCTGAATTGCCCTTACAAAGATGCTCCTGCCAGGTCAGAGGGAAAGTTTTAGTGTAGGAGACTCCAGCCTCCCATAGAGGTGTTGTGTTTCTCTTTGGAATCTGACTATGCTGGTGGGCTAGAGGAGGTGAATGAGATGGGAGAGGTAGAATATGGCATTACCTAGCCCTTTTTGTCCTTGGGGGTGGAAGTGCCAGCAGCCATTGCCCGGGAGGCCCTCTAAGAAAAGTGAGTAATCTCCTGTGACCTAGCTGACCTCAGTTACTTACCCTAACCTGTGTGTGTCCAGTCGGTTGGCATGCACAGAGCCATAGATCTCTTGTATTTTATCTGACCAGTGGCTGGGATTCAAAACTCCAAGTTTTATAGGGCCTGGTAATGTACATGCACATTTTTGTCCCTGGCCAGGAGGCTCAGGGCATGCCCAGCTCTGTCATGTCCCCAAAAAGCCTTTGCACAATGTGCACAAAGGCTAGAGTTTATTGTAATGCTCAGTGAAAAGCTGGAGCTGGGATACCAGCCATCTGCACTTGACTCAGCCCCCTTCTCCCCTTTCTCTCAAAAAAAGCCTTCACAGAGGTTTCAGTCTATTATGGCAGAGAGCAAAAAGCAACCTGGTTCCACAGTCTGCTCCAATCTCTACACTCTGTTCTGTCACTGCTTTTTTCTACTGAAAAGAGGAGGTATGGTGTGTGCACAGAGGTACAAGCCTATTCTGGCTCAGAGCAAAAAGCAGGGCCAGGTTATCCGCCATCTGCTCCAGTCTCTGTGCTCCATTGTGTCAGTCCCAGAAAAGCAGCTGTTTGGTACAAGCCCAGAGGTTTAAGCCTATTGAGGCTCACACCAAAAACTTAAGAGGTTTTCTGCCCTCTGCATACCCCTCTGATCCTGCTACTGAGCTCCCCATAATGGTTCCACAGCTGCCCCTTTGGAAGGACAAATATACTCCTCTATGTGCCCTCCAGGAAGGGAGCAATCAATCCCTGAGCAACCCAGGGATCCCATCACTACAGCTTATTATGGGTTGACAAACCACTGCATTCTTTCCAACTTTATCCTTCTTCCTGACTTTGCTCCAGGGGCAAGGCTTCCTCCCCTTCCTGGCCCCCGGCCTTCCCAGTTCCCCAGTTCAGGGCTCAGAATCTTGCTTCTGCCCAATTCACTCTTCCAACTATGCTGATTTTTTTCTGTAATCCTCCAATTCTCTTCCTAGTTGTTCAGAATAGTTGAAGGTTGATCTAGTTGTATTTATTTTTTTTTTAATTTATTTTTTTTCCATTTTATTTATTTTTTCAGCGTAACAGTATTCATTCTTTTTGCACAACACCCAGTGCTCCATGCAAAACGTGCCCTCCCCATTACCCACCACCTGTTCCCCCACCTCCCACCCTTGACCCTTCAAAACCCTCAGGTTGCCCCAACCTCCCACCCCTGACCCTTCAAAACCCTCAGGTTGTTTTTCAGAGTCCATAGTCTCTTATGGTTCGCCTCCCCTCCCCAATGTCCATAGCCCGCTCCCCCTCTCCCAATCCCACCTCCCCCCAGGAACCCCCAGTTTGTTTTGTGAGATTAAGAGTCATTTATGGTTTGTCTCCCTCCCAATCCCATCTTGTTTCATTTATTCTTCTCCTATCCCCCTAACCCCCCATGTTGCTTCTCCATGTCCTCATATCAGGGAGATCATATGATAGTTGTCTTTCTCCGATTGACTTATTTCACTAAGCATGATACGCTCTAGTTCCATCCACGTCGTCGCAAATGGCAAGATTTCATTTCTTTTGATGGCTGCATAGTATTCCATTGTGTATATATACCACATCTTCTTTATCCATTCATCTGTTGATGGACATCTAGGTTCTTTCCATAGTCTGGCTATTGTAGACATTGCTGCTATAAACATTCGGGTACACGTGCCCCTTCGGATCACTATGTTTGTATCTTTAGGGTAAATACCCAGTAGTGCAATTGCTGGGTCATAGGGTAGTTCTATTTTCAACATTTTGAGGAACCTCCATGTTGTTTTCCAGAGTGGTTGCACCAGCTTGCATTCTCACCAACAGTGGAGGAGGGTTCCCCTTTCTCCACATCCTCGCCAGCATCTGTCATTTCCTGACTTGTTAATTTTAGCCATTCTGACTGGTGTGAGGTGATATCTCATTGTGGTTTTGATTTGTATTTCCCTGATGCCGAGTGACGTGGAGCACTTTTTCATGTGTCTGTTGGCCATCTGGATGTCTTCTTTGCAGAAATGTCTGTTCATGTCCTCTGCCCATTTCTTGATTGGATTGTTTGTTCTTTGGGTGTTGAGTTTGCTAAGTTCCTTATAGATTTTGGATACTAGCCCTTTATCTGATATGTCGTTTGCAAATATCTTCTCCCATTCTGTCAGTTGTCTTTTGGTTTTGTTAACTGTTTCCTTTGCTGTGCAAAAGCTTTTGATCTTGATGAAATCCCAATAGTTCATTTTTGCCCTTGCTTCCCTTGCCTTTGCCGTTGTTCCTAGGAAGATGTTGCTACGGCTGAGGTCGAAGAGGTTGCTGCCTGCATTCTCCTCAAAGATTTTGATGGATTCCTTTCTCACATTGAGGTCCTTCATCCATTTGGAGTCTATTTTCGTGTGTGGTGTAAGGAAGTGGTCCAATTTCATTTTTCTGCATGTGGCTGTCCAATTTTCCCAGCACCATTTATTGAAGAGGCTGTCTTTTTTCCATTGGACATTCTTTCCTGCTTTGTCGAAGATTAGTTGACCATAGAGTTGAGGGTCGATTTCTGGGCTCTCTATTCTGTTCCACTGATCTATGTGTCTGTTTTTGTGCCAGTACCATGCTGTCTATCACTCTTCGCAGATGATATGATACTATATGTGGAAAACCCAAAAGACTCCACTCCAAAACTGCTAGAACTTGTACAGGAATTCAGTAAAGTGTCAGGATATAAAATCAATGCACAGAAATCAGTTGCATTTCTGTACACCAACAACAAGACTGAAGAAAGAGAAATTAAGGAGTCAATCCCATTTACAATTGTACCCAAAACTGTAAGATACCTAGGAATAAACCTAACCAAAGAGACTAAGAATCTATACACAGAAAATTATAAAGTACTCATGAAAGAAATTGAGGAAGACACAAAAAAATGGAAAAATGTTCCATGCTCCTGGATTGGAAGAATAAATATTGTGAAAATGTCTATGCTACCTAAAGCAATCTACACATTTAATGCAATCCCTATCAAAATACCATCCATTTTTTTCAAAGAAATGGAACAAATAATCCTAAAATTTATATGGAACCAGAAAAGACCTCGAATAGCCAAAGGAATATTGAAGAACAAAGCCAAAGTTGGTGGCATCACAATTCCGGACTTCAAGCTCTATTACAAAGCTGTCATCATCAAGACAGCATGGTACTGGATCTAGTTGTATTTAAAGGACAAGGCAATTCAGAGTTCCCCTATTATTCTGCCATTTGGAACTTGCGCCCATAGTCTTCATCATTTAAGATTTAATAGAAGTGCCTATTTATGTGGATTGTTATGACTGAAATGTTTAGTACAATTATTTAAATATATTTTGACATTTCTGTTTTTGTTTTAATGACTTTTTTGTTTTTAATGACTCAAATTTCTTTCCCCCCTATTTTCAGCACACTGATCAAGTTGGTTTCCTTTTTCTTTAAATTTTGTACATTGATTAAATAGAAATTTGAACACAAGGATGGAAATACTTTCATAAATATTTTTAGCATTCCTCATGTTGATTTAAAAATAAAATACATGATGGATAAGCAATGAATCTTGGAACACTGAAAAAAATAAAATTAAGATTAATAAAAATCACTATGAGATAATTTTTGGTGGGATATATTTCAGTATATTTAAAATTTTTCCTGGGGGGGAAAAGCAAAACAAATGTACTAGTACAGAAAAGAAAATGCTGAAACAGAGGAAAGATGCTTTACTTATTATAGCACTAAAGATGTTGTAGTTAAACATTTGGAATAAAATGTTAAACTCTATAAATATAATTTCTAGGCAACAACTAATCTATTTTCTGTCTCTGGATTTATCTATTCTTGACATATCATGTAAAGGCGATCATTCAATACGTGGCCTTTTTTTGTTTGTTTGTTTTTGTCTTTTGATATTAGCCATTCTGACAGGTGTAAGGTAATATCTTTTGATTTGCATTTCCCTGGTGATTAGTGATGTTGATCATCTTTTCCTATGTCTGCTGGCCATCTGTATGTCTTGTTTGCAAAATGTTTATTCAGGTCCTCTGCCCACTTTCAATCAGATTACTTTTGTTTTGTTTTGATGTTGTGTTGTATGAGTTCTTGATATATTTTGGATATTAACCCTTTATTGTATGTATCATTTGTAAATATCTTCTGCCATTCAGTAACTTGTCCTTTTATTTTGTTGGTGGTTTCCTTCACTCTAAGAATCTTTGTAGCTTGATAGACTTTTAGTTTTTTGTTTATGTTTCTGTTTTCCTTCTCTAAGGAGACAGATCCAAAAACATATTGCTAAGATCAATGTCCAAGGGCTTACTGCTTACATTTTCTTTTAGAAGTTTCATAAAAAGTCTTTAGTCCATTTTGAGGTTGTTTTTTTTCTATATGATATTACCAACTGGTCCAATTTCTTTCTTTCCTTGTAGCTCCCAGCACCATTTATTGGAGTAAATGTCTTTTCCCCATTGTATATTCTTGCCTCCTTTGCTATAGATTAGTTGAGCATATAAGCATGAGTTTATTTCCAAGCTTTCTATTCTGTTCTATTGATCTAAATGTCTATTTTTTGTGCCCATATCATACTGTTTTGATCAGTATAGCTTTGTAGTATAGTTTGAAAGCAGGAAGTATGATGCCTCTAGGTTGCTCTTCTATCTGAATATTGTTTTGGATATTTTAAGTGTTTTGTGGTTCTATACAAATTTTAGTATCATTTGTTATAATTCTGTGAAAAAATGCTATTGGTTTTGGTAGGGATTACATTGCATCTGTAGATTGCTTTGGGTAATGTGGACATTTTTTTAAAATATTTTATTTGACAGAGAGAAATCACAACCAGGCAGAGAGGCAGGCTGAGAGAGAGGAGGAAGCAGGCCCCCTGCTAAACAGAGAGCCCTATGCGGGGCTCGATCCCAGAACCCTGGGATCATGACCCGCGCTGAAGGCAGAGGCTTTAACCCACTGAGCCACCCAGGCGCCCCGGGTAATGTGGACATTTTAACAATATCTTCCAATCCATGAGCACAGTATGTCTTTCCATTTATTTGTGTTATCTTCAATTTCTTTTATCAGTATCTTATAGATTTCAGAGCATAGGGTTCTTATCTCCTTGGGTTACATTTATTCCTAGTATTTTATTCTTTTTGATGCAGTTGTGAATGGAGTTGTGTTCTTAATTTTTCTTTCTGCTAGTTCAGTATTAGTGGATAGAAACACAAAAAATTTTAGTATATTATATATTTTTTTAAAATATTTTATTTATTTGACAGCGAGAAATCACAACTAGGCAGAGAGGCAGGCAGAGAGAGAGGAGGAAGCAGGCTCCCCGTGGAGCAGAGAGCCCGACGTGGGGCTCGATCCCAGGACCCTGGCTGGGATCATGACCTGAGCCGAAGGCAGAGGCCTCAACCCACTGAGCCACCCAGGCGCCCCTAGTATATTATTTTTGTATTGTGCAATTTTACTGAATTCATTTAGTTTTAGTAACTTTTGGTGGAATCTCTAGAGTATTAATCTGCAAATAGTTATAGTTTTACTTGTTCCTACCAATTTGGATGCTTTTTTTTTTCTTGTTTGATTGGTGTGGCTGTGAGTTCCAGCACTATATTGAATAAAAGTGGCAAGAGTGGGCACACTTATCTTATTCTAAGTCTTAGAGGAAAAGCTTGCAGTTTTTCATCTTTGAGCATGACATTAGCTGTGAATCTGTCATTTATGACCTTTATTATGTTAAGGTACATTCCCTCTGTACCCACTTTGTTGGGATTTTTTGTATCATAAATGCATGTTGAATTTTGTTAAGTGCTTTTTCTACATATAGTGAGATGATTATATGGTTTATATCCTTCATTTAGTTAATGTGTAACATATAATTTGATTTACATGTATGGAATCAATCCTACTTGATTATAAGTTGTGATCTAATTTAATGCTAATATTTCATTGAAGATGTTTATATCTACGTTCATTAGGGATTTTGACTATTTATTTATGGTAGTGTCTTTATCTGGTTTTTGTTATCACAGTAATGGGTGGCATCATAGAATGGATTTGGCAGCTTTCTTTGATCTTTAATTTTTTGGAGTAGTTTGAAGATAGATATTAACTCTTCTTTAAATGGTAAATAGATTGATCTGTGAACCATCTGGTCCTGGACTTTTGATTGTTGGGGTTTTTTGATTACTTATTCAATTTTATTACTAATAATCAATCTTTCAGATTGCATATATCTTCCTGATTCAGTCTTGGAAGATTTTATGCTTCTAGAAATTTCTCCATTTCTTCTAGGTTTTCCAGTTTGTTGATATATGATTGTTTGTAATAGTCTTATAATTTTAGTATTTCTATTTCTATTTTAGTATTTAGTATTTCTGTTGGCCTATCTGGTTGTACTTCTCTTGCCTATCTCTTTTTCTTGATAAGTCTGGCTAGGGGTTTATTAATTTTGTTTATCTTTTCAAAGAACCAGTTCTTAGTTTAATTGATCTTTTCTCTTTTTTATCTCTATTGCCATTCTGATCTTTATTATTTACTTCTTTCTCATAACTTTGGGCTGTGTTTATCTTTTTCTAGTTCCTTTAGGTATAAACTTATATTGTGTATTTGGAATTTGTCTTTTTTTCCCCATTTTATTTTATTTCTTTTCAGTGTTCCAAAACTCATAGTTTATGCACCATACCCAATGCTCCATGCAATACATGCTCTCCATAATAGCCACCACCAGGCTCACCCAACCCCCTCCCCCCCTCCCCTCCAAAACCCTGTTTGTTTTCTTGTTTCTCGAGATAGACCTGTGTCACCATAAAGTTCCCTCTTTGAACTGCTTTTGCCATGTCCCATAATTTTGACAAGTTTTGTTTCCATTTTCATTTGTCTCAAGGTATTTTTTTATTCTTCAGTTTCTTCATTTACTCATTGGTTGGTTAGTAGCATATTGCTTAATCTTACTGTGTTTATGTTTTTCCATTTTTCTCATAACTTATTTCTAATTTCACACCACTGTATTCAGAAAAGATGGTTGATATGATTCAGCTTTCTTAACTTTATTGAGCCTTGTCTTGTGGACCTACATGTGATCTATTCTGAAGAATGTTCTATATGCACTTGAAAAGAATATGTTCCCTGCAGTTTTTAGAGGGAATGCTATGCATTTATCTATTAAGGCTATCTGGTCTAATGTGTCATTTAAGGCTTCTGTTTTCTTATTGATTTTGTGTCTTGATGATGTTACATTTGGATGATGTAAATAGAATATTAAAGTTCCCTTATGTCTGTTAATATTTGTCTTATATATATAGGTACTTCTACATGGGTGTATGGATATTTATAAATGCTGTATTCTCTTGCTGGTTAAATTCCTTTATGCCTATGTATTGCCCTTCTTTTTACCTTGCCATGATTTTTGTTTTAAATTTGAATTTGTCTGATACAAGTATTGCTATCCCAAATTTCTTTCCATTTCCATTTGCATGGAATATCTTTTTCCATTCCTTCACTTTCAGTCTGTTTGTGCCTTTAGGTGTGAAGTAAGTCTCTTGCACATAGCATACAGATGAGTCATATTCTTTTTATGCATTTATTTCCCCTACATCTTTTGATTGGGGCATTGATTAATTAACATTTAAAGTAATTGTTGATAGGTATGCATTTGTTGCCATTTTGTTAATGTTTTCTAGATTTTTTTATAATTCTCTGATCCTTTTTTTAATCTTACCTTTTCCCTTTTGATTTGATGATTTTCTTTAGTATTATGTTTGGTTTCCTTTATATTTACTTTTTATGTGTTTATTATAGGTTTTTGGCATATGCAACACCCTATATGTATATAGCAATCTATTTTAGGTTGCTGGTTGCTTAAGTTCAAACACATTCTAAAAGCACATTTTAACCACTCCAACATACACACTTCATGTTTTTGATGTCATTCTGCCTATTTATATATGTGTGTATGTGTGTGTGTGTGTGTGTGTATATACATAGACATATAATGTATTACTTGCCCCAGGGGTACATGTCTGTGAATCATCAAGCTTACACATGTCATAACACTCACCATAGCACATACCCTCCCTGTGTCCATAACCCAGCCACCCTATCCTTCTCCTCCCAACCCCCAGCAATCCTCAGTTTGTTTTGTGAGATTAAGAGTCTTTTATGGTTTGTCTCCCTCCCCAGTCTCATCTTGTTTCATTTTTTCCCTCCATGTGCCTGACGATTCCCAACCCTGTCTCTCAAATTCCTTGTGTCAGAGAGATCATATGGTAATTGTTTTTCTCTGATTGACTTATTTCTCTCAGCATTATATCCTCTAGTTCCATCCACATCATTGCAAATGGCAAGATTTCGCTTCTTTTGAGGGCTGCATCGTGTTCCATTGTGTGTGTGTGTGTGTGTATCTGTATCTATTTATATCTGTATCTATATATAGATATATATACATCTTCTTTATCTATTTATCTATTGATGGGCATCTAGGTTCTTTCCATAGTTTGGCTATTGTGGACATTGCTGCTATAAACATTCGGGTGCACCTGCTCCTTCGGATCACTACATTTCTGTCTTTAAGGTAAATACCCAGTAGTGCGATTACTGGGTCATAGGGTAGCTCTATTTTCAACTTTCTGGGGAATCTCCATACTGTTTTCCAGAGTGGCTGTACCAGCTTGCATTCCCACCAACAGTGTAGGAGGGTTCCCCCTTCTTCTCATCCTCGCCAACATCTGTTGTTTCCTGACTTGTTTATTTTTGCCATTCTGACTGGTATGAGGTGGTCTCACTGTGGTTTTGATTTGCATTTCCCTGATGCCAAGTGATGTTGAGCACTTTTTCATGTGTCTGTTGGCGATTTGGATGTCTTCTTTGCAGAAATGTCTGTTCATATCTTCTGCCCATTTCTTGAATGGATTATTTGTTCTTTGGGTGTTGAGTTTGCTAAGTTCTTTATAGATTTTGGATACTAGCCCTTTATCTGATATGTCATTTGCAATTATCTTTTCCCATTCTGTCAGTTGTCTTTTGGTTTTGTTGACTGTCTTCTTTGGTGGGCAAAAGCTTTTGATTTTGATGAAGTCCCAGAAGTTCATTTTCACTTTTGTTTCCCTTGCCTTTGGAGACATGTCTTGAAAGAAGTTGCTGTGGCCAATGTCAAAGAGATTACTGCCTATGTTCCTTTAGGATTTTGATGGATTCCTTTCTCACATTGAGGTCTTTCATCCATTTAGAGTTTATCTTTGTGTATGGTGTAGGAGAATGGTTGAGTTTAATTCTTCTGTATGTTGCTGTCCAGTTTTTCTAACACCATTTGTTAAAGAGACTGTCATTTTTCCATTGGATATTTTTTCCTGATTCGTCGAAGATTAATTGACCATAGAGTTGAGGGTCCATATCTGGGCTTTCTGTTCTGTTCCATTGATCTATGTGTTTGTTTTTGTGCCATTACCATCCTCTCTTAGTGATCACAGTTTTGTAATATAACTTGAAATCAGTCAACATGATGCCCCCAGCTTTGTTTTCGTTTTTGTTTTCTCAGTATTTCCTTGGTGATTCGGAGTCTTTTCTGGTTCCATACCAATTTTAGGGTTGTTTGTTCCAGCTCTTTGAAAAATGCCATTGGAATTTTGATCGGAATGGTGTTGAAAGTATAGATTGGCCTAGGCAGCATAGATATTTTAACAATGTTTATTCTTCCAGTCCACGAGCATGGAATGTTTTTCCATCTTTTTGTGTCTTCCTCAATTTCTTTCATAAGTGTTCTGTAGTTTCTAGAGTATAGATCCTTTACCTCTCTAGTTAGGTTTATTTCAGGTATATTAGGGGTTTTGGTGCTATTTTTTTTTAATTTTCTTTTTTTTAATTTGTTTATTTGTTTATTTACAGCATAACAGTGTTCATTGTTTTGGCATCACACCCAGTGGTCCAAGCAGTAAGTGCCCTCCCTATTACCCACCACCTGGTTCCTCAACTCCCACCCCCCCGCGCCTTCAAAACCCTCTGGTTGTTTTTCAGAGTCCATAGTCTCTCATGGTTCATCTCCCCTTCCAGTTTCCCTCAACTCCCTCTCCTCTCCATCTCCCCATGTCCTCCATGTTATTTGTTATGCTCCACAAATAAGTGAGACCATATGATACTTGACTCTCTCTGCTTGACTTATTTCACTCAGCATAATTTCTTCCAGTCCCGTCCATGTTGCTACAAAAGTTGGGTATTCATACTTTCTGATGGAGGCATAATACTCCATTGTGTATATGTACCACATCTTCCTTATCCATTCATCCGCTGAAGGGCATCTTGTTTCTTTCCACAGTTTGGCGACCGTAGCCATTGCTGCAATAAACATTGGGGTACAGATGGCCCTTCTTTTCACTACATCTGTATCCTTGGGGTAAATACCCAGCAGTGCAATTGCAGGGTCATAGGGAAGCTCTATTCTTAATTTCTTCAGGAATCTCCACACTGCTCTCCAAAGTGGCTGCACTAATTTGCATTCCCACCAACAGTGGAAGAGGGTTCCCCTTTCTCCACATCCTCTCCAACACATGTTGTTTCCTGTCTTGCTAATTTTGGCCATTCTAACTGGTGTCAGGTGGTATCTCAATGTGGTTTTAATTTGAATCTCCCTGATGGCTAGTGATGATGAACATTTTTTCATGTGTCTGATAGCCATTTGTATGTCTTCGTTGGAGAAGTGTCTGTTCATATCTTCTGCCCATTTTTTTATATGATTATCTGTTTTGTGTGTGTTGAGTTTGAGATGTTCTTTATAGATCCTGGATATCAACCTTTTGTCTGTACTGTCATTTGCAAATATCTTCTCCCATTCCGTGGATTGCCTTTTTGTTTTGTTGACTGTTTCCTTTGCTGTGCAGAAGCTTTTGATCTTGATGAAGTCCCAAAGTTCATTTTTGCTTTTGTTTCCTTGGCCTTTGGAGACATATCTTGAAAGAAGTTGCTGTGGCTGATATCGAAGAGGTTACTGCCTATGTTCTCCTCTAGGATTCTGATAGATTCCTGTCTCACATTGAGGTCTTTTATCCATTTCAAGTTTATCTTTGTGTACGGTGTAAGAGAATGCTTGAGTTTCATTCTTCTACATATCGCTGTCCAGTTTTCCCAGCACCATTTATTGAAGAGACTGTCTTTTTTCCATTGAATATTTTTTCCTGTTTTGTCAAAGATTATTTGACCATAGAGTTGAGGGTCCATATCTGGGCTCTCCACTCTATTCCACTGGTCTACGTGTCTGTTTTTATGCCAGTACCACGCTGTCTTGGTGATCACAGCTTTGTAGTAAAGCTTGAAATCGGGTAACGTGATGCCGCCAGTTTTGTTTTTGTTTTTCAACATTTCCTTAGCAATTCGGGGTCTCTTCTGATTCCATACAAATTTTAAGATTATTTGCTCCAGCTCTTTGAAAAATATCGGTGGAATTTTGATCGGAATGGCATTAAAGTATAGATTGTTCTAGGCAGTATAGACATTTTAACAGGGTTTTGGTGCTATTTTAAATGAAATCAATTCCCTAATTTCTCTTTTTAAGTTACATAGTTAGCGTACAGAAGAGTAACTGATTTCTGTGCATTGATTTTGTATCCTGCCACATTACTGAATTGCTGTATGAGTTTTAGTAATTTGAGAGTGGAGTCTTTTGGGTTTCCACATAAAGTGTCATGTCATCTGCAAAGAGAGAGTTTGACTTCATCACCAATTTGAATACCTTGTATTTCTTTTTGTTGTCTGATTGTTAATGCTAGAACTTCTAGTACTATGTTGAACAATAGTGACAAGAGTGGGCATCCTTGTCATTTTCCTGATCTTAAAGGAAAAGCTCTCAGCCTTTCCCCAGCAAATGATATTCACTGTGGAATTTCATAGATGGATTTTGTGAATTTGAGGAATGTTCTAACTCAACACTCTAATGAGCTTTAATTTAAAAGATGCTATATTTTATCAAGTGCTTTTTTGCATCAGTTGGGAGAAGTATATGGTTCTTGTCTCTCCTTTTACTAAAAACCTCCCAAAAAACAAGAAGCCAGGGTCCAATAGATTCCCAAGGGTATTCTACCAAACATTTAAAGAAGAAATACCTATTCTCCTAAAGCTGTTTCAAAAAAATTGAAATGGAAGGAAAACTTCCAAACTCATTCTATGAGGCCAGCATTACCTTGATCCCAAAACTAGGCAAAGACCCCATCAAAAAGGAGAATTACAGACCAATATCTCTGATGAATATGGATGCCAAAATTCTCAACAAGATCCTAGCCAACAAGATCCAACAGTACATTAAAAGGATTATCCATCATGAGCAGGTGGGATTTATTTCTGGGATATAAGTGTGGTTCAACATCCACAAATCAATCAATGTGATAGAACATATTAATAATTTACCTTATTTTAAAACCTTTTAAAAGTATATTATATATTATAGTCATAGGAAATATCAATTGTAGCACAATTTTGAAAATGAAACACTACTTAAAATTCAACTGTTTCCTTGCCTCTCCCCATTACTACCCCATGGATTATTTAAAGGGTAAAATAAATTAAAATAGGTGGAGAAAAAAGTGTTGATGGCTAAGAAATCTAGGAGTAACAATGAGAGACTATTATCTGAACAAAATCACTATTAATTTTTCAAAAAAGAAAAACTATCCCAATATCCATTTCTCATAGTTAGAATTTTTGATTTCTCATAAGTTTAAATTTTTCCTTCATAAAAACTTTATTATCAACATTATTATCATGATCACTCTAAAATCATAATACCAAATACATATTGTGTGAGTATATCCAGCATTCATATTTAAATATTTTTTGAGATTGAAATGATAATGTCAACCAACCAATATTCTTTCCCAATCATCTTCAGTCTTCCTTATTTTTCTAAGCTGTCATCTACCTGAGTTTCTTTAACCCTTTGCAGAATTGGTTTTTCAGAGAGCCTAAATTCTACACCACTAGATATGTGGTTCTTTTTGTTTTGTTTTGTTTTTAAGATTTTATTTATTTATTTGACAGAGATGCAAGGGGAGCAGCAGGCAGAGAGAGAGGGAGAGGCAGGCTTCCTGCTGAGCAAGAAGCCTGATGCAGGGCTCTATCTCAGGAACCTGGGATCATGACCTGAGCTGAAGGCAGACGCTTTACTGACTGAGCCACCCAGGTGCTCCTGGAGCAGTGGTTTTTAACATTGGCTAAATATTGGACTCACTTTGGGAGATTTAGAAAATACTGATGCTTGGGTCTCTCCCTGCATACTCTAATTTAATTGACTGGGAGTGCAGCCTGAGTGCTGGAATTCTTAAAAGATCTTGAGATAATTCTAAGATGAAGACAGGGTTAAGAACCACCATCTGGTTGCTCTTGTTGTAACAACAACAAAAAAAAACACCAAAGAAAACAAGTTATCATTCTTTTCTTTAAAGCCATCTAAGAGCTATAGATGCAAAGGAGTCAGAAAATGAACTAAATTCTGGGGAATTAGGCATGCTTAAATAAGAAAGCATCAGCTGCGCACATAGCTAGGAGCTGCAACCTAGTCTACTTTAGTCTGTTTTGAGGGGTACTGAGGAACAGTCTTGTTGGAGGCAGGGATACTTTCTTAGGACAAAGAAAATCAGCTGAATTTTTTAAAAGATTTTATTTATTTATCAGACAGAGATCATAAGTATGCAGAGAGGCAGGCAGAGAGAGAGGAGGAAGCAGGCTCCCCACTGAGCAGAGAGCCCAATGTGGGGCTCAATCCCAGGACCCTGAGACCATGACCTGAGCTGAAGGCAGAGGCTTTAACCTACTGAGCCACACAGGCACCCCAGAAAATCAGCTGAATTTTTAATGAACATGTGGGGTATCAAGAGGAACTGAAATATGAAAGAGCCCCAGTGGCAAAACTAATAATCCCAATGTTCCAGTTCTCTCACAGAGTATATTTTGTTAAATAAATAATGACTAGGAAAGGAGCAAGGGCATGGAAGAAGATGTAGTGGTGCTTTAATCCCAAAGTCTTTCTGGAGAAGGCACCAGACTTCAATCTCAAAACAGAAGTTTCCTTATAAAATCAAACTATTGAAAGTAATGACCCAGGCTCTACCCAGTTAATTTCTTCATAGTATCAAAGATTTTAACACCTTGCAAAATAAGACAGCTGTCTATTTTCTTAAAATTTGTGCTCAGACCCCAAAGCCTTTTTGGAGGAGGCGCCTAACCAAACTTTTGAAATATTTGGAATCAGAAGTAAAATAAAACTTTTCAGAGTCACAAATAACTCCCAGTAGCTTCAGAGATCTCGCCATTAACAACCAGCAAAGTCATGAGACCTCTCTGGGGGAAAGTATATCTCTATCAGTATCTACATACTAGTTCTATTCAACTTCAACGTCAACTGTTATTTTATATATGGTATATGGAATACAATAAAACATTTTGAGACATGTGAAGAACATGTGAAGAAGCCAAATCAAAACCCATAAGCATGAGAAGAAAATGTCAATAAAAGCATTATCAAAAGATGCACTACTATATGTGCTAATGGATGTCAACTAGACTTACTATGATTATTCTGCAATATATAATCAACTCATTATGTTGAACAACTGAAGCTATCCAATCATTATGTTGTACAACTGAAGCTAATATAATGTTATATGTCAATTATACCTCAATAACCAAAAGATGAGTTTTGGATTAGTATGTCAAGTCTTAAAATACTATTATAAATATTTTAATGGATTTAGAAGATGCACAAAGTGGATCAAGATTTATGGTGTTGTTTAAAGAAATGAAAGTCCATAAAGAATCAAATGAGTACAGCACTGAAACAATTTTTAAATGGAAAATTCATTAATAGGTTTAAGAAGAGGTTAAACAGGGGCGCCTGGGTGGCTCAGCGGGTTAAAGCCTCTGCCTTCGGCTCAGGTCATGATCCCAGGGTCCTGGGATCGAGCCCCGCATCGGGCTCTCTGCTTGGCTGGGAGCCTGCCTGCTTCCTCCTCTCTCTCTCTCTGCCTGCCTCTCTGCCTACTTGTAATCTCTATCTGTCAAAAAAATAAATCTTTAAAAAAAAAAAAAAAGAAGAGGTTAAACAGTATGAGAGGACCAGTGAATTGAACTCAATTAAAATAAATTGAAACTATCATAACCAAAGCAAGCAAGAAAAAACAATAAACAAAACAGAGGATCAGTGACCACTGGACTACTAGAGTAACATTGGAGCCCTAGTACCCTAGTAGAAGATATAAAGAGTAGAACAATGGAAATATATAAAAATTTATAAAATATGTAAAGATATCAATCCACAGATCCCAAAATCCCAGTGAACTTCAAGCATTTTAAATACAATGAATACCACAGCAAGACATCAGAGTCAACCTATTGAAATATAAAATCTTAAAAGCAATGAAGAAAATCTAAAAGTGTGTGGGGTTAATGTAGAGTATGAAATCATCCATAATATCTGGCTTGCTAAAATATAACTTGGAGGCCACTGAGGGCAAGGGAAGGTTTTGGAGAAGGGCATAGACCTTTGGAATGAGGAGACCTGCATGACCACTCTGCCATAGGAATGCCCTGGGAAGTGCTTCCCCAAAGCTTTCTTAGCCCAAACACCTGCCCTGTGATGGAAGAGATGTATTCATTGTTCCCTAAAGCTATGTTTAGCAGAACTCTTAGAACAAGCTGATCAGCACATTGTATCTTCCCTGTAATCAGACTCTTCTATTTTCTTTAAGACCCCTTACCACACATTTGCTTGAGAAACAGAGTAGTAGAGATTTATGATTATCTGAAGCATGAATAAAGGTAAGAGCAAAGAAGAATGAAGGGTCTTTGTCTCTGAGCATTGACCTCCTTTCCTTCTCTCTTTCAAAGTCTGGAATAATCTTTCATCCATCAGTACGGGGATTGCTGGCCGTTCCCAGCAAAAGTGGCCAGAGAATAAAGGCACATTACTAAATTCAGGTGAACAATATTAAGAATAGTAGCTGACTTCCCATAAAAAAACAATGGAAATCAGAAAACAATAGGGTAGTTTTAATGTGCTACAGAGAAAATAACTATCAATTCAGATTTCTGTCTTCAGCAAAAATGTTCTTCAAAACCAAAAGCATAACTAAAGCCAAGAGAATTTCTCACAGAAAGCCCATGATGCTAAAGGAAATACTTCAGGCTTAAGAGAAATGCTTCCAAATGGAAATCCCTATCTTCGGGAAGGAATGAAGAGTGCCATAAACAGCAAATATGCTGGTAAGTGTAAAAAAACAAAGAATTATGAATAAAGTTTTCTTAAAAGACTCATTAGATATTTGAATAAAAATAGCAACAATAAATGGCAGTTTTAAATACATGTAAAAGTTAAATATGAAGTAGGTAAATGATGAAAATAAATGTAATTATAGTGTTACGCAGTTTTTACAGTGGTCTTTGATAAATTGAAGAAACATACCTTAATCCTCCTTAAGGAAACCACCACCAAAAATATTTTTTTTATACAAATCAAAACCACAATGAGATATCACCTCACACCAGTCAGAATGGCTAAAATTAACAAGTCAGGAAATGACAGATGCTGGTGAGGATGCAGAGAAAGGGGAACCCTCCTACACTGTTGGTGGGAATGCAAGCTGGTGCAACCACTCTGGAAAAAAGCATGGAGGTTCCTCAAAATGTTGAAAATAGAACTACCCTATGACCCAGCAATTGCACTACTGGGTATTTACCCTAAAGATACAAACGTAGTAGTCCGAAGGGGCACGTGCACCCGAATGTTTATAGCAGCAATGTCTACAATAGCCAAACTATGGAAAGAACCTAGATGTCCATCAACAGATGAATGGATAAAGAAGATGTGGTATATATACACAATGGAATACTATGCAGCCATCAAAAGAAATGAAATCTTGCCATTTGCGACAACGTGGATGGAACTAGAGGGTATCATGCTTAGTGAAATAATTCAATCGGAGAAAGACAACTGTCATATGATCTCCCTGATATGAGGACATGGAGATGCAACATGGGGGGTTAGGGGGATAGGAGAAGAATAAAAGAAACAAGATGGGATTGGGAGGGAGACAAACCATAAGTGACTCTTAATGGCACAAAACAAACTGGGGGTTGCTGGGGGAAGGTGGGGTTGGGAGAGGGGGAGGGGGGTTATGGACATTGGGGAGGGTATGTGCTATGGTGAGTGCTGTGAAGTGGTGTGAACCTGGTGATTCACAGACCTGTACCCCTGGGGATAAAAATACATTATATGTTTATAAAAAAAATAAGAAATAAAAAAATTTAAAAAAAAGAAAGAAAAAGAAAAAAAATATTTTTTTAAAAGGAGTAACTAAAAATGTAATAGAGAAGAAAAACTTGAATCATCGAAAATAACTGGTTTAATCTGAAAAACATCAAACAAGGAAGAACGAGTAGGGAAAAAAGCAGATGAGACAAATAGAAAACAAACAAGATGGTAGACTTAAGTCCAACCATGGGACTCTTTGCAATAAAACAAACAAAAACAACCAAAAAAACCTGGTAACCTGTTCAAATGTATATCAGTACAGTGGTATTTTGCTATGCATATAAAATGATTAATAAATAGTCTGTGCTTTTCCACCCACATTTTTACAACAATATTTTATTCTATGAGAACATTTCTATCTGTATTTCTGCAGGCAACATCTCTCCTCATTATTACCATTTGGGTAGAAATGCAGCCATGAAAATCCCATTGGCTATGCTACACAACTTTTTAGAGAAGTCACATTCTAAACCTTAAATTTGAGAAGATAGAAAAGGAGGATTTCGGTCTCCTCTAGCCCTACATACAAGAAAGTTATTTGAGTACTGAAATATTTCTGTGATTCAGGTTTGCAGAAACAAGATGTTCAGCTTGAAATTAGAAGTTACCTCCCAAGACACAAACATGAAAGATAGGGATGCCACAAGTGTTTCTGAGAACAGTACAGTAGCTACTGATTCTCTTCTGAGACTAAAGTAAAGAATAGGATAAATTTCAGTGAAGATACATGTAATTTAAACCTTGATATACTAATATTTATTAAGCATTAATAAGTTTTTATTATATTTATTCAGGTTGAGTCTGGTTATTTTTTCTACTGTAACAAAAAGTATGTAAATAATTATTAATCAAAGGTCAAACAGAAGACAATCAAGTGTTCTTTCCTGGTTAAATATACAATAGTCTGAATACATATTAACTTTTTCAACCTTTTAGATCTTGCTTGATCATATTGGACTTTATGTAAACTAGAAATACTCTTTATTGTTTTTAACCCACTGAGTTTTGGGGGTTATTTGAACAGTTATTTCACTCTAATAATGCCTAGATAATGTTTACTGAGGGTAGGTAACTCCACATTTTAAAATATTAGTATCATACATCAACTCGATTGAATATAAATTATTCATTTTCATAAATATGAAATAGCTCTTTAAGAAAAGTATCCTTTGTTCTTTTTTTTTTTTAAAGATTTAGTTTATTTATTTGACACAGAGAGAGAGAGAGAGATCACAAGCAGGCAGAGCAACAGGCGGGGGGGGGGGGAAGCAGGCTCCCCGCTGAGCAGAGAGCCCGACGCAGGGCTTGATCCCAGGACCCCAAGACCATAACCCAAGCCGAAGGCAGAGGCTTAACCCACTGAGCCACCCAGGCACCCCAGTATCCTGTGTTCTTATAAAACTGACATGAGTGAGAATAACAAAGGGGATATGTCCAGTTCTGATGGTTACTTTTTATTTCTTTACAAAATAACAATTGAAATCATTGGAATATGGGGGCTCCTGAGTGGGAAGGAAGTGAAAGGATTCTAATTTAATAATTTAGATTATTTTCATGATTAGCAAAAGTAAAAGTAATAAGGTTTATTATGAGCATTTTTAAATAAGTGGGTGATGTTAATGTATGAAAGACTCAAATGCTAGTTGTTTTTAAAAGCCTAATATTATTGTGGCCAAGTGTGTTACCAAAACTTGCTCCACCTCTACCACGACCACATATTACCTTTCCCTTTTTTTTTTTAAGATTTATTTATATATTTATTTGAGAGAGAGAGAGAGAAAGTGAGAGAGAGAGAGTGCATGAGAGGGGACAGGTCAGAGGGAGAAACAGATTCCCTGCTGAGCAGGGAGCCTGATGTGGACTCGATCCTGGGACTCCAGGATCATGACCTGAGGGGAAGGCAGTTGCTTAACCAACCCAGGAGCCCACATATTATCTTTCTAACAAGGTGAATCAGAAGAATTAAATCAGAGGCTGACTCCCAGTAAGAGCTAGTCTGATTAACTGGAAGGCTTTTCATGGGGGCAGAAAGACACTCAAGTGCTGTGCCACTTAATAAAGGGAGATGGGGCATGTGAGGAAAGTAAAAGATAGTATTTTTCCTAAAGAGCTGGGTCCCAACTAAACGGACCAGGAAATCTTGTTTACTTAATCTGACTTTAGGCTGTTTTGTGCCATATGTTTACTTCACCAATGAACTAACATGCCTTGAGTTACTGCTCATACAAAAGAACCCTTGGGCACAAAAATCTACTCTTGTGGAAAGAATTGAGATTGACCCGCAGAAAAGAGTTAAGTGATTGACAAAGAGACAAAGATGTTGATTATGGGGAAGTCTTCACGCTGAATGTGAGAGGAGAATGAAATGAAGAAGATGGCAGATTAAGAGCCAGATAACAGACACAGTGAAAGTGATTGCTCTTCATTTAACACAGGCTGCCCCTTGACGAGGTAAGCCGCGATCATAACCTGAGCTGAAGGCAAATGCAGAGCCACCCAGATGCCCCCCTTCTTGCCTTTGAATTCATGACTATTGATATCCTAAATGATAATAATAAAGAATTAAATAACGCGTCTCACATATACAGCCTTCTTGACTGTGCATCTATTCATTTTGTTTTAAAAACATTTAAATGGAAAACGCCTTAGGAACTCAGAAGTGAATGAGACCCCGACATCAAGTGGTTGCAGTCTACTGGCAGGGAGCAGGCATGAAAAGAGATCTGTGTAATGCATAATAATAAATATGGAGCAGGACACACTTTCTGTCTATGGAATGTGCACGATGGAGAGATTAATCCCTCCTGAGTTAGAAAAGAGAATGCTAGAGAAAATTGTATTTTCATAAAATCATGTTTTGTTCTTTTGCCTTGACATCTAAGTCCAGCTCTCTTCTCATCTGAGTGCTTTCTAAAAGTCAAATTATTAGGAAGACGTTCTAATATAAAATATCATAACTTGTTGCCAATGTTTAAATCTCTGGGGGGAGGGGCGTTGAGATAATTTATGCAGTTTCTCCCCAAATTCTTATCCCTACAAATGCTATTACTGGCCAATTCCTCAAGCCCTGTGGATTTTGTGAGGTGTCTTAGTCATCAGCAAGCAGAGTAGCTTTGCACAAAGCCACTCAACTCTGAGGGCTCAGAAAGTCTGATAAGGATGCTGCTCAAAATCATGCTCAAATGTGTGGGTATGGCCAGGAGGGAGATTTTTACCCATTAACATTCATCATAGATACAGCTTACTCCTGGTCATCAAAAAAAAAAAAACAAAAGCAAAAACAAAAACAAAACAAAACAAAAAAACAGGAAAAGAGAGCGAGAAGTAGGACAGAAATGAGCCCTGTATGTACATCTTCATTTTAAACTCCACAAATGCGCATGCAAGCTTGGTATTATAATCACAGTGCTCCAGAGAAGAAAGCATCATTTAAGCAATAAAATAATTTGTAAGTAATATAGATTAAATAAGTGGCAAGGGAAACACTGCAATGGAAATCAGGGGAATCCGACTGAGACCCTCTTCCCAAGATGTTGGCATAGCCTTGCCTCCAAAGAGGCAGTAAATCCATGTGAAGAGCCCAATTCTGCAGTGAATCTGTGAAATTTGTCAATGAAGTTGTCCTGTCAATGCTGTTGCCAGCCTTCTACATTTTCCATATATTTATCTATAGAAAACTCTGCTGAATTGACTTTATTCCAATGGCATACACTTTTCATAGTAAAGTCAGCTGAATATCCGTGATATCTAAAAGTCAATGCCATCTTGACTGTTCCATGCCAAAACATCTAGCCTAATGAAGAAAAATGTGTTACTAAATTCTTTCAGGTGATTCAAATAAGATTTAGGAAGTTTAAGCACTTTTTTCAAGACTGTATAGCTACTAAGTGACAGAACCCACAAAATGTTAGATTGCAAAATCTATATTCTTTCCTGACATTACCTATCCTCATTCACTACAGCAACTACTACAAGTCAATATATAAAGCAGTTACTATAAATAATAGAACTACTAACAGCAAATAAATTTGTATTTATATAAATATGAATATGTTTAAATAATATATAATAACAATAACAAAGATAATAATAAATACATATTTAAATAATCTATTCATTTTCCTTTTTTAATGATTTATAGTTTATACGTAAGGGGAAAGTGTGTTTGTTCTGTTTTGGGTTTTTTTGTTTTTGTTTTAATCACCAATCTGAGTAGGGACCACAGGAGCTTGTAGAGCTCATTCAAAAGTTCAAAATCTGGGACTCAGAGGTGGATGACAGGAAAATTTGATCCAGGAAGCAGCTTGTCCACATTCAAGGACATCTAGTAGGCATGACTGCTTTTATGTTTACTGATGAAATAATCTGTCAGGTGAAAGAATGTGAGCTCCCTGTGCACCTGACTGATCCTTGGAGTTCTACCTGCTTTGAAGTCCTCTTCAAATCAGAGTAGAGAAATAAATCTTATACATAAATCAATCTGTGGACCTTGCTGAACAGTTTTTGCTTTTGGGTTCTTATATAGCATTAGGAAAATTGAAACAGTTCAATAACCTTACTTCTTTTTAAATAATTTATATTTTAAGCTGACTTGGAGAATTTCCTTGTGCCAGTTCAATTCAGTGAGGTCCAAGAGCCGACAATGAAAGTGTCAAGGACATCTTTTCTAATGGACCAGCATGAATGGGTAGGTAGGGACTCCTGAATCACAAATACCCTGCCAGCCCATTAAGGCAGACTATGCAGAGTCAACCTTAATATAAGGTTGAGTTAATAAATCTCAGATTAGTTTTCTTATGATCTATCTAAAAATGACACAGAAATTTGTATTTACATAAAATGAAGAAGTAGATAAGTGTTTAAGCTGTTCATATATTAAAGTTTAAATCCCATTTGTTATAAGATGATGTTTTCTGCAGTCTGTTTACAATTATTATGGTGTGATTACTCTAAATGAAGATCATGTGCAGCAATAATGGTAAAAATAACTACATAAACTTTTTTTCATCCTTTTTGTTCATTGTGAAAATTTGTACTAAATTCATCCATGTCCATTTCTCTTTATAAAGGTAACATCAATATGATCTATTACTCCACCAATGAGGGATACTTTGTTCAGAAATAGAGCTCCATTATGTATCTTTTCTTTTGCTTATGCAAATTCCAACAAAAGTAATTTGATGTTTCTTAATTCTCACTATTACATTTAAGAAAAAGAAATAATTTTATTCAACCATGAATATGTATGAATAAAATTATTCTTCCCTTCTGAAAAATAGGGGTGACTGCCTATTATTTATTTCAAAGTCCTTCAGTGCATCTTTTTTATTTTCTTATTAAAACGTCTGTTGTTACATGACAATTCAGTTGCTTACTAACTACTTGAGGAAAAGGCCATGATAATATTTTAAGTGAATTTACAATTTTACATCCTAAAATGAAGAAACAAACAATTATAACTGTGCTGAGGAGGAGACTGTATTTCACTTGGTCTTCTTTCCCTTCTCCTGACAACTCAGGCAGTTTGGGGCAAGGTAGGTAGTGATGGAAGGAGTCATACAGATTGACATGCATGAAGCCTCAACAATTCGAGGTGTTTTCTGTGTACTAGATCAAGAGAGAATTCAGAATCCCACATAGTTATATTTATTGTGTACCTTTATTCAACACAGTTGAGGACAGGCTCTCATTTGAGCCCTTGTAATCAATCTGTCCATGAAATGGTGGCCAAATTAGAGGGAGAGAGGAACGTCAACTAAATTATGCAGGAGGCATCTCTCAATCAAATTGAAAGTTCCCAGCAAGGTTTACTGAAGGTCAGTTGTGTTTAGTGTTGTAGTAATGGGATGGAAGAAACAAAAGTATTACTTACTTAATTTTTTACAAACTACTTTGGAACGCAAAGGCTATTATTGTCTATAGATTTCTTCTACATAACAAAAATAACTTAGTTGGTCCATAAATTGTCTGAGATAAAATGTCTAAACAAAGAGTACTAGAAGCTCAACTTATCGCAGGTAACACATGGGAGCATTTTTTTTTTTTAACAGAAGTGAAAGACTGTCCCCCCAAGCCTAATGGTGGCTCCAGGGGCCTGAGGGAAGGAATCTAGGAGGGTAAGGATCAGGGATGTACCCACAGAAGATCAAAGGGTAAGAAGTTATACAAATAGCTAGAAACATGGCTTGACCTAAGCAACTACCTAGATGTTGCATTCCTTTTCTTATAAGGCTCCATGATGGACTTGGCTTCCTCCCTTCCTGCTGGCAGTTGTAGCAGAGAGAATCATAGCAGGATCAGAGAACTGCCTTTGGGGCCAGACTGTCAGTTTTTATCCTGTTACTTGATATCTGTATAATTTGGGGAAAGTTTCTTAGTTTCTTTATGCCTCAGTCTCTACATCTATAAAATAGTAATAATAACAACACCCACTTCATTAGATTATTGTAGTGATTGAGTCATACCGGAAAAATGCTTAGAACATTGCTTGGCATATTGTTGGCACTTCCCATCTTGTCACCTCAGTCAATACCAAAAACAAATGTTTAATTCTCTTTGTTTTGTTAAGACATAGTAGATAAAAACAAAGTCTTACATGGATTATTTATTTTTTACATGGATTTTTTTAAAGATAAATTTTTACTATACTCTTAGTGTTAAGGAGATGAGACTTGATAGAGTACTGGCAAATTTGATATAGCAAATCAGATTTGAACCAAGGGTAGGGTCAGAAGAACGAGGGAGGATAGACAGGATGGGGTTGGGGGTCATTACTAGAAATAGAGAACCAATGCCAGAGGTGCAGGATAAGGAAAAAAATTAACGAAGGCTTTGATTTTCCCTTCCCTTCTCCTCACCACCACCTGAATCATCAGCACATCTTCCTTAGAGCAGTGTTGGGGTGAGATGAGAAAGAGGAACCCAGGTGGTAGGTTCCAAAACAAAATACATGAGGGGTAAAATGGAGGCCTGAAATGCCACATATTTATTTGTTTTTTAAAATTTAATTTAATTTAATTTTTTCAGTGTTCAAAATTCATTTTTTATGCACCACACCCAGTGCTCCATGTAATAGGTGCCCTACATAATACCCATCACCAGGCTCATCCAACCTCCCCCCCAAAAACCCTCAGTTTGTCAGAGTCCACAGTCTCTCATGGTTTGTCTCCCCCTCTGATTTCCCCCAACTCAGAGAGAGTCAATTATCATATGGTTTCACTTACTTGTGGTTCAAAAGGGATAACACAGAGGACATTGGGAGATGGAGAGGAAAATGCCACATATTTAAAAGAAAATGGGAGTAAAAGGGTGAGAAGGAAGCAACTATTCAGAGCCCAAGGAATTTGAAGAGTAGTTGTAGTGATGAACAAAGGAGACAGTCCTATGACTGTCTGCTATGTAGGCTGGCTTTTTATTCTTAAGAGTCACAACCAGCTGGATTAAAAAATGTTGGAGTTTATTATTCCTAAGATAATATCTTGCAAAGGAAGTAACAATATAAAATGAGTTACATGATAAACTTTGAGATGAGAGATTGCAATATGAACCAAGATATTTAAAGAATTTTCCAAGGAGTGGTGGTGTTTAAACTAGGTTAAAATAACGGAATTCTATATGTGTGAACCAGACTCAAAAGGTAGGATTTTCATGTTCTATATAGGAAGACCAAGAATGATAGACATTGAATGAAGATAAGATAGATTGGGATGACATTGAAGAGATCCTTGAACACCAAGATGAAGGTTTCAAAAGACAGTTGTACACAATGGAAAGCTGCCAACATATGAGGGAATCATAAATTCACTGCCTCAAGGACATAACTCATGGTCAGGGAAGGCTAGACCAGGAGGAAATGCTAGAAATATGTATAATGATGGGAGCAGTCGGGAAGCTAATAATGGAGTAGTGACTATGAAAATGGAAAAAGAGGGTCTACCCAAGTTGTTGGAGAAATGTAGAAATAAAAGTCAGTTAGCCATGAACTGAGACAGTGAAGGACTATAGTTGCAGTCTTAGGATATGGAGTCAGAATAATGAAGTTTGGTCCCTAATCAGGCTGCTCACTTGATCTTTGTCTTTGGGAAATTATTTGCCTCCCTAAGTACAGTTCCTTTGTCTGTAAAATGAGGATGATAATATGCATCTCACAGTTTTGTATGTATGTTAAAATACTACTTTTAAATAATTCACTATTGTCTCTGATCATAATAAATTATTTAAAAATATTTATCATCACATCACTATAATTTCCATAAAAGAATTCTATTATATTGTTTCTTTCCCTTAAATGTAAGATCTACAAGAGCAGGGATTTTGCCTGCTTTTATATTGATGTATCCCCAGCACCTAGGATAGTATCAGAAACATAGCAGATGGTCACTCAATAGTAACTTCAAGAAACTATCATTATGATTTGAAATTGGGAATTGGAAAAAATAACAGAGCTTTTGTCAAAATAGGTAAGCAGAATGAGGAAACTACACTGGAGGCCAGATGATGAAACATGGGTTTAGATCATTAATTTTGAGGTGTTATGAAAGTGTTATCTTCCAGCAAACACTACCCACTGCCTTAAACATGTTATACCTGTTTACTGGAAACAATCAGTGAACCCACTTTGGTCACTAAAATAAAGATCTAGAATGTGGGAGGAATATGTTTGTCAGCTCTTGGTACTCAGAAAGGAACAAGGTTTTGCAGAGTATGGGAGCAGTATTTGATAACAATAGGACACAGAGAATAGGAATTCCAAGAGGGTTTCAATTCAGAGAACCCAGAAATGAAACTGACCTGTTTCAGAAGATTATCTGGCCTTTTCTGTTGCTCACAATACACAGAGCACTCTTTTACTTATTTTTGTCTCAATATTTTCTCAGAACTTTTATTTAAAGTTCTTTTTACAGTATTCTTTTAAAATTAGTTGTTTATCATTCATTCCCATTTCTTGCTAAATTGTTTCATTTCATTCTTTTAATTAATGGTGGTTGACAGTTTGGGGCAGACAAACTGAAATTTTTAAAGAGCCAATAATAATTCATGGTAATTGAATTGAAACAGTGGGAAAGAGCCCAAATCTCTTCATATGGCAATAAAGTTGAAAACAATATATGAGGAATGACCAAATTAAAATAATATTTGAGCAATGAGTATATTGATAGAATAATATCACTAGTGAGCTAAATAAGTAGTGAATAATTATATATATATGTCAGAAAACAAAATTCATTCTATAACGAATAATACAACTCAATTGGAATAGCCATTTGTACAACTAACTATGGGAGAACAAGGCCAAAATGGAAAGATTTATTGAGAAGGAATATTCCCTTTGAGGTTATAGACGCTGCAACAACCTTCCTGAGTGAAAGCTAACTCACCTTGTATGAATTAATAACTGTACAAAATAATCACCGATTTAATATTTAATTTCATGGTTTCCAAGTACTGTAAACCTTATTGAGAGAGACAAGTTAAAGTGGACATCTCTGAGGCGTAATGTTTGAAAAACAAGCCGTGGCACGAAAGGATGAACAGGATCCAATGGTTTGATGAATCCCCGCCCATGCCATGATGGGACAAAGACAGTAGATGTAGAAACAGAGGCCCCAAGGAGACAGAGGAAGTTGAAGATGAATGATACCAAATGTTACCTTTAATGGAAAACAACTCGGACAGAATGCTTTAAGCACTTCGGCTTCTTTATTGCTGCTTCCTTGAAACACTTGTCTCGCTTTCCTTTACCACTTTGATGCACCGGCATGTGCCAGGGCTTTGGAGGTCAGCAATGAGGTGAGACGTGCAAAGTCTGCTTTTCAAGCTCTTTGGCTTTCCTTCCTTATGTTTCATCCCAGGAGAAAGCCGTAGAGACAGAAAAGTTTGCTGTGATGGGCAGCAAATGGGCACTAGGCGGGGCTCTTTAGAACCCGGTTCCCTTACAGTTACCGTCTCTGCCCTTCTGCTGTCAGCCCTCCAGCAGGGTTTGCAAGTTTGAAAGGGAGGGGAAGGACGTGGAGGATTCTGGCCACGGAAAGCACACTTTGTTGTAGTCCAAGCTGTACCTCCTCATGGATTTCTTTGATTTAGGCTTGATATTTTTTATTGTATTTTACTTTATTTCCTATGGATTTAACATAATACGTGTCCCCAGAACCAAGTATGCTTAATTATTAGGTTCACCATGTGGAAACGTTCTTGCCTGGGAACAGATGGATCTTTATAAGAAAGTATATGTCTTTCATAAAATGAATTCCAGGTGATAACGTTTATACATGGGTGAGTCCGCGCTGTGAAATAAATCTTATTCTTAATGTGTGATTTTAGGAATGTATATAATATAATATAATCACCCCCAAATATTTTTATATAAGTAGAATACAATATAGTTTTTTAAATGCCCCAGACTAAATGTTCACCCTTTGACCGAATGATTTTTAAGTCCTGGAGGCTTAAATATATAATATATAATAAATACTAAATCTGAAATATTCTGTATTCTTATGACTAATTAAAGAATAAGGACTTTAAGTCTTCATTAGTGTTCTGAGCATGTAAGGGATGTAGAAACACCTGTGATAATCTCTGCCTATAAGAAGTTTTCCACTGAGGTGGAAGTAAGACTTGAAATAAAAGAAAATACCATAGGACAGTCTATGAGCTTAAGTGCTAAGTACGTTCTGGAATTTAAAACAAGAAGTATCTTAGAGATCAAATCATTCATCCCCTTTGTTTTATAGAATATAAATGTTAATCCCAGAGAAGTTATCTCCAGAAATCTACTCAAACCAAAAGTCGCCTATTTCCAAGTTGAGGGTCTATACTCCAGCCTCACTATTGCACTCCTGTCACAGCAGAGGAGGATCAAAGAGGCACTTGATGCATGACCACTGAGGGGTCAGATCAGTTGGCTTTCCGCGGTTGACTACAGATAGGGCATGCACTTAACTTCGCTTATGGGGAAGCCCAGGGTGACCAGGCAAGAGGCCAGGATTGACATGGGGAAGTAAGAGGAATGTTCCCAACAGTCAGCTACAGTGAGTTGTGGATACAGAAAAGGAAGAAAAAGGCCAGTTAACCAGTATTGTCTCTCCACTGTGTCCCACCATACTGATTGGTGCCCCATATGCAGCAATTCATATTTGCTGGATGAAAGGCTCAATGGTCTCATTTATTTCCTCCCAGTTGTGCATGGTGTAGCTTCAATAAGGACATGGAGGCTATTCACTCCATCAGCAAATGTTCAGTCATACTCTGTTGAGTGGAAGGTCTCGTGTTAGACAGTGATATGGAAAAGCCTCTAATTCCCTGCTCAGTTAGGAAGTAGACATATTGGAGATTGAACTTTGATATTTGTATGTGCACTGTGCCTCTGAGCTTTATTTCTACACAGAGAAGTTATCTAACTTTTTAAAGATCACGTAACTTGAAAGTGGCAGTTAGCTTTCTAAATCAAAGCTTTCAAAAAATACTTTAAAATTCCTACTTTTTCCATTACAATTCACAGCCTGCCCTGTGAGAGGACAGCAGAGACGATAATATCTAGGTGGAGTCAATTTTGGTTAGAAAATGCGGTTGAGAAGAACAGAAGTCAATGGGGATAAGAGCAGAGAGCAGAGAAAAAGGTAGCCTGTGGATACTCTGTGTTCAAGACAAGGACACAGAGACAGATGTTTAAATGGATTCAGATCCAAGTACTTTGTGAGATCTGCATAGAGAGAGAATATTGGAAAATCAGAAGTCGCCAAGAGAGGAATGGATATCTTTCCAGCAGACCAAAAGGAATTAAAGAGATATGAATTGAATACACTACTTTACTGCAGAATTCATATAAAAACACACTCTCTTTCCTTTTGTCTCATACATAGCTTCACATACATGCCAGAACCCTGTGGGTTATAATTCTTTCTCTGCTTCTCCCTCACACCTCCAATCCCTCACTATCTATGCAAACCTCTCCAGAAATCTCTTTGAAATCCATGGGACAGAATAGTGGTATGAGGATATATCTAATTTCCAAAAATCACGGGTTGTCTTCTACGATTGGTGTAGATGGGGGTTTGCACTGAGGTTCCCCAGAGATTATCTTAGGCAACAGGGCCTTCTCCTGAGAGAGGGGCCATCTGTGTGGCCTCTGGGCAGCAGGACACACATATTATGGGATCTTTTTCCCTGTGGCTTAAATTAGTGTGTTTACAGGCTGTCTGCTGATATGTACCATGATTAAGTAAAGCATTCTTCAAAAACTGAGGCGCGTAAACTTGTGTTGGATAAGTAAATGCACGAAGCTCAATCTTTCTAAAATAACTACCATGATAAAGTAGATTTATCCTGCAAGCAGGATCTTACATCTTACAGATGCGTCCTAACCACACTGACCTGTAATGTTTGCATATACACATGACTGTAGTGGAATAGGTAAAATGGGAAAGAGGGAGGGCTTGTGGCTATTATGTTTACTTTTCCAAACTCCTAGAATAAAACAAAATACTGCTCACCTTCTGAAAAATGACAACTCAAGACTTCAAATGGATTGGTTGTTTTAAGGGATCCAGTTTACTCTAAACACTGCCTGTGCCTTGAGAAAATGTGACTAAAATATTAGATTGTAAAAAATCACAGAAGTCTTAAATATTTTAAACTGAAAAGCAGTGTTAGAAATGACCTGTTTAGGGGTACCTGGGTGGCTCCGTGGGTTAAAGCCTCTGCCTTCGGCTCAGGTCATGATCTCAGGGTCCTGGGATCGAGCCCCACATCGGGCTCTCTGCTCCACGGGGAGCCTGCTTCCTCCTCTCTCTCTGCCTGCCTCTCTGCCTAGTTGTGATTTCTCTCTGTCAAATAAATATTAAAAAAAAAAAAAAGATGTTGGTGGTTGCAGAAGTCAAGCTTCTGGGTCCCATACCTTCTCTCTGACCTTTGTCTAGAACCATATTAAAAAAAAAAAAAAAAAAAAAAAAAGAAATGACCTGTTTAGGTGGTTATTAACTTTTGCAGGGAGAAGAGAATCTACGATAACTTTGGGAATCACTGCCTGAAAAAATACAATCATACATATCAATATAGTTTGCATATAATTTTAGGGAGTGCAAGGATTTCTTTTTCCCTGCTATCAGACTAAGAACTCCTGAGCTAGTGGAACCCTCAATTAAATTAAAACCTCATTTTTCAGAGATCAGGTGTCTTTCCCAGGATCACGCGGCTAATTGGTATTAGAGCAGGACAAGAACCAAGTAGCTCAATACTTAGCCCTCTCTGATTAGAGGTACCAACCAAATTACAGGAAGTCATTACTCGAGGAACTTAAAATTACCTAATAAAGTTAACCATCAGGTTTTTTCTAGTTTTTGTAACTCAAGATTATGCCCTGATGGCACCACTAGTAACTTTCTAGAGGAGTTCAAATTATAAGAAATTTTTAGTTAAGTTATATTATTTCCATTTCATAAACTCCACTTTCTGATCTGCTGTTTCCCTGGTATTTTTTAATATGTTTTTCTTGTTATTTTGAAATGTCTGGGTAATATAGCACTTCAAGGGGGTGTAGAAAAAAATTTAAGACCACCCATGAGAACTATCCTTGAGTGTCAGGTATTCCTACTACTCGATTATTATGTTAAAATGAGATTCTAGAATAAGTAGGCTTTAAAGTATCTGAGCCAGTATCACTTGTATTGAAATTCAAAGGATGGTAATCTAAAGTTAGTGTTGTTAGGTTTTCTAATGAGGTCGGCATGTTTATCTTAACACAGAGACTTCAAGAATGATTTCCCTAGGACCGGTAGACAAACTGGAGGTTATAAACTTATGTGTCATTTAAATAACAGATTATCAATATAACAATATATAGCCATTATTTCTTGGTTATTTAGCCACATCAGCAAGCATAAAAAAAGTGACATAGTTCTCAATTTTGGGCACTTGATGTTCCTCCAATTGTACTCCCCTCTCCTCAGACAGCACTTGAGTTCATCATACTTTCCCTGTCCTTGCCCTGTAATGGAGGATTCTGCTACATTAGCAAAGAAAAGGGAAGGAGGGCTCATAGCTCTTTAGAGAGAAAATAATTTGGGAAAATGATAAACTTACAGATTCACTGAAATTGATTAGGACATTTGAGAAGGCATAGCTAATGGATTTACTAGATATCAGATGTCCCTTCTATCCCCCCAGTAAACCAGAGATTGATTTACTAAACACAGATATTTCACAGAGTGCTTAAGATAGGATTATCCTAAGACTTTATGCAATATTTATGAGATTTGAGTAACAGTTCAGGACAGATCTTATGTATACATCAGATCTCCAAGGGCAAAACCATATCTCATAAGACATTTCTGTGTCCTCAATATTCAGTATGAAGTCTGGCACATAATAAAATAAAACTTTGTTTTATATCTTTAAGATATCTATTTTATATCTATATAAAAAAAGTGTGTTGAATTGGTGTTTACGTATATGTCAAGTGATTTTTGAAGGGTTTTAGGAAGGTCCTGCTGCCAAATTTATTTCTTCTGTGCTTCAGAGTCAGAGACTCTGTTCCTGTAGAGTTACTCCCTTAAGTTATGCTTCTTGCACTTGGAATTTTGGGAAATTCGTAGTTAAACGTTTCTGCAAAATTTCTTTAAATATATAGCATGGTTTTGTCTTGTAACTGTCCAGGAAAGGAGATACGTGCCACAACCTTTTCCAAACTTATTTGACCTGGTATCGTTTTTCAAGTAACCTATTTTTGGACTAGTGTTATACAGAGTATCATTGCTGGTGGATACTAGGAACTTATTCACACTAATGCACTATGCTTTTATTGCCATAGATAAGGTCAGAGTGGGGGGCCCTGGTGTGTAGAGGAATCCCATGATGAGGTACTTAAAATAGAGGAAAAAAAAATCATGAGGACAGTTCTCATCAATTTTGCAGATGATGGGTCACTTTTCCTAAGCCCTTTCCCCTGGGTTCCTGTCCTGCAGTTGCTGCTAATAATGTTAACAAGGGTAATTGTTAGTGGTTATGAACATTATCAAAAAACAATGCAAATGTTTTCATGTTTCCACATGGTCAATGCTTTCTGACCAAAAATTACTGGCAGCCGAACTAAGAGGATAAGTGAATGGCTAAAGCCCTGGAAGTTCCAGACAGGTAAACGCCCTACAAAGATGTACATATTTCTCCCTCTTGGAGCCATTTGTTTACATTCTAAGGGGTGGTCAACTTTGCCCTTTTCTTCCTACAGAGGACTTGTTTAGATTCTATATTTGAGAACAAAGGTTTTTCTCTCTCTCAGGAGGGAAGCAGCTGTCTCACTCCCCATATGAGCTCTGGGATTCATAATTTCGGGGTTTTTCTTGAATATTCAAATCCCACTATTGCCTGCACAATATCTGCCCTCCTCATGTTGCCCTGTGAGGGATTAGGGCATAGGAAACTAATGCTAGAATTACCAATAAGTAAGTAATCAGTTTGCCTCTGATGCAGAAAGCTTGTGGTTACTGTTAGGATATAATAAATACCTGTAGATATTAAAAATATATCAAGTTTTATTATATTCCAGTTACTGTGCCAAGTGATCTGTGTACAATATCATATTTAATCTTCACAATAACTGTATGTGGTAGTTATTAGAATTGATTTATAGATAAAGAGACTAAGGGTCAGAACTAATAAGTAATCAGCCCAAGGTCACTTTGCTCTTATTTAGTGGGGATGAACTTCTAACCAGTCAGACTGACTCTTAATCACTCTGCTAGAATGTAGATTTTGATACCGGAGAATGTAGCTTCTTAATCACTCTGTTAGAATGTAGCTTCTTGATACCATATTTGATTCATCAATGTATTCCTAAAGCCTGGGAAAGTGCATGGCACTCAGTAGGTGCTCAGCAAACATTTGTTGAATGATTGCTCTACTTCTATCAGGAGTTCAGAATGTGGGTAACATTCTGATTAAATCTCAAGCAGGAAGTCACCGACAGAGCCCTCTTATGGGATAATGATTTAATTTAATTATGCAAAATTTTTCACAGGTTTTAAAGAATAGGTTATAAAATATTTAAGACCTTAAAATAAGCCACAGGTAGAAAATGCTCAGATTTTGTGTAGATGATAAACCGAATTCACTACAATGGGGTACATGAAAAGCATTTGTGTTATACACCCAACAAAAGAACAATGTTGTCTTCTAACAGAGTAAAGATTTATTTCCTTGTGTAATGATTGGTATAACAGTTTCCTAAGAAAATAAGAAAATTTAGTTCAATTTGGCTGGTTGTATTAGAATACAACATACCTGAACAAAATTTACATACAAATAGAATGAAGGGAGGATTGTGACCTTGGGTAGTAAATTTATTTACTGCATATTTCCATGTAATCCATTAATTACTACAATGGATTGTGTTAAAATATGTAATGCAATCCACAGTCTTGTTAACCATCTATACAATATGGAGTTTGGACCTATATCTTTGGACATAGAGAAACTGAAACAAACTGATTTTAAATTTTATTTACTAAGATAGCTCTCTGCAATTTAAGATTTACAGAAGCCAAAGAGCAGATGAATAATAAATTTGGATACTGGCTACATGGCTGTGATAAGTAATGCCAAACTAGGGAACTACTTAAGCTAATGGAAAATATAAACAGAGGTTTTAATTGGACTAAAGGGACTCCTAGTGATGTTAGTAATGGATTATGAAACACACAAAAAAATGTCCTCCAGCAACCACTTTCAATAAAACAGTGGACCAAAAAGAATGTTCTACTTCAACGTAATCCATATATGCACGCTACATTTGCTGTTAAATTAGTGACTTTACTTCTTGTTTCTTATATCATTAACTAAGCTCAGGGACCCACGTACATTTTTAATTATCACTTTACCATTGGCATCCTCTAGGATGTACTATTAATTTAGAAAGACAGAGACATGATTGTTTCTTTCACATAGAGAAAATCATGGACTTGATAGGATTTTCTCTGGGTAAATAAGCAAAAATTATGACATCTATTCTGATTCTTTTTGAGCTTATCTTTTTATCCCATATTGTAAAGAGCTATTGAGTGTTAACTGGAAATTAGCCTTAAGGGACTTCAAAAGAAACCTATGTCACACTTCTTCTCTTTCATGTCTTATTGCTCTCTTCTTTCTATCTTATTACCATCTTCTGCTTTCACTGTATTTGCATTTTTAAATATAAAAATTTTAAGCTCTTTACTCCTGGACTTAGAGTTTATATCCTACCAGATCTTTAAGATTTTTCATTCTTTGCTTCTGCTCTCCTGAATTTTGTTTTTTAAGTAAAGTTCCCATGGAATAACATGTCAACTTTTTGGAGCTAGAAATGGGTCAAATGTTGGATCTGAATATGGAGAAGATTTTTATCATTCAAAAATCTGGAAAGAGCAGTGAGGAGAAGGTTGTTCATAGTCATGATATATATGGCCAAGTTGGGAAACTGAACATCTTTACATTATAATTGTTGCTTTGGTTAAAATAGAAATTTTCTGAAACTGAGATGGCTTGTGATAATCTAACTGGGGAGCAATATGAACCAGGCTGAGGACATGTTGGTTGTATGTCCCTAAAAATGCATAAAGGATAAGTCCCAGAGGCCAGTAACACACTCTTGAGGTGTTAAACCAATATCCTTTGTTTACAATAATGGAAAAGGGTGCAAAGGCTGGGAAAATATTTTCAAAGCAAAAAGAGTGGCTCTTTCAGAAAACTCACATTTGCTGGAGATGATCTATTGATGATGCAAGAGGCTGGGACAGAGACCTCACATTATGAACAACTGTAGAGTTGACAATTCCCACGCACTGGAGAAGTAACAATTAAAGGAATAGTAAGTCATGTTGAAATTCCTGCCATCTGGAACACAGTCCTACAGTCTTCTTTTATGTAAACTTCTGCTAAATATTTGCTTAAATAAAAACCAATTTTATTTAAAAATAAATAACAAGTAGAATCCAAAATAAGATATCAGCCACCATAATATGGAAAAAGAGGAGGGTTTAAAAAAGCAAAAACAGGGGCGCCTGGGTGGCTCAGTGGGTTAAGCCGCTGCCTTCGGCTCAGGTCATGATCTCAGGATCCTGGGATCGAGTCCCGCATCGGGCTCTCTGCTCAGCGGAGAGCCTGCTTCCCTTCCTCTCTCTCTGCCTGCCTCTCTTGTGATTTCTCTCTGTCAAATAAATAAAATCTTTAAAAAAAAATAAAAAAAAATAAAAAATAAAAATAAAAAAGCAAAAACAAATAGCAGGCAAAAAACACTCACCAGAAAATGGTTAAAAGCAAGTAAAATCACAATAAAATGTTCCCATGAATTAAGAAAATTAATTAATTCTGAAGCAAGAGTATTAACTGAAGACAAATTCAGATAAGTAATAAAGAGATTATAAATAAATAAAATATTAAATATGAGCCAAGCTGGCAGATCTCAAAAAGAAAGTAGAAGAAAAACAATCATTGAACTAAAGGAGAAATTAGAAACAACTGAAAGGGGTTCCTGGGTGGCTCAGTTGCTTATGCATCTGCCTTTGGCTTAGGTCATGAACCCAGGTTCCTGGGATCAACCCACAGCAGGATCCCTGCTCAGTGGAGTTTGCTTCTCCCTTTCCCTCTGCCTCTGTCCTGGCTTTTTCTCTCTCTTTCTCAAATAAACAAACAAATAAAATATTGAAAGAAAGAAAAGAAGGAGAAAGGAAGGAATGAAGGAACGAAAAACCAAATGATAATTGATCACTAAGGGACATGGAGGAAAGAAAAAATCAGCAAAATCAAATGGAAATTAATACAGAATTTAAAAGGATAAGAGAAAAGGATAGATATGGAAGATAGGCAAGTGAAGTCCAATGTATATACAGGCATATCTCAGAGATACCATGGTTTGATTCCAGACCACAGGGATAAAGCAAGTATCACAGTTAAGCAAGCCAAATTAATATTTTGGCTTTCTAGTGCATATAAAAATTATGTTTATACTATATAGCATTTTTAGTGTGAAAAGCATTATGCCTTAAAAAATGTGTATATCTTAATTAATACTTTGTTGTTAAAAATGCTAGCCATTGTCTGAGCTTTCAGGAACTCAGCCTTTTAGCTGGTGGAGGGTCTTGCTTTGATGTTGGTGGCTGCTGACTGATCAGGCTATTGTTTGCTGAAGGCCGAGTGGGCTGTGGCAATTTCTTAAAATAAGACAATAAAGTTTGGTGCATCAGTTGTTTTTTCCTTTCATGGAGAATATCTGCAGTGTATGCTGCTATCTGATAACATTTCACCCACAGTAGAACATGTTTCAAATTTGGAGTCAATCCTCTCAAACCCTTCCACTTCTTTATCAACTAAGTTTATGGAACATTCCAAATTCCTTGTTGTCATTTCAACAGTCTTCACAGCATCTTCACCAGGAGTAGATGACATCTCAAGAAATCAATTTCTTGGCTCATCCATAGAAGCAGCTCCTTATTTATTCAAGTTCTGTTATCCAATTGAACTAAGGCAGTTCCATCTTCAGGCTCCACTTCTAATACTGGTTCTCTTGTTATTTCCACCACATCTGTAGTTACTTCGCCCACTGAAGTCTGGAACCCCTCAAAGTCGTCCCTGAGGGCTAGAACCAACTTCTTCCAAGTTCCTGTTCTTGTTGCTATTTTAACCTCTTTTCATGAATCATGATTGTTCTTAATTACATGTAGAATGGTGAATTCTTTCCAGAAGGTTTTGTTTTAATTTACTTAGCCTAGGTCTATCCTACAGCAGCCTTATGAAGGGTATTTCTTGAGTAATAAGACTTAAGAATTGAAATTACTCATTGATCCATGGGCTGAAGAATAGATGTTATATTAGCAGACATGAAAACATTAATCTCATTGTACATCTCCATCAGAGCATTTGGGTGATCAGGTACATTGTCACTGAGCACTGACATTTGAAAGGAACCACCACCTCCCGCCCCTCCGCCCTCCGGCATTGGATCTCAACAGTGAGCTTAAAGTATTCTGTAAACCATGTTGTAAGCAGATGTGCTGTCATCCAGGTCTTGTTTTCCATTCATAGAGCACAGGCAGAGTAGATTTAGCCTAATTCCTAAAGGCCATAGGATTTCTGAAATGGTAAATGAGCATCGGCTTCAACTTAAAGCCACCAGCTACACTGGTCCCTTACAAGAGTCAGTCTGAACTTTGAAACTTTGAAGCTAGGCATTGAGTTCTGAAAGTCTTAAATGGTGTCGTCTTCTACTAGAAGGTTATTTTGTCTACACTGAAAATCTCTGCTTAGTATGAAAACCTTCATGAATTCTCTTAGCTAGATCTTCTGGATAACTAACTGCTAAGCTTCTACACCAGCACTTGCTGCTTCACCCTGTACTTCGATGTTATGGAGATGACTTCTTTCCTTAAATCTCATGAGCCAACCTCTATTAGCTTCCAGCTTTCCTTCTGCAGCTTCTCCACCTCTCTCAGCCTTCACAAGACTGAAGAAATTTGAAGTCTTGCTCTGGATTAGGCTTTGGCTTAGGGAATGTTGTGCTGGTTTGATCTTCTCTCCGGACCACTAAAACTTTTTCCATATCAGCAGTAAGTCTATTTTGCTTTCTTATCATTCATCTGTTCATGGAGTAGCACTTTTAATTTTCTTTAAGAACTTCTCCCTTTAAAAAAAAAAAAAAAAAAGAACCTCTCCTTTTCATTCACAACTTGATTAACTGTTTGGCACAAGAGACCTACCTTCCAGACTATCCTGCCTTTACCTCCTTTCCAATCTTAATCATTTCTGACTTTTAATTTAAAATGGGAGGTGTGCAATTCTTCCTTTAACTTAAACACTGAGAGGCCACTGTAGGGGTTATTAATTGGCCTAATTTCAATATTGTTGTTTCTCAGAGGCTAGGGAATGATGGGGTAATGGCCAATCAGTGGGACAGTCAGAATCAGAACACTCACAACATTTATTAAGTTTGCCATCTTACATGGGTATGGTTCATGGTGCCCCAAATGATTATCAGAGATCACTGATCAGATCACCAAAAACAAATGTAATAATAATGACAAAGTCTGAAATATATTGAGAGTTATCAAAAGTGACATGGAGATAGGAAGTGAGCAAAAGCTGCTGGAAAAATGGTACCAATAGACTTTTTCAGTGCAGTGTTGCCACAGACCTTCATTATGTTATTAAAAAAAAAAAAGGCGTCATACTTGCCAATTGCAATAAAGCAAAAATGAAATATTGGAGAAAATTGATAAGAAAAAAAGTGTGAGTTGGAAGGTTGTCATGATTTCTGTTAGAATTGGATGCGACTTTCTTTTTCATCGACCTCGGAAACTACCATTTAAATATTTAGTGAATTTGTGTATTTTCTTTCACTCCAACTTTGTTTCTTTGGCTTCCCTTCCTCCCTCGGTGAAAAAACAAATGGCACAAAAAGATTTAATTCACAAAGAAAGAAAAACAAAAGAAACAGTTTCCAGCCTAACAAGTTTGTTAGGCAGCCAGGGTCTAGCATGTTTGCCAGCAAGATATAAAAACTGGCAAAAATTGTTCCAGTTTTTGTCTCTGGTTTCCTAGTTTAGCTGAAAAATAAAATATTAGATAGTGCTTTAAATACTTACATATTTTTGTAAGGAAAGTATTTTCTTGTTTGCTAATATGTCATTCTTTTTTTATCCAAAAGCAATAATAAACGCATGCCTTTGTAATTCAGCTTCTCTAGTAAAGATATAAAAAAAAAAAAATCACAGTTCTCATTTGTTCACTATTTAATAAAATAAAAGCTTGGTAGCACACTTCAGCCCCTAGAAAAATGTTAAGAGTAGCTTGTGAAATATTTAGAGTCCTGTCAGTATCTCGAGTCCAGTAGCAGTCTGTTGAATAGAAAGGGTAACTAGGACATTAGCTAAAAGCTCTAATAGTGTATAGTTACCTACAGATGTTAATATAAAACCTAATGGCACAAATTGCAGAATCAAAAATGGCTTCGAAATCTGTATTAGTTTCTTAGGGCTACCATATCAAAGTACCACAAACTGTGTGACTTAGAGCAAAGAACTAGTCTCCCAGTTCTGGAGGCAAGAAGTCTCAATTCAAGTTGGCAGCAGGGCTACATCCCCTTGGAAGGCACTAGGAAAGGATCTGCTCCAGGCCTCTTGTCTGGTTCCTAGTAGCCTCACCACATCCTCCTTGACTTGTAGATGGCTATCTTTTCCCTGTGTCTTCACATTATCTCCCCTCAGTGAGTGTCTGCCTTTGTATCCAAATTTACCCCTTTTTATAAGAACAACAGTTCCAACATTGGATTAGGGCCCACCCTAATGACTTTATTTTATCTGGATTAAGTCTGTAAAGACCTGGTTTCCAATAAAATCGCATTCTGAGGTGTGAGCACTAGGATTCCAACATGTTTGGGAGGATAAAATGCAGCCCACAATAGTCTACCCTCTGGCTCCCCAAAATTGATGTCCTTCCCACACGCAAGATATATTTACCATCTCAACATCCTGATGCTGGAAAGCCTTTGACATTCTAGCATCAAGTTTCATTTAAGCATTATCAACAATATCAACTCAAAGTCCCAAATCTCATCATCTAAGTTATTCCAGTTAACTCTGGTGAGAACTAGGGTATGATTCATCCTGAGCCAAATGATTACGTTTACTGATAAAAACTTAGGGGAAGAATTCTGGCTCTAGAAGAACTAAGTCCAAAAACCAAAAGTACCAAAAAAAGGTACAAAATAGCAAAATCTGGTGGTAAACTATTTTTTAAGTGCTGCAGCAGTGAAAACAAAGCAAAAATTTTGAGCCAAAGCTCTAGAAATTAATTTATCATTTTCTAGTTCTCTGAAGGTATTTTACTTCTCTTAACCTGTAAACAAGATTTTACCTGTATAATAATCAATAAGAAAAATATAATCTCTCCTAGTATCACCCAGCAAAGCCCAGTTGAACTTTAGCACTATTCATTGAATCCCTCTCAGTACACCTTATCCAGGCTGTTCCAAACTTACAGTTAGTTGTCTTCAAGTGTACTTGTAGAGAAAATTTCCCCCTCCTTTTTTAAAAAATAGAATATCCATGAATATCATATATCACACTAGGTTTTATTGAAATGTAATTTGGTAAGTACTTTGTCAAATGTATCTGAAATGAGAGATTATTCGTCCATAAAAGGTATTTTTTTTCAGTCTTACACCAGTTAGAATTTAGTGTTACACAGAAGAGCTCATGCTTATTTTACAAATGCTCACACTGCTCACACTGAAAAGCCCAGTCGTGTTCCATCAGTTACGGAGAAACAGAGAGGGGTGTATTCAGGATCCCTAATTTGCCTTTGCATCAGGTTGAGACAGCAGACGGTAGTAATCTAATGTGAGAAATGTGGAGAGGCATTCAAAGGAAGAGACTGAATATACAAATGGATTATGGGCAGACCATATATAACAACAAAACTCTAGGGGCACCTGGCTCAGTGGGTTAAAGCCTTTGCCTTCGGCTGGGGTCATGGTCCCAGGGTCCTAGGATAGAGCCCCACATCGGGCTCTCTGCTTGACAGGGAGCCTGCTTCCTCCTCTCTCTCTGTCTGCCTCTCTGCCTACTTGTGATCTCTGTCAAATAAATAAATAAAATCTTTAAGGAAAAAAAAAAAAACAACAAAACTCTAACTGCAGCCTCTGCAGTAATCAGACTAGAATGGTCAGGACCTGGTCAAGGAATTAACTTGCCTCTTTTTAAACCCCTATTTCCAACTCCTGACAAACCAGAAAAAGCTCACCATGCTCCTCTGACCAATCACCTAAGATGTGCCCTTTCCAGTCGGTTCATCTCCAGGTTCCCTATGCCAGCAACTTCTAATCAGGGTATTTCCACATCCTTCCTTTATTTCACTATAAAGCTTTCTTACTTCTTTGGCTGCCTTTAAGTCTCTGCCAAAGGCAAGTGATGGTGGCTGACTTCTATGCTGTAGCAGTCTGAATAAATAGCCTCTACTTGTTCTCATTTGGGTGTTCTTCATTTATTCCCACAGAACACTTCACCTTAAAAGCAGGAGAAAATGGCTCAGATGAAAATCCAGACCTAGAATCATTTTACCCTTAAGTGCAGCAGGACACAGCTGCCCACCCTGGTGAGTAGTATTCACTAAACAACACCATTATATGGATATTTTGGGTACCATTATGAAGCTAGAAGATCCTTATCTTTTGTATTTGTATTTTCAGGTAAGAATATGCTGAAAAAAGAAATTAGAGTTATTTTAAGAGCATAGAGGGAGCTCATTGGTATTCACTTGTCACATATTTGCTGTTTGGAAGATGAAGAATGATTATGGTTGAGGTGGGGCAGTGCAAATTCTGAGTGCTCAAAATAATCTAAATGATCCAGAGTAACTTCATACATTTCAAAATGCCCACTGTAGCTAAAAATGCCATCCTTCAAAATTACATTTTTAAGTGATCTCTAAAATCTTTTTAAAGGATGCATGAATTCTGTTTAAACTCATCAGTCATGTACCACGCTTATGCACTACAGACTCTAAGCTCAGTTCACAAGCCAAGATATCTGTACACAGAAATACAATATGAGGTGGAAAATGTCATGCTGATGGCATTTTACCCAGAACTAAAAACTGAATCACATCAGCAAATTTTCATTTTAATGTGTTCAAGTTTGTCCGTGAATTTTCCCAGGCAAAGAAACTCATTAAGTGTGTTGAATGTTTTTGCAAAAAATTTTTAAACTCCAAATGGTTCAGTAATTGATTACTAGGAATTATTTTATCAGAGTCATTAAAGAGCATGAACTTAGGTCCAATAACTAAGTCCTTACCAACAGAATACTTGGGTAGGATGTACATAGGAGGCTCTCTCTGCCTTGTAACCTAAATGTGTATATCTCCCACAGGATCTATAATATTTCAAGGCAAATATTTGCATACATGCCTGCCTTTTTCTAAAGGATCTCGATTTCCTCAAGAATAAACACAGTGCTTTATTAGTACTTGAGTATCTCAGCACTTTGCTGCCAAACTAAAACGTAGTCGGTACTTAATAAATGTGGAATGAGTGAATAAATGAATGAATGAAAACGCCATTGTGTTTACTTCCTGCCCTTGGCATTGAATATAATTTCTGGCAGTAGATACTGGGAATGCCTGAAAGGACATAATGGCATGGCCATAGGATTTGATGAAAACTGAGTTACCAGTTCAGTGAATATTAGCTTTGAAACTTTAAGTGAGAGAATTATGGAAAGGTTGACTTCTTTCTTAAGTTTCTAGTTCCTATGGAGAGGAAAACATACAGTTGACTTAGAGAGAAATGGCAGTCTAAAGCAAATTTTGCCAGTAGGTTCCAAAACCTTTCATTCCAACTCAACAGAAGCAAGAAATACCATGCTTTGGGAGAATTAGGAGATTGGTTTGAACTTGTGATGGAAATTCTTTTAACAATTACATAGGAAAGATATAGGACAGGTCTATAGATTTTCAAGAGCCCCAGGATAAAGACTATACATATTAAGCCTATTGGCTAACCTTACATTTTGCTGATAAATAGAACTACTTTAGGAAAATGTTGCTGAGTGTTAAGTATGTTTACTTATACTCTATATATGAACAGATGTTTGAAAAGACCTTATGGAGGAGTCTGTGGGGTTGATTCGTGCATCACATAATAGTTGGACACTAAAAATAATGAGATATCTTCCACCTCTGCGATTATTTATTTCTTCGAGACAACAGAGCGATTCTCAATTCAGTGCTGTCATGAGTTAGGACCATCATGCACTTACTGAACCTCATCTTCCTCCTCTTTCTAAAAGACAGGGTCACGCTTGATACTTCAAAACATTTTCTTGTTCTAAAATTTTAAATTCTTTAAGAACGAAAGCTCTAACAGAATTGAAGCATTGTTTCTTACATCTAATTTTCATAATACTGAGCCAATACAAGAAAGGCATCACATTCAGTTCTAGATTATATTGTCCCTCCATGGAAATCAAATAATAAATACAACTGTACTGAAAAGATTTATAATAGAAAAATTATTGTTATTTGCTGCTTGTGTACCAAAAATATGGGGTGGTTATTCTTTAAAGAGCTGAACTTTCCAGTCTCAGTTTGATTTGGCTATAGGATTATAAAACTGATTTCTGCACTGTTATTTTACATCCAACTATTAATTCTCTCTAAATAACAGAAATTTTTACATCAGTTTTATAATTAAGTACAAATATTTTACATGGAGGGATCTTACACTGTCAAAAATTTTCTAGTATTTGACATATTTGCCTAAAAATTCTCTAACTTTTTATAAATCAAATAAACAATGGTGTCTTATTTGGAAATACCTACAAGGATGAATAAGTAAAACTCCTAAAGTTCTGACTACAATATGAAAATATTGAAATTTAGAGAAAGAAATGTTTTCTGACTTCTTTATGAATATTATTCTAATGTAAAGGCATAGAATCATAGAACTTTAAAGATGAAAGTAACTTTTGAAATTACGAAGTCCAGAATTCTTACTTTTTTATAAGATAATACTGAGATTATGGCTGCTTAAAAAAAAAGATAATATTGGACTTCAGAGGAAGAATGATACTTCGATAAGGCCTCAGCTCTTCAGTCTGATCTTCAGAGGGAGCTCCAGAAACCCTATTGTGTTGACAGAGGATCAGGATTTATCAGGATCAGAAAAACTGGTTCAGGCTTTCCTAACTTTTAAGAGAAGATGCCATAAGGCAAATCCAATATATTAATTTGAACTAAAGATTTTTGTACTATAAAGCAAATACAAAAATCACATCGGTTGATCTGCTTATTTTCTTCCTTTAAAAAAATCTACAAGCAACAGTACTTGTTGAGGATAATGCCAGAGCAAAGGATTTTAGTGGCTGTTGTCACTGAGCTACAGGGACAGTTAATCTGTTTACACTATAAAGATATGACTTAAATCCACTACAAACAGGCTGTTGCCCTAATTCTCCAACAAAACTGATACTGTAAAGGTTACTAATAATTTCCGTATTGGTATATACAATAGTCAACTCTCAGTTCTTCTTTTACTTGTCGTATCTGCAGCAAATGAAAGCTGATGATCTCTCTTCCTTGAAACAGTTATTACCAGCACACCATTTTCCAGATTTCCCACCTCAAAGACTATTCTTTCCCTATCTTCTTTGTTGTTTCCTCATCCTTTTTTTCCAATTTCTTAGCACAAGTTCCCCCAGAGCTCAGTCACTGAACTTCTCTTCTGTATCTACATTCACCATAGGGCAGTAGTTTCCAAAGTGTGGTTCTCAGACTAGCAGCATCAGCATGACCTGAAAGCTTGTTAGAAATGCTAATTTTCGAGTCCCTCTAAAGACCTCATTAATCAGAAACTCTGGGATTGGGGCCCAGCAATTTAGTTTTAATAAGCACTTCAGGTAATTCTCCTGAATGCTAAAGTTTGAAAAACATTTCCCTAGGGGATTTTATAGATTTTAACTTACTAATACCATTTGTAAACTTTGGCTTCTGGTTATTTTAATATATGTAGCCTAGTCTCCTCTGAATTCAAGATTTATATATCCATTGCTAATATGATTTACCCACTTCTATGTATAATAGGTGCTTCAACAGTTATTTGCCAAAGCTAAGCTTCTAACAATACAATTCTTTCCCCTTGTAGTATTCCCCATTTCAGTTAATGGCCAAAACTTCCTTCCAGTTGTAGAAGCCCAAATTCTCAAAGTTATCAGTGATGTCTCACTTTCTGTCATGCTCTATATCTAATTTATCAGGAAATTGTGTTGGCTTCACTTTTAAAATATGTACTGAAAAAAGGCTACATCTTGTTATTTCCACTACTACCAGCCTGGTCCATTCAGCATCATTTCTCATCTGGATATGTGCAATAGCATGCCAGCAGGCCTTCCTCCATACCTATCTATGGTCTGTTTTCAACACAGCAACTAGAATGATCCTTTTAAAATAGAATTTGGAAATTCAATTCCACTTTAATGGTATGGTACAAGCACATTAAATCCAATCTGCCTCATTACAACCAAGATCTCTGAACAAAATACAAAGATAAAAAGAAACCAAAGCTACCTGTAGACTTTCAAAAGCAAATGAAAGGGAGCAGATTATGTGAGGAAGATAAAATTCAGAGAAGCAGTCTGGCTGGCTGGAGGTGTTTGCTTTAGTTTCTTGTAGGTATTGCTTCAACGGTTTGACGATTTTTACTCACAAAGGAGACTATCAACGTGAGCAGACAAAATTCCCCCATCTTTCTGGGGGAGTAAGAAGGTAATCTTGTTGGAGGAAAAAAAAGAGATAGGGCTAGCCTAATTCTGTGTATGAACCTGAACACAGCCCAAGCCTTGTCTCTGAGTTACTGATGCATGAAATGAACCTGAAATAGTATGTCAAGGGCTTTGAGAAGTGACACAAAATTTGGACAGCCACAGAGGGGAATACAGAATTCATGTGTGAACCTAACTAACTCAGTTGATTGGCAGTTAAATCAACAGCAATGTAAATGTTTTACAAAGGATTATAAGACCCAAAGTATTTCTATAACAACATTGAAAACACAGGATACAATTTAAATTATTAATATGCAAAATAATAAATAAGTAGTAGCTGGGTAAATAAATAACATGCTAAAATGTGGCCATTAAAAAAAAAAAAAACAACACACACTCTTAGTAAATGCCAACCCTGAAATTACGTGTATCTTGGAACCCAGACAGAGACTTAAGGTATGATTTTAACTGTGCTCCATGGTATAAATGAAAATGCTCTTGAAACGAATTTTCAAAATGGGAGATCTCAGCAGGGAAAGAAACCAAAAGGAATAACATTGAAAGTTGAGGTGAAAAAATACAACATCAGAAATAAAAACCATGCTGTATGGGCTAACTACAAAGATGAAAATGAGAGCAAAATGAGTTAATGAACTAAAAGATTTAGCTCAATATAAAGAGTCCCATCTGAAGGACAGAAAGAAGAAACTTGAAAAAGAACAAAGATTCAAGGACATGCATGACAGTATCAAAAGGTCTAATAGACATGTAAGGAGAGTCCCAGAAGGAGAAAAAGAAATTTTGAAGAAATAATAGTAGGAAACTTCCAAATTGTGTGAAAGACATATAGTTATAGGTGAGCAAACCACAGATAAGATTAAGTGGAAAACAAAAAACTTGCCAAATCATATTATAACCAAACCGCTAAAGACAAAAAAAAAAAAAAAGATAAAGAAATCTCAAATGCTTCTGGCAAAAAGTGATGTACTAGAAGCATAGAAACAATTATTTGAACAACTGAAATTTCTCATCAGAAACCATGGAGTCTAAAAACAATGAAACAATACCTTCAAATGCAGAAAGGAAAGAACTACCAACCCATAGTTATATATTCAGAAGTATTCTCCAGAAATGCAGACAAAATAAAGATATTTTCAGATGAAAGAAAACTAAGAGACCATCAAACCATTTCTAAACATCCAGATTTCTCCCAAAAAAGAAAATACATAGATACATACATACATACTTCAAGCTGACGGGAAATAGCATCAGAGAGAAATCTGAATATTCAGAAAAGCTTGTAACAAAATCAGCTCTTGTTACAAAAATGGTAAATAGCCTGTGAAGTTAAAATTTAAATAGATGTAAAAAATATATACATAGATGAAAAAGATAATAAAATTACAAAGATCAATGTGAAGATGTTTCAAGTTTCTAGATTTTACATAAGTATGATATTAACTCGAAGTAGATTTTGAAAAGTTGGTATGCAAATTGAAATTCCAAATCACAGCTTAAACTATGCATATTAAAAGATATATGTTAACAAGACAGGAGACAACATATGTTGGCAAGGGTGTGGAGAAAGGGGAACCCTCTGACACTGTTGATGGGAATGTAAGCTGGTACAGTCACTCTAGAAAACAGTATGGAGGTTCCTCAAGATGTTAAAAATAGAGATATTCTACAACCCAGCAATTGCACTCTGGGTATTTACCCCGAAGATACAGATATAGTGAAAAGAAGGGGCACACATGCCCCAGTGTTCTAGCAGTAATTCCACAATAACCAAACTGTGGAAGGAGTCAAGATGTCTTTCAACAGATGAATGGATAAAGATGTGGTTCATATATGCAATGAAATATTACTCAGCCATCAGAAAGGATGAATACCTACCATTTGCATAGGCATTGTTGGAACTGGAGGGGATTGTACTGAGTGACATAAGTCAAGCAAAGATAATTATCATATGGTTTCACTCATATGTGGAACATAAGGAATAGCGTGGAGGACCACAGGGGAAGGAAGGGAAAACTAAATAGGAAAAAATCAGAAAGGGAGACAAACAATGAGAGACAAACCATGAACGACTCTGGACTCCGGGAAAGAAACTGAAGGTTACAGAAAAGAGGAGAGGGAGGGGGTAACTGGATAATGGGTATGAAGGAGGGCATATGTTGTGATGAACACTAGGTGATTTATGCAAATAATGAATCATTGACCACTACATAAAAAACCCATGATGTACTATATGTTGGCTAACTGAACATAATAATAAAAATAAATAAAAAATAAATAAAAAATTAAAAATAATTTTAAAATATATAGATTAAAAAATAAGATCCAAGAAGTAAATTAAACTGAAATAAATGGAAAAATTTTAAATTATAAAATATAGCAAGAAAGGGGGGATAGGGGAACAAAAAGCAATGAAAGTAGAATACAAATAACTTGATAGGTGTAAATCAAAACATCTCACCAATTACATTAAATTTTAATGATTAAAATACTTGAATTAAAAGGCAAATGTTGACAGAGTCTATCAGTAGGAAAGCACTGCTATATTCTTCCAACAAGTGTTTAAACATAAAGGCACAAAGAATGTGAAAGTAAATAGATCAAGGATGTCAGTATTGTGGTGGCAAAAGATAACTCTTTTTTTCCCTCATCAGCAGCAAGAATTCAGCATCTGTCCATAGACAACGTACCTTTTAGGGAATTGTGGGATTCACTGCCACATAGCAAGAGGCCCAGGAGAAGTCTCACCCACCCATTCACTGGGTAATAGATGGAGAGACTTTGTATCCAGCTATGGATCCTGCAAGGGCCCATGAAATGTCTAAATCACAATCTGAGAGTCCTTGGAGAACACTGACTTAGACAATAACCAATGTATGAGAGAGCATTATCAATCAATAATTACTCTAAGTGTAAATGGATTGAATCATCCAATCAAAAGGCATAAAGGGGTTGGATAGATAAAAAATAAGACCAGACAATATGCTGTCTAACAAAAACTCACTTCAGCTATAAGGACAAACTTCAGCTCAAAATAAAAAAAATGGAGAAAGATATCTCATGCAAGTGGAGACTAAAGGAGAATAAGAGTAGTTATACTTATGTTAGAGAAAATACAATTTATGCCAAAACTGTAACCAGAGAAAATAAGTTCATTATATAATGCTAAAGGGATAAAAACACCAAAGAGATAAAACAATTATATGAGGATATATGCAGCCAACATCAATATCTAAAGCAAACTCTAACGTATCTGAAGAGAGACATAGAAAAAACAATAATAGTAGGGACTCCACTATCCCACTTTGAATAATCAACAGACCATCCAGTCAGAAAATCAACAAGAAACTTTGAAGTTGGACTGTAATTTAGACCAAATGGACTTAAAAGACATATACAGAACTTTAAACCCAACAGCAGCAGAATACACAGTCTTCTCAAATGTATACATAACACTGTTTGGGAGAGATCCATGATAAGTCACTTAACAAGATTATGCAAATTTAAGAATATTGAAATAATACCAGCCATCTTTTCTGAACACAGTGGTATGACCCTAGTCAATAATAAGAGAAAAGCTGTAAAATTCACAACTATGTGAAAATTAACATACTCCTGAACATTTAATGCATCAAAAAATAAATAAAAAATGAAATTAAAATTATCTTGAAACAACTAAAAATGGAAATAAAACATAAAAAGAGAACAAAAAAAACCATAGGCACCTGGGTAGCTCAGTCAGCTAAGCATCTGACTATTGGTTTCAGCTCAGGTTGTGATCCCAGGGTCATGAGATCAAGCCCTATATCAGGCTCCATGGTAAGTGCAGTCTGCTTGAGAGTCTCTCTCCCTCTCCCTCTACCCCTCCTACTCATGTTCTCTCTCTCTCTAAAACAAATAAATATTTAAAAGAAACATAGGATCCTGTAAGCAATTCTAAGAATTTTATAGCAATAAATGCCTACATTATGAAAAAAGAAAGATCTTAAATAAATAACCTAATTATATACCTCAAAGAACTAGAAAAAAAAAAGCTTCAAAATTAGCAGAAAGACGGAAATAACAAAGATGAGAGCAACAATAGAGATAAAGAAACAATAGGAAAGATCAATAAAACTGGCTGCTTTTTTGAAAAGATAAACAATATGGACAAAGTTTTAGCTAGACTAAGGTGAAAAAAGACTCAAATCAGAAATAAAAGAGGAAGCAGTACAACTGATACCACAGAAATACAAAAGATCATAGAGACTGTGATGAATAATTACATGCCAATAAATTGGATAACCTAAAAGAAAGTAACAAGTTCCTAAAAGCACAACCTACCAACTATGAATCATGAAGAAATAGAAAATCTGAACATAACAATCACTAGTAAGGAGATTAAAGCTGTAATCAAAAAGATCTCAACAAAGAAAAGCACAGGACCAATGGTTTCACTGGAGAATTCCACCAAACATTTAAAGGAAAAATAAAGCCAATCCTTCTCAAACTTTTTTGAAAAATTGAAGTGGCAAGAACATTCCCAAATCCATTCCACAAGGCCAGCATAACCTCATATAAAATCTAGATAAGAACACTATAATAAGAGAAAAATACAGACTAACATACCTGAAGAATATAAACACAAAAATTCTCAACAAACTATTAACAAACTGAATTCAACAGCACATTTAAAAATCATACAATAGGACAACACGGTCAGCAGGATTTATGCCTACAATGCCAGGATAGTTCAACACAGGTAAAAGAATAATAATGCTACGTCACATTAATAGGATGGCAGATAAACCATCTGACCTCTCAAAAGATGCAGAATAAGCATTTCCTAAAATTCAACATCTCTTTATGCTAAAAACTCTGAACAAATGGGTATAGAAAGAAAGTACTTCAACATAATAAAGGCCATATGTGACAAGCTAACAACTAATACTCAGCAGTAAAACATTAAAAGCTTTTCCTCTAAGATCAGTAACAAGACATGGGTGCCTGCTCTCACCACACCAAGTCAACATAGTATTAGAAGTCCTAGCCAGAGCAGTCAAGCAGTAAAAGATATCCAGATTGGAAAATAAGAAGTAAAATTATTTATGTTTGATGATGATAAAGAAATAAAATTGTTTATGTTTGATGATGATATGATCTTATATAGAAAAAATCCTAAATATTGTACAAAAACACTGCTATAACTAATAAGCAAATTCAATATAATTGTAGGATTCACAATAAAAATATAAAAATCAGTTGCATTTCTATACACTAAAAATAAAATATGTGAAAAAGAAAGAAAACAGATTTACAAGGGCATCAAAATAAATTAGAATTAAATTAACCAGAGAAGTGAAAGATCTGAACACTGAAAACTACTAGACTTTGATTAAAAAATTTAAAGGAAACAGGGTGCCTGGATGGCTCAGTTGGTTAAGCAACTCCCTTAGACTCAGGTCATGATCTGCAGTCCCGGGATTGAGTCCCACATCAGGCTCCTTGATCTGTGGGGACCCTGTTTCTCCCTTCGGCCCTCCCCACTCTTATGGTCTCTCTCTCTTATTCTCTCTCTCTCTCTCAAATAAATAAAATAAAATATTTTTAAAAAGAAAGTAAAACATACATAAATGGAAACATATTCCATGTTCATGGATCAGAAGAGTTATTATTGTTAAAAAGTCCATACTACCCAAAGCCATCTATAGATTCAATGAAATCCCTATCAAGATTCCAATTGTATTTTTCACAGAAATAGAGCAAGCAATCCTAAAATGTGTATGAAACTCAAAACGACGCAAGTAGCCAAAGCAATCCTGAGAAAGAAGAGCAAAGGTGGAAGTATCCATCATGGATCCTGATTTCAAACTATACTACAAACCCATATTAATCAAAACAGTATGATATTGGCATAAAAATGGACACATAGACAAATGGACCATTATAAAGAGCCCAGAAAGAAACCCTAGCATATTCACCAACTAATATTTGACAAGGGAAACTAGAATACCCATTTGGGGAATAATAATCTCTTCAATAATTGTATTTGGAAAATTAGATATTCACATGCAGAAGAATAAAATTAGACCCGTACCTTACAGTACTCACAAAAACATGAATGGAATGAAATAAAGACTTAAACACAAGATCTGAAATCATTAAATTCCCATAAGGAAATAGAGGGAAGCTTCTTTGAAATTGGTCTTGGCAACAATTTGTGGTTGGTTATACCTCTTTGTTGCACAAGCAACAAAAGCAAAACTGAGTAAGTGAGACTACAGACTAAAAAGCTCTGCACAGCAAAAGAAGCAGTCAACAAAATGAAAAGTCAAGTTACAGGATAAGAGAAAATAATTGCAAATCATATATCTAATAAAAGGGTAATATCCAAAATACATAAAGAACTCATACAATAGAAAAAAATCTGATTTTTAAAGTGGATGGAGAAACTGAATAAACATTTATCCAAAGATTTACAAATGGCCAAGAGGTACATTAAAAGGGGCTCAACGTCAGTAATCATCACAGAAATACAAACCCAAACCATTATGAAATATTACCTCTCGGCTGCTAGAAGAGTCGCTATTGAAAATGACAAGAGGGTGCCTGCATGCCTCAGTGGGTTAAAGCCTATGCCTTCAGCTCAGGTCATGATCCCAGGGTCCTGGGATCAAGTCCCGCATGGGGCTCTCTGCTCAGCAGGGAGCTTCCTTCCTCCTCTGTCTCTCTGCCTGTGTCTCTGCCTACTTGTGATCTCTATCTGTCAAATAAATAAATAAAATCTTAAAAAGAAAAGAAAGTGACAAATAACAAGTGTTGGTGAGGATGAGGAAAAAGGGGGATTTTGTACACTATTGATGTGATTGTAAATTGGTACAACCACTATGAAAAACAGTATGGAATTTCCTTAAAAATTAATATATAACATACGTGGTCATAGTATGTGTTATATATATTATATATTATAAAAAAGAGATCTGAATTCCTATATTCTATATTCACTATAGCATTATTCACAATAGCCAGCATGTAGAAATAACCTTAGTATACTTAAACAGATAAATAGATAAAGATGTGTTACTATTACACACACACAGACACAGACACACACACACACACACAAATATACATACACACACGCAATGGAATATAGCCATAAAAAAAAAAATAGATGAACCTTGAGGACGTTATGCTAAGTGAAATAAGTCAGGCAGAGAATGACAAATACTTAAATGTAAAATTTATGAAAGCCAAACTTGTGGAAACAGAGTATAAAGCTGGTTTCCAGGGGCAGGTTGTGGGGAAAATGGGGAGATGTTTGTCAAAGGGTAGAAACATTTAGTTATAAAACAAATCAGTTATGGGGATCTAGTGTACAGCATGATGATTATTGTAATAATACTGTATTTTATCTTTGAAAGTTGCTGAGACTAAACCTTGAATGTTCTCACCACCAATAAGAAATGGTAATTATGTGATGTGTTGGAGGTGTTAGCTAAAACTCTAGTGGTAATCATTTTGTAATATATAAGTGTATTAAATCAACATGTTATATACCTTAACCTTATGCATGTTATATATTGGTAATATCTCAAAACAGAAAAAATCCAAAACTTAAAAAGAAAAAAAAAAGAGAGAGAAAAAGTAAATGGATCAAAAACATATCCCACGGAAATTGTAATAAAAAGCTAGAAAATTGGGGGCACCTGGATGGCTCAGTGGGTTTAGCCTCTGCATTTGGCTCAGGTCATGATCTTAGGGTCTTGGGATGGAGCCCCACATCGGGCTCTCTGCTCAGCAGGGAGCCTGCTTCCCCTTCTCTCTCTGCCTGCCTCCCTGCCTACTTGTGATCTCTATCTGTCAAATAAATAAATAAAATCTTTGAAAAAAAAGCTAGAAAATCTATTCAATATTAGATAAAATAAATAGACTATTACTACATATGATGAGGAATATTTCATAATGATAAAAGAAACAACCACCAAGTGTAACAATTTTAAATTCATGTGTGTCTCAAAATACAAAACAGAAATTGATTGAATAGGAAGGAGAGATGGACAATTTTACACTTAGAGCAGAGAATTTTTAGACCCTGTCTCAGCACTTTACAGAACAATAAGGCAAAAAATTAGTACATACATAAAGTATCCAAAAACATTATCCACAACTTTAAAAAGTTGATCTTTATAGAACACTACACCCAACAACTGCAGAACACAAATGTTTTCCAAGGACAAAATGGTGTATTCACCAAGATGGACAACACACCAGGCCACAAAAGAGTCTTCATAAAGGTAAAGGATTGAAATCACACAAATTGTATTCTTTGACCACAGCAAAATCAAATCATAAATCACTACTGCTACTAAGATATCTCAGAAACCAACTAACTAGATCTGGAAGTTGAACTAGATCTGGAAGTTCATGCTTGACCCATGAACAATAGTCAGAAATCCACATATAACTTTGACTCCCAGAAAGCTTAACTACCAATACCCTGTTACTGGAAAGCTTACCAATAACATCAAGTTGATTAATATGTATTTTGTGTATTATTTGTATTATATATTATGTTCTTACAATAAAGTAAGCTAGAGAAAAAAACGTTTCAAAAAAGCATAAAACAGGGCGCCTGGGTGGCTCAGTGGGTTAAGCCTCTGCCTTCAGCTCAGGTCATGATCCCAGGGTCCTGGGATCGAGCCCCACATCGGGCTCTCTGCTCTGCAGGGAGCCTGCTTCCTCCTCTCTCTCTGCCTGCCTCTCTGCCTAGTTGTGATTTCTCTCTGTCAAATAAATAAAATAAAATAAAGCATAAAACACATTAACTGTATGTTATTAAAAAAATCTGCACTTAAGTGAACCCATGCAGTTCAAACTGAGGTCGTTCATAAGTCAACTATATTTTTAAACAGTTCATGAGTCAAAGAAGAAATCACAAGGAAATAAGGAAATATTTCAAAATGAATAACAATCAAAATATGTCATGTAACATTTGTGGAGTACTGCTAAAGCATTGCTTGGAAGTAATTCTGGCATTTTAAATGATGACATTAGAAAAGAATATTGACCTGGGATAATGCATTACAAAGCTAGAAAAGGGAAAGCAAAGTAAATTCAAAGTAAGTACAAGGAAAGAATCCATAGAAAAAAAAGGAAATGATAAAAACAAAACTCAAAATCAGTAAGATAGAGAGAGGAGTAACATCAGCAGTATAGTGGAACAGGAGTTTCCAGGCTCTACCTCCCACCAGAAACACTTATTTCACAGCCATCCACAGAATAAAGGACCCTCATGAGAGCTCCGGAATTCATGTCAGAGGTTATACAACACCTTGGTGTAGAGCACAGAAATAAGAAATAACAAGGCATTGAAAGTCATAAGAACAGGTTCACTTTCCCTGCATTACCTCTCCCCATGCTAGCACAATATAGTATTGAAAGAAGATTCTCCTCTGTCAAAGAGTTGTGTAGATTAAATAAACAAATAAATAAATGCTATTAAAGTAATTGAAAAGACAGTAAAATAGAAAAACAATACTAGAAAAAATGATCAAAGCTGAAACTTGGTTCCGTGAAAAGATAAACAAAATAATAAATCCTTTTTTAGATGAATCCAGAAAAGAGAAGAGAAATCATCAATATCATGAATGAGAAAAGAAAACATGAGTACAGTTACCATAAATTCTAAAGGGAAAATAAGAGTAAGTCATTAAACACTGTAAGCTAACAAATTCACTAATTTTGGTGAAATGGACAACTTTTTGAAAAAAAAATGTCACTTGTAAAATTGATACAAGAAGAAACAAAAAAATCAATTTAGATCTATATCTAACTTTTTTTTTTTAAAGATTTTATTTATTTATTTGACAGAGAGAGATCACAAATAGACAGAGAGGCAGGCAGAGAGAGAGAGAGGGAAGCAGGCTCGCTGCTGAGCAGAGAGCCCGATGCGGGACTCGATCCCAGGACCCTGAGATCATGACCTGAGCCGAAGGCAGCGGCTTAACACACTGAGCCACCCAGGCGCCCCCTATATCTAACTTAAAAATTGAACTTTTAATCTAATACCTTCCCCAAAGAAAATTCCAGGTCAAATGGTTGTGATATTCAAGGAAGAAATACTGCTGATGTTACAGAAAGATTTTAAGAAACTAGAAGAGTGATTACTACCCAACTAATCTTGAAAGTCCAGCATAACCCAAATACCATGATCAGACAAAAATATAACAATAATAGAATTGCATACCAATTTCTTCATGAATATACATGTAGAATTCTTAAGGAAATACTAGCAAATTAAATCCAATAATATATAAATAGCATGATACATCATGAACAATTAGTGTTTATTCAGGGAATGCAAGACTGGTTTATCATTAAAATTAATCAGTGTAATTCAACATATTAAAAAACAAAGGAGAAACCCAGATGATCTTTAAGTAATTGCAGAAAGAGCATTTGACAAAATTTATCAGCAATTTGTAACAAAAACCACAGCAGACCAGGAATAGCCGGGAATCTCCTCAAATCAATAAAGTCTATCTGAGAAAAACTGACAGCCAACATCATACTTAGTGAAAGTTTGAATTGTTTCCACCTGAGATTGGGAACAAGTCAACAATTCCAGTTCTATCCAACATTGTACTGGAGGTCTTAACTGTTGAGTAAAGGGTCAGGGAAGAGGAAGCTGGGAAAATATAAAAGGCATAATGATTAGAAAAAAACAAGACTTAAAAAATAATAATAAAAAATACTAATAAAACAAAAAATTTAAAAAAAGAAAACTTTTCCCTTTTGTAGATGATTTGAGTAAGTAGGAAATCCCAGGGAATTGACAAACTAACTAGATCTAATTTACTGAGCAAATTCACAGAACATAGTTATTTTTAAAATATCAATTTTAATCTTTTATAGAATACTCACTATGGGAAGATACTATTAGAAAGGCAAATCTCAAATCAACCAATAGATTCATTTCCAGAATGTTTTAAAAAATTGACTCACTGATTCCAAAATACATAGAGAAATGCAAAGGACATAGAACCAAAAACAATTATGAAAGAATAAATTTGAAGAACTATCTTACCTGATTTTGAGACTTATTATAAAGCAACAATATTTTAAAATTTGGTATTGCTTAAAGATAAACATGTAGATTAATAGAATAGGATAAGATATCCAGAAATAGATCCACACAGATATGGTCAGCTGATTTTCAATAAAGGCAGAAAGGTGATTCAGCCAGGAAAGGGAAGTCCTTCCAGCAAATGCTACATCAACTGAATATCTATATTTACAAAAAAAAAACCCCAAAAAACAAAAAACAACCTCTATCTCACCCCATACACAAAAATCAGTAAAAAAAAAGATCACAACCCTAAATGTAAAACATGAAACTATAAAAATGTTTAAACAGGAACATGGGAGAAATTTTTTCCAAACTCAGATAGGAACACGAACACACACACACTCATACAAAAATGATATGTTTTCCATTAAGTTTATAAGCTTCTTATCTGTAGTACTTAATGTTATGAAAAGGTAAGCCACAAACTGGGAAAAAACATTTATAGAATATATATTGTATGGGGGTGCCTGGGTGGCTCAGTTGGTTAAGTGTCTGCGTTCTGCTCCGGTCATGATCTCAGGATCCTGGGATCAATCCCCACATCGGGCTCCCCACTCAGTGGGAGTCTTCTCCCTCTGCCTCTCCCCCTGGCTTGTGCTCTCTCACTCAGTCTCTCTCTCTAAAATAAATAAATAAAATCTTTATATTGTATAAAGGTCTCTTACAGATACATAATAAAAAAAAATATACTCATAAGTGGGCAATTGATTTGAATAGATTCTGCATAAAAGACACACAAATGGCCAATCACACATAAGATGCTCTACATCATTAGTCATAAGAGAAATGCAAGTTAAAACCACAATGCAGTATGATTACACTTCAATCAGAAAAACTAAAATTACAAAGACTGACCAGACATTGCATCTGTAAGGACACAAAGCAACTAGTGTTTCTCCTATACTGCTAGTGGGGATTTTAATAATAAACCCATTTTGAAAAACTGGCAGTTTCTTGAAAAGTTTAACATATAAGTCCCATGTGCCCCCAGCTTTTCCATGTCTAGGAAACAAAAAATATATGTCCACACAGGGATTTAAATCTTGAAGTTTTCTCAGTAAAACCCAACATGGGCACTTTATATAACGGTTCAATCTTCTGTTCTTCCCTGCAGTCTCTATCCACTGCACCTATCCTATTTATTTTTCCCCAGAAATTATCACCTTGTAATATTTATTATGTGTATTATCTAACCTTTACTAGAATATAAATTTCATGAGTATGGGGATATTTTTCTGTTTTATTGATTCTTATTTCTTCAGAACCTAGGACTGCATTTTGGCATGTAAAAAATGATAACTAATATCTGTTGAATGAGTAAGTTCCTATTAAGAAATACTGAAGGAGGGGTGCCTCGGTGGCTCAGCCTGTTAAGGATCTGCCTTTGGCCAGGTCCTGATCTCTGGGTGTCAAGGGATCTAGCCCTGAGGTGGGTTGCCTGCTCATCAGGGAGTCTGCTACTCCCTCTCCCTCTGCCCCACGCCCTGCTCATGCACGCCCTCTCTCTCTCTCTCAAATAAATAAATAAAATCTTAAAGAAAAAAAGAAAAGAAAGAAATACCCAAGGAATCATGTATCCTGAACCTGGTAGCAACAAACTGACAATTGATTGCTTTTTTTGGTGCCTCATTTCTGGATGCTGTTTCTCCATCAAACTGTTTTGTGCAACATAATTGGTCAGATTCTAGCTTTCTTGGTAATAATCTTACTCTATGATTTCTTTACAGAGCATCTTGGTCATCTTGATTGGGTTTGATGTGATGAAGGTGGTAGTATCATTGATGATAACAGGTGACAGTTATCACAGGCTTACTGTATGTGAAACATCAAAATGCTTTAAGATGCTCTGTAAAGATATGAATTTTCTCTTAACACTGCTAACAACCCTCTAAGGTAAGTGTTGTTCTTCTAATCATAGCACAGATGAAAAAACTGAGGGGATAGAGAAGCTAAATAATTTGTGCATTGTCAAGCAGCAGTTATGCCTGAGTTATGACCTCAGGCTCGCATTCCTCAACTAATTACTGATCGTATTGGATTTCTACTTATATATAGTCATATCAATTAAATGTTATTTTTCCCATGTAAATTTCAAAAAGTAGCTTTGTGCAGTGGCAGTATCGTAGCCAGTGAGGTTTATCCAAGGCACGATTATTGCTAATTAAATTTCAAGAAGTAATCATTTCTTTTAAGAAATAAAGAAGAGGAAGAGGAGGTGTATTGAAGTTTATTACTGTATCTTTCTATAGGACTAAAGGCCCAGAGAGGGTACATTGAGTCCCCAAGATCACACAGCTTGCTGATAACTGAGCCAGGGGGTCTTCAGGATCCTAAGAAAATCTCCCATCTCCTTTCCCATGTGTCTCAGTTGACATAAACTATAATTTATCCAGCATATTGTAGTAGGTTTGTGACTACTTTTCAGATGACTACTTAACCACTTTTGGTAAAAGATTTCTGATTAATTCCCATCCCAGGAATCAAGTGTGGTAAAAGCAGAGGCACACTCAATATATTAATGAGCACTTTGAGAAAAAGTGATATATGTGGAATAATGAAAGAAGTCAGATTTAAAGCTGAAATGCTTTGCAGTGATGACCCCTTTCTTCTCTTAACTATCTAATCTTACTAGAAGAACGCAGAGAAAATATAAATGTCATTAATATTCATCATTTTAGAGACCTAAATTAAGCTCGAGGTAAATAAAAGAAATTCTGACCACTGCCTTCAATCAGAGATCAGAGCAGCTGACGCATAAGAATGTTTGGAAAAGGGAGTAAATGAAGATGAAAGGGCAGGGAGGGCAGATCCCATTCTCCCTGTTATTATAAACAAGGCCAGATTCTATAAAATTTCAACCACTCTTAAATGCCCACATTGTGACTTTTGAATTAAAAGAACATACACGAGGCCCTATAGCTCAGGGGTTAGAGAGCTGGTCTTATAAAAGAACATTACAGTAGCTGACCTAATCATCTGGCATCATTTTTGTACAATAGATACTCATTTTGAGTATTGCTAAAGTCAGTGTTACTAAATTCAGATGAATTTTATTAGCTTTTGGCTCTATACACCAATTGTACAAGTACTGAAAGACATACAAATATGAGAAACACCTAATTACCATTCTCAAAGAGATTATTAGATAGTATGGAAAGAAAGGAATTGATGTAGTGTCATTATCATGAGAAGCTGATGAGACAGTCAAGTAAATATGCCTGTGACAGTTAAAAATGAAGACTAGCACTCAGAAAAATTTTCAGATGTAAATATAAATGAGGAGTGGCCTGCCTAGAGGTAATGATGAGACGGTTGAGATAAATTAGTTCTATCGTGGATGATAGAGATTAATTAGTTCCAGAGAACTCAACAAAACCAAGAAAATTGGAAGCTGAGGAAGAGTGGAATAGTGAACAGTAATATTGTAATTTTATGAAATTAAAGCATAAGAAGAAAAAAATAACAAATATGTCTATGGAAATGGGGTTGGCAATGAATTAAAGATAATGACTGATGTTCAGTGTGCTGACTTACATCTGGGAGAGTATTAATTTAAACATAAACTTCCAGAAGAACCATCAGTGAGTTTTCATGATGGAGGATGAAATAAACCCTATAGGAATGTTCTGAATTTTCATCAGATAAAAGAAATGATTTTGTCCATATTGACTTGTCTTACTAAGAAAGACAAGGTGAACATGCTACATATTTAAATAAAGTCTTCACCATTAAGTTAGCAATGGCACAAGAACCACAAATAGATAATTGTACTGACTTGGTGCCAGCAACAATTTCATTTTGATATTTAGTTCTTAAAATAAGAGGCAGTTTAAAGCATATGTTTCAGTTATAAGACATAATTGTTGTTGCCCTTCTTATCTATATACCTAAGAGGTAAAATAGTCTCATTTGTACCATTCTGCTTGAATTTCCTCTTCTGATCTTTGGTGTCAATCAGAGAAGATTTGGGAAATTAAAGATTTCTATGCTCTTTAAAAGCTCATTTTTAATGACTTGTCAAATGCAAAGGCTGTGGGGTAAGAATGAGGAAAATGATAAGATTCAAGCTGTACGATTGACGATCTTAGAACATTCAATTTTGCCAATTTTATGAAAATTAAAAATAGAGTATATTTGAAGGTATTTTAAAGAGTCAAATGAAAGTACAATCATAATTTAAACAGGAAGACAGCTCTAAAGAAAGTCCCAAAAGCTGTTTGAAAAGATTCTATTGAAGTTATACAATGATAATGTGCAATCGTTACTTGGTGTTTGCTCTGAGTACATGTTCTCTCAATCATTGAAAAGAGTATTGAACAGCATGTGTCAGTTTTTTCTTAGCATATCAACTGAGGAAAGAAAACTTTTTAAAAGTTTGTCTTGACATCATCCTGTGACAGGATCTCCTGATAATCCAAGTTCTACTACTGAATCTACCTAATCTCATCTCTGCTCTTCTCCAAGGTTCTAGAATTTAAAGCTGAAATTTTATGTTCACCTTGATCTCTATCCCTGTTTCTCTTTACCACCTTCATAATGCTCTCTTCAGCTGCCTCTTCCTTTCGTTCCTAGGGTCTCCAGTGTGAGTCAGGGCTTCTGACTTGAGTCTAGCCCTAGTGGCAGTCTGCTGGGTTTCTCTGCCCCTCATCTTTCCTCAGTTTGCTTTCACAATTCAAATCCTCTGGAAGAAGACTCTGAGATGGAGTTTGGGGGCAAGATCTTTATTAGGGATCAACACCTGGGAAAGAGAGTTGGAGGAAGCCAGAGTGGAGAGGAAGGAGGCAAGTGATGAGAGAGGCCCCACAAAGTTTGTCCCAACAACACAGAGCTTTCCAAAGTGTTGGCTCTGAGAGTTTCCACACTGGGCTTATATTCCACAATCCACACACCCCATTCCATCTAGATCAGTGAAAAGACATGACCTCAAGGAGACAGCTCTTTGTGCTGACCAGATCTTGAAAAAGCTGACAGTTTAAGACTGTCTGAAGACCATAGTTTCTACTGCTGGGCAACATTCATGCCTGACATGTTAGCCATGTTCATTTCCTTAAAAAGTATATTAAAAAATGTAGTCGTTTCAGTAACATGGATTTAAAGACAAAAAAAAAACAAGAATTTGAGTCCCCAAACCTTCCAGTTACTAGGTGATTTACTCTGGGTGAATTATTTAATTGCTCCAAGCATCCTATTCACATGTCAAAAAATGATTACACATACTTATTTGAGTTGTTATGTGGATTCAAAGAGGCCAGGAATGAAAATTTCCTTTTTTATATAAAATTTATTTATTTTAGAGAGAGAGAGTGTGCCCATGCATAAGTGGGGGAGGAAGGATGGGGAGAGGAAGAGAGAATCCTCAAGCAGACTCCCTGCTGAGCACAGAGTCCACATGGGTCTTGATCCCAGGACCTTGAGTTCATGACTATGCTGAAATCAAGAGTCAGCTGCTTAACTGACCAAGCCACCAAGGTACCCCAGGAATGCAGATTTCTTAGAATAGTGCTGACATAAAATGGACTTAAATCAATGCCATATCCTCCTTGGCATCTTAATACATTAAATATTGGGGACTAGCATCCCTTTCTCAAGATATTATAATCTCACCTTTTCTATGATACTGCATTTTCCTAGTTTTCCTATATTGCTATAACATCAGTGAATTCTCCATTATCTGTTTTTTCAACCTTTTGAGCTATAAACAATATGTAATAATAAAAGTAAGGTGTACAACATAATGATTGATACTGTGAAATGATATTGTGAAATGATTACAATAAGGCTATACCTAACACCTCCATAATTATCTTTTGAGTGTGTGTCTACTGAGAACATTTAAGATTTACTCTCGACTATATTCAGTTGTATAAAGGGTCTTATTCACTCCAGTCACTCTGCTGTGTATCAGATCCCCAAAACTTATTCATCTTATAACTAAAATTTTGTACCTTTTGACCAACATCCCCGTATTTCCCATGCCTCCCGACAACTGCCATTCTACTCACTGTTACTACGAGTTCTTTTTTTATTGTTATTATTTCCCCATGTAAGTGAGATTGTACCGTGTTTATCTTTCTCTGACTTATTTCACTTAACATGATGCCCTCAAGGTGCATCTGTGTTGTCTCAACTGTCAGGATTTCCTTCCTTCTCATGGATGAATCATATTCTATTGTATATATATATATCTATCTACCACATCTTCTTTATTCATTTATGTATTCATGAACAATAGCTTGTTTCCCGAACTTACTTGGCTGTTGTGAATAATGCTGAAAGGAACATGGGAGCAAAGATACCTCTTCAAGATTCTGACTTCCTTTCCTTTGGATATACACCCAAAAGTGAGATTGCTGAATCATAAAGTACTTCTACTGTTTTCTACGGTGGCTGTACCAATTTACATTCCCACCAATAGTGCACAAGGGTTCCCTTGATTCTACAAATTCACCAACACTTGTTATTCTTGTCGTTTTCATGACAGCCATTCTAACAGCTGAGAGGAGATACATCGTTGTGGCTTTGAATTGCATTTCCCTGCTAGTTAGTGTTATTAGCATCTTTTCATATGCTGTTGGCCCTTTGTATGTCTTCTTTGGAAAAATGTCTATTCAGGTTCACTGCCCATTTTTAAGTAGACTGATTTTTGCTTTTAACTTTTCATATATTTGAATGTTAACTCTCTATCACATATGTGGTTTAAAATATTTCTTGATTTTTTAGGATGCATTTTCATTTGTTGATTTTCTCTGGCTGTGCAGAAGCTTTTCAATTTGGTATAGTCCTACTTAGATACCTTTTGTCTTTGTTGCTTATGCTTTTTAAAAAATATATTTTATTTATTTATTTGACAGAGAGAGGGAGATAACAAGTAGGCATAGAGGTAGGCAGAGAGAGAGGGGGAAGCAGGCTCCCTGCTGAGCAGAGAGCCCGAAGCAGGGCTCGATCCCAGGACCCTGAGATCATGATCTGAGCTGAAGAAGGAGGCTTAACCCACTGAGCCACACAGGCACCCCTGTAGCTTACGCATTTGGTGTCATATTTAAAAAATAATTTGCATGACCAATGTCAAGATTTTCCCTATGTTTTCTTCTGGGAACTCCATGGTTTTAGGTTTAAGTATTTATTTCATTTCAAGTTCATTTTTGTGGATAGTATAAGATAGGGGTTCGATTTCATTCTTATGTGTGTGATGAACCAGTTTTCCAAACATCATTTATTAAAGAAACTATCCTTTCTTCATTGAGTATATTTGGCTTCCTTGTCAAATATTTATTGATTGTATATGTAAGGGTTTATTTCTAAGTTCTCAATTCTGTTCCATTTATCTATGTGTCTTTTTATGTCAATACTATACTATAATTACTATAGCTTTGTAGTATAGTTTGAAATCAGAAAGTATGATGACTACAGCTTTGTTCCACTTTCTCAAGATTGCTTTGGCTATTTGGGGTCTTTTGTGGTTCCATAGAGTTTTATAGTTGTTCTAGTTCTGTGAAAAATGCCATTGGAATCTTGGTGATTGTATTGAAACTATGGATGGCTTTGGGTAATGCAGACATGTTACCAATATTAATTCTTCTGATCCGTGAACACAGGGTATCTTTCCATTTATTTGTGTCCTTTATTTCTTTCACCAAGATCTTATAGTTTTTAGTATATAGCTCTTTCACATCCTTGCAAAATTTCTTCCTAAAATATTTTATTTTGTCAGTTCTATTGTAAATGGGATTGTTTTCTTTAATCCTTTTTCATATATTTGGTGGGATCTAAAAAACACAAATGATTTTTTATGTTGATTTTTTATCCTGCAATAATACTTAATTTGTTTATTAGTTCTAACAGTTTTTTGGAATGATCTATATGAAATCATATTACCTGCAAACAGAGACAATTATACTTCTTTCTTCCCAATTGAGATGCCTTTTATTTCTCCTTCTTGCCCAGTTGTTCCAAGTGGAATTTCCAATACTATGTTGAATAGGAGTGGAAATGGGCACCCTTGGCTTGTTCCCAATCTTTAGAGGAAAAGCTTTCAAATTTTGTCATTGAATATGGTATTATCTGTGGGTTTGTGCTATAATGCCTTTATATGTTGTGGTACGTTCCTTCTATGTTGAGAGTTTTTCTCATGAAAAGAAGTTGAATTTTGTGAAATGCTTTGTCTACATCTATTGAGATGATCATATGATTTTTATCTTTCATTCTATTAATACAGTACCTCACATTTTTAAATTTGCCTTTGTTGTACCATCCTTGCATCTCAGGGATATATCCCCCTTGATCAGGATGCACATCTTTATAATGGACTACTAAATTTTGGTTGAAAGATTCTGTTGAGAATAGTTATGTCTATATTCATAGAAGATACTTTTCTATAGTTGTATTTTCTTGTAGAGTCCTTATCTCACTTTGGTATCAGGGTAATGCTGAAAAAATGAATTTGTTCCTTTCTCTTCAGTTTTTTGGAAAAGTTCAAGAAGGATTGGTGTTATATAATGCTTCTTTAAATGTTTGGTAAAATTCACTAATGAAACCATATGGTCCTGGGCTTTTCTTTGTTAGGACATTTTTGATTACTGATTCAATCTCCTTGCTAGTAATTGTTATGTTCAGATTTTTAATTTCTTCATGAACTCATTCTTGGCAGGTTTTATGTTTCGAGGAATGGAATATATCCATTTATTCTAATTATCCAATTTGTTGACCATATAATTACTCATAGTAGTGTCTTATGATCCTTTGTATTTCTGTGGTATCAGTTTGTAATATCTCTTTTACTTCTGATTTTATTTCTTTGAGTCTTCTCTGATTTTTTTCTTAGTCTAGCTAAAGGTTCGTCAATTTTATCTATTCTAAAAAGTAGCTCTTATTTTCGCTGGTCTTTTCAATTGTTTTTCTGGTTTCTCTTTCATTCATTTCTATTCTGATCTTCATTCCTTTCTTCCTCCTGCTAACTCTGGGCTTAGTTTATTCTTCTTCTAGTTCCTTGAGATATGAAGTTAGGTTGTTTATTTGCGATCTTTTTTCCTTAACGTTGGCATTTATCACCACAAACTTCCTTAAAACTGCTTTTACTGCATCCCATAAGTTTTGTTGTATTGTTTATGTTTTCATTTTCATTTATTTCAAGTTATTCCTTGTTTTCCCTTTGATTTCTTTTTTGACCTTTTGGTTGTTCAGGAGTGTGTTGTTTAATTTCCATGTATTTGTAAATTTTCTAGTTTCCTCTTCTGTTGATTTCTGGTTTCATACTGTTGTGGTCAGAAAAAATATTTGGTATGACTTCAGTCTTCTTGCTAAGACCTATTACGTGACCAAACATGTGATATGTCCTGGGTAATATTTCATGTGTGCTTAAGAAAAATCTGTACATTCTGCTGCTGTTGGATGGGATGTTTTGCATATGTCTGTTATATCTGTTTGGTCTAAAATGTAGTTCAAGTGCAGTGTTTCCTAATGATAATCTGTTTGGATGATCTGTTGTTGAAAGTGTGCTGTTGAAGTCTTCTGCTATTATTGTTGTCTTGTCTTCTTCCCCTTTCCAATTGGCTGATACTGGCTAAATATATTTAGGGTGCATCCAATGTTGGGTGCATTCACATTTACAATTATTATATCCTTTTGACGAATTGACCCCTTTATCTTTATGTAATGGCCTTATTTTTCTCTTGTTACAGTCTTTGGCTTAAAGTCTATTTTGTCTAAGTATAGCTACATTTCCTCTGTTTTCTACTTGCATGAAATATCTACTTCCATTCTTTCACTTTAAGCCTATATGTTTCTTAAAACTAAAGTGACTTTCTTCTTTTTTTTTTTTTAAAGATTTTATTTATTTATTTGACAGAGAGAGATCACAAGTAGGCAGAGAGGCAAGCAGAGAGAGTGAGAGGGAAGCAGGCTCCCTGCCGAGCAGAGAGCCCGATGCGGGACTCGATCCCAGGACCCTGAGATCATGACCTGAGCCGAAGACAGTGGCTTAAACCACTGAGCCACCCAGGCGCCCCTAAAGTGACTTTCTTGTAGGCACCATATAGTTCAATCTTTTTTTTTCCCCATTCAGGCACTCTAAGTCATTTAATTGGGTAATCTAATGCATTTACCTTAACAGTAATTACTGGTTGGTAAGAAATTACTAATGCCATCTCATGTTTTCTGGCTATTTTGTAGTTCCCTTGCTCCTTTCTTTTTTGCTTTCTTCCTTTGTAAACTAATGATTTTCTAGTGATATGCTTTGATATCCTCTCTTCATCTTTTGTGTATCTACATAATTATTTTCTTTGTGATTATCATGAAGCTTACATAAAAATCTTAAGGACATAACAGTCCACTTTGCACTGATAACAGTTTAACTTCATATGCATTAAAACTATCCTCTTATTCATTCCTTTTATGTCTTTGATTTCACAGTGTACCTCTTTTTGTGTTATATATTTATAAATTATTTAGCTATATTTTTAATATTTTTTCTTTTAACCTTTTTATAGTTAAATTGTTAACACACTAACACAGATATTCTGAATTTGACTCTATACTTAGAGTATGTTATATATGTTCATGAGTTTTTATGTCACTAATCTGCATCCTTTCATTTCAGCTTAAAGAACTCCTTCCAGAATTTCTGGTAAGGCAGTTCTAGTGATAATGAACTCCCTCAGCTTTTGTTTATCTGGAAACATTACTTCTCCTTCACTTCTGAAGGACAACTTTGCTGGATATAATAACATTCATAGTTGGCAAGTATTTTTTTTCCAGCACTTTGAATATATCATCCTACTCTCTCCTGACATGTAACGGTTCTGAGAAATCTATTGCTAGCCATATGGGAGTTCCTAACAAGCTTCTTTTCCTCTTGCCACTTTAAGATTCTCTCTTTTGCTTTGATTTCTGAGTTTTACTATAATATGTTTTAAAGAGATCCCTTTTGGCTAAATTTTTGGGTAAACTTGCTAGCTTCATGACTTGTCTAAATGTCTACCCACGTTTGAGGTATTTTTGGCTATTTTATCTATATGTAAGTTTTCTACCCCCTTCTTCCTCTCTTCTTCTTCTGGGACTTCAGTAATTCACAGATTGTTTCTTTTCTTCCTGTACTACTTTCCTGCTTCTCCTGTCTCGACCTGATTGATAAGCTGGTAGGGATATTTTGAATCAGGGCATCGGTTGCCAATACTATTTAAAATATCAGTTTTTTTCTAGACTACAAAATGATGCTCATAAATATCTTTCTAGGTTCATCCCTCTGTAAAGTCTATCTCTAGTAAACGTCTCATTTATGAATCTTGTGATCTTTATGCATTTTTATCCAAACTTGTCTTTTTAAACTCTATTTGATAGCAACAAATTGCCTACATTCTTTGAGCTGTATTGGTCAACTACTCTACAAGAATGGATATGTCACCCCGGATTCCAGATTCTGCTTCCTTCTCAGATCCCCATTATCACATCCTGACTGCCATATTCCTTTAGAATGATTTAGATTGGTTTCTCAGTCTTAGATCGTTATGACTAGACTCACCTTCTTGGTGGCCCATATCCAGATTAACAGCTCTCTATATCTAACTATGTTTAATACCAAGAATGTATCTCACTTCTTGAGTCTGCCCTTCAAAATTTGTCCTATCTAGAAGCATACAAATCAGGATAATTATAGACCTGATTGTAATCCAAGGATCTTGCAAGTTGTCTCCTTGTTGTTTTATGTGCCTTTTTCCCCAACTTGAATCTCTCCTACAGATTGCTGTTGGTTTGAACTCCAAAAACAGAACAGAATATTCACCATGATAGTGAAGATTTCACCATTTGCTTCTTGCATCTAGTAAAAATATTTTGACTATTTTAAAAGGTCTCTAAAATCTGGCTTTGTTCTGCCCATTCGATACTGGATTTTTTTCTGATTTTCCTCCATAAAACCCATCTAATTCATCTGCTTGCTTTTTTACACTTTTTTTACACTCTCTCCCCATCCCACACCCATAAATTCTCTACAATCTTGTCCAAGAATTCACTCTGCTCTTTACCCTATTAGAATTCCCTTCCATTTTCTATCCATTTTTCAGTTTCCTTGAAGCCCAAAGACATAGTACCAGTTCTTCCTCCTGTGTAATACTTTCCCTGTTGGCTCAGCTAATATAATCTCTGTTCTGGTGAGTTTTTTGTTTTGTTTTGTTTTGTTTTTTTGTTTTGAATTAAGCATTTACTGACATTTGTCATGTGATTAATATCTTTTTATATATCATCTTATTATCAAATAGTGTACATCAGTCGTCTTTTAATTATAGCAGCATTTTATGTATTTGTATATATATAGTATGATCTTGTTTGTTTCATATATTCATCCTACCATCAACTAGCTTCTAAGCATTTTATGGATAGCCAATGTTTCTCATATTTCTCTTATGCTAAGGAGTACGTAGTACAGACATAACTTTATCATTAGCATTGACTATGCAATAGACACTCAAATACTTGAACCATAAGCCATTGGGTTTTCAGTACATCCCAAGATAGTCATGAGTATTTTTTGTACAGTTAGTTATATGACACTATTTACCCTGTGCTTTTAATCATGATACGAGGGAATAAACTTTATTTTATTCACTCTCTGATGATAAATTTATAAGTATGAACATAATATAAAATCTTTGGTTTGTACTGCTGGGGATTAACATAGTTTAAAATTTCGTGTTTTGTAGGTTTCTTATATTCTAGCCTTTGCTATTCCTATAAGGCAGTAGTTCTCAAACATTAGCATTTATTTAGAATCACTTGGAAAGCTTGATAAAACACAGATTGCTAGGTACACCCGAGAGTTTCTGATTCTGGGGGTTGTGGATGGCAGCTTGAGAATTCACAAGTTTGATGAGTTCACAGATGATACTGCAACTGCTACTCCTGGGACCACACTTAAGAACCAGCGATCTAAGAAATGAGAAATCCAGATATAGAACCAAATTCTTTATCATTGAAAGGTATCATAAAGAAATTTGGGAAAAGAGCCAAAACTAAAATGCCAGAAGCAGAACACATTTCAAGAAAGGACATTGCTCTCCTATATTAAAAGTCTACATCTATTAATTTTAATATCCTCTCTTTGCAGGCTATCTGCCCACAGCCAGTTAAAAGTTTGCTATTCTTGTTTGCCTCTGTGGTTGTATGTTTTGATCAAAGGGATGGATTTTATACATTTTTTGTAGTGAGCATTTTCAAATAAATGAATGAATGTTTCTTTATTATAAACTTTAAAATAAATATGGTTTTGGTTAAAATAATTTTTCAACTTTATATATTTGATATATAAAATGTGGAAAAAAAACTAGTATTATTTATTTGGCATCTGTTCGTAATTTAAAACAGCAATAATTTTCCTTGGGGGTATAATATGTATGTATATTTACATGCTTGTATATTATATGTGTAGTATATACATATCTACTGTATACAGAAAATATATTAGTGCAATCAATAGAAGAAAGCAGAGTGTATGGGATAAGAACCAATACTTTGGTCTTTGAGGGATCTGAACCTGGGTATGAAGTTATTTCACCTCTCTCGGCTTCCATTTCTTCATCGGTAAAATTCAGATAACAAGATTTCCTTCATAGACAATCTCATAAGGAATAGATAAGGTAATATACTTAGCCAATGTCTGGCATATTAAAAGTATCTGAGAAATGATTGTTACTATTATTCTTACTATTAATAAACAGTACCCATGGAAGATGCTCAGTAAATGTTTAGTGATTCAGTGAATGAAACAGTTCATCTTACCAGGATTTCAAAAATATAATACCACATTCAAGTGAAATAGATAAGAATTATTTACCCCAATAAATTAACATATGCCAACAACCTAAGAAAAATAAAGGACATCACGTGATAACATAAACACAGACAGTAGTTTGTGATGTTTGCTTTTCATGTTTTGGTTCATGTTTGTGTCTTGGGTGCATTTGTATTTAGTCATGGCTAATATAAATGCTTTCCATATGATAGGGTTCAGTGAATGTTGACTAATTACCTACAAGCTGTTTGGAACATAAAATGAGTATATTTTCTGCTTGTATTTTCTTTCACCTCTTTTTTGTGTTTGCTGAATCTATCATATTTCTGTCCTACCTTAGTGTGACTCTGAAAACTGTAGTATAGGGGTCATGGAAATGTACATTATTTCCAAGGTGTCCTTTGGGCATGTACATTTCAAGACTTAATTTCTTTGTTCTCTGGTAGTATAGAAACCAAGGAGCTAACGTGGTGGAGAGAATAGGTGGGACGGTTACACTTACCATGAACCACCTAAGTCCTGATGAATGTCTTCACAGTTGCACTTACTCCACTACCTCATGCTTCCAAATAGCAAATAGGAAAAAACCTGACAGAGTTTTTAAAAGAGAGAGATTCTGTGCTTTCACTAACAGAGTAGTCAGCAGTGAGTGGTTGTCCCTTACAACTAATGATGACATTATTATAGGAATTACTGCTGAATTTACTATGTTTCTTGTAACAGCAAATTCTAAAATTCTAATTGGAAATTTCAGTTTCTGTCCTTCACATCTTAGACTTTATTCTCCAATGAAATAGAAGAGGAAGACATTTTGGAGGTACAAAAATAGAAATAAAAAAATTTCCTTTTTCCCTTTTGTGTGTAACTTTAGACAGCTAGTGTCATTAGGTACTGTAAATCTCCAATTCTGCTGCAGCCACAAACTCAGTCTAAACTATGATTGTAACTCACTTATATATCATTTGAATGGCACTGAATTACAGGCAGCTAATCCAAGAGGGCTTGTAGTGTTGGGAAAGCTCTGAATTGTGAGTTTGTGAATAAGTATGTTATGTTCCCAGGTACTACAGGTTAAAATGTGGATAAAAGCCTTGGCCTAAGAGTTGTACTGAATGAACTGTCATTTGGGGGCAAATCACCATTTGAATTAAGTTTCCCAATAGGAGGCACCAGAAAACTGCACAATCCTTTAGGATAGACGAGGTCGCAACCAGGACTCATTGCTGAGGGCTACCTATGCCAGGGTGTTTCAAAGATCTATCTTGTCCCATAGTATCTCCCTTCTCGTTTCATTACCTGAATTTTCACGATGAGTATCATTACTGTATCCAATGACATAAATTGGGCATTTTTTCTCAGGAGAATAGTTAAAATGCATGTATTGCTATTCTGTCCATTATATCGTCAGTATTCAAGTATTCCCAGCATATGCTTATATAATGGGTGGCCCAAATCAAAGAATAAGACTGTCTGTTACCTCTCTTAAAGTTCATCTTCAATTCTCTCCATTATCTAGATCTGTTGATATAATTTAGGAATCTGACTCATAAACTAGCGCCCAACCAAAGACTGAACCTTGTAAAACACCCTAGAGAATTCCCTCTAGGTTATCTTTGTCCAAAGATGGCTGCTATCTGGGGAAAAGCAGTCCCTCATCCTAACGGCTGTTGATGTTGAAAGTTCACCAGATACACTAGGTAAACTGCCTCACTGAAATTTAGATTCAAGATATCTATACCTCTTCCTCTTTCTTCTGAAAAATTTTACAAAAAGAGGCAATGAGGTTGCCTCCTGATTTGCTATTTATAGGCCTGTGTTAGCACTTCTTCCACATTAAGTGCTATAAGACAATTTATTCTGTAATTTTCCCCAGAAACAATGCTAAGTTTACTATTTTATAATTTGTGGCACTCATTTTTAGAAAACATTTAGTGATGCTGTCTACCAAGTTCATTAATAAGGGACTGAGATGGAATTTACCTGAGTCAAGAGTTTGAACTCATTGCTCAAAGGATGAGAAATAGAGAGGCAGGGTGCCAAAAGAAGTGGAATTTGCTGAATCTTGGAAAGGCACAACTCTGTCTAACATTACCCCTGGAACAGGTATAGATTATCTTGGAGAGACTGCTGACATAGTCTTCTGTTCTCCGTTCCAGTTGTTCCTCCTGTGCCTCTCCTTTCCTTGCTAGAGTTTCTCTTATACATTTCTCTTGGTTTGAGCTTCAAACCAACTTTTCACTTTTTCATGTAGCTACCTCATTCAAAAATTATAATAGTTATAATAGTTCCTAATAGTCTAGTGTATTTAGTGAAAACACATTTACCTCTTTTAAGGATCTCTGAATTTTGACTTAATCTTTAGTATAGTTTACCCTTGAACAACACAGTGGTTAAGGGTGCCCACCCTGTGCAGTCAAAAATCCACATATAACTTTTGACTCCATGAAAACTGAACTACTAATAACTTACTGTTGACTAGAAGCCTTACCAATAACCATAAACAGTTGATTAACACACATTTTGTATTTGGTATATATTCTCACAATGAAGTAAAACTAGAGAAAGGAAAATGTTATTAAGAAAATCATAAGGTTTACTCAGCTGTAAAAAAGGTTTACTCAACACCCATGGGTGCTGGGCTGGCTCAGTCAGTAGAGCATATGACTCTTGATCTCAGGGTTGTAAGTTCGAGCCCCACATTGAGGGTAGAGAATACCTAAAAATAAAATTTGCCATTTGCAATATGGATGGAGTAGAGAATATAATGCTAAGTGAAATAAGTCAGTTAGAGAAAGACAAATACCATATAATTTCACTCATGTGGAAGTTTAGGAAAAACCAATGATGAAAAAGAGACAAACATCCTTACGAATAGAGAACAAACTGGTGGTTGTCAGAGAGAAGGTGGGAGGGGGGATGGGTTAAAAAGGAAAAGAAAATCATGAGGTGGAGAATACACTTACAGTCCTATACCATTTAAAAATCTATGTATATGTGGACCTACATAGTTCAGACTCATGTTGTTCAAGGGTCAACTGTACTAAATAGGATTTATTATTATTTCCTCCAGAAACTCCATCTGATCAGCATGCTGACTTCCTTACTATCTCTCCCTACCCAGTCCCCAAGGCCTTTCATGATTATGTCCACGGATTTGCTCTTGCTCTTCCCCATATTAGACTTCCCTTCCATCATCTAGTTACTAATACTTTATTCATCTTCCTGATCCACCTCGTGCGTGCTACTCCCTTGAAGGTTCACAGTCACGTCCCAAGATTTTTATGTGCAAATCATTCACTGATTATTTAGTTTATTATTCAATTAATACCTTTTTATACCAGATCATTGTCACATTATCTGTATTGTGCTTCAATTATTATAGCATTTAATTTGTGCATTTGTGTGCCTCTTATTTGTTTCTTGATGTATTTTCTTAGCAACTAAATGAGAAGCAATCTGTGGATAAGCAACATATATTTTCTCATACTTAGTAACCAATATATCTTACTTTTTTAATACTTAGTAACATTTTGCACAAAGCTAACTTTACTGTTATTATTAAGTACATAGTCTGCATTCTCTGCCTACTTGAATTCTGGGCCTCTGACCTTTCAGCATATCTCTAGGTATTCATGAATATTTTTGTACAATTATTTGTTAATACTTAACATTGTTGAATCTCTAAGTCCAGAGGCCATCTGAAATCTTTGGTTTGCTCAAGGGAAAGATTTTGCTTAAGGCAACTTTTTAGATAATTGAAATGAGCAAACAATAAGGACATATTATGTATTTGTGTATTGACATAAATGCAACTATTTCATTTAACTTCTGGGCAAATGGATATTTATGGACTTGAAAAAATTCAAATCACTTAAAGTGTGTCAATAACCAAAATGCCCCCAAAATCAGCCAACTGTTGAATCAAAAAGCATATTTCCTACCAGTAAATTGCCTGGAGGTGGTTAAAACGAGATATCTATATTTACATTTTGGTAAATTGAAAACTACATCTTTCTCACTTCTTCAATTTACTACTCATACTTAAACATGAATTTGTTCTTGCAAAGGGTCAAAAATAAAAAAGAAATTAATTTATTTTGGTCAGCTTGTCTCCACGTCCTTCTAAAAGAAAGGTTTTTGTTGTTGTTGTTGTTTTGTTTTTATCATGGAACTTGATAGGAATAACACACACATACTTTGTCAGAGAAAGACTAAACCTAACTACAAGTCAGTCAAAAATTAAATTGAGTTCTTAATCCCTTAATTCTAGCATGAGGTACCTGCTGATTTTCTGTTAGACTGAGTAAAAATGATAAGTAAATTCACTTAAAAAGTCCCAAATTTCTAGGCAATATGTGCATAGTTTTCTAACATGTGACTAAATACAAAACCCTTCTATGTCTCAGCACTGTTCTAATTACTTTATGGTTACTATCTCAGTAGTTCTCACAAGAATCCAATGAGGTAGATACTATTATTATGAGGGAACTGAGACACAGCGAGGTTAAGTAACTTGATCAAAGTCACAAAAAGAATAATAGCAGGACCAGGTTTTAGACCCACGTCGTCTAGCTCCAGAGGGATTGTACTCCTCACACTTCATTATACTGCCTTAACATTCTGCTTTGATCTCATTAATGTTGAAAGACCAAAGAAAAATGCTGAAAGTCTAAAAGGTGAAGTCTCATATCATGGAATAAGCTATGTTGATCAATCCCAGGAATGTATAGGTATTAGGTACCCAATATAAATTTGTCAAGTGAAGAGGATTCCCACATATCATATTTTATAGATTCTAAGAAACATGTAACTTTTACATTTCAGTCATTTACATTTTTATGTTTGACATCATTTTTATCAGTACCATGCTCTAACCAACTGAGCTAACCGGCCAGTTGGTTGACATCATTTTTAATGTAAACATTAAAATATGCCTTCAAATTTATAGCATTTTTCAATTTCTGCCAGCAAGAAAATAGTTGTAAGGTGGTTGCTATTATCTGATGCATTCTAGTAAGCTCAGGAAAGAAAGCATGAGAAATTGTAGGATGGCATCAGAGGCTCAGAGGAAAACCCCAGATAGAAGTGATATATTTTGTTTTTCAGTTCTCCTTTTTTTAATAAGTGCTGCATCACCAATACTCTTAATGGTGCAGAGGACTTAGTTACCTTAAGTTGAAAGCTGTTTCAGATGATTCAGGATCCAAATTGCAAGAACTTTCAGGAACATTTTAACCAATCTAGTTCCATTACGTTTTCTTTTGGTTGGTGTACAGCTTCTAAATCTAAGCAAACTCTTCCAGCAAGTATAAAACATAAATTCTGTGATTGAAAAAATTGTGTCCTGCATTAATGGTAGCATTTTTTTTTTTTTTTAGTATTACTGAAATTCACAGTCCATCTTACTTTCATGGGATATTGGAAACAATGGAATAAGGCAAACTTTTTTAAAAGATTTTATTTATTTTACAGACAGAGATCACAAGTAGGCAGAGAGTCAGGCAGAGAGAGAGGAGGAAGCAGGCACCTTGCTGAGCAGAGAGCCCGATGCGATGCAGGGCTTGATCCCAGGACCCTGGGATCACGACCCGAGCTGAAGGCAGCTTAACCACTGAGCCACCCAGGCACCCCAAGGCAAACATATTATAAATGTCACCATTCATATACTTCTAGCAATAGCTGTCTGTTTGTTTTCTGCCACTGGGAGTGATTTGAGCATCCTCTGTTCTCCCTTACCTAATAAGTCGCCCTTCTTGGATCAGTGGCCACTACTGAGGTGTGGATGGTCTGGAGAATGTGTATTTTCTCAGTAAGAGCCTCATTGAGATAGAGGAAGCCTGTGACCTAACTAGAACCTGGACATATTTTTATAGCAGTCACAAATCTACCTATTGTTATCTCTGAAGCTGTTTCTTTAACAAGGAAATGGACATATTAGAATCAAGCACAAGTTTTCAAAATTGCGTTAGTAGTAGTTGTATCAATGTATACAATATCATTTCCTTCAGCTTTTGATTCCTATAGAAATAATACATACAACCAGGTCTGCAGAATTTCTCTACAACACCCTATAAATATTTACTGTCTGTGATTCTTTTGAAACTTTTAGTCTACAATCTACTCGATGTAAAAACTCAGATAATTTTACATTGAATACTTATTTGTTTATAAGCTTTATATTCATGGCAGCAAATGTGTTTCAATTTAAGATGCACTTTAATGCCTGCTGACAACACAATTAAAACTTTGCATCAAAGCTGGATGTTCCCAAAACCTTGACAAGAAAACCAATGAAAGTAGTCTTGCATCCTGCGTCCTATTTCTTTGGAGAATAAAAGGAATGCAAATTAAGTCAATAAGAAACCATGGGCAAAATATTTTAATGGATCATCATCAAAGAGAACATAAAATCCTCTGTTCTTCAAATACCTATTACTGGGTTTTATTTTTTTTTTCTATTTTTAATCTTGCTGAAATCAGTAACTGGAGAGAAGCTCTGCCATTTTATGCAGACTTTTGCTCTCCAGATAAATGTGACAGCCCTCAATGAAACTTGAAAACATAATTAACACCAGATAATTTTTCTAACCTTTACCACATCTTCAAAAAACTGTATGTTTTTTTTAAAGAAGTCCATGCTACCTGTTTACTTCCTCCGGTTTCCCTCCTCATGTGCTTTCTTTTTCAGATTAAATTCAAAGGTCAGTTATAATAGTCCTCTGACTTTTCACACGCTGTCCTTCCTTGCTTCTCACTTGCTTCTTTGTGTTTGCCCTGCAAACCCCATCCTGGTCAAATCCAACACTACGTCTGTGTTTTACACCATCCATGCAGCTGAATGTGTCTGGGCAGCTGAATGTGTCTGGGAAAAAACACAACCACACTGCTTCGTTTGACTCTGAATTCACATCTAGAGCCTACACTTCAGTGTCTTCACCAGATTCAGTTTCCTCTTCCTTCTGGGCACGTAGCTTTACCACATCTCCTGATCGCCTTCACAGCTGGCAGGATCCCTAGAACTTAGTTCCCACCAGTGGAATGTGGGCAGAGTGATGTATGACTCCTAAAAACCTGAGAAATTGTCCCTCCCTCCCTTTCTCCCTTCCTTTCCTCTTCTCTTCTCCTTTCCTTTCCTTTACTTTCCTTTTTCCCTCCCTCCCTTCCTTCCTCTTTTTCTTTCTTTCTTTCTTTCTTTCTTTCTTTCTCTCTCTCTCTCTCTCTATCAGATCATGTAGAAATTTTAGTGGAGAACTTTGAATTTAGGCAGTGGGTTGGGAGGGAGGGGGTGGAAATGCTCAGTGAAAAGACTATGTGGAACAAAGAACGTCTTCCTCTCCTTAAACTTCTCTGGAATGTAACAGGGTAAAGGGAAATTTAAAAAACAAAACAAAACAAAACTTTATTAGCCTCTGAGGCTTGGGAGTTGTTTGTTAGAGTCATCTGCTTACACTTACTACTACTACAATTATCATACACAATGAGTCCTAATGCCTCAAAATAACATGCTGAATTTCCCAAGCTGTTCACAGGTGTATTCTCTTAAATGATACTTCCATACTTTTTCCTCTTTCCTCAAACCTGGTTCAGTGCTCCTCTCACCCAGTGTTCACCAGAGCTCATGTCTAAGACAACCTTCCAGTGTGCAGTGGCCCCCATGCCTCTCAGTTGCTCAAGCACATTGCTCCAGTGAGTCTCCCATCTCTTGCAAAATCAATTTATCTCTATTAATTTATTCTTTTTTTATAAATTTATTTGACACAGAGAGAGAGATCACAAGTAGGCAGAGCAGCAGGCAGTGGGGGGGTGGGGGAGCAGGCTCCCTGCTGAGAGCCCCAACGAGGGCTCGATCCCAGCACCCTGAGATCAGACCCAAGCCGAAGGCAGAGGCTTAACCCACTGAGCCACCCAGGTGCTCCTATTAATTTATTCCTATCAACCAACCGACAAGCTATAATTTCTCTCAATAATATAAAACATAAATTGGGGCACCTGGGTGGCTCAGTCATTTAAGCATCTGCCTTCAGCTCAGGTCTCAGGGTCCTCCCCAGAATCAGGTTCCTTGGTTAGCAGGAGTCTGTTTCTCCCTCTTCCTCTGCCACTCCCTCCATTCATGCTCTATTTCTCTCTCCCTCTCTCAAATAAATAAAATGTTTTTTAAAAAAACAATGCAAATTAATATGACAGAAACATGTCTAAAAGATCAAGAATTATACTAAATATGATTGACTAATTTCCAGTTAAAAGTCAGAGAGAACCAGATTGGATTTTTTAAAAATTCCAGTTCTACTCAAATTATCAAAAAAATTCTTAAAAATAAACACTTATTTTTATGATTGTTATTTTTTCTTGTAGATTTTCTCAAAACTTCTCCTGTCAACATTTTCCCCCTTCGCTCCGCTGAAGCTGCTCTTCCCTCGGACCCCCACATTACTAACCTGTTGTCAAGTCGTTCATGTTCCCTGGAAAAGGAGGAACATGTGGTGTAGTTGGCTGTTCTTCCTTTTGGTTTCCAGGACACTTCAGTCTCATGGTTTTCTCCCTACTTGACTGTTCTCACTACTTCTGCTTCATCACCCTGATCTCTTATTGTGGGTCACTCAGAGGCTCAGTCCTTGGTCCTCTTCTATAACTACACTCATTTCCTTAGAAGTCCAAACCAGTCATAGATTTAAATACAATCACTTGGGGCACCTAGGTGGTGCAGTCAGTTAAGCATTGCACTCTTGGTTTCAGCTCAGGTGGTGATCTCAGGGTCATGAGATCAAGCCCTACATCAGGCTCCTCTGCTCAGCACAGAGCAGAGATTCTCTGCTTAAGAGTCTCTCTCCCTCTTTCCTTGCCCCTCCCCCCCTACTCTCTCTAAAATAAATAAATCTTTTAAAAAATAAAATAAATAAATATAATCTCTGTATTGACACTTCCCAAGTTTACATGCCATCCAGACTTCTACCCTGAACCCTTTTTATCTAACTCCCTACTTAACATGTTTATTTGAATGCTCTGTAAACATTTTAAACCTAATGTGTCCAACACTGAACTTCATCTCTTCCCTGCCCTAACCTATTCCACACTGTCTTCTCCCTCAGTTGATGGCACTTCCATTTTTTCCCACCTTTTCAAGCTAAGTTCTTTGTAGTCACCCTTGACTCTTCTCTTTTTCAGACCTCATGTTCAGTGTGTCAGCAAATCCTGTCAATGCTCTGGAGTGGACTGCTTCTCACACCTACACCAATAATACTTTGGGATTTCAGTAAGAATCACATCTTGCCTGGGTTATTATAAAGACCTCCCAACAGGTTTCTCTGCTTCTATCCTTGCCTCCCTATCATCTATTCTGCAAATAAGAGCCAGAATGATCATTTTAGTATATAAATCAAATTTCAACTCTCTTGGTTCATAACCTCACAACATCTCTCCATTCGATTGAGTATATAAAAGGACAATGGCCTCCAACTTTGATATGATAATATGATAATAGATATGATGATAGAACTTTGACCTCCAACCTCTGCAGCAACTAGGCAGGAATGATGAACCACAAATTCTGCAGTAACCCTTCCAGGAAGCCATACCACAACCTCTGCAGCAGTTGGTTCAGAATGGTCTGGACCTGGTCAAGCACTGAAAATTTCTCTCTCTCTCTCAATCTTTTTTTTTTTTTTTTTTTTTTTTACACTCACCACTGCCCCTGATTCCAACTCAGGGCCAACCAGGAAGAGCCAAACAAAGTCTCCAAACCAATTACATAAGGTATCCTACTCCTAATTAGCCCATGTCTGGCCAATATCCTCTGATCTCATCACTATCTGAAGATTTCTCTCTCTCTCTCTCTCTCTCTCTCTCTCTCTCTCTTTTTTTTTTTTTTACTGTAAAGTTTTCCTACTTCCCTGACTACCTTTGGGTCTCTGCTAAACGCAAGTGATGGTGACTGATTCCCTTGTTGTAGCAAACTCTGAATAGATCACCTCGGCCTGTTCTCCTTAGGGTCGTCTTTATTTTCATAAGAGTAAGACCCCAAATTTCTATGCCCTTCCAGACTCCCATTGATTCACTGCTGGATTACCACCTTGACCTCATTCCCAGTGCCTCTGCTTTTGTTCCATCCACACCAACCATACGGTGTCCATGCTGTTCCTTGAACACACACGACATGTTCTTGCCTTAGGGCCTTTCCACTGATTATTGTTTCAGTTTTGAATTATTTTCTTTGTACCTTTCATATCTATATGGTTCCCTCATTACTTTCTTCAAGTCTTTGTTAAAAGTGACTTTCTCAGTGAGGTCTTCCCTTAACTACCTCCTCCCCTACTCCTACATTTAAAATATTATTCTTTGTTCTAATTTGTCCCATCTTGATTTTTCCTGTCATTACAGTTTTCTTATATCATCTTTATATATGGCATTATACATATCCATACAGAACATATATTATGAAATAATTATTTATTTTGTGTCTACACACAATATCAGGAGCACAAGAATGTATTTGGTCTGTTGGTACCGTAGTGGTTGAAACAGTGAACATTCCATTGTGTATGTTGGGATGGAAGACTTTTCAGTTTATCCCTTCTAGGTTCTTAGGCTTGTGTAGTAATTAGATAGAAATAAAACAGATTAACAAGAGAAAAACAAATTTTATGTGTAAGGGAGCCCAAGAGACATGAGACTCAGAGATTATCAGCAACGGAATCTTTTTTTTTTTTTTTTGCATCAAACATTTTAACTTTTTGTTTCTTATATTTTTATAAACATATAATGTATTTTTATCCCCAGGGGCACAGGTCTGTGAATCACCAGGTTTACACACTTCACAGCACTCACCATAGCACATACCCTCCCCAATGTCCATAACCCCCCTCCGCCTCTCCCAACCCCACCTCCCCCCAGCAACCCCCAGTTTGTTTTGTGAGATTAAGAGTCACTTATGGTTTATCTCCCTCCCAATCCCATCTTGTTTCATTTATTCTTCTCCTATCCCCCAACCCCCCATGTTGCATCTCCACGTCCTCATATCAGGGAGATCATATGATGGTTGTCTTTCTCCAATTGACTTATTTAACTAAGCATGATACCTTCTAGTTCCATCCACGTCATCGCAAATAGCAAGATTTCATTTCTTTTGATGGCTGCATAGTATTCCATTGTGTATATATACCACCTCTTCTTTATCCATTCATCTGTTGATGGACATCTAGGTTCTTTCCATAGTTTGGCTATTGTAGACATTGCTGCTATAAACATTCAGGTGCACGTGCCCCTTCGGACCACTACGTTTGTATCTTTAAGGTAAATACCCAGTAGTGCAATTGCTGGGTCATAGGGTAGTTCTATTTTCAACATTTTGAGGAACCTCCATGCTTTTTTCCAGAGTGGTTGCACCAGCTTGCATTCCCACCAACAGTGGAGGAGGGTTCCCCTTTCTCCGCATCCTCGCCAGCATCTGTCATTTCCTGACTTGTTAATTTTAGCCATTCTGACTGGTGTGAGGTGATATCTCATTGTGGTTTTGATTGGTATTTCCCTGATGCCGAGTGACGTGGAGCACTTTTTCATGTCTGTTGGCCATCTGGATGTCTTCTTTGCAGAAATGTCTGTTCATGTCCTCTGCCCATTTCTTGATTGGATTGTTTGTTCTTTGGGTGTTGAGTTTGCTAAGTTCCTTATAGATTTTGGACACTAGCCCTTTATCTGATATGTTGTTTGCAAATATCTTCTCCCATTCTGTCAGTTGTCTTTTGGTTTTGTTAACTGTTTCCTTTGCTGTGCAAAAGCTTTTGATCTTGAAGAAATCACAATAATTCATTTTTGCCCTTGCTTCCCTTGCCTTTGGTGATGTTCCTAGGAAGATCAGGAAGAAGGTCTGAGGTCGAAGAGGTTGCTGCCTGTGTTCTCCTCAAGGATTTTGATGGATTCCTTTCTCACATTGAGGTCCTTTAACCATTTTGAGTCTATTTTCGTGTGTGGTATAAGGAAGTGAAGTGATCCAATTTCATTTTTCTGCATGTGGTTGTCCAATTTTCCCAGCACCATTTATTGAAGAGGCTGTCTTTTTTCCATTGGACATTCTTTCCTGCTTTGTTGAAGATTAGTTGACCATAGAGATGAGGGTCTATTTCTGGGCTCTCTATTTTTTTTTTAATTTTTTAATTTATTTATTTGACACAGAGACATCACAAGTAGGCGGAGAGGCATGCAGAGAGAGAGGAGGAAGCAGGCTCCCCGTTGAGCAGAGAGCCTGATGCGGGGCTCAATCCCAGGACCCTGAGACTATGACCTGAGCCGAAGGCAGAGGCTTTAACCCACTGAGCCACCCAGGCGCCCCTGGGCTCTCTACTCTGTTCCATTGATCTATGTGTCTGTTTTTGTGCCAGTACCATGCTGTCTAGATCACGACAGCTTTGTAACAGAGCTTGAAGTCCAGAATTGTGACGCCACCAACTTTGACTTTCTTTTTCAATATTCCTTTGGCTATTCGAGGTCTTTTCTGGTTCCATATAAATTTTAGGATTATTTGTTCCATTTCCTTGAAAAAAATGGATGGTATTTTGATAGGGATTGCATTAAGTGTGTAGATTGCTTTAGGTAGCATAGACATTTTCACAATATTTATTCTTCTAATCCAGGAGCATGGAACATTTTTCCATTTCGTTGTGTCTTCCTCAGTTTCTTTCATGAGTACTTTATAGTTTTCTGCATATACATTCTTAGCCTCTTTGGTTAGGTTTATTCCTAGGTATCTTATAGTTTTGGATGCAATTATAAATGAGATTGACTCCTTAATTTCTCTTTCTTCTGTCTTGTTGTTGGTGTAGAGAAATGCAACTGATTTCTGTGCATTGATTTTATATCCTGACACTTTACTGAATTCCTATACAAGTTCTAGCAGTTTTAGAGTGGAGTCTTTTCGGTTTTCCACATATAATATCATATCATTTGCAAAGAGTAAGAGTTTGACTTCTTCTTTGCCGATTTGGATGCCTTTAATTTCTTTTTGTTGTCTGATTGCTGAGGCTAGGACTTCTAGTATTATGTTGAATAGCAGTGGTGATAATGGACATCCCTGCCATGCTCCTGACCTTAACGGAAAAGCTTTCAGTTTTTCTCCATTGAGAATGATATTTGCGGTGGGTTTTTCATAGATGGCTTTGATAGTATTGAGTTATGTGCCCTCTACCCCTACACTTTGAAGAGTTTTGATCAGGAAGGGATGCTGTACTTTGTCAAATGCTTTTTCAGCATCCATTGAGAGTATCATATGGTTCTTGTTCTTTCTTTTATTAATGTGTTGTATCACATTGATTGATTTGCAGATGTTGAACCAAACTTGCAGCCCTGGAATAAATCCCACTTGGTCATGGTAAATAATCCTTTTAATGTACTATTGAATCCTATTGGCTAGTATTTTGGTGAGAATTTTTGCATCTGTGTTCATCAAGGATATTGGTCTGTAGTTCTCTTTTTTGGTGGGATCCTTGTCTGGTTTTGGGATCAAGGTGATGCTGGCCTCATAAAATGAGTTTGGAAGTTTTTCTTCCATTTCTATTTTTTGGAACAGTTTCAGGAGAATAGGAATTAGTTCTTCTTTAAATGTTTGGTAGAATTCCCCTGGGAAGCCGTCTGGCCCTGGGCTTTTGTTTGTTTGGAGATTTTTGATGACTGTTTCATTCTCCTTACTGGTTAAGGCCTGTTCAGGTTTTCTATTTCTTCCTGGTTCAGTTGTGGTAGTTTATATGTCTCTAGGAATGCATCCATTTCTTCCAGATTGTCGAATTTGTTGGCATAGAGTTGCTCATAGTGTGTTGTTATAATTGTCTGTATTTCTTTGGTGTTCGTTGTAATCTCTACTCTTTCATTCATGATTTTATTTATTTGGCTCCTTTCTCTTTTCTTTTTGATAAGTCTGGCCAGGGGTTTATCAATCTTATTGATTCTTTCAAAGAACCAGCTCCTAGTTTCATTGATTTTTTTCTATTGTTTTTTTGGTTTCTATTTCATTGATTTCTGCTCTGATCTTTATGATTTCTCTTCTCCTGCTGGGTTTAGGGTTTCTTTCTTGTTCTTTCTCCAGCCCCTTTAAGTGTAGGGTTAGGTTGTGTACTTGAGACCTTTCTTGTTTCTTGAGAAAGGCTTGTACCACTATATACTTTCCTCTCAGGACTGCCTTTGCTGTGTCCCACAGATTTTTTATGGTTGTGTTTTCATTATCATTTGTTTCCATGACTTTTTTCAATTCTTCTTTAATTTCCTGGCTGACCCATTCATTCTTTAGAAGGATGCTGTTTAGTCTCCATCTATTTGGGTTCTTTCTAGCTTTCCTCTTGTGATTGAGTTCTAGCTTCAGAGCACTGTGGTCTGAAAATATGCAGGGAATGATCCTAATCTTTTGATACCGGTTGAGACCTGATTTGTGACCCAGGATGTGATCTATTTTGGAGAAGGTTCCATGTGCACTAGAGAAGAATGTGTATTCTGTTGCTTTGGGATGAAATATTCTGAATAGATCTGTGATGTCCATCTGGTCCAGTATGTCATTTAAGGCCTTTATTACCTTGTTGATCTTTTGCTTAGATGATCTGTCCATTTCAGTGAGGGGAGTGTTAAAGTCCCCTACTATTATTGTATTATTATTGATGTGTTTCTTTGATTTTGTTATTAATTGGTTGATATAGTTGGCTGCTCCCACATTAGGGGCATAGATATTTAAAATTGTTAGATCTTCTTGTTGGACAGACACTTTGAGTAGGATATAGTGTCCCTCCTCAGGACACTATTATAGTCTTTGGCTTAAAATCTAATTGATCTAAGGATTGCCCCCCCCCAGCTTTCTTCTGATGCCCATTTGCATGGTAAATTGTTTTCCACCCCCTCACTTTAAATCTGGAGGTGTCTTCGTGTCTAAAATGAGTTTCTCGTAGGCAACTTATTGATGGGTTTTGGTTTTTTATCCATTCTGATACCCTGTGTCTTTTGATTGGGGCATTTAGCCCATTAACATTCAGGGTAACTATTGAGAGATATGAGTTTAGTGCCATTATTAGCCTGTAAGGTGACTGTTACTGTATATTGTCTCTGTACCTTTCTGATCTACTACTTTTAGGCTCTCTCTTTGCTTACAGGACCCCTTTCAATATTTCCTGTAGAGCTGGTTTGGTGTTTGCAAATTCTTTCAGTTTTTGTTTGTCCTGGAAGCTTTTTATCTCTCCTTCTATTTTCAATGATAGCCTAGCTGGATAGAGTATTCTTGGCTGCATGTTTTTCTCGTTTAATGCTCTGAATATATCATGCCAGCTCTTTCTGGCCTGCCAGGTCTCTGTGGTAAGTCTGCTGCCAATCTAATATTTTTACCATTGTATGTTACAGACTTCTTTTCTCGGGCTGCTTTCAGGATTTTCTCTTTGTCACTAAGACTTATAAATTTTACTATTAGGTGACGGGGTGTGGACCTATTCTCTGCACCTCCTGGATTTTGATGCTTGTTCCCTTTGCCATATTAGGGAAATTCTCTCCAATAATTCTCTCCAATAGACCTTCTGCTCCCCTCTCTCTTTCTTCTTCTTCTGGAATCCCAATTATTCTAATGTTGTTTCGTCTTATGGTGTCATTTATCTCTCGAATTCTCCCCTCGTGGTCCTGTAGCTGTTTGTCCCTCTTTTGCTCAGCTTCCTTATTCTCTGTCATTTGGTCTTCTATATCACTAATTCTTTCTTCTGCCTCATTTATCCTAGCAGTGAGAGCCTCCATTTTTGATTGCACCTCATTTATAGATTTTTTTTATTTCAACTTGGTTAGATTTTAGTTCTTTAATTTCTCCAGAAAGGGCTTTTATATCTCCAAAGAGGGTTTCTCTAATATCTTCCATGCCTTTTTCGAGCCCGGCTAGAACCTTCAGAATCATCATTCTGAACTCTGGATCTGACATATTACCAATGTCTGTGTTGATTAGGTCCCTAGCCTTTGGCACTGACTCTTGTTCTTTTGTTTGTGGTGATTTTTTACGCCTTGTCATTTTGTTCAGATAAGAGTATATGAAGGATTAAATAAAGTACTAAAAGGGTGGCAAAGACCCCAGAAAAATGCGCTGTAACCAAATCAGAAGAAACCCCAAATTGTGGGGGGGAGAAAGGGGATAAAAAGAGCTTCAGGAAAAAAAAAGAAAAAAATTTAAAAAATAAAACAGATAAAGAAAAAATATTAAAAAGAAAGAAAAATATATATATTTTAGATAAAGTAATCAGAAAACATTAAAAAAGAAAAGGGTAAAAGTTTAAAAAAATTAGCAGGAGATAAAAAAGAAAGAAAAAAAATTGAAAAAAAAATTGAATTTACCGCAAGACTAAAGAATCATGGGGAGAAAGTCATGAGTTCTGTGCTTTGCTTTCTCCTCCTCTGGAATTCCGCTGCTGTCCTAGGTATTAAACCTGCTCTCCTTGATAGATGAACTTTGTCCTGGCTGGATATTTTGTTGATCTTCTGGGGGAGGGGCCTGTTATAGTGATTCTCAAGTGTCTTTGCCCGAGGCGGAATTGCACCGCCCTTACGAGGGGCCGGACTAAGTAATCCGCTCGGGGTCGTTTTTGGGAGCTTCTATTCCCTGAACGCTTTCCGTAGCGTTCCGGAGGACGGGAATGAAAATGGCGGCCTCTCAGTCTCTGGCCCAGAGGTGCCGAGAGCCCAGGGGCCGCACTCCTCAGTGCGCCCTCAGAGAACAGCACCCAATCACTCCCGTATCCCCAGCCTCCAGCCGCGCTCCGAGCTCACCCAGCCTGCGACCGGTTCAAGGTAACCCCAAGCTGAGAGCTCAGTCCTCGACTCTGTCTCTGTTGCTGGCTTCTCCGTTCTAAAACCTGTGAGCTTTGCGACACTCCAACACCCCCGATCCTTCTGTGACCCTGCGGGACCTGGGACCGTGCTGACCCTGCATGGGCTTCACCCCGGTTTAGCCTCTGGAGCAATGTCCCTCAGTGGAACAGACTTTTTAAAGTCCTGATTTTGTGCTCCGTTGCTCTGCCGCTTGCCGGGAGCCGGCTCCTCCCCCCGAGGTCTATCTTCCTGTCGTTTTGGATTCGCTTCTCCGCCAGTCCTACCTTTCAGAAAGTGGTTGATTTTCTGTTTCTAGAATTGCTGTTCTTCTTCTCTTCGATCTTCCGTTGGATTTGTCGGTGTTTGCAATGTTTAGATAAGCTATCTAGCTGATCTCCTGCTACCTGATGTAGTCTCAGCCTGCTACTTCTCCGCCATCTTGACTCCTCCCTCAGCAGCGGAGTCTTATAGGCCATGCTGAGCTAAGGAGAAGTGGGTAGGAGTCTTGGGTTTCAAAAGGGAAGAAAAGAAGTCACAGGAAGATGAGTAGAGTAAATGTTTAATAAAAATGTGTTTGCCATGTCATGCAGGTAACTCTGATAAAAAGTTATCTTGGCATTAGCTTTCTCCTGGTAGAGGCCCTCTGTCTAAATTCTTTTAGACAGTTAGGGAAAGGTAAGCAGTTCTGAGTCTGTTGGCCTTGGTTGTCTTCAAATTTAAAAAATGCACATGCCAAAATGTCATATTTTGGGGTGGTGTATTCTGTTATTTCTCAGTTAGGTGCCTTATAACATGTTTGTGTGGAGTGATTCTTGAATACCTTGGTCTGTTTTCATAACATGGGAGCAAATTAACTTTCACCTATCAACTCTCCATAAGGAAAGTGACAATTGAAAGTAGTCAAATGGCACAAGTTTCCAGTTATGAAATAATCCTGTACCCACACCAGAAAGAGACGTTTAAGGTGGTCATACAAAAATATATCCAGCATGATCATGGGGGTGTAATGTATAGCATGGTGACTATAAAAGAAAATTTAAAAATTTTAAAAAAGAAAATGAAGGGGCATCTGGGTGGCTCAGTCACTTAAACATTTGACTCTTGATTTCAGCTCAGGTCATGATCTCAGGGTCCTGGAATCAAAGCCCGTGTTGGGCTCTGTGCTAGCACAGAGTGTGCTTGCCCTTCTCCCTCTGTTCCTCCCCCAACTTGGTTGGTCGCTCTCTCTCTCTCATCTCTCCCTGTCTCTAAAGTAAATCAATAAAATCTTAAAAAAACTAAAATGGAGATTGCATATTATTTTTATCTCGTCTTGTGTCTAATGACTTGGTGTCGAAGAAATATTTTAATATATAAAACTCTAGGGGCACTTGGGTGGCTCAGTCGTAAAGCGTCTCCCTGCAGCTCAGGTCATGATCCCAGGGTCCTGGGACTGAGCCCCACGTCGGCCTCCAGGCTCAGCGGGAAGCCTGCTTTTCCCTTTCCCACTCCTCCTGCATCTGTTCCCTCTCTTGCTTTGTCTCTCTCTCAAATAAATAAAATCTTTTAAAAAATTATTTATATATATATATGTATATATACATATATACATTAGAGTATATATATACTTAGAGTATTTTATATATATATATATACACGTATATATATGTATGTATATATATATATATATATAAAATACTCTAAACCAGAAATTCTCAAACTATAGAATGCATCAGAATCACCTGGAGGAACTATTAAAATACATGTTGCTGGGCCCCACGCCCACAATTTCTGATTCTGTAAATCATGTACTTTGACAATCTGGAGTTCAAAGGAGTTCTCTGGTGCTGCTGCTACTGCTGCTGCTACTGCTGCTGGTGACGGAGGACCACATGTTGAGAACGCTGTTCTAAAAGTGTGATCCATGGGCCAGCAAGATAAGCATCACCTGGGAGCAAGTTAGAAATTCAGAAGCTCAGCCTTTTCCCCAGTTCTACTTAATTAGAATTTGCATTTTAACGAGATGATTTAACAAGGTGCATTCTCCAGATGATTCTTATGCATATTAGAGTTTGCAAAACATTAAGGTTCTAAAGAACAGGAGAAACATAGGATCAAATGTTTTCCCTAAGGCTGGGTGAAGGCCAGCATTACCAGGTGTAAAGATAGCCAAATGGTGAGAAGCTTTAAATTACATTTAATTATATACATGTTTATAGTCTACAGAAACATCTTTTAAAAACACAATTTATTGTAGGTTGAGGAGCTTCAGGTTCAGTGAACACATAACCAGCAAACCAGGGGGCAGGCAAATCAGAATCAAAGGGTTTTGGGGGCACTAGCAGGACCAGGTGAACATCAACACACACTTGAGCCTAGAAGTTGTTTAAAATGAGAAGACATCAGGCAAATTTCCAGTTATCTAACTCTTGGGAAGTATAAAAGACTTTTACATGAACTACTTCTGTTTACCATGCATGTTCTTAGTTTCATGGAAGAAGTAATGATGGCAGGTCTGGAGGGGATCAGTTCAAGAGTAATCTGAACAACCGGAACCAGGCTGGAGGCAGAAATGGGCAGTGAAAGGTCTATATACAAAGACGTTTTGTATCTCCTCAATTTTTCTTTGTCTACCATCAAAACTTTCATGTGTAGTATTAAAATGCAAAGGAATATCAAGAAAGGCTTACATATTGAAATAAATGTGTTCATTTTATTCATGACACAGCCTTTTTTCAAAATGATTCTGTTCATTTTATGTTTAATATTTTAAAATAAAACAGTATTAAAATAATAATAGGATAAAATTTGTGACAAAAATTCTATGCAATGCTAGGGTTTCTTAGGGAACAATTGTTACCAAGTAAAGGAAGTATGTGCACTGAAGATGGTAGGTAATTGTTATACAATCAAATCTTTTCGAATACAGATCAGAACATAATGCCTTCCAAATCTCTGCAATAAAATTATATGAGGTAATATGTTCACAATACGTTGATAAGCTAGTATGTGTAGGAGGCTTTAAAAAGATACTAGTGTAACTAGGTATTTACCCAAAGAAAAGAAAAACACTAATTCAAAAGATATGTTCACCCCTATCTCTTACAACATTATTTATGATAGCTTAATTATGAAAATAACCCAAGTGTCCCTGGATAGATGAATGGATAAAGAAGATGTGGCACGCACACGCACACACACACACACACACACACACACACACACAGAGGAATATCACTCAGCCATAAAAACATTGAGATTTTGCCATTTGTGACAACGTGGATGGACCTAGAGGGTATTATGCTAAATGAAGTAAGTTAGAGAAAGACAAACACTGTATGATTTCACTTACACGTGGAATCTAAAAAACAAAACAAAAAGCAGAAACAGACTCCTAAATACAGGGAACAAACTAATGATTACCAGAGGGGAGGGAAGGGAGATGGGCAAAATGGGCAAAAGGGAGTGGGAGGTACAGGCTTCCAGTATGGAATGAGTACACAGGGATGAATGGTACAGCATAGGGCATAGAGTCAATAGTGCTGGGATAGGGCGTGGGAACCTCACTTGGGAGCCCAGTGTAAGACATAGAGTTGTGGAATCATTATGTCATACACCTGAAGCTAATGTGATGTTGTGCGTCAACTCAACATCCATTTAAATAATACTAATGTAAACATTTTTAAACATATCTATTTAGCCTTTCATGCTACTGAAATTCCCTGCGAATATTTATTTCAACCTGGTATAAGAGAATATATTTTGTTGTTATAGCAAACTCCCCAGTTCTCATTTGCTGAATATGACCTTTCTTATCTTTAATTAGAAAGGTTTTATTTGATTTCAGAAATTATAATGTTGAAAGAAGTTAGATTTTTACAGTCATGTATAGGCTTATAAAGTCATTTTATAGCCTAATAACAATAACATATTTCATAGTGGTTTAAACTGCCTTCTATGTGTCAAATTAGGATGATAATACTAAATTTCCTAAGACATGTAAGCAGTTCAATGTAATATTTCTTACTAGGCTTTGCCTCTCTTCCCTGGAACAGAATCATCAAATATAGCCATGAAAGTTCATTGCCTGAAAGAGAAAACCTATTTTAAAACCTGAAGTGCTTTTTAAACAATTTGAAAATGACTTGCCCTCATTGTTTACTTGCTACCATGATTATAAGTGCAATGAGGAGAGTAAATGTTCAGAAGAAAGAGCGAACATCAACATCAACTGTGTTCTTTAATTTTTTTCTGTCTCCTCCTGGCTATTATTGCCATGTGTTGTTTGTAAGTCATACATTTACCTAAAGTGAATACTGTTTTTATCTAGCAATTATTTGCAGGTGACATAGTACATACATAATAATTGCTTATGCTTATTCATCTTTAAAATTTTAGTGCTGGAATGACCACTGGGCGTGACTATAATTAGCAATTTTCTGCTACATTTAGCCAAATTCTGGGTCTGTTGCTACACAAATAGCTTTTCTTTTGAGAAGATATGCTTCATTTGCATTACCTAAGAATTCTGTCTGCTATCTGATTAATGGTTCTCAGACTGACCACATTGTTGGTTATATGACAGAGAGATATTTCTGGATCACAAAAAAAGTCATTAACCCTGTGTTTATTCAGTAGATGCAGTTATAGCCATGCCGCACATGAGGAAAATATGGCTTTCTATGTAAGTCTACAAAAAAGGAAACACTGGGTACAGAGACGTCCTACCTCTCTTCTCATCGAGGGCTCCACTCAGACGTCAGGCTCTATGACTGTAGGAAAACCAAGGTGTTTCCTGTCACAGCATCATTATCTTTTCTCCACCTTGTCAGCATCTCTATATGTCCCACTCACCAGCTTCAGGCATCTGCTCTATAAAACTTTGTCAATTCTTTCAAACACTCCAAGCAATACCATGAAGAGTTTGTGTGGGGGGGCACCTGAGTGGCTCAGTGGATTAAGCCGCTGCCTTCAGCTCAGGTCATGATCTCAGGGTCCTGGGATCGAGCCCCGCATTGGGCTCTCTGCTCCGCAGGGAGCCTGCTTCCTCCTCTCTCTCTGCCTGCCTCTCTGCCTACTTGTGATCTCTCTCTCTGTCAAATAAATAAATAAAATCTTAAAAAAAAAAAAAAGAGTTTGTGTGGGACATAGTGAGCAGGTGCCCTCTGACAGTGAAGAAGAGAGCTCTACCAGAATCTAGCCAGGCTGGTGCTTTGGTCTTGGACTTCCAGCCTCCAGAACTGAGCAGAAAGAACTGTCTGTTGTTAGAATTCTCAGTTCGTGGTGTTTTGTTACGGCAGCCCAAGCTGACTGAGACCCCAACCAGTCAAAATTCTCTTTGTAAATTTAAAGTTCAGTGAACATGTCCAATCTCAAGCATTTTTTTTTTTTTACTTCATTTGAAGCTTGAAGGATCAGTTCCTCTCTGTAATCTAACAGAGCTATTATATCTTTAAGCAAGCTAAATTTCTAGGCAAAAACAACAACAACCCCCCCAAAAAACAAAAAAAACTTACATAGGAATTTTACAGTTATTCCTATTTCTTCCCATACTACAATATGCATAATTAACACTTGAGAAGGGGCACTTGAATCTTAGTGGAATTTACTTGAGAGCCATGAACCACCAACACAGTTTATTAATACCATGTGTTTTGACAAGAATAAAGATAAGTGTTAATTACCTGGTGATTTCTGGGGCTCTTCATGACTGCAATGTGGGATTACAGCCAGTGTCTTCCCAAACACTCTCCCACTCTCTATTATGGATTAAAATACATGTAGTGAATGTTGTGCTTTAATTGAGGACTCAGGCATTCCTCATTCTACTGTTGGGTGAGTGTCTTCAGAAAAAAAGTGTGCACAGCCAAGTTTCTTCTCTAAGAACAGATGCTGGGTTTGCTAAAAAACACAAGACACAAAAATGGACAGGTCATTTTGTTTTATCTCCTCATGAATGCTAGTTAGAAGGATTTAACAAGAAATAATAGCAGAGTTCAATTATTCCTACAGTAAAATCTGTGAAGAGCAACCATGCTCTATTAACTGCCTCAACTGTTGAATTCTTTGAACTGTCCTTCTCCCCCTGAACACACCACCAATCTCCTGGAATGTTCTCAGGATTTAGAGCACGAGGCCACATAGTAAAAATTTATCCCTGAAAAGTTGAGAAACACAACAGGCATCACACTCACTGAAGGGTTTAATGGACAGAGAGATTGATTTGCTATCCTCATGAAATGCTTCTCTTTGCAGCAATACAGGAGTCTGTGACTGTTTTATAAACCATCAGGAATAATTGTAGTTACAATTTTATTAGTAGCTGGGGGATATAGTTATATTTCCTCTCATCTTGATTTTCAGGCAACTTTGCTGTAGAGTTTTCTGAATCTTAATTTACAAAACGAGCTCAGAGCACACCCTTGCCATCGTCCCTTAAAAAGTACACACTGGTCGGCTAGACATTATTTACAGGAAATTCTTGATATTCCTTCCATGCTTTCAAGATCTTACCAACTAGGCTTAATGGGCCTCTTTTACTCATACTCTTCAGTGTAAATGGTCACATTTATTTTAAAATTAAAATTTAAAACTTTTTATTCCCTTCACACAGGGAATGAGACTTGGAAAGGCAGAGATATTCTGTCTTTTTTTATTTAATATTGAATTAAGCCCTTGTAAAGCTGTGCTTTTCAAATTTATAAATTTGTGTCTTTAGTGCCCTTGTTTTGTTCTTTCTCACCTCTGAGTTCCCCTCCTGCATTCTGAGGCCCTCCAGGTTAGGTTCTGAACATCTGGATAACATGTCTCCATCTGAAGCATCCGCCAATCACTGGGATTTTTAAAAGACACCCAAGCCTCATGTGGAAATAGAAGTAAATTTTTTGATGGGAAAAGTGTTTCTTAGCAAGGCAGAATCAAACTACGTCTGTTCTGTGGTATGTAAATGCAACCCCATCTTTATTATCAGAACAACTTGACTAAAGTTGTATTGAAATCGAACTAGTTGTGTATTAGAAGAATGAGAAATACTAGTATTTAGATGCCCCTAAGAATAATCCATCCCCTAAATCTAACATGGAATTAACATTAGTATTTTGGAAGAATGGGAAATTGTTAAGAATAAACAAGACAACAGGTTCAAAATGGAGTCACTCGTGCTAAGCCCCTTGTCACTGAACTATGACTTAATTACAGTTTCAGTGCTTCCAGAAATGAAATCTTAAAACAGTCAATCAGAACTGTTCTTTGCTGGTCACCTGAAGTGTATTAGGTAGGTAATCTGCCTGAGGGACCCCTCTTTTCCCCTGCAAGGAACCAAACCGTGCAATAACCAATTCAGTTTTTGCCTAGTCCAGCTTCCTCATTCCTGCTTCCCCTGCCTATAAATTTTTTTGTCTTGCATATGTCTTTGGAGCTTCTTTCTACTTGCTAGATTTGATGCTGCACGCTCTATGAATCGTTGAATAAAGGTAGTAAGATCTTTAAAATTTACTCAGCTGAATTTGAGTTTTTAATAAAATGTAGTAGGTGGGTCTACCAATTTAGAATCAGAGGGATCTGGGTTCAAATCTAAGTGTAACAGCCCTTATGGTGTTGGATGAGCTATTCCACCATTCTCTATCTTATTTTTTGCTGTTGTTTATCTGTTCAGTGGAAAACAGGGATAAGCTTATCTGCCTCTGACCTCCTAAGGCTTTTGTAAGGATTGAAGGTGAGGATCTGGGCAGAGGGCTTAGCACAGGCTAATATTCCCACTGATTTAGGAACAGCTCCAGGGTAAGCACCTACTCCTGGAGAGGTTGAAGTAAGTCTGAAAAGGTCATTAGCGTTACAGTGGGGGTAATAGAGTGGGAACTATTTAGTCCCTGGCATGAAAGGGATGCAGTAATTGCACCTGCAGTGTACAGCTTGTTTTCTCCTAATCTTAGCCTGAAGCCCTAGAGGGCTGCCTCCCTCAGGTTCTCTTCACCTGCCCACATCCTAGATTCCACCGTCCTTTAAAAACATGCCCTTAAAGATACCAAGTTAAAATCCCAAATTAGAGGGTTTTTTTGCCTAAAGGGCGCCTGGTTACAGTTGGTTACACATCTTTCAGCTCAGGTCATGATCCTACGGTCCTGGGATTGAGCCCCATATCCGGCTCCCTGTTCAGCTAGGAGCCTGCTTCTCCCACTCCTCCTCCCCACTTGTGCTCTCTTTCTCTGTCAAATAAATAAATAAAATCTTTAAAAAAAAAAAAAAGTTCTTTGCCTGCTCTACTTGCACGGGGCCACTGAAGTTGGCTGACGTAACATATGCAAGGTCATCCTGACCGACATCAGTTCACATTCTCCCCCAAGCCCTACCCCACACTCCAGGGAGCCCTTAGCGCTTCCTCCCAATCCCAGCATGTTTTCCGAATCCCATTTCTCTGTCACCGCCCCCATGACAATTTTGCATCTTCTCTTTTTCCCTCAGAGCATCAACACCTGGTCTCCCATTTTCATCCTGATAATCTAGCTTCCTATCTTAGGGAGAAAAATCATATCAATCAGAGAAGTTCCACATGCTCCTGTGGCTAACAGCATTGTCCCATTTTCAGTGCCTTTCCTCTGAAAGGGGGAGGACTATACCTTTCAGCTCCTGTTCCAGGCTGGCCCCTTAGTTTGAGCTCTGGATCCAGTCCTCTCTCACTTTCTCAGGACATTGCTTCAGCAATTGTACCTCTCTTCCTGCATTGTTGCATGATATCTCTCTTATGTCATCCAAAATATGGTCATAGAGCACATTTTTTAAAAGATTTTATTTATTATTCATTTGACAGAGAGAGATCACAAGTAGGCAGAGAGGCTGGCGGTGGGGGGGGGCGGGGGGGCGGGCTCCCTTCCTAGCAGAGAGCCTGATGCAGGACTCGATCCCAGGACCCAGAGATCATGACCCAAGCCGAAGGCAGAGGCTTAACCCACTGAGCACATTTAAAAAAAAAACAAAAAACTTTCCCTTGACCTCAGGTAATATTCTAGGTACTGCAGAGGCTACTTTTAGGCAATGGTCCCAAGCAATGGAACGCTGAATAAGGTAGAAGAGCCCACAGTGACCCCCTACCCATCCTGGCTGAATACAAACAGGTGCATTAGGTGACCCACCTCAAAATATCCATAAGCCCCAGCTGACCAACTTACAGCCAGACACATTAACAAAAAAGGAAAATCCCATAGGTTCCCACAGTAATGGAGGATGGTGGGAAGAAAAGCAGGCAGGGGCAAGCCCACCCCTCAAGAGGAAACTACCCTTAAAAGGAAGAAGACCCCATCCTGTTATTCTACACCACCCTGGAAGGAGCCCTCCACCCTTTCCCAGGTGGACAATTATCTGATAGGTAGATGAGCATGTGGGCAAAAACCTGATAGGGTGACAGGTGCATGGAGGGTTGATCAGATTACAGCAGCCCACACCAAAGAGCCCATAAAACCTCCTAGATTTAAACACAAAATCTGCAACCCTCTCAGGTCCCCTCCCTCTTCAGGAGCCTTGTATTCTTGCTCAATACATTTTGCTTTGCTGCCTACCGCTCTTCGTAGGTCTACCTCTTCATTCTTTGAAGCCAGCTGACCAAGAACCAGGGGCACTAAAGGGAAAAAAATCCTGAAAAAACCTCCTCCCCTTCCCCCTTAACTGTAGCTCCCCCTCCACTGCCTCCAGGCAGACAGTCTCTCCTTTGCTGCCCTGCCCATTGCTCCCTTGTAGTGCATTCAGTAAATGTCTATGTCCTTTGTTCTGCCTCCAGTGAATTCCCAGCCCTTTCCCACCCTGTGCTGCCAGCCTCCACCAGAGCACAGTGTCCCACAATTGCTATCTATCTCTTTATGCCTTTTAATTAAAAAAAAAAAATTCAACACAGTTGCCTAATTTTACTGCTTCCAAATACTCGGGCATGGTCCCTTGATCTAACTTTAGTCAAGGTTTTGCACAAGTCACTTGGCTGAACTTGCCTCACACTGGCAAACCCAAGGAACAGCATTTAGTCTTCGCCTTCCTGACCTGTCAGCAGTGTTTGATTCAGCTTATGACTCCTCCTCTTCAAAACTTTTCTTTCACTTGGCTTCCTGAACACCATCTTTTTGGTTCTTGGATAGTACGTGTTGGATAGCTAGTTTGTGCAACCAGACCCTGAATGTCCTTGTTAATCACTGTCTTGTGAATGTAGAAATCCTTCCTCCCTCTATATTCCCAGTAATCAGAATGTGCAGTAGAATGTCCTGTTTGGTGTTCAAGGTCAAAGTGGGGGTTACACACTCTTGTAAAAGAGTTTTCAAGTGATACCCCTTGATCTCCTTAGAAATGCTGGCTGTGCAAGGTGAGGAAGTGACTGATAGCTGCTAAAGGAAGTTGCTATGATATAAAAACTTGCTGCACGTAGATCCCAGCAGCAGATGCTTAGTCCAGCCAGTGGCTCCTAGACTCCCTGTATGTAAGTGCCCCCAACAAACCTATAGTCTCAGTAGCTGTCTCTGGGTCTTTTCTTTGGCCCCACTAGACCATCACTCACTCTAGGCTGGAAGTGTGCTGGGTGCTGCTGTATAGTTCTCCTGCTTTACTACCCATCCCCGCCCTCAGTCTGCATAGCTGATCACTCCTCCTCTCCACGGCTCAGGGTTCAATGCCATTGGGACTCTGTAATTATCTAGATGATCTCTTCCATTCCTGTGGCTTTCTGTACAGAGGTATACTGACAGCTCCCGAATGTGTATCTCCTGCCCGGACCTTGAAGGAGAGAAGAATACACCATTTTGACATTTTGATTATTTTGAATAAAATGTACTTGAGTAACAGCAGTACAAGAAGGACACTTGCCTTTGCCTCTCTGAAAGCAGGAGGTAGGTCTCCCATGTGGCAGGTACCTTCCTGTAAGTAGGGTCTAATGCATCTTCATCATCAGAGAGGGAATTAGGACCAAGGAGACTGTATAAACAAACCATGTTACTTCTTCACCAATTTACTACTCGATGCTCAAACCTCTTTGTCTTGTCAATTCTTCACAAAGTTTTTGTTTCTTTCTCTAAAGTGTTAAAAGCGACCTGCTTTGGTCACTTCTTTGAGTTTCATGTACTTCTAAAATTAATTTTTTTTCTTCTGTTAATCTGTCTTATGTCAATTTAATTATTAGATTGACCAGAGAACAAAGGAGGACAGAAGGAAAAATTTTTTCACCCCTACAACTCTGCTCTCTGGATTTACCTACTCACTGCTTGCTGGGTGGTTGTGTCTCAGTATTGACATGTCTAAAACCAGACTCCTGATCCCTCACTCACCTCGTCTGCCCATCCCAATTCTGGCAATTCTTCCTGAATCGGTATATGAAAAGTCTTTGCAAGTCATCAGCAAACCCTCTAGCTTTACATGCAGGGTGTTCTGACCATCTCCACTTTCCTCCTCCCATTCCAACCTCCATCACCTCTCACCTAATTTAATGACAAGTCTCCTTATTGAATTCTCTGCCTCCACCTTTTCTCTCTTTATTTCTCCCTTCACTCCCTTAGTCTATCTCCTTACAATAGCCAGTAATCTTTTTTTCTCTGCCAGTAATCTTTTAAAAATATGTCTGATCATGTCATGCTCAAACCCTCTGTTGACTTTTCACTCAGTAAAATCCAAAGGCCATGAAAATGGCTTACCAGCAGTTCCATAAGCAGTCCCTCTCTCCCTCCTCCTGCTGCCTCCTGGCGTGCATGTCCTACCGCTGGTTCCAGTCCTCATTCTGTTCCAGGCACACTAGTCTCTTGTAGCTCAAAAACACCAAGCAAGCCCAGGTCTCAAGGCTTTTTATTTGCGCTTCCTTTGTCTGAGAGAATGGGTTACATGGCTTACTTAGGGTTACCTTAATTTTGCACTCAAACTTCACCCTACCATAGACAACATCCTTGACCATCTTGTAAGATAGTTCCTATCATTCTAATTCAGCCCGACCTAGTTTCCTTATGTTGTTTGATTTTATCCCCATTACATTGGCCCTATATTTGTTTATTTTGATCTTTACTGCCATAGGATATATACTCACGAGAGTAAGAATCTTGCTGGTTTTATAGTTTTATTCTCAGTGACTATAACAGTACTAGCCATTTAGTAGGTGATCAATTAATATTGTATGAATGACTAAGTGACTGGAGTAATCCCTAACTGCATTTTTGGAGTTTTTAGACTAAGTATGTGAGAATCTTAGGGTGCGGGCGGAGACCAGTAGAAGCCAAGGAAAAATGTATCAAATTAAGAATAATACTGTTATGCTTTTTGTATTAAAAAAGAGTGGTTTACTGGGTATTTACCCAAAGAAAACCAAAACACTGATCTGAAAAGATATATGCACCCCTGTGTTTATTGTAACATTATTTACAATAGCCAAGCAACCCACATGTTTATTTATAGATGAATGGATAAAGAAGATGTGGAGTGTATACATACAATGAAATATTATATATATATGTGTGTGTGTATATATATATATACACACACAGCATCTTCTTTATCCATACAATATACATACATACAATGAAATGTTACTGAGCTATAAAAAAGAATGAAATCTTGTCATTAGCGACAACATGGGTGGACCTAGAAGGTATTATGCTAAGCGAAATTAGAGGAAGACAAATTCCATATGATTTCACTCATATGTGGAATCTAAAAAAAACTAAACAAATGAACAAACAAAAAAGCAGAAACAGACCCACTAATACAAAGTAGAAACTGATAGTTGCTAGAGGGGATGGGCAAAATAGGTAAAGGGGAGTGGGAGATACTGTCTCAAAGTTATGGGATAAATAAGTCATGGGAATGAAAGGTAAGAGTGGTGTTATTACAGCTGTGCCATGAATGTCAAGGTGTGCGCGAATTATCAAGATGGCCCTTTTTGAATGTCTACATTCTGTGGAGCAGGTTGGCAAGTTATAGTAGCTGGTAGAGGCTAAAGTTAAAGAGTCATATAAGCAGCATTGCTATAAAGAAAGTTCATCTCAGAAGAAAGCATCATCTACGAGGTTTTCAAGTGGTGTTGTCAGGGAAGAGCTACAAAGAACTAATGTTGACTCTCCTGGGTTTCTGTAAGTCTTGAAAGCAAGGTGCTGACTGCCCTCTGCTGTGAACTGTCTGTCCGGGGAATAGCCTTAGAGATAGTAGTGTCTTTCTACAGCAAACAAAAAATTTGCTTACAGTCTTGGAAGACAGAGTGGTGTTTCTTCCTGGAGCAAAAGTCAAACATGGTTACTGCCTGATATAAAAAATTTGGTTTTGTGGGTCCTCTGGTATAGCATAACCCACCACATTGGCTGGTGTCATCTGGTCGTCTTTGTGTGGCCCTGTGGGAACTGGAGCTCAGGAAACTGGCACAAAAATGCAAACACTCTGGCTACTGCTGTTGCTTTGAGTAATTATCTTTCATCTCTGACCTGAAGTTTCATGTCATCTACCAAATTCTGTGAAACTGTGGCAGGCTAACTTGTTAGTTCTCAAGTAGGATAATATTTCAGACCATTCGTAGTCCTTGACAGGATTGGCAAGGATGGTGGGATGCTGACATAGACTTGCCTTGCCAGAAGATAAGGAACAAGGACTTCATGAGCTGATTAACAACACATGAGGGGAGTCTATGGAAATCGAACATGTTGCAAATTGTGTGATTGGTTGGACAATCAATTGTCTTTCCCCACTGACCATTAACGAGGGGAAATTGGGAAGGTGGTCATAGGCCAAGAGAAGCCGGAAGCAGACCAAAAATGGTTGCCTGATTGGTATGCCATTGTGGTTGACACAGTGTGGTTCCTCAAGGAGAGGAACTTCCTTAAGACCTTAATGATCAGCCCAAGTCCACTGCATTGTAACAACTAGGGCTAAGCTTCATCCCTGGCAGGCAGAAGTTTCCTACCCTTTGTAGGCAACATTTACAGAGTTGTGTGTCTGCACTGAGTGTGAGGAGGGAAATGTGGGACTACTCTGAGGAGAAACTAAGCTATTTGTTGGAAGCTTGGCTGGTTCCCTTGGGATATGAGGGCGAAGGCTCATATAGGAAGAGTGGCAGCAGCTGGGCCGTCTTACAGCCCAATCCCCCTTCAGTCAATGATGCCAACTGTAGAGGACAGCAGTATAGGCCTCAGCGACTGGCTTTTTCCTTGGGGCGGCATGATTTTGGTTTGTTGTTGTTTTTTTTTTTTTTTCTTTTTTGCAGTGGACCCTGGCTGCGATAAGAAAGTGTTAGCCGTTTCAGGCAGGTCTCTCTGAGACAATTTAAGTCCCAGGGCAGCCATAGAAAAGACATTGACAAGTATTCTGCATTTTGCTGGCCTGGATTGGATTTAAATGCTGACAAAAAGGACTTACTGGAGAATGAGAAGCTGACCCAATGAAATTTAAGTAAATTTCTGTGGCCAGCCCCACCTTGCTGAAAACTTCCCTGGCCCTTTTACTGAGTTGAGGCAAGATCTTAAGAGATGTGAAGTGTGGCAGTAGGGCCCCAGGTGTCGCATATTAAAGTGAGCACCTGAAAAAGCGGCTGCATCTGAGCCAAGTGAGTGTCAGAGTGCAAGCTTGGGGGCTGTTGTTGGGAAGCAGCGTGCTGGTGGTGAGGGAGCAGAAGGTAAGCTGAGGGCAAAGCACACGCTAATGCCCCACTCCCCAACAACCCCTCACTCCCGCCCACCCCCTACAAACCCCTGAGGTGGGATATGTGTGAAATGGGAACTGTGTCTGCCTTAAAGTTAGTGTTTTGCTAGAGACTAAAAACAACTTTATCTTGACAGTAGCCTAACCCCGGGGATCCTTTAACTCTTCCTTAACCTGCAGAAGTCCCTTTAGAGGTCTGGGCTCTCTTTATGGGGGGGGCTCCCTTCACAGCTTAAAAGTATATCATCAGTCACTTATCAAAATTCTAATGGGGTTACAATGAAAACATCTCTTTGGGGAAAAAAAATCTCTTTGCAGCAAAAACCTCTGAAGAGTTCACTCTCAGACTGCACTTCATATCACATCAATGGGGCTGCTGAGTGGAGGAGCTCCCCAGGACAAGCGAGAGGATCTCACCCGTCCCTTCCCCCCATAGAGTACTTGGTGGAATGGAAACCCTCAAAGTCATTTGGTGGAATCAGAGCAGCTGCTACGCTGCTCAAAACGACAGGTCAGTGTGAAGCCTTGGAGAATGGCACAGAGCCTTTCTCTCTATCCTACCCCCCACCACCCCCTCCTCTAGTCTCCTTCCCTGCTGACCTCAGCTACTTAGAGGAGGACAGCCAGAGTATAACTGAGGCCTCCCTCCCCAAGGAGGTTGAAAGACTGTATCTCCCCACCTGAGTATGGTTGGGAATTTTGAATGGGGAGGAATTTAAACTTTCATGGCTTTTGGATATAGTTGCCTCAGGCATAATCATAAACAGACTAGATGCAGCCGACCAGGTTTGCAGAGACTGCACAGCAGGGAAAGGGAACTAATGTGACCTAATGGGCCTATCCTATGCTCTCTTGTTGCTGTCTTTCTACATCTGTATGTATAGTAGAAATTGATGTGTGATAATTGTACTTCCTTGTCCCATAATGCCAGGGGCATTTTTCTTGATTGGAAAGAGCCACATGCAGAAACCCACTAGTGGAACGTGGAAATAGCTCCCCACTTTGCATGCCCATCTTTCCCTGGCTGGTCTTACAGAGAGAGGATAGCATCTCAGAACGGGGAAGGAAAATTGCAGACTCAATGAAGGACTTAAAAGTAAGGAAGTAAAATAAGAGATGCACTAGTGGAATACAGCAGTCTTGCACAATTGGCAGGAAAATCAGCAGCTGTTCCTTCTATAGCCTCGGCTGATGCAGACCCGGGAAGAGTAGTTGAATCTGTTATACAGATCGATAGCTCTTGGTATGTCTTGTTTCTTAAGTGTCTAGGCCCAGTTCACTGATGGCTTGGCTGAGCTGAAACCCACGAGTATAACTCAGCTGCTGGGTCTCTTTAATCCCCATAGTAGCTCTGCAGAAAAAGTAGGTGGTTCACTTAAGTCCACAGACAGAAATCCAAGTCCTTCGGATAGCTCTGCCTGCTACAATCCTTGGTGAACTTTGTCTTATTTTTACTGAGTCTTAGTCAATGGCATGACTGCATGGTGTGACAGAAAGCTGTATAGTGGCATATTAAGAATACCCTTTTGGAGGTCCAAAACTGGGGGACGATTCACAGCTGCTGGTCAGACTGACTCACTCACGTAGACACACAGTAAGAGCCTGTTCTTTAATGAGACTAAACTGAATTAAGCACCAGATGGTCACCTTTGCTTTGTGGACCTATCAGGACACCAGGCATGGTATCCCATCCATCAGTATACCCTGAGAACCAAGGAAGGGCTCTTTGTTTCTGATGTAGAGGCAACTAATACAAGCCAGAGTTGCGACTCATGCTGCAAGTTTGTCTTCAGGTGAAGGAGATCACACAGTTGGGAGTGTTGGTCTGCTCTCGTCCTGGAAGAGTGACTGCATTGAACGTTGATCTCCTCTCAGACTCCTGATGGTGCTTCAGCACTGGTGACATGTTTTCAGTTTGTGCTGTTGCTGTTCCAGTCAGTTCATCTACTTTGGGGCATTCTTTGGGATGGACAGAGGGCACTCAGCTGGTGGTATAAACCCAAAGGACAAGTTGGAACCATTGACCTCAAGCACTCCCTCCTGAAGAACTGATTACATTATTCAAACTGCACTAGAAACCATAGTGTTCACCAGTCAATTGGGAGGCCACAATAAAGGGCCTGCAACCTTCACACAAAAACTAGTCTAGTTATTACTTGGGGGACTCTGACTATTGGAAGCAACACTTTATTCCCAGAGGCATCATGTCTTCCCAGGTCCATGCTGCTTGTAAAAAGACAAGTGTTTAATTCCCTCTTGAAAACATGGTGACTCATACTTTACAGTAGACTTGAGAGCCCTCAAATCTCTCCAAAATGAGGCCACCTTGGGTTGATGAAGGGAGTAAATGGCACACTATTCACATGCAACCTGTAGGCAGTAATCTGTACGTGGGGAATCCTCCAATTAGAAATGATAAAATTTGTTCCTGACTTTAGCTGAAGTGATCAATGATGTCAGCTTGGCCCTGGAAGACCATCAGATCAGTTTCTGCTCATTGGCCAGGGTTGTTATGAGGACAGAACTGCCCTATGCCTTCCGCTTGGGGGCAAGGCAGGGTGTGTGCAGATGCTCATACATCCTGCTGTGTATGGATCAATGTTTTCGGCCAGGTAGAAAGGTCAGTACAGGAACTTAAAAAGCTACCTGGCCTTCCATGGGTAACCCTGATTGATGGCTTACTGATTGATTCAGGTGATTGGATCTGGGATTCCAGAGGCCATGATTAAGATCATGACCGCTGCTTAGACTCCTGTTGCTAATAGTCTCAATGAAATGCTATGTAAGATGAAGGATTTGTCCCAGCCTCTGTTCAGGTGGCAGAGTGGCTATCAGAGTGGCATCTAGAAGGTTTATCAGAAGCCAGGATGGGACAGAAATGAGGAACAGATATTGTTAGGAGATAAATCCTCATAGGCCTCTCACATTCTTCTTTATTTTGCAAGGCACTGGTTTCCCTTTGTTCCAAACTGGCCTCTAAAATATATTTGTACAGACAATAGCCAGGGAAGACAATTTGTTTTTCTGGCAGGCATACTCACATATCCACTGCTAGAATAAAGGTAACATTTCCCTCAGGGCAAAGGGCACTCATGATCACTGCCTATTATAAACATTTGGGGTACCAAAGCTTAGGGTTCCTCTCCTGTAATTAAACCCATTATAAATACAGGCATCCTCTGGCTTTCTTTCTGTTGCCGACTTGGAATTGGAGCTGGGAAAACTAGCAGGAAAGATACAGCTGTTCTGGCTCAGTTACCGCTTTGAGTAACAGACTGTCTTTTATGATAAGGAATCTGATGCCTTCTACCTACATCCATGAAAATGTCAGGCTAACTTGTTCACTTGGAAGGAGGATAAAAATTTCCAATTCTTTACAGTTCTTGATGATAAATTTCAGTGAATTCAAATATGCTAGAACTATTCCTGTATTTGGGAGGAATCATCAATTTTCTATAATAAAAATGTAATCTGATTTTCTAGTTAGAGGGAAAGATGGAAGACCCGGTGATCACCTCCCTAGAATAGTTTATTAGAAAAATAAGAGCTTTTATACTGGCTGTGTTATTGTGGGGGAAAATCTCACTCTCAAAAATGTCTGGCTTTTCAGAAAAATGTGATGGGGAAGGAGAGAAAGGCAGAACACGGCAGAGAGTGACTTTCAAGGGCCAAGATAGTGCTGCAGGTCTAATAGCAGATCCTGGAAGGGCCATTATGTAGTAGAATGTATGGTGTTCCAAAAGTACCACGATTGAAATGTACAGTTCATTCAATACTTAACAACTGGAAGCCCTGTCTAGTGGAGGGAGAAAACATCAGGAATGTCAGGCAATGGTCAGGATCTAGAAAAGACCAGTGTCCGTTTTTTTTGACCCTTACTTCTTTAGGAGGAAGTGTCTTGGACCACTCTCCCCATCTCCTCCTCTGCTCTAGTCCTGTTGACCTACTCTGGTTTTCTCAAACACACCAAGATTTTTCTCTTCATAGGGGTCTTTGAGCTATTCCTTCTGCCTGGAACATTCCATCTCATAATCCTTGGAAACCCAGCTGCTGCTTACATATGTTCAATTCATTCAACAAACATGTAGTGAGACCTAATCCATGCCACATTTTTTCTATATTGTGAAGATAAAGCAATAATAAAACTAAACACAATGATTTAAGAAAATTCTGCCCTCGTGGAACTCTTATTCTAGTGGAGTGTTGAGGGCACACTACACACTATCTAAATAAATTAATTCAGTCTCCTACTGTGACTGAATTAATGATCAATTTGAAATGAGAAAAATAACTGGTAGGGAAGATAGTAAATGACAGGGTAATTGTGAGGGGTTTAAGTGGGGTGTAGGGACTATGTCACAAGTAACATTTGAACAAAGAACACAGGAGGAGGGGTTGAGTCACACAGAAATCTGGAGAAAGACTGGTCAAGGCAGGAAAAAAAAAAATCCGAAGTGCAAAGGCCCTGAGATGGAAGTGTGCTGTGCCATGTTCGAAGAATAGTCAAGAGGCCAGTGTGGCTCGAGCAAGAGGAGAGCGGGATGGCAGAGGAGAAGCTAAAGTCCTCGAGAACCATGGCCGGATCTTGGTGAGCTTTGTGGCCATTGCGAGGACTTGGGCCACTCCTGGGTGTGAGGAGAAGCTGGTTCCATTTTCAGACAGGCCAGACTGATGATTGGATTGATCAGGGAGAGAAAGAAATAAGAAGATGTAAGAGAGACTGGGGAGTGGAGTTGAAGCCACCTTAGGGAAAGCCACAAGGCAAGGGACCTGGGGTGGAAATGGAAGGAAAACCTTGTGTAGTCGCCCAGAAGGTTCATCGAGAGCAATAGAAAGGAGAAAGGCAGCATGAGTGTCCGACGTGGTGGCGGGCACCTGGAGAAAATCTTATTCTCCAAGCAGTTTGTGACTGCTACCCTTTCCTTGGTGGAATAAGGGGCTGCGTCCTCAGCAGAGTGTGAGGAAGGGAGATATCTGAGGTTTGGAAAGTAGTAGCTAAGTAATGGACTAGAAAAATGTGATCTCAGCGCCAAGCAGTGTCAAGGGTCCTGTTGAAATCTGTGATCATGAATTTCAAATGTGACACTCTCAGCATGCTCATGTGTTTGTCTCCAGGGTAAATCCAGCGTAGGTACAGACATGAAATAATCTTGTCTTCGTTTGTGTCTCAGCATAAATGGTACCTTCTTCCACAGTGCTTCCCCACCCCGCAGTGATATCCACCTATTTTAATTCCGTGCATAGCATGTAACACTGTTTTTCTTCTCTAGTTGTCTGGGTGCTATCTATTTCTCATGGGAATGTGAAAACAGATGTATATTCTACCTCATTCCCTGCTAAGTTGAAAACTATGCTTGGTACATTTTAGTTGTGCAATCAATGATGAATGAATGATGACTCCCTTTATAGTGTGTGCATGTGTGTATTGGTGGCGGGTTAACAGCAAATGCACTTGCTTTCTAAACCTAAATCCAGACTTGAAGGCAGACAGATAACCCATAAGCCACGGCACTCTCCTCATCCAAATAGAATTGATAACCCAAATGGAAACACCAATAGCCTTCTTATATTTAAGAATAGAAAGTATTGCAGAAAGTTCAGTATTTCACTTTTTCCCTCAATAGGGGAGTTTTCATGCTGGGAAAAAAAAAAAGGATAAAAGTTGCCACATAGATGATGTCATAGATTGAGATTTGTTACTTAAAGCATTTTATAAACTAGAGTGGAATAGCATGTACGTATCATGAAGAGGATAAAAAGAGGGCTCACTGGAGGCCCATGGTTTTATCAAGAGGTCAAATAAGTAAATTTCTAAAACTGAGTGGCAGAGCTCTCTGACCTCTTACCTTCGATTTTTTTGTGTATGTGTGTAAGATAAAAATGAGGTTTTTGTTTGTTTGTTTATTTCATTGTTGGCAGTGCTGTGAAATTTATTGGGAGAAGGTTAGGTATAAAGTAAATGGAAAAAATTCTAGCAAAGCTGGCCAGTAGTGGGACAATATTTCTCAAGAGTGGATTCCCCCGTCCTGTTATCCAAGCAGGAACCAGCCTAGGTGGTCGCTAGTCCCAGTTTACAGTGAAATCTGTGTGCTTGCTTCAGCAGCCCATATACTGAAATAAAATTAAATCTATGCCATGCATTCACATTGGCTGATCTATGCATATAAATATACATATAAAAACAAAGGATATGTCCTATTTTTATGCCTGAATGATAGAATTACCACTATTTACCATGACACGTATTTCTATTTAAAGGCAAACACAGGATGAGGGAGTGTGTATGTGTGTACCTGAACATGCATGTGTGTGCATTTGTATAACCGACACCATGGATTAGGAAGGTGCTGGTTTTCCGGTTAGCCCTTTTTTTTTTTTTTTTTAATCATTACATTAACATCTATCTTGGCAAATGGACAAATTAAAGACAAGACTGATTAAGTAAAAATAAGTCTGCTGGTGATTCTCACAAAACATTCAGTTGGGGTAAGGTGGTTAATTTTTTTGTTCCCTAAGATAAAATCTGTTTGTGTTTTTTTTTCTTCCATCCCTACCTCCATCACCCAGGTTGAAGGTGATCAGTTTTTTGTCTTGAGTATTCCAACTTCCTCCATGCCTGCCCCAACCAACCCAATCCATTGCCTATGTGGTTGTGAGAGTGCTGTTTCCAAAAAAGCAAATCTATGCCTCTCCCCTGCTTAAAAATTGCCAGTGGCTTGTAGACAGACTCAGCATCCACTCCATGAGAAGGCATTTCAGGCTTCTGCGGGACAGGAACCCTGTAGATGCCTCCAGGCACATTTCTGCCCCCACCTCCTTCACTCATGACCTCTCAGCCATGTTGAAATTGTCTCATGTCCTCAAATATACCTTGATTCTCCTCACGTTCCAGTCTCTGCCGGGTGTTCTCATTTGTGTGTTCTGCTTGACCTCCTGTGTCACAAGGCATTTCTCTGTTACCCTTGCTCTTCTGGAGGTGGGTGTCCTTCCTATGGGCTCACACTGGCCTATCATTTTTTGCTTCCTTGCCATCTGCTTTTCTTTTTCTTTGTCATTCTGTTGCGGGAAAATAATCAGACCTACGAGAGACCAAGTGACACTTGGGGAAGTAGGAGAATTTAGATTTATTTGGGGGACCCAGATGAGCTCGTGCTGGACGTTCTGGGCCCTGGGTAGTGGGGTAAGGGGTTTTTATGGGGTGGGCGGTGCAGGGTTAGGTTTCAAGGGCTATGCTGGCTGCTGGTCGGTGAATTTAAACTGGTGGAGTGGGGGCTGTTTAGGTGGGAACAGTAGTGTAGGGAGCCTGCGGCAGGAAGCCTGTTCACAGAAGCAGAAGCGGCTGGTTATCTCTTGCTCCCAGTAGGGCTTCTGGTTATAGCTAGCTTATTGTTACTAACTTTCCATCTTCTGGGACCACCTGGCCTGGGCCTCCTCCCGGTAATTTTCCACTTCAGTTCGTAAGCTCTTCAAGAGCAGAGACTGTATTTGTCTTCTTCCTTACTGTAGCCCCAGTGTATGTGCTAGGGCTAGGCCGACAGTAAATGTGCAGCCTATCTTCGTTGAACGAATAAGTTTTTGTTCATTATATTTAGAACTGATTGTATTTTATTTCTATATCTGGATGTTATAATTGATACATACAATCACAACTGATGTTTATTTTATTTTTGTTAGGATGACCTGAATTTTCAGAATGTTTTTCATTCATAGTTTCATGGCTTCATTACGTTAATGGCCTTAATGAGGCATCAGCAGGAGATCCTCTGTCAGTGAACTTGTGAGCTGTCTCTTAAGACCGGCTGAGGGGTGCCTGGGTGGCTCAGTAGGTCGAGTGTCTGCCTTGGCTCAGCTCCGGTCTTCATCCTGGAGTCCCCGGGATCCAGCCCTGCCTCAGGCTCTCTGCTTAGCAGGGAGTCTGTTTCTCCCTCTCCCTCTGCTCCTGCTCATGCTCTCTCTTTCAAGAGAAAAAAAAAAAGACTGGCTGATAAATCAAATGGGTCCACTGTTAAAATGTAAACATAATGTTACCAAAGTCAATTGAGTTTAGACATTAGGAAATACTCCTCTTGGAAATGGTATTTTCTGTTACTTCTTGTGCAGGGATTTGAGGCTTGGTCGTTCCTGTTCATTGATAACATAGGGCATCAGACCCATTTTACAGTCTCCCGAACACTGCAAACAGCCACTGACACACACACACACACACACACACACACACACACACACACACACACACACATTCCTCCTCTGAGCCAGTGACTGGGGACACCTCAGGGGGCTACACAGCGGCAGGTATGAGTGACACCGAAAACACCAAGAGGCTTTTTTGGCCTACCAGTCCGGGAAATTGTGGACAATGCTGTTAGTTCACAGTTCACAGTTATGCTTGAATGAGGACACTGATTCTCTTTGCTTGAAATGGCAGGAACTTTATTAAACAAACATATGTGAAGCTAAGCCTGAGGGTAGGAATTCCTGGCAGCTGAGGAAAAGGGGAGCCATGGTTTGCCAATGCCATCTGCTTAATTTTCCTAATAATCGAACACCTGCCAGTGAGACTCATCTTGTATCCCAAAATGGCTGAGCATTGTGGAAACCTCAACAATAACTTCTTTCAAGGCCCTCACTGTCATTAGCAGGAGAGTGGCTTTCCAACTTAGCCCTTTTGCTCTAAAACGAAAAGGATGCTTGTATCTCATGGGGTGCCTTTGCTGCCATTAAGTCTGGTTTCCTGAGCACCCAGTGTTCTCGGTGCTCTCTGAGTGAAGAGACTTACTAAGTAAGAGGCTTCAGAGAGAAGTTAACCTTTCACCTGATCGTATTGTTACTGTTTCCATCAGTTTCCAGATAGGCTGCCTGGATGAAGGCCTAATTTTTCTTTTAACTGGCTTTAAAGTTTAACCCCTATAAGTACTTGCTTCCCATGGGAGGATGGAAGATTGCTTGTATTCTCATGTAAATGTTACCATGACTTAGTTTTATTAATGTTTATTTTGTTTAGATTGTGTGTGTGTGTGTGTGTGTGTGTGTGTGTGTGTGTGTGTGTTAGACCAAGTTCTTTCAAATGAGAATCTCTCCCAAGAATTCTTGACTGTTTTCCAAAGGTCCTCGAAGCCATGGTCTGTTAAAACCCTGATCACTCTGACTACTGAGGGCAGAGGGGGTCAAAGTAGGCCTGTCGGGGAGTTTGGAAACACTTCCCTGAAAGTTACATATGCCTTCTGAGTTACTCATTGTAAAAGAGCCAGGAAAGGAATACTAGAGAAATAATTGCTCTGTTGTGACTATTGAAGTCTGCTCACCACTCCAAATGACTTTCTTTAGCAAAAACCAGAGCTTGTGACTAAAATCAACCTTCCAAGCATAAAATCTTTTAAGAATGAGAAGGAATTATGTGAACTGTGTTTTTACTATTAGCCTGTGAAGTGGATTCTATCTTCAAAGACTTTCAGTCTAGGATGAAGGGGAATAAGCAATCTAACAATAGAAATGGTTCCAATTGTCTTTGTTGTATATGAAGATTCAGTGCAGGAAAGGGCTCTTAGGAGGTGGAGACTTCAAATTTTAATCTTGTGGAATACATATCACGGGAGAAAAAAGTGACCGTGGATGGTGAGAAAATAGTGGTCACGAATATTGGTCTCATATTCTATAAAAGGTTTCACTGGCAATATAAAATCCATTCAAATATAATTTTCTTAGAAGTTTTATAAGATTTTGACCCAAATACTATAAGAAATATAATCAATGATAAACATATAATCTGTTGGCAGGATTTCACACAGATGAAATCATCATCTACTTTATCCATTGCCTTTCATATTTCTTGCCTAGGTTCATTATCAAAGATTGGTTCTAATCCACTACTAACCAGCACGTTGATGTTTTCACTCTGTAGTGTGTATGATGCTGATAGGAAAAGTACCTTGCTTACTTTACTTTTGAAATCATGTTGAAAAATCTCTGAATTTAACACTGTGTACAAAAATAATTAATTTCTAAGGTAATTGATTTTTCTGAAAAAGACATAACCGTAGCCTAAATTTAGCCACAGCAGAACTATAAATTCTAGGACAGAAGAAAACCATAATAACATACATATCTGAAATATCTGGAGAATGCTACACTTCTAAATTTTGAGTTGCGGTGTGAGGGGGTAAATTAAGACAAGAAAAAAAAAACTATAGTAAGTAACAATATAGATCAAAAGCCATGAAGCTTCATGACTCTCTTTCTACCTTCCCCTAATCTTTATCATCTCATTCTGTCCTACTGTCACTTCTAACTGGTTTCTAGTATGTTCTAAGCGTGTCTGCCTTTGTGTATGTGTGTGTTTGTGAAGAGTAAGAAGAGTAAGGGAGTTAGAAATGTATCATGCTTCCCCCTCTCTCTATTGGACTTCTAATTAGTTCCAGGTTTTTCAAAAGTGTAGAAACTTACTGTTGCTAATTCATGTCAGGGAACAAGACCCACCAGCTTGCTTTCTGTCTGAGTACTTTCTCTTTAATCTCCGTGTTCTTTAGTCTTTCATTTTAAAAACATAGTAACATATTTCACCCTAAAACTGGTCTGTACAGGACATATTGCTCATTTAAGACAAATGTTTTCAATTCTTAAACATTTGTAAAGGTGACATTTTGTAACTTTCTACTTCAGTAAAATGGAGTCATAAGATCTGGTAAGTTTTATTTCCAAACATAGTTAAGTTTTATCCTGGCCTACTTTGGACCTTGTTAAAAGTGGGCTCAAACATGTCTGGTATGCATGAAAAAAAAAAAACCAGACATGGTATGAATATGCGGTTATTTTTCAACTCAGGATATAAATGAGGTGGTAGAAATATTGTGAAAATAATTGGAAAGTACTAGATAACTGTGCTATTGATATACCGGTGAGAAGTTTAAAAAATCCAACTTTTCCAAAATAGTTTCAGAAGTCCAACATCGGCGGTACATGGTCTTCTCATTGCATTTACTAATGCATTAGAATTTCTTGCAAGTTTTATTTGGAATCATGAAAAATTCACTTTAGTATGAAAAAGACCTCAGCTAGCATTTGATGCAATCTTTCAACTTATAGATTCGAACCATGGCTTCACAAATGGCTGTGTTTTTTTCGCAAGTTGATGCGTGTCTGTGGCACAAATGCAATGAAAGTTTTAAAATTTCTAATCTAGGGCTGAATTGATTATGGTGGTTGTTTTCTTGTTGTCATTTTAAGGTTATTTGTCCAATAAAAGATACAGCATTTTGAACTATTATGGGTTTTCTTTGCATAGACATTTTGTTACTGTTCACTTGGTTGTAACAATCACATAATATTTATTTTAGTCCTTTTTCACCTAGCAGACTGTGATGAGCATATTTTACTTCTTTATATCATTATGATGTTTTCTTTTTTCATTAAAAATGTCTTTATAGAAATTATAAAAGTAAGATGAATTTGCATTGAAGAAAATCTGATAGGATATCCACCCAACCATCAAGAAGGGTTGCGTAGTGCAGAGGAGCTCTAAGTGGGGAAGGACTTGTACTCCCCGCTCAGAGTTCTTCTGAGTTGACTGGACTTTACATCAGAAAGAATGTAATACTGTTACAAATAGAACTACCTGGAAAAATAGAAATTCTTCTCCTTGTATTAATTTTAGTCAACTCAAAAACGGACACAACTAACCTTAATTAACTACATGTATGCCTACACCTTCCCAGACCTTTGAAAAATAAATGTAGGTATAATGTTTCAGCTATTACTTTAGAGGAATAGAAGAACTTAGCAAAAACCTACTAAAACAATGATGGTATGAAAATGTAATTCTCTCCTACTCTCCTTCCCCTGTAAAGCTCCTCCCCGTATTTCAAGAGTCCATCTCATAGGCAAATATTTTATTCATTGCTTTTTGAATTATTTCTCTAATTACCATGTTTCTAAAGAGTTTTTCATTTTCTGTGTCTTGATTGGTCAGCTCGAGGTAGTATCAACAGAATAACTGATAGAGACAGGAGCTGGCGGCAAAGACAGTGATAAATAGGCTACCCGTCCTAGGGGCACCACATCCTGACCTTGTGGCTTCCAAGACCCCTGGCCTAGCAGACGAAGGGCCGCAGGTGCAGAACATGTGCTCTCCCCGTCCATGTCTGCCCTGGGGTCACCCATAGGTTCATTATAATGCATTTGCTTTGTAGTTTTAGCCACCATCACCCCTCTCCCATGATGATTCTGGCACAAACCTTGTAACGTCAAAAACTCTCCTTCCCAACAAGTGGGAGGAGTCTCCCAAATGATTAGAAGCAGCCTCCATTAGAGACCACCCCATCCATGAACCAAAACCCCACTCACATAAAAGACCTCTGTAGCCTCAGTGCAAGTTGCCATCTCTGGGCCTGCCCACTCCCTTCCGGAGAGTGTATTGTCCTTAATAAACTCCTTTGTGCTTGCTACTTTTCTTCTGGCTGTCTTTATTGGGGCATGGATTCTCATGTAAGTCTTTCATGGGGAATCCAAGAACCAGGACCTCCATTCACACAGTACAGACTCTCCCACAGGTAATACAACCTCCCTCTCCTTCCAGCTGTCTCTGCTCTTGTTAATCTAATAAGATCCCAGTAACTTTGTGTCTGTTGAATCAATTTAAAGAAAATTGTGCTGCTGTCATTTGGATACTTGTGGTTATCAAGCCTGTTTCCAATTGGGTTTTTGTTTTCTTTTGTGTTTTTGTTTTTATTTTGTTTTGTTTTTGCATGTAATGAAGTTTTAGTGGTAACTTAAAAGGTGTAGAAAACACATGAGCTTATGTACCATGTTAAATACAATATATTTTTTAATTTAATAATTTTTTTGTATGCAGATGTTAGCACTAGTGGCCAATGTAACTACAGAAAAAATACATGAAATTCTTTGTACGTTGAGATTTTTAAACTCCTACTCAGTTGTTGAAGTTAAACTGCGATTCATATCATATTTAAATATTTCAGCACACTTCAGGGCCATGGGTTTTCCAGCACATAGTAACTTCCTTTAACTCTGCACATTTATTGCCTTCTTTTTTTTTTTTTTTAAAGATTTATTTTTATTGGATGCGCGTGGAAGGGTGAGGTGGGGGAGGGGGGAAGGGGAAGGGGGAAGGTCGAGGTGAGAGAGAGAGAATCTCAAGCAGACTTCCTGGTGAGATTGGAGTCTGATGCCACAATCCTGAGATCGTGACCTAAACCAAAATCAAGTGTCCGTCGCCTAACCATCTGAGCCACCCAGGCACCCTATATGTTACTGCCTTTGCCACTTTGCACTTTCAGTCTCAAAAACGTGTGAGCCAAAATTACTCAAATGCTGTTTTGGGGTTAAATGTGGCCCAAAATGCAGCTCTATAAAAATTGGTATTTTGTGGTACAATTAAGGTTCTTTATCATTAAATATTGTTGTGACCTTAAGCATCTTAAAAAAAAAATTAACATGAGAAAAAAAACACAAAAATCACCCTAATTCCACGACTGCATGACAATCATTTAACATTTTCATTCACTTTCTTCGGTCTCTTCCATTTATAAGTAAGTGTATGTACAACTCTTGGGCTAAACTATTTTAATAAAATTTTTGACTATTCGAAGAAATGAATACATACTGTGCAGTTGACATTTAAAAATAGTACAGCCTTAATATTGTTGGAATTAGAAATAACTTCTCTAAATTGCCCAGTCTTCTGGTCCAAAAGTGAGGGATCTCCATTTATTCTTATATAATCTCTTATAGAAACCCACAATATTCTACTTAGGATCAGTTCTAAGCATTTTTTGTTTCTGTAAATGAGCTCTTTCATCTTTCATATTCACTGTAGTTGTTATCAATAAATAGAGTTTTTTAAATATTAATACAAAAACTTCAAATGCAATGCAGTGGAACACCATACAAAGCTCCCAAGTTACTGGAAGCTTTTCCATTGATTCTAGGGTGTTGAATCTTTTCACGTATCCTTTACACACTTTCAATGATTATCATTGGTGGAAGTTAATAATTATGAAAGCAGTTTGTAAAAATTCAGAGTGGGTGCTGCCCTATCAACGGCCTTTTCTACATTAAAAAAAAAAATTTACTTTCTTGTCATGATGTTGTACATGCACTACTGAGTCACCCTGAATTTGAGATGAACTCTATTATTCTAAATTTGAACATTTCAAAATTTGCATTCATATCTATTACAATATCTGTATTACTAGGTTTAGTTTTGATAACCTTCCCCTACAAACTGATTTTGCCAGCACTTGCTGCTTTTTTTGCTGTCCTGTTTTATCACTACAAGAATATATTTGTTCAGTTTTTATAGGTCTCTAACTTGTGCTCTTACTCTGGTTTTCCTTATTCATCTCTTATTTCAACTTCTTCAGTTGAATAGATTTATTTCATAGTTCTTTAAAAGTTAACATGCTTAAGGAGTACGTTTTCACTGATTATAATAATTTTGGATTCTAGAACTTTTATATAAGGAATTCTAAAGAATTTAGAATTCTAAAGCAGATTTGTAATTGTAATTTATCTTTTGTAACTTGACATTTTTTAAGTGGTGATATATTTGATATAAACACTATAAGGTTTCCAACATGTTGATTTGATTACATTTATATATTATCAAGGACTTCCATTCTAGCAATAGATAACACCTCTCACATATCACATAATTGTTTATTCTTTTTTGTGTGGGAATAGAAAGCTAGTTTCTTAGCAAGTTTGGCAATTGTAATACAATATTGTCTATATGTACTACATTTCGCATTAGATTCCAGGACTTATTTGCCCTTATAACCACTATTTACTCTCTTTTGGGGAATTCGGCATTTTTAGGTTCCACATATAAGTGGTAATATGTATTTGTCTGGTTTATCTTAGCATCATGTCCTCAGGATCCATCCATGCTGTAGTGAATGTGTAGGACTTCAGTTTTATGGCTGAATCATATTTCACTGTGCATATATACCACATCTTTATTATTTTACCTGTATGTGGACATTTAGGTCGTTTCCATATCTTGGCTCTTGTGAATAGAGCTGTGATGAGTATAGAAGTGAATAAATCTCTTGAAGATCTTGATTTTGTTTTCTTCATGTATATACCCAGAACTGGAATTGCTGTGTCATATGATAGTTTTATTTTTAATTTATTTAAGAACAGCCATATTAAATTAATCTTAAATTAATAATTAATTTAAATTAATACTTTAAATAATAATTTAAATTAAATAATATTAAATATGAAATAAACTTGTTCCTACCAAAAGTATACAAAAATTCCCTTTTCTCCACTTCTTTGCCAACATTTGTCATCTTGTGTTCTTGATGATAGCCATTCTAACAGGTGTGAGATGGCATCTTATAATGGATTTGAATTGGGCTTCTCTGATAATTGGTGATGTTGAGTGTCTTTCCAGGTATCTGTTGACCACTGTATGTTGTCTTTGGAAAAGTGACCACTTAGTTCTTCTATCCATTTTTTAAATCAGATTGTATGTTTTATTTTTGTTGTTGGGGTGTAGGAGTTCTTCATATATTTTGAATATTAACCCTTTATCCAATATATGGTTTGCAGATACTTTCTTGCATTCCTCAGGTTGCTTTTTCATTTTGTTGGTTGTTTCTTTTGTACAAAAGCTTTTAACTTTGAAGTAGTCTACTTCATTAATTTTTGCTTTCGCATGTGTTTTTGGTGTCTTACCCAAAAAATAATTGCCAAAACTGATGTTGAGGAACTTCTCTGTCTTGTCTTCAAGGAGATTTGGTCTTACATTTTTTGTGTTTTTTTGTTTGTTTGTTTTGTTTTAAGATTTTATTTATTTGAGAGAGAGAGAGCATGCCTGAAAAGGGGAAGGGTCAGTGGGAGAAGCAGACTCCCCACTGAGCAGTGAGCCTGATGCGGGACTCAATCTTAGGACTCCAGGATCATGACCTGAGCCCAAGGCAGTCGCTTAACTAACTGAGCCACCCAGGCACCCCTGGTCTTATGTTTAAGTCTTTGTTCCATTTTGACATAAATTTGTGAGCAGTGTAAGAGTCTGATTTTATTTTTCTGCATATGTTTATCTAGTTTTCCCAACATTATTTATTGAAGCAACTATTTTTTCCCTATTGAATGTTCTTGGTTCCCTTGCCAAATACTATTTGATATGTTATATATATGAGTGTTTACTTCTGGCTTGCCAGTTCTGGTCTGTGTGTATGTTTTTATGCTGGTGCCAAACTGTTTAAATTACTATAGTTTCATAGTATAATTTGAAATCAAGATGTGTGATGTCTCCAGCTTTATTCTTCTTTCCCAGGATTGCTTTGGTTATTTATAGTCTTTTGTAGGTACATAGAAATTTTGAATTGTTTTCTATTTCTGTGAAGAATGCCATTGGAATTTGGATAGGGATTTCATTCATATCTGTAAGTAGCTTTTGGTAGGATGAATATTCTAACAGTATTTTCCAATTTATGAACACAGGATGTCTTTCCATTTGTTAATGTCTTCTTTGATTTCTTTCAACAAAGTTTTGTAGTTTCTGGTGTTACAGATCTTAAATGTATTCCTAAGTATTTTATTATTTTGACACTATTGAGAATGGGATAGTTTTCTTTATTTTCAAATGTTTCATCGCTAGTATATAGAAATGCAACTGATTTTTATATGTTGATTTTTATATTTCTTCAACTTTACTGAATCGTTGATTAGTTACAATGCTTTTTTTAGTTGAGTTTTGGGGATTTTGTATATGCAGAGCATATCATCCACAAACAAGGACAGTTTTACTTCTTCTTTCCTGATGTGGATGCTTCTTTTTTTCCCCCCTTGATTGCTCTATTTAGGACTTCCAGTACTATGTTGAATAAGAATGGTGAGAATGTGCATTCTTGGCTTGTTCCTGATCTTAGAGGAAAAGTTTTCGATTTTTCAACACTAACTATAATGTTTGCTATGGATTTGTTGTAAATGGTTTTTATTTGCTGAAGTATTTTCTCTCTGTACCCAATCTATAGAAGGTTTTTATTATGAAATAATATTGTGTCTTGTCATGGTTTTTCTGCATTTATTGGGGTGATCCTCTGACTTTTACTTTTCATTCTGTTAATGTGGTGTATCACGTCTTGATTTTCATCCTTACATCTGAGGAATAAATCCCACTAGTCATGATATATAATCCTTTTAATGTGTTCTTTAAATGGACTTGCTAATATTTTGAGTATACTTGAATCTATATTCATCAGGAATATTGGTCTATAGTTTGCTTTTGGAGTCCTTATCTGGTTTTGAGATTAGGGTAATGCTAGCCTAGTAGAGTAAATTTGGCAGGGTTCCCTCCTTTTCATCATTTTCTTTGTTGTTGTTGTTGTTGTTGTTGGATATGTTTGAAAAGAACTTGCATTGATTCTGCTTTAAATGTTTGGTAGAAGTCACCAGTAAAACCCTTTGGTACTAAGATTTTCTGTGTTGGGAATTTTTTGATAATTGATACCATCTCTTTTATTGTTGTTGGTCTTTTCAGCTTTTCTTTTTCTTCTTATTCAAAGTCTCGGTAGCTTTTGTGTTTCTAAGAATTGATCCATTTCTTCCAAGTTATCTAATTCGTTGATCTATACATGTTCATAGAAGTCTTTATGATCCATGTATTCCTGTAGTATCAGCTATAATGTCTGTTTCATTTTTAATTTTATATGAATCTTCTCTTTTTGGTTAGTGTGGCTAAAGTTTTGTCATTTTTTTTTTTTTTTTTAAGGAGGGCTTCGTTCCATTGATCCTTTCTATTATTTTTCTGGTCTCTATTTCATTTACTTCTACTCTGATCTTTATTGTTTTCTTCCTTCTGCTAAATTCCAGCTTAACTGCTTCTTTTTCTAATTCCTTGAGGTGGAAAGTTGGTTGTTTGAGATCCTTCTAATTTTTTAATATACTCATTTATCACTATAAACTTTCCTTTCAGGACTGTTTTGCAGCAACCCATAGGACTTGATATGTTGTATTTCTATTTTCATCTGTTTTGTGATTTTTTAAATTTCCCTTTTGTTTTTTTCTTTGGTTATTGAGAGGTATGTTGTTGAATTTCCACATATTTGTAGATTTTTCCAGCATCCCTCTTGTTTTCTAGTTACACATCATTCTGCCCAGAAAAGATGGTATGATTTCAGTCTTCTTAAATTTTCTAAAACTTGTTGTATTTTATTATATGATCTATTCTGGAGAATGTTCCAGGTGTACTTAGGAAGAATGTGTATTCTGTTGCTTTAGATGCAATGTTTTATATGTATCTATTATGTTCATTTGGTGTAAAGTATGGTTCAAGTCCAATATTTCTTTGGTGATTTTTCTGTCGACTGATTATTCAAAGTAGGTTATTGAAGTCCCCTATTACTGTATTGTTGCTTATTTCTTCAGATTTATTAGTATTTGCTTAATATATTTAGATGCTCCAATATTGGGCATGTGTGTGTGCGTGAGTGTGTGTTTACATCTTCTTGATGTATTGACCCTTTTATCGTTATATAGTGACCCTTATCCTTTGTCATAATTTTTGGCTTAAGGGTTTTTCTGATCTAAGTATGGCTACTTTGACTTTTTTTGTTTCCACTTGAATGTTACATCATTTCACTTTGAACCTGTGTGACTGTAGAGCTGAAATGAATCCCTTATGGGTGGCATATACTTGGGTCTTGGTTTTTTTTAACCCATCAAGCCACTCTGCTTTTTGATTGGTGATTTAAATCCATTTATATTTAGAGTAAGTATTGATATGTAATGACTTCTGCAGTCTTATTGATTTCTTTCTGGTTGTTTTGAATTTTTATTGGTTTTTCTTTTGTTTCTGCATACCGCCTATAAAGGCTTCACTGTTTTATAGCTCCCTTTTATATTTTTGATGTCACAATTTACTTCTTAACTGTGTATTTAAATTATAGTAGCTATAGTGTTGGGTGCCTGGGTGGCTCAGTTGGTGAAGCAACTGCCTTCAGCTCAGATCATGATCCTGGAGTCCTGGGGTAGCGTCCTGCATCAGGCTCTCTGTTTAGCAGGAGTCAGCTTCTCCCTCTGACCCTCCCCTTCTTGTTCTCTCTCTCTGTCTCTCTCAAATAAATAAATAAAATCTTAAAAAAAATTTTAGTAACTATAGTTTTTCTTAATATTCTCTTCCTTTAACCTTTATATAATGTAGTTAACCTTTATATAATGAAGTACTTAAGTAATTAAAGAATTTGAGCTCTTGTTACTATGTATTTTTCACCTTTACCATTGTGTTGAGTATACAATCTTACTAATTTTAGCCATTGTAAAGGTCCTAAATCACTGTGATTGAACTTGACCAAGCATCTTCTCACATGTTTATTTGTTAACATGTCATCTTTGGCGAGGTGTCTCTTCAAATCTTCATTTTTAAAATTGGGTTGTTATTGTGAGTTCTTTATGTATTCTAGATACAAGTCCTTTACCAGATACATGCTTTGTAAAGATTTTCTCCTGGTGTATTGCTTGTCTTTTTATTCCCTTAACACTATCCTTTGAAGAACAGACATTTTTTTTTTATTTTAAATGAATTCTAATTTATCATTGAGGTTTCTTACAAATGATGTTTAGTGTAATATCTATAAAGTTTTTTAACTTAGGATTAGAAACATTTTCTCCATGTATTTTGAGTTTTAAAATTACTTGTGATCCATTTTGACTGTCTTTAACCCTTAACTCATGCCAGTTATAAAAATTAATTTTTGTGCATAGGATATCCAATTGTTCCAGCAACACTTGCTGATGCTGTCTTTTCTCTGTTGGATTGCCTTTGTGCTTTTGTTGCTTTCGATTTGTCAAAAACCAGTTACCCATATCTTTGGCCCTGATTATAGACTCCATTTTCTTCTCTTGATGTATATGTTCATTATTATGCAAATGTGTTTTATTACTATTGTTTTATATTGTTTCGAATTAATGTAATTTCTCCCTTTTTATTAAAAACATTTTGGCTATTTTAGGTCCTTTGCATTTCTATATCAACCTTACAATCAGTTTGTCAGGTTATACCACAGGAAACAACAAAACAAAACCAAGACAAACCACCAGGCCTCCTGGGATTTTGATTTAGATTTCATGAATCTATAGATATATCTAGGGAGAAGTAAATTTTTAATGAAAATGACTCTTTGATCCATGAATACAATGCATCTCTTGTCATTTAGATTTTCTTGAACTTATTTCCACAAGGTTTTATAGATTTCAGTGTACAAATCTCATATTTCTTTCATCAGATTTACTCTTAAGTCTTTCAGATGTTTTGAAAGTATTATAAATGGACTTTTTGCTTCAATTTCTAATCTTTTTCCAGTGCTTATATGTAGAAACATAACTGATTTTAGTGTATTAATTTTGGTATACTCGTCTTGTATCCTGTAGCCTTGCTAAATTCTTTAGTTTTAATAACTTTTTTTTTTTTTTTGGCAATTTCAACCATATTTTCTACATAGACAATCATGGCATCTTCAAATTGTGATAGTTGTACTTAATCTTTTCTAATCTGGGTGACTTTTATTGATCTTTCTTGGCTATCTGTGCTGGGAAAGACCGCTCTCTAGTACATTGAACATAAATAGTGGGGAAGATAGCTTTCACCATTATGACGTTACCTATAGGGTTTCCACAGATGTTTATCAGCTTGAAGAAGTTCTCTTCTGCGTAATTGAACAGTTTTTCATCAGAAATGGATGTGATTTTTCTCCAATGACTTTTTGAATTTATGGATGTTAAAACAAATTGATGACCTAGATGTATTTTCAAAAATAGTTGAATTACCTTTTTTAAAAAAAATTTTAGTTCAAAAATTAGGTGTTCATCTTTATACCATGTATCTTACCTTGGGATTTTACATTTTTACTCTTCTTCCCTTTTTTAGTCATTACCAGTGTAAGTTGTAAGAATATATAAAGATCAAGATTACTGAAATTTTTAAAGTACTTAAATTTTAAATGTATTGGATGGGTGAGCCTGGTGGTGAGTATTATGGAGGGCACGTATTATGGAGGGTGTGGTGCATAAACAAAGTATGCTGGAACACTGAAAGGAAATAAAATGGAAAGAAAATTATTTTTAATCAATTACTTGACCTTTTTTCACAACAGTATTTAGACAACTTCCATACAGCAGTGGTGTCAACACCCACTGATCCCTTCTTGGACCTGACTTTTTGTTTCTTGAGTTCTTAGATTAAATTAATTACATGGTTGAATGAAGAATATTTTTGAGTAACTTTTTGTTTTCCATGAAAAGTCAATGGATAACACATTTGAACTCCTAGAAAAAGTAAAGCTGTCACACATTAAATAGGTATACAATTTAGGATCACTGTAATTTTTTGGGTCAGTACACTTTGAAACTATAGAAGATACTATTTCAGTGTCTTTTTTATTTTTTTAATGTTAGCTGGAGAGACTCTGAAAAGAAACCTGATTTCTGTCCATTTTTTAAATTAAATTACTTTTTCTATAGAATTTCCCCCCTATAGTCTTGAAATTTAATTATTTATAATATATCTTGGGATTAGTTTATTAGCTTATTCTGTAAACTGTTGAGCCATTTTGGTCTACATATCCAGATTATTGCTTTAGTATAAGAAAGCTTTCTCCTATGTTGTATTTGGTTACTCCTTCAATGTCAGTTTTTATAGTCTTTTTAAGGATGTTCATTATTTTTTTATATCCCTTTTTTAAGTTATTTAAGTTCCAGTTAACATACTGTATAATATTAGATTTAGGTGTATAATTTAGTGATACAACACTTTAATACAATATTCAGCACTTATCACAGTGCCCTCCTTAATCCCCATCACCTATTTAACCCATTCCTCTACCCAACTCCCCTGTGGTAGCCATCAGTTTGACTTCCCTAGTTAAAACTCTGTTTCTTGGTTTGCTTCTCTTTTTCCCCCTTTGCTTATTTGTTAAACTCTACATATAAGTGAAATCAAATGGTATTTGTCTTTATCTGGGTGATTTTGCTTAACATAATACTCTCTAGCTCCATCTACATTGTTGCAAATGGCAAAATTTCTTTTTTAATGACTGAACTATATTCGATTGTATATATACACTACCTCTTCTTTATCCATTCATAAGTCAACATTTGGGCTCCTTCCATAATTTGACTACTGTTGATAATGCTATAAATATCAGAGTGTATATATCTCTTTGAATTAGTTTTTGTTTGTTTGTTTGTTTTTAATTTCTTGGGTAAATACCCACTAGTGCCATTGCTGGATCTTAGGTTCATTCTGTTTTTGTGAGAAAACTCTATACTGTCTTCCAGAGTGGCTGCATCAGTTTGCACTCCCGCCAACAGTGCAAGAAGGTTTGTTTTTCTCCACATCCTCACCAGTACTTGTTGTTTCTTGTATTGTTGGTTTTAGCCATTCTCACAGGTGTGAAGTAATATCTATTGTAGTTTTGATTTGCATTTGCTGGATGATGAATGATATTGGGCATCTTTTTATATGTCTGTTGGTCATCTGAACTTCGTCTTTGGAAAATGTCTATTCATGTCTTCTACCCATTTAATTGGATTATTTGTTTTGGGTGTTTTAGAAGTTCTTTATATATTTTGAATACTAACCCTTTATTACATAATGTCATTTGCAAATACCTTCTCCCATTCTCTAGGTTGTCTAATTTTGTTATTTCCTTCACTGTTCAGAAGATTTTTATTTTGATGTAGTCCCAATAGGTTATTTTTTGTTTCCTTTGAAGAATGTCCATTATTTTTTGACTGAATATTTGAGTATTCTAGGTCTTTTCTCAGTATTCTGATTGTCTTAATCTTTGCTAGGCCTTCTTAGATACCCTCCAGTTTTTCCTCTACCACACTAATTTGATTTCCTGGAGATTTGCTCCTATTTGTTAATCTCATCAGTTCAGTCTACAATTCTGTTTTGCTTTTTTTTCCTTCTGTGCAGTCTCAGCAGTGCCATCTCTTTTTAATCTTATCTCCTGTCTTAATTCAGTTCCCTTTCATCTTACTTCACACTGCTGCAGGCATGGTTTGTTTTGTTGTCTACATTTTATTGAAAACACAAAGCAAATTTAATTTTCTTTTACTTTTCACTTAACTGGTAAGCCTCTTGGACAGTATAATATCACAATTCAATGACTCAATGACCAATCAATTGAAATTTGGGGCATTTGTTCACATATGTGGACAAATTTCTTGAGTATGTCAGGGGTCTAACTAGTGTCAGAATAATCTCCAAAAACCTCGTGAGAACTTTTATTACCACGGTTACATTCCAGAAGATCCACCAACATGTCACTGAAAGAATAGCTTCTCCGTTAAACAATCTGCATCACCACTTGTGTTCTTTATACCTCTGATCTCGCTGTCTCAACATCTTTTTAGGTGGATGCTGAGATTCCAGGCTGAGTGCCTTGTATCTGTTGATGAGGCAAGAATGACAGAAGTCCAAGACTAATGGAAATACATGGAAACTAAAGGTACTTTTATCTTTTGAAACTTACCCAGAAAGTCACCCTCTCAAGACTTCAGATCAACTCTTGGACTATACAGATAATGAATTTCAAAGCAAAGTTGGTCCTCACTAAATACTTGGATTCAGATGAGGTATAAATAGGGAGAGTAGACATAAGAAAGAGCATTCTAATTATTTTAAAAAGCTGAAAAGCAAACTGTATTAAGGAAAACAAATTATTTCATGTGGATAAGAAAAGACTGAGAAGGAAGTTAATAATTAGAAAGAAATGGGGATGCCTGGGTGGCTCAGTTGGTTAAGCTGCTTTGTTCGGCTCAGGTCATGATCCCAGGATTCTGGGATCAAGTCCCGCATCGGGCTCCTTGCTCAGTGGGGAGCCTGCTTCTCTCTCTGCCTCTGCCTGCCAATCTGCCTGCTTGTATGCTCTCTCTCTCTCTCTCTGACAAATAAATGAATAAATAAAATCTGAAAAAAAAATAATAAATTAGAAATAATTAGAAAGAAATGACTTATTCTTTTTTGGTTCTGAGAACAAGAAAAGAAATTGGCCAGGCTCCCCACTCAGTGGGGAGTCTGCTTTTCCCTCTCCCCTTGTATGTGTTTGGCATAGCTATCTAAAGGTCAGTAATAATACCTTGGGCAAAGTATTCCCAAGGTTCTGTTCATTTTTCACTCCTTTAAAATATAAATACACTATTTAATATCTGTTTTTTCTTTGTAAACTTGGTATGATATTTGTGTGTGTAACACAAGCTGTTCATAGGCTCCATGATATTTCTTCTTTTTATTAGTAAATATTACTCATTAAGTAATAGAAGACAAGGGTATTTATTGGAGATACATTTTCTAATTCCAAGGTTTCTCTAGGATCACTCTCCTGTTTTTCTCCATCCTCTTCAACACTGCAACCACAAAGTCTTTATGCAAGGTCCTGGTTCCTCGTATTAGAGATACGTGGGCTTTTCCCTTGATCCCATTCATGATAGTATTTCTTTCTAGATAATCTAAAACCATGTACCATTACTCTTGGGCTAAAAGTAATGTGAAAAAAGGTAATGTTAAGGGTAGACAAATGCTAGTACTTTTCCAGGATGTATATGAACATAACTGAAACAGACTATCCCAACTCCAGGTCTGATGAAGAATTATTAAACTTACATAGAAATAATATTAAAGTGAACTAAAAAACATCTGGGGTTTAATACTCAAATAGAATTACTGCAAATTCAGAGAGACAGAAAACTTTTAAATGCCTTATTCATTGTTGCATATTTAATAACTCAAGGCAAAATGTCTTGCATAAAGAGTTTATTGCTAGAACTTTCACTTCCAGATAATCCCATTATGTGAAAACCACCTTTTTTGTGGCCAGTTATTTTCTTTTCTATGGGGAAAAATCCATTTTGGGAAAAGTACATTTAGAAATAAACCCTTCCCCTATTTGGTATAAAATCTAGGTAAATAATGATTTTAAATGGATGGCATAAGGCACCTTTTATATTGTGCTCAGCAGGTGATGATAAATGTTGGCAGCAGGATAAAAGAAGAGAGATGCTTGCATTTATAAAAATCTGTGTTAATAGTTGCCCTTTTTTGAGTTAAGCTTGAATTGTAGTCCCCTGGCATAGTGGATGCTGATTAGTTGAAAACCCTTAATTCTAAAACCGAAAGACGTTTTCCTGTCGTCTTGTCTGTTTTTTCCAGGACCTTTCAAGGACATCATTATTGGAAAAATGATATCTGTTACTTGTAACACTTTCTCTTTCTCACTTTATGTTGTTACCTTAGTGCTGATTATAGTTTCCAGAATGAATGTACCAAGTCTGGTCCTTAGGAAAGTCAGGTGGGAGAAGCAGCTTTGGTACCTGAGAAGCAGGTCCTCATTAGTTGAAAACAAGTGTGGTAGTAGCCAGTTTTTCTGCCTGTGTGGGCTCAGAATCTCTGATACGAGGGACACACTGGGATTGGTGGAGGGAAGAAGAGGGAAATGAAGATGTTCTTCAATGCTCTTTTCATTTCAAAGATCTAGGCATCCAGTGAATCTTTTGATTATTTGAATCCAATCCACCTACCCTCAATTTATGCTAAATCCTCCAAGGAACTGACAAAACTGTATATGAATAGCCTTAATTGTTAGGAATTCCTATGAATTTATACTTTTCATGTGTTTATGTATATGTACATGGTATTTTAAAAGGGAATTTCGAGGAGAGGAAAAAAAGGATGAACCAGGAAGGTTAGTGAATAGGCATCACAGTCCATTAATTTTTGAGCATTTTTTTCCTCTGTGCCTTAGACATCTATCAAATAAATAGCTATACCTGCCTTACCTATATGAAGCTATAAGGATTAATTGAGATAATAAATGTGTAAAACTTTTCATTAAAATGCCATGCATAAACATACTATTTATATACTATTTGCTTGAGCTTGGTTCTGTGTCTGTCTTTTTGATTCCCTAATATGAAACAGTACAAAATTGAATTATACTTTCAGTTTATATTTAAAGCAGAATGTAAATAAAGATTTCTGTCTTCTACCCATTAACTTACTGTGCACTTGCACCACGACCTGCGAAAATAAAATCTCCCTTTATGGGTGATTATGACTGAGGAAAAGGAAATAAAAGCTAGAGGAAACTCATAAAGGCAAGTTTTACCTTTTTTCTTCGCCTTTGGGAATAGCTCGATAACACCACTCACTCCTAAAAAGGGAGTGAAGGTAATCAAGATACCTTGAATTTTCTGAGGTGCTGGTATATTTTCCTCTGAAATATTTTGTGTAACTGGGAAGTCAGGGATGTTAAACAGCAGTTGACTTACTTAATTCCAATTTTTAAGAAAGGGCTGGAAAAATTCTCCTTTTGTGCCTTCTACTCTTCAAAGTCTCTAGCTAGAAAAATGTTGAAACCTAAGCAAAGAAATGTATAAAACCTGTTTTCTGGATTTCACAACCTGTCTGCAGTAGGTAAAGTGTCATTATTTTAAAGGCTGATAACAGCAATGCCCAGGCATTAAATGACTTTTTAAGGAACCTAAAAATAAAACCACATTACACTTCAGTCTCAAGTTGTTTTCATCCTGTTACTTTGCCGTTTTCACATACTAGGGACAAGTTTTATCTTACAGAGCTGGGCAAAATTATTTTGGAACACATCAGTTAAAATGATTACAAATGGGTTTACAGGGGTCCACTAATGTGCAGATTTTTTTCAATAAATACAGTCCTGCAAGTGTATTTTCCTCTTATTATTTTTTCCCTATAGCTTTATTATAAGAACATAGTACATGATACATACATATTCAAAATATATTAATTGATATCAGTAAGGCTTCAGGTCAACAGTAAGCTATTAGTAATTAACTTTGAGGGGAGTCAAAAGTTATATGCATATTCTCAACTGAGTAGGGTCAGCACCGCAACCCTCTGGTTATTCAGGGGTCAACTGTACAATATCCAAAAAAGTCTTTAAAATCATAAGTATTTTGTAATGATAGAATGTAAGGCCATTTGTGAAATAATACTTAAAAGATAATATAGTTCATTGCCAATTATAGACAACAAGAATAAGGGGAAATATTACTAAAAATCCCCAAATGTTAAAAATTGATTTGAATATCTAACACAATGATTCTAAACTTTAATATTTCTTAAACACCAAAGCATGGTAATACAGAGAAGTTTAAAAAGCGCCTGGGTGGCTCAGTGGGTTGGGCCGCTGCCTTCGGCTCGGGTCGTGATCTCAGGGTCCTGGGATCGAGTCCTGCGTCGGGCTCTCTGCTCAGCGGGAGCCTGCTTCCCTCTCTCTCTCTCTGCCTGCCTCTCTGTCTGCTTGTGATCTCTCTCTGTCAAATAAATAAATAAAAAAAAAAATCTTAAAAAAAAAAAAGCTAACTATATTGAAACTTACAAATTGGAATAATTATATAAGGCAAATAAATCTAAGACCTGCATTTTGGGCTATGATAGGATTGGACTTGGAAAACCAAATATAATGTTAAGTATGGAAAAAATGTTTCCAAAAATAGTATTCTCTAGGTATCCTGCTAAGCCTTCTCTTCCAGAGGAATGTTAGGCTGTGTGTTCACATTTTTTAGGGTATCTGTCCTTTAATAAAAAAAAATCCGAAAATATAGGCTAAAATAGAAATGTCTTCTTCCCTGAGGGTCACAGAAAAAACGTGATCCTCGGTGAAAATGAGACACCAGAAAAAGGAAAAAAGATTTAAAATAGGGTGAATCTTGATTCATAATAGAAGGTTGAAAAGCTGCTGATATAAAAGCAATCACCAGTTAATATACTCTTCAAGGCTACTGTCCTTTGCATAGTGATAAGCTAAAAGTGCTTTACTATGTAGAAACTGCTATGCATTTGAAAAACAGTGAATTAGATAAGCATATCATTTCTGTATCTAAAACTCATACAGTAAAACCTAAGAATTGAAACACCACTGATTAACTTCATCCCCAGTCAATTAATTGGATCTTTTTCTTTCTTCTTCTCCTTTCTTCTCTTTTTTTCTCTTTCTCTTGCTTTCTTTTTTTTTGCATTGGTTTATCTTTTCTTTTTTCTTTCTTTCTTTTTTTTTTTTTGGCTCATTTTCTCTTGCTTTCCATACTAATCAACCTCTTTTGTCCTATACAAAGACACATTACTACCAGAAGAAGAGACACATTCAGGAGTAAGGATTCCCTTCTCTAAAAAGATTAACTGTTGCCTTTCACCATTATGAATATTTTATGTGTGTGTGTATATACGTGTGCCCATGTGCATGTATAGATATTTTTGTTATCTGAGAAGAAAACTCTGAACTCATGACATAGACACTACCCTTCTTACTCCTCTCCCTGATCTTTGGCAACCACTAATATGCTTTCTGTCTCTGGATTTTGCTATTCTAGGTGTTTCATATAAAATGTGGTCTTAGAATATGAGGCATTTTGTGTCTGGATTCTCTTACTTAGCATAAAGTTTCAAGGTTCATACATATTGTAACATGTATCAATAATTTTTTTTATGGCTGGACAGTGTTTCATTGTATGGGTATGCCCATTTGTTTATCAGCTGATGGCTATTTGAGTTTTCTATCTCTGGACAATAATAAATAGTGCTGCTGTGTACATTCATGTACACATTTTTGTTTGTACGCTGTTTTCAATTTGGGGGGGTATATACCTATGAGTGAAATTGCTGGGTCATATGACTGCTTTGTTTAATTCATTGAGAACCATTAACATCTTTCCAAAGCACTTTATTCAGTTGGCATTCCCACCAGTAATATATAAGGGCTCCCATTTTTCCACATCCTTGCAGAAGTTTTTCTTTTTAAATGATGGCTATTCTGGTAGGTGTGAAGTGGTGTTTACTGTGATTTTGAGTGGTATTTCCTAATAACTACGGACAAAAATCATCCTTTCATATGTTCTTTGGTTATTTGTCTATCTTTGCCCTAATGTTTACTCAGGTCCTTTGCCCATTGAATTAGTTTTCGACAGCCGCTGAAGTAAACTACCATGAACTAGATAACGTTAAACAAAAATTCATGGTCTCAGTGTTCTTGAGGGTTAGAAGTCCAAAATCGAGATGTAGGCAGGGTCATATTCTCTCTGAAATGTTCAAGGAAATCTTGCCTTGTCCTTTCCTAGGCTCTGGTCATTTGCTAGCGATCTTTGGCATTCTTAGCATAAAGATAAATCGTTCCAATCCTCCATCTCCATATGAGCATCTCCCTTTGTCTGCATATGGTGGCTTCCATATAAGGGCACCAGTCATATCAGATTGGAGGGCCACCCTATTCCGATAGGACCCCACTTTAAGTAATTACGTCTACAACCACTCTATTTCCAATCAAGAAATTCTGAGGTAACGGTGTTAGGATTTCAAAATATCTTCTTTTGGGAGGAACACAATTCAACCTGTAACATATATTTTTTACTTAGGACTGTTTTTATGGTTTTGATTTATGAAAGTTATTTACATATTCTAGATATTAGATCTTGATCAGATATGAACCACAAATCTTTTTCTACTTCTGTGGACTGTCTTCTCATTCTCTTTATAATGTTTGCACAAAAGTTTTAAATTTTGATAAAGTCCAATTTTTTTCTTCTAATTTCGGTTTCATATCTGAGAAACCATTGCCAAATCTAAGGTCATGAAGATTTACACCTATGTTTACTTATAAGAGATTTAAGTTTTGCCTGTAAAAGTTTTAAGTTTTAGCTTGTTTGTTTATAGCTCTTATATTTAGCTTTGGTCCCTTTTGGGTTAATTTTCTGCACATGATGTGAGGTAAGTGTCTACCTTTATTCTTTTGCTTGTAGAACCCAATTGACTCAATATCATTTGTTGAAGAGACCATTCTTACTGAAGAGTATTAGCACCTTTGTCAAAAAATTAAAAGAACAGATTACAGATATATTTTTCATCTCTCAGTGATGGTGCATTAATCTGTATATTTCTCCTCATGTCGGTGGCTAATGTTTGGAAACTTGTCATTATCAGCGCCCGTGTTTGCATTGTTGTAGCATTACACAAAGTTTTAAAACTGGGACAGGTAACCATGTACATTTGCTCCTCTTTTTTAGTATTGTTTGGGCTATTTAGGGCCTCTTACAGTTCCATTTGAGTTTTACAATCGGCATGCTCATTTTTGCAAAAAGGACATTGGCTTTTAATACGAATTGCATGAATCTGCGGATTGCTTTGGGGAATATTACCATCTTAAAAATAGTGGGTGTTCCAATATATAAACACAAGATGCTTTCCCATTTACTTAGGTCTTCTTTATTTCCTTTCAGCAATGTTTTCTATTTTAGATTTTTGGTAAAATTTATTCCAAAGTATCTTCTTTTTGGTCCTATTACAAATGGAATTATTTTATTTCCTTTCATATTTTTCATCCTTAGTGCATAAAAAATCCAACAAGTTGACCATGTATTCTGCAATTGTGAACTCATTTATTCTAATAGTTGTTTTTAAAAAATTCTTTAGGATTTTTAACAGAGATAGTATTATGTCTTCATTTCAAATTTTGTTTTTTATTTTTCTTGATGAATTTTCTGGCTTAGAACATCTACAGTGCTGAATAGAAATGGGGAAAGGAGTTACATATTCCTTAGAGGGGAAAGATTCAAATCTTTCAACACTGAGTATGATGATAGCTGATATTTCTCAAAAATGTCTTATATTAAGGTGAAGTCTTCTTTCTAGTTTGTCTAATCTTTTTAAATATAAATGGGTATTACATTTTGATGAATGCTTTTTCTGTATGAACACATAACATAATGTAGCTCTTCCCTCTTCATTCTATCTGTGGGGTGTGTTACACTGATTTTTTTCAGTAAGTTTAATCACCCTTACATTCCTAGAATATATCCTACATAGTTATGCTATACAAAACTTTTTTTTTTTTTTTTTTTTTTACAGACAGAAATTACAAGTAGGCAGAGAGGCAGGCAGAGAGAGAGAGAGGAGAAAGCAGGCTCCCCGCTGAGCAGAGAGCCCGATGCGGGGCTCGATCCCAGGACCCTGGGATCATGACCTGAGCCGAAGGCAGAGGCTTTAACCCACTGAGCCACCCAGGCGCCCCTATACAAAACTTTTAATATTCAGCTGGATTAAGCTTGATAGTATTTGAATATATATGTATAGTCATAAGAGTTACTTCTCTGTAATCCTATTTTCTTATATTGTCTTTATTACTAGTATTGGTATCAGGGTAATGCTGATTATATAGAACTAGTTATGAAGTGCTTGCTTCTCATCTATTTTTTTGGAAAAAATTAGGATTGGTGACCAATCTTTGAAAGTTTGGTAGAATTTACCAACAAAGTCATCATGTGTTGCATTTTTTTACTTATTAGGAGGTTTCTGAAAACTGCTTTCATTTTCTGTTATAGAGCTGTTCAAACTTTCTATTCTAGGTTCAGTTTTGGTAGTTCTGTGTTCTTAGAATTTGTCTATATCCAGGTGATCTAATTTGTTGTAGAATTATTTATAGTACTCTTTTGGGTTGAATTTCTTCTCTTTTTTTTTTTTAAGATTTTTATTTCTTTGAGAGTGAGCACGAGCTGGGAAGAAGGGCAGAGGGAGAGGGAAAATCAGACTCTCCATTGAGCAGGGAGCCTGATACAGGGCTGGATCTTAGGACCCTGGGATCATGACCCGAGTGAAAAGGAAATGCTTAACTGACTGAGCCACGTAGGGGCCTTAAATTTCTATTTTTAATTAAAGTTGACATGAAATATATTTTTGTGTACAACATAGTGATTTGATGATTATACATTACAAAATGCTCACCACAATAACTTTGGTCACCATATAAAATTATATTATTGAGGGGCACCTGGTGGCTCAGTGGGTTAATGCCTCTGCCTTCGGCTCAGGTCATGATCCCAGGGTTCTGGGATCAAACCCCACATTGGGCTCTCTGCTCTGTGGGGAGCCTGCTTCCCCCTCTCTCTCTGCCTGCCTCTCTGCCTACTTGTGATCTCTGTCTGTCAAATAAATAATCTTAAAAAAATTATATTATTGAATGTATTTCATATGCTATAGTTTTTACCCCCATGGCATATGTTATTTTATCACTGCACATTTGTACCTCTGAATCCCCTTCACTTATTTTCCCTGTACACCAATTCCCACCCCTTCGGCAACCATCAGTTTTTTCTTGTTCGACTTTATTCTTTTTGTTGCAGTTATTTAGTAATTTTTTTTCAGATTTTACATAAAAGTGAAGTCATATGGTATTTATTTTCCTCTGATTGACTGACTTCACTTAGCATAAAACCCTCTAGGTCCACCCATGTTGTTGTAAATGGGTAAGATTGCATTCTTATTAATTTTCATTTATTTTTTAATTCCAGTATAATTAACATACAGTGTTACATTAGTTTCTGATGTACATAGTGCTTCAACAATTCTATATATTATGCAGTCTTTATTATGCTAAGTGTACTACCAATCCTTTCACCTAGTTGACCCATCCATCCACCCACCTCTTCTTGGCAACCACCAGTTTGTTGTCTATATTTAACATTTTTAGTGGAGTTTTTTTTTGTCTTTTCCTTTCATCATTTATTTTTGTTTTTCTTAAATTCCAAGTATGTGTGAAATTATATAGTTATGTGTCTTTCTATGACTTATTTCACTTAGTATATACCTTCTAAGTGCATACATGTTATTGCAAATGGCAGTATTCCACTGTGTGTATGTATATGTGTGTATGCATGTGTGTGTGTAACTGTGTTTGTGTTCTTTGGGTAAATACCCAGTAGCAGAATTACTGAATCGTATGGTAGTTCTGTTTTTAATTTTTTGAGAAATCTCCCTACTGTGTTCCACAGTTGCTGCACCAGCTTGCATTCCTACCAACAGTGCAGGAAGATTCCTTTCTCTCCACATCCCACCAACACTTGTTTCTTGTGTTCTTGTTTTTAGCCAGTCTCACACATGTGTAATGATATTTTACTGTGGTTTTGATTTACATTTCCCTTATGATGAATGATATTGAGCATCTTCATGTGTCTGGCCATCTGTATATCTTTGGAAAAATGTCTGTTCATGTTTGTCATTTTTTAATTGGGTGCAGGTTTTGTTTTTGTTTTTGTTTGGTGTCGAGTTATAGAAGCTCTGCATATATTTTGGTTATTAACCCCTTATTAGATGTACCATTTGCGAATAAATTCTCCCACTCAGTAGGCTGCCTTTTTGTTTTCTTGATTATTTCCTTTGCTGTGCAAAAGCTTTTTGTATTGGTGTAGTTTGGTGTAGTTTGGTAGTTTATTTTTGCTTTTGTTTTCCTTGCCTTAGGAAACATATCTAGAAGAATGTTGCTATGACCAATGTCAGAAAATTGTTACCTATGTTCTCTTCTACATTTTGTTTTTTTGTGTGTATGGTATAAAGAAGTAGTCCAGTTTCATTCTTTTGCCTGTAACTGTCCAATTTTCTTTTCATTTCTTTCTTTTTTTTTTTTAAGATTTTATATGGAGACACAGTGAGAGAGGGAACACAAGCAGGGAGAAGAGGGAGAGGGAGAAGCTGGCTTCCTGCTGAGCAGGGAGCCCTATGTGGGGATTGATCCCAGGACCCTGGGACCATGACCTGAGTTGAAGGCAGGTGCTTAATGACTGAGCCACTCAGGCACTCCAACTGTCCAGTTTTCTCAATAACATTTGTTAAAGAGACTTTTTCTTATTGGATAATCTAGCTTTATCTTAGATTACTTGACCACATATTCATGGGTTTATTTCTAGGGTCTCTATTCTGTTCATTCATCTACAGCTCTATTTTTGCATCACTACCATACTGTTTTGATTACTGTGGCTTTGTTCCATATCTTCAGATCTAGGATTATGATGCCTTCAGCATTGTTTTTGTTTCCAAGCTGGCTTTGGTTATTTGCTTTGGTGGTTCCATACAAATCTTAGGACTATTTGTTCTGCTTCTGTGAAAAATATTGGTATTTTGATAGGGGTTGCCTTAAATCTGTAATTGCTTTGGGTAGGATGGACATTTTAACAATGTTTGTTCTTCTAATCCATGAACATGGAATATCTTCCCATTTCTTTATGTCATCTTCAGTTTCTTTCATCAGTGTTTTATAATTTTCAGAGTATAGTTCTTTTGACTCCTTGGTTAAGTTTAATCTGAGATATTTTATCATTTCTGTTGCAATTATAAATAGGATTGTTAATTTCTCTTTCTTCTGCCTCATTATTAGTGTATAGAAATACAACAGGTTTTGTATATTGATTTTTTTTTTTCCTGCAATCTTACTGTGTTCACTTATCAGTTCCAGTACTTTTTTGGTGGTCTTCAGGGTTTTTTCTGTATAGTATCATGTCATCTGCAAATATTGATGGTTTTACTTCTTCCTTACCAATTTGGATACCTTTTATTTCTTTTTGTTGTCTTACTGCTGTGACTAGGACTTCCAGTACTGTGTAGAGTAAAAGTGGTAAGAGTGGACATCCTTGTCTTCTTACTCCTGACCTTAGGAGAAATGCTGTTTTTCACAGTTGAGTATGATATTAGCTGTACTTTTTTTTTCATATGTGGTCTTTATTATGCTGAGGTTCCAAACCTACTTTGCTAAGGGTTTTTTTCATGAATGAATATTTTACTTTGTCAAATGCTTTTTCTGCATTTATTAAAATGATCATATGGTTTTTATTCTTCCTCTTATTGATGCGATGGATCATGTTCATTGATTGTGAACATTGAACCACCATTGTATGCCATGAGGAAATCCCACTTGATTGTGATGAATGATTGTTTTTTAATGTATTGTTGGATTCATCTTGCCAGTATTTTGTTAAAGATTTTTGCATCTGTGTTCAACAGAGATAATAGTCTATAGTTCACTTCTTTTTGTGATGTCTTTATCTGGTTTTGGTTTCAGTGTAATACTGGCCTCAGAATGAATTTGGAAATTTTCCTTCCTCTTGTATTTTTTGGAGTAATATGAGAACAGGTATTAACTCTCTCTCACTTTTTTTTTTTTAAAGATTTATTTATTTATTTATTTGGCAGAGAGGCAGGCAGAGGGAGAGGGGGAAGCAGGCTCCCCACGAAGCAGAGAGCCTGACGTGGGGCTCAATCCTAGGACCCTGAGATCATGACCCAAGCCGAAGGCAGAGGCCTAAACGACTGAGCCACTCAGGCACCCCTTAACTCTCTTTTAAATACTGGTAGAATTCACAGAGAGCTGTGAAGCTCTCTGATCCTGGACTTCTGTTTGTTGGGAGGTTTTATTTTTGTTTTTGTTTTTGTTTGTTTGTTTGTTCTTTTGTAGGTTATAGGTTTCTAGGAATTCATCCATTTCTTCTAGGTTGTCTAATTTGTTGGCATATAATTTTTCACAATAGTCTTAAAATTGTATTTTTGTGGTGTTGGTTATTTCTCCTCTTTTATTTGTGGTTTTATTTAAATTCTTTCTGAGTTTGGCTAGAGCTTTATCAGTTTTGTTGATTCCCTGCCTCCACCCACCCCACTGCCACTGGCAAGAACCAGCTCCTGGTTTCATTGATTTGTTCTATTGTAATTTTTGTAGGTTTTTTTTTTTCTTTTTTTCTTTTTCTTTTTTTTTTTTTTTTTTTTTTTTTTTGAGCTGGGGGTGTCCTTTTTGTTGTTGTTGTTAGTTTTTTGGTTTTTTTTTTTTTGGTTTGTTTTTGTTTTTTGTTTGTGTGTGTGTTTTTTTGTTTTTTGGGTTTTTGGTTCCTATATCATTTATTTCTGCTCTAATCTTCCTTCTGCTGGCTTGGGGGTTTGTTCCTTTTCTAGCTCCTTTAGGTATAACATTAGATTGAGAATTTTCTTGCTTCTTGAGGTAGGCCCATATTGCTCTAAGCTTCCCTCTTAGAACAAACAGCTTTTGCTCCATCCCAAAGATTTTGGACTGTTGTGTTTTCATTTCCATTTTTTCCATATAATTTTCAACTGTTCTTTAGTTTCTTGGTTGACCCATTAATGGTTTAATAGCATGTTATTTAACCTCCATGTATTTGTGGTCTTCCTAGGCCTTTTTCTTGTGGTTGATTTCTAGTGTCATAGCATTGTGGTCAGAAAAGATGCATGATATGATGGTAGTCTTTCTGAATTTGCTGAGACTTGTTTAGTGGCCTAACATGGGATCTATTCTGATAAATGTTCCATGTGCACTTGAATGTGTATTCTGTGGCTTGGGGATGGAATGCTCTGATATGTTAGATCCATCTGGTCCAATAAGTCATTCAAAACCATCACATCCTAGTTAATTTTTGTTTGTTTGGATGACCTGGAGAAGTGGGGTGTTAAGGTCCTTAACTTATTAATATCAGTTACTTTGTTATTAGCTGCTTTATGTATTTGGGTGTTTCCATATTAGGTGCATAGATATTTACAGTTGTTGTATCTTCTTGTTGGATTGTTCCTCTTAATGATTATTCTTGTTACAGTCTTTGTTTTAAAATCTATTTTGTCTGATAACAAGTATTGATACCCTGGTTCACTTCCATTTGCATGATGACTGCTTTCCCATCCCTTCACTTTCAATCTGCATGTGTCTTTAGGTCTGAAATGAGTCTCTTGTAGACAGCATATAAATAGATCTTGTTTTTTTTTTTTTTTTTTTTGATGCTTATTACCCGATTTTATTAGAACTCTTCAACGTAAAAAGGAGGAGGGGCGGCGGGGAGGGGGAGGGGCCCGAGGCTGCGTATGTTACTGGGGCCAGCCGGGTGCGCGGTTACAGAGGTGCCCACAGCTCTGGGTTTGAGAGGCAGCATTCTGCGCCCGATGAGGCCGCGCTCGACTGTCACACACCAGACCACGGGGGCTGAGCACACGGAACCCCCGGAGAGAATTAAGACACACAAGGTTTGCAGTTTCGTTGTTTGGAAATCAGTTCGACCATAAAAACGACATGGGGGGTGGGGCAGGGGGGATAGGTGATGCAACTGAGTAACCAGAGAAAAGGCGGTGGAGGGCGCTGGCCCAGGGTGCGGCCTGAGGGGCTGCAGCGACAGTACCATGGCAAGGGACCCCACTGGAAGGGGACTATTGCACTGAGCCGAGTGGTGGAGGGAGGGGCGAGGGCAGGCGGACAACGGAGGCTGGTGGGGGCTCCCGGGAAGCTGCAGCTTGTCAGTCTCGGAACCTCTTTTTGTTTTCACAGCTCAGCAATCCCAGGCTCTCCGAGATGCCATCTGAGACGCACCAGGAGGGAGAAAGGGTGTCGCCACGAAGGAATTTAGATTTCTATGCTGGGGGTGGGCGACAGCAGAGTGGGTCCAGAGCCTTCCTGGGGGGGAGGCGGGGGGGGGGGGGAGGGAAGCCTGGGAAAGTCCATGGATTTGCTACACATTATAAATAAAGTCTTGTCTTCTGACCCCTGGCCCCCCCAAATAATAAACCAACAACTCCCATCGGCACAGTCTGCAGACCATGTTGGCATCCATGTGACAGTTCTCTGAAAAGGGACAAAGAATGCCACCAACACAAAACGGGCCCCCCAAGGGGTCTCAGCAACTAGCACAAAAATAGAAACGTCATGATATCCAAGAGGCTTGCAGACTTCTCTGGCAAGTCAGTATCCCAGTGATGCCTCTGTTCCATGATTGCTCTGGAGAGCCCGAGGGAGCCAGCAAAGCTCCCCTCCTTGCTCCTCAAGCTCCGAGTGGCTGCAGGTGCGCCGGGCACGGGCTCACTGTGCCAGGAATGTGTGCACACTCGCAATGTGCCTGTCTGGCCTTTGGGGGCCTGAGCGGGGACTCCAATGCCGGCTTTTGGGTGACGCAGTTATCCCTGTCAGTCATCAAGGCCTGAGATGCATCTCTGGACCTCTGCCTGCTCAACGGCCACCTCCTCGGCGGGAAGGGGGTGGGACAGACTGGTGACTCAGCGCATGCAGAGACAGACAGCCATCTGAAATCGGCTTCCCGCCATCGGGTCGAAGCCCCCTTCGGCAAGATGGAGAGGATGTCATTTTGCTTTTTTTGTTTTTTAATGCATTCAGTCACTCTGTCTTTTGACTGGGACAGTTAGTCTATTTACATTCCCAGTAATAATTTAAAGATATGTACTTACTGCCAGTTTATTTGTTTTGTGGTTTTTATAGTTCTGTTCTTCTCTTGCTTTGTTCTGCGGTTTGCTAGCTTTCTTTTGTGATATACTTGGATTCCTTTGTCTTTATTTTTGCATATCTATTAGAAGTTTTTGACCTGTGGTTATCATTAGATTTATTCTTAATATCTTATGCATATAGTAGTCTATATTACATTGATGGTTGCTTAAGTTTGAACCCATTTTAAAAAGTACTAAATTTTTAATCCCTCCTTCCCTCCCCAACACATACTGTTTAGGCATATGGTATCATATTTCACAACCTTTCATTTTGTGAATCACGTCATTGATTTTTATAGATATACCTGATTTTACTGCTTTTGCAGTAAACTGGTGCCTCCACACCGGTTTTATAACTGAATAATATGCTTTTATTATGTTTATATGTACCTGTGAAATTTTTTCCTTTCCTATTTTTCTTACTCCTGCTTATGGTCATTCCATTCTACTCAGAGAATCCTGTGCTTGCTTTGGCAGCACATATACTACCCAGAGAATCCTCTTTAACATTTCTTGTAAGAGTGGTTTAAGTGGATGAATTTCTTTAACTTTTGTTTGTCTGAAAAACTACCTTTACTTTTTTCTGAATGATAGCCTTGCTGGGTAGAGTATTTCTTATTGTAGGGTTTTTGCTTTCAATACTTTGAATATATTATGCCATTCCCTTCTGGCCTATAAAGTTTCTGCCGAAGAATGAGTTGATGGCCTTACGAGGTTTACCTTGTATGTAATGGTTTTCTTTTATTGCTTTTAAAATGTTCTCTTTATCACTAATTTGCCATTTTAGTTATTATGTGCTTTGGGGTGGGCCTCCTTGGGTTGATTTTGTTGGGGGCTCTCTCCTTCTCCTAGATCTGGATTTCTATTTCCTTACCCAGATTCAGGAAGTTTTTAGCTATTTCTTCAAATAAATTCTCTGTCCCCTTTTCTCTCTCTTCTCCTTCTGAGGTCAGTATAATGTGAATGTTAATTATATTTGGTGTGTTGCTGAGTTCTCTTAACCCATTCTCATTTTTTATAATTTTTTTTCTATTTCTTGTCCAGTTTGATTGCTTTCCATTACTCTGCTCCCAGGTTGCTGACTCATCCTTCTGCTTCCTATAGTCTGTTGTTTTCCCTATATTGTATCTTTAATTTCAGTTATTGGGTTCTTCATCTCTGATTTTTTTTTTAATACTATTTCTTTGTTGAGGGTCTTACTGAGTTTCTCCATTGAGAATACTCTCCAGTGAGTATCTTTATGACCATTACTTTTAGTATATGTGCTCCTGAAGGGAGCATGGTGACCATTACTTAAAAAAATTTTTTTAAGGGGCACCTTGGTGGCTCAGTCATTAGGCATCTACCTTCAGCTCGGGTCATGATCCCAGGGTCCTAGGATCGAGCCCCACATTGGGCTCCCCACTTGGTGGGAAGCTGCTTCTCCCTTTACCATCCCCACTGCTTGTATTCCCTCCCTTGCTGTCTCTGTCAAATAAATAAATAAAATCTTAAAAAAAATTTTTTTTCACAGATTTTATTTATTTGAGAGAGCACACATGCAAGAGAGCAGGAAGAAGGGCAGATGGAGGAGTGAGAATCCTCAGTAGACTCTCCACTGAGCATGGAGCCAGATGAAGGACTCAATCTTATGACCCTGTGACCATTACTTTAATTCTATATCAAGCATATTGTTTGTCTCCATTTCACTTAGCTCTGTTGCTATGACTTTGTCCTATTCATTCATTTGGGACCTTTTCCTCTGTCACCTCATTATGTCTCTGTCAATTTCCATGTTTTAAGAAAGTCAGCCAGGTCTCCTGCTCTCAAAAGTAGTGACCTTGTGAAGAAGAGATCCTGTAGTGCTCTCCCATGCAATTTAATCTCTTCACCAGATCCTGGTGCTTCACGAGTGTCTCCTATGTTTATTGAATGCCCCCTATTGTAGCTGTGACACTTTTGCCTTCAGTCTGGTTATCTGCAGTGGCTCTCTTGCCTATTTTGGGCAGGGTTTGGTCTCTGTTTTGTTAAGGGGCCAGTCTGCAGCCGCCTTGGGATTAAGATGGGTCAGATCAGATGTTTGCCAGAGATGCAGTCAGTCACAACAAAGTGCACGGTGTTGTCCCTGTGACAATTTTGTTGGTGGACTGGGCCTGCAATCAGCCTGGATGTCAGCCCAATGCTGGGGCTGCAATCAAACTGGTATTATGGTTATCTTCCCTTTTCCCCAGGGCAGGAGTCACTTTGGAGTGGTAGTGACCCCTTTCTGGACTGCTTACACAAAGCCACTATTATGGTGCCACTTTAGATGGGCTCCTGCCAAGTGAAGTGGATTGGATGGGGTGGATCAGCAAGAAAATGTGGGGTTAGGCTGTATGGTTAGGAAGCTAAGTGGAGTGCTTATGTTGGTTCTGGAAGACGTCCATTTATCTTAGCTGAGGCAGGGGGCAGAGGGGAGAATGGGAGAGAAATGGTGACTAACAGCTCTTTTGTTTTTGAAGTCTCCTAAAGATCCCCGACCCCTTTTGTTTGTTCTGAGATTAGTAAATAAACCTGCCTGTATATCCCTGGCATTTTTCAAATTGCTGCTTCTGTGCTGTATCTGAGTGGCTTTGTTTGTTGTGCCATCTCTTTAAGGGCAGAGACTTTCCCCTTGCTGTCCAGCTCTTCCAGAGCTCTGCTCACTGATTTTTAAAGTTCTTGGTGTTAAAGCCCCACTAATAGTTAAACAAACAAACAAACAAAAAACAAAAATCCCCACAAAACTGACAAAGTTATGTTCCCCTGGTTTTCAAAGCCAAATGTCATGGGATTTGTCCTCTAATGTGTGTTCTCCATGCATGGGGTGCCTGTATGGGGTCTGCTTTCTCTTCTCTGTGCTTGTAGTGTCCTAGTGACCTCAGTGTTTCTCCTGAGGTCAGTCTTGAGGCTGTTTGGTTCCTGGTGATGTCTCTGCCCCTGCTACTTCCTGTCAATGTGTTCTCTTCTCTAGATAAGCTGTGGTGAGTCTGTTCTACCAGTCTTCAGGTTGTTTTCTGGATTATTTCTGCTAATGTGAATGTTGTATAGGTATATTCATGGGACAAAGTGACGTTAGGATCCCCTTACTCCACCATCTTCCCTAGATCTGATTTCATTTTTCTTTAGACACAAATACTGCATTGAGCATATATATCACTTCTTTATCCATTCATCTGTTGATAAACACTTGGGTTGCTTCCATATCTTGGATAAATAATGCTACAATAAACAGACTTCTGTGCATATATCTTTTCAAATTAGTGTTTCATTTTCTTTGGGTAAACACCCGGAAATGAAATTACTAATTGTATGGTCTCATTTTAATGTTTTGAGAAAGTTCCATATTGTTCCATAATGCCTGCACCAATTTACATTTCCATTAACAGTCAAAAGGATTCATTTTCTCCACATCCTCACCAACACTTGTTATTTCTTAAATTTTTGGTAATAGCCATTCTGATAGGTGTAAGGTGATAGCTCATTGTGTTTGTAATTTGCATTTCCCTAATGTGTTGAACATCATTTTATGTGTTGGTCATGTGTGTGCCTTTGGTAAAAAGCCTGTTCAAGTCCTCTGCTCACTTTAGTCAGAATTTTTGTGGTGTTGCATTGTATAAGTTCTTCATATATTAACCCCTTATTAGATCTATCATTTGCAAGTATCTGCTCCCATTCAGTAAGATACCTTTTAGTTTTGCTGATGATTTTCCTCACTTTGAAAGGCTTTTTAGTTAGTTGTAAGCCTAGTTATGATTTTAGTTGTTTTTGTCTGGGGAGATGGAGCCAGAGAAATATTACTGAGGTTGATGACCAGGAGTTGACTGCTCATGTGTTCTTTTAGAAGATTTATAGTTTCAGGTCTCGTATTTATTTAGGTCTTTAATCGTTTTGCATGCTATTTTTGTGTATAGTAATAAGAATGGAGTCCTCTTTCATGCTTTTGCATGTAGCTGTCTAGTTTTCTCAACACCATTTATTGAACAGACTATCTTTTCTACACTTTAAGTTCTTTCCTCCTTTGTTGGTTAATTGCCCATGTAGGTGAGTTTGTCTCTGTTTCATTGATCTATGTGTCTATCATGCCAGTAACAAATTTGTCTGATAACTATAGTTTTATGGTATAAGATTTGGGATTGTGATACCTTCAGCTTGTTTTGGTTTTACTTTATTTTCCTCTTAAGAATGCTTTGGCTATAGGGCGCCTGAGTGGCTCAGTGGATTAAAGCCTCTGCCTTCAGCTCGGGTCATGATCCCAGGACCCTGGGATCGAGCCCCGCATCGGGCTCTCTGCTCTGCAGGGAGCCTGCTTTCTCCTCTCTCTCTGCCTGCCTCTCTCCCTAGTTGTGATTTCTGTCAAATAAATTAAAAAAAAAAAAAAAAAGAATGCTTTGGCTATTTTATATTTTAGGTCTTTTGTGGTTCCATGTAAACTTTACAATTATTTGAATTTTGTTGAAATTCTGATAGGGATTGCATTGAATGTGTATATTGCTTTGAGTTTTATGGACATTTTAACAATGCTCTGCCAATTCATGAGCATGGTATATTTTTCTGTGTGTGTGTGTGTGTGTGTGTGTGTGTGTGTGTGTGTGTGTCGTCTTCAAATTTTTCATCATTGTCTCATAGTTTTCAGATTATAGGTCTTTTTCATCTCTTTAGTAAAATTTCTCTCTAGGTATTTTGTTCTTTCCCTTGCAATTGTAAATTGAATTGTTTTTAAATTTTTTCTTTCTGCTAGTTCATTATTAATGTATAGGAATGCAACAGATTTCTGTGTATTAATTTTCTGTCCTTCAACTTTACTGAATTCACTTACAGTTTTTGGTGGAGTCTCTAGGGCTTTTTATGAATAGGGTCCTGTCATCTGCAAATAGTGACAGTTTTACTTTTTCCTTACCAATTTGGATGACTTTCTAATTTTTGTGGCTAAGAGTTCTAATTCTATGTTGGATAAAGTGGTGATAATGGACTAATCTTTTTCCTAGATAATGGAAAACTATTCAGATTTTTCTATTTCTTCCTGATTGAATCTTGGAAGGTAATATGTTTCTAAGGAATACGCTTTCAGGGGCAAAAGCTTTTAGCTTTTAGCTTTTTACTATTGAGTCCTCAAGTATGTTTTTAGCTCTTTGTTGTCATATATGACCCTTATTCTGTTGACTTATGTTCACTCTATACCTATCTGGTTCAGAAGGTTTTTTTTGTTTTTTGTTTTTCTCTTAATGGATGTTGAATTTTATTAAATGCCTTTTCTGCATCTATTGGGATGATCACATGAGTTTTTTTTTTTTAATCTCTGATTTCATTAATGTGGTATCTCATGTTGATTTGGGAGGTGGAATCATGATTTTATTCCTAGAATAAATCCTACTCACTATGGTGAGTAATTCTTTTCATATATTGCTTTCTAATATTTTATTGAATTTTAGCATCTATGTTTATTAGGGATATTGGTCTGTAACTTGGTTTTTTTTGTCTGTTTGTCTGGTCACATCATTGTCTGATTTTGGTATAAGGACAATGCTAGCTTCAAAATGAAGGTGGTAGCATTGCTTCTATATAAAAATATATAGGTATCATATAAAATACAGGAATAATAAATAATAGTATAGGAATATAGGAATTAATAGTTTGACAAGGATAAGTATTCTTTAAATATTTTATAAAATTTATCTGTGAATCCATATGATGTTGAACATTTTTTGAGAGTTTTGATTCAATTTTATTAGTAATAATCAGTCTTTTCAGATTTTCTATTTCTTCCCCGTTCAGTCCTGAAAGATTTTGCTTCTATGAATTGACCATTTCTTCTAGGTTTTCCAGTATGTTGGCATACAATTGTCATAGTAGTTGCTTATAATCCTTTGTATTTCTGTAATGTAGGTTATAACTTCTCATTCATTTCTGATTTTGAGTCCCCCCCCACCCTTTTCTTCCTTCTTCCCTTCCTTCCTCCTTTTCTTCCCTTCCTCTTCCTTCCTTCCTTTTGATGACTCCAGCTAAGGTTTATTTTGTTTATCTTTTCAAAGAACTAGCTTTTAGTTTCATTGATTGTTTTCTTTTGTAATCTCCATTTATTTCCACTCCAATTTTTATTATTTCCATTCTTTTTTTTTATCATTTGATCTCTTTTTTTTAAATTTTTTATAAACATAAAATGTATTTTTATCCCCGGCATACAGGTCTGTGAATCGCCAGGTTTACACATTTCACAGCACTCACCATAGCATACACCCTCCCCAATGTCCATAACCCCCCTCCGCCTCTCCCACCCCCACCTCCCCCAAGCAGCCCCCAGTTTGTTTTGTGCGATTAAGAGTCACTTATAGTTTGTCTCCCTCCCAATCCCATCTTGTTTCTTTTATTCTTCTCCTTCCCCCTAACCCCCCATGTTGCATCTCCACGTCCTCATATCAGGGAGATCATATGATAGTTGTCTTTCTCCGATGGACTTATTTCACTAAGCATGATACCTTCTAGTTCCATCCACGTTGTCGCAAATAGCAAGATTTCATTTCTTTTGATGGCTGCATAGTATTCCATTGTGTATATATACCACCTCTTCTTTATCCATTCATCTGTTGATGGACATCTAGGTTCTTTCCATAGTTTGGCTATTGTAGACATTGCTGCTATAAACATTCGGGTACACGTGCCCCTTCGGACCACTACATTTGTATCTTTAGGGTAAATACCCAGTAGTGCAATTGCTGGGTCATAGGGTAGTTCTATTTTCAACATTTTGAGGAACCTCCATGCTGTTTTCCAGAGTGGTTGCACCAGCTTGCATTCCCACCAACAGTGTAGGAGGGTTCCCCTTTCTCCACATCCTCGCCAGCATCTGTCATTTCCTGACTTAATTTTAGCCATTCGGACTGGTATCTTTGTGGTTTTGATTTGTATTTCCCTGATGCCGAGTGATGTGGAGCACTTTTTCATGTGTCTGTTGGCCATCTGGATGTCTTCTTTGCAGAACTGTCTGTTCATATCCTCTGCCCATTTCTTGATTGGATTGTTTGTTCTTTAGGTGTTGAGTTTGCTAAGTTCCTTATAGATTTTGGACACTAGCCCTTTATCTGATATGTCATTTGCAAATATCTTCTCCCATTCTGTCAGTTGTCTTTTGGTTTTGTTAACTGTTTCCTTTGCTGTGCAAAAGCTTTTGATCTTGATGAAATCCCAGTAGTTCATTTTTGCCCTTGCTTCTCTTGCCTTTGCCAATGTTCCTAGGAAGATGTTGCTGCGGCTGAGGTTGAAGAGGTTGCTGCCTGTGCTCTCCTCAAGGATTTTGATGGATTCCTTTCTCACATTGAGGTCCTTCATCCATTTTGAGTCTATTTTCGTGTATGATGTAAGGAAGTGGTCCAATTTCATTTTTCTGCATGTGGCTGTCCAATTTTCCCAGCACCATTTATTGAAGGGGCTGTCTTTCTTCCATTGTCGAAGATTAGTTGACCATAATATTTCCATTCTGATCTTTTCTTCCTTCTATTAACTTTGAGCTTTGATTTGTTTCTAGTTCCTTAAGGTTCAAGCGTAGATTGTTAATATTAACATTTTTCTTGTTTCTTAAAGTAGGCCTGTATCATTACAAATTGCCCTCTGAGAACTGCTTTTGTTGCATCTCTAAGATTTTGAACTACTGTTTCCATTTTCATTTGCTTTCAGGTAATTTTTATTTGCCTCTTTGCTTTCTTGGACCCATTGGTTGTTTAGCAGAATGTTTAGCCTTCACGTGTTTTTTCCCCCAGTATTTTTCTTGGAATTCTGGTTTCATAGTGCTGTTGTGGTCAGGAAAGATGCTTGATATGATTTCAACCTCTTGAAACTATTGAAACTTGTTTTGTGGCCTAACATGTCTATCCTGGAAAATCTTCCATGCACGCTTAAAAAGACCATGTATCATTTTTCAAATCAAATATTTGGTGCATATCTGTAATGTCACTGTTTTCTTACTGGTTTTTTTGTCTGGCTGATCTATCCATTGGTCTAAGTGGTGCGTTAAAGTTCTCTACTCTTATTGTATTACTGTGAATCTCTCTCTTTACATCTGTTAGTGTTTGCATATAAATTTAGATGCTCCTAGGTTGGATGCATATTTACAGTTGTTACATCTTCTAGTTGAGTTGGTCCCTTAAGCATTATGTAATGATCTTCTTCTCTTGCTATAGTCTGTTTTGTCTAATCTAAGTACTGCTATCTCATTTTTTTAATTTTTTACTTGCATTTGCATGGACTATTTTTCCATCCCTTCACTTTTAGTCTGTATGTTTAATACTGAAGTGAGTCTTTTTTAACAGCATACAGATTTTTTTTTTTTATCCTTTCATGTACCCTATGTCTTCTGATTAAATTTAAATGGATTTAATGCTTCAAAGTAATTCTAGGTAGCTATGTACCCTTTGGCCATTTGATAAATGTTTCCAGTTGTTTATATTGTCAATTGTTCTTTCTTCTGTAGCTCTCTTCTGATTTGATGCCTTTTTTTAAGTTATGCTTAATTCCTTTTTCTTTGTCTGTGTGTCTGTTATAGATTTTTAGTTTATGGTTAACATAAGATTAATAAATAATTTCTTATATTAAGTTGATTAGTTGGCTTTGAACATACTCTGTAAGACTGTATTTTACTCCTTGCCCCCTGCCATGTTTTATGTATGTATCATTATATTTTACATCTATTTTGTGTGCTCTTAACTAAATTTTGTAGATATAATTTATTTTACTACTCTTGTCTTTTAACCTTTATACTAGCTTTGTAAGTATTTGATGTACTACCTTTACTGTATGTTTACTTTTACCAGTGAAATTCTTTTCTTTCATAATTTTCCTCTACTTAATGGCCTTCCCCCCCCCCCCCCCCACTTAAAAGTAGTCCTTTTAATATATCTTGGAAAGCCAGTTTAGTGGTGATGAATGTCTTGGAAATTCATTCTCTTCCAACTCTGAATGATAACCTTGATGGGTAGAATATTTTTGGTTGTATGGCTTTTTCTTTCAGCACTTAGAATACATCATGCCACTTTTTTTTCTGGACTGCAAGGTTTCTGCTGAAAAATGAGTTGATAGCCTTTAGGGTTTCCACTGTATGTAAATAGTTGCTTTTCTCTTAGCTTTTAAGATACTCTATTAATTTTTGACTTTGTTTTGTGTCTTGGTATGGACGGCCTTATGTTCATATTGTTTGAAGTGGTGTGTTTACTGGAGCTAGATGTCTAATCCCTTCTCATGTTAGGGAAATTTTCACGTACTATTTCTTCAAATTTTTTGCCCCTTTCTTCTTTTTTCCTTCTTTTGGGATTCCATAATGCAAATATTAGTACACCTGATGTTGTTGCCGAGATCCCTTAATATATCCTCAATTTTAAACTTCCCTTTGCTTCTTGCTGTCCAGTTTGGGTTCTTTCCATTACCTTGTGTTCCATATCACTGATACTTCTTTTGTTTTTGTTTTGTTTTTTTGTTTGTTTGTTTTACATCTTCTAATCTGCTGTTGATACCCTCTGGCATATTTTTCATTTCAGTTATTGTATTCTTCAGCTCTGAATGGTTTTTATATGTTCTCTTTGTTGAAGTTTTTACTGAGTTAACTCATTCTCCTTTCAAGTCTAGTGAGTATCTTTATGACCATTACTTTGAACACTGTATCAGGTAGATAGCTTATTTCTGTTTCAATTAGGTATTTTTCTGAGATTTTTGTCTTTTGTTTGGAACATAATTTCATTTTGTCTGTGTCTCTCTGCTTCTATGCTTTATGGAAGTCAGCTACAATTTCTAGTCTTGAAGATAGTGGCCTTAGGTAGAAGGCATCCTATAAGGCCCTTCCTGCTGTGACTGGGTCACAACTGCTGTGCGAGTGCTGGTCCTGGCTGGAGCTGCTGCCAAGTGTGGTGAGTTGGTAGTTGCTTTTGGGAAAATGCCAGTACTGATTGCATTTAGGTGGAGTTAAGCCCCACTGAGTTGCAGATGTCCCAGAGTTAAGCCCTGCTAGTTGTTATGGGTGCTCACCTTCCTGGTACAGGTCCCCAGGGCTGGGGGTGCTCCATATGGGGCTTGATCCCTTTGTTCTCGTGGATGACCTTCATAACTATTCTATCCCTCCTGCTTATGCGTTCCCACTGTGTCTCTGTTTTTTTGTCATTTTCACTGTCACTTTCAGAGAGTTGAATTATATATGTCGTACCTTGATTAGTCTGTAACAAGTAAGCTCAGGATCCTCCCCCAATACCATTTTCCTGAAATCATTTTATAGAACTTTTTGATAATCCTTTTTATTTCAGTAGGAAAGGTGTTATTATTTGTTTCTACTTTCCTTTCTAATTTTATAAGTTTGAGAACTATTTTGTTTTTCTTAGTCTAACTGAAGGTTTCTCAGTTTTGCTGCTCTTTTCAAAGACTCAAGTTTGGTTTGACCTTTTCTTGTTTCTTTATTCTTTATCGTATTTATTTCTCTTCTGATCCTTCTAATTGCCTTCATTCTGTTGTCTTTGGGTTTAGATTGTTTTTCTCTTTCTAGCTCCTTAAGGCAAAAACTTAGGATAATGATTTGAGATTTATTTTGCTATGTAATTTTATAATTATATAGTTATATCATACTTTAAAAATCCTTCTGACATATCTCTGCTTTTAGTTGGAATGTTTAATGCATTTATCTTTAAAGAAATTACTGATAGGGCCTCCTGTCATTCTGCACTTTGTTTTCTATATGTGATAGGTATTTACTCAATTTTTCCATTACTACTTTGGGGTTTATATTAAATTTATAACAGTCTAGTTGGAATTAATAATAGCTTACATTCACCAGTATACAAGAACTGCTTCTGCTTCTCTGCAATTCTAGCCATTTGCTTTTATGAGATTATTGTCAAATTACATTTCATAAACTGTGTCAGATCTGTGTGTTCAGTTGAGTCCCTCTAGCAAATTTTTCAATTACGGTTTTTCAGTTTTAGAATTTGTATTTGACTCCTTTTATAATTTCTGTTTCTTAGTTGATATTTTCTATTTGATGATGCATTGTTCATTTGTTTCCTTTTGTTCCTTTGTCTGTGGTTTCCTGTAGCTCTTTGGGTACATTAAAGACTGTTAAAGTCTTTAGCAAGTTGAATTTCTGCTTTAAGGACAGTATTAACTTCTTTCCTGTTTCTTTGTGTGCTCCCCCGCCCCACAAACTGGTCATTCTAAATATTCCAATGTAACAACTGTGGAGATTGGATTCTGCTCTCTCTCTAAAATTAGTTTTGTTGCTTGTTGTAGTTATTTAGTGAATCTTCAAAACTGTTTTTATAAAAATTGTGTTCTTTGTCATGTGTGGTCTGTGAAGTCTGTGTTTCATTAATGGTCAGCTAGTGGTTTGACAGAGCTGTCCTTAAGTGCCTACAGATGAAAGAAAAAGAAACAGAAGAAACTAGTCCCCTGGGCTTTGCAGATTGACTCTGTTAGGTCACCCCATCAGTACTTATTCAGGGTGTTAACGGGCTGGTGTAAACATCAGCAAGAAGTAAAAGCTTAGGGTCTCCTCAGATCTTTTCTGAGGATGTATCCTGATCTGGGTTTTGGATGTGGCAGCTTTTCAAGCCTTTATTCCCCAAAGTCCTTCACTCTCCAGCTTTTCCTTTCATTCAGTCCTCAGCCATGTGTCTGTTGACTGTCATAACTGTTAACTCTAGCCTCAGGCAGGAGCATGTTCATTTCCTTATCAGTATTTTGGAGAAACACCCTCTGGAGCAACACCCCGAGAAACTTCTGAGTTAGGTTAAACAAAGGTAAAACCCCTTATTTGAATCCTCCCAGTAGCCCTCAGAGCAAAACAAACACTATTCCTTGGGAAAAGGAGTATTCTGCCTCCTGTAGAACCAGGTCCCCATACCAGTTACAGGCTACCATTTTTCAAGACCATTACTGACTAGGAAGGAGGATGGGGAAAGACTAAGATAAAATGCTATCAAGTTAGCCATCTGAATTTCAGTCACATTTTAAACTTTCATTTGATTTCTCTTACATCATCTTCAGACTTTGAACAATATTGGGTGACAGTTTCTGCCAGTCTTTCTAGTGTTTCTGTGGAGTGGATGGGTCCTTAGAGTTCTTCATTCTGCCATTTTCATTGCCTACATGCATGCATAATATTTTATGGAAACAGACACACCAATTGGATGAATGCGACCTGATTTTCCTATTATATTCTGAATGTGTGAGGCTTTACTAAAATTTTGTAAATACTTAGACTGCTATATGATAAAAACATTGCATATATATTTGGCATAATAGGTAAAAAATGGAGTATAGAAAAATTCATAAATACTTCTGAATTGTCTGAGGGAATTTAGGGGCTAGCATGAACATACTTGTACCCTTGTAGTGTGACTACCATGCTCACCCTTTCCCTACTATTAGAAAAATTATTAGTTTGACCCAGTACAGCTTCTTGCTAGAGTATGAAAAACCTCGTTTTAATATTTTAAACTGAACATTAAAGAGCTCTGAGGACCACTGTCTCCAAAAATCCATTCAAATGTTTTGTTGCTAGATGCTCTAGTTAATGTGTTTGTCTTTGTTACCAGTACTTCTTAAAACACACTGTTTACTGTCTTTGATCTCAAAATAATATGTCATGTCTTATTTAGAAATAACTACTCCCTTCATGTACCTTTAGGGAGGTTCTCCTAAATAGCAAGAAAGGGAATACTTGTCAAGCTCTATGGTTACAAGATATAATCTCCCCAAATCACCATGCTTGCTAAATTGTTAACTGACAAGGGATATTACTTTATATGCAAAAGAAAATTATAGTAAACGCACAACACTATTGGGCTTACTCATGTGAATATCTGATGCAAGGAACAGTATGCTGAGCAAAATGCAACATTTTATTCATTAGATGTTGTTAGAAATTACACTCCTTTGGATGGGATTTTATGTTAAGATTTTTCCTCTGTGTAGGAAAGCAGTTCTTTTTATTCTAACTGAAGACTGTTCAACATATAAATCAGTTTTTAAGGGAGCCTTCAATACAGTACATCTGGTTGAAAAGTGACATTGCAGGATACAGCATACCAGATAAGAATTAATTTTTCAATTTAATTTGTTTGGCAAAGGTAAAGATAGCCTATATTACATACATGATTTTCCATATGCTAAATTCTGAAGCGAAACTACATTTGAACCACTCTTTGTAGTTTTGCCCATAGCATTTCCAGTAACAACTTGTCTTGAGGCAGTTTATTTCCCTCTAGAATCACTTCCCTAATGTAACAACAGGCTATAGCAAAGTGACAGCTCTCTAGCTATAAAATGCTAAAAATTTTTTGTTGTTGTAGGCATATATTACTGAAAGGAAATTACATAATACAGGCTACAAAACTTTTACTAATCTGAAATAGAGAAGTTCTCCTTACCTTGGTCATTTTCTGACCTTGGTCATGATTGAACACTATATTAAAGTTTTATAGACAAATGTATATTGTTTAATAACAACTTTGAGCCTTAAGGGGACAAACAAAAATAATTATAATAAACATGTGTTTACATGTAAAGTTTGGTCTCAGATTCCAATTGTAATGCCTGTTCTGAATGAATTTTAGAAAATGTAAAAATACTCAATGGATTTACATTTACAGGTCAAGTGCTACCTAGGGATAGGCATTAAACAAATGATCATGATAACTTAATGTTTTCCATAAATGCCATTCCAGTACTAAATTTATCACACTTTGAACAGGAACTAGGGAACTTAATGTGCTTTTTAATAACAGATTTGGGAATATGTGGTAAGGTGAACAGAGTTCTGAATTATTATACAATTTTCACTGAATATCCTATTTTGACAAGATAACTTATTTCTAGCACACATACTGCCCTGGAACTTAGCTTCATAAGCCCCTGTAGGATTTTTATATTTCCCATTCTTTATTGAATTTCATAAAGCTATGAAATAAATAAATTTAGTAGATGTGCACTTGGTTCCTATTGGAGACTGTACACCTGAAACTCCTAAGTTTTCCATGTTCTATTATTTAGATCTTAATCAAAATTAGATAACAAAACCTTTGTTTTTCCTTTTTCTTTTTAAAAAGTTTACTGAACTGTGTTTTTAAATTCTTCCTTAGCACCAAAGAAAATAAAAATTCAGATTTGAGAGTTCGAAAAGCCCAGTTTATAAGCCCTATTTTTCTATTTTTTCTGGTTTTCAGCTTCTAATACTTCTGTAAGTCAGAAAATATTTTTAAATCCTGTCTAATTTACAGGGTTGTTGTAAAGAAAATAACATATGCAAAAGTGCTTTATAAACTAAAAGAGGATATACAAACATAGTAATGGTTAGACTCCAATATTTGGTTTTCAAAAAAGCTTCACTGAGTCACTCATATATAGAATAATTTTTATCTGGATTCAGGGAATGAAGTTTTGATGGCAAACTTCTTCCATATAATATATGGGGAAAATGGCCATCAAGGTTAGTTTTGCAGTAACAAGTCTGGATTCCTGGGTGACCCTTCTAAATTTAGAGAGGAAATTAATTTCTAGTTCTGGTGTGTTGCTTCCATCACCTAATACCTTCAAGCTTACTGATTTAGACCTGTTCGTTTTTAAAATTTACGTCCTGGAAAAAAAACCCTCCATTTCCCAGGTTAAGCTTCTAAGTTGGAGGCACTATTCATCCAGCTCCCTGCCTCTAATTGTAATTAATAAGAATGAAACATTTGTAACCATACACACATCCTTTATACTGAGATGACAATGAATATATTTTCTCAGTATGTGACATATTTTCATGCATATACCTTATCTCTGTACAACCTTAAGGATTCTTTAACATATATTTCATAGTTTTCCCTTACTAACATTGTGGTTTTCTTTACTAATGAGTGAACAGTTCTAACACATGAATTCATAATTACATTGTCATTTATTTCAGTCCTACAGCATACACTGAATATAATATGCTTGAAAACACTTCAGTATTTCTTGTTCTTTCCAGTGCTAATATGAATCTTAACTATCCACTTCTATAAATTAAATTGGCTAGGAAAACACATTTCAAAAATTGTACAAGAATAAGCTAGAATTATCACAATCAACGTGGATATGAACTCAAGAATTCAAACTATATCTCAGGAACACTTTATCTTCATGGTAAACATTCACTTTATGCAAATCCCACTTGGCTTCATTTAATTAAAAAGCTGAAAAAGAAAGAAAATTATATGCTGAAAACAGGGAAAACACAATGTGCTTTTTATTCATTCTAAAATAGTACATGTAAATAGATACAATAAAAATGTCATAATTATATTCACCTCATTCTAATTTTTTATCAGGGCAATTTCTCTGAACTAGTTCCTGAGATGGGGACAAAACTTAAGGTCGTTAAGGCGAGGGGTGGGAGAGGATGCTGATAAGAACTCGAACTAGCAGTGTTTAAGTTTGGGTAAAATACCCCATTTCTTTCTGTGAGCCACTTTCATTGCTGCTTAGAACAGTAGTTTAACCAGTGTTTAAATTGGCAATGTAAGTAAGAGGAACAAAAAGTATGAATTAAAACAAAGATTTGAATTGGGTCATTTCAATGTCCTAAAAAAAAAACAAAACACAACTTTCTTCTCTTCAACCTGTAATTCATTCACTTACATAAAATAACTAAACACTTGATGTTTTTAAGTGAAATTTATAACTGAAATATATTGTACAGCCAAAAAGAATGTATATATGAATCATGAGTCTCATCAGATTCTGAGTACATAAATATCTGTACATAAATGCTTGTACAGACAGAAATAAAAGGGAGCTATTTTTCTTAACTTCCCTAAGCAAAGTTTTAATCTATGAACAGAAATATAAGTTGTGAGAAGGTAAGTCAATTTAAATAACATTAACTAAGTTTCTGCTTGATATTTGTACCTTTTTCTAACATGTGGCAAGGTTTTTTGTTTTTTTTTTTTGTTTTTTTTCTTTTTTTGGTCCTGACAATATAACTTTGCAGGGTGACCAGAGACAAATCATATTTTAACAAAATATTAAAATAAAAACAAAAATAATTGTTGCTACAATTAGAAAGCCATGTAGTTGGAAAACCGTTAAATTCTTAAGGTTAATATAATATCTGGATGTTTAAATCTTAATATCCTAGGAATATATTTCTTTGTCTTTCTGAACCTCGGTTTCCTCATTAGTGAAAAGAATGTTTGGCTGATATCCAAAGTTCTTTATAGTGCCCATATTTTATCAACCTAATGACCTTGTGATGCTATGTGCTAAAAGTAAACACATATTTAAAAAATACTTAAAATGGTATATAACAAAAATATAATAAATGTAATATAGTATAATATAACTTATAAAATAAAAAGGCTTTCAATCTGAAATAATTACTCCATTTCTGAGAAATTATTAAAGGCTAGAAATCGTGTGCTGATCCCTCAATGCAACAAGACCTTGCTTTTATTTTTCAAAATAACTAGTTATGACTGAGGCCTGAAGAAGAGTGTCAGTGGGGAAACTTCCTTAGAGCAGTAAGCAGTGGCTGCTGTTCAATCCACATAATCCCTAACACTGATGGCAGTGCACAGAGATGTGTCCTTTATAGATGAACTCTTTGGCATTTTCTGTCTTTAATTTTAAACTTCCCCTAAAGATTAAAGCTAACTTAAGAATGAGAGTTAATGATAAAAAGAAAACTTGGTCATAAAATACTTAAAACTTAAAGTTGAAAAAATTATGACTTAAGGAAACTGAGAACTTACAGGGTTTATTTATTTTTTAAATAACTGGTCTAAACCTTTCTAGCTGTGTGCATTAAAGATCACCTTTTATCATTGCTAAAGCTATTATACTATAAAAGCAAAAACAGTAATATGACCCTTATGATCATTTTATACTTCCTAACTTTTTGGATCTAAAAAGTCAAAAAGATTCTGTGATTTTTAGATAAAATCTAAAAATAAAATAAAATAAACAAAAGGATCTCTATACCTTATTAAGGTAAACTAAGAATCCTTAGTTACTGCACTATTGGTTCACACTAGGAATTTTTCCCAAACTATAATATTTATTTTTTTAAAAAGCTTGTTAAAACTATCTTTTGTTTACATTGTATTATGCAATGACAAATACATACTTTATCTTGAAAGGATTCTATTGTCTTACAATAAAGGTAAGTTTAACAGACTACTTCCTGTTTTTTATATTTAAAACCTCTTTCATAAAAAGTTATAAACTTTACAAGTGTTCATTCAAGACACTGGAAAGATCGAAGTGTGTCAAAAATGTTTTGTTAAAATCTTTCTTAGAAAAGCATAAAATATTCTCTAGGTAATCATTCAGTATTAATATTAAACATCCAAGGTATATTCCAATTTGAATGTTTTATATGGATTTCATCATTTGAGATTAGTCCCTCATTCCTATCTGTCAGGTTCTGATATGATTTTTTCTTTTCTAGTAATTTTGATGTATAATGTAACAGTTCTCCTCTATCTGTGTTTCTAATAGTGCTTGGATAGTATCTTTCCTAGGAATGCTTATTGTAAAAATGTACAGAAATACTTTTATAACATAAAAACTGTTGAATACCAAAAACCAAATATACTCCTCTTACTTGGAATGTATTTTTCAGTATCGTGGTTGGGTTCCTCAGAGAGGGAGCAGCTGCCTTCGGTACCACCATCAATCTCTGTCTGAACTCCCTTTTACCCTTTCACGAATGATTCTCTTCACAGGTCATGGTAGTATGTGCATACGTAACACTGACTGCTGTAGCTAGCTTACTTTGAAGTGAATGCATGTATGGTCAACTGACGCAAGTAGCGACAGAAGATGGAGGCTACATGGCAAGTCTAGAGAATTGTACACAGAAAGATTAGAGAGCAGACTAGAACCAGCATGAATATTCCCCAGAAACTCCCCCTTTTGCTAGCTTGAAGGGATGAAATTATTCCCTTCTGGTCTACGTAATTTGATTATTGCTTAAAGTACATCAGGGATGCAGAGGGGCATTGTGTAGACAAAGAAGGAAGGGGATAGAGATCTCCAAAAACTTCCAAGTTTGGTTCTTTTCTAATTATTCCCTCATACTTACAAACATTCAGGATTTACTTAAAAATGCAGTCCTTGACTTGCAGAGAAGTGACATTCTAAAAGTTTGTAACAAGGTTATTATTTGAAGTACCAAATAATTTTTCTAGAGAAACATTATTTAAAATGTAGTTGTTGAGCCAAAAAAAAGTCTGTCTCAATCACTATTCAGCAAAGATTTACTGCCCATCTATTCTGTACAAGAATATTGTGTTTAGAAGGGCGCTGTAAGATATGAAATGACTGAAAGTCATGGCCATTAGGTTTTTTCCCTAGAGGAGAGTAGACCTGGACACAATTAAGTATAACACAGACATATCTGATGTGATGACAAGTCCAAGTGTTAGAGTTTTGTTTGCTTGTGTTTCAGTTCCTCTGACTTTGAAAACAAGTTAAAGGAAGGGATAGTAGCCTAGGCTACGGGAGTTAAGTGCCAAAGAATAAAAATAACATTGTGTTATGTTCAGTATGGGAGTATGTTCAGTATGAGGAGCCCATACACTTTCTGTTAAAGGCCAGGAAGTATATAAAAACTGTGGGCTGTAAATCTCTGTTGAAACCACTCAACTAAGCTGTTGTGGAATGGGAAAAGACCTCTGGATTTGGTCACTGTGTGGTCACTGGAGACTCATATTATATGTAAAGCAAGTTTATTCCTTTTTTCTTCCTGTGAAAAATCTAAACAGGTATGAAGTAGTGGCTTGCATTTTGTTTTTATTTATCTTAATTATCTGTTGTTGGTGTTTAAAAAAAAAAAAGATGCATACACAGTGCTCTTAAATGAATGCTATCCAACTGGGAGCTGGTTAAATTCTCTGAGCTCCTCAGATGGACATAATTTTCTTGTGTACTATACTTCCTATTCTCAAACTGGGGAAGAGTCGGGAACACCTAAAGGTGACATGCCACTCTGTCTTACAGAAATCATTTATGTGATTAAAGGGCAGTTGCTCAGATTTCATTTTGGTATTGAAAAGAAATTGGAAGGGAGGAAAAGCCTTGCTGCTTTACTCAGAGCACAGATCATCCGCTAGTTGAATTGTTCAGTTGGCCTTGCACCTAGTAGAACCCAATGATTCACTGTTCTTAGGGCTTTCTTAACCTTTACTTTATATTCATAAGTGTTCTAAGGGGATGCAAGAGAAAAGTACATTATGGCTGTTAGCCAGTCATCTTTAGCCTGCTTCTCGGCTTTGTAATAGAAGAATACTGAACCCAGAAAAATCTTCAAATCTGAACTCAACAATCCCCAAAAAAGTCTCTGTCAAGTCTCATTACTGCTAAGGCCACTTCTCTACACAGCCTAAACTAAGAGACTTAGTCATAGCTTTCATAGCATGGTTATTAATAATGAGACATAATCAGGAAGGTAGATACTATGTCTGGGGGAAAAAAGAATAAAGCTAGTGTGTGGAATAAGGTTGGGAGACAGATGAAGATCAGAAAAAAGTCTTTTAGATCACAGGAGCTGCCTATGCAGGGTTTCTGCATAGAGTAAGTTTGCACAGAGTAAATGGTTCCTGTCAGAGTAAGGAAGTTGAATTATCAAGACGGAACTCACCCTCTAGAGCCATTTTGTGTATGTTTGTTCAGACTATGTATTGTGAAGCTGGAGGGGTTGGAATGAGCAGTACAGAATGTAAAAGAAAAACAAAAAACTGAATTTTCTACAGAAATTATTTTATATAGATTCCTAGTATCTATTTCTAATATTACCAAATGCTGATTAAAAAAATCTTGGTACATACTTAAAAAAACATGCATTTTGTTTTATTATCTTAGGAATTAAAATTTATACTGTTTGTTAGTGGAAAGAGAGATGTGACTACATTTGTCCTAGGCAGAATGAAATGTATTTCTGTCATTTGTTTTAGTTCTGCTTTCCTAAACTTTTCCTAACTTCTTCCTAAAGTAGTAAGAGGGACGTAACTAAATGAAATTATACTTTGTTTGGAGTGGAGTGCATATGCATATATGGGAGTATTTGACAAACCTACTATTTGTCAAATGGTTAATCCATGGGTCAAAGTCTGTTGCAGACATCTGTATCTGAGGTCTTCTCTCTAAAGCAATGTACAACAGCCTAAGATTGGAATATAGGGTCTCACAGTTAAAAGTTATCTTACATCTATAAAACAGCAGTTTGCTATAACTTGTTTATGTATGAGAGAAATATTATGGTCTTTATTTGAAAGATGAGGAAAACTGAGGCTCAGAGAAGATTAAAAGACTTGCCTGAGGTTATAGTTTTAAAGTGCCATGGTCCAAATCACATCTTCTCACTCAAAGTCCAGATCACTTTCCAATACACCACAGTGAAATACAACAATATGGAAAAAATAGTCCTTAAGATTCAATTTCCATTTGCAAAATATTATTACAAGATTTAGCACTGTATTCCTTATCTAGATAAGATAGGGGCCAGACAAAGGTGCCTTTAGAGCATTCCAGCTCTTCTCCGAATCCTCTCTAAATCTTCGGTCCTTTATGTCATTCTTCAAAGCTGGAACTCAGCAGGAGAAAGACAATCCCAGTGAAATTCTTATCAGTGATATGTATTGTGGGTTGATCACCACGTCATTTCAATATTATTTTTCTATTTGTATAACTCAAGATTATATTTAATATTTTCTCTACAGATGAAAGATCTACATGTAAGATACAGAAATGAATGTGAGATTGCTATACTGTATAGCCTGGGATTTTTTTGCCTTGCTATACTTGTCCACTACCATACTTTCCTCAAAATTCATATAAATGTCTTTCATTTCTGTTATTCTGTACTTTCCATTACTGAATGTCCATTTTTTTGTTATTCATTATTTCTCAAAATAGCCAAGGACATCAGGAATTAAAAGTAATTTTTAAAAAGACAATAGAAGATAGTTTCTATGTCCATTATAAGCTTAATAAATATATTTTTATTATTTGATGCCAGCCAGCTAAGAATCAATCTGAATTTGCAATAAGTATCTTTATAGCTCAGGTTTCTCGAATAATTATCTTTCCACACAGCACACATCCCTTTAGGTGTGTGGAATAACCTAACAACTCCAAGAGGTGTCATTTGATGTGAATTCCATCTTCTGGAGTTGTACAATGTGGCAAACCAGTACTCTTCTTGTCACTGTTTCTATCTTAATGGTTCCTGTTGCATTTAGATAATACATAAAAAATGTTTTTGAGTTAAATAGTCAATTAATATGATGAGCACCTACTATGCGCACAGCACTTTGGAGATACAAAAAGGTATTTAAGACTCTTCTCTAAAATATCTCATGATATTACAGGATGAAAATGACTTTAATACATAAAACAGTAATATATGAATACTTAATGAAGAATGTAATGAAATAAAGTGCTGAACAAAAACATAGTAAGATGAAGTAAGATGTTAAAGTTGAAGGGCTTGTATAGGTTAAGGAGCAGGTGAAGTAAATATTTTATTGAGAACCCCACTACATTTTAGGCATTACAAAGTGATCATATAATTTATAACCACAGAAGATGATAGGTGTTATACCAACTACAAATGAAGAAAAAAGCTCAACAAAGTTAAATATTTGGCAAAAGAAAGAAAAATAACTTGAGACAAACCTAACTGAGCCTGTCTCCAACTCCATGAAAAACTAAAATATGATTTTTGAAGTGAAGAAAAATGAGACCCAGAACTTAAGTAACTAACTCCAAGCCCCAAAGTTAGCAGAGAGGATCTGAGATTCAAACTCAGATTTGTTTGACTGCAGAGCTAGAGCTATTAATTTAAAAATTATATATTGAACTCAGCTCTTCTTATTGTAAATATTATTTTCCATTCTGCTACTCTATCTTGCTAAGACAACTAAAGAGTTTTATAAATAGGAAGCAAAGTGATTGAATTAATAGAGAATGTTTCATGTTTTGTTTTTTAACTAAAGTAGAAGTACTTTTATAGAAATTTTTTGAATTTTTGTAGGTCAAAGTGCATCAGTGGGAAAAAATGGGATATTACCTGTAAGTAAAGACTATCAAGTATTGCTACTAGCTCTTTGCTTTTCTCTGAAAATGGGATGAGCCTAAAGTTAATCTTTACTTAATACACAAAATGAACGCAGTGCTACCACTGAAATAAAATTCTTTGAATTATGGCTCAGATGGTAATTAGACCAAACTCTTAATAATCTTGATATTTCACTAGTAGTTTCAAGGGACTCAGGAGCCCAATTACATTCATCAAAAGGTTCAGGGACAATCTGTTCTTCGCTAAACTGAATCATGCAAATATAAAAGTTACTTAATCTTCAGTGTAAAGAAAATCCTACTTAGTAAATGAAATATAAATGTGTTTGAAATATTTATATCTATCTGAATTAATGACAGTAAGCATCTAACATTTATTGAGTAATTAATACTATGTGTTATTTACCACATACTTGGCAATGTGTTAAGTAATTTACATTCACTCTCATGTACTTCTTACAACAGTCAAATGAAGTATGTATCTTTTTTTTCACTTAGTAATGAGAAAACCAGTATTTAGAAGAATTAAATAACTTGTCCAAGGTCACAGAGTAACAGATCAGGGTTTTTTTGTTTTGTTTTTTTGTTTTTGTTGTTGTTGTTGTTTTAAGATCGGGAATTTAAATCCAGCAAGTTTGCTTATTGAAACCTAACTTTTTAGGTTTGATTGAATTTGGGAGAATTCAGTGATGGCGTGAAACCTATTGATATTGTAGGAAAAGCCCCCTTAAGACTAAGATTTAAGGAAAGAGGATAAACACTTCAAGCAGACATTTGTTTCTTTCAACAGTTATAAAGATCAACAAAAATAATAGTGTGAAGTGCTGAGAAAAACATAATGAACATAAATGTTTAAGGTTTTGTGAGGCTTAAGATTAAAAAGAAAAATAAAATGCATAAAGATCACTACCCAGAAGAAATTGAAGGTTGTAGATTAAACAGAATTCAAAATTATGAGGAATAAAAAATTAGCACTATATCCAGGATTACCTTTAAACTATCAATAGTATTTCTTGATACAAAAGTTAAAATTCACAGAAATTTAAAAGGAAGAAATCGACGGCCACAGGGGGCTTAAGGCATTATACCCAAGAAAGTACTTTAGCATTGGAGTTGAAGTCCCTGGTGACAGGTGATTTTTAAATTAGTATATGATATTGTGTTCAAATGTGCATCTTCACTATGGGATAGCTCAACGGTTTTATCCAAAGTATGGGTATTATCTAAAGTAGGCAGAAGTGGGAAGTTTTTTCAGTCTTTTTAAAGGAAAAAGACTGTCCTTGTTTGTCCTGGGAGTTCATCTCGAAGTCAAAGATATGGTCTTGGATGAGAAACTATTCTTGCCTTTTGCAAGTCTACTTCAGTGTATTTCTGCTGCAAATGATTGCATTAACTTAGCTCTTGGTCCCCAGGGTTAATAGTAGGGCTTGACTCTCTGCGAAGACGGATAACCACAAATGTCTTGTCAGAAGTACTTAGGACAGCACATGCCTTCTGGAATGTTTCGCATGTTTTCCCTTTCCTATAATGATGGTGTCCTGTATATCATTCTCTTATTCCTTACAAAGTGCTTTTATTTGAGAGGAGCAAGGCTGGTATTTTCTTTTTTAGGCAGACACTCTAATGCTTGTGCCACAGAAACACACTTCTGGGAGTGCAAGTTGTTTGAAAATGTGGTGCTATGTTATGCTCATAACTGACCTGGCTTCTCATGCAGAATAATCCCATGGGAAGAGAGAGCTTTTTCTTTAACATCTTACATTTCCACTTCTCAGAATTATTTCTCTCTCCCACTCTTTATTACTTCTCTCATTCTTGCTTGTGCTATCATCTTTACTTTTTCTCCAGTGAACTAGTTGTACAGATGTATATTTTCCCCCTACGCTGTTAGGTTTTTAGGATTTAGCTCAGGAGATAGCCAAATCTCTGGCATGTAATCTCTGCAGACCTTTAAGCAACACTTGGTTTTGATGTTTATCATCTATTTATTAACACATTAAAGATAAATGATGAAAATTTCTGAGAAAAAAATTAAAGATAATTCAAAAGGCAAATGATGCAGTGCAGCAATAATCATAAAAAAAAAAAAAGCAGGATCTACCATAACCAAGGGAACTTGAGCGTAAATCCATGTGCTAGACTAATTAAGGTAGGAAACTTGTCAAATGTAAAATTGGTATTTTGGAGGGTACATACTGATATTCTATACTATATTTTTTAGTTCTGAGAGATGCATATATGTAAATGTCATGGGAGGAAACATATATCCTATATAAACCTGAGGAAGCCAAAGAATTTGAATGTGAGTGATCAGATGGACAGACAAAACAAGAGAAAAAGAAATTTGATGAATTCCAGAAAGCTAAAACCCACTGTATTATATGTACATATATAATACATATGTGATATGTATCTCTAAAATGAGGTTCTACTGTCTATAAGGCCGTTTGCCTCATAGGTCCTTTGCAAAGTCTGAGCCAAACGCATGGCAGGTGCTCAAAGACTTGTTTAACTGAGTTAAAAATCACTTGGCAAATGAGTTAGCTACTTGATATTAGCCTTTAAATATACATTAACCAATGAAGTAGTTTATTAGTTAAAAATAAAAACATTCACATTAGTATAATGATATTACCTATAAGGATAGCCATGGTATTTGGAACGAAATATTGAAAGTAGAAAACTGAAGAAGAAGACCACCAGGCCTAATCCCACTAGGCAAATTACTAGAAAGAGACAAAAAATGCCATTAATGTCTAAACACATGGAACCAAAATGCATATGTTTTTTAAATGCATTCAATTAATAACAGTATACTTACATTTTAATAGTTCATGGCACATACAGGCACAACAAACCAGATAATCCAAAATACAATGTATTCATTATTTTCCACATTCTTCTCAATGAAAATGTACTATTTGGGGTATGAAAACAACAAAAGTGACTGATCTAAGTCTTCTGGTGCTTTTCTTCTCTTACAGAGTTCCTATAAGTACTAAAATGCCTCAGGGATCAAAACAAAACAAAATATGTGATAAACCACAAACAAGATTATCAGCCCCTGCCTTATAAAGCATTGGCTATATTAGCATAGACATTTGCATTGTTAGAATACTATACAGAATTTTATTCTTTTCAGATGCCATGCAATATTTACTAAGAAATGTCATTTTAGATTATTGGCTAGATTATTGCTTCAGTAAAAGTCTGTTACTTAGAAATAGTCATCCTAGTGTACAAAAAGCTGGAATAAAACCTTCAGGATTGAAGTAATAGGGATTCTGGAGAGCCCAAAGTGGGGGGAAATCCCCCCACAGAGTAGATACTTTTGTCAAAGTGCTATTATTTCTTTTAACAAACGAAGAAACTTTTAACAAATGGCATATTAGAGTAGAATGTGCTGTGGTCTAGGTTTTCAGTATCCCTGTATCCCAGGCAAGGTAACAAGAGTGAAAATACTTTTTGTCTTCTTTTCCTTTTTGTTATGGTTCGGAAGATTTTACTCTAAAGTCAAAGAGTAATAAATATTTGTAATACAAAACAATGGAAATATGTAGGCAAATATATAGAGTAGTAAACAAGATTTATTACTATTAGTAAAATACATGCTTCTAAAGTTAAAATGCTTAAAAATCTGAGCCAATTAAATGCAGGTCTGTTTGGAATAAAGAAAAACATGAATTTAAAGAAATTGAAATGGACAAATCTATGCCATAAATAAATAGAAAATAGAGTTAATTTTAAGAAATCTAAGCATTTAAGAATAAAACACTTGTACAATACTTATATCCTTTCATTAGTTTCAGACAATTCTTATAAAAATACTGAAAATATCTGAAATAATTAGAGAAAAGAAATGAAACACACTAAGGCACAGGACACAAGGAAGAGTTAGCAGTTCAATATACTTCCATAATTATGAAAGACATTAAAAAAAATCCTTCTAGCAGGTCTGAGACGAAGTTTAATTACAATCCTGGAAATCAAGGAGTGGGTAAGTTCTGACACTGTCAAAAAATGGTCTAGAAATCTGTCAGTTTTCTTTCAACTGTGTAGGATTATCATTCTTTCAGTTTTGAGTATAAATTGCTGAAAGTCCTAAGAGCTTAACAACATTCAACTGTAGCCTCTGTGATATTCCATTTCAGACAAAGTTCATGCAGTTGAACTTCAAATTAATATTGGCAGAAAATAAAGTAAAAACGTAGGTTGCTGAACATCCCAAAATGAAGAACACCTTTTTAAAAATGTGTAAACTATCCAAGTGTGACAGACACTGGGCACTAGATACAACAATAATAGCATCCCTTCTTACAACAATCTTACTAAACCTAGAACTGATTACCTAATGCTTTATTTTACACCTTACCACATCTGGTATTTTAATCAAATGCTCATTCTTTCCTTTCTTTGTTTTAAATTTTCAGAAGCTTTTAGTTTCTTTGCCACTTTGGTTGTGCTCAATGGAAAATGAAGCTCAAAGTACATGATCAAGTGAAACAATATATTTACTCGATTCTGTGCAGTGGAACAAAACAGTGCTACTCAACTCCTTGCATATAGGGAGGGGAGCAGTGGAACTGAGTGAGTAGTAGTGAGGAGTTAGTAATTACTGAATGAACCACTGCAGCCCATTTAAGTAACATACTTGTAAGAAAATGCTATGATACAGAATCATTCTGATCTGAGAAATAATAATCACAGTAGTTGTATTATATGTCAAAAAGGAGTAACTGTAAAATATATTTCCCATGTCTCTCTTTCTCTCACACTACACATGAATAAATAATTTGACAATGCTGAGTGTAGGAGTGATATGTAGGGAAATATCTACCAAGAGGGAAGCTGGAAGTAGTGATTTTGTAAACTCAGTATCACAAATGTTATAAAAAATTTGTGTATTTATTACTATTACTTAGCTTAATAAGACAGGATATATAATAAATAATCACATAAGAAATGTCTTCATTAACATTGTCAATTCCAAGAACATTACATTGTTTGTTCAAAAGATGTATCACAAAATGATATTCTGCACAATGCTTAACTAAAAGTAATGCATTAGATTCTTTTGCAGTTTCTTTACAATGGTGTATAGATACCATCATGGGAAAACAAAGGACAGACTAAATTGTATACTATATTCAAAATATTTTAACACTTAAGAGAACTATTTAGAAATCCTTATGATTATTTATATACATGTCACCATAGCTAATACCTCCAAGAAGAAAATAAATCTGGATTTTTATTTTATTTTTTAAAGATTTTATTTGACAGAGATCACAAGTAGGCAGAGAGGCAGGCAGAGAAAGAGGAAGGGAAGCAGGCTCCCCGCTGAGCAGAGAGCCTGATGCAGGGCTTGATTCCAGGACCCTGAGATCATGACCTGAGCCGAAGGCAGAGGCTTAACCCACTGAGCCACCCAGGCACCCCTGGATTTTTATTTTAAACTTCTTAATAAATTGTCTTTCTCAGATAACTGTGCTGTTCACACATAAATTCCAAGTTTAAAAAGTTTCCAGAAATGCTAAGCATACTGGGAAAAATTTTAATTATGGGTTTAATTATAAAATTACATAGGAACTTGATAATTAAAAAAAAGTTTTGTGGCAGGAAATTTAATGCCCTGTCTTTGTTCCTAACCTATGCTCCTAAGGGTAAATTTTTCTCCCATGTTCTTCCCTTGCCTTGTCAAAATCTAATAGTTCATACAAATGAATTATTTTTTCTACAACCCCCCTGAAAGGAATAGTTCCATCAAAGGCTAAAACGTAGATAACTTGCTTAGAAACACAATGCTTAGAAAACACAAGGCACCTGGGTGGCTCAGTCCCTTAAACATCTACCTTTGGCTCAGGTCATGATCCTGGAGTCCCAGGATGGAGTCTCACATCTGTCTTCTCCCCCAACCAGAGGTGGGGAGTTGCTGCTCCTTCTAACCTTTCCCACTCTGCTGCTTTCTCTCTCAAACAAATAAAATCTTAAAAAGAAATCTTAATCTTTCTAAAAGAAATCTTAAGATCTTAAAAAAAAAAAAAACATAATGCTGGAAATCTGTGGACTTGTAGATCTTGGAATACCACTGGAAAAGGCAGAGAGCCCGGAAAAGGCACGATCAAAAGATAACTTTTAAATGCTGATTAAAAGAAATTTGGAAGTAATCGGAAGGTATTCTATTTCAATGTTTTGTACACTGAAAACTGTGAGTCCTTGAATGTATACCTGATTGTTGTATCATAAGGAACATAGCATTTGCCAATAAAATCTCTGAAGACTCTGACCACAGAATTATGTGTCTCCCTGTAGTGTGGACGTTACTATGGAGAATACAGCTTCAGTAGACACGGGTCAGAGCAGCCCTGACAAGGGCTGACAGCTTGCCTTTATGTGCAATTCCACCAATCCCATTTTGGAAGAAATATATTTTAAATATTTGTATACCCACATCCAAGAACTAGAAAAAAGTAAAATAAACTGCAGCTTTCTCATATCAGAACATTTCTTTAGAAATTTATTAAGGACTTTTATATATTTCCCATTTTACTTAAATGAATCTTAAGATTAAAACAAAACTACAAAAATAGCAACACACACTTACTCCGTCTTTTTCCAACATCTCCCTTGGATGTTGCTGCTTCATTTAGAAGAACCATCCCCATGGTGATAGCAGCATCTATAGTAGTTGTCAAGGAAACAGCAGAAATACATGCGAATAAAATCTATTAATTTTTCTGGATCTGAACACCATGTGTTCTGTTCTGGAATGGGAACGTTACAACTGCATACAGGACTAGGTATGATTTAACTCTATCCACCTAACACAAAATGACCATTCTTCGTGTGTTTGACTATGGATTAGTTTTAAAAATAAGTAACTTGAAACAGATTTTTTTATTTCTTTTCAGCATAACAGAATTCAGTGTTTTTGCACCACACCCAGTGCTCCATGCAATACGTGCCCTCCATAATACCCACCACCAGGTTCACCCAACCTCCCACCCTCCCACCCTCCGCTCCTTCAGAATCCTCAGATTGTTTTTCAGAGTCCATAGTCTCTCATGGTTCACCTCCCCTTCCAATTTCCCTCAACTCCCTTCTCCTCTCCATCTCCCCATGTTCTCCATGTTATTTGTTATGCTTCACAAATAAGTGAAACCATATGATAATTGACTCTCTCTGCTTGACTTATTTCACTCAGCATAATCTCTTCCATCCCGTCCATGTTGCTACAAAAGTTGGGTATTTATCCTTTCTGATGGAGGCATAATACTCCATAGTGTATATGGATCACATCTTCCTTATCCACTTGTCCGCTGAAGGGCATCTTGGTTCCTTCCACAGTTTGGCAACCGTGGCCATTGCTGCTATAAACATTGGGGTACAGATGGCCCTTCTTTTCACTACATCTGTATCTTTGGGGTAAATACCCAGTAGTGCAATTGCAGGGTCATAGGGAAGCTCTATTTTTAATTTCTTTCTTTTTTTTTTTTTAAGATTTTATTTATTTATTTGATAGAGATCACAAGTAGACAGAGAGGCAGGCAGAGAGAGAGAGAGGGAAGCAGGCTCCCTGCTGAGCAGAGAGCCCAATGCGGGACTCGATCCCAGGACCCCGAGATCATGACCTGAGCTGAAGGCAGTGGCTTAACCCACTGAGCCACCCAGGCGCCCCTCTATTTTTAATTTCTTAAGGAATCTCCACACTGTACTCCAAAGTGGCTGCACCAACAGTGCAAGAGGGTTCCCCTTTCTCCACCTCCTCTCCAACACACGTTGTTTCCTGTCTAACTCTAAATGTTAAGTTCCAGGACTCATTTTCTTAGCACTTAGGAATTAAATGGATTTCCAAAATCAGTTACACCATTTCACATTATTGATGGAAGATATGTACTAGTTATAGTCACAGGGACAAATTTCATCAACAATCAGAGAAAATAAAAATATATTTACTATGATTTTTTCCCCAGGGCTTGTGTGTATAGCTTTCCTTTTCTTGGCTTCTATTTCATGTGTTTCATAGATTACCTTGTTTAAAGAAATATTAAGGTCCAGTACTGTGTCACTTGGAAGTTTTTGTTACCAATTACAAGTCTTAAAAAAGCAACAAACGCATTGTGATAAAATGCGCTCACAAATTTAGTAGGATTTTAAGACTAAACACAAAAATTCTGTCATGTCTGCTTGCAGCAGGATGAATATATTCATACCACACTGAAAGATGGCAGAGATTAGAAAATGATAGGAGATTTCACTTTTTTTTTTTTTAAATATTTTATTTATTTATTTGACAGAGATCACAGAGAGGCAGGCAGAGAAGAGGGGGAAGCAGGTTCCCTGCTGAGCAGAGAGCCAGATGCGGGGCTCCATCTCAGGATCCTGGGATCATGACCTGAGCCGAAGGCAGAGGCTTAACCCACTGAGCCACCCAGGCGCCCCAAGATTTCACTTTTTTAAGAACATTTTTGGTCATGTTATTAAAATAGGTTTGACAAGGACTAATGTTAAGATTTAAGAACTCGTCAATTCTGTAAATATATTTATTATGTATTCTGCCCAAATGACAGGTTGAAAAATATGTGAAAACTAAAGTAATTCTAGACCAGAAATTCCTTAATTTGTTCAACTCTGTTATTGTCTCCTTGTATTCATTTCTACTGCTATGTATGTATAACCAGCATCAGTAAGTCTGCTCTACAGGATACATCTAAGTGTCTTCTATTCCAAACTATTGAAAGCTCAACGAATATTATTTAACTATGTCTGTATAATTAAGTGGAGGAGGTCAGGGAAAATTCTGCAGAGTAAATATTTCCACTATATTTTCATAACCATCATATCAAAGTATTGGTTAATGATTATAAAATAATTGAGTCTTTCATGGCCATATTATCCAACTTCTAAAAAACAATAAATACCTGACTTCTCCAGTTAGGTATTTATGCTTATAATAACCTCTCTATATATACAAGTGGTTTTCAATCTATTCTATTTAGCAATCTTTTATGGAATTCTTACCGGAGAAAACCAACCAACCTTGATTTGAAGCCTACCGCATACAAGAGAAAAGCCTCTTATCAGCACTATGAAACACCAGCCCCTCCCACTCCCCATTCTCAAACCAAGCCCAAAACACATACAGTGGAACCATGATACATAGTTTGAGAACCATTGAAATTCTGGTAATTATTTGAGTTCCTTGAGTTTCAGTCATGTCGTGATAGCCTGAAAAGGGTAAGGTAAGAGAACGAATATTTCATTTTTTCAGTATAGGTAGTCTGTGGACTGAAAGGATTCATTCTTAACATGTTTTAGACAATCCACTGATAAAAATTCCCTTGAGCCCAGAGTCCTAGGACTATGCTAATTATAAAGTTATGGGGAAAAAAAGCTCCTATCACTCAAACTGCTCATACGTAAGGAATTTCTATTGCTTAGCTTATTGGAGCAAACTATTGTGACTGTACAGATCCTTAATAAAGAGTTAAATTAGGTTTCCCTTTCATCCTTCTCTGGTTATACTGGCCAAAATTTAGTAATACCAAAGTTAAAGCCATCAAATCAATAAATAGTACTTAATAAAAGTTTATTGGGTGTGCAAGAACAATTTTTAAACTAGGATTCCCCATATTCAAGGACTAATATAATTCTCAGGGACATGAAGTTACTGAATGGCTTATAAAGCAAAAATGAAGAAGTTATTGACCTTTATAGTGATTGGTTATTACAGTGGGGATTTCCAGATAGCAGGGGATTGGTTACGAGTGATTATCTCTCATGCCATCTTTAGGGAGATGACTTAAGTTTCTTTTATAATTATCAGAGCCATTCATAAGAACTGTCTCAAGTTAATTTCACTTACATTTTTGAAAAGGGCTAAATTTAGTCGTGTTTATGTGGCTTAAATGATTTTGTCTGCTAAGGGAATTCTTAAGTCTGATTTCTACTTTGTAATTCACCTTAATACCCTTTATAACATTCAGGTACAAGTTTTGAATCTACACAGTTAAATATACACATTTGATCTGAAAATTCACACAGGATGCCAGGTCATTTTATCTCTAACAAAATACTTTTTGCAAATATTCAAAATATAAATGACATTTAAAATGATTTTATGTAGATATTATAAGTAAAATAAGCATCACTACAAATGTTTCTGAAATTCTATTAATAAAATCATGGGCAAATGTGACTATTTCTATTTCTGGGGAATAAGTTTTACAAAATTAAATGCTTAAAAATTTTAATAAAAGTATAGCCATATATAAATATATATGCAGGATAAAATTTTACACATAAACACTCATTTGCACATATATATGTGTTATAAACACACCATACACAGATCTAATCTCAAGAAAAAGTATGCTTTATTCAGCAAAAGAATATTGGATATTACCTGTGGTTACACAAGTAAAACCAATCCCTATTAAAAGCTCTTCATACCATTTTTTACTACTTTTCCTCTGCAAATAGTTAAGTTACAATGTGAAAACTACATGAGTAATATGCTTCCTGTTGGAATTGTTTTTGAATAATAAGCAAATTCAGTTTATGACAGAATTATAGGATTTTCTTAAGCATATACCACATTTTATTGCTTTGTATTACTGATGCAGAATTGTTGCCAAATGTTTGCTATTATAAATATTCTTACAAGGATATCTGTTTACATGTGCAATATTTTCTATAAGATCTACACTTACAGGTAGAGTTTTTTTAAGAGAAGGCATGTGTATTTTCAAGTTTACCAAGGTACAATCATACTGTATTTTTCCTGTATTTCATCAATAGTTTTGCTGAATTATTGCTTTTACCAAACTGATGAGTGACCATCTGTAATAACAGTCTGAGCATCCTTTGAGAAATTGATTCCTCTCTTTGTTTAACCTTTTGTATATTGCTCTTTTTTCCCCCCGGACATGAATTGATTGAAGTGTTGCATTTCGATTCTTCCTTTATGTGTTGTCTTATATGTATGTATGTATGTATTTAATCTAATAGCCAACATTTATTTATCTCAACTATGTGCAGGCAACTGAGCTAAGCACTGTGCATGGATTTCTCTCCTTAAGCCTTCTAACAGTGCTATGAGGTAGGTACTATTTTAGTTCTTACATACAAACTGGGATAATGAAAATTAGAGACTAATAACTGGCACAAGGTGTTAAGTAGTGCTGGAGCCAGAATTCAGACCAAGGCTGTCTCAGTCAATGCCCATTTGCTCTTAACTACGATGCAACAGAAGTTTTCTCTTTTTTTCTTTTTATGTATTAAAACCTTAATAAGTTTGACATAAGACATTGTGTAAATTTAAGAGGTACAACGTATTAATTTGATATGTATTTTGATTGCCATTGTAGTGATAATCACCTCTATCATATTATATAGTTACCTTTTTGAAATAATTAAGGTCTAGACTAAGCAGATTTGATTGCAGTACAACACTGTTGTCTATATTCATTTCACTGTGCATTAATTCTCTATGGTTTATTTACTACCCATTATTAACTTCATACTCTTTACTGTCTTAGCTCCCTTCCTCCCTCTTGTGGTAACCACCATTTTATTGTTTTGACAAGTTTGGCTTTTTAAAATTCCACGTATATCATACAGTCGTTGTCTTTCTTTGATCTCACTTAGCATAATGTGCTCAAATTCCATCCCTGTTGTTGCAAACAGCAAGACATCCTACTTTTTCATAGCTGAACAATATTTGTGTATCAACTTTTTTTAACCATTCATCTATCAACAGACACTTAGGTTGCATCCATATCTGGCTATTCTAAATAATGCTGCAGTAAACACAAGGGGCATGTATCTATCTAAAGTAGTGGTTTTGGGGCGCCTGGGTGGCTCAGTGGGTTAGGCTGCTGCCTTCGGCTCAGGTCATGATCTCAGGGTCCTGGGATCGAGTCCCACGTCGGGCTCTCTGCTCAGCGGGGAGCCTGCTTCCCATCCTCTCTCTCTGTCTGCCTCTCTTGTGATTTCTCTCTGTCAAATAAATAAATAAAAATTAAAAAAAAAAAAAAAAAAAAAAAAAAGATAAAGTAGTGGTTTTGGACACATACCCAGAAGTGCAACTGCTGAATTGTATGGTGGTTTTATTTTTAATTTTTTTGAGGAAACTCCATACTGTTTTTTCATAGTGGCCACACCAATTTACATTCCCATGAACAGAGTGCAAGAGTTCTCTTTTCTCTACAGCCTTACCAATATTTATTTCTTCTTTTTGATAACAGGCTTAAATTGTAACAGAATGAGGTGGTATCTCTTGGTCATGCTGATTTGCATTTCCCTGATGACTAGTGATGCTGAGCATCTTTTAATGTATCTGTTGGCATTTGCACATCTTCTTTGGAAAAATGGCTGTTTAGTTCCTCTGCCCATTTTTAAATCAGGTTGCTTTTTTGTAATTGAGTTGTAGGAGTTCATAATACATTTGGATATTAACCCCTTATTTGATATGTGGGGTTTGCATTCTGTAGGTTGCCTTTCCATGTTGTTTCTTTGGCTTTGCAGAGCCTTTAAATCTGGTGTAGTCCCCCCCCCCCCTTTTTTTCTTGTGTTGTCGTGTTTTTGGTGACATATCCAAAAAAATCATTGCCATCAAGACTGGTGTCAATGAACTTCTTCCCTTTGTTTTCTCCTCTGAGTTTTCTCGTACCAGATCTTATGTTTAATTCATTTTGGTTCACTTCCGTGGGTGGCACAAGATAGGGGTCCAATGTCATTGTTCTGCATGTGCAGAAGAGACATGTGTTGAAGAGACTGTATTTTCCTGAATGTTCTTGGATTCCTTATCAAATACTAGTGGATTGTATATGCCGAAGTTTAATTTTGGGCTCTCTACTTTATTCCCTTGGTCTCTGGGTCTGTTTTTGGATCAGTACAATACTGCTTTTATTACTGTAGTTTTGAAGAATTGTTTGAAATCTCGAAGTGTCGTACTTGTCATTTTGTTCTTTTACCTTAGGACTGCTTTAGCTATTTGGGGCCTTTTATGGTTCAAAACAAATTTTAGGATTGCTTCTCCTATTTCTTTTTTTCTTTAAAATATATTATTTATTTGATACAGAGAGAGAAAGCACAAGCAGGGGGAGCAAAAGCAGGAGAGGGAAAAGCAGGCTTTCCACGGAGCAGGGAGCCCAAAGTGGGGCTTGATCCCAGGACCCTGGGATGGTGACCTGAGCTGAAGGCAGGCGCTTAACCAACTGAGCCACCCAGGCACCCCTCTTCTATTTCTGTAAAGAATGCCTTTACATTTTGACAAGGATTGTATTGATTATGTACGTGGCTTTGGGAAGTATAGACATTTTAATAATATTCTTCGGATCCATGAACGTAGAATGCATTTCCATTTCTTTGTGTTTTGATTTCTTTCAGCAAAGTCTTGTAGTTTTGTTGTACAGATTTTTCATTTCCTTGGTTAAATTTATTCTTAAGATTTTTAAAAAATTTTGATGTTATTGTAAATTGGATGGTTTTATTTCTTTTTTAGATGTTTCATCATTAGTGTAAAGAAATGCAACTCTTTTCTGCAACTTGATTTTGTATCCTGCAACTTTACTGAAATTGGTGATTAGTTGCCAACAATTTTTTGGCTCAGAGTTTGGGATTCTCTTTATTGGTACTGATATCGATATATATAAGCTCATATCATCTGCAAGTAGCAACAATAATAGTTCTTACTTTCCAATTTAGATGCCTTCTATGTCTGTGTCTTAATTGCTCTAGCTAGGACTTCGAGTATAGTACTGAATGAGAGTGGTGAGAGTGGGCATCTTTGTCTTGTTCTGCATCTTAGAGGAAAAGCTCTCTTTTTTTTCCATTGAATTTCAATGTTAGCGGGCCGCCTGGCTGGCTCAGTCGGTTAACCATCTGCCTTCAGCTCACCTCATGATCTCAGGGTCCTGAGACTAAGCCCCACATCCAGCTCCCTGCTCAGCAGGGAGTCTTTCTCCATCGGCCTCTCCTTCCCCCTTCTTCTGCTTCTTTTCTCTCTCAAATAAAATCTTTAAAGAAAGATACAATATTAGCTTTGGGTTTGTTTTCTATGGCTTTCATTATTCCAAGGTATGTTCTGACCTTCTGACTATATACCTAATCCATTAAGGTATAAAAGAAAATTAGGTATAATCCCATAAAGGATTTTTATCATGAAAGGATGTTGTATTTTGTCAGATCTTTTTCTGCATCTATTGAGATGAACACGTGATTATCTTTTGTTTTATTGATGTTATGTCTTATATTTATTGATTTGCATGCTGAACCATCCTCGAATTCTAGGATTAAACCCCACTTCGTTATGGTGTATAATTCTTTTTAAGTGTTCTTGAATTTGGTTTACTGATAGTTTGTTGATAAACTTATATGTTTGTAGTCACCAGGGATATTAGTCTATAGTTTTCTTTTGTTGTCGTGTCCTTATTTAGTATTAGTATCAGTGTAATGCTGGCCTGATAGAATCTGAAGTGTTCTCTACTACTCAGTTTTTTGTTTGTTTGTTTGTTTGTTTTTTGGTGGAATTGAGAAGGATTGGTGTTAATTCTTATTTAAGTATTAGGTACAGTTCTCCAGTGAAGCCATTTGGTTCTGGGGTTTTCTGTGTTGGGAGGTTTTTGATTACAGGTAAGATATTTTTATTCATATTTGATCTGTTCATATTTTCTATTTCTTCCTGATTCAGTATTGGCAAATTATGTTCCCAGGAATGTATCCATTTCTTCTCAATTATGTATTTTTTGGCATATAATTATTTATATAAGTAGGTTATGATCCTACATATTTCTGAAGTATCCATTCTAATAACTCCACTTTCATTTCTGATTTTGAGTCTTTTTTTCTTGGTTTAGCTAAATGTTTGTCAATTTTGTTTCTTTTTGAAGAATCCAGTCTTAGTTTTATTGGTCCATTCTATTGACTTTCTGGTCTTTATTTCATTTATTTCTACTTTGTACTTATTTCCTTTCTTCTGTTAACTTTGGGCTTAATTTGTTCTTTCTTTAGTTTTTTGAGGTGTAAAGTTAAGTTGTTTACTTGAGACTATAATTCCTCAATATATGCATTTATTGCTATAAACTTACCTCCCAGAACTGCTCTGGCTGTATCCCATTAGTTTGGTATATTGTATTTTCCATTTTCATTTGTTTAAAGATATTTTTAAATTTCCTTTTTTCTTTTTGATCTATTGGTTGTTTAGAGATATGTTGTTTCCACATTTGTAGATTTCCTAGATTGCCTCTTATTGATTTATAATTTTATATCATTGTAGAGAAAAGATAGTTGGTATGATTACAGTCTTCTTAAATTTGCTAATATGTGTTGTGGGTCTTATCAAATCATTTATCCTGGGGAATGTTCCATGTGCACTTGACAAGAGAATGTGTTTTATGCTGTTGGATGGAATGTCCTGTGTCCATTTGTTCTAAAGTTTTGTCCAATTCTAACATTTTCCTGTTGATGATCTATCTGGATAGGTCTATACATTGCTGACACTAGGTTACTGAAATTGCCTACTCTTACTGCATTGTGTTCAATTTCTCTATTCAGATCTGTTAGTATTAGCTGAATATATTTTGCTGCTCTGGTATGTTGGGTGCATATATATTTACAATTATTATATCTTCTTGATGTATTCACCCCTTTATCATTATTTAATGACATACTTTATCTCTTGCTAACATTTTTGGCTGAAGTCTATTTTGCCAATCTAAGTATGGGTAGTTCCATGTTCTTTTGTTTTACACTTGCTTAAAATATCCCTTTCCATTTCTATATATTGAGCCCATGTGTGTGTTTAGAGCTGAAATGTCTCTGACAGGCAGCATACATTTGGGTCTTGCTTTTTAAAAAAATCTGTTCAGCTAGTCTGTGCCTTCTGACTGGTGATTTCAATCCATTTACATTTAGCATGAATAGTGATATCTAAGGACTTACTACCACCATCTTATCTTTTGTCTTCTGGATTTTCAGTGTTTCTTTTTCCCTCTGTTTCTTTGTAAATTTGTGGTTTTCCATAGTAATTTGCTCAGTCTCCCCCCTAAAATCCTCCCCCATTTTTTGTTTCCTGTATCTGCATTTTTAACTTGTGGTTATCATGAGGCTTAGACAGAATACCTCAGGTAAGTTGCTATCAGCAGGAAAAAAAAAAAAAAAAAACTTTCTCTTCTTGATTCACATATAAAAGTTCTACACTTTACTTTCACTCCTCACCTTTTAATTTTTGATGTCACAGAACAGCTCTTTTTATGCTGTGAATTCATTAATAAACTGCAGTACCTGTAATTATTTTTGAAGTTCTTTCCGTTAACCTTTATATTAAGTGATTAATATACTTTTCTAATATAAAGTTACAGTTTTCTGTTTCTGACTATCACCTTTATCAGACATTTGTGGACTTTGATTTTTTTTGTTTCTAATTAGCATCTTTTTATTTCAACTTGAAAAACTTTTTCAGCATTATTTGTAAGACAGATCTGGTGGTGTGGAGCTTCTTCAGCATTTCTCTTTCATATTTGAAGGATAATTTTATGATATAAAGTATGCTTGACTGGTAATTTTACTTGTTCAGTACTTTGAGTATGTCATTCTACTCTCTCCTGGCCTATGGTGTTTCTACTGAGAAATGCAGTAAGAGCTTAATGGGGGTTCCTTTCTAGGTTATTTTTCCTTTTCCCCTGGCTGCCTTTAAGATTATTTCTTTATAAATGATTTTTAACAGTTTCTTGGAGATCTTTTTGCATCGAGATAATAAGGTACTGCCTTAACTTAGTAGACTTACATGTCTAGTTTCTTTCCCATGTTTAGGAAGTTCTCAGCTATTACTACTGTAAATAAACCCTACCTCCTCCTCTCTCTTTTCTCCTTCTGGTATACAATTATTCTGATATTTGCTGATCTGACATGGTAATAATCTTTAGGTTTTTTTAACTTTTTAAAAATAATAGTTCCCTCTTCTTCCAACTGAGTCATTTCTAAATTCCTATCCCCAACTTGCTTATTCTTTCTTCCATCTGATGTGCTCTGTTTTCTATGCTTTCTAGTGTATACTTTATCTCATTTATTAAGTTTCTCAGCCCTGGAATTTCTTTCATTCTTTTTTAAAAATTTAAATCTCTTTGTAAAGAACTCCTTCTGTTCATTAATTTTATTCCTGAGTTCACTGAATTGCCTATTTTCTTGTAGCTAATTAAATTTCTTCATTCTAATGAAGAAATTTTGAATTCTTTATCAGTTAGATTACAATATTCCATGCCTTGAAGTTTGGTTGCTTGAGAATTATCCTTTTTATGATACCATATTACTGTGATTTTTCAGTATCTAATGAAATGTGCCTCTACTGTCCCATTTGAAGTAGCATATGCCTTTCTTGTTCACTTCGTTACGGTTCAACAGGCTGGCAATTAGAAACCTTTGTTTTCCAGAAGATGGTGCTATAGCACAAGTTTTGGGCTTTCTTACTGGAGCAGGCTTTCATTGCTACCTTGGGAAGAGGCTTGCAGAAAGAACTATGTTTAGAAGAAAAAAAAAAGGCTGGGGACAAAGTTTGAGTAGGTATGGACTTAACACCTGGAGCTATGGGAGTGCCCTTGGGCCAGTAGGAGAACCCTCCAGTGGGGAAATCCCGGAGGTCGTTGGGCTGACCTTCAGCTGAAATCCTGGAGCCTACTGCAGGAAACGCTTTTCTTGTAAGACCCTTTGATGTTCTTGTCTGCCTCTCTCCATTTACTCTTCCTTTCCTCAGTCATAAGGTCCCTGCTCAGGGAGCTGGGTGTTGCTGGTCCCTGCAGCCTGCATTGCCAGGCCATCTGTCCTTCACCACTTTCCTTTTCCACCTCTTCTGCCAGAGATGCAGTTGCTATTGCTTGCTACCCTCCAAGCCTAGTAGGTGGCAGTGCTGCCTGGGACAGAAGGGCAACTTGGTTTGTTTTCCTCTGCCCCCAAACTTGTCTCTGTTCTTTTCTGTTTCCCAGTTTCTCCCATCAGGCTGGTTGGATCCCCAAAATACTCTATCTCCAGTCAGTGTACTAGTTTTTCACTCTCCACATTACCTTTTCTGATGGCAGCAAGTGGGTGTGGGACAGGCTCACAGACGCCTTTGGATCCAGCCCTCTCATCCTATTCACCCACTATAGGGAGTACAGACCGGTGTCCTGGTGGATTGAGCTGAGATACTTTAGTTTGGTTACAAATGTCCAATTTTGTAAATCAAAAAGACAAAAGGAACAACTCATACTGTCATGATGCTGAACTCATTCTCTTTTGTAAATTGCTTTGTTATGCAGAGTTTTCATTTTAATGTGGCAAGTTATTTCTTTCTTTATGAATTTTGTGGTTGTTTCTTGCTTATGAAATTCCCTTAAATCTTAAAAACATTCTCATTCTTAATATCTTTAAGTCAGGTAATGTCACTCTTCTGTTAAGAACAATTTAAAAGCTTTTCATGTCACTCTGAATAAACAAGATTTCAAAGTGGCCCTAGGCCCTACATGATTTGCAGTCTGATCCACAGCCTACAGGTGTCTGCTCTTGTTTGCTCTTATTCTTGTCCTACTAGCTGTTTTTCCAACAAGACCAAAATCTTTTTGCCTAGGCCTCTTTGTATTTGATATTCCCCTGCTTAATGCTCTTCTCCCAAATATCCCAAACTTCACTTCTCTTTTAGTTTCTGCTCAAATGACATCTTATCAGAAAAGCCTCCTCTAACCTAATTCCTTTTTCCTGTTTTTTTCCCTGTAACATTGTTTTTAAAAGAAATTTCACATCAATTAAAAAAAAAATTTACTTATTTACTTCTTTTTCCTGCCACTACAATGTTAGACCACCCCCAAAAAGGCAGGAAAGTTTTGTTCATTATCTTACTCATTGCCATACAACTCTTTGACAGATATCCTTTTTTTCAGTTTCCAAATAAGGAAAATGAAGCAGAGAGGTCTGAATAACTTATGCAAAGCCACAAACTAGTAAGTGACAGTTGCCAATCAAAAAAACCATAAAAGAAATGAGGTAGGATGGTAGCACAAGGTTAGATGAAAATGATGAGATAAGAGCAAAGGAACAAAATAGCTGGAAATGCAGAGAAAGATAATAAAGTTAACAGCAACTATCTTGAGGTCATAAGGTTGGGGATTTTTGACTTTTTTACTTACCACATCCTACTGAACAGTAATTTGCAGAATTTTTCTGGTAAAGGCCTAGAAAGTACAGTCTGAACTGCTGGGGTCCACTTGTATGCAAATATTTTTTGTTACTCTAGTACAGTATTATAACTACTTTTTATGATTTTCTTAGTATTTTCTTTACTAGAGCTTTATTTGTAAGAAACAGTATATAATACATACAATATTAAAAAATATGTATGATTATTTGCTATCAGTAAGACTTCCAGTTAACAGCATGCTCTTAATTTTTGAGGAGAAAAAAGTAATTATGTGGATTTCTAAATGTGTGTATATGTGCGGGGGGGGGGGAGGTGTCAGCAACCCTAACACTCACACTGTTCAAGGTTCAACTATAAATAGGATAAATACAACTATATGAACTCTCTGTAAGCTGTATGATGTATGGCTACCACTTAACACTGCTGTTGTAGTACAAAGTAATCAAGACAATACAGAAATGAATAGGTGTGCCTATGTTCCAATAGAACTTTATTTACCAAAATAGTAGACGGACTGGATTTGGAACTCACTGGTACTAGTTTGTCAACTGTGTTACACAGGATCCAAGGCGTGCAAAAGGCAGTATAAACTGTATATGTGAGAGGAAGTTAGTTTTATTTACTTGAAAAGAAATGTGAGAACTTAGTAAATACAGACCATACAACCCCAAAGTAGGATTTAAAAACAAAGGAATGACTAGTTATATGGTTGTGTATAAGCCCAAGGTAAAATACTCTATTCGAAAGCAGTAGGGTCAAGAAACAAGTGTTATCTTCAGAATATTTCCTGCAAACTTGAGTTTTCTAGGCTTTACCAAAAAATAAGCTGTGAACCTACTTTAACCTTGGTCATAATTAAGATTATGAACTAAAATGGCTTAAAAGAGCTAACTTTCGGGGCGCCTGGGTGGCTCAATGGATTAAGCCACTGCCTTCACCTCAGGTCATGATCTCAGAGTCCTGGGATCGAGCCCCTCATCCCGCTCTCTGCTCCGCAGGGAGCCTGCTTCCTCCTCTCTCTCTGCCTGCCTCTCTGCCTACTTGTGATCTCTCTCTCTCTGTCAAATAAATAAATAAAATCTTAAAAAAAAAAAAAAAGCTAACTTTCTCTTTTATTTAAAGGTAAGTTTTTAATTTAAGGCCTTTGAGTGTTGAGAATTATTATTTAACTTAATAAGTATCATATCATTTTGCATATCAATGACAAAAAGTTTTGGTTAAAAAAGGGCCTACATAAGACTTACCATTTGGAAAAAAAAAAATCTGTAACATAATTTTTAGGTGAAGTATTATCTTTTAGAAAGAGGTAAAAGCTAGATGACCGTCTGTCAGACTTGATGTGTAAGGCTTTCTTCACTGAGTAGAGGGTTGGATGACCCAGCACTAATCTGAGTGTTTAACTCTGGATTAACAGTTGATTTTCTGCCATTAAACTGTGAGTGTAGCCATTTTGGCTGTGTCTTACTAAAGAGTCCCAAGCAATGGATGAAATATGTTTTTCAGACTTTTTCTGTTGTTCTGAGTTTGCTAATGCCTATGCCTACACACACACACATCCTAGTCTACTTCATGTATTACTTTCACTTTGTACTGAGTACTGTCACAGCAATGCACACCTGAGTTTCTCTGCTAAATCTGTCACCTTTTACTGCTTAAAAAGACAAAATATTGACAGAATTCCACATAAAACAGAAGCTGCTATTTGTATAAATTATATGCAGCACCCAGAGGCACTGAGCATCCTACTGAACTGGTAACAAATATATCTGTACCATATTATGATCCATTCTCAGTTGTACACGACGTTAGGTTTACTGTTGCTCCTAGGAAGGGAATGAGGATTGTCAATTTAAAGATAAATGAGAGCAGATATTGAAAAAAATGTTAGCATATTAAGACTTAACAGAGCTCTAAATCTAAAATTATCTTCAATTTGCATCCATCATTTTTTATGTAGTATGTTTTTCCTTGGATATAACAAACTAAAACATTTGCTTTCTATCACAGATTGAAAACAAATGCAAAGTAAAATAATACTCATTCATAATAAGTGGAAAACAAATGTATTTCTCATAGGAAAAGCAAATGTGATCTAAGTGTGTATGTGTAAATATATACATATATATTTAAATTATTATTGCTAGTGTACCCTTTGTCTTTTATATTAGCATTTTTACTTTGAAAAGATGTTTATTTTATGTCATCATCTTGAGACCCTAGAACTTGAGGGATGTAGAGAACTAAGGGATAGGTCAGAGTTTTAAAAAAGATAAAAGCCAGTCCTAGAACTCATGTATCCTGTATGTACTAGCACAAATAGACCACATCTTGGTGAATTCACTTAAGGTTCAAATTTCTTAGTAAGGTGTGGGAAGATTTTCATTATGCATCCAAAGTAACCTTTCATCAATCTGCTCTTAAGCATTTGTGAATATTCTCTCTCATTTTATATTTTTGTACCTGCTGGACCTCCTACTAGAATATTCTCATTCATTCTCTGTCTGGGAAACTCCTTTTTCCACTGTACCAAAACCAGCTGAAAAGTCAATGCAAGTTCTCTAGGCAGTGGGTTGCTCTTCCTTTTGAGCTTCCAAGCACTCATTATAACGTGTCACACTAAATTACAATTATTTTTCTATCCGTCTACCTTCTTGTAAACAGCAAATACTTTATATTTGCATCAGGTATTGAAATACAACTGAATGAAAAATAAGTAACAATGAATTTTTACTAGGAAGAATAAAAGGATTACATAAGTTATTCTTAGTTCATATATATTCCATATTAAAATGTGATATTTCTTACTCCTTTTTATATAGTTTTCTCTCATGAACTACTTAGGACTGCTTTTTGTTTTTTTCTTAAAGAAGGTACTGAGAAAATAAAACACTAATGGGGAGAAAAACCTTATTTTTAGTAAATATGAATCTATAACCTATGACATCAAATGATTCCATCTGTTCTTAGTTTTTTTTCCAGCAAAATTTTGCATACAGCGATTGCATCTAATGATTTGGCTTACTAAATCAAAAGGAGAAAAACAAAAAGCAGGCATATTCTCTCTAGATAAACAAGAACTGACCATCTGGAATTTATGGGTTTTTTCCTTCCTTCCTTCCTTTCTTTCTTTTTGGAAAAAGGAAAACATACACATGCAAATTATAAAAAAAAAAAAATACATGGTAAGTTGAAAAAAATATCAGTAGAGTCTACCAAATGAAAGTAAAAGCAGAAATTATTATTTTGGCTACTTTTAAAATTTCACCAATAGTTTTGATGAGTCCACCATTTTAAAAGACATTTTCTCAGTTAACTTATAACAAACAAACCAGGAGAAGAAAGCAGTAAGTAACTATTGGTAGCATAAAGAGAATAAGCACTTTTAAATCTGTTACATATTACTGTTAAAAATCTACATGGAAGACTTCATATTGCTTCTGCAATTTCTTTGCATCCTAAATCTCAGCTTGATGTCAATGAGCCATGAAATGAAACCCTGGAGAATTCCTGCCATACAATGATGGTCTCAACATAGTTTTTGCTAGGTACTCCTGATGTGTTTCATAGACTAGCTGCTTTAAAGAAAGTACACGGCTAAAATGCTGTTTCATGGATTGAAAGAGGATAGAAAATAAAAGCCTACAATATATAAATAAGAGCTAAAATGTCACCTGTAATAGTTGGTTTCCTACCAATGTGCTTCAACACAAATATATTTTGCTTCATAAATACATCTATAAAATGTAGAGATAAGTAAAGAGTAAAGATGGTCTTCCTTTATTTTCCGATAAGGAGAAGGAGATGTTCCAATACATAGATCTGGATTTCATTTTCTCACCCAAGGCACCTATGATGTGCATGAAGTATGAATTTCTTATTGTATTAAAGTTAGAAAAGAGAAACCTGCCACTTACTGATCAAGACCACAAAACTTGAGAATGTTAATTAAAATACTGATATTTCCGATTTTAATTTATGAGACAAACTACAGCAAAAACATACACTAGTAGCTTCTTATTAAAGCACACAGGTAATTAAACACATGCAAGCAAGAAATGGGCTGAAGATACACAATTCCCCATATGCATACAAGTATGTGTAAAGGGTAGAAGAAATATAATTATAAATAAATTCAGAAATATAAATAAATTCAGAACTCATGGGAAAGTAAAAGGAGGAAAAAAAAACCCAAACCCCAAAATAGCCCAAAAATACTATGTGGTTACTTTGCTAATCCTGATTTTATAAATGAGGAAGTTTGTGAGCTTCTTGAGAATTGGAAGTGCTTTATGCATTCCTACCCCTCTCTTCCACTAAAATTAATAGAAGACTCAGTATATACTAACCTTGACACATTGTCCAGAACATATTATGCAAATAAAATAGATTGCTTAAAAAGCTGAAGGTAGAAAATACATACTTGCTGGTGAATTTAAAAAATGCACTGTTACAAGGTAGAGAAATACAAAAACCTTAATGATATTAAAGTCGTTTCCTTCTCGATTAAAAACAAAAACTTCAAGATGGGATGACTGACATTTATTCATGAAATCCTGTGTCGTAGATCATAACAACATACATAAAACTTAATTGATAAGACGATGACAAAGAAAAGGGAATTCTAATCCTAGTTCTTCCTTCAACTTAAAACAAGTCAATTAAATTTTGTAGGTTTTAGTTTTCCTACCTATGAAATGAGGTTTGGACCTAGATGAGATCTAAGATTCCTTAAAGGTTTAAATAGTTCTGATTATATAAAATACTAAAAATTGGGGCACCTGGGTGGCTCAGTGGGTTAAAGCCTCTGCTTTCGGCTCAGGTCATGATCCCAGTGTCCTGGGATCGAGCCCCACGTCGGGCTCTCTGCTCCGTGGAGAGCCTGCTTCCTCCTCTCTCTCTGCCTGCCTCTCTGCCTAGTTGTGATTTCTCTCTGTCGAATAAATAAAATATTTAAAAAAAAAATACTAAAAATTTGTTCTAGATTACTTCAGTTGAATATGAATCTTGGTAACTAGGAAAGTAATCAAATTTTATTAACAATTCTATAGGCACACTTTAAATCCTGATGATGACTCAATATATTCAACATTATAAATTTAACCTTCAAATATTTCTCAAGACAAACATTAGTGTTCCCCCAAGATACAGTTATTTACCCCAAGAGTAACTTTATTTCATTCTAAGAGTATTCAGAGTTTGGTTTTAATTAGACACTTTAAACTTAACCTCAGAGTCTGGTTTTAATTAGACACTTTAAACTTAACCTCTTTACTATTCTATTCTGTCTTCCTTGCCCTTCTACCACCAAACCGTAAATTGTACTCCATTATCTGATTTATAACATTTAGTCTGCTATGTTCCAAAAAGACATGTCTAACCATCTTAAATCTCCCTTTTCTGACTTACCATACTATTTAAGGAAATCAGTAGTAAGACAGTATTTTAAAATTCTGCTTTTTATATTTTAGGACATGTTTTTCTCTGTTAGGACCCTTTAAAGTAAAACCACACAAACTCCACATAAAGACATTAGTTAAAGATAACCAAAGCAGAGCAAAAGCTATACTTTGCAATTCAACAGTCAGTAAAAAAAAGAGAAAATTATAGGTTGTTAATGACTCAGAATAAAAGCAAAATTAAATAATAAATAATTGGCATAGGAACTAGAAACATAGTAAAGTTTAAAATTTCATGTCTTTTTAAAATCTTGATAATTACCGCTATGAAAAAAAGTCAGTTTGACAGCATGCAACTTCTGTCCTTTTCAATCCATCAGTATTTTAAAGGATACTTAGTACCAGAATAATGTGTGACTCTGCCACGAACTGAGCTTGGCTGCTTCCGTGAATGTAGCTCTATAACACAAGACAAAGAAACAAAAATTACAACCTAGAGAAAAGCAGATCTTTTTTTTTTCTTTCCTCCCTTCCTTTTTTTTTTTTGTATATTTAATTTTATACCATGAAGGGAAATAATAGATAAATCTAAACTCCTATTTCTAATTCTTTTGAATAATTAATTAGAAATAACAGATGAATATGTTGGTTGAAATTACTGTAATTTGTAGAAAGCAACTTAATATCAAAAGTAAATTTAATGTATTTTGTTAAAAGGTTTACTACAAACACAAGCATATAATTTAATGATTACTCCACAATTACTGTAAGATATAAGATACAAATAAGAGCAACTAAGTTTATCTTTAAGGAAAAAAATTACTATCAAATATTAAATTGCTCTTTTCCCCATTATCAGAGTTTTAAAATAAGATAGCTTTATAAATTTATTCATTCCATTAGAGCATTTAAATTGTCCTTTAAAAAAATAAAACTGTTACCACATTGAGAAATGTAGTTTTCCATACCTAGTAAGAACTATTAATAGTTGATGCCAATCAATTACAGAAAATATGACACAAATCTCCATCTAGGATATTTTACTGCTTAAAAAACTGACTCCCATTATTTCTGCTGTTAACCTCTTGTGAAAATTAACTGCTATGTAGTTGTTATAAATACACATCATTTTCTAGGTTTTCTGATTATCAAAAAAAAGTTTGGAGGAAAAAATAATATCTATAATATAAACCAATGTCCTCAATTTTAACACCACATTTGAAGCATAATTATTATTTGAGAGGACCCTTTTGGTTCTCTCACAATCTTTTGTTTTTATTTTTGACAATAAATATGGATGAAAGCATACCTAAAGTATGTTCTTATAAAGAGTAACTACAAATTAGAAAATTACTCTTTCTTGGCCTTAAGCTTGGACATGTCACCAAATTTCTCAGAAACTCAATATCCCTTCATCTATGAAATAGGAACTTGATTAGATGATTTCTATGATCTTTATGAAGTATATGAAGTCTTCTGTTTTGTCCTAAATTTTATCTTGGTATTTTCATTAAAGGCTGTTTTTTCTACTCTGACCTAAATGGTCTTTGTTTCCATTTCTAATATCAGTAATTCATAGGGCAGCTGTCTTACCCAAAGATATGTTTAGGTATGTTCTTTAAGCCCAGCTTCAAGCAAAGTGACTAAAAGAGACTTGATATTTTTTTTTTTTTAAGATTTTATTTATTTATTTGACAGAGATCACAGGTAGGCAGAGAGGCAAGCAGAGAGAGAGGAAGGGAAGCAGGCTCCCTGCTGAGCAGAGAGCCCGATGCGGGGCTCGACCCCAGGACCCTGAGATCATGACCTGAGCCGAAGGCAGAGGCTTTAACCCACTGAGCCACCCAGGCGCCCCGAGACTTGATATTCTAATAGTTTTCACTAATATACTCCACTTGAAAGTCTAAAACTTAAAGTGGTCCCAACTAAAGCTTTGATTCTATTCCAGAATTGGCAACATAATTTTTCCAGTTGTTTAAGCCAAAATCTTGGAATCATCTTAGCCTATTCTTCTCTCCTCCCTCTTCTCTTTCTCTATTTTTACTCATTTGGAAAATACACTGACTCTACTTTCAAAATCCACTCCAAATTTAACGAGTTGAAACTACTTCCAGGAAGCACTAGTAAAAGTGCCCATGGAGGGCTCCTGGGTGACTCAGTGAAGTGTCCAACTTTTGATTTTAGCTCAGGGTTGTGCAATTGAGCCTCATGTCAGGCTCCATGCTCAGCAGAGAGCCTGCTTCTTTCCCTCTGTTCCCCAAGCCCCACTGGCTCACGCTCTCTCCAAAATAAATAGATCTTAAAAAAAAAAAAAAAAAGTTCTCAAGGATAAAGGCCAAGACTTATTGTCTGGTCTAAGTAGTCACCATCTCTTGCTGAGCTTATTGCAATATCCTCCTTTCTTCTTCCTGCCTCTGCCCTAAAGTCTATTTGCTAGCCAGATTTTTTAATCCTGCTAAAACTGAGACTCTATCACTATCCTACTCAGAATCCTTCAATTCTTAAATGTGTAAGAAAAATATTGTATGATATAATGTATTATCTGCTTGTAATCACAATTTCAAAGAATTTACATTCTCTCTAATTAAAAAAATACAGCTAGACTAAAAACAAAAATCTGAAGTTGATCCTTGAAGACTTACTTCACTATATCCGATCTATAATACTTGTGGGCTTACTTCTTGTCTACATGAGGCAGTACAGAGTAAAGGCTTGGAGACAGTCCTGAATCTGCTATTTGTTGTGTTATCTTGAACAAATTACTTAACCTCACAGCTTTAATAGGATTAGGAAGATATTCCTCAAAATATTGTCCTAAAAATTAAGATAATGTCATGGTAAGTAATTAGCACAGCACCTAGCTTTCTTTGTAGTACATAGTCAAAAATAATTAAGGTCCTATCATTTTAAAGTCTCTATTTGAAAACTATTTGTATCAGGCCATTCAGAAATTATTTACATGGGTAAATTTAGTGTGTTGAACTGATATTTTAAAAGGATGATAGGAACCTGTACTAAAATTTGACTTTTATCCACCTCTTTCGTCACTGAAATAAATCACTTTAAGACCAGATACCCTGAAAGACTTCAGGATTTAATAAAGTAGAATTCATTAGATAAATTTTTACTGAACAATTCTTCTGTACCAGGTATTAATTTAGGCAATGGAGACCAAGCATAACAAAACAACTAACCCCCCAAAAAAACTATGTTTTCACGACTTAACACATTCAAACTGTGAGAACACTATTTGTCTACCAAAGTAAACAGAAAGATTATTGGCACACACTAAAGCCATTAAGAGCTAACACAAGAATACAAACACAAATAATAAGGAAAGATACAAACACAAACTTTGCAAAGGCCTGGGTACTGACCTTAGAAATAGTTATCTTTAATTTATGGGGCCACCCAAAACAATGACTTAATCAATTAAAATGAACTAAAGTGCTTGATTTTTAAGGTGGTCTTAAAATATTGTATTTAATGCACACTTTCCTTTGACAGGGGCTCCTGGGTGGCTCAGTGGGTTAAAGCCTCTGCCTTCGGCTCAGGTCTTTTTTTTTTTTTTTTTTTTTTTTTAAAGATTTTATTTTATTTATTTGACAGAGAGAGATCACAAGTAGGCAGAGAGGCAGGCAGAGAGAGAGGAGGAAGCAGGCTCCCTGTGGAGCAGAGAGCCCGATGCGGGGCTCGATCTCAGGACCCTGAGATCATGACCTGAGCTGAAGGCAGCGGCTTAATCCACTGAGCCACCCAGGCGCCCCTGCTCGGCTCAGGTCTTGATCCCAGAGTCCTGGGATCAAGCCCCACATCTGGCTATCTGCTCAGTGAGGAGACTGCTTCCCTGTCTCTGTCTGCCTGCCTCTCTGCCTACTTGTGATCTCTGTCTGTCAAATAAATAAATAAAATCTTAAAAATAATTTTAAAAAATCCTTTGACAGAAACATCAAATAATAAATTCCTTTGTAGCTTTAGCATGATTAATATATTTTCTCTTTCTGATTTTTACCAATTCTGATAAGGTAAGTCTTAGTAACTAATGATAAATTCATCCTAGCTATATACAGACAACACAGTTATAGAATGATGAATGGGTAAGAAGGAAATCTGCATAGTCTTAGATACTCGATACATATCTATCTTTTCCATGGAGATAAAATGTTTTAACAAACCATAAATATATTCTTCCCCTGACCAGTTCATCGAACACTTGTTTATAGGGCATATAAGTCAAAATCAAATGAAAGACTGGCTCATAAAAATTATTGGAAAGTTCATTACCATGACATCACCTAACGACCAATTTTATTAAGAAGAAAAATTAAGGGATTTGAATTTTGCATAGCATAATATAAGTAAATAATATATATGAATAACACTTCTCTTAATTTCAAGTATCATACTTGAAAATAAAAAAATAGTATGTTTTGTTTAATACAGTGGTTCTAATACCTCTTATAGAAGAGTATCAGGAAATGAAATAGAAATTAAGCTAAATATAGTGTAGGTCAGTAGATAAAAGGAACCTCATTCCACTTAACTTAATCCTAAATTCTTGGGAAAATGTTACCTGTCATTCTCTGCCTTTTCAATATTGTTTTAAAATTGTGTTGGTAATGAGTAGTCATTAAGGGGTTCTTTCATACACTTATGAGTAGTCATTAAGGGGTTCTTTCATACACTTAAATATTCTGAAAATAACTGGTTAGTGTGAACCAACAGTTTGTTGTCTGAGAAAGAAGCTATTGTAATGAAAAGTACACTGAACTCAGAGTCAGGAGTCTGGTTTTCTAGTGCTGATCATCTCCATTCAATTTAAGAAACTAGCTGTTAATCTCAGTCAATTCAATCATGTGGGTCTAAATTTCCTAATTTGAAAATGAAAGACACTGAAATTGATTATATCAAGAAAACAGGATAGTATGGTAGTTTCAATCCAAATTTCAATCCAAATGCCTGAGGTGGAATTCCTATCCTGGATCTGCCACAAGTGTGACTGATGAGGGAGCAGGAGGCTGGCTGAGGACAAAGCAAAAGCTGGCATCTTGCACCCCCTCTCCATCCGCTCCCCTAGGTAAATGTGTAGCATTCCTCAGGCACCCCTGACCACCATAAACGAGAAACAAATAGATCCCCTTGGTTTACAAAAGTCCTGGAGATCTACAAACAAAGAAGTTACCTTGTGCTACTGATAATTTCCAGAGGCAAATAACTCAGTCCCTCAAGCCCTAGGGTTGCCCTCCCCTCCATACACAAAACTGAAGGAGGCTGAGGTAGAAAGAAATGTAAATATAGTAAATCTCTTCTGAACCTAAATCTCACTAACAAAGACGCTTGATAGCAGAATTGTGACATCCCACAAGGAATCTCCCACCTATCTTGATGTTAATGACTTGCAAAAAGACAACATTGATCAAGCTGGAAGACCTCCCGATTTCCCGAAGACCTCTGAAGACCTCCGGGATACTCCCGGCACCTTGTAGGCCCTCTTTAGCATATGAAAACTCCATTGAAACCTCCCTTTCCCTCACCTTCCGGAAACTGCAGGGTACAGAACCTGCCATCCCTCACAGCCCGGGGCAGCAGCTCTTTCTGCCCAAGGGTCCTGTCCCCATGCTTTAATAAACCACCATTTTGCACCAAAGATGTCTCAAGAATTCTTTCTTGGTCATCGGCTCCAGACCTCAGCCCACCGAACCTCGCCTAGGTTCTAGAACTTCATCATGACCTTGAGCAAAATTACTCTAAGCCTCAAAGTTTCAACTGGAAACAACTATTTCCAGCTGGAAAAAAAAAATGTGAGAAGTAAATGAGCTAATACATGTGAAGTGCTTAGTATCAGGCCTAAAACCCACTAAGCAGTCAATAAGTGTTATTATTATTACAATTAGTTGTCTAAAATTCAAATGAATTTCAACATTTTACTTAGATATGTGACTCACAAATGAACATAATGGCCATTGATTTTATGTCCATTGGTAGTCAATTAACAGTAGATTATGTCTGGGTTAAATTCTCCCTGTCAGTGAATAATTATTTTTAAACTTCCAAGCTGATATTAAAATTACCTGCCTTGGAGCAAAAGCAAGATCTAAACAACCAACCAGTTTCATGAACCGGAACAGACTGTTGCAGTTAAATGGGCTTTGGAGCGAAACCAAATAGTAACATAAGCACAATACAAAAAGTTCTTCACTAACCTATATAAGCCAGAAAATAACTCTTTTGAAGATAGTAATGCAAAGGATTCAAATTAGTTGTCTCTCCCTTACTCATTGATAAAATATATATTGGTATCTATTTGCTTTGGCATATGTGTCTTGCTGGAAAAAACCAAAAGGGTACTTAAACCAATCCCAGGGAGATATAAGTGGTTTTGAATATTAAAAATGTAACTTATTTTAAGTGAGTCATTTATAACACCAAGAAAATGGCAAATGCATGAAGTGAAGATTGGATATTGAGTGTTAACCTAATGGCAATCTGTCTCGGCTCAAAGGCCAAATCCACAAAAGTGCTTTTGGTCCCATCTTTCATTTTAAAATACATGGTTGTGTAATGAATCAAGAACTTGTCAACTGCTAGAAGAAACACTGCTGGGATTATCTTTCAGCAACTACATGAATTTTTTCTGTCAATTTTTTTCATGTATTTTCACTTAAACAACATGTAAATTTCCTTTCTATTTTCTTTCCCCCTTTTTGTACATATTGCAAAAAATTACTTATATGAATCCTTTTAGCTTTTTTTAGTCCCTTACTCCTAGTACAAGAACAATAGACACATAAATTTAAGATAATCTTAAGTGATAGACTCTCAACTGTCTAGTATACGATTCTTACTCTCTGCAAAAGAAGTATTGCATTAGCAAGAAAAGGAATCACAATTTATTACCAACATAAAAAAAGTAGAATGAAAATACTATATTTTCTTTGACAGCACTTCCAAGAAGTCAAAAGAATTGCCTCATTACTTTTAAATTTCTGCCTTTGAAATTAATCTTGGCTATTTAAGAGTTGGCAGTAGAAGAATAATTGCTTTCCTGATTGAAGCCTATGGAGAATGAGGGATCCATTTTTTTGTATATGATAGAATCGACCATTTTTTTAGGATGTAATTCTAACAAAGTAAGATGATATTTCAAAATACATACACTAGTAGGAATGCAGTAATGACATTATTGTCCTGAGTCTGCTTTGTGTGCTTAAAGTACACAGAATACAAAATGGAATAATCTTTAGTATTTCTCAGTTTCTTTCTGGGAAAAAGATGTCCAGGAAAGTAGTTCTAATGTCTAGGAGTTCTAATGTCCAGGAAAGGGGTCTTTTAAACTGTTAAGATACACTATCTTTTTTTTTTTTTAATTTTTTTTTTTAATATTTTATTTATTCGACAGAGAGAAATCACAACTAGGCAGAGAGGCAGGCAGAGAGAGAGGGAGGAGGAAGCAGGTTCCCTGCGGAGCAGAGACCCCGATGCGGGGCTCGATCCCAGGACCCTGGGATCATGACCTGAGCCGAAGGCAGAGGCTTTAACCCACTGAGCCACCCAGGCGCCCCAAGATACACTATCTTATTTAGTGCTGAAATTAACAGAAATACTTAAAGGCATCCTATGATCTTCGCCTGCAAGATACCTGCTTAACATGGAACAAATTAATTGGGTCTCTAGTAAAAACAGTGTGAAAAAGCAAGAGGATAGGAAGGCAGACAAGCTTCCATTTGGCTAATGGCAAAAGGAAGTATCCTGGGTCACCACTGTTACTGCACAAAACAAGTTGAAATCCCAAGGTACATATCACATTGACATCTAATAAAAGATTTCTCTATTTTTTTTTTATAGTTACACATTTCTAGCCTTCTCCTAAGGGGCTGTCTATTTATTCATCATCTTACATCACCTTTTCTAAGGTAGCAGCAGTTTTTGCTAAGCTGCTACACTAAATGGCAGATGTGATATAGATCATAAAATAGCTAGACTGAGTCCTTCTGGATTTGCCTGAAAGAAGAGATATAAATAGGTATTACCTACATCTAGGTGGTAAAGAATGCCACAGTGTTTGATTTCTCTAGAGGGTGCACATAACTCAGGCTTAAAATTCCCAAGTACTTCAGTAAATATTTGGCTTACGTTAAATTACAGTAGAATTAAAACAGTTCTTCATGAAAATAGTGATAAATCTGTCTGCCTGTCAAAGTATTTCTTCGGTCAGCTGTTAGCAGTAAGTTACAACTCTCTGTTACCTGAGATCTTAGGACATCTTTAAGCCCTGTTTCAGTTGAACTTACTGCCTGACCAGTTGTGGAGTATGAAATTGCTTACCTGCCCCAACCATATTCCAAAAAAGACTTCTTCAGTTTTTCTTACGATATTTGAAGATCAAAAAGGTTGACCAGTTCACCTAGGTCAGGGATTCTCAAAATGTGTGTGCATGACATTCACCTGGAATATTTGTTGTTTTTTTTTTTTTTTAAGATTTTATTTATTTATTTGACAGAGAGAGATCACAAGTAGATAGAGAGGCAGGCAGAGATAGAGAGCGGGAAGCAGGCTCCCTGCCGAGCAGAGAGCCCTATGCAGGACCGGATCCCAGGACCCTGAGATCATGACCTGAGCCGAAGGCAGCGGCTTAACCCACTGAGCCACCCAGGCGCCCCTCACCTGGAATATTTGTTTAATATCATGTATGGGGATTATAAAGCAATAGGTCTGTGGTAGTAACCAGGAATTTGTACTGTTCATGAGCTGAAAGCCATTTCTACACATCTACATTTTGTAAAAGGCTCTATAGGAAGAAGAGAATGTGTAATCCTTTAAAAACTGTCAGAAAGGCTACTTTATTGAGAAAAAAAATCTTACTAGTAAGTTTGGTTTTAAGTAATAAAAGAATTCCTATATATTCAGAGAAAATATCTTACTAGTAAGAAGTCTTTTGTTGTTCTATGTTTTTTGACAATAAACGAACTGCTACACATCCAGAGAAAACACCTTTTTAGTAGGAGGAGTTGTTGTTTTTATCAATAATAAAGAACCATTATTTCAAATGTAGTCATTTAGCTCCATGGATGCAAGCCTATAAAAAGAGTGCTGGCTGAAATCAGACCCAAGCAACAGAAAAAACTACATGATATTTGTCAAGCAGGTGAGCAACAGATATTATCACAAGTCTGAAAATCCAATTTCAGTTGTCCTGTCCAGTCTTATGAGATATTTTCTAGAACACTAGAAGACATGGGGTAAAAGTTACCTGGAGGTGGAAAATGAGCATATTAGAAATGGCAGAACCAAATGGTGGGCTAGCAGCTCCTAACTGGGGACATAAGAGAAATTAACAGTTTTAGAGTAACTGTGATCCCATGCTAAAAAGGGTATGCTTGGTCCCATTCAAACCCTTCTCCACCAAAAGTTGTGAGCCCTAATAGTAAAGTGGACAAATCTCTCTCATTATGAGCTTTACCTGAATTCCAGTCTTATCGAATGGTAATTCCTGTATTGTTAGGGGGCAGGGCTGGCAACAACAAAACAGAATAAATTTTTTTTTCCCCAATCATTCCATTACTAAAGAAATCCTAAACAGAATATGCTGTGAAACAGTTCATTGTAATTGCCACTTCCTAGCAGGTCAACCGATGGGAATATAGAGTGTAGGGGTGGAAAACTTCTAGGATAAGAAAAACAACCCTAAGCCTCAGACACTAGTGAGAGAAACTGGGGATAAACTATGTTTGGACAGGTGTCTTTTACTTTCCGAAGAGAACTAGTAATATGACCAATGAGATAAAGATCTCATATGTACTTTCAAAATGTTGAGAGAATAAAACTATAACATAAATGAGACTTTTTTCCCAAGTGTATCACAAAAAAATTAAGAGGGCCTATGACTCACCTTCTAAGTAATTTTATTAATATTTTGTTGACAACACATTTTTTCTAGGCTTATTACAGTTTTCATTTCATTGAGTAACAAAACTTGAAATGCATACTGTAATTATTCTCATAGAACTTTCTTTTGTAACTAAATAAAATGTTCAAAAGAAATTGTTATATTCAGCATTTTAAAATCCAACTGAATAGCTTCTAATGTGAGATATACTGAATATGTAAATTCACAATGCAAAAGCTTTTTTAGAATATATATAAAGTAAAATCATATCAGGTATATATGTATATGTATATATGTAAAATCAAAATGTACTTTTTTTCTTTATATCCCCCAAAATAAGTAACCGTCAAGAAAGTTTAATACTCCCAAGTCATTATTATAAAAGTAATCCAAAATGCAAGAACAACAAAAAAAGAGCAATTTAGTGTAGCTTAAATTTTATATCATTCCATGTTAAAAATAAAATCACTCATTTTATATCACCAAGTATTTTGCACCCATGACTGGTCTAAGACATGTGTTAGGAACAGAGCTTCTCTGTGCCCTATTTCAGTTTTCCACTTTGCCAACAAATTGAATGATTTCCCCCAGGAAAACCCTTTAATCTCTCTGTAATTCATTTTCCTGATACAGACCATTTTTTGTTACCTATGAAGCTATTAGGTGATAAAAAAAAAAGATGTTATCAAGCAAAGTCTATAAAAGGCATTTAAACAAAAAACAAGAATCACTCTTGTGAAGCATAGATTCTTATATTTCTCTTCTTTTTCTCACATGTCTATGAAAATGGATGTCTACATCTCCACTCTTAGTACTCACATGATCGATAATTCTTTGATCATTGTATACACATAAGCATATTCATATAGATGACAAATGCCCTGGGTGGCCAGGCAATTATTCCTTAATAATGAATCTTTTAGCATATCTGTTAAATCATCCTCTGAACATTATTTTACTTCGTATTTATTCATGTTGCTGCCTCACTGATTGCAATATGAGCAAAATATTGCTGAGTCAACTCCTGTTACATCATGCTGGCCTATCTGCTATGACAGTTTTTCTAGTCTAGTTCTTCAGAAAGCTTTAGTTTATATCCTTGAAACTTATATTGTCTAAATAATGTGATACTTTCTTTGAAGTTTGCCGATTGCTTCAAAAGTCCAGTGTCATCCATTTTCTCCATAGGTCTAAGACCACTGCATTTTGATGAGTGAAACTGGGAAATCACTGCCTCTAAATCTTGGACATCAGAGACTCTATCTTGACACTTGATATGAAATACAGTACAAAAGTATGATAAATGAAACCTGTCTAAGAAATGAAAATGAGACTGATAAGGATTCAGATATAAGACCCATATAACACGGTTGACAGTACCATGGCTTTCTGAGCCTTGAGAACTGGTTTAACTAATGATGGATGTTACTGGTTGAATCTGCTAATCTGCCAAATGAGACATTAAATTCTTGGTTTAATTTTCTATTTCTTCAAACCTATTATTTGAAAGCTGTAAATTATCAACATTCATCTTTATATTTAATGAGTATGCTATCAATGTGAATTCAGTTATATAAAAAGTATTCTGCATATAACAGGCTGATATACAACTTGAGGTTCCACTATAAAAACTTCATAGCACCAAACACAATAATCTTGAATAGAAGTACCACATTCTAATGGTTGGGAGCTCTGGTTACAGAGCTCAGATGCTGGGTTTGAATTCTAGCTTGAGGGATTGGCATGTTATTTACTCAACCTTTGGGTTCAGTTTCTTCTTCTATAAAACTAGGTTGTTATAAAAATTTAAAGCTTTTAGAAAAGTACAACATGAAGTAAGCCTTAAGTGTTGGCTATTATTGTCATTTTATTCCAATATTTACTGAATGTCTAACATGTCATAAGTATATTTTTAGGCACTGGAAATAAAATAGTTAAATAAATCTGGCCTCAGAGGCTTAAATAGTCTAGTGTGAGAAGAAGAGTAACATGATCTATGCTGAGAATAGCTTATAGTGGAGCAAGGATAGAAGCAGAGACCAGAGAGAGGTTACCAAAGGAATCCAGATATAAAATGTTGATAGCTTAAAGAAGGTTGATGGCAGGTATTTAAGAAGCGATCTGATCCTGGATATATTTTGAAGGAAGAAAAGCATTTCTTATTTTCTCTGTTTTTATGCAAGATGAAACTGTAACTTTATAAATGCTAGGGGGAATGTATAGTAAAAATGTAGTTAAAGTAAAAATCACAATAATTATATACATTGTAGTATTTATAGTAACACAAGCATAGAACATTTACATTCAGGTATGGAAATAGGAATTGAAAAGAATCTATAGGTTCAGTTGTATGAGTTTATCAAAACACAGAGGTCCCTCAAATGGTAAACATACTTTAATAATAAAAGAGAGATATTACATTATTTGCCCATGAAAGTTCTATTCTCTTTCTATTCTATTCTATTCTATTCTCTTTTTATGAAGTTCTATTCTCTTTTTATGTTTTGTCTCTTGAATGATGCATACTTTTCAATCACAGTTCTGCTCTATGAAAGACCCCTTCTCAGCCAGTCTGTATTGTCAAATCATACTATTAGTTGTATACATTTATTTGAATATCCCACTTGACTGTCCTAACACTTTTAAATATTCTCAAATAAATGTCAGTATTCTCCAAACAAATTAATTTCTTTGCCAGAAGTCTATGCTTCTGTATCAATGTACAATACAATGTACAATGTATCAATAATACAGGCATTCTTCTGATCTCAGTTTCAACTTTGACATCTGTGCCTACATTAATCACAAAGCCAGTGAACACCTCCTATTCTATACTTGCCATTTTTCTATTACTTTGACACAATTGATTCTGTGTGAATGCTTATCATAGCATGCTAGGATTATGGGTTTCCTAATCTTTAATCTCTCACTCTAGGTAAATCTTCCAAAATCAACACTTTCATCAGTTAACTGCTCACAAAGTTTAGAAAATTTAAAATTGCTGAGAAGCCTTGGCAATATAAGCCAGATACTTTTCTGTCAATCAGTCAGTTAATCAGTCAATCAATACAACAAATACCTATTCAGCACTTAGGAGTAAGAGATATTGTACTTCATAAAATGAGAAAAACAAGTAAATAGAAAATGTTGGTTTTGCTCAAAAGGAAATCGAGCATGTGTACATAAAGGCAAAAGTGAGAGCACTGTGCTTAACACTGTAGATTTAGTAGACCAAGATTTGAATCTGTGCCTGAGTTGCCTTTGTAAATGGGGATAATAATAATAGTATCTTTCTTAATGAGAAATGCTATAGGATTAGACTTCGTATATCAGTAAAAGTAGCTATTAAGTTGCATGGCACTTGGTAAGGACTCTACTACAGTTTTGGTTATCAATTTACCTATGTGTACAATGATTTTTAGAGAAATATAAAAGGCAAAATTACTGTATGCTAAAATGGAAGAAAAAAGACTCCAAAGTTGGTTAACTGCAAACAGGGTATTTCAATGTATTTTATGTTAAGAGAGGCTAGGGACATGAGGAGAGAATTTCAAACAGATAGAATGTGACAAGGAGACTGACACAGAATGGAAAGCAAAATTGTTTATGTGATCTTACGGGGTAGGAGTTTAGAGGTAGTCAGATCGAGTACAATTTTACATACATACATATACACCCCCCCAAATATATATATATATATCACATACACACACACACACACATATATGTTTCAGTAAAAATTCTGTTCACAGCCCCCAAAATTCTCTCCTCATTTCCACCTCTATACAGGTTCATAAGGCTGCTTGATTTCTCTTTTTCCTGACACATACTAAGGAATGAGCTTTATTCTTATTGGTTAACCAAAATTTGCCTTGATTTTTTTAAATTAATTATTTTTTAATAAACATATAATGTATTTTTATCCCCAGGGGTACAGGTCTGTGAATCGCCAGGTTTACACACTTCACAGCACTCACCATAGCATATACCCTCCCCAATGTCCATAACCACCCCCCCCCCAGCAACCCTCAGTTTGTTTTGTGAGATTAAGAGTCACTTATGGTTTGTCTCCCTCCCAATCCCATCTTGTTTCATTTATTCTTCTCCTATCCCCTTAACCCCCCATGTTGCATCTCCACGTCCTCATATCAGGGAGATCATACGATAGTTGAACGAGCACAGGCAGACAGAGTGGCAGAGGGAGAAGCAGGTTCCCCGCGGAGCAAGGAGCCCAATGTGGGACACGATCCCAGGATGCTGGGAACATGACCTGAGCTGAAGGCAGCTGCCTAACCAACTGAGCCACCCAGGCGCCCCAGTAAGTAGTTTTTTTAAAAGCCAATAAAATTATTTTTTTAAAGATTTATTTATTAGAGGGAGAGAGAGCTTGAGCACAAGCAGGGGAAGCAGCAAGACTAGGGAGAAACAGACTCTCCACAGATCAGGGAGCCTGATGTCAGGCTTGATCCCAGGACCCTGGGATCATGACCTGAGCTGAAGGCAGATGCTTAACGGACTGGGCCATCCAGGAGCCTCAAAAGCCAATTAAATTTTTAATACAGATGGTAACATTTGGTGGTTATTAGTATGTACTGCAAGCATATAATTTAAAAAATGTTTCCACAATGGCTGTACCAATTTATAGTCCTACTAACAGTGGATGGTGGGTTCCTTTTCTCCATATCCTTGCTGACACCTGTTATTTCTTGTCTTTTTGATAACAGCCATTCTGACAGTGTAAGGTGGTATCTCACTGTAGTTTTGATTTACATTTCCCTGATGATGAGTGATATTGAGCATCTTTTCATGTGTCTGTTGGCTATCTGTCTTTTTTTGAAAAATGTCTGTTCAGGTCCTCTTCCTTTTTTCTATTGTTGTTGTTATTGAATTATAGGATTTATTAGAAATTTTGGATATCAACTCCTTATCAGACATATTATTTGCAAGTATCTTTGCCCATTTATGAAGCTCAAATGCTTATAAACATAAATGATATATATTACACATATATAGCTATTTTACAACTGGACATGTGTGGAAAAGCAATTGGTAAGACCCCACAAAACTGTAAACCATACATAGTTACTTGTAGAATAAATTTTACAAATTGACAGGAGAATAATGAAAAGGAGGCCTATATGTTTTAAATATAGTTATGTATCATCTGAGTCTTTTACAATGTTTACAAAAAGTATTTGAGTATTCCGTGGGGATCAACATGGTCTTCTCAAAGAAAGGCAAGAATATTCTTGCCATCTAGTAGTTTATAAAATTCTAGAAAAATAAGAATTGCCTGCAAATGGTGTAGGACAAATCAAATTTCAAAACTGATTGAAAAATATCCATCTAATTTAACAACATGGAAATACCTGATGATCTTAAGAGTGTGATTTTCAGTGGGTACATGAGACAGACTGAAGTGCAGGAAAGAGTGAAAAGGAAATGAAGTAACTTCATGGACAAAGACAACTCTTGTAATATCTCACACAGGAGATAAGGTCATCTAATGAGTATGAAGACTGGGATAGAGGTGTAGAGGTGAGAAACTTGAGGAATAAACAACATGGAATACACTATAAAAAAAATAACTTTCCACACTATTTTACAAGTAGCAGCCAGATAAAGAGTAAGCTTAGCAAGAATGAGGATTGGTAAGAAAGATATGGTTGAAAAAAAAATGGGCTGGAGACTCTAAAGAAAAATTTATTTTAGTGTCCTTGGGAGACCAGTTAAGTCCCTTAAAAGAGGCTGACAAAATAGGATAATATAAGAGAGATCCAACAAAATAGGTAAGGAATAAAGATCAGAATAAGCAAAAATAAGAGAGTGAAAGAAACTGAATTCAATGATTAGTTTCAAGTTTGAGATCTTGGTTTTGGAATTGTCACAAATTTTGATGAGATGTCAAGTGCTGTTTCCCAAATGAGCAATTTAATTGGAATGGAAAGGTAGGTTATAGAATTTAAAGAGAAAATGATAATAAGAAGCCAGTGTGCTAAAAGAATTGACAGCATGGGTGTTCTCAACAAAAGGACTTAAAAGAAACTTTTTTTTTACCATCTCTGAAGACAGAAGAATGAATTAGATAACCTTTAAAAGTCCTTTAAGACCTTCTAATCTTACTGTACAAGGAAGTTATTACATGATTGTCTTCAATATTACAAAAAAAAAAATAGCTGACTCTGGGTCTTACATAAGACTGATGAATCACTGACCTCTACCTCTGAAACCAATAAAAGATTATATGTTAATTGAATTTAAACAAAAATAAATTAACAACATAGGTGACACTTGAAAAAAAAGTATGTGACACAAAAAATAGTCAATTCTAAGGAATAAAAATGTAACATTTACAGAAGCTGCAAATCAACTTACTGAGCTTTTTTTTCCCTTGAAAATATAAAAAATAAAGGGCTGAGCAATAATGATTTGTCTTAATTGGAATATCATATGGTAGCTACTGCAATGTTTTTGCTTAGCAAATCATAACCATGTATTCATAACTTTAGCCTCTTGTTTATGATTTCCTTTCAGTTCCTAAAAATAGAGTGAAAACCTGATTGTATCAAACTGGGGGGAGGAGGAGGATATATATTTTAAAACAGATTCTTAAATAGTAGAATAACTCTAATTGTCAAATAAAATTTTCCAAGTGGAAAACTTATTTCAATAAACAAAATATACTGGCAATTTGATCATCCCTATGGATATAAACAATTAAGGTACTATTATTCACTAAGATACTTGCTTGAGCAAATTAAACAAAACTCAGATAAAAGTATTACAGCTTTAATTTGCTTAGTAAAACAGGCTTGCACAGTACAATGATAAGTTTATCTAAAGATAATGTTAAGCTATCACAAATTCCAAAATTAAGAGTCCTTGATTAATGCTTAAAGCAACTAAAAATCTATCTTTAGTACCCCCCCCCTTTTTGTCTAGAACCTAGTAATCTCTTTAGCAACCTAAGTTTTTGGTTTAGAAAAAGTAAAATAGATTGCCAGTGGCATAGATATTCTGAAATTAGGCTTGTCCTCTCAATTTTCCAAATGTTTGAGAAAAAAGGCAAGATGTTCTATGCATAATGGATGAACTACGGAATACTACAAGAGAAGGGAGAGAAATGTAACCTTAGAAATGTAAGGAGGAGAAACTTAGATGAATTCTTCAGAAGAAATTTTTCATTAGTTTTTATTACATAGGAGGATAGCTAGTAGGGAGGAGAGAAACAAGAGGAGGAAGAGGAAAAAGGAGTAGTAGGTTTTGAGCATAATGTTTGTTACATCTGCATTACCAGAAGCAAGCCCGCATTTTAGGGCAGAAGTTCTTAAATTTAATGTACAAAAATTTAATGTACATAAGACTCAGGAAACCCTTGGGCAGGCGAACAGTGTTGAAGTGGTAGGTTAGTTAGTGACTACAGAGAAGCAGGGAATGGCTTCTGGAATGCAGGTGACATTCCAGTTCTTTATCTGGTGTTGGTTATATGGGGTCTTCTTTTCATGACAATTAACTAAGCTGCATACTTAGGACTTGCACATTTTTTCAAATAGATATTTCTCTAGAAATTCCACTCAGATAAATAAGTAAAAAATCTGGCATCATGCTACAAAGGTATATTTCTGTGTCCCATTTTCTGGAATCTGCATTTTATCAAGTACCCTCGGGGGTCTATGCAGCCAATCTCCAGAACATAATTGGAAAAACAACAGTTGAGAGTTTCAGAAGTAATTTTTTACCAGCTCAGCAATGCTTTTTCCCTCCCTAGGTATTTCTAGGCCATTCAATGAATTTGCTGATTTTAAGCCCTGCTACTGCAGCTGTCCAGCAAGCAGACTGATCACTGACTGTAGAATAAGGGCTCACCTTGGGTTAGAATGCATTTACACTCTTAATCTTTTATTATATCTAGGTTTATTTTTAAAAATTTTTAAAAGATGTTATTTATTTATTTGACAGAGAGAGACACTGACGAGAGGGAACACAGGCGGGGGAGTGGGAGAGGGAGAAGCAGGCTCCCAGCCAAGCAGGGGGCCCGATGAGGGGCTCAATCCCAGGACCAGGATCACAGCCTGAGCTGAAGGCAGACACTTAACAACTGAGCCATGCAGGTGCCCCTATTTTATCTAGGTTTAAAAAAGCACCAGGCCCTATACTAGATAACACAAAAATAAAGTGAGTTTTTGCATTCAAGAAGTTTAAAATCCACTTTAAGTATATATTACCTAAAATACAAAAAAAAAAAAAAATTAAGTAGCATAAGTGGTAGCAAACAAAGCACTATAAAAGAAGAAGAATGGAGAAACAAGGTTTCTTAGAGGATACCATAAAAGCTAGATAAAGCCTAAATTAAATTTCAACGTTAGAAAAAAGAATGAAATATTTCCAGAAAGGGAAGGTGGGGGAGCACAAAGGTAAGGAACGATACAGTCTTTATAAAGGGCTATCCGGAAGGAAGTAGACACCAGGCTAGGAATGTAGGTTGTCACTACATTTAGAAGGGCCTTGAATACAAGGCAGAAATAACTATACCTTATTTTCATTTTACAGGCATAAAAAAAGTCACAGAAGACTTTGAACAGAAAAGAGAGTGACTTTAGGAAGCTGCATCTGGAAGCCATCAACTTGATGGATTTCAACGAGAGCAGGATGAAGGTGAATCACTGTGCCGTTCAGAATGATCGGGAATCTAGGCTACACAGTTGGACAGATCTGAGTTCCACTGCGACTCTACTTTGATCAAGCTACTTAGCCTTTCTGAATCAGTTTCCTCACTTGTAATTAGGGGATAATAGTGACTACTTATGTAAGAGCACCGTACGGCCTGAAGGAGGCGACACACAAAGCTCCTAACACATTAGAGGTAATTCATCATCATTGTCCTCTTCATCCGCTCGTTCAATGGTTGCCTGCTTTTCCTGTGCTCTTAGATTCGATGTATTGACATGGCTCAGGTGAGTTTTGCCTAAACTAAATTCCGATGAGGGAAATAAAGGGTAAGTGAAAAGGAAAAAGGAAATAAAGAGATAAAAAAAACACAAGAGGATAGATTAACTACGTCGAGTTCAATATGGCAGAGGAGAACTGGAAAATATATGGAAGAGCCAAAATACATAAAATCCACCTTCTCTAACTACGCATGTTTTCATCATCTCATACTTGGATTACGGCAAAAGCTCCCAGACTGGCTCTCCTCCCTCTAGTAAAATAACAGAACTATACACTGCTGTTATGTTAATATTACTGAAAGAAAACTCTCTTTCAAAAGTAACTAATCAATCAGTTCAGTAACCAGTCTGCCTACCTGGCCTTCCAGATAGATTATGCTGGCTGCGACATACCTTTCCAAACTTAATACTAACATTTGGCTGCCCTCAGGCTATCTTTCCTGTATAACACACACCACTTTCACTGCCACCTTCCCATCTCAGTGTATGATCACCTATCATTTTGAGTGTTTCCTGTCCTCTTTTGAACCAACTTAAATATGACTTATCAAATCTAAATTAAGTACCACTTTCGCAATCAAGCTTTTCATAGCACTCAACTCCACATAGATATTTTTGAATCTGAAACTGAAGTATTTATAAATCAAAACCACCAAGTTTATACTTGCCTATATACGGATTTGAATTGTTTTCTGCTTCATTTTATTATTAGTCTCATGACTCCAAATGGTTTGTGAAGTTCTTGAAATAGGATCAAGATTATGCATATGAATCTCCAAAGTACATTAGGATAATGCTTGGCAGAAAGTGTTCTTAAATAACTGCTGATTGATTATTCAAATCAAATGCTGTATCTAAAATATCAGTGTTTTTTCCTTCCCCACCAAAAATCTGTTATGGCTTGCATTATCAACTTGACTCCCAAGCCAATCTGAAAATCATCTCAATTCTCTAAGTCTGCTCATTTTACTACCTATGAAGTTCTAAATTTCTGTAATTACCTGGTAGTCACTACCACACATTTATTCATCTGTTGCCTCAATCCCCAAACTAGACTTTCAACAATTTTTATATCACTTTTCTAAAATACAAATCTGCTTGTGCAGCTCAAAGACTGATGGGCTTCTCTGAGGGCCAAATGCCTACACAAGACAGTGGCGCAATGAACATAAGGATGCAGATATCTCTTTAACGTTCTCAAGATCTTGTTTTCACTTCTTGGATATATACCCAGGAGACTGCTGATCATATGGTAGTTCTATTTTTGATTATTTGAGAAACCTCCATATTGTTTTCCATAGTGGCTGTACCAATTGACATCTCTAACAGGGCACAAGGACTCCTTTTCCTCTACATCCTAACAATTTTTCCACATATGTACTTTTATTTTATTGAAGTATAGTTGACATACAATGTTGTATTAGCTTCACATGTACAACACAGTGACTTGACAATTCCATATATTACTCCATGCTCACAACAGTAACTACAGCCACCATGTGTCACCATACAATATTATTAAAATATTATTGACCATATTCCTGATGCTGTACTTCAAGATAAGTACAGGGGTTAAGAAATAGAAACTTCTACATATAAATACGTCAGACCGTTTCTTACATTTTTTGGTAACAGCCCTCTAACACGAGTGAAGAAATAGCTCACTGTGGCTTTAATTGGCATTCCCCTGATGATTTGTGATACTGAGCATCCTTTCATATACCTGTAGGCCATTTACAGGTCTTCTTTGGGTAAATATATTCAGGTCCTCTGCTCCTTCTTTAATCAAGTTCTTTGTAATTTTTGCTATTGAGTTGAATGAGTTCTTAATATATTTTGGATATTAACCCCTTATGACATACATGATTTGCAAATATTTTTCCCATTTTATAGATTGTCTTTACATTTTGATGATGGTTTCTTTTGTGGTGCAGAAGCTCTTTAGTTTGATGTAGTCCCACTTTATCCTTGCTTTTGTTATTTGTGCTTTTGGCATCGTATCCAGAAAATCATTGAAAAGACTAATGTCAAAGAATTTTTCCCCAATATTTCTTCTAGGAGTTTTATGGCTTCAAGTCTTACATTTAAGTCTTTAATCCATTTTGAGCTCATTTTCCTGAGTGGTTTAACAGGTGGGGTCCACTTTCATATTTCAGGTTGTGGTTACCTAGTTTCCTCAACCTCATTTGACTGTCCCTTCCCCACTGACTACTCGTAGCTCCCTTGCTAAATATTAGTTGACCATTCATGAGAGAGTTCATTTCTGGACTCTTGACTCTCTTCCATTGGTCTATGTTTCTATTTTTATGCCAGTACCATACTGTTCTGATTACTATTGCACTGTAGTATAGTTTGAAATCAAGAAGTGTTATGCATCCAGCTTTGTTCTTTCTCAGAATTGCTTGGGCTATTATTTATTTACTGTTTTGGCTCCATAAGATTTCAGGCATGTTTTTTCTCTATTTCTGTGAATAATGTCATTGAAGTCTGATAGGGATTATACTTCATCAATACATGGCTTTTGGTGGTGCTCTGGCTAGAATTTCCAGTGCTGCTGAAGTGGTGAGAGTGAGTATTCTTTCTGATCTTAGATGCAAAGCTTTCAGCCTTTTGCTATTGCATATGATGTTGGCTATGAACTTGTCATAAAGGCCTTTATTGTTCATAAGTATGCTCCTTCCACACCCAATCTGTTAAGTTTTTATCACGAAAAGATGTGATAACATGTTAAATGATTTTTTTTTTTTTTTGCATCTGCAGGATGATCATAAGGTTTTTATCTTTCATTCTCTTACTGTGGTGAATCATAGTTATTAATTTTGCATCTCAGGGATAAATCCCATTTGATTGTGGTATATGATTTTTTGTGTGTGTGCTGCTGAATTTGGTTAGCTATTATCGTGCCAAAAAATTTTGTATCTGTATTCATCAGAAATACTGGTAATTTTCTTGTCTTGTAATGTCCACATACAGCTGTAGTATCCAAGTAATACTGGCTTTGTAAAAATAAGTTTGGGAGTGTTTCCTCTTCAATCATTTGGAAGAGCTTGAGAAGAACTGATGTCAATTACTTCTTGGTAGAATTCAACAGTGAAACCATATGGTCCATGGCTTTTCTGTATCAGGAAACTTTTAATGACTGATTTAATCTACTTACTCATTAGTCTCTTCAAATTTTCTATATCTTCATATTTCAGTCTTAGTAAGTTCTGTGTTTTTAAGACTTTATCCATTTCTTCTAGGTCTATAGTTCATTGGCATAGTTTTGTTCATAGTAGTCTCTTCATTCTTTGTATTTCTGTGTTACAAGTTTTAATGCCTTTTCTTTCCAATTTTGTCTTCTCTGTGTTTTCTGACTTAAGCTACAAACTTGTCACTTTTATTTATTTAAAAGTCTGAAGCACTGATCACCAATTCATCATTGATACTCTTCTTCCATACTGTAAATGGTGCTGTATAAAGCTTTTTGGTAATGTTACACTTAAATGGCAAATACTATGTAACGACTTCTGTTTGTATGTAAGTTGTACCCTAAGAGAATTAAAACTACAACCTATACTTCCAGTGACTAGCTCCCAGGAAGATGTAAACTTGCTTTATGATATTAAAGAGATTTATGATTATATCTATATCTATATACATATAGAAAGAGAGAGTGTGTGTGTTAGGCATGAAATAATTTTAGGTCAAGAATTTCTTTTAGTTGAGTAAAATAAATTCATGCATACATATATATATATGGATATACACATATGGGTGTGTTCATCCTTATCTTCCAGTGTGTTTTCTAAATGTTTGCTGATATAACCTATACATACTTGTGTGGGGGGGTGATGGGAGTTGTGTGCTTATTTCCAGTTGGCCAGGTTGCAGACTCCTTAAAGATGCAGTATATCAAGTTTTCTGTTATTGTAATGTTTCTTTTTAAGATCAATTTGTTGCATTCTATAGTATCATTTTCATAAATAGTGATCTTTATTAAAATAGGGCATTTTTTAATAAGTAACTTCTATAAAACAAGTTTTTAGTTTTACTGATATTTTGTTTTTCTAATTTATATTTTATTTATACTTAAGTCACTACTATTATTATATTATTGCCTACTTCTTTCTTCAGATCTATTTACTAATAATAACCCCTTTATCATTATAAATGAAGTTTTTATCTCGTGTTTTATCTCCTGAAGTTGCCATCTCATTTTTGGGTATTAAGGAGGGCACATATTACATGGAGCACTGGGTATGGTGCATAAACAATGAATTTTGGAACACTGAAAAAAAATAAAATTGAATTAAAAAAATAAATAAAATCTCTTGTCAGACATAAGTAGAGCTACTCCTGCACTCTTTCTGTTTATACTAACATGGAATATCTTTTTCCTTCTCTTCATTTTGAGCCTATGTGTGTCCTTAAAGCTGAAGTAAATTTCTTGTAAGCAGAATGCAGTGAGTACATTTATTTTATCCATCTAGCCACCTTATACCTTTTGATAGGAAGACTCAATTTTTTTTTAAAGATTTTATTTATTTATTTGACAGAGAGAGATCACAAGTAGATAGAGAGGCAGGCAGAGAGAGAGAGAGAGGGAAGCAGGCTCCCTGCTGAGCAGAGAGCCCGATGTGGGACTCGATCCCAGGACCCTGAGGAAGACTCAATTTTTAATTGAAATATCATTGACAATGTTATATTAGTTTCAGATATACAACATACTGACTTAAAAACTCTGTATGTTACATCATCCCCACAAGTGTAACTACCATCTGTCATAATACAACACTATTAAAACCCATTCACTGTATTCCCTGTATTGTACCTTTCAGCCTGTAACTTATGCATTCCATTACTGGAAGTCTGTATCTTCACTCCTCTCCACACATTTTGGCAATTCCTCCACCCCACCTTTACTCTGGTAACCTGTCAGTTTATTCTCTGTATTTATGGGTCTGTTTCTGCTTTCTGTTTGTTTGCTTTGTTTTTCAGAGTCCACATATAAGGGAACTCATACAGTATTTGTCTTTCTCTGCATGACTCATTTAACTTATTTAACTCTGGGTCCATCCATGTTGTCACACATGGCAAGATCTCATTCTTTTTTATGGCTATGTTTTATTCCATTGTGTGTATATATACCAAATCTTCTTTATTCATTCATCTATCAGTGGGCACTTAGGTTGTTTCCATATCTTGGTTATTGTAAATAATGCTGCAGTGAACATAGTGGTGCATACCTTTTCAAATTAGTGTTATCATTTTCTTTGGGGAAATGCCCAGTAGCATATACGGTATTTCTATTTTTAATTTTTTGGGAAACATCCATACTGTTTTCTACAGTGGCTACACCAATTTACATTCCCATCAACAGTGCATGCGGGTCCTTTTTCTCCATATCCTCACCAACAGTAGTTATTTCTTGTTTTGACATTAGTCATCCTGACAAGTATAAGGTGTTATCTCATTGTGGTTTTGATTTGCATTTTCCTGATGATTAGTGATGTTGACTATCTTTTCATGTTTCTAATAGCCATCTGTGTATCTTCTTTGGAGAAAAGTCTCTTCAGGTCCTCTGACCATTTTTAAATCAGACTGTTCTTTGTTATTGTTTAAGTGCTTTATGTATTTTGGGTATTAACCCCTTATTGGATATATCATGTGCAAGTAACTTCTCTCATTCAGTAGGATGCCTTGTCTTTCTGTTGATAGTTTCCTTTGTTCTACAAAAGCTTTTTAGTTTGATGCAGTCTCAGTAGTTAATTTTTGCTTTTGTTTTCCTTGCCTGAGCAGACATTTTGCAAAGGCCAATGCCAAAGAGATGACTACCTATGTTTTCTTGTTTTATGGTTTCAGGTTTCACATTTAGGCATTTAATTCCTTTTGTGTTTATTTTCATGTATAGTTAAGAAAGTGGTCCAGTTTCATTCTTTTGCATAATAACTGTCCAGGATTCCCAGTACCATTTACTGAAGACATGGTCCTTTCCCCACATAATATTTTTGCCTCCTCTGACATAGAGTAATTGACCACGTAACTGTGGATTTATTTCTGAGCTCTCTATTCTGTATCTTTGATCCAGGTGTCCATTTTGGGGCCAGTACCGTATTGTTTTAATTATTATAGTTTCATAGTGTATCTTAAAATCTGATAGGATAATACCTCCACCTTTGTTCTTTCTCAGGATTGCTTTGGCTATTCTAGGATTTTTGTGGTTCCAGACAAATGTTAGGATTATGCTAGTTTTGTGAAAAGTACTGTTGCTTTGATAGGGATTGCATAAAATCTAAAGATTGCTTGGGGTAGTAGAGACATTTTAGCAATATTAATTCTTCCAATCCATAAGCATGGATTATCTTTCTAATTATTTGTCACCTTCTGTTTCTATCGTGAGTGTTTTATAGTATTCTGAATACACATCTTTAAGCAACTTGGTTAAGTTTATTCCTAGGTTTTTTATTCTTTTGGTGTAACTATAAATGGAAATTTTCTTGATTTTTTTCCCTGAAAACCATAAGACATTATTGAAATAAATTTATTTTTTCAGTGTCCCAAGATTGTTTATGCACCACACCCAGTGCTCCATCCAATACGTGCCCTCCTTAATACCCACCACTAGGCTAACCTATTCCCCTACGCCCTCCCTTCCAAATCCCTGTTTGTTTCACAGAGTCCACAGTCTCTCATGCTTCGTCTCCCTCTCTGATTTCCCCCAATTCACTTTTCCTATGGTTTTTCTGCTACTTTGTTATCAGTGTATTGAAAGAACAGACTTCTCTATCCTGCAACTGTAATGAATCCAATTATTCTAACAGGTATATAATGGAGCCTCTAGGATTTTCTATTACAGTATCATGTCATCTGCAAAAAGTGATGATTTTACTTCTTTGCCTGTTTTTCTTTTTGTTTGTTTTTTTAAAGATTTTATTTATTTGACAGACAGGGAACACAAGTAGGCAGAGAGAGAGGGGGAAGCCGGCTCTCCACCGAGTAGAGAGCCCAATGCGGGGCTCGATCCCAGGACCCTGAGACCACGACCTGGGCCAAAGGCAGAGGCTTTAACCCACTGAGCCACCCAGGCGCCCCTACTTCTTTGCCTATTTGGATGCCTTTTCTTTTATCTGATCACTGTCACTAGGACTTCCAGTACTGTGTTAAATAATAGGGGTAACAGTGGAATCCTTATGTTGTTCCTGCCCTAAAGGAAAAGATCTCAGTATTTTATCACTGATTATGATTTAAGCCATGGGTTTTTCATATATGGCCTTTATTATGTTAAGGGATTATCCCTCTGAAAGTGCTTCATTCAGTTTTTGTCATGAGTATATGCTGAATTTTGTCAAATACTTTTTCCCTATTGAGATAATCATGGTTTTTATGCTTTGCTTTGTGAATGTGGTATATGACACTGATGGATTTGCAAATATTGAACCATCCTTGCATCCCATAATAAATCCCATGTGATCATACTGAATGATAATGGTGATGTTTGGTTGAGGGGTTTTGCATCTGTGTTCATCAGGGATATTGGTATGTAGTTTTTGTTGTTTATTTTTTAGTGTCTTTGTATTGTTTTGGTTTCAAGGCAATACTGGCCTCATAGAATGCATTTGGAAGCTTTCCCCTCTCTAATTATAGGAATAGTTTAGGAGTAGGTATTAACTCTTTTTTAAATATTTGGTAGAATTCACCTGTGAAGCTGACTGCTTTACTGGTGTGAACTTGTTTTAAGTTTGTCAGGAAAATTCTCCTGCACTTATGCATGATAACCTTGCCAGGTAGGGTATGCTTGGTTGCAGATTTTTTTCCTTTTTGTACTTTGCAGGCCAAAGGGAATGGCATGATATATTCAAAGTCTTTGCTGAAAAATCAGCTATTATAGCCTTACAGGATTTCCCTTAAAAGTAACCATTTGCTCTTTTGCTGCATTTAAGATTCTCTGTTTATCTGTAATTTCTGTCACTTAAATTACCATGGATTTTAGTGTGAACCACCTTGGGTTCATCTTGTTTTGAACTCTCTCTGCTTCTTGTACATGACCATCTGTTTCCTTCCCCATGTTATTAGGAAGGCTTTTAGCTATCATTTCTTCAAAGAGTTTTCTGTCCCCTTGTCTCTACTCTCCTTATGGGACCCCTACATATTATGCAAATATTTTAATGATGTTGCAGAGGTACCCTTAACTTACCTGTTTTTTTATTATCCTTTTTCTTTTTTGCTATTTGGTTTGCTTGCTTTGCATTACCTTGTCTTCAGGACTACTGCTCCGTTTTTCTGTATGCTCTAATCCACTGGTGATTCACCTACTGTATTTTTCATTTCAGTTATGGTATTCTTCAGCTCTGATTGGTTTTTATATTTTCTATCTCTTGCTGATGTTCTCACCATGTTCACACAGCCTTCCATCAAGTCTGAGGATTATCTTTATGACTTACTTAGAGCTCTTCATTGGTAATGCTACTTATCTCTGTTACATCTTTTTTTATAATTTTGTTCTTTCACTTGGGACACATTCCTCTGCTTTCTCATTTTGTCTAACACTCTACCTATCATGCAGGTTCAGCTATGTCTCCTCATCTTGTGGCCTTATGTAAAAGGGATCCTGTGGTGCCCTGTAGTGCAATTCCCCCTATCATCAGAACTAGGTGGTCGATGTATGTTCCCTGTGTGAGCTATATATGCCCTCCTGTTATGGCTGAGCCATTATTGCTGTGCGCATACTGTTGGGCATGGTTTGCTCCTTGTGCTATTAGCTGAAAGGACCAACTGTCTGCAATGAACCACTGTTGAGGTTTGCTCCCCATACAATTAGCAGAGAGGCCTGGCTGCAGCCCCTTCAGGCTTGCTGATGGGTAGGTTAGCACTCAAACCTGCTGCCTGCAGTGAGTTGCTGTGGGCGTCCTGATCAGCAGTTTCTTCTGCACACCGTGAGCATAAAGCCTTGGCAGCAGCCATCATCAGCTTGCTTGTGGATATTTGAGTCTTTTTAATCTTACTGTTCTAGCTCATTGGTGAACTTCTCACTTTGTTCTTAAATTGTTTCCTAGTATTGTTCATTTGTTCTCTTATAGCTCTCTAATCATCTTTAGAGCAATTATTTTCAATTCTTTACTGGGCAATTCCTGAATCTCCATTTCTTTGGGGACAGTTATTAAAGGTTAACTCTCCTTTGGTGGAGTCTTGTATCTCTGATTCTTTATGATCCCTATAGATTTGCTTTGGTATCTAAACATTGTAAGAAGCGGTTGCATCTTCCAGACCTTATGGACTGACTTTGATAAGATAAAACTTTCTGTGGGTGGGGGCACAATGGAGTGTGATGTCACCCTGTGTTTAGTGGTCCAGGGAGCCAAGTGAGGGTCATGTGTTGGTAGCCGGTTGGGTTGGGGGGTGTGCTGTTTCTTTATTCTTCAGCTCAGTCTACCATGGTAGTGATAAGCAGGTCTTCTAGGCTTTCATCTTGCATGGCAGAGCCCTGAACTGGCATAACATGACTCTCAGGCTCCAGTGGGGCAGGGTTGAACTCAGCAGCTGGAGTCAGTGAATAGAAATATGTGTGTGTGAGAAAGAGAGAGAGAAAGAATCTGGCTGGCTCGGTTGGCAGAACCTGCCACCCTTGATCTTGGGGTTGGGAGTCAGAGCCCTATGCTGGGTATAGAGAATTAAAAAAATAAAACTTAAAAAAGAAATACCTGTGAGGTGAAAAATGGCAAAATTTGCAGGGGGTCCTTGGTGGCTATTCTGGCCATTGGCTTCACCTACTGAGTTTATGCTCAGAGCAGATCTCTGTGAGAATCGCTCCTGCTGAGTGTCAGCTAATAGCAGTCTCTTCCTGTCCAGGTAGATCCTAGCTGGTACTACATATCTCAGCTTTGTTGGTCTGGGTGGGTAAAATTCAAAGGGACCATGGCACAATACACTAAAAGTCAGAATAAGCGTTTTGTTCATCCCCTCTTTCCTCTTAGGCTCTGGGAATCCTTTATACCTGGGAAAGTTCTTTGTTTGTGCTGAATAATGCCAGCATGGGATGATGGGATGCAAAATGAAGCAGTCTTCCTTCTTTTGTTGTGTTTCTGTTCTCAGGTTTTTTGTTCACTGTGTTGCTAACAATGGACTCTATAGCTTCTTGCAGTGTTGTTTTTATTTGTGAATAATTGTCTAACCATTGATCTTTGTGGGTAGACAAGGAAGCTAAGGTTGTTATACACTATTTTTTTGCAATTAGCACTTTTAGAAACCACATTAATTGTCTGAGATCATACCATCCTTTTTAATGCTATATTTTACCATTGATTTTGACTGTTGATAGCTGGACACTTAAAAAAAATTCCAGGGTGTCTAGGATTTTACTAGCATTAATGAAATAGTAAACAGAGAGAGAATATAAGAGAGTAGTATGAAGGTTTGAAAGTTTCTAAAACCACAGTGAATGGAAGGAGTAGAAGGGGAAAAATGAGAAAGTAAAAACACTCTAAAATGAAAAAACCTTTAGTAATGGCTTAATCGTAATGAAGTATAAGTAACAACTCACTGAGGACTTATTACACTTAGAGATTGCTAGTTATAGTGTATTTTAATAAAGCTGTTAGTTGTTTAATATATATTGAAGACAATCCATGCTTTTAAAACTCAATTTTTAACCAATAAGCAAAATGGAGAGAAATTATTTGTTTACCAAAACATAAAATATAAACAGTATCAGAATATCATGAGGACATATCACAATGAAAGGTGTAAAAAAACACTTCATTTTCATGTGAAGTATGGGAATGGTACAGTCAGAATATACTGTCAGAAACAGCATATACTGTCAGAAACTATAATTACCTAATGGCAAATATTTTGAGATATAACAGTTCCAAAGAATTTAGATGCCACGGAGATTCTGATAATGCAAACGTTTCTTCTTCATATGTGAGGCTTGAGATAGTTTGTAAGAATTGAACAGTTGCAGGACTTCTGAAGAACAGCAGAAAGTGGCAGTGCACTCGCTATATGTGCAATCTTACGTTATTTATAGTATTAAATTTTTTGAAAAGCATATACCATTTTTGCTCCCTTATAAATCATAGTATTATTTGCATATCCAATTAAACTGAACCTAGACAGGTACTTCAAAGAAAGAGCACCATGGTATGATGCAATCTCCTATAACTGGAAAATCATTACCAAAGATTCCTAGTTTATATTTTGAGCCTGAAACTAAAACTTAATAAGTAAATAAATCGCAAATCAAATTTCAGATACAATAAATAGTGAGTGATGACTTAGCTCATAATGTTCCCTTCTGCTGTGGGGGGGAAAAAAACCTGTTTGCATTTTGTTAGTGAAAGGAAACTAATGTTACCTAACTTTCAGGGCTTTTGACAGATTCTTGTGAGATGTGATGTAGGACACAATAATCTCATTTCTTGGCAGAAATAAAATGTTGCTGTTTACAGCAATTGCTTCTTTGGGAGAGAATTAAAGCATTTTTGCATTATTAACACAGCAGCTCCTCTGTTAGTATATCTATTATAAAATTCAGGAATGAGGCTTAAAACTTTTAAAAAGTTATACTCATGGATAAAATAAGAGATTATACATTATAGCAGGGGGGAGTAGTAATTTAAAATTGTTTTAAAACATTGTATGGTATATATTAACTCTGTATTTCAAAACACAATTTGGGGTAAGTCCAAATTAAATACACATAGTTATAGAGCAAGAAATCATTTCTATACTATATTAGTCAATGGTCTCCCAGTTAATAGAAAAAAAAAAAAAACTCTTTAAGGTTAACCTAAAACAAGCAAAAAATGAAAAATAAAAACATAAAACCTTTGACATTTTATAAAAATGTCAAAATGCTTTATAAAAAGCTAGGGAAACACAGGCAGCATCAGTAGCCTATATATAGAAGAAAAAATCTACATATGTCCATTAGGTTTGGTCATTTTTTGTGCATATTTCTTGGCATGCTCATTTATTTGTAAGTGTATACAGTCTTATAAAGACAAGTAGTATTTTGATTCTGTGCTCAAAATACTCTAAAAAATTAATTAGGGGACATGATAATGCAAAAAAACCAAAACTGGAACCTAAGACAAGTAACTATCATGGCCATTCTGAATAGGAAAATTTTATATGCATCCAAGAACATAAAGAAGAAACTTTACCAAAAAAGTGACAGTTGAAGTAGGAGAGAGACAGAGGGCTTAGAAGTATGGAGAAAGGAAGAACGTCATTCCAAAATTATAATAGTTACAATAAAATATTTTATGTGTTTATTATAAACCAGAGTTAACAAAAAATAAATCTGATTCATTTTTTTATCTACATGCTATTCTTCCATGCTTTAGGCTATGTGATTTTTTTTTTTTTAAGCAAAAATGACACCACAAGTTTAATAACATTTAGGGGGAGGGAGGAAGTAGGTGAGAGAGATCTATTGTTATTTTTAAAATATTCAACATGACTCATCCAAAGTAATGGGAAATTTTTCCAGCGCATATCTATTGTTTCTTCCCTTTAGAGTTATTAATTATTCTGAAGTTTTAGAACTTATAAACTAAAGCATAATCTGGCCTAACATGACCAAATCCTACTGTGACCTTATTTAATATAAAAGTGACACAGCATATTTGGTTCTCTGTTTTGATAAATATTTGTGACATGTGACTGATGGTGCTTAAGACTTTACCAAAACAAACAAGAAACCCCACAAAACTTCCTTAATATAAGAAACAGTAAAACATATTTCACTGAACCTAATACTTAAATTTTACAAGTTTTCACATAGCTTCTAATCTTTTTATCTAAAGGTGATATACTGAAGTAACTTTTGAACGTAAATTTCATCCAGGTTTATGGAAAGTTAGTTGCATTTATATCAGTGATTAGGATTTCAGAGAATCAAAATATAATGAAACAAGATGGGATTGGGAGGGAGACAAACCATAAATGACTCTTAATCTCACAAAACAAACTGGGGGTTGCTGGGGGGAGGTGGGATTGGGAGAGGGGGAGGGGGCTATGGACATTGGGGAGGGTAAGTGCTATCGTGAGTGCTGTGAAGTGTGTAAACCTGGCGATTCACAGACCTGTACCCCTGGGGATAAAAATACATTATATGTTTATTAAAAAAAAAAAAAAATTTGGAAGGGGAGGCGAACCATAAGAGACTATGGACTCTGAAAAACAACCTGAGGGTTTTGAAGGGTCAGGGGTGGGAGGCTGGGGGAACAGGTGGTGGGTAATGGGGAGGGCACGTTTTGCATGGAGCACTGGGTGTTGTGCAAAAAGAATGAATACTGTTACGCTGAAAAAATAAATAAAAGGGAAAAAAATATAATGTTTATTGTTTTATTATTTTTAATAACATATAATGTATTATTTGCCCCAGGAAAAATGTTTAAAAAACTTACATTAAACAAGAATTACTGTGTTATTGACATTTACATGGTATATTAGAAGTTAGAAAGACAGAACTTTTTTTTTTTTTCAAACTAGAAGGTGTATGCCTATTGAGTTTAATATAACTGAATTTTATTGGTAGGATGAGAATAATGTCCTTGGATTTTAAAGGCCACATTACTCTTGCCAATGCACTAAATAATTATCCCAAAGTGGAAAAAATTTAAACAATATGAACCAGTTAGAAAGCAATATATCCTTTTTTCTGTGGTGTCTCTTTTCTCCTCTGACACTGCATTTATTCTGGAGTCTCAGAATATTTAACTGTAGTAGATTAAGTTTGACAAAAGAAAACACATTCTCATTTTGTAGTTCTATAATTCTCTGTGTATATGTTTTCAAGGTGTTAATTACAAAATGCAAATAAAACTTAGGGAAAACCATTTTTTAACGATTATTATTTTTAAGATTTTATTTGTCAGAGAGAGCACGTGGCAGGCAAAAGGAGAAGAGGCTGAATTGGGACTCGATTCCAGGACTCTGGGATCATGACCTGGGCCAAAGGCAGACTCTTAACTGACTGAGCCACTCAGGTGTCCCAAAATCACTTTTTTTTTTTTAAAGATTTTATTTATTTACAAGATCACAAGCAAGCAGAGAGGAGGCAGAGAGAGAGAGGAGGAAGCAGGCTCCCCGCCAAGCAGAGAGTCCGATGCGGGGCTCGATCCCAGGACCCTGGGACCACGACCCGAGCCGAAGGCAGAGGCTTCAACCCACTGAGCCACCCAGGCGCCCCCCAAAATCACTTTTTTTAAATAAACATTTTTGAGATGCTAAAACTATACTTGGAGTTCCTTTTAGCACAGACCTATTCATTCATCTATTCAACTATGTATTTAATATCTATCATCTGAAATGCTTTGATCAGAGGTAAGGATACAAATCACAAAGTCCTTCTTAATTGCCAGATCACAAGTAGCAACCGTTGAAAGTAAGAGTAGGCATAGTTTGGGTTGGTTCCAAAAGTTGGTAATCAAGGTCAGGCAGAGTTTAAGGCTGCATATTGTGATGATGAAGGCACAAAGCAGTGGCAGCAGGTGCTAAAAGGGAAGGAGTTTTACCAGAGTCCAACTAAGACACCAAAAAATATCAAAAGGAAAAAGATGATATAAGGCAAAACTTCAGAAACACAAGATTCTAGCAACAAAGTGACCAGGGTACTGAGGCAAAATGAGAAAACAATTTCAGTTTCTAATACCGTGCGACGAATGCACGAAGAGATGAAGCTTTACTGAGCTTTTAGGCAAACCCGTATGATGTCATCTCTCTCCACTAGTCTATGAGCTTTATGATATACTGGCACTACTAAGGCAAATCTGGGACATAACATTTAATGAGCTCTCAGAAAATGTCTACTGCATGGAAAAATAAGAACATGAATAAAAGGGCAGAATCCCAATTCCAAAATCTATTGTAAAGTTTCTGCATTTCTTCAATGTATATTGATTATGATTATCTGAATTTTTTATTTAAGTGACATGGTCTGTGGTGGAGGTATGAGGATTACAATAAAACTACTGAACACCCTGCAAATATTTCCATTCAAAATAATTGTGCTTAGTTGAAATAAGTCCATACACTTTCCAACTTATGGCTAAAATATGTCTCTCAAAAAGCCAGCATATGCAAAATCCTTGAGGCATAAATGTATGGAAGAATTGGAAAAAGTGTAAGACTATTATGGCTGCCTGAGATGCAGAAAAAGTGCTTCATTATGATAAATTCTGTATTAAGCATCATGCCATTTTTGCAATACAATATTTTTCAGTGTGCACAGAGATCACAGCTCTTAGTTTCATTCACAACTGAACTAGCTTTTATGCAGTGAAATATTTTGGATTTTATATGGTAAACTGATAGCAATCCTCAGGCAGTAGCTAAAAGTCGAATCCAGGGAAATTAAAAAGAACACTACTCTTATATATGTTCGGAGTTATGATCTATGTATAAGCTTTATTTCACTGAATGCATTTTCTTCAGGATGATGTCTTTTTTTTTTAACAGAAAATAATCTTCATATCCCATGTGACCATACAGTTTGTTGTATAGTTTCCCTTTAGCTACACAGTAATAACTGCTTTTGTGATGACTTTCATGCTGTTAAGTGGACCATTAGTACTTGCCTTGTCCCATTACATAGCATCTTAATGGTGACAAACAAACAAACTTGCAAATCGGCACAGCACCATACTGTGTGCACTATTAATTTTCTTTACACTCTCTACACACTTACATTCAGTTCAATGCAGTGAAACTCATTCTAAGAGCACATGTTTTACTCCACAATATATGAAAGTATGAACGGTCACCAATATTACAAATATTGAAATTTATAAACTAATAGCTAAATGAAAAGCTAACAACATACTCCATAGTCTTTTATTAAGCTGTCTGACCCAATCAGCTAAGTTTAGTTAAAATATTAAGACTATTAAAGCTAGAATCAGAAGTTTGGAGCTGACAGACTCATTATACGTAGATTCTATTGATGGTCACAAACCATGTGCCATTCCCACCCCTGTTGCCCTAAGTGTTTACTGTCAATTTTAAGGTAAAAAAGCAGTAAGGATACATAGCTAAGAGGACTGCAATGCCTACTGCTGTGGAAAAATACAATTAAAAACACAGACCCTGTTGATAGAGCACCAATAACAAATCCTCTATAAAGGAATAAAGGATTTGTCAATCTATGAGAATTGCTAAAATATACAACAGATAGCGGTGCCTGGGTGGCTCAATGGGTTAAGCCTTTGCCTTCGGCTCAGGTCCTGATTTCAGGGTCCTGCGATCAAGCCCCGAATCGGGCTCTCTGCTCAGCGGGGAGCCTGCTTCCCCCCTCTCTCTCTGCCTACTTGTGATCTCTCTCTGTCAAATAAATAAATAAAATCTTAAAAAAAAAAAAAGATACAGAAGAGAGACTAAGTACTCTCCCTCCTAATGATATAACCAGTAAGAGGCAGAGCTTGGGAAAAATTCAACGCTGTTTGTTTCTCTTACACACTACAGAACAAAGGCATAAAAATGATTGGGATTAAGAATCTTTTTCACTTTCTCTTATGTAAACATCTCTTTTTAAGCATATAAAATGTCAGATTAAATCACGTTTACTAAGGTATATTAAAGGAAACGATTATGTAAATAACATTTCTATTTCAATATATCTACTGATGGCTTTCAATATTTACAACAATCCTAAACATTGAACTATATAGGTCAGTGCACTGGTTACTTCAAATTTATTTACTTAATTTTTTTTTTTTTAAAAGAAAGTCAACCTTTGAGTATAAATGCTAGTTGGAATGTTTCCTTTGCTGCAAAACATCTGAGAAGACAAAATTAAGGTTCTTGTAGCTCTAAAACAGGGCTGCTGCTTTTAACATTCTGACCTTTGGGACCAGACCATTCATTGTTGTGGGCAACTGTCCTCTGCACTGTAAGATGTTTACCAGCATCTCTGGCCTCTATTACTGTTAGTAGCAGGCAGCTGCCCCCACAGTTGTAAAACCAAAACTGTATCTAGAAACTACCAAATGTTCCCTGAGAGTGGGGGGGCAAATTCATCCCAAACATCCCTTCACTACTATTTGAAAGACAGGCAATATATAAGGGCAGTCATGTTTAATGTAGCATTGGAACAGAAATCATGTATACCTATACTGAAATTTTATAAGTCAGAAGAGTCCAGATAATACTTCTCTAATATTACAGGATTCCAAATTTATCAAGTTGGGAAAAATATTGGTTGTGAAGCTTATACTTCTGAAACACTACTTAATGGTGTTCTACAGGAAGAACCATGGCTTTTCATATGGATCTGTTAAGAGCTTGTGTTTCCCACCAGTAGCTCAGTGGAGCCAAGACAGCATGAAAAGTAAAACATGACACACTCTGGTAAGATAAGAGAAAGGGCATGTGAAGTGAAACAGTATTTCTGGGGGATACGTAAGATACATGTCAGCATATTAATGAAAACATAAGAGTGAACTGTGATGGGCACCTGGGTGGCTCAGTGGGTTAAAGCCTCTGCCTTCAGCTCAGGTCATGATCCCGGGGTCCTGGGATCGAGTCCCGCATCAGGCTCGTGGCTCGGCAGGGAGTCTGCTTCCCCCCTCCCCCGCCTGCTTGTCATCTCTGTCTGTCAAATAAATAAATAAAATCTTTTTTTTTTTTTAAAGAGTGAACTGTAATCAAGTTCATAAGCAAAAAGAAACTGTGTGCCAATGTTTACTTCAACAGCTCCTGATGTTAATGGAAGTTCTCCCTTACTTTGGTGTTAGGGTTTCCTTGACTTGGCTTTGTAATTCTCTTCTAAGTTTCTCATTCTGATGAATCTCTACCAGTGTTGTATCAGTGTTGTAACCAGAAGGAAGGAAGAGGTATATGAGGCACATATCATCAGCATATAATCACATATATTGCATATAATCAGCATATATAATCATCTTAACCCTGAAAATCTATTTCACTGTCATGTTTTTGTTGTATCATCCTGAGAATGTGTACAGATTCATTCTCTTTTTTCAACTGTGTGGATATAGAAGGTATTTATGTATATATGTGTGTGTATATATATATACATATTTATAAACATATATGTGTGTATATACATATATGTACAATACATATGTATATATACATATAGATATATCTATATCTTGATGCAAGAAAAAGTCATTCAATTCTCAGAGGCCTTTTAAGCTCTCTTCTCATATTTTGAATGACTAGCTAAGTTTTTAATGCTATGCATTTCCTATTTATTACTTCACAGTTTAATCTATTACCTATAGATAGCACTTTGATTACCTGATACAGTCTCTCCCCTTGATGAGAAACTATAAGGTGGTATCATTTGATACATATTTTATACTTTTCTAAATTTCCACAATGAACACTTACTAATTATGATCAGAGAGTAAATTTTAAAAGCAAAAGCTGAAAGAGAAGAAGGCAAAGTATCCTATTTAAAAAACTAATTAGAACAATAGAGAAAAACAGCCTGGAAGCAAAGGATACATTTTTAGGACTACACCTAGCCATATATATCTTTAAGCCTCCAGGATCTTATTAAGTCTTGGTCATATTTAAAAGGATTCTGTTTGTCAAGATTACAGAGGTTGCATGACCTTTCACCCATATTTAAATAGGCAATAGGCAATCTTTATGAAGAAAACAGGCATTATCTCTGACTCACAGGACTCAGATTTCTTAGCATTTCAGGCAAAATTTTAAAATGGATTTTATCAAGATTCAAACATTAACCACTGTTATTAACCATATAAATTTAGATATATATATTTTAAAGTAATTCAGTCTAATTATCATGAAATTAGTCCATGAATGACTTTATCATGTTAAAGGACCTGCCATTGTAATTCTAACTCATTTATCTTGAAATAGTATTTTTCTTTATTTATAAAATACCTGCTCTCTGATCTCACAGTATTGTTCCTTAGTATCTACAAGATAACGTGCATCAAAAGCACTATATATATTACATATCAGCATTTTTCAGAATGTGTCTAGTAGCTATGTAAGATGAATGGAGACAAAGTAAGTTTGAAAGCTTTGGGTTAAACAAAATTTCCTTATCAATGAATATGTACCATTCACTTCTACATGGATAATACGAATGCAGTATTTACCAAACATCTAATAAGGAAAAGAGTTCAGAGAATAATAACAACGATTTCATTTAATCTTTGGCACCAGTCTTTTGGGTAAGTTTGACCATTAGACACAAAAAATAGGTGAAAGGGTTGAACTCAGAATTATTAGCATCTAAAGCATGAGATTTTTAAGCATTCATTGAAAGCCTTTATGTTCTGAAAATTTTTCTTAAGAGCAGTTGAATGATTATTAATTTTCAGGTGTACAACATAGTGATTCCCTATTTATTAACAAGACAAAATTATCACAATAAACTACATACATCCATCACCATACAAAATTGTTAAAATACTACCACATTCCCTATGCTGTACATTGCATTCTTCTTATAAATAGAAATTTGTAATTTTTAATGTTCTTCCCCATTCTACCCATCTCTCAGCTCCTGGCCTCTCCCCTGACAAGTGACAGTTTGTTCTCTGTATTTGACTGTTTCTGCTTTAATTTGTTCTTTGGATTCTACATACAAGTGAAATTCTATGGTATTTGTCTTTCTCTGACTTACTTCACTTAGCATGATATCCTCTAGGTCCATCCATGTCACCTCAAATGACAAGATTTCCTTCTTTATGGCTGAAAAACATTCCATTGTGTGTGTTTGTGTGTACATCACATCTTCATCTCTTCACCTAATAATGAACGCTTACATTGCATCTATATCTTGGCTGTTGTAAATAATGCTGCAATAAACATAGGGGTGCATATTATCTTTTCAAATTAGTATTTTCATTTTCTTTGGATAACTACCCAGAAGTGCAACTGCTGGATCACAGAGTAGTTCTGAGATTTTGAGGAGCATCCATACTGTTTTTCACAGTGGTGTCATCATATTGCTTTCCCACCATTCTTGCAGGAGCGTTCCCTTTCCTCCTGCTAACCCTTGTTACTTTGTCTTTTCGACTCTCTCCATTCTGCCACATTAGGTGATACCTCGTTGTGGCTCTGATTTGCACTCACTGACGATTAATGGTTTTGAGCATCTCTTCCCGTATCTGTTGTATTCTTTGGAAAACTGTTCAGGTCCTCTGCTCATTTTTTAATTATACTGTTTTTTGGTTTTGTTTTGTTTTTGTTTTTTTTTTTTTTTTGATACTGAGTTGTCTGAGTTTTCTATGTATTTTGGATATTAACCCCTTATCAAATATATCATTTGTACATATCTTCTCCCATCTAGTAGGCTGCCTTTTCATTTTGTTAATGATTTCCTTCCCTATGTAAAAGCTTTTTTGACGTAATCCCATTTGTTGATTTTAGCCTTTTTTGCTCTTGCCTAAAGAAATATCAAGGAAAATATTGCTTAGAGAAATGTCCAATACTATGTTACCTTTTAAGAATTTTTCCAGGCTTGTTGAAGTCTTAAATCCCTTTCTGAGTCTTTTGGTGTATATTGTTAAGAAAGTGGTCCAGTTTTCCCAACACCAAGTACTGAAGAGACCATCTTTTCCCCATTGTATATTCTTGCCTCCTTTGTCAAATATTAAACCCATGTAATAAACCCCAATAATGTCATTTGTGGACTTCAAGCTGCTCCACTGATCTATGTGTTTTTGTACAGTAGTATACTGTTTTGATTACCATAGCTTGGTAGTATACGTTGAAATCAAGGCTCTTGACACCACCAGATTTTTCTTTCTGAAGACAGCTTTGGTTACTCCATATCTTTTGTGGTTCCATTTGTGGTTGCCATTGGTATTTTGATAGGGATTACAATGAAGCTATAGACTGCATTGTGTAGTATGCACTGCACATCCAAATGTTAATTCTTCTGACTTATGAGTGTTGTATATCTTTCCATTTGTGTTTATTGTCATTTCTTTTATCAATGTCTTACAGTTTTTAGAGTATAGAAAAATGTTTATAGATGTATAGCATACACCCAGAAAAGTTCATATTTCACAAGTTTAAAGTTAGATGAATTTCACAAACTGATCACACCTGTGTGCCTATCCCCTAAATGAAGAAATGGGGTATCTACAAGCTGTCTCCTGTGCCATTCCAGTTACAACCCATACAGCTCAAAGGTACCACTTCCCTGATATTTAACACATGGATAAGTTCTGCCTGGTTTTGTGCCAGGCTTCTTTCACTTTATAGCTCTGAGATTTGTTCTTTTTGTTGTAAGCAGTTATATGATTTCACTGTTTATAATTTATTCTACTGATAGACATTTAGGTTGTTGCTACTCTGGGGCTATTAAGAATAATGCTATTAACATTTTTCTACACCGCATTTGGCACTCATATGTATGCATTTCTCTTAAATATATATTTATGAAAAATTTCAGGATCATGGGTATGAGTATGATCAGTTTTAATACATGTTGTCAGCTTTTAAACTGCTTGAGTGAATTCATTTTCTAGGTACTGAAACTCTGCACAGTATCAGTGTTACTGATTTTAATTATGCTGATGGTATCATAGCACTGTACTGTGTTTTACCTTCCATTTACATAGGTAATAATAAGGTTGAAATCCTTTTCATATGTTTAGTGGCCATTCCTATAGCCTCTTTTGAGAAAGTGTGATCAAGTCTTCCCCAAATTTTTGCCACTGAGTTGTGTTTATGTCTTCTGGATCCAAGTCTTTGTGAAGACATCTGTATTACAAATATCTTCTCCACTCTGTGACTTATCTTGATGATGATAGTTCCTAATTGTAAGGTATTTCAATGTAGCATGTTTTCCATTCATATTTATCTCCATAATCCAGAGAGGATTTATGTTTATGGTATATGACAACTGTTAAGATTCTGTATTTTTCATTACTCTAGCACCATTTATTAAAAAGGCCCTGATTCCACACTACATTTTGGTTATTACTATGGCCATAAATGTGTGCATATGTCTGTCTGTTGAAGGACAGACAAATACACCAATGTAACAGAAGAAACTTGCACAATTAATAAAATGCTCTATTAAGTAATGCAGCTTTAATATACGTTTTGAAATTTGGTAACCTAAAGTCAGTTAGCTTTGTACTTCTCTTTCAAGAACTTGAATTTCTATGGATTTCCTAAAATATCAAGTGATAATCCTAATCAATACCTGAAATGAAAACTGGTCAGAGGAAAAAAATAAAGGCTTTTTATAATATGGTTTTTATGCTTAAAAAATATAAAACTAGATCTTATAAAGACAACTGCTATAAAACTTGCACAGGAAAAATGGCAATCTAATTATGTAGTGTTTGGGACAAAAGAACTAATAACCCAGAATTCTATTTAGAAATCACAACTTCAGAGAAAAGGAAAAAAATAAATATTTCTGGAAATCATAGAGAACTTCATAATGCAATCCTCAAGTATTTACAAAGTTAGTTCACGTTAACCTAACACTGACATAAATAATTCTTCATGAATAATTTAACACAAATTCCTTAAAACATCTAACATAGAGTTGAAGTAAACCATTTATGTAATTAGCAAAATTACAACTCAATTAGCTGATCTTTGTTAACTACAAATAAATCTCCAAAGCGTAAATGGAAATTGTCTTCTACAGCTTACTCCCCACTAACGCACTTGATGTACACTGGTGATCAAGAATAAATGCCAAGTTATAAAATTCCTTTATATATTCATAAGATACTCCATACTGAAAGACGTAAACAACCTCATTATAATATTCTAAAAAACACAAATCCTACATGGTAATTTCTCTTTAGAAATACAGGTTAAAATATGAAGAAATTACCAAAGAAGGATGGTACTAATTTTCAAGTTATATCTTGAAATTTAAACACATCTATTATAAAGAAAAACATTTACTATTATCATTCTAATGAACAATCATTATTTAAAGTTCTGTACCAGTAACCATATCATTTTGTAAAGCAAAGTTAATCTCGTATTTTGTTTCAGTAAGATGAAAACACATTATTATGTAAATCAATTCATTAAAACAAAACTTAAACCATAATTTCCTGTTTCAGTGTATGTTGACATTATGCATATAAAAGGCAGGAAGATAAATTTGGTTGGGAATATGTTAAAATGCAAAACAAGAAAAAAGCTATATACTAACGGGCAACATTCTGCTGCTCCTTTCCACAGTGCTTTAATAGTCAGGCTAAAGGCTTTGTCTATACTGCTAAGCAGTTAATATCTCACATAAACTTAAACCTGTATCCACATCTCTGTGGCCAGGAGTACATTCACACATCGTTGCTCTAGCAAGAAGCTCCTGAATTTCTAAGATCTTTTTATTTAATACAAGAGGGTAAGGAGTTGGAACAAAATTCATCTTTTGAAATACCTTAGCTATAGGTATAAATTTCATTATTTCTAACTTGATTAAGTTGCTGAATGTTAAGATAAATATGTTAAAAGATGTATGTATGAAGGAAATGCTTTTCCCTTTACAGAAAATTCTCCCAATGTGTTCCTCTGGGCCTCAGAATACCTTTTCCTAAGGGCCATGCCAATCACTACCTGAAAAATAGTAATATAAAAATGTGGATAAAGATAAATAATTTTCTAAACAAATAATCTCTCTCTAATCTGAACTTTAAAATAAATGTTCCTGTCAGAAAAACTGGTTTATGCCGAATTAACAGTGACATGTTAATCCTATTATTCTTCTGACTAGTGAGACAATTAAAAGGAGAATTAAGATAATCTAATTTTAGAAACAAAAATCTTGTAGTATGAGTCCTTATAATCATTTAATAAAACACTTCCTGAGGACCAGCTACATACAAGTTGTCAAGATAAAAATAGCTTCAAAGAAACTCCATTATGTCTAAGGATTTGACTAAAGTGGGATATATAAAATATTGAAGAATTATTGTACTAAAAATGCATAGATATGTAAATGGACTAACTACATGTTAATAAATATGTAAAGGGAAGTAGGGGGCACTTCCAATGTAATTACATAACGCATCTCAGCAGGATGGCAAAATCAGATGAGATATGAAGGATGGGTACAATTTGATAGATATAGAGGACATTTCAGGAATAGAAGCAGAAAAAAGCATATATTTAGGAAAAAAACAACGGCACAAATAGGCTAACACTGAGTGTCTTTGCAAAGTAGAAGAGTTAACAGGTTGAAAAGTAAAATTACAATGGTGAGGAAATGGGAAAGGTACTTGGGATTGTAAACGGTAACTCAGGTCCATATGTATTATAATAACTTATGTTTTAGGAATATTCACCTAGTAGACTAAAACACTCAGCTATGAAATCTACTGCCTCACATGTAGTCAGTAAACAATAGGTCACATCCATTGTCAGTTACCGTTACTGGCACAAACTTGGGGAGCTTATTACTCCAGTAAACTACATGTAAGAAGATTAGATGATTTAGAAAAGCAATAGATAATAGAGATTACTGTAAGAAAAGCATGCCACTTTCATATAAGGACTATTTTGAGTTGAAGGCAGTTGAGGAGAAGATAAAAGAAAGCCTTCTGGCCTCACCAATCTGCCTAAAAGCAGCATATAAAATTACAAATGTGTCCCTCCTCCCCCTCTACCAGGAAGGACAAGGTAAATTCCTATAGACAACTTTAGACCTTTATCAAGAAATGTGGGGGAGTGGGGGAAGGCACCTGTAACTTAATTCTCCACAATAAACTGACTTTTACTTACCTTGCTTTTCCTGGTCACCTCTGAGTATTACCGATTTTTTCCTGAGTACCTCCCATGTATAGAGGAAGTATACTTAATAAATGTCTGTTTTGGGCGCCTGGGTGGCTCAGTGGGTTAAGCCGCTGCCTTTGGCTCAGGTCATGATCTCAGGGTCCTGGGATCGAGTCCCGCATCGGGCTCTCTGCTCAGCAGGGAGCCTGCTTCCCTCTCTCTCTCTGCCTGCCTCTCTATCTACTTGTGATCTCTCTCTGTCAAATAAATAAATAAAATCTTTAAAAAAAAAAAAAAAAGTCTGTTTTCCCCTTATAATTCCGTATTTTGTTATAATGGTCCTAGCCAAAAACTCAGAAGAGTAGAGAAAAACTTATTTTTTCTTCCCCTATACAAGTCAGCACATTTTATAACAATGTTGGTTAATTTTCCATATACTTTAACAAATGAAATAAAAAGCAATGCTTAATGCTTTTCAACCTAAGGAATATTCTCTTAAAAGACAGTAATAACAAATAAGATTTCCTAAATTTACACTTTGAAGTAGTAGGAACATAATAGTGATCCAATCTTTGCGTCAGGACTTTATGTAATAGGAACAGATCAGTAACAAAAACTGTTAAGTACCTGACAGCAGGACTTTTTATGTCTTACTGGTGTCATGATAAAAGGCAGACAAATACAAATAATACAAAATAAGTAGATTTGATAGCATGTTAGATGATTTAGTGCTACGAAGGAAAAATAAAATAGGAAAGGGACAGAAGAGTATGGGTATTGGGAAGGAGGAGAGGAAAGGATAACACTTTCTAGTCGGGCTGTTGGAAAGATTTCCTTGACAATTATTTCCACTTATTTTTCTTTAAAATAATTTAATTATTAAAAACACTCAATAACTCCTGTAACTAATGAAAGATTTCAAAAATATACACATATGGCAAAACCTATGTCTAAATGACTATGGCAGCTGATCATCCAAACTCTGACTCTGTATCATTGCCATCTTCAGGAGAAATCTGAGACCAAACTGATCCTTACCTAACTCTGGCAATTAGCAACTAGTCCTTAAAACCTGACTGGGCAATGAACAAAGTGAATTATTTCCCAATGTACAGAGTTCCATAAAGAAGTTCAAAGAAAGTCATAATGTAGGAAGAAGAAATAATAACTTGTTGGCTTTAATATTATAGGTATTTGAAGCACTATAAACAGTGAAGAGTAAATCTCGAACTTATGTTACGGAGTTAAACAGAGAATTTGTAACATTCTGCCATATGAAAATTTCATTCAAAACTGCAATTTTAGGAGTTAAGAATTTATATACAAAAAAAGAAATTATATACAAAAAAAGAAATTAAGAATTTAATATTCTAGGTGATTGTGGCAACATGGTTATGATTTTCAAAGACCTTGTCTTGTAGGGATACCTACTAAAGTATTTCTGTATGAAATGAAATTATATTGAGCACTTATTTCAGAATCATCTGATGGAAGGTGAAGAGAACTGAAAGGAAGAAGAGATGAAACAAGTATTGTTATGAGCTAGTAATTTTTTGGTAACAGGTACATGAAGGATGTCATTACATTATTCTCTCAAAATCTGTGTTTTCAAAATGAAAAAGCAGAGGTCACATTTTTAAACAGTTAATCTTCACCAACCTAATAAATATTAAGCCCCAAAGACAGTTGATCTAGTTTTCCAAAGCTGATATATTACAATATATCCCATTCACCAAACAAAAACAAAAAACCTAAAAAAGTAAAGCAACAAAATAAATAAATTCAGTAGCAGTTACTAATGTGAACTTTGCTACTGATTCAACTGCACATCAATTTCCCTATTAATGTTGTAGCAAACACTTCGTAGCATTCTAATGTGATGACTGCCAGGGTTCTGAATGATATTTTAATTAATCTGTTCTTAACTGAATTTACCATTAATGGGACACTGACTATAAACTATTCCTATTGCCTCTCCTGGCATTACATCACACTGCTGTAGCAATATGTAAAGGTGAAAAACTAGGTTATGAATGTTTATTTCATGTGGTAGGTACCCTAATTTTCTTAAACAGTAAAGCAGTCCTTACCCTAAAAAAACATACTATTATACATGCATGTGTATATATAGTAGAGGTAGTATTAGATGAGAAAGGACAAAACTTTAGACTTACAGACAAAATCTGTTCTCACTAAATACTGCACATGATTTTTGATTCCTATATAAACAGGATGAAAGGGGTACCTGACTGGCCCAGTCAGTAGAGCACCTGACTCTTTATCTTGGGGTCCTTAATCGGGCCCCATGTTGTGTGTGAATACTATATTAAAAATAAGCAGGATTAAAGTTGACAAAATATGAATGCTTAGAACAAACACTTACCACTTGTCCATTGTGTGGGTTCTTATGAGCATATGGAGGTCCACGGATATGATTCCACATCTGCCCAGAAGTCATAGCAAAAACTATACACTGAAAAACAGGGTGTAATGTTATAATATATAAATCAAAATATGTAAGAATTCTGCATCTTTTAAAAATAATGGTCACAAAACTAAATTTAAAAAAATCATGTATCACTTCACCCATTAGAATAATCTTTACTTACTAACTATGGGACTTTGGGAATTAATCCCAAATGAAAGAGCAAGATAAAGCCATAGCCAGCGATATAAGTAATAGGCCTGATGGAAAATTTAAAGCAATAATCATAAGGATACTCACTGGGCTTGAGAAAAGAATAGAAGACATCAAGGAGACCCATACCACAGAGATGAAGAATACAATGAATGAGATTGGAAACTGGCTTGATGCAATGAACAGCAGGCTAGAAGAAGCAGAGGAACACACATAAGTGACCCAGAAGATAAAATAATGAAGCTGAACAAAAGAGAGAAAGAATTATGGAACATGAGAATAGACTTAGGGAACTCAGTGACTTCATCAAACGTAATAACATAGGAGTCCCAGAACAAGAAAAGAGAAAAGGGAGTAGAATATTTATTTCAAAAAATAACAGCAGAATTCTTCACTTATCTTGGGAAGGCAACAGACATCCAGATCCAGGAGGCACAGAGAACTTCTAATCAAAATCAACAAATGCAAGCCAACACCAAGACATATACTGATAAAGAACAAATCTTAAAAGCAGCAAGGTAAAAGAAGTCCTTAACTCATAAGATCCATAAGGGTAGCTGGAGATTTCTCAGCAGAAATTTAACAGGCCAGAAGAGAGTCGCATGATATGTTCAACGTGCTGAATGGGAAAAATCCACAGCCAAGAATATTCTATGCAGCAAGGCTATCATTCAGAATAGAAGGAGAGATAAGGAATTTCCCAAACAAAAACTAAAGGAGTTCACTGACCATTAAATCAGCCCTGCAAGTAATACTAAAGAGGACTCTTTGACTGGAAAGAGCCAAAGTGACAAAGGCAAGGAAGGATCAGAGAAATCTCCAGAAATAAAAATAAATAAATAAGATCTTACTTTGAATGTAAATGGACTAAAAGTTCAAATAAAAAAACACAGGGTGGGCGCCAGGTTGGCTCAGTGGGTTAAAGCCTCTACCTTCGGCTCAGGTCATGATCCCTGGGTCCTGGGATCGAGCCCCATATCGGGTTCTCTGCTCAGCGAGGCGCCTGCTTCCTCCTCTCTCTCTGCCTGCCTCTCCACCTACTTGTAATCTCTATCTGAAATAAATAAATACAATCTTTAAAAAAAAAAACAAAACTGTCACAATGGATTAAAAATTCAAGACCCATCTAAATGCTGCTTATAAGAGACCAATTTTAGACCTAAAGATACCTGCAGAGTGAAAGTGAGGGGATGGAGAAACATTTACCATACAAAGGGATCTTGGAGTAGCAATACTTACCTCAGAAAAACTACACTTTACAACGATGACTATAACAAGAAGACTAAGAAGGGCACTTTATCATAATAAAGGGGACAATCCAACAGGAAGATAAAGTAATTGTAAATATTTATGCCCCCAACCTCGGAGCACCCAAATATATGAATCAATAACAAACAAAAAAGAAGTAATTGATAATAATACAGTAATAGGGAATTTCACATTCCACTTACATCAAGTGACAGATCATCTAAGCAGAAAATATATAAGAAAACAATGGCTTCAAATGACACACTGGACCAGATGGACTTAATAGAAAGAACATTCTATCCCAAAACATTCTTCTCAAGTACACATGGGACATTATCCAGAGTAGACCACATAACAGGTCACAAATCAGGCCTCAACAAATATAAAATAACTGAGATCATACCATGTACCCTTTCTGACCAAATGATATGAAACCAGAAGTCAACCACAAGAAAAAATTTGGAAAGACCACAAATACATGGAGGTTAAACCACAGGCTACTAAACAGTGAATGGGTCAACCAGGAGATCAAAGAAGAAATTTTTAAAAAATACATGGAAAAAATGAAAACAAAACCAGTCCAAAATCTTTGGGACACAACAGAAGCAATCCTAAGCAAAAGTGAATAGCAACATGGGCCTACCTCAGGAAGCAAGAAAAATCTCAAGCAACTTAACATTATACCCTTTAGGGCTAGAAAAAGAACAACAAAAGAAGATACAGAAACTAAAAAAACCTCAAACCCAATAAACAGACCAGTGGAACCAACAGCTGGTTCTCTGGAAAAAAAATCAATAAAATTGATAAACCTTCAGCGAGACTTAGCAAAGAGAGAAAGGACCCAAATAAATAAAATCACAAATGAGAGAGAATAAATAACATCCAATGCCACATAAATACATACAAGAGAATATTATGAAGCAATTATATGCCAACAAATTAGGCTATCTGGAAAAAATGGATGCACTCCTAGAAACATATCAACTACCAAAACTGAAACAGGAAGAAATAGACAACTTGAACAGACCAATAACCTGCAAAGACACTGAATTAGGAATCCAAAAACTCTCAACAAACAGAAAGTCCAGGACCAGATGGCTGCAGAGGTGAATTCTACCAATGTTTCAAGAAGAGTTAATACCCATTCTTCTCAAACTGTATCAAAAGAATTGAAAACTTCCAAAGTCATGCTGTGTGGCCAGCATTACCCTAATACCAAAACCAGATAAAGACTATAATAAAAAAAGAGGGGTGCCTGGGTGGCTCAGTTGGTTAAGCAACTAACTCTTGATTTCTGCTCAGGGCATGATCTCAAAAGAAGTTGGCTTCAGATTCTCTCTTTTGCCTTCCCTCTCTCTTTCTCCTCCCTCTGCCCCTCCCCATTCACACACTCTCTCTCAAACTAAAAAATAATAATAATAATAAAATCTTTTTTAAAGGGGGGAGAGGTGAGGACCAGAGGAAGAGGAGAGAGAGAATCTGAAGCAGTCTCTATCTCAAATCCCCGAGATCATGACCTGAGCTGAAATCAAGAGTCAAACACCCAACTGACTGAGACACGTAGGTGCCCCCTAAAAATACTTATTCTTAAAATTAGCTAAAGAAAATACCTTACCAGTACTGTACTGCATTTATCAAAAATAATATGCATATAAACAGACCCACACAATTCAAACCTGATTTGTTCAAAGGTCAACTATACTCACTTTACAGTAAAGACTAAAAATATCCTGCTTTATATAATCTTCTCTATAGTCCATGTCTTTACAATGTTATATTACAAATAATTTAATGACTTCTTCACTTTAAGTATAATTACCAGAGCAATAAGAGACAACCACATCAGAAAATTCATACACTATTCATTTCTACTACTCATAAGTGACTTATTTGTAGTAAATTTATAGTATAACCATTATTTCCTATCACTCCGTCTATACACTGCACTTGAAAGAAAAAAAGGTAGCAAGTATCCTTCTTGAGACTAAATATTTTATTTCATGGAAAGTAATTACACACTGAACATAACTGTCTCAAGTATTATTTATAACCACTACTGAGTTGGATTAAGGTTAGCAGTGAGTGGCATGGAGTACAGAAGATAGACAGTCATTCCAAGTATTGGATCTTCATAGTGAGGTTTATTTAATTATGACTTTATAACAAGCAAAAGACTAGGCAACCACACAACATTAAAAAAGAAAGAAAAAGGAAGTCCATTCATGTATGAGTAGTTTTAAGATGTTCTTTGAATTACTGAGGCTACTGTCTGTCCTCATTACACAAAATCAGTAACTACATTAAGAAAATGGTACCCTAAAAATATATGAAATCATTTCATTATATTCTTGCCATAGTCCTAACACAAAAATATACATGAGGCTATATACAGAAACTACCAATTTGCAAACAGACATACCCATCTTCAAATGACTCAAAGTTAAAAACAGCAGTTGCTTCACTGAAAAAAACATTAGCAGCACTTACCTGCTTCTCACTTATAAAGAGAACAAAGTAAAAAAAACCCACAGAGATAGTATGTGCATAATATTAGAAGTTACATAATTCAGTTCAAATAAATTTGGAAAGGTATCCATTCTGATGTGAGAGCCGCCTTGCAGTTTTGAATGGTCACAAGAAATACATTTCAACTGATACAACACAAAGAACCCTCTGGGAATGTGAAACTCATGTAATAGTTTGTATTAATTTCAAGCTTAAGTCTGTCACAAAACTTAATTAAACTGATCTAATTTCTCTGAGACAGAAGACACATTAAGGTATGTGAATCATCTTACAATATAGATCATCAGTGTTAAAAGGCAGAAAACAGTTTCTGTCCTACTAAGATTTACTGTGATAATAAAGTTTGGGTTATTAGATTTTTTAAAATGATGTTTATATTTCACATTTTTAATTGCAAATTCTTAGGATATTTTTCTTTGCATGTGAAATGAATATAACCATCACACTTATATTTCTGCTTTGAAATGACAGCCATCTATGAAGAGCTTTAGGTTGCCATGAAGATCTGTGCTAAGGGCTACAAAACAACATTTTAACTCATTTTGATATTCCAAGTCAACATTTATTTCTGAAAACTATAAACTATAGATTTATTTTATTCTCCTTAAAATTATGTAGCAGTGTAGTTCAATTTTACCCAACCATTCTATTTTAAACTCATCATAAAACAGGTAATGTGTAAGCTTATTGTTTATCATCCTTCTTCTTTCGGGGATGGAGGAAGGGAAAACGGAGTAAAACCAGAATCAATGCTTATTCAGCTCTATAAACAATTACCATCACTTATGAACAGGAGTTAATAGCATTTTTTTTTTCAAGACCAGGAGGAACCTATGAATACTCCTTTACCTATTTTTTTAAAACTCAGAATCAAGAAGCTCTAATATACTTTTTAAATATTTGCATATCTTCCTCCATATAAGGAAATTGCAAACTTTGTCTCTAATCTATACCCTAAAGCACTATGAACAGCTTCCTATCTCCAGGAAACACCACATTCTCAGCCTGTGAGTCACATACAATATTATATGAATAATGAAAAGAAAAAAAAAAAACAAAACCCTAGCAATAGAATAGTCTAGAGAACTAAGGATGTGTAACACTCAGTAATTCCCTGGGAGATACTTCTGCGAAGGTTCAATATACAAATGCTAACTGCCAGGCTTGTTCTTTACCAAGAAATGGGTATGTGGACAGAGCTTCTTTAACAAACTTTTTCTCATTGTTCTCATTTTTCATACAATTTTTGGTATTATAGAAGTGGTCTGGTCTAATTATTTTTACTTTAGAAGCTTTCCTTTTCTGTGCAATCCAATCTTTCAGCAGAGAAAAATTACCAACAAACGTTATCTTTCCCAAAGGAAAAGGGGATATTGGTTATTTCACACAAATGTTTGAAAATCTGAATAAATGGGTAGCATTTTGGGTAGCCTCTTAACTTTGTAAGCCTATCTTAAGAATGTTAAGATTAGAAATGAACAAATCCATTTTTTTTTCCACTTCAGTCTAGCTGTTTTTACAATAAATAGTCACGTTTGGTGAGGGTAGTGATGGCTATCAGGCAGAATGTGGTAAAGAAGATTCAAATTAGTTTCCATAAGCTATCTATAGCTAAGGAAAATATCACAGTTTATATATTTCTATATTAATGAAAAACAGAGAGAAAAGTTTCAAGAGGAGGAGCTTTTTTAATTCAACATTTTGTCATCAGACTAGAGTTTTAAAATATATTGTTTGAAAACATGTCTGTACTATGCAGCCTGTTACTAACTTCTAGAAGTCTGCCATTGAGGAGTGTGCACATTTGCCAAGATTTCCTTTTCAAGTATGTGTTTCTGAATGTTAGAATATTTTCTGCTATGCCAAGGTAATTAGCTTCCAAGGATTCAAAGCAGAAATACAAAATCTGCATGATGTAGCAGAGCATGGAAGAAAATTGATCTGTTCAAGGATTTAACATTTATGCACCATATAAAACTTTAGGCATTTATTTGCAGTCATAATGGCTCGCTACATCCATTGGTTTAAACATCCAACATATGAGATATACATGTCCCAATTTAGAGAAGCCCAGCATCATTAAAAGAATTTAGAACTAGAAGTAAGACACATGGGATCAACTCCTAGCCAATCATTTTCTAGCTGTGTAAGCTACAAGTTGAGTTTACTGAATCTTAGTTTCCTTGTTTATAAAAGGAGGAGAATACAAATTCCTTTCCATCATTATTTTAAATAAGTACATAAAACGTAACCCAAAGAAGGAAAAGACTCAATAAATAGTAGTGATGATTGCTATTAGCTTACAACAATAATTCTGGGGAAGAAAATAATGAAGGCATGCTATTGTCAACTGAGGCTAATTCAGTGAGAATACATTATCAGTGTTTCGGTAGACTAAAACAGTGACAAGATTTGGCAAAACACTAAATACTAAATAACTTTTAACTTTACAAAAACACTGAAACAAATACTATATTTTCATCAAAAAACCTGGGTAGCTTTACTGAATGAAGCAACTTGAAAACCAGCCTGATCAAAACCCAAAACACTTTTGTACTTACTAAGATAACTGAGATCACCTCTAGTATCCAATTATATTAGAGTATAATTAATCCATTATAACTCAGTTATCAAAAGTAAGCAAATATTAAACTTAATGAAAAAGCCCCAACTTCGAATTTGTATTTTCTCTATCTACTACAGAGATATTTTCTTCATATATGAGAAAGCCACAGAGGTTCTGTTTGAATTTCCGGACTCTAGGTATTATTGAAGATAGATGCTATGCTATAATGTGACATGCCTGGTTGTCTTAACCTGTCCTATCACATCCAACTCAATCATAAGGACTACTAATTCTTTGTAGAAAATAAAACCAGAAGGATAAAGGACTACTACATGAAGATGAAGGCAGAAACCAACAATTAGCTATAAATATATATGTACATTTAGTCTGAATTTTGAAATTCTAGTCATATACATTTTTTATCATTTGCAAATATCTTGCCCCATTCCGTGGGCTGCCTCTTTGTTTTGCTGTGCAGAAGTTTTTTATATTGATGAAATCCCAAAGTTCTTTTTCACTTTTGTTTCCCTTGCCTTTGAAGACATGTCTTGAAAGATAAAGGGCTGGTATCCAAAATCTATCAAGAACTTCTAAACTCAATACCCCCCCAAAAAAAATAATCAAGTCAAAAAATGGGAAGAAGATATGAACAGACACTTCTCCAAAGAAGACATATGAATGGCTAATAGAAACATGAAAAATTATTCATCATCATTAGCCATCATCAAGGAAATTCAAATTCAAAACCACACTGAGATACCACCTTATACCAGTGAGAATGGCAAAAACTGACAAGGCAAGACAAATGTTGGAGAGGATGCGGAGGGGAACCATCTTACACTGTTAGTGAGAATGCAAGTTGGTACAGTCACTTTGGAAAACAGTGTGGGGGGTCCTCAAAAGTTAAGAATACAGCTATCCTATGAGCCAGCAATTACACTACTGGGTATTTACCCCAAAGATACAGATGTAGTGAAAAGAAGGACCACGTGCACCCCAATGTTCATAGCAGCAATGTCCACAATAGCCAAACTATGGAAGGAGCCAAGATGCCCTTTAACAGATGAATGAATAAAGGAGATGTGGTCCAAAGATTCAGTGGAATATTATTCAGCCACCAGAAAGGATGAATACCCAGCATTTGTATCAATATGGATGGAACTGGAGGATATTATGCTAAGTGAAATAAGTCAAACAGAGAAAGCAATTATCATATTATTTCACTTACTTGTGGAACCTAAGGAATAGCATGGAGGACACTGAGAGAAGGAAGGGGAAAATGAAGTGGGGCGGAATCAGGAAGATAAACCATGAGAGACTATGGACTCCTGGAATCAAATTGAGGGCTTTTTTTTTGGGGGGGGGGGGTTAGCCTGGTGATGGGTATTAAGGAGGGCACGTGTTGCAATGAGGGTGTTATACACAAACAATGAGTCATGGAACACTACATCAAAAACTAATGATGTAGTGTATGGTGACTAACATTACTTAATTTAAAAAATTTTTAAAAACCTTTCATAATCTAAAAAAAGTATTATATTTAAGTATATTTTTTCTTCCCATTGTTAAAGATTTTATGTTCAATCACATAAATTGCTTACTGTATAAAAATAGTAGTGATTGGGCGCCTGGGTGGCTCAGTGGTTTAGGCCGCTGCCTTCGGCTCAGGTCATGATCTCAGGGTCCTGGGATCGACTCCCGCATCGGGCTCTCTGCTCGGCAGGGAGCCTGCTTCCCTCTCACTCTCTCTGCCTGCCTCTCTGCCTACTTGTATCTCTCTCTGTCAAATAAATAAATAAAATCTTTAAAAAAAAAAAATAGTAGTGATTATTGGATAGTGACTTTGAATTCAGAAAACCTGTTCAACTCTAGTAATAATTTTTATTTTTGGTTCTCCATAAATGGTGATAAATTTTTCATGTGGACAATCCTAAATAAATATGACATGTCTACTCATTTACATTTATTTACTCCCTGCATTTCTGTTTCTATTCTTATGCTTTGACTAATACCACTAAGTAGTATGTAATTATAGGCTTTATTTTAAATTATCACTATTAAATAAGATATTTGCTACACATTTTAAGATATCCTTTACCTAATTAAGAAAGTTCACTTATATTTATAGTTTGCTAACTTTTTAGAACCATAAATGGTGAATATTAAGTATCTCTAAGGTATTAGTGACACTACTTCTACTTTAAGCCACTACTGTGATGGTTTTCAATTAAGTTATACTTCCCCTACAGCTTAATCAACCATTCCTACAACCTGACTTTTGCTATTTTATGTACAGCTAAATTTGGTTGGTAGTAATGTTAAAGAAAAATCTTCGAGTCCATGTTCACAAACAAGATTTATCATATGCCATGTTACCACTTCCTATTTTCTAGCCACCTCTAAATTCTCACTTAGTTTTACCATCTTTCCTGCAAGTACTTCATTATCCATCCTAGAGTGATTTCTTTTTTTTTTTTTTTGCAATTTCACATAACTTTCAGCGAAAGTTTTCTGGTAAGTTTTCTGTATCTGTAGGAGAAGTTGCTCTCGTTTGTAAATTATCTCCTTGTGACAGCTACGCACAGATACTCTGTTATATGCTGTGTCGATATTGCTCATGTCTGAATAGGACCCATTCTTCCTGAACTGGTGAACTGGCTACAAGCAAGAGACCACATAGCTCAGGGATTCAATTTGTTGTTGTTGTTGTTAATGAAAACTAGCCATTTCCTTAAAATACGGTGCCTCTGTGTAGCCATGCCTCCTTCGTCGCTCAGAACCTTACCTATTTCAGGCAGACTTCTTCCACTAACTCTTCACTCCCCTTGATTTCTTCACGAGCCACTGCCGCTGAGAAACACCATCGGTACTTCGCAGGTAAACCAATCGTTTTCCTGGGTTGATCTTTGCCTGTACTTTGAATTCTGCCATCTCTGGTTCCTTAGCACTCATGGCCTGAGCTGTTTTTACCACCTCCCCATGTAATCCTTCTGTATCAAAATAAGATCCCAACCACAAGTACTTCTTCTCTGGACAGGGTCCTCGTTGTCTGGGAAGAAATATTTCTTGGCAATTTTTGATACCTGCCACGATAACGCTGCACCCCTTAGTGCTTTCTGCTGCTCTCATTAACAAAGGGTCTTTATGACAGAGGGATCTTACAGTGGCTGTGCTGCTTTCAGTAGTTGTTGAATGCTTGCGAAAAAATGACTTAGAAACTACTGGACTGGTTCACTTTTCAAGGACGATTTGCAAATGTTTAAACTTAACTAATGGTTACTTATTTACTATGAATTTAAATTTTTTCCTTACATAATTTCAGTTGATATTTTCTAAGAAACTTGATTTTTATATGTAATAAAAGTGACAGTACTGACTTTTTAAGAACCATGGTTTATAAGAGCATTCTACCACTTCCTCTCTACAAAACACTGATTTTTGACAGTCGCCTATGGACAAAAGTGCCTTTGTGAAAGTTGAGTCCAACAGAGATATGCCAGAGCACCAATGGAACAACAATAATAATGAAATAATAGATGCAGTGGAGAGGGTTTAAAAAGAAGAATTTTAATTTCCTCCAAGAGGCACAGCTTAGTGCCCACAGAGAACTTCTTCCATGATCTCTCCCACAAGGGAAAGTCAGAGTGTGTTAGTGAGCACCTGGCTTCCCCAGCTGTGTGGGAGATGGACAGAGACACAATTTTTACTCCATCCAGAATACCGAGTCATACAGTGCACAACTAGGGGGCAGTGAACTGATGGAAGAATAGCAGCCAGGCCTCAGAATGGAACACATCAAAAAAATGCAGATCCTAATAACCACCTGTGCAATCCGTCAGGAAGCCTGCCGCCGAGTTGCTGAAGAGACTTCAACCGTGCCTCCCCCCGAGCTGGCCCACAGGCACCCTCAATACTCTATGGGCATCACCTACACATCCTTCTATCCTCTGTCACCTGTACACACTCTGAGGGCAATAAAGGCCTTTCAGACAACAACTGGCCAAATGCAGAAAGCCACCCCAATTCTGCAGGATGAGGAGAAAGGACACAAACCAGAGCATTCAGCACCCAGCCTACTTTTACAGGATCAACAGAAGGTATAAAAAGCTGAGTCCCCCCTCAGAGGGAACAAGAAGTAAATGGTAGTTTTAGTAAGCTACTGAAGTTAAATTACCAGTGAAAAACAGACTATTCTATTCTAAGATGTTTTATGTAAGCCTCATGGTAATCTCAAAGCAAAAATACACAAAAGAAAAAGAGAAGGGAGTCAAAACATACCACTGTAACAATTCATCAATTTATAAAACAGCCAGAAACAGCTGCCCGTATCCTCTTATATAGTGACTGATTCTTTCCCCCTCCTCTCTGTGGGTGGTGGGGTATGGAATTTATTTTTCTGAGTCTGTGTTTTGTTCCTTAGACATCACAATTCCTAGATTACAGGGACATTTCCCACCTGCCCGACTCGTAGTCCCATGGGCCTGTTTGGATTGTTTTCCAGATTCAAAGTGCACTGAGAAGGCTTCACAGTTTTAATACTTCCTGGATGCTCAACTGAGGCAAAGTGACAAAATGACTCCCCTACCCCCGCCTGCCAAAAAAATAAAACCCTAGGCCCTCTGGCAGCAGAAAACAATTAAGTTGGCATTAATAAGTCCTTATCTGTCAACAATGACTTTAAATGAAAATGGATTATTCATTCAAAAGGTATAGAGTGGATAAATGGATAAAAAAATAAGACCCAATTATCCAGTGTCCTCTAGACATTCCTTTCAGCTTCAAGGAGAAAAATACTTTCAAAGAAAGGATATGGATTCCATGGAAATGGAAGCCAATAGAATAGGGTAGCTATACACACATCAGAAAAAAATATATTTGAAGTAAAAAATGGTCACAAGAGATAAATAGGGTCATTATATAATGAAAAATGAGTCAATTCATCCAAAAAATATAATAGCTGTAAGTATATATGACCGTATCATAGCACCTAAATATATTAAACCAACAGTAACATATTTGATGGTAGAAAAAAAAAAAAAACAGCAGTACAGTAGTCAGGGATTCTAATACCGCAGTTTCAACAGGAGACAACTCATCCAATCAATAAGAAAATAATGGGCTTGGATTATACTTTAGTCCAACAGACCTAACAGACATACAATGAACACTCCATTCAACAGCAGTAGAATAAATACACTTAAGTGTACAATGAACATTCTATGGGACAGACCATATGTTAGGTCACAAAACAAGTTCTTAGCTAACTCACGATGGAAATTGTACCATGTAGTTCTTCAAATGCAATGGTACAAAACTAGAAGCTCACAAATATGCTATAGAACACACTCCCGAACAACTAATAGATAAAATATTGTGAAACAAAAGGAAATGGAAACAATATACTAAAACTTACCAGATGGTACAAAAATAGTTCTAACAGGGAACTTTCCAGTAATAAATGCCTATATTAAGAAAAAAGACTATCTGAAATAACCTAATTTTCTATCTTAGGGAAGTAGAAAAAAAAGAACAAACTTAGCCAAAAACGAGCAAAAATAAGGAAATAGATTAGAGCAGAAATAAAAACTGGAAAAACCACAGAAATGATGAAACAAAGAACTGGTTTTTTAAAATGATAAAACTGACTAACCATTATCTAAATGAAGAAAAAACTGAAATGAATAAAATCAGAAGCAAAGAAGACATTTCAACTCATATCACAGGAATACAAAGGATTATAAGAGACTACTATGAACAAACATACCCTGAGAAACTTATGACCTAAAAGAAATAGAAAAGTTCCCAGAAACACGATCCTATTAAGAATGAATAATGAAGAAATAGAAAATCGGAGACCAGTAGCAAGTAAGAAGATTGAATCAGGATTAAAAAACTGCCCAAAAAAGAAAAGCCCGGGATCAGACAGTTTCCCTAGTGAAGTCTACCAAAAATTTCAAGAGTAACAATCCTTCTCAAATTTTCCCAAACTCACTTTATTTTTTTCACTTTCTTTTCAGTGCTCCAGAATTCATTGTTTCAAATTCACTTTATGATGCCAGCATTACCTTGATACCAAAGCCTGATAAAGACACTAGAAGAAAACTACAAATAAATATCCTTGATGAATACAAATACAAAGATTCTCAACAAAATTCAACAGTATATTCAAAAGATTATACACCATGATTGAGAGGGATTTATTCTTGTATGCAAGGACGGTTCAATAAGGAAAAGATAGGTGATATACTACATTAATAGGAAGAAAAATGAAAATCAACCATATGATTATCTCTATAGATACAGAAAAAGTATTTCATAACACTCAACATCCTTCATGAGAAAAACTCTCATTAAATTAGATAAAGAAGAAATGTAGCTCAACATAATAAAATCCCTATTTGATGAGCCCACAGCTAACATCATACTCAATAATGACAGGCTGGAAGGTCTCTAACATCAGGAACAAGACAAGGGTGCCCACTATCATCATTCCTGTTCAGGATCATAGTGGAAGTCCTGGACTAGTGGAAGCCCAGACTAACTGGCCAAGAAAAGGAAATAATAGGCATCCAAATCAGAGGAAATTAAAATTGTTTGTAGATGATATGATCTTATATACAGAAATTCCTAGACTCCACCAAAAACCTATTAGAATTAATAACCAATTGCAATAAAGTTTCAGGATACAAAACCAATATATCAAAAATCAGTTATGTTCTATAGACTAACAACAAAACATCTGAAAAGAAACTTTTTTTAAAAAGTCCCATTTACGTGGCTGGGTTATGGACATTGGGAAGCATATGTGCTATGGTGAGTGCTATGAAGTGTGTAAGCCTGATGATTCACAGACCTGTACCCCTGGGGCAATAATACATTAAATGTTAATAAAAAAATTTTTTTAAAGGGAAAAAAAGTCCCATTTACAATAGCATCAAAAACAATAAAATTCATAGGAATAAATTTAACCAGGGACGTGAAAGTTACTCATGAAAGTAAGGAAACAAATGGAAAAATATCCTGTGTTCACAGAAGAATTAATATTGTTAATATGTCCACACTACCTAAAATCAATGCAATCACTATCAAAATTCCAATGATATTTTCACACAGGAAAAAAAAATCCTAGAATTTGTACAGAACCATAAAAAGATTCCAGGGGCGCCTGGGTGGCTCAGTGGGTTAAGCCGCTGCATTCGGCTCAGGTCATGATCTCAGGGTCCTGAGATCGAGTCCCACGTCGGGCTCTCTGCTCAGCAGCGAGCCTGCTTCCCTCTCTCTCTCTCTGCCTGTCTCTCTGTCTACTTGTGATCTCTCTCTGTCAAATAAATAAATAAAATCTTTAAAAAAAAAAAAAAAAGATTCCAAATAGCCAACACAATACTGAGAAAGAAGAACAAAACTGGAAGCACAAAATTCCCTGAATTCAAAGTATATTACAAAGTAATCAAAACAATGGTACTCTCAGAAATAGACCAATGCAATAGAATTGCAAGCCCAGAAATAAACTCACACAAGTACTGTCAACAAGTATTTGACACTACATCTGTATCTTTGGTACCCCAAAGATACAGATGTAGTGAAACAAAGGGGCATGTGCACTCCAGTGTTCACAGTGGCAATGTCCACAATAGCCAAACTACGAAGGAGCCCAAGATGCCCTTCAAGAGATGAATGGATAAAGATGTGACATATGTACTATGGAATATTACTCAACCATTAGGAAGGACGAATACCCACCATTTGCATCGACATGGATGGAACTGGAAGGGATTACGCTAAGTGAAATAAGTCAAGCAGAGAAACACAATTATCATATGGTTTCATTTATTTGTGGAACATAAGGAAGAGCATGGAGGACCACAGGGGAAGGGAGGGAAAACTGAAAGGTAAGAAATCAGAGAGGGAGACAAACCATGAGAGACTCTGCACTCCAGGAAAAAAACTGAGGGTTACAGAAGGGAGGGAGTGGGGGTATGGGTAACTGGGTGTTGGGTATTAAGAAGGGCTTGTGTGGCAATGAGCACTGGGTGTTATATGCAAGTAATGAATGCTTGAACAATACATCAAAAACTAACAATGCTATTACTACATGCTGGCTAAATGAACAAAATAAAAAAATAATCCTAATAAATAAATTCCAAAATGGCAAAACAACAACAAGTATTTGACAAGGGAATAAAGAATACTCTATGAGAAAAGCATAGTCTTTTTGATAAAAAGTGCTGAGAAAAGTAGATCTTCAGATGCAAGAGAATGAAAATGAACACGTATCTTATGCCAATCACAAAAGTTAATTCAAAATGGATTAAAGGCTTAAATATATGAAAAAAGCTCACTGACACTGGTCTTGACAATATTTTGAATATGACACCAAAAGCAAAAGTAAACAAATGGGACTATATCACACTATAAAGCTTTTGCAAAGCAATGGTAACCATCAACAAAATGAAAAGGTAACTTACAGAATAAGAGAAAATAATCTGCAAATCATATGTTGGAAAAGGAGTCCAAATGTGTAAGAAACTCACAGAACTCAAGAAAAAAAACCCAATTAAAAAGTGAGCACAAAACCTGTATGGGCATTTTCCCAAAAAAGACCTAAAAATGGCCACCAGGTACATGAAAAGATGGTCAATCATCAAGGAATTGGAAATCAAAATCACAATGAAGTAACACCTAATACCTATTAGAATGATTATTATCAAAAAGATAAGAGGTTACAACTGTTGGCAAGGATACAGAAAAAGGAATACTTATGCACTGCTGGTGAGAGGGGAAAAGGTATAGCCACTATGGAAAACAGCATGGATTTTCCTTAAAAAATTAAAAATACAACTAGCATATGATCCAGCAATCCCACTTCTGGGTATGTATCTGAAACGCCATCATAGTTCTATCCTAAAGAGAGATCTGTACCTCCATATTCATTGCATCATTATTCATAATAGTTAAGACATAGAAACCACTTAAGTGGAGATACAGATATAGGTATAGATATAGAGATAGATATAAATATATAGAGAGAGATACATATGATTTGGCCATCATATATATATATCATATATATGTATATATACATGTATCTCCATTGTGTGTGTATGTGATACATATATACACACATACACATATTTCAGCCATTAAAAAAAAAATCATGCCATTTGCAACAACATGGATGGACCCAGATAGCATAATGCCAAGTAAAAGAAGTTAGACAGAGAAAGGCTAATACTTTATGATCTCCTTTATATGCAGAATCTTACAGGGAGAATAGAATGGTGATTTACGGGGGCTAAAAGGTGGGGAAAAAAGGGAGATATTGGCCAAAGGGTACAAATTTCCATTTATAAAATGTGTAAGTTCTAGGGTTATTGTTTACAGCAGTGTGACTAGAGTTAAAAATATTATATTATATACTTGGAAATTTCTGAGTAAATCTTAAATGTTCTCATCACATACACACACACAAAGGTAACTTATATGAGGTGATAAAGGTATTAACTAACCTTATTATGGTAATCATTTTGCAATATATACAGGTATCAAATCATCACACTGTATACCCTCAACTTTCACACAATGTTGTGTGTCAGTTATTCCTCAGTAAAGCTGGGATGGGGTGGGGATTCCTTTCTTTATAGATAGCAAAGAAACAAACAAGCAAAAAGCCTATGTTTCTAGATTTATACATTGTTTTACTCAGCAGTGGGTTCTCAATGCAGCAGTTCTCCGAAAGGGTACTTCTTATTTGTGTTACTTGATTAACCAGGCCACCTTCTCCTTTTTTTCAGTTGTACACCCTTGTTTTACAACATTGATATCCTGGTCTCCACAGAAGACCCCACAGGGGCCTTTCATATCCTTCAAGCTCTTAACCTCTGTCCAGTGTCTCAAACTGAGGAAGGGATCAGAATGGCTATTCGAAAGCCAGCAGTGGAAGACCATAACCTCTTTCTCTATTTTTTTTTTCATTCCCAGGTGCAGAACATGGATTTTTGCCTGCAAGTACCAAGTCAATCAATCAATAAATTACCAACCATAAAATGGAGGCTTCTGAGTTCAGTATTTTCTTTAACAGGACCCTGTCACTTTGCCTTAGGTGGCTCACAGGATATATGCCAGTACACAGAAGAGAAACTTCTCCTGGACCACAAGAACATCTAAGCCAGAGGATCTGGGTTCACTACCAAAGAATCTGCATGTGCCTTTTTGCCCTTTGTCTATGCTCTTTAGTCAAGCATCTCATCAAATCTTTTGCCCATTTTCTGAATTATTAAACAATAAAATTGACTTTTTAATTCTTTTGGTGTATAGTTTTATTAATTTTGTCATGGTGAGGAAGGTTTCACTTTAAGAGTTTGGCTCCTACAGTTTCCACTGCCAACTGCTTTCATTGTCTCTACTGTTCTATCACGGGATTGCCTGAGGAATTGGGGTACAAGAAAATAGAAAACAAAAAACAAAAAACACAAGAATCTCTTCTACTGTCCCTGAGCCTGAACTAGAGGTATCTCCCAGATACCTCTCTGTCTGCTCCAAATTGCCCAAACTCAAGTCAAAGAAAACCAAAATAGGAGATGTAGAAGGTTGATAATTTTTTATCTGCTAATTAAATGTCATCTTGAATGTGGGTTTTCTTACCTGATCTGCCGGCTGACCTTTACTTTTTAGAAACACCAAATATCTGAGCAGCTCTGAACTGACTCCAGGTTTATAGTTCCATTAGCAGGAGAGAAAAGCTCGTATGTTCGTATGCCATCTTACCTATAAATACATTGTCTGTTCTTTTAAAACCACGATTTCTATCTTCTTGGTAGCAATAATTCTTCACATATTCTAGATATATGCCCCATAAGCACGTATTTTCCAAATATTTTCTGAGTCTGTGGATTCTTTTGAAGAGCAAGTATTTTAATCTTAAGTCCAATTTATTATTTTTTCTTCCATGGTTTATGCTTTTTGTGTTATACAGATTTTGTATTCTTCTGGAAGATTTATAATTTTAGTCTTACACATGGAACCATAATCCATTCTGAATAACTTTTATATATGGTGTGGGCTAAGGGTTTTGGTTCATTATTGACATGAGGATATTTGACTGTTCCAGCACAATTTGCTGAAGACTATTCTTTTCTCACTGAATTACTGACACCTTTGTTGAAAATCAGCAACTATACAACTTATACTATTTACAAAGAAACAAGGAGAAAAAGTATACTCTAATAACATACCAGAGATACCATGGCCCAACCAGTCTTGTTATAGATGAATTCCAAGTTGTTCCTTCTTAAATAGAGCAAACCGCCAACGAGGGACACTAACAGGGCCAAAGCTATGGTGCCAGAATAGTTGGGTGGTCTGAAGACTCGAATCTGCAAACATGCAATGAAAATTTTTAGAGCTGAATAAAGTAAACTGTTTTTTCCCTTCACTAAATCCTAGTCCTTCCAGTTTTCAATTCCAAAACCTCAGAAAGGTGACACCCTACTTTTCATTTGTGGAACTAACTCCTTTTATTCTTTACAAATCAAAAACATATGGCTTCCAACATTATGGCTATGTGGAAAGACCTGCTTTAGGTAACCAGTTAATATACACACACATTACCTATATTTAACCCACAACTGCTGTGTTTCACCTATGAAACATGGGATCATCTAGTACAGGGGGAAGAAATGGGAGTGTAATTTATTTATTATTCCAAATTGGGACATTTTAGCATCTTTAACATTTTTTAGCATCTTTACCAACATATAATACATATACCATACAATTCACTTGGTGTACAATTCAGTAGTTTTTAGTATATTCAGGAGGTTGTGTAACCGTCACCAAAGTCAGTATCAGAACATTCCAATCACATCAAAAGAAAACCCTTCAGCAATCCCCCTGGTACACCCCTCACCCTACAACACTAAAAGGCCATGAATCTACTCTTGTCTATATAGATTACTCTTTTACTAAACTTTTCATAGAATATGTGGTCTTCTATAACTGGCTTCTTCCACTTAGCATGATGTTTTCAACGTTCTTCTTGTAGCATGTTTCAGTACTTCATTCCTTTTTATGGCTGAACATTCCTTTGTACAGAAATACCACTATTTGATACCAATTATCAGTTGATAGGCATTTGGTTGTTTCCACCTTGTGGCTATTCCGAATAATGCTGCTATAACCATTCTGGTACAAGAATTTGTGTGGGTATACGTTCTCATTTATCTTGGGTATATACCTAAGAGTAGAATTGCTGGATTATATAGTAATGCTATGTTTCCTGGTTTGAGTAATTGCCTGACTGTTTTTCCAAAGTGGCTGTACCATTTAACATTCCCACTGGTAGTGTATGAGAATTCTGATTTCTCCACTTCCTTGCCAATATTTTCTCTCATTCACTGATTCCAGCCAAACTAAGTGGGTATGGGATACTAACTCACTGTAGGTTCGATTTGCATGTTCCTAATGACTAATAATGCTGAACATCTTTTCATTTACTTATTAAACCCTTGTATATTTTCCTTATACAAATGTCTATTCAGATTTTTTATTTTTTAATTGCATTGTCTTTTTATTATTGAGTTGCAAAATTCCTATATACATACTAGATATAAGTCCTTTGTCAAAAAATTATTTGTAACTATTTTCTCCCCTTCGGTGGGTTGTCTTTTCATTTTCTTGATGGTGTCCACTAAAACATAAAAGCTATTTTTAAAAAATAGATGGCATTGTTATGAAATCATGATTTAAAGTATATACAGATCTTGGTTCTAATAATATTTCTCACTAAAAGAAACCAAGGCTCTGAGAAGAGATGTATAATTGAGTGCTACACAGGGCAGATCAGGTAGATAAGCCTGAAACATCTTATGTCAGGAAATTATGTCAGGAAAGTAAGAAAATGCTCAAAAGAAAATAACAGAGAGCAGGGCACCTGGGTGGCTCAGTGAGTTAAGCCTCTGCCTTCAGCTCAGGTCATGGTCGCAGGGTCCTGGGATCAAGCCCCGCATGGGAGCCTGCTTCCCCCTCTCTCTCTGCCTGCCTGTCTGCCTACTTGTGATTTCTCACTCTGTCAAATAAATAAAATCTTTAAAAAGAAAATGACAGAGAGATGTCACACCGACACAAGAGCCAGCATAAAAAAGATTCTGCTAGTCAAATCTAGAACAATTTTAGTACCAAAATATTTAAAGTATAGTAGTAACTTACTAACCACTGGAGAAAAAAATGCAACTCATGAGTCCCTACCAATGACTGATAGGTAGGAGAGGAGAATTCTTGCTCACAGTAAAATGCTGAAGGCTAAGTAGAAATATGGAGGGAGGAGAAGCGGAACATCAACATTTTGTAACCATTTTGATAAAATCTGGATCAAAGAAAAATCACCAATGGATGTTAGATCTAGGTAAAAATTTTCATGAGGGGTATTATGTTTCTCTGATCTTAAGGTGTTTGCACACAGACAGCTTACTAATTACAAGGAGGGGCAGTAATTATACAGCAGAGAAATGGAAAACACCCTGACCAGATAATCGAAATTGAAAATCATCAATGAGAGTCAAGACAGATATCATGACCAAAACATGACCTATGTAGTACTATGTTTAAGAATGTGTAAATAGAATCTAATCATAAAAAAAAAATCAGAAAAAAATAAATACCAGGCAAATAAAATGAGGATCATTCTATTTAAAAAATGAAAAAGGATTCAAGATGTCAATGCATTTAAAAGACAAAGATGGGCTATGGAAATATTCCAGATTAAAAGATGCTAAAAAAACCTGATGACTAGAAGATGCAATGACTAACTCTAGAATGGATCTTGTATTGGAGGCATGAAAATGCTATTAAAGGGTATTTTTAGGTCAACTGACAAAATAGAATATAGTTAGTAGCTCAAATAAAAATATTACATCAGTGTAAATCTGTGAAGGTGATATCCGTACTGTTCTTATGTATGTCTCAGGAAATGCAGTTCACCTTCTAAAAAGAAATATATGTGCGTCTATGAAGTATGTATATATAGAGAGAGGAGTGGGGGAGAATAAAGTGGTAAAGCAAAAGGGGTAAAATGTTAAGTATACAGGTGAATTTGATAAAGGTACACATTGGTACTATTTGCATTATTTTCATGTGTGAAACTTTTTAAAGGTTGAAATTTCCAAATATTTCTTAACAAAAGTATATCATGTAACTTAAAGTGTAGATATGATCAAAAGATTAGAATCATATCTGATGAAAATTCAGTAACTCTTATAAAGAATTAATAGTACTTTTTCAATGTTACACTTAGTATCTTGTATGAACTAAATGATACCACTGCAGAACTGAATATTTGCCAAAAGATTACAGAAAAATGATGACAAGAATTAACAATGATGTCAAACACCCATCTTGACTAAGAATAAATATGTTTATACCTATGGTAAAAACTGCATATTCCAGAACAAATGTACTTTAAAATTACTGGCTATAATTATTCACTATAGAAAATTCTGGTGAGATGAAGGAATAAAGCAGCCTTAAGCCCTCCCCATAGACATTAACTACCATCAAGATTTTTGTTTACTTCCTGAATAAACTCTCTACATATCTACGTTATATTTATGCATTAAAACAAAATTCTAGATCATACTATAAAGGCTATTTTTCTAACCTTGAGCTTCTTTCTATGTCAAATATACTTGCAGACCATTTTTGTCCATGCTATATAGTACATTTAAGTAGTCTATTTTTAGACATTTCACTTATTTCAAACTGTTTTCCATTTACAATGACGGTTATTTAAAAAATATTTCTATGTCTAAGTATTTGAATCATCTCTAATTATATCCTTAGGTTAAATTTCTAGAAGTAGAATTAGTTAAATTACATAAAATAAAGACATTACACACACTTAGAATTAAGTTATTCCATAGTTCAAAGAACAGTATACATATTTTCTCACATGGTTCATGAAAAGTAGTATATCATTTGTATTCGCCCAAAAGCTAAATAAAAAGTACACTTTTTAATTAGAATTTCTTTACTAATACCTCTGAATAATATTCCATATATATTTTTGCTCTGAAATTACTTTTTGCCAACTTGTGTACTTTTTAATGGTTCTTAAAATACCAATATACCATTATTCTAAAAACCATTTAAATTCACCTAATTCAGTCAAAATTCAGCTTACAGCTACCACACGGTTTTTCTCTAAGCAAGGAAAAATATTCTATAGAGTAATTTTAAGAATCCTTTGGCCTTACTACAGGGGTGTAACAAACCAAACTAATTAGTCCATTATTAAAACTGTAGCGAATAAAAACATACATGAACATCCGTTCTGTCAGCAATCCACTTTGCTAGTTGCTCAGCAGCAAATCCAATTCTTTGAAGGTCAAAAGTATCAGCTCTTTTTGGTCTGCCTTTTGGAGGAAAATGCATGAATGTAGGAGCAGAATTCATGTTGAGCTGTAAAATGTAAGATAAAAAATACTAAATGTAATACTGCAGCAATCTTTATATCTCATTAATCTACCATTTTATGGTTTTTTTCTGCATGAATTTTAAAAAGATAGAATTTATTATGAAAATTCAAGTGGCTTTCCAGAGCTTAATTACGGTGTTTATTCATTGTAATATACTACTGACTGGAAAAAAAACTTGTGAATTTTACTAAGTTCTCAAAACCTTCACATATAATGTACTATTTCACTTAAGAAGTTATTAAAGAAAACGTACTGGCACTTGTTGAAAAATATAAATGCATAAGAGCATTAATGTCAAATTCTTAAATTCTCTATTAAAAATTTAAAGACTTCTTAAAAATGATGATTATATCAGAAACCAACATTTTTGTTCTAAACAACCTGAATTTACCAGATTACAGGAGAAATCCACAATGATAATCTTTTTCTGCTCAATTGCTCTATTAATTCAAGTGTCTTACAATGATTATATCTCACAATTCTTTTCTATAGGTAGTTCCCTTTGAAGAGTGTATTGAATAGACTACTACTTTAATATAAATGGTGCCTATTAAGAATACCTAAAACAAATGTTAGCTTAATTTGCACTGAGTAGCAAACTATAAAAATTATATAAATTAAATTCTCACTGTTAAGGAATTATGAAAAATGCCTCAAATAAAAGGCCAATAGATTTGTGGCCTTGACATGCAGTATAGCTCAGCATTTCACAATACTGAGAATGAAAAGTGAAATCAAAGCAAAAACTGTCATCGCAGCTGACACCAAAGTAAAGATACAGCTGTACCAACAGTGGGCTTGCATGTTATGGACATTAGTAAGGCTGGTTAAAGAGAACAAAACACACAGTCACCAGTTGCCTTCTTGTCTGTGCTTTTTCCAATGCCAGATTTTGTTACTCTGTGTTTCCATGGTGGGTGCACAAGAGAGAGCTTGAGCCAATATGTAAATAACATATTACAAGTAAAAATTCTCTGCATTGAAACAAATTCCTAAGGCTTAAGATCTAAAAATCTTAGAGTTAAAAAATAATCTTATTCAAAGCTTTCATCTTCATTAAAATGTACAAATTCCCCAAGACTATACACAAAGCAGGATACAATACAGATCATATTGCTAGTCCACACCTGCTTCTAACACAACACAATCATTAACTGGTCGGTCTGTTATCATTCACTTAGCCTCAACCATTACATGGGAATCACATATAATTGAAGTTACTTTCCCAACAAGTCCCCAGTAAGTTTTAGCATTCCTGTTATTATCATCTTTGGAAAGCACAATGTTTTAAAATGTCAATTTAGAAAGAGCTCTTCAACAAAATGTGGTTCAAAAGTTAGTGAGAAAAGAAACCTAGCATTAAAAATCTTTTAGTTCTCAATAAAGCAAAATACGTACCTTCCCTATTTTTGTACATTATAATTCCCCATAAAACCGCTAACTGCTGTAACTTTTATGCATTTTTAAAATAACTCTTATTGCTAAGCCAGAGGCTAGGTTTCAGTAAGACAAAACAGTTCTATATTCAGAATTCTGAATCAAAATTAACCTGAGGAAAGTTTTCAACTAAAAACAATCTTGATGTCAACTTTCATATCTGTCAAACTTTAAAAAAAAAAAATCTTATGTCTAAAGCATATAGAAGAATTCAATAATTTTATCTAAAAATATATCTATAAGGTTATATACTGGCAGCCTGTACAGTCAGTATTCAGCACACAGTTTGAATTAGTTGCCCACATTTTAAAGATAGAAAAACTTCATATAAAATTCATATTTAGGTTTCTCCTTGAAAAAAGCAACTCCAGCTACATGTGGCCTGCATTTGCTAAACACAGCTAGAACAAGCTGTATCCCTCTGAGGTCAAGTTTGTCTGCTCCAGTTTGCTGAAGTCCTCATCCACACCATACTGCTTACTCAAAACAACGAGACCAACAGCATAGTGTTTTGCTGAATTTATTTCTTAACAGTAGTTAGGAGAAAATGAAATCAGAGTATTTCCACTAAAGACTTATTTTATAAAAAATGACCCAGAAAGACTTTGTTTTATAAAAATAGGAGAGAACATATGTAATGATGCAAGTAAAGAACTAATATGTTTAATATATTAAGAATGTAGTACATATATAAAGATACCATAATTCAACTAAACTACTTAGTTTACAAACTTGGCCAGGAGAGGTATTTGGGCTTGAAGCCTCTGCTTTCGCAGGCATATTGGACCTGGACAACTATTTTCTAATATGGCAGAGAGAATTCAAATATATAATGAAGAACACTTTACCTGATGATCTCTAAGGTCAATTCTCCTGAGAGTCCATGGAGACGTATAAATTCCATGAATTAGTACTAGGTTGTTACAGTACTATAATTTTCCATTGTAAAGTTATTTGAAATTACAGATGGTCCCTGACTTACAACGGTTCACCTTACAATTTTTTAACCTTACAACGGTGCCAAAGTGTACATATTCAGTAGAAATTGTACTTCAAATTTTTATTTTTTATCTTTTGGTGGGGTGGTGATACAAAAAACAATCCTCTCTCCTGATGCTGACCAAGTGCAGTGAGCCACAGCTCTCAGTCAACCATGCGATCATGAGGGTAAACAACTGATACACCGACAACCATTCTGTGCCCATACAAACATTCTGTCTTTCACTTTGACTACCATATTCAATAAATCACAAAGAACAATTCTGTCCAACTGTAGACAATTCAAGTGTTCTGAGCACGCTGAAGGTAGGGTTGGCTAAACTATGATATTCAGTAGTTAGGTGTATCAAATGCATTTCTGACTTATAACATTTTCAACTTACAATGAAGGGCTTTATCGGGACATAACCCCAATGTAAGTCAAAGAAGATCTGTACATATATATATCTCTGTGTGTTTTATTATTATGATAGTATCACTATCAGCTCCCTGATCTGTAAGCTCTTTATGGGGAAGAGCTATATATGTGTTTCTCACCAATCCATTGCTCCTACAGAGTAGAGAGTCAGTAACATTTGTTGAATAGGTGAACAGAAGGAAACATCCCAAAAGACAAATAAATTTATAGGGAAAGAAATAAGTGAGGAATACTAACAGGAAAGACCAAGAATAAAGGGTATTGAAGGCAAAAGGGAAAAAAAGGAATTTCGTAATCAACTAGAAACTGGCAAAGATGAATGAATAATCGATCTGGAAGCAAATAAGCAAAAGTACTTACTAATGGCCCATTTATAATTAGCAAGCTAGATTCTTTACAGAACTAAATGCTTTTCCATGACCTGATAAAGTATTATGCCAAAGAATGTCACATGTGAGAAAAATAAAATAGATCAAACTAATCAATGCCATGTAGTACAATAAATTTTACATTTGAAAAGCACTCATCATGTAGTGATAAGTACAAAAATATTAGTAGCTGCAGGGTAATAGCATAAGGACTAGAGCTCTGGGAGACAAACTACTGAGCTCATACTTTGGCCCTATATTACACTAACTTTGTAAACCTAGAAAAGCAACCTCTCCATACTTTAAATTCCTTATATGTGAAATGAAGATCACATTACTTTTCTCATTGGATCACTGTAAAACTAAATGAAGAATATACATTAAGCACTTCGAAGTGCTTGGATCATGAGCACTTCATGTTAGCAGTGATGATGACACGACCATGACAGAATCGATGACAACCAACATCCTTATGCTGCAATTCATTGTCTCGTTCTACAGAGAAGACTACGTAAATGAGAATGTGTTAGTCTGCTCAGGTTACTAGAACAGAATACCACGGACTGGGGGGCTTAAAATATAGAAATTTGTTTTCTCACAGTCTGGAAGCTTAAGTCCAAGATCAAGATGCCAGCAGACCTCTTTTACTAATTTGCAGATGGCCGTCTCCTTGCAGTGTCCTTACGTGGCCTTTTCTCTGTGCACATACTTCCCTACTATCTTCTGCTTCTTATCCTTGTAGGATAAGTCTATTGGATCAGGGTCCCATTCTATGATCTCATTTAACCTTAATTATCTCCTTAGAGGCCCTTTCTCCAAATACAGTCGCTTCTAGGTTATGGCTTCAACATATGAGTTCGGGAGGCACACAATTCAGTCCGTAACAGAGAATACTTTTAAATAAATATGTATTACTTTACATGTAAAATTCTCCTTATCTGTCACATTGGAAGAAGTGAGGGTTAAGTAAATATTACATTGAATATTTAAATTATATATTAAATTAAATAATATATTGAAATTTTATATAAAATTTCATAAATTTATGCAAAATGTCACCTAAACCCAATATAGTTAAATGTCAAAATAAGGATAATGCATGTAAACTACCACTATACATTTGAAAAACATATTTCCTCTATAATGGAAAAGTCAGAATGTGTTTACCATACCAACAGCAAAAACCATGCAATGATAAAGATAACATTGGCTAAAATTATTTTAATCACATTACAGAACTTATTGTAACTACGTATTGTAGTTATTAACTTATTCAATAAATTGTATTTTTATTTGACCAACAAAAACTTATCCACCATAACCAACTCTATTAAATATATTAGCAAAATAAGATATATATATATATAGCAAAATATATTAGCAAAATAAAATAACTCTTTTACCTGTTGGAAAACATCTGTCCCCTCATCATAGTCTACCATACTGAAGAAGAGTTTGTTGCAAAAGGCAGAGGAGTAGCGCCAGGAGTTAGCCAGTATTTGATATTCTTCATTAGCCTGCCTGATGAGGAGAACGGGGCAGAGTTAAGACATATCAGTAGTCCAGGGTTAACAAAGCTGTTAATGAAACAGGTAATTCTAACACCAGATTTGGCTAATTTGGCTACTTTCTGTACAGACTGCAAGCCCTGATCTTATGTTTTGACATAGTTGTAACAAAAGATTCCATCACATGTGAAAATTATTTAAGATTCATATTTTGTTGTTCAGAAAGCTTTACTGCGCCCCAGCCGCACTGATCCATTTGCATTGCTATGATTGCTATTGTACTATGGACGGGCAGAGTTAAACGGTTGCAATGGAAAGTGTGTGGGCCCTAAGTCCGGCATGGCCCTTTAAATAAACAACAACTCTAACTCCAGGGTTTGTGGCATCCCCTAAACCTATAATTGAAATCTTCAGATGATTTTTAGTAAAGGACATAAAGCAATTTAAGAGTATGGGCAATTCACTTTAGCAGAGAACAAAAATAATGGGCATTTTTAAAATTGTAAATGCGTTATATAGCATCTTTATATATTTCATTTATCTAAAAGTACATTTACATTCAAAGTTACTAAAGTAATCAGTAAAAGTAAGTAAAAATTCCCCTGGTAGTTAAACCACATGCCACAAATAAGCCCTCCTCTATGAACGTTATTCACTCCTATTTTGAATTTCTATTGGATAGTTTATTGATTTTCCAAATTATAAAGCTTTATTTAAGTGTAGGGTTGGAGTAGAAACAGATATATGGCATTGCTGGAAGGATGTTAAGTACAGTTATAGAAACGAGAGGCAACAGGTGATCATTAAAATGTGTTTTTATAAAGTGTGTTACCTCCATATAACTGAGAAAGGAGTTTATTTCCTCCCTCGTCCAAAATGGAAGATATAAAAATGTCCAACCTCATAATAACACAAAGACTTGGAGTAGAGTCAGCAGCAGATAAGAGATTTCAAGAAATACCTGGAAAACAGAAAGCTAGTGGAGAAGTTTTGATGGTGAAAGGTACAATCACAAAGGGAGATTGCAGTGCAGGAAAGAGTTGGGAAAAGATGCTGGATTAAGCAGCAGCAGACTCTGGAGATAAGAAATGGAGTTCAGAGATCATAACTAAAGTTCTTTATATGGAACAGAAGACCCAACCTCCTGCACCACTCCCAACCAGTTCCTCTGTTAGTCTTCCTATAGCTAAATGACTGATTAAAAAAAAAAAAAAAAAAAAAACCACCTTATGTGATTGAGGAAAACACAACATGATTAAAAAAACAAAAAACAAACAAAGGAGAAAATCTCAAACAAAACCACCTTCAGAAGAAACATAATTTAAAGTAGTTCAAACACATTAAAAAGAAACTTTAATATACTCAGAAAAAGAGGAATTTGTCAAGAACTGTGCAAAGGATGAGATTTTATCTCACACAGAAGCTAACAAGCTACCCTGTTACTGTTTCATGGAAGCTGGCAGAAAAGATGAGACTGCTGGGTCACTGACAAAGGACTTTATTACTTCATGTTCATTCACATCAGTTCCCCCTGCCCCCAAGTCTCAGGGGTGACACAATGGGTCCTTCGTGAATGCCAGCACACACAGTTAACTGGGTTACAAGAGGGGAACACCGAGTTTGAGGGACTTACTGTTTCTATAATAAGTGAGATAAAGCCTGTGCTTTGTTCAGTGGGGGACATTATTTCATTCCTCAATGCACATACGCCCTTGAGAAACTGCCCAGGTAAAAAGCAGTCAGGCCTCTGCCTTCTTGGCAAAACGAGTAAGAACATGCAGGGCTGCTCAGGGCCCATGACGGCCTGCTTCTTCCAATAGTAATTCACATACACACGCAACATCATAGAAAAAAGGTACAAAGGAAGTAAAAGAGAGCACTTAAAATTTAAAATATGATTGCTGAAATTAAATACCAGTCTTAGAAGATAGTGTTAAATAAAATTTACAGAATAAAAAAGACACAGGTGAACTATAATGGAAAAAAGGAGGGAGAAAGGGACCCAAAAATTCCAACTTCCAGAGAAGAGCCAGAAATACAAGAGAGAATAGAGGAAATATTTCTGGAAACATAATACAATGAAAGGAGACTAAGTCTTCAAATTAAAATTATTACCCAGATTCTAAGTACAAAAAAACAAGAAAAGACCCAATACCAGACATATTGTGATATTTCAGATTATTATAGATAAAAAGAATGTCAGGGGAAAAAATATGTAACAATGACAATGAGATTGGGATTGGACAGGTAATTACCAGCACTGGATATTGGCAGATAACTGAACAATTCCTTCAGAGTTTTGAGAGCATGTTATTTTCAATGTAGAAGTCTGTATCAAGCCCAATAATTAAGTTTGAAATAAACATATTCTCAGAAATGTAAGGAATATGAAATTACCTTAGAATTTAACAGAAAGGTAATTTTGAATGAGAAAAATGAGAAAACTTGGGAGTATGATAGAAACGCTATAAGAAAGGGAAAAGGGCAACTATAATTATGGTTAAGGTAGGTAGGGTAGAAGATGTGTAAGAAAACTGTGATCCAACTAAGAAGTTATAAAGTACAAATTAAAACAGAAATCTAATTGGACTTTAAGATAAGAAGATTCTAAGCAATTATTAGAATCAGTAAAAGTTGGAAGATACTAAGACCAAATTATGTAAGACATATTTGGTCCAGGAAAAACTATAAAAAAAGAATATTTAAGATGTAAATTAAAATGTATCATAACATTGGGACATCAGCCGTTAAGCATCTGCCTTCAGCAGATCACGATACCAGGGTCCTGGGATCGAGCCCTGCATCAAACTCCCTGCTCAGCAGAAGCCTGCTTCTCCCTCTCCCACTTCCCCTGGTTGTGTTCCCTCCCTCACTGTGTCTCTGTCAAATAAATAAACAAAATCTTTTTTTAAAAAAGTATCATAATTTTGATTAACTGGAAATGAGAAAGGTTCATTATTTTGAACAGTATGGAATGTGAATGCTATCACCTCTTGACACCGTAAAAGTATACTTAACAGGGTCTGGTAGGTAAAAGAGGAGGCGAAGAGATGAGAAGAAAGGGTGTGCTTACTCATCTTCATGTGACCAATCAGGGAATAAGAGAAGTCATCTATAGCTAATGGACAAGAAACAGAAGGATGTTATTTACTGTTACAATAATAAAAGAACTAGGAAGCTTATACAAATAAGGAGAGATGAATTACATACTTACCTATCATAGAAAGAAACATCAAGATCAAGTCTGCTTTTATGCAATATTGTTATAAGAATAACATTTAGAAATATGAAGAAAAAAAAAATCACCAGAGGAAGAAAATACAAAGGAATAATATGATTGCCTATGGCCAAGTATACACAGAGATGAGTGTAAAGGCTAAGGAGTGTAGTTGTTCATTTTAGACTTTTTGTTTTCTTATTAACAAGGAGCACATAATATTGCTGTGATTAACATATACATATTTAAAAAGGTAAAATACAAACAGGGCTATAATCTGAGGTCATTTAGCATAAAGACCCTAAGGGCATCATTTTATTGGACCATAGTACAAAAACAGATCATTGCAAGGATCCGCTTAAGACTGCATTGTGCTTGATCACAATCTTTTAAAGCTTTGCTGGTTCCTAAGATTTAATTTACTATAATTCACTGAAAAACTATTCACTGAGCACTTACTGACAATAACTGAGCTAATTTCTAAGGTCTCTGCTCTCATGAAGTTAATATTTTAGTGGAGACATATAGTAAACAACCAAATAAGTAATTAAAATCTATAAAATATATAATAATATACACTGAGAAAATAATACAGAGAATGGTATTACAGAAAATAATGGAGGATCTATGGAGATGGACTGTCAAGAATTAGGTTTTTCAGAGGAAATGACTCTAAAGCTCAAATCCCGAAGAGGAGAAAAACACAACACTGAAACAAGCTGAAGAATAAACACTTCAGGCAGCAGGAAAAGCAAGCACAAAGGCCTAAGGAGGGAAAGAGCTTAAGATGCCGGTAAAATGAAACTGTGACATAAATGAGAACATGTTCTCTGTTTAGTAGAGGAACGAACAGAGAATACAGAGCTTATGCTCTCCCTCATCTATTAAAACAGTGCCTCACTGCAACAATAAAAACAGTAAAGACCAGCATAAGTCCTAAAATCTGATTTGATTTTGTTGTATGGAATATAGTATCACTGGTAAGTATTCAACACTGATTTTTTTTTTTATTTTTGAAGAAGCCCTTTGCACAGTGAATTGGCACCAAAAATTAAGTAGGTCTGAACATCTCTGCGCACTAATAAACCTCGAGAGAACAATGCTACCTTTAGAAGAAATCATTAAACAGATAACATCACAATTAAAAAAAGAGTATATTTTTCCACAAAAGAACATTTTAACTTCAAAAAACTGAAACTAAGAGAAACAGCAAATCTAAAAACTGGCATTATTGTGACAGTAATATTCTAAGAAATTAAAATGCTTGATTCTGAAAAATATGCAAGAAGAAGACAATCAAATTTTAGTATTCAACATCTGTGTACAGTACTTATAGAATGGTGCAGCATAGCAGTAATGTTGAACTTCTTTCTCTCATAATGCTGTAACCTAGACCAGGCCTCCTACAGTCTACTAAGTATTCATTCATGCAGTCATTACTTCACTCCACAAACATGCAGTACTGCCACCAAAAATTAAAAAGGAGCAAGGGCTCTGATCTTAAGGAGAATACAGTCCAGTGAGAGACGCCTCATACAAGTATATACAACATTTCAGATAATCATAAGTACTCTGAAGAACATAAAACAAGAAAATGTGACAAAGAGTATTGAGGAGTCAAAGAGGATGAATTCATTTTGCCATCAGACTATTTATTCCATATCACCCCACTTTTTCAACTAAAGTTCCCAACTAGCAATTGTAGATTCTATCCTGTGTTCCAAAGTTGGAGTTTCCCACTGCCTATATAAAAGACAATGGGCAGAACAGAAGGCAAGATCATCCGTACACCAGCCACAACTTAGATCTATGACCAATACTATATGACCGCATCATACTTAAAGGCTCTCTGTTTTACGACATCCCAAGTTCATTCTTGGAGTTTAAATCCTTTGCTTAGAATGTCCTCCCTCTTTCAAAAGTTTGCTCAAAAATTTCCTCTCCTTCAGAAGTCACTTCAAATCTCTATACCTAAAATATTTCTAAGGCAACTGCCTGAAATAGAACTTCTCAGCTAATATTTGTTTTATCCATATATCTGATCCATTTATGCATGTTGTATTTATCCGCTCACTATTCAATGGATAGGACCTAGTACAGAATGGGCACTTAACTAAGGTTTGATGATGGTGATAATGAACAATATAATTATATATATATATATAAATATATATGTAAATATATAGAGAGAGAGTCATATAGTCAATATAGCATATATACCCTAAAACTAAATATCACTACATTAGAAATTCTGAATTCCATAAGGACTAAAAGCCCACTGAGTCAGATGTACATTATAGGTTAATGTCTTGTACATTACAGGTTACTGTCTCTGTTAATGTCAATTTACTTTACTCTACTGCTTGTCTTGGGAAGAAAAGAAAGAAATATTTTAGATTATTTACCATCCCAAATACCTGCTATATGCCAAAGGAATGGTAGGCACGACTTGAAAGGTTATAACGACTAAATCGTCAATCTGACATCATCTAATATAATGACTAAATCATCATCTAACATCTAACATCATCTAAAACCTCATCTAACATAATTCATAACGTCAATTTCATATGCAGATATGGAAACCAAATCTTAATCATCAACGATGTTTATTCAGCATTTTAATATGTGCTACAATAATAAAGAATTATAACTCATAATCTCTACCCTTAAGAGGCTTCTAAGAAAAATGAATAGAAATGCACTAAAGGTCAATTTATATGAAAATTTTGTGATACAATATTACAAATGTATTTTTTCACCTTGTAATTTTAATAACATTTTCTTTTCTCTAGCTTTATTATAAGAATACAGTATATAATACATATTATATATAAAATACTTGATAATCAATTGTTTATGTTATATATAAAGTTTCCTGTCAACATCAGGCTACTAGTAAGTTTTGGGGGAGTCAAAGTTATGCACAGGGAGTCTGGGTGGCTCAGTCGGTTAAGAATCTACCTTCGGCTCAGGTCATGATCCCAGGGTTCTGGGGATCAAGTCCCACATCGCACTCCCTGCTCTGCAGGGAAGCCTGCTTCTCCTTCTGCCTCTCCCTCTCTCTCTCTCTCATGAATAAATATATTTAAAAAAATTTTTTTTAAAAGTTATGTACAGATTTTCAAATGCATACAGGGATCAGTGTTCCAAGATCAAATGTATATTAAAAAAAGAATGCAGATTCTAAGTATGATATTTATAGCATATAGAGGAGAATGAAAGCACAGTGGACTGGAGCAGTTGGACAAAGTGTGAATATGAAAATATTCAGAAAAGAATGGAAGGACTAAAATTATAAGGAAGGGTAGAAAGAGAGTATTAAGGTAGCAGAAGCAGTATAAAACAAAGACCACCCAGTCTGAAATGTGTATTATACATTTTAAATAATAGAATATAAGCTTCATGTTAGAAAATAAGGGAAGAAGAGACTGGAAGCTCTCTTCCAATAGAAATATAAACAGGATCTTGACTTTACTCTCTCAACAGTGAACAACTATAACTGTCCTGAAAAAAGTGAATTGTACAAAATGTTAATTTAAAAGTAGTATCTGGAAACAGTGTGTACTATATTTTGGAGGCAGAGAAAATAAATGTTTGAAAAACACTTAGAAATGTTACTATACTGGTCTATATGAGGATATATATATTATATATGGTTATTAAATTAGTATATAAATGAAGTTATGACCTATTTCTTACATATTTTCCTTTGGAATCTAAGCACCAAAGCAACCAAAAAATTTTCTAGACAGGTTGCTTCTATTTGAGAATATATCTAGGTGGGGGATGCCTGGGTAGCTCAGCTGGTTAAGTGTCTGCCTTAGGCTCAGGTCATAATCCCAGGATCTGGGATGGAGCCCCAGTCAGGCTGCCCACTCAGCAGGGAGTGTGCTTCTCCCTCTTCCTCTGGCCCTACCCCCAATACTCTCACTCTCTCTCAAATGAATAAATGAAAAATCTTTTGAAAAAAGTATATTTCCGGGGCCACCTGGGTGGCTCAGTGGGTTGAGCCTCTGCCTCAGGTCATGATCTCAGGGTCCTGAAATCAAGCCCTGCATCTGGCTCTCTGCTCAGCAGGGGGCCAGCTTCCCCCCTCTCTCTATGCCTGCCTCTTTGCCTACTTGTGATCTCTCTCAGTGTCAAATAAATTAATAAAATATTTTTTTAAAAAAATTTTTTTAAGTATATTTCTAGCTGGAATAGAGAATTTTGGTAAAGCCAAGCAATTACACTTTCTTAACACAAATATAATACTTAGAGAAAATAAAATACTGACAACATAAATGTGGGTTTTGATGTTGTTGGGCGCAATTCCATAGCAATAGCATCAATGAACAGATCTCTTTGTCATTAAATAATTCAAAGAGACTGAGAAACATGTATTTCAATGTTAATGATGCCTATTCAAAGTAAAAAGAACTCCTTAGAAGGAATGTGCCCCATAACATTAAACCAGCTCTCTTAACTCCTTTATCCCTTACCCCCCATATTCCAACTTCTCAATGCTTAACAGGTAAATAGAGGAATCCTAACTAATGGCAAAGAAAGTAACTGGATTCTTCCATATGTCTATGTTGCCTTCAACTAACAAGCAAGTAAGCTATCCCTAGTACTTACTAGCACACTTCAGACCTCACTGCCATCTGAAATTTAAAGTTGAAAACCACAAATGCTATAAGCACTTAACTGTTACCTAAAAAAATATATTTTGTTTCGGTAATTTAGAGGAATATTAGAGGACTACTTTGATGAGTTTAAAGGACATTGTAAATTGTTCTAATATATTCATATGTATCCTGAAGAGGGCAGTCAAGTTGCATCAAAGCATCCAGAAGGGCTTAGGCAATAACTTCAGGGCATGCTTCTGTTAAATCTGTTATAGTAAATCTTCTCAATTTTTTTATTATGGGAACAAGAAAAAACATCACCTAATCCAAATGCTGTAACTTTTTAATATTATAACCCTTTTTAAAAGGTTATATAAAATGAAAAGGGATTATTAACCCATCTGTAGCTGAAGATATTTAATATATTTCTCATGATGAATGTTTAACTTTAATCTTTAATGTCGTTGAAGGGATTTTTTTTCAAGAAATATGGTTTTTCACTTTAATGTTAATCAAACTTCCTATACAGTAACGGATTTTTACGAAAATCTCAATGTATGCCTTTTGGAGTCATATAGTTATGATGTGTGTGTGTGTGTGTGTGTGTGTGTGTAATATATATATGTATATAAATATATATTACAAAGTTCTTCCAGAGTATTTCTTCATAAAACTCCTAATCAATCAACTTCTATATATAATGGTATGTGGAGAGAGATCTGATGTGAGTAGAATGCCTATTACTTAGGGTTCTGGTACTCTGAAGACAAACTGGTAAACAGCACAATATACAAACATTTTAACAGAGTGATTTTCCTCTGGTTATGCTATCCATTCCCAGGACCCTACTAAATATACTGAAATACATTCAATAAACCCAAAGCCTCTAAAGGGTTGAAATATCAACAATTCAATACTATACTGTAATTGACTACTAGGTAAGATAAATTAAAGAGGTCGTATCCATCATGTTCCATATTTCCTATACATCTATTTTTTCTCTTTATCTAAGAGAAAAAAAGAGAATTTTTTCTCTTTACCTAAGTAAATTACCTTTCCTTGGAAAACAACTCTAACATGAAATATGAGATTCAAACATGTATCTCAAGGCAAAACTATGTATGAACATAAGAGATGCTGAATTGTATATACATGCACAGTTAGCACTCAGTTTATAAGTTGGTAGAATTTTTGCTCTCTTTAAAAAATGATACATAAATGCTTAGACATTGTATCTGAGGAAGACTGACACACCATGTAGTAAAGAAACAAACTGATTCATCCATTGTTCACTTAACAAGTTTATACACACACACTATAGATATAAAAACTATAGTATATATTTGATCAATATTTGTAGAACTAATAATAAAGAATCAACCGATCGATGAATAAATAGATGAAGTAATATGGGGTCTGGAAGGGGTAAAAGTGAGCAGAAAGATACAGGCCCGGCCATAAGATAGATCAATCTATTAGGGAAATGTATATAATGTTAAATAACGAATACAAAACAAATGAACAAGTTCAAAACAATGTAAATCTTGTTTATAATAACCTCCCCAGGAATTAGGATAACATCCAAAAATATTGGAATAAAAGAATGCATTTACCCAAGTTGAAAACAGGAAATCATAGCATGAATTCTACAGGATTCCTGAGCATTTGGTAAAGAGTAAAGAGCCTAATACACACAGCCTTTAGAGAACTTTGCTGGAATGAATCAAAAAGGCAGACAAAAGATGAAAAAAAAAACCAAAAATAACAACAACAACAACAAAAAAACCTGTGTTCCATGAGGAGGAGATTAGGTGTTTTCTGCTTAACTAAAAGCATCACCATCAGGCACCCCGGGTGGCTCCGTGGGTTAAAGCCTCTGCCTTTGGCTCAGGTCATGATCTCAGGGTCCTGGGATTCAGCCCTCTCTGCTCTGCTGAGCAGAGAGCCTGCTTCCTCCTCCTCTCTCTGCCTGCCTCTCTGCCTACTTGTGATCTCTGTCCATCAAATAAATAAATAAAAATTAAAATATCACCATCATCAGTAACATTTGAGGTTTACCATTTGCAAGAACCCTTTTAGGTATTTAAAATTCTTTCATTTAGTCCACAAAGCCTTATTATTTTTTTTTACAGTTAAGTATTTATTTTATTATTTTTATGGATATTAAAATATGCATAAAGATTCTGAGGATCTTTGTCCCTGCCACAGATTGGAAATGTTGGAACTTTAAAAAGATCTTATTGAACATCATAAATAAAAAATTCGTATCCTTTGGGTAAATAATTAGTAGTGCAATTGCTGGATCACAGGATAGTTCTACTTCCACAAAGCCTTATAATACAGGTACTGGCTTTATCTGTTTCATCTGAGGCATCTGAAGAACAGAATTTAATCGGCTTGGCTCTGTTCTATGGCCAATAATTATTACAGCCTGCAGAATTTGAACTCACGTAATAAGAGACAAGTTAAAACTACACCTGTAATTAGACATCAGGATACAAACTCAATTCTCAAGAGTATTGTTCCCCAACCACTTGCATCAAAAATCATCTGGGATTTTTTTCCTAGGCATTTTTTTTTTGAGGGGGGGGAGCAGTTTTAGGTTTATAACAAAACCGTCAGGAAGAAGAGAGACTTCCCATGTATTGCTTGTCCCCCACACATGCATAAACTCCCCCATTGATCAATATCATTGACCAGCATGGTACATTTTTTTTCTTCACTATGAAGGAACATCCATTGACACATCATATCACCCAAATTCCATACTTTAATTTTGGGGTTCATTCTTAGTATTGTACATTCTATGGGCTTAGATAAAAGTTTCAACATATAACTATCACTATAATATCTTCAAGAGTACTTTCACTCAAATCCTTTGTACTCTGCCTATTCACCTCTCAGCATTCACTCCTGACAACCACTGATCTTTATTCTCTATACTTCTGCCTTTTCCAGAAGGTCATATAGTGGGAATACACAGTATATAGCCTTCACAAACTGGCTTCATGTTTTTTTGTAATTATTCAATGTAAATTTTATACCTGTCACACTGGCAATTTGTACATACTATTTGTACATACAGTTACAATTTACTCAGTCAGCTTTATAATTCTTCACAAGTTAAAAATACTCCTTTTGAATAGCAACATTTCAAAATGTATATTTAAAATAATATTAATGTACTTTTTCCCTGCTATTTCAGATATCTATAGTTTAAATATTTATAATATTAGTGATTGGTAATTTTTGATAATTTGGTACATGTTCTCTTTCCCTTGAGCAGATTTTATTTATTTATTTATTTATTTATTGACATTTGTTTTAGGGGTACAGGTCTGTGAATCATCAGTCTTATACAAGTCACAGCACTCACCAGAGGACATGCCTTCCCCAATGTCCATCACCCAGCCACCCTACACCTTCCCACCCCCCTCCACTCCAGCAACCCTCAGTTTGTTTCCTGAGATTAAGAGTCTCTTAGGGTGCCTTGGTGGCTCAGAGGGTTAAGCCTCTGCCTTAGGGTTCCTGTCATGATCTCAGGGTCCTGGGATCATGCCCCGAATCACATCGAGCTCTCTGCTCAGCAGGGAGCCTGCTTCCCCCTCTCTCTCTGCCTGCCTCTCTGCCTACTTGTGATCTCTGCCAAATAAATAAATAAAATCTTTAAAAAAAAAAAAAGAGTCTCTTATGGTATGTCTCCCTCTCTGGTTTCATCCTGCTTCATCTCTGATTTCATCCTGTTTCCTTTTTTCCTCTCTTCCCCTAAGAAACTCTGGCTTATTTCCCAAATTCCACATATCAGTGAGATTATAACTGTCCTCCTCTGATTGACTTGTTTCACTTAGCATAATAGCCTCTAGTTTCATTCATATCATTGCAAATGGCAAGATTTCATTTTTTGATGCCTGCATAATATTTCACTGTATACACACACACACACACACACACACACACACACACACATATACATACACCACATCTTCTTTAGCCATTCATCTTTGATGGACATCTAGGTTCTTCCCATAGTTTGGCTATTGTAGTCAATGCTTCTATAAACACTGGGGTGCACGTGCCCCTTCAGATCACTGCATTTGTATTTTGGGTGTAAATACCCAGTAATGTAATTGCTGAGTCACAGGGTAGCTCTATTTTCAACTTTTTCCAGAGTGGTTGCACCAGCTTGCATTCCCACCAACAGTGTAGGAGGGTTCCCCTTTCTCTGCATCCTCGCCAGCATCTGTCATTTCCTGACTTGTTAATTTTAGCCATTCTAACTGGTGTGAGGTGGTATCTCAGTGTGGTTTTGATTTGTATTTCCCTGACGTTCAGTGATGTTGAGCACTTTTTCATGTGTCTGTTGGCCATTTGATGTCTTCTTTGCAGAAATATCTGGTAATGTCTTCTGTCAAACTGGTTTCTTTCACGTAGAACATGCATTTAAGGTTCTTCCATGTCTTTTCATGGCCTGATAGCTGAGTTCTTTTAGCACTGAGTAACATTCCATTGTTCGGATGTACCAGTTTATCCGTTTACTTACTGAGAAACATCTTGATTGCTTCCAAGTTTTTGGCAATTATAAGTAAAGCTGCTATTAACATCTCTGTGCACATTTTGGTGTGGACATTGTTTTGAACTTCTCTGGATAAATACCAACATGAGTGATTGCGAGCATATGATAACATTATGTTTTGTTTTGTACAAAAACTTTCTTCCGAAGTAGCTATTCAATTTTGCATTCCCACTAGCAATGTAAGAAAGTTCCTATTACTTCACATTCTTGTCAGCATTTGGTATTCTTGGTTTTTCTGAATTCTGGCATTCAAATAGGTGTGTACTGGGATCTCATTGTCATCATAATTGTCATTTCCCGGATGACATACAATGTGGAGAATCTTTTCATATTCTGATCTGCCATCGATATACCTTCTCCAGTGAGGTATCTGTTAAGGTCTTTGGTGCATTTTTGTGTGTGGTGTGTTTTTATTATTTTAAGAGTACTTTTTATATTTCAGATAATATGAGTCCATTATGAGTCTTCTGTGAATATTTTTCTCCCAGTCTGTGGCCCGTCTATAGTTCTCTTGATACTGTCCTTTCACAGAGCAGAAAATTTTCATTTTAATAAAGTCTAGTTTATCATTTATTATTTCATGAATCATGTCTTTGGTTTTCTATCTAAAAAGGCTTCACCATGCCCAAGGTCATCTAGGTTTTCTCCTATCTTCTAATTTTATAGTTTTGCCTTTTACATTTAGGTCTATACCTTTTGAGTTCATTTGAGACAATTATAAGGTCTGGACCTAGATTCATTTTTTGCATGTGGATATCTAACTATTCCAGTACCGTTCACTAAAGAGATTATTGTTGCTTCACTGTATTGCCTTTGACCCTTTGTCACAGATCAGCTATTTATGGACATGTAGTTCTACGCTCTCTATTCTGTTGCACTGATGTATTCATCTATGCTTTCATCAACACCACAATGTGTGATTACTATAGCTTTAGAGTAAGTCTTAAAATCAGGTAATGTCAGTTTCCAACTCTGTTCTTCCCCAATATGGTGTTGGCTATTCTGGGTGTTCTGCATCACCATATAAACTTTAGAATCAGTGTATCAACATCCACAAAATGACTTCCACAAAATGACAAAATTTTTTTATTGGGATTACGCTTATTCTATAAATCAAATTGGGAAGAACTGACATCTTGGCAATAGTGAGTCTGCTTATCCATGAACATAAAATATCTCTCCATTTGTTTGTTCTTTGATTTCACTCATTACTTTTGTAATTTTTCTCATATTTTACATATTTTTAGAGTTATACCTTAGTATTTATTTTTAGAGTTATACCTTAGTATTTATTTTTAGAGTTATACCTTAGTATTTTTTTTACATATTTTTACATATTTTTAGAGTTATACCTTAGTATTTATTTCATTCTGGGAGGTGCTAATGTAAATAGTATTTTGTTTTTAATAGCAAATTTCATGTATTATTGTTGGTATACAGGAAAACAATTAGCTTTTGCATATTTGTCTTGTATCATGTGAACTTGCAATAATTCATCATTAGTTCCAAAAGTTTTTTTGATTCTTTCAGGTTCTCTACATAGATAATCATGATGTCTGTAAACAAAGACAGTTTTGTCTTCCTTCCAAATCTGTACACATTTTATTTCCTTCCCTAAGTTGTTATCTAACTGTTATTTATTCCCTCTTCTTTGATTTTATTCCTTCCTTCCTTTCTTTATATAAACCCAAGTTTTTGACCTATAATTTTCCTTCTCTATAAAGAACTTTTAAAACATTTCTTACAAGGCAGGTCAACTGGCAATGAATCTCAATTTTTGTCTGTTTGAAAAAGTATTTATCCTTCATTTGTGAAACAATTTTATAGGGTACAAATGCTAAGCTGGCATTTTTTTCCTACTCTCTCTCAACATTTAAGTATTTCATTCCACTCTTCTTGTTCACATGGTTTCTAAGAAGTCAAATGTAATTCTTGTTCATGTTCCTCTATAGGTTTTTCCCCACACATTCTGGCTTCTTTCAGGAATTTTTGTTTGTTTTTCAATTTCTGTAGTTTGAAGATGACATGCCAAGGTGTTACTTATTTGGCATTTATCCTACTTGGTGTTCTTTGAGTTTTCTCAATCTGCAGTTTGAGATCTGAGGGTAATTTGGAGAAGTCTCGGTCATTATTGTTGCGAATATTTATTCTATTTTTTTCCTTCTCCTGATTAATCCCATTATACATCAGTACTGAAATTTTTGTAGTTGTCCCACAGTCCATGGATATTCTGCATTTTTTTTCAGGCTTTGTTCCCTCTGGTTCTTAGTTTTCAAAAATTCTACTGATTTATCATCTAGCTCAGAGATTCTTCTCTCAGCCATGTTCAGTCTACTACAAAGTTCATCAAAGGCAGTCTTCATTTCTGTTACAGTGTCTTTTATTTCTAGCATTTCTTTTTTACTCTCTTAGGGTTTCTATCTCTCTGCTTACATTGCCCATCTATTCTTGCAAGCTACCTTATCCATTACAGTTCTTGGCATATTACTTAGTTGTTTTAAATTTCTGCTCTGATAATTCCAACATCCCTGCCATATCTGGTTCTGATGCTTTTTTATCTTTGGTTATTTTTTTCTTTTTTTTTTTCACTTTATTTCTTTTCAGTGTTCCAGCATTCATTGTTTATTCACCACACCCACATGCCACCAGGCTCACCCATTCTTAATATGACTTCCAAATAATATAATACTACTCTTTATTATCCTTTTAGCCAAGTAGTGTGTGTGTGTGTGTATGTGTGTGTGCGTGTAGATATATATACATATATATATAGATCTATATATAGATCTATATATAGATCTATATATGTATATATACACATATATATATACATATATAGATCTATATATATATGTATATATATCTACACACACACACACACACACACACACATATATATATATAGCACATTTGAATGAATTCTGAAAATCTGGACTTGTGTACTGGCATTGCACTCCATAATATACAAACTTGGAAAAGTCACATGTACTTTGTTTATTTTTCCCTTTGTACCATGACAATAATTCCTGATTGTCATGAAATTAAAAGCATGAGCTATTAGAACATCTTAAGAAATCGCAAAGGGTTATGCAAATCTCAGTGTGTTCGGCATCTAACTTGAAATCCACTGACTGCATTTTCAAATCTCATCTTTAGCTATTTCCCCTCTTACCCCATACCAGGCCTAAAGTTCTCTTTTATTTCCCTCAATGAACTAGGCTTACACTTGAAGTTGAACTTTTTTTTTCCCCTTAGGTGCTCTTCATTCCTTCCTTCTCTTCAAGGCACACTTGGCACATACATCATACAGACATGTCCAGGGCATGGGAGCAGATATACAGGCTTTGTGAATTCCTACTAATCCTGCAGATCTTATTACCTCAGTTATTACTCTGCAAAGTCTTTTTTTTTTAATATTTTAATTATTTATTTGAGAAAAAAGAGAAAGCAAGAGAGAGAGAGCATAAGCCAGAGGGAGAGGCCGTGCGAGTGGGAGAAGCAGACTCCCTACAAAGGAGGGAGACTGACCACATGGGACTTGATCCCAGGACCCTGGGCTTATGACAAGAGCCAAAGACAAACGCTTAGCTGACTGAGCCACCCAGCTTACCCAGTAAGCCTTTTTATTTTAACATCGACATAACAGGTAAGAGTCTTCTCACAGATCTCTGTGCTATTTGTGCAATAGGTAATTATAAGGTTAATTGTATACTGTGATATTGTTCAGCATTTCAACTAAATTCTGATATCAATGAGAGGGGCAACCAGGTGAATTTGTTCACATTACCTCTTTAGTATCCAGCACAGATAGTGACTGTTCAATAAATATTGGTTCAAAATATAAATTAAATGTCATGATCAATATAATATTGTATCATCACAGTAGTACCCAATTCCATGGCAAAAAGCCATAACTTTCTATTCATTTGACTGCCAGTTCTATTTAAGATTCTTAAGGGAAAAACAAAACAACAAACACTATACTACAGATCAAGAATTTAAATTAAAAAAACTAAACTGAAAAAAAAAAGTAAACTGAATATTAAGTACACAACTTCGTTGTTAATAGTGTTAAGAAACACTTCATAATTATTAAAAGATTGCATATGTTGGGGGCCCTCAATACCAACCCCAATTCAGATGCACACAGAAAAAGACTCATGGCAAGTAGTCTATAGTTATATTCATTACAGTGAAAGGTTAAGATTTGTTTCAGTGGAAGAATACAAAGAAAAATCAGCAAAGGGAAAAGGCACCTGCAACAAATTTTGAAGGAAACTAGATGCAATCTTTTAAGAGTGAATCCCACTGGAGTCACATAAGATTCACTTAATTCCTTCAAAAGTGAGTTGTGATAATACATTCAGAGTGCTATCTACCAAAAAAGCTTATTAAAGATTTAGTGTCTAGGATGTGTACTGAGGGCTGGTCCTGTAGATACCCTCTGTCTAGCACAGACCAAAATTCCAGACTCTCAGAGGGAAAGTGGGTGTTCAACATAAACCAGATTGTTTGTATAGAGTTTAGGCACAGTGAGACACTTTATCAGTTATGGAATTGTGGGAACATTCTTAAAATCCAAGTTCCATACACCAATGAAGAACTAAACTTTTGAGAAAGACCTAAGGACAGTAATCTCGGGTCTGCTATATTAACTTGTTTATGCACAAGTTCATCACTTATGCAAAAAAATAAGGAACAAGTCATGTTGTTCCTTGGATTTTACTCACAAAGACAATGATCTACAAAGAACAAATCTCAAGCTGTTCTAATTGACAAAGCACTGGACTGTACAAATTTATTCCCATGGGACCAAGCCTCCTATGCATCTAAGAGAAATTATTTAGGAACTAAGGTGGGGAACACAATCAATAGTAAACTATATTTAATATATAATAACTAACATCAAAAAATCATGGAAATCAAGAACAAATGCTTAAAAACAATATGAATGTCATCATTTGTGAACATAGAATTTATATATATATATATTTCTAGCTTTGAAGATAAAATACTTTATTTTGAATGCTTGAGAGTAGCTATCAAGACTATAATTATATCATTTCAGTTATAATCTTCATACATAAAACTTTCTAAAGGAATAAAATGCTGCTTTATAGCCCATTTACTTTCATAATTATGTAACAAGAAACTTTTCAATGTGTTTTGTTCCAATACATAATAGTAATCATTAATTTCATTCAATAAAATCCTACTTAGCACATAGAAAATGCAAAGCCCTTAATTGTATGTGATCTAGCATTTGGCATGTCACCATCATCATCATATTTGTATAATAGTTTTTCCTTCAGAGAACTTTCTCACTTGTGTGCAGACGCCAAATCTTCCTACTAAGTTTAACTCTGACTACAGTCCACTCTTCCTGTCAGAAAATAAAAATCAACTAATATCTTCCAAAAACTTCAGGTCTACCAGAAGAGAAAACAAAATTATTCATCCCTATAGAATAACGAGGATTAAAAGAAAGCTAGAGAATGTAAATCTATATAAAGGTGGGGAAATTAACATCTGCAAGTTCAGACACCCATGCAAGAACAGGAAGGACAGGAACCACAGAAAAAAAGGGAAGAGAAATCCTAGCAGAGGCAGAATGCAAAGAAAGAAAGAAAGAATGAATAAAATAAAAAAATAAAATCACAATGACTGAATTAGGCAATATGGAGACTAGGTCTAAGACTTGATAGGTTAGGTAAGAAAGTGGCTGCTAGCCAGTGTAAAAGAAGAAGCTTACAAGTACACAGGAACAAACACAGAAGTCTTAAGAAAGTACCATTTTGTGGGAAATGAGAGGCAACAGAGAAGAGGTAGACAGTCCTTAGTGGCCTGGTGATACAGGGAAAGGGAAAAGCAAGTTATGAAAAGTACAGAACCTATGGAAACATGAAATTATCTTAGAAGATACTACTGAAAAAAAAAAAGAAAGAGAGAAAAAGGTAAAGGAGAACACTGCTATGTTCAACCTACTCTGTTTTATAAACAGAAAAGGGTACCTGGAATTAAAAAATTCAAAAACTAGCATCCTAGGGAGGCTGGCTGGCTCAGTAGAGCATGTGACTTCTGACCTTGGGGTAGGAGCCCCATGTTGGGTGTAGAGATTACTTAAAAATAAAACTTAAAAAAAATTAGTAGGTTACTCAGAAGTCTCGCCATCACCTCCATGTATAAATTGTTATTTCTAGTCTAAAAAAGAAAAATATTTTAGAAGCAACAAATAGCCAGTGGTATCCACACAACACTATTATAAAAAGAAAACAAAAGAAGCATAACTCTTCAACTGATAAAAAATTTACTTGAAAAAACAACCATGAAGAGAAAAATAAAACACAGTATTCCAACTTGTATTAGGCATCATTAAATAAGCATTTGAGGATAAAAAATCTCAAATCACAAATTCAAAAGCTCAAAATAGAAGTGAATAAAAATAGAAAGATATTATGTGAGAGCTGAATAAAAACTAATACAAGGAGAAAACAAAGCTAAACAAAGTGGAATCCTTGCAGAAATGAACACTGCATTACTCAATACTCAAAAACCAGAGTTAACTGAAAATGTAATAAAGGACACTATTGAAAAGAATTTAAAACAGGTAAGAGAACAAAAAATAAAAGTGAAAAGGCATGACTTAAAATTTGGACTAAAAAGATAGAAGAGGATGGGGGACACTAATTTTATGGTGGTAAAAAAGATAGGAGCAATCTCCGTATGCTCCCGGGTCTGTACCTCAGACCCTGGGAGGTACAGGAAAAAGAGAACATCATCTTTTTCCTTTTAGAACCACTCCTGGAGACTTCCTCACAATAAAAAAAAAACACACCCAGCTGCAGCTCTCCTAAGCAATTCAAGCACCTTTAAATTAACCAAGTGCTGGACCTGCCATCTTCTACCAAAAGGCTCTAACTTCGATGGCCATTCTTAAGCTTGAGGAATTTATGGAAAATATTAATGGCTACTGGACATCCATACAAAATACCAATCAACCTGTCTAGATGTTCCTCTTAGCCCATTCCATGGCTATTGTCTCCTGGGAGCAGAAAAGGGATATCATAATAGTGGCATGGGCAAATAAAACAAGTTAGACTATCCTCAGATGGACTGTCTAAAATCTGGCACACAATTTAATCATGTAAACCGAGTAGGGAACCCAAATCTACCAACCAGTTAAAAGACTACACTGGGAGCACTGTCAAGCAGTGCCCCTTAAATGACGTAGGTCTCACTTTGGAAACCTCAATAATTGTAAGCAACACTTCATTGGGGCACAATATATACTCCTTAGGGCTGTGCTTCTCATGTGAAAGTCTAATATTATCTTAACATCCCTCAATACCACAGTAAACTGTACCTAAGGATGGGTTGGTCATAAAAGACCACCTAGTATTTAATGTTTAAGAAAGCATATAGCTTCAGCTACAACAATCAGACAAGAAAAAGAAAAGGCATCCAAATCCGTAAGGAAAAAGTAGAGTTGTCACTATTTGAAGATGACATTATGCTAATCATAGAAAGGCTCCACCATAAAGACTCCACAAAAAAACTTGAATAAATGAATTTAGTAGTGTCCCAGGATGTAAAGTTAATACACAGAAATCAGTTCTATTTCTATACACTAATGAAGTAGTAGAAAGAGAAATTAATAAAACAATTACATTTACAATTGCACCAAAAAGAATAAAACATCTAGGAATAAACTAAAATGTTAAAAGACCCGTAATCTGAAAACTATAAAAAAACTGATGTGAAAACTAAAGGCAACACAAATGGCAAAATATTCCACGCTCATGGACTACCCAAAGCATTCTACAGATTCAATGAAATCCCAATCAAAAAACAACAGCATTTTTCACAGTACTAGAAGAAATAGTCCTAAAAATTTGTATGGAGCCACAAAAGATCCCAAAGCACCAAAGCAATCTTGAGAAGGAAGAACAAAGCTAAAAGTAACATAACCTAGATTTCAAAATCTACTACAAAGCTACAGTAATCAAAGAAGTATGGGTACTGCCACAAAAACAGATATATAGATCAATGAAAAAGAACAGAGAACCCAAAAATAAACTCACATGTATATGGTCAATTTATCTACAACAAAGGAGTCAAGTATATACAATGGGGAGAAAAACATTTCTACATACAAAAGAACAAAACTGGACCCACTTTCTTATACCACATATAAGAATAAGCTCAAAATGCTTTAAAGATCTAAATGTAAGACCTTTTATGAAGCCATAAAATTCTTGAAGATCACATAGGCAATAATTTCTTGGATATGGGTCTTAGCAAATTTTTTTTCATCTGTCTCCTTAGGCAGAGGAAACAAAAGCAAAAAGAAACAACTGGGATTACATCAAAATAAAAAATTTTGTACAATGAAGGAAATTAATGTAAGGAAATCAACAAAACAATGTAACAAACTGAATAGGAGAAGATATTTACAAATGATATATCTGATAAGGGGTTAATATACAAAATATATAAAAAACTCATACAACTCAACATCGAGGAGGGCTCCAAAAATGCCAGAGAGTAGGAGACCTAAATTTCCTCTGGTCCCAGGATTTCAGCTAGATAGCAAACCACTGTGAACACCTGTAAACTCAACAAGAGATCGAAGAAAAGAATAGCAGCAAGACTCTATGCACAGAAAATCAACTACTTCTAGAAGGCAGGACACACGAAGAAGTGAATCTGAGGCAACATACAGGAAGACAGACTGGGGGCAGGGAACCTCTGTCAACTGGCTACCCACAAGTGTTAGAGCAGCAAATATTGTGCTTTTAGAAGTCTGCTCCCAAGAGGGACGTTGCTCCAGTGGCTACATGGGAGGTGGAACCCTTCCTGGAACACTGTGGTCTCAGGAATCCAGGATAACAGAAGGACTGAGGGTGTCTGAATGCAGCAGAGCTCCCAGGTGTTGGAGTGGGGAAGCTGGCTGCAAAGACTGAGCCAAGGAGTGGGCTCTCAGCTCAGGGTTGCCATAACCAGGATCCATGGCATAGTAGGGCCACTGCACTTCAAGCAGGGACCAAACAAGCAGCAGATAGATGGAGATACCCCGTTCTCCTCCAGGAGGAGCGGTATAGGAGAACACCAAAGGAATCTGCTGGGTTTGGAGACTTCAAACAGGGTCACATGCCAAAGACAGAAATGCTTGGACACAGGCTGGCTGAGCACAGACTGCAGCCAGAGAGCAGGGAGACAGGAGTGACTGACTGCTTTGCTCTGAGGGCCCACTGAGGAGTGGGGCCCCAAGCTCTTGACTCCTGTGGGCCAGATACTGTGAGGCCGCGATTTTCATTCTCATCCTCTCAAGCTGTATAGAAAGCTTTAGGGAACAAAAGCTACCAAAAGCAAACGCGAGCAGATTACATAGCCTGGCCCCTGGTGAGGGTGGTGCAACTCCACCTCCAGCAAAAACATTTGAGAATCACTGCAACAGGCCCCCTCCCCCAGAAGATCAGCAAGAACATCCAGCCAAGACCAAGTTTACCAATCAAGAATTGCAAAACTCCAGTGCTGGGGAAATATAGCACATAGAATTCATGGCTTTTTCCCCATGATTCTTTAGTCTTTCAAAGTTAATTTTTAAAATTTTGATTTTTTTCTTTTTCTTAAATTTCTCTCCTTTTTCAACCAACTTAATTCCTTTTTAAAAACCTTCTTTAATTTTCATTTTTACAGTCATATTCTATCCCTTCATTTTATTTAACCTTACTTTGTGTGTGTGTGTGTGTGTGTGTGTGTGTGTGTGTATATGTATGTATATGTATGTATGTGTGTGTGTGTGTGTGTGTGTGTCTATGTTTTTCTTTCTTGAAAATTTTGGGATGCAGATTCTTCTAACAGACCAAGATATACCCTAAATCTAGTGGATGGCTTTGTTCTATTCACCTGCCTGATCATATTTTTTCCATTTTTTTTTTAATTTTGCTTCTTTCTCTTTTCAACCAACTTCTTATCTCATCAATTCCTTTTGTAAAATCCTTTTTAATTCTCATTTTTATAGTCATATTCCATTCCTTCACTGTATTTACCCTTATTTTTGTATTTATATAAGTTTCTCTTTCTATAAAAATTTGGGAGGCAGTTTCTTCTAATAGACCAAAATACAATCAAAATCTAGTGTGTGGTTCTGTTCTATTCACGAACCCGATCATATACTTTTTTTGTTGTTCTTTTGTCCCGCCTACCCTGCCATTATGAGACCCTTCTGATTTGTTTACTGTATATTTTTCTGGGGTCACTGTTACCCTTTTAGCATTTTGTTCCCTCATTCATCTATTCTGCTCTGGACAAAATGGAAAAATGTCAAAATGGACAAAATAACAAAATGGAAAAAAATCACCTCAAAAAAGAAAAAAAAGAAAAGAAAGAAAAGAAAAGAAAAGAAAAAAGAACAGGAGACACTACCAACTGCCAGGAAGCTAATCAACATGGATACTAGTAAGATGTCAGAACTGGAGTTCAGAATAACAATTATAAAGATACTAGCTAGGCTTGAAAAAAGCACAAACGATACTAGAAAATCCCTTTCTGGATAAATAAAATCTAACCAAGTTGAAATCAAAAAGGCTATTAATGAGGTGCAATAAAAAATGGAGGTTCTAACAGCTAGCATAAATGAGGCAGAAGAAAGAATTAGTGATATAGAAGACGAAATGACGGAAAATAAAGAAGCTGAGAAAATAAAGAGATAAACAACTACTGGATCACAAGGGAGAATTCAATAGATAAGCTATACTGTAAAGCAAAACGATATTAGAGTAACTAAGATCCCAGAAAGAGAAAGACTGAGAGGGGCAGAAGGTGTACTGAGCAAATTATAGCAAAGAACTTCCCTAATTTGGGACAGGCATCAAAATCCAGGAGGCACAGAGACCCCTTCAAAATCAATAAAAAGAGATCAACAGCCTGACAACTAATATTAAAACTTACAGATCTCAGAGACAACAAGAAAATCCTAAAAGCAGCTGAGGACAAGAGGTCTGGAACCTACACTGAAATGTAAGATTGGCAACACACCTATCCACAGAGACCTAGCAAGCCAGAAAGGGCTGGCATGATATATTCAGGGTACTAAAGGATAAAAATATGCAGCCCAGAATACTATATCCAGCTAGGCTGTCATTGAATATAAGAGAGATAACAAGCCTCCAGGACAATCAGCAACTAAAAGAATTTGTGGTCAACAAACCAGCCCTATAAGAAACACTGAAAGGAATCCTCTAAACAAAGAGAAAGCCTAAAATAACAAAGCCAGAAAGGAACAGATACAATACAAAGTAACAGTCACATTACAAGCAATACAATGGCACTAAATTCATATCTTTCAATAGTTACCATGAATGTAAATGAGATAAATGCCACAATCAAAAGACCCAGTATCAGAATGGATAAAAAAACAACACGCAACAATATACTGTCTGCACTATACTCATTTTAGACCCAAAGACACCTCCAGATTTAAACTGAGGAAGGGAAAACAATTTACCATGCTAATGGACATCAAGAACAAGCTGGGGTAATAATCCTTATATCAGACAAATTAGATTTTAAATCAAAGACTATAAAAGAGTGAGGAAGGACACTATATCATACTTACAGAGTCTATTCAAAAAGAAGACCTAACAATTATAAATGTGTATGCCTCTAACATGGGAGCAGCCAATTAATAACAAAATCAAAGAAAAACATCGACAATAATACAATAATAGTAGGAGACTTTAATACCCCCTCACTGAAATGGACAGATCATGTAAGCAAAATATCAACAAGTAAAAGAAAGCTTTAAATGACACACTGGACCAGATGGACTTCATAGATATGCTCAGAACGTTCCATCCCAAAGCAACAGAATACACATTTTTCTCAAGTGCACAGAACAGATCACATCCTGGGTCACAAATCAGGTCTCAACAGGTAACAAAAGATTGGGATCATTCCCTGTATATTTTCAGATGACAGTGTTTTGAAACTAAAACTCAATCACAAGAGGAAAGTTGGAAAAAACTAAATAAATGGAGGCTAAAGAGCATCCTACTAAAGAATGAATGAGTAAACCAGGAAATTAAAGAAGAATTTTAAAATAATTCATGGAAACAAATGAAAATGAAAACAACTGCTCAAAATCTTTGGGATGCAGCAAAAGTGGTCCTAAGAGGAAAGTATATAGCAATACAAGCCCTTCTCAAGAAACAGGAAAGGTCTCAAATACACAACCTAATCCTACACCTAAAGGGCTGGAGAAAGCACAGCAAATAAAGCCTAAGCTCAACAGAAGAAGAGAAATAAAAGATCAGAGCAAAAACTCAATGAAATAGAAAGCAAAAGAACGGTAGAACAGATCAACAAAAGTAGGAGCTTTGGTTCTTTGGCTCTTTGAAAGAATAAGAGTGATAAACTCCTGGCCAGACTTATCAAAACAAAAGAGAAAGGACCGAAATAAATAAAAGAATTTCATAAATAAAAGAGAGATCACAACCAGCACCAACAAAACACAAACAATTATAAAAACATATTATGAGCAGCTATAGGCCAACAAACTAGACAATATGAAAAAAACAATCTGTATGCATTCCTAGAGACATATAAACTACCAAAACTGAATCAGGAAGAAATAGAAAACCTGAACAAACCCATACCTAGCAAGGAAACTGAAGCAGTAATCAAAAAAATCTCCCAAAAAACAAGAGCCCAGGACCACATGGCTTCCCAGGGGAATTCTATCAAACATTTAAAGAAGAACTAATACCTGTTATACTGAAACTGTTCCAAAAAAATAGAAACAGAAGGAAAACTTCCAAATTCATTTTATGTGGCCAGCATTACCTTGATCCCAAAAGCAGACAAAGACTCCATCAAAAAGGAGAATTATAGACCAATCCCCCTGATGAACATGGACGCAAAACTCCTCACCAAAATACTAGCTAATAGGATCCAACAGTACATTAAAAGGATTATTTACCATGACCAAGTGGGATTTGTTCCTGGGCTGTAAGGCTGGTTCAACGTCCACATATCAATCAATGTGGAACAATACATTAATAAGAGAAAGAACATGAACCATATGGTCCTCTCAATAGATGCAGAAAAAGCATTCGACAAAGTACACATCTGTTCTTGACTAAAACTCTTCACAGTGTAGAGATACAGGATACATACCTCAATATCATAATAGCCATCCATGGAAAACCCACAAGTATCATTCCCAATGGGGAAAAACTAAGAGCTTTTCCCCTAAGGTCAGGAACACAGCAGGGATGTCCACTAGCACCACTGCTATTCAATATAGTACTAGAATCCCTAAACTCAGCAATCAGACAACAAAAAGAAATAGAAGACATCTGAACTGGCAAAGAAGTCAAACTCTCACTCTTGGAGATGATATATTTTAGGTGGAAAACCCAGAAGACTCCACCCCAAAATTTTTACAACTCATACAGCAATTCGGTAAAGTGGCAGGATATAAAATCAATGCACAGAAATCAGTTACATTTCTATACACCAACAACAACATAGAAGAAAGAAATTGAGGAGCTGATCCCATTTACAATTGCACCCAAAACCGTAAGATACCTAGGAATAAACCGAACCAAAGAGGCAAAAAAAACTGTAATCAGAAAACCACAGAATACTCATGAAAGAAACTGAGGAAGACACAAAGAAATAGAAAAACCATTCCATGCTCAGGGATTGGAAGAACAAATATTGTGAAAATGTCTATGCTACCTAGAGCAGTCCACACATTTTTTTTTTTTAAAGATTTATTTATTTATTTGACAGATAGAGATTACAAGTAGGCAGAGAGGCAGGCAGAGAGAGAGAGAGGAGGAAGCAGGTTCTGCGCTAAGCAGAGAGCCTGATGCGGGGCTCGATCCCAGGACCCTGAGATCATGACCCAAGCTGAAGGCAGAGGCTTTAACCTGCTGAGCCACCCAGGCGCCCCGAGTAGTCCACACATTTAATGCAATCCCTATAAAAATACCATCAACCGGGGCACCTGGGTGGCTCAGTGGGTTAAGCCTCTGCCCAGGGTCCTGGGATCGAGTCCCGCATCGGGCTCTCTGCTCCACAGGGAGCCTGCTTCCTCCTCTCTCTCTGCCTGCCTTTCTGACTAGTTGTGATTTCTCTCTGTCAAATAAATAAAAAATATTAAAAAAAATAAAAATAAAAATAAAAATACCATCAACCTTTTTCACAGAAATGGAAGAAATAATCCTAAAATTTATATGTAACAAGAAAAGACTCCAAATAGCTAAAGGAGTGTTGAAAAAAACCAGTGCTGGTAGCATCACAATTATGGACTCCAAACTCTATTACAAAGCTGTCATCATCAAGACAGTACGGTACTGGCACAAAAACAGACACACAGATCAACAGAACAGAACAGAGAGCCCAGATATGGACCCTCAACTCTGTGGTCAATTAATCTTCAACAAAGCAGGAAAGAATGTCCAATGGAAAAAAGTCTCCTCAACAAATGGTGTTGGGAAAATTGGGAAGCCACATGCAGAAGAAAGAAACTGGACCATTTCCTTACACCTTACACAAAAAAAGACCCAAAATAGATGAAAGACCTCAATGTGAGACAGGAATTCATCAAGATCCTTGAGGAGAACGCAGGCAACAACCTCTTCGACCTCAGCCACAGCAAATTCTCCCTAGATAAAATGCCAAAGGCAAGGGAAACAAGAGCAAAAATGAACTACTGGGACTCCATCAAGATAAAAAGCTTCTGCACAGCAAAGGAAACAGTCAACAAAACCAAAAGACAACAGATAGAATGGGAGAAGATATTTGTTTGCAAATGACATAGCAGATAAAGGACTAGTATCCAAAATCTATAAAGAACTTACCAACTCAACACCCAGAAAACAAAGAATCCAATCAAGAAATGGACAGAAGTCATGAGCATGCATTTCTGCAAAGAAGACAACCAAATGGCCAACAGATACATGAGAAAGTGCTCAACATCACTCAGCATCAGGGAAATACAAATCAAAACCACAGGGAGACACCACCTGACACCACTGAGAATGGCTAAAATTAACCACTCAGGAAATGATAGGTGTTGGTGAGGATGTGGAGAAAGGGGAACCCTCATACAGTATAGGTGGGAGTGCAAGCTGGTGCAGCCACTCTGGAAAACAGTATGGAGGTTCCTCAAAAAGTTGAAAATAGAGCTGCCCTACAACCCAGCAATTTGCACTACTGGGTATTTACCCCAATGATACAAATGTAGTGATCCAAAGGGGCACTTGCACCCCATGTTTATAGCAGCAATGTCCACAATAGCCAAACTATGATAAGAGTCCAGATGTCCATCAACAGATAAATGGATAAAGATGATGTGTTGTGTATATATATACATACACACATACATACAATGGAATATTATGCAGGTATCAAAAAAAGAAATCTTGCCGTTTGGTACGACATAGTTGGAACTCGGCAGTATTATGCTAAGCAAAAGAAGTGAGTCAGAGAACGACGTTTATCATATGATCTCAATTTGAGAAACAAGCCAGAGGATCAGAGGGGAAGAGAGGGAGACAGACATCACGAGACTCAATTTCAGGGAACAAACTGAGGGTTGCTGGAGTAGAGGTGAATAGGGAGAGATGGGGTGGCTGGGTGATAGACACTGGGGAGGGTATGTGCAATGGTGAGTGCTGTGATTTGTGTAAGACTGATGAATCACAGTCCTGTACCGTGAAACAAATAATTCATTATACATTATTAAAATTTACGGAAAAAAAAATCACCCAGCTAGTAAAAAAGAAAAAAAAATAGAACAACAACAAAAAATACTCAACATCAAGGAAACAAAAACAGTCTAATTAAACAATGGACAGAGGACATGCATAGACATTTCTCCAAAGAAGACGTACATATGGCCAAAAGACACAGGGAAACACAAATCCAAATTACATTGGGTATCACCTCACACTAGTCAGAATGGCTAGTACCGAGAAGACAAGAAGTAAGTGTTGGTGAGACTGTAGAGAAAAGGAAACTTGTGCACTGTTGGTGGGAACGTAAATTTGTGCAAACTACTGGAGAAATGGAGGTTCCTCAAAAAATTAAAATACCAAATGACCTAGTAATTCCACTTATGAGGATTTATCCAGAAACAGAAAACACTAATTCAGAAGAAAATAGGCAGGCCTATGTTCATTGAAGCATTATTTCCAATATCCAAGGTATGAAAGCAACATAGTGTCCATTGATAGATGACTGGATAAAAAAGATAAGGTATAGGTATATATACAATGATGTATTACTCAGACTTAAAAAAGAATAAAATTTTGCCATCCACAACATGGATACACTAGAGGTTATGCTAAGTGAAACAGACAAAGACAATTATCATATGATTTCACTTTCTCCTTCTCCCTCTGTCTCTCCCAGTCTCTCTCTCAAGTAAAAAACATCTTTAAAAATAAACAAAAGATTAAGTTTCAAAAAAAAAACATTAAAAAATCAAGTACAGCATAGGGAATATAGTCAATAATATTGCAATAACTTTGTATGGTGACAAATGGTAACAACACTTATGGTAATGTACAGAAATGTCAAATCACTCTGTTATACATCTGAAACTAATTTATGTCACCATACTTCCATTTCAGATTTTTAAAAACTGTAACAAAAAATAAGAAACAAAAGACATTTTGAAGACAAATGCAAAATTTAAAAATGGAGAGTATAAGAAGAATATATCATTGAATTAATGTCAATTCTCTTCAAAGTGATAATGGTTTTCTGATAATGTAAGATAATCCCTTTCTGAAAAGTTGCATACTGCAGTACTCAGTGGTGATATTTCATGCCTAAAAATTATAGATATATTTGGTGATATGGGACACATTTTTGACCTGTACTTAATAAAAGAAAGCAAAATATGGCAAAATGGTTAATAATTAGTGATGTTGGTAAACGGTAGACTGGTATCCTTGTACTACTGTTTTAACTTTTGTAGGTTTGAGATTTAAAAAATGGGGGGCTAAAGTTGGGCTTATAAACATGGAAATGGAATTTGGAATATGGAAAACACCAAGAGCTCCAACAATGCTATAATGTCACATAGATAGTAAGTGTTCACTGAAAATACTAAAAGACTTGGGATTATCCAATCTCAGGAAGAGACACCTAGAACCAAATTTATAAAGTCATATATATATGCCTTCACTTAAAAAAAAAAAAACATTAAACTAGATGAAGCTCAGCAATAATCTGAGATCTTCATTTATATTACACTAGTCATGGACTCAAGCAAGCCTGACACAGTTCTCACTACCCAGGCAAAGAATGTGTGAATATCAAGAGTTTGCCAGTCTTTGTCAAAAAAGTGAAATACTCTGTTCAGGTAGCCAAGCATATGAGGAAAACTTAAGAATTAAGTCCATGGAGAAAAGAGGAAATGATGAGGTTGTGGTCCCCAAACCATTTATAAAGCATTTAAAGTGCATCAAGTTATGTACAAGAGTAATTTTATTTATACATAATTTTCACCTTCTGTGTTCACTTTAGAATCTAATCTCCTAAGAGCTATAACCTCACTGTAGTAAAACAAAAGGCTGATGAGCTCTCTTCCACACAGTTTTGGCCAGCCATCTAAATTGCTAGGCCCTGTTTAAGAGATGGCTCCTCTGAATGAAAGCTTTTCATGATCTAATGAATTTAAGAAATGCTTGCTGATGGATCCCTGTCCTATGATTAGTAATCTTAAATGGGAATGCAAAATCAAAATGGAAATTACAGTTCACGGGGTAAAGAAAAAAAAAAAAAGGTACACTTAAGGGAACTATTAAACTCTACTAGCTCTGGAGTTCCAGAACTCAACCCTGACAGGCTATTAGCTGTGTGACTGTAGATAAATTATATAACCTGTCAGCTTTGATGTTCTCATCTATAAAACGGGTTATTTTTTCAGGCCTACCTTCTTGACTAGTGAGAATGTATATATAATAACTGAATAATGGGACCCCAATAGTTTATACATACTAATTATATTTAGAGAAGGAAGGATATTATCCAGGTAACATTCATATGTCAGTATATTTTTTCATGCTCCTTGTAAAAATATATTTATAATTGCTAATCTTTTTCATTTATTGAGTCCAATAAGATACTAGTCTCTAACAAGTCACCAAAACTTTTACTACACATGTACCCTGCTTGATTCTACATTTATTTTCCTTCACCTGAATTTTTTTCCCTGCATCTATTGATCCATAGTAATAACCTTAGAAAAGGATATTTTGATCCTAGGATTTTTAGTGTATTCTGGAAGAAATGAGTAACTTTGTGGTAGAATACACCTACTAGATTTAGCAATTACAGGACAATCTGATAAAGGAAGTTTGGAGTTAACACTCAGGGGAGGTAAGAATTGTACTGAGTAGTCTTCATTAACAACTTCATTTGGCCAAGGAGTTTGATATTAGCATCGAGGAAGGTGAGAACTGAATTCTGAAGTTTGTTAATAAACTAACTTGTAAGAAGGAAAAGCAGAATGATTTAGTGAGAGGGCTTACAGGAAGCCAACAGCTCATTCACTAGGCTTTCAGCAAAGAAAAGCAACTGGAAAATCTAGGTATGAGTCAACTCTAAAAGAAAATTTCACCTTTCATTAAAAAAGGAAGAAAAGCATCTCACATCTCACAGAGGAAATCACTAAGATTTTTAAATTATAGCTGTGAAAAAAAATTATACCTGTGGACTTTTCAATGATTCTGTAGAATTATAAAAATTATAGCAGTACTATAAAAATGGTCAAAAATTCCAATGACACAGAAGGAGTCAGGAAAATTTAATTCATGTTTAAAAAAAAAAGATGGCTACTGATGATGGGTTGCCTTTCTCAATGAATCTGCATCTCCCCTTGAGGCTTAATTTATAATAGAGAAATAAAATTTGAATAATTTTTCTTGAAAATTTTTCTTGAATCTTCTCTCTATATTCCATCATAGTTGTCACCTTGGGATCTGTTTGATCCACACTGCCCACTGTCATATGAAATACACTTAGTACTCTCTTGGCTCAATAATATATCAAAGAGTACTCCCGAACCACAATTATTTAACAGACCTTCCTTTGAGATTTATATTATGCTGTAGTATAAATTTGTCATCTTCATCTAATAAAGTCCAAGATATCCCTCTATCAGCTCACTTAATTTTTTTCCTCTCCAGTTCCATTATCATCCTGAGTAATTTCAAATACATGTTTATTATCCAGACATTACCACAGTGGTATAGTTCCTCAAATGTCTCTACAAAATCAACAATCATCTACATTATACTTCAGTAATTTACTTATTTAAAAAAAAACTTTTGTACCTATTTCCTAATTTTCAATCCCACCCTTTTATATAAAACCTGTTTTTCACTCTTGTGAGAATTTAGCTTTATTATATCACATCTAATTTATTAGCTATCCCCAGCTTCCTCTGACCGCCACAACCAAATCTGAACCCAGAGTTCTATCCTTTCAAATATACTCTCTCTAGCACTCTCAAATCATTTGCCTAATCTACTTCACACCATAAACCAAATATGTTAACTTCTAAGGAGAGTGCTCTTTCTCCTTCACTGCTATGTATTGGGGAACAAAATCATTAAATTCTACAGATTCTTCACTAAGAATTTGGGGATCATAGTTTCAAAAGGATTCTCAAGGCTATATGGTCATTCAGTTAGTTAAACCTTCCCATTCCCACTGCTCCTCAATGAAAGTACATAAATGAAACCTATGAATCATGTACCTGCTTCTTACCTTCCCCTTCTCCATACTGGTTGCACACTAGAATTACCTAGAGATCTTATTTTTTTTTTTAAATGTCAATGCCTTGGCCCTACACCAAAACAATTAAGTCATAATTCAAATGGGGGTGAGGGGTAAGAATTCTGGGTTTGGGAACCATGTCTGCTTTTTACTTTTTATTTGCTTCTAAACCTTCATCTATTTTTTCTTCTCTAAAGTTATCTTAACTTTTCCTAATAACTTCCTTTTTCTCTTGTAAATCTAAAACTTTTCTAAAATTTTCAAGTTTATAACAAAATAGGCTGTAAAAAACAGGTTATTTGACCTATGTGTCATTAAAAAATTAAGACTCTGTGTTCAGCAATTCATTTAACTACATAATCCATTAAATAAAATAATACCTAACGGATACACCATTTAACAGTATGCTATAGTTTATGTCATCACAATACACACAACTTTATGTAATTGTGAAGTCACATAAATACTTGGATAATAATAAGACATACATTTTTAGTGGAAACGTAACTGTTACATCAAAATGCCAATTAAGGTAGTGTTTTTGTCTGAGTAGGTTTTATGGCATCCTTGAAGGTATACAGTCTTATCCAAATGTGCTAGCCCAATTGTGACAACACTCTTAATGACAACTCGAGTACTGGCCTTGTGTAAGACAGAAGGAGAAACCAAAATCATCTGCAATGCTGGTTTTCAAAATACTCTTTTTTTAAAAAAAGATTTTATTTATTTATTTATTTATTTTTTTTTTTTTTTTTTTTTTTTTTTAGATTTTATTTATTTATTTGACAGAGAGAGAGATCACAAGTAGGCAGAGAGGCAGGCAGAGAGAGAGGAGGAAGCAGGCTCCCCGCGGAGCAGAGAGCCCGATGCGGGGCTCGATCCCAGGACCCTGAGATCATGACCTGAGCCGAAGGCAGCGGCTTAATCCACTGAGTTATTTATTTGAGAGAGAGCAAGAGAGAGAAAGCACAAGCAGGGGGAGGAGCAGAGGAATAATCAGACTCCCTGCTGAGCAATGAGCCTGCTGTGGGGCTTGATCCCAGGACCAAACCAAAGGCAGACACTTAACTGAGCCACCCAAGTGCCCCTCAAAATACTTTTGCTCACCATCTTCTCTACCCACTTTTAGACATGCCCCCAACATACAGTCATTATTACATCATAAGATCCTTCTAGAAAATGTTGAGACACTGAAATTCCCTTTCTGCAAACTAGTCTGAGAGAAACAGTTTTTTTCATTGACCCATGCTATTAATAACTTCAATTTCCACCAGAATTCACAAATTCTAAAAGTATACATATAAATATACAATGTGGAGAGTCACTATGTGGAACCACCACATAAAAAGTATTCTCAAAGAGAAAAAGCGTTCAGGCAAGAGACAACCTGAATTGTCCTTAGCCATTAAGGAAATGAAATATGTAATTTAAAATCATGAGGCCCAGATGGTTTCACTGAAGAATTCCTTCAAATATTTAAAGAAAAATTAACATAATCTTCTAAAATTGTTTAATTTTATACAATCTCTTCTAGAAAGTAAACAAGTAAGGAAATTTCCCAACTCATTTTATGAGGCCACTATGAGCCTAATAACAAACTAGACAAAGAGCAGTATAAAAAAATGAAAAGTACAGACACATATCTCACATGAACTTAGATACAAATTTCTAATAGACTACTATTAGTAAACAGAATCCAGCAATACATAAAAAGAGTAATACACCATAATCAAGTAGGATATATTCCAAAATGCAAGGCTGGTTCAATATACCAAAATCAATTACTATAAAGCACTATATCAAGCACCTAAAGATGAAAAATCCTATCAAATCACACCAAAAAATCTGATAAAATCCAACACCCATTCAGGATCAAAACGCTTAGCAAACTAGTAGAGAGCTTCCTTAATTTGGTAAAAAAAACATCTTCCAAAATCTTACAGCTAGTACCATCATTAAAGACAGAAGATTAGGGGCGCCTGGGTGGCTTAGTGGGTTAAAGCCTCTGCCTTTCGCTCAGGTCATGATCCCAGGGTCCTGGGATCGAGCCCTGCATCAGGCTCTCTGCTTGGCAGGGAGCCTGCTTCCTCCTCTCTCTCTCTCTCTGCCTGCCTCTCTCCCTACTTGTGATCTCTATCTGTCAAATAAATAAATAAAAAATCTTTAAAAAAAAAAAAAAAGACAGAAGATTAAAAATACTTACTTCCAATGATGGTATTAAAATATAAAACAAAAAACTAAATGTTTCAGAAAAAAAATTAGAGAAAAACTTTGGGATATAGGGCTAGACAGAGTTCAATTAGATAAGAAAAGTAAAGCTGTAAAACAGGAAACTGGTAAATTGGACTCATAAATTAAAATGTGCAAAAGATCAGTCATGAACATGGAAAGATAAGCCACAGACTAGGAGAAAATATTTGAAAACTACATTTCTGACATAGGACTAGTATCTACAATACATAAAGAACTCTCAAAACTCAGGAAAAAAATCCAATTAGTAATGGGCTAAAGACATGAACAGATAGTTCATCAAAGATGTGATATACAAATAACAAATAATCAAATGAAAAGATTAACACCATTGCCATTAGGAAAATGCAAAATAAAACCATAATGAGTTATCACTACATAGCTACCAAAATGAGTAAAATAAAATAATGACAAATGCTGGCACGGATATGGAAAATCTAGAATACTCACACTGCTAAAGGAAATGTAAAATAATACAGCTACTCTACAAAACATTTTGGCAGTTTCTTATAAAGCTAAACATATAACTACCAAACAACCTAGCTATCATGAAGAAATGAAACCTTAATTTCACAGAAAAACCTGTACCAGGATGTTCACAACAGTTGTATTTGTAATAGTCAAAAATCAGAAACAACTGTGATGTTCTGTAACAGATGGGTGGTCAAACAAACTGCAGTACACTCATACCATGAAATTTTACAAAGTAATAAAAAGAATGACTATTGACAAATGCAACAACTTGGATGTATTTTGAAGGAATTATGTTTTTAAAAGCAAAACGCAAAAGATCATCAAGGGTAGGATTCTACTCCCATCACATTACTGAAACAACACAAGGGAGTAAAAATTTAGGATGTGGGAGGGGAATGGGAATGGGTGGGTGGGTGTGGCTATAAAGGGCAAGAGGAGGGATTCTTATGGTGACGGAACTGTTTTGTATCTTCACTATATCAATACCAATACCCTGCTTGTGATATTATACTATAGTTTTACAAGATGTTACCACTGGGGGACAATGAATAAAAGATATGTTGGATCTCTCTGTATCATTTCTTACAATTGTGAACCTACAATTATTTCAAAATCAGAATTTTTTTTTTAAGATTTTATTTATTCATTTGACAGATCGAGATCACAAGTAGTCAGAGAGGCAGGCAGAGAGAGAGAGGAGGAAGCAGACTCCCGCTGAGCAGAGAGACCGATGTGGGGCTCGATCCCAGGACCCTGAGATCATGAGCTGAGCCAAAGGCAGAGGCTTTAACCACTGAGCCACCCAGGCGCCCCTCAAAATCAGAAATTTTTTAAAGCATTGTTGCATATGTATTTGTACTTACCCAAAATTTTCTTTGGTACATTCCCACTAAAAAATATTTCATTCATTTCAAATGATTTACTTCTATACTGTAGGGAGAAATTTCTAATCACTGGAGGTAATGAAAAGTATGTGGACTTTTGTAGGTAAAAGTGTGTCCTCTCTATTAAACCATTAAAAAAGAATATGTTTAAGGAGATAGCTTCATTACCCATAAAACATAATTAGGTGACTTATACGGCAATATCAGAATAAAATTCTATCATATATTTACCTTCATACAGGATATAAAGAAGCAAATTTGTTTCATGATTGCATCAGTATTTTACGCAATAAAATATTAGTCTAACAAAATTATTTTCTAAAATACACTGATTTTGAGCTTGCTTATACTTATTACAGATTTATATATTTGAGAGAGAGAGAGAGCACTCACGAGCGGGGTGAGGAGTAGACAGAGAGAAAATTTCAAGAAGACTCTGCACTGAGCACAGAGCCTGACCTAAGACTCAACCTCAGGACCCTTGAGATCACAACCTGAACAGAAACCGAATCAGACGCTTAACCAACTGAGCCACCCAGGCGCCCCTGATTTTGAGCTTACTTTCAAATGCACATGTATAGCTGACTATAACCTTGAACAGCTGCTGAATTCCATTATACAGATTTACATATATGTAATAAATACACAAGCATAGGATAATAATTTAAAATTATTTTAGAATACGTAAATTACCTGCACACAGAACATTGCCGCTGAGGCTGAAGAGCAGTGAACATAACAATCATAGAATAGTTTCGAGGTGGTGCCTTTATAAATTTTCGGAATTTATCACCATTCATTCGGAAGATTGAGCGCCTGGAACTCCATTCCATCAGTTGTTCTACTTTTTCAGCTAAAAGATTCTGCAATTAAACATAGGAATTTAAATTTACACAGAGTTAACATTCTTCACTTTGTATTTCATATAAACTTAATTGCATGAGATTACATCTTAGCCAAAATTAATTTCTGCTACAAGTTCTTCTTTTGGTGAACATATTCACTATTAATTGATGTATATGCATAAAATATTTCATTTCATTTATAAGTCAAAAGACTTATAAAACAAATAACAAAAGATAAATAGGCTATCCAGAAAGATGAAATAGACATGGTTTTCCCTAATCCTCCCACTAAATACAGCAAAAAAAAACAAACTCTGGCCATTACATAAAAAACAGAGTAAGGCTCTGAAAAAGGATGCCCAGTGCTTTAAAAAAAAAAGAAGAAGAAGAAGAAGGAAGTCCTACTTGTGACAGCACAGATAAACATTGAGAATATTATGCTGAGTGAAATAAGCCAGTCACGTAAGGACAAACATGGCATGATTCCACTTGCTTGAGGTATCAAAAATAGTCAAACTCATAGTAGTAAAGAATGGTTATTGTCAGGGACTAGGGAGGGGAAAATGGATAATCGTCGCTCAAAGAAAATAAAGTTCCACTGATGGATAATGAGTAAGGTCTAGAGATCTGCTGTACAACACAGTATCTACAGTTAACAGTAGAGTATTGTGACCTTTAAAACATGTTAAAAAGGACAGATCTCATGTTAAGTGTTTGTACCACAACCTATACACACATGCAAAGAAAACAAGGAAAGTTTTGAAGGTGCTGCATGTGTTTGGTACTTTATGTTAACAGAATCACAGATGTGTACATATGTCAAACTCATTGATACATGTATCAAATGTGTTCAACGTATTGTATATCAATTATGACCCAATAAAGCTTAAAAAAAAAAAAAAAGAGGAGGAGAGAGAAGGAGAGGTAGGCCTCCTACCCTGGGATAAGGTAAAAGACTTGGTGAATTGCTCTGCACCTATCTGAGGAAGAATAAAGGTAAATCAAAAGAAATGGAAGAGAAATGGAAAAGAGACAGGAGAGAGGGACAGTAACTTGGTCAGCGCAGCATGCTTAGGTAGTAGTTGGAAAGGACATATAGGTAAGTGCACAATGGCAGACTGACTGTATGAAAAAGAAGTATTACAGCTAATTACTGGGATAATTGTTACTTAAAAAAAATTTTTTACCTTAACAAAAAGGTATTAGTTGAAATTCATCCAATCTCAAAACAAATTATTTGGATTTGATTATATTTGACTTTGGGCCTTTAATTCTGACAGCAAATATAATATGAATATATTTCCATACAAAATAAAATAATACTCTTGTTAAACTGAAAGTTAAAACTTGATACTGCTCTGCTTCATCAATACACACAAAACAGCTAAAAACTAAGCAGAACTTTTACTAACTTTTTCTTAGTTTGAATTCTAAGAAATAAAATGAGTATTTTCCATGTCAAGAAAAATTTACTGGTGTTTGTCTTATTATCTTAAAATCTTCAATTCTTTTAAATGAAACAAGATGGGACAGGGAGGGAGACAAACCATAAGTGACTCTTAATCGCCCAAAACAAACTGGGTGTTGCTGGGGGTAGGTGGGGTTGGGAGAGGAGGACGGGGGTTATGGACATTGGGGAGGGTATGTGCTATGGTGAGCGCTGTGAAGTGTGTAAACCTGGCGATTCACAGACCTGTACTCCTGGGGATAAAAATAATTATATGTTTATAAAAAACAAGAAATAAAAGAAAAAAATCTTCAATTCTTTGTTTTGAGGCAAGATGGTAGAGGACTGGGGGACTCCATTTCTACCGGTCCCCTGAATTTAGCTGGATATCTACCAAGCTAGTCTGAACACATGCAAAATCAGCCTGAGATGTAAGATTATAGATATGGATCTCTACGGGGGCAGATGATCTTCAATCCTACAAAGGACAGAGTTATGATTGTGTGGACAGATATTGCAACATAAACAGAATGGGGGAGGAGGCCAGAAGAAGCCACCTACTGGAAAGTAAAATAATACCCCAGTGCAAAAACGTCCTGAACCTGGGGACCAGTGATAGCCTACAGAAGAGTGGTGGTGGAATGGGAAGCACCAGAGAACAGCACTAGAACAGAATCCAGGAACTTAAGGGACAAACCGCCGGGACTAGGGTGGCTGCTTGTGTGGACCTGTACCTGTGGACCTGGGGGACTGGTCGTTGTTGCCGCTACCACAGCCCCTGCCTAAACTGCAGCCCATACCCACCCAAACTGGGATCGCATGCAGTTTTGGAGACAAAGCGAGCAGACAAGCGGGTCGTGGGTCGACTGCTGAGAGGATCGCTGGGGACATGCACTGCCTGTAGGAGGCTGTAGGTTGTGGTGTTGCTTACAGAGGGGGAGACTGTGTTCTGGAGGACTCAGAAAGGAGCAGACTGTGGCTTCTCTCTGGGGCAGAGGTCTGGGTGTGGACATTTTCCTTTGCCCTGACCCTCTGAAAAGGTGCAAAAAGAGCTCAGAGAACAAAAGCCACCAGAAAACAAAAGCCAAAAAACCTGTTTCCATGGAGCCCGGCCTCTTGGTGAGGGCAGGGCAACTCCACTGAAGCAAGGGTGCCTGAAAAACAATGCAACAGGCCCCTCCCCCAGAAGATAAGCTGGAAGAACAAAAGGACGACAACCCGAGGGTCCCCATAAAACCCAAACACCAGGGCAAAATAGTATCCTGATCTATTGGTGTTGCCTCATGGCCTGTGTAGTCTTAGATACAACATTTTTTTAATTTTTTATAATGGTTCTTCTGTTTTTCTCTTTTTACCTACTTAGCATTTCAACTAGACATTAATACAATATATTCCATAGTAACTTTCTAACTTCTACTGTTTCACACATATATTTTTCTCATTTTCATAGATATATAAATAGATGTAGATATACAGATATACACAGATATAGTTATATATGTATATAGATATACAGATACAGATATAAGCTTCAATATAGTCCATTTTTCCCTATTCAATACTACCTATATATATATATATATATCTCCAGTTTTAATTTCCCTGTAACTCTGGGAAGAAGTGCTCTCTAACAAAGAGAACAAAATATATGCGTAGGAAGAATTGAAACACCCTACCTCACCCACATTAAGAGATTACAGTTCCCCCTCTGCTCACTTCCTCTTTTTTCTTCTTTTTCCTTTTTCCTTTTTTTTTTTTTTTCTTTTTTTTTTTTTTTCTCATTTTATTTATTTTTTCAGTGTAACAGTATTCATTCTTTTTGCACAACACCCAGTGCTCCATGCAAAACGTGCCCTCTCCATTACCCACCACCTGTTCCCCCAACCTCCCACCCCTGACCCTTCAAAACCCTCAGGTTGCCCCAACCTCCCACCCCTGACCCTTCAAAACCCTCAGGTTGTTTTTCAGAGTCCATAGTCTCTTATGGTTCGCTTCCCCTCCCCAATGTCCATAGCCCGCTCCCCCTCCCCCAATCCCACCTCCCCACGTCACTCGGCATCAGGGAAATACAAATCAAAACCACAATGAGATATCACCTCACACCAGTCAGAATGGCTAAAATGAACAAGTCAGGAAATGACAGATGCTGGAGAGGATGTGGAGAAAGGGGAACCCTCCTCCACTGTTGGTGGGAATGCAAGCTGGTGCAACCACTCTGGAAAACAGCATGGAGGTTCCTCAAAATGTTGAAAATAGAACTACCCTATGACCCAGCAATTGCACTACTGGGTATTTACCCTAAAGATACAAACGTAGTGATCCGAAGGGGCACGTGTACCCGAATGTTTATAGCAGCAATGTCTACAATAGCCAGACTATGGAAAGAACCTAGATGTCCATCAACAGATGAATGGATAAAGAAGATGTGGTATATATACACAATGGAATACTATGCAGCCATCAAAAGAAATGAAATCTTGCCATTTGCGACGACGTGGATGGAACTAGAGCGTATCATGCTTAGTGAAATAAGTCAATCGGAGAAAGACAACTATCATATGATCTCCCTGATGTGAGGACATGGAGAAGCAACATGGGGGGGTAGGAGATAGGAGGAGAATAAATGAAACAAGATGGGATTGGGAGGGAGACAAACCATAAATGACTCTTAATCTCCTTTTTTTTTTTTTAAAAAACGTTGTAAATTTTTATTATTGGGTTTCATTTTGGCTGGGTTTTCTTGGTGGTGACTTCCAATCACTCCAAACTTTCCCAAGGAACACCTTGCCTGGATTGTGGTTGATATTTTCAACTCTGTACATTCCCTGAAACACCCCTCAACAAATGACTAGAGTGAGGAACTCCCAACAAAGAAAAGAACCAGAGACAATGGCCTCCCCCCAGACTTAATGGGTAAGGATATAAGCAAGACGTCAAAAATAGACTTCAGGGTAAGAATTATGAAGACAGTAGCTAGGCTGGAGAAAACCATTAATGGCAACATAGATTCTCTAAGAGCAGAAATGAGAGCTAAGCAGGCAGAACTTAAAAATGCTATGAACTGATGCAATCTAAACTAGATAATCTAACAGCTAAGATAACTGAGGCAGAAAAACAAATTAGTGATCTAGAGGACAAACTGATAGAAAGGAAGGAACAGGAGGAGGCCTGGAACAAACACCTTAAAATCGATGAAAACAGAATGGGAGAAATAAATGATGCCATGAAACGTTCCACGTCAGAATTATTGGGATTCCTGAGGGGGTGGAGAGAAAGGAAGGACTAGAAGATATATTTGAGCAAACAGTAGCTGAGAACTTTCCTAATCTGGGGAATGAAGCAAGCATTCGTGTCCTAGAGGCAGAAAGGACCCATCCCAAGATCAAAGAGAACAAACCAATGCCCCAGCATGCAACAATAAAACTCACAAATCTAAGAACTAAGGAAACCATCTTAAGGGCAGTTAAGGGGAAGAGATTCCTTATATACAGAAGAAGGAGTATCAGAATAATGTCAGACCTGTCCACAGAGACCTGGCAAGCCAGAAAGGGCTGACAAGACATATTTAGGGTACTAAATAAGAATAATATGCAGCCAACAATTCTTTACCTGGCAAGGCTGTCATTCAGAACAGAGAGACAAGGAGCTTCTAGGACTAGCAGAAACTGAAAGACTATGTGACCACTAAGCCAGCCCTGCAGGAAATATTAAGGGGGTTTCTATAAAAGGAGAAAGACCCCAAGAGTGATACACAACAGAAATTTACAGAGATCTATAGAAACAAGGGCTTCACAGGCAACATGACAGTAAAATTATATCTTTCAATAATCACTCTCAATTTAAATGGCTTACATGCTCCCATAAAATAGCACAGGGTTGCAGACTGGATAAAAAGACAGGACCCATCCATATGCTGTCTACAAGAGACTCATTTTGCACCTAAAGATACATCCAGACTGAAAGTAAAGGGATGGAGAACTATTATTCATGCCAACAACCTCAGAAGAAAGCTGGGATAGCAATTCTCATATCAGACCAATTAGATTTTAAGCTAGACTGTAGTTAGAGATATAGAAGGGTACTAATTATCATGCTAAAAGGGTCTATCCAACAAGAGATCTAATTGTAATTTAAATATCTATTTATGTAAATATCTATGCCCCCAACATGGGAGCATCCAACTAAAGAAGCCAACTGTTAAACAAAAAAAAAAAAAAAAGACATATTGATAAGAATACATTAATAGCAGGAGACCTCAACACTCCACCCTCAGCAGTAGACAGATCATCTAAGCAGAAAACCAACAAAGAAACAAGAGCTTTGAATAACACACTGGACCAGAAGAACCTCATAGATATATAAAGAACATTCCACCCTAAAACAAAAGAATACTCATTCTTCTTGAGTGCACATGGAACCTTCTCCAGAACAGATCACATACTTGTCACAAATTAGGTCTCAACTGATAGAAGATTGAGATTATTCCCTGCATATTCTCAGACCACAGTGCTTTGAAACTAGAACTCAATCACAAGAAAAAGTGTGCAAGAAATTCAAATACTTGGAAGCTAAAGACCATCCTGCTTAAGAATGTTTGGGTCAACCAGGAAATCAAAGAACTTAAACAATTCATAGAAACAAATGAACAAGAAAACACATCAGTCCAAAACCTATGGGATACAGCAAAGGCAGTCCTAAGGGGGGAAAAAATAACCATCCAAGCTTCACTCAAAAAAAAAAAAAAAAAAAAGAAAAATCCCTAATTCACCAACTAACTTTACACCTTAAAGAACTGGAGGAAAAAAAAAAAAAAATGAAGCCTAAGCCACACACCAGAAGAAAAATAATTAAGATTACAGAAGAGATCAATGAATGAGAAACCAGAAATACAGTAAAGCAGATCAATGAAGCTAGAAGCAGGTTCTTTGAAAGAAGTAGTAAGATCAATAAACTGCCAGCCCAACTTATCCAAAAGAAAAAAACCCCAAATTAATAAAATTATGAATGAAAGGGGAGAGATCATGACTAACACCAAGGAAACAGAAACAATTATCAGAAATTATCATCAACAACTATATGCCAATAAATTAAATAATCTGGAAGGAATGGATGCCTTCCTGGAAACCTGTAAACTACCAAGAGTGAAACCGGAAGAAACTGACAACCTGCATAGACCAGTAACGAGATTGAAACAGTGATCAAAAACCTCCCAAAAAACAAAGGTGCAGGACCTGATAGATCCTACCAAACATTCAAGGAAGTAATACCTATTCTCCTGAAGCTGTTCAAAAAAATAGAACCAAAAGGAAAGCTTCCAGAGTTATTCTATGATGCCAGCATTACTTTGATCCCCAAAACCAGGCAAAGACCCCAGCAAAAAGGAAAATTTCAGACCAATATCCCTGAAGAATCTGGATGCCAAAATCCTCAACAAGATCCTAGCTAAGAGGATCCAACAGTACATTAAAAAGATTATCCACCACAACCAGCTGGAATTTATCCCTGGGATACAAAGGTGGTTCAACATTCCCAAATCAATCAATGTGATAGAATACATTAATAAGAGGAGAGAGAAGAACCGTATAGTCCTCTCAATTGATGCAGAAAAGCATTTGACAAAATACAGCATTCTTTCCTGATTAAAACTCTTCAGAGTGTAGGGATATAGGGAATATTCCTCAATTTCATAAAAATCATGTATGAAAAGCCCTCAGCGAATATCATTCTCAATGGGGAAAAGCTGACAGCATTTCCCTTAAGATCAGGAACACAACGAGGATGCACACTTTTGCTACTATTGCTCAACCATCCAGATCAAATGTAAATACAATATATTTATACTACTATAAATCCTAGCAACAGCAATCAGATAATAAAAAGAAATAAAATGTATTCAAATTGGCAAAGAAGTCAAACTCTCAGCAGGTGACATGATCCATAAGACTCCACTCCCAAACTACTAGAACTCATACAGCAATTCAGTAATGTGGCGGGATACAAAATCAATGCACAGAAATTAGTTGCTTTCCTATACACTAACATGTAACTGTAGATAGAGAAATTTGGGAACTGATTCTATTTACAATAGCACTGAAAACTGTAAGATACTTTGGAACAAACCTAATCAAAGAGGTGAAGGATCTATACTCTAGAAACTACAAAACAATTATGAAAGAAATTGAAGAAGACAGAAAAAGATAGAAAAATATTCCATGCTCACGGATCAGAAGAATAAACATCGTTAAAATGTCTACACTACCCAGAGAAAACTATACTTTCAACACCATCCAGATCAAAATGCCAGTGTCATCTTTCAAAGTGCTGGAACAAACAATCTTAAAATTTGTATGGAACCAGAAAAGTCCCTGAATCACCAAGGAAAATGTTGAAAAAGAGAAAGCAAGCAAGCTGGGGGCATCACTTGCCTGATTTCAAACTATATTACAAAGCTGTGATCACCAAGACAGTATGGTATTGGCACAAAAACAGACACACAGATCAATGCAACAGAATAGAGAACCCAGATATAGACTCTAAACAATATGGTCAACTAATCTTTGACAAAGCTGGAGAAAATATCCAATAGAAAAAAGAGAGCCTCTTCAACAAATGGTGTTGGGAAAATTAGATAGTTATATACAGAAGAATGAAACTTAACCATTTGCTTACACGATACACAAAAATAAACTCTAAATGGATGAAAGACCTCAATGTGAAACAGGAATCCAAAGTCCTAGAGGAGAACATAGGCAGTAACCTCTCTGACATCTTCCACAGCAATTTCTTTCATACACGTCTCCAACAGCAAAGGGAAAAAGTGAAAATGAACTTCTGGGACTTCATCGAGGTAATAAGCTTCTGCACAGTAAAGAAAACAGTCAACAAAACAAAGAGGCAACCCAGGGAATGGGAGAAGACATCTGCAAATGACACTACAGATAAAGGGCTGGTAAGATCTATAAAGAACTTCTCAAACTCAATACCCCAAAAAACAAAATTATCAAGTCAAAAAATGGGCAGAAGACAAGAACAGACACTTCTCCAAGAAAGACATATGAATGGCTAACAGACACATTAAAAAATATTCATCATCATTAGTCATCAGGGAAATTCAAATCAAAACCACACTGAGATGCCACCTTACACCAGTTAGAATGGCAAAAACGACAAGGCAAGGAACAACAAGTGTTGGAGAGGTTGTGGAGAAAGGGGAACCCTCTTACACTGTTGGGATGTAAGTTGGTGCAGTCACTTTGAAAAATAGTGTGGAACTTCCTCAAAGAGTTAAACGTAGAGCTACCCTATGAGCCAGGAATTACACTACTGGGTATTTACCCCAAAGATACAGATGTAGTGAAAGGAAGGGCCACATGCACCCCAATGTTCATAGCAGCAATGTCCACAAGAGCCAAACTGTGGAAAGAGCGGAGATGCCCTTCAAAAGACAAATGGATAAAAATGTGGTCCACGTACACAATGGGATTTTACTCAGCCATCAGAAAGGATGAATACCCAAGTTTTGCATCAACCTGGATGGAACTGAAGGAGATTATGCTGAATGAAATAAGTCAAGCAGAGAAAGTCAATTATCATACGGTATCACTTATTTGTGGAACATAGGGAATAGCATGGAAGATATTAAAAGAAAGAAGGGAAAAATGAAGATGGGGAATCAGAGGGGGAGATGAACTGTGAAAGACTATGGACTCCAGGAAATAAACGGAGGGTTTTGGGGTTGGGGGTGATAGGTGAGCCTGGTGATGGGTATTAAGGAGGACACATATAGCATGGAGCAATGGGTGTTATATGCAAACAATGAATCATGGAACACTACATCAAAAATTAATGATGCACTGCATGGCGACTAATACAAGAAATAATAAAATAAATAAATAAAATAAATATAAATAATATCTTCAGTTATTTACCTTAACACTCCGTGAGTTGATTCAGCATCTATATATTCTTCTGAAATAATTTTAAAATAATAAAATATAAACTAGATAAATATTTTATTTATAGTAAGGACTGTGACCCTCTATGTAGAGATAGAACCTCCAGACTAGAAATGGAGCAAGATAATAACACAGTAAAAAGGGCAGAAGGGAGCTGCTCTGAAAAACAGCTACTTACATGGAAGTTCCTAGGGTATTTTAGTATACTTTTCTCATTAAATACATACATACACTTTCCTTTTATTTTATTTTTTTTTAATATTTTATTTATTTGACAGAGAGAAATCACAACTAGGCAGAGAGGCAGGCAGAGAGAGAGGAGGAAGCAGGCTCCCTGCAGAGCAGAGAGCCCGATGTGGGGCTCGATCCCAGGACCCTGGGACCATGACCCGAGCTGAAGACAGAGGCTTTAACCCACTGAGCCACCCAGGCGCCCCTACACTTTGCTTTTAAAACTCTGTATTTCTAAAGTAACCTTACTCTATTTGTTCTTGTTTTTTTTTTTTAATTCACATCATTACATCAATATGTATCTTTCAAGGCATTAAATAACTACGAAAGGCAGAGAATTTTGCTCTACTTCTATTTTTTAAGTTACCAAGGAAGCAAACCAATTTTGTGGATGCTGGCAAAAACAAGAATCCTGAGTCAGAAATAAGACTTCTTTTCTCTGATAAGGCTTATTTTTTTTCAGCTTTACTTACATTATTGTATAATTAACAAAGTATGATTAATCAAGAGTAATTAACCAACTATAATTGACCCAAAAGTAAGATACTGAAATTATATAACATGATGATTGGATATACATATACATTGTGAAAGGATTCCCTCCATCTAGTTAATTATCACATCCATTATCTCACATAGAATACCTTTTTTCTTTCATGTGTGTGTGCGCACGCGCACGCGCGGACACTTAAGTTCTACGCTCTTAGCAAATTTCAACTATACAGTACAGTGTTATTAACCACATTCACCATATTATACATTGATCCTCAGACCTTATTTATCTTACATCTAAAAGTCTGTACCCTCTTACCAACCTTTCCTTGCCCCGCCTCCATCACCACCTTTGTATGTGCCCCAACCCCTGGCAACCATTCTTCTACTATTTGTTTCTACTATTTAGAATAGTTTTTTAAACTCAACATACAAATTATTCCATTTTATACACACATACATCACGTTTTCCTAATTCATTCTCAAGGTACAACAGGCACCATGAGCTCTATGTTATCACCTAAGTCCCAAGGGGCTGGTGTGGAATTACTCAGATGGATGGTCCTCAAGCAATAATCTGGTCACAGCTGAAGAACTCAAAGGTTACAAAAATCCCAACTTTTAAACATACTGCTAGCAAACTTGCCCACCTTCTGTTCAAGAAGGAAAACATTACCTTTATTATCCCCAAAAGGAAATAAATCTGTCCTGACACTTACGAAGAAATCTAAATTAAAGTCTCAATTCACTATCTTTCAAGGCTGTTCATACAACAATATCCTTTAAAAAAAAAAAAAAAAAAGTCCAAATAATGCCTGTGATCAGACATGCACAAACATGACAGATCCATGGGGATTTGTCACCCAAAAACATCAATCAATACATTCTTTAATCACATAATTTGAAAACATAATCTGAAAAAGTAAATAAATAAAAGACCAAGTCGAACACTTAATACGAGTTGTTCACTGACTTTTTAGGAGTTAAAAACCTAGTTCTGTTACATATGCCTCAGAGTATGGAAATAAATTTCAACTTGTCAACAATAAACTATGCTCTGAATGGTGGATATGGATGGCTGATCCAATAGTCTCACAATTGGATTCTGCCACAACACCACAATTAGCTAAGAAAAACTAATCCATATATTCTAAAATATCTTCAATTGGGATCACACAATTTAAAAAAAAATTTTTTTTAATATTTTGTTTATTTGACAGAGAGAAATCACAACTAGGCAGAGAGGCAGGCAGAGAGAGAGGAGGAAGCAGGCTCCCCGCGGGGTAGAGAGCCCGATGCGGGGCTCGATCCCAGGACTCTGGGATCATGACCTGAGCCGAAGGCAGAGGCTTTAACTCACTGAGCCACCCAGGCGCTCCAAAAAAAAAATTTTTTTAAATGTTTCCATTCATGCCAGATCCAGCACTGACTTTGAGACTCTACAACTTGACAACAATTGCACTACAAGTTTTAGGTACAGAGTCATACTCAACATCAATGTCAAAATATAACTTCCACACAATCATGCCTTGAAAAAGGTAAAATTCCAATTATATGTAGTTTTTCCACTGCAAATAATCTGGAAAATATTTTTTAAAAAAGAAAATACCCATCAGTCCCATCAGTGTACATCAGCCTGACAGACTCAGTTAACCCTTGAACAGTACAGGTTTTAAACTGCATGGGTCCACCTATAAATGGGATTTTTTCAATAAATATATGGGAAATTAGGGGGGATGTGAGACAATCTGGCAAACTTGCAAAATGAGTAGCTTAGAAATACTGAAAAAATTAATTAAAAAGTTATGTATGATTGTGAGAATACAGTATGGAATACAAACAACATACAAAATAAGTGTTAATTGACTGTTAATTGACCAGTTAATTGACTGGAAGCCTTACATATGACATCATTAGTCAGTGAACACATACTTTGTATGCTGTTTGTATTCTGTACAGTACTTAAGTTTTAGGGACTCAAAAATTGTGCTTGGATTTTCAACTGTGTAGGGGTTGGGACCCTTAATTTCTGTGTTGTTCAAGGGACAACTATATCCGTATTTTTGTTCTTACTGTGCTTAAAAGCATGGTATGGATGTGATACGCTAATGCTACCTACAATGTACTCATGTATTTGAGTGAGTTTCACTATATCTTCACCAGATTAGGGTATACATTCTTAATCATATCCACTCTCACTACTAACTCAGTAAGTAAAATGGTTTCTCATTGCTTTAATTTATACTATTATTTTCTGGCAAAATTGAACAATTGTCCAAATTCTACATACCAGTTCTATGTTTACTAGTTATCTCATGTCCGTTATCTTTTATCTACTCACAAATGTAATTTATTATATAGCAGAGATTTAGATATATGTAGTAAGACCCTTTCTATACTACCAAATTAAAATAGCACTAGGATAAGATTTCATCACTTCTAAATTATCTTCTTTTTGCTTACAGGATGAACAGAGACAATAAGAAAAGTAATGATTTAAAATTATCTACTTGATTATATCTTGTGAATTATTTTTGTTTAAAAAGTCTCAATTTATTATATGAAAAAATAATTCTTTAAAATCTGAAAAAACAAACCTATGCTCTGGAGCCACAATGAATAACAAATCGTGGTGCCATTAAGAAGCCTCCCTCCTATTCTAATATCCTAACTGCTTGATTAATCAAACAAGTTTCTCTCCTAATATAATTATTCAAACAAAACACCAATAAAATCCACTGGTAAAATTTTCCCATGCATGTCAAGTACCAAACCACTTTTAATATTTTTACCAAACTGTTAAGCATGAGGGAGTGATTGAAGTATTCTCTCCGATGACTGTGGTGACAGAACCACAACGATTCATTTGTCAAAACCCAAAGAAATATACGATATAAAAATGAATTTTAAGTAATTATTTTTTAAAAAATCAACCAGGATTGGGGGAGGAGATTGTAATATAAACCTTAAAAAATAAAGCTAACTGTATTATAAACCAATAATATACACATAACTTTGGAAAAGAGTATTTGATTGGATGTATACACACACACATATACACATTTATACACACATACATACATAAAAATACAGATTTTTATATATAAATATGGACCAGTATGAATGCATGGATTAGTGTATATATACTTCCAGCTCTGTCCAGTGAGAAGTTTGGAGACCAACGACATCCCAATGGCCACAAGCACACATGGCACCAAGGTCTTTGTTTCTAAATACCATTCTCCATTAAGAAGAACCAGGGTTTCTCGGATTAACAGTTGACTAAAAGGCTGAGACAGAGAAAAACATGTAACATGAGACCAGAAAGTAAAGACGTGCTCAAGAAAGGCATGTCAAAGGGCACAGGAACCAAATGGAAAAAGCTCCCAATAACCAAAGCTGAAAAATGTAAGCAACAACAAAAATGACAATAGTATTGAATTCCAAACCACATAATATAAAAAGTCCATTGAATCCATACTTGCTTATATAAATAACTGAATGAATCAACAAGTGGGAGAAAGGGATTGCCCTTCCTTAGAGAAGAATTCCAAATAATAAATAGAGAGGTAGCAGGGATAATAGAAATACCACAATGAGCAATATACACTAATGGGTTCTAAGCTTAGTAGGTAAAATTTTGAGGGAAACAATATTTGCATATTCTCAAAGTACCTTCCCAAAGATGTTTATTAATTATCAATAGAAAAACAATACTCTAATAGTAGAGAAACCTAGCAGACACCTCATCCAAGTAATCAGTTTTAACAGTATCAGTAATAAGACAAATCAACGTCATGTATTCCTTGATACAGTCTACTCACACTTCTGTGGTATCTTGCCAAAAACACATAACCTCAATCTAACCATGAAAAAACATCATAACAAGCCCACATTAGCAACATTCTACAAAATAACTGACTAGGACTCTTAAAAGATGTCAAGTTCATGAAAGATAAGGAAAGACAGAACTGTCATAGACTGGAAAAGACTAAAGAGACATGACAAATAAGGATAGGATGTGGAACTCTGGAGCTGATTATAGAACAGGTAAGTGACATCACTGAAACAACTAGTGACATTTGAATGTCTACGGGTTGGTTAATAATACTGAGCCAATGTTGATGTCTTATTTTTGTAACTGTACATAATGTTAACCCTGGACCAAGCAGGACTAAGGTCACAGGAGGAGTGGTCTGGGGAGTGCCCCAGGCTGGTGGGCAGCAGGCTGGGCTAAAAGAAGGGGGCAGGGATGGCTCCACACCCCACCAAGAGCCCTGTCCCCCAAGTCCTCTCCTTAGGGGCAGTCTCCTAGCCCTAGGGCCTGCCCTTCCTAGATCGGGTGACACACCTGCCTTCTGAGGCACCTCAGCCTGACAGCCACTGTAGGCCAGCACACTCTCAAGTGGCCACAGATGCAGACGACCACTGGGTGGTGGTGAACCTCCAGGAACATGGGCAGCTGGACTGCGCCTCTAGGCTGTCACTGCCCTCAGGCCCTCCCAGCAGCTGAAGCCAGCAGACTAGGAAACACTGCCATCAGATACAGTATTATAAATTCTTTTTCTCTTCCTTATGACTTCCTTAATAATTTTCTTTTCTCTAGCTTACTTTATTGTTAGAATACAGTATATAACATATATGACACACAAATATGTGCTAATTTTCTTTTTATATTATCACTAAGGCTTCTGGTCAACACTAGACTATTAGTAGTTAAGTTTGGGGGAGACAAAAGTTAATAGATTTTCAACTACAGGGGCGTGGGCAGAGTTGTTCGAAGGTCAAATATATTCTCACCACAATGAAAGAAATGGTAACTTTGGAAGGTGACGAATATGTTAATTATTTGACTGTGGTAATCATTTCATCATGTATATACCAAAAAGCCATATTGTAACACCTTAAATGTAAGCAATTTTTGTCAAAAATAAAATATTTAATTTAAAAAGTTAAAGGCCGAAGACTTTTGTTTTGGAAAAATTCCTCGGGCTGCAAGGTTGAGAATCAACCAGAGGGAGGAGGCAGCTGAGAGGCAGCAGAAGTCAGTTTAAAAGGAGAAGCACACAGAGCAGAGCGGAGGCAGTACACCGGGAGAAGTCAGAGATGAGAGCTGTGTAGGCAATCCAATCAACAGCACTTGGTGATTATGACGCGAAAAAAGTGAAGCGGGTTGGGGCTGAAGTCAGTGATTCTAAAGTTTCTGCTTTAAGCATGGAGGTAAATAATTTCCTCATTCACTAAAACAGGAAAGCACAAATAGGAGAGCAAGTCTGTAAGAAACTGAGTTCAGTTTTGGATGCTAATGACCCTCTATTTAAGGTCAGGGACTGTGTGTGCTCTGTTCACTCCTGAATTCCAGACACCTAAAAGAGCACCTACCACATAGCATGCATCAATAAATATTTGCAGAATAAATCAACAAAATTACAGTATGCTTATAAAAGGTATGTTGATTTTAAAGTTTCAACTTCCCTGAAAGATACAAACAGTAGAGAGAATGGCGGTGGCGCGGGGGAGGAGGGCGCCTTTAGCAGCTACCCAATGGAGAGAAGAAAATCTACATGACACACAGAACCAAGATCACTGTGGGCCCTAATCTCTACTTCGCTAGTTTCACTTCCTACTGTTACCTCATTCTCTACCTACACCACCTCATATATCTTATACCTGAATTAGGAGTATCTAAGAACCACTATTTTCCTTAATAAATTTCTTGCACAATTCTAACATGAAGACTAAGCTGAGAAGTCACTGCTTTCATATTAAGATTTTTTTTTTTTAAAGATTTATTTATTCGACAGATAGAGATTACAAGTAGGCAGAGAGGCAGGCAGAGAGAGAGAGAGGAGGAAGCAGGCTCCCAGCCAAGCAGAGAGCCCGATGCGGGGCTCGATCCCAGGACCCTGGGATCATGACCTGGCCGAAGGCAGAGGCTTTAACCCGCTGAGCCACCCAGGCGCCCCAGAAGTCACTGCTTTAATCAATCTCAGAAATACGGCACTTATTTTTACATCACCAGACTAGCACAGAAGAAATATGTACTTCACCCATTTCCACTCCCAGTTCCTGTGAATTCATCCTTGCCCTAAAGCGACAACTCAAATAAAACCACATTCAAGGATTTTTTTCAGAAAGCCAAGGGACCTCAGTCTCTCCCCTTTGCAGAAACTATCAGACCACCTACTACACTGCATCACCATGCTCCACCGTATGACTGCCTCCCCTATTATCCTAGTTCAAATTTTATATGCAAATGTATACTACTAATTATAAGTTTCTAAAATAAAAATTAGTCACTATTAAAAGGCAAGAAAGACTAAGACCTCTATTTTTTCTTTTTTGGATTATTTCTAAACACTTCTATATACTAGGTAATTTACTTCTATTCCATTTTTACCCGTAAGAAGCAATGTGATCAGTTTTCCTATCTCCTACCGAAAATACCTCTTCCCTGTTTTAAAGACAGCAATTCAAAAGTCAGAGACACTTGAAATTAATATATATGCCTTCATGGGGTGCCTGAGTGGTACAGTCAATTAAGCATCGGACTCTTGGTTCAGACTCAGGTCATGATATCAAGCCCTGTGTCAGGCTCAAGTTCAGCACAGAATCTGCTTGAGATTCTCTCTCCCTCTCTGACCCTCCCCAATCCTCCCCCTCTCTTTCCCTCTCCTCTCTCTCAAGTAAATAAATAAATATTTTAAAAATAAAATAAAATATATACCTTCGACTCATTTCTGAATGGTTTTATCTGTCCGCACAAGAAAAACACAAGGAAACATCAGAAGGCGCACAAGTAACTACGTTAACTATATAAATGACGTTTATAAACAAAGGAAAAAATAAAACCTAGACAAGTTAAATTAATAACCTCACTAATGTCAATATATCATCACTGGTAGAGACAATGAATTTAACCACATTCATTGCAGAAAACAATTTATTTTTAAAATGTACCATCATCATCTGTACCATAATATAAGACTCCAGATCAATGGAAAGGAACAAATATTTAATAAGTACTTCCAACGTGTCAGGCACCATCCCAGGCATGCCCCATTTTACAATGTGCCAGGTGCCATACCAACAATCCCATTCTATAGAGAAAAAAATTCAGATTCAGAGAACCTAAATTATTTATTGAGATCAAATTAGTAAGTAGTTAAAAAGGAGTCAAATTTGGCTTCTCTATCACTAATGTACCTATCATTATCTTCTCTATCATGTGTCTACCATTCATTTGTTTTGTTTTATAAGCATACATATATGCAATATATTTTCAAAAACTTAGAACTATTTAAACAAAATTAGACCTTTCTACCCAGTGAGACAGTTTACTGTAAAAGTTCTAATTTAATTCCCTGACTAGGCCTAGAAAATAATTCTTTGTAAGATGCATGATGTATGGCAAGAACTAGGCCAGATAAATAATCTTAAACCAGTACAATTACATGAATGCCACTTAGAGATAGGAAGATGTATAAATACTTGCAGGTTATTCAAATTTTAGTTTGAATCCAGACCCACACCTCACAGCTTACACAAAATTTAATTCCAGATAGGATTTCAGACACAAATATTAAAGGCAAAACAGAATCTTTAGAACTAAATTTAAGTTAGAATCTTCATGGTTTGGGGATACACAAAGACTTCTTAAAAAGAAAGAAAAAAGTATTAACCATAAAAGAAAAACATCGATAAGCTGAACTTTATTAACTTCTGGAAGATACCATAAAGAGGGAAAAGGTGAGTCACAAGTGGGAGAAGATACTGGCAATACATACACACGACAAAGACTTTGTAAGAAGACTGATGAAGAACTCCCTACAATTCACTAAGAAAAAGGCAGATTAACTGATTTTTTTAAAAAGCACAAAAAAGATCTGAACAGGTACTTCCCAAGAGAAAATATAGCAAACATTAGAAAGATGTTTTATATGATCTTTCACCCAGTAAACACAAACTAAAACCATAATGTACAATACTATGTACCCACCAGAAAGGCTACAAGGGAACAACAGCCTGGATGTCCTACATAGTTGAAGGGAGAGTGAAAATGATACAGTGGATCTGAAAATTATTTGACAGTATGTATTATGAACCAACAATTCCATTCCCAGATCAGTATCTAATAGAAATGCATATAGTGGGGCACCTGGGTGGCTCAGTGGGTTAAGCCTCTGCCTTCAGCTCAGGTCACGGTCTCAGGGTCCTGGGATGGAGCCCCACATCAGGCTTTTTGCTTAGCAGGGAGCCTGCTTCCCTCTTTCTGCCTGCCTCTCTGCCTACTTGATCTCTCTCTCTCTGTCAAATAAATAGATAAAATCGTAAAAAAAAAAAATATATATATGCATATAGGAATGCTCTCTTTTATATATGCATATTCACAGAAGCATAGTCTTAAAAGTTCCAGTTTGGATACAACTCTAAAGCTCATCAACAGAAAGGATTAATAAATTGTGGTATGTTCATATAATGCATACTATACAGCAATGAGAATTACTAAACTACAACTACCTGAAAAACTTGCATGAATTTCACAAATATAATGATGAGTAGAAAAGTATAGCCTCAACTATTAAAAAAAAAGGTAAAATATAAGTCTATAAAAAGAAAGTCAATAACTTTGGGATTAGGGATGGGTAATAACATAATGGCTACTTTCTGGGATTCTGGTAATATCAGTTTCAAATATATATATTTTGTTACATAGTTATATAACATGTATTTTTCTGATTTTAAAAAGTACCCCATGTAAGTTCTGTTAGGCATGTCACATACCCTATAAGCATTGACCATTACATCTTCCTAAATGATAAGAACAAAGTTATAGAAAAGCACATCAGCAGGAAAGAAAAGCTTTATGTTCTGAATTAAAAATTCTATATCTAAATTGTAAAACTGAAGAAAAATAATGCCTAAAAAATATAAGGAGTCATAATTTACTAAATGTCTATTTGCAGACTTCTGTAAATAGACATTTGAGCTTTAACACTCAAACAAAACTTAATTGATGAAACTTGATACACAGAGTTACACCAGAGAGCACCAAGCAAAGTCTACAAATACTGTTAAAAAAAAAAAAAAAAAAGGACGTGGGGGTCAGGGGGCTAATTTCTGGTCACTAAACATAAAAGTTTGGACAAATCATTTTGCCTCTTAGAACCTATGGACTCATCTACTAACATGTGAACTGCCAACATAAAGATTTATTGATGAACACATAATGGATGAAAAAATCCTTATAATTTATAAAGTACAACACAAATATAAGGCAGTATTATTGGTAGTATTGTTTTTATTGTTTAAAAATAATAAAGGATAATCTTAGCACTGTAATTCTACAATTCCTTTCCTGTCAAATTTCCCACATATTCTGAAAATACATTAAAACAATACTTCAGGGGCGTGTTGGGTGGCTCAGTCAGCTAAGCATCTGCTTTCAGCTCAGGTCATGATCTCAGGGTCCCGGGATCAAGCCCCAAGCTGGGCTCTCTGCTTAGCAGAGAGCCTGCTTCTCCCTCTTACTCTGTGCACTATCCTCTCAAATGAATAAAATCTTTAAACAAAGAAAACCTAACACTTCAGTGAGAACCACAGTTTTAATTCTGGCTATTACCAGAGAACTTGAGAAGATGTTTATATTCAGGTTAAATACTAGGTGACAAAAAATAATGAAGTATCTCTCAAATAAAAGTCTCTAGTTACTATCTCAAAATCTTAAGTGCTCTTTATATGCTAAAGACTCTGCAGTGGACATCACATATGGTGTCTTACTAAACTTACATAGCAATCATAGCAGCAAGCAGGTAATATACTAATTTTACAGATAAGGAATCAAAGTCTAAAGAGGTTCAGGTCTCACCATTGCCCTACACTGAATAATATACTTGGAACAGACTCTAAAAAGTACAACAGAGTTATCTTAATCCAACAACTGAGACCCCTAGTGAGTTCCTTCACTTTTACTTATCTGACAAGCTGCAAACACGCATTATTAGGGTAAAAGATACTGCTGACCTATCCTCTGAGACAAAATACTTCAGCATAAGAGGTAGAGGATTAGTTTTATTACAAATTTTTAAAAAGAACCGTTCCAATTTTTTAAAGGTCAATAATTTCTATACATAGAAAAGACTCTCTCTCTCTATATATATATATACACACACAGAGATAGATATATATATATATATATATATATATATATATATATATATATGCACTGTAGATAAAATATGCCTGTCCATGTGAAAAAATGTATATACAAAAAACAGCAATAATTTCTGGAGATACTGAACTATACTAACAAATTAATAAGTCTAGAAAGATATATGGGGGTTGCTGGGGGGAGGTGGGATTGGGAGAGGGGGAGCGGGCTATGGACATTGGGGAGGGGAGGCGAACCATAAGAGACTATGGACTCTGAAAAACAACCTGAGGGTTTTGAAGGGTCAGGGGTGGGAGGTTGGGGGAACAGGTGGTGGGTAATGGGGAGGGCACGTTTTACATGGAGCACTGGGTGTTGTGCAAAAAGAATGAATACTGTTACGCTGAAAAAATAAATAAAATGGGAAAATAAATAAATAAATAAATAAATCCCAGCTCTACCAAAAAAAAAAAAAAAAAAAGATATATGAAAAAGAACAGATGTTATAAACATAGCAGTAATGGACCTTAAAGAACTGTAGTAGTAATACTAGCTAACACTGATACTGAGTGCTCACTATATGCTAGACACTGTACAAAACATTTTCCTTACATCAGTGAATTCATCAGTCCTCATAACAATCCTATGAGGGGGGTGATCACTGATATCTCTAGTTTAGAGGAAAGGCAACTGAGGCACTGAGAGGATGAGTAACCTGTCCAAGATCATACAGTTAGCAAATAGTAGAGTCATGATTCCCAGTCTTATTCCAAAGTATATACACTAAACTTCTATACTATAGGGCAGAATCATACTGGCTTCAAAGATTATTTAAATGGCGCCTGGGTGGCTCAGTGGGTTAAAACCTCTGCCTTCAGCTCAGGTCATGATCCCAGGGTCCTAGGACTGAGCCCCACATAGGGCTCTCTGCTCAGCAGGGGGCCTGCTTCCTCTCTCTCTGCCTGCCTCTCTGCCTACTTGTGATCTCTGTCTGTCAAATAAATAAATAAAATCTTAAAAAAAAAAAAAGATCATTTAAAAATTCTTGCAAGCCCCTGCTTGTACTCTCTAATAAATAAATCTTTAAAAAATATTCTTACAATCAATATCCTAATGCTAAAATATACATGTTGCATTTGAAATAAAATGTTAAAACAAGGGAGTCTACATATTGAAGAAGTGAAAACGCAACTACAGAAGAGAAACTGCACAGCACCTTGAACTAATCACTTTTGTACAGGGAAAAAAAAAAAATGCTCTATCTAGGAAGGGAGCTTTTTTAGGGCATCATGGTTAATTCAAACTTCCAAGAATACTTGTTATAAAGGATGAGCTAATTCTTAAAAAAAAAAAAAAAAAGTTATAAGACAGCATCGGAGAAATATTCAGTAAGGGAAAAAGTCTGATTAATCTGAATACAAGCTTTTAAAATTTAAGAAAGACTCACGTGTTGAGCTATGTCCATCAATAGGGATTTTCCCACTGCTGCATGTCTCTGTGACAGGAATAAGGCCTTGTTTATGGACAGGTTAAGTTCATTTGTCCCTTCCAAGTATTTCCCTTACCATGGCCATTTGTAGTCCTTTTTGCTGGGAGATTTTTCTTCCTGCTATAGTTTCACTAACTACTTGCAAGACTTCACCGCCTTCTGTATCTGGCTGTTGCTTTTGGCCTCCTGAAAACAGTAATGCCGATGAATCTGAACTCCCTATTGCCACTGGAGAATTAAAAAATACTCATGCCTAAGGGAAATTTGTGTAATTAAGGGAACACAGAAATGTCCGTAAGATGAAATATAATATAACTTTTGAAGCTGAGAAAGTGCTTTCCGACCATTTTAGAAATAGAAAAGGATTTGATGGCTCAAGTTCAAATGATGATTCTGTATTTACATGCAATGTGACTGGGCCGAAATCCTTCTGTAAATCTCAGTTTCTTCATCAATCATTGATATCATTGAAATAATACCTCATAAAGATGTTGGTAAGATTAAACAAGTTAATATATGGAAAACTCCGAGGACATCATCTTGCAAAGGATAGGTACACAAATTCTGCTCCTTGCCTCTCAGGTCAGTTTCTATCAACAACAGGGACTAAGCTGCTAAAGGAACACTGGGAATTTAAAAAAATCTCATGAATACCTTCTATCTCAGAGTTACCAAATATTTTCTCAGTACTTATCACTTGACAAACATTGTGCTAAATTTATAAACAAGTATTGTAGATTACTAACTACATGACAAGCATTGCTTTAAATTTATGAAAAACGAAAAATGGGTACAACAAATCTCATTGTTGAAGCCTTATAGCAAATAAGCCAAATTATTTATATTGCTGTGTAATGGTTGTGGCTTTAAGTAAATGCCTTAGTGCCAACTCAGGAAAGGATGGCATATAAGATCTTACTTCTCTGAACATTATCTGATGAACAGTGGCTAATTTAAATTCAGTACAGAGGGAAATTCTGAAACCCGGACTGGTACTATCAGTGAAGACTGTGTGAGTAGATGGGTTTTGTCTGCTCGGGCCTACAACTGGGAAACAGGGACATAAGTACTATAGTACTTAAAAGAAAGTACTTAGAAGAAAAAGAAATCTAAAATTTAGATTCTTCAAGGGGAAACCCTGTCCTTATCTGTTATTCTGTAAAAGTCAAGGACTGCCAGGACCCACATATTAATGAAGATAGGCAGTCATATTAACTATAGGGGCCCAGCTTTCTGAATTATATTTTTATCTTAATACTTTCATGAAAACTGAATTTTAAGGCAATATAACAATAAACAAATTGGCATAATCTATGTGCCAGTCCCCATATGTGACATTACTCAATTTCTTCACAATCCATGTTTTTTTAAAATAAATCAATTTTTTTTTTTTTATTTGACAGAGAGAAATCACAACTAGGCAGAGAGAGAGGAGGAAGCAGGCTCCCTGCGGAGCTGAGAGCCCGATGCGGGGCTCGATCCCAGGACCCTGGGATCATGACCTGAGCCGAAGGCAGAGGCTTTAACCCACTGAGCCACCCAGGCGCCCCTAAAATAAAGCAATTCTTAACAAAAATACAAAGAAATGGTACATGAAAACAACACGAAATAAAATTGTTCAATCCAAAGTAAAGCTTAAATAGGAAAAAAAAACCTCACTAATCTAATACTTTAATACTCGTCTTTTATTTCCACCATCTTATCCTTCAGTACATTTTAATAATAACCAGATACCCCAAAACAAAAATGTTTGTTGTCTCACATATTTAAAAAAAAAAAAAAAAGACACATCTGCCAGACGGATTGCTAGCTATTCATGTGTACTAGTCACCTACACACCTATATGGTACTTATTCAGGGAGTATGTGTTATCAAGCTTACAATAATACACAGGATACAGATTTAGAAGGAAGATAAGAAGTACATGTTGAAATACATCTCTTGTTGAAATACACAGAAACTCTGTGACCTACTGTCTCTGTATTTTATAGGAGTTTATGAGAGAAAAAGAGCCTTTACCTTTCAAGACTTTAAAATCTAAGTTCAACCAAAGCCCATGGAGCAATCAAACAGAAGCAGTCAGATGTGTATTGATCTTATTTGGGGGGAAAGTTATCTTCCTTCAACTTCTGAAATTATCTGATACTAAAAACCTTTATTCATTTTTCTCAATATTATATCATTGCTCTCAGATTTGAAAAAAATATAAAGGGCAATTAATGCTTCCAGAAACCAAAATACCAGAAATTAATCACTATACCACCCCCTACACATTACAAATTGTTCACTAAAGATCACAGAGAAGACAATGAGCTATACAATAAGACAAACAGACCATTTTATAAAAAATATAAAAACTTATGCAGTACACATGCCATAAAGAAGACAAAGATCAAACAAGGAGTTAATCAGTTAAGAACTTAGCAAATCATAGTGTCTCTGCAGGAAATGTAATCTATACTATTGGAAAATCTCAACTATTATTACTTCAGGATTCTGGTAAGAGAATCAAAATACAGTTAATAAATCATACTGAAAGTTTTTTTGTTAGGGTTTTTTTTTAAGGTTGTATTTATTATGAAAGAGAGAGCAAGCACGAGCAGCAGGAGGCAAAGGAAGAGCTGGGAGCCTGATGCAGGGCTCCATCACAGAACCCTGGGATCATGACCTGAGCCAAAGGCAAGACGCTTAACCAACTGAGCCACCCAGGTGCCCCATACTGAAAGATTTTTGATTTTTTTTTTTTTAAGATTTTATTTATTTATTTGACAGAGACACAGCGAGAGGGAACACAGGCAGGGAGAGTGGGAGAGGGAAAAGCAGGCTTCCCACCGAGCGGAGAGCCCGATGCGGGGCTCTATCCCAGGATCCTGGGATCATGACCTGAGCCGAAGGCAGATACTTAACGACTGAGCCACCCAGGCGCCCCTTTTTTGATGTATTTAACATTAGCACTTGACTATGAGAAAACTACAGACCAATACTCACAAAAGATCCTGGTATGTGTAAGAACATAAAAGGGATTCAAGTTGTCAAGACATGTACAGCAGTATCCACAAGTTTATATGGGAGGTTAGGTAAGTTTTTAAGCTCAACATGTCAAAGATAATATCTACTTCAATTCAGATCTGAATAAGAAGAAAAAAAGTTATTTGAGAAAAAATTTATCCAAATGTCCATGCTTTTTAGAAAGGAAAAATCTTCAGTTGATGGTGCTCCAATACTAAGTAAACTTTTTCTAGAAACTCAGTAAAAATACTTCCAGCAACACTCTTTAATTTGTGGCTTTATCAACCTGAACACTGCTCAGAAAATTTCCCTGAGGAAAGATCCACATTTTTGCTATTTCATATCTCTCAAATGTATCTGAACATGGTTAGGTCCTGAGAGGTCTTAAAGCCCTTCTCTCTTTCTCTCTCTCTCTATATATATGTTCCCCTATGTACATCTATTCAATAAATGGACAATTTGTAAGATTTTAAGGTATAATCTAGGAAATGATCATTTATTAACCCTATTCAAATGGATTTTAAAATTTAATTTGAATAATTAAATATTAAATAAATAAATAAATAAATATCACGGGCTGTCTTCAGGATCTCAATATCTTAATATCACATCACACCTATGAGAATAGCTAAAATCAAAAACACAAGAAACAACAAGTACTGGTGAGGATGTAGAGATGTAGAGAGGATGTAGAGTATTGTGAGGATGCAGTACCAGTGGGAATGCAAAGTGGTGCAGCCACTCTGGAAAACAATTTGGAGTTTTCTCAAAAAATTAAAAATAGTACTATCCTACAATCCAGTAATCATACTAGTATTTACCAACAAAATACAAAAACACTAATCAAAGGGATATATGAACACCTATGTTTATTGCAGCATTATTTACAATAGCCAAACTATGGAAGCAGTCCACATGTCAACTGATAGATGAATGGATAAAGAAGATATGAGATACACGCACATAGGCACAAATGGAATATGACTCAGCCATAAGAAAGGATGAGATCTTGCCATCTGAAACAACACGGATGAACCTAGGGGGTATTATGCTAAATGAAAGAAGGGACAATCACAAAATGGGTTAAATGTGCAACTCTGTATATATAGATCTATATCTATATATTTATTTATTTAAGAAGTTTTCCAATTCCTTCTTTATTAGCCTAAATTCGATTTGGTCTACCAAATCACTTCCAAATGGCAGGAGCAAATTAAGTTTTGGGGGGAGGAAAAAAAAAAAAGATTTGTTTGGGTTATTCTGTATAAAAGGTATGCTATTTAAAACCTGTCACAACTACCTACTAACTGAGATCTGTGTTCTTGGCAGAGTCCCAAAGATTTAGGGGCACCAAAATCTCCAAAGAAATTTCTTACATGGGGCTTTATGTAGAAAACATTGATTACTCTTGGAGATAAAATTCTAACCTCACATTGCTCCACCAATACAGGATGGACTGAGATGCCTCTAATATTGTTCCATATAACCCCACAATATCAAGAGAAAAAAAAAAATACTGAAATCTATTCTTTTTATTAAGAGTACAAAAATAATGTAAGGTAACAAATCAAGCAAAAAGAAATTAACAAATTCAGTACAAATTATACCCTCTTGGGGCAGAGGAGTAGGACTACTTGAGGATAAAACCTAGCCAAATTATAAATCAAAATAAGTAACTCGTGAAGGAGAAACTATGATAAAATCCACCTAAGAGGTGAATCAGAATAAACAACTCAGGAAATAAAGAAGCTAGGGTAAATGACCAAATGTTGAATACAGTGCTTAATGTATTAAATGCAAATACACTAAGAATAAACAACTCCAACAACTAGTGTTACAGCTGGACCATCCTGATTTGCCCAGGAGGCCACAATCTGTACTTGCTTTCCCTACATATTCAGCACTAGCACACCTTTTCTCTCTCAAAAATATCCCAGTCTGGATAAGTCATACGATCATTCAAGATTTATAACACATTACGGTTCATAATTAGACAAAGTCATTAAATATTTAGAAATGAGGAAAGAAATCTGAGAGGGATATAAGAATACAAATTTCCACATCTACACATATAGTCAGTCAATACAGGCTTTAATTATAACATGATGTTATTTAAAATAATTAATGTTATGCATGTTGAAGAAAGAAAATATAATTATGTCTGCAACTTATTTTAAAATCCATTAAAGAAAAGATGGAATGATGGATGGTAAGATGAACACATGATAAAGAAATCAAAGTAAAATGTTAATTGTAGAATGTGGGCAATGGGTATTTGAGTATTCAGTGTAAAATTCTTTCAAGTGTAAAATTCTTTCAACTTTTCTGTATGTTTGAAAATATGCACAAAAAAATATTGAAATATACCTAACACTAATAACAGTTATTTTTGGATGCCATAATTTTTTAGTGAATTGTTTTTTGCTCTCATCTCTGAACAGTTCTATTTTCCTTTTGTTATAATGTATCAATCTACAAACACGTGTCATTTTATAACTATGATGCTAGTTTTAAGAAGAGTAGCTTATTACCTGCTATTTATCAGTTTCTGCCACTAAATTATTAAAACTCAGAACTTACAGCCCAGAACTGTGTCTTATTCATCACTGTATCTCCAGTGACCAGTCCTGTGCCTGACTCTCAAATACTTGTATAGTTAATGAAGTAATGAAGTAAATGCAGAAATAGGATTATTTGGCTGAGGACATTGGATATATGACAGAGGCCAACACGGTCCTCAGTCCAGACACCCTGCCCCATCCACTTGTAGAAGGAAAATTAATCTTTTTAAAACATTTGAGATTACAATAGAGATAGCAGCCCAGGGCAAAGTTCATCATTAAAACTTGGAAGTAGTGTGTACATAGGTCCTATGCTTAGTGTTAATAGTCATTTGGCAAAAATATTATAAAACCATTTTGCTTCATTTAACATATAAATATGTTATCTTAAAAATGCCACTGAAAAAGTTAAGGGACATCACATGGATATACAGTCATATAACCATTCAAGATCATACTACTAATACATATAAAATTTTAATGTGTATATCCTTTAGTATAACAATACTATTTCTAGGAATTTATCCTAATAGTCAGACAAGGCACACATTTTTATACAAAAGGCTGTTCAGTGCAAAACTGTTCATAATTTCAAGTATTTGGAAATAATTTCTGTGCCTATAAAAAGGAGACTGGTTAGATGATATTATAGTATAAAATAGAACACTGTTGTAGTCATTAAGAAGATGAGACAGAAAAGGATATTCACAACTTACCTTTAAGTAATCCAACAGGATTACTAAACCAGAACACTGTGTAAAGTACTATTTCCTATTTTAAAAATACATGTTTATTTCTATCCACTCAACTTATTTTTTCACATATACTAAATATCTGAAAAGATATATAGCAAAATGATAATGGCTTATTTCTATAGGAGATTACAAAGGTATATTTATTTTATACTTTAATTGTCTAAGTTGTTTGAAATTTTTATCTGTATTACTTTAAACAGAACAATAGTTCTTGCCAGTGGGAAAGAAACAGTGAAAGAGATATCCCAAATAGAGAAGCTAAAAGATAAGAAATTCTGATTCCTCTGGGAAGAAATATTTAACACCGCCAGGTGTTATATCACTACTATTTGCCCTTTGTGTTCCTATCTTAATCTTCCATCTATGGATTGATCCCACTCTCTTAGAAGCTAATCACTTCACTTCAGTCTAATCCTTACTCTTGGTCGGGCTGGTATTTGAGAAATGAGGATGTTTCATTATACAGTAGTCCCCCTTTATCCACAGGGGACCCCAAGTTGATGCTAAAAACTGCAGATAGTACCAATCTCTATATACTGTGTTTTTTCCCATACAGGCATATCTTGATAAAGTTTAATTTATAAATTAGGCACAGTAGGAGATTAACAGTAACTAATATAAATAAAATTATAAAATACTATTAAGAGAAGTTACATGAATATGGTCTTTCTCAAAATATCCTACACTGTATGCACCCTTCTTTTTCTTGTGATGGTGTGCGATGACTGAACACCTACACCATGAGATGCAGTGAGGTGAATGACAGAGGCGTCGTGACAAAGCTTTGTCTCTCTTTCTCTACTGACCTTCTGAGGCTACTACTGACTTGACCATATATCAGCAGGAGGATCACCTGCTTCCAGACCGTGAATGACTGAAAGGATGAAGAGCAAAACCACGGAGAAGAGGGGACTACTATACTCTAACTTGCACAGTTACTACTGCATTATCTTTACTGACCAACGACTTATTTTATGACCTGGAACATGTATCAGAAATTCTTCCTCAGGGGCACCTGGGTGGCTCAGTCGTTAAACGTCTGCCTTCGGTTCAGGTCATGATTCCAGGGTCCTGGGATCAAGCCCCACAACGGGCTCCCTGCTCAATGAGAAGCTGGCTTCTCCCTCTCCCACTCCCCATGCTTGTGTTCCCACTCTCGCTCTCTGTCAAATAAATAAATAAAATCTTTACCCAAAAAAAAGGAAGAAAAAGAAATTCTTCTTCAATAACCAGAATTTTAAGCATCTCTTTACCAAGAAACTGAAGAAAGCAATCCTAGACACTTCACATCTAATCCAGTAACCCATCAGAGAGAAGAGATACAAGAAACCAACAGAAGGCCAAAAAATAAAATCATCTGCCTGGGTCTAGTAAGATTAAGGTTTGAGATTTTCTGGTAATAAACATGCCAGAAATGGACAAATTTAGGGCTAGTAAGTGCTTTCACAGCAACACAGTCTTAACCACATTATTAATGGAGTTCCTATTCTGCTACCATAAACATCAACTACTATTCAAAGGCTGACTTTTACCATCTGAACAGAAAAACCAAAGGGCAAACCAAATCTTGCATTAATCACAAAATATCAACTGCATCATTATGTGCCCAAATAAGCCATATATAACTGGAGCAAAAAAGACTGAAGTTAATTCCCTTTTCAACTAACTTATCTCTGCACCACATTTTTTATTACAATGATTCTTTACAATAACTATAATATTTATATCATAATCATCATTTTAAGAATTTTGAGAACTGTTTCAATGAAGAAAAGTACAAAGATTAGCAAAATGAACACCTATGCATCCACTCTCTATAAATGGCAATTATCAATGAATAACGTTTGACTGGTTTTTTAAGATAAAGAATTAAAACACTCCAGGTGTATCTGAACTCTTATCCCATGTTACTCTCTCTCCCATCCACGTGAAAGTATTACATTTTCAAATCTATCTTTATATCTATACACACACACAAACAGGTACACAAAATCACAAACAATACAAAATGCAGTTTTATATGGGTTTTTTAAATTTGCATAATGTTCTCTTCTAGTATCATACTGAATTTTAAAGTCAAAATTTTGTTTTAGTAACTTATGCATGTTAACATATATATGAGTATAATTCATTTGCATCCCATCATATAAATATATCATTCTAACGTTTTCTAATTTTTTTTGACAAGTCATTTTGGTTTTTCCTATTTATTCTTTAAATTCTTGTAAGTCATGCTACAATCATGAGCACTGTCCAATGAATGGTTTAGCAGCTCTCTCTACAGGAGTTCTTAAACTGGGTCTCCTTTGCTTCCAGGATTAGAATTCAGAGAGAGACCATAAATTTGGAAAGGGGAAAAAAAACAGGTCTTCATTTCACAAATGTGGGACTGAAATTTAACATTTCAGTGATGTGGAAACAACAAAACAGTACAATATCCATGACTTGATAACCAAAAGAAATCATAGATATTTTATTATTTTATTCAATTTGTTAGATAACTTAGTTTATATACTGTATCACCTTGTCTAATATTTTGATAATTATATTTCAGTATGGTTATCTTTTGTATTTCTATATACTTAATTAATTTAAAATTATTCTGTGAAGTATATAGGTGCCAGACTGTCAAATCTGCCCACAACATACAAAGAAATTAGTAACCAATTGTAAGATATTAGCAAATTGCTTATCCAAACTAATTATAACAATTTACATATGCACCAGCAATGTATGAATCTTCATTTTCCCATATCCTTATCAACACAAGAACTATCAGACTTTTATTTTTCTATGTTGATGAGTAACAAATGGCATCTCAATCTTATAATTTTCTAAAATTCTTGATGACCAATGATATTATAGATATTTTAATATGTTAATTATCCATTTGAATATCACCTACAAACTGCTGGTTCAGCTCATTAACATATTTTTCAACTGAGTTGTCTTTTCTTATGAATTCATGGTTTTTAATTGGTAATTAATTAGCAATGTATTAGTAATTAATATTAATCATTTACATGACAACGACCTTCTAGCTTATAAATTTCCACATATAATTTATGATATCTTTGTAAAATAGAATTTGGGTTCTTAAATTTGTCAAATTCAATGTTCCTTTATAATCTGTACTTCCTTCTGTCTTATTTAAAAAGACCTTCTTTACTCTGATATCATAAAATATTCTCCTAATATAACAGCATTAAAGTTTTATTTAACATTTAGATTTTTATTTTTGTTTTTTTTATTTATCATATAAGGTAATCATCTAATTTCACTTTTCTACAGATCACTTTTATTGCCTTTGTACCAGTAACAACAGTTAACACACACTGAACACATACAATAATCCAGGCACTATGCTAACAGATACTGTGTGTGGATTTGTGCATATTTTTAACAAAATTTAGGCAATCTGCACAAGATCTGCAAACTCAATGCTGTTTATTTCAATGTACTGAATTACCTTCTCATTCCAGGATGAGAAACAGACTCTAAATATAAACTCAACAAGATTTGTAACAAGTGAGTGTAAAATGTGAAAAAATCATTGATAGAATTCACTCAATAAACTGTTGAGAACACTGGTGCAGAGGTTATGAATGCTGCCCTCTGAGAACCCAGAAAGGCCCACTGAGGCCACCAGCAGCCCCCAGGGTGTCGGGACCAGGTAGGGCTGCAGGTTCCCCTGTATGCCAAGGGATGGTCAGATAAAGTGCCTGGGGCTGGCAGAGAAGGGGAGGAAAGCCCCTTAAGGGCAGGAATGGCACTACACAGGGATACCTATGCCCCTGGTGCCGCCCAGCCCTTGCCCTAGTCCTCTGTGCGGCAGGCTTCAGAGATACACTGGGAGGCCTCAGGCCTTGGGCCCTAACAGGCCCTGCAGAGACAGCCCACCCTATCACTTCTCAGAGGCCAGCACACTCACACACGACCACAGTAGTCAAGGTCATGGGGTGGCGATATACCTTCAGACAAACGGGAAAGGTGTACTGTGTCTCCAGGCCTCTGTCGCAGCCCGCAGGCTGCTGGGCCAGGGCCACCAGGCTGCATGAGCATCTCATCACCATCTTTCAAAGGCCACTATAAATCTCTACTTCCTTCAAGTCTCCTCAAATTCTGCTTGAACCTAACCTTAAAGCAATGTCTCCACTGATACAGAACAACAGATTTTATAAGTGGATGATAAATAGAAAGTACCAAATTTAGATCAAAATTATTACAGAAGTAACCAAAATTTTAGCTCTGATCACTTGTGTCCCACAGAAAGGGACCTTAGCTTTGTTCTACTGTTTTAGGTTACCAGACTGTGCCACTAGGTAAGTGCGTCACCACTATGATCTTTCTTGTTCAGGGGGCTAGCATCTCGTCTCAGATCCCTTCAATCTACAAACCTCTTGCCTAAAGCATTTAGATGTCCTTATATCCCTATTATGAGTGCCTCCTGGTCACAGAACACTTTGGAGAAACATCTGTGTGAGAGGTTTTTGTGGGGTTTTTTGTGGGGTAGGGGTAATGTATTTTATATACTACCAATAAAAAGCAGAGAGCCACTATAATCAATGAATAAGTAATACACATGCTGGTTATTAAAACAATAGTCCCTGAAATTGGTTAAGACCTCATCCTCATAAGAATCTTTTGGTTAAATAAACCCACCGTGGGCTTGATACCCAAGGATACTGTGAGAACAAATCCACTAAATGATTTTTTACAAAGTTAACCCATATTTTAAAGTTGTTTAGTGTTATAGACTTGTTTACTTTTCTTGATTTGAGTGAGGCTGTATTTTTCCTACTGAAATGAGAAAAAGTTATTTCCACTAAATACATAAAGTATTTAGCACAGTACCAGCATACGTAAGCTCTTACTATGTATAATTATCATTATTAAGTTACTGAGATTAGTTATTTCTGTTGTTATAAAGCAATTTCACACTGATACTCTATTTACCCAATCTACCAGGGACAAATTCCTTTATTAGCAAGATCAATAATGCTAACAAACACACAAAAAATTGACAATTTATAGCAAGTAGCTAAAGTATTCACTGAGAGAGTTCAAGAAGAAAGTGATTTAAGGGGCACCTGGATAGTTCAGTCAGTTAAGTGTCCGTCTTTCACTCAGGTCCTCCTCAAGCTCCTGCTCAGCGGGGAGCCTGCTTCTCCCTCTCCCTCTGCCTTTCCCGGCTGGTGCGCGCACACACATGCGTGCGCGCTCTCACTCTCTCTCCTACATGTGTTCTATCACTCTCAAATAAATAAATGAACTCTTTTTTTTAAAAAGTGGTTTCAGTTTTTAACTTACATGTTAGAACAGTATCTCACACCTCAAACATATCTCATGACCAGTATGGAGTCCCCTCCTCAAAGGTTCATCTATGTGTTTATCCCTCTCCCCCACTGCCCCACCAATTCATTTTATTCTATACCCCATTAAGATGAAGCAAAGATAAAACAATGTCACCTGTAGGCCTAACAAACTTAAGGATCATAATAATGGTAAAACTTGATCAAGAGAAAGAAATCTATATACAAAATAAACTATAAGAATCATCATTCTCTGGAAGTTAATATTATTACATTCTCTAAGCCTACCTAAATCTTAATCAAACCTGCTTATCCTTAAATATAAACATTTCCAATATATTTATCTAACATAACCATTCAACATTTTTCTTAGTTATTATTACTACAATAGTATTATCTTTTTTTACTTTCATTGCAAATGTCAGCATTCCCCACACCGCCACTTAAATGTTCTTCCGTGGACTACCTACAGTTTTCTAACAGAAAATATAGTTAGACAACAAATTCAAATTTTACAGCTTAAATGCTTATGAAATAATGTTTTAAAACAAAAACATCTGCAATGTACACATATCCTATTTAATTATATGGTCTTACCAGGCTAAAGTTATACATCTTTAAGAGGAAAGTCATGACATAAAAATGGAAAATATTGATTACTTTATCAACACAAAAAGATCTCCTAAATTATCCAGCATAGATTAAATATCAAATCAATAGCAACATTTTAAATGATACTTGTGTACTGGTTAAATGAAGAATATTTTACTTGAAATTAATTGACTTTGAAAAAGTTGCTACAAACCTATTTTAAAGTACAGAAATAAAAGAGAATTGAAATCTACTTCAGTACTTCTACTTATGATCCAGTATGCAATGGAATAAAATATAACATGTTAGTTTTGACTACCTATAAGGCAGGGGAAAACTTATTATAAATATCACATCTCTAAGTTGAAATAAACTTAAAGGTCATCTAACTCAATCTAAATTTTAGTAAAAAGGGATCGTATTGTGAAACTACAATATGGCGAAACAAGAAAAAAAAAACAAAGAAAAAATCTAATGTATTAATTAATAAACATTTGGGGGTGGTATTGGGGAGGGGATAAGGTTCAAGATTATAATGACAGGAATCATATAAAAGCTCAATTTATATTATGTTCTACCAATCCCTCCTTGAGCCAGATTTATTCAACCAGAAACCCTTGAAGTTTGGAAATAGCCAGATGCTCACACCAATTATTTCTCTTGAATCTAGAAAGAACAATCTTATGTATACAGAAAGCACTTCAAAATTATAAATGATGGCCCACAGAATAAGTGTACATGTGTATAATTTCAGTGGAAATTATTACACACTATTATTACTATTATCTAAAAACAATACATAGTATCAATTAAAGGGTATTCCCCTTATTATTAAATTAGAATTACAATTGCTTTAAAAATTAAGGTGATTCTTACTTCTGGCAAATGATAAAACATAAAATTGTTACAGGGCAAGAAGCCAATTAGGCATATACTTTCAGTAAAGGTCCTTAATTCCAGTGACAGACATCTGGTCATCATTTTCCAAGAACACATTCATGAAGGTTTTTCTAACTAATGTCAGTCTCATTTCAATGAATATTTTGCTATTATATACCCACTATTCTAGGCTTATGAAACTAATACTTCAGATGTTAGGTTATTAGTATTTTATAGGCCTGATCATTTTAAAAGATTACAGAGTTTTATATAAACTCAAACTTCAGTGAGCTGAAGAGAATAAAGAAAAAAAAGAAAAGAAGCACATGAATTTACTCAATAAGTTACTAAGCATACTGATAAACTGAAATTAGCAACTAATATTTCCAGAACCCAGCACCTAACTGGCCCAAGAATAATAAAAAATTTCCTTCAAAAAAAGTAATGTCCCAGGGAACCTGGGTGGCTCAGTCAGTTAAGCACCTGCCGTCATCTCAGGTTATGATCCCAGGTCCTGGGATCAGGTCTCACATTGGGCTCCCTGCTCAGCGGGGAGTCTGCTTCTCCCGCCACCTACCCATGCCCAACCTGTGCTCACTCTCTTTCTTTCCCAAAAATAAATTTTAAAAATCTTAAAAAAAAAAAAAAAGTTTCCCAGATTAAACTCAAAATAACTAAATGATACTTGGTTCAGGCAACCCACCCACTTGGTTCAGATCACAGGGCCATTCGGCCTTCTCAATCAATACAGACAATTCCTGGGTTGGACCAAGAGAGGATTAAATTTCCACCATTCAAATCTGCAGCAAATCTCTATTACTACCATAGTTCCTCCTCACACTGTCATATTTCTGACCTTGAGAAAGGTGCTATCTCATCTTCATATTTTACTTTTTATTCTATTTCTAACATCTTCCTACAGGACTACCTCTGTTGATAATTCTCAGGCAACAATTCTCACTTCTGTTGAACTGATCCATTTTCTCCTAGCCTTCAAAAACTATTTACTTTCAAATGTTTCTATCTGACCAAGCTTTAAATTGGACTATTAACCCTATCACCAACTGCAGACCCTCCATCACAATCTGTGATGGCCAGTTTACTATGCTAAATTTTATAAAGTATCTTCCAATAGTTGAAGTCATAATTGAGTATAATTAGAAGATACATACTTTATGAAACATTTAAGGAAGGGAGAAAAGAATTATGAATAGTAAAACTATGTTCAATCCCAACCAAAAAACTGTATCTACTCATTTAAAGTAATGTAAATTATCCCAAAGCCCACACCATATAGCCCACTTTCAAAGCCTCTCACAAGTCAATGAAGTTTGGGTTTTTACAGGGAAAATGTAACTATAATTGATATAAAAGAATATTAGCATAATAACAATGTTTAAAAATTAAGGTTACAACTCATGAACAGTATACCCCATAATTAGCCTACAATTACTACTATTATCAAGGCATATTAACTCAAGTTCCAAATAATTTTTTATAACACTGAAAAAAAGGTGTTTTTTTTTTCCCTGTGGACAAATAAAATCAACTAAAAAAAAAATCCATTTCAGAAAATTCATTTCATGATTACAGATAGATTATGTGTTCCTGGTAAGAACATGTGACTATAAAATGAAAAGAAATACTTGGGTTTTTAAATGCTCCCTGTAAATGCATTCTGAGCAAATAAATTTTTAAGACTTTAGGTGAAAGACTAGAAAAGTGTCAAACTAAGTTTGGGGAATACCGCCTATCATCTCAAAGCTATTTTACACACAACCTTAATTGTAAGGACTTGAGAAATTTGTTGAAGATATACCCTTGGAACCTTTATTATTCAACTAGTTGAATTACAGTCATTTGCTAAAACCACTAATTCCCTACAGCATACCATGAACTTATTAAGATTGTCGTTTTAATTCTTACAGCAAAGATAGCTCAAATACAACCTGTACGGTTTAAAAAAATTTTGTTTTTAAGTCTACTCTGATTTCCATACACATTCTAGAAAATACTTACTGAATTTTTCAGACCACTTCAGAGTAATATAAAGCCAATATAAGTGTTGTTATATTGTGTTGCACTGGGCTTAAAAATCACTAACCATAAAAATTTCCCTTACCAATTTCATAATGCCTTTCAAAAAGCAACAACAAATACAATACTTTCATCTCTGGCCAAGAGAAGCAACAGGGACTGTATTTACCCAGCTACCTGAAACAAACAAAAGCAAATAAAATATATTAAACAGTTCTTAGGACAGTGGACATCAGGAAATAAAAGGCATTGATGCTGAAGAGACAGGAAACAAACAAGATGAGCCCTATGGCTATTTTGACCTACTGCCCAGAGACAGATTCAAGGCTGAGGCACAGAAAGGAGAATACAGGTAGCTCTCAGTTAACTTCCTCAGTTAGGAAGGAACTGAAAGTCAAGTCTGAAAGCCAAGTAACCAAAGCAGCTAAAATCACAGGACAGAGAAGTTGAGATTAGAGAATTACATGGAGAGAAACCCAGAAGCCTACAGACGGTCCCCTTGCATAGTCAGCTGAATATTGACCAAAACTTGCATAAAAGGAGATCACCTGAGGCTGGAAAGAAGCTCTACCCATAAGGATAATGAAAACAGTATTCAGCACTCACAAAGAGACCAAGATAGTGCCTATTTCACCAGCCAGATTGTAAAACTTAATTCATAACACACTGGGTGAGGTATAGGATTTTGCTGAGTGCTCCTCTGTTACTGCCTAATAAATCTTACAATCAAGACCCCAGAGGATTAAGAATGCTTACATTCCAAAAATAAAGCTCAATGACACTGACAGGAATACAAAAATATACAGCATCCAAAAACATAAAATTTCAATTTGTGAATCCTCTCAAATGTTACCAGGCATGCCAAAAAGCAGAAAAGTACATTCTATAATGAGAAATTAATCAATCAAAACTGACACAGAGCTGACCGAGATGGTGAAATTAACAGAGTACATTTGACTGAATTCAATATATTCAAAATGTAAGGCATGAAAGATATAAAAAGGATCCAAACTGTACTACCAGAGATAAAAATTATAATATCTGAGATGAAAAACATAATGGTTGGGATTAATAGAAGATGAGACATACAGCAGAAAAGATGAGTGAACTTAAAGACATGCCAATAAAAACTGTTGTGAAAATCCATGAGCTGTGGGACAACTTTAAGTGGTCCAATAAATGTGTAATTACAGAAAAAAAAAATATTTGAAGAAATAAATGGCTGAATTTCTCCAAATTTGGTAAAATTATTTATGCACAGATCTAAGAAATGTAACAAATCCAAAATACAAGAAACAAGAAGAAAATTACACCAAAGCACAGTATAATCAAATTTCTCAAAACTGGTATTAGAAAATCTTAAAAAGAGCAAGGTAAAAAGAAAGGCACACTTCATACACAGTAACAAAGACACGATTACAGCAGATTCCAACTGGATATAACGCCAGGAAGAGATAACACAGTGACATATTTAGAGTACAGATATGTTACAGATAATCACTCTAGAATATGCGTTTAACTTATACACAGATTATACTAAGTCCCCAAATCTCTATACTCCAAATTCCGAATCAGGAAATTTTATGATTCTAACATGAAATTCACCATTAAAAAAAATTTTTTCACCTTTGTTTCCATTCATCCTCAAACCCATTTTTTTTTTAGATTTTTTCTTTAAGTTATTTGACAGACAGAGATCACAAGTAGGCAGAGAGGCAGGCAGAGAGAGAGGGGGAAGCAGGCTCCCCGCTGAGCAGAGATATGGGGCTCAATCCCAGGACCCCGGGATCATGACCTGAGCCGAAGGCAGAGGCTTAACCCACTGAGCCACCCAGGCGCCCCATCCTCAAATCCATTTTTAACATGTAACTCAATAAACATACATCAATTCTGATTCTCAAGTAAATACCATTAGCACAAAAACAGCACGTCAACACTCTTACAATTCAAGAACAGCATATCACAAAAACATCAAAGTGTGACCTCAGATACCAACATAACCTTTACAGCTTCAATTTCTTGGTTTGTTCTAACCTCAGTGCATCAAAGAATTCAAAATTTTAAAAATGCTTTGATTTTCTCAAATTTAAAAAGTGTTTATTTAAATAAGGGTAACTGGATTCAGAGCATAAATTTAAAATAAAAGTAAATTTAAAATAAAAAGTAGGGGAGAAAAGACATACATTTATAAACATCTCATTTATAACATTTATAAAACATCTCATAACTTAGTATTACTAGTACATGCCAAACTTAGTAATACTGAATAATAAAAAGAATATTAATATTGGCTGTAATGATCAGAGACAATGAAGTAGGTTACTGCTTTCCCTAGGTCTTCAGAATTGGTAACATTTTGATTGATGGAGAAGAAAATAAGAGATAGCCGTAATTAAAAGCAAGAAGAAAAAAAGGAAAGTTGTGACTAAGCAATGATAAACAGTACTGCAAAGAGCATAAAGAATAAAAGGATTAAAAGAATCTCAGATTTAGAAAGGAGAAAACCAACAACTACCAGAGTAATTTCAATATAATGGGGAAAATTTAAAAAAGACCGTAAGAAATTACAAAAGTTTGGATAGCTGAGATTGGGGAACAAAAATCTGGCCGTTTGAATTGTAACTATATTACTGAACCAATCTATAGGAAGGACAGGTGGCAAATCCTAACCCAAACAGTTTTCCTTTTAAACAAAATTTTAAAACAACAATGAAACTCATAAAGCAGATGATACTATATATGTAAATATTAATGACTTATTTAAATATCACTACATTATAATGCTCTGACCATGCTATTGGCATGAGAAAATGTACTTTATACAGACCTAAAAGGGAAAACTGACAGTAATACATTAAGAGTTGAAAACTTTAACGCTGCATTTACATCAATGGGTACATCATCCAGACTAAAAAAAAAAAATTAGTAAGGGAACAGTGGCTCTGAATGACATATTAGATGAGATGGACCTATAAAATACATACAGAATGCTCCAACCAAAAGCAGCATAACACAAATTCTTTTCAACTGTACATGGAACACTCTCCAGAACAGATCACATGTTAGACCACAAAACCACTCTAATAAATTCAAGAAAACTGAAATCACATCATGCATCTTTTCTGACATTATGAAATTAGAAATCAATTAAAAAGTCTGAAAAAATATAAACACATAGAGGTTTAATATGCTACTAAACAGTAAAATGGGTCAACCAAGAATCCAAAGAGATAATTAAAAACACATGGGCAGAAGTGAACATGAAAATAAAAACAAAATAAGCCAAAATCTTTGGGATGCAGTTAAAGCAGTTTGAAGATCAAACTTAATAGCAATACAGACCTACTTCAAGAAACAGGAAAAATCTCCAACAACCTAACTATACACCTAAATGAGCTAGAAAAGGGATAACAAATAAAGCAAAAAGTCAGTATAAGGAAGGAAATAATAAAGATTAAAGCAGAAATATATGAAATAAAGACTAAAAAAAGCAATAGAACAAATCAGTGAAATGAGGAGGTGGTCTTTAAATAGATAATGAATCATGCTAAAGGTGTATCAGTTTATTTAAGAAAAAAATGGGAGAGAACACAAAACCAGAAATGAAGGAGGGGAAATAACAACTAACAGGACAGAAATACAAAGGATTATAAAGGGAACACTATAAAAAAGTATATGCCAACAAACTGGATAACCTAGATGAAATGGATAAATTCCTAGAAACATTAAGATCTTCCTAAACTTCATCAAAAAGAAATAGAAAATTTGAACAGACATGTACTGACAATGAAATTGAATCAATAATCAAACAACTCCCAACAAACAAAAGTCCATGGTCACATGGTTTTACAGGCAAATTTTATCCAATATTTTTTAAAAAGTTAATTCTTATTCTTCTCAAACTATTCCAAAAAAATAGAAGGAAAACATCTAAATTCATTTTACAAGGCCAGCATCACCCGGACACCAAAACCAGATAAAGATACTACAAACCAGTATCTCAGATGAAGGCAGATACAATATCTTCAACAAAATATTAGCAAACCAAATCCAACAATACATTAAAAAAAATCTTTCACCATCATCAACTGGGGTTCAATCCAGGGATGCAAAGGTGGTTCAATATCCACAGATCAATCAATGTGATACATCACCTTAACAGAGAAAGGATGGAAAACTTATGATCACGATCATTTCAAGAGATGCAAAAAAAGCACTTAACAAAATACAATATCCATTCATGATAAAAACTCTCAGCAAGGTAGATTTAAAGAGAATTATATTTCAACATAATAAAGTCCATATATGAAAAACCCACAGCTAGTATCATATTCGGTGGTGCAAAACAGAGAGCTTTTCCCTTAAGATGAGAAATAAGACAAGGATGTCCACTCTTATCACTTTTATTCAACATTGTATTGGTGGTACCAACTGCAGTGATCAGACAAAAAAAGGAAATAGAAGTCATCTCAATTGGAAAAGAAAAACTGCCATTGTAGATGACAAGATCATTTTTATTAAAAAAAAAAAAAAAAACCTAAAAACTCCACCAAAAAACTACTAGAACTGATAAATGAATTCAGCAAGGTGGCCTATACAGAAATATGCTGCATTTCTATAAAATAATAATGAAGTAGGAGAAAGAGAAATTAAGAATCCCACTTACACTTTGATGTAAAAGATTAAATACCTAAGAATAAACTTTAACCAAGAAGCTGAAAGGCAGGTACTCTGAAAACCATAAAACACTGATGAAAGAAGTTGAAGACTACATAAACAAATGGAAAGATATACCATGCTCATGGACTGGAAGAATGAATATCATCAATACATGCACACTAGCCAAAGCAATCTACAGATTCAATGCAAGTTCACAGAACTAGAACAAATAATCCCAAAATTTATATGGAACCAAAAAAGACCCCAATACTCAAAGCAATCTTGAGAAATAAGAACCCAGAATTTAAGATATACTACAAAGCTGTAGTAATCAAAACTGGAACTAACCAAAAATAGACACAAAGATCAATGAAAGACAAGAGAGAGCATACAAATAAATCCACACTTATATGGTAAATTAATCTACGATAAAGCAGACAAAAATGTACAATGGGGAAAAGAACTTTCTCTTCAACAAACGGTGCTGGGAAAATTGGACTGCTACGTGCCAAAGAATGAATTTCTTACACTACACACAAAAACAAACATAAAATTTAAGACTGAAGATCTAAACATGATATCTGAAACCATAAAACTAGAAGAAAACACAAGCAGTAATCTCCATGACATAAGCCACATAAACATTTTTCTAGATAGGTTTCCTAAGGTAAGGAAAACAAAAGCAAAAATAAACTACCAAAACTACATCAAAACAAAAAGTTTTGGCACAGCAAAGGAAACCATCAACAAACAAACCAAAAAACAAAGGTAACCTACTGTATAAGACAAAATATTTGCCAATGGTATTCTGATAGTTAATATCCAAAATATATTAAAAAATGTATACAACTAACATCAATTGAACAAATATTCTTATTAAAAGTGGGCAGAAGACCCGAATAGACATATTACCAAAGAAGATATACGAATGGCCAATAGTTGAAAAGTTGTTCAACATCACTAATCATTTGGGAAATGCAATTCAAAACCACAACGAGATATCACCTAACACCTGTCAGAATGGCTAGAATCAAAAAGAAAGTAATAAACATCGGTAAGGATATGAAAAACAAAAGAAAACCCTGTGCACTATTGGTGGAAATATAAACTGGTGCAGCCATTATGGAAAACAGTATGGAGGTTTCTCCAAAAATTAAAAATAGAAATACCACATGATCCAGTAATTCTACTACTGGGTATTTACAACCAAAACGTCCATCAGTAGATGAATAGATAAAGAAGATGTGGTGTGTGTGTATGTGTGTGTACTTATAAATATATGAATATTACTCAACCATAAAAAAGAATGAGATCTTGCCGTTTGCAACAATGTGGATGGAACTAGAGGGTACAATGCTAAGTGAAATAAGTCATACACAAAGACAAGTACTACGTGACTTCATTCATATATGGAATTTAAGGAAGAAAATGAATAAAGAGAAAAAGAAACAAATCAAACAAGAAACAGAATGTTAAATACAGAGAACAAACAGGCGGTTGCCAGAGGGGAGGTGGTGGGGAATGGTTGAAATAGATAAAGGGGATTAAGAGGTACAAACCTTCCCTTACAAAATAAAGAAGTCACAGAGATAAAATGTAGAGCAGTGGGAATACAGTCAGTATGATTTTAAAACTGCTGATGGTGACAGATAATGACTACACTTATCATCCTGAGCACTAAATAATGTAGGGGATTGTCACATCATGTTGTATACCCAAAACTAACACCTCAAAAAAAAATTTTAATACACTGAAACAGACAAAAGTAGTATTAAAAAATCCATTCTTATGCTTCATGGTTGAAAAGACTGGAACATTTTAGTAAAGTTGAGGCTCACATAAATAATAAAAAAAAACTTTTCTAAATAAAAGTATAAGAAATAGTTGAGACCAAAAGCTAATACATCAATTAATTGAGAGGTAACAAAATAAAAATAGTGACAAATGTCTGAGTGGAAAACAGCAAAGTTTGAAGGCATACACCAAAGAAGTCTCTGGTGAAACTAAAATTGGTTGTAAATATTACCTACCTTTTAAAAGTTAAAACTAAATAAGAACATAATTATCTCCTTACCACACCTACCAAAATAATGGTTTATACCATTATGAAATGGTATCAAGAAAAAGCTATAAATTTCTGGTCCATCTACTTAATTTTGGTGAGTAATTCCAGAGAATTTCAGAGAAGAAAAATGACTTTCAAAAAGACTGAGAGTCAATTAATGGCACAGCTGTTTTTCAAGCTCAGCTTGGTATACAAAATTCAAGGTTCTGTGTGGCTTCTATCACTGCCATCATAAAGTAAATTCTTCATTAAACAAAACCAAAGTTTATTAAAAATATGCAGTTCCAGTTATCTCAGAATACACATGCAATCATTCATAGAGGGCAAAATTTACTACTCTATTTAATTTGTTTTTACCAGGATTAAACATTAGTAATGGTGAAGGGAATTTCCCAACTTCTTTGAGTGGATCAATAATTTAAGATTTATCTCCTAAGATGTATCTTCACAAAGGATAAACCTACAGAAGAAAATACAAGTAGTTTGGAAGTGATAAGGGTATGTAACTCTTTATACTCAATCTACTGCCAAAATATATACAGAAATCAGTTACATAAGGTCAAGGAGTAGAGGTCCACAGAAGAGTGAGTATGGAAATAATTATCATGTGAGTATCACAACAGTTGAAGAAACAAAATATTAAAACCTAAAGAAAACAAAGACATGAAAGATAAAGCAAAATTACACTATTAGGGTCAAGAAAAATTTAAAAAAAAAAGAAAAATTACTAACTAGAGTAGAAATGTAGCTGCTTCTTCTATACCATCTAATACACATGAATACATATATGAGTGACTCCTGAAAAACACGGGTTTGAAGTACACAGATCCACTTATACATGGATTTTTTTTTATAAATACAGTATAGTACTATAAACATACTTCTCTTATAACACTTCCTTTTCTTGAGTTTACTTTATTGTAAAAATAAAGTATACAATATGTACAACATACAAAATTATGTAGTAATCAACTGTTTATGTTACCCATAAGATTTCTGGTCAACAGTAGGCTACAATTAATTAAGTTTAGGGGAGGTTAAAAGTTATACATAGATTTTCAACTGTACAAAGGGTCAGTGCTCCTAAAGCTGGCATTGTTCAAGGCTCAACTATACTAAACTAGTAATTACATAACAAAATTCTCAAGATTTAGAAAAGCAAATTTATAAGAACTTGGGTATACATAATTAAATATTTTGGGATAAATTGAACGAAAATCTAGGATGACTAATCTTAAAATTGAAATATCCATAAATGTCATCCATCTATTTTATTATGATATAATATGTGGCTGCCTAAATCTAAACCAGAGACTTTAAAAAGAGAATTTATTAATAGAGTTGAGTCTAATTCAAAACTTAAATACTTATTAGGAATTAGAGATACATTAATGAAGCAAAATTTATCCCATCAAAACGAGCAAGTTTACCTTAAAGAGAACTTACATTTACCAATTTTTTGCTATACTACCCTTATTTGAGACCATGAGATCTTATATTCATTTGCTCCTACATGGAAGTAGTTTCTCCCCCACCCCCCTCAACCTTTCAAAAATCCGAATGTCATGTCTTATCTCTATCCTGAACTCCTAGTGGGACACTGATTTATTACTTACAATGCCCAAGGCTGTTTACTGATTTCTAAGGTGATGATGATGATGGTTAGTAACCTACCAAGAAGCAAATTCTCAAGTCTGTTTTTTTTTTCATCTTTTTTCCAGCAATAAAGGTGTTTCTAAAACTTTCTTACTGTCCCGTTCCAATTTCATTCAGTTTTGAAACTTTCAATTTAAACTTACACATATTGTCCAAGTCATCTAAGGGTGCAAAGCTTGGTGCTATACATAAAATTGTAATATGATCTGGACAACTGGGTGGCTCAGATGGTTAAGTATCTGCCTTCAGCTCAGGTCATGATCTCCAGGTCCTAGGATCAAACCCCACATTAGGCTCCTAGCTCAGCAGGGAGCCTGCTTTTCCTTCTCCCTCTGCCTCTTCCTCTCCCCCTGCCTGTGCTGTCTCTTTCTCTCTCTCATAAATAAATAAAATCTTTTAAAAATTTTTTAATATGCTATAACAAATATGGGATATAATCACATGAGCTTAGTGATCCGGCACGATACTTACGAATCCCAGTAGGGCAGCAGGCTTATTTCTACCTCACAGTAAATTTAATGTTAATTTAAATTTTAATTTTTAACTACCTACTAATGACCTTATGTTAGATTAACTCTGCCCCATCCTACACTTCTCCTTTCCAAACTTCATCCTTATATTTTGTTACCTTCAAAAACAAAACTGCCAGTTATTTTACCAGCAAAAATGGGTTTATTTGGAAATGGCAGAGAACTGCAATTAAAGACAAGCAAACTAAGGCAAAACTATAAGCAGGTCCAAAAAGGGCGAGGACTAAAGAAAGGAGGAAGTTGGAGGAGGCTGTTTTGAAACAAAGTCCATTGGAGACAGAGAATGTCAGGACAATTTGGTATTAAAAAACAAACAAACAAACAAACAAAAAAACAGTATTTTTCGAAGTGTAATTCCCCCAACCAGCAGTAGGTCCCAAACTTTATCACACTTCAGAATTACTCAGAGGGCTCACTTTTTTAAATTAAGAGTTTTAAAGCCAGTAGATCAGTATGGCCCAAAAATTTTCATTCTAACAAGCTCCTGCTCACAAGACCACACTGAGAAGCACAATATTCAACTGTTGTTGGTATCCATCAAATGTCTATTGACTCTGCTCCACAGCTAACCTCTCTAGGTCAGCACTGGCCTCACAGCAATAGATGTGTTTGGCCCTGAACAGCCCTGAACAATGAATAATATTTGCTACACAGATGACTTGCCTCCTACACTTCATGGAGAAAAGTGAAGCCATGTTATTTGTTACATAAACCCTTCAACTTCTCACCCCTAAATTATTTACAGCTACACTAATTACTCTAGACCTCTTGATCCAAAGGTATGATTCCCACAAGAGACACAAATCATTCTAAGACCTTGATTAATCATTTAGCCTTCTACTAATCCACCTTCAACCTTCATCATGTATTACTGGCTTCTACTGATGTTCTTCCTGTGGATAAGTTCTAGCCTCTCCCATAAAAACCAAAACACTTGTCATTTGAGCTCATATTTACTTCTAGTTAACTGTGTTCTTCCCCACCTCCTGCTCTTCAAAAAGTAATCTGTCCAGTTGCTTCTACCTTGAATTCACTCCTTAACCTACAAAACTCAATCCTCTGTACTTAACCACTGTTCTTGACAAACTAAAAATGACTTGGCAAATCTAACGGATACTTTTCTGGCTTTCCTTTATTTGCACATGGTATTTGGCACATCAATCACTCCCTCCGTTTCCTCCGTTTTTCCTAGTTTCTACACACCACCCTCTCTCCTAGTTTCCTCATTCCACCCTTACTAATTTTTCATGGGATTCTTCACTGTATTTTCCCCCAAAATTGATTTTTTTTCTGGCCAACTAGTCTCCTCATTCTATATGAATTTCCTGGGTGATCTCATCTACATTCATGGCTTTATCAGCGTATACATTTATAACAGCAATTGTGGATTCCAAGTCTATACCTATCTCCTGAACCTTAAATGAAACTGCCAATGACTTACTATACCATGTGTCTAAAGATGAATTCATGTGTACCCTAACATAATTCCCACATTTGTATTCCTAATGCCAGTGAATATACAGTTACCTAAGCCAGAAACATACAATCCATTCTACAGTCTCCATTCTCTTCCATTCCTATACCCTAGCAGCCATTCCATCTCCTAAAACATTTGACTCCATCCCCTTCTCTCCTTTCACCATAACAAGCAAGCTAAGGCAAAACTATAAGCAAGTCCAACAAAGGAGAGGAATAAAGGGAAGAGGCTTCATTATCTCTCCCATATTAGTACTTTCATAGCCTTGACTGGTCTTTATTCTAAGAGTGTTATATTTAAAAAACGCCTCCAACCTCAAATCTCTTCCATACTATTGTGAGTTATCTTTTCTAAACACAGATATGTAGTGTCTCACAAGTCTGTGTATTATCTTTCAATGTCTTCACATATCCTACAATGTAAATTTCAAACACTCGATGTATTAGCATTTCACACCCTTCAAGTCTTGGCTTCCATTTTTGCCTGTCCATCCTCACCTCACTAATCCCAACAGAACCTTGCACATGCAAAAGGCCTCACTATTCGAAATCCCCAGAACGCATACTTCCAGATTGTTGTACCTTTAGGGAATGCTGTTCTCACCAGCTGAGATTCTCCTTTCTCCTCCTTCACCACTACCACCCACCTATCCACCCATTTCAGATCCAAACAAAAGCCTCCACTAAGATGTCAAACTCCTCATTAGTCAAAACTAAATTCAAATGTCTAATTCTGAAGCCTTTCCACAATTCTTACCATGCAGCGACACAGACTTATTCTTATCAGGTCATAAAGCAAATCTGCCTAGCACTTACCATAATATTGTTATTAGTATTTATATAGGTCTCTCTCACTAAACAATCTCTGAATAGGATATGCTTTCCTTGTCTTTAGATTTCCCCCTAAACCTGTAAATTCCTCCAATTATGCTAGAATACATTTAATGAATGAGCAATACACAGAAGTATTATAAGACAAATTTATAAGTGGAACCTTCTTCCACTTTTACAATACAAAAACAAATACATTATCCTCCTTGATCAGTTTGCCTTTAATTAAACCTTCCGATTAACAATTTGATAACTACTCGCTAACATATCAAAACTTTTGTCCCCCAAATTAATGATAATGCGTATGAGGTTCACAATTGTTAATATGTTAAAGAAAATTAAATGTTTAACATCAACTACACATCTAAATAGTTTTAATTCCCACAGAAATATTAAACAGTTGGCCAATGTGTTTGATCACACTATCCATAAGTAGCTGTTTTTAAGAGCATTTTCTTGCAAACTACCGCCCCATTAATAGGAAGGGCAACCTACTTATACCACCTGTCATGAAATTTGATTAAGCACATCCGCCTACTAAGATCATATTCCCCTTTCTTCTTCCCATTCCTGATTTTTCCTTCCTAAAAATGTATTCTGATCATTTAAGAGAAGTCTCTTCTCAAATAAGAGGGGGTTTTTGGCTTAGAATATAGAAATGGCTCATGCTTCTTATAATGTACCTTTTTAAGAGTTGTCCAACAACAAAAAAAAAAAATTCTTTTAAAAAATAATTCATCACCAACTGCATATGCATAAAAACAGGCCTGAACATGAAGTACCCAAATCAGTGGAAGTATACATTAGATACTTTGGGAAGATAATACCAAAGTCACTCATCCAAGATCCTTCAGTATTCCTCTCTTTTTAAGTAAGGAGTTCGAGATTATGTTCAGGCCTTTGAAATTGGATTCATTTTCTCTTTTTTATTACCAGAGTCTATATACTGAATGCTTGTGCCCCCAAAATGCATATGCTTAAAACCTAATGCCCATTGTAAAGGTATTAGGAGTTGTGGCCTTTAGGAAGTGATTAGGTCATGAGGGCTCTGTCCTCATGAGTGGGACCTGTGTCCTTATAAAAGAGGCCTGAGAAAGCTCCCACCCTTTCCAAATTGTAAAGCTAACGACAAGAAGCTACCTATGAAGGAGGAAGAGAGCCCTCACAGAGACACAGAATTTGCCAGCACCATGATCTTGGACTTTCTGGCCCCCTGAACTGTAAGAAATAAACTTCTGTTGTTTATAAGCCAAAAAAAAAAAAAAAAATTCATCACCATTTCCCTTCACAAAAGGATATAACTGGCATTGGAGTAGATGTAATTTTATTAAACCTCCCACACAATATGGCATGTACAATATCCTGACAATTGATCACCATAGGTCAATACTTAAAATTAGCTTGCTGGGGCGCCTGGGTGGCTCAGTGGGTTAAAGCCTCTGCCTTCGGCTCGGGTCATGATCCCAGGGTCCTGGGATGGAGCCCCGCATCGGGCTCTCTGCTCAGCGGGGAGCCTGCTTCCTCCTCTCTCTCTGCCTGCCTCTCTGACTACTTGTGATCTGTCTGTCAAATAAATAAATAAAATCTTTAAAAAAAAAAAATTAGCTTGCTAACTCAACAGGCAGATATCATTTCAAAATGGTGATAATATTTCAAAAATTCTTCTTATAGTAAGTGCATATATTTACTCACGTAATAACTATCCACTGAACCGAATTTTGCCCTCTGGAGCTACAAAAAGGACATCTTAAACATAGAAGATACGTTGTCAATATTTAAAGGGAACAATAATGAGACTTTATCTTTCATTTTCTAAGTTAAACTTGCCAAATTATTTCCAATATTCCCAAGTAATGTGGTTTTCACTCTATACCATCTCTGTCAATCTTCTCTGCACTGGCTAGAGTTTTCAAATCTAAAGGGTGTTTTACTTACTCTTCATTGTATTAAAAAGTGACTATGTTGAAACAAAAAACAACATAACTTAGAAAAGAATCCCTGAAGTACCAAATCCTATAATTGCTGTGATTAAATATTAAATGTTTAATGGACTACAATTAGAAAGATCAGAGCACTAAGTTTATTTTGTAAAGTGCTTAAAAACAGTATCACATAGTAGTCTACTTAAGTGTGACAATTAACGGATCCATTGTTCATTATCTTTGTAGTGGTAAAGAATTTTATCTGAAGTATGTATGTATAATCAATGTAAGAACAGCCTAATTACTACTGGATGTTTTTTAAATTCCAGTATAGTTAACATACAATGTTATGTTAGTTTCAGGTATACGATTCAACAATTCTATACATTACTCACTGCCTATTTTACTATGGGATTTTGAAAAACATGTTCACTTTCTTAAATGTCAAATTGCTAAACAATGAAGTTTAAAAATTTGCTAAAAACTATGGGGCACTATGTCTAATCTTCATTTATAGCCCAAATTAGGATCACAATCAAGATCAGAATCAAGAGATGCTATAGAGAAATTCTAAACATCTTCAAAAAACAAAAAATTTCCTCTTCCAAATTCCAGGATCAGGAGGAATGTAAGGCAACTAGCAGCAAAAGAGAAACCACATCAGCAAAAGCTCCTCCTTCTATCAGGAATGTCCATTGCTGTTAACCTATTCAACTGGCATTACTTAATGCTTCCCAACTGTCAAGTCAGAAAACACATTTTAGAGATGTAAGGAAACACATTATAGGTTGTATCTAATACAGCAATGTAGTCAGATTTTCTCATTCACAACTGTTTCCAACTGGTGTTTATCATAATCTTTTGGGAGGGGGATAATATTTAAAATTATTTTATTATAATAACACTTAACATGAGACCTACCTACTTAAAATTTCAATTATACAGTAATTTTTGTTGACTACAGGTACAATGTTGCACAGCAGATCCTTAGATCTATTCATGTTACTTACCTGAAATATTTTGCCCATTGCTTAGTATTCTCCATCTTTCCCCTCCCTCCAGACCTGGCAGCTACTATTTCACTCTTTGATTCTATGAATTTGACTCTTTTAGATGCCTCATCATCATAAGTGGAATATCTGTCTTTCAGTGACTGGCATCTAACTTAGTATAATGTCCTCAAGGTTGATCCATGTCACACATTCCCCCTTTTTTCAAGGCTGAATGTTTATACCACATTTTCTTTATCCAATCATTTGTCAGTAGGTATTTAAGTTTTTTCTACATGTTAGCTGTTGTGAAAAGTGCTGTAATGAACATGGGGGTGCATATATTTTTTCAAGATTCTGATTTCAATTCCTTTGATAAAAACCCAAAAATGGGATTGCCAGATCATATGGTAGTTATATTATTAATTTTTGGAGGAACCTCCATACAGTTCCCAAAGTAGCTACACCATTTTGTATTCTCCTTAACATTGTGCATTTCTATACACTAACAATAAACCATCTTTAAAAAGAAAATTGGGAAAACAGTCCCATTTATAATAACACCAGAAGAGCAAAATAGTTGGGAATAAATCTAATGAAGGGAGTGAAAGACATGTATACTAAAAACTACAAAATACTAATGAAAGATATTGAAGACACACCAAAAAATGGAAAGACATCTCATTTTCAAGTACTGAAAGATTTAACTTTGTTAAAAATGTCCAAACTATCCAAAGTGATCTACAGATTCAATGTAACCTCTATCAAAATTCATTTCACTTTAACAGAAAAAGTAATTCTACAACTCATTCAGAAACACGGAAGACCACAAATAACAAAATCAATCCAGAGAAAGAATAATCCTAATCACCTTTCAAATATTATTACATTTATTTCAAAAACAGAAAAACCTTAGCTTCAACATGTCAACTATGTATGCCTTAAACTAAAAAAAAAAATATGCATTTGTTGTTTTTTTAGATTCCACATGAATTAAATTATATAGTATTTGTCCTTTTCAGTCTGACTTACTTCATTTAGCATACAGAGAACTGATGGTTGCCAAAAGGAAGGGCATAAGGAGAAGAGCAAAATGGGTTAAGCAGAGTGGAAGACACAGGTCTCCAGTTATGGAATGAATAAGCCATGAGAATAAAAGGCACAGCATAACGAACACTATCAGTGATACTGTAATAGCATTATATGGTGTCAGATGGTAGCTACACTTGATGAACATTACATAATATATAAATTTGTGGCATCACTAAGCTGTACACCTGAAACTAATGTAATATTGTGTAAATTATACTGAAACAAAAAAAATATTCAAAAAAGGAGCAAACTTAAGAGTACAGATTATAGGTGTTTCCCATTTTAAAAGAATTTTAATATTGTTATGTCACTTATCAGTAAACCGTTAAAACGATTTTAATACGTACTACCAATTTTATTTCGGCCATTTTAGTGGGGGCAGCACAGCTACCACATACACATGTTCTTAACACAAGAAATGACTTCCCAGATCTTGGAGAAAACTCCCCTCGGAGGTAAAGATATACATGGAATAGTGAGAGAAGGCGGCACATCCATCTAGACTCAGATCAACCCTGCTCTTCAGTGGAAAGAAAAATTTCACAGCTCTATGACCCACACCCTCACCAGTTTGGTTTCAGTCTATGCCACCCTATCACAAAATTGAATTTTAATACTATGTTAATAGCTTAGAAGCCACGGAATTACAGAATAAGTAGAACCTAAGAGTAAAAAACAAACAAAAAAACAAGGCCAGATTCATTGCAAATGGATTTATGGCATTAAGTCACTTAGCCTCCCAAGTGTTAATTTCATCATTAGTCAGATCCATTAAGTATCTATTAGATGTTTTCTAGAGTCAGGATTTCTAGAACAGCTGTGACAGGAGCCTGCAGACCTTTTTCCTCAGCCAAACAGAATGAAACTGGTGAAAATTATCAAAAGCAATTATTAAATCATAAAATTAGAGACTCTGACTCTGGAAACTGACCTAAGGGCATGTAAAGAATTGAGAAGCATTTATTTGAGATAGCCTACTGAATCTTAGAACAGCAGGAGTGTGTGGCCTTTGAGCCAGAAATTCCTCCCATTCCCCATCCCAGCTACCTGTTGGAGATGCTCTGTTCTGGATAAATGAGTCTGAGAAAGAAGAGAAGGAGGCTTCCTTTCCTTATCAACCACTGTTCATAAGGCATAGGGTGAAGATAACGTACTATGAAGGGCAAACTGAGAACAGGACAGTAATCTCCCTCTAACTCATACTCATGGAGTGAAAGTAAGTATTCCTCAGGGAGAAACAGGCCGTATCTGTCCCATCCCCAGTTCCAAGACAATAAAACAGCGACTCCGTCAGGAAGAGGAGTCATGAGAACTGGCAGTTTCATAGCACTGCCTGAAGTATTATATAAAACAACAGAGATTATTTTGGCAAGCAATTAGAGAAAAAATGAGATACTAATACCAGCAAAAAAAGCCATACACTAGTAATAAGTTTAATAGGAATGCAGGGAAAGATACAGTCAAAAGGGCCCTCATCCTTAATGGTCTGGAAAGCTGCATGTATATACTATACTGTAACGCGGAAACAACTAGAAAAAGTAGTTGCCAGCTGCTAATCCCTGGTTAAACGCTGGGCAAAACATAAAAACTCCCTGAATTTTGAAAACATTCTTCAAACCAGACACAGATCCATTGGCAAGAATGCAAGACTTACTGGGTCTGGGCTCTTAATCACAACCTCTAGCCAATCACTGGCAATTCCTAAGAACACAGGCTTAAAAACAGAAACAAGGAGGCAAAAAAATGAGCTTTAAGATATCCAGTTTTTAGCAAAAAAAAAATCATGCATAAAAACAACAACAAAAAAAAGACATGCAAAGAAACACTAAAGTGTAAATCTTGCACAGGAAAGTCAACAAGGACCTCAAAGTGGCTATTATAAATATGTTCAAACAACTATAAAAACCACATTGGAAAAAGTAAAGGATGACAATAATTCATCAAATAAAGATTAAAAATAAAGAGACAAACTACAAAGCATGACCAAATGGGGGAAAAAAAAAAGTATGAAACATGCTTTCTACCTCAAAAAAATCTAAGTAGGATTAAATTGTCCTGACATCACTAACATCAAAAATATTACTTTATTAACTCTAAGATCCATTGTGTAAAAAGGCAAATGAACATTTAAAAAATGTCTATACCAAAATATACTACATATATTGTTCTTAAAAAATAATATCAGAGTACTTGTATTAGATATGCTTAAGCCATCCTACATTATTCTTATTACCACAGGATAATTATTATGAGCATCCCCTTTTATTCTCGAATGTGTTCCAACTGATGTCAATTATATGGCCACTGATAAACCTACACATATCTTTCAAGTTATTTATGATATTTTTAAACTTTTGTTCTCTAATCTTTCATTATTTAATTGCCATTTAAAATGTTAATATGAATTACTTAATATGTTGTTGTGTATCATCAAAGAGGTCAAATGCCTGTCCTTACAGCATGAATGTAGCCCTCAACGGACTTGGGTACACAAGTAACTATAAAGAAAAGCAGTGGAACAACAACAAAAAAATAATTTATATAAACTAGTACAAGTTTCATTCTTCAAGAGAAACAACGTATTTAACTCTATTTTTGCATCTGATAGAAAAACCAGATTCCTAATTGCCTAGCAAAAGGAAGCTAGTCCATCAACTAATGAACTTGTAGTCACAGTTAAGAAAGCAGTTCTGCACACATCATTTAAAAACTGATTTGTTGCTTTAATAGAAAACCTTTAGTTAGAAAAATGAAAATGAAAACTTTTGTGCTACATAGGTTCAAAGAATGAACCAAAGTATAATAATACCTTTTAAATTTCAACTGGAAAAATAAAAACTGCTATCCGTCTCAAAATCTGAAATTGGCAATTTTATTCAGTTATTACTATACCCACTTGAAAATAAGACATAACTTAATACTTAATACATTACTCACAAATTTCCAAATGACTTTTATAACTGTTTCCTAGATTTAAAATTTGCTTTTAATCTTGGGTGTAAAAGTATCTTTAAGAAGGCTAAATCCTCTATCATTTCCACCAAAAAGATTACATATTTATAAAAGATGTATATCACAAAGGAATTTCTGAAATAATCCTCTTACTTAATAAAACAAGTTATGTACATACCTACATTAGATTTACTTAATATTTTAATTAGTTGCCATGAAAAGATTCCATTGCAGCTGAAAACCAAGTTCAAATAATCATTGCAAAATAAAATCAAATTATTCCAGTTCAGTAGCTTTTTTATACTACACTGACTACTTCACAAGGAAGCTGTAGTCCAACAAACTGAGGTTTTTGGAGGGGCGGGGGTGAGGCATGGGGTAAGCCTGGGGGTGGGTATTATGGAGGGTACGTATTGCATGGAGCACTGGGTGTGGTGCATAAACAATTAATTTTGAAACACTGAAAGAAAAAGTAAAATTTAAGAAAAAAAAAGCTAAGTGTTAAGGATAAAACACAAAAATGAGCTTTACTGAAAAAATTGAACTTTATAAAATTCCTGTTATCTCCTAACAGAGTATGTTTATATATAAAATATGTGTATGTATATATGCAAACATTATTCAATTGACTGAATATGTCCCAAGAAATATACACTTTAAATGATAATGTAGTGTATTTTTAAAAATTGTTTATTGCCTTTAATGAGTAAGTTTATACTAAACATAAAACTTTTCTAACAATAAATTCAAGAAAAAATGTAAATAAAAACTAAATATTATATAAAAATAAAGAAAAAAAAACCCTCAAAAGTTAAACTATCTTTTCTCCTTCAAGGTAACTTTTAAACAATACAAGGCATACCTTAAGAGATATTGCAGGTTCAGTTCCAGACCACAATGAAGCTAATCGCTATAAAGAAAGTCAAGCCAATTTTTGGGATTCCCAGTTCATACAAAAGTTTTGTTTACGGTATGCTGTAGTATATTGAGTCTATATATATCACTAGCATGATATATATTAAAAAACAGCATTACTTTAAAATTTATTTAATTTAGGGGCACCTGGGTGGCTCAGTGGATTAAGCCGCTGCCTTCGGCTCAGGTCATGATCTCAGGGTCCTGAGATCCAGCCCCGCATCAGGCTCTCTGCTCTGCAGGGAGCCTGCTTCCTCCTCTCTCTCTGCCTGCCTCTCTGCCTACTTGTGATCTCTCTCTCTGTCAAATAAATAAAATAAAATCTTTTTAAAAAAAATTTATTTAATTTAAAAATACTTTATTGCTAAAAATCAAATCATCACCTGAACTTGCAGTGAGTTATAATCACTGATGACAGATCACCCTAACAAATAATGAAAAAGTTTGACATACTGCAAGAATTAGTGAAATGTAATGGCGACAAGTAAGCAAATGCTGCTAAGAAAAATAATGGTGCCTGGATTCAGGGTTGCCACAAACCTCCAATTTGTTCAAAAAAAAAAAAAAAAAAGTGCAGTATCTGAAGCACAATAAAAGGAAGCACAAACTAGGTGTGTCTGAAAAACCCTGGGATAGTTAGCGCCACAGCAGGAGGCACTCCTTAAGGCTGAAGTATTAAGTTAGACAAACTTAATAGGTCCTAACTGGCTGATCCCTCTAAGTGTCTTCCAAGTGAATCACCTCTAGATGAAAATCCATTTGCACACAAAGCGTAACATCTAGCTTAAAATGTCTGAGTGATCTATTTCTCTAAAATGGACACAATGGACTGAATATTTGTGTCCCCCCTCAAAATGCATGGGTTGAAATCCTAACTCCCAATGTGATGGCATTAGGAGGTAGGACCTCTGCGAGGTAATTAGGTAATGTGGGTGGAGCCTTTTTGAATTGGATTAATGTCTTATGAAAGGGACTCCAGAGAACTCGACTGCCCTCTTTCCACCACCTGAGCATACACTGTCAGCCATCTGCAACCCAGTAGGGGCTCTCATAAAAACCCAACTATACTGGCACCCTCTTGGAACCTCCAGACTCCAGAACAGTGAAAAGTAAATTTCACTTGTTTATAAGCTACCCAGTCTATGGTCTTCTGTTACAGCTGCCCCATCTAAGGCAGTGTATAAACCCTCCCAGATTCTGAAAAGGAATGAGACAATGTTAGCCGACCTAGCTCTATGCAAACACCTGTGAGTAAAAACCCTGAAGCGGACTTCGTGAGGCAGAGTTACCACAATTATCAGTAAATAAATTACTCTCATGGGGTTAAGAGGCAGCTGACTGCTTTATTAAATCACATCTATGGCCCAGGCCTATCATAATCTAACTGGTAAAGTCAGAAAAGAATCTCTGGTTTTAAGAAAGAGTCTGAACAAGACAATCTGATGACGTCTAAGTACGCGGAGGAAGAAATAAGAGCAGGACGACAACAGACATGGTAGTTCAGTGCTGGAAAAATAACGCCTTCTGAGATTTTTATGACCTGTGCAATTTCCCCGTCCTCATCATATTTATATTTACAGTCATAATTGCATGCTATTGGTAGCAACAAAGAGGAACGCAGCAGGTTACATCTTTATAGATCTTAATGGTAGTGTTGAAGTGTATGCAACAGCAGGAGAGGGAGGCACAGAAGGAGAGAGCTACCCAATGAGTGCATAAAAAAACTAAGGAGAGACTCTGTGGTAGATTAACAATCTGAATGTCAGTGAGGCTTCTTTAAGAGAACAATGTTGAATTTCCTTAAGTGCAACTAACCCAGATAAAGGCTTAAAAAAAAAAAAAAAAAGAAAGAAAAGAAAAGAAAGAACTGGAAAAACTCCCAGGAACAAAATATCACCCAAAAACAGCTATGGAAATAGCTAAAATCACCTAAAAAAAAAAAAAAGGATTGGCCAATTCATTCTCTACCTTGCACAGTGAAGATAAGTGTGTTTTCTCCATCTATTTGGAATGGCCAGGGAAGCTGCAGATGACATGCGCTTAGGAGACAAATCTCCAATATCTCCATGTCCTAGGACAGCTTTTCTTTCAGAATATCTTTTCAGTAATGTTTCCAAATCAAAAAGTCTCAGAAGCTAGGGACAGGGTTTCCTTCTGGGTCAGAGAACAGATTTGTTTCCCAACCGGAATAATAAAAATATACCTTCTGCAGGCCAAAGACTGCAAAGAAGTTAGGACTCCTTTAAAACACAGGTTTCAGGCACCTAGGTGGCTCAGTCACTAAGCATCTGCCTTCAGCTCGGGTCATGGTCTCAGTCCTGCCTCTGTTATGCCCGAGTTTTTGTGTCTGAGAGACCACCAAGGAGCCAAGCAGCGATGCAATCACATGAGGATTTATTTGACAAGTTTAAGCTTGGGCCCAAGTATATCTGACACAGTGGAGTAGGGACTTGGACCCCGAGGTGACATGCTTAAGCTTGGGCCCAAGTATACCCAATGCAGCGGAGTAGGGACTTGGACCCCGAACCAGATTACAGTCATAGTTTTTAAAGGCAGAGTAGGAGTGGACTCGGTGGGTGAGGACAAAAGGGATGATTAAGTCTCTAAGAAATTTTGGAAGCAAGGTCTCCAGGACCTTAAGGGGCTAGCTATTGTTGGGAGAAAGGTTATTTATTACCAGCAATAAAAGCTTCTTGTGAGACCCTTTAGATGTATATCAGTGGGTCATATGCTTGGGAATGATCGCTGACACTATCTTGGAGGTTTAAAGATAAAGTTTCACTCTTCTCCTATCAAGTGTCCTTGTTAGTGAGATTTGGGTTTAGAAGAAATTTAACTTTATTTCCATTTCCTTCTGCCTCAGCCTCCTTCAGTTTTATGGTGGGGAGGGCAACATTAGGGCTTGGGGAACTGAATTATTTGCCTCAGTTAATTGGGCTATTGTTAAATCTCTAGGGCATTTGTAAACCAAGGGAGACTCCTGTCTTGCAGGATTGTGATCTCTGCAAGTTAACTATTCGTTTTTCTTTCAGGGCAGACAGGGGTGGCTGAGGAATGTCACACATACTACCAAGGGGAGGGGAGCAGGTGGAGAGGGGGTGCAAGGTGCCAGCTTTTGCTTTGCCAAGATGGCTGTATTATGTCAGGGCTAGACTCGAGGTGGGTATAGTCTTGGCCTCCACACCTCAGGCTTCCTGCTCAGTGGGAAGCCTGCTTCACCCTCTCCCACTCCGCCTGTTTGTGTTCCCTCTCTTTCTGTGTCTCTCTCTGTCAAATAAATAAATAAAATCTTTAGAAATTTTAAAAAAGAAGAAGAAGAAAACACGGGTTTCCTAGACTCAGGGCTCCTCAGCTGTGACACAGCCTCACTGAGGGGATAGTATCCCCCAAGGGCCCACCTCTCTATTAGGCCCCTGGGTGGAGATAGAGGAGCCCTTTAGAGCGAGCAGGTCATAAAGCCTTCTATGTCTGGAGTAATAACTATGAATAAAGATTCTACTGGAAGGCATGATAGCTCTGATTCTCTGGTTTCATAAAGAGAATAATGCTAGGCACCCTTAGGGTAACTTGTTGGTAGGCCAAGAATAACATGGTATACCATCCTGAAGCCTGAATAGTTATATTCAACAGCTGAGAGTACAAAAAAATGCACAATTAAATTTTAAAAACTAAAAAAAACCCTAATAGATAATGCAATAGAAGGCAAAGTTGCAGAATGTTTAATATAAAATCTAATACCACAGACATTCTGAACAATTAGGCAGCATCTTTCTATACCTCCAATCCCCCAAGGTATGCATGCATTCACTCTTCTGCCCTTAACATGAGAAGCACAGATTAAACTAGTAGTTAGTTAAAACAAACAAAAGAAGTCAACTGTGCATTTGAATACTGGCACAATTATTAGCTGCATGACTTGGAGAAAATTAGTTCAACTATGTGAACCTCATCTATAAAATAAAATTACATTAATTTGTGCTTAAATGAGATAACATACATAAAAACACTCAAAGCATGGCATATAGCAGGTATTTAATAAATGTTAGTTATTGTCATTTATTATAAACTACAGTGAAACATACCAATGAAAGGTAAATTTTACTGCCTGTTTTAATTAAATCCAAACAATTATGTTTCTTAAATAATTTCCAAATTCTTCTTCCAGCACAAAACTCCCAGTTATTACTCAAGAGAATCTTGAGTTTTCCTTAGATTAACAAAGGAGGGGGAAAAAAATACAAGTCTGTATTTGAATTTATGTACTTTCATATGCAATATAATTCTGATGTGTTTCAAAACAACAAATACAATCTTTTAACCAATTTTCATCATGCATCATCAGAAAGATCAGTTAACGTTCGAAAGAAGCATTTCAGCACCAATGTATGTATGTCTGCACATAAAATATTTAAACACTCCAAAACAAAAGCATGTGCAAGTGTTTTATGAAATAAATGAAATAAATTGCAGTGAAGATAATATAATGTGCAATATCAGTTTCACTACACAGGAAAAGTTCCGGAAAACTTACAGGATTATAGACAAGTTATAAATTTATAATAACGTGGGTAGATTTTTGGATCCATGGGCCCTTTGAGAAAACTTACCCATCAACATTTTGTATATACAAACCGTAATTCATTATTAATAAATATATGGATGCAAAAAAGCTTCTATTTTAATGAAAATGAGTTGCTTAACTGATGAAAAAAACAGAAAAAGAGTAATTTTAAAAGCAGTGTTTAAAAATTAGAGAAATACTGTATGTTAGTTTTTCAATTACTGATTCAATTTCATTGCCGGTAATTGGTCTATTCAAATTTTATATGTCTTCCCGATTCAGCTTTAATAATTCATATGTTTATAGGCATTTATCCATTTCTTCTAGGTTGTCCAATTTTTGGCATATAATTTATCATAACATTTTCTCATAAACCTTTGTATTTCTGTGGTATCAGTTGTTATTTCTCCTCCATTTTTTTATTGATTTATTTGAGTTCCCTCTTTTTTTATTGAACAGTTTAGTTAAAGGAATATCAATATGGTTGATCTTTTCAAAGAAACAGCTCCTGGTTTCACTGATATTTTCTACTGCTTTTTTACACTCGATTTCATTTATTTCACTCTAATTCTTTATTATTTCCTTTCTTCTATTGCCTGTAGGCTTTGTTTGTTCTTCTTTTCCTAGCCTCTTTAGACTGTAAGGTGAAGATGTTGGAGATTCATTGTTTCTTGAGGTACGCTGATACTGCTATAACATTCCCTCTTAGACCAGCTTTTGCTGCATCCCAAAGATTTTGGAATGCTATGATTTTAATTTCATTTTCATTTGCCTCTATGTATTTTTTTATTTCCTCCAATTTCCTGCTTGACCTATTCACTGTCAAATATCATGTTATTAAAACTATAGTATAGGTGTTCTTTCTAGATTTTTTCTCGTGCTTGATTCCTAGTTTCATACCATTGTGGTCAAAAGAATTGCATGACGTGATTTTTTTCAATTTATTTCAAGTTACAACCTATTCTGGAGAATATGCTATATGCACTTGAAAAGAATTTGTATTCTGTTTTCAGGATAGTATGTTCTGAATATATCTGTTAGGTCCATCTACTCTAATAAGTCATTTAAAGTCACTCTTTTCTTGTTGATTTTCTCTCTGGATGATCTATCCATTCATTGATGTAAGCTGAGTGTTAAAGTGTAAAGTACAATGTGAAATAAAATCAATATCAAAAAACTCCCAACAAACCAAAGTCCAGGACCAGAGGACTTCACAGACAAATTTCACCAAACATTTAAAGAGTTAATACCTATTCCCCTCAAACTATTCCCAAAACAGAAGAAAAAGACCAAGAAGAAGAGGAGGAGCTTTCAAATTCACTCTACAACTCCAGACAGAATTACCCTGGTATCAAAACCAGACAAGGACACTACAAATAAAGACTGCAGGCCAATATTTTTAATGAAGACAGATGCAAATATTCTCAACAAAATGTTAGCAACCAAATCCAACAACACATTAATCATTCACCATCATCAAGTGCATTTCATTCCACGGATGCAAGAGTGCTTCAATATTCCCAAGTCAATCAATGCGACAGATCACATTAACAAGAAAAAGGATGAAAAACACATGATCATCTCAGGTGAAGCAGAAAAAGCATTTAACAAAGTACAACATCCATTCATGATTTAAAAACAAAAAACTTCTAACAAAGCTGGTTTAGAGGGAACTATATCTCAATACAAAAAGGCCACATATGAAAAACCCATTATACTCATACTCAGCTCATACTCATACTCTTACCCAGACTTGCACTCTAGCTAGGGCAAAACCCCTAATATTTACACTGATAGTATAAATTTTGAGGTGACCCCTGACACTCTAAGAACAAGTTTTTCTTATCTCTAATAGAAACAAGAGTAAAAATGTTGTAATGTCCAAATTATTAGATGTCATTCTCTTCCAGATACTTTGGCTATTATAAGGTCCCTGGAAATTCCAAACTTGACTTCCTAAAGCAAAAGGGAACAAACTTGGTGATTTTTCTGCCAAGACTACTGCTCTCAAAAGGGCCAAACTTCTGGCATGGTCCAAAGGAATGTTCTCTCAAATGATAATCTAGAAAAACTGACTAGAGATACCTAACAAGTGTTCCCAAAAAAGGAAAAACAATATTGGAAACCTAACAACTATTGGTTCAATCAAAAAAGAGTACTCTAGTTAGGGCCATATGATAACCCAGTCCTGCCAGAGTCTGAAATTCCCAAGGCTGACTACTGTACATGCACTGAATCATTGATCTACTGATAAAATGGTAAACTTTATGAACCTATTCTAAAAGGGTAATAACAATATGGCTACAAAAGTACCCACTTTTGCTTGTACCCACCAGCCCAAAATACAATTCAGGAAAATCTGTCCATACTGCTTGCATAATGGACCATTCAAATTTGGCAAGTAGAATTTTACCCCCATCTCATCAATATAAATATGGCTGGGTAACAATTTGTATGTTTTCCCACTGGGCTTCTGACTATTCTATGACCAAAATTCTATTAGAAAAGATTATCTCTACCTAGGGAACCCTCCTCGAACATTACAGTGACTAAATAACTCACTTCACCACTCAATTACTTTAACAGGTCTGTTTGGCCAGTTCTACAACACTTTCATTGTGTTTACCACCTTCAGTCCTCAAGGCTTCGTTGAGACTCAATTATTAAAAAAAAAAATTTTTTTAAGATTTTATTTATTTATTTGACAGACAGATTTCAAGTAGGCAGAGAGGCAGGCAGAGAGAGAGAGAGAGGAGGAAGCAGGCAAAAGCACTGCCGTTAGTCCTCCTAAATCTCAGATCCACTCTTTTGGGACACTATAAACTCTAACCCTTTAAGATAATCACACAAGCCAAATGTACCTGGCTTCTGCCTCTTCTGATCCACAACTGGTAAATGCAATATACTTCAATGAAATATACTTCAATACTGCAAAGGTCTACTTGCTTCTATTAAAAATAACCATATTCTAGTAGAACAATCTTCCTGTAGCATCCTCCTGGGACACAAAGACCTTAAGCATCACTCCTTACAACCCAGAGATTTCATTATTGGAAAGACATTTCCAAAAAAACTTTCTTCAACCTCACTGGAAAGGTCCCTATTAGATACTGGTAACTAGCCTTTATGACACCGAGCTAAGGGACAGACTCAGACCCCAAATATCACACCTAAAGAAAGCACTAAACTCTGACTGGAACAAAAAAAAGGGAGGGGGGCAGCAGCTCTTTCTGTCCACCGGTCCTGTCCCCACGCTTTAATAAAACCACCTTTTTTGCACCAATAAATAAATGAATGAATGAATTAATGAATGGACCTACATACCAACTGAAGACCTAAAAATAAAGATTTCCAAAAACTGAAACAGATGAGAGCTAAAGGGGTCACCCTTCCCAACATGATAAAACTAGACTTGTACATCTTTTTCTCACTATTGATTCTTGCCTTGTTTTTTACTTTCTACCTCTTTTTCTTAGAAAGACAATGCTCTTATCCAAACTTCCCAATCTACTGCGAAAGCAGGAAACCTTTCTGATTGCCGGATCTGACACCAGAAACTGATCTGTTTATAATGTTGGGAGACCTCCTTGGTCTTAACTGTAACCAATTTCTCCTTACTCCCAAATGCTACTGTAGTTACACCCCTGAGCCCACAGACGTCACCTATCAGATTAGGTTATTACAGTCAGGTGTCCCCAACACTTTCTCAATCATAACATATTTACCCGGCCAAATACTTCCATCTTTGCCAACAGTATAATCTTTGCTTCCCCATGTTCTTTTCCTTATCTAAGTGTGATTTGTCTCCTTTCATTCAAGGGTAATACAAACAGGCTATACTCTTCTTTAAAAAGCATTCAGAAAAAATTCTTTAGAATGAGAAGATCTCTCACAGAATGTCATCCCAACTCCTCTGATCCGTCCCGTGGAAGGGTCAATGGAGAAATTCTGCCTAATGAGTCTATCAAAAACCAGATGTCAGCTGGAATAATCCATGCTCCACCTGGTTTCATTTTTGCCTGTGGTGGATGGCATTTCCCTGGGGCATATGAATGGTTAGATAGTTGGCAAAATGAAGGTCAATGTTTATTGGGATATTTAGTTGTCCCGTTAACCACCCTAACAAATAAGAAATTCCTCACTGGTCCACCCTATTAGATCTTCATGGCCACCTTGAATGGGAACGTCCAGGGAATACACATGATCCCAGGTTTGCCTCCGTGAGGTGAACCCTCCTTCCGTGGATCAGAGTGAATACTAATGAATTCATGATCAGAAATTTCTCCCTAACATTAAGAGAGCTAGCTGATTCCACAGCAAAGGCAGCAGGAGCCCCACAACAATCACTTGATGCATTGGCTTAAGTAGTTTTGGACAATCACATAGTCACCGATCACCTACTTGCTGAGCAAGGAAGTATTTATGCCCCGGCAGCCACCACCTGCTGCACATTAATCAATTCCTCTGCAAGAGTAGAAACCCAACACATAAGCTCAGAAACAAGTACATTGGCTACAACAAATTTCATCTAATGATCCATGGTCCCTTTGATCTCTTTAGCTGGTTCCCATTGGGTCTGGGCTGCTGATTTAGAATTATTATACAAACTGGAATCATTGATCAGTCATCTTATTTTGAAAATTATTTTTTAGCTTTGTATCTACTGCCTGCCAAAACTCTGAAGTGATGTACCAAATATAGTAGTTCTAGTTCAAACTTCAATATCCTCACCAACACTTAAGACCTGAAAAGACAGAGACTTTGGATGAGAAATGTCTGAGAATTCTCTCTCCTATTCTCCTTTGTTATTCAAATATGGCCTTAATGGTTTCCAATCTATGAATCTTCCCTCCAACTGGGAACACAATAAACAAGCAGGAAACGTTCTTCGGGCACCAAAAAACAAGTAAATGTAGACCAGTAAATGTAGACCCTCGATCGACAATGCTTTTGAGGAAAGATCTTGACAGAAACCAGTAATTGTAAATGTCATTCAAAATGGGGTTCAAAAGTCTTGAAAGGGGAGCTCTCAAGCATGTTACCACTTACCACAACTTACTTTACATACCGTGCCAGGAATATGTTTACTTTATTAACCAGGCAGGAAGGAGTATTTCCCCTTGCCCAGCAATAGCCCAGCCAATAAGAACCAATGGCAACTCAGCCAATAAAAAGTTGCCACAACCCTGACACCTCACTCTCTTCCAACGGACTTGCATGCCAACTTTCTTCTTCTTTTTTTTTTAATAAAGTTCTCTGCACTTGCCTATGGTTTGCCATAATTTTGATATCCCAAATTGCAATTCCACTGCTATTCCTGAATAAACTCATTTTGCCAGCAAGCTAACTGGCTATTTTTAAGTTTAACAATATTTTGCATGAAAATAGATTACCTATACATTTTTTAGCAAGTACCAAGAAAAACTATATAAATGAAGGTAGAGTAATACAACAAATGAATGACTGAAAGAATTAAGCTGCCTATCTATCCTATAGTCCTTGTGCCAAATACAGAAACATCTAGAATAAAAAAATTTCTTTCGACAATTTAATTGTAAGAGTGCTAGTAAATTTCTGGTTTTACATATTCTTAATCATATAATGATAAAAAATTAAGGTATTAAACTTTTATAATAATTTCTCAAAACTGTCTCACTCAACCTAAGTAATCATCAACAGTTTAGAAAAAACTATGGAGTCTAAAGCAGGTCTACTTGGAAATATTTATGAAGAAAAAGTTACCTCTTCTGGAATGACTAAAGAAAGAAGTATACCACAGAACTTTACCAGAAAGCCATGAGGTTAAAGCCTGGAATGGAATATGAAAAATAAATAAAGGACAAGATAATCTCCATTTACTGAAAAACTAAAAGTAAAAATATGTGACAAAGTTTTACCCAAATTTGCCAGCTTGAACTTTATACATTTTTAAATCTGTATTTTCTTAATATTTTATTTATTTGACAGAGAGAAATCACAACTAGGCAGAGAGGCAGGCAGAGAAAGGAGGAAGCAGGTTCCCCGCGGAGCAGAGAGCCCGATGTGGAGCTCGATCCCAGGACCCTGAGATCATGACCTGAGCCGAAGGCAGAGGCTTTAACCCACTGAGCCACCCAGGCGCCCCTAAATCTGAATTTTCTTAATGAAAGCTGAAACAAGTTATAAATGGCTTTCACATATTTATTAAAATGTCTTTCTTTAAAAATGAAAAAAGAGCACTTCAAAAAGGGCAAAAAGGGATTGTAGTATAAGTACAGAGAACAAGGAAGGATGGCAATACATCTGGTTTCACGGCTCACTAGATCCACTAACTTGTTGTCACTACTCCCTCTAGCCACAGAAGCTCAAAGAGGACAACATTTTTTATATGGCTTATTTCTATATTGATGGTAACTAGAACAAAGACAAGCACAAAGTCAATACTCAAGTGTTTACTGAATCAGTGAAAAATCTCTTCAGTCTTTGTGCATCCATTTAGTTTCCACACATCAGTTTTTCATGCCAGAAATGACAGACAACCTAAAATCACATCCTTCCAGTTTCAAGCACCAATTAACAAGGTAATTGTGCTAGTAGCTCCAAACAGAAATCTGTGAATGACTCTAGGTCACCTGCCCAACCCTGTGCTGAATATGACAAGGGCAATGAGTAGTACAACAAGCCTAGTCTGGTAATATATTCACCTATATGGTCATAAAGAAGGGTGTAAAGAAGGCACCTGGGTGGCTCAGTGGGTTAAAGCCTCTGCCTTCAGCTCAGGTCATGATCCCAGGGTCCTGGGATCAAGTCCCACATTGGGCTCTGCTCAGCAGGGAGCCTGGTTCCTTCTCTCTCTCTCTCTCTCTCTCTCTCTCTGCCTACTTGTGATCGCTCTCTCTGTCAAATAAATAAATAAAATCTTAAAAAAAAAAATGAAGGGTGTAAATATGAAAACAAAGAAGGACGGAAGAAAGGGGAGGCCTACAGAGGACAAAAATAATAGGTACCACATGCTCTTTAAGTTGTCCTCTCTTACTGGTAACCTAATACAAGCCACTGGACTCAGCAATTTCATAGCAGTCTTCAGTCCTGCATATGCCACAAGAGATGTTACTTATCTAAGTATTCAACATGTGCACACACAAATACAAAGATCCACAGAAAGGCAATTTATATTTATTTATGTTACATTCAATAATGAACCAACCACTTCTAAAAAGTAGTCCCTGTGCAGACATCCATCCTCATTTCCCCCCAGCATATATCCCAACACACCATGTCACACTACTTTTAGATCACAATCTTTTGTGACTTTTTGGTCACTTTAGACTATAATCTTAGTAACAGCAAAGAATTTCATCGAGTAGATTTTTAAAAATTAATGCATAAGAACTACTCAAATGATATGCAAAATCACTGACACATGAGGACATGTCAGAATTATAATAATTAACATATAAAAGAAAAACCAACAAGGATGATGACATTAAGTACATCAAAAAGAATATGAATATCAAATAACAGAGATGCCCCTGAGAAAACTGATAAACCTGAAAATATTTTTGTGAAAATGACCTCCAAAATCATACTCCAAAAGTCAAACATTAACTGAAAATGTCCTATCATGCTGTCATACAATTCTACTGAGAAAAATCACACCAAAAAATATCAGCATTTATACATCCATTGTTATTCTAACAAATTATCACTACTTGGAATTAAAAACTAAATTTTAAACACATGATCAGCTGAATGAATTTTCACAATTTTGATTTAATTTTATATGAATAATTCATTTTTCACTTCTATGAAATACTGTTCCTCACTTCAGATTCATAAACCAGACTCTTTCTCAATACTATTTAATTTCAGTTAAGGGGACCTTGTATACTTAAGAAATGCTTCCTACTGGGGTGCCTAGGTGGCTCAGCAGGTTAAGCCTCTGTCTGTGGCTCAGGTCATGGTCTCAGGGTCTGGGATTGAGCCCCGCATCAGGCTCTCTGCTCAGCAGGAAGCCTGCTTCCCCTTCTCTCCCTCTGCCTGCCTCTCTGCCTACTTGCGATTTCTGTCAAATTTAAAAAAAAAAAAAAAGAAAGAAAGAAAGAAATGCTTCCTACTATTTTGAGTATTAAATACTTAAGCAAGCACCTATTCTGGGAAAAATAATAGACTAAGTTCTATGGGAGATCCAAAGATAAATATAAAGGATATTACGCTAGTATTTGAGAAAAGAATTTTAAAATGCGCTATGATAGCCCCTAGAGAGTAATCAACAGTGGCTAAGTAAAGAAACAGTAAGTTAGGGAGCGCCTGCATGGCTCAATCGGTTAAGCACCTGACTTCAGCCCAGGTCATGATCCCAGGGTCCTAGGATGGAGCCCCAAATTCCCACTAGGCTTCCCACTGAGTGAAAAGCCTTCTTCTCCCTCTCCTCTGCTACTCCCCTTGCTTCTACTCTCAAATAAATAAATAAAATCTTAAGACAAAACAAAACAAAAACATTAAATAGGGGATTTTTTAATTAAAAAAAAGTATTAAGTTCAGTGCTCTTTTGAAAATAAAGCTTTCCTTACCGCCCTTAAATATGTTCCCATTCTTTCATTAAAAGGATTGACAAGATGTGAAATTTGAAAGCCACCCTTCATCTAGCTCAATTTTTATTCTTTTTTTAACTGACAGAAGTTATCATGACCTAAAAAGACAGAGTAGCTTCTCTGAAAAACAGTCTGGAGGTTTCTCAAGAAGTTAAAAACAGAGTTACCCTATGACCCAGCAATTGTACTTCTGGGTATTTGCCCCAAAGATATAGATGTAGTGATCTGAAGGGACACCTACACCCCACTGTTTATAGCAGCAATGTCCACAATAGCCAAACTATGGAAAGAGCCTAGCTGTCCATAACAGATGAATGGATAAAGATGTGATACAGATAGATATAGATATAGATATATATGTGCTGTATCTCTCTATACACACACACACACAAAATGAGTCAATCAGAGAAAGATAACTATCATATGGTTTCACTCATATATGGAATATAACAGCACAGAGGATCACAGGGGAAGGGAGGGAAAACTGAATGGAAAGTCATCAGAGGGAGATGAAGCATGAGAGACTCTTAAATATAGGAAACAAACCAAGGGTTGCTGGAGGAGAGGTGGGGGGGGAAGTGGGTAATTGGGGAATGGGCATGTAGATGTGATGATCTACATTTCAGATGTAGAGTTCAATAATTCATCAGTTATGTATATAATACCCAGTACATGCAACTGATGAATTATTGAACTCTACATCTGAAACTAAGGATGTACTACATGTTGGTGAATTGAATTTAAATAAATTTAAAAAAAAAAAGATTGGCTTAATCAAGAAGACAGAGTGAAGAGTTAAAAGAACTATGACAAGAACCTTTGTTATGGATTCCCATTTGGCTGCACCACTGTCTTATCCAAGAGCACATTCAGTAAAAGCCCTACTGGTAGCCAATACTAAACGAAGACCAACAGAGAACATAATACAAATTGAAAAAAAATATGATGCATGTTACAACTTCTAGAAATATGTGTCTCCTCTAACTCCAGGGAATGAATACTCACTCTGAGGCATATCTGATGGAAAAAAAAAAAATGAACTTAAAGTCAGATCAGTATTTGAGATCCAGCTCTTTCCCCTGCCCACCCTGTCTTCATGGGACAAAAATCTGTGAACTTAGTTTCTTGCATCTTAAAATGGTAACATACCACCTATTCAAAATCATCCTATGAAGAATAAATGAGATGATACTATGGTTGTAAAGCTGTGTTCCTCAAAATACCACTTGAGATTTGCTTCTGAGAAACAACATTGTGAAGATGACAAATGAAAATATGCTGGAAATCGAACTGCTGCATCCCACATAAGAGAGGGAGGTACTAGTAAAGAAGAGCTACTGAATTATCTGCTCTAGTCTAGACACTGAAAAAAAGAATACTGTACGAGGGCACCATTATAAACAGGTAAGCAGTACCATCAGCTGATAATGTAGTCCAAAGAAGAAACTGAGAATGCAAACCAGTGAGTTAGTTCAGCAGATGAGACTGATTTTTTAATAAATGATGGGCATGTATGTTGAGGCTGTTTTCCTTGTACAATACATTCATAAATGCAAACACAAGGAAAATGTACTACTCTAAATCAGCTGTATTTAAAATACACAGAAAGAGTTGAGATTTTTGTATTCAGTTTTCAACAAACATCTCTATTAGGAAGAGTAAATGAAGCTATAGTATTGTAGCACCAAACAGAGCCCAAATTTTCCTGACTTCCATCTGTATTAGAGTCCAGAGAAGAACTCAGGACAACAGGGAGACTCTCTTTCAGTCAGACACCGAGGGTCACAGCTCCTCTGCCATCTCCAACACATGGCTTTCCAGCCACTCATTACCTTGCCAAAAGTCATACAGAAAAGCTTTGTATCAGGGCCCCATTAGGAAAACAGAAACCATTCCATGTGTTCCAAATATGAAGGTATTTAACACAGGGAATTAGAAGCAGCTTAGAGCACCATTGGAAGTACAGAGAAAATGAAGGTTTAAGGAAAGCTACCAAGGATCTCAGTGTGCAGGACCAATGCAGGGTGCTGTCAAGAGCTCACCTGGAATTCTTAGATTTCGTAAAGGCTTCTGCCAAGTATCTTGGTCCACATCAGCCAAGTGGGTAGTTGTGATAGACTAAACAAAGCACCCCTTGCCATGTTCACGCCCTAATTCCCAGAAACTTGGAACATGTTACCTTACATGGTAAAAGGACTGTGCAGGTGTTACTAAATAAAGTTTCTTGAAATGGGGAGTTCATCCTACATTGACCAAATCCCCACTATTGCATAAGGTCACATCATTAGGTTTTATAAGGGGGAGACAAGAGGATCATCAACGGATGCAAGGATGCAAGGAATCTGGAGTGATGCAAGTAAGGGTTCATGAGGATTTCAAGCAGAAGGTGAAAAAGACAAGGAAATGGATTCTCTCCTCAGAGCTCACCAAAGGAGTCAGCCCTGCAGATACTTTGACTTTAGCCCAGTGAGACTGATTTTGAACTTCTGATCTCCAGAACTGTAAGATAATACATTTGTGTTATTTAAGCCACTAAGTTGATGATTATTTGTTACAGCAACAACAGGAAACTAATACAGTGGTCATTCTGGACTTCTCTGAATAGTGCTTTAAACCTTTTATCTGCCTGTGAATCTGCCTCCACTATTTCTGAAGAATGGTGGGCTCTCTCCTTTTCTACCTTCCTAATCTCAGTGGCACACTAACACAGACCCTTCATAGGGAAGCTGGTGGTACAATGGAGATGAGTCCTCTGAACAGTGGACAATCAGTGCAAGCCTGGGAGAAATCTTCAGGAGTCAGGTCAAGCTGAGACACATCATTTCCATTCCCATTTCACTGCCCAGAGCTTTGTCTCACAGCCCTGAAATAAATGTAGAGGAGCCTGGGAAATGTAGTTCAGCTTGTGTCTATAAAGAAGAAAAAAATAATGTGATAAACAGCTCTGGCACACCATCAAAGAATTTAGAAAAAAATATAATAAAATATGATAAGAATGTGAAAGCTACAGCAGGAAAGTAACATAAGAAATAGCTCTCTAAAAGCTGTTGACAAATATGTTCAGGTAGGCATTGTATATGCACAAACAAAAGTAGCTAATAAAAAGATGTATACATCTTTCAAAACAATATAGGATAATAACATAAAAATTGTCAAAATTATGTAGGTTATTATCTTTAAATCCTACACTATTCAGATTTAGTTATAAAAATGTAGACAATGGATAATTTACTTTATTGTAATACCAGTCTGTAGGCAGCTGAATGAAGGTAAGGTGAATATTTCAAATGAGACAAGTAATCGTTTTTTTTAAATTTTCTATTGACATATAATGTATTATTAGCCCCAGGGGTACAGGTCTGTGAATCGCCAGGTATACACACTTCACAGCACTCACCATAGCACATACCCTCCCCAACGTCCATAACCCAGCCACCAAGTAATCATTTTTTAAATTTTTTATTTTAGCTGATAGAAAAATGTTAACGCAAAAACAATATGGCCGTCCCAACTTAAGTATCTTTCTAATATTCTCTATAACATTATACAGTTTGAAAATGCAGGGTCTACTGCTATGAGGCTTACAAAGATAAAATATTTAGTATAAAAATGAAAAAAAGCTCAGCTTAATGTTCAAAATAAATGATTTTTCTCTTTAGAAACTGCAAGTAAACATCTGATAGAAGAACAGTGGTTTGTCCTATAATTTTTATAAAGCTCTTATGTAAGAAAATGTATTTTTGAAATATATTGCACCTAACAAGTTTTAGATGGACTGAAAATTTTTTAATTTTTTTTTTTTAAAGATTTTATTTATTTATTTGACAGAGAGACATCACAAGTAGACAGAGAGGCAGGCAGAGAGAGAGAGAGGGAAGCAGGCTTGCTGCTGAGCAGAAAGCCCGATGCGGGGCTCGATCCCAGGACCCTGAGATCATGACCTGAGCCGAAGGCAGCGGCTTAACCCACTGAGCTACCCAGGCGCCCCAAATTTTTTAATTTTAATTGTTAGTCTTCGCTGTGAAGAAGAAAATGTCTATTATCCTTCCAAACTTCTTTAACCATTTAGTAGTATTCTGAGCCTGCAAGACAAGTGAGCTGTTTAAAGTAATCCTGATTTCCAACTATTTTTATAAATAAATACTTCCTCAGTACTGTGCAATTTCCAAACGATGAGCTTGAAAATCACTCTGAGGATGGTTTCACTCCAAGAAGAACAGAGGCTTGTTCTTCTTTTTCCCCAGCTTATAGCTATAGACCCAACTTCCCTTGGACCACAAGCTCCAGCATCAAAGATGCAAACAATATCCTTGCAGAGACTATTTAATCAGCTCCCACTATTGCAGAAGGTCAAATCTCTGCAAGAAACACAGATCCAAACATACATGCATATACAAATACATTCATCTTCTCATGGTTCTACTTCTCTGACTAAATCCTGACTGATACACAATATTAACAATTTAATTTTATAGCCACTGTTAAATGTCTTATATTAATGTTATCCTATACACTATCATACTCGTTTTGTTGACTTTTGAAGCCACCATTTAGAAGTATATAAAAATCTAAAAGTGCAAGTTTGCCTGGTTTAGGAGACAGAAATCTAAAGTAAATCCCAATGACCCACACCTTTATGTAACTTCCTCCCTTGACTACAGATAACACCTGTGAATGTGACGCAACAGCACTCCCATAATTATGTTACCTTAGATGGCAAAGATATACAGATATAAAGCCCCTTAACAAGTTAACTTGGAGTTACTCAAAAGGGAGATTACATTGGGTGGGCCTGAGCTAATCAGGTGAGCATTTTAGAAGAAAGCAAAGCATCAAAAAGGTGTTCCTACTGGCCTAGAAGAAGCAAACAGTCATGTCTTGAACTGTCTATGGAGGGCCCAAATGACTAGGACATGAGGGTGCCTCACAGAGCTGAAAGGACATAGCTAGCAAGAAAATAAGGAACTTGGTCCTACAACTGCCAGGAACTGAATTCTGCCAACAACTGAATGAGTCAGGGAAGAGGGCCTAGAGATTCAGATGGGAAAGCAGTCCAGTCACACCTTAATTTCAGTCTTGTGACACCCTGAACAGAAAACCTATCTATACCATGCCCAGACTTTCAAACTACAGAAACTATGAGATTCAAAAAAAGAGGGTATTATTTTAAGTCACTAAATCTGCACTAATTTGTTATACACTGACTGAAAACTAACATACTCACAGACCGTCTTTGTATTTATATCGTATTTCTTAACACTCATAGTAGATTATTCATCTTAAGAGGAGACAAGAATAATGGAAAGATAAACTGCAACACAGTTCTATTATTATCTAAGAGATAAGATTATTGTAAAACAGGACATTTTATACCCAATCTACAAATGATAACATCGCAGAAGAAAATTATGAGACAAGTGGGAAGTCATTGCAGTACTTCACCCGGTAATTCTGTAATGACACCCCTGGTTATAAGAAAATGCTGGGAAGAGTTTTTAATCTTCAAAATTTCTGAAACCACAGTCTCCTGCCTACTTGTTATTGCTGCTATTTTTCTATTTTTTTCTTAGGTACAAAAGCTTACTTAAAATTTGATCCTGAAGTCTACTTTTTAATGGTTTTGACTCTTTATATCCAGAAATCATACATTATTGATACTTTTTTTTAATCAGAGAACTATGAATTATTATGAATTCAGACTAGCTTACAGCTCCTACAAAGATCCACAGCTGAAACAGTCTGTAAGGAATTTAGCTGAAGTTGTTCTTTTTTTTTTTTTAAAGATTTTATTTATTTGACAGAGAGAGAGATCACAAGTAGGCAGAGAGGCAGGCAGAGAGAGAGGAGGAAGCAGGCTCCCCGTGGAGCAGAGAGCCTGATGCGGGGCTCGATCCCATGACCCTGAGATCATGACCTGAGCCGAAGGCAGCGGCTTAATCCACTGAGCCACCCAGGCGCCCCTGAAGTTGTTCTTGTTAAAGAAAAGGCTGCCGTTTGCAGAAAATCAAATGTTGCCAAATTTCTATAAGATCGTTTAATCAGAAGCAATATTCCACACATCTATGAAATACTGCAAACATGAAAAAGTTTATCTTATTCATAAAAATGTCCGAACTTTAGGAAATTGGTCTGAGACCTTGGAAGTGAGATACAAGGGAAATGAAGGTTACCATTAACTGCCTAACAATTTCTCATTTTAAGACTACAATCCTGTCACCTAATCAAAGGAAAATATACTATGTAAAATTGTCACAATCACAACTAATTCCTTCCATCTTCTGTATCTGTGATGAATCCCTAGAGCTACTAATATGGAAACTTCATTCTTCTTAACTTTCCCAGAGGATGCAAGAATAGAGTTAGCAACCTCTTAGTTCCATACCTTCACATAAAAACTCCCGCTCCTTGATAAATCATACCTTCAAAATTTAACATGCTCTACTTGCTTTAGTCACTGTCACCTAATTAATTCCAGGTGACCACCCTTCCTCCTCCCATTCTTCTCAGTAGGAAAAAAGTCCACGTAAACATCTTAATACTCTAGCTTTCAGCTCCTATTCTCATCATTTCTAATAATATTATTAACCTCAAGTCCACTTCAGCCATAGACCAGCAAGTTCTCATCTGGTACTACTTCAACTCCGAAATAAGTTCACACAAGCTAGTTAATGACAAAAACGTACCCTTCCAGTTCTCTCACTCTTGTTGCCCCCACAACATACCTATCCTTCCACTCCCATGGGGACCTTTCTTCTTTCCCCTATCAGCACCTAACCGTCTTTATTTTCCACATTACTCACTCTACATCAGATCTTCAACTTCCCTTTCCATTCCCTCTGGCTCACCCACCTGGAAGCCTCCGACCCTGAGTCAATCCAACTATCTAGATTTCTTGTCCCTATAGCCCTCTTTCTGAGCTCAGCTAGAGGAAAACAAGAAAAATCAAGTAAGAATTGTATCAAACACATAATTTCCAAACTTAAATGGTGCGTCCTATGATTTAATAATGCTTCTTTGTTTTCTAAATAGTTACCTCTTCTAGCTATTTACAATCGCATCTCTGTCTTCAACTTACCAGTCCTACCAGATTATTCCCACTTCCCAATTCATAGAGAAAATATATCTGTACCCCTTCTTTTATCCATTCCTATCAAAATGTAAGATGTCAATACTCCATGTAACAATCCAAATAGCTTATATTACAATACTCTAAGAGCTCCAGATCTCAGTATTTTTTTTTTTTTAAAGGCTGTATTTCCCCATCTCATGGGTTGGCAGAGAGATTCTGCTCATCCTAGTTAACAGGGATCCAGGCTGTCACAGCACCCACATCAAACATTCCCCATTACCATGCCAGAGGCAAAGAGAATGGCAAGCATGTAGTGACACTTCAAGCTTCTGCCTAGAATTGACGCAAAACACATCAGCTCACATTTTCACTGTCCAAAGTAAATCATGTGGCCATGTCTGAGTTCCCATCATCTGCATGGAAGAAAACCAAACAGGTGAACAGCCCTAAGAACGATCACATTTCTGTGCCAAACTAATTCCACCTGATGTTATCAGGCTCCTATTCCTTCCTCCTACCTTCTCAGCCACCTAACTCTATACAAGTTATTTTCTCTTTCCGTTCCAGCCTCTTCTCCAGCCATCACCCACTTAACTCCACTCATTCACAGCACAACTGCTCGATAAAGTGTTGACTATTTCCACCTCCTCACTACCCACTCATTCATTAACCTACTACCTTCTCATTTCCCCCCAACACTGCAGTTAAACTGCTCTCACTAAATCCAAAAGACTCTACAGTTTTTATTGAGCTTCTCAGTACTCACCATTTGTCATTGTTGATCTCTCTTTTTGAGGGAGAGACATGTAAAATCTGCTGGATTTCTAACCCTCTGGCAGAGCAGTTATGGTCTCTTTTGCAAGCCTGCCTTCCGTAGGGCTAAAATATTGGTAACGCTGAGGGTTTGCATTAGTTTTTCTACTTTCCCTGTATATATTCTGGTTAGGTGATTTTTCAGCCAACAACACAAATTTAATTCCTATTTATGCTCATGATTTCCAAATCCACTTTATCTTCAGCCCAGATCAGAGGTCCATATTCATACATTCTGGACTGCCTCTCAATTTAAATCTCCATTTAGACTTCACATAGGCATCTCACACATTCTCAAAACTGAACTATTACCTTCCTTCCAATTCCCATTACAGTATAAAGAACGCCCCTTTAACCAAAACATGGAGTCATCATTCTCATCTCCTTTCCCTTCATCCTATACTCCACAAAGGGATCAATTCAACAAGTAAATATATCAATCATAAATATTTAAGGAGCCAACATGGGAAAACGTAAATATATGAAGCAAACACTAACAGATCTGAAGAGAGAAATATACAACAATAGCAGGGAATTTCAATATCCCACTTCAAACAATGGATAGATAATTCATACAGTAAAAAATCAACAAGGAAGGACTGGACTTGAGCTATACTTTACATCCAATGACCCTAACAGATATATATGGAACATTCTATGCAGCAGAATACATATTTTTCACAAGTATGCATGGAACATTCTCCAAGACAGATCATAGGATAGGACACACACACACACACACACACAAGCCACCTTAACAAATTTAAGATTGAAATCATACCAAATACCTTTTCTGAACACATGCAGTGAAGCTAAAATTAAGTAATAGGAGCTGAAAATTTTGCACATGTGAAAATTAAACTACCAATGAGTCAAAGAAAAAATCAAAATGGAAAAATCAAGAAAAAGTCCTGAAACCAAAGAAAACAGAAAGACAACATACCAAAACCTAGGGATGTTGCAACAAGTTTTAAAAGGGAAGTTTATAGTATAAACCTATATTAATAGGTTTATCATAAAGACCTCAAATAAATGACCTAACATTACACCTCAAGAGAGAAAGCAAAAAACAAAAAATGAGGGGGGGGGGGGGGGAACAAGACCAGAGTTAGCAAAAGGAAGGAAATAAAGATGAGAACTGAATAAATGACAGAGATCACTAAAATAACAAAAAGATTAATGAAACTAAGAGCTTCCTGAAAAAATAAATAAAATAGACAAAACCTTACCTAGATTAATGGAAAAGTTCAAATAAATGAAATCAGAAGTGAAAGAGGAGGCATTATGACTGATAACAGAAATACACAGGGTCATACAGACTACTATTGAACACGTACAAGCCAACAAACTGGATAACCTAGAGAAAAAAGTATAAATTCCTAGAAACATACAAGTTACCAAACCCTCCTGAACTCATTTTAGAAGACCAGAATTATCTAATAACAAAGCAGATAAGGACACAAAAAGAAAACTAGGTGCACTGATGTCACCAAGATGGTGACAGAGATCATTCCGACTTCACTTCTCCTCACAAGAAGAACTAACAACTATTCATGGACAGGATCCCACTGAGGTACTCAGGAGTGAAGCTAGGTTCCTCTGTGCACCACAAGACCAAACAGACCGCATTCAAAGGGTAAAAGGAACAGCTACATGCTATCCACACTGCCCCTCCCCCAGCACACACCACTCTGAAAGGTCTCTCCTGAGCCTACAGTTCCTCCAATGGGAAGAGAGAGCCCAGGGGTGACACCCAGACTGCCAATATTGTGGGTCGCTTTGCAGGAGCCCCCACTGTGGTTTAACACCACAGGGATCACAGGAAAATCTGTGAGACTCAACCACTGGAAGTCTGATTGAGATGGAGAAGGGAATACAGACTTCCAAGACCAGCAACAGGGTGTCAGTGGACAAAGTTCCTACCTACAGAGCCCAACCAGCAGTTTTATTCATTTGCAAACCAAGTTTGGTGGCACAGTTTGAGGAATTGGCAAAGTACAGTTTTTGTCTAATTCAGTCCCCAAATGAGGAACTCTGCCATTTCTAGAGCCTGGGCATTTGCAGAAGAGTTTAGTCATACCCAACCACGGTAAATCATGACTTTCTTCACCAGAGAACTTGTTTGAGAAAATCAGAGAGTTGCTTGAAATGGGCCCTCCCACTCCTGTTCAGGCAGGAGTCACAGACATAGCCCCACTTGCTGCAGAGCATGGACCCCTCAATGCCATCTGACAGGAAGGGCTGATAAGAACACCTGAAAGCAATATAACCCAGAAACTCTTGAGTGGAGAGGCAGAGGAGAGCTAATCTCCCAGAGCAAAGCCAGTAGCTGTGTTCTGCCAGGGAACCTAGGGCACAGGTAGGCTCGAGTCAAGACCAAAAAAGAAGAGCATTAGTGGCCTTGGAGCTTTTCCGCAGCACCCAAGCCAGCAATCAAACTCATAGCCCTACTTATTCCTGAATACATCCTTCATCCTGCCAAACAAGGAAACTTACCAGAGCCACAGAAAGCTATATAGCCAGCCCATCCAACAAGCCTGTTTACAGAGAGCACAACTCGTGGCTTTCCCTATCTGTAGAACAGAACTGGTGGTCTCACCTGACCACGATATTCAGTGCACACTGTTGCCTGATTTGGGTACTCAAAATAACAAGCCATGCAGGCCTGGAGTCTGGTCCTGCTGTCCCAACAGGAGAGAGAAGCTAATCCATAGCCTCATCTATTGCTTAGTACCCTGAATTAAGCCTGAATGCTTAATAAGCCTGACCAGAGAATCCAGGAAACCAATAGGTCCAAAAACTCAAACTTAGCTGACTGGTGAAGAACTATCTTAGTCAAAGCATACCTGCAAAGTCTGGAAAAAGACACCACTTACTCACATATGCAGACACCAATACAAGGAAAAAAAGGATCACAAAAAAATCAAGTAAATAGGACAGTACCAAAGAAAACAATACAGCTCTAGTAACTGATCCCAAAGAAATAGGTCTGTAACAGTCAAATAATTCAAAATAAACCTCTTTAAAAAGTTTAGTGAACTAGCTCCGGTCATGATCCAGAGTCCCGGGATCAAGCTCCACAATGGGCTCCCTGCTTAGTGGGGAGTATGCTTCTCCCTCTGCCCCTAACCCCACTCATGGTCATTCTTCCTCTTTCTTTTTCTCTCTCCTTCTCTCCTTTTCTCTCTCTCTCTCCCCTTTCTCTGACAACTCAGTAAAGTTTAGTGAACTACAAGAACAGACAAATAACTAAACAAATTAGGGAAACAATGCACAAACAAAACAATAAGTTTGACAAACATAGAGTAACAATTTAAAAAAATCCTAGAGCTCAAAAACACAAAACTGAACAACTTAATAGAGAGCTTTAAAAGCAGACTCGACCATACAGAAAAACAAATAAGAAGGAAGATAGGATAATTGAAATTATTACTCAAATTACTCAAAGGAGCAAAAAGAATTTTAAAAGTGAAAAAAGACTGCAGGAATTGTGAAACACAAGGGGAAGAATAATATGCATTATGAAAACTACATAAGGATAAGAGAAAGAGAAAAAGACATAAAGTGCATTTACAGCAACAGTGTGGGCGGGGGGGGGGGGGGGCACCTGGGTGGCTCAGTTAAGTATCTGACATCAGATCAAGTCACGATCTCAGGGTTCTGGAACTGAGCCCTACATCAGACTCCATGCTCAGTGGGGAGTCTGCTTGTCCCTCTCCCTCCATTTCTGCCTCTCTCCCAGCTCATGCTCTGTCAATCAAATAAATAAAATCTTTAAAAAATAAAGCAACAATGGCTGAAAATTTCCCAAATGTGGGAAGAGAAGTAGACATCTAGATATAAGAGTCTGAAAGGATCCCAAATAGGTTAGACCAAAATACAGCTAAACCTAGACATGTTTTAATTAAATGGTCAAAAGTCAAAGACAATTTTAAAAGCAGCAAAAGAGGTTAAATACATGAGAAGAACCCCCGTAAGACTACGGGTGGATTTCTCAACCAAACTTTTCAAACTGGAAGAGAATGGGATGACAAATTCAAAATTTTGAAGGAAAAAAAAAAAACCAACAAAAAAACTAACTCACATATTACCTTGCAAAGCTATCCTTTTAAAATGAAGAGATAAAGACTTTCCCAAAAACCAAAAGCTTAAGAAATTCGTTACCACTAGAAGCGTCTTATAAGAAATGTTAAAGCAATACTTTGAGTAGAAATTAAAAGATGCTAATCAACATCATAAAAATATGAGATGGCATAGTAATGGTAAACACACAAAGTTGAATCTATAATAGGGTAACGGTGGTACATAATTCACTTACAACTCTAGTTTGAGGTTTTTTTTTCAAAGATTTTATTTATTTATTTGACAGAGAGATCACAAGTAGGCAGAGAGGCAGGCAGAGAGAGAGGAGGAAGCAGGCTCCCCACTGAGCAGAGAGCCCAATGCAGGGCTTGATCCCAGGACCTTGGGATCATGACCTGAGCCGAAGGCAGAGGCTTAAACCACTGAGCCACCCAAGTGCCCCTGAATTTTTTTTTTAAAAAAGAGTAAAACAACCATAATTAGGATAATCTGTTATCAGTTACACTGTATTTAAAAAAAGTCTGTAAACTGTAAAATCAGTAACCTAAAATGTGAGAGGGAGAAGTGAAAGTCTAAAGCTTAAGAATTTTATCGAAATTGGGTTGTTTCTAGTTTAAAATAGTGTGCCAAAACTTTAAGATATTCTGTGTAAGTGTCAAAGTAACCACAAGGGAAAAATCTATAGTAATTACACAAAAGAACATGATAAGTAACTCAGAGCATACTGACACCACAAAACAATAAACACAGAAAAAGACACCATGGTAATCAACAAGAAAGAATGGATCTACAAAACCAGAAAACTATTAACAAATGGCAATAATAAGCCCTTACTTATCAATAATTACTTTGAATGCAAGCAAATTAAACTTTCCACTCAAAAAACAGAGGATAGCTAATAGATAAAAAACAAGGTACAATACTATGTTGCCTATAAGAAACTCATTTAAAGATACACAGAGACTAAGAGTAAAGAAATGAAAAAAAGATATAGTAGCAAATGGGAAAGAAAAAAGCAGAGTTAGCTACACTTGTATTAGAAAGTGGACTTTAACAACAGAACACAATGATAAAGAAGGTCGCTATATAATACTAAAGTGTTCAATAACCAAAAACATGTAACACTTATAAATATTTATATGCCCAATATGCCCAATAAGAGAGTACCTACTTAAAGAAAAAACTGAAAAGGATAAAAGAAAAAAATAAACACAACTACAATAATAATTGGGGACTTTAATATCCCCTAGTCGACAATGGATACAACATCCACCACAGAGTCAGTAAGAAAACAGTGGATTTGGAAAACACTGTAGACCAAAAGAAGCTAACTAACAACAATATACAGAACATTCTATCTGATAACAGCAGGCTACACATTCTTCTCAAGCACACATGGAACATTTACTAGGATATAACATATATTAGGCCATTAAAAAAAAAGTCTTAGCTAATTCAAGAAGACTGAAATCATATCAAGTATCTTCTCTGGCCATGATGGTATGAAACTGGAAATCAATAACAAGAGGAAAACTGAAAATTTCACAATTATATGGAAATTAAACAACATTCTACTGAACAACCAATGTTTCAAAAAAGAAATCAAAGGTAAAATAATAAAGTATCTTCAACAAATGTAAATGAAATACAAGCTACCTAAATCTACGGGATGCAGCAAAAGCAGTTCTAAAAGGGAAGTTCACAGCAATAACCACTATATTAAGAAGCAAGAAAGATACCAAATAAACAAGGTAATTCTACACCTTAAAGTACCAGGAAAAGAACAACAAACAGTGTGAAGTTAGCAGAAGGAATGAATAGTAAAGATGAGAGCAGAAATAAATGAAATCAAGAACAGGAAAACAGTAGAAAATATTAACCAAACTAAGAGTTGGTTCTTTGAAAATGTAAAATTGACAAAACTTTAGGTATAATAACCAATGTAAAAAAAAGAAGACCCTAATCAAGAAAATTATAAATAAAAAAGGAAATGCTATAATGTATACTACAGAAATATAAAGAATCATAAGAGGCTTAATTACTAAGAACTACATGCCACCAAACTGGACAACCTAGGAGAAATGGAAAAATTCTTAGAAACACACAAACCACCAAGACTGGATCAGGAAAAAATAGTCCCAATAAACCAATTACTAGTAAGGAGATTTAATCAAAAACCTCCAACAAAGAAAAGCCCAGGACCAGATGGTTTCACTCATGAATTTTACCCAACTTTTAAAGAAGAATCAATGCATGCTTCTAAAAGTCTTCCAAAAAAATCAAAGACAGAATGCTCTGAACTCCATTTTACAAGACCAGCAGTACCCTAATACTAAAACCAGAAAAGGACTGTACCAAAAAAAGTGACAGACCAACATCCCTAATAAATGCCCATGCAAAAATTCTCAATAAAATGCCAGCAAATTGAATTCACCAGTACATTCAAAGGATCACTCATCATGGTCAAGAGAAATTCATATCTTGGATGCAAGTATGTTTTAACATATATAAATAAATCACCTTGATTCATCACATTAATAGAATGAAAGAAAAATACCATGATTATGTCAAGACATAGAAAAGGCACCTGAAAAAATTCAACATCTATTCATTAAAAAAAAAAAAAACCTCTTAAATTAGATAAAGAAAAAAAAAAGACACTTCAACAAAATAAAGGCCTTAGATAGTAAGCCCAAAGCTATTATCATACTGAATGATGAAAGGTTAAAAGCTTTCCCTCTAAGATCAGGAACAAAATAAAGTGCCCACTCTCATCACTGTCATTCAACACAATCTTGAAAGTTCCTTGCCAAAAAAATCAAGCAAGAAAAAGAAATAAAAGGCATCAAAATTTGAAAGGAAGAAGTAAAACTATCTCCATTTGCAGGTGACATAATTTTATACATAGAAAGTTCTAAAGAGGCCACCAAAAAACTGTTAGATCTAACCAATAAATTCAGTAAAGCTTCAGGATACAAAATTAACATGCGAATCAGAGCATTTCTACATATTAACAATGAATTATCTAAAAAATAAAGAAAATAATCCCACAGTAACTTCAATAAAATACTAGGAATAAACTTAACTAAGGAGTTGAAAGATCTGTACTCTGAAAACTACAAGACTGATTTTATTTGGGATACCTGGTGACGCAGTTGGTTAAGCATCTGTCTTCTGCTCAAATCATGATCCTGTGGTCCTGGGATTGAGCCCTACATCAGGCTCCCTGCTCAGCAGGGAATCTCCTTCTCCCTCTTCCTTTGCCCCTCCCCCTCACTTGTGCGTGTATGCTCGCTCTCTCTCTCTCACACTCTTCTCTCTCAAATAAATAAAAAAAAAAAAAAAAAAGAAGAAGAAGAAGAAGACTGATTGCATTTAAGTAATCTCTACACCGAACCCGGGGCTCAAACTCACGAACATGAGATCAAGAGTTATGCACTCTACCAACTGAGCCAGCCAGATGGCCCAGTGAAAACTACAAGACAGGAAGAAATTGAAGACAAATAAATGGAAAGATATCCCATATTCATGGATTGGAAAAATATTGTTAAAATTGTTAAAAATATTGTTATTCATACTACCAAAAGCTACACATAAACTCAATGCAATCCCTATCAAGAGTCCAATGGCATTTTCACAGTAGACAAAACTATCTTAAAATGTATGTGAAACCACAAAAGACCCCAAATAGCCAAAGCAACCCTGAGAAAGAACAAAAAAGGAGACAGAACATTTCCTAATTCCCAGCTATACTATAATATTAAATATCGAATCAGTATGGTACTGACATAAAAAAAGAAAAATAGGTCATTTTAACAGAATCAAGAGCTCATAAATAAAACCAACCATATGCAATCAACTAATATTTGACAAGAGAGCTAAGAACACTCAGTGTAGAAAACACAATCACTTCAATAAATGGTGCTGGGAAAATCGGATATTCACATAAAAACAATGAAACTAGACTCCCATCTTATACCACACAAAAACTGAATTGAAATGGATTAACACTTAAACACAGGAACTGAAACCATGAAATCCCTAGAAGAAAACAGGAACGAAAGTCCTTAACATGTGTCTTAGCAATGATTGGCTATGACATGTAAGGTACAAGCAACAAAACAAAAAATAAATGGGCCTACATCAAACTAAAAAGCTTCTATAGCAAAAGAAACCACCAACAAAGTAAAAAGATGACCTACAGAATGAGAAAAAATATTTGTGCCTTATAGCTGATAAGGGGTTAATCTCCAAATTATATAAAGAACTCATACAACTCAAAAGCCAAAACAAAACAAAACAAAATCTAAAAATGAGCAAAAAAGTTTTGATCATGAAGGGATGCTGTACTTTGTCAAATGCTTTTGCAGCATCTATGGAGAGTATCATATGATTCTTGTGCTTTCTTTTATTAATGTGTTCTATCACATTGATTGATTTGCGGATGTTGAACCAACCCTGCAGCCCTGGAATAAATCCCACTTGATCGTGGTGAATAATCCTTTTAATGTACTGTTGAATCCTATTGGCTAGTATTTTGGCGAGAATTTTTGCATCTGTGTTCATCAAGGATATTGGTCTGTAGTTCTCTTTTTTGGTGGGATCCTTGTCTGGTTTTGGGATCAAGGTGATGCTGGCCTCATAAAATGCAAGCTGGTGCAACCATTCTGGAAAACAGCATGGAGGTTCCTCAAAATGTTGAAAATAGAACTACCCTATGACCCAGCAATTGCACTACTGGGTATTTACCCTAAAGATACAAACGCAGTGATCCGAAGGGGCACGTGTACCCGAATGTTTATAGCAGCAATGTCTACAATAGCCAAACTATGGAAAGAACCTAGATGTCCATCAACAGATGAATGGATAAAGAAGAGGTGGTATATATACACAATGGAATACTATGCAGCCATCAAAAGAAATGAAATCTTGCCATTTGCGACGACGTGGATGGAACTAGAGGGTATCATGCTTAGTGAAATAAGTCCATCGGAGAAAGACAACTATCATATGGTCTCCCTGATATGAGGACATGGAGATGCAACATGGGGGGTTAGGGGGACAGGAGAAGAATAAATGAAACAAGATGGGATTGGGAGGGAGACAAACCATAAATGACTCTTAATCTCACAAAACAAACTGGGGGGAGGTGGGGTTGGGAGAGGGGGAGGAGGTTATGGACATTGGGGAGGGTATGTGCTATCATGAATGCTGTGAAGTGTGTAAACCTGGTGATTCACAGACCTGTACCCCTGGGGATAAAAATACATTATATGTTTATAAAAAAAAAAAATTGGAAGGGGAGGCGAACCATAAGAGACTATGGACTCTGAAAAACAATCAGAGGGTTTTGAAGGGTCGGGGGTGGGAGGTTGGGGGAACAGGTGGTGGGTAATAGGGAGGGCACGTATTTTGCATGGAGCACTGGGTGTTGTGCAAAAACAATGAATACTGTTACGCTGAAAAAATAAATAAATTTAAATACTGGGAAAAAAAAAAAGAGCAAAAAATCTGAATAGACATTTCTTTCCCCAAGAAGGTATACAAAAGGCCAAGAGCTACATGAAAAGCTGGCCAACAATATGATTCATTAGAGAAATACAAATCAAAACCACAATGAGATATCACCTCATGCCTGTTAGAATGGACATCATCAAAAAACAAACAAAAAAACACAAGTAATGCCTGTTAGAAAACCTATCATCAAAAAGACATGAGACAACAAATACTGGTGAGTATATTTAGAAAAAGGAACCTGAGTATGCTGCTGGTGGGACTGTAAACTGGCATAGCCACTGTGGAAAACAGAATGGAGGATCCTTAAAAACATAAAAATAGAACTATCATATGACCCAGAAATTCTACTTCTGGGAATGTATCCAGAGAAAACAAAAACACTAACTCAAAAAGGTATTTGCACCCCCATGTTCATAACAGCGTTATTTACAATACTAAAACATGGAAACAACCTAAATGTCCATCAGGAAATGACCACATAAAGAAGCTGTGGCATATATATACAATGGAATATTACTCAGCCATAAAAAAATGAGGAACTACCACCATTTGCAAAAACATGAGGCCATATGCTAAGTGAAATAAGTCAGAGAAAGAGAAATACTGTATGACTTCACTTGTATGTATAATCTAAATAATAGAAAAAGAGATCACACTTAATGACTTGTGATTACCAGAAGCAGAGTTGGGGTGGGATAATTGGAAGAATATGGTCAAAGGGCACAAATTCCCATATGTAAGTATTAGAAGTGTAATATACAACATAAGGACGATAGTTAACAGTGCTGTATGATGTACAGGAAAACTGTTAACAGAGTAAATCCTAAGAATTCTCTTCAAAAGGAGACTTTTTTCTTTCCTTTTTAATGTATCTATATGAGAAGATGGATGTTAGCTAAAACTACTGTGGCAATCATTTCGTAATATGTGCAAATCAAATATTAATAGTATATACCTTAAACTTATATAATGATGTATGCCAATTATTTCTTCATGCAACTAGAAAAAATGAAAAGACAAGTGATAACAAACACTGGTGATGATGGAGAGAAAAGGGATCCCTCACATAATAGTGGTGGGATTGTAAACTGGTGTAGTTACTAGAGAAAACAGAATGGGTGGGGGGAAGAAAACAGAATAGAGGAGCCTCAAAAAATTAAAAATAAAACTACCATCTGATTCAACAATTCCACTTCTGGAATACAGCCAATCAAAATGAAAACACTAACTCAAAAAGATATCCACACCCCCATGTTCATAACACCATTATTTACAAGACCCAAGACAAAACAATCTTAAGTGTCCACTGACAGATGAATATGAAGAAACTATGATGTGTCTGTGTGTGTGTGTGTATATATACGTATATATACACACACACACACAGACACATCATAGTTTCTTCTGTATATATATGTATATATACACACACATAATGCATATACATCATACACACACACACACACAGACACACACACACACACAATGGAAATATTCCATTCAGCCATAGTAAAACTAAGAAATCCTGCCATTTGCAACGATGTGGATTGACACTGAGGGCATTACGATAGGTGAAATAAGTCAGACAGTGAAAGACAAATACTGTATTAAATGCATAATCAAAGAAAAAAAATTCATAGAAACAGAGTAAAGTGATAGTCACAGGAGGTGGTGGGCAGGGGAATGGGAAGATACTGGTCAAAGAGAACAAACTTCCAGTTAATAGGTAAGTTCTGCTAATCTAATGCTCAAGTATTTTGATTATACTTACCAGTAGTGTAGTATTTACTTGAAAGTTGTTATGAGAGTAAATCTTAAATGCCTCAGCACAAAAAGGGAATGGTAACTATGTGATGTTATGGGGGTGTTAGCTAAGGCCATGGTGATGATCATTTTCCAATATATAAGTGTATCAAGTCAGCATGTTATACACCTTAAATATTCAAGATATTTTGTCAGTAAAGCTGGGGATGGGGAGGGTGAGGAAGTAGTAGCCAACAATGTCAAATGCTATATGAAAGTCAAGTAGTAAAAGTACCCATTAATGGCTGGCAATGAAACAAGTAACGATATTCTTAAGAGTCCTAACTTGTCAAATAGGAAAACAAAATATTTATAAAAAGTTATTCATATCAGGGGCACCTGGGTGGCTCAGTTGGTTGAGCGACTGCCTTCAGCTCAGGTCATGATCCCGGACTTCCAGGATGGATCAAGTCCCACATCGGGCTCCCAGCTCCTTGGGGAGTCTGCTTCTCCCTCAGACCTTCTCTCTCATGCTCTCTCTCACTCATTCTCTCTCAAATAAATAAATAAAATCTTAAAAAGAAAATTTATAAAAAAAAGTTATGCATATCAAATGGATTAGTTTTTAATTTGTCTCTTGTAATGTCAAATCAATGTGTGCTATTCATGTAAAAACAAACAAACAAAAAAAAACAAGAATACACCCTACAAATTCATTCACCAATATCACCACCGAAGCTAACATGAAGCATTTACTATGTTCCATGCACTTTGCTGCTAAATCCTTTACGGGATTATCTCATGTCAGGCTCACAGCTCTACAGTAGGGACTAACATACTATCTTCATTTTACAGATAAGGAAAAGAGGCTTAGAGAGATTAAGTAACTTGACCAAAATAACTTCACTAAGCATTTACCAACTGCAAAGTACCATGCTTGAATATGCAGGTATAGAAATGAAGGGGGAAAAAGCTGTTCTCTTCAAAGGGCTTGTAGAACCCCAGGAATGACAGGCGACAGACAATAATTCACATAAGTGTTATAAAGAAATAAGCACCAAGATCCATTTATGTGAGCACAGAGGAGGAGTCCATCATCCAAAACCGGGTAGGGGTGGGGGGTAAGTGACTTAAGCGGCACTGAAGGGAAGCATGTAAGAGCAGACAGAAAGCAAAAAGTCAAGTCAGACACAGGCTCACTCAGGAAAAGAACTAACAGCACACAAAGAACCTTGGATTGTACCCTGTGGCACTTAAAAAATAAACAGTATTCCTCAAAAACAGCATTGGTCAGAGAAGCTGCAGCATATCTTTAGCTGGGGTAAGGGAATGATTATCAAAAACGTCACAAGTAAGTAAAGGTATGAGACCAAGTGAAATGTGCCCAGATTTCTGGCTTTGGCAAACAGATTTGTGAACATGTTTCACTCAGTATTAGGGATTACAGGAGGCACTGGTTTGGAGTTCTGTGCTGTTTTAGAGTTCTGACTCTTGTGACTAAGGTTTACCATAGTAAAAGGAAGCCTAACTTCCTTTATTTAAACAGGTTCATAAAGAAACAGATGGTTTCATTTTATAAATTAGGTTCTCAAAGGAATCACGTCTAAGCAGTATTGGTAGGTTTTACATCTGCCACACTTTTAATCATTTTAGGTTTTAAAAAACGAATATCCATGAAGAGGAAATTATAAAGTTAAAACATCAGCTATGAAAAGACAGAGGAAAACAGTATAATGAAAGTAGTGAAGGGGCTGAGAGGAGGGAGAAGAATCTGACAGCGTAACTGAGCATGGGAATATGGAAATAGAAACTCCGGTGTCAGGAAACCTAACATCCAGTCCCAACTTTATTATTTAGCCTGAAACCTGACCCTCCTGCTCTAACATTCCATAATGCAGTTTTTTGTTCTTTGTTTTTTGTTTTTAATCTATGGTTACAACTCTCTTTATGATCTGGAATATGCTCCAACATCAAAGCATGTGACTCATGTACCTGTCAAGAGGAACCTAAATTAGAGTACCATTATGGTAGTATTAGACCTTGATTCAGCCACTCTTTCTCCCCATAAAGTCTCTAAGAGAAAAAAGTACAGGAAACAATAGTAAGACACAGCCCACCACTTCACTTTCCTGAGCAAAAGAAAAATCCTTTAGGGGCTCCTGGGTGGATCAGTGGGTTAAAGCTGCTGCCTTCGGCTCAGGTCATGATCTCAGGGTCCTGGGATCGACCCGCATTGGGCTCTCCTCCCCCTCTCTCTCTGCCTGCCTCTCTGCCTACCTGTGATTTCTGTCTGTCAAATAAATAAATAAAATCTTAAAAAAAAAAAAAAAAAGAAAAAGAAAAATCCTTTACTCACTTTGAAAACTCCAATGCTAAAAAACAAACAAAAACGAAAAAGGAACAATCATCATTGCACAATACCCTCATCCTGGGGTGGGGGGGGTCCCAACTTTTCTTTTGCTTAATCTTAAACTCAAATGTAAACCAAAATCTTAAACTCAAATGTAAACCAAAATAACAATATTCAAATATGATCGTTTTCAAAATAAAATGTCTTCCTCTATTTTATTTGGTAGTCTTTAAAATGAAACTAGGAACCACTCTATTATACACACAAAAGCAAAAGAAGTATTTTTTAAAAGGATTCACACAGAAAACAGCATACAGCAAATATATCTGAAACAACTTATTCTTTCTCTCTTTCTTGGGCTAAGAGCTTTCAAGGCATATAATAAATTTATTTCCAATTTCTTTCTTACAATTTTTTGGACATATCATACTTAGAGAACCTCAATTCATACAATAAAAACAAAGCACTTTCAAAAACACCAAAACATACACAGACTTCTAATAATGATCATTAATATTCAAAGATAAAGCAGAGCTGTATGTATGTAAATAATCCTTCAATATTTAATATCTAATTCACAAAGAAGGTCATATAGCTAGGTCATTGTTAAGCTACTAAACGCAGTATAAAAAAAAGAAGACAGTAAATTTATAAGTTGGGTAAATAACAATCACGGGTAAAACTCTTAATCCCAGATTAATCCCAGTTAATCCCAGATAATTTTCCTCAGCAGAATGCTTTCAGATACAAAAAAAATCTGTAAATTCAATTCAGAATGTCTTAAAGAATATGAAGCTTATTAGCACCTAACAAGGAGTCCAGAGTTATAGCAATTATAAGACTAGTTCGGTCATGTCAAATACCCATATTTTTTCCATTTTTCTACTCTGCCATCATGAACTTACTGGTTTTGCCCTCAGGCTTGTACTTTAATGTTTACAAGATGGGTTCAATGACTCAAACATCACATTTTCATATTCATATAACAAAGACAAGAAGAGAGAATTTCCCTTCCTTGTGTCCTTTACGAAAGAGGAGGAAACTTGTCACAAGTCCCCATATAATTATGTATGTGCTCACTCCTACCTAAACCAGTAATTTCTAAGGTACTGGATAATGATAATCTTTGACTTAAATGTTTTGAGCTTGGGATAATCCCAGTTTCTCTAAATCAAAACAAGTTACTGTTGTTAGCTAAATAAAGGTAAGGCAAGCAAAGCTATCTGCCAGCAAGCGAAGATACTGTAAAGACCATTTCTAACCTAAGTGAAATGCCTAGCATTCTATCTCCTGTTTTATTACTTTTTTCGTTCCCTAATATAATTTAGACTGATTTCCAACTTCTTTGTTAAATTCAGTGAGTTATCTATCCTAAGGTATCTCAATTTAATATTTAATATGAATAGTAAACAGATTCCACAATTTATAATGAATTCTGTATCCCAAGTTTTACCACAATATTTATATAAACTAAGTTTCCAATGGTTTTGTTTTCCAAGCACAGAACCTATACTCAACCTATACTCAAGTGCTCCTTTTCATTAAAGGTAGTTAAGTTCTCACGGTAACATGCAATGGAAAGAAATTTCTATTTCACCTCCGAATGTCAAACTCAATAGGTATCTTTATATGATCGACCAAAACTTTGGTAACAATAAACATATCAGTAAAGACTTCCTTTTACTTTTTTTCAGCTCATAAATGGCTTCAGAGTTCTACTCTTCTTTGTTAAGACTTTTATCATAGATTTTGAAGGACTCCATAAGCTCATTGTCAATCTTTTTTCTTCTGGCATTAAACAGGAAAATAGAAAACTATGAAAAAATACATTACCTATTATTTTGAATAACTTTTTTAAAATTTTAATATTCAAACTAAATATTTATGTGTTTTTCATAGCTATTAAGGGAGAAACACTGTTTTGGCAAGATGTTCTCCTTAAATCTGTGTACAGCTCCTCGAGAGGGTACAGAGCCAGCCTTTCTGTATACAATGTGCAAAATACAGGGTGAAAGTGACAAAGACATATTACACTGCCAAGTGATTACTTAAAAAATGAGATTTGAGAATGTTAAAATTTATTCCCCATAAAACAACACTGTTAACAGCAATGCAAAAACAGGTGGACAGAGAGAAGGCTTAGGAGTTCCCCTTTAAGGGTGCCTGGGTAGCTTAGTTTAGTATCTGCCTTGGGCTCAGGTCATGATCCCAGGGTCCTGGCATTGAGCCCTGCATCACATCTTAGGCTCCCTGCTCAGTGGGGAGCCTGCTTCTCCCTCTCCCTCTGCCTTCGGCTCCCCCTGCTTGTACTCTCTGCCAAATAAAATCTTTTAAAAAATTAATAAAAAAGGAGTTCCCCTTCAGATATGCTCAATTTGAGAAGGTGCAGAAATTTTGCCCAAAAGGTAAATAAAAAGTAGATGCTTACATAAATACTATTTGGTCCCCTCATTGCATGCTGAGCGCACACACACATGCACACACATACGCACGTGCACACACACTCTCAATGTTAACATATTAACGTTTGTTCATGATCTACCTGTTCTCTAGCCCGGGAACAACAGCCATTCCTACACTTGGCCAAAGGTAAATTTTCTATCTTGGTGGAATTAACGTGATGGTCCAGGAGGGAGTCTTATGGAAAGAAGCAATCATAAGATAAATAAACCACTGAGACCACCAAAGTAACCAATGTCAGTCACTGGCATATGGGTCATAGTCATCCAAACTCACTAAATACGGAGAAAATACAAAAGTAAACGACTGATAAATCTGTGGCTCAGGTTACACATTTCTCCCTTTTCCCTTTCTATCTTCCATGTAGAGCAGATCACATATATGGGACTGAATATGCTGGTGGTACATGTATAGAGAGGAAAATATTCCAAAATCCTCTTTTGACAAAGTTACTATCTCTTTATCTCTTACTTAAGGAAACAAGTCATAGATTTCTACATAACATGCAAGCAAAGTACTAACTGGCTTTGTTCTGAACACCTTTTCAAGAATGTATATAGCACACAAGCCTCGGAAGACAGTCTCCTATCTAAAACACAGAGCAGGTTTTTTTTACTTTTCACTTTAATGAAGATAATGTCACCCTCAGGTCAAAGGTCAAACAAGCCTATTACAAAAATCTGAGCTCCTTCAACTCAAGATCCTTCTGCTCCCACAAAATTTCCTACAGCTGTAGGGGTCATTTAGCCTGCCTCATCAGCACAAATGCTGATAGTCCGGCAAATCTGAGGCTGTGAGTGATAACCTGTCCACCTGTGACCCAGGAATTCCATACCGAAACTGCAGCAGGCTAAGCCTTCACAGTACTTGACAAGTGGTTTTGGCCTTTCTGAGTAAGACCTGTCACTTCCAACTACTCAGCAAGGAGTTAATACATACAAAATTTAGGATGAAACTACCTGCATTGGCATAATCTGTGGTCTATGTGTATACATATCTATGCAAAATTACTATGCATTTCTTTTTTTTTTTTACTACGCATTTCTTAAAGTTGTGCTCATATATTTACAAACTTACTTCTTTTTCAACTTAAGTTCTTCGCTTAAAGATAAAATCCATTGCTCACTTCCATCCCCTCTCTTTTCTTCACTGCCTAAGACAGTAAAGTCTCTATTTTACGGCTATACCACTAAAAAAATAACTGGATATACTCATCTCAGTGTAAAATGTACTTAGAAATATTAATCACATACAGAAGTTCTGTCAGAAGCAATTGAGATATTTCATTTAGGCAATCATATTACTTTGCAAAAATATTTATGAGCTGCTCAATTTTTCATAATGCATATTGTTACCTACATGTCATAGCCAATTAGCTAATGTAAAGGAAAAATTATTTTCATAGCTTCTTTTGATAATGTTAAAGTCAATAAATCCACTGAAAATAATTATAGAATTTGAGCTCCTTTTATATTATCAGGTATTATTATAGATTAAAACAATTCTAAATGAAGCTGATTAACTGGTTAAGTGTTAACAATGTAAAAAATAGAGACGCCATTAAAATAAAAAGAAAATGATGCACTACATATGCAAATGATATACTACCAAGAAACTACAGACTCCCACAAATTCTTATCACTTCCCATGAGGATTCAAAAATTAGTTTAATGACTATATTCAATGTAATCAAGGAAAGTGATTATAAAAATCTCCAATCTTCTTTGCCTATTCACTCATCTTTGCTCTTCACTATATTCTTAGAGAAGTAACAAAATTATTTTTTAATGAAATGTCTTCATTAAGAAACAAACAGATACAAAAATGTACATGTGGACATATGAACACAGACACACTCACAAATACCACCAGTTCTTCCATGTTGCAAAATCTCCTGGGAAGTTCTCAAATATCATAAGATTTTGGAACTCTGTGTTTCATAATAAAACAGGCAATTTATTCTAGTAACTATATGTTTTATAATAATGATAAAATCCATTTCTTAAGCAAAAAAAATTGAAAAATATTTTATCACATTTTAGGATTTCGTCATCATGTCTAACCATTTAAATGAAGACCACATAATAATAGCTACCAGTATTGATCATCTGCTATGTTAAAGGCACTACACTGAGTAGTTTATATACAGTTGTATTCAAATCCCAGTGACAACCCTGAGATGTAGGTGTATCTGTTTTAAAACAAAAAAGTTAAAATTCAGGGAAATTAAGTGGTTTGCCTGATGTCATACAATCAGATAGTGACTCAATTGTAACTAGACCATTTGCCTGACTCGAAAACCTATAGTGGTAGCTATTATTCATAACTATTACTTCCCTAAAAACAACTACGTCCATTCTTGGTTCCAGGTTCAACTTTAAGCACACTGAGGGTTTTGGAGTTGTGGGGAGGGGTGAGCCTGGTGGTGGGTATTATGGAGGGCATGTATTGCATGGAGCACTGGATATGGTGCATAAACAATGAATTTTGGAACACTGAAAAAAAATTTAATTTAATTTTTAAAATAATTTAAAAATTTAAAAATGAATGTTAATTTGGCCTCCCCAGTATAAAGGGATACACTACTCATGCCAAGTCAACTTTTCTAGCACTGAAGTTTGTAATATTTATTGTAATAAACTTAGTTCCAACTGTTACACTTGGTTGTTCAATGGTGTCAAATTTTGTACTGGGCATCAGGTTCTAAATTCAGGAGGGAATGAAGTGACATGTCCAAAGCAACCCTGGAATACCCCCTAGAAAAGTACCACAATGATGACCAGCCACTTTCCAATATTTCTAATAAAGAAAGTGTTTCTTCTAGCATTGAAAGACACCACAACCTTCCAAGTTATTAAGGACTAAGATTGAAATCATGGCTCTGAACTTCACAAATAAATTTGTATAACTTAGTGGGTTTTTTCTCATATACTACATTCCAGATATGTGTACTCATGAAGTATTAAAACTTCATTTTAATGAAACTTTAAAAAGAACTTTGTTCTTTTTCTCCCTAAATATGTATATTCTACAAAACCACCACATACTAGTATTAGACTCTCCTGTTTAAGATAAAAACAATTCCGGAAGACATCCTTTCCTAATCCTTAACAATTTTCTCCCTAATTTTTCATTTAAAACCTGCTTTATAAAAAATATATTAATGGAACAGATGTTAATTTATTATAATTATACTAAATTAACAAGCATTTTCACCTGTTAAAGTAGCGTACAACGATACCAAGATGCTTTGAAGATGTATCCTTTTCAGATTTTCTGACTTTTCTTCCAACTGAAAGTTACTATGATCAGAGTTATCTTTTTCTCCCCCCCCCGCCTTTTTTTTTTAAAGATTTGTTTCTTTTTAAAGAGAGACAGCAAAAGCAAGATGGAAGGTTGGGGAAGGAGTAGAGGGAGACGCGGAGAGAAATCTCAAGCAGTCACCTTGCTAAGCACTGCACAGGCAGAGATCATCTCTCAAGACCCTGATCATGACCTAAACCTAAATCAAGAGGGGGGTGCTTAAAGGACTAAGCACCCAAGTGCCCCCACAGTGATCTTTCTAAGAAAACATCAAAATTCCTATGGAATTCCTCATCATTTTTGACTGCCCTCTGCTGTGGTAATCCTCAAAAAAAAAAAAAAAAAAAGTTTTAATCTCCCTTCCTCAAGAAAAACCACACCTAAAGCTCTTGGGATGTGGTATATAAATACCAAATGCTAAAAAAAAACAAAAAAAAAACAAAAAAAAACTTTAAATTATTTTGTAAGTACAGTTTTAATGTTAAGAGTTCTTCTCTAAACCTTCACCAGAACTCCATGAAGAATTTTGCAAGGCCTACTTTCATGTTAAAAGTAAAAAGCTAATGGGAAGAAGTTAGTATTGAGTTCAGAGTTGTTTCAGGCAAAGAGTAAAGACAATTACTTTACACATGAAGCTGTTTTTTTCACTCTCTACCCAGCTATCAAGAAACTCCTGGAAACATTTTAAACCCGAATTAGATTTTGAGTCACGTATGTGCAATACTGCACCAGGAAAACCTTGAATAAGCGAATACTCTTACTAAAACAATGTACTTTTAGAAACACTGCTCGCATTTCCAAGTATTTTTTTTCTGAGCCTGCTCGATTGAGTATCCAAGGCAAAGATGGATACCTGAAATTCACAAATTACAATTTTAAATACAGTGACTTCAACCCTCTTACCAAAGTTACTCGAGGACTAAGATTGAAATCAGGTGATCCTCACTTCACAAATTTACCGAACTTAAAATTATGTGAGTTTGTTCTCACCATTGTATTAGTTCAACATAAGGAAAAATAAACCTTCGGCTTTAATAATATGTAATTATGAATACAAACTTAAAATACGTTTCCAAAATGCTCCGCTACCCCTTGAAACGAATAACGAAGGCAGCTGGGTACTGAACGTAAAGATTTCTCTCTCGTAGGTTTGCAAATACTCCTAAAAGGTATTTTCACATCCAACATACCCCCTTTAGTGACTCAAGGGCAGGTAGGTAGTTCGGCCTCCGAGGGTCAAAAGCGACGCTAGTCTGAAAGGTGTGCGATGCTCAGGCGCAGGGTCAAAGGGGATGCTTTAGTGTTTTTGAGAAAACACCAGGCTAACCCCACTGGCGCGACTGCGTGGCCCACAGGCCTCGCAACCGCTGGGCTCTTGCCCGCAGGCCGCCCTCGCCCACGCCCAGCCACCCGGCTGCCTAGCAACGCGGCGAGGCTGCCTGGCAACGCCGCCGCCCCGGCCCGCCCGGCCAGCCCCAGCGAGCCCCAGCCAACCCAGGCCCACCCGGAAGGCCACAGGACTCACTATACCTCTTTTTTCTTCTGTCCTCCCCCGAGCTGGATGCAGAGAAGTAGCAGGAGGAGAAGAAAGGGAAAGCTCCCGGTGGGCAGGTATCGCAGCCGCCGCCCCGCCTGCCTCCGGCGTGAAGGAGCGCCCCTGGCACCCATCGCCGCAGGGCAGTGTCTCCTCCACGCTCGGTAACCGTGCGCGCCCAGCTCCTACCGCCGTCCTAACCCCTGCCAGGCCAACCGCCGGGAGCCCCTGCCTGTGCCCTCGCGGGTGCCTGCGGCTTCGCCAGGGAAGCGGACGCCGCCGAGGACGCGGAGGAGGAAACTGACAGAGCATCCGGTTCACCAGGAGAAGGGACCTGGAAAGGCCCGGGATGGGGCAGGAAGTGGGCGTGGCGAGGGAGCAGGGGGCTCTTGCGCACGGCGCGGGGCCCCCCCCAGGGTTCTCCCTGAGACCCGCGCCGCCCGGGGCTACGGTTCTCCGCTGGCTGGCTGAACGCTGTCTGGTTACTGAATCCAGTGCGAGGTTCCAGGAATATGCCAGGGGCCTCTTCAGTCCAGCAGAAGTAAACTCCTGTTTACCTGGAGGCACGGACAGACCTAATTGCCCTGTAGGATGATGGAGGAGGGATTTAAGGAATTAATAAGCACTTGGGCCCCCTGGCCAAGGGGCAGTCTCCCTTTCTGTTGGGAAGTTTTTAGAGACACATCTGTGGCTCCCATACTGAGCCCTCTCAAGCCTTTAACATAATCCACATAATATAATCCCGCGGATGCATACTAGCCACAGGCAACTTCACAGCTGTTCCTTGCAATCCCAATTGAGGGGCCTGAGGAGCCAAACTTCACACCATTCCATTCATTCATTCTGTTTCCGTGGAGTGCCAAAGTGCAGACCGCTGTACTAGACACTTGGGAATGCAAAAATGAAAAGGACTTAACCCTGCTCTCTGAAATATTTTGATAACGATAGGGCAGACTGTTTACTGGATATCTGACATGGGTCAAGTACTGTCCTTACAGGATTTCTTTTCCTTCGGTGCAGGTTCTTGGTCAGGCAGCTTGGAAGAATGAAGAGGTAGACCAGAGAAGAGTGCAGGGCAGCAAAGCAAAGTTTATTGAGTGACAGTACAAAGCTCCCGAAGAGGAAAGGGGATCCACGAGGGTTGCCAACTTGGCGTTTAGATCTGAGGGTTTTCATGGGCTTGTTGGAGGGCTATTTTAATCTGATTAATCCTCCATCATCCAGTCAGGTTTTTGCCATCTACCCATCACGTGGGAAAAGGTGGAGGGCTCCTTCCTGGGTGACGTAAAATCCTTTTAAGGGTGGTTTCCTCTTGGGGGAAGGGAGACTAAGGTATTGTCCCCATCTGCCTTTTCTTCCAACTATCCTCCATTATTGTTCTAGTGTAGCTTCTACTCTACCTCAAGATTTCTTCTCTTAACTTTTATTGTGAATATGTCTGATAGTCTAATGAAACCTACCGACCCAGTCTTAAAACAGTATTTCTAACTGCAAAAATTAAATTCATAAGATTACAAAGGAAATCATTTGTAATTAAATACCATTATCAAAATTGAAACCATTCACCTCCCTTCACCTGGTGGTCAACAAACATTTCTATCTGGGGAAAGATGGAAAGCAAGAGTATATGTTGGAACCAATGTATAAATATTCAGACTTCACAGTGTGATTATGATTGACCAAGAGGCACAGAATTGTAGGATACGTGGCCAACTAAGTAGCCTGAGGGCTGTAAATAAATTTTGCAATCACATGAAATCCAGCAGACCTAACAGCAATTCTAATAAATATGGTAATATGATGATAAACAGTATTTCAGAATATCTACTACTGTCCTGTGATGCGAAATTATTTTTAGTTTCTACAGGAAACAACGCCATATATACTGCTAATACTACCATGCTTTGCCTTCCACTTTATAATCGAAGAAAACAATTTCATTAGAGGTTAACAGAAATACGGTTAATTTTTTTTTCAATTAAAGTTTCACAGATGACCCCAAATTTCATGAACTCCAGATAAAGAACTCCTGCTCCACAATAATCTTATCAGATAACTCCTATTATAACAATTTTCACCTGAAGAAACTAAGGCCAGGAGAGCTCACTCAAAGTCATACAACTAGAAAAACGTATTAACAGGAATTTGAACTTTGGCAGCTCAATAGCTACTATTATATACTACGCTATGCTGGCTTTTTTAAAGGAATTTACCAAGAAAATATCTCTATCTCCCACGTTTTTGATTTCCCACTATTATGTGAGCATTTTTGCCCATAGTAATTTCTTGCAAAAGTCTAGCCCGTTGCTTTTTCCTTGAGACTTGTGAAAGTGGCCTCCACTTTTATTAATCTGTAAATTTATGGTTTCTATCGAGATAGCTTAACATAATCAAAATCTACCATCTGCCATTTCATGTCCCAAATTTATCTTAATTTCTTTTATTGTAATTAATGGTACCACTGTAACCAAACCAACTTGAGTTCACTCCTTGCTGAGTCACAGATAGAAACTGTATCAGTTGAGTTGTAGCACAAAGGGAACTTCATTTGCAGTAAATAAGGAGATCAGAGGAAATAACTTCCAAAGACATAACTCTGAGCAAGGGTGAATAGGTTCCTTTTATTTAGGTTTAGGAGGAATATTTTAAAAGGGCATCTTTGTCATTGTATATAGAGGTGAGCATAAGGTCACGCATGTTCCTTAAGGAAACACGCCTATACATGCATTGTATGTTATGTAAATGAAGTTTGTGCTCCCCTTTGGGCAGAAATTTAGTATTAGAATGAGGCAAGGTTAATTACTGGTCATTCTAAAGGTCACTCCTTGATCTGCCTATGCAGGTTCATGACAGGGAGTTACTTTCAAACTGGTCTGAGTGGTCTGGGCAGGCTGGAGGTCCTGAATTAAGAGATAAGGCAGAAGGAAGAGCTTAAGGAAAAATGTAGAACAGAGGGAGGTGAGTTCAGGCAGTGAAGGTCAGGTCTTGGGATCCAGTTGGTGACACCACCATCCTCCCAAATTACCAATTTTCGGAGCCTCCAAGCTGCCCATTCTCTCCAACTACACTGCCATTGTATTCAGTTTCCAACTTACTCTGCCTCCACAGTGTCTTAAGAATTTGTTTTCTTCTTTTCATTTTGTAACTCTAGCATTCGTTAGAAAGACTTCGGACATCATCATTCAATGATGTCCAAGCAATCTCTCCTTGCCTCTAATCTTACCATCCTCCTTTACCAGCCTAAACCAAGACTTTTTAATCCTGTCTTCTTGCTTTCTGTTGGGAAATTAGCCAGAGTGATCCTTTTGATACATAAATCAGTGTAAAGTATTTTCTCTGTCCTCAACATAAAACGTAGTTCTTTCCATGCCCTCAGGACCCTACATTACTTGGTGCCTGGTCACCTTTCCAACCTTATTCCCTACTTCTGTTTTCACATTCTGCTCCAGATGGGCTCTATACTTTCCCTTAAGTATACATACTTTCCCTTAAGTATGTTAAGCACACTCCATCTCTGTCCTTCACACTGTTGTCCCTTTACCCTTCTCAAAGAGGTAGATGTTCACATGACAAACTGTATCACTTTATTCACATGGGGCTCAGAGCTCCTAAAATCCATCTTGAGACAGGGAAACTGAGGGGAACCCATTAAAAAATAAAACAAAACAAAAAACTGGCTTTTAGCTCCTTTTCCTCCTCCTAGTCTTTGCTAGGACCTGCACCGCTCCCAAAACGCGCGCGCACACACAAACACACACACGCCTTAATGTTTGTCCTCCTTGTAAAGGACAAGGAGTTCATGATTTCTTTGGAGTGTCCCAGCACAATAGATAACACCTCAGGAATGACTGGGTAGGAATGACCAGGCAAGGCCCTCATGTGTATATTTTAGACCACTGGCACTAGACATCTCAACACCAAGACCTCCTGGCTCCTGGGAAGCAGTGACTTGTGATGGACATCTGGACCCTGTCTTGTTTAGACTACTTCTAGATGCCTGAGAGAACATGTGCACCAGACCACAATCATCAGTAAAAACCCTAGACCCAAACAAAAGAGAGACTCTTTCTCCTTTGTTTTCCAAATCTCCTGGACACTGTCTGTACCTGCACTCTCTACATGTCTTCCCTAAACTCTGCTACACTTCCCACTGGCTCACATTTGATCCCTATCCTGCTGTGCTTAGCAAGGACCGTCTTGGCTGGTCCTGCTGGACCCGCTTTGTCCTCAGGACCCAGGCTGCCTGTATCAATCTTGTCTCTCAGACAACCGTTTCTAAAAACTAAACTCCTTAACCTTCATACACACGCATACACACATACACACACACACACACACACACACACACACACACCCCTTTAACTTTTTTATAGCACTCATCATTACCTGAAATTATGCTTTTGATTTATTTATTTAGGATTAGGACATAGGCTTGGTTAGACAGGGCTTTCTTTCATCTACACTGTGGAGAATAATCCCCGTTTTACAATTCTTATACCATCTACCACTAACTGATAGCATGCATTCATGTATTCACTTATCTGTCTTTCCCCCCAAATGAATGTAAATGCCATGAAGGTAGAGATTTTGTCTTGAGTCCACACTACACAGAATAGGCATTTGTTGAATGAATGAATGAATCCAGCCATTCTCTGTTTATTCCCTAAAGTACAACACTAAGCATGTCACTGTCTTTAGTCCACAGGGTTTCAGTCGCTCATCCTATATTCCAGAGAAGGTCCAAACTCTGAATAGTGGCTTGGAGCCAAGTTAAAGTCTTGACCCTTGATTTAACATAGCAGCCTTCAAACGACTTTACACCAAGGACTACATAGACAAATGGTTTTAGAAGAATTCATTTCCCAAATCTCAACAATCCTGTGTTCTTTCCCAAAACTGACGGACTTTGAAGAAGTGCCTGAGGTGCAGGTTAACTCCTACTGTTTCTTCTTGCCCAACTTTGCTAGGAAAATTGCCTTTTATCTTAGCTAAAGAAAGAGATTTCTCCCTCTATCCCCATTTTTTGCTTTCAACAGTATTGAAAGAAGACATGCTCCAGTTGTCAGCTGTAGATTATTTAAAAATTGTTTTGGGAATAGAACACTATGTAATTTTTGGCCCAATATTCAAAAGGAGTTCATACAATTGGCTGATACTGTGGTAACAGACCCCTATTCCTGTCGCCTTATTGTGATAATAGTTCTTTAATGCTTACCATAAACAAAAATTTTAAATAAGAATAAAATGATGCTGGGGAGCCTGGGTGGCTCAGTGGGTTAAGCCTCTGCCTTCGGCTCAGGTCATGATCCCAGGGTCCTGGGATCAAGCCCTGCTTCATGGTCTCTGCTCAGCAGGGAGCATGCTTCCCTTCCTCTCTCTCTGCCTGCCTCTCTGCCTGCTTGTGATCTCTGTTTGTCAAATAAATAATATCTTAAAAAAAAATAAAATGATGCTGAATATTACCTAATTCTAGCAATAATTAATATTTATCCACAAATACATAAATGAATTTTTTAAACCTTAATTATTTCTATTAAATAATGTTTTCTCAATACACTTTTGCATTTTTCATGTTTACTATTTTCTCAAATTCATAATATATGTCATTTTCATCAATTGGCTGCACCTAATAACTAATAGTAACTCAGCACAAACGATAAATTTTAATATAGCCTCGTGGTCAGAAGTTTGTTTAAATCAAATTTCAATTCATACAGCTCTTTTTTGCAGAGAAGGCTCTGAAGCATAAAAAAACTATCAGGATAAAATTCTAACTGCTTACACGGCCAGTAGGAGGTTAAATTTGTTCAACCACATTGTAAAAGTGGCAATATCTACTGAAGTTAAATAGCACCTACCTGCTATGACCCAGCAGTTCCAAATAGACATATATTCACTAAATGGCATATACAAATGTATGCAGCCGCTTTATTTATAACAGCCCAAAGTTTGCAAGAGACCAAACATCTGCTAACAGTTAAACAGATAACTAACTTGCGATGCAGTCATACTATATATCAATAAAAATGAACTAATGACATCTATACATAATATGAACGCATTGTACAATATATGGATTCAGACATAAAACCAATGTAATGTGCAAATAAGCAAAGACCAACCAGATGAGAACAGGCAGAAGCTGTTTCTTTCAGAGCTTGTTGTAACAAGGGACTAAGCCCCTCCCACTTCAGTTTTTGGGGTTTTTTTTTAGATTTTATTTATTTATTTGACAGAGAGAGATCACAAGTAGGCAGAGAAGCAGGCAGAGAGAGAGAGAGGAAAGCAGGCTCCCTGCTGAGCGGAGAGTCCGATGCGGGACTCCATCCCAGGACCCTGAGATCATGACCTGAGCCGAGGGCAGCGGCTTAACCCACTGAGCCACCCAGGTGCCCCCCACTTCAGTTTTGACAGACTTAAAGGCAAGCAGAAGAGTAGGAAAGTTTAATAGAAAAAGGGGAAGGCCTCAGGTAATCTCCCATCCCTTGCAGATGATTGGCTTGAAGGAAGCCGTAGATGGGCTAAATAGAAAGAGGGCATCTCTGTGATTGGTTAGGACTGCATATTTGGCTTTCTAGAGTTGGAAACAGGGACAAAAAGTAGGTTGATGTCAGTTTTTAATCAAGTGCTGGGTATTTGGGGCCAATTATTAAAGAAGTTATTGTTTGGACTCCTGGATTGACTAGAGACAGCAATCCAACCTCCTACAGGTCCAGGCTGGCTTTCTGGGGGGGGGGGGGGGGGGGGAGGTGTAATTATAGATAAAGGGTTGGTTTCCTGCACATGCTGCAGGTTACAAGTCAGAGTTCTATTTCCATATCTGATCTGACCAGTAAGTTGGTTAGTGTATTAAATATCTCAGGTGAAAAGTCAGGATAGTGGCAGAGGGCCCAAGAGGGCTCTGGACTACTAGAAAAAGTCTGTGATCTACTTCTTGTTCTGATTGATGGGTATCATGTATGTGTATATTCTTTCTGTAAACTTATTGAGCCATAATTTTGTGATTTATGTATATATACTATATTTTAATACAAAATTTACTTTTTAATAAAAAGTTCCATTTAAAAAAGTACAATTTGGGGGACACCTGGGTGGCTCAGTCAAAAGAGTAGGTGACTCTTGGAGGTGTGAGTTTGAGGCCCATGTTGGGTACAGAGATTACTTAAAAAAAATAAAATCTTAATGAATAAGAATGGTTTTTGAAAAAAGTAAAATTTTCAAATCCCTTGGAGGTAGCATAATGGAAATACAAGTAAAGGAGAATAAAAAGATAATATAAAATATCTTTGTTAAAAAGAAGAGTTCCTTCTTGTTTGTGAGTTTCTTTTTTAATGGATAATGATTGCTGTAATTTCCATTCCTTTGGAAATATTTATAAGAATCCTGTGACAGTTTTATTTTATTAATGTCAATATTTATAACTTGATGGAAATTGTAATCTTCACAAGTATTTAAGCTTATAATGAAAAGTTTTTGAATGTTTATTTTAAAATGTACAAAGGGATATCTTGTCTTCTAAATTCTTTTTTTTTTTGTTATTTTAAGATTTTATTGATTTATTTGACAGACAAAGATCACAAATAGGCAGAGAGGCAGGCAGAGAGGAATGGAAGCAGGCTCCCTGCTGGGCATAGAACCTGATGCGGGGTTCCATCCCAGGACTCTGGGATCATGACCTGAGCCAAAGGCAGAGGCTTTAACCCACTGAGCCACCCAGGCGCCCCTAGTCTTCTAAATTCTTATAGAGGGATGTTATCAAAGCATTTTGAAGACTACATTCTGCACATTCCTGCCCCTATCACTGTTGCATCTTTCTGGAATGACCTTGTCTACAAAGGTACTTCAAAATCTTACTCATTCTCTAGTGCACAACTTAAATATCATCTCTGTTGTGATTTCCAATTCCTATCCAGCAGTAACTAATATTTTCTCTTTGCTTCCATATATATCTGTTTGCAAGTTGCTTATTTAAAGTCACATAAATCATCAGTATCTAAAGACAAATATTTACAGGTAATTGTGTCAAAACATTGCAATAAATAGTAATGATTACTAAGAACTTAACTTTTCTTTCAAATATAAGTAATCTTTCCAAAAGTTATTTGAGGGGATATAAAAAGCATCTTTTTGTGACAAAAATGAAGGGCTGGTTTAGTCATAAAATAACATGGTGATTTTATAGAAAGAGATTAAAATTATAATTTTAGTCCTTCTGTATATCATTCTTGAAACAATATTGTAATAAAGGATTTATTAACACATGTTACCATACATGTTTTTAGACATTCACAGATAAAAATGAATAAATCTGTAAATTAAAGCTTTGACTGTACCTCTAAAATATAACCTATTAATATATTAAATAAAATAATGTATATATCATAATATACCATACTGATGAACTATAACAACTTAATGAACAGAAAATTACATGCATTATTTTATATAAATATGTATGTATCTTTGTAGTCAGATGCCTGGAACACTCAGATATTTATATTAATTACCATATTTAACCAAAGTAATCACTTTTTTCTCCAGACACAAGAGAAAAACAGAAGACAGAAAACCAAGAACTATTTAGCTATCTTTTCTTCATGAGTGCTAGTGTCTTATTTTATATCTACTTAAAAGGGTAAATATATATATAATTCAAATGTATTTGTGTATTTTGCCCATCTATAGGTATTCTACAAAATGTTAAATTATGTTTAGTGATTATGATATTGTGATTTATAATAAGAAATGTACATCTGGTCTTCATCCCCATTTCTGGCACAATGCTCCTTTTTTTTTTTCTTTTAGCAGCAAGAGAGGGATTATTCAGAGTGGTTAAGACAATGAACTTTTTTGTCTTTGAATATGCAATATTCAATTTTGAATTTGCAATTTTGAATATGCAATAGCATAATTTTACGTTGTGTTGGAAAAAACAGTTAAGGATACATACTATATATTTAAAGCTAACTGTTGTAAGAAGAATTATATACTCTATTACTTCTTAAAAACAGAAGCATAAGGAAGAGATAGAGAGTACCTTATCTGTCCGCCGAGGTGCATAAAACAAAAGGGAATAAGGAATTAAAAACAAAAGATAAAAAATAAAACTGGTAAATAGAAAACACAAAATAAATCCCACAGTATATATAATCACGATAAATATAAACTAGCTCTATCCACCTATTTATTTTTTTATGCTTCATATTTTAGAGCTTTAGCACAATTTTTTTTTAATTTAAGTTCGATTAATGTACAGTGTATTATTAGCTTTGGAGGTGGAGCAAAGATGCATCAGTCTCATATAATACCCAATGTTCATTACATCACATGCCCTCTGCAGTGTCCATCATCAGTTACCCTATCCCCCAGCCTCCCCCCCCCTCCAGCAACCCTCAGTTTGTTTCTTATGATTAGGAGTCCCTTACAGTTTGTCTCCCTCTCTGATTTCATCTTGTTTTATTTTTCCCTCTCTTCCCCTAAGAGCCCAGATGTCTATTTACAAATGGATAAAGAAGATGTGATATATATACACAATGGACTATTACTCAGCCATCAGAAAAAATGAAATCTGGACATTTGCAACAATGTGATGGAACTAGAGGGTATTATGCTAAGTGAAATAACTCAATCAGAGAAAGCATGATCTCACTCATATGTAAAATTTAAGAAATAAAATAGAGGATCATAGCAGATGGCACAGAACTCCTTAAAGCACTTGAAATTTCCTGTGATGTGAGTAATAAAGATGTTTTTTATTATGTCAGTAAGGTGACTTTTGGACTCTACCTAAGGGTGGGGGCTGGTTGCCAGGGGAACTAACCAAGTGATTAGGGGGTTGGAACCATCAGTCCCACCCCTCCTCTCCAGGGAAGGGAGAGGGGCTAGAGGCTGAATCAATCATGCCTATGTCATAAAACCTCCATAAAAATCCAAAAGGAATGGGTTCAGAGAGCTTTTGGGTTGGTGAACACATGGAGATTCTGGGAAAATGGCATAATTGGAAAGGGCATGGAAGTTCCATGTTCCTTTTCTTTTTTTTTTTTTTTTTGCATTTTTTTTTAATTTGTTTATTTACAGCATAACAGTGTTCATTGTTTTGGCATCACACCCAGTGCTCCATGCAGTACGTGCCCTCCCTATTACCCACCACCTGGTTCCTCAACCTCCCACCCAACCCCCCCCCCCCCCCCCCGCCCCTTCAAAACCCTCTGGTTGTTTGTCCATGTTCCTTTTCTTGTACAATACCTTATGCATCTTTTCCATCCAGCTGTTCTTGAGTTATATATATATTTTTATAATAAACCAGTAATCTAGTCAGTAAAATGTCTCTCTGACTTTTGTGAGCCACTCGAGCAAATTAATCAAACCTAAGGAGGGGATCATTGAAACCTCCAATCTAGGGCCAGCTGTTCAGAAGCCCAGGTGATATTAACCTGGCCATGTGACTGGGGTTGGTGGGGTGGTGGGGAAACAGAAGCAGTCTTGTAGGACTGAGCCCTTAATCCGCGGGATCTGATACTATCTACTGATAGATTATAATGTCCTAAATTATAGGACGTCTACCTAGTGTCAAAAATTGTTTGGTGTTGTAGCAAAATCCCTGCCACGCGTATGTGGTGCAGAATCCTTTTAATGATCAGTGTTTTTTTGTTTTGTTTTTTTCTGTTTCTTAAAAATTATCCAGACACCCAAAGATTCTTTATTAGTTAGCTTAATCATATATCTAAAGCAGTGCTATCAATAGAACTCTGTGATTATGGAAAATTTCTAGATCTGTGCTGTCCAATAGGGTAACCACTGACCATATGTGACTATTGGACACTTGAACCATAGTTAATGCAACTGAGGAACTGAATATTTAATTTATATAAATTTAATTAATTTAAATAACTACAGTAGCTATTATAGTACTTGCTACTGTCCTGAATAGTCTTAAGTTCTTAAAATTAGTTAAAAACCAGGAATATAATCTTAGTTAATATGTTAAGTCTTCATGATTGGAAACACTGTAAGAATTTTATAAATTAAACTTGTATAACCTTTTTAAAGATTTATTTATTTATTTTAGAGAAAGAGAAAGAGAGTATGTGTGCAAGCAGGGGGAGGGGCAGAAGGAGGAGGAGAGGGAGAGAGAGAATCTCAGGGAGTTTCCCTGATTGGCCCAGAGCCTCAATGCAGAGCTCAATCTCACCACCCTGAGATCAGGACCTGAGCTGAAACCAAGAGTCAGACACTTAACTGACTGAGCCACCCAGGTGCCCCTCTAAAACCAAACTTTTAAAAAGACATCTATTATTATCATTTTATTATTTAAATATATATATGTTTTTATATTTCCAATTATAATATATTTTTATACTTCTCAATTTTTTGAAAAGTCATGAAAACAGCAATAATTTACTTAACTCATGAAATCTGTTTAGTGAATTTAAACCATGTGACATTTAACCCTGGTCTTGTATAAATATAAATGTTGTGCTGATGTTCTTTTTTTGGTAAACTAAATTTTACACTCCTTAAATACTGCAAAAAATTATCTCATATGGGAACTAAGGTCTTTTTTTGAAACCTCATAATTATAATAATGGAGGTTATTAAGTTAATGCACTCTTCAGTCACCACAATTTTTAAAATAAATGTAACAATGATGTCTTTATTACTTTAAAAAAAAAAACAATTTTCAGTTTGTCTCCGCTAAATATTCCCAGAATGCACACATACCAACAGAGTGATTTTTGTAATCTGTTACTCTAAAGTTTTCCAGCATCAGAAAAAGGGAGGGAGAGGCAGAAATAGAAAAATTAGAAGTGCAAAGAAGCCAACTTCAGACAAATATTAAATTGTCACTGTAAAGAACTAAGTATGTCCTATCTACAAGAAAGATACAAAGTTTAGATGCAGCAAAATCCATTTTGACATATATACACAGACAAGAGAAAGTCCTTGGCAATTTTATCAAGCCATACAATTAAAAAGCCAGAGATTTTGGAAACCTGAAGTATAGAAATGAACGAAAATGTTCTCTCTTCTGTACACAAGACAATCTTCTCATGTGTGTTTCTTCTCCTTTTGTTCTAAGGGAGCTACTGAAAGATCATCTTGCTAAAATCAAACGTTGCCCATAGTAGTCACTGCAATTCCAATTTACCTCTGCAAAGTACTACTAGTCAGAAAATAAATATACATTATATTTAGAAAACATAAAGGAAACAGGGCTTTGGTCTGAAAGAGGTGCAACTTCAGACTGAGAAGAGCGCATGAGAGCTCTAGTGGTCAGTATGGTTGGTGCTGGAGGAACTTGGCACTGACCAGGGGCCAGACCAAACTGACAATGGGCACATGAAAGTAAACAAATCATTTCTCACAAAACTGGGGAGGACCCCTTACAAGGTTTTGAAATGCTGGCCTAAAGCAACATGTACCCAAAGAACATCAGTCTGAGGACACCTTCTGAACTCCCCCTTCTTCAGCAATGGCTCAAGGATGGACTTATCAGGTCTATGGCCAGACCTTCCTCATAGACTGTTCTTTGTGTAGACAAAACCAGCAGACCACAGAAGTAGACGCCACAAGGCAGAAAAAAAATTCACCAAGAATATAATATGAATCTGATCATTTAACCAAAAGCCCCCAAAGAACTTATCCCTGAGAAAACAAAACAAACCCAGTGCAGAAGAATCACAACAAATATTAATCAGAGCTCAGTTCAGGGTAGAACTTACCTCCCATCTGTGGCCAGAGTGACATTTTGATTTAAATAGAGATTTCTAGACCTCCAATGTGTACATTACTACTGAGTCTAAAGTCTCCATCCAACAGCGAGGGGCTCAGCTAACCCTTGGTAGAATCTCTGTTCTATTACTATCCTCCATCTAAACAACACAACTGAAGTCAAAGTGAGTTGGGTTTATTGGCTCATTGTAAATGCTCAATCCTATTCCATGAGGAGTTTCAGGGAATCTAAATAAGAAATTATTAGAACGGAACTCTTACAGCACTTAGATTTGTTTTTAATCTTTGGAGGAGGTTTCAAGGAAGTGTGGTTCTATTCTGGATTTAGAGCTGTCAGAGCAGGAGAAATTCCATGGTAGGTTACCTTAATTTTTGTCTAGAAGATAAAAGGAATAAAGTAAAACTAAATATAAAATGGATCAAAAAAGGAACACTTATATTAGCTGAGAGAGGTGGGTGTTTGGTCATTTTTGTGGTTTATATAGCGCTCTTGTTCCTGACAAGATTATAGAAGGGACTCATTTTTGTCTTGCTCTGTCATGGTCACAGAGTGGCCTTGTCTGATGTTGGTCTTCTGCAGAATTTTTTAGATTCAGCAGAAGAATACCAAGGCCTCTTAGAGCCAGATCAGCTCAGAAGCTGGTTTGTTCTTTCTACATCTTGGGCAAAATTATTTTAATTTCCTAATAAAAAAAAAAAACCCAAAAAACCATAGGACTCTTGTGAGGATTAAATTAACTGATAGATATAAGGAAATTATTAAAAAGTTCAGAATGTATGAATTCTTAATATTTGCTAGTGCAATCATCATTTACCACCACATTGAACATATGTTCGCTTCCATCCCATTGAATAGTAAGCGCTCGGACCTTTATTTATCTCTGTATTTCCTACCCCAGTGTGTGCTCCCTCCATCAGCACTACGCAAAGAAGGGTGTTGGGAACATGGGCTTTGGGGTTGGACTTTCTACCTCTTAACTATGTGTCCGGAAGCAGATTCCATCACCGCTCTGCTCCTCAGCTTCTTTGTCATAGAATGAAAAGAATTATAGCACCTTGAAGATGAAAGAAGGGAAGACACACAAAATGTTTAGAAGAGCACTTAACGCATTGTAAATGCTATAGATTAACTCCCATGGTGAGTGTAGGTACTCAGTCAATATTTTACTGATTCCAGACATGAATTCTTCTCTTCTAACAGACACTAGGGTAAATAGGAGTAGGGACGAGAGAGAAATGAGGGGCAGAGTCTTTTTCTAAGAAACAAACATAGATATTTAGCATGTTTCGGTGGAGGGATGGGTCCATTAGTGATATATCAATGTCCCCCAAGATGCTGCATGGCAAAGAGACTACCTGGGAACAAGGATGTGACTCACTCACATCCTAGTACTGTATATGATGTAATACAGGAGCATAAAACTTTTTTAACCCAAAGCTATTATATGGATGCCCATATGGAATAGACAGAGAAAAGTGTAAAGGAAAAACCCCTAGAGCTCCAAGAAACACAGTTGAAAAACCAATAGTGGGAAACATTAGGCACTAATGCTTAATCCTAACTGCCTTTTCTCATTTTTTAAAATATATTCATTTGTTAGTACATCTAAATAATTTTAGTATTTTTCAAATGATTGACTGTTTAAATTAAGTTTTCTATGAGTGTGTTTCCTAGAAATATTCCAGAATAAAAGTGATTTTGCATACTATGATAAATTACACTCAATTATTTTAGAACTATATCTTAATAAATAACTGAACTCTTGAAGTACTATGTCTGTGTAAAAAACAGAGATTAGATTATTTTTGTAAATATTGCTAAACTTTGGGGCACCTGGGTGGCTCAGTCATTGGGCGTCTGCCTTTGGCTCAGGTCATGATCCCAGGGTCCAGGGATCGAGCACTGCATCGGGCTTCCTGCTTGGCGTGCCAGCTTCTAGCTCTCCCACTCCCCCAGTTTGTGTTCTCTCTCTCTCTGTCAAATAAATTAATAAATCTTTAAAAAAAATTTTTGCTAAACTTCAGCCTAATGCCACTTCCCATGGAATTAATTAAAACATTTTCTTTTATTCATAGAACTTAGTAACATTTCTAAAAATTCATCGCATATGATCTTTTCTGAAGCCTAGAATTTCTATCAAAATCAATATAAATTCATATTTAAAATGCAGAATTAAGGAATAGTCTAGTAAAAGATTTACCAAATGAATTAATGTGCTAAAGAACATGTATCTGCACAATTCCATTTAGGACCTATGTTTGGGATGTTTTCAGAAACAACCTTCAGCATATGATTTCATTATGTCGAAACTTGATTAACTCAAACAGCCTTTCCACTTGTTTTTTCAGCATGTTCCATGTATCTGAAAGGCCAATGGAACATATGTTAGCACCAAGAAATACCACCTCAAAGAACTGGTTAGTAACTGGGGGCCTACTGTGGGGAGCAAGGGAGAAGGCATTATTTTTTTAGATGCTTATATATCAGGTGTTCTGTAATCAAAGTCCCAAGTCTGGCTCTTTTTAGGCAGGATCTTTCAGAATTTTCTAGACTCACTAAGAAAATTAAACTTATCTTAATGAAATGGTGTAGAAGCAAGGTAGGGATATGAACAAATCATGGAAACTATTTAATTCAAGCAATCTGTAGCAAGTTTTTAGAAAGAGAAAAGAATCCAAGAGGGTCCCAGGAATGTGTACAAAGTATCTCTGAGATTCTAAAATAATTAAAGAAATGTTCTACAGAGCAAGGAAATATTGGAAAGGAAATTATGAAGCCAGGTGAGCTTAAGAGAGAGTTTTACTATCCTTATTATGCCAAATGTTGTTTAAGCTTGGAGATATGTGAGTTTGTTGAAGAATACTTAACAGTGTTATCTTTATTTTTGGTTCTCACAGTTTTAAAATGTTGTAATTTGGGACACCTGGGTGGCTCAGTTGGTTAAGTGTCTGCTTTCGGCTCAGGTCATGAACCCAGGGTCCTGGGATCTGGTTCCACATTGGCCTCCTTGCTTGGCAGGGAGCCGGCTTCTCTCTCTCCCTGACGCTCACCCAGCTTATGCTCACTCTCTTCTCTCTCTCACAAATACATAAATCGGGGCACCTGGATGGCTCAGTGGGTTAAGCCTCTGCCTTCGGCTCGGGTCATGATCTCAGGGTCTTGGGATGGAACCCCGCGTCGGGCTCTCTGCTCAGTGGAGAGCCTCCTTCCCCCTCTCCTTCTCTGCCTGCCTCTCTGCCTACTTGTTATCTCTGTCTGTCAAATAAATAAATAAAATATTTTAAAAAATGCTGTAATTTGTTAGATGCAATGACCAAGTTATGTTTTACTCCCTTTCAATTTTCAATTTTCTTTTGAATATATAAAAAGTTGAATTGAACTTTTAAAATTAATGAGTAAAATATGGACTGAATCTCCAAGTGGAGAACTTTCTTCCTAATTTATCTCCTAAAATCACCAAATCAGGCAACTATTATGCTTATTCATATGCTAATAATTATATTTCACTGGATAAATGTTCATTTTAATCTTTTCATTTTTAAGGAAAGAAATGATGCATCGTTTTCTTTAAACAAAAAATCACAAATGCAGGATGCCTGGGTATCTCTGTTGGTTAATTGGCTGCTTTTGGCTCAGGTCATGATCTCAGGGTCATGAGATAAAGCACTGTGTCGGGCTCTATGTCGGGCTCCCCACTCACTGCGGAGTCTGCTTGAGATCCTGTCTCTCCCTCTCTCTATGCCCCCCCCTTCCTCTGCTCAGCATGTGCTCTCCCTAAATGAATGAATGAATAAACAAATAAATAAAAAAATTCTTTTAAAAAATCACAAATGCTGAGCTAAGTATGGCTTTTTATCCTAGTAATATTAAAGTTTTAAGCTGGAATTATCAGTAATTAAGTTATATTGGCAGAATTATGATAAATTCTATTGGTTTCCTGCATTTTATTCCAGGAATTGTGTTAGTTATTAAGAAATATGTCAAAGAATATTTCTCTGGACTAAAACCAGGAAGCTCTAAAATTAGTACCCCAATTTATTAGTTAATGATGTTTAATCAACATAGATTTCATTGCTAAAAAGTCATTTACTCATTAAAATTATATATCAGTGAATATAGGGTAGGAAGAAGGGAATGTATATGGAACATTTAAAGAATGAGAGAAGAAGTTTTCCAAATCAGGGATTTATTTTTTCCAATGATATTGAAACTGTTGCTCAGTAGCAATGCTTAGTAATTGTGAATAGTACCTATCTGAAAATAAAGCAAGCTTCAGGAGTTCATGATTCATGCAGAAAAGGGTTAATAATGTGTGAATCAGCATTTTTTAAAAGATTTATTTATTTATTTATTTGAGAGAGAGAAAGAGGGTAAGAGCAAAGGGTAGGAGAGTAGAAGTAGAAGGGTAGGAGAGAAGGAAAGAGTAAGTCTTAAGGAGGCTCCCTGCTCAGCACAAACCCACCCAACCCAAAGCTTGATCTCAAGACTCTGAGATCATGACCTGAACTGAAACCAGGAGTCCCACACCCAACTAACTGTGACACCCAGGCACCCCATGAATCAACAATATTAAATCAATAGGGACTGTATTTTTTTTTAAGATTTTATTTATTTATTTGACACAGAGAGAGAGAGATCACAAGTAGACTGAGAGGCAGCCAGAGGGGGAGGGTGAAGCAGGCTCCCTGCTGAGCAGAGAGCCCGAGCTTGAGCCTGGGCTCGATCCCAGGACCCTGAGATCATGACCTGAGCCGAAGGCAGAGGCTTAACCCACTGAGCCACCCAGGTGCCCCGGGACTGTATTTTCTTTATCATTAAGTGAAACAGACCAATAGTGTATATCAATGTGCAAATTATAGTAAACTTTTAGTGACCTGGCATGACTGAAAATGGAGCGCTCAGGGGTGGGGGGAATGGGTGAAATATGTGACGGGGATTAAGGAGGGTTCTCGTCATGATGAGCACCAGGGGATGTATGGAGTTGTTGAATCACTGTATTGTACATCTAAAATGAATATTACACTGTATGTTAACTACACTGGAATTCAAAACTTAATTAGAAAAAGAAAATAGAAAATTTATCAGTTATTTAAATTAAATTTTAACTTCTATATTCTTTGCTTATGAATTCACACAACTAAAAATTCTAATATGACAAAAAATAAACTTCACAGTTGAACTATACCAAATATTGATTAGTAGTTATGACCTAGAAGCCTCTTGAACATTAAGTGGCAATATATTATCTTAATCCTTATTTTATCTTTCTTTCTTATTCCTGCTGAGTGCTTTATTTCCCTTGATCCTACCCCATTCTTCCCCCATCACTCAGGCGTCAAGTCCTAAAACTCTAGCACTGGTCCTCGTCATTTTATACATGATAACGTTTCTACTAGTTTCCCTCTTTATGGAATCTAATCTAATCCACCAGCAAGACGAATTTCCCCCAGGCAGAGTTAAATTTATGTCACCCTCCTGCTTAAAAGCCTTCACTGGCTCCTTAAAGCCAATATGATTAAATTTGAATTCCCCTAGTCCTGTGTTCCAACCTTTGTCTTCCTTACCTTTCTTTTCTAAGTACTTTGCTACTACTTGCTTTCTCATTAGGGCCAAACTGATCCAATTTCTGTACCCCCAAACCACACTGTGATTGGCATTCTGTGTCTTTGTTCTTATTGGCTTGCTGACTCTTTGGCTCCTTTCTTTTCTACAGTGTTCAACTCCTCCAGTATCATTTAAGACTCAGTACAGGGGCACCTGGGTGGCTCAGTGGGTTAAAGCCTCTGCCTTCGGCTCAGGTCATGATCCCAGAGTACTGGGATCAAGCCCCACATCGGGCTCCCTGCTCAGCAGGGAACCTGCTTCCCCCCTCTCTCTCTGCCTGCCTCTCTGCCTGCCTCTCTGGCTGCTTGTGACCTCTCTCTCTCTCTGTGTCAAATAAATTAAAAAAAAAAAAAAAAAAGACTCAGTACAAGTTTGTGTTTCTCCAAGAAGTCCTCACAAAATCTTCTAGTCCACCCTGGAATCTGAGTTTTTTGTCCAAAAAATGGAACATTTATTGATATGTTGTAGCAGTTCTCAAACTCTTTGAAGTCAGGACCCTTTATACTCTTGAAAATTATTGAGGATCCTAAGAACTTTTGTTTATGTGGGCTATATATATACATATATATCAGTGTTTGTCATAAAGTAAAATTGAGAAAAAAATTTAAACGACTTATTAAAAAATAATAGTAAGCCCATTGTTTGTTAATATGAAAAACATTTTTTATTTTTTAAAGCATTAGTGAAAAGAGTGATACTGTTTTAAATTTTTGCCAATCTTCTTCATGTCTGGCTCAATAGAAGACAGCCATGTACTCACAGTTTCTACATTTAATCCATTGTGATATCACACATCATATAAATTCTGGAAAACCCCATGTACAGTCCTGAGAGAATGATAGTGCAAAGACTTCTACCATAGATTAAACCATAGGTTTGGGTATCAAAAAATGAGTCCTTCATTAGGTTTATTGATATCCCTATCTACTTGAAAAAAAATGAAAAGAAACAGGGAAGTGTGGGAAGCTGCGATAAGGCTTGAGACGAGGACCAAACCAGGCCCTGACTTGTGTCTCCTTTTAAGTCCGAATAGCCTAACAAAAGGCTTAGGTCGGAAAAGTTGAGTAGCACTGAGAAAGGGTCTGTGCCATGTGTTGTGCGCTCGCCAACGTGACTTCCCACATGTTTACTAGTTAGATGAGAGCAATTTGGTTGGGGTCATAAACACTTAACTGGTCCTTGCTGTTCCAGCACAGTTCATAAATCACTTTCAGGTTTGCTGTTACTTCTTGTATCAATACGGAACAATTGTACTAACATCAGCCATTGCCTGCAGGTGCTCCTAGTTCCTATGTCACTAGTTCTCACAGGAAACCAGAGGGTCTGCAATTAGACCTTGAGAAGTAGGTAATGGGGAAGTCCGGAGGTTTTTTGTGCAAGTAGCAAATTCTTTTGTAACCAGATGAAAATAGTTACTTTGGCTATATAATGCCTCACTGCCCTGAATAAAGTTGGCTCTGTTGGACACCCTCCTCAGTGCTCCTCCTGCCCCCATCTCTTTGTCTCTCAAATCTTTTTCTTTCACCATCCTCTTACCCTCACTCTCCTGGTCGATTTCCCGCGCTGGCCGCAACAGGGAAGTCACATACAATCACAATTACTCAAGCGCAAATTACTCTCCTTGCGGCTTTAAAGGAAGGAATCAGAGGTTAGGTAGGTTGGAATGTTAGAAACTACTTCTCATACTTCCAGCCCCAGTGTGGGTGTGGGTTACCTGTGGGACCTGCTAGTCACTCAAACACGCACAACTTGAAAGTGCAAGGGAATTAAAAGTCTGGATTAGCCTTGACCAATGGGGAAGGGGACTAATGAGAAAAAGGTGTCAGTGGCCAAAAAGGGACATCAATTCTGAGACTCGTTTCATGAAGTGCCTCAGAAGGTCCCAGGGGATGATGGGCCAGTCTCCAATATTTGGGGCCATTTAGATAATACATCCTTGTAAAGGATTTCTTTCTTCCCCATTTCGTTCCCACTGCCCCTTATGCCTTTGTGATCAGGTCCTAAATAAACTAACTGCACCTAGCCCTTGTTGCACATTCTGCTTTGGCAATCACTTTCATCATTTTTATTGTAAGCAGCGGTTTACTTTCATTTTTTTCCCCTCTCTCAACAAGTCTATGTGGCTGGGAATTTTGACTTACTTATTTCTGTATCTCCTAAGCCTAGCACTTAGAAAAATCTTACTGTATTTTTGATGGATAAATGATAGCATTTTTGAGAAATTTCTTGTGGGTAGAGGCAATAACAGGTTGAAGGCTGGAATTGGATAGGTAAAGAGAAATATGAATGAATGAATGAATGAGAAAAATCATGGAGGGAGAAACTCATGAATCTCCTCTATCATTTGTTTATTTTTTTATACAATAAAAACTTTTTTTGCTCTCATGTAATGCAGAGGTTTCCTACAATATAGAGTAGGGGATGTTTCATGGCATCCTATTTGACTCTTTTGATTTTGTAGAAATGCAGGTTGGTGTTTAAATAACAAGTATCTAAGGAAGGACAACATTTTTTTATAACTGTGAGAGGCACTGGACCAATGGTTTGCATAAATTATCTCCTTTACCAATGAGGAGATGAAGGCTTTTAGAAGTTTAGTATCTTATTCAAGGTCATAATGTCATTAAATGGTACAGCTGGAAGCAAAATCTAATTTAGCATTAATCTCAGTCTTCATAATGTTAAAGATAGTTAAACATGTCTATCTACTTACAAAATCAAGAATCCTTATTAGCAAAGACCATGCCTTATTTTTTTTCTCTCTGCCTCAGTGTTTCCAAAATATCTTGCAAAAAAGGGGAGTACTGGTTGAATTTAAATTCATCTAAAATGTGATCAAAGAAGATAGCATGCAACTCCAGAAAAATGAGGTGATGAAAGGAAAAGCAGGATGAAGAGGTAAATTGGAAGGATACAATTTTGGAGTCTATCTGACTCCAATTAGGTGTACTGTAAGGAAGGGGGCTGCTGGAACAACACCCAGGACGTGGCAGTTTTTAAAAGCCACCAGTGAGCAGAGTCTCCCATTTGTTTCATCCATATGTACCTCCAGTTTCTCCATCTAGATAGTTTAAAGGTTAAAGAGGCCATCACCACATGCCAAGACTCTTGCTTCCTATTGAACAGACTACTCAGTCCAAGATTAGAGAATTTTTATGTATAAAAATATTTTAAAATAGAACAATTATCCAATTTCTTTTGGTGGCAGATATAGACCTTTTGACAACACTATGACCACTGATTTCACTAGAGCTTCAAGGTTCTATAATTTATGAGTAGTAAATTAGTTGAAAGCCTACCTAGCTGTAACAGAGGGAGGAGCTATGAAAAATCCTGATTATATAAAATATAGTTCTGGAATTATTACCAAAAGATATTAATGTTTTTACCATCTTTAGTAAGTTTCTATTAGAATTTAAGCTCCAAAAAAGTTTGAAAACTATCCTAAAATTAGCCAAATAAGAGAATAAAATGCAATCATTATTCTCGCAATCATGACTCCTCCATCACGCTTCAACAATTTAATTAAAAGATGGGTGATAAATCTTATGTCAGCACATGTATATAGGAGAGTGAGCAGGGAGCCAAGTCAATGAGCCTAAAATACAGGACTGCACAGCACTCTTGTAATAATGTTTTTGTTGTATAAGCAAATGTTATTTTGTGACTTATTTGCATACAAAGATTTCATTTATTGATTCGATTTTAAGATAGTCTTGTAGTGTCATGGGCATAGTTCAATAAACATTTTCAAATAGAGAGAGCAATTTAATTTAGATTGATTCTATTCCTTAAAATAAAATTATTTCTTCATGTTTAGATACAAATTTGAGCATAAAACCTAAGTTTAGTTTTATGAAAAGATGAGGGATTATTAGCACTGTTAACTTGAGATCTTTACTTAAGTATGTGCTAGAAGTATCCCTGAATAAACCTTTAAAGACATATACTGCTCTAACCCTAGGTTATTTTCTCAAAGTTCAAATTTATTACTATGACTAGTAACCATTCCTCCAAATATATAGCTTATTTAATGCCTATTTACAATTCTATGAAAAAAAATTATAGAAACCGTGACTATCTTTTGATAAGAAGTGACTTCATATCCTAATCTAATTCAATTAATTAAAAGAAAACTCTTCTATGTAATATGTATGTGTGTGTAAATATATATATATCTATATATACCTGCACACATAATATTCTCTATATATTTTATATATATTATAGCTATAGATTACTATATTCTTTTATACATATTGACATATAATAATATATATGTGTATAAACAGCCTTCATTACGGAGAACAAATAAAAATTTGAATTTTTTTCTATGTCTCTTTTTTCTATTTTGCATTTAGTTTTCTACTTTTTTCTTAATATCACACACTATATGGATAAAACCATAACATCTATAATGTGAGATAACTGTAAATATAAAGGCATATATTATTGTGTAAAATACTTTCTTTTAAATGATAATAAGTAAAAATTATGAAGATAATAAACAAATCATAAAACTAGAAAAGGAAACGGTAAGAGATAGCACGAGCATGATGCTAATTTAAAGAAGCCGGATACAAAAGGCCACACTGTATGTGATTCCATGTATATGAAACCTACAGAACAGGTAAAGATATCAAAACTGAAAGTAGATTAGTAGTTAGCAGAGGCCAGGGCAAAGGGAGAGTGGAGAACGACAATAATGCATACCGGTTTTCTTTTAGGAGTTATGGATATATTTTGGAATTAGGTAATGGTGGTGGTAAGAAAACTTTATAAACATAGTAAAAAGCATTAAATTATATACTTTAAAAGGGCAAATGTTATTGTATGTTAGTCATAAATTAAAAATAAAAATGAAATTTAAGACTGTATTATTTATTCTTTTATTTCAAGATGACACACATCCACCATATATATATACAACAGTTGTAGAAATTTGTCAATTATGTCGTGGTGGGAGACCAATCAAACAAGCACAAAAATCTGGAAATACATAATTGGAAGTGAAATATTTATAATACAGGTGATGCTTAACAATTGTTTGATGTGATGTTTAGTAATTCTAGAGGGTGCAGCATAAACTGAAGTACAAAGAAATTCTCCTTTTGAAGAATACATTGTTGATTTTGATCATTTTTCCAGAAAGTGCAATCATCCAATAGTGTTGTGCAAACCTTAAATGTGTCTCATATTAAATATTAGGAAACTCTCACAATTGTTTAAAGTTTAAATTGTTATTCACCTTAGCCCTGTGTGTGTGTGTGTGTGTGTGTGTCTGTCTGTCTGTCTGTCTGTCTCTGACTTTGCAAAAGTGTCTGTGTTTGTGTGATTGGCAATAGAGTTAATACAGAGGAAGGAATGGGGTGGAGGTCAGTTTGGGGAGGTACAAAGAATTCTTTGGTGGTGAGTAGGCAACTTGAGTTCTTGTTTTAGCTTTGGTAATAACTATTTATGAACTTAAACAAATCAATTTACTTCTTTTTTTTTTTTAAAGATTTTATTTATTTATTTGACAGACAGAGATCACAAGTAGGCAGAGAGGCAGGCAGAGAGAGAGAGAGGAGGAAGCAGACTCCCCGCAGAGCAGAGAGCCCGATGCAGGGCTCCACCCCAGGACCCTGGGATCATGACCTGAGCCGAAGGGAGAGGCTTTAACCCACTGAGCCACCCAGGCGCCCCCAATTTACTTCTTTTACTCAGTTTCTTCATTTATAAAAAAAGGTTTGGAGTAAGATAAATTGTGGCCAATATTTGTGATCTCAAGTGACAACTCTGAGCTATTGAATAGAGCCCTCTACAGTTTTTGTTCAGAAGGAAGTTCAGGTTCCCAAGGAAAATACAGATATTGATTAATGACTTCAATTGTAAGTATAAAGGAAGAAATGAATCTAGGTATTGGTACCATGAACTAGATGTCCTTTTTTTTTTAAAACATAATTTATTTATTTATTTTACAGAGAGAGCACAAGCACAAGCAGGGGGAGCAGCAGGCAGAGGGAGAGAGAGAAGCAGGCTCCCAGCCAAACAAGAATCCTGACATGGGGCTCGATATGTCGGGATCAATCCCAGGACCCCAGGTACACGACCCAACCCAAAGGCAGATGCTCAACCGACGGAGCCACCCCGGCGCCCCTAGATGTCCCTAAAAACCTTCATTTTTCTAAAATTCTGTCACATTTTATTGATTTTTCCCCAATTAACATCAATTCAATTAATTGTATAAAAAGTATAAAATGAATCAGCTTATTCCTTAAAGTTAAACTTAAATAACATAAACACTTTAACATTATCTACTACCATGAAAACCATAGGCTCACTTGGAAATATATTCTTCATGAATGGATAACCCCCATTTTTATATTTTGTGTCTATTACTCATCATTTTTATTCAGCAAACATTGAGGGAATAGTGAGTAACCCATTATATTTCATAGAATTAACTGCCTAAATATAGCCTGTCTAAATCAGAAGCATTTTTGCCCTCTGGTTAATGGTAGTGTGAATGTGAGAGAGAACACTTCAAGTAATGAATGGCAGAACAGAGTTTCATGGAAGAGCCAAATGCTTTCAGCTCCAGTTTATAAACCTACCCACTTTAATTAAGAAAAGTAATCTTCATGGTAATGGAAACCCAAACTATTCTGGGGGAAAAAATCACCTGCCATAGTATCAAGAAGCTATGTATGTATCAAAGACACACAGTCCAAGTGTAATGTATTGGAAATGACTGATACACCTCAAAGTGAAAAAGCAGTCTGCAACAACGAAAGTAGTAAACAAAACGAAACTGTCAGTAATTAAGGTCAGGTGAGAACATTAGGAACATTTTAATAACTTGCTTTAAAAAGTTGAAATAGATCATGAATTCTGTATATTGGTTGGCAATGCATTCCTCTGTAATTGTTTTAATGTCCATTATATGCTGAATATATCAAGGACATAATAATGTAGGAAATATATGTCAATTCTAAGATCACTGAAGCATTTCTGAGATGGTAGATGAGGGTGAGTCAAATTCAGTTAACTCAACCATGAAAGTCATTAACAATGAGTAACTGTAAAAATCTATGCTAGCTTGACCTCTTTACACATTTCTCCAAAGTTCCCTAAAACTCTTCAGTATCATTTTTAAAAAACAGAAAATTATGGGAAAGTACTAAGGATATAAGAAAAATTTTTGAATAATAAATTTTTGTACAAAATATACTGTATAGGGGTGCAAGGTGGTTCAGTGGGTTAACCGCCTGCCTGCAGCTCAGGTTATGATTCTGGGGTCCTTGGATCAAGCCCAGCATTAGGTTCCCTCAGTGGGAACTACAAATATAAGTGTTATTGTGAAAGGAAACAGCTAGTTTGTCAGCTTACATCTATTAACTCTTTCATCATTTACAACACACATGAACAAAATGGGATCTAAATATCTACATAATTACAAGAGAACAGCACTCCCTTAAGTAATGTCGCAGAAAGTGAAACATCTAAATGACACCGCGGTAAACCCAGTTGAATTTTACAGTGGAAATTATAAACACCGACAAAGAGCAACTTTCCTTGTTAATGAATATTTGAGAAGTGGTGTTATATAGAAGGGAGTTCCACACCACTAGGGTAAAAGCCATTATATATCCCAATATGCTGTATGAGAAGCACAGTTATACATGAAAGAGAGGAGGAAGGAAAATAAGAGCAGAAGAGAAGCAGGAGAAGAAAGAATGAAGAATGGACAGAAAAATAAACCAAGGCACTAAGGAGAGATTATGTAGATGACACAAAAAGAGGGAAAATTGGGGAAAATTAAGGACAAGGTTGAAAAAAGTAAGAACCAGGGAGGCCTGGCTGGCTCAGTCAGTAGAGCATGTGACCCTTGATCTTATAAGTTCGAGCCCACTTTGAGTTAAGTCCCAAAGAAAGATAGAGAGAAAGAAAGAAAGGAAGGAAGGAAAGAAAGAAGGAAGGAAGGAAGAAGGGAGGGAAGGAAAGAAGGAAAAAAAGGGTGAGCCTGCTCAGTTATCATAAGTAAGATACAGGTACAGTCAGAACTTTATACCTAGATGTGATTCCTTCTCTTTGTCCCCAGAGCCAACCTGCTGCTTTCAAGTGGAGGAAAATCTGGCATAGACCCAGAAACATAATGCACTCTACCACAAACTACTGTAACATTCATTTTAACTTGCCTACTTTCTAAAAGTATTTAAAGCATCTTGAAAATTAAAGTGTTAAGAAAGTATCAAATTCTCAATGAAATTATTGACCCACAGCTTCATAAAGCATTTTCTTAAAACTTTGTGGGGATTTTTTTTGTTTGTTTTTCTGTTTTTTTAAAAATTTATTTTTATTTTTCTTGAAGGTAAATTAAGAACTTTAATAATAATGTAACAGTATTGGCCCATCCTTTTAACAGCTGTATCTCACTGATGCAAGATACTAATAGTGGGAAACTACATAAATGGAGGGGTGAAGGGTATATAGGAACTCTCTGTACTTCCAGCTCCTTTTTTGGTGAAATTAAACCTGCTCTGCGGGCACCTGGAAGGCTCAATCTGTTAAGTTAATTTAATTTTTTTTCAATCTGTTAATTTAATTTATTTTTTTTTCAGTGTTCCAAAATTCATTGTTTATGCACCACACCCAGTGCTCCATGCAATATGTGCCCTCCTTAATACCCATCGTCAGGCTCACCCCACCCACCACCTCCCCAAAACCCTGTTTGTTATTTAAACTTTTTTTTTGTTTTTCTGTTGTTTTTTTCTGTTCTTTCTTAATGCCCATCACCCAGTTATCCCATCCCCCCCACCCCCAGCAACCCTCGGTTTTTTTCCTATGGTTAAGAGTCTCCTGTAGTTTGTCTTCCTCTCTGATTTCGTCTTATTTTTCCCTCTCTTCCCCTATGATCCTCTGGAAAACTTTGAATATAATATTGTTTTAGATTAGCTGTTGCCTTCATATCTTTAAATGATAGTCTATAATTCTCAGTTTAAAAATCAAAAAATTTAATGGTACCTTTTGATTTTTCCTGTGAAAGATAAACAGTAGAAACTTTATCTCCAACCACCAACTCCCATTCTCTCCATTAATGGCCATTTTTAAAGTAATTTTTTTTCTGAGATATTTTTTAACTTACTACTAACAACTTATTGTTTATTTATTGTGTATTTTCCTTTTATGAATTATAATGGTTATAATACATTTCTAGCTACCAATTCATTTATACCAAATCTTAGGTTCCTTTAGATCCAATTTTCATGATCAATTTTTATATATTATGACACATTCAATTGTTAGTATTTTATTTTCATTTAATATGTGGGTGGCTATATTAATTTTCCAACTAAGTTTTTAATAAGGTCCATCAGAAATTCCTAATTTCTTGAATATTTGGGATTATTGTGATACCCTCTCTGGGCAAAATTATTCTTGATTCATATATTAGGATTCTCATGAGAAGAAGAACTAAATATACATGTATATACACATAGATACTATGTATAGAGATTTATGTGTGTGTGTGTTAGTGTATGTGTGTTTGTGGAAACAGAAAGAGAGGGAGAAAGACATTTATTATAAGAAATTGGCTCCTGAAATTGTGGGGGCTTGGTGAGTTCAAAAGCTGAGAGTAGGCCTGCAGTTGGACACTTAGGAAATAGTTAGAGTATGAGTTTAAAGGAAGTTGCCTGGCAGAATTCCTCTTATTTAGGGATAGTTGGTCTTTGGTCTTTCAAGGTCTTCAACTGATTGGACAAGGCCCACACACATTATGGAGCATAATCTGCTTTATTTGAAGTCTATCAATTTGAATGTTAATCTCGTCCAAAAAACACTTTCATAGAAACATCCAGAATAATGTTTGACCAAATGTCTGAGGATCATGGTCTGGCCAAACTGGGACATAAAATTAACCATCATATATTTTTTTTTCTTCTACTCTGTTGACACTGATTTTCTTCTCTTCCTCCTCTTTCTCCTAATCCTTCTCCTCCTCCTCCTTCTCCTTCAGGTCCTTTTCCTCCCCTTTTTCTTCATTCTTTTCTTCATTCTTCCTGAGTGAGCTACTAATTGTTTTTTCTGAATTCTTGCAAGATTTCTTTTAAGCTTAAAATGGAAATGTGATCAGGGTCTGCTGAATCTTCATTCCCCCCCCCATTACTAAAATACCATGAAGACTTCTGTTCTTACCAAGATTCAGCTATATTTTTTAAAATTTAACATCCATGGTTTGTTGCAAGCCTTTGGTTAATTAACTTCCAGTTTTGAAGAAGTTGGTTCTGACATTTTTTGCCAATTTTCTTGTTAGTTTTATGGAGAGGAGTGTTTTTGGAAATCTTTACTTCACCACTTTTGTTGACATCACTATTTTTTTCTTTTCTTATTTTTTTGCTATTTCATACGTCTTCAGTTTTAGTTGTTTCCTTTGTACTACACGTGAGAGAGGATTTCTCTTTATGATGCTGTTCCTTTCCCAGCAACAGACTGTTATTAATGAACACTTTTTAGCCTCTTGTGAAGGAATAGGAAGAGGTGTTCTCTGTTACTCTGATTAAACCTCTGTCTTAGGTAGGCCTCATGTATCTTACTCTTAGTGAGCCTTTTGTGTGATCCAGTCCTGATCTGATTTGTAGATTGAATCTGGGATGTACCCCGATCCTCTCCCTGGAATAGAGAATTTTTTTTGTTACTTTCTCCCATCTGCAATGGGTGGCTGATCGCGCTCTTAGACAGGCTTTGTTCACCTTCTTCCAGCGGTATAAGGTTTTGGAGCTCCAGAAAGGGCATCATGCTTATCACGCTTTTTCTCTAAGAGCTGGTGTTGCTCTCCCTGGTACTACTGCCTGAGCGAGCCTTTCTCAGACTCTAATCTTGCAACTGTTCTTTTGTTTGTTTACTTTTGGGAGCACTTGGTGAAATCTGTAAGATTAGCCCATGAATTGAAGCACATACCCCTTGCCTGCAATTCTCAGGACCTCTATATTCTCTCATTAGTTCACACTTGACTTTTAGCAATTCATTGGAAGTTTTAGCCAAAGTTTTACTGATGAAAAGCAGCCTCTGTCCCAGGTGAGTAAGTTCTTGCTTTCTGTCTGTCCTTTGATCACTTGTCTCCACTTATAATTCAAGTCATGTGGCTGTCCTGTAATCTCAGTTCTGCGATGGGTTCAGGAAAACTTGTGAATTTGCATATCATGTAGATTTAATTGCTCTTTTGGTACTAAAATAGGAGCAACGTTTTTTCTAGTTTTCTACGTCCTAAATGAAAGCCAAAAGCCTCACTCATTTTTGAATGGACAAGTTGTATTGAGACCCATAAAGAATAATCTCAGTAGTTTTTCTCTACTGCTCCTCAAAATTCACTCAAGCATAGTTTTTGGTTATGTGGTCTGGGAAAGATCTTCTAATCTATGTACATTTTAGTTTCTTTGTCCATAAAGTGACATATTAAAATTATCTTCTTCGAAGTGGTGTTGTGAGGAACAAATTAAATAATAAATATGAAGAACTCAGGATAGTATCTGGATAAAATGAGCATTCAATTTAGCTATTTATTACTATCACTTCCCGTTGTTTCTCATTAAGAGAGCTGGGTGAAGAAATAAATATGACAATGTGGTTTCTTCTTTCCCATAATCTATCCACTGCTCTTCAGGTTGAAACAGGCCTCTAGTAGGGCATTTATTGCTTCTTTCAAGGTCTACCCATATTTCTGAGCCTCTTCTTTTTAAGCAAGAATTCTTTATAAAGCCCCTGGGTTGCTGTCTTCTGCAAGGTCAATAGAAATGTACAGTGTATGTTTGTCAAGAATTATGAAGGGTCTAAGATTTTACTGTACTTGCAAGCTAACAAATTAGCCAATCACAGTTTCCCTGATGTTGGCAAAAGACACAACACACCTACTTCAGAGACAAGCACTTTATTCCTCATGGCACAGTGGGCAGAATGAACTCAATGGTTACAGAAGTTGTTGTCCTGAAATCCCACAAGGGTAATAACACACAGTCCGCCTCAGGTAGATACTGTGCACATAGCTGAGGAAACCAGAGTTTATGAAGCCACCAATCTAATAATGGGCTGCTAGCAAACCTGCCTATCCTTTGCCCCAGAACAGAAATTACCTTTATTGTTCTAGTCAAGAAACAAATCTCTCCTTGAGTCTAATGAGAGACACCATCTCTGTCTTCCAAAGCTGTTTGATATACATTTTTGAAAAGAGTCTGGAGCAAAACTGTCAATTTTTGCACAGAAAAGAAAGAGAAACAGGTGATCCATGAAGAATCGCCTTCCAAAACTTTTGATCGTGTTGTTCAATTTGCTTCACATTTTAGGATTTTAGTTATCTGTAACCCTTTCCTCTCATCTTTTGTACTTTTTGTATGTTTGTTTTGGTACCATATATGAGTAAAAGTTACATACATGTCACTTTAGTCCCTGGAGGATGAGATCTTCCTAGTAATGATTAATCAGGTTCAAGATCCAGGAGTTCCTGACGACTATTAACTCTGTCTTATGTTTCAGAATGGTGATCTAAGCCCCATTACAAAAGACCTATTGAGTAGTGAAATGTCAGCATTTTTCTCATCTCTGAAGAGTTATATAGACAGGTATGCATCCTTTAGAGATCACAGACTAACTATGTAGATGATCATATCATCTACCAAGGGAAAACATTCCCCTTTTTTTTGAGAGAGACAGTGAGGAAGAGAGAGCACAAGTTGGAGGAGGAGCAGAGGGAGGGGGGAAGTAAGCTCCCAGCTGAACAGAGAGCCTGATGATGTTGGGCTTGATCCCAGGACCCTGGGATCGTGACCTGAGCCGAAGGCAGACACTTAACCGACTGAACCACCCAGGCATCCTGGGAAAACATATTCTAAAGAAAGCCTCATCATTCCCTGCTCTGTGTGACTACTTTGCTCTGTTGTGATTTGTACTTCAAGCCTCATAAATCCAGAATTTATAGCAGGAGTGTGATGTTACCTTTTCCTAAATCAATAACCCACCTACCATGCTGCAAACACTAATGTAAGATATGTGAGCGTTCTTTGGTAAGCAGTATAGATCCATTAAAGATTTCAGGCACGCTTCAAATGCTACATTAGAAAGATTTAGCCATAAGCAGATACTGAAATAAATTGGAATATGAGAGATGGTAGATGGAGAAATAATTTTGAAAACATTGAAATTTGGAACATGATATAAAAATTAATAATCTCATGTTTTCTTATATTGTTTGCCTCATATTATTTTCATTTTATTTCAACAAACTAATAACACTTATTTAAAGAATTAAATAGTGCCAAAAGCACTTTGTTAAAATAATGCAACTGACTGCACCTATTCTTACATGATTTTTGTCTCTCTCAGCTACTTCTTTTTGGGATTTTATTTATTTCCCTATTTTTTTTTCTTTTTGGGATTTTAAAAATAGTCTTCTTAAAGTATAATGGATAGAAATAAAATTAGTATAGTTAAAATATAGAATCTGACAGTTTTTATATATGTACACACTCATGAAATCATCACCATAATCAAGATAATAAACATGTCCGTCACTCTTAGGAGATTATGCATTCCCCTTTATAATCTCTTCTTCTTCTATTCCTTTCCTCTTATCACGATATCTCTTTATGGCTTTAATTTGAATTTCACCAAAGATTAATGATGTTGAATATCTTTTTTTGCAGTTACTTGCAATACAGTGCCATCTTTGATGAGGATCTGTTAAAATCTTTGCCCATTTTTTTTTTAATTTTCTTTTCTTTTTTTTTTTAAAGATTTTATTTATTTATTTGACAGAGAGAGAGATCACAAGTAGGCATAGAGGCAGGCAGAGAGAGAGGAGGAAGCAGGCTCCCCGCGGAGCAGAAAGCCCGATGCGGGGCTCGATCCCAGGATCCTGAGATCATGACCTGAGCCGAAGGCAGCGGCCTAATCCACTGAGCCACCCAGGCGCCCCTCTTTGCCCATTTTTCACTGGGCTTTTGTTTCCTCTTTTGATAGTTATTTACATATTTTGGAAACAGGGCCTTTGTCATATCCCAGGATGTGGTTCATGTTTTCATTCTCTTAAGAGTGTATTTTAAAGCTGGGGCGCCTGGGTGGCTCAGTGGTTAAAGCCTCTGCCTTTCGCTCAGGTCATGATCCCAGGGTCCTGGGATCGAGCCCCGCATCGGGCTCTCTGCTTGGCAGGGAGCCTGTTTCCTCCTCTCTCTCTTTCTCTGCCTGCCTCTCTCCCTACTTGTGATCTCTATCTGTCAAATAAATAAATAAAATCTTTAAAAAAAAATGTATTTTAAAGCTAAAAAGTTCTTATGAAATCCAATTTACTCATTTTTTATGGATCAGGCTTTTGATGTCCTATCTAAAAAATGTTGCATACACAAGGCCTAAAAGATTTTCTCCCTTATTCTCTTCTGGAAGTTTTATAGTTTTTACATTTAGTACTATGATCTATTTTGAGCCAATTTTATATATAGTATGAGGTATAAAGATTATTTTTTGTGTGAGGTCCAATGTTTCCATCACCATTGTTGAATAGAATTTTCTTTTTTAATTAAATTGCCTTTTGCACCTTTGCCAAAAATCAATTGACCATACATTTGTGGGTCTATTTCTGGCATCCTTTCCTGTTCCATTGATTTTTTTTCTCTATATTTTACAAATATCTCTGAATTACTATAGCTTTATAAGTCTTTAAATCACATAGTAAAAAATTCTTCCAACATCGTTCCTCTTTTCAACGTTATTTTGGATCTTCTCAGTTCTTTGCATTTCCTTGTGAACTGTAGACTCAGCTTGTCAATTTCTACATAATGACTTCTGGAATTTTGATGGCGATTGCATTAAATCTATAAAAATGTTTAGGAACATTTGCCATCATAGCAATATTGAATCTTCTATTTTAAGAACTGTATCACCATTCATTTAGATTTTAATTTTCCTCAGTATTGTGTATTTTTTTGGAGTATAAATCTTGGACATCTTTTGTCATATTTAACTATGAGTTTTCATATTTTGATGTTATTACAATAGGTGATACTGTCTTTTAAATTTATATAAACATTTTAAGTTAGCATTTTCTAACTCATTACTAATGTGTAGAAATATAATTCGTGTATATTGACCTCCATTTCTGCAATCATGCTTAAGTCACTTATTAGTTTTAATAGCTATGTTGATATCTCATCATATTTTCTACATAGATGATGATATCATCCACCAATAACGAGAAATGGTATTTTGTTTTTTTGTTTTGTTTTTTGTCTTTGTTTGTTTTTTGTTTTTTTTTCTTTAATTTTATTTTTTCAGTGCTCCAAGATTCATTGTTTATGCATCATACCCAGTGCTCCATGCAATACATGCCCTCCTTAATACCTGCCACCAGGGTCACCCATCCTCCCAGCCCCCTCCCTTCGAAAACCCTCAGTTTGTTTCTCAGAGTCCACAGTCTCTCATGCTTCATCTTCCCTCTGATTTCCCCCAGTTCACTTTTCCTTTCCTTCTCCTAATGTCTTCCACGTTATTCCTTAAGCTTCACAAGTAAATGAAACCATATGATAACTGACTTTCTGTGCTTGACTTATTTCACTCAGCATAATCTCCTCCAGTCCCGTCTGTGTTGATACAAAAGTTGGGTATTCATCCTTTCTGATGGAGCCATAATACTCCCTTGTATATATGGGCCATATCTTCTTAATCCATTCATCTGTTGAAGGGCATCTTGGCTCTTTCCACAGTTTGGTGATTGTGGCCTTTGCTGCTATGAACATTGGGGCACATATGGCCCTTCTTTTCACTACATGTGTATCTGTACCAACAGTGCTGTTGGTATTTTGATAGGGATGCATTGAATCTGTAGACTGCTTTGGGTAGTATGGACATTAAACAATATTAATTCTTCTAATCCATGAGTATGGAATGACTTTCCATTTGCCTGAATCATGTTCGTATTCTTTCATCAACATTATATAGTTTTTGGAATAGAGATCTTTCATCTCTTTCATGAAATTCATTCTTCTATATTTTATTCTTTTTGTTGCAATTATAAGCAGGATTATTTCTTTAATTTCTCTTTCTGCTATATCATTACAAGTATATAGAAAAGCTACCAACTTCTGGGTATTAATTTTGTATCCTGTAACTTTATTGAATTCATTTATTACTTCTAATAGTTTTTTTGATGGAGTCTTTAGGGCAATGTGCATTATCATGTCATCTGCAAATAGTAAGTTTCACTTCTTCTTTACTAATTTGGATGCCTCTTATTTTCTTTTCTTGTCTGATTGCTGTGCCTAGGACTTCCTGTACTATGTTAGTAAAAGTAGTGAGAATGGACATCCTGGTCTTTTTCCTAATCTTTGGGGGGAAAGCTTTCAGTTTTTAACCACTGAGTATAATGATAGCTTGTGTTTGTCATGTATGGTCTTCCTTATGTTGAGTAACTTTCACTCTAAACCCACTTTATTGACAGTTTTTCTCATGAAAAGATATTAAATTTTGTCAAATGCTTTTTTGGCATCTATGAAGATGATCACATGATTTTTATTCTTTGTTTTGTTGGTGTGGTGTATCACTTTGATTAATTCATGAATATTTAATTATCCTTCATCCTGGAATAAATCCCACTTGATGATGGTAAATGATCTTTTCAATATATTGCTGAATGTGTTGTGCTAATATTTTATTGAGGATGTTTGCATCTATAGGGATATTGGCCCGCATTTTTCTTTTTTCTTTTCCTTTTCCTTTTTTTTTTTGTGTGTGTGGTGTCTTTCTGTATTTTGGTATTGGGGTAATTCCAGTGTCATAGAATATCTCTGGAAGTTTTCCTTCCTATTAAATTCTTTGGACTAGATTGAGAACAAGCATTAACTCTTTAAATGTTTGGTAGAATTTAACTGAATCCATTTGCTTATGGACTTGTATTTTTTTGGTAGTTTTTATGATTACTGATTCAGTTTTGTTACTGGCCTTTTTATATTCTATTTCTTGAATGATTCAGTTTGGAAGATTGTATATCTCTAGGAATTTATCTTTTTTATTTTTTATTTTTTTTACATTGTGCAATATGTTGGCATATATTTTTTCATAGTATTCTCATAATCCTTTGTATTTCTGTGGTGTCAGTTGTTATTTCTCTTTCATTTCTGATTTTACTTATTTATTTATTTGGGTCCTTTCTTTTTTTCCTGATGAGTTAGGTTGTGGGCTTTTCAATTCTGTTTATCTTTTCAACTAACCAGCTTTTAGTTTATTGATTTTTTTTCTATTGCTTTTTAATATCTGTTATTTATTTCTGCTCTGACGTTTATTTTGTTTCTTCTACTCACCTTGGGCTTTGTTTGTTCTTCTTTTTCCAGTTCCTTTACAAGGTTAGATTGTTTGAACTTTTTCTTATTTCCTGAGGTATGCCTATATAACTATGTATTTCCCTCTTAGAACTGCTTTTGGAGGGTTCCAAAGATTTCCAGGTATTGTGTTTTCATTTTCATTTGTTTCCATGTATGTTTTGAAGTCTTTTTGATTTGGTTGTTTAGCATTATGTTGTTTGGCCTTCAACTCTTTGCATTTTTTTTTCAGTTTCGTTCTCACAAATGATTTATAGTTTCATACTGTTATGGTCAGAAGAGATCCATCTATGATGTCAATCTTTTTAAATTTATTGAAATTTATCTTCTGGCTTAACAGTTGATCTATTTTGGAGAATGCTCCATATACACATGAAAAGAATGTATATTTTGGGTTTTTGTGGGTTTTTTTGATAGAATGTTCTATATATATATCTGTTAGGTCTAACTGGACCAATGTGTCATTCAAAAGCCTTGTTTTCCTTATTGATTTTTTTGCCTAGATAATCTACCCACTGATGTAAGTGGGGTGTTAATGTCCTCTACTCTTACTGTACTTTTATTGTATTACTCAGTTTCTCTATTTATATCTATTGTTTGTTTTATGTATTTAGGTGCCCCCATGTTGGCTGCAAAAGTATTTATAATTGTTATAACCTCTTGTTGGATTGAGTACTTCACTGTTATGTAATAAACTTCTTGTTTCCTGTTACAGTCTTTGTTTTAAAGTGTATTTTGGGGTGCCTGGGTGGCTCAGTGGGTTAAAGTCTCTGCCTTCGGCTCAGGTCATGATCCCAGTGTCCTGAATCGAGCCCCGCATCAGGCTCTCTGCTCAGCAGGGAGCCTGCTTCCTCCTCTCTCTCTGCCTGCCTCTCTGCCTACTTGCGATCTCAGTCTGTCAAACAAATAAATAAAATCTTTTTTAAAAAAAGTGTATTTTGTCTGATATAGGGGGGAGAAGTCAAGACGGTGGAGGAGTCCAGGCTGAGATGACATCAGGTAGCAGGAGATCAGCTAGATAGTTTGTCAAACCATTCTGAACACCTACAAATCCAACAGGAGATCGAAGAGAAGAGCAGCAATTCTAAAAACAGAAAATTGACCATTTTCTGAAAGGTAGGATCTGTGGAGAAGTGAATCCAAAGCAACAGGAAGATAGACCATGGGGGAGGGGCTGGCTCCCGGTAAGTGTCAGAGCAATGGAGCACAAAATCAGAACTTCTGAAAGTCTGCTCCACTGAGGGACATTGCTCCAGAGGCTAAGCGAGGGTGGAGCCTTCACGGGGAATGCGTGGTTTCAGGTCCCGCAGGGTCACTGAAGGATCAGGGGTGTCTGAGTAGACAGAGCTTGCAGGTATTAGAGCAGGGAAACTGGCTACAGAGATGGAGCTAAGGAGTGAGCTCTCAGCGTGGAGTTACCTTAAACTCTGATCCATGGCACAGCCAGGCCACTGCTCTGTGAGCACAGGCCCCACAAGGGGCAAATTTGGGAAACCTCCCTGGAAGAGCAGCAGTGATCTGCTGGGGTTGGAGACTCCAGGCAGGGCTGTCTGCCAGAGACAGAGACACTCAGTCACAGGCCAAGTGACCTTGGCCTGCAGATAAAGGCCAGGGAGACAGGAGTGAATGAGTGCAGGGCTCACTGAAGAGTGGGGCCTGAAGCTCTCGTCTCCCCTGGGTGGATATTGGGAGGCTTCCATATTCATTCCCGTCCTCCAGAGCTCTACAGAAAGCGTTCAGGGAACAAAAGCTCCTGAGAGCAAACTGGAGATTACTTAGCCTGCCCCTGGCAAGGGTAGTGCAATTCTGCCTCAGGCAAAGACACTTGAGAATCACTACAAAAGGTCCCTCTCCCAGAAGATCAGCAAGAAATCAAGCCAAGATGAAGCTCACTTATCAAGGAGAACAGTGGAATTCCAGAGGAGGAGAAAGCAAAGCATGGAATTCCTGGCTTTCTCCCATGATTCTTTAGGCTTGTAAAGTTAATTAATTTTTTTAATTTTATTTTTTTCTTATTCTAATTTTTTTAAACTTTTACTCTTTCCTCTTTTAACATTTTTTAACTAGTTTATCTTAAAATACCTTTCATAAAAAATAGTTTTGAACCTTATTATAGTCATATTTTATCCTTCATTGTATCTAATTTTATTTTCATATACACATAGGGTTTTTTCTTCTAAAAACTTTGGGGATACAACTTCTAATAAATCAAAATATACCCTTAATCTAGCACAGGACTTTGTTCTAATCTCCAGCCTGAGCAAATTCTCTCTACTTTCTTTCTCTTTCTTTTCCCAACCAACTTATCAACTCCTTTTTTAGAATTTTTTTAAAAATTTCATCTTCACAGTCATATTCCATCCCTTCATCATGTTTACTCTTATGTGTGTGTGTGTGTGTGTGTGTTTGTATGTGTGTGTGTGTGTATATATATATATATATATTTTTTTTTTTTTTTTCTTTCTTTAAAATTTTGGGAGGTAGTTTCTTCTAAGAGACCAAAGTACTCCCAAAATTAAGTGGGTGGCTCTGTTCTATTCACCAGTCTAATATCTGTATTTTCTTTTTTTCCTTTTAAAAAAATTTTTTTTTAAACTTCTTTTTATGCCCTTTCCTCCCCCCATGATTTGGTGTCTCTTCTGATTTGGTTAACTCACATTTTTCTGGGGTCTTTGCACTGTTTTAGTATTTTATTTTCACCTTCATATATTCTTATCTGGATAAAATGACAAAGCAGAAAGACTCACCACAAAAAAAAAAAAAAAAAAAAAGGCGGGTACCGAAGGCTAAGGACCTAATCAATATGGACATTGGTAATATGTCAGATCTAGAGCTCAGAATGATGATTCTCAAGATGCTAGTTGGGCTCGAAAAAGGCACAGAAGATATTAGAGAAACGCTGTCTGGAGAAATAAAAGCCCTTTCTGGAGAAATAAAAGAAGCAAAATCTAACCAAGCTGAAATCAAAATAGCTATTAATGAGGTGAATATAAAATGGAGGCTCTTACTGCTAGGATAAATGAGGCAGAAGAGAGAATGAATGAAATAGAAGATAAAATGACAGAAAATAAAGAAGCTGAGCAAAAGAGAGACAAACAACTATTGGATCACGAGGGGAGAATTAGAGAGATAAGTGATATCATAGATGAAACACATTAGAATAATTGGGATTCCAGAAGAAAAAGAAAGAGAGAGGGGGGCAGAAGGTATATTGGAGTGAATTATTGTAGAGAATTTCCCTGATATGGCAAAGGGAACAAGCATCAAAATCCAGGAGGTGCAGAAAGCCCCCCTCAAAATCAATAAGAATAGGTCCACACCCTGTCATCTAATAGTAAAACTTACAAGTCTTAGCGACAAAGAGAAAATCCTGAAAGCAGCTTGGGACAAGAAGCCTGTAACATATAATGGTGAAAATATTAGATTGGCAGCAGACTTATCCACAGAGACCTGGTAGGCCAGAAAGAACTGGCATGGTATATTCAGAGCAACAAATGAGAAAAATATACAGCCAAAATAGTATATCCAGCTAGGCTATCACTGAAAACAGAAGGAGAGATAAAAAGCTTCCAGGACAAACAAAACTGAAAGAATTTGAAAACACCAAACCAGCTACACAGGAAATATTGAAAGGGGTCCTCTACGCAAAGAGAGAGCCTAAAAGTAGTAGACTAGAAAGGAACAGAGACAATATACAGTAACAGTCACCTTACAGGCAATATAATGACACTAAATTCATATCTCTCAATAGTTACCCTGAATGTTAATGGGCTAAAAGCTCCAATCAAAAGACACAGGCTATCAGATTAGATGAAAAAACAAAACCCATCAATATGCTGTCTACAAGAAACTCATTTTAGACACAAAGACACCTCCAGATTTAAAGTGAGGGGGTGTAAAATAATTTACCATGCTAATGGATATCGAAAGAAAACTGGGGTGGCAATCCTTATGTCAGATAAATTAGATTTTAAGCCAAAGACTATAATAAGAGATGAGAAAGGACACTATATCATACTCAAAGGGTCTGTCCAACAAGAAGATCTAACAATTTTAAATATCTATGCCCCTAACATGGGAACAGCCAACAATGTAAAAACCAGTTAATAACAAAATCAAAGAAACACATTGACAATAATACAATAATAGCAGGGGACTTTAACACCCCCCTCACTGAAATGGACAGATCATCCAGCAAAAGATCAACAAGGAAATAAAGGCCTTAAATGACACACAGGCTCAGATAGACATCAGAACATTCCATCCCAAAGCAATGGAATACACATTCTTCTCTAGTGCACATGGAGCATTCTCCAGAATAGATCACAGCTTGGGTCAGAAATAAGGTCTCAACAGGTACCAAAAGATTGGGATCATTCCCTGCATATTTTCAGACCACAATGCTCTGAAGCTAGAACTCAATCACAAGAAGAAATTTGGAAAGAGCCCAAATACATGGAGGCTAAAGAGCATCTTGCCAAAGAATGAATGGGTCAACCAGGAAATTAAAGAAGAATTGAAAAATTCGTAGAAACAAATGATAATGAAGACACAATGGTTCAAAATCTGTGGGGCACAACAAAGGCAGTCCTGAGAGGAAAATATATAGTGATACAAGCCTTTCTCAAGAAACAAGAAAGGTCTCAAATACACAACCTAACCCTACACCTAAAGGAGCTGGAGAAAGAACAACAAAGAAAGCCTAAACCCAGCAGGAGAAGAGAAATCAAAAAGATCAGAGCAGAAATCAATGAAATAGAAACCCAAAGAAGAGTAGAACAGATCAACAAAACTAGGAGCTGGTTCTTTGAAAGAATTAATAAGATTGATAAACCCCTGGCCAGACTTATCAAAAAGAAAAAAGAAAGGACCCAAATAAATAAAATCATGAATGATAGAGGAGAGAATACAACCAACACCCAAGAAATACAAACAATTATAAGAACATATTATGAGCAACTATACCAGCAAATTTGACCATCTAGAAGAAAGGGATGCATTCCTAGAGATTATAAACTACCACAACTGAACCAGGAAGAAGTAGAAAACCTGAACAGATCCATAACCAGTAGGGAGACTGAAGCAGTCATCAAAAATCTCCCAAAAACAAGAGTCCAGGGCCAGACGTTTTCTCAGGGGAATTCTACCAAACATTTAAAGAAGAATTAATTCCTATTCTCCTGCAATTGTTCCAAAAAATAGAAATGGAAGGGAAACTTCCAAACTCATTTTATAAGACCAGCATGACCTTGATCCCAAAACCAGACAAAGATTCCATCAAAAAAGAGAATTATAGACCAATATCCTTGATGAACACAGATGCAAAAATTCTCACCAAAATACTAGCCAATAGCATCCAACAGTACATTAAAAGGATTATTCACCATGACCAAGTGGGATTTATCCCAGGACTGCAAGTTTGGCTCAAAATCCGCAAATCAATCAATGTGATAACATACATTAATAAAAGAAAGAACAAGGACCATATGATACTCTCAATAGATGCTGAGATAGCATTTGACAAAGTACAGCATCCTTTTGTCCAAATCTTTTCAAAGTGTAGGGATAGAGGCACATACCTCAATATCATCAAAGCCATCTATGAAAAACCCACAGCAAATATCATTCTCAGTGGAGAAAACAGTTTTTCCGCTAAGGTCAAGAACACAGCAGGGATATCCATTATCACCACTGCTATTCAACATAGTAGTAGCAGTCCTAGCCTCAGCAATCAGACAACAAAAAGAAATTAAAAGCATCCAAATCAGCAAAGAAGAGGTCAAACTATCACTCTTTGCAGATGGTATGATACTTTATGTGGAAAGCCCAAAAGACTCCACTCCAAATCTGCTAGAATTTGTACAGGAAATCAGTGAAGTGTCAGGATATAAAATCAATGCACAGAGTCAGTTGCATTTCTATACACCAACAACAAGACAGAAGAAAGAGAAATTAAGGAGTAATCCAATTTACAATGGCACTCAAAACTACAAGATGCCTAAAGAATAAACCTAACCAAAGAGGCAAAGAATCTGTACTCAGAAAACAATAAAGTACTCATGAAAGAAATTGAGGAATACATAAAGAAATGGAAAAATGTTCCATGCTCATGGATTGGAAGAACAAATATTATGAAAATGTCTACGCTACCTAAAGCAACCTACATGTTTAATGCAATCCCTATCAAAATTGCATCATTTTTTTTTCAATGAAAAGGAACAAATAATCCTAAAATTTATATGGAACCAGAAAAGACCTTGACTAGTCAGAGGAATGTTGAAAAAGAAAGCCAAAGTTGGTGGTATCACAATTCCAGACTTCAAGCTCCATTACAAAGCTGTCATCATCAAGACAGTATGGTACTGGCACAAAAACAGATAGATCAGAATGGATCAATGGAACAGAATAGAAAGCCCAGAAATAGACCCTCAACTCTATGGTCAACTAATCTTTGACAAAGCAGGAAAGAATGTCCAATGGAAAAAAGACAGTCTCTTCAACAAATGGTGTTGGGAAAATTGGACAGCCCCATGCAGAAAAATGAAACTGGACCATTTCCTTATACCATACATGAAAATGGACTCAAAATGGATGAAAGACCTCAATGTGAGAAAGGAATCCATCAAAATCCTTGAGGAGAACACAGGAGCAACTTCTTCGACCTCAGCTGCAACTTCTTTTTAGAAACCTCACCAAAGGCAAGGGAAGTAAGGGCCAAAATGAACTATTGGGACTTCATCAAGATCAAAAGCTTTTGCATAGCAAAGGAAACAGTTAACAAAACCAAAGGACAACTGACAGAATGGGAGAAGATATTTGCAAGCAACCTATCAGATAAAGGGCTAGTATTTGAAATCTATAAAGAACTTACCAAACTCAACACCCAAAGAACAAATAATCCAGTCAAGAATTGTCAAGAAACAGACATTTCTGCAAAGAAGACATCCAGATGGTCAACAGACACATGAAAAAGTGCTCCAGATCACTTGGCATAAGGGAAAAAAAAAGAAAAAAAAAGTGTATTTTGTCTGATATAAGTATTGCTACCCTGGCTCTTTTTATTTTTTTTTTCCACTTTCAATAGCATGATAAGCATTTTTCCATCTCTTTATTTATTTATTTATTTTTTATTTTTCCCCATCCCTTTATTTTCAGTCTGTATGTGTCTTTAGGTCTGAGGTGAGTCTCTTGCTTGCAGCATATATATGGTTCTTGGTTTTTTTTTTTTACTCATTTGACATTCTATGTCTTCTGATTGGAGCATTTAGGCCACTTATATTTAACGTAATTTTTGATAAGTATGTCTTATACCATTCAGTTAATTGTTTTCTGGTTGTTTTTACAGTTCTTCTCTGTTCCTTCTTCTCTTGATCTCTATTTTTGTGATGATGAGTTTTTGTAGTGTTATTTTTGGCTTTCCTTATTTTTTGTGTATCTATTACATGTTCTGTATTTACGATTATTATGAGATTCATATAAAACATCCTAATGATATAACAGTCAATATTAAGTTAATAGCCTTTTAAATTCAAACACATTCTAAAAAATAAAAAGTTTTTAAAAAATCCTTCCATGTTTTATGTATATGCTTCATATTTTACACCTTTTCATTCAAAATTTTTTATGTCTGGTTATGGCCATTTCTTTTCCATTTAAAAAATCTCTTTAATATTTCTTATAAGGCTGATTTGGTGGTAATAGACTTCTTTAATTTTGTCTGCAAAACTCTTAATTTCTTTCCCAATTCTGAATGATAATCTTGCTGGGCAGAGCTCTTGGTTGTAGGTTTTTCTATGCAACACTTCGAATATATCATTCTACTTCTTTCTGGCCTGCAGGGTTTCCGTTGTATGTACTCTTTCACTTTCCTGTTGCTTTTACATTTTTCTCTTCGTTTTTAACCTTTGACATTTTAATTATTGTGTGTCATAGTGTGGAACTTCTTGGGTTCATGTTGTATGGAATTCTGCACTTCTTAGATGTGGATGTCTATTCCCTAGGTTAGGGAACTTTTCAGGTATTATTTCTTCAAGTAAGTTTTCTGCTTCTTTCTCTCTCTTCTTCTTCTTCTGGGACCCCTGTAATGGAAATGGTTGTTCATTTGATATTCCTCAAGAGATTCCTTACCCTAACCTCATTTTTAAAAATTCCTTTCACTCTTCAGCTTGAGTTTTTTCCATTGTCTTGTGACTTTCTGTGCTTGTTTTTATGGACTAGGTAGGACAACTACTTCTCCTAAACTTGAAGGAATGATCTTGTATATGGTCATTCCCTATGTAGACCGTGTGTCCTTGGTGAATTTTTGGTGGCTGGCTGGAGCTGTGCCTGGTGTGCGCTGAGGGTCCCAAGGCTCACCACACTGCGGGCACCCTGGCAGGACATCTAAAGCTGAAGTGGTACAAGCTAGGTTGTCCCAGCACCAGAGGGCACCTTGGCAGGATAGCTGAAGCTGGAGTGCTATAAACTGGACTGTTCCATGACTCTGCACAGAAGATGCTCTGTGGCACAGCTGGCACCAAGGTGGGATTGAGGCTGGGGTTCCTGGCAGAACAGCCAAAGCTAAAGTCAGTGCAGGCTGGTGTAGTACCCAGGTTCTCTGAGGAAAATATGTACTGGTAGGATGGCTCGAGCTAAAGTGGGTCCAAGCTGGGGTGTTCTGGGGTGCTTAGCACAGGGGGTGCCCTGGCTGGGTGAATGGGGCTGAAGCTGACATGGATGGGCATGTTATGGGGTGCTCTGCACAGGGGTCAGCCTGGTGGGTGGCTGGATCTGAAGCAGACATCCACTGAAGGTTCTAGAGCATCAAGTACCAGGGTGCCCTAGCAAGCTGTGTGAAGTTGAAGTGGTACAGACCTGGAGTTTTCCTGGGTGCTTTGTGCAGTTGTCACCTTGACATGAACGCAGGCTGAAATTGCAATGAGTGCTAACCAGGGATGTCCTTCTGTGCACCATCCTAGATGGCTGGGGCTGGTGTTGGCTAGGGGCTCTTCTGTGTAGGGCAAACTGAGGTGACAGGCTAGTAGGACACCAGGACCATACACTGGTCTGTGCTTTCAAGGTGGAGGCAGACCATAATTCATGTTGGTTTCCAGTCCCTCTGACCTAGAGACAGTTTCAGCAGCTCCTCCACTGTTTGGCAGAATTCTAGGACTGAATCTTTCATTAACTTAAACCATGGCTTTTTTTTCTGTGCCCAAGGATGGACAAAACAGCTCCCAGTCCCTCAGTACCATCTTTCCTCACTGGAGTTCACAGCATTGGGGGTGGGGTTTTCCTTAATTACTGTGTCTCCTTCTCTCCTGATGTTCTCTTTTGCTGTTCCATCTTTTGTTGTGCAGAAACTGTTTAGTTAGCCCTCAGTTCTTCTTCAAGAGCCCTATAAACATGTGTAAACTGGCATGTTCTTTGGAGGGGGTGAGTTTAAGGCCTTCCTATGTCACCATTTGGATGAGAAACTCCAGTGGTTTTCTTTTTCAGTGAATAAGGTGATTTGCATTGATTGGTTTTTCAAATGTTAAGCCAATTTTGCATTCCAAGAATGAATCCCTTCTCAGTTTCATAAGGATGTATTATCTCATATACTTTATCAAATTAAATTTGCTAAAATTTTATTTAGAATATTTGCATCCATAGTGATAAGGGAAATTGGTCTCTGGTTTCATTCTTTTATAGTATCTGGTTTTGTGATCAGGGTAATGCTGATATCATGGGAAAGTTGGAAAGTATTCCCTCTTCTTCAATTTCCTGGAAGAGTTAGTGTAAATTTGGTATCATCACTTCCTCAAATCTTTGATGAAATTCACCAGTAGAACCATCTGTGTTTGAAATTTTCTCCATAGGAAGGTTTTTAACTATAAATTCATCTTAAAAAATAGATACAATTATCTACCTTAAAATTTTTTTTGTCAAAGTATAATTGATGTACAATATCCTATTTGTTTCAGGTGAATATCACAGTGATTCAATATTTTTACACATTATAAAATGATGCCCACAATAAGTCTAGTTAATATCCCTCTTCTCTTTTTTTCCATCTATCTTCTTCATAAGTAAGTGTTAGTAAATTATCTTTCTAGTAAATTGTCATTTTTTTAATGAGTTGCTGAGATTATTGGTATGCATTTGTACATATTATCCCCCATTATCACTATAATGGCTATAATTCCTGTGATGATGTCACTTCTTTCATTTATGGTATTGTTAACTTGTACCCTTTCTTTTTCTGATTTGTCTTTTTAAAAGTTTATTAATTTTATTGATCTTCACAAAGAACCAGCTTTGGTTTCTTTTTTTCCATTCTTTTTTTTTCTTCTGTTTTCTATTGCTTTGCTTTCCACTTTGATCTGAATATATCCTTCTTTCTGCTTCATTTGGTTAACTTTTTAGATTTTTGAAGTTTGAAGCTGAAGACTTTGGTTCAAGGTCTTTTTTCTTTTTCTACTATACATGTTTCATGCCAAAAATTTCTCCCTATGTACTCCTTTAGGAGCACCCCCAATTTTGATATGTATATTTTCACTTTCATTCAGCTCAAAATACTTTCTAATTTCCCTTGTAATTTCTTTTTTGACTTCTGTGTTATTTAGCTTCTAAATATGTGGGGATTTTCCAGATATATTTCTGTTGTTGATTTATAATTCAATTCTATTTTGACAGAAAACATATTCGGTATGACGGCAATCCTTTGAAATCTATTGATAGTTCAGAATATGATCTGTCTGGTAAATGTCCCATGTGTACTTGAAAAAGTATGTGTATTCTATTTTAAACTTATTTTGTTTATAAACTAAAATGAGTTTAGTTGTTTCCCAGGTAAAGCAAGATAGAATGTAAGTTATAATATTCCAGTAATTTTAGCCACGGATAAGTTTACCCTCCAAGCTTCTCAAAGATGCTCATCTTCATTGAAATTTTATTCAAAAGAACTTTATGCCTCCTTTTTTGGTAACTTTCAAGCATTGAGCTTCCTTTTGTCTTAATTTTAATTTAAATCTGACTGCTGAATTAAGCTACAAATGAGATATTTAAGAAGATAGAAGATTAATTAAATCGTGTTCATTTAAAGCACACATATAATAGAGAGATAAATGTTATTGCTATTTGCTGTGTTTGAACTATCAAAACTTTCTAGAATCTCCTATTCAGAATTGCATAATGAGGAAAACTTATTAAAATAAAAAATATATACATGTGCATATTTTGATTAGCTGATACACCAAAATATAGTCCCTTCATGTATTCATACTCATTTTACTCTTAATTTATTAGGTCAGTCAATTTATGGGGATGAAATGTGAGCTTCAAAATTATCTGCATTTTAGACGAGATCGGGCACATTCAGGGTGGTATGGCCGTAGACTTATCTGCATTTTAAAGATGAGGTGAGGTCCATAGATATTAAAAACTACAAAGCCAAAGTTAAGTCTATAATTTGTTCTGATAATACTTAATCTGATGTTTTTACAGTATTGCATCATGATTGCAAATTTCACAGACCATTAGATTAAAAAAAAGGAAACTGACATAAGATATTATTGACAAGTTAGAACATTAAAAAAGAAAAAAAAAACTCTGACACTATTCACCAATATCCATTCTTTTCTCTCTCGTTGAAAAATAAGGTTGGTTTTTATCAAGGCAAAGGAATTTCTTCTTCCTGGGTCCCTAATGCTCCTCAGCTGTTCTTTTAGCTGCTTCTCCCCTTCTCAAGACAGTTTATCCACACCATTCAAATCTTCCCCTAACAATCTCTCTCATTCTGAGCTGATGCTCTTATTTTAAACTATAATTTCACCAGTCAAGACTTCTGTAACCTGGGGCAGTTACATCATTTCTTAAATTTTTAAATGACTTTTTGGTAAAATGGAGACAGTAACAGTACCAACTCTGTTGGGAGAAATAAATTAAGGTTAATGCACTTAAAGCTCTTAGCACGGTGAGTAGCATACTACCGTAAATCAACTGGCTTTTGTTGTCTTCATTAGTATCTATTTTTCCTTATTTCACTTTGAAAGGAAACCCAAGATTAAATTACCTCAATGTTTTATCTTTGGACCTATACATTTTTTTTTTTAAAGATTTTATTTATTTGACAGACAGAGATCACAAGTAGGCAGAGAGGCAGGCAGAGAGAGAGAGGAGGAAGCAGGCTCCCTGCAGAGCAGAGAGCCCGATGCGGGACTCGATCCCAGGACCCTGAGATCATGACCTGAGCCGAAGGCAGAGGCTTAACCCACTGAGCCACCCAGGCGCCCCCCCAGAGCAAGTTTTGACTCATCTTTTATTACTCTGGTTCAAGGTTTACCTCTCTATTAACATTTGTTCACCTCTACTCCTTTCTGTCTGGCTTTACCTATTGGTTTGGCAAATTCTCCCTTTTGTTCCCTTTGTATATTTCTTACATAATTATAATTCTTCTCTTTTCTTTCTCTCTTTTTTTTTCCCCCTCAGTAGACTGTTAACTACAAGAGTGTGAAGACTTATTCTTTGAATCTCCAGCAAATATCAAGTTCTCAGTACTTAGTGCTCAAGAAATAATTTAGAATATGGGAGGTTATAGAAATTGTCCTGATTTACATCTTTTTCTAATGTCTTGTCTTTATCCTTAGAGAGTCCTTGATTTTTGTAAGAGTTTTATTTAAGTTTTTTTAAAAAATTGATAAAACTCAGAAAAGGCATAGACTCCTAATTTTCTTTAAGCATAAAAAGTAGCAGGAATTTAAAAGATACAAAGAAAATGGATGTTTTCCTTTTTTTTTTTTTTTTGCCAGATCACCATCTGTCTGATTTTCATAAAATTCCATGTTCAGCTGCACAGATCTATATGAAGAAAATTTGGTAAGTTATGAAATATATATACTAAGGGATCAGAATTTTTTTTTGCCAGATTACCATCTGTCTGATTTCCACAAAATTCCATGTTCAACTGTATAGATCTATATGGAGAAAATTTTGGTAAGGTATGAAATATATATTATATAATATATTATATAATATATATTAAGGGATCAGAATTATATTTATTTATTATGTATATATGTATAATTTATGTGTATATATATATGTAAAATACATGAAAAAACAACAAACACCCTTATTCTCAATTATAAAGGACCCTGAGGCCAAGGTATTAATATATACTATAAGAGAATCATGTTTTGAAACAATACATTAAAGTTCACCTTAACTTTCTTTCTGTCAAGTTAATGAACGTGATCCTGAGTTCTTCTAGAGTTTGGATAATAACCTATGTGTTCCAGTGTGAGGTGGAAGTTATTAATTTCCACTCAAGGTATTTTTACAATTATTAATGCAGAATTTCTCATCTGGAAGCCATGGCAAGCACTAGTACACCAGGTTGTTGTGGACAAGGATCAAGAGTTCGTAAAATAGATTGTTCAAAATTGGTTTTAGCCTTTTCACTGTGTCCTATTGCTTGTGCAGCCAGACTGGGAAAGAATATATTCCCTAGGATTTTAAAGAGATCTGTATGCAGGTACAGGAAAGGAAGGTTCTCACTCAACCAGGGAAGCTCATCAAATCTTTCCGTGTTTTTACTATCAATCCTTACTGCCTCTGAGAAGCTTAAAACAAACAAATAAACAGAACCACCAGACTTATAACTTCACAAATATAATGTTTCTATTTTGCCTAATCACTGGGTTCATCAGTTAAAATGATAGTTTTTCTGACCTCATCACCCTCACCCCCAGACCTACTAAATCAGACTGTCCATGAGAAAAGCCTGAGTATTTCTATTTTTTAGTTGATGACTCTTAGGACACACAAGTTTGGGAAATACTGTGGTAAATTACCGAAGCCAGAGAATGGGAGATACAACTAGTGTGGTAATGGAACACCCAACTGGGAAATGTCCCATTGTTCACTGCTGAAGATTTTATCAACAGGAATAATAATGTTGCTAAGATTATGCACCAGCAATTAGCACTCAAATTGACTGATAAAGAAATAGACATGGTACATTAAGTACAAACCTAAAAATATGTCAGAAAACAACTAGACTTGGCACCAGGCCGTAAGAACAGATTAAAATCCTGACCATCAAAACAGTATTCTGGTTCTTTCTTTTCTTTGTTTTTCTTCCCCCCCCCCCCTTTTTTTTGGTTTTTCTTTCTTTTTCTTTTTCTTCTTCCTTCCTTCCTTTCTTTCTTTCTCTCTTTTTCTTTTTAGAATTGACAGTGCAGCTTAACTTTCTGACATAGTTGCTTTGTTTGGCAGAAGTATTCCTAAAATATTTTATCACAAAAAAGTAGCTGTGGCGAAGGATCTGAGCCATATAAGAAAATAGTCATGATGTAAAGCCAGTTCTCATGTTGCTAAGAGGAATGATTTATTCCAACTGATGAATATTTTGTAGGCTTGGTGGATGGAAGGCAATGTGTTATTTCATAATGTGGGAGACAATATTTCCAGACTCTTGCCATTTGGCAGTTTAATGTTTAATGGATATTGAAATAGTATTATTTAGAAAATCTCTAACTCTTCTGAAATGGAAAACATTTGAATTACAAAAAAGAAAGAAAAATATTTCCAAAATGGAGCTCAAATATTGCCATTAATAGAAAAATTCCTTTGGGGAACTGGGGACACAGTCCCAAAGAGCAAGAACATTGTGGTAGTAGTAATAGGAATGTATTTTCTTTCGAGTAATTTAATAAACTGATTTTAATAATAATGGTGATAACTAATACTAATAATAACTTATCCTTGCTGAGTGCTTACACCTACTTTGTGCTGGGCATTGTGCTAAGTAGTTTATATGGACTAATTTATTTAATTCTTACAAAACTTCTACAAGGAAGGAATTTTAATCTTTATTCTATAATTTGGGAAACAGAGACTTGCAAAATCAGAAAGCTGGCCAGTGGCAGAGTCAGTCAGCATTTGAATCCAGGCAGTCTGGCTCTGTGGCCTATGCTATTAACTGTTCCTCTATAGTATTAAAGACTTGTCTTTGCTGGATGCACTGTGTACCTGACCGGATTCTTGTCCAAGGTGAGCAGTGGACAGGGAGAAATAAACTGTGTGCTCTTTTCCATAGAGGGTCTTTTTCTATCCATACCTCTGGGTCCTAAATCCCAGGATGTAATAAAAGTTCAGTATATATCCCTAAAAAGAGATTGTTACAAAATCAATCAGTAAGTACTACATGATAATTACGTGTCAAAACCAGGTTAATATGAGTTCCAAAACTGATGTCCTATAATGATATATTATTTCCTATTGCTGCTTTAACAAGTTAATACCATTTTGGTGGCTTGAAATAATGGAAACATAATAATGGAAACATATTATTTGATAGTTCTGGAGGTCTAAAATCAAGTGTAAGTGGGGCTGGTTCCTTCCAGAGGTTCTAGGTGAGAATATATACTTTTCTAGCTTCTAAAGGCTGCCTGCATACTTCGGCTCTTGATTCTTCCCTTCATTTTCTGAGCATATTCCTTTCTCTCTGACCACTGATTCCATCATCATACCCACTCTTCTCATTCTAGACCTCCTGTCTTCCTCTTATAAGGACCCTTATCCTTATATTGAGTTCTTCCAGATCACTCAGAATAATCTCCCCATCTAGAGATTCTTAACTTAGTCACATCTGCAGAGTCCGTTTGCTATGTAAGGTAATACGTTCCCTCCAGGTTCTGGAGCTTAGGGTGTAGACATACCTCCGGGGGCCGTTACTGGGCCTTCCAAAGTCAGATTAGTATATCCGAAGATTTGTGTACACATTTTATTTACCTGACTGAAGAAAGAGACTAATTTTTATTAATGGAGAAACTGAGATTGAGAAAAATAAGAAAGTATTGAAGAAAAACAGCTTAGACCATTTAAAGTTTTTTTTTTTTTTTTTTAAATCTCAAATTAGAAAATGGAAACTGTGTGAAATAGCATGTTTGTACAAGTGCCAAATAAAAATGAAAATAAGAGGCCAGCCTGTGCCTGGAGAGTCATTTGGGCAAAAAATACATTCTAGTTCCTTTTTCTGCCCTAAATTACTTGTGGAAATTTTGCAGTGATAATAACATGCACTTGACAATTCTTCTTAGGTCTTTCACAAAATCACTCAAAACTGGTAAATTGTATGCAGCCAGTCACATTTGGGAAAGAAAGAATATGAGGTCTTATATTTAATACTCACTTTCAGGGCCTTGCACGGTAAATTTAAAAGACCTGTGTCAAGGCATATAATTGTGGAGCATTTGAGGAGAAAAATAAAAAATATATAAAACTAAGCAAGTGAAGAAATAAGGAATTTATAGATTCCAGCAAAAACATATACAAAGGAAGACACAATCATAGTTCATTATTTGGCTTAGAGGTGAACATTGTGAAAACATTCTGCTGGATGGATGTTGGTAACATATAAGAAATAGTAGTATAGGGGCATCTGGGTGGCTCAATCGGTTAAGCGTCTGCCTTCGGCTCAGGTCATGATTTCAAGGTTGTGGGATCTAGCGCTATGTTCGGCTACCTGCTTGGCAGAGTCGCTGCTTCTCCCTCTCCCTCTGCCCCTTCTCTGGCTCATGCTCTCTCTCAAATAAAAAAATAAAATCTTAAAAAAAAAAAGAAATGGTAGTGTAAAACAAGAAATCAATAAATGGTAACTAAAATGGAAAAATCGGGAAATAACATCATGTGCGTATTGTTTGGAAACATGGAGGTGGATATCAGAGGGACTAGATTAAGTTATCAGTGGTTACTTCTAGGGATCAAGACAGAAAGAGGGTAGAGATAGGTAAAATAAGAGATTGTTATTTGCAAATTGTGTTTTCGAACATAATTTGATTTTTAACTTTGTACTAGTATGATTTTGATAGAATTTTAAAAAACTTTTTAAAAGAGCACAAGAAACAAACAAGTAAAGCAATCAGCATCCTCTTAGGTATATAGTAAGCAGTCAATAAGTATTATCATTCTTACTATTATCCTTTGCTGGAGGGGGAAGACAGGAGTAGGATAAGAGTGAGTTATAGACTCTCATCACTTTTGGATGCCTAGGGAAGCCTTCCTTCAGGTTAGTACCTCTCCTATAAATCAACCTGACTTCTTCCTTCCTGCTCCAAAATACTGTGACCAACTTGAAAGATGAAAAAAACAAACTTACCCACATCCCAAATTCAATATACATTTACTAAGTAGCTACTGTTTTCAAGGCACTAGTGATTCAATAATGTAAGGCCTACAGGGCATGATAAACGTGTGTCAAGTTTTGTTAATTGCCGAAGTGAAGTACAAGCAAAGCACCATGTGTACATTAAATATAGAATAATTGGTCTAGACTTTTGGGTTCACAGAAAGATTCATGGAGAGATGGCATGTATTTTATTTAAGCCTTGAGAGTTTGTTCATAGATTTAGCTAAGAAATGGAAAGAAGGAAGTCCAGAATCAGTCTTAAATTTGGCTGGACCAAGGAAGTTAGGGAGAATAAATAGGAAAACTGTTTTATGGCATTTTAGCTATACTGATAAACTTAAATTTTAAAGTTGAAGTTTTGTTGTTGTTGCTTTAGAAAAAAATAATAACCAAGTCAAGGCTAGTGACCAGCTGAAAGAAAGAGAACTGGAATTAATCCATCTTGGCTATTGCTCAAGGATTAATATGCATGACTAGAGAGTAAATCATGGAACTTTCCAGGTACTAGAATTTTGTTAAAATATTTATCTACTGGGGCAGTCATTAAGTGTCTCCCTTCAGCTCAGGTCATGATCCCAGGACCCTGGGATCAAGCCCTGCATCAGTCTTCCTGCTTGGCAGGAAGCCTGCTTCTCTCTCTCCTGCTCTCCCTGCTTGTGTTCCTTCTCTCGGAGTCTCTCTCTCTCTCTCTATCAAGTAAATAAACAAAATCTTAAAAAAAAAAATTTATCTACTGATGTTTCATGTCCTATTTTTCTTTGTAGATTAATAACTTTAAAAATCTATTTAATGTTATTTAGTGCAGCTTCCTTTTTTTAGTCTATCAGGTTCAACTGAAGCCTACACTATTTTCAATATTTTTGGAATTTGAACAAATTAAAAAAAAATCTGTTTCCTTTATGAACTTTTTCAGACCAATGAGAATGTTGATTTTTCCTTTCTTTGTGGTAACAGTGACTGATTCATGAAAATCAACCTCTGATTGGCAGTTAAATCTTTGATTTAACTAAAAAATGCCAATGTATTTGATTTAAAAAACAGTTTGAAAAGGTGAATACCAGGGGCGCCTGGGTGGCTCAGTGGGTTAAAGCCTCTGCCTTTGGCTCAGGTCATGATCCCAGGGTCCTGGGATCGAGCCCCGCATTGGGCTCTCTGCTCTGTGGAGATCCTGCTTCCTCCTCTCTCTCTGCCTGCCTCTCTGCCTACTTGTGATCTCTGTCTGTCAAATAAATAAATAAAATATTAAAAAAAAAAAGGTGAATACCATAAGAGGAAAAAGAGTCTTTGGTGAAAAATTAAGTTGAAAACAAATTAAATTATAAAACACTGGCTCCTGTGGAAATTAAGTATGGGATAAGGAAAAGCTTGACTTCCCCTGATCTGTTCGCTTCCATCAAGGGAGATTCTTTTGAGTTTGGAGTAAAACCAACAGCCCAGGCCTCTTTGTATCTGAAAGGTTTCTCTCAGACAACCAATTTTTCTGTCACCAATCACCAGAGTCTCTCCACCATGATCAGCCTGTAGTCTGACAGAAGAAATCTCATTAACCCCATTATCATTATATATGTGGCTTCAATCAACACCAACAATCTGCCTCACCCTCCACACCAGCATTCTAATTTCCAATTAACTGGTTGCACTCCCTATTTTGTCCTAATGACCAAAGCCTCTCCATCTACAGAAACACTTCTGTTCTTCCCACTGGAATTTATGCTTTGTCATAATTTCTCTAAATGTTCCTTTTTATCCTCTTGCTCTAAAAGAAACTTGGCTTTCTCTTAAGAATCTTGTTTCCCCTACAGCTCTCTAAAGAGATCCTGTGGTTGCTTTGTACTGGGTCAACTCAGCTAAAGTGAAACTATGATTCTCAAAACTCTCTTCCTTGTAAGGCTCTAGGCAAAAGTTGGCAACAACAGATATTTGCATGGGATTTGAAAGACCAAAGTGAAGCAGTAGCCATTATATTACCATAATGAAGTATGCCAGGGCCATAGTTTGACTGTTCTCTGGGTTCATCTTATTTTCATGGGGTAGCATGAAAACCTTCCCAATCACCTTTTTTAGTTTCTCCAAGTTCTGTGCCAGGTACATGTGTAGCTCCATGGAGAGAGTCTTCATCTTCTACAGGTCACCCAAGCCTTGTCAATCTTGGAAGCCATGAGAAAGTATCATGGGAATTGAGGAGATATGAAAGAGGGTGATTATAATGATGGCTGGGATAATTTAAAGAGAGCAAGGAGGAGGAAGAGGACATTCTGGAGATGAGAAAAACTAAATTGTGATAGATTAATAAATTATTTGCTCTGATAAAAATTGAAGGGCTATTGCAGTGAGGATATAAAAATGCATTGGCTGGAGAGTTGTATGGTGGTAATTAGAGAGTGGGATGCATGGAATTAAGATTTTAAGGTGTGAGGATTCCATTGTTGGTAACAACCAGGCAAGGGTTAACAGTGGAAATGAGTGGCCAAGATGGATTAGGAAAAAAAAAGTCATTGAAGGAAAAGCATTCAAAATGTAGGGTATTAGAACTATTATCTATATGGATATTGAATTTACCAAGAGTTAATATTGGACTGTAAGTTATGATAAATCTGTTTCCTTTATGAACTTTTTCAGACCAATGAGAATGTTGATTTTTCCTTTCTTTGTGGTAACAGTGACTGATTCATGAAAATCAACCTCTGATTGGCAGTTAAATCTTTGATTTAACTAAAAAATGCCAATGTATTTGATTTAAAAAACAGTTTGAAAAGGTGAATACCAGGGGCGCCTGGTATTTTGCAAATGCGAAAGAATACATGTGATTTCATTTATATGAACTACAAAGAACAGGCAAAGCTAATCTAAGATGAGAGAAACCTGAAGCTATTGCCCTGTGTATGTGTGGCAGCCTGGGGGACAGATGCTGTCTGGAAATGAGCATAGGTGAATTTCCTGGAATGATATAAAAGCTCTATATCTGATTTGGTGATGGTAACATGGAGATATAATCTGACAAAACTAATTTAAGTACACACTTTAATCTTTGCATTTTATTGTATAGAGTATACCTCAATAAGGAAAATATATAAAAACTCCAAAATGTTTAAAGAATTTTAGGTATGAAAGAAAGAGAGAGGAGCAAGGGAAAAAAAGAGGCTGGCTTGGCATTGGAGGGTGTGACTGAAACAGGGATGAAAGCATCAAGATGAAAGCAATAAGGAAAGTAATGGGTGATATAATATGAGAAAATGAAATTTGAAATTTGAAAATGAGATGGGGGACAGAGGTTAGGGAAGAATAGAGAAACTAATTGTAACCAATAATGACAAAGAAAACACCTAGGTGACTTCCAGACCCAGTTTTAGACAGGGAGAAAACAAGTAAAACTGGAATGCATAAAGACAAACCAGAACCTATATATTTGTCATTGTCTTGACACCTTGACAGTGTAGTTGATGGGAAGCAGCAGGAAGATGGAAAAATCTTAAACACCATCCACTTAACCCACTATTCAAGACTGGGAAAAGACAAAACCATGCTGAATGACTTACCTTCAAATTCATGGTTAGGGGCCTTAGGTAGATTCTGTGGCCTCCATATAGTTTTCTGGTCCATGTGCTCTCCCACTCTCCTATAATACTATTTTACACTTATTCATCTCTACTCAAATCTGTAACACTTCTGATTTTCAATTTCAACTTTTGCTTTCAGTTCCTACCTCACTGAGAAAATTGATCAAAAGTGATTGAAAGAAAGCTTCCACAAACTTACCACGGCATCTATTCATTTATTCTGTGTTCTTATGCTCTCTTCTCCCTTAAGCTACAATCTGAAGGTTGAAACCTTCATTTCAAAATAGATCTCATTCCATTTCTCTACTCAAAGGCACTATTTCAGTAATTTTGTATCCCTTTTCCCAAATTATCAATTTTTCTTCTCTAATAGGTCATTCTCATCAGCATAGAAATACTTTTGTCTTTTTCATCTTAAACACCAAAAAGAGAAAACATATATTGAATGTGTTTCTCTTCCAGCTATTATTCCACTGATCCACCCTTCTTTGCAGTGAAGCTTTTCAGAAAGAATTGTCTATAGGTAATTATTGTCTCTAAATCCTCTGCTTCCATTCTCTCAAAGACTTAATTCCAAGGAGGCTTTAATTCCTATTGCTCCTATGAACTGCTCTTATTAAGGTCTCATCCAAAAAGAGACCATTTCTTTTGGGTCTATAGCATTTCTGTAAGTTTTGTGAGAAGAGACACTGACTACCTTTGTTCTAGAATAGGTTTTAAGGATGTCTGTGTAGCAGCCAATCTTGAAAGATAGAACTGGTGTGTCTCCATGAGGATAAAAGTCAAGTAGGATTACTGCTCATTATAAAAGAATGGGATACCCTGAACTTAGGGATTTTTTGTGCTAATGCAACCCACTGTCTGTCTACTCATCACTGGGTCCTATATATCATCCTGTGAGAAGTGGGGCTTGAGGACAAATGTTGACACTGTATTCCATGGTTGATTTACCCATCAAGTCTCTGTTCAAACTTAAACTGAGAGATGGTTTCAACGAATACCCCTTTCATTTGAAACTATCATGGTGGGGAACCTGGGTAGTACAGTCAGTTAGGCATCTGACTCTTGGTTTCTGTTCAGGTCGTGATCTCAGGGTCCTGAGATTGAGCCCCATATCGGGCTCCATGCTCAGTGTGAAGTCTGCTTAAGACTCTCTCTCCCTCTCCTTTTGCCCCTCCCCACTGGTCTGTCTCTTAAATAAATAAGTAAATCTTTTTTTTTTAAGCTATTGTCATCACACTCTTTATGCTTATTTTCCTCCCAGTGCTTATCGCATGTTCCACATTATATCATTTACTTATTTAGTATGTTTATTGCTCATTGTCTGCCTCCCTCATCTTCTTGGAGACAGAGATCTTTTTCTGCTTTGTTCACCAACATATTCCTAGTGTCTAAAACAGGATCTGTCTCATAGTAGCTATTCAGTAACTATTATGTTAAAATAATAAGTAAATTTACCTTTTAATCTTTCCTAGATTTCTACCACTGGCTTTTTTTTTTTTTTTTTTTTTTTTTAAGTAGGCTCAACACCCAGTGTGGAGCCCAGCAGAGCATGAACTCACAGCCCTGAGATGAAGACCTGAACTGAGATCAAGAGATGGATGCTTAACCATCTGAGCCATCCAGGTGCTACTACTACTAGTACTACTACTACTAGAACTACTAGTAGCTTCTTTTAATTTTGCTGTGAATATTCTCTATGCACTTCAGTCAAGGTTTTGAAAATTCATTCAAATACAGTGGATAACTGAACATAATTTTAAAAAGAAGAAATCTGTGTGGAAGTTTCCTCCATGAAAAAAAAATTCATTCAAAACAAAGTAAATTTTAAGGTTTAATGTAAGATATAAACATTGAAAAGGACTTGTCAAATTTTCTAGCATTTTTATTTTTCTCTGGTTAAATCTTACATATTTGATAACATTTGAATTTGTCCCATAGTCATGATCTACAACAATAGAAATTTCTGCTTTCAACAGAAATTGAACACATCAATCTCTGTTCCACAGGTGTTGATCCCAAAGGAACTCTTTAATAAACATCCTGCCTGCTAAACCCCACTTAGGAATTTGCTTCGCAGGCAACCCAAACTGAACCGTGATACTTGATACTAGGAATGTTTTGAGAAAACAGGTATTAAGATTGGGTTTGGAGGTGCATCACTCACTTTCTGCTGGCAATGAGGACCTCATAACCAGTAGAAGATAGAACAGAGATAGCCCCCAGCTACCTAGCCCCTCTGTCTAATTGTTAAAACTTTTATCAGTAGTGATTTGATATGGCATGAGAATGAAGGGACTAAATTAGCTGTTCTGATGTATTGTGAGTCTAATAAATATGGAGGAAACCGTAAGTTAAAGGTTAATGAGATGCTAATATGGCTCATCCTTCCGTATTGAAATGCCCAACTCTTTTTTGCTTGGAGATAATCTAGAGATATTTTTCACTGAAGACATACTCTTTTCACAGGATCTGTTCTTTTTCCCTACTAAGTCACTGTGCCTATATCTAGACTCAATCAAAGAATAGCCCAGTTGAGAATGATAAAGGAGGAAAATGACTCTATCCAAAAGGATTCTTAAGACTTTGCCAGTTGTGTGCCAAGAAAATATGTGTTGTGTTTAAATTTGAGGGCTTTTGATCAAAAGGGCAAATGTGTAAAGTTGGATAAGTGAAAATTTATTAATTTGATATCACTCTCCCACCATAATAGATTGAATACCTTGGTAATGACACTAGGAGATGGTATAAATTTACTTTTAGGATGTCTCCTAGAAGCATCAAATAATCACTAGCCTATGTTAACTTAAGTTGAAATGCCAGATATCATTTTAGCAGAAGGGAAAGACTGTTTAAAACCTGGGGGAAGTGGGCATGCTATGTAAGGCAAAGAGATATACCAGGTGATTATGTGCCATGGAAAGACCCAGAGGGTAGACCATTTATTAAGGCTATACAGAATGTACTATTGGAAAAAAATGTACTATTGAAAGGGTGACTAGAATCACTAAAATTAGTGGCACTGGTTTTCCTCTGTAGGACAAGGCAGACAATAAGAGAGGGTACTAGAGAATTAGAATCACTGATAGCAATAGGGATGATAGGATTCTGGAAAAATAGAGGCCATTTGATAGCATTAACTATTAGAAGTTAGATAGAAACAATTTTCATATTTCATGGTAGAGTAGAAGGAGAAGCAAGGGCTCTCCAAATTTAATAGAACATGATGACCTTAGAGATAAAATAAGTGAGTAGGAAACAATGATATACTCATTTTGTACCATTAAAGGAAAGTAAAGATAGGTGATTATAAGTCTGAGGGCAATTTCTCCAATATAAAGCTATAATTTCTTTCCCAATTTCTATGTCTGAGCTACTTTTTGGATCTGGAGCCCACACTGTAAAGATGAGGCCACTTTCCTGGAATAATGACCCTGAAAGATGATGGCAGATATACCTGGTAAAGGTTTCCATCTTTCCCCAAAGGGACCTATTGCCATTTTCTTGGATGGAATTATATGTTAGGGAAAGAGAAATGCACAAACATTTCAAGATCTACAAGGCACAAAATTTGAGTTGTTATTAATACCTTGAGACTGAAAACATGATCATAGGCCCCTGCCAGAGATAAGGTGTATATAAGACTGGTAAAAAATGAAGTCATGATAAGCATCCAAGCATAGTGGGTCCACTTGTTCTGCGAACTTACTCAAAGACCATTTCTATGGTTTTTGGTTGTATATTCAGAATATAAATAATTAGTATTGGCAAAACACCACCACTGGGTTCTTACAGAGGTTAAATCTATCAGAGCTGGGAAGGCCCAGTGGAAGTCTTTGAAACTGACCTCCTTTCTTCTCCAGTTTAGCCAAGAAAGACAGCAAAACAAATATTTTGCTCCAAAGGGACTGTAATAATCGGTGCCACTCTAAAACTAAAGCATTTAGGACTAGCGGTTTCTACCATACCTCCACTTAAGTTATCAGTTTGGATCCTTGCAACAATCAGAAGGATCCTATAAAATGACTAATTTCCACCAAATTCAATTAAAAGAAAGCCTCAATTGCATCTGCTATGCTATATGTGCTCTATTTTTCTAGAAGAGATTAATATGCCCTCAGGTACATGATATGTAGCCACTGACTTAACAAATGAGTTATTTTCCATTCCTAGTGAAGAAAGAGGGTCAGAAACAGTTTACATTTACACAGAAAGGCCAACAGAATATATTTACAGTTTTGTTGCAGGAATATATTATTTTTCTTATCCTTTACCATAATATTGCCCCAAGAGATCTGTTCTGTCTGGACATTCTACATGATATCACACTGATCCAAGACTTCATGCTGATCAGCCAGCAAAAGCTGGCTATAGTGCTGGAAATCTTGGTAAAAATGTGAGAGATAACGTTTATAGAGATTTAGAAGCCTACTTCATCAGTAAAATTTTTAGGGGTCCAGTGGTTAGTGCCATGTTTCAATAGTTCATCAAAGGCAAAGGACAAAGGACATATTACTGTCAAATTTGAGAGCCTCTCAGAGCAGGAAAAGGGCTCTGCAGCAGGTCTGACCTGTGCTACAAACTTCCCTGCAGGTTGGGTCATATAACCCTGAAAACCCTATGGAACTAGTCATTGTAGTGGTAGGAAAAGATGCTGTCTAAATGAGAAACTCACAGTTTAGATTGCCAAATTTCTATACAAAATCATGGCATCTTTTGCAGACAACTTGTATATCTTTGAAAAACCACTTCCAGGCCTGCTACTGGGTGCTGGTAAAGACAAAATGTCTGACCATGAAGTACTGCAGTGGGCTAAAAAATGGCTCCCTTAGAGATACCCACATTCAAATTCCTGAAACCAATAAATGTTCTTATATGACAAACTCTTAGCAGATGTAATTAAATTAAGAATTTTGAAGTGGGGAGATTATTCTGGATTATCTGAGTGGGTCCTAAATACAATGATATGTATACTTGTACTAGGGAGACAGAAGATTTGACATAAACAGAGGAGGAGGAGGCAATGTAACCATGAAGGCAAAGATTGGAGTGATGCAGCCACAAAGCAAAGCATGATGGTCGCTGACAGGAACTGAAAGGCAAAGAATAAATTCTTTTGTAGAGCCTCTTAAAAAAGCGCCTATTGCATGGAGCACTGTGTGTGGTGCATAAACAGTGAATGCTGGAACACTGAAAAGAAATAAAATAAAATAAAATGGAAAACTAGAAAAAAAAGTATGATCTGGCCGACACCTTGATTTTGGCCCAAGGTTACTGATTTCAGACTTCTTATCTCCAAAAGTATGAGAGAGTACTTATGTTTTCTTTAAGCCTCACATTTGTGAGAATTTGTGATAGCAGGCATAGGAAATGAATACAAGTACTGAGTGACCTGGTAGCCATAACTACTCATTATGAGTTTGTTTCTCTCAGAACTAAAAAGTCATCAGGTTGGGCAGGCCCAACTGCAATCCACTGTTATGTGGAAGTGGCACACTTGGCTTGAAGTATGAGCAGGACTAGAGGGCATGGGAGCAGGTACTCAAGATTCTCATGTCACTTGTCACTGTTGAACTAGTACCTCTCATTTAGCTTATACCTATAGACATATGGAGGATCTATGAACTAAGGCTGAGTATGCTTCACAAATGGGTTAGCTCAATAGATTCGAGTTGAAAATGGAGGGCAACCACAGCACAGCCCTACTGATGGGTGGACACTAGAAGATGTATCAGGATTAATGTAGTTGTTCATTTACTCTGGTGTGGAGAGAAGTGGCACATATATAAAACATATTAATACTCATGGACAATAGTGATTTGCTCAGCCGGTCAGGTACATGATATACAGCCTAGTCTCCTTTGTCAGAGTCCAAGAATGAGAAAGAGTAGAAGATTGGAAAAGTAGATTTGGGCTAAAAGTATGAGGTTGGACATAAGGGAATGGGCACAAAGTGTGAATATTTCTATCTCATGTTAATTCACCCCCAGTGAACATCCACCAGAGAAGAGACAACAACTTGACAAAAAGATTTGGCCAACCCTTCCTGATTAGATTACAGGTAATGACTGATCTCAGGCTGACTTGTAACTACTCAGAAGGGACCTTCTAGCTCTAGTATCCCCCATGCGGACAGCTGAAGCTCTCATTTGTCCAGCATCAGAGCTAAATTTCTCTCTCTGTTCATTCTTGCTTCTTCACCCTTCCACAGACAACCCTTACTAAACATCTTGTGTGCTAAACTCCATCTCAGAGTCTGCTTATCAGAAAAGCTAATCCACAACAGATATCTTTAAATATATATTGATAAAAATGATAAAAGATTGATAAACATGATAAATATGATTTAAAAAAATAAGGAAAATAGGTAAAGGGAACTCAGCAACATGATCAAGTAAAATAATATTCCATTATAGGAATTCCAGGGGAAGAACAGAGAAAGGGGGCAGGAAATTTATTTTAAGAAATAATTGCTGAAGACTTCCCTGATCTGGAGAAGGGAACAGACATTCAGAGTCAAGAGGCACAGAGAATTCCCAACAAAAGCAGCCAAGGAGGTCTACACCAAAATACATAATAATTAAAATAGCAAAAACTAGTGAAAAACAGAATTTTAAAAGCAGCAAGAGAAAACAGTTACATGCAGAGGAAACTCCATAAAGCTATCAACCGATTTTCAGCAGAAACTTTGTAGGCCAGAAAAAAGTGGCACAGTATATTCACAATGATGAAAGGGAAAAACTGCCACAAAGAACACTCCAGCAAGGATATCGTTCAGAACAGAAGGAAAGATAAAGAGTTTCCCAGACAAACAAAAGTTAAAGGAATTCATCACCAGTAAACTAGTCTTGCAAAAAATGTTAAAGAGGATTCTTTGAATGAAAAGGAAAGGCTATAATCAGGAATAAGAAATTATGAAAGGAAAAACTTTCACAGGTACATATAAACATAATAAAAATAGATCAATCACATAAAACCAGTATGGAAATTTAAGCACAAAAACAGTAAAATAAATATATCCATAAAAATCAGTCAAGGGATTCACAAAATGATGTAAAGTATGACACTGTAAATCTGAAATGTGGTGTAGGAGGAGTATATATTTTGGTCATTTTAGAATGGGTTCAAACTTAAGTGACCATCAGCTTAATATAGGCTGCTATCTGCATTTCACCACAAATCAAAAACTGGTAATAGATCTGCAAAAAAATAAAGGAATACAAACATATCACTAAAGAAAGCCATCAAATCACAAGAGAAGAGAGCTAGAGAAAAAAAAACAAAAACAAAACAGAGAACTTCAAAACATCCATAAAACAAGTAACAAAATAGCAATAAGCATATACCTACCAATAATTATTTTGACTATAAGTAGACTAAATGCTCCAGTCAAAAGATATAGGGTGATTGAATGGATAAAAAAGCAAGACTCATCTACATGCTGCATAAAAGAGACTCACTTCATACCTAAAAATAGATGCAGATTGAAAGTGAAGGAATAGAAAAACATTAATCATGCAAATGGAAGCAAAGGAAAAGCTGAGATAGCGATGCTTATGTTGGACAAAATATACATTAAAATAGTGTAACGAGACAAAGAAGAGTACTACATAATGATAAAGATATAACAATTATAAATATTTGTGCACTCAATGTGGGAGCACCCAAATATACAAAGCAACTATTAGCAGACAGAAAGGAAGAAATCAATAGTAATATAATAGGGGACTTTAACAACTCATTCACATCAATAATAGATCATCCAGATAGGAAATCAACAAGGAAACAGTGGCTTGGAATGACACATTGTAACAGATGTATCTAATAGATACAGAACACACTATCCTAAAACAACAGAGTAGTTTCTTTTCAAGTACACATGGAACATTCTTCAGAATAGATCATGTTAGGTCACAAAACAAGTCTCAACAAATTTTAAAAGATTGAAATCTTATGAATTTTTTTCAGCCACAAGAGTATGAAGCAAGAAATCAATCACAAGAAATCTGGGACAAACACAAATACACGGAGGTTAAATAACATGCTGCTAAATAATGAATGGGTTAATGAAGGAATCAAAGAAGAAATTAAACAAATAGATGGAGATAAAAGAGAATGAAAACAAGGGTCCAAAAATCTTTCAGATGCAGCAAAATCTGTTCTAAGAGGGAATTTTATCCTATGTCAGGAAGCAGGAAAAATCTCAAATAAAGAAAGAACTTTTACATCTAAAGGAGGTAGAAAAAAGTACAAACAAATCCCAAAGCCAGTAGAAGAAAATAAATAATAAAGACTAGAGCAGAAATAAATGAAATAGAGACTAAAAACAATAGAACAGATCAATGAAACCAGGAGCTGGTTCTTTGACAAGATCAACAAAATTGTTAATCCTTTACTCAGACTCATTAAAAAAAAAACGACTCAAATAAACAAAATCAAAAATGAAAGAAGAGAAATAACAACCAACACCACAGATATACAAAGGATTATATGCAACAAATTGAACGATCTAGAAAAAAATAGGTAAATTCCTAGAAACATATAACCTCCAAAAACCAAATCAAGAAGAAACAGAGAATTTGAACAGACCAATTACTGGCAATAAAATTGAACTGGTAATTTAAAAACTCCCAACAAACAGAAGTCCAAAACTAGATACCTTCACAGGTAAATTCTACCCAACATTTAAAGAAAAGTCAATACATTTTCTTCTCAGAATGTCCCAAAATAGGGGCACATGGGTATCTCAGCTGGTTAAGCATCCAACTCTTGATTTTGGCTCAGTTCATGATCTTAGGGTCATGAGATTGAGCCCTATGGCAGGTTGTGTGCTCCGTGTGTAGTCTATCTGAGATTCTATCTTTCCCTCTCTCTCTTCGCTTCCCCCCCACAATAAATAAATAAATAAATAAATAAATAAATATCTTTGAAAAAATTGTTCCAAAAATAGGAGAAGAAGATTTCAAATTTATTTTATGAGGCCAGCATTACCCTGTTACCAAAACGGGATACAGACACTTCAAAAAAAAGAAATCACAAAACAAAAACAATAAAACCAAATAACTACAGGCCAATATATCTGATGAACATAGATGCAAAAATCCTTAACAAAATATTAGCAAATTGAATCCAACAATACATTAAAAACATAATTCATCATGATGAAGTGTGATTTATTCTAGGGATGCAAGGTTGGTCAATATTCACAAATCAATTATTGTGATATATCACAATAACACAAATCACAAATCAATTATTCAATATTCACAAATCAATTATTGTGATACCTCACAATAACAAAAAGATAGAAACCATATGATCATTTCAATGGATGCAGAAAAAACATCGGAAAAAGTACAACATTCACTCATGTTGTAAAAACTCAAAAAGGTTTTAACAAAGTAGGTTTAGAAGGAACATATCTCAACATAATAAAAGCCATATATGAAAAACCTACAGTTAACATCATACTCAATGGTGAAAAAGTAAAAGTTTTTCCTCTAAGATCAGGAATAAAACAAAGATGTCCACTCTCACTTTTATTAAATATAGTACTGAAAGTCCTGGCCACAGCTGCAGACAAGAAAAAAGAAACACCATTCAAATTAAAAAGAAAAAAGTAAAACTGTCACTATTTGCAGATGACAGCATCTTATATATGGAAAACCCTAAAGGTTCCACCAAAAAACTACTAGAACTAATAAATTCAGTCAAGTTGCAGGATACAAAATTAATGTATAGAAATCTGTTGCATTTCAACACACTAATAATGAAGTAGCAGAAAGATAAATTAAGAAAACAATCTTATTTATAATTGCACCAAAAATAATAAAATACTGAAGGTAAACTAGCCAAGGAGGTAAAAGACTTCTACTCCAAAAGCTATTAAATACTGATGAAAGAAACTGAACAAGACACAAACAAATGAAAAGCTATTCCATCTCATGGACTGGAGGAATGAATGTTGTTAAAATGCCCATGCTAGCCAAAGCAATCTACAGACTTAATGTAATTCCATTAAAATACCAATAGCATTTTTTGCAGAACTAGAAAAAAAATCTTAAAATTCAATGGAAATAGAAATGACACCAAATAGTCAAAGCAATCTTGAGAAAGACACAAACTCAGGTATACCACAAATTTGTAGTAATCAAGACAGCATGGTACTGGCACAAAAACATACACATAGGTGAAGGGAACAGAATGGAGAGTGAAGAAATAAACTCACACTTTTATGATTTATTAATCTACAAAAAAGGAGACAAGAACATGCAATGTTTAAAGACAGTCTCTTCAACAAATGGTGTTGGGAAAACTGAACAGCTACTTGCAGAAGAATTAAACTGGGTTACTTTCTTATGCCATACACAAAAATAAACTTAAAGTGGATTTAAGACCTCTATGTGGGACCCAAAACCACAAAATTCCAAGAAGAAAACCTAGGCACTAATTTCTTCAACATCAGCTATTACAACATTTGTCTAGATATGTCTCATTTCGCAAGGGAAAGAAAAGCAAGATTAAACTATTGGAAGTATAATAAAATAGAAAGCTTTTACACAGCCAGGAAAATCATCGGCAAAACAAAAAGCCAACCTACTGAATTAGAGAAGATATTTCTAAATGGTGTATCTGATAGGGAGGGGTTAATATCCAAAATACCTAAAGAACTTATACAACTCAATACAAAAAAAATCCAATTTAAAAATGGGAAGACATGCAAATAGCTAATAGACACATGAAAAGATGCTCAACATCACTCATCATCAGGGAAATGCAAATCAAAACTACAATGAGATATCACCTCATACCTGTCAGAATGGCTAAGACAGGAAACAACAGATGCTGGCAAGGATGTATAAAAAGGGGAACTCTCATATACTGTTGATGGGAATGCAAACTGGTGCAGCCACTCTGGACAACAGTATGGAGGTTCCTCAAGAAGTTAAAAATAGAAATACCCTATGACACAGCAATTGCACTACCAAGTATTTTTCCCAAAGGATACAAAAATACTGATTCAAAGGGGCACATGCATCCCAGTGTTTATAGCAGCATTATCAACAACAGCCAAACTATGGAAAGAGCCCAAATGTCCATCAAGTGATGAATGGATAAAGAAGAAGTGGTATATATACAATGGAATATTACTCAGCCATCAAAAAGAATGAAATCTTCTATTTTCAATGACATAGATGAAGCTAGAGTGTACTATGTTAAGTGAACTAAATCAGTCAGAGAAAGAAAAACACCTTATTATTTCACTCATGTGAATTTTAAGAAACAAAAAAAAGCAAACAAATTTAAAAAAAGATAAATGAGAAAACAGACTCTTACCTACAGAAAACAAACTGAAGTTGCTAGAGGGGAGATGGGTGGTGGGTGAAATAGGCGAAGGCAATTACTTACTCTTGTGATGAGCACTGAATAATATATAGAATTGTGAAATCATTATATTTACACTTGAAATGAATATAATACTCAATGTTAATTCTACTTGAATTAAAACAAGTTTATAATTTAGTTGCAGAAACAAGATTGAAAAAAATGATAAAAGCGGCGCCTGGGTGGCTCAGTGGGTTAGGCCGCTGCCTTCGGCTCAGGTCATGATCTCAGGGTCCTGGGATTGAGTCCCGCATCGGGCTCTCTGCTCAGCAGCGAGCCTGCTTCCCTCTCTCTCTCTCTGCCTTCCTCTCTGTCTACTTGTGATCTCTCTCTGTCAAATAAAAAAAAAATTTAAAAAAAATTAAAAAAAATGATAAAAGCTATATAAGCTCAGTGACTGTTTAAATAAATTAGTGTTTTCTTCATCATATATATGAAAACAGTATGACATATATGTTCATGACACATTATTTATTCTACCTATGTCAAGAATATGAGTTTAAGAATTGCTTGTAATAATTCTTTGGTCCAATATGTGTCCATAGGTTAGAGACTTGACTAGAGGTATCACATAGTTACATAGATATCTTTCATGTACAGTATATAATGTGATTATCTGTTAAATAAAACATTGCTCCATGTCATTAGATTGATAAATAGTAGCCTCCATATGACATCCAGATACTATGAAGGAATTCAGACTCAAAATTTATTGTGTATGGCACAAAATTCAATTCTGTATGGCACACTGAAAGACCACTTGAAACAACACAGCCTAGCGGAGATTGAGGACAATAGCAGCAGCAGAGAGCAGAACAGCTGATGGAGCCCTAGGCTGGGGTTATTTTGAGCAAAAATTTCAAACATATTACTAAAGAAGAAGACAGTGCAAAGAATACCAGGTTGCCTAAATAGCAGCTAGACTTGTAAATCAAAGGGCAAATTTATGTGCAGATCACTGAAGAAATTATAGCACAATTGTTGGCCTTTTCAGTGGAATCATTAGTATAGTCCATCAGCCATAAAAAAGGGTGATGTTTAGACATTCTCATATCTTGATTTCCAAACCCAATAAAAAGTAAAGGTTATAACTGGTTAATTGATTGCTATGAAAGGAAATTATATATTTTATATTATAGATAGAAAATTGATTTCAGGTTGATCTGTTGTACTCATTTTTTTTTAGCTTGATAGTTAGTGTCTTCTTTTCCTAACTGGATAGTTCAATGCCTGAAGTTAAGACTCACATTTTATATTTAGAGTAAATTTCATTATACATTCTTAGTGCTGTTCCAGTACCAAATGTTCAATAAATATTTAGGGATTCATGTTTTAAAGTTGATGCCTCAACCTGAGATTCATACAATGAAATGCAGAATCTGTAGTCAGACCGAGGTAGAATTTTTAGCTCTCTAATGCATTGTGTGACTTTGGGTAAGTTACTTAACCATTCTAATTCTTACTGTTCTAAGAATACCTACCTTGCAGAACTTTTATAAGGATTAAAGATGATATTTACCAAGCCCCTTTCACTGTGCATGGAACACAGCAGAAGTTCGAAAAATGGTGGCCACTGTCATCAGTTTTGTCTTTTTTTTTTTTTTTTTAAGATTATTTGGTTTTTTTAGGGAGAGAGAGAGAGAGAGCATGTGTGAGTAGGGGAAGGAGCAGAGTGAGAAGAAGAGAGAGAATCCTCAAGCAGACTCCCCACTGACTGTGGAGCCCCCTGGGGGCTCCATGCCATGATCCTGAGATCATGACCTCAGCCACAACCAAGAATCAGACACTTAGACTGAACCACCCAGGCACCCCAGCTTTGTCTTTTTTATAATGTATTATAGGACTCAGTGAAGAGAAGAAAGGAATATCACTAGAGAGTCAACTCCTTTTTTTTTTTTGTATTTTTGCATATTTTGCATATATGCAAGGATAAAACATCATATAGATATTATTAAGTCATATCTTTAAACATTTACATAATTTGTGTCTGAAGTAATCTGTGAAGTCATCACATCAAATATCCTACTCAGTACATTCTCTATAATACCCTTAGGGCCACCCAGTTCCCATTTGAACACTTCCAGAAGTAGGGCCCCTACCACTACCAGTGTTCATTTGGGGGTAGCTTTTAACATCAGAATATTTCATTTTTAATGTAAAAACAAATTAGGAAGATGATGATTTTGCTCTCACCTGCCCTAATCCTGCCTTCTGTATAAAGAATCTTCTAGTGCATACAAGCTCTTTAAATAATAAGATGGAACTAATATTGGATAATAATATTAGAGCAGCTAATATTAACCACCATATTAATATTGCCATAAGGGTGGTCAGTCAGGAGAGACTTCAAAGTGTGGGCATTTCTTAAGTTGGTGCTAACTCCAACTGCCTTTCATCTCATCACTCTACCCAAATAGGACTGAGACACATTTTCTCTGTGCCTCCAATGCCCCCACATAATTCAGCCTAATGAATTCCAAGATGGCGGCAGGGAGACATTCATGTGGTAAGTACTCAATGTGTTTTACAGATAAATTGAGTAATATACAACCAGATAGATTAGTGGTACAGACATTTCTTTCTAACTCGTTAGATGGCATTAACTACACTAAAGAATATTAAAGTTGTTAAAATACAAAGTAACTAAATAATTTAGAGCAGCTAATATATGTAAACTACTTAGAATAGAGCCTAGTGTATTGCGCCTGTTCTTTAGCTAATGTCTCTGGGTTGAAAGGCAGCAAAGAAAGGATGTGCAATGGTCCCTGATTTCTCCAGCCTCTGCCTTGTGAATCAGCTGGAGAGAGTATAACACAGAGAGGTTTGGGAGAACTTCCCAAAGATAATCAGCCATATTTGGCATAGTATGTATAATAGAGAGGATATTCTGTGGTTATGGAATAGGTCTATAATTGCCTCTCTTCACTAGAAATCCAGTCTTACCTTAGATAAGCTTACTTGGAACAAAGATGAAACAAATCAGATAAAGGATGTACTGTTTTATAAGAGTAAGAAACCAACACACTCCTCCTTACTTGTGCTATCCAGGTCCTCTAGCCCCCTATCCATTCCTCCTGCAAGTTGCATTTCCCAGGCTTCAGTATCAGCAGGTCTGTAGGTGGGTAGAGCTAATCAGAGGCACCTCTGGAAATTGCAGGGTGATAACGGGGGAGCAGTGGAGAGGGATGCAGTGCAGTGAAGCAGGAAAGGAAAAAAAAAAAAAAAACTAGGGTGCTTTCCCCTCTACCTCCTCCTTAGGCAGCAATCTTGTGGGGATCATGCCTTCTTTTTTTAATTTAATTTTATTTTTTCCATGTTCCAAGATTCATTGTTTATGCACCACACCCAGTGCTCCATTCTTACTCCCTTCTTTGTGGCACTAGCTCCTAATGGACAGCCCTGCCATGATTTAGCTTCATTTGGATGTAAATGGCTCCTGCACTTTTCTCTTCATCTCTCCTACTTAGGGATGAGTGGCTTCATGTATGACTTAGTATGTCTGAGACTACTCACCATTACTTGTTTGGCTTTCTAGCCCTTCCATCATCCATGTAAGAAAGAAATCTCTGCAGTAAATTCCTGCAGTTGTAAATTCTTGTTGAGGATTCATTCTTTCTGACTAAAGCCTATGATACAATATCCTAGTAAAACAACACAAAAGAAAGACAAATCTTTTCTCTCAACTGTGCCAGCACCAACAGAACCAAAAAGCATTATACTATGATTGTCTGGTCATATCAGAATTAATCTTTTCTACCACATATATCTGATTTGTCTAGGAATAGGCTACATTCTGATACACTATATTTTGAATACTGAGGCATCTTTAGAAAGAATTGAAATTTCTTGTTTTCAAAGCCTGTGTAAACAAAATGAGAGACTCCATTTCTACTGTTAGAGTATAAGGAACCATGAAAGCCTTAATAGAACATTAGTGATGTGTGGGTTCATATGTATTTAGATTAAGCTACATGTGGCAGAAATAAATTATCTCTGGAAATATCAGTGGCTTATATCAACAAAGATATATTTTTTGCTCATCATAGATATCCACTGAAGGTAAGTTGCTGATTGGCTCTAGGTAATCTTTCCTCTGTGATCCAAACTGATACAGTAGCCTTTATCCACAACACTTCCTAAGAAAGAGAGATCCTGTGAGCCACAAAGTAGCTTTCAAAAGTTCTCCTTATATTTCATTGACCATATTAAGGACCAAAAGGCAGGAGTGTATAATGATAATCTCCCCATCAGAAAGGGTACTAGAGTGAGGGAAAGTGGTTTCTTTGGTAGAAAATAATTAGTCATGCTGTGGAGTGAATTGCGTCTCCCTCTCTCACCCTGCCCCCACCATACATATACACAACCTGCAAATTCACACATTGAGGTCCAACTCTAGACCTTAGAATGTGACAGTATTTGGAGACAGGGCCTTTAAAGAGTTAACAAAGATTAAATGCGATCAAGTGGGTGGGCCTAATCCAATCTGATATCTGTCTTCCAGAGAAGAGGAGATTAGAACACACTCATGGATATCAGGGGCATAAGCCCTCAGAGAAACAACCACGTGTGAAGAGGAGCAAGAGGATGGCCATCTGTAATTCGTGGAGAGGTCTCAGAATGAACCAAACCAGCTAACATCTTGATCTTGGACTTCTGTCTTGTGAGAGAATGAATTTGTGTTGTTTAAGCCACTCAATCTTTTAGGACAGCCCTCCAATACTAAGATAGCAGCTTTTCATGACAATTATCATGAAAATTTTACTGGTTTGTATAACATTATGGAGAAATAGTAAGAAAGAGGACATTAAGAAAAAAAAAAGGCAGGAAAGCAAGAAGATAATTAAGCCAGTATCATCTTATTTATGAGCTAGAATTTGAGACAATTTGTATGAAAATACCATGTGTAAATATACAAATATATTTCTCACTGTATTTATTTCTTCTAAATTGCCCAAAGTGGAAAGTGGGGTCAATTTTCCAAGTTAGTTCATTGGTTGCAAGTCATTATTTGCAGAATTATACTATCTCTACAATGAAAATTTGATGTTAGGTTGTAGGCAAAGTTTCATGAATATCTATCCTAGAAAACTTAAAAATAAATAAAGGTAGTGGGGGAAGGGTAAATATAGCCCTATAGACAATTAGATAGAGGCACACTTACCTTCTGGTCAGTGGAATTGGAAAATTCCAATTGTTGAGCACACTATAGAATAATTTCCTTGGTTAATAACATTTTAAAAATGTAAGTGAGCCATGTCTTAAGCCTTAATATCTGAGGATTTACAAGCTTTGGTGATACAGCTAATGTGTTCCTTAGGGGGGGAAATCAATTTAACTAATAAATAAAAAGATTATAGTGTGTTAAGTCAAAACACCCTGTAAACCTCTTAGTATACCAAAAAAAAAAGTGAACTAGAACATAAAAGAATATAATATATTCCAAAATAAGATACACATTTTGGGTGATTAAATGTACTTCCTACGAATTACTGTATATTTTTTTTATATTATACTCTGCTCAGTGTTCATATTGAATTAGATATTACTAACTGGGTTTTTCCCCCCTTTAAATAGATTTTTTTCTTACATAAGAGCATAGAACCTATTTGAAAAATCACACAATTACTTAGTCATTCTTTGGGTACAGGCTGCACTTTGGTGTGTTAAAAAAAATTCACTTTATTCAGAATGAAATTTCTAAGTAGGAGCAAACAAGTATTGTAGGAATAATTTTAAAGATATCTTTGAAAGCTTGATGTACAGAAAGCCAAAAAATATCTCATTGTGTTGTTAAAGTTCCAGAAGTTCTATTCTTTTGAGCTCTAAATGTTCATCAAACTGAGTTATCCTTGTTAGAACAATCTAATTAGAAAGGAATATATTCTAGAATCACTTAAATCTATCAGGGGAGGAGAATTAATGCAACTATATCATCCAGACTTTCAGAGTACATACGTCCTATTAATGCTAATTACATTTATAAAATGCAAATTACTTACTTCCCTTTGCTCTGTGTATTTATGTTAATGTGCCCAATTTAAACTAAGGCAAAAACACACTTAAGCCAATAATCTTCATATAAAACTGAAATGATTAGCTTATTTTAAAAAGTAGCTATTATAATGGTATTTATCCCCAAATACTCCAAAGCTCGAATTTTCCAGATTGTCTATTTATATATATATTTTGTTCCAGCACAACGAAAGTGAAAATATCTGTACAGGGTTAAACAGTTTCTGATCTCAAGGTTTATCTGGGGGAATTTAAAAACTGCTTTTGGGATTTGGCTAAGAGGCTGAGAGATAAACAGAAAACTGACAGATGGGAAGAATAATATTGATACTAATTAATTGAATCCAAAGATGATATTACCTAAAAATTATCTCAAATGTGGCCTTAACTGTGTAAGCACCATACAAAAGACCTAGGGAAACAGTGTAGAGTAGTATCTCTACCTTGGGGAAGACTGATTTGGATTCCGGTCCTTGCTCTGCCCTTTACCATTTCTATAACTTTAAACAAGTTTCTTAGCATCTCTAGCCTCAAAAAAATAGAAATGGAAGGAAAACTTCCAAACTCATTCTATGAGGCCAGCATCACCTTGATCCCAAAACCAGACAAGGATCCCACCAAAAAAGAGAACTACAGACCAATATCCTTGATGAACACAGACGCAAAAATTCTCGCCAAAATACTAGCCAATAGGATTCAACAGTACATTAAAAGGATTATTCACCACGATCAAGTGGGATTTATTCCAGGGCTGCAGGGTTGGTTCAACATCCGCAAATCAATCAATGTGATAGAACACATTAATAAAAGAAAGAACAAGAACCATATGATACTCTCAATAGATGCTGAAAAAGCATTTGACAAAGTACAGCATCCCTTCCTGATCAAAACTCTTCAAAGTGTAGGGATAGAGGGCACATACCTCAATATTATCAAAGCCATCTATGAAAAACCCACCGCAAATATCATTCTCAATGGAGAAAAACTGAAAGCTTTTCCATTAAGGTCAGGAACACGGCAGGGATAGCCTCAATTATAAAATGGATCTAGGAAACATACAAATGTCTTAGAGTTGTGAAGAGTAAATAGGATAACTTAAGCCTTCAGGGGTTCGCACAATGCCTGATGATGTAATGATTGCTTAGTAAAATTAGCTATTATTAAAACGTAGCAGCAAATCCGGCATAAAGGGACCCCTCTAAATGCCGTTGTTGGATTGTAGCAGTTGACAATGATCAAAACATTTGAGTAGGTAAGAGCAAAATAAAGAAGTGAGCCTCACGTATCAGCAAGTAGTCACAGAAAAGAGAGATGGCTTGAAGATAGAGTTCAACAGTCTGCTAGTGATGGTTGTGGAGAGGTTGGACAGGGATGATCAAGGCTGGAGTGGGATGAAACTGGGATGTGTGTATGTGAGTGTGAAGGAAGAATACAGAGATTATGAAATAAATCCCAAGTTCTAAACTGTCAACATTTCCTAGTAACACCACTTAATTTTTTTTTACTGTACTCTCTTATTTCTTTGAATACTCAATTTAAAATTTTTCTACTATGACAAAACAAATGCACATATTTACTTGTTATAATATATCACCCCATCCTCTGCAAGCTGTGAGATTATGCATTACTTTCAATTTTCCCAGAAATAAAGTTAACTTCCAGAATGCACGCAGCATTTCTATACCTGTTCCGTTTGTGACTCTTGTGAAATTCAGTTATTGTGTCAATTAAATTAAGTCTCTTTGCCGAGTAAAACCAGAGTTTTTCACTTGCTCCAAACCAGTGCTTTGATTGACTGCCAACAGACTCGAACTTGAGGAGCAAATTCAGATAAAGCCAGCTTTTTTTTTCCTGTAATGTTTTTGTGTGAAAGTGACATTTATTCTACCAGCAAGGACAAAGTAAGGGCTGGAATATTTCTTTTCAGATAAACTGAGCAGAAATTGGTTTTGTTACAGTGTTGTGACACAGGGTTGTACCCCTAATAACCATCATCAGATGTTTTGATCAAGTAGTTACAAGTTACACATAAATGCCACATCTTCCAAATATAATATTAATAATTCACCATGTTGGAAAAGGATGTTAACTCAGAGGTCAGACCTTATATGAGGGACAGTAAGAAGGAGAAACATAGGCCCAACCTGAGACTTTTTCCATCCTCCTTCATAAAGGCAGCAGACACTGCAAAGCCCTTGAATTTGGCCTTGTCCCCAGATCATCATGAGCTTGAATCCTACTTCTGTCATTTGCTGCTTAGGTAACATTAGGTAGGGTAGCTTACCTCACTGAAACTCTGCTTACCTATCTGTAAGATGACAAAACCGTATCCACTCACTGTGTCAAGATGTGGAGATGATTTTATGAAGTGTTCTATTTGTGATACCTGTAGACAAAAGCCAGTACTTAGTGGTAGTTTTCTTTTTTTTCTCTCATTCCCCTGATGAGGGGCTCTTTCATGACTTGTTGAAATCAGTTCTGTAGTTCACTACCACTTTCATCAAGATCACCTCCCTCAACAACTTACCTGTACAGCAGTCCGCTTCTAAATGACTAGTTTAAAATTATTTCTTTCATTTTCCATCTTTAAAGTGATATGTTGGGGCGCCTGGGTGGCTCAGTGGTTTAAGCTGCTGCCTTCGGCTCAGGTCATGATCTCAGGGTCCTGGGATCGAGTCCCGCATCGGGCTCTCTGCTCAGCAGGGAGCCTGCTTCCCTCTCACTCTCTCTGTCTGCCTCTCTGCCTACTTACGATCTCTCTGTCAAATAAATAAATAAATAAAATCTTTTAAAGTGATATGTTACGTATTTTATTAGTGTTCATATGACTGGTCACTCATTTTCTCCAAAAGAAAAATAAATAAAAAATAAGAGAAATGAAACATAAAATCCTACTCCAGAAAAATAGACTTCATAACTGTTTAAGAATATTTACATACTAAGAATATTTTATAAGGTATTTAAATACTGATTTACTCAAAGATAAGAATATTTATAATTATGTATTAGGTTATTAGCATTTTGAAAAAAAGAATGATATATGTAAATACATGTATATATACTGTAAGTACACTGAAATATATAAAATGTAGAATTCCTAAGGAAATTGTTTTATAAAGTCATTGAAGAACTTAGATTTTAATAGAACATGGACTATAAAAGGGTAATCTCCATTTTGTATAAGTTTGAATAGGCAAGTACTACACTTATCATTTCATTCAGCTGATATTAATGACAGAGTTTCTTCTGTCCCTCCCTTTCCACTCCAAAAGGATGACAGAGAATTGGACACAACTCCCTAAGCAAGAATTAGGCATCCATAATTTTAAGAATATCATTTGGATAATTAAGTTAAAACTATTCTGGTGCAGCTGGGGGAGGAAAGGCTTTTTGTACTGGACATCAACTTAAGGGGAGTTTTAACATGGAAACATTTTTTAAAAGGATCTTACTGACCTGCTTAGGAGCAAGTATGATTTCCTCTGTGTGTGTGTATAGATATAGGTAGTGTATTTTAACTTCTAAATTGCTTTGACTATGTCTATAAATATTGTCTCCTTTCTGATAAGATACTTGGTCTGCCAAAACAAATATTTTTACTCTTAAATCTGGCTATTTATGGTAATATTTTCGTTTTAAACTATGTTTAAACAATTTGAGTAACTGATATACATTTATAATGGATATTTGGCCCTTCATAAGTGCATTTCATATGTTTGAGAGATTCCCCCAACTTGTGAGCCTTGTTTCTGGCACAACCCAGAGCTTTCCTCTGTCTACAGAAACTGAACAGGGCAGATACTCACTTTCTTAGTCTAGAGAGGAATACATGACCTATGTTCTCTTTTTCAGGGGCACTTGCCTCAGATTTTGAATCTAGAGGTTTTGGTGCAAATATATAGAGCTAGTAGAGAATTTGTTCTGGGGCAGATTGTGGCAAAAATGGCTGCAATATCAAATACAGAGGAATAGACATTCTGTGGTTTCGTCACTTCCAGCTTTCTAGCATTGGTATCCAGAACCAACAGGAGGAAGGATATAAACTCAGGATTTATTGGTGGCATCTTCAGTGTCTGGTGTGGTTTTCATGTGTCATGACTTTAGCTATTGTTCTGATAAATGACTAATTCCTTCTAGACCTTGCCCATTTTCTTTTCTTTTCCTTTCTTTTTTAAAATAATTTTTTTTTATTTATTTGAGAGAGAGCATGAGCATGAGCAGGGGGAGGGGCAGGGGCAGAAGGAGGAGAAGCAGATTCCCTGCTGAGCAGAGAGCCAGATGCAGCCTTGAATCCCAGGATCCTGGGGATCAGGACCTGAGCTGAAGGCAGATGCTTAACCCACTGAGCCATCCAGATGCCCCTGGGCCTTGCCCATTTTCTGAATTGCTTTTTTTCCTCCCTTCTTCCCTCCCTCTCACTTTCCTCCTTTTCTTCTCTTCCCTTCCTTACCTCTCTTTTCCTTCCTTCCTTCCTTCCTTCCTTCCTTCCTTCCTTCCTTCCTTCCTTCTTTGTATTGAGAGACAATTCTCTTTGGATTTTCCACAACTTCTGCATAATCTGGGACTTCTAAACAAAGGACAGCAAACATGCCTTACAAGTTAGAGATTATGTCTCTCTAAAGGTAGAGAACCCTGGAGATATTCCAGGATGTAAAATTTCCTTCCACTCTAGTGTTTTCTGCTTACTTTTCAGGCTAGAGAGTTCTCTCTCTCTCAATTTCTCTCTCTTCATCTCTATTTCTCTCCATCTCTATCTCTTTCTCTCTCAGGAGGGGAATATGTGCAGATGTACCAGTAGGCTATATAAGACTACAGTTTCCTTAAATTTGAGCTTCCTCTCTTGTTATGCAGCCCTGCCATATGCACAGGTAGCATCTGGCCTTCATGATGTTGCCCGTGGGAACTGGGCATAGGGAACTGACTCAAAGAAGAACTCTAGGCCAAGGTAGAGTAAGGCTAGTACAACCTCTTTCTCCAGCTGGTTACAACTAAAAACTTGGAGAAAACAAACAAACAAACAAACAAACAGCTATCTGAGAATCCCGAAAAGTATATAAGAGCAGGCATAAAAGGAAGACAGTTAAACCTTGAAGAAACAATTGTATGCGGGTGGTTTTATTTTGTCTTTTACTTTTTCTTCATCTGGAATTGACCCGATGGCAGTCCTAGTTGAGAATTGTGCAGTGGGCACTGACAGCAAAAACTCCATCAAAAACCTTGTATTTTTATTTCTGGCAAAAGAGCCAGGAAAAATGCCATTGCAGGTAAAGACTGTGAATGTAATGCCCACTTTTTTCTCTTATTTCGCTCATGGTCAGCCCGAAGGCAGCCCCCATAACAGAACAATACAGTGACAATGAGGGCAGCTAGAACTGAGAGAAACTCCATCTTTCTGGCCAGAGAAATCATGAAGAAATGTCCCTGTGGTCTGAAGAGTGTGTATGTGTGTGTGTTGTGGGGGAGGGCTCTCTGGTATTTTTTCCTTATCTTTTCTATTGCTGTTTTGTCCTTAGGGTGGCCATAGTCATACCAAACTCACTATATGTTGGCAGCATAAGCAGCTAAAATTCTGAGTGAGTTCTCATCTTGCTGTCCAGAGATCTCGGGAAAAGTCTACTGAGATCCAGGGAGGTGGGCACAATCATGGAGTTGGAGAAGATATGAATCTCAGACTGCACATATATGGGACAAGCCCAAAGAAACACAGCAAAAGCACTGAGACATAACATATAATAAAATTTCAGACTAGCACCTTAGGGGTCCACAAGTAGGAGGACCCAAAACTGTTCTGAGGGCTTTGAAAACTGAACTGACATTAGAAACATTACTCTAGAAGGCAAGACAAAACTGTGGTATGAACCTAGCTGATTTGATTATCTGCTAATAGAAATATCAGAATTCTGTAGAGGATATTCTAACAATATTGTGTTTAAAAGGCACAGGACACAGTCCAAAATTACTCATCATAGAACCAGGAACATATGACCAATTCTGAAGGGAAAAGACAATCACTATGTTCTAACCTTGAGATGGTACAGATGTTGACTTATCAGACTATGATTTTAGAATCTAAGTTCCAATGAGATAAAGGTAAAGACACATGAATAAAAAGATAGACGTTTTTAGCAAATAAATAGAAATGATGACAAGAATCAAATAGACAATTTAGAACAACAACAACAAAAAAACCAATCTCTGAATGGGCTAAGTAGGAGAATGGAGTGATCAGAAAGGAAAGTGTCAATGGAAGATAAATCAGTAGATTCCATCCAGTCTGAAGAATGGAGAGAAAAATATGAAAAAATGAACTAAGCAATATAAGAATGTCTTCAATTAGTCTCACTGGAATCACAAAGGAGAGATGAGGTAACATTATTGAGAAAACATGGCTAAAAATCCCCAAATTTGGTAAAACACATAAAATTATCATTTCAAGAAGCTCCATGAGTACCAACAGGATAAACTCAAAGAAACTTAAGCTTAGACATGTCATAACCAAAATGCTAAAGACTGAAGAAAGAAAAAAAAATTGAAACCATCAGTAGAAAAATGGCACATTACTTACAGGGCAACAATGACTTGAATGGTTTTAAATTTGACATTAGAAATAGTGGAAGCCAGGAGGCAGTAAAAACAAGTTACACTTGATGAATTTAATAGTTTTTCCCCCAGTAATGAATGGAACAGCAGAGAGAATATCACTGAGAATATAGAGAACCTAAACACTACCAACCAACTTCACTGTTTGACATTTATAGGATTCTCCATCTAATATAATTACTAAATTTTACTTCATCAAGATTAAAAATTTTTATATGTGAGAGTCAATGTCAAGAAAATAAAAGATAAAGCATAGACTGAGAGAAGATAATTGTAAATCACATATTTGGGAAAATAACAGTATTCAAAATGTATAAAGAACTTTCAAACCTCAATAATAAGAAACCTAGCAACCAAATTAAAAATAAGGGTAAAAGAGTCAGATAGATACTCTACCAGAGAAGACATGCAGATGACAAATAAGTACATGCAAAGATGTTTAATATCATTAGTCACTAGGGAAATGCAAATTAAAACCATATTGAAATATAACTTCACACCTATTGAAATAGTAAAACCAGCCAAACAAACAACAAACCCCGACAAGACCAAGTTTTGACAAGGATGTGGGACAACTGGAACTGTATCACATTGCTAGAAGAATGTAGAATGGTACTATTTGGAAAACAATTTCTGTGTAGAAGATCCTTATAAAGTTAAATACATTCTTACCATGACCTGAGAGTCCCTCTCTCAGGGATGCATCCAAGAAAAATTAAAACATTCGTTCAAACAAGAACTTGTGTTTGAATATTTATAGCAGCTTTCTTCATAATTGTCAAAAGTGGAAAAACAAGTGTACTAAGTTGGAAATGGGTAAATAAATGGTGGCACAAACAAAGAGTGGAACATATTCAGCATGAAAAGGAACTATTGATGAATTTCAACTGCATATGTCAAGTAAAAGGCATCAGATGTAAAAGACTATTCTACTTTATGATTCCATTTATATGTTATTCTGGATAAAGAAAACTGTAGAGATGGAGAACATAGGGTTGTCAACTGTTGGGAATTGAGGAGATTGACTTTAAAGGTATAGCAAGGAGGGAATATTTTGGTGGGGGAGTTCATCTGTATGCTCTTTGGGGGGTGATCACAAACTGCTATGTATTGTCAAAACTCATAGGACTAAAAAAAAAAAAAAAAAAACTCATAGGACTATGTACCAAAATGATGAATTTTACTCAACATATATCAAAAAATAAAGACATGATTTTTTTAAAGACATGCAATTTTTTAAAAATAATCCTGACAGCCAAGAGATTGGCTAAACTATCCTAGGCTCTCACAACTACCTCCCAGGGCTTTCCCATTGTGTGCCACTTAGGTAAGACCCCTGTGGAGCTCACCAAAATCCTACTCTTTTTGATTTGGATTGACCAATCTAACTTAGTCTGTGAACCCCAAAGCATTCCACCCACAGACCTAATAAAGTCATGTGCCCCAAGTCCTGCCTCTGTCTCTGACTGCATCCTGACTTACTGTCCCTATGTGGCTCCTTGAGATGTGCCATGAACTTCCTCCAGGACCTGAGAGTAATGAACATTTCTATTTCAGTTTCTCTTGTGGTCTTTTATTGAAGAGCCAGGTTCATGGTTCAGGACCCAGGCTCTACTTAACAACTGTTAATTTAACAAGGGGTATCTGGTTGGTTCAGTTTGTTAAGCATCTGCCTTCTGCTCAGGCCATGATCCTGGAGTCCCAGGATTGAGTCCCGCATTGGGCTTCCTGCTCAGCAGGGAGTCTGCTTCTCCCTCTGACCCTCCCCCCTCATGCTCTCTCTCTCTCTCACTCCCTCTCAAATAAATAAATAAAAATCTTTTTTTTTTTTTTAAACTGTTAATTTAACGAAATCATAATACTGGCTGATCTACTTTTCCAAAGTTGTGAGTTGGTTGATTTTAGGAAGTCATTCTACAGAAATGTACCTTGAGTCAATACACACTTATTCTGTCCTTAGTTTGAAGAATTTTGTAATATTTACTAAAGACAAGAAGATAGGCAGTATACATGTAAATTATGAAGCAAATCAATATACATATTTATGAATACATCACCCAAATGAAGAAAAGTCGAATATTATCGATATTCTTGTTTTCATCTGTGTCTTCCTTCCTTATCCCATCTTCCTGTTTCCTTCCAGAAGTAAACAGTGTGTTTATTTTTCTGTGTTTATTAGTCCCTTACTTATAAAAAGTGGTCTTATTGTTTATATATGTCTAAATATTATGTTATTTAGTGTTGCTTATTTTTAAGTTCTATAAAATAGTTTCATAGTACATGTAGTTTTCTATGACCCACCTTTAAAATTCAACATTTTCCAATGTTCATCCATGTAGTGGCCTATAATTGCAATTTATTCATTTTCACTAATGTATTCCAATCAGTACATATACTACCACTTTATTTCTCTACTCTCCTACTAATGGACTTTTAAAAACAATGCTGCTCTAAATATCTTTGTATATTTCATCTAAGTGCACAGATGTAAACTCTCTTTAGGGTTTGTAGCTAGGATTGGAATTGCTAAGTTGTAGGGGTTTCAAAAGTTCACCTTTGTAAGATAGTGCCGAATTATTTTCCAAAATGTTTGCAAAAATTTACACTGCCACTAGTGTTGTATAAACGTTCTTGCTGCACCATATTCTCGATAAGTTTGATATCAAATGTTTAAATTTCAGCCATTGAAGAGGGATAAATGATATTTCACTAAATTTGCATTTTCCTGATTAATTAATGGGTTGAGTAACCTTTTAGAACATAAAGAGGCCTACAACTAGTTTTATGGATCCTCTTCTAACACCTGATCTATTACAACTCAGCAGGGAAAAGTTTGACTAGTTTCAGAGATAACATCAATTATGATATTATACCACAAATTGAAAATACCTATTCTCTAGATTGATATAAGGAGTCAGTACAATTCTTTTCTAAATCCCAACAGAATTTTTCGATTTACAATATGATTGTAAAGGCTATATGGTAGAGCAAAGTTACGATAAGCACAACACTCTTGTAGAAGAATAGAGCCAGAGGCATTTCCATGAGAGATACCAAGACATAATATAAAGCTATACTACTTCGGATCAATGAGACCTTGGTCATATTGATCAGTAGAACAGAACAGGGCTCTTCAAAATAGATGCATACATGTAGAGAAATTTTGTGTATTGTGGAGTGGACACTTCAAATCACTAGGATAAAAAAGCCATTCTAAAACAACAGGTACTGTATGAAAAAAAGAAAAATAAATAGAATTCCTATTTCAATTCGTATAGGATGCTACAAAAACCTCATGCAGACCTTTTAAAAAACTGGTGTGGCAGCACTTAACACTAGTGCTCTCTCAAACAACAGCTCATTTTTTTGTCCAGTTATAGTGATATTTCAGATATACAAGAAGGGCCCAGATGCCCAATACATGGCTCACACTTAAAATACCACTACTTGTGTTCTATGAAACTGTGCATATTCCTGGCAAGGGTACTATTTTAATCCACTGAGTATCATTTATGTCATATTAGGAGCGAAGTATATGAGACTGAGTTTTTATTGAGATAGGAGAACAAAGACTTCAAACAATCTTATTCTTTCCTAGAGGTCACTGAGAAATCAGTACATATGTAGTTTATAGCTCTGTCCTTTCCAAAAGACTTTTTAAAAATCTGCTTATTATAAGAATATAACTTTCTTCCTGTGCAAGTTTAAACTATACTGGATTGGTTTTATTTTCATCCTTGACTGATAGATATGTTCAGGCAAATATTTCTGAAAACAAACTATAAAGATTAGCTCTTAGTAAGACTTGGAAGTCATTTATTGATGCCAAGAGCAGGAAAGCTCAATAATATTTTTGTCCATAAAAATACGTTTTCTGTGTTTGAAGAATTTATAGAATGAAAACCTAATTTCTCACATTATCTTAACATTCAAATGATGCAATTTATTCAATTTCACATCCCTGGTGAGGGTCACAACTGAGATTCAAATCCACCTTTGCCTTATTGCAAAGTCAGTATTGTTTCTCCCACTTTATCATTCATATGCAGAAGGAATGAAATAGTGACCATGTCATGAAATTTAGGTAAATAACCAGGTGAAAATGCAGTAAATTGTTTTTGATTTTGTTTTAGAAATAGACATGGAGTTCATGTATGATTTCATATAAAATTAACTATAAACTAATGTTTGTGTCTGACTGGTGACTATATTCCATCCTAAATATGTGTATTCTGCCTTCCTATCTCTGTAATGCACTTAGAATTCCATTGCATAGAAGTATTTGAACAAATTTTTATAGCATAATGAATTTTAGTTTGATCTTTAGAAGTAAAAATGTCAGTACCTGATAATATATGAAGCAAAAAAATAAAATTGATATCATTTGCAATTTACAACTGGAGAGTCTTAGGTAAGCTACTTTCTTGTGTAGGTCCTTATGCCATCTTGGACATCAGTGAAGTGAGTTTTTTTCAGAGGAAAAAATTTTGGTTCACTTTGATGTTCCACTTTGAACAGAAAGCTTGGGTTTGGCAAATACTTAAGGAGATTGAGATATGAAAGTGGTTTTGACTAATTTGAATGTACTTTTGTCCATAATGGAAGGAATGGCCAGCCAGAGACAAAATTTAGGCCATCAAGAAACTGTGAAAAAATGATTTATTCATAGCAATAGCATAAATTGATGCAAGTATGCTATAGAAACTTTAGTTCAACCTCATGGATGACAAAGTTTTAGGAATCTATTTTATGTTCATTTTTGTGGCCAATTATCCTTGGTCTGAAAATCTTTCACAAATTCTTAGGCTTTAAGTTACAGAAATCACTTAAGGCAGACATTTTGGAACTTTATCATACAAAGGCAAATCAAGTTTTAGGCATAAGTTAGAGAACTTTTTATTTTGCTTTTTCCATATGGTATTTGAAATAGGCTAAATACAATTTGGAAAATTCCTTCCAAATATTCCCACTAGAGATACACCAAAGAAATTTTCTCAAAGCTCAGGATTATTTTATATATTTCACATGTATTATTAAGTATTTAAAAATGTGCTTACTACATTTTGGTAACTTGATTGAATAGGGTAGTCTATCTTGATTTTTTCCGTATACACATAGCCAGAAGACACACAGAAATAGGAAATTAATTTAGAAATATTGGACTTTTCCTACTTTCTCATGTCATGAAACAATGTTATTGAAACTTTTTAGAGCCACCTGGTACCTAAAAATACAACAGACATTATAAGAATTTAGATAGATAGATATAGATAGATTAGATGATAGATAGATGGATGGTAGATATAGATCTCCTCTTTTTAGAAGATTTACTTGGAAATGTAAAACTTCATGTATTTGGGCATCTAAAGTAAGAACTAAGAATTTTAAGAAATTTAAACTGGCTGATTTGCTTTTGGAATTTGGATAGGTATAACTTTGCAGTTTCCATGTAGAGGTTAATCAACAAAGTCAACTATATTTTGTGTGTTTTGTATCTATTTGCTATCTATTCTAACAGGTCACCCCAAAGCTTAGTGGCTGAAGACAGTAATCATTTATCCTTCACATGGTTTCTGCTGGTGAGAATTTTAGGGGGGATTTGACTGGCAGTACTCTCCCAACCAGGATCTCTGACGCAGTCACAGGCATATGTTGTCTTGGACTGCTGATACAAATCTTGACTGAGGCTGAAGTACCCACTTGGAAGACAGCTCTTTCACATAGTTGGCAATTGACATTAGCCATGGATTGGGGGCCCGTGTTCTTCTCCAAGGACTGATTGGTTGTCTTCACAGTGAGGAGGATGCCTTCTCCAGAGTGAGTGGTCTGAGGGAGAATGAACCAGGTAGAAGCCTGATTCATTTAATCCAGTCTCAGAAGTCACAGAGTCACTTCTGCTGCATAGAACTGGTTCAGACAATTAGAAAAAAGAACATAAATCACTGCAGGATAGAACGATGTCAATGTCTGATTGTAATGAGAGCCTGGGCAATGGAATGCATATTGGTTTAGTCACCTTTGTTAAATCTGCTATCATTCTGAATTTCAGATTCAACCAACAGTGAGCATCCACCATGCTCCAGGCCTCTGCTTTGCTGTTTTGTTTAGGCTCATTTGAACTTTAAAATAACCTTGTGAGAAAATAACATCTATATTATTTTCTTCACTTTATGCAGAGAAAACTAAGGTTAAGATAAATTGATTAGTTTTTTAAAAAGATTTTTTTAATTTGAGAGAGAGGGTTAGAGCGAGCACAACAGAGAGAGAGAGAGAGAGCGCGCACACCAGTGGGAGGAGAGGAAGAGGGAGAAGCAGGCTCCTGGCTGATTAGGGAGCCCAATGTGGGGCTCGATCCCAGGACCCTGGGATCATGACCTGAGCTGAAGGCAGATGCTTAACAGACTGAGCCACCTAGATTCCCTAAATTAACTAGTTTGTTGTTGTTGTTGTTTTGTTTTGTTTTAGCTCTTCACATAAGTACCATAGAGGATAGAGGATGATGATTCAGGTTAACATGAGTTTAAATTCTTTTTCCATTACTTATTTACTATGTGATTGAAAGCACTATCAATAATTAGTTGCAAATCACCCTAAACTTTTAGAAAAATACGTATTTTGTAATAATAAAATGAATCATTAATATTGTGTTTTACACTCAGCAAGTGCCATTCACTTTATTCACAGTTGTAAATTGTCCGACAGATAGGGAAACTTAGTGAGATTAAGTGATATTCTCACGTATAGGGAGAGGTGCAGTCAGAAGTATAACTAAGGTCTTTGGACTCCTAGGGCAATGCATATTTGCTTATTGGTATTTCCATCTTGTTGTTAATTTTGATCAATTGTGTTTAAACACACTGTAACATATTACAATTTTGATACTGTGAAATAATTTGATGCTCAAAAATGTTCAAAGAATACAGAAAAGGGCCAGATTTTAAGAAATTATTTGTTTTCCATTATTTAAGAGTGTGAATAAAATTAAATTGGTGTTTTGAGGCAAAATATTAAGAGACTATTCAAAATTAGAGACTTGTAAATACTTCTGTTTGGTTTAAAATATTTTTCTAATTATTGGTATCATTGTAATTGTATTAATTATATTAATATGAATGAAGACTAGTAGGTCATTGCAAAGTTCCAAGGGTAAAACTTTCCAGTCACTGGCTTATATCAGTTATTTCATATGATATAAGCAATAGAGGATGAAAGCTTGAGGCTCTTTGCTCTAGTCAGTACCTGCTTCTGTTCACTACATTTCTGAGGTTTTATTTTTCTGAATGTATTTGCATGTTTTTAAAATTTTTTATGGTTAATGCCATCCTGAAAGAGATTCATGATTTTAGTCTGTGGCTCTTGTAAGTGCTTCGAGTTCAACTCCTTAGTTTCAGTTGGAAGGATGCAAAAATGATAAGGATTTTTAACTTTTCCTTACCTTGTTTCGGAATTCTGAAAGCATTAAGAAAATGTACTGCAGATGAGATGCATTAGGACAATCATCTTATATTAAAATCCAGATTTCTTAAGTGTAGGTATAGCTCAAAGCAGGTCTGTCTTTGAGATGATGGAAAGAGGCAAAACTTGTCTCTGCGTCCTTCCAGCCATACTCTTTGGGCAGTCCCAGATACCAGACACCTTATTTCTTCATGGAAACCAGTGTCCATATTTCTAGTTTTGTATTTTCTTCTACATTCATATCTTCAAGAACTCAGGAGAGAATACCTCCTTTGAATCCTAACTGACTCAACTTACATCTGTTGATGTATCTGTTGATACATAAAATAAATGCGCTCTACTGGGATAACATGGTGATTCTAATCTGAATAGGTAATGGTAAAACGGTAGTATGAGAAGTAGACAGAATAATGGCTCTGCAACTAGCTAGATTTCTGCTTTAAGCTCTTTCTACACATTACTAGCAAGCTGTTTAATTTTTCTGAGAATCAGTTTCCTCACCTATGAAATGGGGTTGTTGTGTGGACTGGGGACACTGCACAGGAGGTGTCAGCACAGTGTCTGGCACAGTCTTAGGGACTTACTAATTGCAAGTTATTATTTCTGTTGATGATCTCAGGAATTTGAAATAAGCCAGTGGTGAGACATTTTTGGTCTTAAAAAACACTTAACAACCAGTGTGCTCATACAAGTCCACTTTGATTAAACAAAGGTGCTTTATTATCAATAATGCCTTCAGGAAATTGAATACATTCTATGGCCAGGCATGATCTTTTTTATAATAACCGTTTTTGAATTTAGTACAGGGCTTGCAGATATTATTATTATCCCCATTTCAATTTGATAAAATGGAATGTGGCTGTCAGAGTCCAGGCAGAAGATACAAGGTTCATTCAATTTGAGTAATGCAAGAAGAGTTTAATAAATACACTATTTAATATTGTGTGGTCAGTTATGAGGAAACCACAAAGGACAGTCCTATAACTCAGAGCTAGGAACAGCAGAAGTCATTGTTGGTCCCTTCTGTCCTGAAGGATCAAATAGTGGTTGGAAGGGGTTATCTGAACGCAGAGAGAGAGGACTGCCTGCCTAGATTTTGATCTGGTTCAGGAATGCAGCCAACCTATAGGGCTTTAGCAGGGATGAAGCCAGGAAGTAAAAATCTGATCATCTTCTCTCTCCTTTTGGTCTATTACTGTTGCTCTCATAAACCACACTCAATTGGAAGCCAGGGGTCAAGGAAGTTCACTAACACAGTTCATAATAATATTATCACTGAGTTACAAAGTAGAGTGGGGAAGGACCAATGAATCTGAAAGGGCACATGGAAGTTATCTAGAACACTACATTTTAAGAAGGTCAGGTGCTTTTGGCTAAGATTATACAAATTTGGGAATGACTAGTACTAGACCTCAGGTGCTTTGAATTATAGACCAAATCTTTCTTTTTTTCCTTCCTTTTTTTCTTTTCTTTTCTTCTTTCTTTCTTTCTTGTTTTCTGGCTTTCTTTCTTTCTTTCTATACCATTATTTTCCTTGATCTCAATAAATATCCCCCTCCTATTTTGCTGCTTTAATTTCATTTTTTTAAGATTTTATTTATTTATGTGACATAAAGAGATCACAAGTAGGCAGAGAGGCAGGCAGAGAGAAAGACAGAGAGAGAGAGAGAGAGGAGAAAGCAGGCTCCCTGCTGAGCAGAGAGCCTGATGCGGGGCTCGATCCCAATACCCTGAGATCATGACCTGAGCTGAAGGCAGATGCTTTAACCCACTGAGCCACCCAGGTGCCCTATTTTGCTCCTTTTATATACAGTTTTATTAATTTTTGCCTTGTACTATCTCATTACTCTACAAACCTGTCTATTCCCAATACATCCAACTTTTCTTCCTCTCTTCTTTTTCTTCCCCTTTCTTTTTCTTTCTTACTTACTTTCTTTCTCTCTTTCTTTCTGTACCATGTTATCTCCCTTTATCTCAATGAATATCCCCATCCTATTTTGCTCCCTTATATACAGTTTTATTAATTTTTGCCTTTTACTATACTATTTATTTTTTAATTACTATACAAACCTATCTATTCCCAATACATCCAACCAGTCTGTCAGTTCATTAGTAGTAAGAAACTTTCTTTTTAATCAATATATCAGTTTGTTCCTTAGAAATAATACAATGAATACTAGTTGAATTCAGTCATTTATTTATTCACTGTTCATTCACTCAATTATTCATTCATTTAATAACTATATTTTGAGTACCTACTATGTACCAGGCCCAGAAATTAGTAAAAGCAAACATGTCCCTGCTCTCATGGTGTTGTAAGATAGGATTCCTCCAATGACTGTGCTAACATGTACATAACTGCAAACTGAAATAAGTGCTCTAAAAGAGAGAAATATTTGCATGATTTTGACCTTGGATTTTAAGGACAGCTTCCCTGACAAAGTGATGCATCACCTGAAACTTGAAAAGTGAGCAGGAATTATTGAATTGAAGAAGGGGAAAGGGAGGACAATTTGATAGATGGTGGGAACACCATGCAAAGTGTCTGTGGCCATAGGGAGCATGGTATACCCAACAAAAGAGAGCTTATAGGGGAGTGACACAGAGAAAGGGAAAGGGAGGATGGAAGGTGGGTGAAAGGAGGCTAAAAGGAAGACTGGGCAATACCTTGAGGTTCTGTGTTGAATTTTGATATTTTTCCCAAGATCAATAGAACAATTGGAGGATTCAAAGCAGGGAATGACACAATGAAGTTTTCATTTTGATAAAAAATTAGTGACATTACAGAGTTGGAGGAAAACTTGAAAGGGGCTAGAGGGGATTCAAAGAGACTAGTTAGGAGGCTGTTGAAGACATTGAGACAGAGTACCTTATAGAATGGAATGCCATAGGTTATTTGTCCTTTTATTGATTGGTTTCATTACCCTCCCCATTTTAAACAATGTTACAAAGAACATATCTTCCTGTGCTTCCTAGTTTGTGTACATGAGTGTGGACTTCTTTAGAATAGACACCTTGATTTTCTTTAGGAAATTGAATCTTCCTTACTCAAACCTGGGTCAACTGGATCAAAATGAATTCATCTTAGCTCTTGAGTGCCCATGTGAAATAGGCCTGGCTAAGAAGAGACTGTTTCTCACTTCTGGAGATTTTGCAGCACTATTGGAAAGAGGAGACAATTTTTGATGGGAATGTTCATAAATACCACTTTAAGCTGGACATGTTGGCAATTGCCATTGTTAAGTGGAGAGCTTGCTTGAAGATAGATCAAATAAAGAAGAAAGCAATGCCAAGTTACAGTGATGGTACAACTTTTAATGATTTGAATTCATGGATTTAGAAATGCTTAGGGCAAGAACTACATCTGTAATTACATCTACTAATAAATTCCCCTTTGTTACTGAAGCCAAGTTGAGTTGGATTTCTCACTTGCAACTAAAAGTAAAATAATGAGTGAATGAATGAATGAATAAGTAAGTAAAAAAATTAAAAATTCATGTGAAATCTGTTATTATATTTCCATAAAAATTAATATTTTACTAAATTTGAAAAACTTGTTTACCTCCAACCAATATCATTTACCAATATTGTTTGGTAACAACCAATATTGTTTACCTCCAACCAATAGTTATATTCTTGGAGCATAGAACATTGAATGGAAAATAATTATGCCCACAGAATGGAGAATCATTACAATACATAGTAGAGTATGTTGGGAATTAACAAAAAGATACCTGTGAGGCAGGTTCTTTAACAATATTGGAATCAACTCTTGCCAGTCATTGCAGATAGTTGGATGGAAGGCCAGTCCCACCAACTAGTTCACCTGTAGGGGGAACATGTGTACCGGGGGTAAACCTGCCTACCAATGCACACACAGTAATAAGGACACATCTTTGCAGACAGCTGAACTGAAGGCTGGCTATGCTTACCAGTCTACCAAGAACACTTACAGCTAGCCACAATAGGATACCTTCTACATACAGCCACTAGTGTCAAGAACAGAAGATCTAAATGACCGATGTAATAACCTAATACAAATTAACAAGCACAGAGAATCAAATAAAATAAGGAGACAGAAGAATATTATCTAAATGAAAGAACGAGGCAAAACCTCAGAAAAAGAGCTAGACTATATGGAGATAAGCAATTTACATGACAAAGAGTTCAAAGTATCATCATAAAGATACTTATTGGACTTAAGAGAAGAGTAAATGAATTCAGAATTTCAACAAAGAGAAAATTTTAAAAACAACCAGTCAGAGAAGAATGATCTAATAACTGAAATAAAACATACACTACATGGAATCAATAAAATATTAGAGGATACAGAAGACTAAATCAGTGATTGAGAAGACAGGGAGTGGAAAGCACAAAAGCTGAATAGCAAGATGAAAAATGAGTTTTAAAAAATGAGCATAGGTTAAGGGGTCTCTAGGACAACACTGTGTATACTAACATTCACATTATAGAAAGAGAATAGAAGGAGAAAGTGACAGAAAAAATATTTGAAGAAACAACAACTGAAAACTTCATTAAGCTGTGGAAGGAAACAGATATCAAGGTCTGAAAATCACAGAGAGCTCCAAATAAGATGAACTCAGAGAGGTCCACACCAAGACATAGGATAATTAAAATGACATAAATTAAATATAAAAAATTAAAAGCAGCAAGAGAAAAGCAAACGGTTATGTACAAGGGAAATCCCATTAGGCTATTAGCTAATTTTTCAACAGAAACTTTGAAGGCCAGAAGAGAGTGGCATATGTTCAAAGTGCTGAAAGAAAAAACTTGCAACCAAGAATACTGTACCCAGCAAGATTCAGAATTGAAGGATAAAGAGTTACTCAGACATCAAAAGTTAAAACTCATCACCACTAATCCAGTCTTAAAAGAAACCTTAAAGAGACTTCTCCAACTGAGAAGAAAAGGCCATTACAAAAAGTGAGAAAATTATGAAAGGAAGAAATGTGACTGGAAAAGAAAACATATGTAAAGGTAGCAGAGGAGTCACTCATAAAGTTGGTATGGAGGTTAAAAGACAAAAAGTGGTAAAATTGATTACATCAACAAAAATTAGTAAAGGGATACATAAAATAAAAAATGCAAAACATCATACATATGTATATGCTTATATTTCATATATACATATATCATATATATGTAATATGTAGAAGAAAATAGTAAAAATGTAGTGTTTTGAGAATGTGTTTGAATTCAAGTAACCAACTTAATTTGTCCTGTTATATACATAGGATGTTATATATATTATATATGTACCTCATTGTAACCACAAACCAAAGCCTATAATAGATTCACACAAAATAAAGAGAAAAAAATCCAAGGATAACACTAAAGTAAGTCACCAAATCATAAGGAAAGAAGGTAAGAGAAAAATAATAGAGTAGAGAAGAACTACAAAAATATCCAGAAAAAAATTAACAATATAGTAATAAGTACATACTGATCAATGCTTAATTTAAATATAAAGGGACTACATAATCCAATCAAAAGACATAGGGTGACTGAATGGATAGAAGAAAACAAAATCCAGCTATATGCTGCCTGCAAGAGACTCACTTCATACCTAAAGACACATAGAGACTGAAAGTAAAGAGAAGGAAAAATATATTCCATCCAAATAAAAGAGAAAAAAGGTGGAGTAGTAATGATTTTATCAGACAAAAGAGACTTTAAATCAAGACTGTGACAAGAGAAAATATGGGCTCTATACACACATTGATAAAGGGATCAATAAAAAAAAAAAGAATATAACAATTGTCAGTATCTATGCACCCAATCCAGGAGCACCCAAGTATATAAAGCAAACATCAACAAACATAATCGGAGAAATTAACAATAACATAATAATAGTAGGCGACTTTAACATCCCACTTGTGGTATTGGATAGATTTTCTAGACAAAGAAATTAATAAGAAAACATCAGCTCTGAATGACATATGAAACCAGGTATGTTTAACAGATATATAAACAATATTTCATCTCAAAATAGTGGAACACATGTTCTTTTCAAGTCCACATAAAACATTTTCTGGGTTAAATCAAATGTTAGGCTACAAAACAAATCTCAATAAATTTAAGAAGGCTGAAATCATATCAAGCATCTTTTCTAACCACAATGCTATGAAACTAGAAATCAGTTAAAAAGTTTTTTGAAAAATAAAGAAGTGGAAGTTAAGCGACATTCTACTAAGCAATCAGGCAGTGAAGAAATTGAAGAGTGAATAAAAAATACATGAAAAAATGAAAAGAGAAATACAGTTGTTCAAATTCTGTGGGATGCAAGGCAACCTACAGGATGGGAGAAGATATATGGAAATGACACATCTGACAAAGGGTTAGTATTGAAGATATATAAAGAACTTATAAAACCCAACACCCCAAAATGGAATAATCCAGTTAAAAATGGGCAGAAGACATGAATAGACATTTTTTCCAAAGAAGGCATACAGATAGCTAAAAGACACATGAAAAAATACTCAACATCACGATCATTAGGGAAATGCAAATCAAAAAAGGAATGAGATATCACTTCACAGGTGTCAGAATAGCTAAAAGCAACAACACAAGAAAAAAGAGGTGTTGATGAGGATGTGGAGAAAGGGAAATCCTCTTTCACTGTTGGTGGGAATGCAAACTGGAGCAGCTACTGTAGAAAACAGTATGGAGTTTCCTCATAAAGTTAATAATAGAACTACCCTAGGATCCAGCAATTGCACTAGTAGGTATTTATCCAAATACAAAAATGCTAATTCAAAGGGATACATGCACCAAAATATTTATAGCAGCATTGTCTACAATAGCCAAATTACGGAATCAGTCCAAATGTCCATTGACTGATGAAGGAATGAAGAGTATATATATATATATATAAAAATATATATATAATATATATATAATATATGTAATGTATATTATATACATAATGTATAATGTATAATATATATAATGTGTATATACACACATATACATGAAATGGAATATTAGCCATAAAAAAGAGTGAAATCTTGCCATTTGCAAGATGTAATTGGAGCTAGAGAGTATAACGCTAAGCAAAATAAGGCAATCAGAGAAAGACAAATACCAGATGATTTAACTCATGTGAAATTTAAGAAACAAAACAAACAAGAAGAGGGAGAGAGAGAGACAAACCAAGAAAGAGACTCTTAACTATACAGAACAAACTAATGGTTCCCAGAGAGGAGGGGGGTGGGGGAAGGGTTATATAGGTGATGGGGATTAATTTAAGAAGGGCACTTGTGATGAACACTGGGTGATGTATGGAAGTGTTGAATCACTATATTGCACATCTGAAACTAATATTTCACTGTATAACAACTAACCAGAATTCATTTTTTCAATTGTTTTACTTTCATAGCCATTGAATTGTTTCTTTATGCCCCAAATTATCAGTTTCCAGGCAACTGGGAGGCTCAGTGGGTTAAGCCTCTGCCTTCCGCTCAGGTCATGATCTCAGGGCCCTGGGATCGAGCACCACATCAGCCTCTCTCTTCAGTGGGGAGCCTGCTTCCCCCTCTCCCTCTGCTTGACTCTCTGCCTCCTTGTGATCTCTCTCTCTCTCTCTGTCAAATAAATAAATAAAATCTTTAAAAAATGTAAGAAGAGGCTCTATGCCATTAAAGAAAATAATTATTCATGAAACTTTTTAAAGAACAGTGAGACACGTTTTATTTAGAAGGATTCTTGCCCAGCATCTGGGTGGCTCAGTGGGTTAAGCTTCCACCTTCGGCTCAGGTCATTATCTTAGGATCCTGGGATGGAGCCCCACATTGGGCTCCCTGTTCAGTGAGGAGCCTGCATCTCTTTCTGTCTGCAGCGCTCTTTCTCTGTGAAAAAAAATAAATAAATAAATAAAATCTTAAAAAAAAAAAAAAGAAGGACTCTTGCAATAGATATAGGGACTCCTGAATGGGGCTTTACATTAGAGAAAGAGAATGGACTCAACTGGACAACAAGGAAAAATGGAAATTTATAGCCAAGGAGCAGGGAGTGTGTGTGATCAGTGGATGAAAAGTTACTAAGAGGAAACACAAGGAGTAAGGGGGTATTTTCTGGCTAAACTGACCTAACAAAATTTTTGCTGTATGCAAGCTGGGGTGATCAGATATCACTTAGGGGATCATGGAGAATGAGGAACCTGATCAGATATTGTGTGCGTAGATACTGATGGTGAGGAAATCTGGTTAAGCTGAGGCAGGAGGATTCACTCTAAAACTGAACAATGCAGAAATAAACAGGGAAACCCCAAAACAGGTCCTACTAAAAAAGAGAGTTCAGAGGAGCCTCACCAAGCTTTGGTCAGGGAGAAAATCTTTGTCAATACCACCAAATATTTCTTCTCTAATTCAGAAATCTGAAATTTGTTATATGTAGAGAGAATGTGATTGTTTCCTTACATTCTTTTTTTTTTTTTAAAGATTTTATTTATTTATTTGAAAGACAGAAATTACAAGTAGGCAGAGAGGCAAGCAGAGAGAGAGAGAGGAGGAAGCAGGCTCCCTGCCGAGCAGAGAGCCCATGCGGGGCTCGATCCCAGGACCCTGGGATCATGACCTGAGCCGAAGGCAGAGGCTTTAACCCACTGAGCCACCCAGGCGCCCCGTTTCCTTACATTCTTAAAATAATATCCAGTGAGGGTCAGGACAAGATGGTGGAGAAGTAGGAGGAGGCGCAGTTTCAACCTGTCCTGTAAAGTAAGCTGATTACCTAACAGAACTCTGATCACCCATGAAATCAGCCTAAGATTAGAATTACACACGTCTGGGTCTCTACGGGGGCAGAAGATGCCAGTGGGCAGGTAAAGTGGAATGGGAACATTGGACTGATACTGGAAGATAAACAAAAGGGGGAGGGAGTCACCAGAAGCGACCCACTGGAACATAATACCCCAGAACGAGAGTGCCCTGAGACTGGTGACCAGCATTAACTTGGAGTCTGGTTGAAAGCACTCAAAAAGAGCAAAAGATCGTGGGGAGAAATTGTGGGAATTGGGGTGGTTGGGGACAGGGGCTTAAGTCCCCAGACCCAGGACAGCCACCCCTGGTGCTGAGCCAGAGAGAGTGCGGCGGAGAAACCAGGTCTTGGTCCCTGAGCCACCCGCACGCCTGAGAGCATCTGGGTGGCGGTGCCCATGAGGGTGGGGGAGACTTGCCAGCCAGCAGAACCACAGCCTTTTGCACTCTGCACATGCACGCACTGCGTGACCAGAGTCTGAGTTGTGCCCCACATCCTCGCCTGAGAGAGGTGCGCGCAGGTGCTAGCCTATGCTCTCTCTGATCTGGGGAGTCTGAGCACTCCCAGCCTGGGCCAGCATAAAGATCTCAGTGTGCTATCCCTGCTTGGGATCCCTCTGGTGGTCTGGAGCTGCCCAGACAGCCAGGCTAGTATTTCTCGTGGTTTTGGGTACAAGCGGGAGTTCCTGTATCCCCAGGGACCACGACTGGGAACGTGCTCTGCCAGCTGCCAAGGGGGGATTTATGTGCTCTGGAGCACCCATAGGGGAATAGACTGAGGTTTCTCTATGTGAGTGAGGTCTGGGTGCAGTTTGCTTTCCTCCAAAAACTACCAAAAGCCGCCAAGGAGAGAGAAAACAAACGAACAAATAAGCAAACAACTCCAGAGAACAAAAGCCTGAAAAACCGGTTTCCTCAGAGCCTAGTCCCTTGATGGGGGCAGGAGGACTTAACTCTAGCAACATTCCCTGAAAATCCATGCAGCAGGCCCCTCCCCAAGAAAGCCAGCCAGAAAAAAACAACCAAACGAACAAAAGAAAACACAAAAGGACAGCCACCACTACTTCATAGATAAAACTTTTATTTTTTTTAAATTTATTTATATTTTCAGTGTAACAGTATTCATTGTTTTTGCACAACACCCAGTGCTCCATGCAAAACGTGCCCTCCCTATTACCCACCACCTGTTCCCCCAAACTCCCACCCCTGACCCTTCAAAACCCTCAGGTTGATAAAACTTTTATTTTTAAATCGTTCCCACTATTCTGGTTCTTTTCATTTTTTTTTTTTTATAAAATTTTAACCTATTTACCATCACAATGAGATGTTCACTACATCAAATTCCAGAATAACCTTTAATCTGAACTTCTTTGATGCATATACCTGTGTTTTTCTTTTGCCTTTCTGTTTTTTATTTTATTTTATCATTATTATTATTTTTAATATTTTATTTATTTGACAGAGAGAAATCACAACTAGGCAGAGAGGCAGGCAGAGAGAGAGGAGGAAGCAGGCTCCCCACGGAGCAGAGAGCCCGATGTGGGGCTTGATCCCAGGACCCTGGGATCATGACCTGAGCCAAAGGCAGAGGCTTTAACCCACTGAGCCACCCAGGCGCCCCTATTTTATTATTTTTTTTAATATTCATATAGAGATAAGCTTCAAGGTAATCCCCTTTCCCCAGTCAATGCTATCCCTATAGCTAAACCAGTTTTAATCCCCCTTTTATCTCAGGAAAATTAAGTCCTTTAACAAAGATATCAAGATACATCCAGGAAGAATAAAAATGACATTCCTCGCCCACACTGAGAATTTATAACCACTCTTCCATCTTTTTCTTCTGTCACTGTTTCTGTGTATTTGTTCTTGTTCTGGTAGTATATAAATCTTATAGTTGGGATTCACTTTGATGGGGTTCTTTTATTTATTTATTTATTTTCTCTTGTCATCTACTTTTATTGGTCTTTTTGTCTGTCTCTTTTTGTTTTTGCACTTCATAAATCTTTGCTGTGGGGCCCATTTGGGCTGGGCCTTCTCTTTTGTTTTATCTTTCTTTCTTTTTTTTTCCTGTCTCTCTCTCTCTTTTTTTTTTTTCTCTTTTTTCTTTCTTTTTGGTGGGGACTCTCAATTGCTCAGAAGCATTCGAGGATGCATGTTCCCTGTACCATGGTTGACACATTCAGTTACACATCCATTCAGCCACCTCTCACCAAAATGACTAGGAAGAGGAATGCCCAACAGAAGAAAAATTCAGAGAATGGGCCCTCTCCATCAGAGCTATTGGATATGGACATAGACAGTATGTTGGAAAGGGAATTCAGGTTAACAATTATTCAGGCAATAGCTAGGTTGGAGAAAGCCTTTGATGACAAAATGAAATTGATTAGGGCAAAACTGTAAGCCACCAGGGATGATGTTAACAATGCTCTCAATGAGTTCCAATCTAATCTAAATTCTCTAAAATCTTCTGAGGCAGAAGATAGAATTAGTGATCTGGAGGGCAAACAGATAGAGAAAAAAGGATCAGGAGGAAGCCTGGAACAAACAGCTTAGAAGCCATGGAAACAGAATTAGGGAAATAAATGACTCCATGAAACATTCCAACATCAAAACTATTGGAATCCCTGAGGGGAAGGAGAAAGAAAGAAGACTAGAAGACATAGTTGAACAAATTCTCCATGAAAAATTTCCCAATCTGGCTAATGGAACCAGTATTTGTGTAGTAGAGGCAGAAAGGTTTCCCCCCAAGACCATAGAATCTAGAAAGACCTCGAGACACCTGATTGTGAAAATGATGAATCATAATTATAGACAGGAGCTCTTGAAAGCAGCTAAAGTGAAGAAATTCCTTACCTAGAGAGGAAAGCCTATCAGAATAATGTCAGACCTGTTCACAGATATCTGGAAAGCCAGAAAGGGCTGGCAAGAAGAATTCAGGGCACTAAATGAGAAGAGCATGTATCCAAGAATTCTTCATCCAGGAAGACTGACATTCAAAATGGATGGACAGATAAAGAGCTTCCGAGACCGGCAAGGTTTAAAAGAGTATGTGACCACCAAGCCGACACTGCTGGAAATATTAGGGGGAGTTCTGTAGAAGAGGAAAAAAACCCAAGAATATAATTTAACAGAAATATATGGAGACAATCTATAGAAACCAAGATGTCACAGGTAACACGATGTCAATAAAAACCTATCTCTCAAAAATCACTCTCAATGTGAATGGCCTAAATGCACCCATAAAATGACACAGGGTTGCAGATTGGATAAAACGACAGGACCCATCCATATGTTGCCTACAAGAGACCCATTTGAACCGAAGGATACATCCAGACAAAGTGAAGGGATGGAGAAGCATCTTTCATGCCAATGGGCCTCAAAAGAAGACTGGGGTAGCGATTCTCATATCAGACAAATTAGATTTTAAATTAAAGACTATAGTCAGAGATACAGAAGGACACTACATAATTTTTAAAGGGATTATCCACCATGAATATCTAACAATTGTAAATATTTATGTGCCCAATATGGGAGCAGCCTATTACATAAGAAAACTATTAATCAAGATAAAGAGTCATATTGATATGAATACATTAATAGTAGGAGATCTTAACATGCCACTCTCAGTAATAGACAGATCATCCAAGCAGAAAATCAATAAAGAAACAAGAGCATTGAATGACACATTAGACCAGATGGACCTCATAGATATATAGAGCACATTCCACCCTAAAACAACAGAATACTCATTCTTCTCGAGTGCACATGCAACCTTCTCCAGAATAGACCACATACTGGGTCACAAATCAGGGCTCAACTGATAACAAAAGATTGAGATTATTCCCTACATATTCTCAGATCACAATGCTTTGAAATTGGAGAAGAAAGAATTCAAACACCTGGAAGCTAAAGATCACCTTGTTTAAGAATGCTTGGATCAATAAGAAAATTCAAGAAGAATTTAAACAATTCATGGAAAACAATGGGAATGAAAACACTTCGGTCCAAAACCTATGGGATATGGCAAAGGTGGTCCTAAGGAGGAAATACATAGCCATCCAAGCCTTCCTCAAAAAAATTGAAAAAATCCAGAATACACCAGCTCTCTCTACACCTTAAAGAACTGGAGAATCAACAACAAATTAAGCCAACCCCACACACAAGAAGGGAAATAATCAAGATTAGAGCAGAGATCAATTAGATAGAAACTAGAGATACAGTAGAACACATCAATGAAACTAGAAGTTGGTTTTTTGAAAAAATCAATAAGATTGATAAATCATTGGCCAAACTAATCCAAAAGAAAAGAGAGAAGGGCCAAATTAATAAAATTATGAATGAAAGGGAGAGATCACAACTAACACCAAGGAAATAGGAACAATATCAGAAATTATTATCAACAGTTATATGCCAATAAGTTAAGTAACCTAGATGCAATGGATACATTCCTGGAAAACTATAAACTTCTAAAATTGAACCAGGAGGAAATTGACAACCTGAATAGACTGATACCTAGTAACGAGATTGAAGCAGTGATCAAAAACCTCCCAAAAAACAAGAGCCCAGGATATGACAGATTCCCTGGGTAATTCTACCAAACTTTCAAAGAAGAAATAACACCTATTCTCCTGAAGCTTTTTTAAAAAATTGAAGCAGAAGGAAAACTTCCAGACTCTTTTTATGATGCCAGCATTACCCTGATCCCCAGGCAACGACCCCACCAAAAAGGAGAATTTCAGACCAATATCTGTGATGAATATGGATGCTAAGATTCTCAACAAGATCCTAGCAAATAGGATCCAATAGCACATGAAAAAGATTATCCACCATTACAAGATGGGATTCATCCCTGGGTTTCAAGGATGGTTCAACATTTGCAAATCAATCAATGTGATAGAACAAATCAATAAGAGAAGAGAGAAGAACCACATGGTCCTCTCAATTGATGCAGAAAAAGCATTTGACAAAATCCAGCATCCATTCCTGATTAAAATGTTTCAAAGTATAGGGATAGAGGGAACATTCCTGAACTTCATAAAATCTATCTATGAAAAACCCACAGCAAGTATCATCCTCAATGGGAAAAAGCTCACAGTCTTCCCGTTGAGATCAGGAACAGGACAAGGATGCCCACTCTCACCACTCTTGTTCAACATAGTATTAGAAGTCCTAGCAACAGCAATCAGACAACAAAGAGAAATAAAAGGTATCCAAATTGGCAATGAAGAAGTCAAACTCTCTCTTTTTGCAGATGACATGACTCTTTATATGGAAAACCTAAAAGACTCCACCCCAAACTGCTAGAACTCATACAGCAATTCAGTAACGTGGCAGGATACAAAGTCAATATACAGAAATCAGTGGCTTTCTTATACATTAACAATGAAAATACAGAAAGGGAAATTAGAGAATCGATTCCATTTACTATAGCACCAAGAACCATAAGATACCTGGGCATAAGCCTAACCAAAGAGGTAAAGGACCTGTACTCGAGGAACTACAGAACTACAGAACACTCATGAAAGAAATTGAAGAAGACACCAAAAGATGGAAGACCATTCCATGCTCATGGATTAGAAGAATAAACATTATTAAAATGTCTATACTGCCTAGAGCAATCTATTCTTTCAATGCCATTCCAATTAAAATTCCACTGGCATTTTTCAAAGAACAAACAATCCTAAATTTTGTATGGAATCAGAAGAGCCCCGAATTGCTATGGGAATGTTGAAAAAGAAAAACAAAACTTGGGGCATCACGTTGCCTGATTTCAAGCTTTACTACAAAGCTGTGATCACCAAGACAGCATGATACTGGCCTAAAAACAGACACATAGACCAGTGGAACAGAGTAGAAAGCCCAGATATGCACCCTCAACTCTATGGTCAAATAATCTTCAACAAAACAGGAAAAAATTATACAGTGGAGAAAAGACAGTCTCTTCAATAAATGGTGCTGGGGAAATTGGACAGCTATATGTAGAAGAATGAAACTCGACCATTCTCTTACATCCTACACAAAGATAAACTCAAAATGGATAAAAGACCTCAACATGAGGCAGGAATCCATCAGAATCCTAGAGAACATAGGCAGTAACCTCTTCAATATCAGCCACAGAAACTTCTTTCAAGATATGTCTCAAAAGGCAAAGGAAACAAAAGCGAAAATGAATTTTGGGGACTTCATCAAGATCAAAAGCTTCTGCACAACCAAGGAAATAGTTAACAAAACAAAGAGGCAACCCATGGAATGGGAGAAGATATTTGCAAATGACAGTACAGACAAAAGGCTAATATCCAGGATCTATAAAGAACTTCTCAATCTCAACACACACAAAAACAGATAATTATGTCAAAAAATGGGCAGAAGATGCTTTGGAAAACAGTGTGGAGATTCCTCAAGAAATTAAAACTAGAGCTTCCCTACGACCCTGCAATTGCACTACTGGGTATTTACCCCCAAAGATACAGATGTAGTGAAAAGAATGGCCATCTGTACCCCAATGTTTATAGCAGTAATGGCCACGGTCGCCAAACTGTGGAAAGAACCAAGATGCCCTTCAGTGGACGAATGGATAAGGAAGATGTGGTCCATATACACAATGGAGTATTATGCCTCCATCAGAAAGGATGAATACCCAACTTTTGTAGCAACATGAATGGGACTGGAAGAGATTATGCTGAGCGAAATAAGTCAAGCAGAGTCAAGTATCATATGGTTTCACTTATTTGTGGAACATAACAAAGAACATGTAGGACATGGGGAGATGGAGAGGAGAAGGGAGTTGAGGGAAATTGGAAGGGGAGGTGAACCATGAGAGATTGGACTCTGAAAAACAACCTGAGGGTCTAGAAGGGGCAGGGGGTGGGAGGTTGGTGGAACAAGGTGGTGGGTATTAGTGAGGGCACGTGTTGCATGGAGCACTGGGTGTGGTGCAAAAACAATGAACACTGTTATGCTGAAAAAAAAATAAAGTGATATATGTTTAAAAAAATAAAAAAATTTCAAAAATTTTTTTAAAAAAGGGCAGAAGACATGAATAGACACTTCTCCAATGAAGACAAACAAATGGCTATCAGACACATGAAAAAATCCTCATCATCACTAGCCATCAGGGAGATTCAAATCAAAACCATGTTGAGTTACCACCTTACACCAGTTAGAATGGTCAAAATTAGCAAGACAATAAACAGTGTGTGTTGTAGAGGATGTAGAGAAAGGGGAACTCTCTTACCCTATTGGTGGAAATGCAAATTGGTGCAGCCACTTTGGAAAACGGTGTGGAGATTCCTTAAGAAATTAAAACTAGAGCTTCCCTATGACCCTGCAATTGCACTACTGAGTATTTACCCCGAAGATACAGATGTAGTGAAGAGAAGGGCCATCTGTACCCCAATGTTCATAGCAGCAATGACCATGGTTGCCAAACTGTGGAAAGAACTAAGATGCCCTTCAACAGACGAATGGATAAGGAAGATGTGGTCCATATACACTATGGAGTATTATGCCTCCATCAGAAAGGATGAATACCCAACTTTTGTAGCAACATGGACGGGACTGGAAGAGATTATGCAGAGTGAAATAAGTCAAAGAGAGAGTGTATTATTCACGTATTTGTGGAACATAAGGAATAAAATGGAGGACATGGGGAGATGGAGAGGAGAAGGGTGTTGGGGGAAATTGGAGGGGGAGATGAACCATGAGAGACTATGGACTCTGAAAAACAATCTGAGGGTTTTGAAAGGGTGGGGGTAGGAAGTTGGGTGAGCCTGCTGGTCGGTATTATGGAGGGCATGTATTGCATGGAGCACTGGGTGGTCACATAAATTTATTGTGGCACATAAACAATAAATTCTGGTACACTGAAAAGAAATTTAAAAAAAAAATTATAAAAGAAAAAAAAATCCAGTGAGGTAGGTTAGATAGTATTTCTCCTGTCCTTCATCTCTCTATTTGCTAGTTTCCTTCACTTTGAGAGAAATAAAGAAATCCCAGAAAGCTATGGTAAAAGAAGTAGGAGTGGATTGTTGGTAGAGAACTTTCTCGCAACTTCATACTCAGGAGAAGGATAAACTGAGAAACTTATTTTTTCCTGCACCATGTCGGTTTAGGTACCAGAAGAGAGGGCAGTAGAGGAATTAAGCAGATTAACCAGGAGAAATCTTACTAGAAACAAGAAATTCGATGTGTAGATGTTAATATCAATACCTCTCCAACTGCAGAGGATAGAGATCAGGAACAGAGAATGAAGGAAAATAATCCCACATCTGTATAGATTTCCTTGGCTCAGGGATAAGTATGAATAGAAACTAAATGTGCGCTATTAAAATCATTGTAGAATAGGGAGAAAAAATCTCTCTTGGGACTCTGGTAAAGCAAATCTCTGCAAAATGATTTATTAGAGGGTCTATTTAAGAATTCCAGAGATAAATAAATAGAGATATGACCTCTTTGGAAAAGGGGCAGCAGGTCACACAGAGAGAACAGAGATAAAAAATGAAGAAAATGGAAGTATAGGTAGCAGAATAGCACAAAAAAGAAGGGAAATGAAGTAAAATAAGGATTTCAAATAAATAAAAACACAATATTCAAAGGGAAATTCATACTGACGGTAGCAAATGGAAATGGTTCTGAAGAAAAATCAAATGGTAAGTTGGAGAAAAACTTCAATACTGTTTCCTAAATGCAGATGAAGAAACATAAAATTAAACTAATGAGATGACAGAGCATGTACAGGGTTCACATGCATAATAGATGTTCCCAAATTTAGTTCATGGCAAAGTGTAAAGAAAAATCTCAGGATCATCTGTATTAGTCTATTGGAATAGCCAGGGTTGGTTTCTGGTGAGACACCTCCTCCTGGCTTGCACACAGCTTCTTCCTCCTCCTCCTTTTCCTCCTCCTCCTCCTTATTTTTAGATTTTATTTGTTTTGGGGGGAAGGGGCAGGGGGAATGAGAAATAATTTGAAGTAGACTCCATGCAGAGTGTGGACCCTGACTGAGGGCTCAAAATCATCACCCCTGCCAAAATCAAGAGTAAGTTACTTGACCAACTGAGTCACGCAGGCGCCCCACACAGCTGCCTTCTTGTTTGCCCTTACATGCCTTGTGTTCTCTCTGCGTGGAGAGAGAATCCCTGGACTATCTTCCTATTCTTAGAAGACACCCATCCTACTGGTTTAGGGCCCCATCTTATGTCCTCATTTCACCCAATTTACCTCCATAAAGACCTTATCTTCAAATATAGTCACATGGGCATTAGAGTCTCAATACATAACATTTGGAGGAAACAATTCAGCCCATAACAACATCCATTCAGGAAAAAAAAAAAAAGGTTTCAAAAATTTCCAAAGCAACTTGTATCATAGTTTAAGAATGCAACCTTAAAGTCCAGAGAACAGTGGAATGAGATCTAAGTTTTGATGGGAAAACATTATAACTCAAATTAACTTATATGTATGTTAGTACTAAGGCTATTAGAAAAACAAAGGCAAACATTAAAAATAAAAGCACATGAATTAGGAAGATATGACATTAATGGAAATTAAAGACACAAATAAAATGACTATTATTCACTTCATTATAAAACTAAAACTAAATATTAAAAAGTTTTCTAGGATGAAATTTTAAACATAGTAAAATATTTGTTAATTGAAATGCTCAAAGACTGGAAAGTTGGTGACTAAGGAGCAACAAAAAGAAGCAATAAAAATATAACAAATGCCTTGTTTAAAATAGATTTTGAAACAAAGATCCGCTGTCATTTTTTATATTCTTGATATTAACAGACTCCAAAAATTAAGGTTAATGATTACTTATGAAAACATAATAGTAATATATCACTTGTTTTGTTATTTTTATTTTTCTTATTTAGAAGAAGTTATATCCACCTTCCTACAGTCAATCAAGTGTATATGATGTAAAATATCAAATAAGCCATTACCAATAAAAGAAGTGGTAAAGGGTACCATGCAAGAATGTACAAAAACAGAGATGGCCTCATAATGTTTATGTAAGATATTGATTAAGAAAAAAAGTCATAAAAGATGCAGAGCTGGATTGATCAACATGGTGTACACGTGGGTATATAAATTTTAAAAAAATTAAATTAATTAAAATTAAAAGTCTCAGTCATAATAGCAATATTTCAAGTTGTCCATAACCATGTGTGGTTAGTGGCTACTGTATTCTATAGCATAGATATAGAATATTTCCATTTCCATCATGGCAGAAAATTCTATGGTACAGTGCTGTTTAAAGAGCACATTTGTATAGACAAAAGATGAAATGTACATAACAGATTCACCTTTAGAACCTTTTCTTATTTCACAGAGGGACCCACTTAGTGTTTTACATGTTCTACTGTTTGAAGGAAATACTAGGTTAGATGTGAAAAAAAGTGTATGCAAAAGAGTGTTCACTATACTATTATTTCCAATATTGAAATATTAGAGACAATTTTTGTACAATAACATTATAGTGTTGGCTAAATAAATATATATCTAGCACTATTAAGCAAGCATTAAAATTTGTTAGACTCTTTAACTGAAGTGAAAATATATGTATGATGCATTGTTAAAAAGATGAGTGCTAAAAGAAGAAGCACTTCTACAAAAAATCTACGGAAGAACTACCAAAAAATCTAGAAAATGATTAACAAAATGGCAATAAGTACATACCTATCAATAATTACTTTAAATACAAATGATCGGGCACCTGGGCGGCTCAGTGGGGTAAGCCGCTGTCTTGGGCTCAGGTCGTGATCTCCGGGTCCTGGGATCGAGTCCCACATTGGGTTCTCTGCTTTGGCAGGGAGCCTGCTTTCCCCTCTTCCCTCTCTCTCTCTGCCTACCTCTCTGCCTACTAGTGCTCTCTGTCTGTCAATAAATAAATAAATAAATAAATACAAATGATCTAAATGCTTCAATCAAAATCCATAAGGTGGACTAAAGACCTAGACCCATCTATATGTTGCCTACAAAAGACTCACTTTAGACCTAAAGACATACACAGATTGAATGTAAAGGGATGGAAAAAGATACTTCATGCTAATAGAAGCTAAAAAAAACCTGGGGTAGCAATATTCATATCAGACAAAATATAAATATATATATGTAAAATGGATACTGCACATAATATATTAGACTTTAAAGCAAAGACTATAACAAGAGATAAAAAGGGGTATTACATAATGAGAACAGATAAAGGGATCAGTCCCAACAAGGATCAATAACAGTGGTAAATATCTATGCACCCAAAATAGAAGCACCTAAATATATAGAGCATATAGCAGCAGACATAAAGGGAGGAACTGACAGTAATGCAATAATCTTAAGTGACTTCAACATCCCAATTACATCAATGGATAAATCATCCAGACAGAAATCAATAAGGAAACAGTGGCTTTGAATGACACAATTAGATAAGATGGACTTAACAGATATATAGAGAACATTCCATTCAAAAACAGCAGCGCACACATTCTTTTCGAGTGTATTTGGAACATTCTCCGGGATACAGCACATGTTAGGCCTCAAAAAGTGTCAGTAAAATTAAGATTGAAATGATATCAAGTATATTTTCTAACCACAACAGTATGAAACTAGAAATTAGTTTCCAGAAGAAAACTGGGAAAAACACAAACATGTAGAGGCTAAACAACATGCTATTAAACAATGAATGGGTGAATGAAGAAGCCAAAGAGGAAATAAAAAGTAACTGGAGACAAATGTAAATGGAAACACAACAGTTCAAAATCTTTGAGATGCAGTTGAAAGCAGTTCTAAGAGGGGCAGTTTATACTAATAAAGGCCTGCACCAAGAAAAATGTCAAATAACAATCTAACCATACAACTAAAAAAGACTAGAAAAAGAAGAAAAAAATTTCCAAAATTAGTAGAAGGAAGGAGATAATAAAGATCAGAGTATGATTAAATGAAATAAAGATAAAAAACTATGGTGAAAAAGATCATTAAAACCAAGAACTGGTTTCTTTGAAAACAAACAAACAAAATTGATAAATCTTTAACTAGACTCATTATGATAAAAAGAGAGAAGGCTCAAATAAGTAAAATCAGAACTGAAGGAGGAGAAGTAACAACCAAATCCCAGAAATTCAAAGGATTATGAGAGACTACTATGAAAAATTATATTTGAAAATCTAGAAAGAAATGAATAAATTTCTAGAAACATATATTTGTCCAAAACTGAATCAAGAAGAAACAGAAAATGTGAACAGACCAATTACTAGTAATGAAATTGAATGAGTAATCAAAAACTACTAAACAAGCAAACCCAGATGACTTCCTGGATTAATTCTACTAAACATGCAAGAAAAGCTAATACTTATTCTTCTCAAACTAGTCCAAGAATGGGGTGCCTGGGTGGCTCAGTGGGTTAAAGCCTCTGCCTTCAGCTCAGGTCATGATCCCAGGGTCCTGGGATCGAGCCCCACATCCGGCTCTCTGCTTGGCAGGGAGCCTGTTTCCTCCTCTCTTTCTCTCTGCCTGCCTCTCTGCCTACTTGTGATCTCTATCTGTCAAATTAATAAAATTTAAAAAAACAAACAACAAAAAAACCCACAAAAAAAAACCCCACAACTATTTCAAGAACTAGAAGAAGGAAAACTCAGTTCCATTATTTGAAGCCAGCATTACTCTGATGCCAAAACCAAAAAGACACTAGAAAAAAAGGACAACTATAAGCCAGTATCTCTGGTGAATATAGATGTGAAAATCTTAAACAAACAAGTATTTGCAAACCAAATTTAAAAATACATTAAAAGAATCATCAACCACAATCAAATGAGAGTTATTCCAGAGATGCCAGTATCTATGAATTCAGTTCATAGATATGGTTCAGTATCTATGAATTAATCAATGTAGTATACCACAAGAATAAAATGAAGAATAAGAACCACATGACCAAATTGATAGATTCAGAAAAAAGCATTTGACAAAATTCAACACCCATTCAAAATAAAAACTGTCAATATGTGTGTTTAGAAGGAACATACCTCAACATAATAAAGGTCATATATGAAATACCCGCAGCTAATATCGTAACGGTCAAAAACACAGCTTTTTTTCTAAGATTAGGAATAAGACAAGGATGTTCATTCTTGATACTTTTATTCAATGTATTAATGGAAGTTTTAGCTACAGCAGTCAGATAAAAAAAATTGAACAAGAAGAAGGGGGGGAAGAAGAAGAAAAGGAATAAATAAAAGCATCCAAAGTGGTAAAGAAAAAGTAAAACTGTTACTATTTATAGATGATATGAAACTTTACATACAGAAAACCCTAAAGACTCTACCAAAAATCTATCAGAATTAGTAAATGAGTTCAGTAAAGTTGTAGAGTGCATAATTAATATATAGAAACCTGCTGCACTTCTATACAGTAAAAGCATTAAGAGAAATTAAGAAAACAATCCTACTTGCAAATGCTATATCTAATAAGAGGTTGATATCCAGAATATATATAGAACTTATATAATGCAACACAAAAATAATAACAACAACAACAATCTGATTAAAAAATGGAACTTGAGCATAGAAAGTCAATTATCATATAGCTTCGCTTACTTGTGGAGCATAAGGAGTAACACGGAGGACGTGGGGAGATGCAGAGAATAAGTGAGTTGGGGGAAATTGGAGGGGGAGATGAACCATGAGAGACTGTGGACTCTGAGAAACAAACTGAGGATTTTGGAGGGGAGTGGGGTGGGGGGTTGGGTGAGCCTGGTGGTGGGTATTATGGAGGGTTCCTATTGCTTGGAGCACTAGGTGTGGTGCATAAACAATGAATTCTGGAACATTGAAAGAAGTTTTTTAAAAATGGGACTTGAAGTTGACTCTTTTCCCACCTAAGAAATAGGTGGCCTGAATTAGGGGCGCCTGGGTAGTTCAGTGAGTTGGGCCTCTGCCATTGGCTCAGGTCATGATCTCAGGGTCCTGTGATCAAGCCCCGCATTAGACTCTGCTCAGTGGGAAGACTGCTCCCTCCTCTCTCTGCCTGCCTCTCTGCCTCCTTGTGATCTCTGCCTGTCAAATAAATAAAATCTTTAAAAAACATACTTCTTTTAAAGCACACTATTAATACATTATTTTACATTATTCTGAAGAGGGTTTCTATAACTCTCAAATTCTATCAGTTGCAGATCTTAATTTATCTACACAGAAATTGATGCTCTCTGAGTTTTTTTGAGCAGAAAAGAAAGATATTAAAAGGATATTGGGTAGTTCATAGAACCTTTAGAGGGTTGGGAAGCAGGCTCAGAGCATCTGCAACCAGAAGAAATGCTTGGAATCACCCATCGTGAGGATACTGATGAGTTCTAGATGGGCAGTTTTCTAGGCTGACACTATGGGCAATGAACCAGACACCACAACTAGCACGATTGTCACTCCTGTCTGAGAACTGCAGCAGCCAGACAAGACGCACCACAAAGCCCTTTCCTGGACATCAATAACTCTTGGTTGAAAATGCACTTGGTGGTGTTGGGTCACAAGACCGTGCACCACATGCAAAGGGAGTTCAAGGGAGCAAACATTTTCAGTTTTTATACTGTGAGGTGTTTCTAGAATCATGGGGAGCCCCAAAAGAGTGATGATGTCTCACAAGTGTATTTATAATAAAATATGAAATTACTCAGCATCATCACCATTGTCTGCCTCCTTCCAACTCCTTCATGTGCCTGTGGCAATTATGAATTAATGGTAAGAGCATTTTGTTTGAATTTAACAATGAAATCATTGAGGGTTTCCATGTGTGTAAAAAACCCCACTTTTTAGATGTTTTAAATTTAAGATCATTTTTAATTTCTATAAATAAACATATCAAGTAGTAATTATTAGTATCCTCATAAATTTAGCCAGGGAGAAGTTATAAAAATTGGCCAGAGTCACAGAACTGATGAGCGATGTAAGGATTTTAATATAGGAAATCTGGTTCCAGTGTTCATACTCTGAATTCTGAAGGTAACCTGCCTCCCATATATCTTAAAATAACTTTTGTGTGGTTGTGGTGGTGGGAAACATATTTTTATTCTTGACCAGATTTATTGGAATATCTTTCTACACCAGTAATGAAGAAGTGGGGGGAAAACTATCATTTTGTCACAGTGTATCTACTCTATGTTACTGAACTTAGGGGTTTTTGTTTTAGCTTGTCTTGCACATAATACTGTGATCTGCATGCAAAGTGTTAGAATTTTTTCCCAGGAAAGAAAATATTTGTCAACAATGGAACATTTTCTTCACTGATTTTCTTCCCACTTCCTCTCCTTTCCAAACCTGTATAAAAATGTTTTGACCTGGGAGGAGGAGTCAAGATGGCAGAGAAGTAGCAGGCTGAGACTACATCAGGTAGCAGGAGATCAGCTCCATAGCTTATCTAAACATTGCTAACACCTACAAATCCAACGAGAGAGTGAAGAGAAGAACAGCAACTCTAGAAACAGAAAATCAACCACTTTCTGAAAGGTAGGACTGGCGGAGAAGTGAATCTAAAACGATGGGAAGATAGACCGCGGGGGGAGGGGCCGGCTCCCGGCAAGCGGCGGAGGAACGGAGCACAAAATCAGGACTTTTAAAAGTCTGTTCCACTGAGAGACATTGCTCCAGAGGCTAAACCAGGGTGAAGCCCATGAGGGGTCAGCATGGCCCCAGGTCCCGCAGGGTCACAGAAGGATCGGGGGTATCGGAGTGTCGGAGAGCTCGCAGGTATTAGAACGGAGAAGCCGGCTGCAGAGACAGAGCCGAGGACTGAACCCTCAGCTTGGGGTTACCTTGAACTGGTCGCGGGCTGGGTGAGCTTGGAGCGTGGCTAGAGGCTGTGGATACGGGAGTGATTGGGTGCTGTCCTCTGGGGGCGAACTGAGGAGTGGGGCCCCAGGCTCTCGGCTCCTCCGGGCTGGAGACTAGGAGGCTGACATTTTCATTCCCGTCCTCCGGAACTCTACGGAAAGCGTTCAGGGAACAGAAGCTCCCAAAAGTGAACCCGAGCCGATTACTTAGTCTGGCCGCAGGTAAGGGTGGTGCAATCCCGCCTCGGGCAAAGACACTTGAGAGTCACTACAACAGGCCCCTCCCCCAGAAGATCAACAAAATATCCAGCCAGGACGAAGTTCATCTATCAAGGAAAGTAGGTTCAATTCCTAAGATAGCAGCGCAATTCCAGAGGAGGAGAAAGCAAAGCATGGAACTCATGGCTTTCTCCCCATGATTCTTTAGTCTTGCGGCTACTCCATTTTTTTTTTCTTTTTTCAATTTTTTTTCTTTTTTCTTTTTTCTTCTTCTGCTAAATTTTTTTAAAACTTTTACCCTTTTTTTTAACGTTTTTTGACTAGTTCATCTAAATATATATATTTTTTCTATCTTTTTTATATTTTTTCTTTATTTGTTTTATTATTTAAATTTTTTTCTTTTTTTTTTCTGAACCTCTTTTTATCCCCTTTCTACCCCCCCACAATTTGGGGTCTCTTCTGATTTGGTTACAGTGCATTTTTCTGGGGTCTTTGCCACCCTTTTAGTATTTTATTTGATCCTTCATATCCTCTTATCTGGACAAAATGACAAGGTGGAAAAAATCACCACAAACAAAAGAACAAGAGACAGTACCAAAGGCTAGGGACCTAATCAACACAGACATTGGTAATATGTCAGATCAAGAGTTCAGAATGACGATTCTGAACATTCTAGCCGGGCTCGAAAAAGGCATGGAAGATATTAGAGAAACCCTCTCTGGAGATATTAAATCCCTTTCTGGAGAAATTAAAGAACTAAAATCTAACCAAGTTGAAATCAAAAAAGCTATTAATGAGGTGCAATCAAAAGTGGAGGCTCTCACTGCTAGGATAAATGAGGCAGAAGAAAGAATTAGTGATATAGAAGACCAAATGACAGAGAATAAAGAAGCCGAACAAAAGAGGGACAAACAGCTACTGGACCATGAGGGGAGAATTCGAGAGATAAGTGACACCATAAGACAAAACAACATTAGCATAATTGGGATTCCAGAAGAAGAAGAAACAGAGAGGGGAGCAGAAGGTCTATTGGAGAGAATTATTGGAGAGAATTTCCCTAATATGACAAAGGGAACAAGTATCAAAATCCAGGAGATGCAGAGAACCCCCCTCAAAGTCAACAAGAATAGGTCCACACCCCGTCACCTAATAGTAAAATTTACAAGTCTTAGTGACAAAGAGAAAATCCTGAAAGCAGCCCGAGAAAAGAAGTCTGTAACATGCAATGGTAAAAATATTAGATTGGCAGCAGACTTATCCACAGAGACCTGGCAGGCCAGGAAGAGCTGGCATGATATATTCAGAGCACTAAACGAGAAAAACATGCAGCCAAGAATACTCTATCCAGCTAGGCTATCATTGAAAATAGAAGGAGAGATCAAAAGCTTCCAGGACAAACAAAAACTGAAAGAATTTGCAAACACCAAACCAGCTCTATAGGAAATATTGAAAGGGGTCCTCTAAGCAAAGACAGAGCCTAAAAGTAGTAGATCAGAAAGGTACAGAGACAATATACAGTAACAGTCACCTTACAGACTAATAATGGCACTAAATTAATATCTCTCAATAGTTACCCTGAATGTTAATGGGCTAAATGCCCCAATCAAAAGACACAGGGTATCAGAATGGATAAAAAAACAAAACCCATCAGTATGTTGCGTACAAGAAACTCATTTTAGACGTGAAGACACCTCCAGATTTAAAGTGAGGGGGTGGAAAACAATTTACCATGCTAATGGGCATCAGAAGAAAGCTGGGGTGGCAATCCTTAGATCAGATCAATTAGATTTTAAGCCAAAGACTATAATAAGAGATGAGGAAGGACACTATATCCTACTCAAAGGGTCTGTCCAACAAGAAGATCTAACAATTTTAAATATCTATGCCCCTAACGTGGGAGCAGCCAACTATATCAACCAATTAATAACAAAATCAAAGAAACACATCAATAATAATACAATAATAGTAGGGGACTTTAACACTCCCCTCACTGAAATGGACAGATCATCCAAGCAAAAGATCAACAAGGAAATAAAGGCCTTAAATGACACACTGGACCAGATGGACATCACAGATCTATTCAGAACATTTCATCCCAAAGCAACAGAATACACATTCTTCTCTAGTGCACATGGAACCTTCTCCAGAATAGATCACATCCTGGGTCACAAATCAGGTCTCAACCGGTATCAAAAGATTAGGATCATTCCCTGCATATTTTCAGACCACAATGCTCTGAAGCTAGAACTCAATCACAAGAGGAAAGCTGGAAAGAACCCAAATACATGGAGACTAAACAGCATCCTTCTAAAGAATGAATGGGTCAACCAGGAAATTAAAGAAGAATTGAAAAAATTCATGGAAACAAATGATAATGAAAACACAACGATTCAAAATCTGTGGGACACAGCAACGGCAGTCCTGAGAGGAAAATATATAGCGGTACAAGCCTTTCTCAAGAAACAAGAAAGGTCTCAAGTACACAACCTAACCCTACACGTAAAGGAGCTGGAGAAAGAACAAGAAAGAAACCCTAAACCCAGCAGGAGAAGAGAAATCATAAAGATCAGAGCAGAAATCAATGAAATAGAAACCAAAAAAACATAGAAAAAATCAATGAAACTAGGAGCTGGTTCTTTGAAAGAATCAATAAGATTGATAAACCCCTGGCCAGACTCATCAAAAAGAAAAGAGAAAGGACCCAAATAAATCAAATCATGAATGAAAGAGGAGAGATCACAACTAACACCAAAGAAATACAGACAATTATAAGAACATACTATGAGCAACTCTACGCCAACAAATTGGACAATCTGGAAGAAATGGATGCATTCCTAGAGACATATAAACTACCACAACGGAACCAGGAAGAAATAGAAAACCTGAACAGGCCCATAACCAGTAAGGAGATTGAAACAGTCATCAAAAATCTCCAAACAAACAAAAGCCCAGGGCCAGACGGCTTCCCAGGGGAATTCTACCAAACATTTAAAGAAGAACTAATTCCTATTCTCCTGAAACTGTTCCAAAAAATAGAAATGGAAGGAAAACTTCCAAACTCATTTTATGAGGCCAGCATCACCTTGATCCCAAAACCAGACAAGGATCCCACTAAAAAAGAGAACTACAGACCAATATCCTTGTTGAATACAGACGCAAAAATTCTCACCAAAATACTAGCCAATAGGATTCAACAGTACATTAAAAGGATTATTCACCATGATCAAGTGGGATTTATTCCAAGGCTGCAGGGTTGGTTCAACATCCGCAAATCAATCAATGTGATACAACACATTAATAAAAGAAAGAACAAGAACCATGTGATACTCTCAATAGATGCTGAAAAAGCATTTGACAAAGTACAGCATCCCTTCCTGATCAAAACTCTTCAAAGTGTAGGGATAGAGGGCACATACCTCAATATTATCAAAGCCATCTTTGAAAAACCCACCGCAAATATCATTCTCAATGGAGAAAAACTGAAAGCTTTTCCGCTAAGGTCAGGAACACGGCAGGGATGTCCATTATCACCACTGCTATTCAACATAGTACTAGAAGTCCTAGCCTCAGCAATCAGACAACAAAAAGAAATTAAAGGCATCCAAATTGGCAAAGAAGAAGTCAAACTATCACTCTTCGCAGATGATATGATACTATATGTGGAAAACCCAAAAGACTCCACTCCAAAACTGCTAGAACTTGTACAGGAATTCAGTAAAGTGTCAGGATATAAAATCAATGCACAGAAATCAGTTGCATTTCTGTACACCAACAACAAGACAGAAGAAAGAGAAATTAAGGAGTCAATCCCATTTACAATTGTACCCAAAACTATAAGATACCTAGGAATAAACCTAACCAAAGAGGCAAAGAATCTATACACAGAAAATTATACAGTACTCATGAAAGAAATTGAGGAAGACACAAAGAAATGGAAAAATGTTCCATGCTCCTGGATTGGAAGAAAAAATATTGTGAAAATGTCCATGCTACCTAAAGCAATCTACACATTTAATGCAATCACTATCAAAATACCATCCATTTTTTTCAAAGAAATGGAACAAATAATCCTCAAATTTATATGGAACCAGAAAAGACCTCGAATAGCCAAAGGAATATTGAAAAAGAAAGCCAAAGTGGGTGGCATCACAATTCCGGACTTCAAGCTCTATTACAAAGTTGTCATCATCAAGACAGCATGGTACTGGCACAAAAACAGACACATAGATCAGTGGAACAGAATAGAGAGCCCAGAAATCGACCCTCAACTCTATGGTCAACTAATCTTCGACAAAGCAGGAAAGAATGTCCAATGGAAAAAAGACAGCCTCTTCAATAAATGGTGCTGGGAAAATTGGACAGCCACATGCAGAAAAATGAAATTGGACCACTTCCTTATACCACACACAAAAATAGACTCCAAATGGATGAAGGACCTCAATGTGAGAAAGGAATCCATCAAAATCCTTGAGGAGAACGCAGGCAGCAACCTCTTCGACCTCAGCCGTAGCAACATCTTCCTAGGAACAACGCCAAAGGCAAGGGAAGCAAGGGCAAAAATGAACTATTGGGATTTCATCAAGATCAAAAGCTTTTGCACAGCAAAGGAAACAGTTAACAAAACCAAAAGACAACTGACAGAATGGGAGAAGATATTTGCAAACGACACATCAGATAAAGGGCTAGTATCCAAAATCTATAAGGAACTTAGCAAACTCAACACCCAAAGAACAAAGAATCCAATCAAGAAATGGGCAGAGGACATGAACAGACATTTCTGCAAAGAAGACATCCAGATGGCCAACAGACACATGAAAAAGTGCTCCACGTCACTCGGCATCAGGGAAATACAAATCAAAACCACAATGAGATATCACCTCACACCAGTCAGAATGGCTAAAATTAACAAGTTAGGAAATGACAGATGCTGGCGAGGATGTGGAGAAAGGGGAACCCTCCTCCACTGTTGGTGGGAATGCAAGCTGGTGCAACCATGGAAAACAGCATGGAGGTTCCTCAAAATGTTGAAAATAGAACTACCCTATGACCCAGCAATTGCACTACTGGGTATTTACCCTAAAGATACAAACATAGTGATCCGAAGGGGCACATGTACCTGAATGTTTATAGCAGCAATGTCTACAATAGCCAAACTATGGAAAGAACCTAGATGTCCATCAACAGATGAATGGATAAAGAAGATGTGGTATATATACACAATGGAATACTATGCAGCCATCAAAAGAAATGAAATCTTGCCATTTGCGATGACATGGATGGAACTAGAGCGTATCATGCTTAGTGAAATAAGTCAATTGGAGAAAGACAACTATCATATGATCTCCCTGATATGAGGACATGGAGAAGCAACATGGGAGGTTAGGGGGATAGGAGAAGAATAAATGAAACAAGATGGGATTGGGAGGGAGACAAACCATAAATGACTCTTAATCTCACAAAACAAACTGGGGGTTGCTGGGGGGAGGTGGGACTGGGAGAGGGGGAGGGGGCTATGGACATTGGGCAGGGTATGTGCTATCATGAGTGCTGTGAAGTGTGTAAACCTGGCGATTCACAGACCTGTACCCTTGGGGATAAAAATACATTTTTATTTTTATTTTATTTTTTATTAAAAAAAAAAATTTTGGAAGGGGAGGCGAACCATAAGAGACTATGGACTCTGAAAAACAACCTGAGGGTTTTGAAGGGTCTGGGTGGGAGTTTGGGGAACAGGTGGTGGGTAATGGGGAGGGCACGTTTTGCATGGAGCACTGGGTGTTGTGCAAAAACAATGAATACTGTTACGCTGAAAAAATAAATAAAATGGAAAAAAAAAAAAGATGTTTTGACCTGGGGGCACCTGGGTGGTTCAGTTTACTAAGCCGCTGCCTTCGGCTCAGGTCATGATCTCAGGGTCCTGGGATCGAGCCCCGCATCGGGCTCTCTGCTCCACAGGGAGCCTGCTTCCTCTTCTCTCTCTGCCTGCCTCTCTGCCTACTTTTGATCTCTCTCTGTCAAATAAATAAATAAAATCTTTAAAAAAAATTAAAAAAAAATGTTTTGACCTGGTTTAAATACTGCATTTCTCAAGGTCAACAAAGAAATTTGCATGAATTTGTAAATTATGTATTAAATATCAGAAGACACATTAATGAAGGCAAAGAGCAAAGGATTAATTGCAAAGGGCAATTAATTCCTTTAATTAAACGTATGTGGGTATTACCCTCTCATTCACCAGAGTAAGAGTTTACCAATTGTAGATACTTACTTAAATTTGATAACTATCCCAAATTTTAAGAGAAGGCAAAACATATTAGTGCTACTCCTTTTCAACTGAAGTTACTAAAATATACAGATGAACTGTGACTACAGTCAGTGGCTAGGATATAATGTAATATACAGATGGACTGGTGACTTGTGTGTGTATACATGGGTGACCAGGTTCAACCATTTCACTTTCTGCAAAGGTTAACACATGGCTAATACATGTGATTGCTTAAAAGCTGCCCATTGAGACAATGGTTTTGAAGAACTTTACATTTGCATGGTAATGATTATTACTTATCATAATTATTTCAAATTTTAATAATGTCCCTAAATTATGAAAGCAATAGACTTTTATTCCTCAATCATAAAATAATCATAATTCAAAAATCATAAAATAAGTTGAGGAAGTATATATATTTATTAAATGTCCATTTCAATCTCAATGATATTCACTATTTACTTTTATGGTGCCATTAAAATAGCAAGTAGTTCCTTTTCTGTCATCATTTCAAGAAAAGTGATTTTTCATCAGACTTTAGACTTGTCAACTTGTGCGCATTTACTTTTTGCAAGTGTTATGAAGTATTTAACAAATCACTTTTTTTTTTCAACCAGTTACAGTTTCATTAGCTATGACGGCCACATTTTCAACACATGCATAAATGCATGGATTTACTGAATAGCAAGACACAGACAAACAGGATTTAAATATATTCATAGAACATTCTACTTGGAGCAATCACTTGGGACTTTACAAAATTACATAGAGGACTAGTTCTCAGGAATAGGGTAACTATTTATTCCCAACGTGGAGCCTCTAGGTTATGTATAGATTATATTTAGCTAAAGGAATCTATTTTGTCTTGCCAGGTTTTCTGTCAGGTATTGATGTTCCAACTAGCTTCCAGCTAGCTATTTGTTTCAATTCTATTCTCCATCAGGAACACAACTTTCTCTAACTGTTCATTTTCTTCTCTTAGGGTTCCTTTTCCTCTGTAAATCCAAATATTGCTATGTAAAATCGAATATTGCTATAACTAAGATGGAGCACATATTGTGTACCCATTATGCAACCACAAATAATTTGGAGGAAATACTGACCTTGTTAACCCAATTCTTACAACTAAGTAGGCAAAGTTACAATCTAAACTTTGTCAGGATATGATCCAATCAGAGGTTTAAATAAGCATGTCTATTGGTTTGTATATATTTTTCAAACTAAATATAATTTTTTGGTGTATTTCTATTAGCACCTGTTACTGGCTTCCTCCTCCAAGATGAATTCAAGAGTATTTGAAGATAAAAAAATGACCAAGAAAATTGTGAAAAAACTTTAGGCAGTAGGGGTTTGAGATAATTAGGGAAATTAATGACTCTGACCTGAGCAGTAGGTAGCCTCAATGGACTGTGATAGAAGTAATACAGGGCACATTTCTTGGAGTTCTGTTCTTGCTTATCCCCACCATTGCCTTGAGAAATACACTTGTAAATGAAGATCTCAGAAAAGTAAGCATATACTAACTGATCTCTAGCTTATGTTTTCCCAATGTCCCAGGGCTGGCAAATCATAATTTAAGGAGTGCCTTCCCATTGAGAAATGAAGAGTAAAACCCTAATCTATAGACCTCTCTTACAGACTGAGGAACTGCTGACTAGCTTTCTAAAACCTAGGTTTCTTCATTATCAGGCCTAGACGTTAAAATGATAAGATATTTGAGGAGCCTAACAATTTAAAAGGGAACAAGGGCATATTGTACTACAAATTTCCATTGGGAACAGGCATATTAGAAAGATGGACCAAGAATATAAAACCAATCTAATGAAATGTTCTAACAGATCATTAAGAAGAGATTAACAGTATGTCTTTGAACAAGAAAACATGAGAATAAGAAAAGATGCTAGTCAAAACTTTTTTGAAAGAATGAACTATGTATAGAACTAAATATCTGAAAACATAAAATCAAATAATGAATTAACTCACTGAAAGTCTAGATTGAGTAAATCTTCTAGAATAGAAGTTAGGAAACTTCTGTAAAGGGCTAGCTAGTAGATTTTCAGGCTTGTAGGCGATATATGAAGTCTATCATATAAATAATTTACAAAAAATATTTAAGAATGTAAAAACCAGGGCTCCTTGCTCAGTGAGGAGCCTTCTTTTCCTGTCTGTTGCTCTCCCTGCTTGTGCTTTCTTTCTCTCTCTCTGACAAATAAACTATTAGAAGAAAGAATGTAAAAACCAATAAATAAATAATAAATAAACAAATAAATGAGAAAACAAAATGTAAAAACCACTTCGTTTCTGGCTATATACAAATGGGCTTCAGGCCAGTCTGGCCCACAGTTTGCTGACACCTTTTACTTGAAGGAAGAAGAAAAGAAATTGGATATAAAGTATAAAAGCACATCCTAAAATATACATGGAAAGTAAAAGAATAATAACAACCAAGATACCACAGAAGAATAAGTGCTGAGAGGAAGATTTGCCCAAACAGCCATCAGAGCCTTTTATGATCTTAAGAAAGAGCGTTATATGGGTAGAAAACACAGTTGTCCATTGAAGAGAACGTAGAGTCTAGAATTATAGCCATTCATCTATGGAACTTTGATATAGACAGAGGCAGGGAAAAGAGAAACTCTTCAATAAAGAAGACTAGAAAAAAATAGTTGTCCATTTGGATAAAGAAAAAATTGGATTCCCATCTGACGTATAGGATTAGGAAAAACAAATTAAAATGAAGAAAAAGGAAGGAAAAAAAGGAAGAGGGAGAAGGCACTCAACATCTTTAAAACTGTCGGAAGAAAATGTATTGTGTATCTTTTAGAACTGTAGTAGAGAACTATGTCTTTCTTTTCTTTTAGAGAACCATTTCTTAAATAAAATTAAAAAGTATTGTCCCAAACAAGAAAAGATAGATATTTTTTATTACATTAAAATTAAATACATTTATTTTAATACATTAAAATTAAATACAGTATTTCCTTTTGAAAGTGAAAATACAACTAACTCCAATTTGACAGAAGATATTCATGGTACAGAAAACCAGCGAAGGCTTAATATCAACGATATAGAAAGAACTCCATAAACTAATTAAGAAAATCACAAACAGGGGCGCCTGGGTGGTTCAGTGGGTGGGTTAAACGCTCTGCCTTCAGCTCAGATCATGATCCCAGCGTACTGGGATCGAGCCCCGCATCGGGCTCTCTGCTGAGCAGGGAACCTGCTTCCCCTCCTCTCTCTCTGCCTGTCTCTCTGCCTAATTGTGATCTCTGTCTGTCAAATAAATAAATAAAAAATCTTAAAAAAAAAAAAAAAAGATCAAGAAAATCACAAACATATAGAAAAATGAATTTCCCTGAAGAGAAAAACCTTTTGGGTAGTAATCATATATGATCAGTAAAATGCAAATCAAGACCACAGTGAATTATTATTTTATAACTCTTCAAGATATGGTCAAAATTTAAAAGTTGCAGAATGCCACATTTTGGAGAGAATATGGATTTACATCTATACACCCTATGACCCAGTAATTTATGCAACCAGAGAAATTTTTGCACATATACAACACAGAGGTAAAGAAATGTTCATAGCAGCATTGTTCATAATAGCAAAAACCTGGAAACAATTCAAAAGCCTATTGTAGGAAAGTGAATGAAGATATAGCATTATATTCACAAACTGGAATAATTTATAACACTTGAGTTATGAATAAATCATAATTATATAATATTAAGAAAAATTGTCCCAGATGATGATGTGCAGTTTGAAAAATTTCTAAAAAGTTAAGAAAACCAAACAAATCTTAATGTGTAACAGCATACCTTTCAAGAACACATGTAGATGCATTAACACTGTAAAAAAAAAAGGCAATGGAATAGTGGGATTCAGGATGATGGTTACCTCTAGTAGGAGGAAGATAGATAATAGATGAAGTTGAAGTCATAAGGAAAAATGTAGGCTAAAGGTCAAGGCCTTCACTTTTGTTTGGGATGATGTGCTCGTAGATGTTTATTTCATTATTGTAAATAACCAGTTAATTAAAATTGGGTCACATATAGGCCAATGATGAATGCATCATGTACCAAATGATTAAGATATATTTATGACCCAATTTTGGCACCAGAGGCCCAATTTAAAAAAGGTAGAGTGCACATTCCTCTTCCCAACTTTTCAAAAAAAAAAAAAGCACTGATTTTCTATAGAATTCAGAATGATAAAGTAACTTGGGACAAAAAACTAACCTTCAGTAGGGAAAAATCATCAGTTTATATTTGCTAGGACAAAAGGCCAGTTCCTTCTAAGTAGGATTTTTTAAAAACTCTTAGACTTTAGGGATGCCTGGGTGGCTCAGTGGGTTAAAGCCTCTGCTTTTGGCTCAGGTCATGATCCCAGGGTCCTGGGATCGAGCCCCACACTGGGCTCTCTGCTCAGTGGGGAACCTGCTTCCCTCCTCTCTCTCTGCCTGCCTCTCTGTCTACTTGTGAGCTCTCTCTGTCAAATAAATAAATAAAATCTTTAAAACACACACACACACACAAAACTGTTAAAAAAAAAAACACAACTCTTAGACTTTACCTTTGAAGATGGCAAAGTATTACTACATAAGCTCTTCTACTTCTTTAAAAAGTTGTTCTGCGTCAACTAGTTCCTTAAGCCAATGGACATTAAAAAGGTTTAATTAAGTTTGTGAGTGGATCTTGGAAAGTATTAAAACTAGGCTTACTTTTGTCTTCCCTGATATAAATTTGACTGACTCTTTTCACCAAATAGACCATGTTCATTTTTAATAAATACCTATTGAGGTAGCTAACAGGTAGCTAACATAAATGATCAGATCCAGAACATCTGAGGAGATCATAAAAGAGATCTCCTCAAATATTCTGGATTTATAATTCCTTGAGTATCTATATCCATAGACTTTTCACTCAGTTTGTGTTTTGTCGATTTGAAAAAAAAGCTCTGGAAATACCATTGACATGGCAAGTTTCATCAGTACAATATTTATCATACTTAGCTTTAAGTTATCAAAAAAGCCCTAGCTGAAATACAAATTTGCATCCAATAACTGTGTTGACTTTCTAGTGCTTCAGTTATATAGTGGTAATGGAAATTATTTCAAATATGTATTTTGTTAGTCTTAATGACTTGTCAGTATTCTTGCTTAACTGGGAGTTGAAGGAACTATTTTCTTAATAAGTAATTATTAATTAATATAGACAATTTTATGTATTGCAAATTAAAATTTGCATAAATAGATTTGTATATATGTTCAAATTAAAAGATTAAAATAAGATTTCATTTTATTTATTTTTTTAAGATTTTATTTATTTATTTGAGAGAGAGAGAGACAGAGTGAGAGAGCATGAGAGGAGAGGTCAAAGGGAGAAGCAAACTCCCTATGGGGCTGGGAACCTGATGTGGGACTCGGTCCTATGACTCCAGGATGGTGACCTGAGCCGAAGGCAGTCACTCAACCAACTGAGCCATCCAGGCACCCAAGATTTCATTTTAAAATAAGTTTATTTAGCTCAATATGAAGAAAAACTTTAAGAATATATAGTATGGTTATTTGGAAATTACAGCAAAGTCATGAAAGTGAAAAGTGACTGGAAGGCTGATATTCTGACATTGCTTCAGGTGATGGAACAGCATCAAATCTTTCACCAAACAAGTGGTCCCTGACTTAAAATGAGTCAACTTATGATTTTTGGACTTTACAATGGTGCAAAAGTGATATGCATTCTATCGAAACCATACTTTGAATTTTGAGTTTTGATCTTTTCCTGGGCTAGCAATAGGAGGTATTATACTTTCTTATGATGCTGGACAACAACAGTGAGCCACCACTCTTAGTCAGCCACACCATCACAAGGGTAAACAACCAATCCATTTACAACCATTCCATACCCATTCCATACCCATACAACCATTCTGTTTTTCACTTTCAGTACAGTATTCAATAAATTACAGAGATATTCAACATGTTTGTGTTAGTGATTTTGTCCAACTGTAGGTTAATATGAGTATTCTGAGCATGTTTAAGGTCAACTAGGCTGATATTATGCTCAGTAGATTAGGTATATTAAATATATTCTCATTTTATGATATTTCAACTTATGATGGGTATATCAGATGTAACCTCATTGTAAGTCAAGGGAAGTCTGTGATTTTCCTCCCTTCCTTCCTTCCTTCCTTCTGAACAAGTTGTATTCTAAGACTCTTGGATTCTGTGAAATATCAATGGGTCTTTAATAGATGAAAAGTGCTTAGAGATCAGGAAGGAAGATTTTAATAACTTTTAGGTTACTAAGAGAACCTGGTTCAAGCTTTATAATAACTTAATTAATGCCTTCCATATGTCCTCATCCTTTCCTTTCCATTCTTTTCTTCACCCCACCCCTGGCTTACAGATGTTTAAGAGATACACACAAGTTCTGTAATGGAGGGGTTATAAAATATATGGGATAAAAATGTACATCAGGAGACTGATTCACTACAAATTACTTAGTATGAATTTTAAATAACTATACATATATTGGTAAGATAAACATATATGCTGTTATTTCAGCTGGTCTAAATTTAGAGAGGTCATTCATCTCTATGATTCACATAATTAACTAGCCTCAGAGGATTTCTTTTAGTGGCTCAGAATAGTGTCAATATAAACATTGAGAAAATAATTACTTTGATAAAATTGTAATAAAATATAATATATATCATTGGCACCAAAATTGGACTAGATAAATTTACCTGATTGTGCAATTCAAGTTATTCTCCTTTTATATGCTCTTAATTAGAAAGCATCTGGCAACTGAACACCTGAGCGGCAGATAGGTAGTAGGATGGAATAATAGCTCTTCATATTGTTTAATGGGCTGTACTGAAACAACTTTTTCAGATCATGAAACCTTTTGATTATTACCAAATAATTAGTGCTGCAAAGCGTCATTAAGTTAAGTTTTTTCATTCACCTGCAATAAAGAAAATAATGAAGGGAAAACTCACAGAGCTTGGCTTACTTTCTGGTGACAGAGAAGGTTATCTCAGCTTATAGTTTCCCTAGAACCTGATGGTTATGCTGCTACAACAAAGTGATTTATACTCATTTCTGAGTGCCCCCGAGTTTGCTTGGCATCACATCTTTTCAAAACTGTACATACAAAGTTCTGTTATTTTCTTCCCATCAAGACCTACTTATATTTTTTGTAATTAGTGGACTCGTGCATTTTTTAAGTAGTGTTTCTTGACTACAGTCTTATGGATGAAGGAACTGCTGGACTTGTGAAAAAGATTCCCGAAGTTCCTATAAGATGTCATTTAGTAAAGAATTTATCAAACTTCACCCAAGCCTCAAAGAGTTAATCAATCCATAGTATTATAGCCAACTAGAGCATAGCATATTGGCCATATATAGTATACTGATTACCAAGGTTATTGAATTTTTTAGATAAGAACTTGATTCTGTTTAACTAGAGAGTATCTCAGAACAGATATGGAGTGACTAATGTCACAAGTTTCAATAATTCAGGAGGGACTATATGATACATGTAAAAATAACTATACATCACTGGATGTAATTTGATCCATTAATTAATTAATTAAGCAAATATTTCTTGAATGCTTACTATATGCCAAGCAATATTCTAAATCTAGACATAATAGCAATAAATGGAAAAAGGAAAATCTTTGTTTTCATGATGCTTTCTCTCTAGTGTACTATTTGAGGCATGGAACAGAATATGTTTTAAAGTTATTCAATATTTAAGTATATTATTGCATTTTATTACTATGGTTTTCAACTAATTGAGTTTAATTTGCCTCAGTTTATCAATAAATTTTACTTTTTAAATTGAAGCTATGGAATCCTATATTTAATCAAAGCAAGTGTATAATAGAGTTCAAAACTTCTATTATGTGCAAAGCAAATAGGTTTATAAACCTTTTTATTTCTATCCAGTTTGTTATTGCAGAGATCATACCTTCATGAGCCATTTGATGGCTTCATTTTCTGTTCAAAATGTGGTCATAATTGATTTCTCCTAGAAACCTTCAAAAACTTCTAAGACAAATTTCTCTTTTACAATGGATGTGAGAAATCCTCCACCGCCAGATGCATTGTTATTTTGTGTGGGGTTATGAAAGCAGAAATGCCAAAGGTGAGAGATCAAAGGGCTACTCTTAGTATAAAGATAAAAACAAGTGAAACCACCATCTCCATAGATGGAGAAGGCAAGGAAACTGTCAAGTCTTAATCTTAGCACTAGATAATAGAAGAAAGAAAAGTGTATTTCCTTTGGGAATTTGAACCACAACTAGATTTACGTTTTGAATTTACACCAACAATGTGGTCCAAAAACTCATAAAGAAATTACAATTTAAATTCTCAGTTTATCCCAGCAATGATTGAAAGGTGCTATTGATTATAAAATGCAAACTGATTTAAGAGATACTAAATGTTAAAAATGCATCTTATATTTAATAAAATATAATCAAATTTATTGCTACATAAAACTATATATAGTATTTCCAATACTAAATTATAAAATACTTATTTTTCAGATAAGGAAGTCAAATTTATGTTAAAAAATGTTATATAAAACTTTCACTTGCAAACACCTTTTATCTAGACATATTTATTTATTTATTTATTTATTTTTCAAATTTTATTTATTTATTTGACAGACAGAGATCACAAGTAGGCAGAGAGGCAGGCAGAGAGAGAGAGGAGGAAGCAGGCTCCCTGCAGAGCAGAGAGCCCAATGTGGGGCTCGATCCCAGGACCCTGGGATCATGACCTGAGCCTAAGGCAGAGGCTTTAACCCACTGAGCCACCCAGGCACCCCAGACATATTTAAAATAACATAATTTTGTAATAAAAGATCAAGCATATAGGCACTTTATGACTTACTTTTCTGAACTGCATACCTGTTTATTTGTTTTAATAATTTATATGTTGTATTGGTTAGTTTCCTCTTCTCCCTGCTTGCATTCTAGGTGTACTCAAAGTTGGCAAGCATTTTTTTCATTTCCTCCACAACCTACCAGTAGCCCTTACTTCAGTGAAGAGTACTCAGGGAATGCTAAGTTTATAAAACGTAGTATTGACTTCTTTTATTTTCTATGAAAAAGGCATACCATTATAAGTAGTCAGATAGTATTGCATTAGTTTTACTAAAGCTAATAATGAAATTACTATTATTTTGAAAGGTGCATTTTTGAAGTTGCTTTTCTCTTAAAGATGATATCTTTTCTACCAAAGCCTAACTGCAGCAGATACTTTCCTTTGGAACACTTAATACATCTAAAGAACTGTTTACATCACAAAGAAATAGTTTATGGGTGGGGGATTCAAGATGGCACTATAGGAGGATTCTGAGTTCACCTTCTTCTACAGACACAACAAATACACAACTGCAAATGCAGTCATTTTCTCAGAAAAGGCCCAGAAAATGGAATGAACAGAGCCTCCACAATGAAAGACAAAGAACCAGCACTGAGATGGGTAGAAGTGGTAGAAACAAGGTCTTGCTGAAAGAAGAAAAATCAGGTACAGCAATCCACAATTGTGGAGGGATTTCAAGAACATAGAACTTCTCTCTGAAGAGCAAGGGGTTGGCTTACCACAGTAGGCACTCCAGCCCTTAGGTCACAAGAGAGATGAGCCCACAAAAATCTGGGCTTTGAAAACCAACAGGAAAATCATAGAGCTATAGGAAAAGGAGGAACCACTCTTAAAGGGCTCATGCATAGTTTCACTTGCCCTGAGACTCAGTCCTAATACACTAATTGGAAAATCATCCAGAATATAGGTGAAGGAGACCCGCTTACTATTGCTGGGGTATCTCCCAGAGAGGCAGGAAACTGTTGGGATCCTCCCTGTGGACAGAGAAACTGTCCAGTGCCATTCCTGCAGCAGAATCTACCTTGCTAGTGCCCATGCCAGTGGGTGCCATCTTGGAATTCTCACTTTAACTTACTAATACTGGTAGGGTGCCCCATTTATATCCCTGCCCAACAGCCACAGCCATGGCAGCTACTGCTGTGTGTCTCAGCCAGCTGGTCTGGAGGTAGAGACCCACCCACCACCGCAGCTGCAGGAGACAGGGAAACCAGCAAGCTGAGCCAGGAAGAGAGCTCTTCCCACCACTATAGCTGTAGCAGTGATGTTAGGACCCTACCACCTGGGTAGGGGGAGAACCCCACACATGACCACAGAAGCAGCACACTATACCAGCCTAGCCAGGCCAGGGGAGAACCCCTCCAGACTACCACAGCCCAGCCAGCCAGATTGGGGGGAAGCCCCACCCACTTATCAGGATCCAGTCAATGACCTACCACAATAGGTGTTTGCACACATCTCACACAAGAAATGCCCATTGAAAACCTGGATCTGGTGACAAAGGGGAACGATATACTTCTGGGTCCTGTGGGACATCACTTACACAAAGCCCTTCCTTTGATACTGGGAGAGGGAGTTGATTTGCCTAATACATAGAAACAAACACTTAGAGTCAAATCAAGGAATATGCATTCTAAATTTAAAAATAACACAAAACTTCAGAAAAAGACTTTAGTGGAACTGAGATAAGTAATCTACCTGATACAGAGTTTAAGGTACTGGCCATAAAGATAATCACCAAACTCTAGAGAATAATGAATGAATGCAATGAAAATTTCAACAAAGAAAGAAAATATTAGACAATACCAATAAGAGCTTAAATAATACAGTAACTGAAATGAAAAATGCACTAGAGGAAATCAGCAGATTAAGTGATACAAAATTTTGGATTAGTGATCTATAAGACAGAGTCTGATTGAGGAATCACCCAATCAGAACAGCAAAAAGAAAAAAGAAGTAAAAAAAGACAAGGATAATTTAAGAAACCTCTGGGACAACATTAAGTTAAATTTGCATTTAGGGCTTCTAGAGGGAGAAAAGGAAGAAAAGGGGGCAAAACAATATTTGAAGGAATAATGACTGAAAACTTGCCTAACCTGGGTAAGGAAACAGATATCCAGATCTAGGAAGCAGAGTCTCAAACAAAATGAACCCAAAGAGGTTGATACCAAGACACAGTATAAATAAAATGGAAAAAGTTTGGGGTGCCTGGGTGGCTCAGTCAGGTAAGGGTCTGCCTTTGGCTCAGGTTATGATCCTGGGATCCTGGGACCAAGCCCCACATTGGGTTCCTACTCAGCAGGGTGTCTGCTTGTCCCTCTCCCTCTGTCCTTTCCCCCACTCATGCTCTCTCTCCCAAATAAATAAATAAACTTTTTAAAAAAATGACAAAAGGTAAATATAAAGAGGGAATCATAATAGCAACAAGAGAAAAATAACTAGTTATATACAAGGAGACCCCCATGAGGTTGTGAACTGATTTTTCAGCAGATATTTTGTAGGATAGAAGGCATGGCATGATATATTAAAAGTACTGAAAGGCAAAACCTCACAATTCATATACTAACTAGCAAGGTTATAATTCAGAATCAAGGACAGATAAAGAGTTTCCCAGATGAGCAAAATTTAAAGAAGTTCATAAACACTAAACCAGAAAAGGTTAAAAGGACATAATCAAGTAGAAAGTCCATAACTGGAAATAAGAAAATACATAAAAGAGCAATAATATAATAAAGGTAATGGACCAAAAACTTATAAAGCTAATTAAAAGACAAAAGTAGAAAATAAACTACAAGTATATATATACACACACACACACACACACACACACAGACCAAAATAGACTGATACATATACTATATATGTATATGTGTGTGTATATATATACATATAAAAATACATATACACTATATATGTTTTATATATATATAATTTATAATTGATACACAAAAATAGCATGAAAGGAATCCAAATATTACAGTACAGAAAGGCATCAAACCACAAGTGAGGAAAGCAGAAAAGAAAAAACAGAGAATAACTACAAAACAACAAAAGAAAAATGGACAAAATGTCAATAATTACATAACCATCAATAATTACTTTAAATTTGAATGGACTAAATTCTCCAATCAAAAGACATAGGATGGCTAAATGGATACAAAATAAGAGCAATCTATATGCTGCCTACAAGAGACTCACTTCATCTATAAATGTATAAACAGACTGAAAATTAAGAGATGGAAAAGATAATCCATGCAAATAGAAAATTTTAAAAAGCCAGTGTAGCAATAATTTATAACAGATAAAATAGAAATTAAAACAAACATGAACAGGAGACAAAGAATTGTGTTATATAATGATAAAGGTATCGACCCAACAAGGAGATATAAGAATTATAAATATGTATGTGCTATGGTGAGTGCTGTGAAGTGTGTAAACCTGGCGATTCACAGACCTGTACCCCTGGGGCTAATAATACATTATATGTTGATAAAAAATAAAAATTAAATTAAAAAATTGTAAATATCTGTGCAGCCAACATAGAAATACCTAAATATATAAAGCAAGTATTAACAGACATAAAGAGTAAAGTTGATAAGAATACAATATTAGGGAACTTTTAATACCCACTGGCATTAAGGGTTAGATCATCCAGTCAGAAAATCGATAAGAAAACATTGGCTTTTACACAACATACAAGATGGACTTAATAGATACATACAGAACATTCCATTCCTAAACAGCAAAATACACATTCTTTTCAAGGACACATGGAACATTCTCTAGGATAGACAACAAATTAAGCCACAAAACAAGTTTCTAAAGATTTAAGATTGAAATAACATTAAGCATTTTTTCTAGTCATAACAGTATAAAATTACAAATCACCTACCAGAAAAAAGTGAAAAAACACAAACACATGGAGACTAAAAAACATTCTACTAAACCACCAATGAGTCAATAAAGATATCAAAGAGGAAAGTGAAAAATATCTTGTGACAAACGAAAATAGAAATAATGTTTCGAAATTATAGACATCGGTAAAAGTAGTTCTAAGAGAGAAGTTCATAGTCATATAGGATTACCTCAAGGAAAAAGAAAAACTCAAGTAAATGATCTAAGTTTACACCACATGTAAAGGAACTAGAAAAGGAAGAACAAACAAAATCCAAAGTTAGTGGGAGGAAGAAAATAACACATCAGAATGGAAATCAATGAACAAGGCACTAAAAAAAAGGAAAGATAATGAAAATAAGAGCTAGTTCTTTATTTTTAAAATTATTTCAAGTTTTTTTTAAAGATTTTATTTATTTATTTGACAGACAGAGATCACAGGTAGGCAGAGAGGCAGGCAGAGAGAGAGGAAGGGAAGCAGGCTCCCTGCTGAGCAGAGAGCCCCATGTGGGGCTTGATCCTAGGACCCTGGGATGAAGACCTGAGCTGAAGGCAGAGGCTTTAACCCACTGAGCCACCCAGCCACCCCAAGAGCTAGTTCTATGAAAAGATAAAATTTATAGACTTTTAGCCAGACTCATCAAGAAAAAGAGATGGCCCAAATAAATAAAATCAGAAATAAAAAAGAAGCTACAACTTATACACAGAAATATAAAGGATTATAAGAGACAATTTTAACAATATGTCAACAAATTGGACAACCTAGAAGAAATGGATTCATTCCTAGAAACATACAATCTTCCAAGATAAAATCATGAAGAAATAGAAAATCTGAGTGCACCAAACACTAATAATGAAATTAAATAAATAATCAAAAACTTCCCAACAAACAAAAGTCAAGTACATAACACTGTTAAAGTGAATTCTATTAAACATTCAAGGAAGAGATAATATCTGCCTTTCTCAAATTATTCCAAAAAATTGATGAGGTTGAAATGCTTCCAAACTCATTTTATGAAGCCAGCATTACTCTGATAGTAAAAGCAGAGGAAAACACTACAAAATAAAAAAAAAGAAAATTACAGCCAATATCACTGGTGAGCATAGATAGGAAAATCCTTAACAAGGCACTAGCAAACCAAATTCAACAATACTTTAAAAGGATCAACTACACCATGATCCAGCGGGATATATTCTAGGACTGCCAAGATGGTTTAACATTCCAAATCAAATAATGTGATATACCATATTAACAAAACAAAGAATAAAAGTAATATGATCATTTTAATAGATGCACTAACACATTAGACAAAATTCAACATTAATTCATGTTTAAAAACTCAAAACAAAGTGGCTATTGAGGAAACATATTTCAACTCAATAAAGGCCATAAATGACAAATAAAAAGTTAACATCATTGTCAATGGTGGAAAACTGAAAGTTTTTCTTCTAAGATCAGGATCAAGACATGGATGCTCAGTCTCACCACTTCTATCCAATGTAGTATTTTAAATCCTAGCCACAGCAATTAAGCAAGAAACACACAGAAGGCATCAAAATTAGAAAAGAAGTAAAACTCTCACTATTTGCAGATGACATGATACTATATAGAGAAAAACATCATAAAGGATGAATACCGAGCTTTTGCATCAATATGGATGGGACTGGAGGAGATTATGCTAAGTGAAGTAAGTCAAGTAGAGAAAGTCAATCATCATATGGTTTCACTTGTGGAACTTAAGGAATAACATGGAGGACATTAGGAGAAGGAAGGCAAAAATGAAGGGGGGGATTTGAAAGGGGAGGCAAACCATGAGAGACTATGGACTCTGGGCAATAAACTGAGGGGTTTAGAGCAGAGAAGGGTTGGGTGATGGTTTGGCCCAGTGATGGGTATTAAGGAGGGCACATACTGCATTTAGCACTGGGTGTTATATGCAAACAATGAATCTTGGAACCCTACATCAAGAACTAATGATGGACTACATGGTGACCAACACAAGATAATAATAATAAAATAAAATAAATAGTGAAAAAAAGAAAACCCTGAGGACTCCACTAAAAAACTATTAAACCTAATAAATGAGTTCAGTAAAGTTAAGGATACCAAATTAACATACACAAAATGTTACATTTCTATACACTGCAAATGAACTATAGAAAGAGAAATTGAGAAAACAATCTCATTTACGATTGCATCAAAAAGAATAAAATACCTAAGAATAAATTTAATCAAGTTGATGGAAAACCTGTAATCTGAAAACAAAGACACTGATGAAAGAACTGAAGATGATACAAATAAATGGAAGGAATTACTGTGTTCATAGATTGGGAAAATTAATAATGTCAAATGTTCATATTACCTAAAGCAATCTATAATCTTAATTCAGTCCCCATGAAAATGCCAATGGCATTTTTCACAGAACTAAAACAAATAATTTTAAAATTTGTATGGGATGACAAAAGAACTCCAAATAACCAAAGCAATCTTGAGAAAGAACAAAGCTGGAAGTATCATTCTTCCAGATTTCAAGACATATTGCAATTCTGTAGTAGTCATCAAAACAGTATGGTACTGGCACACATAGACATATAGATCACTGGATGAGAAGAGAGAGCTCAAATTAAACACATGCTTATTTGATCAGTTAACTTACAACAAAGGAAATAAGAATACACAATGGGAAAAAAAGACTATACAGCTACATGGGAAAGAATAAAATTGAACCACTTTTTTTTTTTTTACAGATTTTATTTATTTATTTGAGAGAGAGAGACAGAGCATGAACAGAGGGGAGGAGGCAGAGGGAAAGGGAGAGGCAGACCCCCTGTTCAGTAGGAAGCCTAATGCAGGGCTTGATTCCAGAACCCTGAGATCATGAGCTGAGCTAAAGGCAGACACTTAATGAACTGAGCCACTGACATGCCCTGGGTCACTTTCTTATACTATATAGAAAAGTAAGCTCAAAATGGGCTAAAGACTTAAATGTCTTTACATAGTTTTTTTTTTTTAAGATTTTTATTTATTTGTTTGACAGACAGAGATCACAAGTAGGCAGAGAGGCAGGTAGAGAGAGAGGAGGAAGCAGGCTCCCCGATGAGCAGAGAGCCCCATATGGGGCTCAATCCCAGGACCCTGGGATCATGACCTGAGCCGAAGGCAGAGGCTTTAACCCACTGAGCCACCCAGGGGCTTCTTAAATGTCTTTAACTTATACGTAAATGTAAGTTAAACTTAAATGTAACACCTGAATCCATGAAACTCAAGGGGCAAAAGAAAAACAGAAGCAAGAAGCTCAGTAACATCAGTCTGAGCAATATTTTAAAAAAATCTGTCTCATTAGGTAAGCACAACAAAGAAAAAATTAAAAAATGAGACTATATCAAACTTAAAAGCAGAAGACATGAATAGACATTTTTCCAAAGAATACATACAGATGGCTGACAGACACATAAAATCATGCTCAACATCACTCATCAGCAGGGAAATGCAAATCAAAACCACAATGAGACATCAACTCACACCTGTCAGAATGGGTAAAATCAACAATTAAAAAAAAAAACAACAGGTATTGGCAAGGGTATGGAGAAAAGGAACCTTCTTTCACTGTTGGAATGCCACCTGGAGCAGCCACTCTGGAAAACAGTATGGAAGTTCCCCCAAAAATTAAAAATAGGACTCCCTAGGATCCTGAAATTGCACTATTAGGTATTTACTCAAATAATCAAAAACTAATTCAAAGGGATACATGCACCATGATGTTTATAGTAGCATTACAAACAATAGCCAAATTATGGAAACAGCTCAAGTGTCCACCAACTAATAAATGTATAAAGAAGAAGTGGTATATACATATAATGGAATATTGCTCAGCCATAAAAATAAAGGAAATCTTGCCATGTGCAATGACATGGGTGGAGTTAGAGAGTATTATGCTAACAGAAATAAATCAGTCAAAGAAAGACAACTGTCGTATGCTTTTACTCATATGTGGAATTTAAGAAGCAAAACAAGTGAGCAAAGGAAAAAAAGAGAGAGAGAGGCAAATCAGGAAACACTCTTAACTGTAGAGAATAAACTAATGGTTTCTAGAATAGAGGTGGGTGGAGAGATGGGTTAAGTGAGTGAGGGGGATTAAGGAGTGCAATTGTGATGAACACTGGGTGTTGTGTGGAATATGAATCAGTATTACTGAAAGTAATACTTTTTAAAAGATTTTATTTATTTATTTGTGGAAGAGAGCACAAGTTGGGGGGTGGGTTCAGAGAAAGAAGGAGAAGGAAACTCTCCTACAGAGCAGAGAGCCCAATTCAGGGTTTAATCTCATGGTATCATGAGTTGAGCCAAGACAAATGCTTAGCTGACTGAGTCACCCAGGCACTCCATCCTGAAAGTAATATTACACTGTATGTTAACTAACTGAAATTTAAATAAAAACTTTTTAAAAAAGCCTTTTCTTAGAGTCAGAAACCATAAACAAAATGAAAAGGGAACCTACAGAATAAGAAATAATATTTTCAAATGATATATCTGATAAGCAGTATCATCTAACATACATAAAGAGCTCATACAAGTTAATATAAAAAAGAACAAATAATCTGACTAGAAAATGGACAGAAGACTCACATAAACATCTTTCCAAAGAAGCATATAGATGGCCTACAGACATATGAAAAGATGCTCAACATCACCAATCACGGAGGCAATGCAAATTAAAACTACAATGAGATATCATCCCACAACTGTCAGAATGGCTAATATCAAAAGACAAGAAATTTCAAAAGTTGGTGACAATGTAAGAATGGAGAACTTGGAACTCTTGTGAAATTTTGGGGGGAATGTAAATTAGTGCAACCACTCTAGAAAATGGTCTGGAGATTCCTTAAAAAAATTAAAAATATAGAAGTTAAGATGTTGGAGTAGTAGGAAGACTCTGTCTTGTTCCTTGAACACAGTTAGATAAATATCAAATCATTCTGAACACCCAAGAAATTGATCTGAGGACTGACAGAACAAACTATACAACTAGAGTGAGAGAAGAGGCCACACCATGCAAGGTAGGAGGTGTAGAGACAGGATCGGGGAGAAAATGAATGTGAGTGCTGTGGTGGGGAGGAAACCCTGATCACAGAGAGGAGAGAGAGAGAGAAAGAGAGAGAGAAGAAACCAGCACACAGGGGATCGCACAAGGAAAACTCAAAGTCATTGACTGGGAAAATGAAAGGAGCTGATTGTCATGAGTTTTAACAACGAGTAGAACTCCAAGATGGAGTTTTAGAGGTCTGCCTAGTGGTTGGTGTTGAGCCTGGCAGGCAGTGCAGTGCTCCTATGGAGAAAGAGAACAGGGATGTACTGGGAGAGATGATTCTCCCTTCTTGGAATATATCTGGGAGATGTGGCATTGCATCTCCAGGGACAAAAGAGCCATTGTGCATCATCATGCTCCCCCTGCCCCCACCACCACCACCACCCTGCCTTAAGCATAGGGGCAGAGACACCAGCTAACCGCAACTTACCCGGACTCAGGTTTTTTTGCTGCACTTTAAAATCCAAGTTCCTGTGCATTAGTGCAAATGCCTTTCTGGAACAAACTGGTACCAGTCCCAGAACAGGAGACCACCCTCCCCCCACCAGAGGACCAGATACTTCCACACTATGCTGGGTCCCTAAAGTTTAGAGTTTTGAAACTCAGCCAGTGTACCTGTGATAAAACACAGGTTCACTGTGCTGCTGGAAGGGCAGGTGGCCTGGACACAGACAGGGTGAAGTCAGGAATCTGAGGGAATGGGTGGGACACATGAGGGGAGATTATTTGCTCTTCTGTGAGGGCTTCCCAGATGGTGGTGGTCACAAACTCCCCTCTCCTGGGAGAAGGGAGAGGGCTAGTGACATTTCCCTCCCCAACCCATCAGCACAGGCTGACTTCAGTGAGCAGCATAGTACCAACAGTGGAGGCCCAAGCTGCTTACACCAAGCCTCACCCCCCTTCACTCTGCAGGTGCTTATTTACTAGGATAGGTATGTTTGAGAGTCAGAGCATCAGTGGACAACTTGCCCAGCAAAAATGCCCTGCACACACCAAGTCTGTTGATTAGAGAGTGCTGCAAAGATTCAGCTCTATTGGAAATAGCAGTAAGCCTCCTTTAACAAGCAGATGAGAGCACACTTGATTAAAATTCACCACACAGTGGACAAGGTCCAAAAACTGTCCACTGCAGGCAAGGAGAAACTCTGCAGAGGAATGACTCCAGGAAAAGAAAAGGCAAAGTAAACAGCAGAGTTCACACAGCATACACCAGACACACTTTCTGAAGCAATAGGACCTGGACAGTATGTGACCTCTTCTTAATATTGACATTACTCTCAGGAGCAAGAAACATAACAGGCTTTCCTAACACAGAGAAGAAGACAGAGACCTACACAAAATGCCTAGATGGAGGAATTTATTTCCAAAGAAAAAAACCAAGAAGAGGTAATAGCCAGAGATCTAATTGAAACAGATAGAAGCTATATGCCAGACAGAGAATTTTAAAAAACAATCATAAGGATGTTAGCTGGGTTTGGGAAATGCATAGAAGACACCAGGGAGTCCCTTACTGCAGAGATAAAAGACCTAAAATCTAATCAGTCCAAAATTTTTTAAAAATGCTATAATTGAGAGGCAAAACCAACCAGATGTAATGACCATAAGAATGGAAGAAGAAGTGGAATGAATTGGTGATACAGAAGATAAAATTATGGAAAATAATGACTCTGAAGAGAAGAGGGAATGAAAAATATTGGGTCATGAATATAGACTCAGGGAACTCAGCAACTCCATAAAGTGTAATAATAATTGTATCATAGAAGTCCTAAAAGAAGAGCAGAAAGAAAAAGAGACAGAGAAAGAGAAGATTTTTTTGAGCAAATTGTAGCTGAAAACTTCCCTAATCTGGAGAAGAAAACAGACACCATATCCAGGAATCATCAAAATCAACAGAAGCAGGGCAACACCAAGACATGTCATGGTAAAATTTGTAAAATACAGAGATAAGGAAAAAAATCCTAAAAGCAATAAGGGAAAAGAAATCCCTAACTTACAAGGGAAGGCAAATAAGGTTAACAGCAGATCTCTCCACAGAAATTTGACAGGCCAGAAGAGAGTGGCATGATATATTCAATGTGCTCAATGGGAAAAGTATACAGCCAAGAATACTTTATCCAGAAAGGCTGTCATTTAGAATAGAAGGAGAGATAAAGAGTTTCACAGCCAAACAAAAACTAACAGAGTTTGTGGGGCACCTGGGTGGCCCAGTCGGTTGAGCGTCTGCCTTCGGCTCAGGTCACGATCCCAGAGTTCTGGGATCGAGCCCCACATCAGGCTCCCTCCTGCACAGGGAGCCGGTTTCTCCCTCTCCCTCTGCCTGCTGCTTTACCTACTTGTGCTGTCAAAAAATAAATAAAAAATCTTAAAAAAAAAAAAACTAACAGAGTTTGTGACCACTAAGTGAGTCCTGCAAGAAATATAAAAGGGGACTCTTCAAATGGGAAAGAAATACCAAAAACAACAAAAACTGGAAAGGAACAGGGATAATCTCTAGGAACAATGACTTTACAGGTGATACAATGGCACTAAATTCATATCTATCATTAGTCATTCTGATTTATATGGACTAAGTGCTTCCATCAAAAGACATAGGGTATCAGAATGGATAAAAATAAAAAAATAAGACCCATATATCTATATGCTGCCTACATGACACTCATGTCAGATCTAAAGACAACAGCAGATTTAAAGTGAGGGGATGGAAAATGATTTATCATGTTAATGGATGCCAAAAGAAAGACAGAGTGGCTATGCTTACATCAGACAAACTAGATTTTAAACCAAAGACTGTAATAAGAGATGAAGGAGGACACTATAACATAATAAAGGGGTCTATCCAAAAAGATCTAACAATTGTAAATATTTATGTCCCCAACTTGGGAGCACCCAATATATAAACCAATAACAAACATAAACACACTGATAATAATAAAACAATAGAGAACATTAATGTCCTACTTACATCAATGGATCATCTAAACAAAAAAATCAACAAGGGAACAATGGCTTTGAATGGCAAACTGGGTCAAATGGACTTAACAGATATATTCAGAATATTTTATCCTAAAATAGCAGAATACACATTCTTTTCGAGTGCACCTGGGACATTCTCCAGAATAGATCACATCTTGAGTTACAAATCAGGCCTTAATAAATACAAAAAGATTAAGATCATACCATACAATGCTATGAAACTTGAAGTCAATCACAAGAAAAAATTTGGAAAGACCACAAATACCTGGAGGTTAAAGAAGAACCTACCAAAGAATGAATGGGTGAACCAGGAAATTAAAGAAGAAATAAAAACTATATGGAATCAAATGAAAATGAAAACACAATAGTCCAAAACCTTTGGGATGATCAAAAGCACTCATAAGGCACAAATATATAGCAATATAGGTCTACCTCAAGAAGCAAGAAAATTCTCAAATACACAACCTAACCTTATATCTAAGGGAACTAGAAAAAGAGGAGAAAATAAAGCCTAAAGCTAGCAGAAGAATGGAAATGATAAAGATTAGAGAAGAAATAAATGATATAGAAAGAAACAATGTGTTTATAGTAGCATTATCAACAATAGTCAAATTATGGAAGCAGCTCAAATGCCCATTGACTGATGAATGGATGAGGAAGACATGGTATATATAGATATATATGATGGAATATTACTCAGCCACAAAAAGAAGGAAATCTTGCCATTTGTAATGACATTGATGGAGCTAGAGAGTATTATGCTAAGAAAAATAAGTCAGCCAGAGAAAGACAAATACCATATGATTTCACTCACTCTGTGGTATTTAAGAAACAAAACAGATGAATATAGGGGAAAGGAAAAAAAAGAGAGAGGGAGGGAAACCATAAAAGAGACTCTTAACTATAGAGAATAAACTGAGAATTCCTGGAGGGGAGGTGGGTGGAGGGGATGGGCTAAATGGGTGATTGGGATTAAGGTGTGCACTTCTTGTAGTGAGCTCTGGGTATCATATGTAAGTGATGAATCATTGAATTTTACTCCTTAAACTAACATTACACTATATGCTAACTAACTAGAATTTAAATCAAAACTTGAACCATTGGGGCGCATGGGTGGCTTAGTGGGTTAAAGCCTCTGCCTTTGGCTCAGGTCATGATCTCAGGGTCCTGGGATTGAGCCCCGCATCAGGCTCTCTGCTCAGGAGGGAGCCTGCTTCCCTTCCTCTCTCTCTCTGCCTGCCTCTCTGCCTACTTGTGATCTCTGTCTGTCAAATAAATAAATAAAATCTTTAAAAAAAACCTTGAAACATTAAAAAAAATTGAAAATATAACTGCCATATGATCTAGCAATTCACTCCTGGGTGTTTGTTTATCTGAAGAAAATGAAAACATTTAATTTATAAGGATGTATGAACCCCTTTTTCTGTCACATTTATTCACAATAGCCAAGATATAGAAGCAACCGGAATGTCCATCAGTTAATAATTAGAAAAAATATATGTGACACACACACACACACACACTGAATATATATATATGAATATATATATGTGTATATATATATATTCAAGGAAACATTATCTAGTCATGAAAAGAATGATATCTTGCCATTTGGAGCAACATAGGTAGACCTAGAGGGTATGATGCTAAGTGAAATAAGTCAGACAAAGAAGAGTAATACCATATGACTGCATATGAGTGGAATGTAAAAACCAAAACAAGACAGAAACAGACTAATAAATACAGAGAGCAAACACTTATTCACCAGAGGGACGAGTGGTGGCCAGCTATTGAATTAGGTGAAGGGAATTAAATTTACAATATTCAAGTTATAAAATAAATAAGAAACAGGGATTTAATGTACAACCTAGGGAATATGGTTAATAAGATTATAAAAACCATGTATTGTGCCACATTGAGACTAGACTTATGGTGATCATTTTATGATGTATATAAATATTGAATTGCTATTCGTGCACCTGAAACTAGTATAATATAGAGTCAGCATGCTTTAATCAAAACAAAAAAAGCAGCAATCACTTAAAAATTACCTTCCTCTAGAGAATTTCATTAGAACTGAAACCTGCTTTTTATGTTGTATAGAATTGTAACACTCATATGACTTTGTATAGTTTAGAACCTTATATAAGTTACAAATATTTCACAATTATAAAAGCCTAAATTATTATCAAAAAAGTATGTTCAACATAAGAAACATGCTAACATAAAATTAAAAACTCATTCTTAGCTTATTTTTAAGTGAAATTTAATAGTGTATGTCCAATTAAGCTATTGATAAATCTTGAAGCAGCTTTTAGCCATAACATTTGAGTTAAGAGATTTTTAATCTTTTCTCAACACAAATACTAGTATCTAACTTAAACAGGGCATTTTAAAAATACTATTTACATTTATCTGAACAGTAGATGAAGACTGTTTATGAAACTTCATTTAATTCTTGTTCTTGTTGTTACTGTTTTTGTTGTTTTGCTTTAAATTGAGTTATTTATTATTAATTAGATTGTTTGTGAGAGATAGAGTGTGAGCAAGGAGTGGGGGCAGAGGGAGAGAGAGAGAGAATCCTAAGCAGGCTTCATGCCCAATGTGCAGCAAGACAGGGGACTTGACCTCTTGACCCTGAGATCATGACTTGAGCTGATATCAAGAGTCAGATGCAGAACTGACTGAGCCACCCAGGCATCCCTAAAATTAGTTTTGTTTTTTTTTTTAAATTCATTATTTTTCTTATTTTCCTTTAGGGGAATATATTTCTCCATGTTCTGATGGAATGTAAATTCTCAATTGTTTTACTTTTAATTTGTCAGTGAGAGGGCCACTGATCATTGAACATTGCTTCCTTTCCACTCATAAAGGACATCTCTCTCAGTTAAATTAAGTTTTTGATATTTAAATTTGTGACTTTTGATTATCCTCATTTTGATAGTCACCTCATTGACATTTTTGAAATCATATTCCCAGTGTATTCAGCAAAGATAGGCCAGGATATGTGTGCACTTTTGGCTATACAATTTAAGATTTGGAGTATTTAGAAAGAATTCAGAATAAAACCATTAATTTTATGAAAAAGTAATAAAATAAAATCTATGAGGAATGATTAGAAGGCAGAATTGATAGGTTTTCTAGTAGTCAAGAATACTTAGTATGAATTATGATGACATCCTATTTGAAATTCATTCTTTTTTGTTTTTTTTTTTAGATTTTATTCACTTATTTGACAGACAGAGATCACAAATAGGTAGAAAGGCAGGCAGAGAGAGAGGGTGAAGCAGGCCCCCTGCTGAGCAGAGACCCAGATGCAGGGCTTGATCCCAGGACTCTGGGATCATGACCTGAGCCGAAGGCAGAGGCTCAACCCACTGAGCCACCCAGGCACCCCTGAAATTCATTCTTACATCATCCAAAGGTACTACCTACGAAAGCCCTTTAGTTAAAAAAAAAAAAAAATTGTGAGTCCAAACTTTTCTCTATTGCTTTTCTTTTGTCACTATAACCTTTCTGAGTCTTAGACTCACAAAGTGAACAACTTGAGTTGAAAACATGAGGTGAAGATATTCAAATGACCCCAACCTAATCAGAATCAATTGCGATAAATTATAAATGCAGACCAATGGGATAACTGTTTCAGGCTAGCACATTTTTCTAACTCCTAAATTTTATGATTGCTGTTCTTTGCCCTAATTTATTTTGCTTCCACCTTCCAGTTTCAGTGGAAATTCCCAGTATTGGCCCTTAAAGAGAAAAGCTATTTCTTGTTTGGATCTTAAGAGCACTCCTATTGGGCTTCTAGTGGAAACTGCCACCAATAGAGCAAATTTCTCCACCCAAATTAGCTGTGGTCCATGGTTTTGACTTGAAAACTTCCTAAGTCTTTTACCCTCTAAGGGTCTCATACGTGTAGCCAATCATCTTAAATTATATCTCTTCTCAGTTTCTCTTTTTTATTTCTGTGTTTTTTTCCAGAACACTGTATTTTATTTTCCACACATTTTCTTCTTATTTAGGATTTATTATTCACAAATATCTTTCCACAATTTTCTTAGAATCCAAAAGTATAACTCACTCTCCCATGGAAGAAGCTTGTGACCTACACAAATAAAAAGTACTTAAAAGTAGATTTGCTGGCAAGATAGTGGTGCCAGCATAGGATTTACAAAATATAGTACAAAAGAGAAAAAATATCTGTAACTAGGTAAAATATAGATTAGAAATTAAAAAGAGAATGACTATCATGTGCCTACCAGAAATCTGAAGTATTTCTGCTACCTGTATTATTAATGAGATGATGTGGAAAAACAAAATTGAGGGCAACTGTATAATTATCCTCCTGAGAGAAAAAGAATGTTCTCCCTTCATTCTCCGCCCTGGAAAGAAGACATACACCCTAGCAGAATCTCATAGACAACTCTTCAGTCTGAGAAGTAAAAATTGTGTTTTCTAAGAGATGGAAGCCCACAGGAAGTTCAGGAGCTAATCAGAGATTTCCATTTCATTATCACATACCTCTGTGAATAAGAAGTTGTGGCGGTACATTAGAACGAACTAGTTCTAAAAGAAGATAGACCACTTGTAACAATGGACCCTTCCTTAAGGGGACTACCTGTATTTATGTAGAGATGTGACTTAGGATTATGGCTCTGCCAATGAGTAAACCTTTGTTTTCCTCTCCACTCTTTTAAATGATGAATTGCCAAATGTTTTTCTTTATTATCCCCTTAAATTAATACTTGATGTGTCCTTTAGGAAAAATATAGATTTTGAATAATCCAATGCTTACCTTGGTTTTAAATAATTTAATTCTTGCCAGACTATAAGACAACCTTGAAACAGCATGGAGCCTTCTAAAGAAGGATGAATAAATAAAGAGAAGTGACAATGTGTATAAAAAGATCTTCATTTCAGCACAAAGGGTTCCCTTCTAGAGATTCAATACATTTATCCCTCTTAAGTATATAACTTAAGATATATTCACAAAAATAGTTTAACCTGTTTTTATGATCATTTAAAAAATTACTTTCCATGAAACTTTTCAATGAGAACCCAGGTATAGTTGTATTGAAGGAGGCAGATGAATAGATTTGACCCAGAAGAAAATGAATTAATTAAAAGGAAAGACAAGCCACACAAATTCTCTCAGAACACAAAGGAAAAAAATGAGAATGAGGTCCAGAAGATAATAATAAAATAGGCATCCCACCCTATAGATCATAAGCTTCTTAAGAGATAATAGAACAATTAGAACCACACAGACATGATTCATGAAAAAAATTGGTAAACTGGACTCCATTAAAATGAAAAAATTTCTCCTCTGCAAAAGATAATGCTAAAAACACAAGATGAGCCACAAATTGGGAGAAAATATTTGAAAATGACACATCTGATAAAGGGCTGTTATCTAAAATATGCAAAGTAATCATAAAATCCAACAATAAAAAAATGAGCAATTGATTTAAAAAATGGGCAAAAGATGTGAACAGACACTTTCACCAAAGAAGATACATAGGTGGTAGGTAAGTTTATGAAAAGATGTTTGACATCATATGTCACTAGGGATTTGCAAATTAAGGCAACAATGAGCTATTACTGTACATCTATTGGAATGGCCAATATCAAAAACACTATAAACACCAAATACTGAGAGAATGTTGAGCAACAATATTAATTGTTGGAGGGAATGCAAGATGGTACAGCTACTTTGGAAGACAGTTTGAACGTCTTTTTTTTTTTTTGAAAGTCTTACCATATGATTGCTCTTTGGTATTTATCCAAAAAAACTTGAAAACTTATGCCCACATGAAAACATGCACAAGGGTGTTTAGAGAAGCTTCATTCTTAACTGCCAAAACTTGTAGGCAATCAAGATGTCCTTCAGTAGATGAATGGATAAATGAACTGTGGTATATACAGACAATGGAATATTAGTCAACTTTAAAAGAAATAAGGTAACAAATTATGAAAAGTCATGGAGGAAACTTAAATGCATATTACTAAGTGAAAAAAACAAACCTGAAGAGGTTGCAAATTGTATGATTCCAAGTATATGACATTTTTAAAAAGGCAAATATGTAGACAGGAAAAGATCAGTGGTTTCAAGTTATTAAGGAGGAGTATGGAATGAATCGACAAAAAGCAAAGGAGTTTTAGGGCGGTAAAACTATTCTGTATGATACTACAACGGTGGTACATGTCATTACAGATCTATCTAAATTTATAGAATACACAGCACCAAGAATGAATCCTAATGCAAACTACACGAACTCTGGGTGATAACGATGTGTCAGTGTAGGTTATCAGTTGTAACAAATGCATTCTGATGGGGAATGTTGATAGTAGGGAGATTGCCTGTTGGGACGGTCAGGGGTATACGGAAATTTTCTGTACTTGTTGCTATGTTTTGCCGAGAACCTAAAACTTCTGTAAAAAATTATTAGTTAAAAAATGAATCGTTGCTAATCTAAAAGTTTCAGTGATGTTTACTGCTATGATAAGGATGATGGCAGTGTGATTAGACTACCTGTATTTATCCTTACTCTCTTTATCATCATTAGGAGAAAATTCCTGGAGAACCACAAGACAAAATTTCCAGTTTTTTCACTCTGAACACATAATAACCAGAACTAACCACTTGGATGAAGTATGCATTCGTGAGAGGATAGAATTATCACACCCTAGGGAAGGTGAGTTGATAATTTCTATATGACTGGAATGCGTAAAAGAGGATACTTTAATTCAAGTATTTAAATGAATGTATTTGCATATTTTAATTGTGAGTTGCGATGCGGGATAAATTGCTGGTGTTTGTGGAAGGGTACTAGTGATCAGGCAGTCTGGCATAACCCCTGTATTTTTACAGGCAGTGTTACTAGTGCAGAAATTTCTAGCCATAAAAACAAGGCCATTAGAAATTTGTCTGAGTATAAGGTAGAGAATAATGTAATCTATGGTTCTGGCTGGCCCGTGGGTCTTCAACATGCAGGTCCCTGGAATTGATGCCCCAATAGCTCAGACTCAGCCCCACTTTGAACTTACACAAAAACATCTGTTTCCCCAAGGTCTTCCCATTGTGCCTGAGGGATGGGTTTTCCAAGCAACTATCAGACACTACTTGAATAATCATCTCTCTTGCCTTCTGCATCTTCTAATTCCCACCTGATTAACAAAATCTTTTCTTTCGGTCCAGAAAGCTTCCCTTAATTTTTGTCCTAGGATTATGGTGCCTGTTCTGTGAGGAAACTTTACCTTGCTGTATATCAATTTGTTGCTATCAATCATAAATAGAGGCTGCTAAAGCATTCTTTTTTTTTTTAAAGATTTTTATTTATTTGTCAGAGAGAGAGAGAGAGCCTAAGCATACAGAGTGGCAGGCAGAGGCAGAGAGAGAGAGAGAAGCAGGCTCCCTGCTGAGCAAGAAGCCCTATGTGGGACTCATCCCAGGACCGGGATCATGACCTGAACCAAAAGTGGTTAATGACTTAACCAACTGAGGCACCTATGTGTCCCTGCTAAAGCATTCTTAAGGGAAAGAAAAAATCACACAACTATAAAGGTTGTATGACATGACAAATGACAAATTTGTGTACCATGACCAGTTTAGTTCCCAGCCTCAACTGGGCCCTGAATACTGCTTAGTAGTTTTCTTGCTGCTTTCTTTTTTCCCAGATTCTTTATTGCAAATTAGAAACTTTACTACTGCACTTAATCCCTCATTCCCTCACTAGTAGGAGATGATCTTTTATTTTAATCATGCTATTCTTTTGCCTATCTTAGTAAAGGTTACTTTACTTAGGTTACTTAAGTAAAGGTTACTTAGTAAAGGTTACTTACTCCTAATAAGATCTCATTTTTTACTTCTTTCTTGAAGACAATTTTTGACCTCCACAAGCACAACTGAATTGAGCACTACTATCCCTAAGGAAATAGCATATTTTTAACACCTTTTTATAGCACTATCACTTAGATGATTATTTTGTAACATGTCTACTCAATCCCTAAAGCTAGTACTGGAAGAGGGTGCCAATGATTTTCTATTCAACTTGCATCCCTAAGGCTGATCATTGTATTGCTAGTACATAGATTGCTATAGTAGGCAAATGATGTTGTTTGGCCATTAACTTTCATTGGGAAACCACATTTATTTCATATCCTATTGGTTTTATGGGTAGAATATCATGTTTTTTCTCCCTTTTTTTAGACATAGTTAAGATTTGTTTATCACATTCTATTTTGACGTTGATAAACAAATAGTAGGAAAGGAGAAAAATCTTCCCATGTGCTAGAGTTGATAAAGTGGGATAATTTAATCTAGAGCCACTAGTGATTGCCTTCTTTGATTGTACAAAGGATGAAGACAGAAAGAGAAAAATTAAAATATTCCCAGAAGCATCTGGGAGCCAATAAGTAGCCCCAGACAATAGAAGTAATCTCATCTTCCCCAACAGGGATCATACTGGGCTCTATGATTGGGGACTTCTATTATTCCTCTGTTACAAGGGCTTAAGAGGGCAATAAGGGCCATGGAGCTCATAAAAATATCCTCAGGCATACATCTTTTTAAAAAAGGTAAAGATAAATTTCTGACTTTTTTTTTCCCCTACTCCTTTAAGAGGGTCAAGAGTGAACCCCTGGAAGGACTTAACACTTCTAACAATGGTGGATAGCTACTAATGACCTACTTTTCTGCTGAAAATAACTTGAAAAACTGAGTAAAATTAAACAAACATTGGGAGATAACAAGGAATTGCAAAATTATCAGACCAAGATCCAGAAGATGGAAATTGAGAAAAGCAGATTTAGAATTTAAGTGTACTGTTCCCTTGGGTGCATTTGCTGATTCCCAAAGAGGCTGATGAATTTATGACAGACTTGTAGAACCCACTGTGTAGGGGTAAGCCAAGTGAGAAATACCCTAAAAATAAGGCTGACCTTGAAATAGAAAAGGAGGGTACATAATCCGATTCATCTTCAAGTTAGCAAGCATAACCTTAAAAAAAAAAACTCAGCAAGAGCATTCCAAGAAAGGGCAATTACAGACCAATCTCTCTCATCATTATAGATGCAAAAATATTAGAAAAGCCAATCCATGTATATATACATATATCTATATACAGCATCTCTATACCTTTTTACAAATGTAAATGTATATATATGCACATATGAATGTATGTATATTACTTGTGATGCCATGTATATACATGCATGTGTATTTGTGTATGTGTAATTGAGAGGTTGATTTTAAAATGGAAATACAGGTGTGCCTGCATGGCTCAGTTGGTTGAATGTCTGACTCTTGATTTCAGCTCAGGTCATGATCTCAGGATCATGAGATCAAGCCCTGTGTTGGGCTCTGCACTCAAGATGCTCGCTCTCTCTCTCTCTCTCTCTCTGCTACTCTCCTATTCATATTCTCTAAGTAGATAAATAAAATCTTTAAAAAAAAATAAAATTAATTTAATTAATTAATTAATTAATTAAATTTAAATTAAATTAAATTAAATTAAATTAATTAATTAAAATTAAGCTGCTGCCTTCAGCTCAGGTCATGATCCCAGGATCCTGGGATCGAGTCCTGCATTGGGATCCTTGCTCAGTGGGAAACCTGCTTCTTTCTCTGCCTCTGCCTGCCTCTCTGCCTGCTTGGGTGCTCTCTCTCTGTGTGTCAAATAAATAAATAAATAAAATCTTTAAAAAAAATAAAATGAAATAAAAGGGAAATACAAAAGCCCAATGTTCGAAAAGGCACTCTTAAAGAACAAGAAAGTAATAATCTCTCTACTGGCTAAGAGGACCTTTATAAAATGATAGGTATTAAGAGAGTGTGGTGTTGAGTCAAAGGGGAAAAAAAAAAAGAACAATAGAATAGGATAGTTCAAAAGCCTTGTTGAGAACATTGTCTATTTACTACTCAGTATCATAAATTATATGAAAAAATATAGTGACATGAGACTAATAATAGCACATAAAAATACTACTTGTAAAACTTGGATTGGTTATAGTTTGAATTCACTTAGCAAAATTTAGAAAACAGTTATTTTGACCAGGTAAAAATAAAAGAAAGAGGAGCATTAGAAAGACAAAATAGAGAAGAACCCAGAGACAGTTAAAGCACAATATCACTTGGAACACAGAACAAAAAATAAGTAATAAGTATAGTTAGTAGATTAGGATGTTACTAGGAAAGCGGAGAAAGTGATTTTTAAAAAGGAAATGAACAAATTAAGTTCAAGATGCATTCAACAAATAATTATTATGTTTCATTTTAAGAAAAAATAAAATCAAACTAGTTATACTAAATCAGAAAATTTTAGATGATATAATTCTGAGCATGTGTCACCCTATCATAATGTCATATATGCTCATGCTTCAGGGTCTCAGATGATATGCAGACCTTATTCTCTTTTTCTGTCTTTCAGTCTATTTCATTCGTGCATATGTGCAATGAATAGGTACCTATGGTTACCATCTAACAAACTATAAGATTGATTTATTACATTGTTTGTTATTGTCCCTATTTCACTATTAGAATGAAAGCTCCACACAACAGGGAATTTTTATCAGTACATGCTCTGTTCTTTGTTCAATGTCACATGAATATTCACAACTAACAAAAATTCCCTTTTGTGTGGAGCTTTCATTCTAGTAGTGAAATAGAGACAATAACAAACAATGTAACAAATCAATTTTATAGTTTGTTAGATAGTAATAAGTGGTAAAAACAAATAGAAGGACATGAGGGGGCTCGGAGTACAGGTTGCTATTTTAAAGATTTTATTTATTATTTGACAGAAAGAGAGCACAAGCGGGGGAGTAGAAGAGGGAGAGGGAGAAGCAGGTCCCAGCTGAGAAGGCGGACTAAGGCAGGGCTTGATCCCAGCACCCAGGGATCACGACCTGCACTTAAAACAGATGTTTAACTGACTGAGCCACCCAGGTCCCCCGGGTTGCTATTTTAAATAAGATGGTTGGGGATGCTTCTTTGAAAAGGCGGTACTTGAGCAAAGACCTGGAGCAAAGTAGAGTAGTTGACAATTAGGATATCTGAAAATGTGTTGCAATCAGAAAGGATAACTAACACAATGGCCCTAAGATGGCCAGTGCCTCATGCCTTCTTTGTAGAATAAATAAAAAGCAGTAGCAATTCAATTAGAAAGGTAATGAAGCATCAGACGTGATAGTTCTTGTGATCCACCATAAGGACCTTGGCTTTTACTACAGGAAGATGGGAAGATACTAGAGAGGTGGAAGAGTGACAAGATCTAACTTCTGTCTTCAAAGGATCACTCTGGCTGCAGCTGAAAATAGGCTGCAGAGAGACAATGTTAAAAAGGCAGCAAGACTACTTTGAAATTTATTGGGGATTATCCAGCTAAATGTGTATGGTGGCTCCAAACATAAAGAGAGCAATGGAGATAGTGACATGAGTTCTTTATTCCACTTCCATTTTGAAGGTCGTAAGGATTTTATGACTGATTTGGATAGGAAATCTATGAAGAATCAAGATGACTGAGAATTTTAGCTTGAGCAACTGAAAGGATAGAACTCCCATCAAGTATGATAGGGAAGATTATAAATTTAATACTTTGGGGAAGCAATCCAGAACCAGTAATTTAGTTTTGGACATATTAATTTGGGTATGGTTATGTCACATTCTAGCAGAGATGTTGAGTAGGCAGTTGGATATACAAGTCCAGCATTCAGAGCAAAAATCTTGGTAGGAAGGGTACCCATGCAGCTCAGCTGATTAAGAATCTGCCTTTGGCTCAAGTTATGATCCCAGGACTCATGATACCAGGGTCCTGGGATCAAGCCCCATATCAAGCTTCCTGCTCAGTGCGGAGTCTGCTTTTCCCTCTCTCTTTCCCTTCTGCCTCTCTCCCTGGCTTGTGTTCTCAATCTCTCAAATAAATAAATAAATAAATAAATCTTTTAAAATAAAAAATTATTTATTTTTATTTGAGAGAGAGAGAGTGAGACAGAGCACAAGAGAGGAGAAGGTCAGAGGGAGAAGCAGACTTCCCATGCAGCTGGAAGCCCAATATGGGACTCGATCCCAGGACTCCGAGAACATGTCCTGAGCCAAAGGCAGTCACTTAACTAATTGAGCCAGCCAGGTGTCCCTAAATAAATCTTTTTTAAAAGAAAATTTGACTGGAGATTAATAAAAATTAGAGTAATTTTCATATAAAGGGTATTAAATTAAAGAGACTGGATGAAATTACCAAGAGATTGTGTGTGAAAGAAGAGAAGATAAAAGACTGAGTCCTAGGCCACTCCAAAGTTAGGGTGCCAGGGAGAAGAGTGGGCATTTGCACAAAACATTGAGAACCAGTGACTTGCAAGGCAAAACAAACAATAGTGTAAGTCCATGTGAAGAAAATGTATTAGTGAAGAGAGTGAATTCCATTTTCTAAATCTGCTAATAAATGAGATCATTGGTAACACAGACAGAGGCACTGTTTGGAAGTGTGGAAGAAAAGTCTGACACGATCTGAGAGAGAACAAAAAGAAGTAAACATAGAAGTTATAATCTTTTGAGGAATTTTGTAGGAAAGGGTAGCAGCAAATGGACAGCAGCAGGTGGGGGAATTGAGGTTTACAGGAGGTTTTGTTTGATACAGAAACAGATTCTGTATGACTTTTGCTTAATGTGACCTTTATAAAAGTCAATATTTATCACTAAAATATAACTTTCCAAAGGTGAATCTTCAAAGGCCAGCATAATATTACATTAAGTGCAAATAAGTTTGGTTAAAATGTTATCTCTTACAACATCACATTAAAAAATTAAAATAGTAATTATATGCTATCCACAGCTATATTTTATTATTTGCTAAAAAATGAATATTTGAATATTTAAAAATATTTTAACTATTTAAATATTCATAAAATGAATATTTAAATATTCATTTAAAATGAATATTTTGGATGAATCCTTTGAAATATATTGATATTTTCCTGGTGATTTTAATTGAGACATTTAATTGGGATTTTACTTTAAGATATCCAAATAGATGGATTTATAAAAGATAGTACAAATAGTCTCTAAAATATAAGCAAGTTCAATGTTTTCAGTATGATACATTGTAATAAACAATCTTTTCCTTGATTTTTACTTTCCACAAAATGGGCTGAGAAATACATGATATTAAACACATATCTTCATTTTACCCATGGAGCAACTGATGTTTATCATATACAAAAGTCAAATTGTATAATATTGTACAGATATTCCAGTCTTCTTCCTAATACTCTATATCCTAAATGTATGGAACAAACACCTTTGGCATTGATATTTACATCAGTTCATTGCATTCATTGCTTTGTATTCTTTCATGCACATATTCCCTAGACTAGAAAGTTTTGACAGGAGGAATTGTATTGCTATTTCTTTTTCATATGTTCACCACACCAAAATTGGTACCATATGTGTTTAACAAATATTTCCTAAACTTATGAATAAACATTCTGAAATATTATGATTGCTATCTCCTCATAAAAGCAAAGACTAAAAATTAGTAGAGGATAACTGACTCCAATTATAGAATATACAAAACTCAAACTATGCTTTTAAGCATTTAGTGTATCAAAAGTTATGCAGGAGTGCCCTGGTGGCTTAGTTGGTTAAGTGTCCAACTCTTGACTTCTGCTCAGGTCCTGATCTCAGGGTTGTGAGAACGAGCCTCAGGTCAGTTTCCTTGCTCAGGGCAGAGTCTGCTTTTTCTTCTCCCTCTGCTCCTTCCCCACTCACTCTCTCGCTTTCACTCTCTTTCTCATGAATGAATGAAAGAATGAATGAATGAATGGGTGGATCTTTTTTAAAAAGTTATGAAAACAACAAAGATAATAAAACAGCTCAGTTTTCCCTATCAGCTAATTTCTCTTGATTTTATTTAAAACACTGTGACACTTGTTGAAAGTATTTTCAGTGTTTTTTATGCCATATCTTTTTTATTAACATATAATGCATCATTTGTTTCAGGGGAACAGGTCTGTGATTTATTAGTCTTACATAATTCATAGTGCTCACTGTAGCACATACCCTCCTTAGTGTCTAACACCCAGCCATTCCATCCCTCCTACCCCCCTCCACTCCAGCAACTGTCAGTTTCTTTCCTGAGATTAAGACTCTCTTTTGGTTTTTCTCCCTCTCTGGTTTCATCTTGTTTCATTTTTCCCTCCCTTCCCCTATGATCCTCTGTCTTTTTTCTCAAATTTCTCATATCAGTGAGATCATATGATAATTGTGTTTCTCTGATTATATCACTTAGCATAAACCCTCTAGTTCCATCTATGTCATTGCAAATGGCAAGATTTCAGGGGTTTTGATGGCTGCATAATATTCCATTGTGTGTGTGTGTGTGTCTGTGTGTGTGTGTGTGTGTGTGTAGATATATATAGAGAGATTTCTATATATATCTATATATACACACACCACATCATCTTTATCCATTCATCTGTTGATGGACATCTGGGCTTTTATCATAGTTTGGCTATGGTGGACATTACTGCTATAAACATGGGGTGCAAGTGCCCCTTTGGATCACTACATTTGTACCTTTGGGGTAAATGCCCAGTAGTGCAAATTGCTGAGTCATAGGGTAGCTATATTTTCAACTTTTTGAGGACCCTCTGTACTGTTTTCCAGAGTGGCTGCACCAGGTTGTGTTCCCACCAACACTGTAGGAGGGTTCCTCCTTCTCCACATCCTCGCCAACACCTGTCATTTCCTGAGGGGTTAATTTTAGCCATTCTGAATGGTGTCAGGTGGTATCTCATTGTGGTTTTGATTTGTATTTCCCTGATGCTGAGTGATGTGGAGCATTTTTTCATGTGTCTGTTGGCCATCTGTATGTCTTCTTTGAAGAAATGTCTGTTCATGTCCTCTGCCCATTTCTTGATTGGATTATTTGTTCTTTGGGTGTTGAGTTTGCTGAGCCCTTTATAGATTTTGGATACTAGCCCTTTGTCTGATATGTCGTTTGCAAATATTTTCTCCCATTCTGTTAGTTGTCTTTTGGTTTTGTTAACTGTTTCCCTTGCTGTGCAAAAGCTTTTGATCTTGATGAAATCCCAATAGTTCATTTTTGCCCTTTCTACCTTTGCCTTTCACAATGTTCCTAGGAAGATGTTGCTGCGGCTGAGGTCGAAGAGGTTGTTGCCTGTGTTCTCTTCAAGGATTTTGATGGATTCCTTTCTCACATTGAAGTCCTTCATCCATTTTGAGTCTATTTTCGTGTGTGGTGTAAGGAAATGGTCCAATTTCATTTTTCTGCATGTGGCTGTCCAATTTTCCCAAAACCATTTGTTGAAGAGGCTGTCTTTTTTCCATTTGACATTCCTTCCTGCTTTGTCGAAGATTAGTTGACCATAGAGTTGAGGGTCTATTTCTGGGCTCTCTATTCTGTTCCATTGATCTATGTGTCTGTTTTTGTGCCAGTACCATACTACCCATTTCTTAATTGGATTATTTGATTTTGGGTGTTGAGTTTTTTAAGTTTTTTATGTTTGGATACTAGCTCTTTCTCTGATATGTCATTTCCAAATATCTTCTCCCATTCTGTCGGTTGTTGGTTTTGGTTTTGTTGACTGTTACCTTTGCTGTGCAAAAGCTTTTTATCTTGATGTCCCAGTAGTTCATTTTGCCCTTGCTTTCCTTGCCTTTGGCAATGTTTATAGAAAGAAGTTGCTGTGGCTAAAGTGGAAGAGGTTGCTGCCTGTGTTCTCCTCAAGGACTTTGATGGATTCCTGTCTCACATTTAGGTTTTTCATCCATTTTGGGTCTATTTTTGTGTATGGTGTAAGGAAATGGTCAGTTTCATTCTTCTGCATGTGGCTGTACAATTTTCCCAATACCATTTTTGAAGAGACTTTTTTCCATTGGACATTCTTTCCTGCTTTGTCAAAGATTAGTTGACCTTAGAGTTGAGGGTCCATTTCTGGGCTCTCTATTCTGTTCCACTGATCTATGTGTCTGTTTTTGTACCAGTACCATACTGTTTTGATGATTATAGCTTTGTAATTGAGCTTGGAGTCTGGAATTGTGATGCCCCCAGCTTTAGTTTTCTTTTTCAACATTCCTTTGGCTATTTGGGGTCTTTTCTGACCCATAAAATTTTTAGGATTATTTGTTCTGACTCTGTTCAAAAAGTTTATGGTATTTTGATAGGGATTGCATTCAATGTGTAGAATGCTCTAGGTAGCAGAGACATTTTTACAATATTTGTTCTTCCAATCCATGAGCATGGAATGGTTTTTTCTATTTCTTTGGGTCTTCTTCAATTTCTTTCATGAATATTCTATAGTTTTTTGAATACAGATTTTTTTTGCCTCTTTGGTTAGATTTATTCTTAGGTATCTTATGGCTTTGGGTGCAATTGTAAATGGGATTGACTCCTTAATTTCTCTTTCTTCTGTCTCATTGTTAGTGTATAGAAATGCAACTGATTTCTGTGCATTGATTTTATATCCTGACCCTTTACTGAATTTCTGTATGAGATCTAGCAGCTTTGGGGTGGAGTCTTTTGGGTTTTCCACATAAAGTATCATATCATCTGCAAAGAGAGAGAGTTTGACATCTTTGCCAATTTGAATGACTTTTGTTGTTGTTGTTGTTGTCTGATGGCTGAGGCTAGGACTTCTAGTACTATGTTGAATATCAGTGGTGATAGTGGATATCCCTACCATGTTCCTGACCTTAGGGGAAAAGCTGTCAGTTTTTCCCCACTGAGACTGATACTTGCTGTGGGTTTTTCATAGATGGCCTTAATGACATTGAGGTATGTACCCTCTATCTCTACACTGTGAAGAGTTTAAAGAAGAAAAGATGCTATGCCCTGTCAAATGTTTTTTTCTGAAACTATTGAAATTATCCTATGGTTCTTGTTCTTTCTTTTATTAATGTACTGTATCACATTGATTGATTTGGGGATATTGAGCCAACATTGCAGTCCAGGTATAAATTCCACTCGGTTATGGTGAATACTCCTTTCAATGTACTGTTTGATCCTATTGACTAGTATTTTGGTGAGATTTTGCATCCATATTCATCAGGGATATTGGTAATTCTCCTTTTTGATGGGGTCTTTTTGCCTGGTTTTAGGACCAAGATAATGCTGGCCTCATAAAATGAATTTGGAAGATTTCCTTCCATTTCTGTTTTTTGGAAGAATTTCAGGAGAATAGGTATTAATTCTTCTTTAAATGTTTGGTACAATTCCCCTGGGAAGCCATCTGGCTCTGGGCTCTTGTTTTTGGGAGATTTTTGATGACTGCTTCAATCTCCCTACTGGTTATGGGTCTGTTCAGGTTTTCTATTTCTTCCTGGTTCAGTTTTGGTAGTTTATACATCTCTAGGAATGCATCCATTTCTTCCAGATTGTCTAATTTGCTGCCATATAGTTGCTCATAATATGTTTTTATAGTTGTTTGTATTTCTTTGGTGTTGATTGTGATCTCTCCTCTTTCATTCATGATTTTATTAATTTGGGTCCTTTCTCTTTTCTTTTTGATGAGTCTGTCCAGGGGTTTATCAATCTTAATTCTTTCAAAGAACCATCTCCTACTTTCTTGTAGATCTGTTCTATTGTTCTTTTGGTTTCTATTTCATTGACCTCTCCTCTGATCTTTACTATTTTTCTTCTCCAATGGGGTTTAGACTTTATTTGCTGTTCTTTATCCAGTTCCTTTAGGTATAGAGTTAGTTTTTGGGTTTTTTTTTTTAAGATTTTATTTATTTATTTGACAGAGATCACAAGTAGGCAGAGAGGCAGGCAGAGAGATAGAGGAAGGGAAGCAGGCTCTCCACCGAGCAGAGAGCCCGATGCAGGGCTCAATCCCAGGACGCTGGGATCATGACCTGAGCCAAAGGCAGAGGCTTTAACCCACTGAGCCACCCAGGTGCCCCAGGGTTAGGTTTTGTATTTGAGACCTTTCTTGTTTCTTGAGAAAGACTTGTATTGCTATATAATGTCCTCTTAGGACCTCCTTTGCTGTATCCCAAAGATTTGAACAGTTTTTATTTTCATTTGTTTCCATGAATTTTTTCAATTCTTTAATTTCCTGGTTTACCCATTCACTCTTTAGTAGGGTACTCTTTAACTTCCATATATTTGAGTTCTTTCCTCTTGTGATTGAGTTCTAGTTTCAAAACATTGTGCTCTGAAAATATGCAGGGAATGATCCCAATCTTTTGGTACTGACTGAGAACTGATTTGTGACCCAGAATGTGATCTATTCTCGAGAATGTCCCATGTGCACTCAAGAAGAATGTGTATTCTGTTGCTTTGGGATGCAATGTTCTGAATATATCTGTGATGTCTGTCTGGTTCAGTGTGTCATTTAAAGCCTTTATTTCCTTGTTTATCTTTTGCTTATATGATCTGTCCATTTCAGTGAAGGGGTGTTAATGTCCCCTACTATTATTGTATTATTGTTGATGTTTTTCTTTGATTTTGTTATTAATTGGCTTATAATTGGTGCTCCCATGTTAGGGGCATAGATATTTACAATTGTTAGATCTTCCTGTTGAATAGACCCTTAAGTATAATATATTATCCTTCCTCATCTGTTACTCTAGTCTTTGGTTTAAAATCTAATTTGTCTGATATAAGGACTGCCACCCCAGCTTTCTTTTGATGTCCATTAGCATGGTATATTATTTTTCATCCCTTCACTTTAAATCTGGAGGTATCTTTGGGTGTAAAGTCAGTTTCTTGTAGGTAGCATATCGATGGGTCTTTTTTTTTAAATCCATTTTGATACCCTGTATCTTTTGATACTGGGGCATTTAGCCCATTTACATTCAAGGTAACTACTGAAAGATATGAATTTAGTGCCATTGTATTGCTTGTAGGGTGACAGTTACTGTATATCATCTCTGTTCCTTTCTGGTCTATGTTACTTTTGTGCTCTCTGGTTAGAGGATCCCTTTCAATATTTCCTGCAGGGCTGGTTTGGTGTTTGTAAGTTCTTTTATTTTTTGTTTGTCCTGGAAGCTTTTTATTTCTCCTTCTATTTTCAATGAGAGCCTAGCTGGGTATAGTATTCTCAGCTGCATATTTTTCTCATTTAGTGCTCTGAATATATCATGCCAGTGCTTTCTGGTCTGCCTGGTCTCCTTGGATAGGTCTGCTGCCATTCTAATATTTTCCATTGTAGATTACAGACCTCTTGCCATGAGCTGCTTTCAAGATTTTCTCTTTGTCTCTGAGATTTGTAAGTTTTTTCTGTTAGATGTCAGGTGTTGACCTATTTTTATTGATTTTGAGGAGGGTTCTCTGTGCTGCCTGGATTTTTAATGCCTGTTTCCTTCCCCAAATTAAGGCGTTCTCTGCTATAATTTGCTCCAATATAGCTTCTGCCCCTCTCTCTCCTGGGATCCCAATTATTCTAATATTTTTTTGTCTTATGGTATCACTTATCTTTCAAATTCTCCCCTCATGATCCAGTAGGTGTTTGTCTCTCTTTTTTCCTACCTTCTTTATTCTCCATCATTTGGTCTTCTGTATCACTAATTCTCTCTTCTGTCTCATTTATCCTAGCAGCCAAAGCCTCCATTTTTGATTCACCCCTTTAATAACCTTTTTGATTTCTACTTGGTTAGATTTTAGTTCTTTTATTTCTCCAGAAAGGGATTCTCTAGTATCTTCTATGCTTTTATCAAGCCCAGCTAGTATCTTTATAATCATCACTCTGAACTCTAGTTCTGACATCTTACTAATGTCCATATTGATTAGGTCCCTGGCAGTCAGTATTGCCTTTTCCTTTTTTTTTTTTTTTTTTTTGAGGTGAGTTTTTGTATTTTGTCATTTTGTCCAGAGAAGAATAGATGGATAAAAGAACAAAATGCTAAAGGGGTAACAAGTACCCCAGCAAAAATACACTAAACAAATCAGAAGAGACCCAAAGCTGGGGTGAAAAGTTACAAAAGAAAGAAAGAAAGAACAACAACAACAAAAACAACAAGAATAGGATCAGGCTGGTGAATAGAACAGAGCCACACACTAGATTTTGGGTGTATTTTGGTCTGTTAGAAGTTTGCCTCCCAAAATTTAAAAAAAAGAACATTATATATATATATGAAAATAAGGGTAAATACAATGAAGGGATGGAATATTAATATAAATGAACATAATAAAATTTATATGAATATAAAGATGAAAATTTAAAAAGAAATTAAAAAGGAATTGATAAGAAGTTGGTTGAAAAAAGGAAGAAAAATATTAAAAGAAAAAAAAAGAGAGAGAGAGAATGTGGATCAGGCAGGAGACTAGAACAAAGCCCTACCCTAGATTTAAGGTATATTTTGGTTTTTAGAAGAAAATGTATCCCAAAATTTTAAAGAAAGAATAACTTATATTCTTATAACTTATATGCAACCAAAGATGAGGTTAAATAAAATGAAGGGATAGAATATGACTGTAAAAATGAAAATTAAAAAATAGAAAAAGAAAAAATAAAGAAAAACTAAAAAATTAACTTTGAAAGACTGAAAAATCATGGGGGAAAAGCCATGAATTTTATGTGCTGTATTCCCCTAGAGCTGGAGTTCCACAGTTCTCATTCATTGGTAAACATGGTCTTGGCTGGATGTTCTTGATGATCTCCTGGAGGAGGTGCCTGTTGCAGTGATGTCTTTGCCTGAAGGAGAATTGTACTGCCCTTGCCAGGGGCCAAGCTAAGCAATCTGCTCAGGTTTGCTCTTGGTAGCTTTTGTTCCCTGAAAGCTTTCCATTCAGCTTTGGAGAATGAGAATGAAAATGGCAGCCTCCTAATCTGCAGCCTGGAGGTGCCAAGAGCTTGGGGCCCCACTCCTCAGTGTGCCCGCAGAGAAAAGCAGTCAGTTACTCCTGTCTCCTGGGTCTCTGGCTGCACTCCATGCTCATTTGGCCTGTGACAGAGTATTTCTATCTCTGGCACATGACCCCATTTGGAGTTTCCAAACCCAGCAGATTCCTATGGTGCACTCCCATGCCACTCCTCCCAGAGGAAGAAGGGGAATCTCTCCTTCTTGGGGGTCCCTGCTCCAAGAACAGTGACCTAACTGTGCAGCAGAACATGGTTTATGGCAACCTTGAGCTGAGAGCTTACTCCTCAGCTCTGTCTTTGCAACTGGCTTCCCTGCTCCAATACCTGGGAGATCTGTGACACTCAATCAACCCAGTCTTTCTGTGACCCTGAGGGTCCTGAGACCCACTATCCCAGTGAGTGTTCTGCCCCCTGATTAACCACTGGAGTGACGTCCCTCAGTGGAGCAGACTTCCAAAATTTCTGATTTTGTGCTCTGCTGCTTTATCACTTGCCAGGAGCTGGCTGATGGAGGGTCCCACCCCCCGCAGTCCATCTTCCTAAATATCACCAGGGATTCATTTCTCTGCACATCCTACCTTCCAGAAAGTGGTTGCTTTTCCATTCATAGAATTGCTCCTATATATCTGCTGAGTTTGTAGGGGTTCAGAATGGTTTGATAACTAGTTAGCTGAATTCCTGGGACAAGTCAAAATTTAGGTCTCCTACTCCTCTGCCATCTTTCTCCTCCTCTCACCATATCTTTTATCATGGGACAGAAAACTTTCTCTCCTTTCTCACAGTTCCCTTCAGTCACTTTGTTCACTGATATGAGACTGAATAGACTTCTTTACAAAGAGACTTCAAAGGGAATATTTGGAAAAGGAGAAATGTATAATCTTTTTGTCTTATGATGCCTAGAAAAAATTTAACTGAAGACATTTTTAACATTTAGTTCTTTTTTCCCTCTTTTTAAAAAAATTATTTTATTTTTTCAGTGTTCCAAGATTCATTGTCTATGCATCACACCCAGAGCTCCATGCAATACGTGCCTTCCTTAATATCCACCACCAGGCTCACCCATCCCCCCACCCCCACCCCTCCAATGCCCTCAGTATTTTTCTCAGAGTCTGCAGTCTCTCATCCTTTGTCTCCCCCTCCAATTTACCCCAGTTCACTTTTCCTTTCCTTTTCCTAATGTCTTCCATGTTAATCCTTATGTTCCACAAGTAAGTGAAACCATACGATAATTGACTTTTTGTGTTTGACTTATTTCACTCAGCATAATCTCCTCCAGTCCTATCCATGTTGATAAAAAAATTGGGTATTCATCTTTTCTAATGGAAGTGTAATATTCTGTTGTATATATGAACTATATCATCTTCATCCATTTTTCTGTTGAAGGGCATCTTGGCTCTTTCCACAGTTTGGCAACTGTGGCCATTACTGCTATAAACATTGGGGTACAGTTGGCCCTTCTTTTCACATCTGTATCTTTGGAGTAAATACCCAGCAGTGCAATTGCAGGGTCATAGGGTAGCTCTATTTTTAATTTCTTAAGGAATCTCCACACTGTTTTCCAAAGTGGCTGTACCAACTTCCATTCCCACCAACAGTGTAAGAGGGTTCCCCTTTCTCCACATCATCTCCAGCACTTGTTGTTTCTTGTCCTGTTAATTTTGGCCATTCTAACTGTTATAAGGTGGTATCTCAATGAGGTTTTGATTTGAATTTCCCTGATGGCTAATGATGATGAACATTTTTTCATGTGTCTGTTAGCCTTTGTATGTCTTCTTTGGAGAAGTGTCTGTTCATGTCTTCTGCCAATTTTTTGGTGTGATTATCTGGTTTTTAGGTGTTGAGTTTGAGGAGTTCTTTGTAGATCTTGGATATCAGCCCTTTGTCTGTAATGTCATTTGCGAATATCTTCTCCCACTCCATGGGTTGCCTCTTTGTTTTGTTGACTGTTTCCTTTGCTGTGCAGAAGCTTTTGATCTTGATGAAGTCCCAAAAGTTTATTTTCACTTTTGTTTCCTTTGCCTTTGGAGACATATCTTGAAAGAAGTTGCTGTGTCCGATGTCAAAGAGGTTACTGCCAATGTTCTCCTCTAGGATTTTGATAGATTCCTGCCTTAAGTTGAGGCCTTTCATTCATTTCAATTTTGTCTCTGTGAATGGTGTAAGAGAATGGTTGAGTTTCATTCTTCTATACATAGCTGTCCAATTTCACTATTTACTGAAGAGACTGTCTTTTTTCACTGTATATTTTCTCCTGTTTTGTTGAAGATTATTTGACCATAGAGTTGAGTGTCCATATCTGGACTCTCTACTCTGTCCCTTTGGTCTATGTGTCTGTTTTTGTGCCAGTATCATGCTGTCTCATGCTGTCTTGGTGATCACATCTTTGTAGTAAAGCTTGAAATTAGGCAACAGGATGCTGCCAGTTTTGTTTTTCTTTTTCAACATTTCCTTAGCCATTCAGGGTCTTTTATGGTTCCATACAAATTTTTGGATTGTTTCTTCCAGCCTGGGATGCAAGGGTGGTTCAACATTCACAAATCAATCAATGTGATAGAACAAATCAATAAGAGAAGACAGAAGAATCACAGAGTCCTCTCAATTGATGCAGAACAAGCATTTGACAAAATGCAGCATCTGTTCTCTCCAAAGATAACTCTCCAAAGTACAGGGATAGAGGGAACATTCCTCAACTTCATAAAACCTACCTATGAAAAACCCACAGCAAATATCATTCTCAGTGGGGAAAATCTGACAGCCTTCCCATTGAGATCATGACCATGACAAGGATGTCCACTCTTGCCACTGTTGTTCAACATAATACTAGAAGTGCTTGTAACAGCAATAAGACAACAAAAAGAAATAAAATGTATTCAAATTGGCAAAGAAGAAATCAAACTCTCTCTCTTTGCAGATGACATGCTACTTTATATGGAAAACCTAAAAGATTCCATCCCCAAACTAGTAGAACTCATACAGCAATTCAGTAATGTGGCAGGATATAAAATCAATGCACAGAAATCAGTTTCTTTCTTATACACCAACAATGAAAATATAGAAAGGGAAATTAGAGAATCAATTCCATTTACTGCAGCACCAAGAACCATAAGATACCTTGGAATAAACCTACCCAAAGTGGTAAAGGATCTGTACTCGAGGAACTACAGAACACTCATGAAAGAAATTGAAGAAGAAACAAAAAGATGAAAAGCATTCCATGCTCATGGATCAGAATAAACACTGTTAAAATGTCTATACCGTCCAGAGCAATCTATACTTTCAATGCCATCCCAATCAAAATTCCACTGGTATTTTTTAAAATGCTGGAACTAACATTTAGTTCTTAATATTAACTCTTAGATATTGACAAAAACAGTATTGAGCTCTTCATCTTGACCTTACTGACTTCCCTCTCATTATACCCATTCCTTTTCTATTATTTTACATTCTTATGCATTGCCTTTTGGTGCCAATTTTACTAATTTTTATTTTCTGACATAAAAATTTTCTTACTACTAATTTCTCCCTTTTGCTATCTATTAATAGTGTTTCTTGACAACTCTCTGTGATTAATGACAGCTTTGTAAAATAAATGTTTCACATGTAGCAGTAATTTGAGAAATACTGCTTGAAGTAAATACTTGTAGAGTCATAAAACTTTTAGGACTTTTGGCAGATGAATGTGATTTTGTTTGGAAACCTGTATAATCCAAGTTGGAAAATGTATATTCAAAAAGTGCTTTTTTGTTGACATTCCTCAGTCTGTTCAGATATGAATAATTTGTATCTTTGTAACAGAAGAGACAAGCTATGTGCATTTTGCTAATAGACTACCACGGGAGCTGACCAAATCACCAGAGACCCCAATACATTTAATGATGAGTTTCATAGTAGGTTCTTAATGATTATTCTTAACTAGTTGACTTACAGCACTTATTTGTTACTGATTGTTGGTTTCTTTTTCTTTAACATGAAATATACATTGATTTCTCCCCCTTTTTATTAAATATGAAATTTTCATACTTGTTTATCTAATGGAAGAGATACCTACAAGGCTTTTGTTTTCAAGTGTTATAAAATGTCACAGTTACCCAGGTTTCTAGAGTTTCAATAATCGGTTCTGTAATGTTATAAGAAACTTCACACGGCTTATTAATATGGGCAGATTTCTATATCTTCTTCCCTTTTCTTGACTTAATTAACATAGCTCCATCCTGAGAGTGGAAAAGAAAGACCAGTCTTGTTTAGCAGTACAAGTTAACCATAAGCCAACATTAATATAGAACATTAACTATAAAATATTACAACTACCTCACTGAATATCTCACCAATTGGGCATGCCATCTCTTAAGATCTTGGAACAAAGCTTTCAGATGATGGTTGCTTAGCGTTTTCACAAGTGAATGTGTAGCAATATTTCCTCTCTCGAGCAAATGTACTCTAACTGAACTAAGTGCACAGCACACATGGGGCTCAATCTCATGACTCTGAGATCACAACCTGAGCTGAAATCAAGAGTCAGACACTCAACCAACTGAGCCACCCAGGCATCTCTAACTCATTCTGTACATTATTCCCTGGTGTAAGCATTTTAAGTCCTAATTAAATAAAAATCCCGCAGAGGCTTGCCATTACATGATTTCTTAGCTGAACATATATGACTTTGCAGGTAGGAACCCAAGTTTATGTGCTAGCCTCATCTCCTGACACTTGACCTCATTTAGTTCACTGTAAATTAGACTGAGCTACTCACTGTGACTATGCTAGACTGTGCCTGGTGTGCTTCTCCTTTTCTATTTGGTGAATTTTTGCTTATTTTCAGCTCCAATGTTGACACTACTCTGAAGAATTTTCTATTTTCCTTGAAGAGTTAGTCACTCCTTCTTTTCTGTCACCATATACATGACATAACATCATATTGTTGTAATTAGTTATTTGCCCATTTCCCCCTCTTCAGGTGTGGTAATAAGAGCTTATACTCTGTCCATCTCCAAGTACAGCACCTGCATATTGTGAAGGCTCCTCAGTAATAATAAATATATGGTTCTTAGGCTCTTGTCAATATTTTTTGTATTATTTTATAACCTACTACTTTATTATATCTGGGACACTTTTCTTAAAATATTTTATTAAATAAAATAGCATATAATTGGGGATATCCTTTTTTCCTTAAGAGCTTGAAGCTAAAATGTACATATGGAATTAAAAAAAAAAAAACAAGAAAGGGTAATGCACAATAACCACCCTATTCAATGACTATGGGTTATCTTACACATCCTATACAGAAAAGTAGTCTCTGCAAGTCATATAAGAGGCATCCATTCTCTAGAGAAACAATACAATATCCTTTCCTAGTGGTTAAGAACCTTGAAAGTCACAGAAGTCTTCTTACGGGCCAAATGAAATATTTCTTAGTGAAGTTTAATTCTGTTTCTTGGTTTATTCCTCAAGGGTAATTGATAGTGGCCGAGCCTCATCAATCAATTAACAAATCAGCAAGTACTGTGTATTGAATTCTTACTACATAGTCATCACTGTAATTACAAAATTGGGAAACATAAGATGTATAGACATCACAATTGTTCTTTTGCCATTTTCATTTCCCTATGATATGCTTCCTGGAAAAATCATTTATTAATTAATCTAAAAATATTTACTGAGAATTGGATTTTTTCTAGGAACTTAGCAAAGTACTAGGGTTACAGGAAGAAGATTTGATCTATTTAAGAAATATAAAACAGTCTATCCTCTCCCAAAAATATAGCCTTCTTAATATGAACACTTGCACCAAAATGTTGTGAGTTTTGTTTGAGGTATGGATGCTGACTATATTCTATAGCTACAGAAGTCAGGGTTGTTGTTAGAGTAGTATACATTGTTTCACGTACCAGTTATCTGTTGCCACAATAATATTATACATCAAAGACCCACAGAACTTAATAGATTAAATCAATAAGCATTCATTATTTCTTTCAAAATATTTATAGGTAAGTTGCTTCTGCTGAAACAAAGCTTGCAAAATTTACTCATGTATCTTTGGTTAACTCTGTTGGTGAGGCTCTTTCACATGTCTAGGTTCCCACCAAAGATAACTGTCTGGGCTTTGCCTAATGTGTCTCAGCTTCAGGCAACTTAGTCTGGGCATGTCAGCATGTTATCAAGGCAAAGGAAGAAGAGCAAAGTGAAGAGAGATAGAGAAGAGATGTGCAATAATTTTTTTCAAATTTCCACTTGAACCAAATTTACTAATGTACTATTGCTCAAAGCAAGTGCCTTGAACAAACTAAGAGTCAGATTATGTACTAAAGGGCATACAAACAGAAAGGCATGAAAAATTTGACACTGATATGATCAATCTGCCATACTAGAGGAGCTAATCACTGAGAAGTTGATTCTAAGCCGAAGTGTCTGGAACCCTTATGTTAAAGTTTTTTTTTTTTTTTTTTTTTTTTTATCTTTCACCATTTCAAATACAGGAAGTAAGGGAGTTTGAACTGACTCTGATTTAAAAAGATAAAGATTTTCTGGACATGACCACAGAATCACTAATTGCATATGAGCACCCTGTAAGAAGTGAATCTTTCTGGCCAAAGACAGAGGCTATAAGAATATGAAGTCCTAATTAAATAAACTTATATTTATTTATACCACAAACCTATCCACAAAGTTCATTCATGTCCACATTCTAGCAATAATGGCATTTCTCTGTTCCAGCTGCTACCTTTATGTGGTTCTTTTTGGAAGGGTAATTTTCCATGGTCACACTTAGTTGAGGGGTCATCATGTCTAGAAGACCTGAGTTACTGGCTTTTTAAAAATTGAATCTCATGGGTTGAATTGTGTTTTCCAAAGAGATATGTTGAAGATATTTCCCTCAGTACTTTAGAATGTTACCTTATTTTGGAAATTGGGTCATTTCAGATGCAATTAGTTACGGTGAGGTCATACCTGAGCAGGGTTAACCCTTAATTCAATATGACTGATGTCCTCCTAAGAAGAGGGAAGGAAAACACAGAAAGGAGAGTGCCATATGAAGACATGGAAAAACCTAGGGAGATGACATGAGATGACAGAGGCAGAGATGGGGGAGATTTATGCAAGTCAAGGATTGCTAGGAATTTCCAGAAACTGCCAGAAGTGAGGAGAGAAACATGAAACAGATTCTCAGAGCTCTCAGAAAGAATCAACCTTGCTGACACACTGATTTTGGATTTCTAGCTTTCAAAATTTTGAAAGAATGCATTTTTGTGGTTTTCAGCCATCCAGTTTGTGGAGTTGACTTTGGAATTGGGCAATGAGTAGGACTAGCCCCAGGAGAGCTGGGTCATGTTTTCAGTGTTTGAAGCTCTCCAGAACTGGAACTACCATTTGTTCTTCCCCCTCTATAACCAATTCTCTAGGTATGGCACAACTTTCAAAAAATCTCAAAACTCATTTCTTATTCAGACCATTTTCCCAGGACTATTGGAACTACTCACTGTGTGCCCATGTTTCTAAGAGAATGCTAACCCCAGTGATTTCAGAGTGATCAGCCCATCTTATTTTTACTGTGACATTTTTAGTTATTATTCTAGCTTTAAAAATCAAACATTTAATCTCTGACTATTCTGGTAGGGCTGCTTGCTACTATTCATCCAAGTGACTTTACCTTTTGAGGGTTTGAGCAAGTCCTATGGCCTCCTACATTTCTTCAAGCACTGTATCCTCTGCAGAATGTTTCTTTTCTCTAACTCCTGCCTTTATTACAAGTACCCCCAGGAGAGCCTGTTGGCTTATATTGTTCTCTAACTTACTGGAGATTAGGATTCTTGTCTTACAACCACTATAAGCTTTGACTTCCTTTTATATTCCCAGGGTGCCTAGCACATTGTAAGGAACATATTCATGCTGTTAGCTTGCTGATTCTTGTCCTTTTTATCAGAACAGTTATTGTCATAAATCCATGGAGAAAATTCTCTGGAGGTTTATTGGTGGTGGTGGCAGGAAGAGGTAGTTGAATAAAAGCGAAGGAAAGCATTACACAGGGCTGGTGTGGCAGCTGTCTCTCTGCTCCAAGTACTATCTCACCTTAGCCATTGACTGAAGGACCTGAAATGATTACCATTAAAGTTACTTCTAATTACTTTTGAGAGATACTAACTTCTAACTGGTAAATGGAAACTCTAACACATCGAAAAGCTGGAAATAAGAAACATGCTATGAATAAGTATTAACTCTGTTCCATAGAGTCCAGATGGAGCAGAATTGGGGAGAGATGTTTCAGCCATGGGAAGGAAGTCTGGTAAAAAGTATCTTCCTTTGCTCCAGAAATTTGTTTTGAATGATAGGAAGTAGTTTTGGGACAGCAGGGGAGAAAGGGTGTTAATCAGCAGGAGGATGTCAATAAAAGAATAAGATGTGGAAGAATACATTTTGCCAATTTCTTAAGGTGGATCCATAGTGAGAGAATTGGGGTGTTCATCATGAGGATAATTTCTTCCCCCATTGTTGTTCCCAGTAGTTCTGACAGGAAGGCATGTATGTCTAGATTCTTCTTTCATTTATGAAAGCTTTTTATATGACAGAAAATATACTGGAATACATTTTAATTTTTTAAAGAGCCTAGGGAGTTTTTCACAGAAGAAATTAAAAACATCTTCAGATTTGATTCACTACTTTGCAATATTTTGGTTTCAAATCAGACATTTGAGTCCTCTATAAAAATAGCAGGCAAATTTCACGAACACAAATATACATTTTAAAGTCTAAATGTCATCAAATCATATTTAAGATAAATGAGGATTAGCTTTATTTTAAGTTAAAAAACCCCAATTCTATACATTATGAATGTATTTTGATTTAGAATTATTAAATGACTTCAAGCAAATCAAAGTATTTTTATACCAACATGAAATTTACTATAAGAAAATTACTTTTGGTTCTAGTGTTTGTTTTTTTTTCTTTGTATTTAAATATGAAGAAAAATTAGATCTTTGAAACAGCAGGTAATCCTTGAAGCACTAACAATTATTAACAAAGAAAATATCTCATTGCTTCAGGGGTAGATTTTTGGAAATAATCTCATGAGGTTAAGGACTCTGGAATTGAAGGCCTCTGACCTGAAGGGATTTTAGTGTTTGCCCAAGTCTCTGTTTTATAGAAACTGTGGTTAGAAATGGAATTACTCAAGCAAAATTGATAATTTGTAAACCTCAGACAGATAAAACCACTCTAATTCTTGAAATGACCATGGTGGGTAACACAGGATCTTTGACAGGCAATCTTTTTACCTTGTTGAGGTTCTGTTACCTTACCTAGTAATCACCTTAGCTGTTTTCCTAGATACTAGAAGAAACTAAAAAATAACACTGAATATTTCTTCGACAATAGTATTCAACCATCAACCAAAGGAAAGAAGAAATTTTATTTGAAGACCTACTTTTAAAACTTCTTAGAGAACAGAGTCCAAGATAGGAGCATATGAAGACCCTGAGAACAAATGAAGAACAGCTTCTGTACAAGAAACAATAGAGGGACCATATACAAAAGGAAGAGAAGACATGGTGACAATGGGAACATTATCTCCAACACTGCAATATACAATAGGAAGTGATATCACTGAAGGACCTGCATGTAGACTCACTCACAGTGGGACACAGTGGAAAAATAGTTGTTTAGAGACTACAAGTGAAGAAAACCTACTTACTAACCCTAGTGTCTGCCAAAAAGGTGGAGAACTCCTGAAATTCTCTCCAGGATAGTAGGCTCTGGTGAACACTATTCTATATTGTCCCTACCACCATAATGTGGTAGGAGCAGTGTACAGTTGCTCTAGCCAGTCTGCTAGGGCCACTCCAGGTGCTACAAACCCCTGACCCACATTGGTTTATGCTTTCCCTCAAGGTGAGCCTGTCTATCCCAGCTATAGCAATTCCACCAAGGTGACCCCAGTACTCTGTGCTCTGAGACCCTCTGGCCTACACTGCACATAGCTATCTTACCAAGGTGGCCCCAGTGGAACGTGCTCTTGACCCTCCTTGGATCCTCCTGACCCTCTTGACGCTCCTGCTCCAGCTCCAACTATTCAGCCAGGGTAGCCCCAGCCTACACCTACTGCAACCTAGCAGTCCCATGAAGGCAATCACAACACCTGTGTCTGCTGCAGCTCCACCTGTCCCACCTAGGTGCTTATGGCCTGGTGCACAATGAGATTCCCCAACTCTTGTTTACTCCAGGTCCACCTCTCTCATCAAGGCAGCCAGGCACATTCAGTCTACACAGGGTCCACATACAAATTCACTCTGTCAAGACTGGGAGAAATAGCTGTTCTACCTATTCACAGAAAGAAAACAAAGAAAGTGAAACAAAATGAAGGTACAGAAAATTGTGTTCCAAACAAAATAATATAAACCATAGAGAAAAAAATGCTCTAATGAAATGGAGATAAGTAATCTATTTGATAAAGAGTTCAAAGTAATGGTTATAAATATGCTGACCAAGACTGGGAGAAGAATGGAAGAACACAAAGAGAACATTAACAGTGAGTTAGAAACTATAAGAAATGATTGAGCAAAGCTGAATAATACAATAACTACAATAAAAGTAAAATGGAGGGAATCAACAGCCAATTAGGTGATATATAAGAATGGATCAAGGATCTGGAACAGAGGAGTGGAAACCACTCTATCAGAAGAGAAAAAAAATAAAAAGAATTTTAAAATATGAGGACAGTTTAGGGGACTTTAGGACAATATCAAGTACAAATGTTCACATCATATGGGGTTTCAGAAGGAGAATAGAGAGAAAAAACAAACAAACCAGAAAACTTACTTGAAGAAATTATGGCTGAAAACTTTCCTAATATTGAGAAGGAAATAGACATATAGGTCTAGGAAGCACAGAAAGTCCCAAATAAGAAGGAACCCAAAGAGATCCATGTTAAAGAATATTAAAATTGAAATGATAAAAGCTAAGAATAAAGAGACAACCCTAAAGTCAGTAAGAGAAAAAAAAAATAGTCATATACAAAGGAAACCTCATAAGACTTTCAGCTGATTTTTCAGCAGCAATTTGCAGGTAAGAAGGGAATGGTGAGATATATTTAAAGTGCTGAAAGGAGGATGAGTACTGAGTAATAAATGGAATTATTGAATTCTTGTATTATATACCTGAAACTAATATAATGTTGTATGTTAACTACTCTGGAATTAAAATAAAATTTTTAAAAGTGGGGGAAGTGCTACGGGGAGAAAACTTATACCCAAGAATACTATATTCAGCAAGGTCATGATTCAAATAGTTCTGAAGGAGAAACAAATAGTTTCTCAGAGAAACAAAAACTAAAGGAGTTCATCATCACTAAACCATCCTTACAAGAAATATTAGAGGGTTTTCTTTATTTCTTTTTAAAGATTATTTATTTGACAGAGAGAGAGACAAAAAGTAAGAGAACACAAGCCAGGGGAGCAGCAGGCAGAGGGAGAAACAGGCTACCCACTGAGCAGGGAGCATGATGTGGGACTCAATCCCAGGACTCTGGGATCATGACCTGAGCCGAAAGCAAATGCTTAATGACTGAGCCATCCAGGTGCCCACAAATTGTAATTGTCGTCATTATCATCATCGTCGTCTTCTTCTTCTTCTCCTTCTTCTTTTTAAAAAAGATTTTATTTATTTATTTGACAGAGAGAGAGGGAACACAAGCAGGGGGGAGCAGGAGAGGGAGAAGCAGCTTTCCTGTTGAGCAGGGAACCTGGTGTGGGCCTCAATCCCAGGATCCTGGGATCATGACCTAAGCCGAAGGCAGCCACTTAACAACTGAGCCACCCAGGAGCCCCACAAATGGTCTTCTTTCAGAAGAAAAGAAAAATTCATACTAGAAATAAGAAAATATATGAAGAAAAAAATTCACTGGTAAAGACAAATATATAGTAAAGGCACTTGATCAGCCATTTAAAAGTTAGTATGAAAGTTAAAAGACAAAATAGTAAAATCAACTATAACTACAAAAAGTACTTAAGAGATACACAAAATAAAAAGATGTCAAATATGATGTTAAAAACATAAAATGGGGGGAGTAAAAATGTGGTGCTTTTAGAATGTGATCAAACTTAAGCAACTATCAGCTTAAAATATATATGTCAATATATGACCCTCATGGTAACCACAAACCAAAAACTTATAATAGATACACAAAAGAAATAAAGAGAAAGGAACCCAAACATAACCCTAATGAAAATCATCAAACCACAAGAGACTAAAAAGAGAAAGAAACAGAAGAACTGCAAAAACGACCAGAAAACAATAACAATATGGCAATAAGTATAAACCTACCAAAAATCACTTCAATGTAAATGGAATAAATTTTCCAGTCAAAAGAGATACAGGGCTAAGTGGATTAAAAAAGGCAAAACCCACCTATATGCAGCCTACAAAAGACTCATTTCAGATCTAAAGTCACATACAAACTGAAGGGGAAAGGATGGAAAAAGATATTTCATGTAAACGGAATGAAAAGAAAGCTAGGGTAAAATTAGTCACAGCCAAAAAAATAAAAACAAAGACTGTGACAAGGGATAAAAAAAAAAAGACATTACTTAGTGGTAGAGGTCAATCCAGGAAAAGTTGTAACATTTGTAAATACTTGTGCACCCAAAACAGGCGCACCTAAATGTATAAATCAAATATAAACAAACCTAAAGAGAAAAATTGACTGTAATGTAATAATAGTAGGGAACCTTAAAACCCAACTTATATCAATAGATCGAGACCAAAAAAATCAATAAGGAAACTTTAGCCTTAAATAACTTATTAGAACTGATGGACTTAATAGATATAAATGGAGCATTTTATTCAAAAATTGCATCCACATTTAAAGAATACACATTCTTTTCAAGTGCACACAGAATGTTCTGTGAGATTATATGTTAGGCACAAATCAAGCATCAGTAAATTCAAGAAGATTGAAGTTATATCAGGCATCATTTCCAATCACAACAGAAGTCAACTGCAATAAGAAAACAAAGAAAATCCTACAAACATATGGAAACCAAATAACATGCTACTAAACAACTAATGGGTCAACAAAAAAATCAAAGAGAAAATTAAAAAAAAATACCAGGAGATAAAATGAAACAAAGTTTCACACTCAATGAGAGACAGCAAAAGCAGTTCATAGAGGGAAGTGCATAGTGACACAGACCTATCTCAAGAAACAATAGACATCCCCCCAGAATTATCTTTGTACTTAAAGGAAATATAAAAAGAAGAAAAAGCCCAAAGTTAGTAAAAGGAGGAAATAATAAAGATCAGGCAGGAAATAAATGAAATAGAGACTTAAAAATATAGGGAAAAAAATCAATGAAACTAAAAGCTGGCTATTTGAAAAGAGTACACCTATAGCCAGATTCGTCAAGAGGAAAAAAAAAAAAAAAAGAGAGGGCCTAAATAAATATAATGAGAACTGAAAGAGAAGTTACAACTGACACCACAGAAATACAAAGGATCAAGAGACTATTCTAGATGATTATACATCAGCAAATCAGAAAACCTAGAAGAAATGAATACGTTTTTAGGAACACATAACCTTCTAAGACTGAATCATGAAGACACAGAAAATCCAAATAGGCTGATTACAAGCAATAAAATAGGGTAGTAATTTAAAAACTTCCAAAAAATAAAAGTCCAGGACCATATAACTTCACAACTGAATTCCTTAAAACATTTAAAGAAATTACTATCTATTCTTCTCAAATTTTTCCAAAAAGTGGAAGAAGATAGGACACTTCCAAACTCATCTTAGGATGTCAATATTATCCTGATACCCAAACCAGACAAGGACAGCATTAAAAAAAAAGAAAATTTCAAGCCAATATCCCGATAAACACAGATGCAAAAATCCTCAACAAAGTATTAGCAAACAGAATTCAATAATACATTAAAAGGATCATATGCCATGATCAAGGGGGTGGTTTATTCAAGGTATATGACAATGCTTCAACCTCTGCTAATCAATCAACATCATACACCAAATTAACAAAGTGAAGGATAAAAATCATATGATCATCTCAATAGATTCAGATAAAGCATTTGACAAAATTCAACATCCATTTATGAGAAAAAAATCTTAATAAACTAAGTATAGAAAGAAATTACCAAAACATAATTAACAGCCATTTACAACAAACTCATAGCTAATATCATATTCAATGGTAAAAAACTGAAAGTTTTTCCTCTAAGATCAGAAACAAGACAAGGATGCCCACTCTTGCCACTTTTATTTAACAAAATATTGGAATTCCTAGGCACAGCAATTAGGTATGAAACAGAAAGCATCCAAATTGGTAAAACTGTCACTATTTGCAGGTGACATGATATTATATATAGAAGTACAAATTTAACCAAAGAGGGAAAAGACCTGTACTTTGAAAACTATAAGATACTGATGAAAAAATTAAAAATGACCCAAATAAATGGAAATATTTACTGTGCTTGTGGATTGGAAGAATTATTATTGTTAAAAATCTCCTTACTATCCAAAACAACCTATAGCTTCAATGCAGAACCCCAAGACAATGTCAGTAGAATTTTTTTTTTTTTTTAACAGAACTGTAACAAATAATCCTAAAATTTGTATGGAACCATGAAAGAGCCAGAAGAGCCAAAACAATTTTGAGACAGGATACACCTGGAGTCATCATGCTCCTGGATTTCAAACTGTACTACAAAGCCACAGTAATCAAAATAGTATGGTAATTGTACCAAAACAAATATAATGAAATAGAATGGAGAGCCTAGAAATAAATCCACACATATATGATCAATTAATTTATGACAAAGAAGGCAAGAAGACAGTTCCTTCAATAAATGGCATTGCTAAAACTGGACAAATAAATGCAAAAGAATAATACTAGACCACTATTATACTATATACCAAAATAAATTCACATAGGCCGTGAACTATTTGACATCAGTCTTATCAATATTATTTCAGACCAGTTTCCTAGGCGAGGGCAACAAAGGCTAAAATAAACAAATGAGACTGTATTAATATAAAAAACCTTTTGCACAATAAAGGAAACCATCAACAAAATGTAAAGGCAATATAATGGATGAGAGGTCATATTTGGGTTAATATACAAAATACGTAAAGAACTTACACAATTTAATATAAAAAATTTTTAAATCCCAATTAAAAAATGGGTAGGTAACTTCAAAAAATATTTTTCCAAAGAAGACTTACAAATAGCCAGCAGGCACTTGAAAAAATGCTCAATATCACTTGCAATAAGGAAACTGCAAATATGGGGCAGCTGGGTGGCTCAGTCAGTTAAGTGCCTGTTTTGGCCTCAGTCTATGATCCCAGAGTGCTGGGATCGAGCCCCATATCGGGATCCCCACTCAGTGGGGGCCTGCTTCTCCCTCTCCCTCTGTTGCTGCTCTCTCTCTCTCTGTCAAATGAAAAAAAAATAAAATATTTTTTTAAAAAAGGAAACTGTAAATAAAAACCACTGTGAGATATCATCTCATATCAGTAAGACTGACCATTATCAAAAAGACAAAAAATAAGAAGTGTTGGTGAGGATGTGGAGAAAAGGGAACCCTTGTACACTGTTGGGAATGTAAACTAGTGCAGCCACTGTGGAAAATAATATAGAAGTTCCTTAAAAAATTAAAAATAGAACTACTATACAATTCAGCAATTTAACTTTCTGATATTTATCTGAAGATTACAAAAACCATCAACCTGAAGAGAGACATGCACCCTTATGTCTATCAGAGCATTATTTTCACTGGCCAAGGATCAGAAGCAACTGAAGTATCCATCGATAGATGAGTGGGTAAAGAAGATGTGACGTATATACACAATAAAATTTTAACAGTCACAAGAAATAATGAAATCTCGCAATTTCTGACAAACTGGAAAGATCTAAAAGGAGTTACGCTAAGTGAAATAAGTCAGATAGGGAAAGAGAAATACTGTATGATTTCACATATATGTGGAATCAAAAAACCCAATGAACAAAGCAAACAAAACAGAAAGGTCTCTTCGATACAGGAAACAAACTGTTGGTGACCAGAGAGGGGAGAGAGGGGTCAGAAATGGGCAAAAGAGGTGAAGGGAATCATGAGGTATGAAGTTACAGTTATAAAATAAATAATTCGTGGAGATGTAATATACAACCTAGGGAATACAGTCGATAATAGTGTACTAAATTTGTATGGTAATAGGTGGTAACTAAAGTTATCATGGGGATCATTTTGTAATGTATAAAAATATCAAATCACTATGAAGTACACTTGAAATTAATAGGATATGGTATGTCAGTTATACCTAAACCCTCAGGCTTCTTTAATGGTCTACGTCTAAAAATATCGTATAGAATATCACTAAGAAAATCAACGTGACTTGCTTCAGCAATGATACAATATGATGTAAATGCTTAATAGAGAGATATATTACATAGTGGCTTTGGCCCCTTTGCTAACGCTAAATTGGCTGGTGTTAAGCAGGCATGCCATTTCACTCCTAAGGAAGGTAGTTCATGAAGATTCCCTCCTGGCTATTTTGTAAGCCTAACACAATTCTTTCTGTTTTCTTGACATTTGCTTTTGACACCCCAACTAGTTTCTTGTCTTGTTTAGGATCCCCGTGGAGTCAATCTGAAGGCAGAATGAGAGGATAAAGGAGTCCAGTTGTTAGGCAGTGGCCAATAGAGATGACCTACATTCCTGCTCCCAATGGTTAGGCCCATAAACCTGGAGTGGGTCTGTGTAGGTCATCGCGAGGAGTGCAAGACATAGAACTTGTCTACAAGAAAATAATTTTCAAGAGGCTCTGGGAATAGTTTCTCTTACTGAAAGAAAGAAGCTATTTTTGAAGGAAAGAAGAGAGAGTGCTTTAGAAATAAAGCATAAATTCCCTCCTGTGCGTTTAGACACTAAAGTCTGCAGGTAAACAAGGCAGCAGGGAGCATTTGCACACAGGGTGAGGAGAGAGGCAGGCAGGGAGAGATCACCACTTGCTACAACACTTGACATTAATTAAACCTGCTTTAAATAAAGAAAGTGTTAGATTATTTTTCTATTACATGCAATATTTACATTAATTATACCAAATGCCGAAACTGTTTTCTATAACAAGTCCATCTGCACTCTCAATAAATTTATGTATTTTGGAGACTAAAAGGATGTGCTGGGAGAGGATTCTAGCATGTTGTACTTTGTGCATGTGAAATTAAAATGCTCTGCTCCAGGGAGCTAGTCCTTCGTTTCCACATCAGACACTGCTCTATCTAGCTCCCCTATAGAATCATTAGTGAGCAAAATTCCTCTATAGCACACTGGGGTAAGGACTCATCTCTTCTATTCTCTCAGTTTATGGTCTGAAATGTTCTTTCCTGGGGCCGAAACTCTGATCAAGGTCTGTTTGGTTTATACAAACAAAAGGGGGTTCTGGAAGTTTCCTTGGCCTGCTCGTATCTATTGATTTTCAGTTCTTCTAATTATAAGCCATCTAAGATGACAATGGATGGCATTCCATAGAGACCCATTTTTTCCCACTCCTTCCTCCATCCAGATACATAGACCTGCTTCTAGTCTCTTGTACTCACGTTGTTCCTTCTCTGCATGGATTTTTGCACATGCCAATTGCTTAAACTGGAATACTGGTCTTTCACACTTTGCCTAGTCACCTCTATTCTCTTCCACAGACCCATTAACCTCTTTTATAAGACACAGAGCAATGACAATTACACATCTGTGGTGTGATTAATTGATCAATATATCTATCCTATTAAAATATGAGCCTTAAGAGACAGGAGTATATGTGTTTTGGTCTACCAATGTATCAGGGTTATCAGGGTCTCTCACTGATCCTAGAGGCCCTGGCATAGAGAAGGTATATAAAAATAAGTGTAGATTAACTGAGTAGATGAGCAAATGGAGTGAATGAATTAATGAAAAAAAAAAACAACCCATAACTGTTGTATCCATATTTTGTCTCAAATTGCCCTTCTGCTTATAAAACCCTCTGGCCTTCAATGCTTTTCATTACCTTCTTCCCATAATTTGAGAGATGCCACATCCCAACTCCTGCATGAAGTAATTTTTAGCTATTAAATCCTCACCAAATCCTTTTTTTCTCCAAATGTCATACATCATGAATATACATGGAATTGCATTTTATGGTAGTTTTTTCCCCACATCTGTAAAATATGTCTTTCCTACCAGACTGTAGGTGATGATGACACAGAAATATTTCTTACCATGCTTAAGACAGCACCTAACGTACTGGAGATACACAAATGAATTGGGCTTATTTCTAGATTCACTGAGATTCTATCTCTCGTTATATGAAGAAATGCGTTAATGGCTAAGGGGATGACTACTCCACTCTTAAAAACAATGGCTTGTGTTATGCAGCCATCAAAAGAAATGAAATCTTGCCATTTGCGACAATGTGGATGAAACTAGAGGGTATCATGCTTAGTGAAATAAGTCCATCAGAGAAAGACAACTATCATATTATCTCCCTGATATGAGGACGTGGAGATGCAACATGGGGGGTTAGGGGGATAGGAGAAGAATAAATGAAACAAGATGGGATTGGGAGGGAGACAAACCATAAGTGACTCTTAATCTCACAAAACAAACTGGGGGTTGCTAGGGGGAGGTGGGGTTGGGAGAGGGGGAGTGGGGTTATGGACATTGGGGAGGGTATGTGCTATGGTGAGTGCTGTGAGGTGTGTAAACCTGGCGATTCACAGACCTGTACCCTGGGGATAAAAATACATTATATGTTTATTTAAAAAAATAAGAAAAACAATGGCTTGTGTAGTAAAAAAAAAAATGGATTTAGTTAGGTTAGGGAAGAGGAATAATGGCACAGTGAGAAGGGATAATGGCACAGTGAGAAGGAGTATATCTAGGTCCAATCAGGAAAACATAGCCAGCCTCACCAGTGATTTTAGCAAAGAGTTTAATACAGGTTATTGGCTAAAGCAGGTATGAGAGAGCTAGAAAAGTGAAAAGGGCATACTCGGGTAGCATAGAAATAGTAAACATAGTCAACTACCATCCTCAGGTTTAGAAACAAAAAGAAGCAGTTGAGATCATTAGAACTAGAAGCTTGGAGGAAGCACCCTGAACTTGGAAGTTAGATCTCTGAGCTGCTGGTGCCAGAGAGGTCAAGGGAGGCCAGAGGAAAAGGTTAAAAACTGGAAGGGCCTGCTACAGGAACAATTCACAGCCATTATGGCAACACAGGTAGAAACAGGAAGCATTGGTAGGTCCTCGCTCCCACCACCTGCCTGCCAGTCTTCATCCCAGTGGCAGAACTTACCAACTGAAAAAGGGTAAATGTACTTTGAAGCATCCCAGCTCCAGCATCACAAAGCCAAGTAGAGACGAGGAGGTTCAGAGCTGGGAGATAGTAGCTTCACAATGGCACAGGAGGAAGAGAATGAATGACGTTTCCTACTAATATTAAACTGCCAAGAATGCACAGATATTTGGAAAAATACATGTAACATAGTGATTATTATTTAAGTGATATTTTAGGATTTAAAAATGACCTTTATACTGGCTGCTTTTAAAACAGACCACTCCATATAATGATAATTCAGGGACTAGTTTTTTACTCTTTCCACAGAATTTACTAATGGTCCACAGAATCATCAGTAAATTTTATCATCTTGAAATGCTCTGGGGAGGGGAAAATTCTGGTATTTAAAAGAAAATACTTCTGTTCTTTTCCTTACCAGCAGCGACCACACATAGTCAAGATTAAGGCTCCAGACCTTCGTGGCAAGAAGGAGGAGCTGCTTAAACAGTGGGAAAACCTGAAGTTGGAGCTGTCCCAGCTGCATGTCCCCAAAGTGACAATCAACAGTCACAGTAGCTTCAAAGCTCTCCAGGATCTCAGTTATTTGCAAATCTATCCCATGTGCTCTCACCGTCATCAACCAGATTCAGAAGAAGAATGTCAGGAAATTCTACAAGGGTAAGAAGTACAAACTCCTGGATCTGCAGCTCAAGAAGTTATGTGCCATGTGACTGTGGCTGAACAATCACAGGGAAAACCTCAAGACCAAGAAGTAGCAGAGGAAGGAGCAGCTGTACCTGCTGCGGGAGTGTGTGGTCAAAGCCTGAGCTTCTGCATCAATAAAACACAAACTGAAGGAAGAGAAGAGAAGGGGAGGGAAGTGGGAAAGTGGGAAATGGGAAGGGGAAGGGGAAGAAGAGGGGAGAGGGAGGGAAAAGAGAAGAATTTTTTTTCCTTTTGGTCAGAAAAAAAGGTTCTTAGAATATTTCAGGGTTATGAACAAATGCTTAAATTATGAGAATAAAAATATAAAATTAAACTTTAAAACTGTATAAAGCTTAAGGGACTTAATTCTTCCATTCATTGGGTATTTGTCATGATGCAAACACTATACTCCTATGGGATAGTTGGGGACAGGAGCAAATCAATCTTTACTACAATATTGTTGAGTTCTTTCAAGTCTTCTTGACTATTCTCTGTTCACAACTCCTTTCTTCCCTCCATCCCTTAACACAAACACTCAAAATCTAGTCTCCACATTTCCCTGCTTGTGTCCCCAAAATACTGACACTGGGAAACTTTGTTACCCATCCTCTTTGCTACCTGGATTCCAGTTGGATTTGACCAGCAGAATGCACAAACAGAGGATCAGAGAAGAGGAGAGACATTGGGGTATGTCTTCCTGATTTTGACCATACATTTGGCTGTCTCTGGAAGTGGCTAGCATCTCTTTTTGATTACCACACCTATTGTGTGGCCCATTTCCACAGCTTCAGTACTTACTGGGTTCCAATAATACTGTTTGCTTTCTTTAACCCTTTACTCCTAAAGGTAACAATGACTTTCTGATCTTGGTGATCTTTGAGCATCTCAAGCTCTTTGTCCATTCCTTTAGCACTGTTCATACCTCTGTAAATGTTTTTTTTTTATTTAAAATCTTTTGAATTTGGAATTTTGAAGTTGGATTCTGTTTTTTGATAAGAACCTGAATGATTCACAGTTGCACTAGAGTATTATCTATATGCTAGTTGCAACATCAGAGATAAAAATATAAGCTTTCTATACTTGTTTGACTTTTTGGTTACTATTTGTCTCAATTACTGGACATAAACTACATGAAATCAAGGCCCATAACTACTGTACTCCTCACTATATACTCAGAAATAATATTGTACCACCTATAGGGGAGTTGATAAATATTAATAAGTTGATAAATATTAATGAAATTAATATTTATATTAATTTAATAAATATTTATTGTAGTTATATATTATGAACACCAATTGACATTGGAAGTACTACAGTGAGGAGACAAAGGACAATGAAGAAGAAAGTCTCATGATGAAAGGATAGAGAGTAATGAGGAAATAGTTGACCAAGTTTAGAGTTACCTTGGATGGAGACAGTATCTCTTTATGAAAGATGATGTTTGAGCAAAACCTAAAACAAGAGACAAATAAACTAGATCAGGTGGAAGATGAACAGCCCCACTAAACCTGCAAGAGGCAGGTACACCAATATGGAAATCATCAACTCATGAAGAAAGACAGCAAGAGAAGAAAAGAAGAAGGAAACTACAAAACAGCTGGTAAACAATAAGAGGGCATCAATAAGTCTTTACCAAATAATTATTTAAATGTAAATGGATTAAATTCTCTTATCAAATGGCATAAAGTGGCTGACTGGATTATAAACAAGACCTAAGTATATGCTTCCTGTAAGAGACTCACTTTAGCTTTAAAGACATACATAAGCTCAAAGCAAAGGGATGGTAGAAGATATTCCATGCAAATGAAAACCAAAATTGGGCAAGTCTAGCCATACTTCAATGAGACAAAATAGACTAAGTCAAAAACTAATGAAAGACAAAGAAAATCAAGTCAGTTCATTAAGAGTATATAACAATTTTAAGTACATATGCACCCAACATCAGAGCAGCTAAGTATATCAAGCAAATATTAACAGATCTGAAGAGTAAAATAGACAATAATTCAATAACAGCAGGGAACTTGAAAACCCCACTTTAAATAATGTCTTAGACTAAATGAACCAAAGATACATAAAGAGCACATTCTACTCTACAGCACCAAAACACACACTCTTCTCAAGCACACGTGGAACGCTGTCCAGGATTATCTCAATTATGCAGAAAAAGCATTTGATAAAATTCAGCATTACTTCATGATAAAAGCTCTCAAAAAATTGGGTATGGAAGGGATGCACTTCAATATAATAAAGGCCATATATGACAAATTCACAGCTAACATCATACCCAATGGTGAAAGGTTGAGATTTTTCCCTTTAAGATCATGAATAAGAGAAAGGTCCCCCATCTTAAAACTCATTGCTATTCGACATCGTACTAGAAGTAGAGCCATTTAGCCAGTAAAAGAAATAAAAGAATCCAAATGAGAAAGGAAGAAGTAAAATTGTCTCTGTCTGCAGATGATGTGATCTTATGTATAGAAAATTCTAAACATTCTACCAAAAAACTATTAGAACCAATAAACAAATTAAATAAAGTTGCAGGATACAAAATTAACATACAAAAGTCAACTGCATTTCTGTATAGTAACAATAATCTATCTGAAAAAGAAATAAAGTCTCATTTACAATAGCATTAAAAGTAATAAAATATTTAGGAATAACAAAGGAGATGAAAGATCTGTACATTAATAGCTATAAGACATTGATGAAAGAAATTGAAGAAGGCACAAATAAATAAATAAATAAATAAATAAAATATCCATGCTATCCAAAGCCATCTACAGAGTCAAAGCAATCCCTATCAAAATTACAATAGCATTTTTCACATAAATAAAAAAATCAATCCTAAAATGTATATAAACTTCAAAAGATCCCAAATAGCCAAAGCAATCCTGAGAAAGAACAAAGCAGAAGGCATCAAATTTTCTGATTTCAAACTTCATTAAAAAGCTATAGTTATCAAAATAGTATGGTACTGGAAAACAAACAACAAGAAAACAGATACATAGACCAATGGAACAATCAAGAGTCTAAAAATAAACTAAATTTAAATAAACTATTTTTAATAATTAAAATTAAAAAGATTTTTAATCTTTTAAAAGGGAAAAAGATTTTTAATCTTTTAAAAGGGAAAAAGATAGTTTCTTCAATAAATGGTGTTGGAAAAGCTGGATGTTCACATGCAAAAGAATGAAACTGGGCCCCTATCTTTCACCACTGAAAAAAATTAACTTGAAATGGAGTAAAGACTTAAATGCAAGACCCAGAGTCATAAAACACCTCAAAGAAAATATAGGAGAAAAACTTCTTGACATTGTTCTTGGCAATAATTTTTTGGATGACACCAAAATGGCAAGCAGCAAAAGCAAAAACCAATAAACAGAACTACATCAAACTAAAGTTTCTTCATAGCAAAAGAAGCAATTAACAAAATGCAAAGACTACCTACAGAATAGGAGAAAATATTTATAAAGCATCTATCTGATGAGGAGTTAATAACCAAAATATATAAGGAACTCATAAAGCTCAATAGTAGGAAAACAATCTGATTAAAACTGGGCAAGGACTTGAATAGTCTTTTTTCTAAAGAAGACATACAAATGGCCAACAGATACATGAACATTTGCTCAACATCACTAATTACCAGGAAAAAGCAAATCAACACTGCAGTGCGGTATCACCGCACACCTGTTAAAATGGCTATCCTCAAAAAGACAAGAGATGAATGTTGATGAGGATATGGGAAAAAGAAAAACTTTGTGCACTATTGCTGGGAATATAAATTGGAACAGTCACTATTAAAAAAAAAAAAAAGTATGATGGAATTTCCTCCAAAACCTAAAAGTAGAACTACCATATAATCCAGCAATTCCACCTCTAGGTGTATATCCTAAAGAAATGAAATCACTATTTCAAAGAGATATCTAGGGATCCATGCTATTGCAGCATTAGTCACAATAAACATACATGAGAACAACATGAGAACAATCCAAGTGTCCATGATGGGATGAACAGATAAAGCAAATGTGGCACACACACACACACACACACACACACACACACACATGCATGCTCATGCGCATGACGGAATAATATTCAGCCATGAGAAAGAAGGAAATTCTACCATTTGCTACAACATGGATGGATCTTGAGGGCATTACAATAAATGAAAGTAAGTTGGACAAAGACAAATACTCCATGTTCTCCTTCTACTATTTAAAAATTCCCTATGCTGCATTTTTCATCTCCATGACCTATTTGTTTTATAACTGGAAGTTTGTATCTCTTAATCCCCTTCACCTGTTTTCCCCACCCCTCCACCCACCTTCCCTTCATGTTCTTTCTCCCTTATATCTGAAATCTTGAAAAGCAGAACTCATAGCAATGGAGAGAGTAGAATGGTGGTTGCCTGGGACTTGGGGACAAGGAAAAAGGAGAGATGTTGGTTAAGTGATTTCTAGTTATAAGATAAATAAGTTCATGGTATCTAAGGTATAGAATGGTAACTACAGTTAACAATACTGTACCAATATCTCAAAGTTGTTAAGACAGTTGATCTTCAGTGTTATCACCAGACACATACACAGATGGCAATGTGAGGTTAACTAACTAAATTAACTAAACCTGGGGCACCTGGGTGGCTCAGTGGGTTAAGCCTCTGCCCTCAGTCAGGTCATGATCTCAGGGTCCTGGGATCGAGTCCCGCATCAGGCTCTCTGCTCAGCAGGGAGCCTGCTTCTCTCTCCCCCTCTGCCGGCCTCTCTGCCTACTTGTGATCGCTCTCTCTGTCAAATAAATAAATAAAATATTTAATTAACTAATTAATTAACTAAACTTATTGTGGTAATTAATACACTTAATGTGTATATATGTGTATCAAGTTGTGTTAATCACCTTAAACTCATATATGTTACATGTCAATTATGCCTTGATAGATCTGGAAAAAATACACTTAACGCTCAAAAGTCACCCATTTATCTTACAGAAAACAATAGATGTGATGGGTTCCGAAGGGAACAAAGGAATACAGACACACACACGTGCGCGCGTGCACAAACACACATACACACACACACATATACACATAAACAAAAACCTTGCAATAAGCAAGATACTGTGCCAAGCATTGAGTATAAGATGAAAAATTCAAGAAATTCTTGGTTATTAGTATGGACAACCATTAGTATAAAAAGGTAAAGTCAGATGTATATTATCAAATACCCAATGTGTGACAGAGACAGTGTGTGCTAAAAATCTGAAGGAGGCAAGAAAATTGGAGAAATATTTGAGGCAGAGGTGGAACACAAGCTTGGCATTAGATAGATATCTATATCTATATCTATTTATCTATATCTATATCTGAAAGAAGGATGCCATCACAGAAGTAAAAACTCCAGCAAAGACCTAGAAGCTGAAATCCTGGTTTTGTTGCTGTAAAAAGATAGGGAAGGGAAATGGAAGAGCAAGTAGACAAAGAGAGGAAAGTCACATGATATCAATTTAATTATATATAATCCTTCTTGAAGTGGAATGTGGAGGAATTACTTTGTGGCAGGATTGGCAAATCTGCATTGACTTTTTAATTCCAGTCATAATTGTTCCAGCTCATTTTTTAAAAAGATATTATTTATTTATTTGACAGACAGAGATCACAAGTAGGCAAAGAGGCAGGCAGAGAGAGAGGAGGAAGCAGGCTCCTTGCTGAACAGAGAGCCTGATGTGAGGTTCGATTCCAGGACCCTGAGATCGAGCCTGATGTGGGGCTCAATCACAGGACCCTGAGATCATGACCTGAGCTGAAGGCAGAGGCTTTAACCCACTGAGCCACCCAGGCACCCCAGTTCTAGCTCATTTTGGCAGATGGCAAGTACATCTCACCATCTAGAGTACCAAAAGGAAGGAGATCGAGGATGAAACCAAAACAATCCCTAGGAGAGTATATAAGATAAAAAGAAGGAAATCAAAGGGAAGGAACAAGCTTGAACATCAGATACAAAGGCAAGAAGGCTAAGATCTAGGCTGTATTGGATGCTGTGGTGTGTTGTCCAGATCCCCCTTCAGGACCAGCTCACACATTTCCCATGTTCAGGAGTGTTTACTGCTCACTGCACATAGCCAAATCCCTCTCCTGGAATTACCATTTCCCTTTCTTCCTTTCTTCCTTTCTTCCTTTCTTTCTTTCTTTCTTTCTTTCTTTCTTTCTTTCTTTCTTTCTTTCTTTCTTTCTTTCGATTTTATTTATTTATTTGACAGAGAGAAAGTAAGAGAGCACAAGCAGGTAGAACAGCAGAGGGAGTGGGAGAAGCAGGCTTCCCACTGAGCAGGGAACCTGATGTGGGCCTCGATTCCAGGACCCTGGGATCATGACCTGAGCCAAAGGCAGATGCTTAACCAACTGAGCCACTCAGGTGCCCCTGGAATTGCCATTTCAAAAGGCTGCCACTGCAGTCATGGCAGGATCCACTTGCAGGGGTTAGTCTACAACCAGTGACTAGTCAAGCATGGTGCGAAGTCCCAGGTCCCTTTCTTTGATTCAGGAGAACTCTGAAGGCCAATTCTAACTTCAGACCTCCCCATAGAAACTACTGAGGCTGCTATTCAACCCTTCTCTCTGTCAAATTCTGCTTCTTTCTCTCCTTTATAAGTGTTGCTCTGAAGAGCTCTCTGCTTTGAAGAACATGCATTATATACTTCTAGGTATTGGCTTGCCCTAAGAGGCCACACAGAGATGTTCCATACATCACACTTCTTGAGAGGAAATGATAAAATCATGGGCTGACTGGGTCGGCAAATGCTCTTAATACCTATTCTTGATCTTCAGAGACTTCACATGGAAAGATTGACATGAAATTATAGAACTTGTTGCACAACTTATTATACATAGGGAATAACTGATCATTCTAAAGTTTCCTAGTCTTTCAGAGTGGAAAAAAAAAAAATCACCCTAGTGGTAACTCATGTTTTCATTTTGTTGTTTAGCACTAGTACCTAAAGAAAAGTCAAATGTGATTGTTCATTTATCCTTTGAATGCTTTGCAGTTCTCATTGTTTTGATGCCTGCTTCTTTTTTGACTTGGTGATACTAACAATATGATTGTTTTGGGTGGGAAGGTACTAATGAAATAAACTCTTATATCTAAAAATGTTTAAATGTTAGAGCTAAAAAGAACCTTTAAAATAATAAAAACTGGAATAGTTCTAGTAAAATAGTTATGATACAACTGTCACAATGTTTTTTCTAGCTTAGACATCATTCATTTTATGAGAACATCTGTCTCCAGAATAAATTCTTCTCAGGTAATTTTGGGATCTTTTCAGAAATAGCTCACGTGTGTTTTGTGAAAAACCTTTTCTTGGCTTTCACAGTATTAGACATTTACTTCTATTGTCCTATCTCATCTTGGAACCCAAAGTGGAAGCTTTGAAGCATTGCTTGTGCTACCACTATAGATGCCCTCCAAAGACAATACTGCTTATGCTGCTGTTTATTAAAAGGGATTCCACTTCTGACTCCACCTGTGATAGCTGTCTAGAGTCTTCCAGAGAACCCAATATCTGCACGCAGAGTAGCAGATGAAAGCTGCTTGCCCAATGCCAACCCACTACTGTAGAGTCCATATTTTTTAAGATCTTGTCCCCTCATTCTAGAGCTCAAAAAGTAGTCTAATGACTCACTCCCTATGTTTGGATAAGTTAAAAAAAATCTCTCAAAGGCTCAGTTTCCTCATGTGTAGAATGGACTAAATAGTTGTGAACATTAAGTGATATGTTGTGCTGTTTCCCAAAACCTTTATTTAGTAAGTCACTAAAACAACACAAAAACATGGGAGAAGAGAGAGAAACAAAGCCTATCCAAGTACACTACTGCCTTAATTTCATGAGTGAAATTACATTTTAACACCAAACACATAGATTATAGAACGGGCAATTTTACACAACCCTCTTTCTGTCATACGTTTATATACCTATCTTTATATAGTCATGCATATACGCCCTTGGATGTGGTATTTTTTGGAACATGTTCTGGTCTTTCTCATTGAGAGGATCTTCATAAATCTCATGTCCCCTTCTTAAAATGGTGTTTTGACTTTGCCAAGACGTGTGAGTTTCTATAGCTCCTGAGACATCCTGAATTTGAGGTAATATATTTCCCAAACTAACCTTAAACAACTCTACTTCATTTTTTTTTATTTAAAGATTTACTTATTTATTTATTTGACAGACAAAGACACACAGAGAAAGGGAACACAAGCAGGAGGAATGGGAGAGGGAGAAGCACTGAGCAGGAAGCCCGACGTGGGCTTCAATTTCAGAACCCTGGGATCACGACCTGAGCTGAAGGCAGATGCCCAGCAACTGAGCCACCCAGGTGACCACAACTCTAGTTTATCTTAACCAGCCTCAGACCTTCCAAGATTGGGGACTAAACTTAAACCAGAAGTTGACAGCCAGAATGAGTACCTGAATATGCCGACTACCCTAAACTCTAAGATCAAATCATTGTTTTAGATTCTGTATGTGGTAACTAATTTCATCATTTGTCTTACCACAGTAACAGTGATGTAAGACTCTACATAACAGAATGAAAGAAAGACCATTTAAGAGCTAGATAGATAAAGAAGCTTAATTGTATTTAGGGCACAAATCATAGGTGTGGTCTAGATATTGATAATGCATCAATTTATTTTCTAATAAATAAAAATGCTTTGAGGTGATGGTTAGAGTTCTTTTCATCTTGAGAGCATTTTATGAACATTGACTAATTTATCATTATTTACAAGCCAATTAATTTTCACTACCCTGAGGTAGGAATTGTAATTATGCCAGACTGGCAGATGGGAAAAAAGAAATTGGGGAGAGAATCAAAAAAGAATTATGAGTTTAATAGTCCTGAATTAGATGGATATTTACTGTTCAATTTAAATGCCATAAAATAGAATGTGCAGTGGATATTTTGGTAAGACACTTTTACTAAATACTTTTAGGTCATTCATGTACTTACTCTTAACCTCACTTCCTCCCTCCCTCACGCATTTATTTACTGAATTCATCCATTTAACAAATGTTTATTGATGTAAGTACTAAAAATACAAACTTAAGTAAGATATATTAGCTGTTCTTAAGAAGTTTGTGGTACCCTAAAAGAAACAAACATGTAAGCAGATAATGGTGAAGTGGTGTACTGGGACACCAGGTAAGTTACCAACTTGAACCAGGGAATTGAAGAGAGTTAAAGTTTCTCAAATAAGATCTTGCTTCCATGGGATCTTAGAAGATGATATTTATTATTCAGGCATGCTGGCAGAGGGTAACGAAGACAGAAGGAACACTATGTTCGAAATCCCAGATGTATGAAAGAGCATAGGACTTGAAGGGAAAACCAGTAATTCTTAAAGGTCATAATATAGGTATAGGTTGAAAGTATGGGGAGGGCACCTGGGTGGCTCAGTGGGTTAAAGCCTCTGCCTTTGACTCAGGTCATGATCCCAGGGTCCTGGGATCAAGTCCCGTATCGGGGTCTCTGCTCTGTGGGGAGCCTGCTTCCTCCTCTCTCTCTGCCTGCCTCTCTGCCTACCTGTGATCTCTGTCTGTCAAATAAATAAATAAAATCTTTAAAAAAAAAGAAATTTTGCCATTTGCAACAATGTAGCTGGAGCTAGAGAGTATTATGTTAATTTCGATCTAAAGTAGCTGAGAGGGTTTAGAAAGAAAAGAACTTTGAGGGATATTTGGGGAAAGGGCTAGGGATTGACTTAAGGTGAGGGGATGAAGAGAGGAGAGTTTAAGATTACATCTAAATTGTTTAAACACAGTTCTGAGTGGTTCTGGAACCACAGAGTTGTAGTCTGGAAGGAGAGAACATCTCTGTTTACACATGGAGCTTCAGAAGTATGTGCTTAGAGGAAAGATGTTCAAACCTTAGGTATGCATATGGTCTCTGTGGAGCAGAATTGGTGACTACAATGTGCTATAATTCCAAGTGAATAATGAGACAGATAATGCCATTTTATTTGTTGGATTGTAGAAAGGAGAGACCATAGGGAGAACAGTTAGTTGGCTATTAAGATTATCAGTGAAGTAATGACTATAATCATTGTAATAAGCCATAGGAAGGGAGTCAAATGTTAGAACTATTTCAAAAGAAGACAGGATTTTATGACCAGTTAGAGATGGCTGGTTAAGGAAATAAAATATAAAATTAACATTTCAGGGCAAATATTAAGAAGTTGGAGGTGATGATGAACTAGAATATTTGGTAAGGAGAATGAGTTAAGGGGTGAGTGAGCAGCAGAGTTTACTTTTGGAGATAATGATATTGGGATATTCGTGGGATATTTAAGGGGATGAGGGATCAATAGGTACTTGACACGCCTGAACAAGATCTCCAGAGAAAGATTTATGTAGATTCAGCTGCCTCAACCCACAATAGTGATACTACTTCAGGATGAGAAAGTGGAATTACTACCAGTTACTGTATGATGACCAGTTAGTTTACCAGAGTACACTGCTGTGTACAACATTGGGAAAGTTGCTTCATTTTGATCTCCTGCCAGTGGTCAAAAGAAGAATAGCACAGATTATTAATCAAGAACATGTGTGTAGGATAGTCCAAATGGCAGAGGAATACAAGACCTTAGTTTTGTCTGGTCTCAGTAATTCAGCCAAGGAGCTATCAAATCATTCTGAACACCTGAAAACTCAACTGAACAGCTAAGAAAAGAATTGCCACAATTCTACAGATAGAAAAGAGAACACTTTCTGCAATTAGGAGGTGCACAGAAGTGAATCCAAGTGACATATGGGAAGATAAACCATGGAGGTTGGGAGCCTCCATAAGCCATCACCAGAAAGTTTTAGAGCACTGGAGAACAAAATTGGAACTCCCAGAAGTCTTCTCCAGCGAGGGTCATCCCTGCCTGAAAGCTACTCAGGTGGCAAAGCAGAAAAAAATCTTAGGTGGGAGAGTATGGTTTCAGGATTCCTGGGTTCACAGAAATAATAGGGAGTGCCTGAGTGAGGCAACGTTCCCAAGCATTGGAGTGGGGAAGCTGGCTAAAATCAGTGAGCCCAGGAGTGGACTCTCAGTTTGGTGTTGCCATCAACCATGAATCACAGCATGGTCTGGTGACTGATCTCTAAGCAGGGGCCCAGTGAGTTGCAGAACCAGCAAGATTTCCCTTACTCCCCTGGGACAAATGGCACAGGAGCATGCCAGAGGAGTCTGTAGGGTTTGGAGACTCAAAAGAAGGTCATGTGCCTGAGATAGAAATGCTTGGTCACAGGCTGGGTGAGCATGGAGTACAGTTGGACATCAGGGAAATAAGATTGATTGATTGCTTTTCACTGAGGGTGCTCTGAGGAGTGACACCACAGGCTTTTGCCACAAGGGGTGGAGACTTGGAGGCTGCCATTTTCATTCTCATCCTCTGAAGCAGCATGGAAAGCCTTCAGGGAACAAATAGAGCACATAGAGCAACCCAGAGCAACCCAGTCACTTAGCCTGGCCCCCTGGCAAGGGCAGTGCAATTCCACCTGGGACAAGACACCTGAGAACTAGTGCAACAGGCCCCTCTTCCCAGAAGATCAGCAAGAACATCTGTCTAAGACCAAGTTTACATATCACTCAGAACTGCAAAACTCCAGCGGCGGTGGGGGGGAATAGTATGCAGAATTTATGTTTTTTCCCCAAAAATTCTTTAGCCCTACAATTTTAATTTTTTCCTCTTTCCTTTTTCAACCAATTTATTTTATCAACTTTTAAAAAAATCTTTTTAGAATTTTCATCTTTACACTTACATTATATCCTTTCATTGTGTCCAATTTTATTTATATACATATGTATATATATGTTTTTCTTTCTTTACAATTTTGGAATGCAGTTTCCTCTAACAAGCTAACCAAAATACACCCAGAATCTAGTGTATTTCTCTGTTCTCCTCATTTGTCTGATCATATCCTCTCCCTCCTCCTCCTCTTTCTTCTTCTTCTTCTTCTTCTTCTTCTTCTTCTTCTTCTTCTTCTTCTTCTTTCTTCTCCTCCTCCTCCTCCTCCTCCTTCTCCTCTTCTTCTTCCTCTTCTCCTTCTTCTTTTTGGTTAAAGTCTTTTTAAATTTTCATCTTTACAGTCACAGTCTATCATTTCAATATATTTTATTTTATTTTATTTATGTATGTATATATCAGTTTCTCTTTTTTTTTACACTGTTGGGAAGTCGTTTTTCTAAAAAACAGACCAAAATACACTGAGGATAAAGTGTATTGCTCTGTTCTGTTCATCAATCTGTTTATATTCCTTGTTTTTTTTTTTGTATTTTACATTCTATCCTTTCATTCTATTTAATTTCATTCTTGTACATATATAAGTTTTTCTTTCTTTATAATTTTGGGATCTAGTTTTCAAATAAACAAAAATACACACAGGATCCAGTGTATTGTTCTGTTCACCTGTCTGATTATATTCTCTCACTCTCTTTTTAAATTTTGGTGTTGTTGTCATTGTTATTGTTTCAGGTCTCTTCTGATTTCCTTGGTGTATATTTCTCTGGGGTTGTTGTTTCATTTTAGAATTTTGTTCTCTCATTCATCTATGATTCTTTTGACTGACAAGACTGAAGAACTCACCTCAAAAAAGAGAACAAGAGTGGCGCCTGGTGGCTCAGTGAATTAAAGCCTCTGCCTTTGGCTCAGGTCATCATCCCAGGGTCCTGGGATCGAGCTCTGCATCAGGCTCTCTGCTCAGCAGGGAACCTGCTCCCTCCTCTCTTTCTGCCTGCCTCTCTGCCTACTTGTGATCTCTCTCTGTCAAATAAATAAATAAATAAATCTTAAAAAAAAAAGAGAGAGAACAAGAGGCAGTACTGACTGCCAGGAACATAATCAGTATGGATGTAAGTAAAATGTCAGAACTAGAGTTCAGAATAATGATTATAAAGATACTAGCTGAGTTTGAAAAAGCATAGAAGACACTAGAGAATCACTTTTTAGAGAAATAAAAGAACTAAAATCTATTCAAGTAGAAATCAAAAAGGCTATTAATGAGGTGCAATAAAAAATGGATGCTATGACTCTTAGGACAAATGAGGCAGAAAAGAAATTAGTGATATAGGAGACAAAATGTTGGAGACTGAGGTAGAGAAAAAGAGAGATAATGAACTACTGGATCACAATGGGAGAATCTGAGAGACAAGTGATACCATAAAGCAAAGCAATATTAGAATAATTGGGATCCCAGAAGAAGAGAAAATGGGGGGGGGGTTAAGGTAGATTGGAGGAAATTATAGCAGAGAACGACCCTAACCTGGGAAAGAAACAGGCATTCAAGTCCAGGAGGCACAGAGACTACCCCCACCCCTTAAAAATCAATAAAAATAGGTCAACACCCTGACATACAATAGTGAAGCTTGCAAATCTCAGAGATAAAGAGAAAATTCTGAAAATGGCTAGGGACAAGTGGTCCATAACTTACAAGGGTAGAAACATTAGACTGGCAGAAGTCCTAGTCACAGAGACCTAACAGGCCAGAAAGGACTGGCATGATATATTCAGAGCACTAAATGAGAAAAATATGCAGCCAAGAATATTTTATCCAGCAAGACTGTCATTCAGAGTGAAGGAGAGATAAAGAGCTTCCAGGACAAACAGAAACTAAAAGAATTTGTGATCACTAAACCAGCCCTACCAGAAATATTAAAGGGGATTCTTTAAGCAAAGGGAAAGCCCAAAAGTGACATAGACCAGAAAGGAATGGAGACAATATGCAGAAACACTGACTATACAGGTAATACAATGGCACTAAATTCATACCTTTCAATAGTTTCTGAACATAAATGGGCTAAATGCCCCAATCAAAAGACACAAGGTATCAGATTGGATTAAAAAAACAAGACCCATTGATATATTGTCTCCAAGAGATTCATTTTAGACCCAAAGATGCCTCCAGATTTAAAGTGAGGGGGTGGAAAACCATTTATTGTGCTAATTAACATAAAAAAAAGCTGGGTGGAAATCTCTATATCAGACAAATTAGACTTTAAACAAAAGACTGTAGTAAGAGCTCAAGAAGGACACTTTATCACTAATCCAACAAGAATATCTAGTAATTATGAATATTTATGTCCCTAACATGGGAGAAGCCAGTTATATAATCCAACTAGTAGCACATGGATGATAATACACTAATAGTAGGGGACTTTAACACCCCAGTCACAGCAAGGACAGATCATTTAAGCAGAAGATTGACAATGAAACAAAGGCTTTGAATGACACACTGCACCAGATGGACTTCACAGATATATTAAGAGCATTCCATTCTAAAACAAAACAATATACATTCTTCTTGAGTGCACATGGAACATTCTCCAGAATAGATCACATCCTTGGTCACAAATCAGATCTCAACCAGTAACAAAGACTGGGATCATTCCCTGCATATTTTCAGACCACAGTGCTTTGAAACTAGAACTCAATCACAAGAGGGAAGTTGAAAAGAACTCAAATAGATGGAGGCTAAAGAGCATCCTACTAAAGAATGAATGGGTCAACCAGGAAATTAAGTAAGAATTTTTAAAACTCATGGAAACAAATGAAAATGAAAACACAAGTGCTCAAAAATCTTTGGGATATGGTGAAGGTGGTCCTAAGAGGGAAGTATATAGCAATACAAACCTTTCTCAAGAAACAAGAAAGGTAGGGGTGCCTGGGTGGCTCAGTTGGTTAAACAACTGCCTTTGGCTCAGGTTATGATCCCAGGGTCCTGAGATTGAGCCCGTGTCAGGCTCCTTACTCAGCAGACAGCCACTTCTCCCTTTCCCTCTACCTGCTACTCTGCCTGTTTGTGCTCTCTCTCTCTGTTAAATAAATAAATATTTAAAAAAAAAAAAAAAGAAACAAGAAAGGTCTCAAATACACAACCTAACATTACACTTGCAGGAGCTGGAGAAAGCATAGCAAACAAGGCCTGAACTCAGCAGGATAGAGAAATAATAAAGATCAGAGCAGAAATCAGTGAAATAGAAGCCAAAAGAACGGTAGAATAGATCAATGAAACTAGGAGCTGGTTCTTTGAAAGAGTTAATAAGATTGATAAACCCCTGGCTAGACTTATCAAAAAAAGAAAGGACCCAAATAAATAAAATCATGAATGTAAGAGTAGTGATCATAAGAAATATTGAAGAAATATGAACAATTATAAGAACATATCATGAGCTAACAATTGCCAACAAAATAGGCATTCCTAGAGACCTAAGGACTATCAAAACTGAACCAGGAAGAAATAGAAAATGTGAACAGACCCATACCTAGCAAGGAAATTGGAACAGTAATCAAAAATCTCCCAACAAATAAGAGTCCAAGAGATGGATGACTTCCCAGGAGAATTCTACCAAACATTTAAAGAAGAATTAATACCTATTCTTCTTAAGTTGTTTCAAAAAAAATAGAAATGGAAGGAAAACTTTCAAACTCTTTCTATGAGGCCAGCATTACCATGATCCCAAAGCAAGACAAAGACCCCATCAAAAAGGAGAATTACAAACCAATATCCCTGATGAACATGGATGCAAAAATTCTCACCCAGATACTAGTCAATAAGATCCAACAGTACATTAAAAGGATTAGTCACCATGACCAAGTGAGATTTATTCCTGGGCTGCAGGGGTGGTTCCACATCCACAAATCAATCAGTGTGATAGACTACGTAAATAAAAGAAAGGACAAGATCCTCTCAATAGTTGCAGAAAAAGCATTTGACAAAGAACAGCACCCTTTCTCACTTAAAACTCTTCAGTATAGGGACAGAAGGAGCATACTTCAATATCATAAAAACCATTTACAAAAGGCCCACAGTGAATATCATTCTTAATGGGGAAAAACTGAGAGCTTTTCCTCTAAGGTCAGGAACATGGCAGGGCTGTCCACTATAACTACTGCTATTCAACATAGTACTAGAAGTCCTAGTCTCAGCAATCAGACAACAAAAAGAAATAGAAGGCATCCAAATTGGCAAAGAAAAAGTAAAACTTTCACTCTTCATAGATGACATGATACTTTACGTGGAAAACCCAAAAGACTCCACCCCAAAATTACTAGCACTCATTCGGGAATTCAGCAAAGTGACCAGATATAAAATCAATGCACAGAAATCAGTTGCATTTTTATACACTTACAATAAGACAGAAGAAAGAGAAATTAAGGATATGATCCCATTTACAATTGCACCAAAAACCACAAGATACCTAGGAATAAACCTAACCAAGGAGGCACTCAGAAAACTATAGAAAACTCATGAAAGAAATTAAGGAAGACCACGAAGTAATGGAAAAATTCTCATGTTCATGGATTGAAAGAACAAATATTGTTAAAGTGTCTAGGTCACCTCAAGTAATCTATACATTCAATGCAATCTCTATCAAAATACCATCTTTTTTTTTTTTTTTTTAACAGCCAGAACAAGTAATCTTAAAATTTGTATGGAGCCATAAAAAACCCCAAATAGCACAGGAATGTTGAAAAAGAAAACCAAAGCAGGGGCCATCAGAATTCTGTGCTTCAAGCTCTATTACAGGAGAGTAACCATCAAGACAACAAGGTATTGGCACAAAAACAGACACATAGATCTATGGAACAGAATAGAGAGCCCAGAAATGGACCTTCAGTTCTATGGTCAACTAATCTTTGACAAAGCAGGAAATAATATCCAATGGAAATGAAACATTCTCTTCAGCAAACAGTGTTTGGAAAATTGAACAGCGACATACAGAAGAATGAAACTGGACCATTTTCTTACCCCACACACAAAAATAGACTCAAAATGGATGAAAGACCTCAATGTGAGACAGAAATAGAGAACACAGGCAGCAGCCTTTTCAAACTAAGCTACAGCAACTTCTTGCTAGACATGTCTCCAAAGGCAAGGGAAACAAAGGCAAAAATGAACTCTAGGGACTTAATCAAGATAAAAAGTTTTTGCACAGCAAAGGAAAGAGTGGACAAGACCAAAAGATAACAAAGACAACCAACAGAATGGGAGAATGTATTTGCAAATGACCTACCAGATAAAGGGCTAGTATCCAAAATCTATAAAGAACTTATCAAACTTAACACACAAGAACAAATAATCCAATCAAGAAATGGGCAGAAGACATGAACAGACATTTCTCCAAAGAAAACAAATGGCAAGCAGACACATGAAAAAATGCTCAACATCAGTTGGTATTAGGGAAATACAAGTCAAAACCACAATGAGATACCACCTCACACCAATCAGAATGGCTAAAATTTACTACTTGGGAAACAACAGATTTGGCAAGTAGGTGGAGAAAGGGGAAACCTCTTACACCATTGGTGGGAATGCAGCCACTCTGGAAAACTTATGGAGTTTCCTCAAAAAGTTGAAATTAGAGCTACCTTATATCCCCGCAATCACTCCACTAGGTATTTATACCCAAAGATATAAATGTTGTGATCCAAAGGGGCATGTGCACCCCATTGTTTATACCAGCAGTGTCCACAATAGCCAAACTATAGAAAAAGCCTAGCTATCCACTGACAGATGAATGAATAAAGAAGATATGGTCAGCTATCATAAAAAATGTAATCTTGCCATTTTCAATGACATGGATGGAACTAGAGGGTGCTTTGCTAAGCAAAATAAGTCAATCAGAGAAAGACAATTATCATATGATCTTGGTGATATGAGGAATTTAAGAAACAAAACAGAGGATCATAGGGGAAGAGAGGAAAATATAAAGCAATACAAAATCAGAGAAGGAGACAAATCATAAGAGACTCTTAAACATAGGAAACAAACTGAGGATTGCTGAAGGGAGGGGGGGTCGGGGAATGGGATAACTGGGTCCCGGACATTAAGGAAGGCACAGGATACAATAAACACTGGGTATTATACAAGAGTGATGAATCACTGAACTCTACTTCTGGAAGTAAAATATATCATATTTTAATTCATTGAATTTTTAAAATAACTTGAATTTTGGAAAGGTATGAGAAAATTAGAGAGGGTCTGTGAAGAAGAAACAAACAAGTACAGGGATATGAAATCAGAAAAAAATGGAATATGTGTATAATATTTTTAGGGGTGAATCATTTTTTCTTTTTATACAGGCAATCTCTTAACTCAAGCTTTTTGCTTTTCTTTTGTATTCTATTATTAGCAGTAAGTGAGTAACTGTCTTTAAAAAGATCTGTGGGTTTAGATGAATTTCTTCAAGCCAATAGTTATCCTCAAACCTATAGGGATAAACCTCAAATGATTTCTTGTTTCAAATAAAAGAAAGGGTTGAGATGTTTATCAAGGAACAGGTCTTTTAGAGTGGACTTACATAAGAATATAAATACAATTTTACCCACTTCTAAGTTCTTTTTTTAAAAATCATATTCACCCAAATGTCAAGTTAAAACATCTATCCTATACAGATTGGAAATGATAAAGGAATGCTGCCAGGATCTCATTACTGATTAAGAGACTTAAGACAAACAGTTATAGGAAAGTGTATTTCATTGTTGCCTTGTGGGTTGTTTCCCTCTGTGCCCCAAAAAAGGATGTTTACTCCATACCCATGTCCGTGAAATATTTACAGTGCAAAAACACTTTGTACTTTGAGTTTGCTGGTGATAAAATCTTCTCCAGTGAATTCCAATTATTCTTTTCCAGGCTATTTTGAAAGAAATGTAAATCTGTTTCATAGTCTCCATGCTGCAAAAGTGGTTTCTACCAATTTATTTCAATCCAAATTAGGGCTTTTTGACCTGGCTGTGCCTGGTACTATAACTTTAGTTATTTCAGACAACCAAGAGGCATGACTGCTGGCACTTTGATCAGCCGATTAAAACAAATTACTGTGGATTTTAAAACTTAATTGTTTTCTCTCTGAAGAATCTCTCTGAATAAGCCATGAAAAGACTTTCTAAAAACATTTATCAGTTGAGCAAGAGCTACATGTATGTCCTCTGATGACATCTTTACCCAACAACTACAATGGGAAAGCTATTTACTGACAAAAATCTAGAGTTTACTATCTATACTCATGGGATTATAACCAGATCATATTCCTTTTTGTGTACTAGAATAACATTGATGGGATTAGCCCATAAATGAATCTGCACTGCTTCATATTTAAAGACTTGACTTAAACTTCTTCAAATTTCATTTTGCTACTTATGTATGTGAGTACGAACTCCTAAATTGGTAAAAACGCAGTAATGATAAAAAATTTTTGTAGATTTCATATTATAGTGTGAACCACTTTCACATACCAGATCTCATTTGTATATTAAATGGTGTACAGTGGTACAAATGCTACACTAGTGAATTTATGTTCCAGATATTTCCCACATGCTTCACTACAATCCTCCTCATGGACTGATTACAAATGTGCACTCTAGCATTAATCATTAGGCCATTAATCTTAATAACTTTAATGTGTTGTCACTGCATGTCAAGTAGATTAAAAATGGTGAAGACCACTTAATACAAAATAGCAACCTACTAATCATGTCTTATGGCCTCTGTCTCACTTAATCTTACAGTCATGAATTCATATTGGAGGTTCTCAGTATTTGAAAGAGAAGAAAATAATGGGTTACCCACTTGTAATTATATGGACCATGATCAATTTTGATCAAACTTTGGGGGCACCTGGCTGGCTCAGTGGGTTAAGCCTCTGCCTTTGGCACAGGTCATGATCTCAGGGTCCTGGGATGGAGCCCCACATTGGGTTCAGCGCTCAGCAGGGAGCTTGCTTCTCCCTCTCTCTCTGTCTGCCTCTTTGCCTACTCGTGATCTCTCTCTCTGTGTCAAATAAATAAGTAGTCTTTAAAAAAAAAAAGGATCATACTTCGTGTATTAACTAAATATAAGGAATAAAATTTACTGGAAATTACATGTAGATATCTCTTGATTAGAAGATGCTGTCATAGAAAGTTGTTACAATATTCCTGGACACAGATGATAACAAAGCAATGTACTAAGTATGATGGAAAATATAAAGTAGAGCAAGCAGCTTTGATATTTTGAGGTATTTATTCTGTGTCCTATGTAAACTTAAAATTTAGTGATAAAATTTTAGTGATAAATTTAGGGATAACTTAGTGATAAATTGTATCTTGGGCTCCATGGGTGATCCTTGAGGATCTGTAAAATCCCTAAAATTGTGTATAAAATTTTGTATACAGAAGTATTTTTCTCAAATGAGGACTCTTTTTCAAAAAGTTCTTAATTATTTTTATTTTAGAGAGAGAGGGAAAAAAAACAAGCATGAGTTGGGGGAAGGTGCAAAAGCAAAGCACAAAGTAGAGGTGCAGAGGAAGAGGGAGAAGCAGACTCCCTGTTGAGCAGGGAGCCCAAAGCAGGGCTTGATCCCAGGACCCCAAGATCATGACTTGCTTAACTGACTGAGTAACCCAGGTGACCCTCTCAGATGAGTACTCTTAACCTCCAAGGAGTTAAGGGGTTGTGATCTACTGAACTAGGTATGTAATTTCCTTCATAAAATCGAGGAAATTACTCCTTTGTACCCGTAATGAATATATAAAGTGATTTAAATGCCAAATACCAATATTTTTGTTGAATAATACTTCTGTCAAAGTAAGATAATTCCCCGACTCAACTTTCTTCCAAGTTTTATCAGTTGTGTGCTTCTTGTTCTGGCTTCAGCATTCACTGTAATTGTTTCACAAATCTCTTTTATCTGTTTCCATACAAAGTATATGGTATACTAATTCATGTCATTGATTTGATTCACTATTAGTTTCAACATGCCATTTAAAAAAAAATCTAAAGATCTCTACCCTTTTTAAATTAGCACAAAGAGTAGGCTTTATTTTCAGAATCATTTTAAGGGGATCACTTCACAGGAATTCATGAACATAGGGTGATGGTAGAGAACAGAAAAAAACCCTGCATTGAGATACGTTGAGCAAGCAGGTAAGTTTGCTCATTAGCTAAGTAATTTGATTCTACATAGCAATCTTACATCATATATTACTCAGTTTTTTACCTTAGAATAATTGCATCTCCTATGAGTCATAATTCTGAGTACCACTCACAATATTTAAAATTATAAAGTTAAATACAGGAAGACTATGGTCCCCTATTGTTTAAAGATAATGATATGATTATAATAAATGACTAAGAAAGAAACAACAACCAAATGACAGTTGTCAGTAAAACAATAATAATTTATTTTCACTTTAAAATTAGCTCTGATGGAAATTCCAAGGTGGAATTTAAAAGAAAAAAGTTTTCAGTGATGGTAACCTTGTTGTAATTAATATATAAACACTCCCTACATTTTCCTTTGTAGAAAAATATTCATTTGTATATGGAAATGTGATGTTTGCTGAAAAGAAGATTATCCTAAAAAAGTTATGAAGAAGCTTCACAGCATTTTGGATGTTTGGAAATGATTTCCTCTGGTTAAATGAGGATGGCATACACAAGGAGATACCATTCGATCTGAACTTTGAAAATTGCCAGGATAGGGACTGTAGAGAAGAGCAGCGAATGTATTTCTAGAGTCAGAAACAGAGTAAGTACACACCCAGAGGAAGGGAAATGCCAGGCACTTCAACATGACAAGTTCAATTTGGGGCTCTTTCTATAAGAAAGAAAGAAACAATAATTGTGGAAAATGAGGTTGAGATCAGGTTGTAAAGAGTCTTTTTCCAAATCTTCTTGGGCATTTTGTACCCACTCAAGTTAAGATTTTTTTTTCTTGACCCCTACTAACACTTCATATCTGTATTATTCATAGACATTTATTATTTATGGTGTTCTGTCATCTGTTATCTTTCCCCATATATTTGTCATTTCTTCAACTAGATCATTGTTTTTTGTTCGTTTGTTTTAAAGGAAGAGCCCTTTTATCTTTGTTTGAATGCTATACAGCACCTAGCTAAGTGTTTGGCATATTTTGTTAACCAAGCAAATGTACGTGGATAGAAAACTGCCTTGTGCTTTTGAAAATTTCTTAATTTCATAGAATCAAACTACATAGCACAATCTCTGCCTTATCCTCTCCAAATCATATGCAGGAACAAGTAAGATATTACACAGTATAAGAGAAAGATTACTGACTTAGATTTATATTCAGGGTTCTAATTTTAGTTATATTGCTGGCTTTCATTTGAACTTGGGCTTATTAGATTCTCCTCTGCTTTCTCATTTGTAAATTTGGGTTATTGTTACCTGTCTCTTATTTCAAAAGAGTGTTCTCCCAGTTAGGGCTGGCCAATAATGAAAAAGGTAGAGTACTTTTAATAAGAGATGAATGACCATATGCCTGGCAACTGAGAGGGTACAGGAAGGACTGCCCTGTATAAGAGCTTGACTCTGAAGTCACAGCAAACATAGAGATTTCATAATTTTATTATGTTGAGTGATAAACAGCAAAAGTTCAGCGAAGAGTGACAGTAGCTGCAAATCAAAGACTGATCTTTAATCCAGTACCATGAAGAAAGAACATTTGAGCACGCTCTGGTCTGCTAAGCCAGGCTGGCATGAGGACAATGGTCATAAAGATACAGTCCAAGGAACATTAATGATTAACCTCTTTGGATGGCAATTTCTTCACTTGCAACATAAAAGAGGAGGAGTGGCAACCTTCAAAGACCCTTCTAGTTCTAAGTTTGTTTCTAGAAATCTTCCGCACCTAACTCATTTCTGCTGGAGACATGGGGGAGAGTCTAATTTTGCCCTTTATTGGTAGAATGGCTAAACTCAGCTTGCTCTGCCTGGTAAGAGGAGGTTGTTTAAATTCCTGGAATTTAACAAGCCAGTGACATCACATTGGTGCCTGGAAATCTTCCAGATTACATCACAGAAATCAGCAACTCTACAGATCAGGACATGCCCTGCCTCCCCCACCTCCCCTTCCCCACTCCCGGCCAAGAGTCAGTCAGTCATTTAACTTTCGCTAGCCTGACACTGGCTCTACTTGTTCATGTCCTCCTAACTGAGAAAATTATGCAGCTGTAGGTAGAAAAAAAGAGAAGACACTGAGATGGCAATTTAGAAATACCTCAGGGCTAGCCAATATCCAAGAGGACCAAGGCACTGTGGTGAGAAAACAGAAAGCTATTAGGTAGTAGGAGAATGGACTTCCGACTTTGAATGGTTAGAAAGTACAATCTTTAGGGTTGTCTGGGTGGCTCAGTCTGTTGAGCAGCCAACTCTTGACTTTGGCTGAGGTCATGATCTTGGGGTCCTGAGATCAAGCCTCTCTTAAGGTGTCACATTCAGCGGGGAGTCTGTTTGAGATTTTCTCTCTCCCTCCCCCCTTTCTCTCCCTCTCTCTCCCTCACTGCTCATATTCTCTCTCTCTCAAATAAATAAATAAAATCTTTTTTAAAATAGGTATAATCTTTAGTTAGAAGCTCTGAATAGTAGTCCTGATTAGCACAAGATACATCCGGCAGTGGACCCAGATGCTAGTTGAGAAGTTTATTTAACACAATCTGTAATTGTTTGAGTTCAAGAGTTTAGGTTTTATTGTTATTCATCTGAGTCTAAGCATGATAGTTCTCTAAGATTTTAATAATTAGTCTGGTCAGCAGCTATCATTGACATGAATAAAACATGTTTGTTAACAACAGGCCTGCTCCTTGTTCTTGGTTGACATGCTGTTCTACTTGGAATAAACATTGCTTCCTCTAGGGTTAAATATTGAAGTTAGTCAAGACCGTCTCCAGTTAATAGGAAATTAGAAGTCATAAAAATATAAAAATGTTTTAAACTGTTAAAACCCAGAATGTGATATAGCTCATTCATAAGTAGCATGACAGAATATATATGTTCTTAGACTAAAAGTTGGGTATCTTCAATTCATACTCATTTGCTGTTCACCTCTTGGTACTGGGTCTACTTTAACTTTTAATACTTAAAAAACTTTCTCTTCATTAGCAGGTGTTTGTACTTTGCTGCTTAAAGTAAAATTTAATCCATGTATAAATTTTGGAGAACCAATCCAGACCTTGCTTTTCAAAGATTCAGGTATCCAGTTAATTTAACATATTTGTTTATTTGATGTGTCCATTGATTATAATAGGAGAGTGGTAACTGGACAAATCTGACCCAATATAAGCATATACCTCTAAGCTATTATGCAAAAGAAAGACCTGTGTATACACAGATTATACTTTCAACTCTTTTTAGGAACTGCACATCTTACTGACTTTTAAGAAGATGCTGCAGTTAAATGTAGATGATTTTCAGCATGAGTTCGGGACTGCTACAATTGTAAGTTTGTGAATTTTGTTTCCTCAAAATCTACTTCTTTGTGGTCAAACTATATCATTTATCATATTTTCTCCTACAATTTGTCATTTTATTTTCAAAAACACTTGAGTTTCATTTGAAAATCTTAGAACATTACATTTTCAAGTGGAAGTAGCCTGAGCCAGTAGAAATTAAAAAGTAACTAAATATGTTCTTGCTGTATTTCACACTTTGTGCTGTTTTGTATAAATGTTATTTTATTTAATCTACATGGTAACCCAATGAGGTAGATACTTGTTATGGGTTGAATTTTATGCCACTGCAAATCATATGACTGTGTTTGGAGATAGAGCTTTGAAAGAGGAAATTAAAGTAAATTTAAGTCAGAGGATAAGTTCTACTCCAATATGACTGGTGTCTCTCTCTCTGCAGGTCATAGACAACCACGTGAAGACAAAGGGGGAAGATGGCCAACTACAAGGAAAGAGGCATCTGAATTAAGCCAACCTCAGTGACATGTTCATCTTGGATTTCTAGCTTCCAGAATTGAAAGAAAATAACTTTTTTGTTGTTTAATACCGCCAGTCTGTGTTATTTTGTTATGGCAATCCTGATAGACTAACACAGTACCATTATTATTTCCATTTTAAAAATGCATAATCTGGGGTTTAAAGAGATCAAAGTGTCCAGAACCAATGGATAGAAAGTGGTTGAGTTGAGGCTTTTCAAAGGTACAAACATAAAGAAAACAATTTCCAAGGTGTATCAGGACTACGGGGTCCAAATTATGAATGGTTAAATAGTTCTTGCATCAAAATCAAGCACTGCATGAAAACATTGTAGATGTGCCTACCAACAGTGATGGTATTCTCAGATACCACGTCCTTCCTGGTTATCATAAAGCAATTTTACTGACTGCCCACAAATCCCAAAGTTTGTTCTGAAAAACACACGGTCCACCCACAAACAAATGTTTCTTAAGAAAAAAAAAAGAAAAAAGAAAAGTAGGTATTCTTAGAAAATAAAGTTGGAAAATTCTCTTTTCCCCTCTTTTGGAATTTACTATGATATATTATCATGTTAAAGATTCTAGAGAAAAGAAATGTCTTTATCTAATCCCGTGTTTTCTAACTTGATTGGTCACAAGACCCTTATTTTCTGCAACAGTTATTTACTTTCTATAGTGCTTATGTTCCCCAGCATGATTTTTTAGAAAATGCTTACACAGAAGTGATGGCCGTGGCCACTAACGCTATAGAGGTAATTGTATTGCAGTATCTAAGTGTATCAAGTCATCATGCTGTACACCTTAAACTTACACCAAGCTGATGTCAATTACAGTTCAATAAAGCTAGAAAAAATGCTCACATAAGCAATAGGCTCTTTGCAGTAAGAGGATGTTAATGGTAAACCCTGCATTTCTCAATTAATTATTTGAGCTAAATTTTAAAAATTGGGAACCCATTTCAATTTACATTGTTATTTTTAAATCTCACAAATATCAAGCACACATGTTCAATCCCAAATAAGATTTCTAAAGAACACTTTACATTGCAATGGGAGAAGGGTCATATGGTTATACGCATACAAGTTAGCTTTAACTAAAACTTACAGTTACCCTTGAGTCAGGTGTATCAGACTCATTTATTTGAATAAAAAAGTTTTAGAATTTTCAACATAATATTCATGTTTTTCCATTGCATCTGAGATCATGTTATCTCTGTGACACAAAAGGGTATGCACTATTTTGTTGAAAGCTGATTATGATAAAAATTATGTGAGTACTAGCTGGCATGTTATGCCTCATCTTTAGGGCTCATTGTTTATAGAAAATTTGTATGCTAAGGGTAGTTCTCTGAGCCTTCACATGTTCAGGAACGGCAGGCAAGTGACCTGAAGAACCCAAGAAAATGGTGGCTTGATGATATTTTTGGAACCTGGAAATATCACATGCTATTCGTTTTTGCAAATTTGTTCTTATAAATGCCAATCCCATCAACCAGGCAGGCTTTGTTCATGTCCTTTCTCTCTGAGATTGTTGGGTCCAGCATCAGTCATTGTGCTCAATGACTGAGAAAGAACACTATTCCATGACTGTCTTATTTTAAAAAATTTAGAAATTTAAAAGAAGAGATAAAGACTCCTTTGTTTTACAAGGACGTTTTAAACTTAAAAAAATCATGTTATAGAGATATCAATTGTAAGTTTTCCTTAAATATCTTTTCAAATATAGTTTAATTTACACACAACTTTCCAAGAAGTATTTTTTGCACAGAGTGTGGTACATCAGCATTTTAGATTTTCTCCCACAATTATTTTAAATATATTCAATTATAATTTACACTTAACCTTGAGGGCACAGAAAGTTACTCAGACTATTTTAAAGTTATAATTATTTTGTGCCATAGATAGAATTTTAATTAACAGGATAACCTTACTATAATGGTTATATATTTTAGGGAAGAATTCATTTAAAAAGTATTTTAAAATAAATACTTTGATTAATGATAAAATATTCATGTATATAGAAGTAAGTTAATGTCTTTTAATGCAATGGTATTTTCACAGATCAGAGAATGCTAATAATGTGACACTAATTGTAAATAATTCTTTTATACATATTAATGATCCCTAATAAATAAATAAATAGATTATATGCTATTTTAACAAATTATAATAGTATTCCCTTCATTATATGATGGTTAAATACAAAGAATAATTATTTTCTAAAACTTGTTGAAATTCAGACACATTTTCTTAATTTTAAATCTAATTAATATTCTTTGAGCTAAGACTTTATCTTATTCATTAATATGTTTATCTAAATCTCGTGTGCAACACGTAAGCAAAGAGGTATACATGTAACTGAAAAATATCTCTAGAGTATATAGGACTTGATATTAAACTAAGTCATGTGTAACTTAATTCCATTTTATAGTAAAATTTTAATAAAATTTTGAAAAATATTTTATTAATTTTTTTTTGCTAAGGAAAAAGCTACATCTTTTGCTTAATAGATTTCTATGCTTTGCTTTTTTTCTGAAATCACAAAGAGTGAACTTAAAAACATTTACTTTTTGGTTTAAAAACTTCTGAAAACATTTCAGTTGGCGGACATTGCCGAAATGGTATTATGCAAGTAATGATTTTTTTAATGTTAGATTTTCTAGGGGCTGAATTTCATGTTAAATAAATAACAAAATAACAAAATATAAGTGTTTGTTAGGTCTTCTTTAGTTCCACAATAGGTAAAAATTTGTCCAGTACTGTATTTTAGGGAAATCACCTTTCTTTTCCCCTTTCCAAAGAAAGCTGGTGCCACCCAAATGACACTGGCATGTTTGTTCTGATTGTGTCTCACCCTTCCCAGGCTCTTACGGTGGGACCTGTGATCCAGGCTTAGCCCACCGTATTACTGTCAGGGTGTGACTGACTCTGACCCAGCAGTGGCCTACTGGGGACTTCTAAGATGCCACTGTGATCTCTGGGATCCAAAGATCATGTAAACCTTATGCTTTTTGTGCCTATTGCTCTCTAAGGGAGAGGCCATCCTGCACAATGAAGCAAAAAGGTAGGTGAGTACAGTAAAAAGATAGAGGTAGAACCTTGTTGGCTTTGGGTACCCGCATTCAGCTGAGACCATAATGACTGTAAGTCCTGGACCATCTTGTTACATGAACCAAACCGAACCCAACTACACCAGACCAAACCAAAACAAAACAGAGACAAACAACAAAACAAGCAAATGAACCATTATTTCTTCAGTTGATTGGAGTTAGTTTCTGCCACTTGAAATCAAGATTCTTACCTGATGTAAGCACATTATTCCATCTGAACACGGGGACTTGGGAAATTGAAAGTAAATTCAGAATGTTTAACAAATACTGATACAGATATGTTCAAGGCACTATTCCAGAACATGGGGTTTTTAAAAAAATCTCTGTCCTTTTTAAATCTATATGTTGTTTGGGGAGATAGGTAATAAAACATAACCACAATTAATTAGTAAATTTAATGTATCCCTGGAGGAAGAGAATTCCAGAGAAAGCAAAAGTCAATGTCCTTATACAATCGTATCTACTATATCCAAGGAGCCATAGGGAGGCAAGTTTTCTATAGACAGAGAAGCAGAGAGACTGGGTCAGTAGTTCTTGGGGAAACTGGAATCAAGAAAATACTTTGGGAATGAACCAGTGTAGAAGGAAACACTGATCACACAGGGCAGAGAAGGCAGAGTTGCTCACCAAGAAGACAGTGGTTGCGGGTCTAGTCAGTAAGGGAAGAACCAGCCTTGGACAGGAGATGGAAGAGTCAGGAATGCAGCGTGGGTAGGTAGAGATAGGTGGGAGAATGCGGTAGAAGTCAGGTGAGCAGCCGAGACAGAAGATGTGGAGGAAGGGGTGAAGATCTCAGGACACAAGACAAGGCATAAAATAGGGCCCAGGACCCTGGGAGAATAGACGAGTGAAAGTGAGAAGAACTGACCTGGTTGTTTTCCTCCAACTATACTTGGCTCTGTAGGGGCAGGCAAGGAGAAGGCAGAAGGATAAATTTACCCAGGGTTGTGGCTTTGCTAAGGAAGCATGGCAAATTGACAGAAAGGAAGCAAGCTGTAGCCGCATGCAAGGGATGATTACATCTGGCAGTGAGTTTTGAGTTGAATGAGGAGGTTTCTGGGGACCTGAGAGGATGAAGAGTAATTGTAAAGACTGGAGAAGTGGAAGAGCCATTCACACCTTAGAGGAGGCACCTGGGGAAGTGGGCCAGTCGAGGCCAGGGAGTGGGATGCCCAGGAGATGAGGGGATGCCACGAAAGACCTTGACCGTGACCATCAGGATGTGAGCAGCTGTCTGTGGAAGAGCAAGAGACGTGATCACCAAAGAGGAGTTCAAGAGAGGGAGAGGCATATATTGAACTTGCCCCTTGTTCTGGCTGGAATGAGAACATATTGCTGGGTTTGAAACATCCATCTTGGTTGGACCTCGATGTGATTTTGGTAACGGCACCCGTGTAAAGCAAAACAACCACACAGACAGAGCATGAGCCCCTGAGGCCTTGGACGGACCGAATCGGAACCACTTGCGTCCGCACCGTTGTTACAGCTACTTCTTGGCGATGCCTGTTGGTCAGAGCTCCGCCTGATTCAAATTGCTGCGCTGTGAGCCTCCTGCTCTCCTTCCCACCACTTTCTCTCCCACCTTTCTCTATCCTCCTCATTTGTTTAAATGCCAGAATTAGCTTTTAAAATGTCTCTTTCATCCTTTAAGACTCAGAATAAGGATGAAGCAATCCATAAAGCACTCCGTGGCTCCCGTGGGCAGAATGAAGCACTTCGCCTTCTGCATGTTGACGGGTCTCTGAATTCCGAGTTTTAAATTTTAAATTCTGAATTCATTGTATGTGAAGGGTTGTCTTGTGTAATCACTGTGCATGTCTCAGTGTGGTATTCAGCGGACAGTACGCTCTCAGATACTCACTGAAGGAATGAATGGCTGATTTGACACCAGCCAAGCCAAATGAACTCACTGTAGATGTTTGCTTGAATAAAGGGCAGTTTGAAGAAAGAGCTGCTCCCGCCCTCACCAATGGTAGCAGATCAGAAGGGAAATGGACTCAGATCTCAGATCTCAGAGAGAGGAACTGCTTCAAAAGGACAAAACACATCACTGAGGTCTGCTTCAGAAGTGTGACAACTGAGTCTGTCCCGGGGGCGCAGAAAAAGCCTGCCTATGATGAAATGCCAATGTAGAACTGGACCAAGGGCATTTCGGAACTTGTAACTATTTCTTATAGGGTGGTTTAGTATAAAGGCAACCGTGGCATAGAACTCTCCATGGGATATTATTAAAAGGCAGCTATTAAACGGTGTGTGCAAGTGTTCTCAGACAAGTCAGAGAAGTCAGTGCTAGCCATTGTTCCTCTGAGAATACCCAACTAAAAAAGACACACAGATAAAAATAATGTCACAACAGGAGATGTGCCTCAAGTTTGCACAACATTTTGCCAGAGTAACACCATTTGAAAGCTTATTTTCTTTTTCTTTCATTCTGTTTCTTTTGTTGTCGTTGTTTTGTTTCTGCTTTTGTTTTTTGTTTTGTTTTGTTTTTTTTTTGCTGTGGTTTATCCAGGGGATATAACCATCACTGGTAGATTCCTATCAAAGTGGGCTATAGGGGATCTAATCGGCTAGTTTCCCTCCAGTCCTGCTCAGCAAAATGCTTGCTGCCTGCTCTACTTGTCCTTAAGAAGGGCTTTGTTTTTGTTTGGCTCTCCAGCACTTTTTCCAACCTGAGTACTCAATCCTGTTTCTAACCTGCGTTAGCTACACTTGATAGCTCACTGTTTGTTTTATCTTGTTTGTTTGTTTTTTTAAATTTCAAAAGAGGAGATTTTATTTAACTCCTTTTGAATAAGAAGACAGTTTTTCCCTTGGGATTCAAGATAAAAACTCTCCCCCGCCCCTGCCGGTTAACACTGCTTGCGTGTCATAGTCATCATATTCTTCTCCTCACCGGTGCAATAGGTATAATTCAGCACCTCACACCATTAGTAACACAGGAAGGAACAAAATTCTGCCAGGATATCAAAACCAATCTGGTGTAAATTCTCATAGTTTTAAGCTTTGTATGAGGGGGCATTAGGGGGAATTATTAGGCATTAGGGCATTAGGGGAAATCATCCTTTACTTCAGTTTAGGTCATTATAGCTTCCAAGACTCCACTTTTTCTAGAAAACTTGATTCCTCACCACCTGCACGGGATTATCCATGTCTGGGTTGGGCGCTGACTTGGAGTTGGAAAAAAACAACCCTCACCTCTGTCTGGAGATTTGGAGCTCACTACAGGCACACTGACATGAAAGGAGAAGCAGGGAAAATGACTAACAAAACATAGAACTTAAATCATAGCATTTCAAAACCTGTGCTGCAAAGGGAGAAATTGATTTTGGTAGTATGGCCTCATTTGGTCTGGATCTTTGAAAAAACTGTGAAATTATAAATGCATATTTCTCACTTCCCATAATATAAGTTCAGCTTTCACTGTATCTTAACAAAGCCTTTTTTTTTCCCCTTCCACCTAATCATCTGACATTCCTAAAGCCATTCAGTTGCCAAGAAACAGACTGAAAAATCACTAGCAAGCACATTTTATGTCTATCTATACCTCATAGTTAATGACAGTTTTGTAAAAACAGGCCTGTGTCATTAAGAGTTTCATTTATAGCAATGTATGGTGAAATTAATGTTATTCTCAAATATGTAATAAATAAATGAGGGCGCCTGGGTGGCTCAGTTGGTTAAGCAACTGCCTTCGGCTCAGGTCATGGTCCCAGAGTCCTGGGATCGAGTCCCACATTGGGCTCCCAGCTCCATGGGGAGTCCACTTCTCCCTCTGACCTCCCCTCTCATGTTCTCTCTGTCTCTGTGTCTCTCTCTCTCTCTCAAAATAAATAAATGAATAAATCTTAAAAATAAATAAATAAATAAATAAATAAATAAATAAATGGACTTGTACTTCATGGAAATGACTATTGATCATTATCAGTGTCTTTCTAGAGATTCAATAGAAATCAACCAACCAACACCCCCCCCCCTCTTATACACATATATACACATTCTGTATCATCTGTGTAACAAAAGGACACAGATTCGGGTGAAATCAGAACTTCCCTGGTTATATCAGTTTGCTAGGGCTGCAATAACAAAATTGCACAGACCAGGAGGCTTAAACAATACAAATTTATTTTCTCACAGTCCTGAAGGCTGGAAGTCCAAGATCAAGCTGTTGGCAGGTTTGGTTTCTCTCTGTGTTCTCATATGACCTTCCCTTTGAATGAGGACATCTCTGATGTCCCTTCTTATAAAGACACCAGTTAGATTAGGGTCCACACTTATGACTCCTTAAGCTTTAATTACCTCCTTAAGGCCCTGTCTTCAAAAACAGTCACATTCTGAGGTACTGCGTGTTAAGGATTCAACATATAAATTAAGGGGGAAGGTGGCACAATTCAGTATACAGTAGTGATTGTTTGAATTGGCCAGTAAATCAATTCAACTCTTCTAGGCAGTTTTATTATGTGGTAACATTGTACATTGTATTTTGTACATTGTACATTGTATATTTTTTATTTGTACATTGTAACATTGTACATTGTACATTGTATATTGTACATAAATATTATGTGGTAACATTGTACATTGTGATGTGTTGCTACAGCCAAGTTGAAGTGAGAAGGTGAAAGAATGATGCCTTTGAAGTGGTGACATCTGTCTCTGGCAATCCACAAATGTTTGACCTAAAAGGAGATTGGTTCTTCATTTCTGAATAAGAGGAAAACTTTTTGTGACTTCTTGCCTATATAACACCTACCCTAACATTTATTACCTATTTCTAGCATGTACTTGCTTTCTAAGGGAAGGCACTAGAAAGATAAAAAGAGGCATTTGGCCAAGAAATAGAACTTGTGGAACTTAGTATACTGTCAGACAGTTGGGTACTGGTGTGACGAGGAACTGTGAGGTATAGGAGATGGGAGTATGGTGTAGGGGTGGAATGGGTGGGGATCAGGCAGAGTTGGGATCAAGTCTTAAATCTTCCTGGTTACATGACCTTAATCAAACTAAGATTCAGTCTTCATTGTATCACAATAACATGAGAAATGATAAATTTCTCAAAAAAAAATAACAGTATTCTGTACACAAAAGTAAGCTCATTATTTCACTTGGCTCCATCTTAATGACAATCTGTATTCACTTCATAAAGTGTTTTATAATCTCCCTTCATTGACTGTGAATTATAAGCATTTATTAAGTGTTTACTGTTTACCAGCATTAAGTAGTGTGTTGGATATATAAAACAAATGAAAGCATAGTTTCTGTTTTCTGTAAACTTGTGTATTTTATTAATGGAAAGGGTATGTAAACAGCCCATGTATTGCTTGCATTGAACATTTACATATAGTACCTAAACTAAATTCAAATAACTCAATAAATACTGGAGTTTCTGCTCTATGCTAGGCCCTATATTAGAAGCTGGGTCACAAAGATGTGGCACTTGGAGAAGAATTATTGACATTATTTTTATTGAAAACACCAGCATTACAAATTTTTTAAAAATCTAAGCTCACATATGTCAGATAGTTTATTCTCTCTTTGTATCCTAGTCTATAATAGTCTCAAAGTTATAAACATATAAGTGAGTCATTAATATTATTCTGAGTTTATCTAAAGGTCTTTGGGCATGGACATAATTCAAAATGACACTTCAATCAATCACATAATCTTACAAATTTGCATCATTTTTATTTCATGGAAATCTTCTAATCATTTCAAAGTATTTCTTAGTGTTAAAATTTTAATGAAATCCCATTGCATTTGTGGTAATATTCATTTTATATGGATATGTGCCAAAATTAGTCTGTGGAGCACTACAGTAGAAATTAAGAGTGCTTTCAATTAGTTAATGTTTGTCATTCAAATTGCATTTTACAGAAATAATTTGGGCCATAAGAAATATGTCGATAAATTGCTTCTTGGATATAGGGGCTACCATTCATTCATTCCTTCATTTAATCACTTAACACATATTTTTTTCTTTTCTTTAAATATTTTATTTATTTGACAGAGAGAAATTGAAATCATAACTAGACAGAGAGGCAGGCAGAGAGAGAGGAGGAAGCAGGCTCCCTGCCGCGCAGAGAGCCCAATGCAGGGCTCGATCCCAGGACCCTGAGATCATGACCCTAGCCGAAGGCAGAGGCTTTAACCCGCTGAGCCACCCAGGCACCTTAACACATACTTTTTAAATGCTTACTATTAACTGGAAACTATACTAGGCATCCCTTCTGGTAACTGAAAAATGGGCATAGTAGGGTTATCATGTAAAGTACAATTATCTTTTTCTTGCTTTTAAATGACCATTGAATATAATTATTGAAAGATATTATTTAATATTTATCACAAATTATTCTAATTATAGAATTCATTTAATAAATTTGATATTCTCAAATTTAATCCCCCCCCCCCCTTCAATCTGCACTAAACTATTTGGGACCTGTACACCATTGCAGTACCCAATACTGCCAGAAGATGGTGATAAATGGTGAATGACCGCTATGCTGGAACCAAGTTACACCATTTCTCAGCCTTCATTCCAATTTGGATGACTTCTAACAAGACTACACAATTATCCCAGAAACAGACTAAAAATTTGAAGTATATTAAACTTATCTGAGAGGGTTCATAAAGCTTTTTTTACATCTGTAAGATCCATTCATTTCAAGAGCTTAATGTGAGAAAAGGGAACTAAAGAAATGGATTTCTACTTTCTTATATCCCAGAATTTGATATAAAAATAATCAAAGTACATTTAGGCAAGATTAAAATTAAAGCCTCCTGTACAATTTATTTTAAAGGTAAATTGTTTTTGCTTTTGTTCTAACAACACAAATCCATACAAGAAATGAAAAATGTTAACAGTGGTTAACATAAAAGTCATGTAATTTTGTTTGGTACAGAAAAATATAATGGCATTAATGAAAGAGCTATAAAATAAATATTTTAAAAGTACAGAGAGGTTATTTGATTATAAATTGATCTTAGGTTGACCTACTTTTCTCTGAATTAAATGCAACCCCCTGAAGGTATTTTGAACACACACAGCATTTTTAGAAGTACAGTTATCTATTTTTTTCTTTAAAATCTTTAATGCAGTTGCCCTAAAATGCTGTATGTTGAATTTTGTGCTCTTAAAAAAAAATCGGTCACAGACAATAGTGTATAATTAGGACATGTAAAAGAGAATGAGTAAATTATAGAAAGTAGAGATTACTTGAAAGACAGAATATATAAAAATACTTATAAATAAGAAACATTAATAAATTTCCAGTAGGAATGTTATTGAATTGTCTTACTTTTCCCATAGCTGGGAACATAGGATTTAGCTACTGTACAAATTCAAGGAGGATATTAGGCTCTTGTTTACTCACGTTCACAGCTGAAGGGTAGTATATACCTGTCTGGGGGAGACTGCCTCTCTAGCGGTCTCATTGCAATTTAATACCTGATTTTATCAACATACCAAAAGGATATCCATCTGTTTGAGATGGACTCATTAACCAGACTCCTGAGACAGGTGTATAAAAACATACTGCCAATTTATTTCATTCACAATGAGAAGTCCAATTGTCACAGAAACTGGAATACTTGTAATGGATCATGTAATTTTCTCTCTGTAGACAGAATTACTGGAGAGGCCAAATTATAATCAGAAGGCTTCTGGGTGATTATGTGTTTTAAGACATTGTTCAAATCAGAGGTAGTCCTAATTTTGATTCTTTTAAAGTGGCAAGGAATTCAAAATTTCATGATAAGAAGAAAACTGATGATCAGTTTTCAAAATGCAATTATGGTGTTCTTTCATTCTCTATTCGAAACAATATTACCAAATATCAATCAACAGGAAAGTGGATAAGTAATTATACATTTACACCATAAATTGTTAGACACAATGAAAATGAGTGAGCTAAAGCTATATGTAACCCATGCTGTTTTCTCACAAGACACAAAAAGTTATATGTATTATGACTTCATTTACATAAAAGTAAGAACAGGGTAAACTGTATATATATGAAATGCATCCTTAGGTGTTAAAGCTTACTGTATGGATAAAGTAAACAAAAAATTACCATTATAAACATTAGGAGAGTAGACATCTCCAGGGAGGAGTTTATAGGATGGATGTATGTGTTGGCAATGTTCTTTTTTCCTTTTAATTGAGACGAGTTACATGGATCTTTGACCAACTGTGCATTTTATTTTATACTCTTTTCTGTATGTATTAGATTGAGACACATAAACTTGCTGATATTTGATCATTTTTGAAATACAAAATAGCAATTTCATAGTTTGATGTAATAAGTTATGGTTCATTAGTTAAAAACTTTATTACTTAATCTAGCATCTGTATCTATATTCATGGTAGGTAAATGAATGTTAACATATATTTGCATATGCATGAGTTTATTGTATACACATCTATTTCCTTGCTTTGTCAGTTGAGAGAGCCTAGAAGTGATGATACCCCAGAAGCAATGAGCATACCTAACACAATGATCTTGGCCTCTATTACCATTCTGCAATAAAATGACCAGGACTCCTCAGAGAAACTGCTGATTATAGGACCATAACAAGAAATATACAAGATGAGTCCGGAGTATCTTGTAGTGCCATGTATGGAATGAAAGGAGTGTACACATTCCTTGTGAATGCAGGGAAATGTACACACACAGTCAGGAGGGCAGCTCAAAGGGACCTAATGGCCAAAACTGAAATAATAAATCAACATAGTAGTATTGATAGTATTGGATGATAAACCCATTTATAAACAACTATTGATCCATGTAGATACAAACTAATAATTAGATGAATAAATAAACAGAGATAATAAGTATATGAATAAACAAATGGCATAGAATAGACAAATACCACATATAGAAGAATTACAAACAATTAGGCAGATACTCCACTCTCAAGGAGGAAAAGCGTAACTCCTCATTCCTTAAGTACTACACATGAATGTTTTAAGACATTGTTTAAATCAGGGGTAGTCCTAATTTTGGTTCTTTTATAACAACCATGAATTAGTTCCTTCAGCCTAGTTGAAGAACAAGGTCTGCATCAACAGTGATACGTCATTGGATTGTATGAACACTTGACATAATGTGATGAGAATGGCACTCATCCCTCTATGCTTCCTCCCCAAACTCATAAGCCCAGTTTAATTACAGGAAAAAAAGAATCAGACAAATCCCAATTGAGGGATACTCTACAAAACACTATTTTAGTACCACTCAGAACTGTCGAGGTCATAAAAAAAAAAAAAAAAAAAACCATGAAAAATCTGACAAACCGTCATAGCCCAGAGGGGCCTAAGAAGAGATGATGACTAACTAGGATGCGATGTCCTGAATGAGACCCTGAAACAGAGAAAGGACTAGTAGAACACTAACGCACTCTGAACAAAGTACGGGCTTATTAGTTCGTGATAATGTATTAATAGTGGTTTACTGAGTGTGACGAATGTATCATACTAATGTTGGTATTTTAAAGAAAGAGACAGGGTGTGCAGTTTATGTGAACTCTCTGCATATCTTTGCAATTTTTCTGTGGATCTAAAACTGTTCTAAAATAAAAGTTAATTAAAACAGGGTGCCTGGGTGTCTTAGTTGGTTAAGCACCCAGCTCTTAATTTTGGCTCAGGTCATATCTCAGTGTCCTGAGACTGAGCCCTGCACTGGGCTCTGTGCTCAGCTGGGAGTCTGCTTGTCCCTCTCCCTGTGCTCCTCCCCCTGCTCACCCAAATACACCGGTATCAAGATACCTACCAAAAATGTAAAGTCTTTCCTCCCTTAAACTGCACTGTTGAAAAGTTTCACAAAAATATTCATTTGTCCAAGCAAAATACTGTCTACTTTATATTCACAGATTCCTTTCCAAAATGGTTTCCATTCTTAAGACAAGGACTAACCTCAATACTTATAACAAGCAGTCAGAAATAGAACTGCATGATGTAACTACATAATATGGAAATATAGAGTGAAGATAGCATACATTTCAGATCTGAGAGATATCCAAGTGTAAATTCCTCATATTTATGCTGTATGCAAAATGCCCTTTCATGGAGAAATCTGTGCAAATGAATCTATTGCAACAGCAATAGGTGCATTTAAAACTGATGTACTTAGTGGGAAGCCTGGGCAGCTCAGTGGGTTAAGCCTCTGATTTCCGCTCAGGTCATGATCTCAGGGTCCTGGGATCGAGACCCACACTGGGCTCTCTGCTCAGCGGGGAGCCTGCTTCCCCTGCTCCCTCTGCCTGCCTCTCTGCCTACTTGTGATCTCTCTCTGTCAAATAAATAAATAAAATCTTTTTAAAAAACCCAAACTGATGCACTTAGAGCATAATCATTATGAGTGTGTCACATACAAAACAAATGCTTCTAAATGTAGTATCAAATTCTTAACGTTCCAAGTTGACTTTTCAACTTGTCTTGCGTACTTGGAGTCATTTATTGACTTGAAGCTTGGAAAGGAGGACAGAAACTGTTTTGAGTTCATAGGTTACACCAACTAGAAGTGCTGAGTCAATAAAAATCAAATCTTAAAATTCATGCCTAATTAGTTGTCCAGTGAGTTCTATGACAGTTTTAGGATTGACAAGGTAAGAAAAGTTCAAATCAATGAAATTAGAAAAATATATTGCTACTTTTTGATATTTTGGAAAGCAATTCTAGTTTTCTGCCAAAATTTATGTCTAGCAATAGCTAAGTATTCCAAGTAATAAGATGATATTTGGGGGTATTATAATTAGAGAAATTCTAGTTAGAATTTCCTTGGCTTAAACACTAGGTTTTAAAATATTAATAAAAGCTATTTAAATGAAACTCATAACAGAACATTTGAAACTCAAGTTTTAATTAAATATTAAATTCTAACTTAAGGGGAAAGAGCTAGTGAAGTTTGACCATTACTGTGATCTATGAATAGAAATTTAGCAGCATTAATTTTCCTCCTTCCTCCCCTCCCTCCCACACTCCCTCCTTCCCACTGTCTCTCCTGCTGGTTGGCTTAAACAACAGTGACTTATTTTCCTACAGTTCTGGAGACTGGAAGTCTAAGATCAAGGTGTAAGCAGTGTTGCTTTCTCCTGATGATTTTCCCCTTGGCTTGCACATAGCCATCTTCTTGCTATGTCTTCTGGGCACGTGGACCCCTGGTTCCTCTTCCTCTTCTTAAGAGGGCCATTAGCCCTATTGGATTGGGGCTACCCCTATGTCTTCATTTAACCTTTGTTACCTCATTAAAGGCCCATCTCCAAATACAGTCATATTGGGGGGCAGGGCTTCAACTTCTGAATTTGGGGGGAAATAATTCAGTTCATAACATATTTGTAAATAATATTTCATCGAAAAGGTTTTCCACTCCCTTCTTTAGAAAATTACAAAATTGAGGATGAAGTGAAAATTAAATTCAACAGAATTCTTACTGGAGAAAAAAAATCAATGCCTTGGATTTTGGACATATTCATCAGGCTTGGTTAATATGTAAAAATTTGGTTGTAATGTCTTCCTCTCTTTATTCATCTCTGTATCTTCTTTCAACATTGGTATCTCCAGTAAATTAGTTCTTCGGTTGATTCCCTATTTTCTTGTAGGTTCAACTACAAGTCTTCCTTACTGAGGACCTAACTCGTCTTGAGCTTCTACAATAAGCGTCTGCCTATTTGAAAAAGCGTTTGGCTGAAACAAATAAGTTTCCGTCTTATTCATTTATTTTAAAAGATTGTATTTATTTACTTATTTATTTATTTAGAGAACCCATGAGCAGAGAAAGGGGCAGAGGAAGAGGGAGAAAGAATCTCAAGCAGACTCCAGCTCAGTGCATGGAACCCATTGCAGAGTTCGACATCACAAGCCTGAGATCATGACCTGAGCCAAGACCAAGAGTCCAATACTTAACTGACTGAACCACCCAGGTGCCCATTTCATCTTCTTTAATCATTTAACACTATCCAACATTGTTGACCATTCTTTCTGTTTCATTTTCATGCATATTTTGAAATTTTCCCAAATCTTTTTTTTATCTTTTCATTGTCTCCGTTTTACTTATATATGTTCAAGTATAGTTGACACACAATATCATATTAGTTTAGACACATAACATAGTGATTCAACACCTCTATATGTTATGCTATGCTCACCACAAATGTACCTATCATCTGTCACCATACAATATCATTGCAATACCATTGACTATATGCCTTATGCTCTGCCTTTTATTTATGTGATACTCATCCCATAAGTGGAAGCCTGTACCTCTCGCTCTCCTTCAGACCCATGTTGCCCATCTCCATATGCCCCTCCCGTCTGGGAACCATCCATTTGTTTTCTGTATTTATAGATCTGATTATCCTTTTCATTTGTCTATTCACTTGTTTTGCTTATTTTATTTTTAGAGTTTTAAAATTTTATTAATTTTTTTTGTTGTGTGTTTTTTGGGGGGATTCTATATATGAGTGAAACCATATATTTGTTCTTCTCAGTCTGACTTATTTCACTTAGTGTAATACCCTTTAGGTCCATCCATGTTGTCACAAATGGCAAGATCTCATCTTTCTTTATGGATGAATGATATTCCACTGAATACATATGCTACATCTTCTCTATCCATTCATCTACTGATGGACACTTTGGCTGCTTCCATATCTTGGCTATTGTAGATAATGCTGCAATAAGCACAAGGGTGCATACATCTCTTTGAATTAATATTTTTGTTTTCTTTGGGTAAATACCCAGTAGTGGAATTATGGGAGCATATGGGATTTCTATTTTTAATTTTTGGAGGAACCTCCATAGTATTTTCCATGGTGGCTGCACCAATTTGCATCTCCACTAACAGTGTGCAATGGTTTCGTTTTCTCTATATACTCACAACACTGTTTTTTCTTTTGTTTTTTATTCTAGCTATTCTGACAGGTGTAAGGTGATAATTTCAGTATAGTTTTGATCTGTATTTCCCTGATAATGAGTGATGTTGAATGTCTTTTCATGCATATGCTGTCCATCTGTATGTCTTCTTTGGAAAAATGTCTATTCGAGTTCCATTTTTTAATCAGATTGTTGTTGTTGTTATCCTTATTTTGGTGTTGAGTTAAGTTCTTTATATATTTTAGATATTAATCCCTTATGAGATATATCATTTGAAAATATCTTCTCCCATTCAGTAGGTTCCTTTTAGGTTTTGTTGATGGTTCCCTTGGTTGTGCAAAAGATTTTTATTTTTATATAGTCCCAAGAGTTTATTTTTGTTTTTGTTTCTCTTGCCTTAGGAGACAGCTAGAAAAATATTGCTACAGCTGGTGTCGAAGAAATTATTGCCAGTACTCTCTTTAAGGACGTTTTGGGTCTAACATTTAGTTATTTGACCCATTTTGAGTTTATTTTTGTCTTGGTATAATGAAGTGGTCCACTTCATTCTTCTGTAAATCTTTTTATCTCTGGTTCAGACCTCTATTTAAACTCTAACTACACATAACAAATGGAGTGCTAGATATTTCCACGTGGATATCACACAGACACTTCAAATGCAATATATTCCAAATTGAGTTAATTATCTCTCATGGCTCTTCTAACCAATCTGCACATTTCTATTTCAGTTGCCCATTCATTTCCTATTCAGTTGCCTCATCCCCTCTTTGACTCCTTCCTCTCTTCCTACATTCAATCTACTGTCTTTCATTGATTCCACAATGTACATTTCCCCACACACTTTATATCTCTGCAAGTGTGGTGCTTCTAACTGTCAGTGGTGTTAGATCATATGTTATTAACCGGCAAAGTTTTCCTTCCTAGTGCTATATAAAATGCTCTATCTTAAGTCAATGGAGTTTTAGATTTCATGAAATATAGTATTGCCACATCTACTAGATTGTACAACCTCATATCATTGAAATATGTCCACTTTTCTCCATTTCCTCTGCCACTTCTCAAGGTCACACTATTATAATTTCTCCTGAGGATTATTGTTAAGTGTTTTAGAATGGGTCCTTCCACTTCTGATATTGTTCACAAGCCACCAGGGATACCCTCCATTCCCAATTGTCTACTTTAAAACTAAAATGATCTTTAAAATGAAATCCTGATTTTGTCTTTCCCAGACTGGAAACATTTTAATGACTTTCTATTGCTTACAGAACAAAAACCAGACTTTTTACTATGACTTACAGCTTCTACAACAGTCTAACCTATGTAACTCTTCAGTTCATCACTCAACACTTCCTTTGTCTCATTTTGTGATCTGTAGTCTTACTGAATTCACTTCCGTGTTTCAAGCATGCTTTTTTTCTTTCCTCGGAGATTATACACTGGCTTCCCAGCTCCCTCTCCTTCCCTATTCATCTCTCAGGTTTCAGCTGTCATCATTTCTTCCATGAAATTCCCCTGACCTTCCCAAGTCCAGGTTAAAGACACTTCTTCTATAACATCCTTCAATCATATTTTACCTCTATTTGAACTGCATGTTTGTCTGTGCAACAGGATAAATTGTATGTTTATTACTATGATTTGTATTTCATCTATTTCATTTTCCCTCTCCCTGTACAGAGATAGATCCCTAGCATATGTTTTGCCTTGGGCATTTTTGCAGGACTAAAACCAAAAATTACCAAAGACAGTGAGATAGAAATGACTTTAGGATAGCCTTGGAAATGAAACAGATTTCCCTCTGTAGATGCTGCAAGAGGAGGGAAGTTGTTTCTCATTTCCTAAAAACATTGAAGAAAAAGCGCCAAGATTTCAGATATTTGCAGTTATAGCTAAGGGAGCTGTTTACTAGACATAGGAGCCCCCAGCTTCACCTAAAATTTTAAAGCCTTAAGGATGTTAGATATAGATACATCAGAGTGGTTGACATGAGATGGGAGGCCACATGGAATGTGCCAATGGGATCTACGGCATGTGGCCAGATAAAGATCATACAGTATTTACCTTTCTTTCTTTATTTCACTTATTCTCTGCTCCTCTGTCTTCAGGGTTTTTCTTGTCCTCCCATTCTCTCTCTCTCCCTCCCCTTCCCCCATTTCTCTGTCTCAAGGAATCTTTTAATTCTTAATCTCTGAGTTAAAAAAATATTTAGGGGCACCTGGGTGGCTCAGTCGGTTGAGTCTCCTACTCTCAATTTTGGCTCAGGTCATAATCTCAGGGTCTTGAGATTGAGCTCCATGTGGGGCTCCATGCTCAGTGCAGTCTGTTGGAGATTCTCCCTCTCCCTCTCCCTCTACCCTTCAAATACATCTTCTAAAAATAATTAAATTTCTTTAAATTTAAAACATCCTTTGGGCATCCCCTGATTCCAAACATATTTTTCCCTGATTGGATTGGATCCTAGAAATGAAAAAGAACATTAGTGGGAAAAATGGTGAAATTTTAATAAACTCCATCATTTAGTTACATTACTATACCAATGTTGATTTCCTGGTCTTGATAATTGGGCTTAAGCTATGTAAGTTGTTAACATTAAAGGAATCTGAGTGGAGAGTATGCATAAACTTTCTGTACTACTTTGTAGAAAATTCTTTGATAGATATAGGGCTTCTGAGATTTCAGACTTTGTGTTGTTTTTTTTTTTTTAAATAATAGCTTCGTGGAGATTTAATTCACATGCCATAAAATTCTCATTTAAATATACAGTTCAGAATTGTACAACCATCACCACTATCTAATTTCAGAACATTTTCATCACACCAAAAAGAGATACCATAGTCATAAGCAATCATTCCTCTTCCCTACCTCCCATCATCTGGCAAGAACTAATTTACTTTCTGTCTCTATGGATTTTCTTGTTCTTTGACATTCATATAATACGTGTTTTTTTGTGACTCATTTTTTTTCACTTACTCTAATGTTTTTAAGAAACAATATTGCCACATGTGTCAATACTTCATTTCTTTTTATGATTGAATAATACTGTATTATATGAATACACCATATTTATCTACCTATTCATCAGTTGATGGGCATTGGGATGTTTCCAGTTTTTTTGCTATGACAAATACATTTACTATGAACATTCATGTGAATGTTTTTGTGTGGAGATATGTTTTTTATTATGTTGGGTATATACCCAGAAGTGGAATTGAAAGATCATGTGGTAACTGCATGTTTAACTCTTCAAACTCTCAAACACTTCTAAAATGGCTGCAACATTTTGTATTTCCACCAGTAATATGGGGGTTCCAATTTCTATATATCCTTCAAAACACTTGTTATTGTCTGACTTTTAACTTTTAGCCATCCTAGTGGATGTGAAGTGATAACTCATTGTGGGTTTGACTTGCATTTACCTAATGACTGTTGAGCATCTTTTCATTTGTTCATTGGCAATCTGCATATCATTTTTTTAAAGTTATGGGTATTCAAATCCTTTGCCTATTTTTATTTTATTTTATTTTGCCAGTAAAATATTGTATATTTTTATTCCCTCCTTTTTGTGAACTTTATATTTTTCTCTTATTATGAACTTAAAGTACTTTTCAGTGTTTTAATTAACTGATGATTGCAATGGATTCCATCACAGTAAAAGGAGGAGCAGCAGAAGAAGTATTTACAGTATATTGTTGCATAATGTTTCACTACATGGCCAGCAAGGGCCCCTGTTAGGAGACTTTTCTTTTTTAAAACTTATTAAGTAATCTTGGGATGCCTGGGTGGCTCAGTAGGTTAAGTATCTGTCTTCAGCTTGGGTCATGACCTCAAGGTCCTGTGATCAAGTCCTGGAGCCCACTTCTCCCTCTGCCTGAGCCTAAACTTCTCTTATTTTAGAAATATTTTCCTCCTGTGCTGAGCCCTGACCTTGGTTATTTTCCTATAGGAATGTTGGGAGCAGATGCTGAGTAGGATAAGCATTATATCTCAAGACATTGACTAAATATTTAGATCTTCAAGCAAGGGGAGAGTACTTTCCTTCATCAGTAACTAGGTAACTTAATTAAATAAGTAATTCATTTAGTCAACCAGTACTTTTGAGTAATTACCACTCCAAGGACCTCTGCTTATTTCCGTTTTCTGGAGATTCATATCTACTGTTAGAGGTAACCGTCTGCCAAACAGTGTCAAAATTCCTTACCAAAATTCTACAAAAACAATTAACTGGTGATTTCATCTTTTGAAATTAGATTTAATGAGTGGTTTAAACTCTAAAGTTAATGTAGCTATTATAGGAGAACAGAAAACCAAATAGAACTGTGATTTTACTGATATATTTTACAAGACCTTGTCCTTGATCAATCTATACCTACTGTTATTAACTCAGAGTTTACACTGTGTGTTCATTAAGAAATCCATCATGTAACAGGAGAAAATTGGTTAAAGAGGAGAAAGAAGGAAATATAAAATCCATTTAAACATATAATTACTGAACTGATATAAAAAAAGACATAATAAAGCAAAGCATATCAGATATCGATAATGCAAAAGCTATTCAAAGTTAACTCTGAAGTTGTGCTAGTTTTAGAATGCCTTTTTGCTCTATCACCATATTTCTAGAATTATTATCACATATTGAAGGGAAAGAGATGGGGGAAGAAAAAATCAGTCTCTAGCCTATCCTACATTGGAGAATCAAACATTAGAATTAAAAAAGAGATATTTAATATTATCTTTACTTGAGCTCATCACCTAAGAAAAATGACAATGGAAAAGGGGTCAGTATTCTTGACTTATTTTTGATTCATGGGAATTCGTTCCTTTTAGTATAGGACACACATTTTTTTCTATGTATCTAAATTGGAAAATTTGTCACAAACCCACATAATAAGCGATTTTTCTTTTGAGCCATATAGTATATTTGTGGCTATACTTTGGAGAGTTTAGAATATTTGTTTGTTTTTGCTTTTGCTTGTTGTCAATAGTAACTCTCTATGCCACTGTGGCTCACACTGAAGTTTTCTCTTCAACCTACTTTTGAAAGTGTTGTAGGTGGAAGGGCATTGATGTTAACTATACCAGTTTAGGAGGGATATAAATGCTAGAATTTCACACTTCATAAGAAATAATCTAATTTTTTTTGTTTTCTTTCCCTGCAACCCTGAATTTTTTCTCTTTTTATATCACTGTCTCCAAGAAAAGAATATTTTCAACAGACTATATAATAACAATCCAGAGAATTGGAGGCTGACTACTCACATGCCATGTACGATTCCTCATCTAATAACTGGAAAAATAACAAAGAGTTACGGTATAATCTTAATTAACAGAAAGAAATAGGTCTACTTATATATAATGGGAGAAGAAAAAATCTGCCCAGTTCTAGTGCTTTCTCTGGGGCACTTTCTAATTTGCCATGCCCGGAGAATAAGAAACTATAGCAATCACAAACCAGAAAGACTACCAAAAGCTGACATCTTTTAGAAATAAAAATTTGAGTTATTCTGCAAAAGCATACTGACTGGCTAAGATACTGAATGAACAAATGAAACTTGGAATGGGAAGTGGAGATAAAAGTAACAGATATTAGTAATTATTCCAATTTGGAATCAGTGACACACCTAGGATATTTGAAACCTCAAGGCAGATAAGGTGTCAACAACTGCCATGTGGTAGAAAGTGTCTAAAAAGGTACTCAATAATCCTTGCCTCTCAGTATTCATATTATTGTGTACTCTTCTTCCATATTCTATTTGCTCTAGGCTTGACTCTATGAGAGACTGGAGGGTGTTAGATGACTGAGTCCCCACCCTTAAAGAGACAGCCCACAGAGATACAGTGTGGAAGCAGAAATTTGAATTATGACAGGGGAAGATGGGAAAGAGAATGATTTACTCATCTTAGAGAATGGCCCACAGAGGCAGATATTGTGGAGCAACCCCTCCAAGAACAAAGTTTCCCTCTCCCAACCACATGGCCATCTGTGGGAATGAGTTTGGTGTCCACACTTGCTACCTAATTTGTTTATACCAAGCTCTGCTCTCCACACTTCAGCAGATCCACCCTTTTCAGTCCCAGGTGCTATGGGATCATTCCCCCAGAAGACCAGTGCAAACCCTTTGTCTCCTGCTACATTTTGCAGGAACTCAGTTCTTGTAGTGGGGATGGCAGGTCTCATTTCACAAGCAGACCAGAGCACAAATTATTAAGATGTGTTCTATCCAACTGGGAACCAAATGCTGCCCACACCAGGCAAAGAGAGATTCTACAATTGCATTGAAAGAAAAAGTGGCCAGAACTTAACATCAGAGTGCACACAAGACACATAGAAGACACTCCCTGAAGTGGAACAGGGGACACTGCAATGCATGGTACTACTGGACCTCTTCTTCAAAAAGACATTACTTGGAGGGGCGCCTGGGTGGCTCAGTGGGTTAAAGCCTCTGCCTTCGGCTCAGGTCATAATCCCGGGGTCCTGGGATTGAGCCCCACATGGGGTTCTCCGCTCCGCAGGGAGCCTGCTTCCTCCTCTCTCTCTGCCTGCCTCTCTGCCTAGTTGTGATTTCTCTCTGTCAAATAAATGAAATATTTAAAAAAAAAAGACATTACTTGGAGGAGCAGGAGACAGCGGATTTTCTTAACACACAGAAACAGATGCAGAGAGTTAGATAAAATGAAGAGATAGGAATAAGTCTCAAATGAATGAACAGGACCAAACTACAGCAAGAGAACTAAGTGAAATAATATAAATAATATGCCTAATAGAAAATTTAAAGTAATGATTATAAACGTACTCACTGGCATTGAAAAAAGAGACAAGGACATCAGTGCAACCCTTAACAAAGAGATAAAAAAGAATCAACCAGAAATGAAGAACACAATAAGTGAAATGAAAATATACCTGATGGAATAAATAGTAGGATAGACAAAGCAAAGGGATGAGTCAATGACCTGGAAGACAGAATAATGGAAAGTAATCAAGCTAAGCAAATGAGAGGGGGAAAATTAAGCAAGTTGAGAATAGTCACAGAACTCAAGGATTTCATCAAGCATAATAACATTTGCATTATAGGGATCCTCAAAGATGAGAGGGAAAAGTAGGCAGAAATTTTTTTTTGAAGAAATAATAGCTGAATACTTCCCTAATATGGGGAAGGAAACAAATATCCAGATCCAGGAAGCATAGAGATTCCCCCTAAAAAATCAATCCAAGGAGGTTCACAACAAGACATACAGTAATTAAAATGGCAAAAAGTAGTGATCAAGAAAAAACTTAATGATGACAGCTTTGTAATAGAGCTTGAAGTCCGGAATTGTGATGCCACCAACTTTGGCTTTGTTCTTCAATATTCCTTTGGCTATTCGAGGTCTTTTCTGGTTCCATATAAATTTTAGGATTATTTGTTCCATTTCTTTGAAAAAAATGGATGGTATTTTGACAGCATGGTACTGGCACAAAAACAGACACATAGATCAGTGGAACAGAATAGAGAGCCCAGAAATCGACCCTCAACTCTATGGCCAACTCATCTTCGACAAAGCAGGAAAGAATGTCCAATGGAAAAAAGACAGCCTCTTCAATAAATGGTGCTGGGAAAATTGGACAGCCACATGCAGAAAAATGAAATTGGACCACTTCCTTACACCACACACGAAAATAGACTCCAAATGGATGAAGGACCTCAATGTGAGAAAGGAATCCATCAAAATCCTTGAGGAGAATGCAGGCAGCAACCTCTTCGACCTCAGCCGCAGCAACATCTTCCTAGGAACAACGGCAAAGGCAAGGGAAGCAAGGGCAAAAATGAACTATTGGGATTTCATCAAGATCAAAAGCTTTTGCACAGCAAAGGAAACAGTTAACAAAACCAAAAGACAGCTGACAGAATGGGAGAAGATATTTGCAAACGACATATCAGATAAAGGGCTAGTATCCAAAATCTATAAGGAACTTAGCAAACTCAACACCCAAAGAACAAACAGTCCGATCAAGAAATGGGCAGAGGACATGAACAGACATTTCTGCAAAGAAGACATCCAGATGGCCAACAGACACATGAAAAAGTGCTCCATGTCACTCGGCATCAGGGAAATACAAATCAAAACCACAATGAGATATCACCTCACACCAGTCAGAATGGTTAAAATTAACAAGTCAGGAAATGACAGATGCTGGAGAGGATGTGGAGAAAGGGGAACCCTCCTCCACTGTTGGTGGGAATGCAAGCTGGTCCAACCACTCTGGAAAACAGCATGGAGGTTCCTCAAAATGTTGAAAATAGAACTACCCTATGACCCAGCAATTGCACTACTGGGTATTTACCCTAAAGATACAAACATAGTGATCCGAAGGGGCACGTGTACCCGAATGTTTATAGCAGCAATGTCTACAATAGCCAGACTATGGAAAGAACCTAGATGTCCATCAACAGATGAATGGATAAAGAAGAGGTGGTATATATACACAATGGAATACTATGCAGCCATCAAAAGAAATGAAATCTTGCCATTTGCGACGACGTGGATGGAACTAGAGCGTATCATGCTTAGTGAAATAAGTCAATCGGAGAAAGACAACTATCATATGATCTCCCTGATATGAGGACATGGAGAAGCAACATGGGGGGGTAGGGGGATAGGAGAAGAATAAATGAAACAAGATGGGATTGGGAGGGAGACAAACCATAAATGACTCTTAATCTCACAAAACAAACTGGGGGTTGCTGGGGGGAGGTGGGATTGGGAGAGGGGGAGCGGGCTATGGACATTGGGGAGAGGAGGCGAACCATAAGAGACTATGGACTCTGAAAAACAACCTGAGGGTTTTGAAGGGTCAGGGGTGGGAGGTTGGGGGAACAGGTGGTGGGTAATGGGGAGGGCACGTTTTGCATGGAGCACTGGGTGTTGTGCAAAAAGAATGAATACTGTTACGCTGAAAAAATAAATAAAATGGAAAAAAAAAAAAAAGAAAAAAGAAAAAACTTAAACAAGAGAAAAGAAGGCAGTTACATACATGGGAACCCCCAAAAATCCATCAGTGGATTTTTCAGCAGCAATGTTGCAGGGCAGAAGGGAGTGGCATTATACATTCAAAGTACTGAAAGGAAAAAAATCTGCAGCCAAGAACACACTATCCAGCAAGGCTATCATTCAGAATAGAAGGAGAGATAAAGAGTCTCTTGGACAAACAAAAACTAAAGGAGTTTATAATCACTAAACCAGCCCTACAAGAAATAGCAAAGAGGCCTCTTTGAGTAGAAAGGAAAAACAAGAAGTGGGAGTATGAAAAGTAAAAAACATAAAAGCAGTAAATGTAAGTATATTTGTACAAAATAGTCAAGGAATTCACAAAATAAAAGGATGTAAAATATGACACCATGTACCTAAAACATGGGGTGAGGAAGTAAAGAATGAGTTTAAACTTCTTAACATCAGGTTAATACAGATTGCTATATATGTATAAGATGTTATATGCAAACCTAATGGTAACCATGAAAGAGAGCAAGAGAAGAAAGGATCACTATAAAAACAACCACAAAACAAGTAACAAATGGCAATAAATACATATCTCACCACAATGTTATGAAACTAGAAATTAGTCATGAGAAAAAAACCTTGAAAAGGAATAAACATACGGATATTAAATAACATGCTACTAACCAAAGAATGGGTCAACAAAGAAATCAAAGAAGAAAAAATAAAATTACATGGAAACAAATGAAAATGAAAAAAATGATCCAAAATCTTTGAGATGCAAAAAAAGCAGTTCTGAAAAGGAAGTTTATGAAAATGCAGGTCTGCTTCAAGAAGCAAGAAGAATCTCAAATAAGCACCCTAACCTTACTCATAAAAGAGCTAGGAAAAAAAGAAAAAAACAAAACCCCAAACCAGCAGAAGAAGGAAATGATAAAGATTAGAGAAGAAATAAGTGATACAGAAACTAAAATAGTAATAGAAGAGATCAATGAAACCAGGAGCTGGTTCTTTGAAAAGATAAACAAAACTCATAAACTTCTAGCCAAACTCATCAAGAAACAGAGGGAGAGAGAAAGAGGAAGGACTCAAATAAACAAAGTTACAAATGACAGGGGAAAAATAACAACCAATCCCCTAAAAATACAAACAACTGTAAGAGAATATTATGAAAAATTATTTGTCAACAAATTGGACAACCTAGAAGAAATGGATAAATTCCTAGAAACATATATCCTATGAAAACTGAGACAGGAAGAAATAGAAAATTTTAACAGATTAGCTACCAGCAATGAAATTGAATCAGTAATCCAAAAACTCCCAACAAACAAAATTCCAGGGCTAAACAGTTTCACAGGCATGTTCTATCAAATGTTTAAAGAAGACTTAAAAAAATTAAAACAAAACAAAACAAAAAAGTAAAGAAGACTTAATACCAATTCTTCTCAAGCTACTCCACAAATTAAAAGAGGAAGTAAAAGTTCCAAATTCATCCTATTAGGCCAGTATTCCCCTGATACTAAAACCAGGTAAACATACCACAAAAGAAAGAGAACTCCTGGCCCAAATCTCTAATGAACATAGTTGCAAAAATCCTCAACAAAATACTAGCAGGCCAAATCTGACAATACATTAAAAAAATCACCCACCACAATCAAATTGGATTTATTCCTAGGCTGCAATGGTGGTTCAGTATTCACAAATCAATTAATGTGATACATCACATCAATAAGAGAAAGGAAATAAAAAACCATATGTTTATTTCAGTGGATACAGAAAAAGTATTTGACAAAGTACAATGTCCATTCATGATAAAAACTCTCAAGAAATTTGGTTTAGAGGGCATACCTCTACATAATAAAGCTCTTATATGAAAAATCCGCAATGAACATCACATACAATGGGGAAAAACTAAGAGCTTTTCCCCTAGGGTCAGGAATAAGGATGTCCACTCTCACCACTTTTATGCAACATAGTACTAGAAGTCCTAGCCACAGCAATCAGACAACAAAAAGAAATAAAAAGCATCCAAATAAATTGGTAAGGAAGAATTAAAACTTTCACTATTTGTAGATGACACGACATTATATATAGAAAACCCCACAGACTCACCAAAGAAACAACTAGAACTGATAAATGAATTTGGTAAAGTTGAAGCATACAAAATCAAACTACCTGTTGCATTCTAATAAACTAATAATGAAACAGCAGAAAGAGAAATTAAGAAAATAATTCATTTACAATTATACCAAAATATTAAAATATCTAGGAATAAACCTAATCAAAGAGGTGAAAGACCTGTACTCTAAAACCTATAAAATGCTAATGAAAGAAATTTAAGATGACACAAAGAAATGGAAGACATTCCATGCTTATGAATTGGAAAAACAAATATTATTAAAATATCAATACTACTCAAAGCAGTCTACAGATTTAATGTATTCCTTATCAAAGTACCAACAACGTTTTTTCACAGAGCTAGAGCAAACAACCCTAAGTTTTGTATGGAATCACGGAAGACTCTGAATGGCCAGAGTAATCATGAAAAAGGAAAACAAAGCTAAAGACATCACAATTCCAGACTTCAGGTTATATTAGAAACCTGTAGGACATGTGTAGTAATGAGCACTGGGTGTTACAGGCAATTAATGAATCTTTGAACACTACATCAAAAGCTAATGATGCATGATACCCTCTAGTTCCACCCATGTCATCGCAAATGGCAAGATTTCATTTCTTTTGATGGCTGCATAGTATTCCATTGTGTATATATACCACCTCTTCTTTATCCATTCATCTGTTGATGGACATCTAGGTTCTTTCCATAGTTTGGCAATTGTAGACATTGCTGCTATAAACATTCGGGTACACGTGCCCCTTCGGATCACTATGTTTGTATCTTTAGGGTAAATACCCAGTAGTGCAATTGCTGGGTCATAGGGTAGTTCTATTTTCAACTTTTTGAGGAACCTCCATGCTGTTTTCCAGAGTGGTTGCACCAGCTTGCATTCCCACCAACAGTGTAGGAGGGTTCCCCTTTCTCCACATCCTTGCCAGCATCTGTCATTTCCTGACTTGTTAATTTTAGCCATTCTGACTGGTGTGAGGTGATATCTCATTGTGGTTTTGATTTGTATTTCCCTGATGCCGAGTGACGTGGAGCACTTTTTCATGTGTCTGTTGGCCATCTGGATGTCTTCTTTGCAGAAATGTCTGTTCATGTCCTCTGCCCATTTCTTGATCGGACTGTTTGTTCTTTGGGTGTTGAGTTTGCTAAGTTCCTTATAGATTTTGGACACTAGCCCTTTATCTGATATGTCGTTTGCAAATATCTTCTCCCATTCTGTCAGTTGTCTTTTGGTTTTGTTAACTGTTTCCTTTGCTGTGCAAAAGCTTTTGATCTTGATGAAATCCCAATAGTTCATTTTTGCCCTTGCTTCCCTTGCCTTTGGTGTTGTTCTTAGGAAGATGTTGCTGCGGCTGAGGTCGAAGAGGTTGCTGCCTGCATTCTCCTCAAGGATTTTGATGGATTCCTTTCTCACATTGAGGTCCTTCACCCATTTTGAGTCTATTTTCGTGTGTGGTGTAAGGAAGTTGTCCAATTTCATTTTTCTGCATGTGGCTGTCCAATTTTCCCAGCACCATTTATTGAAGAGGCTGTCTTTTTTCCATTGGACATTCTTTCCTGCTTTGTCGAAGATTAGTTGACCATAGAGTTGAGGGTCTATTTCTGGGCTCTCTATTCTGTTCCATTGATCTATGTGTCTGTTTTTGTGCCAGTACCATGCTGTCTTGATGATGACAGCTTTGTAATAGAGCTTGAAGTCCGGAATTGTGATGCCATCAACTTTGGCTTTCTTTTTCAATATTCCTTTGGCTATTCGAGGTCTTTTCTGGTTCCATATAAATTTGAGGATTATTTGTTCCATTTCTTTAAAAAAAATGGATGGTATTTTGATAGGGATTGCATTAAATGTGTAGATTGCTTTAGGTAGCATGGACATTTTCACAATATTTTTTCTTCCAATCCAGGAGCATGGAACATTTTTCCATTTCTTTGTGTCTTCCTCAATTTCTTTCATGAGTACTTTATAATTTTCTGCGTATAGATTCTTAGCCTCTTTGGTTAGGTTTATTCCTAGATATCTTATAGTTTTGGGTGCAATTGTAAATGGGATTGACTCCTTAATTTCTCTTTCTTCTGTCTTGTTGTTGATGTAGAGAAATGCAACTGATTTCTGTGCATTGATTTTATATCCTGACACTTTACTGAATTCCTGTACAAGTTCTAGCAGTTTTGGTGTGGAGTCTTTTGGGTTTTCCACATATAGTATCATATCATCTGCGAAGAATGATAGTTTGACTTCTTCTTTGCCAATTTGGATGCCTTTAATTTCTTTTTGTTGTCTGATTGCTGAGGCTAAGACTTCTAGTACTATGTTGAATAGCAGGGGTGATAATAGACATCCCTGCCGTGTTCCTGACCTTAGCGGAAAAGCTTTCAGTTTTTCTCCATTGAGAATGATATTTGCGGTGGGTTTTTCATAGATGGCTTTGATAATATTGAGGTATGTGCCCTCTATCCCTACACTTTGAAGAGTTTTGATCAGGAAGGGATGCTGTACTTTGTCAAATGCTTTTTCAGCATCTATGGAGAGTATCATATGGTTCTTGTTCTTTCTTTTATTAATGTGTTCTATCACATTGATTGATTTGTGGATGTTGAACCAACCCTGCAGCCCTGGAATAAATCCCACTTGATCGTGGTGAATAATCCTTTTAATGTACTGTTGAATCCTATTGGCTAGTATTTTGGCGAGAATTTTTGCATCTGTGTTCATCAAGGATATTGGTCTGTAGTTCTCTTTTTTGGTGGGATCCTTGTCTGGTTTTGGGATCAAGGTGATGCTGGCCTCATAAAATGAGTTTGGAAGTTTTCCTTCCGTTTCTATTTTTTGGAATAGTTTCAGGAGAATAGGAATTAGTTCTTTAAATGTTTGGTAGAATTCCCCTGGGAAGCCGTCTGGCCCTGGGCTTTTGTTTGTTTGGAGATTTTTGATGACTGTTTCAATCTCCTTACTGGTTATGGGCCTGTTCAGGTTTTCTATTTCTTCCTGGTTCCGTTGTGGTAGTTTATATGTCTCTAGGAATGCATCCATTTCTTCCAGATTGTCCAATTTGTTGGCGTAGAGTTGCTCATAGTATGTTCTTATAATTGTCTGTATTTCTTTGGTGTTGGTTGTGATCTCTCCTCTTTCATTCATGATTTTATTTATTTGGGTCCTTTCTCTTTTCTTTTTGATGAGTCTGGCCAGGGGTTTATCAATCTTATTGATTCTTTCAAAGAACCAGCTCCTAGTTTCATTGATTTTTTCTATTGTTTTTTTGGTTTCTATTTCATTGATTTCTGCTCTGATCTTTATGATTTCTCTTCTCCTGCTGGGTTTAGGGTTTCTTTCTTGTTCTTTCTCCAGCTCCTTTATGTGTAGGGTTAGGTTGTGTACTTGAGACCTTTCTTGTTTCTTGAGAAAGGCTTGTACCACTATATATTTTCCTCTCAGGACTGCCTTTGTTGTGTCCCACAGATTTTGAACCGTTGTGTTTTCATTATCATTTGTTTCCATGAATTTTTTCAATTCTTCTTTAATTTCCTGGTTGACCCATTCATTCTTTAGAAGGATGTTGTTTAGTCTCCACGTATTTGTGTTCTTTCCAGCTCTCCTCTTGTGATTGAGTTCTGGGGGTTGCTGGGGGGAGGTGGAGTTGGGAGAGGGGGAGGGGTTTATGGACATTGGGGAGGGTATGTGCTATCGTGAGTGCTGTGAAGTGTGTAAACCTGGCGATTCACAGACCTGTACCTCTGGGGATAAAAATACATTACATGTTTATACAAAAAAAAACAAAATTGGAAGGGGAGGCTAACCATAAGAGACTATGGACTCTGAAAAACAACCTGAGGGTTTTGAAGGGTCAGGGGTGGGAGGTTGGGGGAGCAGGTGGTGGGTAATAGGGAGGGCACGTTTTGCATGGAGGACTAGGTGTTGTGCAAAAACAATGAATACTGTTATGCTGAAAAAATAAATAAATTTTAAAAAAAGCTAATGATGTACTCTCTGTGGGCTAATTGATCATAATAATAATAAAATCTTATTTTTATTATCATTTTCTCAGGAATTCCTACTATGCACATTGTCAAATAACTATTTTCTGTTTTCACATCTCTCATCATTTTTTTCTTTGTCTTCTTTTTTAAAAAGATTTATTTATTTATTTGAAAGACAGAAAGAGAGTGTGTTTGTGTTAACAAATGGGGAAAGGGCAGAGGGAGAGAAATTCTTAAGCAGACTCCCCACTGAGCAAGGAGTCCTACATGGTGCCTGATCCTAAGACTCTGAGATCATGACCTGAGCTGAAATCAAGAGTCAGACACATCCCAACTACGTGACGTGATTTTCCGTGGTCTCCTTCCTAACACTGATACCAGTTCCATCATATTTTGTCTTGGCTCTTCCAAGAAAAGCCATTTTCCACTTCTTATACCTATTTAAAACTTTAAGTCTCGAGAAGAGTTGGTTTTGAAATCTGATGATATGCTGTAGCTGAACACATTCTAGAAAGATGCCTGTATCATGACCTCTGTCATTTGGCCTTAAGAACTACATCAAGCAAAAATACCTCATCACTTCTCTGGCATGTACTCTGCTTTATCAGAAAATGGAATTGTGTGTCTATCTTTGACCTTTGTATGTCTCCTAATTTTAAACTTTTTTATTTGCACCAAATTTCTAGCAAAAGTCCTTTTAATGTGAGGGACATGAGGGGTAACATTCCTTGGGTTTCAATTCCAATGCACCATCTTTTTAACATTTTATTGGGATTTGGGATAAAACAGGAGAAATTTAGAAGCCTGTTATCAGCACATCATCTTATAAAAATTCTTTTAAATGTTGTAAAACTTGTTTGTATTTGAAGAAAAAATTAACCAAACAGTTTAGGGACACCTGGGTGGCTCAATCAGTTTAACATCTGCTTTCAGCTCAGGTCATGATCCCATGGTCCCAGGACCAAGTTCACTGTTAGGCTACCTGCTCAGCAGAGGAGTCTGCTTCTCCCTCTCCCTCTGACCTCCCCCTGCTTGTGCTTTCTCTCTATTTCAAATAAATAAATAAAATCTTTTTAAAAATTAACTAAACATTTTAAAAATACTATATATTCTTTTCTTATTGCATTTCTCCCCTTTTCTTTAAGAAAGAGATTCTTGATTGGTTCTCAGTAAAACAAACCAATGGAGATTAGATTAAATTCAATACTCATTGATTATTTACTACATCTAGGTTATATAGGCTCTACACATAAATATTTGTATTTTCCTTGTATGCTTATAGGCCAAAATATAATGATTAAAAATATGTATTTCTATAAGGTTTGGAAAATCCTTTTTTTTTGGAAAATCCTGTTTTTATTTAAAAAAATTAAGAGCAAGCTAAGTATACTGAAACTTCAAATTTTGATGAACCAAAACCAAAATTCAGACCAATAAAGACCAATAAGTGGAAGTTTTAAAGACATACTTATTAAAAAAAAAAAAAGGACGTGCTTATTTATAGAGGATGAGATTTAGTCTTTTATTTATTTAACAGCACCATGTGATTATTATATAACAAATTTATGGTAGGCATATCTAAAAACTATTCATGTATAAACTACAGAGGTTATTATCATAGGCGATTATAATTATATTATCAAGATGTAATGTCATTTCAGAATATAAGCATACAAGATACCATTAATATATAATTTGAATAGAAATTATAACTTATAAATATGTTCATATTTCCTTGGTAATGACAATTTAGAGATGTTATTGCTGTGTTATTGCTAAAATAATGTTCTCATTTTAATGTTCTCATTCTTGCAGAGCTCTCAATAATCTTACTATTTTATTTCCCTAAGATGTATTTGCACTTTAATTTGTATGTTTAAAAATTATTTTCCTATAAAGTCATATTAGCCTCAGAACAAAGGCTGAGCTGTATAAAATTCCATGAGCTAATTGCCAATTAAATCCTAACATATTTACCATGGTGGTAACAAAGTACATAGATATAACAAAAAGGCATTTTACATGGGATTATACATTTGGGAATTCTTGTTTAAGCTCATTGGAATATAATTTGGCTCAATTCCTTTTTCTCACCAGCATAAAACTGCATATTTTAGCATTTAATAAGAGTACTCAACAAGTTAAATACTTTTTTTATGCAAAACAATTTAAATGGTAACAATGACTACATGTATCAAGTTATTAATGAGATATTTTCATTAAATACAATAAATTTAGTGGATTGAATCAAACGAGGAGTAGTCCTGTACCTCACTTTTCTTTTTTTTTTTAATTTATTTATTTGACAGGCAGAGATCACAGGTAGGCAGAGAGATAGGCAGACAGGAAGGGAAGCAGGCTCCCTGCTGAGCAGAGAGCCCGAGGCAGGGCTCAATCCCAGGACCCTGGGATCATGACCTGAGCTGAACGCCGAGGCTTTAACCCACTGAGCCACCCAGGTGCCCCTGTACCTCACTTTTCTTAATAAGATAGACAACTAAAGGAAAATGCCTATAAAATTGCAGCAGAAAAACTTCTTCAATGTTCCTCTATATATTTCTGCAGAAAGAGAAAGCAAAGGGACTGTATTTCATTTGTGCCAAGTATGTCCCAGGTAATCCCCAAGGGATTTGCGTATGAAATCTCATTCAATCCTTTTTTACATTTATATTATTATACAATTTTACAGACCAGGAAATTGAGGGTCTAAAAGGCTGATCAATTTGGCCAACCTAGAAGATGGAAGTCATCCCAGATTCCTTCTCCCAACTTGCCCTCACATCCAGACAAGTTCTATTTTTATTTCCTCAATATGTTTTCATTCCTATTTTCCTTATTATCCTTATTTGTACTCTGCTAGTTAGATTTTATCTTATTTCATCTACTGTAATGCAATAGCTTCCTATCTGGTTTTCTGGCTCCAATCTTCCTCCTCAAACCAGGCACTAAAAATCTTGATAGAGCACTTTATATAAAATACAAATCAGAAAATGTAATTTCCTTTCTTACAACCCTGTAATTTCAAGCCTAAACCTCTAAGCATGGCATATAAAAACTTCCATATGTGGCTCCTAACAATTTTTCTACAATCACTTTCTCATACTGTATATTTTACTAAAACAGAAATTTTGGTAGTTTTCATTCAGTTCTACTTTATATTTGCCCTTGCACATTGACAAGCATCAATTCTTCTCATATTTTTGTACTTAGATAACACTTGATCTTCCTTTTAGATGTTGTCCTCTTCAGGAAGATATTGATCCCTTTTAAAACTAAGTGTTTCTCTTTTGGATAGCTCTCTAATCACACTTAATGATTGCACCAAATTATTAATTGAAACTTCTGGATAAAATTGAAAATCCATGTTATTTAGAAATCTATAGTTGGGAATATAAACATTTTTATTCACTGAGTTTATGCTTTCATAAATCTGGCATGGTTCTTATTAGGGTTCCCTCTGGATTCAGTAAATTAGAACTTTGACCATCTTCTGACTATTTGAATAAAAAGATCATACAATTAAAAAAACATTAGTTCCTTTACACAAAGAGAAATTCAAATTATTGTAATTTTTACAATTATGGAAAAATGTATAAGTATTCTTAAATATTAAAATTCTTCTTTAAATATTCTTTGGATATTGTTTTTTAAATTATATTTATGTTTAAACTCAATATCTAATTTTAAAAACTTTATTTGGTTGGCTCTGGTAAAGGTAGTCATGTTTCCCATGAGCACATGTGGAGAATTTTCAAGAAAGCACAGGATCCCATATTATGCTGTTTGAGAATCACTGAGTCATTGCACCAATTTATAATGCATCTAAAAATAAACTTATTCTTATTATGTAAACACTGTCTTTTATTTTGTAATAGTTTGATACATAGTTTACAGAGACTCAACCTCATCCTTTAAAAATTGTATGGGGATTATGTCAGCAAGATGGTGAATAAGGTGGTTCCAGACCTTTCTCCCATGGAAATACTAAATAAACAATAAATGGATCAAAGTACCTTTGTGAGAGTTCCAGAAACAAGTTAAAAAGCTGCAGCAAATAAGTGAACACTTGAGTAAGAAATAATTGTACCAAAAACAATAGATTTCTTGCTTGTTTGATATATTGCTCATTTTTGCCCCACCCCCTAGTGCAGAATGAGTGAGTAGGAGAAGGCTACCTATTTTCCAGCTTTTAACTCCAAACATAATGGAAATATTGGAACTTGGTTGCAATGTTCTGGCTTTTGGTGGGATGCCTTAGGGACTGGTTTCTGGTTTGGATGATCTGCTCATTGATTGGAATGCTGGCATAGTTTGGATATTAGTTTGGAAACTGCTGAAAAATGTGGTAGGCATCATGTCATGTTAGAACTGCAGAAGGTCTGCAGAGCCCTATATATGTGAAGACAGGGATAAAAAAGGAATAAAATGGAAATCTAAAATTTCAGTGATAAAATAGGAGTGAGACTCTTAGGAAAATCTACACATTTAAAGCAGCAATGCAGGGAAATGGAATCAAAACAAATGTGCAAGGCTAAGAATAATGCGTAACCAAAAATGCTTTGAGAGGACCAGCATCTTTAAGCCAGAAAGAATAGAAAGTTCTTTCTCTGCACAAATGTAGTCTGTAAAGACTGGGAAAGATGACTGATTTTTCAAATACCGAAATCCCAATGAAAGATTACAAAGCATAAAAAGAAACAGGAGAACATAGCCCATTCAGAGGAACAAAATAAATCTTCAAAAAGCCTCTGACTTGCTTGACAAAGAATTTAAAATATTTTTTAAAAAGATTTTATTTATTTATTTGACAGACAGATCACAAATAGTCAGAGAGGCAGGCAGAGAGAAGGGGAAGCAGGGTGCCCACTGAACAGAGGGCCTAATGTGGGGCTTGATCCCAGGATCCTGAGATCATGACCCAACCTGAAGGCATGTGGCTTAACCCACTGAGTCATTTAGGTGCCCCAAAACATTTTGTGTTTAATGACCTAAAAGAAAACACATACAACTAAATTAAGCCATGAACAAAATGAAAATGTAAATAACGAAAAAATAATTATTAAAAAAAAACTGGAAGTCTGGAGCTCAAAAATACAATAACTGAATTGAAAAATTCACTAGAAAGCTTAATATCAAACTTGAATAGGCAGACGAAGGTATCAGCAAACTTGAATTCCTTATTTGAAATGATTAAATTAAAAGAGCATACAAAAAACAACAAAACAACAAAGAAAAGTTAACAGAGTCTGAGACTTATGGGATATCTACAAAAAGATCAATATACTCATTATAGGAGTCTCAGAAGGAGGAGAAAGAAAAAGGTAGGGGGCTTATTAGAAGAAATTGTAATGACCAACCACCCCACCACAAATTTGAGAAAAGGAATCACAAATAAAAGAAATGCAATGAACTTCAAGTAGAATACATTCACAATGAAATCAACACTGAGACAAATTATAACCAAACTTTTGAAGATAAAAGAAAAGAAGAATATCAAAAGCAGCAAAAGAGGGGTACCTATGGCTCAGTAGGTAAAACATCTACCTTCAGCTCGGTCGTGATCTCTGGGTCCTGGGATTGGGCCTAATGTGGGCTTCCTTGCTCAGTGAGGAGCCTGCTTCTCCTCTCCCTCTTCCTATTCTCTCCTCTTGTTCTCTCTCTCTCAAATAAATGAATAAATCTTTTCCAAAAAAGCAGCAAAAGAAAGTATCTTGCTATGTATTAGGGAACCTATGAAAGATTACCAGTAGAAATCTTGCAAGCTAGTAGGCAATGAGATGATCTATTTAAAATGCCCAAAACAAAACCCACAACAGATTAACCAAAAATACTTTATCTGGCAAATCTCTTTCAAAAACAAAGGATAAATTAAGACTTTCCCAAATAAATATAATCTGAGGGAATTTATTACCATTAGACCTGCCTTATAAAAAATGTTAAAGGTAGTTTATCAAGTAGAAATAAATGGATTCTAAATAGTAATTCAAATCCACAAGAAAACATAAAGTTCTCTGATAAAGGTAAATACATATAATTTTTAAAAATGTATTATAATTTTGGTTTGTAACTCCTCTTCTTACTCTTTCAGAGGGTTTAAAAGAAGAAAGGCATAAAACAACTATAATTTATACTAATCGGAACAAAATACATAAGGATATAATTTGAGACATGATAAGATAGAAGATATGAAGCTGTAAAGAATTAGAGCACTATGCTCTGAAATTAAGTCATTATCAGTTGAATTAGATTGTTATAACTTTAAGGTATTTTATATAATCCTCATAGAAATTATAAAGAAAATATCTGTGTAACATATATAATTGGAAATGAGAAGGGAATCAAAGTTTGTCACTCTCTAAAAATTAACTAAACACAAATGAAGGCAATGAATGAAGAAATGAGCAACAAAAGAGCTGATGAGGAGCAAGTCCCTCCCTATCACTAATAACTTTAAATCTAAGTGGATTAAAGTCCTCAAATAAAACATAAATGGGATGAATGGACACAAAATCAGAATCTAACAATATGCCATCTGTAGAGAATCATTTTAGATCTAAGGACACACATAGGTTGAAAGAAAAAGGATGGGAAAAGACATTCCATGCAAATAGTAACCAAGAAAGCAAAAGTGACCATACAAATATCAGACAAAATAGACTTCAAGTAAAAAACTGGTATAAGAGACAAATAAGGGGCACCTGGGTGGCTCAGTTTGATAAGTGTCTGCCTTCAGCTTGGGTCATGATCCCAGGGTACTGGGACTGAGCCCCATGTTGGGCTCCCCACTTAGTAGGAAGTCTGCTTCTCCCTCTCCTTCTGACCCTCCTCCTTTCTCATGCTCTCTCTCACTCTCTCCCTCCCTCTCAGATGAACTTTTAAAAGATAGACAAATAAGGACATTAAATATTGATAAAGGGGGTAATTGACCAAGAAGATAAAACAATTCAAACTATATATGCACCAAATATCAGAGCTTCTAAATATATGAGGCAAGCATTGACATAATTTAAGAGAGAAACAGACAGCAAAACAATAATAGTAGGAGACTTCAATACTATAATTGCAATAATGGATAGAATAACCAGACAGAAGTTTAATCGGGAAACCAAGGATTCGAGTAACACTATAGGCCAATTGGACCTAACAGACAGATACAGAACACTCCATTTAACAGTAATGAAATACTGTTTCTTCTCAAGTGCACCTAGAATATGCTTCAGGATATATCATATGTTAAGCTGTGAAATTATATCTTAATTAATTTAAAATGATTGTAATCACCCAAGTATCTTTCCTGACCACAATGTATTGAAAATAAAAATCAATAGCAGAAGAAAAAGTGAAGAATCCATAAATATGTGTAAATTAAACAACATAATTTCAAACAACCATTGGATTAGAGAAGAGATCACAAAGAAATTCGAAAATATCTTAAGACAAATAAAAATGAAAATACAACATATCAAGACCTATGGAAGGCAAGGAAAGCAATGCCAAGAGGGGAATTTACAATGGTAAATGTCTACATTAAAAAAGAAAAAAGATCTCAGATCAACAACCAAGCTTTACATCACAAGGAACTAGTAAAAGAAAAACAAACTAAGCCTAAAGCTATCGGAGGAAGTAAATAATAAAGACTAGAATAGTGATAAATGATAGAGAAAATTAAACAAACAAAAAATATAGAGGAAAAATCACAAAAGCAAGAGTTCTTTGAAAAAAATCAACATTTATATACATTCACTGAGAAAAAAATATTAAAGACTAAAATAACTAAAAGCAGAAATGAAACAGAGGACCTTACAACTGATTTTAGAGAAATGAAAAGGACCATAAGAGAATACTACAAAATAGTGTATGTTGACAAATTAGATAACTGAGATGAATTGTATTAAGTCCAAGAAAAAGATAACCTATCGAGATGAACTTATGAAGAAATAAAATTCTGAATAGACCTACTAGTCAGGAAATGAAGTCAGTAATCAAAAACCTCCCAACAAAAAGAAGCTCAGGAACAGACAGCATTATTGCTGAATTCTAATTAAACAATGAAAGAAGAATTAGTACAAATCCATAAATACAGAGAACTGATAGTGATCAGAAGGGAGTAGGGTAGGTGGACTTGCAAAATGGTTGAAGCGGGAGGGGAGGTTAAGTCTTCCAGTTATGGAATGAATAAATCATGAGAACAAAACATATAACATAAGGAATATAGCCAGTGGTATTGAAAAAGCATGTGGTGACAGATGGTGGCTACCCTTGTGGTGAGCACAGCATAATGTATATACCTGTTAATCACTATGTTGTATACCTGAAACTAATGTAACATTGTGTGTCAAGTATACTTCAATTAAATTAATTAATTAATTAAATGATCCAAGCATGCAAAAAAAAAAAGCCTCTGTGTCAAACTGACACCAGCATTAATTGAGATCACCTTTATGTATCAATGAGAATCAGAAAAACCAAGGAGTACTTTCTCATCATTTCTCCCAAGTCACTAAAATCCTTCCAAATTATTTCCATTTTCTCACTAGGATAGGCACACTAAGCCAAAAAGAAAAAAAAAAATTAATACTAATACTTTTCAAACTCTCCCAAAACATTGAACTGGAGAAGTTACTTCTAAACTTATCTTATGAGACTAGCATTACCCTGATACCAAAACCAGAAAAGACTATAAGAAAACTATAGACAAATATCCCCATAAACAATGCTGCAAAAATCCTCAACAAAAATATTAGGAAATGGATTTCAACAGCACATTAAGAGGATTACACTCTATGATAAGTAGGATTTATTGAAGGAATGCAAGGATGGTTTAACACACAAAAATCAATTAATGTAATATATCACATTAACAAAAATGACAGAAAAAAAGCCCTATGATAATCTCAATTGTGTAGAGAAAGCACTTGGCAAAATTCAACAGTGTTTTATGATAACAGCACTCAACAAACCAAAAATAGAAGGAAACTACCCCAACATAATAAAGGCCATATTTGGAAAGCCCACAGCTAGTATCATACTAAATGGTGAAAACTGAAAGCTTTACCTCTAAGGTAAGGAACAAGACAAAGATTCTTGTTTTGGCCATTTCTACTTAACATACTACTGGAGGTCCTAGCCAGAACAATCAGACAAGAAAAAAATAAAAAAATTTTTTTTTAGTTGGAAAGGAAAGTAAAATTATTTCTATTCACAGAAAACATGATCTTATATGTAAAAAACCCTAAAAATTACACACACACACACACACACACACACCTGTTTGAATTAATAATTGAAATCAATAAAGTAGAATAATAATTATATAGAAGAATCAGATGCATTTCTGGATGCTAACAATGATCAGTCTGAAAAGGAAATTAAGAAAATGTCATTTTCAATAATATCAAAAAGAGTAAGTTACTCAGGAATAAACAATGCAGGAGGCAAAAGAGTTGTACACTGAAAACTACAAGTGTTCCTGAAAGATATCACAGATGAAAAGACACCCGAATTCATAGACTGGAAAACTTAATAGCATCAACATGTCAATAACATGAAAAGTGATTCACAGATTTCATGCATTCCACACTAAAATCATAATGGCATTTTTTTCAGAAATAATAAAATCCATTCTAAATTTCATATATGTTCTCAGTGTATCCTGACTATCCAAAACAATCTTAAAAAAAAAAATAAGAACACAGTTGAAAACCTCACACTTTCTGATTTCAAAACTTATTACAAATATTAGTATTCTTCTTTGATTGTTTGGTAGAATTTACCAGTGAAGCCATCTGGTTGTGAACTTTTCTTTGTTGGAAGGTTTTTGATTATTGATTCATTCTCCTTGCCAATAATTATTCTGTTTAAATTTTCTGTTTTATCACAATTCAGTCCTGGCATTGTTGGTATATAATTGTTCTTAGTGGTCTTTCATGACTCTGAATTTCTCTGGTATAACTTGTAACATCTCTTTCATTTCTGATTTTATTTGAGTGCTCTTTTTTCCTTGATGAGTAGAACAAACTGTTTATTTTGTTTATATTTTCAAAGAATCAGCTCTTAGTTTCATTAACTCTTCTATTTTCTTTTCAGTCTTTACTTCATTTATTTCTGCTTTAATCTTTGTTATTTCCTTTCTTCTACTAACTTGGGCTCTGTTTATTTTCCTAATTTCTTGAAGTGGGAAGTTAGGTTGTTTATTGTGACTTTTCTTATTTCTTAAAGTAGGCAACGATTGATGTAAACTTCCTCTTAGAACTCTTTTTGCAGCATCCTATAAATCCTGGTATGTTACAGTTCCATTTTTATTTGTCTCAAGTATTTTTAAATTTCTCTTTTAATTTCTTCTTTCACTCATGTGTTACTGTCATGCTGTTTAATCTCCACATATTTGTGTATTTTTCAGATCCACTCAGATTGGGTGGATTCCACTGCCTTGTCTTTGAGTTGACTTATCCTTTTTTTCTGTCTTATTTAGTCTATGTTGAACCCTCTAACGTATTTTTTAGTTCAGTTATTGTATTCTCCAACTTTGTGACTTCTATTTGGTACATTTTTATATTTTCCATCTCTTTGTTCAAGTTATCCCTGCTTTCATAAATTTTTCCTCACAGTTAAGTGAGCAACTTTATGACTAGTATACCGAACTCTTTATCAGGTAAATTATTTACCTCCAGTCCATTAAGGTTTTTTTCTTCTGAGATTTTATCGTATTTTTTTCATTTAGAACATGTTCCTTTGTTTTTTAATTTTGCTTGATTCTCTGAGTTGGTTTCTGTAGTTGAAACAACCATCTCTCCCAGTCTTGAAGGAGGAACCTCATGTGGGATATGAAACTTTCACTCAGCCCTGCCTCAGCTCTTGGTTATCTCTTAACCCTCTGTGAATACACAAGTAGCATAGAATACATTTAATAGCTTCCAGTATTTGAGAATGTGCAAAGACATATCAGTGTTCCAGAGGGGAGGGTCTCAGAACCTAGATTCTGGCTAACTGGAGTCATTATGCTCAGACAGCAGATTCTGAAAACATGGAAATATATACAGTTTGGAAGGACCACAAGTTTAAGCCTCACTGGCCACCAGTGCCAGGTGACAGGGACATGTTCTCTGGGCAGCAGTTGCAAAAATCAGGGCTCCAGATGGGTGTATAAATTTTCTTCTGAGAGATATGGGCTAGCTGGACCAAGATAGAGGAAGAGTACCAAGATGGCATCCACAGACTACATTCCTTGGGAGCAGTGCTGTAGACCACTAAATCATTCCAAACCTGACGCCTGCCCTTCTTCAGTCTGAAGCTCCAGGACAAGCAAAGTGTCCTCCTTCACAGAAAGATCTGGGGGAGGTGTGCATCAGTCCACTATCTGTGCAGTGCTCTGAGAGTGGTAACCTGTTAATACTTGTCCCTCAAATTGTCACACTCCCATGGGACTCACAAACACCAGCACCTTCAGCCACCAGAGCTAGGTGATCAAGAGATGTCCCCTGGGCATCAGCCACAAAACCAGACACCAGGCCTGTGTAAACTTCTCTCCAGGAGACACTGGTGTTCTAGAGTGCAGCAGAGAAGGAGTACAAATATAGTATTTGCCTTCTGAGGTCTCTGGAAAGGGTTACAATAGCCCCTCGATGCATGTTTAATTAGAAGTCTGCTCCAGTCATGACGATTAGCAAATAGCCCTCCTTTCCAGAAAGATTGAGTTCCTGGGGCTATTGTCTCTTGCTCTGCCCTGGGGGTGGTGGTTGTTAAAGAACACTTTCTCCATTGCTTATGCTCTTATGAGACGCATGAGTGTAAGTCTCACTGGCCACCAGAACCAGGCAAGAAAAGTGGTCACTTGGCAGCAGTTGCAATAATTGGGGTGCCCGATAGGGTATGAACTACTTTCTGGTGACATTGACCATTATTTATTGTCTCATGTGATTAGGAATGCAAGCTTCCTGAGCTGCTAGGTGATTAACAGATATTCCCCTGAGTGGGAGTCACAAAATTCAGGGTACCGGCTGCATGTAAAGGTCCCTTCTGGGGAATATGGTGCTCTGAAGGATGGCAAAGAAAATGAGAAGGTGATACCTGCCAGTCTCTCTATCCCTAGAGAGTGTTTCAGTAGGCTCCAGTTTGTGTGTTAAATAAGATGCATTCCTCTCAGGCTAAGGTTTCAATATATGCACTTTAAGTCTAGGTGTGACTGGCTATTTCTGAGCTGGGCCTGGGGTGAGCGAGCCCTTTGATCATTACTTGTCTATGGGTCTTGGGACAGGAGCCTCTGCTGGATTTTAAAATTAGATGTTTTGGGGGCTCATCTCTCATATGCATGTCTTAAGAATTGGGGTATCCAATTTGGGATTTGAACACTTTATTCCTTAGAGACAAGATCTGGGTTTTGTGTTCCTCCTAACTGTGGGTCACCATGCTGGGGGTGGGCTTTACGTTGAGATTGTGTCCCAGCCTCTCCTACTATCTTTGATGTAGTTTCCTTCTTGTTTTCCTGATGCGTAGGCATCACTCAGATAGTCTTTAGGTTTGTTGAGTAGAAATTGTTCCATATGTAGCTGTAGACTCAGTGTGTTCATGGGAGAAGGTGAGTTCAGGATCTTTCTACATTGCCATCTTGAACTAGAAACCACTCATGAGTTTTCTGTTTCAGTTTTTACATTTCTCAGTTTTGGGTTTATATTTGGCTCCTTTTTAAAGCTTTGTAGCTTTCAATACGCTTGACAAAATTTTTAATCATATATTTTAGTTCCTTGAACATACAAAGCAAAATTGTTTCAAAACTTATGTAATCTTCTTTTTCTGGATCCCTGTGGATGTGTTTATATATCATGTTGTTTCCTTTGGCTTTCACTATGGTCTTATATGCCTGATATTTTTGACTGAGTGCTGGACGTGGTATAGGAAAAAAATCAGAGGTAATTCAAGGCTAGGAATGAGGTTTTCTTTCTCCAGAGAGGAATGGTTTTACTTTTGGTTGGCTGTTACTTGAGCGGCAGTTGTAGTATCAGATAATCTTAATTCAATCAATACTGGAAATGATTCAAAATGGCTCTTAGTTTTTGTTTGTTGAACTTCCAGATCAGGCTTTCTTAAATGTTTACCTTGATGGGCTTATAAAAATCATTCCTTGTTGTTGTGTAAGGGCCTGGTTGGCCAGAGGGAGTCATTCTGTGTTTATGTAGTGAACTTAGATTGACCCCACCCCTCCCAGAGGAACTTACTTGCAAAGCCTAGATACAAGGGCGGTCAGGCCAGGTGAAGACATCCAATCAGTGGGGAGCCCATATATCTACTAGGGTAAATTGAAATTCAATTGACCACCTCTGTGTTACCTAGCAGTTTTTTTTCTGTGTATGGCAGACCTAGCATGACTGTGCAGTTTTCTCTGTGTATTGCAATCCCATTGGCCACCTGTGTGTGGGCGGGGCTCAACCACCTCTATAAAAGCTGGTCTGTGAGGCTGCAGATATATATATATATATCTGCATATATATATATATATATGTATATATGTATATATATGTATATGTATATATGTATATATATATGTATATGTATATATATATGTATGTGTGTGTGTATATATATATATATATATATATATATATATAGCAGGAGGAGTCAGAGTAGCCGGTAGGGGAGCGGGCGTGTCATCATCAGGAAGCGGGAGTCGTCGGGTAGCGGGAGTCATTGGGTAAGGGAAGTAATTGGGGTCGGTGTCCTGGTTGTCGTTGCCTCTTTGTAAGAGATGGCCCTGACTGGTTGATTTGATTTTCGATGCTTGGCATTGCTGGGAGCCTCGTTGGCTGCGGCCTCGTCTAGGGAGCGGCCTCGCTGGGAGCAGCCTATGGTACAGTGAGGGTGGGGCAGGGAGCCTCCAGGAAGGACCCCAGGCCAGGGAGGCGGTGGCCCCCAGCAAGGCCCAGGCACCTACGGGTCAGTTTGGTTTCTGATGCATGGTGTGACATAAAGCTTTGCTTGATTTTCACTTTGTGTCAGTCTCGTTCCTTTGATCACAGACCCTAACAGTTGCCTCTAAAATCTATTTTTCTCCAGGTAGTTCCACAAGTCTTTCGAAACCTACAGTCTTTTAGTACCTGCTCCAGATTCCATAGAGACATCTGGAGGAAAAGCAGCCCCAAATTTTGGATTAACTTCCCTAGGTCATCTTTATTATGCCTGGTATGTTCAAAATATATTGTATTGTATATTTTGTACTGGTTTTCTAGTTTCTTTCAGTAAGAAGTTTGGTGTGAACATATCATTTGCCAAAGCTTGAAGTGAAACTCCTACCTTTTCATTTTCAGACAAAGTAATTTTCACCTCTATCACGCACTTGGCTAAGGATTTCATTTTACATTGCCAAAAATTAATTAATGTGATGTACTTTAAAAAAGAAGAAAAAAAGCCAATCATTTCAGACTTTACTCTTTAGTAGCATTAAGTCTCTGATAATTCAGGTTTTGCTTTATCATACCCATGTTCATCTCAGTGGAAGGAATAATATAGAGCTTCATTTTTCCATTGATGTAAATCATGCCCTCCATGCAAGAAGCAGAACGAACTACCGTTTGTTGTTTTGTTGCTCATGGAGCAACAATTAATATTTCCTCTTCTTAGATCAATGGTAAATTTGTGAAGGGCAATGGTTGTATCTTAATACTTCTTTTTACATACTAGTCATACAATAAGTAGCTGTTGAATAAATAAATAATTGAAATGAAAGCTAAGTCAATGATACATGCTGAGAATACCACTAAAATAAGTATTTTAAAGAGTTTCAGAGCAGAAGGTGTTAGAAGCTATTTGATTGTCTTCGAAATGCTATCTATGTAGAGCAAACATTTTCCTTTTATTCTGAAGTGAAACAGTAATCAGGAAGACATTAGATAATCTGACAATTAGAAAATTTTGTATTTGTCATATTCTCAGTTGCATCATATGACTGATGTGTTATTAATAGGATTTCTTCTAACCTCTGAAAATTATATTTAACTTCAGAATTGTTAGGCATTTATTCATTTCCACATCTGAATTTAATAAGGCATACAGTTATGGAAGAAAATAGAATTTCTTAAGGTTTTTGTACATTAATACATAAGTTGATGTAGATAGAGATGTGTGAACCTTGTTGAATACAATCTTGCTGTGTGTACTTCAGTAATAAGTAGGAATATCCAACATCTTCTAAGCTGATGAGAATAATACATGTGAAAATATAAGAAAAGAATAAATGTAAGGGTGTCTGAGCAGAAATTACTTTGCTAATGTCTTACATTTAAGTTGCTAGGCACACTGATGCAATCAAATAAAAGAATATTATTTCAAACCTGCTCACAATTCAGTTCATTTGTTAAAGTCTTCAAATCAGAATTTGGATGCTCTGACAGGCTTAGGGGTATAATTATGGTGTTCTATCAATTCTTAGAGAACAGAAAAAAATTCTAAAACATGACAGCATTTAGTTAAATGACATAGTACCCCCGCTTGGGCTTCAGTGTGGATATGTTAAGTCAGTTATTAAAGCATGATTTATGATAAGTATGCCTCCGTACACACCCAAATTATCTTACGTTGTTTCAACTTCCCTTCTACTATGATATGCAAGTTGAAATTTATTAAGTGACAAGAAAAATACAAGGAGAGAAAACTAAGGTTGTAGTAGCATGGAGTGATGAAAAGATGACCTGAGATTTTCTCTTAAATTTCTTTTAACTTAGATGTTGAACTTGAAGTGGAAATCAAGGCTTTGAGTATAAGCTACCCCACATTAAAATGAAAGACAAACAGATGATTTTAATATTATTTCCAGTTTTGCTGTTCTAAAATTCAATTCTATTATCCACCCAAAAAAATCCCTTCTCGAAATATAAATGTGGTCTGCTAAAAATTTCAGAAGTATTCCTTTTTTTTGAAAGCTCTATGATGATGCATATTCTACAAAATTTTATAGAAAGGAAAATACCTCACTTGTTAACCTTATTTTGGTTATTTGTATTCTCATGAGTAAAGAACACAGATAAATAAAATAAGAGTCTGTCTCTAAAACTTTTTGTCCATATTCATTTAAACTGGGTTATTAATAAAAACATCTAATCCATCAAGAAGTGTATTTTCATTTCCCATAAGAATTCTATTTGAGGTAATTACAGTCATCTCTTGAGTATTTCCATATGAAAAATAGAACAATAGCAGAAATTACATAAAGTAGGAACTGATGTAAGCTATTATCTATCTGATTTTAAAATGCAATAAACTATTACTTTTTAAAGCCAAATTGTTTTCTTTTATTTATGGACCATGTAATTTTCAAAAACTAATTTTTTAAATACCCACCAACTGCCAGAAGATAAAAATAATTTGGAAGCATATAAGGTGCCAAATGAAGCTGGTTTAGGAAATGGTTTAATTTTATAGCATATTATTTTCTACTGTGGTATCAAGAGTGAAGTTTTTAGGTGGCAAAATTTACTGGAAAAGTTATGTAAAAAGCTTTATAAAACTCTATAGCAAAATATTGAAGGAAATTTTGTACTTATAGCCTTAGTGATGACAATAAAACTTCTTAAGATTGAGGGAGGAATCTTCCAGTTCTTTCTTTTGTGAACAAAATTCAGCTGTCTAATTTCTGAGTGATGTTAAGTCCTTGAGAGCATGGTTACTGACTTCATCCCTTGAAACAGCAAATTCAGCATTGGGTGCTGATTTTCAAATGTTTAGCTTCTTAACCTTCCCTTCAAAGGAATTCATATTTAAAGACTACGTTCTACAGCTAAAGGTGGAATTGTTCACGTAGAAGCCCTGAAGGACCCATGGAGACCCCCAGGGGTTGTAAGGTAAAACACAGTTTGAGAAAACTACGGTTATAATCAAGAGACCTTGCTTTAGAATCAGATAAATATGATAGTTTCATACCAGATTTGCTGCTTTATAGCATGGTGGTCTTGGGAAAATTATTAAACTTCTCTGACCTTTAATTTCTTTTTAATAGATTGTCTTTAAAAAGGATTGCCAGCAGTATCCACTATCTGTTTACATACATGCCTTTCATCCTATCAAAACACAATGCATTTCTCTGATGTTTAAATCTGAACCCACCTTGTGACTTGCTAGATTAATAGAATATGCTGAATGGACGCTGTGTCAGTTCTGGGACTAGGTTTTAGGAGTTCAGGCAGTATCTGCTTTCTTTTCTTTCTTTCTTTTTTTTTTTTAAAGATTTTATTTATTTATTTGAGAGAATGAGAGGGAAGACAGTCTGGGAGAACCAGACTTCCCTTGGAGCAGGGAGCTTGATGCGGGACTTGATCCAGGGACTCTGGGATCATGACCTGAGCAGAAGACAGACATTTAATGAATGAGCCACCCAGGAGCCCCTGCTTTCACTGTGTTGGAGCCCTGAGCCACCATGTAAGAATTTCAATTACCCTGCTGGAGAAGACACCTATCCTGCTTCTACTGCTCCTAGCCATTCATCTGAGGCACCAGACATATGAATGAAGTCATCTGGGAGTGTAGCCAAATGAGTGAACCCATCCCTCACCAAATGGAGCAGAAGAACCCCTGGGCTAAGTCCAGACAACTCAGCATTTTGAGAACTACTACGTTATTATATTATTACTCTTTTAAGCCTCCAGTTTTGGAGTGATTTATTACATGGCAATATATAAAGGGAACTTTCTATAAATGTCCATCTATGAACTTGAAATAATTATAACTAGTTGCTAATGTTGTGAGAATTTGAGATTTTATACATGAAGTAATTGGCCAATGCAGGAACTGAATTCTTATTTTTCCTTTCTCTTCTTTTCCTTCCTTCAATTGTTTTTCTTCTTATCACCTAAACTCCAATACCTAAGATGCTGACAGATACGGGAATCATTTTGATTAAAAGGAGAAGGAAAAAGTATACACTAGGTGAGAGAGAAAAACCTAGACATGACCAGTTCCTCTACATTTATGACTCTCTTCTCACTTGCCAGTCATCACGAATCTCAGGTGCAAGATGACAAATCATCCTCATTCACATGTGGTGGTCTGTGAGAGGTTTATTACATTTGTTCTGAGCTGGTTGAGAAGTTAAAGAGAAGTTCAAGAGAAGAGTAGAAGGAGAGACATCAGAATAACCAGACCATTGCTGGTTCAGGATACTTGAAGGCTTTAACTTGAGGTAGAACCTAAGAGACTCCCAAACATTGACACCCAGAGTTACATAGTTACCCCGCCCATCCTAAGAAGAAGTCTCTGTGCTGAGGAGAACCACATGGCCCAGCTGAGCTGAGTACTGCCCCCAGGACTGAATATGTGAAGAGGTGGAGAGAGGCCAAGGAGCTACTTTCATAGCTTTCTCTACACATGGGAGGAATGTCTTCAGCAGTAATGAAGAAACATCTCTCTTTAATGTCAACTTCTGTCCTGCTCCAGGCTTCTAATGTCACGACTGTGGAGTATTACTTGGACACGTAGTGTTTGTGAATTCTTTTGAACCCTCTGCGTGTTTATATCTTTCCATAAATGCTCCCCTTGATAGTATTTATGGGGTGACTAAGTACATAAAATATGTGTTTTAAAAATTCTTTTTTGTTGGCATAATCACCTAACAAACGGCCCTGCTAAGGTACAATGTTAAAAAGTACTGCTCCAGGGCATCTGGGTGGCTCAGTCAGTTAAGTGTCAGACTCTTGGTTCCCGCTCAGGTAATGATCTTAGTCTTGTGAGATTGAACCCTGTGTTGGGCTCCATGCTCAGCAGGGAATCTGCTTGAGATTCTCTCTCTCTCTCTCTCTCTCTCTCTCCCCCCCTCTGCCCCTCCCCCGCCTCGCTCTCAAATAAACAAAAAGTCTTCTAAAAAATGTAGGGCTTCATCAGAAATAATTATTTTTTCAAAAACCAGCTTTGTCCTTAAACATATGCTTTACCAAAATGCACTCATAGTCCATTTGGATAGCCTCTATCTTGCTTAGCTTGCAGGATTTGCTCTTACTAAAACATTAATGACATACAGTAAATTTCTGCTCATTTGCAAGCCTTTCTAGTAAGTAATAATGTATTTGCTCTGTGATTTTAATTGCAAATTGTGCCCTTAGAACTCCTTGGTAAATATTTTCTTAGCAAAGCACCGTAGAAGTATATGCATCTATTAATGCCAATCAGAAAATATTTGCATTTAAGTAATATTATATATAATAGAAGCAAGCAAATTTCTGCATTGAAATTCTCATTTGTCCTCACCACTTTTCTAGGAAGATAAGTCCACACTAGAAGTCTTAACACTTTAACTCAAAGAGATACAGCTTTTCTAAGAAAAAGAACCTGTTCCATGCGTAATGTATGACTGGTTAACTAGACATCGTGGTTTTCCCAGGACAGGTCTGGTTTATGTCTGTTGTTTAATAATTACTAATAGTATTCTCTTCCATTTATAAAAGTGGCTAGGGCTTGAACATTAAATTATATGTTCATCTTATATATAACTGTAGTATTTAAACAAGTTTATCTATAAACCATTTATAAAGGTCTACACACAAGTAATTAGATCGCAGGCTCAAATCATACTAAATTCATCAAAGTTAAACATTACTTGGGATAAAATATTTATAGACAATATATTTGATAAGGGGTTAAAATATAAAAACATATCAAAAATTCATAAAACTCAATAGCAAAAAAAAAAAACCCAGTTAGAAAATGGGCAAAGGACCTGAATAGTCATTTTTCTAAAGAAGACATACAAATGGCAGGTATATGAAAAAATGTCTAACATCACTAATCATCAGGAAAATGCAAATTAAATTAGGATCTATAACTGCATACAAGTTAGGATATCTATTACCAAAAGACAAAGCAAAGTGTTGGAGAAGATGTGGAGAAAAGGAAACCCTTCGTGCATTGTTGGTGAAAATGTAACTTGGTACAACCATTATAGCAAAGAATATGGAGATTTCTCCAAAAATTAAAAGTAGAACTACAATATGATGCAGCAATCATATCCAAAGGATATGAAGTCAGGATCTTGAAGAGATATCTGCACTCCCACGATCACTGCAGCATTATTCACAGTAGCCAAGAAAACCTAAGTGTCTTTCAATGGATTCGTGGATAAATAAAATGTAACATAGATATACGATAGATAGAAGAGAGAGAGAATGGAACATTATTTACCCTTAGAAAAGAAGGAAATCCATTTGTTGAAAAAATTATATTTTTGCCCATTGGAAAAAAATTTGCCACATATGTGAGGCTATTTATAGGCCCATTTTCTATTCTGTTGGTCTATAAGTTTGTCCATATGCTAGTACTGCATTGTTTTGATTACTTTTGTAATCTTTTATAGCTTCATAGTAAGCTACAAAGTTGGGAAATGTGAGCCCTCCAACTTTGTTCTTTTTCAAGTCTGTTTGACTATTCAGAATCCTTGGAGATTTCATATGAAAATTAGGATCATTTTTTAATTCTGCAGAAAATGCTATTAGGATTTTGACAGAGGTTGCATGCAACCCGTATATTGCTTTAGGTAATACAGTCACCTTAATAATATTGGGTTTTTCAATACATGAACACAGAATGTGTTTCCACTTATCTATGTCTTCTTTAATTTATTTCAGCAATGTTTTGTAGTTTTCACTGTGCAAGTTTTGTTTCCTTGTTTAAATTTACTCTAGGGGCACCTGGGTGGCTTAGTCATTAAGCGTCTGCCTTGGGCTTGGGTCATGAGCCCAGGGTCCTGGGATTGAGCCCCACATTGGGCTCCCTGCTCATCAGGAAGCCTGCTTTTCCCTCTCCCACTCTACCTGCTTGTGTTGCCTCTCTCATGGTCTCTCTCGAGTAACTAAATAAATAAATAAATAAAACATTAAATTTATTCTAAATATTGTATTCTTTTGGATACTTTATATATGGAATTGTTTTCTTAAGTTCTTCTTTGGATTGTTCATGCTACTGGACAGAAGTGTATCAGGTTTTGTGTTGATTTCACATTCTGCAATGTTGCTAAATTTATTATCTCTAATAGTATTTTTGTGGAGTCTTAGAATTTTCTATATAAGAGACCATGTCATTTGCAAACAAAGATAATTTTACTTATTCTATTCCATTTTGGTTATTTTATTTTTTTCATGCTTAATTTCTCTAGCTAGAACTTCTAATATAATGTTGAATATTAATGGCAGAAGAGGCATCCTGCCTTGTTCCTTATGTTAGGGTTTTTCACCACTGAGTATGGTATTAATTGTGTGGCTATGACTTAATTTTTAAAATTGATCATATTAATTATATTTATTATATTAATAAAATATAAATATAAATAAATAATTTTATTATATTATATTAATTTTATAGCTTGTAAAAGAGAATTTTATTGTTCACAGTTTCAAGTTGAGACCTCCTTTGGCAGATTTGCTTACATTTATCAAGGGAGAAAAAATTAAGGTCCTTGTTTCCAGAAGACAAAACTAGACAAACAGTACTTACAAAGATACCTCTTTATGTCTGAGAAATGGTTAGATAACTTGACCTTGGATAATAGTAAATGTTCTTTCCACATGACATTTGCCAGAAAACTTAATCTGTGAATGGAATTAGGATGAAGGATAAATTTTAGAAACAAAGCACATCAAGACACACGAACACGCAGAAAATCCTTGTGCTTAGATTAAACATACTTTAAGAAAAATGTTCTCATTAGTTATAATGAGAAAGGTTAGAGAAAGGTCTTGTTAATTAGAGCAACAAATAAGTTGATAGATTTTAATGTGTAAGAAGAATTGGTTTAACAGTTGTTACCAAGCTGCTACCTCACCGTTTCAGTATTTTATCATGTATTTTATCGTGACACGTTGTTCATAGGGGCGTGGCCATCTTGTTGTACTGACTGCGTCATTTGTCCAACAGTGAAGAGTTGAGGGAGTATTCTATGTCTTTGGACTGTCATAAAACAGAAACAAAAACAGACATCGCTTGAAGTGATGGAAACGAAGGATCCTTCTGATTTTTTTTGAATATTTATTTTTACCCACATTAAGAAAATACTAAAGAGACTAGGCATTTTAAACATGATTTTATGTTCAATGGATAAATGCAACCTTGAAGAAATCTTTATTGTACTACCACCAATTTAAAAGTTCTATTTTTTCCATGCCTTGAGTTAAATTTGGTTTTCCCCCAGCTTTTATATGCAGTGAGAAGACAGAAGAATTAAGTACACTTTATGAATTAAAGAAAAATAAGTTCAAGCTAAAAAAAATCCATGTTTAAATGTTTGGATGTTGAAGAAACATTGTGTGGAAGGTTAAACCAGACGACCTCTCTAAACCATTCCAATTCTAAATTCTGCAATTTAAGAAATTGCTATTGTGTTTAACTGTTTGGTAGGATCTAATTAGCCATGCTGTCAGGACCTTTGTGAACCCAGCAAAAATTATGCAAACTTGTAATGAGAATTAACAGGGAGTTTGGTAACTCCTTTATCTGGCATGAGGAAATTTATTTTAATAACACTAGGGTAAACGCAATTGCCTTCATTGCCTGAGAAATGTCATTTAAAGTTAACCAAGTGCATATGAACATACCAGACATTGCACAGAAAAAAAAGATGAACAAAGAACATCCTAGACATACATTATTCACAGTGGCTATATTTAGGCCATCAGTTGCATGAATTTATTGTTAGGTTCCAAGCATAGCTGTTAATAAATAAAATTAAAATAATTATACTTTTTGTCAAGTATGATTCTAGTATATCTATTTAATATAATTCATGCATTTGTCCTGACATATACAATTATGGATATATATGTATCCATATATAGAAATAAATATATATTTTTATAAATAAATATATATTTATTACTTTTATGTACACATATATATTTTTGTTATATAACATATATGCATATTCGTCAGTTTCTAAAACTGATTATTTTCTGATTTCTGATTAGTGTATGAGCTGTATTAGACAGTGTTACCATGTCATATTTGGTAAATTTAAATAATAATTTGACAAAAGCTGATAATCCACTCCAAACAAATGTAAAATGAAGTCTGTCATATAGAAGTGTAAATTTCACTTGAAATCAACACTGAATATAGAAAGATGGGGAAAAAAGCAATTCATGGCAGTGAACATTGTTTAAACTATTGTTATATCATTATTGTTGTTATTGTTATTTGAGTAGAATATACAATGAGTAGAAAAGAGCTTTGGCGTGTGATTTTACATATTGATTTTGACTGATGATGGTGATAGCTGTGGTGATGATGAAGTAGGTCAAAGACCCAAATGATTGGTAAAGATGAATTAGGAAAGTGCTCATGGGTTATATTGACCTTGATTTGGACCTCAAATGATTAGTAGAATTTGAATAATAATAAAAAAAACTTAGAAATTCCACCACCCTGAGTAAATTTTAAACAATACTTTTTATGTCTTCATTTTTAAAGTAGAAATGGTTTAATTTCTTACCTGGTTGTAAAAGTTAAGATCATATAAGAATGATAATGGATGGTGAGGCTGTGAGTTTAGCATGTGTATGAGAGGAAGAAATAGAAATTTTGTATTTTAGATCATTTATACATGAACTCTGTATTGATGAATATAAAATAATTAGTGGTCAATTGGAAAGTTACATGTACATCATAATGTTATTATAATTCAAAAATGCTTAAAAAATAATTCAAAAATGCTTTTCTTACCTAAAGTATGCAGAATTACACTATATTACAATCAGGACCTACGGCTAAGAAATAACCATAAATTTTCCAGGACTGAAAGAAGTGCAAGTTGCCCATTTCAAAAAATATCTTGCTAGGGAACCCAGATTTGTGGACAACTTTGGATGAGTCATATGAAATCTGGAAATATTATTTTCTACTTCTGGGTTTCATCTTATATACATAAATCTTAAATTTGTGAAGCTGGAGCATTCTTGCATGTGGCCTTGTATAATTAGGGTGCTGAGCAATGCTTTTACCTGGGCCATGAATACTTGATAAATGTTGGAATTTATCAGTGTACCATGTGGCTGCAGAATGCAGTACAGAATATATTAGGAGCAATCAGAGTGATAATCCTGGCTCATTAGGCTGATCTGAGTTCATCTCTCAGCTTGGTGCTATGGAATCAGAGCAGAGGATATTTTCTTCAAACATCTCTGAGAATCATGTAGCAAACTATTCAGACCAGCTATGAAAAGCATTCCAAAATGAATGAAGAGAGAAATAATTATTAATAATTTGGTGTTTCATTTATTCTTTTGTATATTTTAAAACTTTTTTTCTCTACTCATGTATATACTCACATCTATGCACTTACATGAAAATAGAAACAAGGAATATATGTATACACACATACCCACACAGAGATAGGCACATACTGTTTGCTATCTAGCTTTAAATTACTTTAATATGTCCAAGGCATGTTTCCATCTTAAAAAATAGATATCTGTATCATTATTTAAAAGATAACTTTCAATTTTTCTTTCCCTCCATCACATTGGCCTAGTAAAAATCCTACCCTTTATTTAATGAATAATTATCTGCTGTGCAAATGCAGAATGTGTTTGGAGAAAACACAACCATGTGGATTGTGTTTACTTTAAATATATGTCTATAAGTCTGTTTGTCAGGCTTAACTTATACTTTCTTAGTTAAGTTGACCTTCTACTTTGTTGAATCAACTATTTTGCACATTCTCTTCTTTCTAACTTACATCAAATTTTTCTTAGAAACAATCAGAAGAAAACCTCCTTTCCTTCTACTACAGATGCCCAGCCTGAGAGCCGTTATGTCCAAATACTCTATTTCCTCACCCATCACAGTGGGTCATCATTATGGCCAAAACTTTTCACTTGAATGCTGGATCTGATGCCCTTTGTTCCTGTTTTTCCCTCTGTGGTATTATCATTTTTTTACTCCTTAATAGATCATTTCCATCAACATGTGAACATGATGAAATTTTTTCAGTCTTAGGAAAACACCCCTTCTCTTCATTATATACCCCACTCCAGCTATCACTTCATTTCCTGCTCCTCTTTCTAACAAAATCTCTTGCAAAACTTGTCTATGTTATCCGTCTTCATATCCTTAATACTTTTTTTTTAACTTGAATCCACTCAGTTTAAGCTTTTCTTCACTCATCTCAGGGTTGGAGTTCATCAATGAAGAATTCATGAAGCATGAAGAATTCATGCTGACGGACTGACGGTTCAATTAAGAGCTCTCACTGAACTTGATATCTCACTGGGATTTGACAACTCCCTCCTTCCTGGAGCACTTTCTTCACCTCATTTCCGGGGCACTTCTCATTTCTGGTCCCCTTCCTCATCTGACACTAATTCTGTCTCATTGCTGGAGCCTCTTCCTCTTTTCATTTTCTACATATTGGCTTCCTCCATTCCTTCTCTCCACTGGAGAAACTTTCTCCATATGTTTTCTTATCTCCACTTACTCCTTAGATGATGTCACCCATTCTCAAGGCTTTACGTACCATGTATACACTGAAGAGCCACAGGAGTCTTGTTCCCTGAACTGCAAACTCAAATATCCAATTGTCACTTGACATACCTCTTTAGATATCCCACAGACTATTTATTTATTTATTTTACTTATTTGACAGAGAGACAGAAAGAGAGGGAACACAAGCAGGGAGAGTGGGAGAGGGAGACGCAGGCTCCTTCCTGAGCAGGGAGACTGATGTGGGGCTCGATCCCAGGATCCTGGGATCATGACCTGAGCTGAAGGCAGAGGCTTTAATCCACTATGCCATCCAGGTGCCCCCCGCCTCTTTTTTCTTTAAAGATTTTATTTATTTATTTGACAGACAGAGATCGGAAGTAGGCAGAGATGCAGGCAGAGAGAGGAGGGGGGAAGCAGGCTCCTTGCTGAGCAAGGAGACCGATGTGGGGCTCGATCCCATAACCCTGGTATCATGACCTGAGCTGAAGGCAGATGCATAATGTCTGAGCCACCAGTGCCCCCCACAGACTATTTAACATTAACATATCTCAAAATGAACTTCTGATATCTTACCCTCTCACCCTCCCTCTCTACCATCTGCTAATTTGGGTTGGGGGCAGACACTGATAATAATTACTACCCAGTTTCCATGTAAGTTTTTTTGTTTTGTTTTGTTTTGTTTTTTACCTAAAGTATCTTGATTATGTCCAGGGTGGCAACGTAACCAGCGAAAATTTCTCACTTGCTCAGAACTCTATGTGATATGACAACCTTAGCCTCATGAAAGGAAATGGGGAAGAATCGCTTTTATTCTATTCTCTGGAATAATGTACATAGCACAGGGATTAATTGCTCATCAAGTCTGGTAAAACTAATCCATGAAACTGATTGCACATCATTGTGCATGTGTGTGTTTGTGGTAAAGAGTTAGATTGCATTTAATTTAAAGGAGAAATTTAATAGGTATTCATTTATATTTGGTAGAAAAATATTAATTGTAACTGTCTAAAAAATGAGGAAGAAAGAATTTTCATTACACTTGCAAAGAACGGTTAAATTTCCACAGAGGGCACACGACTATTAGAATATACACATAAAGGGTGCAATGGGCACATTTTCTGGCTTAGTAGATACTCAGTTAATACTAACAGTTGATGGGGCACCTGGGTGGCTCAGCGGGTTAAAGCCTCTGCCTTCAGCTCAGGTCATGATCCCGGGGTGCTGGGATCGAGCCCCGCATCGGGCTCTCTGCTTAGCTGGGAGCCTGCTTCCTCCTCTCTCTCTGCCTGCCTCTCTGCCTACTTGTAATCTCTATCTGTCAAATAAATAAATCTTAAAAAAAAAAAAATACTAACAGTTGATAATGTAATTGACTTTGATACCTTCAAGGCTGAACCCTATACACAAAAGACTATTCAGAAGTTTACTTCAGCTTTTTTAAAGGCTTTGTTTTTAAAGGAGCAGTTTTACGTTTATAATAAAATTGAGAGGAAGATACAGAAATTTCTCATGCATCCCCTGTCCCCACAAATGCATAGCCTGAACATCAGTCAGCAAAATGGTGCTTTTTTGTTTGCTTGTTTGTTTGCTTACCAAAGATGAATCCACCCTGAAACATCATAACTACCCAGAGTCCACAGTGCACTTGGAGTGCACTCTTGGCTTTTGCACATGTTATAGGTTTAGATAAATCCAGAATTATGTATAATCATTATTATAATATCATACAGAGTATTTTCACTGCCCTGAAAATCCTCTGTGCTCTGCCTTTTCATCTTTGCACTCTTCCCTCCCTGGGCAACCATAGGTTTTTCTACTGTGTCTAGTTTCTCCTTTTCCAAAATGTCACATACTATTGATACTTGAACAACAGGGTTTTGGGGGTACTGACCCCTGCACAGTCAAAAGTCTATATATGAACTTAAAATTTTTTAATTTTTAATTGAAGGATAGGTGACAAATATGAAATTACTTTCAGGTATACAACATAGTGATTCAACAATTCTACACTTTATAAAATGACCATCATAAGGGCATTACAAAAGTGTTGGCTATGTTCCCTATGTTATACTTTTCTTCCTTGTAACATATTTATTTTATAACTGGGAGTTTGTAGAAGTGTGCTGGGCCCATAACTGGGAGTTTGTGTGTTTTAATCCCTTTCACCCATTTTGCCCATCCCCATACTCCTTTCTTCTTTGGCAGCCACCAATTTGTTCTCTATATTTATGAGTCTATTTCTCTGTTGTATGTTTGGTCATTTGCATTTCTTTGAGATGCCACATATAATTGCAATTTATATGTGCAAAGATAAAATGCAAATTTTACTTTAAAATTTACTTAAAATTTGCATTTTATCAGATGCATCTTTTACAAATATTTTCTTCCAGAGGCACCTCGGTGGCTCAGTGGGTTAAGCCTCTGCCTTCAGCTCAGGTCATGGTCTCAGGGTCCTGGGACTGAGCCCCACATCGGGCTCTCTGCACAGCAGGGAGCCTGCTTCCCCCTCTCTCTCTGTTCGCCTCTCTGCCTACTTGTGATCTCTCTTGCTATCAAATAAATAAAGAAAATATTTAAAAAAAATATTTTCTTCCAGTCTGTGGCTTGTCTTCTAATTTTGTGATATTGTCTTTCGCAGATCAGAACTTTTTAATTTTATCAATTATTTCTTTCATGGATTGTGTCTTTGGTATTCACCTAAAGAAGAATCACCATTCTCAAGGTCATCTAGGATTTCTCCTATGTTATATCTAGGAATTTTTAGTATTGTGTTTTACATTTAGGTCTATGACAAATTTTGAATTACTTTTTCAATTTTTTTTTAAGACTTTATTTATTTATTTGACAGACAGAGATCACAAGTAGGCAGAGAGAGGAAGGAAAGCAGGCTCCCCGCCGAGCAGAGAGCCCGACATGGGACTCGATCCCAGGACCCTGGGATCACGACCTGAGCTGAAGGCAGCGGCCCAACCCACTGAGCCACCCAGGTGCCCCTTGAATTACTTTTTGTAAAGAGTATAAGATCTGTGTCTAGATTCATTTCCTGTGTGTAAATACCCAGTTGTTCTAAGATCATTTGTTGAAGAGACTACCTTAGCTCCATTGTACTGCCACTCTGTGGTTGAAGATCAGTTAAGTAGATTTATGGGAGTCTAATCCTGGCTTCTTTATTCTGTTTCAGCTAATTCTGATCAAGTATTACCTGATACAAACCTGAATTCTTTCTGTTTTTTTTATATGATGTCTCTTTAAGACCACAGTATCCTTATGGACTTTAACATGATATAATGATTGAAATTTGGATCTTCCTCATGGTTATAACTTCTAAAGTGTTTTACTGAATAAATTGAGTGGCTAAATGTTATAAATTATAGCTGGTTGTACACACTGAAATATATACAATACGTAGAAGAGAGGTGATAGTTTTGTTTAATTATGCATTGATCAGCAATACTTGGTAAATTAAAACTTGCAAGAGAGGTCTTTTAGAAAGTTGAGGAAGCTTTGAATTATATATAGCATTTTAAAGAAACTATACTGGGAAATAGGAGACTTGAAGCCAAAATGTGAGCTGTTTTCAAATACAAGAAGAACTGTTCTTTGGAAAAACAGAAGAGCCTTTATCGAGAATGCCTGAAGGGCAGAACTTGGGCCCATGTATGAAGCCACTAGTGTGGCTGATGAATTGTCTCAACATAAAGAAGAGTCAAAATATCTGAAAATAAAACAGGCTGCTTTCAGGGATGGTGAATTGAAGGGATTTAGGAATCAGACAGGGAATGGGATTAGATCATCTCTAATATTTATTTAAACTCTGAGAATCTGTGCTTTTGTGAAGTTTGAGACTTGCAGATTATCCTTACATATGCTGTTAATGAAAGGGAGTATGGGTACCAGTGCAGCTGACAGCGTTTTCTTTATCCACATCCACATTAATAAGTTAATAAGGTTATCACAATGTAGCCATATGAGTGACGTTTATTATGACTTTCTAACATTGATGATTAGGGGGAAAAATTGTGTCCCAAGTCACAGATGAATAGAGGAATGCAGACAGCCACGTATGTATTGTTTGGAAGGATGACACTGTCAGGAAAGGCAGCTATAATTAGGTCATTTTACAAAAAATGCAAATCCTCTTTAATCTCATGCTCCCCTCTTTTCCTTTATTATTATACCCATTAGAGTTTCCTACTTTTATTTCCTTCCTACTTCTGATAATGCAGTAGAATAGAAAAGATTGTTTTCTCTTATGATTTACTCTTTTATGTTAAACATTAAAACATTTGATATTTTATTTTATTTTATTCACCAAATGTTTACTGAGCACATACTCAGTAAGAGCCCAGAACTCTACTAGGAATTTAGGATATAACAATATATGAAACAGACAAATTTCTGGTGGTTGTCATATTTAGAGATTGGACGAGGGAGGACATACATTAAATAAACAGTAAATGGGTAAATTATCATATATAAGAAGGTGATAAGTACTTTAGAAATAAGAAAAAGTTGAACAGAGTAAAAACAGTAAAGCAAGTGGTACTTAAGGCTAGTGGAAAGTAGAGCAATCAGAGTGGACCTTGTTGAGAAAGTAAGGAGGTCTGAGCAAAGACTTAATGAGATGGAATTAACCCATCAGGTGTTTAAGGGAAGAAAACCTCAGGCAGAGCTGGATTGAATGCTCCGGGTTTGAATGTTCTATGCATGTTCTAGAGGAAGATCAAGGAGCCCAATATGGACAGACCAGTCTAAGCAAGGGGGTATAGTCATAAGAGATAAAGTTTGGGAGGGAAGATTGGGCAAGATCTTATACTCAGTGTGAAGACTTTGTGAGCCAAAGTTTCAAGCAGGCTATGACATGATCTCAGTTATATTTCAAAATAATCTCTCAGAATGATGCATTTAGAATAGATTCTAGGGGATCAATGTATAATCAGACAGGTAGAAGTTTAGTGCAGTAAAATTACAAAATTTGGAAAATCCCAAAAAATACAGGGCAGCAGAAACAAAATTACCCAAAATCACTACTTAAATTTTGACCCATTTCTCATATTTTTCTATATATTTTTGCCTTAAGATTATTCTTCAAATAAAATATTATTCTTTAACAAAATTACAAATAATATAATTTGAATCCCCTTTTAGGAAGGATGAGGAACTTGGCTTTATCACATTAGCTTTTCTATCTCACAGGTATATATTACATGGCTTATCATAAGTTAATTCAGCTTTGGTTTCTTAGTTGACTGTTGTATCTCTGCATATTTACTTGTCCTTAAAATGTCACATTTATTCACTTTATAAGGAATTAAATTTCAAATATTTTAATTAATTGATTGATTGATTGATTTAGAGTGCAAGTGGGAGGAAAGGGCAGAGGCAGAGAATCTCAAGCCAAGTCTACTGAGCACACAGCCTGATGCAGGGCTCAATCTCCAGACCCTGAGATCAGGACCTAAGCAGAAATCGAGTCAGGTGCATGACAAACTGTGCTGCCCAGGTCCCCCCAAAATTTAAACATGGCTAAGTACTCACTATTAACACTGTACTAAAAGAGTCTTTCATTCTTTGACCCCATGACATTAAAACTTCATCAGTATCGTATCCATTCTTTTATTCACTTACTTACTCAAGATAATTTAGTTGCATTGCACCACATTCCCACCACTATATTAGCCATTGGGAAGAGAATAATCAAGACAGAATTAGCTCCTACTGTATGTTTCACTGTTGGCAAATGCCAAACTATCTAATAGCCAGTGCTGTCTGGATGATCATTTCTAAAAGAGTATGGTCTGTAAACTACAATCAGAGGCCAATGTTTCTTTAATAATCTGTCTATATTATGTTAAAAATTGATAGTGTTAACATATAGTTTGTAAGATGTACATTACTACTGTGAAATATTTATCCTGTGTTATGCACTAGAGAAGTGGGTAGATAGACAATGTCACAGATGACTTTAAGAATATGGGGAAAAGCGGGGCGCCTGGGTGGCTCAGTGGGTTAAAGCCTCTGCTTTTGGCTCAGGTCATGATCCCAGGGTCCTGGGATTGAGCCCCACATTGGGCTCTCTGCTCAGCAGGAGGCCTGCTTCTCTTCCTCTCTCTCTCTGCCTGCCTCTATCTAATTGTGATCTCTGTCAAATAAATAAATACAATCTTAAAAAAAAAACGAATATGGGGAAAAGCATAACTTCTCTCATAGTATGAAATACTCATGTACATTAACACAAGATGTTGCATAAATTTGGGGATCTTAATGGCCTTCCTAAAGTTCATTTAAAGATTTTTTAGATACATGGTCAAGAACTTTACATAAAGAATCTTGTCCCAGAAAAAAAAAATCCAAGTTTATATTTTCCCTAATATTTTTAAAATATTATACTTTTAATAAATATTTCTATGTTGTCATAATATAAAGTCATTAAAAAAAGTCATAAAGAATATGACTTTATTCTGAGGTATCTTTTGTAAGTATCTGTTAATTGAATTTCTGCATCAGTATCCAGTGGAGCAAACTGATTTTCAAAGATTGACTGGCTTTGTATTGAGATGTATTCTAAGGTATCTGTGGGTTCAGTGAGGAATGTATAATTAGGAATGTTGCCCACAGGCTGTAAAATAGACTTGAACTAAAAATGTATACAATGCCACCTCTATTGTTTATCTAAGCAACTCCATCATTGGTGGTACTCATGCAGATTCCACCAGTGAATGAGCCTTTTTTTTTTTTAAGATTTTATTTATTTATTTGACAGACAGATCACAAGTAGGCAGAGAGGCAGGCAGAGAGAGAGGAGGAAGCAGGCTCCCTGCTGAGCAGAAAGACGGATGCGGGGCTCCATCCCAAGTCCCTGAGATCATGACCTGAGCCAAAGGCAGAGGCTTTAACCCACTGAGCCACCCAGGAGCCCCTGAATGAGACTTTTTATTTAAGCTGTAGTCAGTGGTACTAGACACTTGTCCAATTAGATGTTTTATTCTCTTTTTGGGCTATACGCCTAAACATTAGGCAAATTTATAGACAGAATATCAGAGAATAAAACTTTTGCCTCTAAAATGCCATCTTTGGAATTATAAACTTAATGTCCATTGAATGATGCAAATCCCTGAAAGGATGGCAGCAAAGTGTCTCTGATTTCAGTTGTTAAGATTTGACAACAGGAAGTTAGTCTTACACTGATTTCCAACATTATTAGCTCTTACTATATTCTGTTCAGTTGTTTATTCTGACTTGGTCTAGGAGATGGCTCCTCCCTTTGATTCATTGGCCCCTGTGGTTAATGTTGGTCATTTTTGTAAAGATGAATGAGGTAATAGATAATTAGAACATAGAAGAGTTACCTATGGATAGAATAAGCCTGTAAGAACACAGTTAAAAGCATGATCAGATTTAACTAATCTTGGTGAATGTGCTTAGGGGTCAAATGGGAAATTTAAATAAATATAGAGCCATAACTTAAGAGGGAAAAGACATCTAACAAATACAATTCTGGGCACATCTGACAATGTTCAGATGTAATACAATAAACCAGGAGTTATAAAATGGAGAGCAAAAACCTATAGTGAATAAATCATAGTTAAGAAAACTAGGAGACTTGAGTATGGTAAAATAGTAACATCGAATTTAAATATAATGTGGTGACCTTTTTTTATTATCTCTAGGATTTTACAATGAATGAGGACCATGAAAAGCTTGCTATGGGTTTGGATTTCATCCATATACAGTTTGGATTAACTTCTTATCTTTCCACTCTAATTTTCTCAGAGGCTACATTTTATAGCTTTGCAGTTGAGTGCCAAAAAGGTGATTAAAATTCAACTAATAAAAAAAAAAGAAGGAAATTGGAGTGATTTGGTCTGAGGGAAAAAAAGGCTGGAGAATGATTTGATTGCTAAATCAGATAATGGGAATTAGGCTATTTCTATTTCCTTATGTTATAGAATAAATGGAAGTTTGTGCATTTTGTCCATAAGAATTTTTTAAAAAAATGAGTTCCCTGTCTAATGTATTTTCGATGTTGGCTGGGTTGGAGTTCATTAAAAGTTGGGTAGGATGGGGTTTATTAAATGGACTCTTGATATACTTCTCTTTCCTGTGATACAGAGTTATCTTTTTCTTAAATCTTTTAAAATATATTGAAAATATATTGTTCAGTTTTCAAGTTATATTATATTTAGTAAGGTTAGGTTTTTGCTCATGTTACTTTAAAATTAAAGTTACTAATATTAAAGTCAAGTTCCATCTCTTAAAAAATACTTAAAAATATTAATATATCAATTTTCAATAACTTTTCCTCTCATTCATTTTATGATAGCTAAGGATTGTCCCAAGTTATACCAACCAAGTCAATAGGTCCAGAAGACAAGACTTGAAAACTAATTTTCATGAAAATAGCTACTTTTAACAATACATATTTGTTCTTCTGTTCTCTTTATGAATGACTTAAGGGAAAATGACTTAAATAAGAAAATAGCTATAAATCTATAGCTATATAGACCTGTATCTATCTGTCCATCTATTTGTGTGAATGTGTACATACACATATATTTAAAGGTAGAAAAAATGGACTAATACAAAATATATCTCCCCAAAGTTTGTGAAAAAGATGTAATCATTTTCCAATCTACGTATACTCTTTTAAAGTCAGACACTAGGAGTATGGAGATATATAGAGAATAGGTAAAAAGAAATCGCTTTCTGAGTAATAAATATACAAAAGATGATTGAATATTGTCCACTGTGTTAATGAAATTTTGTCCACTGTGTTAATGAAAAATTAAATTAATTAATTAAATTAAAAGCAACTGACAGGTATTTAGCAATACACTTCATTTCCTTTTCTATCAAAATATTTTATTTATTTATTTGAGAGAGAGAGACAGAGAGAGAGAAAGCGCCCACACAATTGGGAGAGGGGCCGAGGGACAAGCAGACTCCCTGCTGAGCAGAAGGCCTTCAGTGGGGCTTGATCTCCTCCCCGGACCCCCAGATCACGACCTGAGCCAAAGTCAGATGTTTAACTGACTGAACCACCCAGGCAGTCCAGAAATACACTTTATTTCCTAAATGCCTGTTTGTTTTCTTCTTATTTTAAAGAAAACAGGTACTTAAGAACGACGTTAATTATAATGCTCCTGGGCTTCTGGGATGGTACATAAGTGTATCAGTAGTAAAGAACTATTGAGGCTTATGCTTAGAAGTAAAAGAACTGACAGGGTAAAAGCTATTCTTAGGAGACTGTAGTCAAGGAAATCATGTTTGTTTAAGTCAGTCTCTTATGTTGATAAATAACCTAAGTTAAACAAGGAAAAAGATGTTTATGCTGATGTATACAAGTTGAATATAAATTACAGTGAGTAATTTTTATTAAGTTTATGTCTATCAGATGTTAAATTTAAAATGATTCAAAGTGATCTTTTGAGAAAATTCACTTAAAAATGTCTTATTAAGAGAGAATACGGGCCTTAATTTGGGGGATTTGTTAATCTAGTAAACCCATAATTAAAAACTATTCAAAGACTAGGTTTTGTTTTGCTTTGTTTTTCTTATTATCAGCTAGAGGTCAGGTATTTAAAATGTGAATAACAATGCTAAAAGTGGGTAATTCGAAGAAAATAAAAATTATATGTGAATAGACAGAATTATTTATAAACTAATTTCTCCCACATCAGTGAGCTTCCAACTAAATGTATCCAGGTTTTACAACACATAGGTATTATCAGTTGGAGCTCTTTTCTTCTATTCTTTCCTTCCTTCCTTCTTTCTTCCATTCCATAATTTATAATTTTTTATGGACTCTCAATGTCATAGTATTTGGGAGTAGAAACTTGGGAGCTAATCAGGTCATGAAAGTGGAGCCTTATGAATGGGATCAGGGCCCTTAAAAAAGAGGCCTTGTGAGCTAGCTCGCCCTCTTCTGCTAAGGAAGGAGACACTGAGAAGTGGACAGGCTGTGGTCCAGAAGACGGCTCTCACCACTACCTCACCACGCTGACCTGATCTCAAACTCCCAGCTTCTGGAACTAAGAGAAATACATTTCTGTCATTTATAAACTACTCAGTTTATGGCATTTTGTTGTAGCAGCCTGAAGAGAATAAGACATTATTTTCATACCTAATGATCCCATTTCCTAAAGTGCAAAAATAAGAAAACTTATTCTGTGGTGTTAAAACACAAAAGAGTGGTTATGGTTGAAGAGGACATTATGACTGGAAGGGGGCCGTGAGTACCACTGCTGGAGCTTTGACATTTCCTGTTGAGTTGAACCTTATGCAGTTCTTGGCATAGAAAGGAGTTTTGATAATGCATTCATTTCATATGATGACCTGAGTTATATGACTCTGATTCAAAAAATACGTTTTGAGAATACTTTAGTTTTAGGACCTCACAAGCGACAGAGGCTGTCCCTACCACCATCAAGCATACAGTGTACGCTGAATATGGCAAGTACAAACAACTAGACAGGTCATTAGAAAACAGTGGGATCTGTGCCCATGAGAAGTAAGAGTAGCAGTCCACAAGTATGGCTATGGTATGGGATTTAGCAAAAACTTTATAAAATGACATTTATGTTAAAAGTTGAAAGATTGGAAGGTTTTTTCCTTAAAAAGAAGATTAGAAAGATGTTCTAGTAGATGAAATATCATGTACATGGCCCCAGAAATGATAGACTGCATTGGTCTTTTAGGTAACTGGAATTTGTACAGATTTGCTTAAGACTTAAGCACTCAAGACATAGAAATAGTCATTCTTTGGCTCTGCAGCTACATTTGCAATTTCTTCTTAATATATTTGGTGTATTGGAAATGTATAAGCCTCACTTCTTCAGCTACTGTACTGGTTAAATTGCAGGTTGAGATTTTGTAACAAATGACCACAAAATATAGTAGTTTGAAGAGATAAAAATGTGTATATCTGGTATGTTATAGTCTGGCATGTAATGGTGGTTTAAGTCAGGAAATGAGGTCTTCTGTCTTATTGTTCCCAGCATATTGTTCTATTTGCTTGTTTACCACTGACTCAGCTCCTTGTCTGCATTCTAGTCTACAGAAAGAAAGATTTAGGAAACAATATTCTTTTGACAAAATGATCCTGGTGTTTTATACACCACTTTCCCTCATTTTTCACTGGTAATAACCTGGTCATTTGGCTACAGTGAGCTGCAAGGGAGGCTGGCATGTGTAGCCTCTAGCAGAATGACCCTTTGCCCAGCTAAAACTCTGTTACTTATAAAAGAAGGGTAGAAGGGACTTGGGAAATACCCAGTAGCATCACAACTACTAATTTCCAAAGCTCCTTTGTAACTGTGAGAAAATGCCATTAGGCAGATGCAGGTCGATAGGTTGGAGATCATGAGAAATCTTGTATGTGAAAATATCAAAATTAAATGTTTCTATTTTATTTAAAAACAACTTGGACCCATTTATGGGTTGCAATGAAAGGGGTGAAATAATCATATTTTCATTTTAGAAAAGTATTCCCTGGATGCAGTTTAGGGAAAGTCTAGAGGGAAGAAACCCAATTTTGGAGCACTGGTAGGAATGTGGTTGAGATAATAGCCTGAATTGAACTCAAGGAATTATAGTGGATACTGGAGTTCAGATAGAAAGAAATCTATGATATAAAATAATTATATACTTGGTTCTGAATAAGATGTGATGGTAAACAGAAAGTTTTGTGGTAAATAATGATATCAAGGCAACAGGCTGGATGGGGTTGTGACCTTTCAGTACCCAGAAGTATTAGTTAGAAGAGAGTGAAAAAGATGAGTTTAATGGTGCATATGGAAAATTCCAGTCACTGTACTAATTAGATACAACTGTGTGGAGATAGATCTAGGCCAAAGGCATCTGTTCGAGACTTTGTTCTAGAGTGAAGAAAAGAAGCTAGAATGGGATCCTAAGAAAAGCCAAGAGTGTAGAGTAGTCAGAGAAGTTAAAGTTGCATTCACTGGGAGTTCTTTGCTAATAATAATTTATCAAATTCACCTAAACTCAATTTACCAAATACCAGTCCACCGAATATCAAGTCACCATTCATTGATTCATCATACTACTGATTTCTCAAATTCAGTTTGCCAAAAGTGTTTTCCATATTTTATAAAAATTTCATTTTCTTGAAAATATTCAAAAAATCTCTTTTTCAGTGAGTTTCATAAAAGAAAGTGTGCTCATCAGTGTCAAATGCTCCAAGTTCATAATGACCTTGTGTGAGGGTATATCATGGAGAATAGGAATTACTTAGGGCTCCTCTTTACATATTGGTATAGTTCCTAAGGCCACTATGAGATTTCTCTAACAAGCTGTTTAGCTTAAGGACCAATGCTAGATCCAAAAGCACTGGTTGTAAGAGCTTATAATCCTTTAATCATTTTACCAACCAACTTGGTCCACTGCCATTCACAACTCAACTTCCTCTGATCTAGAGTAAATCTGAATTCTGCTGAGGCAGTTCTGAATTCTTCTGAGGCAGTTCTAAAGCACTGTATGATTCCATAGGCTTCTATCTCGGGAAATTTGTCAATTTCAAATAAAACTTTTCCCAATTTTCAAGTACTTTCACATTTTACCTTTTTATTGTGTTGTAAGTCACAGTATACAATTAGTTTTTGATATAGTGTTCCATGATTCACTGATAGTATATAACACCCAGTGCTCCATGCAATCTGTGCCCTCTTAATACCCATCACCAGGTTCACCCATTCCTCCACTCACCTCCCCTTTAAAACTCTCAGTTTGTTTTTGGGGGTCTATAGTCTCTCATGGTTTGTCTCCCACTACAGATTTAAAAAATTCTTCTGTCATTCCCATTGGGTTGTTTTTAGAGTATACTTTGTTCCTTTCTCTAGATATGTATTTCAATCTGATATAAGTTTACCTGTGCCTGAAAGACTTCCTTAAAAATTTCTTATTGGGGGAGCCTGGATGGCTCAGTGGGTTAAGCCTCTGCCTTCGGCTCAGGTCATGACTTCAGGGTCCTGGGATGGAGCTCCACATCAGGATCTCTGCTCAGCGGCAAGCCTGCTTCCCTGCCCCCCACCCCCCTGCCTGCCTCTCTGCCTACTTACGATCTCTGTCAAATAAATAAATAAAATCTTGAAACAAATTCTTATTGGATAGTCTGCTGCTGATGGATCCTTTCAGATTTTGATTGTCTGAAACTATCTTGTTACAATTTTATTTTAGAAATGTGTTTTCACTGAGTTTAAAATTCTACATTGAATTTTTTCTTTCATTACTTTAAAGATATTGCTTCATCCTTTTTCTTACTGGAATTGTTTTCCAACAAGAAATCTATGTTTTCATTACCTTTGTTTCTCTGTATATAATGTGTCTTTTTCTTTTGAATGTCTTTGAGATTTCTTCTGGGGCAACTTTTTTATTTTTATTTTTTTTAGTAAGTTCTGTACCCAGTGTGCAGATCAAACTCATGACTCTGAGGTCCAGAGTCACATGCTCTTCTGGGTAGGCCAGCCAGGTGCTCCTGGTTTTGAGTAATTTGATTATGTTGCCACTTGGTGCAGTTTTCTTCATGGTTCTTTTGCTAAGGTGCTAATAAGGTAAAGCCCCCATCTGATGGCCACTTTTTTTTTTTTTTTTTTTTGGTAAATGAAGATATTGTTCATCTATTGTGAATAAGATCATGAGATCATAAGTGGTTTGTGGAATGTTGGAAAAGATAAGAAATATTTACTACAAAAAATATGAGGGTCTTATTGATACTAATGACTGCTAACGTGTACTTTCATGTTTTCAAGGATTTCTTCCCTTTTCTGATATAGACATCAAGGAGATTGTTAGAAAAAAAATGAAGATTTTTTCCAGTTGAATAGTGGGCTATTAAATTTTATTATATAGGGAATGAAGTACACAGAAGAGGGGGTTGAATGATGAGAAGAAATTTGGGGGTGTCAAACAATGAAAGATTCTGAGGTGATGAAGAAATAGGTATGGATGCACACGCAGAGATCTAAAAGAGGAGTAGTCTAGGATTAAAATATGGAATATTTTAATGTAATACATTTCAGAGTTGCAGTTCTATGTGACAGCACAATCCAAGGTGTGGTCATGATAGCACAAAGCTGGGACAGACGGAGATGTGCCATCAAAGAAGTTAGGAAGGCAGAGCATAGAATAGATTATCCACATAAGTCAAACTATCACTCTTTGCAGATGGTATGATATTATATGTGGAAAACCCAAAAGACTCCACTCCCAAACTGCTAGAACTTGTACAGGAATTCAGTAAAGTATCAGGATATAAAATCAATGCACAGAAATCAGTTGCATTTCTCTACACCAACAACAAGACGGAAGAAAGAGAAATTAAGGAGTCAATCCCATTTACAATTGCACACAAAACTATAAGATACCTAGGAATAAACCTAACCAAAGAGGCTAAGAATCTACACGCAGAAAACTATAAAGTACTCATGAAAGAAATTGAGGAAGACACAAAGAAATGGAAAAAGTTCCATGCTCATGGATTGGAAGAAAAAATATTGTGAAAATGTCTATGCTACCTAAAGCAATCTACACATTTAATGCAATCCCTATCAAAATACCATCCATTTTTTTCAAAGAAATGGAACAAATAATCCTAAAATTTATATGGAACCAGAAAAGACCTCGAATAGCCAAAGGAATATTGAAAAAGAAAGCCAAAGTTGGTGGCATCACAATTCTGGACTTCAAGCTCTATTACAAATCTGTCATCATCAAGACAGCATGGTACAGAAACAAAAACAGACACATAGATCAATGGAACAGAATAGAGAGCCCAGAAACAGACCCTCAACTCTATGGTCAACTAATCTTCGACAAAGCAAAAAAGAATGTCCAATGGAAAAAAGACAGCCTCTTCAATAAATGGTGCTGGGAAAATTGGACAGCCACATGCAGAAAAATCAAATTGGATCATTTCCTTAAAGCACACATGAAAATAGACTCAAAATGGATGAAGGACCTCAGTATGAGGAAGGAATCCATCTAAATCCTTGAGGAGAACACAGGCAGCAACCTCTTCAACCTCAGCCACAGCAACATCTTCTTAGGAACATTGGCAAAGGCAAGAGAAACAAGAGCAAAAATGAACTATTGGGATTTCATCAAGATCAAAAGCTTTTGCACAGCAAAGGAAACAGTCAAAAAAACCAAAAGACAACTGATAGAATGGGAGAAGATATTTGCAAACGACATATCAGATAAAGGGCTAGTGTCCAAAATCTATAAGGAACTTAGCAAACTCAACACCCAAAGAACAAATAATCCAATCAAGAAATGGGCAGAGGACATGAACAGACATTTCTGCAAAGAAGACATCCAGATGGCCAACAGACACATGAAAAAGTGCTCCACATCACTTGGCATCAGGAAAATACAAATCAAAACCACAATGAGATATCACCTCACACCAGTCAGAATGGCTAAAATTAACAAGTCAGGAAATGACAGATGCTGGCGAGGATGCGGAGAAAGGGGAATCCTCCTACACTGTTGGTGGGAATGCAAGCTGGTGCAACCACTCTGGAAAACAGCATGGAGGTTCCTCAAAAAGTTGAAAATAGAACTACCCTATGACCCAGCAATTGCACTACTGGGTATTTACCCTAAAGATACAAACGTAGTGATCCGAAGGGGCACTTGCACCCAAATGTTTATAGCAGCAATGTCCACAATAGCCAAACTATGGAAAGAACCTAGATGTCCATCAACAGATGAATGGATAAAGAAGATGTGGTAGGGACGCCTGGGTGGCTCAGTTGGTTAAGTGGCTGCCTTTGGCCCAGGTCACGATCCCAGTGTTCTGGGATCGAGTCCCACATCCAACTCCTTGCTTGGCAGGGAGCCTGCTTCTCTCTCTGTCTCTGCCTGCCACTCTGTCTGCATGTGCTTGCTCCTTCTCTCTCTCTGACAAATAAATAAATAAAATCTTAAAAAAAAAAAAAGAAGAAGTGGTATATATACACAATGGAATACTATGCAGCCATCAAAAGAAATGAAATCTTGCCATTTGCGATGACATGGATGGAACTAGAGGGTATCATGCTTAGTGAAATAAGTCAATCGGAGAAAGACAACTATCATATGATCTCCCTGATATGAGGACGTGGAGATGCAACATGGGGGATTAGGGAGGTAGGAGAGGAATAAATGAAACAAGATGGGATTGGGAGGGAGCAAACCATAAGTGACTCCTAATCTCACAAAACAAACTGAAGGTTGCTGGGGGGAGGGGTGGTGGGGAGAGGGGGAGTGGGGTTATGGACATTGGGGAGGGTATGTGCTATGGTGAGTGCTGTGAAGTGTGTAAACCTGGTGATTCACAGACCTGTACCCCTGGGGATAAAAATACATTATATGTTTATTAAAAAAATAAAAAATAAATAAATAATTTTTTAAAAAAAAGATTATCCACATAAAAGTCAAAAGACCCCAATGCATGAACTAGTGCTTTGGGATGAAAAGAAAATCAGAGAACTGGGTACCAAATCTTTACTGAACGAAGTAGAGTTCTAGGACTTCACATATTTGGTCAGCAACAGAGAAGTAGACTATGGTAGTAGAAGAAGGAGTGGCCTTGAAAGAAGCATGTGTTTTACATAATGGTTGAAAAGTACTGGTAAGAGAAATGGGAAGATGAGAATACCAACTTCAAACTCTTACACCCATGAATGTGGGACCTGGTTGAATGAGAGAGGACACACTTGGGAGGAATTATCACTCATGTGGGCAGAAAGTGAAGTCAAAAGGATTAACACATGCTGTTTTATTGGTTGAAACTTCTTCTGGATAGATCTGATTATAGCACAAAGAAGGAAAAAAAAAGAATGAAGAGGAAAATAAATCATGTGGAGAAAAGCTTTGCTGAAAAGAACATATTAACCCCTAAAGTTAGAGGACAAAAATAATCTGGGAAATAATTCTGTAGTGTTCTATGAGAAAAGATAAAAAAAAAAAAAGAGTGACATCTTAAGATGCAACAAGACATGCCCTCTACCAGATAAAAGCAAGCACATTTCAAGGAAGCCCCAAATATAAAAACAGATAACATCTACATTGGAATCTGTAAATAGAAAAATTGATAAAAACAAAACGAAGCAAAATCTCAGCAATAGGAAATGAAGTTATGATGTCATATTGACTGAAAAAACCCACAATAGTTAAAAAAAAGAGAGAGAAAATGTTAAGGCAGATTTCCAGATCCAATACCTGAAGAGTTTGTGAGCATGAAAAAAAGACTAGAGAAAACAAACAAACAAAAAAGAAGATAAATGTAAAAGAAGAATAATTTCTTTTCTTTTCTTTTTTTTTAAAGATTATTTATTTATTTATTTGACAGAGAGAGTGATCACAAGTAGGCAGAGTGGCAGGCAGGGAGAGAGGGGGAAGCAGACACCATGCTGAGCAGTGAGCCCGATATGGGGCTCGATCCCAGGGCCCTGAGATCATGACCTGTGCTGAAGGCAGAGTCTTAACCCACTGAGCCACCCAGGTGCCCCAAGAATAATTTCTTCAATTAGATTGAAAGGTCTCACTGTGCTCTGGGAGAAAAAAAAAATGGATAAATTAAAAAAAAATTTTTTAAGGTCTTGAATTTATCTCAAGTTATGAAAATTTAGAATAGTAGTTGCTTTTATAGTTTTTTTTTCTGCATGGTTTTGTATTTTAAAAAATTTTGGCAATAAACAAGCATTTCGTGATTATAAAAAACATTATTTTAGGATGAGATGAAAAAAGATATGTCAAAATTATAACTAGATTTCTATGTAAATACTGAAAAAAATTCCAGAAAACTGTATTTTTACTTTAGGTTTTGTTCGGTGAAGAAAAAATATTTACTTCCTAAACAGTTGAGAGCTGTTGTCTGGTGGCTGTGGAAATCTCCCTTTCTGAAATAGAAAGAACTAACACAGCACAAGTTATTAAGTGAAGTGGATATCATCAAACAGTCTGTGAAAAGAGCTCTTAGAGTTATGGGAAAGTATCTTTTCTTAATAGAAATGTTAGCACTTCCCGGGCTCATTTATTGTTTGGGAGTGCACTACAGTTTGCTTCATTCCTATCAGATCCCAAGGTCAACACAATTATTTCCAGTTAAATCCTGCAGATTCTCATTGAACATTAAATAAAAGTCACCTTGTTTTCAGCGTTTCAGTGTAGCTACCACGGTGATATTAAGGAAAATGGAAACGTCTACAGTTGAAGTCTTTAAACAATCTTTAAAAAGGTTTGTTTATTTTACCCTATCAGATACAGAAGAGCACTGATTTCCAAACTGAGACTTAGGGTCATCAGAACACTGGATATTGAAGTCATACGAAGTAAGCGTTGTTCTGGAAATATCAGAATGCGCCAGCCTCAGAAAGAGACCAGAAGAGCCCTGGGAGAATGAAATGAGAGAGAATACTTTGCATTATTTGAAACAGAGAAGAAAATATACTGGAAGATAGGAGTCTATCAGGATGAGTTGGAAAACATGAAAAACACCACTGAAAAAATGGAAGTATTTTGGGGAAAGGACGTGAACACAGAATGTAGCATCAGACTTTCACATTGTTCGTGAATAAACTAAATGACCTAAAATGCTTTTTCACACCCAGTTGTCCTTTCTTATAAGATTCTTTTATTTACAAAAGTGACAAGAGCACAGAGTTTCCTGACATTGTTTTCCATGATTTTTTTCTGTAATTGAGAAATAACTATCCAAAACATATTTGTAGGAGGCATTTAGAGGGGCTTCTAAATCGTCATAACCTCCCTAGACATACAACCCTTATTTTCCAGTTAAGAATGTGGCAAAACATTATTGGTGGGATTTAGGGGTCCTTCCCTGCAATTTGCCAGAATGTGGAATTTAATGTTGGTTGGTTGCCTTTCTTTTGAGCCATTCAACCACTTTTTTTTTTTTAACACTTATATAATCTCATTAATTTTCTCAAAATCCCTGTGAGCTAGCATACTGATATTTTTCTCTTAAAAGTGAAAGGATCTGAGGCAGGGTGACAAAATGTCTGAGGACGAAGCAGCAAAGAAAAACTGCTTATACAACCTCAGACACTTGGTGTGGACACTCTCAATTAACATAACTCAACTTGCTCTTCTTTTTGAATGAGTCCCCTGGTGCTATCACCAGTCTGTTTTAAAGGTCTCTGGGAATCGGGGGAAGCGAGCAATAATGGGAGATGTAGGTCAGCCAAGGAAGTAAAATGTTATTTGCATGATTTCCTCTCTCTGTGTTTCTATGAAGCTTTTTTCTGTTCTTAATTTTCAGTATCCTACAATTTACAGCTAAGAGTTAAGGATAAAATGGGACTTTATAGATGGGAAGTCTAGAGGGGCAATTGAAAAGCTGTCTATTTTCAGGAAAATTTGATTTTAATCTTATTTTAGAGATAACGTAATGGAAACTCAAAAGTAGATGCCTTTCTTTCTGGATCCCTACTCCTATTGGACAGCATCTCATTGGGGGGAAGACAGATGAGCTGAAGCCTAGAAGGAATCCGCTCAGATTAGTGAAAACAAGAAACATAAACAGAAAGGAAAGTGTTTGATCTAAGTCTCAAATAGACTGAATAAAATCCTGTTTTATAAAATTTTTCCTATGTTTACTGGAACTCATTCAAATGGCTAATAGCTACTTGTGATTAAACATCAAGTGACAGGGACTACTCTAAGAGCTTTACCTACATTACCTCATGTAGTTTATATAAACCCCATGACATAGGCATTATCATTTTCCCTCATTTTCTAGATGAGGAAACTGAATGGAGTGAAATTATGTGTCTTGTCTGAGGTTACATTTGGAGCTACTTGGGTAGCCTTGTCCCACAACTTAGACTCTTGACAGTTTTGACATACTACCCTATAATGCTAAAAGACTGTTTATTTATATTGCTTTAATACTGCCTCTAGGGGTGCCTGGGTGGCTCAGTGGGTTAAAGCCTCTTGCCTTCTGCTCGGGTCATGATCTCAGGGTCCTGGGATGGAGCCCAGCATTGGGCTCTGTGCTCAGCGGGGAGCCTGCTTCCTCCTCTCTCTCTGCCTGCCTCTCTGCCTTTTTGTGATCTTTGTCTGTCAAATAAATAAAATCTTAAAAAAAAAATACTGCCTCTAACTCTGTGCAAGATACACCAGCAGACACTGTGATACTTTCTCTGACAGCTCATGGGATAAAGATACAGTACGGCAAAAATCAAAGGTATACTCCTTTGATCCAATGATGATCCATCATTGCAGTGAGACTCCACTCCTTTTATCGGAATGACAGAGAAGGAGATCCAGAAGCATCTTGTCCATGGTAAATCAGCAGCCATCTGGAGGATGGTGGCAGACTCCATGAGAGTTTGATGTGGAAATGTTTATTACTCATGTAGTGGGCTTCTGGGACTTAATTAGTAGCAGCCTGATAAGGAGAGTTGGGGGAAGCGGGATAGAGGGACGGAGGGAGAAACAGAGATATACTGCTAAAAATATTTATTTGGCTAGCATTTACATGACCAGAAAGCTCAACTCTTTCTTTTCTGGTTTAAATATGCTTCCTTTTTCCCATTCATTCTATACAGTTCACAAAACCTTGTCCTTGGTCCTGATAAAACACTATTTGAACAAAACAATAAGGCATTGCTCTAGGAGCCACGCAGACATGGCAGTGGCTGTTTTACTGAGAGAGAGAATAGTGGACGGAAGGAGTCCGCCAACTTGGCTGTCTTGTTGTGGGTACCGAAATCCATCCCTGTGTATTGGTTCTTTGCTGTCTTTGTGTTCAAGGATACTCATGCCTCACTGGAGTTGCTTCTACTCTTGTTTTCTGTGCTCTCTGTGTTCTTGCTTATAGTCTGGGCTGCTGTTTTCTGCTTCAGTTTTGTGGATTTTCCTTATGATCTGAACCTCAGAAATTTAACACTGCAGCTATTTTTTTAAAAACTATTTTTCAGTTATTTCTAGGGTTTTGTGCTAAGGAAGGAGACCTCAGGGTGCTCGTTTGCCATATCAAGAGTGAAAATTGGGGGGCTCCTGGGTGCCTCAGTGAGTTAAGCCTCTGCCTTTGGCTCAGGTCATGATCTTAGGGTCCCTGCATTGGGCTCTCCTCTCTTTGCCTGCCTCTCTGCCTGCTTGTGATCTCTGTCCAATAAATAAATAAAATCTTTTTTTTTTTTTTTAAAGAGTGAAAACTGGTATTGACACTGTTGAAAAATATTTTTGAAAATCCTCCTTTGAGGAGTTTGGAAGTTTTCCTTCTGTTTCTATTTTTTGGAACAACTTCAGTAGAATAGGTATTAGTTCTTCTTTATATGTTTGGTAGAATTCCCCTGGGAACCCATCTGGCCCTGGACTTTTGTTTTTGGGAGGTTTTTTTTTTTTTTTTTTTAATTACTGCTTCAATTTCATTACTGGTTATATTCAGATTGTCTATTTCTTCCTGTTTCAGTCTTGGTAGTTTGTAAGTTTCCAGGAAGGCATCCATTTCTTCCAGGTTGCTTAATTTGTTGGCATACAGTTGCTGGTAATAATTTTTAATACTTGTTTCTATTTCCTTGGTGTTAGTCATGATCTCTCCCTTTTATTCATGATTTTATTGATTTGGGTCCTTTCTCTTTTCTTTTGGATAAGTTTGGCCAGTGGTTTACCAATCTTATTAATTCTTTCATAGAACCAACTTCTAGTTTTGATGATCTGTTCTACTGCTTTTCTGATTTCTATTTCATTGACCTCTAATCTTGATTATTTCTCTTCTCCTGCTTTATTTAAGTTTTATTTCCTGTTCTTTCTCCAGCTCGTTTAGGTGTAGGGTTAGCCTGTACATTTGGGATTTTTCTACCTTTTTGAGTAAGGCTTGGATGGCTATGTATTTCCCCCTTAGGGCCAGCTTTCCAGTATCCCATAGGTTTTGAACCTGGAGGAGATTATGTTAAGTGAAGTAAATCAAACAGAGAAAGACAATTATCATATGGTTTCACTCATATGTGAAACATAAGCAATAGAAAGGAGGATCATAGAGGAAGGGGGGGAAATCCAAAAGGGGAGAAATCAGAGAGGGAGATAAACCATGAGAGACTATGGACCCCAAGAAAAAATCTGGGGGTTTCAGAGGGGAGATGGGTGGGGGGAGGGAGTAACAGGATGGTGGGTACTGAGGAGGACACATGCTATCATGAGCACTGGGTGTTATACTTAACTAATGAATCATTGAACACTGCATTAAGGACTAAGTATGTACTATACAGTGGCTAACTGAACAAAATTAAAAAAAAAGAAACGAAAACCCTCTTTTGAAAGGGTGTTCAGATCCTGAAATATATTCCTTGGAATTTATCAGTATACACATTTTTCATCCTCTGAATTGGCCACAAGAAACTGTAAGTCAATTCTGCACAAAATAGGTGATTAAATATAATAAAAACATTTTTGGCAAAAAATAAAATTAGCGATTGGCATGGCCATAAAATCATGAAACTGATTTTCTTTCAGAAGGCAGAATTAATGCCCAGCATCTTTGTCTTCACTTATTTATTTGCTCACTTATTGTTTGGTATGCATTTTTAGGCACTTCTAACATGTTCCCTGATCATTTTGGGAAAATATTACAATTGAACATACAATTCCAAACAAAGAATCTTTCTATGTACAGATTGCTTACAGACCACTTCTGCATCTCAGGAACACCACATACAGGAGAGTTATTCACTGTAATATTTTCTCTAGGCAAAATACATGTGAAACATTTGAATTAACCTATTAATTAACCTATTATAAACCTATTATAACCTATTATAAACCTATTATAAACCTATATATAAACCTATTATAAAATTAACCTATTATAAACCTATTTTCATAAAGATATAATGAAAAGAGGCTTTCTATAATTAAGAGACATGGATATTCAGGCTACCACTGATTAAAAACTTCAACCACATTGAGATGATAAAAATTATACAAACCTTGTTCTTTGTCTCAGCTAAATGTTAAACTGCAACATTACTTATCTATCATGGCTAGTTGATAAGTTGCAATTGCATAGCTTTCTCACATAAGATCTCTACTAGTACGTCTGACAAATGCAGGGCTAAGACCGAGGGAGTTTCTGCTTCTATTTCAAATCCTCAAGTATTAAAATGGCATTGGTGGCTCTAGCAGCATGAATATTCTTTTTTTTTTTTAATTTTTTTTATTTGTTTATTTTCAGCATAACAGTATTCATTGTTTTTGCACCACACCCAGTGCTCCATGCAGTATGTGCCCTCCCTATCACCCACCACATGGTTCCTCAACCTTCCACCCCACCAACCCCTTCAGAGTCCATATTATACCTGAGTTCTCTGCCCTTTTTCTAGGAAAGAATTTTCCTGGTTGAAATGTTTCCCACCTCATACTCTAGATAACAGAATCCAGATATAGAATGCATGAAAGTAATAACATTAGTGTTTTAATAAGTAGATATTTATGGAAAACTATTTATGAAGATACAGCTCTCTTAAAGAAGTTTAAGAAATAACATTTTCATTCATATTTCAAGTGGTGCAGAAACAGGATTACGTATATATGTATAAATATGTTTTTATAAACAAAGTCTGATTAATTAGCTCTGCACTAGTGTGTAGTATATAAACATTTTACTCCTGTTTCTACTTTGGTTTGCATAGTGGATAAAAAATTGTGGAAGGAAAGCTGTTTAAAATACAACATACATTAGGTTATTTTTTTTATATAATTTGCTGCTTGTTTACTTCATTAGTAGAATAGTTCAAAGTTGGTGAATGATTCTCATTTCATACAGAGTAACTTTTAAAAAAATGATAATACACAATTTTAACCACCTGTCCTCTACAAGAAATTGAAAGGGAAGAAATCCCTTTATAATCACAAAATAACAAGTAGAGTTAAATAATGCAGAAATCAAATACATTATTTAGATAAATCATATCTTATGTATACTTTTCTAGTTTAAAAAATAGGTATTGGGGCGCCTGGGTGGCTCAGTGGGTTAAAACCTCTGCCTTCGGCTCAGGTCATGATCTCAGGGTCTTGGGATCGAGCCCCACGTCGGGCTCTCTGATCAGCGGGGAGCCTGCTTCCTCCTCTCTCTCTGCCTGCCTCTCTGCCTACTTGTGATCTGTCTGTCAAATAAATAAATAAAATCTAAAAATAAATAAATAAATAAATAAATAGGTATTGAGGTAAATTTTAAACCTGACCTGGCAAAGTAGGAAATTATTGTGGTTATTCAGACAACCACAATAATTTCCTACTTTGCCAGGTCAGGTTTAAAATTCAGCCATCTCTAAATTTCAGATAAGTCTTAAGTGTTGTACCTTGAAATTTCCAATTTCCATGCTTTAAGTCTGACCACTTAAATTCATGGTTTAAATGCAAATTTAAAATTACTAATCTATTTTATAATATTTACAATCTTGCTTCTTGGTTGAAATTACATATATTGCTTGCCATACAAATTTATTAATGTTTTTTATAGTAAAATGCCAATAGTGTAAAAGGAATATCTCACTTATTTAAATCATTTATGGCTACTACACCATGGCTAACTTTAGGGAACATTTACAAAGAACTATATGTGACAGAAGATAATGCTTGAATTTTTTGTTTTCCCCACGGCTTCATTGGACAGTGAAAGATTTAGAGGAAAATTAGTCAGTTTGCTTGGGTTGAATGAAAGTGGGCTCCTTTCTCAGCACCAGACTCCAGGTGTCCACCGGGTGAGACAGACTATGACTGGAGAAGTGGAATGGCATTCTCCACCATTTGGAGTCAGAGAAGGACAAGAAACATGGAAAGAGACCAATATTAATAGTAAAACCTACCTCCTTGCCTTCCCCTGCTGCAGGGGTAATGATAGGTATGCTCACCTGGTTTTCTTCCCTAAAGTGAAGGGGGTGAGGTTTCGAAAGAATCATTCTTAAAGTTTGGTTGTGTCCCTAAGAGGGATGGGCTCCATCCCTGTTGGAAATCTGCTTGGCTCCAAGGCTGCTAGTTAGACCTGGTGTTACCAGAGAAGTGATAGACCAAAGAGATGGAATGGTGGGATGCTGAATCAAAATGATGGAAAGCAGATGCACCCCCGTCTTGAGTTCTGAGGCAGACGGAAGGTCACTCCTGCATATCACCGCAGGTCCCAATGTGATGACATTGGGGGATGAAATTTTGCATGGGAGTACTCCAGGATGACAAAGACACTGGACCCTTGAAAGAGTAAAGTTTGCAGGGCTGTCTAGTGAGGTCAGGTAGAAAACATAGTTGAGGCTTACAAGGCACCCTCCATGTCTCGGGGAGGCTGTTGAATGAGTGCCTGGATAGACAACAGGGCCCCCTGTGTCCTCTGCTTTTTCTCAGTGAGCCTAAAAACATGAGTTAAACAAGGGTACAGCAACGGAATCATGGACACTCTCCCAAGGAGAATTTTCTCTCTGCTCCAACATCACACAAGTCAGTGCAGGAAAGAGCATGTGTGAGAATGGGGACAAGGGAAAGGAAAAAAGACAACAGACCAAGGAGAGAACTTTACTTTGAATATGAGTTTGAGATTTTTAAATGAAAGAAGAAAAGTCTTTAAAACTAACAGTGGTAAAAAATAAGTTCAAAACCAAATTCATTTGTTTTTAAGGAAGCCCACTACCTAGCAAAAAGATGAATAAAACCAAAATGGTAATGACTGTTGGAAAAATAAAATAAGGTAATATTTATCTCCAAAATCTTTCAGTTACTTTGAAATGCAGATTACAAGAGTTGGGAATACCTAGGAGGATTTTTCCTTTTCCTTTTTAAATGACTAACCTACAGTATATGCTCTGTAAATATTGTTGACCAATGAATCCTTATAATTCACCAAACAAATTCAGTATTTTCTGTAAATCTGTCCAGTATAAACATCTGAGCCACATCACTTGATTCTCAACCCAATCCTCTTTTTCCTTGAAGTTATGTTGTTTCTACATTATTTCTACATTATTATACATATAAACACTGCTCGACTTAATTATTAGAGTTGGATTAAATCATTACTCCAAAGCCCTGAACTGTGTCAACCTTTTAAATGACAGTCCTTCACGCCTTTGTTTCTCAAGCAGTGCTAACTTGTATGATTTAGTTTAAAAAAATGCAGGGGCTACATTTCACAGTATATTTCTGAAGAAAGTCTTGGGTTTCATTCAAGGTTTCTCTGACCCTGGCTTGTGTATGACTGATGTCTTCTTAAGAAATATAATCAGTTACTATGACACTGTGACCATGTAAAACATTTTGGAAGTTTCAAGTTTGGAACCATAAGAATTTCTGAATGTCCATCACAAAGAACCTCTGATCACATTTAAGGCTTACAGAGTGCAAAATAAGTTCATTATATGGGGAAAACAATTTCAAAGTTTCTTGTTCCTTTTTTAAGAAAAACGATTTTACTTTTTTTTTCCGATTTTATTTATTTTTTTCAGCGTAACAGTATTCATTGTTTTTGCACAACACCCAGTGCTCCCTGCAAAACGTGCCCTCCCTATTACCCACCACCTGTTCCCCCAGCCTCCCACCCCTGACCCTTCAAAACCCTCAGGTTGTTTTTCAGAGTCCATAGTCTCTTATGGTTCACCTCCCCTCCCTAATGTCCATAGCCCCCTCCCCCTCTCCCAATCCCACCTCCCCCCAGCAACCCCGACGATTTTACTTTTTAAGCATATTCCTTACTATTTTTTAAGTAAGATGGGACTTCTATATTATCCTGCTGGTAAAGGGAGCAGGATAAGGAGATGATGACATAATTTAAGTGAACACTCATATTAGTAAAAACATTTGGCAAGCCAATCTTGCAGGACCCTAGAGATACTAGTGATGAAAATAAATGGGCACTTGTCAAAATATTGCACCCTCTCCTTTCATTTTAGCAGAAAGCACATCCATAGACACTATAAACCACTTATATTGACACTGGCAAGATACATCCAACAAAGCAAATGGTGTGATATGTCATTATCGTTGACACTACCAACCTAGAACTTCTAGAATGAGCTCATGACTTGGCAAATTTGAAGTTAGAGTATGTTGTGTGATTACCTTAGCATTCCCCTCTGCTGATAGTACCCCATGCCAATATCTGTGAGCCATTCTCCTTCTTGCAATGGTTACTTGATTGCAACTTCAGCAAATGCTATGTAGTGGGTAACTGCCATAACTCACCAAAGCATCTCAAGCATCTGCTACAAATGCTTGGTATCTGAACATGACTTGAGATGTGAGCTCTTTCCAATCTCTGGCAGATTCTTAACTACCCCCTTACTGATTGTTAATCCCAGCAATCACAGTCAGTTCCCACAAATGTGCCCCACTATTTTTAAGGTCCATGTCAACGATCTACTCTCCACCTCTCAGACACAGGCATTATTTCTATTTCTCTACAACTGTGGCAATATTTTTTCGGATAATTTTTTCTTATAATTTTATATATCTTCCCTTCAAGTCCTTCCACACTTTTGCTATGCTTTCCTTCTGACCACTTGTCACCCATGTGCTGTATATTTCTAATCTTTATTTGCCCTTAGTGATTTGCTTTCTGAGTGAGTTTTGTAGAGCTTTTCTCATGTATGTTTCTTCTTGAGTGTGTGTTGCTACCCCCTGCCTGCAAATGCAAGTATTTTTTTTTTAAGATTTTATTTATTTATGTTAGAGAAAGAGCATTCACATAGTAGGGAAATGCAGAGGGAGAGGAACAAACGGACCCACACTGAGCACACAGCTTGACCTAGAGCTCTGCCCCATGACCCTGAGATCACAACCTGGGCTGAAATCAAGAGTTGGATGCTTAACTGACTGAGCTACCCAGGTACCCCCAAATGCCAGTATTTAGGTCTCCACTCTCTTAGAGCCACCCCTCCCTCAAGTTACCATTCTTTATCTCTTTTCTTCCTTGCCATGCATCTTGAAAAAGTACTTTACCCTTGCTGCCTGCACGTCGTTGCCCCATATCCACCTCTTATTGAAATCGTTAGCCCATGTCTTTAATGACTTTCTGTTCACTGTTGGACTCCACTTTCTCCCTCCTTCATCTGTGGTGACCACCTCCGCTTTCCATTCTGAGCTTCCCTTGTTTCCAGAACATTAACCTAATTTTCCCCACTTCTTTGTAACTTTTTCTCTTTTGTGCTCGCTCTTCTTGCTTTTCCACATTCTATTTGCCAGCATTCCGTAAGTGTGTTTCATTTTTATTGTCACTGTTGTCACCATTGCCATCACCTCCCATGCTCTCTGTTGAGTATCTGTTCACGTTGAGGTCTCCCCTTTCCACACTTGCTCTCTACAGAGTGCGTATTTTGCATTTCCAGCTATTGATCTGTTTTCATATTCTGCTGGATTTTTTTCCTACGACCTTAAACTTAAAAGATATAAAAATGGACTCATTCTATTTTTCCAAAACCAGTTCTCTTTCCTGATGTTGAAATTTGGATTGATGATAGCATCATTCTCTAGTCACTCGGGGGAAAAATATCAAAGAAAGAGTGGCGTTGTTTGCTGTTGCGCACACTTCCCCATCATTTCACCAACAAGTAGCCACCTGTATGGATTCAAAAATCCTTTCATCTTTACCTCTGGATTTTTTCTTTCCTGCCTATTCTGTGTGTTGATTGTTGGTTCCTCTAGCTGGAACTTTGCACCCTGCTTTCCAGCTTGTCTCTAATAATCACATTTCTTCATAACATAATTGATGTATCCATCCCAATTTTCCACAAGTTACTTCTATATCAATCTTCTGTAAGCAGAGATTTAATCACTGAATTCTCCAATGCAAAATGGCCCTCTAGTGCCTAATAAGTTAAATTATATACACCCAAAACAAATTATTAAATCATATATATACATATATCAACCCAAAGTGAGATTATAATTTTTCCTTCCAAACTGATGTCCCATTACTTCTTTATTTTTTGTGTATTCTCCACTCACATTACAATGTCAACCCTCAATACTCCATTTGTTTTTCAAAAATAATTATTGTTATACTATTTCCTCTGTCTAGAACATCCTATTCTCTGTTTTAGTTATTGAAACTAAAAAATTGTCTTTCTATGTGATTTCTGATTTTTCCTAACTTCTGAAATTTAAAATAATTGTCTCCTTTGAAAAAGTCACCTCCTAATTAAAATTAAGACATAAAGTAGAGATGTACCAACAGGTAAACTGGGGGGAACATTTGATCTGAAAGGGTAAATGGAAAAGCCAAAGTCAATTACTGAGTCTCTTTAACACAAGATACTGAATACTAAGAGGGAAGGTGAGAACCCTTGAGAACAAATATGAGAAAATAGTAACTACATAGAGCAACAGATACATTCTACAGTCCATTCTACTTAACCATAGCATCCTTGTTTTCATCCCCACTTTTTCTTCTTAACATGAACAAACTCAACACTTCCGATACCCTACACAGAATAGTGATGCATCATGGCAAGGATTCTCACTGGCTGAGACAGGGATGACTCAGTGGCATTTTCACTGTAGAGAACATACTCGAGTCTTAGTGGAAGTGTCACACATAGATTTAATAAAAACACCTCAGAGATCAAAAACCACAGTTCCCACACTCAACCTTCCTCTCTAGCCAAGATATTCACTAGTATGCTTTCCCTTCTATACTAAATGATAAATTTCTTGAAGGCAGATGGTAGGTATTATTCATTATGGTATCTCTCAGATCATTTAGTATAATCTGTGGTACATAGTTGAGACTAAATAAATCTATTATGCTTGAATGAAAATGAAATTTGGATTAAAAAATTCTACATGATTCCCTTAATTACAGAATTAGGTTAATTTTTCCTACTTGAATATAATGTAAGATCTTCTGCATTTATAAGCCTTGAGGACAGATAGCATGATTTCATATTTCCTTCTGAGAATTATTTAACAAAATATTTGATTCTACTCTCCTACTTATTAGAATATTTAAGCCTGGAAAGTTATCATTTTAATCACTGACAATGGAATGCACTTTTATTCCAGACCCCAGAGTCCTCTAATCCTTAAATTACTTTTTTGGTCAGTATAATAAGATCTTAAAGAAGGGAGACAAGAAAATATGAATGAATATAACTGATTACTTAAAATTCTTATTAAAAGCAAATTTATGTTTCATACAGAATATTTTGTTAAGAGATAAAACAAAATATTTGACAAAATACCTCAACCAATATTTCATTTTCTTTCCAAAAACAATTTGATACCCATCAAAACACAAATTTAGGGGAAAATGTGAAAGGGGTTTAGTATGAATGACATTTTTAAAGAAAATGTTAATTAAAAACCCATGAATTTATACCAAGGCCATGATGTAATAACAAAAATACCTCTTGACAAACTAAATTTCATTTTTCGAATCTCAGTTTAGAGACAAGGTCAAGAGAAATATTAAAAGGGCTTGGTCACCTGGGTGGTTCAGTTGGTTAAGTGTCTGACTTCAGTTCAGGTGGTGATCTTGGTGTCATGGGATTGAACCCTGTGGTGGGCTCCACACTCAGTGGGGAATCTGCTTGAGTTTCTGTCTTTCCCTCTCCCTATGCCCCTTTCTCCACTCAAGTGTGCATTTTCTCTCTCTCTCTCAAATAAATAAACAAACAAAATCATTAAAATATAAATAAATAAAAGGGCTTAATATGAACTACTAAGCTCATAATCTATATCAGGTACTTTTCTTCTTATATGACATATTTTACATTAATGAATTATTAATACCACCAAATGCATTACACATATTATGTTTAATATCTCAATAACCTTTTAAGGAAAATATTCTTATCTAAAACTCTTATAAATTATTACCAGACTAGATATGAATATGGGTGTGCTTAACTCCAAAGACTTATGTCATCACACAAAGAATATTTTCCAATCATACTGCAATACTTGATATAGAATGTTGTGACGAGTCTTATATACTTTACCTCCTCTTTTGGTTTCCTCTATGTTTAGATAGAAATCAAGGAAAATAAGACAGGATCTATTGTTCACCAATGAGGAAGCTTACCTGTGTAAACAATTCTCTTGCTATACCACTGCACACCACTTTGATTTGAATAGTTTTAATACAATGTTTCATGCAGAAGAAATGGTACTCTCACATATATACACACCACACACACGTATACATGCATGTCACATGTTTCGCACAATTGGAATTCCGAGGAAGGAAAGGGATAAGTACACTGGAAATCAGTGTTTCCTTTTTTTTTTTTTAAAGGATTTTTTTTAAAAGATTTTATTTACTTATTGGCAGAGGGAGAGAGAAAGAGCGTGTGCACAAGCAGGCAAGGGAGAAGGGAGAGGGAGAAGCAGGCTCCCTGCTGAGCAGGGAGCCCCACGCAGGGCTCAATCCCAAGACTCTGGAATCATGACCTGAGCTGAAGCCAAAGGCTTAACCGACTGAGTCACACAGGCACCCCAGAAATCAGTATTTTTTAAAGAGACAGAAACACAGACGAATTGTAGGCAAAAATAAAAAATTTCAGACATAAAGCAAAAATAGAATTCTTTCCTATAAAAGTGCTCTGAAAATCAGAACATCCAAAAAGCTACCAAATTCTACAAACAACATGAAGAAAGCACTTGCTGTTTATTATTGCCTTAGGCACTGTATCTAGGTGAACCCATCTGTTATTAACAGGTGCTTAGTTGCCAAAGAGAGGAACTCTGTTTCATGCCTTATTGTGTAATGATATTATATAAAGCAGTGCTTTATGTTATCACTTCTGAATTGACAGCTGATAATCACAAACTGGCCCAATTCAAATTGTGATTTTTCCGGAAAGGTCAATAAGAAAAGAATCAATAATGTAGATGTTTGTAGGGTTAGTCAAAAGAAGGGGAGCAGGGGTGCCTGGGTGGCTCAGCGGGGTAAAGCCCCTGCCTTCAGCTCAGGTCATGATCCCAGGGTCCTAGGATGGAGCCCCACATTGGGCTCTCTGCTCCGCGGGGAGCCTGCTTTCCCCTCTCTCTCTGCCTGCTTGTGATCTCTGTCTGTCAAATAAATAAATAAAATCTTAAAAAAAAAAAGAAGAGGAGCAATTATTTGGGTGTCTAGGTCAAGAGAAGTCATTCAATAATTCATGGGCCATAAAGAGAAATATGTTACTCAGTTAAATGATGTCTGTTCATCTGTCTTTGTATATGTGGCATCATAGAAATGGAACAAAAGATTAGGGTCCTTTTGACAGACCCCTCTGCTTCGTAGAGATCTAAAACTGGAGGATCCAGGGTCCTCATTCTTGTGAATGTATCCACTAACAAGGATGCCTCTTATAGCCCTGTTCTTCTTAGATTCTAATACGAAATCTATCACTACTATGTCCCTGTCTTGGTCCTTTCAGAAAGTACCACAAATTGGGTGGCTTACAAACAATGGAAATTTATTTCTCACAATTCTGGAGGGTGGGAAGTCCAAGATTAAGGCACCAGTGGACTTGGTATCAGTGACTATTACCATCTCACTCTAACTTCAGGTTGTAGAAGGTGCAAGCAATCTCTTTGGGGCCTCCATTATAATGGCATAAATCTCATTCATGAGGGATTCACTTTCATGACCTAATCACCTCCCGAAGTTCCAATTCCTAATACCATCATACTGGGGGTTAGAATATAAATGTATGAATTTGGGGGAAACACTGACCTTTAAAGCATAGCAATTTCTATGTAAATAAGATTCATCAAGGAGATTCAAATCAAAACCACATTGAGATACCACTCAATGTTAGAATCGCCAAAATTAACAAGACAGGAAACAATATGTGTTGGAGAGTATGTGGAGAAAGGGGAACCCTCTTACACTGTTGGTGGGAATGCAAGTTGGTGTGGCCACTTTGGAAAACAGTGTGGAGATTTCTTAAGAAATTAAAAATAGAGCTTCCCTATGACCCTACAATTGCACTACTGGGTATTTACCCCCAAAATACAGATGCAGTGAAAAGAAGGGCCATCCATACCCCAATGTTCAGAGCAGCAATGTCCACAATCACCAAACTGTGGAAAGAACCAAGAAGCCCTTCAGTGGACGAATGGATAAGGAAGATGTGGTCCATATATACTATGGAGTATTATGCCTCCATCAGAAAGGATGAATACCCAACTTTAGTATCAACATGGACATGACTGGAAGTGATTATGCTGAGTGAAATAAGTCAAGCAGAGAAAATCAATTATCATATGGTTTCACTTACTTGAGGAGCATAAGGAATAACATGGAGGACATTGGGAGGAGGAGAGGAGAAGTGAATTGGGGTAAATTGGAGGGGGAGACAAACAATAAGAGACTATGAACTCTGAGAAACAAACTGAGGGTTTGGGAGGGGCTGGGAAGGGGGGTTGGGTGAGTCTGGTGGTGGGTATTAAGGAGGGCACATATAGCATGGAGAACTGGGTGTGGTACACAAATAATGAATTTTGGAATACTGAAAAAAATTAAATTAAATTAAAAATAAATAAATAAGATTCATGTAATGCTATATATTACATAGGTGAGATGGAGGTTGTGCATTAAGGCTGCGAAGTCAACATAGCGAGCTAATTTAAGTGATTAATAATTCTAAATCTACTTTGACTTTAGAATATAATATTAAATGGATCCTAGACAAGTCTACATGTTGAGACGCTTAAATATAGCCTCTCTATCTGAATGCATTATTTTCCTAAACACAGACATGGCAGAATATTTTGATAATATCACATGATCTCCATGTATCTCTATCTTTTCAGCAGTTAAATAAACAAAGACTACCAATACCTCAAGGATTTTAAAAAATTATTGGTTTGATTTAGGACAGTGCTTTCGAAAATGTATTCCTGAGGAATAATGATTGTGTGAACTGTTAGTAGACATTAGGTGAAAACTGGGCTCTCAGGATTTATATATTTGAGAAAATGTGGGTTAAAAACTGTTAAAGTAGTTTCTTACAGGACATCTTAGAATTTCTAAAATTGAAATGAGGGGAGCGCCAGTTCTGAGTAAGATGGGAGAAGCACACTCCCATCCCGTGTCTCTTACTGAATGTAGCTTCAAAAATAAAGAAGGCATGAGCAGCTAATGCAGAGCTCTTAAAAGGAACAGATGGATTGGAATAGAAGACCAGAATCAAATTACCACTGAAATAACCGTGAATTTACCATATTCCCTCCAATTGTTTGCACTGACCTGCATTCAAGGCATCCAGAACTGACAAGTGGACCTCTGCATGAACAGAAGTTTCCAGAGAAATCTTTTAGTTTAGATTTAAGGGGTAGGAAAGGGGTCCTCCGGCAGTGACAGGGGGCGGCAAGGACATACAATCATCTAAAATCTGACGAGGAAGTTTCCTCTCCATTCAGAGAAGGGTGAGAATGAAACTCTGTTTTCCTCTTTCTCTGTCCTTTTCTCCTTGGTTCCAGACCTGAGTACAGTCGAGGAAAGTACATAGCAGAAGAAAGTAAATAAAGCCCCAGCTTTTTGGCCAAAGACCTAAAAGATGAGACTACAGGGAACAAAGTGCCAGAAAGATCACGGAGCTGAGAAAAGTAACTGATGAAGTTGTCTATGAATTCCAGTGCCCAGCCCCGAAAAACACATGCATGGATCTAATCTCAAACAATCCATCACAGACACTGAGAATTGGAGCAAGCAATAGACCATTGCTCACATCTCAGAAAGGCCAATACATAGGACAGATCCTAAAAACACTTCAAAGACTTTGAAAACAGAAATGACATTGAAATAATAACTCACAAATGACAGATTTGAATATGTGACTGGAACCAAACTGTGTTTATGGCATTCTAAAGCAAAGATATCAACTTTTACCATAGGATTAAAACAAGTCTCAAAACATAAATTTGAAATGTCCAGGAGAGAATGCAAACTTATGTGGCATACAATGCCTACCAGCATTTTGAGATGAATAGGGGAGGTTTATGGATTCGTAAAAAGGATAAGTGGGTTTTGTTTGTTTGTTTATTTGTTTTTGTAAAGCCTCAGTTCATAAGACAAGTTGTACCAGCTGTCTTTATTTGTAGGACAGTTGTTTTTAGTTCCTCAAAGAATTGGGTTGTAACCTTTGTGATACTAAGACATTGATCCATCCATCCAATGACATTATCTTCAATTTGCTTCTTTAAAAAAAAAAGATTTTATTTATTTATTTGAGAGAGAGAGAGACAGAAGTAGAAGAGGAAAGAATCTTAAGCTGAGCACAGAGGTAGCCCAAAATGGGACTGGATCTCATGACCCTGAGATTGTGACCTGAGCTGAAACCAAGAATTGGATACTTAAATGACTGAGCCACCCAGGTCCTCCCAATTTGCTTCTTTATTTGGGGAGATCTTCAACTAAGGCAGAAATCAAAAGATTCCTATGTTCTAGACTTAGAGCTGTTTGTCTTTGGAATGTTTCCTACACACACACACACACACACACACACACACACACACACACACACACTGGTATAGTTTCATTTAGCTTAGGGAAGAAGGCCTAAAAAAAAAAATTCTATCAGGCCCTGAATATCAGCTTCCAATTTGGTTAATTTCCAACCACAGAGCTACTTAAAAATTAAAAAAAAAAATCATTTCAAATATCTTATCGAGCTCCAGCTATGACAAACAGTAAAAACAACCCCAAAAGATACTACCTTTCCAAGATGTAGAGCCACTCCCAAGATAGCCAAGAGAAAGGACTCAGACAATTCTCCTAAGACCTGTAAACAGGGTCTCCACTAGGACTCCAAATCACAGATTGAATGCAACCCACATTTCTGCCTGGCCATATATGTTGGCTCCCAGCCCAACAGTGAGCTGCCTGCATAGATATGCAAGAACCACCAACCTACATGTCCCTGATGGGCAGAAAGCCAAGCCAAGTTCTCAGGACACAAAATGAAAGAAACATAAAGGCACTATCAGTCCCTGGAAGGGAAAGGATCGGCAACCAATGGGCATCCCAAAATCAAATTCACAAAAGTCTGATTTTAGAAAGGAATTTGGAAAGAAATTTTACCTTCCCTTTTTTTTTTTTTTTTTAAGATTTTTATTTATTTATTTGACAGAGATCATAAGTAGGCAGAGAGGCAGGCAGAGAGAGAGAGGAGGAAACAGGCTCCCTGCAGAGCAGAGAGCCCAATGCGGGGCTTGATCCCAGGGCCCTGGGATCACGACACACACCGAAGGCAGTGGCTTTAACCCACTGAACCAACCAGGCGTCCCTACCTTCCCTTCTTAACCAAACACTTACAGAGTTCCAGGAGAACAGACTTTGGTAAGAAGTCTCACCTTTTGCTGTCTTCTGATAATTTTCTTAGGATCCCATCTATAACCTCCAGAGCAAGTGGGGTTTAGGATAGAAAGTATAGCTTTGGTATCTATCAGAATTTGGTAAGGTTTTCCATCAACTTCCATGTTAGTTACCCTTGTCTCAGGGCATAACTGATAATAGTTTATCAGAGAATCCCTCGGAGTCCCATTAATCCTGGGGGGGCCTATAGAAGCCCCTACTTAGAGGCTAGATATGGGGGCTTTTGAGTTGATGTGGAAGGATATGACAAAACCTTTAAGGACAAACGTTTTTCCAGTGTCCTAGTTGATTGTCAGGGAGACACTGCTCTCTGGGCCAGTGTTTTGAGGCTAGACCCCTAGAAGGGTGCAAAGGGGGAGGCCCAGGTAATCTAGGTTTCTAGCCTTGGAGCTTTTGCTGTTGAAAGGCCAATAACATGGTGGGCTTTTTTTTTTTTTTTTTTTTTTTGATAGTATTGTGTTCTCTTCAGAGTGTAAAGGCAATTCAAACAGAGGACATATAGACTGAGTACTCAGGTAAAAGAGGAGAGGGGGGAGAGCATGAGCTACATCAGTTACTTACCGCCATTTGTTTTAGGTACTTCTTGGGTCTTTAATTTCTCATCAGCTTTCTGCAATGAAACTCTCAGTAAAGCTATTCTGGAATCTTGAAGCTTTTTGGAGGCTTCTGCATGCTAGTTAAAATAGGCATCCCATTCTGTTTGTTTGATTTGGGAAACCTTGCTTTTAAAGTGTCCTTCTTAAATGAACAAACTTGCCTAATTGGAATGATCTCTATAAGGCCATTGCAATTCTAGTTGTCTTAGTAAGATTTTACCATTTTTGTAGATATCTGTAGCCTCCAAGACCACAGTTCTTAGCTATAAAATAAGCAGGTGAGCCAAATGGTTAATACTCAATTCTTTGAAACTTCGAGGATCCCATTTCTTTAGCTCAGCCTTCCATCCCTTGGAAACAAATTAATACCTAAAACGGATGTGCCACTGGGTCAGGGATTGTGTGTTTTTTTAACAGTGTATTTTGCTATTTGGAAGTTTTCTTGAGGTTGGAGGGTAATATGGTGTCAAGTTCACCCATTCCTTGACAACTTAACCTAGCATGGGAATCTTACAGTTAGGTAGTGAGCGCTCCAACAGCTTTTAAGTGCATAACCCCTGCCCACTAACTTTATGGGTTTGGCTTCCCAGATTCCCATTAGCAAGAAACCTATTAATTCTCTCACAAGATGTCTTTATAGTGGCAGATGCCTTGATGGCTTCTAATAATCTGACTTGTGCCTATTTAGGTTTTGATGGTCAAACAGTCTGATTTTCTTATCTCAGTTTATTTTCCCAAGCTCTCCTCCCCTCCACTACAGCTTATACTGTGGACTTATCCCAAGGTATTGTGAGTCCTCTCACAGCTACCAGTCAATGTGGACTCCCAAATATAACTATTCTGTAACCCAACACAGAGCTCAGTCCCACAACCCTGAGATTATGACCTGAGTGGAAACCAAAAGTTGGATGCTTAGCCAACTGAGCCACCAGGCACCCCCAGGACCTCAAAAGCTTTCTGGAATTTTTAGAAAATCCTGGAACATGTGCAGGGACCCAGAACATTTTTGATATATACATACACTTTTTTCTCATAAAGATTATTAAGTTCAGAGAGCTGCACATGAGGGAAGAGAGCTCAAATCTGAAAGTAACTTACCTAGCTCTCAGTAATGAGGAGAGGAAGAGTAAACTCAAAGTGTTCAGTAGGTGTGTCTCATGCTTAGGCTGTTGGCAGTCAGCTTGGAATCCCGCTCTTTGTTACCCAAAACTGTAAAAAAAAAAAAAAAGATGATTAAAGCAAACAATTTAGATGATACACATCAACTTTAACACTTCATGAAGTCGACAGTCTCCTGAGCAGAACTGCAAAATGAGGCAGAAGGCAGGAAGCTTTTCTAAGATAAAGAATAAAGAACAAAAAAGATAAAAATAGAAAATGTCTGACTGTCTGGGGCCATATAGTCAATCTTGTTGGGGTGAAAAGGCCCAGAATTGGTTTGGCATTTGGGGACAGCTGACTAGATCTACCACATTTCTGGTCCAGCAGATTATTTACAGGGACATGAGAGTTACCCCAGTTTCTGTTTGTTGATGTGGCACCCAGGTAGGAGTAGCTCCATATTGGATCTCGGAAGCTATTTCAACACAAGTCAGTTGTCATAATCTCATTTGAAATGTGTGCTGAAGCTGTCAGATAACTTGATCATCTGTTATTCTAGGTGAATAAGGGTTTAAGTGGAACTCAACATTTGCCCAGGCATTAGTTTTACTGTCCATAAATAATAGAAAGACAATCTAGAAAAGAGAGGCCATGAGTGAGAAATAAATCTCATGCTGGCTTTATGCCTAGGACTAATGAAGGAAAAGGAGGTTGGCCAAAATGAACAATAATTCAAAGGGGGCAATTGTATATCCTTTTATTGATTTTATTCATAGGGTTCATAACCCTGAGATGTCAGAACTTGTGACCAAAATTGGGATTTGTCAAGTCCAGAGCAGAGATGTCACCTTGGGCACTCTGCACATCAGAAGCTCAGGTAGAGAATAAATTTTGCTCACACACACACACACACACAAGTAATATCTTAATGTTGACGTTGGCCCCATCTAGCAGCAGCCAACTTCCTGTCTTGACTAGCGTATTGGCCCAAGTGTCACGATTCAAAATTGATTTCACTTTCCTTTTATAATATGAGTCATGGTAGGAAAAAAAATAAGGCATTTGGATAACTACACAATTCTTTTTGAGACTCTAAAATAATTAGTTACTTTTTTAAAAGATTTTATTTATATATTTGACATGAGAGAGAGCATGCGTGAGTGAGCACAAGCTGGGGGAGCAGCAGGCAGAGGGAGAAGGAGAAGCAGGCTCCCCACTGAGCAGGGAGCCCAACACAGGGCTCGATTCCAGGACTCTGAAATCCTGACCTGAGCAGAAGGCAGACACTTAACTCATTGAGCCACCCAGGCACCCCTAATGAGTTACTACTACACAAAAAGAAAAAATTAAAACAAGCACCGAAAACTCATTGTATTTAGCAACTCAATTAGTTTACTTAGCTTTCAATTTAAAAAAGTTATCACTCCTTCCTAATAATCTCTAATAATTTCCTAATACTTGCATACATTAGGGATTGCAAAAAATAGGATTATCGTTAGGTACCATAACAATAATTCTGTGAACGATATTCTAGCATTATTTTTATTAGAAGAGAAGATAAAATATTATAAAATTTTGTTTTTACTCAATTTCCTTTGGTTTATGGGAGAAGCATACAAATGTCTTCTGGTACCTATTATAAACAGTACTTTGTGTTTCCTTTTTTATAGTTCTCCATAGGCTCTTCCTTCTACCTAGACATCACTGTATAGAAGCAGACATCCAGAGGAGTCAGGCTTCATCACTGGTACGTGTGCTTGGCAGCAGTGCTTATGCTTTCTTAACTTCAGGTCTCTTACCCATAAAGTGGGCATGATCCCTGTCCTTCGTGCTGTACCAAGTTATTGAGGATCCAATGAAATTGAAGCATTAGATAAGTGGAGAGAGTATAAAAATATTGATTCATATCCTCATCTTGATTGTTAGGTCTTTGATATTCTCCACCAATCCATGCCTATCGAAATCTCACCTTAATTAAAATGGCTTTGTCACAGTTTATTTCCATGTAAGCTTTACATCTACACAGTCTCTCCTTGATCTTGATATTTGAGTTGCTTCTTTAAGGTTCATACTAATAGAATAATGTGTGTTTATGAGTATATAAGATATCAGAGCACTACTACAAGGCTTTGTACATCCCTTGAATTCAGTAAGTCCTCATTGACAGGAACCCTTAAACCCCAGCACAAGGGTGGGTAGGTGGATATGCCCGTTTCCTGCTCAAAGCCTTTGTTGGTTTTTCAATGCCCAGCATAGAGTTGGGAGAGAAGGCTCTGGAGCAAGACCATCTGGGTCATATCTCAACTTGCTCATCGTTTAGCTGGGTAATATTGGACAAGTGACCTAAAATTCTCTACACTCCGCTTGTCCAGCTGGTTAAATAATGATATCAGGATTTACTTCATGGGATTATTGAGAAGTGTAAAACATGTAAAGTATTTAAAACACTCCCGGGCACATAGTAAGTGCTTAAAAAGCATTTGTTGCTGTTATGTGGACATGGATGGAAATCTATATTAAGATTTTGCATGAGGGGCGCCTGGGTGGCTAGGTGGGTTAAAGCATCTGCCTTCGGCTCAGGGTCCTGGGATCGAGCCCCACATCGGGTTCTCTGCTCCACAGGGAGCCTGCTTCCTTTCCTCTCTCTCTGCCTGCCTCTCTGCCTAGTTGTGATTTCTCTCTGTCAAATAAATAAAATATTAAAAAAAAAAAAGATTTTGCATGATATGATCACTACTTATCTCATCATGATTATGCAACAAGCTCTGCCTCCTCAAACTCTTCCACACACATACTATTTTACTCCAGCCATACCTGCCTTCAATAAATTCTTGCTCCGTGGAATTTGGACTACTTCATCCTGCCTTAAGGTATTTAGACTTGCTATCTCATCTACTTAGAATAGTCTTTTCACTTCTTAATTCCTCCTTGTCTTTCTGAGCTCATGTAAAATACCACCTCCCTGGGGATGTCTTCCTTAATATGCAAGATTGGGTCAAATCCCCCATTAATCATGAACATAACTTACTGTAATTCTTCGCTTGCGAGCACTTATCACAATCGTTATGAAATAATTACTTTTGAAATTCATCTTTGCTCATCCTGCTGAAATTCTGTCTTGTTTAATTCTGTATTCTTAGAACTTAGCATAGTGTCCAATAAATATTTGTGGAAAAAATAGATACAAGTAATCAACCACTTGGTAATCTCAAAAGCTCAACTTTCATTGGTAAAAAGGGGCATATTTCAAAATGCCAAAGAACCACAGTTCAGAGTGTATTTAAATTATAAATACCAGATGAGATAATACCCAAAAAACTGACTTGTATTTAGTTAACACTACACAAATTTAAACCATCATCATGATTATCCAGAATCGATTTCCTTCAGATCACCACCAACTGTAAAATTTCCTATATAATTCATGTTTTTTCAGAATATTTCTACAGTGCACTTTGGAGGGAAGTATATTGGATAGTTATTAAATAACATGCCTCTAGTCTAAATTAGACTTGAATAAACTGATCAACTTCCCAGTCAAGACAGAGCTTTAAACAGGTTTTCATTAACATCTGGTATTTCCCAGCTCACTTTTCTCATTATTAAAGCCAATAAATGGCTTGGGTTGAAATTATTCTCAGAGGGTCTTTAGAAGAGAATTGACCAGAGCTGTTTATTACTTTGCTTTCCAAATGTTGCCCAAAATATCCTTTGGTAATCAATGCATGACTAGCATTCTAGAACCTATTAAGGACAGAGAATTTGGAATCTGCTATGCTCTAGGCTTCATTCCTGGTGGAAACTCTGTTAACTAATTTGCTAAGAAACCTTTTATATAAGGTACCTATTTAAAATATTCATTCCTCCTTGAAATTCAGTTCAAGTAAAAAGTTTACCCTTGCAGATAAACTTGTCTATTTTCTCTGATTCATCATGATTGCTATATAAATAAAAATATTTCCATTTGTTCTTTTTCTTTTCATACTTCCATTTGTTCTTCTTCTCTAACTATAGTAACTGACTTACTCTAATTTTCCATGAACATCGATATATTTATCACTGACTGAGATTTTTGTTCTAAGCTCAATGTAATTTAATTGCTCCATTTAATATACTATCAAATTTTGTAAAGGGGCTCAAAATTAAGCAGATACATTTAAATTCTAATTTAGAAACAAGGAAATGAAGAATCTGACATTAATTCTGTATGATGCCTTTTGTACAGAGGTAATAAATCTAAGTTCAGACATATACCAAGCTTGTTCACTGCTTACAAAGCTTTTCTTTTTTTTTTTTTTTAATATTTTATTTATTTATTTGACAGAGAGGGATCACAAGTAGGCAGAGAGGCAGACAGAGAGCAAGGAGGAAGCAGGATCCCCACTGAGCAGAGAGCCCGATTCGGGACTCGATCCAGGACCCTGAGATCATGACCTGAGCTGAAGGCAGAGGCTTAACCCACTGAGCCACCCAGGTGCCCCTGCGTACAAAACTTTAAGAAACTAGATTACTTACTTTCTTTTTCCCTCATGTAATAGTCATTTAGATAAATAAGTATGTTCTGATTTATTTCTGAAGCAACAAGAAAGGGACAATATGGTAGTTTATTCGATCTTAACCCGAGCATGGTTCTCTCCTTTTCCATTGACTTGTCCTCAAGGACATGGCCCCCTTTCTTATCTGTGTGGTATGCAACCAACCAACCAACCACATAGCAGGCTACACAGCAAGAGTCAAGTGGCTCCTACCTGGAGGTGTAGCCATGATCTTTCTCTTTCTCATTTCTTATTAATTAAAGAAAAACAGCCCTGGAACCTGGCAGAACAGAAAGACATTGTAATTTGGGGTCAGTCATTGGTAAGATTAGATTCTAATTACTCCACTAACTACCATGAAGTTGGCCAAATTACTTGACTTCTCTGTGTCTCAGTAACTTTTCTCATTAAACCTTGGTGACTCTGTAATAAGCATTACATGAAATCCTGTGTACGAATAGCCACCGGGAATGCAGGTGATTTCAAGGATTTATTATTGCCGTTAGTGCAATTATTCTTAATAAGAGCACTGGTGGCCTCTGCATGCCCTTTTCACTCTCTTCTTGGTGAGGTAAAATGGGTAAGTGGGTGATTTTGCGACTCCAGCGTGGAACTAGCTAAAATAAAATCTTAATTCAAACAAATCAATAACCCAAACAGTGAGAATCCTAATATCTTTTCACTTATATGCACTAAGTTGGAGGAGTTAAAAGAAAAATTACTGTGTAATCTATCCGTTAAGAGCTGATTGAGGAGGAAGATGTGCATGAACTCCTTTCACCAATGATATTGTTCCTCTTGGGCTTCTCCCAGGTCTCTGTCCCCTAGAGGGTCAGGGTCTTCTCCACAGTCTTTTCTCCTACCTTGTCCTCCTCCTGAGACCTGCTCCCAGGATCTTCCCCTAGGATCCATTCCCTCTGCCCAAGGCTCTCTTAGCGGACAGACTGTTTTAGTGTGGTATTAAGGGCTGACCAAGGCTTCCTATAGGAAACCTTCTGGCTGACATTTACATTTGAATAGAAATTTTAGCAGTTGAAGTGAGCAGCGTTTTGGAATAAGGGTCCTTTTTGGTTTCACTGTGGCAACATTTACCAAAGGATTTTAAAATCTGAATATTAATTACAGGAGATGTTGATGTCACAAGGGAAAAAATGATCAAATACACTGTGCAGAGACTTGGTTAAACAAAATTAAGCAGATTCATTTACTGTAATACTGCTCAGAGCTCTTAATCCACAATGTGCATTGCGTTAAGGAGACACTGGGTTATGCAAAGTCATTAATTCAACAACAGTTCTATACACCAGGCATTGTTCAGTAGGTATGATGGTATAGTGTTGGATAAGACAGATAAGCTCCTTGCTTTCATGGATCTAACAATCCAGTGTTAAGGCTTGTGGTGGAGGGAGTGGGTCAGAAAAAAAATTACACAAACACTTAGCAAGATACTTGGAGAAAATGTTAACTTTTTTTTTTTTTTTTGAAAATGTTAACTTTTAAGGGGAAAATAAAACACAAGGGTCTGGTGAGATTAATTGGTGAGGAAAGGCTACCTTAGGGAGACTGATCTAAAAAGTCTGACTGAAGAGGATAGAACCCTACAAAGTTCTGAGATGGGAGAATTTCAGAAAGTAAAGAAGAGGAAGTGGGAAGAGCCAAGGTAGTTGGACATGTTCACTATTTAAACATTCACTTTGATATCTTTTTCAGAATTTCATAAATGAATAGTGTTCCCCAAAACATATTTTGAGGGAAAATGCTCTATAGATTAGGTATCCCCCTACTGTTGAGGGGGAGTTCCTCCGCCTCCTGCCATTACTTGTGAGGTGGGCATATCTCAGAGATATGTTTGGACATTTTTTTAAAAGAGCCAAATGGAATATACAGATGCTCAACATTTGTCAATTTCTTTTCACTTACTCACTTTGAAAATTGTCCAAGAAAAGAAGATTTTAATACTTACGTCTATTTGCACTGTTGACGAGTCTCTACTATTAAGAATTATGGCTAATTTGTTCATACTATAATCATCTAAACTCATTAATAAAATCTGATTTCATATTAGCAAAGCAGGGAAAGAAAAGTAAGTATAAAGGTTATAAAATGCATATGCACAATAACCCAAGAGTAATTCTTTTTTCCCCACCAAATGGCAGAAACATAACACTGGGTTCAGATAAAATCCTCAAGTAACTAAATGCTTTGTCTTCTTTTTTTCCCCTGAAAATTAATTTTATTTATTTATTCATTCCTGAAAATGAATTTTAATCATAAAGACGCATTAGTACGTATAGAGGGTATTCTAAATATAATATAAGATCATTTGTTCTATTAATTCCATGGAGAGAAATATAATACCAGGTTATCTAAATTAAATTGAGTCTCTTGTTTAAAAAAAGAAGTGAAAAGTATTAATCTTTCAGTTTGTTCAAGAGGAAAACGTTAGTTGAACTTTCTCAGTGGCTCATTTTCCACAATTTCAGAGAAAAAAAAAGTTAGAAATGGAGTCAATTTTAAAGGTGAACAGAAAATTGTCTGTCAAAACAAATACTTTTATATGACTTAGAAAGGACCTGTTTAAAGGAATTATAAGGATTTCTGTCTAAAAGATTTTAATCTCAAAAGTACAGCATTAATAAGTTTCACACCTTTTACTTCCATTATTATGGGCAACTTAGAGGTAAAATAAGATTATGCTTAAGTAATTTGTTTTCGTCCCGGCTGCCACAGAATTCACCTGGGGATTTCTGACAGGCAAATTACTCAAATACAGGATAAATGAGTAAAATGAAAATTGAAGGGCCAGTGGAATAAAGCAAAATTGTAGAACAACTAAGGCTTTTAAAAAATAAAATAATGCATGTTCATCATTCAGAAATAAAATAGTACGGAGGGTAGAAGGGGAAGCTCTGTGGTCCCCAGTTATAGTCCTAATTTGCAGTGGAAGTCCTTTTTAAAAGCATATTTTGAATCTTTCAGAATATTTGACATACAAGCAAGTATATCAAACATTCTTGATGAAAATGGGTATACTATTAAACACAATGTTCTGTGCCATGGTTTAAACTTCTCCATATATTTTGGAAAATGTTTTTATCAGACACAGAGCCTCGCTGCTCTTATGAATGATACCTGGTTTTCTAAGATATGTCACAATTTGTTTAGCGAGTCTCCAATTATGGTGAACATTTATTATTATTATTTTTATTTTATTTTATTTTATTTTTTTGCTTCCACAAAAAATACTATTCTGACATTTTATCTACAAGCCCTTCCATGCTGGCTGCAGATTGCTTTTGGTTCCTACCATCTGCCCTGCTCCATGTAGAGCTAGGTCCTATGGCCTACAGAAGAAGTGACTAGAATATGTCCCTATAAAAAATAGCTGTAATTGAGCATGTCAGCAAGTCATGCAGGAGAGGAAGGAGGATACTGGCTTTGCCATGCTCTCCATAGCATACATCTAGTTCTGTAAAGCTGTTACATATCTACTGTTTTCATACTTTTTTCACTTGTAAGTTCATTGACATAATTTGGAAGTAATTCACACTACCAGAATACCCTAAGCGATATCTAAGAAATATCCTATTGGATAAGCATACATTTTATTTTTTTATTCCCTTTCTGCATGATGCACATGCACATGCACACACACACACACACACACACACACACACACACACACACACATGAACCTTGCTATTGACATCACATTTTTGGTGCACTTCAGTACAGGAGCTAACCCATCATGATGGCAATTTCCAACACAAGTGTCTTTCTTCAGACTTTGACCACCATTTTTTGTGACACCATGCCTGGACCCACACCTTCCAGTCCCACCTCTAGAGATGACAGTTGTCTAACTTGCTCTACTCAATGATGGATTATATTAGTGGGCACTAGAACCTCAGAACGGCGTGGCTCCCAAGCACGATCTGTGTGACTCAAGACATTCAACATCCATATATATTATGCAACTACTATTTAGGAAGTAAATGAATAAGACAGGGTTCCCTACCCTTGAGAGGCTCAAAGTATAATAACAAGGTGGGTGAAGAAGGGTTGGAAGAAAAGAAGTTCAAATTCACTGGAATAAAGAAAAAGGAAGGTGAAAGGCGCTTGCAGAGTGCCAGTGAAATGTGATAGGGATTCACAGATGAGAGCACTGCTTCTGGTTGCTAGCATTAGAAACAAGGATTGAGGGGGGCGCCTGGGCGGCTCAGTGAGTTAAAGCCTCTGCCTTCGGCTCAGGTCATGATCTCAGAGTCCTGGGATCGAGTCCCACGTTGGGCTCTCCGCTTGGCTGGGAGCCTGTTTCCCTTCCTCTCTCTCTGCCTGCCTCTCTGCCTACTTGTGATCACTGTCCATCAAATAAATAAATAAAAATCTTTAAAAAAAATGAAACAAGGATTGATGAAGAATCTTGCACTTTATCTAGGTCTTGAAGGATTCTTAATTTTTTTTTTTTTACAGGAATGACATTAGAGGGAGGCCATTCCAAATGGAGGAATGGCACAAGTCAAAGACAGGTATTAGGAAACTCAGAGACTGGGGAGCATAGAATACTTTAGTTTTGTGGGAGTATAGGATGCAGAATGGTGGTGGGAGAGTGTGTAGTAAGGAATTTCGTGCCAAAAGAGCGGTCTGGTCTTTGTCCTGGCTCCTGGGAGGTAATCTCCAAACTCTTGGAGAGGAGGGTTTTTGTTATTCATGGTGCTTCCAAGGATTGCTCCTGACAGTTTACGCTAAGAAGTGACTCATGGTAGGCCCCTCCATAGCTTATGATAACAAGGTGAACTTAGGATATAGGCTTATCACAGCTGAAAGACCCACTACAGTATATGATTAGAGGGTTGGGACTTGGGGCCCCATAATATGAGCCTGATCTTCAGAGGGGGAAAGAGGGCTGGCGATCAAGATCAACCACATGGGCAATTCAGTCTATTCTGCTTACATAATGAAGCCTAAATAGAAAAAACCCTGGACTCTGAATCTTCAGGGAGCTTCTTGGCTTGCCAGTTCTCTGTGTATATATTGTCACACTTCAATGCCAGAAGGTTAACTCAGCCTGAGAATGCCTGAAGCTTTGTGTTTGGATCTTCCATCCTCTATGTCTTTTCCCTTCCCTGGTTCTAGTATGTATCCTTGGCAGAGTGAAAAACAGAAGGAAGAGTTGCCATCACACTGCAGATGGACTTGACTGGGGCTGAGAATAAATAATAAATATAGACAACAAAATATTTAAAGTTTTGAGCAGAGCTATGGCACCTTAAGATGCTGTGTGTGTGTGTGTGTGTGTGTGTGAACTGATGGGGAAAATGGACTTGAAGGCAGAGAAGTATAAAGACAAGGGGAATAACTAGGAGACAGTATTCATTTTCTTTTGCTGCCAGCATGAACTACTACAAATCTAGCAGCCTAAAGCAACATGCAGTTGGTTATCTCACAATTCGGCAGGTCAGAAGTCCTGTAGGTACAGCCCATCCTTTTGCTCTAGGTTCCACTGGTCAAATGCATAGTGTCATCATGGCTGCAGTATTTCCTGGAGGCTCTGGAGTAAAATCTCCTTCTAAGTTCTTTCAGGTTTTTGGCAGAATCCTAATCCTTGCACTTGTAAGACTGACGTCCTTGGGTCCTTGCTGGCTGTGAGGGAGTCATTCTGATCTTCTGGAGGCCACCTGCATTTCTAGATTGATCTTCAAAAGGCAGTCATGTCCCTCTCATGCTTTGAAACTCTCCTGCTTCTTATCTTTCAGATCTCTTTAACGGACTCTTTGCCTTCCTTTCTCACTTTTGAGGGCCTGTGTGATTATGCTGGGCTAACTTGGATAATCAAGATAACCTCTCTTTTAAGAGCAGCATATTAGCTACCTTAATTCCATCTGCAAATTCTATTGTGCCACAAGAATGTAAAGGTTGTAGCACTAGGGATGAAGATTGCGGGCCCCAAATCCTGCCTATAACAGAGATGAAATGAAGATCTAAATAAGTGGTGGCCATGGAAATGTAAGGGGTAGATAGCAGAAGAGATATTGTAGAAGTAAACAACTGGGCATTGCAATCAAACTGGTTATAAAGAACAAATGGAGGGGAACTCAGAAGGGATGCTTAGGATTCAACACTTGATGACTGGAAAATAGTGGTGATAATATAATATAATATAATATGTAATCATAATAGAATTATATATATAACATATATTAATTAATAATATATATAAATTAATAATCGTATATAATTATAATAATATAATATGATAATTAGATGCTGGCTAGTTATGGTGAAGTTGATCCATTGTACCTTAGAGTTTGAGATGTTCACAGGCTATTCAGTTAGAAATGCCAGTAGGGAATGGATAATAAAGGATTGTGTCTTGGGAAAGGATAAAGTTGTAGGTAAATATTCAGGATTCATCTAGGTAAAGCTGGTAATTTAAATTATGGAAATGGATAAGGAAAAGAGAAAACTATGGGGCTAGGACAGAACCTTGGTGCAATGTGTACAATTGTGGGACTGAAGGGAACCAATGTTTGCTACTCTTGCATCTCTTTGAGATTGTTGAATAGCTCCCTAAATGTTTGTCCTGCTTATACCCTTACTTCATGCTTCAGCCATCAGTTATAATGATCTTTCAGAAAAAGCAAGTTAGAATATGTCACATTCTGGCTTAAATTCAGCAATGTTTTCCATGACACTTGGACAAAAAGCACACTTCTAACCACAGGCTATGAAGGTCACCAGGTACTCCAAACTCATCACTTGCTCCTCTTGCTCCCTAGATGACATGGCCCCACTGTCTCTGGTTGACTCTTCCAACACATTAAACTCAACCCATTTTGGAGCCCTTGTGCCATTTCTTCCCCTTATCTGCAATGCTTAGTGCTCAGATCTTTATGTAACTGGCCTTCTCACAATTCAGGTCTGAGCTTAAATATCACTGCATGACAGAGGCCCCAATCTAAAATAGTCATCCATCACCTTTTGTCAGAATACCCTACTTCTCTGCTATTTATTTCTCATAATGCCCTTCTTTTTTTTTTTTAAGATTTTATGTATTTATTTGAGAGAGGGAGTGAAAAAGAACATGAGATGGGAGAAGGTCAGAGGGAGAAGCAGACTCCCCGGGGAGCTGGGGCCTGATGCAGGGATCGATCCTGGGACTCTGGATCATGACCTGAGCAGAAGGCAGTTGCTCAACCAACTGAGCCACCCAGGCGCCCTCATAATGTCTTTTAACTTCAAAGTCCAACTTTCCCTATGTTAATATTACTGTATCACATTTCCTTTGATTAGTACCTGCATAATTGATCTTGTTTCCTTTCCATTATAATCTTAATCTTACCTTCTAAATAATTTTTTAGGTTCTCTTCTTCTTTTCTTAAAAGATGACCATTTTATTTTATTTCATTTTGCTTTACGTCTGTTTTTAAAATAAGCTGAATGCCCAACATGAGGCATGAACTCACAACCCTGAGATCAAGAGTCACATGTTCTACAGACTAAGCTAACCAGGCACCCCAGATTTTCTTCTTGAAAGCAGAAATTCTCTTCTAATCTCATAATCTTTGGCTTTTAAATGATGAGAATAATAAAATTACATTTATGATCATTGATGTATTCATATTTATGTCTTCCAACTTATAGTTAATTGTCTATAATCTTTTTTCTTTGCTTTATTCTGTCTCCTTCCTTGTGTTTTGTTGAGTTGTTAATTTTTTCTCTATTTCCATTTCTCTTTTATACTAATTTTGAAGTTATAAATTGGTTTTATTACCTATAGTAATTTCTCTCAATTAAAAAAATCCAGTTAGTTATACATGTTATTACAAATCCACAATTAATTAGTGTTTCTATCTCCTAAACATTACATAACAAAGACTGTAGGATGCTTTACTCCACAGTCTAAAATTTATGGTTTTAAATATATGGTTTAAATATATAGTTTTCTAACGAGTTACTTTTATCAAAAAACTGTTATTAGTTTTACTATCAACTACTAATTAAGTTTTCTAACATATTTTCACTTATTGATATTGTTTTAGTCGCATTATCCCACTGGACTTACATTATTAAAAAATATATTTGAAGAAGGATCTATGGGTTCTAAACTCTCTTACCTAGTCTTTGTGTGTTTGAAACGTCTTTGTTTTGCCTTTGCTCTAAGACGATTATTTAGATGAGTGTAATATCATATTCTTTTCCTTTAGTATTTTGAAGGTATTGTTCTATTATTTTTTAGTTTTTATTATTGCAGTTGAGAAGTCAGCTTTAGGCTAATTTACCATCCTTTTTTCCCTCTGGTAAATGTTAGGAATTAAAAAAAAACAAAAAACAAAAATTTGGATGAGCCGTAATTTTTTAATGCTGTGCCTAAGTCTGAGGTTATATTTATATGCCATTCAGTTTTTGTAGGAAATATTTGATCTGAGAAGTCGTGCTTTTTAAATTCTGGAAAATTCTCAATTCTATTCTTATCAAGTATGGCTTCTCTGACATTCTCTCTGCTCTTTTCTTCTGAAACTGTGATTGAACATACTTTGCAGTCTTTCAATCTTTTATCCATATATCTTAATATTTTTTAAACTCTTTAGGAATCGTGTTTTGGATACCTATATTATTGCTGTGTGTCTTCTGTCTTCAACCGGGTCTGGGTTAGAGTTTATCTCTTATGGAGTTCTTTAATTCAATGATTAATACTCATATTTAAGATTTCTAAATTTTTATATCCTTTGGATGTCTTCATTACATGCTGATTTTTGAAGGTTTTAGTTTTATTTTTGTCTTGTTGAGCTTTATCTCATTGAGCTATTTTAAAATCTTTGTCACACTGTTTCATAAATTATTTTCAGTTGAGCTGATTTCATGTTCTGAATTTTAAATTCTGTTATCTATTTATTAGCTTTTGATTATTTAGCGTTTCAGAGTTTTAGTTTGTAGACTAATTTTGAGTGTTGATTTTCTTTCCTCCTTTCTGCCTCCTTTGCTGTCTATTTGTTTTTTTTTTTTAGTTTTGTATGTGCTCCCCCTGCTCCCTCTTCCCACTGACTCTTAGGCCAGAGTCACGTCCCCTAACGACGGTTTCATGGTTTCCTGGGTCTCATCATCAAACTCTCAGCTGGCTTTGCTAAGTTCCTGGTCATTAGGCCATGTGTTTGTCTTCAAACTTCTGTAGATCCACAGGTTTCTATAAAGTCATGGTATATTAGTTTTCTAAGTCTGTTGTAACTAAGTACCTGAAATTGGGTGGATTAAATGACAGAAATTTATTGTCTCATAGTTCTAGGTTCTTGAAGTCCAAAATCAAGGTGCTGGCAGGGTTGTTTCCTTACGAAAGCTCTAAGGAAAAATCTGTTCCATTTCTCCTCTAGCTGCTGGTGGTTTCTGGCAATATTTAACATTCCATGGATTTTTTTTTTCTTTCATTCCGTGGATTTTAGAAACATCATCTCATCACTGCCATCATCTGCACTTAGTGTTCTTCCTGTGTGCCTTTGTTTCCAAATTAAATTTCTAAGGACATCAGTCATATTGTGTTAGAGTGCACCCCACTTTAATGATCTTGTTTTAATTTGATTGCCTCTCTAAAGACTCTATTTCCAAATAAAGTCATATTCCAAGGTACTGGGTATTAGGACTTCAACATATGAATTTGGGGGAACACAGTTCAATCTGTAACACATGGTACAGGAAATCTCCTTGAAGGCATCCCTTTTTTTTTTTTTTTTTTTTAAGATTTATTTTTTTGACAGATAGAGATTACAAGTAGGCAGAGAGGCAGGCAGAGAGAGAGAGAGGAGTAAGCAGGCTCCCAGCCAAGCAGAGAGCCCGATGCGGGGCTCGATCCCAGGACCCTGGGATCATGACCTGAGCCGAAGGCAGAGGCTTTAACCCGCTGAGCCACCCAGGCACCCTGAAGGCATCCCTTTTTGTCTTTTTAGCTTACCCTGCTGCTGACTTCAAGCTACAAACCTATCTTCAGACTCTGATCTCAAGTGGGGCATTTTGGTTGCTTTTGACTCATGAGAGCTAACCTGGGCCCAAAGTGGAGCAACTCCTTAGCTTCACCTGTTGTTGTTTATTTTCAGTTGTCTTTCAATTTGTTAATCTACCATTATTACATGTTGGGTGTAAACAAGATATGACCCAAGCTGGTACATTTTCCTAGTTCAACTGCAACTAAAATACTAAATGATTTAAACTTTTGGAACTATAAGTCACATGAGGCACGTGCAATCAAAGTGAGTTTGGAAAAATAAAAATAACAGGTAATGGAGTTAACGTGAGCTGGTAAGGTATGAAAACGTATTCCAAAACCTAATTATTGAAATAATATAGGAGTGGCAAAAAGAGAAATAGAATAAAATACAAGCTCAGAAATAGACTAATGTCCACAGAAGTATTTTGAAGATATTTTTGGATGAAAATTGAATTTAGCAGAACAAATATGGGTTACTCAATTACTGAATATATTTGGTTTAGTATTCAGAAATGTGAAGTTAGAACTCCTTGCCTCTCAACACAATGATAATTAAATGTTAAAAAGAATAAGATTACTCAAAAAAAAAAAAGAATAAGATTACTCGAAGAAAATATAGTTGGATGTTAATTAAAACATAGGCTTAGAGATGATTTTGCTGAAGGAATAGAAAAGAGAAGGGAGTCATAAAGATAAAAAAAAAAACAATGCATTAAAATGACAAAGGAAAAAGTAAGCTGTAAATTAGGAAACACTTGCAAAATCCTAAGAATGAGACCAGTGCACCCAATGGAAAAATAGGCAAGCAGTTCACTAAAGAGAGTTAAAACAAGAATGAAAATATTACAAAGTAAAACAAAGGTGAAAGAATAAACCCATGTAGACCAAGGATACTCATATATTTGCTGTTAGGAGTTAAATTGGAACAATCATTTTGAAGAATAGTTTCACAACATAAAATGTTTATGCCCTTCAAATTTGCATATTCTATGAGTTTATACTAATACAAAGTCAATATGTACACAGAGATTACTATGCAAGATTATTCATCATAGTATTAAAAATAATAGCAAAATTATAAATGGTCAAAAGGCGATCTGTGACTTACTGTATAATTTACGGCACATGCATGAGACACAATGATTAAATTAAAAATCATACTGTACAAGAATATTTACTGATTTAAAGACATGTCCCATGAAAAAATCATGTCCAAAATATAAATGTATGTCTATACATCCATATATACTTCAAAATATATACAACCACGTCTTATTTTGTCAGTGGTTATCATTGGATAATAGGATTATGTATGGTTTTATTCCTTCAGTTTATTTTTGTACTTTAAAATCGTTGTGCATAGACTATATATATCTTTTGCAATGAGAGGAAAATAACAGTTTCATAAAAACATTGTCAGAAATTTTTTTCATTTTTAACCAAACATCTTGTGTTACTGTCATGAATAATATATATTTTTTTCTTTTTCCATCCTCAGTTGAGATACAGAACAGCTAATTACAATTTTTGTGCAGAATATCACCTATACACTACAACCATCAGGTATTTCAGGACTTTTAAAATTGCCTTCAACCTTCTAGTATTTTGAGGAAATTAATCTGTTCTTCCAGAATTTTATCTTATGTCTATTTTCAAGCTTTTCTGATCACTATGAATTTTTTAATGACTTTCTGAACTCTTAGATAACCAAAAGTTTTCATAATCAGACAAAATGTAATGCATCAAAAGTTGTCAACATGGCAGATTGAAGATCTACTCCAGAGAAATGCCATAATAGACAGTCAGTGGTTAATGGGAAGAATCAATGTTTCCCCTAGCGCTATTGCGTGGGCAAGCCATCCTGCATCCATGTCTCCCGGCAACAAATGGGACTCCTGTGAGCAGAAAGAGTTAATGTAGCTTCCCAGTGCAACTAATTTATTTCCAGAAACTCTTTTCTGCACTGTGGAGAATTTGGCTCACCATAACATAAGTTCCTTTGCTAACAGTATCAAGAATAAAAAAATCCTATTTTCTGTTTTTTATGGTTTACTTCCATAATTGTTTGTTTTTCTACGGCTCACATATCAAGTTAGTTTAGTGCAAGAAATTCTCATTTTTGGAGATTTTGAGGACAGTTTGGCATGATATAGACCACTCTGAATGCAGCCTGGTTCAACTAATACTTCTAGATCAGAAATTTTAATGATGTTACAAACAGGGAAAAACAGGCTAGTTTATATCAAAACGTATTTATGGACCTTGACATACACATTTGGTAAATTTGTAAAGTTGGGTCAATCTATCATTGAATTATGACACTACAGTTGGGATAGGCAAATATTATACATTATATTATGCATTAATATCTTTTTAAGAAACACAATGGATTTGAAATTCTTCCAGTTTTTCATTTTATTCCTTGTTTCCTGCTGTAATTTTTATCAGAAAGTGAGAATATATATGCTCTACTGTGACAAACTGCAATGATATGAAGAATTACTAGAATTTGTTTATAAGAGGATATCATAACACATAGATAAATATCTATTATTACTTAGGCTTCAGCTACTTTGACTAGTCACAGCCTACACAGAAATATCTCAATTAACCTTATCTTTCATGCCAATCTGTGATGCTTTACATTTTTGAAACAGATTCTTACAAACCAGAAAATAATCCCTGATTATAAATTAAGCCCTTTTCAAAGCTGCATGAAATTTTTGAGACCAATAGATTTCTATTTAAGAAACAAAAATAGCAGCTTGAATTGTGTGACTAAGAAAATAACCCTCATTTTTATAAGATAATGTCTTCTCGTATATTCATCAACTCTTAGGATGTTGTTTGACTCTTGAAATATTTTTTCCAAGTTAAAGGTTGAATGCATATAGATTTATACACAATGAAAAGTTTGGTCTAGAAAGCTGGACAAGGAATTATTTTATACTTTTTTGTACTTTGGCAATTGGGTGCTATGCTTCAGTGTACCCAGTCTGCCCTAACTTTTAAGTTATTGTGCTGGTTAAAGATAACCTGAGGGTGCTTATCTGGGCTCTCCACTCTGTTCCACTGGTCAATGTGTCTGTTTTTATGCCAGTACCACGCTGTCTTGGTGATCACATAAGGCTTGAAATCGGGTAACATGATGCCGCCAGTTTTGTTTTCCTTAGCAATTCGGGGTCTCTTCTGATTCCATACAAATTTTAGGATTATTGGCTCCAGCTCTTTGAAAAATACCGGTGGAATTTTGATTGGAATGGCGTTAAAAGTATAGATTGCTCTAGGCAGTATAGACATTTTAACAATGTTTATTCTTCCAATCCAAGAGCATGGAACGGTCTTCCATCTTTTTGTGTCTTCTTCAATTTCTTTCATGAGTGTTCTGTAGTTCCTCGAGTACAGCTCCTTTACCTCTTTGGTTAGGTTTATTCCCAGGTATCTTATGGTTCTTGGTGCTATAGTAAATGGAATTGATTCTCTAATGTCCCTTTCTGTATTTTCATTGTTAGTATATAAGAAAGCCCCTGATTTCTGTACATTGACTTTGTATCCTGCCACGTTACTGAATTGCTGTATGAGTTCTAGTAGTTTGGAGGTGGAGTCTTTGGGGTTTTCCATATAAAGAATCATGTCATCTGCGAAGAGAGTTTGACTTCTTCCTTGCCAATTTGGATACCTTTTATTTCTCTTTGTTGTCTGATTGCCGTTGCTAGGACTTCTAATACTATGTTGAACAAGAGTGGTGAGAGTGGGCATCCTTGTTGTGTTCCTGATCTCAACGGGAAGGCTGCAAGCTTTTTCCCATTGAGGATGATATTTGCTGTGGGTTTTTCATAAATAGATTTTATGAAGTTCAGAAAAAATATACAATGGAAAAAAGACAGTCTCTTCCATAAAGAGTGCTGGGAAAACTGGACAGTGATATGTCCAGTCTCGAAACTTGACCATTCTCTTACACCGTAAGAGACCTCAATGTGAGACAGGAATCCATCAGAATCCTAGAGGAGAACATAGGCAGTAACCTCTTCGATATCAGCCACAGCAACTTCTTTCAAGATATGTCTCCAAAGGCCAAGGAAACAAAAGCAAAAATGAACTTTTGGGACTTCATCAAGATCAAAAGCTTCTGCACAGCAAAGGAAACAGTCAACAAAACAAAGAGGCAACCCACGGAATGGGAGAAGATATTTGCAAATGACAGTACAGACAAAAGGTTGATATCCAGGATCTATAAAGAACTCCTCAAATTCAACACACACAAAACAGATAATCCTATCAAAAAATGGGCGGAAGATATGAACAGACACTTCTCCCACGAAGACATACAAATGGCTATCAGACACATGAAAAAATGTTCATCATCCCTAGCCGTCAGGGAGATTCAAATTAAAACCACATTGAGATACCACCTGACACCAGTTAGAATGGCCAAAATTAGCAAGACAGGAAAGAACATGTGTTGGAGAGGATGTGGAGAAAGAGGAACCCTCTTACACTGTTGGTGAGAATGCAAGTTGGTACAGCCACTTTGGAGAACAGTGTGGAGATTCCTCAAGAAATTAAGAATAGAGCTTCCCTATGACCCTGCAATTGCACTGCTGGGTATTTACCCCAAAGATACAGAGGTAGTGAAAAGAAGAGCCATCTGTACCCCAATGTTTATTGCAGCAATGACCACGGTCGCCAAACTATGGAAAGAACCAAGATGCCCTTCAATGGATGAATGGATAAGGAAGATGTGGTACATATACACGATGGAGTATTATGCCTCCATCAGAAAGGATGAATACCCAACTTTTGTAGCAACATGGACGGGACTGGAAGAAATTATGCTGAGCGAAATAAGTCAAGCAGAGAGAGTCAAGTATCATATGGTCTCACTTATTTGTGGAGCATAACAAAGAACACGATGGACATGGGGAGGTGGAGAGGAGAGGGAGTTGAGGGAAACTGGAAGGGGAGATGAACCATGAGAGACTATGGACTCTGAAAAACAACCAGAGGGTTTTGAAGGGGTTTGGGGGGGGGGGGGTGGGAGTTGAGGAACCAGGTGGTGGGTACTAGGGAGGGCACGTACTGCATGGAGCACTGGGTGTGGTGCAAAAACAATGAACACTGTTATGCTGAAAATAAAGAAATAAAAAAATATATATGAAATAAAAAAAAAAAAAGATAACCTGAGGGTGGTCTTTCTTTACACAGCAATCTTCATGAGTTTTGTATAAACAAAGACAAATGCCTTATGCAATCTTGAGCGAAGACATTGAGTATTATATTCTTTTTTTTTTTTTTTAAGACTCTATTTACTTATTTGACAGAGAGATAGAGAGCACATGTAGAGGGAGAAGCAGGCAGAGGGAGGAGAAGCAGGCTCCCCGCTGAGCAGGGAGCCCCAAGCGGGGCTTGATTCCAGACCAGAGCCTCAACAGGCTGAGCCACCCAGGTGCCCCTATTATATTCTTTCTCTTTAAGAAATGGGATCATTATGTTTTAGTACCTCTGGCAGTGTTGGTGGAGATCATTGAGAGGATGTGACCTCTGGTTGGTACTGGAGCTAAACCAGGGCAATAGACGATTCTGCATCCCCTCCCCCATCCGTGTAATGTATTCTACCCACCATCCCCACAGGGAGAGCAGGAACCTGTGCAAGGAGCAGCTCTGAGAGAGTAACATGTTATTGAGAACATCTGGAGGTACAATGACTGAACCCAGATAAGGCGTCTAAATAAACTCTTAAGGTATTGGCTGGTAAGTTTGTTGCCTATTTACTTATTTATTTGAGAGAGAGAAAGAGAAAGCGTGCACAAGACGTGGGAGAGGGAGAAGCAGACTCCTGGCTGAGCAGGGAGTCCCCGTGAGGGACTGGATCCTGGGGTCGCCACCCGAGCCAAAGGCAGACGCTAAACCAATTGAGCCACTCAGTCACCCCAAGTTTTTTGGCTTTTTACATCTACCACCCACCAATCTGGAATGGTTTCCCTCCTTTGGCCTCTCCTTGCCCTCTGTGCCCTGAGGTCAGTTTCGTTTTTCACCCAGGAAGCTCAGAGGTTTCAAAACAATAGGCAGTGATTTACATGTGAAATGTACAAGTATCTTTCAGCTACAAGGTTCCTTGTTGCTAGAGCTTTTGAATATAACTTTATGTATCCGGAAAACTTCCTCTTTAAGAGTCTTACCTTCGCTTGAAGAAGCCAGAAAACTCGTTCCCATCTTCTCCGGCAGCTGGAGCCAAGACACGGCTTCTAATCCCCACCAATCACATGTGTCAGCAGGAGAATCCAATTTGGAAGTAAGTGGTTTGAGGAAGAATGTTCTGCTGGGAGCCTGGGAGGGGGGTGGGGTGGAAGGGGGAACATGATGGCAGACACCTGAGGCTTGGGTGACCGTGGCGAGTGTCTGGCATGGGTCCTAGGGCAGATCTGGCATTCTGGCTTGCACGAGGAGCACTTACTGTAAAATCGGGTTTTTGCAACAAATAAAAAAATGTGTCATATCTCTAGCTGGTTAGTTGGAGCACTCTTGACAGTGATTTTCTCATGGCTCCTTCTGTGGAGTGACTCAGAGGCTTATGTTTGAAAGTTTGATGTTAAATCTGCTTCCCCAGACCTCCTGCCTAATATTTATCCAATAAACTCAATAAAAGAGTTTCTGTTTGTTTTTGCTTGACCAGACATAGTCAGCTTCTGTGGTTTGCAACTGAGAATTTATCACAAATCATTACTAATTACTTTTTTACTGTAATTTTTTTTTCATTGACACTTGATTTTTATCTTCTCTCTTAGCATACCAATTATACTGCTTTGAAACATTTTTTACTGGTTATCTTAGAGCTTCCATTACACTTTCTAACCAATCTAAATCCATCTTCAATTAAAACTCTCCTGCTTCATGGATAGAGAGTATTCCCAATTCCTCCCTCTCTGTGTCTCATAATATTTCTGCATTTTATAGACTCGGTGCTATGTATAATCTCACAAATGCATTGTTGCTATTACTGTTTTAAGCAGTTATCTTTTATATCTAGTGAGAATAAGAAAAATGATAGATTTTATTTTACCTTCATTTATTCCTTTACTATAGTTGTTCCTTTCTTTGTGTAGATCTGGGTTTCTGAACTGTTAGTATATTGTTGCTTTTCTACCTGAAGAACTTCTTTGAACATTCTTGCAGGGAAGGCCTGGTAGTTATGAATTTCCTCCCTCAGGCTTTGTTTTCCAGAGATGTCTTTATTTCTCTCTCACATTTGAGGAGAATTTTCGTGGACATAGAGTTCTAGGTTTTTGTTTTTGTTTTTGTTTTTTTTCCTTGCAACACTTAAAATATTTCAGTGCATACTACATTCGCCTTTACAACGTGGTCATAGTTGTTTAGAATTCTCTGTTTTATAATTCCAGTATCGTGTCATATCTAACCCACAGTCTAAGGATTTGTCTCTTAGGAATTTTTTTGGTTTTTTGGCATGCATGGTACTTTCTGTTGGTAGCTGGACATGTTTCATGGTATAAGGGAACTAAGGTAAACAGGTCCTTATTGTGAAGGTTTATGCTAAAGTGGCTAGGGGGTGATGCTGTATTTAATGTTTGCTAGAACTGTAGTGGGGAGAGGCTTAAAATTCCTCTAGTGTCCTCCGTTTTTGTGTCCCTTCTTGCATTTGGACTTCTGCCTCTTAGAGTCTGGTCTTGCTACCTTTTCCATTGTAATCCACTGTTATACTGGAACTCTGCGTGTGGTGGTGAAGGGTGCGGTAGGGGAAGTAGTGTATAGCGTTTTGATTAAATTCCAGTTTTTTAGTGGGCATTTTCCCCTAGGTTGTGACCTTTACAAGCATTGCTCCAAGAGTATATAGCTTTTTCCCCTGTAGCTGAGACAGGAAAGATAAAGCTGGCAGAACTGAGAGAGATGTCCCTCCTCCAGATGGAATCAAGCTCTGGCAAAGACTTTTCTCCTGGAGAGAGAGCTTTTCTTACGAAGAACTCTCCGGGTGTATTTCTTACTACCTTTTCCTCCTCCTGCCAGAGTCAGGAGAGTATCTTTCTTGATTTTTCACTATAAGATGCTGGTGCATTTCCTATGGGTAAAATTCAGTAAATATGAGGTCCCTTAAATCTGACACCCCAGGAGTTTCTCACTGTTGTGCTAGTTTATACTCAGCCTCCAGAAATTTGTTAAAATTACCATTTAAGTGTTCCTGTCACTTTATAGTTCTAGCAGCTTCTGCTCCGGGTAAGGAGATAGTGGCTGTGACTCTCCAGATTTAGGGGTGGGTATTTGCCCTGCAACCACAGTTTTCAGAATCCAAGGAAAGAAATTGATTTTGAGTTTGTTACAGTTTTCTTATTTTAAGAGTGGGAGTGACAACTTGCAAGCTCAGACCGTGTTGTAGCTGACACCATACATCCCTGGATTTATTTTCTATACCTGTAGAGATTGATGTTTCAAAAATATATATATATTGAAGAGAATCCCTTTATCTGATATGTTTTTAGCTTTGGAAAAATCATGTCTAGAGATATATTGGGAGAGATCAGATTAAATTTTAGCTTTGATACATAATGGAAAGCAGTCCATGGACAGTAGGCTTCCTTACTTAGTGGACATATTTTCTTATTCCACAGCTGCTTCCTGGGATGCCTAAGTCACAGGTCACCGGAGGCTTTGTAAGGGGGTGTGATCTCCCATCTCCAGATAAAGTCTTTTCCATGTGCATCCGGTCACTACTGGGATTGGAGAGGGCCCATAATTCCCTCCTGCCACAAAACTGAAGCTTTCCTGCAGTACTATTGTTCTCTGAATCATAGAAGTAGAACTAGAGCATCAGGACTTTGTAGCAAAATCAGCCTTCAAAGGTAATTTCAAAATCAGGTGCTAGTTCTCACTGATTGTGGATGTCTGTTTCACTTTCCAGAATCTACCTTCACCATTCACACATGATGTACAACAGCAGTTTACAGATTTTGTGTCTTGCTGGAATGAGAGCTTCTTACAGAGGCTAACCAGAATTTGGTGCTGTTTTTCCTTCTAGACTATTAGGCACATTTTCAAAACACATGTTGCTCAAAGCGACTTGAAGAATTGTGCTCAGCCCACTGCGGGGTCAGAAATGACACCGTGGTCAGCTTTCCAATGGGTACAGTCAAAAAGGTTGATTTTTATTTGGTTAATCCAAATTTAAAGACCCATGAAAGGAATCTATCATTATCTATCTATCTATCTATCATTATATACAGATAGATAGGAATATATACATATATATATATAGGAATCTATCATTATATACCTATCATTTTATATATATATATATAATCTATCATTATATATATAAATACTTTAAAATATGAATATTTTATTAGACACACTGAACTAGCTGACAGCTTAGGTAGCCATCATTAACCTTCTCTCTCTTATTTAGATGAATAATTATAGCTTTGCAGACCCATTTCTTTGGTAAAGAGCTTTGTCTTTTTTTTTTTTTTTTTTTTAAGATTTCATTTATTTGTCAGAGAGAGAGAGAGAGCACAAGCAGGGGGAGTGGTGGGCAGAGGGAGAAACAGCGCCCCCGCCCACAGCAAGTAGCCTAATGTGGGACTCGATCCCAGGATCCTGGGATCATGATCCGAGCCGAAGGCAGATGCTTAACCGACCGAGCCACCCAGGAATCGGCATCCTGCTTTGCCTTTTTTTATTCAACGTTATTACCCAGGGTAGAAGATTAAGACCTCACAGTAGCCCCAAATGTTTATTAGCTCCCTGATTTCATCTTTTACTTCTGTTCCCCTCATAACTTCCTTCTAGCCATGGCTTTCTTACTGTTTTTTGAGTATGTTATTCATGTTCTCATCATTAGGACTTATGAACTGGCTGCTCCTTCTTTTTTTTTTTTTTTTTAATTTACTTGGCAGAGAGAGATCAGAAGTAGACAGAGAGGCAGGCAGGGAGAGAGAGGAGGAAGCAGGCTCCCTGCTGAGCAGAGAGCCCGATGCGGGACTGGATCCGAGGACCCTGAGATCATGACCTGAGCCGAAGGCAGAGGCTTAACCCACTGAGCCACCCAGGTGCCCCCTGGCTGCTCCTTCTGCCTGAAACTTTTTATTCCTAATAAATGCATAACTCCCTCATTTCCTTTGAGCTTTTACTAAAATATAATCTCAGTAAGGCCTACCCTGACCACTTTATTTCATTTCCAGTTTGCCCTCCCCTGGTTTTCTCATCCCCATCAATCTACTTTTTTTCTTTTTTCTGAATCCTTTTCCATGCTACTATGCTAATAATTTACTTACTCATCTTCTTTATTATTTATCGTCTGTTGTCCTCCACTAGAATGTAAGCTTCACAAAGGTGGTGTCTGTTCCAGTTTTGTTCCATGATGTTACAAGAGCTTCTAGAATAGTGTCTAACTGTAGTAGATGATTACTACATTATATAGCTTCTCTGCAGTGGTAATTCTATGTCCCAGACACTGTACTAGAGAAACTGATGATGAACAAGACATAGATCTTTTTTTTCTTTTTAAGATTTTATTTATTTATTTGAGAGAAAGAGAGAGAGATCACAAGTAGTCAGAGCAGCAGGCAGAGAAAGAGGGGAAAGAAGGCTCCCCACTGAGCAGAGAGCCCGATGCAGGACTTGATCCCAGGACCCTGAGAGCATGACCCAAGTCGTAGGCTGAAGCCTAACCCACTGAGCCACCCAGGTGCCCCAAACAAGACATAGATCTTACACTGATGAACAGACCAGTGAGATACATAACACTGGTAGTAGAAAAGAACATCGAATGGAGGGTGTTGAGCAAGAAATAATACATACTGAACTACAGCTGTAGCAGTGGAATTGGTTAAGTATAAAATTTGGAGAAACATTCTTAGAAAAAGAGGAGGAAATCTTGGCAATTGATTGGATGGTGGAACAAGACAGAGAAACATATAACAATAATTTCAGATTTCTAAGTTGAAATTAGGAATGCTGGGAAATCAACATATTTAGGAAGTGACTATATAGATTGATTTCTACATATATTAAATGTAAGATACTTGGGGTATGTTCAGTGGTTGATGTTAGATGAGATCATATAAATCCAGAGCGAGAGAGAAGGATCTGAGATGCAGATATAAATTTGAGGGTCATTACTATTTAGGTGAAAATTGAAGTTATGCTTTGGATGAATTTTTAGAGGAGAAAAGCAAAGAAGATCTACATGAGCAAAGAGAACACTGAAAATGACAATTTGGGAGGCTGGAGAAGAAAGACCTACAAAGGAGAATGAGAAGTCTGGAAAGGTAAGAGAAAAGTCAGATGTCAAAACAGAAAAACAGTTCAGGAAAGGAGTAGGCTGTTGTGAAATTGCATAGAAAGGCATACACAGTGGAGAGAAAATATTAGACAATAAATGATCTAAAATAACAACTTAAAATTTATGTATCCTCGTTTAAAAATAGATGTGTTTGAAAGACACAAAGATATATTTGAAAGATGTGTGCCTATGAGCTGGGGAGCAAAGATTTTGAGTAATACATTTATGATGGATTACAGTTTGGAAAATATAGTCATAAAAGTTACATGTGCTCTTTGCTACATTGCAATAGCATTTTGTTCTTATTTAGTTTGGAAAGAATATTTAGTCAGGGAAGGATAGGTTTCCTGTCATTTGATGGACTTATAAAGGCAAAGAAGCTGTATTTCTATTTGGTGGAAAACACACTATTTTTGTATGTGCTTTATCTAAATATATACAAATGGGCACATACAGGTCTATATCTGTACCTAGCAGTAAAATGAATGACCTTGAGGGTGATTTTGTTACTGTGTTTAATACAATGCGATACTCATTTCCTAGATGAATTTGCTGGCTCTAATGCTGGGACATATTGCTCTGAATATTTAGTGTGAATGAGAAATATTGATTACTACCATTTCCTTGGTGGGTATTTTTTTTTATTTTTCATGGAGAAACAGTATTCCTCTACTGAGAACTACAATGTATATCTTTATGAGTGTTAATATGTCTCCTTTAAACGTCACTACACTGAAGTTATGTAAAGTGCTTTATGGTTCAGGTATCCGGACTTTTATTTAATTTGTGGCTATTTCCTCCATGTTGTATTAGTGGTTATGATGGCATGATGGTGATGGCAAGAGCAGACAGAATCCTCATTTTTCTGTATTGTGGCTTACTGAGCATGTGAATAAATCCGTTTTACGGTACTCTTCTCCACCACAGTGGGATATATTATTTTTTAAAAAGCACATTTCTAGACCTTTCTGGACATAGAGTAGAGGCAAGTGTATGGTGAGAACCTATAAAAGCAGAAAGGACGGCAAAGGTTGTGTTGTGTATGACAGCCTCGTGACAGCTACTAGAGGTGAAATCTAATGCGAAACTATCCAAAAGTTTTAAGGGAATGGTTGATGGAGTCTGACGCAATGACATACGGTCACAGTATGCCCCAGGTGGGGCAGTGCTAAAGGTAGGGCACATAGTGTGCTCTATGGAGCCTGGCATATTTTCTTATACATTGTAGCTGCTTAATAAATAGTTGCTGAGGGCAAGCAAATGTTCTAGCTTCTCTAAGGAGTATCTCGGGCAGAGGGAACATGTGTACAAGCTCTGAGGCATAAAAATTTGCAGCCCACTAGGAAACCGCATATGGTTTAGATGGAGAATGGAATTGGTTTTGTAAGACTATTAGGCTAACAAATTAAGCCTTGTAAGAAATGGGAGACCACTCTGAGATTTTTAAACAGTTACATCAGATTTGCAGTTGACAAAAAGGATGGGTCAACTTTTACAAGAAGGACAGAAATAGATGAGCCCACAAAGGTAATCAGGGTTGAGAAGGCAAATGAAATGTTTTCAGAGCCAGTGCAAGGAAAGCCATCTAAAAGATATTTAAGAAATATTCAAGTAGAAACCAAAGAGTAGCCACTGGATTTAGAATCATTTCATTATTGTCGTTGCTCTCCCTTTGGATGGCTTAAAACAGATTACAAGAGGTTGATGAGTGATCAGGAAATGAGCAAATGGAGAAGCTATGTTTACACAATTATATCTAAGAGCCTGGCTAGGAAGGGAAGTTGGATACGGAGAAAGAAAATCATAGGATTTAAAATTGTTTCTATGTTCAAAGGAACAAAAATGTGGTGTCTTCATTTAATCAATGGTGAGAAAGAGCTTGTTATATACATATACATGTGTATTTATATATATAGAGAGAGAGAGAGAGAGAGAATGAATAAGCAAATTCTGTTCAAAAAAGGAAAAGAAACCAGAGCATAGGTGGAGGGAATAATTAGCCCTAGAAAGCAGAAGGGACACCTCACTACCATGGAAAGAAAGGAAATAATAATGGTTGCAGAGGTAAATGAATTTGTAGAGGGAGTGAAAAAACAGACTACCGAAACAGAAGGTTTGTTGCTGGCTAAAAATGCAGAAATGCATTAATAAAACTCATTAAGCAATTTGCAATTTTCAATTACTAAAGCAGTGGTCAAGAGCTTCCTGTTTAAGTTGGACTAAAAAGTACCACAGAGACTCATAACGCAGGAGTTGGACTAAAAGCAGATTTATAAACTAATGATGTTACTCTCTCCTTGACTATTGACTCTTACTTGCATTTTACTTATTAAAATAACACCTGCTGGCAAGAAGATTATTTACAGAATGTTTTGTTTATTTTCTTGAAGATGAATCAATAAGTACAAAATTTTAAAATGCATATCTGTAAATCTTTTCTAATTTCTCCCTCCTCAAAAGTTGTCTTTACTTGTTCTTAATCTTATCATTCCCCCAATTATTATTATTCACAATTACCTCATGGTACGGTGACACATAATTATATTATTATTGAATTTAAGAAAGGACAGGATTGTCATATTTTATGCATTTTTAAAAACCATCTAATATATCATCTGGTAGTCACCAGTCACTATTGGCAATCATGAAGTCCCCCTAAAATCACCACGATAGCATGATGTAGTAGAAAGAAAGAAGGAAAAAAAGAGAGAAAGAACGAGAGAATAAAAGAAGGAAAGAGGGAAAAAAGAAGAAAAGAGACAAGTTTAAGAAAATGCCTCACGGGGCGGGGCGCCTGTGTGGCCCAGTGGGTTAAAGCCTCTGCCTTTGGCTCAGGTCATGATCCCAGGGTTCTGGGATCAAGCCCTGAATCTGGCTCTCTGCTCAGCTGGGAGCCGCCTGCTTCCCTGGGACTCCTCACCCCCCCTACTTGTGATCTGTCAAATAAATAAATAAATAAGATCTTAAAAAGAAAGAAAAGAAAAGAAATTGCCTCACATGGAAGTTACTCAGTAAGTGTTTGGAGAATCAGGATATTTGTTGGATGCCACGCCAAACTGAGACCCAGCGTCTGGCACATTTGTGTTCCTCTGCGGCTCCGGGCATCCCTGATGGCTCAGCAGTCTGAGCGAGGGCAGTGCAGCCGCAGCGCAGACGTCAGGAGGCGTTGGCACTGCCAGCCTCAGTGTTGGCAGGGATCGGGAACAGCAGTGGTGCTCAGGGAGGCTCAGTGGTGACCCTGTCGGTGGGCGTTGGGGACCAGGCTCCTGCTGCTGGCCCAAGAAATCCCCCCCACTCTGGGGGGGGGCGGGCACAGAGTGGGGAAGTGGCAGATAGCACACAGGCTCGGGGACCTCATCTGTGGACGCCGGTGAGGGATCTCCAGTGGCATTCCCGGAGGTGCTGGGAGAAACCGAGGTGCGAGATTTTGAGTAATCAAAAAGCGGGGGCAGAGGAGTGTGGCACCAGAGCTGACATTAAGATCCTCATTTTAGGGTGCCTGGGTGGCTCAGTGGGTTAAGCCTCTGCCGTCAGCTCAGGTCATGGTCTCAGGGTCCAGGGATCGAGTCCTGCATGGGGCTCTCTGCTCAGCAGGGAGCCTGCTTCCTCCTCTCTCTCTGCCTACTTGAGATCTCTGTGTGTCAAATAAATAAATAAATAACTCTTTAAAAAAAAAAATTCTCATTTTAGTCTCCAGTTGGGGTGGCCAGAAAAATGAGGGGTTTATATTTACAAGCTTCAAATTCTCCCTTTTTTTTTTCCCCTTCCAACTTCTGAGTCCTTACCGCCTTCGACTACCACTGCTATCACCACTCCCATTACTGCCCATATCATTACCAGCACTACCACGGCTAAAATGATAGAAACAAATAATGACAGCAACATTTTGTTAGCATGCAATGTTTTATAGCAGCGACGTGGTCTAGCGTGTGTGCCTACTAGGAGCTAGCGCTTCCTGAGTTGTGTTTTTTGTTTTTTGTTTTTTTTTTAAGATTTTATTTATTTATCTGACAGAGAGAGAGATCACAAGTAAGCAGAGAGGCAGGCGGGGGTGGGGGGGTGGGGGGGGTGGGGAGCAGGTTCCCTGCTGAGCAGAGAGCCGGATGTGGGGCTCGATCCTATGACCCTGATATCATGACCCGAGCTGAAGGCAGAGGCTTAACCCGCTGAGCCACCCAGGTGCCCCGTGCTTCCTGAGTTTTATCCGAATCACCTGATTGGTTTCTCAGAAATACAAACCGGTAAGATAGGTAATATCCTTCTGCAGGTTGAGGATATTGTCGAATTGATACTTCAGGAGAGAAGTGTCTATAGCCGCATTCACATACTCACTGTGTGGAACTCAGGCTCTCTCTGTTGGCTCTGCTGTTAGTGCGGAAGTGTCTTTCACCTTTTAGGATAGCTGGGGTCTTCGAACTCAAGATGTTCCCGAATCTTGTGCGCTGTGAACTTAAAGGGGACGGTGACAAGGAAAGTCTCATGTGGGCAAATAGTGTCCTGAAAAACTTCCCTTTTGAACATTTTTGTCTTTGAATAAGGACAAATTGGCACACCTTGTATTTTAAGTTGGTATCAAATATGAACTTACACAGATTGGTCTGATTATAGCAGAACTTTTTTTGGTCTGATTTATGGCAGAATGATTATATCGCTGTGGAATATTGGATGTTTGGTTATTTTGACTTGAATAAGTCATCACACTTCAGCAATCTATTATTTTGAGATTGTTAAATTTTATGACTAAAATAATAACCCCAACTCTTTCTTATTCTTGGTTTCAGTTTTATTCTTAATAGGATTATCTTATTGTGTTCATATTAAACAAATAAATTGAAAAAGACTTACTACTCCCTAAATGTTCTCATTATTCTTACTTTTAAAGTTAATAGGATGAATTTTCATTTTGGATACTTTTTAGAACTTTGCCTTATAAAAAGTTGTTCTTCTGGTATAGGTTGTTTATTATTAGCAGGAAGAAACTAGGCCAGTTACTTATGCAGGCATAAGGGAAAGTAATGTGGTTAAGGAAGGAAAGGTTTTGCTTTCACTTTAATTTAAAAATGAACCTTTTTGGAGACTACTATTGATGATACATTTTTAAGTTTAATGAATGAGTATACCTAAAATAATAGTTATATGAGAATACCTAAAATCATAATTATATGATTTTAGGTATTCATTCATGGTAAATATCATTCTCGGGATTTTCCATGTAAAGAATTATGTACACATTATAAATACTGTCCCTCTCAATCATTCTCTTGAAGAATACATAAATATTCTCACTGTTACTAAAACTTGAAAACTAGAAATGCAGTTTCCTTTTAAACGTAGTTGATCTCTGGTAAATAAATTAAGCAAAATGTCATCTTTATTAGTCACTCCATAAAAGAAAATAATCCAGACATTGCAAGAAGAGAGTGGTTCGGCCAAGAGACACATCAACCAAAAAAAATTGATTGTATATTAGAAATCCTTATGATAATGTCAGGAAAAAAATGCAAATTGATTTGAATAATAATATTCTACAAATGCATGGACACTTAACACTTCTCACCCAAAATCACAAGCACAAGAGTGCACAGCAACAAATAGAACCTTCCTTACTTGTCCTGATGTCTTTTCCAATGACCGTCCCTTCCACATGTGTATCCCAGAGCCTTTGCTGACCGCTGCTTCAGTTCCATTTGGGACTCAGCAATTCAGCCAGCCATGTGGTTTCCCCACTCCTGGATTTATGCCAAATTTCTGGGGCTGCAGTGTATGGGCTACCAATAATAGTGATGAGAATAAAGAAGACAATGGTTTAGGTTTATCTAGTGCTTAATCCATGCCAGCCACTGTACTAGGCAGTCAGAATTTATTATTTAATTTTCAAAACCCACCTAATTTACAGACTTGAACATTATGCCACCGAGAGGTTAAGTAACTTGCCTAAAATACACAGTAATGGGGGACCTGGGTCCTAGAGCCCATATCCTCAGTCATTATGCCATATTCCCTCTCAGGATTTTTGTCTTGGCTTTCATGGTTTAGCCTCATGCTCCTCTCTCACGAGCTGTTGTCAGATAAACGCCTCCTCCTGTGGTGCTCTGACATTCTTGGAACAACTTCTCTCATTCCCCCTCCTTGTCATGGAGGGCAGTTTATGAAACTAGCAAATTGTGTAATCACTCTGCCCTTTCCATGCCAACCATCTAGAACGCACTGGGATGTGACTGATAAACCTTGAAGACTTTAAGTCAATAATCAGCCACTAAGCAGCATAGATGCTCTTATTGTGTGTGTGTGTGTGGGGGGGGGGGGGTGTGTGTGAGAGAGAGAGAGAAACAGAGAGAGAGAGAGAGATACAGACAGAGACAGAGAGATAGAGACAGGAAGAGGGAGAGAAAGAGACTGTACATGTGGAAAGATTTCCTTATTCCACAACAGTTATGAGACTTTCCCTCTGTGTAAGATGCTGTGCTGGGCAAAGACATGGGACTTGTCACAAAGTTTAAAATCTGGACAGAGAGATGCATAGACATAAACTGCTGCTACAGGAACTAAGGACATTCCAGTGTGGCTGAAAAGGGCATGCTTATGCAATATCTTGTAGTAGTATTTATTCTATAATAGAAGAAAATAGTTATTACTTTAAAAATTGAATAGAAAATCTGTGAAATGACGAGATAGTAGCAGTGCAAAAATTGAATAATATTCAACTTATAGTTGGAGTAAGAAAATGACATAAATTGAAAGCAAATAAAGAATATTCTAGGGACTCCTGGGTGGCTCAGTCGGTTAGGCCACTGTCTTCGGCTCAGGTCATGATCCCAGGGTCCTGGGATCAAGCCCCACATCGGGCTCCTTGCTCGGCGGGAAACCTGCTTCTCTCTCGGCCTCTGCCTGCCATTCTGCCTGCTTGTGCACTTGTTCTTTCCCTCTCTCTCTCTAACAAATAAATAAGTAAATAAATAAAATCTTAAAAAAAAAAAAAAAAGAATAGTCTAAACAAAAGCTATAGATCCAAACACTGGAGGGGGAATAAAGATGAAAAGACAATTTATCTATAGAGGATATTTGTGTATTTTTTGCATATGAAAAATCACTACAGATAACTGTATATAATAATCATACCTGGGAAACTATTTTGAATTCTCTAATTTCTCTTGTTGCTGTCACATAAATGCATTGGTATCTTTTGAGATAGCTTCCCGTTTTAATATTTCTTATTCTATCCTTGGAGAAGTTATAGTCTTTTTTAAAATTAATTTATTTTAGAGAAACAGAGCCAGAGGGTGAGCAGCGGGAGGGGCAGAGGGAGAAAAATCCTCAAGCAGACTCCCTTCAGAGCAAGAAGCCCGAAGCTGGGCTCTATCCCAGTACCCTGGGATCATGACCTGAGCAGAAATCAAGGACTGGACGCCTGACTGAGCCTCCCAGGCACCCTAGAGTGGTTATAGTTTTGGCCCTGGCACTATCTACTTTAGAAATTCTATTTATGTGTGCATTTGTTTTTTTCCCTGTAAAATGAAGATTGTGAAGCTTTGTCTACATTGTCTTTATGGTCTCTTCCCAGTTTTAAAAAATTCCAGGATTCTATCCAATAGTATACCTCAAAGTCAAAGTCATAGCTGTTTCTTTTGTGCTTTATTATAAAGACTTCCCCAATATTTGTTGGAACACACAGTGTCTAGAAATGAATATTCGGAACAATTTGTTTTGCTTGTTTTGACCATTCTATTTCTGACTTAATGGGTTGTCTAGCTAATAGGAGATGTTTCCATTAGAGGCTTTTACTTTGGCAAAGGACAAGCTTTTGTTAATAGAAAGGAGCCTTTTTTTTTTTTTTTTTTTTCCCAGTAGTGCGCAGACTATCCAGAGCTCAGGGCCTGAGATGTGGAAGGTTCCCAACAAGACTTTGTGAATGAGTACACCAAAGGGTGGGCGGAATGATGTCGTAGGGCAAGCATAGGGGTGAATAAATGTGCCAGTTGCATTAATGACCCAAACCTTTGAATTTATTTATAGTTTTACTACATATGTTTGTATAAATAGTATTAACCATATTAACATTTTATTCAGTTATATATCTTTTCACACTTAAATGTGTGGAACCAGACTCTATATATGCCTGTATGTATGTGTGTGCATATGTGTGTGTATATATATGTGTGTGTGTGTATGTATATGCCTCTGTATATATGTGTGTGTGTGTGTGTATGTATCTTCCAGAGTTAGTGTAATTTTGAGTTATTTTGTACTTTTTTGCTACAGCCAATAGATGTGCAAAAAAATTCCCTAGAGTCTGTGTTAGAGAATGCCAGTGCTTGGCAATGTTTATGTTTTCCTCTCCTTTCCAACCATATATGCACCCATATTGCATTTTCCAAGCTCCTCTATAATTAGATGGGACTGTGTGACTACCTTCTAGTCAATGTAATGTGAACAGAAATGGTATATGCCATTTCCTGGCTTATCCCTGAAATCTCCCCACACCCATTCCTTCTCCTCATCTCCTAGCTAGAAAGACATAAAATGAGGCATCGGCTTATCAGGCAACCATGGCAAGGGATCAGATATCAGAGAGGAAAGGGAGAGCCTGGATACCATGTGGCAAAAATCTCATAAGACTGTTACCAGTGAGAACTTGGAAGGCAATTCACCCACCTACTCAGCTTTCAGCTGAAGAGGAAAAAGTTGGAAAAATGTTTGTAGAGTGTAGTCACTAAAACTAGGCTGCCTTTGGCAAAGTTGTAAAAAAGAGATATAGGGGAAAATAAGAGGGAATAGAGACAGCCCAGAAATTTGGGGCACCAAAAGGATGGAAATATCAACTTCTTTTAGGCCCCATGAAGTTGGAGATAAAAGATTTAAGAAATTTTGTGTGGCAAAGGATCAATTTTTTCATTTTAATAAAATAATAATTTTTTCATTTTAATAAAGCTTGTTGGATTTATGGCAAAATTCAAATCAAGGGCGGTCTTCCACCCAAGCCTACTGTCCTGTATCATCATGTAGTCACCTATTAGTGCGACAAAGGGGACACTAAGAAGGAAGCAAAGAAATAAAGTACATCTGAGAATTTTATCTAGGAAAGAAATGTGGTTGTGGTCACTGACACATGAAATTAAATAGAAGTAAGTAGACTGTAAGCTTATTAATATTTTGACAGAATTCCACTGCCAAAAAATACCACTTTTAATATTGGATGTTCCAAATGCCAAACAACTTTTGAGCTCTTGTTATAAGTTGCACTGGGTCCCCTTCGAGATACATAGGTTGACACTCTGGCTCCCAGTGCCTCACGATTTGTCTGGTATTTGCAGGTAGGGCCCTTAAAGAGGTGATTGGGTTAGAATGAGGACATTTGGTGGGTCCTAATCCCGTATGACTAGAGGTTTTATCAGAAGAGGAAATTTGGACACACAAAGATTTGAGGGATGCACATATGGAAAGGAAAGACCTTATGTAGACAAGGAGGATGACAAACACAGACTAAAAAGTGTGGAGACAAGACAGCATTGGACCTGAGAGTTCCTCCCAGTAGTATCAGGATCAAGGAACAGTGTCTACCCCCAGGATAAGGTGCCTGTGTAATGTGTCAAGATTCCTTCGTAATTGCTGCGGGTCAGAGAGTCTTGGGTGTCTCCACTTCTTTCAGAATAGGCATAATTTCTTATGGTTATCTTGTCCTTGTTGCACATTTACTATGGAAGTTCTGGAGAAAGGTGATTCTCTTGTAACTCATAGGTGGCTGGGCAATGAGAAACCACATGTAGAGAAGACTGTACATAACCCAGAGATGCTAGACATTGAGCTAGATAAAGGGTTTGATGGGTCAGTCTTTGGAAACAGAGTGATATATTTCTTTTTTTTTTTTTTTTTGACAGGAAGTTGGATTTATTGCTGGACATGAGTATGACGGGAAGGGGTAGTGCCAAGGTTCTCATGAGTGCAGAGCCCTCCATTTGTCCAAGGGACCACGGTTAGGGATGTATTTGACCCCACAGCCATCTGGAATAAGCCGCTTTTCAGCCACCATGTCTTCAAATTCATCCGCATTGAATTTAGTAAAGCCCCACTTCTTGGAGATGTGGATCTTCTGGTGGCCAGGGAACTTGAACTTGGCCCTGCGTAGGGCCTCAATCACATGCTCCTTGTTCTGCAGCTTGGTACGGATGGACATGATGACTTGGCCATTGTGCACCCTGGCTACTGTGCCCTGGGGCTTTCCAAAGGCACCCTGCGAGTGATGTATTTCTTGTGTGGTAATAAAGAGCAAAAAGAGATTTGGTGACCAAAAGGAGTAACTGTGACATGCTTATGATCATTGGTATCCACATATCTTTCCCCTTCTTTCTGCAAAAACTGTACTGCATTACCCATCATCCCCTACAGTTAGGTCAGGCCGGGTGACTGAGTTCAGGTTGACCGAATGATGTAGGAGGTGATACATACCACTTCTAGGTCTAGCCCATAAAACTGACTACTCTGCATTTATTTTCTCTTTGTCTCTTGATGGGTTGAAAGTAATCCAACAGAGGACTTAAGACTCTAGAATTCAGAAGAGACACTAGATTGAATAATTGTGTGGTGTGGAATTCTCACCTCAGTGACCTGTATTAGTATGTGATATGAGCAAGAAATAAAAAATTTGCTATAGTAAGCCACTGGGATTTGAGTGTTGCCATAACTAGCATTACTTATGTTGACAAATATAGAAATGTGCTTATGAGTAAGCTTGCTGGATCATAGGCCATGTACATGTTCAAGTTTATTAGAAAATGTCAATATTCCCAATATCTTTGAACCAATGTATAGTCCTGTGAGTGCAGCAAAAAGTATTGTAGTAGCTACATATCCACCTCAACACTTTCTATTGCCAGATTAAATTTTTTTTTGGTCAATGGAATGGTATAAAATAGTATCTATTGTGAATTTAACTTGAATTTTCATGAGTACTAATAAGGATAGTCTTGTGTTTGACTCTTGTTAATTTCTGTGGGGAGGCACTGGTTCATATCTTTTTTATCCATGGTTCCAATGAGTTCTTTGCATTTTTTCATATGCAATATATACATACACACATATATGCATCTATATACTTACGTATATAGCTATGAGACCTCCATGTGTGTATGTATAGTGTTACATATATGTAATTACTTATATACAGCTGTATACATAATTACTCATTTTTTGTCAGCTATGTGTTTTGTGATTATGTTTTCCTGGTTGACATATGATTTTTTATGGTATGTGAATTCAGTCAGTTATTATTTAATCCACTGCTTAATATATGCAGATTGTAGGAAATTTAGAAAATAAGAAGCACTATTATCCCACCTGTAAAGATAGCAACTCTTAATAGTTGGTGTATTTTTATTTAGTGAGTACCTGTGAGGAAATGGAAGTATATTATAGATTTTTAGGACCACAAAGGGCTTTAAAGAAAAATGTACTAACTTTTGAGTTAGTCTTTGTGGTTATGCTCTTTGCATGTGTTGTTTTAGTCAATTTGATGTCTTTAAAAAAACAGTACAACATAAAGCAGTTATAGCTTTTCTAATAGGAGCTCATTATTTTATAGAAACTCGAGGTCTAAAGAGGTAAAAGACTGGTCATAAGGTCACAATTTAATGAGCAGAGAAGCCATGACTATAATCCATTTTTCCTCATTTCCAGTTTAGTTCTCTTTCCACCACATCCTGCATTGAAAGTTTCTAAAAAGTAAAACATATAAATGTATTTTTCTATACCTGAAATCCTAAAATAGAGGTCAAGATCTTGTCAAGTCCTGACTATAAACTTAAAACAGGATTTTGCCACTGAGATGTGTGTCCTTTATGATTGTCTAGAACACATCTTTGAATTTGCATTGTATTATCACCTACTGATTATATTGTAAAATTTATATGCTCAGGGTTTCACTGTTTCTTAATACTGTGTGATTTCAAGTGTACTGGCTTTTAATAATTAATATTCAATAAATATTAACTTAAACTTAACATGGTTATAAAGAGTATGTTCAATCAGTGGTCCTAATACTTATAATATCCCTGGGCCAAAATTTTACCTTATTTTTGTATGGAAGATTGAGTTACCTAAAGTTAAGAAGGCATGTTCTTCTTTTTATTAAAATTAAAGTATTTTCATATTTACCAGAACTATGGAAATTTTATCTTTGAGTCAATGTCTTATGTTACATAGTAGTGAAGTTCGATTGCCATATAATAACATAGTCATTTTTTGTAATTCAAGTATGTCAAAAAGAGGCAAAAGTGAAAAAAATTTAGTTCTCTAGTCTCAAAAGTACTCAGTTCCCAAACTCTTATAAAATACATCTAGAATAATCTTATAAAATACATCTAGAAAATGTATTTTTCTGAAATTGGTTTTTAATGAAAATATAGAAAATTCATATTTTGCTTCGAGATCAAAAAAAAAAGGTAGAAAATTAAACTTACAGTTTTACCGTATGAAAAAGAACAATATATTCACAAAGAATTACACGGGTGATTCTATAACCGGAGCTACCATTTGATATATGCTTCTAAAGTGGATTACTGGGAGAAAAATCTGTAAAGATGGTGGATTCTGTCTTTAATGTTCAGACCTTTAATAAACATGTATTTTATTCATATGTGCCTTATAAATCAAAAATACTTAATCACAGAAAAATTACCCTCTAGATCAAGGAAATTCGCATATCCAATTAATGTTTTTAAGAAACCTCACCCTTTTAAATGTGCATTTCAAAATGCATGTCCTTTGAAAAAGAAGGGCATCTGCAATCTTTACTACAAACACGTTCTAAGGAGCACCTCTGAAACAAGCCAATCTTGAAAGCATCCGAAGATGAGCCACCTGCAGGACAAGTTTAATCGTGAAAAGGAAAAAAGCTAAGGCTACCACATTTGGGAAGGAACACCTCCCTGCCTAAAAGTTCTTACCAAACACACAAAATTTAACTTGCAGTTAGGACAAGGATAGATATCCCAGGGCTTTTAAAAAGATTCTTTTGTCATGCAGATGTAAGGATTGGTCAGGCTGCAGCTTATGGGGGATGTACTCTCAGTTCCATATGAAGAGTGTATCAGTTTAGTAACAAAATTGTCACGCATAATTAGGCTTCAAAAAATTCAAAAAAAGGCTCCCCCAAGTGGTCCTCTCAATAGTCACAAACGGACAATATGAAGTGAGCCCAGCGGACTCAGCATGCTGCATGGGCTTCAATGATGCTGGGACTGATTAAACAGTTTGTGACCGCTGACTGTAAACATAGTTTGTCATGCGGGTTAGATGACTCCCAGGAACTCACAGTTCCATAAATCCTCACTTTGCCTTCCTCTGATTTTTTTTTCTTTTTCTTTTTTTTTTAAGCAAGTCAATGACAGTCTTAAACATGACAATATGGTACCATTTTTGTTCTTTTGACTTTTCATCCTATGTTCTTGGAGCACTTTGCAGAACTTCATATAAACTAAGAATATTTTAAAAAACAAATGCTCTTCTTAGAACTATTAAAGTTTTCAAGTTCCACGGCAATAGTATATTTTGGTGATGATAGGAAACTGATTGCCAACAGGTCTTAGTAAAATTTAAGTTTGGGAATGCTTTGGACTCCCCCATTCTTAAAAATTAAGAAATTTCAGGGGCACCTGGGTGGCTCAGTGGGTTGAGTCTCTGCCTTTGGCTCAGGTCATGATCTCAGGGTCCTGGGAGTTGGGCTCTCTGCTCAGCGGGGAGCCTGCTTCCCCTTCTCTCTCTGCCTGCCTCTCTGACTACTTGTGGTCTCTCTCTGTCAAATAAATAAATAAAATCTTTAAAAAAAATAAGAAATTTCAACTGAAAAACAAGTTTAAATTTCATTGTTATTATTGAGGCATAGCATATTCTTTAGAATTCAGTTTTCTATTTAAGCAATTACTTAGGGTGCATCATCAGAAATTGGCTTATTAAATATAACTTATTTGTTTAATCTTGATTTTTATTTGACTTAGTGAAGGCATGGGAAGAAACAGACAAAATTTCACATTAACTAATTTCCTAAAAACAAGTTTTAGACAACAATCATATGCCAGTGAACAGACCAGGAAAACAATTGTGTTCTGTTCGATGGTCTTATTCTTGGTCATTCTCGGCATAGGAAAATTTCAAACTAGAAGTTAACTGAGAATAAGTAGCCTGTTTTAGAATTTAAGTATTTTCTTCCAGATACTTCAGTTTTTTGCTTGTTTGTTTTTGTTTATTTGTTTGTTTGGTGCTCCAAAAGTACTCCATCCAAGGCTAATACTGCTTTCAGGTCCTCCTGGCTATTCAGACCTTCTTTTAGAATCAATTACCTTTTTACTCAATTCCCTCCATACCTATAGCTCTATCCCTCTGATTTCTCCATTTTTTTTGTTAGAGTGATGCTAATTGAAAGTGATGCAAATTGAAAGACTGATAGTTCTTAAACTTTGTATTGTTGCTGGTTTATCATTCGGCCCTTGTAGAGTGATGGCTTAACAGTTTTAAATTCTTCTGTTGTAATAAACCATGTTTCCAGAAAAGTCACTTTCCTTCCAAAAGGTTAGTTTAAAAAATTGATATTAAGCCTGTTCATAGAAATTAATTTTGCTAACGAATTGAGTTCTTGAATTTAAATGAACCAACTTATATGGTCAACATGAATAACGCAGCCAAAGGCTTTCCTTTTTTCTAATAGTAAAAGATTGTTGGTCTGAGAGTGAAGGTTGCAATTTAAAACATTCTTCAGAGTTGTATCTGGTGTGTGGTTATGATTTTAGGGGTCACCATTTTTGACCTTTTGAAGTTTCTATGTAAACTGATAATCATTTTTAATGGGAAAGGGCTTTGCAGATCAAAATTGCCTTTGTACTGAAGACTTTTGACATTTCTTTCCTATTTTATTTATTTTTATTTTTATTTTTTAAAAGATTTTATTTATTCATTTGACAGACAGAGATCACAAGGAGGCAGAGAGGCAGGCAGAGAGAGTGGAGAAGCAGGCTCCCTGCCGAGCAGAGCCCCTGATGTGGGGCTCATCCCAGGACCCTGAGATCATGACCTGAGTCTAAGGCAGAGGCTTAACCCATCGAGCCACACAGGCGCCCCCATTTCTTTCCTATTTTAGCGTGCTCACATAACTGGAATGTGATGCTCTGATGTGTGCGTGCATGCTTCTCCTTTGTTTGAATTATTACTATGTTGCAGCATTAACTGCTGTGCATTTGTCAAGAGTTTTATTTTGAGTTTTGATCAGCTATTATTTTTTTGTAGATTTGTTAAGTTTCTTTTTCTTACACTCTATAGGAGGTTTAGCATTTTAAGGTGGGTTGTTTTTTTAAACTCAAACTATAATTATCAATGTTCATGATTTTGAGTGGCAGTAAAGAGTGGTTTGGGGGATGCTTGTAAACTGTTAGCACTAATCATAAATCTCTAAATTCTGCAAAGAAAATCCTCCATTATCTTTTATTGACTATTATCATCTATGCTGTACAAAGCATATGTATTCTCATGAGTGAGGGAATAACTTTTTAAATCATATGTGGCTAAATAATTAAACATAATTTTAACTAAAGATGTACAATTACCAATATTTTTCTCCATTAAACCGAAAGAGAAAGGGAGGTATGTTCTCCATTTCAAGTTTTTGGTAGCTTTGCATCTACATTCTGGCTTCTTTTTTGGCTATAGGTAGGCATGTCTGTATCCTCTTACTCTTTTCAATCCTTTATTTTCTCTTATTGTCTGGAGTACTAATCCTACTTTTGCTTTTCCTTTCTTTTCTTTTTTTCTTGAATAAAATTGGGAGTAGCAGCCATGATCTAAGTTGGAGGGGAGCAGAAATTATTTTAATTTAATTTCAGCATTGATTTTTAAAATAAAAATATACATCTGTGCTGTAGTAGAGATGAGTGATCATTTTGGGGAAGAGCCAAAGGATATCCTTTTGGCTACATCAAAATGTTAATAGTGCATTTAATTTGTTATTCTTCATCTACTCACACATAAACAATTACATCTCTTATTAGTATAAAAATGAAAACAACCTTCTATTTTATAGTCCCGTATTTTCTGGTACTTTTTAAAGCAGCATGGAATGAAAAATAAGATTTTTGAGAAATAAACCTTTTCTATGGCAAGTGTTTACATCATATGAATATAAATAGTGTTCATTAGAAACTAGTAGGGGCAACTATGGAAGTAATTTATTATTCTATTATAATGAATTATAATATGTTACTTATCCCTTTAATAACTTAAGAAAATTGAAATAAAACATGATTTTACTGTGTAGGACGCTAAGAAAATAAAAATAAAAGCATAAAAATGGTAAATTTGTCCAGAGAGTCAGGAGAGGGTAGTATAGAGGCTGATAAAATTGAAAATTCTGTGAGTGGTTTTAAACCATATATGATGAGTAAAAATATTTTTACTGGGATAAAACAGAATATTCTCTAAATTTCCCATTTCTGCATATTAGTTAATATAAAGAAGCTCATAATGGCATCTGTATATTTGCCTTTCTATCTTATGGTAGAGGATGTTGCTCCTGAATGTATTCATGGCTGAATGACCTTGATATGTCACATTTCAGGGCTGGCAGGTCCGCCCTGCCCTCCCCTGCTTGGGGGCTGTAATTGCTATTTGCACTTTGCTGTGAATTACGCATCTTTGTTAAAATTGAATCTTGCTCCTTTCACAGACCCTGCTATAGACCAACATGATCTCCTGGAGCAGCCAAGAGTAGCTGTCTTCCTCTTGAAATCATGATTCAGGGCATCTAGACAATATTCCTTTCCTCATTTCACTTCTCAATCTTTCCATTTCCCTATTTCAAGTTTATTTAGTTAAATCATTTTCTTCTCTTTTTTTAAATTTTATTTTATGTTTCCAGTGTTCCAATTCATTGTTTATGCACCACACCCAGTGCTCCATGCAGTCTGTGTCCTCCTTAACACCCACCACCAGGCTCACCCATCCCCCCAACCCCTCCCCTCCAAAACCCTCAGTTTGTTTCTCAGAGTCCAACATGTACCAACATGGAGGGGACTGGAAGAGATTATGGTGAGTGAAATACGTCAAGCAGAGAAAGTCAATTATCATATGGTTTCACTTACTTGTGGAACATAAGGAATAACGTGGAGGCCATTTAGAGAGGGAGAGTTACTCATTTTCTGATCATTGTCTCCCTTAGTCACGTGTCAGTTGAAGGGGAGTTGAATCCTGATTGCCTTGAAAGGTTATATAAACATGTTTAAGTAGACCATGTTTTTGTGATCAAATTTCATTTTTTGATTTTAGGATTATTCAGCCTAATTAATTTGCATGGGAATTCATGAAATAATAAGATACTGGGAAGTCTCTTGCTCTGTAGATATTTAATTAGGCCCAAATTAGGAACTGCTTTGGAAATCACCTATAGTTTCTGTCGCTCATATAATGCCAGTCTGGGTCAACATTATATGGTGGATATAATTTTGTATTACTGAAGATGAACCAAAATCATTATATGTACTATATATAACTTTTGAAAACTATGGTTAAACTTAGCCTTTATAATAAATACTATATCACTTTTTCTTCCAACTGTAATTTTATGCCATACTAAGAAACTATCTTGAGTTTTCCCTTTCTGAATAGTGTTTAAACATTAATATTTATCTTTCTTGGACTTTGTTTTCACAATTGCAAATTTTAAAGTTATCTCAAAGATAGTATCACTTTAATATGCTCAAAATAAATTTGCTTTTTATATTCAACTTGCTGAAGTTAGGCAATAACAGATTGATAGGGAATATAAAATTTATTTTACATGGAAGAACTGAAATTTAAAAAAACATGTAATTATGTATATTCATGGTGCATTACTGATAATGTCTAGAAAAGAGGCTTTTTAAGAGTTACACATTTTATACAAATTCATTTACTCTTAATGTGGAGGATTATTTTTCATCATATATCATGGAGAATGAACATGGAAAATTAATTTTGAGAAGTTTATGTTTAGCTCCATGAATTGGTGTTAACCTTAAAAGCTGTAGGCACAAGTCAGAGTTTGAGAGAAAGATCGCACTGATAAGCTTGTGGAATAGAATAAGTTTAGACTAAAGAACTTCATGCTTAATCATAAAGCCGAGAGCCCCTGGCAGAAGAAATGGCAGGTGGAGGGAGACCATGTGGCTGAAGCAGAGCCAGAGAGGGAGACAAAGATGCAGTCAGAGAAGGAGGCCGAGAGACTAGATGATGCACATTTAAATCCAAAAATAAATAAATAAATAAATAAATAAAATCAAAACAAAGGTAATTATTTTATTCAGCACTTTTCCTGAATCTGAACACATTTTTAAATCTCACTAGTTTATGTGCCATAATAAAATCCCTTCAACAGGCAAGCTTTTACACTAAAGGACATTTAAATGAAAAAAAAAAAAAAAATGAGGCTTGATGCCAGATCCACACCTTACAAGTTAAAGGTACTGACCTCTCAACATCTATTTAAAGAAGAGTTTTCCAGTAAAGGACTGTTTATGGTAAGAAGCATCAGCAGCAGAAATTTTACTCCTATTTGTCACTTTCTTTAAAAGTCTTTCTCAAGCCCTCTGACACTGCAAGCCGCAGAGAGGTAAAGTGAATACATGTGAATACACGCGAACGAGCCACCCATGTGTGCTCCTCCCAGCTCTACAGCATCGAGAGGAGGCAACACGTGAAATGAATTAAAATGCTTGTCACCTACTGGATTCCGGGCAGAGGACTGTCTTTAAGACCCAGCAGCCCAGTATTTGTCTGGAGAGGAAATGTTGCTTTTTGACAGATGAGAGAAATCCCCTTAGCGCTGGCTGTGGGAAGAGAGAAGTGAAGTCAGTCACCTGGTGGTGAAGGCCAGTAAAACAGCAAAGCAGGAGGAGAATTTTCCTCTCCCTTTCTGGCTTTCTCCCTCTCTCCCTCTTTTCTCTCCTCTGTAGGATCCCCGTCCTATTCTCTCAACTCTTTTTAGCATAACCTTCAAAGGAGATCGTTCCCTTCAGACTTTATTATCTTCTTTTCCCCATTGAGAGAATACCTCTTAGCTGCAGGACGTTTTTAAGTCCATGCACGACTTCGGGGATTTGGTTATCTTGCCAGGGAAATTGATCACTGCTCGGGACTCAGTGTGCTAAATTAGCTACCAGAGTAAGCCTGGCGGAGGAAGGCTTTTATCATATACTCCTCTCTTCAGTTTGAACACATTTGCTTGAAATTTGCCGCATGATGCTGTCCAGGGAAGCAGCTTTTTTTCTTGGGATGCAGCAATTCGCTGGTTTCTAAGCTTATTGCAGAAGAAGAAATAATCTTAAATAGAGTGGATCTTCCCCCCCCAGCCCCCAGCGCCTGCTTGATTCGACTGGCTGTGTTGCACCGCGGTGAAGATCACCTGTCACTAAATCTTTCAGGAAGTAAAACAAACTGAATTATAATTATTATTTATTTATTTTTATTATTTTTAACCGGTGGAGGCGGCGTGATCACGGAGAATGAGACTGAGAGAAGCTGCCAGGGCTTGGAGGAGGATAAAGCTGAGTTTAGGCTGGAAACTAAAAGACTAGATTGTTTTTTGGTTCAACTTGCCCGGTTTCTCTCCACTTCCTCTAGTTTCGCTCCATGGACAGATCAACAAACCTGGACATCGAGGAGCTAAAGGTACGTGACCCTCCGGGCGGGCGTCGGTCCCGCTTTCTCGCGCTGGTCTGCTGTCTTCTCTGCTCCCTTTTTTCCGCTGCCTCTTCCTTGCACCGCTGGGATAGTTGGTGGCCCCTTGGGACGGCGAGTGGGCATCTGGGGTGCAGCGCGCCCGGGCTCAGGCGCCCCTCCGAGGGCCGAGGACATGGAGGGCGGCTTTCTGGGGTTCGGCTCGCACTCTGGGGCTGGGCTCCCTGCCTGCCTCCCGCTCGCGGCAACAGTCGCCCGGTCCTCCTCCGGGGGACTTGCAGCAGCGCTCCGGGGGCAAGACCGGGCGCCCAGGGCTCGGCAGCCTCGCCGGGGAAGCGGCGGCAGCGGTCTCTCCCGCGGTCTCCTGGCTGCCCGGCAAAGTTGCCCGAGCTGCGCCGCCACTTTGCCTCCTCGTCCCCCGCCCGCCCGCCGCGGGGGACAGCCTGTTTCCGCTCGGAGATTCCGGGTGCTGAGGCGTCGGTGGCCGCAGCTTGTTTTCATTCCAGTACTTAACTGAGACCCTTTTCTCCCACCACCGCTGAGGCGGTCTCAGCTCCAGTTGCACTGCCCCGGGCGCGAACTCGTGGCGGGGACCGGAGAGCTTCTCCGGCCGCCCCTGCTACGCCAGCGCAAAGACCGCGCCTGCCCCCAGGCACCCGGCGCCAAGCGGGTAAGGGGAGCGGGGAGGAGGCGGGCGGCACCTGCGGGGGCTCCAGGTGACCCTCCCCGGCTGTGGAGCCGAGCGCTGACCCGGCCCCGAGCCGCGCCCCACGGACCCGCCGTGTAGCCGAGGACCTTCTCCGCACCTGCTCCCCCCTCCAGGATCCCCCTCTGGGCTGCGAGGGGATGACTGGCAGGGGGCATCCTGGCTGACAGTTCGCCCCTCTGCCTATGGGCACTGCTTTTTTTTTTTTTTTTAAAGACCAAATAAAGAAGAAGAAAAAAAACCCTTAAAATATCAACAAACTACAAAATAATTTAAACATCCCGCTCACTGTAAATGAAAAAGCGGGAAAGGGGGCGAAGCTGGGAGCATTTCTTTTTATTCTCCACGCTTTTTTTTTTTTTACCCCCACGCATTTTCTACACTCGACTGTTTTGGTTCAGAGGTTGTTTTATTTTATTTTATTTACTAGAGATTCATTTCCGAGGGACTCAGTTTAGGTGAGGACTTTTAGACACTCCTACCCGCTGGGGAAACTTGACTAGTAGAGGTTTGCTTGGAAATGCCACGGAAAATGGATTTGCCCCATAAGAAGAGAGGGCTGGAGAAATCCCCTGTAGAGGGCAAAAGGCTGTCGGCAGCCAGCTGTCTGCCCTGGCCATGGAGCACGTCCAAGCCAGGAGGCCAGAATGTGGCTCCTGGAATGTGGACCCCAGATCTCCTGGTGCTTCCAAATGGCATAGAAGGAAAAGGAAGGAGGGGCACCACTGTGGCTGTGCTTTGTGGCATCTGCCCTGCCACAGACTGTAGATAAAGACTGAGTGGGGCGGGATTGTCAGAACTTAGACACCACTTCACTTAAAACTCTGGTTTTGTTGAAAAAAAGCAAAGCAAGGAGGAGACATATTTGCTGCTCCAGTTAAAGTTGGGGAACAACAAGTTTCTGGGATAGGGCCAAGGTCACAGTCAGTAGACCTTCACCTAGAAGAAAGCTCTATTATTTCTATACTATATCCCAAGACAGAATACGTTGCCTTTGTGTTTGAAAAGATTCCTTGCAGCTTTTCCCAAGCATCCCAGTCTCCTGAGAGAGGAGGAGGAGGTTTTACTTGAGATGCAAAAGGAAGAAAATGAATGTTTGTAGTGTGTATCTCATGCAGAGGCAGAGTCATCCAGATTTATTTTTTTGTTAGATATTGTGTTTGGCACAGAGGAGAGCTTCTTCTTATGAGAAATGGGAGAGAAAATGGTTTGGGGTGATCATTTTCCTTGACACCTCATTACTGGCTTAGCCCTTCCCCTTCCCCAAATCTTGGCACCACGATATTGTTTAAATCAGCAAAGGAGTACACCTACTCTGGAAGCTTCTACTGTCTAGTTTAGTAGAAGATCCCAGTTAACCTCAAAACTACTACTCATGAACTCAGAAATTCTCACAACCAGAGTGTGAGTGCAAGTACCCTTTGCAGCCAAGCAGCATAGGGTAGAAAATGGAAGAGGTTGGGTGGGAGGAGGTATATTTGCAATGACTGGGGGAAAAAAAATGAAGGAATGAAGGAATGTTCTAAGCAAAGATCTGTTGAGGTTGATGAGCAATTATGTCAGGGACAAGCCACTGCTGGGAGTCAGAACTGGCAAAAGAGGAAATGTAGTCAAGCCTTATTCGAAAATGTTTGAGACCCTCTAGTTTGGGTGTAAATTTGTGTTGTCAGGTTTGACTACACGTCTGGAACATGGAGGCATTGAAACACATTCGGGAATATATACACTTCCTAGAGATGGGTGTACTACATGTGAAATAACTTGTCTGGGTTCCTTCTTACCAGCAGAATCCATTGGCTTGGGTTTTCTAGAGCATTCCAGTTCAAGTTGTTTTCTGGTAGCTTTTTACTGAAGGAGACCCCTGTGCTGGTCAGTGGACAGAAAAGCTGGGGGTTCTTCTTTTTTACGTTATTTGCATGTTGACGTTCCTTGCTGTGGTCCAAGGTTGCTCACGTTAAAGTACATCCATATAAAACTTTACTTTCTGTGATGTCTTAAATACATGAAAAGAAAAACAATGTTCACTGGGATTTGATAAATAAATGATGTGCATAATATTATGAGAATAACATTAAGCTGAGTTTTAGATCATTAGTGCCATTATTAGGTGAAACTGCTTCCCCTCAAGTTTTAGGAAAGTAAGATTTTGCTAATTTGTAAGTCTCTTTTTTTGGCAGTAAACCATTTTCTACTTATGAGATTTTTAGCAAAGAATTTTTTTTTTTTTTTTTTTTTTGCTATGCTGTGTGGACATTAATCTTTTTATATGCTGTTCAGTAAACAGTGTTCTCTTGCAAGTTTTCAAACCAAAGATAAACTCCAGTAATTAGGTGTTACACCATTGCCGTCATTATCATAAAACCAAACACATTAAAAGATTTACTGGTAGAAAACTAAAATATAGTTCTATGTATAAAACTTGCTAATGAAGGTAGGATGTTTCATCTTCTATTCTGTACACAAGCTCCTGATGGAACTGATCAGAGTTGAAAAGCTACAGAGTTCTCATCCGAAGACTTTTGGTCTGTTCTCTTCCCTTTGATCTCTAGCTGTTTCTCCAATAAATGAATAAACTTTACTCTGGATTTTGCCCCGGTGTTTGTTTTAAAGAAGAAGCAACATCAGACAACCCAATACAGGTTACTGCTTTGGAAATGTGGGTGTTAATGAATATTGATATTTGAGAAATCAAATATCTCTGGATATTTGATATCCTGGAATATCTCTGAGTTAGGAATATTCATAATTGATATTTAAGATAGTAGCTTTCGCTTTTATGTTAGCTCTGTAGTTGCCCTCTTTTAAACAACATGTCGTATGCACTAGTAGTTTTTGGAGCTGACACTTATAAATTTGCTTTTTGTAGTATTTATAAGAAACATTAGATGGAATAAATGACTATGTTTAAGTAATACATAAGACACGGTGATTTTTTACTTAGCTTTTGAAATAGGAGTTTCAAGAAATTATGTTTTCAGATGCTAAGCATGTATTTGTAGATAACTGTAATTTGCTTTGAGATCAAAAACATAAAACACACAAGGAATACAGTATAATTTTGCAGTCGTATTTGATCCCAGCTTTAATTTATTTATTTGTCAGGACTGTTCCTTTAATGGGATGACTGGCTAGATGTTAAAATGGAATTTCTCCATTGCTTGCAGAATACAAACAGTATGCTTCCGGAATATTTTCTTAATTATCATTTTAAAATGTGCAAAAATTATAAACTGTATAGTTCATCTTGAGATGCATAAAACAAGTTTTCAATAAATATAATTGTACTAGTTTGAGTTAATTAAATGTGGTCCAGTCACTGTTACTTAATTTTATCTCTTTAATATAAATAAAATTTCATTTACCAAGCTTGAAACTTGCCCTAGATAGGCCAGGAAAATGCTTCCCTGAGTAATACAATTAGGTCATTAAGAAAGTATTGCATGGGTGAGAAGTGATATCTAGCAAAAAAGAGAAATGCAGAGGTGTTTAAACAAGTGGTTGTTATGAAAACGCTGTCTTAAACCAAGTCTCATAGTATATTAGTCTACAGTTTCAATCAAATAAGAGTGTTGGCACTTAGAAGAATTCTAAAAATGTTTTTTTGCTTCATCAATAAGACAGCTCAGGAAAGTCAGGGTTGCTGCAGTGTAGGAGGCTTTGTGATGAGTATAAGTAGGTGTTTTTTTCCTTTTTTTTTTTTTTTAAATGTTAGTCATTCCATAGTGAAAAATAGTACTCTCTAACAAATGTCATATTTTTAGCAACTTGCTTTATATATTCATTTCTTGGCTTAGAATTAGGAAACCTTCGTGAATACTGAATTATTTGACCTCTTTCACATCTAAAGCTATTACGATTTCCCCCATCCAGGGCTAGTTCCATTTCTCGTTTGAGGACAGAAACCAGTCATGAAGATTCCGAAACAGTTCATCTTGATTTCCTTATGTTCAGAATGGGGACTTATTTCTTGAAGTTGAAATAAACTTCAGGTAACCGTAGTGAAACGGTTTTTTTTATTCAGTCAGGAGAGATGAGGGAACGTTTTTGACGTGAGTAGAAAGAGAATTAAGAAAAGTCAACGATTTTGTTTAAAATTTGAGGGGAGTTGTGTACATGACGATTCCTGAAATCTTCGGGGGCCTGCTGTCATCACCCAGCTTAGATTCCAATTCCTCCTACTGGCTATTACAGCTTTGCTGATCTTCAGACTTTACCAATTGAGAATACATCAAATTTGGAAGGTCCAGTAAAAAAGAATGCTTTAGGATTTATGGACTCAAAATCATAGCTACACAAGATAGCTTAATGCTGTAAGACAGTAAATCAGCATGTGTCTTTTGGGGGCATTCCTTTTATATAATACTTAGTGAGGTGTTTCCTATCCTGTATTGGAATTTCAGCTAACATACAATTTGGCAGAGATTACGACTTTAAGTTAGTAAGGAAAATAACCATGTATTTTTGTTCAAATGTCTGTGAAAGGTTTGAGGATATGCATTTAAATAGGTAAATGAATAAATGTTAATGTCTCAAAATTAAAGTTTATAAGTCATCGAGAATTTTGCTTTGAGAATTTGTGCTAAAATTCTCAGCTTCTAAATCTCTATATGACTAAAAGTGAGCTATCTCATTTTATATAAATGTAGATTTTAATATACTAACATCTACTTTTTTATTTTACTCTAAGTCTATTCCTTTTCTTCGCAAATTTCCAGAAACATGCGGTGATCTTACATCCCTAATGAAACTTGCTAGAGACTTCTAGGCGAACCCCAGAATGAGCGAATTAAAGGATTACCATCCCTCTGAGAGAATTGCAGACTCACATCCTGACAATTAAAAATTGTGCCAAATGCCTTGAGAGTTTTCTTGTCACTCCTAAACAATATTTTTAGAGATTCACTCTGAAAAATACTGTAAGCTTTCATCAGATTTTGGAGCATTTATATCACTCAGTTGGTATTAAATAGGTTATCTAGAGTGTTCTACACCAACTTGACATTGGAGACCTTTAAAAATAAAGGATTTTCTTATCCGGCCGGAAAGGCTTTAATTGCCATATCCGTGTCCATCTGTGAAATAAGTGCTAAAGCTTCAGCCTCAGATATTAATTAATTAAAGCAATCACCTTGCACCAAAATGGAGTTTACCAGTGGGGGAAGTCAGAGGCACTGCAAAGTACTTAAAACTCTCACTCCACCATCTACCAGCTCAGAGCTGTTAAAATTGTTGATTTGTGTCATGGAAAGGGCACTCATCTGGTTGAAGTAGGACTTAGAAGTCATTATTCAAACCCTGGCTTGGCCATCAACCGGAGTTTGTGTCACAATACTTCTTCCCCTCAAGCTTCTCGGGTGAAGGTTGTGTTGCAAGATGGAAACTGAATCTTAGTACTTTTTGCTGTAGTCATTTTTAGCCACAGCTGAAAGATTTGTTCAAACAGCATGTTCGTAGTATCTAATACCAATAAAAGGGGGTCAACTTGGGGCGCCTGGGTGGCTCGGCGTGTTAAGCTTCTGCCTTCAGCTCAGGTCATGATCCCATGGTCCTGGGATCGAGTCCCACATCGGGCTCTCTGCTCAGTGGGGAGCCTGCTTCCCCTCTCTCTCTGCCTGCCTCTCTGCCTACTTGTGATATCTCTCTCTCTCTCTCTATCTGTCAAATAAATACATAAATAAACAAATAAAAAGGGGTCAGCTCTGGTTCAAGAGAGTTTGGGGGCTTTCTATAAGTCTTGGTCCCTGCTGTTGACCCCGGGATGCTGACCCCAGAATTGTGAGAGTGGGGAGCATAGGGTTAAAAACCTCAGGACCTCTGAGGATCTCTGTCTTGCCAGTCTCAGAGTCTATATCTCTAAGTATTTGTTTCAGAATGCCATTTTTGTGCCCTTTTGGAAGAAAATCATTTTCAAATTGGTAAATAAAGTGAATAATAAAGTGAATATAGCTCTTTTTATTTCCCCAATACTTCTTTGTTTGAATGTCATTGTAACTTTGTCTGCTGACTATCGTATCCTTATTTTATACATGCCAAAATGGAGACAGAAAAATCAAGTGAAATGTCGAGGAGTGCATGATTAATAAATAATGGAAGAACTTAAATCTGTGCCCTGCATTTCTAAATCCTGTGTTCTTTTATATAGGCCACAATTCCAGGAAGTTTATAGAACTTCTGACCATAGAAATTTTCTCAGTGAATTTCTTTCATATTCTTGTTTCAAATAAAAGTGGTAGTATTGTACCTAGAGTCATAGCATTTATGCCTGTTACAAAAAAATTGTTCACAGGCCATATTTATTTTTACTCCTGTGCTTATTCCTAATCAGTTATTTTGGGCCAGATTACTGACGGCTGGTGTTTGTGAATAAAACCTGTAAGAAAGTGATAGATAAATCACAGACTGAGACCACTGGATAGGGGTTTCATGACCTTGTACCAATCTTTTCAAATAAACTCTCTATATCTTGTCCAAGTCTGCTAGTCTTCTTCATTATTCTGACTCTCAGGTCACTGCAAATAATGTTCATTTCATGAGGACTATACATTGGATTTAACCTCTAGTGTTGCTATGGCATTCCAGCTTGATGTACATTTAGTATTAACCCTAAAATTTAAAAATCAATCTGTGTGATTATATTGACCCTAAAATAATAAGTCCTTAAATTTCATGGTATCCTGGAAATCTGGAAATAAATATCAGGTGATTTAATCCATAATAAAACTAAAGTTCCTAATGGTAGTCTTTGCAACTTAACAGAAATTATCATTGCAATGTAAAATAGGCTTTAAATTTTGATATGCTTTTTTCATATCATTTTCCCAAATCATATTTATACTAGGAATCACAAATGAAGATGTACAGATAACTCAGTATAGTTTTGGAAGGCCATTTCTTTTATATTCATAGGAAGGTCAATATTAAATAATACCTTTTTTTGAGGAATGTTTCACCAAACCTTGGCAAATCAACATTTAAGGGTCTGACCAGAGGGGATGATTTATCTGATAACACATATTTTCTACCAAAGAACTATCATTTTCTTAGATCCCTTCTCTTTCATCATCAGAACTAGATTTTGTCATTCTTCTGGAGACCATTTTCTTCAAAGACACGTAGTTTCTTTCATTCACCAGAGTGAGTGTTTAAGAGACATGGAGAAAAGGACCCAACCAACCTGATTTGAGTTTGGTTTCTGCATGGGGGATCAGGCTGTCTTACAGGGCTGGTACCTTACACTTTCATACGTGCTTTGTCAGTGTTTCAGCTGAATTAGTAATGGCTATAAGCGGCAAACATTCTGGGTTACTCCTAAATGGTTAAAAATGCAAACCTTAAATCTCTGAGAGCCACGAGCTTACTTGGCTCAGTTAGTAACCCACACATTGTCACTATCTAACTTCTTTTCATATTGGTTTTTAAACTTCCATCTTTCTTTAGAATGGCTGGAAAAATAAATATCATCTACCTGAGATAAAAGAGACTTTGATTCTTTTTTTTTTTTTTTTTTTGGGGGTAGAAATAACCAATTCAGCTGCCATGAGCAAGAGCATTTTTGTGAAACATGATATAATAAATCAATGTCATGAATGGGAAAATACTGTTATCATTGTGATTCCACAGTCTGTATCTACTCAGAGTGCTGGAGGGATTTTAAAATCCAGACAAGAAGGAGAAGCTAACTAACTCAAGGAGAGAAATTGCTTACCTAAAGTCTTACTGAATTATATTCTGGGTTTCCACTTCCCTTTCAACATGAGACTCAAGAGAGGGAAATTCTATCTAGTCTGCGTACCAGAATTAGCTACACAACTAAGCACCTGCTTGGTATTTAATCTTAGGAATCCTTTTCGTGATAAAACTGATTGTATTTCCCGTTTTGCCTTAGTTGCTGAAAAGCTTGGAGGCAGATTTGTGGCCCATCTCTAACAAGTATACTTGAGTCTTAATCTAATTCCTGGCCCCGTAATACTCTTTTTTCCTTCACTGTTCTTAAATAATTTCATATGGAATTAGTGGTTATAAATACATATATACTTAAAGGTTATTAAGACCTTTCGCGGAGACTCAAGTATTTTCATAATGTTTCAGTGGTGATGCTGCAATATTTAGCTTCTCTTCTGAACAGCTTATACCTCAGTATGCATTTACTTTAATTTGTCAGCAGATACAGAGTTTAGAAGTTTGGAATTAGACTGTGTGTGTCCGGTTATGCTGTGTGCAAGACTTCCGTTGTAGGCAACAGCTGCGTAACGTTTGACCCTGCTTGCCGCAGAGTGAAACCCCCCTGACTCTGGGAGCGAAAGACCGTGATTTAGCACTGATGTTATCAGAACGTGTACATGTTCTAAGGTAACTGGTGTTAAATTATTACTCTTATTTTTTGTTTTCAAATTTGGCATTTGGAGAGAATGCACACCTGCCTTTCTAAATCTCTGCATTCCTAATACCTAGTACTTTTGTCTGGTGTGGAGACATTATTTAAGAAAAGTTAAAATACATGAGCTCGTCTTAACAGCATCTTGTTTAATTTTCTTCAGGCCCACTTTTTAAAATCGATGTTTTGATCAGTCAGTGCCTCAAGACAGCAGAGGCATTTTAAACTTTTGATATTTTATTTCCTCTCATCAAGTTTCTTAAAGTTCATGCTGGAGTCATGGTCCAAACAGTAAGCAGTTCATGATGGTGTCGTGTCTGAATAATAAAGGCCCTTGTTATTAACCATTTCTGGGAGTATTTAATAATTGTGGGTGTGAAATTAATAATTATGTACTTAATAATTAAGTATTTAATAATTATGGGTGTGAAATATACAGCAAGATTAGCTTCAACATATTTTTGGCGTCTGGTAAGTGCAGTTGAAGATCTTTCATTTGCTTCTGAGCTCAGTTACTATACAAACTTTTCATTTTGTAAATATGTTATTGTGTATATATTTATTTTACTTAGTTTTGAACCATGAATCTCTTCTAATACAAAGTAAATAAAAACATAACTGACTTTAAAGTGCTTAACATTTGCAATTAGGAATGTTTTTGTATGTTTTAGTTTGTTTCATATTTCAGTCACGCTGGAAAACACTAAAGTACAGCGCTACAACTTTAAAGCGTGGAACTTACAACGGATGGTGCATCTAACTAAATCGCACAAACTGAGTCAGAGAAGACCAAAAAATTACCCTCTGAGAATATTTGCAGATAATTTTAACAAATGCAAGTCTTTGAAATCAAGTATAGCATTAGCTATTTAATCATGTGACAGCGTATAATGTTGCATGTAATATTAAATTTTTAGTATGCTTGAATGATATTTTTGCATTTACTTGGATTCATTCTTTCTTTTTTAATGAAGTTTTATATTGTTAACTTTCCCAAATTTAATTTGCTATTTCTCCTTGTTATCCTTATTCAGTTGTACTCCAGTATTATACGGCATGAAACAAAAAGAAAAAATAAGATTGCTGTCCATGGTAATGCACAGACACCTTGCACCTCTCATTTAAGCTACATCCCCAATTTTTGACAGTCTATCTGAAATCTTTACCTAGATGGTTCATAGTCGCTTACACCTCAGAGAACTTATTCTCTGTTTAGTGTGTCACCATTCACTGAAGCATGCCAGCTGGAGGTCTCCGGAGCCTTTCCTACTGATCCTATTGACCTATCCCCCTTACTAATTGGTTATCAAGTCCAACATATCAGACAGTCCCAAGTCCTTCCCTCCATACCTTTTGTTAAAGCCCTAGCTCAAGGTCTCCTCTCTAACCTGAATTTTTGTCAAAGGATCTCTGTCTTTTCCCACATGGACATGTGTATTTCTGGCAGTGGTTCTGGCTCTACTGCAGTCAATCCTAATGTGATCTTGCAGTTGTGGCCCCAGGACCTGGGGGTGGAGTTGGAATCACTGTGAAGAGATTTATTTATTCTCTTTCCTATTATTAGTAAGTCGTCTCAGAGTTGATTGGAAATTACTGGAAACTGGGGCACAAAGCCTCGGCCTGATGCTGGGTGGAGAGGGATTTAGAGATTTCTAGAGCTGCCCAAGGTTACCGTCAAAAATAAAGAAAAGATGGCTTGATACTATTCATAGATTAACTGTGACTAAAATGTTCAAGTTGTGGTGAAAGGAGACCACAGATTATTTGGAGATAGTATTGATACGTGCCTGAAATTGTTGCACACACTGCCCCAGAACCATGAAGGATGTTTCACAATTTCCTTAGCTGATTTTTCTGTGTTTCTGACAATTGGATCAGATTTTTTTTTATAGTCAGATATACTGTCTGCCTCTGGGGATTTGACAGTTCTTTCTTCACGGGGTGGCCCAAGGAGTAAGCCATCTAACTAGGTAGAGCACAGACCCAAAGGAATCTCAGTAGAGGCAGTCCGGTGTGTATTCTGAAATGCACATGATGGCCAATGAATTTGGTTTGTTAGTGACCTGTAAATCTCAAGCTGTTGGATAGAAGGGCTTGTAATTATTTTATCCTTGTTATGCTTAGTCTCTCAGTAAAGTTCCTTAATCATGATAGATGTGTTTTAGCTGCTGTATGGATCTTATAATATGGGCTAATAGGAGTAAAGTAATTAAAAAAAAAAGAATAAAGTAATGCAGAAATGCATAGATCAAAGTAGGAATGGGGTACTAAAATCTAACTTAAGATGGCTAATAACAATGACCAATGAAGGACCTCCTAAGAAAATGTGATTTACAAGAATGGGGGATTCTAGGAAGTGATATATGTTCATGCTTCTTCAAAGGGAGATTCTTCCTTTTTGAGGAACTAGCCAGCTTCGTGTGACTATCTAACTGGTCTCCCTCTGTCCAGCGTATTTGACAAGCAATCCACATTCTATACTTTCAGAATTTCCCTTTTAGAATAAAATAATATTTGGTCTCTCACCTATTTAAAAGTCTTTGTTGATCCCCTCTTACTTATTTTATAATCTGTACTCCTCATTATGATAAAACATATCATTTTTAGGCCATGTGTGACCATTCTCTTACTTAACTTTCAACACACACACACACCCACACACACCCACACACACACACACACACACACACACACACGTTCTACCATAATTTTACTAAGTAACTCACTTCTCCTTGGTCATGCCAGTTTCTTTTGCAGTCCTTTGTAATATTTCATATGCACTTCTCTAGAATACGTCTATACTCCTTTGATGAAAGAACTCCCTCTTGTTGACCTTGTCCCAAGAAGAGATGGTTGTTTCTTCCTTTGTGTTCCTACACACTTTGTACATTTAACTCCACTGTGAATTCTTTGCTAGCTGTATATGGTAGAGAAGATGGTCTGTATCATACCAATCTTTTGAGACTTGGCAAAAATTATGATAAGTGTTATTTTAAAGCCAATTTTCATGTTCTGCGTTTCCTTGAAAAGAAGGTGTTTTTTTTTTTCCATTTTTTAGAGATCAAGTCTTATCCCATAATCTTTCTGTTTTGTTTGTTTAAGCTGTAAATCATGAAAGAGATATGTTAAAATTTTCTGTTATGGTGGTGTTCTAACAGATCTCTCAAATTTTGCATTACATTTTTGAGACTATGTTTCCAATGCATTTAAGTTTAAATTGTTATTTTTTCCTGGTGAGTTGAGACCTTTATTATTATGTAATAAGTTCTTTATCTCTGATACTTATTTCTGCCTTAAATTTATTTCTTTCTGATTTTAATGTAGCGTTACCAGCTTTAACTAGTACCTACACTGTACCGTTACCCCACTTTATTATGGTTAGTGTTTCTGAAAACTTTTGTTTTCAAGCCCTTTGTATACTTAAGTTTTATATTTATCTCTTGCACATATCTAGATTTTAGAAATCCATTTGGATAATGTTTTGTCTCTTATTTACCACAGTTAACTTACTGTACTTAATTTAATAAGTTCATTTCAGAAATCACTTTCCTTTTATCTGAAGTGGTGGCAGATTTCATTTTCTTGGTAGCCTGAAAAGATCTTTTTTACCCTCATATTTAAAATATTTTTTATTGTTTACAACTCTAGATAAATACGGATTTCTTCCTAGTATATTGTAGATATTATTTCACTGTCTTCTTGTTTCTGCTGCTATCAATGAGAAATCAAATCTTAGTCCACATATCATTTAATAGATGTAGTATTTCTTTTTAGTTACTTTGAAGACCTTCTTTTTATCTGTTGTGGTTCTTTAATTTTATGTCTGTCTGTGATTTGCTTCTTACGTATCCAGTGTGGTATTTTATAAGTTTCCTGATACCTTGTGAAAGGAGAAAAAGTTGACTTAGTTAATAACGGAGTTTATCCAAGAAATACCATATTATCTTTTTTAAGATAATTTCTCCTAGTAACTGCACCCATGGTGATCATGCTGTATCTTTTTAGATCTTTTTTTTTTTTTTTTAAGATTTTATTTATTTATTTGTCAGAGAGAGAGAGAGTTAGCACAGGCAGACAGAGACAGAGGGAGAAGCAGGCTCCCCGCTGAACAAGGAGCCAGATGTGGGACTGGATCCCAGGATGCTGGGATCATGACCTGAACCGAAGGCAGCTGCTTAACCAACTGAGCCACCCAGGCGTCCCTAGATCTTATTTTTATCTATGTATGTATTCTGCACTGACTCTATGCCATGTGGATAAACATACAAGTATAAACACTAGGGATTGTAGATTTTGTTTTCTATTTTCCATCCTAATGTAATCTACTATACCTCTGATACATTTTTGATATTTATTACATCCTTATTGATATATATTTGGCAATATTTGGTGGCCAACCAGAATTTTATATTGGGGAAATAATGTTCTCTTTTTTGGTCCATTTTTTTCCTTTTCTTTCCTTTTCTTTTTCCTTCTTTCCTTTCCCCCTCCCTCTCTTTCTTTTCCTTCCTTCCTTCCTTCTCTCCTTTTTTTTGACTACCTGGTCCAACAATAAATAAAAACATGAGTTAGGTGATGAAGTACTACTCAGTTTCTGTGACTAATGATCAACCACATATTTCTAGGCTTTTTTTTTTATTGAGGTATAATTGGCATACAGCATTATATTGGTTTTAGGTATACAACATAATGATTTGATATCTGTTCACTATAATAAATCTGTTAACCTCTGTCACCATACATAGTTACAGAAAGTTTTTGTGTGTATGATGAGACATTTTTAAAATTTACTCTCTTAGCAATTTTCCAGTATGCCTTATAGTATTAATTATAGTTGCCATTCTGTACATCTCTAGGACTCATTTATTTTATAAATGGAAGTTGTATTTTGACTGCCTTAATCCGTTTCTCCTACCTCTGGCACCCCCCCCCCCCCAGCTCTTGCAACCACCAGTGTCTTCTCTTTATCTCTGAGATTGTGGCATTTTGTTTGTTTTGAGGAGGGGGGGCTCTTTATAGGTTTATCACTACCCTGTGGTGGTAACACAAGTAGTCATCTATGGGGCAGGTGAAGTCTTCCCATTGGATATTTGTGGCAATTTTATCATGATATCTACCAAAACCTTGCAGATACTATATTTTTATGCTAAGATCTTACTGAAGACTTCCCAGCATGCAGTTGATTTTGAGTTTTCTTTTTTTCTGTAATGCTCAGCCTAGGGAGAATTTTCTTTTTTTCCTAGTTTCTGTATCTTTGGTGTCTGGTTCCAGGTTATAGTGGTGGTAATCCTAGTTCAGATCAGTTTCAGATTAGCAACACACTAAAAGATTTTTAGGCATCATAAAGTATGCTCTGAGTTTGGTGAGATAGAAAACTACCTATTGGTATGATTTAAGATTCTCTAATCTCCCTACTTCCTGGGGAAAAATATGTTTCCCAAATTGTCTAAAATTTTTATCATTTAAATCACACCTTTGGATTCAGAGACTGATTCTCAGACTATACTCTCATGAAATCCTACTTATCTGCAGCTAAAATTGAATGTTGGTAATTAACAATTTTATATTTTTTCCTTAGTTGTTTTAAATTTTTATTGAATACCACAGCCGCTCTGTGATAGAATTTAATACCAGATTTCTTTTTCTTTCTTTTTTTAAAAAAGATTTTATTTATGTATTAGAGAGAGAAAGAGAGAGAGCGCATACAAGCAAGGGGAGCAGCAGTCAGAGGGAGAGGGAGAAGCAGGATCCCTGCTGAGATCGACGAGAGGCTAGATCCCAGGACCCCAGGATCATGACCTAAGCCATAGACAGATGGTTAACAGACTGAGCCACCCAGAAGCCCCTCAGATTTCTTTTTCTGTTAGTAATACACACATACACATACACATAGTTTTTATATATGCTTGATAAATTAGAGTTTTGGAATCTGTAAAGAGCATCATGACTTTAGGACTTTGACTAACCAAGCAACTTTGGATGTGTCTATATATATCACATATATTATCTACTATATATGTATATATATATACACACACACACACGTGCATATTACATATTATAAATATATAATATTTGTGGTGGGTCTATATATAATTATATATATATATAAACAAAGAAAAAGTGTACTCGCAGAAAATATTCCTCAAACATAAAATGAAGTTGCTAAAATAAATACTAGCAGGAAAAGCCTTCTAATTCTGTGATAGACAACTATTGGTGAAAGCTAATGCCTTACATCACTTGTGAGCATTGATCTCTCAGCACAAACTTCTTTATCAGATCTGTTCACTAAGTAGGTCCCAGAGGGCATTTGTTCATAGGACAGGAGATAGTCCCTGCAGAAAAGGAAGCAGTTCCTCCCAGTTATTCCCCACAATATTATCATGTTTCATTTTCTTATAGTGGCACTTTAACATTTCAAAATAAGCTTTAAAAAAGATTTTTTTAACTTTATTTTTCCTCCCTGTAAAGTATAAGTTCCATGAAGGCAGTCATCTTGCTTGATTGCTATATTTCCAGTAACTAGATTGATGCCTGACATGCAATAAATACCAAGAAATTGTAGTATGGATGATTGAATGAAGAAGACCTGTGTAGGGCAACCTAGTTTGAGGTCCCATGTAAGAAGAGAACAGGAAAGGACATCCTAACTACAATGTAGAGCAAGGCACGGGGAGGGTAAAAGGGGGTGCTGGAAAGGGGTGAAGTGACCTAATTAATACCACCTATGATTATCCTTGGACCAGACCTATATCGTTATAGGAAAAACTATAATAAGCTGCTTGTCCTGCATCTTTTGGGATGGTGGCACTGCCATCCCATGAGTTTCTGTTTTTGCTTCTCAAGTCTGTCTACTTGAGCATAACTAACTGGGGCGTGCTGCGACATCTGACCCAAGCGGGACAATTAGATGCCTTTGCCCTGATATATGGAGGCAATAACCTGATTTCAACCCTGTTGGATCCATTGTCCATTTTTTATATCAAATCATATAAAGTCTCCTCAAAAATTATCTTATTAATATAACTTCCTTGCAAATAATTTTTACAGAGCCCCTTTAGAATTCTCACAAGTGCTTTGATAATATAACCTACTTGCACAAAATTTTGAAAATATCGTGACCTAATTATAATACAAAGGAGAAATAGAAGAAAATAAGAGGAAAACATTTCATGATGAGATTCTATTTATTTCAGAAGGTAAATGCTGGGATAGAGTGACTGCACAAGCTGCAGCTGAAATTGACAGGGATACGTTGGGCATGTCATTCCAACTCCATAAGTGGTTTTCCTGGTGGTGACATGATATTTTCTGAAGTGGTGAGCATCTCTTAGTAAATTCTGAACAAAATCAGACAGCATTTCTTTCCATTTGCATCGATATTGTATTCTTGGACAACTTACTAATTGTGCAAAATTTTATTAACTTTTGAAAAAAAATCATATGTAAACAATGAATCTTGGAACACTACATCAAAAAGTAATGACATATTGTATGGTAACTAACGTAACATAATAAAAAAAGAAAAAGTATAAAGTGAACTTGGTTCCAGGCCAAGGGGTACACAACCGTCCCACACATTGTTGAGCTTTTAGGATCTCCCAGATTATTACAACCAAAAATGGCTTTAAAAATTTCAAATATTCATTCTAGGGGGCAGTGTCGTCCTGTTGGAATTTTTGGATTCACTGATGGTAAAGTAGACCTATTTTTAGTGTTGCTACAGTCTTAATGTATGTGCTGCCGAAGCGAGCACTGTTGCTACAGTTTTGTTTTGTTTTTTTTTTAAGATTTTATTTATTTATTTGTCAGAGAGAGAGAGAGATCACAAGTAGGCAGAGAGGCAGGCAGAGGCAGAGGGAGAAGCAGGCTCCCTGCCGAGCAAGGAACCTGATATGGGACTCGATCCCAGGACGCTGGGGACCTGAGCTGAAGGCAGCCGCTTAACCAGCTGAGCCACCCAGGCGTCCCTGTTGCTACAGTTTTAAAAGATTGGAAAGTAGGCTTTCAGTCCACCAAATGCCGTGCACCACTGTGGACTCCTGCTGTGGAAAAGGATGAAGCTGAACAGACGGGACAGAATGAGTTCCATTCTTCCCAGAATCCTATGATATTCCCCTGAAAGTAAATTTTGCTTTTTTTTCCCCTCTTCAGTCTTCCTCTCCTCAGACACATGTTGACTTAGTTTGATTTCTCTCAGACAGCAATCTGTTTTAACACTCTTCTTCTCTTTTCAAATCCAGAAGAACATTGGGATTTTTCATATTGAGTTCTCCTTGGGACAAAGAAAATGATTTTGAGGTACCATAATTTATGCAAAGCTTATACTCCTAGGGATGCCTGGGTGGCTCAATCAGTTAAGCATCTGACTTTTGATTTTGGAGGTCATGATCTCAGAGTCCTGGGATCTAGCCCCGCACTGGGGTTTGCTCTCAGCACAGAGTCTGCTTGGGATTCTCTCTCTCTCCCCCTCTGCCTCTTCCCCCGCTTGTGCTCTCTCTATATCTCTCTAATCTATATCTCTCTAAAATAAATAGATAAGATCTTTTAAAAAAAATAAAAAATAAATAAAATCTTACATTTCTTGGTGAGACTAAACAGTTCAGAAACTGGATGCCTAGGACCTGACTTTTCTCTGATTTTAATGGTTTCCATAGTTCTTTTTACAACTATCGTCAAATTATTTGTATGTTTAAAAAAATGTTTTATCCTGGACATCTAGAAAGGTACATAGTACCTTGTAGGCAATTAATGAATATTTGTTAAATTAATTAACCTTTGAATAAAAGTTGTTTTCTAGTGCTGATCTTACTTTCCCCCTCCCAACTCATTATGAGACACAAGTGAGTATGTGATTAGAAATAATCTCTAAGCTCAGGACAGATTTCACCGTAGTTAAAGCACCTGTTTCATTCAGTATGCATTTAGATGAGGTGGATCATAGTTGGCACTCAGGTAAATATGTCATCTACTCAGGCTCCTGAGACACTCACCCTATTGTGTCATAAAATTATTGAGATACGCAAAGTGTCACACTGTCAATTGGGATAAAATTCCCAGCACTATCTGGCAGTCATGAAAAGCAAAACATGTCTTTCTCAAATGCCCGGCCTATTGAACTTGGTTATCATCTTGACCCGTGAGTAATAGGAAATAAATGATGGTATATGAAAGTAGAACCTGCAGTTAAGCCTTGTACCTGATCCCTGGCATTCGGGGATTACACTGGCTCAGCAGTGTATTTTTTTTTTAAAGGTTTATTTATTTATTTGACAGACAGAGATCACAAGTAGGCAGAGAGGCAGGCAGAGAGAGAGAGAGGAGGAAGCAGGCTCCCCGCAGAGCAGAGAGCCTGATGCGGGGCTCGATCCCAGGATCCTGGGATCATGACCTGAGCCGAAGGCAGAGGCTTTAACCCACTGAGCCACCCAGGTGCCCCCAGCAGTGTATTTTAACTCAGCACAGACAAGTCAAGATTGTTAATTTGTGTTTTGCCCAAATCACACACTTACATGTCTGTGTGAAATACATCAAAACAAATCTGTTTTGGAGAAACACAAGAGATGGTTAAGGAAAGTGGGAGTATAACAATAACCCATGCGTGTAATCTCTGAGAGTTAAATCCTTAGAATATTAAACTCTGAAAAGAAATGAATTTAAGTAATAACAAATAGTTTAAGATAGCCACCCACTTAGTTAAGTATCTTGTATGTAAGTACTCGATACATAGTTATGGAACAGAGTTTGTGTATAAAAGGTCTTACTTTCCCAATCATGGAAAACTTGGAGTAACGTGAGTTGCCGCCTACTCACTGAAGGAGAAACTGATGTAATCTAACAGTCTCCGAGAAGCCAGTTTTAGCACATGCTCTCTCTCTGCTCGGCTTTGGAACCACATAGACATGGATTCACTTCCAGCTCCACTCGTGAGCTGTGTGAACTTGGCCAAGCTCTTTAACTTTACCAAATGCTGATTTCCTCAAATGGTAAAATCCAATTAATCATTGTACCTACCTATCCCATATGTACATGATGATTTAGTGGCGTGGATACAGTCACCAATGCTTGAACCTGAGATATTTATGTACCGGTTGTTATTTCATTATAATTGTTAATATCATGTTCCTGACAGCTGGTGAGAATGAGTGAACTATGATTGGGATGTAAAAGACAGGAGTGTAGTCCCCGCTGTAGGGTGGCGGGGTCACCCTGGGGAGAGAAACTGATGAGCTGGATGTGTGGGACAGTAATGACAGATGGTCACGTAAAAATCTATCCTCAGATGAGACTTAAGTGTTGGTTTTTGCATGGTTCTATGGTAGAACTAAATGTGAGTGCTTGAGTTTAATAATATCAAAAGCTCTCCAAAGGTTCGTAACTGCCTAAAGGCAGCTTTTAATTTTAAACACTGAGAAAAGTCAATCAGCCTACACCTAAAAATATGCATTGGGATGTGTTTTGCATGCATTAAAACCTAATTTCACATCTCACCAAGTTTAACTACTTTTTTGCTCAACTAGTCTCAGAGTCTGGGTATTTTATTTATTTATAATAGATCACATAGGTTGTTCAAAGTCACACAAGCCTGCATTAAAGAACTATCCTCCTTATTTGTACGCATGCCTTCAGCAATGTTGTTTCCTTGAGATATTTTAAAATATAAAGGCTTTCATCAGAAACTTAAGGAAAGTTATACACTATAAATAAATTATCTCTCAGCCCATCGGGGAAAGCAAAATATAACAGAAAGGAAAAGTGAAATTTTATTAAAATATATTCTTATTACATCATAAATTGTCTGTATTTTACTTAGAATATTATTGGCTGTATGTTTACCAAAGTAAAATTAAAATGACATTTCTATTTGTTCTGATACAGGGAACATTTCAGCATGCAGAGCTCTTGTTTTGTAAACCTCATTGGTATTGCTTAGTTTTGCTTGAAGACTTTCTACAGGAGAATTTCATCCTTTAATTTGTATAAGTAGACAGGCTAGTTTATTTGTGTATGCGGATATTTAAAAACTGTAAGTGGGAAATGAACACCTGCAGATTGGGGGAAAAAGAGAAGGCATTGCTGGTGATGTTCTTCTGCAGATTTTTTAGTGTGGGGTTCAGGGCAGCGGGGGACAAGGACTTTGATTATAGCCCCGTGTGCTGGAGTTGATGTCATTTGTTATCACCAAGAGCCCTGCCTGCTGGGGATGGGACTCAACTTGAAGCTACCACTGAAATCGCCGAGAGGTTAGTTCAGTGAGTTCAATTCTTAGCCCTACTTTGTGGGGTTAACATTAGCTATTATAAAAGTCACTTTTTTGATCCATCCAGCTTTGGAGAGGAGCATAAGCAGATAAGCAGGGCATAATGCCTGAGGCAGTGAAATAAAATATTTTGTTATAAAAAATAAATACACAAACCAAAACAACAACAAAAAAAAGAAAGAAAGAGGGGCTCTACCGGTCCTCTCAAAAGATTGTCTTCAGTGTGATGGTACGATTCTTACCCTTTGATCTTCCCTCCTGGCCAAAAATCTTTCCACAACTTTCTTGTAGCTTTCTTGGCATAAAAGGATATAGTTCAAGCAAAGGTGAATTGTATTCCCTCCCAATCCTAGTATTCTATCTGTTGGTCACACTTTTAACTACAGCTGCAACTATTATAACCATATTTTATTCTTTTATGTCTTTGAAATACTTGTCAATTTCAGGAATCTAAAGTAACAAGAGTTTTCTCTATTTTCTTTTTTTTTTAAGATTTTATTTATTTATTTGACAGAGAGATGACACGTAGGCAGAGAGGCAGGCAGAGTGAGAGGGGTGAAGCAGGCTCGCTGCCGAGCAGAGAGCCCGATGCGGGGCTCGATCCCGGAACCCCGGGATTATGACCTGAGCCGAAGGCAGAGGCTTTAAACCACTGAGCCACCCAGGCGCCCCCTCTATTTTCTTTAATAGTGATATTCGTGTACCCCTTTTGGAAGTTTTTGGGAAAGTCTGTCTATTTGTACAGAACTTGTACAGGGTCTGACTTTAGAAAATTTTTGGAATAAAATAGTATATAGAAATTTCCTTTTTCTTGAAATGGGAAATGCCTTTGTTTTCAACCTTATCCCCTAGGAATGATGGGGAAATTACTGGCTCTGGGCCGATGCTAGTAGTAATGGATATCAGAGTAGATGCAGCCATACACGAGATGTTCTGGACACTATTGTGCTACATTAGCTCTCCTTTTTCCTGAGCCACACGAGAACATTTAAATCTTTTTTTTTTTTAAGATTTTATTTATTTATTTGACAGAGAGAGCGAGAGAGCATAAGCAGGCAGAGCAGCAGGGGGAGAGGGAGAAGCAGACTCCCCACTGAGCAGGGAGCCCACGCAGGCCTCAGTCCCATGACCCCAGGGTCACAGCCCCAGGAAAGGCAGTCGCCCAACCAACTGAGCCACCCAGGCACCCCTACACAAGAACATTTAAAGGTGTGCTGTTCATAGGCTCAGGCCATGGGCCAGCATGCACTTGCAATAGTCAAACATAATGACGGAAAAATAGCATTCTTGAGAACACATATTGAAATCTTTTATTCTTTCTTTCTTTTCTTCCTTCCTTCCTTTCCTTTCCTTCCTTCCTTCCTGCCTGCCTGCCTTCCTTCCTTCCTTTCTTTTTTTCAGTAGACTCCATGCCTAGTGTGGAGCCCAGTGAGAAGCTTGTACTCACTATCCTGAGATCAAGGCCTAAGCTGAGATCAAGAGTCTGACAATTAACTGACTGAACCAGCCAGGCTCCCCCACATTGAGAATTCTATCTCTAGCTTAAAGTTTGCACTGCCTTATCACTATCTTAGTTTACACAATTTTTTTTTTTTGAAAAATGGGTCTAATCCATTTTCTATCGATAAAAAGTATATATGGTCCTTCTAATGATTACTGATAGTGGTTTATTATTATTATGAAGCTCACCAGATCTCAGGAGAGTTTGGTGGAGTCAGACTGCTTCAGCAAATGGTTTGGTTTCAGCTTGTCTTGGTGATGAAACTTTGTAATTTGGACCAAGAAAGCTTACATTTACTGCTCCTGCTGTGCTAAAAAAGACCCATGCAGCTTTGATGAAAGTCTCACATCCAGTTGGCCCAAGACGTCCCAAGTAACCATTAAGCGGCTAAATGCAATGGTAAACACCTATAGGCATTGCTAGATAGATGTGGGTGTACAAGTGCTCTTGACAAAAATCTGAAATCTGGACTTCCCCGAAGCAAGCAAAACAGTACCTATAAAAATAATGAGTTCGGGCACCTGGGTGGCTCAGTGGATGAAAGCCTCTGCCTTCGGCTCAGGTCATGATCCCAGGGTCCTGGGATCGAGCCCCGCATCAGGCTCTCTGCTCAGCAGGGAGCCTGCTTCCTCCTCTCTCTGCCTGCCTCTCCGCCTACTTGTAATTTCTGTCTTTCAAATAAATAAATAAAATCTTAAAAAAAAATAATGAGTTCGTCAAGGTTTTGACTGCTTGTGTTATATTCAGATAACAGAATTTTCCTGAAAGTTTACGTTCCTTCCTGTGGACACCAAATACAATGAATTTCTGGAAAAGTCTCTTCTAGGCAGCCTACATAGAACTACTCTCATGAAGTAGAGAGCTTTATGCAAATGCAAAGTATTCACATATTAATATCTTGAAGAGCAAGGATTATCTTAATTGTAATTCTGATGTATCTGGTTTAATGCCACAAGATGCTACAATCTACTTCAGTTAACTAAGAGACTTATAAACTAATTTCTTACAGTGTTTTACATATTCTGCAATCTACATTGTCATTATTTAAAGATGAAAAGAGGGAGTTGTTTCAAGATTAAATGTTAAAAGAGGCAAACTAACATGCTCATTTAATTAAGGAAGCATGCAGATGAGCGTGTGGGAAGGATATCAACCTCAACATTGTGTTTTATATGTTGTCTCCTCTACTAGTTTTCATCACAGCCTCATTATCTGAAACTTCTCTGTTTCTTTCTAATTGAAAGAACACCTGCTCTTCATTTCTTATTGAGTTTGCTGTTTTCATTTACTCTTCGTAACATCTCGAAGGACCAATTGCCAGATTATATCCTTAAAATTGCTCCTTCAGCAGCCTGGATAGGCAGTTATCTTGGAAAGGGGAAGTTAAGTCAAGGTGTTCAAAATTTGTGCCTGTGGTTTTTTAAAATATGGCCCCTAGAAGGAATATGCCTCTTTTAGGAAGATACATTGTAACGTGAACTCCCCACTATTCACAGAACTGGCATGAGATTGTACAGAAGATGCACATGTCTGGCATGACAAAATATCCTGACAAAACCCAAGAAACAATTAGAAACTGTGTGGAGGTTTTGGATTTCAAAACTAGTTTTGATTAGCAAGTATACTGTGTATTATGTAAGCGATTATACTCCCAGACACATCAACGTTGGGTGAGTCAAAATGAAAACAATCAAATAAACCTCATGAATGTTAACTTTCAAAGCGTGAAATAAAAGAGGCAGGGTTGGGATTTTAGATTTTCCTGTGAAGTAAAGTAAATGTTTTAAATAACAAACTTCTTTGTAAAGTGTGTGCTGTTTAGACTATTACTTTGCTTATTCTTCTATGATAAAAATAAAACAATCACATTTTCATTTATTTAACACTGACAATATTTTAGATGTTCAAAGAAGAAAAATAAGTAAGATTAAATAATTAAATTACAGATCATTCATATAATAATGGGTAATTTTTAATGTCACTTTTGGTGCCTGAATTTTATTATATATAAAAATAGACTTTCTTTTTAAATGACTGATTTTTTTTATGCTAGAGTAAAAGTCATGAAAGGCTAATGTGAATATGCAAAATTTCTTTTAGTCAATGGAATTAAACAGGGATACATTTTAAAACAAAAGTGTGGGAACTTAAGCAAATGATAAACTATCTGTATTCTTAAAGGTCACAGCTGAACGATAGCAGCAAATGTATAATTCCGTATTGTTACTAACCATTCATAACTGCAAATGCTCAGATTTATTTTTTCCAGAGAAATTTCATCCCTAGGGAAAGGTAGACTATATCTTCTCCTTTTATTAGAGAATATCCCAGTAATTACAAATTTTGAGTTTACCATTTTCTCAAGACCTATAGCATCATTATTTTTTGTAGAATGGAAAGTTGTTGGGGTTCATGTCAAACATCTTGATTTTTTGCTGTAGGAATCCTCTATAAATTATTTATCAAATATACAGAGATTTCTATATAACCATGAAATTAGAAATCTCTGTAGGAAAGGACATTTAGGATTTGTAACATTTTTATGTGTAAACTGATATGGCATAGCAAAGTGTTAGAAAAGTACTAGAGAGCATTTTAACTAATATTTAACCTAGTTATTATTGATACTAATAAGCCTATATTAGAAAACCATTTTTTTACACAAAATCTTTGGGTCTTTACATATTTTACATACAGAAACATGAATTTTTTCTACAATAAATTTATGCCAACTTTCTTTATGATTTTCCAAAGGAAAAATGTGTATTTTACTTTTGTTTTTAGGGGTGGGACGCCTGGGTGGCGCAGTGGGTTAAGCCTCTGCCTTCAGCTCAGATCATGATCCCAGGGTCCTGGGATCGAGCTCTGCATCTCTGCTCAGCAGGGAGCCTGCTTCTCCTTCTCACTCTGCCTGCCTCTCTGTCTACTTGTGATCTCTGTCTGTCAAATAAATAAATAAAATCTTAAAAAAAATGTTTTTAGGAGTAAAATCACTTTTGTTGCATTTATATGTAAGGTTAAAAACTTTAAGAAGTAATATTAACTTCCATTAAACTTTATATGAGCTTATCTCCAATTAAAAGGGAATTATTTTAGAGTGTATTTAGCATAAAAATAAGCCTGCCTGATAGCATCTATTTTCCAACTTCTCTTTTACATGTGACCCCTCAAGACTGGAAAAAGAGATATTAAAGGTTTTAGTGCACTTAACTTGCTAAATTTACTGAATTCCATTCATTAGAATTTTAAATGTAGGGGCGCCTGGGTGGCTCAGTGGGTTAAAGCCTCTGCCTTCTGCTCAGCTCATGATCCCAGAGTCTTGGGATCAAGAACCCCGCATCGGGCTCTCTGCTCAGTGAGGAGCCTGCTTTCCCCTTTCTCTCTGCCTGCCTCTCTGTCTACTTGTGATCTCTGTCAAATGGATAAATAAAATCTTTAAAAAAAAAAAAAAGGAATTTTAAGTGTTATTATGTGGATCATGAACATCAAGAGGCAAATATCCAAACTAAGTTTTCACTTTTTTTTTTTTTTTATTATTATTCCATCAGGTCTGTGGTCCTCTATGATCTGTTGCCCCAAATAGGGAAACCAAATATCATCTATTTTTTAGGTAATAATGTTGAACTTATGTTAGCTTATTATACTATTTCCCCCATTCCAGCTTAGGTAGTTTTTTCATCCCGTGGAGAAATCTAAAACCATCACATTTTTTTTAAAAAAACCATCACTTTTAACATCTTAGTAGATTTACCGTCAAAAGCTCTGCATTACCACTAAGAAATTTATGTCTATTGTCTAAGATTCTGAGACACCTTTGTTCTCTTATGTTGAGGTCTATGGGTTCTTCTTAGGGGAAATCAATGTATTTAAACACATGAACAAATTACATTTTTTAAATTTTAACCAAGGCTCTCAGTCTACTTGATGTATTGAAATGCTGAGAAGCTGGGAAGTCATACCCAAGAGAACATCAGCGAAATTTCTTCCCAAGTTTAATAAAAACAAACAAAAATAGCCAAATAATCTTGAAGCATTCTATAAGACTCTTTGAAAGAGATAGTGTAAGAATCCTGAGTCGAAGTCTTAGGATACTTTTTATGTTTGCCTAATTACAAAATAAAAATGATTAAAGATAGTTAACCCATTAAAATATGGCTTCAAGAGGATTTTATTCATGTATAGTTCTATGCAACATATTTCTCTTCCTAAAATAAGCTAGCTAGTATAGATGTCAATAGAGAGTAGCTAAATCATTGAAAGAACAACTCTAATTAAGAATGATAGGTTTTAGGAAGCCCCTTGAGAACAGGAAACCTCAGAATAATCTTGAACATATTATTATTTAACTGCCCATAAAGCCATTTCTTAAGGTCCAATAATCAGCATAGGAGAAACTTAAAAGTTCTTTTGAATCTCTTCAATACATGGAAATGTGACCATTATGAGCAACTTGACTAATATACATACATACTCAAGATCCCACTTAACATTTCTATTTGCTTATTTTCCTAAAAAGTCTGCCTTTTGCTCAATATTCAGGCTAAAGTCGAATATTCACATTACTAGAAACTTTATCCCAAAAGCAGAATCTAATCAGGTAGTTCCATTAAAAGATAATAGTCCTAGTTACATATAGAAATGGAATCTGGATGCTTATATATTCCATCATTCTAAGTAACCAGTCTGTTTTATGATAGCTTGATCTAGTCTTAGGCGGTGGTAGCCGTTTAAAAACGGTGGGAAGAAAAAACCCAAAACCAAACACAGAACTCAAATTCCCCAGTGGTTTATCTGACAAATATATATCCGGAGTGTCTTCATACACATTTTTCAATTACTGAAATTTTTAACGGAATGTGACATGATGGAGAAGAAAATGTAGATACTCAGGACTTCTAACCTTCTTCAATATGTGTTAATTACTAATATTATTATTATTACTATTATTATGATTATAAGAGATCTGCTCTTGAGTTAATACTCATTTCTTTGCAAGGAGACATATACATAGAGAGTAGCTAGAGGGACGTGCAAAGTTGAGGGATGGTGTATTAGTTTCCAAAGACATGGTTCTGGAAGCCAGAAGTCTGACATGGGTCTTAGACGGGGTTAAGACAAGGGTGTCAGCTGGGCTGGTTTCATCTGGGAGTTGTAGGACAGAATTCATTTCTTTGCCTTTTCTAACTTTGGGAAGCGACTTGCTTTCTTTGGCTTGTGACCCCTCCCTCATCTCTAATCACTCTTTCTCCCCGTGCTTTGGTCACATATTGTCCTGTTTCTCTTCTGTCAACAAATCTGCCCCCACCTGCCTCTTTTGATTAATTTCAGGCCCATTGAGATAATCAATATTAATTTCCCCAAGATCCTTAATTTACTCACATATGCAAAGTCTTTTTGGTCACCTAAGGTGATATTCATAGGATCCAGAGATTAGGACCAGGTTATCTTCGGAGCTCATTATTCAGCCTACCACACAAGGTTTCACTTTTTACCTTTCAAGAAGAGAGAACTTGAACGTGGTTTATTTGTGTTGATGACAAGCAGCTGGTAGAGGAGAAATGTTGAAGATATGAGAAAATCAGGAAATAATCGCCAGAGCTAGTCCTTGCAATAGGCAGATGAAAGTGGGATCTAGAGAACAAGCGGAGAGATTATCATTACTGGAAAGGTTAGGGCATCATTTTACAGTGAGGAGGAAGAAAGGATGCTGGGTAGAGATGTGGCTGAATTTGTAGTAGGTGTGGTGGTAGGAAACAGAGGGGATTCCTACCTGAGAGCTTCTCCTTTGGCTGTTACACTGGAGGCAGGTCTTTTCCTAAGAATGGAGAGGTGGTAATGAGGTAGGATCTTTTAATGAAAAATGCAAATGAGGGGGCGCCTGGGTGGCTCCGGTTGGTTAAGCATCTGCCTTGGGCTTGGGTCATGATCTCAGGGTCCTGGGATTGAGCCCCCCATCGGGCTTTCTAAAGCTCAGTGGGGAGCCTGCTTTCCTCTCTCTCTCTCTCTGCCTGCTGCTGTGCCTACTTTTGATCTCTCTCTCTCTCAGTCAAATAAATACATAAAATCTTAAAAAAAAGAAAAATGCAAATAAGGAAAAATGATTATATGGATAATGGGAAAAAGAATTAACCTAGGAAACACAGAGGCGTATTGGTCAGGATAGAGGCCTGATTTCTGTTGAAGACCGTGACTATTCAGGGTTTCTGAAGTTTTGTTTTTTTTTGTTTTGAATATTGTAGAATATTTGCACGGATGGATTGATCCAAGATTTCTAGGCAGAAACAATGGAAGACTGGAGGAATAAGGGAGTTGAAGTTTTTTTGTTTTTTGTTTTTGTTTTAATATTTTATTCATTTGACAGAGAGAAATCACAACTAGGCAGACAGGCAGGCAGAGAGAGAGAGGAGCAAGCAGGCTCCCCGCAGAGCAGAGAGCCCGATGTGGGGCTGGATCCCCGGACCCTGGGATCATGACCTGAGCCGAAGGCAGAGGCTTTAACCCACTGAGCCACCCAGGTGCCCCAGGGAGTTGAAGTTTTTGACATGATATGTATCCAATTCTAAGCTGGTGGGGGAAAAATTACAAAATTTAGTGGAAGTAACTGAGTAAGAGATGGAAGGATAGGGGATTGAGGGCAGAGAGCAGAAGGCTTATATTTAGATTGTAAGAGTTACCGGAGTTGCAGATGAGTATGGTGAGGGAGCGCACATCTGAGGGGCATCGGCGATGAAGTGTACTAGAGATGAGGAGTACCGGGAGATGAGGGAGTATTGGATTGTTTATTCTTTGCATAGGTATTTAAATCATTTAGGAAGATGGAAAGTCTTGCATCTTGAAGATAGTCCATAAAAGTGAGTGATTACAACATTGGCTTATGGAGAAGTAATTCCTTGATAAAGAGCCAAGAGTCACTTTGCAACTAAGGTGAACAGGCAAGGGGTAAGGTTGATGGACAGATTGTGATTATAGGGAATTTTTGTTATGAAGCACAGTTATAAAGGACATGGTCCAAGAGTCAGGAGGGAAGACTACTGTGAAAAATTGGATTATAGAAGAGGGATCAGAGAGAATTTTTATGGAATAATATATTGAGGGAAGAGAGATCACATACAACTTCATACCATGCAGCAAGCATCAGTTACGGTACTTTTGGCTAAAAATAACAGCAAATCCCCCCTAACAGTGGTCATAACAATATGAATATTTCTTATCCCATAAAAATAGACATCCAGAGTTTCTTCAGTTTCAGCAGCTCGATAATGATAGGATTCACGTTCTTTCCATCTTCCTGCACAGGAATCCTTTTTTTTTTCCTTCTTATTATTTTTTTTATTTGTTTATTTACAGCATAACAGTGTTCATTGTTTTGGCATCACACCCAGTGCTCCATGCAGTACGTGCCCTCCCTATTACCCACCACCTGGTTCCTCAACCTCCCCCCCCCCACCCCCGCCCCTTCAAAACCCTCTGGTTGTTTTTCAGAGTCCTTTTTATCTTGGCTTTTCTTTTTTTCAAGCTTGTCCGTTAGGATCATAAGATTAAAGGGAACAAACATTAAATTTTGAAAACACAACACCCAGTGGAAGGTAAAGGAAATTCCCCCCGCCCCCAGGCGCAAGTAAAGCCCTCACAGAAACTACATTGCTGGCATCACCCAAAATACAGTTGGCCAAAATTACATTATCTGCCCATGACTAAAATCATGATTTGGCAAGGTTAGAGAGACCACCATGATTAGCTGGGAACAAGCCAGACATCCAGAGATGTCTGCACACACAGACGTGTGGCCTCCTCTAAATGAGAAAGAAGAGGATGGATTTATTTGGGCTGTGCATATGATGTCCGTCACTGGTAATGGCCCAGGATGAGAAAACCTGAAGCATGGAAATTTGCATCAATTTGTGTCTGTTGGTAACTGTGTGACCTTGAGCAATTATATTCTCCTCACCTGTAGAATTTTATCTTAACTTATACAAAGTGCCTAGTCCACAAAAAGTACTAGATACCAGCTGCTGCCGCTTCCTTTTTTTTTTTTTTTTTTTTTTTTTTTAATGCTTGACATAAGTATTTTGAGGCAAGGTAAAAAAAAAAAAAATCTCACTTTTCTTTTAGTTTTCTGTCCCATGTCTGACTATAAAATTTTTCTGTCCCATGTCTGACTATAATGATAAATGGAAGAGGAGATTATGGGAATAAGAAGTGAAGACTGGGTATGGGTCTCTCCAAGTCCCAAGACCTTAATTTTTATTAACACTCTTTTCGAATAGTCTCAATATTCTGTATGAAAGTCAAAGAACTTTAGAGATTTACCACATAAGGATTTCATTTTCCTTCCAAATCTAGCTAAGCACGTAAAATAATGTAACAGAAATTGATCACAGGAACATATAATTTTGGCTGTAAAATGTGCCCCAGTAGTTATTTAATCTAAACCATTTATTTTCAGACAGAGACACTACGGATGTTTGTGATACACTTGAAGTCATGAGGATGAAGGTTGGAACTTCCAGTCAAGGATTCCTTTTCATTCCACCATACCTCTCTGAAAAGCTCACTTTTTTGCCATTAAAAATGCAATATTTTATTGAAAAAGTTGCATTTGTTTAATACTAAAAAAGTATCTGTATATCTAATAAATTACATTATATGTCACCTCGTGTATACAATTGAGCCTTGAGCAGTGTGGCAGTTTCGGAGTGCTGATCCCCTGCACAGTCAAAAATGCACATGTAATTTTTGACTTCTCTCAAACTTAACTACTATTAGCCTGCTATTGGCTGGTAGCCCCACTGATAACATAGTCGATTAATACATATTTTGCATGTTACATGTGTTATTTTATACTGTATTCTTACAAGTAAATGAGAAAAAAGAAAATGTTATTATGGAAATCACAAATGAAAATATATTTACAGTACTATACTGTTTTTATATATAAAAAATTTGGGTATAACTGGACCTATGCAGTTTAAACCTGTATTGTTCAAGAGTCAACTGTACTACATATATGCATATGTAGTGTGTGTATTATATATGTATTTATATACTATTACTTGAGAACTTGAGCAAGTTACTTGGCCTCTGTTTCCTCAGTGGACTCATTGCAGATGTAAGATACTAATAATCCTTGCAGAATTCTTGAGAGGTGACTATTGCTAAAAATGTATCTTATTTCAGATATACTCTGGAATAAGTTAGCTTTTGTAAGGTTACTGTGTTAACAGAATCGGCGTATTCTGAGTTTCTCACAACTGATTTGTAAACTCATTTCTGGAAAACAGTACTGAGAAGGGAATTGCTACTAATTAAATATAAAACAAACTTCAGAATACACTACAAGCAAATTATTTGGATTAGTAACTAATAATTAGTTAGAAATTATGTCTTAAACTATACCTGTCACTGGTGATAATTGATTTTTTGCTCTAATGTGTCATGCTTTATGTTGGACAAAATTGATGACATCACTGGTCAGACTGTGAACTTCTCCCCTCTCTCTTTTCCTGCAAACTGTGCGAATCACTTCCTTTCGACCTACTAACATGTTTTCTTTCTTTCTTTCTTTCTTTTTTTTTTTAAAGATTTTATTTATTTATTTGACAGAGAGAGAGAGATCACAAGTAGGCAGAGAGGCAGGCAGAGAGAGAGGGGGAAGCAGACTCCCCGCTGAGCAGAGAGCCCGATGCAGGGCTCCATCCCAGGACCCTGAGATCATGACCTGAGCCGAAGGCAGAGGCTTTAACCCACTAAGTCACCCAGGTGTCTTTAACATGTTCGGCATTGAAAGGAATTATTATTTTTTTGCTGTATCTATCTTCAAACACAGCTTTGCTGCTTTATAATTCCCCTTTAAACAACAGAGGTAAATAATACTTAATGGACGTATGAAACTACTTAATAAGAGATTAAGAAATTTGAGTTAAATTCACTAAGATTTTGGAGAAATCTGAAAGCACATTAAGCAACCAAAGGACGTGAAAGGATTTCATCAGTTTATATTCCTAAAAGGATGTAGAATTAAGAAAAAATTACATTAAAATAGTCCAGCTACTGAACATAAATTTTCTCTTAGAACAAGTGTGTTTTCCCTATTAAACTCCCTTTTAAACGTACCCAGGATTTTGTAGGATCCCTTTCCCTTTTTATCTTCCTTCTCTCTATAAAAATGCTAAGGTTTCTCCAATCTTCAGTCCTTCTAAGTCTTATTGTTTGTTCCAGCTACTTCCTCTTCTTTTTCACGTCCGGACTCTCTGACAGAACGATGGGGAGAGCTTTGCTTCTGTTTCTCCAACAGCCTTTCTTTCCCAGACTCCTCAGGATTGCTGCTGGAAGTTGCTTCCTCTAGGCTTCTGGACCTCCTGAGTGTTAAGTAGAATGGTTTCCTCTGGGTTCCATATCTCCCTGTCCTGTGGGTACCACTGAGGCCCTACCCTGCTCCCCCTCTGTCTGAACACTTGTTAGGTGGTTGATGCTCTGCCCCCTAACTCTCCTCATCCTTTTGCTGTCTCTCTGATACTCTACCCCCTCTTTCTCCTATTCCCCCTCACCCTCTCGTCTCTTAAACATGGTTGTCTTCATCCTTTTCAAGTCTACACTAACTTCTCTTGAAGCACTCTTTATGGCATACCTCATTCGTTCAGGACTTAAACTTTGACCTTGGAAAGTGATTCCGACTAACAGATGATCTCTGTCTTCTCTCAAAGGTCCACTTTCCCAGTCACTTGCCTAGCATTTCTGCTTGATTAGCCTGCCACCCACTTAACCTTCACACGTCTGGAACCAAGCAGCTTTCCCCCTTACAAAACTCCTTAGCCTCTTGATTTCCCTGTTATCTTTCAATGCCTCCGAAATTCTCACTTTACAAAGGCTTGAAACCTAACAACCATCGTTTTGCTCTGTCTGCCTTCTCAAGCCTCATATCCCTTCAGTCTTGGTGCTTCTGTGAATTATGTCTTCACAATATCGCTTGCATTTCATCCTTTTCAATTGCAAGCTATTTTACTCTAGGTCCTTGTTCGATAATATTTGTCTTACGGCAGCAACCCTTCAGTTCCTATCCTCCATCTCATCGTTCACTCCAATTCTTATCCCCTCCATCCCTCTAAAGGCAAATTCATCTTTCTAAAGTACCACTCTGATTATGCCATCATAAACAAAATTCGAGATGATTCCTTTGTTACAAAAAAAAAAATCTCTTTAGTCCGTCATTAAAGACTCTTGCCTACGTAAAAGCAGCTTATCTTCCTATTCTTATCTATCTTCTTGAAAGGACCTTTGGCTCCAGCTAATTGGATCAGTCACCACTTTCCTGAAATGCTGATGCTCTTGTTGGCACCCTTCCCAGAAGGCCCTTTACACTGTGCACAACGAGCTCAGCCTGTAATCCGGAGCTCAGTGCGCCCTTCCTCTGCAAAGCCTTCCTTGACCACCTGGCATGAAGTAATCTTTGCTTCCATAAACTTTGATGGCGTTTATTAACTATCATTCATTTTGTAGAGATGTGCACTAACCTGATAACCTGTTTCATTACCTTGAAGTGTTTCTAGAAATGTATTTTCAAGCACTGAATCTGTTTTCAGTTTAGTTGTAGATGCACATAGTTCTATTAATTAGAATAAAAGATCTCAAAGACCAGGACCATGTTCATTCATTAAACTTGAACTGTTTTATAGGAAGTCAAGAGGTATGGAGCTGAATCAAACACGATCCTGTCTATAAATTATGTCGCTCTGGGGAGACAGACTGGTAAATAAATAATTGCTGACAGTTGTCTGAAGTGTTGTAACTGAAGTATGTGTGGATTCAGTTAGGACAAAAGGGAGAGATGACCAGCACTCTGGGAAGTGTTTAGGAAAGATCACTATGCTAGGTGAGTCTGGAAAGGGTAGTACTTCATATGATTCCTTCTTTTGTATCATGTTCTGTCTTTGCAAAGTGCTTTGAGCATTCCAAAGGAAAGGAAGGCTCTAAGTGGGTGAGAAAAAAATACCACAAGAATGCAGACCCCCTGATCTGTACATTTTCCAGTCAGATAAGATCCAGAAATTCCACTACTGGGTATTTGCCCAGAGAAAACAAAAACAATAATTCAAAAAGGCATATATATCCCTCTGTTTATTGCAGCAAATAGCCAAATTATGGAAGCAACCCAAGTGTCCATCCATGGATGGATAAAGAAGATGAAGTATATATGCACGATGGAATATTATTCAGTAAAACACAAAATGAATTCATGCCATTTGCAGCGGCATGGAGAGAGGGTAAAATGCTGATTGAAATAAGTCAGAGAAAGACAAATACCATATGTTTTACTCATTTGTGGAGTTAAGAATCAAAACAAATAAAGAAAGAAGCAAGAGACCAAAAAAACAGACTCAAATACAGAGAAGAAGCAGGTGGTTGCCATGGGGGAGGGCAGTGGGGGGAGTGGGTGAGATAGATAGAAGGGGATTAAGAGTACTCTTGTGGCGATGGGCATTGAGTCATGTATAGAATTATTGAGTCAGGGACACTTGGGTGGCTCAGTCAGTTAAGCATCTGCCTTCCGCTCAGGTCACCATCGGAGGGGTCAAGTCCTGCATCAGGCTCCCTGCTCAGCGGAGAGCCTGCTTCTCCCTCTGCCTGCTGTTTCCCCTGCTTGTGCTCTTTCTTTCTCTCTCTGACAAATAAATAAAAAAGTCTTTAAAAAAAAATTGTTGAGTCATATTGTGTACCTTAAACTAATATAACATTATATGTTAATTATACCTTAGTAAGAAATATGAAATAAGATAGATTACGTAAAAGTTCAAGTAATTTTTTAATTAAAAGATTTTATTTATTTATTTGACACACAGAGAGAGAGATCACAAGTAGGTAGAGAGGCAGGCAGAGAGATGGATGTGGGGCTTGATCCCAGGACCTTGAGATCATGACCTGAGCCGAAGGCAGAGGCTTAACCCACTGAGCCACTCAGGCACCCAAAAGTTTGAGAAATTTTTAATAACAAAGTAGGCTGTCCAGTTTGACTGAAGCAGTGGTGTTTTATTGGTGATTATAAAAATTAAAGTAACATAATTTAATGTAAATAATATAGATTTAATTCGCAGTATTTGTCCATTCCTATGTAAGGTGCCTTTCATTCATGCTTGTCCTTCTATAGGCAACTGTTAACATAAAAGCCTTAGGTATATTGTTTGAATTTTAGGTTGGGGGAAAACATTACTTCACTTTGGGTTTCTAGATTCATAAATTACAAACTCTACTTGATGGCTTCATCTTCATGTAGTGATTGTGAAACAATCTTAAGGTGACTGCTTGTTTCTTTATTACCTTTGGATACAGAAAGTTCTCTTCAACAGTTTTCAAGAAAGGGGGATATAGGATGATAAGAAGAAGTGTTGTTTAAGGTAGGAGATATAAGCTTCCAGTTATGGAATGAATGTGTCACGGAGATGAAAGGAATAGCATAAGGAATATAGTCAATGGCATTGTAGTATTTTGTGTGGTGACAGATGGTAACCACACTTGTGGGGAACATAGCGTAACGAATAGGGTTGTTGAATCATTATGTTGTACACCTGAAACTGATGTAGTTGTGTGTCAACTAAACTTCAATAAAAAACAAAAAAACTAAAATAAATAAATAAAGGTGGGAGTAAGTAGCTAGTATACCTTGTCATGGTTGGACAAATTAATAATTCTGGCCGCACCAATTTCTGTTTTCTCATATATGATAAATCTAAAGACAAAGCAACAAGAAAATGATAAATATTTTTATTATGAGTCACCTAAATAGAGTCCCCAAAATAATTTTATTGAATAAGGAAAACTTTTTTTTTTTGAATAAGGAAAACTTTAGTTTTGTAGCAAAATCTATGTAAAGCCTAAAGCAGGCGGAACAAATCTGTTTGAATTTTGTTTGTATAGTATGTAAATAAACTGCAAAATTAATTGTTTTTCTTATTTTAAAATCAATGTCATTTTTTAGATAAGAAATGGGAAAGAGAATATTGATTCTTAGACGGAAAGATAAATGATTGACCCTGAAGCACTGTTCATCTTGCATGTGATGGGTTAGCTACATCACATGCGTATTGCAAATGACTCTCCTGATGGTAGGCCTTACAAGATCTTGGCAGTTCATTTATTCCCTCCTTTATTGGCTCTCAGTTTTCATCACTTGCTGCAAGAACTACAAGATATATACTAATACTACATTTCTCTATTAAAAAAACAATCAAACCGTAGCCCGTTTAGGTTTTAAGTAGCCTACGGCATTTGCATGAAGAGTCAACATGCTTTTTACGATTTAGGTTAATTCATGAACTCAAGACAGTGTTTTCCAAAAGTCCTGTATGTTCTATTTGAGTCGAAACTGACAAAAACATCTAGAACAAAATTGCAGTTCTGTCTGGGGGTTTGGACACTCAAGCTTGGCGCTGGTACAGTTGAGAAGACAAGTAAGTCCCATCACTATAGACTGCGTCACTCTGGTGATAATAGAGATGGAAGGCAAAAGATTGTTTACGAAATTTTCGAATATGCATTTATATTTGAATTTTGATTTGAATACTTACAACCAGCAAATATTATTTCTGAGAACGTAACAGAATACAGACTTCTAAAAACGGGACTGAGGCAGAGTGTAACAGAAGCAAGAAGGCTTCAGGGTTGGACAGACATGAGTTTTGTGTTTCCGTACAGCTTTGTACCAGCACAGTGACACTTCCCAGGTTCTTTTTAATTTCCCTCACCTCTAAGTGATACTAGTAGTTAATTCTCAAAATTTAGGAATATATGTAAGTGTCTGGCAATTATACTTCAATTAAAAATTTTTTAAAAAAGAATATACTTAAGAAATATTTCTGTTGGCAATCCTTTTACTTAGATAAATATTATCAATGATGAACTATTACATTTGGAATCCTCCTTTGTATTGAGATTTTGATCCAGGATCTTCAATTGTGAAATTGTTATCCAGTTGACTATGTGACATTTTCATACTAGAGTGTTGTCTTTCTGATTCTTACCTGGACCCGTATTAGCCTCAGGAATTGCCTCCTGTGGGAAAAGAGAAAGGCACATCCCTAATTATTTTAATCAGGTATAAAGACTGAAAACTGAAACTGCATGAATGGATAAAACTTTAGGAGCACAATAAGTGAATATAGAAAGAGCATTTTTTAATACTGTTGACCCTACTGGCTTGATATTTTGTATACCTAGTTATATTGTCATTCTTTTTTACTGAAAAAAAGCAAGAGTGACATGAGGGTAAACAGAGAAATGATTCTTCTGTGAAAAATGTTCCACCTGTCTCTATCCTTCTTTTTCAAGGGTGTTACCAAAAGGGGGGAAAAAATCCCACAAATTTTCTAGATTGCAGTGTGTGTTTCTCTTCTGTTGTGTAATTGCAGCGGTTGAGCATAATTTTTCCTGGATGCTGAGAGTGGTAAGCAGGGCAGTTTCACAAACACTTGAATGGTCCCCGTCAGGGAAGCGAAGGCAATGAATCAGGGGGCTCGGGTAGTTCCAACACTGGCAGAAGTTCATTCAGGCTTGGCCTTGTGCTAACATTTATTAATTTTGTGTCCTTTGGCAAGTTACAATTCTCCAACTGTGTCTCTTCACCTGTGAAGTGAATGGATGATGATCTTTGTTCTACCTTGCTGGGTTGTTGTGAAGATTAAATGTAATCACAGATGATTAACTATAAAGAAGACTCTTGAGTTATGGGCAGGTGTTTGAGGTCTCTTCTGTTCCGGCCTCTTTCACATGGATCTGATTTTGGGGGTGCGGTAGGGTAGAGAGTTCACTATGCCCAGTGACAAAGGAGATACAGAGGGAAAAGTATGTTTAGCAACATCCTGAATGTCCATTTATTTTTGAATTTTGCTTATAATGTTTATAATAAGCAAATGTTATTTCTGGGAATGGAAGGTCATATGGAATCCCAGAAGGGGGGCTGAGGTAGAGGGAGTGGAAGAGAGGCCAGAGGTATTTGGGGTATGAGAGACATGGGTTTGTATACCACGCTAGCTTTTACAAGCTCCATGACCTGCCTACGTTTGTTCGATTTCTGCCATGTCTAATGATATTGATAGTTCCTGAACTCAGGAATATCGTGGAGAGAATTTCCATTTCCGACTTACTCTGTTTTGCTCTCTATCCACCTTGGCTCATTCCCACCCACATGATTGTGGTAGGACATTTGCGACATTTGCAGTGTGGTTGCACACAGCAGTAATTAAGACCAAAAAGATAACCATGAAAAGATGAGTTTCCTAGTTGTATCTCACACATCACACAGTGAGGCTCCCTGTCTAGGTAGCTTCAGCCTTTAGAATTCATGGGACTCCATCCTCTTCTAGCTCATTACGCTCACAGCAGAGCGGTGAGATCATACACTGATACCTTGTTGGAGGTAACATTGATTGCCAGGAGCAAGACAGAAAACCCAAGGGCTGGAGACATCCTGGTGGAATACTAGTGAGACTTCTACTGAATTTTTCACGTTTTAGATCCCATAGCAAAAGATGATTTATGGGAACTTTAACCAGTCTTAAACTATAGATGTAAATTAGCATTTATGCCTTCAGAATTTACTTTAAGATTTGGAGATTTGGTATAGGAACTTGTGAGGCCCCTCTCCTGCCACCGCCCCCCCCCCCCAACACACATGTGCACACATGAGCGATAGTTTACCTTGGATAGAAAGAAACCAATTTCTATAGAGTTGGCCTTCTCAGTTAAATAATTTTCCCAAGTGAAATTTGAAAGCTTGTCTTGAGTCCTTTGAAACCTGGAAAAAGGGAAGTGTAGTTCATAGCAAATATGCCATTTAATCTGAAGGTGATGTCATTCTTCTTTATAAATCCTCCTTTAAAAAAAAAAAAAAAAAAGTAGGCTCCAGGGTGCCTCGGTGGCTCACTCAGTTAAGTATCTGCCTTCAGCTCAGGTCATGATCTCAGAGCCCTGGAATCAAGCCCCACATCAAGTTCCTTGCTCGATGGGGAGTTTGCTTCTCATTCTGCCCTCTGGCCCTCCCCCTGTTCACTCTTTCTCTCACTTTCTATCTTAAAAATAAATAAATAAATAAAATCTTTTTAAAAATATAAAGTAGACTCCACGAGGAGCCCAACACAGTCTTGAATTAGTAGCCCTGAGATCAAGACCTGAGCTGAGATCAAGAGTTCGGTGTTTAACCAACTGAGCCACCCAAGTGCCCCCACTCCACACAATATATTTTTCTAATTGGCGCTTTGAGTTTCACCATGTGACTGGTTTGGTAGAGAAAAAGAGAGTACTGTGCTTTTAAAAATGCTTGTTTTGGGCACCTGGGTGGCTCAGTGGGTTAAAGCCTCTGCCTTCAGCCCAGGTCATGGTCCCAGGATCCTGGTGATCGAGCCCCGCATCAGGCTCTCTGCTCAGCAGGGAGCCTGCTTCCCCTCCTCTCTCTCTGGCTGCCTCTCTGCCTACCTATGATCTCTGTCTGTCAAATAAATAAATAAAATCTTTATTAAAAAAAATGCTTGCTTTATTCCACCCAAATGAAAATAAAAAAAGAAAAAAATTTCCTCCCAGAGGTTTGATACTTTTCAACAAAGGTTTCATAACCATCAGTTATTTCTTAATTGAGGGTTATTTTTTCTAAAGCTAGCAAAGCATGTCCTTTGTTTTCCTGGGAGATCGTTTTTATACTATTTACTAATTTCTACTTTAATATTATTGACGGGTATTAGCAAACTTAGATTTCAGTAACAAAATCCATGTAGAGGGGTATAAGCTGTTTTATTTTTATTTATGAGGATGACCTGTTAACTTACTTTCTAGTCTTAATGGAAGCCATAATTTCCTTTCTGCTCTCCTTCCTGGCTGAAAATCATAATTAGTTATAACTCTAAGTATTGCAGAGTGACAGTGATTTTGAGAACACATGCATCATTCCAATCGCATAAATAATGGAACTGCTCAATTTTATTGCACAAATTTAAAAGTTTAAAAAATGGAACATTAGACAGAAATAAATTATGTGTTTAATAGGTATTAAATCACTTTAATGGTTGAGAGAATTACATCTATGATCTAGACTGAAAGTGAACTTCAGAGTTTTGCTATTATCCCTAGCTAACAAAATGCAATTTAAAACACACACAGACACACGTGCGCGTGCGCGCGCACACACACACGCAGACCCCTAATATTGTGGTTGGTTGAACATGGCAATCATTCCAGAAGCATTTCTTAAATGAATGAAGAAATGAATGCATGAATGAATGAATGTGAAAATTCTCTTAAATTTCTGGAAAAATTCAAGAAATTAGGACATTATTTCTGTTTACATATTCATTTCTAGAAATTTGCAAAGGTTTGGTGAGCTAGTTTGGGCAGAGGAAGGTCATAAAATGTTTTAAATAGTTATAAAAGAAGATTCAAATTACTTTTTGTGTTTAAAGTTATATTTCATGTGAATTCTACATTGTGTAGAAATTCCACCAGCCTGCTAGCCCATGCTTTCCCACAATACCCAAATTTGACTCTAGGTCTAGTACCTCGACAAGGAAGAACAGTGGAGGAGAAGGAACAGAAGTCATAGAGTCGCACTGGTCTTGAGACTGTAATTTAGCTGTGCAATATTGAGCTCGATGCTTCTTTCATGCTCAGTATTCTGTGTTTAACTATGCCTGATTGGCGAAGAGACTGACAGTTAATAGCCTCTTAGTGGTTGTGATAATGGTTATTACTGTTATTCTTAAGGAGTGTCTTTTAATGATTCTTTTTAGGGCACAAATTTAGTAATATCTAAGGGGGATTATAGATATTTTCTATTGTTATGCATTCATTTGAATTATTTTTATTTCAAAGTATAATAGTTCTTGCCATAAGATTTTTATATGTATATATACTCCAGATTAATATGATATTTTACAAAACTTTTATTTCTTGACAAATTTTCTATGGCTTCCAATCAGAATGAGTGCAGTATTATAGATTAGACCAAAGATTTCTTGAAGGACTGGTGAAATTTAATATCTGTGTTTATCGTATATTAGAATTATGAGAAAGTCATAATGTCAAGTTTTTCCTTGCTTGTTGAAATATAAAATATGAGTTTAATGAAAAATATATTACTGTTCTTCTTTCATGATTTGACGTTGTTATGGATGGAGTGTCAGAGCCCCCCTGCCTCCTGCCAAATTCATATATTGAAACTCTAACCCCCAATGTAATGGTTTTTGGAGATGGGCCTTTGGGGGGGTATTTAAGCTTAGATAAGGTCATGAGAGTGTGTTCCCCCAGGATATGACTAGTGTCTTTATAAGAAGAGGAAGAGAGACCTAAGCTCTCTCTCTCTCTATCTCACACTCTCTCTGTCTCTCCACCATGTGAGTACACAGAGAGAAGGCAGTTGCTGGCAAGCCAGGAAGAAAGATCTCACCAGGACTCAAACCTGTTGGTACCTTCATCTTCGACTCCCAGCTTCCAGAACTGTGAAAAATAGATATCTCTTATTTAAGTCATTGAGTCTATAGCATTTGGTTATGTCAGTTTGAGCAGACTGATACAAACATAAAAGCATATATTGGTGTAAAAAATGTAAATAGGTTAAGATTTTGAGGCAAATTTACTTCGTTTCATATTTTTTTTTTTTTTTTTTTTTTTTTTTTTTTTTTAAGATTTTATTTATTTATTTGACAGAGAGAGAGAGATCACAAGTAGGTAGAGAGGCAGGCAGAGAGAGGAGGAAGCAGGCTCCCCGCGGAGCAGAGAGCCCGATGCGGGGCTCGATCCCAGGACCCTGAGATCATGACCTGAGCCGAAGGCAGCGGCTTAATCCACTGAGCCACCCAGGCGCCCCTCGTTTCATATTTTTAATTAACCTATTCAACAATGTTAAAATGTTTATAGCTTAAATAATATATGTAGTCTGTTTCTTTGGTTTTCTTTCTATACACATACATATGTATCATTATTTGTCCTTATATATCTCAGAATGTACATGTATCATTACATATATTACATACATCTGTATGTGAATCAGCATATATGTATAATCTCCTATGTAAATGATCAGATAAATAGCTGAGATTTGACAAATAAATATAGCTGAGGTGTTATAGTTATAATAAAGGTTACTGTAATAGTCTGTTTATTTTTAGGCCACCTTTCCTTTGGAAGCAATGCTGTCTGTGTCTATAGGGTGGGGAGGGGACCACTAGGTCCTAAGTCAACAACTCTGGTGTGATCTTGGCTGCCTGTCATTTCTTGGTTCATGACTGTCTGTAGCTTTGGTTCACCAGAATTTTCTGTGAGCTAAGTAATTCCATCCAATAAATTATCCATTTCTGCTTCAGTTGCTATTATCTGCAACTAAGAATGCTATTTGGGAAGATAACAATGTCTTGTTCTTTCTCCATTTATTTTCCTGAAATTGTACTTTCAATTTTTGTTTTAAACAAAGGTTAACTTTAGAAATTTTCTCTGCAACACTCTGAGGTAGAACTTCTTTTTATGTGAAGATATAGTATCTACTCTCTTTTTTTCCTTTATATTTACTTCTTCATATCTATTCCAAAGAACAGAAAACAAAGAGTAGACACAAACTCAGATGTTAAATTCAAGGATGTCTTTTACTATGTGCTAAAAATAATAAAAAGGCTGTTTACAAAATAATCACACTTCACAAGGGTTGGAGTTCACTGTGTGTGGTAGATTGAACAACATAACTGTAATATTTTTCAGCTTTTCCTATAAAGAAGTAGAGTCTGTTTCCCTACCCTTTGAATCCCGGCTGACTTTGTGCTAGCTTTAACCAACATGATAGGGTAAACATAGCATTGTGTCAATTCTCAGTCTTGGCCTCAAGAAACTTTGCCATTTCTCCTCGTGCCCTCCCTCCCAGAACAGCATCCTGGAACCACCATGTTGGGAATCGAGGGTGTCCTAGTAAAGGTTGAGAGGCCACATGGGGGAAAAATCAAAGGGGCCAGGCATGGACCTTCGAGCCCATCTGACCTCACAGCCAAGTGCAGTACGCGTGAGCCCAGGTAAACAGGAACCACCCTGCAGCTCACATAATTATGAGAAATAAGAAATTTCAGTTGTTTGTAGTGGCCAGATTTGGGGCTGGCTTGTTATGAAGCAAGAGTGAACTGAAAAGCTTTGTCAAGTCATGACACTCCAACTAGAATAAAATCTTATTTCTACAATAACGGGGTAGTCATTTCACAGTATATATTAAATCACCCTATACCTCTTAAAAATTATGTTATATAGCCTAAATATATATGGCTTTTATTTATCAACCATACTTCAATAAAGCAGGAATAAAAATAAAATAAAACAGTGGAGAAAATGAATGACCCTAGATGATCACATTCATCACTTATTTTCAAGTTGGTAACATCTCATGTATTCTAGTCCTTATAAAATGATTCCTAAACTTACTGGAATTTTGATACCTGCACATTTCCACTGGGATATTCTGACACAGGTCTGCTTTCTTCATCCACTCACTCTTAATAATGCCATATGACGTATATTGAAATGTATTAAAAACCAAATAATAAATTCATTCTTAAATAATTTATAACTTTTTAAATTAAATACTTGGGAATATCTCTGGAGCTAAAAGGAGGCAAAGGGCTATTTTCCAACCTAATTTCAAACTGAACAAATTTTGCATGAAAAGAACTAGACCAAAAAAAAAAAAAAAAGAAAAAGATGAGAACTAGACCTTTGAATTTAGAACAGAGGCACCTAGTTTTTAGTGTGGCATTTGGGGAGACTTTTTGTGTTAAAGAGAAGATCTAAGCCTAAGAAAGCATAAATGTCTAGAATCCATTATCCATATACAAAGGAATAGCTATTAGTTCCCAGTGTCAAGTCTCATTTAGCATAAACATACAGGTTAAATTATTTATTATAAACTTACATTGAAATGTGGGAGGTAAGATCTTTGAGCTGAAAAATACGTTACAACCATAGCATCACAGGATTGTCCTCGAGTGTACTGAACAGTAACATCAGGGCGAATTTTGCAGAGCTGTTTAGTTGCCTTACAGCAGAATTTCACTGGGTTGGCAACTGATGGCATTAGATCCCCAGTCAGGCCTGGACTCTTTTCACCAAAGGGATGAAAATAAAACCTTTGCCACTATTTTAGCATTGACAGAGGGGAGACTGATGACAGCAAGAGGCAAAGATGCGAGAGAAGGAAAGATGCGGAGGCCGTAGAGAGTGCAGGGCTGGGCGCGACAGCAAGCGTCCCAAGGGCCAGGACCACAAGCAATCATCAGCCTGAACTTGCCATGAGAAGATAAACCTTCAGAGAACTTAATTGTCAGACATTGTGAGCGAGTAATCACATATACAGATCCTGTGTATAATCTTCAAAGGTTAATAAAGGCCCTGGCAGGAGGACCCAGCTCTCCTGGTACCGGATCCCTGGGTCTGGAAATGCAGAACCCTCAGAAAATGATTAGTAGGACAGTGTGGGAAGGGGAGTCGGGCTCACACTTCTAGGAAGACTATTCCACTCTTCATGGTGTAAAGGTTCGCCCTAGAGCCATTGTCAGGAGACGCTGAATGTTCATCGATGGCCCTCACTGGATAGCTTTCATAGTTTTGGGGGCAGACGCAGAATGCTTAAGATAAAAAGATGAGAATTTTACTTTAAAGGAAATGGCCTGCATTTTCTTCTGTTTTCTTTTTAAAGAAGGTTATAGATACTTTGCAAGTACATCCGTCTCTTATTACTACTGTAACAAATGATCACGGACTTATTGCTTGGAACAATGCAGATTTATTTTCTTACAGTTTGAGAGGTCAAAACCCTAAAATGGATTTCACTTGGCTAAAACACATTTGTCAGTAGAGCTGTCTGCTTCTGAAGGCTGTAGAGAGTTGGTTTCTGTACTTTTTCCAGCTTCCAAAGGCTACCTGTATTCCTAGGTCCCCCTTCCATCTTCAAAAGCCAGAACTGGAGCATCTTCAATTCCCCCCAACCTCTGTTCTTATCCTTCCGTCCCTCTGTCTTTTCCCTCTGACTCTGATCCTCCTGCATCCCTCTAACAAGGACCCTGTGATTACATTATGGTCAGGCGGATAACCTAAAATAATGCTCCCCAAATCAATACCGTTAACTTAGTGACATTGGCAAAGTTCTTTTTTGCCAAGTAAAGTGACATATTTATAGATTCCAGGATTAGGTTGTGGATATCTTTGGGGGGCAAGGGGTGAACTCTTGTGCCTATCACCCTAAGTTATATGCCCATATCTGTTTGAAGTTAGAACCTATCTGAGCTATAAGTCCCTGATACCCACCATGAGGAAACTTAGGTAGACACTACCCCTTAGAGAATGCTTTTCTAACAATATTGATTTCCTTCTGGGTGAGTTAAAGCAAAGGGAGGGAGGGAGGACAGGGTATGGATGGATGGAGGGGGGGGTGGAATGGGCAATATTTCAGGTCAGAAGCTTACTGGATAAGGAGAAATACTAAAACAATGTGGAGACTATGTTTATTTAAGCAAGCAGAAAAATGTTTTTGCATAAAAGTCAACTCAGAAAACATTAAATGTTAACAGCCCCAATTTTATTTTAGGCAAAGTGAAAAAATAGCTTTCTCAAGTTTATAAGTAGAAAAATGTATATTCTAACAAATTATATTGCCTAGTTATAGAATAGAAGAATGCCAGTGGGACTCTTGGTCCAATTTTTTTAGCTGTTAGAGTAGTAAGACAGAAACATGTTTGAGAAGTAGCAATTTTAAGATAACTGCTTATATTTTTGTCTTAAAAAAAGGTCCATGGTTATAAATGTCAAAGATAATAAGGCCTTCGTTTATTCTCTATGTTAGGGAAATAGTTGATTATACATGGCCAAATGGTGCCATCAGCAGAAAATATTTTTATAGAGGAGTCGTCTACTATAGATTCACTACAATTCTGCATGGCTACCACTATTTTGCCTAAGGTAAGATTATGGAAAGTCCTAAGAGATAACAATCGTAAGAAAAAAAAATGCTTCTATATATGGGCATCCTACATAGACTACCTGAGTTCAAATTCTTTACACTAATGTTTCCTAGTTGTGAGTGTTGGGCAAAGCACTGGCCTAGTGTGTGTGTCAGTTTTCTTTTCTTTTTGTTTTTATTATTATTTTTTATTATTTTCCAAGTACCGTTTGATAGGATGAGCTACACAGGGTTGCTGTAAGGATTGAAATAAGTTCAGGGAGAGTGCCGTAAACAGTGCTTAACACATAGCAGATACTCTAATAGATGTTAAAAATGAATAGTAAATCAGTCCAAATTGGTCAAAAATCCAATGTGTGACAGTTTTGAAGTTTTCATCACTAGTGTTGTGGACCTAAATGCTTGAGTGTGCTAGGAGAAGCATAAAAATTACATTAAAAATATATTCAAACAATATTCCATTTTTCTGATAATTATCTTCCTTCTGAATGTCTTCTGTGAATGCTATTATGATTTCTATTCCCAGTCACATTGGAAACTTCAGAGGAAAAACTGCACTGTATTGTTGGAATCAGGGAGACTCACCTGCAAGATACTAGTCTGTGCTGTCAGTGCTTCCGTGGAACCTACTTGTCTAATTTAGGTTTTAGGTTCCAGACAGACACATCCTGGCCTTCTAGCATCACTCTCAATAGTTACCATTTTAAGTGGCAAACATTAGCGGCCGGCTTAATTAATCTCCACTTAAAGGGCGAAATGTGCCCATTGTGATACCACTTTAAAACACTTTTCAGTGTGAATCTATTTCTTTATCCAGGAATTCTTATTTCAACACATTTTTTTTTTTTTTGAAAGTCATCTTTCCTCTATATATCCAGCTTAAAATAAACCCAGTTCAGGCTGTTTTTGCGTTTTTGGAATAAGAAACCACAAAGATACAGAACCCAGCAGAATTTCCTCAAAGCAGCTCAAAATTCTCTCTGAAGTTAACTGCTAGGGAGCAGAAGACTTGAACGGAAATGATAATTTTAGGAGCTGTGCAGCTCCAAAATAAGAAAAAATCATAGAACTTCCATGGTTGTGAAGCTGGTTTGTTTTACTGATGGTATGCGGGCTCTCTTGGTGTATTTGACATTGGTGCCAGTCAGCCATTCAACATTGATTTGAGACATTGGATCAGTTGTTAACAACTCTCCCTCTGAAAAATAAAGATTTGGATATCCAAATCTCAAAGTGGTAGAAGAGAGTAAAACAAAAATTATTTTCTATTGTTGCATAGTCACAATAACTCAAAGATTTTTAACTGGAGTGATGTGATTGTCCTTTCAACATATTTTTTAGCATATTTGATTTACTATAAATGTAATAAACTGTTAGCTTCCAGCCTTTTAAAAATAGATTTTGCATTTCAGGTGTATTTTAGGATCTATGAGTGTTCATGCTTCAAGTTTCTTCCCACAGTACTCATTAAAACAATGCTCTGCAGTAGTGAAAGCTGCCGTTTACATCTTCTCCAGGAGTTTTGGCCCTTGGAAAGAACACAAGGATGTCACCAGGGTAATTATCTATACAGTCAGGGGGATTCAGGAATGCAATTTTACACTGCGGAAGGAAGAGTACTTAAACCAATAGCATTTTGTTGTAGGAACATGGCTGTTATTGATGGAGGGATTGTCAGAGCAGAGATAAGAGCACGAAATTATGGTAATAGTTCCAGTTACAGGACTTCCGTAGTGTAGGTAGTTCCCAGTGCTTTTTACACATGATTTAGTCTTCATGGTCCTTTGATACAGCTACCGCTTTTGTGCCATTTTCCAGATGAGAAAGCTGAGACACGGTTTTGCCCAGGGTTGTGTAACTTGAACGGAATCGCCGTCGGCGGTCTGGTCCCTTCAGGATCATGACATGGGGGGATGGCAGGTGAAAGGGGAATAATTTTCTCCCAGATTATTTCATCTCGAATATTGCAGAAACATTTTGTATAGTTCAATGCGTAGAACTCATGACGGCAGAAATCTTTAAATAAAGGCTTTACTCCTCTTCTGAAATACAGCAATACTTCTTCAACTCCTTTTATTTTTATTCATGTATGTGCCTTATTGCTACAGATAAAGCTCATGTGGGGTATTTACCAAATATTAGTCATTTTTATATCCCTGTTGCCTGTTTTTCCTAAGTCACATATTACCTACTTACACATATTATAGAGAAGTACATAGATATTTTTGAAAACAATATGAATAAACAGTAACATGTTCTGTAGGAGAGTTTGAGGTCCTAACATGTCTGGTTGAAAAATATTAAAGATTAAAAAAAAACTTTAAAAGCTTAACTCAAGTTGTTTTCAAGGTTAAATATGATTCATAGTCTCAAATTTAGTTTAGTTTAAATCCCTTAAGCAGTGACATTCAACTTGGTCAAACATATTTTCCACACCATTTGTTATGATAAGTTTACTTGCCTGGGCTAGGTATGTTTGCAAATATGAAATGAATGCAAAATATTTTCTTTTGGAAAATGAATAAAATGAATACTGACTAGATCATAAGAAAATTTAGAATTTTCATTCTTGAACAATGTATATATTATGGTTTAGGACCCTTTTAATTGATGGAGTGAATTATATGCCAGTAACCATCCTGGAAAAATAAACTCAAAGGACTTTAGTTAATCATTAATATGTGTAATTATTAAGCTTTTGAATGATTTCAATTATAGTTATCATTGTAATTAAAGTATATTTCAGAGTTTTTATTTTTGTGGCACTGTAATCTTGATATTTATAAGAAAGTTATAACAGATAGGGATCAAATCAGGTCGCTGGACACCTAAATCCATACTGGGTAAATAAAATTATTTTCCAGACAACTGAAAATTTGAAACAAGCAATTGTACATCTTTTCCAACTGTGATTAAATTAAAAAATAGTAGTCATTTATCTCCTATAAACCTATTTCAGAAACATTACTTCTCATGCCATTGTTACTGAAGACCTTTTGTAAAATTGCCAGTCTTCGTTGATAGTTTTGTTTGCTAATGAACCAAAACACACACAGGCACATGCACACACATACACACACACACACAATTTAAAATACAAGTTTAGGCAAGCGCTTTGATATTTTAAAACCACTTGATGAAAAGTATCTGAATAGTATCCAGCTATATATTTGTATCCTGCTTCATGTAGGGAGCCTTCTGACTTCCAGGCAAGCTGGGCCTCTCTTTGCAGAGAGCCTGACTGGGACCAGGAAGTGTCTGGCTTCTAATTTTGGGATTCCTTGTCTGTCTGATTAGACTGTCAGGTCTGGGCAGGACACCATCTTGTTTACCGCTCTGATCTCCCATGCCTGAGGGCATGGTAACCGCCTACCACATCTTGGATGGATGAATGAATGAGTAGTGAGTTAGTTGTCCTTTCACCTCTCCTTTTCTGGTTTGCTCACAAATACGGAGGCTGTTCTGTGAAGGTGCGGACATACTGCTGCTGGGGTGGCTTGTAACCTGAACAAGTTTATGACACGAGGGAAAGAAAAAATAAAGGAGCCAAGGATCTTGCCCTTGGTGTTATGGGGGTGGGGAGTAGGGACTGAATGTGGAGAATTTCAGGGGGAGTGGGCATCCCGTCATGGGTTTCTGAAAGGGCCTGGCATGTGCAGAATTGGGTGAGAAGCTCAGATGGGGTCGTAACACAGGCAGTTTTGTGGAGAGTGGCAGGCAATGAATGAAGGTCAGAGGTTGTGAAGAGGTGGTTATGGGCCTGGGATGCCAAGGTGAAGTTTTGGGACTGTAGCATCCAGGAAGTCAGTGGAAAGACAAGGAAGAGATGAAAGAAAGAGCTTCTCAAAGACAGCAGGATGGTTTCACTGGCCTCATAAAGTATTTGAAGTGCCAACTGTATGTGAAGAGTTCTTGAGACTTAACAGGAAATGTATGCCAAGATGTGTTTGGACGGTCATGACCTGGGTCCCGAGTCAATCTTTGGATGGAAAGCTTCCCTTACAAAAGCTGAGAATGACCATTTAAAGCAGGTGCTTCAAGAAAAATGTTCCCTCAGGAGGTCATGAATCCAGTGGTGAAACACGTGTTTGCTTTTGTATAAGGAACATGTTAATGCAATGAAGAAATGAAAGTCATTGTATAGACGCAGGTCAAGTTGCTCTGAATTATCTTTCCTCATGGATAAAATTGACTTTCCAAATGTATTTCCCTTATAATTGTAACCTAGGACATTTTCCTTTCAGAATTCTTATTTCTCCACTGAAGGAAATGCACATTGATCTGTATTAAAGCAGACACAAACTATATTTTAGGGAAAGCAGAGTCAACTTTCTGAAGTGCTTTCATTTAACAAATATGCTTTAAAAGTTTTATAGTTTCTTCCATCTCTAAGGAGCCCATCCATGCCTTTTCTGGCCATTTAATGAACATTAAAGTGAATGGGGGATAAGTGTGAAAGTGGTCCTATTGCAGAAAAGAAGGGAAGGTTCTATGTTCCTCTCTGGCTTCTTCCTCCTCCTTATCCCTCTTTCTTTCTTTCTTTCTTTCCCCCTCTTTCTTTCCTCTTTGAATAAACTCCTAACACAATATGACAAAGAATACCTTAAAGAAAAAAAATAGTAGCAATAATAAAATCATGGAGTGTATATTTATTATTCCTCATGTGAAAATGACAGATTGAAAAACTTTTACACATTAATTGTTTATATGCAAATAAATTCTGCTAAGTACAAATGATCCTTATCTGTTTATTAAAACAAGCACAACAGGACTTTTACTTGGAAACTGTTTTTAGTATTTAGAGCTATTCTTTGTAGGAAATGCTAAATGAGTCATGCCAAGGAGTGAAAACAAAACAAAACAATCCCAACACATTTCATGACTACCAACTAGAAAGACAAAGACAAAAATTTTCCCCAGTGAATTAATTTCTTACACTGGCATATGCCAATTCTATGTTTACATCTTCAGCTAATTTAGATCCGTAGATAAGAAGGATGTTTTAAAATAGACTAAAGAATATGTGCAGGACAGTTTCTCTAGTAACATATGCTCTAAGAGCTAATTCAATTTAAAAGCCCATAGGGATAGAAAAGAGGACGTGTAATCTACTGATCACACTAATTTTCTTTGGGCCTGTTCTTCTTGATTTATTTTATTTGACTTGTAGAGAAGTCCTAGTTCATTTAAAACTCACATTAATGAATTATGTTTGAGAGGTATGCTGCTGTCAAATTTTCTAAAGGATATCTGAATCCATGGGAACTGGAAAGTCTTACAATGTAGATATGGATAAAATTACATACACATGCAGTAATATTCATACTCAAAGGTGGGATAATAAGATGTTACATAGAATTTTAAACTATTTGTAATTATGACATATAACACACAAATGCATGGCACATATACACCCAAACATATGTTTTCTTCTAACCCATAATCATTTTCATTAATAACATTTGGTGAGCTTATTTTTGTTTCATATAATAAAAGAACTCACATAGTTTTTTGGAATTCAAATTCTGTATTTGAAGATGTCATGTACATTTTAAAAGTATCTTTTTATTTTCTCTTACAGAATTTCATGAATGATTAAACTCACCAAGAACTTACATACATTTTTAAAATCTCTTGGTTGTAGTAGACTGGTGTTAAGAAATAGAAACAGTATTTTTGCTGTTAAGTCAATAAATTATTATTTTTTTAACTTGAGGGGTGGAGGTTAGGGAGAAGAAATAAGGTATCTAAAAGTTACTATGTTGTTAAAACCTCTCTGGATGACTCTGATTCTATTTCCTTCCTATGTACACCAAAGTACATATTTTTTTGTGAGAACTTAACTCACATAGTGAAAAATAAACTTTATTAAAAGTGAGTATCCCCAGGTGGTGGGTGATGGGGAGGGCACGTTTTGCATGGAGCACTGGGTGTTGTGCAAAAAGAATGAATACTGTTATGCTGAAAAAATAAATAAAATGGAAAAAAAATAAATAAATAAAAGTGAGTATCCTAAAGTCACATCAAAATTAATTGTATATCATAACCATTTATCCTGAGATTATTCGCTCTTCTTTTTATAACTATGCTGTTCTGAAAGTATCTCTCCTCTTCTAAAATGTGAATTACCTTATATAGCTACTCAGATTTCTGGGAAAGAGATGAAAAATACCAATTCTTAAAAAAGTCTGTCATTTTAAAAATTTGGGTAGTATAATGTTCTTATATTAGAAGCATTATATTAAACAAAAATATGGATTGATTTGGAACACAATATAAAAATAGGAGAAAAAGACTGAAAGGAAATACTGTGTAGTGAACATCCATGGCTTCATTACTTAAATGAATGATAAAGAATATTAGGACTTAATTCAAGAATCAGCTAGTAGATCTAAATAAACAAAATTGCATTTCTTTTTTGCCTAAATTTAAAACTTCTTGGTTGGTATATGCCACTTGCTGGAATTCATTGTTCTTGGCATTTTCTATCTGTTAGAATAATTTCAGCTATAGAAAATAGAAAAATCACCACTTTACACACATTTACTGTGAAAAAAGTAATTATCTCATACTAAAAATTATGCAGAGGCAAAGTTGTTCCATGGTTAATTAATTTACTGGCTCATTAATGAGATCAAGTTTTCAGATACCCAGGTACTCCCTTTCTCTCTACTCATAGCCACAGAAAGGCTGCAGTTACTCTGTCCAAGCTGATGTATCCATTGGATGAAGAGCGCCTTCCTTCCTTCTGTCTCTTTTTAAGAGGGAGGAAGCTTTACTCCTAAACTATCCTTTTCCCAAATCTTAGGAAGGAGTCAAACGTACCTTTCTTCCCATATCAGACTCTCTCAGGATGCCCTTCTAATTATGCAGAAACAAACAAAATTGGGATTCTATCACATAGAATATAGGGAAACATGGAAATGGCTATTGGGCAGGCAATGAAGAGTATGTGTTACATTCTTCCTTTAAAAAAATTAAAAGAGGATCCTCTGGGTGGCCCAGTTGGTTAAAAGTCTGATTTCTGGTTTCGGCTCAGGTCATGATCTCAGGGTCCAGAGCTCAAGCCCTGAGTCGGGTTCCACACATAGTGGGAAATATGCTTGAGGCTCTTTCCCCCTCCCTTTTCTTCTCTCCTCCCCTCTGCTCCACACCCCACACCCAGCTCTGTCTCATATAAATAAATAAATAAATAAAGTCTTTTTAAAATATTAAAAGAGAAACTAAAGAAGCATATCTTTAACAGCAGAACAGGAAATATTTAATTTTGCCTTTATTTGCTGATGCAAAAAGTTAAGAATGACAATAAAATTAAATACTAGTAGGCTTCAAAAATGTTTACTGAGTAATCCCTGTGCACAAATATTTGCATGGAATAGGAATTGAGATTACTTTAGGTAAAAATTTATAGCTATTACAAAGAAAACGTAAAGAATAAAGCTCATTAAAGAAAATATCATAAATCACACTTAAATATAAAAATAAATACATTTTAAGTTGATTTTTAATCTAGTCCTTTTATAGTTAATCACAGGATTCTTTTTCACTTGAAGAGGATGCTAAACCTAAGGTATCATATCTCATTGACCTTTCATAGCTATAGTTCCTGAAATAAAATGGACCCCATTCTTAAAGCATTGTAGTGGAAAAGTAATCATAGCTTCCCTTAAACTCTCTCCAAAGTGCCACAATATGCAATATATCTTTCTAGATTTCAGGTCGTCAACAATTGAATACTAGACAATAGAGCCAATATGATCTGCTTGAAGTGTTTATAAAGCTCAGTAGCTAAAAAGTAAGTTTTCAAAGTTAATATTTTGGGCAAAATCAAACCTAACATTTGTAATTAGTAACATTTTTGACAGTCTTTTCCTGTCAGCTCTCATGCTTAACACAATATGTAATTTTTGCCCATTCTCTCTAGTCTTATTGCTATACTATTGATGCAAAACTCTCAATAAATCTGAAGACTCTAGGTGTATTGTAAATGCCCCGAATTTACTTTCTGACTGCTTGCTAAGAAATTATAGGAACCTATACATAAATACAAGCCAAAGCTAAATGAAGAGTCCTTACATCCTTGAACACAATGTCTAGCACAAGCTAATAACTAAGCAAATGTTTCCTGAATGGAAAGTAAGAGAATGAATGATCGGACTACCAACCTGAAAGGAAAGGAGTTCTGTGTAAAATTTGTCTTTCAAATAGTTTGAAAATTATCTCCTTTACTAGTAATTTCACAAAATAGTTAATATTTTCACTGTAAGATGTTTAATATGATTAAAACATAGATGACTTATACATAGACAGTGGAAACAAGAAAGAGAAGGTAAGAACATTAAACAATGAGGGTGCCTGAATGTGACTTCAATAATAATTGAGTAGGTGATGGAAACATGTAATGAAGTTATAATGAAGTAACATTATTTTATGGTTTCTTATATTTCTGTCTAATACTTGAATCATGTACTAGTCCTTTTTCAAATTTTTCAGGCCAAACAAGTATCTATCAGCATACTATTTTCTAAGAAGATATTTTAATTTTCAGGTGCAGAAAGTAAGCTTTCCCTTGATCAATGGACAAATCCTTACTCACTAGAGATGATTTGACAAATGACTGCTCTCTAAGCTTCAGTAATAATCAATAGCAACTGTTTTAAAGGCTGCGTGCTTAAGAACACATGTTCTACCTCTGACTTGGAGATTTTTCTACTTAATTCCCTTGAAAACAAACTAAGTGATTAAATCTATTACTTTAACTATCTTATCATGAATTATTATATTTCTTTAAGAAGCTCTATAACGTTTAGAAGCTGATCAGCAATACCTACAGAAGAAATAGCCACTAACTGAAAGGAGACCACTGCAGTTCTGCCAATTCTGTATGTTTGGTCCCACAGTCTCGTTAACAGATCGGGTAATAGTAATTGGTGAAAAGAAAATTTGAGTGGAAAGTGTGTCAAAATATGGACCAAGGAAGGAGGCAATACTTGAAGTTGTCCCTTCAGATTCCCTTCTCTTTTTGTCTTGGAAGAGAAGTGTTGGTTGGGTCTATGTCCAAGTAACTAAAGAATAGTTCCTCAGCTATTTGGTTCTGAACAATAGGTTATTAACTGAAGTGACAGGTGTGTGATTGTTAGAATGTGTTTGCCCCTTTTGTTCCTCTTCTACCTTCTTGTCATGAGTAAGATCCTACTCACAATCTCACACAGGTCGGGTGGAAGCCTGACTTGAGGATGGGGGTGCTTAATCCTCCACTGGAGCCACCATATCAGTCAGCCTTTGGACACTGTTTCTGTTTCAGCTGTTTTGTGTGAGAGGAATTAACTTCTCTGTTGCTCAAGTCAATATTATTTTGGACTTTGTCTTATTTTAACTTAAGAGAAAGCTTTAAAAAATGATGCTTTTATTGGGGTGCCTGGGTGGCTCAGTGGGTTAAAGCCTCTGCCTTCGGCTCAGGTCATGATCTCAGGGTCCTGGGATCGAGCCCCGCATCAGGCTCTCTGCTCAGCAGGGAGCCTGCTTCCTCCTCTCTCTCTCTCTGCCTGCTTCTCTGCCTACTTGTGTTCTCTGTCTGTCAAATAAATAAATAAAATCTTTAAAAAAATGATGCTTTTATTATGTTTGTAAAGCATATGTATTTGCGTATGAAGTTATTGTAGTCAGAAACTATCATTAACCAAGTTGCAGCTCTTAAGGATTTAGATTATTTTATCTTATCATAAGTAACTCTAAGTATCCATAATTTATATAACCATGCAATTATACTTTTATTTGAGACATTGACAGGAATGTCTCAAGCCGTGCACTAAAGCAGTATTGACTATGATGTTCTGAGGGGATCTAGTCTCTGTTGTTCAATGTGATAACCACTAGCCCTCGAAATGGAGCTAATGTGACTGAAGAACTGAATTTTTAATTTTATTTAACTTCAATTAATTTGTATTTTAATGGCCACATATAATTAGTAGCTACCATCATAGCTGTAGCTATAGATAATAGGTATATCCTTGCATTTCACGTAACATGTAAGTTTTACATGTCAAAGAAGTACTTTGAACAAGTAGGAGCATGTAAGTACATCAAACCGGATATGTGGTAATATCCTAAAGAGTACTTAAAGCTTTATGCTAAACATTGTGTATTTTTCAGAAGCATCAATTTACTTAACTATTTCGATGAAACTAATTTTTTGATCTTACATAAACATGTTATGTAATTCTCTTACATTTATAGTGAACCCCAGGAATTGTGTTGGGCTCTTGAGTGTACGAACTCTATTGCCATCACCAATCCTTCAGTGGAAGCCTTCAGGAGCACCAACAGAAGACCGGCCTCAAGTCTGTCCTTCCCCTCTTCCGTTCTCCTAATCCTGATGTTTCAAATATATGCTTTTGTTTCAGAAAGTGCATTGAAAGATTTATCTAGTCCCTAATTAAGATTGCCACTATGATCATATTGCTCCTAAATTCTGAGCTTGGTTGTCCAGGGTGTCCTCGGTTGTAGCAGGGTGACATTTGCATCTGGATGTAAATTAATGCATGTTGGGTGATAAAAGAGACCTTGCCAGGACAAGGTCACGTTAGACCTAATTGCCCTTAGACTCTCCCAGTCTTAGTTTCCACTTGTTAGTCAGGGGTCCAGGCAGGAAAGAGATAACATACTTATCAGGACTTTTTTTTTTTTTTTAACTTTTTTTTTTTTTTCTTTAGAGAGAAATCACAAGAGAGGCAGGCAGAGAGAGAGGAAGAGAGGCAGGCAGAGAGAGAGGAAGGGAAGCAGGCTCTCCGCTGAGCAGAGAGCCCGATGTGGGACTCGATCCTAGGACCCTGAAATCATGACCTGAGCCGAAGACAGCAGCTTAACCCACTGAGCCATCCAGGCGCCCCTTATCAGGACTTTTGATGAGAATTTAGTAAAGGGGACCAATGAGGGATGTTTGGCCCAGAAGATGAACCAACATTATCAAAGTCTGGTGAGTCTGGATCCATGGCTGCTCCTTCTAGAACATGGGAACAGGAAGGAAGTGGGTGAAGAAATAGCTTCCATCTCTCTCCTCTTATCCTCCAACCTCATGACTCTCCTTGCTGAAACCTAATGAGGAGGGCTTGTGGGAGGAAGTCCTGGGAGTCAGCCTCTAGAGACACAGAGCAGAATACAATCAAATAAATTTAAAAAATAAAAGGGCAGAACATGATTGGAGGGTGGCAAATTAAGAATAAGGAGAAACTGAGTTCTCCGCACAACTCCCCCACTTTGATCCTGCTACTAAGAATGAAGTGGTTTTGTTTTGTTTTCGGTGGCCTTTCTTACTTTACAGAAATTAGATGAACTTGACTTATCTTGTCAAACCAGTCTGTTTGAGTGATACTTACACATTTGTGACAGAACTAGGAATGACACATATTTTGTTTACATTTAAATTTGAAATATGATTCAGTTTTTTTTTTTTTTTTAAGATTTTATTTATTTATTCGACAGAGAGAAATCACAACAAGGCAGAGAGGCAGGCAGAGAGAGAGAGAGAGAGGGAAGCAGGCTCCCCGCCGAGCAGAGAGCCTGATGCGGGACTCGATCCCAGGACCCTGAGATCATGACCCGAGCCGAAGGCAGCGGCTTAACCCACTGAGCCACCCAGGCGCCCTGATTCAGTTTTTTAAAGGGTCAGATAATCTCTATTGAGATGGGGTTGGGTTCCTACCAAAAGTCGTCTGGTTGAAGGCATATAAAACAGTGTAGTGTATCACTGCACTTGAAATGATGAAGAATTACAACTTCCTTTTATGAACAAGCACGCCAAGAAGAATGAAACAGATTGAAGATGATTGTCTCCCAGAAAGTATATAAAATGTGTAATTGGAATGTGCTATTGAAATGGAAGATGAAAATAAATAAAATACTATATTTTCAGCACGATAAAAGCTATGTATTCAGTTGCAGCTTAAAGCCTCTGAATAGATGTTGCTCATTGTTCTTTCTTGTAACAATTTGTTACTCTGTTTGCTTTACATGGAGCTTAATTACTCTGTACAGTATTTAGTAATTATACTTGATCCCAGGAAATATTTTCAAATAATAAATGCTAGCTAGGAAAGTTAATTTTCATGAAGTGTGGCTAGATTTTGTGAGAAGAGACTGTATTTTGAAACTAAGTATCATCATAATGCCCATTAAAGCAAGCTCTCCTTTATTTAGAATCGTAATCACTAGTAAATGTAAATAGGAAAACATCTTGGCGTATTTTACTCTGTATTTTCATAAGAAACATAGATGAAAAGTAAACAACCAGATAGTAGTAATTTTTCTTCCCCAAATGGCAATTTAAAGGATGTGACTTAGGATCATTTTGGATTCAAATCAAGCCTCTGAAACTTTTTCATCCAATTAGAACCCACTAGTTACTATCATACGAATGACCCAAAGACAAAACAAGAAGATCATTTGGCATCTCTGCATTTTCCAGGGTATGGTAAATTATATTACTTAGTATAATCATTTCTATTACATGTATTCTTTTATAGTTTGATGGCATAACCTTGGTATAATTCTTTGTCAATCTAAAAATTAAATTAAGGATATTTTCACATTTGGATAAACATTTATGAAATATCAACTACATATATCAAGTTTTATTTGATAATGAAAAATTATCATTTTGTAGGTAGAGAGGTCTATTTTTAGGTTTTACTGTTCCATCATTTTAGAATGAATAAAGTGGTTTCTTCATGATATGAAGAATATTCTAGGTATATTTCGTCAGGCAAGGGTGAAACAAAGATAAACTATTAGGACTATATTAAAATAAAGGAAACCATCAACAAAATGAAAAGTCGGTCCTTGAGTGGAAGGAGATATTTGCAAATGATATATCCAATAAGGATTAATATACAAAACATATAAAAATTTCTAAACTCAACACCAAATAATAATAATAATAATAATGGTAATAATAAATAATCTGATTAAAATGGACAGAGGAATTGAATAAGTAGTTTTCCAAAGACACACAGATGGTCAACAGACACATGAAAAGGTCCTCAACATCACTAATCATCAGGAAAACACAAGTGAAAACCACAGTGAGATATTACATTACATCTGTCAGTATGGTTGTTATCAAAAAGATAAGAAATAATAAGAAATACCAAGGATGTGGAGAAAAGCGAACCCTTGTGCACTGTTCATGGATATATAAATTGGTGTAGCCACTGTGAAAAATAGCATGGAAGTTCCTCAAAAAATTAAAAATAGAAGTCATTATGCTTCTGGGTATTAATCAAAGAATATGAAAACACTAATTTGAAAAGAAATATGCACTTCTTTTTTAAAGATTTTATTTATTCAAGAGAGCATGTGTGTGCACGCATACATGAGCAGAGGAGGGGGCAGAGGGAGAGGCAGAAGGAGAAGCAGACTCCCACTGAGCAGGGAACCCCACAGGGGGTTTGATCCCAGAACCCTGAGATTGTGACCTGAGCCCAAGGCAGATGCTTAACTGACTGAACCTCTCAGGAACCCCAAGAAATATGCACTTCTGTGTTTATTCTAACATTATTTACCATGACTAAGCTATGAAAGCAACCTAAGTGTCCATTGTTAGACGTATGGATAAAGAAGATGTGGTATATATGCCCATCGGATTCTTACTCAGCCATATAAAAGAATGAGATCTTGCCATGTGCGACAACATGGATGCACCTAGAGGGTATCATGCTAGATGAAATAAGACAGAGCAATACTAATACCAGATGGGAGTACATATGCTATGGTGTTTTTGTATTTGTGCTTACTAGTGATTATGATTCTAAATAAAGGAGAACTTGCTTTAATGGACATTATGACGATACTTAGTTACAAGGGGTTGGGGAGATGGGCTAAATAGGAGAAGGTGGGTACAGGCTTCCAGTTATGGAATGAAAAAGTCACAGAGATGAAAGGTACAACATGGGGAATGTAGTCAGTGGTATTGAATAACATCGTGTGGTAGCTACACTTGTGGGGAGCACAGCATAACATAGAGCTGAATCACTCTGTGCTACCCTGAAACTAATACAATGTTGTATGTCAACTCTAATTAAAAAAAAAAAAAAAACTATTACCAAAAAAAAGTGTTCTCAGAATAGAGAATCAGTAAGTTAGGTACCATGCTGTGACTTACCTATTCTCCTTTAAGGACTTTTTGCCACTGCCTGGACATACCAGAGGATCCAAAATTGGAAGTTGAGAAACTGGAAGCATTAAAGGCGGTCCTGGGATCAAGCCCCACGTTGGGCTCCCTACTTGGTGGGAAGCCTGCTTCTCCCTCTCCCCCTCCCGCAGCTTGTGATCCCTCTCTCGCTGCCTCTTTCTCCGTCAGATAAATAAATAAATCTTAAAAAAAAAAAAAAAAAGAAGTGGTTATCAAGAGAGCAAAGAAACAAAGTGGTGCAGCTCTTCAAATAATCCTGTTTTGTTTTTTCTTCTAAATCCAAATATAACTTTTATCTTACAGATGTTTGTCCATCCTTTATGTAATGCGCTTGTGAATTATACACACAGACACATATATACATCTGTGATAGACACTTAGCTCACGTAACACCTGTTTACTTAATGACTTTTTGCCTGAGCAGTTCTTGAAAAGTTATCTGCTTTTGAATGACATTTTATTTTCAGCTTATCACATTTTCACTACAACATACATTAAATAAGTCTATTTTAGGAAGTTAAATATCAGCATTATGATTGTAGGCAAAGACACACTCATCAATTTACTCAACGCTGTAGTTTCTAATCAGAAAATATCATATGAAAAAAATCTGGATTTTACACTATTTGTATGAACCAGAGCATTTTTTCTTTGTGAAGTGTGTGCTGGAAAGACGTCAGTATGATGGACACAGATAATTTGTTCTTAAGCTTTCTCATATTTAGTCTTACTTTGGCCCTTTGGAATTTTTCTGTGCTATACCTTTATTCTTAAGTGAAGTTTTTTTGTTTTTAAAGATTTTGATTTATTTATTTGACAGACAGAGATCACAAGTAGGCAGAGAGGCAGGCAGAGAGAGAGGAGGAAGCAGGCTCCCTGCCAAGTAGAGAGCCCGATGCGGGGCTCAATCCAGGACCCTGGGATCATGACCTGAGCTGAAGGCAGAGGCTTTAACCCACTGAGCCACCCAGGCGCCCCTTAAGTGAAGTTTTAGTACAAAATAATTATAAACTCAAGAAGAGTTGAAAATTGGTGAAGAAAAAAAATGCAAGGTAAAATGAATAAATATAATAAAGCTTCATTCTCTTTTATGTAAAAACTACTTACTTTCAAATTGTTATTTATTACATAACTTGTTTTCATTATTCAATGGACATATTTTTTTTCTCTGTGAAAACTGAGTATTTTGGATTGAAATGAAACACATCATAATTTTTCCTTAATGGAAAAAGATTGTTTTCATTTAATGACTTTTAATTCAGTGGTGTTATTTTCAGGAATAAATCAGTCTTGCTAATTAAGAGATAGATGTGTATTTATGAGAAGGTAAATTTATCTTCATTTGAGTATACATCCTATTTAATCTTTTATTGTTTTAGTTTACTATGAACCAAGGTTCATATGCTGGTCTTCTGTTTTATTCTATTTGTCAACATGCCCTTTGCATCTATGCTAAATTTCTGACCACTTTCATTCCTAGATCAGAGTGAGTGCTGCTTTTCATCAAAGACAACAAACAGAGCAGAATAAAAGAGCAGATGGCGGGTCATTTTTGGACTAAGTCTTACTTTCAGGACATGTTTTTGAGCCCCAAAGCATGCAATACTGCAAACACTATTTCACAAAGGAGCTTATCAAGTCAGTTTGTTCATTTAACTGGAACATCTCCAATAGCTTTACATCATGGTTTTGGAATAGCCAGTGAGAAAGATAAATCAAAAGTTATTTATATATCTATGTAAGACAATAGCTTTCTGCAGCTTTGAAATACTAAAGGAAACCGGGAAGCATAAAGTGTAGAATATCTCCCTGTTTTTAGTGACGTCATAATGTTAGTTCTGTTACACTGGAGGCTAATGGTTTTTCCTTGTGATCATGACCAAGCTTGTTTTTCTTGGACTGACTTGGGTAAAGACCAACGTGAACGTAGGAATGATATGAGAGATCTAGAAAAGTGATCTCTGTGATCACTTGTAATTATTTTATGCCATGTAGGGAAAAAAATGTATCTGTGATGTAGCCAGCGTATTTTTTTTTAAGATTTTATTTATTTATTTGACAGATAGATCACAAGTAGGCAGAGAGGCAGGCAGAGAGAGAGGAGGAAGCAGGCTCCCTGCTGAGCAGAGAGCCCAATGTGGGGCTCGATCCCAGGACCCTGGGATCATGACCGGAGCTGAAGACAGAGGCTTTAACCCACTGAGCCACCCAAGTGCCCCTAGCCAGCGTATTTTTGATCTGAACTTCAGTACTGGGAGGGAGTTGGCATGGCCGGTGGCCTCTGTGGTCTGGTATGAAATGGTCCAGTTGTTTTACAAGCTCACAGGGTGCTGTAATATAGGACACAGTTTAACCCAGTCCTTCCTACCTTGTCTCATTTTTGTCTAAGTACCTCTACTTGGTCCTACTAATGATCAGATTATGCACTTTTCAAATCTGTTTTTATTTAGCCACTTACCCTTGATTTCTTAGATCAATTATGTAGAATTCTGTTGTTCAGGATGTCAGGTTTTGCTTAGGGCTCTACACAAATAATACTCACTTTCTTTTTCTGTCTAAGTTACTTCCCAAAGCAAGGATTGTATACACTTTTCACCATTTGGATTGCAGAATAATGTATTTCTCAGCATGGATTGTGAACTGTTCACCTTACTGAAACAATTAATTACTTGTCATTTTTAGTTTCTTGGTTTACAGTTCTTAGGACATCTTGGGATCATGAGAACTTTCAAATGCTTGCTTTGGGATAACTGCTTATCACACATATATAATATTATGTCAGAACTGTGAAATACTGTGGCATAATATCAGAAGATACAAAATCTGTCATCTTACTTTTTTCTTTTTCTTTATAATTCCGTTTTCAGCTGAGGCAAATGAGGTAAGCCAAAGAGGCTTAATGAAGAGATAATTCACTATTCGCACACATTTCTCATTCCCTCGACCTGCAAAAAAAAAATCAAGACTACCTTTCATTATTGTATTACTTGGTTTTCAGATTATAGACTAAAATTATTTTTCATTAAACAGATTAATCACTATTTAAATGATATCTCTAGATATTTAAAAAGTTTATTCTTTCAAGTTTATTTTTTCCTCAGTATTTGATGTCAGCAAAAAAAAACAAAATAACTGTATTTTTATGTCTATGGCTATAATTTCCAGTTCTTTAGTATATAAAATTAACGGAAGAAAATCTCACACTGTATCCAAAGTTCAGACCAATATCTAAAAGTTTTATTGTACCATTTATAAATTGATTTTTACATGTTTTTTTTTTGATTTTTACATGTTTAGCATTAATGTGTGACCTGATTAAAAATTAGTAATCTTTATCAGATAGGGTTTTTTTTGTACTTAAGGGTAAAAGTATCATTTGTGGAAAACTTGTGTGCCTCTATCTTTCCCATCTCTTCAGTTCATACCCTGGGTCATACATTATAATCACTGTCTTAGGAACTTGGGGTGAATAGAATTTGCAGAGGTTATCTGGAGTCAGTAGATTTCCCTGTCTTTGGTTAAAGCTCCAACACTTGATATATTTGTAGGCTGGTGTCATGCAGGTATAAGAGAGAAGGGAAGGGCTTTAAAGAAGTTTCTTAGCAGGAAGAGATCTCCCTAGGCTGCGGGGAAAAGTGTCCTGGAGAAACACCAGGGAATGCAAAAGGGAATGGTTGTCCTGAGTCCTTGGTGAGGCTGGCTCCCAATCACAAGGCCCACAGGCTAAAGTTGTAGAACGTGGTGATATCTCCAGGGCACTGGCTGTGGGGGCGCTTGAGGACGCCTGGTCTCGGGCCGGAGTGGGAGGTTCTCAGCTTCCACAGGTGTTTGGCAGGAAAGACAGAGAGCCTATCCCAAAGCACCCACATCTTCTGGTAGGAGGGTGTCCTGAACAACCAGGACAGCTGATGACATGAGTGGAGAGCCCTCATCTCCTGTTTTTAGGCCATAGAACAAAGTGATGTGATCTCTAGAACCGAGCTTAAACTTACATCATGTACATTATATATTTTAGATTTTTATGTTTCTTTAAATATTGACCTTTGCTGGTTTATTATTTCCCTTTTAAAAATTAATCAGCTTATGGGTCTATCAAATTTTGCCAATTTAGCTCTTCTTCCCTTATCCATCAGCTGCTGTGAGAGGAACAATCCCCCTTACATCTCCTTTCAGGTCATAGCTTTAACTATCAAGGCACATTGCCATATCCTTTATTTGTCATGCTGGGGGCGCCTGGTGGCTCAGTTGGTTGAGCGGCTGGCTCTTGATTTTGGCTCAGGTCATGATCTTAGGGTCTTAGGATTGAGCCCTATGTCAGGCTCTGCACTCAGTTGGGGAGAAGTCTGCTTGTGGATTCTCTCTCCTCTCTCTGCCCCTCCCCCTACACACACTCTCTCTCTCAAATAAATAAATAAATAAATAAATTTTTATGTGTCATGTTGGGTTTCCTTTATTCTAGAGGTATGCTGATGAGTCTTTATTGCTATTTGATCTAAACTATAGCTTTTATTTGATTTAATAAAGTTTTTCAGGAACTTTGATTTTGCTCTCCGTGGAACAGAAAATAACTATTCCCTAGAGTAAGTCTCACAAATCTCAAACAGCTGTTAATAAGTTTGTTAATAATAACAAATATTGATAATGTTTGTTTACCTGAGGAAGCTTGTAAAGAGAAAAATGTTTTGTATTTGTAGCTCTTTCAAAGTGTATTTTTCAGGCCTTTGCCTTAAACTGTTAACTGATAGCTTAGTTAGATCACATAATAATTCTTCCATGAAATATTACTTTGGAATGTAATGTGATGCTTTTAGCGTAAATCTAATATGTTTCAAAAAGTTATTCTTTAGAAACTTAGTTTATTTTTACATTATCTTTTTAAAACATGGCTATTTTTTGGAGACATTTCAATTATACTGTTTTGGCACCAAATGCCCAATATTTATAGATGTGACGTATATAAGAAACCAGTGTCTTTGAAGTTGAAAATAGAACATATTGTGTACAAAATTAAAAAAAAAGAAAGATAATAATAAAATTTTATGGCGATGGAAGCGAGAACCCACGGCTGTGGATTGCAGGAGCGTCGCACCAGCGAGAAATTTCCATGGTACCATGCAGAAATTGCCAACAGGAAGTGTCTCTCTTTTCAATGTGCAGATGTTTTAAATTAAGCTTTGAGTTTGATATGTAGGTACTTCACTTAATTAAAAATTTGGTAGTGTATTCATTGTAGTGTGGTTAGTAAGAAAATGTTTAATATGCAATTATAGAATTTCTTCCTTCTTATTCATTGAAAATAACTTCCAAAATTCATATGGACAGTAACTTTTAGTAAGTTTAAACTCTTCATTTGGTATTTAATGCCGTCCACAAAAAAAGTCTCAAATGATCTTTCCTCCAATTAGCCCATCTTCCTATAAACTTCACTACTTTCTGTTCCTGACATGGCTCTCCTCTTGTTTAACTTGGTTCCTTGGCTTTGCAGTCTTGCTTATCCGGAAGTCCTTTTGTTTCTCTTTTTATCTAAATTCTGCCTGTGTATCAACCTTATTTAATAGGCTATAGCTATCTTGAAGCCCCGTCTAGATAGAATATTAACTTTGTATTCTCTTACTGTGCCTACCCCACTTGACCTAGCGGTTTCGTTACTGATGAGCTTGAGACTTCAGGACGAGGACAATGTCTTAACTCAGCTGTGACCACCATGGCACTCACATCGTGTTCTGCACATTTATGCATTGAATTAGATGTTTGCAAAATATGCAGCATGACTAATGGTGGCCTGTAATTGAAGGGCAGACGAAAAAGAATATTTAAATAAAATGTCTATTCATGAGGAAATTGTGTCTGAGAAAAAAATAAAAATGCCACCTAATAATTGTCTAGTCATCATTCTAAATTTACAAGACATGAAAATTAGGGAATGTTCTGTGTACTTCCAAGGGTTATTTTTCAAACAAATCTCCAAGGATACCAAAAAATGAGTTTTAAGGGACGCTTGGGTGGCTCAGTTGGTTTAAGCATCTGCCTTCTGCACAGGTCATGAATCCCGGGGTCCTGGGATCCAGCTCCCTGCTCAGCAGGGAGTCTGTTGCTTCCTCTCCTTCTGGTCTTCTTCCCCACCCCACCCCCACTCATTCTCTCTCTATTTCAAAAAATAAATAAGATCTTTTAAAAAATGAGTTTTAAGAAAAATGTGTATCTTAAAATTTTATTTTCTTCCAGCTTCATGGAGGTATGATTGACAAACAAATTATATATATTTAAGATGTATAATGTGATATTTAGGTGTACATATATACTGTGAAATGATCAGGCTAATTAACGTATCTGTCACCTCACGTAGTTACCAGTTTCTGTATGTGTTGAGAACACTCGAGATCCACTCGCAGCAGATTTCAAGTCTATTTACGTTATTGTTAGCTAGATTCACCATGCTGTACTTGGGATCTCCAGAATTTATTCATTTTATAACTGAAAGTTATTATCCATTGAGTTATATCTACCCCTTTCCTCCATTCCCCCATCCCTAGGAATCATCCTTTGACTCTGTTACCATGAGTTCAACTTTTTTAGATTCCACATAGAAGAGATACATGCAGCATTTGTCTTTCTGTGTCTGACTTATTTCATGTAGCATCATGTCCTCCCCGTTCATACCAGTTATTGCAAATGACAGAATTTCCTTCTTTTCTAAGGGCCGAATTATATCCTGTTTTTTCTCTCTCTCTCTCTCTCTTGCCTTTTCTTTATCCATTCACCTGTTGATAAGCACTTAGATTGTTTCCATATTGTGGTTACTATGAATAATGCTGCAGTGAACATGGGAGTACAGATATCCCTTTGAGATAGTGATTTTATTTCCTTTGGCTATATACCCAGAAGTGAGATTGGTAAATGATATAGTAGTTCTGCTTTTAACTTTTTGAGGAAGCTCCATACTGAAGCTCCATACTGTTTCCCATACAATTGATTATACCAATGTACATACCCACCAACATGATATGAGAGTTCTCTTTTCTCTACATCCTTGCCAACATTTGTTATTTCTTCCCTTTTGGTAATGGCCATCCTGACAAGTGTAGGGTGACATCTCATTGTGCTTTTGATTTGCATTTCCCTGATCCACAGTGATGTTGAGCCTCATTGTACATACCTGTTGGATATTTGTGTGTCTTCTTTGGAAATATGTCTACATAAATATTTTGCTCATTCTTTTTTTTTTAAAGATTTTATTTATTCATTTGACAGATAGAGATCACAAGTAGGCAGAGAGGCAGACAGAGAGAGAGGAAGAAGCAGGCTCCCTGCCAAGCAGAGAGCCCGATGTGGGGCTCGATCCCAGGATCCTGGGATCACGACCTGAGCCGAAGGCAGAGGCTTTAACCCACTGAGCCACGCAGGTGCCCTTTGCTCATTCTTTAATCAGTTTATTTTTATTTTTTTCAATTGAGTTGTATAAGTTTCTTAAGTATTTTGGATACTCCTTATCAGATAGATCATTTCGAAATATTTCTTCCCATTCTATAGTTTGTTCATTTTGTTACTTGTTTCCTTTGCGGTGCAGAAACTTCTCAGTTTGTTATCGCCCCACTTGCTTGTTTATATTTGCTTGTGTTGCCTATGTTTTTGGTGTCAAATCCAAAAAATTGCTGCCAAGACCAATATCAAGGTTTTCTCTTGTGTTTTCTGTTCGGAACTTTCAGGTTTCAGATTTCATACTCAAGTCTTTAATTCAATTTGAGTGGAAAGGTAGGGGTCCACTTTTGTTATTTTGTATGTGGAAATCCAATTTTCCCAACACAGTTTGTTGAAGAGACTGTCCCTTCCTATTGTGTTTTCTTGGCTCCCTTCTTGAAAATTAACTGAGTGTGTATGTATATGCATGGGTTTATTTCTGGGCTTTCTATCTACCCTGTTCCATTGCATTTTAAGAGCCTTGGTTTCTAACCACTTTGTGAAGACATACTACGTGTGACGATACACGAGACCCCCCACAGAGAAGGAGATTGATGTGATGTTTCCGGCCGGTCCTGCCTACGTGCCAGGTACTGTATCGTGTGCGGAATAGATACGGCCTCATTTGGTCACCGCAGAAACAGTGACTGATACTCTCATCCTCCGTTTCATAGACAAGAAAACAGACTTAGACACATTTAAGTATTTGCTCAAGGTCACATAAATGTAAGTGAGACTTATGGCCGCAAGCCTAGGCTTTTAAGTCCTAGATTTACTGCCTTCTTTTTGAGACTGCATACAATTTCTTACACTCCAATGAGAAGAAATTAGTCGACCATTTCTATTTTTGAATGTTATAATGAGTAAATCGCAGTATTTTAACTCCCTCAAAGCAATGCCTTCTTTGACGTTAAGTGCTAATAATCAGTTTTCAGTAGTAAGTAATTCCTTTACTTTTTATGTACACACCTTAGCAATAAAACTATCTATCTATTTACTGGTGTGAGAAATTCAGGTAAAATCTATGTGATACTGAATGATTTTGAAAAGTATCCACTTTTGCCAAATGTTATGAAGAGATAAAGCACACACTTAAAACGCTTCAGCACATTTCAGTAAAGGTAAAATTCTATTCTAGGAAGATTTAAAAAAAATATCTTCAAGACAGAGTGTATTCATGATAGATAGGCACTCATTTTAAGATTTGGTAGAGAGTTCTTTGATGTTTTATTAGCTACACATACAGATGGGTTGTACACATAAGTTGGGGGAAATCTTGAGATTTTATTTTAACATTTTATAAATTATTATTGTGAGAATTAAAGAAGTTAAATGTTTTACTCAATCTCCTGACTCCCAATCTAGTTTTTGTCCCCCACTCATCATATCCATAAAACACTTAGTGTCTATTTTATAAAAAAAGGTACAGTAAAAAAAGACTTTTCCCTTTACACTAAGCAATAGTTAATATTGAATAATTCTGTTTTGGCTAACTGGATTTTGCAATTTGTTTCATATAGCAGTTGGCTTTTTAAACACAGACATATCTGTTTAGAAGACATTAGTTCTCTTTCTGTAACAAAGAATATGTAAGTAGTCAAGATCCCCTTTTCTTTTTCACTGGAGTTGAAAAACATGCTGTTTAATTGATTTGGGTATCAGGGACGTCTTTGAACATAGATGGAATTGAATAAAAGTTTTACTATGAATCTCTACAACTAAGACCAAAACATAATATATGACACATACGCAATAGCAGATTGCAAATAAACCCCCTACAGCAAGCTTGGTGTTTGCTTTAATCATAAGGAAAGATGATTGAGACTCAAACACTAACAAGAATATAAGCGAGAAATTATTCAAACTGAAATCAGAAAAACTTCTAACTGGTAGGAATTTTTTTTTTTTTTTTTTTTTGCCACAGAGAAATTTGAACTTAAAGAACACTTACATGAGGGGCGCCTGGGTGGCTCAGTGGGTTAAAGCCTCTGCCTTCGGCTCGGGTCATGATCCCAGGGTTCTGGGATCGAGCCCCGAATCGGGCTCTCTGCTCAGCAGGGAGCCTGCTTCCTCCTCTCTCTCTCTGCCTGCCTCTCTGCCTACTTGTAATCTCTGTCAAATAAATAAATAAATCTTAAAAAAAAAAAAGAACACTTACATGATATCCAATTGGATCTCCAGCTAAAAAGAGAAATAACTTTCCAGGTTGAATAATTATCAGAGCTCAGAGGCCCTGAAGGGCTCGTGTCCTTTTAGTCGGTACATCGTCCATCACAATGAGATCGACCTATTATCTCATATACCTGATAAAATTAAAAGAGATGCAGTAAAGCATTTTAAATGAAAGGGTACTTATGTTTCTAGATCTGTTTTCAGCGATTCAAGCGTGAGGTCCTCCTTCCTAAGGCTGAGCCACTCTGTTGGAAATTGATAGTAGGTTCTCTTACCTGCGAAATCTCTTTTTTATTTAAGCCTTTAAAATATACTTCTTTGATAATTATAATGCAGGAAAGTTAATTGCCTCGAAGATTACTTTATCTTTTTCCAATTAAAAGAGTACGTAACTGATAATGGCTGAATCCCGAGAGTCATTCTCCTTATCTTTCTTCTAGGATAAAATTGGTTCTATTGTTGCTACTGTTGTTTTAAATTATTATTCATAGTTTTTTTTTTAAATTTCACAGAACCTTAAAATATTTTATTTGATGGTCTGAACATCAGCTGTGTAATCAGTTCAACACTTTGAATATAGGCTGCTCCAAATAACAGAAATTTTGTCATTTTCATTTCCCCAAACATTTCATAGGATTAAATGCATCATAGATGTTTCGCTATTCCTTAAACCTTTCTTCATTTTGTAAAGTTCTATCAAAACTCTAGTTGACATTTTTTTCCTATGGAGAACTTAGAAATGCTATATGGGCAGTCTGTAAACATATGTACTGAAAGATTTAGAGCTATGTAGTTCAAATTAAAGAACTATTGAAAATACATTTTTTTAAAGATTTTATTTATTTGACACAAAGAGAGAGAGATCATAAGTAGGCAGAGAGGCAGGCAGAGAGAGAGGGGAGCAGACTTTCTGCTGAGCAGAGAGCCTGATGCAGGGCTTGATCCCAGGACCCTGAGATCTGACCTGAGCCGAAGGCAGAGGCTTAACCCATTGAGCCACCCAGGTGCCCCTGAAAATACATTCTTTATAAAGCAGTTTTCCAGTGGCTTTTAGAAAGGAGTCAGTGGGGTGCCTGGGTGGCTCAGTAGGTTAAGCCTCTGACTTTGGCTCAGGTCATGATCTCAGGATCCTGGAACTGAGTCCCACATGGAGCTCTCTGCTCAGCAGGGAGCCTGCTCCCCCCACCCCGCAACCCCTCTGTGCCTGCCTCTCTGCCTACTTGTGATCTCTGTCTGTCAAATAAATAAATAAAATCTTTAAAAAAAGAAAAAAGAAAAAAGAAAGGAGCCAGTAAGAAGTTTAAAATACAGGATGCCTGATGAAAGGAGATAGTCCATGCAAATGGAAGTCAGAAAGAAAACTTGGGTGGCAATACTTATACCAGACATTACAAAGATATAAAAAGAGACCAAAGAAGACATTATATAATGATAAAGGGCTCACTCCAGTAAGAGGACACAACAATTACAAATATCTATGCACTCAATTTAGGAGCACCTAAATATATAAAAAAAAATTAACAGACGTAAAGTGATAAATACACAATAATATAATAGTAGGAGAATACTTTAACACCCAACTTAAATTATAGATAGATTAAAGACAGAATAACAATAATGATACAGTGGCTTTGAAGGACACATTAGACCAGATGGACTTCGTCATATACAGGACATTCTATCCCTAAAAGCAGAATACACATTCATTTTAAGTGCACATGGAATATTTTCAAAGATAGATCACATGGCTGACCATAAAACAATTCTCAGTTAAGCTTAAAAATATTGAAATCATTTCAAGCATTTTTTTCCACAGCCACAACAGTGTAAAACTAGAAATCAGGTGTAAGAAGAAAACTTAAAAAAAAAAAACAAAAAACACAAACACCAGGAGGCTTATCAACATGCTACTAAAAAACCAGTGGGCCATTGAAGAAATCAAAGAGATCAAAAATACATGAAGAAATAACAAAAAATAAATGGAGGCAAATGAAAATGAAAACACAACTGCAAAAGCAATTCTAAGAGGGAAGTTTATGGGGCTAAAATCTTGCCTCAAGAAACATGGAAGATCTTAAATAATCTAAACTTACACTTAGAAAAATTAGAAAAAGAAGAGCGAAGTCCAAAGTTAAGTAGGAGGAAATAATAAAGATCAGAGCAGAAATAAATGAAATATAGATTAAAAAAATAGAAACGATCAATAAGACCAGGCACTGGCTCTTTGAAAAGACAAAATTGATAAACTTTTAGCCAGATTCTTCAAGAAAAAAAAAAAAGCAAGAACACAATTAATAAGATCAGAAATGAAAGAGAAAAGAGGCTACTATGAAAAATTATATGCCAACAAATTGGACAACCTAGAAGAAATGGATAAATTCCTCCCAACATGCAATTTTCCAAAACTGAATCAGGAACAAATAGAAGGAACCTAGAAGAAATGGATAAATTCCTCCCAACATGCAATTTTCCAAAACTGAATCAGGAACAAATAGACAGATTACTAATAATGAATTTCAACTGATAATCAAAAAACTCAAACCAAAAAAAGTCCAGGACCAGATGGCTTCACAGGTGAATTCTACCAAATATTTATTTATTCATTCATTCATTCATTATGGAATTTATTTATTTGTTGGAGAGAGAGAGGGAGAGCACAGGCAGGAAGAGCTGCAGGCAGAAGGCAGAAGGAGAAGCAGGCTCCTCACTTAGGAAGGAGCTGGATAAGGGACTCGATCCCAACCAGGACCCTGGATCATGACCTGAGCCGAAGGCAGATACTTAATTACTGAGCCACCCAGGCATCCCTCTACCAAATATTTAAAGAGTTACTACCTATCCTTCTCAACCTATCCCAGAAAAATGAAAAAGGGAGGAATACTTCCAAATTCATTCTGTGAGGTCAACACTACCCTGATACCAAAAGCAGACAAAGAACCCACTAAAAAGGAAAGTTACCAACCAATATCCCTGATGAATATAGATGCAAAAATCTTCAACAAAATATTAGCAAATACAATTTCACTAATATATTAAAAAGATCATCCACCATGACCTAGTAGGATTTTTTAAAAATTCTAATTAGTTAACATGGAGTGCAATTCAGTAGAATTCAGTAGAATTCAGTGGTTCGTCATTTACATGCAACACCCAGTGCTCATCACAAGTGCCCTCCTTTAATACCCATCGCCTATCTAGCTCATCCCCCACCAACCTCTCTCCATCCACCCTCATTTTTTCTTTATTGTTAAGAGATTCTTATGGTTTGTTTCCCTCTCTCATTTTTCCCCCTCTCTCATTTGTTCATCTGTTTTGTTTCTTAAATCCACATATGAGGGAAATCATATGGGTATTTGTCTTTTCCTGACTGCCTTACTTTGCTTTATTCCAGGGATAAAGATGGTTCACTATTCATAAATCAAAGTGTGATATACCACATAAACAAATGAAGGATAAAATTATATGATCATCTCAATAGATGCAGAAAAAGCATTTGATAAAATTCAATGCCCATTCATGATAAAATCTCTCAATAAAGTAGGAGTAGAGAGAACAGATGTCAACACAATAAAGGTCATATATGAAAACGCCACTGCTAACATTATACTCAATGGTGAAACGCTGAAAGCTTTACCTCTAAGATCAGGAACAAGATAAGAATGTCCTCTCTTGTCACTTTTATTCAACATAGTACTTGGAAGTCTTAGGTGCAGCAATTCAGAGTAGAAAAAGAAATAAAACACATTCAAATCGATAAGAAGTAAAATTGTCACTATTTACAGATGGCATGATTCTATATATAAAAGAGTACCTAAAGACTTCACTAAAAAACTATAGAACTAATGAGTGAATTTAGTAAAATTGCAAGATATAAAATTTATATACAGAAATCTGTTGTGTCTCCATGTACTAATAATGAACTAGAAGGAAGAGAAATTAAGAAAATAATTGTATTTAAAATTGCTTAAAAAAAATAAAATATTGGGGGCACCTGGGTGGCTCAGTGGGTTAAGCCTCTGCCTTCAGCTCAGGTCATGATCTCAGGGTCTTGGGATTGAGCACAGCAAAGGAAACCATTAACAAAATGAAAAGACAACATGCTGAATGGGAAAATATATCTGCAAATCATAGATCTGACAAGGGGTTAATACCTAAATTATATAAAGAACTCCTACAATTCAGCACCAAAACAAACCAACAGGTAATCTGATTAAAAATGAGCAGGGAACTTGAATAGACAAAAGACACACAGTTGGTCAACAGACATGAAAAGATACTCAACATCACTAATCATCAGGGAAATAGAAATCAGAACCACCATGAGATGTCATGTTATACCAGTCAGAGTGGCTAGCATCATGAAGATAAGAAATAATGTGTTGAATCTTGGAATACTGAAAGAATAGCTAAAATAAAATTACAAAAAGAAAGAAAGAAAGAAAGAAAGAAAGAAAGAAAGAAAGAAAGAAAGAAAGAAAGAAAGAAAAATAATGTGTTGGTAGGGTGTGGAGAAATTGGAACCCTCCTTGTGCCCTGCTGGGGGGGAAGAAAACTGGTGCATCTACTGTGGAAAATAGTATGGAGGTTCCTCCAAAAATTAAAATATGACTCAATTCCGTTTCTGAGTAGCTACCTAAAGAAAATGAGAACACTAATTTGAAAAGATATACACAGCCCTGTATGTACTGAAACACTTAAAATAGCCAAGATTTGGAAGCATCCTACGTGTCCATCAATAAATCATCATGGAATATTACTCAGCCTTAAAAAAAGAATGAAATTTTGCCTTGTGTGGCAACATGGATGGATGCCGAGGCTATTACACTAAGTGAAATGCGTGAGACGGAGAAAGCTAAATACCAGATGGTGGCACTTTTATGTGGAATTTAAAATACAAAACAAACCAACACAGAACCAGTTTAATGAATATAGAGAACAGACTGCTGGTTGTCAGGCGGGGAGAGATGACGGAACAGGCAAAATAGGTGGAGGGGATGAAGAGGTACCGTCTTTCCGTCATAAAATAAGTCACAGGGATGAAAAGTACAGCATCCATAATATAGCCAGTAATATGGTAATAACTTTGGTGACAGATGCTAATTCCATTTATTGTGGTTGGCATTTTGTAATGTATGTAATTGCCAAATCACTATGTTGTACACCTGAAGCAGATATATGCCCAACTATACTTCAATTTAAAAAAAGTAAAAAAATTTAATACATGGATTCCAAGGATACATGATCTAGTATACTCCTTAGTTTAAAATGGATTGTCAAATTTTCTAGTCGATTGGATAAAAGAACAGTTCAGTGGCTGTAGCGCAAAGAATTCAAGCTATAGTGACAGAGTGGTGTCCATAGGCGACTTGACTAAGCCAGTGTGGACAATTGTCTATTTACTCATACATTTGCTTGCTAAACATCCTCAAGTCTGGAAGATTATCTACAAAATCTCTTTATGTCTTTGGGGAAGGGAGGTGCTCAGTGAGTGTTTGTTGTGTACATGACTGATGGGTTGACTGAATGAAGAAGCTGAAGGTCAAGATCAATGGTGTCATTGGGCAAGAGGGGACCAGTCATGACTTTATGATTCCCATGCGTGTACAGAAGTCTCAGTCTCAGTGACCAGCAAACTTCAGATGTTGGGCAGACACAGAGAAGATGGGTCAGAGAGCAGAGCTATAATAATACTTATGGGGCCAATTGACTTCAGTTCAACTTGAGAAATTTGATTACTGGCTTGATTTCATTTGAAATTTGATTACTTCAAATTGAAAACTTTGATTACTGATCTTCAGTAACTTACACTGCCAGTTTTTCAGCTGCCGTCTGAAACTTACCGTGAATAAAACACCTCTCAGTTATCCCTCTCCAAATGGATTTTCTCATTTAACTCTTTCCTCTGGCCATAACAGCTTAAATACTTACATACACGATATTTATTGGAAGCCAATATCTGTGATTGAATTAAATAGCTTATTCTTTGCTAAAACAATGTAAAATAACATGTTTCAATCCTAGAGATGGTGAACCATGGGATAGGAAGTTCAGTTTTCCTCTTGACAATGAAACTTAGTTTCTTATTTCCCTAAACTTCTGCTTACGAACATTTTACTCATGTTTGGCTCAAGAAAGGATAAATTGCACTAAATGATAGGGAGAATTTTAGAGTTGTAAGAGTACTCAAGATCAATGTAACAAAAGTAGGCAGTGAAAGATAACTCTCAGCAAATAAATCAACATCAAATTGAATAGTAGTTTATTTAGGATCTCTAGACAATGGGAAGTAGACCTTTATCTTTAAGAAATAATATAAGTAGGTGCACCTGGGTGGCTCAGTGGGTTAAAACTTTGCTTTTGGCTTGGGTCATGATCTCAGGGTCCTAGGATCCAGCCCTGCATCAGGCTCTATGCTCAGCAGAGAGCCTGCTTCCCTCTCTCTCTGCCTACTTGTGATCGATCTCTGTCAAATAAATAAAAAAAAAATCTTTAAAAAAAAGGAAATAATATATATAAAATCGTTATTTTTATTTAACTTGAAGATTGAATGAAAGGAAAAGAAACCACAAAGTCAAAGAAAATAGAGTGAAAGGAAGCCTCTGGTGTTCCTATTTTCTAGCCAAAGAGCACATATAAATGCAGCTAAGTCATGGTCAACAGCATGGTTCCTGTGTAGACACACCTGGAGCGGAACTTGGATCCGCCACATAGTAGCTGTCCCTCAGTTTCCTCAGCTTGGAAATGAGGCCGCTAATGGTGTTTACAGGATGTTGCGAGGATTAAATGTGTCAATGCTTGCAACGTGCTGGGAACAGTGGCCAGCACATGATATGTTATGGAAGCACAAGCCAATCTCTATGGACAGAGCTCTGCACAGATGGCTCTTGAGTGAGATCTGCTGTGTTGACAGGGTTAGGGAACTGCAGCATGGAACACAGGCCCAAGTTCTTGGTCATCTTTCTGGAGCCTAATCACAGCATGCCTAGGATGTATAAGTGAGCCTGAAAGGATTTTACGAAAGTGCTTTATTTATTTGTTTTAAGATTTTATCTATTTGACAGAGAGAAAAAGAGAAAGAGAGAAAGCACAAGCCAGGGGAGAGGCAAGGAGAGAAACAGACTCTTTGCTGAGCCAGGAGCCCTATGTGCGGCTCCATCCCAGTACCCTGGGATCATGACCAGAGACGAAGGCAGACGTGTAACCTACTGAACCACCCAGGCGCACCCCTAGGGCAGTGCTTTAAAGGATTAGAGTTCCTGTGCAAATGTACTACTACCTGTTCTCACCAGTTTCCTTGCCCCTCTGCTCTCATCTCCATTTCTCCATCTCCATTATTTTGGTTCTTTTCTGCAGTTTCATTGTTGTTTTACCACAGCAGCACAGAGCTTAAACAATGTTTATGAAATTCTGCTGCTAAAAACTCTCCAAATGGGATTTGAACTCTTTAGACATAAGAAGCTCTACAAACCTAATCAATAATTAAAAGATGAGAGACAATAAGAAGAGAAATACGTAGAAATGGTGTGCTTCCAAGATGACAGTAAGGAGTCCTGGATATAATCCATTTCAGAGAGACAGGATTTGCCTAACTCTCATAAAAAATGCAATGCAATTCTAGACTGAGTGTGATTTCAAAGGCTGGCGCTTTTAAGATATGGCTTGTGAAAAGTTGGAGAGGGGAAGCTTTCTTCTTGCATTAATGTTGTCTGAGAATCAAAACACTTTAGAAACAGAGAACTGAGTCATAAAAGAGGATCTGTCTATGTGCCTCGAAGCTGAAGGATATATGGATGTGGCTGAAAACAACTGACATGGAATTTGTGAAAAAGAAAAGGATCCATTTAGTAAAACTAGAATGCCATTTCCTCCAATGACCCCATTTAAGATGTTCCTTCTGCTGAGGTCTGGGACAGGTACTGCCTAAAAGACTTCTGGCCAGTTAGAGAAGTTCTCAATAATTTCTTCATTTGTCTTTAGTCTGTTGAATAACATAAAGCTCCGAGCATGTCTGAAATTATTTGTCCACCTTCTTACCAGGTGTAAGAAACCTTTTGGTCTTGTGAGTAGATCAACGAGACATTCAAAATGTCATCGGTATCTTCATTCTACTCGGGTTTTGTTCAGAGTATAAGATTAAAACACTGTAAGATAAGCTGATTCTGCTCTAGGGATCCTCTTCAGTCATGAAGTCAAAGCTGTTGCCTCTTTTCTCTCTTCACAATTTCTTAATTGCCGATGATTTGCCTGCCACGTCTATATTTTGTCAACTCAATGAAATGCAAGAATCTTACTTGACATTTGTCGGTTTCCACTTTTTACTTTTCTGCCGATCTTGTTTTTCCTAAGACTTCACTCTTTGCTTTCATTCATTTAATTAATTCCTTCACTCTTAGATATTTAATTAATTCAACAAAAATCTGTTAAGGACTAACTCGGTGCCAGGCACTGCTGACTTCTGAGAATACTGCAATAGGCAAAACATAAAATCCTGGCCCTTCACGAAGCAAGCTGTCTGGTGGTGGAAGATAGATAATGGATAGAACAAATAAATAAAATGCATAATATATTGAAAGGTGGTAAATACTATAGAGAAAATGAAACAGGGAAGAAGGATGGGGAGTATTTCAGAGAGTGAGGAAATTGCAGTTTTAAGTACGGTTGCCCAGGGAAGAACTTACAAGAAAAGTGACATTAGGGGAGGCAAGGATGGTTGGGGGTGAATGTTTAAGGGCTAGAGAGGCTGATTGGCGTGTTTGAGGGATAGCAGAGAGGTCAGACCTGTGGAGCCCTGTGAAGAGCGTGTAGAGGAGTAGAGATGAGGTGTGAGAGGGAGTAGGAGACCAGATCATGCAAGGATTGAGAGGTTATTGCAAGGTCTTTGGACGTTATACAGACAGGAAGGCTGTTGAAGCAGCCTAACTGCATCATGATTTGACTTAAGTCTGAAGAACTTAAGTCTCTTGTGTTTGAGAATGGACAGAACTGGAGCAAACGCAGTGATAGGCAGACTGGGAGGAGGCCATTGGAGTGGTTCACATAAGAGATGATGGTGGCTTTAGCCTGGAGGTGGTGGGGAAACGGCTCAGATGAGGAAATGATTTGAAGGTGCGGTACGTGGGATTGGCCAACAAAGAAATAAAGAGAGGAGTAAAGGGTCATATAATGCCTTTGGCCTAAGCTAGTGGAAGGATCCCGTTGTCCTTAACTGAGAAGAGGCTAGCACCAGTACGGCTGGATTTGAGGGGAAGACCAGAAAGTTAGTTTTGGCATGTGAAGTTTGAGAGGACTGTTGGACAAGGAAGTGGAGATGTGAGCTTTAATGTATAGTTTTCCTATGGAAAGGTGTTTTTTTTTTTTTTTTTTGCAAAGCATAGACAAGTTTGGTGGCGAATGCAACAGAAAAAAAGAATTTTGCATAACTCACGTGCATGCTTTTCCCCCTTTCAAAGTTGATCCTCTTGGAAAATAGGGTTCTATTTTTGGTCCATCTGTACTAAACTTCTTTAGTACAGACTCTCATCACCCACCCATGTTCATAACAGCAGCATTCGTGATAGCCAGAATGTGGAAGCAACCCATTGTTCAATATAGGAAAGGATAAACAAAATGTGGTGTCATGCAAACCATAAAATATTATTCAGTTTTTAAAAAGAAGGAAATTCTGACCTATACTCTAACATGAAGGAACCTTGAGAATAGTATGGTTTGTGAAGAGGCAAATGCTGTTTTATTTCACATATACGAGGTATCTAGAATAGTCTGATTCATACAGACAGAAGGTTCAATGGGTATAGAGCTTGGCTTTTGCAAAATGAAGAGGTTGGCTGGAGGTTGGTTACACAACAATGTGAATGTACTTCAGACTTCTGAAATGTATTCTTTAAAAGAGTTAAGATGATACATTTTATATTATGTTAAAGATTTTTTAAAAAATCCTTGATGCTGCTGTTCTCACCCACGCATCCAGGCTGGGCACTTTCTTTCTTCCTTCATTCTCCTGAGTCCCGACTGACACAAGACTGTCTCGGACTTCCAGTTTATGGACTGCAAAGCTTGTGGGTAGAGAAAGGCAGACATCAAAGGGCAGGAGCCAACCTCAAGTTCAATATCACCTATCACTGGTCCCCTCAAATTATCTGCTATTACTTAACACAGACTAACCATCCTTGTGCTCACATCATATTTCTAGGGTCCTTCTCTTTCCCTCAATCTTTGTTCATCACTCTTGGTCATCTTTCATTTCCAAAGCAAACCTTTCCTTGGGATATTCTAAACTCCCCTACCTTTACTTTGTAGACCACGTCTTGAAGGCCTCACCATTTATATTCAAAGAGTCTATCAAGGTATTTTCCACATGAATTATGAATTCCAAATGAATTATAAGTTCCAAATGAATTTCTGAATGAGAAGAATTATTACCCTTCCTTAGTATTCTGAATATGCCTCAGTAAGCTTTAGCATAAAGTAGTAATATTTTTTCTTCATACTACTCATGGAAAATACTAAATCACGCTATGCACCTTGTAGATTAAATATTGAGAAAGTCTTTTTAACACAAGTGTATATCAAATGCTACAGCTATAATTTTGTATTTATTGCTGTATGTGTATAAGAAAATGCATGAATATATCAGCTATGTGGAGAACAACCTTGTTGGGACCACAGATTCCACAAACAGCTAACAATAAGGGAAAGATCTGTGGCAGAGGATTTGGCCTTGAGGATCTGGAAGAAAGGATGACTGGGATTAGCAGGAGGACAAATCTGGAGAAGGGATACTCTCGTGAGTGAGGACTAGAATTGTCACGATTTATTTATGGTGTTTTTTGGTTTGTTTTTTTGGCAGAAAAGTCGGAAACTTGTGGTAAGACATGGGGAAGGGAAGAAATAAGAGGGATAGAGGAAAAAGAAAGTGACAGGGATCAGAGATGACGTATGTGAAGAGGGAGGCAAGCCGTCCGTGCATAGGCAAAGAAAGGAAAAGAACCCAGCCACAGGAAACAAAAGTGGAATAGCTCTGTGAGTCGCTGGGCAGGAGCGGGCCTGGATGGAAGCGTGGACGGCAAAGGGCCCTGGGGAGGTGGAACAACACATTTGGATGGTCTCAGTGTTCTTTAAAGGTTTCATTTGGGTTTGTGTGTGTGTGTGCACGTGTGCGTGTGCATGTGTGTGTGTGTGGTTTTGGAGAAGACAAGAAACAGTCATGTGTGTCAAGATTGTAAGCCGAGGAGACCCAGGACACCAGTCTGAGGTGGCAGCCTCCTGGGCCAGTGGATTGTGAGCCAAGAAGGCATAAAGCATGAATTCCACAGACGTAGAAGACGCCCATTTGTATCAACTCCAAAGGTCTTTTTTGTTTGCTTTTAATTTTCCTTTCTTTGTGAAAAGCAAAGAAGAAAAAAGTGCTACTTTATAAGGAAAAAAAACCACCTGGTGAGCAGAGAAAAAATATTCGTGGATAAGTATAAAATGCAATCGTCCAGCTATGTGGTATGAGGCTTTAGCTGAGAGAGCTACTTAATTATTTTTTCTGCTTCTGTATTATCTCAAGGGATAAGTCACCAGGTATATGTACTCCCCTAAATTTTAGGTCCTCTTCTCATGTTCTTTATGATTCTCAGAGAAAAGAAAATGTTTGAGAGTTCCTTTCTTTAAATTAGTACTTACTGCAAAGTCAGAGAGTTTTGAGAAAATGCCTTTAGCTAAGATATGGACATTTTAAAAAAATAAGGTTTTGTCATTTTTGGCTGGGAAGGTGATAAGGCGTTGGTGAAAAAATAGCACACTGTGACAATTAAGAATTGTGTAGCTTTTTAGTTATGTTCTTTCTGAGTACATTCTGTATCGAGAATAATTTCACTGTGCAGATACAATGGGTCTTTTCCTTGTCATGCTTGCTGAATTCTCTTATGACAGATGACAGGCAATCCAATCTCTTAAGGTCAGGGTGATCGTTTTCCTGAGTGAGGATGTGAAGTCCCCAGCCAGAAAAAAGGCCTCAGTCTTCCAGGGCAGCTGCAATCTGTAAATTGGGACATGAGCCATTTTAGGGGATTAATTTATTTTTCCTGAAAGAATAAAACATCTAGAAGAAAATCGTGGTTACTTTCCTATAAACATGCTATCTGGAAGTAGTATTTTGGCATTTATCTTCATAATCTTTTATTTATGCTTAAAAATATTCACATTTTCCCCCAAACCAGATTTATAGTGTATATTCATTTCTTTTCTTTTTTTTTTTAGATTTAATTAATTAATTTATTTATTTGAGAGTGAGAGAGGGAGAGATCGCATGCTGGAGCCTGGGGACGTGGAGGGGAGGGCGGAGGGGGAGGCAGAGGGAGAAGGAAAGAATCCGAAGCTAACTCTGCATTGACCTTGGAGCCCCATTCGGGGCTGGATCTCACAACCCTGAATTCATGACCTGAGCCGAAACCAAGACTTGGAGGCTTAATCCATGTAGCCCCAATGTGTATTCATTCCTGTGTCCCAAGGAATTATGTCTTTTATCATAAATACGTTCAAAGGCATATGTATTCCTGTGTATCACTTTTATGTCTGTGGAACATTCTATTATTATGAATGCATCATAACTTTTTAAACTGATCTTATGGCTCCATTATGAGAATGTTTCCCGTTGGTTGGTTTTATATATATTGTTGTGTTGGACATAGTTGGGAATATATTTTTTATGCTACCTTAGGACTGTCTAATTAGAGTAAATTCTCAAAATTGGAATTTCTGTGTCAAGACAAGAATATATTTATGGCTTTTCACAAGCTTTACCAAATTTTCCTTAAAAGATATGTTTATATAAATGGTGGCAGGCTGTGAATGGGCACCTGGGGTCTTGACTAAAGGGGTCAATTGAATAAAAAATAGCCCCATTTTTGTTTGCAATTTCTTAAAGCTCAATTTTATTTTTTTAATTTTTATTTTTTAAAAGATTTTATTTATTCATTTGACAGAGAGAGAGAGAGACAGTGAGAGAGGGAACACAAGCAGGGGGAGTGGGAGAGGGCGAAGCAGGCTCCCACTGAGCAGGGAGCCCAATGTGGGGCTCGATCCCAGAACCTTGGGATCATGACCTGAGCTGAAGGCAGATGCTTAACAACAGAGGTCCCCATGAAACTGTCTTTGATAGTTTCTGAAGGATAATTTCTTCCTAGAAATTTGTTTACAAATTGTTGACTGCCTTTTACTTATAACTCAGAGGAGATGCTACGGTATTCAGCTCTGATTCAATGATGATGGATTATATTACTTGTTCAATATATTTGTTGCCCTCAGTACTGGGGCCTGTCCCTATATGCCCCACTCTGGTGGCCCTCTTTAAAGGGGGCCATGTATTTCCCGCCCTTCTATGTGAGTCATGCACACGTAACACTGGCCCACGCGTGCCGAGAATGAACAAAAATTGTGCAGTCTTATTTTTGATTCTTCTCTCCAGAGAAGGGCATATTCCAGGTGGGGGATCCTTTGTTTAACTTGACTCCCACTGAAGGGACACGCAGAACCAAGAAGCAGCTGAACTCCACTCAGCAGGTGCTGTGAATGAGAAATACACCCCTGTTGTTTGTAGCCATTTGGATTTTGTTAGCAAGACTAGTGAAAGTTGACTAATACAGACTCTAAGCTGCGTCTCTGTATCTGGCCAGGTGCTTTGGTCTTTAATTATAGAGGTGTTAGAGTTAGTTTCATAATGTACTGGTTTAAATAGGAGTTGCAAATTTTACTTTGGTGATTCCATAGCTTTCAATATATTTCTTATGACTATTACATATTAGACATTTATTTTGGCTACAGCGGCTCAAAAGTTTAATGTTTGTTTTTAATCCCACCATGCAGCCGGGTTTGTGAGAGAATTAGCCCCTCATGGCCTGAACTATCCATTGTGTATAATGGATTTTTTATTTCCTATACATTTAGAATGGTATTAGCTACATACAGCCCCTGTGGGTATGGAGAAAGTAGTCTCTTAAATAGTTTTCTGTGTTCTTTGGTTCAGATGAAAAGCCTTTGAGAAGTTATTGGTGGCCCCTGAGCAAAACTTCTGTACTACTCTTCAGTTCATATATTCATTTATTTTGTGCTGGGAGAATACAAGGAAGGAATCCAAACCTATATAATCCCTTTCCTCAACCAGGTAGGCTGTAGATGATGGGGTTGATAACATCGGCCGTGAACTTCTACGGCCTAGAAGAAGTCACTATACGTAGCACCCAGGAGATCTGGCAGACATAGTAGTGTTCAGGGACCTTTGCTTCAGGCAATACACTAGGGTTCTTAACTGAGACATTGAACTTTTTTTTTTTTTTTTTTTTTTTTTTCAAATAATATGTATCTAGCACCAGTAATTTAAATGTGCTAAAAAAAGCACACCTCGTTATCACAAGTGAGTGTGATTTATAGTCTCTCAATTCCCCTCAATGCCTTCTCATTTCCTCCAGTTGTTGATAAGGTAACTTTTCATTGGTCTTCTGTCATGTTTCTATCTGTTGCTGTTATCTGTTTTGACATCTGTGGCTTAGAGCTCTCAAAGATCTGCTTTTACTATGTCTGGATGTTCTGTGGCTGCTCTCTTTCTCCAGGACCTTTGTTTCTGTCCTGCTGATAGCCTTCCATGTGCTGTGTTCTAGTATTATCGCTGCTACTTTTTTAAGTGGGAAATTTCCCCATACTCCTTCTTTACAGATCTGTTCTGACGCTTAGCTCAACATCGTGCAAATATTCTTACTTTGCTTTATTTTTCCAGTTTTAGGAAGGCAACATGTTTCTGGTGATTCTGCAATTCTGAACCACATTCCTAACAGCTTGGCATCCTTCATTATTAGAAGTCATGTTACTAGACAGAGATAGAATCTAAGCAGAAGCCAATACAGCCCATTACTTAGGGCCCATCACTTCCTCCATCTCCTATTAGTTAGATAAGTTAAATCCCGTGCACACTCCAGCGGAATACCCAAAGGTGATGATCATTGAGGACCATTCTAGAAGCTTCTTGTCAAGAGATTAGTCATTTGCGAGCAGTAGAGAGCCACAGAAGTTTAGCTTAAGCCAAAAGGAGAATTTATGGTATCTTCCAGAAACCAAGCAGGGAATATAGTTATTCCTGGTGAAAAACTTGTAAAAAACATAGTAATTCAGTTATCTCTTTCTGTGGATTCACATTTTCCTTATCTCTCCCTCTCTTTTGGTATCTAGGTAGCAGTGGACCTTCAAAATCCCAGCATATTTTTTCAACTTAATCTTGAACAGGGACCTACTTTAATTTCTTTGTTCTAATCCAAATCCTTGAGAAAAAGGCCCTCATTAGCCCAGTTGAATCTTGTTCCAATCAACTGTTTGTGAGTTCGTGTGTGGGGCGGGGGAGTAGAAAGGTGGGATGGGAATAAGGTCCCAGGACTTCCTCTCTGCTCCACAAAGGGTATGGATACAAACATTTGAGAAGGGACCTTTTCAAAAGGGAAGTGAAGCTGATCACCCATTAATAACTGGCTAAGTTAAGTGCCACACAGGTCTGAGACTTTAAATTTTATATTTGGCATAGCTATCAATTTTTTTCCTCAATTGTAGTCTAAGAATTATCCACCTTATCGACTTTATTAGTACGTTCATTTTCTGATGACACTGAGTTTTAGAAAGTTAACAGAGAAAATGCAAACAAACCGCTGTTCAGACAGATCATGTGATTCTTTAAAACAGAGCTCTTGCATATCAGTGGGATTTTCAAAATATTTGCTTATGAGATGATGTATGAAAAATCACATTTTGATGTACAAAAACTTGTGGGGGTGTGTCATTGCCCAGTGAAGGAGAATACAGGTAGTTTAGAAATAATATATGGAATGTGAATACTATCTATAATTTTAAATTATAAAAGCAGTACATCTTCCTTTTAAAATACCTAGACAAAAATAATTTTAAAAATAAAATAAAATAAAATACCTAGACAATACATCATTTTATAAAGATATGAAAATCATTCATAAATTCACAAACCAGGATAACTACCGCATATCTTCTGGTGGAGAGCCCTTCAGACTTTTTCTCAATGAACATTTTCCACAGATGCCTGTTTTGTAGCTTGCTTTTTTCACTTGCCAACACATTGCAGATTTTTTCCGTATAACTAAATATAGATATATACAATTATTTTTAATGGCTACACTGTATTCCTTCGTATAATGTCCCATAATGGTTCCAAATCCCTACTGATGTACATTTTTTTTTTTTGGTTTCTAATTATTCTCTATTATCAATAGAATATCCTTGTGCTATATCTTTGAACACTCATCTGATTATTAGCGTGTATTTTTAGAAGTGGAATTGCTGGGTCAGTGAATGTGCATTTGAATTTGGAGCAGATTGCCAAATTACCCTCCAGGAAGATTTTTTGCCGTTGATAGTTATACCAGCACTCTTTAAGGGTGCCTGCTTTCCTCAACCTCATTAAAACTGGCTATTATCAATGTTTTTAATCTCAGTAGTGATGTAAGTGGAAAGCGGCATTTTGTTTTTATTTTAATTTGCGTTTAAAATCTTATCCTTAAAGCAGAAGCGCTGACCAGAATATATCAGGTTTAGTCAGAACCTCTGGGACCCGGAGCAGTGTGAAAAGCCGGGCTATAGGAGAATTTTTTTGTGCTTTTTTGTCCAAGTACTTTGCAACCACTGCATTAATACTAGGTCCACAAAATTGTGATGACTCTCTTGGCTGATAGGCACACTGGTGAGAAGTCAAGTTCTCCTGATTGTCTCATCCTGTGCCTTTTACTCCTTGAACCTCTCCTCCGCTCTTGTGCTAATTTGATGACCAGTTAGCTGGTATATTTGGGTTCTGTCTCTGGGATCCACTTTCCCTTCCAGACCTCCTCATCTTACTGAAGCAGGAGTTAGCCTTCAAACCTCATCACAATTAATTAGTTAGCAACAAAAACAAAGAAGTATTATTCCTTCTGATTTCAAAGAGGAAATCAGAGCCTCTGACCCACAACCAGGCAAGGTACCCACAACACCAGCACTCGATTTGATTCTTCACGATGGAGAATTTTAAGAGACCTAGAGAATGTTCTCTGATTGCTTTCTGCAGCATCATGCCAGCTTTCTCAGGAAAGCAAATTCTGTGAAATGTCCTGTGATTTTTTTTGCTTTGGTTCACACAGCAGTGTATCTGTGATATGTGGTTGGTCCTACTCCTGGTTTCGATGCTGGTGCAATTTTATTCCCTGTTCTGGCTTCTTTTTGGCCTTCTCAGTCAGTCTTTTGATGACTTTGACAGTGTGTGGAATAAGTGGTAATATGATTTTTTTACTAGTCTCTTTCCTGGAAGTTAACATGTTGGAATTTAATCTTGTCATGGCATCCAACATCCAGTTTTTGTATTTGCTTGTGTCTGAAATTCAGGTATACATCAAGCATTCAGGCTTGCTTGGAGAACACTATTAGTTGTCATTTGATAAACTCTTGAAATGGGGAAGCGTCTTCTGTCTTCACATCTATTAACTAGAGTAAAAGGGAGACTCAAGTATATAGTAAATTCAAGGGGTGTATTAATTGAGCAAAAATAATTGATGGTTATTAGACACAAGATAGTGAGAACAACAGGGAGCTTGCCTCCTTGCTATTCCTTTCACTCTAGAGGAGACCGCTGTAACCTCTGATTTGCTAATTAATTATGGAGAAATGCAGTCATACTATAATACCCAGGAGGTCACACGGCTGCACACCTAACTCACTTTTCTGTGAAGGAAGCAAATGAATGAAATTCAAGCTGACAACAGGCAGATTTTTTTTTCAAAATGAAGTTCATTAACCATCGATGAGCTATTCAGGCTGGTATCCTGTATCAACTTAATGGTCATCAAATTCTCATCATATCCTAACAATAATGTCCCAATTATTGACTCAATTCATCAAGGAAAAGGTGGGTTGTTTTGTTCACTTTATTAAGAAGGCACCAATATGCATATTTTACTTTAGAAAAGCTCTTACTGTAAATAAATTAGCTATGCATAAAATATGTTTTTCACATAACATTTTCTGTGCTGCCTTATCTCTTCCCTAGTAAAGGGCTTTGGAGGTCAGTGAATTTATAATTCATCATCCATTCTGTACCCTACTGGGAACGAAGAGCAGCCCTATCCATACTGACATTAGGACAGCAGATGTAAATTTGGACCGCTGGACCAAACTGGGAGTTCTAGTTTTCCTATTTAAGAAGCTAGATTTAACACTTTGCCACAATCCCAGAAAAGCAAGCTCGACTCCATCATCAATAAATGAATAATGTACATTTCACAAAGTTGGTCCAGAGGATTCAGAGACAAATGTTTATGTTGCATGTTACATGGAAAAAAGATAATTTTCTTTAGATTATGCTGAGCGAAATAAGTCAAGCAGAGAGAGTCAAGTATCATATGGTTTCACTCATTTGTGGAGCATAACAAAGAACATGGAGGACATGGGGAGATGGAGAGGAGAAGGGAGTTGAGGGAAATTGGAAGGGGAGGTGAACCATGAGAGACTATGGACTCTGAAAAACAACCTGAGTGTTTTGAAGGGGCGCGGGGTGGGAGGTTGGGGAACCAGGTGGTGGGTAATAGGGAGGGCACGTACTGCATGGAGCACTGGGTGTGGTGCAAAAACAATGAATACTGTTATGCTGAAAATAAATAAATAAATTAATTAATTAATTTTTTAAAAAAGATAATCTTCTTTAGCATCTCTGCCCCTCACACCAAAGTGCCTTCCCAAGAGCATGCGCTTCATCCCCCCAAAGACCTTTCCAGAGATTCTACGCCGGCCCTCAGTTTTCATACTCCACTCAGCCAAGTATGGCAGTGAGCCAACCTCCCATGGAAGGTTTTCCTTAAGCATTTTTCTGGGGGGATTTCCAACGCCCAAACTCAAGTGGAATATCACAAAATTAACCCAATGAAACATCTCTCCCTCTCTCTTTCTCTAATTCTCTCTCTTTCATGAAGGATGAGTTTAAGAGTGAGGAAGATAGAGTGCATTGGTGGCTAAATCTGGTTCTCAAAGGTTTTAGAAGATTTAGATCTAAGTATTAGAAAACATCTTCAAGATGATCTAGACCAAGTACATTGAATACCATTCCAGTCTCCAATGCTAAAAAAGAAAATTGTCCTCTGAGAGACATTTGGCATTTTATTTTCATGAGAATCTGTGTTAGGGTTTGATTTAGGAGATGGTTAATTGTATTTTTTATACTACTATACAGTTTTAACTTGATTATATGAACTTAATATCAAACTGACCAAATGACATTTATTAGGATGTTAATAAAATTGAGTAATAAGTCAGGGAGAATATCATACATTTGTCAGATTTTTCTGTAAAGCTATACATTTTTCAAAATAATTCATAAATAAATTTTATTAACATATATTATTTGTTTCAGGATATGAGGAAAATAATTCGTAAATAATTTAAAAGAAAATAGTATTACAAGGTTATAATGCACATGAGTAGTTACTTGTTCTACCTCTTTCCCCAGAGATTATTTTCAACCTTATTAGGGATTTATTTTTTTATTATTTTATTTTATTTATTTATTTGAGAGACAGAGAGGAGGAAGCAGGCTCCCTGTCAAGCAGAGAGTCTGATGAGGGACTTGATCCCAGGACCCTGAGAACATGACCTGAGCCGAAGGCAGAGGCTTAATCCACTGAGCCACCCAGGCATCCCAGGGATTTCTTTTAGTATATTCTTCATATATAGAAAACAAAAAAATCAGATAAAACCAAAGAACTACAGTTATAAATGAACAAAACACACTTCTTACAGTACGAGTTCTTGATTTTTTAAAAAATTGACTTCCCAAAATAATTGATTAGCATTTACCTCTCTTACATTCCTAACCTTCACATATAGTTTTATATTCTTTCAGATAAAACTCTTTAGTAAGCATTTACATCATTGTATTTGTACACACATTGCATACGTTTGTGTTACTTTATACTTTGATTGCATTTGTTTGTACAACTTTCTCTTTTTCCTGGAGTTAATAAATGTTTCAGTTTTTTCATTTGCTTAGTTTTCTGTGGTTTTCTTATTGTTTTACTTGGAATCACTCAATTATTAATCTTCTCTCTTTTTCTACTTCTTTTCTTCTCCCATCATCTGACATGTCAAGATACGTCAGCTGTTTTTCCCTCGCCTATTGTCTTTGCCTTTGCAGGCTTCTACAATTTAATTCTCTTTATTGTCATCTTATTTGGGTTAAGGGGAGGGAGGGACAATAAAAACACATGTTAAACCATCTATGAGTAACAGAAATTTCTATGTCATGTTCTTTAAATATTTTACCTAGTCTTCATATCAGTCTGAAAGTTTGGTCTTACTGTCTCATATGTAAGAAGATAGGAGTTCAGAAATATTAAGCAGCTTGATTATTCAAATTTGTTCACAAGATAGGTCTGGGATTTCAAAGCAGTCAGTAGCCTCCAATGCCCACTCCTTCCTCACTCCACCATCACTGACATTTATTTACTGTGAGGGTTAAACTTTTGTGATGTTTTAGGTTAGTTTCATTACCGATCCACTTAATTGAATAGTTGACCAGATGTAGGCGATGTAAGGAGAATGTCTGAATTCTAGAAAATTAAAGAATTAATGAAAATGTTCATGGAGAGGACAGAAGAATTGAAGAGATACGGCAGTACTTGAGGAATAGCATCCTCTGATCAAAAGATGTCACATGACTCTGTGCAATCATTTGGAAATAGAAGGAAAAAAGAAATTTGTAAGTGCTCAGAGGAAAACAATCTGTAGGGCCCAAATCACAGGGGTTTATTATGCTAGACAAACCTGATTTCTACTGTTTTGTAAAATTACATAGTGAATGAAGACAATGTAAGTAAGCCAATGGAATGTATCAAGGCTTTAATAGAATGCTTGATACAGCACACCAGAAAATATTAGGTAAAAAATTAATTAAAATTAGTGTCTCTCTAAGCATTCTTGCTTCACTGAAAATTAACTGACATTAAATACGTCTTTTAAAAGATGAATGCTAGCCTGGTGAGGTGAAAAACATTTCCAAAAACAAATTGTAGGACCCCTTTTAATTATGCTGCATGGAGGACTTCCATTATTCTACGGAACAAGTTAATATTTGAGAATATAAAACAGTTATATGTGACTCTGAGATATAAAAATAGCACAGGGAGCTTTAGAGTTTTATTGAAAATATGCAGTATATAACAAAAAGATACATGATCAAATACATAAAAATGCATACTTTATGTCTAAGCCTCTGCCAAAAACTCTGACATCAACATTTGTGTGGGGTTCAAATTGCCTGATTATATATCAACTTTTATTATGCCAACTTTAAAAAGCCAGCAACTGATGCTTTACCTCATTTAGGAAGCAGAAATGAAACAGATATTTTGATAAGTCAAGGTAACGACTGCAGATACATAAACATGTGAGTGTACCGTAGAGAGATGAACAATTAGAATGACCAGGTTATAAAGAAATATAACCTTATTCAGAGATGGGGAAACTGAGCCCATGGAGGTAGGTTAATTCTTTGTCTCAAACATAGTGGTTATTAAATAAACCAATAGTTTTTCTGTGTACTCTTATTTTAGTAAGATATGATTTTCAGAAAGGAGCAGTTTATCAGGAGCAAGTTTAAAATGGCACCATTAACTAATTTCCAAAGATATGGCTATTATCCATATACTTTGGAAAATTGGTGAATGAGAATATATTTTTTTTTAAAGATTTTTATTTATTCATTTGACAGAGAGATCACAAGTAGGCAGAGAGGCAGGCAGAGAGAGAGGAAGGGAAGCAGGCTCCCTGCAGAGCAGAGAGCCCGACGCGGGGCTCGATCCCAGGACCCTGAGACCATGACCTGAGCTGAAGGCAGCGGCTTAATCCACTGAGCCACCCAGGCGCCCCGGTGAATGAGAATATTATGATGGTAAAATTTCCATGTATAATTCTCAGAAAAGCATTCCATTTCTTTCCTAAGAGAATTACCTTGCTTGGGCCTTCTACAATTTTTCTCTCTTCAGTTCAAGTGAGAAGAAACACTGGTATTCCTTCAGCAAACATTTTTGTGTGCCTTCTGTATGCCAGAGTTGTGCCGGCCGAGGGTAGAATGCTCAATGAGCACATAACGTCCCTATCACGCCAGAACATTTATTTCAGTGGAGGACTAGACTTTCTATTATGGTTGTAGCAGGCAATCTAATTAAAATTTTTTTCTTCTAATGCTCATGATTTATGGTTTTCACAATAGCTATCACATAATTATTCTGACATTATACACATATGGTATTACTAGATAGCCATGGCTGTGAAATGTGGTTCCTTAGCAACTGCAAACGTACCTTGGGAAAGCAAAGAAATTGTCATGGAACACTCTTGGACAACAAGTCCTTATCAAACACTGTAGGTTAACTGGCAATATACTCTTTTTTTGTATACAATGAAAAATATTTCGGGTTTAAAAAGCGTAATTTAAAATAGCATTTTTCTGGTGATTTCTTACTGTTGGAAATCACCATTGTTGCTTAGTAAGACTAGACAAGATGGGTTACCTGAAATCTCTTGCCCAGAGTGTGTAGAATGCTGGGAACTTTGCACGATTAGGGCCCGTTTCCAGATTCGCTGCCTTCTATTCTAGTGTCACTTCATTCTGAATTAAAATGATCTGAAAGGGGGGTGCCTGGGTAGCTCAGTGGGTTAAAGCCTCTGCCTTCCGCTCAGGTCATGATCCCAGAGCACTGGGATCGAGCCCCGCATCAGGCTCTCTGCTCAGCAGGAAACCTGCTTCTTCCTCTCTCTCTGCCTGCCTCTCTGCCCACTTGTGATCTCTGTCTGTCAAATAAATAAATAAAATCTTTAAAAAATATAATAAAATGATCTGAAAGGAAAATTCTTTAGGTCCTAGGTGCTCCCAATTTTAGAGGCTCCACACCACAATATGTCAATGTGTAATAATGTACCATATCCCATATTGAATATAGTATAAGATGACTCAAGCATTATGTTGAAAGGGGAATTTCTCAAAGTGCAGTCAGAAGCAGCGTTCCCCCTTCTCCTCTGCCTGTCCGAACACTCTGGGTAAATTCTTTGCCCACACCTGGATAAAATCCCCAGGCCCCATCAGCTTACTCTTAAATAGTCCAAAGTCTTCTAGTCCACTTGTCCAAAGAATTATCTCATGGAATTGTAAGAAAGCCCATTCCAGTGTGACACTCCACCCAAACTTCAGAGTTCAGAGAACTTGGAGTTCTCGTTTCCTCCAGATGTGGCAGAGGCACGAGTCTGACTCTTGCTCTTCTCGGAGTCTTTGTGAGCTCCCGAGGAACTCGACTGCAGCTTCGTTCCAGCTGAGATTTCTCGATACAGTCAGGGTCGCCCCTAGGGCTATCCCTGATGCAAGCCCCCAGCTCTACTTTCCATAGTGCCTTTCACTGAGATGCTCACTTTGAGCAATGCCTTCTTAGACAGGATATTTTTAAGAAATAAGCACCCAAACCACACACTTTGATCTGTCATCATTAGGAGTACAGTTATTCCCCAAAAGCTGTCCTTGTTCCTCAACTGCGGAAAACGTCACCTAATCACGGGCATACAGACGTCTTTTTCAAGTATGAATCAGCTACAAGTGCTCTGTGCTTCCAAAACTCCAGGTTGTACATGTATTAGAGCCCAAGCCCTAAGAATTCTCTAAGTCACCATGACAAACTTAGTGTGGAAGCAATAGGCCCTACCAAGAAGGACATGAGCTGGGAAATCAGACTGAATGGGGTTCGAATCCGCAACTCCCGGTTCTGGTCCCTGGCATTGTGCGGGCAAAGTGGCAAAGATGAGTCACTCATCTATTAGTTCATAACTCAGTAACTAGTAATCAAATTAGTTAATTCATGATTCATTCTTCACGTTCGGCATAAAATATATATAAGGGAAAGCGTTTAGATGTAAGATTGTACAACAGGGTGAAAATTAAATAAGTTAAGAAATAAGGACAAAAGGAAGATGGCAAACAAAAACCTAAGAGACATCCAGAGTTACTTTTATTTTATATTTATTTATTTATTTATTTAATTTTTAAGGATTTTTTTAGAGAGAGAAAGAGTATGTGTAAGTGGAGTGGGGGTAGGAGCAGAGGGAAAAAGAGAAAATCTCAAGCAGACTCTACACTGAGCTCAAAGCCCCACGCGGGGCTTGATCTCAGAACCCTGAGTTCGTGACCTGAGCCTAAATCAGGAGTCAGTTGCTTAACTGACTGAGCCACCCAGGCGCTCCATATCCAGAGTTAATTTTAGTACACAGAGCGTATTTCATCATAATTTTCTCATTGCATAAGTAGACCTATGAATCCCTGACACATAATAGTTGTTCATTAATTACACAGCAGTCATCATTATCACAAGTCTGTGCAACTTGTTACTGCGAAGACTACAACCATGTTATTTATTTTCATTTTACGCCCAATTTTCAATTCTACTGTGGTTATCGTGGGAAGATAGAAATGAATGGATTTTGAAATAAGGATGGATTGAGCAGGATAAGTGAGCTGTCTTGTTGGATAATAGATGAAGTGCTGTCTGAACTAGAAAAGCTCTCTGAACCCAGTTATAGAAGCAAACAATGTAGACAGAGAAAAAAATTATGTGATTACTTATACAAAAATGTCAATATTCATAAAAATCATTTTAAGAGAGGAAGGAGGCATTAAGGGCAAGCAATCTGGATGATTTCTGTTTTGTTGTTATTAGTAGTAGTAACTAGTAACTAGTTATTGTTGAATTGTTAATTAGCTAAATTCTTAATGTGTGTTATCTCAATTATTGAGGGTGAAAACGTTTGCTACCATGTGATATGTAAAGGTATTAAGGTTAAATTTGCCCAAGATAACACAGGATTCAAGCCCAAGAATGGTTTGAAGTGCCTGTTAGCCACTGCATTATTTTTTTTTTAATTTATTTTCAGCGTAATAGTATTCATTGTTTTTGCACCACACCCAGTGCTCCATGCAATACGTGCCTTCCCTAATACCCACCACCTGGTTCCTCAACCTCCCACCCCCCGCCCCTTCAAAACCCTCAGGTTGTTTTTCAGAGTCCATAGTCTTTCATGGTTCATCTCCCCGCAACTCCCTTCTCCTCTCCATCTCCCCATGTCCTCCATGTTCTTTGTTATGCTCCACAAATAAGTGAAACCATATGATACTTGACTCTCTCTGCTTGACTTATTTCACTCAGAATAATCTCTTCCAGTCCCGTCCATGTTGCTACAAAAGTTGGGTATTCATCCTTTCTGATGGAGGCATAATACTCCATTGTGTATATGTACCACATCTTCTTTATCCATTCATCCGTTGAAGGGCATCTTGGTTCTTTCCACAGTTTGGCGACCGTAGCCATTGCTGCAATAAACATTGGGGTACAGATGGCCCTTCTTTTCACTACATCTGTATCTTTGGGGTAAATACCCAGCAGTGCAATTGCAGGGTCATAGGGAAGCTCTATTCTTAATTTCTTCAGGAATCTCCACACTGTTCTCCAAAGCGGCTGCACTAACTTGCATTCCCACCAACAGTGTAAGAGGGTTCCCCTTTCTCCACATCCTCTCCAACACATGTTGTTTCCTGTCTTGCTAATTTTGGCCGTTCTAACTGGTGTAAGGTGATATCTCGATGTGGTGTTAATTTGAATCTCCCTGATGGCTAGTGATGATGCGCATTTTTTCATGTGTCTGAAAGCCACTGCATTATTTTTGAGCCCTAAAGAGTTCTGCAACAAGTGCCTATGTTTAAGGCATTGAGTAGAGACACAGATACTTTATAACATAACTTACACTAGGGCGCCTGGGAGGCTCAGTCAGTTACGCATCTGACTCTTGATTTTGGCTCAGGTCATGATCCTGGGATCAAGCCTCATGTTGGGCTCCATGCTCTAATGTGGAGTCTGTTTGAGATTCTCACCTTTTTTCCTATGTCCCCCCCTGCCCCATCTTGTGCTTTCTCTTTCCTCCGTCTCTCTCACCCTCAAATAAATAAATCTTTTTAAAAAAACAATATAATTTACTCTTGCATAGAAGTAGGTATAAAGCAGTAGTGCCTTTGACAGTGGCTCTGAAGATGTGACAGGAGATGGGGGATCTTCAGTGACCACCACAGTGTCATTTCCAGGAAATCTCTATTAATAAAGCAATAGCCGTCATCCTAACAATGATACTTTAGAGGAGGATAGTTGACCTTATGAATTGTAGGAATGATATCATCTTTAGGAAACTTCCCCGTGTGCACTGATCTCAAACATACCATTTTGAAAAAGTGTGCTTGATGTATAAACATAGCTTCTAAAAAGATCCCCTAGACATACCCATCTCGCTTTCATATTTGATAAATGTTGTTGTCCATAGCCCTTTCTTTTGAGAATTTGGGAAGCATTAAGGATATGAACTGTGCTCAGGAAATTTTATTACCAAAATTACTAGAGGAATTTGGTTTCGATGCCTATTCTCTGATAATATTTAGCAGCAGGAACTGGAGAGCTGCCAAGCTCCACAAAGGCCTTCATGTTCTGGCCTGTTTATATGGATATTAATTTGCCCTATTTGTCAAGGAGGAAAAGAAAATTCAGAGAAAAAAAATATATACACATATATATGCGTACAAGGCAAAATGCTTAGGTTAGGTCATGCTTAAATTCAGTATTAAGTATCTGTTTAAAAATAGATGAACCAGTAGAACTGATAGAAAAGTCTTTGCTCCCTCTACTCGCTGTGTTCTCATCCCGTGAAGTAGACTTTCTCTTCTGTTTTGAACTCCATCCTCCATGTTTTCAGTTCAGCAAGTCTTCCTTTTGGTTCTCCCTTCTGAGACCGGGTGTAAGACATTGCTAACTACCTCCGACCACCACCCCACCCTGCCCCATATCACAAATCAGGCATGTGTGAGATGGTACCAGTTACCGAATGTGCTGGAGTGATACCCGAGATTTAGAGGGGAGCCCACGGAGTCTCTTGGTGACTGTGATACTCTTATAGGGCTTAAAAGCCTTGAATCATACAATCAACTCATTGTTATCCAGAAGCAGTCAGTTGAGTCAGAGAATGTTTAAATAACCATGGACTGTACAAAATGATCTTCAGCAGAGTTGTGTACCCAATCTACGCATTATCTGACATGTTCACCCACCCCAATGGAAGAACAGTGCCACAATTTGTAAGAGCGATCAGAATCGGTAGAGGTCCATCCCCTGTACTCTAAAGATAAAAAAGCCTTTCTTGCCCCAAATTTAGCTTCATCTATTTAGAACTGGTAAATATTTAGAAAGCAGCATATACACATTTCTACATATTTTAATAAGGTACTGAATCTTTTGACAAGGCCACTTTGTTTCCTTCATGTGCTAGGAAAATGTGAATGGAAAAACTATAGAATGTCATTTTTTATTTAACATCATTCTGTTGCTCTGTTTTCAAGCGAAAAGCTAGATTAAAATACAAAACCAACTGAAATGATCCGATTTAAGCAACTCTGCATTTTCTGACTTGTTTATTTATCTGAAAGTGTTCAGCAGTATTTTAGATGGAAAATATTATTAGAAATAGAATATATGCTTTTAGGGAAATATATTGATCCACTGAATAGCGCGCACGGGCGCGCGCGCGCGCGCACACACACACACGATGGTAAATTGAATGCTCAGAACCGCAATTTACCTACAATTTGGAAAGGGTCAAAAATCAAGAAATAAACTTACACATAATTTTTTCTTTGCTTGCCAGCTGTGGGGAACTAGATGTAGGAGAGCATATTGGACATTAAGAGACTTAAATGAACCCAAGTCACTCTAATTTAGCAATTGAAGAGCTGCACTGCTTGCAAACCAGTAACAAATTCTTACAAAAGCCACATTTCCAGACCGTATTCCTTGAGAAATGAGTGTTTTTCCAAAACAAAGAAGATGTTCACAACACACTGTTTATATTCAAATGTTTCACAAACACCACATACCACATTCTCCCCCTTAGAGATTCAAAAGTATATTCATATGCTAAAAGCTCCAAGATATTTTCCTTTCTCTTACAGTTTTCCAATTAGGCTCCTTCTATCCTTTTTAGAATATCATCTGTAGCTTTTTATGAAACACAAGTGTTCCATAGAAAACAACTTGGAAACTCCAAATTGGACTTTTTGGTATCTCTATCTCTACTAAGTAGACTTAGCTACATGTGCTTTAAATCTTGCACATTTTATGTAAAGATTGCATGCTACCTTGAGAATTCTTCAAAGGTTGTGTTTTTTTTTTTGTTTTTTTTTTTACTTAAAATCTATCCTAAAATGGTAAGTATTTATTTACACAAAAGGGGGAAAAAAAAACCCACCCTGATTTATAATAGAGTTACAGAGACCTTCTCACTGCTTAGAACTCCTGCTTAGGGATTGTGATTATTCATGAACATGTCTTAGGGTATATAGTTTAAATTAGATTCTGTTAGTTTCTTGGCCATGTCATTTAGTTTGATTTGTGTCTGAAGATTTAAAATCAACAAATTATTAGAAGTTAAAAAAAAAGGGGGGGGGGGGCGCCTGGGTGGCTCAGTGGGTTAAGCCTCTGCCTTCAGCTCAGGTCATGATCTCAGGGTCCTGGGATTGAGCCCCGTATTGGGCTCTCTGCTCAGCAGGGAGCCTGCTTCCCCCTCTCTCTCTGCCTGCCTCTCTGCTTACTCGTGATCTCTCTCTGTCAAATAAATAAATCTTTAAAAAAAAAAAAAAGCACTCAATGTTCTTAGTGCGCAGCTCCCTTTAAATACCCTAGGCATGTTTATGAGTTGACATTACCCATGGAAGTGAGGCTTTTCCAACTGATACTGGACAGATTTCTTTCTTTTCTTTTCCTTTTTTTTTTTTTTTAACAGTAAAGGGAAATGCAGTATAAATGTAGATGATAAAGCTTGATTTTAAAAAGGATGTTTAAATATTTGTGAAATAGTCTTTCAAGGGAAAAATACATAAATAATTGGCCTCAGTCATCGGCCTTAATCAAGGATGTTATAGATGTTAATCAGTGTATACTTAAAAGAAGCTGGCAAATCTGATATTCTTGATATTAATTTTCCAGAATGCTTTTTATTTTCATTGGTAATATTAAATAAGAGAACATCAAAATAACTGCTCCATAGTAGACTTACTAGGAAAAATAAACTTTCCTGGAATATTAGGAAAAGAGTGTTATTAAGAGGTTCCCACACTTTCATATGAACATTTTTTTTCTATAAATCTGAAATTAAGAATCTAATGCAATTCTTTTCCTGCTCTGAGTAAATATAAACTTCAAGCAGTCTTGGATATGATTGTCTATATATATCGTCATATGTATCTATGTATAACTTCATTCATCTCTTTGGATATGGTCCGAGTTTATTATATTTTTTTGTTTGTGGAGCCTGATGTTTTGTTGCACTGTGGTTAAAACGAGTGGTCATTACTCATAAGGAAGGACAAAAGAATGAAAGTCATCGTGCTGCTGTGGGAATGTTGCAGAATTTTTCCTCTACAAGTGAGATACCAGAAATGGTTCTGATTGCAGCATTTGAGAGGACTGAACTGAAACCTGGCCAAAGGAAAGTCTGAAAAGAGCTGAGAGGAAGAACAGGAATATGTGGAGTGTCTAAATAAATAGGCTTTTCCAGCCTGAAAAGACCAAAGCCGAGAAGGGATTTCAACCAAAGGCTATAAAACCATAAAGTGTATATAGATAAGGAGGACATGGCTTGTTGACCAGAATCATTGACATTTTAAGAAAATCATTAAAAAAAAAAAAGAAAATCATTTTTGACTTATTAAAACATGTATTTATTTACAAAATGGCTAATACTCTTATTACACTTATAATCTTAAGAAGTAGACTTGATGGAAACATACCTACAGAAAGAGTTTGGAAAAAAATGTGAATGGCACATCATGAGTATATTGCTACAAAGTTGGGAACACTGGGGATACTTTTCTTATATTTTGTGTCAGAGCTTTATGGAGGGGTTTGCAATAGTGTTCTGATAAACAACAGATTCTCAAAAAAAAAAAAAAAAAAAAGTCCCTGGCAGTATTTGTTGATTTCCATGGTGTAAATATCCACCATGATTGATTTCAAGCTACCAGTAACTTAACAACTTCTCCAAACCCCTCAAATACACCGCTTGTGTCATATTTACAAAGCCTACAAACAAAGCCACTGTTAGACTTTTATGGTTAGACTATTAGTCTGAGCCAGCACCAAGGAAGAAGCCCCCAGGACCCCCCCAGAAATTAGCATAATTGGATTAAAATGATCATTTAAAAATCTGTATAAATTCTTCATTTGGTTCTCATTCATTCATTCACTCATCATTCCTTGTTACATCATAATGTGGCATGTGATGTGGGCTGAAAGGCAAGAAGACTTGGTTGGAGAGGAGACAGAGTGCAGGACTCATAGGCTGCTGGTGTATATCTTCTTGGGCAATATACAGCAGTGTGCCTGGGCAGGCAGGTGTGACACACACAGTATCTTTAGGCAGGTCAAAGATGATGGTGCTGTGCATATGAGGACCGTGGGGCCTCTAGTGTGTCCTCTCCCAGCTATAATTATTCTTGAGTTTCTTCTTGTCTTTAACTGCACCCAAGTGTGCCTGGTTCTCGCTAAATATTATGGCTATGTTGAATGAAAATGTATAAAAAAATAATAGCAAGACAATGACTTGTAATTAACTGAGTTAACAGCTTCATGTAAGCAAAATGAACAATTTCCAGGGGCTTTTATGTACTTCCACCAATGCATTGAAAGAATTACGATTATACATTTGTTCTAGGAAGTGACTGGAAGGTGTTAAATTGCTTAGCTCTATTACAAATGAAAAGACTTGCTTAGTAATTAACATCAAGCCATTCATTTCATAAAAGAGTATTAGTTAATGTCTTGTCATAAAATAGAAAAGATTACAAATGGAGAAGATGAAGAGCGAGCAGCTCTTTCAGGCTGAGAAATGTCTTTCACTCCCACCAAAACTATATTTATTCTTCTCAAGACGTTTTTAGCCATTCACTATGCCAGTCTCATGGCTGGTTTTGTGCAATAAGCAGGGGTTTGGCCTTTGATAATGTGAATGATGAATAGAGCTGGTACCAATTAGGAGGCTCAGTAACTGTTCTTCAACTAGGAAGAAACCATTCATTGAAGAAAAATTTGCTTTCAGCTCAAGAGTCTTATATTTATTCAGTTAGTCAATAAAAATTAAAGAGAGTGCAATGCTTATACAAACACTTACGGATTTCCCAGAAGCCAGGATTTCTTTTGGTTGAAATGTGAGACAGACCTTAAGTATTTCTGATTTTACCTGATTCAGACAAATAAGTGAAATGTTATCTGGTTGTACATAGAAGGTATATTTGGAACTTCCTGACGACATTATTTAAGTCATTAGGAAGTAAGGTAGTGCATCACTATTATTTATTCTTAATAAGTTTTCAAATATTTGGCTATAAACCCGTGGGGTTTCCCAAGTTTGATGGCATATCACATTTTGAGAAAGACTTGGTAGCTTGGTTGTGAAGCTACTAGCTGCTCAGCTCATCCATCTCCATTAATCCCACAGCTGGCCCAGCAGTGAGCCCGTAGCACGTGCTCAGTAAATCACTGTAAAATAGAGCGTGTTCAGAAATATTAATAATACCGTATCTTCAACTTGACAGATGGAGCAATGATTTTGTCATTCAGATCTCTTCTGTAGACCAAGGTGATGAATATTCTGAAAACGTAAGACAGTATGCATAATTTTGCAACCTATTCACTGCTCATAATGCTTACGGTTATTGACAAAATTTGATAGTGGTGGAAATATTTTCCTCAGAGTTGTCATAACCACATTATATCATTTATTCTTGAAGTAACAAACACTGAAAGGGACTGCAATGCATTAACCAGAGAGACACCTTTACCTGAAGCTAAATATTTCTTTTCAAAGGTGACTGTCTGCCTGCTGAGATGAGGAACACTTTCAAAAACGGTTCCGTTGGGGCGCCTGGGTGGCTCAGTGGGTTAAGGCCTCTGCCTTTGGCTCAGGTCATGATCCCAGGGTCCTGGGATCAAGCCCTGCATCCGGCTCTCTGCTCAGCAGGGAGCCTGCTTCCTCCTCTCTCTCTGCCTGCCTCTCTGCCTACTTGCGATCTCTCTGTCAAATAAATAAATAAAATCTTAAAAAAAAACAAAAAACGGTTCCGTTTAGGGGTGCCTGGGTGGCTCAGTCGGTTAAGCATCCTGGAGTCTTGGTGTGGGCTCTAGGTCATGACGTCAGGGTCCTCAGATCAAGCCCCACATGGGGCTCCGCGTTCAGCAGGGAGTCTGCTTCTCCTTCTTGCTCTGTTCCTGCACTTGTGTGCTCTCTGTCTCTCAAATAAGTACGTAAAATCTTAAAAAAAACAACTCTTTCGCTTAGCGCAGTTGGGCTTGCTGTAGTATGTATTTACCGTGGCTGCGGAGCGTTCCTGTTGCACTCGCTCAGTCATCAGGCCTTTATTAACCTTTCCCTTTTGCACGGGTCGGTTTTTGTTATTTGCGTATCCCTTGCGGGAAGCTGAGCGCTCTGGGGATGTGCGGCTTTGTTCCAGGTGCTGAGGCTGCAGACTGGAGTTTCCAGGGATCCTTCCAGCTTCCTCTGAATCATGGCCCTTCCGATGAGGAACCGCTCGCTGCCCGCTCCAGGGCCACCGCTGCAGCTGCACAATCGTGCGGGGCGCCCGGTGCTCAACACACCAGCCTCTCTAGAAGCGGGGAGATCGAGGTGGAGGGGTAGAAGCAGCACATTCCCTCGGGAACTGCTAAAAAATCTCCTGGTAACAAAAGGTCTCCAGTACCGGCTCAGATAACACCCGAATTGACCAGAGTTTGCCCCGCAGTGACTGGGAGGAGGGGAAAGAACGGCTCATGCTTTTGGCCTACTTAGTCCTAGAGGATGCATCACTGGAGTCATTTTTAAAGTGCTACGGTCACTAAACGTGTGTATTATAGACGCGTGGGAGTATGTGTATTCAACTTCATTAAACAGGACCCGCTGGCTGTCTGAGGACACAGACAGTGCCCGTCCGAGGGTCCCCCGGGTTCTTTTCTGTGCCCCTTGAAGTAGCAGCTTCCTGCACAGACAGAGACACTTAATCTCTGTGTTTTTACAAAGACTTTGAAAGAACTGTAATATATTTTTTTCAATCAACACACTGAATTTACCTGAGTGCTGTGACCATAATGCTTTAAAAATCTTATATTAAATGATGCTCTCCCTGTGCATAGCCTGTGCTCAAGCACACCTCTCCAGTAATAACAAACCCTTTTCCAGTATTAGTATTTCTTTCCTTGTGAGTTTCTTTTTTTTTTTTTTTTAATTTATTTATTTGACAGACAGAGATCACAAGTAGGCAGAGAGGCAGGCAGAGAGAGAGGAGGAAGCAGGCTCCCTGCTGAGCAGAGAGCCCGATGCGGGGCTCGATCCCAGGACCCTGGGATCGTGACCTGAGCCGAAAGCAGAGGCTTTAACCCACTGAGCCACCCAGGCGCCCCTCCTTGTGAGTTTCTGACAGATTCCTTAAAGCCTTGAAGGCTTCCACTCTGGGTGCATGAGAGGACATTTGGTGGCAATGATATTTGGGCATCTTGGAAGAATATTTGATTAAAAAATAGTCTGGATGTTGCTTTTAGGCATTTAACTAGTAAAAGATATTATGAATTGAATGAATTTCAAGATAAGAAACCATGTGTCCTTGTGGTACAAAGACTCCTTAAACTCTGAAAGAAAGAGTAGGGGGTCTAGGGATTCAAATTTGTGTCTCCCCCTCTCTGGGAGGGAGAGACGCAAACTGCTCTAGGCAAGAGGGACAAGTCTAGTTATTTGAGTCATGCAGGCAGCAAGCTCACTGGTGTGCGTGGAATTAAACAGTTTGGATTTACCTAAGGAAAGGTTTTGTTCAAGAGGATTATTGCCAGAAAGGGACGTGGGATATGGCAATAGGGAGACTGCTTCAGCATGGGGTCTTCACGTGTCCCAAGGGTTAAGCCAACAGGGGTTTTCTTTCGTAGAGACAAGTAAGTGAGGCTTGAAAGAATGAGGTTTGGGAATGTGAGAGGTGGTGGGCGTGGTTTATTCTGAGGTCACACTTACTTTCCAGAATGGCTGTGGAGGAAGGTTGTCTACTGGCTCAGACTGAGAGTCACCCAAAGTTCTGGGGTTTAGGGGTGGGAGAGAATCTAGCAAATAGTTATTTTGATTGATCAGCTAGTCATTTGTGTGGCAAAGAAAGGACATTTTGGAGGGTCTCGTCTTGTCAAGGTAGACAAGGGTACCCATGAGTTTTATCTAAGTTATGTCTGGAAGGGTGTTTTGTTGGTTGGTTGGTCAGTTTTGGGGTTTTTTGTTTGTTTTTGCTGGGAGTCATTTCTCAGAACACAAAGGATAGGAGGATTTTTTAATTTTTACTGTTTTCCAGGATCACAGGGCTCAGATAAAGTTCAGTATTGTCACTGGGAATGAGAAGAAGTGCAGAAGAGCATTTTGGTGTCAGTGCTCCAAGGACGAATGAGAGCGTCTGGAGAGACGGTCAGAGCATAGTGATGGGAAATCCCAAAACAGATGGCATGGTGAGGCCCAGACAGGCGGGCAGGCCTGCAGAACATCTGTGGAAGGAGTATGTATGTCTGGCAGCAGGGTCTCAGGCAGGGGACTGGAGATCAGAAGCAAAATTTAATTCCTCAGAGGTAAGGTGTAGAGAGTAAGATGGCACCCCAAGTCTCGAAGCATGTGAAATGGCTCCTGGCTTCTGGAATGGGAGAGCATTTCCGCTTAGTGTAAGCAAGACATCAACCTAGCTGAACTAAATCAGAGGTAGTTTGGAGGTTGTCGAAAATAACTTTTTTTTTTTTTTTTTAACCAATGGATGAGATTGATTCCAAACTATGGAACTTAGTTTAACTCTTCTGGGATTGGGGGAAAAAAGAGAGCAGGCAGAACCTGGCACATAATATCTTTAAAAAAGGGTTTTGTTTTGTTTTTTTTTTTTTTCTTAAAGAAAAGCAATTTATTTTCAGCCTGAATAATGGCTCACTGTATCATGAACCTCCGTCATCTCCATACTATATACTTAGGAATTTCTTTTTGTTTCATAGGTCAACATCCTAAGTCTCACATGGGAAAAGCACAGTTAAATTTAGGAAAAAAAGAGAATATAAATAGCCATATTAAAGAATTGTAAGGTTTGAAAAATTACATGTCGAAATTGAAAATGTAAAAGTTAGATACTTCTGGGCTGCTTTATTTTTAAATTTCTGTTTCTTCTCTGTTGATAACATTAATGTTGAATATTGAATTATTTTTATGCCAAATGTTGAGTATAGTTTCTACATGCAGAATGTGAGACTTATAAATGAATTGCATGGGGTTTGCCATTTTCTTTCCTTAGGTTATCTTAAATTCATTTAAATATCCAAGAAGTGCAGATAATATATAAATATAAATATTGTATGATAGCAAAAACCTGTTTTATTTTATCAATTCATAAGAATATTTGTGAAAATTTTAGGTATGGGAAGAAAACATATCATTTCCCTGACCCTGTATAACACAATTCCCAAGGATGAATTCAAATATAGCAATTGCTTCAGAACTGCTCTCCACATCTGGTCTAGTAAGCCCAGGGTTATTTATTCAAATTCCAAATATTTATTCAGGATCCTGCGAGGTACTTAACAAGATTTCTCTGCTGACTGCTTTCTCCTATTGCTTAGTCGTAACTGTGCCGTAACACCTATTTCTGATATGCCTTATATTTTTATTATATATATAGCAAATGTGTATGTATATATTTGTATATATATATGTATGTATATATTTCTATATGTATGTATATATTTCTCCTTTCTACAATGTAAGGTACAAGACGTTTTAGAGGGTGGTGGTTGTACTTTGTACATCTCTGATAACCCTATAGTTCTTAACGTGGTGTCTCATTCATGACCGGCATTCAACATATGTGGTGATTTAAATAAAAAAGTAGTTCTTCAAATGGAGTGTTATCCTTTAATCCTGCGCATTCCATTCAGTCTTTAAAATGACATAATGTGTGAAATTTTGAATTAGGCAGACAATTAGAATGTGTCTAGGGATGTGAATGGGATGCCAAAGAAACACTGACGGGATCTCTCCCTTAGCTCCTAATCCTAGCCCCGCCTCTGGACTCCAAGCCTGTGGGGGGTAGGGGTGTTGCAGGGACCCCCCTCCACCTCAGTCCCCACTTCCACCCCCCAGGGACACAATCCAAAGAGCTTCCCTAGAAGAGGTGCCCTGTAGAGATACGACTTCTCTCTGCTTCTCTAACACTATGTCCTGATGTCCTCCCACTACGCCTTATGCTTCAGTCATCCTTACCCGCAGGCAGGTTTGTGAATAAGCCTAGACTGTCAAGTCCTTATGCCTTTGCACACCATTTCCTCTTCCTGCCAAGTCCCTCTCGTCCCATTTTCCTAGGATGGAATACACTGGACATTTTCTCTGACTTTCCGAGTGGAATTTGCCATTGCCACTATACCTTGTACTTACCTCCATTTTCATGTGTAACCCTTGATACTGCCTCTGCTCCGGCTCCTCTCTACCCCACCTGCCCCCAACTCTTTGAGCGCAGCAGATCCATCTTATTCCTGTTTGCATTCCCGATGTTTCTCCTTGCTCAGTGCCCTGCTGAGAGATTATCAGTGAGGGCCAAGTAGATTAATTAATGGAAAGTTTGCTTTTCAATATTTTTTTTCTTCTGTGAAATGACAGAGGTAGATTTTAAATAAATGAATGCATTTGGAAATTATTCCTCAACATTATCAGATCTACGCAGATTAAAAAAATCCTGTGAATTTGATACTTTGGGCTGTTAGGTGTGTAAAATCTTAAGATATCATTTTGATACCACTAGCACTATGTTAATTCATCTACTTTACTCAATCATCCCGTATTTTTTGAGCCACAGATTATAGTACAAACAGTGTGGACATGGAATATCATGGTACCATTTATGAATTAAATAAGAGTTTTATATGTATGTGTAACATCAGTATTTTCTATATATATTCTTTATCATCTGTTTCAATGAGATCCTGTTCAAAGTATATTAAAGAATATAAAAATATATTGCAAATTAAAACATGGTATTTTGAATTTACTTATGAATCTTGTAAATCAAAAATATATGAAGAAGGTAGATAGAAGCATTAGAAAAAAATAACGATTCTTTTTGGTGAAATCAGGAAAGTTGACAAGAAGGAGTTAATTTTTACTCTATCTTGGCGATGACTAGGAGTTTTCTAGTTGGAAGACACCACTTTACTCTGAAAATAGCACAAACAACAGAAAAGTGGCCTGAACATGTTGGGTGTGTTTGGAGCCCTGGCACCAAGAGCAGAGGAGTTGGGGTCTCAATGTAGATAAGGGAGGATAAATGTGGAAAGGCAGAAATAAATCGGTTATTTGGAAACCTTGCAGCAAAAACCAGTAATTATATGCAAGTAGTCTTTCCTGTTCCCTCAAAATAATTTTTTTTTTTTGGTAAGTGGATCACCTCTTCATTTTATTGATGGGAATTTCTAAAAAATTAATTGAGTTACAGAGGGGGGAAAAACTTGCTAAACAAGGAAGATGTTAAAATAATCAACATACCTAGAATGAATATAAATCTCTGCCTATTCTCATAATTATTTTTCATAATTTGCATAAAATACCAAGTTTGAGAGTGCGTCCTGGAAGCAACTACAGCTTTGTATGATACTTCAATATTTCCTCTATTTTTAGACGTATATTGTGTTTTTCAGAATTTATTGGCATCATGTATTCTGGCATGAAATAAAATTTTGTTCTGGTTTCTTTTAGAAGCAGGATTTATGATTTCCTTCATGTAAATGAATACTTCTTTTTTTTCTCTCTCTCTCTTTTGTAAGGACCATAATTGCATTGTCTTGCCTAGGTAATGAATGAATTTGAGCTAAAATGCAATCACATTGTTTGATCTTATTTCCCTCTCTTTGGCATTTCCAGCATTCAGACCTCATAATAATTTTAAAAATTAGGTTGGCATTGAAGCTACTGCACCACCACAAAACTAGTCCGAATTGGCAGAGGAATCAGGAGCTTGGATGGTATTTTGGCACTTGCTTTTGCAATTGAAGAGGAATTCTTCAAGTAAATAGACCATTCCAGTATTTGGGGTTTTGAGAACGCTCAGTTTAAAATTCTTTCTCATTCTGAAATCAGCCATGTCTCTCCACGGCTGGAGACCCTGCCCTGGCATTGCGAACACGATCCATCTAGTTCAGAACTGCAACCTTCAGACCTGAAAGAGTCATGCCCCATCCACAGCCTGCAATGAGCCATTTCAATAATTAAGCTTCAGAGTCTCAATTCCCACAATATGAAATTCTTCCTTGCCAAGATTTATTTACTTTTTGAAGATAAACACATTCCTTTTTCTTCCCATCCTGGTAATATAGATGCAGGAAGAAAGGCCTACTTTCAATATACTTAGACCATCTTCATCCTTTTCACGCTGAAACCAAAGCTTCCGCTGTTGAGTGGATTATCACAATAGTCTTCTAGTTTTTCCGTCTTCTGCATTAGCGCTCCTACCCCATTCATTCTCTACGTCACAAGAATCACCTTTATTTTCCTTTTTTTTTTTTAAAGATTTTATTTATTTATTTGACAGAGATCACAAGCAGGCAGAGAGAGAGGGGGAAGCAGGCTCCCCGCTAAGCAGAGAGCCTGACGCGTGGCTCCACCCCAGGACCCTGGGACCACGAACAGCCCCGAAGGCAGAGGCTTTAACCCACTGAGCCACCCAGGCGCCCCTCAAGAGTTATCTTTCTAAAAGGCAGTTTGGACCAAGTATCCTTCCTACTCAAAAACTGGTAATGGATTTCAGGATAGAAATGAGAAACTTACTAAGGTCAAGGCCATTTACAATCTGCCCCCACCTACCTGTCCAGGCTTCGCTCTTTCTAACCCTCACTCCCAGTCTATACTCTTCCTTTCTTAGGAACTGCCTTCTGTACCCTAACATTCACTTTGCTCAGTCACTCTTCTGTTCTTGTGTGACAAGTAGTTATTCCCAGAAAGATTGTTTGATCTGAGCTGAGGGAAAATGTTCCAGTGTACTTACCATAATGCTGTGCTTGTCACATTACCTTTTCTATTTATTCTGTTTTTATATATTAAGCAAGAACTATGAAGGTAGATACTTTGTTCACTCTTTATTTCTTCTGTCTTTTTTGCTAGTTCAAAGGTACATGGTAAATATTTATTAAACGGATGAGATGAGAAGTGTGAGAAGCATGAAAGTAGCGAAGACCCCAAAGTTCTTGTCATCAACCAGCTGACCTATCTTGATCAAATTATCTTAACCCCTCTGAGCTTGTCCCCATTTCCTGGACTACAAAACAGGGTGTCTGGACAATATACGCTCCATATCCCATCTGGTTTCAAATTCTGTGATTCTACTTTATAATTAAGCCAAACATTCCTGAGTACCATGTTTTCCCACCAAGTATTACGTATAAGATTCAATGCCTGTGATGTGAGAGGAAGAAACTAATGAGCTAGTTGGAGAAAGAAGGCCTGGATATAATAAAGAACAAGAAGAAAGAGCATCAATCTTCATAAAATGTGTAAGTCTTTATAATTGCCAAGGAAAGGGAACCAAATAGTAGTAGCGTTGGTTGGTTTTATTTTGAGAAATGTTCTTGGAAATGACTGAGGACGCTGCATAAAGTTAGAAAGTACCTGAAGGTGAGAAGCTAGTGTGAAAAATGCTATCAGTGTCACAGCTGTGAGGCCTTTATAAACAAGAGAGGAGCATTAAAGCTTCAGAAAATGGGATTCTCTAGTTTCAGAGCAGTACCACAGTGCTATTGGGTGACAAATATCCACAAGTAGGCTTTCTGGGGGAACATTTTGGGTCAGTTTACTTACACTGTAGCTATTGACATCAGCTAAATTCTCCTCACACTGAAAGCTCCAAGTTTTGACATACCAACAGCTCTTTGCACAGCCGTTACCCTAGGAGCGATATGACATCTGTGCATTTTGGTTTTTCCTGCCTTCTGTGGGCAAACATGGTTTTTCCAGATCACCTGAATCCTGTGATAGCTTTAAAGATAAAATGTAACAAACAGGAACTGTTCTGACTGATATTCATAACTTGGCTTATTTGTAAGAGTGATTGTTATTTATTTATTTTGGAGTGTAAGGGATCAAGACAGGAAATCTGGAAAATATTTCTCATTGGCCTTGATTGTTAAATGAGATAAGATACACTGAGCATCTAAGACAGAGAGAGACATATGCCAGCCACTCAGTTAATGTTATTTTCAACTCTTCTTGGTCTCTGCCTTCCTGGTTAAGAGGTTGGGCCTTTAAAATACATGTATCTTTTTTTTTACAAAATTTTATTTACTTATTTGAGAGAGAGCATCAGAGGTAGAGCACCATGTGGGGGATGGGGAGCAACAAGAGGGAGAAGGAGAAACATACTCCCAGTTGAGCAGAGAGCCTAACACAGGGCTCGATCCCAAGACTCTGGGATCATGATCTGAGCCAAAAGCAGATGTTCAACCAACTGAGCCTCTCAGGTGCCCCCAAATATACGTATCTTCAACTCTCATTTATTTGTGCTTATCCTTTCTTACCCAGGAAGATGTCCTACAGAATGCACAATATTTCAGCTCCCAGGAAATAAGATGTTTGAATCCATTTTTGAATACTTATGACTAGAAGATGCTTTCCTAGAATGGAGGGAAAATGAAAATCTTATTCATCAATGTTTCACTATTTCTAAGTCTTGACTGCCCTTGTTTCCCATTTCAGTTTTCTAAATTGCTCTCACTTTAAGATCCTGCTCAATGTGCCACAATTCTCATTAAATTTTCCTGAGTTTCTCTCTTGGAAGAAATAGATCTTTTCCTCCACACCCATTCCAGATTATCTCTCTGTATTACAGAGTTTTTTGGTTAAGGATGTCCATCAAATATTGGAGCTGGGAATATCAGATTTGGTGTTATTTTTATGCAGTTGTAAATTTAAAACATAAAGAAATAATTCCAGAGAGATTAGTAAATGAGTCAATCTTTTTTTTAAAATATTTTATTTATTTATTTATTTGACACAGAGAGAGAGAGAGACCACAAGTAGGCAGAGAGGCAGGCAGAGAGAGGAGGAAGCACCCTCCCCGCTGAGTAGAGAGCCCAATGCGGGACTTTATCCAGGATGCTGAGATCATGACCAGAGCTGAAGGCAGAGGCTTAAACCACTGAGCCACCCAGGCACTCTGAGTCAGTCTTTTTTTATATACAATTTCTCAAGATTTTTGCTTACACTTACATTATATCCCTGCACATCAATATATCCCCTACTTTCAACAATTCTATCTGACTTGAAAGGCTTTCTAAAATTCTCACTTATCCACCTGACTTTTATTTTCTGCAACTGTTCAAAATATAAACTCTGTTAAATTCAGGAGCTTTTCGTTTTCTTCTTATTTTTCTAGAATATACTCCTGCCCCCCCACCTTATTGGCACCATTTTTGAAACTTTGCTTGTTGGCCTTGGTCTTCCTGGTAGAAATGATTTTTATTTATTTATCCTGCCAACCCACCTATTGTTTAGGGCCCACAGACCTGTCTGAGAATGACTCTAGTGAAACTTTCTGATTTACCCTAGCACGCAATCTTCTCTACATTTTTATGCATTTATTTCCTGTATCATAAATTCCCGCGTTACTATATATATATAGATTTTCACATTGGTTACTTCATACAGTTATGCCATCCTCTAACACCTGGATTAATATAATCACCCTCAGGTGGAGATTGATCCAGAGCATGGCCTGTGTGTGTTCAGTGATTGTTCAAAATATCTTCTTGGTAGCGGGGAGGATAATTTGCCATGTGCCACATTTTGTAAACTCTGACATTCAGTTGAGAAGTTCCCTAGAATGTGTTGAAAGTCCTGTGCCTGGAGCCAATGTATCCTCTGGGTTTAAAAGAAGTGTCATTTGTTGTAGCTTCCTAGAACAAATTGGAAAGACCCGGGAAGGACGGTATATGGTATCGTCAACTGGAGTAAGGGTGAATGCAGCTCTTTTATTAGACAATACTGGTTTGTAAAGCCATGAAGTATAACTTCAGTCCTTTGAGCGAATAGTTCCCAGTAGGCTGAAAGGATAAAGTTAAATTGCATCATACATCCAGTGATGCTTATTAACCGGTTCATTGTGGTAACCCAGCGAAAAAGCAGAGAAAGTGGTTATTTGAAACCACTGTCCATTGGCTCACTTATCCAATGTGTTTATATAAATGAAATCTGACAAGACTCCCAGCAGGGCTGCTGTCATGGCGTTGATGCTTTTGATTAGATACCAAAGAAGGCCATCTTCAGAGGCTGTTATTTGGACTAATTCCCAGGGCTGATAGCTACCACAGTATCTTTAAAAAGAAATACTGTTACAAGGTATTCATATGCAAATAGGACAGTGATTTAATATTGCAAAGTTTGAGAGAATTGGGAAAATCAACAAAACCGTTCTTTGAAAATTTTGTTACTATCTAGTTGAAATGAAACAGATAACAGTTTTGTGAGGTAGACCAAAAGCACGGGTGATGGGCCTAGCATGTCAATTTATTTTTTCAGGGGGGATAATGGAGCCTTTATAAAAGCCCCTATCTATTACATCACAAGACGAGATTTTTAAACCGAATACCAGATTGCTAACATTATCACTGTAGTGACTGTAACATCTGGTAAATTGAAAAGAAAAGATAAGCTTTTTTTTTTTAATCTGAAAGTTAGTGCCACTTTAAAAGAAAATCTCTGATAACAGTAGGTATTAAACCACTTAAAGCAATCAATAAATCTAGTTGGAATAGTGAAGAAAATATAGCCTCGAGCTGAAATGTATTTGACGGTGTCGAGGTTAAATGCTATACATATAAGATTTGGAGAGAAAACATCTGAATAGACTAGTCTTATAAAAGAAAGCTCAAGCATAGTTTCATGAGAAATTTTTGTCACAATTTAAATATGCTCAGATGTGGTTTTTCCAATAGGACAATCTCAAACAATAGCATAGGATTTTTTTTTTTAATCTGTAAGCTTGCTTTTATTCATTCATTCATTCATTTTTTAGATTTTATTTTATTTATTTGACAGACAGAGATCACAAGTAGGCAGAGGCAGGCAGGGGTGGGGGGAAGCAGGCTCCCTGCTGAGCAGAGAGCCCGATGTGGGGCTCGATCCCAGGACCCTGAGACCATGACCTGAGCTGAAGGCAGAGGCTTAACCCACTGAGCCATTATTATTTATTTAATAAATAAATAAATTCATTTATTTATTTATTAACTCTTACTCGGGATCATGAGGCATTCTTAGAAGAATATAAGGCCAGATGGAGATAATGTAAGTGTAGCAGTGATGGGGAATGAAGGAACAAAAAGCACAGGGAGAGAAGAAATTTCTGCACAGGATAGAATACGTAGTATCTGAGAAAAATGCGAAAGAAGCCATATTACTAAAGACAGAGCTGGTCGGGAGGGGAATTGAGCTGTCATCTGACCTAAAAATATTCCGATCCAATTTCTTCATGCATGGACTTTTCATAATGGAAAACTAAAGGATTTTGAAAGGAATTATTTGCTATTTTAAGCTGTTTGCTTCCATATAAATATTTTTAATGTTTATTGCTCTACCAGTTGTGCTATATTTAGAGAGTTAGATGGTTCATTGCGTCCTTAAAAGAGGGTAAGGACTAAAGCATAAATAAAATGTACTTCTGAAAAAAAGATCAAATCATAATTTATTGCCTAGTGTAATTTTCCGACAGAGTGCCTACTACTCAAATAGCAATGAACTGGGAGAAAATGTCCACTTTGTAATTTAGAAAACCTCTGTTAAGAATAAAATCTCAGAGATGTTCTGTGTACAACATACATTATTTTATCTGGAACATCTCTCCACTCCTTTAAAGAGCCAGTACCACAGCAGCACATACGTTATTACTCTTATTACTTAAAGGCATGGATTTGTAACTATTTGGAGCTGATCTGCAGGCTGTCACATGAGATAATAACCTGTCATAATATAGAAAGCTTAGTTTCCTTGGGTGCCTTTTCCAAAGTTTTCTCGTGCATAGCAGATTGGACAGAACAGAGATTTTACTCCCATAGAATCTAAGCTACTCCTGACCCAGGATTCTCAACCTTACTTTTGATTGACCTGTTAACTACATGTGTCAAGAAAAGACCCTGTGAGCCACCCATGCAAGTGGCTTCTATGTGACATCTCTCTCACATACACATGCACACAGAGACATGCACATAAGCCTGCTCCTTATGGGGCACCTGGGTGGCTCAGTTGGTTAAGCATCTGTCTTTGGCTCAGGTCATGATCTCAGGGTCCTGGGATGGAGCTTGCATCCGGCTCCTTGCTCAATGGTAAGCCTGCTTCTCCCTCTGCCATTCCCCCTGCTTGTGCTTGCTCTGACAAGTAAATAAACCAATTAAATTAAATAAACCTGCTCCCTGGATGGACAGAGAAAAGAAAAGGCTGGACAGAGTGCTCAGTTACAGAAGACTCTCAGCAGAGGCCAAAGAGGCAGTTCTAAGCGGCTCAGTATGTCTCTGACTTCTTTCCTACTCTTCCTTCCTTTGCTGTCTAGAAGCCATATTCAGAGATCTCAGAGAATCCAGCTAAACCGAGGATAAGCTTGAAACTCTCAAGTCTTTTTGGTATTTAAAAAAATAAAAAATATTCTCTTGAAGACTTTTCACCACATTCTTTGCCCCATTCAGAAATTAGAAAATCTCTTAAAAAAAAAAAAGAAAACAACAACAATAACAAAAAACCCCAAAATCGACTATATTAATTGAATATCTGACTTTAAGTGCTTTTCTGAATTGGCTGTTCAATTCTATAAATAAAGCCTGGTATATAACTTATAAAACTTAGAGGACAATGAGATTTGAAGACTTTTTTCCCTCCTAAATATCAAAGTGCTCTATGAAAATCTACTGAAGTAAGGAGATGAACTACAGGGGATTTCTTCTCTTTCATGAAAATCAGCATAGATTTAATCATTTCATTTTAGCCAAATGAGTAATGGGTATCAACAAATATTTCTTCAAGGATACAATCCACATGTATATGTTGAGCAAAGTGATTAATACCTAAGGTTTCTCTGGTGCTATATATTGAGTTTGTGCATTTATTCTAACAGATGGAACATATATTTGTTCTAATACTTAGAGATCTTGGCCCTTGATCACAGCTGACTGGTTACATGTTTCTGTTTATGAATGTGATAAAGCAGTCATTTATTTTTTGAGTGATTAAATTGCAGACTTACTAAATGGCTTTTCTTATCTAAGAAGGGAATTGGAGAAATAATGGTAGTAACTCACATTTGCACAGCATTTTCAGCATGCAGATTGTTTACAAGTATATTATCTTATGAGATCCTCACAATGTAATGAGACATAGATAGAGCAAATATTCTCTCCTGTATTTTCCAGCTGGTAAGACAGACATTCAGAGATGTTAATGATTTGATCAACATCACACAGTTAATAAGTGTCAGATTCGAGGCTTGAAACCTCATCTTCTGAATCTGAATTCTTTTTTTCCATTTTGCTGTGTTTGATTTATAAATTAAAGCCAGTTGAGTGAGATAATATTTTCTTTAAGAAGTAAACAATGCCTGGTATATTTGTAGCAAATAATACATGACTCTTAAAAGTGAAATAATTTTAATGAATTGTTATAGAGCTATAATTAGAAGAAATAGCAATTTAGTAGGAATGAAATATTATTGCACTGGATAGATGGAGTGAGGACATGAAAATTCATGAGGATGGCTATCTGAGAACTACTAATCTAGAAGAAAAATCGCATGATCTGTACCCCTAAAGTTACATTCATCTAAAGAGTGTGTATCTATGATTGCTGTCACATTTGTTTAAAAAAATGCATTCTAATTGATGACAACATTTATATATTACTGAGTTAGGTATAGTTCTAAAACTACTACATCATGAGTTGCTGATACTTTAGGAATGAGAAAAATAATAAAGTACTGAACAAAAATATTTCGAAGAGTAATAAGGCAGCCATTTCTGTGGACTTTTGTGTGAAGTTTACTTCACTTTTCATGTGTACTTATTATGAATATTTCACTTCATGTGATACACTTTGTTTTCTTACCACAAGGCTTCTCTTATACCAGTATTATTGAGCAGCAATAGTTGAATGTAGTTTAATTAAGTAGGACTTGTCACTCAGCCCAAACAACCTGAACAAGATCTAGTCTACCTTTTTAAATTGAAAGTCATTTTTATCCAATATACTAAAATTTTCACCAACTTCTTGTTGGAATATATTGTATATGAAGTAAACCTGTGTTTGAGTTTAAAGTAATATAAAATTAAAGTAATATAAAATTCTTTTATCCAAAGGTATAACTGGACTATTTTATTCAGTAAGATTTAGGGCAAAAATTACATAATAGCCCATTTGATCTCAATTAATTTTCACATTAACTATGGCCAACTATTGCTGATAACAAATATACATATTCTGATTCCAATTAACTTATGTTCCTCTTTTTTGCCTAAAGCAAAATTCTGAAATGATTAGAAACATAGTATTTAGCACCATTTCCGAATTATAGATCAGACCCAATCTGGCCACACCATTTTTTTAATTAATAAAGTTTTATTGGAACATAGCCACTCTCATTTATTTACATGTTATTTAAGACTACTTTCATCCTACAAGACAGATTGAGTAGTTGCAAAAAAGACTGTCCATATGTCCCTGGAGAAAGATGGAAGAGTGCTATTTGGCAGAAGTGAGCTGGAGCAATATGGGCTCCATGGTGGGGTAAGAATATGGGGCCTTGGGGAGAAGTCTACGAAAGCAGAAAGAGAATATGGTGGAAGAAAGATGACCGGAGGTGGATTGTGGAAGTTCAGGCTAACAAGTCTGGACCTTAATCAATGAGCTGGTGGGAACCTTTGGGTAATTCCAAGATATGATTTTGGAAGGTGACCCTCAGGCGGGTTGCATGAAGAATCTAAGAGGGAAAGGCCAGAAGCAGGGACACAGATGGCCCCACCTGGATCTCACAGTGCTGGTTCCAATGAAAATAACACTACTTGGTTGACTAAAATAGTAATGGGAATGAAGATGTTGAAATCAGGAAGGTTTTGAGAAGGAAGAAATTCTATTTGAATATTGATTAGCCAGAGTGAGGGAGGAAGAAAATGTGAGAAGTTTATAGCCATGTATGGAGACAGACCAGTTGTTTTCATTATTTGAACTGAGGATTTGTGGGGAGAAAATTGGAACTGTTGAGAGAAGATGGGATGTATAGACATTTGACAAGGATTTTGAGATGGAGATACATTAGGGATTTCACAGGTAAGAACTCATTTCTTTTATATTTTGCTATTTAACAAGCTACCCCAAAACTATGGCATCAAATACAAACAATTATTTATTTTGTTCGTGAATCAGCAAGTAAAGCAGAACTTGTGAAGGACAGCTTACTTTTGCTCCACACAGTATCACTTGGGGCAGCACTCGGGGAAGCCTCCCCATCAATGTAATTCCCTCACATGTCTGGTAAGTAGGTGTGGGGTGTCAGCTGGGAGCTCCACTGGGACTGTGGGCCAGTAGCTGTATTTCCTCCCCAAAGGTTGCTTGGGTTTCCTTATGGCATGATGGCTGAGTTTCAAGAGCAAGAGTAGTAAGAAATGGGAAGTGAAACTGCTGATTTTGAAGGCCTGAACCCCAAAACTGGCATTGTGTCTTTTCAACTGGTTCTATCTGTCTAGCACTCCCAGAGCCCAGAGTCAGGGTGAAGAGATATTTAAGTCTCAATTGAAAAAGGTTCAAATAATTTTGGTGCCATGTTTTTACAACATCACAAACTGGAGTTCAAGCATCAAGGTCAAAGCTAATTTGAACAGGTTATTATTCTGCGGGGAAGACCTGAAGCAAGTGGAATGGGTGACTTTAGGGAAAATGGTGCAAGAAAGGAGAAGAAGGTCCAAAACAAAATATCATTTTATTTACATTCAATGAATTAGCAGGAAAACATTGTGGCAGTAAAAAATATAGAAACATTATTTGAAACAGTAGATGACAGGGCAGTGGTTGCAGAGTATAATTTTCCTCTTACCTAGATTTTTGTTTTATGTTCCAGACGTTCTCTAGGTCAAGATTCACAGCTATTTCATATCATTAATATTGCAAAGTAGATGTAAACTTTTGGATCTGTCTCTGAAATACTCAGAATGAATCTTAGTACTCCCTCCTACCCTCCAAAGAGAGAGAGAGAGAGAGAGAGAGAAGAGACAAGGGGACTGGTTGCTTTAATAGCTCTTGCAAAACTTGCTCACCAAAGGGATGGCTGGTGACATGCTGCTCTGCTCTCTCTATCTTAGGGACAAAAGAGGCAGCAGACTCAGATGTCCTGTGGAGTCTGATGTGCACACCTGCTCTGCTTTGATAGAAGCCTATTGCTTACACTGTGAGAATAACAGACCCATAATTTTGTGATGGAAAGTAACCGAAGGCTCTCTGGCTATCTTGTTAGAAAGCCATGTATTTTAAATAATGACTTTCATGCAGCATTCAGCTGGGTCAGCTCTACCCATGGATCTTATAGCAACCACCAGATGATCATCTTGAACATAATTTTATGAGCCTACAATTTCTCCTAAAATCTCTAGAGCTTAAGGTATCTTCTTACTTATCTTTGGATAATACTGATACTGTAGAAGACTTTGGAAACAGCTCTAGAGTTCAGAGATAACCCAGGGATTATCTAATTGGCTTGCCTCCTACCTGCCTCTCCAAAGACCAAAATAACAGGAATACATTCTTGGATGTCAAAGTAATAATTTAACTCCATCCAGTATTCTCACTGTTGTGCCATTTGTTTAATGAATTCACTCTAGATTTCTCAGCTCATGCTAGATTTTTTAAAACCATAAAATGACTCTAAATAATTAACTCACGAATATGTCACTGTGTCCTCAAGAGAGATGAAAGGAGACAGAAAGAAAAGAGAGTATTCACAAGACACTTATGTATTTGTAAAATGCCATATATAACACTACAATGTCTATCTTTAAGATTATTATTTTATTTGGGAACATTTAATATTAAAAATATCTTGAAAAAATGTATTTTTGTTATCTTTGTTACATCACAGTAAAAACTTGTCCATAAAGAGATTTATTTATTGTTTTTATGGGCTCCTTAAATTATAATGCTATTATAAGAATAATCATAACTCTCAAAATGCCACTTACAACTTTAACACCAACAACTACAGTAATAATAATGGCTGACATGTTCACAGCACTTACTCTGTGCCCCAAATGTTCCACATATATTAATTTGCCCAATCTCCCCAACAACTATATGAATATTTAGGTGAGTACTTAGTACTTACTTAGTATTTAGTAAGTAGTACTTACTTAAATTCATACTTAGTGATGAATAATAGTTTTTTTTTTTGCCAACCTATTACTGCACCATTCTCAATTAGCTCATACCTTCTCCCACTTTTTTCTTATTTGATTATGTCATAGAACTGCTTTAGGTCCAGTCATTTCATAATGTTACTCAAATTTGCTACTAAATCTCCTGTATTTCATTCCAAATAAATAACCATGCTCACCAAGGTCTTATTATTCTTTGATTATTTCTAGTATGATTTTTTCCCCTTTATTCTCAGCTATATTTGAAATAAGTACCCATTCTCTAGTTGGCAATATTCTGTCTCAAATTTTAAAATTAATCCCCAGTGTAATTATTCAAAATGTAAATTTTAAGATTTTTTTTTTTTAATTTGACAGAGAGAGATCACAAGTAGGCAGAGAGGCAGGCAGAGAGAGTGAGAGGGAAGCAGGCTCCCCGCCGAGAAGAGAGCCCAATGTGGGACTCGATCCCAGGACCCTGAGATCATGACCTGAGCCGAAGGCAGCGGCTTAAACCACTGAGCCACCCAGGTGCCCCCAAAATGTAAATTTTAATTTGTTTCTAAGCTGATTGTGAATTGTGTATCTCATGACTTAGTAACAGAAAATGGAAAGTGATTCCCCACCAATGGTCTCATGTTTCTTTAAGCCCCGGAACAGAGGAGACCCCATCCTCTTTTCTGTGTGACCATCCAAATACCAGGAAAAATCTTTGAGACTTTAGCAGCCATGTGTTGAAGGACTCCTTTACCTTTGTGTGTGTGTGTTTAAAGATTTTATTTATTTGAGAGAAAGAGAGAGAGCATGAGCAGGGTAGAGGTGGAGGGAGAGGTAGAGGGAGGAGAAGCAGCAGACTCCCAACTGAGCAGGGAGCCCGATGCGGGGCTCAATCCTAGGACCCTGGGATCATGACCAAAGCTGAAGGCAAATGCTTAACTGACTGAGCCACCCAGGTGCCCCTGTGGGTTGGTTTGTTTGTTTGACTTTTTGATCCTTTCTGATTATGAGAAATGTTAGCAAGTTTTTTAATTTGTTAAAAGTTTTTATAGAACAGTGTGGCTTGGTCATTTAAGACTGGCTCAAGTCATGATCCTGGGTTCCCTGGATGGAGATCTGCATTGTGTCTCTCTGCCCGGCGGTGAGTCTGCTTCTCCCTCTCCTTCTTCTTCTCCCCCTGCTCATGCTCTCTCTCTCTCTCAACCAAATAAATAAATAAAATCTTTTTTAAAAAAAGGGATCCTGGGATCAAGCTGGTTGCTTAGATGGTTAAGTGTCTGTCTTTGCCTCAAGTCATGATCTCAGGATCCTGGGATCTAGCCCTGAGTCAGGGCTCAGCATGGAGTCTGTTTCTCCCTTTCCTTCTGCCCCTCCCCCCACTCTTGCTATATCTCTCCTCACACACAAATAAATAAATAAAATCTTTAAGAAAAATGCTATAGTACAATCAAACCTCAAAATGGGGAAAATCAAAGCTTAATTCCATCCTTCTGTGGTAGTTTTCTCAATGTAACCATTTACGAAAATTTCACTCAAACTGAGGAAAGCCTGTATCTGTGATTATATAACAATTAACAATAGTCAGTTGGCTTATTTTTTGTTAAATTATTTTGTTAAAATATTTTAAGATAGGAAATGTATTCCATTGAATATTAATTGAGCACACACCAGTGATCATAGAAATATACAACTCAGAGGCCCTTTCAATATAAGTTAATAATGATAATTTGCATTTGTCATTTTAATTTCTAAATATCCTCTATATTTATAGTGAAGTTTGAGGAAACTGAGACAGGACTGTGTATCACACATACAATACAGACATGGAGTCCTGGGACTAGAAACTAAGCTACCTGACCAATTCTGTACACTTTTCAATAATTGGTGAGATCACACTATTATCATTTACATATCAAAGCTCCTGGAAGTCTTCCCTGACCCATTTTGTATTTTGGACTCCTAGTGAGGTTGTTCACTCGTTGTGTACTGGATATATGAACGCATACAACATGGCATTCAAGAGCCACATGATTTTATTAATAGAGCTTCCCACCTGGTTTGTGGGAAGTGGTTGACAGGTGTGTGGAGATCTTCACTCTTCAGTCCTCAGGACCTCCAGCAGGAAGCAGGGTGTTGAGTGGTAAACAGCCTCCCTTTTACCCTGTGTGCTATAAAAATATTGTCATTTTCTGAGAATGCCATGCCATGAAAAAACTTAAAAACCACATGTTTAAGACACATATTGCTAATAAGAAAAAAATGTCATGGAGTTGATTAAAATTCCGAATTTTGGAAGGGCAACTGAATGAACCCATGGAAAACAGAAAGAATAAATTAATGTAGACAAAAGGAAAAAGAGGGAGTTACCAAACAGAAACCAGTAGTAAATAAATATGTATATTTTTTAATTTTGGGGTTAAATCAAAAGCTCTTTGGTGGGGATGAGAAGAAAAGAAAAACTACTAGTAAATTGAATTTAAACAGAAGACTATGTAAATTAGAAATGAGAATGGTGGAATGATCACAGGTATAAACTGAATTAAAGGGCTTACAAGAGAATAATTTGCCTGAGCGTATTCAAATAAATATAAAACTTGAATGAAATTGATGACTTCTAAGAGAATAAAAATCTCCGAAATTGATCTCAAAAGAGATCCATGACTGTGGAAGAAATGGGAGCATTTTCAAAGAATAAGCATCTAAAACATGCTAGGCCAATAGTTTCAGAGTTAATTCTCTCAAAAAATTTCAGGCATAGAGAACTTCAGTGCTATTTATATTATTCTAAGAAACTGGAGGAAAGTAAAAGTCCCGAAATAATTTACAAATCAGCAGGAGATGACCACAAAACCTTAAAAACTGCACATAAAATTAAGTGAACTAATCTAGCTTACACATATCTATAGAATCATAAGAATATGAATCAGAATTAGCAGTGCACTAACAAGAGATATACCCTGATCTTGGGATGATGGGGAGTTCATGTTAGGCATGCAAGTGTGGATTTGTGTTAGGTAATCTATCAATGGGATGTTACCTTATTAATAGGTGAAAGGAGAAAAAGATTACTTTTTAAATACATTCATAAATTAATCTGACAAAATTCAACACCACATCGTGAATTACAAAAATATATATAATAGAAATGAAGAACAGTTTCCTTCCTCTGATACGGGCCTCAAAGAATGGTGATTAATTAAGAAACAAAAGATTTCTCAGTAACGTTGGAAATAGGAATGATGACTTCTATCACGGTTACTGTTTAAAATTACTAGGATTTTTTTACTCCAAAATTAGGTAAAAGAAGGAAAATGTTTTCAAAACTAAGAATTAAGAGAAACTATTGGAATCATTTGCATATGACATGCTATAATTGATACAAAGAATCCAAGCGGGCACCTGGGTGGCTCAGTCAGTTGAACCCCTGTGTTTGGCTCAAGTCATGATCCCAGGGTCCTGGCATCAAGCCCCACAACCACTCACAGCTGGGTGGTGAGCCTGCTTCTCCTTCTCCCTCTGCCTGCTGCTCCCCCTGCTTGTGCTCTCTCTTTCAAATAAATAAATAAATAGATAGATTCCAAGAAATATCCGTGCAAATGGAGATAGAGAATTCCATAAAATGGTGGGTCATAAAGGGTGAAAACATAAAAATTAGTAGTCTGCATGTAATAATAAGCTATAAAATATAATGGATGGAAAGGTTTCATTTATAATAGCAAATATATTTCAACTGTCTGGGCATAAACATTTAGCCTATCTGGACACAAATACAGAAGGCTTACGAGAGAGAAATTTAATGTGAAACTAGAATATATAAATGATATTTTAATCAATGGGAAAATAGATCTTATTCATATACAGAAATGTGCAATAGTGTTAATATGTCAGTTCTCCCTAAATCAATTTATAAATGCATATAACATGTTTGAGAGTATCAAGAACTCTTGTAAAATTGACAAATGCTACTAACATGGAAAAATAAGAATATGAGATCTGCCAAAGAATGTCTAAAACAGAAGAATAATAAACTATCTGTACTAAGATAGATACTAAGACCTATTGCAATGTTATAATAATTTAAACCCTTTGGGATTGGTATAAGCAGATAAGTGAAACTGAAACTATTCAAGATAGCTGAGAAATCAGTTTGATTAAATACCAAATTTTACATGTTATTTGAGAGGAATTTAAGATGCACTATTCAATAATTATTGGAGAATATTGGCTAACACTTTTGGCAAAAGTTAAGTTGAGATTCTTCCTACCTCCCACTGTAAACTAAATTATAAATAAATGAAGGATTTGGAAAAAAATAATATCAGTGAGTTATAGAAAATAACTTTGGTGAAAATTCAGTATATGTGCATGATGTATGCCTTCCCATGCCTCACAGTAAGCTCAGAAGCCATGATTAAAGATTAGTAATTTTGACAATAATTAGAAACAACTGTAGGGAGAAGAATCATAAACAGTTAAAAATTTAAAAATGAAACTGATTTTCTTAAGAGAACACTTACAGCAATTATCAAAAACTAATTAATAGAAACATATTCAAAGTCCTGAATAGGTAACATATTATAACAGGAATTAGTAATTTGAGTGGCAAATAACTTTAAGTGTTTAATTTCACAGCAAAAATCACTAAAACCCCTTTCAGATTAGCAAAGATTTTTTTAAAAAAGGATAATGAAATAGACTCTAATGATTTTAATGAAATAGTTTAATGAAATAGACTCTTCCCATGGTGTTGGGACGCACAGAGGATGTAAACTCTCTGGGTAGCAATTAACAGTATTCCCACAACAACATCAATGACAACAAACATGCCTCGTCCTTTCTTTCTTTCTTTTTTTTTTTTTAATATTTTATTAATTTGACAGAGAGAAATCACAAGTAGGCAGAGAGGCAGGCAGAGAGAGAGGAGGAAGCAGGCTCCCCGCAGAGCAGAGAGCCAGATGTGGGGCTCCATCCCAGAACTCTGGGATCATGACCTGAGCTGAAGGCAGAGGCTTAACCCACTGAGCCACCCAGGCGCCCCTGCCTCGTCCTTTCTGATTCAAAAACTCTTCGTGTGGTTATGCAAGTGGTGTAAAAAGTAATATTGATGTAGACATAGTTTCTTCATTGAAGAGCATTTTAGGAAGAACATATAGGAAACTGCATGGCTATTTCTGGGGGTTGAAATGAAAGTGATGCGAGGAAGAGAATTTTACTTCCTGCTTCGTAAAGAAGTTTGTTTCCTTCGGTGGTTTCCCTCCTTGGATGCTGCAGGGCGTGCATGACTTCAGACACTCGTTTTCTCCGTTCCTATAATACTTTGCATCCATCATTCAGGCACAGATTTCCACCCTAAATTGACCTCTGTATCAGGGGCTGTATTACATAATTGCCTTCTGGGTGGCTTAGACGGAAGAGGTCAGAATCCTGAGCGGGAGATTGTTTTGAGACTGACCTCAAAAAATAAGAGCATTCAAACCTGAAGGATTTGACAAGTGGGGGCCGACCCAAATTTCACCCCTGACAATTTCCTAATTGAGAAGTGAGAGTAGTTAGTCTATTTTAGAGAAACATGAGAGAGGTCAGTTGGGACACTAAATAAGATTGTCCTGAGCTTAAGGATCATGAAAATGCAAGTCACTGTCTACTGTCTCTTCCCCGGAGTACTGCAGCTTCCAAGGGTGTTTCCATGTCTGTGTGGCTTTGTCATTTAGAGTTTCCTGTATCCGACATTTTATTTGCCTGGCTTTGACGCTTTTTTGGTTTGCACCATATTTATATGTTTTGTAGCCCAATTAGATTTAATATTTTCTTACAATGGGGGTATTTCCCTTTATGTTTTTTTCCTATTACCCTAAGAATTTAGTGGATGTTTAAGGACACCAAACTTTCTTGAGTTCATCTCCTTGTTAGTAGGCTTAGGTTTCTTTCATTTTAACCTTTGATCCTCCTTGTGATTCCTCTTCCTTAATTTCCACTCTATTACCCCAGTTGGATCCTTGTATTCATACCCAAATCAAATTAATTTTCCTCTAGTTCCTCTTGGGTTATCCTTCTTTATTAGCTTCTTCTTACTTAAGAGTAAAATCCAAATGAAAATCCTAAATTCTTAGTGTCTCACTAACAGCCTCAGTTATCTCTCTTAACTGTATCACTAAATCATTTTCTGCCAAGGATTTCACAGCCACCAAACAGGACTGGCCATGGTCCTTCGAACATGCTTTTGTTCCTTTCCACTTGGATACTCTTCTCCCCTAAATCCAGTTTTTGTGTAGGTTGATTTTCATTTTTCTGTTATGGACTTCTTCATCTCTCATTTGACATTCAGCATACTAATTTGTACTATTATTTAACATACCATATCTGTGTTCTATTTATACTACATTGTACTGTTATACAATACACCTGTGTTCTATCTGTACAGAAAGACTGTACATTCCTTGAGGGCAAGGAACAACATTTATATTTTTTGTGTTAGTGGCACCTATATACAATCTTGAACAAAAAAGGTCCTTGATAAGTGTTTACATTAACAGTGGTTTAAATGAGATAATATGATTCACTAAAAATCTAAGATTTAAAAAACATAGACCTTCTATATAATAGTATTCTACACAAATCACATTTACTTTGAAATTTTAAAATCTCCATCCACAAATTGGTCCTTTTGCCAATCTAACCATTTTAGGATTTTCTTTTTATAGCAGATGTTTTTAGAGCATTAGTAGATTTCCAGAAAAGTTGTGCAGTAAATACAAAGAGTTCCTATATATTCTCCTTGCCCCCAGATCCCCAGATTTCTCCATTATTATTATCTTGCATTAATGTGGTATATTTGTTATAACTGATGGAGCAATATTGCTTTGTTTATAAATTACGGTCTACCTACAGTTTGCATTAGGACTCACTCTTGGAATTGTGCAATTCTGTGGATTTTGACAAATTTATAATATCATGTGTTATAATACAGTATGATACAGATTAATTCCACTGGCCTTAATAGTCCCCCTGTGTTCCTCCTAGTCATTGTTCTCTCCAGCCCTGAACCTCTAGCAACCCCTGATCTTTTTCTTCTCTCCAGTTTTGCCTTTTCCAGGATGTCAGATAGTTGGAATCATACAGTATGCAACCTTACCAAACTGGCTCTTTTCACTTAGGGATGTGCATTTAAGTTTCCTCCCTGACTTTTCATGGCTTGATAACTCATTTGTTTTTATCATCGAATATTATTCAACTGTATGGCTGTACCATAGCTTATTTATCCATACCTATTGAAGGACATTGTGGTTGCTTCCAAGTTTGGGCAATTATGAATAATGCTATTATAAACATTGTGCAGATTTTAGGGTCAGTGCAAATTTTCAACTCATTTTGGTAAGTCTGTAGGAGCATGATTTCTGGAGTAGGTGGTACAACTGTGTTTAACTTTAGAAATAAACTATCTAACTTTCTTGCAAAGTGGCTGCACTTTCCCCCCAGAAATTCTCCCCATTCATTTCCTCCAGAAGTGAATGAGAGTTTCTTTCTCTCTCTCTCTGTTTTTTTTAAAGGTTTTATTTATTTATTTGACAGAGACAGAGAGAGAGATCTCAAGTAGACAGAGAGGCAGGCAGAGAGAGAGGGGGCAGCAGGCTCCCCGCCAAGTGGAGAACCCAATGTGGTGCTCGATCCCAGGACCCTGAGATCATGACCTGAGCCAAAGGCAGTGGCTTAACCCACTGAGCCACCCAGGTGCCCCGAGAGTTTCTACTGATCTACATCCTCACTATCATTTGGTGTCGTCAGTGTTTTGGATTTTCGCCACTCTAGTAGAGGTTTAGTGGTATCTCATTTTTGTTTTAATTTTCAATTTCCTAATGGCATAGGACATAGCACATATTTATCACATGCTGTTTGACATCTGTATATCTTCTTTGGTGATGTGTCTGTTCAGATCGTCTGTCCATTTTCTAATTGGGTTATTTGGGTATTTTCATTGTTGGGTTTTGACATTTTCAGTTGAGCTGTATATTTTGGAGTCCTTTACCACATGTGTATTTTGAAATGTTTTCTCCCAGTTTGTACCTTGTCTTTTTATTCTCTTACTGGAGTCATTTACAGAATAGACATTTTAGGTTTTAATTTAAAACCTTTTTTTTTTTCTTTCTTGGCTCATTTTTGGTATTGTGTTTACAAAGTCATCACCAATCTCAAAGACACCTGTGTTTTCTCCTGTTATTTTGTAGATGTTTTGTAATCCTGAATTTAACTTGGAGACCTGTGATCCATTTTGAATCAATTTTTGTGAAAGTTATAAGGTCTGTGTCTAGATTCAGTGTTTTGCATGTGGATGTCCGTTATTTTTAGCACCATTTGTTGAAATGACATCTTTCTCCATCAATTTGCCTTTGCTTCTATGTTAAACACCAATTGAAGATATTTAAGTGGCTCTATTTCTGGGCTATCTATTGGTTGCAACAGTCTGTTTTTCTATTCTTTTGCCAAAACAACATTTTCTTGATTACTACATCTTTATAGTAAGTCTTGGGGTTAGTTAGGGTCAGTTCTCTAATTTTGTTCTTTTTTAGTAATGGCTATTCTGGGACTTTTTGCCTCCCCATGTAAACATTTGCATCAATTTGCTGACAACTGAAAAACAACTTGCTGGGATTTTGGTGAGGATTGTATTGAATCTTGATCAAAATGGACATAACTGGGGCACCTGGGTGGCTCAGTGGGTTAAGCCTCTGCCTTCGGCTCAGGTCATGATCTCAGGGGGGTCTCTGCTCAGCAGGGAGCCTGCTTCCCCCTCCCTCTCTCTGCCTGCCTCTCTGCCTTCTTATGATCTGTCTGTCAAATAAGTAAATAAAATCTTAAAAAAAAAATGGACATAACTGACATCTTAACAATATTATGTCTTCTTACCCATGAACATGGAATAACTTCATTTATTTAGATCTTCTTTAATGTCTTCCATCAGAATTTTGCAATTTTCCTCACATAGATACTATACATATTTTGTTAGTATATTTTTGCTGCTAATTTAAATAGTTTTATGTGTTTAACCTCATATTTCAATTGTTTATTGTTAGAATGTATAAATGTAATTGACATTTTTTAATTAAAGATTTTATTTATTTATTTTTATTTATTATTTATTTAGTTAGTTTATTTTTTATTTATTTATTTTATTTATTTATTTTTAAATTTTATTTATTTATTTGACAGCAGAGATCACAAGTAGACAGAGAGGGAGGCAGAGAGAGAGGAAGGGAAGCAGGCTCCCTGTTGAGCAAAGAGCCCGATGCAGGGCTCAATCTTAGGACCCCGAGATCATGACCTGAGCAGAAGGCAGAGGCTTTAACCCACTGAGCCAAACAGGGGCCCCTGTAACTGACTTTTGTATATTAATCTTGACTTATAGTCTTGCAGTAATTACTTAATAGTTCCAGGAGGTTTTGTGTTGATTCTTCAGGACTTTTTATATAGAATATCATGTCATCAGCAAACAAAGACAGTTTCATTTCTTCCTTCCAATCTGAATACCTTGTATTTTATTTTCTTGTCTTATTGGATTAACGTGGACTTCTAATACAATGTTGAATAGGGATAGTGAGATGGGACACCTTTGTCTTATTCCCCATCTTAGGGAGGAAGCATCTAGTTTTTTCTTTTTACCCTTAAGTATGATGTTGATTGTACGTTTCTTGCAGACATATTTTTATCAATTGAAGGAAGTTCTCCTCTACTCCTAGTTAGCTAGGGATTTTAATCAGGAATTGAATTATATTTTCAGTTTTTTCAAATGCTTTTTCTACATCATGATCATGTGATTTTTCTTCTTTAATCTACTATATCTATATGTATATCTAGATTATATTATATATTAGATATATAATATAATATAATATATCTAGATTATATTCCTTGATTTTTGAATGTTGAACCAACCTTGCACAACTGGAATAAATCCCAGCTGGACATGGTGTATATTTTCTTATGTACAATTGGATTCAGTTTGTTGGTCCTTTCTCATGATGTTTTTATCTGCTTTTGATATTAGGGTGATGATGTTCTTTTTTTTTTTTTTTTAAAGACTTTATTTATTTATTTGACAGAGAGAGAGAGATCACAAGGAGGCAGAGAGGCAGGCAGAGAGAGAGGAGGAAGCAGGCTCACCTGCGGAACAGAGAGCCCGATGCGGGGCTCGATCCCAGGACCCTGAGATCATGACCTGAGCCGAAGGCAGCGGCTTAATCCACTGAGCCACCCAGGCACCCCTAGGGTGATGATGTTCTTATAGAATGAATCAGGAAGTACCCCATCCTTTATGACTTTTTTTTTTTTTTTTTTTGGCAGAGCTTGTAGAGAACTGGCATAATTTTTCCTTAAATGTTTGGTAGAATTCAATAGTGAAACCATCTGGGTCTGGTGCTTTCTGTTATGGAATGTTATTACTTATTGATTCCATTTTTTAAGTTCAAATTATGTGTCTTTCCTCATGTGAGTTATGATAAATTTTGTCTTCCAAGGAATTGGTTCATTTCATCTTAATTTCAAATTTGTGATTCAGAGAATTGTTCAAAATATTCCTTTACTATATTTTTAACTCCATAGGATCAATAGTGATGAGCCCTTTTTCATTACTGATGTCAGGAATTTGCATTTTAGGATTTTTTTACATTAATGTTTTATTGCTCTGTATTTATGTCCAGATGTCTTAACAGATTATGAAGAAGACCTAGAACAAGAATTTACTATAGACAATTCATGTACAATACACAAAGTCTTGTTCTCCAAGTGAATATATATGTGGCACATTACATATCAGAAGAACAGAGAGGGGCGCCTGGGTGGCTCAGTGGGTTAAAGCCTCTGCCTTTGGCTCAGGTCATGATCCCAGGGTCCTGGGATGGAGCCCTGAGCCCTGCATCTGGCTCTCTGCTCAGCGGGGAGCTTGCTTCCCCACCTGCCTCTCTGCCTATTTGTGATCTCTGTCTGTCAAATAAATAAAATCCAAAAAAAAAAAAAAAAACAAAACAAAAAACAGAGGAAAAGCAAACAAATAATACTATAAATATGAGGTGTATTTTTAGTTGAGGAGTTTCATTATTCAGATAAAAGCAATCACGAATAGTCAAAAAGACCCCTTAATTTTTTATTTGTTAACATTTTGGTTCTACAAAGTCTATCCAGAAAAGCTCAGAAAAGGTATTTTGTTACTCCATTCTCAGTTGTTATAGGCAAATAATGCAAGAATAGTAATTTTCCAGGTTGTCCCCAATTATTGTGGCTTTATTGAAGATACAAGGCACATCACACAGGCTACACAATTTATTCCTCTCCTATTGGGCATTAGCTGTTTTGACTGGTACCTTGTGTTTTCTGCATGTAATTTTTATTTGGAAAGTTAGAGCTGAAGAAAGCCTGTAGGGCCTCTGCCTTCTCTTCATTTATTTATTTAGTCAAATTTTATGGCATACCAAAGTTTATATTATTTCTGTAAAGAGAAGTAAAAGGTATATTAAAATTAAAACCTGGGGAAGGATGAGAAGCAGGTGAACATTTCAGAAACAGATATGTTTGAGGTCTTTAAAACGAGTACCGGGGGCGCCTGGGTGGCTCAGTGGGTTAAGCCTCTGCCTTTGGCTCAGGTCATGGTCCCAGAGTTCTGGGATCGAGCCCCGCATCGGGCTCTCTGCTCGGCAGGGAGCTTGCTTCCCCCTCTCTCTCTGTCTGCCTCTCTGCCTACTTGTGATCTTTCTCCCTCTGTCAAATAAATAGGTAAAATGCTTAAAAAAAAAAAATTAAAAAAAAAAGAAAAAAAAAAAAGGAAAGAAAAAAAAAAAACGAAAATAAAACGAGTACCGCATTTCTAAACTGATGAAACCAGAGAAACTCCAACTTGATGTTTTATTAGATAAACTGATCAGCACTTTAGAAAAGCACAGCACTTTTGTAAATAAAACACGGAGCTCAAGAGTCAGGAGACAAGGGTTTTGGAACTTACTTGGCCACTGACTAGTGGTTGTGACCCTGAGCAAGTCACAATCAGTCACAATCTGTTATGGTCTGAGTGAGGTACTGTGAATGATGTGTCTGTATGGCTTTCTCTCAGTTCTGTAAGACTCTCATAGCATCCAACATTCTCAAGTACCAAACAGGTCAAAAAAAAATGTATAAATATGTGAAGGATTATGTCCCGTTACAGCTTCAGTCTTGTTTTCATTTTCTGTGTCCGCTTCCTCATTGACTTCCCTTTCTCCCTCTGTCTCTTTTGGGTTCCTCCTTCCCCTCCATCCATTCCTCCCCCCTACTCCTTTAATTTTCTTCTACAGCACCTCTTTTCTCCCTCTAGCTCCACTTGTGATATGGGAAAGTTGATGATACATATAGAATCAGCCGTTCATAGTCAAGGCAAGAGAGGTTTCTAAGCCACGAGTTAAAGCTTGATACTAACAAGGCCAATACCACTTGAATGCCCAAGGGTAGCCACGCACAGAGAAGAGATTTACCTGCTTCTATTTGTAGAGAAACACCCTGCACCTGTTTTTCTAGCACTAGGAATTTTTTGTAACTTGGTAACAAATGGGTTAAGTGGGGGTCCGCCGGGACTCTTGGTGCATCCGGGTCAGTCTTCTCTGTGTCACAATGGCAGTGTGTCCGTGCACAGATGACTGCCACCAAAGAGCATGGTGCCTTTCTCCCAGAAGCTCAGGGCCTCTGCATATCAGGGTGCTCACTATTTACACCAGCACGAAGTCAGTGAAAGGAAAGAGAAGTTCTAACGCTCAGAGGTTTTAGATAAAGTGGCCCAAACAGTTTTTTCCTTCATCAAAAATGTTTACAATGTATTATGCTTCATATTTCTCTGCGAGGAGATAAGGTATAATTTTCTAAAGGCTCCTGGGGCCTGTGTTTCATAGATAGGGAGGTCACATGTCACAGTTTCCCTGGGACGGTCCTGGCTAGTGCCCGTGGTCCCCCTGCAGCTGTTAATAGAGCCTCTTTTTAACCTCGAAAATGTCCCAGTTTAGAAGATAAATTATATGGTCCCTCTATTCATAGACCATCAGGAAACCGAAGGAGCTGTTTCTTGTGTGCATTAGATAAGGCACAATTTGGTTTTTCTCATCCCAGCCAGGGCCCTGCTGGTGGTCAAGAGTGCTGGAAGATAGCATAGAGGCTTTTCTGTGTCTTGTGGAATATCTTGAGACATTTATGATTGGTTCAAAAATATGGAATTGCTCACTTTTATGAACCAGTTCACCAGTATGAGAATTAGTTGACAAAGTAAATTGCTTCTTGAAAAGCCTTGATCCTTGTTAAACATCAGTCTGATTAGGGAGGAGTAAAACTCTCAGTTGAGTTTTCCTGGGAACATAAAATTGTTGAATTTGCAGAAATAAGGACACATTTGCTTTGGTTTATCAGCTCTTCAATTACAATTATTGAAAATCATGAAGTTTTGAAACTATGAGCTGTGACTGCATTTACCCTGCTTGCTTCCATCCAACGAGTTTGCACAAAAAAACCATTATTGATTTGACAACGAGGGGAGCTTCTCGGATGAATGAATTTTGCTTGGTCACAGAAAACATTTGGGAGCATATGCAGAGTGCACACTTCTTTTCCAGAATCGGCAATCCTCAGATTTCTTTGGGGGGTTCCAATTTCATTTTAATTTAAAGACAAACTCAGCTGCATTTGCTGTGACTTCAGCAAGTGACGGGGGTCATTCATTGTTATGAAGAAAGTATAAAAGTGGAAAATCTAGTAAGGGACTGAAATGAATAGATCGAATGTTAGTCATATAATTAAGATGCTTTTTCAAAACCTATTTGTGATAGAGGTATTATAACTTTCTTGACTTCACAGTATGGAGCTCATTGGTTTGGGGTAACATGAAGGGGCTATTGGCTCATCCCATCCCCCTCTTCGTCTTGTTCACAGTGTTCCCGTCGTACTGACATCTCGGTCCTGGAATGTGCTAGTCTCTTAACAACTTGGGACTTTTGTATTGCTATTCTTTTTTTTTTTTTTTTTAAGATTTTATTTATTTATTTGACAGAGAGAGAGAGATCACAAGCAGGCAGAGAGGCAGACAGAGAGAGAGAGAAGGAGAAGCAGGCTCTCTGCTGAGCAGAGAACCCGATGCGGGACTCGATCCCAGGACCCCAAGATCATGACCTGAGCCAAAGGCAGAGGCCCAACCCACTGAGCCACCCAGGCACCCTGAATTGCTATTCTTGAATTGAGAAGTGCTTCCCACAATGATACCTCCTTTTCTGCCATTGAATTCCTGTCTCAAATGTCTCCTCAGAAACTATTCAATCTAAATGAATTACCCTATCATTGTCTATCCCATTCTCCTACTTTGTTTTAGGCAGGGGATTCTATAATAGCTTTATCTTTTAATTTATGTAGTTTCTGCCCCCTCCCCCAGCAGGTAAGGATCACAGAAACGAAGCTCTTGCTTATCTTGGATATGCTGTGTCACCTGGGCCCATAAAAGAACCTGGCATGCAGAATCTACTCAAATATTTATGAGAACATTATATTGCTATATTTCTGCAAGTTGACACTCATGTAAAAATTATTGAGCACACATATAGATTGTTTAATGACAGAATATTGTGTAGATTGTTAGAACTTCTTGTCTCAATTTCATAACTTAAATTATGCCCGACACCTCAAATCATCACAAATCAATTAACCTTGAGGGCAAAATAATACAATAAAACACAGCTTTTCACTTTGAGGCATAATAAACAAGTGCTAATGTTCTAACATTTTTACGTGGAGAGATACAACAATCCACTCTTTAAACCAAATACAAATTTGGGAAATTTTGTACCTCAATTCACACAATATATGCTTGTTTTTTCTAAACAAATCTTACTCACGTTGACATAAATGGGGTGGGAGGTGTCCCTGAAACACTTTTCTCAGCAATTGTTGTGCTGATTTTACTGCAAAAATATTAGCAATGAAGGAAGCGCATGATTACCATGGCAGAAAATATGAAGAGCAATTTTTAATCTATTTATCAAGATACTCCTGTGTTGAGTTTGGATAATTCAGCCTCAGTTCCTGAAGAGAAATTTGAGCTACCCAGAGGAGTTGGTAGAGTGTCTAATAAGTGTGCAAATTTGTGATCTTCTGTGAGAGTCAACCAGGCATTTGGCTTCTCTGTTCTTAAAATCTATCCAAACATTCTTTTTTTTTTTTTTTTAAGATTTTATTTATTTATTTGTCAGAGAGAGAGAGAGCGAGAGCGAGCACAGGCAGACAGAGTGGCAGGCAGAGACAGAGAGAGAAGCAGGCTCCCCGCCGAGCACGGAGCCAGATGTGGGACTCGATCCCAGGATGCTGGGATCATGACCTGAGCTGAAGGCAGCCGCTTAACCAACTGAGCCACCCAGGCGTCCCTATCCAAACATTCTTCATCATGTTACCTATACGGAAGAAAACCTAACATTACCTTTTTAACTGAGAAAGTTATTCACTGGTTCATTGTTTTTGCTGAGGCTGATGAACTAATAAGGAGCAGAGCCAGAGTTGAACTTTGTGTGTCTTTATAGTAATGGCCAACTCAACCTCAGAAAAATTCCGATAGCACCGTGGGAATGTGCTACTATGAGCACACATTTGTCATATGTGGCCAACAGAAATCTACAAACAATTTTCAAATGACATTCTGTATATCCCAGCTTTTGTCAGGTGCACATCTGCTCTCTTGTTAGCAGTATTATCAGATAGCTTTAAACAGGTCTGATTTAAATATTTGAATGCTTTTCCATTCTTGAGAAGCCCTGGTAACATATGTGATAATGATTTCGATTCTTTTTTTTAATTTCAATTCTTTTCTATCAGGATGAATTTTACAGAGCTTGATCAGTATATAATAGAGAGATATTAAAATATGGTTTTCCTGGTTCTTTTGAAATGTAAAATTTTCAAAGTTACATTACAAAGATCACCAAGGAGATCTTACAATTGGCTGGTTTCTTTTACATCTTAGATATCCAGATGTTAACATATGAAGCAGCTTTTTAAGAATTTATTTCCTTTCTCTGAGTACAGAGCAATGAATATTCATTTAATATACGTAAATTAGAATTAGTCTCCCATCACTTTTCTGATTTAATACTCAGGCTAGACATATTTTGTTAAGAAATTCCTTTCCCATTTCCAAATTATTGTAAACACAAAGTAAGCATTTTAAAATAGTTTAGTGGGTAGCAATAAATACACATTTACATGCAACTATGAAAAACTGAAACACAGGGACGCCTTGTGGCTCAGTTGGTTAAGTATCTGCCTTTGGCTCAAGTCATGATCCCAAGGTCCTGGCTTTGAGTGTGGCCTCAGGCTCCCTGCTCAGTGGGGAGACTGCTTCTCACTCTTCCTGGCACTTCCCTTGCTTGTGCTTACACTCTCTCTCTCTGACAAATAAATAAATAAAATCTTTTAAAAAAAAGGAAACATAATGAGTTATCTTATCTAATATTAATTTTAGAGTTCTAAGGATTTATGATACCAATCAGTAAAATAGCAATTCTAGAATTATGGCATGTTAGGATGAAAAGACAGTGGGCCTTAATGACTCAATGGAACAGATCATTAACCCAGAGTTTAGGGAAGTTGGAAGACTTGTCAGAGGTTACAGAGCTACAAGTCACAGAGTTTATTTCAGTGATCTTAAGACCAATGTTCTCACTGACCATAGCATGAGCTTTTCACATAGATGTTCCTAAGGCAGTCTGTATAAGAGCCATGATTTAAAATTTAGAGTCCTCTTCATGAATTTTTACAATAATATCTATAGTAATTCATCTCAGACTTGAAAGGTGTGCATAAGAATGAGGACATATGCATACTTAAAGATTTTTGAGTTCCATCTCCAACAGGTCTGGGAGATGATTTGTGATAGAATTTGGATCTACATTTTTAACCAGGTTGACCGGTAATTCTGATTTATTTGATAAATATTTTGACTTATTTTAATCTTTACACTCAAACACAAGGGGTATATGTGGAATGTAATCCAAAATAAATGTAAAAGTATAGAATCTCTATATGGCATGGGATGATGTAGTCTTTCAGAATGATGAGGATTTCTACAGATACAGTGAATGTAAGGTATTGAAAAAAATACAGCTTTCTTTTTAAGATTCAGTAGGAGTTTCATTTAATTGAATTAGCTCAGTCAAAAGTTTGTTGATAGCGTATGCTCAGCCACCATCCATTCTAGTCAAAATAGGTAAAGAAAAAAGGGTCTGTGTGAGAAGAATGATTACTCTATCAGTTCAAATACATCTATAGTAATAAATCAAAACACTTATTTTAATATGAAAACAGATTATCAAATGACTCCATTTTCTATTCTAAATATGTATATAATTGTCAATCAAATAGATGACACAAAATTAATGTGCAGAATCAAAGTAATCAGCCTTAATTGTTCAAGGAAAAATTCAGGTCACCTATCAACCTAGATGAAGAAAGATGTCCAGATTTTATTTTGGCTATTTAGCATTTCCCGTGTTAATTTGCTATTTTAATTTTCCAGCCTCCTAAATTAACTATTCAACCTTTCACTATTCAGATTTCCAAACACCTGTTTGGCATGAAGACAAGAAGGGTAAGAAGAGATGGTGATTGTGAGATTAGTCCCAAACCAGCCCTTTTATCGACCCATAAGTCATTAACCATCTGTTTGTTTCCTGTCAACCCCTGGCTGGATCTTCCTACCTCCCACCTGCTGGAGCTCTTGCAAAGTTCTAATCAGTTTCTCTGGCTCTTAATCTTCCACTTAATTCCTAAAATGAGGACATATCTTTTCTTTTCAGGGATATGCTTAAGTTTGAATTGTACTTCTGGAGATGGGAGACCTTTGATTTGGATCTAGTACTTCCCCAGTGAGCTGTCTCTTCGGAAGTAATGTGTTTCTAGTGTTTTCTGAGCTTCCATTCAGTAATGTCATCATATATTAACATGATGCTCAAATATAGAAAAATGCATAGATACTGGCCTTGCAAACTATATTCAAGGGTGTGTAAGTCAGACCTCAAGTACTAATTTTATTTTATTTTTAAGATTTTTATTTACTTGGAGAGAGAGAGAGAGAGAATGAATGGGGGGGAGAGGCAGAGGGAGAGAGAGAAGCAGACTCTCCACGTAGAGCTCAATCTTAGAACCCTGAGATCATGACATAAGCCGAAATCAAGGGCCAGCCACTTAACCAACTAAGTCACCCAGGTTCCCCAAGCTTTAAGTACTAATTTAAAGACAAAGCAGTATGGTTTGACAAAACTATATGGCATTTTTTGTTTGCAGTGACTGTATTTCTGATAACTGTTGAACTAGACCTTGGGGTTGTCATGTAAGTAAATGGCAAATAATGATTGATTATATTTATTTCTTAGAGATATTACGACCCTTGTCTGCAAACATTAAAATTCAAACATTTTTTCCTCAGAGAAAGAAATTTTAATGCACTCTGTAGCTGAAAATTTGGTGAAGAACATGTCAACTAATTATATAGAACAAGTCTATGTTAGAAGTTTCAAACACTTTTGCTACTTTGATTAAGCCACAGATTTTGAATTTAAATGGTCTGACAACTGTATAATCTCACACAATATGTCTGACCCACATTTTGTGGAACAATGCCTACATACTCAATTGTTTGTTCTTTTCTCATTCATCCTTCTCTGAACACATTATTAACTCACTCAGCAGTAACTTCATCCATAAATTAAAATCGCATTATTACATTTTGACAGCTATATTGATAAAATATGATCCACAACAGTAGCTAAGATTTATTGAATGCTCAATGTGCTCACGGCACTGGTCTAAGCACTTTCTGTTCATGTTCTCCTTCCCCGCCATACACCTAGGAGATGAGGGCTTTGATTGTAAAACCATGACACAGAGAGGTTAAGTAACTCATTCAAGATCAAACAGGTAAGAAATGGCCTACCTCAGTTTGTGTATGGCCTGGAGACAAGTGTCTTGATTGTGTGCATTTTGCTTCTCAATCTTGAATATAAACTTGAGGAAAGTTCGGTTTCCACCCAGATTATTTACATGAAGAGCTTACTGTACTGTGAAAATAAGTTTTGGGGAAGTCCCAAAAGAAGGCAGAAGAGAAACACCTACACCCCAGCTCAGGCTTTGCATGTCTAGAGGTGGTGTTTTCAGAAATTTACATTAATTTAAATTCAGGAAGTGCTTTATTTGTCCAAGTCCCAGTAAGGCAGGAGAAATGTTGAAATTAGTATCATGCTCTTTGGACATGCCAAAATCTACTCATTTTTAGTCAACTGAAAAAGGCAATAGAGAAATCAAAGAAATGAATACTAACTAGTCAGTTTGTTCTATGAGTTTTGTATTAAATTATTAAACTTTCTCTAGATTAGTCACGTATAATTGTTTGTAAAATTAGATGAAATGATTACATTGTAAAAGTATGGCAATTACCCAACTTTTTTTTTTTACACAACATTTTAATGTCAAATTTTCAATAGGTTGAAGACATTGGTTTCCACCATTAGTAGAAATAAAATGTATTGCAATGAATATCTTATATGCAAATAAGTTTAGACAAAGGGTGATATTTCTCTTATGACAATTAGGGGTTTATGACTATTGTGAAATTCTAAGCAGAGAGAAATTTAAAATACTGGTTCACCCTTGTCTATAATTTCCAGAAGGAAAGCTCAGAGTAAAATAGTAGTTTCTTGCAGTCGTGGTGAAAATCCATGAGAACTGGGCCTATTTCTCTGATTGTTTCCTGGAGGACAGCATGTGTTATATGGTACAATGATGGTTTAGGGAATGGTACCTGGAAAGGATGACATCTGTGCTTGATGGCACGTGAGTCAAAGAAGCTTAATGAGAGCAAGGAGGAAAGATGTGCTACCAGCAAGACACAGCCGTGTTCTCACCTGCGGTCTATTCCGCTTCAGAAAGAAGAGCTCGTATTTTCCCTAGTTTTAGATCTCAAATGTCCAGTTCGTGAAGGCACTGTTCATTGTATCTAACATTCTAGGCTCTGCAGCTTTCTCAAGTAATTAATATCTTCATATATGTAGAAGAAATGCATCCCTATTATTATGCTTTTTTGGGAAAAGTTGAGGCTAAGTTATTTGTATAGTGGGCAAATAGAGCGAAATTTTCTGAACAAGTTAGACAAATTTATTATTACTTTAAAATATCTTTTCATATAACTGTCCAGCAGTAAAGTAACTGTCTGCTTTCTTTTGAGGGTCAGATTTTCATGCAATAGGTGAACAATCACAGACTGAAGAGATAGCATGACTCTCTGCTCCAACACTTACTGCGCATGTGAATTTAGTCATTCCTAAACATGGTTGCCTATGGAAGACATGGGTGAGAGATAATACAGTCAAACACCAACTTACATAAAGTATTACGTGGATACTCAGCAAATGGTAGTGTACTTTCAGATTCTTTTTCTTTTCAGTGAGATTGGTGATTCGATACATACTTCCAGTGCTTCTGCATTCACACCAGGGGATGGGAGAGAAATGACATTATGAGGCATGCCAGGATGATGCCAACTGCATCATAACCTTTTAGTTGAATGTCATAAATATAAATAAAAACAAAGCATCATTTTAATTTACATGGTAATTAGTAAGAAAGCTAGGTTGATAAATGCATTCTGTGCATTCTATTTTCTCAGTTGAATGTTGCGATAGGGACACTAGCTTGTTTGCAGCAAATGACTTAATACTCTCAGTAACTTTAAGAGTTTCAACCTTCTTCTTTAGTTTTTGTTTTCCTCTCTAAGCTTTTGAAGCTTTCATATGCTAACACTAAGTTAGCTGAACCCATATAAAAAGGAAGATTTACATTAATGCATAATTAATTATAGTAACTGAAATTAAAATCCATCTCCTTAAATAAACACTGCCAACTTTTCTGGCAAGTTATTTAGCATACCCACGTGTATAAGATCTATTCCAAATGACAATTCACTGATCACAACAATATTTGAAAATATTTTGAAATCAATCAGACTTGTCTATTGACAGAAATGCAATAAGGCACTGGAATTCTGGGGTGTGCCAAAAACAATACAGGGAGTAAAACCAATCTTTGAGTTGTTGAGAATCTTTCTCATTTCTGCCTTTGCAACAAGGATGTTACTAATGATATCACATGTGTTGATGTTCCATCATGCATGTGGGTTTGTGCCATGAAACATACAGGAAAGATTGCACAACTTTAGGATATCTACTCCATTAGCTAGAAAAGCCTCAGAACCTCTTCGTGTACATAGTAGGTTCTGGGCAAAATTTACTACATCCAGCAGAATATTATGAGTTAATAATTTTGGAGCACTTTGTGTTGAATATTTTTGATCTGTAGAATAGTTCTAGAAAGTGAGTTTTATTATTCTCATTTACAGATGGGGAAACAAGTACAGAGAGGTTAAGTGATTCACTCAATTTTGTAGTCATAGCAGAAACCTTAGTACAAATAGGAACTAAATCCCGTATGTGAGTACAAATCTCATGTCCTTCTATATCGTGTTGTCTTCTGATAAGGTAAGCTAATTAATCATTTCACCAAAACTTGCCCTCAGACAATAAAATAGGTACCTTCTTACTAGGAAATACACACAGGTAAGATATTCAGAAATTCTGACATAGTTGAAATATCCCTTGACTAAAGTTTCCATCTGGCTGGAAAAAAAATCGGTCAAGGTTACTCAAGGAGGAAAATATAGAGGAGAAAACAATCCCCCTCTCCCCCCCGCTCCGGGTGAGTGAAAAGAATCCTTATATTTGAAAATATTGAAGGACCACAAAGCTAGTTGAGAAATAAGTAAAGATTTGAGGGAAGGATGTCATGGAAAAAAACAATTATTTGCACTGTCGAAGAGAAGATGAAGCAAGGATTAATCTAACTAAGTCTACAGCACATTTATTCAAACACTAAGTATTTTCCACTTAGTGTTGAACTTATGATACTGCAGAAACATCTGTCTTAGAGATGACTGGGCTAAGGAACATGAATGGTCTTTTCCAAACCTAAGACTGGATGTATCTTTAGCAACCACAGTGTATTTTTAGGATAATGGAAAATATTTTCTTCATCCCTAAACACAGAGATTTTAGGGAAACGTTGGTATAGAATTCAAATATTATTGCATTAAGATACTTTCATGGGGCGCCTGGGTGGCTCAGTGGGTTAAAGCCTCTGTCTTCGGCTCAGGTCATGATCCTAGGGTCCTGGGATCGAGCCCCACATCGGGCTCTCTGCTCCGCAGGGAACCTGCTTCCTCCTCTCTCTCTGCCTGCCTCTCTGCCTAGTTGTGATTTCTGTCAAATAAATAAAAATTTAAAAAAAAAAAGATACTTTCATGTTCCCCTAGGATTTTAATGTTTCATTTGAACTTGTGTTTTTATAGTTTTAAATAGAAGGAGTATTATTTTTTTGAAGAATGCTTATTAAGTTTAGATTTTATTATCCAACATATATGGAAATTAATTACATTTCATAAAATCACCAGGTTCTAAATCAAGAACACACACACACACACACAAACACACGGGAATATATACATACACTGTTTCTTCTTAACCACAGAAGAATAAAATCTCATTCTAGGACTTCAAATAAATGGAAGGTCAAAAACTCACACTTGGGTGCATTTGTGGGTTCGAAACCGAGTGGGAAGGTAGATGAGGCTGATGGGGGAGAGACACCCACAAGAGCACGCAACCAAGAGAGCCAGAGACTGACACTGACAGATTGGAAGCAACACAAGAGAGGGTGTTGACTTGTTCCCGAAATGTGGAGCTAAATGTCAGAAGAATGGTTAATTCGTAACTAGAGATTTGTGGTTAGGAGTGAGAAAAAGAGTAGTAAAGGTGGTGCCTTGGAGAGCAGGGAGACTTGAAGCAATATAAAATGTTCCTGAGGGCTCAAGCTGTTCTGGAACTAATTTGTAAAATGGGATTATGTGTCAGGTGTTATTTTCTTGCCACGGGCAAGGTATCAGGTTACTTAAAAGTGCTGGGTTAAAAGGAGCACCAACACCTGCCACGTTCCAGGTCCTTCCATTTTAGTGAAATGGATAATGCCACTCCCTAGGAATTCAGACCTCTTTGGTTCGGAACTGAAAACAATTTTTTTTTAATTTTAATTTTTCTAATAAATGGCGCCATCATGCATTTGTAGTCTTGCATTTCCACAGCCTATCTAATGGTCCCCATGTCACCTTTACTTTACACACTTACTAATCTCAGATCACTTATCATTTAAGCTTCAAGGCATTATACGTAATAAAAAGAACTACAAGTAGGATTTATATCTTCAAGGATCTCAAGATTGAAACGAGAATACAATTTAAGGACATAAAAATTAAATAGTCACAGGTGGAATTTAGATATTGGAGTTAAACAAACATGGGTCAAATACTGGCCCCACCACATTTTTACTGTTTACATTTATTTAAATTACTTAACCTTCTGAATCCCTGCTTCCTTCATCAAAACCAGGATAACTGATTGCATAGATCTCCTGGGGTTATTTTCAGGACAAGATTGGATAATATGCATCTATCAAATTACTTGGTCACTTGACCCATAGTAGATTAAGCACATAATCATAATTATCATCACTGAATTATACTGACCATTGCTAATGGAGCTAAGAAAGAGGAGATATATTGGGTATGGGTTTATAAGATAAGGTTTTATTAAAAAAAAAAAGCCTTCGGTGTGAAACTCACATTACATTAGAGATTAAGTAAAAGTCACATTATATTAGAGATTAATAACCAAAAGTATATTACATTAGACATCAGGATGTACTAAGATCCTGATTTCTTTGGAAAATCTTCTAGTGTTATCAGTTTTGTTGCTTTAAACAACTTATATAATGTCTTCACATTTATTTTGCTCATCTGAATAAGCAATGACATGCAATCAATAATCTTTGGAGCACCTTATAATTTATAGCAAACATAAAATGATTAATACGTCAATGTAGGCTGAGCTTCTTTATTGTCTGAAAAGCATCATAGACATGCTCATCCAAATAGATACGGGTGATATCTATAAAGAACATAGAACAGTGACGTTGGGCACTATTGACGTAAAGAATATTAATGACCATGTACCAACTGGAGTTCTCCATTCTTCTTGAAAACAGACTTGCTTATTTGGAGATTGGCCATGGTGGCAGGCAATCACATCTTTAAAAATTTCAAATGACAGGGTATTTTCAACTACATTCCCATGGCCATGAGAATATTTTGTGATTACTGCACTGATTATTTTTGTAAGATAATCACCGAATATTAAGAGTTATCATACATTAATTTAAAAGCCAAGGACCATGACATATAAGAAAGAATTTAACTCTTAAAAAATTTCGTTTCTCAGGGCACCTGGGTGACTGAGTCAGTTAAATATTTGACTCTTGTTTTCAGCTCAGGACGTGGTCTCATGAGATCAAACTCAAAGTTGGGCTCTGGGCTCAGTGCGGAGTCTGCTTAAAGTTCCTCTCTCTCTGCCCCTCCCCTCACTCTCCCTTTCTCTGTCTCTCAAATAAATAAATAAATCTTTAAAAAATTCATTTCTCATGGAGATAAATGACAGAAAGTTATCATGGATTTAATGAAATAGTAAATCCACTTATTAATGAGAAGCATTCTTTTTGTTCTTTATTTTTATTGAAGTATAATTAGCATCAGTGTTATATTAGTTTCAGATGTACAGTATAATGATTTAGCTATTCTATACATTACTCAGTCCTTATCAAGATAAGTGTACTCTTAAACTACCTCACCTATTTTACTCACCAACTTCTCCCCTCTGGCAACAACCTGTTTGTTCTCTATATCTAAGAGTCTTTTTTTGTTTGTTTGTTTGTCTCCTTTTTCTTACTGTTTGTTTGTTTGTTTCTTAAATTCCACAGTAGTAAAATTATATGGTATTTTTCTTTCTTGGGCTGACTTTTTTTTTTTTAAGATTTTATTTATTTGTGAGAGGGAGCACAAGCAGGGGGAGCAGCAGGTGGAGGGAGAAGCAGGCTCCCTGCTGAGTAAGGAGCCCGATGTGGGACTCGATCCCAGCACTCTGGGATCATGACCCACGTCAAAGGCAGACACTTAATCAACTGAGCCACCCAGACATTCCAAGGACTCACTTAATTTATTTGGCATTATACCACCTAGGCCCATCATTCTTTTTATGGCAGAGTAATATTCCATTGTGTATATACACCACATCTTCTTTATCTATTCATCTATTGATGAGCACGTGGGTCAATTCCATATATTGGCTATTGTAAATAATACTGTAATAAATATAAGGGGACACATATCTTTTTGAATTAATGTTTTTGTTTTTTTGGTAAATACCCAGCCATGAAATTCCTATGGTAATATAGGATTCATATGGTAAGTCTATTTTCAACTTTTTGAGGAACCTCCATGCTGTTTTCCATAGTACATGCACCAATTTCCCCCCCGCTGCCCACAGTGCATGAGGGTTCCTTTTTCTCCACATCCTTGTCAACAGCTAATTATTTCTTGTCCTTTTGATTCTAGCTATTCTGACGTGTGAGATGATATCTCATTGTGCTTTTGATTTGCGTTTCCCTGATGATGAGTGATGTTGGGCATCTTTTCATGTGTCCATTGGCCATTTGTATGTCTTCTTTGGAAAAAGGTCTGTTCAGAGCCTCTGTCCATTTTTAGTCAGATTATTTTTTGTTTGTTTGTTTGTTTGTTTGAGGTAAGTAAGTACTTTATGTATTTTGGATATTAACCTCTTGTCAGATATATCATTTGTACCATTCAGTACCATTTGTTGATGGTTCTTTTTGCTCTGCAAAAGTTTCTTATTTTGGTGTAGTCCCAATTGTTTATTTTTGTTTTTGTTTTCCTTGGCTGAGGAGACATATCTAGAAAAACACTTCTATAACCAATATCAAAGAAGTTAAGTCTTATGTTTTATTCTAGGAGTTTTATGGCTTCAGGTCTCATGTTTAGGTCTTTAATCTATTTTGAGTGTATTTTTGTGTATGATACAAGGAAGTGGTCCACTTTCAGTCTTTTGCATGTATCTGTCTGGTTTTCCCAGCACCATTTGTTGAAGAGATTGGCTTTTCCTTATTGTGTCTTTTTGCCTTCTTTGTTCTACATTAATCGACCATATAAGCATGGGTTTATTTCTGGGCTTTCTTTTCTGTTCTACTGATCTATGTGTCTTATTTTGTGCCAGAACCATACTGTTTTGATTACTACAGCTTTGTAGTGTGTCTTGAAATCTGGGGTTATGATGCTTTAAGCTTTTTTGTTGTTCTTCAAGATTGCTTTGTCCTTTTGGGGTCTTTTGTGGTTCCATAAAATTTTTAGTATTTAGTCTAGTTCTATGAAAAAAAAATGTTGATATTCTGACAGGGATTGCATTAAATCTGTAGATTGCTTTGGGCTGTATGGAAACTTTAACATTCTTGGTTCTGCCAATCCATGAGCATGAAATATATTTTCTATCTGTTCGTGGTGTCTCCAGTTTCTTTCCTCAGTGTCTTACAGTTTTCGCAGTACAGTCATTTTACACTTCTCATTAAGTTTATTCTAAGGTATTTTATTCTTTTTGGTGCAATTGTAAATGAGACCGTTTTCTTCATTTCTCTGGTACTTCATTATTAGAGTATAGAAAATGCAGCTGATTCCTGTATATTAATTTTATATCCTGAGACTTTCCTGAATTAATTTAATAGTTCTCATGGAACAGTTTATTTCAGAAAATCATGTTATAGAGACCATTTTAGTTGAATTGGAAAATATAAAAAATAAATAAAATAAAAAATAAAAGAACATTTTGTTTTTTTTTTTAAGATTTTATTTATTTATTTGGCAGACAGAGATCACAAGTAGGTAGAGAAGGCAGGCAGAGAGTGGGGGGGGGAGCAGGCTCCTGGCTAAGCAGAGAGCCCAATGGGGGGCTCAATCCCAGGACCCTGGGACCATGACCCGAGCCGAAGGCAGAGGCTTTAACCCACTGAACCACCCAGGTGCACCGTAAAAGAACATTTTAATATGCTAGATAATTTACCTGTTTGGGTTTTTTTTTTTTTTTTTTTTGTGAGAGAAGTTTAGGTTATATGAATTATACATGTACAATTAGTAGCATGCATTTCTAAGAAGAGGTATCAGTTATATATGCTGATTCTCCAGTAATTGCAAGGCTTGTCATTTTATTTAGCTGTGATAGCAAGTGGGGAAATTTACTCATTCATAATTGACCGAAGAAAAATGGGATATTGACATGAATGTTTATAATCTGTAGTTTCTTTGTTTTTATGGTACAGCTCTAGTTTTCTCTGGACATCTTTGTAATTCAGTTTGTATTATTTTGTTTGTGTTAGGATCTGTCTGTCTACTTGAAGAGTAGATCTTTCATCTGAATGTGACTACTAGTTCATAAGTTACAGATATAAAGAAGCATTCCTGATCTCAAATAGAAATTTGTCTGTTGAAATAAATAGAATGAATATACAAATAAAGTAAATCCAACTGTGAAATCTAGTGCTTTGATCTGCAGTTGAGAGGGAAAAAAACACCAGGAAGTTAAGTACTGGCTGAATAAACCTTTTGTGCATAAAGATCTTCAAAGTTAATCTTTCTGAGTAAGGTCATTTTTAGAAATGACAAGAATTCAACTGAACAATATGAAAGGATTGTTGCTTTATTCAATTAGAGTCCCATTAATGGTTCTTTAAGTCATATTGACTTGATAAGAAGGTGGAAAGAGAAACAACCCCAAAGTAACAAAGGTCCTCTCAGGGGTAATAGATAAAAATTGTCCACAAATAAGTATTGAAATGTCATTCTTACTTTCCAGGTCACTTGGTAATGACTTTGCATTGGACATTTACATATGCTATGCCATATGTCCCATTTTACAAAAATAAAGATAGATATCTCACTCTTGCTGATTTTCACATGGATATAGTAATTTCTATAAATCACTTAGTGTTTTGGAAATTACTTCCCACATCCCTCCTGTCACTACCTTGACCCCATCTTCCTCTGCCTCTTTCATTTTTTCTCTCTGTGTGGGTGTGTTATGTGTTAACTAGCCAAAATGTGTTTATTAACTACTTAATATAGACTAAACACCATGTGGTAGAGGGGGGTGAGTGGGTCTTAGGGCTTCAGAAGAAGTCAAACTAAACCACTTTGTGTCTGTCAAATATATATAATACATGATACATGGCTCTTACCCTTAAGAAAATCACATTCTAGTTAAATATCAAGAGTAATAAAAGCAACAAATCTAAAGAACTATGCAAGATAGTATATTGCCTCCACCTATCAAGCAACTTTGAATTTTCTTTCTTTTTTTTTCATTTCTCATCAGTTTCCCCTTCCTTCACTACAATCAGTTCCTTACAAATAATGGTCACATCCTGAGCTACTGAAGTCTAGGACTTCAACATACGAATTTTGTGGGGATGTCATTCAGTCTATAACACATACCATCAACCCACCCTTTGGAGAAGGAGGACAGGACTCCAGGCTGGAAACTTTCCTGAGCTCTGTTTGACACTGAATAGAGGGTGGGACAAGTTTGCTTGTAGAGTCCTTCAGTGAGCCAGTATGGACGGAGGAGAGTGATTGTGAATGGTATGATTGCTTCTAAGAAACCAGCTAGAAGAAAGTAAAGGCTACCAAACAAATTCATAGTGGAAATTAAATGTTACAAAATTGCATTGAAAATCAGGCTAGAGCATGGCCCAAAACCACCTCATTTCTTCTCTCATGAATATCTTTTCCAGGACTCAAAGATGAGAAATAATTATAAGGAAACCATCATGGAATCTTTACAGAGATGCCACAAGAAAATGGAAATTAGGAAAAGAACAAGAGAAACAAAAGGCAAATGAAAAAAAATTCACTAGAGGACAGGCTAGAGAAGAATGGGACAAATTAAGAGTTATAGAGGGTTAGAAAGAATGTGCAAGAAATTTGAAATGCCCTTTGTTGTTATCTCTAAATAAAAGAATCAAAATAAGGGGGAGAAAAACCTATGAACAATACGGTTGAAGAACTTTTTGTAGGGAAAAAAAGTGGGGGGGGGGGGTTCAATCTGCAGAATGATGGACCAAACATATCCTCAAGAAATTCACAGAAAATAATTGTAGTTGAGACATAGCCTAGTAAAATTACTAAATTCTAAAGATGAAACTATTTGCCTAAGCAGACATGTAAAATTCAAGTTCGCTGTAAGGCAGTAAAATTAATTTAGTTTTATAGTTACCCATAGCAACAATCAGGACTAAAAAAAATGGAGTCTATGGAGTTCTTAAAAAATAATTTTTAAAAAAGTGTCAGATTTTAGAGCAAAGAAAGCAAAATGTCTATAAAGGCAGCAGATAAACATTTTTTTGAACATGTAAGAAATCATGAATATAGTTTCCATGGTCTTTGATGAAATCATGATATTAAAATCCAGCCAATAATAAATTTGGTAAAGACTGGCAGTGAGAATTGAATCCATTTAAATGAAGGATAAAAGACTAAAATAAGTGTGAGAATTATAGTTTTAAAACAGAATATGAATGTTATAATCCTTGACAATGTAAAATTACATATATTTAAAAGACTGAGCTTGGGAGGATGGAAGAGAAGAAAAGGTGAGAAATAGTGAAAGGATGTGGGTTTCTAAAGCTGAAGGTCGAAAGATATAATTTAAAAGTCACAAATCAGATACTTAAATAGTATACTTAATAGTACACTTAGTATACTTAAATAGAATAAATATAAATATTAAGAAAATAGTATTCTCAGTAAAATTGAGAGAGGAAGGAAAATATATTACTTATATTCTTGCTTATAGTAGAGAAACTAGAGAAAAAAGATTAGGATATTATATAAAATTAGAGTTATATGTAACCATGAGAACCAAAGTACATCTAAATTATCAGAAAAAATGCAAAGAAAGAAAAGAACATAGTTTGTGATGATAGAGCTAAGATCAAACATATGTGTCACATCAATAATGGTAGATAAATGTAAATGGAACAAACATCCTATTAAACCAAGTGACTCACCAATTGAATCAAGAGGTAAAAGCCAATATATACCATATACAGGTGGTGTCGGACCCTTCTGATGGCTTCGTGGGAGGTGCATTGGAAAGAGCCAAGCCTGCAAATGAGGAGACCAGTCAAAGAGCTACCATTTCTCCATAAGAGAAATGATGGAGAGTTGACCTGAAATAGTACATTTAGGGAATCAAGAGGAATAGAAAGCAGAATTTGCCATTGACTGGATATGGTACTGAGAGAGGGAGCATATTTCCTAGGTTTCTCATGGGATAACCATCAACTGAGACAGAGAATATTGGAGGGATAAGGTTTTTGAAGAGAAAGAAGGTCCATTTATATTACGTCTCTTGAGTTGGATGGGTTTCTAGGCCACCTAAGTAGATCCACTGATTACGCAGTCTACGTTAATCTAAATCTCAGTGGGCAGGGCTAGGAGAAAGATAATAGTTTGGAAGTTTTCCCAGGAGAAGGAGTAAAAGAAGGTTCTTATCTCATGTGAACTACATGTTAAACTCAAAAATGAAATTTAGAACTGGTCCTGGAGTTAGGTCTAGAAGGAGGGCAATGCTATAATGGAGATGGCAAATGGGAGGGAAAAGTAATCTCATTTTTCCTCCTCATATAGAATATTGAGTTTCTTTGATTGCCATATCTTGTGACATATGTTGATTTTCTTTAATATGCTAATAAGTTAAGGATTTTCTCATGCTTATGATAATCTAATTCTCACAGCAAGATCTTATTTCTATTATTAACAGTGGAAAATCTGCCAAGCACAGCACTTCAAATTACAGCAGTAACTGTTGTAAATACATGGAACGTACTTGTGTTCTACTGCATGGGTTTCTTTAATGTTAATAGCTCAATTTCTCTAATTTATTTCTTGTCATATGCATATTTCGAAATGATTTTGTAATGGTTCTTAACACTGAAACCATTGTCATGCCTATTAATGATACAATCGAGTTAAGTCAAGTATATCCTCTGTACTCCGACTGAATTTCTCACTTTTTCCTATTACGTGTGACAAAAAAATTCCATTTCATTACAACAGTGAGTCTCCATAAGGAACATTCCATACAAGTAATTTAGCATTTCCAGTTGTTAAAATCACTTTGCTTTTGGCTTCATGACTTAAAATGCTACCCGAAGTACGCTGTAATTATGTAGAAATGCATGACTTGTCAAATATCATAGATTTTCAACTCCCAATCATTCCATGAAAGTCTTTGCCAAAATGATGTCCCTTATTGAGAGGTGGCACTCTAAGGAAAGATTCATTATTCCCCTTTCAGACAGGAGAAGAGAATACCGTAGTGAAAAGGGGGATGCACAGGGGGTAGGCATGGAAAAGAGGTGGCTGGACCTTGTATTTGACCGTCTCCTTGTGCTTAAGTCCCTTCAGGAATAGAGGCAAGTTGAACACACAGACCTGGAGCAACTTCTTCTGCTGGGTAAGGACTACAGTGGTGAGGGGGGCGGCAGGAGACAAAGGGCGGCCGGAGACAAAGGGCGGCCAATTGCTAAAAGGACAGTAATTGAAACATGTTTACACTGAAGTGGAATTAAGTGAGAAAAGTGATTTCTGAGCGTTGCTCGGGAACTTGGTAGAGCTCCACCTCCTTGTCTTCCTTTTTCCTTATGGCCTTTTGCCCTAAACTGTACGTCTTCTGCTGCAATCACCGTCTTCCCTCCCTCTCTCTCCTTACACCCCTCTTCTTCCCCATTCTTTCTCCTCGCACGTGCCCACTGGCCTTCACAATCAGCCATATTACCTCTAATAGATACACCTTCCTCCTCTCCTCTTATAAGCAGCCCTTCCCCAAAACTCTTGAAAATTTTCAGAGAAAAGCCAAAAATAACAAAAACTCACAAAATACCCAAATTTATTTGAATGTGTTTAAGTTCCCTTCATTTTACACGTTGCAGGGGGAAAGAGTTCCCATTTTATCTGCAGGCTTCATCTTTTAAGTGTCTATTTGAAGTGTGATATTACAGCAAAGAGAGCCGGATCTTTTAATTTGATCTGTGTATAATATCAGTTTCCTGAGAAGTCAATTCTCAGGAATTCATAAGAAATTCAAAAGATGCTGATTTTGGGGGGGGGTAAGGACATGGTGTTTGTCACATGATTTTTATTTATATATAAATAAAAACATAAATAAAAACATTTGGAGCTTAAATTGCTTTTGAAAAAAATTGAGAGGCAGGCACTTTTTTTTTCTTTGAGTGAGTTAGATTTTCCAGCAGGAAAATATTGTCTCAAAATGCCAATATGTGCAAAAAATTAGAAGCATTTGTCTATTTTTCACATAATACCAAAGTCATTTTGTGTAATCGCTCCTTTGAATGTAAGTAGTTTATGATAGTGCCTGGAGTTAAAGAGAGGTAACTGATATGTCAGTCTTCGGGGTAGAGTTGTAGTCTGGGCTACGCCACTCACCAGCTTTGTGCCTTCTGCCACCTCACTCTAAATCCCTGGTCTTCAGCTTCCTCATTCGCAGAAAATGGAATTCTCCGTGCTAGAACTGTAATGCCCCTTTTAGCTCTATACCGTCATGTTCCTTTATGAAAGATACTTTAAAAGTTATCATCATACTCATTTCCTTCTTAGAGTTCAGTATGCTTTTAAAAGGAAATGACCCCATAAAATGTCAGGGCAGTTTAAAAATGAATGCCATCTTGGAATTTAAAGATGTCTAAATTATTTAGATACACTCTAAGTCTGGAAAGTGCTTTTCTTAGTCTGGAAGCACCTATCCCTAGAGTAGAAATGATATTCCATATTTTTGTCTGGACACATGTAACTATTTATATTTTCTAGAATGAATATAAAAAATGATATCCTTGCATAGCTTGAACTCTGAAGACAAGAGAGATCTAAAGAAAGACGTTGATTTACATACTGTATTATGCAATTTAAACTTACAGTAGCTGAACCAAAACTATACTATCATTCAGTATAGTTTTATTTAAGGCATGAGCTGTGACGTGTTAAGGGTACAGGGAAGAGGAAGAAGGAAGTTGCAGAGTCTAGCCAAAGAGACTGAGATGTCATGATAAAGGCTGTACAATTTTCTGTACAGATTCAGGGGTTGCACAGAGGATGGAGGCAATGTACCAGGCTGAGCTGTTATATGAGGTGGAGTTTTTGTTCAGTTAGGAAAGATGAAAAAGTGTATTCCAGGAAGGCGAGAGGAGTAGGGCCAAAGGAAAGGTCATAGCAAACAGAAGACACAGCACGGGCAAAGACCCAGCCAGATGTCAGAGCAGTAGCATCAATTTGGAGAAATGCAGTAGTTTTCAATGGCTGGAGAATAAAAGACAGAGAAAGAAAGCTTCAATGGCCAGAGAGGAGGAAAGCAAGCAAGCAAGGGGACACAAGACTAATACTTTGCATCCTATATTAGGGACCTTAGGATTTGCTTTTATGCGTCAAAAAAATGAAAGGAGAATGGGGGTAACTTTAGAAATATTTTTAAAATAGAACAAAGAGTAAGCAGGTGAAATGGAAAGAAGAGACAGAGCTATGACTTGTGTATTATGGTTCTCCAGAGAAACAAACCAATATGGAAAAGATTTTAAAGAATTAACTCATGAGATTGTGGGGACTGGCTAGTGTGAAATTTACAGAGCAATTTCCATAGGCTAGAAATCCAGGTAAGAGTAGACATCGCAGTCTTGTGATTAACATCTGTAAGGCAGGTTGGCTGAAAACTCGGGCAGGGTTTCTACGTTGCTGTCTTGAGACCAGTTTCCTTCTTAGGAAACCTCCTCCTTTGTTCTTAAGGTCTTCGACTGATTGGCCGATGTCCACCCACATTTAGATGGTAATCTGCTTTACTCAGAGTCAACTAACTTAAATGTTAATCACATCCAAAAATATCTTCATAGCAACAGCTGAACTTATGTTTGATCAAACAACTGAGCACCATAGGCTAGCCAGGTTGACATATAAAATTAAGCATGGCAAATTGTCATTTCCATTAATCTTGCGTATTAATTTCATTGTGAATCATTACTCAGGATTGCAGATGGAGCAATTCATTCTTTCTCGCTTTCTCTTCTTCCTTTATATTAAGTCAGAAAAGGAAGTGAGGGTAGCACTAGAAAATGTGAAATGAAATTGTAGTCAAGCAATATTTTTACAGGTTGTTATCTGCAGTTCTGAGGCTGGTCTGATTATTAACACAGTGAAGGAGGTCACTTCTCTGAATGAAAAGCAACAACAAAAAAAATGCAACTATGATACATGTTCACAGCTACTTTCCTCTGCTGCCTTGCTGGCTCAGCAGCACTGGCCCTTATTGTGTGTGATTTGTGCGGAAAGACCATGCTGGGTTGGGCTGTGATTGGTTTATAGGACACTGAACATGTCTCTGCCGTTAAAATGAGTCTTTTCTATAGCAGCTTTTGACTGAATGCATGTAACTCTTTAAAGGCTCAAAAAATTACTCCCAGCATTGGAAATGCCACAGCTTTGTGGATACTCTTTGCAAGGCTAGGTGGGGGGCTCCTTCTGGAACATTGTGCTAAGAGCCATATGTTGCTTTCTAGAAATGTGTTTTTCAATTGGGGCCAGATGTGTTTATTAAATTATTTTATTAAATTTATTTCAATAAAATTAAATTATTTTGGTAAAATTATTAGGTAAAATAATTTCTATGAAATTACTAAGCATATGAAATAGTAAGTATTCCATCTTCTCTTTGGAGGTGTGTATTTTTTTCACACCTTCCAACAGTGATCCCTTACTTAACCTTGACCTTCCTGCTTACATTCCTGTCCCAAACTGGTAGTTTCCGTCTCATATTTTATGTTCCATATCCAATTTCTGCAAAGCCTAGCTAAAAAAGCAGCAAAATTAATATTTGACCTTGGTTATAGAGTAGGTCAGAATGGGCTCATGTGGCTTATATTTAAGGCAGTATATAAGAATTTAATGTGCTATCTTTTGTAGAGAAAATGCTTTAACCACTGAAATGAAATTAATGGGAGAAATTTGGAATCTCAAATCTGACAGAGGGTGATGGGGTTTTGTTGTTGTTGTTGACACTCTTCAAACTACACTATAAATAACTTCAATCATAAATTTCAATTTCTTTTTTGTTAATATTTTATTTATTTATTTGAGAGAGAGAGAGTGAGCAGGGGCCAGGGGTAGAGGGAGAGAGAATCTGAAGCAGACTCCGCCCGGAGGGCAGGGTCTGATGTGGGGCTTGATCCCAGTGCCCTGAGATCTTGACTTGAGTCAAAACCAAGAGTCAGGTGCTCAACTGACCGTGCCACCCAGGCAACCCTAAATTTCTTTCTTTTAGGGTCAGCCCAACCTTGATATTTGGGTTTCACATAGAAGAGTTTCTTATAATAAAGCACACTTTCCAGATGTCCGGACTCCAGAGTTACTCAGAGTTGTCTTCCTCTACCTGGGGAAGAGATACGTGCCGCATGGAGAAGCTGCCCGAAAGATAAAGCCCAGGCAAGGAGAGAGAGTGTTTCACCAAAAACCAGATCATTGCTGGAAACTGGAGAAAACAATGTCAATGAATTAGCAAAACTGAGGAAAAAGACGCTGACATCACATGCCAGAGTTTGTGTCCAGGGACTAGAAATCTGTGGAGACAGATACTGTCAGTTCCTGGTCATTGAGAAAGGTCCTGAGCAATTTCCTGTAGAGAAGTGTCTACCTGTCTGGTCATGATGGGTCACCATGGTGTGTCCTGTGGGAGGTCTGGGGGTGGGGAGGTGGTTGACAGTCTTTAGTGGACTCGCCTCTATTTCATTCACTCTTCCTTCTTCACATGCACCGTATACCTGTAAACCACCCTCCTAAAGGCCCTCTGCTGTAAGGGATCAATCAGAGCAGACAACCTACCAATCCAAATAGGCCACTCATGGAAAACCACCAAAGTTTATCTTGGTTTTGTGGTTAATCTTGAGACCCAGATGATACGATTACATTTTAGAAGTCATGTATGTATTGCGAATATTTGAATGTTGATTTTCCTGAATTCAAAGAAATTTCATAAGTAGGTAAAATGAGAATAGTTGCAAAACTTTTGCAGACTGCTATACAGTAGATCTGTATTGTTTTATTTGATTCCTATACTTCTGTGAATTAGACATGGCAAGTGTTTTGATCCAATAAGACAGAAAACTATAAATATCTTGCTTAAGATCATATGGATAGTAAATAAAACATCTGTGAGTAGAGTTTAGGTTTTCAAGTCCAATCTTGTTCCTTTCATCACATCTCATTCAGCTTAAGGATTTCTCAAAGTAACTTAGCTACCCTTCAAAATAATTCATGGAATTATATGCTAATTATTCAGATTGAAGAAACCCATTTCTGAGACACTTAGTAGGAAGAATATGGCTATCTCTTATTTTATGCTAACTCGTTTTATTAAATTGCTTCTCTAAGTACTTAAAATTATGAAATATAAACATTATTACTAAGGACTATAAATTAAAGAGGGAACTTTGCTTATGTAAATAATTATTACTTTAAAAATCAGATTTTTCTAGGGGCGCCGGGGTGGCTCAGTGGGTTAAAGCCTCTGCCTTTGGCTCAGGTCATGATCTCAGGGTCCCGGGATCGAGTTCCACATCGGGCTCTCTGCTCAGTGAGGAGCTTGCTTCCCTTCCTCTCTCTGTTTGCCTCTCTCCCTGCGTGTTATCTCTGTCTGTCAAATAAATAAATAAAATCCTTTTTAAAAAATCAGATTTTTCTAAATAATTATTTTTTCTTCCCTTGCAAACTGAGAAAGCATTCCTAGGAAGTCAGAAACTTCTCAGGTATTTCCTAAGATGGAAGTTACCTAACATTTGTTACACACTTACAATGTACATATTATCTCAACTCTACTAAGACAGACGCATTGTTATCTGTCCATTTTCTCAAGCATCTTAGTAACAACAGGTGACCCTTGGTGGAGTGGCAGATCGGAGATGAAAATCTCAGTGATCTGATAGAAAATCCTATGCTTTTCTGCTATACCCTACTGGACTGGTCTCTAAAACCATAAAAAATGAAAAGCCTAACACATTTGTTCAACTAGAAGACTATGCCATGTTTGCATTTCGAAGGAGTTAGAAGAAGTTAACTATAAAGCTTGTAAAATATTAAATCTAAATATCACACTGAGCCTTGAATTACTCTTTAAGTAACATCCCTGTGCTGTAAAAATCCATTTGCAATACATTTTTGTATGCAAGCTAACGGATTTCAAAGTCTTTCTGGAAAGCCCATGGGCCCTATGCAATTTGTACTCCTTACATTCTTTCCTCTGAGTGCTTAGAAATTCATTGTTAGAGGGGTTAGTCTATTACCTTAAACTTAAGTCCCAGTCAATTACTACCTGCTCATTTTCATTTTATGTGTATAAATGTCTTGCTATTATTAAAAAAAAAAACCAAAACATAAAAAAATCCACTGTACATACTGAAAGTGTCAGTTGCATATTATCGGTAGCAGAATAATGAAATAAAACATGTGGATATGGGGAGACTTTCCAGTTGTCCTTGTGTAGGAAAGCCTTCAGAGATGATGACCTTTAAAACTGAACTCATGATAATATGCAAATGGATCTAGTGTTTATCATTTTCCGAATGCAATTATTTATGTACTGCAGTCCTCTCAAATTATAATTATGGTGATCAGAGGAATACGTTGCAGCTTATTGAGAACGGCTTATATAATCATCAAAATTTCAGGCGTCTTTCTTTCCGTTAGTTAGTGTAGAAGAAGTGTCATGTAGCAGAGGAAAAAATACTGCACAATTCACAATGGATGAATTTTTATTGAACATTGATAATTTTGCTTAGTGTTGAATAGCAGAGTCTTCTCTTAATTCATGTATTTCTATGACTAGCTACTACATCTTTCCTCTCTTTGGGATGTGTGTGTGTGTGTGTGTGTGTGTGCTTGTGTGTGCATTTATAGACACATGTCTAGGCGTAACAGACACAAAAATGAGACATATGCATACACATTTATAGCTTGTAAAGAAAGAGCATAGGTTTTTTTTTAAAAAATTATTTTTATTAACATATAATGAATTATTTGCCCCAGGGGTACAGGTCTGTGAATCATCAGGCTTACACATTTCACAGCACTTACCATAGCACATACCCTCCCTAGTGTCCATAACCTACCCACCCCCCCCATCCCCCATCCCCCCAGGAATCCTCAGTTTGCTTTGTGAGATTAAGAGTCTCTTACAGTTTGTCTCCCTCCGAATCCCATCTTGTTTCCTTTTTTCCTTCCCTACCCCCCATAGCTCCCTGCCCTGCCTCTCAAATTCCTCATATCAGAGAAATCATATGAAAATTGTCTTTTAGAGCATAGGTTTTAAAGTAGATAAGAAGAGTGACAGATATCAGGATGTATGTGCTTTGTTTATTGTGATAAGAGATCTGGAAAAGGATGTGGGAAATGCGTTCTTTGGCTTTTCAGATGATATTAAGTTCTTCAGGTTAATGATAGGCCAGGATGACCAAAATAAAAGACATATGTTAGAGAAGATCAAGAACATGAAATAAATTACTCTATGAATACCACAGTGAGCAAAATTAAGGCAGTACATTTAGGGAGCAATGATCAGAACTGTACAAATAGGATGAGAAATTGACATTAACAATGGAATCTAGGGGGGAAAAGCCCTGTACGTTACTGTTCCCAAACATATGGTACCAATATACTGCTGAGTGGGCTTAGCCAGTAAGAACTTTTGGAAAACTATGAAGGAAACCTCTATCCCAGTATAAAATCTTGAGATATTATACACACGTGGAAAATACTAACACACATGAATTTCTGTGATCTTCATCAAAACCTTGTGAGGATAAGCAATTCTAGACTTTGAACAGGATGCTTTCAAAAACTCTGTGCTGTCCTAAATGATGGGATGAAATCTATACAGCTGCATTTAGGTACTCAGAATATGGGCTTTGATCACCCAATGAATACACAACTTTTCGGAAAAGCTGAGTATTGGTGCTGCCGATCAGCCAATGCTTCCATTTTAGCAGTAATCCCTTTTTGTCCAGTAAGGTTAATTTTTTTAAATATTAGATTTTGTTGTATTTTGCTCTTCTTGTTTCATAAAAATTAATATAAAGTAGAAGAATAGAAGTGCTGACACTAGTGTTGGGAGCGCGGAGCCTATAAACCTGATGCTGTAGAGAAAAAGTGGACCCAGAGAATTCAACAAATATTTGAACTCTGTGTTTTGCTGGGTTTAATTCAGTTGACTGTGCGGGCAGTGATGAAGAAATACTTAACAAAAGAGATTAAATTAAGGGACTATCTTAAATGGTATTATTATATCTTAGAAGATTTTAGCAAAAGAGGGTCTTTCTTATAAAATATACTTATTGTTTCCAAGTTTTGCATGTTAGACTTCCAGAATTCTTTGCAAGAACACATTGTATATAAAAGAAGTATGGATATAAGAAGATCATAGACACAAAACTGACACTACAAGTTACTAACTATGTGATTTCTGACAAATAACTTCTTTGAACATCAATATTCTTGTTTGTAATTTGGAGTTAGGACCCCATTGTAATTTTTACTGGTAATAAATCAAGATAACAAATGTAAAACACTTAGCACAATCCCTGATACTGTTGAGCACTCAATAAATTGTTGTTATTATTACATTTTCTAGCATTAAAGTCTAAATTGTCACCATAGCACTGAGAGTGGACAGACCTGGAGATAGATATTGAATTGGAAAACTGAGCAGGGTCATCACCCTAAAGATAAGTCTCATTGGAATGGGATTAGCACCCAAAAATAAATTTCACAATGATGTTGAATGGTTTGCTTACCACATAATAGGACATTAGGATATTAGAATAGCAGTTTATCTCTCTACTCCTTATTACCTTAAAGATAAAATCTAATTTCTCTTACAAGGATTTCAGAGTTCATGTTGACTTGATCCCTGTTCACATCACTATTTGCCCCTTGTATGACAATGCTTCTACACTCTACCACCCAGATATTCTAAAGTACTTTGAGTCACCCAGATGTGCCACACCCTCCTTGCATGGTACTTGGCTATGCCTAAACAAGTGAATTCTTTTCAGGACAATTGGCTATTCAGGTCTTGTTTTGGATAGTGTTCTCCCCATCTTCAATTCTATTAGATATCTCTCTAATGTGCTTCTGTATGGCATGGCATAGGAGGTGTGGTGATGCCTTTCAAACTGCACGGTTTATTCATATCTTTCACTGGACTGTGAGGTCTGTGATGATGGCTTACATTTGCCTTCTTTATCTTGCACAGTGCAAGATAAAGAAGTGTAAGAAGTGGAGACTAATAAATATTGATGGGCAGAAGAAGGGATGATGAGTTCTGAGGTTGACAGTGGTAAATAGAAGGATAATCAAAGAAACTCATATAAAATCATTTTATCGAGTAGAGAAAACTAAGACATAGTAGAAATTAAGATAAAATATTTCATAAGAAGTCTTGGTAAACAGTCAATGGATAGGAATCAAAGGCATTTAAATAGCATTGTAAAGAGAATAGGGTTAAGAGAATTTATTCGCAGACATTCACTCCTGTTTCTTGCTGAATGACCTTTGTAAAGCCAGTTTATCTATAGGGTAGAGATAATAAGATTTATATACCAAAATGCAAGAGGTTGAATAGTTCCTAGAGGTCTCTTCTAGTTCTGATTCTTCAGATCAATTGTGAAATTAAAGACAACTGAATTCTGTGATAGAAGATTGTCAGAATGCATATTTAAAAAAATAATTATTATGAGAACTGTGTGTATGCAAATATGTATATGTACATATAAGCATGGTTTCTGCAATGAAATAAGGTCAGATATAGATATAAATGACTGGAAATGATATGAAGTTAGGAATTTTAAATAGACATGAGCATTTCAGTTTATAAAACTATAGATATTTATATACAATCCATATAGAGATATATATGTATATATAGTTTATGGTGAAATCTTTATTGTATATTATTCTTATTCTTATTTTGAATATGCCACATATATATTTTCAAAGATACAAATGACTATATATATAACCACATATTCAAATATAATTCATGGTAATTTCAGTTTTAGAAGGATTTTTTCTCTTCCTGTTATTGATTATTCATATCATATGAAAACCTGAGGGAATACAGATGATTTTTATAAAGATATTACTTTTGAGAGAGACTATATTTGCTTGTCAGTTCAGACCATTTTTCATATACAGAGAAATCTTGCTTCCCAACTATATATTCCTCCATGCTAACGTATTGGGCTTTGTGTCAAAAATTTTCTGTGAATAAAAATCTCATAGTGAGAGACTAGGTGACAGAATTTGAGAGTTATGGAATGGAAATAAGCTGGTCTAAAAGCCTACTGATGCACATTCTCAAAAGAAAGAAAAAAGTAATATATTCCATGTATAGAGATTATTTAAAAACGGAAGAAGTGGAAGTAATTGAATATATTGGTAGAATATTTTGAGTTGAAGCAACTATATCAGAAGGTGTGAAATAGAGGACAAAATACCATAAAAGTTGATTATGAAAATCTTAAAAATAGTAAGTGGAAGAAATCAGAATAGATCCAACTATAAAGCTCAGTTAGGGAGAATATTATCTTTACAGATACAAAAAAGTATGGTTGGGCTACCAGAACACTTACTGTAATACCCCACAGAAGGGAAATAAAAGCCTAAAAATAACCCCCAAATGACCAAAGAATGAAAAAAAGAAGAGATTTTAAGTTAACCAACACAAATACTAGAACAAAGCTGCCAGCAGTAATTGAGTTAAGACAGCAATAGGAGAATAGAAAAAGTGTGAAACAAGGATCCAGTCATTCAAAAATACATTTATGCACTTCAAATTGAGGTCCTACCTTGTGCTCAGCATGCGGTGTTGGGCTTACAGAAATAGACATGGTGACCCCAGGAATTGCATGGCTTGTTCAGAGGATTGGGTCAGTCTCTCAACAGTTATAATACCACGTGGCAAGAGGTGTCACAGAAACAATAGCAGTAAGCATAGAGTCCTGATAAGGCCTCCTGTGGCATGAGAAATAAGTCTTACCAGGAAGGAATGTTTGAATGTTGCCTTGAAAATAAGGGAGGAATGCCACAATGTGGGTGTGGGTGGAAAGGAAGAGGTGGAGGAAATGGAATTTGAAGTAGAGGACAGAGCAAGTAACAAGACGGAGAAGAATAGATAGCACTTGAAGGAAATCATTCTGTATAGTTGGAGGTTACATGGGCGTAGGCGGGCAAGAGGTGAAGATCAAGTCCAGAGTTTGAAGGGCTGATATGATCTGATTGGTGCATTTGGAAGTCCCCTTTAATGGTGTCATGTGGAATTAATTTAGGAAAATTAAGTGGAGGACATGGAGACAGGGAAGTGCTTTGAAACAGCATAGGAAGAAAATAAGGCTGGTGTAAGTGGAGACTGAAGTTGGGTGGACCTAGTGATGAAAATGAGCAAAAAAAGAATCAATAGGGCTCAGTCATACAATACATGTGCAGGAAAGGACCAGGAACAACTGAAAATGGCTTGGTGTTGTGTTTGGGTTAAGTATGAGAAAATGATGGTGTCGTCCGTGGAGTTACGGAACGATTGAGGCCTATGGTGGTAAGGGGTGAATTCTCCATCAGATTATTTGTGGTTTGGGGCTTCCAAGACATAGACACAACTTTGTCCACTGAGCACTTGAATACAGGAGTTTGGAGCACAGAAGTGTAGAGTGGGTGATGCCATGGCCACACATGAAATTACACAGGAATAAAACAGAGAATGAAAAGAAGTTCTGGAGTGGGGAATTTTGGAGAATACAAAATTTGGAAAGTAGAGAGAAAACAAAGGATAGAAGCTTAAGGGGATGTCCTAAAATTTGGAAAATTTGAGTCTTAGTGGAAAGCCTGAGTTATTATATGAGGACAAGAATAAAATATTAGAATAATGAAAAATAAAATAATTTCAGGGAATCAAATATTTTTTTCTAATCTAAGGAGAAGTACAAACCTTGAATCAAGGCTACCCTCTTGAAATGAAATAAGTCAGATGATGCAGTGAAAATTCTTCTTAGAAAGAAATTACAGGAAGTTAAATTTAAATAATACTAATGACTCAATTTCAAGTAGAAATGTCCCATGACCTCACTTAAGTCTTGTTCTGGATGTCTTTCAAATTATGACAGTAATAATCAGTCATGCATACTGTTCACTGGGCTTCTGTGAAACACTGTGTGTGTAAAAGTAATTTAGATCTTTGGAAAAGCAATATTCAAAGTCACTGCAGAATAATGAAGACCGTACAGCTATGGCAAAAGTTTAAAGTGCATTAAAGGGATCTGCACTTTAAAAGAGATTTTAAAAGATCATTGACGGTCATGAAGGAATAAATTGGGCTACTTTTTCACAGTAATAAACTTAAATTATAGCCAAATGATTTGTCAGTGGAGTTTCTGAATTATTTTGTCAAACTTCATATTGTAACTTTCTAATGTAACTTTTTCTACATGTAAGAGATTATGATGTAGGCTACCTTTTTAAAGGCTATGCAAAAATTATCCCTACAGAAGAAGGACAATATAAGCAATCAAATAACCAACTGACTTCCTGAATGGGGATTAGTATTGCTTATTAAATGTACTTATGTTTATGGGCACATCACAGTTTTGATTGTTTGCATATTATAGTAATTCCACTGGGCTCTGTTTTTCTCTTAGGAAGTTCCAAAGAAAAAGCATTTTGTTAAATTAGTGGGAAATCATACACAGTACAATGGAGCTACATTAATATTGGGCCAGAGAAAAGTTTACTTTTGGTTTATTCTCTAAAGAAAGGATTTTCTAGACAAACCCAAGAGGTAGATGAGACATGGGAAAGAAATTAAATGCCTTCCCATCATCTCTAAGTACATTGAAAGCGCCATTCTCAACAATTGATATTCTTCCTAGCATGCCCCTTGAGGACTCCTACCAGGCAGTACTTTGTTAACAGAGGTCTGCTTATTGAATACTCTTGAAAAAAATTAAAACTGCATGTCTTTGCATACATTTCCTAGTTCTATATCTTTACTGATTGAAAGGGGCTAAATCAGTTATATGGAGTGATATTTTACTATATGCAACTATAAAAAGAATTTTAAATATCCCCCAGAAGATTAATGGTATCAAGTGGCAGTATTCCTTTATAAAATAGTAACATATTTCTTTATTTTATTTTTTTAAAGATTTTATTTGAGAAGAGAGAGAAAGAGAGCACATGAACTGATGGGGGTGGGGGTGGGGGACAGGGTGATGAGCAGAGGGAGAAGCAGACTCCCTGCTAAGCAGGGAGCCCAGCAATGCCAGGCTCAATCCCAGGACCCCAAGATCATGACCTGAGTTGTAGGTAGACACTTAACTACCTGAGCCACCCAGGAGTCTCCAAATAAGTAACATATTTTAAAATTTCTCTCTCATTGGTGATATTCCAATCTATCTCTTATTGGTTTGGTACTTTCACAGATTATGAACTCTACAAATTATAGAAAATGATGATCTAATGCATTGGAAGGCCACATGAAAACAGGCAAAATATCTCGCCTTTGCTGGCATGAAGAACTAGAGGACAGCCTTTGGGTCAATCATAGCCACTAGAAATGGTTAGGGAGAATCCCAGAAAAGAAAGATCCAGAAAGGGGGGAGGAAACCATATTCTTTTTTAAATTTTTTATTTATTTTATTTTTTTAATAAACATATAATGTATTATTAGCCCCAGGGGTACAGGTCTGTGAATCGCCAGGTTTACACACTTCACAGCACTTACCATAGCACATACCGCCCCAATGTCCATAACCCCACTACCCTCTCCCTCCCCCCTCCCCCCAGCAACCCTCAGTTTGTTTTGTGACATTAAGAGTCTCTTGTGGTTTGTCTCCCTCCCGATTCCATATTGTTTCATTTATTCTCTTCCTACCTCCCAAACCCCCCACGTTGCATCTCCACTTCCTCATATCAGGGAGATCATATGATAGTTGTCTTTGTCCCATTGACTTATTTCACTAAGCATAATACCCTTTAGTTCCATCCACGTTGTCGCAAATGGCAAGATTTCATTTCTTTTGATGGCTGCATAGTATTCCACTGTAGATATATACCACATCTTCTTTATCCATTCATCTGTTGATGAACGTCTAGGTTCTTTCCATAGTTTGGCTATTGTGGACATTGCTACTATAAACATTCCGGTGCACGTGCCCCTTCGGATCACTACATTTGTATCTCTAGGTAAATACCCAGTAGTGCAATTGCTGGGTCATAGGGTAGTTCTATTTTCAACTTTTTGAGGAACTTCCATGCTGTTTTCCAGAGCGGTTGCACCACCTTGCATTCCCACCAACAGCGTAGGAGGGAGGAACCCATGTTCTATGTATAAACTCTACTCAAGTGTCTGGATGGTCCCCAAACCTCACAGACCTGGTGGGGAATCTAAGTAATCCAGCTAAGGCTGAAAACTAAACTTATATTTGAACTCTCACCATCACTGTGGAGATCCATTTTTCAGTCTGAATTTAGCTATAACATATAGTAAGTGCCCACTAAAACAGCAGCAACAGCACATCGCTCTTCCCAAGAATATAAGAGCCCAGAATCTTATCATATGGTCCCAAAGTCAAGTCTACATGGCAGTTCTTTGCCCCATACAGACATTACCTCATTCCTCAAGGCTGCTGGCTGCAAACCTAGTCCTGAGAATAGCCCAAGGAAGGAGCAGCGAGGGCCTTAAAATCTTGGCATACCTTCAAAGAACTCTTGTTCGGGGACTTGGGACGCAAGACTCACAGAACTGCAGCACATTGCTTCCCAGACGCCCATTTTTCTATTCCCTTCTGATCAACTCAGAAAAGCTCCAAGTCAAAAGAATGCAAAGACTTAGGGAGAACTGAGGACATTAAATAAAAGACCTAGGGCCACATGAGAGGGAGAGAAATCCTATGAACCAATCATAATGTTAACTGATTTCCCCGGGGCTATTTCCCTAATCAGGTGCTTTTGCAAGTGATTTACTTGGTCAAAGAATCAATACAAACAAACAAATACTAAATGCATTTTTTTTGTTTTTTTTTGTTTTGTTTTGTTTATTTACAGCATAACGGTGTTCATTGTTTTGGCATCACACCCAGTGCTCCATGCAGTACATGCCCTCCCTATTACCCACCACCTGGTTTCTCAACCCCCCACCCCCCCACCCCCCACCCCGCCCCTTCAAAACCCTCAGGTTGTTTTTCAGAGTCCATAGTCTCTCATGGTTCATCTCCCCTTCCAGTTTCCCTCAACTCCCTCTCCTCTCCATCTCCCCATGTCCTCCATGTTATTTGTTATGCTCCACAAATAAGTGAGACCATATGATACTTGACTCTCTCTGCTTGACTTATTTCGCTCAGCATAATCTCTTCCAGACCCGTCCATGTTGCAACAAAAGTTGGGTATTCATCCTTTCTGATGGAGGCATAATACTCCATTGTGTACTAAATGCATTTTTTAAAAGGTAATTAATTTAGACGGGGGGTCTGGGTGGCTCATTCGGTTGGTCCTGATCTCCAGGTCATGAGATTGAGCCCCACAGTGGGCTCTGTGCTCAGCTCCGAATCTGCTTGAGATTCTCATTCCCCCTCTCTCTGTCCCTCCTCTCGCTTGCTCTCTCTCTCTGAAATAAATAAATAAGTTTTAAAAAAATAAATAAAAGTGTCATTAATTTAGGAAAACTGTATTTTAAATATTTGAGACCTAAATGATTTCTTGCATCCCTAACTTGAGGAAATTGGTAATTGTCTTCTAAACTGAAGCTTACTCTAGGTTGTAATGCATTTCATAGCAAAGCTCTCCGTGTGAGTATGCCTTTGCTGGCGGATGTGAGAGAAGCTATTCCTTAATAGTTAGTGTAAATAATCTGGTTATTGTTTTGCTTTGAAAATGTATTCACTAAAAAATGAAGTCGTTTTAATATATACGGCGACTCTTAGCAAGTGTCAGCGTGGGCATCTTGGGTTCATCTGCTCTATGGGGGATGAGATGCCGTGTACGAATGTTTGACTAGCGCTGATGCAAGCTATGGAAGACATAGGTCTGTTTTGTCTAGCTCAGGTCATAGGTCTATTTTGGTTAGCTCAGAGTAATTTACTCACTTAGTAAGGCTATGCAAATACTTATTTTTATTTTGTAATTTTTGATCCAGAATTCTATATTAAAGAACTATAATTATAGATTTGTGTGTGTGTATGTGCAAAGGTTTTATTAATGTGCTGTATATAGGAAATATAAGTTAATAAACTCAGGCATTTTGGGACACCTGGAGGGTCAGCTGTTAAATGTCTGCCATCAGCTCAGGCCATGATCCCAGGGTCCTGGGATTGAGCCCTGCATCAGGTTCTCTGCTCAGCAGGAAGCCTGCTTCTCCTTCTCCCACTTCCCCACTTGTGTTTCCTCTCTCACTGTGTCTCTCTCTGTCAAATAAACAAATAAAATCTTTAAGTAAGTAAGTAAATAAATAAATAAATAAATTCAGGCATTTTGATTTGGCTGATGATACTTCCAGAATTACCAAGAAACTAATATTTTAGGAATTAGATATAGAAAACACTGGGGTGCCTGGGTGGCTCAATCAATTAAGTGCCCTCCTTCAGCTCATGTCATGATCCAGGGGACCTGGGACTCAGCCCCAGGTCAGGTCAGGGTCTCTGCTCAGAGGGACGTCGGCTTCTCCCTTTCCTGCTATACATGCTCTCTCTCACTCTCTCAAATAAACAAATAATCTTTTAAAAAAAGAAAAGAAAAGAAAACATTTCCAATATGACTCAGACATTTTAAATAAGGCATTAGTTTATAAAAAAAGTTTTAACCTAATAAATTTCTTCCAAAGACCCCTGCTTTAAATTATCTCTGATTTCCCTTTTCTGCTTTCAAATACAATTTTCTGTCTGTTTTCTGTGTATAGGGAGCATAAGTACCTGACATGTGGATGCACTAAGAGTGGCTTAACTATTTCTGAGTTGCGGTAGTGAAAACAAAGTGTACCACATCTTGTAATCTGCATGGTGACTGAGATTTCTTTAAGAGAAGACAGAATCCTGGAAACATAATCCAACATTGGATATATTGGTAAGGAGTCTTATGATCACCGATGTGCAAAGGGCAGACTGAGATAGGCAGATGGAAACATCCAGGAGGAAGATATCTTGGAGAAAACCAAATGGAATTAGTAGATCGAGAAGTCTCACCAGTTAGTATTAAAGGTATTTGACAAATCTCCTGAGGTGTTAGCAAAATTAGCATTAGGTATTGGGATAATTAAGAAAAAAATAAAACTTGTGGGAGAATGTATTATTGTACACATGTATTTCTTGTCCTCCCTCCAAAGGGAGGTATATTACATGTAACGTATCTGACCAATAGAATATGGGGACACACACCGCATCAAAGCAGAAACCTTAAATGAAGTAACATAGTTCAGCTCAATTTCCCATTTTTTTACTTCAGAAAGGGCTTGTCCCAGATTGCGTCTTCCCTTTCAGCCCAGATCACAGTATTAAAAAGGTATGCAGAACCTACTTAAAGCCAACCGACTGCCTACCTGTAGTGTCTGTGAGAAATCAGTGTTGCCATAGGCCGGTGAGGTGTTGAGGTAATTTATTACATGGCACATGGTGGGCTGAACTGTGCCATCCCCTGACTCATGTGTTGAAGTTCCCCTACCCTCAGGACTTCAAAATGTGATCATATTTGGAGAATCGGTCTTTAAAAAGGTGATTATGTTAAAATGAGGCATCCTGATCCACTGGGACTGGTGTCTTTGTAAGAAGAGGAAGAGGGACGTGTACACAGAGAAAGGGGCCATGTGAGGACACCATCCAAAGCTTCCCATCTGCAGGCCAAGGAGAGGCCTCAGGAGAAAGCAGCTCTGCCGGCCACTTGATGCTGGAATCCCAGCCTCTGTGAGGAGATAGATTCTGTTTAAGCCTCCCAGTGTGTGGCATTTTGTTGAGGCAGCCTGAGCAAACGAATGACCAATGTAACCGAGCAAAACCCAAAAATGTTAAGAGAGAATATAATCCCAGTGCACTGCAGGGCTAGCACGGAGAAAGTTCACATGGTCATAGGAATGAATCGCGGACAGCAAAAAAAGAAGAAAAAAGAAAAAAAAAAAGGAAAGGAAAAAAGTATCTGTCTTCAGCAAAATGAAAAATATGTCACAAATACTTTGGGAAAATGACAGAAAGGAAATGAGAGTTTCATTCTCATCATTGTAAAAGGATGTTGAGAGCAACTTTAGAGATGATGCTTACAACTGATAAATGAAAAACAAACATTTAATCATATGTATAAATTTGTATGTACATACATGTGTGTCTTGCTAACTTGCTGGCAACTTGATTCTTCTTCCCAATTGTTAGGCAGTTATTCAAAATCACAATTGTTATAAAATTTTAATTAGAGGGGCACCTGGGTGGTTCAGTCAGTTAAGTGTCTGCCTTAGGCTCAGATCATGATCCCAGGGTTCCTGGATTGAGCCCCACTTAGGGCTCCCTGCTTGGTGAGGAGTCTGCTTCTCCCTCTGCCTCTCCCCCTAGCTTGTGCTCTCTTCCTCTCTCTCTCTCTCTCTCTCTCTCCTTGTCTCTCTCTCAAATAAAAGAATCTAAACGAAAGAAAGAAAGAAAGAAAGGTTTGGTGCATTCATCTAATCATGTTTGTGTGTGTATCCTGATAAGTCACGTACAACTTGATTGTTCTGTCCAACTTCTAGCTAATTCTGCAGAAATATAATTGGAGGGATTAGTGTATGTCTATTTGCCCGGCACTATGCTTGGTGTTTTACATGCATATCTTAGCCTCGCACTGTCCTTCAAGCTAGATATTAATATCTCTATTTTGTTCAGAATGAAATATTAAGTGGCTTGCCTAAAATGGGGCTCAGTGGATTGGGCCGCTGCCTTTGGCTCGGGTCATGATCTCAGGGTCCTGGGGTCGAGCCCCGCATCGGGCTCTCTGCTCCGCGGGGAACCTGCTTCCCCCTCCCTCTCTCTCTCTGCCTGCCTCTCTGCCTACTTGTGATCTCTCTCTCTCTGTCAAATAAATAAATAAAATCTTTAAAAAAAAAAAAGAGGTTTGATAAAACTAAAAACAACTACTTCCAAGGTAATAGATTTTGTTCACTGGAACATACTAGTCATCAGAGAAAAAGAAAAATTTGTTATAGATCATAAAGCAAATTATTAACCCACAAAAGTAAACACTATATTATTATTTTTTATATATGTACCAGAAAACTGAAGCATGTATAGCATGTATAAGGTTGCTTTGAAAGTATGAGAGTAAAGATAAAGCCGGATAAAGTAAAAACTTGTGTCCTTTTTGTTATGTCTTGTTGTCAACTTCAGTGGCAAATAAGATTCAACAGATAGAATTATGTTCTGGATGTTCCTGCAGGTCTTGGTCTTGTCATAAAAGAGTGTAAGTCTTCCCTCATGTTTTCTTTGGAAATGACAACGCATGATAGCTTTTATCTGGCAACCTTAAAACAGATGGAAGGCTGCTAACTCATCTGAGTAGAAAATTATAAAGCTCTTAACTAATGTGATCATCGCTTAGTACATCTAGTACGTGCAAACACTATGTTAAAATTCCTGGGCTAGGGGGCTAAGTGACTCAGTAGGTTGAACATCAGACTCTTGGTTTTGGCTCAGGTTGTGATCTTAGGGCCATGAGATGGAGCCTGGTCTCCCTCTGTCCCTCCCCACTGTACTCTCTCTCTCTCTCTCTCAAATAAGTAAATAAATCTTTAAAAAAAAAAAAAAAAAAAAAAAAAACCTTGGCTAGAAAGGACTGGCAAACACAGGCATCATTCATGTCGCTGTCTCCCCAGCAGTACACCAGGCCTTTGCTATCCTTCCCAGTGAGTGGGTATGTTGAGTGGTAGATAATGATGCTGGAACAGTGACCCACATAGAGTTCTTCGCTCAATTTTGTTTGGGTGTCCAGATGTTTACATAGCATTTGCTTGAATATCAAGCATTACCAGACTTTTCCAGCGATTAATCTATAAAGTTTTCAATTTATTTAACATCCAGGTCTTTTCATTTCTTGATGGCTTTACCTCTATCATCCACAGCCATGATGAAATGCTAGATCTGATCATTGCTAGAACCTGTATCGTATCTGCATCAGTTAGAACCCACTAACTTAAACAGAAAAGGAACTGATCAAAGGGTATTTGGTGGCACATAAAATCTTTACAAACATGCAAGAACCAAGACTACAGGCTTCACCATCTGGAGCAAGGCCCAAATTATCCTGTGAGGCCCTGCTCCAGCAGAAACATAGCTGCTGCTTGGTCAGTGGGCTTTGCTGAGGTGAGCAGGGGATGCTCTCTGCCACCGTTGCCTCTGGGAGCTGGGTGAGTGTGTTTCCACATTTTCTGCATGGATATTTTGGGGATACATGCTTCTTCTTGTCACCAGCTTCTAAATCAAACTCCACCAGCAAGTATGATGGGTAGATTCTAGACCATAATGCTCCAGGGAGGCTGGGAAAGTGAATTTTAACTTTTAACTTGGGGAAGCGTGGATTCCTGAGATGAGAAACCGCAGGCAAAGGAGGGTTCTGAATGTTTTGGAGCAGCTGTCCAGTCGTAGAGAGAGAGCAGGAGAGAGGATAGAGAGGGGGGGGTCAGTATTCCTAAAATCTCTGAAGTATTCATTCCAGCATTTCAAACATTTCAGTGTCCCACAACCAGCTTTCATTCTTCCTTTTTTTTTTTTTTTCCATTTTATTTATTTTTTCAGCGTAACAGTATTCATTCTTTTTGCACAACACCCAGTGCTCCATGCAAAACGTGCCCTCCCCATTACCCACCACCTGTTCCCCCAACCTCCCACCCCTGACCCTTCAAAACCCTCAGGTTGTTTTTCAGAGTCCATAGTCTCTTATGGTTCGCCTCCCCTCCCCAATGTCCATAGCCCGCTCCCCCTCTCCCAATCCCACCTCCCCCCAGCAACCCCCAGTTTGTTTTGTGAGATTAAGAGTCATTTATGGTTTGTCTCCCTCCCAATCCCATCTTGTTTCATTTATTCTTCTCCTATCCCCCTAGCCCCCCATGTTGCTTCTCCATGTCCTCATATCAGGGAGATCATATGATAGTTGTCTTTCTCCGATTGACTTATTTCACTAAGCATGATACGCTCATTCTTCCTTTTTTTTTAAATTAAAAAATTTTTTAAATTTATTTGAGAAGGGGAGAGAGAGAGGGAGGGAAGGAGAGGGGAGGAGCAGATGGAGAGGGACAAGCAGACTCTGCACTGAGCAGAACCTGATGCAGGGCTTGATCCCATAACCCTGAGATCATGACCTGAGCCAAAACCAAGAGTGGGACACTTAACCGACTGAGCCACGAGGAGCCTCTCATTCTTCCTTCTTTTAAACCCTAGTATCTTCTTTGTAGGGTTCTACAAGCACATGGATACCCCCAACCCATTGACTCTACAACTTACTCACTCTCCTTTAAACATTCTTGGTTCTTCATTATCCAGTTTGTTTGTTCATTCTTTTGTTTGTTTAATGATTCCACTCCTATACTTTGCTCCCTTAGTTATGACTGACACAGGCTGCGCGCCATGGGCCAAGCGCTATGTCCAGGAAACAGCTTCTGCTACATTGCTTCATGGTAGTTATTAGACATGTGGTCTACCCCTTGCCCATTGGGGATTGCACCAAATGACTCCTCATTACAACTACTTCCTTGCAAACAAGCTTCACTCCCGTGTTGGTGTTGTCCTCTGTTCTACTCATGAGACAAAAGTCCAGTCATGGGTAAAGCCACCAATTGTGGCTCATAACTACTACTGAACATCTGTATACTGCTAAAAAAAATTATATATATATAGATAGATAGATAGATATAGATATAGATATATCTCACATAATCCTACTGACTAATTTCCCTTTCAGTGCATCGCTAAAATCTTGAATAGGTCTTCAACACTGCTCTCCCTTCTATGCTACCCTTTATTAAGTTTGCATATACAGATGGCCCCACACTCTTCTGGTTTTCTTCCTGCCTCAGAATCCCGACTCAGTCTATTTCCTGCTCCTCCTCTTCGTTTCAGCCTCTGGAGATCTTATTATACAGATTTTAATCTCCCCAAGTCCTCTTCCATTTGGTAAATAATACTTTAATCCTCTTTGTGGCTCAAGTGAAGATTTGGAATTATCCTTTATGTTCTCTCTTTCTTGGCCCTCACATCCCATCTGTCACGAGCTCACTCACTTTAATTCATTTCCACTGTTCTCACTCCAGTGCAAGCCACTGCTGTCTCTCACCTGGTCTTCTGCAGGACCCCCCATGGTCCTCCTGCTTCTAACCATACCCCCTTTGTAATCCATTCTCTAAACACAAGCCCCAGAGTACACTTCCGGCAGGGTAAAATTGTTGCATCATTCCCATTGAATGTGACATGATGATCCTAACTCCCCAAGATGGCCTTAGAGCCAGGCATGACCTACGGTGTCATTCCTTCCTTCGCCGTCATCCTCCTTATCTTTAAAAAAAAATTATTGCTATCTAAAACTACCTTGTTACTTGATTAGAGTTCATGTTTATTCCTGGTACCTTCCCACTAGAATATGATAGAAGCATCTACTTTGACCATCCTTTTGAAATTAATTACCTAGTGCTCTGTATTTTTACTTCCTTGTGTCACTCTTCTTCACACTCCTGATGAGTCCTCAGAAGTATATTGTGTATGCACTTATATGTTAAAATATGTCTTGCCACACAGACTGTAAACTCGTGTCTTATGGCCAGAGAGTCTCCACCACCTAGAACTGGTTCTGGAACAGAGTAGGCTCTGAGATTCTTGAATGGGACTAAATTAAGGAATAAATTAACTACATGATAAGGAAGATAAAGGATATAAATTCATAACATTTTTGGTCTGGAAGGGACATTTATAATCATTTAGCTGAACATGATTAGCTCTGAGATTGAGAAAACTGAGGCTCAGGGAGCACAGCTAATTATTGGAAGAATTGGGACTAATTACTTAGCTGTCATCTAATTTACATTTCACCATGCCACATTATGTCCTTTGTAAGTAAATGAATTTCTTTTTTTGGCCTTCATTTTTCTGCATGCCTAGGTCCATTATCCCTTCAATGTTTCTGGCCTAGTGTAGGTACTTCATAAACTGGTTTAATTAATGTATGCATAAATAATACTGTAATACTGTAGACTGCTAAATTCAGTGACCTGGGAACGTTTGGCTTGCTTCCGTTCTACTTGCCCTGGGAGAATCTTTGATTTTCTCTGATACACAAGGTTATTGATAATCTTTCTTCCCCTTCAGTGGGAGAGCAGGGAAGAATGTTTGTGTGCTTCAAGGACACCTACTTGAAAGTCAGAGTGTTTGATAGGAGGACCAAGTGGGGAGTCCCTGAAGAGGAAATGATCAGGCTCTTTCTCAGAGGGCACTTTTAGGACACATCCTTTGTGCACGTACTTACTCAGGATGGGAAACGATCATCCTTCAAGGAGGGTTGCCGGCTGGATGCGGGGTGAAGCCACCCTTCGAACATCTGCACTTCCCATATGCTCTGCCCCTGAAAGTGCTGTGCTCCAGGCCGGTGCCAACAGGCCCCCACAGTGCTAATTAGGGCACAGTGGTGCCAAGGCCTGTGCACCCAGTTAAGGGCACGGCAGCCCCCTCTCCTGTCATGGCTGCTGGCAGTGTGACTTCACGCTCTCGGAGCCTCGCATGCACAATCTGGCAGAGGTGAGTGCTGGGCTGGACGCTGCTGTTTGTCCATCCCGCTCTCCCCTTCACCTTCAGCTTGCCTGTCAGAAACCTTGCGTGTCAGAACGCTGAGCGGTGGCTTCGGAGAGGGGAGCCGGCTCCATGATGACTAAAAGGCGCTGCATTGCTGACACGAGCACAATCTCGGGACTCCCAGAAAAATAAATTTTACTCAGTCCGAGTGACTGGGAAGGTGGATTTAATGAAGTGGAGCGATATGAATATTGACATTTTAGCTCACCTGAAACCTGCCTATACCCTGAGTTTTGCAAAATCTCCTTTTGCCAGCTTTGAATATGACAGAGAACTTTATTTAGAAGAGGAAAAAGAAATAAAGGTTTAAATCAAGATACAGTTACAAAGAAAGAAATGGAGGCATATCTTATCGGGACTTAGACACTATTATTTTTAATGTTCCGTTTTTCCATGCACAGTAGGGGAAAGGTGGTTTAGGAAAACAGCGTCCATTCTTTCATCTATATATCTATTTACTCATTAAATAATGACTTTATCACTCGTCTTAAAATGGACCTGGATTGTGTCTGGATGTCAAAGTAGAGTTCCTTTTTTCAAGTCGCAGAACATATAATGGGAGGCACAAGGAAAAAGAGATTTTTTTTTCCTAATTAACATTCACAATAGAACGGGAAAATAATAACACGTTCTTTTCAGATCTGTTCCTATTTTCCTCTGTAAACTGTGTGCCCACAGCTGAGAGTTCTGACGGATACTTAGATCCGAGGCTATGGAAGTCAAGATTCCTTGAGATTAGTGTCATAAACAACAACACTTCATCTGAGAGGGGCTAAAAGGCTAGGGGTTGGGGCGTTTTTCTCTCTCTCTCTCCACATACACACACACACACACAACCATTCTGGACCAAGGCCTTCGGAAAGGAATTGAATTGTCCAGGGACAAAGAACTGCTTACGTGCATTTTCTAACCAGGTTTAAAAAAGAACAGTAGGAGCGCATCTTATCACTAAATACCTTTATCCAGTTTTATGATTGGTATATTTCACTGAAGTGTAATATATTGTTTGGTTTGGGGGAAAATTAAGGAAAACAGGGATTTAGGTAAAAAGGACAGAATCAAGGGAGACAAGCCTTTCAGGCAGATGGAGCAGTGAAGGCTTAGGGGGTATTTCCAAGGTTCAGACTGGGTTTGTGGATGGGACTGCGGCTCAAGGACAGTGATCCGTTCTGCTCCACAGCTTTATTGAGCACCACAAGGATGCGATTGAGGCTGGACTGCTGAGCAAGCACTGCATCTCAAGGTCTCCCTCATGACCCTCATTGGCTGGCAGTAGCAGCCAGCAGCCCTGCATGGGTGACAGATCTCCGTGGTCCAAGGAGCCTTGGGTCAAGGCACTCCCAGGGCCTGAAGCTCTCAGTCTCATGAGGGCCATGCCATTGTCCGGACACCGGTCACACCCACGTAAACCAGTAATGATGCCACTCGCTGGACCACGTTCCCAGAACTAGTTTCATGTGTCCTCTGAAATGTCTGTACAGTCATGCATTATCTGTGTCTATATTGTGGTAACTGACATTTTCCACGTATGCAGGTCTAGAGGCACATTTTGGACAAGGCCTACCACAAATATGAAAGGGTAGCCAAAATAATAAAAACAATTAATAATACTAGGGACTGTCATCTCTAGAAAATTTATGTGAGTCAGACACTATACTGACTATAACGTTCATATAAAGTATGTGTTATTATAATATGTATTTTATGGAGGTGGGAAGTAGAGCACAGAGAGGCCAGGAATTTGTCCAGGCTTGACCAGTAAATCATTGGCAGTGACTGGGCTTAACTAGTGCATAAGTGTGGGTTTTAAGAAGAGAACCATGTTTGAAGAGCCCTGAATGCTCCACCATAAGGAATGGACTTGATCCTCTAGATAATGGGGAGATACTCAAGGATTATAAGCAGAGAAGTGGTATGATCAGATACAAACTAGGTTTGAAGCCTTTGCAAAATGGATTCTTACAGAATTAAAATAATTTTGCAGAGGCTCCCTACCTAGGGGAAAGCAAAACTAATATATCCAAGTATGAACAGATCCCACAGCTTAAACTATTTTATCCTACAGGCTTTTCCCAGCCAAGACAGGGGACAAGGGGAGCAAATAGGCAAATTGGTCCTCCCGTGGAAAGGAAAAGTGGTGTCTTTTTTTTGCAGCATTCCAGGATTTAGTAATTTCTGGGTACTTCACTTGTATACAGGGTGGGGGGAGAGAAGAGACGCTGGCATATAAGCGATCAGTAGCTTCCAAACTGCATGCTGCCTGAGAGGTGGAGGCCAATGCATATTTAAATGGAAATTAAGGGGGTGCCTGGGTGGCTCAGCCTGTTACGCATCTTGGTTTGGGGTAGGTCCTGATCTCTGGGTCATGAAATTAAGCCCCACATCGGGCTTCATGCTGAGCAGGGAATGTGCTTCGAATTCTCTCCCTCTCCCCCCATTTGTGTACATGTGCTCTCTCTCTCTCTCTCTCTCAAATAAATAAATAAATCTTTTAAAAAAGAGAAAAACGTAAATGGAAATTAAGGGCCAAGTGAGTAAGATTGGGACTGAGCTGAACTGACGTGTACAAATTAGCATCAGAAAAGAGCTAGAAGTAAAAAACCTGGTAACTATTTTAAAAAATATTTTGATTACTGTTGAGATGATTTTGCAAATAAATGATTATCATTGTTTGGTATTTACATACAATTTCTTTAGGAACAAGAGTTAGATATTCTCTTGCAGCTACTTATTAATATCTGGAGAATGGAAGGGAATAGCATTTTGCTTAGTTATTGCCAAGGTACTAAATTCTGAAGCATGGCTAAATCTTAGCCTCTTCATATCATGTCTACTTTGCAAAGGTCAAATACATCACGTTAATTTCACACCTTAGACGCAAAATTTGTTTCTTGCTTTCAATTTTGTCAGGGAAGATAAGGGAGTCATGATTTAAGAATGGGGACTTTGGGGTCTGGGTGTCAGAAATCTGACGTTCATGGAGCAGCGTGACATGCCAGTTTATGTCAAACTCATAATAAGCATATGTGTATACATGGTAAGAAATGCTTTCTTCAAAATCTCTGCTCAGAAATATCCAAACCGAATGAAGGTGATCCAGGTAAGGATCGATGAGAACAGAAACCTATGTGACAGTAAAACATCTCTGAAGAAACGAGTTCTCTCACATCTTCATTCATAAAAAGAAAGAAAGAGTAAACAAGGTAAAACCAAACTTACCACTTCAACCTTCTTTTGTATGGTTAAATTTCATTAAGCTCATTTTTCTGCTTAGGTACCTCCACTGGCCTACTCTTAGTTATCTGTGGCTCTAATGTTGGAGACAGGCAGTCAGCTGCCTTTCCAACTGGTTGCTTGGGACCAAGAGTGCAGGTCAGCACACAATAATGTACACCAGACAGATAAACCATGGAAACAGTACTCATATGTGAAATCAGCTACAGAGGAGGAGAGGAAAACCAGCCCGGCAGAAAGAGATACAAGAAGAGAATGGAGATTCTCTATAAGGCAAAAGATAAATAAGTGACAATGTGTCGGGGGGAAAAACAAAAACAAAAACAAAAAACTAGGAAATTCACAATTAGTAGAGACACAGTAAGAAAAACGAAATTCCTGTCATGCTTATGGAGTTCATGGCTCCAGTTCCAAGAAGGGCTGGTGTGAACATGTAAGTGTTAAGTTTAGATGGCCTAGAATATGAGACCTGCTGTCCAAACTAGACTTAAATAGGGAAGGGAGAACATTTGTAATTTTATGAATTAGATGCAATCTTAGGGACCACGTTGGAGCTCTGTTATTGAACCTGAGTTAGAGTATAGATGTTACTGCTGAGGTAGATCGGACTTTGAAGTACTGTTCCTTGGGTTTTTCTCTGCTGGAGTTGTAGGGACTGAGTCTATTAGTGGGGTCAAGGAAACTTAGTTATGTGAGTTACAGTGATGTGGAGGAGTGTTTCAGCTAGATAAGTTCTTAAATCCAAGAATAAATAGGTTAGGGGTAATGTTTTCCATACATGGTCTTGTAGATACCATTATCCCTCAACATGCTTTGTAATCAGATATTTTGGAAAACATTGGGTTAAGCAAAATTAAAATTGGATTTTTTTAACCACATGAATTCTCAAAAAATGTGTAATAATGTAATTTGTAGGCATACATCCTTTCCAAAATTTGTTAGATCAGAATTTTTTTTTTTCCCCTCAAGGAAACTCTGCCCCAAATCTCTGTTGTAACTCCCACGAGACTCACGGAACAGCTCCACACACCTCCACACAATGCAGAAGGGAAAGTCTCAGGGAACAAGAAATTGGAATCAGAACCTCTCAAGGAAAGCATCGAGACCAATCTGGAACACAGTACATCCCACTGCCCATGGCACTAGTAGATTTTCAGAGCTCTCCTGTAATCTTCCACAGTCGGGACATGCAGATCTGTGCGGTCTCTGTACCCTGTCTGTGTATGTGACTCAGCCCACTCACCATCCCTCTGACTTGCTTCCCACTGCCATGTGCGATTTCTGTCCTGCTTTTAGCAGATGCCCCTATCACCTGTTTTTGGGATGTCTACCTTGGAAATCACTCTTCAGGAAGCCCCATGAATGGAGGATTTTTCTTTAATTCCTCTCGTTCCTATGGAAAGGAAGGTGAGAGCAGGTGGAGCAGGTGTCCCTGCTCCAAATGCTAAAACATGTTGCTCTGGATCTGTCTCCCTTCCTCGTGATGAAATCTTGAGGAACTCATAGGAATGAAACAACCCAGCTTAAACTATCCCTCTCTCAAATTTGAACACTGTAAGGCGTGGCTCAGATTCTCTCTCTCACCATCCACATTTTTGACATTAATGTTAGTGACTTCCATTTTAGGTTGGTCCTGACCTCTGCTTCTTGACCGCATCATCTCTCATGAACCTTTCCTGTTTTCCACTGCAGCAGTCCAGGCCTTTGGTAGGTTACCACCTCCCACCTTCCTAATACTTCCTGTCCTTCCAGCTCAGGTGCAGTTCTTCAGTTCCAAGCTACAGGAGTGAAGACAGTGGTTTCAAATTTGAATTTCAAATTTGAATGCACCTTATAGCTACCCAGGGAACATTTTAAAAAATGCTAATACCAAAAAAGATAGAAATTAAAACCAAAATGAGGTGCACCGGGGTGGCTCTGTTTGGCATCTGACTTTTGGTTTTGGCTGAGGTCATGATCTCAGGATCATGGGATCAAGCCCCACATGGAGTCCAAGCTCCGCATGGAGTCTGCTTGGGATTCTCTCTCCCTCTCTCTCTGCCCCTCCCCCTGCTCATGTTCTCTCTCTCTCTCCCTAAATAAACAAAATCTTTAAAAAAAGATTAATACTACAAGGAGATATTGCTTACACTGATCATGATAGCTAAAAATTATAGAGAATGATAATACCAGGATTTGGTAAGATGGTGGGAGAATGAACCTTTCACATATCACTAGCACTGGAACGATTACTTTGGAAAACTATTTGTCAGTATCTCCTACAGCTTAATACACACCTACCCTATGCCACAACAATTTTCTAGGTATGTACTGGAAGGAAAAAAAATGTGTTTGTTCACAAAAAAATGCTTGTAAGAATGTCCATAGCATCATTCATAATAGGCCTCAAATTGAAATAACCTATATGGTTAGGGAATGGCTAATTAAAAGCTGTGGTATTCATACTACACAACTAAAAATAAGTTACAAATAAACAGCAACAAAATCTTAAGAGTTTACATTGAGTGAAAGAAGCCAAACGTGTGTGTGTATATGTGTGTGTATTTGGCCAAATATATATATGTGTGTATATAAATAAATAAATATTTAAGATCTCTATATACTTTATATATATTTAATATATATATTAATATATATATTAAATATATGTATGTGTGTGTGGATATATATACACACACACACACCTTGCACTTTTTGGCCTCCTTTCCATGTCCCTTCCCCATTTTTGTTCCTGCCTGCCACTTTTTTCTACACTTTTGACCTAGTTGGCGAGTCACTCACTTTTCACTTGGATGCATCTGAAGAGGTCCCTGCAGGTTAAGAAGGGTTTGAAGGTGAAGAAAGCAGCTGTTATCAGGCCAGTCTTAGAATAAATCATCTATAAGACTATCAAACCTATTAGACTGCCAAGATTGAGAAACTCTTAACTGAATTTCAATGAGTTATTATCTTAAAAATGTATCATGTTTTTTGACTTTCAACACGTTACAAATGGCAATCAATCACAGAAACAAAGTTGAAGAAGCTTCACTGGTCAACTCTGGGACAAGTTTAAAGTCAAAATTAATAACACTAATGATGGATTATAACTCATTGAATAAGTTAGGAATCCAAAAGCTGATATGGATAGAAGTAAATAATTCATTTATTTAATGAAAAAAATAACCTTGGATATTAACCTTAATGTTCATTAGTTTGATGTTTGATTTACTTTTTAAGCTAATATTTTTATCTTACTAATATCTCAAATACTTGTTTATCTAGCACTTACACATTCTGTAATGATATATGGTATATGTAAAAAGCATTAAGCATGCAAGATGTTAGATTCTTTAATAGGAAAGTAAAAATTCCATCACTGTTTTTTTTAAAAGTGTGCACAAAAGTATTAAAAATGTTCTTCATCGTAGAATGAAAATCAATATGAAAGCACATAGCCAAAATAGAAATCATTGCATGTAAATTAGTGTACTAACAACATCATTTAATGGAATGTGGTCTCCATATTATTAATGTATGAATGGATGTTAGAGACTATGTCATCTTTTGCATTCATGTTAGGACATATATTTGAATGGAAGAATCTACTGGCCAGGCTCTGGATGTTAGTTCATCTCATTAAACAGTGTGGTGGAGAATGTTCCTGGCCCTTTTCTTGTAATTCGGTCTCTGCTTGGCCAGTGAGGGTCTGTCTGATTGGGTGGTGTCTGCACCGAAGGGAACTGACTACGGCTCTGCTTAGCCACTTTGTCAAATGTCACTTGCAATCAACTTGGCTGATGGAAGGAGCCTTCAACTCTGATCAGAACATCTGTTTTGTCCGAGTAGCAGAGTGCCGGGTTGCAGATCGATGTAGTCACATTGTTCCATATGTGTAAGACCAGGACGTAAACATAAACGAAAGTGCTTTGCAAACATAAATAATTAATAATAAGTGATAAGCACAAACATCACATCTCAGAATTATTCAACACTGACCTACCAAAGTTACCTCAATCTGAAACTCAAACTACTGTGGGTCGGCCCCAAGGAAAAATGACTGAATGGTACCAATTACGTTACATGTACACAAACATGTTTCAGTTCAGGTCTAAAAATATAATGAACTCTGAAACCATATACATTTGCCCTTATACTTACCTATAGAACATGATTTCTCTTTCCATAGGACATACACCCAAGTCAAAGTCACTGTTACTCATCCTGTCATTTTAAGGCCCAGTTCAATTGCCATGAAGTTAACAAAGGGAATCTGGTCCTCTAAACTATCTACATTATACTGTGTCTCTTCTATTGTCTGTCTTTCTAAAATAATATTCAATACACATCCAGCCTTGAATGGCAAGAATTTCTGAGTGTATCTTCCACTAGTTAGGTATTTTGCAATGCTTATTAACCCAAATACTATGTTTAGTAATCATGTCAGTAAAGAAATATAAAAAGCTCCTGGCAGGATGCTTGGGTGGCTCAGTCAGTTAAGTGTCTGCCTTCTGCTCAGGTCATGATCCCCAGGTCCTGGGATGGAGCCCTGCAGTGGGCTCCCTGCTCAGTGGGGAATCGGCTTATCCCTCTCCTTCTGCCCCTCCCCCAACTCATGCTCACTTTCTCTCTCTTTCTGACAAATAAATAAATAAAATCTTTAAAAAAAATTAAAAAGCTCTTGGCACTTCTCATGTATTGAGATCTATGTCTGATATCCAAAATATATAGCCAATGCCTTGATTAAATCCAGCAATTAGGAACCAAGGAGATTTCACTGAGCTTTACTTTCTGTAGTTCCAAATGTGTATAAAAAACCAAAATCATTGTAATGTGCTACTATATCATTCTATATTCACATCATTATAGTCATTATGACTTATTATAATAAAGTAATGTAAAATTACCTTCACAAAATACCTGTAGCATCTCAGGTCTCCATTCTAGCTGTGCTCTTGGTAGGAGATAAGTCTTCCTAACTCTGCCCATCATACATCAGAACCCATGAAGACCAATTAACTCCTCATAAATCCTAATCTTACCCATTTTTGCAATTCTCATAACACTGAGCTGAATAATTCTATCCAATGAATTCTTAATGTACCCGTTTAAAATAGAACACAATCATGAGTATTCATCTGTCTTAAACTCAGTCCTAATAAAAACATTTTAATCCACCATGGATTTTCAGAAATCTCTGAAATTTTACCATGTTTTTAATAATCACTCCTGATTCTATATGTGTTTTTTGGGAAACAATAATTTCATCTATTCCAAAGTGAAATATTTTCACTGAAAAGCAAAGGCAGACCCTATCAAGAGTATTGCAGAAAACTACATATGCCTGCCAAAGGGTTTCAGCTCTCCCAGTGGGGCACTTAATAAGCTAATGAACCCAAATGTAAAGTGAATTTTTCTAATTGACTTAATAAGAGTGGGCAGAACTAGAAGAGTTTAATTGACAGAGAACCAGGTTGAACAGTGCACCCCTGCCAAATGAACATGTGGCAAGCAAAAAATAATTTTAGGCTGAGTGTTTGGTTTTGTAGCCCATGATATTTTGGCGTATTAAATATAGCACTGTTGCTGTACATATTACATAATAATATTCATTTACATATATTAATGAGACATTTTATTTATTTATATACATAAAAGTTTTGCCCATAGGTAAATCAGCATCGACGTTACCTGAAGTGTGGAGATGGCAGTGAAACTTCATTTTGTGGAAAAGTTGGTGGATGGGCAATGTCTGGTGTCTGGAGTGCACTTCCATGGAAGGGGAAGAAGGTTGCCAGTAGTTTTCAAATGTTTCCCACAGAAAACCTTGTGAGAGCAGGTCAGAGAAGGGTTGCATAGCCACAGCAAAACTGCTGATTCTCCCATTTCAACTTAAGATTTTTATTTATTTTTTGACAGATCACATGTAGGCAGAGAGGCAGGCAGAGAGAGAGAGAAAGAGGGGAGGAAGCACTCTCCCCACTTAGCAGAGAGCCCGATTCAGGGCTCAATCTCAGGAGCCTGAGATCATGACCTGAGCCAAAGGCAGAGGCTGTAACCCACTGAGCCACCCAGGTGCCCCCCCATTTCGACTTAAACCAAAGCAGTATGGTTTGGCTTTCACAAGACATTCCTGCCATGTACAACACAAATGAGAGCCATGTCATGGTTTATTGAAACTAGCATTTTCTAAACTTTTTTTTTAATATTTTATTTATTTATTTGACAGAGAGGTCACAAGTAGGCAGAGAGATAGGCAGAGAGAGAGGGAGAAACAGGCTCCCCGCTGAGCAGAGAGCCCGATGTGGGGTTCGATCCCAGGCCCTGAGATCATGACCTGAGCCAAAGGCAGAGGCTTAAACCACTGAGCCACCCAGGTGCCCCTTTCTAAACTTTTTGACTCACAAACTTATTTTACTATAAAATACAATGTCATAATTATTTTAATTACAAAGCAGCTCCCTTATCTTTATATATTATGTGCTTATGAAATTATTTTTCTAATGAATTATTTTATAAAATAGGAAAGCTCATTATATTTCTTAATTTATATTTTAATTTCTTTTTTTACCATTTTAATAACTTCTGAAAATATTAAGAAAAATGTTTCTCCATCTTCCCTTGTTTTTAAAGTAACATGTTATTTATTTTTTTTAATATTTTTATTTATTTTATTTATTTGACAGAGGAAAAAGAGACCCCATAAGCAGGGGGGAAGGCAGACAGAGGGAGGGGGAGAAGCAGGTTCAATGCAGGGCTCTATCCGAGGACCCTGGGATCATGACCTGAGCCAAAGGCAGGTGCTTAATCGACTGAGCCACCCAGGCACCCCTAATAAGTAATATGCTATATTTATTATATTTATTTTACTTATTTATATATTTATTTATATATCTATTTATATATTTAATATATTTATATTTATTATATATTATATATATAAATATATATTACATTTATTATAAAGTAATCATATAGGAAAAACCTGATTTATTTAAATAAATATTTACAAACAACTCACTATATTGTTTGATGTGATTTCTCTGTATGATGGTCTATTTAAAATGGACCAGCATGGGATGCCTGGGTGGCTCACTTTAACTATTGTTAAAAGTCTCTTATGGTTTGGGATCCTCTCTCCTTCCTCCCCACTACTCCATATGGTCTTCTATTTTCTTTCTTATATTCCACATATAAGTGAGATTGTATGATATTTGTCTTTGTCTGACTAACTTATTTTACTTAGCAGAGTACACTCAAGCTCCATCCATGTCTTTGCAAATGGAAGATTTCATTTTTTTGATGCCTGAGTAATGTTCCATGATATATACATACCACATCTTCTTTATCCATTCATCAGTCAATGGGCATTTGGGTTTTCTCCATAGTTTGGCTATTATTGGTAACACTGCTATAAACACAGGGGTACATGTACCCCTTCAAATCTGGTGGGTTTTTTTTTTTTTTTTTGTATTCTTTGTGTAAACACATAGTAGTGCAATTGCTGTATCATAGGGTAGTTCTATTTTTAACTTTTGGAGGACCCTCCATACTGTTTTTCAGAGTGGCTGCACCAGTTCGCATTCCCACCAACATTGTAAAAGGGTTCCTCTTTCTAGGCATCCTTGTCAACACCTGTTGTTTATTGTGTTGTTAATTTTAGCCATTCTGACAGGTGTGAGGCAGTATCTCATCATGGTTTTGATTTGTATTTCCCTGATGACGAGTGATGTTGAGCATCTTTTCCTGTTCCTGTTGGCCATCTGGATGTCTTCTTTGGCAAAGTGTTTATTCATGCCTTCTGCCCATTTCTTAACTGGATTATTTGTTTTATGAGTGTTGAGTTTGATAAATTCTTTATAGATCTTTGGGTATATCATTTGCAAATATCTTCTGCCATTCCGTAGATTGCCTTTTAGTTTTGTTGATTGTTTCCTTCACTGTGCAGAAAGTTTTTATCTTGATGAAGTCCCAGTAGTTCATTTTGTTTTTGTTTCCCTTGGTGATTGAGTTTTCTAATCTCTTTTAAGATACATTTGGCAGCTTTCATGCTGTTCTGCAGAGAGAGAAAGCAAATGTATGGTTAGTTTATTTACTGATTTTTTTAAATAAAATAAAAACAATACCCTTGTCTTCTTTAAGATGATGAATTCCTAAGACTCCCAACCAGTGGTTGGAGAAAAGCTCTGATAAAACATTCCATGCAGTCTAGACAGAATATGTTACCATGCCAGCTGTTCTGTGTGGTGAAGGGTTAACTGATTGAAGAAATGAACAAAAATAACAAAGCATCTAGTCAGGAGGTACAAATATGCCTTTTGAGAAACTGACAATGACTTTCATTTTGGAAGTAGAGGGCACTGCAGTTGAAAAACTAATGAAACAGACATGTCTGTCCTGATGTAAAACAAAATAACCTTCCCTCTTTCCCCTTTCGGGGGAGACCTGGGTTTGACTGAGCAAAAACTGCATTCTTGTTTGATGTGGGGATGGAAAAATTGCTGTAATACCAAAAAGCATTTTATTATGTTATATGTAATATTTCTCAGAAGTTTATTAAATATGTTTATATTTAGACATATGTGTAAAGATTTTCACACTAAAACCTATTTTATTAGAGGGAGGAGGAATGTGTAGACTTTTGGTAAGGAAAAAAATATAGCTAAAACTGTCATTTTCATAGAACCATTAGTATTTAAATATCTGTTGACTACAGTTACATTGCTCCATGTAGCTACTTCAATAACAAATTTGCTATTTCATCGTTTTGTATAATAAATCCTATATGAACCGAAAATAAAAGAATCCCTTTATTTATTTGATATTAAAGTTGCATTTTCCAAATGCTTGCTCGTTATTTACTTTCTTTTGCAAATTGAATATATCAAACATATGAAGTGTAAGTGATAATGGAGAAAAGCCCATTACTTGAAGTAAACAGTGTCCCAAATGGAATTAAAAGCTATTGGAATTTTATAGTGTGAACAATGAGTGGCACTTTTTTTTCCCCCCAATTTTTTATTTACTCATTTGAGAGCGGGAGAATGACAGCATGAGCAGGAGGGAGGTTCAGAGGGAGAAAGAGAAGCAGTCTACCACTGAGCAGGGAGCCCCACTTGGGGCTCTATCCCAGAGCCCCTGGATCATGACCCGAGCCAAAGGCAGATGCATAACCAACTGAGCCACCCAGACCCTCCCCACTGCCAGTAAGTGGCACTTTAGTCATTAAATCTAGCTATGACAAGTAATACACAGATAAATGGAAAATGGATATAAGCATGTAAATTGTATTCAAATTCCTGGTACTGAAAGAAATATAAACTTAAAAAGAGATAGTATTTTCTCTATAAAGTTGTTAAATTTAAAAAAAAATGATCACTGCTTGTGTTGGTGACCTTTTAGGGAAGTAGGGTCTGTTGTACTGCAGGTAAGAGCACACGCCATTGCATGGTGTCGTGTGACGAGTGTGATAACAATATTCTCAAAAATGTTCTACATACTGGATGAAAATTTCCAATGTGAATAATATAGTATGAGAACATGAAGATTCATGCAAAAATATAGGTTATTGATTTACATAGGAAGATTGGGAAAAAGTCTTTAATTTGCTTTAATAAAACAATTTATAATGTGTGCAAATGTTAAAAAATCTGTGAAGCCTTTGAAAATCATGCCTTGAAGAATATATAACGGTTATTCCTATTACTGAAATACCGTATAATAAATATCCAACAACCTTCCTGTACTCAAAGTAAGGGACTGATAAATCACACAGGTAGTATGCCACCTCACATACATTTTCTGATTTTCTGATTCAAAAGCCCACTTACGCACTCAGTTACTTGTCATCAGTGAAGAAACTAATGTTGGGTGAACCTATTTCATGATTAAAATGATTAAGAGAGTCATATCATAAATCTAAACCTAATATCTTAAGATAATTTCTATAATCCAGAAGCATGCTAAAATGACATTACACAGGAGGTCATATCAGCTAATCAATATTTTTTTACAGAAATGATTTTAAATAAATACATCTTAGTGAGTGACCTGAATCTCAGGCGTACTTTTTTTTTTTTAAGATATTATTTATTTATTTGACAGACAGAGATCCCAAGTAGATGGAGAGGCAGGCAGAGAGAGAGAGGAGGAAGTAGACTCCCCACTGAGCAGAGAGCCCAATGCGGGGCTCGATCCCAGGACCCTGAGATCATGACCTGAGCAGAAGGCAGAGGTTTAACCCACTGAGCCATCCAGGCGCCCCTCAGGCGTACTTAATAAGTCAAAGATTTATGCAGAATGCAGAGCCATAGTCAGTATGACAGTTTTTAAGGAAAGAGAGGGTCTTTTGCTCTTCATGATTTTTCTTAGTTTTACTAACAGGAATGGGTCATAATTTCAACTGAGCCATGTTATTTATTTCTGTGTGTATTTTACCTTAGTTAACAATTCTTATATATCATTTCAACAAATTTCTTTATCTTAAAAGTTTCAAAAGTTTATATTTATGTATATTTTGTGAAAGTTTCTTTTATGGCTTAAAAAACTTAAACAGGGAGCACCTGGGTGGCTCAGTTGGTAGAGGATCCAACTCTTGATCTCAGGTCTTGATCTTAGGGCTGTGAGTTCAAGTCCTGCATTGGACTTGGAGCCTACTTAAAAAAAAAAAAAAAAGAAAGAAATTCCTTAAAAATATTACCATTTGGGGTGCCTGAGTGGCTCAGCTGGTTAAGCATCTGAGTTCTGATTTCAACTCAGGTCATTATCTCAGAATCATGATATTGAGCCCCGCACTGGGCTTTGTGCTCAGTGGGAAGTCTGAGATTCTTTCCCTTTTCCCCTCCCTCTGCTCACATTCTCTCTTTCAAATAAATAAATATATCTTTTAATAAAAGTACCATTCAAGAAAATTTAAATGAATAATAATTTTTCTCCCAAGCAGATCAGCACTATATTGAGTAATGTAGTATCAAAAAGCCTAGATACACATTGCAAAATGGAAAATCTACCGTATTTAAACACATCATAACCTCAAAGACATTATAGAACTGTAGGATTCATATGGCCCTCTTCTGAAAATACCACACATATTCAGTTTCTTTTCATGTCCCTGTTCATTCATACTATGCATTTTCTGCAAAATAGAATGTCAAAGGATTAAATTGAAAATGGAAAAGGAAATTGAAAATAAATTGAAAATGGGAAATAATAGTCACAGATGAAATCCTCTTTTTTATATTTAAATAATTACAAATAGAAATTTTGCATTTAAAATAGTGCCCTAGGGGTGCCTGGGTGGCTTTGATAAGTGTCAACTCTTGATTTTGGTTCAGGTCATAATCTCCGGGTCCTGGGATGGAGCCCCACACTGGACTCCTCACTCAAGACAGAGTCTGCTGCCCCCCCACCCACTCACATGTTTTCTCTCTCTCTCTCTCTCCTCTCTCTCAAATGAATAAATAAGTCTTTAAAAAAATAAAATAGTATCCTAACTTGTTGATTCATATATACAATTAGATATAAGAAGAAGTGATAGAAAATAACATTTTGGAAGATATATACAGTACATTTGGAAGATATACATTGTGCTAGTTGTTCAGGTATATGTTATGTTGATCCAAGCCTATTGAGTGCCATGTTTTTGGCTAGTAATGGTGAAAGCTCTCACCCTAACTGTACTTCCTCCTAATGTGGCCCAGAGACATCTCCACAGCCCCTCACCATCAGGGCCAATGCTGTGGCTGGATTGGCCCTTGTGGTTCTTATTATGATTATAGAATGCATCCCAGCAAGATAATTAGGGAACTTTGAAGAATAAGATATATTATTCCCAAGTACTACACAGCAAGATAGAGAGAGGGAGGAAGCATGACCTGGTCTCTGCCTTTATTTGGGTTGAGGGTCAGGTGTGTAGGACTTCCTGGGTTCACTTGTTATTGCAGAATTTAAAGCATATGAGTGGGAATTAATGCATGGCGAAGGAGAAGCTGGATTGCTCAATAGGTCAATAATCTAGGTTACCTAGGGGCTTCTGAAAGGGTAAATTCATGGGTAGAGACAGCCTGGTTTCCTGTCTGGTCCTTTGCTGTGTCCTCCATCTGGCAATATGTTTATTTAATGTCGGTGTCTTCAAAATGGATACCTCAGCAATCAAAAGCTCAGTGTCAGGCACTCACACTGAAAAACTTACTGTCAGGAATTTACACAACAGTGTGTCACCACGTTTTACCTTGCCTAGGCAAACATGTTATTTTGTAAATTCCCGTTTTAGACATGAGGACCCTGAAGCTCAGACAAGTTATTTGTGCAGATTCGCAGACATTGGGACTTGACTCTGTGAAACTGCTGAACTACATGTTTTCCCTGTCGCACATTTGGTGTACACTAAAATGCAACTCAGTTAGAGGACTGCAGAGTGAAAACTCTGGCTGGCTCCAGAGTAAAGGTACTGAGAGAGAGTTTGCTCTGTCTGCATGAACCCTGTTGAATGTTTACTTGAATATATATAGTCTTTAGGGCATCACTGATAGAGCTGACATTGTCCTATGAATAATTTAGCATGGATGGTTGACGGGGAGACTCTGTGTAGGGGAGCAAAAATTTGCCACCCCAAAATGTGACTGTTCGCAGGGGGATTACTTTAGGCTGCTTATTTTTAAGAAACAGAAGTTTTTTTGTTTTGTTTTTGTTTTTATTTTTGTTTTCTTTTTGCCACCCACCTAACTACCTGAAAGAATTGAGATAGACGATCTGCTCCAGGAAAGGAGCTATCACCATAGATAACTATAATATAATATAAACTATGTGTGGTAAATGGGGAAGAACCTAGCAAGACCTAGCTTACCAAAGTCTTCTCTGTGTCTCCACAATTTCTGGATGACCCCCAAATCATTTGTTTATCAAATGTTTACTCTTTGTATTCTTGCTATAAATTGCCTTTTTTCCCTTTGAAGGGCCAAATGCTTTCCCCCTTCTCCTCAGTACAGAATGGCAAGATAACTCATTTTTGCCTGGTGGTCTTTGGAATATTTCATGTTTATGTGTATTTCCTGGAGATACATAATTTTTGTTTTCTCTTATTAATCTGTCTCATGTCACTTTAATTCTTATACCAGCCAGAAGAACCTTAAAAGACAGAGGAATTTTTTTCTCCCCCAAAATTGTATAGCAAGCATGAGCTCTTCCTCTGAAGTCTAGTGCTGGAGTGGGAAGCCTCATTAGCTGCCAACTTGGTACACATTTTTTGACTTTCTTATAGCTTAGTTTCCATCTTTCAAGTTTCTTGTGAGGATTAAATGAATTAATAGATGTAAAGCCCTTCAATGGGGGAAACACTTTGTAAGTGCTGGATAAATGTTAGCCATCACTTGATACTATGGATTTTGTTTCCAGGGATCTTAGCCTAATGCAAAATAAATAGCTTCTTAAGAAATTAGTTTGTGATTTAACACTCCTTACTTCCTCATGAGTGGCAGACACCACTAATCAAGCATGGCACTCTTTACCTCCTGACCTAGACAAGGCTTTGGGATCCTTACACTAAATGCTTCAACCAAACATCCAAGAAGTAATTGGGTTTGGCATGTAATAGTGAACTTACTTGCCATACTAAGCTATCAGAGTTTGCATGTCTGTGTGTGTGTGTGTGTGTGTGTGTGTTTAATGAATAACTTCGTGCATTAAGAATAAGAACCATAGCCTCCTACCTAGAACAAAAGTATTTCAATACAGGTTGGCTTTATGATAGACTTTTCTAGCATTTGTTTTAAATGAGATGATTTACATGTGAACAAATAAAATGTAGTATATTGATCTAAAATGAAATATGAATTTCTTTTCTGAATGACCCTTTAGGATATTTGTGTCCACATATTATGTTCTCTAAAATTATAATTGGTCTGGTCTCTTGCACTGCAGAATTGCTAGATTCTGTTTCCTTTATTCAAACTGTACTTCTCAGGGGCACCTGAGTGACTCAGTCACTAAGCATCTGCCTTTGGCTCAGGTCATGATCCTGGGGGTCCAGGGATCCAGCCCTGAATCTGGCTCACTGCTCAGCAGGGAGCCTGCTTCTCCCTCTCCCACTCCCCCTGCTTGTGTTCCCTCTCTCTCTGTCAAATAAATAAATAAAGTCTTTTTAAAAGCTTACAAACTGTACTTCCCAGTTTCTTGTTTTATGTCCAAGTGGCTAACTACCTCTTTCTTAGTCTTGTCTTTGCTGGAGTCTCTCCATGTGGTTTTGTGGATATCTCTGTTAAAGTCTTTAACCACATTATCATCACTTAGTAAATTTTCTCTCTAGCCATATTATGGACTCCAATGGGGGGGAAAATGGCTTCTGTGTATGTATTCTAGGAGCCTAGAATGGTCCTTCGTGTGCAGTGCATAATCAATAAGTATTTTACTTAATGAAGTTCTCATGACTACCTAAGTCAGATGATATGCATCTTTCACATTTTTGCTCTGACTTTACATCCCTTGTCATTACTTTTTCTAGCTCCTTTAAGTGCTTTGGATAGCTAACATCTACTGCTTTAGACAGAAATATATCCCTAAAACTCTATCAGCTGTTATGCTGAAATTATGAAATCTTTACCGTGAGGTGAGCAGTATCATGCCATTGTTAAAAAATCTTTATTACTCTAAGGATATTATAACTATAAATTAAATTTATTCTCGCTCCCATTCTAGGATAGAAATGTTTTCATTGGACTATTATCCAAAGGTGGAAAATAAATCATAATTACAGGAAGAACAAGAACTTTGATATTAAGAAAACTCTTATTCAGCCTTTACAGCCCATCTTAGATACCATTTTGTGCACCATTTCTTGTTCGCTCATTCCACTGGGGATTCTTTCCAGTTTCCTTGTTGCTTCCAAATCTTGCACCAAGTCATGCTGTTTTTGCATGTACTACTGTATACTGTAATTATTTTTTTAATTTATTTTACTCTTTGGAGAATTGTTCACAGAAAAATTGGGCAGAACATACAGAGACTTCTCATATGCCCTTCTCCCCAGGCCCATTACCAACACCCCTCTCCACAATGATACATTTGTTGAAATTGATAAATCTACATTGACACGTTCTTATCGCCTGAAGTCCGTGGTTTACCCTATCTTAGGGTTCACTCTTGGTGTTGTACATTAGGGGTTTGGACAAGTGTATAATGACATATATCCACTATTTATCATATTATACAGAGCACTTTTACCGCCCGGAAAATCTTCTATCCTCCAACTATTCATCCCTGCCTCTTCCCAGACCCCAGCTGTCACTGATCTTTTTACTGTCTCCATAGTTTTGGCATTTCTAGAATGCCACATAGTCAGAAATATATCATGTAGCCTTTTCACATTGTCTTCTTTCCCTTAATAGGCATTTAAAGTACTTCCATGTCTTTTCATGGCTTTATAGTTAATTTTTTTTTTAGCACTGAATAATAATCCATTGTGTGGAGGTACCACAGTTTATTCATTCACTCACCTACTGAAGGGCATCTTGTCTGTTCCAAGTTTTGATGATGATGAATAAGGCTTCTATAAACATCCATGTCCAGGATTTTGTGTGGATGTAATTCTTTTTCATGTCCATCTCCTTAATAAAAGTGTGAGCTCCGTGAAGACAGCTTTCATCTTTTTGTTTCTTAAAGTAAGAACAGTGCCTGGCACAGAGTAGGTACTTAGGAAACTTTTGAATTGAAAATGTGTGGCAAAGTGAATGGAATAGAGAGGCACACATTCCATTTCAGAACACTTGCTTGCTTTGAATGAGAGTACATAAAGGATTTCTAATTCAGGATGATCTATTATAACCATCTCATGGAAGCCATTATTTTCAGAAGGCATGATGATAGCTTTGCTGTGTTGAAATAGATTTATAAAGGCTTTGGCTTAACACTCTGCTACTCAAAGCATAATCAAAAATTGATAAACTTGTAGAGAAACAAAAATGGGATTCAGTATTTTTTCTTATTCTACAATGGATAAGGGATTTCTGGATTGTTCTTTAAATCCTCAAATAACATTTTCCTCTCATGAGTAAAAGAAAAAAAAAAAAAGAAGACTTTAAACTATTTCCTGGGGCATTGTTTCAAAATTGCTGTTGTCATACTAAGGTTCTTTGATTCTATTTTAAGAGGCAATCTAATTTTTTTTTAATATTTTATTTATTTGGTAGAGAGAAATCACAACTAGGCAGAGAGGCAGGCAGAGAGAGAGGAAGAAGCAGGCTCCCTGCGGAGCAGAGAGCCCGATGTGGGGCTCGATCCCAGGACCCTGGGATCATGACCTGAGCGGAAGGCAGAGGCTTTAACCCACTGAGCCACCCAGGCGCCCCAAGAGGCAATCTAATTTTTAAGCTCTCACATATATGCATGTGCATGGGTGCACACACACACACATACACACATACACACACACAAGTAGAGGATAGCCAGCAAAAGCTTCACAGGAAAAAAATTACATATATTTGGAATATGGCCTAAATACAATATTATGTAATATTGTCCTAAATACACACATATATGGGCATAAGTTTTGTTTCTATAAATAAAATCCCATTTTTCAAATGCTAATTCTGAGATGCTTGAACTCCAGTTTTTTGACACAAGGTTATCAGAATTTTCAAAATAATTAAACTAGAATACCAAGGCATATTGAATTTTTTCTTTTGTTTATGGTTTGGTTTTCACAGTATGCATATGATATGTACACTATCTACAAATGAAAGTTTGTTTCACAAAAATATCAAATTTGGGTGGCTAAACATTGTGTCTCCCAATTATCTATGGCTAAACACTGGTGTTGTAATAGATAATTCAGTTTCATGTAGATGGCGACTTCATCAAAATGCAGGAGAATGTTCTTCTCTCTCTGCACATTTAAATCATCCAGAAAATTTGAATTATGAACATGTTTGCAACCTGGCTTTTAAATTTTCTTGAATTTATTCTAAATGAATAGAATTTGGAGGATTTAAAGACCTTTTAACACCGTGAAAATATATGATTTTATTTTAGTAATGTATGAAGATGAATGATATAGTCTTTGGGTTAGATACGCAGATCTCATCTCATCAATAAAAGTACCTAATTCTTGTATCCAGAAAAGGAACAATTGAAGCTATTTGTAAAAGTTACCTCTGAGATCAATGTACTTAGCATTTATAATAACATTGATGGTTTATATTTTATTCGCTTGAATCAACACGACTGAAGGGACCTAGGAAGCAACAAGCAAGTTTATTTAGAAAATGTGTTTCTTATGAAACTAACTTCTACTACTACAGACTTCAGAAGAAGCTATCTTCATAAGAGCTACAGAATTGCTATAGTTCAAAAGATGAGAAGCAAACTCTTTAGGGCAATCTCATTCTAAATTCTGATGGGATTAAATTTTTCTGATGTCTTATAATTATGATCCAAATTCATTTTATTTGACAAGTTAAGGGACAGTTGGAGAAAAACTTTATGATCTCTAGAAATAGAGCAAAACTATTAGGCAACATTGCATAGTGATTGGGAGTATCAGTGCCTTTATTCTTTTTTTTTTTTTTTAAACTAGTCCTGTGTCCTTGTTCAAGATACCTAACATGGAAGCAATAAGAATCCATACCTTGTATGTTTGTTGTGAGGGATAAATGTGTTATTAGATATTACATGCTTAGGACAGTGCCAGGCATAAGGTAAGGTAAATAAATAATAAACATATACTATAAATAGATGTATTTTAAACAAACTATGAGGCAAGGTTGTTGCCTTTCCCCCCTTTCTCCCTTCTCTTTTTTTTAAGAATTGTGGTCACATATTAAAACTAGTATAAAAAAAAACAAGTAAATGCTGATTTATAAGGACAATGAATTTAACATATTTTTGAACTTTGAAGACATTGTCTGATATTCACCATATCTGAAGTTACAACTTCATCTCTTGAAATATCTTTAGACTATTAATAGAATTATGCTTCCTGTTATATAAGTTCTCTGTATCGTTAAGTATTATTATTACTTAATACTTAATTAATTAATTAATTACAATATCATTAATATATCAATGATATAATTATATATAATTATACATAATATAATTAATATATTAATAATATAATTAATAATAGTATTAATTACTTAATACTATTACATGCAATTAGAAGATAGGATATCTACCTGTAAGTATTCTAGCAGGGCAGAATTTTATTCAGAATGTGTCTAGCTCAATACAGCTTATGCCATATAAACATCAAGATCTCCCAGTACCATAGTGTCACATACAGTGAAAAATTATTTTTTTCTTATGTGATCAAAGACAAATTTTGATTACAACAAAGGATTGTTTAAAAATTAACAACCCCTGGGGCGCCTGGGTGGCGCAGTGAGCTAAAGCCTCTGCCTTTGGCTCAGGTCATGATCCCACGGTCCTGGGATCGAGCCCCACATCGGGCTCTCTGCTCAGCAGGGAGCCTGCTTCCCCCTCTCTCTGCCTGCCTCTCTGCTTACTTGTGATCTCTGTCTGTCAAATAAATAAATAAATAAATCTTTAAAAAAAAAAATTAACAACCCCTAAAATTGCCCATTGCCCATTGGTGTTACATAAAGCACTGGGATATTAATATTCTAGGGAGAGGTGTTCTATAGAGATATAATCTGATATTAAACAGAGATAAATAAGTTTTTATATTCCAGGATATCTTGGAATCTTTAAAAAAAAATCTGTTCACATTGTAACTCTGTGAGAGGAGGATCAAAAACTTATTTGATCAAAGAGGTTTTTGGGGGGGGCGTGGGCAGGTGTAAAACAAAAACCAAAACATCTCTTGAGGTTAAGATTTCACAGAGACACTATGGTTTGGGAAAGCTGCCATTTTGTGCCATCCCCGCATTACATACTTAAGCAACTAGAGACTTCATTTCAGGTACAAAACAGTAATAACGACAATTATTCTCCTCTGTGATTCTATGAATGGTATGATCTTTTACCTGGAAGCCATTTTCAATGGGTGTTAAAAGAATATTAACCAACAATAAGCCAGTCAATCACAGAGTAAACATAAGGACTTAGGTTTTGGCTCTCTGATATTCACGTGTCTCCTCAGAAAGAGAATTGCACAGTGATAAGAGAAACTCACTGTTGAACTTCATTTAAAAGCTAGAGTTCCTTATGGCAAATAACGAAGTATAATAGAGAAATTCTGCAATGTCTTTAGTTGCAAAATACAATAACTGAAGCAGACACAGAGTTCCAGAAGCTTTATTAGCGAATAGCTTGGACAATGAATCTCTCAAGCCAAGCTCTGATTGGCAATCGAGTCCCTTTTATAATGTCACAGCTGTGCACCAAGCTTCAGTGGTATCTGAGCACAGCTGGGATCTGACAATATATATAAATGGGAATTACTGCACTTTTGTTTGAACTTCTTCATGTCTTACTTTGAGACACAATAGCAATCTTTTTGTCTACAATTTTTATCTTAATCTGTGATTTGTGCTCCTTTTCTTTCTGGAAAAATCTACCATGCAGTCATGACAAAATCTCCTGACGATTATTAAAAAATTAAAATTTTGCCTTTGCCCAGAAAATGTTCGTGCTTGAAAACAAGTAGAAAATTGTAGACCTTCAGAAATTACATTCTTTCCACCATATTAGGTATTTTCTTTCAGAAAAGAGATCAAACATTTTTTTGAAATGTTGAAAGGAAAAATCAGGTAGTGTGAGAATTTTTCCCTTTGGAAGAACCTAAAAAGAAGTTTCTGTCATCCATATTAGGCTTTAATATAAACAATAAAAATCCAAATTCCATGTATGAGCTCTACTGGAATACTGTGAAAGGAAAAAACCTGGAAAATGTTGCTTTATAAGATAGTCTAAGAAGCAAGTGCACAGAGTAGGACATTTAAAATTTTAATTTTTTGTATTAGGTTTTTAGGATTACCTTTGAGGGAACAAATTTTGAAGCTAGGTATAGCAGACTCTGTGATGATATGTAATATGTTTGCATGGTCTAAAGCACCAGGTAAAATTTATATATACTAAATAAAGAGTAAGACTAATAGTTAAAAGCATATATCCGATAATTTGATATAAACATTTTCTTAGTATTATAATTTAGAATTACTTCACATGTGCAGATGATACCCAGGAAGCACAATTTAAGGAAACAAATGTTTATGTCTGGTACATTTCTCTACAATTTCTCAAATATGAGAAATTGCTCTAAGACTAATTTTCTACCCATACCAAATGAGAATGTGGTTTTAAAAATCAAAATCTAAGGGCCCCTGGGTGGCTCAGTCAGTTGAGCAACCACTCTTGATTTCAGCTCAGGTCATGATCTCACGGTTGTGGGATCGAGCCCCCCGTCGGGCTCTGCACCCAGTGGAGAGTCTGCTAGAGATTCTCTCCCTCTCCTTCCCTTGCCTCAAATAAATAAAATAAAATAAAATAAAATAAATTAATAACCTAAGTACTTGCTCGAATAGGAGGTCCTGCATGGTCTATTAACAGCTCTGGAATTCCCAGTGTTGGGGTGTCATCCTGTCTCTGGTGGCTCCTCAGAAGCCTTTGCACTCTCTTTTATCATCTTTTGAGCCTCTTCACTTTTTGGCTAGTCTAAGAAAAACTGCTTGAGGGGGAAAGATTATATTTTCCAGGTTTTTCTGACCTTTAAAACTATAGCAGAAAGAAAAAAAGAGGTGAAGATCCAATTATGTGTCTTCAAAATGACAGCCTGAAACTCATGTGTCTCCCTTTTATCAATTAGAAAAAAATACATAACATTTCTCTTTTAAAGGTTGGAGAGAAAAAGGGAGCAAATGGGATTGAACTTCTCAGCTATGTGCACACATAAAGTTCACATTATTTTGTTGAACTCGCTCAGTCTTCCTGGTTTTAAAATTCAAACTTCTTAGGTTGAATAAGATTATGCTGAATATTGCCATTAAATTTGAATCTCTCTTAGGTAAGTATTCTGTTAACTCTAGTACTATTATTGGCCACTACCTAGTTCTAACTTTTTGCTCAAATCTTTGCTCAAGTCTGCTTGAGCAAAGAAGTCTTGAGCTGGAAAATCACAGTTCAGAGAACTGTCCTCATCACACTGTTATTATTATTTTATTATTAATAACACATTATTGTTAACGTGTTATTATTGCTTCTGGTCCTGGCTACTCTGCTTTTCTTTGTCTTTTATCTGTAGCACTTAACACCTTCTGACATATTATATAAATCACTTACTTAATGTCTCTCGTTTCTTGTCTCCATCTCTCCCCTGGCTGGAGAGTAAATGCCACAAAGCCAGAGAGTTTTGTTGATCTTGTTTATGCATTTATCTCAAACACCTAAAAAAAAGAAAAAGAAAAAAATGAAGGAAGGAAGGAAGGACGGACGGGTGAAAAAACGAAAGAAAGAAAATAAATACATAAATACAAAATAAATACATAAATACAAAATAAATACATAAATACCAAAAATAAATAAATGCAGTTCACACTAAATATTTGTGGAATGAAAATCTCTGTCTCAAAAATTTCTCATCAAATCTATGCCTTTTTAAACAATTGTAATGGTTGGTTTTTTGGTGTTTTTTTTTTTTTTTTTTCAGTTTAAATAACCCAAAGAAGGCTTTGGTTCTACTTAAATTTTTTAAATATTTAGAACCACCAAAAGCAGAATTTACTGAACAGTTGTTTGTTTATGGTACCTGGTTTTCTGCAAAGTCAGTAGTTGAAAGCATTGTCACATATATCCAAGATATACCAGTTTACAAATAAGAACTGTCAGTGAATTATAAGTCCTAACTTCTTAAGATATGTAAAAGCCCTAGAAATTTGAGTGTGATATTCAAGTTACTATTTTAATTGTTCTCTTTCTGTTATTCTTATGTAAGAGCTTAAATGTGATTTATCCTGGTTCCTGTATTACAGACTCTGTAAGCCTCCATTTATCTTGGAGGCCAATGCCTTCTCAAAACAGGGAAAATTTTCCCAATGCCAGAGACCTACACAGAGTAAGTAGGGAAAGCAAGTCAGGTCAGTATTTGGAAAAAGGGTAGACAAGTTAGTGTTTCATAATCTGGCCGGCTCACAGGCCAGATGGGATTTTCCCATAACTGTTTTTGTCTACTGTTTAGTACTCTAGTTATGGACACACCAAAGTTTATGCTTCTCAAATTCTCTATGGAAGGGAACCACTGGGGAAAAAATTCCAATCTGTTGTATACCAGTGATGTAAAAAAAGATTGAAATGTCGCATCATTGTTGAATTTTTATAGGCATCTTTATGTGCTTACTCTTAATTTCTGCACTTATTTAGTTGAATGATAACAACCGGTTCAGACATCGACATTGGATTGAGCCCCACACTGAGTGTGATGGGCAACCACAAACGGAGAAGTAATCCATGTGTCTATTAATGGTTCATCTTAAAACACTGGAATAAAGAAGAATGCCTAGCAGAAGAGGTTGGTGTGGAGATGAGAAGACACACCTGTTGGCATGTTATTGTCTCCAATTTGAGGGCAAAAAGTAAATATAGTCACACTTCACCTGCCCAAGGAGCAGTAACCGTACCCTCTCTCTTCCAAAACCTAGTCATAAACCAAGAGTCTGCTGGAGAAAGCTTGTGAACCAGCATGATAATCTGTCTGGGACTTCCGCACCAAAACCATGAACTTGATTGACTCCACAGAAGAAGTTCTCCCTCAGATGCTATTTAATCTGTTTCATGTCTAATTTTCAGCAAGCTTGATTATCTGATTTTCCAGCTCATAGACTGGAAACAGATGATGACAGCTGGCAGCAGGAAGAAGGAACTGTTACTGTTCTCCGGCAACTGGAGAAGTTGATACCTGACTGAATAATCAGACAAAAGGATGAATAAAATGCACCCAGTAGTCTAGGGCCATATCCTATCCACCTGTCCTGGGCTTCATGTTCAAGCATGTGGCTCTCCTATGTGCTTGCCATGAACTTCCTGTTACTTGAACTCTGCAAGCCTCACCTTCATCTTTGAAATGTGGAAAATATCTTGCAGGACTGTCTGAATGTCAGTATTTATTAAAGTACTTTGCAATTGCTAAAATAACTGGACCAATGAAAGTTATCATAATTATTATTATTTTATGTTTCAGCCCAGTAAAATTGCATTTTGATCCTGTATCATCAAGATAAGTTAAATTTTGTTCTATTTAAAATATTACTTAATTCATTATAAAAACAGTTCAATCTAAATTTCTGAACATGTCATTCTTAAAGCAGTATATGTTACTGAAACATTCACTTATCCCATTATTTAATAAAACATCTAATAATTTTTTATTATGTGTATTTTTTAACATAATGAAAAAAAATTCTAGTAATTCACATATATGGAATACATCGTTCCCTTACGGTGACAGATGGTAGAATTTGGAATTGCCAATGTTACCTTATCAGTTTACCTTAACATTTTTTGAGAATGCCTCATTGTGAATGACTATATAGTATCCTCATGGCCAGTTCATGATATTGCAGAGACCAGAATATGAAAGGCAATTTACATGCAAGGTTACATTTCTATTTTATTACCGTATTTCTATAAAATGGGGTCATCAGGATGTTTCTTGGAAGGATTATAATATGAAATGAGTCTGAAAGGGAAAGAATAATATTTCTGTCATTGCAGAGAGTGCTTTCTGCACATAAAGGGCTTTCTAGTTAGCAGTCAGGGTCTGGGTAATGGGTCAGAGGTGATAATGCTGATTTGCAAATTCTAGGAACAACAACAAAAAATATAGATCATTTGGATAGAAGATTAATATTTAGCAGTGAAAGAAGGGCTTGAAGACAAACCTTTTTTTGTCTTTAAATTCAAGTTAGTTAACATATAGTACAGTATTAATTTCAGGAATAGAGGAATTTAGTGATTCATCACTTACGTACAACACCTAGTGCTCATCCAACAAATGCCCTCAGTACCCACCACCCATTTAGCCCATCCCATCACCTACCTCTGCTAGAACAACCCTGTTTGGTGTCTGTATTTAAGAGTCTATTAAGGTTTGCCTCCCTCTCTGTTTTTATCTTATTCTATTTTTTCTTCCCTTCCCCCATGGTTCATTTGTTTCTTAGATTCCACATCAACAGAGAACAGCGGCAAAGGTGAGTCTTCTGGTAGCAACCAGACACAGATTCACAATTCATATCACATGAAGAGTGGGTTGTATTCTCTAAAATCCACAGTTTGTTTCTTTCTCCTCTTAAGTCCCTACGTAAGAGTTTTTCAGTCGGTTGTTTGAGAGATCTCAGTTTCTAGCCAGTTGCTCTAAAGTGAGTAAGTCTTGTTAATTCACTTTTTGACTTAGAAATTGGAAGTCAGAGGGTGCGTAATCTCAGATAAGCCAGGAGATTCCCATCTGTGTGCCATGATTGAGGTTCTTTTTTTTTTCTTTAAATATTTTATTTGTTTATTTATTTTTTTGTTTGTTTATTTAAAGATTTTATTCATTTATTTGACAGACAGAGATCACAAGTAGGCAGAGAGGCAGGCAGAGAGAGAGGGGGAAGCAGGCTCCCCGCGGAGCAGAGAGCCCGATGCGGGGCTCAATCCCAGGATCCTGGGAATCATGACCTGAGCCGAAGGCAGAGGCTTTAACCCACTGAGCCACCCAGGCGCCCCTTATTTGTTTATTTGACAGAGATCACAAGTAGGCAGAGAGAGATGGGGAAACAGGCTCCCCGCTGAGCAGAGAGCCTGATGCGGGGCTAAATCCCAGGACCCTGAGATCATGACCAGAGCTGAAGGCAGAGGCTTTAACCCACTGAGCCACCCAGGCGCCCCTGTGATTGAGGTTCTCGAACACAAGTCTGAACAGGTCTTTCCCCACATATCCACGAGCTTGTAGGAGATTCAGGGCAATATTTTATCCTGTTGTAGATAATGCCAAGAGGTCTGAATTCATCATCCTCTTCTGATACTATCAAACTAATTTTTAGCAAGACCTGAAGTGCAGTTCTTTTGCTTTATTCCACAGCTTATGGAGTTGCTATCAATTCTAACAGAATTACAAGCCCAACAATATTTTAACTTGATGCTATTTTAAATATGGCTAATTTTTGAGAGAAAATAGCTTCTAATAATGGACTTTTTTATTAATTCTACTAACACTTAAATCTGAAGCTCTTTAGACAGATGTACTTGCTGGGTTGAAAAACTGTCAACGATTCATGCATATATAAACCTTCTTTAGCCTGAAATATTAATGAATTTAAACATTAAAAAAATCTTTTTGCAAAGAGAAAAATCAATGATTCTGAATTTTTAAGCTACTATTTGATTTCGAGAAACTAAGCTTTTTTGGGGGGGGCAGACAATTGAAGAGAAAATCTTTTTTTTTTTTTAATTTTATTTATTTGACAGACAGAGATCACAAGTAGGCAGAGAGGCAGGCAGAGAGAGAGGAGGGAGCAGGCTCCCCGCTGAGCAGAGAGCCCGATGCGGGACTCGATCCCAGGACCCTGGGATTATGACCCGAGCCGAAGGCAGCGGCTTAACCCACTGAGCCACCCAGGCGCCCCTGAAGAGAAAATCTTAAACAGTTTCCACACTTAGCACGATCTGAGTCACCACCCTGAGATCATGACCTGAGCCAAAATAAAAGGGTCGGGGGCTTAATGGACTGAGCCACCCCAAGTCCCCAGGAAACCAAGCATTTTTAAAATGTAGTTTCCCCCAAATCCACTAAAATTATCACTTCAAACTGAATTTTTAAAATTTTACCCCCCAAATGATGTAAATAATGAGGTCTTCTTTATCTGTAGTAAGACTATCTGAGAAAAAGCCTGAATTTGTGGAAATAGAAAACAAGTATTTTCAATATTTTGAATAAACACTGTTATGCTAGCTACTTTTCATTGCTTATTAAGATGTATTCACTAGGAACTTGACAGGTGGAATACTGACCATAATGAAAAGAAATATTCTATCGTTCAAATAAATTGTAATGCATTCTGTTGAGTACTGGTGATGCTAGTCCTATCGTTTAAGACTATCCTTTTGTGCACGGTAGTAGAATTGTGTATTTGAGTGAGGTGACTTCAAAAGTTAGAGTTAATATTTTCTGGTGTTGAACTGACAATGCATATGTTTTAATTAAGGATAATAGAGTCAGAAAACTGACAGTGTATGTGAGAACATCTCCATATGCGTGGGCACACACGTGTGCACGCACACAGACACACACACACCTCTGTCCTCAGCCTTCATCCCCACCTCAGTTTCACACGAGGTAGTCACTTAATCAGCGTGGGAGATTCAGCTGCACGAGCCTATTCCTGTATTGTTCAGTAGGACAGATGTCTTCAATTACTATGGCAATGTGCACCTTGGATGAGTCAGAGGTGAAGTGTGTGGGATTTTTAATTGAATTTTATTTGCATCAAATTATTTGCACTGAGCAACCCAAGGATAAATCGTTGATGGCTGATCTATAAGAAGTAGATTTTGGAAGCCTTGTGAGGTAGTGTGACTCAGCAGAGACTATATTCTCCGTCAGTTGGCCTGGTGACATCGGATCTGGTTTGAGGAGTCTGATCTCTTCTAAAAAGAACAGTGATATTGATGGCTGCTGCTATCATCGATTTTGGCTCCTGTTACGTACTCATAAAATGTATTTATTTATTTAATAATGACTTGCAGAGAAAATCATATATTCAGTTTCCTAATAAACATAAACCGATGACTCTGAAGTCTACATTTCTACCTCTGACCTCACCCCTGGATTCTAAGCAAATCAGCATGAACCCACTTGAAGTATCCAGTGATCTGTCCTTAACTCTAATATGTCCCAAGCAGAACTCTTGCTTCCTGATTCCCCCAAATCCATCACTCTCCCAGTCTTTCCTCAGCGAGTCCTGAGATGTCAAGCAATTGACAGAGAGATAGTTGGAGTGACGAAGACCAGACTTGTTAGTGAGCGAAGCCAGGTCAAGGGGACATGCTTAGCTGTAGAGTCACAAAGAGATTCCTGTGATGACATCCGTTCCCAGGCTGGGCTGTGACCTGCACCCTGACCACCTGCCTACCTCCGTAGAATATGCAGGCTGAAGGAGCAGGGAACGTATGCCTTCTGAAGCCAAGCAGACACTAAAGATGAAAAGAAAGGAGCTAACTCCCCATACTTCGCTTCTTCTCCCAAATATACCAATTAAGTCAGACCTCTTCCCCCGGAGAGAGAGAGAGAACTGAGGGCAGAGGCCTGCTTTCATGGAGGGTCCCTGATGTGGAAATGTGAATCCATGAGAAAGCAAGTCCCTCCAACATAACTTCCGGCATGTTCCATCATAGTGAATGACTCTAAACAGCTGGGGCACATAAGCCACATGTCAGCTGTGTCTTGAATTTCTCCATTATTCCCAATCGGCCCAAACTGAGTTCTGTTCTCTTTATCTTCAAAATATTTCCTGAATTCTTCCACTTCTCTGCACCTGGAAAATCGCAGCAGCCTCATACTGACCTCCTGCCTGCCATTCTCTCACCTGTGTCATCCATTCCCAGCACTGTTCATCCTATCAAATCACATTTCTGTCTAAAACTCTCCCTTGGCTTTTCAACTCCTTAGGATGACTCAGGAACCTCTATCAACCCTCACCCTTATCTTCCCCTCCTACCAGTTCCCCTCCCTCCTTAAGTTCCAGAACACTAGTCTTTATATTTTTCAAGTGTCCCAAGTGCTCTGGCCTCAGGGTCTTTGCACCAGCTCTCCCCTCTGCCTAGCCTTCTTTCACACAAGATTGCTCTATAACTGATTCCTTTTTTGTGTTCAGATCTCACTTTACCTCCTTAGAGAGGCCTTTCCTGACTATCCAACTTAGAGTAGCTGTGTGGGCATTTCCAGTCCCTGTAATACTTATTCCTCCCTGGTATTTTCTTATTCATTTGTTTCCATTCATTGCTTCCATCCATCCATTCATTGCTTATTTTTTCTCCTCATCTTAAAATGAGCCTTGTTTATGTATAATATCGAAGCTATCTCTGAGCCTACAACAGTGTCTGTGAGATAATGAAATGTGATAGTATGTATGTACAGGTTAAAATACCTCTAAAGGTATTTAGTGGGCTTTGTGCTGGGAGGGGGGGAACTTGGATGGGAGGAGAAAATTGATATGACAGACTTGTGTTTAGTGTCTGATAGCATTTTCCGTGTCAGTATCTTAATTAGAATTCTTTTAACATTTTGAGTTTTGTAGTGGTGAGAGCATTTACAAAAAATAAGTTTGGCTTCTAGGTAAGTTAGTGGAACCAAACACCTGTGGAGTGCCTCTGGACAGGGGTGAGATTTAAGTGAGGTGCGTCAGTATTGGTTTGAACGTATGCTGTGTCAGCCTCTGAAATTTGGGTCTGCCTGCGGACCAGAACAAGATCTTATAAAAATTTTTACATGGTGCTGAGAGGCATGTGAAGAAAAAGCTCAGCCTGCGTCTAGGGCTGACCAGGCATGACTGTACACTTTCAAGGAAACTTTCACTTTTTCTCCCTCTCTCTTTTTCTTTTTTCTTTAAATTTAATAGAGAGAGAGACAGTGAGAGTACACAGGCTGGGAGAGAGGCAAGAGGCAGAGGGAGAAGCAGACTCCCCGCTGAGCAAGGAGCCCGATGCTGGGCTTGATCCCAGGACCCTGGTGTAGTGACCTGAGCCGAAGGCAGACCCTTAACTGAGTCACGCAAGCACCCCACAGAGACAATCTCCTTTCTTGATGATGTGCCTGGTGTCCTGCTAAGACCTCTGCCTATATTGTCTGAGTGAGTCTTATAAAAAATTCCTCCGCAGTAGGAATAATCATTACTCCAGCCTAGTGATGAGGCAACAGGGTCTTAGATTAAAAAATTTATCATACAACTAATATTTCCATGCCAGGATTCAAAGCTAGGCTTGAATCCTGCCTGGAACAGCCAGCAATCCCTGTACCAAAGGATAAAAGATGACTCCAAACTTAGCTGTGAAAGAGAGGAGAAGGCAAGGGGGTCAACCCGGGGAGAGGAAGACCTCTGCTCTTCTTTGCTCCCGCTTTTATTGGTCCTGCAGGATAATCACAAATCTTTATCACTGTTTCTCAAGTGTGAGGCCTGTGACAAGGGTCTCACTGAAACTAGGAGGATCTGTTTACAGGAAAGACAAGATATGCTAATCTGGGTTCTTCTAAACTTAGTCTAAGGCACAATGCATACCTCTCTTAGACCCTAGGGCGATTGTTTGGGACAAGAAAGCTTTGGGAAGGCAACTCCCCACCATATTCCTGGGGCAGAGTGGTAGAGCAGGCCTCTGCATTCCAAAGGCCCATGCCCTTCTCAGAAACCTTTCTTCACCCCCAGCGGCCTCTGTGTTAATGTTTTAGCAAGCCAGGTATTATGGCTGATTTCATACTCTACATTAACTCCAACAGAATCCAAAAATTGATTTTTTAAAACATTATTCCTCCAGATAATTTTCGGGTCGTGGGAAAGGTTCTATGAGGCAGCTGATGAAGCATTGTGTTTTCTGGTCCACTACAAAGCCCCGGGGGGATTCTCAGTATCTCTTGTAACTGTAGAGCCTTGGTCCATCTAACTCCATGAAAGAAGTTGCCTTATTCTCTCTCCCTTTCTCTCTTTTCCCTCTTTCACTCAAGACACACTCCTTTGGGATCTTACCAACAGAGTGTGATGCAAAGGCGGAGAAAGCCATTTCCCAGCACCTCCCAGCCCACCCACGCACCATGACCTCCACCGTGTAATTTCCCTGCTGCAGCAGTCATGCGCGTGGCTCATCGTTTACTGACTTGCCTTTTATGAGCAGGAGCTGGTCTGAATGCCGGTGCTATGGACAAACAGAGAAGCTAGTGGGATGGGTGGCATGTGAGCCCATGTAAGTCATTACTATGGAAATCCCAGATATATTTAGGGGAAACTTTGCAGAAGGACCCTGAATTAACTGCTGGGGATTATGAGACCCATGAATTTTACTTTTGTGATTAATTTGCAAATATAATGGAGGCAGTGATTTTTTTTTTTTTAAACCAATGAAGGGTGTGAAGTGCATAAAAACTTATAGCAACTGGAGATACAGAGAAAAAGAATTTTTGCTGTGGTGCCTGGGTGACTCAGACAGCTGGGCATCTGACTCTTGATTTTGGCTCAGGTCATGATCTTAGGGTCATGATAGTGAGCTCTGCGCTGGGGTCCATGCTGGGCATGGAGCCTGCTTAAGATTCTCTCTCTCCTTTCTCTATCCCTCCCACCCTGCTCACACGTACACTATCTCACTCTCTCAAAAAAAAAAAAAAAAAAAAGAATTTTTGCCAATAGTATTCATCCTCATATACCAGAAAAAGTGGAAATAAAGAAGAAAAGGGAGATGCAGAAGCAGAAGAAAGTCATGATGAGACCATCAAAAAAGAGATCAATACATGACAAATAACCAGAAATTGTCTTATATTGCTAGATAGGTGGTGCTATGGCCAGAATGTCTGTGTATCCAAAAATTCACATGTTGGAATCTGAATGTCCAGGGTCATGGTGTTAGAAGGTGGGACCTTTAGGAGGTAATCAGTGATGAGGACGGAGCACTCACAAATGAAATCATTGCTCTTACAAAAGAGACCCCACCGAGCTCCCTAGCCCCTTCTGCTATGTAAGGATACAGTGAGAAGTTTGCCTCCTAGAAGAGGGCCCTCTTCTGACCAGGCCAGCACCCTGATCTCAGACTTCCATACTCCAGAACTGTGAATAAATTTATTTTGTTTATAAGCCACCGAGTCTGTGGTATTTTGTTATAACAGCCCAAATAGACTAAGACAGAAGGGATTGGAAACTGGTATCAGAACCACATTATTTATTGTTTATTGCTTGTTCTATGTACTTATTTGCAGGTAGCAATAAAACAAATTGTACTCAGTCTTATTTTATAGTGTTCATTCAGATATTCTCAAATAGCTCCTCTATCATCGATGTTAATTAAGTTAAAGGAGATTTTTAAGTTTTACTGTAGACATTTTGTACTTGTAGACTCTACCAGGGCTTTCAGAATTTTGAGGTCCATAATGAACAGACAGGTTCTTACAGAAGCCTGCTTGGACTAGCTTATTTATGCCCAGAGATACTAGACTTCTGACAATAACTGAGTAATCATGATCTGCTTCCTCGTATGGAGTTGTAAGTGTCCCAGCAGAAGTGTGAGTGGTTGCAATGTTTACACCTACTCTGAAGGAATCAATCCTTTTATAAAGTCACGATGGACTAGTGGTCACAGAACCACCTCTGAATTTGGTGATAAGTGTACACTGACTGACGGTCTAACCATATGGAGCTCACTGGTGGTTTAGGGAAGAGAATCACATGTCTGTGCTGAGTGGCCAAATGCTATGGACATTGACCATAGGTCCAGGGTGCTGGTGTCCAGAGTCTAATGTTTCTTGAGTAGAAAATTGGTGGGGCTTAAGGTCAATTAGAACAGCTGCACTGAAACTTTCTCAGAGATAAGCATACCCATAAAGTGACTATTTTATAAGCACTTAGTGAAGAAATGAATAAGCAGCCTTCACCCACAGGGAAACATACAAAATGAAGGCACCATTCCTAGAGAAAGTGGATAAAATCATTGTAACCTGCAGCTGTGTCCACGTACAACGTCCTCTGTCCAACAAAGACTTGGGGACCTGAACATATGCCCAGCACATCCTTTGGCCTCCCTGGAATCGGCTTGTTTAGCTAATGGTTGGACCATTTATTGACAGCAGCAAGCCAGAAGGTCCTGTCATCCATGGTGGTTTCCCAGCTGTCCACATAAATGCTGCGGTGCCTCGGGCTTGTTTTCAGTACAGCCCTGGAGTGTGTCTTGAGACCACTCACTCTTGGCCTGTTTACCCTCTGTCATTTCAGAAGGGAGATGTTTGAGCAAACAATGAGCTTTTATTAGTCTCACTAGTCCTGAGAAATCGAGTAGATTTGAACCTTTGGGATCCAGTTCCCAAATGTGGCTACATCTTGGGTTTCGCTCTTGGTCATTCCATCTTGATTGTGGATAAAAGCATCAGTAACTCAAATAGCATTTCACGGGGAGAGGACGTGCCATAATTGTCCATGCTCAATAGAAGCAGGTTGTTTCCTCACACACCCGGTAAACTTGCCTTGGCTGCTCTTTCCTTTATGACTGGTTGGTTCAACCTTTGAAAATGTACCTATGTTTCTCCTTAATCATAAGTACTCTTTACTAAGCGTATAGTATGTGACATGCTTTTTGCATACTTCTCCTTATCTTCAAATCAACTCTGCAGGGGCGCCTGGGTGGCTCAGTGGGTTAAAGCCTCTGCCTTCCGCTCAGGTCCTGGGATAGAGCCCCGCATCAGGCTCTCTGCTCAGCAGGGAGCCTGCTTCCTCCTCTCTCTCTGCCTGCCTCTCTGCCTACTTGTGATCTCTGTCTGTCAAATAAATAAATAAAATCTTAAAAAAAAAAACTTTCTGCAAAACAACTCTGCAGTGAGGAAATCTGAAAATCATAAAGTTTAAGCAATTGGTTCAAGTGCATAGAGTTGGCCAGTGCTAGAAATGAAATTTGAAATCAAGATGGCCTGTTCGAATTCTGATTTCTTTCCACAGTTCATGCTGCCTTTCATACTTAGCTCATTTCTCCTTCCCAGGCACTCCTTACCTCAAAAGATTACTGTGGAGGAAACAAAAGATCAGGATGGAACCAAAGATGGGTGTACAGATGGAAGAATGAAAGGAGGGAAGGAGAGAGGGAGGGAGGAGCTCATTAAAGAAAAGGAAATAGGCATTACTTAAGTGCTTTCAAGCACTCCTAGAGGAACATATTCCTTTGTATCAGAGATGGTAAGGGAAAGATTAAATACACTGAACTTCAATTCGTGGGAATAAAATACATGCTCAAAGAAGCTCTTACCATCCATAACGACTTTATGATTCCATTATTCAGATCATTTTATTTTCAATCTGGTGGCTTGTTCCTAAGGGTTCATAGCTAAGAATTTTATTTCAGTACGACCAAAGAGAAATGTACTGAGACAATCCAATCCATCTAGATTTCATTTCAGAAAAGGGATATATGTATCTGTGCATCAAATGATCAAATGAGGAAGATAAGTCTACTTACCACTTAATGAATCATCATGTGATGCATGCATTTTTCTCTAATGCATACGAGCTATCATTTTAAAAATGGTACCAGAGCTCCATTCCTTAAAAATCTACTTATATACCATTAAGAAGTTGGCACCAGAAACTATTTCTGCAGAATAGTTTTCTAAAATATAAACCTAAGAGCAAGATAACTCCTAACATTTTAAATGTGGTTTGGTGACTTACCAGTGCATGAGAAAACAAAAAAGAAAACCAAATACTGGGGCGCCTGGGTGGCTCAGTGGATTGGGCTGCTGCCTTCGGCTCAGGTCATGGTCTCAGGGTCCTGGGATCGAGCCCCGCATCGGGCTCTCTGCTCTGCGGGGAGCCTGCTTCCTCCTCTCTCTCTGCCTGCCTCTCTGCCTACTTGTGATCTCTCTCTCTGTCAAATAAATAAATAAAATAAATAAAATCTTTAAAAAAAAAAAAAGAAGAAAACCAAATACCATTTTCTGACCTTAAAAGTGAACAGAAAAAAAAATCACTGAAAAACAATGCTGAGCAATGATAAAGAATAAGTATTTAATTTATATTATCACCTGTTCAATTAATAAGCAAGCAGAAAATATAATGTGTATGTAAGGTACAATTTTTAAAAAATCTCTACTTATTCTACTAATCCATTAATATGGATAAGGATAGATTTTAACAGCTTCTTTAGAACAATAGGGTAGATGCACAGAGAATTCTATATGTAGGTTCAAAACTAGATGCAAACATGACCTGCTAATTGAGATATCCTTGTTTTAATATAATTGCTTGTTAAATTATGCCATGAGCTAAATAATATATTTCTACTGTTAATTACTATAGTTAAATGAGAAAAGAATGAATTTATGGTATACATGTACTCATAATTTTGTGTTTTTTCTTTATCAACATCAGTATAATTAATGTTATTGCATTCCACTTACAATGGATATTAATGATGGTGATAATTTCATGCAACAATAAATATTTTGGAGAAATGCAATTAAATGATAATTTAAACAGGGGCATAATTGTACTTTTAGCAGACTAGAGGACATAGACTTCAACAACTATACAATTTCTTTGGAAAAAATATTTATTACGAATGAGAAACCATGATAGAAGAATTCATCCAAAATTAAGACAGCTTGGAATTTAAGTATTAAAATTCTAGGGGCACCTGGGTCGCTCAGTCAGTTAAGTGTCTGCCTTTAGCTCAGATCATGATCCTGGGATTGTGCCCTGCATCCAGCTCCCTGCTCAGCAGGGAGTCTGCTTCTCCCTTTCCTTTGTTCCTCCCCCAACTTGTGCTCTCTTTCTCTCACTTCTTTCAAATAAATAAATCTTTAAAAAAAATAAAATAAAATCTAGCATATAGAATTTCAGCTATTATCATGAAAAATATTTTGCAACTGACAGCCCACTGTGCTCTCACAGTGGAGGTCATCTTAAATATTTACATAAATAATTTTAGATTTCTTAATTTCTATTAAAATACCCATAAATCTTTGGAGAAAAGCCAAATTTAACTGTTTTATTTAGATTTTTCATTTGAGTAGCTAGAAAAGCAACACTTTGTTTGTTTGAGTTAACAAACATACAAGCTAAGCCACGAGGACACTTCTCAAGGGATTCTATAATGGCTAGGAGTTTCCTTTCAAGTTCAGAAAAAGACAAAAGATTATGGTTCACTGGTTTATAACACTGGGAAGAGTCTGAATGAACTTCAGTAATCTCTGTCCAAATATTCAGTTACAGAAATTGTGTAATCACGGTGTAATTGCTTTGAATACCTAAAGATTAATGAAAAATATTTTTCTAATCAGATAAGAAAAAATTGTCTTTACATGATTCTTACTGCCTTGTATCCACAAAAAGATATAAATGTTGAAAGAAAAGTATAACTTGAGTGCTGAATTTAAGAGCTTAAGATAAATTTTGTAAGATAGTCTTCTTTAATCAAAACTCAGAATTTGTCAAAAGCCATATTTAAATGTTTCATTATGTACTATATTCCGTACAGTCTTTTTGTAACATAATAGCAAAATCTGGCATACAAAAATGGGAAACGTTGATTTCCTGTCTAAATACACTTTTGTATTTGAGGTTGGAAGTGCTCATGGTACGAGCATTTTGATGTTGTGATTGTTAAATGGATTGTTTCTGTTTTGTTTTTCATTTTTTGTCCTTTTTGCAGATATACTTTTTTTTTTTTTTTTTTAGAAAAACTAATTGCTTAACTGTGGAGGGCAGAATGTTTTCACTCAGCCCCTGAATTTTGGTACTAATGTTGCTGCAAACAATTAAATGTACCAGCCAAAGTGCTAACTTAGCATACTCCACTTTCCTCTTTAGTTATTTTCAAGAGTTATTATTTACTTTCTTTGAAAAATAACTAATAATTTGTTCCTTCAAATGCATGACACAGCACTTTGCTCCTTGATATTTTAATATGCAAAAGTCAACATTTTTGCTAGCTTTCTTTGCTTTACAGAAATGGCTAAAAAGGCACATTTAAAATTCCCTGACAGTATAATTTCTAGTGTTAACAGTCTTATGAAACACAGATTGAAATTGTCCAGATAGATTTTTGCAGTTTATCTATGAAAATATCACTTGGTTAAAATATAATCCCATCACAGAATTTTTAAAAAAACTATCCAGTTTATCTTTTGACACATCCTACCATAGTTGGATTGCTGGTGGTACAAATACCAATAGGAGACTCATAATTTCCTATATCCTCAAACATAAATTCACTAACTTTTGTCATTTGAGGGAACTTTCACAAAAACATTTCACAAAACATAAAAATTGATCAATTACTAATTATCTTTTCTTTGTGGGGCTAGCAAGGGCTAATAATTGGGATTTCCCTTAATTTCCATGGACTCATAGTTTTCAAAAACAAATTGCGTGTTCTAAATTTCTTAGTGTTCTTTAATGTTGGATATCAAATCATTATTTACCTTTCTCTACATCTTACCACTGGATAGCAGAGTTTTCACCATTTTTTGGTTCTGTTTCAGCACCAATACATTTTTGCCAGTATTTCTAGATACTGGCCAGTATTAATGACAATAGCCAATGACCACATTTAATATATTGAGCTCTTACACACCAGGCAATGTTCTTAATTTTTTATTATCTTAAATAGTTCTCTCTACAACCATATGTGGTGAGGATAAGTAGTTTACTCAAGGTCAAACAACTAGTAAGTAGAGAAACCAGGCTTAAAACCCCACATAAGGTCTGTTGTCCACAGAGCATGGATTTTTTGTCAAATCCTCTCCAAATGATTCAGCCTGAGAATGTGACTTCATTTTCTGCATTGTTAATTTAAAAACTTCGTAAGAAGCAAACTGTAGCTTAACTGATATTTAACCTTATTATCAAAAGACTTAACTAGTCCTTATTAGGCTGACACCAGTCTCCTAAAATAAAATAGTTCTGACCTTATAAGGTTTGAATGTTTCATTGTAATATGACATTTCAGATTCCTGGGAATAATTGCTGTTCTATTTTCTTTTAATTGTCACGTATAACATAACAGTGGAATGGGAAATTCTTCTTCCATCAAACTCGAACTATCAGATAAGTCTTCGATAATGAAACTTGGGGTTGTATATATTGGGTTCTGTTTTATTTATTTGGTCATTGATGATGCTCCCATTGTTTATGTTAATGTAGTTTCGGGTGATTCCAGAGTGATATCACCCTATGCATTTTTATATGTTCGTACTTTCTTTTTATGTATTGTAGGGAGAAGTCAGAGGGAATACAGATGAAACTACATTTAGTGTCTTTTTAGAAATTCTACAATATGGCAGAGCACTCTAAAAATAACATTAAACATATGATAAGAACACTTCAGTCCCCAGAACAGTATAGTAGTGGCTGTCATTGTCCTTAAAAGTCTCCAGTTACTCATTTGCAGCTCTTCCAAGCTGGGTCCCTATTTGAGTAAAAGTCTTTACTGCCTATTACTTCTATCATACTGCAAACTTATGAAATGTTCTGGGAAACATTGTATTTTTCTTTAGTGTTCTCCTGGTCTTACCCAAGTTTCCTGCCTTTCCCAAGTTGTAAATTGTGCCTGGCAGCTCTATACCACGCATGGCCAGTTCCTTGATAGTAGAAAAAAATAAATTAAACGTATTAATCAGGATTTAGGGGTTGTACTATAACTCACAAGGTGATAACTCAGGGCTTTAGGAAATAAGTGTATTCAGAGATTCTTAACAGTGTGTGATGACATGGATTTAGAGAGAATCAGAAGGCTCTGAAATTAGAACAGGGGTTTTCCCTTTTACTTAGAAAAATGAGTGAGTAGATATAATTCACAATTAAAAACATTAGAAGTTACTCGATTTTTGGAACTTTCATTCTAATAGTGGTATTACCATTTGGAGAAAGATTATGCCTATCAAAATCAGGAACTTTAGGGGCATCTTGGTGGTTAAGCATCAATTCTTGGTTTTGGCTTAGGTGCTGGTCTTGGGGTTGTGAGTTGCACCCCCACATTCCGCTCATAGTTAGCACAGAGTTTGCTTGAGCTTCCCTCTCCGTCTGCCCTTTCCCCCTGTGCTTGCTCTCTATCTAAACTAAATAAATAAATCTTTTAAGAAAATCAGGAACCTTACTAGTTTTTATGACAACAGTGTAAATGGTACCACTGTGGGTAACTTAAGAATATGATGCCCACTTTACCCTCAGAAGCCTGTGCCATCCAGAACATCATCCAAAGTCATCTAGAAAGAAAAGCACGATAGAGCAGCAGTTCTCAATCTGACTACCTTCATTAGGACTGATGTGGGAGCTTACCAATTTAAAGGAATTAAATGAAAGAGTTTTCAGCTTTCTTTTTATAAAATCAAATATCAGTGCACTGAATTTGTGTATTGACTAAATATTGGTGACTTTTCAAGCTAACTTGTGTATTGTCAATTATATCTGTGGTCATTCCATTATTCTTTGATTTATATGTTAAGGTGTCTTGCTGTTAATTTCTAAGCACATTTGATTATCATTTGCAGGGAAATTCTATGAAATAATTTTTGAGAAGGGTGAAGCTTATTTTTTTTTTCCACTTTTTGCTATGTGCCCTCCTTAGGCACTCAGTGTTCTGAAGCTCCCTTCAATCTTTATAGAACTTTCCAGAAGTGGTATACTCAGGGACCAAACTGCCTGGCTTGGAATCCCAGCCTAACCAGTTACTAACTGTGCAACGAAGAACAGGATTTTACCTTTACCGTGTTTTAATTTACACATTTACAAATGAAGATAATAATGGTACTTATTCCATAGAAACGCTTGATATATGCTAATTACCATTATTACCCTCAACTCCTTAATTCATACTAAAATGTACAAGACTGATTCAGATAATGTGATAAGTAGCCTGGTAAATTTGCACAACCTTTCTGTAAAACAGAACACTCTCAGCCTAACAAAGTCAACATTTGATGAATCAACCAGAGACAGGAAGATGAGTTGGGCTGGTGAGGCTTGGTATTTCCCAAATCTCTGAAATCATACCTTAGAAATGTGATGATGGCGCCCCCTGGATGGCTCAGTAGGTTATGCTTCTGCCTTTAGCTCAGGTCATGATCCTGGGGTCCTGGAATCAAGCCCTCCACCCAGCTCCCTGCTCAGCGGGGAGTCTGTTTCTCTCTATCTCTCTGCGGCTCCTCCAGCTTGTGTTCTCTCTCTCTCTCTCTGTCAAATAAATAGATGAAATATTTTTTAAAAAGTTAAAAAAAAAAAAAAAGAAATGTGGTGATATAGTTTGTCCTTACACGAACAACCCTCTGTCTTTGTTGTCAAATTGTATTGAATTATTCCTGACCAATTTCATCTTGAAACTCAGAGAGCCATTTCATCCCCCCAATCTTTGGTCGTGCCATTGAACTCACATAGCAAGTTGCCCTCCCATCTGTCGCCGAGCTGCTCCTGCAGCTTTGCTCTTTCTTTCAGTCCCTCTGGCCAGAGCCTCAGTTTTGGTGTTTTTCTTCTCATCTGTGATTCTGGAACAACGTCTGAATTCATCCATTCCCAAATGGTTTACCCTTTTATATTCATTTTTAGGGCTGCCTTGAACAAAATCCTACAGACTGGGTGGCTTAAACAACAGAAAAAAAATTTTTTTCTTATAGTTCTGGAGGTGGTAAATCCAAGATCAAGGTGTGGGCCGGATTGGTTTCCTCTGAGACCTCTCTCACTGGCTTACAGATCTGCCCCCTTGCTGTCCCTTCACATGGCCATCCCTCTGTGCATGGGGGCCCCTGTGCCAATTTGTGTGTTTCCATTTGCCCTCAAAGGGACACCAGTAGAACTGTATTAGGGCCAACCCATATAAACTCTGTAAACCTTAATTACTTCTTTCAGTGTCCTGTCTCCAAATATAATTGCTCTCTGAGGTACTAGGGTCAGGGCTTCAAGATATGAAAGGGGAAGGTATTCAGCCTTAACACCCTTTTAATACCTGCTTCACACTTGCATCCCAATAATCTTGATCAAATAAGGGTCAGATATTGTTGAACATCTGTTTTGAAACTTTTACAGTCTCTCTCTATCTACCAGATAACTCTGTGTTACTTTGTACAACATATGTGACCTGCGCAGGTAGCCTCATTTGATAAACTTGTTGCGAATTGTACTGAGAAAGATTATTAGACTGTGAGGAAGCTCATGAGGAGGGGCCCTGCTACCACCTGACCGGTTATGTCTCTACGAAATTCATATGTTGAAGCCTAATCCCAGTGTGAGAGAATTGGAGGTGGGGCCTTCGGGAGGTGCTTAGATCTTGGGGATGAAGCCTGCGTGAACAGGATTAATGCCTTTACAAAAGAGACCCCAGAGGACACAGAGAGAAGATGGCCTTCGATGAACCAGGAAGTGGTCTTCACCAGATAGCACATCCGCAGGCAACTTGATCCTGGACTTCCCAGCCTGTGGAACTGTGAGAGAGAAATGTTTGTAACTGAAGCCACCCCCCCCCCCGCCATGGTATTTTTGTTAGAGCAGCCCAAATAGACTAAGGCTAAGACAACAGGAAACCAAGGTGCGTCATGTTGCTTATAGCAAATTTGCTAACTCTTTATCTGGCTTCTACCTGATACTCCAAACTTCTGCTCACCATTTCCCGTTTTTTTTTTTTTTTTAAGATTTTTTTATGTATTTATTTGACAGAGAGAGATCACAAGTAGGCAGAGAGGCAGGCAGAGAGAGTGAGAGAGGAAAGCAGGCTCCCCGCTGAGCAGAGAGCCCGATGTGGGACTCGATCCCAGGACCCTGAGATCATGACCTGAGCCGAAGGCAGCGGCTTAAACCACTGAGCCACCCAGGTGCCCCTACCATTTCCCGTTTTTTCTGACCCTAAATATTACTTGAGTATCTTCTGTGTATGGCTATGTCTCTTGCTTTTCCTTCCTTTAGCAAATGTAATTCCTTTTTCTCTTTTTCCTCCTTTTCCTTTTCTTTTGCCTAGCTAATGTTTCGCTTTCAAATTTCAGTATACATTTCACCTTTTCCAGGTAGGTTTCTTTTTCCTTACTGTGGCCTCTGCTATGTGCAGGAATTAGCATCTATCTCAGCAAGTATTAGCATGTGTTACAACTGCTAATTTACTTATCTGTACCTCCCAAAATGGCTTGACCTTATTTTGTTTAAGCAAACTGTTTTACATTTAACAGAAACCCCATGCACTTGGTAAGTGACTGCCTTGAACTGTTCCTCACATGAGTGTGTTTATATAATAACATTCACACCCTCTTTTCTGTGACAAAGAACCAATCAGAATAAGGAAGAGGTAACCAGTTGGAATCAGTAAGAGATAATCTAAAAGCGCTGTTGTCCACCAAGTGCTTCTGCGAACTATCAACCAGGCAAAAACATCCCCAAGTATAGATGAGACCATTCACTTGACATCAAATCTATGTGTACCCAAGATTACAGAAGCAGCTAAATTCTTGCTATGAATCCTAAAATAGAGTATAAATTCAATAAATTGAGTTTATAATGAATCTCATTGTTTGATAACCAATATCAACAGCTAGATAATATTGGAAACATTTAGAATAGTTTTCTGTTTCCTTTTAGTTTTGTTGATTGTTCCTTTGTTGTGCAGAAGGTTTTTATCTGAGTGAAATCCCAATAGTTCATTTTTGCTTTTGTTTCCCCTGCCTTTAGCGACATGTCTAATAAGAAGTTGCTATGCCAGGGTCAAAGAGGTTGCTGCCTGTGTTCTCCTGCAGGATTTTGATGCTTTGCCATCTCACATTTAGATCTTTCATCCATTTTGAATTTATTTTTGTGTATGGTATAAGAAAATAGTCCAGATTAATTTTCAGTATGTTGTTGTCCGGTTTTCCCAGCACCATTTGTTGAAGAGATTTTATCTATTGGATGTTCTTTTCTGTCTGATGTTTGTAGCAGCATTATTAATAATAGCCAATCTAAGGAGAGAGCCCAAATGTCCATCAACTGATGAATGGATAAAGAAGAGGTGGTATGTGTGCCTACACACACACACACACACACACATGCACGCATCCCATACAGATACACGCACATTGGAATATTACTCAGCCATCAAAAAATGAAATCTTGCCATGTGCAATGATGTGGATGGAGCCAGAGTGTAATATGCTCAGTGAAATAAGTCAGTCAAAGACAAATACCGTATGATCTCACTCATATGTGGAATTTAAAAGAGAAAACAGATGAACGTATGGGAAGGGGGGAAATAAAACAAGGAGAGGGAAGCAAGACATAAGTGACTGTAATTGACAGAGAACAGACTGAGGGTTGATGGAGGGGTGTGTGGGAGGATGGACTAGATGGGTGATGGGGATTAAGGAGGGCATTGGTTGTGATGAGCGCCCGGTGTTGTATGCAAGTGATGAATCACTGAATTCTACTCCAGAAACAGTATTGTGCTGTATGTTAACTAATAGAATTTTTAAAAAATAGTTTTTTGCATAATTTTTAAGTCAATAGTTCCATATAGATCTGTGTGGAATCTGTATTGAATCTCAACATATTCAGCATGGTGCTGCAGCCACATCCCAATTTTATATAAATTGAAGGAAAAAAAGAAAAGAATTGGAACCTGTACAAGACAAGACTCGGATATTAATAATTGCCTTCAGATAGAGATTTACACTGAGTAAAATTCCTGGCTCTTGCTGTTGAAACTTGTAATGGCAAATTAAAGCTGCTTTAAAGGTTTGAGAGAAGTCCAGATGAGTCTTCCACTCTGCTTCATACATAGGATTGATCCTTAATGAAAAAGCTAACTTTTTAATGGACTTAATTAGAATTTATCCTCCAAAGCACTAAATGTAGATAATTAGTGATGCTATGCTATCCATCATCATTTTTGCTATTAAAGCATGCCATACAGATGCTGAGTATATATATATACAAATGAGATCACATCATTTTACCACTATAAAACGTACAGCTCTAACCCAGAAGTTTATTCAGAGATTACTTTTTACAAAGGAGTATGTGTATTTTTCATGAGAAAGATACCTTGGTCTGAGATTGTGTTCTGGACAATTTTTTTTTTCCCTTTGTCTTTGCTGAGGAACTGGGAAAAACATGTTTATGTAGAGTTCTTTCCTTCTTTTTCCTCCTTTTAGGTTAGTGCTTCTGGGCCTTCAAGTATTAAGATTTGGCAATAGCTACACTATTTTTCAGTTATGTTTGAGAAGGCACAGTACTTTAGTGCATGTTTTATTCCTTAGCTGAATCTTCTTAATGTTTCTGACAAAAGAGAGCAGTACAATTGGGAAGTTATATTTCTTTACTTCATATGTTGAAAGCAGTGACATGACTAGTACTATTTCTAATAGCACAAATTTTGAGTATAATGATGCCTTACATTTTAGTGGTGCAGAAGATAATGGAAGGCTGATGTTCCTGATTAATATCATCACATATTAATAACAGCTAATTAACTCTCAATTGAAGCATTGCAGCTAGATTATATGATCTTTGAATAAATTTTACTGTGATAAAAAGAACCTGCATACTAACATATTTTTGCTTTAACCCTTATTAGCAATTAACTCCTAGAAATATGCTACTTATTTACAGATACTGTATCAATAGGATTTTCCTAACTGCACCAGTAAGTTTTTTTTTTTTCAGATAAGATAATGTGTGTTGTGTCATAAAAGCATATGACAGAAAATATTTTCTGTCCTTTGCTGGAATAATCCACAAAAGAATATATATGTTTTAGAGTAGAAAAGTAATATATTACCATTGATTAAAATCCTAATAATTTTAAAAGAATCTCCTAGAATTGAATATCTATAGTCTATTATATATGTAAATGTAATACCAAGAAGAAACTGGATGGCTGTGTGCATGTGGAGAAGGAAAAGAAAACAAAGAAATACATGATTGTGAGATAAATGCTTAGCTTCAAATATCAAAAATTTAAAGAGAGATTCAATTCTAAAAATAAAGCTAAGAAAGATATAGCACCCTTAAGGAAAGAGAGGTCTCCTAATAGCATATTCATTTTTTTTTAATTTAACATAAATCAGCACCCTCCTTAGCATCTCTGGGCTGATAGCAATACTAATTAGATTATGAGTATTTTTATTAAAGGCAAACAGGACTTTGAATATTAATGGTGGTCTGTCCACTAACAAAGCATCCCCCTGTTTAATTGGAGATGCCCTATATAATATATATATTTTAGAAGTCAGGGCCAACTTTTCAGTGCCTGTCACACTTTCCAAAGAGCTAAGTTTTGAATAACTATTATGTACATGGAGAAGCACCTGTGCAAAGAGCATTTCTAAGCCTGAGTGTCACATTGTGGCCAGAGGTGACCAGGACCTTGAGAGGAGATTCAGAAGATTTCTGGAGTCCCTCTGATGTGCTTTCCTAACCATAGCTATCACTTTGAGAAAATGCCAGATAGATAGAGAGCCTCTCATTAGCAGTTCCGATTTCCTTCATCTAACTCTCTGTAATGCCCATGCGGACCCATCCTCATCAGGCTATTAACAAGAACCTTCTTTCCTATCGCCCTTCACGTGGTTGTGCTGGTTGTCTGGATGCATGTCTGAGGAGTCATACTTTTTGATCATTTAAAATGAATTTTATCATAATCAGAAACTTGTTGTTGTTTTTTTTTTAAAGATTTTATTTATTTATTTGAGAGAGAGAGCAAGTAAGAGAGAGCGCGAGAGGGGAGAAGGTCAGAAGGAGAAGCAGGACTCCCTGTGAAGCTGGGAGCCTGATGGGGGACTAGATCCTGGGACTTTGGGATCATGACCTGAGCTGAAGGCAGTTGCTTAACCAACTGAGCCACCCAGGTGCCCCCAAACCTAAATTTTTATATAAATTAGTACTTCCCAGAAATGCCCATTCGCATAATAGTACCTAAATAAATGCTCCTGTCTTCTTAAGAAATAAAGAAATGGACACGATGAAAGCCTAGTAACACAATGTAACTCTGAGTCTGTTGCTATTAGTGTGCATTTTAGATATGTTGGAATCTTGCACTTTAGTAGCAATATTGATACCTGATATTTTGTGTAATGTTACAATTTATAAAATTTTAGATCCATCTTATTTGATCTTCACAATAAACTATGAGATACATAATGTCATTTTCCCATAAATTAGTTATTATCCTGCCATTTTACATGAGAAAAAGTTGAATTTCACAGAGGCTAAGGGTCTGTCTGAGGTCAGCGTTCTCCAAGGATACCCTTCTTTCTTCACTGAATCACCATTAGTGGAAGCCATGCTCCCCAGCATGTCCCAGTGCTTCATGACATAAGCATAGACAGGAGGGGTTCCCCACTTGGATGTATTCCAAATTAACCTGCTGGAAACAGACCTCACAGACTTGCTCTCCAGATGTGCTCTTCATTTCCTGGTACTTTGTTACTGTTAATGGTACCGACGTCCCTTCAATCACCCAAATCAGAAACCTGGCATCATCTTAAAAATTCCTTTTTCTTTGCGCCCATCCCTTATTAATCACCTCCCATGAAATTAATTGTTTCTGACATTCTTATTTCCTATCTTCCTGTCCTGTCACCAGAGTTGACTGGGGAGTATCACACAGCTTTTGCTCTGTTGCCCTGGTCCCCAAGTTACCTCTCACACTTTTAATCCACCCTTCACAAAGATGCAAAGATAATCTTTCTACAGACATCTGACCAAATCATTCCCCTGATGAAGACATTTCATTGTTTCCCTGACCAGACACCGCTCACGGCGCCAGGGCCTCCCATGCCTACTCTTTATTTACCTCTGCAGCCATTTCTCCCACGTCAAGCAGTATATTCCAGGGATGTTAAACCTCACATGGTCCTGAGCCACACTGAATGCCTTTTATTTCTTTTTTTTTTAGCAACAGAGATAGTGAGAGGGAGAGCACAAGTGGGAAGGAGAGGGAGAAGCAGACCGCCCACTGAGAGGGGAGCCTGACACAGGGCTCGATCCCAGGACCCTGGGATCATGAACCGAGCCTAAGGAAGATGCTTAACAGACTGAGCCACCCAGGCGCCCCTGAATGCCTTTTCTTTCTTGTTATTTTTCTCCACTAGAAAAAGAACACATAAGCTTCGGGAAATTTTCTGGATAAAAAGTTTTTGACACATACAGATATAGAAGATGTTTAGGAATTTCCCAGAAGACAATGGTGGGGAGCATTTCAGAGAGGGAGAACCCTATTTCCCCTAATGTTTTAAGAAAAGTGTACAGTATTTGAGAAACGGAACTGAGGAGGTAACTAAAACATGAAGGGCCTCATCTGAATTTTATGCTAGGAATAAATACTTCTAATTTCATTCATTTAACAAATACTCATTAAGTGTCTATCATGGGTAGGCTAAGCAACAATCTAGGTGTTGTGGGTATAGCAGAGTTCACACACACACACACACACACACACACACACACACATACAACTATGACCAGTCCTTGTTCATAAAACAAATAATCACAGGAATAAATGTAAAGCAGCCAGTGTGTCTGAAATGCATGTGAAGAGGTACATAATTCTGTCATAACCCGTAACAAGGGATTTGACATGCAGAGGTCAGAGGGTACTCTCCTAGGGAAATAAAATTAAGCAGACATTTATCTAAACAAAAAACTAAAATTTGAATGAAGTGAGGATAACTTCTGCCAGCTTTACATTTAAGATATACCCAGAATCTGGTCACTTCTTACTGCTTCTACAGCTACTGCTTATGTCCAAGTCCAAGCATATCCTCACCTGGGTGACTGTCCTCTCTTGTCACAGCAGCTGGAGTGAGCCCATTAAAACCAAGGCAAGACTACGTCCTGCTCTATGCAAAGCTCTCCAGTGGCCCATAGTAGACGCTTAATCAGTATTTGTTGAGTATGTGAAGAGATAAATAAAGGAACAAGAATTTATGCAAAGATAAGAAAACACACGCAAGGGACCTGTGAGAGAAGACACCAAGCACGTAAGAGTAATGGCGATAACATTATTGTGATTCACAAAAAGAGATGAGGCCAGTGTGGTGAGTACAAATCAGACCATAAAGAATCTCGTAATACTGGTGTGACCTAAGCACCTCAGAAAGACCTTGAATATTTAAGTGGGGCGTATGATATGATCATCTTTTTGCAGATCACTCTTTGCCATGAGCATATTAGGGGGTCGTAAGCAGCCCCTTGAGTGAGACGGGAGACAGAAAGAAGAAGATGGATTCAAGAGGTGTTTTACAAGATTCAGAAGTAGATTGGATGTGGAGGACGGGCAAGAGGTAGATTTCAAGAGTAACACTAGTTTTCTTGCACTAATGTAGGAAGCTGTAGAAGAGGGCCAGATTTGGGGAGCAGAAACTCATGAGTTAGCTGTGGACATATTAGGTCTAAGTGCTTTGATGATGCGCAAAGGTAGCATCAAGTGGCCAACTGAAGGTAGATGTGTATGAGTCACTGAAACCATAGTATTTAGGCATGAGCAGTCTGCTAATCTAGGGCCTCTCAAGCTTTAAGGGTCACTGAAAGTATTGGGGGATTTTGTTGTGGTGCAGATTCTGCTGGAAGGGGTCAGGGGAGAGTCTGATATTTTGAATTTCAGCTGGCTCCCAGGGTTCTGACATTGCTGATCTTTGTATCATATTTTGACTAACAAAGTATCTGTTACTATGTAGCCTGTTTGGTTCTGAGTGAACTGAGAATAAAGTCAGCCATCAGAATAAGGAAGCCATACTCATCTTTTATGTCTGAAAAAAAATAGATACGTACAGGACATAAAGCAATAAAAGAAAAAAATGGATAATAACCTATTGCTTGCCAAAATGTAATAATATTTTGAGGATGTATCATTGTAAGTGGTCTAAATTCATTAAAATATTTTAACGGTCTTCTGGATTTTTCATGGTCTTCTGGATTTTCCCATTTAAAAAATGATCCTGTGTAAACAATGTTATAGCAAAAAAAAAAAAAAATGTGTTTGAAATGCAAGCAACTTATAGCTGTCTAGATGCACCTAAATCATAGGCTGGGATCAGATAGAAGTTACAAGTTTCTTTGAAATTTAAATAAATTTAGATCACACTCCTAAACCTGTTTCTCAAGAGACACTTTTCGTTTTTTGTTTTTTTTTTTTCATGTGGAATGGGAGGTTCAGGTTATTCCTTTAGGTTACCTCTTCCTCAGAATCCCACTAAATTATCAGTTTATACTCTGATTTTTCACACTAAGCATGATAGCATGATGTTCTGTTTTGTTTTTTTTTCAGTGAGTTATGCTAATTGCCACTGTTTTGATTTCTTCACTTTTATAAAGTACAAAAAGATGTGACTGTGGGGGGCAACAGTTGACGACCAAAGTTTTAGAACTTGGAGGGGAGGGCATCGGTTACCAGCAAGCAACAAATGAAAGAGCATGAATTTAAAATATAGACAAGTATGTTATTAATAGTGCCTTAGTCTTTCCTGGCTCCTGGAGCTTTCCACCCGCCATCCCCACACTGAGAGGAACTGTCACCCACTATGGAACTTCACTCGTCCTGTGCTGAGCTGCCTCCAACCTCTTCTCTTCAGTTGTTCACCCAGAATCCCAGATTATTATTTATTTCTGTAATGGGCATGAATGATTTTCTAAAAAAAATCACAGGCTAAGAAAAAATTGAAACTGTTTCTTCTTGTCTCTATTTATGCTTAATTAAGGAGCACTTGTTTTTGCAGAGGATGGAAAAGTAGCCTTGGCAATTGAGGGTAGGTTATTTCTGGATTGAGACATGAGCAGTTTAGGGTTTTCCTCCATCAGTTCAAGATTTTCATATGATCTATGCTTCCTTGGTGAACAGAATCCCCAAGGCTGCTTCTGCACTATGGACTCTGCTTACTCACCTTCATACTCTTCTTGGGGCACAAGAAACTCGTATCTTCTCATTACACCTTATTGGAGAGCACAGAATATTTTCATGGGCACCCTTGGACCAGACTCCTAGATAGCTTTCTCGATGATTACTGAAGTTACCACCCATACCACCATTTTGGATATGTATTCTCTACTACTTTTGTATCTCAAGTTACCATTCCAAAATATGGCTACAGACCCTTCTGCACTGGGACTCCCCTAAACCTAACTGGGATTTCCTTTGCGCTGGGAACAAGTCCTGCGAAGTTTCACTCTTCTATTTAGTGTTCGCACCACAAATTCTGTACCCTGAGTTCTCAATGAATATCCATGCTTTTAAAGTCCCATGGAAGAGCATTTCTTTCTTAAGAGCCTGTGAAATAACAAAATTATTTTTTGAAACTCTAAATTGAGCAGTTGTTAATTTTTCTAGTCTTCATACACTGCCCCTGCCTGCCCGCCCTGCCAATGTTATTGATTCAATTAGTGGAGACTATGTGGGAACTTTGCATGCCCAGGAATAAATAAACATTAAAGACATACTTGTTAATATTCTGAAAATATTTTTCTTCTACATTTCTTAAGGAAAAAAAACCCAAATCTATCATTCTTGCTTAACCCAGAGTATATTATTTTCACAGTAAAAAATTTCTATTAAGATGTGTTTTAACAAGTAGTAAGTATTTCTGCACAATTCTTTGGTCAGTTATTAGAATAACTTTCTGTTTGGGTTTGGTTTTGTCATACTGCATTAAAATATTTTTTTAAAAACATAGATTCATCAGCTACATAAAAATTGTATGATTTAAAAGTTACTCATATTTACCTCATGATAAAAAAAAAGAACACTATTCTTGACCCATATTTAGGCTAAAAATGAACCTTATAATAATAGGGAAAATCAGGCTAGTGGCTATGGTAAATATGTTTCCACAGGAACTCTTTTTTTTTTTTTTAATTAAAGATTCTATGTATTCACTTAACAGACAGAGATTACAAGCAGGCATAGAAGTGGGCAGAGAGAGAGAGAGGGGGAAGCAGGCTCCCAACGAGGAGAGAGCCCAACACGGGACTCCATCCCAGGACCCTGGGATCATGACCTGAGCCAAAGGCAGAGACTTAAACCACTGAGCCACCCAAGTGCCCCTCCACAGGAACTCTTAAGGAAGAGCCACGGAAGTTGTCAGTTTTATGTCACCACTGTGGACTCTAGAAAGTATACTGTGTCTTGTATCATGGGAAATGTGGGTGACTTTGTTAGGAAGTTTGTCCTTTATTCTTAGGACTTTTTTAAGAGAGTGGTATATTTCTTTACCTTAAAATTTGCATATAGTTGATTTTTATTAATACTACTAGATAAACTAGTTATATTCTTCAAATATCACAGGTTCTATATTATTCTAAAGAGTGAGATGTTTTCATGTCTCTCCCAAAATAATACACTTAAAGCACTATGTCATATCTAGAAAAATCAGTAATATACAGAGGGTCTGTCAGACTACACTATAAAAATTAGGATGGTAGGCTCAAATAAGAAAAGTTCAATAGAACCATAATTATATCCTTAATGATTATTGTAATTAAATCTACTCTGTGTTTTACTTGTGAATTACTTGACATTGAGACGACACTGATGAAATTTCTGCTGCTCTGAAAGTTTGGGAGCAAATTAATTTTTCAAAACACTACTGGCAATTTAATACACATATTAATTGATATTTAACTTTATGCAGTGAAATTGTTTCCTGAAAAATTAATTACTTTATCCTCCATTTGGGTTAATTATGAAGCAATACAACTTCAAATTAAAAGTGTAAATGGTTTTGATTTAATTACATTGTGATCATTAATAACGTAGGTTTCTTCCATTTAAAATACCTATGATCAAAGAATATTTTCCCAAAAGATTCTTGGTATATTTTTGCTATATTTTGGAAAGGGATGCTTGAGTATATAAGTAGAAGATGGAAGTGTATTAATAAGAAAAGTTACCAGTGGGAGTCCTATGCAGAATCAGAATTTTTAAATTAACAACAATTAGAGTATTTACCTAATACAATGGGTACAAGAGTTAGTAGCAGGAAGATTATCAAATTAATCCTGTGCATGTCAATTATTGACAGAAATATTGAAAAAATCTATAAAATGTATCGCACACAGTTAGTGGGATGTGTAAAAAGAGACATACATTATTTTCCCGTTTGCAAGAGAAATGTTTTGATTTTTTTTTCACTCCTTTTTTTCATTTTATTTATTTTTTCAGTGTAACAGTATTCATTCTTTTTGCACAACACCCAGTGCTCCATGCAAAACGTGCCCTCCCCATTACCCACCACCTGTTCCCCCAACCTCCCACCCCTGACCCTTCAAAACCCTCAGGTTGCCCCAACCTCCCACCCCTGACCCTTCAAAACCCTCAGGTTGTTTTTCAGAGTACATAGTCTCTTATGGTTCGCCTCCCCTCCCCAATGTCCATAGCCCGCTCCCCCTCTCCCAATCCCACCTCCCCCCAGCAACCCCCAGTTTGTTTTGTGAGATTAAGAGTCATTTATGGTTTGTCTCCCTCCCAGTCCCATCTTGTTTCATTTACTCTTCTCCTATCCCCCTACCCCCCCATGTTGCTTCTCCATGTCCTCATATCAGGGAGATCATATGATAGTTGTCTTTCTCCGATTGACTTATTTCACTAAGCATGATACGCTCTAGTTCCATCCACGTCGTCGCAAATGGCATGATTTCATTTCTTTTGATGGCTGCATAGTATTCCATTGTGTATATATACCACATCTTCTTTATCCATTCATCTGTTGATGGACATCTAGGTTCTTTCCATAGTCTGGCTATTGTAGACATTACTGCTATAAACATTCGGGTACACGTGCCCCTTCGGATCACTATGTTTGATTTTTTTTTTTTAGATTTTATCTATTTATTTGAGAGAGAGAGCATGAGAGGGGAGAAAGTCAGAGGGAGAAGCAGACTCTCCAAGGAGCAGAAAGCCCGATGTGGGACTCGATCCCAGGACTCTGGGATCATGACCTGAGCTGAAGGCAGTCGCTTAACCAACTGAGCCACCCAGGCGCCCCAATGTTTTGATATTTAAATGCTTTCATTTCTTTGATTATTTCCTTTCCTGGGGAAGATTAGTCTTGAAATTTTCAGTGTTTTGAGTCATGATATCCCTTCTTTTAAAAAATATATTTCATTTTTGTCTATAAGGGACAATGTCTTGCTATGTAGCTAATAATCTCTAAATACCTCACAGGGATAACTTAACAAATCTTGGAAACCTTATGATTCACAGCTTTGTAATCACAGTCATTTTCAATAGTGTTCTTCTTTAGTGTATTGTCTGCATGGAACAGAAGACTTAAGTTTGACCTGCAGGCATCTAGACATGTAGTATTTAAGTTAAAAATCCTTTAAAGTCATTTTAGGAAAATTATTTCATGATGAATCAATTCAAGTTTTTAACTTAACCATTCATACTCTGTTTCGATATTTTCCACACCTCTTACACTTCATCTTGTACTGAAGATGGATAACGGAATTTGAGTCCCTGATCCTGCATTCAGAGTTATGTGGCAATTTCTGAAACACTCAAATAGACTACTTAAACTTTTATTATTAAATTGGCAGGTCATGAAAGTTTGCCTTGGGCTTCTGCAAGCCAATCTCACAGGGAGAAGAATCAGGTCAGACAGAGTCTCTTGCATGTAACACCTTTTTTTCCAATTAGATTTCAAGCTAGGAGTCTCTAAAAAAAAAAAAAAAAAGTAAAATTGAAAAATATTGAATGATACAGCACTTAGCCTAAATGTATAATTGGCAAATATATAAATTTAATGAGTAAAATACTATTCCACCTTTCTACATATTCAGCAGGAAAATATAATTTACCTAAAATTGAGTACTTCATCAAGACTAAATCACTTCAGATTTGCTCAATTACTGCTACAAATTTGAACATAATAACCCAAAGTATCAAAGTAATTTACTTTATCACAGTCCATGTTTGACAGCACCATGCATATCACTAGATGGCCTCCCACTGAATAATTATTTTAGACGTGTTTTATGTATATGATAGTAAAATATCTTCTCTGCAATTTGCCATACGAATGTCAACAATACTCAATACTTGCCAACTTACTATATCAATAATATTTACTGATTTACTGTAATTTACAACATAGGATGTTAACAAATGTTCTGTAATTCTGTCTATTGTTTATATTTAAAATGCATTATTTTCTATATCAATAACCCCACATCTGGGTGTTTCAGAATTAAAAGCACTGGGTGCCCCCACCAAAGACCAGAGCATCTGAAAGTCTTCATTTATTTCCTTTGAAAATTAGTTGTTTGCTCTTTGGCTTAGAGCTTTACTGTCCCATAACCTCCCAGGCCTAAAAGCAGTTTAAATATTCGAGTATGTTTTGGGTTTCACTGGTGTTTCGCCCAATGTTCTTCAGCAACATGTCCTCTCAGATATAGCCCATGTGGTTTTTCTGATGCCCTAAGTGGACAACTGGGATGCCCTCAGCTTGAGCCCATCCTTGAGCCACTCCAGGAGGCTTTGAGAGAAGGTGACTTCATGTGTGTGATTTGGGTGTAGGAAAAGGAACAATGCCCTCCTCTCTCTTTGCCTCAGAGAAGCGTGACAACATGCCTTCTAACACACACATTGGGACACGAGGGCTGGCCGTGCAGTTGCCAGCTCCAGTGAAATGTCATGATTTCTGGCACTGTGTTCCCTCCGTTCCAAGGGAAAATAGAGAGTTTTTCTTCAATTTTAGAATTTTTGACTGGCTAATCAGTAAGGGGAGAGGCAAAAATGAGAATCTAAATGTATTCATTTCTGATTTCAAATCCTTCAAGAATGTTATCTCATTTTTTTTTTTCATATTTGACCATTGGGGATTTATTTGACTTCAAATAAACAGAGGTTGGGACTAAAGAAAGGTGAGTAATTATCAGCTTAATAAAAGATATGGACGTTTTGAAAGGAAAAGGAGATTAATAGTGATCTTACTGGAATCCAGGCATACTACACACAGATAAATCCACAAGTGGATCATGAATGGGACACAAGTATACAGAATGACAAAACTTTTGTGTTAGTGAAAATAATAATGCTGTTGAAAACAACCCTAAACCCAGAATGCTAAACTATACTATGCAGAGGTTTGAAAATATAAACACAGCCTGCCAAAAGGAATTTAATTTTAGTTCAAAGATACAGAAGTGCCCTGGAAGGGCATTAGAAAAATAAACAAGAGCTATCATCTTTTTAATATTACATTACTGAAAATATATTTATTGCCAGATAAATCAAACCTGGGTATGATCAAGCATCTACATCAAATGTTCAACTTTTAGCAAACACAATGATCAAAAAAAACAAGTGATTCCTTGGGGTTGTGTAAACAAATTCTAGATTAAAGGACACTCCATAGAATTAAAAAAAAATCCTTTTTTTAAAAAATGTCAGATAAAAAGAAATGGAGGAGAAACATTCTATAGGTTAAAGGAGAATGTAGGGACATAAAAAGAAATGGAGGAGAAACATTCTATAGGTTAAAGGAGAATGTAGGGACAGAATAGATAATCTCTGGATGTAGACATCACTTATATTTGGCAAAAATAAAGGTTATTTTTTTTAATCATAAGACAATCAGGGAAAAATAGATACAGGATTGTGATTTGTTTATTCAAGGCAATTTTTACTGTTTCATGGTTGATAATGGGGTTGCAGTTATGTTTTGTCAGAACCACTATTTTATACTAAAATGGCTGCAGACTAAATGTTAGCCTGTCTGGAAATTATATCAAAATAATTCCAGAGGATTGGAAGTATGGATGAAACAATATTGGCCATGAGTTGATAATTAGACATGTGAGTTCATTATACAATTTTTTATATTTAGGTATATTATTGAATTTTCCATAATAAAAAGTATGAAGAAGTTCTTGGAGGTAATTTCTGTGAGAATAGCATGTCATTAGGCTAAATATTCAAATATCACTCCACTCTGGTATATCTTTATGTTAGGTACTGATCTGATATAAATCTGAATTAAAAGAGAGTATTGGTTGAAAGGATCTGAGGTAATAAAGAGTTTGTGGTGCATGTATAATAAGATATAATTTTATACAGTTAAATATATAAAGAAGCAGAAGAATATAAAGGTATAATAGACATGCAGTCTAGTTAGGGCTTTATTATGATACAGTAAAATGTAAATGAGCTTAGGAAATGGGAAAACCAGGGTCTGATGCCCTCATTTGCTGCCTATCTTATTAAGAAAGTGACTGAGCATTCTGAGCCTCAATTTCCTCCCCCATAAAATGGTAATAAGTGTACTTCCCTCAAAGGAATATTGCCGACACTTAATAATTTGTGAAAACTCCTCATGCCATGAAATAAGCCCTGGTACTTCTATAATACTGTGTTCTAAATATGTTATTAACGTATATTAACTCATTTAATCCTCAAACAACCCTGTGAGGTATTTATATTGCCAGGCTTTACAGATGAGGGAGCAGGGATTAAGTGATCGTTCAAGGACAAACAGCTGGTGTGGCTGAGCTGGGATACTAACCGTGCCATCTGTCTCCAGAATCTGTGCTCTTTAATCAGCTCTGTGACATACAGCAAAACAACACATCATAGATGCTTAATAAATGTTTTAATGATAAGTAGCAGTTGTTGCTTTTAGTGGTAAAACAACAAAGGAACTGATTTGTCTGTATTCATTACTGTCACCCCCAGCCAAAATTATGTCTTGAATTTGAAAGATTAAGATAAAAAATGTTCTGGGGGCACCTGGGGGACTCAGTCGGTCAAGCCCCCAACTCGTGGTTTTGGCTCAGGTCATGACTGTGAAATTGAGTCCTGAGTTGGGCTCAGGGAGTCTGTTTGAAGCTTCTCTCTCTCCCTCTGCCCCTCCACCCCCCCCCCCCACACTCTCCCCCTCGCTCTCTTAAATTAAAAAAAATCTTTAAAAAAAGATAAAAAATGTTCTGTAATTTATTTCCTTTTTTTAAATTAAGATTTTATTTATTTATCTGACAGACAGAGATCACAAGTATGCAGAGAGGCAGGCAGAGAGAGAGAGGGAGAAGCAGGCTCCCTGCTGAGCAGAGAGCCCGATGCGGGACTCGATCCCAGGACCCCAAAACCATGACCCGAGTTTAAGGCAGAGGATTTAACCCACTGAGCCACCCAGGCACCCCTGTAATTTATTTTCTTTATAGCGAACTGTTACATTGAGCATTTACAATTTAACGATGACTATACTTAACACTGTATCTATCAACTTAGTGTATGCTCACAGCAGCCAAATAATGTAGGAAATATCATCCCTATTGAACAGATGAGGAAGGTGACATTAGAATATGGTGATTGATTTGCCAGATGTCACATAGCTTGTAAATGATGGCAACTCTTTATACGTGAAATGTTGACGTCAAAGGCCATTTTGATCATTTTATTATCAAAGTCTCTCAAGAAGGTAGGAGAAGCTAGCAATTAATTTGCACCTATTGTACTAAAAATTTTAACAATAATATTATAATACACTCTCATTACAACCTTCTGAGAAAGGTGCTATTATTTTTCTCTATGATGACATAGAGGCTTAATGAAATTAAATAATTTGCTCAAAAATCACACAACCTGTAGATTTTGAAGTTGGTATTTAAACTCAGCATGGCCTGTTTTCAAAGTCCATTTATTTGGTACTATATAAAATATTGGAAATCTTTTGCATTCAGTCATTTGAGAAAATAACCACCCACACTGGTGTCCAGCAAAAAAAAAAAAAAAAAAAAAAAAAAAAAAAAAAGATTGATTTCAATCTTATTTGTATTTTCATACAATGTCATTCCCCTCTGAAATGCTGTTTTCTTGAATAGGGAATATTTGATCTGGCTGTTACATCGCCAAGTGGAAAATGCGTTCTGATTCAAATATGTGGTAGATCTTATTCACTGGGGCTTATAAATAGCTTATTCGTTGTCATGCTTGCTTTTCTTATGTATACTTATACATATGCTGCTCATAGATCATGTATATTGTCTGTAGTAAGTTGTATCCTTCAAGTTTTTGGACCATAGGAACAAAAACTCACCGGATTTGGAATGGAAAAAAGTACGAAGGGACCTTAGATTCTAGTTTTTAATGCATTGTTTGGATAGTTAAGGCAATTTAATCCTGAGAATTATTTTTATGAAGAAATATATTCACCCTCCTTGCATTTTCACATAGGAAACCTGCAGAATTAACAGTTTACTTCAGTAGGCATCAAACTTTTGCCAGGTGCTTCTTCCCTCAGTGAGTCACAGGTGGGGTCCTTAAAAAATCTAAATTGTGTTCCCATCACAATGGCAGCATTTTAATACAGGTGTAGAGATACACATAAAATCATAAAATATATTCTGATGACAAGAAGAAGTGGGGAAGATTAAGAAACCAATTAATTTGGAGCTAACGTAGTTGGGCACGATTTGCTAGAAGAAATGGGATTTTAACTGTCTACGGGGTAATTTCAGGGCAGGAGATACGGCGAGATCAGATTGGAAGAGTTTTCAGTGTAAGGCTAAGAGAATGTACTTTATTCCAAAGCAAATAAGAATGGATAGTAGCCTTCTGAGCAAGAGAAACAATTTTATACAAGTCATATTTAAGTAAGATTTAGTATGGCAGTCTTATGTTTAGTGAGTTGTGTCAAGGAGAGTTTATGAGCAAAGGGAATTCTATTGTAGCCATCCAGATGTCTAGTGATGAAGTATGGTGTGGAGTAGGCAGTGGGATCGAGAAGGAAAATAGACTAAGGATAAAGATGGATAGAGAATGCATGCATGGATGGTGACAGATGGATCGCTAGATACATACACACATACTGAGTTTTGTACTAATTAAGGCAAACATAAAGATATCGTAGAAAACAATTAAACCTTTAAAATACAGTCATATAAAACAGGTAGAAGAACATCTTTGGTTCTTTGTGAGTATGCTGGGCTTGCCAGGCTGTCTGATCAACGAGAAGTTCATCTTCTACTTTCTACTCTACCTTCCTCTCCTTTATTTTCTGCATCTGCTTGTGTCTGCTTTCTCTCCTTGGTAAGGGGAGTTGGGGGAACATGAGCAGGTCAAGAAATTTCTTTTTCAGCCAGTGAAACAATGTCCCTCAATAGGTCTACCTCAGTGCATACGTCAGAATGCTGTCACATGGCCGTGCTTGGCTGCCGTTTAACACATAGTAAGAAAAACAAAATATAAAGCAACAAATTCGTGGAAACTAGGAAAAAGCAAAATTGTCTTCTGATCGCTTTTTTAAAATTTTAAGGATTGTTATTGGCTACCCAATGCTATCACTACCCATTCATAAACCAATAATCAGTCTACAATGTTTAGGAAAAAGTAAGTGAAAAACTCTTCAGTGCAGGATATTAGTTGTTTTAAAAGGTGTGGCTTTAAATTTGGGGGACTTGGCATTAATAATATTGAGTGCCTTTGATTCAGGTGCACTTAGCAAACATCTAAAATGCAGTCTCTGCCCAAGGTTTGCTTCATTCACTTCTTTAAGTAAAGTTTTCTCTGGGAGATTATGTGGTAGCAGTTAACATTAAAAAGCAACACTGAACAACTGTGGCAGAAAGGACCCAAAAAAAGGCATATCCATTTGAAATTCCAAAAAGGATTATGTAAGCATCTTATGTTCCTTTTCCATCTTTGTAGATCACTTAATTTTTAATAGCTACAGAGTTTCTGGATCATGGTGTTTGAATTATAGATGCAGATAATTGAATATATTCTGAAAACAAAATTTAGCAATTGCATAATATTTATCTATTGTACTTAAATGTGTGTGTGTTACGGTCAACCAATTTACTTATTTTTATGACTAGAATAAGTCATCATTAAAAATTATTTTTGCTGGCACCTGGGACCACACATTTGATTGTATTCAAGTTGAATGTTTTTATTTATTTTGAATTCATATCTTATCTCTATACGAAAATAGTAATCCCTTTGGTGGCAAGAAATATTTAATCAAGTCCTCAGTCTCTCTTTGTGTCAGGGAAATAAAAGATGCTCCATAAAGACTTACTTTGTTTTAAAGAAGTATTTAATAGCATAAAATGCATGGAAGACCAATACCTAAAGACATGCTTCAGATCTACTGGAGGTCAGGATACAGCTAACAAAACCCAAATAAAGTTAAACATTGATAAAAGCTGGTGTGTAAAATTAAGTAGAAACCACTGTGATAGAAGCTGAGAGTAAAAGACATCAAAGGCAAGCAGACATAATTTATTAAAATAACTTTTAGAAAGCCTAGTAAAATTTTAAAGAAATAGAGAAGAGTTGAGATGGCCTATGAGACGTTGGCAGAACTTATCTAACAATAACCGAGAACGAGTAGCTTCGGGACTATAAATAATATGTCAGCAGTCAGGGGAAAGCTGATGGCGTGAAATCATCCAAGTTGTAAAGGAAAGATAAGTCAGGAAATTGGTGGTTTTGAAAAAAAATATGTATATATAATTTTTCCTGATCTTAAAGTCTGATAATTCACTTATGATATTTGTAATATTCCTATCAAAATGTATGTCTTAGTCATTAGGGAGGTGTTTGGTTTTATGAGTGTAGGGAGGAAGGTTTAAGTCTTTGGGTGATCCTCGTTCATATTTGGGCTTTTCCATTTGTGCTAATTGTACGCTTCAGGCAAGTCCGTCACATTTTGTTTTTATTTTTTGATCTCATAAGTCTTTATTTTCTGGTATTTTAAAAATAAATGATAATATCATTAGGTTTAACTGAATGGACATGTAAAACACTTTACAATGTGCCTGGCATATAATAAGATCTCAGGACGATAAAGGAAGAAAAAAAGAACAACATTATAGTTGCGGGAAATGATAAAGCACTACCAGCTTAGACCTGGTAACAAAGCAAATGTTTATCATTGCATTAAGTACATATTAAACAGCTGCGCAGTGGTCATTATTCATTCAGCAAACGTTCATTCAGGGCCTCCTTTCTGCCAGGCACCGGTGCTGGTGATAGCGCATGGGTGTCCTCATTCTTTATAGAGTTTCAGAACCAGGTTGGGTGGGAGCTCAACTGTGAAGAGCACAGAACCCCTGCCCTCGATGAGATGCCTGGCAGACTTCTCTTCCATATGCTTCTGTACCAGATATACCAGCGAAATTGCTTGTAGGTGAATGAATGCTATCCATGAAAGGGGATTACAACAACACAAGGAAAGTACTACATTTCTTCGAGGGCAAATAATTGCTAGACTCGAGTATTCTCCATATGCCAGAACATGTTTGAAATGCATGGCTCACAGGGAAGTGAGAAATACCTTTAGGTAAGTGTAATTTTAAGTTCGGCAACATGCTTCACCCAAATTTTCAAGCAAATGATTTTTCAGGACTTAAAACCTTACAGATGGTAGGTCAGGTGCTAAATGTGGCCTATTTATACTTTCTTGATTTCTTTAGCAATCAGACATTGATAACAAATGGAAGGACTGCAAATGTTCTGTAATTCAGGAATTCTCCAGCGGGATTAGTGGTTATCTCGAAACCAACGCTGGTATGCGAGGGGGTAAGTTTTTATCAAATTTTGGATTGTATATCCATTCTAATTCTTCACTGAATGCTGCTAGTATTCTGCTAACTAGAGAGGGGCACTGCTATGAGTGAACATGAGTTTTGACTTTATGTTTTGTTGCCTGCTAGAGGTAGACATGTTACAAGGGTTATGAGAATAAATCCCTTAAATATATTTATAAGGTACAAGATAGCTTATGAAACACATAGAATAAGTTATAAATAAGAAACTACAGGGGCACCTGGGTGGCTTAGTGGGTTAAGCCTCTGCCTTTGGCTCGGGTCATGATCTCAGGGTCCTGGGATCAAACCCCGCATTGGACTCTCTGCTCAGCGGGGAGCCTGCTTTCCCTTCTCTCTCTCTGCCTGCCTCTCTGCCTATTTGTGATCTCTCTCTCTGTCAAATAAAGAAGTTAGAGATGCCAGGGATGCTAAAGGTAATTAAAGCAGGGATAATATTTCAGAAGGAATATTGTTATCAAAATTTTGTACATCTTGTCTTGTTGATGAGGAAACAGAGACACAAATTTGAGTCCGTGCTTTGTGGGCAAGACACATAAGGAAAAAGTGGGGTTACAAAAAAAAATAGTGTTGATCAGGTGAAACACACCACTTTTTATGGGAAAGCACAGCATTTCCTGGCCCCAGAAATCAAGAAGAGGGGTTCCTGTGGTTTATCCCTGAAACATTCACTGAGTTCGGTATCAGACAAGAAAGGTAGTACAAATATGTGTTATAACATCTCTCAGTAGAAGTTCAAAGTTCCATGTTAAAATACAATTCACTGTCAATAAAAATGTATATACTTATATGTAATTTAATGAAAATTCTACGGAGTCAAATAAACTGTGTGTAGGGAGTCTTGCTCTCCTCATGGGGGAAAAAATCTGGATTCATTGGCATGGAAGCCTGCATATCCTTCAGATCGTTTCTGTGATCATTATTATTTTTTTATACTCACACTTTTTTTTCCCCAAAGATTTTATTTGTTTATTTGACAGACAGAGATCACAAGTGGGCAGCAAGGCAGGTGGGGTGGGAAGCAGGCTCCCTGCTGAGCAGAGAGCCCAATGCGGGGCTCCATCCCAGGACCCTGTGATCATGACCTGAGCCGAAGGCAGAGGCTTAACCCACTGAGCCACCCACGTGCCCCTATACTCACACTGTTTATGAGAACCAGGCCCTGATTTTCTTTTCAATATGATTTGGTGGACCGTTGGTATCTAATTCCACTTTAGAGGAGGCTGGGATTCCCTGGTTCTCTCTTTTTGAACATGGCCATGACTAAATCTTGGAGAAAGAGCAAAGAGAGAGCCTGAAGTTCTTTTCCCACTTCAGAGGGCTGGGAATATAAAATATCCAGACACTGGGTCACCCAGAGAGCAGAAGTGATGCCATTCACTTCCCTCCTCACTGATCTGGTTTTTTCACCAGGCTGAATTTTCCAAAAGTCATTTTGCTTCCAACTACTTTGTGAATTGTAGTATTATGATTGCTGCTGCTTAGAACAAGATGTGCATTTCATAGGATGATGGTGAAAATGGCTGTAGGGTCATTCATGAAGAGGAACCCCACAGAGCCCAGCACAGGGATTCCCTTGTTTGTCTGCACTTTGGAATACTCAGGGAGCTTTGAAAAAGACTGAGGCTGCATTTCATTTACAGAGATTATGATTTAATTAGTTTAGGGTGTGGCCTGGGCTTTGGAAGTTTGGAAGGGTCTCTAAGTAATTCTTAAGTGCACAGGAATAGGGGAATCACTGACCTAGCACCTAGTAAATGCTCCTCACGTTAGGTCTTCCTATTGCTAGGTATACTTTCATGAAGGCTGTGGTCCTCTAGGCATCACAAGCTAATTTTAATTTCCCAAATGTGTATTCAGTGTTACAGCAGATGCCATGGAAAATGACACTTTTGTGTTTCTGTTTAAAGTGAAAACTTAAATTACAACAGGCACCTTTTTAAAGTACCATAAAAATGTATTGTGCAACATACACTACTAATCACATCTTTTTCTATATGGGAATAAAAAAAAGCAAATCATGAGTCCAGCAATTATAGGCAGTTTAAGAGCTGACTTTGCACCATGTCAACAAGTAAAAAGATGTGCTCAAGCATTCGGTGATGATTTGCAAGTCAGCAAACAGTGATAGCCGCTGCTTCATAGGTGGAGAAAAACCGTAGCTCGTTTTCATCCTCAGGGAATCTACGTGTTTAATTCATTTCCTATTGTAAATGTGAAAATGTTCATTAGACTTAAAAAAATATCGTCTCCCATCATGTACATAAAGTTGATGTGAATTGACTGATTAAAAATATGGATGCATAAACAATGAATTCTGGAACACTGAAGAGAAATTTTAAAAATAAATAAAAATTTTAAAAAATAATTAAAAAATAAAAATAATAAAATAAAAAAAACCATGGATACACTGGGTTAGCCTAAAAAATCAACAGGGCTCAATCAAGAGCAGATTCAAAGAGGCTCAAATTCAAAGGCAATTTAAGAAGACTCCTTACCCAAATCCTCTCATCTTGGGAAGAAGGAAACCCTTTATCAAAGGTATCAGCAGCTATTCCGGGATCTTATGAAGATCTAGTAGCAGACAACAGAGTTGATTTCTTCTATTTTCCAAACCGTTGAGCTTTTTTGATTATGTGATGCTGACTTCCTGGAAAATGAGCTTCATGGAATGCCAAAGCTTAATATAGTTCAAATCGAGATCCTTTAAATCAGAGAAGAAAATGAATTCACTAAGGTGGTGTCAAAGCAAACTTGCGCTGACAAGGTTAAACAGGCAGCAGAGACTTTAATCTAGGCAATTGTAAAGAGGGGAAAGATCAGAACTAAATTTGAGCTCAATTCTGCTGAAACAGAGCGTGGAGGTGAGGGTGACTGGTGAGTGTGTCTGTGTGTGCCAGCTGAGAACACACGCCATTTTTGTTGGCTGCTTGGTTCTGCTCAAAGGAAAAGTAAATGTTCTCTGGTAGTTCTACAACTCCAGAAAGGTGCCCACTGATTAGGATCCTACTGTCCCACAGAGACTGGAAAGGGGCACTAACTTCCTTGATGTTACCTTTCAAAGAGGTGACCCCCAGATCCTTGAGATAAGATATTCCTGGATTATATAACTGGCAAGGAGCATTTACAAAGATTTACACCTCAAAGGGACAAAAAAAGAATGGACAAAAAGTAAACATAATCAATTAATTAAAAATAAAAACTTTTAAAAAGAGAGACCGAATTATATACTGTAGATTCTAACATCTCTCCGTTATCTGGACTCTCGAATAAAATATAATATTTGCTACTGCTGCTGAAAAAACATGGGCAACTACAAGTTTTCTAGAGTAAATATTCTAAGAAAAGGCAGGTCAGGAGCCAGAGTCAGGAGAAAGCCTGCCTCAACTTTAGTCAAGCCAAGGCAAATGTTGAAGACATTTTGTTCAGAAAAAAATTTCCCCGTTTTAATTCTAGATGATATCTTATATTTTTTTTAACTCTACTCACATCTGTTTTATTTGATTTTCACATCAGATTATGAATTTGCAGCAACAAAAAATGGTACTTTTATTGGGTTAGCGTATTGAGACACAAGGATATTAACAATCTTAGTAAGTCTCAAAATTGATAAATGGCAGAAGCAGGAGAAGTCACAGCCAGTCTAAACCCTGGGGCCAGGAGGCACATTGATAAAATGATACAAAAAAATACTACCCAGGTGAAAAAGAGAGTTCAGGAAAGGGTGGCAGGGAAGCTCAGATACAGTCACACAAATCCACACACGACAGAAACATTATATACAGAAAGTAGCTGTATAAGTGTGTCCAGAACGCTCATTTTTTAGTGCTGGATATAAACAAGGTTCTCTGCAAAATCATACAAGAGCCACAAAGATGAGAAACACATAGTCCCCCACGACTCTGAAATTCTAGATTATTGTTTCACATGTGTGATTTTAACCAAGATAGTGACAGAAAGACCAAAGCATGTGCATCTTAAATAAATTTCTACCTAATACATTAGTAATTTTAACATCTGTAAGACATGATATTCTTGTGACATCATAAAATATAAGTCATTAACAGTCTTCAATCTCTCTTCAACTGACAATTGACTCCATCTTCAGCTTAGGGCCAAGATGGAGTAAAAATAAACCAGATTTATCCTGTCACTTGAGGGAACAAGAATAATGGACAAATAAATAAAACAACAGTTTTCAAGACACTGTGTAGCAGACAATGACAATGACTCTGGGAGATATGAAACCAAAGAATTATACTTTATGATGAACTTCGCTAAGTTCCCTGAGAGAGAGCTGAGGCCATACAGTTGGGCAGTGCATCTTAAGGGACCCCTTCCATTCCCTGGAAAAAAGTGGAGCTTAGAGTTACACTTTACAACTTATTCTATGAGGCATACTATAACCTAAATCCAAACCCAGGTAGAGGTATTTTGGGAAAAGGAAACTACAAACCATACGCATCATGGACACAGATTCAGAAACTCTAAATAAAATTTTAGCAAATAGCACCCAACAATATATGAAAATGGTAAGGTTTCATGAGCAAGTAGGATTTATCTCAGGAATGCAAGAGATTGGGTTAATGTTTCTAAATCAGTGTAATTTACTACACCAACAAAATAGAGAGTGTAATATCTCAGAAAGAGCATTTGACAAAATTCAGCATTTATTCCTGATAAAACTCTCAACAAACTAGGAATAGAAGTGAACTCTTTAAAATGATAGAAAACACCTATGACCTTCAGCGAACATCATGCTTAATGTTGAAAGACTTAATGTTTTCCCCCTAAAGTGAGTAATAAAACAAAGATATTTGTTCTGGCTACAGAATATTCTTTCAATATTATACCACTTGTTTTACCCAGTAAAATAAAGCAAAATAAAACAAAAACAAAAACAAACAAACAAAAAAAACCAAGAAGGCATTCTCTGAAAAAGGAGACATTAAACTGACTCTTGCTCTGTTTCTCCCCCGGCTCATCCTGTTTCTCTCTCTCACTCTGTCTCTCTTTCGCTCTCACTCTTGCTGTCACTCTGAAATAAGTAAGTAAATAAATAAATAAATAAATAAAATCTTTTAAAAAATCAAATGCACTTCAATAAATCAGCAACAGAAAATTGGAAATAATAACAATACCACTTATAAAAAGTATCAAACCTATGAAATTCCTTGGGATAAATCTTATAGAACATGTGAAAAACACTGAACAATGTAAAATGTTGCTAAGAGAAATGAAAAGTACCTATGTTAAATGGAGATGTGTGCTTTGTTCGTGGGTAGAAGACTCAATATTTCTAGCAGATCTGTTTCTCCCCAAGTTGCTCTCTAGTGTTAATACAATGCCAATCAATACATCAGAAGACATTTTTTAAATTGCAAACTGATCAGCAAAAATTAACTGGGAAATGGAAAGGAACTAGAGTACTAAAAATTACATTGAAAAAGAAGAACCAAACTTGTGGAGTAACACTACCTAATTTCAAGACTTATAAAACTGCAGTATTCAAGCCAGTGCGGTATTGGGGCAAAGTTAGACAAATTTACCAATGGAGCAGAATAGAGTTCAGAAATAGGTGCATGCATATTTGAGCAACTGATTTTCAAACAGTTGCAAAGGTAATCCCATGAAGAAGGCAAGTCTTTTCAAAAAAATGGTACTAGAACTTTCAGAAATTCATATACAAATAAGTGAATTTCAATCTGTAGCTCACACCATATGGAAAGAAAAAATCAGAACTTATAGACCTCCTGTGAGGTCTAAAACTATAAAACTCTTAAAGGAAACTGTAGGGGGGAAAACCAAGGCTTTTGGCAAAATTGTTGTTATTTTTTTTAACACCAAAAGCGCGATCCCATCAAAGAACAAATTAATATACTGGAGTTCATCAAGTTTGAAACATTTCTTCTCTTTCAAAGATACTGTTAGAGAGAGTAAAACAAAAACAAAAACTCAAAAACAAGCCAGAGTAGGTGAAAATATTTGTGAGTCATATATAAGTTAAAGGACTTTTATCAGAATATGTAAATAATTCTTAGAAATCAATAATGACAAAACAACCTATTTTAAAAATGAACAAGTGATTTGAATAGTCATTTCACCAAATAGGTCTATGGATGAGAAGCAAACTCAGGAAAAGATGCTCAACATCATTGGTTATTAAGAAAATATGAATTAAACCTACAATGAGATATCATTATACATCTATTAGAATGACTAAAATTAAAATAACTGATCTTACCAAGTTTTGGAGAGAGTGTGGAAGAACAAGAACTCTCATACAACAGAGAATGTAAAAGAATAAAACCACTTCAGAATATAGTTTGACAGTCTCTTAAAGCTGAAATATATATCTACCACTTTGGTCCTATGTATTTAACCAATACATATGAAAAACTTAAATCCATACAAATACTTATATATGAATACCCATGTCAGCTTTACCCATTATAACCCCAAAATAGAGATAAAAATTTGCCTGGAGACAATGGTTGGGGACAGGTAAAAAGAAAAAGACATTACAAAAGGTCAAGAGAAAATATTTTGACGTGATGAATACATTCATTATTTAGATTGTGATGATAGTAACATAGTTCTATAAATATGTCAAACTTATCAAAATATACACTTAAATATGTACAGTTTGTGTCAATTACAACTCAATGAAACTTCTTAAAAATGAAGGAATAAATGTTAGCGTGTGCAGTTGTGGGATCCAGATAGGGTAGGGTGTCACAACACAATTACTGCAGTGACCCTGAAATTTAATATCTCATAGACATCCAAATTTAATAGTATGTCTTAATAACAACATATATTGCAAATTGTGGAAAAACCACTGGATTTTAAAACAGGAACACATTCTAATGTTTTTATTTGGAGGAGGGCAAGAAATCTAATTTTACTGGATATAAGACTTAATTGGGTCATAGGTCTCAATAGCTTTACATCTTTTCAGTTCAGTCCCACTTGCCAAAAGATTTAGTAGTATTACTAACACAATGACTTAAATGTACTCATAAAGCTAATGTAGAGTGTATAGTGATGGGATATATTCATTTATTTCTGCAATTCACAATTTCATCTTTTATTTATGTAGGAAAATATTATTTGTGAGGATTAGCCCAAATGAAAAGTAATTCAGGGTCATTAAAAGAGTTGATTCATAACTTCATAAAATTTGAAAATCTCAGCCATTAATTATTATTGGTAATTTATGTACAAGTGAAGTCATTAAATTTTTTCCTTTGTCCAGATTGCTTTCTCAAACACCAAAACTGATACGATTTTTTTTCTAGCCTTTGAACACATACTAGAAATTATCTTCTCAAGGAAGCCATGTTTAGACCTGCTTTTCATGCCAATATTATATTTCATAACTGTTTATGTTCCACCTTTTTCTGTTTGTATAGTCTCCTGCGCAAACATTTTCTATAGCTCTGAGCCCCTTCATTTTAATTATCCATTGACTGGTCTGTCTTACCTATTATACTTTTATTTTATCTTTTTAAAAGATTTTATTTATTTATTTGACAGACAGAGATCACAAGTAGTCAGAGAGGCAGGCAGAGAGAGAGGAAGAAGCAGGCTCCCCGCCGAGCAGAGCCCAATGCGGGGCTCGATCCCAGGACCCGAGCCGAAGGCAGAGGCTTTAACCCACTGAGCCACCCAGGCGCCCCACCCATTATACTTTTAATACCCTAAGAGAATGTAATATGGTATCTTCACATCGTCCTAATCCAGGATCTACTGTGTGATGTTTACTAAAATGTTGAGTAAATTGATCAGTTTTGGGAGTATATCCCTGGTTTATAGCAAATCCTGACAAATCTTTTTTTTCCATATCCATCTTTTTCTAATGTCTGCCCTGTAAATCTAAGTTAGTAAGCTTACATAAAATGCTGGGTTTCTAAATGTTCCCAGCTGATCTATTCAAGTGATTTTAATCAATCTGTTGCAAAAATCATAATAGGAACTACAATTATGTCGTATACTATATGTTTGATAGTATCAAGATGAGATACCACAAATTGCTTGAATAAATCAAATGAAAGAGCCATATGGAGTGTGGATTCTGATAGTAATTCAATCACTAAATTAGAGCCACACATTCATTCTAACCAATGTGATAAGACACCAAATTTGGTACATTTTATTCTTGTGCTTATTATACAGCCTTGCCCAGACTGGGCTCAATAAATTCTAGCTGGATTAAATTCTGTACAAGATGGGCACATTGCATTGCCTGTTCATTTAATTCAAACAAATGCTTACTGGACACTTTTTATTTGAAAATAATTTCCCAGTGGAGAGCTGTATAATTGAAGTGACTGGCTTTGGAGTGGGGCTGCAGAGCTCTTTTGGGTTGCTCAGTCATCAGGCTATAAACATGCAGATTTAGGCACAGATCATTTGTCATCAACATTTTATTCCAAGTATTTCTTGAGTATTTACTTTGTGAAAATGCTGTTCTAGTGCCTGGAAATAAATGGCAAATGGAATCAAGCCCTGCTCCTTTCCTTGCGGAGTTTACAGATACCAATCAAATAATTATATAAACCAGGGGGGAGGGGAGCTCAGCTGTGACAAGTCCCTAAAACAAGAGGTAACCCTCCCAGAGGAGCCCATGATCGAGGCATTGAAACTATGCAGGGAAGTTAGGAAGGGCTTCTCTGAAAAAGTGATGATTCAACTGAGATAGGAATAACAAACGGAAATTAAGTAGGAAAAGAGGAAAGAGACTACTCCAGGCGAAAGGAACAGGAAGCACACAGGTGTGCCTGGAGGAAAAACTGGAGTAAGGATGACCAAAGCAGGGCAGCACATCTGCAGAAATAATAGAAGGAGCACCTGAAAAATAAATGAAGAATAAGGCTTTCTCTTTAGTGTAAAACAAGGCAGCGAGACATTTAGTGTTACTGAAGAATGGAGGATGGATTGGGTGGGATGAAGTGGATGCTCATAATAGTTGTGATGTCATTGTCATCGTCCAGAGGACAGATGATTGAATTTCTAGCCAGGCTGATGGTAGTAGAGGGGGAAAGAATGAAGAGATGAGAAATAAATGTAAGAACTCAAATGCACTGAATAGTGAACTGAATAAGGTGGGGGTCTACAAAATTTTGGATTTGTACAACCAGATAAGTGAAGCTTTATTCACTGAGATATGAAATGCTCAAAATGGCCAGTATTTTCTGAGTGATTTGAGGTGGAAGAGTATGGTGTATTCCTCCTGAGATCAATATGGAGTTTGAGATGTCCTTGTAGATGTAAAAGTTGATCCAACAACTGGATATGGAAGTCTAGAGTCAAAAGAGGGTTAGGAAGAGTTGGGAGTGTTCTTTATGTAAGTCATAAGACAGAGATATGGATGAGCTCACCTAAGAATAAAGAAAAGAAAGAGTGAGGGAAGGTGAAGATGGAAATAGAAAAGAGCTGATGGAAAATGAGCATCTGTGTGCACACACTGGGCAGACAGACCGGAGAGAGAGCACAGGTGAGAGGCTCTATAACACCTCAAACTGTGGTCAGGGTTCCAGTGATGTGATGTGATGTGAATGCATATTAAGGTTTGAGAATAGGGATTTTGTAACAATCTGCGCTATAGAGCAAGGAATTTGCTGTTTACCCATTCTACTCCCTACAAGATCATGAACAGTTTAAATGAAAGACTGACTTTAAACTTTGTATTCTTGGAGTTATGCACATTGCCTGGCATATATGAAATTCTTAATAATCATGTAATGAATGAACAAACCCAAAATGGAAGAGAATGGGAAGTACCAGCATCTTTTTCTAACCACTAATTTTTTTTTCTGTGCTCTGCTCACAAAACTCAAACATACTTTCATTCAACTTTGACCTTAGCTGTAGTTTAAATGCATAACTTTCCCATATCTCTTTGCCATTTATTCTTTTTCCTTCAAATATTCTATTGAAATACTGCTCTGTTCCGTACTACTCCCTGCTGAACAATGCATCTTTTCTATACTATTTACTTAAAACAAATAACTTCAAACCTATTATAGCAGGTGCATGCGCATTGAGGTCTGCATTTCATTTTTTAAAATTTGGCAGTCATACAGGAGCATATGAGCGATAATACTATGCACTGGTTTCCTAAGTAGAAATTGGGAAATATGGTATATTAAAATTAGGCTTTTAAAATATTTTCTTACCTTCCTTTGAAATTAGGATACACATTTGATATTGTGTAAATAATATTTGTACTTTGTAAAAATTTGAATAATACACAAAATCCTTTATAAATTTTCATTTCCCTACAGTTAATCGTTGTTAACAATTTGAATGTATATTTCTAGATTTTTAATGAATATATACAATTATATGGTGGGATGATACAAATGGAATATTTTTCTCTGTTACAAAATAACATAACAATATATAGTTAAATGTAGGTTATTTATTATGAATCTTTTTTTAAATATAGGAGACTGTTATCTCATTTTGATCTGATTACCTATTTCCCTTTTCTTTTCTCTGGTAACATGAAACTGTTTTCTACCTCTCTTACTCTTTTGATTTCTAAAATTTCAAAATTCTTGCCCTGTATTTGCCTGTATTTTTGGTTATCTGTTTTTCAGTGTATTTTTTTCTTATTTATTTACTTGCACTTAATAGCCTCCCTTAGAGTTTTTCAGGTATCTCTTATTCATTTTATATAATTTCCTTGAGATGAATAAATTCCTTATTTTAATAACTTAATACAATTTTTTGAATGCTCCTTGGGAAGGGTTCTATAGATTTCTTAATCTAAACAGCCTGACATTTTAATTTTGGTTTCTCCTTTGACCCAGTAATTATGGAGCAGTGTCTTTTTTTTCTTTAATTCCATGTTTTTTGTTCAATGTTATTATTATTAGATTTCCTGTGGTGTAGGGGCACCTGGGTGACTCAGTTAGTTGAGCATCTAACTCTTGATTCTGGCTCAGGTCATGATCTCAGGGTCGTGAGATTGAGCCCTGTGTCTGGCTCCACACTCTGCATGAGATTCTTTCTCCCTCTCCTTTTTCCCCTCCCCACTCATGTGCATACACAAGTGTGCCATAAATAAATAAGTAAATAATTATCTTAGAAAAAGATTACCAATGGTGTAGTCTAAGGTCATATTTTGAAAGGTGTTTACTTTTGAAATTTATCAATATTTAAATTATGGCCTAACATATGATAAATTTTTATATAATTGTTTTATGAACATTAGACAATTATATTCTTTCACTGTTTTAGAAGTAAAGTGTAAGATCTTTGGCAGATCAGATTATCACAATTGTTTGTCATTCAAATTCTACATATAATTTCTTTTCTCTAGAATCTATTGGTTGATTTTTTTTTTTAAAGAAGGGGTAATATCTTCAAATAAAACTCTGGAGCTTTAAATTTGTCCATGTATTTTTGGCAACTTTCATTCCTTGTACATTCCTAGTGCATTTACTAAGTGCATAAAGGCTTGTGATTATCACATAATACCATGTTTGTATCTACTTAATATTCTGACCTAAAATTCTACATTGTTAATAAGAATTGTGTTTCACTATCTGTCTATTCTTTTGTTTTCATTTTCTAAGTTTAGTCATTTGGGACCACACTTTTATTTTCTTCAATCTGTCTTGTCTTTTTTTTTTTTTTTTTCCCAGGCATGGGTCCCTCAAGCCCCTTAAAAATGGCATGTACCTCTTGTAATTTTACTCTAAACAAGTGAGTAGTTTTGGTGGGCCAGATTTGAGTGGTGTTATTGAGGAAGAAATATCCAATGGTTAGATTAATAATCAAGTCATGTAATGACATCAGTTGGGTTTACCTTGAATTATGGGAACTATGGTATGGATAATTGTCAATGGATCCCCTAACAACTGGCAGGCTGTTATCTTCCCACTCCCAATAAAGACACTTTGTGACTTTTAGCATATGAAAGAATTAGTCCAGGATTAGTGAACAGTGGTGCGTGATGGATTGGGCGGGTTAATGCTAAGTGAGTCCTCTCCTTGAACAACCACCAGGCAGTTGAATGGTCTTGGTGTTCATGAGCTTCTTCAGCTGGAGGAACTGAACAGTGGTGAAGCGGAGGGCTGGCCACAGCTTTCTATCTTACTTTTCTGTGTTCATCAGTAGTGTGGGCTGTGCTGCATCCCTAGATCTCTTCTTCTGGATTGAAACATTTATTCTTTTAGGTCTGGGAGTATTGGAGGGCGACAACTGCTTACTGAATTCAGAGAATTGTTCTGGACTGAAGGGAGCTGCTTTTTCTGGGGGTAGCTACCACTGAAAGTAGGATTATAACTAACTATTCTCTCTTCAGTTTAGGACAGTGCTTTGGAGCTATCCAATCTCCAGAGCTTTCTGTGGGATTGGCTGAGTTAGATTTTTCCCTCTGCCCAATCTTGCCTTCTGTATTCCTTGTAAATGTTGTGCCTCAGAGATTGCCACAGTAAAATTCTTACATGCAAATCTCTGTCTCAGAGTCTGTTTTTCAGGGATCTAGCTAACAACACTATCTTCACAGAAATATGAAGCTAGAAGTGTCTAAGCAGGGCATATTTCCGATTTCTAGTGATGAGAAAGTTTTCCTCCCATAGGTGAGCCTTCTCTATGGAGGAGTAAGAAATGAACAACAAAGTTGTATGTCAAGACACCATCTTGGTTGCTTGTCTTATATCTGTGTCTACTTTAATAGGTTAATGTGTTTTGTGGTACAATCTTGCAACATCAGACAAAGTCTGGGTAAAAAGATTTGATTAGATGACTACACAATTACAATGGTGACGGAATCGCAAAATGCAAAAAGGGGGAAGGAAGAGGTGTCAATTAAACCAAACCTTTCCATTTAAAGATATTTATGACTTATTCCATTTCTTCAATGCTGGACTTAAAAAATAAACTTATTTATTCCTATAAATTGTGCATAGTGTTTAAAGAACAGTTTTACTTACTCTTGTAGTCTATATAGAATCCATGTGCTATTTATTATTTTAGGGACTATATTGGACTACTTGAACAAAGCTCTTTTTCCTTGGGATAAGAAGAATTGATAGGTGGAAATTTTGACTTTAGAATGCACTGGGAAGAAATGAATAAATTTGATGGAAAGTTTGGAACTGCAACGAGTGATCCCTGCTAGAGAGGAAATAATGGTATCTTAAAATAGTGGGCTTCAAGGAAGGATACGAAGGATGAACTGCCTGAAAGTATTTTCCGTGCATTTCCTCAAATTTTAACCATTAGCATTTAATTTCCTTAAACTTAACTTGAGTTTCAAAAAAACACTATTTGAAAATTTGAAAATGAATTTAAAAATTATTGGATAGCTCCTACTTTTTAGAATTGTTACTAAGTTGCCAGTCTACTTCCATTTAGTTATATGTATTCATTCATTCATTCATTCATTCGTTCATTCAATACATATTTACTGAGAATCCAGTATATGCCTAATACTGTGGTAAGCCTTCCTGGTTAATATGCTTCTTCCCCAGAAGCATTAACAGTGATTTAAATTAAATAAATCTGGGAGCTTGGCTTTAGTGAAGGAATATAAGGAGAAAGTGTTTTCAAAGCAGTGTCATAGTGTGAGACATCCCTGGAATTATGGATTGCACATTATAGTGAGTGATGCTGAGCAGCCACTAGGTAGCCAAAGACTCTGGAGGCTGGTAACTGAAGTTAGGAAAGGGTTGTTCTTGCTCACATGTAGGAGAAAGGGCTATGAGGGGTGATGGAGTTCAAAGAAGACAAAATTATTAATCACGGGGTTTTTGTAGTTAGAAGGGGATTCAGAGATATTTATTTTATACGTAATCAAACTAAGATACAGATAAATGAAGATGCTTGGAAAAAAACTAAATATTGCCATTTAGTTCAGAAATGGAATAAAATGCAGAAATCAGACTTTCAGTCCAAGAATTTTCCCCATTAACTTGTTCCTCCTGCTAGTTCATGATGTCGCCTAGAGAAAGCCCTGAGGAGACCTATATTTTACTAGAACAGGGCTAATCCCCTATTGCCAGTGACATTTTATATGGATTTTCTTTTTTTCATGTCTGCAATGGAAGAGAACAGACTGTTCTCACAGTACACGGCAGGAATTATTCAAGCCCTCTTGTCCTGCATATCTCATCTCTGATGAATTTCTCTTTGTGGGACACCAGCCCAAGCGCAAACATCATTTGTGGCATGGTACCTCTATTATGTTTAAACATACTGTTTAAACAATTATCTTTGTGCCAACCTTGCACATAAAATCCAATTGATCTGGCATTTACTTAAATGACTAGTGATTATGTTGCTATTTTTATTCAGGTGCTATGTCAAATATACCAAAACGAATTTTCCATATCTTCAAATTGGAAAATATGTTCATATTTTACCAATAAAGTACAGAGAAACCAATAAATGCTCAAACTGGATAACACTGTGTACTTTTTAAATTAACCTCTGGGAAACTTTTTCTGCAATATTTGTTTTATCTGTACATAAAAGTAGAATACTAATTCCTTTTTTTTGGGTGCATGATAGATCATAAATTGTATAGATATATATGTGATGACCTTGATCTGATTTTTTGTTTGTTTTTTGTTAGGATGGGTACTATTACACTTTAGGCAGTATGTCTTTTCTTAATCTCATGGTATAATATGTGGAAGAATAAAAATATATAAATTATTGTCTATATAAGAAACCCTCATCCCTTGAGGGGAAGAGAGGCTGGGGAAAATAAATCAGAAGCTGATAGGCATAATAGTTCATACACCACTTAGGGAATTCAAAGACGTATTTGATGTTGAAGGAAGCAATGGAACAAACCATCTTTTACTCCTGCCCTTTTTCTTGTCCTTCTTTCTGTCCTATAGTTGCAGAATGCCTGTTACCTGGTCTTGAGAATTTACAGACTAACTGGGAGAGAAACATACAGTAAACAAAGTAAAAGATGACATAATAAATGCTCTACAAGAAGGGATAAGAAAAGCATTCATAAATCCAAATAAATTATGAAATACATTGACTTACTCCCTTATGACTGGCCAGGGAACAGTTTCTGCCTTACTTTCAGACCCACTGAGGGCCAGCTGCCGTGTTCTGCATGAGACAATCTTGTACTACCCAACCACTTATACTTGTGAGGTTCTTTCCTCTATGCTCATGCTTCTCTTGTGATAACATCTGTAATATACATTCCGTCCCTGAAGTCACCCTGTGGTTTCCTTGTTTCAGTGTGGAAGCCAACGTATTTTTCAAAACATTTCAGGGAAGTTCCCTGTTCCTACAGCGAACAGCCTGTCGGTAGGGAGTCCATTTGAATCTATGCTGGTTCTTAGGATTGAGAGAAATTGACCAACTGATAAAAATATCGAGGAAAGGAAAATGATGGAGCAGGAAAGGTCAGCAGATTGTTTAAGCTCATTAGCAGACAAAAAGTACCCACAGATTAAAAGGCATAAGGCATAATTCAGGGCACTTCAGGCCCCATTGAAACATTGATTCGGACTGTGCTGCCAGAACTTAGAATTAAAATGGTGAGCACGTAAAAGGATACCCTCAGATATGCAATAATGCAGTCTCTTCTCTAGTAAAATCTAAAATTAGCTTTACAATTTCCACTTGAATTTGTCTATCTGTGTATGTATGTGCACCCTTTCCTTGTGATAGGAAGATAATATTCCTCATTCACTTCTGAGTGGTTGTAATTCTACTTTCGACAGCTACAGAGTTCTGTGTTCATAGCACTAAACCAACTATAGGGTGTGTAAATCTTATTATGAATTTCTATTCATATTCTAATAATCTTATTATTAATTTCAATTATTAATTGATATAGTACACAACAACCACTATGGACTGATGCTGTATAAGTAGGCTTCTTTGGATATTTCTTCCACAGCTCAGAAGTGGTTCAGTATTTGTGGTCCCTGATCAATCACATAGTATATTATATTAAGACTTGACTGTTTCACACTGGTGTCTCAGTAATGTTCAAATTCATAAGACGGAGATGGATTAATTTTCCTCACACTTCTGGAACTACTACCTAGCCCAGAAATGGGACTATTGGAGCTGTTCAAGAAAAAAAAAATGAAGCTGCTCAAAATGTCAAATGAAGATTACATTCTTTAGTTGCTTGTGGAGTTAAACAGAGAGTCTTACTTTGTGGAAATTCCAGCATGCTTAAATCTAATTGCCAACATTTTTCTTAGAATCATTGCATCTTAGAAGTGCTCCTTTGGTACAATTGCCAATGCCATCAAAGAAAACTGGGGGAAGCAACTTGTGTTTGATGGTATCTTAATCCCTGGCTAAAACTAAAATGATGAAGCCAAGCCAATCATGGGATTTTATTGTAATGGCAACTGATCCATGTGTCATAGTAGTTAAAAAGCCTATATTGTAGTACCGTTTACAGAAAAAAATCCTGTGTCCTCTTTCCAAAAGCTCTGGTAAAAATTGTTATTTATGGATATGTAAATTGATATCCTAAAAAGTTTTTACGGAAAAATTTTTACCAAATGTACACATAAGTATCACATATTATACATAAAATATTACATGTGAAATACATGTAACACAGGTATTTATAATCTTCATCTTTATAATCTGAACAATCTCTTTGCTTCTGGATTGTTATGTGACTGATCTGATAGCAAAGTAAAAGTAAAGGTTACTGAAATGGCAACATGAGCTCCGTAATGAAAAGCAGTTAGAAAACTTTTGATTGGTTGCTTAGCTCTGTAGTAATAAGTTAAAACTGGCATTTCCTTCAGGGTGTGATACAAGACCAAGAAAAGCTAATTACCTGCCTCCTGTATTTTGCCTCTATTCTCCCTTTTTAAAAACCAGGTAGTGGCTCTTCTTTCTTAAAGACTATTTTCAAATACAAGTAGATGGTGAAGAGAATGATACACTAAGCAGTAGGATTAAAAAGTGACCAGTCATACAGAATCTTTTTTTTTCCCTCCCCAGATCCACTGACTACTTCTTGCACATCATATATTTTAGTACCCAGTTTAAAAATGATAGTAGATAAACATTTGAAACCCATGTCTGGTAGCTTTTAGCAGATCATGAACCTTTGAAATAAAATGCAAGAACAGTTTGTTCTGAATGGACTCAGGCTTTGCTCTAGAAAACAGATGCATAATAATGAATTGAAGTATCCAGTGACACAGATTTTTGTTTGATTGTCTTCACTTGATTTCATTTAACTTTTCCAGTAACACTTCTATGTGATTAGAATCATTTCCCTTACTTCCTCATCTATACTTTTTTTTTTTTAAAGAATATTTATTTATTTGTTTATTGGACAGAGAGACAGAGATCAGGAGAAGGCAGAGCAGCAGGCAGAGAGAGGGGGAAGCAGGCTCCCTGCTGAGCAGAGAGCCTGATATGGGGCTCGATCCCAGGACCCTGAGATCATGACCTGAGCCGAAGGCAGAGGCTTAACCCACTGAGCCACCCAGGTGCCCCTCCTCATCTATACTTAAAGGGAAATGATAGTAATCACAATAAAGTGTAATTAGAAAAATGACACTGCTTTTCGCTGCTGTGAGCAGATACTGAACAGAAGAACCCAAAAACCCATATACAGATATCAGATTTTTTTAAATAGACATCTGCATTTGCTACTGTTAAATCATTTATTCTACTCTTCTCTATTTTTAAAATAAACATATTACTAAGAGAAGATTATGTCACATACATTGAAAGCAACATTAGATTTGCCCATTAATTTGGGGGTTACTCCATGCCACTTTGAAAACTTACAGATATCTTTGGAAAATTTGCAGCCTGTTAATTTTGAGTTTTTCTGTCTCACTCCCACAGAACCAAAATTAATATGCTGGTCAAGAAACAAAGAAAACAATATTGTCACCAGTTACAAAGGAATCGTGAATATGTAGTCTAAACTCAATCGTACCTCCATTGGGTCACTACAGAGACTGATTTCCCAATGAAATATCATGTCCATCTGCATCTAGGTGAATAACTTATATTTGTTAGCCCTCTGAAGCACTTATAACCTTGTGCTTTCATATTTTGGTTGTATTGTTGAGGAAAAAAAGGCGTTGCAACCTACTGGTTAATGTATATAGTTGACAGTAGTGTTTAGTATAAATGTTTAGTATGTTCGCATACCATAATGAAGAAGAAAGTTATTTGTTGCATATATAAAGTAGAGGTTTATAATATCCTTTTAATTGTTCTCAAACGTGTTAGAACATTTTCAAATTAATGGAATGATTAAAGAAATTTCATGGTGAACCGGTATATGTAACACTTAGATTCTGAAATTAACATTTTGCTATCATTGGTTTATCACTTAAGGAATCTCTAATCCTCCATCAAACAACCTCGGAGTTTTCATGCATTTCAAAATAAGTTGCAGCTATTGGCATGCTTCCTCCTAAATATTTCAGCATATACATCATAAAGTTCAATATTGCTTAGGTTTTGTACTTTTGAGATAAAATTTGCATACAATAAAATGCACAAAGCTCAAGTGTAAATTTTCTGATTTTATACAAATGCATACAATTTGTGTAACTCAAATCCCTATCAAAATGTAGATCTAATCACCTAGATTGTTCTCTCATGCCCCTGCCTAGAGAGTTCCTACCTCCTCAGGCAGCCGCCTGTCTGTCTGTCTGTCTTTCTTTCTTTCTTTCTTTCTTTCTTTCTTTCTTCTTTTTTTCCAGTATGGATTAGTTTTTCCTGCTCTACAACGTCATACAAATGCCATCATCATGCAAAATATTCTTTATTCAGCATATTTTTGAGTTTATTCATGTTACCTCATATATCAGTATTATATTCCTTTTTATTGCTAAGTACCATTATATGAACATGCCACTAGTTTTTTATCCCTTCACCAGCAACATTTTATTTTTGGGGGAGGTGTTATGTTTAAAACTACTATTAACCGTCTCATACAAGTAATTTTTTATAGATATATATTTTTATTTCTCTTGGGTAAAAACCTAGGAGTGAAATTTCTTGGTCTTTTTCAATTTTTACTTATTGATTAAATGAAATAAATGATTAATTTCTTTTATTTATAAAAATATAAGTAAAAAGAAAGAACACATAGACTTCAAATAAAACAGCCCAAAAGACCCCTACTGTTTCTATCCATCATGGTATAAAATGAAATTTTTTTTTTAATGAAATTTTTTAAGCCACCTGGGCGACTCAGTTGGTTAAGTCACTGCCTTCAGCTCAGGTCTTGATCCCAGAGTCACGCGATCGAGTCCTGCATCAGGCTCCCAGCTCCACCGGGAGTCTGTTTCTTCTGACCTTCTCCCTCCTCATGTTCTCTCTCACTCTCTCTCTCTCAAATAAATAACATCTTTAAAAAAATGATATTACTCTTTCATGAGTAATATGCTAAAATATTCCCGAATATTTTTATAGAGATTTTATGTATTTGAGAGAGGAAAGAAGGGAAAGAGAGAGAGAAAGCGAGAGAGAGTACACACAAGCCAGGGGAGAGGCAGAGAGAGAAACAGACTTCCTGGTGAGCAGGGAGCCCAATGCAGGGTTGGATCCCAGGACCTTGGGATCATGACCTGAGCTGAAGGCAGACACTTAACCGACTCAGCCACCCAGGTGCACCTATACCTGAATATTTGATAAACTGAAGTCACTTTTATGACTTTTACATGTGTTATTGTTTATTTCCTTAAAAGACTGTATGATTCAGTCAGCACTCTAATATTCTGGTAAGTCTATGATCCAGCAATTGCACTAAGTATTTACCCAAAGGTTACAAAAACACAGATTCGAAGTGGTACATTCCCCCTGACATTGGTAGCAGCATTATCAACAATAGCCAAAGTATGAAGAGAGGCCAAATGTCCATTGGCTGATGAATGGTAAAGAAGATGTGGTATAAATATACAATGTAATAGTACTTGGCCATCAAAAGAATGAAATCCTGCCATTTTGCAATGAAATGGATGGAGCTAGACTGTATTTTGCTAAGTGAAATAAGTTTGTCAGAAAAAGACAAATACCATATGATCTCAGTCACATGAGGAATTTAAGAAAGAAAGTAGATGAATATATTCATCATATATAGGAAATGGGAAAAAAAGAGAGGGAAGAAAACCATAAGAGATTCTTTTTTTTTTTTTTTAAGATTTTATTTATTTATTTGACAAATAGAGACCACAAGTAGGCAGAGAGGCAGGCAGAGAGAGAGAGAGAGGAGGAAGCAGGCTCCCTGCCAAGCAGAGAGCCCGATGCAGGGCTTGATCCCAGGACTCTGGGATCATGACCTGAGCTAAAGGCAGAGGCTTTAACCCACTGAGCCACCCAGGCACCCCACCATAAGAGATTCTTAATGATAGGGAACAAACTGAGGGTTGATGAGGGAGGTGGGAGGGGGATGGGCTAGATGGGGGATGGGGGATGGGTATTAAAGAGGGCACTTGTTGGAATGAGCCCCCGGTGTTGTATGTAAGTGATGAACTACCGAATTCTACTCCAGAAACCAATATTCCACTATATGTTAACTAAGTAAAATTAAAAAAATATACATATTTAAAAGTTAAAAATAAATGTAGTTTCTTTCATCTAAAAATATGTTTATTTTAGACTCTCAGATTCTCACATAAGTTTTTTGTTTTTTTTTTTTTTTGGTAAATGTTGTTGATCTCTCTTTCTAAATGAATGAATGTGCATTACATAAGATATCTTAAGCTTTCAGGGCTTCAGTATCTACATTTACAGGTTTTGTTTTATCTGTATTTCCAAGTATAGCATCCAACACAAAAAGATAACTTGAATTCACAATACATAAATATATCTGCAATATACTAAATTGAATTTGCAATATATAGAGTTACCATTAAAAATAAGGGACTAGGGGTGCGTGGGTGGCTCAGTGGGTTAAAGCCTCTGCTTTCGGCTCAGGTCATGATCCCAGAGTCCTGGGATCGAGCCCCGCATCGGGCTCTCTGCTCAACAGGCAGCCTGCTTCTCCCTCTCTCTCTGCCTGCTTCTCTGCCTACTTGTGACCTCTGTCTGTCAAATAAATAAATAAATAAAATCTTTAAAAAAAATAATAAGGTACTAAGGGACTAAAATAATTATTCTGAACACTATGAATTCTAAAACAGATTTAAAAAATCTATCTGGATACCATATATAAGAAAGTTTAGCAGTTTACCTCAAGTCAAACATGGCAAGTAAGGTAGTCTTACCTCATTTCAAATTATGTGACTGATTTGTAAAAGGTTTGAGAACTAGACGTGTACATTAAATATAAAATATACTTCAGTGTCAAAATAAATCTGATTTTAAAAATCAACAATAATATCAAGTGATTAGAGATAGAAAGCTTAATACATTTTACCACAGCATCCATGAAAAATACATTCAAGTAATGTAAACACAAATTTTCCATATATATACTGCAGTATTCCAAATATATTTACTTTACCTAAAGGTTTGTATTAACCATTACATTTAAAAAGAAGATGAAAATTTATATTTGCCAAATAAATTTGGATGCAAATGTTAATACATATTCATTCTACTAAACAATATCACCATCTGTTTCTATATTTACATGGTTATTTGCATAAGAAAGATAAAACAAAATTATACATATTTACAGAATTTATTTAATGATAATAATTGTAATCAAGCCCAATTTTATATGGAGATAGCTTTTTTTGGAAACTAAGAAGTAATTTTCCCCAAGTCCTTCAAATTAATTTAACCATAAAATATCATAAAAAATTAGCATAGTCTGCATTACATTATACACATAAAATTCTGGTGTGTGTTTTTTTCCCCCATGATAAGGAGATATAGATCTTTGTGTGTGGGAAAATTTGTGTGTGTGTGTGTGTTTGTGTGTGTGTGTGTGTGTGTGAGCATATGCACACAGAACCAATTTTTCTTTTTTTTGCTTGTGGAGAAGCTACTCTCAATTAAAAAAGACCGCCAATTCACCAAAACTGATAAATAATACAATTCATTACCTTCCCTAAAAAGTGAAAGAATAGTAAAAATATATATGTATTCTCTTAACAGTTTAATGACATCAAACAAAACAAAACTAGGCATTGTGCTCTGAACATAGATTCTAGAATATTTTACAGCAAAAATATGAAAATCAATGAAATGTGAATTTAGTTGTATGATGGCTTTTACATTATCCAATTGCCTATAACTTCATCATCAAAAGTAATTTTACACTAGAAGGTTGCATTATGTTATCAAAGTTTTTCTATATCTCTTTAAGACATTATATGTATGAAATATAAAAATTGCCATATTTATTCTGTTTGAGGACTGAGCTAGAGTTCTGCAATGTTGATTTCAATTTTAGCTGTAGCCACGTACATATCTTATCTCCAGGAAGATTTTGATCATTAAGTTAAGATGTGCTGAACACTTCTTATGAGGTCTTTCCTCTAAATTGTATTGCTTAGAAATACAATCTACTTAAAAAATTTCTGTCTTTAATCTCCTCGTTAATAGTAAATATTTTGGAAATTTGGAGTTAAAGCAAATCAGTATTTTTTTCCTTTTTTTGTGCTTGTTTAGAATATCATTTTAATGAAGCCAAAGTCAGAGAGACTATTTCCTATGGGCCTCTACAATTCCCATCATCCTTGTCAGAGTTCCCTTAGCCAAGTATCACTACAAAATCACTCTACTAGGGATCCTAGAGGATAAAGATGAAAAAAAAATTAAAGAAAATTCATCAACACTATTAAACAAAGGTCAACTTTTTTATACTCACCTCTCTGATGATGGATCCAGGGCTTAACTCTAGAATAAAAATTCACTAACTCAGCCTCACCTACATAGAATTGAAAGCGCTAAGAGATTCAAATATAGACATAACTTCAAAGTGTTTTTAAAATGAACAAAGGTAGAATGATGTGGTCTTCCTATGAGCCAAACTATGCTTATAATTCCTATGATCTTGGTGAAATGATAGAAAATAATAATAATTCAGATTATGCTTAGCAATAATTCATATTTAAGAAAAATATATTCAAGTATGGCTATTTATGTAGTTTTGAGAATAATTATCTCAGAATTCTATCTTGTATTTACATAACATATTAATACTCAGAACAATATTTTACTCAAGACGTAGAGTGAATATGAGGTAAAAAAATAAAAGTAATACAAAAATTTTAGTTGAAAAACATCATACCACATAAATTTATGCATTAGGACATGAAGGTCCATCGGTTTAAGAATGCTCATAGACAAGCAACAATTGCTTGTTCACAATAGAAGTAGCTATCTTTTTAGAGCTAACATGAAAATGTTCATCGTAAAAGGAAAGGTGAATTTTCTTCATTTACTGTACATGTTCAATTTATGCATTTGACAACGTGCAGATGACCTAATTGAAAAGTTTATATACAGGTATACAGAAATTGAAGTCTCATGTTCTTGAAATAACCAGGGAATTTGGAGATGTTGCTGTTTTGTAGAGAATGTGACTACAACTTTAATCATTTAACCATTCCAATTTGCCTCTTGTCATTGAATCAGAGCATTTGTGCTAGTGATAAATTATAATTTTTTATGTGGTACCAGCCTAGCAATATTTAAACTTCTATGAATTCACTGTTATCAGGTAAAACTTGACATGTTTTACCCACATTTAAGAATGATTTTGATGGGCGCCTGGGTTGCTCAGTGGGTTAAAGCCTCTGCCTTAATCTTAGGTCATGATCCCAGGGTCCTGGGAAGGTCATGATCCCAGGGTCCTGGGATTGAGTCCTGCATTGGGCTCTCTGCTCAGTGGGGAGCCTGCTTCCTTCTCTCTCTCTGCCTGCCTCTCTGCCTACTTGTGATCTCCATCTGTCAAATGAATAAATAAAATATTTTTAAAAAAAGAATTATTTTTATGTATTCTCTAATATCTAATTATCTAATATCCAATATTTAATATTTTATATATAAATATATTTTAATTTAATATATTAATTTAATTAAATAATTTAATAAATTTATTAAATTATTATACTAAATAAATTAAATTTATTATTAAATTATTAAATTTAAAATATATTTTAATTAATAAATATTTATTTAAATATATTAAAATATATTTAATATATTATCTACTATCTCAAGATATCATTCCTTAGTACTATTTAAGAGTAATTTATTATGGTCAGCATTTAAAAAAAAATGCCCCATTTCTTTCTCTCTTTCCAAAGACAATGAATTTAACATACATTGTGGATATTTATATTCACTCCCTGGAAATCTTAAGTTTATGTGAAATGAAGAGTACAAGACAATGTTTTTTAAAAATGTTCCTAATATAATGCTAAATTTTTATAGCTTATTTCTTAAACTAATTTTGCCTGGGTTTTTTACATATAATTGGTAATTATGTTTTAATTTAGCATAACAGGTAAGATTGAGGTATAACTATTAAACTGTTTAACTCTACTTCTGTGATAGATGTTACTCTTTAAGATTATGTTAGGACCATTTTTTAAATACTGTCCTTTCTAATATAACAACACCTGGGGTGTCGGGGGTGGGTAATGTTGGTCTTTTTCTGATTTTTTTCCACAAAACTGATGTTAAGAGAAATAATGTTCATTTACATATGCACTATAATTTCTTACTCTCCAATTTTGACATTTTTGTTTACACTTGAATGTTTTAATTTCAGCCCAGAATATTCATTAACTTTTGCTCTTTCCAAGTCTTAAATTTAAGACTTTTTTTATTATCCTATTATCAACTATTTAACCTTTCTTTTACATATTTTATTAGAAGGCTTCTAGTCCAATTTCCTTTTGGATAATGTCATTAGTAATACAGATTAAAAGTTTAATAGTTTCCAATTGTATATCTTCATGTATTTCAACTCTAATTTATTGCTTATGTTTTGTTTTTGCTCATCACATCCACATTGCTCAAATAATATTCCTCCTACATGAGTGCTTGTCTCTCTAGAAATTCTTACAGAAATATAACTTCATTGCTAACAGCCTAACTTTAATGTAATGATGTTTCTGGGGGCACCAAGGTGGTATAGTCGTTTGGGTGCCAAACTCTTGATTTTGACTCTGGTCATGATCTCAGGGTTGTGAGATGAAGCTCTATGATGGGCTCCGCACTCAGCATGGAGTCTACCTGAGACTCTCTCCATCTCCCTCTGCCCCTCTCCCCTATGCTCTTTCTCTCTCTCTCTCTCAAATAAGGAAATCTTTTAAAAAATAAATAAATAGTAAAAATATTTCTATTATCAAGTTGAAAACACAGATCCACTTAGACATATCCACTGTTGTTTCCATTAAAGATGACTGCTAATAGAAGTATTATGGTAATAGTGACTGTTACAAATTAAATATATTTAACTCTTAGCCTTCCTGGTCCTTCTGAAGAGTGGAGATAAGGAGAGGAAAGTGGAGAGAGGAGAGAGGAGAAAAGAGAAGAGGAAAGGAGAGGTGAGGAGTGAAAAAAGAGAGGAAGTAAGGAAGTCATGTATATACTTGGTGATACAGAAATTTTTCTTTCTTTTTTTTTTTTAAAGAATTTATTTTTATTTATTTGACAGACAGAGATCACAAGTAGGCAGAGAGGCAGGCAGAGAGAGAGGAGGAAGCAGGCTCCCTGCTGAGCAGAGAGCCTGATGCGGGGCTTAATCCCAGGACCCTTGGGATCATGACCAGAGCTGGAGGCAGAGGTTTTAAACCACTGAGCCACCCAGGTGCCCCAATACAGAACTTTTTTATTTGGTGTGCTTCAACTTGTCATTTCCCATAAAGATCTTCTGCTCCATTTTTCATCTTCTCTGAAGACTTCTGGGAGTGGCCATTCATTTACTGAATGTTCCAGAAGATGAAATTCCACTTGCAAAAGAGAATAGACTACTCCTGAGGAGAGTGTAATTTCAATGTTTCAGGAGTAGTTTGGAGTCACTTGGTTTATTGAAATCTATTTTGAAAGCCTCTCATAGGGAGCCAGGTATAGTATTTGAGAAAGACAAAATCTAAGAAATAGCCTGTATTCATTTACTGTTACACTGAAACATAAAATAGTTTACTTTTATTTACATTAAAAACAATTGTTTTAAACACAAATTACTTTAACTTGCCATCTTTTGCCAAATTTTTTATACTTTCTTTGGCTGAAATGTTTTTGTTCTAGAATTATTACATTGACTATAATCCTTTATTACTTCATTTCTCATCTGCCTTGGTTTTATTGACCATAGTTATAGAGCAAAACAAAACTTTGTAATCAAATTTTGAGTAGCACACATTGTTAAAACATTCAGCAGAGATAATCCAAAAAGATAATTTGTTTTCCTTTGTTTAGACCGAAATGAAATGAAGAATGTTAGCAAAATGACCTCCAGAGTTCCCAAAATATAAAATGCCCCAATGCCCCAATAAAATATCCTGCCTTCAGTGCTCAATTCATGCTAAGATTTAATGATCTCCAAAGTATTGATTTTATCTTCAGTTTCCTGAAATAATAACTCCTTATGATAATAAATCTTCATACTCTAGACAAATCAGTCATGTGTAGTAAAATCAATCTTCTTTTTACACAGTAACTTTTTGGTCTATATATTGAAGGCTTTTCTTTTTAAAGGAATAGGTGCCCATTTCAACCCTAATCCTCTGTTTGTATTTATTTAACTTACATATAATAATCCAAGGTCAAAAGTAAAGCAGTATTTCTAGTCATTACTTTTCTCAGTAGTATCTGATCAATATCTTCTTCCTTATAAGATATAAGACATCTCATTGCTATAATCTTCATCTAAAGTATTTATTTATTAATACATGGACTACATCCCTCTCAGGGTTTAAAAAAGTACATAAAAACAGAGTTTCGGGGGCGCCTGGGTGGCTCAGTGGTTTGGGCCACTGCCTTCGGCTCAGGTCATGATCTCAGGGTCCTGGGATCTAGTCCCGCATCGGGCTCTCTGCTCGGCAGGGAGCCTGCTTCCCTCTCACTCTCTCTGCTTGCCTCTCTGCCTACTTGTGATCTCTCTCTGTCAAATAAATAAATAAAATCTTTAAAAAAACCAAACAAACAGAGTTTCGACCCTAAAATATTAGTACATATACTAATTTTAAAACTGCCTTTTCAGGTTGATTCTTGGGTTTCTGGTTGCAAGCTAAAGAGATCAAATTCTGGGCCAATGCAGAGCTCATAAGAAGTAGGCTGAACGAATATTGGTTGTGGTGATTTGTATCCTAGTGTGGAAAATCTTTGTGGGTATTTAAGTACCTGAGATCACCCAGGGAAAATGAGGGAGAAAAGAGAACAAGAGAGACATTTGAGGCCAAAAATTAAGAAATCCCAGCTTTACAGGGTAGGTTGGAGAAAGGAAGACTAAAACCTGAGTCAGAGAATGAATCTGCAAGAATAGAGACATGAAAACAAAAAAGTCAGTAGTGCACCTTGACAAGGAGGAAGGAATTCAGTAGGAAAAAGGGTTAACTATGCGAATTGTTGGAGATGATGATGGGAACATTAGAACTGAATGCATTCACAGAGTCTGCAAAACAGGAAGTTGTGAGTGACCTTGGTAGAAGCAGTTACATTACAAAGAAATGAAAACCACATGGAGAGGGTTAAGGAATCAAAATGATGAGAAAAGTCAAGACTACCAGTATAGGTTCTGCTTTTAAAAAGCTTGATTATGAAGAGGAGTCATGATAGCTAGAGTTAGGGGATAGCTCTTTTGATGATGATGATGATGATGATGATGATGATGATGATGATGGTGATGGTGGTGGTGAGGATGGTGTTGATAGATGAACTTGAAGACAATCTTTCCAAAATATTTTTCCATTTAAACAGAGTTAGTACTCTCTCTATTTCTTTCTTCGTCCTATCAGTGAAGTTTAGTACTTAAGTAATCTCTCTAAATTTCTCAGAGCCAGTATATTAGGAGGGAAAAAGAAATAATTTTCTTCATATTATCATGACTCATTTATCAAGATAGAAACTTTTGCACTTTCTATCTCAGCCAGCTAGGAAATATCAAATATGGTATTTTTTTCACACATCTTATTCATTCAGTAATTTAAATCTTGATAAGTCCTAGGATTATTCTTACAGAGGGAATAAGTCTACCCATTCAGTGTACAGAAAAGAGAACACTGTCGATGCTATCCCTTTATAAACCTGCAGCCTTCTGTGGCCTATGGAAGCTCCTTCCCCTGTCCCCTTCTCCATGACAGAGCAATCTCAGAAGCCTTGTTTTTGTTTCAAACAAATGCAGAAGTGCCTTTTAGAAAGTCTTTGCTATCATTAGATACAGCTTTGGTGGCAAGAAGTAGAAAAAAAATAATTGGAACAATTTACATCACCAGATTTTAAAATGCATTCTGATAAATTTTATAAAGAAGTTTTCATTCCTATGCAACTGCATACAAGGCAAATCAGTGACTTATTAAAACATTAATGCTTTGCTTACAGTCAAAGTTACACTGAATGTGAGCCTTAATGTCTTATACATTAAAATTATAGCATCCTTATGAGGTAGGAACATATTTAATGCTTTTCTTCCAAGTGTCATCTAGAATGGATTAAAGGCAGTGAATAAAATACTTAATGATATTTGCTCTTGCTCACCTTGCAAAACTGATTATTTGCTTTGAAGGGGCACTATGCCTTTACTAACGGAAGCATAGCGATTTATGTACAGTCTAGTTACAGAACAATGTGGACTGTCATGCTGTTCTCCCTACCACCCCCCACCACAGTTCTTTTCCATAGAAAAATATTTTTTTAAAGATTTTCATTTATTTATTTGACAGAGATCACAAGTAGGCAGAGAGGCAGGCAGAGGGAGAGGAGGAAGCAGGCTCCCCGCCGAGCAGAGAGCCTGATGTGGGGCTGGATCCCAGGATCATGATCCAAGCCGAAGGCAGAGGCTTTAACCCACTGAGCCACTCAGGCACCCCAATAGAAAAATATTTTTAAGAAAGGATCAGAGATCTGGAAATTTCCACATCTTGCAGAAGCTGTACACATCAGGACAGAGAAGCACTTATGTATGAACAAATAAATAAAAAAGGCTCAATCAATTGGCTCTGGGGCCCTACGATCCTGAATTGATCTCCCCATTTGATTTCAGCCACTGATCAAAACAGTGCCATCCACCCAAATGCGGAGCACTTCCTCGCTGAGTGCTTGCTAATGGTCCATTAAGAAACTTGAATTGCTTCCAGGATTCTTTGCTTTTGTCCCTGTTCTCCTTACTTTTTCTTGTGGTATGATCAAATTCTCTTTCCCCAAACAGTCAAACCTTGCTTGATAGATGGGAGTGTTTCTGCTCAAAGCTGGATTCAACTCTCTATTGATGTAGCTGGGGTTACTTTCTTTGAGGAGGAAGGGATAAGGCCATACTGAGGTTCTTGTTTGTTTGTTTGTTTTTATTTTCTAAGTTCATTTCATGCTGTTGAACTCTTAATACAGAAAGAGGCAAAAATTCATATTTCTATTGAATCTTCTGATTTAAACAAGAAATGTGTTCTACCTTGCTCTTTAATACACTGGTTGTGTATCCAAGCACTGTACCAGACCCTCAGCAGTGCACAAAAGATAAAGATTTGATCCTTGCCTGGCACTTTGTAACTTGGAGGGAGAACTCAACTACACGAGTGGGAATGTTACTGAGCTGAGTTAGTTCCTTGGTTCCTGTCTTCTGGAAGGAAAGAAATCAGTAGAGAGACAGTGACAGTGAAGCGGAAAAGCTTTATTGAAAGAGCAAAAAGAGTACACTCTCAAGAAGGGAGTATGGGCAGGCCCAGAGGTGGCCACAGCACCAAGGTCAGGGGTATCTTTTCTTTTCATGTGTGCACAGGTTATGGGTCATAGCAAGGGTGGTCTCTGCCTGAGATCGTTTCCAATCATCTAAGGGACTCTTCCTACCGGTCAGGAGAGGGAGTTTTTGACCCCACCCATGGGTGTGGGGGCTAAAACCACAATGCAAATGAATTATGAGCCTTGGGGTTACCCTGGGGCAGAAGTGGAAGGCAGGGGCTCATGTTCTGCACCTGTGGCTCCTGGTCTGTTAGGCCTGGGGTTTTGGAAGCCACGAGGTCAGGATGTTATGGCCTCAAGCTTCTAATGTGTAACCTATTTATGGTTGCCCCTGCCTTAGCTCATGTCTAACTAACTGGTAGTCTCTCAGAAATACCTGAAGCATATTCACAAAGAACACACTAATGTGCATAGAATATACCCTGCTGAGATTGGCCATGGAACAGCTAGAAATGGATGCAACATATGACTGTGCCAGGCAATATTACATTATGTGTTGGGTGGTGAGTGGATGTGGTCAGCCTGAACAAGCGGCATAGGAGATGGTGAGCCTACAGTTTCTTCGCTTCTCTAACAGATTCTGTCCTCCCTCCGGACTATACTGACCACTGGGAGGAACTTGACCGTCTTCAAGAATTTGTGTATATTCACTGTGAGAATGATGTTGGTAACTTTTGCTCTATTTGCTCTTGATTCAGGAGTAAAGCAACATGAAAGTAGACTTGACCCAAAATGATTGTCTTTCTTACCAGTCTTTGAAATTCAACCAAATCTTTGTGATGTTACTTGGAATGACTGGCAAACACAGAGGCCTTAGAGGAACAGAGTGCAAACAATATGAGTTATCATTAAATGCCTACTACGAGTCTTGCACAGGATAGGAGAGAGTTAATTAGGAAAGTGTACTTTGGTCTATGGCCGTACCACCTTGAAAGCACCCGATCTCATCTGATCTCAGAAGCTAAGCAGGGTCGGGCCTGGTTAGTACTTGGATGGGAGGAAAGTCTACTTTGTAGTAGAGGTTATGAAGGAAATGGGGAAATTGTAATGCAGATTTTTGTCTCATTTATAATTTGTGTTGCTCCATAAATTCAGTTTATAAATGTACCATACTAAGTTCTCTGGCCTCTCTTTACAATGTGAACTTCAGTGTTAGATCTTACCATTAACTGTCCTATTCTCTTGTTGTTTCCTTATTTAAGTAGATGCCTTTCTCTAATGTAGTTTTCATGCACTTAGAAATAAAGATTGGGCTCATGGGCGCCTGGGTGGCTCAGTGGATTAAGCCGCTGTCTTCGGCTCAGGTCATGATCTCAGGGTCCTGGGATCGAGCCCCGAATCGGGCTCTCTGCTCTGCAGGGAGCCTGCTTCCTCCTTTCTCTCTGCCTGCCTCTCTGCCTACTTGTGATCTCTCTCTCTGTCAAATAAATAAATAAAATCTTTAAAAAAAAAAAAAAGATTGGGCTCATGTGGTTCAAAAGACTGATGGTTATGCCTTCTATTGATGGTTGCATGCACTGTGGGCTGCCTAACAGGAACACTGAGCAGTACAGCTCATGTAACTGGATTTTCATGTCTAATATTATAACATGGCTATAAAGAAGTACACATGTATGTAAATATAAGGATATACTTATATTTATTCACATAATTTAGGCAATTATCTCTCTTTACTAACTCGTATAATTTATTGGTCCTGTTTTGTGAGTAAACTAGGTTCTGTAGGTATTTTATCTGCATCTTTTACATGGTATTCTCTTTTTATTAAGTTAATGTAACATAATTACCTAAAGTTCACTTTCAGGGTAATGAGTCTATAACATAGCTTTAAATTTTCTAATATACTCATAACTCAAATATTTGGTCCACTGTTACAAAATCATAACCCTACTAGCAAGTCATGTTAGATTACTATTGTTTGGAAAATCTGATTACCGATGTAGCCCTGAGTTGAGTATTTTGAATAGAAAGTGCAACAGTGACTTGTCCCCCATTCATGACTACCCAGTGGCATGGCATCATTGGTTTACGCAGTGATACACTTTTTGACTTTGAGGGATTGTAAGTTATAAGTTGTTATAAGACTAACAGAGTTTATTTTATGGGAATAGGGCTTGTCTTGTTAACACCAAATTGGCAACCAGGTTCTAAAACTGAGGATAAAATGTACATAAGAGAGTTGCCAAAAATTGTAACACCACCCCCTAAAATTTACCAAGAGATGGAAGAATCAGCTACCATCAGTTTGCAGGCCCCTATTTCCTCATCTATATAGTTTGAATGAAGAGGAGAGAGGAGGCTTGAATCAAAATTGCAAAATCTTGGTTTAACAGGAAATGCACTGGCTTTCTCCTTCTGTTTTCAATGAGGGAAAGGAGATTAAGAGAGGGCTAATTATCTCCCCCTTGGACTCAGAAAACCACATAAAAAGTCAACATGCACATGAAGTCCCAATATTTTGTTTGTTCCAAATGTTAGTGGCTTGACTTAGAATGTGAGGTGGTTATTTGAACTTGTTTGACAGTTTTGGAACAACAGAAAATGTTCCACTCAAAATTCTGTTACATATTTACAATGGAAGAATAATTTTTTTTTTTTTTACTTCTTCAAAGTATATAGCCACATTTTAAAAATGTTGTTTGCTTTTTCATTCAGAAGCTCTGTTTTATATCTTTGAAAATAGATCCTTTGCTGACACTTGAATAGTCTAGATTTAGTGAGTCAAGGGAACAGCACAAGTATTTTGGATGCAATGTTGTGAATCACTTTTTGTGTGTTCTGTGAATACTAGTGAAATATTGCAGCATTATAACACTTCTTCATTGTAATAATGTTTTATTTTTTACAGTTAGAAGATATAAGAGCTGAATGTGTCTGAATAAGACTGGCATGATTCAGCAATCAATCTAAAACTACGGGTGCATATGTTAAGCAAAACTCTCTGAAGACTAGTAATATAGCCTTTTGTCAGTGTGCTGAGAACTGTAATAAAATGCTTTAAGAATGGGAAAATGAAGGATATAAATGTCTTTTTTCTTAAAAGTTAAACTGCAAGATAAATGCCTAATAAATCAGAGTGTAGATATGAAATCTCCTAAAAGAGGTGAAATTGTTCTTACCATGGAAATAATATTGGGCCTATAGCTTGATTGAATGTATTAGCATATCCAAAGGGGGAAGTGTAGTTGTGAACAAGAGTTCATCAGCCATGAAAACACCCTGAAATGAGTATTACAAGGGGAAAAGTTGGCTCATTTAAGTGTTACAAAACAGAATGCACTTTTACCAGTGGATGGTCTCACCTTGACACTTTTAAATACCTGGTAATTTAGATAGCAGCAATTTTTTGATTATGCTTTGACTTCCCATTTATGTCTTCTTAAAAGAAACCTATGGATTTCGATTTCTCTAGTACACTGTTACTGTTATTTTTCATGATAAATACATGCATTAGGGTTTTCATTTTATTCTGATTAAAAGTTATGTTTTAAATAATTCTGATTTTATATATCTCTCTTAGTTGAACATGAGCTCTCCCTTAAGACAAAAGTCCTTATCTTTACAGGGACAGTGGTAAGGTTCATTCAAGGTAGAGGGCCAGACACTAGACCCACTCAATGCTCATTAGCCTATGGAAACAACCTAACTTTTAGGCATGTCTGCTATGGGGGTTCCCTAGTGATGTTGTGGATCCATTGCAAGAGTTTCAGCCAATTCTTCTGAGGCAGAGTTCCAATATAGTATGATAATATAAATAGGAAAATTATTTAATGATTACATTGGGATCATGTATTTTAAATTTTATATTTTAATCTCTTTAAATATTAGAACTTATATGATTATTATAGTTGATATATATATAATTTTTATTCTTTACCTCATAATGACCTACTATTGTGTTGAAGTTTTAGTAGTTGTTACAAACATATAAACATAGTATACGTGCCTTTGCAACTTGTATCTATTCCCTATTATACAAATTGGGGGAGGGACAGAGAGACAAGCAGACTTTTTGCTGAGCACAGAGCCCTACATGGCACTCCATCCCAGGACCCTGAGATCATGATCTGAGCCAAAATCAGATGCTTAACCAACTGAGCCACCCAGGTGCCCCTATATAAATAAAAATTTTAAAGCATTTTTAAGATACCTGCTCACTATTTCATAGGACACTTGTAACATTAATGTATTCATTTGATTCTCTCTTGGTAAATATTCAGATGGCTTTCAATTTTTGCCACTATAAATAAAGATGGAATAAGTATTCTTAAATATAGATGACTTCACACTGTGATTTTATATTTGTAGGGTAGTTTCCAAAAGATGGTGGTACTATGTTAAAATTTGTTTTTAAAAGATTTTTTTGAAAGCTATTTTGGGTGATTTTCTAAATGACTATAGTATTTCACACTTCTACAGTTAATGTATTAAAATGCCAATTCCCAGCTTCCTCACCAACATTCGATATTAACTTTTTGAAAACAACTTACGTGATGTGCAGAAATGGTATTTTGTTGTGTCTTAATGAACATTTTACTGAATATTAGAGAGGTTGCACACCTATTTATATGTCTACTGGAGATTTGCATTCTTTTCTATAGATTGTTCACATGCTTTTTTTCTATTAGAATGTCTTTTTCTTATTAATTTATGGGAGCTTCTGATATGGTAACAATATAGTTCCTTTTTTGATCATGTATCATGAAATTTCCCCCATTCTATGTTTTCTCTTTGGATTTCATTTATAGTGTATTTGGTTATCTATAATAAGCACATCCAATTTATTCATACATCATCAAATATGCTTTCTTTTCCTTTTTAGCTCCCAGGATTTCTGCCTTATTAAAAAGACCTCCTGACTCCCAACAGTTAGTAGGATATTTTTATTAATTTCTTACACTATTTGATCCTTTTCTTTACATGTTTAATCTGTAGCTCATTCCTAATTTAACTTATATCTGCTTTGTCTTAGGATGCCCAGTTTATTTTCATCAAGCACATTTGTTTTAGTGAGGAAAAAATCAAAACATTACTAATGATATGAAGATGTACATGCTTGCAGTGCCTGGGTGGCTCAGTGGATTGGGCATCCAACTCTTGTTTTGGCTCAGGTCATGATCTTGGTGTCCTGAGATTGAGCCTTCTGTTGGGCTATGTGCTCAGCAGGAGTCTGCTTGGCACTCTTTCTCTCTCCCTCTCCCTCTACTCCCTTCCATGAATAAACCTTTTAAAAAATGAAAAAGATGTACATTTTTTGCTGCTTGTTGGTATAGTTTTTAGAACATAAATATAGTGTCTAATTAAGAAATAAATGTTTTAAAATATATTTAGACTACTCATCTTCTAATTTGAGAACATTTTGTAGATACTTTGTAGGACAAATAAGGCATTACGATGTTAAGTATTGTCAGAAGGCAGCCATTATTCCTATAGTGTGTTTGTATGTTGCTACTTTCTGGTTTATGAAATCTCAGGATGTCTCCAGACTCTTTGGGTTGTGTAGTATGAATCTCAAAAGCCTGGTTGTTACGCTGTTTTGACATTGTCATTATCATCAATATTGATAGGTTCAAAGGGAAGCTATTTCCCAATAACTTAAGAATGGACATTAAGAACATATCCTCATTTAAACATAAACAAAACTTGGGGCACCTGGGTGGCTCAGTGGGTTAAAGCCTCTGCCTTCGGCTCAGGTCATGATCCCGTCCTGGGATTGAGCCCCGCGTGGGGCTCTCTGCTCAGCAGGGAGCCTGCTTCCTTCTCTCTCTCTCTGTGCCTGCCTTTCTGCCTACTTGTGATCTCTCTCTCTCTCTGTCAAATAAATAAATAATTAAAAATAATAATAAACATAAACAAAACTTGCAAAGAGTTAGTTGGCTGAATGAATTGATTCCTTTGATCATATACTGTGCTGATTCCCTAAGAACTGATAGATGATTCAGAGATAAGATTATCCATTTATAACTGTTTCATTCAGCTAAGAGAGTTGAAAGTGCTGAATAGTTAGGTTGAAATTAATGTGGTTTTAGTTCTTTAAATTGTGACAAAGTGAGATGGGAGAGAAATCCAGAGAGTAGCGTGTGGAAACATTGAAGTCCCAAAAGTTGTTTCCTTTGCATTAATCTTAACCTGAAAGTTCCTTTGTTTTTATGTCAACTATATCTGTAGAGGGGTGATGAATTTTCAGCAGCTCTTAGCAAAATGAATATTTATGTAGGTCAATATTAATCTGCCAGTTGTCTAGTATTCTGAGGTGATGTCATTCCCTTTTTTCTTCTCCTTTATGTGTTAGTTATTTATTTTATGATGCTGTGGTCATCATTTTTGTTGCTTGATAAGTTTTATTTCATTTTGTTTAACTATCCTTACATGACAACAAGTTGCCTGCTCTATTTTATTCTCTCATTAAATTTATTTTGTGGTATGTGTATGTTTCAGTGCGTGAAATTCAAAAATTTAGAAACCACTGTTTCAGAAAGCATTACATTCTAAGGCATATTAATCCTAACCATGTTTTGAAGAAGATATTGACTATAGGGTAGGTACTTAACAGTTCTAGCTAGTTTAAAATTTTCACTTAACCTACATATCAGGCTTCAAGGTTGCTTTAGTGATCCTAAGAGTATAAATTGAGACAAGAGTAGCTTGAGGTGAAGGATTCCAGCTGGTAGTTGCTTTGGCAAAGGTATCCTAGATCTGGGACAGGACTGGAGTCTCCAGTCCTTAGTATTCACTGGAATAGGGATCTTGACTGGAAAAGAGCTTCCAAGATTGAGATGAAATCAGTAATTCTGAGATGAATTTCCTGGAAAGATGCTGGAGTATTTAATGTGCTCTCTATATGGGATGCTGTTCCTGACCCTGATTGTCTCCATTACTTTGGTCCAACTTTGCCAGAGCTAAAGCACAAACTGAGGCCTTGAAGAAATGTTGGGCTCAGTGGGAAAGAATGCAATGCCCTGGTACCGCTGGGAGGAATTATGCTGAAATATTCAGATATTTGTCATTCCTGTTTTAGTTCATAAAATACCAATATAAGGAAATATTTTGCAGCATGGTGAACATGAGAGAAATGAGAATATTTACAATGAAAAAGTAGCAATTATATGTGGCAAATTGAAAGAAACATAAAAGTATTTACTGTAGAAAAAAATTAAAATCTGTTTTTTGCTGAAATTTTAGTATTTTACTTATATATTTCAGTTTTTAGGAATTAATGAAATTGTATTTGTAGGGTTGTATGTGTTTGAAAGCAATAGAAATTATAAGTTAAAATATATTTTTAAATCTGAACTTAGCTCTCAAAAATTAGTTCAATTTTCATAATGCATATTAATTTTTAATCACACTACTATAATAAAAACATTAATAAAATCAAATTTTAATTGGCCAGTTGAAATCAGAAAAGAAATAACAGTTGCTCCTGTGTCACTGTTTTAAAAAATATATACTCGGGGCGCCTGGGTGGCTCAGTGGGTTAAGCCTCTGCCTTCCGCCCAGGTTGTGATCTCAGGGTCCTGGGATCGAGCCCCGCATCAGGCTCTCTGCTCAGCGGGGAGCCTGCTTCCCCCTCTCTCTCTGCCTGCCTCTCTGTCTACTTGTGGTCTCTCTCTCTCTGTCCAATAAAAAGAAATAAAATCTTAAAAAATATATATATACTCAAAGATCTATTTCATTATTGACAAAACTTTAAAGTGAATTAACTTGTAAGATAAATACTAAAATATATTTAAGTAATTTAATAGGTTCTTTAAAGTACTGATCATGCACATAGCTATTGAATAGTCATATATGGTGACTTGCAAATACATGTACTTTTGGACTCATAGCCTCTGCTAATTTGTATTTCTGGCTTACTCTGTCTAAAGTCGTTTCCAATTACAGTTCTTCTATAGAATTGGATGCATCTACTCTATTTTAACATGCAGAATCTCTATAAGCTAATGTAAAACAGAGAACACCAAAGAAATATTTTATAAACAAAATAAACATTGTTATATATATATATTAGTATATCTATTTTTTCTCAAAGTAAAGCCACAGAGATGAATTTCCAATGTTTTATCAAGTATTTTCAAATCAAATGTTTCTTTAGCTGACTTTACAAAATGAAAAAAAAAGTACTGAGCTTTTAAATCCTGACCTTCCCCTGAAATACTAGTCAAATGTGCTATTTTACTAATCTAATCATCACGAATTTTTTTAAAAATCTGTGATTTAGACTCTATAACATTTCTGATTATTTAGTATATGTTTTTATTCATTATAACCTGCATTCATTTGTGAGATAGTTGATGGATTTGTTGTACAACATTTAACAATAAAACTGATAAAGTATTTATTTGAGGAGAAATGTCATTTTTTTAAGAAAAAGAATATGTACAATAAATTAATAAAGATTAAGATTTCAATATAATTTGGTGTTCTTTACTTAGTGGTAAAAAATGATCTCTAGAATAAATATGACATCCTACCTTTGTTTTATATCTGCATAAAACAAACATATTCAAACATATTTATTCATGAGTCGGTTTAGTTTTCCTTTCCCTCTCTTACTCATCTTCTTTGGCTTACATATAAAAGTTACAAGTTATAAATAAGTGCTACGTAGAGTTTTTGTAGAGTTTTCCTATTTCTATTTCTTATGGATGACTTAGTATACAGTTGAAAAGGTTGTTTGTGTTTTAAATGTTCACTAGAGATGACCTGAAAAACCATCTGGGCCTGTTTTTCTTAGTGGGAAGGTATTTCACTGAAGATTCAATATTGCTAATGTTTATTTAATTTTCCCATTTCTTCATTACTCAGTAATTTTTATTTTCTATGACATTTTAAATTTTAAATTGTCAAATTTAATGGAATGGCTTTAAAAAAAAACACCAAATTATCTTTTAAATCTGTAATACCTATATTTTTAAACTTGTTTTTGTCTTAATATTGCTAACATTTGCTGTTTCTTCTTTTTTCTTGAATAATATTGACAACTTTTTTATTATTTAGATAATTAACTTTTGGCTAATTTAATCTTTTTACTTATGTTGTTTTTCTGCTTCACTAATCTCTACTGTTGTAGTCTTTAAACATCTTTTGGCTAATATTTGATTCTTTTTTAGCTGTCTAATTTGAAGTACAGATTTCTGTTTTCAGGATTTCTTTTCTCCACTATAAAACAGTAGGGTAATAAATTCTACAGTAAGTAAAACTTATATCCTACAATTTTGATACATATTTTCATTAAAATTCTATTTTTTATATATTTTATTTTCATCTTGGTTTACTTTTTGAATCTAGAGTTATCTATTTTTTTTTAATCTTTTAATTACTAAGTCTACTTTTAAAAAGAAGTTTTTGTCATTAAGTTTTATTTACTTGTTTTAAGGACAAAGAATATGATCTGCATGGTTTAATCTTTGGAAATTTATTCAATCTCTATTTGTGATCTATCCCTATCCAGATAGATTAGAAAATGACACGCATTCTATAGTTAGTGTGTTCAGAGTTCTATACATGTCCATTAAATCAAGTTTTATGCTTATGTTGTATACTGATGTTATACTTCTGTTCCATAGACTTATTGCATATTTTTCTGCCTGGTCTACCACCATGTACTGAGTTACATGTAAAAAACATGAGCTATGATGGGGAAATTTGTCCATTTTTCATAATAGTTATGGCAATTTTTCTTTAATATGTCTTAAAAAGTCTAGTTTCATTAACATTTGAAACTATTACATACTCCTAGTGGATAAATCTTTTAATTAGAGGAGAGTGATTTTCTTTGTCTAGTAATCATAGCCTAGTAATTCATTTTTGCTTTGAAGCATTTTTAGATTTGATATCAATAAATTTAATCGGCTTTCTTTGGATGATTTTCTTTTTCTGCTTTTCATCTTTTTCTATCCATACTTTGTGTTTCTATGGCTTAGGAGTATTTATATTTGTGCATTTTGCTGATTTTAGCTTTTATACCTCTTCATATTCTTTGCATTTTAACAGAAAGTTTAGTTTATTTACAATTATTGAACAGTGATATATTTTTGTTAACTTCTTCTCTTTTTTGTCACATATTTTAGATTGATTAGTTTTTTAAACTTACATATTTTTCCATCTGCTATAGATTACCTTACATTTTACTTGTACATTTAACTAAAACATATCTAAATGTAATCAATGCTTTTGCCATTTCACCAAATGATTCTTAGAATATTTTATTTGCTAGTCAGTGTTAATGATTGTTACCTAATACTTTCACTCTATTTTAAATAAGACATTGATATCTATATTAAAAAAAAACAAAATTAGCCTATTTTATACTTGATCATTTCTTCTGACACCTTCCATGTCTTTAAATTATTTTTGTTGTAATTTTCTTTAGTTAGAATATCATCTTTGGAAATTATCACTATTTTAATTTTATAAAATTATCCTGTTTCCCTTTATTGTCTTCTTTAAAAGACAATTACTTTTTTGGTAAATAGTTGCAGATAAAAGTCTTTTTTTTTCCTTTAGCACAGTGAAGTTATTATTTAATGACCTTCGGCTTTTGCTATGCATATTTAGGACACACTTGTCAGTTTAGCTGTTGTTCCTTCGTAGGATAACTTAAAATATTTCTTGGGATACATTTGGGCATTTTCTTTGTCTTTTGTATTTTCAGTTTCATTTTGCTATGTATAGTTATGGAGTTTCTTCCGATATTTCAAATTTGAAGATTTATACCTTTCATCACTTCAAAAAAAAATCACCTTTAACATTATCCCTTATCATTACTGTTTCTGCCTTATTCTGTCTTTATTTTACTTCAAGATGTGTAGGAAATTTTGTCTACTCTCATTATCTTAACCTAGTTTTCATATTTCTCAATTCTTTGATTCTCTGAGGTGCAGTCTAATTTTCCCTGCTATCCAAAGTAGAGAATTCCTATTAAGTCTCCCATAAAACAAAATGGTGTAAAGTGAAGACATGATTATCATTAATTTATATGGAACATTTTGGAGTGTTTCCAGATACAAAATGTAACTTCTTGTAGGTTCTTCTGATACCTTAGGAAACATCTTGCTAAAGGATACAAAAAATAAATTGTGATGAAGCATAGATGCTCAAGACACAGTTCAAAAATATGGCAGATTGATGCTGGGATGCTAAGTGTAGTTACTAGGGAAGAAGCTTGGTGGTGTCACTCTTGTAGCTCACGGAGTATGCTGCCTGTTATGGAGTATAAAGGCTTGTTGCAAGAGAAATGCTGAATGCTATTTTCACTTTCATCTTCTTTTGTAAAAATGAAAATCCTCTTTGGATTTCTTTCAGTTGGAGAAAACAAGTACTAGTATAAGTATTTTGTAAAAGCAACGTGGTATAATGTGAATTTGCAAAAAGCAGGAGATATCTGTACTTACATCAACTTTCTTTTCCAGTTTGTGAATTCCTTTTTTCCATCTATGGCTAAACTAATGTTTAAACTGCCTGTTTAATTATGACATTTTATTACTGCACCTTTAAAAAAAAGATTTTATTTACTTGACAGAGAGAGAGGCAGCGAGAGCAGGAACATAAGTAGGGAGGGTGGGAGAGGGAGAAGCAGGCTCCCTGCTGAGCAGGGAGCCCGACATGGGGCTCAGTCCCAGGACCCTGGGATCATGACCTGAACTGGAGGCAGACGCTCAACCACTGAGCCATCCAGGTGCCCCTAATTACTCTATTTTTAAATTACTACAAGTTTCCTTTGGTTCCTTTTAAAATAATCTTGGTCATTTTGTGGTTTCTCATTCCTATTCACATATTCAAGCTTCACACATTATGTATATATTTATCTTTAATTTAAATTTATTAATTTTATACATATCATATATGATAATGCCCTATTTAATATTTATGCAAATTTGATTCTGCTATTGTTTCCTGTGGCTTTAATGCAATGGTGTCTTTTTCTATATCTTTCTTCTTTTTCCCAAGCATTCCCTACCTTATTTATCTTTTTATTTTTATTTTATTTTATTTATTTCATCTTTTTAAATTTTTGTTTTACTTATTGGTATATTTTTAGTTTAGTTTCAGGAGTAGAATTTAGTGATTCATCACTTACATATAACACCCAGTGCTCATTGCAACAAATGCGCTTACGAGCCATCACCCACTTAACCCATCCCCCTGCCTACCTCCCCCTCAGCAACCCTCAGTTTGTTTGCTGTACTTAAGAGTCTCTTATGGAGGGGCACCTAGGTGGCTCAGTGGGTTAAGCCTCTGCCTTTGGTTCAGGTCACGATCTCAGGGTCCTGGGATCAAGCCCTGCATCGGGCTCTCTGCTTAGCGGGGAGCCTGCTTCCTCCTCTCTCTCTTCCTGTCTCTCTGTCTACTTGTGATCTCTCTTTCTCTCTCTTGAATAAATAAATAAATACAATTTTTAAAAAAAAGATATGGTTTGTTTCCCTCTTCCCCTCCTTCCCATATATTTATCTGATTTCTTTCTTAAATTCCACATTTGAGTGATATCATATGGTATTTATCTTTCTCTGACTTATTTCACTTATCATAATGCACTCTAGTTCCATCCATTTCATTGCAATTGGCAAGATTTCATCGTTTTTGATGACTGAGTAATATTCCACTGTATATATAAAACACATCTTCTTTATCCATTCATCAGTTGATAGACATTTGGACTCTTTCCATAATTTAGCTATTGTTGATAATGCTGCTATAAACGTCAGGGTGCATGTGTCCCTTCAAATCAGTGTTTTTGTATTCTTTGGATAAATATCTAATAATGCAGTTCTTAGGTTGTAGGGTAGTTCTATTTTTAACTTTTTGAGGAACCTCCATGCTATTTTCGAGAGTGGCTGCTCCAATTTGCATTCCCGACAGTGTAAGAGGGTTCCCCCTTCTCAGCATCCTCCCCAACACCTGTTGTTTCCTATGTTATTAATTTTAACCATTCTGACAGGTGTGAGGGGATATCCCTTTGTAGCTTTGATTTGTATTTCCCTGATGATGAATGATGTTAAGCATCTTTTCATGTATCTGTTAGCCATTTCTTATTTTGTCTTTTGATTGTGAATATATGTTCTTTAGAACTTTATCAATAGGGATTATTTTAGAGTACATTTCTCAACAACAGATGTGTTTTGGGAATACTAGTAACTTGGGGATATTTAACATGAATTACTACTGGCTATTAGGTTTTAGAAAAAACAATGATAGTGGTGAAATCCTCTGGTGTTCCATTTTTCCACAGATATCTCTCAGACCTCCCTTTTAGGATAAGCTTGGATTTTGAGTCCTCTTTTTGTGTCTGGTGCAATCTTCAAAAGGGGGCTTAAAGCTATCAGGTTTTGTTAGCTGCCCTTGAAGTGAATTCAAGATTGGATGCTTTCTTAACATTAGGTGCACAATTTTAATTAACTTTTTCAACCTTTAACATTTTACCTGTTTAATTTTGAAGTTTTTAGAAAATTTTCTGAATTTAGAAAATTTTTCTAAAAATCCAGAAATTTTAGTTGTTTTGGAGTGGGAAGTTTGTTCAGGTTGTTAATTTAAAAAATACATACATGTTTGAATATGATGTGTATATTCTGTTGAATACGCAACTCTATATCATTAGCTCATTATCCTTATTTCTTATTTCTGTTATCCTTATTATCCTTATTTCTGTTTTGCCAAACTTAGGTGGTATATATTCTAAGGATTATTGTTCTTTGGGTAAAATATGACATGATTTCAATGGTTGGAGTGAAATATTGTATCTGTAATTGTCCTTTTCTTCTGTCTCTCTTCAAATTAAGTAAGTGAAAGTTTCAAAGACCAAATTTTTATACAGAATGAATGTACCGATTTTGGTCGATAGAGCGTAAATTAAGATTCAGCTTTATTTCATCTTTGCATATGATAGAAGAGACATTTTGCAATTCATTGGTTGCTTTAGAAGGGCCAACTACCACCATCTTTTGAGAAAAATAAAGAAAATTACTATTAGAGTTTACCAGAAACCAGTTATGAACAAGTCAAAAATTTTTATAACTTGTGGTTTTACGTTATTTCAAAATTTTCAAAATCTAGCCATTTTAACTTTTATAATTTGTTGATATGGACTTAATTTTATTAGGGCAGTCATAATTTTTTTAAATATTATTTATTTATTTATTTGACAGAGAGATAGAGAGCACAACTAAGCAGAGTGGCAGACAGAGGAAGAAGGAGAAGTAGGCTCTCTGCTGATGCAGGGCTTGATCTGAGGGCCCTGGGATCATGACCTGAGCCAAAGGCTTAACCGACTGAGCCACCCAGGTGCCTCAGGGCAGTCATAATTTTTAATTATCACAAGGGATATGTATATTGCATAATGTTCCTTCTTAAAGGAAATTTAAGACAAATTTCAAAAAGAATTCATAGAGGTCAGTTTCTATTTCTAGCAGTATGGTAATAATGATGATATAATCTCAATTGCAAATATTTATGAAATAATTAGCATAGTTGATATTAATAACATGTATACTTAAACATGAACAATATGATATTGGGGTTCACCTTCAATATTGTACAAGGTGTGCCCATGAAGAGGCATGTTTGAAAAATATTTTATCAGTGACTGATTAAGATAATATTTCAAATAGGGGTCATAGTAGTGTCAGGGTTAAAACAAGAGTAAATAAAAACCAAACAAGAAAACAAAGAGTTTACTGAGAAAAGTGACACAGTGCTGTTGGGAGTGACTTACCCCAAAATTCCTATTATAGGTTCATGTCATGGATAAAGCTATCTTTAGGGACTTTTTTTTTTTAAGATTTTATTTATTTATTTGAGAGAGAATGAGTGAGAGAGAGCATGAGAAAGGAGAAGGTCAGAGGGAGAAGCAGACTCCCCAAGGAGCTGGGAGCCCGATGTGGGACTCGATGTGGGATCCTGGAAGTCCAGGATCATGACCTGAGCAGAAGGCAGTCGCTCAACCAACTGAGCCACCCAGGCGCCCTCTTTAGGGACTTCTAAGAGAGCCTTAATGTCATAAGAAAGAATGCCTGATATGTTTTATTAATTTTATAATCTTTATGATTTATAGATATAATGGAAACTTAATTAGTATTTTCAGTATGATAATGTGAAAATTATCTAAATTACTTTACAACTCACCTCAATAGATGAAATCGTCATCAGATTTTTTGCAAACAAAGACCAGGTTGCTAAAAATATTAGGATCATGTGGCATGTCTTTTTATTGTTGTGCTTGATGGCTGGCACTAATCAGGAATTATAAGAATATGCAGGTGAATTTTTAGAAACATTGTCAAATATGCCCAAGATACAATATGCATATTTTTCTGGAATACTGCATTTCAGTAATTATTTACTATTAAGACAGAAATAAAATGGAAGCATTAAATTAGATGGAAATATCTGAAAACTGACCCCCAAAAGTTGTAAAATGAGTGGAAATTTATATCATTAGGAAAGCAAAAAACACTAAGTAAATAGAGTTACTTTTTTTTTTTTGTACAGTAATTCAGATTAAATAAGAAATGCATGTATGTGGCCAAGAATCCATCAAGGCTCCAAATTTGTTCACCTAGATAAAATACAACAATTTCTTTAAAGACACAATCTGCCAGAACTCACACAAAAAGAAGCAATTTATGAAAGCATATATTAAAGAAATTGAATTAGTAATTAATAACCTTCTAAAATCAGAAGTGTCACACCCAAATGGATTTCCTGGAGGAATTCTACCAAATGTGTAAGGAAGAAATTATAATATTGATTCTCTTTAATATCTTTCAGAGGACAGATGCAGAAAGAATCCTTCCTAATTCATCCTATAAATACAGCATTGCTCAAATAACAAAACAAGACAAAGAAATTACAAGGAGAGAAAACTGTGGACCAGTATGTCTCATGAACATACAGGTGAAAATTTCCAATAAAATATTACCAAATTGAACCCCCAAAAGGGTAAGAAGAACTATAAACAACATTCAGGTGGGATTTATACCAAGCAAACCTGGTTTCAACATTCAGAAATGAATTAATGTAATTTAATTACAGATTTTTAAAAACCACAGAATCATTTCAATAGATACAAGTGAACCAACTGATAAAATCCAGTACCATTCATGATAAAAACTGGAAATAAACTAGAAATAGAAGTTAACATCCATAAATTGATAAAGAAGATCTACAAAAAATCTTACAGCTAGCCTCGTAACAATAGTGAGAAACATGAAGCTTTTCCTTGTGAAGCAAAGGTTTTGCCTCTCACTACTCCTTTTCAACATCATACTAGAAGTTCTGGTTCATGTAGTAACACAAGAAAAGGAATAAAAATTATACAAATTGAGAAGGAAGAAATAAAATTGTCTATCTTTGTTTTAGATGACATGACCATCTATGTAGAAAATTTAAGCTACACCAAAAAATCTCTTGGCATTAATAAGTGACTACAGCAAGGTGTCAGGCTAAAATATTAATATATAAAAGTAAATTGCTGTCCAAAAATCAACAATGGATGAATGGAATAAGAAAGAAAAACACCACACCATTTATATGAATAGCCCAAAAATGATATACTTGGATATAAATTTAATATAATATGTACAAAGTCTATATGAGGAAAACTTAATCTCTGATAAATGAAATCAACAAAGAACTAAATAAATGAAGAGATATCCCATGATCGTGAATAGAAAGACTCTAGTGTCAAATGTAAAATTTCCCAACCTGATGGATAGTTTCAATGCAATCCCAATCAAAATCCAAAGATGTTCTTTTGTGGATACCAACAAACTGATTATAAAGTTCACATAGAGAGAAAAAAAGATTCAGATTAACTGATACAATATTGAAAGAGAAGCAAAAAAAAATTGGAGAACTGACATTTCTCAACTTCAAAACTTATTATAAGGTTACAGTTATTAAGGCAGGGTAGTACTGATAAAAGAATAGACAAACAATATATCAATGGACTAAAATAGAAAACCCAGAAATAGATCCACATAAATATAATTAATTGACCTTTGACAAAGGAATGAAGGCAATACAATGGAGCAGATAGTCTCTTCAAGTAGTGCTGAACAATAGAACATCCACATACAAAAAAGTGAATCTAGACACAGACCTTACCTCAAAAAAATTAACTCAAGTGTGCCTGGATGACTCAGTCAGTTAAGCATCTGCCTTCCTTTCAGGTCAAGAACCCGGGGTCCTGGAATCGAGTTCCATTTCAGGCTTCCTGCTCAGTGGGAAGCCTGCTTCTCCCTCTCCCTCTGCTGCTCCCCCTGCTTGTTTTCTCTCTCTCTCTCTCTCTCTCTCTGTCAAATAAGTAAATAAAATCTTTAAAAAAAAAAAAACAACTCAGGGGGTGCTTGGGTGACTCAGTGGGTTAAAGCCTCAGCCTTTGACTCAGGTCATGATCCCAGGGTCCTGGGATCCAGCCCCGCATTGGGCTCTCTGGTCAGCAGGGAGCCTGCTTCCTCCTCCCTCTCTGCCTGCCTCTCTGGCCTACTTATGATCTCTGTCAAATAAATAAATAAAATCTTTAAATGAATTAACTCAAAATGAATGAAAGACCTAAATATGAAATGAAAAATTATAAAATTCCTAGAAGATACCATAGGAGAAAAACCTAGATGACATTGGGTATGGTTAGACTTTTTTTAGACACAACACCAAAGATAATAATCCATGAAAGGAATAGTAGAAAAGCTGAATTTCATTAATTTTATAAACAACTACTCTGCAAAAGACAGTATCAAAAAAAAAATGAGAAGATAAGCCTTAGATTGAGAGACTATATTTGCAAGAGACACATCTGATCAAAGTAACCTAATACACACAAAGAACATTTAAAACATGAAAACAATGCAAGTCTAAAGTAGGCCAATGACCTTAACAAGCAGCTCACCAAAGAAAATATATGGATGGCAAATAAGTATATGAAAAGATATCCTCATCATATGTCAATAGGAGAATGCAAATCAAAGCAACAACGAGATACCATTAGACACACATTAGAATGGCTAGAATCTGGAATGCTGACATCAACTGTAAGGATGTGGAACAACAGGAACTCTCATTCATTGCTGGCGGAACTGTAAAATTGTACTGATTCTATGTAAGACAGTTTGGTGATTTCTTACAAAACTAAACATATTTTTATTATGGGTCCAGCAATCATACAGCTTGTCATTTACCCTAAGGAGATGAAAACTTATGTCCCCACAGAAACTTGCACGTGGATGTTTATAGGATCTTTATTCATAATTTCTCAGCTTTGGAAGCAACCATGATGTCCTTCAGTAGGTGAATGGGTGAATTGTGATATATCCAGAGAATGGAATATTACTCAGCACTGAAAAGAAATCAGCTATCAAGCCAGGAGAAGACATGAACTACCTTAAATATAAACTGCTAAGAGAAAGAAATCAATGTGAAAAGGCTATGTACTGTGTGATCACAACTATGTGGCCTCTGGTAAAGACAAAAGTATCTAGACAATGCAAAGATCAGCAGTTGTCAGGGGTAGGAGGCAGGGAGAGATGAACCGCCAAAGCACAGAGGATTTTTAGGGCCATGAAAATAGTCCATACGCCATTATGGTGAATATGAATCATCATAGGTTTTCCAAATTCATAGAATGTACACCACCAAGAGTGAATCCTAATGCAAACTATAGGATTTGGGTGATATGTTGTGTCAGTGTGGGTTCACCCTTGTTAAAAAAAATGTATCATTCTGGTTAGTGATGTTGAAGATGAGAGGGCTATGCATATATGGGAGTTGGGAATTTATGAGAAATCCCTGAACAGTCCTCTCAATTTTGTGATGAGCCTAAAACTGCTATAAAAATAGTCTTTTAAAAATACATAAAAGACTCCATCAAAGAAATTAATGAGAAATATATGTGAAATGGCAAAAGAACTAATGCAGCCAATATTATCTGACACAGATATCTAAAAACCTTGTAATATATTTTGGACCTAAAAGAACGTAAAATATTTGAGTAAAGTAAGGAAAAAGATTCATTCAAACAAATTATATTTAATTCCAAATATCATCTAATTCATAGCTAATTCTTGAAATAATAAAGAACAGTTTTAAGTTTTCTAATTATCTGTTAAGAGTCCAAAATGACCTAATCTCAACGTGTAGAAATACCAGGATTTTCCCAATGCTGGACAATACTACAAATTCAAGTTTAAAAAAGTGAAAAGCTATTATTAAAAAAAATCAATAATTATGTCGCTGGCCATAATTATTTGGTGAATGATAGTCATCAACCTTAAGTCCTAGTCTGTATTTGTCATTCCGTTGAAATGATGATGAGCTGCTTCTGCCAAATTCCATATCCTCATAATGTTAAAGCACTATCTGTTACTGGGCAATGAAGATATTAATTCACCATGAAAACCTGAATTCAAATATTCAGTGTCAGCCTTGGATTTCATCCATGGTTTATTTCTAGTAATCCAACAGACCTTACAATAGATGCTCCCAAAATGTAGATTTAGAGACTAATGAGGGGCTTCTGGTGTGTTTTCATTATTTGGAGGACTAAGAACAGGTTAACCAAATTATTTCCTTTAGATTTATTGCTCTCAGACCCTCTGAGGCACATAGGCCAATGATCAGTGTGTTGGACTGCGTTGGCCTCAGATTCCACCAACACTTATAAAGCATTTATTCTGCAGGCATCATGTAAGGCATTTCCATAACAATATGTCAGAGTCAGAATATTAGCTTGGCACTTAAACTTTCATAGCATAATAACAATTCAGTCCCCCTTTCATATCTAAAGCCTATGCCTTTTACTTGATACACCAGCACAGTCTCTATATTAGGGGTACTTTCAGGAATGCAATCAAGAATTAAATATTATGAAGCTCCTGTTAAAGAAAGACCTTTGATTTTAAAGAAATTTAATATTTGAGAGATGGATATGCTAGCCATCCATTCCTCTATATTAAAATTATACATTTAGTCTCTATACTAAATTACTAGATCTACAGGAAGAAAAGTATATAGTGCATGTTATCACAAGTCCTACATGTAGAAATACCCTCAGGGTTGTTATGCCTTTAGCATTTATGCTAATTCTTTATTTTAAAATGTCAGTTTGAATGAATAACAATTTTGTTCTTAACAAAACTACAGTGAAATATTTTTTTGCTAGTGTGGACCAAACTATATGTTTTCACAAAAATTTAACAAAAACTGTATATACCTATTAGTTTTCATTTTTGACCTTAATTAGCAGAACATCTAAAGCCAAATTCAGAGATAAAATTATAATGATTTGCAAACCTTCTAGGTCTGGTACCATATATTTCTTCTATTCTCTTCAGGTAGATTCTATTTTATTTTATTTTTGCCTCCTTTTGTGTCATTTTACATTACTTTTCACCTTCATGTCATCAGTTAGTCTAGAACTATATAGGATATAAGAAGAGTTACCACTTTTTTCTCATTGAGCATGTTTAAAGGAACAATAGGCTAAGATATTTGACTTTCAAAATTAATTAGAAGTTCTAAGACATGTGCATAATAACTACAAGCCATATGCCAATATTCAGTTTTAAATATATGATGCACTCTTCAATCTTGAATGATGTCACTGATACTGATTTTCTTATTCCTTGGAAGAGTCCGGCCAAGAGATGAATTTATCTGAACATCTTGGCTTTCGTAAAATATTTTCATATGACCTGGATGGTAGTGTGACAAGCCAATCAGGAGAGACCAGGGCCTGAAACCTTATGAAGGCAGAGATACTTGGAAGATGTTGGACAAGCAGTCAAGTCTTTGAAGGTCAGGTGAGGCCAGAAGGACTTGATTATGATGGGACATTAGTCAGCAATGTCTGGGCTCTTGGGATATTCCAAAGTCATCAAATGTGTACTAATGAGGATAACTGAACTCCATGGCAGCTGTTTCTCCTTATTCTGTGTGGGGAAATCCTGGCATTATTTGTATTAACTATTAACAGAAGGGACACTGAATCAGAATGGAATTTATCCCCGTAATGAAGTACGGCCATGTTATTTAATTTTTGCTTTAAATTTTTTCCCCCCTTTTCTCCATATGCTAGTTATTGAAAAGAGTAAGAAACACTCTGGTAGAATTATTTCAATAGTTTCCTCAAAGAAATACTTGTATCTTTTCCTTCCAGTGCTCTGCCTCCTTCCTCCTTATACCTCTATCCCTCCTGCCTTTCTTCTATATTGCCTTGTTTCCTCTCTTTTTTCTGCTTGTTATTCCTCTCCTCCTTTATTCTTGCTCTCTCTTTTACACTGATATACTAAACAATTCCAAAGGTGGATTTTATTTATATCTTTTGAGTTTAAGAATCCGATTCTTTAATATGGTATATGTTAAATTTAAATTTCCTATTAAAAATGTAGTTGATACTGAGACACTATCATATGGTATGCTCATTGGACTGTGACACTTTTGAAATTTAAGAAGATCCTTTTGATCGTCAGTTCTCTTTCAAAATTAAAACATCAACTTAGTTCACCCAGCAGTCCTACCAAACCAGGACAACAAAATGCAATACCATTCCAACATTTGTTTAGAATGAAGAATGAAGTTGTACACCTGAAACTAATGTAACATTGTGTGCCAACTATACTCAAATTTTTTAAAAAAGTGAATTAGTTTCACAGTGATAATCATTTTCATGATATATATCAAAATACCACATTATACATCTTAAATATAAACAACTTTACTTGTCAATTAGACCTCAATAAAGCAGGGACTTCCCTCCTTGTGCCTGCCGCCCAAGAAACTCAGTGCATTTGAGATAATTAGATGATAAATGTGCATGCTCCAGTAAGGCATGATGCTTACCAAGATCCTCCAAACCTTTAGTAAGGTCAAAGAATAAAGTTTTTAACATTGTTGGTTCTGTATATATTTACCATATCAATATAATTTATTTTAAGAACCTGGATTAGCTATAATTTGTGTAAGTGAAACATGATAAAATTCTTCTTATAACCATTTATTATCTTATGTACTTATTTTCTACAAAATTGGCTGAAATTTGACTTGCAAATCAGTGAAAAAGCAATGTAAATGCTGTTAAAATTTAATATCTATGTTGCAGAAATATGAAATGTTTTCACTGAAGTGAAAGTTTGAATTACTGTCTAGTGTTCTTCTTAGTGATTGCCCCATACATCAATCATGATTTGTATTTTCCCTTTTGTAAATTCACCTACTTTTTTCATGTAATTAACTTTAGACCTACCGAGATCATCTGCACTTCAGCCATCTACTTGCAAATCACATCCTTGCTGTTCAACACTGTTAAAAAGGCCATCTCTTCTCTGTTGTTATTATCCTGTCCAAAATAAGTATGCTTCCCTTTATGCATATTTTTCTTTCCCTTTATGCATATTTTTCTTATTTCCTAAGGTATCCCCTGTTTTTGGTCTTGTCCCTTCTACAGCACTCCCAGGAAAGAACATCTGTGATTCTGATTGGGTTGTGCTTTTTCTGCTCATCTGAGACAGCAATGGAAAAGTGAAGCCAAACCAAACCTGGGAAAATGGCAGCTTTGTTGTGTTGCGTCCAGAAATGTTGTTTCTTGCACCAGCAATACCAGGGTTCTTTAAGGAGTTGCTTGCTTTTCAAGCAACCTAAGGGAAGCTATCCATCTCAGTCATCCTGCCCATATACTTAGAGGCATGCATTTTCTTGAGAAGAAAGAGTTAACCTTTGAGGAGCATCTTTTTATAATTCATAAGTTGCTCTATCCACTGGGTCAATTCTTAAAACATTTTGATTCCTGGTACATGAAAGTAAAGGACAAAACTCTTAATATGCAATTTTCTCGTTCCCTTTTTTAAGCTGGAATTCTAATGCTGTGAGTGCAGTAAATTACTGATGTTGAGAAATTAAAACAAAAAGAAATACCATGTGGGTTAGGTTAATGTTCTGTCAAGAGAGAATTTTGTCTTTGATAATGATAACTAAAGACTATGTTAATATTGTGTGAGTATACATGTATACTAAATAAGGAGATCAAAATTTAAATTTAACTACTGCATTACAGAAAATATCTTAATTCCTTGGTAAAGATATAAGAGAATACACTTGAAATAAATGTAATACAATAATAAAAATTTTAAAAACTTTAACAAATTAAGGTTTTAGCATATTAAGAATTTTAGCTTCAAATTCAATTTATTGTGTTGAAAAAGACTTGAGAAACTTCTTCATTAGATTGTTCTTCTGAAGTTTGCTTATATTAAAAAATACTAAAGAGGGGTGTCTGGGTGGTTCAGTCCATTGAGTGTCTGACTCTTGGTTTTGGCTCAGGTCGTGATCTCATGAATTGTGGGCTGGAGCCCAGCTTAAGATGCTCAGTGCTTAGCGGGGAGTCTGCTTGAAATTCTCTCCCTCTGCCCTCCCCATAAATAACTAACTCTTTAAAAAAATGCAAAATATTGTCACTAACACATCCCCACTCTGACCACTAATTTTTTTTTCTTCTTTAAAGAATCTGGAAACAAAATTTAGAATTCTATGGATAAACCTGTTTATATAAATTAGAAGATGTGCTATTTTTTTTTGTACTGAGTCTTGATTATTTGAATTATCTTCCTTAGATAAAGAATAACAAAATATATGGAAAACATGATAGATTTTTGCTTTGTCATCACCAGATTAGCAAACCTTTTTTAAAAAAATTAAAAGGGAACAGAAAGGAATTTTATTTGAGTCCAAGTCAGGACTGTTGCCCAGGATACGTAATCTTCGCAAGAAAGAGAGGGCTCCAGGGACGGAACATTTGGTGCAACACTATATATGTTTTTTTGTTTGTTTGTTTGTTTTTACATAAAGAGCTACAAATCATCATGATGAAGGACATTCTAGAAGTTACAGGCTTCATCTCACGTTTTTAGCATGTGCAAGGCTGTATGACTTTACTCTTATGGGAAGGAGGGAGGGTTTTGTTTGTTTGTTTTTTTTTTTTGTTTGTTTGTTTTGTTTTTCCCTCATCTTTGCTTGGAATGTTTTTGTTTTTGCTTTTGTTTTTTAAAACAAACCAGATGTGGGATGTGTGGTAGAGGCAGAAAGAGAGCCCATGCTTTGAGGTTTTGTCCAAACATTTACCTTTGATAATTGCTAAAGTCTAACTTTGCTGGGAGCCCAGAAGCAGGCCCACAAACATGAAACGTTGAAAATTTCCTATATCAGCTTTTCAGTACGCTAATATATTCTAACACCCTTCGTATCTATCAAATGACTTAGTGGTGACTGCACTAGCCGTTTTCCGTTGTCCATCTGCGCCCACCGATCTTGCCACTTCGATCTCTAAGATTCTCATTAGCAATATTATTATTATTCCTTTCGAAGGGTTTCTTCAAATGGCAGATGACTTACTGGTTTTTAATAGTCTGACTCGTGCCTATTTAGATTTTGATGTGCCACTGGTCAAAACAGTAGGAATGTCTTATTTCCTTAAGCCCCCGCCCTTGGTTTATGTTGTGAATTTCCCTCCGAGCTTCCGAGTACCATCTTGCTTTCTGAGACTGAGGCGTACTTATTATTCCCGCCGTGTTGAAATTATCCCAATTCAACCAGATTTAGTGTTTCTGGCTGCCTGTGCACAGGTACTGAGACCCGTCAGCACCTCCCGAAGCACCACCTCGTTGAGGCGGTGGGTCACAAACACGTGTTCTGGCCCATTAAGTCTCACGGGAAACCCCTGGAGTCTCTCCTGCTGCCGGTTTCCACCCGGAAGGATTAGGACAAACTCCGACGAGCTCGGAAGGTGATAGAAGCTGTGCTTGCTGTGGAAGAAGCTGCGGAGGAGGCGCTGAACCGAAAGGGTCGATGGGTACTTCGCCTGTCTCCCAGAGCCCTTCCGGGGACTGCAGCGGCATCTTCCGGGCCATCTTGTCGCCAGCACTGCCGGGTGACGAAACTAAAACAAGTCATTAACAAGTTTGATGTCCTTTATTCAGGGGAGAGCAACCCCTGGATTGGGGCGATAGGGCACCTAAGTCGTGGCGCACTGGTCCGCGGAGATTTGGGGGCAGGTGAGGAGTTTACAGAGTGTTAGAAGGGGCAAGGCAGAAGCGAGGCGTGATTGGGTGGGAGAGCGGGGATTTCCTTATAAGGCTGGCGGGTCCTGTTTCCTAGGCCCACGTCCTCTAGCTAAAGCCCAGGTGGAGGCTAAGTGATGGACTTGTGTTAGGTTTGCCGGCGGGTTGTTCCGGGTGCGCATGACCGATTTGTGAGGCGAACCAGGCCGCTGGAAAGGCCTGTTCTGCCGGTCCTGATACATGAGTTGACTTTATCTTATCTGGTGTTTGAAGTGTTGTTTCCATGCCGTGGTGTCTGTTGCCTGGGAGGGGAGACGTTGGTGAACATAAACCTGTAAATTAAAAGGAGAGAAGACAGAGTAATAAGAAAGTAAAAATCCGGTGCACCAGAGAGCTCGTAAAAGACATGGCTCTCTGGCTAAACGGTTAAAGGTTCCCCTCACTTGGCAGAGAAAAGGGGGAGAAAAGTCTTCTATGAGAAGAACAAATAGGTTTCTTTAGGAAAGGCAGTGGGTTTTAGGAGGACACACAGGGGAGAAAGTTGGTGGTAATGTTTGTTTATGTAGTTGCAACTGGTTTTCCCCCCTGAGATTGATGATGGGCTTATTCTTGGTCTGTCTTCGAGGAGTAATTCGTGGCACCTTCATTTTCTAGAAGTAGCCCATATTAGTCAGATAAGGGAAGCTCTGAGAGCCTTCTTTTTGCATCGGTTAAATCTGAAATGTCATCACCTTAAAACACTGTCAGGTCAACTTGGGTTCAGAGTGGGTTCCCGAATTAGAAAGTCTCTAACTCCATTTTTTGATGTCCTTGTAGTAAAACCATTAGTTTTACTGATGATTATAAAATTTGAAAACGTGAATTTAAAAAGAAAACAAAACACGTACAATAGCTTGTAAGCTTATGAAGGAGACTCAGCTTTTGCTTAATCCACAACAATTTTTCTGGTGACATAATTTGCCATGTAACATTCTGTTTCCAGGGGCTATGAAATTGTGCATTGCCTTTTAATTCTATCCCACATACACTGAAATAGAGAAGGGATCTTGAAGTGATTTTTAAAACATCGAACAAACAGGGCACAATTAATAAATGGCCTCTTAGGAATTTTTTTTTTCTTAAAGATTTTATTTATTTATTTGACAGACAGAGACCACAAGGAGGCAGAGAGGCAGGCAGAGAGAGAGAGGAGGAAGCAGACTCCCTGCTGAGCAGAGAGCCCCATGCAAGGCTTGATCCCAGAACCCTGGGATCATGACCTGAGCTGAAGGCAGAGGCTTTAACCCACTGAGCCACCCAGGCGCCCCCCCCCCCTTAGGAATTTTGCACAGTATTGTAAAAGAATTAACTTCTTTCATTCAGCTTATAGCTTGCTGCTTTGTAGCTGTAGAAAAATTCCATATGAAGAGCAAGTACTATGGGAATGATTTTAATCTGTTTAAGTGCTACCATATTTATATACTGTCTCTGCACATCCAATTCTGTTATCTCTGTACTTCTGGGCACACATCCAGAGAGGTTCATCTCTTTTTCTCTGAAAATTAAGGAAGCTAAATTCACACATTTTTAGTAAAAATATACTGAATTGAAATATTTTAAATTTTTTATTACAAATATCACAGTAGATAATAAGAACCATTCTATCAGGTCAAGATAGAATTAAAGGATATCTAGAATAGTCAGATTTTCTGGGAATGGATGCTGAGTTGCCTGTGAAAGCAGGCTTTACTCAAACCACTGCTCTGAAGTTACAGAACAGTTTTGCTTGAGTGTATAGTTACTGCCAGAAAATGACCTTTCAAACACTTCAAATTTTTACATTGTAGTTCAGGAAAAGGTACATTATTTTATTTTTAAAGGCCTCAAATCTAAATGAAAGACAAAAGTATAACAATATAAATTGCAATTGTAAAATTGGTTCAGTGTTTGAAATTGGTGATGGAAATTTCAGTTCTTCCTCTTTGGTTGAGTGTAAAATACGTAAGTCTATGTAATACAACTTACTCGAGAATCTTTCTTGACATCACCCCCCTCCCAGATCCTGGCAATCAGGTGTTTAATTTGTTTCCTCCTAGAGTGCCTTTATTTCTTGTTCCATACATTTAATATATACATATTGCCTTGAATTGTTATTTTGTCTTAAATATATGCAAAATACTTTATGCCTTGGAAGATGAGGATCATATCTTATATTGTTTTATATTCCTAGCGGCTGATGGAGAATTTCAAGCTCTTGCATGTATAAGTATTTTTGTATTCATGATTCTGAAGATGAGGGTGCAAGCATCTTATCTTGGGAGTCAGGGAATATCGATTAGAATTAGATAATCTGTATCCACATGGATCACTCTTTCTCAAATAATATTTAGCAAAAAATAATTTTTGTTCTGAAAACAACTGATGGAATAAGTTACATTTTAAAAATGAAAACATTTTTCCTTAATGACTGTCTTAATTTGGGGCGCCTGGGTGGCTCAGTGGGTTAAAGCCTCTGCCTTCAGCTCAGGTCATGATCCCAGGGTCCTGGGATTGAGCCCCATATCGGGCTCTCTGCTCAGCAAGGAGCCTGCTTCTCCCTTTCTCTCTCTCTCTCTGCCTGCCTCTTTGCCTGCTTGTGATCTCAGTCTGTTAAATAAATAAATAAAATCTTAAAAAAAAAAGACTATCTTAACTTAATCTTTCTATATCAAATAAGTTTTTTTAAGGCTTGGGGGCACAGGACTAATTGCCTGGTTCAGTATCAATATCATTACAAAGGGTAGTTAGTTGTAAGCAGTCTTTTCATGCTTTTTGTGGTATTTCTCTAGTTGTTACTGCTTCATCTCTTACTCATGTGGTTCCTCACGGTTTGGGGTTGACCAAGGGATATTTGAAATAAAGCAGCCAAAGCAGGAATGAGCATGAGGTGACATGGCTTCAAGTTCCATCAATATCTTAGTGTTAAGGAAAATAAAATCAAGTGTATTCAGATAAACAACAGGTGATTTGAACTCTCTGAAAGCACCAGAAACATTTCATTATACTTTGCTATTGCATAAAGTGTGTTTTCATGGATTACTATTGTTTAGTATGTAAAAACAATGCAAATTGCTTCATGCCATTTTCAGCTTTATTTTCTAATCTAGGATTTCTGTTGTTTAGCTTGTTCTTTGTTTCTAAAGGCCTCTCATTGGTTGAAAATATTTGGACCCCTTCAGAAAGTTATCTTTTATTAAATTATAACAAAATGTATGGAAAGGAGTACACAGAATCTTCATTATAGTTCTTTTCAAATAGTTGATTGTTGCAAACCTTTTATCTGTAAAATGATGTCAAGGACTTGTGAAAACCTCTGAAAGCAAATTCTGGCCACTAGTGCTTCAACTTTGAGCTTACCAATGACTGCTGAAGTTGTTTATTTAGGAGATAGCCTTTTAATCCATTATCATTGTTCCTCTTTAGGAGTCTCTTTGGCCCATTATCCAGAAAAGAAGGCTTTGTATTGATCTCCTCTGAATTATTTTTTAAAAATTGGAGGTACGTTTAGTTGACTCCAATTTGTTCATTGTCCTACTTCCACTGAATATTTCCTTCTTTAAATACAGTCTTCATAAGTGGTTCAAACCTCTTGATAAAAACAGTACATGTGAACAAGATTGTCCAGCTTTTCTTGTAATGCAGACAGTGATATCTGGAGTGACAGATTTGCTGACATGTGATCCAGGAATCATTAAGTGCCACTTTCAAGTCTTATTATAGCACCATTTCAGTTCGGGTTATTATTAACCTCATGAAGCTCTACTCCTGAGTGTCTGACAGTCTGGTCACATAGACAGCAATCCAGCCCTACACAAAAAGTCCTAAGCTAGCATGCATTCCAACTTATTATTTAGTTCATTCAATTTCAAGCAATAAATAATATACCTACAGGACCCCAGATAATTAGCAGTTAGTCTTACTTGTACTTTTTACTGGTGTTAATTTCTACACTTTTACAGTGGAACAATAAGCCTTATGTGAAGGATAATGGCGAGTCTAAGCAATAAGATTTATGAAGAGTGTAGCAAAGATTACTAGCAGATGCATGATAAATTGTAGACAGTGCTACTATTAAAATTACCATGGGGGGGGTGGGAGGTTGAGGAACCAGGTGGTGGGTAATAGGAAGGGCACGTACTGCATGGAGCACTGGGTGTGATGCCAAAACAATGAACACTGTTATGCTGTAAATAAGCAAATAAAAATAAAAAAAAAAAAAAAAGATGTTCAGAAAGAATAAAAACCTATAAAATATAAAAAAAAAAAAGTTACCATGGAATAGTATTAATACTAGTTGGTCTTAATTTTTCAAACAGGGTCTGTATTTTAATATTTATTATCTCTCTAATTCTATTTGTGTGTTCTCTGAAATGACAATATGTATAAAATTGGCATCAGGTATATTTTTATTTTCTTTGTTTGAGAAACGTATATATTACCAATGTTAACAACTACTGTCAATAAAAATTTTATTCTATATAGTTTTAAAATATTAATTTGTTGAATCAAACTAACAGTATAAAAACTGAGTATTGTTATAATCCCCGCTGACATACAGAAAAATGAAAATCTTATGCAAGGTCACAGAGTTAGATGCTAGGGGAGAGGTTTTGAACCTCCAAAGGTTCAGTCAGCCTTTGGAGTCCATATCTCTAACCAAAACATATGCTGCCTCCAGGCTGATTAATCATATGTATGTACGAATTTATAGTTTTCAAATAGTTTTTAAAAAATTCATTAGCTGGCTCTTGGTAGCAATTCTGTAATGTATGCTGGTCATTGTTATAGTTGTTACAGTGAAGAAAACTCTTTGATGATGACTGGACATCCTTATGCCTCCAAACAAAGGAATGGGTGGGTCAGAACCTCCACCTACGGTGTTTTGACTGCATGCTCTCCCCAGAACAGTAATAAAATTTTCCCCAATACATTAAAAACCAAAATTATTGGTTGTTTGAGCAGACAAAAATCTCTTATAGAAAATTCTATGAGACTATAAATACAGAGTTGCTTCCGTTTTAATGAATTTAATGAAATTCCATTTAATTGGTCATTTTTTTCAGTTTTTAAAAAGATTTTATTTATTTATTTGACAGAGACGACAAGCAGGCAGAGAGGCAGGCAGAGAGCGAGGAAGGGAAGCAGGCTCCCTGCTGAGCAAGGAGCCCGATGTGGGGCTCGATCCCAGGACCCTGAGATCATGACCTGAGCTGAAGGCAGAGGCTTAACCCACTGAGCCACCCACGTGCCCCTGATTGGTCATTTTATTATTATCATTTGTTACATGCAAATATCTCTTGACTTCAAATGAGTATTGCACATTTTTAAGGTATGAGAATATCCTTCTTTTTAGAGGATTCTTGAGTTCATAGAACAGTTATGTAAAATTTGTGTGAAAGAGAAATGATAAATTTTACTTAAAGATGGTGTTGTAAGAGACTCCCAAGAATATGACCCAGAGAAGTGTGTTTAATCCTTCTTGAATGAAAAAGTGTTCTTAAGTTACACTATCCAGAAACTGTGGACTTAGTTCTGAGAACTAGTGGGATGAAGCTGCTGGGCATAACCGTGGTGATAGATTCTCTGCTGCTTTACTTACTTCAGTTGCATCCCTTTGCTCACTTCAATTCTCCCTGAAAAGGATAGATAAAGAAACTTGGGAAGAAGCCAGCTGGAGGATGTTCACCTCTTTTGTCCCTTATGAAGACTGCATAGTATCTTCTTGAATATCAAGTATAAAATAAGACAATCACTTTTAATAGAATCCTTGACTCTGCTACTACCTATGGTATTAATAACCAAAAGTATACTATCTATAGTATTTATCAAGAGGGCAAAAGTTTTGGTTTCCTTTTATAGATATATTTTTCTTATCTGAAATAATTACAAGTTTAATATTAACTGCTCTAATATCCTGTAGAAACTTACTAAGATTCATATAAAATAATGAAACTGAAAGCATCCTGAAAGGTTAAAAGCAAACAAATATGTTGTTTTATGGTTCCATATTTTACACACTCACTTCTTAATTACTTCAATGATGTGAGAAAAGTACAGGTGGTACAAAATAGTAAAGGCAAAAAAAATCATTTAGCTGTTTTCAAACGGAGTCAGAATGCATGCACATTGAGAAGAATACACAATTATAAATACGTAATCTCTCCTTGACTTCTCTTTCAGTTCAGTCCCATTGTAAGTGTTCTAGAACCTTATATATACAGAATAGGATGCAAAGTTAGTGATCTATTAATGCATAGTTCAGAACTGACAGAGTCGGCATTTGGTTGGTCAATTTATAATAAAAGGTGTTTGCCATGGATCAATAGATCACCATGAAATGTCTAAACCAATGGAAGAATTGAAGATTCAAATAAAGAATCTAATCTTAGTGTTATATTACTAGAAATGATTTTTGGACAGTCATTCTTGCTCAGTCATTGTATTGATTAAACTTTGTAGGAACCTCTGAGTTAGGAATGAACTTGGTATTCAGGATACCTTCAATAAATTTTCCATCTGCATGGTTAAAGTTACAATGGAAAAAAGAAGAATCATAATTCAGCCAAAAAGAAAATCTCATGTTTAAGTGAGCTACCTTGTTACTGGAATTTTCAACATTTTATTTAAGTTGTTTTTGTCAATAAAGCATTAAATAAAATTAATTATAATGATAAGATTGCAGTGAAAATATAATTTATGACTGATAATTCAGGCAGAGAGAACTTTTTGATTAGCTAATAGCTGTACCTGCTAAGTACACCAGGACATATTATATAATGAATCTGATGTAAATTCAAACTGTCCGTTTGGAAAGATGTGACTACTTCCAAAATTATATTGCTTAATGGAAAGTCCTACTCATATTATGCCTTGAGTATGACTGCTTCTTCTGATACTAAATAAGGATATTATGCACAGACCTGCAGTAGATATAATTAAGGAAACAATGTTCTTAAATAACCAAAAGACTCGATGTTGTTCTTTTGAAAATAGTTACGCTTCCATTGTTATATGCACCCACCAAACCCTCTGATGTACCTACATGCTTATGAGTACAGATTAATGGCACTTACTTATACAGGACTCGTTACCTGTAATGATTTTTTATTTTTTGTACAAAAAGAGAACTCTGTTCATGTCTAGATGGGCAAAATAAAAATAAAAAATGGTGCCATCTCACAGAATGGGATCTTAGTTATAAAACTACAAAATAACAAAGTCAGATGCTTATTTTCCCTTAAAGGAAGATTTGTTAAATTTTATATATGGATTACAGAATATGATCCTCCATAATCAAGTACTGTTTTATACCAGTTATAGTTCATAGTGTGGTAAGGTCACTGGTAAATTTGGGGCATACTTGAAAAAATAGACTGGCACAGTAACACAGTTACTTATTTCCACAAACGTAGGGTTGTTATTTCCTTCTTCTCTTCCATGGTATCTATATCATGGTGAGACGTCTATCATGCAGTCCCTGATGTAGGAAAGATGTTAGGGTTTGAAGCCAATGGCCAAGAAAGAATTCTTGAGACATCTGGTTTTATTAAAGCACAGGGACAGGACTTGTGGGCAGAAAGAGCTGCACCGTGGTCATGAGGAGTGGCCCCATTAGTTAGGGATAGTGAAACTCTCCAAGGAATTTGGAAGCAAGGTTTCCAGGACCTTGAGGTAGCTTGCAGTTATTGGGAAAAGGTCATTTATTACTGTCTAATAAAAGCTTAGTCATGAGACCCTTCAGATGTATATCAGTGGGTCATATGCTTGGGGATGATTGCCAACATGTATCCTGAGGGGTAGAGATAAAGGACATTTCTAAAAGAATTTTTATATGTTAAGGTAGACTTAACAGGATCCTGGAGGGTCAGGCTGAGACTGCCTTTGCCATTAGCAAAGTAGTAGCATCGAGGCAGCTGAATCCCTTGAGGAATGCCACTCTGCCTGTTTCAAGGACTTTTATCAGTGGGCTCTAAGAAGTGAGGAAATTTAATAATTTTTCTTCTGCCTTTGTTTCTCACATATTTCACTATAAGTTATTGTTTGTTGTTTGGGGTGTCAACAATTTTTGCTTTCTTGAGCATTGACTCTTACTTTGTTTCTTTATGCTATACCTATATTATCTAAACAGCATAATTATTGCTATAAATATTTTATAATTTTAAGGCATAGATAAGAGATCAAAGACCTTTTTTAGAAATCTGATCTCTAACTTTATTATTTACCAATTGCTCATGGAATGTACTTTAAACTCATTTTTTAAAAGTTTATCTTCCATGCAAAAAAGTTTTTAATTTTTATAGTATAAAGGTAGTACTGCTATTATTTTACAAACTTATGTGTACAATATAGTAATGTTTAATTTGTACTTTAAATACAAAATCTAATTATTGTTTAATTATTTTAAAAAATCCCAACAGTTTATCAATCTACTGGAAAACATGTTAAAATGGCTAACATTTACTAGAAATATATTTTATTTCTTGAATGCCCAATCTCTCAAGTTAAATTGCATAAATACTGATAGACATATATAAACAGATTTTTCTCCCAAAGGTTTGTTATTGAATTTACACATATTTTTGTATGGTGCTATTTACTTAGATGCGTATAAACTTTGTACACCTTTAGCACGATGGAAGATAGCCGTATTTTTTTTTTCTAATCTTTGAACTCTAGGAAAAGGATTGGAAAAAACAATAGAATAGATATGAAAGAGCTTTTGCTGGCTGAAAAAAAAATGTTTTTTAAGACCCACAGGTGAGAAGTAGCAGATATGTGTCATGCTCAATTCCTTTTTTATAACAAGACCAGTTTATTTATTTATTTTTTATTTTATTTTATTAAGTTAGTCACCATAAAGTACATCATTAATTTTTGATACAGCGTCTCATGATTCATTGTTTGCATGTAAACCCAGTGCTCCATGTAGTACATGCCCTCCTTAATACCCATCAACAGGCTAACACATCCACCTACCCTCCTCCCCTCTGAAATCCTCAGTTGTTTCCTGGAGTCCATGGTCTCTCATGGTTCATCTCCCTCTCTGACTACCCCCCCACCTTCATTTTTCCCCTCCTTCTCCTAATGTCCTCCATGCTATTCATTATGTTTCACATATAAATGAAACCATATGGTAATTGTCTTTCTCTGCCTGACTTATTTCACTTAGTGTAATCTCCTCCAGTTCCGTCCATGTTGGTGCAAGTGGTGGGTATTCATCCTTTCTAGTGACTGAATAGTATTCCATTGTGTATGTGGACCCCCGTCTTCTTTATCCATTCATCTGTTGAAGGGCATCTTGTCTCCTTCCACAGTGTGAGAATTGTGGACATTGCCGCTATGAACATTGGGGTGCCTGTGCCCCTTTTTTTCACTATGTCTATATCTTTGGGGTAAATACCCAGTAGTGCAATTGCTGGGTCATAGGGTAGCTCCAATCTTAACTTTTTGAGGAACCTCCATACTGTTTTCCAAAGTGGCTGTATCAACTTGCATTCCCACCAATAGTGTAAGAGGATTTCCCTTTCGCCACATCCTCTCCAACATTTGTTGTTTCCTGCCTTGTCGTGCTCAATTCCAAATGAAGCCACCTGGCAATCCTCCTTTTGCTTACAAAAGTTTTGCAGTGTTAGCAATCTAATAGCAGTGATGTGGGGGACTACTGGGCTGGCTTCTAACTAAGTAGCAACTTCCATAATGTGAGACCTTCTGAATTGTGAATATAACAACAGCATTTTCCAAAATAGCTCCTTAGGGTGCCAAAAAGAATAATGTGTTTTTCAATAGTATGCAAGGAATTACTAATATTTATGGAGTATCTGTCTTCCCTTACCTTTAACCAACTTGTTGGGTAAGATTTGTGGAACAACATTTGAAAGAGCATTTTGTAGATTATTTCAAATGCCTTTTTGTGGTTTCTTATTTTTTTTCATTTAGATTTTAAAGTATTATTGTGGCAGGTATTATTCTTGGAACTTAGGTACTGCAACTAAAGGAACTCTCTTGGTCTACCTGTAATGTAGGCACTTTTATATTCTGTAGGGATTTTTCATCGTACCTTATGTGTAACCAAACAGTTGTTAGCCAAATACGTTTCTTTGCTGGCTGGTAAATGCTGGTGAACAGAGAAGACTCACCTGACATAAGAGCTTTCAGATGTAACCATGGATAAAGGATGTGTAGAAGAAACTACAATTGCCAGTGTGAGAAGGAATTAGGAGTAAAGCTGAGGGATGCAGAGCTGAGGGATACAGAAATGAGAATTAAGATATCTATGCCCTTCTTACTCCCTTATATTGTTTATGATGTCAGCGCATTTACATTTCACATGTACTTGCAGATGTGTGTGTACACCTTGCATATATGTATGTATGATTGTAGGTTAGACAATTTCTCCAAACACGTTTCTGAATAATCTCTCATACCTTTAAAAAGGATGCACTCTTATAAATGTACTAGTGATCCTCCATAAATTTTTCAATTTTATATACTACTAAAAATGTGAAAAAGAAAATGGTTACTATGTGAGGTGATGGGTATGTTAATTAGCTTGATTGTAGATATTATTTCACAATGTATACATATACCAAATCATCATGTTGTATGCCTTAAATATACACAGTTTTTAAATTGCCTATTATACCTCTATAAATCTGGGGGAAATGTGATTTTTATGATTATGCTCTAAGCTAGAACATTTTTGTTTATTCTTCTACAAACCTGATTCTTTTCCCCTTCTCACATTTATGAAAATCAGTTGTTCTAGGGGCTGCTGTGAAACAAGATAGCTTTAATTTTATCACTCTAATGACCAGAGAGCTGTATTGATTTTTCTTTTAAGCCACTTCGTTTGGAAAACCTATTACTAAAGAACTCTTTGTTGCCTTTCCTACCTGCTGCCATTTTCCCACATCGATTTCTGACTGATATTTTTCTGAGACCTGTTATTATATACAAATATTTGTTTAAAGAGTATAGTGTGGTCATTTATTAAATATGTCACATAAAAAATTTACCATAATGGATGTAAAAATAGATTTTACTTAAGTTTCTTGACAAACTAAATAAATGTGCAGCACTAAGGTGGAGGAAAGTCTGTCTGAAGGACAGACTTACTGCATCCTTTTGTTGCAGCGACTTTTTAGTAGAGTCTTTTTGGGAAACATTAAGCTTTTTATGCTTATATGTTGAACATTTATTATGAACAAAGATATTACAAAATGAAGTTAAACTATATTGTTATATTTTGCTCAAACATTTCAAAACCTTTAACATGTGAAGATGAATTGTGAATCTTCATAAATGTAATTTTCCCAGATTTTTTTTCCTCTGCGCCCTGTTTTCAAAGACCACATTTTTGGCATACAGTTTAGGTAATATTGGTCTGGATATTTAGAATTTTAATAAGAAGATACATAAATACTTATTTTTCTACATATTACCAGCATGTGTTAATTACTTACATTTTGTTTTTTAAGTCATACAAATATGTTTGCTGATATCAAGATCCTAATTTTTAAAAAATACAGTGAACAATTAGGTTGTGGTTTCTCTTTTTAATTAAATGAAAATGAATTATGAAGATACTGCCAATATATATACCTTCCTACATGATTTTTGTTTTTATTCACTTTACCACATCAGACATATTTATGATACTGTGGATTATTAAAATTTATCATAATATTTTTATTAAGTAGAACAAACAAAGTAAATCATTAATCTAAATCAAACAGGAGTGATTAAGCGGGCAGCTATACAATTTATTCTCACTGTGCAATGTTAGTCTTTTTCCTTTATGGAACCTAATTAAGAATTGGAAGCAGATCTGATGCAAGGAGACACTGTTGGTAGTTCTCCAAAGAGATAGAAAGATAGATGTATTTCATTCCTGTTGAGATCACATTCAACTCAAAATTTCATTTTTCATTAATTCTGGAAGCTTCTGGGTTCTGGCAAAAGAGCGGTATTTCAAATTGCTGCCAAGATCTGTATATGTGCCATCATTTTTGACATTTTTATCTTGGCCTTCTCAGGTGAATGGTGACTTTGAGAGTTTTGCTGTGCTGTTCTATTGCTGACAGACATGGTGTATGAGTTAGAAACATTATTTGACAAGCAAGTAACCATGACAACTTGGAAACATCATTACTATATTCTGAATTATTTTGTCCTCATTTGAGATGGACAGTTACTTGAAATGTTTCATCAAAATGAAACATTAGAAAGAATATATATTCTAAATATATATAGCTCTAAACCTACAGTATATAGTAATATCTAATCATTCCTATGCTGAAGTGAGATGGATTTTATATTCTTCTAAAGGACATTTTATGAATTTTGTCCATCTAGAAGACTGTGCTTTTGGAGCCTTATGTCATTTTTGGTATCTTACATGCATTAAAAAAAACTACAAACTGTAACTTTGCTTTTAAGTCATTAAGTGAAACAGTAGCAAAGTGGCGCTGTCTAATGTATATAATCTTAAGAGAAAGACTTTGAAAAGTATGTTTTCCTGTTTTATCTGTAGTTTGCTTTTTTTTTCATTTTATTTATTTTTTCAGCGTAACAGTATTCATTCTTTTTGCACAACACCCAGTGCTCCATGCAAAACGTGCCCTCCCCATTACCCACCACCTGTTCCCCCAACCTCCCACCCCTGACCCTTCAAAACCCTCAGGTTGCCCCAACCTCCCACCCCTGACCCTTCAAAATCCTCAGGTTGTTTTTCAGAGTCCATAGTCTCTTATGGTTCGCCTCCCCTCCCCAATGTCCATAGCCCGCTCCCCCTCTCCCAATCCCACTTTCCCCCAGCAACCCCCAGTTTGTTTTGTGAGATTAAGAGTCATTTATGGTTTGTCTCCCTCCCAATCCCATCTTGTTTCATTTATTCTTCTCCTATCTCCCTACCCCCCCATGTTGCTTCTCCATGTCCTCATATCAGGGAGATCATACCAGCAATTGCACTACTGGGTATTTACCCTAAAGATACAAACATAGTGATCCGAAGGGGCACGTGTACCCGAATGTTTATAGCAGCAATGTCTACAATAGCCAGACTATGGAAAGAACCTAGATGTCCATCAACAGATGAATGGATAAAGAAGATGTGGTATATATACACAATGGAATACTATGCAGCCATCAAAAGAAATGAAATCTTGCCATTTGCGACGACGTGGATGGAACTAGAGCGTATCATGCTTAGTGAAATAAGTCAATCGGAGAAAGACAACTATCATATGATCTCCCTGATATGAGGACATGTAGTTTGCTGTTTAACTTTATTATTATTTAAAACATTTTGTCCTTTTTACTTATTTATTTTCCTAAAATGTCTATAAACCAGGAAAAAATAGATGTACATAAAATAGATGCATACATAACATTAATGCAACTACTCTTCACCTTTTTATATGTAAATGAAGAAACAAATAGCTTAAGTGATCATTTATTAGAATAATATCATTATTTTAAAATCTTTTGACCTTTGCATGATCTCAGGGTCCTGGGATCGAGTCCCGCATTGGGCTCTCTGCTCAGCGGCGAGCCTGCTTCCCTCTCTCTCTCTGCCTGCCTCTCTGTCTACTTGTGATCTCTCTCTGTCAAATAAATAAAAAAAAAAAATAAAATCTTAAAAAAAAAAAAATCTTTTGACCTTTGCACTATCGTTTTATCATTTCAGTATAAATAAAATCCTACTACGTATTAATTTTTACTTTTATTCTTTTGAAGTTTTATTCAAGTTTCCATGTAGGATATAAGATATGCTCAGTTTCTATACCTAATTAATTCTTACGAAATAAATGAAAGAGGTAAGTTGAAAGAGGTAAAAATAATGTATATTATATATTATGTATATATAAACTACTTCAGACATTAGTACTCTATGGTCCTATGTATATATATTTCAAAATATATTCTCATTCTAACAAACTACTTACGTAATCAGTAAAGCACTTCTGAAACCAGGTTTTGTTATGAGAACTGAAGTTAAATTTCTCCATGGAAGTGTTCATCATTTCTGAAATTTTATTTTTATCAAAATTATTATATCTTATTCTTAAATTAACAAATTATTGGCAATTCATGTTTAACTGCCAGAGATTATATGACTGACAACCTGCTATGTCTTTTTCTTGTTTACCAAATGCTCTTTTTATTATCTCTTTATTGTGGAGCTACTCTTCATTCAGTAGATTCTTTGGTAACCAGGATTTGATTTCATTCTGTCTTTTCAGAGGAAGAAGGGGCAGTGGTGTCACATATTCTGTGAGATATGGAAAGCAGTAAATCAGTCAGGATTCACTGATTTTGTTGGAATGTAGTAGAATGTATTTTGTTGGAATGCAGTAGAATGAAAGGCAGTAGATTAGAAATGTGAGCCGCTAGAATCTAACTAACCAGATCTGGACACTATAGTGATCATTGACATTTTGAATTATTCCCATTGCCCACAGCTGTTTTCTGCTCACTGCATCATCTTTCAGAAGACAGAAATAAAATAAACCTGAAACATGACAGAGATTTTGAATGCTTCTAGTTTGATGAGGACAGGTAAAATGATCACTGTCCCCCACTTCTTAAAACAAAACACACATGCAGGAGCATATATATCTAATATATACCATCATAGTGAAATTAAGATTATTTTATTACTTACGAACAACTTAGTGATCTGATTGTTGGAATTTTGGGACAACTGTTCTAGTATAGATTGCTGAATATATTTGTTATTGTGGGTATTTTAAGGTTATTGCGTAAAGTCACATATCTTCTAGAATCTGTTGTATTTACAGATCTGAAAAATACAATTTGGTTTTTTAATAAGTGTATTAAAGTACAGTATAATCAAGCTAAATAATTTTTCACATGACATCAGGCATATCATGATATCGTTATCCTCTTTTCATAGTAATAGATACCATAATAGAAACTCAGAAATTTAAAGAAATTATGGAACAGGTGGTCTAAAAAAATGAGTAACTCAGCCTCAATTTTAGCAATGCTTTCTTTCTTTTTCTTTTTTTTTTTTTTATTTCTTTTCAGCGTAACAGAATTCATTGTTTTTGCACCACACCCAGTGCTCCATGCAATGCGTGCCCTCCATAATACCCACCACCTGGCTCCCCCAACCTCCCAGTCCCCACCCTTTCAAGACCCTCGGATTGTTTTTCAGAGTCCACAGTCTCTCATGGTTCACCTCCCCTTCCAATTTCCCTCAACTCCCTTCTCCTCTCCATCTCCCCTTGTCCTCCAAATTTTTTGTTATGCTCCACAAATAAGTGAAACCATATGATACTTGACTCTCTCTGCTTGACTTATTTCACTCAGCATAATCTCTTCCAGTCCCATCCATGTTGCTACAAAAGTTGGGTATTCATCCTTTCTGATGGAGGCATAATACTCCATCGTGTATATGGACCACATCTTCCTTATCCATTCGTCCGTTGAAGGGCATCTTGGTTCTTTCCACAGTTTGGCGACCGTGACCATTGCTGTTATGAATATTGGGGTAAAGATGGCCCTTCTTTTCACTACATCTGTATCTTTGGGGTAAATACCCAGCAGTGCAATTGCAGGGTCATAGGGAAGCTCTATTTTTAATTTCTTAAGGAATCTCCACACTGTTCTCCAAAGTGGCTGCACTAACTTGCATTCCCACCAACAGTGTAAGAGGGTTCCCCTTTCTCCACATCCTCTCCAACACATGTTGTTTCCTGTCTTGCTAATTTTGGCCATTCTAACTGGTGTCAGGTGGTATCTCAATGTAGTTTTAATTTGAATCTCCCTGATGGCTAGTGTTGATGAACATTTTTTCATGTGTCTGATAGCCATTTGTATGTCTTCATTGGAGAATTGTCTGTTCATATCTTCTGCCCATTTTTTGATATGATTATCTAGTTTGTGTGTGTTGAGTTTGAGAAGTTCTTTATAGATCCTGGGTATCAACCTTTTGTCTGTCATGTCATTTGCAAATATCTTCTGTTAATGTCTGTCATAAAGTGTCTGTCTACTGACTTTCAAAATACGGACCAAAGCCCCAGATTTAGCTATTAAAAAATATTCATCTCACTCAAAATTTTGAGGATGTTATTAAACAAAAGGTTTGCATGCACTTAAGAGAACTGTATATTTAGAAATTTACTAAATTATAAATTTACTAAAAATAAGTTTTGAGGAAATATCACAAATATTTAGTCAAAAAAGAAATTTGACAAGTTGTTCCCTGGTATTATTACATATTAAATGGTGATGTGAGGAATGTGTAATGGATTTTAGTCAGCTGAATGAATATATCTTAATGTGTGTTGATGGAAATCATTGCAAATTGGAGATATACTACCTTAACCGAGAGTTAACCATTTTTATCATTGATTAAGTGAGTATAGGAAAGACATTGTTGGTTTTGAAGATGATAGAAGCCTGGAAAGACTAAATAGATGTAGAAGTTTAGTAACTTAAATAAGGTGGGAGGTATAATATGTATAACATTTTGTATTTAGGTAATATACCTGATTATTAAGAACATGGTGGGAATATCGTTACCTTCACAGAAATCCATGTATTACAGAGGAATTAACTGAGTACAGGCTCTATTATGGTTAATAAAGCTAAATTATTATTAAAAGCATGATTCAACTATTGGCTGTTGGTAGAAGTCTGTTGTTAAATATGAGGTTTCAGTATATATTACACAAAGAACACATGGAGAATTTTTGATTCTGGGTGGACAGAATTGAGGGATGTTTATGAGCACAAGATGGATAAACTAAAGTGCTTAAAACAGGATGGTCAGATTACCTCGGTAGGTAACACCATGCCTTTTAATTAGAATCATCTTATTTTCTCAATTCAACATTTGACCTGTTAGTCAACAGAGAATTCCCCAAACTTAAGTATTTATGTTTTAGAAGCCTAACAAATCATATTATTTTACAAAGTTTACTGAAAAATAGTATTATGTGAATGTTTAGCATGGAGGAACCAGATGTGGGGAAGTTAAGGTAATTTTTCAGCTTTTGAAAGAACAAGTGCAATTTAAATGAGACAGATTTCTACTCAATAGAAAAAAGACATTACAACGTTAAAACAGGGAATTTCTCAGTTTAAATCTTTCTAAAGGAATTGTATAAATGGGATTTATTTGGGGGAGTAAATGGATGGGTAGATTCAGTTACTTCTTAACTTCAGAAAGTAACCATGACTTTGGGACAGGTTGATATATATAACAAACCTTCTATAATTTGGGCTCTGCAATTGAAAATTACAGTAATTGACAGAAAGAGTAGTCTGGAAGTAAAGTAAAATAATTAACTGAATGGATTAATTCTATAAACAAGAAACTTAATCAACTTGGTGCAAGTGATTTTCAAACCTTTCCTTAATAATCTTGGAAAAATTGATCCATTTCACTTGAGTCCTAGTTTTACACTAAGCATTGCCATAGGCTCTGTGACAGAAATAATGACATATGTGGCCCGTGTCATCAGGATCTTACAAAATAATTAGGAAGAGAATATTAATCTGGAATAAAAAAATTTGAAGACCATGAAACAAGGTAGTCTGAAATTAAATAACCACTTCTTGGTCTCTTATAAGTGTAATTAAAATTCTGGGAATTCAGAATATCAGAAACTTTGTATTCTTGATTTGTATTTACATTTGCTAACAGTTTTGACTAGGTTCTGTGAACCTTGGTAAAAACGTGTATCTTACCCATTCATGTGTTTTCTTGTTTGTCATGGTCCTTCATAGAATGTGGCCTCATGGAGACTTTGCCATTTCCTCAGTCTCAGTGCCTATTATACAATGACGAATAGGTAAATATTTGTTGAATAAATGAACTTTTTTCTCCTTATTTTCAAAATAAATACCTTAATCTGTCTTTCCAAACATGAACATTTTGAATACCAATGCAGGAACTTAGGTAAAAATAATTTAAGTAAAGTTGCCACAATATATAACTATATTGTGTAATTGTTACAAATTGTTCTTGTCAGCATATCAAAAAGATGTTAAAAATTGAATTAACAGTCTTTTTCAGTCAAACTTCAGTGTGCAACAGCCAGAAAGAAGCCAGAAATTTTCTTTTATAGTGTTCCTTATTTTTCTGGTTTTGACCAAAACCAAACCAAACCAAACCAAAACAAACAAAAAAAAGTACATCAATTTCCCAGGTTTCAAACTAACATAAAATTTTTCCTAAATTATCCTTTCCAAAAAGCATTATTAATACTTTATAGTTAGTAAACTATTCTTATCCCCAGTATTGCTATTATTTGCCCCTGGTTGTATATGTCATGATTATTAGTTTTTCTATCGACGTAGCTTGCATGCACCCCAATGTAGAGGAGGTTAAGGAAGACATAACCTAATGAACTCAAATAGGTTTTTATTCTATATTAAGAACAACATCATTGGGGCGCCTGGGTGGCTCAGTGGGTTAAGCCGCTGCCTTCAGCTCAGGTCATGATCTCAGGTCCTGGGATCGAGTCCCACGTTGGGCTCTCCGCTTGGCGGGGAGCTTGCTTCCCTCTCTCTCTCTCTGCCTGCCGCTCTACCTGTGCTCTCTCTGGTGAGTCCTTGGCGTGACTTCTTAGCCCTGAGAGGCTTTAAAAAATTCAGACTAAGGCTTCTCATGAAAAATTCCATCAAAGCAGATTTAACAAACAAGCACAGGTTAGTTACTGGAGACACTTAGTACATAGATATACAAGTACTTTTAAATAATTAACAGGAAGCCGTAAAAACCACTGTGGGAAATAGTAGATTCCTTGTCTTGGAGGTTCCTGTCTAAAGTAAAGTACCATTATTATATAGACAAGTGATTCATATTTCAGTGACCCACTAACATGTGTAAAACTAGCATCAGGTTTCCAGGCAGAATAAAAATAACCTTTATGGTATTGGTTTGAATTTTTTATGAGACATAATTTAAGATTATTGAATTGTTATAGATTATCTGAGAATGGCAGAAATACCAACTTTTTTCCTTGAAAGTATATATATTTGGAAGTACTCCGGCTCCATAACTATGGCATAGTCTAATTTATTACCTTAGTTACTCTGTGCCATGTAAAACTCACAAGTAAATTGTTTCTCTTGTGAGGACTCAAGTTAAGCAAAAGAGTTTTCTAACGCTAAGCAGAACTACACATACCTCATGGATGGTCTTTTCATAGAAGGGTGTGCATCACACGAAGTTCTGTGGTCTTTCTTCTAAATCCTAGTAGTAATTTCCATGTTGATGAGGGACTTGAGGTGATTAGATTTAGGACATGGACCTGAATGAGTAGTTATTTTCTAGACTAACTTTCAAACATTTTAGAAGCCAAGGGCTTTCTTGATATTAAACTATATGTGGTAGCAATGTAAATTTTCATTGTTTGGTAGAAATGAAAAAAAGTAAAAAAAAAAAAATACATAAACCTTTTTGCTTATAGATAACTTGACACATCTTCAGAGTAGTTAAGAGTTTTCCAGAGTATGGTTTAAGAACCATTGGTTTCATAGATATCTATCTAGTGTCTTTCTGGACTTTATAAGCTTTGTTGTTATTTATGTAAAAGTATTTTGTTTTTAAGAGTATTCAAAAGGTAACACTTAAAAAAATTTCAAATAATCTCGTGTTATTTGAATATGCACATATATTATGATCTTTATAGTTTCCACATAGAGTTCTTTATATAAAACAGTGGAAGACATATCAAAATTAATGCAAGAAATTGTATCTATTGTGAAAGAGAGTTAATACTCTTAATACATAATTAGTCTTTTTCTTTATTTCATTTATGTTTTCTTTTTATGTTTCAAACATACAGCGTTTTGTTAATCACAGCAAATGGTACAATATCAACATCAGTCTTTGGAAAGCCTTACTTGGGCTTATTTTTATATTTCAGACAAACCCTAACACTCTCTCATAGGTCTGTCCTTTATTGTATTTAGAAGTGTGCTTCCAGTGGACTTTTCTTACATTTTCTGGGATATATATTCATCCATATAAGTACATATGTGCATATGAATAGGTGTATATATATGTATACACATATATCATTTTCTTTGTGTGTTTAACTTATATAATTGGTTTTAAGCTTACATTTTATTGCTTTCTTTTTCCTATTTTTCCCTACTCTGTTTAATTGAACATCTGTCGATGGTGCTATCCATCTGGTCGGTACTTTCTGACAACGTCTTTGCTTATGTATTTTCATAGATGGCTTCCTAGTTTGGTCCAACTATTTGATTCCATAATTAACATTGTAGTTAATTTAATCATTTATGTAGCATACTAGATTTCATTGTGTGTGTTTTTTTTTTGCGTATGTGTATGTACATGTACGTGAGAGGGAAAGGGAGAGGGAGAACAAGAGAGAGAGGGTGTTTCTCTGATATATTTTGAGATATATCTAGGTGCTGAATTGTAAATATATTTAGTTTTACCAGATCCTGGACATGGTTCTTCAGGTGAAACTCCAACCAGTGAACGTCATACCATTTTGTGTATTTTAAATTTTTATTAATCTATTAGTGAGGTAGATCATTTATTTACCACTAGCCATCTTTATCTTAATAAGTTTTTTCCTTATGCAAATTTCCTTTTCTATAACCTTGACAGTTTTCCTAGTGGGATTTCATATTTTTTCCTGATGACTGAAGAAGTGCCTGGTATATTTAAGATAGTAAACACTTACCTGGTAACTTTGTCTATGATATCATTATTTGATAAAAACAAATATTTTATTCCAAAGGAGTAAAGTCCTGTTTTTATCAACTTTTCTACTTATGATTTGTGACTTAGGGATAAGAGTGTGACTAGTATTAAGAAATATTTCCTGGGGCACCTGGGTGGCTCAGTCAGTTAAGCATCTGCTTTCAGCTCAGGTCATGATCCCAGGGTCCTGGAATCCAGCCCAGCATCCGGCTCCTTACTCAGTAGGGAGCCTGCTTCTCCCTCTGCCTGCTGCTCCCCCTGCTTGTGCTCTCTCTCTGTCAAATAAAAAATAAATCGTAAAAAAAAAATATATATATATATATTTCCCAACTCATGGAGTTAAAAGGATATTGTTCCATATTTTCTTTTATTAGTTTTGTGATTTAAGTTTTACACTTAGACAAGATATATCATATTAATAATGATAAGAATAAACTTATTTAAAAAAGAAGTAGAAGGAAAGTTAAATAAAAAAAAAAGATTATGAAGGAAAGAATATGCAACAAAAAAATCACAAAGCAATCAAATTATAAAAGAGATACTGAGGCTGTTTTAAGAATTATTTATAAAATGTGTAAAATAATTTAAGAAGAAGGTATCCTTAGATGAACAACATAGAATATTGTATCTAACTATGAAATATAAATACAGAATATAATTGAATTGAGTATAATGCTTTATATGAGTTAATCTTATGTGGGAGAGAATCTCTCATTAAAAATCTCTATAAATTGTGCTACTGGCCATATTAAGAATTCATCAAGAATTTTATTTTGAGGGGCACCTGGATGGCTCAGTCAGTTAAGCATCTGCCTTTGGTTGAGGTCATGTCCTGGGATGGAGCCCAGCATGGGGCTCCTTGCTCAGCAGGGAGCCTGCTTCTCCCTCTCCCTCTGCCATTGTGTCTGCTTGTGCTCTCCCTGTGTCAAAAAAATGAATAAAAATCTTAAAAAAAGGAATTTTATTCTGATAGGAATATGTCATTTTACACGGAAATTTAAAAACTTTTTTGCAGAAATTATTTAATAGTGAGTTTAATATATGGGATTGGGAGGGAGACAAACCATAAATGACTCTTAATCTCACAAAACAAACTGGGGGTTGCTGGGGGGAGGTGGGGTTGGGAGAGGGGGAGGGGGTTATGGACATTGGGGAGGGTATGTGCTATCGTGAGTGCTGTGAAGTGTGTAAACCTGATGATTCACACACCTGTACCCCCGGGGGATAAAAATAAATTATATGTTTATTAAGAAAAAAAAAAAAGGATGAATACCCAACTTTTGTAGCAACATGGATGGGACTGGAGGTGATTGTGCTGAGTGAAATAAGGCAAGCAGAGAGAGTCAAGCATCATATGGTTTCACTTATTTGTGCAGCATAACAAATGACATGGAGGACATTGGGAGATGGAGAGGAGAAGGAAGTTGGGGGAAATTGGAAGGGGAGGCGAACCATGAGAGACTATGGACTCTGAGAAACAACCTGGGGGTTTTGAAGGGGAGGGGGTGGGAGGTTGGGGGAACCAGGTGGTGGGTAATAGGGAGGGCACGTGTTGCATGGAGCACTGGGTGTTGTGCAAAAATCAATGAATACTGTTACGCTGAAAAAATAAATAAACCATTAAAAAATATATACAAATAAAAGATAAAATTGTGCTTCTAGTTCACAGAAAGGGGAAGTGTGTATATTATTTGATAATGAGATGTTTTGCATGGCATTTTGGACCATATCAAATCTTTTTCAAAAAGGCTTAAGATAGTTAGGAATAATATTGTCATTTATACCAAAACATTATTCTATACTTTCTGTACTTGGAAGCAGTGTTGTTTTCAGAGAAGACCACAAGGAATAGAGAAATCAAGTGCATTTTCCCAGAGAAACAAGGTCAGTGGAAAAAATTTTCAGAAAAAGCTGAGGGCAGCAATTCAAGCAGATTTTTTTTCCTTAAGTACATCTTAATCCATTTTAGGATAAATTCATTTTATAAAATACTCTACGGTGGATAATAATGTAAGATGAGAAATTGAGGAAGAATATGAGTAATTTTTTACTTTAAAGTTAATAAATTATTGACTCTAATTGACTTTTTCAATTATTACAGTCCCCAAATGACCATCATCTAATAATACTGAATGAATAGTCCACAATTTCCTATATAAAATATTACTAATAACAAGAAAGGGCATGACTAGAATTTGTATTTTAACCCTCATAGTGTAAATAGGTTCTTGTCTCTATATTTCTGTTACTTCTATCTAATTCTTATCATTTTTACCCAAGTCAAGCAGTGTGTCTCTTTTCTTTCTAATCTGAATATCTTCCTGGACTGTAGGAGTTATCACTCATACTTGGACTGTTATATAATGTACCTCATCTAGCCCTATATGTAGCTATTACAGGCTATAATAACTCCCTTACTAGCTGTCCTTCCAAATCCTGAGTCTCTCAGGACAATTTCCCGTTTTGTGGAACTGATTGAAACTTTTCTAATTTTTATCTATCCTAATCACTAATTCATTCTTTCATTCCGTTCCTTCCTTCCTGTAACTTCCTTTTCTTCAACAAATAAACTCAAATACTCAGAGAACACTAATAGTTATTCTTTTTTTTTTTTAAGATTTTATTTATTTATTTGACAGAGAGAGAGAGATCACAAGTAGGCAGAGAGGCAGGCAGAGAGAGGAAGGGAAGCAGGCTCCCTGCTGAGCAGAGAACCCAATGCGGGACTCGATCCCAGGACCCTGAGATCATGACCTGAGCTGAAGGCAGCGGCTTAACCCACTGAGCCACCCAGGTGCCCCCACTAATAGTTATTCTAATAACAGTCCATTGGCATATACATTTTTTGTTTTGTCAGGATTTTCTGTTCTATTACAGACTAACCTAAGCCTATGTATCATTAATAATTATTTGGTTCTTTTGATAAATAAGAGTGTTCATCAGTGGTTAAAGGTCATGGTCATAAGTTTTCCCTGCTGCGCTATCACTTTTAAAATGATGGCAAGTCTTTAGGGTAAATACCCAGTAGTGCAATTGCTGGGTCGTAGGGTAGTTCTATTTTCAACATTTTGAGGAACCTCCATGCTGTTTTCCAGAGTGGTTGCACCAGCTTGCATTCCCACCAATGGTGTAGGAGGGTTCCCCTTTCTCCACATCCTCGCCAGCATCTGTCATTTCCTGACTTGTTCATTTTAGCCATTCTGACTGGTGTGAGGTGATATCTCATTGTGGTTTTGATTTGTATTTCCCTGATGCCAAGTGATGTGGAGCACTTTTTCATGTTTCTGTTGGCCATCTGGATGTCTTCTTTGCAGAAATGTCTGTTCATGTCCTCTGCCCATTTCTTGATTGGATTGTTTGTTCTTTGGGTGTTGAGTTTGCTAAGTTCCTTGTAGATTTTGGACACTAGCCCTTTATCTGATATGTCGTTTGCAAATATCTTCTCCCATTCTGTCAGTTGTCTTTTGGTTTTGTTAACTGTTTCCTTTGCTGTGCAAAAGCTTTTGATCTTGATGAAGTCCCAACAGTTCATTTTTGCCCTTGCTTCCCTTGCCTTTGGAGGTGTTTCTAGAAAGATGTTGCTGCGGCTGAGGTCGAAGAGGTTGAGGCCTGTGTTCTCCTCAAGGATTTTGATGGATTTCCTTCTCACATTGAGGTCTGTCATCCATTTTGAGTCTATTTTCATGTGTGGTGTAAGGAAGTGGTCCAATTTCATTTTTCTGCATGTGGCTGTCCAATTTTCCCAGCACCATTTATTGAAGAGGCTGTCTTTTTTCCATTGGACATTCTTTCCTGCTTTGTTGAAGATTAGTTAACCATAGAGTTGAGGGTCTATTTCTGGGCTCTCTATTCTGTTCCATTGATCTATGTGTCAGTTTTTGTGCCAGTACCATGCTGTCTCGATGATGACAGCTTTGTAATAGAGCTTGAAGTCCGGAATTGTGATAACACCAACATTGGCTTTCTTTTTCAATATTCCTTTGGCTATTTGAGGTCTTTTCTGGTTCCATATAAATTTGAGGATTATTTGTTCCATTTCTTTGAAAAAAATGGATGGGATTTTGATAGGGATTGCATTAAATGTGTAGATTGCTTTAGGTAGCATAAACATTTTCACAATATTTATTCTTCCAATCCAGGAGCATGGAACATCTTTCCATTTCCTTTTCAACAATTTCCATTTCCATGGAACATTTCTTCCCATTTTCCATTTCCATTTCCATTTCTTTCTTTCCATTTTTTTTTTTTTTTCGCTTGCAACACTGACTGTATTGGTAGGGGGTTAGGGAAACAGTGGAACGAGAAATACAAAGCCAGGTAGAGAGACCAGGCGTTGCAGGGGCCAGGACCCCCTAGAACTCCTCACTTTCATCTTCGCCGTCCATAGACTCTGTTCCCACTTCTTCATAATCCTTCTCCAGGGCGGCCAGGTCCTCCCGGGCCTCTGAGAACTCTCCTTCCTCCATGCCCTCGCCCATGTACCAGTGCACAAAGGCCCGTTTGGCGTACATCAGGTCAAACTTGTGGTCGAGGTGGGCCCAGGCCTCAGCGATGGCTGTGGTGTTGCTCAGCATGCACACGGCCTGCTGCACCTTGGCCAGGTCGCCACCAGGCACCACTGTGGGGGGCTGGTAGTTAATGCCAACCTTGAAACCTGTGGGACACCAGTCCACAAACTGGATGGTGCGCTTGGTCTTGATGGCGGCGATGGCGGCGTTCACGTCCTTGGGCACCACTTCCCAGCGGTACAGCATGCAGCAGGCCATGTATTTGCCATGGCTAGGGTCACACTTGACCATCTGGTTGGAGTGCTCGAAGCAGGCGTTGGTGATTTCTGCCACTGACAGCTGCTCATGGTAGGCCTTCTTGGCCGAGACGATGGGGGCGTAGGTCACCAGGGGGAAGTGGATGCGGGGGTAGGGCACCAGGTTGGTCTGGAACTCCGTGAGGTCCACGTTGAGGGCCCGTTGAAGCGCAGGGAGGCCGTGATGGAGGACACGATCTGGCCGATGAGCCGGTTGAGGTTGGTGTAGGTGGCGCGCACGATGTCCAGGTTGCACCGGCATATGTCATAGATGGCCTCGTTGTCCACCATGAAGGCACAGTCCGGGTGCTTCAGGGTGGTGTGGGTGGTCAGGATGGAGTTGTAGGGCTCCACCACAGCCGTGGACACCTGGGGCGCGGGGTAGATGGCAAATTCCAACTTGGACTTCTTGCCATAGTCGACAGAAAGCCGCTCCATCAACAGGGAGGTGAAGCCTGAGCCAGTACCACCCCCAAAGCTGTGGAAGATGAGGAAACCCTGAATGCCGGTGCACTGGTCTGTCAGTTTTCGGATTCACTCCAGCACAAGATCGATGATCTCCTTCCCCACAGTGTAGTGGCCTCGGGCATAGATGTTGGCAGCATCCTCCTTGCCAGATATCAGCTGCTCAGGGTGGAAGAGCTGCCTATAAATGCCAGTTCTTACCCCATCTATGACAGCAGGCTCCAGGTCCACAAAGACAGCCTGGGGCACATGCTTGCCAGCCCCCATCTCACTGAAGAAGGTGTTGAAGGAGTCATCGCCGCTGCTCAGCGCCTTGTCACTGAGCATGGTGCCATTGGGCTGGATGTCGTGCTCCATGCAGTAGAGCTCCAAGCAGGCATTGCCCATCTGCACGCCCGCCTGGCCCACATGGATGGAGATACACTCACGCATGGTGGTTCCGACAGGTGATGCTTGTGGAGGGTCATTGGCTGCAGACGCGTTACGGGTCTCAATTTCTTTCAAGAGTACTTTATAGTTTTCTGCATATAGAAAACATAATGATCCAAAGGGGCATGTGCACCTGAACGTTTATAACACCAATGTCTACAATAGCCAAACTATGGAAAGAACCTAGATGTCCATCAACAGATGAATGGATAAAGAAGATGTGGTATATATACACAGTGGAATACTATGCAGCCATCAAAAGAAATGAAATCTTGCCATTTGTGACGACGTGGATGGAACTAGAGGGTATCATGCTTAGTGAAATAAGTCAGTCAGAGAAAGACAGCTATCATATGATCTCCCTGATATGAGAACGTGGAGATGCAACATGGGGGGTTAAGAGGATAGGAGAAGAATAAATGAAACAAGATGGGATTGGGAGGGAGACAAACCATAAGTGACTTTTAATTTCACAAAACAAACTAAGGGTTGCTGGGGGGGGGGTTGGGAGAGGGGGAGGGAGGTTATGGACATTGGGGAGGGTATGTGCTATGATGAGTGCTGTGAAATGTGTAAACCTGGCAATTCACAGACCTTACCCCTGGGGATAAAAATGCATTATATGTTTATAAAAAAATAAGAAATAAAAAATAAAAAAAAATGATGGCAAGTCTTAGACTTTGGTACACATACTGTCACTGATTAGCCATTAGTCATGGGAACATTTCAAAACCTGTAGCTTAATGAAATCTCAGTTCTCTGTCCTGCTAGGTGCTCTGACCACATACTACATGAAAGGTTCATTGAAGCAAATGCTATAATATTCTAGAGACAGGATTTAATTAAATTTACTTTGGGCATAAGGGAACCAGAACCTTCTACCTCCATAACTGGTTACAGGACACTTTTGAAATTTTAAGTCTCAGCACCATCCAAAGATCAAGACTGAGGGATTATTTATATCTTTTTTTATGCAAGAGAAGGAATATTCATTTATTATGTTAATTAAGAAATGTTTGGATTTTTGAGTGAATGCTAGCTAACCCACCATGGAGCATGTATTCCTGATTAAGGAATAACAGATTCCCTGTAAATTAGAATATTTGCCTGTGCTTAAGAGTTGTAAAGAAAATTGGGACCCCTGGGTGGTTCAGTCAGTTAAACATCTGCCTTACGCTTATGTCATGATCTCAGGGTCCTAGGATCAAGTCCCACATCAAGCTCCCTGCTCAGCAGGGAGTCTGCTTCTCTCTGTCCCTCTGCCTACTCCCCCGTTCGTGCTTGCTCGCGCTCTCTCTCTCTTTCCCTCTCAAATAAATAAATAAAATCTTAAAGAACTGTAAGGAAAATCAAATAAAATAAAATATTTTGTGATATTTATATCTATCTTGATCAAATTCAATGTCAGGAATAGTCAGGATCCAAATGACAATAGATATTTTTCTGAAGAGGCATGGGTATGCAATATACAAAGGCATTAGCCAAAAACAGAGATACTCCTTCCTTTTTGGGTGGACTTTGTCAGAGGGATAGCATAATAATGTCCATATTAGAAAGGAGGTTTTGAGGAGAAAGCAGGATTTATGTTTATATTTCAGTCATAGACCTTAACTCTATGTCAGATACTTGATCCTCCAGGCAAGGAAAGTTCATGCCCAGGGAATTATTGAACATGATCTTCAGAGTTGACAAAGAGGTCATATTATGCAGGAGAACCCTACAGCCATGTCAGAATGCCTGGAAATAGTCCCGAGTAATATTGAATCAAGAGAGGAGTCTAGCATGGAAGGAAGGGTTAAGAACAGAAGATAGACGACAAACAAGTAGATCAGGAGATCAAAACAGTGATGGAACTATGCAGAAATGGAACTTGGAAAGGGAACTGAATATGGGAGGTTACAGAATTAAACTACTAGGAATGAAAGTACAGTTTTGTGAGATTTTGTCATGCTCTAAGAGAGCTATGGCACACACCCACCAAGTGTGGCCCTAGGCATTTACTGAGCCAAATAGCTTAAAATAAATAGGTGGATTTATATAATATATAATATAACATATAATTATGTGTTATATAAAATAAAATTTTATTTATGCAATAAATTGTATTGATTTAAGTATTAAAATGGTTAAATGTAATTATCGATAGATTTTACCAGTTGATGAGTGATATTTGCCCTCCTCAAAAAGATTAACTGTCCTAATTTATTCCTATTAGATGTAAACAAGGATTATTTTCTCATTTGTTTCATGCTGTAATTTCATTTCTTTTGGATAGAACACTTCCTTCTTTTGCACAGTTGGTTTACATTAATGTGACATTTCTTACACGTGAAAAGAGAAAAAATATTATCTCTAATTGTACAATCTGTTAAGTCCCATTTTTATATATGTTTGGTACATTGCTTAGAACAGATTTATGCATTTTTTCCAAATAACTGCTGTCCATCACAAATTGTATATATACGATCTCCTTCAAATAAAAATTTTGACAGTTATTTTTTCTATCTGAAATCAGGTAAATTCAGTAGTAACTAAAATGCTCTATAGTCATAGAGAAACTTTTATACCTCTAAACTTTATTCTGTTAATGTCATTGTCTTCTGAACATGGCAGGAAATTATTCAGATTCAAACTGACCAATGACCTTGCATGTGGTGACTCATTAGACACGTTTGTGAGGCATACCCATCGTTAACAGAAATGTTCTTTTTCGTTCCTTCAACTCATCATAAAACTGCCGCCACTAGTGAGTCATCACTGGAGGATTTTATTGAGCAATTATTTCTTAAGTATGCTTATCTAATTTAGGGTTCATTAAGGATGATGACAGAAGAGTCTCCCAACTAGAAGTTTTAACTTGATCCAAGATTTTACTGTCCATATGTATAATTGGACTAATATTTATGCTGGGAACGTGCCAAGTTTAGGAGTAATGGGAGTTGAAACTCTTCCTTTAAGTAACCGTTGTTGCACAACAAGAAGAATTACATAATATTACAAAAACCTTGGTATTAATAAATTTGATTATCAATTCCCAAAGCCTGGGCTATTTACAGTAAAACAATACACAGGAAAAAAATCATATTTGACAAAGTTTTCCATTTAGTGTGTAAATCTTATAAATCAGTAGTACAAAATAAAAAACATTGTACTTTTCAATGTTAATACAATGTGTCAATATGGGAAGCCTATTTTTTTAAGGGATGTTGAATTTTGGCTTGGATTACCTCTAATAATACAAATAGTCAATGATATTCATGAATATTAAGTGAATTCAGTTGCATTTTGTCTTTATTTTACTTCAGTGATAAATATCTTCCTGATTTCCTATTTTAATTTAAAAATGAGATTCATCATGTGTTTCACTGATACCTGAATTGAAATCATACCTGATATTCAACTTAAAATGACAGGCCTTCATTGATTTCAGCATTGATTATTAAACTGATTTTTTTATATATGGGTTGATTGGTTCAATCAGGGCTGATACTCAGTCAGGAAACAGCAGTGTAGTTGGGGTGGTCATTTGGGAGCCAGAGTCCTTTGTGTCTCTGGGTGTGCTGATTTTATTGGTTGATTTCTGTACCATACAGATTACTTATCACTGTTAGTAAGTAGGTTCCTGTCCCATTTATTGACTATAATATCCCTTTCAGCGTCACTCACTCACCGAATGAATGAAGAAATGGTAGAAACTAGAGCCACTAGGGATTTATCACATCATTAGTTAGGAAAAGTGAATGATTTGGTTTTTAAATTTTACTTTCTTTTCTTAATTTATTTCTTCTAAGATGTGCTCAGTGTTTATAATTATCAGTGTTCTTTTTATTAAAAAAAAAACCTACCTGGACTCAAATAGGTATTATTTATACTGATGAAATTTTTATGAGAAAGCTTTCAAAAATGATCCTGGTAGCTTGGAAGAGTTTATGGTATTCATAAAATATCCAATTTCTAGAGAGTAACTAGAGAAAAATCTGGTTCATTGAAGGGTCTCTGCTCAGAGAATGAGGATGATACTCTATGTCATACATTTTCACCACTATAGCACCTTGTGCTGTGCCCACTTACAGGGAATCGATGTCCCTTCATCTCTTTGCTCTTCCTGTAGTGTTTAACGTTTTCCTCTTCTCCTTTTTCTCTACTTTTCCCTCCCTTTCCCTTTCTTCCCTTCCTGTCTTCCTTTTTCCCCCCCTTCTTCTTTCCTCCCTCCCTCCCTTCTTCTCTTCTTCATTCTGAGGTACAGGCTTGTATAGCTGTTGACTTAACCCTCCTACCCTCCTCTTTCCGATACATCCTCTCAGGTGGAAAAAAAAAAAAACCTGATTGTGTCACTAAACCCCCAATGCCTTCTAGAGGAGATACTCATTCTAGCAGAGCCATTTACAATAAGGAGCCTAAGAACGCATAGCCACTTTCCTCTGCAGAGATAAGTACAAATGGCAGACTTTCTCTACACTGTATAGTGCGTCTCCCTTGTCTATTGAGAAAATGGCTACTTATTTTCAAAGAGCAGCATCTTTGTAGGGCCTTCTTTAAATCATATTCTGTATTTTTCAATTTACAAATTTATAATTTACAGCAATTTACAAATATAGCAATTTACAAATCTTTTTAAACTAGACTGTAAAAATCTTTAAGGGCAGGAAACCCTTTATTTGTTTTATGTATCTTTAAACTGTAGTAGTCATTATATAAATATTTGGTGGATGGATGGAGGAAGGAGAACTGGAAGGGAGGCAGGAAGAAAGTGAAGGAGGAAGGTGGGACATAGGCATAGGAAGTGCTTAAACTGCAAACTGATGTAGTGGTTAGGAGAGTTAAACATTAAGGCCTTAATTTCTCTTAAGATATATGTTCATTACAGTTGGTTGGCATTATTTAGGATTTTTTATAAACTCTGATTAAGGTAGCTATTATGACATTAACCTTGACTCTAGGGAACACAGAATTCCTTTTTAAATAAAATGGCTTGTCTTTTTTTTGAAACACTAAAATTAAATATGATAAAAAAAAAAGTCCACTATCCAAATAGATCCCAGAATCTTGGCAACCTTCTCTTATTACTGTACATTCTCTTCATTCTCATGGATTTGTTTACTGATAAACAGAAATCTCCCAAATTTATTTCCCAAACAAATTTCCAACCTCCAGATCAATTTTATTCAATTGCCCATATAACATACTCACTTAGATGTCTCTATAACATGTAGATATCTTCAACAGAGGTGTCACACACTGAATTATTCTTCTATATATTTAAATCTAGTCCCCAACAAGTATTCTCTGTCTTGCAGATTGGCACCCCTATTCATCATTTCAATCCAGACACCAGGAAATTATTCTTAGACTTGACAACCTCACCTCTCATACATAATCCATTATCAAGTCTTTTTGATTCTACTCATACATATTCTAGAATCTTCTTACTTCTACTTTTGTCATCCAAGCACAGTAATCATCTTTCATGTTCTATTCTTTCATGTTTCATTCTTTCTTTTTCTAGTCTCCTCTTCACACAGCATTATGTAAGAGAAAGAGGACCTACAACATGACCAAATAAAAGCAAAGGAACTAAAATTCAACTCACCCACCCATAGAAATTGCTTCACTTCCTATTTTAGAGAATGAATAAAAAGAGTGGATTTTTTGTTTACTTGCCATTTTAATTTACTTGTTAGTAGAGACTTGTCTAAAAACTTAAGTGAATACTGGATTGAGACAATGGTTTGTCTTTTCAATCTGCTTTTACAGTGGATCTTCTTTTAAAAAAACTTAAACATGTTAACAAAGTGATTCTCAGCCCTCTATGCATGTTATAAATAAATACCAGAAGAGCTTAAAAAAAAAAATGCTGCAGTTTCACACCAGAAAGACCAAAGATCAGTTAGGCCCAGGCTTAGATTTTATTTTTTTTTTAAAGATTTTATTTATTTATTTGACAGAGATCACAAGTAGGCAGAAGCAGGCGGGAGGTGGGGGCGGTAGGGGGGGAGCAGGTTCCCGGCTGAGCAGAGAGCCTGATGTGGGGCTCCATCCCAGGACCCTGGGATCATGACCTGAGCTGAAGGCAGAGGCTTTAACCCACTGAGCCACCCAGGCACCCCAGGCTTAGATATTTTTTAAAGCTGCCCAGGCAGATAGGTAGGAGCCAGACAGTAAGTGCTTAAAGTGCAAGTCATTGTAGTGGTTAGGAGAGTACCAATGTGTTGCCCAGGTTTGAGGCCCACTGCCATCTGCCACCTTAGTTTGCTATTTGACACTTATCATGTCTGAAAAGCTCACAGAGTATAGAGATGTTGAATCGCTGTGTTGTACACTTGAAACTAATGTTTGTCAACTAAAATTTAAAAAATATATATATATATAAAAGTGCTTACAGCAAAATGCCTGGCACATGGTAACCTTTTGGTAGAGCTTGATAATTATTAATGTTATCAGGCTGTACCCTTTGCTCTTGGTACTTCTTTCCAGTGTAAAGATGGAACACCTAGTGTATGTTCCTCCTAAATGTTTGGTTTTCGTTATTCAACATAAGATTTTCCAGCAGCCTTGATAGGTAGATAAATAGGTAGATAGATAGATACAGATACATAGATATAGATATATTATTTTTTTGAGAAAAGGATTACTCTAAAGCTCTTCATCTCATCTTTGGGCTTCTTATCACACTAGTAAAATAGCTGGCAAGTTGTCCACAAAACTGTAAATGTCATGTATCAACCCTCCCATACACATATAAATGCATTGCTAACTGTGTTTTAGGAACTATTCTCTCACTTTAATTATTTAATTCATTCAGTCTTCACACTATTCAGTTTTAACCTCATTTTTAGATGAATATACTGAGAAACATAAGACTTAAGTAATTTATCCAATATTATAGTGCCGAGGTAGGATTTGGACCCAGGTAGTATCCTTTTGGAGTTCTTTCCTTAAGTATCACATCAAATGGCATAACTTGTTGAGAATAAATGTTAGCAATAAGATTAAAAATTAAGTCACTTAATTATTAATTATATAAGTTTATAATAAATATAATGGTTATAGTGATATTTTATTAGTTCAGATTTCATATGTAATAACTTCTGTTGGAGTCTGCACTATTAATTTTTATTGGTTTTTCCCAATAAAATTTGACTTAAAGTAAGTACAGTGATATAATCTTTTTGGTACCATTACAGCCCCCGAAATTTCATCATTTGGATTTAGCATGCGCTTGATTTTTAGTCTTCCAGTTTTAAAAACTATTTACATTTTAAATATACCCCTCAGTCATTCGATAGCTTTTTAATCGCCAAGAACCTCTGAAGAGAAATGAAATGTTTATGTTAGAGACTGATTTTTTTCAGTGTTAAAGAGCACAGTTAATTAATTAATTTTATTTTATTTCTTTTCAGTATTCCAAAATTCATTGTGTACCACACCTAGTGCTCCATGTAATACATGTTCTCCATAATGCCCACCACCAGGCTCATCCAACCCCCACCCTCCTCCCCTCCAAAACCCTCAGTTTCTCAGAGTCCACAGTCTCTCATGGTTTGTCTCCCCTTCTGATTTCCCCCAACTCACTTCTCCTCTCCATCTCCTAATGTCCTCTGTGTTATCCCTTATGCTCCGCAAGTAAGTGAAACCATATGATAATTGACTCTCTCTGCTTGGCTTGTTTCGCTCAGCATAATCACTTCCCATCCCATCCATGTTGATAGAAAAGTTGGGTATTCATCCTTTCTAATGGCAGCATAATACTCAATTGTATATATGAACCATATCTTCTTTATCCATTCGTCCGTTGAAGGGCATCTTGGTTCTTACCACAGTTTGGCGACTGTGGTCACTGCTGCTATGAACATTGGGGTACGGATGGCCCTTCTTTTCCCTACATCTGTATCTTTGGGGTAAATACCCAGTAGCGCAATTGCAGGGTCATAAAGCAGCTCTATTTTTATTTCTTAAGGAATCTTCACACTGTTTTTCAAAGTGGCTGCACCAGCTTGCATGCCCACCAACAGTGTAAGAGGGTTCCCTTTCTCCACATCCTCTCTAATACATGCTGTTTACTGTCTTGTTAATTCTGGACATTCTAACTGGTGTAAGGTAGTATCTCAGTGTGATTTTGATTTGAATCTCCCTGATGGCTAATAATGATGAACGTTTTTTCATGTGCTGTTAGTCTTTGTATGTCTTCTTTGGAGAACTGTCTGTCCATGTCTTCTGCCAATTTTTTGACATGATTATCTATTTTGTGTGTGTTGAGTTTGAGGAGTTCTTTGTAGATCTTGGATATCAGCCCTTTGTCTGTAGTGTTGTTTGTGAATATCTCCTTCCATTCCGTGTGTTGCCTCTTTGTTTTGTTGACTGTTTGCTTTGCTGTCCAGAAGCTTTTGATCTTGATGAAGTCCAAAGTTCTTTTTCGCTTTTGTTTCCTTTGCCTTTGGTGACATATCTTGAAAGAAGTTGCTGTGGCCAATGTCAAAGAGGTTACTCCTGTGTTCCTCTCTAAGATTTTGATAGATTCCTGCCTCACATTGAGGTCTTTTATCCATTTTGAGTTTATCATTGTGTAGGGTGTAAGAGAATGGTTGAGTTTCATTCTTTTACACATAGCTGTCCAGTTTTCCCAGCACCATTTACTGAAGACTGTCTTTTTTCCATCGTATATTTCTTACTGCTTTGTCAAAGATTATTTGACCATAGAGTTGAGGGTCCATATCTGGGCTCTCTACTCTGTTCCACTGGTCTATGTGTCTGTTTTTGTGCCAGTACCATGCTGTCTTGGTGGTCACAGCTTTGTAGTAAAGCTTGAAATCAGGCAATGTGATTCCCCTAGTTTTGTTTTTCTTTTTCAACATTTCCTTAGCAATTCGGTGTCTCTTCTGGGTCCATACAAATTTTAGGATTATTTGTTCCAGCTCTTCGAAAAATGACAGTGGAATTTTAATCTGGATGGCATTGAAAGTATAGATTACTCTAGGCAGTATAGACATTTTAACAATGTTTATTCTTCCTATCCATGACCATGGAATGCTCTTCCATCTTTTTGTGTCTTCTTCAATTTCTTTCATGAGTGTTCTGTAGTTCCTTGAGTACAGATCCTTTACCTCTTTGGTTAGGTTTATTCCCCGGTATATTATGGTTCTTGGTGCTGTAGTAAGTGGAATTGATTCTCTAATTTCCCTGTCTATATTTTCATTGTTAGTGTATAAGAAAGCAGCTGATTTTGTGGATTGATTTTGTATCCTGCCACATTACTGAATTGCTATATGAGTTATAGTAGTTTAGGGGTGGAGTGTTTGGGGGTTTCTATATAATGTATCATGTCATCTGTGAAGAGAGAGAGTTTGACTTCTTCTTTGCCAATGTGGATACCTTTTATTTCTTTTCTGTTGTCTGATTGCTGTTGCTCGGATGTCTAGTACTATCTTGAACAACAGTGGCAAGAGTGGACATCCTTGTTGTGTTCCTGATCTCAAAGGGAAGGGTGTCAGCTTTTCTCCATTGAGGATGATATTCGTTGTGGGTTTTTCATAGATAGATTTTATGAAGTTGAGGAATATTCTCTGTATCCCTATACTTTGAATCGTTTTAATCAGGAACGGATGCTGTATCTTATCAAATGCTTTTCTGCATCAATTGAGGGGACCATGTGGCTCTTCTCTCTTCTTTTATTGATTTGTTGTATCACATTGATTAATTTGTGAATGTTGAACCACCCTTGCATCCCATGGATAAATCCCACCTAGTCATGGTGGATAATCTTTTTAATGTACTGTTGGATCCTGTTAACTAGGGTCTTGTTGAGAATCTTAGCATCCATATTCATCAGGTATATTGGTCTGAAATTCTCCATTTTGGTGGGGTCTTTGCCTGGTTTGGGGATCAGGGTAATGCTGGCTTCATAAAAAGAGTCTAGAAGTTTTCCTTCTGTTTTTATTTTTTGAAACAGCTTCAGGAGAATAGGTATTATTTCTTCTTTGAATGTTTGGTAGAATTCTCCAGGGAAGGTTTTTGATCACTGCCTCAGTCTCATTACTAGATAGATATTGGTCTATTCAGGTTGTCAATTTCTTCCTGATGCAGTTTTGGAAGTTTATAGGTTTCCAGGAATGCATCCATTTCATCTAGGTTGCTTAACTTATTGGCATATAACTGTTGGTAATAATTTCTGATGATTGTTTCTATTTCCTTGGTGTTAGTTGTGATCTCTCCCTTTTCATTCATAATTCTATTAATTTGGGTCCTTTCTCTTTTCTTTTGGATTAGTTTGGCCAGTGGTTTATCGATATTATTGATTCTTTCAAAAAACCAGCTTCTAGTTTCATTGATGTGTTCCACTGTATCTCTAGTTTCTATCTTGTTGATCTCTGCTCTAATTTTGATTATTTCCCTTCTTGTGTGTGGGGTTGACTTAATTTGTTGATGATTCTCCAGTTCTTTAAGGTGTAACGAGAGTTGGTGTATTCTGGATTTTTCAATTTTTTTGAGGGAGGCTTGGATGGCTATTTATTTCCCCCTTAGGACCGCTTTTGCTGTATCCCATAGGTTTTGGACTGATGTGTCTTCGTTCTCATTGGTTTCCATGAATTGTTTAAGTTCTTCTTCAATCTCAGTCTTTTGGTATTGGTTGAGCCCTGATTTGTGACCCAGTATGTGATCTGTTCTGGCGAAAATTCCATCTGTGCTCAAGAAGAATGAATATTCTGCTCTCAGGACTGCCTTTGCTGTGTCCCACAGATTTTGAACTGTTGTGTTTTCATTATCATTTGTTTCCATGAATTTTTTCAATTCTTCTTTAATTTCCTGGTTAACCCATTCATTCTTTAGAAGGATGCTGTTTAGTCTCCATGTATTTGGGTTCTTTCCAGCTTTCCTCTTGTGATTGAGTTCTAGCTTCAGAGCATTGTGGTCTGAAAATATGCAGGGAATAATCCTAATCTTTTGATACCGGTTGAGACCTGATTTGTGACCCAGGATGTGATCTATTCTGGAGAAGGTTCCATGTTGTTTTAGGGTGGAATGTTCTGTATAGATCTATGAGGTCCATCTGGTCCAATGTGTCATTCAGTGCTCTTGTTTCTTTATTGATTTTCTGCTGGATGATCTGTCTGTTACTGAGAGTGGCCTGTTAAGATCCCCTACTATTAATGAATTCATATCAGTAGGACTCTTTATCTTGATTAACAGTTGGCTTATGTAGTTGGCTGCTCCCGGATTGGGGGCATAAATATTTACAAGTGTTAGATCTTCCTGGTGGGTAGACCGTTTAAAAATGATGTACTGTCCTTTTTTATCTCTGAGTACTGTCTTTAATTCAAAATCTAATTCATCTGATATGAGAATTGCTACCCCAGCTTTCTATTGAGGCCCATTGGCACGAAAGATGTTTCTCCATCCCTTCACATTCAGTCTGGATATATTCTTAGGTTCCAAATGGGTCTCTTGTAGACAACATATGGATGGGTCCTGTCATTTTATCTAATCCACAACTCTGTGCCATTTTATGGGTGTGTTTAGACTGTTCATGTTGAGAGTCATTATTGAGAGATATTTTTTTTTGACATTGTATTGCCTGTGAAGTCCTTGTTTCTATAGATTGTCTCTGTAAATTTCTGTTCTATGACACTCTTGGGTTCTTTCTTCTTTTATAGAACCCCCCTTAATATTTCTTGTAGTGCTGTCTTGGTGGTTACATATACTCTTTTGAACCTTGCCGTTTTTCAAAGGTCTTTATCTCTCCATCTATTTTGAATGTCAACCTTGCTGGATAAAGTATTCTTGGCTGCATGTTCTTGTCATTTAGTGCCCTGAATATATCTTGCCAGCCCTTTCTGGCTTGCCGGATTTCTCTGATGGACCTTCCTCTGTACGTAAGGAATCTCTTCCCCCTAACTCCTCTCAAGACCTCTTGTCTAAAATTATGATTCATCAGTCTCACAATCAGGTGTCTCAAGGTCTTTCTAGATTCATTGATCTTGGGGGCTGATTTTTCTGCCTCTATGACACGAACACAGGTTCCATTCCCCAGATTGGGAAAATTTTCATGGAGAATTTGTTCAACTATATTTTCTAGTCTTTTTTCTTTCTCCTCCCCCTCCAGGGTCTCAATAATTCTGACGTTGGAACATTTCATGGTGTCATTTGTTTCCCTAATTCTGTTTTCTTGGCTTCTAAGCTGTTTGTTCCAGGCCACCTCCTGATTCTTTTTCTCTATCAGTTTGTCCTCTAGATCACTAATTCTGTCTTCTGCCTTGGTTACCCTCTTAGAGAATTTAGACTTAATTGGATCTCATCGATAGTATTTTTACTTCTTCCTGGGCAGCTTTCACTTCTGCCCTAATTGATTCCATGTTGTCATTAATGGTTTTCTCCAACCTAGCCATTGCCTGGATAATTGTTACCCTGAATTCCCTTTCTGACATACTGTTTATGTCCATATCCACTAGCTCTGATGGAGAGAGCACAGTCTCTTAATTTTTCCTCTGTTGGGTGTTCCTCCTCCTAGTTATTTTGGTGAGAGATGGTTAAGGGGATGTGTAGCTGAATATATCAACTGCGATCCAGGCAAGGTGCACCCTGGAACACTTTTCTCCACTGGAGTCTTCTGCCCCCATAGAGATCCAGAAGTGTGTAATCCTCTATCTCAGGCTGATTTCATGGGAGTTCAGAGTGTTCTGGTAGATAATTAGCTCACTTTAGGGGACTGGTTGAAACAGGGTCTCCTACTTCTCTGCCACTTTGTTGGCACCTGATTTTTTTTTTTTTTTTAAGTAGGCTCAATGCTGAGTGTAGAGCCCAGTGTGAGGCTTGAACTCATGACCATGAGATCAAGACCTGAGCTGAGATCAAGAGTCATAGGCTTAATTGAGCCACCCAGGATTGGTTTGATTGATATCAAACCAATCAAACCTTGAGATTGATTTTAATAAGGGAAAGAGGGTATCATTTATTTTTTAACTTATTTATGGTTTTTAGTAAAAAGATTACAAAGTGTCTTTATCTGACATAGATTCTAAAAACCAACAAAAGCGTTTCAGGGTTTTTTTTTTTTTTTTTTTTTTTTTTGCCTTATATGAGAAACTTGTTTCCATTCATCTGGGAATTTAAGTGATTGCTCAGTGAGATCAATAGCATCTCCCTTGGGGAGTGTAAAACTTGTATCACCAATACAAGAGGCCCAGCAAACATTAGAAACAAAGAAGACAAGCTGTTGTTAATTGTGACCTGAAGGAAAGACCCTGGGGAACAAATTTGAAGAGTCCCTGTCTATTTCTCTCTGAGTCAGCACCAAGGGGGACACTGATAGACTTTTTAAAAAGCAATTAAAAAAAAAAAAAGTAAAGTCCATCTTTCCCTTTAAGTCTCTACATTGACATTCAGTTATTTTTGCCAGGTGGAAATGTATTTTCTAGTGATGAATGCATGTACTTTTGAAGTGTACTCTTCAAAAGATAACTGAGAGAAGTTATGAGGGAGACATTCATTTAATTGTAGTTACTTAATTTGTCAAGGTAGTTCTTTATTTGAAAACTAATAATTAAAAAAAAATAGTGTAATTCAGTTGTACATTTCCTAAGTTTGCTGAATGTTTTGTATTTCAATTTTTTTAGTATCTTAAAACTTAGATGCATGTCATAAAATTAAGCTCTGTACATCTATGTATATTAAATTAAATATCTCCCATTTTTTTCAGTGAGGGTATGAGTCATATTTAGAGTAAAACTCAAGCCAACTAGCAGTTCCTTTTGATATAGTTATCGATTCTTCCCTGGTCTAAGAGTGTTGCAAACAGCATAGAAGTAGGAATTAAGGGAACTGTCTTATGCTAGAATAATAAAGCATGAATAAAGCTGAAGTTCCTAACTATAGTTGACTTCAGACTGCTGACATCTTATAAAAATACCAAAGTGTTATGAAGAGATGATTATTAGTGGTGTTTTCTCCAGATCAGCAAAGTGAGGATATTAAATTATTTAGCATATTGCTAAAAATGCTGTGTGACAGGGTAATAATTTGTCATATTTATCATAGCTAAAGAAGGTCATGAGCACTTATCAACATAGTTCATAATACCTCTTGCTTGAGACTCAGTATTGGATCCCTGATAAATGACAGCAATATTTATAAATCTTTATGAAAGATTCCTAAAATTATGGAGGTGACATGGAAGCTAGTAGCTAATTACTCAAAATACATCATAAATACTGTTAAAATATAATTCCATTTCTTCTGAAAAGAGAAAACATGTTTGTCACTTCTTTTGGGCTATATTAATTTCTATTGCTGCTTTAAGAAATTGCCACACTTTTTGGTTTAAAATAGCATAAATTTATTATCCTAGTGCTTTAAATGTCAGAAATTTTAAGAAATTGCTGTGCTTTGTGGTAAAATAGCATAAATTTATTATCTTAGTGCTTGAGGTGTCAGAAATTTGATAGAGGTCTCACTGGACTAAGTCCAAGTTGTTGGCAGGGTTGTTTCCTTTCCGGAGGCTCCAGAAAATACCTATTTTCTTGCCATTCCAGTTTCTAGAAGCCATCCACATTCCTTGGCTTTTAGCCCCTTCTCTCCATCTTCAAAGCAGCAATATTGCATCTCTCTGACCCTACTTTTATACTTAATATCTTTCTATGACTACGGACTGGATAGGTTCTCCATGTTTATGGACCTGTGTGATAGGATTGGGCCCACTTGGATAATCCAGGAAAGCTTCCTATCTCAGTGCCCTTAACTTAATCATTCACGCATAGTCCTGTTTACTGGGTAAGGTGCATATCCCACAGGGTTAGTATGTGGACCCTGCCATGATTCTGCCAATCAAATGAACTCTATTGAAGAACAACTTCATTATAGGTGGCCATCGGTTTATCAGGTTTTGTTTGTGGTGTAGGTACTTCTTTGTCTAATCATTGCTGAATCATACCCTGATTTTAGAACCACAATGTTAGATTTGGAAGGGAGACATAGAGATCATCTAGTTCAAACTTTCCATTTTAATGGTGAGATTAACAAAATTCTCTAGTGAAAGTAAGCGATCACAGGGACTGATTGTGTTTTATTTAGGACTCTATTTTTTAGAGCAGTTTTAGGTTACAGTAAAATTGAGCAGAAGATCAGCAGATTTCTCGTATACTGCCTGTCTCCAGTACAAACACAGTCTCCCCTATTATCAATATTACCTACTGGAGTGGTTCACTCTCAGTGTTTTGTCTTCTGTGGGTTTGGACAAATACATAAGTATGTATGTCCATAATTACAATATCATACAGGTAGTTTCACTGCCCTAAAAATCCTCTATACTTCACTTATTCATCTCTCTTCATTCCCACACCCTGGCAACCACCCATTTAATTATCTTCATAGTTCTGCCTTTTCCAGAATGCCATATAATTGGAATAATTATATCAATAGCATGTAGCCTTTTCAAATAGACTTCTTTTACTTAGTGATATACATTTGTTTCCTTCATGTCTTTCCATGGTTTAGTAACTCACTTTTTTTTTTTTTTAAGATTTTATTTATTTATTTGACAGAGATCACAAGTAGGCAGAGAGGCAGGCAGAGAGACGGGAGGAAGCAGGCTCCCTGCTGAGCAGGGAGCCTGATGCGGGCCTCCATCCCAGGATCCTGGGATCATGACCTGAGCCGAAGGCAGAGGCTTTAACCCACTGAGCCACCCAGGTGCCCTGTAACTCACTTGTTTTTAACACTAAATAATTTTCCTTTATCTGGATGGATCACAGTTTATTTATCTATTTTCCTACTGTCTTAATCTGTTTGGGCTGCTATGATATGATACCAGAGATTAGGAGGCCTAGAAACAACAGAAATTTATTTTTCATAGTCTGAAAGCTGGAAAGTCCAAGATCAAGGCAGAGGCAGATTCAGTGTCTTATAAAGATCCATTTCTTTTTTTTTTTTTTTTTTTTTTTTAATTTATTTGGCAGAGAGAGATCAGAAGAAGACAGAGAGGCAGGCAGGGAGAGAGAGGAGGAAGCAGGCTCCCTGCTGAGCAGAGAGCCCGATGCGGGGCTCGATCCCAGGACCCTGAGATCATGACCTGAGCCGAAGGCAGAGGCTTTAACCCACTGAGCCACCCAGGCGCCCCAAAGATCCATTTCTTGGTACATAGATGGTTTTCTTTTTTGCTGTGTCATCACATGGCAGAAGGGGCAAGGGACCTCTCTGGGATTTCTTCTATTAAGGCACTAGTCTCATTCATGAGGGCTCTGCCTTCATGCGCTAATCACCTCCCAAAGTCCTCACCTCCTAGTAACATCACATTGGGGGTTAGATTTCAAATTAGAAGTATGAGAGAACACAAACTTTCAGTCTGTAGCATCTACTGAAGGATATCTTGGCTGCTTCTAAGTGTTGGCAATTATGAATAAAGCTGCTATAAACATCTGTGTGCAGGCTTTTGTGTGGACATCAGTTTTCAGCTCCTTTGGGTAAATATCAAGGAGTGTGATTGCTGGATCGCTTGCTAAGAGTGTGTTTGGTTTTAGAAGAAACCTTCAAATTGTCTTCCAAAGTGGCTGTAACGTTTTACATTCCCAGGAGCGGTGAATGAGAGTTCCTACTGTTCTACATTCTCAGCATTTAGTGTTGTCAGATCATTACTTCTTCGGTGGTGATGACTAGGTTTCCTAATTTGCTATGAAACTGTTAAAAATTTATATTTTTTTTACTAAGTTCCAAGGCAGTTTTATGTGGAAACAAGCCTTATTATATTTATTGTTCTTACAGCAAGTGTTCTTCAACATAGTAATATGTGTGTATCAATAATATTTTGAATGATAAACTATTACGAAAACAAACATTTAATTCTGTTTTTACAAGAAAAGAGAACTTTTGCTTTTTCCAAAGAAGAGTGATGCTATACATTTTTCATGGTTGCCAGGATTTCCAGACTGCTCTTTTTAGTGTTACAGATTCTTTTTTTTTACAGTTCTATCTCAAAGAAATCAGTTACTCGGAAGCAGAGACAGTTTTCATCTCAGTGCAGGGAGCTTGCTTTTATTTTCATTTGTGCATCGTGCTATTGATTGAGAGGAGTGTAAAAGGGGTAAATGAGACATGTTGTGATACACCTCACACTCAGGGGTTGCATCCTGAGGATTCATGTTACATTACTTGAAGCCCCAAGGAGTGTTTGGGTATATGGTCTAACCAAGGAGGAGGACTTGGGAAGGCAATGATAAAATCTTTCAAGAATTTTGAAATTGTCTAGGAGCCATAAGATAGCATTATTACCTAAGTTTAGATGTAATTTAAGTTTGAGATAAGCATAATATTTTCAGTCATAAGTTACTTGAAATGTATATTATTAATGCTCTGTTAACCTTTGTCTTGAGAGCATTTTCACAAATGATGCGTAGAGCAAATGTTGCTGTCATTATTTTATATATAAGAATTTGAGCCTAGGTGAAATTGCTTGCCCAATTTCCTACTCCTTAATCACTCTCCCACTTTTCTTGGTGGATTAGTGTATGCATCTGACATAATATCAACATAATAAACTAATATGAAAGAAATAATGTGAACTCCACATCCTGTTTAAGAATTTCCCAAAATTAAGAATGAGAACATTAAATAATTTTAAAAAAAGCAAAGTACTTTTTACAGGATTTTCATACATCTATATTTTTTTGTAATCACTTCCTAGATAAAGAGGAGATGAATTTGGAAAAAGAAAGCTGAGGGGATGGAATTCAAAAATAGTTTCTTGTCTCAATACCACATGTTCATATTATAGTGATATATTGTACTGTTGGCATTTTTTTCTTTGAGTCAGAGAGAGGATGAAATTAAATGATTGAAATAGAAGCCAAAGGATCTTCAATAGATTCTAGGAGTATTGTGCTTATTGTAAGCATTTTAAGGCAAATTGTTGGAGTTGGGGAAAGGGATTGGGGAGATCCAGAAAGTCATGCTAATTTGAGTACTCCTTGAACATAGGGCATGTAGGCATGTGGACTAGATACTGTTTTGATTTCGATAGATGATTACTTGAAATGTGCACCAAGTTTTATTAAAGAGCAATGTCCACGTAGCAATGTATTGTATCATCTAAAGTCATAGTTTAAGCCATATCTATCACAACATGTTAAAAAGATCTATAAGGGAAAACAATCCTTTACATCTATTATGTGAGGCATTGCATTAAACTTGTATGGATTTGAGAAAAAGAAATGTAATAATATGGACAGTGGGCTTTAGTAGCAGATCAAATACATTATCCTTTATAAAATGGAATAGAATTGATATTTTAATATTCTTCATTACAGATAATGAGGTGATTTAATGTGTACTAAATAATTACTCTGAAAGGAATCAATCTTTGGCTCAATGTTTTGTATAGATTTTTCTCATAAACTTTCTGTGCCTTTCAGAATCGCAGTAAAGAAGTTCATTGTTTGCTTCTGTGTATTTTTGCTCATAAATGAACATGTATACTTTCTGTATTCATTCTTCCCCTTGGTTCCATCATCCTTTTAATTTGATCAGACAACGATTTAAAATCATAGTCACTGATTAAGTGCAAGAAGGATTAGTAAAAGATGGCAAGGTTCAGTATGGACATAGCAAAGTGAGAGCTAGAGTTTGTGAGGATATCATGTTTGATCAGAGTACCTTTCATTCTTGTATGCACATCTGTTAAGCAGCTCAGTCATTTACCCTACCACAAGACTGTGCCCTACAATCTTACCCGCTAATGTCTTTTTATTTATGGAAAAAGGTCACTAATACATGTATTGGTCACTCACTTTTAAAGAAATTATGATGCCCTCTTTATATATTTTTATTTCCTTTATAGGTCTGTGAGCTTTTCCCGTGAAGTTATGTGAGTTTCAATTATTAACTCTTTCCTGTCTTACTTGAAACAACTTTTTCCATTTGTCCTTGACCATTTGTTTACATATATACAGAACTTTTTTTTTTTAAAGATTCTGTTTATTTACTTGACAGAACACAGCAGGGAGAGTGGCAGGCAGAGGGAGAGGGAGAAGTAGGCTCCCTGCTGAACAGAGAGCCTGAATGGGGGCCCCATCCCAGGATCCCCAGGATCATGACCTGAGCAGAAGGTAGACTCTTAACTGACTGAGCCACACAGGTGCCCCTATACAGAACTTTAAAAAATATTTTATAATTTACTCCATTTAAGTTTAGAAACTTACGTTCTGAATTAAAAATTGGGAAACTACTTTTCTTCTAGTTTTTAAAAATATGGATAGATATTTACATGATTGATTGCTAAAGTGATGTATATGTATTTTATATTGTATTCAGCAGGAGATAAAGAGCTAAACTATTTTTTTTTCCTCAAATAGATAATAATTAATTCATTATATCTTGGCTGTTCCTTGTTTTCTTCCAGTTTGTGGTACCTTTTTGGTCATGCGCTAATTTAAGTAAGTACAATGGCCTGTCTGTAAATTTGTCTGTTTGTTTTGGGGGTGAATATTATACTAATTTATTTACTTTTGTTTCTACATATGGCTGAATATTTCTTAGGGCTAATGCTCCATACTGGTCAGTTTTTTACCTACTTATTCTTTCAAACAAACTCTAATATTTTACATACTGCAAAATGATATTGTGTGGCGGTGTACTCAGGTATACATTTGTAGATTTTGCTATTTTGATGGACTCTTGCTTCCATTTTAGTTTCTAAACCAAGAATATCTTCACCAGTAAAGTAATGCAAGTGAAGGTGTACAAAACATATATGTTCTGTTCTTTAATATGTCAGAAATGCAAAATGACATTATAGGAAGAAAGCTTAAATTGTCACAATGTCTTGGGAAAATAATTTAGATAAGTTAATCAGGAAATTCCTGATGTATGATTATCTATGGAAAGAAAATGAGGAGAAATCTATATAAAGATTTATACATGAGAATGTTCTGTTTAAAAATAATCTCTATGCTGGGGACACCCAAATTTATCTCCAGCCAGGACTTCTCCTTTGAATTCCAGATTTATGCATTTAGCTGCCTACTTGATATCTCCACTTAGATAATAAACTTTAAGGATGTAGATAATGGACATGGCCTTGGCCCTCAACCTGTTCCCTCTAGCAGTCTGTTCCGTCTCACTTGTTTCTTCCAGCCGCTCAAGCCAAAAAACCTGACATCATCCTTGACCCACTTTATTCTCTTATACCCCACATCTGATCTAATAATACATGCAATAATTGATTCTCTTCCCATCCTCCATTGCAAATCATTATGCCCTTACCTCTTGTACTTCAGTAGCTTCTCAGTCAGCCTCCGTGCACCTGACTTGCCCCTTTTCAGTCTATTTCAACCCCGAAGCCAGGGTTAACAGCAGTTTCATCATGCTTTTCCTCTGCTCAAAACCTTCCAGTGACTTCTCAGCTCATTTAGAATAGAAGGCAAGCAGTTTCAAGGGTCTGAAAGGCTTAAAATTGATCCTCTTGATATATCTTTATCTATTTCCCTCCCCCTCAGTCAGTATGACCCGTGGTGCTACTTAAACCTAATAGTCATGTTCTTTCTCAGGGTTTTGCTTATGCTTCCTTCTGAAATAGTCTTCCCCTTTCCCCAGTGCCACCCCATTTCGGGATGACCCCACACTTCCTTGAGCTCTTTACCAATTTCTTCACTTGAGGCCTTCTCTGGCTATCTCAGCCTAAATTTGTGACTATTCCCTCCACTTCCTTTTCCACTTCCCTGTTGTAGTTTCCTCCTCAGTATTCATTTTTATCTGATGTACCACATGTTATTTTATCGCATTTTTTTTTGGTCTCTTCAACTATTGTATAAGTTCTACAAGGGTAGGGATTTTTGTCAGTTTTTCTCTGCTGTATTCCAGCATGTAAAACAATACCTGGAAGTGTAGAGAGAGAGAGTCCTCAATAATTACGTACGGAAATAGTATGAAGTTGTGACAGATAACAGTATGCAATACGAAGGAACTAGCTTTAAAAGCTATGGGCATTATGGGATAGAATATTATGTCAAAGTGTGTAATGACAAAAAGTAATATACTATTGTATTAAGTGAAAGGCTAAGTATAAAATAATTTATGTAAGGCCATCTATGGTTGAAGAACACAGAATGGATGGAAATGTGATGAAATTCTAATATATATTGATCTCAGTTGTATGAGTGACTTTTATTCTGTTTCTTGATATTTTTCCTGTGCTTTCCAAATTTTCTACAGTGAGTTATGTTACATTTTTAGCCAAACAACAAAAGCCCCAAAAGATTCTACACCTATTTTAAAAAGACTGATTAAAACAAAATCTGAAATTGGGTTGGCCTTTGGTTAATTGTGTACTAGTTCGGCCTTATTAATTACTGCACCTCCTGTCTGTGCTTTGTACTATGGAGAAAGTAAAAATGAAAAAGTCCCTTTCCCACTTTCAGGGCCTAATGGAAGAGAGCAAGGACATACTCTGCCAACTATGAAGGATTGTAATGCAGGCTATGAACGAGGTTCAGGCCAGTGTCAGAGAGGGAGGGAAGATGGTGATCCCATCCAGCTGAGCTATTGAGAATGAGATCACTCATATTTTGAAAATTTCTCAATCAAAGAGGGGTCCAACCCAAGTAATTACACATTTTGTATGGCAGCATGTATTTGATGTGTCATACCCAGTAATTACACTAAAGAGCCCTGACATTATAAGTAAAAGCAGCATCAGTGCATAGGCATAACAAATAGATAGATAATATAATACACCATCCGCAACTATATAAGCATTCATTAATCCCCCAACACCAAGTATCAGTGGCAAATCAAGCACCATCCTGGGTGCTGAGGATACAGTGCTGCCAAGACTCCATCCCTTTCTTCGAGGGGATAACTGAACCAATTTGGAAACATAAGCACATGAGCATATTAAATAGAGAATAATCAATGGTACAAAGTGGAATATGTAGGAAGAGTTCAGTTATGAAAGCCTGTTGGAGCAAGACTTAACTCAGCCTAGGATGGGATTTTCCCTGAAGGAGTCAGGGGAGGCTTTTTAGAGAAGGGGATATTTGGATGGAAAAATAAAATATGATTAAAAATTTACTAAGGTAAAGTTATGGCGGTGGGTGGAGAATGTTATACACTTTCTGGAAAGAAGAAAGTTTGTGCACAAAGTACAAATGAAAGAGAGAATGTACAAAGGAGCCTGTGTACATGAGGAACAGTAGTGACTTTGGTATGATTGAAACCAAAAGGCCAGGAGGGCATAAAAGAGGAAGGACAAGTGGGGAGACATAACACTAGTGTTTTCTTTTAATATTAGATAAATTGTGATGGTGGGGATTTGTAACATAAAATATAAAGTAAAAATATGTACTAAAATGGATGAATTCTTATGCTATGTGCGAAATACCTGATTAACTTTTTTTAAAGTAAGTGAATTCTAAATGTTTATCCTCTTAGTGTTATATACACATAGGAGATAGCCATCATTTTTTTCTACAAGCAGAGGTGTCTTTAAAAATCATGAATATAGGGGCGCCTGGGTGGCTCAGTGGGTTAAAGCCTCTGCCTTCGGCTCAGGTCATGATCCCAAGGTCCTGGGATTGAGCCCCACATTGGGCTCTCTGCTCAGCTGGGAGCCTGCTTCCCCCTCTCTCTGCCTGCCTCTCTGCCTACTTGTGATCTCTGTCTGTCAAATAAATAAATAAATAAAATCTTTAAAAATCATGAATATAATAACTTCCTAATTTTGATTTAGGCTTACTTTGTAGGAAACTTTAATATATTCGAAATGTCTAGTCTAAAATGGACATCCAGTGTATGTTAGTTCTTTATCATCTACCTACTGAGAAGGAAAATGAATAAGAATAAAAATCCTATTTATTTATAGTTTATTGTGTAAAGAAAAAAATCAGTTCATATGCTTTATACTGATACAGAAATAATTGTTTGTGAATGTATTAATATAGATTGTGTGAAATTGGTCTTAAGATCTTTATAAACCTTGGGGCGCCTGGGTGGCTCAGTGGGTTAAAGCCTCTGCCTTCGGCTAAGGTCATGATCCCAGAGTCCTGGGATGGAGCCCCGCATCGCGCTCTCTGCTCCGCAGGGAGCCTGCTTCCTTCTCTCTCTCTGCCTGCCTCTCTGCCTCTCTGTCAAATAAATACTTAAAAAAAAAAAAAAAAAAGTCTTTATAAACCTTACAGTAGACTCAGGCCAATAAGGTTCTTCAAAAACATGACCAGTTCGGAAAAATTTTTTAGCATTAAGGGAGCAGTGTGCATTGCATATATCTAGTGCAATGAATTCTGAACAAGACATTTATATTTAGAATTAATCAGACTCTTAGAGAAACATAGTGATTGTTTATTCAAGTTGATGCTTCGAATTATCTCTTCCATAGTCTTTGAAACTAATCTGTTAAATAATCATTAAGAGTAATTAGTTTATGCTAAATTCCCCATATGAAATTTAAGGATGACAAAACAAATGATTGGCTCCATTATAATTCAATTTCTAATTATATGACTGCTATTCTAAATATATAGTAAGTAAGAAGACAGTGCTTTCATCATCATACCTAACCCAACCCAACTTCAAATACATACTTTGCTAAACATAAAGGAGAGCCTGTAATGCTATTGTCAATACCTAAGACATTTGAAGATAGGACAGAAACAAAAAAGGAAAAGACTACTATTAGTAAAACCAAAAACTATAGGTTTCCTTTTAGTTTTGTTGACTGTTTCTTTCACTGTGCAGAGCTTTCTATCTTGATGAAGTCCCAATAGTTCTTTTTTGCTTTTGATTCCCTTGCCTCTGGTGACGTGTCCAGTAAGAAGTTGCTCCAGGCAAGGTCAAGGAGGTTGCTGCCTTTGTTCTCTAGCATTTTGATGGATTCCTGTCTCATTTTAGGTCTTTCATCCATTTTGAATTATTTTTGTGTATGGGGTAAGAAAGTGGTTCAGTTTCTTTCTTCTGCATGTGGCCATCCAATTTTTCTAACACCATTTCTAGAAGAGACTGTCTTTTTTCATTGAATATTCTTTCCTGTTTTGTTGAGGATTAGTTAACCAGAGAGTTGTGGGTTCATTTCTGGGTTTTCTGTCCTGTTCATTGAACTATGTGTTTGTTTTTGTGCCAGTACCATGCAGTCTTGGTCGCTGCAGTTTTGTAATATTACTTGAAGTCTGGAATTGTGATGCCTCCAGTTTTGCTTTTCTTTTTCAAGATTGCTTTGGCTATTCAGGGTCTTTTGTGATTCCATACAAATTTTAAGATTGTTTGTTCTAGCTCTGTTAAAAATGCTGGTGGTGTTTTGGTAGGGATTGCATTTAAATGTGTGTATTACTTTGGGTAGTAGAGACATTTTAACAATATTTGTTCTTCCAATCCATGAGCATGGAATGTTTTTCCATTTCTTTGTGTCACTTTCAATTTTGACTAGTTGAAGCAACTTTTTTGATATCAGATGTAGCAACTTCTTACTGGACATGTTTCTGGAGGCAAGGAAAATAAAACAAAAATGAACTAGTGAGACTTCATCCAAGATAAAAAGCTTCTGCACAGTGAAGGAAACAGTCAACAAAACTAGAAGGCAGGGGCACCTGGGTGGCTCAGTGGGTTGAGCCACTGCCTTCAGCTCGGGTCATGATCTCAGGGTCCTGGGATCGAGCCCCACATCGGGCTCTCTCAGCAGAGAGCCTGCTTCCTTTTCTCTCTCTCTGCCTGCCTCTCTTGTGATTTCTCTCTGTCAAATAAATAAAATCTTTAAAAAAACAAAACAAAACTAGAAGGCAGCCTTCAGAATGGAAGAAAATATTTGGAAATGACATTTTTGATAAAGGGTTAGTATCTAAAATCTATAAAGAACTTACCAAAACACCCAAAAACCAAATAATCCAGGTAAGAAATGGGCAGAAGACATGAATAGACATTTTTCCAAAGGAGACATACAGATGGCTAACAGACACACAAAAAACGCTTAACATTATTCATCATTAGGGAAATACAAATCAAAGAATACAATGAGATAACACCTTACACCTGTCACAATGGCTAAAATTAACAACACAGGAACAATAAATGTTGTCAAGCATGTGGAGAGAGGGAAACCCTCTTCCACTGTTGGTGTGATTTCAAACTGGTGCAGCCACTCTGGAAAACAGTATGGAGGTTCCTCAAAAAGTTAAAAACAACTACCCTACTACCCAGCAATTGTACTACTAGGTATTTGCCTAAAGGATACAAAAATACTGATTCGAAAAAGCACATGCACCCTGATATTTATAGCAGCATTGTTAACAATAGCGAAATTATAGAAAGAGCCCAAATGCCCACGGACTGATGAATGGATAAAGAAGATGTGGTATATATTGGGGTGCCTAGGTGGCTTGGCTGGGTGTCTAGGCAGCTCACTTGGTTCAGTGTCTGACTCTTGATTTTGGCTCAGGTCATGATTTCAAGAGTTGTGAGATCAAGCCTGGGTGTTGGGCTCTGTGCTGGGAATGTAGTCTGCTTGAGAGTCTCTCTCTTCCTATGCCTCCACTCCTCCTACACTCTCTAAATAAATAAATATATAGATAGAAGATATGTGTGTGTGTGTGTGTGTGTGTGTGTGTGTGTATACACAATGGAATATTAATCACCCATCAAAGAATAAAATCTTGCCATTGGCAACAATGTAGATGGAGCTAGAGTATATTATGCTAGGTGGAATAAGTCAGAGAAAGTCAAGTACCATATGATTTCACTCTTGGAATTTAAGAACAAAACAGATGGACATATGGGGTGTAAAAAAAAAAAGGCAAACCAAGAGACTCTTAATTATACAGAAGAAACTGAGGGTTTTTAGAGGGCAGGTGGGTGGGGGGTATGGGCTAAATGAGTGATGGGTATTAAGGAAGACACTGTGATGAGCACTAGGTATTGTATGTAGGTGATGAATCACTAAATTCTACTCCTGAAACCAATATTACACTTATGTTAACTAGGAATTTAAATAAAAACTTTAAATGAAAACAAACAAAAGCAACAACAAAAAAAGAGAAACCAAAACCAGGAAGCAAGCAAGGATAACTATGAGAAATACGTCAGAACTTAAGGCCAAGTCAAAGTCATAGTTACGCAGTGGGAGCTGAAATCTACCAACAGGGGCTGGGAAAGATTTCAGGAGACACAGGGCTACTAAAGCTAATATCAAACATCTTTTAATAACTAGTTTTGAAAGAGTAAAAAGAGGAGAATTTGAAGAGAACATTATTGGATATTGAACAAGTGAATTCCATTCTAGGCCTGTGTATCTCATTATTAAATAGGGTAAGAATTAGATCAGTAATTCTCATTTCTCTCTCTTACCCCACCTCTCTTTAGCAAGGAAGCCCATTTTTAAAATATTACAGGTATTTAATGCATGATAGTTAATGGGTTAAAGCATGAAGTGAGTTGATTTCAGAGTCCCACCTTCTCTGTAGCCTCTCACCCCCAGTGGCCACTGAAAAATCCGTTAACAACTCGATTCCAAGGTGAGGAACATAGGAGGTGCTCCTTCTGGTTCTTACCTTTATAGATAGATTTATAGATAGGCCAGCATTGAGATGAGGGAGACCCCTAGACTTCTGCTTCATGTCAGAAGATGAAATACAGTTGACTGTTGACCAGCGTGTGTTTGAACTGCGTAAGCCCACTTATACATGATTTATTTTTTCAATAAAAACAGTACAGTACTGTAAATATATTTTCTCTTTCTTATGATTTTCTTAACATTTTTCTAGCTTTGTTGTAAGAATACAATATATAATATATGAAGTATGTGTAATAGAGTTTATATTAGTAAGGCTCCCAGACTACTGTAAGCTATTAGTAGTTAAGTTTCTGGGGAATCAAAAGTTATACATGAAATTTTGACTGTGCAGGGCTCAAGGGTCAACTGTAGTTTGACAGATAACATATATAATGAGAATGAGTTTACCTCTGAATTGGGAAACCAGAAACAAGAAAGAGACTAGGTAAGCATTATTCTTTTTGTAATTTCTTTCCAAAAATGATAGAATTAGAAAAATGATAGAATTAAAAAAATTAATCATGATCCCACTTATTTAAAATTATGTGTAACTTAAGAAGATATAATAGGAGATACAATCAATAAAATTAGAACCACTAAAATATTAAAAATCTAATTGTTACATGCTTGCTGTATATCATTGAACGAGTGTATACCTTCTTGGGGAGGAGAATTTATAAAGGTGGCCCTTACTCTAGATGATGCTGACACTACAGTTGTGAAGGAAGGTAAAGAGAAAAAGCCCCAACAGAGTGGAACTGGAGACATAAAAATCTGAGAGTAGATTGAAGAAGGCCTTGGAAGGAGCTGTGCCTCTCTCAGGAGCTAAACTGGTCTCATCCAATAAGCGGGCTTGGGGAAAGAGAGGTATGGACAATACTAAATTGGAATGGCAGAATTCCCCTTCTGAGCCTATGGTTAATTGATTCAAGAACGTAATCAGTATGTGTACAACAGACTAATCTATTTTATTTTAATAGTATCTCTTCTATACAGCAATGATAAATGTGCTGGGATGTTGTCTACTGTTACTGCACCAACACTGTTCATTTGATTACACAGAAGAAAATGTGGAAAATAATTTTATATTTACCAGGCCTACAACTGTCAGCGTAAATAAATCTGACACACACACTTTGAAGATAAAATAGAAAAAGAACAAAAAGTCCAACATAATATCTTTCATATACGTAACATGTAAAACTTGCATCTGGTGGACACTGATATGCTGCCCAAATATTCCCTCAAGAAAAGACTGATTGCTCCAGCTTCTGGGAGTGTAAGCAGATAACCACCAGCTGTCAGTCCTTTTAGAGACTGCTCAGCTTCAGAGCCCCTTGCCCGAGGTCTCACCCAATAACACACTGAGACTAAGGCATAGTGTCCTGGCCACTTGGCCAATGCAGGGCAACTCTGAGGGGCCGTTACAAACTCCAGGGCTCCTCTTGAGGTTGGCTGAGGCTAATGTGGCCTTTGTCACAGTTGGAGTTCTCCCTTTGCTCAAGCTTGCTTCCTTCCATTCTTCTATGGGATACTCCAGTAAACATCCCATCCATTAAATTCTGTCTCAGTCTGTCTCCTAGAGAACTCATCCAGTTGACTGGGTATATGGAGGAGAGAATGGTATTAGGGAAAGAACAAAAGGAAGAAAAATGTTGTCTACTTAAATACAAATAAAAGAGGCTCTGTTAATTGGTAATGATGCTGTGCCACTAAATAGTGATTATGATTAATCTGTTTAAAGTCTCAAAATAAATAATATGTGCACATAGTATCATGAAAACTATTTTCACTTCAGTTTCTTTATGTAAAGTAAGTTGAAGGCACTGTTATTTCCATTAAATACAGTGAAACTGAGGTTCAAAGAGGGTAGGTGATATGCCAAGGCCACACACAATAAATAATAGAACTTGAAATAAGATTCCATATTTTGTGCTTTTACCTAAATTTTCTGTGAGATAATCCCACACTGAGAAGTAGGGCAGGGATGCCATAAAGTTGCAATTTAATGCAGTTTTTGGCATCTTTATCTACCTCCACAAGCCTAAGTCAGAATCTAACTTGTGGTCGACAAGAAGGAGCATCCTATATATGCAGTACACTGGACCCTTGGGGAGCAGCTAAGGACACTAAAAATACCATCAGTGAAGGGCACCTGGGTGGCTCAGTTGGTTAAAGCCTCTGCCTTCGACTCAGGTCATGATCCTAGGGTCCTGGGATCAAGCCCCGCATCAGCCTCTCTGCTCCTCAGGGAGCCTACTCCCCCCCCCCCCCCGCCCATCTGCCTGCCTCTCTGCCTACTTGTGATCTTTGTCTGTCAAATAAATAAATAAAATCTTAAAAAAAATACCATCAGTTAAACAACGAAGAACTGTTTGAGCAGTAATATATAGTACTATATATTTACATATTTATATAGATGTATCTATATATACATTGACATGGCATCTACCAGTATGTGCTATTTAAGAAACCCATAGACCAAAGCAATCAGTTGTAATCAGGGAAATCTTCCCCAAAGTGCATTTCACTTTTTGGGATGGAAAAGAGCCTAGCCAGCTATGTATCTTTTGACAGTGATCTTCCTTGTTTATTGTTTTCTAATTCTATGATACTTTTTAAGTAATATATTCACTTTTAGCCTTGAAATGCTTTAAAATTTTAATAGAGGTATAATTAAAAATCTAACCTATTGCCTTTATGGAAATACATAAAACAGTTGTAAGAATTCAGTCAACATTAGTGAAAGCAGAATACTACTTTCACTAATGTATTCATATTAGCTGTCCAAACTGTTTTTTGAAACTGTTTTCCATTGCTCTGAAGTAGAAATCACATTCCTTTTCTTGTTTCTGCTATTTTCTCCTTAAGCTGGGGTGATTTGTGTTTCATTGCTTTTGCCATTCTTTATTTAGTGCTTGCCTCTTGGACACCACGGGAATCATTCTCATTATAGACTCTGTTGCTCTGTTCCTCTTATAGATCTTGACATAAGCTGTTCTGAAAGTTATTCCATATGCATACATTTCTTAAGTCAACAATACCCTTAACACTGCTGTATCTTTTTGGAAGATATTAACATTCAACTTAAATACTGTATGTAGGCCACCTCGTATCCTTCCCAGCCAATCACTCCTCAGAGAATACACCCCAAGGGCAAACTATATTAGAAGCACCATGCTACTTGTTTTTCTTCCATAAGTGATAAAATATATGTACTTTCTCTTTTATTCAAATAACTGCTTTCTTTTTTTGTCAGTTAATTTTATTGTAACTTAAATAATATATCTGCACGGTCTTGAAGAAATTATAGATATTTATATAAAACATGGCAGGTTCTTAAAATAAAAAACTATTAGAAAGATTTTCAAGTCAGTATCAATTCATGTCTTCTAATGTTAGTATTAAAAAAGGAAAAAAAAGAAAAAGAGAAGGTTGTCTTACTTTGGCTTTAAGTGAAAACCTGTGTCTGCTTCCTAAGGGTTTTAAAGTTTCTACTTCTCAGTTACTCTCAAGTGAAGAGGGAACTGCACTGTGTTACAGCTCTTCTACTTCAGACTTGGAGCATCCAAGTTGTTCACTTGGGAGAAAAGACCATTCTCACCCTTGCTCCCTTGTTTGATAGGATAATATGCAGTTTCAGCACAGCCCATTTCTGAATAACACTAATTCACCAAAGGGCCATATTTTCACATTTAGATTAGGGGGAAAAAGTGTGTAAATGTAAGAATAACTGAAAGAGACCTAGAGATTCATCAGAACCATTGCAAATTACCAGACCATCAGGTTTTCATTATAACTTGTTCCATAAGAAATAGATATATTCATTTTACAAGAAATGAATGCTTTGAAATCTTCAATTGTAAAACCAGTTTGGCCTTAATAACTCAGATGAATTAGTTAAAATAGAATCTGCACATCTGTGTTTGATATTTGACAGCAAAAGAGAAAATTAACACAGATCAGCAGGATAGAAAAATATTTTTATATCCTCTAGAATCTTAATTTTTATTTTAAAGAATGTGTAGATAATAAATGCCAGAAATTTTTTCAAAACTTGTAATGTATGAAGAACTAAAAATCAAATGCCTACTTGGGAATAAAGTATAAGCATTCTTAGGACTTAGAAGCAATTTGAGTCTATTATAAGTGCTTAGATCAGGTTAGACATAAAATAATATATTTAGTCAAAAAAATTGACCGTATTATTATTTAGAAGTTTCTTTTTTTTTAAGATTTTATTTATTTATTTATTTATTTATTTATTTATTTATTTATTTGTCAGAAAGAGAGAGAAAGCACAGAAGCAGGCAGAGAAGCAGGCAGAGGTGGAGAGAGAGGCAGGCTCCCTGCCGAGCAAGGAGCCGGATGTGGGACTCAATCCCAGGACCTTGGGATCATGACCTGAGCCAAAGGCAGTGGCTTAACCCACTGAGCCACCCAGGTGTCCCTAGAAGTTTATTTCTTTATAATGGTATCATACATGGGATAATCTAGTCTTCAGCCTACTCAAATAGATCTATGTAAGTAAAGGCTCTTCAGTGGAATGTAGGTCCACTCTTCATGTCTGGCCCCAGACAAACTTCAGCAGAACTTCACTACTGCTCTCTGCTTGGTCAAAATTCTATTGCAAGGGAGGGAATCTCTGTCTGAAGGGGTGGCCTGAGGAGCAGTAGAAGTTAACAAATGTCATCTGCTAGCTCTTCCTTTCCTTTGTTATGAACAGTCTCTCTTCCCTAATTCTTGATATTTCTTTTTCTCAGAATACTTATTTCAACCAGCTAGTTGAGAGCAAATAAAAGGTATTCAATATTTCTGCCAATAACTTTACTGCCACATAGTGTGACTCTTTAAAAAATTTTTAAACGCCCAGAACAAAGTACTTTTTCACAGCTTTACTGAGCTGCATCTCTCTCTCTCTCTCTCTTTTGGAGGTACATTTCCTGTACCATAACTTTCACTCATTCAGTAGGTTTTGGTATATTTTATAGAGATATGCCATTGTCATTAAAATCTAATTTACTTTCTGTCTCCATGGATTTGCTTGTTTGGGACATTTTCCATGAATGAATTAACAATATGTGGTCTTATGCAACTGCCTTGTCTCACTCAGCATAGTATTTCCAAAATTTGTCCATGTTACAGCATTTATCAGTACTGCATTTATTTTTATGGCTCAGTAATATTCCATTGTTTGGCTATACCACATTGCTTATCCACCTACCAGTTGATGGGCATTTAAGTGGTTACCATTTTTCTCTATTATGCATAGTAATACTATGAAATTCATGCACAAGTTTCTATGTTGACCCTATGTTTTCTATTCCGTTAGATAGGGGCACCTGAGTGGTTTGGTTGGTTAAGCAGCTGCCTTCAGCTTGGGTCATGATTCCAGGGTCCTGGGATCCAGCCTCACATCTGGCTTCTTGCTCAGTGGGGAGCCTGCTTTTCCCTCTCCTGCTGCTCCCTCTGCTTGTGCTTGCTCTCTCCCTGACCCACATCCTGTGTCAAATAAAATCTATTCCCTTAGATAAATACCTGCTAGGTCATAGGGTAGATCTACATTTAGCATTTTGAGGAACTGCCGAACTGCTTTCCAAAGTGGCTGTACCATTTTACATTCCCACAAGCAATTTATGAGCGTTCCATTTTCTTTACATTCTCACCCATACTTATTTTTCTCTTTTGTATTTAACCATTCTCGTAGGCATATAGTTGTATCTTATTGTGTTTTGATTTGTATTTCCCTAATGACTAATGATATTAAGCATCATTTTATGTATTTACTGACTGTATATTCTGTATATTTTCTTTGGAAAGGTATCTATTCAAGTCCTTTAATCCTTTTTTAATTGGGTTATATCTTTATTGTTGAGTGATAGAGTGTTTCTGTGTTTTGTATACAAATTGTTTGTCTTATATATGATTTAGAAATAGTTTATTTTAGGGGCACCTGGGTGGCTCGGTGGGTTAAAGCCTCTGCCTTTGGCTCAGGTCATGATCCCAGGGTCCTGGGATCAAGCCCCGCATCGGGTTCTCTGCTCAGCGGGGAGCCTGCTTCCTCCTCTCTCTCTCTCTCTGCCTGCCTCTCTGACTGCTTGTGATCTCTGTCTGTCAAATAAATAAATAAAATCTTTAAAAAAAAAAAAGAAATAGTTTATTTTATTCTGTGGAGTGTCTTTTGATTTTATTGGTGGTGTCCTTTGACACATAAGCTTTTTTTTTTATTTGTATGAGGTCAATTTATTTATTTTTTTGCTTCTATCTTGTGTATCATAACTAAGAAATCATTGCCTAACCCAAGATCATGAAAATTTGTTCGTATTTTTTTCTTCTTGGAGTTATGCTCTAGTTTTAGCTCTTACAATTATGTCTGTGCTGCATTTGAATTAATTTTTATGTGAAGTCCTACACTAGGACTCCAGATTCATTCTTTTACATGTGGTTATCCATTTGTTTCAGCAATATTTCTTTTTTTTTTAAATATTGTATTTATTTATTTACTTGAGAGAGAGAGAAGGAGCAGTGAGGAGGGACAGAGGGGGAGAGGAGGGAAAGAGAAGCAGACTCTGCGCTGAGCAGGAAGCCTGATGCTGGACTGGATCCCAAGGTTTAGAGATCATGACCTGAGCTGATGCTCAATGGACTGAGCCACCCAGGTTCCCTGTTTTCGCAATATTTCTTAAAGAACTATGCTTTTCCGCTTAAATTATCCTGGCAACCTTGTCCAGATCAACTGATTATAAATGGAAGGGTTTATATCTGAACTCCCAAGTCTGTTTCATTGATACATAGTCTATATTTATGCTAGTACCATAATGTCTTTATTACTGTAACTTTGTACTGAGTTTTGGAATTGAGAGGTGTGAATCCTCCAACTTTGTTTGTTTTCAGGAAGGTTTTGGCTGTTTTGGTCCCTTGTATTTTTACATGCATTTTAGATCACCTTGTTAAAGATCTGCTGGGGGGAAAAAAAGCTGGTACACTGAAAGTGATCATGTTGACTCGTAGATCATTCTGGGGAGTATTCTCATCTTAACAATGTGAAGTCATCTGCTCTGTGATCATGGTGTGTATTTCCAATTATTTAGTAATCTTTAATTTCTTTTAATGGTTTGTAGTTTTCAGCATACCAAAAGACTTGTACTTTGAAAAGTCTTATACTTCTTTTATAAATTTATTATTCTATATCTTATTATCCCTGTTATTATCATTTAAGAATCTGTGTTGTATATTTTATGTTCAGATCACTCATTGCTGGTATATAGGAAGTTTTTGATTTTTTTTTCAAAGCACTAACTTTTGGTTTTGTTTATATTCTCTTTTTTCCCCCATTAATTTCTAATCTAATCTTTATTAATTTCCTTCCTTCTGCATGCTTGAATTAAGTTTTCAGTTCTCTTTCTGTTTCTTAAGATGGAAAGTTAGGTCCGAGTTTAATTTATTGATTTGAGCTCTTCTTTCTTTTCCTTCCTTCTTCTTTTTTTTTTTTTTTTTAAAGATTTTATTTATTTATTTGACAGAGACCACAAGTAGGCAGAGAGAGGAAGGGAAGCAGGCTCCCTGTCGAGCAGAGAGCCCAATGCGGGGCTCAATCCCAGGACCCTGGGATCTTGACCTGAGCTGAAGGCAGAGGCTTTAACCCACTGAGCCACCCAGATGCCCCGAGCTCCTCTTTCTTAATGCAGACATTTACAGCTATAAATTTCTCTCCGTGCGGTTTTACCCGAATCCCATAAGTTTTGGAATGTTGTGTTGCTGATTTCATTTATCTTGAAATATATTTTCTTTCCCTGTGATTCCTTTTTTGACTCATTGGTTATTGAAGAGAGTGCTGTTTAATTCCTGCATATTTGTGCATTCCACAGAGATCTAAAGGCTTGGACAAAGTACTGAGTACGCTCTGGGGATGGTGCTTGTTAGCAGAGTTTCAAAGGTGGCCTGTAATGCTGCCAGCTTTTGACTACCACACCATTGAACTAAGAGGAGTAGTCCCAAGTTAAAACAATACAGTTCTGCCTTACATAGGTTCAGTAATTTACATTGAATAGAAGATTTTTTAAATTTGTCTATGGCTTTCATTAATTACTAGAGTTTAGAAATGGTTCATAATAGTTGTTTTGCCCGTATTTTTGTTTCAATGAGTTAGTTCACCAAGTTTCTCACTGCCATGTTGGAAGTCAGTTCCTCAGTATAACTCTGTTAATCTTCATAAAAAGTTTTGAGTCAGAGTGGTGTTTATCCCCTTTTCAGTCAACTGACTCAGCTCTAGGGATGAAATGTCTGTTTAAGATCATGTGGCGTATTTATAATGTAGAATTTAACCCGAGTCCCTTCTCCTTTTTCCTGATGCTGTATTCTTTCTACCATATCACAGTTCATTCACTTTATTACCAGTTACTTAAACATTAGATGCCTTGATTAAGAAGGGATCTCAGAGGTGACCGGGTTTTAGACCTTTGTTTTAAAGATCAAGAAACTGTGGTCCAAAGTGGCAAAGTGTCTTCCTTAAGATTTTATTGTAGGCACTATAACACATGCTCTTTGTAAGTTATGTCTACTAACCCCAACTGACTGGGGGGTAAGTTAAGATATTTGTTATGAGTCTAAATGTCAGTTCTTACCTTAAAAGCAATTCTTTATTCTGACTTTAGTCTCAGAATGTCACCAAACCTTTCATCTCTCTAAGATGGCTATGTTCTGTTTAGCTACATCATAGATGTATTAGCTTTTTCTTGCTACATAATAAATACCAGAAATTTAGGAGCTTAAAGCAATACCCATTTATTAGCTCATACTTCTGTAGTCTGAAATAGGGGCATGACATTATTAGGTTATCTCAATTCCACATGGCCAAAATCAACATGTTAAAAGGATGTATTCTCATCAGCAGAATGGGGTTCTCTTCCAAGCTCATTCAGGTTGTTGGCAGAATTCAGTTCCTTTCCATTGGGGGAATAAGGATCCTGTTCTCTTGCTGACTTTCAAGGGTGGGCAGCTTTCCACTTCTTGACGCTGCTCTTAGTTCTTGCTCCAAAGCCATCAGTGAAGACTTTCCCTTCTATTGAATCCTCTTACATTTTTAATCTCTATAGTAAGAGCTGAATCCTTTTTGAGGGTGGACCCATATGATTAGGTCAGGCTCCTCCAGGGTAATATCCTTTTCTAAAATCGGTTCATTTGGGACCTCAGTTACATTTGCACATCTCTTCATAACAGCATGTGGATTGCTGCTCGACTGGGTAACAGGGAGAAAATAAATGTGCCCAAGGAGAGAAATTTTGGGAACCATCTTAGATTTTTAACATAATAGATATGCCTTCTTTTTTCTTAGGAGAGTCTGATTCTCCTTTCAAAGAATAATACTTAGGCCCATATGCATTCACCCATTGCACACTTTTTTAAGTTTTTCTTAAATTTTTTTCTTTTTTAAGTTTTTCTTTAAATTCTAGTTAATTAACATACATGTAATATTAGTTTCAAGTGTACAGTATAGTGATCTACACTTCCCCACAACACCTGGTGCTCATCATGACAAGTGCAGTCCTTATTCCCCATCTCCCTGCCCACCTCCCCTCTGGAAACTATCAGTTTGTTCTTTGTAGTAGAGTCTGTTTCTTGGTTTGCCTCTTTCTTTTTCTTCCTTGCTCATTTGTTTTGTTTCTTAAATTCCACTTGAGTGAGATCATATGGTATCTATCTTTGTCTGATAGACTTATTTCACATAGCATAATACTCTCTAGCTCCATCCACATTATTGCAAATGGCAAGATTTCATTCCTTTTTATGGCTAAGTAATATTCCATTATATATATGAATAATATATTTGTTCGTATGTAATGTACACATATGTATGAATAATATGTGTATATATAATGTGTATCCATATATATATATACATATATATATTCTTAATATATATATTCTTAATCCATTCATTAGTCAGTGGATACTTGGGCTATTTCATAATTTGGCTCTTGTAGATCATGTTTGCTATTATAGACATTAAGGTGTATGTATACCTTTGAAATAGTATTTTTGTATTCTTTGGATAAATACCTAGTATACCTAGTAGTGCAATTACTGGATCTTAGGGTGGCTCTATTTTTAACTTTGTCCGGAACCTCTATACTGTTTTCCAGAGTCGCTGCACCAGTTTGCATTCCCACCGATAGTGCAAGAAGGTTCCTCTTTCTCCACATCCTTGCCAGCACCTGTTGTTTCTTGTGTTATTGATTTTAGCCATTCTGACACGGTACACCTTGGAACTAACTATGCCCACCTGTAATGAAGTTTAAAAAAGGAAGCTTAGAGTTCAGTCTGGGTTTGGTATTAGTAGACAAAAGAAAATATGCATATCAATGAGGACACATGGATACATAAATGTATAATAATGCATATATGTTATATTTTATTATAATATCATATGTGTTGTAATATATATTATATTTTCCCCACTATAAGTAAGTATAGTTAAGTTTAAGCCAATGCTTTATGTTGGTATGTTACATACTATTTGATAAATAAAAAATATCACACATCCCACAAATTTATGTTTTGTAATGAATTTCTTTTATGAAACTATGTTAAAAATAATATACCAATATGTGCAAAAATAATATACAAAGCTAGGTAACTGTTATGACCCAAGTCACATCTAGCATTAAAACCCTGGACAATTGACTTTCAAGCAGTCGTAGGTAAATTAGTATGTTTAATTAAACAATACTGCATGATAGTCAGGTTGACTATAATAAGTCCATTTTCTCTTCCAAGGTATTGAAATGCATGAACTATTTCCAGGGAGAACTAAAAAGTCACCTTACACAGGACATTTTTCTTTGTCACTGGAAGATAATGACGTTTGAAGTTCTCAAATTGCTGAAGAGTAGTTTTAGTTGAGTATGTTTCTGACACTCACTTCACTTTATCTTTTCCTTTAGAAGTTCCAAAAGTCAATCATTATTTTCTTTTTATTTCAACATTTGTTATAATTATTTTTGCCCTATAATGTTGCTAAGTTTTATGAGTATAGCACAATGAAGGACAAATGTCTGCATTTCATACCTTTGTTTCCACGAGTTATAAATTCCTGGTGCTTGCAAGAAGGAGCCTAAAAGAATGATAGTAGCCAAATACCATTACAGAAACACCCTTCTGAAGTTTAATTTTCTTTTATAGAAGTTGCTTTTCCTCATTAGGTGTACATTGGCCAAGGGATTTTTTTTAAAAGATTTTATTTATTTATTTGACAGAGAGAGAGAGAGAGATGTCACAAGTAGGCAGAGAGGCAGGCAGAGAGAGGAGGGGGAAGCAGGCTTCCTGCTAGCAGAGAGTACTATGCGGGGCTCGATTCCAGGGCTCGACCTGAGCTGAGGGCAGAGGCTTAACCCACTGAGCCACCCAGGCACCCTGGGGCTAAGGGAGTTTAAAAGTAAAAAGGTGTACTTCAGCCACTATCTGCATATTGTCAGCTAAGATTAGCTAGAGGAGCTGGGGCTCCTCAGGAAATTCCAAAGAAAATTCTTCTCACCTTTGTTCTTTCAGAGACTGAATTCAAACCCAGGTTGATTGCAGAAATCTATTCTTTTAATGAGGTAGGTCCATGAATTTATCTAAGTGTTTTACCTCTGAAAATGCATAATCTTATAATGACTCCTCTTGATTTTAAGTAATGAACCACTGTATATGAATTTCTGAGGAAGTCCCACCTTTCAGGAAAGTGATGATCACTTCCAGGGTAGTTTATGACCAGTTCTGAAGTCTGTAGGACCCTAGAGTCTCGGAGGTTGTCCAGAAGCAATCTACAACTCAATAACATTGAGGACAAATATTTATAGACTGTAAAATTCATATATTATCAGTCTTTTAAGATAGTTGGATAAACCAAGACATGCGTTAAATATACTCCTCCATGCTTATTTCTCTGTCACAACACTTACAAAACAGAGCTTCACAGGATTCTATCAGATGTTCTGTCAGCCTCCCAGCTAAAAGTAGACCTCTGCTACCTTCCATGCATTCTGTTGTACAATATCTACCAGTGGGAAACATTGTATATTATATTAAATCCATTCTATTACTAGCCAACTGCTGGTATTAAAACAGTTTCTATTAAATTTAACCAGAACCTGACTCCTTCTAATTTATGGCATGATCTGTTAAGCTGTCTGGTACCACATGTAATTAATTAAATCTGTCAAGTGTTTGCAGAGCATTTTCCTATTAAACATTTGTCCTCTGTTTTATTTCTAACTACCCAAAGCAGTGAATACTATCTGAGTTTTTTTTTTTTTAATTATTATTTGTAGGAGACCCAAATAAAAATGACTAGTATTTATTGAGGATTTACTGTGGTAAAGTCAATGTACTAGGAAATGGAGTGAATGAAAAGGGGAATATAATAGGATAGCCATATTCAAGGAACTTAGAATTAATTCAGTAAAGTACCCTATAGTTATTCCTACTCTGTTATTTTAAATAAATATATTTTTAAGCAGCACAATCAAGTTCAGCTGATGACTCGAGCCCAGTAGGATCTATGGTGCCCTTAGCTTACATTGACATCTAATGCATATATACACACATTGTGTGGTTTAAAGAACTCCTTACTACACCAGAATTTAAAAAAAAAAAAAAAAAGGCTGCTACAAATTTCTAAACTTCATTCTGTTCACAAAGAATCAGGAATCTTCTTTCCGTAAGGCCAACTTCTCAGCTTTCATTCAATAGATGCTGATTCTATTACCGTTGTGTATTTCCAATTAAATAGCATATTTCTTCTAAAGAGTTCAGTGACTGTAGATAGTAATTATAAGCACCTTTGCAATAAAAATATCACATATATAGACAGAGTCACGTAATAATTATGATTACTTGGGAGAACAATAGAAGAGCATCATAATTCTTATCTTTCAAGGAACAAAATTAAAGAATTTTGAGGGTTATTGTAAGAAGATACCATATTCATGGAAGAGATTATATTCATTGTAGTTTTGTCAGCTTCCCATTTTAAAATTTTGTGCTAATTTTCTTTCATATAAATATGTGCTTTGCAAAGGCTTTTATTAACACATGTAAAACAATGTTCAGTTTGAAATTAAATTTTCTCTCTCCAGAAGAATCAGTTACTCAGTGTAGTCACTATAATAGTTAACTCATTCAGTGCTAAGCACTATGTTGATAGAAAAATGAGAAGATACAGTTAGTTTCTTTTAATGAGGGATTGTTTTTTCAGGGGTTCAGGAAGGTAAGCAACCTCGTGAAAAACATTTTAGTGAAGACTGTAAGATCTATTAAAGCTGTACTGATGTCTCAAAGAAAGGATTGCTGAGTCTTGCCTGAAGTGGTCAGGGACCATATCACAGAGAAAGCAGTACAGGAGATGCAAGATGAGAGCAGGGTTTCCTAGGGAGGAAGGGCACCAAGTCATATGTGGGCAGAAACTGTGAATATCTTGGTCACCATTCTTCACACTGAGTAGATCTTAGTAAAAATGTTCAGTGAATATATGATTTTCAGGCAACGAAAATGGCAAATGCAAAGCCATGGAAGTGTGAAACAGTTTGACAGAATCTTGAAACTGAAATTAGCCACGTGTATAGAGATAATGCTAAGGAGGTAGGCAGGGACTTCAACACAGAGAGTTTTACACGTTATCTAGGATTTTCTTTCAAAGGTTTTTACCATATGTTACTTTCTCAGGCATTTCAATTTTATTTATTTTTTTAACATGTAATTCATACACAAATTTTAGAAACATATCTTACTGCTTTTCCAGAGAAAGGAAGGAGGGAGGGAGGGAGGAAGGCAAAGTAAATATAAAATAAATTGTGTTTGTGATCGAAATTGGCCTAAAAATTGCAGAACAGAGTTGAAACCAATAAATAGTTTGTGGAAATCTAGTTTTTCAGAATTGTAATTACTGTTGCCTAACCTCCTCCCCCCACCCCACATGCATAAGCATGTATCCAAGGTAAAAACAAAACAAAACAAAAAAACTGCTTACTAAGAAACTCCAACTTTGGGTCAGTATCGTAGTGCTGCTTCTGCTTCATCCTGCCTGGGGAAATTGCCACCCCCAAAATCTCTTAGATATGGTAAATTTGGAGCTGACATTTTGTGAAAAATGGGGCCTGGAAACAAGTATAGATGTGTGTGTTCTTTCCTTTCTTACATACATAGTACCAAAATAATAGTCATGCTTGTTTTCCAAAGCTTTGGAATGTTGATGACAAAATACCCAAAGTGAAACTTTAAATCTTAATTCATAGTAAAAATTCAGTTCATCTGCCTTGGGGTGGAGAATTTTTTTAAAAACAACAAACTTCACAATAGACACAATGTGATATTGTATATCACTTTTAAAAGTTATCATTATTGAGAAAGAAGTGCCAAAATTTTGCTCCCAAATCAAAGATAAATCAGTAACACAATAGATGCTTTATTTTAATCATAGAAAACTTTTTTATTGCCCTTTGCCTAAAATAAATTTAATATTAGAAAGTTACCTGTGGAGATTCTTTTATCTATTCTATGCTTAACGCTTAAGCAAGAAAGCAAATATAGCCTTATTAACAAAATTCTTTTATAGAAAATCAAAATTAAGAGCTTAAATCACCTACTCCCCAATTTTCTTTAGACTCTTAAACATTTCTTTGGAGTTACTTGCTTACGTAGACAAATTAATGACAAGGGGTCCCCAAAGTGCCATTTGGTGATACTGTAGGCACCTAACTGTATAAGTACTTTATAAATTAAGGGTTGATTATTTGCTTTGCCAAAGAATTCTTCCCTTTACAAGAAATTCTCCAGAGGATTTCTTTAATTATCTAGCTCCCCAAGTGCATGTAAAATAGGGAGAGAGTAAGACTTTAAGCCCCATAGCTCCTTTTAGATTATCCTGTTTCTGTTTTTAACTTTTTTGAATTAAGCATTGTCTTTATGCAGATCTCTTGGCCTGTTCTATTACAGAGGTCAAATGTATAAAGATCCCCTGAGTATCATGCTAAGCTCTGGATTAGATCATGGAGCACACAAAGATGAGTGATGCCTGTAGCTGCAGATACAGAACAAACAGGTACACCACCACCCTCTTTCAGGAGACCTCAGCCAGAGTTTTGTCAACAGAATGATGCAGAGATTGAGGAGTTTATAGGGGCTAATCATGTACCATTTCTGTTGGTAGAGGAAGAAACGAGTAACTTACAGAGGAGAAATCTTTGGTTTTGATGGTAGATATCACAGATTCACAGAAGTTATTTTTAAGATGGAAGACCGTATGTTATATGCTGAAAGCTATGTGAATAAACATTTAATGATGTCTAACTAAACTTCTGACAGATTTTCAAAGACATAAACATCTAGGTCTTAAGAAAGTTGATACTCGCAATTAGTCATTTTATCTTATATTTTCAGGTTTTGAAGAAGTGACAAAATGTGAGACTGAATGGCATAATTTTTATGACAATGGATATGGGGTAAAATAGGAAAAACTACAGTAAACATATAAATGCTACAAAGTAATAATGGAGGTTGAGGATATTTTTACTATATTAGATGCAATGATGAACATTGTTGAAGATTCAAAGATGTTTTTTCCTTACTTCCTAGATTTTCTTTTAGTTCAAGAATATATTGAAATAATAATTTAATACCTTTGTACTATAGGGAAATATATTGATGTGGGAATTGGTGAGGTCAAAGAGAAGGTCAGGTTCTCTCTCAAACCTGTCAAAGACTTTCTATAAATAGTTTGCAATTTCTTGAATATATTTGGAAATATTTCACACTGAACAAAGTGTCACCCTTTTCTTTCACCCAGAAAGCAATAAATGTTCACATAGAAAAAGGAGAAATCCTGTCCTCCCAATAAAAGGCACTACTTGTCCCTGAAATAAATAGGTTTTCACAGCATGTGGATAATTTATCTAGCCATGTTAGAAAGGTGGGCAGCTTGTGTATTTTTAAATAGTTCTCCATGATTTTATCAGCAGAAGTCCTTTATAATCCAAGAAAATAATAACATCTGGGCTTAGACTTCACTTAATAGAGAAAATCTTTTCTTAAACAGTATTGATTTCCCTGGTCTGATATTCTCTCTCTCAAATGAGATGTAACTGACCTATATAACCCTGTAAGTGTAAGGTGTGCGAGGTGTTTGATGCTTTTACATGTTACAGTATGATCACTGCCATAGTATTAGCTAACACCTCTATAGCATCATATAATTGTCGTTTCTTCTTTTGTGGTGAGAACTCTGGAGATCTAGTCTCTTAGCAACTTTGAGTTATTTAATACTGTATTGTTGACTAAAGCAGTAAAAATGTTAGCAATTGATAGGAATATCAGTGTTAATTTTATCTTCATTCTAGGTAACATAGTCACTTATTTGGAATTAAAGCAATAGATGCCTTACTATTTAAATTGTAGGGGCTTATATAAATGCTTACCCATGAGAATCATATCTCCACTGCAGGGCAACAAGATTATCTATGTGAGCAGCTGCATAGAGGAGTGAAAGGTATAAAGGCTCTGGAATAAGGCAGGGCTGGAAATCCTGGTTCTGCCCATTTCTAACTGTAACTTAGGGCAAGCCAGTGTTTCCAAACTTTAAATGTGTAAGATAAAGAACTCTGTGATACATTAATCCTTAATGTTTCAATAATATCAATAATCATTGTCTTTTTAAAATCAATTACTTTTCTTTCTCTTTAACCTCCCTTTGACTTGGAGAGACATGAGTTAAAAGTTAACTTTCTGCTCTATAGCAGATAGAATGAACCACTTCTTAAAGTAGAAACTATTATACTTACTTAGAAAATGAAAGCATCATTTTCTCTGGCTTCTTGGGTTGATGGACTGTTGTCCTCAGTGGCTGTACTGACTCTGGAGAGGGAAAGGCAGGTTTCTCCGTGTTCATACATTTCCTGCTGTCATCTGTACATGAAGAGTAAGAAAGGTTACTTTGTTCTTGAGTATAATAATCATTACACTCTTTCATCCAGTGATGGTGTTTCTGCAATGGTCATTTTGTATTGAAACCAAATAGAAATGTATGTTTGAGAAATGTTTTTAAATTTGTATTCATATTAGGTATATAAAAATGCAGTATGATGGTGTTCTTTTGCATTTTTTTTCCCACAAAATTAATTGACCCTGAGATTTGGCCTCATTTCTTGACATACTTATAAAATTTATTTCATCTTGCCAACATCCTCAAACAATTGGTGCATTAAGACTATGCACATGAAGACTTAACTCAGACCTCAAGTTCTGTATTTTCCCCATTGGTACATCAGCCACCCCCATTGACCCATTATTGTCCACCTTGGAGAAGGTGTCCTGTGGTATGGCCAGCCAGAGTATCAGTCCCTCCAGTGGAGGAAATGGTGGGGGAGACGTGTTCAGAGAAGGTGAGCTCCAGGGAAGTCATATTCTCAGAGCTTCGGTTTCCAGTGTGAATAACAGGAAACCACTTCCAGTGGTCTCAAACTATAAGTGCCTCTTCAAATCTCTTAACAAAGAGTAGCTCAGGGACTGGAAATGATTTAAAGAATACTTATTTGCTTCCGGAAAAATGCATTTTCATCATTGTTTTACTCTAGTTAAAGACTAAATTTCTATTTCTAAAAGTAGAAACAGGAGCAGTCTGCTTTTTCTCTAAATGTGTCTTTACAGGGAAAACAGCGATTTTCTGAATATGAATAAACAAAAGTAAACATTTTACTTTTTATGTAATACATCTTTTATCCTATTTGGGGAGGAAGGACATGCTCCAAGAGAAAAAAGGATTATAGCCTTCACCAAAAAGAGGGGATATTTTGATAACTTGACTTTCCCCGGGGAATATTTTAAGTGGTCTGAGAGGTTTAGCAGCACTACCAAGTATAAAGAACATAATTTGTGGGGCCCAGTAAAAATGAAAATGCAAGAGTCTTTGTTCAAAAGGCAGGAAAAAATGTGAAATTAAAGATTCTAAAATACGAATAGTTTTCTTCCGTGGACTTTTCAACTTGTCAAGGCGTTTTTATTTGCTATTTAATTCCATTTTATAAAAAGAAAAATTAATAAATTATTAGCATAAATTTTACTCTTTATGTTGTGTAATGCCTATTTTAAATGCGAATGTAAAAACATTCACCTGCTATGTCCATCACTAAAATATACAGTTTGCATTTTATAGCTCATACATGCATATGTTTTTTATTCTTATCAGAAAAATGAAAATGCTACTAAACAATCTCTACTTTTTTTATTTCACTTAGTGACTGTATCTAATATATTTACAGTCTACCAATACTCTCTTACTTTCAACTTACTGATAAGGAAAGACTCAAAGAAAAAGGGACTATGGTTTGTCCTCTTCCCTCATCCTTTTTTATCCTCATTCTCAGCATTAGTGGAGGGCTAATACAAAGGAAAAGTGTAAGAATGATAGGATAGGGTGTCTTGGTCATTCATGTTTCTGACAAGCAAGTTTTCTTCATCGGAATTAAGTTGTAGCTCTCATGGAAAGATAGTCTCTCACTCTGTCTTAGATGTAATATGCATACCTTGGATTCACTTTGAGTGTTTCTACACTTCAAGCATCATGGGCCCACTGGAATTCTGTGCACAAGGGTCACTACGTATACTGTATTTGAATGGGGAGCCAAGAACTGGCAGACGTGCATATTGTGAGTGGTTTATCTACTCATGTGCATGTTTGTTGTCTCATTGGACTTCACTTAAAAAATACAAGCTTAGAGGTAAAAGAATTTTAGTATGGGAACAGCAGAGCATGAAACCAAGTTCAGTACCCTTCCAAGCACGAGGCCCTGTGCTATTACATTGCTCATATGCCCATGAAGTTCTCCTGGTAAAAAAAGGAGCCATGACTCCTAATGTTCCTGCTCTTAATTCAGGCTTCCCCTGAGATAGGGCCATGGGGCTGGGACTGTTGGAGGACTCACTGCAGTAAATGTGGCTCTTTATCAAATGCAGCCAGGCACCCAGGGGGATGTGCTGCCGCATGAAAGCAAACAACCAATCTGTAGTCACATCCCTTAATTCACAGTAGCATTTTAGCCTAGATTCAAACTGCTGCTTAATAAACAGTTTGGATTGTCCTACATTTAACAAAACCTGTAGAGCTTACTAACTTAAGGATCATGTGATTTTCAGAAGAACTTAATAATGTTGCAGTATGGAGTCTTCTTGGAAAGATCCAGGCTATGAAATCAGATTTTTCTTAGGAGTGCTGAGAAAACACATGCTCCTACTTTCTGCATTTGGCTTTCCGTGTTGCCTCCCATCTGCCTACTGACCTCCAACTCTTCAAACGGAAGGCCTGCTTCCCTGTACAGTGTGAATGAGCATGGGCTTAGACCAAGTCTCAGCTAACCAACTGTATCAAGAGGTTGTTAAGATCTTAAAATAGCTGACAGTGTTCTTCCATAGGAACATAAATTCTAGCAGAAACTACCATTATAAGTGTACAATTGCTTCCTTTTTAAAAGAAGTTTTATTTAAATTCCAGTTAACATACAATGTAATATTGGTCTCAGGTGTGCAATATAGTGATTCAGCACTTGGATACATAAAATAACTTGTAACGGTAGAATTTCACAATTCTGAGAGAGATTTCTGGAGATGGTCCTTTCAGTAAGAAAAGTATTCTTGGGGTTCCTTTAAATTTCATTGAGTAGGCACTAGGCAGTTTGCATTTCCCCTCCAGGAGGCGCCATGCTCAGCAGGTTTCATTTGGTATCTTGGCATTCACTTGCTACAGTAGATCAACTATGTATAGCTCTGAGATTTTTGTTACTTACTACCCACAGTAGTGAAGTTACCACCCTTTCTACTGTATACTTTATGCTTTCAAGTGTACTTAATGCTTTCACACTCAAGAGTGTTAGCTAAAATGTATGTTAAGTCAACCTTGTCATTCAGCCCTGTTTTCATACTAAAGAGCAAATATAGAGAGAAGGGTCACAAAGTGAATCTTCACTCGGAAAAGCTAAATAGAGGAGACAGGATAACATTTTTGGAATGATAATATGTGTTACTCTAAACAGATTTGTGTATTAAATCTCAAAATACTATAATTTGTATATGAATTTTGAAACTAAACTCGGGGTGATTTAGAATGTGTAGAAGGAAGATCCAGAAGCATTCACTTTGCATCTCAGTATCAGTACATTTTCTTTTCTTTCCTTCTTCCCACCCCACCAAATCATTAAATAAAGCTAAGGTCAAAGGTCTGTGGAGTAAAGCTTGCAATTACCACTTATTGACACTAGATGGTGATGGTGCATCATAAAGGTAAAATGTTGCTGGCATCAATTTGCCGTTGGGCAAACTTAAGAACTTGTGGAAATACTAGAACAATTTGATAAGTATTGTAAAATTAGGGGCACCTGGGTGGCTCAGTGGTTTAAGCTGCTGCATTCAGCTCAGGTCATGATCTCAGAGTCCTGGGATCGAGTCCCACATCGGGCTCTCTGCTCAGCAGGGAGCCTGCTTCCCTCTCACTCTCTCTGTCTGCCTCTCTGCCTACTTGTGATCTCTCTCTGTCGGATGAATAAATAAAATCTTTAAAAAAAAAAGTATTGTAAAATTATGTCATCAAAGTGTAAATGAGAAAGACAAAAGGCATTTGATAGACTTTTTTTTTTTAAATTTTAACCAATGGGAGTAATTCCTCCTTAACTTTTATGGATATATCACAGTTAAGGGTATCTATGATTTCAAATTTTCCTATATTTAGAACAATAACATAAAGCGGTAAGGATACAGACTCTTAGATTTTCTTACATCTTTCCTTATCTTTTACTCTTGCCATACCAGCACTTAATTTGGCTTCTAAAATTTGTGAAGGCATCCAAGATACACTTTATTTTCACACAAACAACAAATCAGTTATTCAATCAACATTTAGTAAATGTTTCCCATGTGTCAGGCATGGTTCAAGTGCTGGGGATACAGCAGTAAATTCAACAATAAAAATCCATCCCTTTGTGGAACTTAGGTTGAAGTATCAATTCTTTCCTTTTGCACTCATATTTCACTGGTTTATATAATATTTCATTAACTTGCCGAATAATGCCAACAGATGATAATGTGCAGATGCTGGTTAGAGAATTTACCCAGGGAACACTGCTGGGTGTAGAACTGAACTATTGGGAATAAAAGTGTTAAGAGGGTATTAGTGGTGAAAGTTCATATGGAGGCCATACGCATTATTTCAATGGGTCAAAGGACAGCTACTGCCTATTAATCTTCTCAATGGATCAGGGCTGGAAAATGCCGTCAGTAGAAACCAGTGTGTCCCTCAGACTCCTTTAAGGGTCTTTAGGATTAAAATTATTTTCATAGTAATAGTAAGATACTATTTGCCTTTTGTACTTTTTAATACTTTCACTGATGGTGCAGAACTAAGGTAGGTAAAACTTTTGGCTTCTTAAGATGAATCAAGGGAACAGCATCGAAATGTACTAATGGTCCTTATATTCTTTACTGCTACATACTCTCATTTAATAATATCTGTGATCAAACAGTTACAATGGTTAATTTTTATTAAAGGTACTTAATAATCTGTGTGGTGAAATGGAAAATATACATACAAAGCTTGTGCTGCATACCAAAGTCCAATGATTGTCATTAGGAAAAGAATTTGTGGGGTTGGTGGCCTGTAAGCTGAGCTTGCTGCTTTTTTATGGAATACCATTTTACTTAAAAGAACATTGACAGAAAACTTACTCAGACATGGCTATTAGGCTGTTTTCTCAAAAATGAATGAAGTAGGTGTGTCACTTCAAGGAAAACTGACAGTATTTGTTACCAGAGATAAATTGTGAACTTTCATATGAAAATTGTAATTTTTAAAAACTTGTATCTAACATCATGAGTTTGATAGCTACCTCATACTGCTGTTTTAATATTGTGTAATGAAATATGTAACCATTTAGAAGATTGGCATAAGTCAGAGAACCAGTATTTTCCAGATGACCAAGGTCTTATGTTACGAATTTAAACATGCATGAAAAATTCACTCAAAATACAAGCTAAACCAAGGGTTTTCATGGAACAGAGTGGGAAAAGCTATCCAGAGGTTTCAGATTTTATGTCATAACTAACCTTTTACTCAACTACCACTTGTTGAGTTTTGTTGTAGTATCAAAGAAGAATATCCAAAATTAGCTGAAAAGGCCAAAATATTCTTTCCTTTTCCATTTTCACCCAATTTAACTATGTGTGACTCTGGATTTTGTTCATATTCCAACAAAAATAATACATCTCAACAGACTGAAAACAGAAACAGATTTGATACTACAGCTGTCTTCTAATGTAGAATTCATTGTGATTTGCAAAAATGTAAAACAGTGCCAATTTTCTTACTAATTGGTTTGTTTTGAAAAATATTTTTTGTAAAATGTTGTTTGCATTAACACTGAGTTTATTACTGGGTTTAAGCAAATTACTAAATTAATATTTAAATAATTTATTTGTTTAATTTCTAATTTCGTAGATATCGATAAAAATAACATGCATAAAAAAGAGATCTTGGGGTCTTCAAAAATTTTAAGAATGTAGAGGGTTCCTCAGATCAAACATTTTGAGAATCACTGAGATATGTTACAGTAGTCAGTTAATAATTTTATCTCATATTTAATAGGGATCATAGTATAAAATATCTATTATAGACTACAGTGTTCTCAAACTATTTTCTGCATCTGAAAATACATAATTTGGGGCCTCACCCCTTCTAAGACATTGAGGACTTTTAATCTTGGGGTGAAGAAAATGAATCTACTTTTTTTTTTTTTAATTTTTTTTTCCCTTTTTATTTATTTATTTATTTTTTCAGCGTAACAGTATTCATTCTTTTTGCACAACACCCAGTGCTCCATGCAAAACGTGCCCTCCCCATCACCCACCACCTGTTCCCCCAACCTCCCACCCCTGACCCTTCAAAACCCTCAGGTTGTTTTTCAGAGTCCATAGTCTCTTATGGTTCGCCTCCCCTCCCCAATGTCCATAGCCCGCTCCCCCTCTCCCAATCCCACCTCCCCCAAGCAACCCCCAGTTTGTTTTGTGAGATTAAGAGTCATTTATGGTTTGTCTCCCTCCCAATCCCATCTTGTTTCATTTATTCTTCTCCTATCCCCCTACCCCCCCATGTTGCTTCTCCATGTCCTCATATCAGGGAGATCATATGATAGTTGTCTTTCTCCGATTGACTTATTTCACTAAGCATGATACGCTCTACTTTTTTTTTTTTTTAAGTAGGCTCCCTGCTCAGAGTGGAGTCCAGCGTGAGCTTAAACCCATAACCCTGAGATCAAGACCTAGGCTGGAGAGTCAAACCCTTAAGCCACTGAACCCACCTAGGCACCCTTACCATTTTTAAAACACCCTTGAGGTAGTTCTGAGATTATGAAGTAGAAGATGTTTAAACACTAGTTTTGTAAAAATAGCTTTTATTAATTTAAAATCAATGCATATCTATTATATAACATTTTGAAAATACAAATTACCTAAAATAATAATAACAGTCATGTGCACATCCCTTTTCTGTAATCTCATTACCTAGAAATAATTATTACCAATACTCCTATAGTTTCAGTCTTGAATATGTGTATGTGTGTCTGTGTGTTTTAAGAACCAACAAGGTGTAGTTTACTTTTAATCACTTAACATTGAATGAACATCTTTTCTCAACATTAACAATCTTTATACACCTGTGATTCCTAAACCTGGCTATTTCAGAATAAGGCCAGGGGTAGGAATAGCTTAAACGTACTGCTACATGGGCCTCCTGCCCCGAGATGCAGATTTCATTTTTGAATTGTTTTCTGTTGGAATGATGAATAGAAACTGTGGAGTCAAAGACTCTAGAATCTTTATGTTGGAGAGATCTTTCATTTTGTCAGATTGCTCTACAGAAAAGCTCTATCCATTTACATTCTCATTAGTAGAGCGTAAGGGTGCTAAAAATCTCATCACTATCAGTGGTATTACCATCTTTCAAAAAATTTTACCAAGATGATAATGGGAAAATGTTGCCCATGTGTATTAATTTGCAATTGAGTACTAGAAAGGGTGGAATATGTTTTATACATGTTATCCATTTGAATTTTTTTCTTTGAATGGCCTCTTCACCTCAGATCTGAACCTTTGAAAGTTGAATATCCAACTGTATTAGTATTACTTTCTGTTAAACAGTATTAGTTAAACAGTATTAGTATTACCTTATCAAATCCTTTGCCTAGAACTCCTGCCAAATACAGGATTCATGGCAGTATGCATTATTGATGTGCCAATATGGCATTTATCCCATTTGTTTTCATTGGCTCTGAACCTAACAGTCTTACATTATTTCTTAGCTAAATTTTAAACACTGAAAGAGGTGTGTAAAGAATTGAATTTATATCATGACCCCAGCTATAATCCTTAACCTTGTCTTCAACTTAAATATATTTTTTTAAGATTATTTATTTATTTATTTGACAGAGAGAGAGAGATCATAAGTAGGCAGATAGGCAGACAGAGACAGAGAGAGGGGCAAGCAGGCTCCCCACTGAGCAGAGAGCCTGATGCAGGGCTTGATCCTGGGACCCTGGGATCATGACCTGAGCTGAAGGCAGTGGCTTAACCCACTGAGCCACCCAGGTGCCCCCAACTTAAATATTTAATAATATGTTTAATTTTGAGTAACTCAGAAGCACTAATCATGGATAAACATTTCAAGTAAAAATATTGGTGAAATTCTGTGCTTCAAATAGGACTAAATTGTCAGTAACTATATTATAGCATTATTTGTTATCACTGGAAAATGTCTTGCAAAATTCAAGCAAACCCTTAGAGAGAAGTTGGGTCTGTTCCTTTTGTGGCCTAATCTCAAATCACCAACAGTGTGAGTCATGAGAAATGAAAGCCTTAGAATTCTCTCAAGTGAATTATATGCTGGCCAAGCCATCATAGGATTGCCTTTGGAATTTGACATTACTATTATGTTACTGGGCATGTTGAAAATCAAAAGGGCAATATTTCTGGGAAAATTTCCTAAAGCTCCTGCCTCTGTGAGCCTTTGCAATAATACAATCACAATTTGACCATATGTTTCCTTTCAGTATTTTTTGATAACTTTTCAGAGTTGGCTTCAGTTGGTCAGTGTTGATAAAACACCCTTGGTAGCTAGCTGTTGGGGGTGCCTTGAAATGAGAGGCCAGGAGTTGACCTTCTGGTCAGGAGTTGGCCAAAAACTAAGCCAGTTTTAAGTTCAACCCTGTGGTTCTAATCTACCATCAGCCCGAGTATGGTTGATGGTAAAATGAATATTTATGTGGGAATGCCAAATGTGAATTAGGATGGGGAATAGGTCTAATGAGTGCAGAAAGTATACTCACTTGATACCCAAACTAGGCAAATTAAGAATGGAGACCCCTAGGAAGTTACATCAAAGCTGGATCCTGGAGGAAGAGTGAGTTAGCCAAATAAAGTAAAGGTAGGGATTTCCTATTAAAGGCCCATAGTTGGACTGCTTAGACCTCTTTGAACATGCCACATCTCTGTGTTAATAGTGGTGATGGGCCTCTGATGGCAGAAGTGGGGGAGGCTGCGGGAGGACCATACTCGGAAGGTCTTATATGTCCAGCCAGGGGTTTTCATGTCAGCTGACTTACTCTCTCCCTACCTTCTTATTAAAAAAAAAAAAAAAAAAGGGCAAACAGAGTTCCTACTTATGTTCCTGAGGTAATCCACAGGCCCAGTAAATCCTTCCCTTTTGTCTTGGGTAATATAGAAACCCATCTGTTTTTTAAAGCTGTTTTACATTTGTCATAATCATGAAATTTAGTAAGACTGTTGACAATCAGTGAAAACAACTGGTTTCCTATCATGAAGAGAGAATTAATGGCTGTTGAATTTAATATATTGGTTTTAGAAGCATCTTAGTTTTACTTGCTAATTCATTATTAATATGTATCGCTAAAATAAATGTGTACAGTTTTAAAGGTTTGTTTTTTTTTTTACTGCTTTAAATTCTTTATGGAATAATATGGGGTCTAATGAACTATAAATTATACATTTTTTAAATCCCCATGTATTTAATTTTATGTAATCAAATTAACTTTCTGTTTTGTGAGTTTTGAATGTAGTGGTGTGGTGAATTATTTTTCCTTTAATTTTTTAAACACTAAATCTTTATTGAAAGGCCAACATATGCAAGGGAAAATTTCTTGTACTAAAGAACTACTAAATAGTTAAGGAAATGAGGTAAACCCAAAAAAGCAAAATAACAACTATGTATTTAAATTATATTTTGTGACTGTAGTAGAAGAGATATTCTAAGCAGGGATAGCATATGTGTATATTGCTGGAGGAATCACATGGAAATTGGGTGGTTACAAAATGGGACTGTGGAGCAGATATCATTTGACCCTTTATGTAGGTCTTGAAAGATGCTTGAAAGATGGGTATAATTTGTATTGGCAAGGAGGAAGGAAGGCTTAGGATAAGATGTAGTATTGGAAAGACATTGGATATTGGTGAATAAATTCATCTTTTGCTGCTAGAAGAATGGAAAGAACAAAATTTTAGAGTAAGATAACCTTGTTTATTTTTCCTCCCTTCCTCTCTCCTTTCCCAAAAATTTCCTTGAGAAGGAAAATAGATATTATATGGTATCCCTGTCATACTAATTTTTTTCAACATTGTCATGCTAGGAGTTGTCAATGATTGATGATGAGTTGTCTAGATTCAGTTCTTAAAAAGACAAAGCAGCTACTTTAGTGAACTGAATTTTTTTGATCTGCCATGTGTATTGTTTGATATGCCTGCATAATTTATCAAGACACTTCAGAATCTCCACGTCACCTGCTCCTCAGATCAGAAGGTGATTGTGGCTTTGGGTGGATATTAATCAGCCACAGCACTGCCTGGTCAGAAAGAGCAAGTGTCCTAGCCTTTTACCTCATGACCTTGAGTGTCCATCCAGCGTAGGTCCCAAGGGAATTGCATTTGGTGGACTGGAGTGGCCGGCATGCCTCAGGTGAGATGTGAAGTACAATGGTTGACCTGTGTTTAGAAGCCTCTCTTTCTCATAAAATACCTAATCGTTATTCACCTGAGATCTTCTGTTGTTACTTCCTTTTCCCCATTCTTTAAACATTTTATACTATAGAGAAAATAACTGGAGATTACATGCAGTAGTTAGAAATTCATGGGCAACGTGTTTTTAACTGAAAATAGCACAAATTTAATATGCATGCTTTCATTTTACCTTTTTTAAACATGAATGCTGGTTTAATTCATGAATGATCAACTTATTATTGGAAGAAGTACACAGTACTTGCCATGTACCCTCAGAAGCAGAGATGGCTTTTTGATGGTGACTGTGGCTGCCATCATGAGCAGTGCATATCTGGTCTTTTTCACAGTGGTTCCCATTATCAGGAGAGCAAAAGCTCCATAGAAATATTAATATATGTTTGTAGGAGTTAACACCTCAGTGGAGTTTAGTCAAAGAGAATGTGGGAACAATACTCCAGGAATCCAGGAAAGACATTGATGGAGAGAAATGCTGTTACTCTGTGAAACAGTAGAGGTGGGAGGTAAGCCAAAGAAAAATTCTTGTACTTTACAGGTTTTCCTAAATTTGGTCTTGCTCCAACATAATTATACAAGCAGCAGGTGCCAAAAACTAAATATGAATAAAAATGGAAAAGACAGGATGTTTGTTGAGAAGATTATAGGCATCTGGTGATAAGAAAAAAAGTCAATAAATATTCAATTGATATGAAAAATAGCTAATTCTACAAATGTTTTCAGGCAGTTGTTGGCAGGGTGTTTCTTGTGGACTATGTGTACCCAGTAGAAACTCTTATTGACTCAGGTTTTCATTCTGATTGAGTTTTATTCCATCATATATAAAAAATTAGAGCTTCCCTTTCTACTGTTTTTCTAGTGTGTAGAAAAAGCAGAATCTTCTTCTATAGGCACATATCAACTGGAAGTATCTTTGAATATTTTATATTCTATGAATTATTTGCAAAGTATCCTTTAAAAAAAAGGGCTATTTAAATATATGTGCAGTGTCAATCCAGTCTTTCCATGTTCTTAGAACCTGAAGCTATGTCTACACTGTACATGTTCCCGATATTTAGCAATATTAATGTGTACCACTTTAAGAAATATTGCACTGGAGTTTTCGTGCTTCTGTATTTTGAAATGACTTGACCAGAGGAGTTTTAAGATACAGTCTCTTCCAAAAATTTGATCACAGAAGTTTAGGGATCAACAGTACTCTTAAATAAACAAGTAAAAGGAAGGAACCTTTAACCCGAAGGGACAAGTAAATTGGTGAAGTTTATTTCTTTGGGAGGGAGATGTCAAAGATGGGTCTAATAAACTTTTCTATGTCAAATGCTTTTCTTCTCTGTATTATCAAGGATCACAGCTTTCAACATTTCCCTTTAATAAAACTGGTTATCCTGTGCATAATCCTGCTTTTATTCTTGTGAGAAAAGTCATGAAATTAGAGAAAATGGGCACAGTTTTCTTTCTCAATCAACTTAGGTTTCCAAGACAGTGTTCCCCCTAAAGCCCAGAAGTGTCCAGGCAATACACTAAGATTATAATGACACAGAGGACAGATACAAGTAGAAAAAATATTCTACACATGGATTACCTCAAAGATGCAAAAAGTACTGAATATTTCTTCTTCTTTTTTTTTTTTTTAAAGATTTTAATTATTTATTTAACGGAGAGAGAGAAATCACAAGTAGGCAGAGAGGCAGGCAGAGAGAGAGAGCGGGAAGCAGGCTTCCTGCTGAGCAGAGAGCCAGATGCAGGGCTTAATCTAGGACCCTGAGATTATGACCTGAGCCAAAGGCAGAGGCTTAACCCACTGAGCCACTTAGGCGCCCCAGTACTAAATATTTTTTATGTAAAACGTTTTGGCCATCTCTTCAGTGGATAATGTGTTTTGACAGAAAAATAATATGAAAGCATTTGGGTTTCAAAGACATCAACAAATCATTACTTGAAGAGATTCGAGTAAACCATTGACACTCTTTTGGTAAAAGTGCTATTATATTTTAAGAAGCCAGGGTTAAGTATCTATGTGTGAATTCCTTCTCTGTATTGGTTTGATAATATCACTATCTTACATAAATTCCCTAAAAGCTTTCCTCTGCTTTCAGGATAAAGGTCAGACTGTAGCAGTGGCATATTATACGTTAAACATTATCATGGAATTTTATGTCTTTCACTTAGTTATTTTGGTTTCAGTTCACTGAGTCATCCTTATGTCTCATATATAATATCCTTCTCCTCATTTGTCTGCCTCACCAGCTCTCACCCTTCAAAACAATCTATTCAGAACTTGGGCCACAGAGTGTTCCCTGAAACATTTTTTTTGCTCTGCCAGCACTCCGATGGCTCCCCCATCAAAAGTACACATTCATTTGATTTGCTTACAATTCTGTCTTTGTAATTCTTATTTATCACATGCATCATATGGTATAGTAGTTACTTACTTACACAACTTTCTCCTTTAGAAGAATAGTTCCCTGAAAATAAGGACGATTTCATTTTCATTTTTATTAACCTAGGATCCAGGCCAGTGCCTGCATATTTTGACTGATCAGTAAATGGTTAGTGAATGAATATTTGAATTAAAAACTTATCTGCATATTATACAATGAAATTTGGCAGTGAGGTAGTATGAAATTTATGAAGTAAAGCTAACATTACATATCTAATCACATAAGGGTGGTACAAACAGATTGTGTCTCTCAGAACAAAAGGAGGTCATTTTAGTCTGTGTGCCAAAGACTGCAAATGTGTATCTCAGTTTTCAGAATCTAAAATGGACTGTTGAGTAGAATATATTCTTCTTGATCTCTCTGTGAAAAGGAGTCAGAACACCTTTACCTTTCTGTATTAAGGTGATTTGAAAATAATAAAGAAGAAAAAGAGACAATTTGCTGTTCTATAATACGCTAATTTAAGTGCTTCTGTCCTGGATAATGCTGGAAGCTGTATAATTTCCAATTTCAACTTTGTTTCATTTCCCCTTTAACAGCTTTATAGGAACATACTTGCATGTATTTAAAATATGAAAATTGGTAAGCTTAACATAAGTATATATCCACTAAATAATTACCACTTTCAAAGTAACGAACCTATCACCCACAAAGACTCCTTGTGCCCTGTCTTTCCCTCACCTGTATCTGAGGCAGTCACAGCTCTGTTTCCTGTCAGGATAGATTTGTTTGCATTTTCGACAATTTCATATAATAGGAATCATATGGTATGTGCTACTTATTGTCTGGCTTTTTTCACATAGGCCAATTACTTTGAGATCAATCCATGTTTTGGTGTGTATCAGTACTTTCTATTCATTGATGAGTAGCATTCTTGTGTGTGTATGTACCACAGCTGTGTATCCATTCACCAAACCTGTCATTTCCACGTTTTGACTATGACAAATAAAACTGCTATGAAAATTCGTGTAGAGGTATTTTTATTGACTTTTTTTTCTCTTGGATAAATATCTAGGAATGGAGTGGCTGGGTCATTTGTTAGATGTGTATCTAACTTTCTAAGAACCTAGCAAACTATTTCTGAAGTGGATTGACTCTTTTAAGGTCTAGTTTTCTACATATTTACTACTGATTTTCATGATCAGTCTTTTTAATTTAGGTGTTCTAGTATGTGTGTGGTGGGATCTAATTATGGTTTTAAATTGCCTTTCTTTAAAAGCAATGATGTTAAACATCTTTGTGCTTATTTGCCATCTATATAACTTCTTCGGTGAACTATCTGGTCCAAAATTTTACCAAAGTTTTAATTAGATTTACTTGTTTTCTTATTATTAATTTTTGAGAATCCTTTATATATTCTGACACAGATCCTTTATGTGCTATAATAATTTTCTTCCATTCTCTGGCTTGTCTGCACTTTATTAACATTGACGTTCTAAGAGGTGAAGTTTATAACTTTGCCAATGTCCATTTTATCAATGTGGTTGTTTTAAGATCATAAATTTGCAATTGTACCTAAGAAATCTTTGCCTCATTAAAAGTTTTAGCTTATGCTTTCTTTTAGAATTTTTATAATCTTAGGAGCGCTTGGGTAGCTCAATTGATTAAGTGTCTGCCTTTGGTTCAGGTCATGATCTAGGGTCCTGGGGTCGAGCCCCACGTCAGGCTCCACGCTTAGCAGGGAGCCTGCTTCTCCCTCTCCCTCTGCCTCTCCCCCTGGCTTATGCTCTCTCACTCTGTCTCTCAAATAAATAAATAAATAAAATCTTAAAATTTTTTTTTTAGAATTTTTATAATCTTAGAATTTATATTTAGGTCTGAAGCCATAATAAGTCATGTATAGCGGGAAGAGATCAGAGTTCATTTTCTTGCACATAGCTACCCAGTTGTTCCAAAACTATTTGTTAAACAGATTATCCTTCTGCCACAAAAATGTTTTTGCATCTTTGCAAGGTATATCCATGTATGTGTGGCTTTATTTCTGGTCTCTTTATTCTGTTCATTCATTAGTGTGGCTATCTTTTTTCCAAAACACATCATCTTGATTATAGTGACTTTATAATATGCTTTAAAATCAGATAGTGTTAGTCCTCCAATTTGGTTCTCCTTTTTAATGTTGTTATGGTTATTTCAGGTTTCTTGTATTTAAACCTGAATTTTAAGTGATTTTGTTAATTTCTATAGAAAAGCCTGCTAGAATATTAATTGACGTTGTACTGAAACTATGGACCCATTTGAGGAAACTGACATCTTAACAATATTGACACTTCCTACCCATGAACACAGACTTTGTCTCCATTTATTTTTATTCTCTTTAATTTCTCTGAAAAGTATTTCATAGTTTATAGTGTCTTTAACTTTTTCCATCATAATTATTCCTAATAATTTTGTAAATTTTAGGCTTTATTAAATAAAATTCTTAGGGGCACCTGGGTGGCTCAGTGGGTTAAGCCACTGCCTTCGGCTCAGGTCATGATCTCAGGGTCCTGGGATCGAGCCCCACATTGGGTTCTCTACTCAACAGGGAGCCTGCATCCCCCTCTCTCTCTGCCTGCCTCTCTACTTGTGATCTCTCTCTCTCTCTCTCTCTCTGTCAAATAAATAAATAAAACCTTTTTAAAAAAAAATAAAATTCTTAGAATTTTATTTTCCAAGTGTTTATTGCTAGTTTATGGAAATTTGATTTTATATTCATCTTTTATCCTACAATCTTACTAAGTTCACTTATTAATTCTAGTAACTTCCTTATTGATACCATCTAATACTCTAGGTGGATGATCATGTTGTTTGTGAACAGACATTTTTACTTTTTTCCAGTCTGGATGACTGTTTCGTTTTTGTGTTGCTGAAATTGCTGCCCAGTATCTTTAGTACAATGTTGAATGGAAATGGAACAAGCATAAAAATAAAACTCATAGATACAGAGAACAGATTTGTTGTTGCCAGAGATAGGGACTAGGAATTGGGTAAAATGGTGAAGGTGGTCAAAGGTACAAACGTCCAGTATGAAATAAATATCATGGGTTTGTAATGCAGACTGGTGACCATAGTTAATAATACTTTATTGCATATTTGAAAATTGCTAAGAAAATAGATTTTAAAAAGTTCTCATCACAAGAAAAAATGTATATATGTGATGATGGATGCTCATTAGACTTATTGTGGCGATTATTTTGCAGTATATATACATGTTGAGTCATTTTGTTATATCCTTGAAACCAATATGTTATATATTAATTATATCTCAATTTAAAAATTGTGGGAGCAAGCCTCCTTGACTTCGATTTAAGGGAGAAAATATTTAGTTTTGGTATTTTTATTTGTTTGTTTTTTGTTTTTTGTGTTTTTTTTTACCATTAAGTGTGATATTAGCTCTAGGGTTTTTGGGGGTTTTTTAATATAAATTCCTTTTGATCAGATTGAGGAATTTCCTTTCTATTCCTGGTTCTTTGAGAATTTTTATCAGGAATGGATGCTGGATTTTATTAAATACTTCTATATCTACTGAGATGGTCATGTAGTTTTCCTTTTTTAACTTTCTTAATCTGGTAGATTATATACAGTCACTTTTGAATTTTATCTCAACCTTGCATTCTTGTGATGAACCCAACTTAGTCATAGTATATTATACTTTTTATGTATCATTGGATGTTATGTATGTATGTTTTATGTATCATTGCAAGATACTGGTCTGCAATTTTATTTGAATACCTTTACCAAGTTTGGGAATTAAAGTAATTTAGTTCTATACATTTTTTTTTTTTTCTGTTCCCTTAATGTTTGGTAGAATTGACCAGTGAAGCCACATGGGCCTAAAGGTTTCCTCGGCTGGTCTGGCTTGGGTATATTAATTTAATAGTGTCCTGACTGGGGCTTTTTGAAAAACATTCTGTACTGATTATGTTTTCTATTTCATTGACTTCCATCTTGTTCTTTATTATATGTTTTTTTTTCTGTGTATGTTAGGTCTAATTAACTCTTCTTTTTTTGTTGTTTTCTGGGTTTTGTTTTGTTTTGTTTGTATCCTGAGGGGAAGACTGGGATCATTGATTTAAAACTTTTTTTCTTGGGATGCTAGGTGGCTCAGTTGTTAGGCAACTGCTTTCTGCTTGGGTCATGATTCCAGGGTCCTGGGATAGAGCCCTGTATCAGGCTCCATTGTCTGTGGGAAGCCTGGTTTTCCCTCTCCCGCTTCCCCTGCTTGTGCTCCCTCTCTCGCTGTCTTTCTGTCAAATAAATAAATCTTTAAAACAAAATAAATTTAAAAAGCAACTTTTTTTTTTTCTTTTCTAACCTAGGAATTTAGTGGGTAAGAATTCCATAAACATAAATTAAGTAGATGGGTTGGTAGTATTGTTCTAATAGGTAGAACTATTGTTCTACCTATGGACAGGCTTTCTGTCTTATTTAATCAATTATTAGGAGAGCAGTATTGAAATCTTTGACTATAATTGTGGATTTTCCTATTTTTTCTTGCAATACCATCAATTTTTGCTTCATATATTTTGAAGCTCTGTGACTAGGGTTATAATGTCTCTAGATGAATTGGCTTCTTTATTCATATCAAATTTTTTTTCTCTTTGTTCTGAAGTCCACTTTGTCCTATACTAAGATAGTCGTTCCTGTTTTCTTATTTCTTTTAGCTGGTAGTGTCTTTTTCCATCCTTTTGCCACTATGCCTTTATATTTAAAGTGTATTATTTGTAGGAAGCACATAGTTATATCTAACTTTTTATTTTTTTACCTAATATGACAAATTCTTTTGTATTTTATTTTGGATAACTTCTATTTTTCCGTATTTAAGTTTGTTAATCTTTTTTTCCCTCAGTATCTAATCTATCATTAATTTTATAATACGAATTTTTCATCTCAAATGCTATAGTTTTCATCCTTAGGTGTCAATTTGAGTTTTTTTTTTTTAAATCTTTTCCATGTTTCTACACAAATTTTAGAACATACAGAATAAGTTAAAATGACTTTTTTTTTATTGTTTTATTTGACAGAGAGAAATCACAACTAGGTAGAGAGGCAGGCAGAGAGAGAGGAGGAAGCAGGCTCCTTACGGAGCAGAGAGCCTGATATGGGGCTTGATCCCAGGACCCTGGGATCATGACCTGAGCCGAAGGCAGAGGCTTTAACCCACTGAGCCACCCAGGCGCCCCTAAAATGACTGTTTTTAATGTGCTTAACAATCAGTTCTTTTTCAGTTTTAGGTAAGTTTCTACTGATTGGTTTTTCTGCTTTTCATTAGCCATATTTTCCTGCTTTTTTGCAAGCCTGGTAATTTCTTACTAGTTTTCAGACATCTCAGATTTTACTCTAGATGGTGGGAATAGGCACTATTCCCATCCAGTGTGAGTGCTAGGCACCATAACATCTCACTTTTTTGGGTATTCTTTCCCTAGTCTCGGGGTAGTTTCTTGCACTGATTAGGTGAACACTCAGATGGGCACTCTGTAGGTTTCCAGAGCTCTGTCTGAAGCTCTGTCTTCTCTCAAACTCTATACTCAAAGTCTCGCTACTGTTTTCACTCCAGACTCTCAGCAACATGTCGTCAACTCAGGGAATCTACTGGGCTTTGTTTGGGTTTTCCTTCTCTTCATCATGGTCTGATAAAACAGACCCCAAATCTTCCCCTGTTAGAACAATTCATTTATCATTTATGTTCCATGTGGGCTGAGAGTCTTTGCTGTATATATGTTTTTCATCCAGTAACTATATGAAAGGAGTCAGGATGACAAAAAATTTTCATGGTAGAATGAAAACCTAGAGTGACTAGAACCAATAACACCATGGCATTTGAAGCTACTTATTTTTGTATATGTGCTGCCGAAGTGAGCACTGAAGCTACTTATTTTTGGAGTCAGATGTATTATATACCCCATTGGAGAAACTGATCCCAGTAGAGAGGAATACTTCTCCCACAGGGGCATTATGAATCACATGGCAATGGGAAAGGGCTTATCATTTTTGTATGGGGAAGGCAAAAGTAAATAGTTAAGGGCAAGAATAGAATCTATCAGGGGCGCCTGGGTGGCTCAGTGGGTTAAAGCCTCAGCCTTCAGCTCAGGTCATGATCCCAGGGTCCTGGTATCGAGCCCCGCATCGGGCTCTCTGCTTGGCAGAAGCCTGCTTCCTCCTCTCTCTCTCTCTCTGCCTGCCTCTCTCCCTACTTGTGATCTCTATCTGTCAAATAAATAAATAAAATCTTAAAAAAAAAAGAATAGAATCTATCATACTCATGTATCTACTCTCTGCAATATGGAAGTAGTATATACAATGAGTAACAGTAGGATTTCTCTGTATAGCATTTTAAACACAATGGAAACAGAATCAAGTAGTTTTATTTCACACTTACTTGTCTCTTCAGTAGAAACACTTAAAATGATCTCAACAAAGAGATTGTATATATATTAAATTAAAATTCATCAAACATTTCAAGAATATTTAGATTAAAATCAGAATTGCAGTGGTTAAAATTACACTGCAGTCTTGATCTAGAGAATCAGTCCAGCAGGACTGGTTCTGGAGCCAGATTTGCGTTTCTATCTTTATTTTTCTACTTTACTCTTTATTTAGGACCTGAGAAAACTTAGGCATGTCATTTAACTTCTCTGAGGCTGTTCCCTCATCTGTGTAAAGGGATAATAATAATATCTTTGTCATAGAGTTGATGTGAATAATATGTGTTAATATATTGAAAATACTGAGTATCTAGGGGCTCCTGAGTGACTCAGTCAATTAAGTACCCAGCTCTTGATTTTGGCTCAGATCATGGTCTCAGATTTTCGAATTGAGCCCCAGGTAGTCAGGCTCTATGCTCAGTGCTAAGTTGGCTTGTCCCTCTTCCTCTCTTTCTGTCCCTCCTCCTTGGGTGCATGCGTTCTCTCTCTCTCAAAAATAAATAAAATCTGAAACGAAACAAAACAAAACAAAAAGCCTCAAACCCCAAATTCTTAGTATCTAGTGAAAAATAAGTACTTGACACATACTTGCTTGTATTATTACAAAATAATTTTCTTATTTATGATGTCTTACTTTTACCCTGAAGTATTTTAAATATCTACATAAATAATATCCATTTGTAAATTATATATATTTGAAAACTTGTAAATAATATATATTCCCCTAAGAGACAGACAAAACGTATTTCTGCAATTATACCAACCTTCCTTCCTAAAAATTTGTCTTATCTTGGGCATTATAAAACTGTTCATGGGAAAATAGGATAGCTGGACAGCCTTCTTTTGAACAGAACTAAGGTTAGAATAGGAACACAATTTATTCTTCTCCTATCCCCCGACAAACCATAAATGACTCTTAATCTCACAAAACAAACTGGGGGTTGCTGGGGGGAGGTGGGATTGGGAGAGGGGGAGCGGGCTATGGACATTGGGGAGGGGAGGCGAACCATAAGAGACTATGGACTCTGAAAAACAACCTGAGGGTTTTGAAGGGTCAGGGGTGGGAGGTTGGGGGAACAGGTGGTGGGTAATGGGGAGGGCACGTTTTGCATGGAGCACTGGGTGTTGTGCAAAAAGAATGAATACTGTTACGCTGAAAAAAATAAATAAAATGGAAAAAAAAAAAAAAAGAATAGGAACACAATGTTGATTTTGATTATCCTTAAAGGAGTATGGGAATAATGAGCTAAGTGTACTATCTATGAATATTTTGGAAATTTTTAGAAGAGTTTCATAAATAACATATCACTCATCTCTTTGTAATATTTGATTTTCACTTTTCATTTTTCAGATCCATACCTTGTATTTTGGATGTACTGTGTGTGTGAGAGAGAGAGAGAGAGAGAGATTGAGTGTCTTTATCTCGAAGCAAAGACATAGTATTACCTTCAATATATGTTTTTACTTTTCTGAAATAGATTTTTTAATCTACTCTAGAAGAAACAAGAATATTTAATCTAGTGTGTTTACCATGAATGAAAGGATAGACGGTGATGAAAGTGCATTTAGTGAGCACTAAACTATGTGGCTGACACAGTACAGGGTATATTTGTGGAATTGTTATTTTCACATAACAGATACGTAGAATTCTAATCAGTCTGTCTTGATTTCACCATTTATGAGACCATAAGTTAGAAAACGATCAAACAATAGTTTGAGAATATACTTGTGGTTCATATTTTAAGCCTTCTGAATAAATGAAAAGGCTTAAACTGCTTTTCTCTTGAAAATATCCACATCCGTAGAAAATTAGTATTCTGATAACTTGGAAGAAATGAACTATCAATGGTGGATGACAAAAATGCATGACCTGAGATGAATCTCAGAGTCTCCCTGGGAACCTTTCTCTTCCAAACTGCTTTGCCACTAACATGAATTGCCTGAAAGGTCATCATTTATCCTGCTTGGGCATTTTCAAATTGGCTATATGAATTGCAAGCATAACAACCTTTTCAAACTGCAAATTTGATTATATTACTTCTAGTGCTTAAACATTTAAAAAATTTCTTATCTCTCTCTTCTCTTCCCACAAAGAAAAAAAAATTCTTAAAATAGGTGTATTAGGAATCTGCAGAGTGTGTATGTTTGTGTGTGCATACATGCTCATGAATAGAGAAATTTATTATAAGGCATTGGCTCCTGGGATTATGGAAGTTGAGAAGTCCAAACCCAGGAGATCTGACAGAGTAAATTCTGATCAAAGTCTGAGCCCAATAAACAGGAGAGTTGATGGTGGAAATCAAGTTCTAGTCCAGTCTGAAGGCAGAAGGCAGAAGACTGCTGTCCCAACTCATGGGCAGTCAGGCAGAGTGTGCAAATTTTTTCTTACTCTACCTTCTTTAGTTGATTGGATAGGCCAACCCAATTGCCCCCCCACGGGGGAGGGCAATCTGCTTTCCTTAGTCTACCATTTAGATGTTAATGTCATTCAGAAACACCCTCAAAGACACACCCAGAATAATATTAAACCATATATCAGGACACCAGATATCCTGGCACTCTGTGGCCCAGTAAACTTGTCATATCAAATTAATCACCACAATAGGTTTATAAGTCAGCTTCTGCCTGACTCTCCACCTCATCTTAAAATGACTCGTCCCCTTTTAGATTAGTTTTCTTTTACTTATCCCTCAGATGTCAGTTCAGATATCACCAACTCAGATATCACCAACTACTTGCTGCTCTTCATTTCCTCTATCCAGTTCCATTTTCTTCAAAACCTAAATATGTAATTATACATTGATTGATGAATATTCAGTGGAAACAATTACCTTATCAGTTTCATGTCTACTGCATTTCAAGTCTACTGCAAGGTCTGACCCTTGCTTAGTGTCTGTTTGCTAAAGGAGTAATTTTTATTTTATTATTTTTTTTGACATACCCACATCCATACCCACACAATTCAGCCCTTGAGTGAAGTCCTGGTATGGGATACAGACCTTACTATGAAAGTCAGAAGAGTGCAGAGCTCTTGGCTATATGTCAGGGAGTCCAGTTCTACTCTGCCCCTTCCTTTGACTTTTTTATTTGAATAAGGAAAACTTTTTCTAGGCCTTGATTTGCTCACTTGTAAGGTGAGAACATTGGATAAAATGATCTCTGAAATCCTTTAATAATGTATAATTTTATGAGAATTTGAAATTGATTGTGTTTTCTGACAGTAATTCCATTTTACATGAGTTTATCTCTTTTTATAGCACCCACAAAGTAAGCCTTAGCCATTACTAAATTAAAATTCCAATAATTTCTTAGTTTAAAGCTGAAAGAAATTCCTAATTATCTAATGAAAACTCTTTATTTTTTTCTGAAAACTTGCTATTTACAATTCTCCTAAGCTATTAAGTTTCCTGCTCCAGGAGCTGGAACTTCCTACTGACCAATCATGTAATTTTGTGGAGAGCAGAATTTTCAGAAAGAAGAAAGCTGTAATTCTTTGAATTTCATGAATATGAACTCTTCCTTCATGACATTTCCCTGAATGGAAGGTAAAATCCAGTCAGCAAAATTCTAGATAGTAGACATTTAAAACTGTGTCTCTTTCCTTAGGTTTGCATGTAAAGCATTTTTGGAGCTTGTGCTTGCAAATGGAAAAGAGAAGAATCTATTTGCATAGATCTTTAGTTTACGTTTGATGATTGAGTCATAGCATAACATTTAGTCTGTCTTTAACAGTCCTCTTTAACATCAATGAGATTTAGTATTTTAGACATGCAAAATTTTAACTGAAAGTGCCCCGTTCTCTTTTTATTCTTCTTTTCCCTATTCTTCTGTTAGAGTGGATTCAGTTTTCCATTTTCCTGCTGTAGGGCCTCAGGCAAAATATTTATTTATGTTCTCCGATAAAATTTCTTCATCTATAAGATGGGAATAGTAAGAGTAGCTTTGTAGAAATGTTGGAAATATTAAAATATCATTCTCATTATAATATCTAAAATATAGTAGATACCCCAAATACAGTAACTATTATTACAGGAATTGATGTCTTGCAACCAGAAGTAAACACATCATTCAGAAGCAACACATCAACAAATTTGACATTTTTAAAAGTCTCTTAAGACTAGGGTAAAAATAAATTTAAGATGCTTTCTCATCAAATCCTTTCCTTTTATAGATAAAACTAAGTTCTGTGAAGATTAAATGGCTTATAGAAGATAGATCCTGACAAGACAATACGATTTAGGTTTCCTCAATTTTGTGCCATGCTCTGTATTTGTAAGTGGCCTGAAGATAGTTCGCAGAGCAGGAGACAAGCTCATTTTAGAGAAGTGAGATTGGGTTGCTTTGATGTTGATTCTGATTATCTTCTCCATTAGCTCCAATTACCTGGATACAGAGTTTCAATAGGCAAATCAGAAATAATATTTTTTAAAATTTGATGAAGTACTGTGTATCATGGTTTTTACAGGCTGTAGTAACATTGATATTTTTCTTTAAATTGTTTTATGACCACTGAAACATTAATTCAAATAAAATAAGGTCTCTAATATTTCATGTGAATAATATTTCCTTTTTGAATTGTAACATTGCTCTAATGCCTATTCCTTAAAATAGTTGGCTAGAAGATTTGCCTGATCATTCTGATCAGGCAAACTGAATTCTCTTGTGTTCAAAACCCTTCAAGCACAAATAGTCTTTCCTTCACTTTCAAGCTGGCAATTATATTCAAATTATATCAACAATCTGTTATGGGACATCTACTTTACTTAAGGCTTACCTGTTCATGATGATATATTTTATTAATTCTAATCATTACAAATGCAAGTCTATATATGTTATTTGGTTCCTCTGCATTACTGCTGCAGTGCAAACACATGAATTTTTAGATATGAAAAATGCAAGGAATCATACCATACCCTTTGCTTTGGGAGCTCTCACTGGTCTGTGGCAGATTGCTTGGTAGTGATTCAGTGTATCAGTGGGATGAAAGAAGAAGCTGCTCTCTTCAGCACCAACTGGGGCTTTATCTTATTCCTCACTAAGGTTATCAGGGCTCCTTTGTGGATTAGTAGCCTTGAGCCCTGGAGTAAGAATAACATGAATAGGTATTGAAAGTATTCATGGAATGGGAGAAGATATTCACAAATGACACTACAGACAAAGGACTGATATCCAAGATCTATAAAGAACTCCTCAAACTTAACACACACAAAACAGTTAATCAAGTCAAAAAATGGGCAGTAGACATGAACAGACATTTCTCCAAAGAAGACGTACAAATGGCTAACAGACACATGAAAAAATGTTCCTCATCATTAGCCATCAGGGAGATTCAAATCAAAACCACATTGAGATACCACTTTACACCAGTTAGAATGGCCAAAATCAGCAAGACAGTAAACAACAAGCGTTGGAGAGGATGTGGAGAAAGGGGAACCCTCTTAGACTGTTGGCAGGAATGCAAGTTGGTGCAGCCACTTGGGAAAAACAGTATGGAGATTCCTTAAGAAACTAAAACTAGAGCTACCCTATGATCCTGCAATTGCACTACTTGGTATTTACCCCCAAAATACAGATATAGTGAAAAGAGGGCCATTTGTACCCCAATCTTCATAGCAGCAATGGCCACAGTTACCAAACTGTGGAAAGAACCAAGATGCCCTTCTATAGACAAATGGATGAAGAAGATAAGGTCCATATATACAATGGAGTATTGTGCCTCCATCAGAAAGGATGAATATCCAACTTTTTATCAACATTGATGGGACTGGAGGAGACTATGTTGAGTGAAATAAGTCAAGCAGAGAGAATCAGTTCCCATATGGTTTCATTTACTTGTGGAACATAAGGAATAACATGGAGGACATTGAGAGATGAAGAAGAGAAGTGATTTGGGGGAAATCAGAGAGGGAGGAGAAGTGAGTTGGAGGAAATCGGAGGGTGAGACAAACCATGAGAGACTGTGGACTCTGAGAAACAAACTGAGGGTTTTGGAGGGGAGGGAGGTGCTTGCTTCGGCAGCACATGTACTAAAATTGGAGGGGAGGGGAGTGGGAGTTTGGGTAAGCCTGGTGGTGGGTATTAAGAAGGGCATGTATTGCGTGGAGCACTGGGTGTGGTGCATAAACAATGAATTTTGGAACACACACATGCAAAATAAAATTAAATTAAAAAATTACAAAATATTTATGATACTAACTAGAGATTGAAAAGGGATTTTTAAAAATATTATAATTTTTGAGGCTGTTTTATGATTGGTTTGAAGAGAAAGCAGATAAGCAGGACAGGTGTCCGTGACATGGTAACAAGCGAAGTAATATGGAAAAGGCAGAAAAGGTAGAAAGTGGTTAATTTGAAAACTTGGCTGAGAAATCTTTGTGAGGTTTTTAAGCAACATTGTGAGAAGCAGAGGAATAATAGCAAGTAGGATACACATCGTTTTTAATGCATATTGTTAATTTTGAAGTGGATGCTGATGTAATATGAAACTGTAATAAATAGATGAGAATATTATTGACTTGACTAAAGGGGAAGAACAACAGTATTAAAGTCCTTCATGATACAGGTTTAGTATTGGAATGATTACAAGACCCATTGTAAAACAGTAGGAGTGATGTAAACTTTTTTATGTTTATATTGTAAGATATATTCTATCTGTGGTACTCTGTTATTCACTTGTTTAAATGCATGAGTGTTTCTCAATTAAATATTTTATGCTTTATTAGAAATTATGACAGAGATGGATTAGTTTCTTGAAGTCAAGTGGTTAGCAGTGGCAGTTCCTTTTACATTCTCTCAGTTTCAAGGAGAGGTAGTAAGATTGATATTTCACTCCAGCAATAGAGAATGGAATCATACTGGGCCAAGATAGCAAAATAAAGCATTGCTAGTACCATGTTATCCATTTCGGTGGGTACATTTGTGCCACCAAAAGTTAAAGCTTCAACTAATTCTAGGACTGTGGCTATAGCTAAGCCTTTATGGACTATAGGCAGCTACTTTTATTGAAGCCAGAAATGATCAATAGAAACTATACCTTAAGAATCCCTTCCTCCTGACCTGTCTAGCCATTGGTCCCTCACCCACATTCATCTTTTTTCAACCTTTGCCAAGTGGCTGAATAAGACAGATAAATTGATAGATATAAGAATGTGTACATGCTGTTGTCTTCACCAAGATTATTTTGGTTTGCAAGGAATGGATACCAAATTGAGTTGGTCTAAGCCAAATGGTAACTCAGAATGGTCTTAGAATAACTTGAAATATCAAAGGAAACACTGAAAAAGTAAAGCCTAAAAAGGATGGAAACCATCTGGGTGAAAGGGTCTTCAACACAAGCATTTAGTATAATATAGTCAATGTGTTTGCACATCAAAGGCATGCTTCTTGCTGAGTCTATTGCTATCTCTAAGGATTGGCTAGCTCCAGGAAGGACAGGTTCTTCCAGTTTTTGGTTTTTTTTTTCCTCCCTCTTAAAAAAAGAGATTTTTAAGATGTTTAAAACGTGTGCACACACATACACACACACGTGCACGCTTAAAACACCGGCATCTATAGCAAATTAAAAAAAAATGCAATACATGGATGTAGAGCTTCTACCTTCAAATGATAGTAGAGAGGGTAGAGTAGGCACAGCTCATTCTTCACCATTTTAGCCAGGATATGTCACTTAACAGTTTTGCTTCCATCTTGTTTTCAAGAGTGGCCACATAGGCACACCTAGATGTAAGAGTCTGGGAAATGTAGTTCATGGATGAGCAGCCAGTTTCCAGGAAGAACTCTGGAAGTTCTGGAAGGGGGAGCAGGAATCTTGGAATCTTGAGTAGATCCCTCTATGCCTCATTAGCCTACCAGCTATTTTTTTTTTTTTTAAGATTTTATTTATTTGACAGAGAGAGATCTCTGTAGGCAGAGAGGCAGGCAGAGAGAGAGGGGGAAGCAGGCTTCCCGCTGAGCGGAGAGCCTGATGCGGGGCTCAATCCCAGGACCCTTGGATCATGACCTGAGCCGAAGGCAGAGACTTAACCCACTGAGCCATCCAGGTGCCCCTACCAGCTATTTTTGAAAACAGTGTTCTCTTATTGGGTACTTTGTTTGGTACTCCTTTTGCCTAGAACACCTTTCTCAGACCTCTCTGCATGGCTCATTACTTTACCCCATTCTGTACTGCATTCAAACATCACGTATTCCGGGTGGTTTTTCTGACCACCCACTATATCTTATTAGCAGCTGACTCCATCTGGTGCCATAGCATAATTACTGCTTATTTTCTCTGTTCCTACTAGGAAGTAAGCTCCATGATTGTAGAGATGACCTATTTTATGGAAATATGCTGTATCCTTATTGCTGTAAACAGTGTTTGGTAAATTGTAAGAGCTAAATGTATTTAATTTAGAGCTTTGGAAATTAAGAAAAATACTGCTTATTTCTGAATAAGAAAGGAAGTATCAGTTCTTTGAGTAAATATGCAAAGATTGATACAGCCTCCCGAAGTGGGGAAGCATTCTATTCTCAGACTGTACAAAAGGGTTCATAGAAGATGCCATTCTGGGCAGTGCATATTATTTTCCATGGAAATAGTAAAATAACTGGTACTAGGTAAAGCAAGTAGTAGTAAAATATATACATTTTTAAGATTTTATTTATTTATTTGACAGAGAGAGAGGGAACACAAGCAGGGGGAGTGAAAGAGGGAAAAGGAGGCTTCCGGCTGAACAGTGAACCTGATTGGGGGCTGGGCAGGAGCTTGATCCCAGCACCCTGGGATCATGACCTGAGCCGAAGGCAGACATTAACAACTGAGCCAACAAGGCGTCCCAAGTAGTAGTAAAATATTTTGAGCAGGAAATGACATAGTTTCATTTATTATTAAGAAAGGCAATTGTGAGTGTTTGAATGCAAGGAGAGAGAGAAGGGAGACTAGAAGGAGGAAGACCAGGGATTGTATGGAAAGGGGAAGTAAAGTGTAACGTAACACCTAAATTTTCCGGACAGAGTACTGAGGGTTTAATAATGATTCCTGTCCTAAAATGGTCTCTCAATAGTCCCATTGTTTTACAGATATTTTATAGATGAGAATACTGAATTTCAGAAGATAAATAACTTGCTTGAGATTATTGAGTTAACAATTGCCTCGAATAGTTTTGTGTGCCTACAATTGAATTTTTGTTCGTAGGTTATTAGAGTAAACAGTGCACTCGACTCTTCTGAGGTTAAGAGAACCTACTTAGCAGTTTCACTTGATAGTGGGGTGAGAGATGAAGTGGGAGGAAGGTAGTGGGAAGGATAGAGTGAAGAGTGAATGGCACTTGATGGCATTCATCAAGATAGAGGGTTTAAGGGGAAGAATAAATTTACCAAGGGAAGTGGGTAGTTTCACTTGCTTTGCTTTGGGTCTAAAGTGTCGGGTTTACAACTTACATTGTGTTAACGTATGGCAAATCATTGAAAATTTTATTTTAACTATTAATTTACAGATAAGAGGCTAACAGCCTTTATTCTGCAACACTTATTTTTTTTTCCATTTTATTTATTTTTTCAGCGTAACAGTATTCATTCTTTTTGCACAACACCCAGTGCTCCATGCAAAACGTGCCCTCCCCATTACCCACCACCTGTTCCCCCAACCTCCCACCCCTGACCCTTCAAAACCCTCAGGTTGTTTTTCAGAGTCCATAGTCTCTTATGGTTCGCCTCCGCTTCCAAATTTTTTTTTTTATAAATTATTTTTAAGATATTGTGATTAATATTTCTACTAAAAAAATTTCTCATCAATGGACATATAAAACAAATTCCCCATTGGACCACGAATCAGTGGCTTTTGGCGTTAGCAATGTGAATACATTCACACAGTCAGCTTCACCAAGAATCATGGAGATTCTGTTGTGAGGCCAAGCATAGATTGGCTGAAGAGCAGCAAACGTAAGTAATGATAACTGGTGGGATATCAAATTAGAGCAGGTGCCTAGCAGGGGGCCTCGAGAATTGGTACTGGGCCCAACCTTATTTAGCACTCCCATTAATGATCTGGAAAAGCAGGTAAGCAGTATGTCTAGCTTGGAGAGATGCTGTAAAAAGCAGAGGGGAATGTAGTAACCTGCAGATGCCTTGAATTCTAAAATGCAGTCTAGTTTCAAGGGAATGGTGAGAAAACCGTTACATAGTTTGGAGCTCTTTTTAATTATATTTTTGCAACAAGAAAGTAACAAAATATATAAAATCTTTTTTTTTTTTTAATTTGTAACCCTAGTGACAAAGGGTCAGTTTAGTCAGGAAATGACAGGTTTCAGCTGCCATAGGCAGTGTCTTCCTGCTTGAGCACTGAGAGGATAAACATCTCCCCACAAGGGTAACTCATTCAAAGAAAAATGTTGGAGTGCTCTAAGAAAAGTCAGTTTTTTGTTTTGTTTTGTTTGCAAATCTCTTAGAAAACTTATTTATTTGGTCAGATATGGTAGTACAGCTATTTAGGAAGAAAAGGAAAAATATTGAATCTTTTAACTTTATATTAATTAAAAAGAGCTGCTTCCTTGGGGCGCCTGGGTGGCTCAGTGGTTTGGGCCACTGCCTTCGGCTCAGGTCATGATCTCAGGGTCCTGGGATCGAGTCCCGCATCGGGCTCTCTGCTCAACGGGGAGCCTGCTTCCCTCTCACTCTCTCTGCTTGCCTCTCTGCCTACTTGTGATCTCTCTCTGTCAAATAAATAAATAAAATCTTTAAAAAAAAAAAAAAAAAAAAAAAGAGCTGCTTCCGAGTCATCTGCAGAAGTGCCTTAGAGGTCTCCAAGGATAATAGGGGGTGGGAATGAATTAAGGAAGAGAATTATTTTTATCTGTTTCATTATTGTAGTTCTCTGCAGATGTTGCTTAAAAAAAAAAGAGGGGGAGGACCTTGTTTTGCAGGTGATCTAGTTGTGGGCCTTGAGAGACAAATGACTTGCCCAAGCTCCTTCCTATGTGTGGTAACTGGGAGCAGTGAAATTAGATTCCAGGTCTTTTAACCACCCAGTTCTGTGCTCTTTCCACTTTATCAAAGAAGATCTGATCTGCAAATACTCTTTTGCTTCCCTATATTTTCCAGCTCCTTTATAATTTGGGGGGACTATGTGACAAAGTTGTGTTCTGTAACATTTGAGCAGAAACTGCATATTTCTGTACTGAGACCTTGAAGGCCCATTAGTCTCCAGTTTCTCTCTTCCACATGCTGTAAGGAATAGCATCTTCACAGATGAGGAATTCTTTGACAGTCTGAATCTGAGAGCAGCTATGTGTAGGAGACACCTCGTTCAATCTGTGATGAATTTGTAGCACGAATGAAAAATAAACCTTTATTGAGCTTAGGGATTGATTTTTTAATTCTGTATTATATAGCCTATTTTGATGAACACAATATGAGTAACCAAAATAGTTTTTACAAAGGAAGAAGTAAAATGACTCTTAATGATATAAAGAAAGTGGTTAAACTTAAATATTGTAAAGATTTCACACAACTCAAATATATGGAATCTGTCTTGGTAGAGATTATTGACATCAAGAATTTCTTTAAGAAAGGACATAGTTGTATAAAATATCAATACTTACTGACAACAATTAAGTATCATGAATCATAAAAGATAATCCAAGGCCTTTCTCAACTTACTTATATTTTCAGTCTTACTGCAGACAGTGTACTTGCTTTAATTTGTCATATTTCCAAATAGGCCCCATTTTACAATTTGAAATTATTGAATAAGATTTTCGCTATTTTCAAAATAACCTTCATAATATTTTTAGTTAGACCTAAAATATGTTTTCTACCCCTTTCCCACACTCTTAACTTTTAATTTTTGTAGGCATTCTTGAAAAAGACATTCCACCCATTTCAACTGATTTAATTTAATACATTTTTTTCCCCGGAATCATCCCCTGCTCCATTATGCATTTTTTCTTCCTAGACTTCAACACTTCTACTCATCTTTCCTTTATGGAGTTTATTCCACTTCTTCAACCCCCTTTTGGTACTTCTCCCTATTTCTAAAAAATGGAACGCAGCTGCCTGAGAGAACTTTGATCCACAGGCATATTCACTCTTTGTAGTTTACTTATGTGAGCTGAGAATCAAATGAAACCCTGATGTATTGAGGATAGTCCCCTTTTCAAATCATGTACTGAAATGTTAAGTAAGATCATTACTGGCAAGGGTGTCAGTTCACAGAAATGCTCAGAACTTTCAACCTTGTGTTTCTTATACCTGTGTCAGCTGATCAGAAGCATCTGTATTTCAAACAGATATCCCCAGGACAGATGCAGCCACTGATTTGTATTGTTTGGCCCTTTCAAGGTTTTAATAAAATATGAATTTCAGTACCTTAAAATGGAGTTTTCTCTCTCTAGTTGGCATCAGTCTCCACTGCTTCCTGCCTATGTCATTCATAAGTGATACTTTGTAGGTACTTAAATTTGTGAAATCTGCCTAAACCCACACTACTGCATTTTTCTTTCATGATGACTGATGCCAGCTCATTATACTTTGGTATATTAATTTCTTTTCAAGACTTGAATACCTTAACACACATTTTCTCTAATGGAAAAAGTGTGTGTGTGTGTGTGTGTGTGTGTGTGTGTGTTTTATAAATAGGCTGTGTTTACTTAAGAATAATTAATGTTTTAGGTTCCATAGTTCTAGATGTAAAGAAAGATCAGCTGCAGCATCCCAATATAGAAATATCATGAAAATAAATAAGAGAATCAAACTACTTAAGGAAACCAATATACAGAAAAATTTTAAAATTCATAGTGTTTGAATTATGTATATACCAAAATTATTTTCTTTCACTTTTTGAGATTTTAGAGTTGAAAAGGAACTACTGTTTAGGTAACATGCTTATTAGGAAAACTTAGTATTTGAAGGGTTGGATTGATGTATTATTTATATCTGTGTAATGTTCATTATAATATTTTTGAAGCATGATATGCATAAGAAAGTATACAAATTATAATCTTATAGCTCACTGAATTTTCTCAAAACCAACATACCCACATACTCCAGGCCCAGATAAACAGAATATTAGCAGAATCTTAAACATCCCTTTGTGTCCCCCTTCTGTCACTATGATTTTTAAAATAAAATTACTGCATTCACTTAAACTCTCTAAAGCATGTATCTTGGATTTTCCTATATTTAATTTTAAAGTTATATACAAATAATCCTAGGTAGATATGTCTAGGAATAGTGATGGAAAGCATTTGTTAGTGCCCACATTTACCAAATCAGCTTCTTTCTCTTGCCTTGCCAAAGATTACCTGGACATCATGGGATTTTTGTGTTAGTTAATGGGTGCCCTTGAGTAAATTTTTGGGCTAGATCCTTAGCATGGAACGTCAGTCTGAGAGCATTTATCAGTAATATATACTAAGTTTGTGGTCAACCACACAATAGCTATTTTAATAGTAAGTCTATCAATTTTTTTCCAAATATCACATGAAAGCAAATGTAAAAATAGTTGGCATGTGATTCCTACTTCTAGACAAAAGAATTAATGTCATGATGTTTTCAAACACCTTTAAAAGAAGTCATTATTCATCTCAGTAGTGTTATAAAAAGATATTGCTGTTTCAACACAGTTGATATTGTTTATATTTTATTTTTCTTTTTGTTATTTTGTTTCTTAAACTAGATTAGTACTACCAATGATTAACAGTCTATAAGCCTCAATAAAACATAATACAATTAGCTACTTTAAAATTTGTCATTAAACATGGATTAGGATTTTTCATTATATATGTATGAAGCTGTTTGTTCAGGAGACGCTTGGTGAAGTTAAATATCCTGTCTGAGATTACATGAGGGAGTAAGTGATAGACCTCAAGTTCAAATCCACATCTGTCTGTTGCCAAAATTTCTTACAACGTGGAGCACTGTGCTCCAGAAATGTGAGCATCCCAAAAGTCTAGTAGTGGAAACGTGATAGCCCCAGAGACTACAGAGGGCAGCTCTCACTCCCTCTACTTGTGTTCCCTCTCTTGCTTTGTCTTTCTCTATCAAATAAATAAATCTTTTTAAAAAATAATACATTTTGTTAATTCAGTGAGTTGATAAAAATTATGTAAGGAAGGCTCTATGGAGCCTACAATTTGATCAAGAGACTCCCTGTTTTAGCTGCTTAAGTAACACTAAATTTTCCTTTGAGTTCCATATGGTTTATTTCTTATATCCCTTTTAAAAATTGATATATAATTGACATATATTAATTTCAGGTATAACAACATAACGACTCAGTATTTGTATATATGGTAAAATGATCACTAAAATAAGTCTGGTTAACATCCATCATTATAATTATTTTTTTCTTGTGGTGAGAACTTTTAAAATCTACTCTCAGCAACTTTCAAATATACAGTAGTATAGTAGTGTTAACTATAGTCACCATGCTATGCATTACATCCCCATGACTTATTTACTTTATAACTAGAATTTTGAACCTTTCATTCACTTCACCCTTCGCCACCTCTGGCAGCCATCAATATGTTTTCTTAATCTTTGTGTTTGTTTTTTTGTTTTTGCTTTTTCTTAGATTCCACATGTAAGTGAGCTCTTTGGTATCTGCCTTTGTCTGACTTATTACACTTAGCATAATGCCCTCAAGGTCGATCCATATTGTCACAAATGACAAGATTTCCTTTTTTTTTTTTTTTGGCTGAATAAATAAACACACACACACACCACACACACACATCTTTATCCCTTCATCCTTTGATGAACACTTAGGTTGCTTTCATATCTTAAGTACTGTAAAAATCCCATAATGTATTTCTTCTCTGTTTATCTGTCTGCAGTGTATGCATGTCTTATGTTTACCTCATGGTCTAATAGCCATGAACTGGAGTAAAGTAATTTAGTATGACTGAGAAATTGGTAAGTCTCGAAAAAACTAGTTCATTTAAATTCATTCTATTGTATGCTTTTCATTACATATTATTTACATATATAATTATATTAATATACAAAAGACTAGGTTTCACATATATCCATATGTCTTCACATGAGAGAAAGTTGACAAACTGCAAGCAATGATTATAACTTTATACTTTCTGACTAATCAGTAGCCCAAGATGCTTCACATTAGGCACATATAACACACATTTTTAGCTAATTTTCAAAGTATTTCAAAAACTTCTGATGATGTGTTCCCCATCAACACAGGAACAAGTAGAAAGATGTTGAATAGGTTTTATAGAGCTGTGCTGTCCTATGCAATAGCCATGAGTCATGTATAGATAGTGAGCATTTTGAAGTGTGGGTAGACTGAGTGGAAATATATAACATCAAATTTTGAAGACTTAATATGAGAAAAAAGAATGCACAATATCTCAATTTTAAAAGTGATTACATGTTGAAATTATTGAGATATTTGATATATTTTGTTAAATGAACTATTAAAATTAATGTTACCAAGTTTTTTTTTTTTTTAATGTGACTACTGGCAAATTTAAAATTATATATGTGGCTCATATTACATTGTTTTTTTTTAAAGATCATTTATTTATTTATTTGATAGGCAGAGATCACAAATAGGCAGAGAGGCAGGCAGAGAGAGAGAGAGGAGGAAGCAGGCTTCCCGCTGAGCAGAGAGCTCTATGAGGGGCTCAGTCCCAGGACCCTGGGATCATGACCTGAGCTGAAGGCAGAGGCTTTAACCCACTGAGCCACCCAGGCGCCCCTCATATTACATTGTTATTTCACAGTGCTACGAGGGAGGGTGAACCAAAGCCGAATATGTTAAATGGATATTGTTCTTCCCTTAGATAGGAATATCTTGTGCATACAGTTACTCTAAGTGAAGTCTCAGGAATCTCTTAATGAACTGTCACACATGATACCAATTTTCCCCCATAACATCCCATGTGATTTTACATATTATCATACAGTATCCTAGATAATCCTCAACTGTAAGGGCGTACTCACCTTTTCTTTTTTTCCTTTTGTCTGATAGCTTCATACTGAGTGGAATTCTTTGCACTATTGCTGATGCCACAGTTTGAATAGGAAGAGGTATCTCAGATTTCCATAGGTATCCTGCTATGGTGCTAACAGTAATTGCTGCCCAGGTAGTGAGGTTGCAAAGGAATGCCTTATTGGAGTCTAATATTACTATAACATTTGAACAGGAGGTGCTGGCATCACTGCAGTAATATCTAAAGAACCAGAACCATTTATTCCTGGAGATAAATTACCATGGGGATATTTACTTCACAGAGGCCTTCTGCGTATTCTCACTCCCCCATCTCTGAATACATCTGTCCAGTCTTTTAAGTTTCAAAGTAGATAGTTGTGAACCATATGCAAAAAATATACAAGTTGCTTGAAGAACTGGCAAATGTGATAAGGAATTGGCAACTTTTATATTTACAATCTTCCATTAAAGACAAGAGTTATTAAATGGATTTTTGCTTTCCAGTTTTTCTTTTATTTGCTTTTAAGATAAAACTCTGCAAAAAAGAAAACTGGGATATAACTACTCAATAAGTAAATGATCCTACAGAAAATTCTGAGTAATCTTCCTAGATACTGAATGCTTTCTTCTCAAACTACACTGAATAATTGAAACATAGACAGAACTGGCTTTTGACAGGATGTCATTTTGGGCCAAATTGCTCCAATTAATAAGGTGAGTTACCACACTTCAGATATCACATATCTTCACATATCAGAGAATCTCAGCCTTAAAATCGAACAAATCAGAAACAAGAGAGGGGGAAGAGGAAGAAGTAACCAAGTTAGGGACAATGGGTTTTTTTGCAATAACTTATTACAAAAGCAATGAACATTAATTAGTATAAAATAGTAAGATTATTTATCTAGTAAAATTATGAATATTTCTAGTGTATTAAACTTACAGATTGCTATCTGTATAGCATTATTACGTTTGATAAAAGAATCCTATTTTCAAAGTAATAAAATTTTGCTCAAATAAAAAGGCGATGAAATTCTAACTGATCTCTGTAAGGACATGACTACTATGGTACAGATAGAGCCACAGGCTTAGACCCTGCAAATTGGTGAGAGCAGTGTTGTTTGATAAGAGCTATCAGACTTCCTTTCCAGTACTTCTCCTGTTTTTGTTTTTGTTTTGTTTGTTTTCTTCTGGGAGCTTCCATTCTTCATTCCTAGGGAATAGTATCTTTCTGTTGCCTCCTGGATATCCATGATGCTGTGCTACCATTGTGTAGTGGCTGTGAACATTCGTGGACAAAAGGGTAAACCAAAAAATATATATATATAGAATTTCCAACTGCTGAGCTGGCAAGAAATACAATGCTAGCATCTGACCTCTGTTCTCTGGACTCTTACAAGGATCTTGTACTTGGTAGGGCCAGATAACAGATAGGTATTAGGTCAATTGTTTCTTTGGTTACAAGATACCCCTCTACAGATCTGGTTACTGCTTTCAATTCTGTGGTACTTCTAGAGACCTGTAAGAGGGCCTATGGAGTGGTCTGTTTCACTTACTATAGACTGTATAGTCATATGTGTTCCTCCCTCTACCAGGTCTGTGCAAATGGCGGTATAGGTCTCTGAATCTCTGCTTTTCCCTCTTCTACCTGCTCCCCACGGGAGAAACTCAAACATGGCCCCTTGTTCTAGAGCTTGGGCCTCTCCTACTCTCCTCCCTTTAGTATTATCATTTGTGGAGATGGAGGGCAGTCTGGCCCACTAAGACTTTAAAAACAAACAAACAAACAAACAAACAAACATAGTCTTTGTTCTCTTTGTTAATACCAGTAATTTCTTTCTTAATTCTCTCTGTTGTATATGTTCTTAACTATTCCAGTCTCAAAATGAAATTCTCTTTCTGTATTCTGTCCATACTACTGTGTCAGGTTACTTAATATGTACCTCATAGGAGCATATCTAGTAAGGACTGGCCACTGTGGTAGGGACTTCACAGGCAGTGCCTACTTATCCTTTTTAACACCTGTGAGTATTCAATATTATTATCCTAAGCTCATGGATGAGGTAATGGTGACCTCCAAATTGAAAGGACTTGGCTAACTTTAGTGTGCTGTGAAGCTAAGATTTCAGAGCAGGAATTTGATAATCCATAGCCTTCTGTTATGATCCTAGATTTCCATTTTACTCCGTCTTACTTAACTTCATTACTATTACATGAAATAGATATTTTCCTCAAACAAGCAAAGGAACATTGTACAACTAAGAATTTCGAGGTATGTGCCTTTGAGGATTAAGGGTTAAACTGCTCACTTTGCCTTCCATATGACTTTCCCTGCCTTTTCTCAATTCTCTCATCTGGGAATGGGTGCATTAAGATTCTGAATTCGTTCCTTACTCTTGAAATAGAGATTATGTAAGAAACTAGTGAAATTTCAATGAAGTGAATGCGGTGTATATTAGTGCATAGAATTTCGAGATGATTGATAAATCCTGAGTATCTCAGGGTGCTTTATGCATTAAAAACAAACCTTTATCACATTTGAACTCCTGGAGATATCAGATAGCTGCTTATAGTTCTCTCCCAATATTTGTAATCCACTAGTTCCCCGCAGCCAAAAAAAATACCTCACTCATTTTATATTTTGTGAATTTAAGAACATTTAGCATTTCAATTAGTCTAATATATTTTATGTTCTCTTCAGATTTACTGAGACATAGCATTCAGGGTCTTGGGAAGACAGTTCTTGAATTATATAACTGTGTAGGTCTGCATATTACTTAAGGGTGTTAGAGGATATTGTCAAAGGAGTTCTCTTGAGTGCTAGTGTCGAAGGAGGGTTTGCAAAACACGGTGCTCTTTTTAGAGTTCAGTAAGCATGCCTGGTAATTGTGGAAGCTCATACATTAAGTAAATGAGACTCTCAGCAGTAGCTATAAAAATACTGCAAAGTTAAATCGCCTAGAAGATAGGAAAGTGAATGTGGAATAATTATTTAAATTATCTTATTGTCTCCACAATCATCTTATTTTTTCATTAATTGTAATGTGCACAAATTGTAGTATTTTAGCTCACTTACATAGTTTTGTGTTGTATATATTATCTGGTATTTGGGAGTCATTTAGGTTATGACATTATCAAAACAAGATACTCAGTTTTGAATTATGGGATGAATTCAAATGAAATAAGCACCTTTCAGCACCTTAAACATTCAAATGAGATTCTTTCCTGAGTCATCTCACTGGTTCATAACCAGGCTGCCCTTTTACATTGGAAACAAACAAGTACACAATAATAAGTACATTCAAGGTCTGAAGCAACTGCAGGATTTATGTAACAATGGACAGACATTTGAATTTTAAATGTTAATTTTTAATCAGTGTGGCAAAAATAATAGTTTTAAAAGTATATTTCACCTATGAGTGAAACCTTTCTCTGCCTGACTTATTTCACTCAGCATAATCCCCTCCAGTTCCAGCCATGTAGATGCAAATGGTAGGTGTTCATCCTTTCTGATGGCTGAGTAATATTCCATTGTATACATGAACCGTGTCTTCTTTATCCTTTCATCTGTTGAAGGACATCTCAGCTCCTTCCAATGAATCGTTGAAAACTACATCAAAATTTCATGATGTACTATACGTTGACTGAATGTAATAAAAAATTTTTTTAAGTATATTTCACCAAAAATGTTGTAAATTGCTTTGAAAATTTGTGTTGTTTCAGTTGGGTTTAAGAAAAGTAATATTTACTGATCCTGTCTATAGGCCTGGCTCATTTTTATCCCTGTAACCACTTTCTCAACCCCATAACTACTCCTGGAATGCATGTTAATCACCATCATGGTACAGATGAGGACTACAGCTCAGAAAAAATTAAACCGTTAACCCAGGTAATGCACAACCTGGAAAAAAAGGCATCTACTTCAAGTCCTCTTGGAGTGAAGTAGGATAAAAACAGGTGAGAGGACATCACCTTAGTATTTGAATATAGATCTCCACTACTGCTTTTCACTAGAGTCGTTTGATGAATGACAGGAGAAAAGAGTTATAATTACTTTAAAATCCGAAGCTTTTATAGACGTGAAAGACAAGAACTGCTGCCTTCATGGGTCTGCTAAAAACATGCATTTTTTCCACCGTTTTGTTTCATCTGAAAGAAAATTAAGATAGAAGTTTTGAAAATGACTCAGGTGAATAGTTTCGTATGTAATTTCTCAAATCTGTATTTATCTCTTTTTGATCATGGGCAGTGCTTTTAACAGTAGGAAAATGGACAAACAAGTCTAAACTTTGTATCACTGTTGAGGAGGGAATGTGAGAATAAGACTTTGAACAAGGATGTTGGAAAGCAATCTGAAGTTTCTGGGAAGAGAAGGATAATAAGCAAAGGGCATATGTCAGAAACTGCTTGCTGCATACTCAGCCTCCATTTCCCCTTTGTCTTTAGTCGAAGCAGCATGAGTTCAGCCAAAAGAGTGCATTTGTCTGCTTGGGTCTGGCTGTGGTGCTGAGACTAACTTCACACTAATGAGAGGTAAGCAGAAGAGAATGAGATTTGAGAGAATGTTGTTTCAAATAATCTGATTCAGCTGGGAGAGGTATACATTTCTTTCTTTCTTTTTTTTTTTTTTTAATTTTGCTGTTGTCCTCCCCCCTCCCCCCCCCCGCCCCCACGCAGTTTGCTTGGAATGTGGAGGTCATGGCTGGTCTTTTTATTAATTTCTTAGGGAAGATGTGGCCTTGAGTATTAAAGCCAAATGCTAAGAATGAAATGGACTGTGGGGTGCCTGGGTGGTCAGTGGGTTAAGCCTCTGCCTTCAGCTGAGGTCATGATCTCAGGGTCCTGGGTTCGAGCCCCACATTGGGCTCTCTGTTCTGCTCCATGCCTCCCCCCCCCCGCCAACCTGTGATCTCTCTCTCATTGTCAAATAAATAAATAAAACTAAAAAAAAAAAAAGAAGAAGAAGAAGAATGGACTGTAAGTATAGAAGTGCTGAGTCCCTAATTACTTTGCAGTCTCCGTCCTAGATCTTTCTTTTACAAGAGAGGTAATTCCAGTTCTCTGCAAGTAGCAAATGGATTCCTATCAGAGAAAGGAAAATAAAAGACACTTCAAAAACAATTTCTTATGCCTTCTCTTGTTCTTAAAGCCAACCCTGATTTGGAAGGTTTATTTTAACAAAATAAATCTAACTTCTTGCTAAAGAGTATGTAAGTAGAAAAATCAAAAGTTTGGAACTCTCATTAAAGTGTCATCTCATTAACATTAAGCCCCCAAATACTATTTTAAATTACCTTAATGCAGGTAGATTGATGTAAATTTTTACATTCATCAAACAAGTATGATCCCCAAGCATAGCAAAGTGTTGTTTAGGAGACATGTTATGCAGGAAGCACTTAATAAATATTTGTTAGACCAAAAAATACATTGTTTTTTTTTTTTTTCCATTTTATTTATTTTTTCAGCGTAACAGTATTCATTCTTTTTGCACAACACCCAGTGCTCCATGCAAAACGTGCCCTCCCCATTACCCACCACCTGTTCCCCCAACCTCCCACCCTTGACCCTTCAAAACCCTCAGGTTGCCTCAACCTCCCACCCCTGACCCTTCAAAACCCTCAGGTTGTTTTTCAGAGTCCATAGTCTCTTATGGTTCACCTCCCCTCCCCAATGTCCATAGCCCGCTCCCCCTCTCCCAATCCCACCTCCCCCCAGGAACCCCCAGTTTGTTTTGTGAGATTAAGAGTCATTTATGGTTTGTCTCCCTCCCAATCCCATCTTGTTTCATTTATTCTTCTCCTATCCCCCTACCCCCCCATGTTGCTTCTCCATGTCCTCATATCAGGGAGATCATATGATAGTTGTCTTTCTCCGATTGACTTATTTCACTAAGCATGATACGCTCTAGTTCCATCCACGTCGTCGCGAAAAATACATTGTTTTATTTGGGTTTTGTTTCAAGTACTTTCTATTCTATTTAGCAAAATAAGTTGGCATACTTCTAAATATCTTTATAAGATCTGTATCTTAATTGCTAAATTTTGTTTTTCCATTATTGGCAGATTTTTTTTCTAAGAAATATAGTTTTTTAAAATATCCAGTGTTTACATCAAAGATAATTTTATGTAATGCTACCTTTGAGATCAAGAGATGGAGTAATTGTTTTGGTTTCTCAGAAGGCCCTATTCTGCTATGACAGTTGTCTCGTACATAACACAAGATTTAAAATATGTGGATAAATAATAGACTTATATCTAGTAAAAAATGCTTTTTTAAGTAATTATGTAACATATTTAAAAGCACTTTTACTTCTGTCATTTAATTGCAAGATTCAGAAAGTCTTTGAAAATTTATATAGTTTTTGACTTGGTACTAGAAAGGATTTTGACAGATTATTTATACACATTCTGTTATAATGAAGTTGCATAATCTAATAAATATAAAGATGGTAGAATTATAGGATAGATTTTTATCTCATACTCTTCTTTTTCATGTAAAATATTTAAGCACTTTTTTATGTTATCACACAGATTTCATAATGATTTTAGTGGTGGGGAGTATTCTCTCACTTATGTATTCCAATACAACATAAGATGCTAAACCATTTCCAAAGTGTAAGATTATTTCTAAACTCTTGCTCTCTCGCTTTCAGATTTAAGATTAATGAACATCTTCATATGCTTAGTTCATTTGTTTGTTTTACTTCTGTAAGTTGTATTTCAGGTAATGGAAACAAATTTTCAAATTAGTGTACCTCCAGAGGAAAACATCTACAAAATTAGAACCTGTGGGAAGAATGCTTTATGATATCTAGCTTTAAAACAGAAGGACATGAATGCTAGAATAAGAGAAGTGATAATTTAAGGAAGAATATTATTGTCTTCTAATGCATAAAGAGGTTTCCTGTTAGAAAAGGATTTGTAGATTTTCTTCATTGTTTGAGTTTTTAGATGAACTGGGTGGGAATTTTTAAAATGTCTTCTAAAAGTGAAATGACCGACAGTGTTATGGGGCCTCTTGAAAGCAGTGATAACATTTATCTGTTGCTTGAAATGTCCTGGACACTGTGCTTAAAAATTTAAATAGAGAATTTCATTAGCGCAGCACAGATACAAAGCAGAATGAGTTTTCTAAAGCAGTCTCCAATTATCACATGGCCTGTAATAAAAATGTATTGACCAATGGCCTTGGAACAATGAATATTCATGGCTAATACTTCTTTTATTTCTCTTAACTCTGTCCAGTTGAATTGTATGTTTACTAAGGTTTTCCATTAGTCACAAAATGACCTACCCATTTATATGTCATTTCTATTAAATCATAACAATACAATATTTGTATATGTGCATATTAAAAGTCTCACTAAGGATGCGTACATGACAAGGTAGCAAAATACCTAGCCACAACTGTAAGGATGACATAATTTTAATTAAAATTGTTGAATTTGAAGAGTAGTGGCAATTGGAAACTTGATGGATATGGACTACAAATAAGAAAAGTTACTTTTATTACATGAATAATTATTAAGTAGTGGCATTTAATCAGGTGCATTATGTGAGAAAAGTAAAACCATGACAAATAAATAGCATTTACAGCTTATGTGTTAAGCTCTTACCATAAACTGCTAGGGCCTCTGGGTGGCTCAATGGGCAGTGTGCTTGAGATACTCCCTTTCTGTCATGCTCTTTCTCTCTAAAATAAGTAAATCTTAAAAAAAAAAAAACATATATTCTTGGGGCGCCAGGGTGGCTCAGTGGGTTAAAGCCTCTGCCTTCAGCTCAGGTCATGATCCCGGGATCCTGGGATCAGTCTGGAATTGAGCCCTGAATCTGGCTCTCTGCTCAGCAAGGAGTTTGCTTCCCCCTCTCTCTGCTCACCTCTCTGCCTACTTGTGATCTCTCTCTCTGTCAAATAAATAAAATCTTTAAAAATCTAACTCATGTATCCCCTTGTAATCAACATTTTGATTAATAATTCAATTATAAATTCTGATTTTGGGGACTTATGTTTTCCTTTATTCTATGCCAGATTTCCTATTTCTCATACCTGTCAAATTCTTTTGTCTCTCTGTCAAATAAATAAAATCTTTAAATATATATATACATATATATATTCTTATGTATCCCTTTGTAATCAACATTTCAATTAATAATTCAATTATGAATTCTGATTTTGGGGACTTATGTTTTCCTTTATGCTATGCCAGATTTCCTATTTCTCATACCTGTCAAATTCTTTCTTAGTTTATTTCCTCATTTTTATAAACCAAATTCTTCATTAGATTCTTGAGCAGAGGCATCTGAAAGGATGTTTCTCTGAAAAGACTGTCCCGCTCCTTATTTTGGCTGGTAGTCAATCTGGATATAGAATTCTTCATTGAAAAAAAAATATATGAACACACACATATATACACATTCTATTTTTAGAATTTTTAAGGCATTTCTCTAGTATTACCTAACCTTCAGCATTACTGTTGGGAAAATAAAAAAAAAAAAAACTGATTTCATTTCATAGCAGTTCTTTTGGATGTGATCATTTTTTTTTTTTTAAAGATTTTATTGATTTATTTGACAGAGAGAGCTCACAAGCAGACAGAGAGAGAGGAGGGAAGCAGGCTCCCCGCCGAGCAGAGAGCTGGATGTGGGGCTCGATCCCAGGACCCTGGGATCATGACCTGAGCCGAAGGCAGAGGCTTTAACCCACTGAGCCACCCAGGCGCCCCAGATGTGATCATTTTTATTATACTATGTTTGTATGATATTCTCTTTAGCCCCATTGTTCTGAGAATTCACACTGCGAATTCCTTTAACTATTTGCATCCCATGTGCTAAGAATTTTTGGAAGCTTCCAGTCTGGATTTCCTATCTTTTAATACTGGGATATTCCATGAAATGTTTTAATAATGACATTCTTCACTATATTTTCTATTCTTTTTTTTTTCCTTTATGTCTGTATTTTCTAAATTTCACTTTTGGGACTACTTTTATCTGGAAGTTGGATCTACTTGATTGGTTCCTCTATTTTGTATCTTTTTGTTGTATTTCATATTTCTTTGGGAGAATCTGTAAATTCTGGGAAATTTTCTCAGTCTATTTTTTATTTCTTCTATTGAATTTCAATTTGGTAACATATTTTTAATTTCTAATAGCTCCTTTTGTCTTTCATAGTTTTCTGCAATTCTGTCTATATCTCTTTTTAAAGATATATTTATTTGAGAGAGAATGCAAGCACAGGCAACCAGAGAGGGAGAGACAGCTCTCAAGCAGACTCCCTACAGAGCACAGAGCCCCAGGCCAGGCTTGATCCCAGGACCCTGAGATCATGACTTGAGTCGAAATCAGGAGCTGGCCATTTAACCAACTGAGCCACCCAGGCTCCCCTCTTTTTCGCAATATTTGTGATAGAATTTTTTTTCTTTTTTTAAAGTTTTGTTGCCTCTGGAGTTTTTCTTGGGTCGTTGTTTTGGTTCTACTTATATGCATTTTTCTTTATCTTCCATGTCAGCTTTCCTTTGGTATTAGATAAATTTTTGTTGCTGTTATCTAGTCAGGATATCTACTCAATATAAAGATAAAAAATGGGGAGGGGACATCTGGTTGGCTCAGTTGGTGGGGGTTGCAACTCTTGATTTGGGGTCATTAGTTTGAGCCCCATTTGGGTGTAAAGATTACTTAAAAACATAATATAAAGCTGAAATGCATGAGTTGGATATATTGATTTTGAACTTTTCTGAATATAATCTTGGTGGGCTATTTCTTAGGGAGGTATAGTCTCTATTATTTTTATATTCTTCATTCCTAGAATGGTCATATTTCCTAAGGAAGAGTATTTCTTTTTTCTAAAGGATAAAATATGACTAGTATAGTTCTAGATGCAAAGTGGGAGAACCACACTATGAAGGTTTTAGAATTTTGTATTGCTTAGGCATTTATCCTTTATTTCTTATGTTTTGATATGATATGTTAGGTCCAACAGTCTAGAGTCCCTCCATTTTACCTTCTCCAAAGAAAAAGTTCCAGACTGCTAAGGTGAAATTGAGGTACTCAGTAGGTTGGAGGGGTACAGGTGTTTAATAATCTAAGTGCTTCTTCATTAGCTTTCATACAAGTCTGTCATCTAGCATCTTTTTTAAAACCAAGTTCCTAAGTTTCCTGGAGCTGCCAGTTCCCAGGTCTTTTGAGGTATCTTCCATCTACATTGAGTTATTCCTCAACTTTTCCCACTGCCAGTTAAGGAAGCAACTTCTCAAATACACTGTCAGCCTGCTTTCAGGTTTCCAAAATTTTGATCCTGTATCTCTTTCCCTGCTATCCTGTGTTTGCAGTTTGTGTATTTTTGAAATAGTTTATTTAATAAAGTTTATGCAGTTTTTAAAAAAAGAGGAAAAATTGAAGTATTTGGTTAACCATCTTAATCCAGAAGTTCCTTCATTACATTTTAATAAATTAGCTTTAGTAACTGTGTGAAAATTGGATTTTAAGGAGATAAGAATGGAAGCAGGACATTAGTCGCAGGTTATTTTAGCAGTCAGTGCAAGAGAGGATAATGCCTTGGGCAAGGTGGTAGCAGTGAAGATAGAGGAAAGTGAATAGTTTCAAGTACATTTTGGAGGTGTCATTGAGACTGCTGATAAATATTGGGAGTAAATGAAAGAGATTGTGAGAATTTTAAATTTTAATCAGCTGTGTATTATTTTTCTAAATGGGAAAGAATGTAATAAGAACATGGTGAGGGTATAGATCCAAAATTCTATTTTAGATAATTCCTATTGTGATGCCTATTAGAGATTCGATACTGATGTTAAATGGATGTTAGAGTCAAGAAGTCAAGATCAAGAGGTCAGAGCTGGAAATATGCATTTATTATTATCAGGGTGACAAAAGTTTTTAAAGTCATGAAGCTTCTTGAAATCACCTATGAGGACAGTCTAGTGAGTAAAAGGTCCAGGGACAAGATCTTAGACATCCAAACCTTAAAGCTAAGGAAGATGAAAAGCAAGCAAAGAAAATGAAAACGTGGTGAATGAGAGGAAAAATTCCAGGAAGCCAGAAGAGTCAGTGCTTGAAGAAAGAGGGAATGTTGATTCTATTGAAAGATGATGATGGGCTAAGTAAAGTGAAGGCAGTAAGTGATTAATGGATTTTGCAACTTGGAAATTATTTTCACCCTTGATCAGCATAGTAGGATAGAAGTTTAACTGGAAAGGATTGAGTATGAAATTGGTGATTATGAGAAGAGACAATACAGACATGTTTTTTCCTATAGAAAGGAACTAGAAAAAATTGACAGCAAGATTTTTTTAAAGATATTGATTAGTATGTGTATAGAGATACTAAAATCAACTTAATATTTAATATTTAAGAAAATATATCCATATATATGGAAAATATTAAATAATAGACGAAATATTTTGATTATATAATTCTCTGCATAGTTGTTTTTTTATGACAACAGGTGAAAAAGCAGAATCTGTAAACTCCTGGATTAATGTAATGTTTCTTTCTATTTATTGGCAACTGTGTTTTATTATACTCTTGAGTATCTGCTAGATGGCCTTATTATTTTTTTTTCATATGGATTACATCATTATTTACATCCTATCATTTCACTTCTATTTTGCAAAATAATGAGCTTGAAGCTGCATTTTGCATTTTAACAGTGTGGCTAGAATTGATTTAGGTAACCCTTCTACATCATTGTAATGCATAGCAGACCATGGGTATATTATTGCCGAATTTTTAAAACAAAGTCCGGAAGACATCTAATTTGCTGGTGGTTCAGGATTGTTCATTGGAACCTATTGCTTTTGCTTCACTGGGGATTACTGAAGGTTGCATCAGAACTGCAGAGTAATATGCACATAATAGTCTTCCAGGTAGCTGTGAGCTGTGATTGTTGCTTATGTGCAGAATTATCTAAACATAGATTATTTGCCTTGAGGTATACAGTTGGTTATACTGTAAGGTAAAAACGTGGATGGGACAGGAGGGAGGGTGATGGTTTGGCCAACTCTAGCAACATCTGTTTAGGAAAACGTGGTCTCAGACAGTTAACTACCGAAAGATATGCATTTCAGGTTGTCCAAATAAAAGTAGGGAGACGTTTAACATGTGGACCAGTTTTTTTTTTTTTTTTAAAGATTTTATTTATTTATTTGACAGAGAGAGAGATCACAAGTAGGCAGAGAGGCAGGCAGAGAGAGAGGAGGAAGCAGGCTCCCTGCATAGCAGAGAGCCCGATGCGGGGCTCGAAAACAGGACCCTGAGATCATGACCTGAGCCGAAGGCAGTGGCTTAACCCACTGAGCCACCCAGGCGCCCCTGGACCAGTTTTGTTACAGAAAATGGCTACTTGCTGGTCACCTGCCTCACAGGATAATTCCAGGGCAGAACTTATGTCACTGTGAGGTGAATGGGGTATCCTTGTGTGTCACTGTGCATGCCTGCCACTTGTGATGGTCAGTGTCTGAAGCATTTGATCACAGATTCCTTAACTCAAAAGAGAAGCAGTTTCTGCCAAAGTCATATAAAAATTTGAAGAATGTTGTGTTAGAATTTAAAGATTTGACAAGAATAGTGATTCGTTTCAATTGAAGAATTGATATATACACTTTCTAGGAAGTGTCGGATATTAGAATGAAAGACAAATCTATGATCCTACCACTTAGAGACTTTTTTGGATTATAATAATAATGATAATCATACTGTGTTTGATACCATATCCTATTTTTCAGCTACAACATGATAATTTTCCAGTGTTACTCTACTTACTATTTTAAATGGTTTTAGTTTATCAAATGGAATATATTTTGATTTTAACTGTTTTCATATTATTGGACATTGTGTTTTTTTCTCACCTTTAATTCTGTTAAATATTTCTGTAAATGCTCTCTTTGAAGACAAGATTTCCCCTAGAAATCAGAACACTGGATCAAGACTATGAACATTTTTAATACTACCAGTTCCATACCCAAAGTGATATACACTGTACATTTTCATCAGTCATATGTGGAATGCTATTTTATCAAAACTTTACTAGCAAGGAATATTATTGCTTTTATTATTGCTAGTTTTATGGTGCAAAATGATTTATTGTAATTATAAATTTGCAAGTATTTGCTTACAAGTAATTTGAATACTTTTTAGTACAATTACTTATCGGTCTTGGCTGTATATACCATATAAAAGATTTAAGAACAGGGGCGCCTGGGTGGCTCAGTGGGTTAAGCCTCTGCCTTCGGCTCAGGTCATGATCTCAGGGTCCTGGGATCGAGCCCCGCATCGGGCTGTCTGCTCAGCGAAGAGCCTGCTTCCTCCTCTCTCTCTGCCTGCCTCTCTGCCTACTTGTGATCTCTGTCAAATAAATTAAAAAAAAAAAAAAAGATTTACGAACAGATTCTGTGTACCCAGTTTGAATGGATTGACCCTCAGAAAGTATACATTACATATTTCCTATTTTTAATGGACAAACATTTGCATTCAATGCTCAGAAAATTGCTTTGATTATGTGAATAAATTAGTACTCTTCTTTTCCAAGGTTTTTGTTATGGCTGTAGAATATTTAAATATTTATTTGATTCACATTTATTATACATTACATGTCATTTACATTGATTTACATTTATTTGATGTACATTTATTGAATATCAAGCATTTGATAAAATGTTAGAAAAATCAGGGATGTTCTTTTCTTCATGGAATGTATTATTGAGGAAGAGAAGCATTGGTGATATACATATGCATAGAAATAAATGTAAAATTTAACTATGCTAAGTGATAAGAAGAGGTTTATGAGCAGAAGAACACTTTGAGAGGTTTACTCTATTGAGAGTGTAAAAATAATTGGGTGAACTAACCTAGTCAGGGAGATAAAAAGAGATGCTTAAGAAGAAAGCTGTAGAAAGCAGTTACCCAGTGAAGAAAGAGGATGAATCATTTTCTAAAAATTTTATTTATTTATTTGACAGAGAGAGAGTGCATCAGGAAGGAGAATGGTAAAGGGAGAACAGGCTCCCCGCAGAGCAGGGAGCTAGTGCTAGGCTTGATCCCAGGACCCTGGGATATGACCTGAGCCAAGAGCAGACACTTAACCTACTGAGCCACCCGGGTGCCCCAGTACCTGGGTAAGAGATGGATGAAAGAGAGGATGAATGTTCTAGGAAGTACAGGCTGCATGTGCATTGGCTATGTATTGGGGTTATGAAGGGTCTTGTAACTTTTAGATGATAGAACTTTGAACTATATGTATTTGGAAATGATATCCTGAAAATAATACAGTTGATCTTCATTATTCATGAATCCTGTGTTTGTGAATTAGCCTTCTCACTAAAACTTATTTGTGACTTTAAAATCAATGAATACGTGGGGCTGTCATTTGCAAACAAGGGTATGAACAGAGCCGGGAAAATTCTGAACTGCCTACAGGCACATTCCCTGCTGAGGTTGAACCATGCGACACTATATCTTGTCATGTCGGCTCTCATATTATCAAGTGCTATTTTCATAAATGTTTTAGCACCGCATTATTTGCATTTCTTGGGCTTTTTTGTTGCTGTCTTAGTTTCAGATAACCCCCAAGTGTATTACTAAGTACTGCGTGTATTTTTAAACACAGGGGTTGTGATTGCCTTTCAGAGAAAGCACATGTATTAGATAAGCTTTGCTCAGGCATAACGTATAGTGTTAGCTGTGAATTCAGTGTTAATAATATATATTAAATGTTATGTCTTTAAATACAAAGAAATATAAAACAAAGATATGTATTTACTGCTTGATAATAATGTGATGGGAGAATCACAGGAATCTAACCCTTTATTTCTCCTCAGAGCATTGATTTAGTACTCACTAATTCAGGATTTAAAGCAACCTTACAGACAGTATTGCTCATAACGGAATATTACTCAGCCATAAAAAATGAGATCTTGCCATTTGTAAGGACATGGTTGGAGCTAGAGAGTATTGTGCTAAGTGAAATAAGTTGGAGAAAGATAAATACATGATTTTACTTGTGGAATTTAAGAAACAAAACAAATGAGCAAAGGGGAAAAAGAGAGAGGCAAATGAAGATACAGACTCTGAATTATAGAGAACAAGCTGTTGATTACCAGGAGGGGAGATAGGTGGGGGAATGGGTGAAATGGGTGATGGAGATTAAGGAGTGCACTGGTCCTGATGAGCACTGGGTGTTGTCCTGAAGTGCTGAATCACTATATTGTTCACCTGAAACTTACATGACACTGTATGTTAATGGGCATTTAAGTAAAAACTTAATCAAAAAAGAAGAAGCTGGGGTGCCTGGCTGGCTCAGTGGGTTAAAGCCTCTGCCTTCTGCTCAGGTCATGATCCCAGAGTCCTGGGATGGAGCCCCACATGGGGCTCTCTGCTCAGCAGGGAGTCTTCTTCCTCCTCTCTCTCTGCCTGCTTCTCTTCCTACTTGTGATCTCCATCTGTCAAATAAATAAATAAAATCTTAAAAAAAAAAAGAAGAGGCTATGTTTATTAAAAACAACGAGAATAGCTTACATTTATGGTGCTTCTACATGTGTTAACACTTTAACCCTCCTACCAACATACCAGGTTAGTGTTATTATTAATACCCCATGTTTTAAATGAAGACACTTAGGAGTGAACATCCTTGATACTATCCTTGATACTATCCAAGATGATACTATCCTTGATACTATCCTTGATACTATTCAACATCCTTGATACTATCCAAGATGAACAGCAATAACAGCAGCAGAAGCAGCCAGCTGCAACAAAATTCCCCAGTTAAAATAGTTTCTCTTTTTTAATGTCTCTTGGTTCCTACAGACTCCTCTGAAGTGAGCAGTGGACATACTCTTCTTCCTAATTTACAAGAGAGGAAGCCAGTGCATAGGGAATGTAATTGTCGGGGTCCTGCTGCCAGCACATCCTGTACAGTGCTACTTTCACACTGTTTACACTTCTTGGAGCAAAGCTATGACAAGCATAGTATACACACCCACCTAACTGTATGGTGTGCTTTGTTCTGGAGATGGGGAAGACCTTAAAAGAGGGTATGCCTTGCTCTCTATCCCCATGGAAAAGAAAAAGAATGATACATTTTCATTAAAATGTCCATTACTTAGGGAAAAGCTAGTAAGAAAGTGCTTTTTGGGGCACCTGGGTGGCTCAGTGGGTTAAAGCCTCTGCCTTTACCTCAGGTCATGATCCCAGGGTCCTGGGATCAAGCCCCACATTGGGCTCTCTGCTTAGCAGGGAGCCTGCTTCCTCCCCTCTCTCTCTCTCTGCCTGCCTCTCTGTCTACTTGTGATCTCTATCTGTCAAATAAATAAATAAAATCTTTTTTTAAAAAGTGCCTTTTTCCACTTCAAATGATTTCCCTTTTGGTAAACGTGATGCCTTTTTATTTAAAATCTATCAATATTTCTTGACTAAAAAGTGAAGAGCTTGACCAGAACAATAAATTACTGTGTAAAAGTAAATTCCTCTGACATATTGAATATCTTTTTAGTAAATGGATATTGAGAATTGCCTGAATTCACCTTGACTACAGTTACCTTTAATGTTGAGATATTTGGCTACGTTTTTCCCATTTTACAGATTATATTCCACTCTAAAAGGATCTTAAGTTAGAATAAAATTCAATTACTACTCTCTCTCTTTTAAAGATTTTATTGGTTTATTTGAGAGAGAGAGAGAGAGCATGAATTGGGGAAGGGCAGAGGAAGGAGGAGACTCCCTGCTGAGCAGGGAGGTTGAGCAGGGCTTAATCCCAGGACCCTAAAATCATGACCTGAGCCAAAGGCAGATGCTTAACCAACTGAGCCACCAGGAGCCTCCCTAAATTATTATTCTTTTTACACAACACTGATTCTGATGAAATAATTACCTTACAGATTAAAAAATTTACATTTTTGAGTTAACTAAGTATAGTAGCTAATCTCAGGATACAAATGAAGATATGTAATAAATATAATGTCTTATTTTCTCAATATCTACTAAGAACCCCTATTCTGCTAAAGGACAAAATCATCATCTTGTTCATTTATGGTTCACCATTTTTTTAAGGATCATGTATAAATTCTGGAAGTTTACAAAGCGATAAGTTGTTATATTTTGGTGGAGGTGCATCTGAATCTCAGTGTCCTGTACTTCCTCAGAAGTTCTTGGCTTCTTCTTGTTGGTTATATTACCCTTGCAGATGACAGACTTGTGAGGCCTAGCTTTCTCTCAGCTCTGGGGCACATAGGGATCTTTTTGCTGTTTGCATGTCCTACTGCTTCAAGCAAAATTATGTTGGCTGTCATAATCTATTTCTATATATTTCCATGTATTCTATTTCCATGCCTTTCTCAGTCACACAAATTCATGCTCTTGCTCCTAAGTCATACTGGGCTATAGGGAACTGGTTGGGAAGCTTGGGAGATACATGTATGTATGTATGTATATATATATATATATATATATATATACACTTTCCATTTAAAAAAAAATTAAAGATTTCTTTATTTTAGAGAGAGAGTGTACAAGAAGGGAGGCATGGGGGGAGTGGGGAGAGGAAGAGAGACTCCTAAGCAGACTCTTTACTGACTGTGGAGCCTGACTGGGTGGCTTGATCTCATGACCCTGGGATCACCGCCTAAGGTGAAATCAGGAGGCGGACACACAACAGACTGTGCAACCCAAGTGCCCCTGTATGTATCTTTTTAGGTATACCATCTAGACATGCTCCATAGGGAACTTGTAAATTTCTACCTGCTCTGATTTCCCAATCCTACCAGATGTCCAGGCATTTCTATATCCTACACCCGGCTTTCTCCCCTCATTCCCCCCTCCATCCATGGAGTGAAGGAGGTTTGTTTTATCAAAGGCCATTTTAATCTATGCATTCCTTACCCTTTTGAACTCTCACTCTCCTAAAACATGGAATCTTTAGCTCCTTTCTGGGTTGGAAAAGTATTGTTCTAGTTTAAGACATATTGTTCTAATTTAAGTCACATTAATATTCCCTGAGCCCCTTTAGATAGTTATAATTCAAAAAAAAAAAAAAACTAGTGTTAAACCTCCACAGCATTTTGTGTATGCTTGCTTGCTTATACATTTACTTACTTATATATCGCACTACACTGTTTCTTTCCTGAGGCACAGAATGGCCTAGGAAAGCTTAAGATAATATGATTGTTTGAATGGAAATGGAAAATAGCACCTGGATCATTGGTTAATATTTAAAACTGCTGTGCATGACATAATCTCATTTTCATGTAGATTATATCATGGAACATAAAACTAAACTCTGGTAAAATATGGTCATTTTCTGAAGTTACATGAAAATTTATACACAAAATGATTTTGTCATTTTCCAGGAAACTGTCAGTCGACTAGAATACTGTGAAGGTGTATAGTTGTTTTGAGTTGAACAGTTCTGTTTTGAATGCTATATTTTCAAATCTTAAACAATTTCTTATGGATATTTCTTTACTCAAATATATTTTTTGGAGTTCTTTCACAAAAGGTACCAATTAGAGGAAAATTTAGGAGAATTATATATTCTCTGCCAGTATGATAACTATGGTTTGAAGTGCTCCTTTGTATTGAAAAATGTTTAACATATTAAAGACCATTCTAACTAAAGGCCATTGTCTGAAAAAAGCTATCAAAGGTGAGATTGAAAGAAAAAAATAACTGATATTTTTATGGACTCAGGGTTAGGGGCTATTAAATAAAGAAGGGTTGAGAACTTAAAATAGCAATCTCATTTATTTTTATATACTGCTCATCTGATAATTTCAGAAATTAGAAAAATAAAGTCTTAGAATATAAAAGTCTATCTCTAAACAAATTTCTTTTCATTTCCACATGAAGTATCTGCAAATCATGAGTCACTTTTTTGGGAGATGATTTTTTAAAATGGGAATGGATTCTGGGAATAAAAAAAGAACATAAAACAAGTAGCACAGCAGGAATAGAAATTTTTGCAATCAGACTTGGGAGAAAGGAAGAAAGTCAAAATGAATATGAGTACCATAATCCTTTGCCTGTTTAGGAAGTGAACTAAAATATACCATACAAAAAAGTACAAGTCAAATTCTATGCAAATCTGTTTATTTGGGTTGGGAAAAGTTTGTAGAAGTCTCAAGAAATAGCAAATGGGCTTTTGTATAAATAGTTTAAATGAAAGCCTCAATGATTAGGATACTGCAAACATAGTCAAAACCATATTAGCCTTTTCTTTTTTTCCCCAAGTTTTTATTTAAATTCCAATTAGTTAGCACACAGTGTATTATTAGTTTCAGGTCTAGCATTTAATGATTCATCACTTACATACAATGTGCAATGCTCATTACAAAAGGTGCCCTCCTTAATCCCCATCACCCATTTAACTCATCCCTACCCACCTCCCGTCCAGCAATCCTCAGTTTGTTCTCTGTAGTTAAGAGTCTGTTTTCTGGTTTGCCTTTCTCTTTTATCCCTCTTACCTTTTTTTCTTAAATTCCACGTATGAGTGAAATCATATGATAATTTGTCTTTCTGTGACTGACTTATTTTACTTAGCATAATACTCTCTCGCTCTATCCACGTCATTGCATATGACAAGATTTCATCTTTTTTATGGGTGAGCAATATTTCATTGGATACACACACCACTTTTTTTTTTTTTTAGGTGACTTAATATTTCCTTTTTTTTTATTTGTTTATTTTCAGCGCAACAGTATTCATTGTTTTTGCACCACACCCAGTGCTCCATGCAATACGTGCCCTATTACCCACCATCTTCTTCCCCAACCTCCCCGCCCCCGCCCCTTCAAAACCCTCAGGTTGTTTTTCAGAGTACATAGTCTTTCATGGTTCATCTCCCCTTCCAATTTCTTTCAACTCCCTTCTCCTCTCCATCTCCCCATGTCCTCCATGTTTTTTGTTATGCTCCACAAATAAGTGAAACCATATGATACTTGACTTTCTCTGCTTGACTTATTTCACTCAGCATAATCTCTTCCAGTCCTGTCCATGTTGCTACAAAAGTTGGGTATTCATCCTTTCTGATGGAAGCATAATACTCCATCGTGTATATGGGCCACATCTTCCTTATCCATTCGTCCGTTGAAGGACATCTTGGTTCTTTCCACAGTTTGGCGACCGTGGCCATTGCCGCTATAAACATTGGGGTACAGATGGCTCTTCTTTTCACTCCATCTGTATCTTTGGGGTAAATACCCAGCAGTGCAATTGCAGGGTCATAGGGAAGCTCTATTTTTAATTTCTTGAGGAATCTCCACACTACACACACCACTTTATCCATTCATCTGTCCATGGGCATTCGGGCTCTTTCCATAGTTTGTCTATTGTTGATAATGCTGCTGTAAAAAAGGGTGCATATGCTCTTTCGAATCATTATTTTTGTATCCTTTGGGTAAATACCTAGTAGTGCCATTGCTGGATGTAGGGTAGCTCTATTTTTAACTTTTGAGGAGCCTCCATACTGTTTTCCAGTGTGGCTGCTCCAGTTTGTGTTCCCACCAACAATGGAAGATGGTTCCCCTTTCTTGGCATCCTTGCTAACACCTGTTGTTTCCTGTGATGTTAATTTTAGCCATTGTGACAGATATGAGGTGGTATCTTATTGTGATTTTGATTTGCATTTCCCTGGTGATAGGTGAGGTTGAGCATCTTTACATCTGTGTTAGGCATTGGTATATCTCCTTTGGAAAAATGTCTATTCATGTCTATTCTCATTTTTAAACTAAATTATTTGTTTTTTGGATGATGAGTTTTTATAAGTTCTGTTTAGATGTTGGATACTAACCCTTTACCAGATATGTCATTGCAAATATCTTCTTCCATTCCCTTGGTTGCCTTTTGGTTTTGTTGATTGCGTCCTTCTCTGTGCTGAAGCTTTTTATCTTGATGAAGTCCCAGTAGTTTATTTTTGCTTTTGTTTCCCTTGCCTGTGGTATCATGTCTAGAAAGAAGTTGCTGTGGCCAATATCAAAGAGGTTACTGCCCGTGTTATCCTCTAGGATTTTGATGGTTTCCTGGTTTGAAATATAATATACTATATTTAGTGTATTAGCCTTTTTATTAATGGTCCAGATATTATCAGGAGATAGAAACCTGCAACAAAGCAATATCTATTGATAAATATCGAATGTTAGGGAAGTTTTAAGAGCAACCATTGACAATTAGGCATTTTCAAAAATGACTGATTTAAGTTTCATACCATGCAAATTTGGGGATTTTTTTTTTTTGAAGATTTTATTTATTTATTTGACAGAGAGAGATCACAAGTAGGCAGAGAGGCAGGCAGAGAGAGTGAGAGGGAAGCAGGCTCCCTGCTGAGCAGAGAGCCCTATGTGGGACTTGATCCCAGGACCCTGAGATCATGACCTGAGCTGAAGGCAGTGGCTTAAACCACTGAGCCACCCAGGCGCCCCAGGGATCTGTTTTTTGAGAGGGAATGTGTATGTAATTAAAAAAAAATACTTAAAGATAGAGATTTTAGACTTTCCTTGCAACCTGGGGCTCTCATTAGTGCTTTACATTTAAATTTCAAATTCTTCAGCTAAGCCTTCAAACCAAGCTCTCATACTCTTAGAGTTGCAAAGAAACAACTATGTGGTATTATCTAATCAGTTGATCTTTGCACCAAATGAGAATTTGTACTTTCTATGCATTCTTATATATATTTAATATTTATGTTATTAAAATTATTAATCAAAATATATATGTTATCTAGCTTAGCTAATAAGCTTGTTGGAAAATACTAAATAAGAATCTATAACAGTGCTAATCATTATATTCAGATGCCTGTTCAATTCAAACTGTATAAAGGTACATTATAATAAAATGTAAGTCATATATTTTATTCATTTAAGCAATACCTGTCCTTAATTTTAGGAGTGAACATATAAATGTCCTATATTACCTTTACGTGTTATAGCCACACCTCTTGCCTCACATCTATGTCCTGACACTTCCTGTTTGAAATACATAATTCCAAACTATTTTTATTTCTGATGTTAAAATAGAGATGAAAATAACTCTGTGAACTCATAAATGATTTCTAATGAATACAATAATATTTTGGAACATGTATATGTGTAAAAATTTTATAGACAATTATTTATATATTATATATTTTATCCTGTTAAGGATTTTATATATATATAAACATATATATATAAAATACACACATACATATTTGTCTAAAGGTAACCTAAGATGTATTAAAATTTTCAAGAGTTTATTTGAGCAAAATATTGATATGAATTGGGCAGTACCAAACTGTAAGTGGAAGTTTTCCATTGGGCGCTCCACCAATGAAAGCTAAGGGAAAAGTTTTTAGAGAAAAGACACAAAAGCAAAGCAAGGAAATGATTTGTTTGGCTATAACTTAAGGAATTGTCTTATTTGAGAAAAGCTAGTTTGCTGTTTCAACTAGTTGTTCTTAAGTTTCATTATCTTGGATTCTGGTGTATTAACTCTGAATTAGTCTTTGGTTTATTTATTTATTTTGGTTTATTTATTTATGTAGGCTACTGAGGAATTAGAGCAACCTCACTTGTTTGATTACTTTAACATATTCCATTATTTGTATAAAACATAATCTAGCATTTCCTAGTTCAGGAATGTTCTACATGATTATAATTTTTTGCTGTTAGAAACATTACAATAAACAACCTAATGTATACCTATTAATTTTTTCCCAATACTTGTCCAAAATGTTTTTTTAGATAAATTTCTGGTAGTAGAATTATATCAATGAGTTTATACTTGCGAACTTTACAAAACGTTTTGAAAAAGCAGTCAATCAAAATACACAACCAGGATTATAATTTTATTCAATCACTGCCAAAATGATATGTAAAAATCACAATTTACTATTGTTGCAAGCTGATATTTTCCATTTCATTATTGCTGATATTATCTCATATCTCTACTGGGCATTTATATTTCCTTTTGTAAATTATGTATATATGTTTTTGCCTACTTTTGAAAATATTTCTCTTCTCATTTATATGGAATAGACATTTAAAAAGTAAAGGTATTAACTTTTTTTATCATAAACGTTATATCAAATACTTCTCAATTTGCCATTTATGTCTTTGTTTCCTGTGTTCATGTGTGTGTGTGTGCGCGCACTATGAGAAACACTGGCTTGTATTTCCTTTGCTCTGTGTAAGTTTTTAGTGTTAATATACATACATCTTTCTTTACCTTTATGATATCAATTTTCAGTGTCCTGATAAAATAGTAATTCCACATTTAAGATTCTTAAAAGTCATTTTTACATTTCTGTAATGTTGGCATTTTGTTATTTCATATGTTGAAATAATTAATCCATCATAAAATTATTTTAAAGTATTATGCAAACTTCATAGATTTTTTTAAAATAGAGAGCCCTTTTTCCCCTAATTTAAAAGCAGCTTTATAAGTAATCCAAAAATAACTAAAGGTTTTACCTAGCATAATGGAACATCACATTCAAGAGGAACTGAGAGTAAATCAATTCTTCTCTGGATTTGACAATGATCATTACAGAATGTTCAACATGCAACCCAGAGCAGAGTACACTTTTTGAAAGCCCCTTGTTGTTTTTTCCTCTCACTATCCATATTTCATCTGTCCTCCCAGCTGTGTCATTTTGGTATACTTGGGACAAGTTATACAGTGATTTGCTAATAATTAAGTTAAATGTTTCTGACATAATCTGTATTATTGCCTGTGAAAATCATATTGCCTTCAGTAATAGAATACATTTTAAAATAATGACATAAAATAAATAACAGTATAATCCATTAATTTCCCAATTACTGGTAGACTAGGTTAGCTTTTTAAAAATATTTATTTATTTGACAGAGAGTGAGAGAGAGAGCGCACAAGCAGGGATATCGACAGGCAGAAGGAAAGGGAGAAGACTCCCTGCTGAGCAGAGAACCTGCTATGGGGCTGGATTCCAGGCCCCTGGGATCATGACCTGAGCCAAAGGCAGACACTTAACTGACTTAGCCACCCAGGTGCCCCTGGATTAGTTTTTTTAATTGTACATTGACACACAGTGCTACCTATAGATTCAACAAGTCTGTACATTATGCTATGCTGACCACATACGTAGCTACCATCTGTCGCCACACAATGATTTTATAATACCATTGGCCATATTCCTTATGCTGTACTGTTCATGCCCATGACTTATTCATTCCATAACCAGAAGCCTCTACTTTCTACTCCCCTTACCCATTTTGCCCATTCTCCTGCCCTTTGGCAGTATCAGTTTGTTCTCTATATTTCTGGGTCTGTTTCTGCTTTTTTGTTGTTTGCTTATTCTTTTTGTTTTTGTTTTTTTTGATTCCACATATAAATGAAATCATACAGTATTTGTTCTTCTCTGATTCATTTTACTTAGCATAATACCCTTTAGGTCCATCCATGTTGTTGCAAATGATAAATCGTATCCCTTTTTATTAGCTGAGTAATATTCCATTATATATGTGTACACACAGACACACACAGACACACACAGACACACACACACACGTGCACACACACTCTACATTTTCTTTATGCATTCATCTGTCCCTGGACACTTGGGCTGCTTCCATATATTGGCTGTTATAAATAATGCTGCAATAAGCATAGGGGTGCATAGTATTTATGGATTTTATATTACTTAGAATGTAACTTTATGAAGCATATTCTTAATCTTGATTTTTCTATAGGTAAAGGAAAAGTCTCCAACCTAATTCAATTAATAATGGGATAAATTAATGAATGATAAGACATGTTTTGTTACTTCAAATCATAATTTGTTTTATTAATGCTTGTCTTGTTAAACTTATATATATTTAGACTATATTTGCATTTTTTATAAAGATTTTATTTATTTACTTGACAGACAGAGATCACAAGTAGGCAGAGAGGCAGGCAGAGAAAGAGGGGGAAGCAGGCTCCCTGCTGAGCAGAACCCTATGTGGGGCTCGATCCCAGGACCCTGGGATCATGACCTGAGCAGAAGGCAGAGGCTTTAACCCACTGAGCCACCCAGAAGCCCCTGTAGTATATTTTTAAAACTTTTAAAGGGTGATGTCACTGTGAGTAAAACAATAAAAGTAATGTCTTAGAAGTGTTTATTATCTATTTCCTTTTTATTAATTGGTTTTGTGTACTATAAAACTTCTATATATTCATAGTCTTTTAAATTATATTTGCGAAAGCTCCCTAGATTAAATCCCACTGTCTTTTTAAAAATGATATTAAGAGACGCCTGGGTGGCTCAGTGGGTTAAAGCCTCTGCCTTCGGCTCAGGTCATGGTCCCAGGGTTCTGGGATTGAGCCCCACATCGGGCTCTCTGCTCCGCAGGGAGCCTGCTTCCTCCCCTCTCTCTCTGCCTGCCTCTCTGCCTACTTGTGATCTCTCTCTCTGTCAAATAAATAAATAAAATCTTAAAAAAAATGATATTAAGTCAGGTTGTTTTCTGCTTCTAAATGAATGTTTACAGGCATCTTACTATTTTTACTTATGTAAAACTTTTGTTGGTTTAAATCTTCAGATAGGTTTTCTAGTTATCCATTCAGTGACTGATATGGGTTATATATGACTCCAGATCTGTTTTACTCAAATCTAAAACTTCTCTGTAGGTGTGACAAAAATCCTGACAAAGATGACAGATTTTTTCCTGTCAAACATTTCCTCTTTAATCTCAAACATGAGATTAAATTAATTCATTAAATGCATACATATATAATGTATAAGAGAATTATTTTTAGATTCCCACATGTAAAAACTGACCAATAAATGTGAAAATGAGAATGTTCCTTCAAATACTCCAATTTATTACAATCTTATTAAAAAAAAAAACCTTTAAAACTCCCCATAAGATCTGTGTTCTGCTTTCTTGTTAAATGACTTCTGAAAAACTTTAGAAATTATAAAATAGGAGTTAAAAAAAGAAAAATAAGACTCTTAGGTTGCCAGTTATTTCCAAGTGACTGAGAACCCTTATTATCTTAGAAAGCAAAAAAAAAAAAAAAAAAAAAAAAAATCTAAATTCAGAACTGAAATTTAGTCATTTAACTAAGAAAATACACTAACATATATTATTTAGCTTTTAGCCACTAAAGAAAACCAGCAGGAATCACTATTGTCAGTATTAGAAGAAAATACTAACATTGCACTCTATTATAACAATATTTAAATTTTACATTTAATTGTTTTTATATATTGAAAAATGCTTGAAGGCAAAGTTTTTAGCTTGTGATTTTGGTTTTCTTATATATTACTACATTGTCAATATCATTTCTAAACTTACTCAATTATCTGTGACTACAGGTTCCCATATTTAGAATGAATTTGTAATACATTAATCTGTTGCCTGCATTATAAATATCTAAACAGGAAGTTTTAAAAAATGCTGATTTCTGGGGCGCCTGGGTGGCTCAGTGGGTTAAGCCACTGCCTTCGGCTCAGGTCATGATCTCGGGGTCCTGGGATCGAGTCCCGCATCGGGCTCTCTGCTCAGCAGCGAGCCTGCTTCCCTCTCTCTCTCTCTGCCTGCCTCTCTGTCTGCTTGTGATCTCTCTCTGTCAAGTAAATAAATAAAATCTTTAAAAAAAAATGCTGATTTCTGCTCATCTTGTTTCTAGCCTACATAAGTCACTGTGATGGTTAGTTTTATGTGTCAACTTGAGTGAACTAATGGATGCCCAGGTAGATGGATAACATTATTTATAGGTATGTCCATAAGAATGTTTCTGGAAGAGGTTAGCATTCATATCAGTAGACTGAGTAAAGAAGATATGCTCTCACCAGTGTACGTGGACATCATTCTGTTGACCTAGAACAAAGAGGCGGAGGAAGGGCCATTTTATTCTCTCTTCTTGAGCTAGGGCTTTTATCCCCTTCCGTCCTTGGGAATCCGAGCTACTGGTTCTTAGCTTTTTGGACTCCAGGTTTTACACTAACAGTGTCCTTCCCTGCCCCTCAAGCTCTCAGGCCTTCAACCTCAGACTGAATTATCCTACCAACTTTCCTGGTTCTCCCGCTTATAGAAGGCATATTATGGCATATCTCAGACCCCATAATTGTTTGAGCCAAATTCCATAATAAACTTCCTCTTCTATATCTATATTTATATCTGTATCTATCTATATCTATCATCTATATCTTTATCTAGATGTATCATATTGGTTCTCCTTCTCTGAGAAATCCTGACACAGATACCAATTGGCTATTGAATCATATGAATGGTTTGATCAATAGCGTAGACTTTCATACCTGTAATATGCCCGTGTCTGAGAAATGCATCGTATTAAGTTCACAATAAACACTAGCAAATATAGAGTAGGATTTATACGCAGTCTCTTTGTAGTGAAAGATTTCTTGTTTGTTTCTATTCAATGTTATCACTTCTAGTAATAATTTCTTTCTATAACTATATCAATAATTCATTCAAAAACCCTTATCTTTTCTCAGTCTGGGTCACAATTGGATTCTTTATTCATGTTTATAGCAGATTGCCAATGTTGGAGTGAGTCTTGTTTAGGTGGTTCCAGGTAGTTAATTCATTTACTTCTGTAAAATGTTGTGACAATTCTGTGAGATATATTTTTTCTGAGTCTCAGTTCTTAAATGTGAAGGAAAGAGACATTGGACCTTAGAGGAATACTAGATCAAAAACAAACATACAAATAAAAAACACCAAATAAAAAAGAAGGTTTCAGAGACTCACATTAGGATTCAGCACATTCACAGCGAGGAGTGGAGGCAGGAATTGTATATTTTCCACACATTTACAACCTATCTTTGTGAAATCTGGTTTTCTTCATTAAAATGGCAAATTTCTTATTTCAGTATTTCCAGAATAATACTTTGTACTAAGGAAGTATTCAGTAAGTATTAGCATGGATTATAGATCATAAAGTTTTATTCTGATAGGATCCTCAACAAACATTGAAGCCAATTTCTTTAATTATATTAATAAGGGAATTGGACCCAGATGGGTGAAATTGTTTCTTGAGGAAATCAATGTCATAGTGTCACTGTTAAGGTATTACCTATGTTTCTCAGCTGCTAGCAAATATATATTACTAGTCATATATGTGTTATATTATTAAGAATGAATGTATAAGAATAATCCAAATAATTATTAATTATACATAGTTAATAATAAAGTAAGTTTAATGGAATTAAAAATAAAATGATATATATTTTTAAGATTTTATGTATTTATTTGACAGTGAGAGAGATCACAGGTAGGCAGAGAGGCAGGCAGAGAGAGAGGAGGAAGCGGGCTCCCCGCCGAGCAGAGAGCCCGATGCATGACCCTGGGATCATGCCCGAGCTGAAGGCAGAGGCCTAACCCACTGAGCCACCCAGGTCCCCCATAAATAAAATGATATTTTAAAGGAAAACAGACTTTTATTTGTGTGTCAGGCTTCTTCGGAGTATAAATCCTAAAAGGATGGGCAATGAATCCAATGAGTTGTTTTCTTAATTACAAAATGGTATAATGGTAACACTGTCAAAGGACTAGTTTCATCCTTCAGACATATGTGTTAATTTAGTTCCATACTAAATATCTATGGAATGATTAAGATATTCTGCTGGCAGACTAATTGTTTCAGGTTTTAGTTTCAAGATGATATCCTGTTTTCATCTCTGCCTCTTTGACAATAGATCTACTTACTCATTCTCTTTAACCTTGATAATTTGCCCTTTTTTTTTTCTGGTTGTTTTTTCTTCCAATAATTCTTTATTATGCTTATAATTATTCTTATAATTCTTGTAATTATTATTATAATTCTTCCAATTATTCTTTTCCAATTAGAATTCTTTAGTAGAAAAGAAAAATTAAATCAAGCAAATATAAATTTACCCAAAAAATGCTGCTAATTTCAGTAATAAAGCAGAAAGGGATGGAAATATTCAGGATAGTGAAGTTCAAGTCACGCATATTAAAATAAAATTAATTCTCCTGTTCTACGCTTAGTATATTTTTTTTTTTAAAAAGGAACAGTTTAAATGTACCTTTACTTGAGTTTCTATGACCAACCGGTTTATCCCTGGAAACCTTACCTTTTATTCTGCCTGTTTCTAAAGGCCATTAAAAACTGCTTAAAGAAGACTATTTAGATGATACAAACTTTATTTAGCAGTTCCTGTAGTGAACAGTTTCCTTGCGAAGAACTGCAAAATAGGTCTGAAGGTAAGAAGCATTTTTAGGATAAAGAATAAAGAACAAGGAAGAGAAAAATAGAAGATATTTGATTGACCAAGGCCAAAAAATCCACCTCATTTGGAGTTAGAAAGCCCAGAGTTGGCTTGATGTTTGGGGATTGGCTGGTTGGTTATATTGTGTTTCTGGTCACACAGATTATCTATAGGGACACAAAGTTTAGCTTTGTGTAATTGACGTGTGACTCTGACTTGGGATTTGATCTTTATTTCAGAAGTTCTTCTATTTGATCATCCTTTGATCAGTCAAGCAATTGGATCAAAAAATAGGTCTTATGTGCCTATCAGTTAATATTGCCTCTTTGGGTCTCTTGTGTATTATTCACAAGAGATGATATCAGACTCATTTCTAGAGCTGGAACTCCCATTCTTAGAGTTCTTCTGGTACTTTTGGCATCTCAGGGAGAGATGATTGTTAGCTGGTTAATGGTTGTCATGTGCATTTGAAATTTTTGCGATAATGCAGCATATTAGGAAAATAATAAGTATTAATAATAGCAAGGAAATAATAATAACAATAAACAATGCCCATGGTTTGGAGCATGCTCCTAAGTCAGGGTCCCCATGACCCACGCCAGCTAGTATAGAATAGATCAAGAAATGACCCCAAAGAGAGTCTTCAGGGATACCTTGTTTTATTATGCTTTGCTTTATTGCACTTTGAAAATACTACTTTTCCTACAAATTGAAGTTTTGTGGCAATCCTGTGTCAAGCAAATCTACTGGCATTATTTGTTTAATAGCGTTTGCTCACTTTTTTGTCTCTGTGTCACATTTTGGTAATTCTCAAAAGATTTCAGACTTTTTAATTGTTAAATTTGTTATGGTGATCTGTGATCAGTGATCTTTGATGTTACTATTATAATTGTTTTGGGGAGCCACAAGCTGTGCCCATATAAGATGGCAAATTTATTTGATAAAGTATGTGTTTTGACTGCTCCACCAAGAGGCCATTCCCTTTTCTCTCTCTCTCTCCTCAGGCCTCCCTGTTCCCTTAAATACAGCGAGATTAAAATTAGGCCAGTTAATAGCCCTACAATGGCCTCTAAGTATTCAAATGGAAGGAGTAGTCATTACATATCTCACTTTAAATCAAAAGCTTAAAAAAATGAAGTTCATTAACACATGTCAGAGGCTGAGCTATGCCAAAAGTTAGGCCTCTTGTGTCAAATAGCCAAGTTTTGAATGCAGAGGAAAACTTTTCTTTTTCTTCCATCAGTGTTTTTTCCCTAAGTTTTCTTTTAAATTTCAGTTAATTAATGTATGGTGTAGTATTAGTTTCAGGTCTGTGGTGTGGTGGTTCAGTGCTGCCATGTAATACTGGTGCTCATCGGAAGTGCAGTTTTTAATCCCCATCACTGATTTAACCCCCCCCCCCCCCGTGGTTAACCATCAGTTTGTTCTTTTTTCTTTCTTCCTTTTTTTAAAAGATTTTATTTATTTATTTGACAGAGAGATCACAAGTAGGCAGAAAGGCAGGCAGAGAGAGAGGGAGAAGCAGGCTCCCCGCTGAGCAGAGAGCCCGATGTGGGGCTCGATCCCACGACCCTGAGATCATGACCTGAGCCAAAGGCAGAGGCTTAACCCACTGAGCCACCCAGGCGCCCCATCAGTTTGTTCTTTATAGTTAAGAGACTGTTTCATGGTTCACCTCTCTTTTTTCCCCTCCTTTGCTCATTCACTTTGTTTCTTAAATTTCACATATGAGTGAAATCATCACATTTGTCTTTCTTTCACTTTTTAACTCAGCATGATACTTATGATACTTTCCAGCTCTATCCATGTCCTTATAAATGGCAAGATTTCATTCTCTTTATGACAGAGTAATATTCCATTGTGCGTGTGTGTATGTGTGTGGGGGTGTGTGTGTGGGTGTATCACATCATCTTTATCCATTCATCAGTTGATGGACACTTGGGCTGCTTCCATAATTTGGGTATTGTACATATGGCTGCTATAAACATTCGAGTGCATGTATTCCTTTGAATTTGTATTTTTGTGTTCTCAGGTAAATACCAAATGATGAATCTTTTAAAAAATGATAATAATTCCCGGTAAAGCAGCAAATGCTGATGTAGAAGCCACAGCAATTATCCAGAAGGTCTAGCTAGGATGATTAATGAAGGTGGCTACACTAAACAACAGATTTTAGTATAGACAAAACAACCTGCTATTGAAAGAAGATGCCATCTAGGACTTCAATCGCTAGAGAGGAGAAATCAAAGCCTGGCTTCAAAGCTTCCAAGACAGGCTGACTCTCTTGTTAGAGGTTATTGAGCCTGTGCTCATGGCCATTCTGAAAATCCTAAGGCCCTTAAAGAATTATGTGAAGTCTACTCTGCCTATGTTTTATCAATGGAACAAGAAAACACAGGTAACAACACGTCTGATTACAATGTGATTTACTGAGTATTTTAAGCAAGACCTACTGCTCAGGAAGAAAAATATCATTTCAAAATATTACTGCTCATTGACAATGCATCTGGTCACCCAAGTATGATGGAGATTTACAGCAAGATTAATGTTTTTATGCTTGTTAACACAATATCTGTCCTATAGCCCAATATATTCTATATCACAATATCCATTCTATAGATTGAGAAGTAATTTAAAGTTTCAAGTCTTAGTATTTAAAAATTACTTTTCATAAGACTATAGTTGCCATAGATAGTGATTCCTTTTTTTTTTTGCACCATTTTTTATTTATAAGTACAAGTTATCCTCTTTGACATTTTTCATTGCTGCATAGAATTTCTTTACAGAAAATTTTTTTGACAATATTTTGGACAATTGTTTGGTTCAAACAATTTTTTTTTTCCATTTTATTTATTTTTTCAGCGTAACAGTATTCATTGTTTTTGCGTAACACCCAGTGCTCCATGCAAAACGTGCCCTCCCTATTACCCACCACCTGTTCCCCCAACCTCCCACCCCTGACCCTTCAAAACCCTCAGGTTGTTTTTCAGAGTCCATAGTCTCTTATGGTTCGCCTCCCCTTCCAAATTTTTTTTTTTTTTAATAAACATATAATGTATTTTTATCTCCAGGGGTACAGGTCTGTGAATCGCCAGGTTTACACACTTCACAGCACTCACGATAGCACATACCCTCCCCAATGTCCATAGCCCCCTCCCCCTCTCCCAATCCCACCTCCCCCCAGCAACCCCCAGTTTGTTTTGTGAGATTAAGAGTCATTTATGGTTTGTCTCCCTCCCAATCCCATCTTGTTTCATTTATTCTTCTCCTATCCCCCTAACCCCCCATGTTGCTTCTCCATGTCCTCATATCAGGGAGATCATATGATAGTTGTCTTTCTCTGACTGATTTATTTCACTAAGCATGATACCCTCTAGTTCCATCCACGTCGTCGCAAATGGCAAGATTTCATTTCTTTTGATGGCTGCATAGTATTCCATTGTGTATATATACCACATCTTCTTTATCCATTCATCTGGTGATGGACATCTAGGTTCTTTCAATAGCTTGGCTATTGTAGACATTGCTGCTATAAACATTCGGGTACACGTGCCCCTTCGGATCACTATGTTTGTATCTTTAGGGTAAATACCCAGTAGTGCAATTGCTGGGTCATAGGGTAGTTCTATTTTCAACATTTTGAGGAACCTCCATGCTGTTTTCCAGAGTGGTTGCACCAGCTTGCATTCCTACCAACAGTGGAGGAGGGTTCCCTTTCTCCGCATCCTCGCCAGCATCTGTCATTTCCTGACTTGTTAATTTTAGCCATTCTGACTGGTGTGAGGTGATATCTCATTGTGGTTTTGATTTGTATTTCCCTGATGCCGAGTGACGTGGAGCACTTTTTCATGTGTCTGTTGGCCATTTGGATGTCTTCTTTGCAGAAATGTCTGTTCATGTCCTCTGCCCATTTCTTGATTGGATTGTTTGTTCTTTGGGTGTTGAGTTTGCTAAGTTCCTTATAGATTTTGGATACTAGCCCTTTATCTGATATGTCGTTTGCAAATATCTTCTCCCATTCTGTCAGTTGTCTTTTGGTTTTGTTAACTGTTTCCTTTGCTGTGCAAAAGCTTTTGATCTTGATGAAATCCCAATAGTTCATTTTTGCCCTTGCTTCCCTTGCCTTTGCCGTTGTTCCTAGGAAGATGTTGCTACGGCTGAGGTCGAAGAGGTTGCTGCCTGCGTTCTCCTCAAGGATTTTGATGGATTCCTTTCTCACATTGAGGTCCTTCATCCATTTGGAGTCTATTTTCGTGTGTGGTGTAAGGAAGTGGTCCAATTTCATTTTTCTGCATGTGGCTGTCCCATTTTCCCAGCACCATTTATTGAAGAGGCTGTCTTTTTTCCATTGGACATTCTTTCCTGCTTTGTCGAAGATTAGTTGACCATGGAGTTGAGGGTCTATTTCTGGCCTCTCTATTCTGTTCCACTGATCTATGTGTCTGTTTTTGTGCCAGTACCATGCTGTCTTGATGATGACAGCTTTGTAATAGAGCTTGAAGTCCGGAATTGTGATGCCACCAACTTTGGCTTTGTTCTTCAATATTCCTTTGGCTATTCGAAGTCTTTTCTGGTTCCATATAAATTTTAGGATTATTTGTCCCATTTCTTTGAAAAAAAATGGATGGTATTTTGATAGGGATTGCATTAAATGTGTAGATAGCTTTAGGTAGGATGGACATTTTCACAATATTTATTCTTCCAATCCAGGAGCATGGAACATTTTTCCATTTCTTTGTGTCTTCCTCAGTTTCTTTCATGAGTACTTTATAATTTTCTGTGTATAGATTCTTAGCCTCTTTGGTTAGGTTTATTCCTAGGTATCTTATAGTTTTGGGTACAATTGTAATTGGGATTGACTCCTTCTTAATTTCTCTTTCTTCTGTCTTGTTGTTGGTGTAAAGAAATGCAACTGATTTCTGTGCATTGATTTTATATCCTGACACTTTACTGAATTCCTGTACAAGTTCTAGCAGTTTTGGAGTGGAGTCTTTTGGGTTTTCCACATGTAGTATCATATCATCTGCGAAAAGTGATAGTTTCACTTCTTCTTTACCAATTTGGATGCCTTTAATTTCTTTTTGTTGTCTGATTGCTGAGGCTAGGACTTCTAGTACTATGTTGAATAGCAGTGGTGATAATGGACATCCCTGCCGTGTTCCTGACCTTAGTGGAAAAGCTTTCAGTTTTTCTCCATTGAGAATGATATTTGCGGTGGGTTTTTCATAGATGGCTTTGATAATATTGAGGTATGTGCCCTCTATCCCTACACTTTGAAGAGTTTTGATCAGGAAGGGATGCTGTACTTTGTCAAATGCTTTTTCAGCATCGATTGAGAGTATCACATGGTTCTTGTTCTTTCTTTTATTAATGTGTTCTATCACATTGATTGATTTGCGGATGTTGAACCAACCCTGCAGCCCTGGAATAAATCCCACTTGATCGTGGTGAATAATCCTTTTAATGTACTGTTGAATCCTATTGGCTAGTATTTTGGCGAGAATTTTTGCGTCTGTGTTCATCAAGGATATTGGTCTGTAGTTCTCTTTTTTGGTGGGATCCTTGTCTGGTTTTGGGATCAAGGTGATGCTGGCCTCATAAAATGAGTTTGGAAGTTTTCCTTCCATTTCTATTTTTTGGAACAGTTTCAGGAGAATAGGAATTAGTTCTTCTTTAAATGTTTGGTAGAATTCTCCTGGGAAGCCGTCTGGCCCTGGGCTTTTGTTTGTTTGGAGATTTTTGATGACTGTTTCAATCTCCTTACTGGTTATGGGCCTATTCAGGTTTTCTATTTCTTCCTGGTTCAGTTTTGGTAGTTTATATGTCTCTAGGAATGCATCCATTTCTTCCAGATTGTCCAATTTGTTGGCGTAGAGTTGCTCATAGTATGTTCTTATAATTGTCTGTATTTCTTTGGTGTTAGTTGTGATCTCTCCTCTTTCATTCATGATGTTATTTATTTAGGTCCTTTCTCTTTTCTTTTTGATGAGTCTGGCCAGGGGTTTATCAATCTTATTGATTCTTTCAAAGAACCAGCTCCTAGTTTCATTGATTTTTTCTATTGTTTTTTTGGTTTCTATTTCGTTGATTTCTGCTCTGATCTTTATGATTTCTCTTCTTCTGCTGGGTTTTGGGTTTCTTTCTTGTTCTTTCTCCAGCTCCTTTACATGTAGGGTTAGGTTGTGTACTTGAGACCTTTCTTGTTTCTTGAGAAAGGCTTGTACCGCTATATATTTTCCTCTCAGGACTGCCTTTGCTGTGTCCCACAGATTTTGAACCGTTGTGTTTTCATTATCATTTGTTTCCATGAATTTTTTCAATTCTTCTTTAATTTCCTGGTTGACCCATTCATTCTTTAGAAGGATGCTGTTTAGTCTCCATGTATTTGGGTTCTTTCCAGCTTTCCTCTTGTGATTGAGTTCTAGCTTCAGAGCATTGTGGTCTGAAAATATGCAGGGAATGATCCTAATCTTTTGATACCGGTTGAGACCTGATTTGTGACCCAGGATGTGATCTATTCTGGAGAAGGTTCCATGTGCACTAGAGAAGAATGTGTATTCTGTTGCTTTGGGATGAAATGTTCTGAATATATCTGTGATGTCCATCTGGTCCAGTGTGTCATTTAAGGCCTTTATTTCCTTGTTGATCTTTTGCTTGGATGATCTGTCCATTTCCGTGAGGGGAGTGTTAAAGTCCCCTACTATTATTGTATTATTATTGATGTGTTTCTTTGATTTTGTTATTAATTGGTTGATATAGTTGGCTGCTCCCACGTTAGGGGCATAGATATTTAAAATTGTTAGATCTTCTTGTTGGACAGACCCTTTGAGTAGGATATAGTGTCCTTCCTCATCTCTTATTATGGTCTTTGGCTTAAAATCTAATTGATCTGATATAAGGATTGCCACCCCAGCTTTCTTCTGATGCCCATTAGCATGGTAAATTATTTTCCACCCCCTCACTTTAAATCTGGAGGTGTCTTCACGTCTAAAATGAGTTTCTTGTAGGCAACATACTGATGGGTTTTGTTTTTTTATCCATTCTGATACCCTGTGTCTTTTGATTGGGGCATTTAGCCCATTAACATTCAGGGTAACTATTGAGAGATATGAATTTAGTGCCATTATTAGTCTGTAAGGTGACTGTTACTGTATATTGTCTCTGTACCTTTCTGATCTACTACTTTTAGGCTCTCTCTTTGCTTAGAGGACCCCTTTCAATATTTCCTGTAGAGCTGGTTTGGTGTTTGCAAATTCTTTCAGTTTTTGTTTGTCCTGGAAGCTTTTGACCTCTCCTTCTATTTTCAATGATAGCCTAGCTGGATAGAGTATTCTTGGCTGCATGTTTTTCTTGTTTAGTGCTCTGAATATATCATGCCAGCTCTTTCTGGCCTGCTAGGTCTCTGTGGATAAGTCTGCTGCCAATCTAATATTTTTACCATTGTATGTTACAGACTTCTTTTCCTGGGCTGCTTTCAGGATTTTCTCTTCGTGACTAAGACTTGTAAATCTCCTGGATTTTGATGCTTGTTCCCTTTGCCATATTAGGGAAATTCTCTCCAATGATTCTCTCCAATAGACCTTCTGCTCCCCTCTCTGTTTCTTCTTCTTCTGGAATCCCAATTATTCTAATGTTGTTTCGTCTTATGGTGTCACTTATCTCTCGAATTCTCCCCTCATGGTCCAGTAGCTGTTTGTCCCTCTTTTGTTCGGCTTCTTTATTCTCTGTCATTTGGTCTTCTATCTCACTAATTCTCTCTTCTGCCTCATTTATCCTAGCAGTGAGAGACTCCATTTTTGATTGCACCTCATTAATAGCTTTTTTGATTTCAACTTGGTTAGATTTTAGTTCTTTAATTTCTCCAGAAAGGGCTTTAATATCTCCAGAGAGGGTTTCTCTAATATCTTCCATGCCTTTTTCGAGCCTGGCTAGAATGTTCAGAATCGTCATTCTGAACTCTTGATCTGACATATTACCAATGTCTGTGTTGATTAGGTCCCTAGCCTTCGGTACTGTCTCTTGTCCTTTTGTTTGTGGTGATTTTTTCCGCCTTGTCATTTTGTCCAGATAAGAGGATATGAAGGAGCAAATAAAATACTAAAAGGGTGGCAAAGACCCTAGAAAAATGCGCTGTAACCAAATGAGAAGAGACCCCAAATTGTGGGGGGGAGAAAGGGGATAAAAAGAGGTTCAGAAAAAAAAAAAAGAAAAAAATTTAAAAAATAAAACAAATAAAGAAAAAATATAAAAAAGAAAGAAAAAATATATATATTTAGATAAACTAGTCAAAAAATGTTAAAAAAGAAAAGCGTAAAAGTTTTAAAAAATTTAGCAGAAGAAGAAAAAAGAAAAAAGAAAAAAAATTGAAAAAAGAAAAAAAAATTGAAGTAGCCGCAAGACTAAAGAATCATGGGGAGAAAGCCATGAGTTCCGTGCTTTGCTTTCTCCTCCTTTGGAATTGCGCTTCTGTCTTAGGAATTGAACCTACTTTCCTTGATAGATGAACTTCGTCCTGGCTGGATATTTTGTTGATCTTCTGGGGGAGGGGCCTGTTATAGTGACTGTCAAGTGTCTTTGCCCGAGGCGGGATTGCACCGCCCTTACCGGCGGCCGGACTAAGTAATCGGCTCAGGTTCGCTTTTGGGAGCTTCTGTTCCCTGAACGCTTTCCGTAGAGTTCCGGAGGACGGGAATGAAAATGGCAGCCTCCTAGTCTCCAGCCCAGAGGAGCCGAGAGCCTGGGGCCCCACTCCTCAGTGTGCCCCCAGAGGACAGCACCCAATCACTCCCGTATCCCCAGCCTCTAGCCGCACTCCGAGCTCACCCAGCCCGCGACCAGTTCAAGGTAACCCCGAGCTGAGAGTTCAGTCCTCGGTTCTGTCTCTGCAGCCAGCTTCTCCGTTCTAATACCTGCGAGCTCTGTGACACTCCAACACCCCGATCCTTCTGTGACCCTGCGGGGCCTGGGGCCACGCTGACCCCGCGTGGGCTTCACCCTGGTTTAGCCTCTGGAGCAATGTCCCTCAGTGGAACAGACTTTTAAAAGTCCTGATTTTGTGCTCCGTTGCTCCGCCGCTTGCCGGGAGCCGGCCCCTCCCCCCGCGGTCTATCTTCCCGTCGTTTTAGATTCACTTCTCCGCCAGTCCCACCTTTCAGAAAGTGGTTGATTTTCTGTTTCTAGAGTTGCTGTTCTTCTTCTCTTCGATCTCCCGTTGGATTTGTAGGTGTTTGCAATGTTTAGATAAGCTATCGAGCTGATCTCCTGCTACCTGATGTAGTCTCAGCCTGCTACTTCTCCGCCATCTTGACTCCTCCCTCCAGTGATTCCTTTTATGGATCTGGGCAAAGTAAATCGAAAACCTTCTGGAAAGGAATCACCATTCTAGATGCCATTAAGAGCAGTCATGATTCAGGGGATAAGGTCAAAATGTAAAAAAAAAAAAGTAGGAGTTTGGAACCGTTCATCCCTCATGGATGGCTTAGAGGAGTTCAAGACTTCACTGGAGGAAGTAACTGCAGATGTGGTGGAAATAGCAAGAGAACCAGAATTAGAAGTGAAGCCTGAGATGAGACTGAATTGTGGCAATCTCAGATAAAATCTGAATGGTTGAAGAGTTGCTATTTATGGATGAGCAAAGAAAGTGGTTTCTTGAGATAGAATCTACTCCTGGTAAAGGTGATGTGAAAATTATTGAAATGACCACAAAGAATTTAGAGTACTCTATAAGCTTAATTGATAAAGCAGTGGCAGGGCTTGAGAGGATTGATTTCAATTTTGAAGTTTCTACAATGGGTACAATTCTTTCAAATACCTTTACATGCTACAAGTCAGTAGAGAAAGGAAGTGCCAATCAATGCAGCAGACGTCATTGTTGTCTTATTTTGAGATACTGCCGCATCTACCAACCCTCAGCAACCACCACCCTGATTAGTCAGCAGCTGTCAATATGGCGGCAAGACACTCTGACTTGCTGAAAGCGGAAATGATGTTTAACATTTTTAAGCCGTAAATTATTTTTTAATTAATTGTGTATTTCTTTTTTTTTTTTTTAAAGATTTTATTTATTTGCCAGAGAGAGAGAGAGAGAGTGCACAAGCAGGGGGAGTGGCAGGCAGAGGGAAGAAGACTTGATCCCAGGACCCTAGAATCATGACCTGAGCCAAAGGCAGACATTTTAACGGACTGAGTCATCCAGGTGTCCCAAAATATGTGCATCTCTTTTTTTTTTTTTTTTAAGATTTTATTTATTTATTTGACAGACAGAGATCACAAGTAGGCAGAGGCAGGCAGAGAGAGAGAGGGGGGAAAGCAGGCTCCCTGCTGAGCAGAGAACCCCATGTGGGGCTCGATCCCAGGACCCTGGGATCATGACCTGAGCGAAGGCAGAGGCTTTAACCCACTGAGCCACCCAGGCGCCCCAATATGTGCATCTCTTAAAAGTAATACTGTTGAACACTTTAATAGACTACAGTGTAGTGTAAACATAACTTTTACATGCACTGGAAACAAAAACAAAAATATTCAGCTGACTGACTCTATTGAGATAGTTACTTTGTTGTGGTGGTCTGGCACCAAGCCTACAATATCTCCAGGGTAAAGGAGATACTAAGCCAGTTGGTCTACTTAAGTGTGTTGTATCACTATATCTTCACTTCCTCAGAGTGTTATTCAGTCAGCTTGTTTCAGAGAAACTAAGGCCCTGAAATCAAGGAAAAATTTGTAATGAGCAGAACTATGGAATACCAGCATCTTTGCAAATTAAACAGTGAAATTTGGAAACAATCTATATAGTCAACAAATACCCATCATTTGACTTATCTCCATTTAACTTTAGATTTCAAGTTACCAAAAAGATTTTGGGAACTATTTTTAAGTGACATACCATAAGGCATAATCATTGTTGAAAAGTCCATTTATGAACTTTTACTTACATTTAATTTACTTGATTTTACTAATTATATTTAGATTACTCATGAAAATTTCATGAGGTATTAAACAGGTAACCATTATCTTAAGTTATATTTCTTTGCTGACAAATTCTGTAACACATAATATGAGCTCATTTGACTTTGACTAAAGCTAGGTAGAATAAGAGGATTTTATTTAATGCTACTCTAAAGACATGTCTGTTTTAATTAAATCAACACATGTAAACTAGTTTTTACTTGATTGTACTAGATCACATGGACTTGAAAACCATTTGGGTTAAGTTTTATTTATTTCTGAGAGTATACTTTCTTTATAGAAACATTTGTCTGCCTTTAAGCCAAAATAAATAGAGCTCTTGACAAATTAATTTTGACACTACCTGGAAATAGGTAAATATGCATCTGTGGCATACATACGTATACATATGTAGGCATGCAGACAAATACAAACAGAGCTTACAGCTTTTGTTTTCAGATTTTAGCCATGAGCTAGTTAGAGTAATGCAAAACCATAATAGTCTGTAAGAATTAGATCCAAGTTGTGTTTCTGGCAGATGGAATAAGCAAGGTTACTTGCTCAGATGGCATATACTTTTCACTAATATTTTTTAGTGAATATTTTAAGATTTTTTTGTTCATCTAGTTTCCAAATAACCTTCCTCCAGCATTCTACCTCCTCCCTTCTTTTCTCTCTCTCTCTCTTTTTTCCCCATCTTCTGATAAGAATTAGCTCCCTGAGGTTTGCATTTAAAGTGTTGGCCCCCAGTTCCAGGAAAGGGCCCAGTGGAATATTTACATCACAAAAGCACAGAGGAAAAAATGTAAACTCTACCAGAAGGGTATTTTATGCCCTGCATCCAGATCTTTGGCAATATTTATAAGCCTTTTGAGATGAATTGGGAAAGTTTTAGAATTGGTAAAAATACGTGGGCTTTTCTGTGTTTATAAGACTTAACTTGTAAGACAAGTTGTACCAGTTGTTTTCATTTGTAGAACAATATTTTTAATTCTTCAAAGAATTGGATGGAACCTGAATGATACCAAACCCTGGTGACCACCCACCCCCAATCCAACTACATTATCTTTAGTTTATTTCACTGTAGCAGGAAGATCTTCAACTAAGAAATCAGAAGATTCCTGTGTTCTGGACTTAACGCTGTTGTCTTTGACATGCTTTTTTGGGTTTGTTTGTTGTTTTGTTTTGTTTTGTTTTTTGTCTTTGGGTACATAGTCTCATTTAGCTTTGGGGAGAAAGTCTAACAATGTTTCTTTTAGTTCTGAACAGTAGCTTTCAATCTGGCTAACTTCTGACCCTAAAACTACTTTAAATATAACCAAAAAAGTATCATATTGAAAAGATTTCAAATATCTTGCCAAGTTTTAGCCCAGACAAGCAATACCTACTCCTGTCAGTATTAAATAGCCCCAAAAGATACTACCCTCCCAAGATAATCAACCTGACAACTGAGCTGCCAGCATATGCAAGCCCTCCCACCTGCAGGCCCCAGGCCCTCAGAAAGCTAAGTCAAGTCTTAGGACACAAAGAGAAGATAAACAAGAAGGCAATAGTTGTCCTTGAGAGAGAAGATTGGCAACCAGTGGGTACCCCAAAACCAAATTCACAAGAGTCTGAATTTTGAAAGAAGGGACAAAGTGAAATTTTACCTTCCTTTCTTGACCAAGTACTCCAGAGATCTGGGAGAGCTGACAGTGACAGTTCTCACTGTTTGCTGGCTTCTGCCAGTTTCCCCAGGATCCCATTTGCAGCTCCTGAGTGAGTGGGGTTTAAATAGAGAATATAGCTCTGGTATTTACCAGAGATTGGCAATGTTCTCTACTGATTTTAATTTTAGTTTCTCCTTGGCTCTCTAAGGAAGTATCTGGTAGTAGTATCAAATAATCCCTTCGAATCCCATCAACCCTCAGTCCATACAGGGGCCCTCCTTTCTGGGTGGACATGGGAGTGTTTTGAGTTGGTATACAAGGATTTGACTTTGGTTTATATCCTTGTAGTCTTTTCGGGATGGAAAGACAATTCTGATAGAGGATTAATAGACTGAGTACTAAAGTAAAGGAGTTTGTTAAATGGGAAGAGTAGGAACCATGTCAGTCTTACAGACTTGTTTTAAGTGTCTCTTGGGTCTTTAATTTTTCATTAACCTTTTGCAATGAATCTTTCAATAAAGCTATTTTGAAGTCGTGAAGCCTTTTGTGGGCTTCTATAGGCCAATTTAAGTAAGTACTCCATTCTCTCTGATTTGGGAAACCTTGCTTTTAAGTGTACTTAAATGAACAATCTTGTCTAATTGGAATATTCTCCATAATGGCCATTGTAATTTTAGATTGTCTTAGTAACATTTTGCTATTTTTGTTGATGTCTACAGCTTCTGGGGACTGCAGTTTTTAAATACAAAATAATGAAAAATAATAATAAAAATTTAAAAACAAACAAAAAATAAATATAAAAAAAGCAGGTGTATTGAGAGGTCCACACTCAATTCTTTGAAACTTCTAGGATTCCATTTCTTTAGCTAAGTCTTGTGTCTCTTGGAGCCAAATTAATACTTAAGAGTAATGTGCCACTGAATTGGGGATTTTGTGGCATTTTATAGAGTACCTTGTTGCATGGAAATTTTCTTAAGGTTGGTGGTGACCTCGTGTCCATCTTACCCGTATTATGACTAACTTATCCTAGCATGATCAATCTTAGAGTTAGGCAGTAAGCCCTCAAACCGCTTTTAAGTACAGGATTGGTGCTCAACAATTTTGTGACTTTAGTCTCTGAAATTACCGTTAGCAAGAAATGATTCCCTTTCGGAAATTTCTTTATAGAGTTGGAAGCCCTAATGTTGTCCCCCAGCAGTTTAGGCTTTGGACTGGCCTTGAGGCTTTGAGTTGCCTAACAGCTTCCTCTCATTGTAGACTCTATTCTAATATAACTACCCTAGAGCCTTTCCAGGACCAAGAACCTTTCTGGGAACCTTTTTTTTTTTTTTAAATAAACTTTCCTTGGGTCAGCTGCATGCCCTTAAGAAGAACTCAAACCTAGGAGTCACTAACCCATGGCCCTCTGTAAAAATGAGAGACACAGTGAACTCCTGGGGCTTGGGAGCACTTTTGCACATTTCATCCTGCAGACTCATGTGAGTTTCAGATCCCATTCCTCATGACCAAAAAATGTTAAAGAGTGTTTAAAGAAGATAATTTACATAAGATAGAAAAACGTCATTTAATACTTCATGAAGTGATGGTCTGCTTATAGAGACCTGAAAAATTGGGTGGGAGAGAAGAAGCCTTTATAAGATAAAGAATAAAGAACAGAGAAAAATAATATTCTTGATTGGCTTGGGGTACATCTTAACCTTGTTTGAGGTAAGCCCAGAGTTGTCTTGCTGTTTGCGATTGGCTGACTGGATATACTGTGTTTCTGGGCATGAAAGCACTTAGAGGGACATGAGAGTTGTCTGAGTTTCTGTTTGCTGATGTGGCACCCTGGCATGTGTGGCATCTTCTTGGGTCTGAAGGGTTATTTCAACAAGGTGATTCTCATTATTCTGCCCATCCCTTCATCAGCATCCTCTTTGCTGAGGAGCATGTTCTTCTTTTCCTCATCAGGAAAAGTATCTGTCTTTTTTGTTAAGAGTCTAAGAGGTATTAGAAAAGGGTCAAAAGTACATACAAAATAATGGGCCATTTTAAATTCTCACAACTCACTGTGTTTCTGTCTCAGGGGAAACGAAGGTATTATATTTTTCCATATTCATTTTTATCTTTTTTGATAGTAAACTCTAACAGATTATATTTTATGGAAGTTGGAAAGGAACTCTGGCTCAGAGTAATGGTTTTTCTTCCTGCTGTGTCACTCAGAAATTCCCAGTGGCTCTTAAGTTCAATGAATTGAATTGATTATAATCCCTGGATGAGGAAACACTATAATTTTTGTTCCATGCATGGCTTTTTAAAATTAAATTAAATGTGATTATTAATTTATTGACCATCTATGAAAACACTACCAATCAGAACATTGCTAATAATTTTCATGTACTTATGTGCTCCCCTACTGCTTAGTCCCTTTTCCTTTGCCCATGTAAAATAAACGGTGTCATTAATTTTTCGTTGCTTTTAAAAGTTTTATAGAAAATGTACATTTAGCAATATTTTATTTAGTTTCTGTTGATTTTGAATTTTTAAAAAAATTACCATAATTTATTTGCATTAGGTATTTATTTCTGCTTATCAAGTACTTTTAAAATTAGCAGATTAAAACAAAATTTATTATCTCCTGATTTCTCATGGAAATCCAAGGTCCGGAATTTGAAACCAGCTCAGTTGGAAAGCTGGGCTCGAGGTCTCTCATAAGTTTAGAGTTAGATTTCAGCTGGGTTGTAATCATCTGAAGACATGGCTGAGCTTGGATGATCCACTTCCAAAGTGGCTTAGTCACATGTTTGATAAGTTGGTGATGGCTAATTGATTCCTCTCCATGTAAGCCTCAAAATAGGAGGTATGAGTACTCTGACATTATGGCTGCTGATTTCTCCTAGAGCAAACTGTCTAAGAGACCAAAGCAAAAGTTGTAATGTCTTTAATGTCCTCACCATGAAGTCGTGTGTCGTCCCTTTGGCTATAGTCTAGTGGTTACAGAGATGACTGATACAGTATGTCTGGGGAGTACCCAAAGTCACGGATCCCAGGAAGCAAGGATCATGGGGCCATCCTAGAAATGGAATATTATAATTCTCTTGAATATTGTCATTTATAGGGAAAAAAACTACACTCATCCTGTGTGTTTCCTTTACTTTCACACTACTTTACTGTATCTGCAGTATTGTGTATGTTCTCCACACTAAAGCAGTTTGGCAATACCAGTTGGGTGTCTTATAATTTAACTCAATTCTGACACTGTCTGCTTGGACTTGGTTAAGGGCTTAGTTGCATGAGATTTCCCCCACCCAACCCTCTGCTTCAGATGCCAACTGCAAGTCCAGGCTGTTACCTGCACTTCCGACCAATTGGCTATAAATCAAAAATTCTTATTCTATCGCCTCAAATTCGGTTAATTTACTAGAATAGCTTATAGAACTCAGGAAAAAAATATTAGGTTAACAGATTATTATAAAAGAGGGGTGCCTGGGTGACACAGTTGGTTAAATGTTTTGGTTTCAGCTCAAGTCATGATCTCAGGGTCGTGAGCTCAAGCCCTGCTTTGGGCTCCACATTCAGCAGAGAGTCTGCTTGAGATCCCCTCTCCCCTTCTTCCTCTGAGTCACATGCTTCCTCTCCCAGTCACATGCTCTCTTGCTCTCTCTAAAATAAATGAATACATCTTTTAAAAAAAGATATAATTTGTGAACAGTCAGATGGAAGAGATGCTTAGAGCAGAGCATGTTGGAAGGGGTGTAGAGCATCCATACCCTTCTGAGCCTGCAACTCTCTTAGCACTTCTGTGTGTTCACCAACCTAAAAACTCTCAGAATCCCATACTTTTGGGTGTTTATGGAGGCTTCATCAGGTAGGCATGATTAATCATTAACTCAGTCTCCCACAGTTCTGCCACTTTACCTAGAGGGGGATGGAGTTGAAAGTTCCAAGCTTTTAAACATGTCTTGGTCTTTATGGTGACCAGCTTCCAATCTGAAGTTTTCCAGGAGCCTAAGAAGAGCTGCCTTATTAGAGTAGGAGATAGTCCTGTCATTCAGGAAATTCTAAGAGATTTAGGACCTCCTAGTCAAGAACCAGAGTCAAAGACCAAATAGTAGAACAGAATGCTGTTGGTGGACTTATCACTTAAGAAATTACATGTCTTAGGAGCTCTGTGCCGGGGACTGGGGGCAGAGACCAGTAAATATATTTTTTATTATTTCACATGGCACTTAAGTTCTATTGGTTTTGTTGTTGTTGACAGTCTTGGTATGGACAGTCTTATAAATGTTTCCTTGTGTATGCATATAAAGATTCCTCTTAGATATATGTCTAGGAATGTCATAGCTGGATCATGAAGTGTGTGACTCTTTAATTTTATTAGATAATGCTAATCTGTTTTCAAAAACAGTTATACAACTTTATGCTCCCAACATTCTGTAGAATATTGTTAATCCATATCCTTTTAAATGCTTGGTATTATTGGTGTTTTTTTCTTTATTCTTATCTAATTTGTGTAAATGATATCTCAGAGTGATCTTGATCTGAACTTTTCTGATTTATTGATGAGTTGAAACAGCTCTTTGAATGTGTATTGTCATGTGTTTCCTCTGTTTTGAAATTTAGGTTAATGTCCTCTACCCATATATATATATTTTTTTAATAAGAATTTTTAAAAAATATTTTATTTATTTATTTGACAGACAGAGATCACAAGTAGGCAGAGAGGCAGGCAGAGAGAGAGGAGAAAGCAGGCTCCCTGCCGAGCAGAGAGCCCGATGCGGGGCTCGATCCCAGGACCCTGGGATCATGACCCAAGCTGAAGGCAGAGGCTTTAACCCACTGAGCCACCCAGACGCCCTACTCTACCCATATTTTGAATTATATTATTGATTTCCTAGTGATTTATGGGTGTGTTTTGTATGTTCTACATGTTTTTAGTGTTATGTTATTTACATACATTAACAACTTTAATAACTTCTAGTTTGTACTCTGGCTTTCAGTTTCTTTAAGATGTCTTTTGATGAACAGAAATTAATGTAGTAAATCCCAAGCTTTTGAGGGCTACAATCTCTTTGAACATCTGATGAGGACTATGGCCTGTCCTTCCAGAAAAAAAAAACTCATTCACAAATGTCTATGTACAATTTTAAGGAGTTCCTGGACCCAATCAAATTCATTCAGGCCCTTGAATGGCCATCTTCCCTTGAGAAATCTTGCTTGGAAATTCTAGATAACTTCTCAACTTTAATTATGTTCTCCCGAAGTCCATAAGAAAGAGCCCATCTGATATGATTTATAAGTAATGTTCTTCTTTTTTAAAATTTTTATTTTGAAATAATTTCAAACAAAAGAGAAGTTATAAGATGAAGAAAAAGAACTTCTGTATATAATTTATTCATATTCAATCAACATTTTTGCCACATTGGTTTATTTTCTCTCTCTTTATCAAACACACATACACTTTTTTTTCCCTGAGCCATTTGAGAATAATTTTCAGATATCATGCCTTCCAAATAGTGTAGTAGTTCTATGGCTTCCAAACAGTTTAGTTCTGTGATTATGAATATGCAAGGTTCTTAGGTACCACTTTGCAATTATGAAAAGGCTAATGAAGCGTTTCAGAATATATGATTAAAGATACATAAAGACTAAATGCAGTACATAATCTTTGATTGGATCTTCAACTAGAAGAAAAATATTAAAAATATTAATGAAAGAATTTTATTCTTAAATTAAGCTGTGGTAATTCGTCAAATTGTTTGCATTAGTCACTTAAAAGCACTTTTTCTCCCTGAACTGTGTAGAAAATGACACATTCTTTGTTATCCCAGTGTCTCTTGTAAAAATTAAATATAGATCATTGATATTATCAGCTTATCATATCTATAACATTGCTGTATATTATGGCTTCTGAAATAATTTAGGTCATATTTCTTACGCTATTTTATCTCATGTTTTAAGTGATGAAAGTTTTAGTGAAATGATCTAGATTCTCTTAGGGTGGATTAATTGTAGATAAACTTCCATTTATTTCAAATGCTGTACCCTTAAGAATTTGCTATATTTAAGTCATAGTGATATGTTCACTGCAGAGTTTCACCACCCTTGGGACCCATAGCTCCCACCTCACAGAGCTAATATATGCTGGACTGCATCTGGCTATCTCCCAAAACACTTGGGTATCATTTAGTAAGGTGAAAATTGTATTTCATTCTACTATCTTTTCTCCAGAGTACATATCAGATGACTGTTATCAGCTCCTCTGAGGTTAATCTAGTAGTTACTCTACAACTTGATAATTTATTTCAGTGTTTTAGCAAAAGGAAGAGTATAGCAATTTTACTTTCTAGATATTTTCTTCTAAAAGTAAAGTAAGAAGCATAAAATAGGCTTTAATCTATCATATTAAAAATTCTGTAAAATAATAATTCCAAATTCACTTTTTCCTCCAGTCCCACCATCTATCAACTTTTAAATGCTTCTATTTTTTTTCCTGTGTTCATCTTTTAATGATATTATTTTCCAGGATGTATTTATTTACCTGGGAAAAGCCCATATACAAGAGAATCCATCTTCTTCTTTCTCTAACTGCCGTGTCCCATCTATCTTTTTCACATAGTGATATTTGCCCTTATTTTCTTCTACATCACAATGAAGATAATCTGTGCTCACTTGTATTCTTCATTTTCTTTTTATTCTTCAATTTTTACATCTGCTAATTTTTACTTCCATTAATACTCAGTAACCCCTTCTGATTGTCTATTTGACAGTCTGTCTTCTGTCTTCTATCTCTTTAAAAAATGACTTAAAGTCTTGCTCACCTGAAGCTTTGTATATATTTTAACCCATTCCACACATATTTCTATACTTAATGCATCTCTAGATGCTCATGTTTTCTGTGTACTTCATTATATGGTTAAGTTGTTTGGTAACACTTTAGATTGATTATAATCAGAAAGAAGGCAGAGTCAGGATCTGTTGTACCCTTTACCTCATGATTTTTATTCTTCACTCTGCTACACACACACACACACACACACACACACACACACACACATCAAACCTGGTACCTAGTATGCTGTCATATACAGAGGGGGACATGGGAAAATAACTGGATAAGTGAATAATTCTGCATAACAAGTAGCAGGATTTTTTCTATTAATAAAAATGTGGAAAGCCATAAATCTCCCAGTTGCTTGACATTATTACATAGCAGCAGAAGGTGAAATACTGATTTTTTTTTCCTTTTTTCTGCATTCTATAGTCTCAACTCTTGTTACTCCAAGTGTGATCTGGGAACAGTTCAAGGGACTACCAGGGAGCTTGTTAGAAAAAGTTTAAATCTCAGATAACACCCTAAGTCAACCCAGTCAGAATCTGCATTTTAACGAGATCCTCAGATTATTCATATACAGTCTGTTGGGAGAAGCACTGTACCCTACTGAAGTTGTAACAAGGTGAGGTTCATTACTGTTCTTGCACATCTGTGTAAAGCATTTGTCTTCACAGTTTAGTACATTATAATTGTGAATGTTTATATATATTTAAATATTCCTTATAAGCATATTTTTTCTTCATGTGGTGTTTGAGTCAAAGCCACTACAGTGATAATTTTCTTAGGGTGTTAGAGTAAAACGTTCAAAAGCCCTTAGTATAACCAGTATCTACATGTAAGGTAATTAAATGAGTACTTACTAGATAATCAGTTGATTAAAGAACTAATTAGTGAACAAAACAGTGAAGATAATATAAGATAAGGAATTCTTTTGAAAGGATAGTAATATTGTTCCTGTTGGCTTACATATATTGCCTTTGTGCTAACGGGGATTGTTGGTTCAATTTCTGACATTTCAAGCTGGTGATTCTTTAATACTTTGTGCAAAGTCATAGAGTGATCCAAAACACATGGAGCTGCTGAGGATTCCTAAGACAAAGGGAATAATTATCTATTATTCATTTTAATGAAAATACCTTTTTTTTTTTTAAGATTTTATTTATTTATTTGACAGAGAGAGAGATCACAAGTAGGCAGAGAGGCAGGCAGAGAGAGAGGAGGAAGCAGTCTCCCTGCAGAGCAGAGAGCCTGATGCGGGGCTCGATCCCAGGACCCTGAGATCATGACCTGAGCCGAAGGCTGCGGCTTAATCCACTGAGCCACCCAGGCGCCCCTGAAAATACCTTTTTAAAGTTATATTCAAAGTCCATGTGGATTGATTCAGTTAATCACTTACTGAGTTTCTCCCATGTGCTAGACAATTTTGTGGGGGTGTTCGTAAAGACAGTAAAATGTGGTTTCTATTTCACCGGATTTATCTTCTAGTAGGACAGGGAGGCATGGACACTCTTAACTATAACTGAAGAAAGTGTAAGCTAACTTTTAGATGGCAGTAGGATGTTGTGGGGTATCTTATGAGTCTCCATAGGGGAGGAAGAAACCAATGAGATGTATGTGTATATATATGGACATAAGGATAATTATTTTAAGAAATTGGCTCATGTATTGGCTCACGTAATTACGGAGGCTGGTAAATCCTAAATCTGTAGGTTCACCTGGCAGGTTGGAAACCCAGAGAAGAGCCAGTGCTGGCGTTCAAGTTTGGTCGCTGTCAGGCTGTAGCATTCACTCTTGCTTGGGAGAGGGCAATCATTTGTTTTATTAAGGCCTTCGACTAATTGGATAAGGCCCACAGTATAGAAGGCAACCTGCTTACACATTGTTCACTGATTTAATGTTAATCTTATCCAAAAATACCCTCACAGAAACATCCAGAATAATGTTTGAATGCACATCAAACATCATGGATCAGCCAAATTGACACATAATATTAACTATCACATGGAGGTAGAGGTTAAGACGTTCTGTCTTTGGACAGGATTCTCTCTCAAGATACTACCTGATTAATAAAACCAGAGTAAAGGAAGTATTTGTAGAATGATAGGTTGTGAGCTGACCAGAGGAAGTTTGGAAAGAAATGCTTCAGGAAATAAACCTAGGGCCATCTTAACAGCCCAATTTCAGGGATCTGTGAAAGTCGTGCTAAAGGAAAATTTTATGCCAGGATTCTATATCCTGATTGAAAATAATAAGTGATTGTCAATCATTTCTTCCATTTAATTTATATAAAATATACTGAAATGAAAACTAAACAAAAACAATTACAAGAAAAAACCACTATTTCAGTTGAGTAAAAGTGCTGAGCTGGCTTTTTATTTTACCTATGAAATGTAAATATTTCTGGAGACTGGTTGGTAGAAATATTCTTATCACTTCTGTGAAGATCATAGAATCACTAGGGCCATGCGTGGCTACATTTAGGCAGTCATCAAAGAGAACATGAGATCAGCCTTCTGTTGCCTATTTCAATGAATACTGTCGGTTATTTAAAATTAATGTTAAATCCTACCTTTCTCCAAACGTAACCCCTACATCCCCTTCTTGGCTTTTTCTGATACTTAAAGAAATTGAGGCATTTGTGTGGAGTGTTTTCCTTTCTTGTTTAAGGGGATCTGCTGATCTAGACTTAGAGACCCTCATGTGCCCTATCAGTCTTACAGGTTTGTATGGTGTATGTTGCTTTTCTCCCTTTGCTGGGGGGCTGAAAGGATGGTTTGTAGTGTTGGCAATATAAAAGAATATTAGAAGTAATTTGATTTTAGTCATTTTGTCTTTTCTAAAAGTGCTTGTTTGTAGTGGAAGGGTATGGCCCTTTGTGAAAATAATGTGTAATCTGTCCCCCCAATAAAAGGAAGTATGCAGCCAGGGAGCTTGAAATGTTGATTATATGGCCTAGCTTCTCCCATCTGGATGTATTATGGTGTCATTAATCTTGGTAGAAAACCCAAGAGCAGGAATAAAGGGATTTATTGTTTTCCTTCATTTGTTTTGTGTTCATACTGGGTATAGAGGGTAAATATGAATCAGTGTTAAATTGAAAACTTGCAAGAAAAAATGTGTAAGAAGTTAGGGTCCTAAAAATTTAGGCTATTGCAAAGTCCATCATGTTTGAAATATTAGGACTCATATGTGTTACTACTATTATTTTTAGTGAGAATAGAAGAGAACTCAAATATTTATGTTCCTTAAAACTTTCAAACATTGTATAGTACATCATATGAAATCAAACTCTGATATATATGAGATGTTAAAATATTCCCGTTATGTTAGTAATATGTTAATTCAAGCTGAAACCACTTGCATGAAAATTTCCCTAGAAAAAAAAGTTAATAAAAGGAGGGCACTTGTTATGGTGAGCACTGGGTGTTAATATGTAAGTGATGAATCTAAATTCTACTCCTGAAACCAATATTATACTCTATGTTAATGAACTAGAATATTAAAAAAAAAAGTTGTTACAAAAAATTAGTGTCCTGATACAAATAATTCACTGTGAATATATCTTCCGTTTGAAATAGAGTCTGTATCTATCTAAGTAATGGAATATGAAGCTTGTGTTTTTCTTGAGATTATCACTGCAAAAGGATGTCACTGCTTCATATTTAGACAACTTGATGAATGAAAATTCAATTATTTAATAAACATTATTAATTATATTTTACAATGCATCATTTTAATCATGTATGCCAATAATCAATTTTCTATTATGGTCTATAGAAGTAAATAAAAATTAGATTTAACTCAGATATTTAGATTGAGTTAACACATTCAATATGATATGAAAAATTAAAACATTGAGGTGACAATTCTAGAAAAGCAAAAGTCAGATTTTTACCATAGTTAATTAGATGTGCAGGTGAGAGTTGTGTTTTCCATCAGATAAAGTTGATTCCATGTACATAAACTTGTCTAGCTTAATTTTCAGATTATTTAACGTTGTGATATTGTACCCATTATTCTAAGTTTTAGAAGAAAGATCTCAATTCTGCCCATCCATATATGTATATTTAATATATAATTACTAATTATGTATTACATATTTATACTATATATAAATTTTATATTATATATTTATATTATATATAATTTATTTATATTATAAATATATATTTGTATTTGTATTATATATAAATTATACATTTATATTTAATGTTATATAAAATATATGTGATACATTGCATAGTTAATAATGTAGAATTATAAATATTTATAATACATTTGATATTTACTATATGTTATATGGTATATATTGCTAAATATTTATTAAATTATATATATTACATTGGTGATGCTATCAGTAGATAGTTAAATTTACATCTTTTTTCTTTTTTCTCTTTTTGTTGAGAAAAATTTCAGTTAACGTTTTTAAAAGCATTTTTTATTGTAAATTTGCTACAGTTTTGATACTATATTAGAAAATGCAGAAACTGTGTAAAGAGGGAAATTTAAAATACCCTGTAATCCTATGAAGGACCTATGACAATTATTACTAGTTAGTCCGTTTCTTTTCAGTCTCTGTGTATGAAAGTACACATAAATGTTATAGAGTTTTGTATCTACAGTATTTTTGCTTATATTGTTCTGTCCTGATTACTTCCCACTTCAATGCTCCGTCTATTTTATAAATTCTCAAACTGTGTAGATACTCTGTGGAATTAGTTTTACATTATAGTGTTTCTAGTCCCAGCATGACTATGAAATCTTTGTAGGTGTGTGCCATACCTTGTCTTTGTTTTTGTGACTCCCACGGCACAGAGATGGACAAAGAGAATGTTAGGAATTGAGAATTTATTCTTTGAAAGGTACTACATCTGACACTTTGTAGATAGTATCTCACTTAATTTATGATGGTTCTGTAAAGCAGGTAGAATTTTTTTATTTTACAGATGAGGAAATTAAACATAAGACCTGCTTTGTTAAGAAACAGCCCCAGGGAGGATCATACCTTCTTCAAGTCACAGACATAAGGCCTGGTCTCCCTGACTTCAAAGTGTGTGCTCCTTTTTCATTCATACTACAATTAATTTGTGACCCAGCTTAATTTAAGAGTAATTATTAAATTAACATAAATAAGCAGATTACATCTAGGCTGTCATATGTATAAGATATGTTATGTCTAAATGACTCACTAAATATATGTTTTGGGGATGTCCTAAGGTCATTTAAATTTAATACAATTTTGTTGAATACCTCCCCCTTTTCCCATTCATTAACTATCTTCTTATCTCATAAGAGAATACGTTCGCAAGGGAGGAAGTTGCTCCTTCTTTGCACGTTTACCATCTGTTTGTGATTTAAACATAACTGCCTCTTCTCCTCTTGCACGGAGTTCTTTTCCTTGGGTACTTACATCTATTCCCCTTGTTAAAACCCTTATGATTTCTATTCTCCAACAGAATACATCTCAAAGTCCTTATCATGCCATATCGTACTTTCCATGACTGGAGACCACTTTTCAGCTGTATCTTGACCTCTCCCCAACACTCAGCGTTTTTTTGTTTGTTTCTTTTTGTTTTCTGTTTTGTCTGTAATAGTCAAGTTACTGAATGCATTTGTGTGTTCCTGTAAAAGCTGTTTTTCTTCTTGGAAAACTCATCTATCAGTCTGACAAATTCTATTTATCTGCAGTATTTCATTTAATTATCAACTCATTTGTTTTAAAAAAATTCCTGGGTATATCACTCACATGCCCATTTCTTTCTGCCTTTAAAAGGTACCTTTTGTATTTTATTGATACTGTTAGTTTATGAGTCTGTCTCAACAACAGAACAACGAACTTTTTGGTGGTTGATACCATAATTCATTGAATTCATTCATTCTAGCACCAAATCCTGGCAGAGAATACAGATTCAGTGGAAATTTCCTGAATGAGTAAATAAACAATGACATCTGGGCTCACAGTGGACATCTGTACTCATTGTAAATAAATCATGAGAGCATTAAAATACCATACATGTATTGAAAAGAACTTTATGATACTTAACTTTTATTATGTATACATGAGTTTAATCTTTTATTCTCCCTCCCCAGTACACACAACTATACTAACTATTGGGGAAAAGAATAGAAAATAGGTAAATTTAAAAAACAGTTATTTAACGTAAAAAAGTACTTATTGAACACCAGTTATGAGTTCTGCATTAGATAAACTGAAGATAAAAGTTTGCGTACTATAATTTTTCAAAAGGTTCTCACTTGCTGCTACAAATTTGTGAGAACTCTTCAAATTTAGGATTGCATGTTTTAAGCATGCTTCAAAACATTTGTGTTATATGGATAATCATAATTCTCAGTTTTTTTAATAAATAAACTGTGAGGCACAGGGATCATAAATGCTTTTAAAGCTTATTAATATAGTGTTGGAATTTGGATTCAAACCTAGTTAAATCTGGCCCCAGAATCTGTGTTCTTAACCACTATGTTGGCAGTATTTGATGTTTTTAAGGAGTTCATAGTTCGGAAGAAATGGTATATTTAGAGATGAGTAGTATAAACAATGATGTAATATAAGCAGAGTACTAGAAAAGAAAGCAAAGGAGTGACTGGCCATGGAATATATTAAAAATAATTTCACAAAGCCAATGATATTTATTTATGATTTTTTTTAATTTTTATTTATTTGACAGATAGAGATCACAAGTAGGCAGAGAGGCAGGCAGAGAGAGAGGGGGAAGCAGGCTCCTCGCTGAGCAGAGAGCCCAATGCGGGGCGCCCAGGACCCTGAGATCATGACCTAAGCCAAAGGCAGAGGCTTTAACCCACTGAGCCATCCAGGCACCCCAATGATATTTATTTAGATTACAGATCAGCAAACTGCAGCCCACTGACCAAACGTGGCCTACAATCTGTTTTTGTACAGCCTACTATCTCAAAATGTTGTCCCCCCCCCACATTTTTCAAATGATTATTAGAAGAAAAGAAATTATTTTGACATATAGAATTGTATGAAATTTAAACTTTGTAGTCCATAAATATAGTTTTATTGGAACACAGCCACACTAATTAACATGTGTTTTTAAAAGCTCCCTCCATGGTACAACAGAGTTTAATAGTTAGTTGTTGGAGGGCACGTGGCCTATAATGCCTAAAATATTTCCTCTCTGGTGCTTTACAGAAAAGTTGTGTTAATCCTGCTCTACACAGTTTTTTCACCAAGGGAAGTTTGTGAGGAAGAGCATGAGTGAACACAAGGCCATGAAGATGTGAAGGAACATGGTGTGTTTAGGAAATCACAGATAGTTGAGTAGGGCTAATGTCTATCTGCCAATTGAGTTGCAGTTCATGGAAAGAAATTTGATTTTTTTTTTTTCAGCAGGAAGTGGGAACTATTGAACTGTTTTAATGGGCCATCCCTTCGTTTTCTAAGCACTGATGAATAAATGTTGATTTTGCTTTCAAACTTAACAACCCATGCCAGTTTCCTACCTTTAAAAAAAAAAAAAAGAGTTCTTTTCTTCTCATCTTCCTGTCCAATAAGCCATGCTGCTTCTTACCATTATTCACACAGTTGCCTACATGAGGAAATATTTATCTGCAGCCCATTTTTTATAGGATTAGACTCTTGTGAATTCCTTAGATGAGATACACCATATAAAGAAACATTCATTATTATTTTCATTCACATCATTGTCATTATTATTATGATCTTCATTGGTCTTTCTCCATCTGCTTCCCCTTGCTCCCTAAGGTTTTTCTGCTATACTTCATTTCTTGTTAGTAATTTGTTTTATTTGGTAGGTTTATCTTCATTATTTTCTTACTGCCTTCTTTCCACCTACCAGGTGACTGGTGTGTGCTTACACATGCATGTATATGTAACAGAGAAGGTCCAACTGTGTTAAAAAAAAATTTAACTGGTGTCTACAACTGTGCATGAAATAATGGTCGGGACTTAAGATCCGTCATGCTGCCGGTTAAGTTTCTAGATATTCATCTGATTTATGAGGAATATTTTGGCTTTGTTTTTGTCCATTATGTGAACACTGTCAGTGATTGACTCCCTGGCACCATGACAGTGGCCAGGATGTGACAAGCAGAGACTCATTTCAAATGAGAGTTCTGTAAATTATCAGCACAGTTCTGTTCCCTTCTTCCCCCATCAGGTGTTCTGTAATGACATACTACAGAAACAGTAGGTCATATGCAGGAATTTCTTTTCTCTTTTTAAAGATTTTATTTATTTGAGAGAGAGTGAGTGAGCAAGTGAGTACAAGTGAGGTGGAGGGGCAGGGGAAGAGAGAGAAGCAGGGAGCCCAATGTGGGACTCCACCCCAGAACCCCGGGATCATGACCTGAACTGAAGAAGGCAGATGCTTAACTGACTGAGCCACCCAGATGTCCCAGGAATTTCTTGATATTAGGAGGATGAGTGTATGGAAGGAAATGGTGACTACCAGCAGCTTGGTTCTGGACCCTGAGGGGGAAAGAATACTGGGTGATATGGGGGCACAGCCAAGAAACTACGTAATTGTCACTGCAGGTTGTGATTACCGTTCTTGTACAGAATTTCCTTAAATAATCAAAATAAAATTTTAGTTTGGAGAAATCTTTTTAAACAGATAAGATACTGTTTTTCTTTCTGTTCCCCACAATCCTCAAATCATTCCTTGGTGTTACGGTAAGCAATGAAAAGTAACAACTATTTCAGTTCATTATCACTGTAAGTCGCTACATGGAAGCTCAGTCAGTAGAAAAAGTTACTGCATTTCATAAGGTCTCTAAATAAATTATTTTGACTGACTCAGACATTGGAAGAGCACAGCCTCTTGTTTTATTCAGTGTTTTCCTTTACAGAACATTAGATCACATGTCAAAAGGTTTCATAAAATTAGAAATGTCACACACATGGCATAAATCCTTATAATACATAGGCACACATAGTTAAAAATCGTATGTATGCTCTTTCTCTACCTGTTCTCTTTTGTTTTATAGGTTGTAGTGCTTCATAAAGTACACTGTCTACTGGACTCAAATCTTATTGTCTAGAGTCATATGAAAAAATAAAAGCAAACAAAACAAAAATCTACTCTGCACGTAGTGTGTAGAATCGGGAGTCCATTATTTGGACTTAGTTACTGTTATGCTGTTTAGCTCTTTTCTCTTTGTTTATTCATTTATCAAAAGCAATCAAGGGTCCTTGTCATATATAGCACTGTTCTGCTAGTGACAACAAACCTAAATATGAATTGGGTACAGTCTCTGCTCTTGAAGAGTTTTTAGTGCTTCTCATGGTGCTTTGCACGGAATTTAGAAAGACTCCAGAGGTGTCTCAGAACCAGCCTGTGGCTGTAAGTTATGCAGAGAATACTTGTTGACATCCCTTTTCCTCTACAGTGACTGTAGTAGCTCCACCATCTCATGGACAGAGTAAGTTAAAGTCTAGCCCAGATTTAAGGGCAAGAGAGAGGCTTCAGCATATTGACAGCAGGAGCTTCCAAGTGTTATGAAAGAAGATTGAGACGTATTTAGAAATAAAATACCATATGATAAAATTTATATAATTCTGAACTTTTCTATTATTAAACATGTGGGAGTTTCAAATTCAGCCTCTGTAAATACACATTCTCCAAATTTTCTGTTGTGCTTCTCTCTGAAATTGCTTTTTATATTAAGTCAATTTAAGCTTTAGAGATAAAGAAATTTCTTTATTAAAAATGGATTAACTAGTATTATTTTCCTAATTAAACAACTTCTATTGAGTTGGTATAAGCCAGGAATTTTGTTATAGGTTGGGCTAATATTTTGAAGATACAGTCCCAACCGTAAATTTATCATTCAGAAAAAGATCCAGTACCTGAAAAAATAAATGTATTCTTTTGAATTATAACATTTCTCTGGAATTACATATAATCCCTTTAAACTATGCCATGAGTAAGTCATATAATAATTTTTATTTTTCCATATTCCATATGTATTCATATTTAAAAATATGAATACACAAGAATTGGTCAGTAAATCATTGGCAGATATGATAGTGATGATGAAGTAACTGACATCCTCTCCTCTAAGATTAAGTGGCTCCTTTAAATGTGTCTTTTGTTTTTCACTTTGTTTTTACTTTTTTGTAGACAAAATTAGGGACAGAATTTTGACCATTTCTGAGCAAAGGAATTCTGGTGACTAATCTTTAGCAGGGCTTTCTCCTCATACTTTCTCTTGTCATTTCTATTAGCTATTGTTATGCCATAAAATCACTTGTTTACTGAGGCTTTTAGATAATTGTAATTTTATGTCTCCAGCTTAATAGTTTTATGTGTAACTGGTACTTTATTGTTGCACAACATTCTTCCCTGTAGGATATATCGGGGGGGGGGGGGGATATATTCATCCTGTTTACTTACCTGCTTTCCCATTCTGTGGGAATCATTGCCAGAAGATGGTGTATACTTGTCTATGAGTGGATAAAAGGAGGAACTTACTTAGTTTCATAGCAGTAAAATTAAATTATATTTCAGGCCTCCAGTTATGAGTTTGCATAGGCCTTGTTTCTATAGTCTATGAGAAAATCTTCCATATAGATATGATATATAACAGAGGTTTATTCTTTCAAAACATTTTAAAATGTAATCACTTTGATGCAAAAAAATATTCTATTTATTTTATATTCTTATCATAATAGTTTTACAAATATTTTAATCTCCTTTTTTATGATTCTGTGGAGTATAGAGAAATCAACTCTTGGTTTCTATAATTAGTTAGGGGCATCATTTACTGGGGTTTTAGGGAAGGCTGAGTCATAGGAACTTGTCAGATATTGTGAGATCCAGAGCATCGTACCAGAGGTGAACTCTTAGTACTTTTAGTCATCTAGCACTTTGCTAGGCATTTTACATATTATTTTCATTTCTACGTTTTGGAAAATAATTTAAATCTCTAAAAGAGTTAAAAGAATAGTACGAAGGGGTGCCTGGGTGGCTCAATCAGTTGTCTGTCTTTGGCTCAGGTCATGATCCCAGGGTCCAAGGATTAAGCCCCTAGTTGGGTTCATTGCTCAGCAGGGAGCCTGCTTCTCCCTCTCTCTCTGCCTGCCACTCTCCCTGTTTGCACTCTCTCACTCTGTCAAATAAATAAATAAAATCTTAATAAAAAATATATTACAAAAGCCGCCTTTTACCAGTTGTCAACATTTTGGCACATTCTCTGTTTTTGAGTCATTTGAAAGTAAATTATATACATCACGATTCTTCCTCCCTTAATATGTTAATATATATTTCTTTAAAAATGGATATGCTCCTATACATCAGCAACATGATTATCATTCCCAATATTATCTAATTTTTAGTCCATACTTACATTTTTTCTAATTGTTCTTAATCTTTCTTGATTTGCTCCAAGAACTGATTGAGGGACAAGCATTCCATTTGTTTATGTGTCTCTAGTCTCCTTTAATCTAAGCAGTGACCTGCCCCCCGACACAAGCTCCATCATGATTGTCTTTCTTAACATTGACATTTTTGGAGTCCAAGCTAGTTGTTTTGTAAACTATCTCATGTTTGGATCAGGCTTACGGTTTCTTCATGTATAGGTTCATTTTAGATTCATTTTTGGCAAGAATACTGCTTTGATGCTGGTTTACACTTGCTTTTGCATCATCCCAGGAGGTATTATGTTTATTTATTCCATTACTGGAGAGACTGGTGTGATCATTTGGTTAATGTGGCACCATTAGATTTCTTCATGTTAAAAATATGCATTTTGGGGGGCGCTTGGGTGGCTCAGTGGGTTAAGCCTCTGCCTTTGGCTTGGGTCATGGTCCCAGGGTTCTGGGATCGAGCCCCACATCCCGCTCCGCTCTCTACTTGGCGGGGAGCCTGCTTCCCCCTCTCTCTCTCTGCCTGCCTCTTTGCCTACTTGTGATTTGTCAAATAAATAAATAAAATCTTTAAAAAAAAGAATATGCATTTTCATCTTTAATTAAGAAGTAATTTATTGGGTAAATTTTGGGGTTGTGTAGTAATCTTGTTTTCCAGTAGGCTATAGGTTTGTTCTGTTTTTTTTTTGTGTGTGTGTGGTTTTTTGCTTTTTGAGTTCCAGTTGTTACATCTCTGTTTAGTATCTGATCTTTTTTTCTGTGAAGAAGTGTTTTTCCCCCTCTAAATCTCAAGTTTTGCTAAGGATAATCCTTCAAAGTGGATCCAATGTGTGTTTTGTTATGTTCTCTTTAGTATTTAAGCATTTGTTTGCTTTCTGACAGAACAAACTGTTGTTCTTATACTTTCCCTCTACTGACCCGGAATTAACTATTTTGCAAGGTGATCTGATAGGAAATAGTGTTTAGAAACTAGTATCTGAATACTAGATACACTCATTGCTACTTGGAAGTCATTTCTTTATGGCTTTTTAATGAATGAGTCTAGGATGTATATATTCTAAGGGCAGAAAAATAATTTCAAAGAACTTTTGAGCTGTTCATAAATGATTGTGTATTATGCTGATTACTGCAACTCAAGTCACCATCATAGAGTTCTTCATCTTTCCCAAGGTGTGTGTCTGGATAGTGTGAGCGTGCATGCATGAGTTTCTCATAGTGAAACCCATAATTCCCAACTATCTGTGTATTCACCCATTTACAATTCACAAAATAGTTGCAATATAAAGATTTCTCTGCAGTGGGTACAGAGAACTAAAATTATATGAACTAACAGGCAATTCTTTCCTTTTGTAGTTTAATTCTTACCCATTGTGGGTAGGTATTAATCCATCACTGGATTTTCTTACATCTGCTTTGTGGTATTAGTACATCTACAGGTACTCACCAGTGTTCTTACATATTTGGTGAACAGATATTAAGTGGAGTTGGGGATTAATTTTCAAAGATCTTTGGCCTGCAACACAATATTTCCTCTGCAGATATCTAAAGAGCTAAGAACATCAAATGCTTAGTATCTGGATGAAAGAGAACTTCCGAGATAAGAGAAGTACAGGGTGTAGAGCTACAGTTTATGAAGAAGAAAGAGACAATGGATTCATTTACGCCTGTAAGTGAACAGATGCGAGGAATTTGGGGGCTCCATGTCTGGTTTCAGTAATCCTGGAGAATGGTCTTTGTTGACGCTATTAGTTTGGAAGGACATTGAGCTGTTTTTGGTTCAAAGTTTGGCTGCATTGAACAGTATTGCACATTCAGTATAGCATAAGATTCTACTAGAAGGCTGAAATCCAGGGTTCTCCCAAGAACTTGATAGAGTAACCTCAGAGACTACTTTAACTGTTCTCTGACTCTAGAGGGAAACCATACCTATAAATCACATTTTGAAGAACTTTCAGTAACTAACTTAAATAATTTTTTAGAAATTAATGATTGTTATTATTTTTAACTTACTATGATGGAGATATATGATCTTATTTAATACATATACTGCAAATTAGATGTTATTAATCCTATATTATAAATGAGGATACTGATGATCAGGGAGGTTCTGCAAATTTTATCAGGTCAAATAGCTAATAAGTTAAAATTATCTAACTCCTAACCCCATGACATTTCTACCTGTTGTTTTGAAGACAGAGATACCTCTGTGCAGAAAGCTTTCTAGTGTTTACTTGCCCAATGATAACTTGTTCATATAGTTTGTTATTCATAAAAGGATCAAAGTAAACTGAATATCCATCTATCGAGCAAATAAGCATAATGAATTTTAGAAGGCGAGAGAACACGGAATTCAGTAAGTGAAAGCATAGGAAAGCCCTGCATATATATTTTTTTATGTTTTTCAATTTGCCTTTATATTTATTAACAATTAGCTATGGAACCAGATTCTAGTTGTATTAAATGAAGGTAAATCTCAGAGACTTGGTGTAATGTACTTCTTTACCCATTCAGCACTTTGTACCAAGCACTGTGCTAAATTGGGAATAATTATTTTATTTTACATAGGAGGAAACTAAGGCTCCCTGAAGTTCAATCACTTGCTAAAAGCACATTTCTGTCAAGTTTGCAACATAGACATCTGATCCTATACTCTTTACATCTCATTTTATACAACCTTCCTCAGAGATTTTACTATTTTATGGTTAATATAAATTTTAAAATCTTCTGTTCTTTTTTAAAATGTGAATGTTCACTTTATAATTGGATAATTAGTTCAAATGCTTATATTTGAATATGCACTCTTAGGTATAATCTGAATCAAAATATTATGATCATCAGTTTGGAAAGAAAAAGAGGCAAAATATTTTCTTTTGTTTCTGGACAATTGTTTCAATCAGAGATTGGTTTGTGATATGTTACTATACTGACTCATATCTCTCTGTCAACAGAAATTCTTAATGTGTCTTTGTTTGTGGCCCTGCTCTAGGCCTTGAGCATAGAAGGAGGAAGAAAGTATGTAAAACATCTTCCATCATGGAGCTTAGTCTCTAGTGTGTTCAATAAGACTGATAAACAAGATTCTTGGAGATTCAATAGGTGTGATTTAGACCTTAGGTGGGTGTGGGAGTGGAGCTTTTTAGGTTATGTAGTATTGACCCAAAGGGAAAAAAAAATACAACTCTAAAGAAGACTGTTTTAAATTATTTATACTGATTAGGAAAATACTATTTTTGTAAGGATTTAACACCCCTTAGAATACATGGATAAGTTCTTGACGGTGTTTCCTGTAACTACATTCAAGGTGTTAAGATTAGTGCCCTGACAAAAATTGTGAGAAGTCTGAGATTTTTCCTTCTTGCAAGCTAATATGTGAGCCTGCCCTAGTTTAATACATGGTGGCAGAAGATCAAGACTCGTGGATTAGAGATAAGGTGCTTTATTACTCACACACAAGAAGCATGACTTTCATGTAACCTTCATGTTCGTATCTGCTCTTTGTGCCCCGGAAGTCTTGCAGGGGCAGTATGGGAGGTGGTTGCAGAGAACTCTGCATATACCATGGATTTACATCGCAGCTGAGCAGTCTGGAGCTTAGGATCTTTTATAAGAGATTGCAGTCTTTTATTTTTTTTTAAAGATTTTATTTATTTATTTGACAGAGAGAGAGATCACAAGTAGGCAGAGAGGCAGGCAGAGAGGCAGGCAGAGAGAGAGGAGGAAGCAGGCTCCCCGCGGAGCAGAGAGCCCGATGCGGGGCTCGATCCCAGGACCCTGAGATCATGACCTGAGCCGAAGGCAGCGGCTTAATCCACTGAGCCACCCAGGCGCCCCGATTGCAGTCTTTTATGAAAGATTGCAAGCCACCTTTGCCCCAGAAGGAAATATTTTCATTATTATACTAGACAGCAAAAAATCCTGCCCTGGAGGGTGACACTATCTCTATCTTCCAAGGCTGTTAGTAATACATATGTCCTTGAATACTTAATACTGAACAGAGGACATCAATGTCTCTGCTCTCAAAATGAACAGAAATGTGAGCCATCCATAGAGAATTATCTTTCGGTGTCCTTCACTCTATACTACCAGTTTTCCATGGCTTAAAAACGAACTATCACTACAATAGTTACTTGTATGTATTTCATATAGGAGAGAATGACATATTTAGATTGGTCATATGTGTCTAACTTATATATGAGGAAAATGAGATTCATGGAGTTATATTTATGACTCAGTATTCTATAGCTAATACATTTCAGTCTCAGGATATAATACCAGATGTTTTTAATAATCAAAAGAATCCAATATTCAGTATATAAATATATCTATGCAGTTTCTAGCATAAATAGAACTCTTCCATGCTGAAAAACGACTTTCGGAATTTCATGTTAGTGTGACATCCATATCTATTTGGCATTCACCCACATTATCAGCTTTCACCTGAGAAGCACTTTCCATTATGTAGTTCAGTCTACTGAAAAATGTGCTGGCATGAACCTCCTCTCACAGGTGAGAGAAGTTGGTGCACTTCTTGCTCTATGTAGCTGGAAAGGTGCTTTCTTCAGGGTCTGCTGATGGATATTCTAGCCTTAGTGAGTTGTAAATGTGATTAGAAACATCTACAATTCATTCACGAGTTACATTTTATAGGAAGATCAAAAGCAGGACGTAATAGTATCCTCTGGTGTTTTGAAAGAACTGTTCCCCCACCCCCAACAAACTAAAGTTTGTTTTCTAGAGTTTAGTAAATATCTAAGTGTCTTTAGTAAGCAGGTCAGCATTATTTTAAATATCAATATGATTTATTAGCTGGGAACATTTTAATATATGTCTCTCACATACATACCTTTTAGAAATTTGCTTTATTGGAGTGCGTGTGTGTGTGAATGAATTCTTAAACCCCCCTTTTCCAACTGGCCAAAATTCATGCAATTATGTATTTGAATTAATGAAGACCATGAAAGCACTGTGACAGAATAATTATCTTTAATTATACTAATTACATAAATGGCTAAAAATTGATGATTAGGGCATTACTCTGTGAAAATAATAGCTTTATATTAATGATTGGATCTTCTTGCAACTTATCTTCACCATCCCACCATCCTCCCTACCTTTTCTGACCTACATTTGACATCTAAAAGTTTTAAGAAAAATTTTGAACACTGATTCCCTCATATATACCTTGAGTTTCTATGTTTTTCTGAATTAACTAAGATGATTTGGGGTGTCATGTTTAGCAGAAAAGAATACATGACCCTCAGTAAATTTGAATTTCAAGTGACTAGTGAATACATTTTTTTAGTGTAAGTCCCAAATATTGCAACATTAGAGATGATTTCTGTAAGGCAGTATACTCGGTAACTGTTAGTTAAATATATTTTTAAGAGGATATAGATCCAGTATTCTATTACTCCCACAAAATATAGGAAAAGTTGTAAGGATTTTATTGAAGTTTGAATTAGTCCCAGAGGTAAATTTTTAACATTTAGGTTTAAATTGTAAAAGGAAGTTGCCAACTGCATATTACAAAGATGCAGTGAGGGGTACATGCCATTCTTTGTTTATAAAATAAATACATAATTTTTTGTTAAATTATGCTTATATTCTAGGGTGTCTCTCATTAAGACAGGCAAATAAGTCTAAAGATACATATTTCCCCAAACTAGTTTTTAAAAAAGGACATTTTCATTGATTAACAACAATTTAAATTCCCACAAGCCTTCATCAAAGAGCACTTCTTTTCCATTATACTGTTAATTGACAGTGTCCACGAATTATTTATCAAATAATTGTGTGTAATTACTTATCTCTTGGGATACATGACTGTGCAGGGACGGCCTTATTCCTACTATGCTTTGGTTATTTGGTGGAAGTCAAAAGGCAACAAGTATTATCACTCTTTGGGGGCATAAGAATAGTTCATTTGCATAACAGGGTTTGAAATCTTGAAACACAGAACTATGCTGTGCTCCCCATTTAAGAGCAGTTTTTCTGGTCATCCAGAAAGAAGTTAACTTAAATGCGCTACGTAATCAGAATATAAGACTTTATCGTTACCTTTTAACACTCCTCCACAGCTAATGATTTTCTTAGAAAAATGTTTATAATGACAAGTTTTTAAATAAAAAGGAGATCTGTCTCAGAGTCAGGTCTTAATGACTGCTTTGCTCTTTTGATCCAGGGAACTGGGCCACACCACATTGTGGAGTTCTAACCTTTCCTAAAATAGCCCTGAAGCAGTTATATTAAGGCCCCTTTGCAGATACTCACTAATGCAAGTTTAAGTACTGTGGTGTCCTTTATCAAGGAGAGCTGACACACTTCCAAAGCTGTCACAACTGGCTAACTCTGGTCCGATTCATAAGGGATTAATTGGCCATGGGTGCTTGTGAGCTGAAATACTGTCATAGCGGCTATAGATCTGTCACTTTGATACACAGGGTAATCAAGTCCAGTAATAGACTCTCCATGAATGTTAATAGCTTACCTAAGCAAGAAATCATTAGAAGCTGTTTACTTGATGTCATATGGAAGAACATAGTCTGGCTTTCAGTTAAAGATCATTTGATATTTTGGGGGATAAACTTCCTTTCCAAAACTGTACTAAATGTCAAATATGTTGTGGTTCTTTTGAGACTAACTACAAAGGGAAATGAAGCTTTAAGAACCTAAGCTTGGAAAAACAACTCAAACTAAAAAATAAAAGTAAAATACATTTTTTTTCCTGAATTTCTTTTTTACAATTTTTGGTAATGGTTTAAATGTAACCAGAAAAAAAAGTTGACAGAAAAGTAAAAGTTTATTTTTCCCTTGTCTTTCCCCTCCAGGGATAACTTGGTTTCTCTGGTATGAAAGCTTTCCAGAACATTTGCTATTCATTTACAAATACAGTTTTATATATATATATATATAAACAAACATAGATTTGTATATTTTTATATGAATGAGATTATAGTGTACTTTTCTTCCAAAGCATTTCAGTTGTCTGTATATATAAATATATTGCATTGTAACAGTTAAACAATGTTCCTTAAATTAAAGTTACACTTTAATTTGTTTAAATATTAATTGCATTTCAGTTATAAAAATTTTCTAATGAGAAATAAATTAATTTCAAGGTTAGTTATTTGGAATATTTTTTGACTCTGCCCCTATTATGTATTTTCATTGTAATGCAGAGCTTAACACCTGCAGCATTGCACAGTATTCAAGGCACTGAATTTTTAATATGAAATTTCATACTTTGGTGTCCTAGATTTCTCAGGAATGATTAACCTTCTCATTGGACATCACTTGATAAAATTTGTCCGTGGTTCTATCCTTAGTAGTAATTGTCCTTCCTTAGGAAATTATTGGAAGATGGGAAAATGATGATATTATAGTTTGATGAGACAAGAAGAGGACTTGACTGAAACAAGAATTTCAGCATTAACAATTGAATTGAGTCTGCAGTCCCAGTGTGCAGGGAGAAGCTTTGAGGACTGCCAAAGCATTCCCGAGATTAAGCACCATGGGTTTTGCTCTTACACACCGTCCAGGAGGAATTTATTATAAGACACCGATACATATTCTACACACAAACTTTTTTTTTTTTTTCTAAAATTTTTTATTTCTTTGACAGAGAGAAATCACAACTAGGCAGAGAGGCAGGCAGAGAGAGAGGAGGAAGCAGGCTCCCTGCCAAGCAGAGAGCCCGATGCGGGGCTCGATCCCAGGACCCTGGGACCATGACCTGAGCTGAAGGCAGAGGCTTTAACCCACTGAGCCACCCAGGCGCCCCTACACACAAACTTTTATAAGCCAGGTGAATGACTATCTTTCTGGACAGCTAGCATATCCGAATATGGCTGTGTCCATAGGGAGAGAGATTCTTTATCATTGTAATTTATCACAGCCAAGAATCCCATTAGTCTCTTCTTACTCCCAATGTAGAAAATCATCCGGGCATTCAATATGTTCATTCAATATGTTTAATATTCATATGTTCATATTCAATATGTTTAAAACAATGTGTTTACAACAATTCAATTTGGAGTACCTGTACTATAACAGACTGAAGCATTTATAACGATCTATGAAAAGATATGTGAAAATAACAAAAAGGGTACTGATGGGCATGATATATACGTACATCTCTCCTAGAGTTACTAGGAGAATTGAAACATTTAAAACATTTTCCGCATATTTAATCCATATTGAACACATTTCAAACAATTAGTATAGAGAGTTAAAATTGTAGTTGCTTACTAAATTGTGGATTTCATCTTACAGTTATCACTTAGTTGATACATCATAAAAACATTGGCACATATTTTCATAAAACAGTAATAAAATCAAGCCTATAGAGCCACTTGTTAGAAGGCTTAAGGTTTATTTAAAAAATGACATTTATTGGGCACCTGGGTGGCTCAGTGGGTTAAAGCTTCTGCCTTTGGCTCAGGTCATGGTCCCAGGGTCCTGGGATTGAGCCCTGCATCGGGCTCTCTGCTAGGCAAGGAGCCTGCTTCCCAATCTCTCTCTGCCTGCCTCTCTGCCTACTTGTGATCTCTGTCTGTCAAATAAATACATTCTTTTTAAAAAATGACATTTATTATTAGGTTCTGATTACATTTTCTTGGACAATTCTTTGTGATGGGGCTGGCAAGTATTATTATGGACCTGAAAGAGGTCTTCATTCTGTCTCTTGTATTACCCTGTACTGAAAACTGAGGTTGATCTGGAAAGTTATTCCTGCCAACTTTTTATGTAAGAGGCAACAATTGTTTGGTTTTAAAGATTTATATCGCAAGAGTGCAGACTGCTATGTTTGTTTATAGTATATGAACCTTAAAATGTAGCAGAAGTAGGGATGTCAGTATTGGTTCCATCCAGACATCTACTTTGGAAAGCCAGGCAGCCCTGGCAGGAGCCCGTAAAGATGATGGCACTTGTCTAGAAAGAGCTATAGCTGAAAAGCCAGATGGCACAGTCAATCGGATGGTGAAGTAAGCGCAGTAGGAAACAAAGACTTAGATGTTCTTGGGACATGTGAATGTTTCCAGAAGTAATTCTAATGTTATCTCAATCTAATAAAGTAAATGTTCTGCAATTTTATAAGTTTATAATAGTGACATTTTGTTGGAGTGTTGTCCTTTACAGTGTGATACTATTTATTCTTGGCTTTTCACAACTTGTGAGATTTCATGAAACAGTTAGTAACATCAGAACAATTCCAGATACATCTCCTGAATGTTTGACACAGTGTCCAAGTTATGTCTTTATGTATTTGAGTCAATAGGTTTATTATTTTTGGGGGGGTTTATTTTTTTTTAATATAAAGGATGTTTCTTTTCATTATTATTAATGATCACATAGTATATGTAGACAAAGAGGTATGCTCTGAGAATAAAGAAAATGTATTAGATACAAAACCCTTACCATGAGGATCTTACGTTCTAATGTAGGAGACAGAAATGAAAGCATACAATTACAACTGTTTGGAAAATACTAAAGTATGGGCAATAGGTAGAATATTGTGGGAAGAGGAAGGAGAGAGCCTCTAAAAGTGGGTTCTTCCAAAGAAGAAGTGAGTTCTTTTGAAATAATTTCTCATTATTTCTACTGAATTGTTTCTCATATTACTACTGAAATAATTTCTCATAGATTCCTATATACCTGTCATAAACTTAGTCCAGCCTTCATTTCTCTAAAAGTGGTTGCTGTCCTTCACTTTTAAATAGTTACTGAAATCTGACTGAGAGAAACTCCGTCATGAGTAGTTAGATCAAAGCTTAGCTGTTCTTCGTAAAATATCTCAGAATTTATGTGACAATTTCCTTTCAACTCTGCATTTATCTTGAGCCTGGTCTTAATGAGCTGAAATGGAGTTATTCTGAACTTGCTCCAAATGTATTTTTCATTTCCTTGTTTCTCTCTTATTCATATTCTATACATTATAGTACCTGCTTAACATGTCTAGAAGATATGGGCTGTGCCTACAATTTCATTTGTAAAGGATTCATCCCAGTTAAGAGTAATCAGGGTGCTAGGCAGAGCTTTATTAAAGGTGAATTTTACCAATACAGATCATAGACCAGATACAGGAGTTTATGTGAATCTCATTCTATACCAAATTATCTTTTTGTATATATTTTTCTGCATGATCATATCAGTTACTTATAAATAACGGTTTATCAAGAGTTGTTACTCAAAGCAATTGAGGGCTTAAATATTGTTAAGAGCTTGTGAGAAGAAGACTATCATAGGCAGTTATAAAATACTGTTTTGTGCTTCCTGCTTGTGGAGACAAGTAAGCCTTCTCTGCAGTTTTATGAAAAAGCAACTGATGTTTTAAAAAGCCAGTTAGTAATAGAGCTACTTAATTGTTAATTTGGATTTATGTCTCTCTAAGTCAGTTTGTTTGTTAACATTTTCAATAACAACAAATAGAAAGTGTAGTTTAATGTGAAAATCAATACTCAGCAGAGATCAACAAAACCATAGGCACAGAAAAATAAGAAACCAGCCTTGTTTTTTTGTAAATCACTTTGAACAACAGTTTGAATTCTATTTTAGTGAACCCATTCCAAGAAAGTTTAAAAAGAGTGAGTCAATAGTATAAGTGAGACAAGGCAAAAAATTTTATAGGAAATAAATATATTCACAAATGTATTTTGAATAAACTGTGAATAAAGCATTGACACATTAAAACACATTGTGAAATCCAACAAAATATTAAGACTTATAAAATTCAGATTTCTAAAATGTAACCTTATTCTACAGTTGTAGGAATGGAGCTCAAAAACTATTCAATAATTCTTTCTATAGATATTTACTGGACAGCTATAATGTGCCAGATAATATTCTAGACTCCTGGAATACATCTATAAAACATTATACAAAACACTTCCCCTCATAGAGCTTAGATTGAATGGGGTGAGAAATGAATAGAAAATAAGCAATAGGTACTATATAGCATATAATAGATATTATATATACACATATATGCATGATATAACCTGTTAAAATATAGTATCTGTTATTAAAAAAATGTAAAGTAGGCTAAAAGGATCAGGAATGACAGTGGTAAGAAGGGGGAGATTGCAGTTCTGTGTGGGATAATCCTGTAAGCTTACTGAGACATACTGTTTCAAATATTAGAAATATATGATGGTGATCTCAAAGTAATATATTTTTAGGGGATATAAAAATATTTAAATTTAGTCATTGGCCTCAACTACTCCATTTTCCTTTATCAACTCCCCAAGACATAATTAAGGACAAAATGTCAGTCATATCACCTAGAACTTGGGCTCCGGAATTCAATGAAGAATCTACTGATAAAGGCCGATCTCAAAAAACACTTTCCCTATGTTAGGCCATGATGGATGGAAACAGTAGATAAAGTATGTTTTATCCATTTCTATTCTGAAGACTAAACTAGAGTCTTAGAGCTGCCCATACTGTATGCAAGGGAAGCCCAGTCTTGTAAATGCCTTCTGGTGCCTGAGCAGCATAAGAGCTGGGACAACTGATTGTCCCATACAGCTGGTAAAAGTTATTCACTTTGAGCCTGCCCACCCAGAACAATAGATCCAGATTTAGCTGTCACATAGGGGCATGAGAGAGAAAGAGAGATGATTGAGAGTATGAGTCACTTTGTCACTTTGGATCACGAGAGGAAGGAAATCACAGAAATGGTGCTCTTGTTCCATTGCTCCATCAGTTAGGACTGTGACTCAGTCTGACACTCAATCATACCAGCCCAGAGCAGACTGTGGAAGAAAAGAGCGGAGTGTCATATCTAGGAATCTGACTTATTTTTAAGGTGGATGGTAAGGAGAGAGGGCCTTGAGACTCTTCAGAAGTGAGCAGATATCAACAATGTACATAGTATTTGCACATTTGAAAACATTTCTTCTTAAATGTTGTTGCAACACTTTTCTCACAGATAATGTACAATAAAGCTCTTTATTTCTTGTTAGTCTGTTGTTAATAAAAACTGACCAAAGGTAAGAGACATTGTTATAAAAATATGTGCATCTTCATATAAAGCTATTACGTGACATGTAAGTTTGGATGTATGGGGCAAGGATGATGATGGGAGATCCCTGAAGCACATTATTAGTAATGGAGAAACTCATGAGACTAGGCTTTTAAGAAGAGAACTAGTTCAGGCCCCTTAAAATAAGATAGAGAAAAGAAGGGCATGAGAGAAAGCAGTTCAAGAGCAAGGTGAAGGATATAATCCATTACCAAATAAATGCACACCAAAGTAGCCCACAAATTTTGCACCAAGATTGATCATAGTTTGTGTGGAAAGTGAAACTGTCCAATTATATAACTGAGAGTTTCCATAAAATAAAAATGGGCCTCTGCTGACAGGTGCAGCTGTTATAAGAAATAATAATACATGCCTTACTATCATTTCAGACTTATCTCTTACATTAGGTCACCCCAGGCTATCATTTTCCTAAATGTAAAATAGACTTTATTTTTTTCATTATTTGGCCACAAAATATCTTTACACTAGACCTAAACCCTCATAACCCTAGTGAAATTTAACTTATTTGAGTCTCAGCTAAACTATCATCCCTCAGTAATATATTTTCTTGCTTGCTTTTTTTTTTTTTTTAAGATTTTGTTTATTTACTTGAAACAGAGCAAAAGTAGGGGGTTGGCAGAGGGAAAGGGAGAGGCAGGTTCCCTGTGTGGGGTTTGATCCTAGGACCCTGGGATCATGGCTTCAACCAAAGGTAGATGCTTAACCAACTGAGCAACTCATGTGCCCCTTTCTTGCTTTCTTTCCAAATTCCTATACATTTTCTATAATTCATTTTGCCTTCTGGCACATTTTCTACAGTTTTAATTTATTTCACTAATTCATTCATTCCACAAGCATTCATGTATGTATGTATGTATGTATTATATATGTATGTATGTTGAGTGCCTTCTATATGCCAGGCAGTATTTTAGTTGCAGGCACTGTAATGGTAGAGTCCCTGGTCTCACGGAGCTTTTAGTCTAATAGGGTAGACAATTATTAAATGGATTATTGGACTAAATTCAGATAATAATAGTGATTTAAAGAAGAAAACACAATATTGGGGAGTAAATTTAACTCAAATTGGCCTAAGCGAAAATAAAAGGATATTTTTCAAATGTAAGACTGACTTTTAAAGAGATTTGATCAAATATGTTGAGTCATGTTACCAATTGCATTTAGAACATACTAATTAGTTGGTGGACATAACACTCAATAAATGCATTTGAATGACCAGCATAACATAGGAAACTTTCAGTGCAAAAAGGCAAAACCCCAGCTGAAACTAGTTTAAATATAAATTAGATATAATGGTACATATGACAGAAAACTCTGGAAGAAAGATATTTTGGGTTTTTGTTGTCATTCAAAATTTTGCTTCTGTCCTTTCATCTTTGCCTTCCTTTGTATTTGAATTTCTCTTTACTTTGGCTCCTCTCATTGTAGCAAATCTTGGTAGATAGTTCCATTTTGTCCTAAAATCACCTAAGATCTTAAATTCTTGGCCCACCTAAGAACCAGTCAGGCAGTCCCACACCCTGAATGCCTTAGGTCATTCAGACCTCAAACTGCACAGCTACTATTAAATGGGAAAGGGAAGGAAGGACATTGGGGAATGGCTAATTGTCAACCACATTGTACATCTCTAATTAGGGGAAACAGAGTAGTCTAGATCCTAACATATGTGTTATGTAAATGTTATATAGGATCTTTATATCTATTAGATTAGAATGCTTATTGTTGTCTTTATGATATTATGACCATTATGTTCAATGTATATTAAATAATTGTCTCTACTTTTTTTGTTTTTTTTACCAGAATGTAGTTGTCATACAAGAAAAAAAACTCTAGACCCCAGTAGTCAGTATGTGGGAAACAAAGACAGAAGAAAAATTATTAAATATCCTTACTACTTACAGTCCATTGACAAGTCCTTAAAATAGGTAGAGTGATATTCCTCTAGGAACTCAGCTGCCTCTGTGTAAATAACTTTGTTAAGGGCAGGAGGCAATCTTAGCCTAACTCCCAGAATCCTGTAAGTCTACTTTAACATATAAAAATTCCTTTGAAACTTCTCCTACCAAGATACATGTTAGCAATCATCCCCCAACCATTGACCCATTGATAATACATATAATTATTTATTATTATTATCACGGCTAAGTTTTTATTAAACAGTAATAAATGACCTTTTCCTAACAATAGTTAGCCCCCTAAGGATCCTGGAATCCTTGTTTCCAAAATTTCTGGGAGGCTTACACTATCCCTAACCCCATCCCAACCTGAAAGTATGCAATGGACCACTCCTCATGACCCCAGTGAAGCTCTTTCTGCCCACATGTCCTGTCCCCATGCTTTACACCTTTTTGTACCAAAGACATCACAAGAATTCTTTCTTGGCCATCAACTTCGAATCCCATCATCTTTCCTACATCAAATAGTTAATAAATGTTTGTGTTTTGTTTCGTTTTTCCCTAATGAATTCTACACTGATTGCATTCTTTTAAGTGGATCGTGCCTTCTTTAGAACAGCTCTTAACTTTTCTTCTGTAAAATATGTCATTTGTTAATCCACTAAATTGCCTAGAGAGAAAAAGAATGTCACTTTCTGTCACCAGACTACTACAACTTTATGTTCACGATTCAAAACAATACATAAAAAGATATTAAGAACAATAAATTGAAAATATATTTACTTAAAGATGGCTTACACTAAGAAAAATGTCTTAAAATCTGTGATTTTTCTAATTTTACATCCAATTTAAAAAGAATTACACAATTGGTAACAACAGTAGGTTTCATATTTAGCAAGGAAATGCAATATTAATTTAGTTCTCAAGGACACCTCAGTTAGAAATGCCTATTACTAACCATGTCAGCCTGATTGTTTTCTGACTGCAGTTTTCAATTAGACATAATCTCTTCTAGTCATGCAAAGGGGAGGGAAAGAGAAAAGGAGAATTCAGTTACCAAACACAAACTTGAAGAGGCACTTATAGTAGTACACATTTTGCAGAATTGTTTTGCTTTCTATGGAAGTGATTTCTCAAGATTTAAATAAATGTACCTAACTTGATTAAACGTGTGTGTCTGGAGATACCTTTCACAGTGCTTTAACTATTCTAGTTCACAATAAGATGACCTTTTACTCATGTTGCATCACAGCGCCACTGAATTGCCTGTCTTCTTTCATGTTTAATGTATTTTTTTTTTAGTTTTTTTTTATTTATTTACCTGAGAGACAGAAATCACAAGTAGGCAAAGAGGCAGGCAGAGAGAGAGGAGGAAGCAGGCACCCCGAAGAGCAGAGAGCCCGATGCGGGGCTTGATCCCGGGACCCTGGGATCATGACCCGAGCTGAAGGCAGAGGCTTTAACCCGCTGAGCCACCCAGGTGCCCCACCATGTTTAATGTATTTTAAAGGCTTTTTTTCTTTTTTTTAAACAAAAACAACGTAAGCTTCTTGAAAGCTTCATGTTTAGAAGTATCCTAGGATGGTAAGAAAATGAATATCTGAGATCTTCCATGATAACGAGAGTGATAAAGACAGTTTTTTCTCTATGACTTAGAAAACTCTTGCCTTTCTTACTTTTTGAGACAGAAATAGGAGGAATGGTGTTTCTCTGAATGATCCAGCAAAGTAAAACTTACTCAGTTCTACTCAAGAGATTCTAAGTGCTATTTCCATGTATTTTCTGTACATTAAAGATAATAATTCTGTGGACTTTTAATCTGCATAAACTTTTAGATGATATCATAATACTAAAAATCACTTTTTCACCTGGGCCTAGAAGTAGTACTCCTTGAGTCCTGAGTCTGAGAGACAAGAAACAGGAAAGCAGTCTTTTTAGTTTATTTTATTTAATCTTTTAATCTTGTATAATTATTTAATCTTATTTAATCATTTTATTATTTTACTTCTGCTTTACCTTCTTTCTCCCAGAGATAAAATATCCTTGTTCAATCATACTTCAAAAGACGTTATACTTACCAATTCACTTTACTCTATTACTAAATTTACTCAGTTTACTTACTCAGATCAATAATTTCAACTGAGACTAAGAATCAGTCTCCCCCCATTTAAATTTTACAAAAATAATGATTTGGTAATACAGTGTGTATCTTTGGATTTTTATACCTTATGGTCTTCATTCAGTTTGCCATACTGGATTTAAGCCATAGTACTTATGTTGGGTTTCAACTATACAAAAATGTGTATGGGTAATATTTAAATAATTCTTTATTCCAGTGGAGACAGAATCAGAGACTTAAGGCAAGAAACTGAAAATCTTGTTTTTTTTTTTGTTCTAAATCTTGGCTCTGATTTTTAAAAAATACACTTGTTTTGTTTCAGTAATTATTTCTGTGTATTTCTTTGTTATGGTAACAGTTCCTCTAAGCGTGGGTGAGTTATTTACCCAGTAAATTAGTAAATTATTTGCACATGGACAAATTGCTTTTAAAATTATCCTATAATAGACCATCACCATGTACAAAATTAAAATTTTTTATATATATGTATATATATATATATATATATATATATACGCACTGTGGTAACACAGAGCTGAATTCCAGATGAAGCATTTCTACCATGATAGTTCCTCTGATAGGAATCCTAAGTTTGTTATATTGCATGCATGGTGTGTTTTGACAAAAAGCCACACATGGATGCATGCACATACCGCACACATGTACACGTGTAAATTATCAGTGGAATGCTCATCCTGGAGCCCTGTGGTAGTGAATTTGGAAGTATTTGCATTTGCAATTTAAAAAGTGACTTATCTTGCTATGTAACAGTATATTGGAAGTTATAGTAGCAAAAGTAACATAATGTTATGGTTTTTTAAAATTTACATCAGAATAAAACATTTATTTACTTGATGAAACTTTCTGCTCTCAGTGAGAAATTAGGGTGAGGAATGTATAGGACCATTGGAAGATTTTTATCATACTGAATATTCACTGCCAAGGAAACTGCAGAGAACGTTGTGACCATTGTAACCTGACTGCAGCTTGGCTTATTTTGGTTTTAATATCATTAGTTGGGTGATAAAGTAAATCACATAATAATAATAAATCAGGCAAGTTTAGCTTGCTATTTTTGTAATTATACATATAATTTAGGTTTTATAGAGTGTAGGTTTATTGACAAATGTAATTTAGTCTTGTAATTATAAGATTAATTCATTTAATGAGGTAAAATAATATATTGCATGGAAATTAGATGAAAGTAAGTCAACCTGATTCTTGTGTATTAAATTCTACTAAAATTCTTTCACTTTTGTATCTAAAATGTAATAGGTATATATAATTTATTTCCTGAAACTTAGGATAGTTATTTAACTTGCCCCACCTTCTATTAAATCATTTGTAAAATGAGAAAACACAACCAACTTCATGTGTAAACTGCTGTGAAGTGGACATAAAATAAAGCATGTCAGGATCATAACAGTACTGTATACATCATAAATGCTCAATAGCTAATAGAATAAGTAATAGATATTATAATCTATTTGTGGGGTTAAACATACACAGTTTTGAATTATAGTTATTTCATTTTGCTTAGATTTCTTATTCATCAGTGATTCCTTCTCTGAAATAAGCATCCCTTGCCTACTTTTAGCTTTTGCTAAAAATCTCTTAGAATTCTTTTCTATATATTTCTTTATTGAGAAACATGCCTGAGTTATTCTAATATATTTCTGGGGGTGCATTGGAAAAGCCGTATGATAACTTCTTAAAGAATCCTTATGATATCATAAGGAATAAGCCCGGGGCACATCTGTACTGAAATTCTTGCTCTAATATTTATTCTTTATCTAACTTCTCATAACCTAAAGGAGAGGGGTCAGCATGAGACTCTTCATCTCTTTGCTTGCCAGTCCAAACCACCATACTCTCTTACTGAATAATGAATTATGAGCTTGTATAATACAATATTTAAAAACTTGGGCAGTGACTTCAGTCAGATGTGGGCTTGAGTTTGCTTCTGAATCTTACATTTCAAATTCAAATTCCTCAATTATAAGATGAAGGTAATTATTATTATTTCAAAAAGTGACTATGGGAAAAAATGAAGTAATATATGTAGACATTAGCATAGTGATACATGAGAAGAACTTAATATATATGACTTATTATTCATAAAGCTTAGACATATGAGAAACACTTGAGAAATTCATTTAACTCTTCTATGCTGGTGTTGTTTGGAGACCAGAGTCCTAGACAAGTGCTTGCCATGGGTTTGTATTTTTCCAAACATGATTAGAATATGTGAACATGAGAAAGTGCCATGTATCTTCACCCCCCGCCCCCATGAAAAATACTGCAAAGAATACAGTTTTAATGTCTTCTTCCATCCAAGTACTAACCAGGCCCAACCCTGCTTAGCTTCCGAGATCAAACGAGATCAGGCGCATGGTGGTATGGCCCTAGACTTTTAATGTCTTCTAATTGAGAAAATGTATAACAAGTATATTAGGAAATGCTTCAAAATTAGATTTTTCTTGTTACAAATCTACATACATTAGAAAAATAGTATAATGATGTGTGAAGGGATACAGATATATTGTTAGAATTATGTGTGTGTGTGTTTCTCAGGGGTGGTTTTGTCACCTGTAGTGGATTTGTCGCCTGTATTGTTGTAGGCTGCCATGGAAGAAAATATGACCAAGGCTACCAGCAGCTCAAGTTTTAAATCTTAAGGTTTTGGCTATACTGAGCTGTCTAGATGGGCTCTCTGGGTTGCTGATTCTAACATCCTGGGAACAGGAGACAGGTCTTTACCATGGGACTAAGCAACTGTAGGTATAGTCATAGGTACAAGGCCTAACATAGTATCTGTTACATGTTGATAGAAAGAGTAGTTCCTAGCTGGAAGTATCTTCCATTGAACAGAAAGTACACCAAACTATAAACACGTGTGTGCACACACACACACACACACACAACCAAATATATGTTCTTACCATTACTGAAATAGCAATCACGAAAGAAACACATAAAAAGTACAAATGAGCATCAGTCAAATTCAGTGCATAACTTGTTTTCAGGAAAACTTCATGGCCTGGTAGAGAGTAAACTCTGTGAGGTATGAATCACTCAGTTTTTTAAAAATTCATTCCATGAAGATTTCTATAACGAAATCAGAGATTAAAATTTGATTCAAGAGTATAGGATGTCCAGTTGAAGGATACTTATATTGAGAAAATTATGTCTGGATACATCAATCTTCATTTCACAAGAGGCGGCCTATCTTTTAAAAACTGTACTGTTTGTACAAAAATGCTAAGTACTATTTTGAGTTTAAACTATTTATGTGTGGAGAGTTAGAATTCACCATATAATGGTGATAACCTTTATGATAATTGAGACTGTGTTTGTTTGCTACATATAATAGCCATTTCCTTTACAGTGTAATAAATTGTCCTTTATGGTAGAAGGCATTTCTGTACTTAATATTCTCACTTTAAATTGTGTGCTTATTTATCCTATTTATAATTACATAAGAAGAATATGGATAAGAGAGAGGGAAGGAGGAGGGAGAGAGAACAAGAGAATATGGATATATGATTTTTGTCTCAGTGCTTAATGTAAGTACTAAGTAACTTTAGTGCTGAACACTATATTGTTACTTATAACTAATACAATACTAGGTTTGTCTTTTATCATTGGTTAAACTTATTCAGCTAATACAAAATTTTGTTTATATTATGAAAGTTAGGCATAAGTAAAAGACATTTTTAAGGAAATATGAGAAATCTACTTACGCTTTGTGATAATTCAAACTTATCTATATCGATCAAATACAGATAAAATGTAGGTTTGGGGATGCGGGGAGGGTTGGGTGTTAAGGAACTTCCAACACTGTGGTTAATGAGAAGACTTTTCTGGTCACCTGCCTATTGCCATAAAGTAATGCTTCAGTATTCACCTCATAAAAGTTAAATCATTGATTGAGATAGGCATTTCTACATGTCTGTTACAATATAGAATTTTTCCATTTACATTTTTCTATTGAAATAAATTATGATAGATAAAAGGTATATATAAAATTTCTGAAGAATCAAAGATGAGAATAAAAAGTTTAAAATTCCACTGAAACTGAATTTCCATTACTTTAAAAACTTTTTTCAAGGGGCACCTGGGTGGCTCAGCGGGTTAAAGCCTCTGCCTTCAGCTCAGGTCATGATCTCAGGGTCCTGGGATCGAGCCCCGCATCGGGCTCTCTGCTTGGCTGGGAGCCTGCTTCCTCCTCTCTCTCTCTCTGCCTACTTGTAATCTCTATCTGTCAAATAAATAAATCTTTAAAAAAAAAAAAAAGAAAAAAAACCTTTTTTCAAAAAAGTCTATTCTAATTTCACTGTTAACATATAGTGTTATATTAGTTTCAGGTATATAATATAGTGATGTAGCAATTCTGTGCATGACTCAGTGCTCATCATGATTAGTGTACTCTTAATCCCCTTCACCTATTTCACTCATCCCCCCACCTCCCCCCTCTGGTAACCACCAATTTTTTCTCCATATTTAAGAGTCTGTTTTATGGTTTGTATTTTTTTTTCTTCGTTCTCCACATGTGATCTAAATCACATGGTATTTGTCTTTCTCTGACTTACTTCACTTAGCATTATATTCTCTACCTAGATCCATCCAGGTTGTTGTAAATGGCAAGATTTCATTCTTTTTTTTTTTTCCATTTTATTTATTTTTTCAGCGTAACAGTATTCATTCTTTTTGCACAACACCCAGTGCTCCATGCAAAACGTGCCCTCCCCATTACCCACCACCTGTTCCCCCAACCTCCCACCCCTGAAGGCCCTTCAAAACCCTCAGGTTGTTTTTCAGAGTCCATAGTCTCTTATGGTTCGCCTCCCCTCCCCAATGTCCATAGCCCGCTCCCCCTCTCCCAATTGGAAGATTTCATTCTTTTTGTGGCTGATTTATATTCCATTGTGTGTGTGTGTGTGTGTGTGTGTGTGTATAATGTACACATATTTTTATAAAGTCAATATTTTAATCTTATTTATCCAAAATTCATTGTGTAAGTGGCAACCCTAGGAAAGGGGAATCTCAACTAAGGGGCAAAGATGTGCTGGCCTTTGGACCCTAGAATCAAGGTCCAACAGTAGATAAGTGCTGAGTGGTGGAGTCTTGGGGGGAAGAATCTTCAAAACTCAGGACATTGGTTGTTGGCTCACAAAACTTGGAAACCTCACAGGTAATTGTGGGGAAGGCAGCCCATTCAGCAGAGTGAGTGGATTCAGGTTCCTTTTTGGGGTCTTATGAGGATGCTCATGGAGGGTCACAGCATAGGAGGTGTAGGTGGGTAAGGTGTGCTCCCTATTTCAGCCTGCTCTCCTGGAGAGACAAGGATCAGGGCATCAAGTGCTGACAGCAAGGCATGCCTAATGCTAGCAGGGCTAGGAATGGAGATGGAGCCCAGGTCACAAAATCCATGGGAGGATGAAAGAGGAGGCTAAGACAGAACATCTAGTTGGGGTAGGAGATGGGCTATATATAGGGGTGTGTGTGTGTGTGTGTGTGGACACATTATATTCCATTATGTATATATATGTACACATGCACACACATACACACACACACACACATATAGATATATACACATACACACATACATACATACACATACAATATTCTTTATCCATTCATCTATTGATGGACATTTGGGCTTCTTCCATAATTTGGCTATTTTAAATAATATTGCAATAAATGTAGGGGTGCATATATCTTTTCAAATTAGTGTTCTTGTATTCTCTGGGTCAATACCCAGTAGTGGAATTACTGGATCATGCAGTAATTCTATTTTTAATATTTTGCAGAACCTCTGTTCTGTTTCCCACAGTGGTTGTGCCAGTTTGCATTCCCACCAACAATGCATATACTTGTCAACACATACTATTTCTTGTAATTTTAGTTTTAGCCATCCAGACAGGTATGAAGTGATATCTCATTGTGGTTTCAGTTTGCATTTTCCTGATGTCGAGTGATGTTGAGCTTCTTTTCATGCAACTCTTGGGTATCTGAATGTGTTTTTTAGAGAAATATTAGTTCATGTCTTCTCATTTTTTAATTGGATTATTATTATTATTTTTTTTTTTTGGTATTGAGTTGTATCAGTTCTTTATATATTCTGGATAATAATCCTTTATTGAAATGTCCTTTGCAAAAACCTTTTCTCATTCAGTAGGTTCTCTTTTTGTTTTCTTGATTGTTTCCTTTGTTGTGCCTGAAGTGTTTTCTTTTGACTTAGTCCCAATAGATTACTTTTGTTTTTGTTTCCTTGCCTCAGGAAACATAACTAGAAAAATTTTGCTGCAGTCAGTGTCAGAGAAACTGCTTATGTTCGCTTCTAGGGTTTTTATGGTTTCGGGTCTGACATTTAGGTCTTTAATCCATTTTGAGTTTATTTTTGTATATGATGTGTGAAAGTGATCCAGTTTTATTTTTTTGCATGTAGCTTTCCTGTTTTCCCATCACCATTTATTGAAGATGCTGTCTCCCCATTACATATTCTTGTCTCATTTGTTGAAAATTAATTGACCGTATAATTGTGGGTTTATTTCTGGGCTTTCTATTGTGTTTCATTGACCTATGTGTATATTTTTGTGCCAGTACCATGCCGTTTTAATTATTATAGCTTTGTAACATACCTTTATATCTGGGGTAATGATACTTCAAGTTTTGTTCTTCTTTCTCAGGTGTGCTTCAGCTATTTGGGGTCTTTTGTGGTTCCATACAAATTTTTAGATATGTGTTCTAGCTAAGTGGAAATGCTGTTGGTATCTTAATAAGGATTACATTAAGTCTGTAGATTGTTTTGGGTAGTATGGATAGTTTAAAAATATTTGTTCTTCTAGTCATGAGCATTGAATATCTTAACCTTTGTGTCATCTTCAGTGTCTTTCATTTGTGTTTTATAGTTTTCAGAGTACCAATCTTTCACCTTTTTGGTGAGGCTTATTCCTCAGTATGTTATTCGTTTTGATGTAGTTGTAAATCGGATTGTTTTCTTTTCTTTTCTTTTCTTTTCCTTTCTTTTCTTTTCTTTTCTTTTCTTTTCTTTTCTTTTCCCCCCTTAAGATTTATTTATTTATTTGTGTGTGTGTGTGTGTGTGAGAGAGAGAGAGAGAGAGAATGAGCAAGGGGAGGGGCGGAGGGAATCTTCAAGCAGACTCCCTGCTGAGTGCGGAGCCTGACTTGGGGCTCCATCTCATGCTCCATGAGGTAATGACCTGAGCGAAAACCAAGAGTGGGACGCTTAAGCAACTGAGCTACCCAGGAGCCCCTGGGATTGTTTTCTTAATTTCTTTTTCTGCTACTTTGTTATCAGAGTGTAGAAAGGCAAAGGTGCCACTTCCAGAGGGTGCAGGAGAGAAGAATGAGGCACAAACAAGTCAGCTGTGAGAGAAGGGGAGTAGGGGTCCACAGCTGAAAGACTGCAACCCGCAACTCCTCAGTCCTGTATTTATTAGATACAAGATTACAATCAACAAAGGAGTCAAAGATGATTAACTAAATGCCTTGTAGATAAGCAAGAAAGAATGTAAGTTAAAAGCAAGATATGCCTGATCAAGTAGTATAGAATTTGTAGTTGAGTAAACACATTTAAAGAATCATCTAATTAACGACAGGTAATCTCTGGAGAGGGGGGAGATGACAAAACAGCAGGTGGCATTCCACCCTGAGACAGTCCTGTGTTCCCAGCTGCTCCGCTTCAAGGACAGACATCATCCTCTCCCCCAGAGGCCTGTTGCTAGTACATGTTTTTTCCCTTTTTTTTTTTTTTTTAATTTATTTGACAGAGAGAGATCACAAGTAGGCAGAGAGGCAGGCAGAGAGAGAGGAGGAAGCAGGCTCCACGCTGAGCAGAGAACCCGATGCGGGGCTCGATCCCAGGACCCTGGGATCATGACCCGAGCCAAAGGCAGAGGCTTTAACCCACTGAGCCACCCAGGCGCCCCAGTACATGTTTTTCTTAAGGCTATATTTAAGCATGTTTGGTGACTAGCATAATATCTTGTGGGTTATATTTCAAGCAGTACATTGTTCTGATGGATGTTTATACAGAAGATTTCTGTTCATTGATTTTATATCCTGCAACTTTATTGAATTCATTTATTCTAGTAGCTTTTTGGTGGAGTCTTTAGAGTTTTCTCTATATACTGTCATGTCTTCTGATAATAATGAAAGTTTTCCTTCTTCCTTTCCAATTTGGATGCCTTTTATTTCCTTTTCTGATTGCTATGACTAACACTTATAATATTGTAGTGAATAAAAGTAATGAGTATGGATATTCTTGTTTTGTTTTTGATCTTAAGAGATGTGCTTTCAGTTATTCATCACTGAATATGTTAGCTGTGGGTTTATCATGTATGACCTTTTTTATGTTGAGGTATATTCCCTCTAAACCTACATTAGTGAGGGTTTTTATCTTGAATGGGTATTGAATTTTGTCAAATGTTTTTCTGCATCTATTGAAATGATCATATAGTTTTTATCCTTTCTCTTGTTGACCTAACACATCATGTTGATTGATTTGTGAGTATTGAATCACCCTTGTATCCCATTAATAAATCCCATTTGGTAGTGGTGAATGATTTTTTTAATGTATTATTGGTTCTGTTTACTAATACTCTGTTGAGGATCTTTGCATCTATGTTCTTCAGAGATACTGGCCTGTAGTTCTCTTTTTCTTCTGTGACTTTATATGGTTTTGGTATCAGGGTAATGTTGGCCTCATAGAAGGAATTTGTGAGCTTTCTTTCATCTTCTACTTTTTGGAATGTTTAAGAATAGGTGTTCCTTTCTTCAAATGTTTGGTAGAATTAACCTTTGAAGCTGTCTGGTCCTGAGCTTTAGGTTTTAGGGAGTTTTTCTGATTAATGATTCAATTTCATTGCTAGGAATTTGTCTGTTCAAATTTCCTATATTTTCCTGATTCAGTTTTGGGAAGTTATATCCTTCTAAGAATTTATACATTTCTTCTAGTTTATTCAGTTTGTTGGGATATAGTTTTTCATCATGTTCTTTTATAATTGTTTGTATTTCTGTGGTGTAGGTTGTTATTTCTCCTCTTTCATTTCTCATTTTGTTTATATGAACCCCCCCACCTTTCTCTCTCTCTCTTTTGTTGTTTTTGTTGTTGTTTTTATGAGTTAGTCTAAAGATTTATCCCTTTTTTTGATCTTTTCAAAGAATTGGCTCATGGTTTCACTGATATGCTTTGTTGTTTGTTTGTTTTTAGTTTCTATTTCATTTATTTCTGCTCTGATCTTTATTATTTCCTTCCTTCTACTGGTGTTGGGTTTAGTTCCTTGTTTTTTTTTTTTGTTGTTGTTGTTGTTGTTGTTGCTGTTGTTGTTTCTGTTTTTTGTTTTTCCTAGCTCCTTTAGGTATATGGTCAGATTGTGTATTTGAGGGTTTTTTTGCTTCTTGAGGCAGACCTGTGTTTGTATAAACTTACCTCTTAGCACAGCTTTTGCGGCATCCCAAAGATTTTGTACCACTGTGTTTCCATTTTCATTGTCTCCATGTATTTTTTTATTTCTTCTTTGTTTTTTTTTTAATTGATCAATTCATTGTTCAGTAGTGTGTTATTTAACTTCTATGTATTTTTGTTTTTCCAGATTTTTTGGTGATTGATTCCTAGTCTCATAGAGTTGTGATTGGAAAAGATACATGGTATAAATTCAGTCTTTTTGAATTTGTTGAGACTTATTTTGTGACCTAACATGTTTCCTGTATATTTGACAAGAATGTGTATTCTGCTGTTTTAGGATAGAGTGGTCTGAATATATCTGGTAGCTCCATCTTGTTCAGTGTGTCATTCAAAGCTTCTGCTTTCTTTTGATATTCTGTTTGGATGATCTATCCATTGATGTAAGTGGTGTGTTAAATTCCCCTACTATTATTTATGTACTATTAATTATTTTTTCTATATTTGTTATTAGCTGCTTGTGTATTTGGGTTCTTCCATTTTGGGGGTAGTAGCATTTGTAATTGTTTTATCTTCTTGTTGGATTGTCCCCTCTGTTATTATATAATGCCCTTCTTTGTCTCTTGTTATAGTCTTTGTTTCAAACTCCAGTTTTCTATTCTGTCCCTTCACTTTCAATCTACTTGTGTCTTTATGTATAATATGAGTCTTTTGTAGACAGATGGATGAGACTTGCTTTTTTTTTTATCTATTCCATCACTCTGTTTTTTGATTGGAGTTGTCATTTCATTTACATTCAACATAATTATTGATAGGTATGTCTCTATTTTTTCTTTTTTACTTGTTTTATGGTTATTTTTTACTTCTATGTTTCTTCTCTTGTCTCTTATAGTTTGCTGGCTTTCTTTAGTGAGAAGCTTTAATTCCTTTCTCTTTATGTTTTTGCGTATCTGTTATGGATTTGATTTGTGGTTACCATTTGGTTTCTTTGTAACATCTTCTGTATATGGCCACCTATATTAAGTTAATCATCACTTATGTTTGAACCCATTTTTACTCCTCTAACCTCACTCCCCCATGTTTTAGGTATATGGTATCATAGTTTACATCTTTTTATTTTGTGAATGCCTTGATTAATTTTTATAGATACACTTAATTTCACTGCTTTTGTGCTTTCTACTTTTTTTTACTCTGGCTTATGTTCTTTCAATATCACTCAACGAGTCCCCTTTAACATTGTAGGACTGTTTTAGTGGTGATGAATGCCTTTAACTTTCGTTTTTCTAGGAAATTCTTGATCTCTTCTGTTCTGAATGATAGCCCTGCTGGATAGAGTATTCTTGGTTGTAGGGTTTTTTCTTTCAGTACTTCGGATATATCATGCCACTTCTTGCTTGCAAAGTTTCTGCTGAATCATCAGCTGATAGCCTTATGGGATTTCTCTGGTATGTAACTATTTTCTTTTCTCTTGCTGTTTTTAAAATTCTCTCTTTATCACTACTTTTTGCCATTTTAATTACTACATATCTTGATGTGGACAACCTTGGGTTGATTTTGTTGTGGGTTCTGTTTCTCCTGGATCTGGATTTCTGTTTTCATCCCCAGATTCAGGAAGTTTTCGGCTATTATTTCTTTAACTATTTTCTTTGGTCCCTTTTTTTTCCCCTCTTCTTTTTCTGAGATCCTTATAATGCAGATGTTATTATGCTTGATGGTATTGCTGATTCTCTTAATCTTATTCTGAGTTTTTTTATTATTCATTTATTTCTTCTATTCATCTTGGTTACTTTCCATTACTCTGTCGTCCAGGTTGCAGATCTATTCTTCTGCTTTCTGGTCTACTATTTATTACATCTAGTATATTTTTAATTTCCATTACTGAGTTCTTAATCTCTGAGTGGTTCTTTTTTCATATTTTCTGTCTTTTTGTTAAGAATCTCACTGATGTTCTCCACTCTTCTCAAATCCGGTGAATATCTTAGTGATCATTACTTTAAATTCTCTCTCAGGCATGTTACTTATCTCCATTTTGTTCAGATCTCTTGCTGTGATTTTGTTCTCTTCTTTCATTTGGGATATATTCCTCTAACCTTCTCATTTTTGTCTAACTTTGTTTGTTTCTATATGTTAGAAAAGTCAGCTATGTCTCTTGCTCTTAAAAATAGTGGCCTTATGAAGAAGAGGTTCTGTAGTGTCCTGCAGTACAATGTCCCCTGTTCATCAGAACCTGTCACTTCAGAAGTGTCTCTTACGTTTGTTGTGTGTGCCCTACTGTTGTGGCTGAGCTGCTGTGTTCACTATAGTCATCTACATTGCTCTCTTTGCCTGTTGTGGACAGGTCCCTGTGTTGTTAGTCGACTAGTCTGGGGCCACCTTGAGCTTGAGTTGGGTCAGATCAGGCATTTGCTAGGGATGCAGTACTACTGAAATATAAGGGGCTTTTCTTGTGTTGTCCTATGAGAAGCTTTTGGTGGTACATGGGACTTGTAGTCAGACTGGATGTCTACCACCAGCCCGCTACTGGGGTTGCAGTTATAATGGTCTGTGTGGTTATCTCTCCCTATTCCCATGATAGGAGTCACTTAGGAGTGGTGCTCTCTCCTGTTATGGCTGCTTGCACACTGCTAGGCTTCTAGCACCACTTCAGATGGGCTCTGGACAAGGGTGTATTGGGTGGGGCAGATTTGCAGGAGAATGTAAGGGGCAGGGTGAACAGTGCCAGCAGGGTCTGGGACCTGCTGGAGGGGACTTGCAGCTGCCTGAAAACACTGTTACAGATGTCTGGGAGGTTGAAGGGGGTGGCTGTGCAGAAGGGCATGAGTAGGTGGGGCACGTGGTTAGCAGGCTAGGTTTATAATGCAGTGGTTTCTGCAGGTGTCCATGTATGTAGGCTAGGGGACTAGGGAAACGATGTCTGCCAACATTTTTGTTCTTGGAGAAGTCTCCCAAAGATCCTTGCTCCTCTGGCACACACTCAGATTTGTTAGCAGATCTCTTTCCTATATACCCCAGGTATTTTTCAAACTGCTGCTTCTGTACTGTATATCAGCATGGCTGTTTGTTGTGTTGTCTCTTCAAGGGCAAGACTCCATTTCCTATAGCCTTCTCCCATCTCCCAGAGCCAATTCAACTGATTTTTAAAGTAACAGTTTTTAAGCTCCACTGATTATAAGCATTCATGGAGTTAGGCCCTTCTGATTTTCAAAGCCAAACATTATAGGGATTGGTCTTCCCAGTGTCAGTCCCCTGTGCTGGGCTGCCTGATGTGTGGATCTGTTCCTCTTTTCTGTCTCCATGTACATATGTCCCTTGCTTTCACCTTAGTTCTACAGGTCCATTCGGCTTCAAATGGCATCTTTACCCTTCCTACCCTTTTTGATATGGCCTCTTGTACTCTTACCTTTGAGAGTCTATTCTGCCAGTCTTCAGGCCATTTTCTGGGTTATTTACACAAATGTGGATCTTACCTAGTTGTATTCATGTGACAGGATGAGCCCAGGACCCTCCTACTGCACTATCTTCTGTGGAATTCCAGATCTTTAAATTTCAGTGCCTCATTACATTTAATATCTATGATGTTGATGACATTTTGAAAATTGCTATTATACAAATAAACTTGGAAAAATATTATTGAAAATTGTTACAAATTCAGACCTAAGTAATTTCTAAATATATGATAATGTTTTACAGTATAATTTCTTCTATTGTTTTTATATCAGAAGGGAGTAATTGCTACTAGGCTTATATATGAATTAGGACTGTAGGAAGTAACTGAAAATCATCAAATAAAAAAATTAAGCATAGAGTCATTTAAAAATCATGACCTGAGCCAAAGGCAAAGTCTTTAATCCACTGAGCCACCCAGGTGCCCTTAGTTCTTGCCTTTTTGATAATAGCCATTCTAACAGGTGTGGGGTGATATCTCACTGTGGTTTTGATTCTGCACAGTAAAAGAATACTTAACAAAATGAGAAGGCAACCTACAGAATGGAGAAAATATTTACAAACCATATGTCTGATAAAGGGTTATTATACAAAATATATAAAGAGTTCAACAACAACATCAACAACAACAACAAAGCCCAGAGATAATCCAATTAAAAATGGGTATAGAAACTAAATAGACATTTTTCTAAGGAAGACATACAAATTGCCAACAGGTACATGAAAAGATGCTCAATATCACTAATCCTCTGGGTTATTACTTATATTCCTCTGGTCAAATTTTGATGTTTGATTTCTTGTCCACTCTTTTGCTTATGTCACACAAAGGAAAATAATTTAATGTTACATCAACTCGATGGAACCCACAGAAGGCTCTTGGCACTAGGCTCAGTATCTCCTCTGTAGAGCTAACTTTCTAAAACTTCCAAATCAGCCTACCAAGTCGTGATTGGTGTCTGCCATATATTTTGCATCTTGGACACATCTTACTGTGTGGGAAGGAATGAGGGCGCTATTTATGTGTTTCCTGATTAAATACATGCATAGTGTCAAATCATCAAAGTGAGAAAGGATAATGTTGCAAAAGGAAAGAGAAATGTTAATAGTGCAATGAAACTGAAGCCTATGCTATATGATCAGGGAATCATGGGAACGACAGGATGATAAAATCATCTGTTGATAAAATCATCTGTTCACAGAGTAAGCATCTAGTCTTGAAAATCATATTTTAGAATGAAGTGTTAGGTCACACTGCTAACAAAGGAAAACATTGCCTTTAAGGAGATTTTAGTGTAGGTGACAGTTATGAACATAATTTCTTAATATCATATAATAAATGTTATAATAAAAGAATTGCCAGACATTCTTTATTGAAGAAGGAAAATCTATTTCCCTTTATTCAATCACTCTTCATATATTGTTATTAATCTTTACCTGAACAACTAGCTCCAAATTAAATTTTTTTTTTCCTATCTAGCAGAGATTCGGAGTTCTTTTCATTTTCTCTAGCTGGTAGGGTTTACAGAAAGGATACCAGTTTTATTCCTAAATAAATCCAATTACTACTCCAGAGAAGGGAGTTGGAGAGGGGTCCAGGGTAAAATTTAGTAGGAATGAATTCCCCTGCATGATAGTCATGATGACAAAGACTTACCAATAGAAGATGGCCTCTAAACCTCATGGGTTTGAGCAGATAGCCTTAGGGACAAAGCTTTGCAATATGTTTGGGTCTATAGACCTTTTGGCCCAAACAGACCAGCTATATCTTGAGAGTAATATGGGCACATTTGGCATTTTGAACAAAAACAGTGCAGAAAAAAGTTTGTAGTGCACATAGCTCTGTGTGTGTAGTCTGCAGGAGAGCAGTACCTCTCTCTCTTTATCTGAGCTCCTTTCCATTTTCTTACTATCCCTTTGGTGGTTTTTGTGAATTGTTTTTATTTTCTTTTTGAGGAGACTAAAAAGGATGAAACCCTTGCCAATATCTAAGCCTGTGGCTATTCAGCAGCCTGTGACTGTGGGCTCAGCCTCTTTTCTAGGCAAGCAAAACCTGTAGGAGAGACTTCAAGAGGTAAAATTTGCTGGAGGAAAGATTATGAAACAACAGGCAAAGGAAAGCTGTACTTCCTGATCCCCCATACACAGGACATGGGGGATTCTCGGCTCGATTTAATCCATCATTGAATTTCACTGTATAATTATTTCCTATCCTCATAGTTCTCACTTTTAAACTGGAGCAAGATAACTTTGGATTCTCTTTTTCCTCTCTCAAGGACCCTTGTTCTTTAGCTTTGTTATTTGCAAGAAGGAAAAAGAAAAATAAGAGATTCCCAAGGTATGGCTGCATAAACTTGGTGGGTGTGTGGGGAGAATGGGATAAATTCAAGGGAGTCTTCCTTCTTCTCCTAAAACATTGTTAATTGTATTGCATCAGACTGTGCATACCTTTATTTATAGATTCTGAAGTGAAGTTTTAAATTTTATTCTTTGTAATACTCAACAGTTTCACAAAATAAAAAGTAAAACCTTGCTACATATTATCTAGTCATGGACAGACAAAATAAGCCTGATTCTTTTTACGAATTTTTTGTATGGGGCACAGAATATAAAAAGTTGTTTCATATCAAAGTAATATTAAATAAAGATTTAAGATTTAAAAGTGATAAAACTAAATTTATGAGAACACTTAAGGAATATAAATAACTTTGAAGTAATTGTATCTTTTATGTCTAGTTCAATAGTAAATTACTGGGAAATTATGTTTACTGGGACTATTTCAAATGATAATTTGATACTGTCTATAAAATAAGCATTCTTCGGGGTGCCTGGGTGGCTCAATGGGTTAAAGCCTCTTCCTTCCGCTCAGGTCATGTTCCCAGGATACTGGAATTGAGCCCCGCATCAGGCTCTCTGCTCGGCGGGGAGCCTGCTTCCTCCTCTCTCTCTCTGTCTGCCTCTCTGCCCACTTGTGATCTCTGTCAAATAAATAAATAAATAAAATCTTAAAAAAAATAAGCATTCTTCTAGAGCATAGAAGAATGCGATTTTGGAGTTATTAAAATGAGTGTATTAACAGTCACTAACCTATATTATTTAGAAAAAATATTCTTCTTTTTTTTAAGATTTTATTTATTCACTTGACACAGAGAGAGAGAGAGAGAGAGGGAGAAGAAGCAGGGGGAGTGGCGGAGGGAGAGGGAGAAGCAGGCTCCCTACCGAGCAGAGAGCCCGCTGCAGGGCTCAATCCCAGGACCCTGGGATCACGACCTGAGCTAAAGGCAGAGGCTTAACCCACAGAGCCACACAGGTGCCCCTAGAAAAAATATTCTTAAAGTAAGACAGTGCTGATACTCTTAATTTTTTCTAACTTCAAGAAGATCCAAGGGACGCCAGAGTGGCAGAAGTTAAAGCCTCTGCCTTTGGCTCAGGTCATAATCCCAGGGTCCTGGGATGGAGCTCTGTATCAGGCTGTCTGCTCACCAGGGAGCCTGCTCCCCCGCCCCCCTTCCTCTCTGCCTACTTGTGATTTCTGTCAAATAAATAAATAAAATCTTAAAAAGAGGGAAAAAAAGGAAATCCAAGTGATTTTTTAATAATAATTCAGCAGATCAATGAGGTCATAATGGATTAGTGAACAAGATCAGGCTCTTAAGGCATTCTGGCAAATGCAGGTTCCTGTTAAAAGCATGCATAATCTCAAGATTTTAGGTTATTGGTCCTTGGAAAATAGGCTTTAAATATTTATCCTTATTAATAAGCAGACTGACAGAAGCTTAAATATACATTTATCTTACATTATTTGGTAAGTGAAATGTAAATGCTTTCTAACCTTCTTCCTTATCTTTCTAAACTAAAGATAATGCCTTACTCTAGTGCTTTGAATTCTCAGGAGTCTTAGTATCAGAAAACATCTCTACTCCTTGTTACTAACTTGATATTCATGGAGTATATTTTTTGCAGAGGATGAATCAAAGTATCTAGCATATCTGTGTGTATGGCAAACTGTTATTAAAATTGAGATTAACTGAATTGATGATTTAGCTTGCTTACCCTTCATCCCCCTCCATTTTGTATATCGTAAACAGGGCCTATGACTTGATTTTTACAGATTGTTCTTGTTCTTGTTCTATAAATGGATGTTATAGCTGCTTAAATTTCCCTCTTAATCCATATAGGTGAGTCTCAGAAAGGGCAACATGCATAATTACACCAAATCCGTGGGTTTTAAAGTTGGATAGTTTTGCAAAACTAAAGTCATTACTGGTTGTGCATGTGTGCGTGTGTGCATGTGCTTGTGTGTGATGTGCTTGTGTATTTTAATTCAAGAGACTTATTGTGACTGTTCACCTGTGCTGTCAGTGTTTAAATATCCCCACAGATGGATCATCAGGAAGACTACAGATGGTTTATTTGCATTACATGTTTAGATTGTTAGTGTGCAGTATAAACTTTAGGCCTGTGTTTCTTCTCTAGAATATATGAATATTTATAAAGTTAAATCTAGTTCTTCCCTCTAAATGCAGTACCCCAGTTATCATTTTAATACTGTTGCAATCAGAGATCAATAAATAGTTATGCTTTATATATTCTGTATATGTAAGACTAAGCAGATGGGAATATTTAGCTAGCTTAAATTTTGAAACAAGTGTATATAGGATTTGGACCAGCTTAGAAAAACAATTTTTTAAAAAATTGAGTGGTTAAAAGGGAAGTTGATATTGATATTATTCTACATCTAAGAGATCATTTAATTAAGCTTTGCCAATGTAGTTAAATATTTCTATATTTTTTACAGTGCTTTTTATTTAGTAATTCATGTTGTTCAAAGTCCACATTTAATTTTCCTTTCACACATGCTTTTGGAAAAAGCAATTTAGGAAAAATATATTTTATGTCTTCACACAAATGGTTTTAGCATAGTTTATTGCCAACCAATTCTGGCAATATTATAAAAAGCACTTATTTAAGTTAATATAATTTTCTCAGATGATACATTAAGCAGATCTGTGAAATAATAGCAAGTTAATGTTTTTAGTGGAAATGTTTATTAGTTATTTCCCATAAAATGTTATACCATGGAGAAGCTAAAATGCTTAAAAATATTTGGGAAATTTAAAATGCTTATTCATTATAAAATATGAAATTATAATGGTATCATATATTTAGAGGAGACATAGAATAGGATGGAGTGATAGAATATATACGAGGGGCTTTTAAAACTTCCCTTGTAAGGAACTACTATAAATGCAGAAACTTATAGTTAAATCAGTTGCTTATTTCTTGGTTAATATTGTCCATAGGCTGGGCATAATTTTAGTAGATGTCAGTTATGTAACAGTGGTTATTTCTCAAAGTACAGTGTGAGTCAAAGGAAGGTGGGACACAGAATAAGTATATTCTTACTTCTCCCTGGAACACAGGAAAATAATTATGAGCCAGTGCAGATTAACACAAGCTTTAGACTCACATAGAACTGGGTTTTAATTTCCATTTTTCTGGTTATGGAAAGTTACCAAGAAAACTTTTGTTACTTCACCTGCATTTAAGGTCAAATATTTAAAGACAAAATAATAAGTACACAATTAAAGGTCCTGATTATTTTTAACAACAGATTTTACTGATGGATGTTATGTTACAGTATTAATAGTTTCCATGCTTCACCCTGAGTTATCCATGTCATCTGATTACTGTCAAAAGAAACTATATATTTAGGAAGTAAATGGATCCCTGACTCATTGCATGCCCTTTCATTTACCTGTTATTTTTGCAAAGAGGATTAAAAAAAAGTTCTGTTGAGAAAGACCTCAGATCAACTCAGGGGGAAGGAGGTGTTAATAATGCTCAAATGAAATGTATAATTTTATTCCCCCATGTGATCCAAAGTATGGTGTAAGCGCTCCAGTAACCCCAGAATGACTGAGAAAGCACAGAATTGACTGATATTAACTGTGGAGCACCTCAGGAACCTGAGTTGTGCCTACGTCAGCTCTCAATTAGTGCAGCTCCACACTGAGAAGGAGATTTAAAAACAATGGGACATCATTAGTGGACATTCATAGTACAATATTTTGCCAGCCTACCAAATGTCTCTTTATGAGCCATCCACAGGGTCCCACTAAAGAAGAAAGCAATTTCTTAGCTCCTTTGGTAGTCTGTGAAGTAAAACTTGGGGCACAACAATGAGGTTATGAAGGTGAGGGGAGGGAAAAACCACACACACCTACCCATTGATGGATCTGCGTGTGCTAGTAAGCCTGACCTGGGGAAGTGCAGGCAAGGCGGTGCTAAGTCTTAAGAATCTTTCTCTGGAATTAGCAATTTGAAGAATTCCAACTCTCTTGTTTAAAAGGTAAGCATTTTAATATAGCCAAATGATCTTATTTTGATCATTTGATTATTTGATCATTCTCCTTTCAGGAGATATTTTGAAGTCTGTGACTTTAGAATCGAAGATGAGGAGGATGAAAGTAACTTGGAGAAGTTGTGTAATGTCTCCTAGCTGCAATCACTTCTTACATGCTCATCAGATATTTTTTAAGTGCCAATTTTAACCCCACCAACCATCTCGGAAAGATTACATTGCAGTGGGCCGTAAAATGTAAGAGGAGCCAGGGAGACCATTTCCATATGCAGATGCTGCTTATTACATGAGAACTTAGGTATGCCTCTTCTTTTCTGTGGTATAGAAATGTTACGAAGAAGCAAAATTAAATGTGAAATTGTGATAGTACTTTTACTGGATAAAAATGAAAGGCTTTAAGACTTAGGATGATAAGCCTTCCCTCGGGAATCTGCATAGAGATCACATCACAGTGTCCTTTCCTCTTCTCTTTTTATGTTGAGACCCTTTCTTAGTAAGAAGATTAATTGTGAGTAATATCACTATCATATTTGATAATTTTGTTACTCATGATATGCATTGTTATACAGAAGCAGAACAGTTTTCTAAAAGGAAAACTAATATAAGAAAGAGCATTTAGGGGCGCCTGGGTGGCTCAGTGGATTAAGCCGCTGCCTTCGGCTCAGGTCATGATCTCAGGGTCCTGGGATCGAGCCCCGCATCGGGCTCTCTGCTCCGCAGGGAGCCTGCTTCCTCCTCTCTCTCTGTCTGCCTCTCTGCCTACTTGTAATCTCTCTCTCTGTCAAATAAATAAATAAAATCTTTAAAAAAAAAAAAAAAAAAAAAAAAAAGAAAGAGCATTTATATATGAATATGAATGCTCAGTTTTAGTGAACAAATACTTTTACAATTCTGTGGTGTATAGTATCTAGCTGTTGGATAATTTTTTAATTCACTAAAAAAGAGAACAGAGATATGTAATCTGTATGTTTCTAAATGGTCCCAGACAATTAATTTTCCAACTTGTTTGCATTTATGTGTGGATGTGTACATGTATAATATAAAGGTGCTTTGAAATCATATAAAATCACTGGATTATTCATGAACTCAAATTTTATTTTCCTATTAGACAGACTTAATGTGAATGAGTACAGTTACTAATTTAATTGATCATCATTGGCTGTTATATTAGAAATCATTTGTTTTTATGTGTTCATTTTTCTTTTTCACTCTATAACTTTCTATGAGGATACTGAAGATTTTTCAGGGAAACTTTAAAGTGAGATACATTCTGTAATTCACAGTTAACAAATGCAAAAACCCTCACAATGCTTGTGTATTCTCCAGGGTCCTTTGTTAACCCTTTAGCCATCAATGCCTGTGGTTGTATATTTATATCTCTAGGTTCTTCCTCCCAGAGACAACCTACTTAGTGAAATATATATATACATAATCAAAATCAGCCTAACCTAACCTACTAACTCCCACTTCCATTTTCAAACTTACTTTGACTAAAAGAGTTTGTTTTGTTTTAATTTATACAGCCATCTTCATTAAAAAGCAGTTTGACAATTAACTTCAGTTGGTTGTATGTCTACAGACACTTTTAGTCCTCTCCATTTTGGTTCTCCACTAATGGATGGAATCCTAATGAATGAAATATCTTCAGTCTATTAACCTAAATGGGCTTTAGAAATCACACCAACTCTCTGTGAACCATCAGAGGTGTCAGAAGAAAATAAAGAGTTGTGTATCAGAGTAGTAAGTGGGAAAGAAACTTTATGAATAATGTACACTGCTCCTAGTGAGAACTGACTGAGAAAAGGACTATTAGTTAAATGATTTCAGTCTCATTGGTAAAAGAAAAGAAAAAGTTTTAGTTCAGGTGTAGCTGGCATTATTTTTCTTTTTTTGAAGGAATTTGGTAGTAAATGGAAATGGGAAAGATAATGTTTGGAAGTGGTTTAGATAATGCACAATGAGGGAAAAAGAGACCATGAAAATCTGGTTAAAAGAAAACTATTGAAGCTATATAAAGGGGAAATTGTAGCAGAAGGTTAAAATCTCATCAGTAAAGTAAGATCCTTTTGCCATAGAAAGACAGCAGATGATTAAAAAAATACTAAAGATACAGAGAAATGTTTGACTTATAAAGGAGAGTTCCTGAAGATATTCATGTAGGAGAGCTTTCATTTAGAAGGTTGAGCTAATTTCAGTAGAATTTTGGGGGGTTGTTAGTGGCATGGAAATGGGATGAGGGTGCCAGAATTTATATGAGAGCTTTTTCATTTACCACCTGTGTGAACTAGGGCTAGTTGTTAACGATTCTTTTGCTTAATTTCCTCATCTGTGAAAGGTGTATAAAATGCTGTCTCAGTTTGGTTTTTAAGATAAAAAAAAATAATGTATACAGGGTATTCATATAGATATTTGTTATGGACTGAATTGTATTTTCCCAAACTTCATATGATAGAGTCCTTACAGTACCTCAGAACATGACTGTTGGGTGATAGGGTCTTTAAAGAGGTAATTAAGTTAAAATGAGGTCATCAGTGTGGGCCCTAATCCAGTATTCCTGATGTCCTTTATAAGAAGAGGAAATTTAGGGGCACGTGGGTGGCTCCGTCACTAAGCATCTGCCTTCAGCTCAGGTCATGATCCCAGGGTCCCGGGGTGGACCCCAACTTCTGGCTTCCTGCTCAGTGGGAAGCTTGCTCCTCCCTCTCCCACTCCCCCTGTTTGTGTTCTCTCTCTGTGTCTCTCTCTGTCAAATAAATAAATAAAATCTTAAAAAAATAAAAAAAGAGGGGGCGCCTGGGTGGCTCAGTGGGTTAGGCCTCTGCCTTCGGCTCAGGTCATGGTCCCGGGGTCCTGGGATCGAGCCCTGCATGGGGCTCTCTGCTCTGCTGAGAGCCTGCTTCCTCCTCTCTCTCTGCCTGCCTCTCTGCCTACTTGTGATCTCCGTCTGTCAAATAAATAAATAAAATCTTAAAAAAAAAAAAAAAGAGGAAATTTAGACACAGATTCAGAGGGAAAACTGTGTGTAACACAGGGAGAAGAGAGTCCTTTGTTAGCCAGGTAGAGGCTTCAAAAAAACTGACTCTGCTGATACCTTAAGCTTGGACTTCCAGCCTCCAGAATTGTGAAAGTAAATTTCCTTTATTTAAGCCACCTGGTCTGTGGTAATTTTACTTTTATTTTATTTTATTTTATTTTATTTATTTATTTATTTATTTATTTGGCACCCTGAGCAAACTACTGCAGTACCTGAATCTGTAAGCACAAAATGGAAGTTAGGTATTGGGAGAGGACTATTTGGAGTTAGGGAATTTGGATTCTCATTGACAATGGAAATGGACAGCTTTACTAAGTTATTTTCAACTAGGCTTTATCAAAAGGAGCCACATTCAGTGGCCTCCAGTTGACTGTCTATAATTCTTAAGGTTTGGGCTTGTAAGATCTTTTAGCAATAACTTTTTACAAATTAACATTACTCTGTATTTCTACTGAACTGAACAGTATAGGATTCTGGAGCCTTGTACTGTGAAAGAAAAATACATACCATCTATTCATTTTGCTTTGGAATGTGTTTTTTCTTTTTTTAATTCTTTTTTTTTATTTCTTATTTTTTTCTATAAACATATAATGTGTATATATCCCCAGGGGTACAGGTCTGTGAATCGCCAGGTTTACTCACTTCACAGCACTCACCATAGCACATACCCTCCCCAATGTCCATAACCCCCCTCCCCCTCTCACAACCCCACCTCCCCCCAGCAACCCCCAGTTTGTTTTGTGCGATTAAGAGTCACTTATAGTTTGTCTCCCTCCCAATCCCATCTTGTTTCATTTATTCTTCTCCTATCCCCCTAACCCCCATGTTGCTTCTCCATATCCTCATATCAGGGAGATCATATGATAGTTGTCTTTCTCCGATTGACTTTTTTCACTAAGCATGATACCCTCTAGTTCCATCCACATCGTCGCAAATGGCAAGATTTCATTTCTTTTGATGGCTGCATAGTATTCCATTGTGTATATATACCACCTCTTCTTTATCCATTCATCTGTTGATGGACATCTAGGTTCTTTCCATAGTTTGGCTATTGTAGACATTGCTGCTATAAACATTCAGGTGCACGTGCCCCTTCAGAAAACTACGTTTGTATCTTTAGGGTAAATACCCAGTAGTGCAATTGCTGGGTCATAGGGTAGTTCTATTTTCAACATTTTGAGGAACCTCCATGCTGTTTTCCAGAGTGGTTGCACCAGCTTGCATTCCCACCAACAGTGTAGGAGGGTTCCCCTTTCTCCTCATCCTCGCCAGCATCTGTCATTTACTGACTTGTTAATATTAGCCATTCTGACTGGTGTGAGGTGATATCTCATTGTGGTTTTGATTTGTATTTCCCTGATGCCGAGTGATGTGGGCCACTTTTTCATGTGTCTGTTGGCCATCTGGATGTCTTCTTTGCAGAAATGTCTGTTCATGTCCTCTGCCCATTTCTTGATTGGATTGTTTGTTCTTTGGGTGTTGAGTTTGCTAAGTTCCTTATAGATTTTGGACACTAGCCCTTTATCTGATATGTCATTTGCAAATATCTTCTCCCATTCTGTCAGTTGTCTTTTGGTTTTGTTAACTGTTTCCTTTGCTGTGCAAAAGCTTTTGATCTTGATGAAATCCCAACAGTTCATTTTTGCCCTTGCTTCCCTTGCCTTTGGCGATGTTCCTAGGAAGATGTTGTTGCAGCTGAGGTCGAAGAGGTTGCTGCCTGTGTTCTCCTCAAAGATTTTGATGGATTCCTTTCTCACATTGAGGTCCTTCATCTATTTTGAGTCTATTTTCGTGTGTGGCATAAGGAAGTGGTCCAATTTCATTTTTCTGCATGTGGCTGTCCAATATTCCCAACACCATTTATTGAAGAGGCTGTCTTTTTTCCATTGGACATTCTTTCCTGCTTTGTCGAAGATTAGTTAACCATAGAGTTGAGGGTCTATTTCTGGGCTCTCTATTCTGTTCCATTGATCTATGTGTCTGTTTTTGTGCCAGTACCATGCTGTCTTGATGATGACAGCTTTGTAATAGAGCTTAAAGTCCGGAATTGTGATGCCACCCACTTTGGCTTTCTTTTTCAATATTCCTTTGGCTATTCGAGGTCTTTTCTGGGTCCATATAAATTTTAGGATTATTGTTCCATTTCTTTCAAAAAAATGGATGGTATTTTGATAGGGATTGCATTAAATGTGTAGATTGCTTTAGGTAGGATAGACATTTTCACAATATTTATTCTTCCAATTCGTGAGCATGGAACGTTTTTCCATTTCTTTGTGTCTTCCTCAATTTCTTTCATGAGTACTTTATAGTTTTCTGCATATAGATTCTTAGCCTCTTTGGTTAGGTTTATTCCTAGGTATCTTATAGTTTTAGGTGCAATTGTAAATGGGATTGACTCCTTAATTTCTCTTTCTTCTGTCTTGTTGTTGGTGTAAAGAAATGCAACTGATTTCTGTGCCTTGATTTTATATCCTGACACTTTACTGAATTCCTGTACAAGTTGTAGCAGTTTTGGAGTGGAGTCTTTTGGGTTTTCCACATATAGTATCATATCATCTGCGAAGAGTGAGAGTTTGACTTCTTCTTTGCCGATTTGGATGCCTTTAATTTCTTTTTGTTGTCTGATTGCTGAGGCTAGGACTTCTAGTACTATGTTGAATAGCATGGTGTTAATGGACATCCCTGCCATGTTCTTGACCTTAGCGGAAAAGCGTTCAGTTTTTCTCCATTGTGAATGATATTTGTGGTGGGTTTTTCATAGATGGCTTTGATAATATTGAGGTATGTGCCCTCTATCCCTACACTTTGAAGAGTTTTGATCAGGAAGGGATGCTGTACTTTGTCAAATGCTTTTTCAGCATCTATTGAGAGTATCATATGGTTCTTGTTCTTTCTTTTATTGATGTGTTGTATCACATTGATTGATTTGCGGATGTTGAATCAACCTTGCAGCCCTGGAATAAATCCCACTTGGTCATGGTGAATAATCCTTTTAATGTACTGTTGAATCCTATTGGCTAGTATTTTGGTGAGAATTTTTCCATCTGTGTTCATCAAGGATATTGGTCTGTAGTTCTCTTTTTTGATGAGATTCTTTTCTGGTTTTGGGATCAAGGTGATGCTGGCCTCATAAAATGAGTTTGGAAGTTTTCCTTCCATTTCTATTTTTTGGAACAGTTTCAGGAGAATAGGAATTAGTTCTTCTTTAAATGTTTGGTAGAATTCCCCTGGGAAGCCATCTGGCCCTGGGCTTTTGTTTGTCTGGAGATTTTTGATGACTGTTTCAATCTCCTTACTGGTTATGGGCCTGTTCAGGTTTTCTATTTCTTCCTGGTTCAGTTGTGGTAGTTTATATGTCTCTAGGAATGCATCTATTTCTTCCAGATTGTCAAATTTGTTGGCGTAGAGTTCCTCATAGTATGTTCTTATAATTGTCTGTATTTCTTTGGTGTTAGTTGTGATCTCTCCTCTTTCATTCATGATTTTATTTATTTGGGTCCTTTCTCTTTTCTTTTTGATGAGTCTGGCCAGGGGTTTATCAATCTTATTGATTCTTTCAAAGAACCAGCTCCTAGTTTCATTGATTTTTTCTATTGTTTTTTTTTTGGTTTCTATTTCTTTGATTTCTGCTCTGATCTTTATGATTTCTCTTCTCCTGCTGGGTTTAGGGTTTCTTTCTTGTTCTTTCTCCAGGTCCTTTAGGTGTAAGGTTAGGTTGTGTACTTGAGACCTTTCTTGTTTCTTGAGAAAGGCTTGTACCGCTATATATTTTCCTCTCAGGACTGCCTCTGCTGTGTCCCACAGATTTTGAACCATTGTGTTTTCATTATCATTTGTTTCCATGAATTTTTTCAATTCTTCTTTAATTTCCTGGTTGACCCCTTCATTCTTTAGAAGGATGCTGTTTAGTCTCCATGTATTTGGGTTCTTTCCAGCTTTCCTCTTGTGATTGAGTTCTAGCTTCAGAGCATTGTGGTCTGAAAATATGCAGGGAATGATCCTATTCTTTTGATACCGGTTGAGACCTGATTTGTGACCCAGGATGTGATCTATTCTGGAGAATGTTCCATGTGCACTGAGAAGAATGTGTATTCTGTTGCTTTGGGATGAAATGTTCTGAATATATCTGTGATGTCCATCTGGTCCATTGTGTCATTTAAGGCCTTTATTTCCTTGTTGATCTTTTGCTTGGATGATCTGTCCATTTCACTGAGGGGTGTGTTAAAGTCTCTGACTATTATTGTATTATTATTGATGTGTTTCTTTGATTTTGTTATTAATTGGTTTATATAGTTGGCTGCTCCCATGTTAGATGCATAGATATTTAAAATTGTTAGATCTTCTTGTTGGACAGACCCTTTGAGTAGGATATAGTGTCCTTCCTCATTTCTTATTATAGTCTTTGGCTTAAAATCTAATTGATCTGATATAAGGATTGCCACCCCAGCTTTCTTCTGATGTCCATTAGCATGGTAAATTGTTTTCCACCCCCTCACCTTAAATCTGGAGGTGTCTTCGCATTTAAAATGAGTTTCTTATAGGCAACATATAGATGTGTTTTTTTTTTTTTTTTTTTTTATCCATTCTGATACCCTGTGTCTTTTGTTTGGGGCATTTAGCCCATTAACATTCAGGATAACTATTGAGAGATATGAATTTAGTGACATTGTATTGCCTGTAAGGTGATTGTTACTGTATATTGTCTCTGTACCTTTCTGATCTACTACTTTTAGGCTCTCTCTTTGCTTAGAGGACCCCTTTCAATATTTCCTGTAGAGCTGGTTTGGTGTTTGCAAATTCTTTCAGTTTTTGTTTGTCCTGGAAGCTTTTTATCTCCCCTTCTATTTTCAATGATAGCCTAGCTGGATATAGTATTCTTGGCTGCATGTTTTTCTTTTTTAGTGCTCTGAAAATATCATGCCAGCTCTTTCTGGCCTGCTAGGTCTCTGTGGATAAGTCTGCTGCCAATCTAATATTTTTACCATTGTATGTTACAGACTTCTTTTCCTGGGCTGCTTTCAGGATTTTCTCTTCGTCACTAAGACTTGTAAATTTTACTATTAGGTGACGGGGTGTGGACCTATTCTTGTTGACTTTGAGGGGGGTTTTCTGCACCTCCTGGATTTTGATGCTTGTTCCCTTTGCCATATTAGGGAAATTCTCTCCAATGATTCTCTCCAATAGACCTTTGCTCCCCTCTCTCTTTCTTCTTCTTCTGGAATCCCAATTATTCTAATGTTGTTTCGTCTTATGGTGTCACTTATCTCTCGAATTCTCCCCTCGTGGTCCAGTAGCTGTTTGTCCCTCTTTTGCTCAGCTTCTTTATTCTCTGTCATTTGTCTTCTATATCACTAATTCTTTCTTCTGCCTCATTTATCCTAGTAGTGAGAGCTTCCGTTTTTGATTGCACCTCATTAATAGCTTTTTTGATTTCAACTTGGTTAGATTTTAGTTCTTTAATTTCTCCAGAAAGCCTTTTATATCCCCAGAGAGGGTTTCTCTAATATCTTCCATGTCTTTTTCGAGCCCGGCTAGAATGTTCAGAATCGTCATTCTGAACTCTTGATCTGACATATTACCAATGTCTGTGTTGATTAGGTACTAGCCTTCGGTACTGCCTCTTGTTCTTTTGTTTGTGATGATTTTTTCCGCCTTGTCATTTTGTCCAGATAAGAGGATATGAAGGATCAAATAAAATACTAAAAGGATGGCAAAGATCCCAGAAAAATGCATTGTAACCAAATCAGAAGAGACCCCAAATTGTGGGGTGGTAGAAATGAGATAAAAAGAGGTTCAGGAAAAAAAAAAAAAAAAGAAAAGAAAAAATTAAAAAAATAAAACAAAGAAAAAACATAAAAAAGAAAGAAAAATATATATTTTAGATAAACTTGTCAAAAAATGTTAAAAAAGAAAAGGGAAAAGTTTTAAAAAGTTTAGCAGAAGAAGAAAAAAGAAAGAAAAAAAATTTAAAAAAAAATTGAATTAACCGCAAGACTAAAGAATCATGGGGAGAAAGCCATGAGATCCGTGCTTTGCTTTCTCTACCTCTGGAATTCCGCTGCTGTTCTAGGTATTGAACCTGCTTTCCTTGATAGATGAACTTCGTCCTGGCTGGATATTTTGTTGATCTTCTGGGGGAGGGGCCTGTTGTAGTGACTCTAAAGTGTCTTTGCCCAAGGGCAGAATTGCACCGCCCTTACGGGGGGCCAGACTAAGTAATCCGCTCAGGTTCGCTTTTGGGAGCTTCTGTTCCCTGAACGCTTTCCGTAGAGTTCCGGAGGACAGGAATGAAAATGGCGGCCTCCCAGTCTCCGGCCTCGAGGAGCCGAGAGCCCGGGGCCCCACTCCTCAGTGCACCGCCAGAGAACAGCACCCAGTCACTCCTGTATCCCCAGCCTCCAGCCATGCTCTGAGCTCACCCAGCCCGAGACCAGTTCAAGGTAACCCCGAGCTAAGAGTTCAGTCCTCAGCTCTGTTTCTGTAGCCAGCTTCTCCGTTCTAACACCTACGAGCTCTGCAACACTCCGACACCCCTGATCCTTCTGTGACCCTGCAGGACCTGGGGCCACACTGACCCTGCCTGGGTTTCACCCCGGTTTAGCCTCTGGAGCAATGTCCCTCAGTGGAACAGACTTTTAAAAGTCCTGATTTTGTGCTCCGTTGCTCCGCTGCTTGCCGGGAGCTGGCCCCTCCGCCCGCAGACTATCTTCCCCTCATTTTGGATTCTCTTCTCCGCCAGTCCTACCTTTCAGAAAGTGGTTGATTTTCTGTTTCTAGAATTGCTGTTCTTCTTCTCTTCGATCTCCTGTTGGATTTGTAGGTGTTTGCAATGTTTAGATAAGCTATTGAGCTGATCTTCTGCTACTTAATGTAGTCTCAACCTGCTACTTCTCCGCCATCTTGACTCCTCCCCCCTGCTTTGGAATGTTTTGAGGCAAGTTACTTTGTTTAATTTAGTGTAGAATGTAGCATAAAGACTAAGAAAAATGTAACACACTATTTACAGGGAATTTATGTCTTAGTTATTTTAGTGATAATCCAATTAATAAATTTGCACTATATTGAAACTGAGACTTATGAGAACTTCAAGTCAGAATAAGCAGTCGTTTACTTGAATTCCCACATAACATGGCCCATCATATTGTTACATTATTGGTGTGTGGTGGGTTCAATCAGGGGCGCTTGGTTTGGAAACCAATTAGTTAAAGGCACTTAGAATTATAATTTGGGATCTAGAAATGTTTATATGAAGGCTTAAATGCAGAGTAAAATTGCATCTTGAGATGGGATGTTCTTCTAATCTCTCCGCTTTCAAACTCCTTATTCATTCACATTTATCAGAAGTTCCAGAATATAAAATGGACTTTTCATGCATGCCTTGGTGCTTGTGCTCATGCTGTTTGCTCAATCTAGAATGGTTTCATTCATTCTTCCTGCCTCCACCCCTGATAATTCCCTGCTCATACTCAGGTTGGTTGCCATCAAATTGTCAGGCCTCTTTAAGAGCATGAAAATTTCCCATCATTTGTGTTTCCATAACATGTTCTACTGATATATTTATATTAACATCATTTAATAATTCAGAAAGAATTTTGGGTCATCTGCTTCGGGTTAGGTACTGTGCAGGCACTAGTTCTGTTTCTGGGAAAGAATCAGAATCAATGTTTCACCTTCATTTCATCTCATCATCTTTTTGTGAACTCCTTCATGGTAGGAACTTTATATCCTTGCTGTCAGTCTTTATATCTCCTATACCTAATGATTAATAGGATAAACTAAGTTTGTTTTTCTGTAGGCTTACTATTCTAAAATTTATACTCTATTTACCATATTCATAATGATATTATTTGATGAATTAGAACTTCCATTTCATCCCAAGTTAAACAAGATAAAAGTAACTTCATTTTATATATTTTATTTAATGTTTTCAAATTTATAGTGATGGTAAAATACACATAATTTTTGGGGCACCTGGGTGGCTCAGTGAGTTAAGCCTCTGCCTTCGGCTTAGTTCATGATCTCAGGGTCCTGGGATCAAGTCCCACATCTCTGCTGAGCAGAGAGCCCGCTTCTCCCTCTCTCTCTGCCTGCCTCTCTGCCTACTTGTGATTTCTCTCTATGTGTGTCAAATAAATAAGTAAAATATTTTTTAAAAAATACACATAATTTTTGCCATAACAGTGAATGTTGAAATATTACTATACTTTGAATAGAACTATTTATTACCATTAAATAGAATAATAAACATTTTTCTTATTAAATATTCTAAATTCCAAAACAGTTTATGTTGTGCAGGAGGATTTTTGGAGAAAGTGGTGATGTAGACAAAACACATTTCAACTGACTCTTTATTTCATATATTAGTGTAAGTGGATGTGATTGTTATTCTTTCAATATCCTATCTGTACATGAGGTACTTAAAAAAAGATACATTGGGTAAATAATTATGGAATATGACAACACTAAGTTTTTGAGACTGTTGGGCTCTTATCATGCCTCTTTGAACATATAAAAAGTTACATTTTGTGTAAAAGTTTCAGGGTAAATGCACGTATCTTCTCTTATTATTGCATTTGTTTGTACTGCATTTAAACTTAGAAATTCAAATACTCTGATTTCTTGTTGCTGGAGATTTTTTTTTAACCATTTATTATTCAGTGGTTGATTCCTATTATTTTATTTTTACAGATGCCTTGTCTTCTGTTCCTCTCATTTTCTGCCTTAACTCCCAATCTTAGGAATTCAATCTAGATAACACCACATAACTTTGCCATACTCTTTTTTTAGCCAGTACCGCAGTCACAGTGCATTTTGACTTCTGCTGTTTTACTCCATAAATTTATGTCAGCGCTCTGCAATACTGTCCTCTGACTTCTTGATCTGTAACAGCTTCCATGATTGCTGCTTCTGTTATTATGTCAAAGCCCTTTCAAGGTACATAAATGCTAAATACAATGGTTTAGAAAACTAGTTCAGCTTCTCCATTAACTGACTTATGGACTGAAGATAGGAGAGGATAAAAAAAATCTTTTCACAGCAGGTTTATTCTCTGTTTTGATTCACTCTCTCTAAACAAGTCTCTAGTGAAAGAAGAGACAAATATGAAATTCATGGGTTTATGATTAACAAATTTGATTCCAAAGCTTTGTAATTGCTTTTAATTCATTCCACTTTGTGGCAAGTTGTTAAAATTAAGTTAAAATTAACCCTGAGGTCTTTGGCTTCTTATAGAAGCATTTTTTTTTAAAGATTCTATTTATTTATTTGACACAGAGAGATCACAAGTAGGCAGAGGGGCAGACAGAGAGAGAGAGGAGGAAACAGGCTTCCTGGCGATCAGAGAGCCCGATGCGGGACTCGATCCCAGGACCCTGAGATCATGACTTGAGCCAAAGGCAGTGGCCTAAACCACTGAGCCACCCAGGTGCCCCTTATAGAAGCATTTCAAAGGTATGATTATTATTTAAATTCTCCATCTTTCCCTCATGTTAGCGTATCTGCATTTGTATAAATGTTTTTAAGATTTTTTTCTAAACAAGTTGTAATTACAGAGAAAGTGATCAATATTGCATATTTTAAGAATTAAAATCTAATAAAACAAAATATTCACCAGAAAATGATCAGAGGATAATTACTCATCTAAAATTAATATTAGTAGATTATTTTCCTATTTTAAGAGTACCCACAATTGTTTGAAAACAGATATGGTAAACCATGAAGGCATGGAAATAACTGTCATGAATGAAGAAGCTTTTCTTTTCATAGAAACATAAAAATAGGGTCAAGATATGCCATGCTAGGCCAAGCAGAGAAGCACCAGGGTCAGTCAGGAGGCAGACAATGAGGGAGCACATGGGTAAGAGCCTGTATTGTTAACATGGGAAGGAATGGGTAAGGCAAGGGAAGCTTGATAAACAGGTTTAGGATTGGATAGTTTAAATAATTTCAGCAGGCTTTGGAGAGTAAGAGCCATTCCTTATTGGCTGATATTTGTCCTTGTAAAGACAGGGGCAGATAGATTGTTGTTGAGTGTTGACCCTGTGATAGCCAGACAAAGGATCTGTTGGAGAGATGGGCTCTGGATCAGTTGGTTTATATAGCAAAAGCATGCTACCAGGTGTGTTGTTTACTGTCTCTAGGAATTGGCTAGCCTTGGGAGGGGCAGTCTCTCTAGGGCCAGCAAGTCTTCAGATATTAAAACATCAGAAACACATAGTCAATACACTTCTTAAATTGTAAACCTTTGTACAATTGGTGGAAATCACATCTGTGGATACATTTTAAAAATGCATTTTAAAGTATGATATCTAAGACATCATTGTTAAGACTATTAATTATATTGCCAGTATAAGGAACAATTGGGTACTTAGTTTCTTGTGCCTGGAGTATAAAAAAAATAGCGTTAGAGTTTAGAGTGAGTTATAGTTAATAAAAACTGTTACAGAGAATACTTTTTCTTGCCCACAATTTTGCGTGTGTGTGTGTATGTGTGCGCATGTGTGTGTTTCCCCATTACAGAGAGGAAGATACACATTTAAAGAGGTTAAGTAACTTACGAGAATCACTCTATCAGTGAATAGTAATAGAAGCTCAGCCATCTACATCTAAATCTCATTGTCTTCCTTGGCCCTCCTGACTGCTTCTCTGCTAAAGTTTGAGGGATGTAGCAGACAGGTTTTGGCAGCTACCAACTGTGGCTGAGCTTTATCAGCTTCCTGATCATGTAAGGGGCGTAGAGAAGTTGAGGCCATTTTTAACCATTTTTTTCTTCACTGTTCTTCTATCTCTTCCATAGAACATTAGACATCCATTTTTATTTTTTTTTTTCCTTAGCTGCTATACTGAGATAGGAATGAATGGGGGTAATGAAATTGATACTGAGGGTAGAGTCTACACTGAGACAATGCTGCTCTCAGCAAGACTGGCAATATTCCATCTTCACTTGATTTGAGTGAGGGCTATAAGCAAGAATGGGATTGTAGGAAGGAGTTAAAAGGAGGGAGAGAACAGTGAAGAAAGAACCTAGATTCATTTATTGCTCAAATAACCAGAGTATCGGGGGTTCTACTGACATTAAGGCCAAGATCAGGTGCAACAATACTTGTAAAGAAAAGACCTAACAAGTTTTACTTGAATCACAGTTATGCTTGAGATTAATTTTAATTTTTGGTTTCCTTGTGCACACTTACTCCATTTTAGTGTCCTATTTTATGTTAATAGTATTAAGAGTGGAACAGTCATGAAATTTAGTAATAGTTCTATAAAGTTATTAATTTTAACATAATAATGAGTCAGAGATCTAGATTATTGAGGAAAAGATCCCAAAGACTATGTGGTGGAAGAGTACATTCTAGAAAAAATAGTACTCAGATAGCTAAACATTTTAGTTTTCCAGTTTGTTTTTTTAATGATACTAAAGATTTTGTGGGAAGTAGAATTTAATAACAGATTGACCCAGAAGTGAAAGAACATGGAGATATTTAGTACTTATAAAATATGTCATATGTACATTAAAATGGAATACTGAAGAAGTAAAGATAGAAGGAATCATCCAAAAAGAATGAAGAGACAATAGAAAAGAAGTGGTTAAAAAAAAATGATGAAAAAAAAAGTGAAGTTCCCTTTTTAACAAGGTTGTTGAATTGAGCAGGAACAATATACTTATCCATTTTATTAATAGGCAAATATCATTGTTGATTGGTTGTTCTTAACATCTGTTATGTTCAGATTCAACAAATATTTGATGACCTTTATTCTTGAAATAAGCATAAGTCCTAGGTCATAGAGATAGAGTTGTGAACATGTTGGGCTCCAGTTCCTGGTGTCATAATGATGATTGGAAAAGGAATCTAGTGACACTGTCTAGAACATCATGTCAGCAGATAAAATCATTAGGATTGTTTCAGGACTGTAGTTGTTTTTTGACTCCCTCACTCTGAATTCACTGTCATGTGTTCTAAAATAATTAGCCAGGGTTTGAGGTATCATCAAGCATCAATTTCAGTATGGGGGGGGAGAACAAATAAGTCAAAATATGCAAGAAGTTGTATGTTAGTATTCTGGTTGATTACACTGTTTTGCTTATTATTTTTTAAATATTTTATTTTTTTAATATTTTATTTATTTGACAGATCACAGGTAGGCAGAGAGGCAGGCAGAGAGAGAGGGGGAGGCAGGCTTCCTGCTGAGCAGAGGGCCCGATGTGGGGCTCGATCCCAGGACCCTGAGATCATGACCTGAGCCGAATGCAGAAGCCTTAACCCACTGAGCCACCCAGGCGCCCCTCGCTTATTCTTATATTTGTTCTCTCCTCTCACTATCCCTATATACACACAAACATATATATGCCACTTTTTTTGGTAGAACTCTGTTTCTACCATTTTGAGACCTAGATGATCTCATCAGCATAGATTTATTCCACATTTTCTTCCATTTGCTTATATCTACATTTTTTTCCTTAAATGAGTGTTCATTAATGTATTAACAAATGAAAGAAAATGCCTTTCAGAGCATAAACCTCTGGGCACTACAGATCTTTCATCCAAAGAGATGTCAGGTAAGACTTTCTTAATTTGATGCTGATCAAGGAGGCAAACATGTATGAAAAGCTAAAGAGGCACCATTTATTTCAACCAGAAAGGCAGGTTTTATAGCAATGTTTTGTTTGCTGTAACAAAATACCAAAGAATATATGCGTTACACAACAGGAATTTATTTTCTTTTCTGAAAGTTGGAAGTCCAAAATCAAGGTGTTTTGCCTACAGACTTGATTTCTTTAGTGGCCTTTCTTCTTGGCTTACAGATAGTCACTTTCTCTGTCCTCACATGGCCTTCTCTCTGCATGCTCATCCCTGGTGTCTCTTCCTCTCCTTAAAAAGCCATGAATCATATTGGATTAGGGCCTTACTCTTATGACTTTATTTAACCTTAATTACCCCTGTAAGGCCCTGTCACCAGGTTAGTCACCCTGGGGGTTAAAGCTTCAACACACAGATTCTGAGGATACATAGTTCAGTCTATAATATTACCATACAAACTGAAGAATAGAGTAAATACTGAAAGGTTCATTTACCTGGTCCATACATGTGTGTCCGCCAAGGCTTTGTGGGTCAATGACTGGGCATTATGTTGATTTGGCATTGCTTATTTTATGTACTGGGGATACTGGATTAAAATAAAACTTTGGAAGATGGGTGCTGATTTGGTGGTATTGGTGCATGAACAGTTAGACATATGGTATTGGTTTATATTACAAAGAATGCATGTGATAGAATGAGCTTCAAGTGGGAGATTAATGAGTCATATAATAAGAATTTAAATATTAGGTTTCTTCCTGAAAACTGATTTGCCTAGTGACCAAACTGTATAGTTTATAAACTACATATCTAAGGAGAATTGACTTAATATGAATGATACCCTTTATCAAGCGGTTACATGTGATGGGTTGCACTCAGATACTTTCTATAAAATTAATTCTAAAAATTTTCATGACTCAAATTTGAACCATGTTCTGTTGCTTCAGAATTTACTATGTATTTGCTGAAAACTTGGAAATATCATCTAGTATAGCTTCAAAACCATCAAAGGAAAAATATAGAAATTAAAAAATATATATATTTTAAAATTTTTACTTATTAATCTAAGAAATGAGATCATATTTTTAAACTTAAGATATACAATAGAAATATGTCATTAAAACTGTATACAGGAAGACTGAAGTAAGGAATAAATATGTATTTGTTAATATTTATAATATTCACCTTTCTCTTTTTTTCCTTTTTCATCAGATGACTATAATTTTTAGTTTATGACAAACATTTGCTGTTTGTTATTATATTTTTTACTGTTGATTGTGAATTAGTTAATTTCATGCAAAAAATAATATTAGTTGAGACTTATATATAAAACATATATAACTGTACTATTGTCCATATCTTCTATACCCTCGTTGTGTGTTTAATCTCTCAATTTTTTTTTTTAAAGATTGATTTATTTGACAGAGCAAGAGCGTGTGAGTGAGCGTGATTGGGGGAGGGGCAGAGAGAGAGGGAGAAGCAGGCTCCCCACTAAGTTGAGAGCTCAGTGTAGAACTTGATCCTAGCACCCCAGTATCATGACCTGAGCCAAAGGCAGATGCCCAGCTAACTTAGCCACACAGGCATCCCTTATCTCTCAATTTCTGAAAGATGTATATTAACATCTCTCATCAGTACTGTGAATATGTTATTTTTTTCTTTTTTAAATATCTCGGTTTGTGGTGCTGGGGTAGGAGACACATAATTGTTGTATTTTCTTGGTCAACCATTGCATTGCTTTTCTCTCATGAAACATTGTCTTAAATTTGTTCCTTTTTTGCATAAATATCAATTAAAAACTTTTTGTTAAGTAAATTATAGAGTGTACATGTTCTGAATTTTATATATGAAGGATCTTCTAGAAGAAAAAAGAAAATAGAGGAAATATATATATATATATTTCCTCTAAATAGAGAATATAAATATATATATATATTTCCTCTATTTTCCTTTTATATTTTCCTTTATATTTTCCTATATATTTCCTTTATATATATATATTTCCTTTATATATATATATTATATATATATATATATATATATAGGAAAATATAAAAGGAAAATAGAGGAAATATATATATATATATTTCTACTCTGCCATCTCTTCAGTACTGTTTCCATTCCCTTATATGAAAATAGTGTAGAGCAGGAGAAAATATTTAGGGTCAAACACTACAAAGCCTTTACCATGCACACTTTTAGCCTTAGAATGATTACAAGATGAGGTACATTTTTCTCAATCTCTCTCTTATGCCATAATTTAGTTGATATGCAGTTACGTTAAGATTTCATATACTTCAAACAATTGTTCTTTAATACCAAGAGTATGAATAAAATATTTATTGCACTAGGCCGTTCATTTTTCTTAAGGTTTATTCCATTAATACAGTCAGAACTTGTCCCTGTCATATTATGCTTCAGTGACCTGTGTGTTGCTATAAAGGCAAGGAAAAACCTTTTTATAATGAAAGAGGAGAGAGAGGAAGATGGTGGCGAATAGGAGGACCCTAGGCTCATCTCTTCCCATGAACACAATTATATAACTATCGAATTATCCTAAATACCCCAGAAATCGACCTGAAGATAGAACAAACTCCAAAGTAAAGGGAGAGAAGAGGCTACATTGAAGAAGGTAGAAGTGCAGAGATGTTGTTTAGGAGAGAAGCAGATCATATGCTATGGAGGGGAAGGAGCCATGGTCATAGAAAAGGGCAAAAGAGAGGAATACAGAGGAAAATGCACAAGGGGAATGTTTCCCCAAAACTATTGGCTTGAAAATTAAGGAGGCCTCAAATTTGTGTTTTGCATCTAGCAGGGCTTAAAGCCTAGAGTTTTCAAGGTTACAGGCTTGGCTGAGGGAGAGCCAGAGGGCACTGCACATTTCCTAAAGAGAAGGCAGAGAAACAACTGGAGGTAGAAGCATGGCAACAGGGATATGAAGAATACCTGGGACACACAGATGAAGATTATTCGCTCCTTTTTGGAGAACATTCCTTAATCGCAGCATTCAAGAAAATGCCTCTCCACAAACAAAGGAGCTGGCTGATGACATTTCCATCCCCTGCCCCCTCAGCATAAAGAAGCACCTTGAAGAAGCAGTGTAGCACTGACATTGGATGCTGACCTTGCTTATACCAAGCATCATCCCCTCCCCCCGCCCCATCCCCCAAGCTCTGGTGCTACTGCCCTTCTCAGTCACCCTTGCCTCAGACCCAGTGTGGCAGACCCTCCCCAAGAAGATCAGCACCAAAACCGATGTCCACACATGTCTCCCAGTCAGAGTTCTGCAGTGCCTCAGTGCTGGTGGATTTGGTGTCATGTCTCATTTCACAAGCAGACCAGAGCACACCTAGTTAAAACTTGACACATTTAGGCCGAGGTGCAACCACTGCCCACAGTAGGAAAGGAGAGCCTCTGAAGACAACTGACCTGAAGGGTAAAGCAGCCAGAACACAACAGCAGAGTGCAAGGAGCACACACCAGAGACATTCCCTGAGGTACCAGACCTTGGAAACTATATGACCTTGTCTTCATAAGGCCATTACTTTCAGAAACAGGAGACATAATTGGTTTTTCTAATACAAAATAAGGCAGAGACTTAGATAAAATGCCAAGTTGGAGGAATTTATCCTGAACGAAAGAACAAAGTAAGGCCATGGCCAGAGATCTAAGCAAAAGAGATATAAGTGAAATGCTGATGGAGAATTTAAAACAGCAGTCATAATAATACTGAGCTTGAGAAAAGAATAGAAGACATCAGGGAGATCCTTACCACAGAGATAAAAGAGTTAAAAAAGGATCTGTCAGAGATGATGAATACAATGGACGAGATTGGAAACAGGCCTAATGCAATGAAAAGCAGGCTGGAAGAAGCAGGGTAACAAATTAGTGAACTAGAAGACAAAATAATGGAAGATAATGGTGAACAAAAGAGTGAAAAAAGAATTATGCAACACAAGAATAGATTTAGGGAACTCAGTGACTCCCTCAAATGTAATACTATTCATATTTTGAGAGTCCCAGAAGAATAGAGAGAAAAGCAGGCAGAAAACTTATTTCAGGAAATAAGAGCAGAAAACTTCCTTAATCTGGGGAAGTATACAGACATCAGATCCAGGTTCCACAGAGCAGGCTGGCATCAAGACATATCATAAGTAAATTTGTAAAAAGTGATAAAGGAAACATCTTAAAAGTAAGTCCTTAACTTACAAGAGAAAAACTGTAAGACTACCTGGAGATTTCTCAGCAGAAACTTGGCAAACCAGAAGGAAGTAGGGTGATAACAGTCAAAGTGATGAATGGGAAAAATCTGCAGTCAAGAATATTCTGTCTACCAAAGCTGTCACTCAGAATGGAAGGAAATAGAGTTTTCCAGGCAAAAATTAAGGAGTTTGTGACCCCTAAACCAGTTCTGCAAGAAATAGTAAAGAGAACCCAGTGCAGAGAAGAAACCAAAAGTGAAAAAGATAAGAAAAGATCACAGAAAAATCTCCAGAAACAACAAAACAAGTAATAAAGTGACAATAAAAGCATATCTATCAATAATTGCTTGAATATAAATGGACCAAATGGTCCAGTTAAGAGACATATGGTGTCAGATGGATAAAACCAAGACTCATCTATATGCTGCCTATATAAGACTCATTGTAGACCTAAAGACACCTGCAGATTGAAAGTGAGGGGGTAAAAAAAAAAAAAGTTACTGTGCAAATGGATGTCAAAAGTAGCCAGAATTATAATACTTATATAAACTAGACTTTAAAAGAAAAAGTATAAAAAGAGACAAAGAAGGGAATTATATAATCATAAAGGGGACAAACTAACAAGAAGATATAACAGTTGTAAATATTTCTGCACTCAACATGGAAGCACCCAAATATATAGAGCACTTAATAAGAAACATAAATAACTAATGGATAATAATACAATAAGAGTAAGAAACTTCAACAGCCCGGTCACATCACTGGAGAGATAATCTAAATAAAAAATTAACAAGGGAGGGGCGCCTGGCTGGCTCAGTGGTTTAAGCCTCTGCCTTTGGCTCAGGTCATGATCCCAGGGTCCTGGGATCGAGTCCCGCATCGGGCTCTCTGCTTGGCAGGGAGCCTGCTTCCTCCTCTCTCTCTGCCTGCCTCTCTGCCTACTTGTGATCTCTTTCTGTCAAAATAAATAAATAAAATCTTAAAAAAAAAAATTAACAAGGGAAAAATGGCTTTGAATGACACACTGGACCAGAAGGACTTAACAGATATATTCAAAACATTCCACCCTAAAATGGCAGAATGCACATTCCTTCAAGTGCACATGTAACATTCTCCAGAATAGAGCACACATTAGGTCACAAAATAGTCCTCAACAAATACAGAAAGATTGAAATCATACCATGTACTGAAAGGTTGCATGGTTTGGAAAAAACACAAATAAATGTAGGTTAAACAACATGCTACTAAACAATGAATTGGTCAACCAGAAAAATAAAAGAAGAAATTAAAAAATATGCAGAAACAAATGAAAATGAAAACACAACATTTCAACACCTTTGGGATACCAAAACATCCTAAAATGGAAGTGTACAGCAATACAGGCCTAACTGAAGAAGCAAGAAAATCTCAAACAACCTAACCTTACACCTAAAGGAGCTAGAAAAAGAAAAACAACAATGTCTAAAAAGCCAGGAGAAGGGAGGAAAACCTAAAGATTAAAGCAGAACTAAATGATATAGAAATTAACAAAACTAAAACAAAACAAAACAAAAACCCAGTAGAACAGATTGATGAAAGCAGAAGCTGGTTTTTTTTGAAAAATTAGTGTAATTGATAAACATCTAATTAAACTTACAAAAAAAAGGAGATAGAAAGTACCCAAATAAATAAAATTACACGTGAGAGAGTAGAAATAATAACCAACACCACAGAAATATAATTATAAGAGAGTATAATGAAAAACTATATGCAACAAATTGGACAGCCTAGAAGAAATTGTTAAATTCCTAGAAGCATGTAAGCTACCAAAACTGAAACAGGAAGAAATAGAAAACTTGGACAAATTAGAAGAATAAATATTGTTAAAATGTCCATACTAACCAAAGCAAAAAACAGATGTAATGCAATCCCTATCAAAATAGCAACAACATTTTTCACAGAAGTATAACACATAATCCTAAAATTTTCCTGAAATCACAAAAGACCCCAAATATTCAAAGCAATCCTGGGAAGAAGAACAAAACTGGAAGTATCATAATCCCAGATATAAAAATATACTACAAAACTGTAATAATTACAACAGTATGGCAGTGGCACAAAAATAGATACAGAGATCAATAGAACAGAATAAAAACCAGAAAAGAATCCACTGTTGTATGGTCAATTAATCTTTGACAAAGCAGGAAGGAATCTCCAAGAGGAAAAAGACAGTCTCTTCAACAAATGATGTTGGGAAAACGGACAGCAACATGCAAAAGAATGAAATCGGACCACTTTCTTATACCAAAGACAAAAATAAATTCAAAATGGATTAAAGACCTAAATGTGAGACCTGGAGACCTAGAGGAGAACATAGGCAGTATCTTCTTTGACACTGACCGTACACTGACCTAGCAGTTTCTTTCCAGGTACGTTCCTGAGGCAAGGGAAACAAAAGCAAAAACAAACTATTGGGACTGCATCAGAATACAAAGATTCTGCATAGTAAAGGATACAGTCAATGAAACTATAAGGCAACCTTTGGAATGGGAGAAGATATTTGCAAATGACGCATCTGATAAAAGGTTAGTATCCAAAATATATATGAATTTATAAAACTGAACATCTCCAAAGTAAATAATCCATTTAAAACATGGGCCGAAGAAGTGAATAGACATTTTTCCAAAGAAGACATATAGGTTGTCTGTAGATATTTGAAAAGATGTTCAGCATCACTGATCATTAGGGAAATACAAATTAAAATTACTATGAAATATCACCTCTCACCTATCAGAATGGCTAAAATCAATAAAACAAAAAAAAGTTGGTGTTGGTGGGGATGTAGAGAAAGGGGAACCCTCTTGCACTGCTGGTGGGAATACAGACTGATGCAGCCACTGTGGAAAACAGTATGAAGGTTCCTTAAAAAATTAAAAATAGAACTACCATGTGATCCAGCAGTTGCACTACAAGGTATTTGTGCAAAGAATACAAAAATTCTAATTTGAAGGCATACATGTTTCCCATATATATAGCAACATTATCTATAATAGTCAAATTATGAATATAGCGGATGAATGGATAAAGGAGATTGTGTGTCTCACACACACACACACACACACACACACACACACACACACACAATGTAATATTACACAGCCATCAAAAAAGAATGAAACTTGCCATGTGTAATGACGTGGATGGAACTGGAGAGTATAATGCTAAGTGAAATAAGTCAGAGAAAGACAAATACTATATGATTTCATGGAAATTTAAGATACAAAACAAACAAGCAAGGGGAAAAAAAGAGTGTGATGGGCAAACCAGAAACACTCTTAACTACGGGGAACAAACTGATGGTTACCAGAAGGGAGGTGGATGGGGGATGGGTGAAATAGGTAATGGGGATTAAGAAAGGCACTTGTGATGAGTACTGGGTACTCTCTGGAAGTGCTGAATTACTATACTGTATACCTGAAACTACTGTTACTCTATATGTTAATGAACTGGAATTTAAATAAAAACTTAAAAAAAAGAATTTTCATCATAAATTTTAAAAGTTTAAAATAAAATGAGAGAGGAAAGAACCACTAAATTTTTTTTTTTTTAAAGATTTTATTTATTGGGGCACCTGGGTGGCTCAGTGGGTTAAGCCTCTGCCTTCGGCTCAGGTCATGATCTCGGGGTCCTGGGATCGAGCCCCGCATCAGGCTCTCTGCTCAGTGGGAAGCCTGCTTCTCTCTCTCTCTCTCTGCCTGCCTCTCTGCCTACTTGTGATCTCTGTCTGGTCTGTCTGTCAAATAAATAAATAAAATCTTTAAAAAATATATTTTATTTATTTATTTGACAGAGAGATCACAAATAGGCAGAGAGGCAGGCGGAGAGAGGAGAGGAAGCAGGCTCCCTACTGAGCAGAGAGCCCGATTCGGGGCTGGATCCCAGGACCCCGAGATCATGACCTGAGCCGAAGGCAGAGGCTTAACCCACTGAGCCACCTAGGCGCCCCTAAGATTTTTTAATGTAACATTTTGGAGAGTCTTCTACTGAGTATTTTTTGTTGTATTTAGAAAGTTAATTACTATGTATATATGTATAATATACGTACAGGTATATACATGTCATTTATATGTGGCACATACTGAGGTACACTGTTCATATATATTTATAGATACACACACATATATAAAACATACGTGGTTTCATATCATTTAAACTGTTTTCCTGTTGTAAATCATTTAACGTATTTGAATGAAATGAACATCTGATTTCTAGTTTTATGCTTTATTTTAGTAGGAATAAAGAATTCATCAGATTAATTGTTTTAGCCATGTGTTTTCAGAATCACAGTCAGGCTCTTTGGGAAACATGTTACCTTAGAAGTAGAATAACTTTTTTTTTTTTTTTTAAAGCTGTATTGACTGGTTCTTCATATGCTGTCATTTTCCTGCAACAGCGACCATCATCATCACCATTATAGCAGTGTACCTCTGTGCTGCCAAGCATCTTATGAACCACTGTCACATCACTAACTTTGTCTTCAGTAAAGTAGATGTCTGAAATATGACACACATTTTTCAGAAGCTGTTTTAGAATGGGGAGGGAAAAATCCAGTAATTACATTCTCTCTTCTGCAACTGTTTCTTCTTTCCTTTTCATAATTCTTGCTGATAGGATAAAAACATGACATTTTTTTTCAATAACATTTCTAACTTTATTGTATTAGTTTGGAGTTAAATTATTTTTTTAAAAAAGATAATGTAATCATACATCTTCAAAGAAATCATGCCTCATTCTGGTGATACCAGTTTTAAATTAACACTTAGGGATTTCTTCAAAACCTAGCAGGCAAAATAGATACACAAAAGAAACAAACAATAGAATAAAGATTAGAAGCTTGAAATTTGGAGGCTCTGTGATGAGTTTAATATGGGTTTTGCTTTCTCTTGAATTGGTACTTGGATTGTTCAGAGATTAAATCATAGCTGGTTCTGTGTTTAGCATTGTAGAAATGCAATAAATTTTTGTTCCTGCTTTATACATATGTGTATAGGCTCATATAAATAAACATACACACATGTAAATACATATATAGAATTTTTTTTTTAAGATTTTGTTTATTTGACACAGAGAGAGATCACAAGTAGGCAGAGAGGCAGGCAGAGAGAGAGGGGGAAGCATGCTCCCTGCTAAGCAGAGAGCCCGAAGTGGGGCTCAATCCCAGGACCCTGAGATCATGACCTGAACCAAAAGCAGAGGCTTAACCCACTGAGCCACCCAGGTGCCCCTAGTAACTACTTTTTAACATTTAAGTACTTGTAAGTTTTTTTTATTGACCATTTAGGGTCTTTTTAAAGATTTATTATTTGAGAGAAAGAGAGAGAGCATGAGAGAGTAAGAGCAGATGGGGGTAGGGAGAGGGGGGAAGGAGAGAGAATCTCAAGCAAACTCCCTGCTGAGCATGGAGCCTGATGTGGGGCTTGACAATAGGCTTGATCTCAGGATCCTGAGATCATGACTTGACCTGAAACTAAGAGTTGGATGCTTAACTGACTGAGCTACCCAGGTGCCCCACCAGTTAGGGTTTTTTCGAAGAATATAGATTTGTGGTTAAGATCAGACATGCTGGAAAGAAAAAATAAGTAAGGAAGAAAGAAGAAAGGGAGAAAGAATTGAAGTAAAGAGAAGAAATTATAAAATTGGTAATTGTTTTATTATCCCTGTGGTTGCTTCATTGACAAAAGCCTTAGGGCAACATAAAGCAGACAAATTTTATCATGCATCAAGGTTTGCAACATTATCATTTGAATACAATTTGAGTAGGTCAGCTTTTCATTATACCAAATTCTTAAGAATTTCCTAAGAAAATTCTTAACATGGATGAATTGCTTATGTATATAACATTATTGAAATTTGGGGGGCTTGTGTCCACAGTCATTTTAGCTTTTGAATACTTAATCCTCTGCAGTTGCCACTGACTCAAGACATTTACCCCGTTAACATTCCTTTATTTTTGTAGTGATAATTTTGAAAGGGCTTTACATGATTAATCAAATTCTGATAATACATGTTAGTTTGTCTTTTTTTTTCCCCTTAGGATTTCTTTTTTTTTTTTTTTTTTTTTTTGTTATCAGTCTGCTTTATACTCACCAACAGTAAGCTTTGGATAATTTTTATGTATTTCAGGTTTTAAGTCAGTTTCTAAGAAGTCCCATTATTCCACTGAATGCAGAAAACAAAACAAAATAAAATGAAAACTTAGCAAAAGATGGACACTTGGAAACTTCACTTTCAATAGAACAAACATGTTTTAAAGGAACCACAGTTGTGTGTGTGTGTGTGCGTGTGTGTATGTGTATTTTTTTGTGTGTCGTGTATGTGCATATTAATATTTTAAAGTTATGCTTAGCATTTAGTATAGGGATAGAATTACTCAGTTCCAAAAAAGTGATGATAAACAAAGCCAGGAAAAGAAAAATATAGAAAGATGATTAGGTAAAATAGGAAAATACTTTGTCATTTCATAGCTTTTTTTTAAAATACTGGTTGAGAACTATTTATAACATTCTTTGGAATTTATCCAAATTCTGCTGACATGTTGTTAAAATACCTACATTATTAACAGAGGAGTGAAATAAAATTGACACAAATTTTATGTCCATAAAATCACCTTGAGAATCAGGGACAAAGGACTTTAGTAAGTTACTAGAATGGATTTAGGTCACATATAAATGAATACACTGAGAAGCCCAGAATGTAACCAACTTACCTCCTTTTTATCCAAAATTGTAGGGGAATTGTGATCATGCATGAAGTCCAACCGAAACTGTCTGTAGAAATTGTGGGGCTTGGTGCAAAATGAAAATTTGAGGCCCTTTAAAAAATTATTAAAAATTTTAGGACTGCCAGGGGGAGGAGTCAGGATGGCGGAGGAGTAGCAGGCTGAGATGACATCGGGTAGCAGGAGATCAAACTACAACTTGTCAAGTTTTGGTGTAATATCCAAGAATACCCATGATCATCTGAAAAGCCTATTAAGACCCTCCTCTTTAATTGGCAGAGGACATGAACGACATTTCTGCAAAGGAGACATCAGGATGGCCAATAGACATATGAAAAAGTGCTCCACATCACTCGGCATCAAGGAAATACAAATCAAAACCACAATGAGATATCACCTCACACCAGTCAGAATGGCTAAAATTACAAGTATATATATACACACAGACACATATTCTTTCCATAATATATATATATAATGGAATACTATGCAGCCATCAAAAGAAATGAAATCTTGCCATTTGCAATGATGTGGATGAAACTAGAGGATATTATGCTGAGCAAAATAAGTCAATCAGAGAAAGACAATTATCATATGATCTCCCTGATATGAGGAATTTGAGAGGCAACGTGGGGGTTTCAGGGGTAGGGAAGGGAAAAAGGAAACAAGATGGGATCAGGAGGGAAACAAACCATAAGAGACTCTTAATTTCACAAAACAAACAGGGTTGCCAGGGGGAGGGGGCTAGGAGAGGGTGGTTGCGTTATGGACATTGGGGAGGTTATGTGCTATGGTGAGTGCTGTGAAGTGTGTAAGCCTGATGATTCACAGACCTGTACCCCTGGGGATAAAAATACATTATGTGTTAATTAAAAAAAAAAAAAAAGATCCTCCTTTTTTTTCAAAAAAACAAAAAACAAACAAACCAACCCCAAAATTTTAGGACTGTCATAGCAAAGCACTAACTGAAGTGCAGAGTCCCAAGTACTTGGCCCTGTGCTCTGCATAGATTGCCCTCCACGTAGCTGCCCTAAGGCTGGCTTTTTAATCTCTGAAGATGATCGGTAAAACTTCCCTCTCTCCAAGTCATTTTTACCAGGGGAAGTCTCCTGGCTGCCATCTCTTGAGTTTTTTCGGATGGAAAAAGATTTTGTAATGCTATCTTTCTTTGGAGAGTATAAACTGTCTAGATTTTAATGTATCTTTTAAACCTGTATCTTTTTGTTAAGGAGTTATAATAAATCTCAGAAAGTGAAGGAAGTATGTGTTTTTTAATAGCTTTTAGTTTTTGTTCCTTAGTATAGGAAAGAAAACATATATTCATTTTAAGTTGTTTCCTCTCCATAATTATTTACTTAATTACTAAATACTATAAAAATTATTGATGTGATTGGATATTTCATACTAAACCTTGTTAGGTTAACTATAATATTTTTCCTGAATGATAAAAATAAAATAAATAATCTAATTATCCTAATTCTCTCTTTATACCGATTAACTTTTAACTATAAAATATGAAATTTACTGAAAAGGAATTGCTTTGTCATTATCCAAAAACTTAGCTTCTAAGTGGTTTTCCTTCCACATCATTCACTCCATTTTGATGACATCTTATCATACATTACTGATGAGGTGGAATATAACTGTCCTTATATCAGGCAGACATTTAAAAATAATATAGTATGGGAAAAAATAGGCTTTATAAAAAGTATGAAAGCATTCAAAATAAATACAGGAGGAATGCAGAGTGAAACGGTCATAATATCTGCTTTTCCTAGCATCTCAAGTGCCAGAAAGTAAATGGAATTAAAGGTGAAATATCAAAGATAGAAAGCTGTATTTTCCTTAATGACCTGTGTGCAGATAAAGACTTGTAATGAGTTAATAATGTTTTTACAACTTTCCCCATTTGTAATGGTGTGTTACAAAAATGTGTGAAAAGAGAAATACAAAGTGGTTTGGTTTCAATTTTTCAGTTAAACAGAGGACATTGGATATAGATTATAGAAATTCCTCAGAATAAATTCAAGTTTTAGTTTCTTATGGCATATGTAAATGACATAATTTTAAATTATGAATCCAGTATAATATAGACTCAGTTCTGAGGGTCCCCCAAAGTAACTATAATTTTGTATTAAATTTTGGAAAGTGTAAGTCATTACAGTATGAATAGTCAGTTTACTATATAATAGCACTTTAAACATAACACTTGACTGTTCTAAAGATATATACAGAACATTACAAGATTTTTTTTTTTTATTTCATGATTTTTCTCTCAGCTATTTAAGAAGAAAATTCTGGGCTCTTATTTTTCTAGTCTTAAGTTTGTTTTCTGTTTTGTTTAATTTTCTTCTCAACTCTGCCACTTTTTCTTTTTAAGTTCTGTGCTCATTCTTTTGTATTTTTATTGCATTCTAAATATGGATATTCTGCTCAATTACTTCATTCTTTCTACTTTTTAACATAAGAAAGGGTACATTTCTCTTTACATACTACTTTATCTGCCTCTTATATATTGCTATTATATTTTCCTTAGCATTTATAAAAGATTGAGAAATATGTTTAAATTATATTTTCATATACTTCGATACTGTTTTCTGATTTGTGTTATATACAAAGCATGAGATCTCCATCATAATATTTTATGTAAATACAAATATAACATTTACTTTATTGCTGATTGTTATCATTTTTCCAGTATTTTAATATATAGACAGTACCCTCTGTATATCTGTTATTTTTACAATATGTTATTCACACCTTAAATATCCATCTTGACTTTTTTATTTGTTGACACATGAATTATGAAGAGAAATGTTTAAAATATACTACTATGATGGGAGACTAGCTAACTTTCTTCTATAGCTTCATCGGTTTGGATTTTGAAGCTGTATAATTGGGGGGTATTAACTTTAGAATTGGTATCATTTCTGGCAAGTTGAACATCTTACAACATCTTCATGTTTATCCAACTTAAGTGTTCATGCCAGCTCTCACTGATAATGATTTGTTTCATGATATTTGGTGACTTTTTAAAAATTATGAACTCTTGATTACATTTTTCCTGTGAAAATTATTAGAAAGTATTTTTTAATAGTATAAACTTACAGAATAGCTTTTTATTTGCCTTTGCCAGACATCCATAGACACTGTCAAACAAGTTGACATTAATCTAAACTTTCTGCTGGGCTTTTTTCTTTTTCTTTTTCTTCCTTTTTTTCATTGAGATATAATTGATGTAGTAATATTGTGTAAGTTTGGGAGACAGTGCATTAGTTTGATACATTTATACATTGCAATATGATTATTACAGGAGCATTAGCTAACATCTTTGTCATGTCTCATAATTATCTTTTTTTGTGTTAAGAGCAGTTAAATTCTGGTCTCTTAGAAACTTTGAGATGTATAATGCAATATTGTTGACCATTACCACCGTGTTGTGTATTAGCTATCTAGAACTTCTTTATCTACTAGTTGCAAGTTTGTACCTTTAAACAACATTTCCCTTACTCCCCACCCCCCAGGTACATAGGATGTTATAGGAGTAGTAGTTTTATCTTTAAGAATTATCAGGAAATGAGCACCTGGGTGGCTCAGTCTTTAAGTGCTGCCTTCAGCTCAGGTCATGATCCCAGGGTCTTGGGATTGAGCCCTGCATTGGGCTCCATGCTCAATGGGAAGTCTGCTGCTCCCTCTCCCACTCCCTCTGCTTGTGTTCCCTCTCCGGCTCTTTAAGTAAAAAAAAAAAAAACTTAAAAGAATTATCAGGAGATAATTTTTGTATTTTCTCACTTACCCACTATTGATCATATTCTCTTGCAGAGTTCCTGGGCTTTTGGTGGTAGAACATATCTTTCTAACCTTCCCATGCTTAGCCCCTGTTTCTGTTAAAGTTTTCTTAATGCAGACTTTAAAGCAAAGATGGTTGAGCAAGGAAGTACCATAGAGAATTTATATACTGCAAGCCTTGTTTAGGTCAGCTCTTACTCTTTTTGGACTCCAAGGATTTACCTTACTCTTTCTTTTGTTGATCCATGCAGTAAAAGATGATTGTGTGGTGTGTGTGTGTGTGTGTGTGTGTTTGTGTGTTCCAGAATTTTTGGCTTGTACTACTGGGAGGCAGTTTCTCTAAACATTTTGAGAAAGATCCAACCATATATACTGATTTTATTTCTATTGTTATATATTTATCTTAACCAAAAGCTCAAAATACTTTTGCACTTATAGGCTCTCAAACTATTTACTTTCCAGATTCCTTGAATATACAACAGAGAGTTTTTTTTCTTTTCCTTTCTTTTTCTCTTTTAGTTTTAGAAAACTGCCTGAAGCATATGCATTAAAAAATAAATCCGTGTTCACAAATGTTATCTTTAGGCCACACTAGACTATTAGAAGACTACAAACTAGAAGCACATTACAACAGCCTTTGAAAAGTAATAGCCTTATTTATATCCTTGACTTAATACTGTAAGCTGCAAAGTTCAACCACATTAAACCACTATGTTTGATAAAGTAATTATCACTGACATTTGCCTCTTGTCTCTGTCTCTCACTTCTCTAATATAAAACCTCACAGTGACTTAATTTTAAAATTTATCACTAAGAAAACCCTCTGTATTCCCTGGTGAGTTTTGCAATTTCTGACAGTAAGGATTATGAAACTGACTGCCTGCCTGCTAGGAAGCTCAATTCCATTTGAAATTCAGGTATTCTTAAATATATAGGTCCTATGATTTGCTTATTTCTTTTTTATCTTTTTTCTTAGTATTTCATTTTTATTTCTGGATTCATTTTCCTAATCTTAATAGTTTGGTTCTTGAGGAAAACACAGGCAGCTTCTCTTCAACATTTGCTGCAGCAACTTCTTCCTAGAAACACCTCCAAAGGCAAGGGAAGCAAGGGCAAAAATGAACTGTTGGGACTTCATCAAGATCAAAAGCTTTTGCACAGCAAAGGAAACAGTTAACAAAATCAAAAGACAACTGACAGAATAGGAGAAGATATTTGCAAACGACATATCAGATAAAGGGCTAGTGTCCACAATCTATAAGGAACTTAGCAAACTCAACACCCAAAGAACAAACAATCCAATCAAGAAATGGGCATAGGACATGAACAGACATTTCTGCAAAGAAGACATCCAGATGGCCAACAGACACATGAAAAAGTGCTCCACATCACTCGGCATCAGGGAAATACAAATCAAAACCACAATGAGATATCACCTCACACCAGTCAGAATGGCTAAAATGAACAAGTCAGGAAATGACAGATGCTGGCGAGGATGCGGAGAAAGGGGACCCCTCCTCCACTGTTGGTGGGAATGCAAGCTGGTGCAACCACTGTGGAAAACAGTATGGAGGTTCCTTAAAATGTTGAAAATAGAACTATCCTATGACCCAGCAATTGCACTACTGGGTACTTACCCTAAAGATAGAAGCATGGAACCACCATTGTTATATGTGCTCTGTTGGCAACACAGTGGAAATCCCAGGGGCTCATTCCCATTATAAAAGTCAAAATAAGGTTATGTTTAAATATGGTTTCTAGAATTTGTAGGAATAAATGCTGAGTCTGAGTTTAGAATATTTGTAAAATGCAAAACAAAAAAATTCTTGATATGTAATGAAGTAAATAATCAGATAAATAAAAGTATCCTCAGGGTTACCTCATATGGTTATACAGTATGTGCATTGTTCAAAGGCCCCCAGCTAAGGAGATGAGTGAGGACTGGAATCCTGAAGATACTTCTCATGCTAAGTTCTGTTTCAGATACCATTTGTCTCCCCAGAAGGAAGATATTTTTCTAATATTTCTGTCCAAGTAAGGCAATCTTAGAAGTCTGTAAGTAGGCTGGCTCCCTCTAAGGTAGCAACAATCCTACGTAATTTTGCCTGCTCCGTATTTGTACCTTTACAAACAGCCTGGAAGTAAATTAAATGACTGTAATCATGCTTGGATTAAAAAAAAATGTTGCTATGAGATGTGAATGAAAGAATATTAGTATAATTTCCTTCAACAAATGTAATCATTCCTTTGAACACACCAAAGATCGGCTAGTATTACTGTGTATGGTGTTCTGAATTAGTAAATGAAATGAATATAATAAAGGCTCACGAACATTAATGCTACATGTAAATATTACTCCGTATATGTATTGCCATTGTTCTCCTCTAGCATTATCATATGACATAAGTACTAATATAATGATGAAAGGGATTAGGTATTGGAATGAATTAAGATGGAAAAGTTGAACTTAAGGCAAATTAATTTCTATAATCATGTTATATTTGTACATATTTTGTACTGTTTTAATATTTAGTCACTTGGCCAGCAATTATAGAAACTATTGCTTAGTTTATTGACATCTTTTAAGATACTTCACTGAGTATCTTTAAAAAATTATTAACCTCTCAATAAGTGCAAATTTGGAATGAGTTTTTTTTAAAAGTAGATTTGAGTTTAAAAAACATATTTCTGGTGCAAACACTATTTTACATTGAAAAGTAAGTTAGAATTATCTGTAAACCCCTAAATAATCCAATTAAAAATGGACAGAAAGCATGAACAGTCATTTCTCCAAAGAAGACATTCAGATGGGCAAGAGACACCTGCAAAGATGCTCAACACACTCATCATCAGGGAAATGCAAATCAAAACCACAGTGAGATATCACCTCTCAACTATCAGAATGGCTAAGACCAAAAACATAAGAAACAAGTGCTGGTGAGGGTGTGGAGAAAAAGGAACCTTTTTACTCTGTTGGTAGGAATGCAGCCATTGTGGAAAACAGTATGGAGGTTCCTCAAAAAATTAAAAATAGGATTACCATATGATATAGTAATTCTACTACTGAATGTTTGCCTAAAGGATATTTAAACAGTAAGTCGAAAGGACATATGCACCCCTAAGGTTATTGGAGCATTATTTATGATAGCCAAATTATGGAAGCATCCCTAATGTCCGCCAATAGATGAATTCATAAAGAAGAGGTATATATATATATATTCATAAAGAAGATATATATATATATACACACACACATACATATATATACCACTATATATAGTAGAATGTTATTATATATTATTATTTTATACATAATATTTTGTATAAAAAGCAGAATATATTATATATATATGTATATATTAGAATATATTCCATATAGTATATATAATGGAATATTACTCAGCCATAAAAAGAATGATATTATGCCATTTCAACAACATGGAAGTTTGTAGAGCATATAATGCTAAGTGAAATAAGTCAGTCAGAGAAAACAAATAGCACATGATTTCACTTTTATGTGGAATTTAAGAAACAAAACAAATGACCAAAGGAAAAGGGGACAAATTCCAAAACAGTCTCTTAACTATGGAGAACAAACTTAACAGCTGCTTTAGGGGAGGTGGATTGGGGGAATAGGTGGAATAGGTGAAGGGCATTATGAGGACACTTATAATGATGAGAACTGAGTAGTATATAGAATTGTTAAATCACTATATTGTACACCTGAAACTAATATAACATTGTATGTTAACTATACTGGAATTAAAATTTTAAAAATAGATAAATTAGAATTATTTACAATTAGAATTCTTGTTTTAGTTTTATGGAAATAGATTTTTGTGGTTAATTTTCCAAATATTTGAAAATAGTGTTTTCATTTTGATGGAAATTAAATATCTGTGAGATGTTTTATTCCTAGTTTAAGAGATTTTTCCATAAATAAGTCAGAGCACATCATATGCTAACTAAAATAATTTTGTCAATCATTAAAGTAAGTGAAAACTTTGTAAAGATAGCATTTTCTAAATTCTTGACCACAGACCAAAGTTTCTTTGCATCAGAATCTCAAGATTTTCCTAAAATATAAATTCTAGTTTTCTCAGTTAATTCTAAGCTCTACTCCAAAGACAGGGACCACTAATTTATTTTAAAGAAGTTTCTTCAAATGCAATAATTACTTACCAGCTGTAACACTTGGTAGCAGAACAAAATTCCAGAATAAATACTGAGCATATTCATTAGTTTGAGTCCTAGTTCCTCTAATATTTTGTTATATAAACTTCACCAAGTATATAATATTAAGAATGGCACTTGTCTAATCATAACATGGAGATAGTATCTACTTCATAAAAGTCTAATTTGGATTATTTCTGACACCCATGGGAAAGTTCCTTGTACCTAGTAGCTCATCAATAAATGTTAGTGGATTTGGCTATCTCCCAATGTAGGAATTTCCAATCCACTGCATTGATTATTCTAGCATTGTCATCTTTAGTTCATTAGGAGTTAGTTCCAAATAGTTTATCTTTTTTTTTTTCTTGTTGCAGACCTGGGTCACAGTTAATGAAATTGTGTTTTATATATTGTGAATTTGATTTTTAAAGTCACTATGAAAGATTTAACAGAGCTCTAACTGCATTCCTGCTTATGCAGTAAGACCATGAATTAGCAAAATTGTTTATTGAAGTCTGCACAGTTGAAAAGGGCAACATTTTCATAAGGAGCTGGTTTTAGTGATTGATGTCCTCCCTATTCTTCCTCCCTTTAATTCATACCCTAAAAATAATTGAGCTTTCAGTCAGTGATTAAATTACATGTTTGCTGTGCTACTACACAAAAACAATATGCATTTCACTTATAGTTAATTATTTAAGCTAAAGTAATGAGGTATGGCATATAGCTTTTACTTGGTTGGAGGTATGAGAAATGAATTTTTTAAGACATTCAACATTTCACCAAATTTCATCAAATTTCTTATCTGAGCGTTTGATAGAAACTAGATCTGTTCAAATCAGTGTACAGGTAACTTTGTAGTTAATTGATAATATATCAGTATGGTTTTGGATAAAATGCTTTTAGATCAAGACATAATATTTATATTATCTGATGAAAACACACACAAAAAAGAGAGGAATTAAATATGACTTTCTGTTCTGTGCAGTTAATGACAATTTGGTTTAAATATTTAGCCATTTGTTGAATTAGAGTTTAGCGAGAGTTAATGGCTTATGAATCAGGTCGTGATTCATAATATTTGAAGTATAAAATTTGTTTTTGTAGAAACTTGTGAAACACGTTATTAAACAGTGACTAGGCCCCAAGTGAGAAGAATGTGAGAATCTTAGATGTGAGAAAAATATTGTAGGATTGTAAAGCTGATTAAAAAAATAATTAGAGGGGCACCTGGGTGGCTCAGTGGGTTAAAGCCTCTGCCTTCGCTCGGGTCGTGATCCCAGGGTCCTGGAATCGAGCCCCGCATCGGGCTCTTTGCTCAGCACGGAGCCTGCTTCCCTCTCTCTCTCTGCCTGCCTCTCTGCCTACTTGTAATCTCTATCTGTCAAACAAATAAATAAATCAAATCTTAAAAAATAATAATAATTAGAAAACATCATTCCAAATTTACCTTTATAAAAGTCATATCTTTATAGGACCTTGCTCCATTTTTTAAAAAAAATGATTAACCCAATAATCTTACATTGTTATAGAAATCTAACATGTTTTTAAGAAGTGAAAGTTTATAAATACTTGGATTTAAGATGTTTGTGTGATACCTCTGTGTTTTCTGATACCCTCACTGATAAAAAACCAAAAATTTCTGTTCGATACCTGAGTGCCCTTTTCAAGAAGTTGGTTAGGTGCAGGCTCAGGATTGTCAGATTGCTCACATATTCTATGTACAGAATAATCAGTAATCAATAGCTAATAATTATTATTTAAATGTTTATTGCTATGAGTTAAAACCTAGAGCACAAATGTCCAAATGATACAAAGCATATAAAAATAATAGGAATAATTACTTGTTTTTAAAATATCTTCACCTACTGTTGCTTTAAATGTTTATATCTCATGTATGTAAAATATTTCTGCTGATCAAATTTATAGGTAGTTAATGCTTCGAAAGATTTTTGCTGCATAAAATAATTTCTATGAAATACAATTGCATAACTAAAATAAATGGAATGTGCTCTTGTTTTGCTGAGATAGGGTGGTTTGTGGTCTCATAATTCCATTTTGTAATTCTTAAAATATAGAAAAAGTAAGTTAAAATTTAATATAACTTAAATATTTTGGTTATTTTTTTAAATTTAATTTTATTTTTTTCAGTGTTCCAAAATTCATTGTTTATGCACCACACCCAGTGCTGCATGCAATACGTGCCCTCCATAATACCCACCACCATTTAAACTAAATGTAAAGTAATAGAAAATTTAAAAGTAAATTATTGTAAAAAATTATAGAGAATTTGGATGTTTGGGTTTTTAAAAGTGCTCATTTTTCATGCACATAATAAATGTTATCTTGTTAGGTTTACTCCCACTACTTTTTCTTCTCATCTTTACATTCATTGTTGGCTATAGTAACATGCATATTTGTGTTTTTATCTACTTAACACTATATCAAAATGATTTTCTATTCACATGGCTGCATACCACTGTTACTATATTTTAATTTAGACTTAAAAGCTGCAGTTTGTATCTTTAGGGTAAATACCCAGTAGTGCAATTGCTGGGTCATAGGGTAGTTCTATTTTCAACATTTTGAGGAACCTCCATGCTGTTTTCCAGAGTGGTTGCACCAGCTTGCATTCCCACCAACAGTGGAGGAGGGGTCCCCTTTCTCCACATCCTCGCCAGCATCTGTCATTTCCTGACTTGTTAATTTAGCCATTCTGACTGGTGTGAGGTGATATCTCATATCAGAGAGCCTGATGCCGAGTGACATGGAGCACTTTTTCATGTGTCTGTTGGCCATCTGGATGTCTTCTTTGCAGAAATGTCTGTTCATGTCCTCTGCCCATTTCTTGATTGGATTGTTTGTTCTTTGGGTGTTGAGTTTGCTAAGTTCCTTATAGATTTTGGATACTAGCCCTTTATCTGATATGTCGTTTGCAAATATGCCAGACTATGGAAAGAACCTAGATGTCCATCAACAGATGAATGGATAAAGAAGATGTGGTATATATACACAATGGAATACTATGCAGCCATCAAAAGAAATGAAATCATGCCATTTGCGACGACGTGGATGGAACTAAAGCGTATCATGCTTAGTGAAATAAGTCAATCGGAGAAAGACAACTATCATATGATCTCCCTGATATGAGGACATGGAGAAGCAACATGGGGGGGTAGGGGGATAGGAGAAGAGTAAATGAAACAAGATGGGATTGGGAGGGAGACAAACCATAAATGACTCTTAATCTCACAAAACAAACTGGGGGTTGCTGGGGGGAGGTGGGATTGGGAGAGGGGGAGCGGGCTATGGACATTGGGGAGGCGAGGCGAACCATAAGAGACTATGGACTCTGAAAAACAACCTGAGGGTTTTGAAGGGTCAGGGGTGGGAGGTTGGGGCAACCTGAGGGTTTTGAAGGGTCAGGGGTGGGAGGTTGGGGGAACAGGTGGTGGGTAATGGGGAGGGCACGTTTTGCATGGAGCACTGGGTGTTGTGCAAAAAGAATGAATACTGTTACACTGAAAAAATAAATAAAATGAAAAGAAAAAAAAAGCTGCAGTTAAATCTAGTTACAACAAGCCTTAATTTTGATTTATTTTGCCTCAGACAAATGACAATAGGAAAGAAACATTGTGGACATCTTCTTTGGGATCTGAGGCTAGTCAGATAGACTGGTTTGTTACTTCAGCATGCATTCTAACCATTGTTCATTTTGGTTTGCTATCAAGTAAATGTGCTAATGGTTAGAGTTTTAGAAATGTTTCTCTTATTTGAAATAAGAAAATTGTAACAGACTAGGAAGCAATCTCTCTGTCCTTATTCCTAAGATTAAAAAAACCCACAAAGAATGGTACTTGTGTATTATCTAACATTTTAATCTTTTATAGGAAGTTTCGGGGTTCTCTGGTCTTTTATCCTGATGGACTGCAGAGCAGGAAGTGGCACTGAAACTAGAAATATGGACAACAGTTCTGTTTTTCTCTGGGTTCTGGGAAATGTTAATTTTGTTTATAGGTTGTATAACCATTACTAATATATTTGCCATTATTCATCTTGCTAAATGATTCTTCTAATCACTGAAAACATAATATGGACAAAGCAAAACCTGTTATTAAAAAAAATCTTGAGCAAATGACAAAATAGACCTTTATAAATAATCTTAAAAACTCTCCCCTAGATAAGGCTTTCTGGTTGTAGATTATATTAATAATTAAACTAACTTTTATAAACTTAGGAAAATATTTGCGTCAAACTAGTTGTTAGCTCTATAACAGAAGCACATGAGTATTACATGCTGGTAAAAGTATAATATTGTGTGGTGTCTCGGTGGCTCAGTGGGTTAAGCATCAGACTCTTCATTTCAGCTCAGTTTGTGATCTGAGATAGAGCTCTGTGCTCAGTGAGGAGTCTACTTCTCTTCTCCCTTTGGCCCTCCTGTGCGTGCTCTCACTCTCAAATAAATAAATCCTTTTTTAAAAAGGTCTAATATTGTGAAATTAATAATGGTATGTATTTATATATATAGTACATATAGTATATATTTTAATAATGGCATATATTTTAAATAACTTAAACACTCTTAATATATTTTCATTAGTATTGTAAATAATTTATTTTGACTAATCAGTAGATTTACTTTTACCACTATTCACTACAGCCTTGTTTCTAACATAGTAGGCCCATAAGCTGACTCAGGCTGTGGGAGAGAGAGCTTCAAATTCCCATTTGGAATTGCTAGATTTTACTCAACTTTGGTTATTAAGAATATGAAAGGGACCAACTCAGGGAATACTTGGAAAAAGATTTACAGATATGCCCACTGCCATGCAGGCAGAAAGAATAGAATTTCTGAATATAATTTAATTTCCACAGAGCTTAAGAATATCCTTAAGTGAATTTGCTTATGACATTTGATAAAATGTTAGCTTATGAACATCTCATAGATTTCATATAAAACATATTTATCAAGAAAGAATCCTCATAGTGAGTAGAATCTTGATTACTCTAAAGAGACTGAATAAGTCTGTTTTATTCTCATTTAAAAAATAACATGTACATGGGTTCATCTAATTTTTTAATTCAGAAATGCATTTATGACAGATTATAGTGTTTCTACTTTACAGCTAAGATCTCAGTAGAGGCTAGACATTTGGCCATTAAAAAAAAAATCTAGGGGCGCCTGGTTGGCTCAGTGGGTTAAGCCGCTGCCTTCAGCTCAGGTCATGATCTCAGGGTCCTGGGATCCAGTCCCACGTCGGGCTCTCTGCTCAGCGGAGAGCCTGCTTCCCTTCCTCTCTCTCTGCCTGCCTCTCTTGTGATTTCTCTCTGTCAAATAAATAGATAAAATCTTAAAAAAAAAAAAATCTAGATTCTGGAGGAAAGGATTTTTTTTGTTGTTGTTTTTAAAAGATTTTATTTATTTATTTGGGAGAGAGCACAAGCTGCATGAGGGGCAGAGGGAGAAGCAGACTCCCCGCTGAGCAGGGAGTTGGATTTGGGGCTTGATCCTGGGACTCTATCTTAGGACTCTGGGATCATGACCTGAGCTGAAGGCAGCCACCTAAGGACTGAGCCACCCAGGCGCCCAGGAAGGATTCTTGAATAAGGAATCATGATGCTTTTTTTTTTTTAAGATTTTATTTATTTATCTGACAGACAGAGATCACAAGTAGGCAGAGAGGCAGGCAGAAAGAGAGGAGGAAGCAGGCTCCCTGCCTAGCAGAGAGCCCGATGCCAGGACCCTGAGATCATGACCTGAGCAGAAGGCAGAGGCTTTAACCCACTGAGTCACCCAGGCGCCCCATCATGATGCCTTTTAAGAGGGAAATGAATATCCTTTATTATCTTAAATTCCTAAACTATTCTTTATTTATTATGACTCTAAGGTATTAATTCAGCATATAATTAGGGAAAACCAAGAGTTGTAAGTGAACCCATATCCTTATTCACTCTGGTTGTGAAGAGAGACTTGGTCTAAAATAATAGTAATGCAGTGCTCAGAAAGCCCTGATATAAATATAAGATTTGTTCAGAGTTTTATGGATTGAAGAAGAGCGAATAAAAGATTGACCTGATGCCAGGTCAATCACTTGTACATATTGTTTTTCCAAACCACTTTTAATTTTTTTTTTCACACAAGTTTATTTGGGAATATTTTCTTGTTTATTTATTTTTAAATTGTATTTATTTATTTGAGAGAGAATGAGAACATGAGAGGGGAGAAGGTCAGAGGGAGAAGAAGCAGGTTCCCCATGAAGCTGGGAGCCTGGTGCAGGACTTGATCCCCGGAACTCCAGGGTCATGATCTGAGCCAGAGGCAGTTGCTTAACCAGCTAGCCACCTAGGCGCCCTGGGAATATTTTCTACTTGTTAAAGCTGCAAACATGTTCCTTTTACAATTGCAGTTCTAGAAACCTAGTAGTTTCAGAGATCCCTGTGTTCAAAATATTTCAGAATTAGTAATGCTCACACCAAAAGAAAAGAGCTTTTAGATCAGGAATGTACAGCCATTGATTTTAGCTATTCTCAGAAACAGGCCTCCTATTTCCTTAGAAATCAGGTGGGATGGAGTCAATGCTGCAAGAGAAAATATTCTTAAGGTACCTGGACGAGATTATTCACTCCTGGGAAAATGTCCCAGTTGGTGAAATACATGGTACAGTACCACCAAACTACTCTCTTCTATTTCAGTACTCTGCTTCCCAGAATTCCATGTAATCTAAAGACATCAGTGACTCTTGGATGCACTTATATGGCAGCTGGAGATATAAAACACTCTGTTCATTTGGAAAACAAATGCATAATAGTTTTCTAGGAAAATAGACATTTTTTCTATCTTATTAAGGTACTTAAAAACTGTAGTGAAGTAAATTAAGAAAGTAATTTGAGACAAGGTCTGGGACATGTTAATACTTTTTATTATGTGTCAGGCATTTTGCTTTTCATAACTTCTGATACTCAAGACACTTTACAGATGAAGAACTGGAGTTTAGAGAGATTAAGTAATTTGACAAACTTACATACATGGTCCACAAATCAGTTCTGATCAGATAGATCAGGATGAAAAATCATGGTTGTCAACTTCCAAGTCCTGTATTTCATAATATTAATAAATAGACAAAAAACATTTATGCTTATAATAATTGATCTGCGAAGCCACGTATTCCATACTCCCCACCTGAGTTACTTAGCGACTGACAGTGCTATTTAGCCAAATGATTAGAATATGCTTGTGTATTTGTCAAGAGGACCATAAGGTCTAAAATATATTTCTGAATGAATCAATATTGACTTTACCCCTGAAATGCTTATTTAGTTAAAAGTTAGTTACAGGTAGTCTCCATTTGTACAGTTTTAAACTTTAGAACTGGAAGAAAACCCAGCCTTTTAAATGAAATAGAATAACAATAAACAATGTTTTGGTAGTGGTACTTAAAACATATCAACATTATCTACTAAATGTAAATTTCAGTTTCTTGAATTCATAATCGGGGTTTGGGAGACCTTTTTGTTTGTCTGTTTGTTTGTTTTATACCAGAAGCGATGAACGATTGATTGACAGTTGCTTTAGTTCTTGTAGTGTCTTTGAATTAAGGGAGTTTGGCTTGTTATGTTTGTTATGTCTGGCATTTAGTTTATCATCTCAGAAATTTTTTTCTTTTAATGGCAGAATGGCCCATATTTTAGGAGGACTGGTAGAGTAGAAAAGAACACTTCCTAAATGCCTATTATGAATCAGCATTTTATAAAAGTGCATGCAGTAAGCCCTTAGCAATTCTCCATTAAAAACTTACCCTTATTTTAAAGATTGAGAAATTGAGCCTTTGAGAGATTAAGCTAACTGCTCAAGGTCACAGTTACTAAATAACTGATCTGGTATTAAATTCAATTCTGTCTTACTTCAAAGTACATGCTTTTGGGAAACACACTTTTCTCTGCCATGATCATCATGAAGGTGACTTTCTTTTTTTTTTTTTTTTCCATTTTATTTATTTTTTCAGCGTAACAGTATTCATTCTTTTTGCACAACACCCAGTGCTCCATGCAAAACGTGCCCTCCCCATTACCCACCACCTGTTGCCCCAACCTCCCACCCCTGATCCTTCAAAACCCTCAGGTTGTTTTTCAGAGTCCATAGTCTCTTATGGTTCGCCTCCCCTCCCCAATGTCCATAGCCCGCTCCGGGTCTATGAAATTTGACAACATATGGAAGAAGGAAGAGTATTGGACTTTAAAAAGGCAAGATTTAATTTGGAGTATAAAAGCAGCATGATTTTAAAAGAGCAATATTAAGTGAACGTGTATGTGTGAATTAGTTATAAAATTAAAGAATGGTTAAATGGATTTGGTCTTCCTCTCTGGATGATAATAAAAGGAGCTATGTTAAAAAGAATTAAAGTATTCAGGGTGCTCATTAAAAGTCTTGGCAATAGTTACTGCTATTATTTTTAGCTTACTGTCTTAGACAAACATATTAGAAAAATATGTGAATATGCATTACTGTAACCATGGGTGAGTTAACCATAAGGCTAAATCTGGGGTATTGAAGTACATGCTGTGTAATGTATTTTAATACTTTAAATTATCTGATTTCTGATTTCTCACATTGGTACAACTGATAATGTGAGTATGACGTAGTGGATATGTGGGTTAATTTCTCATGAAAAAGAAAGTAGAAGAGAAATCACTATCGTTAAAGCACCAATTCAGTTCCTTGGCATCTTACTGTTTCAGAAAAATTAGAGGGAAAATTTCTGCTCATTAAACTTCAGAGCCACCATAGCAAATTCTAATGAGTTGCTTATTAAATTAGCAATATTCTATAACTGGTATGATTCATCAACTTCTCTTTCATTCTCAGTTTTTGAGATTAATAACTAAAAACCTAAATTGCTTGACATGGCTCTTCAATCAAACTTAGTGTTATTAAGAGACCACAGCCACTAAAGCCATTTTATATAATCAAGTGAAGAGCAATATTTCAGGAAACATTGTTTCCTAGCTGCTGTCCACAAATCTTTCAAAACTGTATACAAATTTATGGCTTCAAGGAATGCCATATGATTTATGTGCTTATTCCATATACCTTGAGTATCCTCTATATATCAGAGCAGAACAGAGTTTCTGCCCTCATGGAACTTACATAAAAAATGTACAAGGTATTAGATGTTATGAGAAAAAATAGAACAGCATAAGGAAATGGAGAGTCGAGGATGATACATTAAATTGCATAAACAGAGAAAACTTTCAGGTGATATAATACTTGAGCAGAAATCCCAATGAAAATAACTCATGTAAATATCTGGAATAAGACCACTCAAGTAAAGAGGGGAACAAATGCAAAGGTTCTAAAGAGAAGAGAGTGCCTGCTGTTTTTAAGGACCAGTAGGAGGCCAAATATGGCCAAGCAGAGTGAACAAAGGAATGAATAATAAGAGATGAAATTAAAAAAAAAATGTAGTTAGTGTCAGATTCAGGTAGTGCCTCAGAGGCCAAGGTAAATATCTTGACTTGAGTTCTGATCTTAAGAGAAGACACAGAATGTTCTGATTTGAGTGCTAATATGATCAGATTTAAGGTTAAGGGAATTCATTGGTGGTTCTTAAAATATACTACTGAAGAGAGGTTATAAGCCTGTTGCATCAGTCTAGGGAGAAATGGAAACTCACACCAGAGTGATAGGGAGGAGGTGAGGATTGGTCAGATGAAGAATATACATAAATTCTGGAGCCAGGAAAATTTACAGCTAGCTATATAATATAGTGTTTAAGAAAAAGTCATCAGTGTCTCCAACGTATTTGACTTGAACAGTTAACTGGGTAAATAGTGGTGTCCCTTGTTAAGACGCAGACTGCTGAAGGGAGATCAGTTGTGGGGGTTTACATTAGTAATTTTATATTTCGGAGTCAGTAAGTCTAAGTTTCCACTTAGTCATGTGGAAATGTCCTGTGGGAATCTGGGTATAAGAATTTGGAGATCAGGATTGGTACAGTGGGACTCAAGGGGTGTGTTTCATAGTCAGCAGTGTAGTTAATATATAGATTATACTATAGAGGATACTCAGAAGTGCCAAATTGTTGCCTAAGAAGGTGTGTAGACAGAAAACCTGTCTAGAGCCCTTGAGCTTTCTTATATTAAAGATCAGATAAAGAAAAGACAGCAAAGCGAAGACACAAGGGAAGAAGCAGTTTTTAGTGTGGGAAGAAAATCTAAAGAGATTTCTATGTGGAAACATAGAAACTAAGTCAAGAGAGTAATTCAACAAAGAGCAGGTGATGAACTGTATCATTACTTCCAAGAGGTTAAGTAATACGAGGCCTGAAACTTCATCACTGAATTTGATGAAGTGAGGGTGATTAGTGGACTTGTTAAGAACAATTTGGTTGAATGGGGAGGGCAAGGACCATTTGTAGAATTTTTAAGAGGGAATAGGACAAAAGGTAGAAGTAGTGACTATAATAATTTTTAAGGAGTTTAACCATTAAGAGGAAGAGACACCAAGGACATAGCTAGAGGAAAATGTAGAAGAGAGATGTGTTTTAAAGATGAGAGATATTTCCACATATTCTAAGCTAATTAGAATGACTATAAAGAGGGGGGGAAATAATAATGAAAGAGAGGCAGAGGTTTATTGAGGAGCTGAGTGGATGAGTAGTTGAGAATGGATGGAATCCAATGCATCACAGAGGGAGTTCATGTTAGGTTGGGACCATACAGTTATGATGGTAATGAGACAGACTTTTCAGAAATGAGGCCAGGAAGGGTGGTGGATTTGGGGGTAGTAAGAGAAAGAATTTCTCTCATGATTGTGTCTATAATCTCACTGAAATAAGAACAAGATAGTTAACTGACTGTGAGGAAAGAAGAGGAAGTTGGAAGAGCAATGGGAATGTCTGAATTAGGTGGTTTGGGGAGTGGGAGAATTCATTGACAAAGGAAATGTAGTAGCATTTTGAGGTAGCACTGGAGGTCCATAAAATATGTGGTATTAAATTTAAAATGATGAAACCAGGAAGCCTCAATGGTTGTTTGCCTCTAACCAATCATTTGCTCCTGCTTGGTGCACAGGAGAATAGAATTGGGTTGATTGAAACAAGGTTGAGGCTTTATTTTATATGTGTATATAAAGAAAATAAAAATTATGACCAGCGAGTGTTTTATTTAGTGGTCATAGTATTTTTACGTTAAAGGAAAGAGAGGTACTTCTGTCAATAAAAATACTGTTAATCTTTACAATTAGTAGAATAATTTCTTCCCAGAGAGTTTGTATGATAGAAAGGAGAGTGAAAAGCTTGCTAGTATCCTGAAAAAGATGAATTTTTGAACAATCCTATGTTGCAATTTACCCTTAGTAATATATATTTATTCTAACATTTAATTTGGATTCAGGTTTTTCTCAGAGTGTTCTTTTCTTTTGCGATAAGACCTGTATTAAGAAATTTGTTCTGGATGTTGTATGTTTCTGTCTTGTCCTTTTACATATTTTTAAGTTTTCTTTATTTCACTACAAATTTATAAACCAATAAAATTAAAGTACTTTAATAAAGGATTGACTTCATTTTTGTGTGAGCCTCTTAACATGGCTCCCCCCCCCCCCACTTATCTACTATTCTTGTTTCATTCCTTCTTGCTAATATAAAAACTTTTTATATTTTCCTCCTCTTACTTACTCTCTGATAAGCCTTTTCTTCTACCACTGTCCTTTTGTGGTGGAAAGTAGCCTTTTATTAAAAATAAGTATTAGCAGGGCACCTGGGTGGCTCAGTGGGTTAAAGCCTCTGCCTTTCGCTCAGGTCATGATCCCAGGGTCCTGGGATCGAGCCCCGCATCGGGCTCTCTGCTTGGCGGGGAGCCTGCTTCCTCCTCTCTCTCTCTCTGCCTACCTCTCTCCCTACTTGTGATCTCTATCTGTCAAAAAAATAAAATAAAAATTAAAAAAAAAAAGTATTAGCTGTTTAAGGGTTAACAATTAGTAACAATTTAGTAACAATTAGTAACAATTTCTAATTACTGATTACCTGCTATCTACAGCATTATGAGTTTATATTTTAACACTTACAGAAAAAAAAACTGTTATGGATGACATTGCTCATGTTCGTAGAAGAAAAAACAGAGGCTAATGGAAACTAAATCACTAGTTTGTGGACTCCTAGACAGTATATTGCAATACATGGATTCTAAACCATGAATATACTTCTTTTATATCACACTTATTGGTGTGTGTGTTCTATAACAAATGATTATGCAAGATTGTGAACATTACGCTTACATTTGACATAAGACAATATAAAACACAAACAAAAAATTTATAAATATTCAGTAACATCATGTTCAGCAAATGGTCAAAATGATGGAAAATATAGGTATTACTTACATTTATTTTGTTGTTATTAGTACTCATTTAGTATCATGAAATTCAAAGCTGGGAGGGATCTTCTCACCTCTGCATTTGTATAAATTAAAGCTCACAGTGGAGGTACCTGGGTGGCTTAGTTGGTTAAGCTTCTGCCTTTGGCTCAGGTCATGATCCAGGAGTCCCAGGATAGAGCGGGCAGTGTGCTTCTCCCTCTGCCCGTCACGCCACACATGCTTTCTCTCTTGCTCTCTGTCTCTCAAAACAAAACAAAACAAAACAAAACAAAACAAAATCTAAAGCTCACAGTACTTAAGTGCTTCCCATAAAATTGATTTATTTTTCCTTATTTAATTTGTTAACTTTTTCTCACACTTTATTACCACATTTTACTTCATCTCCTTTTATATACTTAGGACCTCAGGCTCTGTTGTGGTTGAGAACCCACTCCTTCAAGGTTTTCAGGATCACCCTGATAGTTGACCTGCCCCTGGTTTACTTTTCTCCCCCATAGTGGATAAGAACACATGTTTATATTGGTTATACTACTCTCATTTCTGGGAATGTAACTCAGTTTGTCTCATTGTATCTCATTATTTTCAAATATAGGATGTCAATTACGTGGCGATATCTGCTTTCTGGGTGACTTAGTGAGTATCCACTGGCTCAGCGTTAGTGCACACACAACATTCTCACCCTCACTGAAGGCAGTGGGTTGCTGAAATTGAGGAGTATCTGGCACTATTTAGAGATTAGGAAATAAAATATCATGGAGTATACAGTTATATATATGTATATATAAATAAAATTTTGTATATATATAATTTAATATATATGCTGAATGCAGAAAGCATTCAGTTTGTTAATAACAAGTTTGCTTAGTAATTAGCTACTTTTCTGGAAAATATTATGTCTGGTGCTAAATTTCTATAATTTATAGTATTCAAGTTATAATTATGATATAATGCTTGAGTGTTTTACAGTTTAGTGAAATGACCTTTACTAAAATTCATGACCTATATTTTTTTACCCCTTGACTCTCATAATATTATGACTGCTTAAATTCAAAAACTTAACTTGAAGTTAAACTATAGCAACTTTAGATACCCGAAACACGTCCAGCCCTCTACAAAATTTTTGCCATTCTTCCAAGACCAGTGTTCAATGTTATCAGTATATTGGGAGCCAAGATGTACTTTTTGAAGGTCTTCAATAATATTTCACACAGAAGCACATTTTCTTAGGTTATTGGTACTAAACAACATCAACAAAAACCCAAGCATTTTATTTTTTCTAGGAAAAAAAAAAGTTCATATTTTGTTTGACCTCTAAAAGATGATTATTGGAATGATGAGTAGCTATTAAATAAGAAGAGTTCCTTTTAACTCCAACGTTTAAATGACTAAAACTTAAATATTGTTCTTTTAAAATGTAGATAATATGAGGCGCCTGGGTGGCTTAGTGGGCTAAGTGTCTGCCTTGGCTCAGGTCATGATCTCAGGGTCTTGTGATTGAGCCCGTTGTTGTGTATCCTGCACAGCGGGGAGTCTGCTTGTCCCTCTGCCTCTGCCCCTGCCCCCACTTATGTGCTCATTCTCTCTCTGTCAAATAAATGAATACATTTTTTTTAAAATGAAGATAATACTGCGAAGCTGATTGAACATCCAGCAAGTACTGGAATGATTAAAACGTGTTTGGAATTTCTAACTAGATTCAGATAGGGACAATTGACAATGGAGGGAGATAGAAAGCAATCAAGATTTCAGAGTCAGTGATAAGAAAGAGGACATTTTGAGGAGTGAAGGCATAAGATGTCTAGAGAAACTGTTGTTTTGAATATAAAATAAGATTTTAATGTTGAACTTTTAAAGGTAAAGCTATTTAAGATATGATAAGAGCCAGAGGGCTGGATTTTTAATGGATGTCTTGTGAGAAGATGGAGGTAATTGGCATTGAGAAGGTAGAGATTCTCAAACACATTTTGGATGGGTTTATTGGTGATTTATTGAATTTAATCAATGTTATACATGGAGCAAGATGAAAAGAAAGAGTTCATTGTTGAATTGACTAAAGAGTCATATAACCAGCAGAACCAGACTGTACACTTCTTAACTGTAGGGACTGCACCTTGCATTTAGCTATCAGCATTTAGCATAGGATTTGGTATTCAAATGTTTTGTGAATAGAGGAAGTAATATATATTTTTTTAATATAAGTAATACATTAAAATGTGTTATGCACCTGGCACTGCGCTGAACGCTCTATATGGATAAACTCATATAGTCCTCCCAGTTCTCCATGGCTAGGAGGTAACCAAGATTATTTTTGCCATTGTGAATATAGGAAATCAAAGGCTAAGGGAAATTTGCTGAAATATACTTTTTTTTTTTAAGATTTTATTTATTTATTTGACAGACAGAGATCACAAGTAGGCAGAGAGGCAGGCAGAGAGAGAGAGGGAGCAGGGTAGAAGCAGGCTCCCCGCTGAGCAGAGAGCCCGATGCGGGACTCGATCCCAGGACCCTGGGATCATGACCTGAGCCGAAGGCAGCGGCCCAACCCACTGAGCCACCCAGGCGCCCGAAAGGTACTTGTTTTAATGGGTAGTCAAGCTAGAATTTGGATTCAGATATTCTAACTCCAGACCCCTTTCTCCTAACCACCACGTCCTGGCCACTTTAAGAACTGAGTGGGATGAGTCTACATCTATTAATGTGTCTTCAATATATAAAGCTTATTATATCACAGAAATGGGGGGAGGTTGTGGTCTTAATTTCAATCTCTAGTACTGGACAATTCCCATAAATGCTGGGGTCTGTGTTTCCCAATATCTAATGTAAGACTACACTAAGCTCATTTCCAAATATTGTCCTAAGTTTTTTGTTTATTTTACTTTACCAATGTTAAATTTCTAAATTAATTTCCACTATAACCACTTGGGATAAATATCTTTTTGTGTTCTTGACTTTCCCATTGTAGTCTAGGGTATGTCCTCCTCTTAGCAAACATACATCTATGAATTCCATGATTTATTTCTGTTGAACCCAGTATATAATACGCAAGATAAAATGGGACAATAAAAAAATCAAAAAGCAAATTTACAGTGCAGAAGAGGAAAGGCAGAAGAGTGGAAAAGAGATTGAGTAAGGAGAGGGTCATAATGACAAATCTTGAAAATAAAGGGCTATCAGAAGAGAAACTATTGGGAATGAATATTTTTAGAAAGAAATTTGAATCTAATCTATAAAAATTTTTTTGACTCATATTACAAATGCAAAGCAGCATTCTTTTTGCTCTATAATTACTTTCCTATGGATGTGTAAGAAGAGGCTTTGACGTTCTTTAAGCTCAGGGAGGCTAATGCTTTAATGAACAGCTTGTTATCAGCTGGCTTTAGCTCTGCCTTGATTGCAATTCCCAGCCTTATTCAGTCAGGGGAGAATCTTTGCATTTAGTGTAAACATCTTTCATCCTGATACAGCCTCAATGCCTTAGTCCCTAAAGTTCTCATATTTGGTATTTAATTATCTGTTAATTAAATCACACAGTTTAGAGGGATTTTAGATTAAAGGAATATTAAACATCTTCACTTTTACAAATGTGATACAGTGTAAACCCATATACAATGAAGGCATTAATGGAAAATGCATTTCAGGAAAACACAATTTCCTATAACCTGAAAAAAGCAACCAAAATACAACTGTATGAATCAACTTTTTCTATAAAACCACTGTTAATTGCCATGTGAACTCTTTGTAGAAGTAAGATGAAATAAATAAGGAAACTGTTCTCTTTTAAATTCCTTTGATACTGCTGTTAGTATAGAAATCAAATTGGGAGGGTTTTAATTTTTATTTTAATACTTATTTTTCATCTTGGCGGCACACATTTGAAGTACCCATGCTCCTCAGTTCTTTATTGATCTGGTAATGCCTTTGTTTTGGTTTATTATATTTCCCATCATTTCTAGGTCCTCTCCCATTCCCATTATCTTTGTGGACAACCATGCCAGTGAATTTATGTCCTTAGATATGAATATATCTTTGTATATTTAGTATGTTACAGCATAAAGGGACCTGATACACCTTTTGTCTCCTGCTTCCCCTACCCAATTTAATCCACCATATATATATATGTATATGTATATATATATATGTATACACACACACCACACACACAAAATTTGTACATGTGTTTGTCTAACTTTTATAGGTGATATTGTGTTATGTAGATTTTAGGCTGTTTCTATCTTTTATTCTTTATAATTAAAATATCTACTCATGTTTCTATATGTAAATTAAGATAATTAAATCTGATCACTGCATAAGATGAGGTGGTCCAATGAGGTGCCACATTCTATTTATTTAATCACCTGGGGATGACATCCAGGTTGCATCCCACTCTGTTCTGCTACAGCAAATGTCATGATATGTATCATCTTACTTGCTACTTTTGGACATAAGATAAATTCTTTGGAATATTGCTAGTTATTTTTATTTCATGTACATTTACTAGTATTTCTTCTACTGTTTTCATAGTTGTGATAAATTGTGTATTCCTTTTAAGGGTTTGTTTTTTAACTTTATTGTTCTAGGTTATTGTTCTGAAAAAAAGCTCTTCATAAAACAGTTATACATAGTCTCTAATGGCAACATGTCATTAATATACTCATCATTACCATCATAAAAAAAAAGCCTTCATAAAAAAAATCTTCCCTTTACTGAAACCATTTGTAGACATCAATTTTCCTTAGACATTAGCCACTTTTTTTTTTCCCTCCCCAGGCAAGGCAAGTGTTTTCCAAAGCACTGAAAGTTCCTTCTCATTTATTTCTTGTCCTGGTTCATGTAAATGTGTATAAAAAGGCCCTTCTGTAAGGTATCTTTTTGAAATCATGTTTTTCTCTTCTCTTTATATTAAATACTGTATTTTAAATCTAAATTTGGGATGAATTTTGGAGAGAAATACTAATGAATTTTTTTTTTTTCTGGAAGGGATTGAACAAGTAAATCACTAACCCAGCAGTCTTCTTCAATGAGAATTTTTTGATTCAAAGAGAATAATTTATAAGAATCAGTTTGAGATCTTTCATTTAAGTAACCATGACTGTAAGAAACTATTGAAATGGCAGTAAGGCTTATTCAACTAAAATTTATTGAGCCTGACACTCAGTTAAATGTTGAGGGTTTTGGGTGAGAAAGAAATTCACAGGCCCTGTCCCCATGGAAATTGGAATCTATCTGGGCAGGCCAGAGGTAGTCAAATCTTCACCTAGTTTTTTGAGTTCTAGAATTAGATTTTCCATTCTGAAGACTGTAATACCTATACTTATTAGGATTACAGAGTGATCCAAGCCCCAAGGGACTGATTCATGACAATTAAAATCAACAATGACTGAAATAATCTTCAGAATGGTATAATTAATATGCAATTAGAATTAATTGTAAGAAGAATTTGAATATGCAAATATCCCTGATCAGGAGATTCTCTCTATATCAAAGGACAATCAGCATTTCAAAGAGCACTTTTGTAAGAACAGAAAAAAAGAAAACTTAATTTATATCATTTTATAATAAGCTTTCCAGTTAAAATAGGTCCATACAGACAGCCTTGCCCTTGGAACAAGCGTTGTTGATGTTGGAAGGTTTTCTTTTGCCTGCAGTATAGTTAATGTGCACTAAAGGTTATTATTTACCCTCTGCCTATTTTTCCTGTGTATCATATTTCATTAATTTTATGATGTGCTTTCTCCATATGTTATTATCTGTGAATTTATTCTATGTTTTGTAGTTAATGGCTTATAATTTGCTATCAGCCAGGCAGCAGTCACAGTGTAGTTGCCATTGCTTGCAAATGTACCAAGTTGGTGTTCAGTTGCATGTGTGTTAATAGTGCTGTGTGAATGGAAATTAACTGTTATTTAAAATATCTTTTAAGATAGTTTGAAGATATTTAAAAATCTTCAAAAATATTAACACTGTGATTTGACATTAAAACATAGAGTACACATAGAAAGGCAAAAAAAAAAAAAATAGAACTGCATTATAGGCTAAAAATCCACATCTAAATTTGCCTTAAAGTGCCCTTTCAACAAGTAAAAAATAAAGATTCAAAGTAGTAAGGAAGCATTGTGTTAGCAATGAATTGGCTGTAGTTTTACTTTCTTAGTGATAAATAAAATAACATCATGTCTTACGTTTAATCTGGCTGAGATTGGATGAATCTCACAGTTGAACAGGTTGTGTAGCCTGGCCTTGCTTAGATTAGATGTTTTAGTTGATACTATTGGGAAGGGGTTCTTGAAACCTCTGGAAATGGAAATAAAACTTTACATATATGAGTACATGTCCATGAAGAGATGGGTGGGTCAGCGCTGTCATATGATTCTCAAAGTTAAGAACTGCTGACCTATAGCTATACACTGATACTATCATAGACAACTCTCTTAAGCATACTATTCACAAGTTATTTATTTTGGGTGGTGTTTGGTGCTTGCTGCTCATCCTCTTCATTGGTAATCACTTGCCTTCCCCTACCACAAGTATTTAGGGAACACTTGACCTATATTCCTACATAGTCATGGTATATAACCCCCAAATATTAAGATATTAAATTAACCTTTTCTTCTTATAATGAAAGTGTAGTTATTAAGGAATGAAATTATTACAGACATTTTAACATATTAGAATAGTCAATCAATAGATATTTCAGTTATTGTTCAAGTTAGCACTGGAAGAATATTTATTTATACATGTAACATGGAGCTAACAATGTACTCAGTCTAGATAATCTTTACTAATACCTGTCTCCTGAATTTTTATTATCCATGTTACTCTGCCTGAATTGTATAAACAGGGAAACAGTGTTGGAGCCACAATTTTAACTTAATTACCCTCCTTAAAGTTTTATAGATAGCTCTGGGAATATTTTAGTCTATGGTCACTCCTGGGTGAAAACCACAGCCTTTCCATTAAGGTTGAGAATTATTATTTGTTTCTGCATCTGAGTAATCCCAACCCAGTCAAATCAGAACATTGACGACTTCATTTCCCAGACAATTTTCCATCAAGGAATGAAGCATTTGCCATATTTACTAACTCTAAACTCTGAAATAAAGAATTCAGGTGAATTTTTTCAAGGTAGGTATAAAAAAATTCCAATACTTTGGGCATAGTTTTATGAACAAGCTATGTTTAGTTTGTCCCAAATAGCAGTAAACAAAAATTCAAAATCTCTGTATTAGATAGCAAAGTGTATATTTCCCAAAATCAGTTAATTTATGCATATATGCTCTAAACACATTTGGTTAAGATCAGATGAAAATATGCCTGAAAAATATAGTGAATGTGTGTGACAATAATTTTTAATATTAAAAAGCATAAATTAAAATAATATTCCTATACAGCTACTATTGATGCTATTGATGATACAAAATAAAATTCCCTGACAATAATTCGTCATATCAGTGAGACCATCTTAGCAGATATATTAATTGTAAATCACCTTTTTTAATGGATACTTCCTAAGTACTATCTGTAGTGATGCTTCCCTCCCTGCTCATTTGATCATTTCCCATCCATGATTTTATTCTGATATATCATTAATCTTAATGATTTAAGTTTTGAAATTCATAAAAAGTAGTCATTCTGCTATAACATCAATTTAAGTATGTAGTTTAAGTATTCAAAAAAAAATCAATGAATAGATGCAACCTGGATTTCATGGTACCTAATTATACTTTACTACAAGACAATCCTGAGTGAGAATAATTGGATACATTGTTAATATAGTTAAGAGATCTTAAAATAAGATTAGATATTAACTTTTCAATAAAATGATAAAATTGTGGGTGAGATACTTTACTAACATTTTATATATAAATTATGGATATTTAGTAAATAAAATATTCATTTGACAAAATACAAGGTGATACATGCGTGTGTGTATATATATATATAAACTAAATTAGTGGTTTATTTTCTCACTAAATTAAAAAGTATTCTCTTAGGATAACATTTTTATTTTGATTTCTTATATTAATTTGGACTTCTAATTTTACCTCTGTAATATTACAATAAGAATTACTCAGCCACATTTTGACTTGTCCACTACTATTGGCTATTTTGTGTTTCATATATATGGACATAATTTTCAAGAATGGTAAATAAATTTATCCAGTATAAATCATATGCTTATATTGGTGCTGCTTTTTATTTAGAGGACTGTTTTCATTACAGGAATCAAGTATTCTCTTTTCAGGTGATGTTACTCATACCTGTGACATTTAGGATTAGTTCATCCTTTCTGAGAGGCACTTGTGCTTATCAATGTATAAATATTTTGGTTCTATTTGGAATTCCCTATCTTCTGCAATCATGTAAATTGGATTACTAAACTTAGGAATTAAGCAGTCCTTCAAATTGTCCAAATTTGATCTTAGTTTTATGTCTCTTTGTGTGTGTGTGTGTGTGTGTGTGTGTGTGTGTTTGATTTCACATTTCACAACTCATTTGGTCATTCATTAGTTGACATATATTTTACATTCTCTGCCACCTAAATATATTTATGGAGATACTTAGATTTTTTTTTTTTAACTATCTAAGATAACTACTGTAACATTCCATTTAAAATGCAAGCAGTTGGGGTGTCTGGGTGGCTCCGTGGGTTAAAGCCTCTGCCTTGGGCTCAGATCATGATCTCAGGGTCCTGGCATCAAGTCCTGCATCTTGTTCTGCTCAGCAGGGAGCCTGCTTTTCTCTTTCTCTCTGCCTGCCTCTCTGCCTACTTGTGCTCTCTGTCTGTCAAATAAATAAATAAAATCTTTTAAGAAAATAAAATGCACGCAATTGCTCAAGTATTTATTTATTTTCTGTTTTTCAGATGTAGACCATTCACTCATTCAACAGATACTGAGTGGCTCACCCAAGTATCATTCCTCTATAACTGAAGAAAGTGACATTTTAGGAGCTTTAGTTTTAGTGCAGAGACCAATAATAAAAATAATAAATAGGTAAATTTTTAAGATTTTAAAAAGTGATACAGTAAGACTCATGTTAACTTCTTGATTCTTTCACGTATTTCTCTTACAGAATATAAGTCGAATTCTAAACTTATGTTTGCCAAGGCATGTTGTTCCTAATGCCTTTATAATCTGAAATCCTTTAAGTGTGGTCCTTATATTACATCCCTAACTTTAAACCTCATGACACTTAACACAGTAACTTACATATACTTGTATATCCTTGATCTTGAATGTACAGATCCATATTCCTTGCATACAATAACCATTTGGATTAACCCTTAAAATTGTGGAACTATTCAAACAAGGATGAAAATCACTTACTTCAAGGTAAGTTATATGAATAGTTTTCAGACCATAATATAACTCTTCTTTGAAAGCATTTAACACAATTGTTGTAGTACATACATACATTAGGTGCTAAAAAATAACCTTTGTCAAACTCACAGACTTAAAAAAAAAAAAGGACAAAAACTGCATGATTGACTTTGAAATATTTGTGGGCTTTTGTTTCGTTCTCAAACTTCTTTTCTATTCTAAAATATTCCTTTAAAAATAAGAAGTTCCACCATAGTCTGTGTTATTAAACTTTTTTCTAACTTTATTTATCATTTCATCACTGAACTTTCTGGGGAAATTCCTTTGGTTTTCTGGGTAGGAAATAAGTAACATTCTTATAAACACCTACTCTCCTCCCTTTGTTTCTCCTCCGTGCTTTCTGCACCCATGTTGCTCACTCTTTAACAAAGCCAGGATAATACAGCAGATGGGGATTCTCTGTAATTATACTTCTGTCGTAGTAATGGTTATCTTCTGCCTGGATCTGGATGAACTGACAGTGATTATACAGTTTCATGCTACAAATAAGAGCAGGTGCAGCTGTAAATAGTCCCTGATTAACAATTTCATTTAAATATTATAACAGATTTCTTTAGGGCAAATTACTCCCACTGGTAAGGAGGTGTACTTTTGTATATAATACAATTCACTAAATCTGGAATTTGATTATGCTAGCAATAACAAAGCCCTTAGTGTGTAAAAAAAAATTCCAACTATATTAGCCTTTCTATCAAAATAACTACTGCAAAACAAATGAATTATTATTAGAAATGTTCCTTATGGAATGAAATGGTAAATTATCTATCATAGTCCTATTTCTGGGGTCATGTGTATTGGTTAGTATTAGCAAAATGGGAAATACAAATAATTGTTTCAGTCTTAGCATATAATTTGTCTTTTTTCTATCCTATTGATAATAAATACTAAAACCTCTAAATGAAGTAGAACATTTGTAAATTTTCAAGACATATCACATTTAAGATCTTTTATACCTATTAGGAGTTATAGAATATGTTAGATTTTTTTAAAAAGATGTTCCAGATTTGATTTTATTGTAGATTGAAAATAAATTTGTGATTAAGCGAAATATTTCACTTTATTAATTCTGCAGATTCACAATTTCTTTTTAAAGCTACAAAGTATGGGGCACCTAGGTGGATCAGTGTGTTAAAGCTACAAAGTATGGAAGAAAATACAGGATTTAATTGTGTTTTTCCCTCTCCAAGTTGTTTTGTTTATATCTTGTGTCCCTTTTACTACTGGTACAAATTTAATTTTTAAAAGGTTTTTGTTGTTCCAGAAACATTTTTTTAAAAGATTTTATTTATTTTATTTGACAGAGAGAGAGGTCACAAGTAGCAGAGAGGCAGGCAGAGAGAGAGGGGGAAACAGGCTCCCCACTGAGCAAAGAGCCCAATGTGGGGCTCGATCCCAGGACTCTGAGATCATGACCTGAGCTGAAGGCAGAGGCTTAATCCACTGAGCCACCCAGGTGCCCCCAGAAACATCTTTGTAGATATTTTTAATAAAATAGAACTGCTAGTAGAATTAATAGATGAGTTATGTGCTCAGTTTTTCTATTGTATCCATTTCAAAATTGCTTTTCAGAAAATTTATAACAATTTATATCAGTTACCTCCTCTGGTTGACATTAAAGTCTTGGTTGAGAAGAAAGACACAGTTTATAAGAAATTAGTTACTTAGTCATTAAGAGAAATATGGGCTTCTATCATTTCTGTTTTAGGCCACTGCATTGAGGCTCAGTAAATGCAAGGTTAGTAGGTATAATGGTGATCCCCAAGGTTTGCTGCTAAAAATTCAAATACATGGATTTTGGGTGGTAAACTAGGTGAATGCCTTTTACATTAATGAATGTTCTGCTAATTGTTTAATGAATATTTATTGGAAGTATTGCTTTGTTATCTTCATCATTTTTGAAGAAAATATCTATCTGATAATCTGTAATATTTAAAATAAAATTTCTATAAATTATAAATTACTCATTTTTTAATTGTATATTCTACCTATACCTTCAGTAGACATCCATATTGACATATATAGATATGAGCGATATCTGAAATATTTAATAGCTCATACTATATTGAAAGTGATTAATTAGAATAATGCCATAGCCTATCAGTCAGTGTCAGCCCTTAAAAATATGTATGGTCTTACTGGAGCAATAGTGAATAGCAGTGCTATTCACTAAAGATATGGTTTTAAGTATACTATAAGTTAAGATGTTCATATAATAGGGTTCTGCCAGTACCATAAATTATGGGACTAAAAAGGTTAAAAGTTGTTAATTTAGGAAAATAAATGTCTTTTCAGTTTTAGATATACTTTAAACATACCTTAATAGTTCAAGCTAAACTTTTAACTATCCAATTCTCAACAGTAATTTAAAATGTTTTTTATCCTTCTTACTCTTAATTGGAAATTGTCTTCCCGAAACACCACATAATTAGGAACTTTCATTTATACATGTGCATTTATTATTTTAATTATTCTTGGTAAAAATAACTGCTTTTACAGAGAATGTAAAAATAGCCCAGCATAAATATAACTTCAAGATTCAGTTTTTTTCTTAGTAATTTCTAAAAGAAATGAGTCTTATAGTATAGCCAAGATGCTGAAGACTTGCCCTACAGATTTTAAATTAATGTCTCTTAACAATTATAAATCATAATTTATTATACATGCCAATACGTAAATGAAGTTTGGATGTATAGTTAAAAATTTAATTACATTGGAAATGCCACTGCATATTCAAGCAGATGACCAGGCATTACAGCTCACACAGATAACAGAACACCTTCCTCCACACACGTTTCATTGAAATGTTAAGCTATCCATTGAAATGACAAGGATCAGCTGCCAAAAGGGTATAAAGCATTATGGAAATTTTTTTTTGAAGAGCATATTTCTTGACAGTACCTTCATATATGATGGGGTTTCTGTTAAACAGTTTCAAGGGGGAAAAAAGGGTATTTGAAAAAATTTCAACCTGACAATTACATTGTTTACATTAATTTAAGAAATTTTCTTTTTTTACCCATTTATTTGTTGTGATGTTTTATAGATAGTTTTGTTCCAGAAAAAGTTTGTTTTCTAAATACAAAATATAATTCAGTAAATGAACTACTGAGTCATTAAAATAAAATATGCAAATGCAAATTAAATAACTTAAAAATTATAAGCTATTCACGAATAAGGAAATTGGTGTGCTTATAATAATATAATATTTCTAATCTTTATATGACTAACGAGTTTAGTTGGTATCATTTAAGAATTTTTAGGTTTCTATTTAATTTACATGAAAAATGGAAACATTTTATAATTGAAAGTAATAATGCATTGAGGATATAGTATCAAAACCAAATTTCATCATCATTTGTGGAAAATTCAGAAATATTTTTAGAAGCATTTTTTAAGAAAATAACATCTAAACAATGTTTATATATTATAGTAAACATATTGCTTAATAACAAAACAACTAGTTGTCAAAGTTTATTGCTGAGAGTGAAGTCACTCATATATCTTTAACTCATGACCATGGCATTTATATATGGTTACCTTAAAGTTAATTCCAAATTGTGATGGAGGATAGCAGCACTTTCTCGGTGTATTACCATATTCACTCACTCCATGTAATATATACCAATTGAACATCTTCTGTGGATATGAATATTGCTATTCTGCTTTCTTTTGTTTCGTACATCTGTTTGATACACCCATTTCTTTGCATGGAGTAACTGTCTCCATCCTTTCACTTTGAGCCTCTATGTGTCCTTAAAGCTGAAGTAAGTCTTTTGTAGGCAGCATATAGTTGGGTCTTGATTTTCAATCCATTCATCCACTCTGTGCCTTTTGATAGGAGAATTTAATCCACTTATATTTAAAGCAGTTGTTGATAGGGAAGTACTAATACCATCTTATTACTTGTTTTCTTGCTCTTTTGTTGTTCCCTTTTTCATTTCTTCCTCTTTTGCTGTCGTTCTTTGTGATTTAATTATTCTTGTAGTTATATGCTTTGATTCCTTTCTCTTTTGTGAATTTAAGTTTTTGCTTTGTGGTTATCATGAAGCCTATATAAAATGTCTTAGGTATATAATAGTCTATTTTAAGCTGATAAACAACTTTCTTGGGTCACATACAAATATTCTGCCTTTACTCTCCCCTCATATGTTATGCTTTACAATTTATCTGTTTTTATATTGTGTATCCATTAACAAATTATTGTAACTGTAGTTATTTTTAATACTTTTGTCATTTAACCTTTATACTAGATTTGTGATTAATACTGCAAAAGTTGGCCTGGTTATGGAGCGGGCCAACACTGGGGTCTGTAGTGAAGTTGGGCACTCATTTCATTCTTCTTCTCTAGTGTGGAGAGTATTTCTCTCAATACTGAGCTGCCTAGGTCTGAGGGACAGATGATGGCAGTAATGTGAGTCTATACTTCCTACTCTTCTCAGTTCATTTCTTTTTTTTTTTTCTGTGCTTCACTTTGGTGCTTTTAATCCCTCGCCTGTAATCTTTAAATCTTATAAGTGTATTTTTGTGCATGGATTGTTCAAATTAAGGTTTCTGGGAGGGGATGGGTCTTAAAAATTCCTGTACTGCCATTTTGCTGATTTCACTCCATGTGATCTATTCTGTTAAGTTTGTTAAGATATGTTTTGTGACCCAGGAAGCATTCTTTAATACCGTAGTAATAACATACTTTAACTCTTTGGTGATGATTGTTGATTACATATGTGGATGGAGTAAAAAAAGAAAAATTAACAGCCACCTTATAATTCAAATGTATCATGAAGTTTCATGCAAGAATGTTCTTCAGATAACACATCTGACCAATCAACAAATGTTTACAGTTAGTCTATCAAGTATAGAGTATACACATAGTGTTAGATGATTTGAAATCACACACTTCAAGGAAATTATCTACTTAAAAGTTTAATAGTTTCATATTTTAAATAGTTTAGTGAAGTAAGTTTCAAAAATGAATTTATAAAAAACTGCCAAATAAACCCTTTCAAGGGATTTAAGAAGATACAGAGAACTCTTAGTGCCTTTTAAAATTCCTACTGTATTTTCTGTTCTCACTGATACTCTATTTCCAAAAGGAAAGGAGTCAAAATAACTTCTGGGCCTGCAGTTAGAATTTGTAATAGTCATTCAAAAAACAATAGTTTCTGTTTCCAATGTAACTTGGGCGCATGTGCGGCTCAGTGAGTGTTTCCAATGTAACTATGTTCAGGTTTTAGAAATTCTGTCTTATGAGGTTAAGAAAAAACTGGCAAAAATGTTAGCATAATTAATAATTAATTATATTAGTATATTTATATTTGGAAAAGATGTATTCTACAACTAGGCTGGAGGAAAGGTCTCCAATATATATTAATAATTAGTAGAGTTAAAACATTCATTTGGGGGAGTGTTTTTTTTTCTTTTGTTTCTGATTTCTCTTTGAAATTATTCATATTATTATCCCTACTGTTACATACAAATATTTATCAGCAGTAATATGGCTTAGAAGTGAAAAATGAGTATTTTCATTGAGTATTAAGGATATAAACTACTCATGCTTAATTTATGAGCTTTCTTTTTTTACTTTCTTAATCATAGTCTTTATAATCCTTGCCCTTCTCTCAGCTGGACACTTTGAAGTGAAGTTTGTAATAGAAAGTTACACAATAAATCCTTCTTGAGGAAATTTAATTGTGTTTGTGCTAACCTATAATTACACCTTTCCAAAGAATTGCATGACCATCAGTTAAAATAGGCAGTGCTGAATGTGTAAAAATTTTCAAACTTGGCTTTTTCTTTTCCTGGATAAAAATTTAAATTAAATGATGTCATCCCATCTATTAATAAAAAAATTTTACTTTAACACCTGAGAAGGAACTCTTACTAAGTAGATGAGTTCCTCAGAGTTGAAGCCCAGTTATGCAATACCAAAGCAGGGGCAAGCAGAAGAGGTCATGCGGATCCCAGTCACATTATACCATTGTGGGTCCCATCATACACCTTCGCTTGCACATTTTCAAATAGTCTGAGAGGTCACTGAAGAAATTAGTTCTAAAAGATGAATGATCCAGTCCTTCATGTCTCTGAATCTCAAGGGTGGAGAACTTATGACTTGTATAAATTCAGGAAAATTAATGAAGAGGTAGAGGAGTGCTCTCTGGCTACTGCTTTCCTTGGCCCGGCCAGGCACAGAAGTCTGAGCTCTAGGAATGTTGCTTCTTTACACAAACACACTCACCAATCAGATCTTGCTCTTCAGCCATTCTCGTTATTGTTTTCCAACCTAGCTCTTAAAATTAAGTGCAGTCAATTAAGAGTGTGTACTCTGTAGCCAGGTTGTCTGGGCTTGAAAGTCGGCTTTGACATTTGCTAGTTGTGTAAATTTGCTAAGTTATTAAACTCCTTGAACCTCAGTTTCCTTTTTAAAATGAGGGACATGTTTAACCAGTAAACATGTCAAAGTATGCAAGGAACTTAGAACAGGGTTTGGAAGATTCAGAGCAATGATTTTTGTTGTGTTATTGCTCTTATTACAGAATGTGTCGCAATTCAATTATATTAGATCATTTCCCTCAGGTATAAGCACTTTTAGTAGTTTACATCTGTTGGTAATTTGTTAATCTCAATCTAACTAATCATTGCTATTCTCATTGGAGGTTGTTAGCACATTTAAAGACTAAAAGACACAGGAAAATACTTTAACTCTCTCATTACAAATAATTATTTACTCTTCCAGGTAAATAGAAAGATACAACTTTGAGGGACTAATGATGAACTGATGGTAATAGTCTGAAGGACAATGAAGATACAAATTGAAGTGCAAACCGTTTTGTCCCGATTTGGGGGAGAATTGCAAATAATTACTTACTGTAAAAATCCGTGTATTTAAATTACCAAACACGATGGATACATTACAGCTACAGCATAAAAACTTCACGTTTTCAGCATGTTTGGAAACATAGCCTCTCATTGCCCTAATTCTAAAACCTGAAATATAGGCTGTAGCAATTCTTAGAGATCCATGAACACAGTGATTACGTGAACAAAACTGCGAAAGACAAAACAGCTTTTTAAATTCTTACTGGAGTGGATGAGCCTCAGGATGAATTTGACTTGTTTTGACAAACTGTTTTAGCTAACAAAGACATAAATTTTGTTATTGCTTCTAGAATATCGTAGTGAACTTGGGTGTGTTGTTTAATGAGTAACAAGGGTAAGAATCTCTCCCCATACTTGCATCTTCTGCTCTTTTTGGCTATGTGGATTAAGAAAGAATGCAATGATAATGAGACTGTATGATGTTGGCATTTTCATTCACACCTCTCATATAAATCCTTCCTGGTTAGCCTTTTTGCTGTTCTATGACAGAACAGTGTGTCCATATTTCGTTACAGCTTCAGCCTAGGGTCATACCAGAATTTATTGCTTTTGGACAAAGGCTATTTTTTATAAGACATATAGACGAAAGTGTAGTCAAAACTTAGATTTTAAAATAAGTTATGAAGTTTAAAACAGAGCCAAGTGTGAATTCCCGCTTATAAATCTAGGTAGAGTTTCAGGTTTTAAATTTATCTACAAAAGCAACAGCCCAATTTATCATGACCTTTTTTTATACCTCAGAGATTGAAACAACCTGAGGTCTTTTTTTTTTTTTTTTAAAGCAAGCAAACCAAGTAGAGTCTAAAGTCAAGTGTGATTAGGCAGAAAACATTATATATTCAAGTGTTGGATATGATCATAACAAAAATTTTTGTCTATGAGCATGAATTAAATTTATTTGAAAATGAATCCAGGCTGTTTAGTGGATCATAGTTCTCATTGTCCTTGAAGAAGTATATGTGAACTCTCCTTTTAGTATCCGTAAGAGAGCTGAGCTTCTCCTATGTAGGAAAAATTATTTATTTTAACAATTATACTTTCATTACTTTTTATTATCATCTCTCTTTTTTAATTGTTATGATTGTCTCAATCACCAGCCCTTTGACTCCATGTTTTATTCTAAAATAACAACAGAATGCTCTAAGCATAATGAAAATCAATAAATGTTCAATAGTTACGATAATTCAAAATACTGTAATTTTATTATTCTAGAAAAATTTTAGACTTTTTGTATTTTTGTGGTCTAAACTGCATGTAAGTGCACAGTATTCAATGTATTGTTAGAAAAGGAGAATTATATATTTTTTGCTAGTGTTCAGCACTTCAAATATAGAATAGGATGATTTTGTTAATATCTCTTTTTAAAAATAGCAGTTCAGATACATTTCACTGAAAGTTTATGGGATCTGGTAAAAAAGAGTTTTCATGATAATGTAAAGTCACGTACTAAGGTGGCTGTGATATTGTATATATTTGGTTCCTAACGTGCCATGTGATGAATCACAACATGATACTTTGAAAAGTATACTACAAAAACACCTTACTAGTGCAGTTCGTCAATTTACAGCTCTAGTCCAAATGATTTTTCTGATTTTGTGTAATAGACTTATTCATGAATTATACATGGCGGATGGATTTTGTAAGGTTAGCTAAGGAACTGGTGAACTCTTCAAACATTTTGGATTACTCTTAGCTCTTCTTCCATTCAGAAAAACAGCTTGAATTCTTAGAGCTTTTCAAGTTTTCATTTACATCATGCCTGCTTTCAGACAAATCGAGTATTAAAGTTAATATTGTAACATCTCTACTTGTCTGTCTGTCTCTCTCAGTAGAGTTTATCCTTCTGTACAGTATCTTTGTACTTACTTAGATGGAATCAAATAGCTCTTTTTTAAAATAACGTTGAAGGACTAATAACCCAACCCCAAAATCTTCAGATACAAGCAAAGTGATGCCAGATATTATTTCTCTCAACAGGATAAAAGAATGATTAAATGTACCCTAGTTTTGTTGTCTTTTTTCTTAGAAACTTATACTTAATTCTTTCTACAAATTTTAGAAGCAAAAAATACGACCTGATCTCTCTATCAAAGTATTAAGAAAATAACTTGTGGGACGCCTGGGTGGCTCAGTTGGTTAAGCGGCTGCCTTCCGTTCAGGTCCTGATCCTGGTGTCCTGGGATCGAGTCCCACATCGGCTTCCTTGCTGGGCAGGGAGCCTGCTTCTCTCTCTGCCTCTGCCTGCCACTCTGTCTGCCTGTGTTCACTCTCTCTCTCTGACAAATAAATAAATAAAATCTTTTAAAAAAATAGAAAATAACTTGCACTCTCTTTCCCAATTCCAAACTCTGATAAATATATATTTTTGCTTATGTACAGAAAAAGCCAAGCAAAAATAGCTGTATATTTATCTGTGTGCTGATAGTGTATAATTGACAAACTATTTCTTACTTGCTTTTATAGCCTGCAGCCTGTTTGCTAAGCAGATTGTTGGGTTGAAAGGATACTAATATTTTTCTTCTTCACTGCAGCTGGTCACCAATTGTCATTATCTATCTATCTATCTATACTATATATATATATATACACACACACACACACACACACACACACATATATATATATAAAGTTTATTTGAAAGACAGCTTTTTAAGGATCTTATATTTGAGTCCTGCTATACCATAGGCCCCTGATTATAACTGATTAAAAACAGAAGTATGGAAATTACTAACAAGGGGGAGGATAATTATTATTTCCCATGTTTCTGTTATTTCTTATATGCCTTACAAACGCTTCAGTAATGGGATACTTCATGGGATTTGGATACAATGGAAGTATTTGTTAGGACATTTGAAAGGCAGGTAGATGCTTGGCAGAAATATTAGAAGCCATGTGATTATTAATTACTTTAAAAATTTTATTTTTTAAAATTTTTATTTTTAAAAATTTTTCTTTAAGATTTAAAAAAAATTTAAATTATTTTATTTTATTTATTTTACTTATTTATTCTTTTTTTTTTTTTTTTTTTTGAGAGAGAGAATGAGAGTAGGGGGAGGGCCACAGGGAGAGAATCTTTAAGCAGACTCCCTGTTGAGCATGGAGCCCAACATGGGGCCCAGTCTTACCACCCTTGAAATCATGACCTGAGCCAAAACCAAGAGTCATATGTTTAACTGACTGAGCCACCCAGGTACCCCTAAATTTTTATTTTTAATTGAAGTGTATTTGACATATAATATTAAATTCATTTCAGGAGTACAACTTAGTGATTTATCAGTTTTATATGGCATACTTACCATGGTGAGTGTATTATAATATTATTGACTGTATTCTGTGCTGTATTTTCATCCCCATGGTTTATTTATTTTCTAATTGTAAATTTGTACCTCTTAATCTTCTTCACCTATTTTGCCCATCTTCTGTCCCCTTCTCCTTTGGAAATCACCAGTTTGTTTTCTGTATTTAACCCTGTTTCTTTCTTTGATGTTGTAGTTTATTTGTGCATTTGTTTTGTTTTGTTAGATTACAAATGTAAGTGAAATTATATGCTATTTGTCTTTGTCTGGCTTATTTCACTTAGAATAATATCCTCTAGATCCATTCATTTGTTGCAAATGGCAAGATTTTATTTTTTTTAATGGCTGAGTAATATCCCCTTGTGTATATATACCACATCTTCCTTATCCATTCATCTATCAAAAACACTATTTCAAAAAGATATATGTACCTCTATGCGTATTGCAGTGTTATTTATGTTAGCCAAAATATGGAAGCCACATGATTATTTCAGACATGCAGGGTAATGTTTAAAAGTTAAGAAGGAACATGCAGGATCAATTTATTATCCATGCATATGTCCCAGGGCCCAATGATGCAAATGTCACATGTTGCCCCAGAAGGTGGGTGTTGTGCATGTCTTTCTCTCAAAAGCCCTTTCTATTGAATTATTTGCATTTGTGAAGCTTAGATTCTCTAAAAACTAAGTAGAAAACTTATCTCTTTCATTGCAGATACTGTTTGCACAATATTAATTTTTGAAATTTTAATTTAGTTTCAGAATGAACATAAGATTTCTGCCATCTTTTAGTGTTAGCTGGTAAAGATTTGTACGTAGACATTGAAACAATGGAAGAAGGAAGTAAACACACAGCTTCTATTTTCCTTGGTTGTATTAAATACTATATACATGATTAAGAGGATGTAGAAATTTTCAGCTAAAAAGAGTTTGAATTTAACTACAAGGAAAATGTTTCTTCAAAAATAGTAATACAGATAACTTTAATATTTATAGAGCACTTATTCTGTGGCAGATAACGTGTTGAGAGCTTTATCTGCCATATCTCCTTTATTTCCTTCCTAGAAATGTAAATGGCTTTTTACAGATAACTTGACCAGCATCATACAATGACAGAATTGGGATGCAAAACTAGGTGACCTACTTGTAGAGCCAACTCCCCTAACCACAATCCATGCATAGGGTTTTGGAAAAACATAAGATATTTGGCAGCAGATACTATTTACTTTTCTTTGAACATGCTTCTCAGAGAATATCATTCATTGAATTTTATGTTCATAGAATCCCAAGTGTTAAAGCAAATGTTATCAATGGCTAATAAAGGATTTTTAAAATTATCAATATAATGACACTAAGGTAAACTGTATGCTATTTGAGATGTGTGAAAGAATGGGATGTATCAAAATAAGTCATTTAAATAATTTAATACTGCTTGTTGGCTCTTATCTTGCTTTTAATGAGAAGGATCTGAGTTGATGCGTTGCCCTCTTTAAAGGGATGCTGAAAATATGGATGTTATATTTGTTTCTCTGTTCAAATCTTGATTCCCTAGTTGAATCCCTGTATTTCAATTTTTTTAAAAATTGGAAAGTTTTTTTTATTTAACTACTTTCCCTACCCTACCTATTTTTTTCTACTGAACTCACTCCTGAGATCAAGAGTCGCATGAGGTCCCGACTGAGCCAGCCAGACACTCAAACCCCCATATTTTTATTTCTATTCCTATCTACCCTGCTAAACAGCAGTTAGATCAGTGTAATTTAATTAACAAATATTGGAATTTCTTTCATTTTTAAGACTACTCTTCTCTGTACAAGGAAACTGATGAGTAAAATATGGTCCTTATATTGAAAAGAAAATCAAGTCTGTAGAAAATATTTGCAAACTGCATATCTGACAAAGGAATTGTATTTAGAATATTTTGAGGTTTTTTTTTTTTTTTTTGATTTTTATTTATTTGACAGGGAGCAAGACAGCACAAGCAGGGGGAGCAGTACGGAAAGGGAGAAGCAAACTCCCTGCTGAACAGGGAGCTTGATGTGGGGCTCAATCCCAGGACTGTGGGATCATGACCTGAGCCAAAGGCAGCTGCCTGCCTAATGAGCCACCCAGGTGTCCCAGAATATTTTGAGATTTAAAAGAACTCTCAAACTCAACAGTAAAAAACTACACAATTCAATTAGGATATAGGCAAAAGACATGAAGACACATTTCACCAGAAAAGGTATACAACTGGCAAATAAGGATATGAAGAGATGTTCAACATTATAAGCCATCAGGGAAATGTACATTGAAAGCACAGTGAGATATTACTATACACCTGTCAGAATGACTCACATAATTGCCATATATAATGCTGGTGAATATGTAAGGACACTGTGTCACTCATACATTATTAGTGAGGGTATATAATGGTCCACCCACTCTGGAAAACAAGTTAGTTGTTTCTTTTAAAAAAATGAACATGTAAATATTATATGAAACATCAATTGCACTTCTGGATAGAAACTAGAATTGATCTGGGTGAAAAAAGAAGTCATTATGTAATATTTCCTGGGATATATGGGGTACCTGGGTGGGTTCATTCTGTTAAGCATCTGCCTTTGGCTCAGGTCATGATCCTAGGGTTCTGGGATCAAGCCCCAAATCAGGTTCTTTGCTCAGCAGGGAGTCTGCTTCTCCCTCTGCCTCCACCCCTTCCCCACTTGTGTGCTCACTCTCACTCTCTTTTTCTTTCACTTGCTCTCTTTCAAATAAATAGGATTTTTTTTTAAATAGCTTTAAAAAAAGATTTCCTGGGATATAAATTGTATATGATTGTAGCAGTAATAGTGTTGGTAGCAGTAATATGATTGTATGAAACAATGATATGATTGTAGCAGTAATAGTGTTGGTAGCAGAAGAAATGATAGCAAAAGTAGTAATAACCAATATTTATTGGATGCTCACTACATACTTGTACTTTTCTAAGAGATTTAAATATTTTAATACTTCTCACAGCAAACCCTGTAAATAGGTATTGTTGTTGGTATTATCATCATTATCCTCATCTTCCTCACTTGACAGATAGATGAAATGAGGCACAGGGACCAGCCTGCATGAGGTTGCCCAAGGTAACATTAGTAATGAATGGTAGTACTGGAATTCTCACCCATATCTCACTCCTGAACATTCTGTGTAGTGGGTATCCTTTTTTCCCCCTGTATGTAAATCAGTACATGCTGCCCATTTAGTACTTTTTAGTGATTTACTTACTTTAGAATCAATATAATGGGCTACTTTGATTTCAGTAGATTTTTATCCTATATGCAGGTTATTGAGATTAAACTAAAATGGCTGCCATTATTGTGTTATTGGAAAATTTGCAAATATAATACCCTTTATTGTGCATTAGCCTAAATGGTCACACTGTCAGAATTCAATTGAGCATAGAAATGGAAGCTTTTAGTCCTATGTCCTGTGTACAAAACAAAAATCTAGGCTTGAATGAGTGAAATATTTACTCAGTTTTCACAGGTAATAGAATTTTATTTTATTTTATGTATTTACTTATTTATTTTTAATATTTTATTTATTTGACAGAGAGAAATCACAACTAGGCAGAGAGGCAGGCAGAGAGCGAGGAGGAAGCAGGCTCCCTGCGGAGCAGAGAGCACGACGTGGGGCTCGATCCCAGGACCCTGGGATCATGACCTGAGCCGAAGGCAGAGGCTTTAACCCACTGAGCCACCCAGGTGCCCCGGTAATAGAATTTTAAAAGCAGTATTAGGAACCAGATTCTCTGAAAAATACAACTTTTTTTTTTTTTTACATGATGGGGATTTTTCAGATAAACTGAGATTTTTTTTTAATTTTTTTTAAAGTTTTTTTTATTAATTTATTTTTCAGCGTAACAGTATTCATTGTTTTTGCACAACACCCAGTGCTCCATGCAAAACATGCCCTCCCTATTACCCACCACCTGTTCCCCCAGCCTCCCACCCCTGACCCTTCAAAACCCTCAGGTTGTTTTTCAGAGTCCATAGTCTCTTATGGTTCGCCTCCCCCTCTAATTTTTTTTTTTTTAATAAACATATAATGTATTTTTATTCCCAGGGGTACAGGTCTGTGAATCGCCAGGTTTACACATTTCACAGCACTCACGATAGCATATACCCTCCCCAATGTCCATAACCCCCTCCCCCTCTCCCAAGCCCACCTCCCCCCAGCAACCCCCAGTTTGTTTTGTGAGATTAAGAGTCATTTATGGTTTGTCTTTTGTTTTAAAGATTTTATTTATTTATTTGACGGAGAGAGATCAGAAGTGGGCAGAGAGGCAGGCAGAGAGAGAGAGGGGGAAGCAGGCTCCCCGCCAAGCAGAGAGCCCAACGCGGGGCTCAATCCCAGGACCCTGAGATCATGACCTGAGCCGAAGGCAGAGGCTTCACCCACTGAGCCACCCAGGCTACCCTAAACTGAGATTTTTATTTTGTTACTTGGAATAGAAATTTTTTACCATGCATTGCAAATCATACTGTATACAAAAGCTGGTTTACTTTGGGTCTTGTTACTCCAGAGAGGCAATGGCAAAGTGATGTTGTTCAGAGCCAACGTAGTGTCTACAGATGGAAACAGTAGAATAGAATCTCAGTGATGTTTATGTATAAATAAGAATAATGCCAAGAAAGGTATATATTGGCTAGATACTCAGATAAAGGGATTTGGTTTTCTAAAATTATTAATAGGTATAAAGTGCCATTGAATAATTTTGAGAGCTTATGTGTTTTGATAAAGATAGGCTAAGCTGTGTTGTAGTGATAAAGAAATTAAAAAATACGAGGGTTAAACACAACAAAAGGTTTAACTTATACTCAATAAAGTCCATACGGTTCAGGCATTTCTCTCATGCATTTTGTAACTAGACTGTCTGAAACACATGGCTTCCATGTTTGTCACTGGAGGGAAGACAGACTGGTGTTGAGACAGATTGGCTTATGATTGCCTCAAACGAGAACTGACACATCTCACTTTCCTTCACATTTCTTTGGCGAGACTAATAAAATGACCTCAAACTAACTGTAAAAATAGGGTGAGAAAAGGAGCAGAGAGTGAGCAATTACTGTCCCCACCATGTGGGTTAAAAGAATATTTTAAAATATTAATTTTAGATTAAAGAGACAGCAGTTTTTGTTTTCTGTTTATGTATTTGCTCCCAATAAACTATTGTTCTTTTGAAATTTACAATAATTGATTGTATTTGAAACCACTTGATAGTATCTTCATATACATGATCCATATTCAAAAATTTTCCTCTATGATAGGTAATGTGGGTATTTTTTTTTTTTTAAGATTTTATCTATTTATTTGACAGAGAGAGAGAGAGAGAGATCACAAGTAGGCAGAGAGGCAGGCAGAGAGAGAGATAGGGGGGAAGCAGGCTCCCTGCCGAGCAGAGAGCCTGATGGGGTTTAATTCCAGGACCCTGAGCATGACCTGAGCCGAAGGCAGAGGTTTAACCCACTGAGCCTTCCAGGTGTCCATCATTAATTATTATTATACCCAATTAATTTGTGACAGAAAATGACGTCAAATTTTGGACTTTTATTAGGTCAAAATGGTTGTTTCCTAAAAGGTAAACATATTTTAACAGAGTTTCCATATGCTTATGGGGCAAAATTCCTAATTCAGAATTCACTGAACAAATTGTGGTTCTACACGCATATAATTAACTCATTATTCCCACAGCTCCAGTTATTGCAAAAAATATATAATTGAATAGAAAATAGCTAATAACTTATAAGAGCATTATTGTCTTCACATTTATTATTTTAAATACCATTATTATGTATGCATATACATTATTTCAGAATGTTTTCTCATACATTAACTCATCTTTTTTTTTTTTTTTTTTTAAAGATTTATTTATTTGACAGAGAGAAATCACAAGAGAGGCAGGCAGAGAGAGAGGAAGGGAAGCAGGCTCTCCGCTGAGCAGAGAGCCCGATGTGGGACTCGATCCCAGGACCCCGAGATCATGACCTGAGCTGAAGGCAGCGGCTTAACCCACTGAGCCACCCAGGCGCCCCCATTAACTCATCTTTTGTTCACTACTTAAACCCCATACTGTAACTCATCTATTTCTTTCGTCTATGAGATCACAAGAGCATTTCGCGTTACACTATTTTCATTACAGAAGAACTAAATCACAGAGAATTTCAGTGACTTTCCCATGGTTACAGGAGACACACCTGGTAATGGGGAGAACTAGGGCTTGTATAGAGGTTATATAGAGGCTTTCCATCTATAAGACAAATAAGCTTTTTTCCCCCCTGAACATTACTGACTCAATTTTCTGAAAATATATTTCAGAGAAATATTCAAAGATGATTTGAGGAACAATGGGTGGGCATCTCTAACAGGGTGGAAAAACAGGCATCAGTTATATGGCAAAAATACAGGTTTTAAAGTTCTAGAACAAAGATGGCTAAAGTAAAAGGCTAACAACATTTATCTAATTTAGGTTTCAAAAAAAGAATAAGTATCCAGGAAAAAAATATATACAGTATCTGTACATAAAAATTGATGATGTGTGGTTTTAGAATTGTGTTAATTTATAATGAGCTAGATTCTGGGTATGTATGGGTGTATGTGGGAACAAAAAAAAAATGGCTTAGAAAAAAGAAAGGTAGAAGAGGGAAGATAATCAACTAACTCATCAAGGCTTAAAGGCCTTACCTTTATACCACTCTGTATTGTTTTGGGAAGTATTGATCAGAAAATAATTTAAGAATAACATGAATTAAAATTTCCTTTAATCTGCTGTGATTTTATGGGTGCTCATACTAAGTTCCTACTCTGCCAACGGAGAAATAGGATTTGGGAATAAGAGGAAATAACATGTTAAAAACATTGCCTAAAAATGTCCTCGTAGTGTTTCATAAATTCCGCCTATTCTTGCACAAAGGGAATTACATTTTTCAGAGAAACCTGTTATTTTTTTTCTGATTGACATTTTGCTCATCTCATACATAGCTTATAGTCAAATGTAAACAATAGCGAACTGTTAATTATAACATTCTTTAACATATGTGTGATTACTACTGGCTAGGAAGAACTGGAGAATGGCTGCTACTTATTTAAATTCTTCAAATTTTCTATGACTAAACGTGGTCATACCAAGTATAGAAGTCTGTATTTATCAAATGTATTTGGTTTCATAATTTATATTCAAGAAAAATATGGAATTTTTCATGTTCAGTCATGTATTCTAGGTTCTCCGCTGTATGAATGTTTTTCGTCTTTAGCATTATACATTGTAAATTAAGATTTAATCATTTAAATACATATAAAATATCCTTTTAATTTTTACAATATAGATATTTAAATTCTAATAATAAATGAAATAACTAGTGAGCAAAACTCTATAGGGTACAACCAGTAAACCTCATTCTTTGCATTGCTCTCTTTCTTGTTGTTATAATAAACCTTTTATCTGGAGATATTTCAGGCAGATCCCAGAGCTTTGCTAATCACTCTCAGGTAATAACAAAAGCTCCTTTTTTAGGGAATGAAATCTCCAGTCCTGTCTATTATTAAAGCTACTCTCATCCCATTTAAAACTACTCTCTAGTCCTAGGTCAAGCCTGTCTTTGTACAGGAAGTCTGTAATGATGAAGAGAGACAAGTCGGCTGCTTCTCACTTGATCTTTCTATCTCCTGACCTCCTTTCTAGTTGCAGTGTCTAATCAGTGTCAGTTCTAGTGGTTTTGAGGGATATGAGGAAAAACAAGACAAAACAAAAATAATACATAATCACATGGGCTGGTGCAATTGTAAACTCTACTTCTGTGTCTTGGATGCTAAGCCAAATCTTGTGTGAGGCACATTTGGGGCTTTCCTGAAGAAATTTCCCCCCACCCAGGAGTTTCTAAGTACAGTTTCCTGGCAAGGATGTCACTCTCTGATCATATATAAATCCTTCTTAACCCAGTCTTTCTAATAGACTTAAACCATACAGACTTTCTCTGAGTTAACCCACAATCCTTTAGTGAAGCTCTGTCTAGGCTGGCTTCTCTTACAGGTGGACAGAAATTCATCTCACTGGAGACATGTGACTTTAATCTGCTTTGGGTCACCTTTTGTCTCCTATCAGGAGTACTAGACAGCCTCATATTATGAGTTGTTTCAGGTGGGACTCAGGCTCTAGAGCCTGCATCATACCAGAGTCTACAAAATATAGACAAGTTTCTGCAATGGCTCCATTGAAGTGTCAGTCCTTGCTTCCCACCCTACACACAAGTGCAGATGAGGAGGAAGCACATAGCAGAATGGAAATGCCATAGAACTCTGACAACTGTCTTCAAGTAAACCATCCCATTCAAATTCAACTCATCAATTTCAAAGCTTACTCTTCCAAAATCTTGAGGCAAGGTAGGTGGTGATGAGCTAAGAGTGGCTGGAGCACTTGGGGAGTCAGTCCTTAGTAAGTACTATATTGATGGATAGATAAGCACATCTTTTAAGAAAATGTGGACAGTCAAATCTTTTCCCCCACTAAGTTGTAGGGCCTCAGGTAGAACAGAGACACTGTGAAATGCCCTGTTTTAATATCCTGGTAAACTAATGTGATTGACTTTAATGAGAGTTATTATACTGTTTTCCTTGATTTCTAATGTAAAAGGATCAACGAAATTTTGTACAAGTACATTCTGAAATTTAATTTACACTACTGTGTGGAGCATTTAAATTTAATTCTTCTTTAATTACTTTTGAAATGCAGGACTGTTCTTAAACATAATTTATAGTTATTAAACTTTATCATGTACCTTTATATGGCAATTTTTCAGATTCAACTTTTGAAGTTGCACAGAAACAATATTTCTTATATTTTAGACAAAATTTCCACTGCCATAATTTAAAATTCTTCTTGGTCAAAGGAGAAAGATGTCATGTGTTTTCATATGTGATATTACTATGATAGTCTTATGTTTTTAATTTTAAAAGTGTACCATATTATATGAGTTAAAGGGCCCGAGTATAGATATATTATAGATATCACTTTTCCTTCCTAGTGGTAGAAGATTGAAGAAGAACTCATCTAAAAGGTCTTTGTGGTTTAGACACAAAATACACTTGAAGTAAAATTAATATTCTGTGCTTTCTTTTTTAGATTTCTGGTCTTTCCTTCTATTTCTCACTGGTTTTTTTGGTCGTCTTTCGTTTGAATAATTTTCATTAGCACCTGCATTGTTTCAAGAAGTGTAACTTTTACAAGACAAGTTTCTCAGAATTATTCTAAAAACATTATGTATTTCTACTAGAAGACATTATTCAAACAATATATTTAGCTGGATTTTAAAATAGATTGATGTGCTGGGATGCACTAAAAATAGCTATATTTTAATTATATTTTACATAATCTAAAATAAATGAAGTAAAAACATTATGTTCATTTTATTTTTCTATTTCTAGGAATTAAAATGATGATTTTTCTCTTTTTCAAGAACTGGCAAATGAAATGATTGCTTTAAATGCAATTTTCTATTAGAATAGATAATATTATTTGTTGATAGAATTAATTTTTTTTTATTTTTAGCAATTAGATTTGTGTTCCTTTGGAATTAACAGAAATTCTAAAGACTTGAGACTCAAACAGTTTAAAAGTTAGTATTTTTCATATTCAGTAAATCTGGAGGTAGGCAGTCTAAAGTTGCTTACTATTGCTCAAGGATGATACCTTAGATATAAATCTTTCTTTTGTTCTTTCTTTCTTTCTTTTTTTTAAGATTTTATTTATTTATTTGACAGAGATCACAAGTAGGCAGAGAGGCAAGCAGAGAGAGGGGGAAGCAGGCTCGCTGCCGAACAGAGAACCCAATGTGGGGCTCAATCCCAGGACCCTGGGATCATGACCTGAGCCAAAGGAAGAGGCTTTAACACACTGAGCCACCCAGGTGCCCCTCTTCTGTTCTTTCATCTTTAGCATGTATCTTTTGGCTTCAGGATCACACAAGGGCTGTTGCAGATCTAGGCATTAAGGCTGCCTTCCAGACAGGAAGAAATAATAATTGATACATTGTGTTGGGAAAACTAGATACATGCAAAAGAATCAAACTGGAACCTTATTTTACACCATCCTCCCAAATCAGCTCTAAATAGCTTAAATACTTAAATATAAGACCTGAAACAAAAAAACTCCTAGAAAAAGCTATAGGGAAAGGCTACTTGACATTGGTCTTGGCAAATGATTTTTTTGGATTTGATACTGAAATCACAGGCAACAAAAGGAAAAATAAATTAAGTGGAGCTACATCAAACTTAAAAAAATGTATAGCAAAGAGAACACTCAACAAAATGAAAACCAGTCGGGGCGCCTGGGTGGCTCAGTGAGTTAAGCCTCTGCTTTCGGCTCAGGTCATGATCTCAGGGTCCTGAGATTGAGCCCTGCGTCGGGCTCTCTGCTCAGCAGGGAGCCTGCTTCCTCCCCTCTCTCTGCCTGCCTTTCTGCCTACTTGTGATCTCCCTCTCTCTCAAATAAATAAATTAAAAAAAAAATGAAAACCAGTCTGCAGAGAGGAAGAATATATTTGCTGACTATACATCTGATAAAATTATCTGAATTTTGTCTTATATATATATGTATTGTGTGTGTCTCTTTTTATGTATGCTTATATAAAATACATATAGCCTATACACATATATAGTGTCTCTCTATATATCTTTGTAGTCTCTATATAAACATATATGGGGTTACATTTTGTATACGCAAATGAGAGTGATAAGCAGCTGTAAGTATAGGTAAAATTAATTCTGGTCTCAAAATAAATGAAAATAATTATCATCTTTTCTCCCATTCATATTTTTATATTAAATGTATATCCTTTTATGCTGTGTAATAAAACCTGTTGTCTTCTCAACTTTTTGATACCAGCAAAATAATATCAATGTTAATGATGGAAAATTGTCGTACATGTCCTATAACAGAAGGTAAATGCTAAAGGATTTTAATTCTACTGTTTCTTTGGTATTAGCACAAAAAGTGATTAGTATCATTAGTCATATCTCTGTAAACACTCTATGAAAACATACTCTGAATATTACCCTCAAAAGGGGATGTTAGAAAAATTAGAGTATGTGGGACTGGAAGTCATGACATAAAATGGACTTTGCCATAGTCCCCCAGATTGCCTAAAGTTGTATGTGGGCCTCAGGGAAGTCCTCTGATCTGAATTCCCTGGGCCTAATTTCAGAAATGTGACCCTGGAGATAGCTGGAACTGTAGTCTTAAATATATATAAATATTTTTCTTTATTCACTAAGTATTATTCTCATTACTTTCATTATGAATGAAGACTCCTTTAGAAAAGGGGCTATGTCTTACTTGCTTTAGTATTTTTTGTTCCAGGTATACAGCTGGTGACCAAAATATATGCTTTGAATGGGTAAATGGGTAAGTAAATGAATATTGAATAATGAGTAAATAAAAACGATATTTTTAACAAATACTGTTTTTTCCATATTAATACTACTGTTTCCAAAGACCAATTTTAGACAATTATTTTGAAGATTTTATTTATTTATTTGAGAAGGGGGGTCTATGAGCAGGAAGGGGCAGAGGGGCAGGGAGAAGAAATCCAAAGCAGACTCTGTACTGAGCATGAGCCCCATATGGGGCTTGATCCCACAGCCAGGAGATGACTACCTGAGTTGAAACCAAGAGTCACATGCTTAACCACCTGAGCCACCCAGGCACCCCCAAAATACTTTTATTTTATAAAAATCTGTGACATTTTAATTTGTTCAGTATCTGAGATTCTGAATTTCCAGTTTTGCTCATTTTTGTGGAATAAAATTATGTGTACTGAGATTTGAAGTTTGAAGAAAGCAAGATAATTACATGAAGTACTTTATGGAACATCTCAATTTAGTTTAATTGATTAAGACAATGCTTCCTTAATGCAGAGAAAATAAAATTTGTTCTAAATGTCTGTATTGCCTGCATTTTCAATCAGTATATCAGTTAATCAACAGATAGTATTTGTGGACCTACCACATAGAAGTTCACAATACTGAAATTAAAGAAGATTAAGGGAGAGAGACAGAGAGAGAGAGAGAGAGAGAGTGTATGTGTGTGTGTGTAGGATATAAGAAAGATTGAACACCTAGAAAGATCAAATACAAAGATGCTATAAGATTTGTGAGAGAGGCAGGTATCAGTTTGGAGCCAATGCAACTTAGCAAAGCTTAAGAGATGTCAGAAATTCTTCTTTACCAATTTGGATGCCTTTAATTTCTTTTTGTTGTCTGATTGCTGAGGCTAGGACTTCTAGTACTATGTTGAATAGCAGTGGTGATAATGGACATCCCTGCCGTGTTCCTGACCTTAGCGGAAAACCTTTCAGTTTTTCTCCATTGAGAATGATATTTGCGGTGGGTTTTTCATAGATGGCTTTGATAATATTGAGGTATGTGCCCTCTATCCCTACACTTTGAAGAGTTTTGATCAGGAAGGGATGCTGTACTTTGTCAAATGCTTTTTCAGCATCGATTGAGAGTGTCATATGGTTCTTGTTCTTTCTTTTATTAATGTGTTGTATCACATTGATTGATTTGTGGATGTTGAACCAACCCTGCAGCCCTGGAATAAATCCTACTTGATCGTGGTGAATAATCCTTTTAATGTACTGTTGAATCCTATTGGCTAGTATTTTGGTGAGAATTTTTGCGTCTGTGTTCATCAAGGATATTGGTCTGTAGTTCTCTTTTTTGGTGGGATCCTTGTCTGGTTTTGGGATCAAGGTGATGCTACCCTATGACCCAGCAATTGCACTACTGGGTATTTACCCTAAAGATACAAACATAGTGATCCGAAGGGGCACATGTACCCGAATGTTTATAGCAGCAATGTCTACAATAGCCAAACTATGGAAAGAACCTAGATGTCCATCACCAGATGAATGGATAAAGAAGATGTGGTATATATACACAATGGAATACTATGCAGCCATCAAAAGAAATGAAATCTTGCCATTTGCGACGACGTGGATGGAACTAGAGCGTATCATGCTTAGTGAAATAAGTCAATCAGAGAAAGACAACTATCATATGATCTCCCTGATATGAGGACATGGAGAAGCAACATGGGGGGTTAGGGGGATAGGAGAAGAATAAATGAAACAAGATGGGATTGGGAGGGAGACAAACCATAAATGACTCTTAATCTCACAAAACAAACTGGGGTTTGCTGGGGGGAGGTGGGATTGGGAGGGGGAGGGGGCTATGGACATTGGGGAGGGGAGGCGAACCATAAGAGACTATGGACTCTGAAAAACAACCTGAGGTTTTTGAAGGGTCAGGGGTGGGAGGTTGGGGGAACAGGTGGTGGGTAATGGGGAGGGCACGTTTTGCATGGAGCACTGGGTGTTGTGCAAAAACAATGAATACTGTTACGCTGAAAAAATAAATAAAAAAAAAAGATGTCAGAAATTTATTTTATCTGTTTATTCATAATAGATTTATATGTATGTGTGTGTGTATATATATATAATCAATGATAATTTTGTAAGTAGTCATATAGAAATATGCAAATATTTTAATCAAAATTTGGGGATTGACAGCATATATTAGAAAGATAAATTTGTCTCCAACTGTATTTTAAGTTACCAAAAATTTTCATGGTAATTTCTAAAGTGTAAGTCTAACTCACAATTAGAAAGATATCTTATCACACTGAAAATTTCGACAGCCTGTATTCACTATTAAAAAAAAAATTTTACAGCCCCTCCAAATTGTATAATTAACTCAAATATCTTCTAGTTATGTATTTTCTCATTTTGTAGTTTAAATTGCAATTTCAACTACATTTAAGAACTATTTAAAGATCAGTGGTTTTCAAATATTATTTTATTTATTTATTTATTTTTAAGGAGTTTATGTATTTATTTAATAGAGAGAGCACAGCAGGGGTATTAGCATGCAGAGAGAGAGGGAGAAGCAGGCTCCCCACAGAGCAGGGGGACCCCAGTGTGGGACTTGATTCCAGGATCCTGGGATCATGACCTGAGCTGAAGGTAGTCGCTTAACCAGTTGAGCCACCCAGGTGCCTAGTTTTCAAATTTTAGAGTACCTAAGAGTGTCTTGTAATGTTTGTCAAATAAATTCCTAAGTTCCTTCCAAGATATTTGATTTAGTAAGGCTCATATGGGACCTTGGTCTAGCTATCTTTTAATAGATACTTCAGGTGATTTTATTTCTTATTTTTTTATAAACATATAATATATTTTTATCCCCAGGGGTACAGGTCTGTGAATCGCCAGGTTTACACACTTCACAGCACTCACCATAGCACAACCCTCCCCAATGTCCATAACCCCCCTCCTCCTCTCTCAGCCCCACCTCCCCCCAGCAACCCCAGTTTGTTTTGTGAGATTAAGAGTCATTTATGGTTTGTCTCCCTCCCAATCCCATCTTGTTTCATTTATTCTTCTCCTATCCCCCTAACCCCTCAAGTTGCATCTCCATATCCTCATATCAGGGAGATCATATGATAGTTGTCTTTCTCCGATTGACTTATTTCACCAAGCATGATACCCTCTAGTTCCATCCACATTGTCGCAAATGGCAAGATTTCGTTTCTTTTGATGGCTGCATAGTATTCCATTGTATATATATAACACATCTTCTTTATCCATTCATCTGTTGATGGACATCTAGGTTCTTTCCATAGTTTGGCTATTGTAGACATTGCTGCTATAAACATTCAGGTGCACGTGCCCCTTCGGATCACTACGTTTGTATCTTTAGGGTAAATACCCAGTAGTGCAATTGCTGGGTCATAGGGTGTTCTAGTTTCAACATTTTGAGGAACCTCCATGCTGTTTTCCAGAGTGGTTGCACCAGCTTGCATTCCCACCAACAGTGGAGGAGGGTTCCCCTTTCTCCGCATCCTCGCCAGCATCTCTCATTTCCTGACTTGTTAATTTTAGCCATTCTGACTGGTGTGAGGTGATATCTCATTGTTGTTTTCATTTGTATTTCCCTGATGCTGAATGATGTGGAGCACTTTTTCATGTGTCTGTTGGCCATCTGGATGTCTTCTTTGCAGAAATGTCTATTCATATCCTCTGCCCATTTCTTGATTGGATTGTTTGTTCTTTGGGTGTTGAGTTTGCTAAATTCCTTATAGATTTTGGATACTAGCCCTTTATCTGATATGTCGTTTGCAAATATCTTCTCCCATTCTGTCAGTTGTCTTTTGGTTTTGTTAACTGTTTCCTTTGCTGTGCAAAAGCTTTTGATCTTGATGAAATCCCAATAGTTCATTTTTGCCCTTGCTTCCCTTGCCTTTGGTGATGTTCCTAGGAAGATGTTGCTGCGGCTGAGGTCGAAGAGGTTGCTGCCTGCGTTCTCCTCAAAGATTTTGATGGATTCCTTTCTCACATTGAGGTCCTTTATCCATTTTGAGTCTATTTTCGTGTGTGTTGTAAGGAAGTGGTCCAATTTCATTTTTCTGCATGTGGCTGTCCCATTTTCCCAGCACCATTTATTGAAGAGGCTGTCTTTTTTCCATTGGACATTCTTTCCTGCTTTGTCGAAGATTAGTTAACCATAGAGTTGAGGGTCTATTTCTGGGCTCTCTATTCTGTTCCATTGATCTATGTGTCTGTTTTTGTGCCAGTACCATGCTGTCTTGATGATGACAGCTTTGTAATAGAGCTTGAAGTCCGGGATTGTGATGCCACCAACTTTGGCTTTCTTTTTCAATATTCCTTTGGCTATTCGAGGTCTTTTCTGGTTCCATATAAATTTGAGGATTATTTGTTCCATTTCTTTCAAAAAAATGGATGGTATTTTGATAGGGATTGCATTAAATGTGTAGATTGCTTTAGGTAGCATGGACATTTTCACAATATTTATTCTTCCAATCCAGGAGCATGGAACATTTTTCCATTTCTTTGTGTCTTCCTCAATTTCTTTCATGAGTACTTTATAGTTTTCTGCATATAGATTCTTAGCCTCTTTGTTTAGATTTATTCCTAGGTATCTTATAGTTTTGGGTGCAATTGTAAATGGGATTGACTCCTTAATTTCTCTTTCTTCTGTCTTGTTGTTGGTGTACAGAAATGCAACTGATTTCTGTGCATTGATTTTATATCCTGACACTTTACTGAATTCCTGTACAAGTTCTAGCAGTTTTGGAGTGGAGTCTTTTGGGTTTTCCACATATAGTATCATATCATCTGCAAAGAGTGATAGTTTGACTTCTTCTTTGCCGATTTGGATGCCTTTAATTTCTTTTTGTTGTCTGCTTGCGGAGGCTAGGACTTCTAATACTATGTTGAATAGCAGTGGTGATAATGGACATCCCTGCCGTGTTCCTGACCTTAGCAGAAAAGCTTTCAGTTTTTCTCCATTGAGAATGATATTTGCGGTGGGTTTTTCATAGATGGCTTTGATAATATTGAGGTATGTGCCCTCTATCCCTACACTTTGAAGAGTTTTGATCAGGAAGGGATGCTGTACTTTGTCAAATGCTTTTTCAGCATCGATTGAGGATATCATATGGTTCTTGTTCTTTCTTTTATTAATGTGTTGTATCACATTGATTGATTTGTGGATGTTGAACCAACCTTGCAGCCTACTTCAGGTGATTTTAATATGGAAATATATATGGACTGTTGGCTATACTCTAAGAAATATGGTTTGTGATTTTTTTTTATCACTGATGTAACCTATACATTGATTTTATATTTATATGTATATCAGTGTGTTGGCATCTAAGCAAGTGGGTAAGAGATGACTGGTGTTCTTGTTCATCAAGTTATTTGACTAATTTCTCACTAACATAAATCAGCCAATTTGAATGAACTGGCAAGTTCATTCAACAGGGGGAACTAGTTTTATTAGCTACCTAAGAAGTAAATTTTGGATTTCTAATTTATTCTGTTAGTACCTGCAATTTTGCCTTGATTTTTGGCTGGTCTGCTAGGAAGTATGAAGCATATAGGAATAGAGCCAGTGACCAAAAAGAGTACATCCCTTGACATAACATTCCTTGATTTTAAACTATAGTCTTGAGTTCTCCAGAGATACAGAACTAATGATATTTGTTATCTGTGTCATATTATATTGTATATATATTGCATATATATATATGTATATGCATGCTTATTATTTGAGACCATTATATATCTTACTATATATTCTCTATATATCTTTATTTGTTATATATCTTACTATATGAATAATATAGGGCAAATATATACTTAAATATGTTCATATGTATTACATATGCATATGCATAGACTATGTAATACATAATTACATAATAATAGGAGATCAACACACACAAACAGAGGAGAGTGATTTTAAGGTATTGGATGCCATGATTTTGATTTTGGGGGCTGGGATGTGTAAAACCTATGAGGTAACTTGGCAGATTGGGAAATTAGTTAAAAATTAATTTTGTGGTCTTGAGTCTGAATTCTGCAGGGCAGCAGGATTTCTCTGTTGCAGTCTTGTTGCAAAATTTATTTTTCCTTGGAAACCTCAAGTCTTTGTTCTTAAGGCCTTCAACTGATTGGATAAGGCCCAACCATTTTGTGAATGGTGATCAGTTCAAAGTCAACTGATTTAAATGTTAAATCTTCTCAAGAAACAAACTAAGAGTTGCTGGAGAAGAGGAGGGTGGGAGGGATAGGGTGGCTGGGTGATGGACAATGGGGAGAGTGTAGGCTATGGTGAGCGCTGTGAATTGTGTAAGACTGATGAATTAAGACCTGAACCCCTGAAACAAATAATACATTTATGTTAATAAAAAATAAAAATAAATAAATGTTAAATATTATCTAAAAGAAAAGCGCCAAAAAAAAAAAAAAAGAAGAAAGAAAGAGAGAAAGAAAAAAGAAAAGAAAAGCACCTTCACAGCAACATCTAGACCACTGTTTGACCAAATAGTAATAGGCTATGGCCTAGCCAGGTTGACATATAACATTAACTGTCATAATAACTAAGATGATATTGATGAGTAGTAACTGGAAAAGGGATTTTCATTTTTATTTCAAGTTAGCTTCACTAGACCTTACATGTAGAAATACTACCAGGTATTAAATCTATTTTTAAAGATTTTAAAAGCATTGATTTTTCTTCACTCAGATTAACTTCTTCTTTGTTTGTTTTTTTAAATACTAATTTTTTTTAAAATTTTTAAAATTTGTAAACTGCAGTTTTATTGGTTAGCTCTTGGTTAACTTAAAATTCTGTCATACTTTATTCATCAATTTGTGGTGTTAACAGCAGGTTTCTATGGCTCATGATAGAGGCAAATTTCAATTTCAGGATGTGACTTATTTGAAGGAGAAGAAAATGAAAGTATACTATGCAAGATAGCCCCAGTTTGTCTTTTAGTTATTTACATGCTTTAATTTTTTAGTGTCTTAGAATAATTTAGTTGTCAACACATATTAGTAATGTTCCTATTAAATATAATTTATCTATCAGTATTTTGGGTGGGGAATTTTGGAGGTAGGGTTATTATCACACAATTCTTGTCTTACAATGTATTAAGCATCTCTTTTTTTGAATAATATTTTCATCTATCTCTCTCTCCTTTTTCCCATCTGCTCATTGCATACAATTTATGTTTATAAAGTTCTACTTCTTCTAATTGTTTTAGTCATTAAAATCCCTTTTATTTAGTCTTAAATTTGGAATTATTTATTGCATTTTGATTACTTGAGATATGCTCCATTTAATATTTATACTATAAAATAGTTGTAATACTATTGTAAGGCTTTATATAAAGTTGTAATACTTTATATTATATTGCATTTGGTTACTTGAGTATTTCAATACTGACATCTAGTATCTTGAATTTTGATGTTCCCAGAGGAATACTGTATAATTCACTGAGGCTTGAGAAAGCATTTTCCTATTGAAACAGATATCATGGAAAGTTAACTCTGGACAGAAAAGTCAGAAGAGAGACTACTAACTCGCTGTGTGACTCAGAAAGTCACTGATGTCTCTACTCTGGTTTTCTTTGTGTGTGCATGTGAGATGACCTAGCACAGGCATACTGTAAAGGGCCCTTTCATTGCAAATATACACTTTCTCAGACAATCACGTGGTAAAACCATTTGCACATCCTCAAATCATGCAGTTTCAGAGATCTTGGTTCTAACAAGGCTCTGCCACTCTTGATGCTCCTTTGAAAGCAGAGAGCTAGTTGTGCTCTAGAGAAAACATACAAAGTGCCCCCCCCACCTACCATAATTTTTAGGTGTACCTCTGTTCTATTTCCTAGAGCATTCGCCACAATCTCAAAATCCAGCTATACCAGATTACCATGTATTTTCCTGATCGGCTTCCTAACCAGAATTCCGCAATCACCGCTGTTTCTTTTGTAAGAAAAAAAAATTTTTTTCTAGTCTAATAAAGTAATTGCAAATGAATTTTGGGTGCCAAGTAATCTGATTAATCTACTTTGTTAATTACCCCTTAACCTTCTTGAACAATTTGCATTTATGATATTCATGGATCTAAGTAAATCTCCATTTTACAACATTTCTGGTAGAATGAAAAAGTTAAGTGAAATAAATAATATTAGCAGGGTTAAACTTTCTCAAGAATTGTCACGCTTGAAGCCAAATAGCCTAATGGTGGAATTGACTCTCTATCTTCAGTTAATGCTAATTGAGAATAGCTTTTTAAAATTTTCCACTGTGTTTTTCCTTGGTCTGTTTTGCTGCTTATTTTCTTTTTAAATTTATTTCTTTGGAAGAAGCATACGGAGGAAAGGATAAGAATGGATCCCATTGAAAGCATTAGTACAAGATCTTTGTCATAGAAAAGAAAACCAAAATCAAAATATATTCATTTAACAAGTATTATTGAGAATTTCCCATGTGCAGTTCACTTAGCCTTTTTTCCAAGGCTTGGAATTTATCAGTGAATTAGACAGAAACCTCTACCCTTTTAGGTTTGCTCTATCCTTTTATAATGTATACTAAATAATATAATTTTAAGCAATTTATTGTTCTACACTTTACAAGGTTAATATAAATCATCCTTTGTTTTTTTAGAAAATCATGCTGTGTCTTCTTATATATGCTAAGTTAATTTCCTTATAACTGATACATTTCTAAATCTGGGCATGAAATTAACTGTCTACATAAAAAATAAAAATAAATAAAAATTTTAAAAGACCAATTCTCTGATGTCTACATTGATTTTAAATGGCAATAGCATTGAAAAGAAAAAGGAAGCCATTTATGAAAATTAGCATGACATTTGGAAGAAAAGTATTTGTCTTGGAAAGTTATAAATAACCAACAGCATTTTCATCTAGCTGAGAGATGAACTAAGGTGAAAGAAGAAGCAGAAAAGTGATATAACTAGTAACTCTATGACACTTTTTTTGGAACACAATCTAACTAATCATCAATAAAGAAAGGGCTGTGTCTACAGACTGTGAAAATGGATGTAACTTTCTTTTAGATTTCACATCTCTTAATAGGTGTGAGGAAGTAACAACTCATTTTGATTTCTCAAGTATATAGCATGCTTTCTCTATAATTTAATAACAGTTAATGTAAGCACAACTAATGGAAATAAAAGTGGTGTTGTTGCAATTATTTTTTCCATTTTTTAATGATTTTATTCCATGTAATTTTTTTTTCAGTACACTCTATACTAACAGAGAACAAGAAATATTCACATTTAAGCTTTTTCATTGCCCATGACTTAGGTATTTAAGTGGGCTGCAGGGCCGTGCTCTGAGACTCCCAGTGCTTTCCAATTATTCAAATATTCCCAGGTAGTTTGTACAAAGTATGATGATTCTTTCTTTCATTCTGTAAATAGTAATTAGCCATTGGAAATGGATGTATTTTGTAGTAGTAGAATAGGAGATTGTCTAGGTCATTTTCCAAGGTCCTGCATCCCTGGAGAGATACATCTTCAGGAAGTAAGGAACTTTTGTTTCAAAATAACTGCATCATTATCATTTTAGCTTATTCATTACTAACAATTGCAGACAGTAGAATAACAGTAAAACTGATTCTCATTCTTTTTATTCCCATAGAAGTATAGAATGGGAAAGGTGCTTCTGATTTTTACTAGCTTATAGAAAGTTGGTTTACAATTTCTTCAAATGTATATAATTTAAATTCCATAGAGCAGTTTGCCTTAGAAGTAATTCTTATACCCTTTAGGGATGAGTAAGAAATTAAGTATTTTTAAATGAGATACGTTGTTTTGAAGACTGATTAGATGATTTCTGGGTAATGCTTGGGCATTACCTCACACACAAAACATTGTTTCTGTCTGTCTCTTAACAAAGGACAAAGCAGAATGTGAGACAGCTGACTTGGAACCACTAATAGTGCTTTAAACATGGGATTGACATTTAGACATGTAGTGTCCTAGAATTGCTGCTGAGGAAATTATCTCTTTATTTCAAACTAAGTGCTATATTCTCTGATATCAAACTTTGACTTTTTGTACAAGAACAATGTTAAAATACTTTTTAAAAAATGTAATCTATACGAGAAGCAGCTTGAATGGATGGAGCCATTTTGGAATCTTTAAGACATTATGTGTGTGCTGTATGTGTGTGCTATGCGGACGTGCCTGTGTGTGTGTGTGTACCTGTGTGTTTTGTTTTTAACTGATTTGAAGCAATGCTGTAATAGTGTAAGCATGGAGTCATAACATAATTGACAGCGTGGTTGCCATAGCAACCAAAACACATTTGATACTGGTTGAGGAAAGAGACTGGGGAAGTGTCCTTGTACTCCTACTATCTCCTTTGGAAGTTTTGGTTCCGTTTGAATTATTGGGGAAGACAGGAACAGAGTATGCTTGCCTGTTTATAATTTCCTAAAGGACTTCTCACATTTATTTTGTCTGCATTGCATAGAGCAAGATTTCATACTATTATTACTCATATGGCTTGCAGTGATGAAAAGTATATTATAATGACTCTTAGCTGCATGTTTCAAGGTATTATCCAGATATGACATATGGCCCAGGGGCTGGAGATCTGTAGTCCAGCACACCCAAAGGATGCAGAAGTTGCAGGGGCTCTAAGGGTCAGTAGAGATGAGATGTGCCTTACCCCTCTGGACAGAGGATGAGCTCAGTGAGGGCTTCTCAGGTTGAGAGACACAGGCTGACTTTGAACTCCAGGAAATTCTCTAAGTAAAAGTTAAAACTCAAGTGTAAAACAGTTTTAATTTGCTTTGCTATTCTGCCCAATTTCCTGTTCCTTAATGCCTTGATTTAAATTTAGTCTTTCTTTAAAGTTAGGTAGTAAAAATACTGGTAATACCTGCTTAAAATTTATATTAATATTTTAATAGAGGATTTTATTAAGAAAATTTCATTGTTATACATGAGTATATATGATTTAGTCTCAATGTGAATAAAAACTTGAATAGTGCTATGGCATTTGGTTTTCTTTTTTTTTTTAAGCTTTTATTTATTTGAGAGAAAAAGAGAGAACACCAACAGGGGTGAAGGTCAGAGGGTAAAGGACAAGCATACTCCTGGCTCAGTGAGGAGCCCAACATGAGGCTCAGTACCTGGACCCCAGGATCATGACCTGAGCCGAAGTAGATGCTTAATTGACTGAGCCATCCAGGCACCCTTTGGCAATAGCTTTTCTGCTCTAAGTATCCACTGTCCTCTTTTGGCAATATCTGAATTTCTAGTGCAAGATCTCTAAAGAGAATAGCTGTACCCATTCAGGCCTGCTAGAATCACATGAACTTATTTTCCTTGGAATTTCCCCTATCTCAAGAAAGATAATCATATAATTTACATGAAAATAATTTTGTCTCAAGATAAAATTCTTATAAGTTTTAATGTGATACAGTTTTGAATATTTGTGTTTAAAAAATAGTACTCAGGATTGTTTTCATACCTTTAAATTAAATGTTGGCCAATAAGTAGTTTTACAAAATAAGTAAAAATTTTATATAATGAATATATTCATAATAAATAGGCCTTCAAAATTATTCAACACTATATTAACTACTTATTCTACTGACTCAGTTTTCTGTGTTATATTAGGAAATCTGATTTTCATGAAAGAAAGGAAAGAAAAAAAGGTACAGTGGGATTGATTTATCCTCTTGGTAATTCCTAATATCTTCTAAAGTACTCTATTTCCTTGTAAAAGAATATGAACCTTAAAAGCTTTTGCTTTTTGACTTTATGAGCTCATTACTAATGGAGGGAGCTTAAAGAAAAGTCATTCTTAATGGCAGTTCTCAGATGGCTCTTAGGTAGAATTTATTAGTGGTAAGCCGTAGCACAAGTGGATTGCTATTATAACTTTCAACAGACTTCTTCTGATTGGTCCATTTCAAGCTTTCATTAAAATCGGTCCCACTATTTTAAAGTTGTATTCTTCAAGATACTTTTTTTCTGTATTCTAACATCATTATCTTATTTTTAGTGTATTATTGTTGGTAAAACTGGATTATAAGATGTTAATATGTAATATACTTATTGTTTCACTATATCAACATGTTTAGTACAAAACATGGTTTGTATAAACTATTACAAATTTGGAAGATGAGAAAATAAATTTTTTTAAAAATCTGCGTGAATCTCATAATGTCACTGAGAGATAATCACAGGTTACCTAACCGTAAAAATCTCTAGAATCACAAAGAGGGAGTGCTCACCTCTCTAGGGTAAGTGGAAGGGTAAGTGGGATATCTCTCAGGGGAGAAGACAACTAAGCTGACTCTGATGAGATCGCCAGTCTGAGAAGAGGAGATTCTAATTTTAGGAAACATTTAAGAGCCTGTGTTAGGGCAGAAATTTGTATCGTAGGAGGAAGGGAAATATTAATTTTAAGAGAGTGAACCATTTAAATGTAAACTTATAGAAGTTACTTTGGTGTCCATTTAAAGGATAAGTTGGAGGAAGAAAAGCGATTTATACTAGGTAACTTTTTGAGAATACGTTCTAATATATAAGCAAAGAGTAATGAGGAACACAAACTCAAGTTGGGGCAGAGGGAAGAGGAATTTATTCATTCATTCAAAAAACATTTATTGAATGCTTACTACTGATCTCGCACAGTGATAATTGAGGCAATGTAGTCAACTTCAAGAAATATGACATAGCAATGGTATTGTAATAACATTGTACGGTGATAGATGGTAGCTACACTTGTAGTGTATGTAGCATAATGCATAGAGTTGTGGAATCACTATATTATACGCCAGAAACTAATTTAACATTGTGTGCCAACTGTACTTCAATTCAAATCAATCAATCAATCAATCAGTCATGATAGTATAACAGCAGGATTTCTTGGCCAACTGGATAAGAGCAAGAGGGAAGAAAGTGAGGAGTTTAAGCTATGCCTCAGGTTTATGACTCGTTTAACTTGACCTGGTAATTAGATTCTATTAATGAAAAAAGGAAATAGAAAAGGAGAGGGCAGGTTTGTAGGACATAATGAACTAAAGTACTAGTGTTTAGTCAAAGGAGTCAGTAGGCAATTAGACCGAATAGGTCTAACTTAATAGAGAGATCTGGGGTAGAGATGAAAAATTTGGAGTTGTCCACATAGGGAGGAGATAAATTCAGAGTTCTGAGAAATGCTTCAAGAAAGGGAACATAAAATGATAGGTAGAGATTGTCAAAGACAAAACCCTGAGGATGTATAGAGAAATAAATAGGGGCTTCCAATGAAGCCAAGAAGTAGAAAGAAAACTAAAGAATATTGTTTTAGAAGCCAGAAAATGTTAAATTCGACCATAATTGAGAAATATAAGGATTTAAATGTCTATTGGATTTAGTAATCATTTCCATATGTCTTTCAATCTGAGTTTTCATGATGACATTCTTGTTTTTTGTTTTTGTTTTAGGGTTATGATTTTTGCCCTTTGATAGGTAAAACTATTTAGCCTATTCTCAGCTGGAACTATCCTTGGCATTTATAGTCATCCCTTCATTCAGTCTCATCCAGTCTTAAGGGTTTAGTTACTTTCCATATCCTAGTGACACCCAGATTTATTTTCAGATATGATTACTCTACTGAGCTTCTGACCTGACATTTGTACTTGGGTGTCTCAGTAGCACCTGTGAGTCAGAATGACCTAAACTGACCTGTCATCCACTCCCCTTAATCCCACCAGCTCTTCATGTTGACAGACCATTGACCAAAATAAGAAATCCAACATCAATATAGATCTTTCTATTCTTCTTTCACTCTTGACCATCTCATAACACTATGTTGCATTGGCTCATTTCTCTTCATCTTCACTATCTCTGCTCAGTGGATCACCACCATCTCTTGCCTTTCTAGTACAGTAAACCGTTAACTGGTTTTCCTTGTTTTGAATCTGTTGACTCCATTTTTTATATTGTAGTTGATATTTCTAAAGAAGATGGAATCCTATTACCTTCCTCTTTAAAACCCTTCACTATCTCCTAATTGTTCTTGTGAAATAATTCCTTCTTTTTTTTTTTTTTAAGATTTTATTTATTATTTATTTGACAGAGATCACAAGTAGGCAGAGAGAGAGGAAGGGAAGCAGGCTCGCTTCCGAGCAGAGAGCCCGATGTGGGGCTCGATCCTAGGACTCCAGGATCATGACCTGAGCTGAAGGCAGAGGCTTTAACCCACTGAGCCACTCAGGTGCCCCTAATTCCTTCTTCTTAGATCACTGCAAGATTCTCTATGATCAGATTCTGCTTATGTCCCCAGCTTTACCTGTCAGTAAGTATGCTTCCTTCTACCTTCCCTGTCCAATCCCACTGAACTTCTTTAGGTCCTCAGACATCTCAGCTTTTACTCACCTCTAGATCCTTGTGTACACTTTTTCAATTACTGAATATTCCAGTCCTTTCACTTGATTAATTCCTTCTCAGTCTTTAGGCCTAGCATGGGCATCTTTCCTGCAAGCCTTCTCTGGCTAACCAAGACTTTGTTGGGTGCCACTTAATGGTGCCATCATAGGATCCATGATGTCAACTCTCAGTGCACATCACCAGTGTTATAATTCCTGTTTTCTATAATAAACATCTTGTGTCATGTAAAATATAATTTCTATAAGGCAAAAATATGTCCATTTTTCTTCCATTTTATCCCCAGAATTCATTACAGTAGTTACCAAATAATACTTGCTTTCTGTGTATTTTATTAGTATACTAGACAAATAAGGAAAATTTTGTTATGTGAAATGAAGAATAATAAATCAAGTATGATCATGGGTAAAATGAGATGACTTTCAGTCCACATATAACTGAAAATATTTCTAATGGCTAGAAAAATGACCCTTTCCATAAGGGAGGAGTAAAGAGTGAGCAAGCAAATGAAACTGAGTATAATATTTCTTTTTTTCCCCCATTTTATTTATTTTTTTCAGCATAACAGTATTCATTGTTTTTGCACAACATCCAGTGCTCCATGCAAAACGTGCCCTCCCTATTACCCACCACCTGTTCCCCCAACCTCCCACCCCTGACCCTTCAAAACCCTCAGGTTATTTTTCAGAGTCCATAGTCTCTTATGGTTCGCCTCCCCTCCCCAATGTCCAGTATAATATTTCATTTCTGAGGTTGAAACAGACTGATTTGAGTTGGTTCATGATGAATATCTTTTTTACATTATAAGATTTCCTGACAGCTATGATAGGATCACATAATATATGAGAAGTCTGATGTGAAAATATACATAGAGCTTGAGCCTTAAGGGTAAAACTTCTATCTAAATTTTTGTTATAATACTTTAACTAATTCAAAATAATATTTAGTATAGTAATGCTAATAAAAGGGGTGCCTGGGTGGCTCAGTCAGCTAGGTAGCTGCCTTCAGCTCAGGTCATGATCCCAGGGTCCTGGGATCGAGCCCTGCATGGGACTCCCTGCTCAGTGGAGAGCCTGCTTCTTCCTCTCCCTCTGCCTACCGCTGTGCCTACTAGTGCTCTCTATCGCTCTGTCAAATAAAAAAAAAATCCTTAAAAAAAAAATAATGCTAATAAAAACCCAGATATGAAGGCTAACCTATCCTCCAGTGAGTCATTTAAATATCATGATGCTTTAATTAAATTCATAAACAATTTTATCAGTATTTCCTTATGTAAACATTTTTAATTAAATGAATATTATCTTACTAAGGTAATCTCCATTCATAACCATAAAAGAAATATAATACTGATGTCATTTATCAGCATTTCATTTCCTTCTGAATTATCAGGTTTAGCAATTCTTTCTTGATTTAAGCATGAGTATTAATTTCTTGGTCTTAGTGATGCCAGGAAAAGTTTATGGGATTTTATTTTTTCCACATGTGTCTGAGTCATTTATTCTTGTCAGGTTCCTCTTACTATCCAGGGGGTGTTGAAGTGAAATTGAAGACTCAGTGGTTTTACTCCTTCAAGGCATCTTTCTTTCACAGTCATTTCTTATATAAATTACCTGGTTCTGCTCAACTAAGTAAGGGCTCAGTCTGATTTATTTAAAAGGCTTCCACTAGTATCATAAAAGGAAAGTGATTTTCTTGTGTTTTTCTGCAATACTTGGTATACTATGGATTTAGGGAATTTTAAATTTTATTTGTAAATAGCCCAGTATTCTTAGTGTATAGCATTGAGATGTGTGGTTTAAAAAGTAAAAAAAAGAAAAATGAAACTAATATCCCTTTAAAATTGACTGTCATTTTTTGTTTTCTTGAATAGACAGCAAACCACTATTTCTCCTTTAGCTCATAATTTTTAAAAAGATTTTATTTATTTATTTATTTGGAAAGACTTTGCATGCAGGTACAAGTGGGAGGGGCAGAGGGAGAGAGAGAATGTTAAGCAGATAACACACTAAGCTCGGAGCCCATCGTGGGCCTCGATCTCAGGATTCTGAGATCATCACCTGAGATAAGACCAATAGATATTTAACCCACTGAGCCATCTGGGTGCCCCAACTTATAATTTAGTTTGATGCTGTAGACACAACACAAATATATTAGTTATAATTTTAAAAGTATCGCTATGTCAACTTGGTAAAAACTGGACACAAGAAATAAATATTTATTAAAGGCTTTCAAAAAAACTTCCTGAAATGGAACATTCCAGTAGAATAGCTGTTTTTCTTTATGGAAAAAATAAATAAAATGTCAAAGTACAGGGCACCTGGGTGGCTCAGTTAGTTAAAGGTCCAGCTCTTGATTTCAGCTCAGGTCATGATCGCAGGGTCCAGGGATCAAGCCCCACACTGGAGGTCTGCACTCAGCAGGGAGTCTGCTATGCTTCCTTATCCCACTGCCCCTTCCTCCTGCTTGCACATGTGTACACGTTCTCCCTCTCTCTCTTTCTCTCTCTCTCTCTCAAATGAACAAATCTTTAAACCATGTCATAGTACATCTCATCTTGAATTACTTAAATTATGGTCTTTTTATCAAAGTATCTGAAAAATGCATTGAAATTATTTATGTTCATAGTTTTGGATCTCAACCAATAGCTAGAAGAATGCTAGTATTCATTTCTGGAATGTCAAATTGACCCTTTTAAATTAAAAACTAAGAACTTTTTTTTATTGTTTACTGGTTAAGCAATCAAAAAGAAAAGCATTTTTGTGAAGTTAAGTGAATGTTCATAGAACTGGACTCATGAATTCAGGTTTTAGATTTAATTTATAGCATGGAGACATTTTTTTAAAAAATAAAAAATTGTCTATTTCCGCAAGTGCTACTTCCCTTGGAGGTAAACTTATTTTCTGAATCCAAAGAACAAAATAAATTCTTGTTAACCAGAAATTAGATATATGTATAAATCATAAGATGTGGAATGACTGTTCTAAGTAGATAAACACAGTTGCATAGTGTAGGACAGTGCATTTTCCTGCACTCATACAGATGTATATGACACAGTTACTATAATTGTTGGCCAACTTTTCTTTTTAGTTAGGAAAATAAGAATGATAATAAATAATAAATGTTTTGCTTAAAAAGGTATTTACATTATGTAATAACTTTTATTCCATGCTTGTTATGTTTTAAGCAATATTTCATTTAGTCAAACAATCTTAAAAAAAGAAGATTTATTTTTTTAGAGAGAGCATGTGCAAGCAAGGGGAAGGGCAGAGGGAGAGGAGGGGAAAGACTCCTCAAACAGATTCCCTGATGAGTATGGGGCTAGATCCCAGGATCCTGAGATCATGACCCAGGCCAGAATCAAGATTTGGATGCTTAGCTGACTTAGCCACCCAGGTACCTTGCAAAACAATGTTATGAGTTACTTTATCTGTTTTAGATGGGAGGAAACTGTAATATTTGAAAAGGCAGCAAGTAATTTGCCCAAGATCACAAAGATAATATACAGAACGCTAGAATTCAAACCTCATTATGTCCAAATTTCCAAAATTTTTTTCTTATCCAATAAATAATACTCTTTCTCTATCAGAAACAGGAGAGCAAGAAAAGAAAGATAATGCGAGATAAATAAGCAGATAATAAGTGTTAAAAGGTACATTCATTCATGAAACATTAATACAATTCAATTCAACAAACTTTGTGTTGCAGACATTTTGCAAATGTCATTGTTAGGACAGTTATAAGACAGGTATAATGAGATTCATGCTATTTGACTACTTAGCCTTTTTTGGAACTGGATTCTTAAAATTTCTTTTTAAATAATATTATATAATGCACTTACTGACAGTTTAAAACAAGTGCAAAAATAGTTTTCACATTTGCTTACTTTAAATTACTATTTGCTTACATATTGGACACTTTTATATAATTTCAAGACTTTTTGATGTATTTTCATTATCTCTATCCATTCATCATATTTCTGTTTTCTCTATGTAGAGTGCTGTATAACTTTTCTTTCCTTTACCCTACAGAATATCCCATTTATTTTTACTTCTAAGCACATAAAAAATAGTCAAGTACATTTGAAAGCAAATCAAGTTTTTACTTACACTAACACAAGAGGGAATCTGACAAAATGCATCATAACATTGGAAGAAAGCACAGAATAGATCAGAAATTGAAACTTATGTATTAGAGGTTCTTAATCTGGAGTCTCTAAATGGGTTTGGGAAACTAATACTCTCTGAATTGAAGGCAGATGTGTTTGTGTGCTCATCTCCTAGAAGACATGGTAAATGAAGATTCAGAGAGGTTTTCAGTGTAAGAACTGCAGAGTTTATGCTCATTTTGCACATTTCTAAATAAGTCATAGTTCTCAATCAGATTTGCTAATCAGATTTATTAATAATTTATATTCTAATATGATTAATTATCTTCAAATATGATTGGATTATTTTCCAAATGTTAGGCTCAAGATTAAGGAAGTGGCTAAGAGAATGAGACCTATAGTTTGGAGAGCAACTATTTTGTGTCTCACACCATGCCACATGCTATATAAACATTATCTCATTTAATCTTTACTAGAACCTGGAGCACTGCACCCTGTTATCCCCAATTTAGAGATAAATAATTGGAACCAGTGTAATAGTTTGTTTATTAGCTGTAACAAAGGACTATAAACTGGGTGGGTTTAACAACGGAATTTTATTGCCTCACAGTTCTGGACTCCAGAAGTTCAAATATTAAGGTATCAGCAAGTTAGTTCCTTTTGAGAGCTATGATGGAGAATCTGTTCTGTGCTTCTCTGCTAGCGGTTTGCTAACAGTTTTGGTATTCCTTGGCCCGTGGTAGCAAAAACTCCAGTCTTCACATGGCATTTGCACTGTCTCTATTTGTGCATCCAAATTTTTCCTTTGTAGTAAGGATAAGTGTCTTACTAGATTAGGGGCCCACCTTACTCCAATATGACCTCATCTTAACTAATTACTTCTCAATGACCCTATTTTCAAATACCTTCATATTCAGGGACTCTAGAGTTAATGTTTCAACATATGAATTTGGGGTAGAGGAACACAGTTCAACCCCTAACAGTCAGAAAAAGATAATAAATCTAAGTCCAGTATCCCTAAAGCTGGGAGGAAGAGAAGAGTATATTATGAAGACTTTTGTGATTTTTAGGGGGTGTAGGGAAGAGAGAAAGATAGAAAAAAGTTATACTCCTGAGTTATGTTAATTATTTGACATTTTGCAGATTTTTAGCCTTTTAGAATATAAGTCACTATTTCTCAAAAGTCTATAGCCATAGTATGTTACTGACCCTCTTTCTTTGTAAATGAACTTTAGCTTTAGTGAAACTTTGCTGCCTAAACTCATGGACCTCACCATATTTTTCTAAGTAGTTCAGAATGCTGGAATTTCTCATTTGACCTTTCAAGGTGATGATAATTGTGCAGCTTTTAATGCCATCTTCGGGTTTTAATGAATCAACCTGCTATCCATCTATGACATTAATGTGGAGGCTATGTATTATAAGCCCTAGGACTGAAAGTTGAGGAACTATTCTGAAACTATTTACCTTCGAGTAATGCTCAAGTATTGATAGTTAAAGGATTCTCTGGGTATGAGGCCCCTGATAGATTTGCTCCCACATGAAGTCTGCCCGTTCTCATAGGATGTAAAGATGTTATGAAGTAAAACAAGAATATTCTTCAGGATTAATCATAAATTGCAGCAGAGCAGAGATTGTTTTCCTTCTGAAAAGCCTGTCCTTTGCACCAGCGGCCATGCATCAGGAGAAGCTGCTCCTGTAAAATGTCACTGGATGATCCATGAAAAGAAAACAGTAATCAATTACAGAGATTTCAAAATATGTAATTTAATCAAGACATATTGTAGTATGTTAAAAGACATTTCAATTCTACAAAGAGCAATGACTCATCCATAAATTATAGAGCACTTAACAAAGTGAACAAATTTAAATAGCAATGCATTATATCGCAACAACAGCATTATCAGTTTAACTGTCAAATGAGGTGACAAAAGGGACAATTTTTATGTTTATTGAACCATAGTAAAAAGCAAATAGTTTTAAGTATTTAAATAGTTGGCTAGTAGGTAGAAGATACATATATCACAATGGCAATGCCTAAGGAAGAATTTGAGATATAAAGGAAGAATTTGAGATGTATGCCCTTTGTGGGAACTCATTCTTAGAAGAATTGATGTCAGGAATTTGATCACGATGATGGCATTAATGTTTCCTTACAATTCCTTTTTGTTGTTGTTGTTATCCTGGGTCTGCATAGGAAAAACTGCTGGCCTCATTGATACGTGTTTGCAGTGAACACTCTCTTTAGTGAACTCCTCTATTATTAACATTATTTGCAAATCCACTAATTTTACTGTCACACTGCCAAGCAGTTTGATTTGTTTGCAACTAACTTGGCACCAAAAAAAAGCCCAACAGAACCCTAGAAGAGTCACTCTCCTGCCATTAAAAATATTTGTCATTGGGAATTCTCGAGGCTTTCATTAGAGATGAATATTCAGTTGAGATTTATTTACTTCCTTTGTGAAATGTGGTAGTGCAGACTATTTAAGAAAATATTGTTATTCAGATTGGCCCTTTTAGAAATTAAATGTGGTTCAAAAACATAAGGACCAATAGAAGCACCCAGTAATCTGGTACATAGTAAATATATATTGAGTATATAAAGAATAAAATGGAAGAGAGGAATATACTTTATATGCTAAAAATAAAAGCTATGCTAGAGTCTTATATGTAAATTAGTTAGGGTATATGATAAGTATATAGTAGCAAAGATATTTAAAAATCCAGTGGCATTGGGGTACCTGGGTGACTTAGTCTGCTAAGTGTCTGCCTTCAGCTCAGGTCCTGATTCCAGGCTCCTGGGATCCAGTACTGCATTTGGCTCTCTGCTAAGCAAGGAGCCTGCCTTGCCCTGTCCCCCTCCCCCTCCCTCTGCTTGTGCTCACTTGCTTTCTCTCTCTCAAATAAATAAATAAACTCTTTAAAAAATGCAGTGGCTATCTATAACAATTTATTTCTCCCTCACAGAAAAGTCCAGAAGTGGGTGTTGTGTTCCATCCAGGGTTGGAGAGGCAGTTTTATTCCCCAAAACTATTAGGAACTCAAGTTCTTGTCTTGCTCTATCATCCTTTAAATTATTGACATTTTTAGCATGCTTAAGCTGGCTACCAGCAAGGTGACTACATCCCAACCGTCAAGGAGGGGAAAAAGAGTGAAAGGTCATGAGATTCTTCATGGAAAAGGGTTAAAAATTATAAACATCATTCCAATGCATAACCCATTGGCCACATAAATGTGCAGAGAAACCTGGAAAATGTAATCTCTAGCTAAGATTCTATTAAAAGGAAAGAGAGAAACATGTATCTTAGGTAAAAATTTGAAATCTCTGTCTAAAAAAACACAAGGTGACTTTTCCCCTCCTATGATCCTCATGAGGTATATTAATTATTCCTATTGTCCTACATTCTGCCTTCTTTGCTTGTTAGGTGCTCAGCAGCTGGATGGTTGCATGTTTCTCAGGCATGTTTTATTTTATTCAAAGAGGTGCTGCTTTTCATTACAAAAATATTTGAGTACTATTTATATACTTTCTCTTTATTAATTTTATTTTGGTGCAGGCAATGTGCTATGAAAGTTGCTTTCCAACCAATTTGTTTCTCAAGCTTGATTTCAGTTTCTAATTTTTCTTAGCATCAATGTTATATTCTTCTGGTTGGCTATTAATGTTATTTTGCCCTCTTATACTTTTAATTTTCAATAATGCTTTATGGTAACACATTGCTAAGCTCAAAATTAGAGTTCTGTTAAGGTCCAAGAGGGTGTTTTTTGTTTTTTGTTTTGTGTTCCTGGAGAGAATTCTTTCCTCTGAAGTATCAGAAAAGCCAGAATCTTTATAGTGCATATGTGTTCTTTTGTGTCTGCTGCAGAGGAGATCAAGTAGATTCATGAGGTTCTGCCTGAATACAGGAGAAGTTTTGAACATTGCCTGCCTTTATTTCAGTTCTCCACATAGACAACTAATGTAAAAAATGAAATGTCTTCTTTTATCTATCTTTATTTAGAATTTTAAAATTAACTTGAGGTCATTAACAGCATCAGTATAACTGATGTGTATGTGTGTGTGCGTGCATGTACATGTGTGTGTGTCTTGCATTTATTTATTTATTTGGCACTTTTTATTTATTATTGGTACCATTGGACTTTCAGTTTCCTGATGTACATCTTACGTACTGTTCTCACATAACATCATTGTTTCTTCCTTAAAGTGTCACCTCAGGCACTTGCCAACTTTGAACCGTCAACCTAAATTATTTTCTCACTATTTTTTTCACTGGCTTCTAATCTATCTTGAATAACGAAATACTTACTTCAAACAAAACAAAGCAAAGCCAAGAAAAAAAGGTAACCATAAACAGCAACCCACTTTCATGCAACACCTGATTACTGTTTTCTATTATTCAAAATTGGGATGGACTAATGAATTGAACTCTGTATTCTGATAGTACTTCAACTAGAGAGTCAGTGTTTGTGATGGAAACAACACTGTGCTTAGACTTTTTAAAATTCTGTGCTGGATTATAGGACAGAAATATAAGACCATAAATCCTGCCCTCAAGAAACTCAGAAAAGCCTCATGTTGTTTAATCCAGTGGTCAGTTCTCACTAGGCATCAGCTGCATTTGAGTGCCCTCTCCTTCTTGATACCTTTCTTTATTTTGTTGTCAGGACAACACATACTCTGAGTGTTTCTCCAAATTTACCAGTTAATCTTTTTGTTAGTGTTTTTCCTCCTTTGCTGTTTACTCACCTTCTTCCTCACCTTTGCTAATTTCATCCTCTTAAACTTCTTCTCTTTGGAGGGCTCCATGCCTGAGTCCTTGGGCCTCTTTTCTTCTCTTTCTATACAAATTCTGATGACTTCTTCCATCGTAGATTTCTAAATGCCACCAATATGATGATTTATAGCTCCAAATTATATCTGCCAACCATACTGCTCTATTGAACTCGATTCATATAGCCACTTGGACATGGAAAAGACAAAACTGAACTTCTGTTATTTCCACAGAACATATTCTGTCCCAGTTCTCCATCTCAGTTTGTCCTTACCTCATTATTATATTTACCTTGGCCAAATACTAGTATTATATTTGACTTCTCTTGTAGTCACCCCCTTTTATTGGTTAAAAGAAAACTTGGAGCATATTTTTAAAATATAGTATATCATAATCTGTCCAATTCTCATGACCTCTATGGCATGAGACAGACCTTAGACATCTCTGTCTGATTTCTTAGTAACTCTCCTTAAGTCAGATCACATTATTGTTACATTAAAAAGTCCTCCATTGATTATACTTTTTACTGAATAAATATAGTCTTTTTAATGACCATGAGTCACCACATGAACCTCATCCCTGCCCTTTTACCCTTCTCCCTCCCCCTGGTATTGCCTGCTCCTGCTTCTACCACAGCCACCCTGGTCTTCTGTCATACTTTGAATATTCCAGGAGAATTTGTGATTTAGGGCCTCTCCACTGGCCCTTCTCTCTGCTGGAATTACCTTTCTTTAGATATCTGTATGGATTCCTCCCAGTAAAGCTTACCTTGAGGAACTTACTTAAAAGTGTAATAGGGCCTATTCAACCTGTCTCAAATTGGTGTCCCCTTCCTAGCTCTTTCTTTCCTCTGAAGCACTTACAGGCATACCAGATAATTTATTTTTTTTTAGTATGTTTATTATTGGCCTTCCATTGTAAAATACAATCCTTGCCAGGGTAGATCTTTTTATTTGTTTTATTGCCCAATTATTGTAAGTATCTAAAATAGTGCCTGGCATATAGTAGCTGCTCTTTAAGTATTTGCTGAGTATGTAAAATAACATGAAGTTAGGTTTTGATCTATCATTTAATAGGTTATTCTCATTTAATAGGTTATTCCCATTTTACTGAGTATGAGAAAATAGAGGCGAGAAAAGTAGAGGCTCAAGGATATCTTTGGGCTGCACATTTTTTTTTTTTAATTTGTAAAAGGGAAATGATATCTGTTTTATCTACTCCTTAAAGCTTAGTTTGGTGAAACGTGCCCATATTCGTAGAAATAACTTTTTACATTCTAGAGTTCTAGAAACCCCCCCGCCCATACACACAAAAGATTTACACAAAATTGCTTTCCCATATTATTCAATATAAACTCTCTTTCTAACAAGAAAGGAGTTTACAATATTTCTTTTTCTCCTCTGTTATTTTCATAACAGAGGATTATGAAAATGTTATTTTCATAACCATTTCATCTTTTTTGCCCCATTGACCCTTTGCTTCTCAGCCTAGCTAAATACTACTTTGTCTTAAAAACTCAGCCAAAGCCATTTTTCTAACTGGAGGTCTTACTTGAAAAATCCACTTAATGTTTATTTCTCTGTTCTCTGAACTTCAAGTGCATTTATGGTTAGGACTGCAAAGCTTAGAAACAAGCAGCCCTGGCTTTTTGCCAAAATACATTTCTGGAAACTGCATCATAAAGCTCATCATTTTAAAGCTGAAATCTAAAGATAGAATTTTCTGACCAAGGCCATAACTTAAATAAATCATAACTGTGACTAATGAGACATCATAAAAGTCCAGAAAAAAGAGACATAATTTGGAACCATAAAATGATGCTCCAAATACTATAAAATTGTATAAAATAGTACTAATTTAGGAGTACTTTCAAAAGTCCCTAATTTCTTTTTTTTTATAGTACAGGTACACATATAGTTTTCTTTCATCATAATTTAATATAAAACAGGTATGATAACTATGCATGCATCTGTTAAACATATAACTAATACATCTTTTTACTTTATTAGTATTCAGAAAGGCTTTGGGTAATCAAAAGAAATGCTGTAAGTTGATACCATTTTATTCCCTCATGGTTTTCTTTCTTTTTTTTTTTTTTAAGATTGATTTTATTTATTTATCAGAGAAAGAGAGAACACAAACAGGCAGAGTGGCAGGCAGAGGCAGAGAGAGAAGCAGGCTCCCCGCTGAGCAAGGAGCCCAATGCAGGACTTGATCCCAGGACCCTGGTGTCAGGAACTGAGATGAAGGTAGTGGCTTAACTGACTGAGCCACCCAGGCATCCCGCTCATGGTTTTCTTTTAAGCAAAACTATTCTATCTTAGAGCTGTGTTCCATCTTAAAATTAATTTATTTTCAGAAAGATCGGATTGCCCTTTCTTTGTTACTAGAAGGGATGATATTATATGAAATTGTATTGAAGGAATGTGAAAAGGGGGTAAAAAGAAAAATAAATGACTATTTAAGGTACTTGGGAGAAAGGGCAGACCAAACTGAAGTAATTGTGTTGTGCCTCTCCAGTGAAATTTTTAATTTTCTGGAGGACAGAACTGAGATAATTTCTTATATTTAATTTATATTCCCTCCACCCACTTATCAATGCCCTGTGCCTCATATAGAATGTGGCATATATTAATTACTTATTGGATGATTATATAGTTTTCATTATTAGTATAATTAATATTTTAATGCTTACTATTTAACAATAAGAGAAATGATTTTTTTTTCCATTTTATTTATTTTTTCAGCGTAACAGTATTCATTCTTTTTGCACAACACCCAGTGCTCCATGCAAAACGTGCCCTCCCCATTACCCACCACCTGTTCCCCCAACCTCCCACCCCTGACCCTTCAAAACCCTCAGGTTGTTTTTCAGAGTCCATAGTCTCTTATGGTTCGCCTCCCCTCCCCAATGTCCATAGCCCGCTCCCCCTCTCCCAATCCCACCTCCCCCCAGCAACCCCCAGTTTGTTTTGTGAGATTAAGAGTCATTTATGGTTTGTCTCCCTCCCAATCCCATCTTGTTTCATTTATTCTTCTCCTATCCCCCTACCCCCCCATGTTGCTTCTCCATGTCCTCATATCAGGGAGATCATATGATAGTTGTCTTTCTCCGATTGACTTATTTCACTAAGCATGATACGCTCTAGTTCCATCCACGTCGTCGCAAATGGCAAGATTTCATTTCTTTTGATGGCTGCATAGTATTCCATTGTGTATATATACCACCTCTTCTTTATCCATTCATCTGTTGATGGACATCTAGGTTCTTTCCATAGTCTGGCTATTGTAGACATTGCTGCTATAAACATTCGGGTACACGTGCCCCTTCGGATCACTATGTTTGTATCTTTAGGGTAAATACCCAGTAGTGCAATTGCTGGGTCATAGGGTAGTTCTATTTTCAACATTTTGAGGAACCTCCATGCTGTTTTCCAGAGTGGTTGCACCAGCTTGCATTCCCACCAACAGTGGAGGAGGGTTCCCCTTTCTCCACATCCTCTCCAGCATCTGTCATTTCCTGACTTGTTAATTTTAGCCATTCTGACTGGTGTGAGGTGATATCTCATTGTGGTTTTGATTTGTATTTCCCTGATGCCGAGTGACGTGGAGCACTTTTTCATGTGTCTGTTGGCCATCTGGATGTCTTCTTTGCAGAAATGTCTGTTCATGTCCTCTGCCCATTTCTTGATTGGATTGTTTGTTCTTTGGGTGTTGAGTTTGCTAAGTTCCTTATAGATTTTGGATACTAGCCCTTTATCTGATATGTCGTTTGCAAATACCTTCTCCCATTCTGTCAGCTGTCTTTTGGTTTTGTTAACTGTTTCCTTTGCTGTGCAAAAGCTTTTGATCTTGATGAAATCCCAATAGTTCATTTTTGCCCTTGCTTCCCTTGCCTTTGCCGTTGTTCCTAGGAAGATGTTGCTGCGGCTGAGGTCGAAGAGGTTGCTGCCTGCATTCTCCTCAAGGGTTTTGATGGATTCCTTTCTCACATTGAGGTCCTTCATCCATTTGGAGTCTATTTTCGTGTGTGGTGTAAGGAAGTGGTCCAATTTCATTTTTCTGCATGTGGCTGTCCAATTTTCCCAGCACCATTTATTGAAGAGGCTGTCTTTTTTCCATTGGACATTCTTTCCTGCTTTGTCGAAGATGAGTTGGCCATAGAGTTGAGGGTCGATTTCTGGGCTCTCTATTCTGTTCCACTGATCTATGGGTCTGTTTTTGTGCCAGTACCATGCTGTCTTGATGATGACAGCTTTGTAATAGAGCTTGAAGTCTGGAATTGTGATGCCACCAACTTTGGCTTTGTTCTTCAATATTCCTTTGGCTATTCGAGGTCTTTTCTGGTTCCATATAAATTTGAGGATTATTTGTTCCATTTCTTTGAAAAAAAATGGATGGTATTTTGATAGGGATTGCATTAAATGTGTAGATTGCTTTAGGTAGCATAGACATTTTCACAATATTTATTCTTCCAATCCAGGAGCATGGAACATTTTTCCATTTTTTTGTGTCTTCCTCAATTTCTTTCATGAGTACTTTATAATTTTCTGTGTATAGATTCTTAGTCTCTTTGGTTAGGTTTATTCCTAGGTATCTTATAGTTTTGGGTACAATTGTGAATGGGATTGACTCCTTAATTTCTCTTTCTTCAGTCTTGTTGTTGGTGTACAGAAATGCAACTGATTTCTGTGCATTGATTTTATATCCTGACACTTTACTGAATTCCTGGACAAGTTCTAGCAGTTTTGGAGTGGAGTCTTTTGGGTTTTCCACATATAGTATCATATCATCTGCGAAGAGTGATAGTTTGACTTCTTCTTTACCAATTTGGATGCCTTTAATTTCTTTTTGTTGTCTGATTGCTGAGGCTAGGACTTCTAATACTATGTTGAATAGCAGTGGTGATAATGGACATCCCTGCCGTGTTCCTGACCTTAATGGAAAAGCTTTCAGTTTTTCTCCATTGAGAATGATATTTGCGGTGGGTTTTTCATAGATGGCTTTGATAATATTGAGGTATGTGCCCTCTATCCCTACACTTTGAAGAGTTTTGATCAGGAAGGGATGCTGTACTTTGTCAAATGCTTTTTCAGCATCTATTGAGAGTATCATATGGTTCTTGTTCTTTCTTTTATTAATGTGTTCTATCACATTGATTGATTTGCGGATGTTGAACCAACCCTGCAGCCCTGGAATAAATCCCACTTGATCGTGGTGAAGAATCCTTTTAATGTACTGTTGAATCCTATTGGCTAGTATTTTGGCGAGAATTTTTGCGTCTGTGTTCATCAAGGATATTGGTCTGTAGTTACACAACAGTTCAAAATCTGTGGGACACAGCAAAGGCAGTCCTGAGAGGAAAATATATAGCGGTACAAGCCTTTCTCAAGAAACAAGAAAGGTCTCAAGTACACAACCTAACCCTACGCGTAAAGGAGCTGGAGAAAGAACAAGAAAGAAACCCTAAACCCAGCAGGAGAAGAGAAATCATAAAGATCAGAGCAGAAATCAATGAAATAGAAACCAAAAAAACAATAGAAAAAATCAATGAAACTAGGAGCTGGTTCTTTGAAAGAATCAATAGGATTGATAAACCCCTGGCCAGACTCATCAAAAAGAAAAGAGGAAGGACCCAAATCAATAAAATCATGAATGAAAGAGGAGAGATCACAACTAACACCAAAGAAATACAGACAATTATAAGAACATACTATGAGCAACTCTACGCCAACAAATTGGACAATCTGGAAGAAATGGATGCATTCCTAGAGACATATAAACTACCACAACGGAACCAGGAAGAAATAGAAAACCTGAACAGGCCCATAACCAGTAAGGAGATTGAAACAGTCATCAAAAATCTCCAAACAAACAAAAGCCCAGGGCCAGATGGCTTCCCAGGGGAATTCTACCAAACATTTAAAGAAGAACTCATTCCTATTCTCCTGAAACTGTTCCAAAAAATAGAAATGGAAGGAAAACTTCCAAACTCATTCTATGAGGCCAGCATCACCTTGATCCCAAAACCAGACAAGGATCCCACCAAAAAAGAGAAATGATTTTTAAAATAACAGTTTATATTGCAGCCTCCTAATACTTAAAAGTATATGCAGAATTTAAGCATCTACTCAAGGGACACCTGGGTGGCTCAGTCAGTGGGGCCTCTGACTCTTGATTTTGGCTCAGGTCATGATCTTTGTTGTGAGATCAAGGCCACATCTGGCTTCTCACTGGGTGTGGAGCCTACTAAGATTCTCTCTCTTCCCCTCTCCACCTCCCCCAACCCTGCTCTCTCAATAGATAGATAGATAGATAGATAGATAGATAGATAGATACCCAGTATTAATGTCCAGAGCTTTGAGAGGCAGAACCCACTATAGGGCTGCTATTGTTGTGGTCTGGCTGTTGTTAAGAACCATGTCAGGAACATCTGGGGTAGGGTTGTGAGTGAAAGCAGGACAGAGGCCTGTGCAAGGTGGAGAGAAGATGGTAAGGGGTCTTCAGTGACATGGTGGGAACAAAGGTTAAAGACTACCAAGCTGGGGCGCCTGGGTGGCTCAGTGGGTTAAAGCCTCTGCCTTTCGCTCAGGTCATGATCCCAGGGTCCTCGGATCGAGCCCCGCATCGGGCTCTCTGCTTGGCAGGGAACCTGCTTCCTCCTCTCTCTCTCTCTGCCTGCCTCTCTGCCTACTTGTGATCTCTATCTGTCAAATAAATAAATAAAATCTTAAAAAAAAAAAAAAGACTACCAAGCTGAGGGAATGAAACATGTGTATGGAATAACAAAGAGAGTGAAAAAATAAATAAATTAAAAACATGATTTAATTAATAAAAAAAAAATAACAATTCTTATCTTGGAAGCAAAGCAATCTCCCGTTTTGTCACATGTAGAATGATAGGATCTGCTCAGGTTTCATTCATTATAGAAAAAAGATTGAGCTCAGCTAAGAACCCTGATACTCCAAGAACTCCTTGCTCTTACAGTCCTAAGAGAAAGAGTTCAAATGTTTTCATAAATGTCTGTGAAGGAATTGTGTAAATAAAGAGGATTATAGAGTAGAAGGTAGATGTGGCAATTAATAAAATTATCTCCCTTCTTACTGAAAATTATTCTACACAGACACATACTAAAATTTATGAAAGTAAAGTTTATGCATTTTTTAAACTGCAAAGAACACAATTTGAGTTTTAGTATTTCTTGGGTTTGACACTGCCATTTATTGGTTGTTGCCAAGGTCTAAAGGAAAATATGGTTTTATCAGGCATAAATTAAAGGTGTCCTACAAAACAATCAATTGCCTTATATAGTAGTCAGTTCCCCTATACTGAGGTTGTTTAAAAAGAAAGTTCAGACAGCGCTTTTGGCAATGTGTTTTAGAAAATTTGGATAGATTATGTAAGTTTTGCATTAGATGATTTGATGTCTTGGGTAACACTCATTTTGTATAACTTTTCAAATTAAAAATGAATATTTACTATCTAAATGTACTTGTTAAAATGTAAAAATTGATGATATATTAATATAGTAAGATTAATTTTTGAGAAAATACCATCCTGTTACTTTGCTGCATTCTAGCAGAGTGTTTTTTTACACTACACTCCTATGTATTGGTCAATCATATGATCATTTGGATGGTTGTAATCTGAAATTATTTCAATTAAAATAGAATGAAGTGGGATAAATTAAGATAGGATAGACTAGGAAAGAATGGGATGGAACAGAACTCAGTGGAATAGAATAGACATCCTAGTTTTAAATGAATATACACATATCTAAATGCTCACTGAGTCATGATATAAAATGGATTTTTCTATACACAACTCCAAGTTGTGAAAAAAAAGTTTGAAATTTTAGGTTGAGATAATTGTTGCCTTATTTAAAAACATTTTCCCAGAAGCTGATTGAGAAAGACCCAGGTAGCACAGCTTTATTGGTTTCTTAAGAGATGATGGTTGAAATCATGATAGAATTAGTCATTTATGAAAGAAAAAAAAAATGAGGTTTTCAATGTATTTTCTTTTCTATACTCTTCATGCTCTTATTGTGAGAAAGTGCCCAGGTATGAATATGAGCTACTTCTCCTTTATTATCACAGTGATACCTATTTTAAATGACTTTTTACATTATGTTAAATATAATTTTCATTATGGTCAATATAATTATGTTGTATTAAAATATTTATAATAAGCTTCATATATACATATGAAATAATAAGTTTAATGATTGGGTCATTTACTATTATAATATTCAACAATAGTAGATACAAGTATAGCTATTACTTATATCTCCATACATTTCACTGTTCATGTATTAGATGCCGTAGGTTTCAAATGGGTCTTCACCCCCTATTTTCTTAACTCTCTTCTTTAATCAAATATACACTAGTTTTTTTTTTCCTTTTATACCTACATACTGATTTACTTGCTTTTCACTGATATACTTTTCTTCAAGCATTTTATAATTCCAAGCCACCTATAGTACCAACTGAAAATGAAGTAGAATCAAAGATGTTTAACAAAAGTTTGGAAGTTGAATTTTTCTGGGTCAAGCTGCCATTCCCAGAAAAGGGCAATTCAAATATTCTCCAGTAATACATATTAGAAAACAAAAAGCCCCAAATATCTTTCTGCACAAATTGAAAAATACAATCATGTTTCCTATTTTAATTTATATACAGAACTTTGTTCATGTTAGAAATTTTGCTTTACGTGCTTTTTTGTATGTATTGGGTGGAGAGGGGTAAGAATAAATTTACATACAGTGTGTACAGGGAGTATATTATATTCAGTGTTCTACTATACAGAAAAATAGGTGCTTGACTTTCTATTTTTTTATATGATGCTATATTGTTTTAAAATGGATTCATTCTTCAAGGTTATTTTGGGAGATTTAATTCATTTTCGATTCGAATGGTAACTAATTTTGTATGCTACTTCACCTTTTACTTAGATGTTTGTTAAATGATTAAGGCTTTTTCTTAAATTCTTATCTATCTATATTCATTTTTTTTGTTCTAGAAAATATGCATAGTCTATAACTATAGATTAATTCATTACCCATTCATTCTTTATTTGTACATGCATTTGCTATACACCAAGTTTATGTGAAATCTTTTATGGGGCTTTGGGGAGAGGTGTGAGGAATGCTGGAAGAATAAGGAAATGTCCAAAGAGAAATAATATATTTACCATGCCCTCAAAATGCTTGTAATCTAATTATATAAACTATTTAATAACTAAGTTGAAAGAACTTTATGGAAACAAAGCATAGATATTTAATCTCCACTTAAAGACCCTGAGTATTTCCCTAGGTCATCTACCTTGCATTGCATTTTTGACACATTGTTCTCTTTTCAGTTAGTTTATTAGACCTTTGACCATGGGACATTTGGTCTGTTTCAGAGACTTTTTTGTTTAACATCATGATTTGCTAGAACCCGTTAAGAAACTTCGCTAAAGACAGAGAAAGAAACTCTACCATAGAAACACTCAATTCTCCAGATGATACCAAACCATCTACAGGTCTTCAGATGGATCAAACTCTTTCACACCTTTATGCATTTACTTCATTCTGAATGTTCTTTTGTGCTCTTGAACTCCTTCAAGACTCACCTTACATGTAACTCCATTTGGGAAGTCTTCACCCAAGCAAAAGGTAGTGTCCTGTGCTCTTCTCTGTGTTCTTTCTACTTGTGTCTAGTATTGAACATTTTTTTTTTTTTTTACATTTTCTTTTTTTTTTTCCCCATTTTATTTATTTTTTCAGCGTAACAGTATTCATTCTTTTTGCACAACACCCAGTGCTCCATGCAAAACGTGCCCTCCCCATTACCCACCACCTGTTCCCCCAAGTCACCATTTTGATTTAGATTTTTTTCCTAAGTATAGATGACCAATTTCATAGACTCCTACTCAATCTGAAGAGGGTCTGTCTCATCTTACCCAAACCCTTTCCAAATATATGCCTTCAAATCTTTATAAATTTCAAAATGATTCAGTAAGATATGGTTCAGATTTTATCATTAGTATCTGACAGTTTTTCTTTCCGACAGCGAATTACACAGTAAATGCCTTTACTTTGATCTCCCTAATCTCTCTCTATACTTGACCATTTTTGGAATGCTGGCTTTCTGTACATATTGACTAACTAGTTTAATATTAGTTCCTTGATTTTTTTATGTTAGTGGGTAAGGGCTACTTTTGTTTTTCCCCAAGTCAAGTTTCATAATTAAAATTGGGTTTTAAATGGGTAATTTAGAAGTTTATTAAAGCTGTTGCATTCTTTTTTGTTAATTACAGTCGTACATTCAAACTTTGTCTTGAAGTGTAATTATTGGAAGCGTGGCTTGTGTAGTATTTATGCAACCTAACAGAATATACCATTGCAAATTCTGTATGTACTGTGATTTAGGAGGATTTTTATTTAGTGATTGGGGTGGGGGGCGCTAGTAAGGAAAAACTCACTAGCTCTTGTTACATAAGTGACAAAATACTATTTGCAAGAATATATCATCTTAAAGTTGTTATTCAATACATGTCACTTCTAAGAATTTCATGGTCCCAAAGGAACAGGCTTTATAAATTTATCTTAAGAGACTCTGTATGACATGCTATTTTACCATCTCTTCTGTTAATGATCCATCGAAGTATGATTACAGTCACAAACTTACAGACTTACTAGTCTCAGTCCATTCAACCCAGAGGTGACTTATAATTTTCTAAATTTAGATTCTATTATTAAAAAACTTCATTCATTGTGACCTCTTGCTAAATCTTCCAGGACTCTGTGGAAAACACCCATTCAGTGTGCATGCTTCCAGCAGCATCCCTCCTGGGTAGCAGGCAGTTGCAGGCGCAGGCCCTCTCTTGCTTGTATGTACCTGACCTTCTGAATGGACTCCTTTCCCCAGATGAGAGAGCCCTTTTTTTTTTTTTTTTTAATCTTCTCCCTGTTATCATGAAGCTAGCCTCATAAAAAATCTGAACTTTACCAGTTCATTATCCTATGAAAAAAAAAAAAAACCTCTAGGTTCTGACTGATTCAAGTTTTGTGGCTATAAATCCTCAATCTTCTTTTCCTATAATAGGTAAAAAAACTTTCCTTTTTTATATAAAAGACAAATTTTCATAACTACTATTTCCTGAAATCCTAATTTGAAAGCCAAAAGCTGAATTACTATTTTGTTCATTGTTATTTTGGGTCTTATTATTTTTAATGGCTTATGTCTTTCCTCTCTTGAAGAAATAGATCCTTTTAGCCTATAACAGCAGGAATTAACAAGAATTAAAAAAAAAGTTTCTCTAATGAGAAACTTGACTTACACACATTTGTATATAATATTTGCATATATTTTGCATAATACATATACCATCTGTATTTAGTACATTTTCTCATGACTGACATACCCTCAAAACCATTTTTTGTGATTATTTAATGGCTACTTAGTAATCCATTGTATTCATATATAATATTTTGTTAAACCATTCACCTAACATTGAGCTGGATTATTTCTGATCTTTTGGTTGCATAGGTAGTATTAGAACTTTAGCTATATATTGAAGTATTTCTTTATGAAAGATATTGCCCCAATGAATTTCACTGCAATTTTTCTGGAACAGAGGTTTGCCAAGAAAATAATTTTCTCATTAACATTTGAATGAATTGTATGCTGGAAATCTTTTCCGCAAAGGACAAAATAAATCACCGTGAGTCAGTGTATGACTCTTTGTTAATTTGTGTTAATTCCATTAATTTATGAGCCATTATTAATTTGTATAAATTTTAGCATAGAGACCAATAAAATGGAATTTCAGACAACTCTGAAATATCTTTATTCCCAGAAGGAATTTTGAAAAGCAGTAATTCCTTTAAGTGACTTTTTTTTCCAGAGAGTGCCCCGCACCATCTCATACCTGCACACATAGAGTCACACACATGCACACTCCCTTAACCCTGAGGTAGTGAAGATTATTTCCCCAGGGAAAAGAAAATAATAGACCAATTAATGAAACAAGAATTTGGCTTTAGATATTCTTAAGTATTATTTTTAAGTCTGAGATTTTAAAAGGAGAAATGAATTATTAAGATAAAGAAAATAAATAGACATTATAGGTGATTCTAATCCCTGGGTTTCTGTCAAGTTGATGATTATTATTTGACTATTTTGAAACAAAAAGATCTCTTTCCTGATTTGTGCTTATTTTTTAATTATTAAAACTACAGTTAAGTCTTTTGTGGCTAAGAATATCAAATCAACAAATTTAATTTTTAAAAGAAATAACTAATTTGAGGTTTATAAGTATATGGTGTTGGGTTGCAATCCCATTAATGTTATCTGAATATGTGATTATGACTACCTTGTATTCACTTTTTTTAATTTCACAGTTCAATTTCTGAAGATACTCTGTGTTTTCTTGTTTATAGAACTGCAAGCACTTAATTAGCTCTCCTCTTGACTTCTTCACATTTGAATCTGCCTTTCCTCAGGGCAATGTCTATATTAAAATGTCTTATAACAGATGTCTCTTATCTTTTTTTTTTTTTAAGATTTTATTTATTTATTTAACAGAGATCTCAAATAGGTGGAGAGGCAGGCAGAGAGAGAGGAGGAAACATGCTCCCTGCTGAGCAGAGAGGCCTATGCGGGGCTTGATCCCAGGACCCTGGAATAGTGACAGAAGCAGAAGTCAGGCTTTAACCCACTGAGCCACCCAGGTGCCTCAGTGTCTCTTATCTTTTGAAAAGAAACACAATTTCTGCCTTATATTATGGTCATTTGTATGCACCCTCTATTCCCATTTAAAAAGCCAGTCTCTACTTTGCCAGAAAATTGTCTTACTCATGGATTTGCAGCAGGACCTGGATCAGTGATTTACATCTAGTATATCCTCAATAAATATCAGTTGAATTAAATGAAATTGTTACAGATGAAGTCCCCATGATGGGCAGACCTATAACATAAACATCAAAAAGCTCCTGAATTTAATATTTCAAAATTTTATTTGAGTTTATTCACTGACGTTAAACTATTCAGAGTGCTCAAAGTTGTCATACTCATTATGTATAAAGGAATAAAAAGGTAGCTGATAACTCTGCTTACCATATTCCTGCTGTCTTCTTTCTTCCTCCTGATTACTTCCTTATAGTACTACTTAAAGAGAAATGTAGGGATCATGACCTTCGGCTCAGGTCATGATCCCAGAGTCCTGGGATCGAGCCCCACATCGGGCTCTCTGCTTGGCGGGGAGCCTGCTTCCCCCCCTCTCTCTCTGCCTGCCTCTCTGCCTACTTACGATCTCTGTCAAATAAATAAATAAAATCTTTTAAAAAAAAAGAGAGAAATGCAAAATACATATGAACCACTACTGTTTGACAAAGCACCCTTTATCACACCTTAGGAAACAAATTTAGCACTGGTTTCACTTCTGGATAACAGGTTTGAGAATGATGTATCAGAAATCCCAATTTTTTTTTAATTTATTTTTTTCAGCGTAACAGTATTCATTGTTTGCACAACACCCAGTGCTCCATGCAAAACATGCCCTCCCTATTACCCACCACCTGTTCCCCCAACCTCCCACTCCTGACCCTTCAAAACCCTCAGGTTGTTTTTCAGAGTCCATAGTCTCTTACGGTTTGCCTCCCCTTCCAATTTTTTTTTTTATAAACATATCCCAATTTTTAAAGTGATAAACAGAAAGACTCCAATCTTACATCTTTAAACCTCATACAGTCTTGATTAATGGATGACATTCACCTCAGTATTTTCAATTAAATTTTACTTTTCCATACAATATTTCTCATTTTCATATATTATTATTTTTTATGCCAGGAGGCCTTTTTATATATAAAGCTATAGATAAAGCTTTATATATAAAACTTTTTTCTAAGAAAATTTTACTATTACTTAACTAAAAACTTCCAGGATCTCAAAGTGACTTATACATATTTGTTGGCAGATATTATCACTTGAAATCTTCTGTTCACATAATTTGATACTGTTTCAAGGTAATTTTCAACCAGGAAACTAATTCATTTTATTAAAATCCCAGCATTGACATTATATAATATTAAAATAAGAGAATAAATAAGTTAAAAAATGAATTAAATATCACCATAAGATACTCTCTTAAATATGAATGAGCTCATTTCCATATTATTTCAATCTGAAATACAACCTATATTTAGCTAAAGGCAACCATTGAGATCTTCAAATTGTCTTTTCTAAAAATAATACATAATTAATGAAAAGGTTTAAAAATAGTTCACAATAGAAACAAATATTTGATCATTTCAATATATAAAACAAATGGAACAACAGTAGTAAAGAATCCCTTCATTATCCATAATGAATTTTAAAAGTGGAGTACTGTGTTCTGAGTTTTATTCATGCTTGTCAGTAACCTGAGTCTAATTCTACCCTAACTGTTCCAAGAATTCCATTATTGCCTTGCTTTATTAATGATCTGGGGGAAGGGGAGGATGGATCTTCTTTTTGTCATTTTTCAAGTCCAGAACTTTAAAATGATATGCTTACCAGACTTCTTTTTATTATTATGATGATGCTTACCAGACTTTTAAAAAGAAGTCTTCTATAAAGCACTATAGGTTGAAATGAATTTGTAGAAAGCTGTATTTATAGGCTATTTTCATTACACCTTGTGGAGTTTTGGCACTTCATTTTTAAAAAGCAGTCCTTTAGAGTGTTTGTAATGTAATTATCTTTTTGTTATACTCACAGTAATCAAGTGACAAAGGACTAAATATATGCTTTTCCTGCTGACAATAATCAGTGACACTGTAATCTTTGTCCTCATTCTTTGGATCATATAAACTTTCTTATCATTCATTGGAAACTTTCAGAAAGCTGGTTTTGTCCCTCATAGCAGGACCGATTACTCTTTTACAAGTGTCACAGTAAGATTTTTAACTACAATTTTAAAAAGTGTTTTAGGATAATCTGAAATCTTTTTGCTAATATTGTGAAAATATATTTCTGAGATTATATAAGGCACATGTGTATATTTGTATATGGGCTTCCATGTATCAGTGGTAACATAATTGAGGTAAGCCTGAAATTCTTGTTCATTTGGAAATTTTTCATTTTCCTTTTTTAGGATCATGTGGTTTCCACAAGTTGAGATCAATAATACTTCTAGCTATTTGATAATTGGCACTTTATTTCTCTACCCTATGCATTTTGCGGGGACTCAGAGTTTGGATAGTTAATTGAAATTGTTGTCAATTTGGGTGGCATTCAAGAGTGCATGCGGTTTATAACTGCTGCCAAATTGTCTTGCATAAATGTTATGAAGAATCAATGTACCATATTGGGAAGGAAATGATGTCTGTTTGAAAATGGATTATTTTAAATCAAGACATATACTATTATTGAATTATTAATTTGAATGAATTAATAGTATATAGGGTATGAAGTCCATCATAGACTTTGAAGGAGAAAGAGATTTCATGAAAGTGGTATTTAAGCAATGGTTATCTTGGTGCAGAGGTAAAAAACAAAACAAAACAAAACACAGCATTGGAAATTTGCAATCTGAAGGACAGTTAGAACTATGGCAACAAAGGAGACTAAATATATGCTAATGATCATTGCTGAGGGGAAGAGACAATTCTTTTAATAACTTCATTTCATTTAGTTATTGTTATATGCCCATTGCTATATTTATAATTTCATTTATAATTTTGGTCAACATGCAAAAGAGGTCCAGCAGATAGACGTTATTAGACCCAATTTACAGAAAAGAAAGCTGAGGATAAGACACAGTCAGCGAATAGAAAAGCCAGTTTAAATCCAGGGCTGTTGGACTATAGCCCAATAGTACTCCCACTTCATTATGCTCTGTAAGTATATATTAAGTATATAAATAGCATCATATACTATTAGAAGCAACAGGATTGACATCAGACACTGAATTATATTTTGGCTTCTCCACTTATTGGTTAATTTACCTATTACTAATATTTAGTAATCTCAGTTGTGCAAAAACAAAACAAAACAAAAAACCTTGCCACAACTAAGTGGTTCATCACCATTGTGAATGACGATGATCCTACAAATGATCCTCCAACAAAAACAGTGACTACAAAGAAACCACATCATAAGGTTCTTAGTCACTCTTTCCACAAATATATGTCAGACATTTTGCTAGATATAGCATGTACCATGTTGAAAAAAAAAATCTCTATACCTTTTCCTTTACAATTTTAGTTTAGTGGGGGAAAATAGTAAGCAAATTTTAATTGCAGTTGCTAGAAGAATCATAACAGATTAAATAGACTCCGAGTGAGTTTGGAGGTAATTTATGTGATGTTGCATAATACATAGCAGGTAAATTTATACGTGAAGACTTGGAAGATAAGAAGGAGCCAGCATGCTGGGAGATTGAGGCAGGGACATAATAGGTATTGGGAACAGCATGGATTAAGTCCTCAAGGATGTAGAACTCTTTGTAGTGTTGAAGAACAAGACGTTGGAGCTAGAACTGATAGAGATGGGAGGTGGTAGAAGTTGAGAGATTTTTAAAGCAAATAAGGAGTGTCATAGGAAAACATTAGTGATTCTGAGGTAAAAATAAAAATGGCATAATCAGATATATGTTGAAAGCAAGTCAGATTGTCTGCTACATAAGGAATAGATTGGAAGTGATGGAATAATGTATAAAAGAGGTGACTAATAAAGAGGTTATTTTATTTTATTTTAAAGATTTTATTTATTCATTTGACAGACAGAAATCATAAGTAGGCGGAGAGGCAGGCAGAGAGAGAGGAGGAAGCAGGCTCCCTGCTGAGCAGAGAGCCCGATGCGGGGCTCAATCCCAGGATCCTGGGATCATGACCTGAGCCGAAGGCAGAGGCTTTAACCCACTGAGCCACCTAGGTGCCCCTAAAGGGGTTATTTTAATAATATTAGTAAGTCTTACATCTTTTTGTCTTGCATCTAGGTGGTAGTAAATAAATTGGAGAATAATAGTTGCATTAGTGATATATTTTAAGGGTGTAGTTGGCAATACTATTCAATAAATTAGATGTGCAGCTGATATAGAGGGGGTATAAAGATTGATTCTCAGTTTTCTGACATATTCTAAGATTCATAAAAACTATAGTTATTTAATTACATACACAGTGAATAAAATAATACAAAATTTGGAGGCAACACTTACTTCATCTTTCCATTTTCAGCACAACAGTCCATTTTATTCATTCTAAAGTGCTGCATAAAATTCCAGTAGGTTTTGTAATTTGAGGAAGCTAATCTTCACTCTTATTCCTCAAAATGTCCACATTACGTAATTCCTAAGGGAACACTGCTTCTTTTGGCAAGTAAGAAATTAAGTCAATTATCTCAAGTTCTCTTTGATACCAAACATGAATGAGCGAAATTCTAGAATTTACCAAATATTTTTGTTTTTAATGAAGATAACATTTGCTTGTTACTTATGGATTGTTATGGATTTGAAGGAAACATTTTTCCAGGTAAGGGGGGAGAACATTCTGCTGAATATTTTTGGCAAGTTAATCGGAGACAGAATGTAGTCCAAAATCCAGAGATTGAAAACAAAGCTTCAGGAAAGTTAGAAACAGGAATTGAACTCAGATAACTAAGATTAGGTCCAAAATCAGAGAGCAAGATTAGAGATAAAAACAGATAATAAATAGTAATATTAGAATTAATTAATGTCCCTTTGGTAGAACAAAGAACTTTGGTTATTAACCAAGTATTAAACAATAATACAGTCCCTGCCTGTATTATTGATTAATTTGATCTCCATAGTCACTGCTACTGAATAGTCCATTTGGGGATCAAACCCAGTTCTTCTTATTCTTAAATAAGGGGATAATAGAAGTCTGGAGTTAAACAATGGCCTCTCTGAATTTCCATTTCTCCTTTGTAAAAGGGAGATTTGATTTTTCATAAAAAGAGAAACAGAATATGTTTAAGTAAAAGTTAACAATTCTCTCTTGGCTTTTTTTTTTAATTTTCTGGAAGACTTGAAACAGTTGACCCTTACAATGGCTTAATACTGAATACAACAGTATGAACCATGACATTCTATTACTTTGATAATGGTATCCTGGAAAAATGATAATCCTTTTAGAGGTCTATTATTAATTCATTAGTACATGTAGTAAACAAGGCTCCCAAAAGTCCACGTACATTTTTAGAGTTTATCGTACCTGTCATTGTACTCAACTTGTAAGAATATGCCTATCTCTTAATAATTAAAATGACTGTATATTTCAAACTCTAATGCATGGATAAGAAGATTCATGACTTACATTTTTGTCACCTACTCTCCTGTATGCCCATGGCAGATGTCAATAATTGATCTTGTCATGCTTTCCTGCTGAGGCTACACTAGGCCTTATAATACCACTCCAGGCAGCCACTGGCAATCAATTGATGCTGGCAATGGAATGAAGGTGATTTGTCATTTCTCTTCTTTAAATGTAAATTTGTGCCTTCCTTGATATAGAAAATGACATGCAAACATTATATTAACATTTTTGATACATGTTTCATCCGGGGAAAAAGAGAATGAAAAAATGAGACTAGTGTATTTTAAGGAAACATTAATAATAGTTTCCTAGTAAATAAGCATGACGATTTTTCAGCTTTGATTAGGCTGTATAGTTAAGGAAATTGAATTATTTTTAGGATAGTTATTATTTTTTGTTTTGGTTTTGGTTTTGGTTTTTTACTATTGTAGCAATCTGAAAAGGTGAAATGCATTGCTCTGCAATCTTACTTTGACAATAAGATCAGCAGGTCATGTAGAAATAAATCACTTCATCATATAGTCTGAATACTTATAGTGAAAAATTGCATGGTGTTCTGAGGGACAGAAAACAGAGATAGGACTGGGGTCCTGACTTTAAGGAACTTAATCACTAAATAGAAGAAAATTTCTCCGGGGAGAAATTTTTCATTTCTAATATAATAATGAATATAATGAAATATATAATGAATATAATGAATATATTCATTATAATGAATGAAAAATATAATGAATATAATGAAATATTTCATTATATTTAAAGGCCAGTTATGAATAAAAACCTGCTATTGCAGAGGAGAGGTAAATTGTACCTCATAGTGAAAAAACTCAAGTTCATATCAGTTATAAGAAAAATTAATCGTACCTAAACTGCATTTGTGGATCTTTCTGTCTCATATTTACATTTCAAGATATTTATATAAATATAAATGAAGATTAAAACTTTTACCTTAAAAACCTGAAAATTTTATAATTACCTTAAGGTGAAATTACTGTTAAAATACTGTTAATTTCAAGCTACTTGAAGTCAGAAGTCATTTCTTTTTTTTTTTTTTTTTTTTTTTTTTTTTTTTTTTTTAAAGATTTTATTTATTTATTTGACAGTGAGAGAGAGAGATCACAAGTAGGCAGAGAGGCAGACAGAGAGAGAGAGAGAGAGGGAAGCAGGCTCCCTGCCGAGCAGAGAGCCCGACGCGGGACTCGATCCCAGGACCCTGAGATCACGACCCGAGCCGAAGGCAGCGGCTTAACCCACTGAGCCACCCAGGCGCCCAGAAGTCATTTCTTTTTTATCTTTGTATGCTTAACCTTTTTTGGCAGTATTTTTAATAACATTAATTGCTGTTTTTGAATGAACAGAATTAAAATATTTATGTAGATGACAAGCATTCCTTGACATTTTAGTTTGCTATGCATGACCATGCTCAAGTGATTTAACTTTTCAGGTTCTCAGTGTTACTGATAAAAATGAAGGGTTTGCCTTGTGTTGTTTCTGAATTTCCATGGCTGTGTTTGCTGAGTGTTTACTGTTTTCAAGGCATTTTTCTGGACCAAAAAAGTCCACAGTTTTTCTCCAAAGCTTAATGTATACAGGAATCAAGGCTTGTGTTGGCCCAAAGGTAGCGATATCTCATGGCCTGAGTATATACTTGAAGGTCACCTGTGCAAATAGCCTTGACTTGATGCTCCATAAGAGCCTGGCCCTTGTATTTCCCTAAGACATATTAGGTCCCTTCCTAAAATCTTGCTTGTGCTTGAAATTTTTCTTGCCTTATGCATTGTTTCCTTTCCTTACTGATTTTATTTCTGCATGCCTAGCATGTTACTTCCCAAATATCCTGTGATGATCATGCCTTGCTTATTTGCTTGCACTTTCCTTAAGTAATGGACTCATTGCCCTTTATACTGTGGCTTCCTATGTCTACCTCTTAGGGACTGGACTTTTGCTAAGAAGTGGGGACTAGAAGACACCACAGATACATGATTTAGATAACAGCTTCCAAGAAATTTAAATTCTAATGAGGGATATTACATTCACAGTTTTAATACACAACTACAGAATAGCATAATAAGATTTTTAAAAAATGATGCTGTAGAAGCACAAAAGGAAAATCTCAGTCTACATATGGAGACTGGCTTCCAAGAAGAATTAGAATTTGTTGGATATTGAAATATAGTTGGGGTTTTAATATATAAAATCTGTATTATTTATGATTGTCATTATTAAGATTATCATGTGCATTATTAATTAAGCCAAGCTTACCTAAGCATTATTCATCCATACAAATCAACGTTATACCATGCCATGAGATAAATTTGAGTTAGGATCCTGGCTCTTTTACTTATTAGCTATGTGACTTGGGATAATTTCTCCAAAGCAGAGAAATTGCTGCATATTGACACCGTAGGGTTTTAAGGATTAATTAAAGGGTATACATAAACCTACTAGCGTAGGACCTGGAACATAAAAAATTGCCATTTTCTCCACATTCCTCTGTAATGCAGTACTTCAGTATATCATTATAGATTTCCTCAGATGTGTCACATTAAAAAAAAAAATCTACCTAGTAAAAAAGATAATCCCAGTGAGACTCAGGAACAGCTTTTCAGAACAATCAAATAGCAGGCACCATCTCGTATGCTGCACATATTGGAATGGATTCATTCGAGAACCATTGCTTCTGCCTTCATGTATAAAATCCATGTAAATTGTCCAAAAAGTCAACTTTACAGACATTCCTTTAATTATTTTCATTGTTCTTGACACATAGGAACTACTGCAACAAACTAAGTATACAGTTCCACTTACTTAATTTTAAGAACATTTTAATCTTAGGGAAAACCTTTAACATGTGCAGGAGGAAATATAGACTAGAATGTTTAATCAGTCTTTTTTTGTATAAAGGAAATAAAACAATCTCCATGTCCATCAAAAGGATGTTATATTTATAAATTGTGGTACGGTCATAAACAAGATTAGTAGTGGACTGAGTACATTATAGTTCCCCATAAAACATGACTGAATCTCACAAATAATGTTAACAGAAAAATAATGTTGAAGAGGGATATATGTAGGGTGATCCATTTTAAATAAGTACGAAAGTATATATTTTAATGATCGTAGGGACATATGTAGTAAAAGCATAAAGAAATTCATGGAGAAGTTCAATTCATAATTATAATTACTTTGAGGTAAAAGTGATTAGAAAAATGTCATTGGAATGCTTAAACCCTATTTTAAGGATTTTATTTTCTGAACAGAGTGGTGCATTATATGGTGATTTAATTTTATTTATCCTTGATAGAATTTATACTTAAATACAATAATTGAATTGACCTGAATCTTTTTTAAGCTTATACTTAAAAATTATATAGTACAAGGCCACCTTTAATGTAAAAAGATGCCTACTTATATTTTTAGTTAAATTCATAACACAGTGAATAGTTGAAGGATTCAGAGGTACAGACCTGAAGTTAGAAAGTAAGTCACAAGCATTGCAAGTACAGCATAGGGAATATAACCAATAATAATGTAATAACTTTCATTAGTGGCAGTAACTATACTTACTGTGGCAAGCATTTTGTAATGTACATAATTGTTGAATCACTGTGTTGTACACTTGAAACTAATATGTCAGTTACACTTCAATTAAAAATTAAAAAATAGAAATTTTAAAAATAAAATGCTTATTTTAAGCAAAAATAAACTTCATACTTAAAAAATAATGCAGTATAAGTCCACTTTTAATATAAAAGAAATGTAGATGTCATTTTTAGTCAGGTTCATAACACAGCCATCAGATGCTTATTCCAGAGTGCAGATATGCTATTGTTGTCTTGCGATGATACTCTTTACCAGCTGGTTTGTTCATCCCCCAGATGTTGTAGATGGTGACTGCCAATAGATTACCCCTGTATTCCCCACTGGAGACTTTCACCTGGCTGATAAGACTCTTCCTTATCAGGGAATGCTTGCAAACTTGGTCACCCATATTGGGGAGACCTGTAACTAATTACTTTGTATGAAATCCCAGCCTTCTCATTTCTATGTGGAACCTGTGGGGTAGTAGATTCTAGCAGGGATGTTAAGTAGCCACTTCATTGAAGAAAAGATGTTGGATCTCAGATTTCAGAGTAATATATGGAGATTTGCATTGGTGAGTCATATGAATAAAGCAAATAGATGGGGAAACAAATAAGACAGCTGTAGGGCAGTCAAAAGGACTAGAGGCCAGATGAATGCAGAAAATCCAATACAAATACTAAGAAGATGAGGTAGAGTGAGAATCAAGAGAGAATGGTGTCTAGTGGACCAAATAAAGAAACTGTTGGAGAAGGAATAAATAATCAGCAGGGTTAAATGCTTCTACTGTATGGAGTTTTGTTGTTGTTGTTGTTGTTTGTTTGTTTTAAGGAGAGATCTTGTAATTAATCACTGGTACTTTTGAATATTTTGGTTTCCTTGGTGAAGATAAAATCTGATAGGAAAGAGGCTTAGAAGAAAAAGGGAGGACTACAAAATGAACAATTCTCTTGAGGTTTTTGTTGTTGTTGTTATTGTTTAAGCTTTTGTATATTCGTTTGAGTATTTTTTCCCTATAAAGTGAAGCTGAGAGATGAGGCAATATAGCTGGAAGAGAATGTGAACAGTGTGGAGTGAAGGGCCCTTGTTACATAGTAAGAAAAAATATAGCATGTTTATAAGACTATAGCAGAGATTTTGTAGAGAGGGAACTGATTAGTTAGGGGAGTGCTGTTAGAGCTTTAGTGAGAAGAAATGAGATTTGTCTTAGAGAGGGGTATAAATGGCTCATCCATTAAAGGAAGAAGGATGGAGTTTATGGAGTAAATGAAAGCATGACTCTAGATTTAGTGGACTGAGAATTGAGAAGCTATCTTCTGCCTTGTTTCCTTTTTTCTCCTGAGAATGAAGACAAGAAGGAGATGGATTTGAGGAGAATGAGGAAACTGTTGTGAAAAGCTCATTTGGCCTGGTTAGAAGAGTGAATTAACTGACAGGAGGGAGGTAATGGACCAGAAAGCACCAACATGATATTTGCAATCATGAAATTAATGCGAGTGAGACCTGTCTGGATGGTTCAATGTCCTTCTTTCACCAGATTTACATGTGGGAATGCATTTGAAATAGGCAGAGAACTGGATTTAAATGTAGAGGTAGTTTTGACAAGTGAATACAAAATCAAGAGTGGAACAAGGGATATATATAAGAGAGTGACTATAACAATAGGCATTGCTTCTAAAATAGGTGAAAATGGATATGAGGATGGAGTAGGGTGATGATTTAATCATTGGATTGGAGCCCCAAAGAGAAGAACCATTGAGAAGTAGTTAGCTTAAAAGATAAGATGAAGTGGTCAAAGGGAAGGATGTTTGAGCTTGAATTATGGAGAGGATGAAGATTTTCTCCATGACAAGGTTCTGTGTATGATTATGTGACTGGACAGGTAACTTAGGGTAAAGAACAAAATTATTGGAGCAGAGGAGAGCTGGAGTCTGAGATGCTGGGGTATTATAAAGGTTATTTATGTGGATATTGAAATCATCAAGAATTAATACAGTATAATGCAAGAGAGAGACAGAAAGAAAGCAAGCTTAATCCTAAAATTTTTAAGTCATTGGGCAGGGAGGACTGGGTGGCCCTGAGTTCCCTAAGTAATTGCATCAAGGGGGTCAAAGTTCATAATCTTAAAAAATGTCTTTCCAGAAACATAAATAAAAGGATACAAAATTAGAAGGATACTAGTAATTAGGAAAATATTTGTAACAAATATCACAAAGTCTTGGTAAAAGTAATAATAAAGGCCATGTACAAAATAGCAAGAAAACATTAAATCTAATCAGTAAAATAAACAGATTTAAGTAATTCAAAGAAACAATATAGGAGAAAAATGCCTCACTTGAAATCAGATAAAATAAGCATTGTTACCTATAAAATTACATAAACATTTAAAATGATAATTTTCAACATTTTTCCAGGTCCAGTGAAATGGACACTATTATCAGAGGTTGACCATTGAATAACATTTTTGTAAATCAATTTAGTAATATATAGCAAAGACCTTAAATATGTTCATGACTTTTGTCCTCTCTCCAGTAATATTTCCTAAAAAAATCAATGGTTCAGCTAAAGATTTGTGTTCAAATGTATTCTTTTTTTTTTCCATTTTATTTATTTTTTCAGCGTAACAGTATTCATTCTTTTTGCACAACACCCAGTGCTCCATGCAAAACGTGCCCTCCCCATTACCCACCACCTGTTCCCCCAACCTCCCACCCCTGACCCTTCAAAACCCTCAGGTTGTTTTTCAGAGTCCATAGTCTCTTATGGTTTGCCTCCCCTCCCCAATGTCCATAGCCCGCTCCCCCTCTCCCAATCCCACCTCCCCCCAGCAAATGTATTCTTAAAAGGATTATGTACAATGGGGAATAATTGGAAATAATATAAATCTCAGAGATGGTCATGCCAGAAGAGTCCTTGTTTTATGTATTTGCTCTTGAGGCCACTAAAATTAGAGAAAACAAAACCTAACAGTATATACTGCTAGATATTCCAGTATTCCTAGTTGAGTCAACCATGGGCAAGAAAGTGTAGTAAAGAGAAATGTACATCACATTTCACTAGCCCATTTTCCTGGGAAGAATCTTGAATCTGTATAATTTATTGATGGAATTATTCATACCTGCTATTACAAGGAAGCACTGAAAATTATCTTAGTACTTACACTTTCCTACTTTAATTTAAAAATCTTGGACTTCTTTAATATACTTCATTTGGGGTAGTAAGTGCCAAGCCCCAAAGATTCTTCAAGAAATGCTTACTGAATGCCTTTGGTTTAAGAAATAAACCAGGGGCTCTGGCATAAAGCCAGATTTATTAGGACAGTGAACTTGCAAGGTGTTCAATTTAAAATCTTTCAATATAGTCTACAAATAGATGAAATGAAGAATATCTATAAGCTGGCAACTTAGAGTTTAACTTTTTTGAAAATGTAATTTTAGAAACTATTGCACTCCTCAGGCATTTACTAATTGTTCTGAATCTGTTATCTAATCTCTAATCTGTTATTTGACTTAGATTTTAGGGTTTCTAAAAGGTGGATGGCATTTTTGTTTGTTTGGTTTTAGGGGTTTTTTAGGCCATTTATTTTTAACTGAAGAACATCAAGGATATTCTGCACTGATCACTTGATGTTTCTGAAGTTGCTACAGTTAATGCAGTACAAGGAAACATACAATTTGCAGAAAAGAAAAAAAAAAGAATGATAGGCATTTTATTACCAAAACTTTCCATGACCTTTTATTATCATTTAAGCCATATGGAAATATCTGCTTATGAAAAATGAAAGTAAAATGTATATTTGGTACATCAAAATGTTAATCATCTTAGTTAGACATTCGAGGGTTTTTTAAATTATTAAATCATAACATTATCTTTTACCAATATGCTCAGATACAAATGAATTTATCCCCTCATTCATATTTTCTGTGGGGTACTTTCTATGGTAGTACTGTCCCATGTGCTGGGCAGAAGGATGCAAATGCATCCTTAATGCAAAGCTTTTCACTTCTGCCAAGAGTTCATGGTCTAATTGGGGAGGCTCTAAAATATTTTGCTGGAAGCTAGTCATAAAAGAGCCACATCTGGGGCTATCAATCCATTAAAATGAAAGGCTTACAAATACTGCAGAGTATATTTTCACCCATCATTATGACAGATACTAAATGAGATAAAGACCACAACCTGTCCCAAGGATTCAAAGTCCATCTGTCTGAAGGTGGCAGGTTTTATTCCTCTCATTATTTAATGCTGCAAACTGATGAACTAGAGGGCCAAGGGCTGCCCATTTCTGTGGTGTCTTCTTGAACATGAATTTTCCATTCGTTTTGAGTAGGTCTGTAATTTTTCTTATGCACTAGATAACTAAATTTTTTTCCTAAGATTGATATAGAGTACAGGCATCTGCTATGGTAGCATAGCAGAGCTGCATTTTTCAAAATGAGAAAATTATCAGAGCATTTAAATTTTCTGCTCATTGAGGCTCCACTCGTTCTCCATAAGCTGTTATAAAATAAATTTCTTGTCTTTTTAATTTCTTCTGAAGGCACTCTACTAAGGCCAGATCATAGAATATTCAAGTTGGAAGGGGTTTTAGAAGTTGAGCATTCGGGGGCGCCTGGGTGGCTCAGTGGATTAAGCCGCTGCCTTCGGCTCAGGTCATGATCTCAGGGTCCTGGGATCGAGCCCCACATCGGGCTCTCTGCTCCGCAGGGAGCCTGCTTCCTCCTCTCTCTCTGCCTACTTGTGATCTCTCTCTCTGTCAAATAAATAAATAAAATCTTTAAAAAAAAAAAAAAAAAAAGAAGTTGAGCATTCGGATAGCCTTACTGTCATAGAAGAGAGATCAGGCTGTGAACAGACAGGGTTTGCTCAGGGCCAGCCAGCTACTTATCGATGGAGCTCTGTGGGATCTGAGAGCAGCCACTGGGCTTTCAGTCCACTGTTTTGTATGTCAAACATGCCGTGTCATCATTGTTCTATCTGTGGGTCAATTCCTTTGTGCCTGTCAGTATATGGTTGTGTGTGTGTGCATGCGTGTGTGTGCATGCATATTTACGTATGTGTGATTACACACACATACACTACACAGATAGACACAAATATGTATATTGTTGTTTTGATACCTTGCAAGATGTAGATGTACCTTGACTTTGAGGAAATATCTCGTATATTTTCTAAAAAAAAAAATTGCTACTATTTTGAAATGATTCACATTTAATCTTTCTTGAAGGACTTGGAATAAAGGGTAATGAATGACAGTGGTCTGCAGGAGAAAATAGCCTAGTGAGACACATGAAAGAGTGGAACTAAGCCCAGTTTCATTCATCATCATTATTGTTAATAAAATTTTTCAGGTGATAATAAATTAGGAAGGAAAGCAGGCTCAAATAAAGCTGTTTATATGATGTAAAAAGTTAATGTTAGATGAAGTATCATACAATAACTTATTACCAAAAAAGTCTAAAATAAGGAAATAAATAGCTTGCTAATTAAGATTAATAAATCTCTTATTTTGCCCAGGCTGAGTATCCATTGAGTTGTCAACAATCCAGTATAACAATGTAACTGATGTAGCAGGCCCACAACAATTTTTTAAAAAGAAGAAAATGGTTTAATTTGACTGTTAAGTCTCCGTTTCTCAAGTCAGTAAACACTGAATTTTAGAGTCCACATAATCATTACAGATCTATACACATAGGTACATGGACACCCACACGCACATTCATGTATCTCTTCTTTATAATTGACAAAGTGACCAATATACATACAGAGAACTTGAAAAATGGCAAGCAAGTACTATATTCAAAGAAAACTATCCAGAGTATTAAATAAAATTCTATAATTTTAAGCATAAACTGTTGGCTTTTATTAATACAGTCAATGTGTATTTATTTGACTTTACAGCCTACTTAGAATTTTATAAATGTCATATTGTTTGATCATCCCAACCAACCTATGAGTTAGTTAAGGGATTAACCTGGAGTTAAGGGATTGTATAGCTAGAGATTGACAAATATATGAACACAGATCTTCTAGGTTTCATATTCTTCCCATTACATTAGTGTTTCTTAAGGTCTGCTTTTTGGACCAGCAGAATTAGCATCCTCCAAAAACTTGTTAAAGATGAAAATCCTTGGGGCGCCTGTGTGGCTCAGATGGTTAAGTATCTGCCTTCAACTCAGGTCATAATCTCTGGGTCCTGGGATAGCCTGGGTCCTGGGATTTGGCCCTGCATCGGGCTCCCTGCTCAGTGGGGAGTCTGCTTCTCTCTCTCTCTCTCTCTCTCTCTTTGCCTCTCCCCTGCTTGTGCTCTCTCTCAAATGAATAAATAAAATCTTTTAAAAAAGTGAAAATTCTTGAACTCTCACATTAAAGTCCAAGGATGGGGTTTAGCCATCTGTATTTTGAAAAGATTTCCAGTTGATTCTAATGCTCTCAAGTCAGAAACTGCTGTCTTATTAAATAATGAACCCTGTATCCAAATTCAGCCTATTCTCTTAAGGAACAGGTTGTGACTCTGAGGATGAAATCCAGTCCTGTGTGAGATGTTCCAAAATGCAGTAAGTTTAAAAATGTAATAGGTTCCAGTATAGGATCATTTCTCAGAAACAGTATGACTTCTATTTTTTATCTCTTGTCATCTGCAGCTTTTCTTACTTTTGTGTGAAAGACCTCATGATATTTTGAAAACAGTTGCACTGTCACCACTATAACCATGCTTTCCAAATTACAGATCAGTGCATACAATATGAGGACAAAAGAAAAAACACTTTAATTTGGCAGTTTCTTGGAAAGTAGGTATATTAGTTTCCTGTGGCTGCTATAAGGTATTATCAAAACCTTATAAGGTACCTTAAACAACACAGGGTTCTTCCCTTACCATCCTGGAAGTTTGAAGTCTAAAATCAAGATTCCAGCATTTCTGTGTTTCTGTTGAAGAGGTAAAGGGACAATCCATTTCCTTGTCTCTTACAGCTTCTAAACTGCGTCTGCATCCCTTGGCTACCTTATCCCCAGATCACTCAGTCATGTGTTTTGCCCTATCTCATACCTCCTGTTAATAACTCCTATAGCCTCCTGTTTCCCCTTTATAAGGAGATCTTTGACAATCCAGAATAATCTCTCCATCTCAAGACCTCCAATTTCATCCCCTCTGCAAAGGCTGTCTACCATGTAACGTAAAATATTCACAGCTTCTAGAGATTGGGACATGAACATACTGGGAAAGAGAGGGCATTATTCAGCTTACCACATCTGGGCAGATGTAGTTGATATTATTTACTTGACAAAGATCATTCAGTATTTATCTGAATGTCCTATGCCAGAGGCAACAGACAAAAACAAAAAATATTCTAGATTTATGCGTTATAGACCTCACACTTGGGTTGAACTGACCATTGAAATACATAATAATAAATAGATTCACACCATTGGACTGGGGAGCAGAGGACACTTACTACCCTGTACTGTCATTGGTTTTCTACTAGACTGTCTATCTTGCTAAACTCTGAAGACTTTTAAGGGACAATTCCACTCCCCTCAATGATTTTGGAATCTCTGAACCCATTACAATGCTGACACATAGTAAGCACTCAGTAAACTGTAGTTGAATATCATTGTAACATAAAATGAAATTTTTCTAGTAAAAGAATCATAAAAGTTTTGTTAAGAGAAGTTTCGTGACTATTAATATTTTATTTGTTTGAAAGGTTTTTTTATAGACTTTGTTGCTTTTTAGAATAAGGAAAGTAGTGAAATATTCCATGTTTTTAAGACTCAATGATATGCATGAGATATATTATATCAAGGCAGATGACAGAAAATAGACCATAAAACTCAGAAGAGATAAACCTTGTATAATTAAGAAAGAAATGAATCAACTAATATGCCAATTGAAAATAAAATTCTGAATATAAATTCTAACACATATAGTTTAAAATGGTGGTGGTAAGAAATAATACTAGATTATATCAACATAGGATGTAAAGTTCAGTTCTGAAATTGGTATTATTATAAGCAAACAGCAATGTAATCAAGAAGAATATTTCATTATTCTTCACTGTTACACATTTATTTGGAAGCATATTAGATATCCATAAATTCTAACTCCCATCATATTTCACAGTAGGAATCTAAGGCCTACATATAATATGTAATCTGAACTATGTTTAAATGATTAAGTGAGAAAAAAATTATTTGTAGTAACCTTCCCAATCAGATTAATGGCACAATCAACACTTCTATTGCATTAACATTTTTTAAAAATTTTAGCTATCTTTTGTCAGATGATATAATGGCCTAGCAACATTTAGACAGCAGCTTTATCGCCCCTTTGCAGACCATTGTTCCAATAACTGTTTAGTAGTGCTGGCATCATAGGAAGAAAATTGTATACCTCAGCTGCTGTCCTCCCTGTGGCTGTAATGAAGTCCCGGTAGTAATCTAATTGTATCGACTTAGCAAGAAAGTGGAATTATAATTGACAATATAAAGCCAAGCAAATTGCAGTATCAGAAGAGACATGCTGACTTAAGCCCCGTTGACATGAATGTCAGGGGTGGGAGGTTGGGGCAACCTGAGGGTTTTGAAGGGTCAGGGGTGGGAGGTTGGGGGAACAGGTGGTGGGTAATGGGGAGGGCACGTTTTGCATGGAGCACTGGGTGTTGTGCAAAAAGAATGAATACTGTTACACTGAAAAAAATAAATAAAATGAAAATAAAAAAAAAGTACTTTTTTAATGGCTAAAGTTTGTTTTCTCTAAATTATTTAGCTTTCGAACATTAAAATTTTGCAGCAAACAATGTTTTGAGTTAAAACTTTAAATCTTATTCCTCACTCCTGTACTTCCATACTAAATTGCTTTAGAAAAATGTTGATGGACTTTATCAATATCCATTTATGCTAACATCTTACAAGATCCATAAAATATGAATTCAAGGATAAAAAATAATTATGGAAATGTTTGCATCTCTGATTCTATTTTGTGTATTATTTCCCTTTAGGAGGTAATAAATCTTTTTTATTTTAAATATATATTCCATTTCTTTCTATTTCTTGTACTTCTAAAATTAAGGTTATAAACTTCAATTAATAGCTAGACTGGAATATATAAAAGCTCAGGATATCAGCTTTAGGATATGAAATAAAAGAATGGCATATCAAGTGGTTTACCTAAAAGGGGGCCTGGATTATTAAAGTTAGGGATTTCTGTAAAACATGTTTCCTTTGAAAACAGACCTGGTTTGCAGTCCTCAGAGGAATTAGAGAAACAGCTAAAGCTTGAAAAAAAAGTGGAAGTGGGACACCAGTTATGGCTCTATGGTTACATAGAGCTCCATTTTGATAGGGAATTTATTTGATATTATTAAAATAATTATATTTCTTTTAATTATTAGTCATTATTCATGAAAGAAAATAAGATGCTTTCAGTAGTGCACGAAATTTATCTGATGACTTTGGCCTGTACTTTCTATTTCTCATTTTCTGTCACACAATTTTAAACAACTTGGACTTGTTTAAGAGTCTTGGACTCTTACTTGATCTGGAATAATGATATCATAATATCTGTGGAAAGTAAAACTGTTGCATAAAGCACCGTGTGTTGTGTGTTGTGTGAATGGAATTCTCTCTACAAAGAGAACAGATGACTCAATAGGAGATTTTCATGGTTTTGCCATGTGTTTCATTTTCACAAAAATATGCTTTAAAACAAACTGTGGTCCACTATCTAAATTATGAAAATAACAGGAAAATAATAAAAATGGAATGAATAAAAAAATCTTAGAGAGTGGATGTGGTGATGTATCTGAGTAAATGGATAGTTTTTTTATTTTAGTAATTCTTTATAATGCACATTACAGTGCTGTGCACATAATGGGGCACAGAAAACCATATTTCTTGACCAATTAAAATTTATCCTTTATATCTTGTAAGAAATCCTTCCTGATTTTCCTAAACAGTAGAAGTTTTTCACTCCTTAACTCCTGTATCATTTTTTCTTGATCTCTTGTTTGTAGATGAAGGAAATGATTACTTCTCATCCTATATTATTCTTGCTTATTCATTAATCTTCTTTGTCCTAGAAGATATTAATTGACTTAATATCCACCCTTCTTGGATTCCAGGAATGCATAACACAAGGTACTCATTGAATGGAATAGAAATATGCAAATACTCAATTCTTATTGTGTGGTAGTACATTTTTACCAAACAATGCTCCTCATGTGTTTGGGAAGTCCTTTTTTCCTACAGTGTTATGCATGAAGTTATATCAACTCCAGTGACCAATGAGATGGCCACTATAACCATCAGACAGCTCTTACATCTGGGCAAAAGGAATCACAGATGTTAAGAAAGAATACTAGACTGGTTTTAATTTGGTTTTAAATTACATCAGGTCCAAATTCAGTTGGGAAAATTGTGGAAGATTTCTTCCTTGCCTCAATTGCCACACATATAAAATGTGGGAGTTGGATAAGAAATTTCAAAATTTATAAATATATATTTTCCTTTTGCATATTCCATTGCACAGAATAGACTACAGTGTATATTTTTTAACCCTAGTCTCTTCTTAGGAACATTTACAATTATGCTTTGTTAGAAATACTTCTGCCCCTTCAACTTTAAATCAAATAACAGTACTATTCATAATAATAGTATTTGTTAAGGTTTTGGGATTAGTTATAATTCTTCAGTTTTACAAATAAAATTTTGAAGAAAAAAATTTGAAGTTTACAGAGATCAAGTGACTTGCTCAACATTTCCCCAGAATGATTGGCCACGCCAGTCTTGGTGAAACTTAGTTTTGTCTGATGCCAATGTTATTATCAAGTTTTATCTTTTGTCTATTTATTATTTAAATATTTATACACGCACAGACACATTATGTGCATACATCCTGTATATAAAGTCACGGTATTACCACCTAATTTTCTAAACATCTTTGTTTAAATCCAAGAAGCAGCAAGAGAGATTTGACTCATGAAGTTGTCTATAAAATTGACAGGGGAGCAGTGGATATCCTTTTGAGTCTCTACAAGCTTGTAGAGTAAATCTATTCATAACACAGTAACTTTGGCAAACCTAAATGGCAAAACTACTTCCTGGATTATTTTATTAGTGTTTTGGGCAGGTAAAAAAAGAAGACTTTTTTTTTTTTTTTTTTTTTTTTTGCCGATTCAGTTTCATTGACTTAGGGACTATACGTAGGATTCAACATTGCCTAAAAATCAATGACTAAGATACCACTAAATTGACAAACCAAGATGAAGTATAAGATTTTCCTACTAGACTGATTGGATGCATCTTACATCCTTCTATGGATAGCTCCAAGACCTAAGATTTACTGGTAGAATATTGTCATTTTGTGGCTAATTAAAATGATACTGACAGAAAATTTATAAAAAATATAAACAAATTGTAGGCATATCTTAAAATGGATTGTTTACAGTGCTAAGTAGCTAAAAGCCTACTCTTGTGACTGTTGAAGTGTAACTGATGAGCAGCCTATTTGATATTTTTAAAGTCTTCTGCATTTATAAACTGAGAACAGATTGCATTTGACTCCCTTCTTACTGTTTATTGTTGCTTTTTTTTGTTGTTTTTTTAACTCCATATGCAAATGTAGATGGCTTTATTTTATCATATTCATTGCATGTATTCTATAATGTTTCCTATTCTTTTTTATTCTGAAATATTGTTTATTAAAGATCATGACATTTCAAAGAAAATCTTGCTATATCCTCTGTTAAAGTTTCATTTGAACTCCATTATCATTTAGCAATCTTGTAAGTCTCATATGAAATGAGGGCATTTGCTATGACACATAAATGATATATATATCATTTAGTATATTGATATATATATCACTGATAAATGATAAATATATCATTTAACAGATTGCATAGATTAATGCTAATGCCTATTTTTAAGAATTGCTTTCTCAATTATAACAAAATGAGTAATAAAAATCAAAGTTTGTTTTGTTTTATTCATGTAAGAATTAGGTAAAGAAAATTTATAGAAAATCTGGTGTTCTAAACTGTTTTTTAGTAAATTTGTTCTACACGGTATAAAAATAAGACCTTGTATAATCTGCAATTTAAGCAGGTAATTACCATTATCAAATAACTTTATTTGCCCTTACAAAATTTTCTGTTTTTCATTATCTCCTATCTTGATAATGTTTGATGGAATTGGATCTCAAAGGAAATATGAAAAAAATATATAAATTATTTAGACATAGTATTATACATAATGTTCCAAATATAAATATTTAAAACTATAATAATGTACAGTATTTTTCTGGGACAACTGTAGTCTTCCACCTGGCTATGCCATATTGATCACAGTCGTTCGACTTTCAGAGGTACTTCATTGATAGCTTTGCTTTTGCTTAACAACAAACACATCACTTTGTATTTGTGAGGGCTTGTCTGGATTTTGTTCTTCATCTGAAAAAAATTAAATGAAAGCAACCCTGTGGTTGCTTCACTCTTGCTTGGTTGGCTGAGTATGATTTAAGTTCTCTTTGGGGGAATATTTGTGGTTTCCTAGTATATGGAATGGAAAATCATTTGATTCCTTTGGGGTTTTTTTTGTTTTGTTTTGTTTTTTGTTTTTTTTGGGGGGGGTTTTGCATTGAATCTTCTTTTCTATTTTCTGACAGTAAACATTTTAATTAATCTCTACCTATCAAATACCAAGAAAAAATATGCACTTTTTTGTTAACTGTTGAACTAATCTTCTTTCATTAATTTCAATACAATTATATTTGCAAGTTCAGAGAAGGCACCTTATGTGTTTTTCATAAAAGCATCTTCAGGGTGAGAATAAAACCTTACAGACTACTGGAATATTCTAAAAGATTTTTTTGTTTGTTGGTTTTTGTTTTTCCTTACTTCTATGTCAGCTCTTAACAATTATGCATATTACAACCTTTAGGGGGATATAATCTGCATAATACAGGAATCCTAATATATTAAAGTAGTACATTATTGCTACAATAAAAATATGAAGAAAATACCAAGGAGACTAGGAATTAACTCATTTTCAGAACTTCAAAAGTAAAAAAAAAAAAATTAGATATTTTAAATTTTTATTCATTCAGATATTTTGTTCAATATTTGTGGAGCTCTAATTGAATAATACAAGTATAAATACAAACATAAAGAATAGAACAGGGGCGCCTGGGTGGCTCAGTAGATCAAGCCACCGCCTTTGGCTCAGGTCATGATCTCAGCGTCCTGGGTTCCAGCTCCACATCTGGCTCTCTGCTCAGCAGGGAGCCTGCTTCCCCTCTCTCTCTGCCTGACTATCTGCCTACTTGTGATCTCTTTCTCTGTCAAATGAATAAGTAAAATTAAAAAAAAACTTGTGTGTATTAAAACCTGTACATGTATAAATTGCTGGAGTATTGTTTGTCACTTAGCATTGGTATTTGGTGCTCTAGGAATGTTAATACATGTAGATTTAGTTCAATTACTTTTTTTTTTTTTTTTTTAGATTTTATTTATTCATTTGACAGAGAGTGAAAGAGCACAAGCAGGGGGAGCTGCAGAGGGAAAGGGAGAAGCAGACTCCCTGCTGAGCAGGGAGCCAGACATGTAACTTGATCCTGAGACACTGGGATAGTGCCCTGAGCTAAAGGTAGATGCTTAACCCACTGACCCACCCATGCACCCCTAGTTCAATTCATTTTAATTGCTCTGTTATTCTGTCTTTCAATATTCTGGTTTTATATATACATTTCTCTATTAACATTTATGAGCTTTAAAAAATATTTTAGTATTACAAGAGGATCCTGTGAGAATGTTTTATTCTTTATCATTTCTGGGGTTTCTGTAAGATATCTAAGGGAAATTTCTGGGATAAGAAGCATGCACATCTTATGTTTTTTTTTTTTGTTTTTTGTTTTTTTGTTTTTTTTATTTGACATAGAGAAATCACAACTAGGCAGAGAGGCAGGTAGAGAGGGAGGAGGAAGCAGGCTCCCTGCGGAGCAGAGAGCCCGATGCGGGGCTCGATCCCAGGACCCTGGGATCATGACCTGAGCCGAAGGCAGAGGCTTTAACCCACTGAGCCACCCAGGCGCCCCCACATCTTATGTTTAACAGGTATTTTCATAATTGTTTTCCAAAGTGAGATACCAATTCATACTCACACTAGCAGTTTTTGAGAATACGTATTTTTGAGAGATATAAGAAAGCCATATTTTCTACAAACTTGATATTCTTAATAACTTTAGGTTAACTGCACATGTGGGTCTATTTCTGGAATTTCTGTCAATATTGCAATGGTCTGTTTTTCTACTCTTGAATCTACACCACCCAAGTTGATTGTAGCTTTCTAATAAATTGTGATATCTTGTATGGTAAATGGTGCTCTTACTCTTTCAAAACATTTTATTTTCTCCCCTTCACTCATTAATATGTAATTATTTCCATTTGAAACATAAAACAAGTTTATCATAATCAAAACTAGAAATTTCCTTACAATCATCCAGTGTCTGCTTATTTCTTATAGTTCAAGGAAATGTAGCTTTGCAGAGCTAGCCCCTTTAATTTATGGAGAACCTAGTGAGTAAACTTCTTTTTCTTACTTAAAGTGTTTTTCAAATATTCATCACTTCCTACAAACTTCATGAATTTTTCCCATATTCATACACCAGATATGCTGTGTGTTGAATATTACATTTTAAATTGATTCACTATCTCTACTTAACCTTATTTTTAAAGAAATTTTTAAATTGAATACAATAAATACAATAAATAAATACAACAAATAAAAATAAATTTTTAAATTGAATACAATAATAAAAAATAAATAAATAAATAAATACAATAAATAAACCAGTCTCACCTGCCAAAAGATAACAGGAGAGATATGGCCATTTTTCACCTGCCATAAGGTAAACAGAAAAGGTGACTATAATAACAACAACAATGAAAAACAGTTATTACATCACAACTAGAGAGATACTGTTTAGCTGAAAACTTTTCTAATTTTTTTTTTTTCCAGAAGGGTAGCTAGAAATTAGTAATGTGCCTACTAGCATAAAAAAGACTTTCCTTGTAACTGCTAAGTACACACAAGAATAGATTTCTCTGTAAGTGAGTCAAAGATGTTTAATGTCATGTGTCTTTACTATATGAAATGACTACTTACCACTTAAGACAATTTTCCTGCCACCAGTGTAAATCTCACATTAGAAGAAGCCTGGATTATATTCATTTACTTATTAGTTTATGGATATGAAAGAGAGCATAGTGTATATTTAAAGGTATTTAAAATGTTTTGTGAGGTGCTTGGGATGCTCTGTTGGTTAAATGTCCTACTCTTGATTTCTGCTCAGGTTATGATCTCAGGGTCCTGAGACTGAGCCCCTAGTCTGGCTCTGCACTCAAGAGAGAGTCTGCTTCTCTTCCTCTCCCTCTGCTCCTGCCCGCTGCTCATGCGTGCACTCTTTCTCTCTAAAATACAGAAACGAGGGACACCTGGGTGGCTCAGTCAGTTAAACCTCTGCCTTTGGCTCGGGTCATATTCTGGGAGTCTCAGGATGGATCCCCACATCCGGCTCCCTGCTCAGCAGGGACATTCTCCCTCTGACCCTCCCCCATCCTGCTCTCTCTCACTCAGATAAATAAATACAATAATAAATAAAGCAAAATAAAATAAAATAGAGAAATAAATCTTTTTTTTTTAAGATTTTATTTATTTATTTGACAGACAGAGATCACAAGTAGGCTGAGAGGCAGGCAGAGACAGAGAGAAGGTGAAGCAGGCTCCCTGCTGAGAGAGCCCGATGTGGGGCTCGATCCCAAGACCCTGGGATCATGACCCGAGCCGAAGGCAGAGGCTTTAACCCACTGAGCCACCCAGGCACCCCCAGAAATAAATCTTAAAAAAAAAATAAAAATAAAATGTTTTGCCTGTAATAGGTATTCAGTAAATATTTGTTGGGGAAGTAATCTGATGTAGTTAAGGAGATAAAAACATCAACAAAATTTGCCATATCAATCCATAAAACCTTGATCCAAAAATCAATGTTTTACTTATTTGAGGAACTTTGAGTATGTTGACTTTTTGGTACTTCAGATTATTATTTTTTTTTTAAAGATTTTATTTATTTGACAGAGAGAAATCACAGAGAGGCAGGCAGAGAGAGAGGAAGTGAAGCAGGCTCTCCGCTGAGCAGAGAGCCCGATGTGGGACTCGATCCCAGGACCCTGAGATCATGACCTGAGCCGAAGGCAGCGGCTTAACCCACTGAGCCACCCAGGTGCCCCGGTACTTCAGATTATTAATTACTAAAGGGGGACCTGTAAGATTCACTTTTATAGAGTTAGTTGTGTTATGAATAAACGGGGTAACCTATGCGAAGGGCTGACTCAGTGCTTGGCCTATAGGCAGTATGGTGTCTGGCTGAGAAAATGAATTCCGGATCAGAAAAGCGTCTTATATTTCTTGTCCTTATCAACTCTTGCACCTTCTAGCTCTTGGAGAAATTTCCTAACATCTGTGGGCATCATCTTCCTTATCATATTAAAAAAAAAAGGATAATAAGCACAGAGTTGTTTTCTGGGTTGAAGTTAGGATTAAATGAGTTAACTGGGTACTTGTGTGTCTGGCACATGATAATCTCTGTGCTGTCCTTGCTGTTAGTATTATTCTTAATTTCCTTTCTTCCCTGTGAATGAAGGATCTTATAGGGTTAAAATGTGCAGAGCTTTTTAAACAGAAAAGGGATCTTTTTCATTGTTATAGAAAGTAATTTGGGTAAGTGTGAATAAAAATCAGTTACATCATTTTGCTTCATTTTCAGATTAAATAGGAGCACTTAGCCTTTTAGTTTAGGAATATAACCAAACATAAACTGGGCATAAATATATCTGGTAGGGAGCACTAAAGTACTGTTAAAATGCAAAAGTCTGCAGATGGCACTAGAACAAGCACTAATTTCACCTAAGTACTGTATCATGGAAGTAATCTAGAATAAGCACTTTGTAGTTTATCATTAAATCTGTATAATGTTTCAAGTGGGTTTTGATATGCAGATCTTCACTAGTTCAAATAAAAATTTTAAAGTGTTTTAAATATGTAGATGATTTTTTTTAGTATATGTGCTGCCGAAGCGAGCACAATATGTAGATGTTTTTATTATTGCTTCTTTTCTTATTCATCCTAATGTAGTGTGTACAATAATTAAATAAGTGAATAAACAAATAAGCAAAATATCAAGGATCATATTGACTATTAATATATTCAGTTATTCTTAGAACTAGCAATTGACATGCTTTTAAACAATTTTGTTTTATATTCATCTAGTTAAACTCCCCATCTGTACTGTTTCTTGATTGTAAAATGGGTGTTTTTAAACCATTTGAATGCAATTTGTAAAGGTCACCAATTCATGATATGGCCAAGGCCTTTTCAGATCACCGTGTTGAGGTCTAAATTATATATCATGGCCTGGAATACAGCTCTCCAGATCTCTGGAGAAAATGCAGTTTAAAATAAAATAATTTTATAAAATGCAATCAGAAAACAACTTACACACTGGGAGAATCTAGAATCAAGTCTCTGGGCAAACTCTAGAGAAAGTACTTTGGTTGTCACAACAGAGGAGACACAGGGATGGGAACACAACGGAGAGCTCTGTGGAGCCATCTGGTTTCCTGTCCTATGGACAGGTATTCATAAGTGTAGGAGAAGAAAAATAATTTTTCATCTACCCTTTTGAGTTCTTGGCTGAGACTCCTGTAATAAAGGACAGATTAACAACAACAAAACCCAATAGGCAGAAGTTTATTAACATGTTTTCCTCATTTATACATAAGAGATAACTAGGGAAAAGTGAGTAACCCAAACAGATGGCTTAGAATTCAGACTTAAATGCCATCTTAATAGGAAAAGGGGAGTGGAATGTAGGCCTCTTAGGAGAGAGAAAATTACTTTTAGCAAAGATGAATGGGCCTTTAGAAGAATAGATGGGAGGTGTAATAGTTTGTGGCAACATGTGTCTGGGTGTGGTGTCAACTTCTATCCTCCTTAGGTATTATAGGAGTCAGCTCTTCCTGACTGACGATACTCCCAGGGAGAGGATTTATGACAAGGGAGTTTCTTTTCGAGAATGTCTTTAGGCAAATAAGGAGTTCAGAGAAAGCCTCCCCTTTCATTTGCTGGGTTTCGACTGCCTAAACTCAATGTATCAAGATACCAAAGTGGCATCTTTTGATTGACGTATTTTGCAATCTTTCATTGAAAACAGTGTTTTCTTGGCTTGGATACAGCAGAGTTAATACAATAAATAATATTTTAAATCACTTTCTTTATACCCATGAAATAAGAGACAGCCTCCCTATGTGAGGGAAGCATTTCTTTTCTTTCCTTTAGTCTTTGTAAAATTATTTTGTTTTTGCATAGGTAACCACTTTTCCATGACTTCTTTTTCACTTCTGTTCATTTCAATATATTAACCAATTGGGGATTTTTTTTTTCAGTTCCAAATCACTAAGTACAAATGAAGAAAAACCCCAACTTTTAAAAGCTCATGAAAATAGCTAAGACACAGATAGGGGCTGAAAGTGGGTTCTAGAAGATAGCCTCTAGGGTCATTCAATTTACTATTATTTCATTTGTTATCAACAAAGAGTTGGGCATTCAGTTATTGTTCCAAATGCTGTAGGTATCCATTTTTTTTAGCATTCTATTGATTTAATAATTTTTAAAAATCAGTAAAAGCAAAAATATCAACTTTCTTCATAAATTCTAAAATTGTGTAATTTTTTTTCATAGAAAATATATTTATTGCCATATGGTGGGGTAAAGAAGGAAAAGCTATAAGAATCAATACATACTTATATTTTAGGTAAGTTATACATTGCATTGTTTAATCTTTAAATGTTTCAAAGGTAGGTCAGTTTACTGCCAATTTTTAGATAAGGAAATGACTCAAATACATGTTTAGAGTGACATAAATAGTATATGGTGAGAATACTGTTGAAATTTAAAACTTCATGAATGTAATCCGCTGACCTTGTTGAAGAACACACACCTCAGAAATGAATAAAGAAGAACAAATTCATTCAATGAGATCTCCTTGAAAACCTGCTGCCTGCATGACAGTATCATTGGATAAATGGCAGCTACATAATATTTATTTATTCAAAAATGTTTTATGCACCTATTTTTCTACTTCAGAGAGTTGTAGCAATAAACAACTCAAAGTCCCTGTCCTCATATGGCTTCTATTCTAGTGGAAGTGACACAAAATAAACAGATGAATATTTAATTTACTGCTAAGTAGAGATAAGTTCATGAAGATAAAGAATCAGGGAGAGGGAAATAAGATGGAGGGACACTGTAATTGCATATGATACAGTTACAGAGAAAACTATTTTGGAAAATAATACATTTGGAAAAAAATACATTTGAGTCGAAAAAAAAACTTCCCAGTGCTCTGTGGAACCCTGACTCTCCTATGTCTCTGACTTCGCTTAGTTTGATCTCTCTACTTCTGCCTCCCTGCTAGACCCAGAACATGGCAGACAAGTTCTTTCCTCTCTGTCTAGAAAACTATTATCCTGGTGGATGCATAGCTCTCCCCTTCATGTCCTTGTGGACATTACTCAAAACTCGGATTTCCAGTGAGGCTTTAACAGGCTACCCTGTCTAAATGGCAGCACACATTTTCATTATTCTCCATCTTTCCATTATTTGGCTTTTTACTACTCTCTCACTTACTGTCTGTTTTAGTTATTTTTGCTCGCTCTTTGTTTGTGACCAGCTTGCGAATATAAATCCCTTGAAGTCAGGAATTTTTGTCTTCCCTTCTGTGTGGATAGCGTCTAGAAAAATGCTTTGTGTATAGAAGGTGTTAAACTAAATTCATTTGATATATAAATAAATATAATAATTATGCTATCAGAGCATGTTCCTTGAAACTAAGCAGTAGAGGCAAGAATTAAGGCAGAAGATGGAAATCTTTAAAATAGTCTTGTTGTGACAAGATAAATGCTGACAACAAGAACTGGTACAAACAGACATATTTGAAAAAATATGATACAAAGGTGGAGCTACATGCCCCCCAAAAAGAGACATAATATATAAGCATCATTAAATTTTTTAGGTTTTTTTAGCTATAATAACTTAAAATATTGTGTCACTCTCAATAGAATAAGGGACACAATGATGGCATTAGAATTAGAAATATGTTTTCAAGGACTGTTGTCTCAAAAAGCCCCAACCACCAACCCCAAGATATTTTTTTCCAGTTCACAAATGGAAAAAAAAGACATATCTTGGATTGTATAATATTAACTTGAATTAAATATAAGTCCATACTCTCACTGCGCTCCCTAAATAGGTTTCTAATTGTATGAATTATATGCTTTCTACATATGTTCATCCATTCTTAGAGTCAACAAATATTTATTGAATTATTTAATGAAGCTCATGGATATAGCAGTAATATACTAAATGGTACCATCATGATTCCCAAAGTGCCCCCTTTCCTCAATTAAAGTAAAAATCAATTTGGTTTTAGCTGAATCAACAATAGAATCACCAGCAAAATGCCTAGCATGGAATAGGTATTCAAGAAAAGTGCCATTAATATTTTTGTATCATTTATAACATACCTTACTGTGTTTGATGCTAAGGTGACTATAAAAAATTATTAAGCAAAGGAGTTTATAGTCTTGTTGTGAGTGTAAAGGAGAAAAAATAATTTTCCCTCTTACCTAGGAGTTCTTGGCTTAGGATCCTGTCATTAAAACAGATTAATAAGGAAAAAAAACCCCAGAATTTTATTGACTTGTATACCTCATTCATATGTGGGAAATAGGGAAAAATGAGTAACCCAAAGAGTTGTCTTAGAATTCTGACTTAAATACCAGCTTAGTAAGCAATGTGGAGTGGAATGGAGGTCTCTCAGAGGGGAGGAAATAATTTTTAGGAAAGATGAATGAGCCCTTAGAAAAATAAATGGGAGGTGTGATAGTTTGTGATAGAGTATATCTGGGTGTGGTGTTGAGTTCTATTCTCTCCTGTAACAAGAGTCAGTCCTACCTGGTTGATGAAATTCCTGGGGATGGCACTAAGGACAAAAGAGTTTCTTTTGGAGGGGCTCGCTTTCGGCAGATAAAGCTTGTTCAGAGAAATCCTCCTGTATTTGCTATTTCCAAGTGCCTACACCTAAAAATAGTCAAAATGTCAAAGTAGCTCACTTTGGGGTGGCATGGTCCACTACTTCTTCATAAGCTAAGATAAAACAACCATAAAACAACAAAGAGAGGGATATATAGATAGAACAATAGATATGCACGCGCGCGCACACACACACACACACACACACACATACACATGCATACATACATATCTTGGAGAATATATATATATATCCTCCACAAGGCTTCACAGGTAACAACAGCTAGCCAGTGTTCTTGCTTAGTCTCTTAACACTAGTATTGAAAAAGGCTGATTTGTTGTATGTAAAGCAAAAGGAGATAATGTTACCAGTTCTCTTTTTTCAATTTCCATCTATGGTGGCAAGACAAGTTAATACTCGTGATGTATATGTGCCCATCCGAGGTTAGTATGAGTAATGATGGAGGAAATATTCATCTCTTCTCCTGGCCTATGTTCTCCCATATGGCCCCTCCTAAGATTCAACGGGGAGAGAGTTGTACAATAAGGGGCAGTCCTCAGCGGGCCAACTCTCCAGCATCTTCTATACCGGCACCACTTAACGATGACTTTTCAGGCTTCTTTTTATGTCCCTCCTTCATGTCATCAGATACTGAACTGGTCTACATTTCCTCTCTGCCTCCTACAAAAGTGGGCCTTACCTTTTGTTTTACTTTTTAAAACCTAAAAAATTCAGAGAGTTGAAGCCCAGTTATTGGCTCAGCTGCTTTATCTTTATTTAGGTAGTCAACATTTAGTTATGCTGGAAAAAAAAAAAAAAACTTGGTTAGATTATACTGATCTTTAAAATGTCATCTGTGTTTGATTCATTTAAAGCAGAACATTCTAAAACAAAACGTGTTTTTAATGACTCTGTTCTTTACCTTATCTCCAAAAGTGAGAAAACCCTAAGCAGAACACATTTCCTAGGAGTTTATTACAAATTAGAAAATCAAAACAGATTTGACTATACTATATATATTTTAATCTGATTAAAAGTAACTAAAGTTGTCAAAGTGGAATAAAAAAGACTTCCAAAAGAGTATTTTGAAATTTGTTTGCAAGGTTTTTCATAAACAGTGGTGCTTTCCAATCCATCATCAGGGCCATGGAAGCCATACTTTATCTTCCTTGTTCTCGTTAAGTTTTTCTACTTGCTATTAAAATACAAGCCAATAACCCTTAGTCTTTCTCTGATTCTCTTTCTTCCTATTCTTTAAACCTGTTTTCCTATTGATCCTTATTGATTTTAAATACTGTGGTCTCTCCACCTGCCCAGTTAAACTTCCCCAGCTGTGTTTCTGGCAAATTTGTTTGTCTTTAAAGATTTTCCTTTTGCTCCTGCTGTGTATGTGTAGCGGTGCTTGCCAGCAGGCCTCTCATACTTGCAATCTTAGGGTAAATGGTGCTCATGACTGTCTATGTTGTTTTCTTTCTATGTTGATATACCTGAGTAGGCAAAAGGCTTCTCAGCTTCCTTCACAGTTGCTCTAATGGATAGATTTTATTTTTATTATTATTATTTTATTATTATTAATATCACATGAGGGGATCTAATAATTGAGTTACTTTGATGTTAGGAACCTCAGTCTAAGTCTATGCCTAAATAAATGCCCAAAACTGTGATTGACTTTGCATCCAATTAAATACTGAGGATGTATTTCCTATATAAAAGCACATGATTTTAGGCTGCATAAAGGATGTAAAATAAGCTAAGGAAGACCATTGGGTCACTGAGAAATATCCCTGTCAATGTCTACATTTTTATAGAACTTTTATTCATCTGGGGATGTGTTTCTCTCTTAATGACTGTTCAGGTTCCTTTTTTTCTGTCAGGGTTGGCTAGAATCCTCTCCTATTTCCTATCTCAAGAGGCAGCCCATTTGACTCAGATAGCTTTCATCATTCTTGAAATTCAGTTGCTAGGCTGCTTCTTTTCCAGGTTGTAAAAACGGACTACCACATTTTCCACAAACCAACTGGAAAAAAAAAAATCCTTTCCAAAGGGACATTTTTTCTCAAGTAGCAAATTTTAACTATCACCATATTGGAATATGCCTTTGAGAATTAAGTGTCATAGGTAGGGAGAAGTTTAAATTGCCATGGTAAGTGGACTTTACTGTATTGTTTTCAATCTCTCTCAACATTAGTAGCTGTTTAGAGACTCATTTTCTGGGAATAGGAAATAAAATGCCTTTCTGCTTTGTCAAGTTCACACCATATAATCTGAACCCTTCAAACATTTTGTTTTTAAAATGAGATTCCAATCATGTCTTTTGAAATTAATTCTAATATAAATACTCATATAGCTCTTGAGTAGGTGACTACTAGTAAGAGGTAGAAAACAAAGTTTCAAAATGAGTATTTTTACCATTTAAAATGAAAAGGACACTTCAACATCCTACTTTGATGGTCCCATATTGCTCTTATATAAGTCAATGTAATTTATTCATTTGAGAGCTCAGGAATCTGGGGCAGAGAAAGTCTAAGTGACTTGCCCTAGGATGCACAGAATGGAATGGCCAGGCTGGGATTGCAACTTGGCACATAAATTTGAGACTGTATTTAGTTGATTGTGTTCCATTCCTTGTCTGAACAAATAAGAGACAATTGTAGTGTTAAATCTAACATGATCAACACTTAAAGGAAAGTGACACCAACATGATTTACCACTTCTAGAAATAAGCTACTCCCATTGAGCAGGTTAAGAGGTTTGGGAACCAAGATTCAATTTTTATGGTTACAAGGCTATTGCATATTGGTACTTGAGTATATTAATACTAGCTCCAGAATCAGAAATCAAAAGTAATTTTTCAAATTATCTAGCTTACTTTGTCAGAGATGTATCTTTTATGTTCCCATTTCCCATAACAGGGGACCTAGGGAATAGGTCTGAGCTGAAATTAAATGCTCAATTTATATTCTGATTTTAAGGAATCAAATTAGTGAGGGAAATCAATAAATAATTTGCTATTTCCTTCCAGTCTTTGTGCTTACATCTCTGCATTATATCCAGTGTTTATGTATTATAAAATCATTACATATGATATTTTTAAAAAAACAGTCATATCAGATATATCACTTCCAATATAAAATTGGGTTCTCTTTATAGCTGTATCATCAGGTTGACAATTTAATGGCAAAATCTAAACTGGAGATAAGAAGTGCTCAGTCTTGAACTAACTTTCTAATGTCCTCAAGCACTTGTGCAATGTTTGATGGGCCTTTTTCTATATTTGGTAAAACTCAGATTTTAAAGAGCCATGTCCCACAACTCACCTCCACGTTTCTCAGTTCTTACTCCCATTTTTAAGTTGTTCAAACTCTCTCCCTTTAATGGTCATGAGGATACAAACATGGTAGAGTCACTCAGTCATCCTTTCTGACAATATTTCTCCCTTACAAGACATAAAATGGGGCATTCCATTAGTAGCTTTTATTTTTACCCTTAATTTAACCACCAATGATGGAAAACAATCACCTTATGCATTGTACTCTCGTTAGCATCTTCTTTTCTTCCTCTGTTCTCAAATATTAGCAGAGGTCAAATTTTCTTTAGCCTTCCCTGTCTATACAGAAAGATACCACGTCTAATTCTATTTATAGACGCCCTCCTATTTCCACTGCCAGTTTAGAAAATAAATGCTAAAACCTCACTTAAAGAGGGCAAAGACTATTGGGGTCAGCAAGGAGAGGATGGTTCTTCTACACACACACATATATTCTGGGTCCCACACATTGAAATCCAAGTGGAGCAAGTTTGTGGTCATGGAGCTTCTGAAAAAGTGTTCTGTGAAGGAAGGAAGTGAACCTTGGTGCCACATGTCTCCATGCCAGCTGCCTGCAGACTTGAACCACAGCACAGCTGCTTTCAGTTAAAAAAATAAAAAATATTGAAAAATTCCCAAGGTCTAATTCTATTCGCCCATGTATCTTTCATTTAACCTCCTAAAATCATGCTGCATATTTTATTCACATTATCAGGATTTTTTTTTAAGATTTTATTTATTTATTTGACAGACAGAAATCACAAGTAGGCAGAGAGGCAGGCAGAGAGAGGAGGGAGGCAGACTCCCTGCCGAGCAGAGAGCCCGATGTGGGGCTCAATCCCAGGACCCTGGGATCAGGACCTGAGCCGAAGGCAGAGGCTTTAACCCACTGAGCCACCCAGGTGCCCCACACATTATCAGGATTTTTGTAAGTATGTTTCTTTATAAAGAAAGTGCAAAGTCCAGATTTAAATAAGCCCTTTCCTGAATTACACGAAAATACAGGTAAATGCATTTACCTTAATTTGAATGCTGATAGCTGTCTTGATCCAAGAAGACTGAGGTGTTCTTTGGTATAAACTAAAAAAGACTAGCTGTTATAAATTGTTTGGTCCTAAAAATGCTTTCTAGACAAGAAATATAGCATGAAGGGACACCTGGGTGTCTCAGTCGCGTCTACCTTTGGCTCAGGTCATAATCCCAGGGTCCCTGGATTGAGGCCACATCCGACTGCCTGCTCAGCAGGGGAGTCTGCTGCTCCCTCTCCCTCTGCTGCTCCCCCTGTGTGCTCGCTCGCTCTCTCTCTCTGTCTCAAATAAATAAGTAAAAATTAAAAAAAAAGAAATATAACATGAAATTGAATGACAAAACTAAGATGAATAAGGTCTTAATTATTTTATTAAGTGGCCAGGAGGAGTGAGTCTGCACTACCTTGAAAATCAAAAGAATTGCAAAGCAAGTATTGTGAAGTAGGATGTTGAATTTATATTGCAAAAGTAGAGAGGACTAAGCCAGAATGACATTTCAGTGTGGTGATGTTTTCTCTCAGGAAATCATGATCTTCTCTCTCTCTTTTAGGAAATCTACTTTGCTGATCTCAGAAAATAAGTATCTCTGCACGTGTACATTTGTTTGATAGATTCCTTTAGAATCACAGTATCATTTAATGAACCAATTTTCTATTTTACTTACAGAATTTTCAGAATGCCTAGGGAAACAAAATATTTCAGAATTTTTAATACTTGAAAATGGATCAATATTTAACATTTTAGGCAAAGCTTGTAAAAAGTACAAATCTATGATAGTTTGCTTAATCTCTTAGAGTACATTGTTACTCTTCTTTGCTAGTACTACTACTGTCCTGTAACAGCTACTGAAAGGTTTTGTGATTTTGAAAAAACACCAATAACCAAAAAACATAAAATGCAGTCAAGAAATGGGCAGAAGACATGAACAGACATTTCTCTAAAGAAGATATATAAATGGCCAACAGACATGAAAAAATGCTCAACATAACTTGGCATCAGAGAAATACAAATCAAAACCGCAATGAGATAGCACCTCACAGCAGTAAAAATGGCTACAGGAAACAACAGATGCTGGCAAGGATGTGGATAAGGGGGGAACCCTCTTACACTGCTGGTGGGAATGCAAGCTGGTGTAGCCACCCTGGAAAACAGTGTGGAGGTTCCTCAAAAAGTTGAAAATAGAGCTACCCTATGACCCAGCAATTGCACTACTAGCTATTTACCTAAAGGATACAAATGTAGTGATCTGAAGGGGCACCTGCACCTCAATGTTTATAGCAGCAATGTCCACAATAGCCAAAATGTGGGAAAAGCCCAGATGTCTGCCCAGATGTCCACTGACAGATGAATGGCTAAAGGAGATCTTGTGTGTGTGTGTGTGTGTGTGTGTGTGTCTGCGCGCATGCTTGCGCATTTGTGTGTATGTGATGGAATATTACTCAGCCATCAAAAATAATGAAATCTTGACATTTGCAATGACATGGAGGGAACTAGAGGGTGTTACACTAAGTGAATTAAGTCAGAAAAAAACAAATATATTGTTTCACTTGTATGTGGAATTTAAAAAACAAAAACAAAACTGAAGAACATAGGGGAGGGGAAGGAAAAATAAAATAAGATGGACACTTATATGGAGACAAACCATAAGAGACTCTTGATCATTGGAAACTGAGGGTTGCTGGAGGAGAGGTGGGGGGTGGGGTAACTGGGTGATGGTCATTATGGGGGGCACTTGATGGAATGAGCAGTGGGTGTGCTATACAACTGATGAATCACTAAGTTCTACCTTTGAAACCAATATTACACTATACATTAATTAAATGGAATTTAAATACAATTTTATTTTAAAAATGAAAAAAAAAAACAATCTGTGAGATTTAAGAAAAAATGAAGTTTTTTAAAAAGAAAACCCTACCCTGTCTTTTCGCACTTTGGATACTCCATTTTGTGATGAGAAAGGTATATAAATTAAGCTCATCTTTAAGAAAACAACATTGTGGGCACCTGGGTGGCTCAGTTGGTGAAATGTCTGCCTTTGGCTCGGGTCATGATCCCAAAGTCCTGGGAGTCCTGCATCAGGCTCCCTGCTCTGTGGGAAGCCTGCTTCTCCCTCTGCCTCTGCCTCTCTCTTCTTTGTCTCTCATGAATAAATAAATAAAATCTTTAAAAAAAAAAGAAAGAAAACACCATTGAATTTCTTGAAGTGATAAAAATAGTGCAATTAGGGGCCCCTGGGTGTCTCAATGAGTTAAAGCCTTTGCCTTCGACTCAGGTCATGATCCCCGCGTCCTGGGATTGAGCCCCACATCAGGCTCTTTGCTCAGCAGGGAGATTGTTTCACTTCCTCTCTTTCTGCCTGCCTCTCTGCCTCCTTGTGATCTCTGTCTGTCAAATAAATAAATAAAATCTTAAAAAAATAGTGCAATTAAATAACAAATTTTTTATGTGTTCTAGACAGCCTTTTCTCTGACCCTTTTGTTATCCTATTTGCTTTACAAAGTTGTTAGTGGCATTTGATATATGTAGAGAATTTCTGTTGCTTTACCAAAAAATCTTATTGCTCCAAAGACCATTTTCTTTGTAATTTGTATTCATTTTATTTTAGAGATTTAACTAAGTTCTCATTTCTTTTCTAAAACACATTAATTTCACCTTCATGTCTAAGTAGAATTAGTAGAAATGGAATATTTGAGAAAGAACTTTGCTTTGATGTGAGATGAAAGGCAATGCATGATCTAAATAGTCCCAGCTTTTGTGCCTTTTCACAGAGGAGCTACACAAGGCAGAGTCTTCTACCTGCCAATCAGGCATAACCAGGCTTCTGCTCTCTCATGCCCTTCTTCTACAACCATGTGCTTCCTTTTCTTATGCATTCCTCATTGTTCCTTTCAATGGTGGTTGTCCTTAGATTCCTTTTATCTTCTTCTTCTAATATATTTTCTGCTTTGTAATCATAACTGCTATTAGGACTACAAGATCTCCACCAAATCCTCAGGTAAAGTAAATTCCCATGGCATACGGTCATCTGTTGTAACATATTACACAGTAGTTAATATGTTGTATATCACCCCTTGAAACAGGAATCTCATTCAAGACTAAGGATTGAGGCTAGTATCAAGGAAACATGAGATATTTACCTTATGACATTTAACAAACAGGTAATTCTTTATATCATGAAAGAATGTGCTCTTTATCATCTAGTATTATTAGCACTTCTAATTCATATAGAATTCTGATTTAACATATGCAGGGATTTTTATTATATGGAGCATAATACTCTTCATAAAAAATTTGAAAGTTTAATAGTGCATTAAGATAATTTTTTGTTTGTTTGATTTTCTTTTATTTTTTTCAGTGTTTCAAAATTCATTGTTTATGCACCACACCCAGTATTCCATGCAATATGTGTCCTCCTTAACACCCACCACCAGACTTATCCAACCCCTCACTGTCCCCCTCCAAAACCCTCAGTTTGTATCAAGGTAATTTAAAGCTAAAGCTCTAAAATTAAGACAAATTGGGGAAAAGCCAAAAAAATTTTGGATATTTGCATTTATCCATATGCAGTTCCACATTTTATTTAGAAGAAGATTGGCTCAATAAACACTATAACTTATACTCTTAAGTTACATATTTTACATAACATATATGGGCATCCCTCAGAGATATGGCAGGTTCCATTCCAGATTGCCACAATAAAGCAAATATTTTGATAAAGTGAGTTAAGTAAAATTTTCAGTTTGCCAGTGCATGTAAAAGTTATTTTATATTATACTGTAGTCTATTAATTGTGCATTAACATGTCTAACAGAATAATGTGCCTACCTTAATTAAAAGTACTATTGCTCTAATATGCTAAACATCATCTGAGCTTACCATGAAATGTAATCTTTTTGCTAGTGAAGGATCATGCCTCAAAGTTGATGGCTGCTGACTGGTCATGATGGTGGTTACTGAAGGCGGGGTTGACACTTTCTTAAAATAAGACAACAGAGAAGTTTTTTTCATCCATTGACTCTTCCTTTTACAAGTGATTTCTCTGTAGTGTGGAGGACTATTTTTTAGCATTTTACCCACAGTAAACTTCCTTCAAAATTGAAGTCAGTCCTCACAAAGCCTGCTGCTGCTTTATCAACTAAATTATATAATATTCTAAATCCTTTGTTGTCATTGCAACAATCTTCAGTCTCTTCACCAGGAACAGCTTTCATCTCAAGTAACCATTTTCTTTGTTCATCCATAAGAAACAACCCCTCATCCATTCATGTTTGATCATGAGATTGTAGCAATTCAGTCCCATCTTTAGGCTCCACTTCTCATTCTCGTTCCCTTACTATTTCCACAACTGCAGCTACTCCCTCCATTGAACTCATGAACCCCCCAAACACATGAGGGTTAAATCAGTTTCTTCTGGGACACCTGGGTGGCTCAGTTGGTTAAGTGGCTGCCTTCGGCTCAGGTCACGATCCCACCGTCCCGGGATCGAGTCCCACATCAGGCTCCTTGCTCGGCAGGGAGCCTGCTTCTCCTCTTCTACCTCTGCCTACCACTCTGTCTGCTAGTGCTCTCTCTCGCGCGCGCTCTCTCTCTCTCTCTTTCTCTCTCTCTAACAAATAAATAAATTAAAAAAAAATCAACTTCTTCCAAGCTCCTGTTCATATGGATACTGTGACTTCTTTCCGTGAATCATGAATGTTCTTAATGGCATTTAGAATGGTGAATCCTTTCTGGGTTTTCAATTTATTTTGCCCAGCTCCGTCAAGAGAATCACTGTCTATAACACCTAGCCTTATGAAATGTATTTCTTAAATAATATGACTTAGAAGTCAAATTACTCATTTATTCATGGGCTGAAGAATGGATGTTGTGTTAACAGGCATGAAAACAACTTTAATCTGGCTGTACATCATCAGAGCATTTGAATGACAAAGTGCATTGGCAATGAGCAGTAATATTTTGAAAATAATCTTTTTGTGAGCAGTGGATCTCAACAATGGACTTAAAATAGTCACTAAATCATGTTGTACATATATATGCCATCTCCAGGCTTTGTTGCTCCATTTACAGAGTATATGCAGAGTAGATTCAGCATAATTCTTTAGGGCTCTAGGATTTTTGGAATTGATAAATGAGCATTGGCTTCAACTTAAAGTCACCAGCTGCATTAGCCCCTAAAAAGAGAGTCAATCTCCCTTGAAGCTTTGAAGCCAGACTTTGACTTCCCTCTAGATTTGAAAATCCTAAGTAGTGTCTTTTTCCAACAGAAGGCTCTTTCATCTACATTGAAAATCTGTTGCTGAGTGTAGCCACCTTCATGAGTTACCATGGTTAGGTCTTCCAGATAACTTGCTACAGCTTCTACATAAGCACTTGCTGCTTTGCCTTGCACTTTTATGTTTTGGAAATGGCTTTTTATTTAAACCTCATGACCCACCCTTGCTAGCTTCCAGCTTTTTTTTTTTTAATATTATATAATATTTATTGAGCTCCTATCATATAGAAGATGTTAAACTGAGGACCTTACATAAGTAATCTAATTTAGCATTCACAAAATTAAATAATGCTATATCCTATAATCTCAGTATACAACTAAACAAAAGACTGGAAGATTGAAGAAATTATTTAACATACTTAAATGGTGAATAACAGTAGTGGGGCTGTTTTCACATCAGACTGTCTGACATTGTATTCTTTTTTTTAAGTAATTTTTAAAAAATTTTTATTTATTTTTTATTTTTTTATAAACATATAATGTATTTTTTAAATCTTACTATTTTTATTTCTTATTTTTTTATAAACATATAATGTATTTTTATCCCCAGGGGTACAAGTCTATGAATTGCCAGGTTTACACACTTCACAGCACTCACCATTGCACATACCCTCCCCAATGTCCGTAACCCCATTCCCCCTCTCCCAACCCCCTCTTCCCCCAGCAACCCTCAGTTTGTTTTGTGAGATTAAGAGTCACTTATGGTTTGTCTCCCTCCCAGTCCCATCTTGTTTCATTTATTCTTCTGCTTCAAGCTTTTCTTCTGCACTTCTACTCGCCTCCAGAGAATTAAAGAAAGTTAGGGCCTTCCTCTGGATTAGGCTTTGGCTTAAGGGGATGTTGTGGCTGCTCTGACTTTTTTATCCAGACCACTAAGACTTTCTCCATATCAACAATAAAGCTGTTTTGCTTTCTTAACCTTCGTCTGTTTACTGGAATAGCACTTTTAATTTTCTTCAAGAACTGTTTCTTTGCATTCACATCTTGGCTAACTGTTGGACCCAAGAAGATGGGCCTTCCTTACCAAGCTTAGTCATTTCTAGCTTTTGATTTAAAGTGAAATATGCACCTCTTCCTTTTATTTGAATATTTAGTGCCCATTTGTTGGTTAAGTTTTTTTATTTAAGTTCCTGTTAACATAGAGTGTAATACTAGTTTCAGGTGTACAATAAATATAGTAATTTAACAATTCCATGCAGTACCCGATGCTCATCCCTGCAAGTCACTGCAGGGTTTTTGATTGGCCTAATTTCAATATTGTTGTGTCTCAGGTAAAAGACAGGATGGAGGGCACCTGGGTGGCTCAGTGGGTTAAGCCGCTGCCTTCGGCTCAGGTCATGATCTCAGGGTCCTGGGATCGAGTCCCGCATCGGGCTCTCTGCTCAGCAGGGGGCCTGCTTCCCTCTCTCTCTCTCTGCCTGCCTCTCTGCCTACTTGTGATCTCTTTCTGTCAAGTAAATAAATAAAATCTTTAAAAAAAAAAAAGACAGGATGGAAAAGGAGAGAGAGGGAGAAGGGCCACGGTGTGGAACAGTCAAAACACACACAAATGTCAGTAAAGCCATCACCTTACATAATGTGGTTCATGGTGCCCCCCTCGCCAAAATTTTTTAGTAACATCAAAGATCACTGATCACAGATCACCATGAAAAATATAATGGAAAAATCTTGAAATGTTGTGAAAATTACTAAAATGTGACACAGAGATACAAAATGAACAAATGCCATTGGAAAAATGGCACTGATAGACTTGCTTGACTCAGGGTTGCCACAAATTTTCAATTTGTCAATAATGCAGTACCTGTAAAGCACAATACAATGAGATATGCCTGTATTTTATATTACTTGACAGATAATTTTTTTTTATTCTTTTCCATTTTATTTATTTTTTCAGCGTAACAGTATTCATTCTTTTTGCACAACACCCAGTGCTCCATGCAAAACGTGCCCTCCCCATTACCCACCACCTGTTCCCCCAACCTCCCACCCCTGACCCTTCAAAACCCTCAGGTTGTTTTTCAGAGTCCATAGTCTCTTATGGTTCGCCTCCCCTCCCCAATGTCCATAGCCCGCTCCCCCTCTCCCAATCCCACCTCCCCCCAGCAACCCCCAGTTTGTTTTGTGAGATTAAGAGTCATTTATGGTTTGTCTCCCTCCCAATCCCATCTTGTTTCATTTATTCTTCTCCTATCCCCCTACCCCCCCATGTTGCTTCTCCATGTCCTCATATCAGGGAGATCATATGATAGTTGTCTTTCTCCGATTGACTTATTTCACTAAGCATGATACGCTCTAGTTCCATCCACGTCGTCGCAAATGGCAAGATTTCATTTCTTTTGATGGCTGCATAGTATTCCATTGTGTATATATACCACATCTTCTTGATCCATTCATCTGTTGATGGACATCTAGGTTCTTTCCATAGTCTGGCTATTGTAGACATTGCTGCTATAAACATTCGGGTACACGTGCCCCTTCGGATCACTATGTTTGTATCTTTACGGTAAATACCCAGTAGTGCAATTGCTGGGTCATAGGGTAGTTCTATTTTCAACATTTTGAGGAACCTCCATGCTTTTTTCCAGAGTGGTTGCACCAGCTTGCATTCCCACCAACAGTGGAGGAGGGTTCCCCTTTCTCCACATCCTCTCCAGCATCTGTCATTTCCTGACTTGTTAATTTTAGCCATTCTGACTGGTGTGAGGTGATATCTCATTGTGGTTTTGATTTGTATTTCCCTGATGCCGAGTGACGTGGAGCACTTTTTCATGTGTCTGTTGGCCATCTGGATGTCTTCTTTGCAGAAATGTCTGTTCATGTCCTCTGCCCATTTCTTGATTGGATTGTTTGTTCTTTGGGTGTTGAGTTTGCTAAGTTCCTTATAGATTTTGGATACTAGCCCTTTATCTGATATGTCGTTTGCAAATACCTTCTCCCATTCTATCAGTTGTCTTTTGGTTTTTTTGACTGTTTCCTTTGCTGTGCAAAAGCTTTTGATCTTGATGAAATCCCAACAGTTCATTTTTGCCCTTGCTTCCCTTGCCTTTGCCGTTGTTCCTAGGAAGATGTTGCTACGGCTGAGGTCGAAGAGGTTGCTGCCTGCATTCTCCTCAAGGATTTTGATGGATTCCTTTCTCACATTGAGGTCCTTCATCCATTTGGAGTCTATTTTCGGGTGTGGTGTAAGGAAGTGGTCCAATTTCATTTTTCTGCATGTGGCTGTCCACTTTTCCCAGCACCATTTATTGAAGAGGCTGTCTTTTTTCCATTGGACATTCTTTCCTGCTTTGTCGAAGATTAGTTGACCATAGAGTTGAGGGTCTATTTCTGGGCTCTCTATTCTGTTCCACTGATCTATGTGTCTGTTTTTGTGCCAGTACCATGCTGTCTTGATGATGACAGCTTTGTAATAGAGCTTGAAGTCCGGAATTGTGATGCCACCAACTTTGGCTTTCTTTTTCAATATTCCTTTGGCTATTTGAGGTCTTTTCTGGTTCCATATAAATTTGAGGATTATTTGTTCCATTTCTTTGAAAAAAATGGATGGGATTTTGATAGGGATTGCATTAAATGTGTAGATTGCTTTAGGTAGCATAGACATTTTCACAATATTTATTCTTCCAATCCAGGAGCATGGAACATTTTTCCATTTTTTTGTGTCTTCCTCAATTTCTTTCATGAGTACTTTATAATTTTCTGTGTATAGATTCTTAGCCTCTTTGGTTAGGTTTATTCCTAGGTATCTTATAGTTTTGGGTGCAATTGTAAATGGGATTGACTCCTTAATTTCTCTTTCTTCAGTCTTATTGTTGGTGTACAGAAATGCAACTGATTTCTGTGCATTGATTTTATATCCTGACACTTTACTGAATTCCTGTACAAGTTCTAGCAGTTTTGGAGTGGAGTCTTTTGGGTTTTCCACATATAGTATCATATCATCTGCGAAGAGTGATAGTTTGACTTCTTCTTTACCAATTTGGATGCCTTTAATTTCTTTTTGTTGTCTGCTTGCGGAGGCTAGGACTTCTAGTACTATGTTAAATAGCAGTGGTGATAATGGACATCCCTGCCGTGTTCCTGACCTTAGCGGAAAAGCTTTCAGTTTTTCTCCATTGAGAATGATATTTGCGGTGGGTTTTTCATAGATGGCTTTGATAATATTGAGGTATGTGCCCTCTATCCCTACACTTTGAAGAGTTTTGATCAGGAAGGGATGCTGTACTTTGTCAAATGCTTTTTCAGCATCGATTGAGAGTATCACATGGTTCTTGTTCTTTCTTTTATTAATGTGTTCTATCACATTGATTGATTTGCGGATGTTGAACCAACCCTGCAGCCCTGGAATAAATCCCACTTGATCGTGGTGAATAATCCTTTTAATGTACTGTTGAATCCTATTGGCTAGTATTTTGGCGAGAATTTTTGCGTCTGTGTTCATCAAGGATATTGGTCTGTAGTTCTCTTTTTTGGTGGGATCCTTGTCTGGTTTTGGGATCAAGGTGATGCTGGCCTCATAAAATGAGTTTGGAAGTTTTCCTTCCATTTCTATTTTTTGGAACAGTTTCAGGAGAATAGGAATTAGTTCTTCTTTAAATGTTTGGTAGAATTCCCCTGGGAAGCCGCCTGGCCCTGGGCTTTTGTTTGTTTGGAGATTTTTGATGACTGTTTCAATCTCCTTACTGGTTATGGGCCTGTTCAGGTTTTCTATTTCTTCCTGGTTCAGTTGTGGTAGTTTATATGTCTCTAGGAATGCATCCATTTCTTCCAGATTGTCCAATTTGTTGGCGTAGAGTTGCTCGTAGTATGTTCTTATAATTGTCTGTATTTCTTTGGTGTTAGTTGTGATCTCTCCTCTTTCATTCATGATTTTATTGATTTGGGTCCTTTCTCTTTTCTTTTTGATGAGTCTGGCCAGGGGTTTATCAATCTTATTGATTCTTTCAAAGAACCAGCTCCTAGTTTCATTGATTTTTTCTATTGTTTTTTTGGTTTCTATTTCATTGATTTCTGCTCTGATCTTTATGATTTCTCTTCTCCTGCTGGGTTTAGGGTTTCTTTCTTGTTCTTTCTCCAGCTCCTTTATGCGTAGGGTTAGGTTGTGTACTTGAGACCTTTCTTGTTTCTTGAGAAAGGCTTGTACCGCTATATATTTTCCTCTCAGGACTGCCTTGGCTGTCCCACAGATTTTGAACTGTTGTGTTTTCATTATCATTTGTTTCCATGAATTTTTTCAATTCTTCTTTAATTTCCTGGTTGACCCATTCATTCTTTAGAAGGATGCTGTTTAGTCTCCATGTATTTGGGTTCTTTCCAGCTTTCCTCTTGTGATTGAGTTCTAGCTTCAGAGCATTGTGGTCTGAATATCTGCAAAGAATTATCCCAATCTTTTAATTCCGGTTGAGACCTGATTTGTGACCCAGGATGTGATCTATTCTGGAGAAGGTTCCATGTGCACTAGAGAAGAATGTGTATTCTGTTGCTTTGGGATGAAATGTTCTGAATATATCTGTGATGTCCATCTGGTCCAGTGTGTCATTTAAGGCCTTTATTTCCTTGTTGATCTTTTGCTTGGATGATCTGTCCATTTCAGTGAGGGGAGTGTTAAAGTCCCCTACTATTATTGTATTATTATTGATGTGTTTCTTTGATTTTGTTATTAATTGGTTGATATAGTTGGCTGCTCCCACGTTAGGGGCATAGATATTTAAAATTGTTAGATCTTCTTGTTGGACAGACCCTTTGAGTAGGATATAGTGTCCTTCCTCATCTCTTATTATAGTCTTTGGCTTAAAATCTAATTGATCTGATATAAGGATTGCCACCCCAGCTTTCTTCTGATGCCCATTAGCATGGTAAATTGTTTTCCACCCCCTCACTTTCAATCTGGAGGTGTCTTCGCGTCTAAAATGAGTTTCTTGTAGGCAACATACTGATGGGTTTTGTTTTTTTATCCATTCTGATACCCTGTGTCTTTTGATTGGGGCATTTAGCCCATTAACATTCAGGGTAACTATTGAGAGATATGAATTTAGTGCCATTATTAGCCTGTAAGGTGACTGTTACTATATATTGTCTCTGTACCTTTCTGATCTACTACTTTTAGGCTCTCTCTTTGCTTAGAGGACCCCTTTCAATATTTCCTGTAGAGCTGGTTTGGTGTTTGCAAATTCTTTCAGTTTTTGTTTGTCCTGGAAGCTTTTTGTCTCTCCTTCTATTTTCAATGATAGCCTAGCTGGATAGAGTATTCTTGGCTGCATGTTTTTCTCGTTTAGTGCTCTGAATATATCATGCCAGCTCTTTCTGGCCTGCTAGGTCTCTGTGGATAAGTCTGCCGCCAATCTAATATTTTTACCATTGTATGTTACAGACTTCTTTTCTCGGGCTGCTTTCAGGATTTTCTCTTTGTCACTAAGACTTGTCAATTTTACTATTAGGTGACGGGGTGTGGACCTATTCTTGTTGACTTTGAGGGGGGTTCTCTGCATCTCCTGGATTTTAATGCTTGTTCCCTTTGCCATATTAGGGAAATTCTCTCCAATGATTCTCTCCAATAGACCTTCTGCTCCGCTCTCTGTTTCTTCTTCTTCTGGAATCCCAATTATTCTAATGTTGTTTCGTCTTATGGTGTCACTTATCTCTCGAATTCTCCCCTCATGGTCCAGTAGCTGTTTGTCCCTCTTTTGCTCGGCTTCCTTATTCTCTGTCATTTGGTCTTCTATATCACTAATTCTTTCTTCTGCCTCATTTATCCTAGCAGTGAGAGCCTCCATTTTTTATTGCACCTCATTAATAGCTTTTTTGATTTCAACTTGGTTAGATTTTAGTTCTTTAATTTCTCTAGAAAGGGCTTTAATATCTCCAGAGAGGGTTTCTCTAATATGTTCCATGCCTTTTTCGAGCCCGGCTAGAATGTTCAGAATCGTCATTCTGAACTCTTGATCTGACATATTACCAATGTCTGTGTTGATTAGGTCCCTAGCCTTTGGTACTGTCTCTTGTTCTTTTGTTTGTGGTGATTTTTTCCGCCTTGTCATTTTGTCCAGATAAGAGGATATGAAGGAGCAAATAAACTACTAAAAGGGTGGCAAAGACCCCAGAAAAATGCGCTGTAACCAAATCAGAAGAGACCCAAAATTGTGGGGGTGAGAAAGAGGATAAAAACAGGTTCTGAAAAAAAAAAGAAAAAAAAAAAAGAAAAAGAAAAAAATTTAAAAAATAAAACAGGGGCGCCTGGGTGGCTCAGTGGGTTGGGCCGCTGCCTTCGGCTCAGGTCATGATCTCGGGGTCCTGGGATCGAGTCCCACATCGGGCTCTCTGCTCAGCAGGGAGCCTGCTTCCCTCTCTCTCTCTCTCTGCCTGCCTCTCTATCTACTTGTGATCTCTCTCTGTCAAATAAATAAAAAATAAAATCTTTAAAAAAAAATAAGATAAAATAAAACAAATAAAAAAATATAAAAAAGAAAAAATATATATATTTAGATGAACTAGTCAAAAAGCGTTAAAAAAGAAAAGGGTAAAAGTTTTAAAAAATTTAGCAGAAGAAGAAAAAAGAAAAAAGAAAAAAAATTGAAAAAAGAAAAAAAAATTGAAAAAAGAAAAAAAAATTGACGTAGCCGCAAGACTAAAGAATCATGGGGAGAAAGCCATGAGTTCCGTGCTTTGCTTTCTCCTCCTCTGGAATTGCTCTGCTGTCTTAGGAATTGAACCTGCTTTCTCCTTGATAGATGAACTTCGTCCTGGCTGGATATTTTGTTGATCTTCTGGGGGAGGGGCCTGTTGTAGTGACTCTCAAGTGTCTTTGCCCGAGGAGGGATTGCACCGCCCTTACCGGCGGCCAGACTAAGTAATCTGCTTGGGTTCGCTTTTGGGAGCTTCTGTTCCCTGAACGCTTTCCGTAGAGTTCCGGAGGACGAGAATGAAAAAGGTGGCCTCCCAGTCTCCAGCCCAGAGGAGCCGAGAGCCTGGGGCCCCACTCCTCAGTGCGCCCCCAGAGAACAGCACCCAATCACTCCCGTATCCCCAGCCTCTAGCCGCGCTCCGAGCTCACCCAGCCCGCGACCAGTTCAAGGTAACCCCGAGCTGAGAGTTCAGTCCTCGGCTCTGTCTCTGCAGCCGGCTTCTCCGTTCTAATACCTGCGAGCTCTCGGACACTCTGACACCCCCGATCCTTCTGTGACCCTGCGGGGCCTGCGGCCACGCTGACCCCGCGTGGGCTTCACCCTGGTTTAGCCTCTGGAGCAATGTCCCTCAGTGGAACAGACTTTTAAAAGTCCTGATTTTGTGCTCCGTTCCTCTGCCGCTTGCCGGGAGCCGGCCTTTCCCCCCACGGTCTATCTTCCCGTCGTTTTAGATTCACTTCTCCGCCAGTCCTACCTTTCAGAAAGTGGTTGATTTTCTGTTTCTAGAGTTGCTGTTCTTCTTCTCTTCGCTCTCCCGTTGGATTTGTAGGTGTTTGCAATGTTTAGATAAGCTATCGAGCTGATCTCCTGCTACCTGATGTAGTCTCAGGCTGCTACTTCTCCGCCATCTTGACTCCTCTCCTTGACAGATAATTTTTAATTCTTCATGATGTTGCTATTATTTTGGTGTACTTATTCAGCATGGTTTCTGTTCTTGTATTGTTTAATTGACATGAACAATAAAAGAAATCTGATGAAATCTACAGAGAAAAAACTAAACTAAAAAAACTTATTGCCTTGTAGAAAATTATATTTTATAAAAATTAAAGTTTTTATTCTTCAGATAATAAATAAGTTACTCTAAAAAATTGAGTGCCTAGTACATATATCCTTTACTTTTCTTAACTGTACTTCTTGGTAGAATCTAGCAGAAAATAATGTATTTGCTTTTTGAAAGAATTAACTTAAAAACTAAATTTATATATTACCAAGGAATACCACCACCTCTTTACCAAAGCTATGTATATCAATATGTTATATAATATTATATAACAAAATAGTACAGTATAGTGTCTTTTTTTAAAAATCAAATTTATTTTGAGAACACATTGAAATACAACTAAAATAAATAACCAGCAAAGTTCTAAGTAAAAATATTAATTAAATAGCTATATCTATATAATTCTCACTAAAAGTATATTTTCTTCCCATAGGTTCTTTCAAATGCATTTACAATTTATTAAAACATATACCCTGAGCACTGATATCCTATATCTTTAGATAAAAGTACAGAAATGTCTTGTGATACATTTTGTCTCTGTCTACCCTAAAGAACAGGTGACATCTAGTCCAAGAGTAGCTGGGATGTGCATAGAATTTTAAGTCATAGATACCTGGGAGTAGAGATGAGTGTCTTCAGAGTCTCCTTGAAAAAAAAACAAAACAAAACAAAACAAAACAGAAAAAAAAAACTACTGTTAGAATTGGGTAAATGTTACTGAAAATAACATCTATCTTAGAAATATCAGAGTTAAACAGCACTAAAAAACAGCACTGATAATGTTATGTGAGGGGCTTTGTAAGATTTTAATCAAGTCTAATGTAATTTTAATTACATAGCAATAATTCTTTGAACACTCACTACCCATTATTAATAAATGTGTTGTATCTTTTGATTTTAAAAAATCATTGGTTTTAGTTTTGAATGCTTCTCTTCTTTCTTTTCTTTCTTTCTTTCTTTCTTTTTTTTTTCCAGATGACACGAGAACAATATATACTAGCAACACAGCAGAACAACCTGCCAAGGGCTGAGAATGCACAACTTTACCCAGTGGGGATTTATGGATGGCGAAAGAGGTGCTTATACTTCTTTGTCCTTCTGCTGTTGGTTACCATGATAGTTAACTTAGCCATGACAATATGGATATTGAAAGTGATGAATTTCACTGTGGTAAGTACCACCATGTGACTTCATATATCTACTGCTTTTGGTTCAAAGATGATACAGCGCTGTTATTTTTATTTTTTAATTGAAAGTTACTTAAGCTTTACAAGGATGTGTCTTGAAATTCCAAAGAATGTCATATATTATTTTAAGACTGTATTCAGTATGTGTTCATGACACACATATGATATTACTACCTGTCCTTTAGGTGTGGGAAATTGAGATCATGAGATAGTACAGGATACTGATTCATTAGCAAGTTAGACGACTTTTAACCTATAAGTATAAACTGTTGCTTGCTAAGCCTGGTAATCTAGAAAATGAGTCTATATTTTTAGAGATGATATTTTATGTTAAAATTAATATCAGATATCACAAGTACCTTTAAAATACTTTACATAGAGTATTTACTTCTCTCTATATACTTTCTATGTAACATACTGCATGATCAAATCTAAACCCTGGAATTTTTCATGGGCCACGTGGACCAATGTCTATAATTGTCACCAGATGGTGATTTCATTTTTTTGGAGCAGACGTGGTAAATACACCAGAAAATAAATCACTCTTTCATGAAAAGAAATAATTAATAACAAAATAATTATATATAGCTCATTGATGAATACTGCTTTAATTTATTGAATGTGTACAATAAACCTATGAGTCTGACTTATCTGGGAAACATTAGCTGCTTCAGCAAAGTTTAGTTTAGCTTACTTTGTATTTTTTGGCTAAATTCTTAAATTTCTCTCCTCCACCTTTAAAGCTTTCTGCCTTTGCTTAAATGCCTCAGATATCTTTACGTTCAAGCAGGTGTCTTACACTTGCTGACCAGACTGCTGTTATTCTTTAGAATTCTGCATCCTTAGGAGCAAGTGTAAAGCTGGCTGTTTAACTTCACTGATCTTTGTATATCGGGCTTCTTTTTTTTTTTTTTTTTTTAAACTCTGCTGTGTATTGATTTAGCAAGGGTAGTTTCTTCTGAGTTCACTAACATGTAATTCTAACTTGAAACATAATCTCAGAAAGGAAAATGAGCCCAGCATCTGTCCATTGTGTAGGGCACTGTGGTTGTGCAGAAGGACCCTGGGAGAGCAGGTGGCTTAACCTTCCTGAGAGGAAAAACTGTAACTGTGCAAATCATGATAGAAGAGCATATGCTCATGGAGAAAAATGAGCTGAGCAGGGGCTCCATTTCTCTGATACAGTGCAAATTTTGAAGGGTATTCATCAAAAAAGAAATGAAAGGCAAAGAAAAGTTGAGCAAAACTCAGTATGTTTCAGGATTAGAGAAAATAGCTGCATCCTAGTGGTGGATATGTGTTCAGGGTCAGTGATCAAGGTCTGTGAGCCTGTGTGGGGGTGGCTGGAAGTGGAGTTGGGTGCTACTAGGCAAATTATGGCTTTAAGCCATGCTCTGGTAATGCATCTGAACCATTCTTTATCCTGAGTTGGCTCAGTGCTTCCCCCGTACCCAAGACTACTTTGACACAGATGACACTAATTCTACTCCTAGTCTTTTAGTTCTAAGCTCTGCTTCTACCTTCTCTTACTGATGTCTGGGCTTCATTAATGATTCATTTACCATATATTAGGGGCTGAAGATTCTTTTATATGGTTTTGGCTATCAGCCATATTAGCAGTTGCTGATAGCAACTTTTTCAGCCTCATTTTTCTTAACAAAACAAACAAAAATCACTCCAAATCTCCAAGATTTGAAATTTCAAGCATTTGATTACCCGTAACAAAGAGCTTCTTTCTAAAGCTCATGGAAGTTGTGATCAACTGTCTCACTTCAGGAGCCTTGATTCTATCCAGTGAGTAGGCCATGGAAATGTTCAGATTCAAGTCCTGTAAGTTTCTCAAGCATATTTAAATTAATTAAGAAGATAAACTTAAATGCATAATTACATGGCTGCATGCATCAGGCTCCCAGTACCTTGCTTCATGCTGAGGTCAAGGCTGGATAAGCCATTCAAGGGAAATAATTGAAACAATCACCTTTGTCCTCAGGATCCATGCAGGCCTCAGGGTTTCTGTCACCTATGGAGCTATCTAATTTGAACCTCAGCTGGCCAAAATGTAAATGTCAACATATTCCTGGGGATAATGAAAAGGAGTTTATTTCCATGGGAGTTTTTGGTGTTTATTTATTTCTTTAATTTTGAACATACCTTTCTTTCTGTAAATCACATTGTTACTTTTTAATAATCAAAAAATAGAAGTTTATTCTTTAGTCATGTAAGCTATTTGTATGTAAGTGAAATAAATGGAAAGAGAAAGTAATTATTGTGTCAGGATTATCTTTGAAACGTCATGAACTCTCTGTTTCAATGCACTAATTCATAATTATTCAGAGAAATTCTGAATTGCTTAAATAGTTACTGAGTTTAGCAGCTATGAATACTACACACCAGATTAAGTTGTATGAATTTGGAAAGAGTAAAATAATTTGTAATCCTCTTACATGAGAGCAGTAGGAAAATCAATTTTATGTTTTCACTGGTGCATTATGATTGCATCTATCTCTGGAGCGAATACGAGAAAGCATTCGCCATACTATCATAAGAAGTAGTAAATGATGTATAAATTGTTTGGGGAGCATTACTGATTTACACAAAATGTATTTCTCTTTCATTATAATGGTTTCCCTCCAGTCCTTGGAAATATGTGACTGTTAACATCTTTTATTTCAGCAAACTGGCAACGTTATTGTTATCAAACTATTGTGCTTTTTAGCACAGCAAGGGTAACTGCCACCCTGTTTTATGATGCTTCTTGAAGTCCATCATTATGACTAGTATTATACATGATCTGTGTGGTTGATATGACCTTATTCTGCTTTTTATTTTGTGAAAATAAAAATCACACAGCTATTGAGATGCCCAGGTGCAGAGAATCAAGAAAAAGGAAATTAGTTTATACTACAGGGTGAAAGGTTTAGAACAGATATACACCACAATTTCCTGTTTATGAGAGCTGGAATGAGCTGAAGAAAGAGATTGTGAAACTTCATTCTCTTAGGATCAGTATAACCCAGTTACGTGTTTGTGTTGGTGGTGGTGATGGTTGTTGGTTGGCATAATAGCTGTGTGGTTCAATATAAATGGCTAAGTCGAGCAGATCTGTCGAATCTAGGCATTCTGCTATGGTGATATTTCTTTCTTGGGTCAAGTGCTCATCCTAAGTAAGTTAGTTCTATATTTGAAAGTTGAAAATTACTATAATAATAAAGTATTCATTTTAATCACAAGAGTACCAAGTAAATGTTGGTAGCATCAACTGCAAGTTCATTTGATTAGCTATGTTAACTAGCCAGCAAAAGAATGATGAAAAATAAACGCCATTTATTAAGCAAAGAGCAAGAGCAAAGTCATGAATGTTGAGACTGAGAAGTCATAAATATCCAGATATGGGTATTAATTGAAACAATCAATCAATTGAACAAATTGGAAAACAAAATTCTTAGAGATGTGTATGATGATGAGATGAATGTTGGCTGAAAGGAAATCTCACAGGAAGTGGATCATGATAGTGTTTTAGGAATAAAAAGAAAATGGGAAATTTTTTGTTTAGCCATCCACATAGTATTAGAAGTCACTCTATGACATTCTCTCCATTTGGTCACTTAGCATTTGCTGAAATCCTCCTTTACATAAGCAAACCATCCCACTAAGTCAATTGTATTTCTCTTTAACATCTTGCTATATTGTTGCAGTCTCTCTGTATATAACCCCAATCATGGGATGCATTCTTTGAAACTGACATGAATTTATTATTTTATCAAGACTGCAGTTGTTCTAATATACACATACACATATATATAAACATACATACACAAATATACATGTGCATATATACATATACAAATATGCATATTATGTATACATACATACACTTACACACATTTTCACATCAAATAAATATATTCTATGTAGATAAGTAGTCTATATCTCCATTACTCTTATGTAGCCACTTTGCTTCTTTAGCTGCCATTTGCCTTTCTTCGTTTCAGATACTATCTATATTACATTGTTATCATTATATGTTTACAAGACTATCAACCTTTTTAAAATATCTTTCTATTTATTACTGTTGGCCAGAGAGCCATTGATATCTTTTATCATATTTTCTTTTATTTTAGTGTACCTTTCTAAAGCTAAGAGAGAGTACATGTATCACAGTGTTCAGTTTTCTGTTTTCTAATGTTTTTAATGCTACAAATTTTAAAAGATAATTTTGGGGGAATATAAAATAACATACAATTGCTAAGTCTTCAGTCTTGTGCTCTAATACCTTGGTAAATGAAGTATCACATATTCCCATCTCACTCGTGTGATTATTATTTTTTCTTTATCTTCATCATTAACTCAGTGGTATATATTCCATAGCCATTATCAGTTTACCTAAGATGGCTAAAGTGCATTTGCAGTATGCTGTTACTTGTCAGTGTGCCCATCACCAAACTTGTTACTCCAGTTTTCTTCATTTCACTCTTTAATGGGACCATTAGGTCAGAATAAACTTTTCCATGTCTATATATTTAGCCAGTTCTTATATTTATCAAAGTTGTGTTCCCATACCGAATGCATTATATTTGTTTTTCAAATCTATGGACATATAGAGGATATATGGGAAGCTTAAATATGAGATAACTGTGTTTTATTGATTACTCACTACTTTTTTCTTCTCAGCATGTTCATCACAGATTGTTTCTCTTTATATGATATTGTTTATTGTTTGGTTTTCTTCCCCACAGATAGAATATAAACTCTACAGGGCTCAGAGCTTTTGACTCTTTTCCATTGCTGTATCCCCAAGGCAGAGGACAGTTCCTGACAGATAATTAGCTCTTAATGTGTATTTTTGAAATAAATATCCATCTTTAATATATCTGCATTGAAATCTAGTTAAACTCTTCATTTCATTAGGATTTGTGGCTTTCCAAAGGCTGGCCTTGAGCTGGGAAGAATTGATAAAAAGAGTACCTATTATCCTGTCTATTTAAGGTCTCATAAGCACATGATAGGTTTCCATAAACTCTGCAGTTTATGTACCTTTTCTACATTGAAAAAGTAGTTTTGTGTTCTGCATACCAAGTTTAATAATTCCCAGCAGCCCCTGTATTTAAGCCCTAACACATTTTAGGGAGGAATGAATGCCCAGTCTTGATTACCCATATCAGTAAGTAAAGACAATGGCCATTATTAACACTTTAGTTTATTATGAAATATTTTATCCTACAAAAGGATATGCCTAAATATACATTTGAATCAGTAATAAGAATAACAGTAATCCATAAAATGAGCACCCGTTTCACCATCACCCAGCTGGAAAAATAAATTCCTAACTCTATCTAGAAAGAGTTATAATCCTAAATATTTTTCTTGCTTTTATTTAGTGTCATGTGTATATATGTGTGTATAAACCTCAAACAGTAGAGTGTTTTAGCTCAACAATATGTTTGTGAGATTTATCTCTGTTAATGTAACTGCAGTGTATTTACTGCTGTAAATTTCATTGAATGAATATACCTTATTTATTTAATTTGTAAATCCTCCTTTTGAGTTTTCAATGTGTTGGGTTATTGTTTAATTTGCTCTCACAAACAACAATCCTATGAATATTCTCGTATAATGATAATTACAGTTGCTCTTATACAAGAGTTTCTTTAGGTTCTAGAATCCAGAGTGTATGACTGTGAATATTGACTTTTAATATAATTTTTCCCCAAAGTGATTGGCTCAATGTATATTATCTCCAGCAACTTGTAAAGATTTCTTATGTTCACCTTACCTCTTAACAGAGAATTTCCAACTAAACTAAATTGCTACTTCATAAGCCACAAATCTGACACCCAGCTATCTAATGAAGATCCTTCTTACTTATCGGTTTATTTAAGTGTCCCTTTCTGACAGATTTATTCCTGTATCTATTTTTATTCATATATCTTATCTCTGCAATTGTACTTACTATGTTGGATTATAATTATGGTTCATCTAGACGTAGATTCTTCTCTTCCACCAATTTTCCCCCAGTCCTGGTACAGACAGGCTGGATCCAAGAACCCAGGGGAGGGTCCCACAGGCCCAGCCAAGAGGGTCCTCGGCTTCATGCAGAATAGAAGTTAAATGTGAGCTGGAGAATGTGAAAACAGTTTATTAAATAGCATGAGTGACAGGTAGAGAAAAGCATATGGAGCGTCTGGGAGACTGGAAGGAGAGAAGAGCAAGTTTCGCTACTGCTTGGGTTTGGGGATTTATATTAGGAAAGGGTCTAGGGTACTGGTTCCTCTACAGATGCACAATAGGTTCCAATAAAACACAAGTGTCAGGGGGCACCTGGGTGGCTCAGTGGATTAAGCCACTGCCTTCGGCTCAGGTCATGATCTCAGGGTCCTGGGATCGAGCCCCACGTCAGGCTCTCTGCTCCGCAGGGAGCCTGCTTCCTCCTCTCTCTCTGCCTGCCTCTCTGCCTAGTTGTGATTTCTCTCTGTTAAATAAATAAAATATTAAAAAAAAACAAAACAAAAACAAAACAAAAAAAAAACACAAGTGCCAAGTGAATAGGTGTTATTCCATGAATTACCAAAGGTAAAGGTATTGATGCCAGCATCAGCCAAGGTTTGTTTGAAGCTAAGGTCCTGGAACAGGTTTGGGATCTGGCTCTTAGATGTTATGAGGTGTTTGGGGCCTACAACAAAACTCAGAATGATAAAATTTTTTGCTTCCCCCTTCATGAATAAACACATGTTTATTCAAAGGTAAAATACGGAACATGAGTAAATGGGACTTAGCAAAGAAGAACAGCAGAGATGGAACCGTTCCAAAATGGAGTCTCTACAGCTTCCCTACTTCAGTCCATTAATGTGGGAATTCCTCAAGCAGCAGAGCTGGTTTTATTGTCTTATTTATCTTGGTGACATGGCCAGGAACATAATAGATGGTGACACATTATTTTTGGTTGACTTTTTGTAATTTTAAAAAGTCTAGATTCAGTTTGAGTAGAAGAAGCCTCACATTTAATGTCTTAATATTTCCACTTGTTCTCTCTGTAAAACTGCTTCAGATTCCAGTTGGTTTCTGTTTTTATGTTGCAGGCTTTAGTTTTTAGCTGACATTTTGTCCTCCCCCATTAAGAGAATGCCATTCCTCAAGTCCTTTCATATCAAGTCCTTTGGTGACTAGCTTCCCCTGACAGGAAGACAAGCAGAGCACACTTTCTTCCAGAATCCCAAAGCTCTTAAGTAAGACAGTTTTTCAGTGAAAGTAGAGTCCTTTGAAGCTCCAATTACTAGGTCTGACTGACTCCCTCATTAATGACTAGTGTAAAAATCCCGGTTTTGTCTTTTCCATGGGGGAAAAACAAAAAACCCACTTAGATTTTATGTAAAAATACTCTTTTTTCTGTACTATCCTCCTTCACCTTTTGAGACAAGATCTGTTGGTAATTAAGCGGTACCATAGCTGGCACTAAATGACGACCAAATCCCAAAACTTTTGTGCCATCACTTGTTTACAATCCCTCTAGAAAAAATACTCAGACCTTCAGGCATAAGACATAAACATCATTCTGTGTTTCCTGACTTCGAGCCTCTTTTGGGAGGGCACCTGCTGCTGAGAAGCCTTGGCCTGCTCACCATAGTCACACAAAACTTCCCCAAATGCCTCTTCATTTAACAGTTGAAGTCAGTGGAATGTCAAGATTTTCTAGGGACATCTGTTGATTCAATTTCATGTCATGTCTAGGGAGTATTTGAGATTTTCTGAATTGGCTTTGATTAAAAAGAAGGTCATAAGCCCAACAAACAAAATAAATGTCCACTAATTTAAATCTAAACCCCAGTTACTAAAAGGAAAAAGGAAAGGAATCAGTAACAGCAGAAAGTAGAAAAAGGGGATACTTTTTGCCTACAAGAGCAAAAGTAGCGTTGTGAGTTTTGTCATTTGCATTTCTCACAGAATTGTTACAAAACATGAGTTCAAAATCAGATGTTTAAAAAGTTAATTTAAAAATTTAAACCTTATGCTCCTTCTAGTAAACATTCTTTCTCAAATCCCACATACAATTTTGTATATACAACAATGTAAGACCATAAAATGAATTTTTATTTATAAATGGTATATTACTAGGGAAAAAAACCAACTTGAGTCTCTACTTTCTGCTAGTAAGGTATTTTCACATAAAAAATTGGTTTCAGTAGCAAGATCTCCTTAGACTGCTAGTACTGCTAAGACAGCTCTCATCATCCATCAAGCAGTGGTTAAAAGAATGAACTTGGGTCCAGATCTGGCTTTTGGCACTTATTAGCTATGTCACCTTTGGCAAGTTATTTGAACTATGCCTTCATTTCTTACTCTGTCAAATGGATAAAACATTATTTTTTTCCGATTATATTTTTTAAAAATTCCAATTATTTTTTTCCAATTACATTATTGTAGACATCAAAACAATTAAAATAATGACCGTTCTTCAGAAATGACTGGCATATCCTAACAGCTCTCCCAGAGTTTGCTATCATTACCCTTCCTCACTTTCTGTGGCTCCAACTTCACAGTTATTCCACCCATCATGAGAATTAACTTGATTTTATTAGAGTCTAAAACTGTCAGGGTCACCTGGGTGGCTCAGTCAGTTAAGGGTCCGCCTCTTGACTTCGGCTCAGTTGGTGATCCCAGGGTCATGAGAGGAGCCCCACGTCACGCTCTGCACTTAGCACTAAGTCTACTTGTCCCTGTTGCTTTCCTTCCCTCACTCCTGGTCATACTCTCTCTCTTAAATAAATAAATAAATGAACTCTGGAAAACAACCTGAGGGTTTTGAAGGGTCAGGGGTGGGAGGTTGGGGGAACAGGTGGTGGGTAATGGGGAGGGCACGTTTTGCATGGAGCACTGGGTGTTGTGCAAAAACAATGAATACTGTTACACTGAAAAAATAAATAAAATGGGGAAAAAAAACAAAAAAAAAAAACCCACAACTTTTTTTTAGAAAATTAAAAATTTAAACTGTCCTAGAAAGATAGAAGGATCTCGAATCCATGTGTATTAATAAATAGTAAAAAAAAAATGATGGTAGTTATAATCTTACTCAAGCTAATGATATGCAAAAAGGCTAAGAGCATGAGCTTTTGAGCCACACTAGTTCACATTCTGGCTCCATCACTGCCGCTGAGCAAGATGACCTTGTGCAAGTTCCTTAGGCTTCTTTTTTTTTTTTTTTTAAGATTTTATTTATTTATTTGACACAGAGAGAGAGATCACAAGTAGGCAGAGAGGCAGGCAAAGAGAGAGAGGGAAGCAGGCTCCCCGCTGAGCAGAGAGCCCCATGTGGGGCTCAATCCCAGGACCCTGAGATCATGACCTGAGCTGAAGGCAAAGGCTTAACCCACGGAGCCACCCAGGTGCCCCGAGGCTTCTAACTCCAGTATTTCCATCTGTAAAATGGTCAGTGGTGTTGACCCATGGAGATGTTAGGAGTATTAAGTGAGTGGACTCTTACAAAAGGAGTTAAAATATAAGCACTCAAGTGGTGTCAGCTGTATAATGACAAACATTATTTCCCTGCATTATTAGATGTGAATAATTAAAGTTGTTTTACTTGATACATTTTATCAGAGAAAAATGTCTCTTTCCTTAGGATGATCAAAGGATAATAAAAATTTCTTTTGGAATTATAATTTAATGCTGAGATATAGAAAACTATTTTAAAACTTCTAAGAGGAACCATGCAGCTGTCAAACAGCATAATTATTTTGATGACCTTAAACTGTTCTTTTCTTTTTCTTTAACCTGCATTACCTGAAAGTGACCCTACTATGCTGTCCAAAAGAGAGAGCTCATTTACCAGAGTGAACTGATCTCCTTTTTGAACAATTTGGAAAAATTATAATTAACATTACTGGATGATAGAGAGAGATGTCTGTTCTTAATCCTAAATGTCCTGAGATTCTTTAATGTTCAGTTTTAAATTATTATCTGATTAATATATTGTATTCTGAATTATTTTTATAACATCCCGAATTATAATCTTAGGGTAAAATCTTTACATATGAGAGTGAAGTTTAAGATGCCAGAGAGCCTGTATTTATTTAATATGCAGTTTGTATTCAACAAGATTATGTGCTATATAGACCAGTTTTTAATGAATTTCACAACACTGGAAAGTAAATATTATCCCCTTTGTCAGTGAAAGACAGAGAGGCTTAGGGAAATTAAATAAACTTCCCAAGGTCACATTGCTGAACAAGTTTAGAAGCATGTGCTATACAATTTTAAAGTCCACGTTCTTTTCACTACCTTTCATTGCATTACTGTTATCAAAATTAAATTAAAGTAGTTCAATATTCTTCATTAAATGATTTACTTCCCTGTCTATCTCAGTGCATTCATACAACACTATTAAATATATAACTATGACATCACTGATTTTAATTACATTTTGAATTTGTTGGATAAAAGATTCCTCAATTCTTTCAACTATTATTATTTTAATGGGGAAACATACCTAATCTCTCATAGTCAGTAATTAGAACAGTGAAAACTCCTCTGTAAGTTCTGAACGTGACCGTACTTTTGATTTTGGCCAAGTGAGCATTAGGTTTAATTTCTGGGTACAGTAATGGTGCTTACTAATGGTATCATTTAAAAAGAGACAGTGGTTTTCATAAAGGCAGTTTTATGCCTGTGTTCTAGTTTTTGCTATGGTTAAACCATATTTTACTGAGGAGTTAAATAATTGGTCATGAAGAGACCACCATGAAGGTGATTTAGGATCACAGCTTTTGTCCACCTTTCTGGGCTGCCATTGCCATTTTCCCATTTAATTCCTCTGTGCAAGAATTATGGTGCCCACCCCAGGCCAAGATGAGGCTCTATCTTCTGTGGCACCATGATCACTCTGAGGGGGAATGCCAGCAGCGAGAGCCTACTTGCTAGAGAACCATCCAGCCTACACCGCCCCTCAGTGTGGTGTGTGGATTTATTATAGAATTGATGAGAGTGAATGATATAGTTAATGTTGCAAGACTGTTTCCATTATTACCCTCTGTTTGCACCTCCTCATAATTTTCTGACAAATTGTCCCTCTCAGATGGAATCTTTCATGCTTAGTCTTAGCCCAGCAGTACATTTTCTTTCCCTGACTTTATAAAGAAAAAATTCAGTCATTTTTATCCAAGTTCAAACAAGTACCAAGTAATAGTTCTTTTTACTGAAACAAACTACAAAAACAGTGACATAACATAAATCATAACAAAGTGAAGTACACTAGATTACTAGATATTTTGTAAGGGAAAATAAAGAATTAAAAATATTAGTAATTGAATGAAAAGTTAGAGAAGTATAGACTCATTGGTTTATATGTTTAATAAATTGTATATTTTAGAGAGCTGGAAAGGACTTTAGGTCAGTGTCCTAATTGTACATAGAGAAAATAGAAGTCCAGAAAGATAATATCACTCACCCATGTGGGTAACTAAACAGTCAGAACATAAAATATGTTGGAGTAAATTTAACTTAAAGTAATATATTTCATATGTGTACTTATTCTCACATATAATAACATATAGTTTGTCTTACATAATGAAATTTGGGGATGGTTTTAAGAAAAAATGAAGTAAAGGTAGTTATCTTAATGGGTAATGTTTTGCTCTTTTGCCACTTTGTAAAAAAAAAAAGTAAACATTTGCTTTTCAAAAGCATACTTGAAATGTCATATTTCTTCTTTCCAACTAAAGGAAATATTATTTTCATAAAAGTAATCTTATTAGGTAGGAATTCATATGTATTTATTAATTTAAATAATATTACCGTAGATCTTTTATTTGCTAGTTCATAAACTTATCCCCAGAACAAATATATATTAATACTACATAATAGATTAATAGTACTAATATAGTACATCTAGTTTGCTAAATAAATAGTTTAATATTTAGCTTTATTACTTGTGGCAATTTGCCATTAAAGTGCCCTTGCAAATCATTGGAAGCTATTTATATCAGCTTCGTCCCCAATTGCATTCTTCCCAAAGTGCGAGTGATGGTCCATAAAATATCTCCAGATCTGTTCAACTGTACTTCAATGTGTCTTATAAATTCTGAAACTGAATGATGTCATTAATGAGTAAAATACCTGTATTGTCACAATTCACATATTTTTGTATCCACAATTTTTGTATATTTCTTGGTTTTAGAGATTTGAAATACGATAAGCCCCTGTTACCACTGATATCCCCTTTATTCCTTTTTGATATAGGGCTTGAGTTGAATTAAACTGCAGAAGCACTGCGCATTTGTTAAAAGTTTCATATAAACTAACCAAGTTTATCTCATGATGCCAGTTTTAGTCAGAGGAGGGAAATAGAAAACTTAAATACAAATTTGACCCACAACATGTATGTGTGTGTGCATTACCAAAAGAAGTATTTATGTTCGGTGTCCATTAGTCTCTAAAATATGATATTAAAAAGCAATACAGATTGCTTAAACTGTTTAAAATATCTCCACTGTACCTCCACTATATAGCGTATATCTCCACTATAATATGCATTTACTCTAGTGCATGGTAAATTACAATTTTGTAAATTGAATTCTATTTTTCTAGTTTACTTTTTTCCTAATATGCTTCATTTCTTATTGATGACTTAAAAGCAATATTAACTTCGTAGTTCTCCAAAAGCTCTAGTTAGTAAGCTGAAAATAAAATAAAACACTTGGATTTCTAGAAAAGCTCTTATAATTTATTTAAAATATGTGCATACCTAGGTGCTCAAATAAAATAGAAATTGGTGTTAGTAAATAAGGAAAAGGGAAAAATATTCATGCAACAATAAGGTGTTGTATATGTTTGGTCTTACATAATATGGCATTCCTATGAGATACATATGATTGTCTCTATTTATAAAATGTTGCCCAATTTCAGGTAGCTAAAAAGTGACTGAGTTGATATTTGAGTATTTGTTTTTCTAATGCACCAGTTCAAATGTGTTCCACCCACTCAGGAATCATTCTAATGTTGATATTATTTACAAGCCATTCTAGCCAAAAGAAAATTTTTCTATGTGGGCAATATTTTACTATTTGATAATAATTTAGTAAATTTGTAAGTCCTCATACATTTTTTAGGACCATGAAATTAAATATTTTCTTCTTAATTTTGGAATGTGATAAAGTTATTAGTTTAACATCTGTTACCTTCTGTTGCTATATTTTATATTCATTATATTCATAGTATATTAATTATAATAAAACTATAGAATAATGGTTCTTTCTATAACTTTTTCTGTCCTCTGTACAAGTCCTAAGTGGTCCCATGCATGAGCACTGTTTTCTTCTAAGAAATTATTGGCACACTCAATTTTTTATATATTTATAGGCATTTTAGAGGTACAACATTATCAGTGCTCTATTGCCACAAGAATAGCCTGTAACAGACACAAATCCCAGTAGAATAAAATAATAAACATTCGTTTTAACACAGAAGTCTGTGGATTGAATGGACAGTTTCATCAAATGGTGTTTTTCCCAGGCTTCCGCATAGATATGTAGCAGGCTGTCTGTCCATCTTGTAGCTGGCTGGGTTAGGATGCTTCATTTCCATATGTGAGAGTCATTTCACTATTGGCTGGGCAATCAGATCAATTGTCTTTCAAGTGAAAAGACAATGTTTTTTAAAATGGCTAACTTATTGGTTATTAAAATGCCTAACGTAATGGTTAGTCGTTTTAAAAGATTAGCAGTTCCAAGGAAGAATGTGGATATATGCAAGACTTCTAGACATCTGACTTGCAAAACTGGTTGTTCCTATCTGCACATTTCATTACCGAAAGAAAGTCACAAGGCAGTCAAGATTCATAGGATGAATAGATTCCACTTCAGTAGGATCCTAAGACATGAAAAAAGGTTAAAAAAATCATACAATTTTTGTGCAATGCTAAAAAAATAATGTGTTGTTTTCATTAATGGGCAACTATTCAGGCATTACCTTGATTTAAAATTTCCAGGTTTTTAATATAAAGGATGAATAAATGTGATTAGTGTATGTGGCAATAAATAAAGTATCCTAAGAAATGCAATTAAAACAACAGTTAAATCCCTCCCTTTTTTTTTTAATTCAGGATTTTAAACATGCTTTATTTTTTAGAGCAGTTTTAGGTTCACACAAAATACTGAGTTCCCGTATACTCTTCCTCCCACCTCCATACACAGCCTCGCTCATGAAGAAAATCCCTCATTGCAGTCGCTCATTTGTTATTATTGATGAACCAACACTGACACATAATTATCACTCAAAGTCCATAATTTACATTAGGGTTGATTCTTAGTATCATACATTCTGTGGGTTTGGACAAATGTATAATGATATGATCTATCATTATAGTATCATTCAGAGCGGTTTCACTGCCATAAAAATTCTCGTGCTCCCCTCACATATTCTTCCTTACCCCTTAACACCTAGCCACCCCTGATACTTGTACTGTTTGCATAGTCTGGCCCTTTCTAGAATGTCATAGAGTTGGAATTACACAGTCTGTTACCTTTTTAGATTGGCTTCTTTTATTTAGTAATGTACATTCAAGCTTTCTCCATGTCTTTTCATGATTTGATAGCCTGTTTCTTTTTAGTGCTAAGTAATTGTCTGGATGTCCTACCACAATTCACTTATATATTCACCTACTGAAGGGCTCTTAATTGCCTCAAGGTTTTGGTAATCATGAAAAAAGCTGCTGTAAACATGTGTGTGCAGATTTTTGTGTGAATATGGGTTTTTAATACCTTTGGGTAAATACCAAGGAGAGTGATTATTAGATTGATTAGTGAGAGTATGTTTAATTTTGTGAGAAACTAAATCATTTTCCAAAATGGCTGTACCATTTTGCATCCCCAATAGCAATGAATGAACATTCTTGTTGTTCCACATCTTTGCAAGGTTTTGATGTTGTCAATGTTTTAAATACTATTTCTTTTTTTCTTAAAGAAGGTATAGCAATTTTTCTTTTTTTTTTAAGAGAGCACAAGCGGGCAGAGAAACATGTAGAAGGAGGTGGAGAAGCAGGTTCCCTGCTGAGCAAGGAGGTAGATGGGGGGCTCGGTTCCAGAATCCTGGAAACATGACCTGAGCCAAAGGCAGTTGCTTAATGAACTGAGGCACCCAGGTGCCCCAAATGCTATGTTCAAACTTACCAAACTAGCATACTTTTTCTTGTTTTTCCTGTAATACTAGTTTTAAGTACATAATGATACTTCAAAACGTATCTTAAATATATCTTTCTTACTTTTATGATCACCTGATAACCTACCACTTGAAGATAGTTATTTAAAGTTTTATTAAAAGTAATGACAGATAGGGGCGCCTAGGTGGCTCAGTGGGTTAAAGTCTCTGCCTTCGGCTCAGGTCATAATCCCAGGGTCTTGGGATCAAGCCCCACGTTGGGCTCTCTGCTCAGTGGGGAGCCTGCTTCCCCTCTTTCTCTCTGCCTGCCTCTCTGCCTACTTGTGATCTCTGACTGTCTAGTAAATAAATAAAATCTTTTAAAAAAAGGTAATTACAGTATAGCTAGGATGCATGAGTGGCTCAGTTGGTTAAACATCTGACTCTTGGTTTTGGCTCAGGTCATGATTTCAGGGTTGTGATATCGAGCCTCACACTGGGCTCCATGTTGGATGTGGAACCTGCTTAAGATTTTCTTTCTTCCTCCCTCTATGCAACTGATACTCTTATTAAGAGTCAGCTGTATAAGTTACCTGCCCAAGGCTTTGAGGTTTCTGATTATTTATATAGCTCTAGATTCCCAAAGAAGTTACATTATTCAGTTGGATATCCAACTGGAAGTTTCATCCAAAGTCATGTTGCCTTAATTTATTTTATAAATATTTGTTGATAAACTTTGTTTTATAAAACCTTTGTTTTATAAGAAATTATAAAGAGATACAGAAATTTTTTTTTCGATTTTATTTATTTTTTCAGCGTAACAGTATTCATTCTTTTTGCACAACACCCAGTGCTCCATGCAAAACGTGCCCTCCCCATTACCCACCACCTGTTCCCCCAACCTCCCACCCCTGACCCTTCAAAACCCTCAGGTTGTTTTTCAGAGTCCATAGTCTCTTATGGTTCGCCTCCCCTCCCCAATGTCCATAGCCCGCTCCCCCTCTCCCAATCCCACCTCCCCCCAGCAACCCCCAGTTTGTTTTGTGAGATTAAGAGTCATTTATGGTTTGTCTCCCTCCCAATCCCATCTTGTTTCATTTATTCTTCTCCTATCCCCCTACCCCCCCATGTTGCTTCTCCATGTCCTCATATCAGGGAGATCATATGATAGTTGTCTTTCTCCGATTGACTTATTTCACTAAGCATGATACGCTCTAGTTCCATCCACGTCGTCGCAAATGGCAAGATTTCATTTCTTTTGATGGCTGCATAGTATTCCATTGTGTATATATACCACATCTTCTTGATCCATTCATCTGTTGATGGACATCTAGGTTCTTTCCATAGTCTGGCTATTGTAGACATTGCTGCTATAAACATTCGGGTACACGTGCCCCTTCGGATCACTATGTTTGTATCTTTAGGGTAAATACCCAGTAGTGCAATTGCTGGGTCATAGGGTAGTTCTATTTTCAACATTTTGAGGAACCTCCATGCTGTTTTCCAGAGTGGTTGCACCAGCTTGCATTCCCACCAACAGTGGAGGAGGGTTCCCCTTTCTCCACATCCTCTCCAGCATCTGTCATTTCCTGACTTGTTAATTTTAGCCATTCTGACTGGTGTGAGGTGATATCTCATTGTGGTTTTGATTTGTATTTCCCTGATGCCGAGTGACGTGGAGCACTTTTTCATGTGTCTGTTGGCCATCTGGATGTCTTCTTTGCAGAAATGTCTGTTCATGTCCTCTGCCCATTTCTTGATTGGATTGTTTGTTCTTTGGGTGTTGAGTTTGCTAAGTTCCTTATAGATTTTGGATACTAGCCCTTTATCTGATATGTCGTTTGCAAATACCTTCTCCCATTCTGTCAGCTGTCTTTTGGTTTTGTTAACTGTTTCCTTTGCTGTGCAAAAGCTTTTGATCTTGATGAAATCCCAATAGTTCATTTTTGCCCTTGCTTCCCTTGCCTTTGCCGTTGTTCCTAGGAAGATGTTGCTGCGGCTGAGGTCGAAGAGGTTGCTGCCTGCATTCTCCTCAAGGATTTTGATGGATTCCTTTCTCACATTGAGGTCCTTCATCCATTTGGAGTCTATTTTCGTGTGTGGTGTAAGGAAGTGGTCCAATTTCATTTTTCTGCATGTGGCTGTCCAATTTTCCCAGCACCATTTATTGAAGAGGCTGTCTTTTTTCCATTGGACATTCTTTCCTGCTTTGTCGAAGATGAGTTGGCCATAGAGTTGAGGGTCGATTTCTGGGCTCTCTATTCTGTTCCACTGATCTATGTGTCTGTTTTTGTGCCAGTACCATGCTGTCTTGATGATGACAGCTTTGTAATAGAGCTTGAAGTCCGGAATTGTGATGCCACCAACTTTGGCTTTGTTCTTCAATATTCCTTTGGCTATTCGAGGTCTTTTCTGGTTCCATATAAATTTTAGGATTATTTGTTCCATTTCTTTGAAAAAAATGGATGGTATTTTGATAGGGATTGCATTAAATGTGTAGATTGCTTTAGGTAGCATAGACATTTTCACAATATTTATTCTTCCAATCCAGGAGCATGGAACATTTTTCCATTTCTTTGTGTCTTCCTCAATTTCTTTCATGAGTACTTTATAATTTTCTGTGTATAGATTCTTAGTCTCTTTGGTTAGGTTTATTCCTAGGTATCTTATAGTTTTGGGTACAATTGTGAATGGGATTGACTCCTTAATTTCTCTTTCTTCAGTCTTGTTGTTGGTGTACAGAAATGCAACTGATTTCTGTGCATTGATTTTATATCCTGACACTTTACTGAATTCCTGTACAAGTTCTAGCAGTTTTGGAGTGGAGTCTTTTGGGTTTTCCACATATAGTATCAGATACAGAAATTTTTAATCTAAAATTTTTATCAATGACTCTTTGCATTGCTTCTTTGAGGTATTAGAGATGATATATTAGATATTAGTTTTCAGAATGCTCACCAGAACACTGATTCTTTTTGTATTTTGGTAGAAAATTTATAATTGCAAATCATCTAGCCTTGAATTCCAGCACAATTGGTTGTACACAAACAGTGTGTGCTCATAATCGCACTCACATATGTAAACAAACGCATAAACAATAGGGGACAAAACCCCCTCATTTTTAATTTATTTCAAAATCAGGTATTTTAAATATTCCTACTGCATTCTAACATTGACATAAGTCTAAATTCTGAAACTCCAAGCAGAATTTAACACTATCGCCAAACAGGACCTCTTCTGACCTTTTGTTCCTACTTGGTCTCTCAAATAAAACACAGAGACTAATTGGCCAGTATTTGTGCTTGGGAGGAAGAAAGGGAAAAGCAGTATATAACATGTATACTCTAAATTCTAGGTGCCTTAAATCTTTCTTGAATTCCCATTGCTTTTTACGCTTATTTTATGCAAATTAGAACCTGAATAGAATTTAGCCCTCAGATAAAACTGAGTGTTAATAAAATTGAGTCAGATAAATTTTGAATGTAAAACATCCCATTAAATTAGCAAAATTGGGAATGGTAAGTATTCATTGTTATTTTTGATATGGTTAATATTTTAAAGGTGTTACTTTCTGTAGCCATCTGGCTTCATACAGTTCTAATTATATTTTATTACATACCTAGCCATGGATTCATTAATTCAATAAGTACATAAAGTATAACAAAAATGAATCAATTGGACAGTAGTCTGGAAAATTCACTTGACATAAGTTGAAACAATACTATACAAAGGGAACTTTTTGGTATTAAATATTTAACAATCAACTATCTTAACTGGTGATTTCACGAATCTAAAATAGTCATTTGCTAATAATTTTCAAATTTTTCTTTGGAAAAACAGTATTATTTATGAACTGTTTTCTAAAATCTGTAAAACTAATGGAAAAATGCATTTATGATTATGACACTAACATATTTCCTAGAGTTAAATTTGAAATAAGACATTTTGTTTTTTAAAATATAAGACATTTTGAAAATCGTATATAAAATGTCTCTTTTTCTTCAATGAATTTATAGCTTCATTTATTAATTCGTACCACCCATTATTTTTTTTTTAAAGATTTATTTATTTGACAGATAGAGATTACAAGTAGGCAGAGAGGCAGGCAGAGAGAGAGGAGGAAGCAGGCTCCCAGCTAAGCAGAGAGCCCGATGCGGGGCTCGATCCCAGCACCCCAGGATCATGACCTGAGCTGAAGGCAGAGGCTTTAACCCACTGAGCCACCCAGGCGCCCCTACACATTATTTTTGATGTAAGACCATTCTTATTTCCCACAAAAATATTCTGGAAAATTCTCTGAGATAATCTGAGTTAGAATTTATTATTTTTATCTCAGTGATTAAGCTAAGGATTTATTTCTATTTATAGCATGTTTCTCCCTATGATGGTATGCTTGAATGATAGTTTAACCTTGCTTACAGGAATGCAACATTCACTACTTACAAAGAATCATATTTTTAAAATCCTAAAGTATTTGCTGAGGTATATATTTCTCTAGAAACATAATAGATAATTTGTCTTGTTCAGATTTTTAATAGCTAATGAATAGTGATGAATATATTAAAGTTGTCATTATGGCATACAGGCAGAAAATAATTAGTGTAAAAATATTTACTTATAATCGGAGAAAGACAACTATCATATGATCTTCCTGATATGAGGAAGTGGAGATGCAACATGAGGGGTTTGGGGCGTAGGAAAAGAATGAATGAAACAAGATGGGATTGGGAGGGAGACAAACCATAAGAGACTCTTTTTTTTTTTTTAAAGATTTTATTTATTTATTTGACAGAGAGAGATCACAAGTAGGCAGAGAGGCAGGCAGAGAGAGAGGAGGAAGCAGGCTCCCCACGGAGCAGAGAGACCGATGTGGGGCTCGATCCCAGGACCCTGAGATCATGACCTGAGCCAAAGGCAGCGGCTTAATCCACTGAGCCACCCAGGCGCCCCCATAAGAGACTCTTAATGTCACAAAACAAACTGAGGGTGGCTGGGGGGGGGAGGGGGTAGGGAGAGGGTGGTGGGGTTATGGACACTGGGGAGGGTATGTGCTATGGTGAGTGCTGTGAAGTGGGTAAACCTGGTAATTCACAGACTTGTACCCCTGGGGCTAATAATATATTATATGTTTATAAAAAATAAAAAAGAAAATTAAAAAAAAAAAAGAAAGGATGAATACCCAACTTTTGTAGCAACATGGACAGGCCTGGAAGAGATTATGCTGAGTGAAATAAGTCAAGCAGAGAGAGTCAAGTATCATATGGTTTCACTTATTTCTGGAGCATAACAAATGACATGGAGGACATTGGGAGATGGAGAGGAGAAGGAAGTTGAGGGAAATTGGAAGGGGAGGCGAACTATAAGAGACTATGGACTCTGAAAAACAACCTGAGGGTTTTGAAGGGGCGGGGGCGGGAGGTTGGGGGAACCAGGTGGTGGGTAATAGGGAGGGCACGTATTGCATGGAGCACTGGGTGTTGTGCAAAAACAATGAATACTGTTATGCTGAAAAAAATAAATAAATAAAATATAAAAATAAAAAATATTTACTTAGATTGAATTCAAGTGTATTTACCTATTTATGGCTAACATAATACTTGAATACTGAATATAAAAGGACGATTTCCATTAGAGATAAACAGAATTCTTATTTTTTCCCACTAAATACATCTGTTGGGAACAGGTAAAGCTACCTCTCAGATTGGCTGAAAAGTAGGAAATAAGAAATGTACATGACATGAAAACAGGGCATACTTTGTGACCAGAGAGTTTAGAGTGAATTGATAATAGATTACTAAAAATGGTATATTGGGGGGTGCCTGGGTGGGCAGTTAAGCATCTGACTCTTGATTTCAGCTCAGGTCATGATCTTAGGGTCATGAGATTAAGCCCCCTTTGGGACCCTGTGCTCAATGTGGAGTTTTCTTGAGATTCTCTTTCTCTCTTTCCTTCTGCCCCTTCCCTTGCTCCCACTCTCTCTCTCAAAATAAATAAATAAAGTATTTTAAAAAGGTATGTTGGGAAGTATTGGGGGACACTGAATTTTGTAGAAAAAAATGGAAGTATATAAATAAAGGATAATCATGGGAAAGAATTGGAAACTGATATTATTTTTAAGCATTGATTTCTAATATAAATTAAAGAAGTAACTTTTTAGAGAAATATGTACCACGTTTGCATATTTTTATAAATCACTTTGGCTTTGCATCTTAGCTAAGTATTTTCTTAATCTAAAGTGGCTGAGTATTTTCTGTGATTTCTCACATTTTTCCAATGAGTTTGTCCCATGATCAAAACTAAATATGTCCTTGAAAAATTCATGTTAAGTCACATCAAAGATAACTAGAAATGTAGATTCGGTCTCATTACACAATATTCTCATGCTAGTGTAGCTTGTATGTTAGCTATCTATTTTTAATTATATTCCCAGGATAATGATCTAGACTTTATTTTTACCCCATTGTTAAGCAATTGCTTTAGTGAAGGGTATAGTATGTTTAAAGAATTCAGCAGAGACACAAAGAGTACTAAGAATGTCCAGACTGCTATTATAGGTATAGCAATTTTGATAGTCAAATAAAAGATGAGAAGGAATATTTGAATAAATTTCAAGGAGTTTGAATACAGCAAGTGTGAAATCAGTGCCTAATCAAAGTGAATATAGGATTGGTAGCAAGAAATGCAAGCTTTCTTAAATTATAATATAATTTTAATCATATCTAGAAAAATTATGATGCGTATATCAAATGTTTTAAGATAAAATATTCAAGAAGAATAGACATGTTAAAGTAGAGCCAGTCAGCATAATATGTAAGAACTCAATTCTTGGACTTAAGTTTTGTTTTAAATCACTGGTTCTTTCCTTTTCTAGTTGAATGACTTTGAACAAGTTACTTTAACCTCTGTGTCAGTCTCATTTTCTTCATTTGTAAAATAAGTATAACTCATTGGATGTTAAAGGTTGATTAAAGGAGAAAAACAACCTTAGCATAAAGACATGACAATGACTCTTATCCAGATTTTTTTAAAATATTTCATTTATTTATTTGACAGAACAAGAGCAGGGGGAAAGGCAGAGGGAGGGAGAGAAGCAGACTCCCCGCTGAGCAGGGAGCCAGACATGGGGCTTGATCCTAGGACCCTGGGATCATGGCCTGAGCTGAAGGAAGATACTTAACCAACTGAGTCACCCAGACACCCCTCGCCTTTATACTTTTAAGGCTAAATATGGATGCAGGATAAAAAATTGGGGGGTTAAAGTATTTCTACAAAATATTAATTTGTTTTGTGCCATTACATCCTAAAAAGATATGAATAAATAAAAGGAGTTGTATCTTTTTCCTCATTATAGACTACTGAATTTTTCTAGTAATGCTCTGTCCCCATGGAGAGGACCAAATGAAAAAGTCAAAAATGATCTTTGCATTACAAGGGGGCATACATAGGAGGGCTATTGCACTAGAAAGAAGAGCAAGCATCTCTTCAGTATCTAGCAGAGGTCAATGACATTATATAGTGCTTTGCTATCACCATGGGTAGGTGGAGTTAATGGTATCTAAACAAGCACAAAAGGCAACCAAGAGCAGTCTAGATATCTGTACACATCTCTTTGTTCTTGGATGAGAAAAACCCAAGAGCTCACCATGTGGCAGACAAATCTTATTTTTAAATTTTTATTATTTATTTATTTAAAGATTTTATTTATTTATTTGACAGACAGAGCTCACAAGTAGGCAGAGAGGCAGGCAGAGAGAGAGGAGGAAGCAGGCTCCCCGCGGAGCAGAGAGCCAGTTGTGGGGCTGGATCCCAGAACCCTGGGATCATGACCCGAGCCCAAGGCAGAGGCTTAACCCACTGAGCCACTCATGCGCCCCCAAAATCTATTTTTAAGGGAAGAGTATTTTTGTACATATTAGGCTAAGAGAACTGTTAATGAGGTAATATAACTATATTATAAAACAGAAGAATACCTTACAATCTGTTACTATTCTCAAAAAAAAAATCAAAAGGAATTTTCTAATAAGTAAAATGAACAATCACCAAGATAAGAATATTGTGAAATTAAACAAAGTAATTAAATAGAAACTCAACATATAGGCACATTGGAAACATCAAAATAATATAAAAGTATTGGTAGAAAAATGAAATCAGTGAGAGAGAGAAAAAAACATGGAAAGAACCCCAAATGTCTGGGAGCTAATGGAAGCTATATATAAAGATGGTAAAGAGGAAAGTTTTATAAGCATAATGTAACTGATCTCCAGCCTACCAATAATACATTTTTCAAATAAGAAACAGGGTAACGAGATCAGAGGCAGATAAAAGTTTATAGTAGGATGATAATAATATTCAGCCATGAAGATTTTTCATAGTAGACATTAATGTGCATGGTGGTCTAATGAAAAGGGATCAATATTAAGACAGTCTTATAACAATTTACAAATTGAAGGAAAAAGAAAATTGAGAGTTTCAACAGAGAAAAAAGAAAGTGGTTATTTTTAAAACATTATTTAAAACATATTTATAAAACATTAGTCACATCAAATTTTCCTGTGTTAAAGTATGTCACAGTCCTGGTCACCAGGCTTTGAATGAAAAGCATTGTATGGGAGACACTGGGGTGTCTCAGTCATCTGACTTCGGCTTAGATTGTGATCTCAGGGTCTTGGGATGGAGCCTCATGTCCAGCCCCACGTTGGACTCCTCTCTCAGTAGGGAGTCTGCTTGTTCCTCTCCCTCTGCCTTCTCCCTTGCTTGTACTCTCTCTCTCTCTCAAATAAATAAATCTTTGAAAAGGGAAAGAAAAGAGGAAAAAAAAAAGAAAATAAAGGAAAAGCATTGTGTATTACACTGGGAACATTTCCTCCTGGTTTTCTTTCATTGCATTCTACGTTCTTTATAGTTTACTTCATAGGTTCCCTTCCTGTCAGGCTTCTTGAATTTTGTCTCAGGTTTTTATGTTCACCTTTTTTTCCCTCTCACTCATGTTCTTTCTGGATAATCTCATCAATGAGTTCACCTCTGTTTTGAAATCAAAGCAACAACAAAAAGGACCTCTACCTGACCCCTCTGAGTTCCAGACTGATATAAAATGACAGCTGTGGGATAGACTCACTGATTGCTTACAGAGTCCTGTCATTCTCAGAGTTCCCTAATTTTATGGAGCACATTTACAGTGGTCTCGCCTATACTATTTTTTATTAGTCAGAGTCTCCAGAGGAAGAGAACCAATATGATCTATATGTATAGAGAAAGAGAGGAACTGCCCCCCCTGAGTGTGGAGGCTGGCAGGTACAAAATCTTCAGGGTAGCCATCAGTTAGACACTTAGGGAGGAGTTGGTGTTGTAGCCCAAGTCCAAAGGCAATTCTGGCAGAATGCCCTCTTCCTTAGAAGTTGGTCTGTTTTTCTTGTAAGGCCTTTAAATGACTAGATGAGACCCATCCCTACTGTGGAAAGTAATCTGCTTTACTTAAATTCTAGCAATTTAAATATCAGTCTCATCTAAAAATATCTTCAAGCAACATTTAGAACAATGTTTGACCAAGTGTCTAGATACTGTGACCTAGCAAGTTGACATATGAAATTAGTAATTGTGTACTTCACATATCTCTCTGATTGACCCACTTTGAATCTACCGTTTTTCCTATAACCAGAGATAAACATCTAAAATGCATACTTGGTAGGTCTTAAAATATTTCAAAGACTCTTCATTGCCTAATAGAGGAAGTCCAAGTAACTCTTTAATGTGTCATACAAAATCTTTTTTTTTTTTTTAAGATTTTATTTATTTGAGAGAGAGACAGTGAGAGAGAGCATGAGAGGGGAGAAAGTCAGAGGGAGAAGCAGACTCTCCAAGGAGCAGGGAGCCCGATGCGGGACTCGATCCCAGGACTCTGGGATCATGACCTGAGCTGAAGGCAGAGGCATAACCAACTGAGCCACCCAGGCACCCCTACAAAATCTTTTATAACCTGATCATGCATAACTTTGCTGCCTCACACACGCCACTGAGTATCCAAAACATTATGCTCTAGTAATGGACTTTTGCTGGTAAATGCTTTTACTTTTATTATCCCTCCTCCTGGAAGGTCTTTCTGGGTTATATCTGATGGGAAAATGTTAATCATCCTTCTAACCTCTGCTCTGACACCAGCCACTTGGGCTACATTTTCTACTTCCACAGGTTGGGTTAAATGTCTTTCTTGATGCTCTTACAGAATTGAGAGTGTTCCACTCTTACTCCATTTATATTGTTGTGTAAAATGTACCTGTTACTAGTTGTTCTCTCCCACTAGACTATGGAATTCCTGAAGGCAAAGCCTGCTTATTTAAACATAATTTCACCTAAACTTGTGTACAGTAAATCATTTTTACTTCAATTACACATTAAAATCAGATTGAAGTGGTTATAAATAAATAAAAATACTAAATGCAAACATGGGGTAGGGGACAAGCTGATGTGTTTTAATAGTTACAATTTATAACAAAAGAGAATTCATATTTGAAGATATATACAGGATGGAACATTTTAAAAATTGTTCTCTTACAACGAAAGATATGTAGTTAGCCTAATTACTTTTAGAGGTATTCTCATGAACCATTTAGAATGGAGAGGAATATAGGGGGCAGATTTGTTACTCACCTCAAAATGCATATGATGGAAAAAAAACAAAATAGTTGCACTTGTAACTATTTTCTCTCTGTATTTTTACTTGCTCATTACTACAAGTTCTTTCTTCCTGACAAGGAGCTATTGCTGGGTTTCCTGTGGTACTCTCTTCCATAGTAAACATAACAGCTATCTAGAATTCATATTTTTTTATATAACTAATCTCTCTGTACAAACCCTATGATGGAACTATTTAGGAACACAGTTGAATGTGTTCAATTTCTAATCAATGTTTGATTTCTCATTTGAAATAATTGATATGTATTGTCCTAATAATTATGGTAAAAAAGAAGAGTAACAAATTTCTGGGAGACAGGAAAAAGATAAAGAGAGTTCTACCAGTTCTGGGAGTTGGGGGTGCCTGGGTGGCTCAGTCAGTTAAGTGGCTGCCTTTGGCTCAGGTCATGATTTCAGGGTCCTGGGATCAAGCCCCACGTCAGGCTTCCTGCTCAGCAGAGAGCCTTCTTCTCCCTCTCTCTCTCCCTGCCACTCTGCCTGCTTGTGCTCTCTCTCTCTATCTCTATCTCTTTATCTATCATTAAAAAAAAAAAAAAGTGAAAGAAAAGTTAGCAAGAGAAAGTCAGATGCTATGGTTCTTAGACATTAAATATATATATATATCTTAAAAATTTTTTAATTTATTTAAAATTTTAAAATAAATTTAAATTTATTTAAATTTAAATTTATTTAAATTTATTTAAAATTTATTTTAAAATTTTAAAATAAATCTTTATTTCTCATACTCGAAGCTTTATTTCATCAGATTTTAACACACTTTGCATTAGTGATTCCATCTGCCTTGTGAAAACTGGTCAGTGACCATTACCAAAGAGGAGACCTCACACATCCTAGGCATTACTAAGAAGTTACTGTCAAAGGCTATGCACATATAGAATGACAAGAAAGTATCTCATTTGGTCTAATAGATATCTTACTTTTATCTATATTCATTTGGAAATTAATAGATAAAAACTTTAATTTTCTTACAGTGCTATTTTTAACCCATTAAAAAAAGAAAAAGACCAGATGACTTGCATTTTAAAATGCCCACAGATCCATATTATTTAACAACTTCCTCTTTAGTACTGCACGACCATATGCACCATCTCTTACAAGCCCAGCCCAAATCAAGCATTTTATTTTGTTTATACCTAAACTATTTTTTATGTGATAGGTAAACAGAATTTAGAACTTGACCCCATTAAAAAGGTGTTTTATTTCCTGATCCTCATATTAGGGTCAAAACTGGAATAGGAGGACAGACTATGGAAAACCATCAATATTAAGGAAACAATTGAAAACCAGTGATATTTTTCTTACCTCTTTTTTGAATCTCTAGTAGGCAAATGCAGAGAGCCCCCAGATTGGTATGGGTTGCTAAAACATAATGGATGTGTTATTGACATGGTTAGACAGAAATGTATAAAGATTGTGTTTTAATCCTCCTAAACAACTGTGTGATCGCGAAGAAATCCAGGAGTTCTTGTAGGCTTCCAAAAGAATGGAAATTAGTATGATGAGAGTGTACATGGCTTCCACTGGAGTTCTCATGCCCCAGTAGAGGTAACCCTTTCACAGAGCTTGCAATATACACATCCTTAGGTGGATCAGGAATAGTGCCTGGGACTCAAAAGATCTGTGAGAGCTATGTGGGGGTGTGTCAATAGCAGGAGCAATTGCACTGCCGGTTTGTGCTAAAACTACGACTTACAATTCACTAAGAGTGAAGTATGGTATTTGATGCCAATAGGACATGGCAGAAACAAAGCAGAGCAATGGCATGATCATGGTGGGCCAGAAAGGAGCAAAAGGATACAAAAAAGGTCAACATGTACATGGCAGGCACTCTATCCCAAACTTCCTGTGACCACTTAAGGCCCCCTTGAAGGAGCCCACATACCATCACAAGAAATAGCTCTGAAATAAAATTGAATTATGAATGAGCTGAATATTCCTATCTCATATAAGTCTACCCTTCCTCCTTATGAATAAGTTTAAATCAGTAATGGAAATACAGAAAAACATATTTTTTCATATCTACATCTTAATGTCTACACTTTTATCCTATAACACTTTATTTTTAATTTTTTTTATTATGTTCAATTAGCCAACATATAATACATCATTAGTTTTTGATGTAGTGTTCAGGGATTTATCAGATGTGTTTAACACCCAGTGCTCATAACCTATAATACTCTCCATTTCCTGGAATGAGATGCAAGCAAAAGTTGAAAATGTGAAATGTGTTAGTTGCTTTCTCTATTCCATGTCCAGAATATTTGAACAATATACCCTAGACAAGGATATATTCTACTAACTTTCATATTCTTTCTCTTCATTTATTCTATAATATTCTGCTAGTTTTATCTGTAATAATCTGTTCTTTCATAAAAAAAATCTCCTTCCTTTCAGTTTCTTTTTCTCTGTTTTTCTATTTCACACACACACACACACGCACACACATACACAACTTATGTTGTCCATTTACCATTTATCCAGTGTTTTTATTCCTTTCAATCATCTTAATGCATGTTTAACTAGATGATTTAAATTTGCAGTCTTAAAAATGTATTTATATAGGCTAGCCTGTGTCTACAGCTTCACAAAGCTATTTGTTTTAAAGGGATTTGTTTTAGAAAACAAAACGATGGGCCATTCCCCAGACTGTTTTATTCCTTTTCATTTTTTTCCAGCTTATCACACTGTATGCCCATAATACATATTTTGTGTGAATGTAAATTAGAGAAATGCCTGCCTCTGAAATTCATAAACCAAAATTTAAAAAAAGCAAAGAGTCTAGAGTTTTGTGATAGTTCTTTACATAAAGCAATAATGACATTTATATTTAATCTAACAGTAAAGTATCAGTTTATGAATTAACACATGAGTTCTGACTACCTAATGGATCAAATGAGTTGGTAAGGTTATTAATTTGAGTTATATATGATTACTTTCTGTGAGGAAAGATACCAGCACATTTTTCTGAGTCATTATTAAAATAAAAACAAAAAACCCTCACAAAAACCAGATTCTTTGGATGCATAGGAAGAGTATCACCATGCCTACAATTACATTTCTATAGAAAAGGTCAGTAGCTGTGGATTAGTGCTGCTTAGACATTGTTGACTCAGAGCTGCTCAGTGTCTATGGGATCTGACATTATATACCATTAGACTACTTCTAGGTGTGAGGGAAAACATACTTTTTTCAAATTGTTGGTGGAGTATCACCTGGGTGGATTAGTAAGAGTAAGAGTCTGAGTCTTGATTTTGGCTCAGGCTATGATCTCCTGGTCCTCGTCCTGGCCCCATCGCTATTGGACTCAGCATGCAGCACAAAGTCTGCTTTAGAGTCTCTCTCTCGCTCCCCACCTCCCTCCCCATACCCTTCACTCCATGGGCATGTGCTCTCTCTCAAATAAATAAATAAATAAAATCTTTAAAAATTGTTGGCAGAAAATACATGAGGTTTCAAATAAGGTAAATGGGAAATTTTTTCGTTGTTTAACTTTGCAGCTTTTAGAATAATTCTTTAGACATAGTCACTTTGATAAGCTGAAATTTCAGTATCTTCTCTGAACTTAAATAAATTTTATCAAGTTTATAGGTTTTATAGATCTAATAAGCCACAGAGTTTATGCAAACAAATAAACTTCAAATATGCCAGTAGTCCAAATTTGATGCATAGCCCAACAATGTGGAAAACGAGCTGAAGGGCCAAATAAATAAATAAATAAATAAGAGTACAAGAGTAGGGAGGTAATTAGTAATGATTATATTTAACTAGAAAGGCAATGTAATGGTGTAACTTTTCTAACTATAACATACTTTAATATTTTGGTGCCTGGGAATAAATGGAATTAGAAATAGATTTACAAAATGCTCTTAAATTATGAAGGCAACTTTGCTAAATACTTAAGATATTTACCTTAATCTTAAGGTAATCTAAATGGATCCTGTTCAACTTGAATTCAGACTCCTTTTTTTTTTCTTGTTTTGGTTAAGAAAGTAAACTCTTCTTCTGGGGCACCTGAGTGGCTCAGTGGGTTAGCCTCTGCCTTCAGCTCAGGTCGTGATTCCGGGATCCTGGGATCGGACCCTGCTTTCGGGCTCTCTGCTCAGCAGGGAGCCTGTTTCCCCGCCCCCTCTCTCTGCCTGCCTCTCTGCCTACTTGTGGTTTCTGTCTGTTAAATAAATTGATAAAATCTAAAAAAAAAAAAAAAAGAAGAAGTAAACTCTTCTGATCTTAAATATAATGCTTGGTGATTAAAAACTTCTATCCCAAGACTGAACTGAGGGTGATAATGAGGAGCACAGTCAGCTGCTTATTGATAACAGTAACAAGAAATTAAAATTGCTTTCATGTATGTATGCCTTCTTGGCATACATACATAGACTTATCATACACAATAACATTATATTTAAATCACTTTTCATAAGAAATGTGATTTTTCCAGCAAAAAGTAACAGATTATTATATGTTTTGATGTTAAGATAATTTAGAGGCTTTGAAAAATATTTAAATCATTAATAGCAACAGTATGTCTTTTGTTATTTGGATCTTGTCTGCAAACATACATTTAATTACTAAGATCGATTATAAACCCAGATATTGGGGAACTAGGCTTTGTGAATTACTACAATAGAAAATTTATATAGAAAATCCCCAAACCTCCTTATATCCTTTCTATGTTTGGATCTTACAGTGCATATCTGTGTATGTTGCACCTGCCTTGGGTAAAAAATGATTGGAAGCCTCTCTAGTTTTCTCACAAAATACTATTTGAATTTCATGAACTTACCTTAGGCTAATGTATGGGCTTCAGCCTTGCAAGCTCAGAAAACTGACTTTGTTATCACTCCTATCAATCCCTTACTCAATATTAAATTCACATTTACTATCTTACGACCTTGATGCTTAAACTCAAAATGCAGACTTATTAACAGATGACAGATACAACTGTCTTCAGAAGTACCAGAAGATTCGGTGTCTACTGCTGTTTCTCTCAGTAGGCAAGTATACAGATAATACTCAAAATGTTATATAATGACCATAGGATCAGAACTCGGAGAGTTAAGTTAATTCAGTTTAAATCATCAGAATGAAATTACCTGAAACATTTGCTGACCAGACTAATGCTCCCCCATATGGATTTATGCTGCCAAAGTTTACCTCTGGGCTTTCTTTTCCCTGCATTTCCATAACAGGGCATAGTAATTTCTGTTTGACCCAGTCTCCCATCAGATAAATTAATATGTTCAATCTGCTAACTTGTGAATCTTGGAAGCTAAGAAATTTCTGTGGGCAGAACTGCCAACTGGTTAAAGGCACCAGCTTTGAAATCATATGCCCTCAGTTCATTAACTAGCCTTGAAATTTCTAAGATATTTGATATGATACTAAACCTTTCTGAATTAATTTCCTCTCATGTAAGTTGGAATGACAAAAAGTACCATTGATATTAAGTGGCTAGAGGCAAATGCATAAAGGAATAGGAATTAGAAGGTCTGCACTACAATGAAAAAATTGGGGGTCAGTAAATTGTGGAAAAGTCCACTCTTTCACCTAAATAAAAGAAAGTGCTTCTGATATTATATGATTTGGTGGGGGGGAAAGTCTGTAAGTAAAATACAACTTGGTACTTACATTACTAACCTTTTCTGAAAAACCATTACTTTTTTCTAATGCCACTTACTCTATATTTTTATCAATAGAACATGTTTAGAATATGGATCTCTTTGATGGTAAATTCAAATATTCTGCCTTTAAGAAATCTGAGTGTATGGTTGTGTACATATGTAACTACAGTATCTTGAAGAAGGGCATAAAAAATAGTTGTCTTGCTTGCAAACTAATTATTTAAAGTTTATAGACTTTGCAATTTTTCTTATTGATGTAGATTATATTGGTGCCTCCTTAGCCGGAAATAAAGTGGCAAAGAATTTTCCAAGGGTTTTTTTTTTATACTTCTCAAGAATGGACATAAACAATTATTTACATGTGTGAATGTATAAAATGAATAGCTACCATGGTATTGTAGGGAAGGTCAATATGTTTATTTATTACTATAATTTTTAAATATTGGTATATTTTCAATTAAGACTTTCACAATTCTAGGATAGAGATATTTTAAACCATAATTTATGAATTATGGTTCAGAAACCATAACTTATGAATATGATTTCCTCGTATACATCATCACAGAGGAGAACATCATACAGATTGATAAAGCATTGGTATGTAATAAAATATTAAATTATTCTTATTTTAAAAATACATAAAACCTTAGAAATTTTTACACTTGAGGTAAACTAAGTTTTAAAATAGCTTTACCTAGTATTTTGAATCATTACGTTTGTACATTAAGCTGTAATAAAGTGTGCACACACGTGCGTACACATACGTGCACCAAATCTCAAAAAATACCAATAGATTTAATTAAAAAGAGTCAAATCTGGGGTACAAGAACAGCAGCAATAACTTTTGAAATATATGTAATCCTTCTCTGAGCAATGTGGCCAGATCGCAAGTGTTCTGTTATAAAATTATTCTCTTCTTCATAAATATTTATTGCAGGTCCGCTCTGTGTTAGATACAAAGTTAGGTCAAAAGAATATCAGAATGAATAAGATCAGTTCCACCCTTGAGGAGGTTAAGAGAGCAGGTCCCATGGTCAGAAGTAGTGTCAGTACAATGTGGTAAGACCAAAAACCAAAGCCCTCCTAGAGTGCTAAGGATTTTTGTGATATTTCCTGTCTTTTTTTTTCTAGGTTTTCTGGTGTGGACTTAACTTCAATTTGGTTTCTAATGTTCAAGTGTTCCCTGTTCTTACCCCTGGGTTAATCACAATCTGTAAGACACAGTACAGCATAATGTCAGTGCCTGACAGTGCCTGACATTGGTCAGTTAAAAGAAAAAAAAATTACTAATGCAAGATATGGGTTCAGATTCAACAAATACTGGTTTAGTACTGTGTTAACATTTTCTGATTCTTTTTTTTTATTTTTTTATTTTATTTATTTGACAGAGAGAAATCACAACTAGGCAGAGAGGCAGGCAGAGAGAGAGGAGGAAGCAGGCTCCCCACTGAGCAGAGAGCCCGATGCGGGGCTTGATCCCAGGACGCTGGGATCATGACCTGAGCCAAAGGCAGAGGCATGAACCCACTGAGCCACCCAGGCGCCCCAACATTTTCTGATTCTTATATAAATTTTGTTTTAGATTGTTTTGAAATGAACATTCCAGAAATTTATCATTTGGTCACACAGTAACAGTGTTGGCGGATACTTCAAGTTTTTTTGTTGCTGTTGTTAAGGTGCTGCTTTCACAAAGTCTGAGTGCATTCTGGAACACTGAAAGACTGTTTAATGTCCATTAAAAAATGTGTTTATTTTTTCTACTAAATTACGGGGAGTTTTTGAAATTTGACTATTTCTTGGCTATTAAAACTTTTCCTTGTATTCTGACATTGGGCAAATGTGTAATGGGCCATAGCCTGTGTCTTATGATTTATCATGGAATTGTACTAGGGCTTGGTTTCTTTAACTATAACAGTTTAGCTGTGCATTTGGGATTACAGATATTTTTATGCTTATATATGTTAAGAAACTATTCTCGACCACACTGCCCTGTGGTAATAACTGCCCCAAATCCTGTTTTCCCAGCTACACCTATTAGATTTCATTCCATCCTTACAATTATTTTTTTTTAATTTTTAGAAAATAGGAATACAATAAAATTATTTTTACTGGTATACTGTTGTCCAGTTTAGACTCCCTAGGAGATCTGGAATCAGTTTATAGCTATTATGTTTTTAGTTTAATCCATATCAGTGCATTCCAGTTTCAGAAGGACTACTGATTAAATCAGATGCTTAACAATTCACAAATTAAATAAAAACCATATTATGATCGGTTTTAAAGTATCATGCGACAATTATTAGGTATTTTGGAATGAAGACTTTAATACAATATATATCCCTGTGTTTCCAATTGTTTTTTATACTCCCTAACTTATAATTAGATTTGACTATCCAAAGGGCAGCTAATGGAGAGCAGAATTGATGGCAAATTAATAATCAACATTACTGTGATAAAAACAAATTTAAAAGTCATTTAAAACAGAGAAAGAGAATATCATTTTTAATACAGTAATTTAAAATAAGTAACATGGCTCACAGTTTTCAACTTTTGTATTATATACAAATCATTTAAAAATATTTTGTGTTTAATACACGGTAAACAGTCCATTTTCTAAGTGTTTGTACATGTTTTTACTACATAATTACATAGGTTTTGTCTTTTTTTAATATAAAATATTCTGGTTTTGATTGAGTATATGAAACAAACAACATTTTTTTATGATCAGTGGGTTCAAAATGCCTAAAAATATTTAATTTAGACTGATTATAGTAGAGGCTTGAATAAATGTGTGTTAAATGAATGAGTCTTCTGCTCATACTCTTCTTAGCTTATCCATTTCTTTTTCTCTCTCTCTGTGTGTGTGTGTGTGTGTGTGTGTGTGTGTGTGTGTGTGTGTGTTTTCCATTTCTGCTGAACAGGTAAGCAATGAGCAAAGCTTCATGGTACAGCATTTTGTTTGAAAATGAGAGATTCAAGAAGAAAGCTAGTAACCACAGCCTAAAGAAGGAGGAGGCTTAGGTCTTCCCTACAACCTATGAGCTGAAATTATCCATAGTCTTTACCATATACATTGTCATGCTGTTTAAATGGTGAATATGAACACTTGGTTTCTCTGATATAGTAGTTTGGACAGGATACCTTCTCTAAGGCATTCTCTGCTTCCAAATGCTTTGTCAGGTAGCTGCATTAGAATCTGGGCCTGTAAGAAACAGAAGTGAGTCCAAATTTTGTTTTGACAACAAATTACAAATGTAACCATAAGCAGGTTAGTTAGCCTCTGTGAATCTGGGTTATCTCTTTTGTTAAATGTAAATGATAATAACTACCAACAGTATGTCTTTTGTTATTTGGATCTTGTCTGCAAACATACATTTAATTAGTTAATTAATAACTACCAAAGAACTGCTTTGAAATCTCAATAAATACTAAATCAAATACTGCTTTGGAGGATTTCTCTCCTAGTGCTTGACAAATAGCATATATCCAGTAAGTTTTATTAAGCTTTAGTTATTGATGCCTGATGAACACCCCTAGCCACCAGACACCCCTAGCCTCTTCTTAAACAAATGTGGAGTAATCGTGAAAGCATGCAGTGATCTGATGGTTATTAATGAAAAAATTATAAGTCAGACAGAGGAAGACAAATACCTTATTATTTCACCTATACGTGAAATCTAAAGCACAAAACAAATCAATAAACAAAGAGCAGAATTAGACCTATATACAGAGAACAATCTGATAGTTGCCAGAGGGGAGTGGGGCTGGGGGATGGGTAAAGGAGAGTGAGAGGTAAAGTCTTCTTATCATGGAATAAATAAGTCACAGGAATAAAGATACGGCATAGGGAATATAGTCAATGGTATTGTAATAGGGTTGTATGGTGACAGATAGTAGCCAACATTTGTGGTAAGCATAGCATTACATATAAACTTGTTGAATTACTATGTTGTACATCTGAAACTAATGTAACATTGTGTTAGCTCTATTGTTTCTTTTTTTTTTAAAGGAAAAATAAGTTTTATAATCCTAATAGATTGCATTTCCCTTTTCAGAAAAATTATTAGTACTTGACACTTCAAAGTTAGTTATAGTTGGATTTCTTTCCTTCATGTTTAAGTACTATTTTTTGGTAGATGGAATAATTTTAATTGCTGCTCATGTGGAGAGGGAATACAGTGTAGAATGTCTGTTGCTACTCAAGTGATAACTGTGATCCATTTTTTTACCAATGGATTATTTTTCCTATTATTCTTAAAATTATTATTAGATGCCTGCTAACTATACAGTAGTTTTTTAGGAGAAAGAAAACAGATTTTTGTTCCTAGTCATTGAAATGTATTAAACTTTCTTTCAATCCACATAGATCGCTTAAAATAAAAAAATGATGAAAATGCATTACTTTTCTTTTTGTTCAGGCAGAATACTTGGAATGTATCTTAATGAAATTTAAATAATCAAATTTAAATCATTTATTTGAATGATGTCATTGAGCCCTAAACAAACTGTTTTCTATCGCCATAAATGAATCCATTGTTTCAGTTTATATATAGTCACCAACAGCACAATTAATACATAGGCAGATGCTTAGGACTGGGTACAAATTAAAGGTCAAAGTTTAGATCCTAAACTCAAACACAAATCATAGAGTATTACTGAGCAAATCTAGAGGTTATAAAGCTTTACTGAAGGCTCTCTCTCAAATCAATCTTTTAAAAAAAAAGCCTTTATTTAAGAAAAGTGATGTTATTTGCACTTTATTGGTTTAAGTATAAAATAAGAATAATTTAGTTGGTCTTAGAAGCTAATTTTTCCTGTGTTTATTCATAACAGCATAGAGTAGTAGATGGACAGAGAAAACATTTCAGAATTAAATGGCTGTCAGTAATATCAGCCTAAAATATTCAGTGTTCTATGATATTCACTGGATATTGGAAAAGACATAAAAATGGTCAATTTTAGAGTTAGGCTTCTGCTCCCTCATGTGGACAATAATTAGCTCTTTGCTTACCGATCTTCTGTACTGAAAGAGTGAGTACCTCAGAAATAGAACTCATGTTTACTTGCCTGTTACTGCAAAGTAGCCTTCATATGTTAAATGATCAATAAATATTTACTTTTAGATTAGATGGAAAAAGGGAGAACGAAGGAAGGAAGATGGCAGTTCTAAAGCTGAATGCATGGTTGTTCTACTTAAAGACTTTAAAGTACAAGGAAAGAGTCATTCATCTCCTCTCAAATATTAAAAATTCAAGAGCATTGGACAGTTGGGAATAAAACAACTCTAGAAAACAGCTTCTCTTCCATCTTTTTTACAGGCCTCTAATTAATCCCTGTTTCTCTATGCGCCTACTTTATTCACCTCCACCAACAGATGTTCTCTATTTCTTGGTAGTTTTTGCTGTCCCCAAACTGCAGATTTCCCCTGGCATTGCAAGACTTCTCTGGTCACCACATCTCAACTATGGTGACCTGATTCCCTCAGCCTGGGTTTGGATCTGTTTAGCCCCCCTCACATGAGTCTTACTGCATTATTCATTCTGCTGCTGCAGTGCTCATGGGTTGATTGTGTGAACACCCACCTTGGACAGAAAAACTCACCAGCCTTGCTTCTATGACCCAGGTACTCTTACTTCTCAGCTGCCTTTTCTCCTTTGTACTGGCTCTCGTTTTCGTTTTCATGAGCTTTGCCAATAGACTGTCTTGATAGCATAGTCACTGAGATAACTTAAAAAAAATAAAAAGGCCACGTAGCCATACATTACACAGAAATTGTTATGGAAAATTTTTGAGAGACATTCAAATTAATTCAGTAATAATTATTCTTCGTACAGAGTTATATTTTTTTCCATTTTATTTATTTTTTCAGCATAACAGTATTCATTGTTTTTGCACAACACCCAGTGCTCCATGCAAAACGTGCCCTCCCTGTTACCCACCACCTGTTCCCCCAACCTCCCACCCCTGACTCTTCAAAACCCTCAGGTTGTTTTTCAGAGTCCATAGTCTCTTATGGTTCGCCTCCCCTTCCAAATTTTTTTTTTTAATAAACATATAATGTATTTTTATCCCCAGGGGTACAGGTCTGTGAATCGCCAGGTTTACACACTTCACAGCACTCATGATAGCACATAACCTCCCCAATAAGAGTTATATTTTTGATGTGTTTAAAACGAATCATCTTTTGTGAACTATGAAAATTATAGTGTAAAGGAAGAAAAATATGTATTAGATCAATAAAGCAGTATAATTGGATACCTTAATGAATATAGCTGATCCTGGGATTGGAATACTCTCTACATACTATTTTCCTTCAATTTTGGCATGGGGAGATAAAAAAATTATGTCATCGTGAGTTCCTTTGAACTGGTAACTAAACTCATTTTGTTTTCCTATGTTAACTATTTCTTACCCAAGCATATTTTAAATATATTTTTCCTCCTCATTACTTAGTAGCATAGAAATTTAAAAAAAAACCTAAATTGATTGACCTGAATCAATAATAAACAGTAAACTTGTGTTAAATAAACTTTGAAAGTTAAAAAAATAAGGTCCTCACTAATATTTTAATTAATCCAAAGAAGTTATGGTTTACTTTTTAGTGTGGGTTAGTTTAGATGTAATAATCATTTGGCTTTCTTTCAAACTTTTCTAGGATGAACTAGGTATACATAATACTATTTTGAAGAGAAAGTAATGCATTTTATCATACAGAGAAGAATTTTTTGGACTGCTTATTATGGGGACAAACATTCCTCCAAAGTTATAAATTGGGCTATTTGTGAAATGACAGCATCTGACATTTGAGGTAAACTGAGAGAGGATTATATTGTTCAGGTTATTGTTAATGAATCAGGACTTACTCCATGCTTTTGAAATCAATCTAAGGGAATACTTTAGTCTTCCTCTTCTGTTGTACTCTATTCAAAGACTCCAGTCCACATACACACACTACAAATTTGCATTGTAAGTCACTTTATGACTGGTTTCCCCTTGTATTTTTCTCTATGGACGGAATTTCTCTATGGAGGGAATGCCCTCCACTTACTTTCATAAAGTTTAACAACCATTAGCTTTTCTTTCATCTCAGATTCTTTTCAAAACTCCACAATTTTAAAATCCTGAGCGAATTCAAAGTGTGTCTCATTTACCCACTGAATCAGTGTAGTTATTGAAGTAAGAGGAGATTACTCTGCTGGTGTTCATTTTCTATGAACTAACTACTGAAAATTGCTAGTAATCCAGTTAGCTTTACTCAAAGGTTTATTCTCGCAACCTTCTGCTGCTTAAAAGTAAATATACTCTTGTAGTGTCAGTTTTTTTCTTCAGATTCTGGGGCAGAAATAACTTCCTTCTACATGATCTGGACACCTCTGTGATTTTTAGTGCTGTACCTTGGACACTTAGGCATATCAGGGTCTGTAGGGTCCTTATATAATGCCATTAAGATATTTCCACAATATTTTCAATGTGGTCCCTTAAATTTTATTTAAACTTACTTGGCAAGATTACTTACATATACTGTTTTCTAGAGGAGAAGATTTTTTATTGAAACAAAGTAATTGCTTCTGTATTTATTTGTGTGATAAAATTCACTGTGTTTTTAAATGAAGTGTTATACTAGAGTTTTAATTGTGATATTAATTTAGGACTAGTTTCATAGGGCCTAGCAAGTTCTTCCTTAAAGATCCCAGTATCTTCTACCTTCTAAGATATTTAAGCTTTTGCTTCCTCACTTACAAGATTATTAATGGCATTATTAATAATACTAGATTATTAATATTCTAGTAGCTAGACTCATCTAGTAGCTGTAAATTATAGTGGTTAGAGGATTGGGATGTGATTTAGAGTGTAAATAGGAAGGAAAAGAAAGCCAGTAAGAAGAGAAATATTTGGGATTGGGAAGAAAAAGAAAAACAGAGGATAATCAATTAATTGACATACATTAGATTCCTACTCATTATCATTATGTCCATTCTTTGCATACTCTACTTCATTGTCAGAGTTGTTTCAGGATTCTTAAATTCTTGGGAGCCTGTAGACTGCCAACTACTGTGGAATTTAGATGTGTATAGGACACATCTATATACATGTAGTAGAGCTTCACTTATCCTTTATGGTCAAAGAAATTAATTTTTCCACAGAAGTGCATATTCTTAAAATGTTGGTGTCATTCAAGTACTCCTAAAAATATTCTTTTTTTTTTAAGATTTTATTTATTTATTTCACAGACAGAGATCACAAGTAGGCAGAGAGGCAGGCAGAGAGAGAGGGGGAAGCAGGCTCCCTGCTGAGCAGAGAGCCTGATGTGGGGCTGGATCCCAGGACTCTGGGACCATGACCCGAGCCGAAGGCAGAGGCTTTAACCCAGTGAGCCACCCAGGTGCCCCTACTAAAAATATTCTTGATGAACATGTTTTAATATACAGTTTCAGAGTAGTTTTAACTATTTTTGATGATTCATTTTCATTATTAAATATTCACTAGTGCATCATACAGTTTTACAGTTGTATGTCAATCTCATTGTCCCTTCAAAGAAGTCACAAGAGCACTTCTGTATTTGATACATTCAGATGGTATGATTAAAATGATTAAATGTTATCTGCTAAATACTGGACATTCAAGAGTGCTCTGAAATGTGAGTGTGAAGGGCCAAATGCTCAAAAATATTTGGTCAGTTTAACTTAAACTGCTAGTATATAGAAATATGGTCAGACAGCATCAAATGATTTTTTTGACAAAAAGAACATGTAGAACTTTAAATTAGAAATAATAGTGTTATTTATTTGTTGAATGCTTTGTGAGAAGTAATAAGTTATAAACAATATGTATTAGAATATTGATATTTTGAGACTGATCAGAAGAAGAAAAGGCAGTATTGTGTTTTAGGTTAATAAAATAGTTTCTTTAATCTTCACAATATTTTTTTTTCCTTGGATAGCTTAAGAACCAGCATGTCATTTTTGTGGAGTTCAAATGATTATCTGTAATACATAATATGCAAATTAATGTTTTTGTATAGTGAGAAAGGTGGAGATACTTATTTAGAACCTTTCAGATTAAGCATTTGGCAGATTAAGGATGTTTAAATATTTAAATGTGTTTATGGTTAGAAAGCCTAAAATCAGATATTGCCTATTATGCAGCACTTACACATTCCTAATTTATGAAATAATTTTTCTTTAATTACCATTCCTGATAGGAAACCGAGAAGATCCAATTTCAATGTGCATTACAAATTTTGAAAATGTTTCTACAAAGAAACATTAATATATTTAAATTTCATTATTGTCTACAATGAAGATGAGATTAAGGGGATGCTTGAGGAACTAAAGTCAAAAGAGTTTTTTAGAGCCTTAAGCAAAGGTTTTCAAGAAGAAAGACACACACAATAGTTGCTAAAATTGTGCTATTGATTCCAGGAGATATATTTAACACTCAGACCTCATGAAACACATAGAAATATTAGGGTAAAAGCTAGGGGATTTTCACTTGGTAATATTGGTACATTAACATTAAATCTCTGGATTGTATACCTAGATGCCTCATGTATAGGTGTAATCATGTGAAGAGCAATCCTAGATGAAGGCTAATGTATCTTAGTGGAGTTCTCTACCAAGCTGATTGAAGCTGACAGCCTGTGCTGTTTGCAAGGAAAACTTCGTGGGGAGTTAGGAACAGATGCTAAATAATATGGCACATTTGATTTCATGCTGCTCACGCATGCCAGCCCCTGGCAGTCTTTATGAGGTCAGAGGATTAGTAAAATTGCAGTCAGCAGGAATACAGGGCATATAAGTAGAAAGAGCCAAGCAGGTGTGCTAAAATGAGTTAGATGTGGGCTTTCCCCAGGTGTGTCTTACTTGCCCTTCAGCATATGGCTGTAGGATCGTAGGGGAAAAGTTAATGCTCAAATAATTTAATCCAAGAAATGCAACCAGTTAGGACTTTATACATGTTGAATATGAAATATACATGCATGTTCGACTAAACTTATGCTGACATTAATTTTAATATTTCTTTTTCTTTGATTATTCATAAAAATACATCAATATAAAACAAGAAAATATGTTGATGACCAGGAATTCAGTGTTAGTTATAAGCCATTTTTTGTTCAAATAGTTCTGGTGTTTATGGTCTCAATTTATTAACCTATAAAATTAAGATATTGGAATAGGTGATATCTTAGATTCTAAGATCCCTTCCATATATGAAAAAAAAAATGCCTGTTTTATAAATCTCAAGACTTCAGAGTTTTTTGTTGTTGTTGTTGTTTGTTTGTTTATTTGGTTGGTTGTTTTTTGTTATGTAAGACAAGGGTGCAATTAATCCAGCTATTATCAACATGGAGGAAGGAGACGGCACAGAAAAAAAAATCGGGACCCGAGAGGGAAGGGAAATTCTCAGCCTCTTTCCACTATAAATACCATTTTTCTTGAGTAGGTTGTTAATGGAAGTATGCTCTGTAGTTTGGTTGTGTTGGAGCAGGGGGTTGGGGAGATAAAACTGATAACCACTAAGAGAGTTTATTTAAAATAAGAGGAAACTAGGGCCCTGGATGTGCTGTGGCCAGCGCGACAAATCGACCAGGAACGTGAGGGTAAGAGGATGGTGAAAAGAAGACATCCAGAGACAAAGAGATGGGGGCAGGAGGGACACTGAGGAGGATGTCCACCAGTGCCGAGTTTATTAGGGGCATATGGCCATATATATAGTAGTTCTACAATAAGAGAAGCAATACCTCCGTGTCTAGTTAAATAACCACAAGTACCCGTAATCAGTTTCCATAATCAATCTCGTAAATGATTACACACAGACTTCATGACTCCAAAAGGCTGGAGCTAAGACATTGTTTCAATACTGATTCAAGAAGTAACAAAAATCCTGAGAGTAATCTACAAGTTTGTGCTGGGACAGCAAGGACCAGTTAAGGATTTACAATCCCGTCGGAATTGTATTCAAAGCTAACTGCATGTGGGAAGTCACATAGGCGAGCGCACAACACATAGCACAGACCCTTTCTCAGTGCAACTCAACTCCATTTTCTTCTGTCTTTAATCAGCCAGTTAGACAATAGAGGAGACACAAGTCAGGGCCTGGTTTGGTTCTCGTCTCGAGCCTTATCGTGGCCTCCCACATGGATGACTGTCATAAAGCTAGATGGCAATGCATTTAGAGTTTGTATAACATGAATTTGGTAAGTGCTTTATACCACACTGGCTCTTTTTGAATCTTTAGAGATTCTAAACTGAGAGAGAGAAGTGGTTTGGAATGGAGTAACACACACACACACACACACACACCAGCTACAGTCTTAGTATTATTAAAGCCTACAGTCTTAATATTATTAAAGCCTGTCCTGCCTTTTCATCCACTCTCTGCTTTCTCCTATTCTTAAAGAGCAGCCTGTCAGAATGAAGGCAAAAAGTGCATATGGTTTAACTCATTAACAAAATCATTGTCCAAAATTGATACTGCCTTCTTTCCTAAACTTGAGGAGGTTCTGGTATACAGTGTCTTCTTTGGTACATACTGGTTAATTTGGTATCAGTGTGTTACCTATGTTTCTGTTCTATATGAAAACATACAACAGAGAGGACTTTGAACAGAAATGTCATGTATAGCAGTAGCATGAAGGGTATATTTGAATGCATTTTGTGCTACTAAGAAATTGGATAAATTTATGCAATGAGTGAGGAGTCATCTCACTTCTATACTTTGAGTTATTTTTGAAATGTGTAAATTTACACTTCAGTCAGAAACCTTGCAAATATTGCTACTCACATTGTGTTTCTGAATGGTACCTTTCTCTTATTTTAACTAATTTTGCTAAAGGCGAGCACATGGTAGAATTTTGTAGAAGCTCAGTTTTGTGTAGGTGGTATGAATCTGTCATAGAGATAATTTCCAGTTTCAATGGAAGGAGAAAAGACATAAACCTCTTGAGAACAAGGAGTTCACATGCTAGGAATTTGAGTGATATACATTTGACATCATCAGAGCAATGAAATTACTAAAGACAGTCAAAAGCTTTAGTATAATATTCCCTGGGTAACAAAGAAGGTTATATGAAATCAAGAAATGCACTAACTTGAAAACAGATAATGTATCTTTTGCTCAAAGGAAAATAAATTTTTTATTTTATTTATTTATTTGATAGACAGAGATCACAAGTAGGCAGAGAGGCAGGCAGAGAGAGAGAGAGAGGAGGAAGCAGGCTCCCCACTGAGCAGAGAGCCCGATGTGGGGCTTGATCTCAGTACCCTGGGATCATGACCTGAGCCAAAGGCAGAGGCTTTAAACCACTGAGCCACCCAGGCACCCTGGAAAATAATTTTTATTTAGTTGTGTGGAAATAAAATCAGAGAAAGAAGACACAAAGTATATTTGAAGTCTGCCAATACTGTAATTCAAAGGTAACATTGGTGTAAATGATATTTCTAAATTTAAGGTTATAACATTTCCATATACTTGAGCTCTTTGTGCAACAGTAAGTTTTATTAATTTCTTTAATCTGAATTTTGGGATACATTGCCTCAAAGACAAAACAGTTACAGCTATTATAACCCCAGTTACTAAAATTTTGCTGTATACTAATAGATCTAGAAATAGGGAAGAGACAGAACATACCAAGATTATGTGAAAATTTTAAGATTTCTGATTGAATAACTGCTAAATATTATGCACTATGTGATATTAGTTCCAGGTATGAGAAATCAAGTTTGGCCAGTTTTACAGGAGACAAAAACTACTACTGCATGTAAGTTTGAGAACATAAGGAACGTTGTCTCATTTATACTCTCATCAAAATTTCTGCCAAGTATCAAAATACTATTTTGGAATATGGTCAGAAAAAATATCTTACAAAAGTTTTTTTAATTAAGCATTACAAAAACCAAATAATAATGCTTCATGATTTTTTTGTTGTCATTGACTGGATACTTTACCTTGGACTCCTCTAACTCTGGCACTTAGTAATTCTCTGCATCCTATGTTGTTGTTTTTTTGTTTTTTTTGTTGTTGTTGTTTTGGTGCACAATAATGCCCCAAGACTATATATTTAAGATTTCTGGAGCACTTTATGTTGTTTTATATCTTATGCCTATCTGACTTCTCATTGAACTCAATGTTTGTAATTAGCTAGAGGACATTATTTTTTTCCTTGAAAAGTTCCACTAATTTGGGTTATGTTTGCTTTTTATTTATTTATTTTTTCAAGATTTGATTTGTATATTTGACAGGGGGCGGGGGGAAGTACACAAGCAGGGGGAGTGGGAGGGAGAGAAGTAGGCTCCCTACTGAGCAGGGAGCCTGATGCTGGACTTGATCTCAGGATGCTGGGATCAGGACCTGAGCCAAAGGAAGATGCTTAACTGACTGAGCCACCCAGGTGCCCCTCTATTTGCTTTTTAATGTTTTGGTCAATGTTTTTTCTTCTGTGTTATGACCAGGGGACCATATAAATAAACATATATAAATGGAGGTAAATGCAAATACGATTATAGGAAGTAGATCTGAAATAAATTAAAGAAATATGTAATCTTTCTCATAAGATTTATAATTACTTTAACATGTAAACAGTACTTTATCTTGCTCAATTGATAGTTACATATTAGTAATGTGCTAGATAGATGAAAGTAAAGTACAAAATAGGGGTACACTTTTTTTTTTTTTTTTTAAAGATTTTATTTATTTATTTGACGGAGAGAGAGATCACAAGCAGGCAGAGAGGCAGGCAGAGAGAGAGGAGGAAGCAGGCTCCCTGTGGAGCAGAGAGCCCGATGTGGGGCTCGATCCCAGGACTCTGAGATCATGACCTGAGCCGAAGGCAGCGGCTTAATCCACTGAGCCACCCAGGCGCCCCTAGGGGTACACTTTTTTAAAGAAAATGTTCTGAGCTGCTTCACAAATCTTAGCATCAGTTTCTAATAAGATGGAGAAAGACTACTTTATTTTCCAGAAGACGACATTAATTTTAGTCCATGTATTTCAGGAACCCCAAATGGCAGGAATTTCTATCTCAAGAAGGAGTGATGGTCAAGGATGAGTAATGGAAAGTTATAGCTGTCTGTCAGTCTATCTAGAGGGAACTAACAAGGCAAAAACTCTAGGCAGAATGATGATTAGTCAAATGTACACTTAGAATAATACTTGATTTCTTAAACTGAGGAGAAATCTTGATAATGGACCCACAATTGCGACCAGAAAAAAATCTTGACAAAACAGGTCAGAATCATATTACTTTCAAAATAATGCTTTACAAAAAGAGAAGTAGATATATAATGATTATTAAAGTTAATTATATAGACTTCTACTTCTAGGAAGATTTTACCTTTTACGTATTCCTGTAATTAAGTACGACTAAAAATCTTGAAGAGTGATGTTGTAGGTTAAGTGGGCACTGAGACTTTCATACTAGCTAGGTGGGAAAGAGACCTCTGCTGTAGTATCAGAGAAGGTGTCTGAATAACAGTAAAGAAGGCACTCTGAGCCTTCTAAGACAGAGGAAGTTATCAGTGGAGACCCAGTGGAAAGATAGAACCCCTATTCCTGCTCAGAAGTAATGGGGCCCTGCCTTAGGTGTCAGTGGAGTAATACCTGGGCTTTCATGTCTCCCTGAAATTAATGAGGCAGAGCATGCCTTTTCTCTTGCTGATGTGGTGTCAGAGGAAGCTAACGAAAACTGGTTTAAACAGAAGCCAAAAATCTCATAACACAATACCTAAAGTGATCAAGTTTCAATCAGAGATCATTCAACATACCAATAATCATTAAATTATTGGTCTGGCTCTTGGTTTTGGCTCAGGTCGTGATCTCAGGGTCATGAGACCAAACCTAGTGTCAGGCTCTGTGCTCAGCATGGAGTATGCTTGAGGTTTTCTCTCCCTCTCCCTCTCATACTCTCTCTGTCTCTGAAATAAATAAATAAATAAATCTTTTAAAAAATGATTAAATGAGTAAACATGAGTAAAAATAAACATAAACATGTTTATGTTTATAAACATAAACAAAAACCAAACATAAAATAGAAGGTCCCAACAGAGAGAGGAAAAAGTCTCAGAAAAAAATTAGAAGACATAATGAAGAATCAAATGGAAATTTTAGAAATCTCAAAAACTGAGAGATAATATCAATGAATAGCAGAATGGACAGAACATAAGAAAGAATCAGTAAGCTCAAAGATAGAAGAATGAAGGAGAAATAGGGAAGAATCAGTAAACTTAGAGACAGAATAGAAACTACCCAATAGGAGCAAGAGAGAGAGGGAGAGAAAGACTGCTAAAAAGTAGCAGAAGCTCAGGGACTTGTTCAGTTAAAACAATGATTTGCCACTTGTTTCATCACCATTTCCGGAAGAAGAGGAGAGAGTGAGGGGCCTGAAAAGTAAGTTGAAGAAATGACTGAAAACTTCTTAAACTTTATAAAATAAATAAATATATAAATAAACTTACAGATTGAAGAAGCTGAGTGAATAAAAAACTAGAGATACCCAAAAAAACCCATTGGTGGACACTGTAGTCAAACTACTAAAAACTAAAGACAAAGACACATGAAAGCTGTGGGGGAAAAAATGACACCTTACGTGTAGAAAAAAGAATGACTTGAATGACAGATTTTTTTTTTCTTTGCTAGAAACCATGGAGGCAAGAATGAAGTGCTCTAATATTTTTAAAATTCTGAGGCAGGAGAAGGAAACAAACAAAAACCTGTCAGCCCAGAATCCTATTTTGTGTGAAAATACCAATCAGGAATGAAAGGTAAATAAGACATTCTCAGATGAAGAAAAAGAAGATCTTTCTACAAAGCCCTGTCTCTCTATCTCTCCTAAGGAAATTCTCTAAACAGGGGCAACAACAAAAGAAGGAAACTTGGAACATCAAGAAGGAATATAGTAGACAATAATGTGGGTTAATGTAATAGACTTTCCTCTCTTCTTGAGTTTTAAATTCTGTTTAATGGGTGAAACAAAAATTACAGTACTAGAATATGATAATTATGTATATAATATAGTATCTTGAACAACCACTAAAAATATACAGAGACTCAAATTCAATAGAGATGATCTAATCAAATAGAGTTATAAAAATGAAAATACAACATCACATTTTCTGGAACTCAGGTAAAAGAGTATGGAAATGAAAATTTACAGCACTAAGTGACTACATTAGAAAAGTATCAGTGACATCAATAATCACACCTCCCACCTCAAGAACCTAGAAATAGAAGAGCAAAATAAACACAAAGAAGCAGAAGAGAAGAACTAATGGAGATAGTAGAAACCAGTGATATTAAAAATGGAGAGATATTAGGAAAAAAATAAGAAGTTGGGTGATGCCTGAGTGGCTCAGTTGGTTAAGCATCTGCCTTCAGCTCAGGTCAGGATCTCAGGGTCCTGGATCAAGCCCTGCATCAGGCTTTCTGCTTAGGCAGAGAGTCTGCTTCTCCCTCTCCCTCTGCCTGCCACTCCCCTTGCTTGTGCTCTTGTATGTGCTCTCTCTCTCTGAAAAATAAGTAAATAAAATCTTTAAAAAAAATAAGAAATTGGTTCTTTGAGAATATTTTATTTTATTTTGCTTTTTAAAGATTTTTTTAAAATTTATTCATTTGACAGAGAGAGACACAGAAGAGAGGGAACACAAGCAGGGGTAGTGGGAGAGGGAGAAGCAAGCTTCCCTCTGAGCAGGGAGGCCGAAGTGGGGCTTGATCCCGGGACCCCAGGATCACGACCCAAGCCAAAGGCAGCTGCTTAAGTGACTGAGCCACCCAGGCACCCCTGAAAATATTGATAAAATTGAAAACTTCTAACAAGACCAATACAAGGGGAAAAAAAGAGAAAAGACACAAATTACCAATATAAGGAATGAAATAACAGAGAACATCTAGATTTTGCAGACACCAAAAGTACATGAAGAGAAATAAAATTAACAGCTCTCCACACAGCTTAGGTAGAAACGGACCAATTATTTAAAAAAAAGGAAGAAGAAAGAAAGAAAGAAAAAAAAAACTCAAGCTACCACAGTTCACCCAATTTAAAGTTATATATTTGCAAAGCGCTATAACTATTAAGGAAATAAAAATTTTAATTTGAAAATATGCAGAACCATTTGTCTTGTTCAAAATATTTTCACTGGAGAATTATACCAAAGATTTAAAGAAGACCTAGCATTAATTCTACATTGTCACTTCTAGGAAATAGAAGAGGGAATACATGTAAATTTATTTTATGACTCTATCATTGATCTGATACCCAAACCAAAGACAGTACCAAAAAATAAACCTACAAACCAGTATCACCCCATGAATATAGACCTTAATTGCTTTATTAGCAAATATAGTAATATTTAAAAAGAAATATACATCATGACCAAGTAGGGTCTATACAAAGGACTCCCAAACTGTTTCAGTATTTGAAAATTAATTGATATAATCCACTAAAGTAACAGACTAAAGATGAAATATCACGATGCTATCAATACAAAACAAGCATTTGACAAAATTCAATATAGGATTAAGCCTATCAGAAAAATAGGAATAATGAGAACTTCTTCAACCTGATAGAGTGCATCTATAATTGACCTATAGCTAATGTTATACTTAAATATGAAAGACTCAATGCTTTCTCCCTCGGATTGGGAACAAGGCAATAATGTTCACTGTCACCACTCCTATGTATATTGGAAGGTCTAGCCAGTGCAGTAAGGCAAGAAAAGGAAATAAAAGACATGCATATTGCAAGAAATAAAATTGTCCCATTTTTAAATGATATGAATGTCTATGAAGAAAATCCCAAGGAATCTTAAAAAGGAAACTCCTAGAAATAATAAATGAGTCCAGAAAGGTTAGAGGATATAAAATAAATGTTATAAAATGTAAGTATTTCTATACCAGCAATGGACATGTTTACTCGAAATTTTAAAATATATTAATTAAAATGGCTTAAAAATGAAACACTTAGGTATAATTTTTTTAAAGATTTTATTTATTTGAGAGAGAGGGTGAGTGATAGCGAGCACGAGAGAGGGAGAGAGAAGTAGACTCCCACTGAGCAGGGAGCTCTGACATGGGGCTCTATCCTGAGACCCTGAGATCATAACCTGAGCTGTGGGCAGACGTGTAACAGACTGAGCCACCCAGGAGCTCTGTAATTTTTTTTTAAATGTATAGCACTTGGGGTACCTGGCTGGCTCAGTCAGTAGAGTGTGGAACTCTTGAGCCTGAGTCCCTGAGCCTGAGCATGAGTTCAAACCCATGTTGGGTGCAGAACTCACTTAAGAAATATACAGTATTTTATGCTGAAAAGTACAATGATAATAAAAAAAATCTAAAGGAGAGACTTCTTGTTAATGGATTGGCATAAACATAGTAAATATGTCAATTTTTTCTACATTGATAGGTATTTTAACAAAATTTTGTCAAAATTTCAAAAAAATTCTTAGATATATCATTAAGAGTCTTCTAAAATGTATATAAAAAAGCAAAGGAACTATAATAGCTACAACAATTTTGTCAAAGAATAAAAATTGAGAGGAATCAGTCTATTCATTTTGAGACTTGTGTAACTATTGTAGTCAGGGCTGTGTATATTTACATACAGGTAGATGGATGCATTGATGCAGTGAGGAAGAGAACCCAGAAATAGGCCTACATGAATAAGCCCAAGTGATTCTGACAAGGATGCAAAGGGAAATTTATAGAAGATAGATAAGGTTTCCAACTGATAGTGTTGGAGTTACTGCACGTTCATAGTACAACAAAAAGAATCTAGAGTTACATTTCAAGCCTTATCACAGTAAGCTCAGATCACAGACTTAAATAGAAGATGTAAAACTATAAAACTTTTAGGAAAAAAGATGTTCAGGGCTTGGGGCTGGTCTTTAGGCTTGTCACCAAAAGCATGATCTCTAAAAGAAAAAAATTAATCAGCTGAACTTAATCAGAATTTTAAATTTTGCTCTGCGAAATAAAATTTTAGAAAGGTTGCTGCGTGTTATGGAGGGGACAGAGTCAGGAAAAAAACATAAGTGGCTATAAAGGGCAACATTAGGAATTCTTCTGATGGAAATGTTCTGCATCTTTACTGTTCAGTGATCCTAGTTGTGATGTTTTATTATATATATTTATTAAATGAAGATCTTATCATTGTGGAAGGTTGAGTATAGGGTATACAGGAATTCTCTGTATTATGTTTTCCAAACCTGCATGTGAATATACAATTACCTCAAAGTAAAATTTTAATTAAATCAATTATATCCTAGAGAAAATTTCTTCTTGATTTTGTTTTACTATTGCTAAATTTAACTATGTTTTCAGCAAGTGCAAACATGCTTATTATAGAACATTGATTTTTGAAAGTAGAACTTAAAAATGTATGCTATTATGAGGAGACAGAGGCAGAGATAATGAGGGCAAGAGAATGAGAATGTACCAAAATAACATTTCTGAATATAATAAATGATAAGGTCCAAAGTAAGTTAAAATTAGCAGAAGATTCCTGGGGCGCCTGGGTGGCTCAGTGGTTTAAGCCGCTGCCTTCGGCTCAGGTCATGATCTCGGGGTCCTGGGATCGAGTCCCGCATCGGGCTCTCTGCTTGGCAGGGAGCCTGCTTCCCTCTCACTCTCTCTGCCTGCCTCTCTGCCTACTTGTATCTCTCTCTGTCAAATAAATAAATAAAATCTTTAAAAAAAAAATTAGCAGAAGATTCCTTTTGGATGCTAGATTAAAAATAGTTCATTGCGATAAATATTTTTCATGATCCCAAACGTATTTCATCATGTCTATTTTATTTTCACATAGAAACATCTTGTGCCCTCCTTTCTGATTCATTCATTCCGTTAAATGACTATAATATGACAATTTTTGTTTCCATGCTATTGCATCTGGGGAGGAAATTGATGTGTTTTATATTATTTCCCTTGCTGAACTGTTTTTTACCCGATTCAGCATTCACTTATTAACATACTTGGATGTTTAGCACGTCCCAGCAATGTGCTAAGCTTTGGTGTCTAAAGCATTGGTGTCTCACACCTTTGTCCAAATTAAATTTTAATGTTATTAACAGTTTCAATTACCATTGATTACAACATTCTCAAGTTTCACCGGTCTGGCATGAGCTACAACAACTGTGAATAGTAATAGCTGTTTTCATGAGCAGAAGATGGGGAGGCTGTCATTAGAAACCATATGACTGCCAGAGAGCACTTTAGTATGTCAATTCCCCAATGTTCCATAGTCATCAAGACAAAATCATACTTTGTTTTCATAGTTCCAACACATTGTTAAATAGTGTGAACCAAATTATCACTTGCTAATATCCCATAAAGGATGCTTCAGGTTGCACTATATACTGCTATGGATATAATTTGTCAGTGTTGAATGATTGTTGTTTGAATAGTTGTCATGACAAATTCTTTCTTATGATAAGTTTATCATCATTCCTTTGTTTTAAAGTTTCTTAAAGGAGAATGAATTCAGTGTTGTACTCACAACTGACATATCTTGAGTGAATGCAGTATTTTCAACAGTGTGACATGTGTTGGTAATCTGAAGTAGGGCATGACCACTGCACAAGAAGCTAGTTATGAAACATGCAAGACACAGAAAATACATGTATACCTACATATGCATATATATATACATACATACATATATTTTCTTCTGTGTTGTATGTAAGCACAAAACAATCCGTACTATGCCAGAGTTTCTTTGCAAACATTTGTAAGTATAGCTAATGAAATAGCTGATTATACTTATAGAGAGTCAAAAACAAACCCAATATATTCTATGCTAAGACTTGAAAAATAAGTAGAGAAATATAAGAGGGAGATTATTGTAGATGTCGAGACAGAAAGAATGAATTTCCAAGATATGAAAATGTATGAAGAAAAGTAGAGGAAGCCATAACATATTCTTTAGCCCCCCAAGTCTTAGCCTAGTGGTTATCTAACATTCTCTAACACTATGGGTGATTCTTAAGATTTTATTTATTTATTTGACAGATCACAGTGGGCAGAGAGGCAGGCAGAGAGAGAGGAGGAAGCAGGCTCCCCACTGAGCAGAGAGTCCGATGTGGGGCTCAATCCCAGGACCCTGAGACCATGACCTGAGCCTCCAAGCCAAAGGCAGAGGCTTTAATCCACTGAGCCACCCAGGTGCCCCACTATGGGTGATTCTTAACAGAAAATTAGTATATTTAAAAATGTAACATACAAGGGCACCTGGGTGGGTCAGTGGGTTAAGCCTCTGCCTTCGCCTTGGGTCATGATCTCAGAGTCCTGGGATTGAGCCCCGCATCGGGCTCTCGGCTTTGTGGAGAGCCTGCTTCCCCCCTTCTCTCTCTGCCTGCCTCTGCCTACTTGTGATCTCTGTCTGTCAAATAAATAAATAAAATCTTTAAAAAAATGTAACATACAGATCTCTCTGATGTGAGGAATTTGAGAGGCAACATGGGGGGGTTGGGAGGTAGGGAAGGAAAAAATGAAACAAGATGGGATTGGGAAGGAGACAAACCATAAGAGACTCTTTTTTTTTTTTTTTTTTTAACCATAAGAGACTCTTAATGTCACAAAACAAACTGAGGGTGGCTGGGGAGAGGGGTAGGGAGAGGGTTGGTGGGTTATGGACATTGGGGAGGGTATCTGCTATGGTGAGTGCTGTGAAGTGTGGAAGCCCGATGATTCACAGACCTGTACCCCTGGACCAATAATATATTATATGTTAATTAAAAAAAAGAAAGAAAATGTAACATACAGTGTTTCCTAACATGGGAATTAAACTCTGTACTCTCTTGACTTTCTTAGTATGTAGTAGTATAGTTTATTACAAGTAGATTAATTGGAAGTATTATAACAACACATTATTTATTTTACATCAAAAACTTTTCCATATTTTTTTCATTATGAAGTTTTATTTTGGTTCTTATATACTATCTGTTTTATGTTTTCTGCTGTGTTGAACATGAATCCAGGAAAGTGATTCATTTTGCTACAGTATAGCAATAACTCTAGCCATTTGTAGATAAGGTTTGTCATGTTTCAGGGGAAAAAAAAAACTTACTGAATAGCGAATCAAATAACATTCTATGAATACTATACTAATTTTAATTTTTTTTTTACTTTGGGGATTAATTGATGTAGCTATTTTATACAAATTAAAAAGATGTAGAAAAAGCAGACACATTACTATATAAACTTGCTGAGAGATAAGCAAATAGAATTAAAAAGAGTGAGTTAGCATTTCTTTTGCTGCACTGCAACCCAACCCTATAACTCCTTTCTTACATGGACCACCTTATTAAGGAAAAAGTTTCAAAAGGTAAACCAATGCTAAATAAATAAATAAATAATAAACTTTGTGGACTTAGTGGGAAGGTTTCAGGGTCAACACAATGAGAAATTTTAGAAATAATTGTGTTATATTCCACAATAACTTTTATAAGATGTTAACTGAATTTTCCAAATTCTATAATCTGCTATGATCTCCTATTCTAAGATTTGTTTTATTGAAACAAAATGTTAATTAATAAGCATTTTCATCCATGGGCCAATATTTTTCAATGTGTAGTATTTACAGTCTAGGAGTACTATGTGTACTCTCTCTCTCTCTCTCTCTCTCTCTCACACACACACACACGCACACACACACACACCCCAACAAGGTCAGCAGTAACATGTAAATGTTAACGTATGATGTTTTCCTTGTAGATAAACATATTTGTGATTCTTGTTTTTTAAACTCAATAGTAATGTGTGGGAAATATCAAGAGCAAACTTTGTATTATTAGGTAATTGTTCTATTAAAAATCTGTTCGCTTTTGTGAAGTCTTTTTCTATAAAAGTTAAATGTTTCCAGGGCCAAATACATTTTTAGAAAGAGCTATAGAAAAATTCTATTAGTAATTGTTATTACAGTCTTTAGACTATGCATTTTCAGTAAAATTAATTCTGGTGCCTAAATTCTACCTGGCTGTTTTCTTGGGTATAGACGTTCTTACTACATAACATATAAAATATATTAAAAGAAAACATATACAACCAGTAGACTTGAACAATAAAGCTAAAATGATAAATAAATCTTAGAAAATTTGTTTCCTAAAATTAGAAAATTAGATTAATTAGAGAAATTAGAGAAAAAAACACAATTATGAAAAATAAGGTATATAATTATGAGGAAAAAATTGATATTTTTAGAAATGTTATATATAATTTGGCCAATTAATTTTGGATCTAAGTGGAAAACACTTTCTGTAGGAAAATACAGATGACATACTGTATCATAACTATGTCATAACTATGACATAGGTATGTAATAGTTAACATAATTATGTTATTATTTATGGTCAAAATGAAAACACAAGCAAACACAAAAGGCATATGAGAGAAAATTTTTATAGACTTTTCAGTTTTTATTTTTTTAAGATTTTATTAATTTATTTGACAGAGGGAGAGACAACAAGAGCAGGAACACAAGCAGAGGGAGTGGGAAAGGGAGAAGCAGGCTTCCCGCTCAACAAAGAGCCTGATGTGGGACTTGATCCTAGGACTCTGGAATCATGACTTGAGCCACCCAGTACCTCTGAACTTTTCAGTTTTACTATAATTTTCAAGGAACAGTTGATTGCCATGTTTTGTAATATTTTCTGGGATCTATAAAAAAATACAAAGCTTCCTTTTTTTTTTTTTTAAGATTTTATTTATTCATTTGACAGACAGAGATCACAAGTAGGCAGAGAGGCAGGCAGAGAGGGAGGGAGATGCAGGCTCCCTGCTGAGCAGAGAGCCCGATGCAGGGCTCGACCCCAGGACCCTGGGATCATGACCTGAGCCGAAGGCAGAGGCTTTAACCCACTGAGCCACCCAGGCGCCCCCAAAATACAAAGCTTCTTAAACCATTCTTGCAGATAGAAAAAACCAAAGCATATTCTCACAAATAAATTCCATCAAAAACCTATGCCAGTACTTTGTTAAAATGGTTATACTGTTGCTGGGAATGCAAACTGGTTCTGCCACTCTGCAAAACAGTATGGAGTTTCCTTAAGAAGTTAAAACTAACAATACCCTATGATCTACCCATGACTAGGTATTTACACAAAAGTTAAAAAAATTACCAATTCAGGGGTGCCTGGGTGGCTCAGTGGGTTAAAGCCTCTGCTTTTGGTTCAGGTCATGATCTCAGGGTCCTGGGATTGAGCCCCACATTGGTCTCTCTGCTCAGTGGGGAGCCTGCTTCTCCCTCTCTCTCTGCCTGCCTCTCTGCCTACTTGTGATCTCTCTCTCTGTCAAATAAATAAATAAAATCTTTAAAAAAATTACTGATTCAAAGGGATATATGCACCCAGAAGTTTATAGCAGCATTATCAACAATAGCCAAATTATGGAAAGCCCAAGTGTCCCTCCACTGACGAATGGATAAAGATGTGTTATGTACATACAGTGGAATATTGCTCAGTCATTAAAAAAATGAATGAAATCTTGCTATTTTCCAGGACGTGTATGGAGTTAGAGTGTTATGCTAAGTGAAATCAGTCAGTCAGAGAAAAACAAATACCATAAGATTTCAGTCATCTGTGAAATTTTAGAAACAAAACAGGTGAACATGATGTGGGAGAAAAGAGAAGCAAACCATAAAACAGACTCTTAATCACAGAGAACAAATTGAGGATTGCTTAGGAGAGGTGGGCAGAGAAGAGGTTAAATGGGTGATGGGGATTAAGGAGGGCACTTGTGATGAGTACCGGGTATTGTATGTAAGTGATGAATCACTAGACTATACACATGAAACTAATGTTATACTATATGTTAACTAAGTGGAATTTAAATGGAGACTTAGAAAAAAATGAAAAAAAAAGTGTGTAAAAAAATAAGTGTCTGTAATCTATGAAGAACTTATCAAACTCAACACCCAAAGAAGAAATAATCCAGTCAAAAAATAGGCAGAAGACATGAACAGACATTTCTCCAAAGAAGACATAAATGGCTAACAGACACAAGAAAAAATGTTCAGCATCACTCAAGGGAATACAAATCAAAACCACAGTGAGATACCACTTCATACCAGTCAGAATGGCTAAAATAAACAAGCCAGGAAACAACAAATGTTGGTGAGAAAGCAGAAAAAGGGGAACCCTCTTACCCAGCTGATGGGAATGCAAACTGATACAGCTACTTTGGAAAACAGCATGGAGACTCCTCAAAAAGTTGAAAATAGAGCTACCTTACAACCCAGCAATTGCTCTACTAGCTATTTACTCCAAAGATAGAAATCCAATGATATAAAGGACACCTGCACCCTAATATTTATAGCAGCAACGTCCACAATGGCCAAACTATGGGATGAACTCAGATGTCTATCGACAGATGAATGGCTGAAGAAGATGTGGTATATATACACAGTGAAATATTACTGAGTCATCAAAAAGAATGAAATCTTACCATTTGCAATGACATGGGTATTATATAAGTGAAGGTCAGAGAAAAACAACTATCATGATTTCACTCAGGTGAAATTTAAGAAACAAACAGGATCATAGGGAAAGGGAGGAAAAAATTAAATAAGATGAAATCAGAGAGGGAGAAAAACCATGAGAGACTGTTAACTCTGGGAAACAAACTGAGGATTCCTGGAGGGGAGGGAGAAGATGGCCTGGGGTAACTGGGTGATGGACATTAAGGAGGGCATGTGATGTAATAAGCACTAGGTATTATATACAACTGATGAATCACTTAACTTTATCTCTGAAACTAATAAATCACTTATGTTAATTGAATGTAGTAAATACAGTAAAATTTAAAAACAAAATTTTAAAATTTATTATTTTGTTATTTTAAAAAAATATATTAATTTTTAAAAAATGGTTCTATATTATGACCGAGGAGGGACTATTCTAGGTTTACAAAGATTATTCATGTGGACCTCAGTGAATGTCTCTAAAAAGCCTCTAATATATATATATATATATATATATATATACAAAGATTATTCATGTGGTCCTCAGTGAATGTCTCTAAAAAGCCTCTAATATATATATACATATATATATAAAATATAACTATAATATATAATATGTTTGTAATATATTTTTAAATATATGTTTATGTTTTAAAGGGTGTTCAAATCTGACTTGTTAGATGCTATAGTATTTGCTGCATTTCAAACAAAACAAATTATATCACCCTAATGTCGGCTGAGGCCTTTAAAGATCTTGCCTAAACTCAATTTAAACTGATGCCAGTAAAAGCCTTCTTAAGATAAATTCCTTTGTTTAAAAAAAAAAAAAGATAAATTCCTGTGACAGACTTCCTCAGTTTTTTCTTTTGTTAGCTTCCAAATGAAAGTACTTACATATCACCTTTATTCTTTTTTTTTTTTTAAAGATTTTATTTATTTATTTGACAGGCAGAGATCACAAGTAGGCAGAGAGGCAGGCAAAGAGAGAGGAGGAAGCAGGCTCCCTGCTGAGCAGAGAGCTGGATGTGGGGCTCAATCCCAGGACAGCAGGATCTTGACCTGAGCCGAAGGCAGAGGCCTTAACCCACTGAGCCACCCAGGCGCCCCACCTTTATTCTTTATGTCTCATGTGATACCCTGGGGTCAGAGCCAAGTCCTTTCATTGGTTTGTACCCCCGCCCAAAAAAAGTACTTCCATACAGCATATTGTAATATATCAATAGTTCCTGAAATTTAGTGGTCATTGGAATAGGGCTGTACAGTGTACTGCAATCTCCTGGTTCCTGGATTTACCCTCCCTCTACTTATTTCCTCTTTCATGAGACTTTAATAACAATGAACAAACCCTATAGATATTTCAAAGACAGCATTATTTCAATATCCTGAATCTTAGATTTTAGTTTTTACATCAAATAGTTACAGTACCCAATAAAAACTTTCCTCAATTTATAATGGCTTGACAGTGAAAAAATTTTCTCAAAAATATTACCCTTGAGTGGTATAGATTTAGAAGGTATTCCCAGTCAGCCATGCAAATGGTCCCTGGATGTGGTCCATTGGTCATTTTATGCATATATATTGGCACAGTCCCCATAGTAATTAATGATAGAGAAGGTAAGTCATTGGTAAACAAGAACTTCATTCATGTAGAAAACAGATAAAAACATTTATTTTATGGTGTTTCTTTTAGTACTAGGACCAAACTAATTTCTCTGATAGCTAATGCTAAGTTCCTTAAGATCTTTGCAGTCATCCTGTGTTTCTATGGAACAAAATGAGTCATGTGGATAAGGAAAACCCAGAAAAACCAATATGTATTTTTTAAAAAGATTTTATTTATTAATTTATTTGAGAGAGAGAGGGAGGGAGAGAGAACATAAGCAGGGTAAGGGGCGGAGGGAGAGGCAGGCTCTTTGCTGCACAAGGATCCTGATGAGGGGATTGATCCCAGGACTCCAGGATCATGAAGTGAGTCGAAGGCAGACACCTAACCATCTGAGCCATCCAGGCGCTCCCCCCACAACTGTATTTTTTTTTAAGATTTTATTTATTTATTTGACAGACAGAGATCACAAGTAGGCAGAGAAGCAGGCAGAGAGAGAGGAAGAAGCAGGCTCCCTGCTAAGCAGAGAGCCTGATGCGGGGTTCGATCCCAGGACCCTGAGATCATGACCTGAGCCGAAGGCAGAGGCTTAACCCACTGAGCCACCCAGGCGCCCCCAATCTGTACTTTTTAAAATCCATTTTAATTGGTGCTATGCTGTGAGAAAATCCTTTTCTGATTCTATCTGTAAACTGACTGTTAATGTAAGTTTTAAGTTTTAATCTTGCTTTCATGCCTTTCTTTGCCTTCATAGGTAATTTAGTAGGAAAAGAAGTTCCATCATGAGCATCCTGCACTGCAGGTACCATTTATAATCCATTCACATTGTTTTGAGCAATAACTCATAAGATGGAGAATTGGGCATATTATTCTCACATAAAAAGAAGTATCCCTTATTGGGTTACTGGGTGGCAGAAATAGATTTAAAACTAACAAGTAATCTAATAACATATGAAAATATATTCAAAATCATTTTCAAAGGAAATCTTAGCATAGTACTTATTTAATTGAAAAGGATGAACATTTTTAACGAGAAGTACTAGCTTAAGTTTTGGGTAATCTAAATCTAAATGTCAAATTTGATTGTCTTCCATGATCTACATATTACACAGGGATTATGAGTGAGCAGGAAACATAGCAACAGGAAACAAAATAAGATACATTGGGAGACAATAGGGATTTATGATTTAGTTGGAGATCTTCACCTACCTGACTAATGTGACCTACCTGATGTATTAATACATCTTTTTACATTTGCATAATTAATCCTTCAGCTTCCACTTGTTTATATTAATAGGTTCTCCAAGATTTCTCTTTCAAAGCCTGCTTTCCACTTCCCAAGCACCCATCTTACTGAAATAGTTAGGGGTCAGTCCTTTTTCCAAACAGCATGTGAAATACCTAGAGATCTTGCCAACAAGGCTAAGTTTCAGTTGCCACGGTCTTACTACCAGATTGATAGGTGCTTGGTTTATAGCCTACACAGTTTTACATTATTCGAGTGTTGCCCTGTGATAAGAAGGCCAGTTTCACAGATGCTTTAGCTTATCCTCAGAAGTTTAGCAATTATCCCAACTTGTTTACACAAGATTATAGGTCTTTCAAATTTTTTAAATTACCAATGATCATCTGTAGAATATGCTGACTTGCCTAGATGTAATCCAGGGATACTCTGTTCTTCCGGAGTCAAAAGAAGTGGACCTCTTCAAGTATCCTTCCTGAAATCCTAGGACTGTTGGTGGGGAATTCTATTATCTTTTAGATCCAACACCTTGTTTAAGAACTTGGATTAAACTAATGGTTGTATTTGTAATGTCCTTTTCTTCCCCCAGGTTCTTTCATATCGCATTTTAGCTCAGTTTTTCACTTCTAAAATAGAATCACTGCAGGGCTGTTTTTATTGCAATAATACAAAATATGAACATTTTGAGGTCATGAGCAACTTAAAATTTAATTAGAATGTCCTTGTTTTATTTTAGGTTATCCTCCCTCTGGTAGTTTCTTGGTAGCCAACTTTTCTTTTCTTTTTTTCTTTCCTTTCCTTTCCTTTTTTTTCTTTTTTCTTTTTTTTTCCCCCTTTTCTTTTCTTTCCTTTTCAAGACTTTATTTACTTATTTGACAGAAAGATGGAGAGAGAGCACAAGTAGGCAGAGCAGCAGGCAGAGGGAGAGTAAAAGCAAGCTCTCCACTGAGCAGGGAGACCAGGATCCTGGGATCATGACCAGAGCCAAAGGTAGTGCTTAACCAACTCATCCACCCTGGCACCCTGGTGGCCAACATTTCTAAGCAGGTTCTGGCATCCTGCCATGCTTGCTGGTCCTCTCATACTCGATCTTTTCTTCAAACTTGCTCTCAGTTTTTCGTAGGCAATTATGCAGAACTTAGACTATTATCTCTTTGTTGTACAGTCTCTTTATGGCATGACCTTTGGGCCCTTTGGGGAAATAGAAGTAAAAACAAAATATCCTCCTAATTTAAAACAAATAAACAACAAAAACTTTTCCACAAAGAAGAGCAAAATACGTTTTATTATAAAATATGCAGTACATTAGAATGCAATGTGCATTCCAGGCAATCCACTAAAGGAATAGCAAAGACAAAAGAAATCTCACCCTCCTCTATAGCCAAGCAGATAAACAGTAACTAGTCCTCAAGGAATAAAGCAGCATCATTTGTCACACAGAGTTCACCCTAAATTCACCTGGTAATTTGGGCAACCATCTATATTTGCTAACTGCCTTATCCCAAGCAAAAATAAATTTCTCCTATGTTTGTAATGCAGTAGATTTGCAACTTGGAGCCAGGAACCATCTGACATTATGCTACTACCTCTCCACAGAAACCGGGACAAAGGGTGCTGTCTTCCTTGATGTTTACATTTCAAAAAGATGGCTCCTAGGTCCTTAAGAAAGACATTGTTCGGTTGTAAAGCTGGCAGGGAGTCTATTTAGCTTGTGCAAAGATTTACATACATACATCTCAAAGGAGCAGAAAAGAATTCACAACTGCAGTTGTTTTTTGTTTTTTTTTTTTTTTTTTTTAAATAAATGCTTCCAAAAAAAGGAGGAGAATTTCTTTCCGTTTTTGAACCAGGGAGAATTAAATATTTTTTTTTAAATATTTTATTTATTTATTTGACAGAGAGAGATCACAAGTAGATAGAGAGGCAGGCAGAGAGAGAGAGAGAGGGAAGCAGGCTCCCTGCTGAGCAGAGAGCCCGATGTGGAGCTTGATCTCAGGACCCTGAGATCATGACCTGAGCCGAAGGCAGCGGCTTAACCCACTGAGCCACTCAGGTGCCCCAGAATTAAATATTTTTAATTTGGATTTGTCCTTACAGAACTCACCACTCAAAATGGTCTATAAATGTATTTTACTGAACAAAAGCTGTATTATGGCATAATCATAGGAGACAAAGGTGCCTAGAGACAATTGTAGTTGTAGTTTAAATTCCATTTCTTTTCTGTTAATAGATTACCAGTACAGCATCTTTTGTCACAAAGAAGTTTTTTAGTATATTTTCCAGAATACAGAGATAGGCTTTACAGTAATAGGTTTTAAAACTGGGAAACCTTTACAGATCAGCAGAGTCAATAGCTTTTATTTTTCTGGTATAAGGTAAATTAACACATCTAATTAGTGACCAAACTTGAACTGACACTAGAGCCTTTTAATAATCAGTCCACTTTCTGCTACACCTTTTTGCCTCTTATTTTACTTGTATATGAGTAGAGTTTCATATAAAGTAGGATATTTATGGTAATAAACCAAACCCTTCTTAGGCATATTTAATATAAATAATAATGTCTAAGTGTTCCAAGGGAATTTCTCTTTCTTAAACTGTTTAGCCTACATTCCTAACTTCATGGGAAGTTATTTTATTGGGCAAATAAATTAGAAATAATACATTAGTCACTGAATGGTCCCCCAATAATGGGTCCGTGATCAAAGGAGCGAGACTGATACAAAGCGAAGGTCAAGTAAAGCTTTATTTCGCGTCAAGCATTGAGAATCAAACTGACTGGCCAGGGCCATCTCTTACAAAGAGGCAAACTCTCCCTGCCTTACAGACTAGCTTTTAAGGGCAAAGGCCATGTCGTTGGGCCTGGCCATGCACAGGTGGCCAATGAGATTGTAACACACAGGGAAAGCTGCACAGTCATGCCAGGTCACACATAAGTGACAAATTGAATTACAGTTTACCTTATAGTAGATACTTGAACTAGCCTATCACCTTGGTCAGAATTGGCACCCAAAAGGCACCCAAAAAGGCAGGGCCCATACTCCTTGTTAGCTAGGGAGACGGTATGCACCCCCACTGATTGGATGTCTCCACCTGGCCTGACCCACCCTTGTATTTGGGCTTTGTTATCTGGGACTGGTTTCTGGGACTTCAAGTAAGTTACTTACTTTAAGTAAGTTCCCTGAGTGGGGGCAGGGTCAGATTAAGTTTTACTGCATAAACAACAAAATCACTGTTTAACCGGATGGCATCACTCTGGCTAAATAGGCCCTTACAGTCACAACTGTGAAATTGCTATCTGATGCCTTGAAAAGTTACAATGTTTCTTGATTATTTAGGAGAATTTGTAATATTGCAGTAGGAGGTCAGAAGTACACATTACTTCAAGTAAAATATCTTTCCTGTAGCTAGTATACAAGTAAATACCAAGTTTTAAGTTTGAAGGTTTTGGTCATAATTATACTATAGTTTTCTTTCTGTAGTTGTTTATCTGATTTCTTTTGCATTGCCTAAATTTTGGTAAGGTAAGAAAAGCTTCCATTTGGGGTATTAGATAACATTGACAAGCCTCCTTAGAACAGATGGAGCCTTTCTTGCCACTGTCATTACTTTAGCTCTCGACTGTTGCTGTATTTTACATTTGTGACATAATACATATAAAATTCTAATCTGTATCACTCCATTTTGTAATATCTCTCCACTGGATTAAAATTTCCCCATTCATCATCTTCTGAATCTGACATTTCATAACAAAAATAATTTAATGAATTCACCATCAGTAGAGCATTTAAACACTATTGATAATAAAGCCTTGAAATCTAAATGGCTATCACTTTAGGGCTTATCTCTCTCTGTATTTAATTTTGATTGTCAACAGAAAGAAAAAAAATGATTTGTGTTTCTTTATTTCACATGTTGATATTTTAAATTTAGTAAGATGTGTACCTATAATTCCCTATGTTCCGAGTTTAATGTTTATTCTATCAAGTAGTTTAGTCTGATTATACATTTCGTAATGTGTTATATCTATTTAGTCAGATGATAGCTCTGGGAGACTCAAAAACCCTCTAGAGCTAGCTCACCTTAGAGATGGCTGTTGATGTTTCTCTGGTGAGAAATGGCTTTCACTTAAAAATTTCAAGTCTATTAGTCTATCTCTACTAGATGTCTATTATTAATGATTTGCAGTAGGTAAATCAGCTCACATAAATTTGGATACATCATATTCCTCTGGAAGCAAAAGGAAAAGCAATCTCCTAAGCGATTACAAGGTTTTAAGGGTATTTATATGTTGTTTTTTTTTTTTTTTGCCACTTTAGCTCACTTTTTCATTTAAGTTTCAGACAGGATCAGAGAGAAACTTGATCCTATAATAACATTTTCTATTTTTCATTGACTAAACAAAGAAGCAAAAGTCAAATTACAACCAATAAGTATTTAAAATAGCAACTGTTTTCTAAAAAGAAATCCTGGAAACAATAAATTCCATATCATTCAATGAAATATAGAAGCTTTAAGGTAGCACACTCAAAAAAATCTACAATAACAATTATACTATATTTATTTTTTAACTTTTATTTATGATAAATCCTTATATTTCGTTAATGTGTTAATCCTGGGACCTAGTCATAGTGCACAAAGGTTTTGAACATGCTGTATTAACACTAAGAAAACGTACGTTTGGATTTAAATGTGGTTTTGTTTCCAATTAATACTACACACTTTCGTTAATGTTTATGAAAAAAAAGGCAAATTAAAATACCTTATTGTCTCTAAATTTGTTTTGTTAATCCTAATTATGTTTAAGCATACAAAAATGTATTCATTCAGATAGTACAGTGAACCCATTTTCATTTTATTCTTAAATTAATTGAAGACTATTCTTCAGATAAATACTTGTGATAAGATGAAATCTATTAAAACCAATTTAATGATAATCAACTTGGCCAGCATTCCACTGTAACCAGTTTTAACTAGAAAGGTACTTTGCTCAGTGCCATGCTTCTCAGAATGATATTTGATAGCATGCCACTCAGGGGGAAAACTATAAACCCATTGTGGCATATCCCTAGAATTTTAATTTTCCCCAAAGATTTGGAGAAATTAATTCATAGTTCTTAATAAGAATGAATATGCACTGCTCAAGTAGTAGATTGAAAACTATTAGCATCCTGAGGGCCCTATGGGTTCTATCTCTGGAGCCGTAGTTTTGGTGGGTAGTTATTCATTCTCTCCTTTTAAAATTATTTCTCTTAAAAAGACAGTGTTTAATGTTTTTAGTCACTGATGACTTTTTAAGTTCTTTTTTTAAGGTTTTGTTTCTTTATTTGAGAGAGAGAGCATGAGGGCAGGGGGCAGAGGGAGAGGGAGAAGCAGACTCCCCACTAAGTGGGAAGCCAGAGATGGGCTGGGACTCCATCATGGGACTCAATCCCATGACTCCGAGACCATGATCTGAGCTGAAGGCCGATGCTTAACTCACTAAGCCACCCAAACACTCCTTTTTTTTTTTTTTTTAAGTTCAGAGAAAGACAAATGCCATATTATTTCACTCATGTGTGGAATTTAAGAAAAAAACAGATGAACATGGAGTGGGAGGCAAACCAGAACACAGACTCTCAACTATAGTGAACAAACTGAGGGTTTATGGAGGGAGGTGAGTATGTGATAGGTTAAACGGGTGATGGGTATTGAGGAGGGCACTTGTGATGAGCATTGGGTGTTGTATGTCAGTGAAGAATAGCTAAATTCTACACCCACAACTAATTTTACACTGTATGTTAGATAACTGGAATTAAAAAAAAAAAAAACTTGAAGGAAAAAAAACAGAAGTGTTTACAAAATAAATATATATAAATAAATGGCTCTAATGATGCAACAGCTGATGTAGCATAAAACACACAAGTCAGATTTTCCTCCAGAACTCCATAGTAACTCTATGTGAACAAACATTTTTATAAATCTCTTATTATTCACTTGATCTATGAAAAATTTGGCTATCCCATTTTTGTCAAAATAAGTTCATTTCTAGTTTTTCATTCTTAACTAGGAATTATTGTACTAATTTTCATAAACATTAATGATGACCCATACTCACCCATAACTATTTATGTCAAATTGTCTTAGATGTGTTGAACAATTCATGAGTACCTGGTGGGTAGGGTACTATTATTCTGCAATAATAAAGGATTTACAGTATCAGGCTTCTGACATGTTTTTGAAAATTCATTTCTATGTGGGTCAGAATTAAATGTCAGTGATACATGACCCCATCAAATATATTCTCCAAGATGAGCTATTAAAATGAAATACCAAAGAGGTTCCCCAGACATTAATTTATAATCTTTATATGCAGCACCAGGTTACTAGACCATAGTATTTATTTCTTAACTTCGTTTCCCTAAGATCTTTTCTATGTCCTGTAACCTAAAGAAAAGATATATCTCAAAGGAAAATGAACAAAAATAGATATAAAGTTGAAATATATTCATAGTAATATCAGCTTTGCTTTACTTATTATAGTATATGACAAACTTGCATTTTTCAGGATCTTACAACTTCTTTTTCATTGGAAAGTACATAAATCACTTTAAAAACCCAAAAGAACTATTTAGTGTACTACTAAAGTAGTGTCCTGCCACTAGTTGGATAGCTTAGCTCTCAAATAACCTTAGAAATCTTTGTATACTCACCTCAGTTGAATACCCCCAGCAAATTATAGGAGCATGTAGTGCACTAAGAGATCCCTGATGTATACTATCTTTTCCCTTAACAGTACTTATCTTTTGATCCATTAAAGAGTGTATGTTCGTGTGTGTGTCCTGTGCATGTGGAGATGTTACAGAGTGTGATATGTGTCTGTGTCTGTTATGGAGAGGCCATGAGGGATTTAGTGGAGAGGGGATCATGAAGTTGTGAACTTTCCTACACACCCATTTTAAAACATGTGTTAAAACTAATCAAAAGTCGTTATACCAAGTAAACAAAATGGGGATTAATTAACTTTAATGCTGGACAGGTCAAGTCAAATGAAAAAATATAAACAAAGAAATGAGATGGATTTAATCATTGATGAGTAGAATGAACCAGGAATATTTTTTTAAGTTTTTAATGTCTGTGATGAATGTGAGTATATAACACTAAGAATGATGAGGTTTTTAATTGATTAAAAACAACTACAAATTTGAGCTGGTAGAATTGGCTTCCATAATCTCCTTATTCCATATGCTGTCTCAGGAATGACTTCTTTTCTTTTTTTTTAAGATTTTATTTATTTATTTTTTTGAGAGAGAGACAGACAGAGAAAGAGAGAGCAGGAGCACAGGGGAGGGGCATGGGGAGAAGCAGACTCCGCACTGAGCAGAGAGCCAGATGTGGGGATGGATCCTAGGAGCCTGAGAGCAGAAAGCAGATGCTTAACCAACTGAGCCCCCCGGGGCACCTCTCAGAGATGACTTCTTAGAAGGAGTATTTTTTTCTGATTCTGGCCTCTAAAGATTGTTAACAGAGCTTATATGAGAATCCAGAACATTAAAATAAGAGGTCTGATAAAAAAAAAATGATAGGTATGTATTTCTGTTCTGTAGCTAGACATAAAAAATCCATTGATTTCCTGAGCCATATCTAGAACATAGTCTTGTTGCAGAAAATCTGAAACAACAAGGAAACTCAAGCAGCACGTGGAAATCTGGGAGAACACAGCTTTATTTTTTTTGCCAGTGGACTCAGCGGGATCATTTCCCAAAGGAGCACCTGACAGGGTTAGGGGTAAGTTTTTATGATTACAGGTGATGGGGAATGGTAAAGGGATGTTTTCATGGTCTCTCAGGGCCAATTGGCCCCCTTTATGTGGAAGTTTAATCTATACCTAGGTGTCTCAGGAAAGTGCTAAATCATCCTAGGGACTTGTTTTTTGTTTTTTGTTTTTGTTTTTTTTCCTTTTCTTAACTAAACAGGACAGCCATTTGGTCTTTTCTTTTGCCTCAGCAGGAGCAATGGAGAGCAGCGGACAGGAAGGGGCTGGGGCCCAAGGGTCCCTATCTGCCTCATGGCTTATAATGGTGATTTGATAAACAGTTGTTTGCTCAAATCTACACACTGATTCCATAAATTTTCATTTAACATGAAAACTAGTGAGATTTTATGCTTATCGGAGAGAGGTAGGACAGACTGGGGGAGGGCGGGAGAAGAGGAGAGAGGTTGAGAATAAGGATAAGAATCAGCAGGCCTCAGTTTACAATGCATTTCCTACTCTGTCATGGAGTTCCATTTCTGAATCAAGTAACATCTATGCTTTGAAGTACTTTGCATCATATTCGAGCAATATTGGTATTTCCTAGATAGAATATAGAAGAAGATATTCTACATCTTCATACTACAATAAGTAATCATGTACAGAATACATTTAAGCATATTACTCATTCCATTTATGTAAAATGTAGTCGAAGTTCTGTAAGCAAGATGTGAGGCAAAGAACAGTGATCGAGCTGGGTGTGGCTCTGACACCCAAACAACGGGTGATCGGTGGGGTGACAGATGTCACGGCCAGTTCACCCTCATACTCATGTCTGAGATCCAATCAAATGTATTTGTTTCACATTAAAGGCTCATAAGACACCAACTTAAGGTGTTATTTTCTAATTTGTAATACTTTGTTTTCACCACACCATTATTTCTTAGTACGTATGCTTTGTGTATAATAAAAATGCAACTAAGTTAACTCACTCTCCTGCTTTCTACCTTCCATTTCCACCCCAACTACCATTTACACACATAACACTCTGAGCAAAATGAATTCATATGGACAATAGGGCTCTTTAGGACAAGCAGTTAACTTAAATTAGTAAAGTGCCTTACCAGTTTGAATTATATTTGTCATCCTTTTAATAAGGAAGGTCTTACTTAGTTTTTTGAAGAGATTATTTTGTATTTCTTCTTCCTCCCTCCCTTCCTTCTTCTTTCCCTCTTTTTTCCTTCCTTCCTTTCTTTTGAGAGGAGGGAAGAGGAGCAGAGAGGGAGGGAGAGAAATCTTAAGCAGGCTCCATACCCAGCACAGAACCTAATGCAGGTCTCCATCTCATAACCCTGAGATCATGACCTGAACCAAAATCAATAGTTGGATGCTTAACTGACTGAGCCACCCAGGCACCTCTTTGTATCCATTTCTTAATTTTTTTGGCTACTAAAACAAGTTGTCCACCTGTAGGTGCAGTGGACAGAATGGGTAATAGTTAAAAATAAGTTCTACAAGTCATTGTTCTCATTCTAGTTTTTTAATGCAACCATAGCCTCTTAAAAAATAGCCTTGTTAATCTAGTTTCATGATAATGAATTTTTTTTAAAGATTTTATTTATTTATTTGACAGACAGAGATCACAAGTAGGGAGAGAGGCAGGCAGAGAGAGAGAGAGAGAGGAGGAAGCAGGCTCCCTGCCAAGCAGAGAGCCCGATGCGGGGCTGGATCCCAGGACCCTGGGATCATGACCAGAGCGAAAGGCAGAGGCTTTAACCCACTGAGCCACCCAGGCACCCCTCTTGATAATGAATTTTTAAATAAAATAGGAATTCTGCAAAAAATTATATTACTCTTTTATATTTAATAAAATTAAGAATCTGAAAGAACCAATATGTGCTGTAAAACTGAATTACTTCCTATTCAGTACCATTGCTTTGTGGTATTTTATCTTACATTAGAAATATATAAATGGGGCACCTGGGTGGCTCAGAGGGTTAAGGCCTCTGCCTTCGGGTCAGGTCATGATCTCAGGGTCCTGGGATCAAGCCCCACATAGGGCTCTCTGCTCAGCGGGGAGCCTGCTTCTCCCACTCTCTCTGCCTGCCTCTCTGCCTACTTGTGATCTCTGTCAAATTAAAAAAAAAAAGAAATATATAAATGATTAGTTTGTAAAAGTTATTCATCTAGAAGATACCCCTACATTTATGAATAAAAAAGTATAAATGCTCAGAAACTAATTAAAATTAATCTTTAGTTAAGTGTCAAAGAAAAATTGCATCTGACAGATAAAGAGATTAAGGTTTTATTCAAGACTACTATGATAGGGGTGTCCTGGGTGGCTCAGTCACTTAAGCGTCTGACTCTTGATTTCGGCTCAGATCATGAGCTCAGACTCCTGGGATCTTCCCCACTTCAGATTCTGTACTCAGAATGGAGTCTGCTTGAGGATTCTCTTTCTCCTTCTGCCCCCCTCCATGGACTCCTGCTCTGTCTCTCTAGAATAAAATAAAAGACTGTTGTGATGGAGGTCAAGATTATTGCAATAGAGGAGAGAGAATGAACTTAACTCTTTTGAAACACAGGGTGAAGTATTTTTAAGCATTTAGATGAGTTAGTGGAATCTAATGGAAGATGTTGTTAGTCTTGTGGTCAGTGTGGTTAATCCAAATGTGTTTGCTAATTGGTGCTTATGAAAGTTGGACTCCTGCCTTCCCACAGTGACTGGGAGGTAGGGATGCTGTCTTTCTTATTGATTACATTTCAAAGAGAGGCTCCCAGATCCTTGAGAAGGACATTCCTGGGTTGTACAGGTGGCAAGAGTCTTAGAGAAGATTGGCATCTCAAAGGTGCAGAGAAAGAATTTACAGTTCTAAGTTATCTAAAGTAAATGATCTAATAAGAAAAGGAAGGCAGGGACTTGGAGTCAGGGGGAAACCTGTCTAAAGTTTAGTCAAGCTGAACGAGAACTTTAATGCTGTTTTTGTCATAAGTAACAAACCAAAAACAGTTTATTATAAAGATGATGATGTTATATACAATACTATTTTAAACTTTTATTCAAAATACAATATAGAACAAAGAAGATATAGTATTATGTTCAAAAGTATATTATTTAACCACAAAAAAGAATGAAATCCTGCTATTTGCAATGACATGGGCAAAGCTAGAGAGTATTATGCTAAGTGAAATAAGTCAAAGAAAGACAAATATCATATGACTTCACTCAGCTGGAATTTAAGAAATAAAACAAATGAGCAAAGGGAAAAAGAGAGAGAGAGAAGCAAACCAAGAACCAGATTCTTTAAAACTATAGAGAACAAAGTGATGGTTCCCAGAGTGTGTGTGTGGTGGGGGTGAAATCGGTCATGGGGATGAAGGATGGCCCTGGTGATGAGCACTGGGTGACACATGGAAGTGTTGAATCCCCATACTGTACACCTGAAACTAATATTACACTGTATGTTAACTAACTGGAATTTAAACAAAAACAAACAAAAAACCCCAATATAGGTCACCTATCTATGCATCAATCTTCAGATTCTACTAAGAGGATTAAAATGTCTTATTCATAATGGCAAGGAACTAATGAGATGGTAGGGATTAACCAGGCTGTGATCTAAGAAAAGACAAGAAGAAGCCAGAAAGGTGGACCTAGCATTCAGTTATCTTTCCATTTTGGGGTATTTGCCTCTGTGGAGGAAGCAGCTTTATGCTAAGCTGCACATTCAGGAGTTTCATGGGCTTAAGTGGAGAAAGGTATTTTTTTATAGATGTCAAGAGTGGGGAATCTGGTTAACCACCTGGGTGCTCCTTTGAACACAAAGGACTGTGTCCTAGAAGAAAGAATAAATCAGAATTAAACCCATCACTACACTTAATATTGTGTGGAAACTTTAATCCTAAAAATAGTGTTAAGGTTCTGGTGGATGACATATATATTAAAATTGAAATGCTACACAAAGTGTTACCGTGATTCCTGATGATATAAAAATTTGTGATGCATTCCATATTAAAATATATATGTAACTAAAGTGGGTTTGAGACTACTATATCTCCCAATACTTTGCAAAGAAAATTCTCTCCAGGCTAAGACAACATCAGCTGAGATCTCAAAAAGATTCTAAATTTTAAACCTTCTCCAACTGATGAGTTTTTCTAATGGAAAATATAATTGAAATAAATTTTCAGTAAACAAAAGAGTAACAGTTTAAAAAAATGAACATTTGAAACTCAATCTTTTAGAATCTGGAAGAAACAGATACAATGCTAATCACAGTTTTGTGACATCAAAACAAACAAAAAAGAAGCTAGTATTCTGATATCCATATTGCATGAAGTGTTTTACTTTGCTGTATTTAATTTGTCCTATAAGACATATCCCTCATCTCTAGATATTATGAATTTTTAAAGGCTAACATATGTGTAGAGGGGGGAAGAAAGTGGAGGAGAAGGAGAACCTTAGGCTTGCCTTGCCTGAGAAATCCCACTAGATAATTATCAAATCATGCTAAATACCCCAGAAATTGACCTGAAGGCTAGCAGAACAAACTCTACAACTGAAAGGAGAGAAGAGACTGCATCAAAGAAGGTAGGAAGTACAGAGACACTATTTGAGAGAGAAATGGAATGTGGACTCTGCTGTGGGGAGGGAGCTGCTGTCCTGGAGAATGGCAAGAGACAGACTAGCACACAGGGGAGTGAACAGGGAAAATGAATGCCCATAGCAGTTGGCTTGAAAAGGAAGAGGGGCTGAATTTTCCTGAGTTCTTGAAACCAAAGGTGCTTAAAGCATGGAGTTTTAAATGTCAGTGTGCTGGGCTCTGGGAGAGCTGGAAGGGCATTGCCCAGCTCATGGAGAAAAGGCAGGGCAGATAGCATGAGAACAGGTAGCCAGGAGGAATCTGAAGACCCCCTGGGGCACACAACGGGTAGGGTATTTGCTCATCTTAGAGCTTGTCTCAGAGTTCAGCATTCACAGAGAAACCCCTTCAGGAACAAAAAAACTGGGAGGCATGATTTCCCTCCCCACCCCTCACCATACACAGAGCATCTGCAGGACCTATGTGGCATGCACTACTTAATTGCTTACACCAAGCCCATCCCATCCCCCTCAGTGCTCTGGTGGAACCAACTTTCCCAGTCAAGTTTGCCTCGGTCGCAGCTTGGCAGGCCCTCCTCCCCCAGAAGACCAGCCCAGACTCCTGCAAATAGCACATCTCCCCACCTAAGAGATCCTAAGGTAGTTTTATTTTTAACTTACTGAGAAACTTCCATACAGTTTTTGAGAGTGGCTGCACAAGTTTGCCTTCCCATCAACAGTATAAACATTTTAACAAAGTGCTGGAATAGGTTTTTAACAGTATTACTGAATCTGCTTATGGGAATGTGCTTTCGTTTTTTCTATCTGTAAGAAAAGTCTCAACCAACCTAACCTTACACCTATAGGAGTCAGAGAAAGAATAGATAACATAAAACAAGCAGAAGGAAGGAAATAATATCGATTAGAGCAGCAATGAATGGTATAAAAACTAAAAACAAACCAACCAACCAATACAACAGACCAGTGAAACTAGGACCTGGTTCTTTAAAACAAAAACAAACAAACAAACAAAAACTAGAAAGCAGAAAAAACTCTAGCCAGACTTACCAAGAAAAAAAGAGAAAGGACTCAAATACATAAAATCACAAATGAGAGGAGAAATAACCAACACCACAGAAATATAAACAATTATAAGAGAATAGTATGAAAAACTATATGCCAACAAATTGGACTACCTGGAAGAAACGGATAAATTCCTAGAAATATATAACCTACCAAAACAGAAATAGGAAGAAATGGAAAGTTTGAACAGACCAAAAACCGCAAAGAAATGGAATCAGTAATCAAAAACTTCTCAACAAACAAAATCCAAGACCAGATGGCTTCACAGGCGAATTCTACCAAACTTTAAAAGAGGAGTTAACACTTGTTCTTCTCAAACTATTCCAAATAATAGAAAAGGAAGGAAAATTTCCAAATTCATTCTATGAGGCCAGAATTACCCCAATACCAAAACCACATAAATACACCACTAAAAAAGAGAACTATGGACCAAGATTCCTGATGAGCATAGATGCAAAAATTCTCAACAAAATACTATCAAACCAAATTCAACAATACATTAAAAAAAATCATTAACCACAGTCAATTGGGCTTTATTACTGAGTTGCAAACCAATCAATGAGATACATCACATCAGTAAGAGAAAGGATAAGAAGTACCAGATTATTTCAATAGATGCAGAAAAGACATTTGACAAAGTCCAACATTAATTCATGATAAAAAAAAAAAAAAGAAAAGAAAAAGAAACCCTCAACAAAATAGGTTTGATGCCTATGAGGGTCACTATGAGGGTTCCTTATGTTGAACATACCTCAATATAATGAAGGCCATCTATGAAAAGCCCACAGTGAACACAATGGTGAAAAATAGAATTTTTGTCCTAAGGTCAAGAGTAAGAGAGGGATGTTCACTCTTACCACTTATATTCAATGTAGTACTAGAAGTTTTAGCGACACCAATCAGACAACAAAAAGAAATATAAGGCATCCACATCTGCGAGGAAGAAGTAAAATTTTCACTATTTGCAGATGACATGAAACTCTGTAGAAAACCCTAAAGATTCCACCAACAAAAACCATTAGAACAGACAAATGAATTCAGAAAAGTTGCAGGTTATAAAATCAACTTACAGAAATCTGTTGCATTTCTATATGCCAATCATGAAGCAGCAGAAAGAGAAATTTAAAAAAAAATCTCATTTACAATTGCACCAAAAATAAGATACCTTATTTTGGTCACCTAACCAAAAGGTGAAAGTCCTGTTCACTGAAAACTATAAAACTCTAATGAAAGAAATTGAAGATGACACAAAGAAATGACTATAGAAAAGAAATGTCTATACTCCCAAAGCATTCTACGTATTTAATGCAACCTCTATCTAAATACCACCAGCATTTTTCATCGAGCTAGAACAAATGATCCTAAAATTTGTATGGAACCACAAAAGATGCCAAATAGCCAAGCACCTTGAAAAGAAAAGCAATGCTGGAGGCATCAAAACTCAAGACTTCAAGTTATATTACAAAGTTATAGTAATCAAAATAGTACTGGCATAGAAATAGACACATCTATCAGTGCAACAGAATAGAGAACCAAGAAATGAACCCATAACTATATGGTCAAGTAATCTTCAACAAAGCAGGAAAGAATATCCAATGGAAGGAAGTCCCTCAACAAAGTGTTTGGAAAACTGGACAGCAACATAGAAAAGAAAAAAAAAAACAGACCACTCTCTTACACCATACACAAAAATAAATTCAAGATGAAAGACCTAAATGTGATATATGAAAGCATAAAAATCCTAGACTCTATAGGCATTAATTCTTTGACCTCGGCTAGAGCAACATTTTTTCTAGGTATGTCTCCTGAGGCAAGAGAAACAAAAGCAAAAATAAACTATTGGGACTACATCAAAATAAGAGCTTCTGTACAGCGAAGGAAACAGTCAACAAAACCAAAAGGCAGCCTACCAAATGGGAGAAGATATTTGCAAATGACATGTCTGATAAAGAATATCCAAAATATAGAAAGACTTTATGCAACCCAACACCCTAAAAACAAATAATCCAATTAAAAATAGATAGAAGGCATGAACAGATGTTTCCGCAAGGAAGACATACAGATGGCCAACAGAGAAATGAAAAGATGTTCAACATCACTAATCATCAGGGAAGTGAAAATCAAAACTACAATGAGATATCACCTCACACCTGTCAGAATGGCTAAAATCAACAACACAAGAAACAATAGGTGCTGGCAAGAATGTGAAGAAAAAGAAACCGTAGTGTACTATTGTTGTGAATGCAAAAACATAATAATTAATCAGGCAGGAGATCCTAAAACCTTAAGATCCCATTCTGATTGCTTCATATTTTGTGAAATTCTAAAACAAACCATTTAATTTTCTGTGTTTTGTATTGCTTATCAATAAAATGTTAATTAAGATCTATCTAATGGGGATAGTGCATCAAGTGATAGATTGTACAGAACATCAAAAAATATCACTTCTGTATCAGCAAATCTTGAAATAAAGAATATTTTAAAAGCAAGAAAAAAGGAAAAAAATAAAAGTCAAAATTTAGAGTGGTTTTATATTCTTATTTAGAGTAAACATAGGAAGAAAACTTTTACAATTACATTATGAAATTATGAGGTAGAATATAACTACTATTAGAGAAGAATTAGAATTAGAGAAGTTATTTCTTAATGGGATTTTCAGATTTCCTCTTGTATTCCATGGTAATACCACTAAACTAAGAGAGAATAAGAGTAAGGGCAAATGATTCCATTGTGTAACCAGTTATCTTGGGGAATCAAAGATGAGAAACATGGTTTGGTCTTATCTAATTTAGGTTCGGTGCCTCAGGGTCACTCTTAGTGTGAAAATGTCATTGCCCTAATTGTGATGTTTCAGTGACATATAATATTTTATACAACATGACCTCTGACTAACAGAAACTGCTTCATAATGTGCTCTATGAAATGACAGTCGATTCCAATGTGAAGGGAAAAACTGGTCTAGTGTGTTCAATGAGAGAGAGAGTTCTGGTTCTACATGATTTTCACCTTAATAATGAACTTTAAAATCTAATAACTTTATAAGAAGTACAGTTAAATCCATAGCTGTTTATGAGCATCTTCTAATATAGTACTTTTAAGTTATACTTTATCTTTGTTATTTAATATACATATTATGTGGAATACAGACTAAGTTGCTTTAGGAGCAAGACCTCAAAAGATAATGTCTTAGTAAGATGGCATTTATTTTTCTCTGGGTTACCAGTTCAGAAGTGAAAGATACAGGGCCATGGGAGGCTCTCCTCCATGTGTTCTACCAGACATTCAGTTGGCTGGTTCTTCATATCATGCATCCATCTCAGGTTTCAAGGGTCTACAACTCCTGTGTTTTAGAGAACAGCAAGGGGGAGAGGAAATGTAGGGTAAGTATGTTCTCTAAAATGATGACTTAAAGTAGTGTGAGTGAATAACTTATTGTCCCAATAAGGGAAATTTTGAGAATAAAAGGGGTGCTAAAATAATTTCATATTTTTTGAGAAGTATTTATTAGCTGAAGAATTGGTTTTATGCTGGTAGTTGTAAAAAATAGTTCTATTCTAAATATAAAATACTTTTAAAAATAGTTCATTTTTAGGGTACCTGGGTGGCTCAGTGGGTTAAGCATCTGCCCCAGTTTAGGTCATGATCTCAAGGTCCTGGGATAGAGCCCTGCATCTGGCTCCCTGCTCTGTGGGGAATTTGCTTTTCCCTCTGCCCCTCCCGTCACTCATTCTCTCTCTCTTTCTTTCTCTTTCTCATAAATAATAAAATCTTTAAAAAGATAGTTTATGGGGGCACCTGGGTGGTTTAGTTGTTAAGCATCTGCCTTCAGCTCAGGTCATGATCTTGGGAAGCCTGCTTCTCCCTCTCCCACTCCCCCTGCTTGTATTCCCTCACTCGCTGTCTCTCTCTCTGTCAAATAAATAAATAAAACCAGTTTTGTCTCGATCAGAAGTGGAAGTAAGAATAATTTTTGAGCTTTTTGTATTTTATATTTGATATTTTTGGTATTTTAATGTTTTCTGAATAGTAGTAACTTTCCCCAGTATAAAATTCAAAAATTAAATATACAATGAAAAAATTTTCTCCCACTTTCACCTCCAGAGGCAACCAGTATTATAAGATCCTTGTGTCGTATTCTAGAGTTATGATATGTATTTACAAAATAAAAATGCAATAAATCCATCCATAATGTGATTGTAGGGTCTAATAAAATCAATAGCATAAAATGTTGGGTCACATTTATTGTACTATCGATAAAAATATTTTTCTGTTAGGCAGTACTCACAAGCAGCATGAAAGTAATTATTATGTAATACATAATTTATATTACTGAGCAAACAATGAACTGAGTAAGTCCCCACTGATCATGAGGCAATGACTTCTAAATTCCCCCTCCTCATTTCATTGCTTACAAGTCTGTATGGGTCTCCTTGTTTCAAATCCTCACAGAGACTCACGATTAGATCTTTTAATTTTGCCAACCTGATTAATGTAAAATGACATTTTATCCTGTATTTAACATACCCCTGGTTACGGGGTTATGGTTACTGAGATTAAGCATCATATATTCATTGTTTATTCATGTTTTAATATACTGGATAATATTTATTTTTTTCTAATTACTCTGTTGGGTTGTTTTATTATTCTGCATATATTCTGAATTACTAACGCTTTGTGTTTATATGTTGGTTATATTTTATATTTTCTTTTAGTTTATGGGAAGTCTGTTTATTTTTCTGAAAGCATCTCTTGATTAAAAAGAAGCTGTTAATCTTAAACCAGTGAAATTTTTAAGATTCTTTATCATTAAACTTTTGAGTCTTTTTTTAAGAGAAAAATATTCTTTACAATGAAGTTAAAGAGATTCTAAATAAGTCTTTAATTTTAAAGAAACTTTTTTTGTTTCTGTGTATGGTGTTGAATACATATAGTTTTTTTTTTAAGTCAATAATTTAAGACCTTACCTCAGTAAATTAAGAAGTCTGTGTGGCCAGAAGTAATCAACAGAAAAAATGAGAAAGAATAGCCAAATTGGAGACTAAAAAAATAATGTGGTAGTCCTAAATATAATAAAGCCATGATACTGATTTAAGGAGTACACACACATATTCTTCATAAAGGATAGAGATCCACACCCTGAAGAAATTTGGAGTATGACAAAAAAGAATAAGGATTATCCAAAAGGCAGAGGAGAAACTAAGAGAGTACGATATTCTGTAGGGAAAAGAAAAATACTTCAAGGAATAGTGATCATAGATGTCAAATTCTATCAGTAAGTCAAGTATAATAGGACGAGAGGATTGGCCATTACATAGAGAGGTAAAAGAATACTAATCACTTTGAAAATAGCAGTTTGGGTGCGGAAGTGGAAGAAAACAAACCTTAATGAAGTTCTCAAGAGAGAATGGGAAGAGAAAAATTAGAGACAAATGAGAAAAATAAATATGTCAAGAAGCTTTTCTATGAGGGAAAAGGAGAAATGGAGTGATAAGTGGATACCAAGTGGGATAAAGAATTTTTTTTCACATTAAGTGAAATAACATCATGTTTTTCTCTGGGTGAGAATGATCTAGCAGAGGAAGAAAAATTGCTCATATAAGAAGAGAAGCCAAAAATTTGCAGAATAAGAGTCTTAACTAGATGAGAAGAGGCAAGACATACTCACAAGTAGAGGGTCTGATTTTAGTTATAGGCAAAGACAGTTTGTCCTGTTAAAAGGTGAGATAACAGTGAATGTGAGTATGTGTGGAGGTAGACAGTGGTAGTGACAAGCAATTTTAGAAGTCCTTTTGATTACTTCTGTTGTGTAAGTGAAATAGAAAATAAGGTCATCAAATAAGAGTGAAAATGGGGAGAAAATAATTTATGAAATTTTGCTCTGGGCGAATGTAAGGGTGAATGGGGTAGATAATTTTTTCACCCTGGGAAATTTTATCTGGGAAAATGTTTTTTAGGAAAAAGAGATGCTTAGATTTTGTGATCATAAATTTAAGGTGAAACAAATCAACTGGATTCCCTCTTAGTTCTTCTATTTTAAATGTTTTATTTTTAAAAATCTGAACGTAGTTTATTAATTTGTGTCTGATAATTCCCATGTCTAAGGTATTTGTGAACAGATTGTTTTGTTACATTGGATGTGTTTTGCCCATGCAGGCATGTTTTCTTTTACTCTTCTTTCCTCCTCTTCTTCTTTCATCTACTATATTTCCTTAACATTCATACATGTCTTAATCCTGAATGATTTAGCGATCTTCAGTTTGCATTATCACTTGAGGTGACATGACCAACAGCAAACAAAAAACAAAAGCAAAAAGTTCTACTCAAATGGAGAATCCAATCATCTGGATAATAATACTCCTACTCTCCAGAATTTTATTTGGCAGTAACAACAAAAACAATGTGAGCATATGTCAATGAGGCCAAAAGCTGAAAGAGAGTGAGATATAAGAGGCCAAAGCAGTTATTATGTGGAAATTTATGAATAATGTGAATTTATAATTATACCCAGGCCTGCTTTAAGCAGAAGCCCATAATTAGACAAAATATAGAATGGTCAGAAAGGTGAAGATGTGGCTTTCAATAGCAAAAGAAGCCAGAAGTTTAAAGAGGCAGAGACCAAGAAAATAGCTGAATATATTTCTAGCTGGGATCCAGAGGGACATTCCTAACAACTCTTTCCTTCTTTCTTAAATTTCAGAAGAGACCTTCATCTCCAATCTTGGAGACATGGAGATATAAGGCTATGGTTCTTGCCCCTTTGCTGCTGCTGTTGCCTGCTGCTGCTGTTGCCTGCTGCTGCTGTTGCCTGCTGCTGCTGTTGCTGTTTCTTCTTCTTCTTGTTCTTCTTGTTCTTGTTCTTGTTCTTGTTCTTCTTCTTCTTCTTCTTCTTCTTCTTCTTCTTCTTCTTCTTCTTCTTCTCCTTCTCCTTCTCCTTCTTCTTCTTCTTCGTCGTCGTCTTCATCGTCTTCTTCGTCTTCTTCTTCTTCTTTGTCTTCGTCTTCATCTTCGTCTTCTTCTTTGTCATCTTCTTCTTCTTCTTCCTTTTTAACAGACCTTATACTTTAGAATAGGTTTAGATTCACAGCAAAATTGAGTTGAGATAAAGAGTTCCCATATACATACCCCTACCTCCACATATGCCTAGCCTTCCCACATTGGTTATAATATATGAACCTATGTTGACTCATTATTATCACCAAGAGTCCATAGCTTGCAATAAGGTTCACACTTGGTGTTATATAATATATTGGCTTAGAAAAATGCACAATGACTTGTATCCATCATTATGGTATTATAGAAATGAGTTTCGCTGACCCAAAAATTCTTTGTACCATCTATTCATCCCATTATCTTCCCTCATTATTGGCAAGCATGAATCTTTTTAGTGCCTCCATAATTTTGCCTTCTAGATATCATATAGTTGGAATCATACAGTATGTAGGCTTTTCAGATTGAGTTCTTTTATTTAGTATTATATATTTGAAGTTCCTCTGTATGTCTTTTCATGGCTTGATGCTCATCTCTTTTTAGTGTAGAATAATTTTTCATTGTCTGGTTGTACTACAATTTATTTATCCATTTACCTACCAAAGGACATCCTGATTACTTCTAAGTTTTGGCAATTATGAATAAAGTTTCTGTAAATAACTATGCAGGTTTTTGTGTAGATGTACTTTTCAGTTTGGGCAAATATCAAGGTTCATGACTAATAGAGTGTATGGTAAGAGTATGTTTAGTTTTACAAGACACTACTAAACTGTTTTCCAAGATGATTGTACCATTTTGCACTTCTACAAGCAATGGATGAGAGTTTCTGTTGTTCCATGTCCTTGCCAGTGTTGGATATTGTCTGCCTGTCATTTTCGTCAGGTTCTTCCTCAATTATTTTTTCTGTACGTATTCTTAAAATGAATGTCTTCACCCTTCCACTAACCTTTTATGAAAAACCTTGAGTGAGTTCCTTGGAATCCAAAAAAATAAAACAAAACAAAACAAAAACACACACACAAAACAAAAGCCTCCAAGAAAAAAAGACAAAAAGGAATAAAAGTTAACCATATATGAAGAGCTAGAGATTGCAGAATGAGGAATTATAGTAAATTTGTGATGACAATGGAATCTCATTAGCTAGAAATTTACATTTTTCTTCCCTTTACATTTTTAAATGTAAAATAGTCTGGAATATCATATGCTGTGATGAAAATCAGAGCACTTCAAAAACTGTTATAGTGTTTAAAAATTTAGGAAATTTAGGCCCAACATTTTCATGGCTATTAAATCAGAGTAGATTTTGCTGAACAGAACCATTTATTAGTTGTACATATTGTTTTAGATGGGTTTAGTAGATGATAAACTACTAAAGGAGAATAATATAGTGTAAAACTAGTATAAGGAGGTATCTAATAAAAAAAAGATAATTGTGTCATTTCTACTACCCAAACTCAATTTAGAATACTAATAGGGTAATAAAAATCACTAGTATGTAAAACAACTCACAGTGGTAAGAAGCACAAAAATATAGGTAGTAAATTTCAATGAAGAATATTAACATTCATTAATGAGCTCATAAAATCAAATGCTTAAAACCAAAGTACTTCAGTATCTCAAAGTTTGTTTTAAAGGGTTTTGCCAGCAGGTTTGGGCTTTTTCTTATTAATGAAATGCAGAAGTAGCATGTTAGTAGAAATCCATACAGGTAATTTTATAGAGAGATGTTTTATGGAGTTAAATATTAATAATGGGTTTCTAATTTATTACTGTAAGTTATTTAGAGAAGTGAAAAGAAACAAAGAGTGAACTTGAAAAGAAGGAAATATTATGTAAAGTGAATGAACTGAATATACCCAAGTCATAAATTAGAGAAGGAACATTTGCCAGCAGCAACAGCTCATCAGAGATTTTCCAAAGGGAATAAAATCCATGTACAATCACATTCTATTATTATATATTTCAGAAAGCACAATGAGGAGAATATAATAGTCTGTTAAAGAATAGATGAGTTTTGGGGTGCCTACAAAGTGGTGGCACAGTTGGTTAAGCATCAACTGACTCTTGGTTTCTACTCAAGTGGTGATCTTAGCATCCTGAGATCAAGCCCCATGTCAGGCTCTCTGCTGAATATGGAGTCTGCTTGAGGGTCTCTCACCCTCTCCTTCTGCCCCTCCCACTTGTGTTCTTGTTCTCTTGCTGTCTCTCCTTCTAAAATACGTAAGTCTTAAAAAAAAACAGAGGCACAAAACACGAAGTGTGAATGTAGTCATCAAATGGACTGGATTTTAGTTCTGGCTACAAGACTGGCACGTAATTTAACTTGTTACAACTTTATAATATCATCTGAAAGGGGCTATTAGCAATGACTACATCAAGTGTAGGAATCAGTGTGTTAGCTTCATGATGAGATTTGTGCAATGTTCAGAATATAGGAATTACTCAGTAAATGGAAGCATATTATTCTTATTAAACTCTGATTGACCATTAGCCATAAGGAAGTGTGAGTCCAAACTCAAGAGATAGATTTGGTATCATATGGGCTTTGCTGTAATTATTAACTCATTTTAAAAATATGCTATTTTATTATTTTTTCTTTTTAAAATTATATACACACATATGTATACATGAATATCGAATATTGCATGATTTAAATAAATATATTTGTTTTTTTTAAAGGTCTTTTTTTTTAAGATTTTATTTATTTATTTGACAGACAGAGATCACAAGCAGGCAGAGAGGCAGGCAGAGAGAGAGAGAGGGGAAGCAGGCTCCCTGCTGAGCAGAGAGTCCGATGTGGGGCCTGGGATCATGACCTGAGCTGAAGGCAGAGGCTTTAACCCACTGAGCCACCCAGGCGCCCAATATATTTGTTTTGAATGCAGTACACATATGGAAGTTGTCATTTACTTCCTTAAATTAGAATTATTTCTGATTATTTTGTCCTCTGGCTTTAGGGCCCTGATTATAATATCCTGGAAGATTGGGATAGGAACTTGGGTTTTCTTGTAATTTCAACAATTTCTAGCAGAAAGCTTTTTTTGTACATAAAGACCAAACAATGTATATGTAAAATAAGTTCAAATATTAGCTTTATTGTTAGCTATCAATGAAAATTTAATACATTTTTAATCAGTTATATTTCCTTCTGTTTTAATAACAACTACCTTTTATAATGAATCATTCGTGGAGATGGCAGTTTTTTAAATGACAACAAAAGGAAATTTCTACATAAAGAATTCTTAATCATTGTTGCTACTGTTTTTATTTTATATTTTAGTTTAAATACTTTTGCAATTATGTATAAGTTGTTTCAGTTCTATTCTGGCACTTATCCCATGGTTATTTTACCTTTTTTATCGGAAAACATTGCATTTATATATGTGAAAAATCCTTAGACATTGATATGTACATGGAATAAAAAGAAAATAAAATTATGTATTTTCATTGATGATATTAAAATATGATTCTTTTGTTAATACCAGAAAATTGAGTATAAATCTGCTTATGTAATATAAAATGTAGATCTATACCACCCTTTTCTTGTATGATTTGAAATATTCCACTTTCTAGTCTACGGCCATACCACCCTGAATGCGCCCGATCTCGTCTGAAATATTCCACTTTCTAAAACAATGGCATAATAACTCATTGAATAACTCTGCATTATGATGTCAGATTGGTGAAGGAAGAATATGTATCTGAACACTTAACTCTCGTGTCATTCAGCCTAGATATTTGGCAGTTTCAACTATAAGGAGGTCCAAAGAAAGGCTTTACTATAGCAGATTTGGCCTTTTCAAATTTATCTCACATATTTTGAAGTGATGAATTTGTTAAGATTAAAACTGTGACTTAAAAAAAGTCTCTTCGATTGGCTAAAATCATTTAGATATAATAAAAGGCTTTGTCAAGGACAGATAATTGATTTTTCAATGCGAATCAAATTCTAACAGTAAATTTAAGTATTTTAGCCTTTGAATATAGTTTCAAAGTTCTTTGGAGAATATCTGCAATATATAATTTATAAAATTATTCTTTTGTCTCTAATGGACAGATATATTTTAATTTTGTATGTGTGAAGGGCTACATAGTATGATTCATCTTTTACATTCTTGAGTTAATCCACAGAGCTCTCTATAAAGTTAAAATATGACTAAATATTGAAAGAGAATTATAACTATTACTGCAAAATATACTTCTGATACTAATCAAATAGATTTAAAAACTAATTTCTAACATCTCTTTGTGAACACTTGAGTTTATATTGTGTTCATGCATATGTATGCCTGTAGATTTTAGGAGTATATATTTTACACACATGTTAAGCATCTACACTGCATTTGGAAGACTTGAAAAATGATTCAGAAGTTCACATAGTCACATGTGCAGGAGGTAGATTAGGTATTACAATGATATGAATTGAAAATAATTTGATTACCTAATTCATGTGTTTTACAGAGAATCTTTAATACTTAAGTTTTGTGTGCAAAATAAGTTTTTATTTAGGTAGCATTAAAATATGTTGTTAGAGGTCCCTCTTCCTAGTAACATATGTCCTATATCATTTCAGTAAGGATTTCTTATTTCATCTATAATTTTTCCCACACAAAGACTCAAAATTTGGCAATGAATACTACAACAGATGAGAAAATTATTTAAAGATTTCATTTTTCATAGAAGGCATTTTTGCTTTTACAGTTAGTAAAAGTCAGTTCTATTCATTCATGAATTTTCATCAAATGTTTTCACTAATACCTATGTAGTTGGAAATACTGGTGGAAGATTAATATTATTTTTTGAAAGAGATATTTGTTCATATAATGAATTCATATAATGGATTCATTATTTTCATGTTGTATTTACTTTCTTGCCTAATATTTATTTCAGGATTGAGGTGAGGAAATTGGCAATGTTTTGTTTTTTTTTTTTTTTTTTCCATTTGGCAATGTTTTTAATGAAGTTATCTCATATGTATAATGTGATAATAAAAGTAAAGAACTTTGGTTTAACATGAGGGCAATAGTAGATTAGGGGAAAGTTTTCTTATTCCTAATTATCTTATACATAACAATGTAATTTGAAAATAGTTACAATTTTCGCTATTATCTTAGTGCAATAGAGCTTTATTTCGGTAATAAGACATAAAGAGAGTACTTCATAAGCCATTGTAATATATTTTAATATGCAGGGAAGCAGGTGGGACTTTTATTATAGATTTAATTATAGATGTACTAGATTGTAAAAGATTACTTCCCTTAGTTCATCCTGAGTCATTGTAAGCCCTACAAGAAAGCACAGGGTCATTAAAATAAAAGTAAGTCAAATATTTTTGTGCATTTTAAGTAATGAATTGTCAATTCACATTATTGGTGGATTCCATATTTGTGAATGTGTCAATTTATAAAAATTATTTGTAACTTCCAAATCAATATTCAGAGTGCTTTTGCAGTCATTCTTACACAGGTGCAAAATAGTAGAGAATTTAAGTCTCTGTGTTCATGTTCCCGGTTGTGGTGGAAAAAGGAGACTCTTGACCGATATTGCAGCTGTCATAATATAAATATGTGTCCTTTTTGTGATCTGTTTAGTGCCAGTTTGTGTGTGTATGTGTGCTTTTTGTTGGCACTGAAACTATTTAAAATGACCTAGTGCTAAGGTGTGGTCCAGTGTTCCTAAACAAAAGAAGGCATCAACGTGCCTTATGGATAAAATACGTCTGTGTTAGGTAAGTTTCGTTCAGGAATAAGTTATGTTGGTCATAAGTCAATGTTAATGAATCAAAAATACATATTAGATATGGTGTGTTAAAAAGAGAAACATATTAAACAAGGTTATATACTGAAAGACTGATGAAAATATTGTGAGTAGAAGCTTTCAGGAATTTACCCCTAAATTTCTCTTAGGAGCAATGGTTCCGAATTCAGAAATTCATATTCACACTGACTTTTTATTAGATCTTTCGTGTAATTTATGAGAATTGACTGTATTTCAAGTTTACCATACAACTGTGCATAATGTTACCCACATTTTATTTTCATTGATTTATGCATTCTTAATACAAATAAATTCCTGATATATTAGAACAACTCAGAATATCTGTGTGCTTTTCTCCCTTTTTTTTCTTTAATTTTATTTTGTCAATGTTCCATGATTCATTGTCTGTGTGCTTCTCTTAACTGCATCATAGATGGATAAATAAATCACATCTGGAGACGGCTCTTATTTGGGAGAGTTTATGGGCATTTCAAATTATTTTAGACACTTATATGTTTATTCAGAATAATTACTTTGGCATGGATATGATATTCATTTGAACCCTTTGTAAATTTACTTATCTACAAAGTAAAATTACTCATTTATGTAGAATTACCAGCAATTATTGACATTTTAATATGTGGAACAATGTATTGAATTCCACACTGTTAAATGGCACTGAGATGGTTATTTTTTTTTCTGAGATGGTTATTTTTATCCATTTAATAGCTTATTCACAATATTTAGTAAATATTAAATTGGCTTTTGAATTTTGTAGCTGATGTGACATTTGTGGCAAATTACTTTTCAGGTGAGTTGGTAATTATAGGTTGTGTTGAATAATTTATTAGCACAAGGGATCTTCATTTAAGGGAATTTTTATGGGAAGTATAATCTCCCATAAATCTCCATAATCTCTCTCAATCTTGTAGTGAGATATCCAATCCAAAGATTAGGTCCTCCTTGTATGTGCCATTAAAATAATTGAAAATTTTATCATACATTTAGTATCAGATTGGACTGATATGTGTGGCTGTTGCCAGAAAAATAGAATATATCTTATGGGTTTTAATTAGCATCTCTGATAGTATAGTCCCATCACTAAATGTAAGATTCCTGAACATATGCTAATTACTGTATTTATCAGCACTACAAATCATTCACTATTCTGTGATACCAAGTAGAATAAATGAGTTGAGTATAATAACATTCTACATGTCACAAGTAGTCTCCATTTTGGATCACCTAATAATTTTGGCAAATATTAATTTGCCATGCTTTAGTCTGTTACATTTTTTAAGAAAACACAAGTTACAAAAGGCTTCTAACAGATTTTAAAGTAATTAGTATTCCCTTAAAACAGGGTATATATGTTTTGTTTAAAGAAGGCTTAGATAAAAAATTTAGTTAAAATGTACACATATGGACATTGGAGAGGGGAGGCGAACCATAAGAGACTATGTACTCTGAAAAACAACCTGAGGGTTTTGAAGGGTCAGGGGTGGGAGGTTGGGGCAATCTGAGGGTTTTGAAGGGTCAGGGGTGGGAGGTTGGGGGAACAGGTGGAGGGTAATGGGGAGGGCACGTTTTGCATGGAGCACTGGGTATTGTGCAAAAAGAATGAATACTGTTGCACTGAAAAAATAAATAAAATGGAAAAAAAATGTACACATATCTGTCTTCCTGCGGATACTTTTCCCAAAGGATTCAAAGAAATGAATGCAGGTGTTGTTTTGTTTTGTTTTGTTTTCTGAAGTCACTCCATCAGTCAACCTGGGGTCCTTTCTCTAACTGGTGCTGGTGAAATGATCACTGCACCTGAGACCTCAAGTAAGTGGTTGGAATTGTTAAGACCACTTATTATTCATTAGCGCAACTATCTAAAGACCCTGGAGAACTGACTATTTGGTATCACTGAACTGCTATAGCAACCCATCTTTTCTCAACACTCTGTCCAAATGTCTTTGTTTTGAGCTCTTGTAAAGAGGATGATTTTATCCCTGGCACTTTTTATTCACACCTTTATATGCTCAGTTCTCTTCTGTATCAGAATGGCTCTCAGTTTAATCACTGATGATCCCCCATCATCATATGCTTACTCCTCATTATGTGCTCAGAAATGCCCTCAGGCAGAAAATAAAGAGAATAAATACATCAGAACTTTTCTAAAAGTGATTTTCCAAGTGATTATCCAAGAATTCAGGGGCTAAGAGCATTGGATCTAGAATTGATTGGTTTTGATTCTTGCTCTGTCACATTTTAGATGTGACTTTAGACATTTTTTCTTAAATTCCATGAGTTTGTTCTTTCACTTTTATTATTTTTTTATTTTTATTTTTTAAAGATTTATTTATTTAGTTGAGAGAGAGAGAGAGACAACGTGAGAGAGAGGGCAGAAGGGGCAGAGGAAGAGGGAGAGAAGATTCCCAGGCAGACTCTGCTCTGAACACAGAGCTGGACACAGGGCTTGATCCCACAGCCCTGAGATTATGCTTAACTGACTGTACCACCCAGGCGCTCCTTGTTCCTTCCCTTTTAAAATTGAATTAATAATATACCTTTCTCATAGAGAAAATTTAATTATATTCTTTAATTCCTCCAACATATATTCATTGAGCACCCACGTTGTACCAGCAACTTTGCTAGATGCTGGCGATTATAAAAACATCTAGAGGAAAACAAAAGCAAAGACCTGGCCTTTAGGAAGACATTCCTTCATCAAATAGTCATACAACAAATGCAGACTTTCAACTGTGGCAAATGCTATGAAGGAAGGATTCCTGAAGATGGGAGAGGGCTTTGAGAGAATAAATAGGTCAAATAAAAGATCCCCTGAGTAAGTGATACTTAAGCTTAGATCTGAAAAATGAGTAAAAGTGAAATAGGAAAATGCAAGAAGACAGAACATATCCACCAGATTTCCATCTGAAACCAGAACAGTATTGCAGAGTAAAAAATATTAGAAGGAATGAACAGAGTACAAACTTGAACCTCTTAGTATTTAAACTCCAAGGCCCTTGCATGTAATCTCCTATAATATTCTCTAGGCCACTGGTTCTCCACCAGGAACAGTTTTGCTTGCTATGAGATGTTTGGTAATATCTGGAGATGTTTTTGGTTGTCATGGTTGCTTTTGGCATCTAGTGGATAGGTGTCAAAGATATTGCTAAATGTGGTACCGTGTCAACAAACCTCCACAACAAAGAATTATTCAGTCTGACATATGACCAATGCTGAGGTTGAGAAACCCTGCTTGTAAGTAGTAAGGAGCCACCACAAGGAAGTTTGTCTTGCCCTGGGAATGACAGTCATTGAAAGGTGTTTTGTTGTTGTTGTTTATAAGATTTATTTATTTGAGAGAAAGAGCAAGTTGGGGAAGGGACAGAGAGACAGAATCTTTAAGCAGATGCCCTGCTGAGTATGGAGGCTGGTGCAGGGCTTGATCTCACAACTCTGAGATCATGACCTGAGAAGAAACCAAGAGTCAGACGCTTAACCAACTGAGCCACCAAGGCACCCTTGAAATGGTTTAAGGAAAAGTGGTGCTGGTGACTTGGTCACGTTACCATTTGGAAATGATCTTCGGTTTTGGAGTAGAGAGCTGAATGGGAACAAGTAGGCTACAGATAAGTGACAAGACCAGTGAATAGGTTATTGCAGTGGAAACAATACAGGATAATGGTAGATTGAATAAGGGTAACAATGGATTGCATATAAAGGCAGTGCATGCACATGGTTTAAATAAATATATTAAGTATGTTAATTATCAATACATTTTCATGCATTGTCAGGTGATGAAATGTTAGATTTTATTAAGGGTAATTTGAGCTGATATTTTTGTTATACAATTTATTTTGAAAAACAGACCAATTTTATAGAAGTTACTGGAATCTAGAAAGACTTAATTTCTTTATTTTTATCTAAAGATTTACATGAAATGAAAAAGCTCACTTAAACTCTTGTAGCCTACAGTTTATTTATTCATGGAATTCAAAAAATGAAATAGATATTTATTTAAATCCTCGTTTAGTTTATATTTCAGTGATGTTAAACATGGTTGCACATTTGCCAGGACAGACTTAGATGAGGCACGGCCTCATTCACAATTTAGGAGGTGAGGGCAGAATGTGTGAAAATAATATCAGCCATTTTAGGAAGTTACATTGCATAAAAAAATTTTAAAGTACACAAAATTTCTGAAAGGTAACATCTACTTATTATTGAGGCAAGATATTATAAAGTAACCTAAAATTAAGTACATCATGAAAGTTGACTTCTGTACGCTTTATGTTTTAAAGGCGGATGGTGATGTTAGTGTGGTTTTGTTTGAATTATCTAAAGGATTGGGTAAATGATGCAGATTACTATTGATGCTTACCACCTAGTATAGATGACCTCCAATAAGAAGAGTAGCATGGCAGCTTCTACTACCATGTACTTAGCATCTACTATGCTTGAGTTCTAGGCTAAGAACTTGACATAAAATGCTTCATTTGATTTCTGTAATCTTGTAAAATATATAGCATACCATCTTTATTATACAGATAAACTGAAGCAAAGAAATATAAAATTTATGCAATGCAACATGGTAGAAAGTGATAAAGTCAGGATAATTATTTTGGTCTGAAGCCAAAACTTTTGTGTGCTGTGCCACCTCTTGGAAAAAAAGTAAAGTGGATATTTGTTGTGAATTAAATGTAATTAAGGCCAGCTGTTTTTTTCTTTCTACAGGTTTTAAATTATCATTAATAAATTAATTTGACCCAGATAAAATGGCCAATATTAGATTATTTTTGACCTAGTATTTTACTTAATTCAAACTAATAAGTATGTTTTCCATTTTCCAGAAAAGGGAATTATATCCCTTCAGGATGTGCTCAGTTTTCACACCAAGAGTGCCTGCCTCTGTCTGACTTAAGGGGATGTCATTTTTTTAAAAGTATATTTAAATATTTTTAGAATATTATGTAACCTGCTCTTTACTTATTAAAAACACATGGAAATTTTATAAATGCACAGTTGCCTATGTGATCCCCTCTGCTTGCACATCTCTCTATTTTCTTTCCAGTTGCTTTAGCTACTTATTTACATTTCTGTCTTCTTCACAGATTTGTAAATTTCTTGAGGTCAAACGCTAAGCATTATTCTAATCAGATAGAATTCAAATGAATGTCAGTGTTAAAGCTTTAAACTATGTCTTTGAGAAAGGGAATTGTTCTGGATAATATGAGAATAATATTTTTAAAAAATTGATAAAATTACAGCTAACTGGAAATAAATTTATTGTATAAATGAAAGGATTGATAATTCCATGATGTAAATATTATAAAAATCTTTTCCATATGCTCTTTCAGCATATAAGGTTCTCATTGAAGATATTTGCAAAGGCATATGCTATGTCATCTATATCAATAATTCCAACGTATGGACCTTAAAAGACCTTATTATTATTGTCTAGTGGAAATTTTCACAAGAAGTAAAATCATAAATATTTTTTAAAAACCTCAAGCAAATTTTATGAAGACACATATAAGCTATGTTTATTAGAATATTACATTGAATCTTGCAACTCTAAACCCTTTATATATGGTTTATGGAAGAGTTTTGAAGCAAGTTTTTTTTTTTTCCATTTTATTTATTTTTTCAGCGTAACAGTATTCATTCTTTTTGCACAACACCGAGTGCTCCATGCAAAATGTGCCCTCTCCATTACCCACCACCTGTTCCCCCAACCTCCCACCCCTGACCCTTCAAAACCCTCAGGTTGTTTTTCAGAGTCCATAGTCTCTTATGGTTCGCCTCCCCTTCCAAATTTTTTTTTTTTAATAAACATATAATGTATTTTTATCCCCAGGGGTACGAAGCAAGTTTTTACTGGAAAATTCCTCAGGGACCCTGTGTCAACCGGCCTTTAAATATGGTGCTGAAACTGCCACACTGACTCATCTTGGTCAGTGCATCTTACACTTTAATGGTAAACGAATCATCGGAGGATCTTGTTCAAATGCAGTTTTTGAATTAGTAGGTCTGGGCAGGGCCTGAGATTCTGCATTTCTAAAAGGCTCTGTGGTCTACATTGTGAATAGCAAGAGCTAGCTTTGAAAGGAATTAGATGCACGTAAACTGGTGAGAGTCACTGGGGATATTAACAAATGCTGCCATGAGCAGTAGCTGGAACAAGCTATATTCCTTCTAGAAAGGACAAAATGTTACAACTTGGAGTTGCTCTGAATGAAAGCCATTAGAATTGGAGGAGATATATCCTATGGGACTAGCTGTTGAGTACAGCTACCAAGACAAGTTCTCACCATTGAGAGAATCATCTACAAGGAATATGTGAGCTACCATTAATGGGAACTGACGGTCCTTCCCACAGCCAGCATGCCTGCTAAGGGGACCTTACTGCATAAAGATAGCATTGCAATCCACTATCCCCTGTAAGTCCCTTTTCTCATCTGTTTTTAGTGTGTTGATTTTCCAATATGCTAAATAATGAGGAACAAAGGTAACATTCCTCTACTGGGAAATATATTGAGATTGATCAAACTTTACATTGACTTATAAAAAGCTTCTGATTTTGAAGAGAGGATATGGACCAAATAAAAATGTTGCTATCATTTTACTTATGTATTAAATAATAATTAAAATAATTAACGGTGCTGTTTTGAAACATGTTTCTACATTGAATGAGAACCATGCATTCTGAACTTGAGCTTCTGACCTCTAGCTCTAAAGTTAGGCAAGATGTCAGCGCTCTGCTTGTTGTAACTTTTGAAACATTGCATAATTCTATTTTTCCAAATCTAATTAACAGGACCAAATAGTGAGAAAATCTACTCCTTCAGACTTAGAAGGCCTTCTATTCCTCTCAGTGTTTTTCAGTGAGTGTACTATTGGTTTTTAGAAATGTCAGTTGTTACTGTACAAAACCTTCCTACAAGCTGCAGAACTATTAACACCCCTGGCCCCCTCCCACTAAATGTCAGTGATCCAAGTAATTTGGGGGCAACCCCACTGCTGCCCCTCATCCTGATTCTACCCACTCTGAGTGAGTACTGACACCCACTGACAACCATTCTGTAGTTAATACAAAATGTCTATTTAGTTCAGATTTTTAAAATTTATGAATTCTCTTATGTTGATTAACAGCCTATAATATTCCAAACATTGTATAAATGTTTTAGTACATACTTTCACAGTTCACAGTTCATGCATCTGGGTTTTGAATTATGCATGTAACACTGTGTGGCCTTAGGCAATTTGCATTACCTTTTCTTGTTCAGTTTCCAAATTTTAAATGTGGATTAAAAGGTATCTCATATGATTTTTAATATATTATATGGAGACAGTTTTAGAGTTATAAAAAAGTTGCATAACTAGTAAAAGAAGTCCATATGTACGCTTTGCCCAGCTCCTCCTAATGTTAACCATTTACATAAGCATTGCTATATTTATCCAGATTAAGAAATTAATATTTATATGATGCTATTAACTAAACCTACTAAATACTACTATTTAAACTTTACCACATTTTTCACAAAGATCTTTTTATGTTCTGGGATATAAATCAGCATCCCACTTAACATTTACTTGTGTCTCTTTTTTTTTCTTCTTTGAAGTTTTATTTAAATTCCAGTTAACATATAGTGAAATATTAGTTTCATTCTTTTGGTTGTAGCTGTCCAATTTCCGCAGAACCATTTGTTGAAGAGACTTTTTTCCATTGGACAGTCTTTCCTGCTTTGTCAAAGATTAGTTGACCAATACTTTTGGGTCCATTTCTGGGTTTTCTATTCTGTTCCATTGATCTATGTGTCTGTTTTTGTGTCAGTACTGTCTTGATGACTACAGCTTTGTAATGTAGCTTGAAATCTGGAATTGTGAGGCCTCTAGCTTGCTTTTATTTTTTGAGATTACTTTGACTATTTGGGTTTTTGGGGATTTTTTGCCTTTCCACACAAATTTTATAGCTCTATGAAAAATGCTGGTGATATTTTGATAGGGATTGCATTTAATGTGTAGATTGCTTTGAGTAGTAGAGACATTTTAACCGTATTTGTTCTTCCAATACATGAGCATGGAATGTTTTTCCATTTCTTTGTGTCTTCTTTAATTTCTTTCATATGTGTTCTATAGTTTTCAGAGTACAGAACTTTTACCTCTGTGGTTAGGTTTATTCCTTAGTATATTATGGTTTTTGGTGCAATTATAAATGAGATTGATTCCTTGATTTCTCTTTCTGCTGTTTCATTATTGGTGTATAGAAATGACACATATACAAATAAAGTGGTTTCAGAATTGCCTAGTCATAATCTTGTGAGAAACAAATTTATTTTAAGTCATAATATTTATGTAAAGCTATATTTTGTTTTTAGCAAAAATATCCAGTCAAAATGGTGCTTTCTGGAGTTGGTTAAGCTAGTTCCTTTCTCCCCCAAATTTTGCAATATGGTTATGTTTTTCTTCTGTCATACAGTTAATTTGTTATCATTCTTATTTAATTTTGTGTTGCCCACACATCGTGGTTGATTTTAATTATTTCTTCACTTTTTAGGTATATGAACCAACCAAGTTCTAAAAATCAAAATTATACAAACATAGGTCCAGAAAAGTATGATTGCTTTCCCTTTACTCCTGTTCCTATTCCCATTTTCTAGACCTTTCTCGTGTACACTTCCCCCATAGCTAATTATTATCCCCCCTGTATTTCTTTGGCACAAATGATGAAACATACGTATATTCTCTTAGATCTTTTCTTTCTTTTTAGAAAGTTGAATGGCTTTGTAGGCATACCACTTATACGTCATGTAGTTTACCTGTACAAATTGTACAATTCAGTGGATTTTAGTGCATTTACAGAGATGTTCAGTCATCCTTATTATCTAACATTAGAACATTTTCATCACTCTAAAATATCCTCTTGTACCCATTAGCTGTCACATCTCACCCTTTCCAACCTAGTTGTAGACAATTAGTAACTTGTGTCTTTATAAATTGACTAATTTGAACACTTCACAAAAATGGAATCAGAAAATGTGTGATTCTCATCTTTCTTACATGAAAGGTGGCATACTATAAATACTTTTGCATTTTGCTTTTTTCACTTTATACTATGTCTGATAAATCACTCCAGATTAATACACAGAGTTCATCATTCTTGTTTACAATACTGAACACTCCATTGTATGGATGTGTCATAATTTATTCAACCACCCTCTTAAATGTGGACATTTAGGTTGTTTCCAAAATTATTCAGTTACAAACACTACACATATAATCTTCCATGTATAATTTTCATGTTGTTGGAGGCATACCTTTAGGGTAGATTCCTAAAAGTGGAATTCTTGGTCAGAACACAAGATCATGTATATACATTCAATAGATATTGACAAATTTCCTTCCAAAACTTTTAGGCTAATGATTATTTCCACCAGCAATATATAAGACATTCTGTTCCCTTAGACTCACCAACACCACACTTTTCTTTTTTTTAAAAAGATTTTATTTATTCATTTGACAGACAGAGATCACACGTAGGCAGAGAAGCAGGCAGAAAGAGAAGAGGAAGCAGGCTCCCCGCTGAGCAGACAGCCCAATGCAGGGCTCAATGCCAGGACCCTGGGATCATGACCTGAGCTGTCATCCTTCCTGTTTCATTTTCTCTTCTTTTTTTTTTTAAGATTTTTTATTTATTTGACAGAGAGCACAAATAGGCAGAGAGGCAGGCAGAGAGAGAGGGAAGCAGACTCCCCGCTGAGCAGAGAGCCCAATGCGGGGCTCGATCCCAGGACCCTGAGATCATGACCTGAGCCAAAGGCAGAGGTTTAACCCACTGAGCCACCCAGGTGCCCCATTTTCTCTTCTAATGCATTTAATATTTTAGAGCAGTTTTACGTTTATGGAAAAATTGGACATCTGCCCCTGTTCTCACACCCCACTACTGATACTGCATACTAAGATTACACATTTGTTACGGTAAATGAAACTACATTGACTCAACTATTATCACCCAAAGTCTTTAGTGCACGTTAGGGTTTATTCTTGGTTCTGTACATTCTGTGAGTTTGACAAATACATAATGACATCTAGCTACCATTGTAGTATCATACAGAATAGTTTCACTACCCTAAAAATTCTCTGTGAATCACCTGTTCATCCTCTCTGTCCTCATTCATGGCAACCTTTTGTTTGTTTGTTTGTTTGTTTTAACTGTCACCATAGTTTTGCTTTTTCCTGAATGTCATACAGCTGGAATTACATAGTTTATAGCCTTTTCAGATTGGCTTATTTCACTTAATAAAAGTTTCCTCTGTATCTTTTCATGGCTTTATAGCTCCTTTTTTTTTTTTTAATTCTGAAAAATTCCTTATCTGGATGTACTACTGTGTATTTTTACATTCACCTACTGAAGGACACCCTGGTTGCCTTCAAGTTTTGGCAATTGTGAATAAAGCTTTTACCAACACAGGTTTTCGTGTGGATGTAAGTTTTCATTTCATTTCATTTGGGCAAATATCAAGGAGTACAATTGCTGGATAGTATGGTAAGAATACGCTTAGTTTTATAAGACACTGCCAAACTGTTTTCCAAAGCAGCTGTACCGTTTGTATTTCTACCAGCAAGGAATGGTAGTTCCTGCTGTACTATATCCTCTCCAGCATTTCATGTTGTCAGTGTTTTGGATTTTGGTCATTCTAATAAATAGGTATGTAGTGGTATCTCACTGTTGTTTAAATTTTTGTAATTCCCTAATGCCATATGATTTGAATATCTTTTTATATGCTTATTTGTATATTTCCTTTGGTGAGTTGTCTGTTAAGGTCTTTCCCCATTTTTAAAATTAGGTTGTTTATTAAGAATCTTTATATATTTTTTATAACAGTACTTTATCAGATATATCTTTTACAGACATTTCCTCTAATTCTGTGGCTTTTCATTCTGTTGATCCTTTGTCTTTTAAAAATTTAGCTATGCGTATTTTTCTTAATCTCATGATAAAAGTAAAGGAATAATTTTCTCAAATATAATCAAAAACATACACTATAAAGAAAACTGTCTCTTTCTTAGTTTAATGATATTTCCACTAGGTCACACTGTACCCTGACACATGATTGAATTTCACTGTTAACAATAGATTCCTAACAGATTGTATCTTTTCTAGTTTAAAATCACTGAACCTGTCATCATATACATATTCATCAAAAATAAACATAAGACAGAAAAAATAAAGATATGAAGGGAGCTAAATTTCCTGTGGATTCTATTTTTGTGTTCATCAGACTTCAAATAGTTCACTTTTAGTAGCAAAGAGAGAAGCAGGTTTATAGATCCCTGAATGCTTTAAAAGATACTCTGCTTTTAACATGTACAGCGAGATGGGTAATTTTCTAACTATGAAATTGCTAACTAGTTTTTGACCTTGGGGACCACTTAAAACAAGTACCCTCTGCTCTCCTGGTGGGCTTAGAGCAAAGCAGCTGTATTTTGCACAGCACACTGAATCATAATGGGCCATGTGCTGCTATGAATATTCATAAAGCTACCATATTCTGCCTGCCCCAGATGATTCCAGTGGATGCTACTAGAGGGATTTGAAATATCGCTTTTGTAGTATCCTTGAAAGGAATACACATATCAGGAAAAATAGAGCTGGAGCCCAGGTAATTCTGTCCTTAGTGTGCACTTCAGAGCTCTCCTCCAAATGATTTTGCCCTATAGCAATGGCACAGAAATCCATTGTAATGACAGAAATGAGAGGTTTAAACTTTCTGAGAATCTTAAAATAGGTTAAATTAAAATCTAAGTGGTCACTGCGGTACGGTTGTACTGACTGGCACACTTCCTCACATGTGAAAGAACTGTTCTGATTCTATAAAGTAGCAGTGGTTACTGGAGGTTGCGATTTCCTGATGATACATTTAACTAAAATTATAGCTGCTTTCAAATTACCACCAGTGATATTGGGACACTCTTGATAAGGCAGATGACTGTATTCAACACAGACATTTTCTACTATACTTTCAGTTAATTCAATACTGCTCATTACCCTTCTGACTCTTGATGTTAGGTTATGCTAACTAGAAAGCCTATTTCTACATTTCTTTTTTTTTTTTTTTTAATTCCCTTGTGGAGATTGAAATTAAGCATAGCCCACATACTTGCATGCTAAGGAATCTTTGCGAGTGCCTTTGTAGAGAGGATCCTGATGATTGCTTATGAACTGAACCACTCTGATTGGCAGAGCATTCGGTTGTCAGTAAATATCCTTACTGGGGATTCAGGCTCTGTGTATATTGGCTTCATCATATAACCATGACCTTACAGTGCACTTGCAATGGAACTTTGTCCACAGTGATTGCCGGATTATTGTGTCCTTTCTGCTTCCTAACAATGAAGCATGTTAAATATGTAGTTTCATTTTTCACATTTTCAGGGTTTTTTTTTCTATGTACTTCAAAAGAGTCCAGGAGAATTATATCACATTACATTATGTTACATTATATTAGTTATATATACACCATTGTATAATATGTGATATTACCCACATTGTGTTGTCCATATACATTGTTCACTTTCATATATAATATTATAAACTTTTGTTCTGTTTACTCTGATGAGGGCAAGGATTTCAGGTTGAATTCAGTAGTATTTCATTGCAGGGATAGATTCTGATCCTCACTGTTAAATACACATCAAAATTATTTTCTCAGTCTCTATAGGAAGAACTGAGTCCTGGGAGTTTACCTTAACTGCCCAAACTCAAAAGAGTCTGATACATTAAGAATAATATCAGCTTTTAATTTATTATTTGGGAGTCTTTCTGGTGCAAAAGAGATTATTCCTGAAATCATTTTTTCTATATGTCATATGATATTTTTATGGATATATGTTTAGCTGTCAATGAAATAGCAACTTAAAAAGTCTTTTAATGTTCTAAAATAAAGAGAATCTTAGATGTTGGCTACTTAAAGGTTTATTGTCTATTCTAGGACTAGGACTATATCTGTATAAATAACATATTCAAGAAATATCATCTTGAATGAAACCCCCATTCCTGGGGACAGTACAAAGAAATATCTGGCATAATTTTGTTCTACAGATTTCACAAATGCCAAAACATTCTGCCATTGTAACACTAAATTATGAGAGATATTAAAACTTACTAGTTTGTATTTTAGGTATTAACTAATTGATATTGCAGGTTCTCTTAACATATTTTAATAAAGACATATTTAACAAAAGCTTCTTCGGAAGAATACTTTCAGGGAAGCATTCTCATCTGTTGCTATTTATGGAAGGATGGAATGTAGCAAGCAAAGAGAATATGAGTTTACTGGGACTGTTGTAATAATGTACCATAGAGAAGGTAACTTAACCAAGAGAAATTCATTGTCTCACAATTTTGAAGGCTACCAGTCTGAAATAATGATATCAGCAGGATTGTTTTCTTTTCCTCCTCCTCCTCCTCTCCTCCTCTGTCCTCTCTTTTCTTAAGGATTGTTTCCTTCTGAGGGCTGTAGGATAGAGTCTGTTCCATGCTCTTCCTAGCTTCTAGAGTTCCTTGTAATGATATTCTCTCTTCCCTCTATACACACCTTTGTTCCAAATTTCTCCTTTTATAAAGATATCAGTTGTTTTGATTTGGGCCAGCTCTAATGACCTTATCTTGACTTGATCATCTGTAAAGCCCCTAAGATCCAAATAAGGTATTGGAGTTAGAACATCAACATCTTTTTTACAATTTAACCAATTTAACTCATAACCAAATTTCTGTAATCTGAGCATGATATTGTCCTACCTCCATAAACCCCATGAGTTAATAAGAGTGTTTCTTTTCTCTCCCCCCATTAGAAGCTGATATTTGGATAAAAGGACCTATAAGATATTTTATCCTTATCTGGAAATGACATCAAAGGAATGATAAAACTTTCTAATATGAAAATATGTTCTTCATGTCATATGATAGAAGTATTAGATTATCAGAAGTTGAAGTAGTTGCAGAAAGAGCAGTGAAAGTGAAAGTGGTAGGAACAAAGAAGTACTCAACAAGTAGTAGCTATAGAACATAGAAGTTCCTTACGGTAGCCTAATGTGGACTTGCTTAAATGGTTTTGATGTTGCTTGATAGAATGTCGAATGTTGCTTAATAGAATAGTCAGTAAAGTCTTTATACAGCACTCTTCTTCCCTAGAAGTCTCCTACTCTGTGTGGGCAGCATGGAGCTGCTGACAGGACTTATTTTGCACTCTGGTAAGTTGAGGACACATCATTAGGGAATATGTCCACTCACTTCTATCCATTAGCCTGGGATATAATTCATGTGTGTTTGCATGGCAAATAAAATCAACCTTAAATAAAATGTAAGTGGTCATCATCATTAATGTTTACACTCAGATTACCCTTTTCTGGTGCACGCTGAGTGGAAAGAGATATTCTCATCAATAAGTATAGGGCTCAGTTCTGTCACTTTACATCTCAAATGCATATAGAGTAGTATAAGGAAGAGGTGGAGGCCGAACAGACTGGTAGGGTGGTGATATAACACTAGAGGATACTGTGGTATCTGCCACCTCATCAAGTAAGATCATGAATTCATATCTGAGGTTGGGGGAGGCCAAATCCTAACAGGCCAACTCAGGGCCTGGTGGAAAAGTGGTGGCCCGGAGTGGCAGTGGATGGATGAACAAGGCAGCATCCAGAAAGATTGTAAGAAAATTGATAAGCATATGTGACACCATGTCTCTCACCATCTAAGATACTAAGAAAGCATTCTAATAACACCTATGTACTATGAAAATTTGAATACTGTTGTTGTCATTACCGCCTCATTCATATAAATAGCCCCTGTGCCTGGATATAATCATGGAGTTAGATTTTTCCAAATTCTTTTTGGTCTTTTTTAATTTCATTAGACCCAAAAATTCCCATGGACAAAGATAATATCACTATCCCATTTATTACATTTTTACTCTGTTTTACAAAGCCATGGTTTACAAAACTCATGGTTTAGTCTTTTTTAGATAGATTATACACTAATTAAAATGTGGCTTGAATTTACTAACTGATGCATGGGTTCCAATATGACAGTTTTACTCCAGAGGACATTGGCACCTTGTAGGTAATTGTAGTTAAACTGGTCTCTTGGTATCAAAAAATTGTCTGCTGTGTGGTCCTTTTTGATGCTTTCTTATTGTGGTTCCTCATTTTAAGCAGTACCAGTGGCCATATACAAGAGGTACTTGGCAGCAGAATACTGCAGATGGTGGACCTTGATCTGTTTTTTAGTAACAAGAGCATCTGGAGTCTTATGCTTTCCTTACTGACATCTTCTTAGCATCTATAGTCCATCTCTTGACTACTGTTGTAACTGCGACTATTTCCAGAGAGATTTGAACTTTCATTTGGAGTGCAAAATGTTGATATTTGTAGGTTCCCCCCTTTTTACAATTTTTTCACCCATTTGCAAGTATTCTAACATCAAAAAGAAAATTGACTCCTATGAACATGAACATGTGTTTTGGATCTTGAAATGATGTGAATATGTACAAGTGCATTTTCTATTTATGTAAATGATTAATTTAGCTAACATGGCCTTGCATGATGGACCTTGTCAATTATGATTCCCAAAGAGATGGCTGTCAATGATTATGAAATAGTGCGAAGTCTTTCATTACATACGCTTCAAAACACTGTCAAGATAAAGCCTGATGGAGTTTTTAACTCCAGCAACTAGTTTTTTTTTTTTCTTTTCTTACTGCTACAGTACCAAAGATTGCCCTTCTTTAATTAATCCCATTGGATGTTGTAACTTACCTTTCATTGTGGGGCACGTGTGTGAGAAAATGAATGAGTGAATATGTTTAGGTTATGGGAAGTTTAAAAGCACATCCCAGGAGTTGTAATGTTGATTGCTTTTACATGGTGCAATTAGAAAAATCAATTAATTTCCTTATTATTAGGTTAATTTTTTTCTCAAATAATAAACTTTATATTTTAATAAATTATTATATTGGGATTTAATTAGATGTTTGAAAATATTAAATTTCCTTTTTACCCAGGTGATATATCAAAATGATTGATTTTATGTATTTTTGATCATATAAACTCCAAACAAATATTCATGAAGTTTCATGGAAAGCCTAATTATTTTAGAACTGTGGGATCTTGATTTGACAAATGGATTCTGCAACTGTTAGCTGTTGAACTGAAATAAGTTACTTAAGTACCTTAGTCTCAGTTGTTGCTTCCAGATGCTGGCTGAGTGAGCATGGGTCTAGAGCCTTTCCTGACCTATTTGGCCTATTGTGCAGGATTAATATTCTAATATCCTAAAGAGAGTTCACTGTTTATAAGCTTCTTATATTTCCCAGAAAATGTGGAATGTTCCTGAAATATTGCTGCAGTGTATTATGTATCATTTCTATTTTTTTCTTTATTTCCATTACTTTCTTAAGTAATGGAAATAAACTTAAGATCTAAAGTTTTTGCATAAAAAAATTTAAATCTTTCTGATACAAACTACTTTGAAACTAACATTAAATTATAGTTCAGTTGGGGTAATGCATATAAAGACTGAATTTCTCTGATCTTCTTGTTAATTTTAAAGTATTGTTCTCCTTAAGCATTAGGGGAAAGTATAGTGTAATGGTTCAAATTTGTGTTGGTTTCCAAAAAAAAAAAATATATATATGGTCCAATCCCTTAATTTATAATAGGGTGTAGGCCAGTTCAAATGCTGCCTGAGTCAGGAGTGCCTGGGTGGCTCAGTTGGCTAAGCGTCTTCCTTTGGTTCAGGTCATGATCCAGGGTCCTGGGATAGAGCCCCACATCCTCAGAGAGCCTGCTTCTCCCTCTGCTGTTCCTGTGCTCATGCGTTCTCTCTCTCTCTCTTTGTTAAGTAAATAAAATCGTTAGGATAAAAGAATGCTGCCTAATTCAGCACAATGCAAATGAAAAAATGGAGCTTTCCTTTACCTCATATGCTATCTAATGGAAATCTTATATAAAGGATTCCTTAAATTCTTATACATTAATAATAGATTCATATGTAAAGTGAGCAGAGAAAAAAAAAGCATTTTATAGCATAGTGAAACGTATTTCTGTTAATTTAACATTATTATGGAAAACATACTTCTTTAATATCGTATCAAAGTTTATCACCACCACTAATAAATTAGAATGCTTATATAATTAATAAAACAAAATGTGTGGAAACTGTACTAATTGTACTCTATTGGTTTAGAGATGATATGTGTCTGGATAACAAAAGCTATATACTATTGTTAGACTAATTCCTATTTATAATTTACAATCTGAGTTGAGATTGAAATATTTCTGAGCAATGTATTATGTTTGTTTTACCTGATTTACTTGAACTGTGTCTCAAATTATGGTAAAGGAATATAAGTAGTTTCTATCTTAACTAGACAATACCATGATTGTTATAACTGGGAAGAGTATTTATTTACCACATCCTGAAGAACAAATGTTAGTGCTCACCATATAAGAATAGATACGTTAATTATTTCCAGTGGTGTAACATTATTATTTATATATATATATATATATATCAAAGTTTACATCCCAGAAGAACTTAAATTCATGAAAAAAATGGTTAAAAAGAAAGTAAACATTCCTGTCTTTATTGACTGCATAGAAATCTCACAAAAAGATAAACATGTAATTTTTTTTTTTTAAAGATTTTATTTATTTATTTGACAGACAGCGATCACAAGTAGGCAGAGAGGCAGGCAGAGACAGAGGGAGGAAGCAGGCTCCCTGCCAAGCAGAGAGCCTGATGCGGGGCTCGATCCCAAGACCCTGAGACACTGACCTGAGCTGAAGGCAGAGACTTTAACCCACTGAGCCACCCAAACATGTAATTTCTTATTGTATAAATTGCATTAGAAAAATAACTCCGAATCCAATCATCAAAGCAAGTAGTAGACATGCTAAAAATATGAACGAGATTAAGATAAATCTGTGGACTGGTTCCTGACACTATCTTTCACTTACTGAGTTACTTAAGGCTTTTAGAGTTTCATGTATCCATCAAAGGACCTAGCTGACACTTAAGGTGAATTGATCAGTCTCAGTCATATCTAAATTTAGGAGTTAAGCGCACTAAATCTAAGGTACACCAAAAAAGGAAAATTCATATTTTGTGTTATATACATAAAGAAATTTTGAGAATGAGAAATATCTTGATTAGAGTGGTAGTTATATGAGAACACACTCTTTGTAAAAATTCAGTAATATGTGCAATTAAGTTCTATGCATCTTAGGTAAATCAAACTTTAATATGCATGTATAATTTTAAAAACTGAAAATTCTATGACAAATTGTGAATTAGATTGGGATTTTGTTGAGGCAAACATATTGTAAAATTAGAATCATGGAGCCTCAATAAGACAAAATAATTGCTGATGTTTTGGTAGACTTTTTTTATTTTGCAATAACTGTAGATTCTCAGGCACTTAAAAGAAATAATTCCTGTGTCCTCTACCCACTACCCTCCAATTGTAGCATCTTTCAAATTTATAAACTTCTCACTAGGATATTGACATTGATACAAACATGTTGCAGAAAATTTCCATCAAGACGAGGATCGCCGTGTTCTACTTTTATACCTGTGCCCATTTCTACACCCCTCTTAACCCTTGATCTTTTCTTCATTTCAACAATTTTACCATTTCAAACATATAAATGGAATCATATGGTAAGTAACCTTTGGGATTGGTGCTTTTTTTTTTTTTTTCTCAGCATAATTTTCTGGTGATTATCCAAGTTACCATATGTATCAATAGTGGACTCTTTTTTTATTGATGAGTAGTATTAAGTGGTATGGATATATCATGGTTTCTTTAACCAGTTACCTACATTGAAAGAGATCTGAGTTGTTTCTACTTTTTGCTGTTCTGAATAAAGCTGTTATAAACATTTATATACAGATTTGTATGTGAAAATAAGCTTTTATTTCTCTGGGATAAACATCCAAGAGTGCAAGAGTTGGGTTTTATGAAAATTGCATGTTGAAATACCAAACTTTTTTCCAGCATGGCTTGACCGTTTTACATTCCCACTTATAATGTGTGAGTGATCTACTTCTTCCCTCATTCTCACCAGCATTTGGTGTTTGTTATTTCGTCTGTAGCTTTTCTAAATTGGTATGAAGTGATATCTCATTGTGGTTTTAATTTGCATCATACCTAATGATGTTGATCACCTCTCACGTGTTCATTCACTATTTGTATATCCTCTCCAGAGAAATGTCTGGTTCATGTATTTTGCATATTTTCTAATTAGATTGTTTCTATGCTGGTGAGTTTAAGAGTTCTTTATATGCGCTATATACTTAGTACTTTGTTGGGTATGTGATTCATGAATATTTCTACAAATATTTCCCTGGGTGTATTTTTATCCTCTTAACAGAATCTCTCACAGAATGAAAGTTTTTAATTTTGGTGAAGTCCAATTTATCAGTTTTCCTATATGGGTTACGTTTGTTGTCAAATTTGAGAAGTCATTTTCTAATCTCATAATGTGAAGATTCCTATGACTTTATCTAAACTTCTGTTGTTCTACATTTTACATTTAAGTCCATGATCCATTTTATATTATTTTTTTTAATAAGGTGTGAGACTTAGGCTAATTTTTAAAAGTTAATTCACTAATTTCTGTAGCCTATGGATGTCCAGTTGCCACAGCACCATTTATCTTTTCTATATTTAATTGCTTTTCACCTTTGACAAAAAATCAGTTGGGCATGTTTGTGTAACTCTGTTTCTGGTGGGTTCTCTGTCTTATTTCATTGCTTTATTATTCTTTCCCTCCACTGATACCACTCAGTCTTTGTTATTGTAGCCAAATACTAACTCTTGAAATCAGACTGATTCCTCCCAGTTTATTCTTCTATGTCAAAACTGTTTTAGCCATTCCAAAATCTTGTGTTATTTATGTATTTTAGAATAGTATTCTGTATATCTCCACAAATCTTGCCAGGATGTGGTAGGAATTGTGTTAATTTGTGAAGAATTTACATTTTTGTTCATAGACATGGTATATCTCCCCATTAATGTAGATCTGTCTTACTTTACTTTATCAGCAGTTTTGTATTTATCACCATAGAATTTCAGTACATGTTTTGTTAGATTTACAACTAAGTATTTCAATTTTTGTTTAGTGATTATTAAGTTATGCTATATTTTATTTTTAACATCTACCTATTCATTGCTAATACATAGAAATAGGATTTTTGAATCTTATTTCCTAAAACTTTGCTAAAGACTGCAAGATATACTATTGGTGCTATGATTTTTTTTAATTTCTTAAGCTTTTCTACATAGGCAGTCATGTAATCTGCAAAGAAACAGTTATATTTTTTCTTTTCCCATCTGTAGGACTTTATTTACTTGTCTTTTGTGTTGCACTGGTTAGAGTGTCCAACACTATCTTGAATAAGAATGTGAGAATGAACCTTCTTACTGCATTCCATATTTTAGGAGGAAAGCAATCTTTCACCATTAAGTACAAGTTTTCTGTAAATACTGTTTATCAAGTTAAGGTAGCCACCCATCTGTTCTTATTTTTCTGAGAGATACAATCATGAATGCGGGTTAAATTTTGCCAAATGCTTTATTTTTTCTGCCTCAATTAATATAATCATGTAATTCTTCTGTAGATAATATTGTAGGTTACATTGATTTTCAAATATGAAGCAAACCTTCCAAGTTTAGAATAAAACTTCGCTTGGTCCTGGTGTATATGTCTTTTTATATGTTACTAAATCTACTTACAAATATTTTGTTAAATATTATATTTATTTATATTTAGAGAAATATTGAACAGTTGTTTTTCATTTTCATTTTTTATTCTTCTTGTCTGATTTTGCTATCAGGGTAATATTAGAAAAATAAAATAAGTTGAGAATTATTTGCTTTTCCATTTTCTGATAGATATGGTGTAAATTTTATGTTAATTCTTTCTTACGTGCTTAGTAAAATTTCCCACTGAATCCACAGGGTCTGGATGTATGTATGTGTATATATACATTTTTTTCCAAGTCTTAAAATGATGGATTCAGTGTCCTTTTAATTATAACACTGAATAGTTTATAATTCCTATAGATATTATAGTTATCCATGTCATGTTTAAATATATAGTGATTTTCTATTTTAACTAGGTTTTCATATGTATATGTGATAGCATATCATATTATATTATGGTTAAATTACTCATAGTATTTTCTTTTTACCCTTTGATGTCTGTAGGGACAGTAGTGACAAACTGTCTTTCATTCCTGATCATGGTAATTTGTATCTATTCTTTACTCCCTTAAATTTTTATCAGTTTTTTAGAAGTTCATCAATTTTATTAATATTTTCGGAGTCAACTCTTTGCTTCCAATCATTTTTCTATTTTCATTTTCATTCATGTCTTTTCTTATTATTTATGTTTTGCCTCATGAGGTTTATTTTGTTCTTCTTTTTATAACTTCTTTGGTTGGGAACTCAGATAATTGATAATTGTTCTCTTTTCTACTGAATGGATTTAGTGCTATAAAATTTCTCTTTCAACAGTGTTTTAGCTGTCTCACAAATTTTGATATGTTGTATTTTCCTTTTCATTTAGCTCAATACATTTTTGGATTTCCTTTGGAAATTCATCTTTGATCCATGGGTTATTAAATTGTGCTATTTTACTTCTAAATGTTTGAAGATTTTTCTATTCTCTTTCTCCTATTGATTTCTCTTAGATTCCATTGTTCTCAGAAAAAATTATCTGTAAGATCACAATGCCTTTAAATTTAGTAAAGTTTGTGTTATGATCCAAGATATGGCTTAATTGGGTATCTGTTCTATGGACACCAGAAAAGAACATATATTTGTTGAGTCATGTGTCATATGAATGTTAAATAAATCCCTTTGGTTGATGATGATATTGAGTTTCTTCATATACTGGTTGATACTCTGATTGCTCTTTCAGTTGTTAGAGAAAGATACTAAAATCTCCAAAAATAACTGTGGATTTGTCTATTTGTTTTTTTAATTCTCACAGTTTTAACTTCAGATATTTTAAATATCTGCTATTTTATGCATACATATTTCAGATTGCAGTGTTTTGGGGGTGCACTGACCCATTTATCATTATATAATTCCCCTTTTCATCTCTGGTGATTCTCCTTGAAATCACTTTAGCTGATATGAATTTAGCCACTCTGGCTTTTCTGAGTAATGTTTGTATGATACATCTTTTCCATCCTTTTCTTTTCAAACTGGCCATGTTGTAATTTCCTTGCGTTTCTTGCAGACAGCATACTGTTGAGTAATGTTTTTTTTTTTTTTAAATTCACTCTGCTAATCTGTGTCTTTTAATAGGTATATTTAGATATTTTACATTTAATGCAATATTCACTATGTTAGTACTTATATCTGTTCACTTTGTTCTCTTTGTTTATTCCTTGTTAACTTCTTCCTTAATTCTCATAAGCTACATAATTTTATTTTAGAATTCCATTTCGATTTATCAATGTCTGATTATCTTCACATAGAACTTTTTAGTGGTTGCAGTCAGTAATAAATTATGTAAGTGTAAGTGTTCACAATGTATCTGTGCTATTATTTTACCAATTAGAGTGAACTATAGAAAACTTACCTTTCTTTGCTTTCTCTTAGTTTCCATCATTTTTATTGTAATCATCTTAAATATTTTTCTCTAGAACCATATTAAATGATTTATTTTTTTCAAGATTATTTTTATTTCTTTGAGAGAAAGAGAGTGAATATGAGAGAGAGGGTGTGCCTTCACAAGGAGTGGGAGGGAAAGAGAGGGAGGGAAGAGGGAGCCCAACATGGGACTCTATCCCAGGACCTGAGCCAAGACTAAACTGACTGAGCCACCTAGGTGCCCCTAATTGGTTTAGAATCATATTAGATGGATTATAATTTTTGCTTTAGCAATCAAGCAGGATTTGGAAGCCTAAAAAGGAGAGGAAAATCTATTGTATTTACTCGTATTTTTGATTGTTTTTCTCTCTCACTGCTTTACTTTCTTTTGTCTTTAGCGTTCAGGAGTTTTGTTTGATAATCTGTGTCTCGGTATGGATTTTGGGCAGTTTCCAGTTTCAAGATTTAGCTTCTTGAATCTATATATTTATTTTTAATCAAATTTGAGAATTTTTAGGCATCACTTTGTACTTTTTAAGCCCCATTTTTCTCCTCTCCTTCAAGAACTCCCCATAACACAGTGGTTTGTATTTTACTATCATTCCAGAAGTCCCTGGGCTCTGTTAGTTTTTTTGTTTGTTTGTTTTGTTTTTCCCCTCTTAGTATATTCTCTCTCTCTCATTCAGATTTAGTAATTGCTATTCTATACTATAGTTTACTGATTCTTTTATTTGATCTCTTAATTTTGCCACTAAACCCTTACAGTGAATTTTTATTTCACTTAATTATATTTTTTTTAGTTATAAAATTTCCATCAGATCCTTCTTTATGTCTTCTATTTCTTTCAGAGATTTTCATTTATTTTGAATATATATGTATGTTCATTTGAGCATTTTTTATGGTTGCTAATTTAAAATCTTTTTCAGATTGGGGCATTTCAATGGTTTAGTCAGTTAAGCATCCAACTGTTCATTTTGGCTCAGTTCATGATGTGAGTGTTGTGAGATCAAGCCCCATGTCAGCCTCCGTGCTGGATGTGGAGCTTGCTTAAGATTCTCTCTCTCCTTCTCTCTCTACTCTTCCCTCTCCCTCTACCTTTCCCTCTTCCTTCTCTCCCCCTTCCCTCTCTCCCCTCTAAACAAATAAATAATAAAAATAAATCTTTATTAGATAATTCTGACATCACTGTGTTCTCAGTGTTGGCATGGTTGTTTTTCATTCCATTGAACAACTTATTGGTTCTTGTTGTTTTGAATATTTTCTATTGAATCCTGGACATTCCGGGTATTATGTTATGGAACTGTGGATCTTGTTTAAACTTCCTCTTTTAGCTAGCTTCCTTTGACACTATCCTGTCAGGAAAAGGATGGGATGGAGTTCTTTGTTACTGCCAGGTGGGGATAGATGTTCTGATTCCTCACCCAGAATCTGTTTACACCCTAGGGATGATATTTTTACCACTGGGTGATGCTCTAAGTCCTGACCCTTCTTATGTCTCCTGTGACACAGCCTCACTGGGGAAGGGCAGGGACTCTTCACCATTGTCAAATAACCATAGAAATCTAGACTTTTCACAAAATCTCACCAGATTATGTTTCTGGGGAGAGGAAATGAAGAGGGAGGGACTTGTTCCTGCTTGCGGTGATCCATGGCTCTCTACTTGGCCTTTTCTTTTCTAACACCACCCAGAAGGGAGGAGAGAAGGTAATATTTGTCTTTTTGTAGTCCAGAATATGTGGAAACTCTGGGCTCCCCATTTGGCCTTTGCTGCCATGGGTGAATGTCACCACAGTGTTTATGTTTGTGTGTGTGATTTTGACTGGAATAGAGATAGTATTATCTATTTTTTTTTCTTTCTTGCTAGGCTATCCTTTTGCTAGTTCTTTGGGTATAGAGAGGAATATTTTGGGAATATTGTTTTTGACCACAGCTGTCTTTTTATATAAATCATTTAGATGTGAAATGTCAAGTAATACTGAAATGATTTTTAAAGCACTAAAAATATCTGGAAAATAAAGGAATATCTGAGGCAAAATGTGTTTGTACCAGTGATATTTGAAAGTATTGTATTTTATATTAAAGCATTGTCTTGAATTTTAAAATGAAGAGCTTTGAGATGACAAGGTCAGTGAGAGTAGAATGGCCAACCTACAATGCTAAAGGTTTTCTTCATCTCTTTGAGTCATGCTTTTACAAAATATTATTACAGGATTTTAGGCATTTGCAATTTTCAGCAATTTCTCCTGCAAGCCAGCTCTTAACAGTTTTGCTATAAATAATCATGAACAGCGTAAGTAGCCCCAGACATTTCTCCATGTGTTGCATAATTGCTTTTCAGTGCCTATTCAATTATCCATATTTAGAGGGCTTTTTCCCTTTTTATATTTTTAAATTAGAGATACATCTTGATTTACATTGCAATTGTCAACAAACCAATGAAAGAGAATACTCCTAAACCTTATCCCTTAAACATCAGCAAGTCAATTGGTCTACTAACTGATAATGTAATGTAATGGTAATGTAATATAATGTAATATAATATAATATAATATATATTCTTGATTATATATGTACATTCCTAATTATACATACATGTATTCCTAATTATAATATAAATTCCTAAATCAAGGAATTACCAGATGGAAAATTTTCACAAACTTATAAAAAAACCTTAAACCTGTATTTTTCAAACACATTTTCTCATTAAGAAGAATAGTTCCCTTTAACAAATGTATAATGGTTAGAGGTAAAGCCCACAGTGGGAGGGGGGATGCAAATCTCTTCATCCTGATGTCACCAAGGTGCTCATGATGGCACTAGGCAGGATTAATCCTTGACATCTATAAACCTCTGCAGAGGATGCTTTGTAAAAGGTCCTTTGTCTTAATTTTCTCTTGTCTTCTGAGATTTACAAAAATTCTTTTTGGATTATAAAGTTATTAAAAGAAAAAGAGGATGCCTCTTTTAGAAGTCCATTATAATACCATGTGTGTCATTAAAAAATATTCATTTTATAACAATAGGCAAATAGTTTGTGCTAGAAAATTAATGGTTTTCTAATTATTAATTTAGTATTGCAGTGATATTCTGGCTCTTTCTTAGAGAAATTTATTTAATTTTTCAATTATTAAGTATTGATGAAAAATTTTGTTTCAATCTCTTCAAATACCTGATGGAATAGGGTGGTTTATATTGTTTAAGCTTTACTGGAGTACAATTGACAGATAAAAATGTAAGGTGTAAGATGTGATGATTTGATATACTTCTATACTGTTAATTGATTATCACAATAAAGTCAATTAATACATCTATCATCTCATATTAGTTACCCTCTGTGTATATATGTGGTGAGAACATTTAAGCTCAACTCTCTTGGCAAATTCCAAGTATCTAATACATTATTGTTAACTATAGTCATCAAGTTATACATTAGATCCCAAACCCTATTCATCTTACAACTGAAGGTTTGTACACTTTGACCAACATCTCTTCTTTTTCCCAACTTCCCAGTCCCTGACAACCACCATTTTACTGTTTGTGAGTTTAACATTTCTAGATATCACATACAAGTGAGATTCTGTAGTACTTGTCTTTCTCTGACTTATTTCACTTAATATAATGCTCATAAGTTCATCTGTGTTTTCACAAATGGCAAGATTTTCTTATTTTTATGGCCAAATAACATTATTCATATATATATATATAAAATATGTGTGTATGTATATATATGTATATATATCCATCATTTGCTTTTCAACAGACACTTAGGTGTTTCCATATCTTGGATATTATAAATAATGCTGCAATAACTATGATATGCAGATATCTCTTTGAGATAGTGTTTTCATTTCCTTTAAATATATCCTGAGGAATGGGATTGCTGCCTTATATGGAAGTTCTATTTTTAATGTTTTTGAGAAAAATCCATACTGGCTTCTAGTATTGTACAGGTTTGTTTTCTCCTCAACAATGTTATATGTTCTCTTCATCTGCATCCTTGACAATACTTGTTATCTCTTATTTTTTTGATAATAGCCATTCTGACAGGTGTGAGGTGATATATAATCTAACTGTTTATCAGATATATAGCTTATAACTATTTTCGCCTGTTCCATACGTTGCTTTTTCATTTCGTTTCCTTTCATATACAGAAGGTTTTTAGTTTGTCATAGCCCCTACTCATTTATTTTTTTCCTTTTATTGCTTATGCTTTGGTGTCATATCCTAAAAATTATTGCCAAGATCAATGTAAAGGATTTTTTCCATATATTTTCTTATAGGAGTTTGATGGTGTCAGGTCTAACATTCAAGTCTTTAATCCATTTTGAGTTATTCTTTTGTGGGAGGTGTAAGATGGGGGACCGACTTCATTTTTTTTTTGCATATAGAGACTTAATTTTCCTAGCACCATAACACTGAACAGACTATATTTCTCCCATTCAGTTTTTTGGCTCCTTTGTCAGATTATGAGTTGACTGTATGTGCATGTGTCTGCTTTTGGACCTGAATTCTGTTCCACTGGTGTATGTGTCTGTTTTTGTTTCAGAACCAAACTGTTTTGATTATGATAGTTCTGTAAACATAATTCGAAATCAGGAGGTATGATACCTCCAGCTTTGTTCTTCCTCAAGATTGCTTTGGCTGTTTCAGGTCTTTTGTGGATAATATGAATTTTAGGATTTTTTTTCTGTATCTGTAAAAATGCCATTGGAGTTTACATAAGGATTATATTGATGCTATAGATGGCTTTGAGTAGATTGGACATTTTCACAACATTTATTCTTCTGATCCATGGACATGTGAAACTTTTTATTTGTATCATTTATTTTATCAATCTCTTATTGTAAATACTACACTGAAAAGTGTACAGATAGTTCATCTCCTTGGTTAAATTTATTTAAAATCTTAAACTTTATCTAAAGTTTTAATTTCAATGGTAATACATTATCTATTACTTAAATTTATTCCTATATATTTATTATCTTTCATGATATTTAAATAGAATTTATCTATTTATTTATCTTTATTTATTTGAGAGGAGCAGAGAGAGAGACAGAGGGAGAGGGAGAAGCAGGCTACCCACTGAGCGGAAAACCCAACACATGGCTCAGTCCCACCACCCAGGGATCCTGACCTGACAGACGCTTAACTGAGCCACCCAGGCACCCCTTTTTACTTATTCTTTCTGAGATAGTTCATCCTTAATTTATAGAAACATAGCTGATTTTTGTATGTTTGCTTTGTTTCCTGAAATTTTACTGAACTTGTTTATTCTAACAGTGTTTTGGTTAAGAATTTAGGGTTTTCTGTGTATCCTATCATGTCACCTGCAAATAGAGACAGTTTTACTTCTTCCTTTCCAATTTTGGATACTTTTTGTTACTTTTGTTGTTGTTGCTTTTGCCTAATTGTTCTGTGTAGGACTCCAATATTATGTTGAATAGCAGGTATAGGAAGGGACATCATTATCTTATTTCTGATCTTAGAAGAAAAACTGAATACTTTTGATGTTAGGTGATGAATTATGATGTTGCATATGAAGTTAGTTGTGGGCTTGTTCCATAAAGTCTTTATTGTGTTGAGACACATTCCTTCTATACCTAATTTATTGAGATTCTATTTGAAAAGATCTTGAATTTTGTCAAATGCTTTCTTTTTCTGCATCAACTGAGTTGACCATATGATTTTATTCTTCCATTTTATTAATATGGTGTATCACATTTACTGTTTCTCCCATGTTGAATAATTCTTACATCTCAGGAATTGATCCTACTTGATCATGGGTATGATCCTTTTTAATATAATTTTAAAATTATTTTGGTAGAATTATGTTGAATAAATTTTAATCTATTGTCATAAGGGGAATTAGCCTCTAATTTTCTTTTCTTATATTGGCTTATCTGGCTTTATTAACAGTGTAATGCTGGCTTCATAAGACGAGTTTAAAGGTGTTTTTTTCTTGTCCGTTTTTTGGAAGAGTTTGAGAAATATTAGTATTCTTATTTAAAATAAATTTGGTAGAATTCACTAGTGAAGCTATCTGGTCATGGGATTTTCTTTCTTGAGAGGTTTTTGTTTACTGATTCAATGTCCTTAGTCATTATTGATTTCTTCAAATTTTCTATTACTTCATGATTTGGTCTTAGTGGGTTGTATGGCTATACGAATTTATCCATTTCTTTTAGGTTGTCCAAGTTATTGGCCTATAAATTTTTATAACAGTCTTTTATCATCCTTTGTGCTTCTGCTGTATCAATTATAATGTCTGCTTTTTCATTTTTAATTTTGAGTCCTCTCCTTTTTTAATTGATGAGTCTAGCCAAAGGTTTGTCATGTTTATCTTTTCAAACAACAGCTTTTAGTTTCATTGATTTTTTTTATTTCTGTCTATTCTCTATTTCATTTATTTGAAGTCTAATCTTTGTTCCCATTCTTCTGCTAATAATTTTTCTTTTGTTCTTCTTTTTCTAATTTCTTGAAGTATAAAGTTAGATTGTTTAAGATTGTTTTCATCATACACAAGTTTATAGCTATAATAGTCCCTTTTAGAACTTCTGCTGCTGCATCCCAGAAATTTGAGTTTGTTGTCTTTCCACTTTTATTTGTCTCAATGTATTTTTCTTGTTTCTATTTGATGTCTTCTTTGACCTATTGGATATTCAGGAACATATTAATTTCCTCATATTTGTGAATTTTCCAATTTTCTTTCTGTAATTGATCTCTAGTTTTATATCACTGTATTCAGAAAAGATACTTGGCATAATTTTAATCTTCTTAAATTTCTTAAGCCTTATTTTGAAGTCCATCATATGATTCACCTTAAAGAATGTTCTGTGTGCACCTGAGAAGAATTTGTATTTTGCTGCTGTTGGATGAAATGTTCTGTATATGTCTGTTAGGTCCATTTGGTCTACAGTGTTGTTCAAATCTGTTTCCTTTTTGACTTTCTGTCTGTATGATCTATCCATTGTTAAAAGTGGATTATTAAAGTCCTCTGCTATTATTATATTGCTGTTTATGTCTCCTTTTAGTTATATTAATGTTTGCATTATATATTTAGGTGCTTTGATGTTAGGTGCATAAATATTTATAATTGTTATATCTTTTAGACAAATTAATCTCTTTATAATTATATACTGGCGCTCTTGTGATAATTTATGACTTAAAGTCTAATTTGTCTCATATAAGTATAGTCACCTCTGCTGTCTTTTGATTACCATTTCCTTGGAATATCTTTTTCTGTCTCTTTGCTTTCTGCCTATGTATGTCCCTAAAGCAAAAATTATTTTCTTGTAGACAGTATATCATTTGATCTTCTGCTATCTGTTCAGTCACTCTATGTTATCTGTTTGGGATTGAATCAGTTTACATTTAAGATAATTATTGATAGGTAAAGACTTAGACTTTATTAAATATTTTCTGTTTTATGGTTCCTCTGTTCCTTTCTTCTCTTTCTCTCTTTCTCGGTGATTTGATGATTTTTTTGTGATGATGTGTTTTGATTCTTTTCTCTTAATCTTTTGTATATATATCATAGGTTTTTCCTTTATGGTTACTATGAGTCTTACTTAAAATATCTTACAATTTTAACATCCATTTTCAAGCTGATAGCAATATGACTTAAATAGCATACATAAACTTTGTAGGTTTACCTCCTAAAACATGACACATATTTTAGGTTATCAGTGTTATAATATACATCTTTTGTATTGTATATTCAATAACAAATTATTATGGTTATGGTCATTTTTAATACATGTGTTTAACATTTTTTAAACTACAATTGATTATATATATCCCACCATTACAATATCAGAGCATTTGACTCTGGCTTTCCTTTTACAGGTGAGTTTACACATTCATATGATTCCTTGCTAATTAATATCCTTTTATTTCAGTTTGAAGAGCTTTCTTCAATACTTCTTACATGTAAATACAAAACTAATATAAACATTTTATTACTGACTTGAATTATAAATTTACCCTTTCTTACATAATCTCTCAGGAAACCTTTTCATGATAACCTTTTTCATGATATTTGATTCCATAGGATCCCAGGCATGTACAAGTCTAGAATAAAATTGAACAGGAAAGCCCCAAACATTTGAGCTCTTCCTAAATAATGTAAGGCATAATATTAAGTTTTTTTCTCTTTAGAAAATTAGAGATAAATGTCATAATTTAAGTGTGAAAACATACACAGACTATGAAGTTCAAAGTCAAGTTGTGTGAAGATAAATTGATAAAAATATCTGTAATAAATATGATTTATGATATAAATGCTATTCGCCTTATTTTCTAAAATTATGCACACATAAAATAACAGAATCCAAAGATTCCTTCTAAAATTTAATCATCTAGAATTGGTTCTTTTAGAAATTAATATTATCATGCATACTTTCTATACATCTTATGTTTAAAGCATGCTATAATGTTTTTCCTTTTTTTAAAATTATTTTTATTAATGTGTAATGTATTATTTGCTCCAAGAGGCACAGGTCTGTGAATCATCAGGCTTACACATTTCACAGCACTCACCATATTTCATACACTCCCCAATGTCCATAACCCAACTACCCTCTCCATACCCCCTCCCCCAGCAACCCTCAGTTTTCTTTGTGAGATTGAGAGTCTCTTATGGTTTGTCTATTTCCCAATACCATCGTGTTTCATTTTTTTCCTTCCCTCCCCTCCAAACCCCATGGCCTGCCTCCAAATTCCTCATATCAAAGAGATCATATGATAATTTTCTTTCTCTGATTAACTTATTTCACTCAGCATAATACCCTCTAGTTCCATCCACGTCATTGCAAACGACAAGATTTCATTTCTTTTGATGGCTGCATAGTATTCCATTGTATATATATGTGTGTGTGTGTATATATATATATATATATATATATATATATATATACATATATATATATACCACTTTTCTTTAGCCATTAGTCTACTGATGGACATCTTCATTCTTTCCATAGTTTGGCTATTGTAGACATTGCTGCTATAAACATTCGGGTGCACATGCACCTTCGGATAACTACATTTGTATCTTTAGGGTAAATACCCAGTAGTGCAATTGCTGGGTCATAGGGTAGCTCTATTTTCAACTTTTCGAAGAACCTCCATACTGTTTTCCAGAGTAGCTGCACCAGCATGCATTCCCACCAACAGTGTAGGAGGGTTCCCCTTCATTGCATCCTCATGAACATCTGTCATTTCCTGACTTGTTAATTTTAGCCATTCTGACTGGTGTGAGGTGGTATCTCATTGTGGTTTTGATTTGTATTTCCCTGATGCCGAGTGATGTGGAGCACTTTTTCATGTGTCTGTTGGCCATCTGGATGTCTCCTTTGGAGAAATGTCTGTTCATGTCCTCTGCCCATTTTTTGATTGGGTTATTTGTTCTTTGGGTGTTGAGTTTGATAAGTTTTTTATATATTTTGGATACTAACCCTTTATCTGATATGCCATTTGTGAATATGTTCTCGCATTTTATTAGTTGTCTTTTGATTTTGTTGACTGTTTCCTTTACTGTGCAAAAGCTTTTGATCTTGATGAAATCCCAATAGTTCATTTTTGCCCTTGTTTCCCTTGCCTTTGGTGATGTTTCTAGGAAAAAGTTGCTATGGCTGAGGTTGAAGAGGTTGTTGCATGTGTTCTCCTCAAGGATTTTGATGAATTCTTGTCTCACACTGAGGTCTTTCGTCCATTTTGAGTTTATTTTTGTGTGTGGTATAAGGAAATAATCCAGTTTTATTCTTCTGCATGTGGCTGTCCAATTTTCCCAACACCATTTGTTGAAGAGACTGTCTTTTTTCCATTGGACATTCTGTCCTGCTTTGTCAAAGCTTAGTTGACCATAGAGTTGAGAGTCTATTTCTGAGCTCTCTATTCTGTTCCATTGATCTATGTGTCTGTTTGTGTGCCAGTACCATACTGTCTTGATGATGACAGCTTTGTAATAGAGCTTGAAGTTTGGAATTGTGATGCCACCAACTTTGGCTTTTTTTTTTTTTTTCTTTCAACGTTCCTCTGGCTATTTGGAGTTTTTTCTGGTTCCATATAAATTTTAGGATTATTTGTTCCATTTCTTTGAAAAAAAAATTGATGGGTATTTTGATAGGGATTGCATTTAATGTGTAGATTGCTTTAGGTAGCATAGATATTTTTACAATGTTTGTTCTTCCAGTTTGTGAGCATGGAATGTTTTTCCATTTCTTTGTGTCTTCCTCAATTTCCTTCATGAGTACTTTATAGTTTTCTGAGTATAGATTCTTTGCCTCTTTGGTTAGGTTTATTCCTAAGTATTTTATGGTTGGGATGCAATTATAAATGGGATTGACTCCTTAATTTCTCTTTCTTCTGTTTTGCTGTTGGTGTATAGAAATGCAACTGATTTCTGTGCATTGGTTTTATATCCTGACAGTTTACTGAATTCCTTTATGCATTCTAGCAGTTTTGGAGTGGAGTCTTTTGGGTTTTCCACAGGAAGTATCAAATCATTTGCAAAGAGTGAAAGTATGACTTCTTCTTTGCCTATTCAGATGCCTTTAATTTCTTTTTGTTGTCTGATAGCTGAGGCTAGGACTTCCAGTACTATGATGAATAGCAGTGGTGATAATGGGGCATCCCTGCCGTGTTCCTCACCTTAGCGGAAAAGCTCTCAGTTTTTCCCCATTGAGAATGATAATCACTGTGGGTTTTTCATAGATGGCTTTAGTGATATTGAGGTATGTACCCTCTATCTCTACACTTTGAAGAGTTTTGATCAAGAAAGGATGCTGTATTTTGTCTAATGCTTTTTCAGCATCTATTGAGAGTATCATATGGTTCTTGTTCTTTCTTTTATTAATGTACTGTATCACATTGATTGATTTCTGAATGTTGAACCAACCTTGCAGCCTAGGAATAAATCCCACTTGGTCATGGTGAATAATCCTTTTAATGCACTGTTGGGTCCTTTTGGCTAGTATTTTGGTGAGAATTTTCACATCTGTGTTCTCAAGGATATTGGTCTGTAATTCTCCTTTTAGATGGGGTCTTTGTTTGGTTTTGGGATCAAGGTAATGCTGGCCTCATAAAATGAGTTTGGAAGTTTCCCTCCATTTCTATTTTCTGGATCAGTTTCAGGAGAATAGGCATTAATTCTTCTTTAAATGTTTGGTAGAATTCCCCTGAGAAGACGTCTGGCCTTGGGCTCTTGTTTGTTGGGAGATTTTTGATGACTGCTACAATCTCCTTACTGGTTATGGGTCTGTTCAGGTTTTCTATTTCTTCCTGGTTCAGTTTTGGTAGTTTATATGTCTCTAGGAATGCATCCATTTCTTCCAGATTGTCAAATTTGCTGGCATATAGTTGCTCATATGTTCTTATAATTGTTTGTACTTCTTTGGTGTTGGTTGTGATCTCTCCCCTTTCATTCATGATTTTATTTTTTTTGGATCCTTTCTCTTTTCTTTTTGATAATTCTGGCCAGGGTTTTATCAATCTTATTAATTCTCTCAAAGAACCAGCTCCTACTTTCATTGATTTGTTCTACTGTTCTTTTGGTTTCTATTTCATTGATCTCTACCCTGATTTTTATTATTTCTCTTCTCCTGCTGGGTTTAGGCTTTCTTTGCTCTTCTTTCTCTAGCTCCTTTAGGTGTAGGGTTAGGTTGTATATGTTAGAATTTTCTTGTTTCTTGAGAAAGACTTGTATCACTTTATATTTTCCTATCAGGACTGCCTTTGCTGAGTCCCATGGATTTTGAACAGCTGTGTTTTCATTTTCAGTTGTTTCCATGACTTTGTCATTTCTCCTTTAATTTCCTGGTTGATCCATTCATTCTTTAATAGGATACTTTTTAGCCTCCATGTATTTGAGTTCTTTCCAACCTTCCTCTTGTGATTGAGTTCTAGCTTCAGAGCATTGTGGTCTGAAAATATCCTGTGAATGATCCCAGTCTTTTAGTTCTGGTTGAGACCTGATTTGTGACTTAGGATGTGATCTATTGTAGAGAATGTTCCATGTGCACTAGAGAAGAATGTGTATTCTATTACTTTGGGATGGAATGTTCTGAATATATCTGTGATGCCCATCTGGTCCAGTGTGTCATTGAAAGCCTTTATTACCTTGTTGATCTTTTGCTTAGATGATCTGTCCATTTCAGTGAGGGGAGTGTTAAAGTCCCCTACTATTATTGTATTATTATTGATGTGTTTCTTTGATTTTGTTATTAATTGGTTTATATAGTGGGCTGCTCCCACGTTAGGGGCATAGATATTTAAAATTGTTAGATCTTCTTGTTGTACAGACCCTTTGAGAAGGATATAGTGTCCTTCCTCATCTCTTATTATAGTCTTTGTCTTAAAATCTAATTTATCTGATATAAGGATTGGCACCCCACTTTCTTTTGATGTCCATTAGCATGGTAAATTGTTTTCCACCCCCTCACTTTAAATTTGGAGGTGTCTTTGGGTCTAAAATGAGTTTTTTGTAGACAACATATTGATGGGTCTTTTTTTTTATCCATTCTGATACCCTTTGTCTTTTGATTGGGGCATTTAACCCATTTACATTCAGGGTAACAATCGAGAGATATGAATTTAGTGCCATTGTATTGCCTGTAAGGTGACTGTTACTGTATTTTGTCTCTGTTCCTTTCTGGTCTACTACTTTTAGGCTCTCTCTTTGTTTAGAGGACCCCTTTCAATATTTACTGTAGGGCTGGTTTGGTGTTTGCAAATTCTTTTAGTTTGTTTGTCCTGGAAGATTTTTATCTCTCCTTCTATTTTCAATGATAGCCTAGCTGGATATAGTATACTTGGCTGCATATTTTTCTCATTTAGTGTTCTAAATATATTACGCTAGTTCTTTCTGGGCTTCCAGGTCTCTGGATAGGTCTGCTGCCAATTTCTACCATTTCTACCATTGTATGTTGCAGACTTCTTGTCCCAAGCTGCTTTCAGGATTTTCTCTTTGTCATTAAACTTGTAAGTTTTACTATTAGATGACAGGGTGTGGACCTATTTTTATGGATTTTGAGGGGGGTTCTCTGTGCCTCCTGGATTTTGATGCTTGTTCCCTTTGCCATATTAGGGAAATTCTCTACTATAATCCACTCCAATAGACCTTCTGCCCCTCTCTCTTTCTTCTTCTTCTGGGACCCCAATTATTTTAATTTGTTTTATCTTATGGTATCAGTTATTTCTTGAATTCTCCCCGCATGGTGCAGTAGTTGTTTGTCTCTCTTTTGCTCCTTTTCTTTAGTCTCCATTGGTCTTCTCTATCACTAATTCTCTTCTGCCTCATTTATCCTAGCAATAAGAGCTTCTGTTTTCTTATTGCACCTCATTAATAGGTTTTTAAATTTCAACTTAGTTAGATTTTAGTTCTTTTATTTCTCCAGAAGGAGATTTTATTTCTCCAGAAATGGTTTCTGTTATATCTTACATACCTTTTTCAAGCCCAGCTAGCACCTTGATAATTGTCATTCTCAATGCTAGTTCTAACATATTACCAGTGTCCTTATTGATTAAGTCCCTAGCTGTCAGTACTGCCTCTTGTTCTTTTTTTTGTGGTGAGTTTTTCCGCCTTGTCATTTTATCCAGATAAGAATATATGAATGAGAGAATAAAATACTAAAAGGGTGGCAAAACCCCAGAAAAATGTACAGTAACCAAATCAGAAGAGACCCAAAACCTGGGGGAGAAGAGAGGGGGAAGAAAGAAATTAAAATTATAGATAGATGATAGATAGATAGATATTTGTATATTAGACTGATGAGTAGAACAGAGCCACCCACTTGATTTTGTGTTTATTCTTATCTCTTAGAAGAAACTACCTCCCAAAATTTTAAAGAAAGAAAAACTTATATATATATATATATATATATATATATATATATACACACAAAAATAAGGGTAAGCATGATGAAGGGATGGAATATGACTATAAAGTTGAAAATTTTTAAAAAATTCTAAAAAAGGAATTGATAAGATAAGTTAATTGGAAAAAGGGAAAAAAAAGGAGAGAATGTGCTCAGGCTGAAGACTAGAACAAAGCCATGTGCTAGATTTAGGGTATATTTTGATCTATTAGAAGAAATTGTAGCCCAGAATTTTAAAGACATAAAACCTATATGTATACAAAAAGTAAGTTTAATACAATGAAGGTATAAAATATGACTATAACAATGAAGGTTTAAAAAGATTTTTTTAAGCAAAGTATTGTTAAGGTAAACTAGTTAAAACACGTTAAAAGGGGAAGAGTAGAAGTTTAAAAAATATGGAATAAGAAAAAGAATAAAATTAAAAAAAAATTAACTTTGCAAGACAACGATGATGGGGAAAAAGCTATGAATTCTATGTGTTGCTTTCCCCTAGCTCTGGAGTTCCACTGTTCTTTTTGATCAGTGAGCTTGGGCTTGGCTGGATGTTCTTGAGGATCTTCTGTGGAAGGGGCTTGTTGCTGTGATTTTCAAATGTCTTTGCCAGAGGCGGAATTGCACCACCCTTGCCAGGGGCCAGGCTAAGTAATCTGCACAGGTTCGCTCTTGGGAGCTTTTGTTCCCTGAACACTTTCCATAGAGCTTTGGAGGACAGGAATGAAAATAGCGGCCTCCCAATCTCCAACCCAGAGGAGCTGAGAGCTTGGGGCCCCACTCCTCAGTGTACCCTCAGAGAAAAACTGTCAATGCCTCCCATCTCCCTGGTTTCCGGCCATATTCTGTGCTCACCCAGCCTGTGACTGAGCATTTCTATCTCTGGTGCACGGCCCTGTTTGGAGTCTCCAAACCCACCAGATTCCTTAGTGTACTCCCACACCACTCCTCCTGGAAGAGGAAGGTGAGTCTCCCAGATCTGCCACTTTTGGGGTCCCTGCTTGAAGAGCAGTGGCCCAGCTGTGCCTTGGATCATGGTTTACGGTTACCCCGAGCTGAGAGCTCACTCCTCAGCTCTCTCTAGTCAGCTTCCCTGCTCCAATACCTGGGAACTCTGCCACACTCAGACACCCCCAATCTTTCTGTGACCCCACGGAACCTGAGACCACACTGTCCCTGTGAGGGTTCCACCACCATGGAGCCTCTGGAGTGATGTCTCTCAGTCGAGCAGACTTCTAAAAGTGCTGATTTTGCACTCCACTGCTCCACTGCTTGCCAAGAGCCGACCTTTCCCCCTGTGGTCTATCTTCCAGTCAATTTGGATTCACTTCTCTGCATATCCTACCTTTCAGAAAGTGGCCAATTTTCTGTTCCTAGAATTGCTGCTCTTCTTCTCTTCTGTCTTATGTTGAGTTTGTAGCTATTTGGAATGGTTTGACAACTATGTAGCTGAACTCCTGGGACCTGATGTCACCAGTCTGCTACTCTTCTGCCATCTTGCTTTTATAAAGCATGCTATAGTTTGAAGTTCATTTTCCTTTGGAATCTTGGGAAATATTACATTTAGCTCTTAAAATACTTGTAAATTATGTAATAAAAATGATTTATTTATCAGGTGTAACTATTTGAAAAAATCTGGTTTAATAACGTCTTAATTAGAATCTTCACAAGCTTTATAGTAGGCAATTTATCTTAATAAATTTTAGATTTTGTATGCTGGACTATTTATAACACATGTCAATAATTTCAACTGGCTGCACTTCTGTGAAATAGGTCAGTGATTTTTGAGATTTAACTTCATGTAATGTTGTCCAAAAAGCACAAATTCTTATTTTAGGATTGTATTTTTATTTTAGTAAAATGTATGAAATGTAGAATTTTAATGAGAGTTGTTTTTGAGAAATGACAGTAAAAGTTTTAGTATGATGTTACATAAAGCCATAATATTTGTTTAGCGTTTCTAAACAGTATGGTCTGAGGTCTCTTTCATAATCTTAAATGTTACTGAAAATACTGAAGGGCTTTAGTTTATGGACGGTTAGTTGTATACTTAGAAATTAGAAAATTAGAATTAGAAAATAAAACTGAGGCAAATTTATTCAGGTGTTAGTACATTTAAAAATAACATAATAAAACCTGTGCCCAGTGACTTAAATAATATATTTTATGAAAAACAACCGTATTTTTCAAAAATATATACTGAGAAGAATATCATTGGTTTTCAGTTTACAGATCTCTTAATATTTGTTTTAATAGATGACACATCTGTTTCTGTTGAATATATTGCTTTGGTTGAGATGTATGGAGAAACTCTGAAGGAGTAGTTTTCAGATAATTATGGATATTCTTTGAGACTACAATGAAACTTGACAAGTGGTAATTTATTAAAAGTTGTTCTGAATGTGGCTTAAGAAATCACATCACCAAAATTTTCTGGTCAGTTTCATTTAAATCCATTGGTCTGTGTTGTTCTTCATTTAGATCATTTGTATACCCCATTGTATACCCATTTGTATAACTTCATGCATTGTTCATTTTGAAAATACTAGTTTACCAAGTTATATAGAACTTCCTAATCTTGACAGATTTCATTATATGATATAAAAAAACCACACGCTAATAGCACCTCCAAAATTTCATTTAAAAAGTTTTTAGGGGCACCTACATGGCTCAGTAGGTTGCACATCTGACTCTTGGCTCAGGACATGATCTCCAGGCTATGGGTTTGAGCCCAATGTCAGGCTCCATCCTGGGTGTGGAGCCTACTTAAGATTGTCTCTTTTCCTCTCCCTCTGCTCCATCCCCCCATTCCCACTCGCACTCTCTTTCTCTCTAAAATAACATCTTATAAAATAAATAAATAAATAGTTTTTAAATATTAAGAGTCTACTAAGTTCCTGATATTGGATAAATGTTTTTCAAAATTCTCATTTTTACTTTAAGGTTTGAATTTTATGTTCCTCAGTCAATGCTGTCAGTTTTTCTTTCCCCTGAAAGAGCAGATAACTTTATGTCTTGAGAAAATATCTGATAAATTCCAGATAGTTTGTCAATTTTTCTTTAAACTAAAAAGTATTTTTCACAGAAGAATGGCTAGTTGAGTTCATAGCTCAGTCGAAATGCTTTTGCCTCAGACAGCAAATATACTTTAATATGAAGTAGAAGTTTTGTATGCCTACTTTCTATGTCACTAAAAAACGTATGTAACTAGAAGTTGAGATTAATGAAATTATTAACTTTTATTTCTTAGTGAAAGACCTCCTAAAAAGAACTCCCTCCTTTTGGAAAATTTAGCAGCGAAGAATATAACGGCTACTAGTACAATTTGGTGCCTCTGCCTTTATTCATGTGAAGGTATTACCACAATTGCTTTTGTATCATCAGTGCTAATATCAAAACAATTAAAAGGCAAATAAGGCCTTACTATAATTATAAAAATGGTTTTGACCTCATAGATCCCCTGAATGTATGTTAAATAGTAGGAGTCCATGACTATACTCTGAGTACACTGGGTAGATTATCTTAAATGTATGGCTATTTTTAGAAGATTGCTAATTCAAAAAAAAGTGAATAGTAAGAAGAGAGAATACACTCTTTGGATTTAATGACTTAATAAGATTTGTAGTTTAAATATCTGCTGGGTGGTTTTCTTTACCCTGACAGAGCTGCTTTTTTCTTTCTCTTCTGCTCTATGCCTTAAGGGGCTGTTCGTAGACAGCATCACCAGAGTTACTTTGCTCCTTGGCTTCTGATTGGATTTGGCCAACAGAAACACTGGCAAGAGACCAAAGTGAAGAGGATAAAAATATCAGAGTATTTATTCTCCCACTCTCTTTCTTCCAGGCAAGAGTTTGATAATCACTACAGTTCTCTATCCAAGGCCACACCCCCCAATGTGGTTATAACTGAGGATTAGGAGAAATAATCCTATCTCATTATCACTGCTTTTTGCTACTTCACCATATCTTGCTAGTTCTAGTAACTAGGAAACACTTTTGATAATTTTATCTTTATTGGACTCTCTTTAGTTGCACTTTGGAGTGTATCAAATATTTTCTCTAGGAAACGTGTTTTAGTAACACACTAAAACATTATTTTTTAGTTTAACTAGAGAATAGGGTATCTCAGTTAAATAAATATGTTGACTAACTGGGTATTAATATGTACCTTACATCCAAACCAATGAGTTAGCATTTTCAAATGTTTGCTATATAGCAATATATATAAAGTTACCAAATTTCAGAAATCACATTTAAATTTTTATTTCAAAATTTATAAAGCACTTTATCAAATTCCAGTATCTGAAGTCAATCTTTTTTTAAGATTTTATATATTTATTTGAGAGAGAGAAATCATGAAATCATGATTGTGTGGGGGGGAGGCGCAGAGGGAGGGGAGGAGAAGCAGACTCCCTACTGAATAAGGAGTCTGACATGGGGCTGGATCCCAGGACCCTGAGATCATGACCTGAGCTGAAGGTAGATGCTTAACCAACTGAGTCACCCAGATGCCCCTATCTGAGGTCAATTTTATGAATGAATATTCAATATCCTAAGGAATACAATTGAAGAATTTTTTTTATATTATTCTACATATAGGTCCTGTTATATTTGTGCTGACTTGCTATCATGATTTGGAAGTTTTTCTATTGAACAAAAAAATTTCAATGTTCTCACTTCAACAGAAACGTATTGTTTTTACATGCTTAAGATAAAAGTGCTGCAACAACAAACAGGAATATAAGAAAAAATCAGCATAGGGGAATCAGATGTGTAAACAGTGAAAACTAATATGATGTTATTATTGCTTCAGTTATACAATGCTTTGGAGAGTAAAGGATGGCACAATGAATTCTGCTAGAAGTACAGGATGATTAAACTGGACCCTCATGATTGACTGGGATTTTAGTAGGTGGATAAAGCAGTGTTCAGGCATTCTAAGTAGAGGCATTCTAGGTAAAGGGAACACATGAGTGTTAGCATATACTAATAACAAGAAATATTAAATTTCAGTGAATTATTTGTCAAGAAATTGGATTTGGTGATGGAAGATCATATTGGAAATCTTGATTAGGGCTTTTGTTGACTTATATTGGGGTCATAATTCTATTTATCCTTGAGGTAGAGTTTTCTCAATATTTCAGCATACTAAAGTGTGGATTTGTCCTTTGTGTCACCAATATACCTTTCACATGAGCTAGTTTTAGCACTTGTCATCACCATTGCAATACATGGTGTACTGTGGTTGTCCCTGATGGAAGACAGAGCCCCTTATTTTCCTCTGCATCACTAGTGCATATGTAGCACAGAGTAGATACTCAGTCATTTCATGTGTTAATTGGATAAATGATAAAACAACTCAGTGGTTTAAATGCTTTTCTTATATAGATTCCAGATAACCTAGAGATAGCTGCATATTTTTATAGGTGTTCAATCCCCTGCAGCATTTCAAAATAAGATATTAATACCTATAATTTGTGGCATATTCACTATTATCAGAGAACTACACTTTATAATTACATATATTATATCTTTTGTGGAATTAACATTTTGTATACCTGAGGAAAACTAGGTTCATAAAAGTTAAATATTTTGGCCAAGATCATCTAGTTATCATATGGTAGAACCAAGTCTAATTTTCTTAAAAGGATGCTAGTCATTGGATTTCAAGCCCATGCCAGATCCAATATGATTTCATTTCAAAATCTTTAACGTAATAATATCTGCAAAAACCTTATTTACAAATGAGGTCACATTCACAGTTATGGGTGGAAAGGTCCTGTAGGGGCCACTATTCGATTTACTACTTGGCTTAAAAGGCCTTGTGTGACCTGGCCCACTCTTCCCTCATCCCCTCCCATTCTTCCTCCTCACTCTGCCTGAGTTGTGTTGTAGGCATCCTTCTGTTTCTGGAAAGAATCATGGAGTATTTGCCTTCAGGACTTTGCTCTGGCTATTGCCTCTACTGAAAAAGTCCCCTTATAGCCAAGTGTCTCACTCTTTGATTTCCTTCAAGACTTTACTGAAACCTCATCTCCTACCCTGACAAACATTTTTCAAATTGCAACTGTCTTCAAACCTCACCATCAACACAGGCATTCCCAGTTTCTTTTATCAAAACCTACTCTATATTTTTATCTTTTATACCACTTACTGCTTTCTAAAATACTAAAAAAATTTTATTTTGTCTATCAGTCCTTAGAATGCAGATTGCAAAGGGACAGAGATCTTTGTCATTTTCACTGATGCAAATTTCTCCAAAGCAAAGTTTGTATAATATACTCCGTCCTTTGTAGCACCTTGAATAATTAGACTTATATGTAGTTAAGTATTTAATAATGGTCTAATAATTGGTTTATTATAAGATAACTGCAGGTTTAAGAATTTTTTTGTTGTTGTTGTTACTGGTAATGAAATAAATATGGCTATTTTGGAAATAAAATACCTCCTCCTTAACCCGATTTCCCCACCAAAACTAAAACACATGTTGTTTTCTATGCCAATTCATTAATAATTTATTGAAATTGTGAAGGAGCATTGTAAACTTATCTAACTTACTTGTAATCAACACTCAGAATCTTTAAGTTTTGATATGAATTGATGTCCAAGTTTAGGAAATCAACAAGTGAAAACATTGCTTCATACTTTATAGTTCTGTTCCCTTATGAATGAATTACCAGGAGCATGTATAGCACATGATCATCCATGCATCTTTATAAAACAATCTGATGTAAATAACTTACTCCATTTTTGCTGAATTTCAAAACTATACACATGATTTTTTAAAATCTATTTTCTATAGTTCAAACAAAATTTTCACAGATTAGGAGAAACAAATGTTATACAAAATCTCTAACAATCTAATGGTTATAACCAATTCTTAGTAAAATTATGTTTCATAAATAAAATTCATTAAATGCTGGTATAATACACAAAAACATGCTGTGGTTAATTCCTTCTACATGTAAAAATAATCTACTACCACAATGATGTACGAAGATAGAAACACTACAAATTTTGTAGCATATTTAGTCATATAAAGAATTTAGTCATATAAAGAAATGACTAATGAGGAAAAAATGTGATTGGAAAAGTAACATTGTAGGTCAATCAAACCCCTTGCATCTGCTCTGACTTGAGAACTAATTGAAAAATATGGACTAAAGTTAAAATGATGAATAAAAAGTCACATACCTATAGATACAGGTATATTTTTATTATATAGATAGATTTGCTTTATATACTATTAATATATTATGTATTAGATAACTAGTTTTATGTATAAATATTATGTTAATTACTATTAAAAGTGAAGTGAACAATCTGGCTTTTCCTATGGCCACATTCAGTCTTTGTATTTACCCTTTAGTCTAGTTCTCATTATATCTTCCTCCTAATGGAAGTATTTTAAAGCGGTTAGCAATCTGGCTAGCTCCAAGAAGAAATTACTGCCAAGTACCTATAAAACCCTAAGTGATGATAGAGGAAGAGAGGTCTTAAGAGGTGGAAGAGAGGCAGAGATTCTCATATAAATATTCTGATTTCCTGGGGAGGGAAGAGCACTTCCTCATGGAAACACAAAGGACACCTAAGTGGGGGTCAGGAAACTCCATATTCCAGGAGAAAGAGAAAAATCTCTATGGTGTGATCTGAAGTATTCAGATAATGAATCTCATCCAAAATGTCTCTACTCTTTTTGATGTGAAGCCACGTAGTTCCTACATTAGGAAAATGCATTTGGCAAGGAGACTTTCATATACACATTGTTACTACTTGAATGGGTTGGGTACTTTACACTGTAATTCATTCATTATTTCATTGATCCTACTCATTGGTTTTAACATTACTGGGTTGTTGATGTACAGTACTAAGTCAGGGTTTCCAAAATAAATAACAAAGTATCTATTTCAATAAGATAATAATAATTATGAAATGCACTTTTAGAGATAACTAGAAGCTTATTTGATCTTAGACAATTTTTTCATTCTCCTCAAAATCCATTCATTCCCTTCAGGCTATATTTTCAATCTTGGCTACTCTCTTTAAGTTATTTATTTTAGCAACCACCTTGCACACTTTTCCAAGCATGCACATTTCATTTCTGATTTCCTCCTCTTAGCGGGTAAGGTTCTTTATCCTGTGTTCTCGCATTGCGTCCGGAGTCCAGTTTCCATTAATTATTCATCCTCTGGGTTTTCCTCAGCTCAGAAACATGACGAAGTTTTCCCAAATTAAGCTAAATCAGAGATAAACAAGACATCTCCTCAGCCTTGAGATCTGTTTCATCTCTTTTACTATCTCTTTACTTTCTTTTTTTTTTAAGGTTATTTATTTATTTATTTGACAGAGAGAGAAATCACAAGTAGGCAGAAGTAGACAGAGAGAGAGGGAGAAGCAGGCCCCCCAACTGAGCAGAGAGCCAGAGGCTGGGCTTGATCCCAGGACCCTGAGATCATGACTTGAGCCGAAGGCAGAGGCTCAACCCACTGAGCCACCCCGGTGCCCCTATCTCTTTCCTTTCTATAACTAAACTTGTAAGCATGTTTTCTCCTTACTCTGTTTCTCTAACTGTACTTGCTCAACCCACTGCCATTTGGCTTGCACTACCATAATAATAATACATTTCTTTTAGGAAGGTTACTGATTACTCCCGTTAAATGTGTGTGTGCAGATGTCCCCTTACCACACTTTAAAAAGGACATTCCCACTTGCCTCCCACACTCTGACAATTAATCTCTATCTCCACTCCTTGTTTTTTCCCCGCTATCTGATGTACCTCAAATTTTATTTATTATCCTTTGATAATATGTGTTTAGCTTCTAGAACTTAACCTTCATGAGAGATTTGATTCCTTTCTAAGGCTAAAACCCTTGAATGTCGAATAGTACCTGAAACATAGTAGACATTCAACAAATATTGAATAAACAGATGACGAACCTTGACCTTTTTAATGAGGAAAAAGCAAATGAATTTATTTATATATTCATTTGCAATTAGGAATAATAATATTTAGGTATGTATTTACTTTAGAATATCTGAGTTCATGTTCCTCTTTTAGTTTCATAGCATTTTTCTCTCTTTGTTCTTCTAGAGTTGCTGATCTTTCTTTAATACATGGTAATTGCTAGCAGTATCTTCTTTATTTTATAATTATTCTTTAGTCTTCATTTAATTCACACTGACACATTTTTGGCTTAGATCTCCAGTTTCTCTTACTTTTACTGCTTTTTAAATTATAAAGGAAAAATGATAAATGTAACTACAGAAATTAAAAGGAATCTAGTAAATCATACACATATATACACACACATAAAATTAAATAAATGAAAAACTGGAAAATAAAAGCCCCATTTGCAAATGCAGTTGCAAGATGAAACCAGTATTTTTTTTTTAAAGATTTTATTTATTTGACAGAGAGAGAGATCACAAGTAGACAGAGAGGCAGGCAGAGAGAGAGGAGGAAGCAGGCTCGCTACTGAGCAGAGAGCCTGATGTGGGGCTCAATCCCAGGACCCAGGGATCATGACCTGAGCCGAAGGCAGAGGCTTAACCCACTGAGCCACCCAGGTGCCCCTGAACCTCCGGTATTTTTCACATCATAGCACACTTAAAGAATGAGAATGTTTATGTGCCAAGATGGGATAAAGAGAAGATCCCACACTCAGCCAGACATGAGGCTCTTGTGCTGCAGCTGACCCAGTCTTTAACCAGCCACCAAAAGGCTAAAGGAATCAGTATCTTGGCCTTCACTTCACTACTTAGAAAGCTCTGGCTAATGTTCTTGGTGTATGAAGAGTGTTTACAAATGAATTAGAAATAAATAATTATGCAAATAGAAATAATTAGAAAAAATAGCATAATAGTGATAAAATCAATGAGAAATCTTTTGAAAATATATCAGTGTTTCTCACTATGAATGGTTACATTGATAATATGTATTTATATTAATATTGCTAATTTATTTATAGCAGCCATTCAACTGCCAGGAAAATGATCTGCACATCATCTAACTATATAATAATAAGCACATAAGGAGTTAGGAACTTTTTAAAAAGGTTATTGTCTTTTACAGCATGAGAAAAATCAGTTGTGATATTGATTAAAATAATAAGAAATTGGAAATAATTCAGATATTTATAATGATACATGAAAATATTGACATACATGTAAATATGCCTTAAAAATGCCAATATTCTGTTAAGTAAAAGAATAAATTAAGAAATGATGTAGTAGTTCTCTATATAGAATGGGTACTATGATGCTATGTGAGAAACAAACACAGATGTGTATGTGTTGTATTTCAGTGTATTCATACAGAAATATGAGCCAAATTGTTTTGTTTTCTTTTTTTAATTTAATTTAATTTATTTGACACATAGAAAGAGAGAGGGAGAGAGCAAGTACAAGGAGCCTGATGTTGTGGGACTGGATCCCAGGACCCTTGGATCATGGCCTGAGCCTGAGGCAGCTGCTTAACTGACTGAGCCACCCAGGCCCCAAGGCAAATTGTTTTTATAATGGGATTGGAAGGATGGGTTTTTTCAGATAAAATTTTCATTTTCTCATTAGTATATAGAGAAGCTTTGTATATATTATCTCTCTTAATCCAGAATGTTTGAATATTCTAAAGTATTTTCTTCATTAAAATAAGAAAAACAAGCTTTCATACCCAACATAGTATAGAAGCCTGCTCATGATCTGATTATAGTGTCTTCCATTTTTTTTATTCTTACCCTCCTCTCTCCTTACACTGAGAACACCAAGTTTTCTGTGGAATTTGTAATGAGTTTCATTGTTTCATATCTCTGTCCCCTTAAAACCTTTCATTAGTTAGCTAAACTAACAGTAATTCATACTATTTACTAATTTATATTATACCCTATAGGCATTCTGTTTTGCATTTGTTATACTTTAATGATTCATGAATTACCTGAATATGAATATGTCTGATATTTAGCAGAGTGGGAGGAGAAAAGACAAAGGAGACAGGAAAGGAGAGAGAAGGCCGAGAAAGAAAGGAAGGACAGAAAGGAGAGAAAGAGAAGCAAATGGGATGTTAATTGTAGCAGTGTATTTATTGAAAATACTATTTTGCAGTTAACAGTGTTTTGTTTTTGTTTTTTAAATTTAGGGGGGACAGCATTTGTAGTCAAAAATTCTGAAACACATGATACTACCAAGAAGGAGAGGGTTTGAATAAAGGCACCGATGGTCTCTGAAACAAATGGTGAAATTTAGTAGTGGGAAAGACTAGGAAAGATCTGGGGTAACATAAACAGTTCTTATGTATTTTTGAATTTGTCTAGGCAAGTCTTGAAACTATACTATCTCATCTACATCTCCCCACAGGCCTTTTTTATTCAGCAAATCCAGTAAGTCTGTTCTCTTTGTCTTAAACCGTTCTTTTTTATACAAGTAATTTTTTTACATTATTCAGAAAAATAACTCAACATAAATGCGAGTTTTCTTTATAGTTTTCAATTACAGTACTTCACTTTGCTTTGCACCACTGAGTGCCTGAGGCATCCATGACATCATTGAAGCTGAAATTCAAAATGAGATTTTCAATGTTTGAATTAAGGAGTCTGAAATTGCCTTCAAAACAGTTTTCATCAAGGGAAGTAACATAGCCTCACTAAGTCTTATCTATTAAGTCATCATCATCATTACCAATAACTATATATATATATATATATATAATTATAGTTATTATTTATTTATTATTTAGTATATATATTCAGCATAAATAGTCTCACAGATTCCAATTATCAAACAAACAAATTGTTCTTATTGCTGGAGTTTAAATACTTCTCCCATAAACATTTATTTTATTTAATCTGATAATTCTAGATGAAACATAAATCTCATGTAACTTTCCCATATTTTGGATTATTTCCTAATAAAACATTTCAAACAGATTTGGGTTTTCTCATTTTTAAAATTTTGAGTTAATACTGAAACCATGTGGTCTTTAGCTCTTTGCAGTTGTATGTATATCAAGGAAGTTTGAGTAATTAAAATACCTATATATGGTTTGCATAATTTTGCAAATATCAACATTTTGTTACTAGACAGTAAAACAGACTAACATCATCTTGGTTAGAAAAACACTGGACCATACATTTCCCTTCCAAAATTTTTTAAATATTTCATTGTAAAAATCTGAGTTCTAAATAAACTTTCATGTGACCTACTTTTCCTTTAGATTTTTTAATTTAAGAAATATTTTATAGGCTGCTTCCTTTGTGTCAAGCTCTATTCTGGGCTCTTGGATATATGAGGAACACAAGATAGACAATAACCCCTATCATCATGGTTTATTCTTACAGTCTGACCTAGTAGCCTTTATATTTAATTTATTCTTCAACTGCACCTTTATTGAGGTATAATTTACATATAAAATTCTAAGTTATTTAAAATGTACATTGTGGTGATTTGATATATGTATACATTGTGATAGCATTCCCCCATCTAGTTAATTAATATATCCATACCAAATGTACCTTTTTTTTGGTTTAAATATTTAAGTTCTACGGGGCGCCTGGGTGGCTCAGTGGGTTAAGCCGCTGCCTTCAGCTCAGGTCATGATCTCAGGGTCCTGGGATCGAGTCCCAAATCGGGCTCTCTGCTCAGCAGGGAGCCTGCTTCCCTCTCTCTCTCTCTCTGCCTGCCTCTCTATCTACTTGTGATCTCTCTCTGTCAAATAAATAAATAATAAAAATCTTAAAAAAAAATTTAAGTTCTGCATTTAGCAAATTTCAATTACACAATGCAGTGTTATCATCTTATAGTAACTACATTTTATGTTAGATCCTCAGAGCTTTTTATTATATCTACAAATTTATATCCTTTTATAAACTCTCCCTATTTCCCCCACCCCAGAGCCCCTAACAAACACTTATCTACTCTTTTTTTATGACCTTGACTTTTTTTTTCTTTCAGTTCCTACATGGAAGTGTCACTATTTGGTATTTGTCTTTCTCTGTCCAATTTATTTCACGTAGAATTAAGGTCAAGGTCCATGCGTGTTGTTGTAAATGGCAGGCTTTCCTTCTTTCTCATGGCTGAATAATATTCTATTTTATATATGTGTATATATTTTGTCATAGTTATACACAAGACACAAATGTATATGAATATGTTTATATAACATCTTCTGTATCAGTTCATCCATTGTCATACATTTAGGTTGTTTTCACATCTTGGCTATTGTAAATAATGCTGCAATAAACATGGGAGCTCTGGTATCTTTTTTTTTTTAAGATTTTATTTATTTATTTGAGAGAGAGAGAGAGATCACAAGTAGGCAGAGGGGCAGGCAGAGAAAGAGGGGGAAACAGTCTCCCCACCAAGCAGGGAGCCCAATGAGGGACTCAATCCCAAGACCTGAGATCATGACCTGAGCCGAAGGCAGAAGCTGAACCACTTACAGAGCCACCCAGGTGCTCCAGCACTGGCATCTTTTTGATATCCTGTCTTCATTTCTTTTGGATATATACCCATAAATTGGATTATTGGATCATTTAATAGATTTTAAAAGTTTCTTGAGGAATCTTCATAATGTTTCCCATAGTTGCTACACTGATTTGAACTCCCACCAGTAGTGCAAATGATTCCTTTTTCTCCGGATCCAAGTCAACATATGTTATCTCTTCTCTTTCTGATGATAGTCATTCTAATAGCTGTGGGATGATGTCGTAGCTTTGATTTGCATTTCCCTCATGTTTAGAAATGTTGAATAATTTCCCACATACCTGTTGGCCATTTGTGTGCCTTCTTTGGAAAAAAAATCTCTCTTCAGATCTTCTGCCCATTTTTCAGTTGATTGGTTTTTTGTTTGTATGTGTATTTGTGTGTGTTGTCTTTTTTTATGTTTTTTTTTAATTTTTTATTTATTTCTTATTTTTTTAGAAACATATAATGTATTTTTATCCCCAGGTGTACAGCTCTGTGAATTGCCAGGTTTACACACTTCACAGCACTCACCATACCACATACCCTCCCCAATGTCCATAACCCCACTCCCCCTTTCCCAACCCCACCTCCCCCTGGCAACCCCCAGTTTGTTTTGTGAGATTAAGAGTCAATTATGGTTTGTCTCCCTCCCAATCCCATATTGTTTCATTTCTTCTTCTCCTATCCCCCTAACCCCCCATGTTGCATCTCCATGTCCTCATATCAGGGAGATCATATGATAGTTGTCTTTCTCCGATGGACTTATTTCACTAAGCATGATACCCTCTAGTATCATGACAAGATTTCATTTCTTTTGATGGCTGCATAGTATTCCATTGTGTATATATGCCACATCTTCTTTATCCATTCATCTGTTGATGGGCATCTAGGTTCTTTCCATAGTTTGGCTATTGCAGAAATTTCTGCTATAAACATTCGGGTGCATGTGCCCCTTCGGATCACTACGTTTGTATCTTTAGGGTAAATACCCAGTAGTGCAATTGCTGGGTCATAGGGTAGTTCTATTTTTCAACATTTTGAGGAACCTCCATGCTGTTTTCCAGAGTGGTTGCACCAGCTTGCATTCCCACCAACAGTGTAGGAGGGTTCCCCTTTCTCCGCATCCTCGCCAGCATCTCTCATTTCCTGACTTGTTCATTTTAGCCATTCTGACTGGTGTGAGGTGATATCTCATTGTGGTTTTGATTTGTATTTCCCTGATGCCGAATGATGTGGAGCACTTTTTCATGTGTCTGTTGGCCATCTGGATGTCTTCTTTGCAGAAATGTCTGTTCATGTCCTCTGCCCATTTCTTGATTGGATTGTTTGTTCTTTGGGTGTTGAGTTTGCTAAATTCCTTATAGATTTTGGACACTAGCCCTTTATCTGATATGTCGTTTGCAAATATCTTCTCCCATTCTGTCAGTTGTCTTTTGGTTTTGTTAACTGTTTCCTTTGCTGTGCAAAAGCTTTTGATCTTGATAAAGTCCCAATAGTTCATTTTTACCCTTGCTTCCCTTGCCTTTGGCGATGTTCCTAGGAAGATGTTGTTGGGGATGAGGTTGAAGAGGTTGCTGCCTGTGTTCTCCTCAAGGATTTGGATGGATTCCTTTCTCACATTGAGGTCCTTCAACCATTTTGAGTCTATTTTCGGGTGTGGTGTAAAGAAGTGGTCCAATTTCATTTTTCTGCATGTGGCTGTCCCATTTTCCCAGCACCATTTATTGAAGAGGCTGTCTTTTTTCCATTGGACATTCTTTCCTGCTTTGTTGAAGATTAGTTGACCATAGAGTTGAGGGTCTATTTCTGGGCTCTCTATTCTGTTCCATTGATCTATGTGTCAGTTTTTGTGCCAGTACCATGCTGTCTTGATGATGACAGCTTTGTAATAGAGCTTGAAGTCCGGAATTGTGATGCCACCAACTTTGGCTTTGTTCTTCAATATTCCTTTGGCTATTCGAGGTCTTTTCTGGTTCCATATAAATTTTAGGATTATTTGTTCCATTTCTTTGAATAAAATGGATGGGATTTTGATAGGGATTGCATTAAATGTGTAGATTGATTTAGTAGCATAGACATTTTCACAATATTTATTCTTCCAATTCGTGAGCATGGAACATTTTTCCATTTCTTTGTGTCTTCCTCAATTTCTTTCATGAGTACTTTATAGTTTTCTGCATATAGATTCTTAGCCTCCTTGTTTAGGTTTATTCCTAGGTATCTTATAGTTTTGGGTGCAATTGTAAATGGGAATGACTCCTTAATTTCTCTTCTTCTGTCTTATTGTTGGTGTATAGAAATGCAACTGATTTCCTTGCATTGATTTTATATCCTGACACTTTACTGAATTCCTGTACAAGTTCTAGCAATTTTGGAGTGGAGTCTTTTGGGTTTTCCACATATAGTATCATATCGTCTGCGATGAGTGATAGTTTGACTTCTTCTTTGCAGATTAGGATGCCTTTAATTTACTTTTGTTGTCTGATTGCTAAGGCTAGGACTTCTAGTACTATGTTGAATAGCAGTGGTGATAATGGACATCCCTGCCGTGTTTCTGACCTTAACGGAAAAGCTTTCAGTTTTTCTCCATTGAGAATGATATTTATGGTGGGTTTTTCATAGATGGCTTTGATAATATTGAGGTATGTGCCCTCGATCTACACTTTGAAGAGTTTTGATCAGGAAGGGATATTCTACTTTGTCAAATGCTTTTTCAGCATCTATTGAGAGTATCATATGGTTCTTGTTCTTTCTTTTATTAATGTGTTGTATCACATTGATTGATTTGCAGATGTTGAACCAACCCTGCAGCCCTGGAATAAATCCCACTTGGTCGTGGTGAATAATCCTTTTAATGTACTGTTGAATCCTATTGGCTAGTATTTTGGTGAGAATTTTTGCGTCTGTGTTCATCAAGGATATTGGTCTGTAGTTCTCTTTTTTGATGGATCCTTGTCTGGTTTTGGGACCAAGGTGATGCTGGCCTCATAAAATGAGTTTGGAAGTTTTCCTTCCATTTCTATTTTTTGGAACAGTTTCAGGAGAATAGGAATTAGTTCTTCTTTAAATGTTTGGTAGAATTCCCCTAGGAAGCCGTCTGGCCCTGGGCTTTTGTTTGTTGGGAGATTTTTGATGACTGCTTCTATCTCCTTACTGGTTATGGGCCTGTTCAGGTTTTCTATTTCTGACTGTTTCAGTTGTGGTAGTTTATATGTCTCTAGGAATGCATCCGTTTCTTCCAGATTGTTAAATTTGTTGGTGTAGAGTTGCTCATAGTATGTTCTTATAATTACCTGTATTTCTTTTGTGTTAGTTGTGATCTCTCCTCTTTCATTCATGATTTTATTTATTTGGGTCCTTTCTCTTTTCTTTTTGATAATTCTGGCCAGGGGTTTATCAATCTTATTGATTCTTTCAAAGAACCAGCTCCTAGTTTCGTTGATTTTTTCTATTGTTTTTTTGGTTTCTATTTCATTGATTTCTGCTCTGATCTTTATGATTTCTCTTCTCCTGCTGGGTTTAGGGTTTCTTTCTTTTTCTTTCTCCAGCTCCTTTAGGTGTAGGGTTAGGTTGTGTACTTGAGACCTTTTTTGTTTCCTTGAGAAAGTCTTGTACCACTATATATTTTCCTCTCAGGGCTGCCTTTGCTGTGTCCCACAGATTTTGAACCGTTGTGTTTTCATTATCATTTGTTTCCATGAATTTTTTCAATTCTTCTTTAATTTCCTGGTTGACCCATTCATTCTTTAGAAGGATGCTGTTTAGTCTCCATGTATTTGGGTTCTTTCCAGCTTTCCTCTTGTGATTGAGTTCTAGCTTCAGAGCATTGTGGTCTGAATATCTGCAAAGAATTATCCCAATCTTTTAATTCCGGTTGATACCTGATTTAGGACCCAGGATATGATCTATTCTGGAGAATGTTCCATGTGCACTAGAGAAGAATGTTTATTCTGTTGTTTTGGGATGAAATGTTCCAAATATATCTGTGATGTCCATCTGGTCCAGTGTGTCATTGAAGGCCTTTATTTCCTTGTTGATCTTTTGCTTGGATGATCTGTCCATTTCCGTGAGGGGAGTGTTAATGTCCCCTACTATTATTGTATTATCATTGATGTGTTTCTTTGATTTTGTTATTAATTGGTTCATATATTTGGCTGTTCCCACGTTAGGGGCGTAGATATTTAAAATTGTTAGATCTTCTTATTGGACAGACCCTTTGAGTAGGATATAGTGTCCTTCCTCATCTCTTATTATAGTCTTTGGCTTAAAAGCTAATTGATCTGATAAAAGGCTTGCCACCCCAGCTTTCTTCTGATGCCCATTAGCATGGTAAATTGTTTTCCACCCCCTCACTTTAAATCTGGAGGTGTCTTCGCGTCTAAAATGAGTTTCTTGTAGGCAACATATAGATGGGTTTTGTTTTTTCATCCATTCTGATACCCTGTGTCTTTTGATTGGGGTATTTAACCCATTAATATTCAGGGTAACTATTGAGAGATATGAATTTAGTGCCATTGTATTGCCTGTAAAGATGACTGTTACTGTATATTGTCTCTGTTCCTTTCTGATCTACTACTTTTAGGCTCTCTCTTTGCTTAGAGGACCCCTTTCAATATTTCCTGTAGAGCTGGTTTGGTGATTGCAAATTCTTTCAGTTTTTGTTTGTCCTGGAAGCTTTTTATCTCTCCTTCTATTTTCAATGATAGCCTAGCTGGATAGAGTATTCTTGGTTGCATGTTTTTCTTGTTTAGTGCTCTGAATATATCATGCCAGCTCTTTCTGGCCTGCCAGGTCTCTGTGGATAAGTCTGCTGCCAATCTAATATTTTTACCATTGTATGTTACAGACTTCTTGTCCCGGGCTGCTTTCAGGATTTTCTCTTTGTCACTAAGACTTGTAAATTTTACTAGTGACAGGGTGTGGACCTATTCTTGTTGATTTTGAGAGGAGTTCTCTGCACCTCCTGGATTTTGATGCTTGTTCCCTTTGCCATATTAGGGAAATTCTCTCCAATAATTATCTCCAATATACATTCTGTTCCCCTCTCTCTTTCTTCTTCTTCTGGAATCCCAATTATTCTAATGTTGTTTTGTCTTATGGTGTCGCTTATCTCTCGAATTCTCCCCTTGTAGTCCAGTAGCTGTTTGTCCCTCTTTTGCTCAGCTTCTTTATTCTCTGTCATTTGGTCTTCTATATCACTAATTCTTTCTTCTGCCTCATTTATCCTAGCAGTGAGAGCCTCCGTTTTTGATTGCACCTCATTAATAGCTTTTTTGATTTCAACTTGGTTAGATTTTAGTTCTTTTATTTCTCCAGAAAGGGCTTTTATATCTCCAGAGAGGGTTTCTCTAATATCTTCCATGCCTTTTTCAAGCCCAGCAAGAACCTTCAGAATCGTCATTCTGAACTCTAGATTGACATATTACCAATGTCTGTATTGATTAAGTCCCTAGCTTTTGGTACTGCCTCTTGTTCTTTTTTTTTTTTTTTGTGGTGATTTTTTCTGCCTTGTCATTTTGTCCAGATAAGAGTATATGAAGGAGCAAGTAAAATACTAAAAGGGTGGCAAAGACCCCAGAAAAAATGCACTTTAACCAAATCAGAAGAGACCCCAAATCGTGGGGGGGGAAGGGATAAAAAGAGGTTCAGAAAAAAAAAGAAAAAATTAAAAAAAGAAAACAAATAAAGGAAAAATATAAAAAAGAAAGAAAAAATATATATATTAGATAAACTAGTTAAAAAACGTTAAAAAAGAAAAGGGTAAAAGTTTAAAAAAATTTAGCAGAAGAAGAAAAAAAAATTGAAAGAAAAAATTAAATTAACCCCAAGGCTAAAGAATCATGTGGAGAAAACCATGAGTTCCGTGCTTTGCTCTCTCCTCCTCTGGAATTCTGCTGCTGTCCTTCGTATTGAACCTGCTTTCCTTGATAAGTGAACTTCGTCCTGGCTGGATTTTTCATTGATCTTCTGGGGGAGGGGCCTGTTGTAGTGACTCTCAAGTGTCTTTGCCCGAGGCAGAATTGCACGCCCTTACTGGGGCCAGACTAAGTGATCCGCTCGGGTTCGCTTTTGGGAGCTTTTTGTCCCTGAACGCTTTCCGTAGTGTTCCAGAGAACGGGAATGAAAATAGCAGCCTCCCAGTCTCTGGCCCGGAGTTGCCGAGAGCCCGGGGCGCCACTCCTCAGTGCGCCCCCAGAGAACAGTGCCTAATCACTCCTGTATCCCCGGCCTCCAGCCGTGCTCTGAGCTCACCCCGCCTGTGACCAGTTCAAGGTAACCCCGAGCTGAGAGTTCAGTCCTTGGCTCTGTCTCTGTAGCCGGCTTCCCTGTTCTAACACCTGCGAGCTCTTTGACACTCTGACATCCCCGATCCTTCTGTGACCCTGCGGGACCTGGGACCACGCTGACCCCACGTGGGCTTCACCTCGGTTTAGCCTCTGGAGAGATGTCCCTCAGTGGAACAGACTTAAAAGTCCTGATTTTGTGCTCCGCTTCCCCACCGCTTGCCGGGACCGGCCCCTCCCCCCGCTGTCTATCTTCCTGTCATTTTGGATTCACTTCTCCACCAGTCCTACCATTCATAAAGTGGTTGATTTTCTGTTTCTAGAATTCCTTGTCTTCTTCTGTTCGCTCTCCCTTTGGATTTGTAGGTGTTTGCAATGTTTAGGTAAGCTGTCTAGCTGATCTCCTACCTGATGTACTCTCAGCCTGCTACTTCTCCACCATCTTGACTCCTCCTTGTGTGTGTTGTTTTTTGTTTTGTTTTGTTTTTTTGTTTTTTTGCTGTTGAGTTGTATGAATCCTTTATATATTTTGCATGCCAAAACATTATCATATATATGCCATGCAAATATTCTGTCCCATTCTGCAGGTTGCCTTTTCATTTTGTTGGTTGTTCTCACTGCTGTGTAAACGCTTTTTACCTGGATGCAGTCCTATTTCTTTGTTGCCCTTGCTATTCGTGTCAAATAAAAAAAATCATTATTAAGACCAATGTCAAGAAGCTTATATATTTTTTTCTTCTAGGACTTTTATGGTTTCAGTTCTTACACTCAAGTCTTTAGTCCATTTTGAGTTGGTTTCTGTTTGTGATGTAAGACAAGGGTCCAGTTTCACCCTTTTGAATGTGGCAGCCCATTCCTAACACCACTTATTCAATAAACTGTCTTCTCCATTGTATATCCGTGGTTCCTTTGTTTTAAATTAATTAATTATATATGCATGTATATATTTCTGAGGTTTCAGTTATGTTCTGCTGATCTATGTGACTGTTTTTAATGCCAATTTCATACAGTTTGATTACTGTAGATTCATAGCACAATTTGAAGTCAAGACATGTGATCCCCTAGCTTTGTTCTTTGTCAAGATTGCTTTGGCTACTATAGATGGATTGTTTTACTTTTGTGAAAATTGTCATTGGAATTTTCCTAGGGATGTCACTGAATCTGTAGATCACTTTAAGTAGTATGTACATTTTTTAATAGTATGGGCATCTTAACAATGTTGATTCTTCTAGTCTCATGAGCATAGAATACCTTTCCATTATTTGTGCCTTATTCAGTCAGTGTCTTTCAGCAGTGTCCTATAGTTTCCAGTGTCCTTATCTTTTATATCCTTGGTTAAATTTATTCCTAGGCATTTTATTCTTTTTGATGCAATTATAAATGAAATTTTAAAAAATTTCTCTTTCTTATAGGTCATTAGTAGTATATAGAAATACAACTGATTATTTGGTATTGAATTTGTATGCTGTAGCTTTACTGAATGCACTTATTACTTCCAGCAGTTTGTCTGTGTGTGTGTGTGTGTGTGTGTGTGTGTGTGTGCATGTGTGTGTAATCTTTCAGGGTTTCCATATCCAATATCAACTCATCTGCAAATGAAGACAGTTTTACTTTTTCCTTTCCAATTTGGATAACTTGTACTTCTTTATCTTGCCTAATTTCTCTGTCTAGGACTTCTAGTACTATGTTGAATAAAACTGGTGATAGTGGGCATCCTTATTTTGTTCCTCAACTTAGAGGTAAAACTTTCAGCTTTTTACTGTTGAGTATTTTATTAGTTCTGAGCTTGTTACATATGGTGTTTACTATGTTGAGACATGTTCTTTCTATTTCAAGTTTGTTGAGTAAGTTGAATTTTTTCAGATGCTTTTTCTGCATCTATTGACATAATCACATGAATTGTAACTCTCTTTTTTATTAATGTGATATATTACCTTAATTGATTTGTCTATACTGTACCATTCTTGCATCCACTTTATCATTGTGCATAATATTGTTAATGTATTATTGAATTTCATTTGCTGATATTTTGTTGCAGATTTTTGCATCCCTGTTCATTAGGAATATTGGCCTATAACTTTCTATTCCTTTGGTATCCTTGTCTGATTTTGGTATCAGGAAAATCCTGGCTTCATAAAATGAGATTGGAAGTAATTCCTGCCTCTTCATTTCTTGGAAGAGTTTGTGAAGGCTTGGCATTAAATTTTCTTTAAAGATTTAAGAAGAATTCACCAGTGAAATCATCTTTTCCTAGACTTTTATTTGTCAGAATATTTTTGATTACTGACTCAGTCTTCTTACTAGGAATTGTTCTGTTAAGATTTTTTAGTTTTTCATTATTCAGTAGGTTGTATGTCTTTAGGAATTTATCCATTTATCCTAGGTTATACAATTTGTTGGCATATAATTGTACATAGAAGTTTCTTATGATCCTTTGTATTTGTGTGGTATCAGTTGTAATGTCACCTCTTTTATTTCTAGTTGTTTTTTTTTAAGCCCTCTCTATTTTCTTCTCTGTGGTTTCTAGTTAAAAGTTTGTTTTATTTTTTTCTAAAATGAACTCTTAGTTTAACTGTTCTTTTCTATTGCCTTTTTGATCTTTATTTCATTTATTTCCACCTGATCTTTGTAATTCCTTTGCTTCTGCTAACTTTGGACTTTGTTGTTCTTTTCCTAGTTTCTTCAGGTGTAATGATAGGTTGTTTATTTGAGATCATTATTTTTTCTTAATGTAGGCATTTATTGCAGTGAAATTCCTTCTTAGAATTGCTTTTGCTATAACACCAAAGTTTTAGAGGTGTTGTCATTCAAATCATTTATCTCAAGATATATATGTATTTGATTTCTTCTTTGACCCATTGTTTATTCGGTAGTATATTGTTTAGTCTTCACATATGAAATAAATAACTTATATGCATTTCAGTAAAGTCTGTTTCTGGAGTTTTATCTTGTTGATTTGTTTGGTACATAGTTCTCTGTATTTATTTTTTCATTCTCTGTATTGGTTTCTGCACTTAGATGAAACAGCCATCTCTCCCAGTCTTGATGGAGTGATCGTATATAAACTTATGAATCAGTCCAACCCAAACTTTTTGTTGTCTTTCAGACTTTTGGATTGTCCAAGCTGCCTTCTATGTTTTTAGTGGCTCTTGGTAGTTGATGGTATACCACAACCTGTCATTGTCCCAAGAGGTAGAATCTCAGTCAGCACCTAGATACAGGCTAATTGGAAGCTGGACCCTCAGACAGCAGTTTTTAACGCATGCAAATAAGTCTCTTTCAGGGAAAGACTGGAAAATGAGTGTTTCTTTCTGTTCCCTCTGTGCTGAACCCCAGCAGCATAGCTAATTAAAAATTCTTTCTTTATTTGCTAAAGTTCTGTGGGATCCACAAATGCAAGCCTTACTGTCCACTAGATCAAGAAGTGTGCCCCTGGGAGGCTACTGCAAAAGCCAGGGCTCCAGACGTGTGAAAAAGCTCCTTCTGGGGTCACCTGGGTGGGTCAGTCAGTTGAGTGTCCGCCCTCAGCTCAGGTTATGATCCCAGACTTCCCAGGATCAAGCCCTGCATGGGACTCCCTGCTCAGCCGGGAGTCTGCTTCTCCCTCTGCCCCTCCACCAAGGCCCTGGGAGCAAGTGTGCACTTGTTATTGTTCAGTGTGCCAATCACATGTGTTTTCTATGGCTCTTCTGCTAAGTGGGACCTGACCTGTCTGTGTTGGGCAAACAGGTTTCTAGGTTCAGAACTTCAAGTCTGTCAATCAATTTGGTGTCTGTCAGACAATTGAAGAAATAAAAAGAAACATTTAAGAAGATAAGAAAAATGGTGAAGAAAACATTAGGGCTTCTTAAGAATAGTAAACACAGTATGAAAAACTGAAATATACACACAAAAAAAACAAAATAAAGGAAAATAATTGAATAACACACAAAACCAAGATAAGAGTTGAGATATAATCAAAGATTTTCTTGTAAATAGCAATGTGACAATTGAGAATAGCAATAATTAATAGCGGTGACTAGTCTGTTTTGTGTTAAGGTATACTATCTGACTATGAAGTTTTATTTTTCTTTTCTTTTATATTGTTTCAGCCAAAATTTTGATAACAACAAAAAATTAAAAGATTGAAAAATTTTAGGGAGTCAAATTAGTGCATAATATAGGGTATAAGAAAGGCAGAATTGTTACAAGTTCAAAATCATAAGCTATTTAATACAGCTTAACAGGCTGGATTATAATGTAGAATGTGAATGCAATAAATACAACAAGATTAATATGATCTGTACAGTAGTGATGCTGGAAGAAATTGTTAATAGGAAATGAAGAAAATATACTTCTGACAAATTACATTTGGTGCTCAGTCCTAAGAATTGTGAAGCAGAAAATAAACCATTATTCTGTAATCATATTGTGGTTGAGAAAGGTAAATGCTCTATATCACTATGGAAACAACTGCTAGTCATTTCAGCATAACAGTTGGACTTTGAATTCAGTAAATTCAATATTCACTATTCTTAATTCTAAATTGGAAGTTTAACAAATGAAAATCAAGCTCACATTACTCAAATTCAGGTTTATCCTATTTCTTGTCAACTGGGGCAATATAGAAATGGATAGTTGAGATTTTGTGTTCATCAAGCCCTACAGCTGCCATTATATTAAGAAATAATTAAAATATGCAATTTCTTTATCACTTAAGCAAGGAAGGGACTAAATAATTGAAATGTTATTTTTTATGTTGATTAGGTTCTAAAGGAAGTGAAATAGCTTAGACTAGTAAAAAAAAGTATAATGAGGTAAAAACCTCATATAGACAAAATTGAAAAAAAAATAAATACATGGGGAGAAAATTATATCAACAACTGTAAATAAGAAAACACTCACCAAACATTATTTCTTACTTCTTAGTAGTCAAAGCAATGAGTGGAATAAGATGAATTATATAATTCATTTTGCCCAGCTAGTAGGATTTTTTTTTAAGATTAAAAAAAAAAAATTATTTATTTGACCAGACAGAGATCACAAGTAGGCAGAGAGGCAGACGGAGAGAGAGAGAAGGAAGCAGGCTCCCTGTGGAGCAGAGAACCCGATGTGGGACTCGATCCCAGGACCTTGGGATCATGACCTGAGCCAAAGGCAGAGGCTTTAACCCACTGAGGCTTTAAGCAGAGGCTTAACCCACTGAGCCACCCAGGTGCCCCTATTTTCAACTTTTTGAGGAAACTCCATACTGTTTCCAGAGTGGCTACACCAGTTTGCATTCCCACCAACAGTGTAGGAGGGTTCCCTTTTCTCTGCATCCTCACCAACATCTTTTGTTTCCTGGGTTGTTCGTTTTAGCCATTATGACTGGTGGAGGTGGTATCTCATTGTGGTTTTGATTTGTATTTCCCTGATGCCGAGTGATGTTGATGATTGAATACTTTTAGTGTGATGGTAAATGCCTTCATGGTATATGTGCACTTAAGCTGTTTTTTTCTCAATATATTGAGATTTTTTTTCCTTCCTGAGAATAAAATCCCGATGAAATCAGGCATGTGTCCATCCTTCCTCACCCTGGAATCCATATCACCTAGAAAAGCACCTACCACATGGCAGGTATAGTCTACAAAACAACTGGTACTTAAAGATCAGATTCAGGGAGGACACTAACAAGATTAAGAAGGAAAATTTACGTTTCTTCAACAAATAATATTAAATATGTGATGAAGCAAATCTGTGATAAAATTACAAAAAAATTAAAATGTCAGTTTAAAATTCAAAGAAAAACCAAAATTTGTAGTCGAGGTCTGAATAATCAAAAGTGAAACATAATTTTAAATTGTTATTTGACTATATAAAAAGAAAACCGGGAATGCCTGGGTGGCTCAGTTGGTTAAACGACTACCTTCAGGTTAGGTCATGATCCCAGGGTCCTGGGATAGAGCCCCGTATTGGCTCCCTGCTCAGTGGGGGGTCTGCATCTCCCTTTCCTTCTGCTGCTCCCCTGCCTGTGCTCTCCTGCTTCTCTCTGTTTAAAAAAAAAAAAATCTTAAAAAAAAAAAAAGAAACCGTCATTGTCATTGGCCTCTAATGCTAGGAACATTTTCCTATTAGTGGACCAGGTGAATTGACATTGAAATAATAAAGAAGTACACCTGACTTAACATTATCAGATTTTATATGTGTATTTAATAATATAACTTATCCTCATTGTTTTTCAACTTATTTTTGCCAACATGTGGACAAAGAACTATAGTTGTATTATGGTTATGGAAGGAATAGAAATGTTTATAATTTTCATAATGAAATAAAAATGTAGCTGGCAGAATGTAGGAGGTAATATTGAGGGAAGGACAAAAAAAAAGTAATGATTACATTTGGATTACATTTGATGGAACAAAATCCAGGTATATATGCATTTCTTCTCAAAGCCGAAAAAAAAAATCACTACATCAACAACAGTAATGATCATTCCAGAAGTAATTGAGGAGAGGAAGAGTGGTGATAAGAGTGATATATCTGCACTTGATGAATACAAACATTAAGTTATATGTCAACATAACTGCCCGAAGAGTTCAAACTTGAACTATTTAAAATTTATATAAAGAAAAGAACATATGCCTCACTGCCCTCACTGCCTAGAGTCACTGAAGGAAGAAATTGATTGTGTTCCATTTTAGGCCATACTTGCCAATTACACTAAGAATTGAATCAAAGATTCTTTAGGTCAATATTTAAACATCTGACATATTAGAATTACTTTTGCAGCTACCCTCATTTTCGTCTCTCAGAAAACTCAAAGATGGGCTCTCGTAGTATGAGCTCAAAAGCAGCTGGAGCATGGAGGAACAGCTCTCCCTGTGTCTTCCTTAGATGCATTTTCTACTTGAGGAAATTCAAGCAACCAGCTTGATCCTGATGGAGGAAAACATAGAAACAAACCAAAACCCCCAAGCCCACAACTGAGCCTTTTTCATACTCCTTCCATAACCTTCACCTGTTTTGGATCTCATTGGTGACATGAAAATAGTGTTATCCAAATGTACTTTTTTCTCCTCACAATAATATTTTATGCATTGTATGTAAGCACTTTTACATTCATTGTTCTGTTTAATTTTCAATAAGCTATAAGGTGGTTATTGTTCTCCCCAAATGACAAAAAAAGGAAATTAAGACAATTTGTAATTAATTTTTGGAAATTAAATAATTCCACCAAGCTAATAAATTGGCCAGATGTGCTGCCAAATTTTGCCTACTATGAAATGTTTCTTTTATAACACCAGTATGCCTCTTGCAATAGTGATGAAAAATGCCTATTACAAGAATGTAACAAAATTATTAACCATGATTTCAATTAAAAAAATCATGGGATTTTACTTTTGAATTCAAGTAAAGATGTCATTAATACCCATTTAATCTTTTCTCATTTTTGACCAATACCTACGGGCAACATTGTAAAGAAGGAACAGTTTTACTTCCTGTCTCAACTTTTCTGTCTCAGTCATCTGGAGCCTTTACCCTGCTTCTTGGCTATTCACACTTAACTATGGAAACTCTTCATGAGTTTCCACTGTGGGCTTGACGTAATTCAAGCATTCTCCTATTCTCCAGAACATGTCTATACTATGTTCTTGTTCATTCTTCTAATTGTAACAAGGTGGGTTTTTTTTTTCACAGTATTGAAAGTCTATGTTGACATGAAACACTTAGTAGAAGCTAAATATAGTTTTTCTATATTGAACAACTGTAAGTTGCTTAATCTTTTAAATGTATACATATCTAATCCAGTTTCTAGATATGTTAATTCTCAGGCAATATTCATCTTAAAAGAAGCCTTCTGGAAAGAATATTTCCTCATGTAGATATAAAAGTATACTTTGATTGGAAGATCAGGTCCTATGCACTATGGATAGGTTGGGTAATCTCCCTAAAAAGTATTAGAATGTTAAGAGAAATTGCCTTTCCTAACTCACAGGCTTTTCTGGTGATAAAATTAAATAGCATATTGAAAAGTTCTTTGTAAATTATAAAATAAGTAAGCATGTTTCCATTATTCAAAAAAAAGTGATTATAATGATTAGGTTTTCTTACATTGAATCAAGTCAGGAAAGAATATGGCAACCAGGGCACTTTCAAATCCTGGGAGGCACACCGGCCAGTTATATACACAGTCTGTGGATTCATTGTGAAATGCAATGTGAGCAAATTCAAGCACCCCCATATCTGTCAAAGATTGGAAGTGGTTTATCTGAAACTTTTTTTAAAAAATTGCAATATATGTTCTCACCCATTCCCTCAGGAAATAAATCTAAACAAACAAAATATATCTTTAATAAGTCCACTTTCTTCTTAAGGAGCTCTTCAAAAGTGCTAAGCCTAGACCTGAATCAAATGAAGAAAAACTCAATGGAAGATGTCAATTAATTTATTTACACTAATTTTCTTGTTAAGTAGGGTGGTATGATTGCACATTTTCTTAACTCAGTGCTTGATTTTGCTATTTTCAGAAGCAGCGAGAGTTTAATTCATATTCAGATAACAAAAATAGTACATTTTAAAATAGTTACCTCATTAGCTCAGTCCTGTTTCTCAGTAATTTTCCTGTATATATTCTTACAATTAGAAAGCATAATGTACTTCTAGTATTTCTGGAAACATATTCTGTTGTAATAAACTGATTTTCTCAATTAATTTAAAGACGTATCAATTATAATGTAATTTTGGTACTTATATGGTTGAAAACTTGTATTTATATTTAAATGAATCGAGCACTTGTGAAGCACTATTACTGGTTCCCCTTTTCATTGATATTAAAGGACCCAATGAATAGAATATTACCTCTTTGAAATGTACTGAAATTACAGAAAATTTTTACTATGGCCATTGTAAAAATACTCTTCTGTTAATAAAAAAGTAACATAAGTAGTAGGAAATTTTGTAAAATCTGCAAGTACCGCATTAAGTATAATTTTCCAAAATATTATTAAATGAACTAAATAGTGATTTTCTTGAAGTACTTTCCTAATTTTAAGTGTCTCTTTTAATCAGCATTTTTCAAAACAGTTATTTCAAAATAGATTGTCAGTGATATTAAATCTTCCAGTTTTAATTTTATAGCACAATTTCATAAGTGCTTTAATAGTTGTTATGAAATGTGTCAAATAATTAACATATGTAGGGGCACCTGGGTGGCTCAGTGGATTAAGCCGCTGCCTTCGGCTCAGGTCATGATCTCAGGGTCCTGGGATCGAGCCCCGCATCAGGCTCTGTGCTCCGCGGGGAGCCTGCTTCCTCCTCTCTCTCTGCCTGCCTCTCTGCCTACTTGTGATCTCTCTCTCTGTCAAATAAATAAATAAAATCTTTAAAAAAAAAATAATTAACATATGTACTTATTTACCAACCTCTTTACATACTGGCCAGAAGACACTCTCTCCATTTCTTAAAATGTGCCTTAAGGTACAACACTTTTGAGTATGATTGGCCAAACTTAACTGTTACGCTATTGTAGTAGATTAATCATGATTTATGCTTGTGCCTATAACATTGATTTGAGATAGCATATCACATGTTTTTCTGCTCTCCTTAAACTAAATCCTTTTTGAATCCCATGACTCATTATTACACTTGAGATGGTTTGTAAATTTATCATATAATCTATGAAGTACTGATGGCCTTTTTATTTGCCTAATTATCTCAGGTATGTTTCAAAGCCTAACAATTCAAAACCCTCAGGCCCTACTCTAGGCTTACACAATCAGAATCTCAGGATGGCACCCAAGAATCCAACTTAAACTCTTTAGGGAATTCTCATGGACACTCAGATGTGAGTATCACCAATTTAAGAACACAAGGTCCAGAGTGTCACAAATATATGACATTTGTAAGTTAAACAACAGCAAAAAAGAAACTGACAGTAGGTTAGAAATATAAAAATCAGTTTTGGTTTAAAAGATTCATGTGCCTGTGTGTGTATGTCATGGAGTTGCTTTTGGTTTTCTCTTCGCTCCTTTCTAAACTCAAATTTCACATGTAAGGACTACTAAATATATAAGATTGCAAACATTCATCTGATATTAAAAGTCATAGTCTTAGGGACCCAGCTATTGTGAAACATATAAATATAAATCATGCCAATTTATTTTCATGGGTTATGAATTGAGAAAAAAAAACACTAAATTAAATATCTGAAGTACAATAGGTGTAGAAAGCAGCCTAACTGGAAAAGAGTAAATAATGTGTTCACTCATTCAGCACATTTTATTGTAAATTTTCAAAGTTCTAGGACTCTAGATATATCAGAGAACAAAATAGACTGAAGAAAAAATTCCCTTTTGGGGGGTTTATCATCTGTCTAAAAGATATGTGTATGAGTGGATTTATGAGACAGTTTCTGTGTTTAGTATGCAGGTATATTCTTACAGGGTTGAAGAGGACAATTAAGCAGGTGGAGAGTGAGGAAATGTGATTTTGGTGCTCTAAGATAAAAAGAGATGGGGAGGGGGACGTATCACAGGCACCAACTTTAGAACATTTTACAATTTAAAGACTGACTGAAGTCTAAGAAATCAACATGACCAGCATGAAATAGAAAAATACTTAACTTAGCATCATACTATAATAACATCCAGAGATCTAACAGATTTTACTATGTACTCCTGAAATATCCATCTATCTTAAACAAGATTATTGTGTCCAATCGGACCCATCCTATTCAATTGTGAGGGGAATCCTAAAAAAATAGGAATGAACTCTTTTCTTTTAACAAAGAAAGCTGAAAGAAATAAAAGTAACAGAATTTTCAAACAGTGAATAGAGAATTAAATATATATTCTGTTATGCTTAAAAAGAAAGGCTAACATTAAGATACGAGAGGAGAGATAATCATGGCTATACAAAATGTGTTCTAGACTTCCTTTGAATTATCTGTACCCTTTGTGGATTGGTATAAAGTAATAATACCTAAGAGGTTGTCAGAGCAATATCATAAGAGCATATTTCCATATTACTGTGTTTCTCTGGTCAATGATACTATCTTATGTGACCTTATCAATAGGGAAAATCGTTGATTAGGATGCTGAGGTTAAAAAGCAAGTAATCAGGGCTCCTGGGTGGCTCAGTCAGTTGAGCACCAGACTCTTGATTTTGCCTTAGGTAATGATCTCAGGGTCCTGAGATGGAGCCCCATGTTGGGCTCTGCGCTGACCATGGAGCCTGCTTGGGATTCACCTCTCTCTCTCGCCCTTTGTCCCTCCACTGACTCTAAATAAATAAATGAATAAATAAATAAATATTTAAAATAACAACTAATCAAAAGTAAGAATTTATTATTAATAGTAGGAATTTGGACAATTTTCTTAATGTCTTGATTTTATACAAAGCATAATATGTAAAATCTTAAAATTCTGAGGGGAAGTTTGACTTTTGCAATTTAAGATTTATTTATTTATTTTAGAGAGAGAGAGAGAAGGAGAGAGTGCAAGCAGTGGGAGGGGCAAAAGGCAAGGAAGAGAGAGAGCCTCAAGCAGACTTCCTGCTGAGCGTGGAGCCCCACGGGGGTAGGGGGGTGGGGGAGGGGGGTGTGCTCAATCTCAGGACTCTGCGATCATGACCTGAACTGAAACCAAGAGTCATGGCTCAACCAAGTGAGGCACCCAGATACCCCTGTAGTTCATAGTAAGAACCTAACACAAAAGTTGTAAATGCTATTTGTCAGGGTTTTACTTTTGTCACATAATACACCTGGTTAAATGCCACTATTTAATAATAATTCACATGATAAAAAGCAATTTTTCTTATTTGTTGCCCACATCCATCAACTTTCCAATTGTCACTACTCTTCAAATTCAACTATTTTAATTAAAATTGTGTCATCCTTGTAGCTGTGGCTGGTATTTTACTACCTTGTCATGGTGTGCGTCCTTAGTGAGCTTTTTAATATGCAGCCTAGGTGCACATTGAATACATTACCCCAGTGAGAGATTCCCACCATGGTTGGCTGTAATATTTCATTAAAATGAATAGCTCAAGAAAATGAGGCTGAGTAAAAGGTTAGGTTACTCATTAAGATGCTTACTGTTGTGCACTTCTTTAAAGTTAATGCAGAGTATGTGTTTTTACCTGATGACTAGGTGAATTATTTAAACAGAACAGCTGCAAAAGGGAAGGCCTGGCAGCATTTATGCTGAGATTATCTATTTAAATTGGAAATGCAATTCACTTGAATATTTCACCACATTTTTGCATCCATATGAATTAGGCATTCATATGTACACATAGTCAGGGATCCAAAGGGAAACAGACGTAATTATAATAAATGCTGTTTATTAGATACAAACTATGGGCCAGACTCTCTACTAGGTGCTTTACATACATGGTCTTTAACCCTAAAGGAAAAATATATATATATTGGGATCCGAGCTATTGAATTTTATAGAAGAGGAAGCTGAGGCTTGGTTTCTCTGTCCTAAGAGTCTGGATTTGAGTCCAGGTCTGTGAGACGATACCCTACGGTATTCTTTTCATTACTGCCCTTCAGTGTCAGTTAGAATTTCATAATACCATATAGTACATATCATTATTTTCTGCAAATGGATTTTTGAATGTCAGCACTAAGCCCAACACTGGCTTTGGTGGAAGGATGTACATGGGGTTATAAACAGGAGACACATGCCCCTGAATTTGCAGAGAAAACAGTATGTCCTTACTCATTATTTTCTTTCCATGCGTGCACCTCCCTCCTGTCAGCCTCTTTCAGTTTTCCTTCAGTGGAATTATATGGTTGAAATAGTACTTGCTGGCTCTGTTCCACTTAGATCACATGGGAATGTGTGGAGTGTTTGTGCTGGAAAGAGACCACAGGTCTAAGACCTGGTTGAGTTATTGTGTTTCACTGATGACTAACATTGAATGTATTTATATATAATCATGTAATTGTGGAATGCTACTATTGAAATAGTATTTATTCATGACATAAGTATTTAATGAATATTAATAATGCACTAGACATTTTATTAGATGATGGGTATACAATGGCTCATATCTATTATGAGATATGGCTCATACCCTCAGAAAGTTTAGAGTTCGAGGAAAGTAATTTAAGAAATACATAATTCCTCTTGTGTTAACTTGGACTATATATACTGTAGGCAGCAGAGTAAACTACTAAACTTTTCATCTTCCCTTGGTTATGTCATTATAGACTTCATCTTGGTTTCAGCATATTTAGGCATTATGTGTAATGAGCCAAAAGTTTTCTATATTGAAGTGGCCATGAACTTAAAAATTTCCCTTAATAACAGAATGTTCATGTATATTTTATGTCTTTTGGCTAAAAACAATGGTTTTTATGACAATATTTTGCAAAAATTTTTAAGATTTGTTTTTTTAAGGGCACAAATAATATTTTAAGAAAGAGTTCTTCATGTTATTTAAGAATTGCAGAGATTTTTCTAAGGGAAATGTTTATGTTCTTATAATATTATTAAATAAAATATTTCTAATTTAAAAAATAAATCTGAAGAATAGCAAAAAACAAAACCTGTCAGTTGACTCAGTAACCACATTATTTTAATTGCACAATAAATGGTATATAGTCTAAGTATCCTTTAGCTTTTTAAAACATTTTCATCAAGATTCATAATTTTTTTGAAGAACACAAGAACTTCCTGACTCTTTTTTAAACTTGCTTTTAAAAAGAGAGAGAGAGAGAGAGGCACATATCGAAGAAAATGTCAGTGCCATCATTTGGTTTACACTGACAAACTAAACGTCTCTGTTTTAGCTTTTTCCCTAGAGACAAGCTGTGTTCAGTTTGCGAAGAGCTGGGCTTGAAATGGAAGCTTAATTGAAACTTCTGTTTATTTTTTATATTAACTTGGAATTACACAGGATACCCATTTTACAACCCCTAAACATAGTTTTGTTCTTTCCCAAATTTTTAGAAGACAGTTATACTTGGAGATCCATTTGGGTTATTAAAAATTAATCCTTTCTTATCTTAGCTTGTATTGTTACAAAATAAAAGTCAGTTTTGCCTTTCAGGGTCATCAAACCAATATATTCATAGCAAGGTATCCAAACAAATATCTTCTAATTAGTTCATTAATTTTACTCTATCTCTGGTGAGAGCTATAAACTCACTCCCATAGAGTCTGCTTCCTCCCCTCTCTCTCTGCCTGCCTCTCTGCCTACTTGTGATCTCTGTCTGTCAAATAAAAAAAAAAAAAAAAAAACCTCACTCCCATATACTAAGTCATATTCATTATAGCTGTAAATAAGTGTTCATAATTGGAAATGTCGTAGCAATATTTGTATATTGGTAATCTATTTGCATATCAGTTTATATACAATATATCTTGCAATATATATTCATCAATATATTTCATTTATGTAAGACTGAAAGTATGTATTGAATCAAAATTCTCAACAAGTGATTGTTAATATTTTGAGAAATTTGTTGGTTACCTTTAACTATTTTAACTTACCTATAATAGCAGGAGTGTCGTAAAACACAAATGTATTATTTTTAATATTCATGCAAGTTTTTGGATCTGGCATGTCTGTACAGAGTAAAAGAAAATATTTCTTGTTTCTCATTCTGACAAATTCAATGAGGTCACATGTAGGACATTTTTATGAAAGTTAATCCACTCCTCTTTATCTGAAGTTCTCAGCCGGGTGTCATTCTTGGTTACCGAAGGCTGGATGTCTAAACTGATCAAAATTGAGGGCATAGAAATATTTACTTATTTGATGGTATGACCCATGTTCATTTCCAAACCATGTGTTTTTAAAAGTTTTCATTTTAAGAAGTTCCCTCCTAAAGCCATACATTAGAATCTCTAAGGAGGAAGTATAATTTGAGAGTGACTATTTTATTTTAATTTCTTTTTAAAATTTTGAAAGATTTTATTTACTTGTTGGACAGACACAAATCAGAAATAGGCAGAGAGGCAGGGACAAGGGAAAGCAGGCTCCCTGCTGAGCAGAGATTCCCAGGACTGGCTGGCAGTAGAGACAGTGTGTCTGTCAGGATGGAGAATATTTGGACTGAAGACCTGCAAAATGACTGATTGGACATTACAAATGGGATGAGTGAAGGAAAGGTAAATAAACAACTCCCAGGGCCTTAGAAGTGTGGCTCATGACATTAAGACACATCTGTAAATAGCAGTTCTCGTTTTGAGTAGATCCTCTGGTCATGAAATTCACTGAAAAATAGTCCATCCAGCTGATGCTCCAAATACCAAAAAAGTAAATTCAGTTCTTCTCTTTGGACCTCTACAGTGTGATGTTTTACCTTTCAGTTTCCCTAACTCCCTTAAAGTGATTTTCTTGATTTCCCCCTTCTTTTTTTTTTTTTTGAATATTGTATCTACATTCCACTAATGATACTGAAGTAGAAAAGGTAAAGACTGTGAAAAGGAAGTAAATTCACAATAATTAAAATTCTCTAAAATACAACCTCCTTTTCTCCCCCCCTCATTTACATGTATCCTATTCTGCCCTTAAATAACTAGCCCTCTACCGATAAATAATAACCCTTAAATAACTAGTTCATACCTTCACTTAAGACTAAACAAATAAGAAGAAAATGAGAAGAAAAGATTTAAAGAGGCCCGTCTTTCCCAACAATTAGAATTCCAAGATTGCCTATCAGCATATTTAGGTGCTTTGGGAGATACTTTGGAAAGAATGGACAAAGTTACCATTTTGAAAGTCTCTGTTTGATACACAGAAATTCAAGGGGAATAAAATACACCAGCCAGAACTTTTCAGAATGATTCTTCCGTGGCAAGTGGGCATCTTTTCCATTTTTGCTAAGATCCTTTCTCAATTCTTGACATTGAAACAATACCATATTTTATCAGTATTCAGTAACAATAACATATGTGAATTATATTTTCATATATCCTGTGCCTGTGTTATAATACGTATTGCCTCTTTGATTTAATGATGATTTAATGATGATCTAATGTTACCTGCATTGTATGATACTCAAGAGAGATGTTATATAGTAGGAGGAAATGGGGAAATAGTTATATGGAGAGCTTTTTCGTATTCCTGGCCTCACTACTATAATAGTTGCTCAGTGTTTGGCAACTCTCTTAAATTTTCTGAATCTGAGTGTTCCTGTCTGTAAAATATGACAGACAGTATGCTAAAACTTCCGTATTTAAGTAGCTATGGCAAATGGTTAAGAAACCTGTAACAACACATGAGCAACATGTAACAACACCTAAACAAACAGGCATTCACATGAATACAGCTAACAAAGCTGAGCTCACTAGACTGCTCTTAATGCAAACTTGCTTGTGCTCCCATTCAGAGTTACCTGCTTAGCTCCCACTGAAAAGAAAAGTCTTACTAAAATGCTAGTGATTGAGACATTGTTCTAAAAATAATATTGCAAATATTCTAATCTGTTTAAAACTGTATTATTTATCAAATTTAATACTTAATCATTATAAATAGTAAATTACCTGATACCCTTCACAGCTGTAGATACAATACAGTTGGAAATCAGTCTTGAAAATCAGTAATTTTAAGGCTCTGCTGTGGTCATATATATAGATTCTTAAAGCAGAATTATTTAACATTTCCATCACATTTAATTTTATATTTCATCTGTTTTTTAAATCTACAAATCAGCCATGATGTAGGCAAGTGTGATTCTCAACCGAAGGGCATATTAAAAGCAAATTGATTTGCCTAATGTATTTGCTATTCTGTGGAAGAGGATGTATTAGTTAAATAACCAGCGGCATACTGAGGTGGATAAAAACAGTTCACAAATCAAAAAAAAAAAAATTATCTGATGATACTGACTTATGAGTGCATTTTAGTTTAAATCTTAATGGAATATGAGTGAGAAAAAATAATAGTTTCATGGGGAGCTATGCGAAGCAATAATAACTCACATCATAACCTTAAAATAGTGAAATGACTTACAAAGCTTAAATATTCAGCCAAACTACATTTTATCTGTCAGCCTCCAGTCAGAAAAAATGGAATCTGTGTCATATATTTCAAAGGAGGGAATTTAGCATGGAGAACTAATTACAGAGAAGTAAGGGGAAATGAGGCAACTCAGGCTGACACTTGCAGGCAACGCTTATTAGGGCTGGGAGAAGTAAAGGAGAGGGTAGTACCGGAGTTCAGGAGCCAGCGCCATCCAGACAGAGAAGGGGAGGGGACTTTTGAGGGTTTAGGCAGGTGAGCCCCCCAGGTGGGCTCTGAAGCTCGGAGAAGAGGCTGCTGGGACAGAGCTGCCCTCCGGAGGATTTAAAGCCACGGCTAGAACTCCAATATGGTGCTGTGGAGGAGGAAGCAAACCCAGTCCCCTTTCCTCCTGCCCTCCCGTCTCATGGCATGCCTTCCATTGGCCAGGACGAACTCAAAACACTGTGGGAAGAGAAACTCAGACAATGTCATTTTTCGATTTCAGCTCCTCGAGATTTGAGCCGAGCAAGGTAAAAGGGAGGCATGGATCTGAGTGCAAACAGAAAAATGACAGACGCAGAAGTCAATTATAACAACTTAAATGGAGGATTGGAGAAAGAGCTAGCTGGAAAAAAAAAAAAAAATCTGTACTTCCTTTCATAATCAAAGTCAAATATCCACACGAATTCTCAGTGGTGCCAAATCGGAAAGATCTTTTCTAAGGAGTAAAGGAAAATAGTACAACATTTAATCTGAAATGACAACCTGAGGTCTGAATTTCTTCACCTAATTTGAAAATATAAATGTCATTTTAATCATTTATCATTATTTCTGAGTCTGAAAAGAATTTTTAAGATTCTCTGAATCTCCTTCTAGCCTTTTCCCTCCACCTTTTCCAATGCTCATAAATGCTCGCATACTCTAAATCACAGTCTCCTTTTAAGAGGATGTGTTGCTGTTATATCAGTGCCTGTGTTTCATAAAAATGGATATTTTCTTAGCATTTACTAGGTAAATTTATTTGGTATAGTATAATGCTTAAGATTTTCTAGCACAGTTTTATACACACTGAGCACTGTGGAAGTTTTATGTGATTAAAAAAAGAAAATTGCACGAGATAAACCTAAATAGATGGGGTGTTTACAGCCAGGTCTAAGTCTATGATTGTTATAACATGCGAGCGTAATTTAAAGTTGAGTTAAAGGTAATGCATTTCTACCTCTGGCACCATCCCTCCTCTAATCTCATATTGTCCATTCTCAGTCCTTCCTGATATGCAAACCTCATTTGTTAGTCTCCCCATCCATCTTCTCTGTCTCCTTATGTGCCTTCCTCTTTTTTTTTTTTTTTCCGAAGATTTTATTTGACAGACAGAGATCACAAGTAGGCAGAGAGGCAGGAGGTGGAGGGGTGGGGAGCAGGTTCCTGGCTGAGCAGAGAGCCCGATGTGGGGCTTGATCCCAGGATGCTGGGATCATGACCTGAGCTGAAGGCAGAGCCTCTAACCCACTGAGCCACCCAGGCGCCCCTGTGCCTTCCTCTTTGAGATTTATGTATGGCACCCCTCTAGTTGCCAGAATACTCATTTCTCTTCCTCCAAATTCCTATCAAATACTTCTCCTAACTGATACCTAGATTTTTCCTAATAAGTCTGATGATTTTTAAAGTCCTAAACATTAAAAAGTGTATCACCAACAAGTTTAACATGTTTTTAGCTCCCGTTACAAGTCTTTAAACATACAGTATATAGGAATATTGTATGTGTATTTTTTCTTAAGTTTGAATAATGCACAGACCTCTTTTGGGGGAAAAAGCATACCAGTTTGAGAAATATCAACTTATGAAATTATGTTTTTCTTTTTCTTTATTTATTTGTCAGAGAGAGTGTGTTCACTCATAAGCAGGGGGAGTGGTATGGAGAGGGAGAAGCAGGCTCCCTGCTGAGCAAGTCTGACGCAGGACTGATCCCAGGAGCTTGGGGTCATGACCTGAGCTGAACGCAGATGTTTAATAGACCGAGTCACCCAGGCATCCTGAAATTGTGTTTTTCTTTTTCTTTTTTTTTTTTTTAAGATTTTATTTATTTATTTGACAGAGAGAGAGAGGTCACAAGTAGGCAGAGAGGCAGACAGAGAGAGAGGGGGAAGCAGGCTCCGGCTAAGCAGAGACCCTGATGCGGGGCTCGATCCCAGGACCCTGAGATCATGACCTTAGCTGAAGGCAGAGGCTTAACCCACTGAGCCACCCAGGTGCCCCTTGTGTTTTTCTATAGTAAAGATAGCTTTATTTTATAACTGGAATTGTATGGATCTTTTTCTCAGTTAAAAGTGTTTATTCTTGGGGCACCTGGGTAGCTCAGTGGGTTAAGCCTCTGCCTTCGGCTCAGGTCATGATCTCAGGGTCCTGGGATCGAGCCCCGCATCGGGCTCTCTGCTGAGCAGGGAGCCTGCTTCCTCCTCTCTCTCTGCCTGCTTCTCTGTCTACTTGTGATCTCTGTCTGTCAAATAAATAAATAAAATCTTATAAAAAAAAGTGTTTATTCTTTAAAAATGCCTTTTCTTTTTTTTTTAAATTTAAATTCAATCAGCCAACATATGGTACATCATTAGTTTTTATTATACTCTTCAATGATTCATTAGTTGCATATAATACCCAGTGCTCATCACATCATGTGCCCTCCTTACTGCCCATCATCAAATTACCCCATCCCCCCACCCACCTACCTTTCCAAAACCGTCAGTTTGTTTCCCAGAGTCAAGAATCTCATATGGTTTGTCTCCCTCTCTTATTTCTTCCCCTTCAGTTTTCCCTCCTTTTCTTTATTGTCCTCTGTATTATTCCTTATGTTCCACATATGAGTGAAACCATATGATAACTGTTTTTCTCTAACTGACTTATTTCACTTAGCATTATACCCTCTAGTTCTATCCATATCAAAATAAATGGTAGATACTCATCTTTTCTGATGGCTGAGTAATATTCCATTAAATATATGAGCCAGTTATCTTTTTTTTAGTAATTACTGTTTAGCAGAATTCAAAAACAAAACAGAGTTTTTTTGATAAAAATTCTCAGATCCCCAAAAACAAGTTTCTGCAGTCACCCAACACTGACTCTCTGTCACTTTCCCTCATTAACATAAGAATATACTCTGTACTTAAGAACAAGTTCTGAAATTCTTTATTTAACCTATGTTGTTTCCAATCTGTTGAAATAATAAGACAACAATATGGGCAAGAAAAACCAATGTGCTTTTCATAAGAGTTATTACCTACTATGAGCTAGGAATTTTATTGATTTGATGGATAATGCAAAGAAAGTGAAGAAGTAATGCATTACATTATTCGTTACATTAGACATTATATTATTATGGGCAAAATGAATCTGGGCAAGTTGCTTGTGGGTGTGAAATGAGCTGTGGCTTAAGTGACTTGGATTGGTGGAGTAGAAGGAAGAATATGTCAGGGCCATTAACAATAAAAAGAAATCAGTGCAGAGGGTGGGATGGACTCCTTGTGGTAAATCATTGGTTTTCAAATCATGTTCCACTGACTGTTAGGACTTCAGATATTATGCAGATGTGCGGTTAGATTTTCATTGTTAGGAACATATTTAGCATAACAAAACAAATATAATTGCCACACATATTCAATTACATAAATTGGTTTGAACTCTTTGAAGATCAACAAACAAATTAACTTGGGCTACCAGCCTAGCTCATTGTTGAGCATTCCATCGACTCAGTCCTTTTTTCATCTCTGTATATACATTTTACTTTTCTGTAAATAAGTGATTGATTAGGAAGCTATAGCTTTGCATTTTTAAAAACACAGATGTGAGAATGTTCGCCCATATGAAAATGTACAGTATAACACAAGCATTACATGTTTAAGAGTACAAGGTTCAAGTATCCAGTAAATGGCCTAGTAGTATGGTATAAAACTATTGACTATGATAGTTTACATAATGTTTCTATCATGTTACAGATAATTTTTCTTGGAATAGAAGACCCAATATGATTTAGCAATTCCACTTGTAGGTATCTACCAAGATAAATGCAAACATATATCCACACATATCTGTGTGTGCTCATAACAGCATTAGTTATAATAGGCAAAGTATGTGAACAATTGAAATTTTCATCAAATAATTAATGGATAAACAAAATGTGATATATCCATACAATGGGATGTTATTTGACAATGAAAAGAATGTCATGCTGATACATAGCATTACATTGGTTGTAATATCTTTAAAATATTATGCTAAGTGAAAGAAGCTAGTCATTAAAGGTGAAATATTATGTGATACTAGTTAGCACAGGAAATGTCCAGAATATGCAAATATAGAGACATAAAGTAGATTAGTAATTGTCAAGGGCTGATTGATGGAGGAAGGTGTGGGAGGAGCAGAGAGAGGAAATGGGAACTGAGAGCTAATGGGCACAGAGTCTCTGTATGGGATGATGGAAATGTTCTGCAATTAGGTTTTGTTGATGGTTTTATAACTCTATGAGTATACTAAAGAATGTTGAATTGCATACCTTAAAGAGATGAATTTTATGGTAGAAGTATTGTAGCTCAATAAAGCTGTTAAAATTAAATTATAGATGAATATTATCAGCTCAGTTATTAGTGCTTGAAGGAGACTGATTAAGAAATGTAATACATATCACCAGTTACAATTGACCCTCGAACAATTTGGGGTTAAGGCACTGACCCCATGTGTAATTGAAAATATGCATATAATTTTTAACTCCCCCAGAACTTAATGACTACTAAATAGCCTACTAATGACCAAAAGGAAGACTTACTGATAACATAGACAACACAATTTTGTAAGTTATATGTATTACATACTATATTCTTATAATAAGGTAAGATATATAAAATGTTATGAAGAAATGCACAAGGAATAGAAAATACATTTACAGTGCTATACTGTAAAAAAAAAAATCCATGTATAAATGGGTCCATACAGTTTCAACCCGTGTTATTCAAGGGTCAACTGTTTTTGAAAAATATTAAGCTCAAAGCATGTTAATGGGTTCTGAACAGGTTAAAAACAATCAATATGACTTCTCTTATATTCATATAGTTCATTATATATTTGAAAGAAGGATATATAATTTTCAATTTACAAAGTGCTAAAAACTTACTGCAAAATGCCTCTGTAAAAGAAGGTAATTCTGATTCCAGCTGGAAAGACTAAGAATTTGTTTCCTATTTCTAAATCATCTGTTAAGTGGGAAAGAACCTACATATCCAGAGCATAAATGAACCAACTCATGATAAAGTCCTTTAAAAAGAGATCCAGACTGTCAAGAATGATTGAGAGTCATTGGATAAGTACATTGTAGGCACTATTTTTTTTAAAAATGATTTTATTTATTTATTTGACAGAGAGACACAGCGAGAGAGGGAATACAAGCAGGAGAAGTAGGAGAGGGAGAAGCAGGCTTCCTGCTGAACAGGGAACCCAATGTAGGGGCTCAATCCCAGGTCGCTGGGATCCTGACCTGAGCCGAAGGCAGACACTTAACGACTGAGCCACTCAGGTGCCCCCACTGTAGGCCCCATTGCAGTGTTGAATGCCTGTTAAAACTATAAGATGCCCAACATATAGGAGTCTACCAGTAAAGTAAAAAAATTGGTAAGTGAATTCTCATTTACCAATCATCTAAGCAATTGTACACAAATTATTTTGAAATAATAATATAAAAATAATATTAAAATCGCAACAAAGAAGACATCCAAAGAAGTCTGATGCATAACCAGAAAATAATATTATGAGACATTTACAGTCAACAAGATTTTTAATTCTGAAATACCAAAAGCAATGAATGTGTCACATTCTTTTCATATCTCCAAATAGTAACGATCAAATTAAGTTTCTAAACCCAAGTTTGGGCTATTTGGAGCTCAGAAAAGGAAATGTTCCTTTTAGAAGAAGTAGTTAATAATCATAAGTAAACACTTAAGTTTTATGATGGTAAATAATCAAATAAACTATTTAAATCTTATTTATTTCAGTAAGCATTTACACTTGTTGAAATGACGTTCTATAATTAATAGGCAAAGGCTAGCATATGAAATGGTCCCAACTAGATCTTTGGTGGTAAAGGTGAAAAAAATAGGACCAAATTCACTTTTGGAGGAAAAGATACATGCTTGAGAGAACTATCAGTAGTCAGGGCACTTTGGGGTTCAATTTAATATAATCCAAAAAGCAATCCTATTTGTTTACTTGTTTGGGTAGGTAATGTTATTCTTATTCAAAACATGAGAAATTTAAGTCTTAGGACATTCAAACAACTGGTACATCTTCACACAGCTGAAAGAAGCATGTCTGTCTAACACAATAGACTTGTTCTCTCACCTTACTATGTCTCTTTTCCAGTCAGGGAGATTTTTACTAATTTGAGGGTCACAGAAAGTCCCCACTTGAGTTGAAGATCTGAACCATTAACTTCAGTAGGTAGAGGGAGACAATTTCATAGAAGAGTAGAGCTCAGGGGAATGAAACGTAGAGTGTGTTTTGATGAAAAGAAGGAGAAATACAGGGATTTAAGGTTTTGTTCAGGATTGACAACTTTAAACAAAGTACCCAGGTGAAAGGCCTTAGTTGTGCCAAAACTTCAGATGCAGATATTAGTGACACAGATGGTGGAGGGGGTGACTAAAGAATTTCATTGGAGTGGTGCCTTGGTGGCTTAGTTTGTTAACTGTCCGACTCTTGATTTTGGCTCCAGTTATCATCTCAGGGTCATGAGATTGAACTCTGTGTTAGTCTCGCATCGTGTGTGGAGTCTGTTGGGATTCTCTCTCTCCCTCTTTCTCTGATGTTCCCTCCCCCTCCACACTCAAAATTAAAAAAAAAAAAGAATTTCTTGGGATACCAAATAATTTTGTATGTCCTCCATATCTTTTTTAGATTTTTTTAAAAATTTATTTGACAGAGAGAGACAGAGAACACAAGCAGTGGGTAGAGGCAGAGGGAGAAGAAGCAGGCTCCCCACTGAGCAGGGAGCCTGACATGGGGACATGGGGCTCCATCCCAGGACCCTGAGATCCTGACCTGAGCTGAAGACTGATGCTTAACAGACTGAGCCACCCAAGCACCCCAGTATGTCCTCCTTATTTAATCACAAGGAGAAATTGTGATCATTTTTAGTAAAGATGAGATTATACTGCCTGCCTGAATTGGAGAGATTAATGTTATATTTGATATGTTAGAATTTAAAAAATGGTGCTACATATTTACTATGTACAACCATATTGCAGGCTTCTCGATATCATGAAACAGGTAGGTAATTCCATTCTTTACATACAATTTAAGGTAGGTACTATCACAACCTGCTTAGAAGCATTGTATTTTGATGCAAAAGAAAAAAAAAAGAAGGAAAAAATTCCCTGTGAAGTAATTACTTCCTCCATATACAATGTTGAATGCTGTTAGAAGCAGTAACAGTTATTTTAATTGGGAATAGAAACACAAAAAATGGAAAGTGTTTTATGCAATTTCACCTAGTTGTAAATTGCCTTTTTAGTGCTCATGTTTCTTCTCTGTACCAGAAATGTTATTGTATTCTAGTATTACTAACTTCTAGTGCTCGCTTCGGCAGCACATATACTAAAAATTCTAGTATTACTAACTTCTATTATCAACATTAAAAACTCATAGTCTCCCATATTTCTGACGTATCTTAATGGAGAGTGAGGAACAGCATCTCTCAAAGAGAAATGAGAAATCAGTCAAAATTTTGTGCATCCCATTAGTAGAATACTCTAAAGCCCAGGGATTTCATCGGTAACAGGATTCTCATTTTTAAGATGAGAAAAATGATTCTTCAAAAGAACCAATTGTTGAGGCCCTTCCACATTCTGTCATTAATTCTCAGCAACTTTATGAAGGAGGGTGCATGAGACCATGTTACAGATGAGGGAACTGCTTCTATAAGTGATTAAGCAAATTCCCCTTGAGTAAAACATGAGCTGTGCAGTATACCAGGCTGTTCCCAGCATCCTTCAAATGGCACAGTATTGCCATTTAATTTCTTCCAGATGTTCCTTAGGGATGATTTATCTTGAGCATAGGGGAAGAGACAGATGACCAGAGTCAGCCTTTAACGCCTACTGTCTTATGACTCCACTCACTGGATCTCAAAATAAGCCACTGAGCAGACTGTCCATGAAAATCATGCTAAGAAAAACCCTAAGGAATTTGAAAGGAAGAGGTATCTGTCAGTCGTTATATTAGCTATCAGCAATAGCTGAGCAGAGAGCTACCCACTGCAGTATGTAGTGAGAATGGGAGCTTTGTCTATCTAATCCACTTCCATATCCCTAGCCCCAAGAAGAGACCTCATTAAAGTGGAAGTTCTCAATAGACATGTATTGAATATTGGATGAATGAATAAATGTAACTATATTTGAAGGTAAGGGAAGGGGCGCCTGGGTGGCTCAGTGGGTTAAGTCTCTGCCTTCAGCTCGGGTCATGATCTCAGGGTCCTGGGATCGAGTCCCGCATCGGGCTCTCTTCTCGGCGGGGAGCCTGCTTCCTCCTCTCTCTCTCTCTGCCTGCCTCTCTGCCTACTTGTGATCTCTCTCTGTCAAATAAATCAATAAAATCTTAAAAAAAAAAAAGAGGGAATAAGTTGGATAATATTTCCAAGTCCCCAAGCCCTTGAAATTCTAGTTGTTCATCAAGATTTGCTATCAGATAGGGATTTCATGTGTACCAGTTGCCCAGTATCCCCATTACCTCAGTGTCAAAGGTTACAAACAACAATAGGAAGTTAAGGCAATAAAGGGAAACATTGTAAGAATATCCACTTCTCTTATTCAGAAAACATATTCATTTGAAGTCCTCATTTTAAATTAAAGTGAAAGCATATTGCCTGGAAACTAAAAGAAAAAGCAAAGAGTAAAGCTACTCATGGATGGGGGCGCCTGGGTGGCTCAGTGGATTAAGCCGCTGCCTTCGGCTCAGGTCATGATCTCAGGGTCCTGGGATCGAGCCCCGCATCGGGCTCTCTGCTCCGCGGGGAGCCTGCTTCCTCCTCTCTCTCTGCCTGCCTCTCTGCCTACTTGTGATCTCTCTCTCTGTCAAATAAATAAATAAAATCTTAAAAAAAAAAAAAAAGCTACTCATGGATGACTTAAGTAATCTTTCCAGCTTGACATCATGTGTGATGGAGAAAATATTGGCAAGTTAGAGGCAGCTATAATGGCAGGGATAAGGATCTCCAGGAAAAGGACAAATACTACCTATAGCCTGGTCTTAACTTTAAAAAATCTTTTTTCGGGGCATCTTGGTAGCTCAGTTTGTTAAAAAATTGTTTTTCTTTTGCACTTAATCCTCTCCCTTATTTTAAATATATAAAAAATGAAAAGATGTTGAATGTGAATGATAAGCCTACCTTGACTTATATTTTGATCCTTTGAAAGTGGGAAGTTTGGTTTAATACAAGAGCATCAGTAATTATTAAGAAGCTATGGATTATTTTTTGCAGTTATCTTGTTTGATATTTCTGCCTATTTTGATAGCCCTTCATTTGGACACAATGTGCTGGATATCATCTATTTGACTCTACAGATCTACTCTCCACCTTTCTCCTAATACTGGCTTTGCACTCCTTGCCCTCTGATTTCTGGGGGTGGCCACCCACTGGGTAACCTTTTGGGGTAGCAAAAGAAGTGAGGAAAATGAGGTCAGGATATTTGGAATATTTGTTCTGTTGGCACCCTCCTGGTCGCCGCTGATTGGCTGTGTCCTATGCTGAAGATTAGTGATTCCCTCAATAGTACTCTTTCTGGATTAGGTTACCCTAACCCCTAGGGTAACCTAACCCAGGACCCTTCCCTTGTTCCCGTGGACCTGAGGCCTCTGCTGTTATTAGCACTAGTGCATTGCAGTCTTCCTTGTCACATGGGAAACAGCCCCTTATAAAATATCCTCTCTGCACTAGTCTCCATGTTCATTTTTCCTCTGAGTGTGTCACCTGTTTTCCTCTGCTAACTGGACTGAGACACAGGGCATCCTCTTTCAGAATCCTGTTCACCTCTTTTGTCATTCCCATGACAGTAACTTCTCATTGAAAGGGTGAGTGTGAATGTGAACTTCCAGGGCAATGTCTGTGTTTGATGTGGAGATTTTTTGAATTATCCGGTGATATTGGAGACCACGGCAATAGGTAAAAGGACCTAGAGAGCTAACACAGACTGGGACAGAAAGGCTAAGGATAGAATAATTATAGCTGGTGTTCCCTGAGCACATTCTATGTCCCTTGCATTTTCTAAGTATTTTTCCAATTTACTTTGCTTTAATCCTTAGAATTGTCTGAGGTAAACATTATTAGTTTGCCAATTTTACAACTTAGAAAATGAAGGTCCCAAGTGATTAACCAACCAACCTGTCCATGTTACCACCTGGTAAATGGTGGAGCCAGGATAAAAACCCGAGCAGTGTGAGAGTGTTCTGGGTAGCTGCACAATAACGTCTGAACACTGATAGAACACCTGGAAACATGAATGGACCCAGCATGACCAACAAGTACCTTATTCAACATACATTCATTACTTAGCTTCCCTGTGTTCTTTATTCTGTTTAAATTGTTATCTGCATCCGATTACCAAAACTAAAATCCTGCCCTCTTCATTGTTTCTGAATATATCCATTTTCTCTGCACTACTGTGGTGCTCCTCTAGGCCTTTGTCATTTTACCCACAGAAAGCTATCTTTGAGAGCATCAGAAATTCACATGAATGAATGGGTGAGAATCTTAGACCCGACACATAAGCCAGGTATGACCTCAAATATTTTGACTCAAGTATTGTATGTGTCATCTTAAGAAGTGTTTTTTGGTTGTTGTTTTTTTTTTTTAATATCAATATGTGTCTTAAAGATGTTGGAGGTAGAAAGAAGTGCATAAAGTAGTTCAGGATAGAACAGTGTACATTTATATTTTATTTTTTTCATTTATATTTTACTTCTGTTTTCATACTGAATGTAAAATATTTTAAAATAACATTCAGAAATAATGAAATCATTAATATGTATTTTAAAGTTAAAGCCCACACATTAATTAAAGCACAAGGCCAGGAAATTAATGCATATAAAAATTAATATGTACAGAGGTGAAAATTAATTTATACAGAGATGGCAATAGAAAATTCTCTCCTAAGATCTTATGCTTTGTAGCATGTTCAGAGTTCATTAGGATCTGTAAATCAGTATACTTATTGGAGTAATTTCTGGGAGCATCTAAAAGCACAAGAGATATTTGCCCTCCTTGTTTATAAGTATAGCATTACCTTATCTCTTTATAGGAGATAATTATGTTGGATTATAGAAAACAAGATATTAAAATTCAGAAAGGGAACCAAGTTGAGATAATGCAAAGACATTTCTTTACCTCTTCCCTGCACCGGGCCCCCAGAAAAATCACTACCTAGAATAATTATGAGATTGTTAGCAATAGAGTTTAAGTTTTGTTCTTAAAGGTAAATCTCCTAATAAAACACAGTGTATATAGTATCGTAGGAAGTAAATTAATATAACAGAAATTTCCTAAAGGGCCCCAATGCTAACTGTAACTTTTTTTTTAATTAAAGCATGAAAATAATTTAGAGAGGCAGAACCCATATATAAATCTCCAACACTTTTGTATGATAAAGTTTGATTTTTTTAAGTCTTGAAGACATTAAATTTGTATGCATTATTAAAGAAAAATTCATGATTAGTAGGCATGATATTAAGTAACATATACTTTTATTGTAATTTCTAAATGCACAAGAATTGTACTTATATATGCTTACAGTACTTGTTTTTTATGTAATTTAAGTAATCATATTCTATTTACTTATATTATTAAATTAATAAAAAATTCATAATTTTTAATAAATTAAAAATTTAATTAATAATTAAATTAATAAAATATCAGTGTGAAAACCAGGATTAATCTAAGGTTTGGTTCTCCATGAACTCTTTAGTTCTAAAATACAGTATAATTTGCTTTGGGAACTCTGGGCATTCCAATTTTCTAAATTAGTAAACATCTTTCCTACTCTTATCCCATTGTGACAATAACAGATCTTAAGCTCATCCACAACATTTTGATTACCATTTACTTCCTCACCTTGGTCGGCTATGCAGAGAATCTTACTAGATTCTGAAAGCTAGAAGTAGCTACTTTAGTTTAGCTAGAATAAGAGAAAATGATACTCAAGTCAACTTTAGGTAGAAAATTGGCTCTAAGATGAGAAAAGAATGAAATGTCAGTAAAGAAAAAAAGGTGTTAAAGTATAGTAATATATATATGTATTTATATATACATATATATATAGGATAGTAAAGTGTTTTAGTATATGTATAGTATAGTAAAGTGTTTGTTTATTGAAATAGCTTTTTGTTATTTATCTAAAATATTAAATTTAGGAGGTCAATAATGCCAGAACCTGAGAATCATTCAAACTTTCTCTTTCCCTTATTTCTCACTAAAGCCTTCAGTGCAATGTATCACACAATGTTGTTCACTCTGCCTCTTACTGAACTAATTCCTACACATTTCTCTGCAATACTGGTGTGGTCTCCTGAGTGGTCCCCATACAGGAGACTGGCTTTTTTTCCTATCCACCCTTCCACTGGGCTTAAAATTTGTCAGTAGCTCTCCTTGGGCTGTAATACAAATCTCACATACATTAGTCCTGTGTATATATATGGAATCTCTTAGTATATATATGTAGGACGTAGATAAAAGTCTTAACAACACTGTAGGGTTATGCATGATTTTTTTTTCTTTTTTCTAGTTATTTATTTATATCTACAATAGTTATATGCTACTTTTTATAAGAAGATTAAATTTTTAAAAATACTTAAAAAAATCTTCTATCAGGAGACTGATCATATTAGGGACACATGTTTTCAACAGTGATAATAGAAGATAATTTTGCTTGGCTAGTCTTAACATTTCCAGTCTCAAACCAGGCATTATATTAATCTATGATCACCCCTAGAGTCTCAATTAAGGGCATATAACCTGGAATTTCTTTGGCCTCGAGACTTGTTATTGGGTAATGTCTGAGGTAAAGGACACTTAGGATTTATTTGGTTTTGTGCATCTGGAGGTAAGGTCAGAACTTTATTTGCGTACATTTTCATTGCATAATTCCTCTACCTTTTTTCCTTCTGGATTAAATGTATTCACTTTATTTTTCTGACTTCTCACTAGTGGCTTGAAAGTTAGATTGTATATTGCTATATTAATAACTATTATTAACAAGTTCAAAGGTAGTATCTCTATCTTCTTATAGATATGGACTCTTTAGAATAATGTTTAATAATAATTTTGCTAAAGCACTACTAAGAGAATTATTAAAAATTCACTTGTACCCTATGGTCAGCATCTAAATATTTTCACATTTTAAGTAGCTTCTAAAAGTGTACTGTATGTAAACTTATACTAACTACAAATCTTATTTATTTGTTGTTTTATTTGGGTATAGTTGACACACAATTGTTACATTTGTTTCAGGTGTACTACGCAGGGATTCAGCAGCTCTGTATATGATGCTCACTGCAGGTGTCACTACCATCTGTCACCATGCAATGCTTTTACAATACCATTGACTGTATTCTTTAAGTGTACCTTTTATTCATGTGACATATTCATTCCATAACTGGAGGGCTGTGTCTCCCACTCGCCTTCGCCCATTTTACCTATCCCTCCAGCCCCTCCTCTCTGGCAGCCATCAGTTTGTTTTCTGTATTTATAGGTCTGATTATGCTTTTTGTTTATTTGTTTATTTATTTATTTATTTTTGGAGTCTACATATGAGTGAAATCATATAGTATTTGTCTTTCTTAGTCTGACTTACTTCACTTAGCATGTACCCTGTAAGTCCTTCCATGTTGTTGCAAATGGCACCATTTCATCCTCTTTTATGGCTGTCTAATATTCCTGTGTGTGCATCTGTGTGTGTGTGTGTGTGTGTGTGTGTGTGTGTGTGTGCGCGCGCGCGCACGCACGCCTGGCTTTCTTTTTTTTTTTTTTTTTATTTTCAGCATACCAGTACTCATTTTTTTTGCACCACACCCAGTGCTCCATGCAATACGTGCCCTCTCTATTACCCGCCACCTGCTTCCCCAACCTCCCACCCCCTGCCCCTTCAAAACCCTCAGGTTGTTTTTCAGAGTCCATAGTCTCTCATGGTTCATCTCCCCTTCCAATTTCTCTCAACTCCCTTCTCCTCTCCATCTCCCCATGTCCTCCATGTTTTTTGTTATGCTCCACAAATAAGTGAAACCATATGATACTTGACTTTCTCTGCTTGACTTATTTCACTCAGCATAATCTATTCCAGTCCCATCCATGTTGCTACAAAAGTTGGGTATTCATCCTTTCTGATGGAGGCATAATACTCCATCGTGTATATGGACCACATCTTCCTTATCCATTCGTCCATTGAAGGACATCTTGGTTCTTTCCACAATTTGGCGACCATGGCCATTGCTGCTGTAAACATTGGGGTACAGATGGCTCTTCTTTTCACTCCATCTGTATCTTTGGGGTAAATACCCAGTAGTGCAATTGCAGGGTCATAGGGAAGCTCTGTTTTTAATTTCTTGAGGAATCTCCACACTGTTCTCCAAAGTGGCTGCACCAACTTGCATTCCCACCAACAGTGTAAGAGGGTTCCCCTTTCTCCACATCCTCTCCAACACATGTTGTTTCCTGTTTTGCTAATTTTGGCCATTCCAACTGGTATAAGGTGATATCTCAATGTGGTTTTAATTTGAATCTCCCTGATGACTAGTGATGATGAACATTTTTTCAGTGTGTCTGATAGCCATTTGTATGTCTTCATTGGAGAAGTGTCTGTTCATATCTTCTGCCCATTTTTTGGATATGATTATCTGTTTTGAGTGTGTTGAGTTTGAGGAGTTCTTTATAGATCCTGGATATCAACCTTTTGTCTGTACTTTCATTTGCAAATATCTTCTCCTATTCCGTGGGTTGCCTTTTTGTTTTGTTGACTGTTTCCTTTGCTGTGCAGAAGCTTTTGATCTTGATGAAGTCCCAAAAGTTCATTTTCGCTTTTGTTTCCTTTGCCTTTGGTGTGCCTGGCTTTCTTATCCATTCATCTATCGATGGACACTTAGGTTGCTTAAGTGTTGGCTATTGTAAATAATGCTGTAATAAACATAGGGGTGCATATATCTTTTCAGATTGGTGTTTTTATTTTCTTTGGGTAAATACCCAGTACTGAAATTATTGGATAATATGGCATTTCTATTTTTAATTTTTTTGAGTAACCTTAATACTGTTCCACAGTGGCTATACCAATATACATTCTTACCAACAGTGCATGAGAGCTCCTTTTTCCCCACATCCTTACCAACACTTATTATTTCTTGTCTTTTTGATTTTAGCCATTCTGTCATTTGTAAGGTAATATCTCATTATGGTTTTGAATTGTATTTCCCTGATGATTAATGATGTTGAACATCTTTTCGTGTGTCTGTTGACCATGTGTTTGTCTTCTTTGGAAAATGTCTATTCGGGTTCTCTGCTCATTTTTTAATTGGATTGTTTGTTTTTTGATGTTGAGATGATGTTTTTTGATGTATAAATTCTGTATATATTTTGGATATTAACTCCATATCAGCTATATTATTTGTAAATGTCTGCTCCCATTTACTACCATTTGTTGTGCAGAAGCTTTTATTTTGATGTAGTCCAAATTTATTTTTCCACTTGCTCCACCTGCCTTAGACACATGTAGGAAAATATTGCTGTGACCAGTGTCAAAGAGATTACTGACTTTGTTGTTATCTAGGATTTTTATGGTTTTAGGTCTCACATGTAGGTTTTAATCCATTTTGAAACTAAAAACTTATTTAAATGAATATAATAGAATCTACATACCACACTAGTTCAGTGGTTACCATGATCTATTCACAACATAAAGATTTTAACAGTCAGAATTTTTTCAAAAATTTTTCGGTATTTTTATTATTTTATATTATTTTCCCTTATAGATTTTATCCTAACATATAATAATCATACTAAAAATTCTCACATATCTCCACAAAAATATATAAATTTACTCTAAAAATTTCAATATTTTATCAACAAAAGGCTCTAACATTATTTTCTTGATTTATTGTTAAAATTATAATTAGTTTGTTAAAGCTATGTAAATATAGTACATATATCTTTTAATTATTAAACAAAATATTTTATTAGAAACAGATTACAGTGAGATTATATTATTGACCCTCCAAAGTCTCATGTATCCAAGGATAAAATGAATTTCAAATGAAATTCATTTTTTTTATTTTAATTTTTTTTTAGAGAGGGGAAGAAAAACAGCCCACCCATGAGTCGTGGGGGAGGGGCATAGCAAGAGGGAGAGAGTCTTAAGCAAGCTGCACACCCAGCGTGGAGCCTGAGGTGGGGCTTGATTCAGGACCCGGATATCACAATTTGGAGCTGAAATCAAGAGTTGTACACTTAACTCACTGAGCCACCTAGGCGCCCCTTTCATTATATTTTTTATGGCTATATGTGCAACCTAAATACTAAATAAATAGATGGGAATTGAATTTTTATTGAATAGTAATAGCATTCATATGCTCTATCATCAAAGTCATTTTGATATTCCATGAACTGACATCTTAATTTGATCTTCTTTCAGTGTTTTTGAAAAGAAAGATTGAAATCACCTCAACTGTAAAAATCATTAGTCTTTCAGCCTGTCAATACTAACATATATATCAACTTGTCATTTGCTTGATGTTTTATTGGTTCTTATGCCCTTGACATTGGATCATGATTACTTTCAGTATATCTGGGCAGATCAATTTTGAGAAAACTAACAACACTAGACAAAAATAGTCATATATATTATTATTTTAACATTCAGTACTTAGTTTTAGCCAGATGTTTTCTAGTTTCTTTAGTTTCCATTTCCTTTTATATCTTAATATTTCCTCCCAGATATATATTTCCTCTTACATAAGCATATCCTTATATGTTTCTATAAAGGTCTATAGAGACAAATTCTCCAAGTCTTTGTCCAAAAATTTGTTTCCACTCTCATTATGGACTTTCAGGTGCAGTGGATTTAGAATTCTAAGTTGATAGTTATTTTATATTAACTCTGAAATTTGCATTCCATTGTCTTTCAGTAATCACAAAAGTGGTGTGTGTGTGTGTGCCTGTGTATAATTATTATTACTTCTGTTAATCCATTCTTTTTCCTGTCCAGTTTTATGATTTTCTCTTTGTCTTTAATCAGCAGTTGTTCAGCAGTTTCACCATGATGACTACTTTGAATTTTCTTTTATGATTCCTACTTTGAACATAATTTGCTATTTTAATCTGAGTACTTACATTTTTTCTTTAATTCCCCAAAATTCCAAGATGTTATTTTTGAAGTATTTTTGAGAGCTTTTCTCTCATTTTCCTATGCTTTTATTGAGACCCTTTCTATTATATTCTCCACTAATGTACCTGGTCAGTCATATTATTATGTCATTATATCTCTTTAATACATCCTGAGTGATTTCCCCAAGTCTAGTTTCCTAATTCTCTCCTCAGCTGTTTTTAATCTGCCATGTACCTGGTTCAATAAGTTTTTAATATCAATGTATATATATTCTTGATGTGTGTGCATGTATTTATTTTAAAATTAAAGCTATGAGATGGATAGAGAGATTTTTCACCACTTATCCATTGTCCAGTCTAACAGAAAATATTTTTTTTCTTAATCATCTTTAATTCTCCTTACAGAGAAGTCCTTCAAGATGCAGGGTTTATTTAAAGGAAAATTCTGCTTTTCTCAGATGAGTACTAGTGTTGCTTTAGTATTTTCTATTTCAAGCCCAAATTTTTCCATTGCTAAATGATTCATTTTACTTCAGGTTCATTATCTTCACTTTTTTAAAAAATATTTTATTTATTTATTTGACAGAGAGAGAGAGAGAGATCACAAGTCCGCAGAGCAGCACACAGAGAGAGAGTGAGGGGGAAGCAGGCTCCCTGCTGAGCAGAAATTCCCCATGCCGGGCTTGATCCCAGGACCCCGGGATCATGACCTGAGCTGAAGGCACAGGCTTAACCCACTGAGCCACCCAAGCATCCCTTATTATCTTTACTTTTGGAGAAAGAGCTAAATCATTTCTTTTTCTGAATTCCCTGTTCCAATTAAAAAGGACATTTCACATTCTTTTTTTTTTTTTCTTATATTATTCTATGGAAACTTGGTGAGTCAGAAAGTTCTGTTGCGGTTGCCTCTATGCCTCAGTTGGTTAAATGTCTGCCTTCAGCGCAGGTCATGATCTCAAGGTCCTGGGTTCAAACCGCACATGGGACTTTGCTCAGTGGGGAGTCTGCTTCTCTTCTCACTCTCTCTCTGTGCTCTTTCTCTTTCTATCTCTCTATCAAATAAATAAATAAATGAATAAAATCTTTTTAAAAAAAGTTCTGTTCCGGGGTGCCTGGGTGGCTCAGTGGGTTAAAGCCTCTGCCTTTGGCTCAGGTCATGATCCCAGGGTCCTGGGATGGAGTCCCACATCAGGCTCTCTGCTCTGCGGGGATCCTGCTTCCTCCTCTCTCTCTGCCTGCCTCTCTGCCTACTTGTGATTTCTCTCTGTCAAATAAATAAAATATTTTAAAAAAAAAGTTCTGTTCCACATTCATTATGCCTTCTATACCTATGATTCTGCTTCTGCTTCTCACTCCTATCTTGTTTATCTCTCCTCTGAGATTTGTGATAACTTCATATTTGTATTCTAGAATGATCCGTATGTTAAACATCTCAAAATGCAAAGTCTGGATGAAGTCTATATGTTGCAGTAATATAGATAGTGTGAAAAATGGAATATTTATGAGATTAATTATAATTAAATTAATAAAATTATATATTAATATATTTCTTAATTAGTTGATCAGTTTTATTATAATCCTTAATATATAAAACAATCTTATTCAGAAACTATTTTTCAAAATAAAGTGCCATTTAAATAAATAGAAAAAATCACAAATATCCATATACAAAATGAAAATCCCTTTTTTATTGTCTGAACATTAAATAATAATAAAGCATGAGTCATTATTCTTGTCACATATTTTTATTTTTTTACAAAATTCTCTACAATCAGCTTCAAATTATAATTTTTATAGTAAATGAATTTGAAGTTGTTGACACTTCATATTGATTCTTAATTCAATAATAATTTAGATGTTCTAAAGTAACTGCTAAATTTAGAGAAATTCTGCTACATGGTGGATGATCCCAATTTCAGTTTTATTTGTATTTAAAATGCAAATATGCCATTCCAAATTTTCATTTCCATTCAAACTACTCTTCTTTAGCAAACATTTGCTCCAGACAAATGTCATCACATATCATTTATTTGCATTTTTTGGAAACATTCACCAAGTTTAAATTCAATGAAATCATGGCCTTCTCCATTTTATTCCATTCTTATATAGAATATGATTTAATTCTTTTCACATACAAGATTCATCAAAATATTTTAACTAGAATTCAAAATATTCAAAACATAGCTTTAGAATTTCAAAATTAAAATATATACACTACTTAAACTTTCATCATCTCCTTCTCCTTTGCATTTGTAGACGTACATTTCAATATCCTTCTATGCTGAAGCTTGGTTTTCAAACTGTTAATAAGTTAAAAGCCTTGAAAGATGAACTTTTGGCTTTCACTTATGTAATAATAATTAAAACTTTACAACTGATTTTGAACAAAAATCAAACCAAGCATGGAAGAAAATTCATTTTTAAAAAGGCCATTGACATTGGTCAACCTACAAAGTAGTTCTACCATGACCAAAATATTTCTAAAAACTGTGATGACAAGAGGTGAAGAAATTAAATATGGACTGCCATACAAAGTATTTATTTTTGTATGCTCAATATCATATTTGTACAAATGTAAAAATTTTGTAGATATTAGTAACTATAACTAATGTTTCACTTACTAGAATTCCAAAGCTTTTTTAGATGTGAATATTAATCTTGTGTGCACTAAACCTATTCTATGTGCATTGACCTTTCATATGTTTCACAACTGTTAAAAATATTATATTTTACTATGATGGATTCAAAACATTTTTTCATTTTTTTTTAAGATTTTATTTATTTCTTCATTTGAGAGAAAGAGCATGAGCTGGGGGAGGGGCTAAGGGAAAAGGTGTAGCAGACTCCCACTGAGAAGGGAGCCTGACTGGTTTCAGGACCTTGGGATCCTGACCTGAGCCAAAGGCAGACGACTAACCAACTGAGCCACCTGGGCATCCTACATTTTTCATTTTTCATTTTGATGTTTTTAACTAAATTTACAGTAGCATTTGCTGTTGTATCAGCTGCTTAACGATCAACAAAAATGTTTCAATTCCATGTTCATAATTAACCTTCTTGAGAAATGGAAATGCAGTATTTAAACATCAATTTTAGGTTTTCTTCCTTCCTCTTTTTTTTTTTAATATGTTGCTTTCAAATGGCATACTGCAATGAGAAAATAAATAAATGTTGATGTACTCTATAGTATAAGTGAGAAAACCACAGTAACAAGAACCCAGAGACTATTCTTAAACTCAAAGTCAGGACAGCTTAGCATCATTTCTCTTATGTATTTAAGTCCTCATGTTTTCTATTTTCCCTGCGTTGATGGCCTGGCAATTTTGTGCACCCTGAGGGCTGTGCTGTGGACTGTGGCACAAGTGGCACAAGATATGCCAAGTGGCCAGCTAGGGCATTGATGTTGTATTGGTGTTGTGTATTTCTTTCACTACTATTTGGAAAAGAATGGTTTTAATCTGTTGACCCTAGCAACATGCATCCTAGAGCATTTTATCTCATCTGCATGCACCCTTCATGTTCCTAAAGAGACTTAGTTAACTTGGAACTAGAAACGGCCACACAGACCAGAGCATGCTTGATACACTTGAGTGGCTTTCTGCTAGGGTTGTGTTGGATGTGGTTCATACTGGCTCGTGTGCCCAATTGTGCACACCTCTTTCAATTCGGTACTCAATGAGTTCATGCAGATAGCTTGAAATTTATCTTGGAGTATTTACGTGGAAATTGGCCAATGGTACAACCAAGATTTTACCCCAACAGACAACTGGTAATTATTCTCTAGCACACCACTAACTTAAACCCTATGTAGTTTCCTCATGAAACCTACAAATGTTTTGTCCTTGCCATCTTCATTCCCCTAGCAGGATTCATGTGTCTTTGTTAATGTTTATTCTAGCACAGGCCCTCTGACATAAGATATTCCATGGTACGATTAGTTAGTTTAATTAATTTTTCTCATTTGGGGCTCCTAAATAGGGAGTTCCAAAGTAAAAATAATACAGGTAATTGGAGATGTCTAGAAGGTTATTTTAAAAATGAGATTTTCCTCATAATATCGAGTTATCTTCCAGTCTGTTCTCAAACTTTCATCCAAATTAAATTTCTCCTACAAATTCAGAACATGGCACTTATGCCTATAAATTCATCAACTTCTTAGAAATAATGCTGAAACTTCTTCATCTTTGACGGTTTGAGTGTTCTCAGTAGTCAGGCCTAAATTCACCTGCATTGGGTGTGTTCTTACTACCTTCCTAAAGTATTTCTATAACGAGAGGATCCTTTTTTTTTTCTCCCTGAATATGCTTTTCTCTTCCCCAACCAAGTGCTTCTTCTTACCGGTCTTTCTGCCTGCAATGCTTTTTACCTTACTTTACCTCTTAACATTTAGTTTCAGTGATAATGTGTTGGCATGAGGTGATCTTTCCTTCTGGAAATTCTGTAACAGGTGATCCTTATTTTCTTTTTAGTATTTAACATCTACCATTAATAGGATTGCTTTGTATATGTTCTTTATCTGGAAAGACTGTATTGTTTATTATCTAGAGTGTGTGACCTTTGGGAGTGAAAAGGAGCAGTCTTAGTAATTAGCCTAGAACATCATATGTAACTTGGGGGTCCACAGGCAGGGAGAAAAAGGCATATAGAACTCTATCTTTAGGCTTCTTTCCCATAATCTTAAACTTCTTTAAGTAGTGATGAAATAAAAAAATAGAAATTCAGTACATATTTACTGAGTGATAATTTAGCAGAGTGCCTCATTGTTCATCAGTTTTCTTCAAAATTGAAGCTTTTGAATTTTGACATTCTAGTTAATTCTTCACATTAATTGGTTTTATAGAACTAATTTGAAGTGGCTCACACATAACAGAGATTTCACCTTGATTTATAGTCTTCTGATATCTACTGTGGGTTTATATTTGAAGGATGGTTGGGCAAGACCCAACAGATATCATCCTGTTTTTTCATAAGTTTGGGGGAAATTCTGGAAAGTAAACGTAAGCTCCATTTTTGCTGGGCTGTATCCCAGTATATACAATGGTGAGATGATTCCATTTAAGTTTTTCTCTCAGGGCACAGAGCTTTCTGGGAGAGAAGTGATCCTAAGATAAGAAGAAGCCAGGCATGATGAGTTATACCCAGTGTCAAAACATTAGTCACCGGAGGACAGTGATTCATCTTAGTATAGGATTTTAGCTCTTTGATTTGAATTTGGTCTCTGGCAATGACCACTAGACCCTCCTGTGTTCCACAGAATGAGACAGCCGTAAGTAAACATTACAAAACTGGTCATTAAACTCACTTAAGTATTCAACACATTGCCCACTGGTGAATACTAATGTGTAACATTTATAAATCTTCATGCTTTGAACACTTACCTTTTTACCAAGCAAAAAGTTTACTTAGATATTTTTTTTCCTCTTGGAACCGTCTCCTCCAATATTCCTTTTCTCCCCCCTCCAATATTCTTAAACATTGTTGATAATGACTATTTGTGTTACACTTTCTCATCACTTTAATGGTCCTATGGGAGCTGATGTGTGCATTGGGAGTCCTAGGGGAAGGACTAACTGACTCATATATAATCATCACACATTCAGCTCATACCTGCTGTATGCCAGGCATGGGTCTTTTTTGCTGTGATACCATGGTATTTATCTTTAATCGGTGACTGTTAGACAAGGATTTTTTTTTTTTTTTTTTTGAGCCCTGTGTCTTGGGTTTAAATTCTTTTCTACAGGTCTTGGTCCTGCTGCAAAATAATTTATATTTGTACAGACAGAAACCTCTGGGGTATAAAGAAGTTCTATAAATAGTCTTAAGTTAGGATACTCTTCTACTCTAACTATGTAGAAGACCTCAAGGGGATAGTGGTACCTAATTTAATTGTCAGTTTAGCAGATGCTTAGCTCTAGTTTAGCAGCAAGAACCTGTTTCACAAATAAGAAATCCCTTTCATCAGTGTGTAGTAAGAAAGGCTGCAGAGAGTATTCATTTTTCCTGTCATTTTTATGGAATACTCTCCTTGATACATTTCTCTGGGTGTTAGCATGGTAAGGCTCAGGAAATGGTTAACACGGTACAGTGAGCAGGTGTGACCAAGAAGGAATGATTATTCCCAGGTTCTGAGAAGGCTAGTGGTGTCAGCAGAAGCCAGAATGCTTACTGGTAAGGTGGAAATATCTTTCAGAGAATGATTGGTGAAACCATATGTTTGTGTGGGCAAACTCGGATGTTCACTATGTTTTGAGAGTAGTCTCAGAGGACAGGGAGTCATGTGGGAACAATGGAACAAGATATGGTAAATATGGATTATTATTCATAATGTGACCACATTTATGCTAGCAGGGTGGCTAGCCTGAACAACTTCATTGTAGAAGATTGTGTATTTTTATATTCAAAACCTATTTCTAACTCTGCTCTCTATGAACTTTTAATAGCTTTGTCTGAATATCAAATTATATACATCTTTATCTAAGAAACTTCGTAGTGGCCTCTGGCCAAAGATGTTGGAGTTCAGACTTGTCCATTAATAATTAACACAGGCATCCATATATCTAAATCCCATGAATCTTCAAGCAGGTTAATATTTTTATTAAATAATACAAAGTGTATATATTGTTTTCACCTCTTTTGCTTCCCACCTTGTCAGATAAAATGTAATGTGGGTCAGGAACTGCAGTTTTGAGAAAGAAGGTATTTAATGCAAAAATGTGTCAAAAATTATGGGGAATACACACTAATTTTTTTTAAATATTTCTTTCTTTATTTATTTGTCAGAGAGAGAGAACACAAGCAGGGGGAATGGCAGGCAGAGGGAGAAGCAGGCTCCCTGCAGAGCAAGGAGCCTGATCATGACCTGAGACTCAAGCAGACGCTTAACCAACTGAGCCACCCAGGTGCCCCCCACACTAAATTTTTTTAATTTTTACATGTTAATCTGGGGGTTGGGACTGAGAGCATGAGGGGTAGTCTTACATTTATATTACAATATTCTTTTTGTTTGAATTTTGATAGCCATTTTTTTCAGTTAAAGTGCAAACAAAACCAATAAATAATTTATAAATTATTTAATACATTAAATTTAAAACATTCACCAGCTACTTGGGAAATGTATTTTGACAACATCTCATCATATTATAATCTAAAATAAATTCCAGTTATATTAAAGTTAAAGCTAAAACTGAGACATGCACATATCTTACAAAAATGTAAGTGATGATCTAATATTGATTGAAGAAAGCCTTTTCAAACATCAAAACAATCAAACATCAAAACAATGGAAGAAAGTAAAAGTTAATGCATTTAACAATGTAGGTGACATAATAACTGCAAACCACAGTTTGGGAAGAATAGTCACAAATTAACACGTTGGATGTTAATGTAACATATAAAGCTTGCATATAACAATAAGGAAAAATTACCATGCCCCAATTAAAGGATATGACACACAGAAAATGCAAATGGCTGATAAGATTGGAAATATTCAACATTTTTAGAAGTGAAGATTAAAACATTTAATTCTGGGCAGCTGGGCAGCTCAGTTGGTTAGGTGACTGCTTTCAAGCGACTGCTTTTGGCTCAGGTCATGATCCTGGGGTCCTGGGATCAAGTCCCATATCAGGCTCCCCCTGCTCTGCAGAGAGTCTGCTTCTCCCGCTCCCTCTGCCTGCCACTCTCCCTGCTTGTGCTCTCTCTCTCTCTGTCAAATAAATAAATAAATAAAAATCGTTAAAAGAATAAAACATTTAATTCTAATATTTCAATATCTGGTAGGGCAAGACACACCTCCCCTTATAGTTTTTCTCTTATAGTGTTTACCTATTATTATATGCTTATTGGTTCATATAAACTTAGCATCAAATTGATTAGGTCCAAAATAGTATATTAATATTTTATTGGGAGTTTATGGATTTTATAAATTATCCCAAGACAAATTGGCATCTTTATGATATTCAGTTATTCTGAGAACAGGGATTGTCTTTCCATTTGCTCAAGATTGTGCCTGTGACAGAAGAGTACTTGGAACTTTTCGTTATATCGGTTTTTCAGTTTGTAAGTTTGTTCCTGAGTAATTGATCTTGTGTGCTGCTACTGCAAATGAGGGTTTCTCTGCCATGATATCCTTTTTCTAGTTATTGTTTGTGCAATCTGTGAACACTAGTAGGTCAATTTAATCTTTTTGCCACCTAACCAAATTATTTTGTTGTTAATTTAAAATGGTGAGTTTTTTCATTGATTTTGGGGGTTTTTGAGGTATATAATCATATTTTTGGCAAATAGAAATAGGTTTAATATTTCTTTTCCAGTTCTTAAGGTTCTAATTGATTTTTTTCTGCTTGCATTTTTTTCTGCTTGCTGATACTTTCAGAAAAATTATAAGTAGTAGTGGAAATAGTGTGTATATTTGCCTTTTTTCTAATATTAGCAGAAAGTCTTTAGTTATTTAAAGATGCTGTTTTAAGAATCAAGGTAAATGTATCATTTGAGAAAGCATTCCAAAGAAAAAAAAAAGTATTACCAAGCCTTATTTTTAAATTTTTTGACTTTGTATTTAAATTCCAGTTCATTAACATACAGTATAATACTAGTTTCAGGTGTACAATATAGTGATTTAACCTTTCCATACAACACCTGCTGCTCCTCACAGGAAGTGCCCTCCTTAATCCCCATCACCTATTTAATCCACCTGCCACCCCCGCCCCCAGAACCATCAGTTTGTTCTCTCTAGTTAAGAGTCTGTTTCTTGGTTTGTCTTTCTCTCTCTCTTTTTCCCTTTGTTCATTTGTTTTGTTTCTTAAATTCTACATAGGAATAAAATCATATGGTATGTTTCTTTCTCTGACTGACTTATTTAGTTTAGCATTATACTCTAGTTCCATCTATGTTGTTAAAAGTGGCAAGATTTCATTCTTCTTTATGGATTAATAATGTTCTTTATTCTTTGTGTTATGGCTAAGTATATATATACCGTTACTTCTTTATCTATTCAGCAGCTGAGAGACACACTATTTCCATAATTTGGCTAGTGTACATAATGCTGATATAAACATCAGGATGCATGTATCCCTTTAGATTCATATTTTTGTATTCTTTGGGTAAATACCTAATAGTGCACTTGATGGATCATAGGTAGCTCTATTTTTAAATTTTGAGGAACCTCCATACTGTTTTTACAGTGGCTGTACCATTTTGCATTCCCACTGATAGTGGCAATAGTGGATAGTGCAAAGTGAATAGTGCAAAAGGGTTTTCCTTTGTCCACATCCTCACCAGAACCTGTTGTTTCTTGTGTTGTTGATTTTAGCCATTCTGACAGGTGTGAGGTGATAGCTCATTGTAGTTTAAATTTGTATTTCCCTGTTGATCAGTGATGTTGAGGATCTTTTCATCTATCTGTTGGTTATCTGTAGATCATCTTCAGAAAAATGTTTATTCATGTCTTCTGCCTATTTTTTAACTGAATTATTTGTATGTTGGGTGTTGAGTTTTATAAGTTGTTTATATATTTTGGATCTGACCTTTAGTCAGATATGTTATTTGCAAATATCTTCTTCCATTCCATAGGTTAAGTGTTTTTGAAAGGAACAAATGGATTTGTCAAAGGCTTTTAAAGTCTATAAAAATAATCATATTTCTTAGATTTATTCATATATGTTATGTCAATGGGTTTTATAGTATTTAACCAAGATTTCATTCCTTAAATAAGCCATACTTGTTTATGTGTTATTAATCTTACAATGTGATGCTGAAATCTGCTTACTAAAATTTTATTTAACATATCTCTATTGATATTCACAAACAATATTAATTTATAATTTTCTTTCTCTCTTTGTATGTGTGGCATCTTTATCTGAGTTCAATATCCATATCATATTTTTTGCTAAAAAGAATTTGGAAGTTTTGTTTTTTGGTTCACATGCTTTGGAACAAGGTATGTAGTATTAGGGACTATTTTTGAAAACTAGGTAGATTTCCTTGTGACATAATCTAGCTCTGGTGAATTTGATCTTTTTTTATTTCTTCCAAGGAAATTGATCTGTTTTCTATCTTTAATGGAGTTAATTTTCATAAACTGGTTTCCTAGGAAATTATACATTTCATCTAACTTTCTATATTTATTTACACAAAAGCCTCCAGAATCAGCTTCTTTTTATACATTTGTTGTCATTTTAGTAACAATTTTCCCCTTCTTGCTTCTTATATTGTATTTTTGTGATTGTTTATGCTTTTTCCTCCTTACAGATTGCATTAGTTTGAATATAGTGTCAGCTTTACCAAGGACCAGCATTTTGAAATTGAAGCTCTCACTTTTCTGTTCGCTACCTCATATTCATTTTTGCTTTTATCTCTATTGTTTCCTTTTTTCTGATTACCTTTGGCTTGTTTATATTCTCTGTTTCTGATTTTCAGTCAGGAATTTAATTTATTCACTTTCATTCTTTCTTTTTAATTTGTAAACATATTTAAGACTGCATTCCTCTGATCACTGCTTTAAATATTTCCCATATATTTGGGTATGAATTGTTTTATTTTTATTATTTTACACAGTTACATAGATTTGGTATGTATATCCTCTTTCAGTCAGACTCCCAGATGTTATTTAATAGGCAAATTTTTAAAATTTCCATGTTGAAGGTCTTTTAAATTGCTATTGTCAGTTTTTATTTTATTACACTGTAATCATAGAATTTGATTTTAATAATTCTGTTTTTGGCATGTAAGCTTTCTAGTGATGTAATCTTTTGAAAGATGACCAGGAGACAGATAGACAGATGATAGATAAATGTCTCCTTAATGACTATTTATTATTTATGAGGGTTAAATGTTCTTTAGCCTCACCTATAGTTTTGACCACTTGACCTTTATTATGCTGAGAGAAATGTGTTAAAATATTTAATAATTAGTGTGTTTCTACTTTTGTATATCCCAGTTTTACAAAGGGTGTGCTGTATTTTTCACTATATGGCTGTTATATTTACATTGTGATTTGTAACTCTTATTTTCTTTCTTTAATTCTTTTATTTTTTTTCTTACATAGAGAGAGAGAGCATTAGTGGAGGGAGGGCACAGAGGGAGAGAGAGAATCTCAAGCAGACTCTTTGATGAGCATGGAGCCAAATGTGGGCCTCCATCTTATGACCCTGAGCTCGTGACCTGAGCCGAAATCAAGAGTCAGATACTTAACCAGCTGAGCCACCCAGGAGCCCCGTGTAGCTTTTAGCCCTAAATGTCATCCCATTTCATTACACTTTCTGTCATAATCACCAAATATCCATATAGATGGTTGCCCCCATATTTTGGCTTCACAATTCCTTGATTTCTTCTTCTCTAGTGATTTTTCTCTTCAGCCCAAACAATGATTTACTCTCATGATCATCCTTAGAACTCGTCGTTGCTGAAAACTGAACTTTGTATAATTTCTACTCCAAACAACCTTTTTTTTTTTTAATTTCAACTCTTACTGGTGCAGTTAATTCTCTCTTGTTCCAAAACTGCACTAATACTTTGACTTCACCAGGCTTTACAGTCTAATATGATCCTTTCAGCTTTTCTGACTCTGTAGTGTTTTTTTTTTAATTTCTTTCCAGTGTTCAGATTCATTGTTTATTCAGCATACCCAGTGCTCCATGCAATACTTGTCCTCCATAATACCCACCACCAAGTTCACCCAAACCCCATCCCCCTCCCCTCCAAAACCCTCAGAGTTTTGTTTCTCAGAGTCCACAGTCTCTCATGGTTTATCTCCCCCTTCAGTTTCTCCCAACTCACTTCTCCTCTCCATCTACCCATTGTAGTGTTTTCCCCTAGTACTTTCCTAGTTTAAATTCCATGGTCCATTCATACACCCTCAATGACCTTATCCTTCTCTTGCTTTCTTGTGCTCCTGTGGAAAAACTCCAATTTTCTGGCTACTGCACCTCTACTCCCAAACAGATAAATTTGTCTGAAGGAAAACAGAGCACTATCTGATCCATTTTCTTTATCAATTTATGGTCATTAATTCTAAACCTACCATTAGTGTCTGATAGCCCAATGAGTCTAGTTTCCTTTTTTTTTTTTTAAGATTTTTATTTTATTTATTTGACAGAGAGAGAGATCACAAGTAGGCAGAGAGGCAGGCAGAGAGAGAGGAGGAAGCAGGCTCCCTGCGGAGCAGAGAGCCCGACGCGGGGCTCGATCTCAGGAACCTGAGATCATGACCTGAGCTGAAGGCAGCGGCTTAATCCACTGAGCCACCCAGGCGCCCCGTCTAGTTTCCTTTTAATTCAATTATTGTTTTACAGCTTTCTGTCTTTACTTATTTATCTTATACCCATTCTTATTCTTACCCACAGCAGATGCCCATTCTTATTTAAAAAAAAAAAAATAAATTCAGTTAGTTAAGAATTTTACCAAATTCTTCCTACCAGATTAATGAACACAGGTGCATATGTACCCTCCCTGCTCTTGCTAAAGAAGATCCCTTTACACACTAACTCCCATGTCCCCATCTTACCTAAAAATGTCAACCTAGAACTGCTCTGCCATCTGTTAGTTTTCCCATCTAAAAACACCCTATACAGCTTCCATTACAGTTCTCTGCTATCATTTACAAGAAAAATTCTTGAAAATTTCATGTAAACCCATTTTTATAGTTTTTCTCGTCTCGTTTTCTCTTGATGCCTTTCATTCCATCTTTTGCCCCAATGTTTAAATAAAATTGTTTTTTTTTAATTTTTTTATTTTTTCATTTTTTTTAAGATTTTATTTATTTCTTTGACAGAGATCACAAGTAGGCAGAGAGGCAGGCAGAGAGAGAGAGAGGAGGAAGCAGGCTCCCCACTGAGCAGAGAGCCCGATGCGGGGCTCGATCCCAAGACCCTGGGATCATGACCTGAGCCGAAGGCAGAGAATTCAACCCTCTGAACAACCCAGGCACCCCTAAAATAGTTTTTTTTAATCATTTAGTGATAATGTAAAATCCGGCAGTCAGTTTTAGTCCTCAATTACTATTCCTTCCTTGAAAAGTGTTTGCCTTTTGTTTTTTGTTTTATTTTCTTTTTTTTTCCTTTTGTTTTACTCTGATTGACAAAGTATCACACTTCTTTGCCTTATTTCTATGTCCTATCTTCCATACCTGGTTCTACTCATTGGGGATAATGATGCTGTGATCCCCTGGGCAAGGTCCTGGGGCTTCACTGTTTCATTGTCTTCTCTAAATATTTTGGGTTTCATTGCTTGAACTGCCGTTCATGCTGAGTACTCATAAATTAGTATCTTTAGCCCAGACCACTCTCATGAATTCTAGAATTGTATATCCAACTTGAATTCAAAATAACCACTTAATATTCATACATAAATTTCAAATTTAACATGTCCAATTGGAACTCATGATCTTTCTTCCATGTCCCAATAAACCCTTTCCATTTCACTAAATGTCAACTCCATCTTTCCAGTTGCGTAGGCTGAAAATCTGGGAGCCATCTCTTGCTTGCTTGCATGCAAGCATGATCATGCAAGTAGATCTCATGCAAGTAGATCAGCAAGTACTACATACTAGACATGATTTCTTATTAAATATACTTTTACCATTCTTTTACAAGCCATCATTTTCTCTCTCCTAGATTATTCCTAAAGCCTCATCACTGATGTCTCTGCTCTTATTCTTGGCCAGCCAAAGCTTATTCTCAACATGTTAGTGGTGTTCTCAGTTACAAGTAAAATAACATCATAATGTCACTCCTGTGCTCAAAATCTTATTAGGGCTCCCTGCCTCATTAGAATAAAAGAAACAACCTTAACAATGTAATATTAGGTCCCTCATGAACTGCCTCTGTAACTCACCTCATTCTCTCACTGGCCTCATTTTCTATTCATTTTCTCACATTTTTTGGACTTCATCCCCAGAGATCTTCTTGCTGTTCCTCTGATAACTCTGAACAGTTTCCTGCATTAGACCTTTTCCTCTCCTGTTATTCTGTCTTAATGTTTTTTGTTTGTTTTGCTTTTTGTCTTTGTTTTTAACTCCACTTATCTCCAAAATTCTGTAAGATTCACTCCTTTGTCTCCATCAGATGTTTGTTTGAAATGCTACCTATTCAGTAACGCTATTTCTGACAACCTGTTTAAAAGTGCACCAAACCCAACTTTGTACTCTGTATCATCTTTTCATTCTTTATGTTATACTATAGCACTTTTCACCAGCCAATGTGATATATAAGGTACTCACTTGTTTTATGAATTTCCTATCTTTCCCGTCTAAAATTTAAGCTCTATGAAGACACAGGTTTTTTCTTTTGTACGCTGTTTTATTCCTAGGCCATAGAAAATTATCTGGTACAGAAGAGATAGTAACTATTTGCTTGAAATTAATTTTCTGAATTTCCTTAAAATATCCATAGATAGATTATATATATATATATATGTGTGTGTGTGTATATATATATATATATATATATATATATATCTGTCTGTCTATCTACCTATCTACCTTTCGTCGCCGTAAAATCTTCAACCTAAGGCACAGGTTACTATTGACAGAATTTTTTTTTCCCTGTGTTGACATTCTTCAGAGAAATTTCATACTCATCCTGAAACTACTTGGGAGATTCCACAAATACTATCTTCAGGATCTATACTCTAGATAGATCATTAGAGTTTCATGCTCTTTCTGGGTTATGTATCTTAAAATCCCTTCAAGGCCCTTGAGTTTCTCTTCCACTAATTTTTGCCATATTCCAGTTCATATTGGGTTGCATTCCCTTTAAATTCTCATAGCATGTAAAGGTTATCTTATAAATTTTGTTTTTGTTTTATCTTCTAATATAAGCCTAATTTATACAAATGCAAAACAAATAATATAAGAGTAAAGACATTTCTTAATTTTTATGTATCTCCTTAAAACTATCATTATGATGGGTATATAGCTGGCAGTGCTTAACTTGGAGGCTACTGATTCCCTGACTGCTGACTAATAGACTGACTGATTAATTGATTGATACGGCCAAGGGCAGAACATGTGACTGTGTAAGGAATATTTTATTCACACTAGGAAAGGAAGACTGAAAGAATAAAGAGAGAGGTAGTCCTTGAAGGCTTCAAAATATGAGAATATTTTAAATATATATATGTATCCTCAATATATATATATATATCCAGGATAAAATCAATGTGGAAATTTAAAGTGTCTGGTATTAGTGAATATATTCATAAAAACAGGCTTTAAATAGTTGTCATAGCAAAGATTTCTTTCTAAAACCAGGAAATGCTATCACCTAACTGTACTAACGTTCTTACCAAAAGACTTTTTAATGATTCTAATGACACTTGTTTCTGATCTCTTATTCAGGAGACTTAGTCATTAATTGTTTCATGAATATGTTATAGCAAATTATATTCTTTTGTGAACATCTGGATTCTTTGAAGACAGAGTTTACTTTAAATTCCAAATTTGATAAATGCCAGAGATTTCCTGAAGGTACTACCATCTGGGAGGAATATTATTAATTCTTTGAATATTTTAAACTTTTTCATATGAAACAAAAGAACAAGAAGAGTAATTTTTACTTCTGCAGTGTAAAAGTTATATTACTCCTTTTCAATGCCAAGATATTAATTTCTTTGTTTCTTTTTATAACTTCTGTGGAATGATACATTCATGATTGTGAGTAGCAAAAATGCTTAGACATGCATTTTGAAGTTGCTCATTCTGTGGGACTTTTTTTTTTTTAAGATTTTTAAAATTTTATTTATTTGACAGGCAGAGATCACAAGTAGGCAAAGAGGCAGGCAAAGAGAGGGAGAGGAGGAAGCAGTCTCCCCGTGGAGCAGAGAGCCCGATGCAGGGCTCCATCCCAGGACCTCGGGATCATGACCTGAGCCGAAGGCAGAGGCTTTAACCCACTGAACCACCCAGGTGCCCCTCTGTGGAACTTTTTTTTTTTTTTTTAAGATTTATTTATTTGACAGATAGAGATTACAAGTAGGCAGAGAGGCAGGCAGAGAGAGAGAGGAGGAAGCAGGCTCCCAGCCAAGCAGAGAGCCCGATGCGGGACTCGATCCCAGGACCCTGGGATCATGCCCTGAGCGGAAGGCAGAGGCTTTAACCCGCTGAGCCACCCAGGCGCCCCCTCTGTGGAACTTTTTAAAAACAATTTCAAACTTTATATTTTGAACAGATCAGAACTAACTCAAAGTCATTATAAATTGAAATCCCTAAGAGTCCTAACATAATTTTGTTCTTACACATAATTTAGAAGCTATAAAATATTTAAACATGTAGTTCAGTGTACTATTCCTATTATAAATATGACCTATGAGGGTCCTGGGTGGCTCAATCAGTTAGGCATCTGCCTTTGGCTCAGGGTTGTGATCTTAGGGTCCTGGGATAGAACCCTGCATTGGGCTCACTCTCCTTCTGTGTGCTCTCTCTCTCTCAAATATATAAATAAATATTTTTATAAATATGCTCTAAACCCATATAGATCTAAGTTTTAAAAAATACTTGTGTGCTTAAAAAAAAAACACAAATTAATTCAGTCAATGCAGTAAATTTTAAAGATAATCATTTTGCTTTTTGGGGGGGTCTATAGCTTTGTTTTGAGTGTTCACCATATGTGTGACATCATGAGGTGCTTTCTATGTATTATCTAATTTAAAGTAAAAATAGCCCTATCTACTATGGGATTAAAGAGCTTAGATAAATTGGATAAATTGTGTGAGGTTCATAACCAGATAATGATAGAAGTATGATGCAAATCTAGTGTTATGTGACTTGAAAATCTGTATTTTTAAGTACTAGACTATGATGCCTCTTAAAAGGTAATTAGATATTCAATTTTAATGAAAATAAAACCAAAATAGCTGTGTAGACTCAAGTATCCTCCCCAAATTAAGTAATTGAGTGGGTGATCAAATTTATACTCTATAATTTGAGTATTCTTAAATTATGGGTAGTCACTTTTGCTTTGGTTGTTGACATCTAGTGAGATCTCATAGAAAGCTAAGGATAAAAACTTGATTAAGAAAAAAAGATTTAAAAAGGTGAATTATACTGCTTTGTAGTCAACTAAAATTAATATATATATATAGATAAAAGACATATTTAGTAATACTGAATCTTATATTCTGGATTTAATAACGATATGTTTTAATATTTAAAACCAATGAAGCTATAATAGATACAATGTGATATTTTATAATTACTTAAGAGTAACAAAATCATTTTTTAAAAGTACTGATGAATATTGTTATAAATAGCAATACAAAAAATTACTAACGTAATAGTAGACAAAATCCTAAAGCATTTGCAGAAGAAACACACCATGACCAAGTAGAGCTTATTCTAAGAATCCAAGATTGTTTGAATGTTAGCAAAGCTGTTACTAAGGCACAATAATAAACATGAGGAGAAAAAAAGGAAAGATGCTGGAAACTTTTGGTAATATTAAACACTTATTTCAGAAAAAAAAGATTCTCAGATAGCTATTAATGCATATAGTGGTTATCATGAATAGATCTATATCTTTTTCTATCTCAAATTCTCAATCTTTATCTACATACCTTATCACAAAGCCAATATAGTAGTTAGTAGGGAAATTATAGAGGCATTTCTGCTAATATTAGCCCCATATCTATTTCTCAGGGTCTCCTTCATATAGTCTCTCCAGCATAACAAAATCAGAAACACTGGACTTTTGTTGTGGTGTTGCACACCTCTAAAGTTGTTTTCTGAGAGGATCTCAGCCAGAAGCTCTACCTATAAAGACACAGAGAACTTCTGACATAGTTGTAGGTACCTCTGCATTCAAAAGGAAGAAACACAAACCTCAGCTTTCAATGGAGGAGTGTGAAACTCATATCATAGGAAGAGTATGTTGGGTAGAATGTATTGGTGTGGGCACTTTTATTTTTATTTATTTATTTATTTTTAAAAGATTCTATTTATTTATTTGACAGAAAGAGACAGCGAGAGAGGGAACAAAAGCAAGGGGAGTGGGAGATGGAAAAGCAGGCTTCCTGCCGAGCAGCGAACCTGATGCTGGACTTAATCCTAGGACCCTGGGATCATGGCCTGAGCTAAAGGCAGAGGCTTAATGACTGAGCCACTCATGTGCCCTGAGTGTGGCCATCTTTGGAAAATAAAATCTGTCCTAAACAGGTAGAGGAAATAATAGGAGTACAAATGTCACGTATAACATTAATAAAGAAGATATAATACTTAGGAATACATAACAAAGATGCAAAATTCACATGAGGATCACTTTCCATGCTTCTTAAAGATACAAAAGTAACTTTGAACTTATGGGAAAACAATGTTCTTGAATAGAAAAACATAACCTCCTTGATTTAATTTATAAATTTAATGGAATCCTAACAAAAATTCCCCAACAGGCATTTTTATAGAGCTGAACAAACTGATACTAAAGTTAATCTGTAAAAATAAACATGTAAGAATAGTTTAGAGGGGCCCGGGTGACACAGTCAGTTAAGTATCAGACTCTTGGTCTCAGCTCAGGTCATGATCTGAAGGTGGGGAGAACAAGCCCTACATTGAACTCCACACTCAGAGCAAAGAATGCTTTAGACTCTCCTCTTCTCTCTGCCCTTCCCCCATACATTTCTTTCTCTCTCTCTCTCTCTCTCTCTCTCTCTCTTTCCTAAATAAATAAATAAATCTTAAAGGAAAAAAAAAAAAAAGAATAGTTTAGGAGTGCCTGGGTGGCTCAGTCATTAAGTTTCTGCCTTCTGCTCAGGTCAATCCCAGGACCCTGGGATCCAGCTCTGTATCTGGCTCCCTGCTCAGTGGGAAGCCTGCTTCTCCCTCTCCCACTTCCCCTGCTTGTGTTCCCTCTCTCTGTCAAAACAAAACAAAAAAAACAAAAACACACCAAAAACACCTCTTAAAATATGTTTATAAAAATAAAAAAATATAAAAAAAGAATAGTTTAAGAATTACTGAAACACTAAGTATACATGGAGAATTTCCTTACCAGATATTAAAATGTACTGTATGTATGTATGTGTGTGTGTGTGTATATATATATATATTTTTTTTTTTAATGTGGTAGTGGTGCATGAATAGACAAATATACCACATTAGACAAATATGCATGAATAGAGAAATAGACAAATACACCAAATAGAATAATAGAGAGTTGAGAAAGAGACAAAAGTATATGTGAAAATTCAGGATATGACATAGTGGCATATCAAATCTCTGGGGAGAATTATGCTTTTTATAATAAATGGTGCTGGTATTATAGGAATAGCAATTTTGAAAACGGTAAATTTAGATCCACACTGAAGCTTTTCACAAGAATAAAAAGCTTTTCACAAGAATAAAATTCAAATGGACAGAGGAAAAAGAGATCTAATTGTAAAAATGTATAAACACATAAGTATTAAGAAATGGATGAGTTTTTGTAGTCTTAATATAGAGGAATATATTCTGACAATGACACAAAATTCAGGTGAAATAAAAGTAAAGATCTATAAATCTGATTAACTTTCAAAAATTACATGGACAAACTAGCACTAGATGATAGCAGACAAGTAATTTATGAGACACATGATAAAAATATTTACAATAAACTTCACTGATAAAAGGGCTAATAACTAACATTTATATATATGTATAAAATATATATTTTAAAAACTACTTAAAAAGCTGGAGACGATATTCTGGTTAGTTATGACATGTAAAGAGTTTAGAAGTTATTACCCCCATCCATACAATAAGAAAAAAAAAATGAACAAAAAACTGAAAAATTAACAAATATTCTTGGACTTGAAGAGGATTGAAGTCATAAGGCAAATCACCACTGTGGAATCTGGAAACACGCAAACATGGACACTCACACCAAGATCAGTTTACCTGGACCTGAAGGTGCTGGAGCCATAATTAGGTAGGAATACTTCAATGATAATTTTCATATATTGATGGAAGCTGAGTGTAGACTAGCTCATAGGTAAGAATGTCAAGAAGCCCAGTCTTAGGGAAGCCTTCACACTTTCCTGGATTTACCTCTAAGGATACTACTAGGTTCTCACTGTGAAGATCCAAGAAAAATCCCCTTGTGTTTCTAGCGAGGAAGAATAACCATTTTGAAATAGACCCAGAGTGTTCTCCATAAGAAAGTCCTGTTCTTCAGGGGAAAAGACTTTACCAGATTTGTATCTCCCTGATACCACTCCTGAAGTTCATAGCCCAGGACTGTGGTCTAGGACTGTCAAGGACTGGGGTTCAGTCATAGGATTATAGTCCATATTCCCTTCCCTACATCTTGCCACATCATCAAGAGCATTCCAGTATAATGGTAGGAAAGTAAGTATATCTTCAAAGAGTAAATGGGTACATGTTAAAAAGACACAGTCACCAGATGTGGAACAATTTTATCATCAAAATAAATATTAATAGTAATGGGTTTTAAGCAAATTAATAAAACAGCATTCAATTAATCTGTATTAATTAAAAATTAATGAATGATAATTTATTTACCTAATTTATCCTCTCACTAAATTATTTGCCCAATTATATGCTAAGTCCTTTATATTCTAAGCACTCATTTAATTATACAATAATTAAATGATTTGCAATTAGGCAATAAAAGATAATGATTATATTAATAATAGCACACCAACTAATAAGTGCAGAAAAAACGGTGTTAGAAAAGTAATTACTTATCAAATATCATAGTAATTCTTAAGGGAAGAATCATCCAAGTTTGTTAATAGTAAACATTAATAAATAGAATATTTACATATTCTAAATATTTCTCTATAAAATACTTATAAATTAGTAAAAAAAAATATAACTTTACAGTAGAATAACCTGGCAGACACTACTGAATCCAAGTAAAAACGTTAACAACATCAGTAATGAGATAAACCTTAATGATTTGCCTTTGCCTATAATGCACTGAGAAGATTCTAAGAGCTCGTGGTATTCCTGACAAAAATATAGAACCTCTATTCATGAAAAAATATCAGAGAAGAAAGAATGCTGTAAAATTTAATTCGTCTCTACTCTTCAAAAAATGTCAAGGTCATAAAGATAAAACAAACTGAGCAACTGTTGCAGATTGAAAGTTTTAAAGTTTTAAAGAGCGACATAGCAATTAAATGCAATATGCATCCTAGACTGCATTGGATTGGATCCTGGACTCAACTTTGTTTTTGTTATAGGGGACATTATTGAGATAATTGAAATATTAATAAAGTTTACATTTCCTGATTGTGCTGTATTCAGTAACAAAATGCTGTTATTGTCAGGAGATGCACACCAAATTATTTCGGGTAGTCTGCAACTTATTAATTATTCAAAAAAAATCACTGCATGTGAGGATACAGCAAATGATATGATGAAGAAAATGCTCTGAAGTGTTAACAACTGAGATATCTGTATGGAGGGTTTAGGTAGGAGCTCTTAATATTATCACAACTTTTCTTTGATTCTAAAAATACTTTCAAGTAAAGGTTTATGAAAAGTAATAATTATTTGTCAGTAGACATAAAACAGTTAAAAAAAACTTTAGATGAAGTGAAATCACTTAATTTAACTCAACCAACATTGATTCAATACCAAATATATATAGGTCTGTTATGTCTTGGAAAATATAATGAGAATTAGAATATTGTTCCCTTCCCCACAGTATAATTAAGCCATCAGTTTAGTGAGGAAATAAATCAACAACTTATTATAATAAAAGTCAAAGAAAATAGAAATAGAAAGTATATGGAAATATGAACAATGTGCTGAGAGAGTGAAAATAAAGGGATAAATTCTAGAACTTATTTCAACAAGAATGGCTTTGGCCCTACTGATAAGAAGAAACTTAATTAGTGATCAGTAAAGTCCAAAGATCTTGAATATTATTTTAGCTTCACTTAGAAAAATGTTAGCTATTTATAAAGATACTAATGAATTTAAGGGTGCCTAGGTGGCTCAGTGGGTTAAAGCCTCTGCCTTCGGCTCAGGTCATGATCCCAAGTCTTAGAATTGAGTCCCGCATTGGGCTCTCTGCTCAGCAGGGATCCTTCTTCCCCCTCTCTCTCTGCCTGCCTCTCTGCCTACTTGTGATCTCTGTCTGTCAAATAAATGGGTAAAATCTTTTAAAAGAAAGATACTAATGAATTTCTTTATCTTTCAAAGAAGTATTTGTTTATGAAGACAATTTTTGTGTATTATTTATATCTTATGTTAACATCTAAAATAGGCTTTGAGGTTGAGTTGTTTCAGATAAATAGACTACTTACTTTATTCTAGACAAATTCCAAGGATATCATCAAAATTGAGAAAATATTAAATATTACTGTTCAATTATAAATTTAAAAAGGAAGATCCCTAGATTTCCAATTATTTAACTCAAGGATTCACAATGCAGTGATTTTGTCACAGAAGTTTGGTCTTCAACAGTGTGTAACAGACAAATAACAAATAACAATTTAGGTCTTTTGTAGGATTAATGAAATCGATTTACTTACCCTATGCTCCTCAGTGGAATGCATGCATTATGAAAACAGAGACATAGTCCGTGTTTCCTACTATGTCTTCTAGGCCTCACCCACCACCTCATTCATGATAGGTGTTCAGTAAACACACATTCAGTGAATAGATGAACAGACATTTTTATAATAGTAGTCTTAATGAACACATTGAATCACATCAAATACAATCCCATTTTCTATTATGTCCCTGGAAGTCAAAATAAAAAGCGTGGCTGGGCCGCCTGGGTGGTGCAGTCGGTTAAGCATCTGACTCTTGGTTTCAACTCAGGTTGTGATCTTAGGGTAATGGAATTGAGCCCTGCGTTGGATCCTTGAGGTTCTCTCTCCCTTTCCTTTAGGCCCTCACAGCTCATGCTCTATCTCTCCCAAATAAATAAATCTTAAAAGAATTAAAAAATAAAAACATGACTAATGAAGTCTTTATAAACAGCCAAATATTTTCCTACCCGAACATTCTTTTTTTTCCAAAGGATCTAAGGTAAGTTTGCTATGATAAGATTCCGGTCACATAGTCACTAAAGGGAAAGGGGATGTTGAGGCACTGTCCGTTCATTTACTTAAAAGTATACAAGTAAAGAAAAAATCTCGGAGAGAAAGTGGGGAATGAGGGAAGGTAAATGGATTACAGTTCTTCAATTTTATTTCAGCAAAGTCCTAAATCTCAAAATAATCAGTTACAGTTAGTTATCATTTATCTTTAATATATTTCAACTGGAATAATTTCAGTATGTCTTTATATTTCACGAAACCAACATTTTTGAAGAGTAAAATGTAGTTATTTTGTAATCTGTCCCTCAATTTGGGTTTGTCTGCCTTCCTTTATGATTAAAGATAGGTTATATGCTTTTGGCAGGAATACCACAATTCCACCAAATGTGAAATGGAATTATCCAAATGAGTTTTTATGGGAGGTAGATGCTATTAGTCCCTTTACTGGAAATGCTAATTTTGATCATTAGGTTTTGTCACTGTATAGTTGGCATTTTAGTCACTGCAATTAATCAGTGCCTTGCAGGGAAACATTTTGAGACTGTAAAAATTTTCTTTTACTTCTCCAACTTTCACTAGTTTTTATGCCTTTTGATGATTTTTGCTTAATTGCCAAATTGTGAACTTAATTGTTTTTCCCTGTATTCATTAGTTAGCATTCTACTGTATGAAAGAGTTTTTCCTTCCCTTGCATGTACTTATTTGTGTCAGAGCAGACTCCTACATTCTCACTTTAGTTAATAGGTTATAACTTTCATATCATTATTTATTTTGAGGCTCAGATTGTCCCAAAGTAACTCAGTTCTGTACCTCTTTGACAGACCCCAATCATTTTGTGGGTGTTTGCCTGTTCTTTAGTACAAGAAGATATTTTATACTCCCATCTTTTACTTTCCCTACTTCGTCTATGAAAACAATAGTGTTTTATGTTTTCTTTTCATTGAAAATGGTATTAAGACAACAAAATCTGTAGCTGGGCATGTTCATTACAAGTAGCCCTTACACTGGACAGAATTGGGAAATAGATGTTTGTATGCACATGAACGCATACTGTGTGTGTGTAAAGAGGGAGAGACAGACATATAAATACCAAAAAAAAAAAAAAAAAAGACATAGATAATGGAGAAAATAAAAAAAATCAACAAAACCAGAGATGAGTTCTCTGGAAAAATTACTAATAACATGTTTTCAATATTAGCCAAGATATAACAGAGAAAAATGCAGTATCAAGTATCAAAGTAAGGAAATCAATATGACCATACAAAGAAAAGATAATAATGCGATTATTTTATTATCTTATTCCAGTAAGATTGACAGTTTAGGTGAAATAAAAACATTCCTTAAAAAATGTTTAACAAAAATATAAAAAGAAGTACAAAAATCTAAATTAAATGCATATAAAAATGCATTTGTTTTTTTTAACTTACTGATTTCTTAATGAATTTCTCCAAATATTTAAGTCCTAAATAATACTAATCTTAAATAAACTCTTCCAGAGAATAGCAATTGTAAGAACAATTCCTGATGTATTTTATGAGATGAGTTATGGCCTTGCTTTCAAAAATCTATGACAGACATAACAAATAAAATTATAGCAATTTTGCATTATGAACATAAAGGCAAAAATTCAGTACAATATACTATCAGATCAATAAATATGTAAAAATTATGATCTATCAAAAATAGGAAAGCAGGAGGCTATAGAGAGATTGAAGTCAGTGTTCAATGAATGAGTAAAATGCAAGAAATTGGGCGCCTTAGTCTCAGTGGGTTAATCCTGTGCCTTTGGCTCAGGTCATCAGGTCATGATCTCAAGGTCCTGGGATCAAGGCCCACAGCTGGCTTTCTGCTCATCAGGGAGACTGCTTCCCCTTCCCTCTCTGCCTACTTGTGATCTCTCTCTCTCTCTCTCTCTCTCTGTCAAATAAATTAATAAAAAATCTTTTAAAAAAAATTTTTTAATGCAAGAAATCTTAAATATATGATTCAAAGATAATTTGACAAAAATAATTATTTGTTAGGAAATGGCCTAAAATGAAACAGAAGGGCATAAGAAAATGCATGTTTTTGAGAAACTCAATGCAATTTTATGTATTTATGTATTTATTGAGGTATAGTTGACCTATACTGTTACATTAATCTCATTTGTACAGTATAGTGTTTTCACACGTCTATACATTATGCTATGTTCACTACAAGTGTAGCAACAATCTGTCACCATACACTGCTATTATAATACCTTTGACTATATTCCCTATACTCTACCTTTTATCCTTGGGACTTGTTCATTGCATAACTTGAAGCCTGTCCGTCCGACTCTCCTTCATCCATGATATTCAATGCAATTTAAAAATGTATATTAAAGTATAAAATCTGTGTGTTGGTAAGACCATTTGGATTGAAAAAAACCAAGATGGTATTTATCCAATCTGTTAGAGTATACAACATTATAATGACATACATTAAGAAGAAAAGTGGGCCTTTCCACTTTTCCATGTATATTATTGAGATGAAAGAGACAGGAAAATGGCTTGCTATATAAAAAAATCATGTTATATCCCTACTATTTACCATATAAAATGGTGAAGGTCAAATAGATATTAGAATACATTTGAGAGATGAAAATTAAGGACTGGGGACCTGGGTGGCACAGTCAGTTAAGCATCTGCCTTCGGCTCAGGTCGTGATCCCAGGGTCCTGGGATCAAGCCCCATGTTGGGCTCTCTGTTCAGCAGGGAGTTTGCTTCACTCTCTCCCTCTGCCTGCTGCTCCTCTTGCTTGTACTCTATCTCTCTGTCAAATAAATGGATAAAGTCTTTTTTTTTTAAGATTTTATGTTTTTTAAAAATTTAGTTTAATTTTATTTCTTTTCAGTGTTCCAAAATTCATTGTTTATGCACCACAACTAGTGCTCCATGCAATACATGCCCTGCATAACACCAACCACCAGGTTCACCCAATCCCCCCATTCCCCTCCCCTCCAAAACCCTGTTTGTTTCTCAGAGTCCTCAGTCTCTCATGGTTTGTCTCCCCCTCCAATTTTCCCTAACTCACTTCTCCTCTTCATCTCCCAATATCCTCTGTGTTATTCCTTATGCTCCATAAGTAAGTGAAACCATATAATTGACTCTCTCTGCTTGACTTATTTCAGTCAGCATAATCTCTTCCAGTCCCATCCATGTTGATACAAAAGTTGGATATTCATCCTTTCTGATGGAAGTATAATACTCCATTATATATATGAACCGTATCTTCTTTATCCATTCATCTATTGAAGGACATCATGGTTCTTTCCACAGTTTGGCAACTGGCCATTGCTGCTATGAACATTGGGATACAGATGGCCCTTCTTCTCACTACATCTGTATCTTTGGGGTAAATACCCAGTCGTGCAATTGCAGGGTCATAGGGTAGCTCTATTTTTAATTTCTTAAGGGATCTCCACACTGTTTTAATGCCTATACTCCTCTAGAATTCTGATAGATTCCTGCCTCAAGTTGAGGTCTTTTATCCATTTCAAGAATGTCGGTGTAAGAGAATGATCGCATTTCATACTTTAACACACAGCTGCCCAATTTTCCCAGCACCATTTATTGAAGAGACTGTCTTTTTTCCACTGTATTTTTTCCTGCTTTGTCGAGGATTATTTGACCATAGAGTTGAGGGTCCATCTCTGGCCTCTCTACTCTGTTCCACTGGTCTATGTGTCTGTTTTTGTGCCAGTAACATGCTGTCTTGGTGATCACAGCTTTGTAGTAAAGCTTGAAATCAGGGAATGTGATGCCCCCAGTTTTGTTTTTCTTTTTCAACATTTCATTAGCAATTTGGGGTCTCTTCTGGTTCCAGACAAATTTTAGGATTGTTTGTCCCAGCTCTATGAAAAATGCCAGTGAAATTTTGATTGGGATGGCATTGAAAGTATAGATTGCTCTAGGCAGTATAGACATTTTAACAATATTCTTCCGATCCATGAACATGGAATGCTCTTCCATCTATTTGTGTCTTGTTCAGTTTCTTTCATGAGTGTTCTGTAGTTCCTCGAGTACAGATCCTTTACCTCTTTTGTTAGGTTTATTCCCAGGTATCTCTCTTATGGTTCTTGGTGCTATATAGTAAATGGAATCGATTCTCTAATTTCCCTTTCTATATTTTCATTGTTAGTGTATAAGAAAGCAACTGATTTCTGTACATTGATTTTGTATCCTGCAACATTACTGAATTTCTGAATGAGTTCTTGTAGTTGGGGGTGGAGTCTTTTGGGTTTTCCATATAAAGTATTATGTCATCTGTGAAGAGAGAGAGTTTTATTCTTCTTTGCCAGTTTGAATACCTTTTATTTCTTTTTCTTGTCTGATTACTGTTGCTAGGACTTCTAGTACTATGTTGAACAACAGTGGCAAGAGTGAACATCCTTGTCGTAATCTCAAAGGGAAGGTGTCATCTTTTCCCATCGAGGATGATATTCGCTGTGGGTTTTTCATACGTAGATTTTATGAAGTTGAAGAATGTTCTCTCTATCCCTATACTTTGAAGGGTTTTAATCAGGAACGGATGCTGTATCTTCTCAAATGCTTTTTCTGCATCAACTGAGAGGACCCTGTGGTTCTTCTCTCTTCCCTTGCTGTTTTGTTCTGTCACATTGATTGATTTGTGAATGTTGAACCACCCTTGCATCCCTTGGACAAATCCCACCTGATCATGGTGGATAATCTTTTTAATGTATTGTTGGATGATATTAACTAGGATTTTGTTGAGAATCATGGCATCCATATTCATCAGGGATATTGGTCTGAACTCTTTTTTTAAAAAATCAGGATGAATGAAGGAAAACATAGAATATTTTGTGAGATTATTTTGTGAAATTAGGCTGGGGAAGAAATTCTTAAACAAGATTTGAAAGAACTATGTATTTTATTTTATATGTTAGATTTGATTGTATGAATATTAAGCTCTTCTTCAGTGAAGAACACCATGGACAAAGTTAACATGATTGATAGACAGGGAAATGTCATATCAAAATAGACAAGGTATACAAATATGATTTATGTAAATAACTCCCACAAATCAATAAAATGAGTTGTATCTAATACAATAATAGAAAAATGGCACAAAAGAAATTTACACAAGGAAAGCCTACATGTCTAATAAAAAAGTAATGAGTTTTACAACCTCTGAGTGGTCACAGAATGCTAAATAAAAGCAATTGTTTAGTCTCCATGTATTTGGGTTCTTTCCAGCTTTCCTCTTGTGATTGAGTTCTAGCTTCAGAGCATTGTGGTCTGAAAATATGCAGGGAATAATCCTAATCTTTTGATACCGGTTGAGACCTGATTTGTGACCCAGGATGTGATCTATTCTGGAGAAGGTTCCATGTGCACTAGAGAAGAATGTGTATTCTGTTGCTTTGGGATGAAATGTTCTGAATATATCTGTGATGTCCATCTGGTCCAGTGTGTCATTTAAGGCCTTTATTTCCTTGTTGATCTTTGGCTTGGATAATCTGTCCATTTCAGTGAGGGGAGTGTTCAAGTCCCCTACTATTATTGTATTATTATTGAAGTGTTTCCTTGATTTTGTTATTAATTGGTTGATATAATTGGCTGCTCCCATGTTAGGGGCATAGATATTTAAAATTGTTAGATCTTCTTGTTGGACAGACCCTTTGAGTAGGATATAGTGTCCTTCCTCATCTCTTATTATAGTCTTTGGCTTGAAATCTAATTGATCTGATATAAGGATTGCCACCCCAGCTTTCTTCTGATGCCCATTAGCATGGTAAATTGTTTTCCACCCCCTCACTTTAAATCTGGAGGTGTCTTCGCGTCTAAAATGAGTTTCTTGTAGGCAACATACTGATGGGTTTTGTTTTTTTATCCATTCTGATACCCTGTGTCTTTTGATTGGGGCATTTAGCCCATTAACATTCAGGGTAACTATTGAGAGATATGAATTTAGTGCCATTATTAGCCTGTAAGGTGACTGTTACTGTATATTGTCTCTGTACCTTTCTGATCTACTACTTTTAGGCTCTCTCTTTGCTTAGAGGACCCCTTTCAATATTTCCTGGAGAGCTGGTTTGGTGTTTGCAAATTCTTTCAGTTTTTGTTTGTCCTGGAAGCTTTTGATCTCTCCTTCTATTTTCAATGATAGCCTAGCTGGATAGAGTATTCTTGGCTGCATGTTTTTCTCGTTGAGTGCTCTGAATATATCATGCCAGCTCTTTCTGGCCTGCCAGGTCTCTGTGGATAAGTCTGCCGCCAATCTAATATTTTTACCATTGTATGTTACAGACTTCTTTTCTCGGGCTGCTTTCAGGATTTTCTCTTTGTCACTAAGACTTGTAAATTTTACTATTAGGTGATGGGGTGTGGACCTATTTTTGTTGACTTTGAGGGGGGTTCTCTGCATCTCCTGGATTTTGATGCTTGTTCCCTTTGCCATATTAGGGAAATTCTCTCCAATGATTCTCTCCAATAGACCTTCTGCTCCCCTCTCTGTTTCTTCTTCTTCTGGAATCCCAATTATTCTAATGTTGTTTCGTCTTATGGTGTCACTTATCTCTCGAATTCTCCCCTCATGGTCCAGTAGCTGTTTGTCCCTCTTTTGCTCGGCTTCCTTATTCTCTGTCATTTGGTCTTCTATATCACTAATTCTTTCTTCTGCCTCATTTATCCTAGCAGTGAGAGCCTCCATTTTTGATTGCACCTCATTAATCGCTTTTTTGATTTCGACTTGGTTAGATTTTAGTTCTTTAATTTCTCCAGAAAGGGCTTTAATATCTCCAGAGAGGGTTTCTCTAATATGTTCCATGCCTTTTTCGAGCCCGGCTAGAATGTTCAGAATCGTCATTCTGAACTCTTGATCTGACATATTACCAAAGTCTGTGTTGATTAGGTCCCTAGTCTTCGGTACTGTCTCTTGTTCTTTTGTTTGTGGTGGTTTTTTCCGCCTTGTCATTTTGTCCAGATAAGAGGATATGAAGGAGCAAATAAACTACTAAAAGGGTGGCAAAGACCCCGGAAAAATGCGCTGTAACCAAATCAGAAGAGACCCCAAATTGTGGGGGGGGAAGGGGATAAAAGACAGGTTCTGAAAAAAAAAGGAAAAAAAAAAAAAGAAAAGAAAAAAATTTAAAAAATAAAACAAATAAAAAAATATAAAAAAGAAAGAAAAAATATATATATTTAGATGAACTAGTCAAAAAACATTAAAAAAGAAAAGGTAAAAGTTTTAAAAAATTTAGCAGAAGAAGAAAAAAGAAAAAAGAAAAAAAATTGAAAAAAGAAAAAAAAATTGAAGTAGCCGCAAGACTAAAGAATCATGGGGAGAAAGCCATGAGTTCCGTGCTTTGCTTTCTCCTCCTCTGGAATTGCTCTGCTGTCTTAGGAATTGAACCTGCTTTCTCCTTGATAGATGAACTTCGTCCTGGCTGGATATTTTGTTGATCTTCTGGGGGAGGGGCCTGTTGTAGTGACTCTCAAGTGTCTTTGCCCGAGGCGGGATTGCACCGCCCTTACCGGCGGCCGGACTAAGTAATCGGCTCGGGTTCGCTTTTGGGAGCTTCTGTTCCCTGAACGCTTTCCGTAGAGTTCCGGAGGACGGGAATGAAAATGGCGGCCTCCCAGTCTCCGGCCCGGAGGAGCCGAGAGCCTGGGGCCCCACTCCTCAGTGCGCCCCCAGAGGACAGCACCCAATCACTCCCGTATCCCCAGCCTCTAGCCGCGCTCCACAATTGGAAGACAATTTCCATCACTCAGTTTCTCAAGGAATAGAAAGAAAAAAAATACATCAGATGTCACTGATGGTTGATGATACCTAAAAGTCCTCAAGCATTTGTCTTAAAAATTAAAACCTGCAGAGCTGTCCTACAGAATGATAAAGAACATGTATATATTCCAATGATTCATTAATAACTATTATAAATACACACACACACACACACACACACACACACATATATAAAAGCCAGAAAAAAAATTGCAGAAGGGAATGTACCAAAATGCTCAACTTTCTTTTTGTTAATAGGCAGTGAGAAGCCCAAGAATCCATCAATAGGGAATATGTAAATAAAATAAGATAGGTATTTTTTGAAGTTATCTATATAATATTAAAAGCATTAAATTATTTGTGCACAAAGCAATATGGAGTCATCTCCAAAACAAGTATAAAAAATGGGATGTATAATAAGACACATTAACACAAAAGCCTACACTATATATTTTGAAAGGACATGTAGAAAGTAAATTATATTGTCTATGGCATAGAGAGAAAATAATTGGAAATTATATTAAAAGGAGAAATAATATTTGCTGATGATTGCGTGCCATGAATTTAAGTGTAGGATTATCTCAATTCTGCATTGAATTCCAAAGAAGGAAAATAAAAAGGCAAACAAGGACACAGTGATATATAAAATGGGTAAGAATTTCCTAAATAAACAGTAATTAAAGGGGACACATATCTGTCAAATATGAATGATATTGGAGAAATGCAGTTCATGAAATTAGAATACCAGATACATCTAAATGTCCCCCAACAGGAAATACTGCACAAGGGAGAATGAGCGGCCCAGTGGTGCCATTTGCAAACAAGACAATAACTGGTCCAGCAGCTGCCACGAAACAGTGATGCAATAACTGTTAGCTGAGTAAAAATGGATAAATGACTGAATACTGCCTGAATTTTGTTAGCCAGTTGGTTAGGCGAAATTTGGCGAAAGTACCAAAATAGCAGATCTTCTATGATTAAGTTAAGAGTTGCTTGAGGGGAAGAAAGAAAAAGAACGATGCCATCTGGCCACAGATATCCTCTGTTCTGATTGCATGTCTTATGCTTGTAACCTGTGGGTATAAAACGAAATGCCAAAGTGCTGCTTACAACTGATCCAAAATTAAATAGTGCCGTACTGTAGCTTCTGGATGTGAAAGATGTCATCTTTAGATTGTAACCATAGGAGTTTATTCTCAGCCGGAAAGTCAGTAGTTTTCCCTTATTACCTGGCTCTGGATATTCACAATGTATATGACTGCCAGTGAATAGAGAATGAGAGAAAAATGGCATAGTATGAAAGGTCTCTTCTATTTCATGTTGTCATTATAGAACCTGTGTACATCAAAGGTGCAATGTGTCAACTGTCAGTCACATTGCTGTTTTCCTGTGTCTTTAGTCCTGTGGAGATAGAGAAGTAATAAAGTATGCTTTTGCCTTTAGACTCCAGATTAGGAACATTTTATCACAGTCTCTTCTTCCCCGACTATCACCTTGCAAGTAGCCTTGAAGATAATATGCAAAATTGGCATGCACCTATTGAGCTATAAAGAAAATCTGTTGAAGAACCTGTAAAATCATTTCAAAGGCTCACATTTTGCCATCTTGTACTACATACAGTGTTATGCCAAAATATTTTCTTAAATCTATTTTCTTAATATTGCTGTTTTTTAAAATATTTAATTTATTTATTTGACAGAGAAAGAGAGGGCACAAGCAGGGGGAGGGGGAGCAGGAGAGGGAGAAGCAGGCTCCCCCCAGAACAGGGAGCCCAATGTGGAGCTTGATCCCAGGACCCTGGAATCATGACCTGAGCCAAAGGCAGATGCTTAACTGACTAAGCCACCCAGGCACCCCAATATTCCTATATTTGTATACATTTTTGGATGGAATTTTGCATATTTGAGGAACTGTGTATATCTCTTAACCTATTTTTTAAAGTAAGAAAATGTACATAGTCAATAGAAGAAGAGGTCTAAAAGGTTTTCTATGAAAGGATTACAAAAGTACTATAAGCTACGAAAGTAAACATAAATTTGGCAAAATAAAGAACTATTCAGCTAAATGAAGGTCAGGGTCAGAGCAAGAGTATGTAAAATATAAGGCTAGGAAATAAACTTAGCACACTAAGAAACTGAGTTCATTGTCACTGAGAAATAATGATTTCATGAAAAAAGTATATACTCATATGGTGTTTTTTTCCTTTGAAGTTTTATTTATTTATTTATTGTTATAGAAAGTGAAAGAGAGAGAGAGTGAGCACAAGCAGGGCAAGGAGCAGAGGGAGAGAATCTCAAGCTGACTCATGTCCATGCTCATGACTCACGCTCATGTCCATGCTACTGGACGTGAGGATAGATCTCATGACCCTGAGATCATGACCTGAGCCAAACCAAGAGTCAGATGCTCAAGTGACTTAGCCACACAGGTGCCCCCCAAAGCTGTTTCTTTAGTTGGAGTAATTAGAGGAGGTAGATGGGAGATATTTGATTTGGCCTTGAACCAGCTCAGTGCAAGGGCTCTGTTGGAGACCTGGAGATGCTCCGTGAACATCAGGCTGCAACCTAGGTACAATCTTAGCTAAGGTATGAGACAAAACATGTAAACAAAAGTTTTGTTGTTTTGTTTGTACAAAAGAATTGCATTGCAGTGTTAAGTTTTCATGTCTCTCATGAGCAGTCTATATTGATCTATAGGTTTAATGCAATCCCTGTAAAAACTCCAGCAAGATTCTTTGTAAGTACAGATAAGCTAATTCTAAAAATTTATAGGGAGGGGCGCCTGGATGGCTCAGTCAGTTAAGTGTCAGACTCTTGATTTTGGTTTAGGTCATGATCTCAAGGTCTTGAGATCAAGCCCCTAGAGTCTGCTTTGAGATTCTTCCTCCCTCTCCCCAACCCTCTGCTCGCATGCTCTCTTTCTCTCTGTAAATAAGTTAGTAAATTAAATCTTAAAAAAAAAATAAAGTAGATTTGGTGGAGGATACATTTTGGCTTATCAGTAATTGTTTCTTTCTCTTCCTTTCTCTTCTTCTCCTCTTCTACATTTCCTGCTTTCTTTTTCTCCTTTTTTTTTTCTTTCTCCCTCTCTCTCTCTGCCTCTCCCTCTCCTCAACAACCACCAGTGATTGAAATTGCATTAGTGTTTAAAATCATCTCCACTTCACCAAGTAGTGTCAGAATTTGGGGAACAAATGATCATCAAACATAATAGACCTTATGTACTTTATTCTATCTAACATAATCACATAATTAAAATTTGCTTTCTGAAAATGTGTTCAATAAAAATGAAAATGTAGTTCAGTTCTAAATTTCTTCCAGAGGAAAACATAGATTCAAAGCATTTGTAGGATTTTCATTTGCTTTTTGGTAATTATTTTTCCTTACTATCTCTAATTATATACAGTAATAAGATTATATATATACACACATGCATATGTTATAATATATGTTATGTATAATAATGCACAAAATAATGCACAAAAATATATAAAATTATATATAAGATATTTAGTATACATATTATATGTATACATATTCTTTACCTTCATTTACTGTCTTATTTTGATAACAGTAAGCAATTACTATTCTGCATTTAAGTAGATTAATTAGATCACAAGTCATTTTACACAAACTCTATTAACATTGCAGGGACAAAGTATTTGTGTGATTCTACAAAGCATACAATTTCCTAATTAATGAGAAGATTAAGGCCCAAATATTCATAACTTAATTAAAATGCGTTCTATCCCAGAAAGAAAATAGTCTTAATATGAAAGTTATCATTTTGGGGTTCTATAAAGCATATGCTCCAAAATGCATTTTGATATTTTCATTTCAGTATATGTTGCTTTCAAGAATTAACAGAATGCTGTATTCCTGTAAGTACATTTAATAGTGAAGTATTATAAGTTTATGGGCTCTTGGTGAGACTTGTATTGTGCCATGCTCAATAGGGCAATATGCCATATCCTCCTCTACTAGTAAGATTTTATTTTTGATCTCACTGAATCCATACAAAAGCATCAGAGAATTTGTAAAAATGTCTTTCGTATCAACAACCTTTTTAGGAATTTGTTTTTGAAAATTAGTAATAATTCAAATGGGTCTTATTTTCTGGTAGCCGTAAGATCTAATTGTTAAAAAGAATTCCTACTGAATATTAAACAGTTTGCTTATTATTCTATAAAACACTTATGTGGAATATTTCTTTTCTTTTACACATATCCAGATATATTGCAATTTGATTTATTCTTAGCTGTGAAATAAAGCTTATTATCCAAAGGTAAATATTTTTAACTGGAATGAAATTTTCCTAGTACTCATTTCTTTGCTTCTATCATATTAAGCAATTATACTTCCATTTATGGCAAATTTTTTATAAGGAGTGATCACTCTAAATCATGAATTATATGTAGTTACCTAGGCATGTGCCTTGATTTTCAAATACTTCAAATCGCATTTTAGCTGTACTGCATAGAATGGATTCTGTGGAAGCTTGGCGAGATACTGGACCTCATGAAATCATTTAGTGTGGTGTGAACTCAATGCATGCTTTCATAAAAGATAAAAGAAGGAATAGATCCTTGAAGATTTATCCATAGGCATGAGACATGCCTCTTATGATATTCTACTCTGTTGTTTGAGTTAGGTGAGCATTCAAAGTAGAACTGGGCTATATAGCATAACACAAGGTAGAATGCAACTAATTTGTGTTACTATTTTAGTATTCATGAGGCACATGTATTACTTGCCAAATTTAGAAACACAAAATTTTAATATTGTGTTTTTCCTGGAAGAATGTTTAGAACCTATGACTTCATTTGGCATCTCATGTTGTTATGTTTTAAAATTAAATGATTGCTTGAGTTTTTTTCAGTAATGAAATATATCAGGTACAAATAGATTTGGTCATATACAAATACAAGTATCAATATTGTAATTACAAGTAAGTATCATTTAGGTAGGTATATATTTATTTTAATATAATAAAGAAAATGTTAAGTAAGAAAATCCTAATTAAAAGAAAGGCATACGTTTTATTTTATTTATTTTTTCCTTTTTTTAAATTTCTTTTCAGCACAACAGTATTCATTGTTTTTGCACCACATCCAGTGCTCCATGCAATACGTGCCCTCCCTATTACCCACCACCTGGCTCCCCCAACCTCCCACCGCTTGCCCTTTCAAAACCCTCAGGTTGTTTTTCAGAGTCCATAATCTCTCATGGTTAATATCCCCTTCCAATTTCCCTCAACTCCCTTCTGAGAAAGGCATACATTTTAGATTAAATTAATTTTCAAAAACAAAAAGACAAAATTCATCATCTAGAAATACCATTTTTAATTTTTCTTAAATACTTTAACCTTACATTATGTTTTTCTAACTCAAATTTTTCCAAGTAAATATTTGTGTTTATAAAAATTTACTTTTCAATCTAAAATAGCCAACTATATTGGACAGATATTTCCATTAGTAACTAACATTTAACTGTACATTGCAGTGCCATTTGATGACAATAAGACTCCTTATATAATCATCAGCAGTAGAGATCCAAGCATCCATTCATGGACTAACTCACACCAGCAGAACAGATTGGTTTAAATTTATTGCTGTTTTACTTGCATTTTTGAAAGAGCCACAATATATAATATTCTATTTATACAACTAGAATATAAAGGCAAGCTTTAGAAAGATGATAAATTTCAATGTACTGAAAAAAACATGAGATTTGAATATTGATGTCATAGATTTGATGCTCAGTTTTATTACTTACTAGTTATGTGACATGAACAAACTCATTAAATCTTTCTGCAGTGGGTATCCCATTTCAGAATAAAAATAGATATCAATACAATATCAATAGTATCTAAAAATATTGAAAATGTTGGTAATAAATTTGATAATATATGAGATGCTCATAAATCCATTCCTTTGGCACAATTAATGAATGTTCTATGGCTAATGATATGGAGATAGAGACATATACCCAGATGCTAAGACATGCTGTATGGAATGTGTAGCCAAATGGGGGGACACAGAACTAGGTGAATAGGTGAACAAATGAATATATACATGAACGAGTTTCAGTTTATGGGCTGTTAATGTATTCGCATTAAGAGTTGGCAGGGCATTGACTTTGTGGTTATTTTCTTCTGTGACCCAGAAAACACTTTTTGTGATCATTGGGGAAAATTAAATGAGCATTTAGCTGATTGTTAGTCACTGTTTCCAGGGTGTGGTGGCTAAATGATCACCTTTCCAGGTAATAGCAAGTAGATGCTAGCTTCTCCACTTTGTAACTTATGACTTGGGACATGTTCCTCATCTTCCATTAGCTTCAGTTTTGTTAACTGCAAATTGGGGATAATGAAGTACCTGTTTGTAGAGTTGTGAGAGTTGAATAGATAATACATATAAAGTGTTTGGCCCATTATTAATAATCAGTGCATGTGATATTTTATCCTTTTATTCTTATACCTCCCTGGGAAAAATGATAAGCAGTTACTATAATAACAAGGTTCCATAGTAACTATTTTGTATTGAATGTATATTATGTAGATATGTAGCAAGTTTCTCTTGTCTTATACCTTACCTGCTTTTGACACTTTCTGGACTACTTTACTCAGTCCAGAGTATATAGTTTTGCAGACTGCAATAGCATTCTATTTAAGTGACAAAATAAATGAAAAAGTTGACACAATACTGATTACTGGCAATGTTATAATTATTGTTTCTGATATGGAATTTTATATTTGCATAACCATAGAGCACTTAGGCACTGTTACACTATTTTCAGGGTAAAAATGAGACTTTTAGCACATTAAGATACTTATCAAAATATGTTTTGCTACTAAGGGGTGAAGCTGTGATTAGAACATATGTCTTCTTAGTGGTATACTAACATGTTTGCTCAAACATTGGTGTGATATATCATATGATTTTATATTTATGAACATTTGTGATTTTATAGCTTTAGTTCATTTTTTAAGTGTTAACATATCAAGGTGTATATAGCATCACTATTGTTTTGTTCATTTTAAATGTACCTTTTGTTTACAACTTCCTATTTAATTGACTTATATAAATAATTTTTCCAGTTATAATTTTATTTCTTCTAACTTATAACTTCTGTTGGCATAATATTTTACTGTGATGTTTCTGATTGTTTTTCTCAAATGCAGTATGCCATATTTTAAATAATTCACTGTTTATATCAAAATTATGATATTCATAAAATATTTATATATTTTTCTATTATTTTAATAACTGTTACAAGTATTAGAAAGTACTACAATTTTTTTAAAAAATCAACCTGGTATTTTCTTTTATCATGGGTTAGGACTGACTCTGAGAATTTTCTGCTTGGGAAAAATATGACACAAAGAGGAAAGTTAAATAAATTAGTAGGATGTGAGATCTTACAAACATGTAAGCTTTCAATTTATGAGTAGAAATACAAATTTTATTTAGCAAATAACAGTAATTTAATGCATTCTGAAATGTGCTTACTTAACTTCTGTTCTGCCTACCATATATCTTGGTGTGCTTTTCTTTGTGTTTATCCTGCTTGAGTTTGTTAAGCTTCTAGGAATCCCAGATTTATATATTTCAACTTTTTAAAAATTTTATCATTTTGTTTTCAAATATTTGTTTCTTCCCAAACTCTTCTTTTCCTGGTATTCTACTCACATACTGAATCACACAGCAGTACCATGTGAACTCTTTTTAGTTTTCTTCAGTTTCTATCACTGCTTCCCATCTAGTAATTCTTTTCCTGAAGATTTTTTGTTTGTTCTGTTTACTTCTAGAATTTACCTTTTGTTCTTTTTGCATTTTATCTATTTCTATATTGTTTCCTGTTTGTTTTCTCCCAATGTATGTATTTCGCTTTCAATCCTTTAAAGCATTTAGAAGTGCTATTTGAAAGTCTGTGATTCTTAACCCATCATCTATGTGATTCTGGATATTTGTTTGTTTTTTCACATTGATACTATGTCAGATACTACGAATACTATATTGTGAGTCATCTAGGTTTTATCATTTTTCTTGTTAAAATGCTAAGTTTTCTTTAGATGACAGTTAATTTACATTAGATCATCTTGATTATTTCAAAGCTTGTTATTAGGATTTTAAAAAATTTTTGCTTATGGGACTCCTGGGTGGTTCAGCCAGTTAAGCATCTGCTTTCATCTCAGGTCATGATCCCAGAGTCTTGGGAGCTAGCCCCACATTGGGTTCTCTGCTCAGCAGGGAGACTTGCATCTCCCTCTCCCTTTGGCCGTTCCCCCAACTCATGCTGTCTGGCATGCATGCTCTCTTTCTCTCAAATAAATAAATGAAATCTTAAAAAAATTTTTTTTGTTCATTTTGAATGTGTCTAGAAAATTCATTTACTGTAGGCCCCTCCTATCCCTACCCTAACCCATGATTTTCCTGGAGTCTGTACTGATTGTCATGGTTATCAACAATGTGTCTCCATTCTGATCAATTGAAACTCTAATGTATCTTAGTTCTATGTGATTTCCAGTAGTTGTCCAATGTATAGTTTGTGGTAGTTTTCCGCTCTTTGTAAATTGCACTTAGACTAGCCTCAAGGAGTCTTATCCTGCAAATGAGCAGATTAGTATTTAGTTTAAGAGCTCAAACAGGATATCCATGTTGATTTGGGGATCCCCATGTTGTCAACTGTTTGATATTTTTAAATTTTTATCTAGTTTTATCATTGTTTATGGCCATCCCCTTATTGTGGCCAGAAGAAGCTCTTTATCAGTTTCTTGTTCAATAAGACTTTTTAAAAGATTTATTTATTTATTTATTTATTTGAGAGAGAGAACATGAGCAGTGGGGATGGGGCAGAGGAGAAGGAAGAGAGAGACTCTCAAGCAACTCCTCACCAAGCGTGGGGAGCCCAACGCAGGGCTTGATCTCACAACCTGAAATCATGACGTGAGCAGAAACCAAGACTAAGATACTTAACTGACTGAGCCACTCAGGGACCCCAATTTCCATAACATTTAAATATTTTTTTTCTCTTTAACGTTTCTGTATCTTGTTGTCAGTTATTTATTCCGATCTTTGTTATTTCTTGTTTTTCAATTTCTTTGGGCTTTTAATGCTTTCCTTCAACATATTGTATCAATTCCTAGCTCATGAGTTTTATTTTTTTTATGGAATTTGAATGGGTTATGTGACTATTTCATCAATTTCTATTTTTCCCATTTAATAAGTGGTAGAGGTAAGGACTGAAAGCTGATGTTTAACTCTGTAGCTGTAGTTGTAGGTGCAGTCTTGCAAACATGGTTTCTCTGGTTGCCCAGTCAAGCCTCATAGGGTGCAAAACCATTTCTCAGAATTTATCTCTGTTCTAGTAACTTGACTAACTTGTTCTCACCTCTGGGGTGAGGTTGGGGCGGGGGAGAATTGTGTAGTTATCTGGCTAGTCTGTCTCTGTCTCTCCTTTTTGACTGTTGTTCACTTTCTTTTTTCCCTCTCATTTCTCTCTTCATCATTTCTGCTGGCTCATTGTTTCCATTTCCTAGAAGCTTCCTGTTATCTGTCTCCGTATTTTTCTACTTTTTACAATCTTACTTTCTGTCAACTCTTTTAATGTACATTAATTCAAACTCCCTATTAGAAATTATTTTATTGAATTAAGATGAAATTCAGAACCGATATCCCCTAGGGAGTAGAATTCTCATGGCAGTGTATCCTATAAGGCTCTGCAACATACATTTCTGTCATTGAGCTACAAAAGATTTCCAGCTTATGCTGGCCAAACTAGTATGGCAAAAGAGCATGGATTCTATTATGATAATCATTTTAAGGAACTACTTTGGCAACTTAGAAAGGGGCGGATGGGTGTGAAGTTTTCTCAAAGTATTATGTCCAATACAGATACAAAAGCCATCATGTCTTCCACTTCTCTTTTATTCATTTTAGCTTTTACCTTAAATAATAATATGATGTATGTGTGTATGTATGTGTATATATGAGTAGATGTGGGTGTGTGCATGTAAAATCCTTTGTTTCTCAAATGCTTAATATGGACAAACTATCTCAATACATATAAGAAATAATGAGATCCAGATTAACTTAAATTAAGAAGTTTCTCTTCGTGTGAATTTAAGTTGTTGTTGTTGTTGTTGTTGTTGTTAGATGGTGTAATGGTTAATAGCACAGACTTTGGATTCAGATCACATTTGGATTCAAACATCTCTACCAATTTTTACCTTTCTTATTTAGGTGATGTCATTTACATATCTGAACCTTAATTCAACTTTCAGGATTCTTTCAAGTATTAAATGCATATAGTGCATGTGCATACAGTTTATAATACGTTCCAGGTTTGTATGAATCAAATTAAGCATCTGTATTATCACCTTTTGTTAGAATCTCTCTTAATGAGACTAAAGAGAAAAAATAATGTGGTAATCAAACTATCATCCACATGCCTTGATATCAAGAGTTATGCTGTTAAAATTATGTTAATTTTAATTGCGAATGTCTCATTTTTTAAAGTACAGAGATTATTTGATTAAATATATTAAGGGAGATTGCTATTACAGTCACTCAGTTTAGCCATCAAATAAAGCTACCAAGATTAATTTCGGAGTAATCAGTGTTGCATGGGAAGTGATATATTTATGCACTCTAATGCTGTAACACTTGCAACAAAAGCCACTTACCAAACTTACTAAATTTTAAATATAGCTACTTTGAAAATAATCTAGGCTTGTAGGAGAAATGCAAAGTCCTGAGTGACCTGAGAAAACTGAGTTATGTTATCTCCATGAATAAACTAAGAACAGTCAATGACTTTGTAAACCTATTGTACTTTCTTTGTCTTTTAAACTGATATCTGAGGAAAGCAATTAATTTGTTTGGCTTTAAGTAACATGTGTTTTCTCCTTTGTTACATATATCACAAACCTACGTCATTTTAAGAAGGTTAAATGTTAAATAACCATAATTGTACCTTTCTCCTTGAATGTAACAATCTCATCGAATATATGAACTGAAGAATTAAAAAACATATGTATCTGTACAGGCACAAAAGCAGTGACTTATCATGGCTAAAGCAAGACGGGGATTAGGTTAGAATCTGAAATCATCATTAGAATCTGGAAAGGCTCTTTTGAGACTTTTCAACCTGGGAAGAATGAATATAAATGTAGAGTATGGCCCTTGTTTGGAAATTTGTCCTGTATCCTTCACTTTATTGTTCACAGAAACACTTTCAAAAACATCATATGTTCAATTAAAAAAAAATCACATTTATAACATATTCAGACTATAATTATGTGATTTTTAAAAGGAGATATTAATAGCATAAATGTTATATTCCTGACCTCAGAAATATAAAACAGATGAGTTATTTACATGGCTATCTTCAGGGTTGTATTTTCAAACTGATGCTAAAATGCAATGGAGGTACCATCAACTCCTTTCTTTTGTCCTTACTCTGTTGTATCAATAGTAACAAATATAGTTATTTAACTTCAAAAACAGTTGTTACTTATAAAGGATGTGTACTTGGGATTTAAAATGAACCTTACTGAAAGAGCATCTTGAAATCATTTCTAATTGTGGTAAATATTGGAATTACAATGGTTTCTTCCAAAGTGTGTCCTATATCTTAATAAGGTTCAAGAACCAAAACATAACATTGTGAAAATGTTCAACATATTTCTGTCATTTGAAATATAGACAGTAAAAGTGGTTGGTAAGACACCTTAAAGTATAATTTATGAAAAAAATTCAAGCCAAAACCATAAACCATCCTATCAATGTGCTGGAGCTCCAAAATTACCAACTTTAAGGTATCAATGACATAAAATTGGCCCATTTTTCCCCCACCAATGCCCCAGTTCTATTTACCAGAGATAACCATTATGAATGGCTTTTTTTATTCATAGTTTTTAAAATAATCATCATCACAATTTTTTAAAATAGGTATTTCCTCTGTTGTTAAACATATATTGAATATATTGACATCTCACTGTAAAGGATGAGGAATTTAAATGATCTAGACTGCTTTCTTTCTCTTTTACTTCCTTGAGTTTCTACTTCAGACAGTTATTTTTAATATTCCAATACTTGCCCTCAGAACTTTAAATCATATACTTATTTCTTGATTCATCGATTCTAGATAGCACCTTTTAAAAGTTTTATTTAAATTCCATTTAGTTAACATACAGTGTAGTATCAGTTTTAGGTGTACAATTTAGTGACTCAGCACTTCCATACAACACTCAGTGCTCATCACAAATGCATTCCTTAATCCCCATTACCTATTTCACCTGTCCCCATCAGTTTGTTCTCTATAGTTAAGAATCTGTTTCTCCATTCCTCTTTTTCCCTTTACTCATTTGTTTTGTTTCTTACATTCCACATATGATTGAAATCATATGGTGCCTGTCATTCTCTGACTGACTTATTTCACTTAGTATAATTCTAGCTCCATCCATGTTGTCGCAAATTGCAAGATTTCATTCCTTTTTATGGCTGAGTAATATTCCTGTGTGTGTGTGTGTGTGTGTGTGTGTGTGTGTGTGTGTGTGTATACATATATTCAGTTTCTTTGCTGGTTATTGGTCTATTCAAGCTTTCTATTTCTTCCTATCTCAGTTTTGGTACTTTATATGTTTCTAGGCACTTACCTGTTTCTTCCAGGTTCTCCAATTTGTTGCCATACAGTTTTTCATAATATTCTCTTATAATTATTTTTATTTCTGTGGTGTTGTTATTTCTTTCTCAGTTGTGATTTTACTTATTAGGATCCTTTTTTCTTATTGGTAAGTCTGGCTCTAGTCTTACCAATTTTATTAATTTTTTTTCTAAAGAACTTGCTCCTGGTATCATTGATTATTATATTGGTTTTTGTTTTTGTTTTTTGTTTGTTTTTAGTTTCTATGTCATTTATTTCTGCTAGAATCTTTATTTCCTTCCTTCAGCTGGCTTTAGACTTCATTTGTTAGTCTTTTTCTAGTTCCTTTAGGTGTAAGTTTAGGGTGTTTATTTGAGATTTTTATTGCTTCTTAAGGTGGGCCTGTATTGCTATACACTTCCCTTTTAGGACCGTTTGCTGCATCCCAAAGATTTTGGACCTTTGTGTTTTTGTTGTCATTTGCTTCCATGTATTTTTTTTTTTTAATTACTTCTTTGATTTCTTTGTTCACCCACTCACTGATCAGTACTGATCAGTACTGATCAGTAGCATTTTGTTTAACCTTCCTGTATTTGTGGTCTTTCCAGATTTTATCATGTGGTTGAGGCAGGGGCCAGCTACAGTGGGACTGAAAGAAGGGTGACTCCGAAGGGCAGTGCTCCTGGAGCACAGCGGGGTGGGGTCTCCTGTAAGCGAGTTACTGAGAGCCAGTGTCAGCCCAGTGCTGCGTCCTGCAGGTGGCGCTGTTCATCCTCAGGGACAAAGGAGGGATATGGCAGGGATCTGTCGGCTTCATTGTTCCTGGAGAGGCATCTCCAAGAACACTGCCTCGCAGGACTCACTCTGTAAAGAGCAAATAGTCGCCCCAGTGTGTGCCTCATGCAGGCTTCAGGTTGCTGTTTCTCCGTAGTTGTTTGCTGACCTTCTCTCCAGGAGCAGCGCAGTGCCCTCTGGACTCTATCCCAGCCAAGTCCACTGACTTTTTTTGTTTTGTTTTGTTTTTCTCAAACCTGCTGACTTTTAAAAACTCCTATTTTAAGGCCCACCAGTTGCAAGAACTCATGATATTCAGCCCTTCTTGTTTTCTAGGCCAGTGTGTTTGGGAAAAGCTTCTCCTTGTGCATTCCCCTGTGTGCTCCTGTATCTCACCCTTTTCTGCAATGGGAGCTCCCTGCCTCCACAGCAGCCTCAACCTACTTCCCTCCTAAATTAGGGAGTTGCCACACCTTCTGTCTTCTTCAGTGGGAACGCCTTTCTCCCTTTAGTTGTGGAGTTTGCTCTGTCAAATCTTCAGGTCGATTTCTGGGGTATTTAGGATGATTTCATAGTTAATCTAGTTGCATTCATGAAAGGAAGTAAGCCTAACGTCCTCCTATTTTTCTGCCATCTTCTCAATTCCTCTCTAGATAGCACTTTTTTATTCCTTATCAAGCAGTACGAAGAAACCACTAAAATTTTATTTTCATTTATTTCCTTACTTATCCTCCATCTCCCAACTTCTGAAGAGAATTACGTCATGTATATATACTCAGGGTTTGTGATATTTACACATGGTTTCTTAAAGTTACATACAGATCAAATCTAAAAATTAGATTTCAGTATAGATGACAATGCATTATATTTACATGTTAATTCTTATTCAAAACTAAGTTGTTACTGGGCCTACAGAGAAGTATTATCTTTTTTTTTTTTAAGATTTTACTTATTTATTTATTTTTAAAAGATTTTTATTTATTTATTTATTTGACAGAGATCACAAGTAGACAGAGAGGCAGGCAGAGAGAGAGAGAAACAGAGGAGGAAGCAGGCTCCCCGCCGAGCAGAGAGCCCAATGTGGGGCTCGATCCCAGGACACTGGGATCATGACCTGAGCTGAAGGCAAAGGCTTTAACCCACTGAGCCACCCAGGTGCCCCAAGATTTTACTTATTTATTTGACAGAGAGAGATCACAAGAAGTCAGAGAGGCAGGCAGAGAGAGAGGGGGAAGCAGGCTTCCCACTGAACAGAGAGCCTGATGTGAGGCTTGATCCCAGGGCCCTGAGATCATGACTTGAGCTGGATGCAGAGGCTTAATCCACTGAACCATCCAGGTGCTCCCAGAGAAGTATGTTCAATGCTATTTTATTAATATTGTGTCATTGAAAAGACAGCATTCAAAACATTATAGTCAAAGAAGTATTACCTTTATAAACTCTATTAAATGCTCAATATCATGCTTTGAGTTAGTGTGCTTCATACACACACACACACACACACACACACACACATTTTTCATTTTTCCAGGTTATCTTTACAACTGTAAGGAAAAAAAAAAGACTACAAACATTTAATTATATCTCATCAGCAGCAACATCCAGATTTTTTATATCACACATTACATTAAGGCTATCTTCTTCTAGAAAACATTGAAGTTAGCCCTCTGATTTTATTATCTCTTCCTTATATTATTTCTTGTTTCTTAATATATGGTATTTCCATTTATTCGTCTTGATCTTTCTCTTTAGTCCCTTTGTTTTCCTTCAGGATCTAGGAATTTGGGGGGAGCTTATTCATGTTTTTGAATATGTTACTCTATTAAACAACTACTAGTAGCTTGTAAAGGATTTGGGGTAACTGATATATACAGCTAATGACACCTCTCAGACCTTCGTATGTGTCAAAATGGAGAAGATCTGATGCTGAAATTAGCCAATTTACTGTTTTTTACTTTCAGGTACAATACATATCTTTCTCTGAACACTCCCTCAATTGATTCACCTGAATATGCAAGACATTGGCCTACTGGCCCAAAACTTCCAAAGAGACCATTTTAATTAGTAGCTCCTATTATGATTTTATCCATTTTCACAGGTCTTTATAGTGTTCAGTAGTTTCTAAAGATCCTGATTTACTATCCAATTTTACCTTTTTTATCAAATCTGTCAACTAGGATGGGATGATTATTTTATAAATTGATCAGTTAATCTCAGATAATATGTCTTTACCAAGATCTTAAAATGCTGTATCTTCTAGAGATGCAGAAAATCTTCACGTAAGTCAAATACGCCAATTTTTGTTGAAAAATAAATGAAAGTCTCAGTTTTCTTAGGCTTGTTATCTTAATCATTATGAATAAGAGAAATCAGTCTTGCCACAACTCTTGGCATGATTCACAATTAAATTATGAATTTATTTGGAATCAAGAAAATAGAGAATATAGACTTTGAGTTTTTAGTACAAATAAAATTGTGTGCCTGTTTTTCTCCTGATTGAATGTATAAATTATCTTGCATTCTAGATGTGCTTATAACAAAACATCTGCTTGTAGCTTATAAATCAACAAAGTACACAAATACTTGGGGAACAAATAAAATATTCAATAAAGATTGACGAGATTGACATCATAAGTTAGATATAATAACATATTTGGATTCAAGAACAATGTTAGGACAAATGTCTTATTTTTTATAATGGAATGCTAGCTTGCCAAGCTGAAATTGAAATATACCTATAATTTTTTAAAACATTCAGCAAACACTTTCATTATCAATGTTGTACTATAGAAAAGTGTTCAGGAATAAATTCAGATACAGCTTAATTATGTCATCTTTTGGGAAAATACAGTTTTATCATTTGGATATAATTTTGTATAATATGTATGTTGTTTTACTAACACAGAATTTACTAACACAACACATACAAGTGCTAAGAATTGGTCAATAATTAGAACTTATTTTTTTAAAGATTTTATTTATTTATTTGAGAGAGAGATCATGCGTGTGAGAGACATAGCACAAGCAGTGTTGGGGAGGGGCAGAGAAAAAAGCAAGCTCCCCAACAAGCAGGAAGCCCGATGTGGGATTCCTTCACAGGACTCCGGGAACATGACTTGAGCAGAAGGCAGGTGCTTAACCAACTGATCCACCCAGGTATCCAATAAATAGAACTTACATGAGAACTTAAAGTAATGTTCTTTAGTTTCAGAAGCTCATGACAAAATATTTTTTAGAAATTAAAAAAGCAATCTGTCAATGTACTATTTCATATTATATAGACACATGTTTTGGGATACATAAATATATACACATATTTACACATTTGTTTAACAAGGATGCTTATATGCTTAGAAATTTGATACTACATACACACTATATATTGTTTTACACATCCGTTTTGTTTTGTCCTTGCTGATTGACTCTTGTTTGTCTTCTTGGTGTGTTACAATATCAGTATACTATAAATATTAGAATACTAGTGTGTCAGAATATTATCTCTTTTCTAAAAGTAAGATCTATTATTCTTAATTTATAAGACTCACTAATTTTTATTATATTTTACCCAACTTCCAATAGAAAAAATCTTGTGTTCATATGTGAATGGTGGCATTATGGAAATTCTTTTCTTTTTAATGATTTCTTATGTTTTCCATATTTTGCACAATAACATTACTTTCATACAAAAAGTAAAAGATTATTTCCTAATAACATTAAGTTCATATTATTTTCTTAAAGTCAACACTGTGTAGTTATTCAGAAAATATTTATTGTTTCCCTTTAGACATGCTGAATTGGTAATACCTGTGGAACATTTCAGTGGAACTATCTTGCAGACAGGTGAACATAGAAGTCTGCATTCTAAAGAGAGATCTAGTGAGAAAGAGATTTTTTTTTTTTCAAATAAAGTCACGAACCAGGGTTGCATCATTAAGTACCTGCATGAAATTCAAAGAAAAGATGGCCAAAGATAGAATCACAAGAAAATGTCTTTGAAGGGTGGTCATAAAATAGAATAAAAATAGGTAATATTTATTTATTGGTTTCTCACTGTCCATAAATTTTCCAAATTTTTTGCTCATAATAAAATCCTCTCACTAATTTTGTAAGGAGAAAAATATAAGGAATTGAGTAACTTGCTCCAGGTCATAGAAATAGTAGTCTAAGAATGAGATTTCAAACTCAGGCAATATGGCTTCAGAGACCATGGTCTTTAACACTATTCTGTACTAACCTTGGAGGGTCCAAAGAGTTCAGAATGCCCAAAGAATGGTCCAGGAAAGTTATTTGGAAACTAAGAGAACGTTCTGGCATAGAAATCAAGTATTTCAAACAGTGGTATAGATCAAATGTTCAATTACATGCAGAAATTAACTAGGGTAGGAAGCAAAATTATCCAGTGGATTAAAATTAAAATTGACAGCATGTGTATTTGAGAGAGGGGAAGCCAGATAGGATTGGAGGGCCGTGGGAAAAGGTTATGGACAAATATTAGAGATATTCTTATGTGGGCAAGGAGAGAGTTGTCAGGTGAGTTTTTTTTAGAATTAGCTCTAATTGAAATAAGGAAACTTTATAATTTGTAAAGTTTGATCCACTTGTCACCAAGGCCAGAAGACACTTAAGCTTAATATTTCTCCCTTTGCTTATTGGTGCCATTGGCGTGAGAAACACTAGAAAATCTCAGTATGTCTTGCACCTGTTAATATTCAATCTGATAGGAATCAGAAGAAAAGAGATTACCTGAACCCTGGGCCCATCTCTTTGATATTTCTGCTTATTTCAAATTTTCTTGACTTCAGTATAACCACAGAAGCTTAGTTTCTTCCTTCCTTTATATTTTTTTTTTCAGTGTTGCACTTCTTGTCCCTTATTTTCCTGACTTTCCAAAGCAAAATTTTCAAATTTTTTTGAAGCGAATTTCAAATTCGCTTATCATTTTATGCTTTACTTCTCTTATGCATCATTTTTCTATTCTTTTACTGAACTTCCCTTACCTAGTAGCTGATTCCTAGATCAAACAATTAGGTTCAGGCAGAAAATTCTTAAAATTATGTTTTTAATGAATTTTATTTCTAACCAAACTTGAGTTCTCTTGACTATTTTCTTTATTTTTCCTTATATGTTAATCCCTATATTAAACATTGTGTGCATAAAATTAATTTTTTTTCCATTTTATTTATTTTTTCAGCGTAACAGTATTCATTCTTTTTGCACAACACCCAGTGCTCCATGCAAAACGTGCCCTCCCCATTACCCACCACCTGTTCCCCCAACCTCCCACCCCTGACCCTTCAAAACCCTCAGGTTGTTTTTCAGAGTCCATAGTCTCTTATGGTTCACCTCCCCTTCCAAATTTTTTTTTTAATAAACATATAATGTATTTTTATCCCCAGGGGTACAGGTCTGTGAATCGCCAGGTTTACACACTTCACAGCACTCACGATAGCACATACCCTCCCCAATGTCCATAGCCCCCTCCCCCTCTCCCAACCCCACCTCCCCCCAGCAACCCCCAGTTTGTTTTGTGAAATTAAGAGTCATTTATGGTTTGTCTCCCTCCCAATCCCATCTTGTTTCATTTATTCCTCTCCTATCATAAAATTAATTTTATTTATACTCCTTCCTCCTATGCTCCATTCTGTCCTCCTCCTACTAAATGTAAACTTTGAGAAGATAGAGTCCACACCTCCCTTCAATCAGCTATCATATGTCTGGCAGATGTACAAGTTCCCTTTTCGATTTTCTAGTTATACAAGCTCAATAGCAACATCTGCTGATCTCAAGTCTGTCTCTTTTCCAGCTTTGCTACATCAACTCAAATGCAGTTTCTCATTTATTTATGACTAACTTATTTTAGCAGCTTATGTCTTGGTCTTAGTGAACCTTCACTTTTTACTACTTCTTCTAATCAAAAGTGAATGTTATAATGAGTGTGGTGGGTATCCTTCCAGACTCTTTTAAAAAAATATATTAAACTTAGAGTAGAGTTTTGAATTATATATGAATTAAATTATGTATGAATTATATCTGCCTACCATTTTACAACCTACTTTATTCATGTAATAATATCTTTTAACTATGGTGATAAAAAAAGATCAATTTTATGAATTTAAAATTTCCATTTTCAAATATACTACATCTGATTTATCATTCCCTTACTGCTGTACATTGGGTTCCTTACAACTTTTTCCAATTATAAACCATCTTTCAAACACATTCTTGAGCATATCTACTTGTAAAACTGTGTGATAATTTCTCCAAATATTCTTTTTAGATTTTTTCTGAAATAGAATAAGCTCATTTTCACTATTGATAGATAACACTTACTTGCTTTCCAGACTGGTTGTTCCACATATACTTTATCAGAAGCACATGAGAGAACTATCCCACCAAAATGTCTAACCCACTTCATGCTAAAAACTTTAATCTGTTGATCAGTTTGATAAGTGAAAATCATTTAGGTACATTACTTCAAAATGTCCATTACCTCAATAATAAGGGGATGGTATATCTTCAAGTTTACCTGCTACTTGTATTTCTGTTTCTATGAATTAACTGTTCATGTGCTTCTCATTTGATTTCATTATTATTATTTTCACCCACTTCCACTTGTCTCTGTTCTTCACAGTTTACTGAAATAGAGAAGGAAATACAACTCTTTGACTCATATTTTGCAAAATTCATGAGTATATATTTTTCTATGTTCCTATAGCTCAAGTCCAGAGAGAATCAATAAGAAATATATAAATATGTGACAACATCAGTGAACACCACAGAGTAAATATTTTGAGATAATTCAAAAAATATTTATAAAATATTAAGTCAACCACAATGGACTTGTGTTTATTACTACTGGCTTACATTGTAATCTAGTCAAAAGATAAAACCCAGGACCTGGTTCTTTTATAACAATTATTCAGATGTATTTCATATTTCTCATTTATTCCATAGATATGCAGTAAATCATGAATGACTTTCCAAGTACACTGAAAAGATTTATTAGGAAGCATCATAATTATTTGCTTAATTTTGACTTAAAATGAGAGTTTTAGAAGGACAATTTAATGGAAATTTATTGATTAACTAAATATGCCTATCAGAAATAAATTTTACAAACAAGTTCTGAAATTACCCCTCCCCTCTCCTCCCTGTACTTAAAATTCTGCAAGTTTAACTGAATATATACCACATATAGAGCCTTTTTAAATCAAGTTTCACAAAAAGTTACAAATGTTACATCTCAAAGTCATTAAGTCATAGTAAATTTCAGTTAAAATTAGCAAATTCAATTTTAAGTCATTCTGTGTATTTTCAGAAATTAGTATATTTTTAGTATAGTTTAGATATACTAGTATAAATTATGTAAATTAGATATTTAGTATAAATTAGTATATTTTTAAATTAGTATCTTAATATCATTCCTGTCATGCTATATGACAGGTAATTACACATGTGTAAGTAAATTTCTGTATCAATAAAGCAATTGAAAATATTTTATTCCAGGGCACAACAGAATGAGAAGCTGAATACAGTTAACTTGACACTTACCTCTAATTAAGTGGATGACTAACTAGATTTGCATGTCAAAACCTTATATACTGGAGGGCGCCTGGGTGGCTCAGTGGTTTAGGCCGCTGCCTTCGGCTCAGGTCATGATCTCAGGGTCCTGGGATCGAGTCCCGCATCGGGCTCTCTGCTCGGCGGGGAGCCTGCTTCCCTCTCACTCTCTCTGCTTGCCTCTCTGCCTACTTGTATCTCTCTCTGTCAAATAAATAAATAAAAAAAAAAATCTTAAAAAAAAAAAAAAAAAAAAAAAAAAAAAACCTTATATACTGGAGATTCATTATTTACCTACTTTCCCAAAGGCACTCTTCAGAACTCCAAACAAACTCAGCTGCCTATTGGCAGGGAGAAACCTGCAGAATTCAAAATTTATGTACATATGGATACATGTATTGATAGGTAGAGGGATTTTTAAGAGAGGTTAATTAATTGAAGCACTTTGTACAGTAGCATGTATTAGATGTTTCCTCCCAGAAACTTTTTTCAAGTAATAGGTTCTTTATTATGAATATGTAGATGAAGAAACTCTCATCTTGAACTATAACTGGTTTTTCCAGAATGTGCAGTTGTATGGATATTTCATTAGATATAAGAAACAATTTAATGGTGATACTTTTTAAATTTTAGTAAAAACCAGTATTCTCCTAAAAATCATCATGTTCTTACATGGCATGAGAGCCACTGAGTTCTCCCAGAAAGGTATTTTTCTTAATAACAGAAAAGGAGGGGCAAGGTTCTGTTTGTTTTCTAGTAGAATATATTCCAGATATGTACAGAAATCATCATTGCTAAAAAAAAAAATTAAAAATTAAGAGTATAGTCCTGACAGATGGATTCATTGTCTCCATATCCTCATCAACAAGTGAAATGAATTTTTATTAAAAAAAACCTAACTCTCATTAAAGAATATACAATGTAAATAGCAATATCATTTTTAGCTATCTTATCAGAAATCAGGCAAGATGCAATGCACTTAACACATATCATTCAAATAATTGTAATAAAAAACCTACATTGAAGACATTATGTGAAAAAATGAAACTGGACAACCAGTTCATGTTTAAATAAAAAGGAATGAGTGGTACGTGCTATGGTGAGGAAAAAAAAAAAGCAGTGAGTGGCTTGGAATTTTATTCCAGCTCTGTTTACTTAGAAGTCCAAATCCTTAGCTTTTAAACATATCCCCAAGATAAAACAAAAACCAAGGGGAGACTTATTTGCCCATAATCAAGAAGATATTGAAATAAACCAGCCAACTGAACTTAAAGGAATTATCTAGAGAAATTAATGTCAATATTTTCTCATGGGATTATTGACTTTCTTAATATAAAAGCAATCTAAAATCCTTTGTGTTATCCTCTTTCTATCTTTGTATTTGCTTGGTAGTCACTAAAATGACATGCAAATCAAAAGCACAATGAGATATCACCTCCCACAGGGTCAGATTGTCTACTATCAAAAAGATAAAACAAATCAAACAAAAAAATGTTGATAAGGATATGGAGGAAAAGGAACCCTTTTGCAATGTTGGTGGGTATATAAATTAGTACAGCTACCATGGAGAGGAGAGTATGGAGGTACCTTAATGTTAAAAACAGTACTACCATATGATCCAGGAATACCACATCTGGGATTTATTTGAAGAAAAAAACACCAACTTGAAGAGATACATGCACCCCTATGTTCATTGTAGCATTATTTACATTAGGCAAGATATGGAGGCAACCCTAATGTCCATTCATTGATTAATGGATAAAGAAAATGTGGTAGAATATACAATGGATCATTAGCCATAAAAAAGGATGAGATCTTACATCTAGGTGGACCTAGAGGGTATTATGTTAAGTGACATAAGTCAGACAAAGAGAAACAAACACCATATAATTTTACTTATATGTAGAATCCAAAAAAAAAACAAAAACAACAAAGCAAATGAATAAAGAGAAACAGATTCATAGATAAAGGAAATAGCCTTAGTTCCTAGGGCCGGGGGAGCAGGTGAAATAAGTAAAGGGGATTAGGAGGTATAAACTTCCAGTTATAAAGTAAATAAGTCATGAGGATATAATGTGCAGCATAAGGAATATTGTCAATAATATTATAACTTTGATGACAGGGGATAACTAGACTCATATTGGAGATCATCTTGTCATGTATAAAAATACCAAAAATCTATGATATGCACTTGAAAGTATAGGATATTGCACATCAATTATACTTTACTTAAAAAATCTTATGTGCCAACAAATTGGACAACATAGAAGAAATAGATCAATTCCTAGAAACATATAAACATACGAAAACTAAAGGAGAAAGAAATAGAAAATTTGAACAGACCAGTTACGAGCAATGAAATTAAATTAGTAATTAAAAAACTCCCAACAAACAAAAAGTCCAGGACAAGATGGCTTCACTGGAAAATTCTACTAAACATTTAAAGAAGAGTTAATACCTATTCTTTTCTACTATTCCAAAAAAATACAAGAGGAAATAAAACTTCCAAAGTTATTCTGTGAGGCCAGTATCTATAAGGCCAGGGTATCACCCTGATACCAAAGCCAGATAAAGACACCACAAAGAAGAGAACTATAGGCCAATATCTTTCATGAATATAGATGCAAAAATCCTTAACAAAATATAGCAAACTGAATCCAATAAGACTTTTATTTATTTTTTTTAAAGATTTTATTTATTTATTTGACAGACAGAGATCACAAGTAGGCAGAGAGGCAGCCAGAGAGGGGGGGGGGAAGCAGGCTCCCTGCTGAGCAGAAAGCCCAATGTGGGGCTAGATCCCAGGACCCTGTGATCATGACCTGAGCTGAAGGCAGAGGTTGGTTTTTGTTTTTTTTTTTTTAAGATTTTTTTTTTTTAATTTATTTGACAGACAGAGATTACGAGATTACAAGTAGCCGGAGAGGTAGGCGGAGAGAGAGAGAGGAGGATGCAAGCTTCCCCACTGAGCAGAGAGCCCGATGTGGGGCTCGATCCCAGGACCCTGGGACCATGACCTGAGCTGAAGGCAGAGGCTTTAACCCACTGAGCCACCCAGGTGCCCCTGAAGGCAGAGGTTTTAACCCACTGAGCCACCTAGGCGCCCCCCAACAAGACATTTAAAGAATCATTCACCATGATCAGGTGGGATTTATTCCTGGGATACAAGGGTTGCTCAGTATTGCAAAACAACCAACATGAGACATCACATCGGTAAGAGAAAGGACAAAGGCCATATGATCATTTCAACAGATACAGAAAAGCATTTGACAAAGTACAACACCCAGTCATAAGAAAAACCATCTGCAAGGTAGTCTAGAGGGAACATACCTCAACGTAATAAAAGGCCATGTACGGAAAAACCCACAGCCAACATCATACTCAATAGTGAAAAACTGAGAGCTTTTCTTTTATGGTCAGGAACAAGACAGGGATGTCTACCCTAGTCACTTTTTTTTTTCAACATAAAACTAGAAGTCCTAACCACAGCAATCAGATGACACAAAGAAATGGAAGGCATCTGAATTGGTAAGGATGAAGTAAAGGTCTTACCACTTGCAGGTGACATGATACTGTATACAGAAAACCCTAAAGACCGCACCAAAAAACTACCAGGACTGACAAATTCAGTAAAGTTGTAGGATACAAAATCAATGTACAGTAGTATGTTACATTCCTATACACTAATAATGAAGTCACAGAAAGTGAAATTAAGAAAACAATTCCAACATAATATCAAGGAATAAACTTAACCAAGGAAGTAAAAAAACAGTACTCTGGAAACTAAAACACTGATTAAATAAATTGACGAAGATACAAAGAAATGGAAAGACATTCCATGTTCATAGACTGGAGACATATCTTGAAAGAAGTTGCTGTGGCTGATATCAAAGAGGTTACTGCCTATGTTCTCCTCTAGGATTCTGATGGATTCCTGTTTCACGTTGAGGTCTTTTATCAATTTCGAGGTTCTTTGTGTACAGTGTAAGAGAATGGTCGCGTTTCATTCTTCTACATATAGCTGTCCAATTTTCCCAACACCATTTATTGAAGAGACTGTCTTTTTTCCACTGTATATTTTTTCCTGCTTTGTCGAAGATTATTTGACCATAGAGTTGAGGGTCCATATCTGGGCTCTCTACTCTGTTCCACTGGTCTATGTGTCTGTTTTTATGCCAGTACCATGCTGTCTTGGTGATCACAGCTTTGTAGTAAAGCTTGAAATCAGGTAACGTGATGCCGCCAGTTTTGTTTTTGTTTTTCAACATTTCCTTAGCAATTCGGGGTCTCTTCTGATTCCATACAAATTTGAGGATTATTTGCTCCAGCTCTTTGAAAAATACCAGTGGAATTTTGATTGGAATGGCATTAAAAGTATAGATTGCTCTAGGCAGTATAGACATTTTAACAATGTTTATTCTTCCAATCCAAGAGCATGGAATGGTCTTCCATCTTTTTGTGTCTTCTTCAATTTCTTTCATGAGTGTTCTGTAGTTCCTCGAGTACAGATCCTTTACCTCTTTGGTTAGGTTTATTCCCAGGTATCTTATGGTTCTTGGTGCTATAGTAAATGGAATTGATTCTCTAATTTGCCTTTCTGTATTTTCATTGTTAGTGTATAAGAAAGCCACTGATTTCTGTACATTGACTTTATATCCTGCCACATTACTGAATCGCTGTATGAGTTCTAGTAGTTTGGGAGTGGAGTCTTTGGGGTTTTCCATATAAAGAATCATGTCATCTGCGAAGAGAGTTTGACTTCTTCCTTGCCAATTTGGATACCTTTTATTTCTCTTTGTTGTCTGATTGCCGTTGCTAGGACTTCTAATACTATGTTGAACAAGAGTGGTGAGAGTGGGCATCCTAGTCGTGTTCCTGATCTCAAGGTCCAAAACCTACGGGATAGAGCAAAGGTGGTCCTAAGGGGAAAATACAAAGCCATCCAAGCCTCCCTCAAAAAAATTGAAAAATCCAGAGTATACCAGCTGTCTCTACACCTTAAAGAACTGGAGAATCAACAACAAATCAAACCAACTCCACACATAAGAAGGGAAATAATCAAGATTAGAGCAGAGATCAATGAGGTAGAAACCAGAGAAACAGTAGAACGTATCAATGAAACTAGAAGCTGGTTTTTTGAAAGAATCAATAAGATCGATAAACCATTGGCCACACTAATCCAAAAGAAAAGAGAGAAAACTCAAATTAATAAAATTATGAATGAAAAGGGAGAGATCAAAACTAACACCAAGGAAGTAGAAATAATCATCAGAAGTTATTATCAACAGTTATATGCCAATAAGCTAAGCAACTTAGATGAAATGGATGTATTCCTGAAAAACTATAAACTCCCAAAATTGAACCAGGAAGAAATTGACAACCTGAATAGACCAATATCTAGTAATGAGATTGAAGCAGTGATTAAAAACCTCCCAAAAAACAAGAGCCCAGGACCTGGCAGATTCCCTGGGGAATTCTACCAAACTTTCAAAGAAGAAATAACACCTATTCTCCTGAAGCTGTTTCATAAAATTGAAGCAGAAGGAAAACGTCTAGATTCTTTTTATGAATCCAGCATTACCCTGATCCCCAAACCAGGCAAAGACTCCACTAAAAAGGAGAATTTCAGACCAATATCACTGATGAATATGGATGCAAAGATTCTCAACAAGATCCTAGCAAACAGGATCCAACAGCACATTATAAAGATTATCCACCATGACCAGGCAGGATTCATCCCTGGGTTACAAGGATGGCTCAACATTCACAAATCAATCAGTGTGATAGAACAAATCAATAAGAGAAGAGAGAAGAACCACATGGTCCTCTCAATTGATGCATAAAAAGCATTTGACAAAATCCAGCGTCCGTTCCTGATTAAAACGCTTCAAAGTATAGGGATAGAGGGAATATTCCTGAACTTCATAAAATCTATCTATGAAAGACCCACAGCAAATATCATCCTCAATGGGAAAAAGCCATGCTCATAGATTGGAAGAATAAATATTGTTAAAATAATATTGTAAAATATTGTTAAAAAGCAATCTAAACAGTTTGTGAAATGCCTATCAGAATACCAAAGCATTTTTCACAGAGCTAGAACAAGTAATTCTAAAATTTGTATGGACTACAGAAGGCCTCAAATACCCAAAGCAACCTTGAAAAAGAAAAAAGAAAAACAAAATTGGAGGTATCACAATTCCAGACTTTAGGTTACATTACAAAGCTGCAGTAATCAAAGAATTACGGTATGGACACAAAAATAGACACACAGATCAATGGAACAGAAGACAGAGCCCAGAAATAAATTCATGCTTATATGATCAATCAATCTTTGACAAAGGAGTAATGAATGTACAATGGAAAAAAGTCTCTTTGACAAATGGTATTGGAAAACTGGACAGCTACATGCAAAAGAATGAAATCGGACCACTTTCTTTCACCATACACAAAAATAAAATGGATTAAGGACCTCAAAGTGAGACCTGAAACCATGACAATCCTTGGAGAGAGCATGAATAGTACTCTCTCTGACATAGGCCATAGCAATATTTTTCTAGATATGTCTCCAATGGAAGAGAAATAAAAGCAAAAATAAACTGTTAGGACTAAATCAAAATAAAAAGTTTCAGCACAGTGAAGGAAATAATAAGAAAAATTAAAAGCTAACCTACCGAATGGGAGAAGATATTTCCAAACGGCGTATCCGATAGAGAGTATCTAAACATAGAAAGTATTCAAAACATGTAAACAACCTACAAAACTCAACATCCCCAAAATAAATCCAATTAAAAAAATGGTCAGAAGACATGAACATACATTTCTTCAAAGAAGACATACAGATGGCCACCAGACACATGACAAGATGTTCAACATCAATCATTGTCAGGGAAATGCAAATCAAAACTACAATGAGATACCACCTCACACCTGTCAGAAAAGCTAAAATCAACAACACAAGAAACAACAACACAAGAAACAACAGGTGGAGAAAGGGGAACCCTCTTGCTCTGTTGGTGGGAAAGCAAACTGGTGCAGCCACTCTGGAAAACAGTATGGTTTCAAAAAAGGTTCAAAAAAAAAAAAAAAAAAACTTTAAAAAGAGAACTACCCTATGATCCAATAGTCATACTACTGGGTATTAATAACAAAATAAAACACAAAAACACTAATTTATAGGGATACAGGCATCCTTATTTTTATTGCAGCATTATTTACAATAGCCAGACTATGGAAACAGCCCAAGTGTCCATTAACTGATGAATGGATAAAGAAGAAATACTATGTATATATAATGGGATGTTATTCAGCCATAAAAGAATTAAATCATGCCATTTGAAACAAAATGGATAGAGCTAGAGTATATAATGCTAAGAGAAATAAGTCAGAGAAACACAAATACCATATAATCTCATTCCTACATGGAATTTAAGAAACAACACAAATGAGCGAAGGGAAAATGAGCAAGAGAGACGAAGTGAGAAACAGTCTCTCAACTGTGGAGAACAAACTAATGATTGATTACCAGGGGGCAGGTGGGAGGGGAGGGTTGGTGAAATAGGTTATTGGATTAAAAGAGTACATTTATCGTGATGAAAAAAATAGCATAAAATAATAACAAAAAAATTTTAAAAATCTGAGTTTATCATTTTCATACATGTATTTTATACATGTATTTCATAAGCCATATTTTTCCAGAAAGGTGTTCAAACACCCTTTAAATGATACAACAAGATAAACCTTTTAAGTTGATAGTATAGCAATTATGACAGAAAAATGAGGGTAGGAAAGAGAAGATGAAGACAAGACTGAACTTTATACTGAAAACTGTTAATTAGAAATTTTCTATGCATGCTAAACCAAGCTAAAAATTTGTCATTCGATTTCTGACAGCCAATGCAAAGAAGGAAATATGATCATTTACATGCACAACCTGTCCACCAGATAAAATCAACCAGTTGCTTGGAATAAATGTAACTACAAAATAACATCAAGGCCTGACTTCCAATACCTGTGCTAAGAGTGTAGCTGTTTTAGAGTGCTGATTAAGAGCAAAACTTGTCCTTGATAGACCAGCTTGCTGGGTTGCTACACAATAGCCATTAGTGAAAGTCAGGAAGAGGAATGTGACATAAACCTCAATAAAAGACCACGACGGAAGTGTTGTGACAGTGTCCGTAGTCAGATTCGTGGCAGACGGTAATTGAGAGGGCTAGCCCTACATGGGTCATATGCACATGGAAATGAACAATGAAAACCTCTGGTTTTATTTAACATAGAAAAGTTCATCAAAATATCAGCAGTGAATATTTTTAAAGCACCTGTGACCAAATGACCTTACTTAGTCACTGAATAATTTTAACAAAGACCTTTAAACTGTGTGACAATTAATAATGTAAATTTCCCTTAAGTCATGATCCCTGGAAAAGAAATCCTGAGATGGGTTTTTTTCTGAACAGGAGGATTATTGGAAAGTATACTCAGCATCAGTAACTGTGGGAGAGAGAAAAAATTAGCATGGACAGAGGGACGAGTTGCCCTCCCTTGCAATTGTCATAAAGGCCTCAGCTCTTCTACAGGAAGCTCTGAAGCTGGATGATTCGAGTACGCCCTCCCTGAGGCAACAAGGCCAGGACTCTCCACCAGCATGTACCAGTCATTGGGTACATAACCGCCACAATGGGATGTTATACCACATCTTCAGCTTGGATAATTCCTAGAGAAGGACTCAGCTGAGAGTCTCCAGCCACTAACATTTTTCACAGCAAGGAAAATGAATGCTTCCATCCTAAAGAAATGACCAGGGTGCTTGCTGTTCCGCTGCATTTACTGCAGCCCAAAATGAAGATAGTTGAGAAACAAGTCTGGAAAAAAGGGTTTTTTGGTTTTTTGGGTCTTTCTTTGTTTCTTTCTATTTAAGATTATTACATGGAAGCTGTTTAAATGTATAGTAGTTTACAGAAGTGATTCTGGTTAAAAATAGTCCTGGGTATGCCTTCTTTTGGTTGTCGTTCATAATCTGAAATGGAGATTTTATGAAGTTATCCATAGTTTATGGTCATTATATTGCTCTCCTACAACAAAATGATCAATTTTATATTTAATCCCTATTAGCAAACAGAGAAACATATATATTCTTGTCAATAAAAGTCGTTTCCTCAGTAAAAAGATATGAAAGAAATTCTGGGTCTGATTTCAGTTCTGGCAGGATAAAATCAAATAAGATGAAAAATATACTGGCTCTAACATCTAGAAATGTTGGGTAACAAGTGAAAAACAAAAGCATTAAACCCTTCATTAAGTCCTAAGTAAGGAAAGGAATTCCTCAGTAAAGAGAAAGCACTTGAGCTGCCTCTGTGACATTTTCACACTCACCAGATAACTGGAGAAGAGCCCGTGGGCTTCCATGAAAGGGTCTGCAGCTGATACCACTGCAACAAATTTAAGTCCTTGAAAGGATACATTTGTACGTGGGTGGTGGGGGGGAGAACTGGACTAGGAAAAAGAGATCTAACAACCAGTTCAAAATGGCAAGAAAGCTTGCTGCATATCTGCCTAACAAAGGATAAAGAAAAGGATAAGCTAATAATATCAAAGCCCAGGACGTACATGGGATTTTTATCTTCCATCTGAAAGCACTCTACACACACACAGGAAGTTACGCATGTGTGCGCACGTGTAGGAACACACCCAAGAGACTCGGCAGAGACAAATCTCCACGTAGATTCTCTGGGCCAATTGTAATTTCCTCTGTTTGTTCTGGCTTCACAAAGACTCTGATTTCCAGGATTCCAGCTGAATTTAGAGTCCTCAATTCCATATCCCTGTTGCACACCAGGCGGAAGCCCTATCTCCTGGTGCCAGGGCTAGAATTCCACTGCAGTATTAGCTACAGGGACCATTAACTGGCTCTGCTATTCATCTCCTCATCTTCCAAGACCAATTCAGCCTAACTACACTGTGTTAGCTTCTATTTTTAACACACACATCTGCTCTCTTTAAAGGTAAGCAATGCATTAATTTTACCCTTACATATTTACCCAGCACCTCTATGTACTTAACTGTGGTGGTGGGAGATGGATGTTAGCTCAGCCCACTGTGTAGCGGAAATCAGAAGATCAGAGTCAGCTGATTTCATTTCAGATGTTACCAAGGACACTCCTAAGTGATTTTTAAAAATTTTACCCCCTTCGGCTTATTCGTATCACTGCTATCTTCCTTGTTCACAAACAACAAACAACAGAGATAACCTAAGTGAGAGGCCTTAGAATACAGGGACCTTTAAAGGCTTTTGTCCGCGCCCTGGTACACAATGCTTTCTTTTCTACCCTCTAGGAGTTCTGCTGTTTTGGGGGTTTGGGTGTTCCAATTAACTCTGCCTATTTGTGCTCAGCTGAGATGGCATTATCCCTAGTGGTTTTACTTCAGGCGAATTGTTTTTAAAGGGGTCTTTGTTGTTATTGGCGCTTCTGTGTTTTATGTATTTTCAGGTCCAGCTCAAAGTTACAAAAAGTTAGAAATTATCTTGCTTAAATGTGACGAATATTCTCATCCATTCTAGCCCTTTTGAGGATGTTGTATTTTTGAAATACAGTAATAATAGTGCTCTCTAGCACTTGAGATTACTCAAACTTGCCTCTCCACATCAGTTTCTCAGAAAAAACGATCTATCCATCCCCTATCCCTATCACAAACCCTAGTTCCTTAGTAAATAGATTCATGCCTCCAACTATTCACCTCTAGCTCTAAGGACTTTCTTCAACAAATATGTAAAGTATTTTAAAATTCATTGCCAGATCATAGGTGAAATTAACAATGATTTGGTGATGAAGTTTCCAAAGTTTTTTTGTTTGTTTGCCCTTTTCCTGACTTACACTACTTATGTAGGACAATAATATTACTTAAGGTTATCAGTAAGTTTGGGAGTTGCTACATTAAGCAGAGGTAAACATTTTTTTTTTTTAAGATTTTATTTGTTTATTTGACAGAGAGAGATCACAAGTAGTCAGGCAGGCAGAGAGAGAGAGGGGAGGAACAGGCTTCCTGCTGAGCAGAGAGCCCAATGTGGGACTGGATCTCAGGACCCTGAGATCATGACCTGAGCTGAAGGCAGAGGCGTAACCCACTGAGCCACCCAGGCGCCCAAGCAGATGTAAACATTTTTTAAAGCCACAAAAATTTACAGTGCTTTAAAGTCATAATCATATATCTGTTACACATCTCTAAAAGGGACATAAGATTTCAAATATATTTGATCTTGGGACTTTTTATGGCATATGTAATTGGATTACTATCCCAGAAGATATGATTTAAGAAAATTAGATGTATTAGAGCCATATTAGCTATTCTTAGCTCACAGCTTATAATTTCAGAGATTTAACCCAACAAAGTTTACTTTTCAGTCATTTAGATCCTGTGGATGTGTTCTTGTTTGTAGCTTTCCTCCATGTGGTAAGTCAGCACCACAGGCTCTTTCCACCATGTTATTCTGTCATTTACTAGGATCTCAGAGTCCTTTCCTTTCAGTTACTCAAAGACACATCTGCTTCTCAAAACTCCTGAGAGCAACAATCCCTTTTCTACTTACATTCCTTGCAGAGAGTAGTCCCCAAATCACACTTTGATGCAAGAGAGAGCATGAGGAGGATCTCATCTTTATCTGGGTAACTGTTTCCAAGCCACACTGTATGTAATGAAAAGGAAGCATGATATATTTTGGGAAAACTATCCATTTCTGTTGCACTGAGCTAAACGAGTTTCTTATCTTAACCACATACTCTGCAATCTACACAAAATTTATAGTATTTTTCTATAGAAAATGTACTTTGCATTCTTTGTAAAATTAAAAGGAACTTTTGATGATCACTATAAATTTGGAACATTACTCAGTACTAAGTTTTATTGATTTTGCCAACATGGTAAAATAAGCCCATTAAATAAATTTAGTAAAATGCTGTGAGTGCCTATCTTTCTATAGCTTCATAGACTCCTGAAAGCTTGTTATTTAAAATTAAAAAGAGGAATCCAATTAAGAGTCTATGAAAATTTAGAAAATAATGTTTGTATTTCATGTACTGGTTGAGAAAAATCAGTACTTTAAAAATTTTTATATAGGTTGAAAGACATATTCTAAGTCATTTCAGTGTTTTGAAATTCAGAAGGTTACACATTTTTTCTACCAAATCAGTTTTTGAATTTTAATTTATCTTAGATATATCTCCCTAAATATATCATAAGGTCCTTGAGAGACTGTGTAATGCCTTTTATTTATTATCCATTTATTCATTCAGCAAATACAGGCTTAGCTTCAGCATGTGCCAAGTATTGTGCTAACAGTGGGAATTGATTGATGAAAAATATATTGTCTCTATCTCAAAAACCTTCAATCTATCACAATAGACAGAAACAAAACCGTGTTACTAAATACAGTGTGATTAAGGATAGGTACACATATCTACTTACTTTAGAGAAACATTAATCTGGGTACATTGTATTTTATGTACTTTTGTATATTAATATTTACTGTTATTAATAGTAGTAGTAATATTATTTAGATTTAAAATAAACACAGTGTAAAGAGGATTATGCAGATAAGTGGGCTGTGAGCTTTCAAGGAAGGCATTTCACTCTTCTGGAGTGGTAAGAAGGTGAGGAATGGAGGAAAGGATATTATTCCTAAGATAAAACACAGTGTTAAGATCTTTGTTAAAGATCTTTACTTTTATACTTTGTCTTATGAAGAGCCACTGAATGAGTTTAAGCATTGAGTACCATGACAAAATTCTGATAAGTGCTGAAAAATAAGTTCTGGATGCAGTATGGCAGATAAATAAGAGATAAACCTGAATGAAGTCAGAAAGACATTTTCAGAAAAATACTGCAAAACACAACAGAAGTTTTTAACTATGGCTATGCCAATGTGAATCTACAGAAAAGGATTGTCTTCATAGATATAGAGGTTCAATCTATTGAATGAAATGATCAGATGGATATAGAGGATTATGAATATCAAAAAACACCAAAAAAGGGCACCTGGGTGGCTCAGTGGGTTAAAGTCTCTGCCTTCGGCTCAGGTCATGATCTCAGGGTCCTGGGATCAAGCCCCGCATCTGGCTCTTTGCTCAGCAGGGAGCCTGCTTCTCCCTCTCTCTCTGTCTGCCTCTGCCTACTTGTGATCTCTGTCTGTCAAATAAATAAATAAAATGTTAAAAAAACAAACAAACAAACAAACAAACAAAAACACCAAAAAATAAGATTGTGGTTCTCTTTGGTCAGAAGTAGAAAAGAGGAAGCTGTTTACAAAGAGATGGGTAGGTGGTATCTAGCGTTCTAGCAGAGATCAGTTTCCTGACCTGGCCGAGAAAAGACTGGGAAAAAAAGATGGTAGATGCCTGGCAGTTAACTACAAATTGATGTGATATGGCTTCTTGATTATTGTTACAAGCTGTCCATTCGTAAGCATATAGTTATATGCCGCCTAAAATGACTTTACTGTACCAGCAGAAATATTCTGATGACTCATGGAAATATTATTCTTAATAGCTCGAATTTGGAGACAATTCAAAGATCCATCAGGAGTACAATGAGTACATAAAACTATGGACTTTTTATGTAATGGAATGAATTTTCATATGATTGAATTCAAAGTATAATTCTGAATAAAAGAAGACGAACTCAAAAGAATCATATTATAGACTTACACTTAAATCATATTATATACTTAAAGAATGATACTTACTCATTTACATAATGTTCAGATAGGTGAATATTGTGTTTTCAAATGGAATTTTAGCTAGTAAAATCATAATATAAAACAAAGAAATGGTCCCCATAAGAATCATGTTTGTGGTAATCTTTAGTGAAGATGGAGAGGTTTTGAAGTTGAAGGGATCTAGAAAGGACTCCTGGAGTGTTATAATGATCTGTTTATAGACCTGGGTAGAGATTATACAGATATTCCCTATTAAAATAAATTATTAGACTATGCCTTTATCAACTTTATGGGATGCCTGTGTGTGTTTATAAAATAACATTAAAATACAACAAGGGTAGTTTAATTTGGTAAAGGAAAGTATCTTCTTTCAAATGATTTAGGTTAGTTTTTATTTTACTCTTTACAGTATATCATTCTTTATTAAATGGAAAGGCTTTGCATTTGTTTTTAATGTATATGAAAACCAGGGTGGATAAAATTGCCCCTGAACTAGTAACTAATTACACTTAATTTTTAGTTCTCAGTGAAATTCTTTTTTTTTTTTTTTGTAAGATTTTATTTATTTATTTGACAGACACAGATCACAAGTAGGCAGAGAGGCAGGCAGAGAGAGAGAGGGAAGCAGGCTCCCTGCTGAGCAGAGAGCCCGATGCGGGACTCGATCCCAGGACCCCGAGATCATGACCTGAGCCGAAGGCAGCGGCTTAACCCATCTCAGTGAAATTCTAATAATACTTGATATGATAGATACAAAGAAGCAGCATTTATTTACATTCTTGTGTCTTTGTTCAAAATGTCTGACTAGTGGGGCTGCTGATGGTGATTAAAAGTCAGCACCTTGAAGAAACATCTGACTTACTAGACAAGGTAGAGCTGAGAGTCCTTATGCAATGGTAGAAGTAGGTTAGAGAGTAGGTTAATAATGCAAGGCATTAGCCTATGAAAATAAGTATTTAAAATTTTTTTCCAAAAGAAAGTTAATTCCTTAGAATTTTTGTTCACTTCTCAACAAATAAGAGAATACCTACATTCAATAATTTTCCTAGTAATTGTTGTAGTCAGAAATATTGTTATTAGCTCTAAAATATTCTTATAATTACTTCACGTTTTATTGTACTGATATCTCAGTCACTTTGTAATCAAGAATGTATCTTGAATGTATCTTGTACCCTCCATATATTTTTATAAGTCTAGATTTATTTGCATTTTGGGATTGCCTTCCAGAATCCACCCAGAGCAAATTATTTTCCAGACAAATCTGGTGAAAATTTGGCCTAAGGGTCAGGTGCTTTAGCGGACAATGACCTAACTCATTATCATTCTCTCCCATGACTCCCCAAAGTGAGTTTCATATATGACACATGGAACTTACTTTTGATCTAAAAATACACTCAACCAATTTGACGAAAATTATTTCATTTAATCCTGGAAGTTACACATATATGTATGTATGTATTATTTTTCTCCTTTAAAAAAGAATTTTAAATGGCTTATTTTATAAAGTATCTGTACTTGGATTAGAAAAGTAGAAATAAAATGCATAGGGAAAAAATATGAAGACCGCGATATTTTGTTTTTGTGAGTAAACATTAAGCCTAGATGTGATAAACTGAAAAATGAGGAAAATGTCATAACTCAAATATGAATACAGAAGCACACCATTTCCTAAAGAGCACAATTTTTTTTTAAATTACTGAATTCCTAAGGAAACTTTTTACATAGGAAGAACAATGAAGGACACAATGGAAAATATCTCAATAAAAGTGTTATAGCAGTTTCAGAAGTGAATCATGTGGAAGGTTATTTTAGGAATCCTCAATAAAAATTCAAGACACTGCACTGATGTTCATTTCAGCGCAGGAATTCTGCCGGTGGCTACACTCATATTATCTCAATATGGAATCTTTCTGCTGCCAGACTCTATCAAATGATAGAATGTAGTCTTCTAAGAAAAATGAGTAGTTTTTTTGAATACTGTGTTCTTTAAAATAATATAATATCTCTCAGCTAGAATTTTGACAAGAAATTACAGCCTCTGGCAAGTAACCAGCATTGATATTCTCTGTGGAAGATTATAGACAGATTAGTTTTCTTGAACAGGTGTTGGGCTTAGCATGTTTTTATGAAAAGTAAGGAAATATACCTGATGGAAGTCTTACAAAGATATAAAAAGCTTCCATCTTAAATAGTATCTTTTGATTGGGTTATTTACAGAATAGAAGATAAACAAAGAAAATAAACTGTATTCTTTTTTTTTTTTTAAAGATTTTATTTATTTATTTGACAGACAGAGATCACAAGTAGACAGAGAGGCAGGCAGAGAGAGAGAGAGGGAAGCAGGCTCCCCGCCGAGCAGAGAGCCCGATGTGGGACTCGATCCCAAGACCCTGAGATCATGACCCGAGCCGAAGGCAGCGGCTTAACCCACTGAACCACCCAGGCGCCCTAAACTGTATTCTTAATTAAAAAAATTATTCACTTGCATACACATGCACATACTATGTACTATAGAGGAGGATAAAATATTTTTTTTCTCCAGACCATTACTCACAAAAGTTACTTAACCATATTAAAGTGTGCCCAGTTATCTTTTCTATAAACTCTAATCTTACTTTATAACCTAAACTAGATTGTTTTCTTTTATCTTAATTGTAAAACTTCCCATGTGATATGAGATAAATGACAGATTTATTAGCACATTGACACATGCCTATATTCAAAATATTTCATGCAAAATAAATGATATAACTCCATGGTTTGAAATAGTCAATATATTCACCTGACAGTCTCTTTAATATCCTAATTTCACTTTTCATTTCTATACATTTATGTTTTAATAGACTATTCTCTAGAGTACTTTTATGTGCACTGCAAAACTGAGCAGAAAGTACAGAGCTTTCTCATATAGTCTCTGTCTCCACACATGCATAGCCTCCCCCTTACAAATAAATTCACTTCACCAGAGTGGTGCATTGGTTATATTCGATGAATCTATTTTAGCACATCCTCATCCCCAAAGCCCATAATTTACATTAGGGTTCACTCTGAACTCTGAACATTCTATGCACTTGGAAAAATTTGTGATGTTGTGTATTCATTGTTCTACTATCATGCAAAGTAGATTCACACCCCTAAAAGTACTCTGTGCTCTGCCTATTCATCTTCTTTTCCAGCCTAATCCTTGGTAACCACTGATAATTTGTCTCAATAGTTTTAACATTTCTAGAATATCATATAGTAGGAATCATGCAGTATGTAGTTTCCCAGTTTGCTTCTTTTGCTTTGGAATATTTATTTAAGTTTTCTTAAATAAATAAATAGCTCTTTTCTTTTTATTGCTAAATAATATTCCATTGTCTGAATGTAACAAGTTTTTTTTTTTTATATATATACATTCAGGTACTGAAGGAGATCATGATTGCTTCTAAATTTTGGCAATTACGAATTAAGCGGCTTTCAGTTTGCATTTCCCCGGTAACCATATGATGTGGAGCATCATATACACACAGAACCATCTGTATATATGTGTGTTGCTGTGTGTGTGTATTTCTTTGGTGCAGTGTCTGTCAATGTCTTTAGCCCACTTCTTCAGTGAAGTGTTTGTCAATGTATTTTTTATTTTTTTAAATTATTGTTGTTTTTCAAGTTCTTTGTATAGTATTCCTTGAACTTGTTTACAGTTCTTTATAGATATTTTGCAAATATTTTCTTTCACAAATATTTTCTTCTAGTCTGTCTTTTCATGCTTTTGACAGTCTCTTTCACACAATATATAGCTTTAATTTTTGTGAAGTTCGGCTTATCAAATCTTTCTTTCAAAATACAGTTCTTTTTCACCGTATTTTTAATCTCAGAATTTTACTAATCACCCAAGTTAAAATAAAAGAATGAAGAATCAGTGATTTTTTAAAAAAATGTATGGCCCTAATTTCCTAATCTGATTTCTTTTAACTGTCAAAAATATTAAAATACTAGAGTGGATTTTTCTCTAAGTAATAGATTTAATTTTTGCATAGTTTTAAGCTTACAGAAAAGTAAGCATAAAGTACAGAAGGCTTCCACATACCCTCTGTCTACCCATCCCAGCTTTTCCTATTATTAACATCTTTGTGTGTTAATTTGTTACAACTAATGTGGTATATTTTTTACAGTTGAGCCAATATTGATACATTATTACTAACTAAAGTGCATAATTTAAATTAGGGTCCCCTCTTAGTGTTGTGTATTCTGTGAATATTGACAAATGTGTAATATGTATCCACAATTTACAATATCATATAGAATAGTTTTACTGCCTTAAAAAACACTTAGTGCTCTATTCATCCCTTTCCCCCATCCCTGAATTCCCAGAAACCACTGATCTTTTTTATTGTCTTTATGGTTTCATCTTTCCCATAATGTTAGTGAGCTGGAATCATATAGTATGTAATCCTTTCAATTTGACTTCTTCCTATAGTAGAATTTTTATGTCATTATTCAACAACATTTAGAATAAATCAGGTTTCCCAGATTCCTTAGTATACCTGAGGAAAAAATATGCCTTAAATGTGTAATCATAGAGATGTTTATATTTTAAAAAGTCGAACATATTTTTGAAGTGTTTTTATTGAGGAAGTAAGCTCTCTAGCAAATACTGTTAAAACCAAAATTTTTTTTTAATTTTTTATTTCTTATTTTTTTATAAACATATAATGTATTTTTATCCCCAGGGGTACAGGTCTGTGAATCGCTAGGTTTACACACTTCACAGCACTCTCCATAGCACATACCCTCCCCAATGTCCATAACCCCCCTCCCCCTCTCCTAACCCCCCCTCCCCCCAGCAATCCTCAGTTTGTTTTGTGAGATTAAGAGTCACTTATGGCAGGTAAAACCAAATTTAAGTCAAATGAAGCCATGGTTAGATGAGGTGTTGATGGATGGTTAACAAAATCTCTCTAATATGAGGAATTTGAGAGGCAGGCGGGAGTTTGTGGGGGGAACTGAGGGAAAAATGAAAGAAAATGGGACCAGGGAGGGAGACTCTTAATCTCAGGAAACTGAGCATTACTAGGGGGGAGGGGGGTGGGCGGGATGGGGTGGCTGGGTGATGGACATTGGGGAGGGTATGTGCTATGGTGAGTGCTGTGAATTGTGTAAGACTGATGAATCACAGACCTGTACCCCTCAAACAAAGAATACATTATATGTTCATTTAAAAAAGAAATAAAGACAGGGGTGGGAGGTTGGGGGAACAGGTGGTGGGTAATGGGGAGGGCACGTTTTGCATGGAGCACTGGGTGTTGTGCAAAAAGAATGAATACTGTTACGCTGAAAAAATAAATAAAATAAAAAAAAAAAGAAAGAAAGAGCAGAAGGAAGGATGGAATTATCATTTTAAGAATAGTGGTACAATTCTGCCTAACCCTGAAAAACAGATCATGGAGTTATAGGAGGTTAGAGTAGGAAATGACCCAGGAGGCTGTTTACTCTTATTTCCTAGTTAATAAGTCAAAGAACTTGGGATTCAGAAAGATTTCATTATTCTTGCATGAGGAAGGAGTGGAGCTTGGTCTAGAATCCAGGTTTCTGAGGTGGCAATAAACATCTTCTTTCCACTCAAACCAGTGATACTAAACTTCACAATATCTGGTAGCTTAGGCTGGATCTGAATGTTTTTGCTCTCTTTTCAAAAGATTTTATTTATTTATCAGAGAGAGAGAGAGATCATGAGCAAGCGGAAGGGTGAAGGGAGAAACAGACTCCCCGCTGAACAGGGAGCCAGATGCAGGACTCCATTCCAGGCCCAAGGAATCATGACCTGAGCCAAAGGCAGATCCTTAACTGACTGAGTCACCCAAGTGCCCATGGTTTTCTCTTTTCTAAGAAACTGTTAAGAACCAAGTGATGGAATTGAGACTTCTGGAAAATCTGGAAAAGTAGCAGTTTTGAATAGCAATAGGTTTAACATGCATCATTAAACAGTTTTTAGAACCAAGAAAGATCAGTATGACCTGTTCTCATACAGAAAAAGCTGGGTACCTGCAGAGATTATGTGTTTTTTGTATTATATTTTTCTTTGCCATTTGTGGGAAACATACACTTTTCTCAGTGTATTCCTAAGAGTATAATTCTGATCAGGGGTTGTATGTGTTTTCAGCATAAGTAGATCTACGGACAGTTTTCCCAAAGTGATTATACAAATGTACTCTCCCAGCAGCCATATAAGAGTTCTAGGTGCTTCACAATCTTGCCAACACCTGGTACTGCCACTTAATTTTATTTTCCACTCTAATGGATGTGCAGGAATACATTCTGGTTTTAGTTGTCATATGCCTGCTAACTAATGAAATTCAGCACTTTTTCATAACTTTATGAACATTTGGATATCCTCTTCTGCGAAGTTGCTTTTCAATTTGCCCATTTTTCTATTGTATTGGCTGTTTTACTGTTTTGTAGGAATTCTTTATAGATTCTGAGTACAGTGTGCGTGTGTGTGTGTGTGTGTGTACGTGTACTGTTACTTTTATTATACTGATGCTTTTATTATTGCTTACAAGTGAAATTACAATTAAAATTGCCAGATTTGTTGCAACATATTTTATACTCTGACCGGCAATGTATATGAATCCCAGTTGCTACATTCTTTATTAAACTTAACATTTTCAATTTTTTTATAGTTTTAGTCATTCTGATATGTTCATACTGATATTTTATTGTGATCTTAATTAACATTTATAGTTGTTCTCATCTATAAAAACACAATTGACTATTTCAGCCAGCAATTTAGCTAACATCACTATTTCCAAAAATTTATCTGTACTTTACTTGGATTATCTACCTATACAATTAAATCATCTGCATGTTAGAAACTGTATTTCTCTTCCGAGCTAACCCCCCTTTTTTTCCTTTCATTCTTGCATTGGCTAGGGCTCTACTTCGATTTGTTAGAAACTGTAAGTTGGACATTTGTTTTTCATTTTTGCTTTGTATCTCTGAGATGTTATTTTTGCTTGTTTTAATGATTATAATTCATTTTTAAAAGCTAGCTACCAGTCTGGCTGTTGTTACTTTGTAGTTAATATCTTCTTTTCCTGTAACCGATTAGAAGATTTCTCTTTCTTTTTGTTTTCCAGAAGTTTTAACTACACTGTCTCTAGTATAGTTTTCTGTGTATTTTTCTCTGATTTAGTTTCATAGACTTTCTTTAATCTGTTACTGGATCTTGGTTTGGTAAATTTATCATCCATATTCTCCAGTTAAAGTATCTTAGATATTTTCTTGATGGTCTGCTTGTTTGTTTTGTTCTTTTCTGAACTTATTATTATTATTGCTACTACTTTTGCATCAATCTGCATCTTCACCAATGACCTCTTACTCCCTTCATCAGTTCTCTCGTCAGCTGTTCCCAATATCCTATCATACCCATCTATCAAGTTCTTAATATCCATTATAGAATTTTTTTCAGTTCTAGAATTTCCATCTTGTTTTGTTTTTTGGGTTTCAGTTCTTTGGTATTATTTTTGTTTAATCATATGCTTTCTTGAATATATGGGTTAACATTTTTTTAGTATAGATCTGCATTTTCAAGCAGCTGGATCATCTGTTGTCTGTTTGCATTGGTTTGTGTTTCCCTTTGGTACTTATTCTTAGTGTGATTGGTAATTTTTAGTCAATTTTGACTTGGTGTCTGAAAAATTATAGAGACTTTAGGTGATGTTGTCTTTGTCTACAGAGGATTTACCCTAAGTCATCTACTGAATAAAACCTAACTGGGAGATAATTCAATGCCAAGATTTAGATGGTTTGAGTCTCCTCTGAGGGTGGTTTATGCCCTCTCTAGTATGGTCATCAGTGGTTCCCAAATGAACTTTCCAGTGTTTGCCAGGGCCCCACCCCCACTTTTTTAGTGGGTACTAGAGTCTGATTTCGGTTTCCAGCATTATACAACTATTGAAAGTTTTTATGAAATCCTCAAATGTTTTTAGTTCAGCTTCTTAACCTGCCCTAAGCAGCTTAATAGCCAGTAAATAACTTGAGGAAAATCCCATATAGAATCCTGCCTTTCTTCACCTATCTTTTCTGTGGTATGTTAGTTCCTCGGGTGCTTGCTACTTTGACAAGATTGGATTTTAATTTTTGTCTCCCCAGGACCATGAGATTACAGAGAGCATCCCTGCTTCTCTACCACTTATCTATTCTCTACTAGCTTGTTAACCTCAGCCCCATGTCATGAGCTGTTTAGGTTGGCAAGTGCTTTGGAAGGAAAATAACTGAACAGGATACTGAGCCATGAGTATCTATTCTTTCAGTATCTTGCCCTTAAGGTCTAACTACTTTCAACATATGTTATTCCTCTTCACACCCATTAGGATAGTTGCTATATTGATACACAAAACAAAATAAGAAAAAAAAAAAGTGTGTTGGTGAAAATGTGGACAAGTTAGAATCTGTGTGCATTGCTAATAGGAATATAAAATGGTATAGACATTGTGGAAAATAGTATAGGGTTACTCAGAAAATTAAATATAGAATTATTATATGATCTAACTATTCCACTTCTGGGTATATACTCCAAACAATTGAAAGGACTGTCCCAAAGATATTTGTATACCCATGTTTATAGCAGCATTATTCATAATTGCCAAAAGGTAGAAGTATGCCAAGTGCCCATCAATAGATGAGTGGATAAATAAAATGTGGTATATGCATAGAATATAATATTACTCAGCCTGAAAAAGGAAGGAAATTTTGACACATGCTAAGATTTGGATGAACTTTGAAGACAAAACAAAAACAAGCCAGGCACAGGACAAATATTGTATGATTACATTTATCTGAGGCACCTAGCGTTATCAGATTTAAAGACAGAAATAGAATAGTGGGTACCAGTGTCTCGGGGATAGGGTATTGGGAAGTCATTATTTAGTGACATTATTTAATGGGTACAGTTCAGAATGATGAAAATGTCTGATGACATAGTGTTGATTTCATAAAAATTAACTTAATGCTACTGCAGTATATACTTAAAAATGTTTAAAGTAGTAAATTTTATGTTATATATATGTCACCACAACAAAAACATAAAACATATATTACTTTCAAAGACAGTTGGTTTTGCACTTCATAACTTTATGACACATTTTGTAGATATTTTCAGGTGGTGCATTAGCCTGTTACAAGCTGCTCTGACATAAGCATTCTGATTACTCATAGATATTCTAAAAATGCATTTTTAATCTCCGTTGATGTTTATCAAGTACTTGCAAGTATTTGTGTTTGTTTATACAAGTCACTGTGGTAAATTCTAAAGATAAAAAATGAAGTAAAATAATTGAAAATGTATATAGTGGTCTCTGTTCTCAGTTCCTGGCACAAAGTTCCTAAAACCCTTATAATTGCCTAAGTAACAAGAGCATTAAATTTTTTTCAGTTAAGTTGGCAGAGTTGTAGGGAGGCCCTATGCTTGTCTTATCCCGTGGATACAGGTAGATAAATATCAAATCATACTGAACACCCAACTAATCAATCTGAGGACTGAGAGAACAAACTTCACAAACTAGAGGGAGGAAAGAGGCCATGTCATGGAATGTAGGAGGTACAAAGGTGTGATTTGGGGAAAAAAGTATCACAGGTGATATGGAAGGGAAGGAGTCCTGACCATGGAGAGAGAAGTGGGGAGAGAAAGTAAGACAGAGAGCAGCACAGGGGATTGCACAAGAAAGAAAGAAAACAAAAACAAAAAAACACCACTTCTCCAAAACCATTAATTGGTAAAATGAGAGGAACTGATTATAGTGAGTTTTTTTACAATCAGCAGAGCTCAAAGACTGGTTTTAGACATTTTTGCAGTGTTGGGTGGAGCCTGGAGGGCATAGTGGTATGCCTAAGCAGGAGGGCAGAGGTTCTGGGGAGCAGATAGCATGGTCTTAGGATCCTCTGTGTTGCACTAGGAGAGACAGTTCCCCCTTTTGGGGTGTGTTTAGGAGAGGTGGCACTGCCTTCCAAGGGGCAAAAGAGCTGGCAGGTGCCATTGTGCTGCCCTGTTCAGTAGCATATGGGCAAAGATACCTGCTGAGGGCAGCTAACCTGGACCCCAGCTTTTTCCTGCACGTTATTCTAAACATTAAGCACCTCTCTGTTTTTGTGACTGCCTTTCTGGGACAAAGCAGCACCAGCCCCAGTGTGGCAAGACCCTCCCCCAGAGCACAAGGGTGGGTCCCTGCACACCAGTTCCCCAAGTTCAGAGTTTGAAACTCAGCAGGTGTTCCTGAGATAAAACTCAGGTGCACTGTGCTGCCAGGTGGACAGATGGTTCAGACACAGACAAGGTGAAGGTAGCGATCTGGAGGATGCCTGGAACGCACGAGGGGAAATTGTTTGCTTTTTCTCTGAGTCCTTCCTGTTCATCAATGGGCCCAGACTTCCCTCTCCAGGGATGAGAGACTGGACTGGCATGGTTTTTATGCCTGTCTATCAGCATAGATGGGTTTTGGTGAGCAGCACAGTGTCCATAGTGGAGGTTTGAGCTTCTTATACCAGTCCCCACCCCCTGAACCCTGCAGATGCTTCTGAACTAGGGAAAGTGTGCCTGAAAGTCAGAGCAACAGTGGACCCATTTCCAGGAACACCACCCCCCTCCATCCTCACATACATCAAGTCTGCTGACATGGAGTATTAAAAAGCTTCAGCTCTAATGGAAATAGGATCAGGCTTATTTTAACAAGCAGACCACAGTGAACCTAATTAAAACTTGCCACACCTGGAAAAAGTCCAAACACTCCCCACTGCAGACAAGGAGACATTCTGCAGAGGACTGATGTGAGACTAAGAGCAGCCAAAAGACAATAGAAGAGTGCAAATAGAACACGCCAGCAACACTTCCTGAAGTACCAGGCCCTGGATAGTATATGATAGTAGTAGCTATTACTCTCAGGAGCAGGAAACATAGCAGGCTTTCCAAACAAACAGAAGAAGATAAAGACCTAAACAAAATGCCAAGATGGAGGAATTTATCTTAAAAAAAGAACAAGCAAAAGTCACAACCAAGGATCTAATCAAAACAGATATAAGTGATATGCTTGATTCATAATTTAAAAGAAAAATCATCAGGATACAAGTTGGACATGAGAAAACATAGAAAACACCAGGGAGTCCCTTACCACAGAGTTGAAGATGTAAAAACCAGTCAGGCTGAAATAGAAAATGCTGTAACCGAGATGTGGAACTGAATAAATGTAATGATCACAAGGATAGGAGAAGCAGAGGAATGAATAACTAATATAGAAGATAAATTATGGGAAATAATGAAGCAAAAAAGAGGAAAGAAAAATGTTGGATCATGAGTGTAGACTTAGGGAACTCAGCAACTCCATAAAGTCTAATACATCTGTATCATAAGAATTGCAGAAGAGAGGGAAAAGGAGGCAGGTTTATTTGAGCAAATTATAGTTGAAAACTTCCCTAATCTGGAGAAGGAAACAGACATCCAAATCCAGGAGGCATGGAGAACTTCCATCAAAATCAAGAAAAGCATGTCAACACTAAGACATATCACAGTGAAATTTGCACAATACAAAGATAAGGAAAAAAATCCCAAGAGTGGCAAGGGAAAAGAAAGCTCTAATTTACAAGGGAAGACAAATAAGGTTAGCAGCAGACTTATCCACAGAAATTTAGCAGGCCAAGAGAAACTGGCATGATATATTCAATGTGCTGAGTGGGAAAAATATGTAGCCAAGAATACTTTATCCAGCAAGGCTGTCACTCAGAATAGAAGGATAGATAAAGAATTTCCCAGACAAAAACTAAAGGAATTTGTGACCACTAAAGCAGCCCTGCAAGAAATATCAAAGGGGATTTTTTTGAGTGGAAAAGAAGGACCAACAGTGAAAAAGACTAGAAAGGAACAGAGAAAATCTCCAGAAACAATAACTTAGCACGTAATACAAGGGCATTGAATTCGTATCTATTAATAATCACTCTGAATGTAAGTGGATTAAGTGCTCCAGTCAAAAGACATAGAATATCAGAATGGATAAAAACAAACGAAACAAAACAACAATAATAAAACCCAAGACCCATTGATATGCTGCCTACAGGAGACTCACTTTATACCTAAATCCACCTACAGACAGAAAATGAGGGGATGGAGAACCATCTGTCATGCTAATGGACAGAGAAAAGAAAAGAAAATGAAAAGAGAAAAGAAAGCCAGAGGAGCTGTATTTACATCAGACAAACTACATTTTAAACCAAAGACTGTAACAAGAAATGAACAAGGGCACTATATCATAATAAAGGGGTCTATCCCCCATAAAAAGATCTAAAAATTGTGAATATTTATGCTTCCAGCTTGGGAGCACCCAAATATATGAATCAATAATGAACATAAAGAAACTCATTGAAAATAATACAATAATAGGAGGGAACTTCAACACCCTACTTACAGCAATTTACATCTGATTATCTAAGCAGAAAATCAACAAGGAAATAATGGGTTTGAATGACATGCTAGACCAGATGGACTTAACAGACATATTCAGAGCATTTCATCTGAGAGCAACACAGGACACATATTTTAAGTGCACATGAAAGATTTTCAGGAATAGCTCAAATAATGGGTTACAAATCAGGCCTCAACAAATACAAAAAGATTGAGGGCATACCATGCATATTTTCTGACCACAACACTATGAAACTTGAAGTCAACCATAAGGAAAAAAACGGAAAGACCACAAATACCTGAGATTGTGAGATTAAGCCCCTTGTCTGACTCCATGCTCAATGGGGAGTCTGCTTGAGAATCTTTCTCTCCCTGAACTGCTCCCCACTCACGCATGCACTCTCTCTCTCTAAAATAAATACATCTAAAAAAAATAAGTAAATAAAAGGAAACAAGACAGATGAGCATGGGGGAAGGAAGAAAAAGATAGAAAGAGAAGGGCAAACCATAAGAGACTATTAGAGACTATTAAGTATAGAGAACAAACTGAGGGTTGCTTGAGGGGAGGTAGGTGGGTAATGGGCTAAATGGGTGGTGAGTATTAAAGAGGCTACTTTCTGTGATGAACACTGGAAATTAAATGTAAGTGATGAATCACTAAATTCTGTTCCTGAAACCAATATTACACTATATGCTAACTAACTGGAATTTAAATAAAAACTTGAAAAAAATGGTTTTAGAAACATCTTTTGCTCTATTTGGTCTTTGACTCTGGCTCCTGACACAAAGTTCCTAATCTCTTGGAATTTCCTAAGTGATAGAAGTGTCTTTTGTCCTAATGCAGGGATTCTTGGGCTCCTGGAGGCTTCAGGATGGGGGCTTGTTATCAAAAAGACCAAGCCATGATTAGAAGCTTGCAACTTTCAGCCCCATCCATCTCTCCAGAGAAGAGGAGAGAGGATGGTTCTGAGGTAATCATTGATTATGCTTATAAGATAAAGCCTCTATGAAAATCCCCAAAGTATAGAATTCAGAGAGCTCTGGATTGATGGACATTTGGAGGTGTTGGAAGAGTGGTGCCTGGAGAGGGTATGGAGAATCTGTGCCCCTTCCCACATACCTGGCTGCATGCATCTCTTCCATTTGGCTGTCCCGAGTTAGATCCTTTTTATAATAAGCCAGTAATCTAACAAGCAAAATGTTCCTGTGAGTTCTGTGAGCCACTCTGGCAAATTATCTGACCTGAGGAGGTCATGGTAACCTTTCATTTAGAAGTTTGGTGAGAAACACAGGTAATAACTGGACTCATAATTGTCATCTGAAATTGGGGAGGTGGTAATCCCATGGGTCTAGACTCAACCTCTGGAATTTATGTCCAGGTAAATAGTGTCAACATTGACTTAAATTATATACTGTTTTAGAGAATCATTTGGTGCCTGAAAAATCCACACATCTAGTGTCAGAAGTGTTATGAGTATAGAGTAAAGGAAAAACACAGGAGTATTTTTTCCTACTCAGAAGACATAATACATTCTCTCAGTAAACTCAGACCACAGGAGAGAGAGCCAGTAAACAATGAATTATAATGCATTGCAATAAATACTTGAACAAAAGAACAGTTGTTATGGAAACAAAGAAAAAGGAATAAGATACATTGTGGGAATGTTTGCAAAATACACTGTTGTTATTGGATCATAACTTACCAGAATATAGTTCAGAATATGAAAGGCATTTTCAGGTTGAGTTTATCCGTGGACACTGATAAAACAAGCTTCACTTTATAAGAGGATAAGAGCATCAACAATTGAAAGAGGATTTTAATTGGCTACTTTAATGATAATGGACACATTTAGGAAACTGATAGCATAGGTTGAAAGTGGAAAAAAAAACTGAATCAAAACAATACCAGTGAGGATAAACAAAGAGCTTAGATAGAATTAACCATTCTGTAGCAGGTTTTGCTTTGTTTTCATATTCAGGTGCAGAGGATTGAGATAGTCATGCCCATCAGCTTATGGAACATTACCATCATTGGTCCCTGCAAATTCTCTTGCTAACTGTTTATCATTTATCATTTATTGATTTATTTATTCTCTTTTTAAATTTATATCTCCATTTCCATTTCCATTAAGCACTTGCCCTCTTTTTGTAGTCAATTAGTCTGTTCTTTACGGTGACCATTTTATTCCTATGGTTCTGACAAATGGATTTCATCTGTGTTGTACATACATGTTTAATTAATATAAATATTATTCTATTTCTTACTTTTTAATTCTTTACTGTTGCTAAGTATACATCTAGTCATTTGCTGCACATTACATGATACTCCATGGTGTGCCTGCACTACATTTTACTTATCCACTATTCCAGGGATGGATGCTTAGATTTTATCCAAGTAACATTTCCCCCCGCCAAAAAAAAAAGACCATATTTATACACAAAGACTCTACCTAAGTTTGTCCTCCAACATATTTATAGGATATGGGAACTGATTCATTATGTGGAAAAACAAAAATCTTTGACCGTAACTCTGAATTTTGTACTAAAAGCTAGAAAGAAGATGGCTAGTAGAATCACTACCTACCATAACTTCTTAACTAGTATTCCACCCAACATCATATTTTAACTCTTAAGAGTTTTATAAATGTGTATATGTTTAAAATTTGGAAAACAAGTTCTAAATTTTGATTAATGTGCATATAGAGAAGAGATGTTCCTTCTCAGGCTTCCAGGTACATAGAAGCTAACTTAGATTTGTATTATTTGTCTGGACCTGTGTAATTATACAAAAATTCCATTGTTTGTAATCAAATATTTTAAGAAAGTCTGTGATTATTGAATTACCATAGAGAAAGGCTTGAAGTGCAAGCATTAAAGATGAGAAGACTTTTCTGGTGATGACAGTACATTGATAAAGCACTCTCTAAAGGAAAAAAATTATCATATGTTTGAGTTGTCAATATGAATATCTTTCCTACTGTCTTTCCACAGACAGCAATATTAATGTTCTGATTTCTGCAATATAGATTAAAGTTCATTTTTATTTTTAGCATCGGTCTTGCCCTTGCCCTAAGACTTAGTTTTTAATTTAATTTTAATTTAAAAAGTATCATGGACTTATTGCATTTTGATAAAATGATTTCTCAATAATCAAATGTTAACATTACATCAAGGGAGCAGGATTGAGCAGCGAGAGAAGTCAAAGTGTGATGTAGAAGAATGGCAGACTTGACTAACCCCACAGGGAGTTCTGAAGCTAGAAAAATCCTGAGAATTTTCTAGAGTGGGAATATGATAGCTGGGCCCTTAAATCTTCACACTGATCAGTCGATCATGGACATGATGACAGGGCTAACAGCTAAAGGTTTTCTGCCATTGATGGTCATGGAAGTGGGGAAAGCCCTTCCCCGAATTAGGACCTGACTTTTGTGGGACTTGGTGGCTTACCTGGTAGAATGACTAAAATCTTCATTTCTCAGGGGTCTTACACTAGGGTGGTTGCATTTGTTCATTTATCAAAATTTGGCAAGAGAGGTCTGTGGATTCTGGGTCAAAAAATTGGCTCATGACCAAAACTGGTTAAGAAATCGTGACCTGTTAATTGGGACAACTGCCTTCAGCCTGCTGTTCATTCATCCTTGATTTGTGTTGGTACTACACACTGAATAGTGCCCTTGCTGCTTAAACATCATTTTTACTTCTTTGGCTACCAGATTTATTGGCCATGTGCATAACATTCTGGAGTTGCACCCTGGTTGCTCCTCTAACCTAGTCCCTCATTACCAAAACTGTGTTAACCTGGCTTCAGGCTACCATTTCACCTTTATTATCTCAGAGTCCTGTGACCTCCATTGCTGTCAGTGAATCTGATTGTATAATGGCATTTTCTATCATCAGCCCTTACCTACAGAGGAGAGCTAGCACTGAACTTAGTCAATCTTGTATCCTTCTCAACAGTGATTTCCTATACATTGGTAAATGGTGCATCTTATGGGCTTTCCCATATATGGTATTTGATGGGTCTTCTGAACTTGTGTGCTTTATGCAGTCCAGAGCATTCAGTTCCCTGAGATGTTTAGTCCCGCTTTCACTGCCATGAAAATCCAGGTTGCAGGTTACTTGGCATGGGTCATTTCGCTTCCCATACTTCTAGGAGCCATCCTAGTAATGAGTTTTCATAATCTCTGAGGAGCCTTTCCAGATGTAATATTCTGTATCCCAAATTGAACTTTGTGTTCTGGTCACATGATAAAACATACTTAGACACTAATTGTCTTCCTCTAGCTGATACATGCTGGCTGGTTGGATCTTGCCACTCTTCTGAAAAATAGTCTCTTTCTCATTATCAGTACCCCCCTTTTTTGTTCCCATCTGGTTTACATTTCAGATAAACACTAGGATACAGATAGTCGCCAGGAGAGTGGGTGAAAGAAAATCCTGATAGGGGCATATGTGGATTTGAGAAGGGCTTCTACATGTGTCCAGCCAATCAGATGGAAAGTTCTAGCCCTAAATCAGGAATAATGGCCTACTACAAGAGGCTCACAGGTTTCAGGGGCTTAGCACAATTCTAAAAGATCTTACAGTTAAAGAGTACCTAACTCTCCTTGCTTCTAGCAATTGGGGCAGTCAGTGTTTCCTGTAAAGACTATCTGGATAGTCCTTATATAGTCCTATATATCCCACTTTGTGCCAGAGCAATGCCATAGTGAAGGCAAGTGTGTAGCGCTTGGTAACTGATCCATAATGAGGAGGACTACAGAGTCCAGGATGAGATACAGATTACTATTAAATAGGGATGGTGATAATTCTTTGAGATAAGGAACACATCATAAGAAGCAGTGCATGTTGGGGGATTATCACTTTTGTTTGGGATATGCTTGGTTTGAGATGCTTGTGATATTACAGGAAACAGTAGGCAATAATAGACGAATACCTCTGTCTAGAATTCAAAAGACAAATTTGAGTTGTAAATATCTGTCTGTAAAAATAAATCATGGAATCAGTGGTGAGCAAAAAGATATGGTACCTGCCTATAATAAGCTTACAATCTGATGGCAGGTGTAATTAAATATTAACACAGAAAGAATGTGAACTGCTGCTCTCATAAGGTCCTTAAAGAAACTATATCTGGTGCTACAATTCACAAAGGAAACAGTTCCAAGCTTGTATGGGAAGATGCCTTCTCTAAGGTATGTTTGAACTGCTATACAAAGGATTAGACAGAGATAACCAATTGAAGAGGGAAGAGGGATGGAGAGAAGAAAAAAAATATACAAAGTTCCAGTGACAGAAGCTTGACTTAAGTTAAAGAATTTTAGTCATGGAAGTGGATGTGGTCACCAAGAATAAGTATGAACATATATGGCAGAGAATCTATTGGAATGTATTTAATTGTTCTTTTGGAAAACTAGTATTAGTTTAAGAAGTGGGAAGAGAGAAAGGAAGAGGGAGATAGAGAAGGAAGGAGAGAAGGAGAGGGAGAGAGAATTTGTGAGGTCATGACACTTAAGGAAGTATTGGAAAATAAAAAACACAATCTGAGAAGGATAGTTTATACACGTGGGCCTCAGGTACAAGAAGCAAATATGTTTGTGAAGTAGAATTTACTTCTATTCTCTTTGGCCTCTCTTACTCTAGGGATATTCCACCTTTCTCTGTGTACTGAAAATACGGTCACAGTAAACTCCCACTTGTACATTCAGAGATTTTGTTTAATTGATGGTGGTTCTTAATTTTGAGTTCAAAATATGCTAGTCAGGAGTATCTGATTGACACAGTTTGGGTTTAGTCATCGACTCTAGCTTGAATTATCTGTAGCAAGCACATCAGAACCAGGTAGGGTTGGCAAAGGGGAAAGGAGGCAGTTCTCACAGGAAGGAGTCCTTGACAGGACGATGTCTGTCTGTGATGTGACAGATAGCAAACAAAACTTGGAAAAGATGCCACTTGGAACCATAATAAAGTATAATATAATGTAGAAGAGTAAAAGCTTAGTATATATTTCCCAAGTGGGTAGTTAATAGTATTCATAATAGAACATACATAAAAGATGTGATGCTAGATTACATGTTGTAAACAGAAATAATCCATCCTCAAAACTTGAGACTAAAATAGGTGGAAACTTAGATAGTATCCTTTAAGGAAGCTTAAAGGATCTTTTAAGATTTGGCTGAGAGATGACCCATTGCATTTCTGCATGGGTGAGAAATGCATTTCTCATTGATGGTAAGAAGAATCTTCAGATATAAAAACCTAAGTGACATCTTTAGTTTAAGAGACCAAACGTTATAGCTCTATAAATTCAGTGTTGTATTTGCCAACTGCTATGGGTTATTGCTAAGCAATCCAAAGTCAGACAACTCTTACCAGCGGTCCCACTTTCTGGTCCCACAGAGAATATCTGCTTGCTCTTCAGTGTCTTCATGGGATTTCTTTCCTGTCTTTAATGAGGATCACCCAATATCCCCTCAGTTCCAGGATAGTAGGATAGCTACAATTTTAAGTTCAATAAATTAATTTTTCATACTCCTCCTGTAAACTAACCTCTCCTAAATGCACACACATATGCCCACATAACTGCATGCATGCACTCATAACTTAGTTTTATAGGATGAGGGTAATCACAGAGGAAGTCATGGGAGGAATATGAAATGGTAGATGTTCTATTTACCAAAATTATTGTTTTGAGATTTCCTCATCATGCTTGGACAAATATCAGTAATTTGTTCCTAATACTTTAGTTTCAAGATAAATTTTATAATCCTTTGGAAACAGAGTTTTTCATGGTAACAGAACTTTTTTCAAAATACCATGATTCAGGGCTGAGCCAAAAAAGAAACATATACTAGTAAATGAAGTCAGAGAAGGAAATTTTTAAAAATTAAAAAGATATACAATTTAAGGGGGGAGGAGTCAAGATGGCGGGGAAGTAGCAGGCTGAGACTACATCAGGTGGCAGGAGATCAGCTAGATAGCTTATCTAAACATTGCAAACACCTACAAATCCAATGGGAGATCGAAGAGAAGAAGAACAGCAGTTCTAGAAACAGAAAATCAACCTCTTTCTGAAAGGTAGGACTGGCAGAGTAGTGAATCCAAAACGACGGGAAGATAGATCACGGGGGGGAGGGGCCTGCTCCCGGCAAGCGGTGGAGCAAAGGAGCACAAAATCAGGACTTTTAAAAGTCTGTACCACTGAGGGACATTGCTCCAGAGACTAAACCAGGGTGAAGCCCACACAGGGTCAGCGTGGCCCCAGGTCCCGCAGGGTCACAGAAGGATCGGGGGTGTCGGAGTGTCACAGAGCTTGCATGTATTAGAACAGAGAAGCCAGCTACAGAGACACTGTAGGACTGAACTCTCAGCTCGGGATTACCTTGAACCAGTCGCAGGCTGGGTGAGCTAGGAGCACGTCCAGAGGCCGTGGATACGGGAGTGATTGGGCGCTGTTCTCTGGGGGCGCACTGAGGAGTGGGGCCCTGGGCTCTCGGCTCCTCCGGGCCGGAGACTGGAAAGCTGCCATTTTCATCCCCGTCCTCTGGAACACTACAGAAAGCATTCACAGAACAAAAGCTCCTGAAATCAAACCCGAGTAGATTACTAGTCCGGCCCCCAGTAAGGGCGGTGCAATTCCGCCTCAGGCAAAGACACTTGAGAGTCACTACAACAGGCCCCTCCTCCAGAAGATCAACAAAAAATCCAGCCAGGACGAAGTTCATCTACCAAGGAAAGCAGGTTGAACACCAAGGACAGCAGCAGAATTCCAGCGGAGGAGAAAGCAAAGCACAGAACTCATGGCTTTCTCCCCATGATTCTTTAGTTTGCGGTTAATTTAATTTTTTTTTCAATTTCTTTTTTCTTCTTCTGCTAAATTTTTTTAAACTTTTACCCTTTTCTTTTTTAATGTTTTTTAACTAGTTTATCTAATATATATATTTTTTCTTTCTTTTTTATATTTTTCCTTTATTTTTCTTTTTTTAATTTTTTCTTTTTTTTTCTGAACGTCTTTTTATCCCCTTTCTCCCCCCCCCCCCCCCACGATTTGGGGTCTCTTCTGATTTGGTTAAAGTGCATTTTTCTGGGGTCTTTGCCACCCTTTTAGTATTTTACTTGCTCCTTCATATACTCTTATCTGGACAAAATGACAAGGCAGAAAAATTCACTGCAAAAAAAAGAACAAGAGGCAGTACCAAAGGCTAGGGACCTAATCAACACAGACATTGGTAATATATCAGATCTAGAGTTCAGAATGACGATGCTAAAGGTTCTAGCCGGGCTCGAAAAAGGCATGGAAGATATTAGAGAAATCCTCTCTGGAGATATAAAAGCCCTTACTGGAGAAATAAAAGAACTAAAATCTAACCAAGTTGAAATCAAAAAAGCTATTAATTAGGTGCAATCAAAAATGGAGGCTCTCACTGCTAAGATAAATGAGGCAGAAGAAAGAATTAGTGATATAGAAGACCAAATGACAGAGAATAAAGAAGCTGAGAAAAAGAGGGACAAACAGCTACTGGACCACGAGGGGAGAATTCGAGAGATAAGTGACACCATAAGACGAAACAACATTAGAATAATTGGGATTCCAGAAGAAGAAGAAAGAGAGAGGGGAGCAGAAGGTCTATTGGAGAGAATTATTGGAGAGAATTTCCCTAATATAGCAAAGGGAACAAGCATCAAAATCCAGGAGGTGCAGAGAACCCCCCTCAAAGTCAACAAGAATAGGTCCACACCCCGTCACCTAATAGTAAAATTTACATGTGACAAAGAGAAAATCCTGAAAGCAGCCCGGGAAAAGAAGTCTGTAACATACAATGGTAAAAATATTAGATTGGCAGCAGACTTATCCACAGAGACCTGGCAGGCCAGAAAGAGCTGGCATGATATATTCAGAGCACTAAACGAGAAAAACATGCAGCCAAGAATACTCTATCCAGCTAGGCTGTCATTGAAAATAGAAGGAGAGATCAAAAGCTTCCAGGACAAACAAAAACTGAAAGAATTTGCAAACACCAAACCAGCTCTACAGGAAATATTGAAAGGGGTCTTCTAAGCAAAGAGAGCGCCTAAAAGTAGTAGATCAGAAAGGAACAGAGACAATATACAGTAACAGTCACCTTACAGGCAATACAATGTCACTAAATTCGTATCTCTCAAAAGTTACCCTCAATGTAAATGGGCTAAATGCCCCAATCAAAAGACACAGGGTATGAGAATGGATAAAAAAACAAAACCCATCAGTATGTTGCCTACAAGAAACTCATTTTAGACGCGAAGACACCTCCAGATTTAAAGTGAAGGGGTGGAAAACAATTTACCATGCTAATGGGCATCAGAAGAAAGCTGGGGTGGCAAGCCTTATATCAGATCAATTAGCTTTTAAGCCAAAGACTATAATAAGAGATGAGGAAGGACACTATATCATACTCAAAGGGCCTGTCCAACAAGAAGATCTAACAATTTTAAATATCTATGCCCCTAACATGGGAACAGCCAACTATATAAACCAATTAATAACAAAATCAAAGAAACACATCAATAATAATACAATAATAGTAGGGGACTTTAACACTCCCCTCACTGAAATGACAGATCATCCAAGCAAAAGATCAACAAGGCAATAAAGGCCTTAAATGACACACTGGACCAGATGGACATCACAGATATATTCAGAACATTTCATCCCAAAGCAACAGAATACACAATCTTCTCTAGCGCACATGGAACATATTCCAGAATAGATCACATCCTGGGTCCTAAATCAGGTCTCAATGGTATCAAAAGATTGGGATCATTCCCTGCATATTTTCAGACCACAATGCTCTGAAGCTAGAACTCAATCACAAGAGGAAAGCTGGAAAGAACCCAAATACATGGAGACTAAACAGCATCCTTCTAAAGAATGAATGGGTCAACCAGGAAATTAAAGAAGAATTGAAAAAATTCATGGAAAAAAAAATTCATGGAAACAAATGATAATGAAAACACAATGGTTCAAAATCTGTGGGACACAGCAAAAAGAGATACAATTTAAGAAAGAAGGAGAGATGCAAATTAACTCAAATAATAATGAAAAATATTAGGACATCTGTATTGGTGTTTATAATAAAATAAATTAAATTTATATTTTCTGGGGTGGGTGAGTAGCTCAGCGAGTTAAGCCTCTGCCTTTGGCTCAGGTCATGATCTCAGGGTCCTGGGATCGAGCCCTGCATCAGGCTAGGTAGCTTGCTTCCTCCTCTCTCTGCCTGCCTCTGTCTACTTTTGATTGGTCTCTCTCTGTCAAATAAATAAATAAAATATTTAAAATAAACAAACAAACTTATATTTTCTATTTCTATTATTGCCTGGATTGATTAAAAGTAAGAAGACTAGGGTGCCTGGGTGGCTCAGTCAGTTAAGTGCCGGACTCCTGGTTTCTGCTCAGGTCATGATCTCGTGGTGAGATTGAGCCCTGCAAGGACTCTGCGCTCAATAGAGAGTCTGCTTGGAATTCTCTTCCTCAGCCCTTCTCATTTCTCTCTCCACACTGTCTCTTTAAATTAAACAAAGTAATTAAGTAAGAAAGTAAGTAAGAGGACTAGACTTTGGGCTAACTTAAGATCCATTTAACATCTCTCTATCTCTCTCTCTCATTGGTGTTTTCAGTGAAATGGGAACATGGTTATTGTGATATGCCATTGGCTCATTGTTTGCTGAAGTGCTCTATGACCTACGCTATTACAGTTAATTCCATAGTGAAGGCAGATATTAAAGATATTGTCTTGGGAGTTTGGAAGGAACTCTTAGATAAGACCTTACCATGAGGACTACCTAGGTAGAGTTACCATATCCTAAGGTCTTATTCTCAATTTATAGGTCCAAATATGTGATTTTGTTCAAAGTGAAAAGTGATCTTTCTTTAAAGAAATAAATTATGCTTATGGTAACTGGAAAATATTTGCAAAAAGGCATGTGCTCAGCATTACCTCCCTTTCACATTTCTAATAGACAATAAGAAATTACATCTGTGAAGCAGACCAGATTCCTAGCAGTGTTCATTATATTTTCTCTAGTGTTTAAAAAGAGCTGGGAGCCAAATTACAAACAGAGTTTAGTGGTGCTTTACATAGGCTCTGAATAAATACTTGCCGAGATGTGATAGCTTTTAACTCTTTAATCACTTCTATGCTTAACAATGCACCACTTTGTTAATAGGTCTTCCTTCAGGGTTTATGAAATTTAAAAAATTAGACCAGTATTTGCACAATGTGTTCAAAGGGACATTATTCCACCTATCTCAACATTCGAGCAAGTGAGTGGGGGACCCATTGGACACAATATTTAGTAAACTCTTTACTGAACATAGAAAATATGTTTTTTTTAACTCAGACTTCTCAGTGTTTAGTATGCTAATGTGCATTGTGAATCTGAGTGGGAATATATCATTTAGTGGTTTCCTAAATTTAGCTGAAAACAAAACTTTCTCTTTCATGGGGTTTATTATAATCCTAGTATTCTATTTATGTTTTGGGGAAGATAGACATGTTAACAGTGAAACTGTAGGCTTTATACCCTTGTTGCCATGATTAAAATATGGGTGTTCCTCTGTCACCCATTTACAGATGACAATCTTTAGGGAACATACCATTATTACTAATTCATTATTTATTATTTTCCTTAAGTCAAATGCCTGAGGTTCTTTCTAGTTGTTTCCATTTAGCACTGAGACAGATGATTTGTTTGTAGTCGCAGGCTGGGTTTTCCAACAGCGCTCTTCATTAGCAAGTGTCTGTCTTCTGCCACAATTGCTTATCACATTCTCTGGGTTTAACCTTAATTTCAAGTTAAGGTGGTGCAATGCTGTGCTTCCATGCACTTTTAAAGTTGCTTTATACAATTAATATTACATTATAGATTTAGCCACACCAGTAATTTTTCTTGAGAGTGATTCCAAAAGATATTCTATAGGAAAACATTTTTTTCAAGAGATATTAGACATAAAATGCCTATGTGTTCTAAGTGTTCCTACTATGATCTGTTCTCCATATAAATATAGCTATAATCTATTCCCCATTATTAATATATATATATATTTCTGGTCTTTTATATAGTCTTACTGGATTTATTGAACTCATCCAAATTTTTTCTCCATTTACAGGGTGGTTGTGATCATACCTGCCATGTCAGATTAACATATTTTTGGTTTTAGTTTTATTTTGTTTCAGCATATTTTCATTCTGATGATTTTGTTAGTAAGGGATTACATATGTTGTATGAGGTTATTGACATGCAGATTATTAGAAAAAGAAGGAAATGCTTGTCAAAGAATTCTGTTATCAGTAGAGGAAAATTTGGAAAAGAAATTGAATTTCATTTTATTTTGTTTTAAAAAAATAATTCACACAATTAAAAGAACACCAATGCAAATAAGAGATACAAAGTGCAATGTTTATTGCTGTATTTAAATATGAATACATTAAACCCTTTTCACAATGCTGACCATTATATATAAATTATGAAACTTTGAAAAACTATTGGCTATAAACAACGGTAATAAATGTTGCAGATGATAAAAGATATGTTATTAACAACAATTTCTAAAGTTGTTTCCGTATAAGCTGAATTAGAGGTCACATTCCTAGGTCTGTCAATTCTATCACTCTAGGTTTATTTTCTAATAATAGACAGTCCTAAGGCAGGCCAATTAAAATGAAAATAAAATACAGGCTTATAGCAAACAACACAGTAAAAACATACATATAAAATAGGCTGTCAACTTATATTTTGTTTGTTCTTTTTCTTGTGCTTAGGGAAAAACAGCTCATTATAAATTATAAATAACATCAGCTTAAAGCAGGTATGAAAAAGAAAAAAGAAAATGTTTAGATATTTTAAAGAGAATTTCTTCTTTAATTAGAAGTTGGGAATTAAACAATTTTTAAAATTCATTTAGCATACAGAAGAGAATAAATAACAAAAAGACACTTAAAAGTGGTTTGTAATTGTTTTTGAACAACCTAATACTTCCATCTCCTTGTATGGTTCTTTACCTTATTAAAAATATTTAATCCCCAAGGGCTCACAAATGGTTTATCATACTAGGCTTCAGTTTGTCTCTAAATAGCCTCTTTGAGGTCATTTCCTCATGCAAATTGAAGTATAGAATGAATATCATTAGATAATCAAAGCCATAAAAATACATATTTTTATCTCCCTTTCTAATCAGTTTCTTTTGAAATAAAGAAACGAAATAAATGCTAATAATTTGGAAGAAATTTATCTTTGGTTTCAACCAGAAAAATTATTCAAGATCTATATTTAATTATCTTCTGGCTACTAGCTCCTTTCAACTTTTGAAGACTTTTTAAAATATTCAATCAAGCACTTGGGGTGCCTGGGTGGCTCAGTTGGTTGAACATCCAACTCTTGATTTCAGCTCAGGTCATGATCTCAGGGTTATGGATGAGCCTGCATCAGGCTCATGCCCTCCCTGCTGAAGATTCTTTCTCTCCCTTTCCATCTGTCCCCCCCACCAAATTCTCTCTCTTCCTCTGTCCCTCTGCCCTCTCAAAAAAATTAATGAAGCACCAGATTTTACAATTGTTTAACAGTCGCCTCAATTTTTAAAAATTTTCTCAATTCTATGTCAACATGTTCATTACTTTGAAAGTTACATTTGCCTGTTAAGGCATAATTCAAATTCTGAGGGTAGCCGCCATCTAAACAGCTCTCCCAATAACAGACAGCTAAGCGTACTAAAGAACTTTGTATAAGGACAGAGTGCACTAGGGTAAGATCTCTGCCAAGTTATGGGTGTGGATTTTAAATTTAAATGACATGGCTATCAATATTCTTTGTTTACATTTGTATCTATTATTTATTTTAATGTCTATTTCTCATAATATATTCCAAAAACAGTATTTCTCAACAAAGTTTCTTCCACCTTGTCCAAAAAATCAAGTACATGACAATTATAATAAAGATTGTTTGCAGTTTCTACAGATGAATTCCATGGATTTGGGTGATTATATGATTTTTATAAGGATTTTTCTCTTATTTTAATCATGTAAAGATCTAAATTCTACTGACCAATCAAATACTCAAGCATTCAGTATCTACATACCACAAAACCACTGTTGGAAAGACTATGCTAGAAGAAGGAGTAAGTACATACATGAATAAGATCATTTACTTTTTAAGAAGAGAAAAAAATGTCCACACAGTTAACTAATATTATAATCAGAATTTGATACGCTTTATGAAAAAAACACAAAGATAACAGGATATACAGAGTAGAAAGCTTCAAACCCAAGCTGTCTGGCTGCACATTCCCTTCTAAAATGACACTACACTGTCAAGAGTAGGTAAGTGATTTGTGAGATTGCTAGGTGATGAATAACTGCACCATCACTCTAATGACAGTAAAGCTTGATGTAGGGTCTACTGAAGTTCAAAGATAATCTCTCTGAAAACAAACAATATGAATTTAATAATAATATGAGACAAAAATTTAAGTTATTTTTGGTAAAATATTAATAATGGTTAAAGCTATTGAGTACTTCAACAAAAGTAAGGTATTATTGTGTGCTCATTACCTTCTCGAGCAATCCTTGCAATAAATACATTAAGTTGTGTTTTTTCCTGTTTATACTGGGGATAAATTTAAGGTGATAAAATTATTTAAATTAAATTAAAAAAGACAAAGAAATTAGTCAAGTTCAAGCCTACATAAGATGGAGATGACAGAGCCAAGGTTGAGGCCTGAGCCATAGGTATATTAAATTCTTTACTTTCTGGTGTTTTGGCAATGTCATCCTTAGGTGCAAACCCCGAAGTTATTTTCTCCTTTTTAGGTGTTGAAGGGACCAAGAATATAATGAATCAGGAAAGTATAGTGACAGTAAAAATAAAACCACTCTCAAATGCTTCTGCAGAAGAGAAACCAGATTATTTCACTATCTCATAAATTATTAATGGTTTTGGTGCATGCATATGAGGATCAGATTGATTATATTGACTATATTATGCACCTCTGTGTATTTTATAACACATGTAGATAACATGTTAGAACTTGAATATTCATTTCTTAATTCAAAATAGGAGAAATAAAAGGAGGGCCAAATGGTCATGGTAAAGTGAGGTTAGATTCTAAACACAATACTGCCCTAACCCTCCTGTATTTATACAGGGGAAATCTATTCCTCTAACTTAAATGGAATAGATTTATATGCCCCAAGTCATATATTTTATAGAAAATATAAAAGGAAAACTTTGAGTTTAAGATTCAAAACTTTCCAACATTAGAAATGCATATGGCATAAGTAATATCACAGTTAACTTTGGATGTCCAGTTCTTTTATTTCTAACCATCTTATGAAGACATTTTTTAAGATTAATGTTGAACTGGGAATTATGTTTATGATAGAATTTATTTCTATTGTTCTCAGTTAGACCAACAGTTGCTTTAGGTGTTTCCATAGCAACTTCATGGGGAACATTTCAGAACACTTCCTTCCAGCAGGCATTTGAGAATATATATGGGCAGTCACTGTGTGAAATTTGGTCAAGAAAATCATTCAGGGACAAAATAATATTTTAACGTCATGTGTCATTTTGTACATTCTTTCTGAATTACAGGGAGTTTGGTCTCCACTCTGTTTCTGCCCACTGCTCAGGTGTTCTTCAGGCTTCATGATGTCTAGAATTTTTTTTTTTTACCTTTAACATCTCAAAATCTGAAATTCTACTTTCTGATGATAAACCTGTTATTAACACTTCTCATATTGAATTCGATCGTTAATCAATGATCGGTTGTCATTCCCTAACCCTGTGCTATTTTTGCTGTCTAACATTGGTCTTCTGGCTTTACTTGTCTCGACCCAATGAGAAAAATGACGATCAACCAGTTGAGGAGCATCATTTTTTGCTACTTTGGCATGCCACATTCTTACCACCTTCAGCCATTCCTGCTTAGCAAATCCTCAGTGTTGAGTCTCTCCCTGTTAATTCTGCCAGCTTCTGTTCCTAGATAGGTATGATGTTGCCATATGATACTAATTAGAACCAGCAAATGGGTGACTATGTCTAAATCAGAAACACTTTTCACTTTGAAAATGAAAGAGTATATTATAAAAGTGGTATAAACCAGCTCTCTCTCAGAGAAACTGGGGTGTGTCCTTCCAAGAAAGTAGACCTATTTTCTCATCAGAGTAAGTCTTCAGTTATGCCTGAAATTCTTTTTATTTTTTTTAATTTAGTCAGTTCCCTATCAGACATTTCCAGTGTTAACTCTGAGTCTCAAGAAATGAATCCCTTCATCCGTCCCAAGTTTAATTCAACCAGAAGTAATTATTCTTTCCTTCCATTGGAGGATTGAGACCTTACCATGTCAAAATATCTCTGAGTAGTCATTTTCCTTGTGTGATCTTTTTTAAAAAGTCCTTTAATTCTTACTCAAAGTTCTATTCATTGTTATACTACTTCAGTGGCTTTCTTTTAGGGAGGAAGGTGGAGCCAGGTGGTAGAGTCTGGGGCCATCATAATTTCTTGTTTTTCTTCTTACACTCATCATAGCCTCCCGGGATGTATGAAATGCCCCTGGTCATTATGTAAGAGTTTCTCTGTGGTTTTATAGACATCTTTCTGTGAAGGGCTTGCTCCTCCATTATAGTAGATATAAGCGTGCCTTAAGCAATTGTCCCTCTCTAATCTTCTTTCTTGCATATGTCCTAGTTGATGGAGAAATACCTGAATTTTCAATGATATCTCAAAGTTAGGAAGTCCAAAGCTAAACTCATTTTGCCATTGAGTGTACAAATTTCATAATTCCAATTTTATAAATATCACTGCATTTCCTTATTGGGTCATAGTAACAAAACCTGGGATTAGTCATAAATGTCCCTGTTTTCAGCATCTCCAGATCAAATTAGTCACCTGGTCTTATAGGCTGTTCTCCCACCACACTCTTTTTTTTTTTTTTTAGATTTTTATTTATTTATTTGACAGAGAAAGATCACAAGTAGGCAGAGAGGCAGGCAGAGAGAGAGGGGGTGGGGAAGCAGGCTCCCTGCTGAGCAGAGAGTGGGATGCAGGACTTGATCCCAGGATCCTGAGATCATGACCTGAGCCAAAGGCAGAGGCTTAACCCATTGAGCCACCCAGGTGCCCTACACCACCACACTCCTTACAGTTATTACCCGGTTGTGCCTTCTTACTGATATTCTGTCAGGTAGTCCCACATAATGCTCCTACCAGATTAACCTTAAAGCTTAACTCTGATCATTTCAAGCCATTAGGCTATTCAAGAAATTTTTATGTTTCTTCTTCTTTTGGTATAAGTACAGACTCCTTACCCTTGCATTCATGGCTTTCCATTCACTGGCTTCAAAACATACTCCCAGTTGTTTTTTTTTTCACAGTAGTCCATATATTAGTAAGATTGTATGGCATGCTATTTCTTAATGTTACAGAACATTCATTCTGTTTCTCCTATGGACGGCTCCTGTTGAAACACCATATTCTCATAGTTAATCTCTTCCATGAGAAATTGTTCACTCTTTTATCAAATTTGAAATCTTTCTTTAATTCCTTTAGCACTCTGTTCTTTTAAAATTTATTTTATTCAATCTCATAAATGTTATTTAATTACTTGTTTTATCTTCCTTATAGGGTGTTGTTTTCTAAAGGAGAAGATATAAGCATTACTCATGGTTTGAATAAGGAACACCAGGCTTACTTACACTAGCCAATTATTAAGTACTTGTTGAAATTGTGCAAATGTGACTATTTGACTACTGTAGAAATATGTGATAACTGTAATGTAAAAATATTGTTAATACTCTGTGAGCAAAATTGTTTCTAATAGATAGAAAGAATAATTATACCCCCAAAATACTTAAACTGGCTGATGCATGAAAAAAGCACAGGATTTTTTTCATAGATAAATCCTATTCTCTGATAGAGCTAAGAATAGATATCCGGTCCTTCATATACCTTTTTTCCTGTTCACTTTAAACAGAGCCCTCTATATGCATGCAAACTGCTGCAGTCATTCACGAAGTAGATTCAGTCTTTCATTTTCCTTAAATCATCACTGATTTGAGCTTACTGTTTTCTCAGTTTGGCCCTAAGAAAATTATGGCCAGTTATTCATTCTCTAATTAACCTAAAAGTGAACTATATTTCATTGCTTGTAGGATGGTATGGGAAATCTGAGAGTCACCAAGAAGGGAATCCGACTTGAAGGTATATCTGAGTTTCTACTTCCATTGTATGTGAAAGAAATTCATTCCCGAAAGGTATGTGATACTGGCTTTGGCTTACTGTAAAAGATAATTTAGAGGTTATGTTTTAGTTTGAAATAGGAGGCTAAAACCCCCTTATCTCTTCAGTATGCATTTAGTTTCCTTAAGCTAAAGATTGATTTGAAGAAATCAAAACAGTGAAACAATTGAAAAATCAGTGGAGGTTAGTTTTAAACTGACAAAATTAGAGAACCATTTTGAATTAAACTGCAGTGTTGCTTTGGTTAGTCTATAAATTCGCCCCTCTATTTTTCAATAGAAGTAAAAAATACACAGTTGTAGTCATTTCCAAAGGGGCATTTGATACATCATGAGTAATTTTTGCAGAAAACATTGACTTGGATAAATTATTTTATTTTAATATATTATAAATCTTTTTAGCTCAAATCAACATGCATTTTCTAAAAAAGATGAGGAAGAGTCTTAGTATAGAAATTCCATTTATTTCTGGGTGAACATTACTTAAAACAAGTAAGACTATCCTTTCAAATGTGTGTGTGTGTGTGTGTGTGTGTATGTGCACGCACACATGCGCATGCCTTGTGGGTATTTTATCACTTTAGCAGCATGCTAAAAATCAAAAGATTATAGCTTAGCCATTGTGTATTTTGGCTTGAGGGTGTTACTTTTCAAAAAGTAGCAAGTATTCTTGCGTCCATGGAAATAAAACTATAATCTTTCAAATCTATTGCTCAAATGTGTGTATGTATGGAAATTTATTAAGTCAGAAAAAGTTGAAAACTTGTTATTATATAAAATGTGGAAAGATTATTAACCTTACTTCATAAATATGAAAGTCCATTTTAGGCTAGAATAATTTTTAAATATTACCAATGTTTTAGCAAATGGGTTTCATAGTAAGCCATAGTTTAACAATTTGTTTCAGAGCCATTTTCCCTTAAACATCAAAGTGAAAACAAAACAGGATTATTTTTATAAAACTTATTAGGTTAATTACCTTAACTTTAAACTTTAATTTGTTCTATATGAACCTCCAGAGCTTCACAAATACATTATATTGATTACCACTCTCGGTACTAGAATTTTACATTGAAAGATTACTTGCTGGATTTTGGGGAGACGAACAATATGATAGACACATGTATGGAAACCTGACCTTACTATAAAAACCGATTAAATTTAGAATTAAAAAGTTGTATTTTTTGTTTTACTTTCTTTTTATGAAAACTGAAAGACTAACATGCATACGCAAGTTAGTGTCTTTCCCCTGACTGGACGTCACCACCACTCACATATTTACTGATTTCTTCTTGTGGTTGACACTGTTAAACTGTTGAGTGTTTGAGGAAGTGAAAATTTATGCATGGAAATCAGGACATTACTTAACACAGGAAGGTGGGAATAATCATTGGCAGGAACTTCTTTGAAAATGCATTCCACTGGCAAGTCCAGGGACAAGGGTTTATCTTCACAGCCGTTTAGATCAATTTGGAGTGGCTGCCTGGGAATCCAGCTTAGAGAAGAGTTTAATCTTCTCAGCCAGACATTTTTAAGAGTGTAACAACAGTGGTAAACCAAGATTGTCCTGGAAAACGGGGATATATGTTTACACCACCCATGGACCAAATAAGAAAGAGTCCACTAATGTGTTAGCTTTATGAGCTGGTGGCAGTCGGGCTGCCTAACCTTCATCTCTGGGGAAGTTCAGAACCTCAAGTTCATAAGCATTTCCAAAACCCGCTGTGTTGATTGAAACCTTTATGCTCCTTTCACATCCTAGACCCGTTGCTTGGACTCCCAGCTCCTCTCTTATCTTTTGCCTCTCAGTGACTTCGAAGCCTGGCACAGTGATAGCAGGTGGGACCCTTTGTCCTCAACAGTCAAACAGGAGGCTGGGTATGACAGAAAAAAACAGAGATTTATTTCCACTTGGAAATTTCTCTATACACACAATATGAACACAAATAAAGAGAAAAATATATCTTTTATAAACAATTCCTGGGTTAGGATTCTTTTGTCCATGAATGTATGCAATTGTTCATTCTCTGCCATAAAGCCTATTCACTGTTTTTAAAAAGCCAGCCACAGTTTCCCTGAGTCTGAGTTTTCTTAGTAATAAAGGGAGTTTCAAAGAAACTTATCAAAACACTCAATCCTTAGATTAAGAAAGAATACCAAAATTTCAGTAATACTAGTAGAAATGAGATTTTTAAAAAACCCATTATACATTTCAGTATTTACATACATTTTCATGTATTCAAATATTTTTATGACAAAATATTAAAGTTCCAGTAGTTCTAACTTAAGGAAATCTACTCAATTGAAAAGATACTTAGAAAGATTCACTTAAGATGAGAAAAATACTACTACTATATAAAACAATTTTAATTTGTGTGAATTTTTTCCTGCAATTTTGATTTGTGTGTGTGTGTGTGTGTGTTTTCCTAAATTAATGCCAGTGGGTAGCTTTCTTTATATTTTGTTAGTATTCCACTCTGAAATAAAGAATTTTCTTATTTAAAGTAACTTCCTGGTTATGTAGGAATTTCATCCCATATGACTAGACAGAGCAATCTCTATTAATCAAAAAACGCAGTTGCCCACAGACACATACATCTAATCTCCTAACCTAGTAAACCATGTGCGGTTTCTGCTCTGAGCTAACTGGTACCAGCAGATATTTGAATGTATATATATAGATATTTGAAGTTTATTATTATACATCACAGTTTACTCTCTTCTCCATGCTTTTAAAAAAAATCAACCTTTTTAAAATGGTCCATTATTATCAGTACACAGGAGAATGTTATATTCTTATTTTTTTTTTTTTAAAGACTTTACTTATTTATTTGACAGACAGAGATCACAAGTAGGCAGAGAGGGAGGCAGCGGGAGAGAGGAGGAAGCAGGCTCTCGGCTGAGCAGAGAGCCCGATGTGGGGCTCGATCCCAAGACTCTGGGATCATGACCTGAGCTGAAGGCAGAGGCTTTAACCCACTGAGCCACCGAGGCGCCCCGAGAATGTTATATTCTATGTTTGAAATATCTGAAGAATTCAACGTATCTTTCAGAATTAGCAACATTATTTTCAGGGAGTAAGTACTTACTGAATATTAGTGAAGTTAAATATATAGTTTTCTTTAGGTAGGAAAAGTACAAAGGATATGGGATTTAGGACTACCTTACATAAATGATAACAATGATAAGATTTTGAATCAGTCTTCAATGCACATGATCTAACATGAAGTCAGAATCTTTGAACTGTCAGGAAATTAGGACATGTAATCATCAGGGTTTTTTTTCTCCCAAGGTTTCATGAGTCCAGAGAACTAAGGTGGTTAAATTACCTACATTTCACTGATTCTTGCCCAAAAAATTTGCATTGTGCAGTTCTCTAGAACTTTTTGTTTTACCTAGCCTCATCTGGTATTAACTGAACAGCTCTCTTGTTAATTTTTTTCTGCTCAAATGTCCTTAATTAAGGTGGTACCTCACTGTTGACCCCTATCCCAGCATCCTTCATCAGGATCTGATAATTATGCGGAACCACTACCAGATAATCCCAATTCCTGTACCTCCTCAACAAAGCAAAGTGAAATTTGAGCTCTTGAGACTCCTATGTTAGCACAGCTGGGAGTAGGGCCATGTTCTCCTTTTCATGTACAGTCATTTCACCTGGCTTCAAAGCTGGGATGCTCGGTTCTTGGCACAACAAGTTTTTGGCCTTGTGTCTTCAATTATTTTTTATAGAGTTCACACACAAAGCCATGGGGCTGGACAAACATAGCAAACTTCTTCCCTGTATACACAACATACCCAACTCAGGTACTGTGGCAAATATCCTCCATGCAAACCAGTACATACAAGAGGTATCTTCAAGCTTGTATAATCATTTTATTATCACCATTATTATTATCATTTCAGTGTTTAAGTGTTCAAATTTTAAGTGTTTAAGTGTGTATTATTTTACTATAATGTCTTTATTTAAGTTAAAAACAGAAATCATGCCCCAAATTATTACATTCAGAAAAGAAGCTATTAACATATGATAAACATCATCCCAATTAGATAATTATACATCTTCACAAATCAAAGGGTAAGTATGGAGAGAGACATGTACATGATATTTTTAATTAATACACTACACATGCTTTAATAAATGAAAAATCTGAAATAAATGGGGAAACACTGCTGAACTTAAGTATTTCTTTATCATAAGGATGTTTTTTTAAAAAACTTATCTTTATGGTTAAGAATAAAAGACTATGAATATCATTAAGAAGCTGGATGCATTAGCTCCATGTTTTAATTTCAGACAGTGTTCATTAACTCCCTGCAGTGCAGTCTGAGGTGATTAGCTCCTCTCCAATTTCTCCTTACCCCTCTTCATTTTCAGTTTTTTTTTTGTAATTATATTATTTTAACTTTGTCAGAGTTCATAATATTTACATTCCGTTCTGCAACTTTAATTGTGTTGGCACTTTGGTCTTAATTCTACAGTTAGATGGCTGTGGTACTAACCATCAGCTCCTTTTATTATGGCTTCTTCATGACTGAGTTTGTTATTCCAATCATTTCCTCCTTACTTGTATTTCATTGTTAATTAGTTTTGTTTGTTAATCCTTGAAATATTTCATGCTGAAGGTGTCTCACTGTTGTCTTTATTCTTTTCTGGGAATATTACTAATGGTTCATCCCTTCTTTTCCTGTTAACTAATTGCTCTCTTAAATTCCACCACTGAATATTGCCATAAAAAGTCTTCAGGCAGCCTGATATGTTTCTCCTGCTGATGACACAAACTTTCTGCCTTGATGCCAGATACATTTTTGCCATTTTATTTTAAGGAAGTGTTGTCAAATGTATCTTTCATTTCCATATGTTTGGGGCTTCACTTCAGAGAAAGCAATAATTCTTGTGTTGGATCATCTTTGTTGTGCACAGCTATAATTTCTTTAATTATTTTTAAACTCTTTATTTTTCCTCTGAATGCAAGTAACTGTTATTATCTGCAGTCTTTCTTCCATGTTTTTATTTTTCTTCACATGAATTTTGCCGTTGCTCTAATGCTTTTATTTTATGTATAAGGATGTTCTGATTATTGGAATTTTCCATACATCCATAGTCTCCTTGTAAATGGTATTAGGATATTTGATTGTCTTTGAGCTGTGGTTTTATTAAAATTCAAAATTAATCATTCTAAAACTGAAAGCACTTGCCTGACCTAGTTTGAATGATCTCCCATGAGTCACAATTTGAGGTGGGGGAACTACTGTCTAGTTACATTGTTTCACCAGTGAGATGTTTGTTGGGAAGGGAGGATAGATGGGGATTGCATAAGGTACTACGAAATGACATGCCAACGAGATGTGGACTGTTTAAAATCTGTAGGTCTTAGTGGCCCTTTCTGCCTCTGAAGAATTCTTCCAGTGGTGTATTTATACTTGGTAGACTTTTGTTTAGTACCACCTACCTTACCACCTTCTTTTCCTCTATCCACATAAGTTTATTTAGGTTAGACTTCGCTGAAATATATTAACACTCCTTCTTTGCTTCTGGCGATATGGATGAAAGTAGGGTAGGGATACATGTTCTAAGGTACTAAGAAGTAATTGCTTTCTTTTCTTGACTCCCACTTTTTCAAGTTTATAAGGTAAGCTTAAATCAAGAAATTGTTGGCTATTCCAAGAAATAAATACTTTTTAAAAGAAATATTTGTGGGATGCAGTTAAGATCAGTTAAGCATCTGCCTTCAGCTCAGGTCATGATCTTGGGGTTCTGGGATGGGCTCCATATTAGGCTCCATGCTCAATGGGGAGTCTGCTTCTCTCTCTCCCTTTGCCCCTCCCTCCCACTCATGCTCTCTCTCTTGCTCTGTCTTTCTCAAATGGATAAATAAAATATTAAAAAAAGAGAAAGAAGTGTGGTTTAATTTTTTAAGTAGTAAAGAAGTTTCTGAAAACTTTTCTATTTCAATGTATAGTATTAGGTGAAATCCTTCCTTTCCCCCCTCATTCTTTTCTTTTCTTTTCTTTCTTTCTTTCTTTCTTTCTTTCTTTCTTTCTTTCTCTTTCTTGGCCAATAGTCCCTAATACTATAATGTGAATAGTCCATTTGTCCTATCACTGATTTGAAATATGGCTTTCTCATACACATTTTTAAATGTGTGTGGATTTATTTCTGGTCTCTGTTCTGTTCTATTGACAGACTTAGACTAAAACCTACTTTAGGAAATTTTTTTTTATTACTGTGAGAGCAAGTTCTTTTTTATTACTCTTTTTCAAAAGTTTTTGCCTATTGTGCATTTTCTCTTCCAAATGAACTTAATAATCAGCTGTCAAGTTTCATAAAAATTCCTCTTGAGAACTTAATTATGGTTAATTTAATTTGTGAGAAATTGACATCTTTATAGTTTTGAGTTATCCTACCTAGGAACATGGCTTCTCTTTTGATTTTTGTTTTTTTTAGAACTTACTTTGCATTTCTTAGGAACATTTCTTAAATCTTTTTCACATAAGCATTACAGATTTGTTGTCAATCATGTTATGGTTCTTATTGCATATAGGAATGGCTTTTCCATTCGCTTTTCTCATTGGACTTTGTGCTTATATAGAAACTGGAAGGGGAGATGAACCATGAGAGACTGTGGACTCTGAAAAACAACCAGAGGGTTATGAAGGGGCGGCGGGAGGGGGTGGGGTGTGGTGGGAGGTTGAGGAACCAGGTGGTGGGTAATAGGGAGGGCACGTACTGCATGGAGCACTGGGTGTGATGCCAGAACAATGAACACTGTTATGCTGTAAATAAGCAAATAAAAATAAATAAATTAATTAAAAAAAAAAAAGCTGTTCTTTTTGGTTGTGGATATATTCTGGCCATTTTCCTGAAATTTGACCATTTCTATTATTTCTATAATATTTAAAATCATTCAGTGGCCAATAATGATTTTTAGTAATAACAACTAAGATTCAGCTTACACAAGAGCTCTTGAGTCAAATTCCTTGTTTCAGATCCTGGTTCTGTGAATAAGCAGTTGTGACTAACTACCTTATTTAACTACTCTGTGCCTTACTTTTATCATATGTAAAATAAAGCTCACAGTGGACCTGAATGGTTTTATTATTAAAGTAATATTGTCCATCCCTACTAAGAGAAATATAACTTCTAAGAAAAGTCAAACGTTACATTAAATGCTTTGCATATTTTAGCTCATTCATCCTTACTATGTGATATGTATTATTATGAAAGACAATATATTTTGAAAGAGTTTAAGGATTTGCTGACACACTGTAAATAATACATAATAAGAGATAATCTAATATTATATCACATTTTTTTGTTCTGAATAAGTATTAACCAGTTGGGGGAAAGTAGGGAGTGGGGAAAGATTGTGAGCACATTTTTGGAACTGTTAATTTGCCCAATAGGAGAGCATGGATTTCAGGTTAGACAAGTGGATCCATTAAGTCTGGATTTCATGTTGGAGGTACAAGCTAGAGATATAAATTAGAGATATTGTCTGTCTCTCTCTCTGTGTATCTGTCTTATCTATCTGATTTCAGACAAGATTAGACAAGAATATCAAGTAAGTGAGTGTAAATAGAAATTTTAAGGAAGTTTATTGAATGAATCCAGGGTATCCCAAACTGCATAGTTTAAAAAGAAGTAGAAGAACCAAACACAGACAAAGGAAAGGATATTGAAGTAGGAGGAAAATCAAAAGAATGTGGTATCTTGGAAGCCAAAAGAAGAAAGGGTTTCTAGGTTGATATAGTGAAGAACTGGTCCTGATAGGCAAGTAACATGAAGACTGGAAATTTATCCTTCCATTATTAGCTTGATTATACCTTAGTCAGAAATAGTTATTTTTTTTAACTACTTATTTACTTTAGAGAGCGAGAAAGCATGAGCGGAGGGACAGAGCGGGGGTGAGAGAGAATCTCAAGCAGACTCCCACTGAATGCAGGACCCAATGCAGGGCTCGATCTCACAACCCTGAGATCATGACCTGAACTGAATCCAAGAGTTGGACAATTAATTGACTGTACCACCCAGGTGCCCCAGAAATAAAATAGTTTCATTTTTTATCACAAAAATAGGTTTTTTATCACATTTTAATTTATCTATTAATATGACTTTTATTTTTTAATGTATTGATGAAATTTCATGAAAAGATATTCAAATATCTAAGCATCCTTTTATTACTGGGATGATCTTTTTTTGTTGTTCATGAGGTAGCAATTTTTTTTTTTTAGGTAGCAAATTTTTATTAAACAATCCTGAACATTAAACTTTGCACTTTACATACCATTTTTATACATATTTCCTTACTTAATCTATATGGCTATCCTTGTGGAGATATTGTCTTCATTAGCAAAAGGCAATCCAGCTGCCTTAATTTGCCCAACATAAATCTTAATACTGTGACTAGAATCTCAGTCTTCCTGTCTTGATTCACTGCTTATAACAATTCATTATACTCTCTAAATTAATCCTTTTTTACACATTCTCCAGGAAACCCACATTTCTATTTATGTGTGTAGAATGCTATGCTGGATGCATAGAAGAAGGCATGGGGACAGTTTGAGCATAGTAGGTAGTAGGTCTTATTTAGGAATAAGATAAAAAAATAATACCATAGGGAAAAACATGTATATATTTTAGGAACAAGGAAATATATATAATACATATACAAAATACATAAAAATATATAAAATACAAATACAAATAAAAAAATATATAAAAATACATATATATTTAGGAACAAGAAAAAAAAAATAATACCATAGGAAATTTTCATTAAACTGGGAGACAGTTTGAAGTTGCAGAATATGTAAACGTAAGTGAAATTACTTATCAAGGGAAATATTCCTTGGACTTAGAAATAACAAAAATAACAACAACAACAACAACAATGGCAGCAACAAAAACTAGAGAGAGACTCCAAACAATACTGTGTATTTTTTTCTAGAGTGGTGACTGTCCTCTCACTAGTGTGGTCTCCCAGACTCCACTGAAGCCTTGTGGAGAAATCAAGATTTTCTCATCACCTCATACTTAACCAGCTACCTTTATAAACAAACATTAAACAAGTTACATGGTTCTCTTCTCTACCAAGACACACACACACACACACATAGAGAGAGAGCCCTTCACGTACTACTTTTCAAGAAAATATGTGAGAAAATGACACAGCAAACCAAGAACAAAAGAGAAGCACCCATTAGTTCTGTTGCTGTTATGTACAGAATCAGAATTTTCTTTGGTGGGGAGCGGGTTGCGGGGGGCAATCTTACAAAGAACTGGAATGGGGATATAGCAAACGTAGAGTAAAATTGATATGCTAGTAAATATTACACATCTTTTAACGCTTTACAATAATCTGAAATAACAATATAGTTCAGTGTTAGGAATTACCTGTCTGAAGGAACACCAAAAATTAAGCATCAGATACTTGCTCATTCATCTACAATAGCTCCTGCTACCAATTATTAAGTACTTCCCAAATGCTAACTGCTATGTGAAGGCCCTGGGATGCATGCTTATTTAATTCTCACAGCAACCCACATGAAGTAGACATTATTACATTCATTTTACAGATGAGAAAAAGCATGTGGCTTAAAGCAGTTATATAATTTACCTGAGAAGTACAAAAAGTTGTGGAACAAAGATCAAATCCCGGTTTGTCAGACTTTTATAACCCATACTCTTAACTACTGGGAAATCTCTACATCCATGAGTGGAATAGGCCAAGTCTTGTCAGGAAGAAGGTGAAGGGGATTTCTCCATAATTCTATTATTATTGAATCTGTGAAACATTCCATACTTCCTATAAAGTATGTTTTCTAAAATCCTTGCTGTAGCATTTGTTTTAAAATAGGTACTTAGGCCCTTTAATAATTTTTCTTGCATGAGATAAAAAAATAGGCACTTGTTATATTGAACGCCACTTTCTAGCAACTGGGATTTTGATGAGGTATCAGTGTCATTTCTTATAAACGAGCTAAAAGAAATTGTACTTCAACTAGATTTCTTTACTACCGCCAAAGTTGTATCGACATGAGTGTGTGGGCACACAATTGGTATATAGGATCATCTTAGTCATGATGAGGAGAGGGATTTACTGAAAATATCCAAAGTTCTAGGAGCAGACCACAGAGAAAATATTAGCAACACATACTCTAGCTCAAGAGTTTTTCAAACTTTTTAAAATATGAGCCACAGTGAGAAACAAATTTTACACTGTAGCATGGTATACACTCTGACTTTTTTTCTAATCTACTACATTCTAGTGAAGTCATTCTATTTTATCTTTGATTGAATTAAGTAATTAATATTCTATATATATGTGTGTGTGTGTGAATATATATATATTTGTTGCAATCCACCAAATTGATTTAATGGCTTTTTAATGTGCGTGATTTGGAAAGCTGCCCTAGCTATTAGCTCTTCAAATATTATGTTCAATTTGGCAAGGTATTTTCCCTTTTCTTTCAAGTGTCACAGATGTAATGGACTCTACAGTGGGGAATATGTAACACTTTACTTGAATTTCAAAGGAAGAAATACAAAAGGTATAAATACCATGAAAGCACCAATCCTGTGTTTTGACCACTCCCTCCAACTGTGTCTGGTAGATTAAGAGCCCAGTGAAATTTTTAAACTTCTTAGTATGTGTGTGTACAGAAAAATATATACATCTTAGTGAACGCTTATTTTACTGAGAGAATGAATGGTTAGTATATTTTAAAAATATAAATGAAAACCACACAAAATGATGCTTCTCTATCATGTTAGACAAATGGAATAGGCAGCCCTACTAGCCTTAATATTCTGTTTGTTTCAAAAGTTCTTAACCAGTAGAAACATGCGGTGACTTAGATCCTAGAATTGCCGTGTGTAGCATAAGAAATAGTAGCCATATTAACTTCATACTTCTAAAGAAGCAAAACAGTCCTTGCTTGCATTCTTTAAAAAGAATTGAAGAGAACAGACTAATTTGGAATTTTCAGAGCTTTATGGGTTTATTAGGATTCTGTCTGTACTTAAGCCACAAAATGATCTGCCTTATATTTCTTATGACTATGTTGTTGCTTGAAGAAGTTGTTTCTAATAGATTACACATTAATTTTTTTTTTCTCTAGTTCTTTGTCCTGGAGGTCAGCTCAGGAAACTGAGTTTGGAAATATTCTTAGTGACAGCATTTTCACTTGAATTGGGTGTTCCACACTAGATTAGTATCTAAGGTCAAGCTGGTATACCTTCATAGGAGAGAATTTCAGCTGGGCTTTAAACAATGATTGGGGTTTGAATTTGAAATTACAGGATTTTTATGAGCAAGAAAATAATTTATAAAAGACAATGTCTAGGAAACATTAAAAAGAACAGTTTGGTTTGATATGAGGAATCATATCCAGTCCAGGCCGGCACACCTTAAGTGTGTCCCAAGATTTTCCAGGCGGTAACAAGGCATGGAGTTATCCTTTCTAGACTCTCAAGTTTGAAATGTACTCTTTCCTAAATTTGATCTGCCTGTGAAGGACCCTGTAGCGGCTCCTTCTCTTTTTCCTGCTTCTCTACCACTACCACTCTTCCTTGTTTTACAGAAGTAAAAGGCTGTCATTGGTCATTTTTTTTTTACAGTTTTGAAACTATTGTTGAGAATATAAGAAGTTCAGAGTGGGAGAGAAGTGGTTGGTTAAACAACAAAAAAGTTTAAGGATACAATGCCCAGGAAGTAAAAGTAAAAAGTTGATAAATAAATTGATGTCAATAAATAAATGTAAAAGCAATAGAGATTAGAAAGTATCAGTGGCTGAGTAAGACTGTTGAAAGGGCAGCTTAAGCATTCCTGCAGACCATAAACTCATGGCAGAAATCTCTCTCTTTTAGAATTATAAATCAAAAATAAGTTAGTTATCTTGGGGTAATATTAATATACATATTTGAAATGAAACATTCAATTTTTTTTTTTTTTTTATAGAAAGTAAGACTGGTTTTACTGAGGATTTAGGTTAGATGGCAGATGTGTTCTAGCATTTGGATAAGCTCAATGTAGAGCTCCACAAGATTGGAACATTCCACAAAATACATTTAAAGTACATATACAATAGGGTGCCTGGGTGGCTCAGGAAGCCGCTGCCTTCAGCTCAGGTCATGATCTCAGGGTCCTGGGATCGAGGCCCACATAGGGCTCTCTGCTCAGCGGGGAGCCTGCTTCCCCTCTCTGTCTCTATCTGCCTGCTTGTGACCTCTCTCTCTGTCAAATAAATAAATAAAACCTTAAAAAAATACATATACAATAGAGAGTATAAGATAGTTTATCCCTTGTAAACATTAAACTTTAGATGCCAAAAATATTTCAAATATCCGCTTAAAAATATTTGAGGGGATATAGTTTTAAAAAATATTTTAAGTAGCTGCATGAGCAAAAAAACATCTGAAGAACAAAGATATAAAGGAACAGGGGAATGTTGATTTGGAATGCAGCTTATGGCTTTATACATGCAGGGTTTGAATGCTAAGGAATTTGGAATTTATCCCTAAGGCACTGATACTCTAAACTGCAATATTATCTTACTTTTGCTGAGTATACTATATTTCAAGTTAATGAAACACATTTCTTTAAAAATAATAAGCAGATTTTTCATTAACTGGAAAAGCTTTTCATTTTTACCCATTATTTAAGGTTGCTGTATTTTAATATGGTAGACAATCATTCTTTTTAATATATCTGAGACATAGAATGTTAAAAATTTTATTAAAAGGCATTACACTGAACCACAGATGAAATATGTTTTTTAAACAAAAATAGTATCTTAATACTAAAATCCATTACTCTTAATTATTACAAATTAAAATATTCATATTTACTCAATTGATGGTTTATAAATGATTTTTAGATATGAGATTGTTCTTTCAAGTGAGATCTTACAAAAAGTAAAAGCAATATAATGTGAATGGAAATGGAGGTCTGGCCCATTCCTGAGAAGAATCTGTTGGATCTCTGATTCTCCTGCATTATACCTGGAAAACACTGGTTTTGACCAATATTTTTAGTGTCATCCTACACCTTTTTCATTGTACACTCAGGAGAGCTATCACAATAAAATCTGATTACAAATACTGTAACTACCTTTCTGTCCACATTTTATCATAGTATGCTTCCTCATCACTGTAAAAGCTCATATTTCATTATAGTCACGGTTTTGCTTTTTCAGATGCTTCTCCCTTCTCTGATTTTCCCTTGATTTGCATTAATAAAATAATTGAAAGATTTAAAATATAATCTCTACTTGTTAATTTTCTATCTCCATAGCAATTGATATCTCTTTTGAAGTAAAAGCAGCCTCCTATAAATCAGAACCTGCTTTAAATAGCACATGTGTGACAAAATAAGTAATCTTTATCACAAACTTACTAAGACATATCAAGATCCTAAGAAAAGAAAGAACAAGTTAATTTGATGTAATTTTGGTTTTATTAATTGTATTAATGCTAAATGTAACATTACTATTACAACGAATCTATATTGTTGCCCTTGGTCATCCTGCGTTTCAGAAACTTAAAGTTAGGTCCTGAAACTTTACAAATTTGGTTAGTAACAACAGTGTTTTTGGTCAAACCTTTAAGATTTTTTATATATAGCTTCAAGTCTTGTTCTATAGCCTCTTATATCTATAAGAGTTGTAAGGATTTCCAGGAAACTCAGGTCCTCTTGCTCCAATTTTCTGTCACTATTGAACGTTTTGGTTTGTTTCCCCCGCTGTATCATATGAAAGTTTTTACTTCTGCTATGACATTTACCCAAATATGGATTTCTTTCATTTCCTGGATTTCCGTATTTTCTTAATCTTCTAAAATGAACAGATATGTTCACACATGATTTTTTTTAATTCTGTGAAGATCTCACAAAAGTTTTAAGGAGATGGAGTATTTACATTTGATATGCAATACGACAAAATGCTTTTATTTTACAGGATGTCTAAAATTTCATTTAAAATTGCTTATGTATATGTGTTAGACATCCTATGATATAAAAGCACTCCGTCATACTACTGAGTCATTCTTGCATTTCTGTCTTATTTTTCTTTCCCTCCCTTTCAAGAACAACAACTGAAAAATTCTTCTATGTGAATATATGTTTGTGTATTTTTTAAAAAAAGGAAAAAAGATGGAAAAATGCCCACCGATTGGTTAGCAAAATTTATATTAGATAATGAAATGAAACATGAGAACAGAATACAAATTTAGTTTAGACACTTCAGTTTTTTTAAAATTATTATAACAAGCAGATGTCACAGGCCAAAAATTTGAACTCATTTCAAGGCCCTAATTTTCACACTATCCCTCAAGATCCTGGAGGTTATTGTAATTTTCCTCTCTTTTCTCTTTAGTTAAAAACCTAGAGAAAAGAGTCTTTCTTTCTTAAAAAAAAGGGGGGGGGGGCTAAGTCAACCTACATAACTCGGGAAAGGAGAAAAAAAGTGGAGAGAGGGAGAGAAAAGCTAGAAAGTACTGGAGGCATTTGTCAGATTCTATAAACATGGATGGGGCAGAAAAATAATTATGTATTCAGATTCTTTTCATAGATATTGAGATATGCAAAGTGAGGTTTTGAACTGTTAAAATTTACTTCATGCTGTGAACTGTTTCTTTGACCCTGACACCACTCTAAGGCTGAATTACATGGTTCTAGTCTTTAACCAGGTCACAAAAGTATTATTTTAGAAATTTAAATGTCTCAGAAATAAGGAAGGAAGCAATAGGAGGCATGGTTAATTAAATGTCATAGCTCTTGTATGCCCTATAGTCACTGCATCGTTGCTTACCTATGCAGTAGTTATTAGTTAAGTAAAATTTATTATAGCAGTGTTTTCCCCTGATAAAATATTTAAGTTAAGTTCATTTTATTCTCTCTTTCTTATTTCTTGAAATGTAAATTATTGCAAATAGTGGTCTTCAGTAAATGTTAGGTGTAATTAGTAATTGTCTGCCATTGCATTTTTTCCTAGGAAGTGTTTGTGAGTTGAATTATATTTCTGTTATTCTTTATTCTGAAGTAGGAAAGAGAAATTTTACATAATTTATACAAATGCCTGCATTTATTCCTTTTTGATCTTTTTAAAATCAGTCCTGAGGTATGTCCTTCTTGCCCTCTTCATCTATGATTTGTAATCAGCATTTCACGTAGCATTTCACTCAGCGTACTTACTAGTTTCACCATCTTGGCTTCTTCTTCCAATCATGAAAATCTAAAGGAGGGAAATAGAGTCAAAGTGCTCTTGGCCATACCAGATAACACAGTTTATCAGAGAAAACTTGGGAAATCATCCAATATAGCAAAAGGCTTTGCAGAGAAAGTAATTCTAAGACTTCTAAGTGGTTTACACTACATTTGACATAATGTTTAATTAGCTCAGTAGTCATTCAAACATCTAATCTTGTATGTTATCTCAAAATTCATGAAATTAGTGGATAGGTATATGGTTTCAATAGGGAAGTATATAAACTATTAATTTTGGTTAATTAGGAATTTTAGGTCATACTATAATGTCACATTTAACTTAATTGTTTGCTTTAATCATGTTGTTTTATAGACTGTTTTTTGTTATAATAGTTATGAAAAATAGTTTAATTGCTTAAAAGCAATATATGAAGGCTGATTAAGATAACCTTTGCTAAAAAAAAAAAAAGTTTTAACACGAAACTTAATACCTTAAAATCATAAGCATTTATTGTTCCTCTCAAATTGTTGCATATCCAGGCAGTTTTTCTAGTTTGTACTGACTGGCCTGGGAATGGAAAATCTAGAATGTCCTCACAGGTATTTGTCAGTTGGCTATAATGGCTGAGATGACATTACATATGGTCTTTCATCCTGTATATTAGTCCTGGCTTGATCACATGATAATGCAATGCTTCCCAGCAGCCCCTTGTGCAAGTGTATCTCAAGGCTCTGCTTATGGTCAGTTTGTCCATAACCCATTAGCCTATACAAGCCACAAGATTGAGCCCAAATTCAGTGGAGAATTTGTCTCTGTCTCCTGATGGTAGAACAGTAAAGTCAGTTTACAAAAGATATACACTCATGGGAAGAATTTGTGGTCATTCTGTAAGCTACTACGGAGGCTATCATTATTTTTAGTCTTAATAATTTTATAATACTTTCTTTTATTTTGTAGTTTGCCAGTATGAGTTTCAATGAAAGACTGAGTTAAACACTTATACATTTGTTTTAAAGGTAACATTTTAAATTAAACTTAACATGAATATTTTCACTTAAAATCAGATAAGACTCCTTGATTTTTGCTATTTTATATTTACGAAATTGAAGATATGGAAACCCTGTTCATCATACTGTTTTAGAAGTCTTGTTTTGGCAACATTGAAATTTTCCTGCAGTTTTTAAATAAGATATAAATACTAGAAATGTTGGATATTGTGATCATATCAATAAGTGTAATTTATGTGGCATTACTATGATTTTATGGCATCTATCATGCTAATCAGGACCCATCTCTTTGAATTTATGTGATTATGTTTTTCTTAAGATAGTAATAATAGATTAGTTGTTGATATTGATTGTCCAATGAAGGTTTATAGCTTATCTTTATATTATATTAAAATAGACACTAGCAAACATAAGATACATGTCAATCTATTTGATCTAGAATCTTTACATAATAAAGCAATGTAAGCTAATTATAATACTTTGTACTGCTTGTCTCAAATTTGATTTAATGAATACTATAGATTTTGATGTAATGACTAGAGTCTATATTTCCTAATTGTTATTAATTGATAATTTCACTAAAGCTAAAAATCTCTAAACTTGGTTCTCTTTTATTTTCTATATCAGGCAATGTTTTACTGCTATAATATAACCAAATTGTATTTATAATTAGTATGAAAAGAGGTGTGCTATTTCCAGATTTATAATTAAATGGCTACAATTTACTTTCTTATTGAAGTATAATTGAGATATGTTATATTAGTTTTAGGTTTACAACATAATGATTTGACATTTGTATACATTGTGAAATGATTACTACATTAAGTCTATTCACCATCTGTTCACCATACAAAGTTGCAATTTTTGTTCATATGATGACTTTTAAGATTCACTTCATTAGGGAGAGGGTAGTTGGGTTATGGACATTGGGAAGGTATGTACTATGGTGAGAACTGTGAAGTGTAAACCTGGCGATTCACAGACCTGTGCCCCTGGGGCTAATAATACATTATATGTTACTTAAAAAGTTAAAAATTTTAAAAAAAGATTCACTTCATTAACACTTCCAAATTTGCAATACAATATTATCGACAAGAGTCCCCATAATATATATCCCTGGGATTTATTTATTTTACAACTGGAAGTTTGTTCCTCCTGATCTCCTTCACCCATTTTGCCCAGTCTTCCAAACCTCCTGCCCTCTAGCAATCACAATTCCATTCTCTGTATCTATGAGTTTTGCTTTGTTTTGTTTATTCATTTATTTTTTTAGATTCCAGATATAATTGAAATTATTAATAGAAGGAAGGAAATTATAAAGATCAGGGTGAAAATAAATGAAACAAACTAAAAAGATAATAGAAAAGATCAGTGAAACTAAGAGTTGCTTCTTTGAAAAGATTAATGAAAATAACCAATTTGTAACTAAACTCACTGAGAATGAAAGAGAAAAAGCTCAAATAAATAACATTAGAAATTAAAGAGAAGTTACAACTTATAACAAAAAAAAAATACAAAAGCTCATAATGGACTACTTTAAACAAATATATGCCAACAAATTGGACAACCTAGAAGAAGTGGAAAAATTCCTAGAAATATATGATCTTCCAAGACTGAATCATGAGAAAATAAAAATCTGAATAGGCTAATTACTAGTAAGAAGATTAAGTCAGTAGTCAAAAAATTCCCAACAAACAAAAGTACAGGATCAGCTGGCTTTAGTGGTGAATTCTACCAAACTTTCGAAGAAGACTGAACACCTGTCATCCTCAAACTCTTCCAAAAAATTGAAGAAGAGAGAATGGGCCAACATTGCCCTGATAGTAAAACTAGACAAGGACAACACACACACACAACTGCAGGCCAGTATCACTGATGGACATAGATAGGATCAAGACAAGGATACCCATTCTCACCACTTTTCTTCATAGTATTGAAAGTCCCAGTCAGAGCAGTTAGGCAGGGGAAAGAAATAAAAGACATTCATATTGGTAAGAAGTAAAACTATCACTACTTGCAAATGACATGTTTTTCTGTATAGAAAACCTTTAAGACTCCACCAAAAAGTTGTTAGTAATAAATGAATTCAGTAAATTGTAGTACAGAATCAATATGCCAAAATATGTTGCATTTTTATATAGCAACAATGAACTTTCAGAGAAATTAAGAAAACCCCCTTTGCAATTAAATCCAAAAGAATAAAATATGTAGGAGTGAATTTAACCGAGGAGGTGAAAGACCTATACACTGAAAACTTTAAGACACTGATGAAAGAAATTAAAGAAGGCACAAATAAATAGAAAGATATTTCATGCTCATAGATGGGAAGAATTAATATTGTCAAAATTCCATATTACCCAAAGCAATATACAGATTCAATGTAATTCCTATCAAAATTCCAATGACAGTATTCACAAAAATAGAACTTACAAGTTTCATTTTGGCCACATTTTTGGAAGTTAAATAAATCCCCAAAATGGATACTGCTTTACCATAGCAATGGGACATAGAGCCATATAATTATGATATATATGCATTTTAGATTTATTCTGATAAAAAATACCCTCATATTTTCATTTGGGAAGATGATATTGTGATATCATTTATAGGTGAGTTTATAATTTTATTATTATTTTTTTCACAAACACAAAGCCAAATTAAAAATATAGTAGACTAAAAAAAAAAACTATAACAGACTGTATGCATCATCATTTTCATTATAGCATTTCAGAGAAATACTAAGAAGAAATTAGGAAATTAGGTTTTTGATGTCTTACAAATGTCTTTATTTATTTTAGAAAATCTCCATAACTGTTTGGTCAGCTAAGGGAATAATTTCCCTCTCACCTGTGTAGTTATAATGTAACTCCATTTATTAGTCTAGTAATAAAAAATAAAAGTCTCTGGCATTATTGTTATTCCAAAAAAAGATTGAATCAATTATGAAATGAACATAAACCAATTCTTATTTTTTATTTTTAGAATGCAAAAATATTGATTGATATTTTGCTACTTGATGTAATTGGTTATCCATTATTTCCACTGACAATCCAGAAGACTTAGATGTTTCAGGATGTCACTGTTGATGTGTCATGCTTCATTAGAAGTTTTTTAGAATCATTCAGTTGTAACAAAAATACACATTTGGAGTACATAATTTTAGTTTTTCACTTCTATGAATCAACTGGCTCATTGTTCATTGAAGCAGTGTTTGGTTTTCTGTACAAGTATTTAAATAAGAGGACTTCTAACCTATGAACATCCATCTTGTGTGTGTGTGTGTGTGTATGCGCGTGCGCGCGCACACGCAGTATTGGTTTTTGAATAAATCCATGTCCTTTACATTTAGCATTTCTAATCTTGATATTTACTTTTAAAGGATAAATGAAAAGTTATATTTTGTTTTTAAAGTAACTCTACCTTCTGTATTTATGTATTTGTCTCATATGTTTTAGCTAGTGTTAGCTTCCATTATATGTTTCTTATTATGATTTTGCTTTTCAGATAATTTGAGAATATGTTGCAGTAAATTATTCCTTGTAGAAACTGGTTCCACAATATGTTTAGAGATTTTAAATAGGTTTGTTTTATTTTATATTTAAGATTTTTTATTTCCCAAATCATCTCGGACAAAAATGCCCACCTAATATCTTGGGAAGCTAATGACCTCTGATGAAGGTGTTGTAAGGTGATAGACAAAAGGAGCATACTAGACAGAGCATAGCTTGAGCACGTGGTCAGGGAAAGAAGTACAAACATGGCTGAAATTGGAAAGTTTGGGGTCATGTTAATTGTCTCTCTGAACTTGAATCACAAATTGAGATTTTACTGACTGAAAAATAGCCATTAAATGCTTTTTGAGCACTTAAGTGATGTAGGGTTTTATGCAGGAGGATATTAGGGGGAAATATTCGTTATAAAAATAACATTAGTTTGAGATAGCTTCATTTTCCAGAGAGACATTTTGACAGAAATATTCAGCAGGCTTTTGGCAGATAGAAACTCAGTCAGACATAAAGCTGGAAGAACAGATGAGGAAGCCAGCACACAGTGAGATGGTCAAGCTCTTTAAGTGAATGGCAACTGAATGAAATTGAAGAGAGACAGAAATACCTGATATAGGTAGGAACTTTGAGAATGATGTTTTTGTCAGAGGAGAAAGACATCCTTATGGAACAGTAGTTAAAGAAGTAGGAAGATTAAAGTATGAAGCAAATAAAGTATAAAAATTTTCAAAGTACATAGTAGAGGCTTCTCTGAAAAAAAAAAAAAAGTACCAGGCAGGTAAAATATACCTGGTTTGATAAACAGAAATGTTAAGTACCTATTATAAGGATAAACTAATCTGGATCTGTAAAATTATATATTCAATCAATTCAAGAAAAATTCCAAACACCCAGCTCAGTGTTTTCACGGAAGTGTTTAAATTTCATGTTAGAAGATAAGTTATTTGTTTTTCATTTTGGAGAAATTATATAAAATGCTTTCTAAGTTTTAAGAGCTGGATTTAACTTACGAAGTTAAAAAATAATTGTTAAGATAGTGTAATAGATTCTTTCTCACATTTTGGTCCAATTATAGTGATGTATATGCCTTTAAATTGTAATCTTAGAGAAAGAGAAGACATTTTATAGCCATAACGTCACTTTCTGTACTCTCTTGATGCTTTGTGTGTGTGTATACATGTGTTTGAAAAATCACCCTTTGTAAATTAGTTACTTCTTTTAGTTAGTGCCTATGAAGAAGTTGACGTATATTTCTGAACAATTGGCAGAAAACATCAATGAGCTGTAAGTGAAAGGCAGCCTTTGGAAAGAGGATTTTGAAAACATTCAAACAGCTACATAATTATAATTTTCATCTGAAAATACTTGGTGCTTTGAGTTTAAAAATCTGTTTTCTAAAGGAGAAGATGAACAACAAAATAAAGTTATAACTTAAAAACTTTGTGTGAAGGATCACATGATCATTAAATAAATATTAAAATCAGTTTCAAGAGTTTTCCAACAACTTTTAAGTTATTCACCCAAAGTACATTACTTTTCTAACATTCAGTCACATGCATTTGGGGTTAAAGATATCACAATGAATGGATAGAGGCATGTGAAAAAATAACATGTTAAATAAAATTATTCTCATTTTAGGGGAACTAAAGTTGAAACACTAAGAAATCTCTTTCTCTCTAGATTCCATACTGAACCTATTTTAAAAGTCTAAATTTTATTCTTTTGGTTAAAGGCCCCTATGAAGTTTGTTGTAGTGTATTCTATAAGATATCAAAATAAAAATAGGACAAAGGTGAATCTGAGTGTAAATAAGCAATATTTTATAGTTAAATCAAGAAAAGGAGTTATCAGTCTTTTCAAAAGTTACCTTTGTGAGATCTGAATCCTTATGCGGGTAGAAATTGTAATACAAAATTCCACAATTCTGTCTGTCTTCTCTCAGAAATCAGGAGTCAGCTCCATGCAGAAGGGAAGAGGCTCTAAAGAAATACATGTGCAGAGTCTTTCAGTTTCAATAATTGTACATTGAAGGATTTTATAGCTAGATCTCAAGAAGGTGGTTTGAAGGCAGTAAGACTAGAGAAGCTATACACAAGATCTGAGCGTATAGTAAATGATCAATAAATGGATGATGATGATGATGCCGGGATGTGGAGCGCCATGGTCAAGAAAGAGTTCTTGAGACGTTTTAGAATACAGAGTGGTGCTTGTACTATAGCACAAACCCACGGGCAGACAGAGGTGCACTGTGATTGTAAGGAGTCACTGATGACAGAGGTTTTTCTATCCTGTGGAGGTGAAAGTGACATTGAGGCTCCAGGAAATTGCATCTATAGGTTCCTGGAAGGCTGGCTATTATTACAATTGTGTTTCTATTGTAAATCATTAAGACAGTTACAGACTATAGTGGAGTCTCATATCCTGCATGACTGTAATCTCTATCAGTTGACCATTTATTTCTCCCTGCCTTTGTTCTTAAGGCAGTTACAAGTGCTCGAGAAATGTCATACATATCCCACCTTGAGGGGAGTGGGTTTGCAGGGCTCTTCTTTTGCCTTCAGGTGCTGTTTGTCCTCTCATCAGTGGTGATGATGATGATTTCCTTGACTATCCTAAGTTGGTTCACTTATTGACGCCTCAGCAGTGGGGCAGAGAACCTGCTGGCTGTTATCTTTCCTGGTCAGGCACTGGCCACTTCTTCACATACCTCCACTCCTGAATTTTGTCTATCAGGTCCACATTGTTCTGGCCACCTTTAAGATTTATGTGGTGAGGGGCACCCGGCTGGCTCAGTCAGTTACGCATCCAGCTTGATTTCATCTCAGGTCATGATCTCAGCGTCACGAGATTGAGCCCCACATCAGGCTCTGAACTCAACGCAGAGTCTACTTGTCCCTTTCACCCTTTCCCTCTCTCCTTCCTCCCCCCACTGATTCTCTCAAATAAATAAATAAAATCTTAAAAAAAAAAAGATGTGATGAAACTATTGCCATTTATGGCAGATCATGCTTCTTTGGGGTCCAGTACCCCACTTCTCACTTTACTCTGTAGTTAGAATTATAGTAGGCACAAAGGATCTCTCACTTTTTTTCTAACTTCATCTTTTTCTTTTGAGGCAATTTGGCTCTGCAACAGTACTGAAGACGTAAATATTTCAGTGACTAATACATACTGACATTCTTTTAGTGGAATCCTTCCTTCTTAGAACTTTTTTTTTTTTTTTTTGAGAAGTAAGCCGTTATTTACTTGTTTTACAAATAAAGATAGCTTTGTTACTTGCTTTTCGGTGATTAGTCAAAGAGACTAAATCCCGTATCTTCCGCTGACTGCTCTGACTCTTCCTTTGCTTCACACTTGGCTGGGACCGCAGTGCCAGCAGCACAAGTGACAGCGATGGTGGCGACCGCAGGGGCAGCAGCCACAAAGGCAGATGGACCAGCTGAGAAGGCCTCAACCTTCTCAGCAAGTGGGAAGGCATAATCAGTCTCTAGCGACAAAACCAGATCCACATGTATCAGTTGCTGATAGAAGGGGGTACTGGTACAACAGTCAGGTAACAAGTCTGCAGACATAACACTAACAACACTGGGGACACCACCCAGGAAGCTAGAATGCAGTTTCCTCTGTGATACAAAGCACTTTGGGGTTGTAGATGCTGCCCTTGTCAAACACCTGCTGGATGGAGAAGGGGGAGAGTAATCGGCACGTTCGGCAGTATGGCTGTGCTGGCTCCCACTTTGCCTCCTGTCTTCATCAGCTGCACCTCACTCAGGATTTCAATGACGCCCCTGGAGATTTTTATGTGATGCCTGCAGCTTGAAAGACAGAGGTCTTCTCAGATCCAAAGCAGTGTTCTGGGCAGGCACCGGGACTTCACGTGGGGCCATGGCACCAGCACTGGTGGCAGCTGATACTTACTGGCCAACAGCATGTCCCTGATCTCAGCGAGGTCATCCTGGGTGAACACAAAGCCCACACTCCCCTGAATATGAGGGGACCATTTCTTCAGGGCTAGAATGTTCTCCAGTGCCCTTGGATGGCCTTGTGCTTCATGATGTTCTTGCCCACCAGTACCACAGGCCTCCTGCAGAGGGACATGTGGCTCTGCTGCACCTTCTTGGAACCCACATTGTCTGTTCCCACATTGAAGAGTTTTGGGTAACCATCCAAAAGCTGGATGATCTTAAGGAAGCAGTTGGACTTCTGGGTCACCCGGCTTCCCTGGGCATCACGGTGGTATGTCAGGGATGGCCACTCAGGGTTTAAACATGATGTCACTCTCAAGGACTCCTGGTGAGAGAGGGTAGAACTCTCTTAGTAGTATGCACTATCTCACATCTACTTTAAGAGATGTTTATAATTTCTCAAGTTTTTCCCTTTAGTTGTTGAAATTCAGCCATATTCCCCAGATAATTCCTACACTGTACTTACTATCCATCACCATTATAACTGCCATCAACAATTATTAACTGTGAGGCAGCCCAGTGCTAAAGACTTTGCATACGTTTGTCATGTTATTTAATCTTCATAACAATCTTACATTACCATGAAAAACTCCTTATTTAGGTAACAAAATAAAAAAAAATTTGTTCTAGTAATCTGGCCAAGGTCATACAGTAAGTAGCGAGCTAGGAATATGGATTGTACTATATTAACCCAAGAGTCCAAGCTTGCACCATCCTTCCTTCGTTCCCTCCCTGCCTTCCTTCTTTTTTTGTATTTGGCTGTGGAACTTTTTAAAAACTAAAATAAAATGATTGTTCAGTGCCTGGGTGGTTCAGTCAGTTAAGAGTCCAATTCTTGATTTCAGTTCAGATCATGATCTCAGGGTCCTGAGACGGAGCCCCCTGTTGGGCTCTGTGCTGGATATAGGGCCTATTTAATATTCCCTCCCCCACTCTCCCTCTGCTCTCTCTTTAAAAAAACAAATACCGGTATAATATGTGTATAGTGAAATGTATTGCTTTGAAATGTAGTTCAAATATATACACTCTTGTGACCCATACCACTTTCAAGATAGAAGCATTTCTATTTCTCCAGAAAGTTCCTCAATGCCCATTTCCAGTCAAGCCTCCCCATCACCCAGAGCAATAACTATTCTACCATTATATAAAACCATAGATTAGTTTCACCTATTCTTTATCTTTATATAAATGGAATCATAGTATGTATTGTTTTGTCTTTCATCTCTCAACCTAATGGTTTTAAGACTTATCCACATTGTTTCATCATTCAGCAGTTCGGTCCCTTTGATTGCTGAGTAGTATTTCATTGGAAGAATATATCAAAATTTGCTTGTGAATAAACATACTGTGAGCATTCCCAGAGATAGACTGTCAAATCACACAAGTTAGATGGCTTTGCTTTTACACCTCTCTTTCCAGGCTCTCCCTCCTCTATCATGGGTCAAGAACCGGTGACTTCTTCAGTCCTTTTTGTTTTCTTGAAGAGAACTCTCTTACTTAGAACTTGACATGCTGTCCATCAAACCTGGTCTTCAAGTTATATTTTGTTTTGCTTTGTTTTGTCCAGAGAGGTCAAATACCCACCCTGTACAAACCTTGCCTCAAGGTTAGAGCCTCAGAAGAAGAATAAAGAGATATTCAAGAGTAGCTACTGTTGTGGTGTCTCATATATGAACATCTTGGCTTCACACTTAACTGAGACCTTACCTTGTGAGACAGTAGTGGATGTGGTTCAGGCTTCCCAGTGAGCAGTGGGAATCACAGCACAGGAAGAGGGACAGAGAAGGTATTTAAGGTGTTTTCCCCAATGATTTTAGTGTGAATACTAGTGAGTTTTTATTAGAATGAATGTGGTAAAATATTGTAAGGAACATTTAGAACATAAATTAAAATGAAATATTTTAAGTGATTTCTACTGTTCTTAACCTTGAGAAAAATTTCCATGTCATACTGTAAGCTTTAAGCTGATATACCAGGACCAAACCTCCTCGTAAACCAAATCCAAGGGCGATTATAAAATTGATGGGAGGCACCTAAGATTTGTTTGTTGTGGTATTCTGGTGCCAACGTGAGCCAGTAATGAGGTAGTGCAGCATTTTAGTTAATAATCTGGCTTAATTAAGTGTTCAGTATCTATTTCCAATCATTTCAAGAATAGAGTTACATAGAAAGTAAGAAAATGCTTAATTATAATTCTTTTAGAAAAATTTCTACATGCCAGATCAATAAATTCTCTATAATTTTAACATACTTTCAGTGGTTTATGAACTTCATTAGTTCTTTGACCTTAGTCAATTTGCATTACCTAGTTTGAATATTTTATATAGATTGGAGACTTACTGAAAGATATTATTTTATATTTATAAAATTGAACCATTCTTTACTACTTAGAACTAATTGGTATACTTGTGCCCAAACTGACACTTTTCTTTTGGGGTTAAAAGGGCAAATTACTGATGAAATTTTTATGTAATGTGAAATGTTAATGTGAAATCATTGGTTGTCCATAAGCAGACACGAGATATTTAATTCTGACACTAGGCATTTCATTATTTTCAAAGATTTGTCTTTGTGAAGACTGAAATATCTCTGTTTTATAGAATCCTATTTTATTTTTCTACACAGATGAAAAGAAAAAAAAAAGAAAAAATAGCACTTATGTGAGGCAAGTATAGAATCTGGGTTAAAATTTGAATGCATTAATTTTACATATATCACATTCATTGTCTACAGGGATTTTCCTTCATTTGCATTAGATATGTGTAGCTAAATCATGGTTTGTTCCATATTCTTTTGATTTTCTTAAAATGAAAAAAGGTCCTTCTTTAGAATCTATTCAAGCTTAAAAGGATTTTTTTTTGTCTGTACATTTGAGATTACTCCTGAAAATTTCAATAGGTCAATATATCTGTGATGAATCATTATGTTTACTTTTATCCAGGCATATGAAGGTGACCATTCTTTTATATACTAAAACCTAAGGAATCGTGAAAAGACTTTTAAAGTTCTATTATACATTAATACACTCTAATAAATGTGTGTTTTGTGTACTAATACTGGATAGCAATAGTAATATCCTAATAATTATGCTTAATATTTATTGAGAAATGCTGTGTATAACATAATGTTGCATGTGTTTTTAAGCTATTTATGTAATTTGCAAATTGAGACTCAACATTAAGTAACTTGTCTAAAGTCACATACCAAGGAAGTGATACAGTTAGAATTTGATCCAGGTAAGGAAAGGTCTAGTAGTTTTCAGTAACATACTCTAAATTACCATGCCACATTGCTATAGAAACAAAATAAGCATAAAATAATTTAGGAGCTAGTACACTGTAAAGCCATCTTCTCTTTCATCACAACAACATGTCTTCTCACTCGGTATTATTTCTTGTCTTCAGGATATGCTGAGTTTCTTGATGCCTGGTTTAGTATGGTCTCTTGAATCAATATGTTTGCATGTGTTACTTCATCTTCCCTTTAATTCTTTCTTAAATTTCACCTAATTCATCATCATTTGTTATATCAGTAATTAGCTTAAGAGGTATATCCTTCAGCAGACCTTCCTTAGCTGCTTTCTTCATCTGTACTTGGGTGGGTGTCATCATGTCCGTCCCATGTAAGTTTCTGCAAATCTCCATGGCACTTGTGTATATGTAATTGTTCATTTTTCCATTTCCTGAGTAGAAAAATACATAATCTTCTCCATTTTTTTATACTTGACAAATTTTATAAAATTAATGTATTAGTTAATGATGTTCCTTAAAGTAAAACATGGAATTTAGAAATTTATCATTAAGTCTTGAGCTCTGCTGCTTAAAAATCCTCTTCTGCCTCTTGAATTGCCCAGAAAAATAATACATTCTCTCTTAAGATAATGGACAGAGTACTGGGAAAGCTTTTCTTCTGCCTGAGCATGTTATTAAAGCAGTTGGGGCTTGTACACAGAAAATGGGGACCTAGATTACACAGTAAAGTTTCTATTCTTGGTATGTGGGAAAAGCCCAAGAAAGATAGAACTGACTCATTTTCTTTCTCATGAATGTATCTGTGATAAATAATTCTCACGTAGAGGAGTTTTCTTGACTCTTATATATAGAGAGAATTGGAAAATCTTTCACAGAAAGAGTCCTTATGTAACTCCACAAAAAGGGACATATGGCAAAGTTAAAATATATATTAGTGACATGTTGAATATAGAAAAGTGCTGTCCTGAAAGCAGGATGAAAACTGGTTTTTGTTTATTTTTTCATAGCCTACAATTTAAGAGATTATTTTTAAAGATTATTTATTTATTTTTGAGAGAAGTAGAGAGAGCGTGCCTGTGTGCACCAAGCAGCGGAGGGGCAAGGGAAAGGGAGAGAGAATCTCAAGCAGAGTCCTCACTGAATGCAGAGGCTTGCACGGGGCTCAATTCCACAACCCTGAGATCATGACCTGAGCAGAGACCAAGACTCTGACACTTGGGGCACTTGGAGCACCTGGGTGGCTCAGTTGGTTAAGTGTCCAACTTTTGGTTACTGCTCAGTTCATGATCTCACGATCATGGTAGCAAGCCCCGTGTCTGACTCTGAGCTCATTGTGGAATCTTCTTCAGATTCTCTCTCCCTCTCCTTCCCACTCTGTCTCTCTCTCAGATAAATAAATAACACCTTTCAAAAAAAAAAAAAAAAAAAAAAAAGAACAGTCTGACTCTCAACTAACTAAACCACCTAGGTGCCCAAGAAATATTTTAATCTAATTTATTTAGTAAACCAGCTTATGCTTAGAAGAATGAAAACTCTCTTGAAAAAGGGGGAAAAAAAGGTTCATGATTCAAATTTATTATTTCTCAAAACTTACGATGAATCTATATAACCAAAAGTGTGATACTGAGGTAAAAATTGACAGATAGAGCAATGGAACAGAATTGAAAGTCCATAAATAAGCCCATGAATCTGAGATGTACTAATTTCTGACATGAGTGCCAAGACCATTTAATGGAAAAAGAATAGCCTTTTGACAAAAAGTTCTAAGATAACTAGATATCCACATGCGAACAAATGAAGTTGGACCCTTACCTATACCATATACAAAAATAATTCATGGGGCACGTGGGTGGCTCAGTGGGTTAAAGCCTCTACCTTCGGCTCAGGTCACGATCCTGGGGTCCTGGGATTGAGCCCCGCATCGGGCTCTCTGCTCAGCGGGGAGCCTGCTTCCTCCTCTCTCTCTGCCTGCCTCTCTGCCTACTTGTGATCTCTGTCTGTCAAGTAAATAAATAGAATCTTTTAAAAAAATAATTCATAAAGAGTCAGAAATCTAGGCATAAGGGCTAAATATATAAAATTATTAGAAGGAAGTATAGAGGTAAATCTTAATGTCCTTGGATTCAATAATGGTTTCTTAGATATGACATCAAAAGCATAATTAAAACAAAAACAAAACACAGATAAATTAAACTTCAAAATTTCAAAAGTTTGTGCATCATGCTCGCTTTGGCAGCACAGATAACTAAAAAGTTTGTGCATCAAAGGACACTACCAAGAAAGTAAAAACAAAATAAAACAAAACAAAAACCAAGTTTACATCATGGGACTAAATGTTTTCAAGACATATATGTGATAGGGCTTTAGTCTTTAGTGTCCAGAATATATAAAGAATCCCTACAATTTAACAACAAAAATTTAACAACCAAATTAAAGAATGAGCAAAGAATTTGAAAGATTTATTTATTTATTTTAAAGAGTGCAAGGGAAGGCACAGAGGGAGAGGGAGAGAAAAACTTAAAAGACTCCATGCTGAGCAGAGCCCAACATGGTATTTCATCTCACAATCTGAGATCATGACCTGAGCTGAAACCAAGAGTCAGACACCTAACTGCACCACACCAGCACCCCACCAAATAAGCAAATAATTTGAAGGCACATTTTTCTATATATCAGAGAAGATACACAAATTAATAGCAAGCACATGAAAAGATGCTCAACATCATTAGCCATCAGGTAAATACAAACAAACTCTCACACATGCATACATAGTGGATACCATTCCACATGCCCTAGAATGGTTATAATCAAAGAGACAAATGTTGGTGGAAATGTGGAGAAATCAGCACATTGCTGATAGGAATGTAACATGGTACAATCACTGTGGAAAACAGTGCAGCAGTTCCTCAAAGTTAAAAAGAATTAGAATATGGTCCAATAATTCCATTTCTAGGTATATACCTAAAGTATTGAAAACAGTTATTCAAGCAAAAACTTGTACATGAATGATTAATATTAGCACTACTGACAATTACCAAAGTTGGAAACAACCCAATGTCCATTACAGGATGAATGGATAAAATATGGTGAACCCATACAATGGAATGTTACTCAGTTAAAAAAAGGAATGAAATAGCTTTGCATGCTGCAACATGGATAAACCTTGAAAATGTGCTAAATGAAGGAAGCTAAACTACAAAATGTCATATATTGTATGACTCCATTTGTGTGGCATATTCCAAATAGGCAAATCCATTGGGCCTAAAAGCAGGTTAGAGGTAACCAGGGGCTAGGGAGGGAAGAAATGGGGAGTGACTGATTAAAGGATACAGGATCATTTTGGAGGATTGGGTGGGAAGGATTAATGAAAAAGTTACAGAACTATATAAGGGTGCTGTTTTCACAGCATTGTTGACATGCTAAATGAACTTAAATGTTCATTTAAAGTGTTTAAAATGGTAAATTTTATATGTATTTTACCATAATAAAAAAGCAACTAATTCAGAGCTACTTTAATTTGAGATTATAATAAAATTTAATAATACACTGCAGAAGTAAGAAAGCACTTCACACTCACATAATGAGAGGAAAAGGATTTTCACACATATATCTTGGAGAGATTCTGCAGCTTCATTTTGACAACCTCATTTATCAGTCAAAAGTAAATAGATATGGTTCGCCTCGAACCATAAGAGACTATGGACTCTGAAAAACAACCTGAGGGTTTTGAAGGGTCAGGGGTGGGAGGTTGGGGGAACAGGTGGTGGGTGATGGGGAGGGCACGTTTTGCATGGAGCACTGGGTGTTGTGCAAAAAGAATGAATACTGTTACGCTGAAAAAATTAATAAAAGGGGGAAAAAAAAAAAAAAAAAAAAAGTAAATAGATATACAGAAATCCATAATACTTATCTCAAAAGTAAATAGATATACAGAAATCCATAATACTTATCCATAATACTTATCCATAATTTTTTTTCTCACAAATAGGAGGAAACAAAAAATATCAAACCGTATTTTTCATCATTGCTCTCCAAAGAGAATAAATCCCATTATCCCTTTAAAAAATATCACCAAATTCTCAGGCTATAAAACCATATTCTAATCACAACAAATGAGAGGTCTGCAAAAATAAAGCTGTAGGGCTACTTGAGAATCACTTCAGAAACCAAGAGAAGGGGCACCTGGGTGGTTCAGTGGGTTAAGTCGCTGCCTTCGGCTCAGGTCATGATCTCAGGGTCCTGGGATCGAGTCCCGCATCAGGCTCTCTGCTCAACAGGGGGCCTGCTTCCCTCTCTCTCTCTCTGCCTGCCTCTCTGCCTACTTGTGATCTCTCTCTCTGTCAAATGAATAAATAAAATCTTTAAAAAAAAAAAAAAAGAAACCAAGAGAAGACCTGTTTGAATTTAAATAGCCTGACAGGTATACCTCTCAGTCTATGTAGGTTAATGGGCTCTGACAACTGTGTCTAATTGGGAATATTGGTAGAACCTGCAAAAAATTTTCAAAATATCAAAAACTGAAACATGACTATCATGAATATATAAAAATAAACATATCAAAGATATATTATCCCATTAGTACTATGACCATTTAAATGCCGTTGCTAGTTCAAAGAATATTTTGTAAAACAAGGATTTTTATAGTATGCAAAGAAAGATATATTGAAATAAATTTGCTGCATTAGAGACCAAACTCATTAATATCTTACATAGCAATAAAACTGTAACCTTCTGGTCTATTTTACTCTACTGGGCAGAGATCTATATTTAATGTGTCTCTCCACAGAGCCTAAGCCCTTAATTACTAGTAAATAGTAAAGTCAAACCGAGTACATTCCCCTAGATAATTAAGTAATGCTGGGTTAAGCCTATCACTTAATACTCTAATATGACATTTGAAAGGATCTGGTGCCTACATTTTTGCCTTATCTCTCAGTTTAAATATTTTTTAACATAATATGGATATATACACATTGAAAAAACTAAATGATATTCAAGAAATAAAGACAGTTATCAAACGCAGAAAATAATTTCCAACAATTAAAAATTCTTATATACTTTTGAAAAAGCTTACATGATTCTTGTCTAAAAAAGTTTATATACTAAAAAAAGTTTATATACTTCTTATGTAACTATACTTTTACACTTATGAGAAAGCATAAATATTCTATTAGTGCAATTAAAAATTTGACAAGAAGATCACAATTAATACACAAAAAACAGGGCCAGCACACATAAGGAATAAACTAAACTCACTAGTAATCAAGAAATGCATGTTAACTATCATGACATTAATTTGTTAACTTTTCAATAAAATTTCTAATGAGAGTTTTGTCATTATGATTCAGGTACAGAATGCTAATAGGGATATAAATGGCTTCAGTCTTTCTAGGGTAAATTTGTGTATGTTTTAATAGATTTTAAAAATTGTCAAAGACTTAGAGGCACTTGGGTGGCTCAGTTGATTAAGCATCTGCCTTTGGCTCAGGTCATGATCCCAGAGTCCTGGGATGGAACCCTGCATTGGGCTACCTGCTCAGCAACGGAGTCTGCTTCTCCCTTTCCCTCCTGCTTGTGCTCTCTATCAAATAAATAAATAAAATCCTTAAAAATTGTCAAAGACTGATATGTAACAGATTTATTTATGGAAATATATCTTAAGAATATAATGAATGAATAATTATAATATTCTAAAAGCAAATTTTGAAAATAACATACAATAAGGTAAATATACAAAGCTATTGTTTCCTTCCTTATATTTTGTTTAGATGATTTGTCCATTGATGTAAGTGGGATGTTTAAGTCCCTTACTATTATTGAATCATTATCAATGAGTTCCTTTATGTTTGTTATTGTTTTATAGATTTGTGTGCTCCTGTGTAGGGTGCATAAATATTTATAATTGGTTAGATCTTCTTGTTGCCTTATACCCTTTATTATGATATCCTGCCCTTCTTCATCCCTTGTTATAATCTTTGTTTTAAAGTCCTTTGTCTCATAGAAGTACTGCTACTCTTTCTTTTAACATTGATTTGCATGATAAAGTTTTTTCCACTACCATCCCCCCCACCCCCACCCCCTGCCACTTTCAGTTTGCAGGGGTCTTTCAGTCTAAAATGAGTCTTTTTTAGGCAGATCTAGCCGGGTCTTGCTTTTTTTTTTTTTTAATCCATTCTGATACACTGTGTGTTTGATTGGAGTCTTTTGAATGTTTAGTTCACTTACATTCAAAGTAGTTATGAATAGATATGTACTTACTGCCATTTTGTACTCATTTTGTCATTGTTTCTGGAGATGTTCTCTGATCTTTTTCTGTTTTTGTCCCTTCTGATTTTTCCTTTCCACCCAAAGAGTTCCCTTTAATATTTAATATTTCTTTTTTTCTCTTTAATATTTCTTGCAGGGTTGGTTTACTAGTCATGAACTCCTGTACCTTTTGTCTGTCTGGAAAACTCCTTACCTCTCCTATTCTGAATGATAGCCTTGTTGGGTAGAGTATTATTGGTTGCAGATTTTTCCTATTCAGTACTTTGAGTATATCATGCCACTCTATTCTGGCTTGCCATGTTTCTGTTGAGAAATCTCTAGCTAGCCTTATAGGTCTTCTTTTATAAGTTAAAGATTTCTTTAGGCTTGCTGATTTTAAGATTTTTTTTCTTTATCATTTCTTCATCAGTATGTTTTGCAAAGTTAATTAAAATATGTCTTGGTGTTCTATGGACTCTGAAAAACAACCTGAGGGTTTTGAAGGGTCAGGGGTGGGAGGTTGGGGGAACAGGTGGTGGATAATAGGGAGGGCACATATTGCATGGAGCACTGGGTGTTGTGCAAAAAGAATGAATACTGTTATGCTGAAAAATAAATAAACTGTAAAAAAAAATATGTCTTGGTGTTAGCCTGCTTTTATTGATTTTGATGGGAGTTCTCTGTGCCTTTTGGATCTGGAGGTCTGTTTCCTTCCCTGATTAGGGATGTTTTCTGCTGTTATTATTATTATTTTTTTAAATAAATTTTCAGTCCCCTTTTCTCTCTCCTCTTCTGGGAAGCCCATAGTATGAATGTTATTATGTTTGAGGGAGTCACTGATTCCCCACGTGTATTCTCTTGTTCCCTAATTCTTTCTCTCTTTTGTTCAGCTTCACTATTTTCCATTATTTGTCTGCTGTATCACTGATTCATTCCTCTACTTCTTCCAGCCTGCTCACATCAAGCCTGTTCTCAATCTCATTTATTGCATTCTTATCTCTGATTATTTTTTAACTTGTTTATTTCTGTGGTAAGGTCTCCCTGATATCTTCTGTTCTTTTCTCAAGCCTGGTGAGTATCCTTATGAGTGTTACTTTCAATTCTCCATCAGACATGTTACTTATCTCTGTTTCACTTAGATCTCTGACTGTGGCTTATCTTATTCTTTCATTTGGGATAAATTTCTCCATCTTGGCATTTTGTTTAAGTCTCTGTCTTCTTTTGTGCATTGGAAAAGCCAGTTATGTTTCCTGTTCCTGAAAGTAATAGTCTTCTGAAGAAGAGGTCCTGTAGTGTCCATAACCTGACACTTCAGGGAGTGTCTCTGGTGTGTGAAGTGTGTGTGTTCTGCTGTTGCATTTTGGCTGCTCTGTCCTTTAAGCTAGTTGTCTGCAGTGGCAGTCCTGGCCTGCTGTGGGCAGTGTTTGGTCCTTGGCCTGAATGTAGAGTTTTAAATAGGTATGCTCTGATCTGCTTGTGAAATGAAACCTGATATTACTTGAGGAGAACTGAGGCCCTGCAGAACTTTCTGGTCAGGAGACGTGGTGTGATTTGGGGAGTTGGAGAATGAAGTTCTGCAGGGAGGGGCCTGCCCTGCTGGGACCAAGGCAAACTTGACTAGAAACGGCAGTCCTACCAGAGCACAGGGGATATAGCTTGGTATAAGCAAGTTAGGCCGCCAGTGTCTGTGCTCTGATGCTTCTTGCTCTGTGTTTATGGGGGGAGGAAATGGCACCAACTAGCACTGTTGTTCCCAGAGAGGCATCTCTATGAATGCTGCCTCTCAGGGAAGCTCTCTAAGAAGAGTGGAATAGTCTTCTCTCTATGTGCCTAGACATTCTTCAAATCACTATGTCTATACCATCTGCCCCTGGATTGCTTGCCTGCCTTCTCTTCAGGAGCAGGGCAGTGTCTAGGCTCTACCCCAGCCAAGCCCATTCTCTTTAAAACTCCGAGTTTTAAACCCTGCTCATTCCAAGAACTCATGAAATTCAGCTCCTCTCGATTTTCAAGCCAATGGCTTCAGGGAAATGTTCTCTTTGTGTGTTCCCCTGTGTACTCCTTTTATTATCTTACCCATCTCTTTAGCCACAGCATCTCCCTTCCACAGCACTTATGAGCTGTTTCTCCCCTAAACCATGTCTCCATACTTCCTACCCTTTTCAATGTGGTTTCTTTTCTCCCTGTAGTTGTGTAGTTCATTCTATCCTTTTCCAGGTTGACTTCTGGGGTATTTAGGGTGATTTAATAGTTATATAGTGTTTTCTTGGGAGGAGATGAGTCTAGGGTCATGAATCCAACTCTGCTGCCATCTTCCCTCTAAATCTCACACTGGACCAGATGGACTTAACATATATTGAGAACATTCCATCCAAAAACAGCAGAATACACATTCTTTTCAAGTGTACAAATGATGTTCTCTAGAATAGATCCCATATTAGCTCACAAATCAGGCCTCAAAAAATACAAAAAGATTGAAATCATACCATGCACTAAAAGATTGGAAGATTTGGAAAGGCCACAAATACGTGGAGGTTAAAGAACATGCTACTAAACAACGAATTGCTCAACCAGGAACTAAAAGAAGAAATTTTTAAAAAATACGTGGAAACAAATAAAAATGAAAACACAACAGTCTAACATCTTTGGGATGCAGCAAAAGCCATCTTTTTTTTTTTTTTTTTTTAAAGATTTTATTTACTTATTTGACAGAGAGAGATCACAAGTAGGCAGAGAGGCAGGCAGAGAGAGTGAGAGGGAAGCAGGCTCCCTGCCGAGCAGAGACCCCGATGCGGGACTCGATCCCAGGACCCTGAGATCATGACCTAAGCCGAAGGCAGCGGCTTAAACCACTGAGCCACCCAGGCGCCCCAGCAAAAGCCATCTTAAGAGGAAAGTATATAGCAATACAGGGTTTCCTCAAGAAGCAAGAAAAATCTCAAAGTCAACCTAACCTTACGCCTAAAGGGGCTAGAAAAAGACCAGCAAATGAAGCCTAAAGCAAGCTGAAAGGGCGGGGGGTGGGGGGGAGAAAAGATCAATGAACCCAAGGGCTAGTTCTTTGAAAGAATTAATAATTGACAAACCTCTAGCCAGACTTATCAAAAAGAAAAGACACAGGACCCAAATAAATAAAATCACAAATGAGAGAGGAGAAATAAAAACCAACACCCCAGAAGTACAAGCAATTATAAGAGAGTATTGCAAAAAACTATATACCAACAAATCGAGCAATCTGGAAGAAATGGTTAAATTCCTGGAAACATATAAACTATCAAAACTGAAACAGGAAAATTAGAAAACTTAAACAGACTAATAACCAGCAAAGGAATTGAATCAATAATCAAAAAACTCCCAACAAACAGAAATCCAGGACCAGATGGCTTCACAGGTGAATTCTACCAAACATTTAAAGAAGAGTTAAAGATGCCCTTCAGTGGACGAATGGATAAGGAAGATGTGGTCCATATACACAATGGAGTATTATGCCTCCATCAGAAAGGATGAATACCCAACTTTTGTAGCAACATGGACGGAACTGGAAGAGATTATGCTGAGTGAAATAAGTCAAACAGAGAGAATCAAGTATCATATGGTTTCACTTATTTGTGGAGCATAACAAAAAACATGGAGGACATGGGGAGATGGAGAGGAGAAGGGAGTTGAGGGAAATTGGAAGGGGAGGTGAACCATGAGAGTTTATGGACTCTGAAAAACAACCTGAGGGTTTTGAAGGGGCAGGCAGTGGGAGGTTGGGGGAGCCAGGTGGTGGGTATTATGGAGGGCATGTATTGCATGGAGCACTGGGTGTGGTGCAAAAACAATGAATTCTGTTACACTGAAAAGAAATTAAAAATAAATAAATAAAATAAAGAAGAGTTAATATCGGGGAGCCTCAGTGGCTCAGTCAGTTAAGTGGCTGCCTTTGGCTCAGGTCATAATCCCAGGGTCCTGGGACTGAGCTCCACACTGGGCTCCCTGCTCAATGGGAATCCTGCTTCTCCTCCTTCTTCTGCCCCTCCCTCTTCTTGTGCACTTGCTCGCTCTCTCTCTCTCTCCCTCTCTCAAATAAATAAATAAAAACTTTTTTAAAAAAGAAGAGTTAATACATTCTTCTTAAACTGTTCCAAAAAATAAAAAAGGAAGAAAAACTTCCAAAGTCATTCTATGATGCCAGCATTACCCTGATTCCAGAACCAGACAAAGACACCACTAAAATAAAGAACTGCAGGCCTGCATCCCTGATGAACATGGATGTAATAATTCTCAGTAAAATACTAGCAAACTGAATCCAACAATATATTAAAAGAATTATTCACCATGATCACATGGGATTTATTCCTGGGCTGCAAGGGTGGTTCGATATTTGCAAATCAATCAGTGTGATACAACACATTAATAAAAGAAAGGATAAGAAACATATGATAATTTCAATAGATGCAAAAAAGCATCTGACAAAGTTCAACATCCATTTGTGATAAAAACCTTTACAAAGTAGGTTTAGAGAGAACATTCCTCAACATAATGAAGCTCATTTATGAAACACCCACAGCTCATATCATCCTCGATGAGGAAAAACCAAGAGCTTTTCCTCTATGGTCAGGAACAAGACAGGGATCTCTACTCTCACCGCTGTTATTTAACATTGGAAATACTAGCTTCAGCAGTCAGACAACAAAAAGAAATAAAAGGCATCCAAATCAGCAAGGAAGAAGTCAAACTTTCATTATTTGCAGATGACATGATACTATGTATAGAAAACCTGAAAGGGGCAGCTGGGTGGCTCAGTCAGTTAGGTCTGTGTTTGGCTCAGGTCACCATCCCAGGGTCCTGGGATTAAGACCCATGTTGGGCTCCCTGCTTAGAGGGAGTCTGCTTCTCCCTCTGCCTCTGCCCCTGCTTGCACTCACTTTCTCTTTCTCTCACTCTCAAATAAGTAAATAAAATCTTAAAAAAACAAAAAAAAAAAAAAAGAAGAAAGAAAAAGCTGAAAGACTTCGCCAAAAAAAACTGCTGGGACTCATAAATTCAGTTAAGTCGCAAGATACAAAATCAACATAAAGAAATCTTTTGCAAGAAGAAGGAGAAGAAGGAAAGAAGGAAAAAGAAGCAGCAGAAAGAGAAATTAAGAAATTTATCCCATTTACTATTACACCAAAACCAATAAGATACCTAAAAAAAAACTAAAGAGTTGAAAGACCTGTTCTCTGAAAACTATAAAACACTGATGAAAGAAATTGAAGATGACATAAAGAAATGAAAAAACATTCCATGCTCAGGGATTAGAATGATAAATATTGTTAAAATGTCTCTGTTACCCAAAGTAATCAACACATTTAATGCAACCAACCTTATCAAAATACCATCAGCATTTTTTACAAAGCTGGAACAACAAATCCTAAAATTTGTGTGGAACCACGAAACGCTGAACAGCCAAAGGATTCTTGAAAAAAACATGAAAATTGTGCAAGTTCCCATGAATGGATGAATGGATAAAAAAGAAGTGATATACTCATATGTATGTATATATATGTGTGTGTGTGTGTGTGTGTGTAAAAAGAAGTGATATACACACATAGCCATAACAAGATGAAATCTTGACATTTACAAGAGAGTATTACTCTAAACAGAATAAGTCACTCAAAGAAAGACAAGTACCATATGATTTCACTCATATGTGGAATTTAGGAAACAAAACAACAGATTAAAGGGGGGGAAAAGGGAGAGAGAGAGAGAAGCAAACCAAGAAACAGACCCTTGACTATAGAGAACAAATTGATAGTTTCCAGAAGAGAGGGCAGTGGGGGGATGGATTAAATAGGTGATGGAGATTAAGGAGTGCACTTGTGAGCAGCGCTGGGTATTATATGGAAGTGTTCAATCTGTATATTGTACACCTAAAACTATTATTACACTATATGTTAACAAACTGGAATTTAAATAAAAACTTCAAAAATAATGTCAATATAATATAATGTTAGTGTTTTCTTTAAAAATGAAGTGATCAAATAATTTTTAATAGTCTGAATAACAGATCATGATGTGTCAAGTAAAAATATTCTGTAATGCCTTCTGTGATGTTAGATATACAGTATTCCTAACATATCAATTCAGTCAAGTTTCATAATTCTCTTCAAATTTTTAGATAAGGTCTGTTAATCATTTGGAGCTTGGTTTGTGAGAAGGAAACCCTTTTGCCACAGCTGAGTTTTCCATCCCATTTTAAATATATTCTGCACAGGTTTGCTAAATATAAGTGTAAACGGAGGTAAGAGAATGATGAATTCCTTTATAACTAACCTGGTTGGATCAAGCTTTATGAAAGAGGCAGTTTTGAATTAGGTTTTTCCCAGATGAGCAAAATGGTAGTAGGAAGAAATAGGATTAGAACAATATGCTAGGGATAAGGCAACTTCTTGGAATTAGTAGGGCACTTTGGTATCCTTCAGAGAGAATACCATGCAAGGAAGTGAAGGATTCATTATAGGAAAATAAAGACTTACGTGTAAGATTTAACACAGAAAACCAATTTGCAGACTCTTTAGAGAAAAAGCAAAATACATTTACTTCATTAGCATGAAGCCAAAATTCAAATGCTAATAAATAAATCACTTCTGTACTAATAATTGAGCCTGATAATATTCCTTTTAAATACAATAATAATAAATTATTTTGGCCAAAATAACAGCAAAATCATCCTTGTTTTCTGCAGTGAGTATTTTAATCTACAGATGTTCTTTAATTTATAATGGAGTTATATCCTGATAAACCCATTGTACACTGAAAATATCCTGAGTCAAAAATGCATTGAACACACCCAACCTGTTGAACATCATACGTTAGCCTAGCCTACTTCAAACATCCTCAGTATACTTAATTAGCCTACAGTTGGGTAAAATGATCTAACCACATCTATTTTATAATAAAGCATTGAATACCTCATGTAGTGTTTTGAGTACTTTACTAAAAGTGAAAACCAGAATGGTTGAATGGGTACATAACGACTGGTAAGTGTATAGGTTGTTTGTTCTTATGACAGTGTAGCTGACTAGATGTGTGGTTCACTGCCACTGCCCAGCATCATGAGAGAGGATCATACCACATTTTATTAGCGCAGGAAAAGATATAAATTCGAACTTTGAAGTGTGATTTCTCCTGAATAGTTATCTCTTTCCCACCATTGTAAAGCCAGAAAGTCATAAGTCCAGGGACCTTCTGCAGTTGTGAGAAGACAGTCTCCTTTTTTTTTTTTAGAAAATTGTCAACAGTTGTAGGAGTTCTTATTTGTGCCTTATATAAACCACCGAAGGTTGCAACATGAACCTCTCTCCAATCTTTACCCATAGATCTGTATTGATAGAGAACCTGTGCACTGTTTGTTTCTCCTACATGAACAAATCACCGATCTAGAATCGTTAAATGTAGAGACATAGAAACCACTTTCCTGTGCTGTGGGATGGTAAGGCTTCTTATACTTTTTTTTCTTAAATATTAATTTCTCTATTAATTTGCTTTTTCCCCCAATGGCAAGAATCATTTTTTTCTTCTAAAAATGCCAATATCAAGCACTGTATGTGGGCCCATGTGTTTTTGATAAATATTGTAGATATATGAAATATGGCCTAAATAACTTTTAATCATCTGTCCAAGCTTTCTGAGAGGTGGCGGGGCACTAAGAAGTTTCTATTGTCATGGAACTGCCTTTACTGTAAGGCAGCCCCTTCCATAGCTCTAAATGGGTAATTTTGCCATATTTGTAGCTGTTTTATATAACTTACTTGACTGAGTTTTTCTCTCAAGAGTTGAACAAAATAGATCTAATTTATATTTCACATCACATCAACATTCTGCTAGTGATGATTTTAGGCTACATTTACTCAGTTCATTAACTTATTCTCCTTTTGTCAAGTTGTTTGTTTTTAACTTATCTGGGCTTGCTTTCCTCTGGGCTAACTTCATTCTGTGGGAGAAACCTAAATGAATCCCCAGCTAAACTCAATAATTCAGATTTTTCAGTACAACTACAGGTAGAACATTGTCTCTTACTCTGAACAATATGTTTTTGCTGATATGGCTGGCTATAATTTTTTTAGTTTCTTTTTTAGTTTTTTTTTTAAGTAATTTTTGTAGTTTAGTTTCAAGGCTGTTAACATCCTTGTGTCCTATTTACTTGTTGGTAAATAGGACAGAAGAATTTACATGGTTAGATCTTTTCACATGAACTGTTAAGCCAGGTCTTATCCATTTGCTATTCATATATTTTGTCATTGGGATACATCTCTTTATATATAAGTGCATTTTTTCTTTTGTTTTATAAATGTAACTCTTTTACTCATGCAATATATTATATAGTCTGTGGTATGAACAGAATTTGATATGTCTTATGGTCATATATATATATATGCATATATGTGTATGTGTATATTTATATATTTGAACAGGTGCTCTCTAGAATATCTTGAGAAACAGCCCTTAAATTTGACATCAACTTTACAGTATGAGGACTGAATATGATTATTCAAAATACAGTGAACATGCTTTACTATTGTCAACTCAGATCTCAGATCTCACTACCTCCTACAAAGTTTGTATGTTACTCGTCAACTGTCTGGCAGATTCTAGCATGTATTTATAACATCCCTTTGTTTTAATAATTGAATAATAAAAAGTGGTGAGGTTTAACATCTGCTTTTAAAGAGGGCATAGGAAATCTCAGCCAGCTAAAATTCTTACTGCTACAAATAGAACAAGGTGGACAATTTTTTAAAATGCTCCAAACAAACTTTAAAAACGTGGGGAAGCTTTATAAACACCAAGGACCAAATGAACTAACACTATATGGCAAAGGGTGCTTTGTAAGGTAGACTGATGGTCCCAGGCCTTTTTCTTCCTTGGAGGTATTGAAAACTTCTGAGTATAAACTAAGGATTTGGCTTACCCACATGGATGGACTTTACCTGTAAAACAAGAAGCCATTGAAAGTTTTTTATTCTCACAGGTCTGATGCTATTGGATGGAAATATATTCCAGATACAAGACTATATCTCCTCACAGGCCATCTGCAGATTTCTGGAGCTAGAAAATTAGGTTGTGAAGGCTCAGATATTAGGGTGAGTGCAACTCTCCAATAATTTCTCAAAATTTAGAATACAAAGTTCTTATAGAAGGAGGAAGCCAATATCAATCACATAGATTGTTCCTTCCTCAAAACATTTGGCAGATTTTCCATTTTGGAAGGTACAAGACTAAATCCAAGCTCAGAAGCCTCCAAAGGGGAGAATGAAATGTCCTATTTTATATGGGAGAACAAGAGATTAATCAGTCTCTCCGAAAAAAATTAAAAAAAAAAAAGATTATTACTAAGAAACTAACATAAATCAGGAAAAATAGAGATTTAATAAGCCTGAAGACCCGCCTTGACCCAAGTCAACCTCCTAAAGGATTGGTGTCTTAAGTCTCTTACCTATATGCCTAATAAAAAAGGGAAAGTCTTTCCTGGTTGAAGATACCAGCTGAAGGTACTGTTCAAATATCCTTTATACAATGCACAGCATAGAATTAAATATTACTGGACAAACAAAGAGGCAGGAATAACAAAAAATCAAGAGAAAAGCAGATAGTAAGATAAAACATACATATGCTTTCAGCAGTGGAGTAAACAGTCATTCACATATACATGAGCTTTATATGAATGAAAAAAGAGTGGGGAAGACGCATGCAAAAATTTCAACGGAGAATTGGCATAAAACAAGCATTCTAGAGTGAAAAAAATGTTGATATTCAAAATTATGAAAAAGCATTGTTTAGCTTGAATAATAAAATTCATGCAAAAATTGACTGGATCAATCTACAGGTGGGATAAATTGAAATCACATGATAAGGAGATAAGTTTAAATCCAGTTGTCAATACTGCTATTAAATTTAAATGGAATAAACTCCCAGTGGAAGACAAAGATTCTCAGAATGAAAAGAAAGCCAGCTGTTTACAGGAGAAACATTCTAAATCTAGTGGCACGGGTAATTTGAAAATAAAACAAGGAAAAAAACTGCATACACCTAATAATTAAAAACAGATCAGTATAACTATATTAAAATCTATTTTAGGATAAGAATATCACTAGGAAAAAAGAGGGACATGTTGTAATGATAAAATGGTTAATTAAGGAGGAAAATATAATAGTCCTTAATTTACACATCTCTAATAACACTTCAAAATATTTAAAATGAAAGTTGAGGGAAATACAAGGAAAAATCAAGATAGCAACAAAATAGGTCCTTTACAAGAATGAATTCTGTTAAAGTTTTTATTTGAAAATTTGGGAACATAAAATGTGTTTCAATTCAGGGCCTGGCACCTTTTTTTTTTTTTAAATCAGTAAAGCTATAGGAGAACACAGCCACACTCACTGGTTTATGTATTGCCTATGACTGCTTGTGTGCTACTACAGTAGAGTAGAGGACAAATCCTTAAATAATTATCTGGCCCTCTGCAAAAAAAAAGTTTGCTGATTCTTGCATTAAATAATTGTATCTCAGCACTGTTAAAAACCCTGAATTTGAGAATTATACCATGATTATGTAAGAGAATATTGTTGTTGTTTTAATATACACTTAAGTATTTCAGGTTCAGGAATATGATGTTAAGTTACTCTCACATGATTCAGGAAAAATAATTTTTATTTATATATGGAAAGATTAGTGAGAAGATTAGAAGGCAAATACCCAGAGCACATGAGGGTGACTTGGAACTTTTCTAAGTAGGGAAACTTTATCTGCAGAACAAGAAAAAGTTAGGTACTCTCTTCTCTTGAACTCTCTTAAAGAGAACTTGTAATATACTGAGAGAATTAAGACGGTAGAAAGAGGGTGGGGGGTTTCTGAAAAGTAAAAAAGGTTAAAAATTAATTGAGCCAAATGAGAAATAGGGCTTTTTGAGGATACTTGGTAGGATTACTGGGAAATACTGAGGTTCTACTTGAGCTTCGTAATTGTGAACCCACAGTGAGATCAGCCTCCTTGTTTGTGTGATTCTCAGTTTTATGGAAAAGACATGGAGAGATATGATTTAGATATTTATTCAAGGTGAGCATTTCTCAGTCTACAACAATAAACATGGAAGAAGAAGCATGTTGAAAGTATTTGAAAGAGAGTGACTATATTGATGAACTAGGGAAGTGGGATTTGAAAAGAAAGGAAGCATCATCAGAAAGGACTAATGATAGGGAGAAATGGGTCATTCTGAGGACTGAAGATCTTGATAAATCAAAACCGAATATTGGACTATAGTAAATGAAGGCAGAAGTATAGGTGGTTGGAAAAGAGTATAGGGGGGCTTCATTTATGATCTTAAAGTGGTCTATTTTCTGATTTTAGTGTGCAGCCCTGATGATGGTAGTTGAGGAAAGGTAGAGAAATAGTCGTTGGAAGTGGGGACATGAAATAAATGAAACCCTAGGTGTTCCAAACACCAAGAATGATCATAGATAGGAGTAGAGAGGAAGAATGAATTGGCTTACAAAATATTAATGAGTGTGTGTGTGTGTGTGTGTGTGTGTGTGTGTGTTTAGAAGTCACAGTGGGACTAAGAGATGATTAATGGCATAAATGATGATAAGAAGGGATGTAATAAATAGGCAGGATCTTCAAAACTTGTAGATTTTTAGGAGAAAGAGGAACAATATCATGAATTTGGAATGAGGGTACATAACTTACCTCTGACACTGAGCTATAATGGTATCCAAGAATGAGTCACTTTTAGAAAGGGATGCAGGGGGATCAGTATCCTTAGGGGTTAATCAGAATTCGGTTAAAGTACAGAGGGAGACAAATATTCTGAATAATGTTCAGGGCATCTGGAAGTTTGTCTTGCCCCTTCATATAGTCACTATGCAATCAACATTTATTGAATTCCTTGTTTTGATAGTTTGGAAGGAATACAAAGAAGACTAAGGTTACTCCTTTTAACCAGAGTCAATATAGCTTGAAAACTGGTTTGATATAGATGAACCTAAATACATCTAGCAATATCAATGTTTGTAAGAGGAGATTGATGACATTCGGAAGTACAGAACAAAGCACAAGGGAAATAAGTATGTTTTAGGGCACATTGAATAGTATATACAAAAATGATTTTATTGGGATGCCTGGGTGTCTCAGTTGATAAGCATCTGCCTTCAGCTCAGGTCATGATCTGAGGGTCCTGGAATTGAGCCCCGCATTGGGTTCCCTGCTCTGCAGGAAGCCTGCTTCTCCCTCTCCCACTTCCCCTACTTGTGTTCCCTCTCTTGCTGTCTTTCTGTCTCTCTCTCTGTCAAATAAATAAATGAGATCTTTAAAAAATAATAATTTTATGATTCAGGGACAATTTTTTAATGTATAAAGATTCCTAAATATAAATACATATATTTCTTGAAAGTATTTTTGCGATAATAAAGTATCCTGTCATAATCCCCTCTATGTGTTCTAGACTGACTCAAATATTCGTTGTTACTCGCTCAGATTATTTTTAGTTCAAGAAGAATGCTTTTTTTAATGTATATTTTAAAGAGTTGACTCTGTTCTTCTTATTTCTATTTACCTAGTGTTTAGATTTCATTATTTCTAAATACTCTATAAATTTGTGTCCCCACTTTTAAAAAGTTAATTGAAATTTTTTTGGATAATGAAGGGATAATTTCTATCTTAATCCCAAAGATTTATGATATTAAAACATTAGGAATCTATCATAGTGAGAGAAAAAAAATCTACCTTCATGGATAAAAATATTGCATAAAATTAAAAGCTAAATGAAAACTCAAAAAAGAGGGGGAGAATGGATCTAGTAATGATAGATTGCACATTAGATGTTCTAAATAATGTGCATAAAGCATTTTGACATATTGCCTGAGACATAAGAACTTATGAAATACATTCTTATTATACAAACTTAGTATCTCATTTAATTGTAATAACTAATAAGATACATATGCTTATACCAGTTATACTAAAAAGAAAACTAAGTTTCATAGCTTCTCTATCTTAAATTACTATCTTATTTTTTTTTCTTAAATTGCTATCTTGAATGCCTCCATTTCAAAAGAGCTAGGACTCCATCCCAAGAATATGACTGCAAAATCTTTTGTCCTATTATACTAACTAAAATCATGTAAAGTCTCAAAATTTGTAGTTGTGGTAAAATATACATAGTAGTACAAGAAAGCTTTGTCTGATCTAGAATATCACTCACCTTGTTTAAGAAAGGATGTAATTATCAAAATATAAGAACCAGTTGCTATGTTAATCGATGTCATTCTCTTTTCTTATATACTTTCTCTGTCTCTTATCTTCCCAGTCCTGTCTCCATATATATGATACCTGGCCAAGTAAATCATCTTTAATAAAGCTTAGTAAAAAAGCCCTAACAAATGAATTAAAAATACTGAAGAAAGGTCAAATTATTAGCAACAAAAGCTTAAGATATAATTTCCTGGTTGGAAAGATATTCAAAATCAATTTCACACGAACTTTCTTTCGACCACAAAGGAATCAAGAGTGATAATTATCATTAATGGTGTTGTTTTCTAATTAGGAAGACAATATAGAAAATCTAAGTACCATTAAAACACTATCAAAGAATTGAGATCTAAGGGCTCAGGAATAACAGTACTATAAGAAGTCAAAGCAAAGCAAAACTTCTTTATTTTTTTTAAAGATTTTATTTATTTATTTATTTGGCAGAGCGAGATCACAAGTAGGCAGAGAGGCAGGCAGAGAGAGAGGGGGAAGCAGGCTCCCCACTGAGCAGAGAGCCCAATGTGGGGCTTGATCCCAGGACCCTGCGATCATGACCTGAGCTGAAGGCAGAGACTTAACCCACTGAATCACCCAGGTGACCCCAAAGCAATACTCTTCTTAAAGTAATATTTTATATGGGTATAATATCAATGATGAAATTGCATTTAGTCCCATCTCTTGAAAATTTAGTGATAGTGGTATTCCTCCCTTTTAAAGAGAAGAATTTAGCAGTATCTGATAAAGGAATAAAATCTTACTTTGAGGTAACAGAGGCTTGACCTTACTTTGAGGTCAAACAGGCTTGATCCCTGCTGCTCACCTAACACTTGCCACTGGCCCAGGTGATAGATTTCTTTCATCTAATTCAGGACGGATGTTAGTTTCAAGAGTAACTAGATGGTTTGTTTCCAGAATCATTTTCTTGTGATCCCATGCTCTTTTGTATGAGCTGGGGGTTCGTTGTGATCTCCTGGTCCATGGCCTACTCCTACTCTGCTATAATATGTTACATTAGCTGGATTTATAGTCTTACCTTTTTTTGAAAACATAATTGTTAATACAATATTGTCCATGTCTTTTTTTGTATCAGAACACATAGACCATTTATTTTTACAGATTCAAAACAGAACAATCCTTGTCATCATCCATAGCTTTTTGTTACTATAATTGACAATGATGGAAAATTGTGTGTGTAGTCTTCTGCCTAGTAGATTAAATTAATTTGTTCTTAATTCCAATTTAATCCCATTTGAAGAAAATCCCAAGTCCTACGGTTCAGGCAGAAGTCCACATTTGACTTCCACAGTTTAAAAAGGCATTGACAAAACAGAAAGGAATTGAGCAAAGCCCCAAAGCTGATTATCTTTTATTTAGACCTGGTTCACTTAGACCAAGATCAAGATGTTTTTAACAAATTGAGTTAAAGAATGAGTTTTTGCAGAGAGTCAGTTGATATTTATATTTCTCTATGGACCTAATTATAAAAAATGGACTATGACAACATGAGTCAGATTAGAAATAACAGAGTTTTCTGAAATTTCAGAGTTATTAAGTATCACAGTGAATGTCAGTGAGGGAGTGAGTTTCCTTTCCAGATGCTAAAACTGAACTTCATCTGTCATCTATATGGAATCATATATGTGATTTTACTTGCCAAAAGTTATACAGCAAAGGTAGCTATATGTACTCTTGTGCTATAATATGCTATAGTTAAGGATTCTTCATGTATGTCTGCTTTTATGGTGCTAGTAAAATTAAGATTCAAATTTTATTTTGAAAAATCTGCAATATTCGTGAGTCATGTAACCTCAGTAGACTTGTTCTCTTTATTACACTTGGGTTAAAAAACAAAATTAGACTTGTTCTTTTTATTACACTTGGGTTAAAAAAGAAAATTTCATCAAAAATTACAGAATTTCCTATACAGAATTCAAAATTTGCATGTACATTGTTGTGGTAATGTGTAGTTTTTGAGTGCCTGAATAGCTACAGTTGTGGTTAAGAAAAAAGGCAATATACAGATGAATCTTAAGTTGTATAATATTTTGTGGCTCAGTCAGTTAAGTGTCCGACTCTTCTTTTTGGCTCAGGTCATGATCTCATCAGGGTCTTTAGATAAAGCCCGAGTTCAGGCTCTGTGCTCGGCATGGAGTCTGCCTGAGATTCTCTCTCTTCCTCTCTAAATAAATAAATAAAGTCTAGGATTAATAGCCATACAATTAAAATATTATAAATCCTTTGCAATGTGGCTATACTATTTTAACCTTTACTCCAAAGATATTTGACAATAATCATCAATGTCACTATTGCAGCTGTGAGGTTTTATGTAGATGTTTTAAAACTTCTGTAATAAAAATTAAACGGGGAATTTTTTAATGCCGATAATTGCCCAAGTTTCTTTAACTTAGAAATAGAGGTACATAATAATAAGAAATAATTAAAATAAAGTAAAATAAAAAATGGCTAATACATTCCAATGAGGTATATATAATGGATGTATATATCCATATTACGTATTTCCATACCATTTCCACAAACTTAAGTACCCACTGTTTTTGTCTTTTGTGAATACTTTTAGTTTCTTTACACATAAACACATAAGAATAAAAAAAATAGAAATAGAGGTATAGTTCTGAATTAAATGGTGAACTAATATGGACTGCTGATTCTCTTCCTCAAATTCAACCTGAAAGAGGTTCCAGAAACAAGGAAAAGAGGTTTATGAATCTTGTAACCCAACTGTGATTAACACAGTTATCAAATAAATGTAATTGTATTCTAAGAAAACTTCATTTGTGGACATAAGGTTGAATTCCATATATTTCCAATTGTAAAAAAATAATACTTTTTACTTGATTTAAAACAACAACAACAACTCTTTAAAATAAAAACTATTCCTGGGCATCTGGGTGGCTCAGTCATTTGAACGTTTTCCTTCAGCCCAGGTCATGGTCTGGGGTCCTGGAATCGAGTCCCATATCAGGCTCCCTGCTCAGCAGGGAGCCTGCTTCTCCTTCTGCCTCTCCCTCTGCCCCTCTCTCTCTCTCTCTCTCTCTGTTTCTCATGAATAAATAAATAAAATCTTTAAAAAATAAAAAAATAAAAACTATTATTAATTTTTGGACTGAAAAACAAGCAGCAAGCAGGATTTGTCAAGTGGACTATAACTGGTTGACCCCTAAGCCAAAAGGAAAAAAAGACCTGGAAGTCCAAAAGTTATCAGGAATGATTAAAGAAGATAGAAGAATTAGAAAAACTTGAGATATGGGGTAAAAAATTATATTATCTGGCTATCTGTTTAACTATATAGCCAAAATTTAGTAATTATTTCCAGAGATAGAGATTTTGGGTGCTTCTTATTTATTTATTTCTTATTCTCCGTTTTTCTAAAATTCCCATAATGAAGATACTATATTTTTACTGTGGAAAATTACAAATTTTATGGAGGAAAAAACCTGAACTCTAAATTATTTAATATGTATTTTTTCCATTTTTCCCATTGTGTATTAAGTAGTCATAATTTTTATGACAAAATTAAAAAGGATGTGGAACATAAAGTTTTAGACTAATGTATCTAAAAATTAGCCATAGTCAGAATTGTTTGGGTAATATAATATTCATCTATGATACATTTTTAAAAGCTAAAACATACCCACATCTGCTTTCTTTTCTTTTATCTCTAAAGTACACTCTACAAACAGGCCCTTGAATTTGCATTTTCAAACATGAATTGGGTAGCTGTGGTTTGACGCACAGAAGCTACAAGAAGAGCATGTTGTGTTACTGCTCAGTGAGTGGGCTAGACAAGCACCTCTTCAGATTCAGATTCAGAATACTGCAGATTTCTAAATAGGGAGATTCATTTCATCAGTGATCCCTGATGTGATCTCTCCAACATCACCGCCCTTCCTCCCTGGACATTGCTAGAATGCAATGTGACTCATTACCAGTACTAGTACTGCTTCCATTCTCAAAAGCAAATGATGACTAATCACAACTATTTCTCATTAAAGGAAGACAGTTTGTTATTTTGACTGAAAAGATACTTGTAACAAATGAATGAAATGAACATTTGGAGACATGGTCTCCTTTTGAAGTGACTCTCCAGGTTGGCATAGTCTACTCCCACCACTCTGGTTTTTCCGTTGCTACCTCCCATTTGTCTGTGGTTTACAACCATCCCTGACTACAGTCAGAGAGGAAATTGGAGGCCAGTGCCCTAATGTTGAAAGGACATCCGTGCATATGATCTCCAACTCCAGTGACTCGTTTTGTTTATTTCTTTGTTTGAAGCTGTTCTCGAGTTTTTCATAAAACTGGAAGCTACTCACCTGCTTACTCTTGACTGGTCAACTCAAGAATCATGTACAATTTCTTCTTCTGATGTAAGCAAACAAACAAGAGGAACAAAGAAATAGTAGCTTAACTAGCCATCTAAGGTAGTAGTAGATTGATCTCAGGCAAGACTGGCTTTTATAGATTGGTGTCATGAAAAAGCATGAGATATAGGTAGAATAATGGTTTCTGTTTATGCTTCGCCTGGGCTCCATGCTTTTGCCTTGCTTTCTGACTAGACAGATCTTTAGCAACTGCTTCTACTGGTATCCAGTTACGAAGCTCAGCCTCTGCTGCTGCTGCTGCTGCAAAGAGATCACGAAACCCCATACTTGACATTGACTGGCCAAAGATTGTTGTGAGCTTGACCAGTTAGGTTCCACTTAGGAGCCTGGCTTTCTTAATAGCTGCCTAAAGAGAACTGGCATCACAACCCAGGAGTGTGCGGGAGTTGAAACATTGTGGTACAGCATTTGATCAGTAGAGGGTAGGGAAGCAGATAATTATTGTCCCTGACAGATGATTGTCCTCAAATGTCATCGTTCATAAGGCTTCTCTGACAATGGATGGCCATCTGGGTAACTCTTCTCATTATGTATGCTCTTCCTTCTTTCCTGCCTCACTGCTTTTATCCCCCTTCTCATACTCCCCAGGGACCAATTGTACTTTTTTCATATAAAATGCTAACACATAAAGGTTTTCTTCAGGCTCTAATTTCTAGAGAATTCAACCTAAGATAGGTAATTAAAATTAAGTTATATAACAGGAACAAAATTGGAGCATTATAAAGAGCTGTGTCCTCATTAAATATCTAGACTAAGAATTATGGACATTTCCTTAAAACATCAATTTATCAGGGGAGAGAAATGGCATTCTAGGAGATTGTGATAGCAATTGCCATATTTTTGTGGGCTGAGAATTTAAAACTACCTTGTGGATTACTAAGGAGATTTCTCAGGGGCTTTTTGTATACTTTGAGTATATCCTAAAGTCCCACATAGAGTGAAATCATAGGAAAACACTGGCTTCTTTATTATGATACCTTAATGGAGCATTGTTACTGTTAGTAACCCAAAGATGTGGTCTGCTATTTAGGAGAATCCACTTTATAGCTGAAAGATTATATCTCTAGATATCTAGCTCATTTGCAAAATGCATGCTGCTTAGAAAATAGCAGTCTAGAGAATATAGAATTCTTTGAGAGGCTGTTATCACTATTTCACATCTTTTAATCTCCCTTAAGATCTTTTCAACTTGGTAAGAGTTGTCCAATAATTGTGAACAGCTGATCAGAAAAACCTTAATGCATTCACTGTCTCAAGATAGTGTTTCCCTGTGTGCTTTTACTACTGTGGCCACTTTGCTCACTGTGGTCTTAGCTTGACTAACATATCCAGAGGTCTGAGTAGGGGGAAGCAGACCACTTAATGTTGTACTGTTCTAGTGACTATTAAACTGTTTGAAAATAAATGGAGCTAGTAAGTGTTACATAATTTACACAGTTACTCCTTTTTTTCTGCTCTCCCCACTTGTGCACCACATCCTATGCTCATGATGTGTTTTTCCTCTCACCAATATACTAGCAATGTAAGAAGTTTTAATTCATTGATTTTGCAACCATTCATTCTTTGATGGGTTATAAGTAGATCGCCCTTCAGTCAAATTGAAAAAACAGATATGTAAACAGGTGATATAGAGTGATATATGCATGAAGAGAATATGGTCTGGAATTAGCAGAAATGGGAAGGTGACTATTTCTGAGTAGACTTACAAAATATTATTTGCACTGGCACTTGAAGAGCATCAGATATGTAAGAGTGGAAGGTTTTCCAAGAAAAGGAAACAGGTTTGCAGAAGTTGAAAAATATGAAGAACGTGGCCCAGTCTGCAATCCCTTTGCAGTTGAGTACTGTTGAACTTCAAGAAGGTAAGTTGGAAAACGATGCATGTCAGTAATGGGGAGTTAGGCAGATATCACGGTGTAAAAGATCATTGTGTCATGTCATTCTGGTGAATATGGACTCTATTCAGTGTATGAGAGGAAACCAGATATGGATTAAAATGGAAGGCAGAGTGGTGGGATTGTAGAAATGATCAAAGTCAAAGTTTTAGAATGATAACCTTGAAGATAATATGAAATACTGAATGGAAGGAGAAAAAAGTATAGAGAAATAGTTGTGGGTGTTTTAGAACAGTCCCCCTGAGGGGGAGCACCTAAATTACATCAGTGAATATAGATAGGTATAGAGGGGACAAAGATTCAAGTGACAGCAAAGATACACAATTATTAAGACTTGGTAAGAAATTTGTTGTTGGACTCATAGGAGAGAAATAAATCAAGAATCACATGTTTCTTTTTGTGTTTCTACATGGCGTGGGATCTAAATTAACAATTAACAATTGCTTCAGTCATTAAAGCACAATTATCGAATACCTGCTATGTTTCAATCACTGTGATAAGCACTAGGAATCTAAAAATGAATGCTATGCTTTTCTAAGAATCTGTGACGAGATGATCAAATGGAATTTTTTTCATCACAGTCTCAGTTGTGAACACAAGAAAATACATACTACATTATACAGTAAGGTATGAGACTACCATGAAGGACTTGCAAAAGAAGCTTTGGAACCTAATTTATGCTACTTGTAATGCCCACCAAACTGAGGATTCACAGGTACAGAATTTTGCATAGTTGAAGAAAAGAGAGCTTTATTTGTATGTGTGTTCTGCTGTACCCCAAGGGAGAAGCATGTCCAGCTCTACAACAGGGAGTGGTTCCCACTGGAGGATGTGATACATGTTCTCCAGACTTGGAAGACATAGTTGACCATGTTTGATTCAGGCCAGATTTAAGAGGTGAAAGGTTGGCCCATTGAGATGGCTTTCACTCCTTAGAATTTGGCAGACTAACAATGCTGAATGTACCCCTAAACCAGTGTTGGTTCTAAGTGAGTGACAGCTGGCTTGAGGCTGTCTTCCATCTAAATGGACTATCAGTAGGGATAAAGTGACCCATATGGAGGAAGGCTCCAGGATTCCCAGGTTTAAGGCAACAGTCTTAAACTACTAGCTGGAAGAAAAACATTCCATTGCATAGAATGTTCTGCAGGAGAGGGATCCCAGCATTTGGGACAAGTCTCCAATGGATCAAGGAAACAAATGCTTCAAAAAGATAAAAGAGAGTTCCCTCTAAGCACCTGCCATGGGCATAAAGTGCTAACTTCAGCCCAGAGCAGTATTAGTGAAGTAAGAGTATTCTCTTTCCTTTTATTTCTTCTGACACTGAAGAGAAGGAAAAGGAAGAGTAGAAGAGCTGAGTGGTCAAAGAGGGAGAAGGAAATATATCTCCCCTTTAAGAGTGAAGGTAGCTAGAGTCAGCAAGCCCCAGATAAGAGAGAAGAAAGGAGGTTTGAAGCTTTTGAATAGTGTATAGTGATTAAATGCATTTTTAGAAAATATTATTTGTTTATTTGAGAGAGAGAGAGAGAGAACGAGAGTGAGCACTAGCAGGGAGAAGAGCAGAGGGAGAGGGAGAAGCAGGCTTCCTGCTGAGCAGGGAGCCAGACGTGGGCCTCCATCCCAGGACCCTGGGATCATGACCTGAGCTGAAGGCAAATGCTTAACCGACTGAGCCACCCAGGTGCCCCTAAATGCATTTCTATTACAAGGATGACTTTTAATTTTCGGAGACTATACAGAAAACTCACTGGGCTTTAACTAGATTTCATCCAAAAGACAGGGGAGAAGTCATCATACAGAGTGGGAAAGAATAGGCAATGGAGAAAAAAAGTTGGTATCCTATTTCAGTCTATGGGTTTACATTTGGTTTCCATCATGATCAGAAAGCCTGCAGTTTAAAGGTGTTTAAATATTTGACCTTGGTAACCTAACTGAAATTTGACTGTATGTCAGGATCCCTACGGGTTAGCTCTGACCTACGAAACTGTGGGCATATGGCCGCATTGGCCCACATTCTCTGTGTTCTCATATATACATCAAGGACTCGAACTAGCCCATTTCTATGATGTCTCATATTCAATTCTAAAATTCTGACAGGAGATGAATAATATTGCTCTGATATACTTCACTTATTTAAAAGATGCTGACTGACTAACAGGCAAATCTGAAATAAAGATAGAGGTCTGCCAATGTCTGGGAAGCAAATGAATTTGGGGCCACATTTTCTTTCTTTACACATGCTCTGAGTAATGTTATCATTATTATTATATCTGCATTGCAGTTTATATAGTAATGTCTGTCTTATTTGATTGCCTGTGAAGTATGAATTCAAAAGTATAAACAATAAACTTTCATGGGGAAAAAAAAAGATAAGGAGTGCCTGGCTGGTTGAGTCAGTGAAACATGTGACTCTTGATCTTGGGGTCACAAGTTCGAGCCCAGTGTTGAACATAGAGCTTGCTTTTAAAGGATAGAGAAAGGACATATTTGAGGTCGTTGAAATAAATGTCTAGCAAGTCTCTAAATGAACATCACTTAAAATTGTTTTTGGAATGCATTTTGAAGGTGATTGTCATATATAATAACATGTTTGGAACATAAGAGAAGCCTATATTAAACCTTGGTAACACTAGGAAAAACAAAAGTTATAAAAGTTCTAATTTTTTATAACTTAAATCTGTACTCTAAAACCAAGTTGTATTTGGTCTCATCAGTGTTTCTAAAAAGCATTAGAGACCATCAGAAGTTGAAACAAATGGCTCATACATAACTTCGTAATATGAAATATTTATATAAACCAACTGTTACCTTTTTGTGCATAATTAATCATCAACTTCAAGGATGCTGAAACACAGTCAGGTGTTGAATTCACTTGAAATTTCTAGTGAATGCCTCCTATTATTTTCAATATTTTTTTTCTGTCAAATGTTTAGAATAAGATTTACTTTACTGAAATATAAAACAACAGCAGGAGTGTAAGAAACTGTGTGCTTAAAATTATATATTAACATATTGCAAATAAAATCTTAAGAAAACAAGCTAATATTAAAATATTAGCATATATTTAAGAGGGTATTTAATAAAAGAAAGGCACCCTGACGAAATATCCCCTGAAGCCCATTTCTAACAAAGAGCCTCAGGAGAGAAGCAGGCCATCTGTCTGTCTTCTTGTTAGAAATTTCAGGTATGTTTACTAGAAATAATCCCATTTTGTAAAACAACGAGAAGAATTTAATAACTCGCAAATTCCTAAGATGTAGGGTGATAAAGTTACTACATTTTTGAGCTGAGATAAAATACTTAAACAAAATATTTTGTTATGCATCCTTTGAGAGGCTATTATAATGCTCATTAGTTTCTAGAATTAGTATTCAGGTTGCATTTGATATTGCCTGTGTTTCTTTTCTTTGTTAAGGACAAGTACTAAAACAATTTACCCAACACATGATGCTAGGTTATATTTTATGTTATCACATATCTTTGGATTTTCTTGGTTGTAGCAAGATAGAATATCTAAATATTCAAAATCTTTAAACATAAGAATTGGGATTAGTGTAGTAGTGTAATTAGACGTTTTTATTGAAAATATTGAGGGGCACCTGAGTGGCTCAGTGGGTTAAAGCCTCTGCCTTCTGCTCAGGCTCAGGTCATGATCTCAGGGTCCTGGGATCGAGCCCCACATCTGGTTCTCTGCTCCCTCCCCACCCCTCCTACTTGTGATCTCTGTCTGTCGAATAAATAAATAAAATCTAAAATATATATATATTATATATATATAAACATATATACATATGTATACATATATATGTATACATGTGTGTATATATATGTATATAAAATCTGCATTTAAGTGTCTTTACAAGGATTGGGAAAGCTCACCAGATTTGATGAGCACTGATTTGTTGGAATGCCCTGGGAAAGTTTATACATTGAATGACCTTGCCAGGTGCTTTGTGTAGAAAAGACATATAGCATATGAGCCTGATTTCAGGAAGAGTAAGAGAGAAGACTTCTTGAGGTTAACTAGAAACATTTTACTAGAATATAAAAAAAGGAAACAGTAAGTCATTTTCAAGGTGCAATATAATCATTTTAATAAAATATAAGCATTGAGCCTCAGACTAAGCTACTGAGAAGAGTATTAGGGAAGAGGAGACATTTTCTGTTGTTTTTAATTATTACTAATTTATCAATAGTTTTGTACCTATTTAAAATAAAGACTTTCATGAATTATTGTCATCGACGAAAAGCTGTTTGTTGCAAGACTTAAATGAATTACACAAATAAAATTAGAAAGTTTTATAGCACTTTCACTTATTTTTTTATTTGACATTTACACTGGTACATTTGATATAGAAAGGAGAAGATAGATTGTCATCTTCCTCCCCATTTAGGAGTTAATTCACGTGATTTCTAAAACAAAAGTTTCCACATATGATCTTAAGTTACAAGCCAAAATATAACTATTCAAATATAAAATTTCATTTCTATCACAGTTTCTTCTACCCCACATAGGCTAAAGCTGAAATTAAAATGAGCTGCTTACCAATATGGATGCAGAGTTAATATTTTGAAATAAATTTAGAGCCCTTTCCAAGAACCTCAGAAACAGCCAGCAGCTTAAAATTAGGATAAATATAATTTATTCTCCAAACCAGGACATCTTAAAGTTTGAAAGGTTGTTTCACTACTACAGTGTTGTACAAGAGCTGACTACTAAGGACTTGCAAGAGATGATCATGCATTTTTCACAAACAGAAAAAGCAATCCTAAAATTCAAACAGAAGCAGAGAAGACCCTGAATTGCCAAAGCAGTCTTGATCAAGAAGAGCAAAAATGGAGGAAACACATTTCCTGATTTCAAACCATATTGCAAAGCACTAGTAATAAAAACAGTATGGTATTGGAATAAAAGCAGACATACAGATGAGTGGAACAGAACAGAGAGCCCAGAAATAAACACCTGCATATATGATCAACTAATGTTTGACAAGGAGCCAGTAATATGCAATGGAGAAAGGACAATCTCATCAATAAATGGTATTGATTAAACTAGTTACCCACATCCAAAAGAATAAAATTGGACCCCATTTTATACTATATGCAAAAATAAACTCCAAATGGACTTGAATGTAAGAAGAAAATATAGAGAATAAGCTCTTTGACATGGGTCATGGCAAAGATTTTTTAGATTTGACATTAAAAGCAGAGACAACAAAAGCAAAAATAAATAGTGGCTTTCATCCAACTATTCTGCACAGCAAGGAAAACCACCAACAACATGAACAAAATGGAAAGGCAACCTATATAATAGGAGGAAATGTTTCCAAATTACATATCTGATAAGGGATTAATATCCAAATATACAAGGAATTCATACAACTAAATAGAAAAAAAAAAATACCCAGCCAAATTAAAACATGAGCAAAAGACTTAAATAGACATTTTCCTAAAGACTTACAAATGACCAACAAATACCTGAAAATATGCCCAACATTACTAATGGTCAAGAAAATCCAAATCAAAACTGCAATGAGATGTCTCTTCACATGTTTGAATAGCTGTCATCAAAAAGACAAGAGATAACAAGTATTGGTGAGGAAGTGGAGAAAAGAGAATCCTTATATACTGTTGGTGGAAATGTAAATGGGTACAGACACTATAGAAAACAGTATAGATGTTTTTCAAAAATTAAAAACAGAATGGTCATATGATCCAGCAATCCCATTTCTGCACATATATCGAAAGAAAATGAAATCACTAGCTCAAAGAGGTATCTGCACCTCCATGTTCACTGCAACATTAATCTGATAGCCAAGGTAAGTAAACAACCTGGATCTCCATTAACAGATGAATGAATAAAAACATGTATATGTATATATATATATATACATATACCTGTTTGTATATAAATGTACACACACACACACACACACACACACACACACACGCATATCCTGGTTGTTATCCAGCCTTAAAAAAAAAGAAGGGGATTCCTGACATTTGTAGCAATATGGATGAACCTGGAAGTCATTAAGCTCAGTAAAAGAAACCAGACAGAGAAAGACAAGTAGTGCATAGTATCTCTTATACAAGAGATGTAACAAAGAGTCAAATCCATAACAGAAGAGGGTTGCCATGTGTGGGGGGAGGATCCAATAGATGGGGAAAGGTTGAATAAAAGGCTACAAACTTTCAATTACAAGGTGAATCAATTCTGAGGGTGTAGAGCATGCTGACTATAGTTGATAATGCTTTGTTGTATAATTGGAATTCGCTAAAGGAGTAAATCTTAAGCATTCTCAATAACATCAACAAAAAAGGTAACTATGTGAGGTAATGGATTTGCTAATGAACTTCATTGTGGAAATCATTTCATTCTGTATACGCATGTCGAGTCATCACACTGTAGGCCTTAAATATATTAAATTTTATTTGCCAATTAAACCTAGAAGAAAAAAGGAAATAGAGGCGCCTGGGTGTCTCAGTGGGTTAAAGCCTCTGCCTTCGGCTCAGGTCATGATCCCAGGGCCCTGGGATCAAGCCCCGCATCGGGCTCTATGCTCGGTGGGGAGCCTCCCCCCTCTTCTCTGCCTGCCTCTCTGCCTACTTGTGATCTCTCTGTTAAATAAATAAATAAAATCTTAAAAAAAATAAAAAGAAAATAGTTGTGTACATTCACTACAATGCCAGGTTCAGTGCTGTCACATTGGTAATTTGAGATCAGCCAACATAGGATCATTTACACCACAGAAATCACCAAATGCTCCAAATCAAGGCCTTCAATTTTGGAGAGCCAGTTATTAAACTTACCAGAACACTGGTGATTATGCAGAACAGTAGTGCAAGTTGGGACTGTTTCAGGCAAACTGTGACATTTGGCTGCTCTACTTAAAATGGAATTTACATAATTCAGCTGTCAAAGTTTCACTGAAGCCATTAGTACATGAATTGAAGTATGCGAGACATGAAAAATCCTCTATTGGCCCACGGGAATTACGTCAAGACCATACTTGAAAAAATAGAAAATGGAAAAGTTTAACTGGCTTCTCAATGTGAGATTTACAAAAAGAGATGCAAAACTGGGAGACTACTGGTAGCAACAGTTGTTCACTTGTTTCTCAGCAGTTAAAAAAAAAAAAAATCCTTTAAAGCAGATGTGGCTGAGGATCATCCCTTAGAGAACTGAGGTTCTAGGAGGGAAAAAGGAGACTTGGGACTTGAAAGTGCAAGCCAAAGGATCCAGACCCAGATAAGCAGGTGCTCTGTCTTTTCCATCCTTAGCAGAAAACTGGGCAGAGTCAGTTTATAAATTGGACATTCATGTAGGAAGTTAGAGAAAAAGCTGTGGTGTAAAAGGGACGTGACTCAGGTTTGCTCTGAAACCGACATAAAATTATGATCCAAACTCCCCTCTGATAGAGCTGTATTTTTACATCTTTAATGTTGGTTAAATGAGGCATCTACTCAGAGTATTTTTTTCTGACCTTGCTGAAAATGGAATTATCTACATGTCTTCATGGAGAGAACATTATCATGTATCAATGTTTATGTTGACCACTTCATATTAATCAGTCAGTAACAAATGAAATTCATCTCACCTGAAAGTTTTCAAAGTATAGATAATCCTGGTACTACATGAAAAATTTTTAAGGAATCTAGTTAGTTCCAAATTATTCAATTATTCAATTATTTTCAATTATTAGATAGTCAACTCCCACTTATGATTTCTCATGAAACCATCTTATAAATTATAAAGCCTTCATTCACAATAGCCATTTTTCCACTTTACAGAAGAAAGCACAGCCCTCATACAACCCAATATTAGCTGACATAATGCCCAGAAGTTATAAAAACCCCTCCTGAGACAGTAAGCAAAGGGATAACTTGACATACTGTTTTAGAGAAACATTTTTAATTAACTAATCAAGACACCTTATACCTATTTGGATTCCTGCCTTTTCTTTTGCTATAATTATTTCTGTGTAGCCTGAAGCTTGGCCCCTATCAGGAAGTTCCAGATTCAGAAAAATGGAAGCAATATAGGTTTTAAATGGAAGCAATATAGGTTCTAAAATGTCACCGGAATATTTCTCAGGACAATCTCATTTCCCAAAACACTTTGGGGAAAAAAAAAAAAACCCACACAAAATTTTACACGATCTCTTCCAGACTTAGTCTTTATTTGAAAATATGAAAAACTTTTATGAAAACTCATCAAATATTCCACTTATAGCCAATCTGCATTTTATTTTACCTTAGAAAATATTTATTACTTTCATTTTCCTGTTAGCAAAGAAGACTTATTAAGGTATAGTTAAATATTTAAATCTCAACTAAATGTGTATGAGAAAGGACATCCTTCCTTGAGGGATACCCAAGCAAAAATGTTTGAAGATTGCTGACCTCGTCAAACCTTGGCTGGCTTGCAGGGGTGTTGTGTCTCCAGTCAGATAACCTACTCATTAGACCTTATCTGTATGTGCACTGGGGATGGTGAAGTGCAGAATAATGTCATCACACCTTGTCTTCCAGGATTTTTGACTTAAAGAACTTGCTACAGTTTCATCAAAAATTTCTCTGTCAGAGAGATCAATGACCCAAAGGCTATCTGTGTTGTGGAGATCATCTGAAAGTTGAAACTGAATGTTTAGTTATGCTAAAGAGGGTTCATCAGAATCACCTTGTGAACTCTTTAAATACACAGTAGCTCGGGATAATCTTCTGGGGTCTGCACATATTTCTAACGAAATACCAAGTTTAGAAATAATCAAAACTAGTATGAAAACAAGGAAGCCAAGATGATTCTATCTCTGGAACTTTATCTTGAAGAATTACAGATTTACAAAATAATTACAGTATAAGAATATTTATACCAGAATTACTTTGAATAGCATAGAGTGGAAACCCTTTAATATCCAACAACAGTAGAATTATTGATTAAATTAATATATTATGATAAAATATTTTTTGAACTGTTAAAATCATATTCTCAAATAATAATTGAATTTTGATAGTCTTTATAGCATACTGCTATGGTAAAATCTTAAACTGATTTCCACTGTAGATTAATTAACCCCATCATTATGAAAAGAAATCACATAATCTGTGACTGTATATTCATAGAAATATACAAGCATGAAATATTCAGAATTGTGTTAATCATATAGAGTTGAATAATGTGCAATTATTGTTTTAATACATTCTTTATCATTTTATTTTTCATTTACTATTTACATTGTATAAGTTGCAAACCTATAAATATACTTAACATATACACTCAGTAATTTGAAATAAACAGACATCTTATAATGTGCCTAAGTAACTTCTCATTAGATTATAGTTAAATGTTGCATTGTATTATTTAATATACTTTGAGCATTCAAATAAGAATGTTTATTGTAAGAATTTTTAATTACATTAATACTGATTAAAGAATGAACAAGAGGGGCAGCTGGGTGGCTAAGTTAATCATCTGATTCTTGGTTTCAGCTTGGGTGGTGATCTCAGGAGTGAGATCTAGCCTGAGCTGGGCTCCATGCTCAGCGGGGAGTTGGTGTGAGAGTCTTTCCCTCGGCCCCTTCCCCCCTTGAGTGTATTCTCTCTCTCTGTGTTTCTGAAATAAATCTTAAAAAAAAAAAAAAAAGAACAAGAGTAACAAATGCAAATGTGCAGACAGTATTAATTTAATAATCTTTGTTCTACAACTTCCTCACTTCTAAAAACACACGTATATAACCATAAAGAAAAATGTTTTTATTTATCTTATGGTAATTGAGAAGCCAGTGATAAAATTTACAGGTTTTGCATGTATGATGTATAACTGATACTTGTTAAAATACTATTCCTAACCTAATTATTAGGTCAAAAATGCATTGTGAGAGGCTATCTGCAAATTTTTAGTGAATGCAATAACTTTGTACTGGATTATAGCAAATACATGTAAGAAAGCCAGGTTTTTAACTTGAAATCTGGAAAGTCAGGTGCAAGAAAAGTACCTAACAAAGTGGAAGGCAGTAGAGAAATACATATATATGCAATTTCTCTATGTATTGTCTACACCAGTCCCAATATTGTGCTTTTATTTTTATTTTTGTCATTATATTTTATCCCTAAACATTTTTAAAGAATCATAGTAGATATTAACCACTGTGATTTTAGTAAATCTGCTGAAATATGAACAATAAATGTAATTTCTCAAAACTTAAAAGTTAGAGGAAATTAGGCTATAACTTTATTTCATATATGTATAAAGTTATATGTTTTTAAATGCAGAGTTGACCAATTTTTGAATTGACTAAATTTAATTTTCCTAGCCGCAGGTATAAGAAAAATGAAGAGAAAAACTGCACTTTAGATGAGAATATAATGTAACTATGAAATGAATGTGTAAATAAAAGCCATGGAGAACTCTTAAATATATGCAACAATTAAAGGAAATGTTTTAGATCAGTGAACCCAACCTCTTCACTCTGCAGTGGGGTAAACTGAGGCCCTGAGGAGCTTTTACAAATGTCCCATCTTTACAGCCCCATTTCTCCTCATTAATCATCATGGCCCCCTTTGAAGCAGCAGGAGTAAAACAGTGACAACAAAAAATCTGTCATAGCAGCAAACACTGAGGAAATAATTATATAATGCATAACAACATCATAAAACTATATGATTTCAGTGATGGACAGACTCTAAGCAGTACACAATGGAAATGATTTATGAGTTTAAACTCTCTATATCAAGTCATCTTTTTTTCAGTTCAGTATCAGTTTTTCTATCAAAATATCAGCAAAACTCCTATAATACCAAGCAGTAGCATGATTAGACAGACTGGATGAATAAAATATGACAATGCTCATGTTCACTGTTCTTTTCCCATGAGTTTTTACTCATTGATCTTATATTCATTTTGAGGTCTTTTATCATCTTATGAAATGTAATACCTTCTCAGAACTACTTAGAATTGGGACTGTCACTTGATGGACACATGTACTCCAGTATGCATAGTGTGAGTGATATTGCTTAGATCTGTAATGTAGTAAAAATTATCAAAATTACCTGGAAAATGGGAAGGGTTAAGGGGACATTGTCTAACACACCCATATAAAATTCAGAGTAAATAAGAAAACAAAAATATTTTAAAACAAAACATAAAATGATATGTTCCATAAGCCTTTAAGCTTCAAGAACTCACTTCAATTTCATTTTTTTTCTAAGTCCCCTCCACAAAAGTCATTTAGTTAGTCACTGAAGAAGCTCAACCTAGATCTTTATATTCTGTCATTCACTATCTTCCTACACCACTTTCAGTGACTATGATATCATAGATCCTAGTATTCTTTTCATGATCTCTGGTCTATGCCACAACTGTGTTTCTGAGGTTTACTAACAATTCATTTCATTTTTAACTCATCTCCTCCCGACATCATGAATTTTCCTATTAGTTGCTTTGACCATAGAAAACTAGAAGGGCTTCTAGTGACTCATATTTGCTTAGGATAAGATCCAAGCTCATTAGAATGGCCTATCATTTCCCCCATGATTTCCCCACTCTTCACTAGTTTTATCTCACAGTCTTTTCTGGAATACATTGTGTGGACCTAATGCATTTCAGTTCTCCATTTTGTTCTTCTTCTGGCTTTGCTTTCTCTCTTTCCACTACCACAAATGTCCTTCATTTCTTCTTGGGTCCATACATTCTCCTGACTCCCTCCTACACATTATTTAGGATTCAGTGTAAACATTGTGTCTTGAAGAAAACCTTCTTTAACCATGCCCTGTGTATTATTAGGTGAGTCACTTTACTGCTTCCCTTGAACTTAGTAAAACATTGTATTTTTTCCACTCTAGTGTACTCATTATTGTATTGTACTCATTTCCACTCATTGTATTTTTTCCACTCTATTGCGTTAATGTCTTACCAAGATATAAGACCCTTACAGACTAGGACCATGCCTTTTATAATTATAAGGCAATAGTCTCTGTCTCCTGGTAATGGATCATTATATTTTGATTCAATTTATAAAAACTGGTAGTATTTCAGACTTTGGCATTTTTCTTTAGCTCTTTTCAAGAATTTTAAGACCAACAAGGACTAAATAGTATTAGGACTGGCCAAAAAATAAATAGGACTCTTTGTGATACTTGAATTTCAGCCACCTCTAGGAAAGATATAATTGCTTAATCCTCTTTAAGAAAGGAAATGAGAGGGACGCCTGGGTGGCTCAGTCAGTTAAGCTGCTGCCTTCAGCTCAGGTCACGATCCCAGGGTCCTGGGATCGAGTTCCGTATCAGGTTCCTTCCTCAGCAGGGAGCCTGCTTCTCTCTCTGCCTGTCACTCTGCCTGTTTGTGCACTCTCGCTCCCTCTCTGTGTCTCTGACAAATAAATAAATAAATAAATAAAATTAAGGAAAAGAAAAAAAAGGAGATGAAACAGACCCATAAATTCTGTCAACTAAATGTTGACCTGATGCGTTCTATAAATGTGATATAAACCCAAAATGATTTAATGGCATGTCAGAACTGAGGATATCCAGAACTGAGGTTGGCTTTGGTTTTCAGAGTTATAGTAGGTATTCAAGGTCGGTATCCCAAAGGAGTCAGATGAAATAACCTGAGACAGGAGTTTAGATAGATATACTCTTGCTGGCCGTGTATCCATTCTGGGGTATTTTGAGAGCCATCATAAAAGTGCCACTTGGAATCAGACTCCTTAATGATAAATATAAAAAAATTTTAAATTTAAGACTAAAGTTTTTATTTATTTCTATTTTAGTTTTTAAAAGATTTATTTATTTATTTTTTAGAGAGAGATTGACCACAAGTGGGAGGGGCGGAAGTAGAGGGAGCTCTCACCACCCTGAGATCCTGGCCTGAGCCAAAACCAAGAGTTGGAAGCTCAAATGAGTGTACCACAAGTGCCCCAAGGCTAAAGTTTTTAAGAATAGGTTAGTTTTGATGATTTAAGATAAGGAAGAAAGGCTTATCTTAACTACTTAGAACTTGGACATTAATATAAAAAAATCCTTTTCTTCTCTTATGGATGAACAGTGTCAGAGATAGGACATAGACATTTCAAATTACAAATCTTCACAGAAGTAGTCTTAATGATTTTTAAATCTTTTCAGAGGTGTAAAACATAGTACCATGCCCTTCTGCATTGTTCTCTCCTAAGCTATACACTTTCATTTGCATTCTACAGTTGGTTTAACGAAAGTTTCAAAATGCTTTTATTGTTGTTGTTGTTATAATTATTATTATTGCTATGTAGTGTTTAGGAATACCACCACTTCCATTAGACACAAAGCACAATAATGAAAACAAAACTTAAGGAAAAAATATTCATATTTTCATGTGGAGCATTTCCCAAATCAGTCTATCTTCTTATTCTTCAGGAAAGGCTCCTTTAATATTTAAGAGAAAAAGGTTTTCATTTTTTAGCCTATTATCATGTATTTAAAAATTACCAATGATTTTATGAAGAAAATGGAGCTTCATTCAATTCACAGTTGAGATAATGGAATTTAGTTTAGACTTCTACTTGATAGCCATGTGATCATCCAAGGACTAATGCTGTCACAGATCAAATTCTCTCAAAAACTGTATTCTACCCTTTCTCTAAGTGCCTCTTTCATCATGCTTCATTGATTAGGGCAGGACTAGATTACAAATAATGTGCTTTTTAAAAATTTCAATGTGTTCAACAATAGCATATCTTTCAGGAATATTTTTACCTTAAAATTCAGTGATTTTTTTTTTTTTTTCATACTACTTTTGCTTTCTCCTTCTGGGGGTTAACTGACTCCTCTGACAGTCTTAGTATTTCTTGTTGACTTTTATCGTATTCCTTGTATACCTCAAAGAAAGAATCTGTACCCCCCCTCCATGGAACAGAATAATTTATTCAACAATTTGTGGAGACTGTTACTCTATCCAAGGGTGAATACTCAACTTGAGAAGGGTTTGATCATTCTTTTTGCTGGTTTGGTATTTTCAGCATTACACTTTGGTCAATATATTGACAAGTAAATTTAAGAAAAACTATAAAACCATCTAGTTCGTCCAAATAGGCAGTTTATACTTGGCACTGATTCAAGGGAGTAGATTGGCTTTGCATTGTTCTACAGAGGGTGATAAAATTTTATGTTCAGTAAAACTTTTTTTTTATTTATTTTTATTTAAAGATTTTATTTATTTATTTGACAGACGTAGGCAGAGAGGCAGGTAGAGAGAGAGGAAGGGAAGCAGGCTCCCCGCTGAGCAGAGAGCCCGATGCGGGGCTCGATCCCAGGACCCTGGGATCATGATCTGAGCCAAAGGCAGAGGCTTAACCCACTGAGCCACCCACTGAGCCACCCACTGAGCCACCCAGGCACCCCGATGTTCAGTAAAACTTTTTAAGGGAGTAAACTCATTATAGACCTTCAGTTAATACCAATATCTATCAATCTATCTATCCATGACCTATATGACCTTAACTTCCAAAGAAATATTTATATTGTCACTATTTAATAAGAAGAACATAAACTATCAAAATATTTATTTGCCTTAAAAATTTATTAAATCTACTTATTTAGAGAAGGACCTTCTTCTTTAAATATTTTACTCAGTATCATTCTACTCATTTCAGATACAAGCTTAGTTGGCTATGTGTTAGAGGTGAGGGAATGCAATTCTGCATGAGCAGGATATCTGGTGGCTTAAGAATTTAGTGAGGGCGCCTGGGGGGCTCAGTGGGTTGGGCCGCTGCCTTCGGCTCAGGTCATGATCTCGGGGTCCTGGGATCGAGTCCCACGTCCGGCTCTCCACTCTGAAGGGAGCCTGCTTCCCTCTCACTCTCTCTGCCTGCCTCTCTGCCTACTTGTGATCTCTCTCTGTCAAATAAATAAATAAAATCTTTAAAAAAAAAAGAATTTAGTGAAATTTCATCTTGTAAAATGTGTCTTTGTCTTCTAAAGGAACATAGCTTGCCTTTTGCTTAAACATTTCTGTGGGGCTACTTCTATTCATGTATATTTTTAATAACTCAGTATATGTTTATATATAGTATAATTGAAGTACCCATGACAAACTGAAAATTGCATTTGCTTTGTAAAATGTAGTATTTCAAATTCATATACTGGAGGTTATGTAAGGCTAAATGTCTCTTCATAGCATAAATGACTAAAGTATAGAAGGTAGGGTTTTAGCACACTCTGGAATCAGACACAAAGATGCAGCCAAGTGTATGTCATGATGATGGTTAGGCTGCTTATTGAACATTTTGTAAGGTTAAAAACCTGCTCTCTGATTTTGCATTATGCTGCATTATTTAGAATGTCTAATCATTTTTAGACATTAGGTTGCCAGCATGAAGAAGGCAAAGACGTGTCATTGCAATAGTTTCTATAAAACTGACCTATTTCTCATTTATTTCTATCATGCTGCACGTAATTCTCACACTTGAAGATCACAAAATTTTGTCTAAACTACCTGAACATGTGGAAACTAGTTTAATGTCTATTTTCCCTGCAGGGAAACTAATCACAAGCATATCACATTGATCCAGTGAAACATTTATATTATTTTATGTTGTATTGAATGCACTCTGTAAGAACTCACTGTCATAGTATTCAGATGATTTCGAATGCTAAATTTTATTAGTTGATATTATCTCAGCACTTAGTTTATTTGCTGAAGTAGTAAGACTTGATTTATATTTCTTTCTATCCTGTCTGTTAATTTACTGGACCTGTATAACCTGTGAACCTAGTGTTAATCGACAAAGTTAGTGTTAACTAACCTTGGCTCATTGAGAATGTCAAGTGGATCTCTAGAATTAGTCTGAGGTTCTGAACTATCTTTTCAGTATGATTTTGATTTTGTTTTAATGCATAATTCCCAGGAGATTAAGGGTATAGACAGGATGTGTAGAAGATTTCAGCTTTACAGAGAACTAATGCACTGCTCCATATTTGTACTGAAATATGCCAGCCTAGTTATTAACCAAGTAACTTTGGTGTCCAGAGAAACTCTGAATTGAAAGAAAAAATGTTCTTTTCTTCTTCACAAGAACATGCCTACTTTTTAATTATTTCCATTATAATCTTCATATGTGGACAAAATAGGATTTTGCTCAATTTATCTTAAGACATGGAAAGGAGAGCTTAATATCCATATTTGCTGCCAGGATATAAGATAATCCTTTCAAAAATATAATGTGATCTAGTAATTAATGATACTTTTTTTTAAAGATTTTATTTATTTATTCGACAAAGAGAGAGCACAGCAGGGGTAGTGGCAGGCAATAGAGAGAGAGAAACAGACTCCCCACTGAGCAGGGAGCCTAGGTGGGGCTTCATCCCAAGACCTGGGGATCATGACGTGACCGGAAGGCAGAAGCTTAACCCACTGAGCCACCTGGGTGCCCCAATGGTACTTTTTTTGAATAATACAACCTCACTACTTTGGATGTTTTATAGTTTAAAAGCCTAGCTTCAGGACACCTGGCTGGTTCAGTAGGTCAAGTAGCTGTCTCTTGGTTTCAGCTGAAGTCATGATTTTAGGGTCATGGAATCAAGCCCCATATGGGGCTCTGTATTCAGCAGGGAGTCTGCTTCTTTCCCTCTCCTTGTCTCTCTGCCCCTCCCCTACTCCCGCTCTCTCTCTCTCTCTCTCTCATACCCTCTCTTTTTCTCTCAAATAAATAAATAAGTCTTAAAAGAAATAAAAAAAAAAAGCCTAGATTCAACCAAAATGTCTACAAGGTTCTTATTTCAAACAGCACCAAAATCCTCTGCCATTTCATTGTTTAAAAGATATTGAAACAAGTTATCTTTTTATTGATCTTGAATGTGTAAATGTATCTATTTATCCTTATCTATGTCTATCTATATTTAAATCTAGATTTCCAGCATTGCTTGGTATCAATTTAAATGGTCCCAGCATTTATTATATCATGTTAGATATGTGCATATGCATATTAACATGGTGTATACTATGATGCATTACTTTATTTTTCTATTTATGCCTTATTCATTCCAGAAAGTATAGTGAAAATGATAAAATGTGCAAAACTATAGCAGCATATAAACAATAATGCCAGAAAAAGCAGGACTGGAAAAAAAGCAGGACAGGGCAAGAGCAGAAAAAAAATAAAGTCCATCCTTGTACAGTTTTTATCTTACAGCTTCCATTTTGACTTCAAGAATAAAAAGGGGGGGGGAACCACATGATTACATGATTCTAGTTTCCAAAGTAAAATGATATAACTTATTACTTAAAGAAAACAAAGTTCTTAGCATAAATGGCCAAATAAATTTGTTATGTAGAATTTCATAAGAAGATGATGGAGCAAAATAAATGCTGTGAAAATAGTTTGAGGGAAAACAGAAACATGTTAATATGGTTTGATTTTGTGTCCCTGATAAAAATGTGAGAACTATTTGTAAATGGAATTACATTCAATTGATGTTTGAGAGGGAATTGACACAGGAATAATTTTCTATATATGTCCAACTAAATCCTCACATAAAGAGTAGTCAGAAGATCATAGCTTTCAAACAATCTTCTCTAAGTATTTCGTTCAGTAAGATTGTAGTAGGGGGTGCCTGGGTGGCTCAGTGGGTTAAAGCCTCTGCCTTCAGCTCAGGTCATGATCCCAGGGTCCTGGGATCAACCCCTGCAGTGGGCTCTCTGCTCAGCAGGGAGCCTGCATCCCCCCCCCCCCGCCCCAACCCTCTCTCTGCCTATTTGTGATCTCTGTCTGTCAAATAAATAAATAAAATCTTTTAAAAAAATAAAGGGAAGTCTGATAATACAAACTCAAAGAGCGTCACAATAAGAGACATTTATGGCACCTTATTTAGTATAGCCAGTGATCGTATGGCAAAATCCGTGTCTTGTGTATGTATCACTCATATCTTTCTTAGGTTATATGGTAGACATTTTCATGACTAGAATAAAGCAAATATTTGGCTCCAAGGTTATGGTAAAAATATAACTGTAGCATGTGGTAATTTTATTTTATCACACGCTTCAACCATCTATTAACTTCACCAACATGTTCCAAGGAATGTCAGGTTACACAAAGAACTCTTGGAGGGAGAATATGATATAAAAGAACATTTAATTAGTTTTAGTAGAGACTTTTAAGCTTCTAAAAGGCATTCCTGAAAAGAGGAATCTCTAATAATTCTAATGGCTGGATAACAATATTTTGCAAGTTTGTTGGTTTTGATTAGTTTGTTTTTTTTTTGTTTGTTTTTTTTTTGCAAAATTGAAGGTGTTCCTGAGTATTTTCAGTTATAATGTTGATGATAAATCAGTGTGATGGGACATTTTTGGATAGACTTCAAAAGATAAGTTACATTCGTATACCAAATCACTTTATTTCTACCTATTCATGTATGTGGACAAGTTTCCCAATCCATGCGTTGCACAGCAGAAGTAGAGTGTATCTCGTGCTGAACCCTTTTTCATTCTATTGGTAAGTTACCTTTATTCACAAAGGTGTATACCCACTGGGGGAAAAATTTACTAAATCATTAAGGAAAACATTTCTTAAAAGTTCAGGTTGAGCCTCTGCCTTTGGCTCGGTCATGATCTCAGGTCCTGGGATCGAGCCCCGCATCGGGCTGTCTGCTCAGCCTGCTTCCCCCTCTCTCTGCCTGCCTCTTTTTTTTTTTTTTTTTTCTGGTCTTTCTCTCTGTCAAATAAATAAATAAAAATCTTTTTAAAAAAAAGAAAAAAAACCCTACTCTATAAAAAAAAAAGTTTCAGACAAATTCTTCTTGGTTTTTCATTATCTTTTTAAAATTTTTAATTGTGGTAAGGATCTCTGATAAATTTATTCCTTTTTTTTTCTTTTAGATGATGATAAAGCAAATTTGTGATACAATTTTTAAATCAGTTGAATAGTAATCTTAATTTACCTAAACCGAGAATAACTTTTTTTAACCTTGTGTCAGATACAGAATAAGTAATAAAGACAAGTGTGGTATCCTTGTAGTAGAGCCTAATGGAAGAGTTGCTGTTATTAATGACAGTCTTAGTATGCTGTTAGTCTTACTGTGCTGTTCGTAATGGCAGTCAGTATGACCACGAGAGAGGCTAATGAAGGGTGTATGACAAGATCATGGGAGAATAAAGCATGAATCCAATAGTTCAGAGTATCAGAAGATCACCTCTGTAGTAACTGAAATCACTGAGAATTATGACTGAAATGAAGGGAGAGAATGACAGTGAGTGAACCAAGAAATGGAAACTTCCAGGAATGAAGGCATGAGTTGTGGATTATGTAGTGTGATGATGTGGGATTCAAAAAGGAGGCAAAAAGAGGAGGCAAGAATTACTTGGAACGAGTTCTAGTGTCATATTAGATGCCTCCCCCATCTCCATGCCCATTGGAAGAGGGAGCAAAACCAGCTATAGTTGGAGAGATAATAGGAACTCAATATATGAGTTTTGTAAATCTAGTTCAGTACTTCACTTTAAAAATGAGGAAGTTATTTTTAACTTCTTGCAAATTCATTGTTACTTAATTATGAAGAATTTTACAGTGTAAAATGTAAATAGATATTAATATAGATTAGTCCCCTACACTCTCTACAGCTTTATTAAGTTGGTCATTCATATCTAGAATAATGAATTTCAGGTACTACAAATTCCTCCTACAGATAAAAAGATTAAATTTTATCTTTGACTTTCTAAAATTATAAGTATACACATTTATTCTACTTGTAAATATGTTTGGCAGGGAGGATGAAACAGAAAATCTTTTTAATCGTATGTGTCATTAATATAAATCATTAATGGGTACCAAATTAATACATTTTTTGATATAACAGTAGTGGGAGATTAAACAAAATTTAACAGCTGGATTCAATTTTAAAATCTGTGTGTATTTTTTTTTTCATTCATTCATTTCTACTGCTTCACTTATTGTTTGACATAGGTAGAAATTCTGGCTTCTTCCTTAGTGTTCAACATCTGGCTCCCAACAGTATTAGGTCAGGCAGGCCACAGGGAAGACAGCGAAGTGTACTATTTGATTTGCCTGAATTTGGAAATAAATGCTCTAAATGAGCATATTTAAATTTCTTAGAGAGAGATTAAATGCTAATATTAAGGGAAAATATTTCTCCCTAAATATTTCTCTGCTTGCTTTTATCAGGCAATGACAGTTTTATAACATAACATTTTTATTTTGCCTTAAATGCTAGAAAAAAAGTCAAAGTAAAATTCAGGCAGCGACTAGGCAACTCTAGCAACAACCATGTTGAAACAAGCAACAAGATATGTGTCTGGACACATTTATTTCTCAGGTTTTAAAAGCCCTTTAGTTCTGGTTTTAAATTTTAGTGCCCAATTTAACATGGGGTTTAAGTTATAACACACTTAATATCATTTGGAAGAAGTAGCATCTTAATGAAAACATAAGTATTTTACTTTTTGTTCCTCTGTGTGTCTCTTCAGATGGCATCTGTCTTTCATTTTTTTATGGAAAATAGAACAATTCAGAAAAACTGTAATACTTTTTATGTGTTAATCCAGAGTTCACTGATTTCTCATATCACAAATTCTGTTTTATAATAGAAAAAGTCCTTTAATTCCAATATTCACTAATACTAAATTGATTAGCTTATTACATTTGAAAGTTTTTAGCTCTTTCTACAGGCTTAATATAGATAGCTTACTCTGCAAAACAAGGTTTTCTTTCTCCATGATTTAAAAAATACTTCTTGCATAATGGATCAACTTTGAGACACAGATAAAGATTCCTTTCTTCATATATGAGTTCCGCCAATCTTTCTAGGAAATATTATTAAGGTCTCTTTATAAGGATTAGACTAACTAGTAACCGAAATGACCAAGTATATGGTCTGGTTACCATATAGCAATGTATCATAGTTGCTTATGACTTCCCTTGTGATATGGCAATTTATAGACTCTGAATTTGCGAACATCCTTCTGTCACACAGGAGCACATATACACATGCATACTTACTTTTTAGAAGTATCTAATATTTCAGGTACTCACTTGTCTAACTTCAGGTCACTCACTGTTCTATCCTTAAAATAAACATAGTTTATTTTACTTTTTTTTCTCAATCCTCATCTCTATACCTTAAGTTGTTTTATATATTATTGAATAGTAAGTTTATTTATTTATTTTTTTTTTTTTAAGATTTTATTTGACAGAGAGAGATCACAAGTAGATAGAGAGGCAGGCAGAGAGAGAAAGAGGGAAGCAGGCCCCTGCTGAGCAGAGAGCCCGATGCGGGACTCGATCCCAGGACCCCGAGATCATGACCTGAGCCGAAGGCAGCGGCTTAACCCACTGAGCCACCCAGGCGCCCAGTAAGTTTATTTTTTATGTAAAAGTGTCATATAATCAGAACTTTGACTTCTAGTAAATTTGCAGACTCTCTATTCTGAGATAAAGTCCCACTTGACAACCTAGATGTATTAATTGAATTTTTCATTTGAAAAAGGTAATAGAGAAACCATAGTCCAAAAAAAGAAAAAAAAAGAGAGAGAGAGTTAAAAAGGAGCAGGACATCCGCAGGGAGCCTGCTTCCCCTTCTCTCTCTGCCTGCCTCTCTGCCTAGTTGTGATTTCTCTCTGTCAAATAAATAAAATATGAAAAAAAAAAAAAAAAAAGGAGCAGGACATCTCTGGGTGTTATACACAACTAATGAATAGTTGAATACTATATACTATATCAAAAACTAATGATGAACTATATGTTGGCTAACTGAACATAATAAAAATTAATTACTTATTGGGGCGCCTGGGTGGCTCAGTGGGTTAAGCCGCTGCCTTCGGCTCAGGTCAGGTCATGATCTCAGGGTCCTGTGATCGAGCCCCACATCGGGCTCTCTGCTCAGCGGGGAGCCTGCTTCCTCCTCTCTCTCTGCCTGTCTCTCTGCCTACCTGTGATCTCTGTCTGTCGAATAAATAAAAATCTTTAAAAAAAATTAATTACTTATTAATTTAAAAATAAGATATGAAAACTGAAATCTTAAGATATGAAAACTGAAATCAGAGTTTCCCATAATGATAATTAACAATACCTAGAACTTGAAACTGTGGGAGTTAATAACTAGCTAAATAGCATGAGGAACATCAGGCCATTATGTTTACAAATACCGTGTCCTTTGAGAATTTGTAAATAGTGTCCTGGCCTTTTTAATTCATATCTTCCCAGATTAGCACTGTCCTCCAGTGCCTAGCAGGAGCAAATACAAATCTTCTCCAGAAGGATGCTTCCTTAATTCAGGCTCCTGGAAATTCTCGAATGTTGACCATGAGCTAAACCACTAACAATAAAAAGAAACAACCCGGGAATGGGCCAACACAAGACAAATTCAACACGATGATTCACTAACTTAGACCTCTAACTTACTTCAGCAATTAGAATTTTTTAGTACAGAATATTTAAATGATTTTATATATATATATATATATAATGCTTAAGAAAGAAACTTTAATAAGAGAGTAAATAAAAGGGGCACCTGGGTAGCTTAGTGGGTTAAAGCCTCTCTTTCTCTCTGCCTTCTGCTCAGGTTATGATCCCAGGGTCCTGGGATCCAGCCCCTCATAGGCTCTCTGCTCAGCAGGGAACCTGCTTCCCTTCCTCTCTCTCTCTCTGCCTGCCTCTCTGCCTACTTGTGATCTCTGTCTGTCAAATAAATAAATAAAATCTTTTTTAAAAAAAGAGAGCAAATAAAAAACAATAACATAAATATAATTGACCAGTCAGATGTGAAAAAGTAACCAAATCTCATAATAAAAGATAAATCAGGGGCGCCTGGGTGGCTCAGTGGGTTAAAGCCTCTGCCTTCAGCTCAGGTCATGATCCCAGAGTCCTGGGATCGAGCCCCGCATCAGGCTCTCTGCTCCATGGGGAGCCTGCTTCCTCCTCTCTCTCTGCCTGCCTCTCTGCCTAGTTGTGATTTCTCTCTGTCAAATAAATAAAATATTAAAAAATATATATATATATCAATGAATTGATAACTCAGCTTAACAGATGATTAATGCCGCTGAAGGCATGAGTAAATACACAAGGCAGGGAGCCCTAAGCCAGCAGGTAGCACAGAGATAGGGAGATGAGAAATAGGAGACAAAGTTAAGACATACAGATAGAATGAAAGAACATATATTCCATATCTAAGGGAAATTCTGCATGGAAAGGATGTAAAGAATGAAGTAGAGGCACTATTAAACAGTAATGGGCGGCCATTTCTGCAAAACTGATAAAAGACAGGAGTCATCAGATTTTAGAATTAAGGAGTAACTTAAGTAGAGTTTTATAAAGTGAAATTTATACCTAGATTTATCATAATTAAATTATTTTTAAAATTAAATATTTATATGATTTCTTATATTTAAAAATGAATATCGAGTTAACACTATATTTTAAAATCATTCAAAAATAAAATCATTATGATATTAGCATTTTTTTTTTATATTTTATTTATTTGACAGAGAGCAATCACAAGTAGGCAGAGAGGCAGGCAGAGAGAAAGGAGGAAGCAGGCTCCCCGCGGAGCAGAGAGCCTGATGCGGGGCTCGATCCCAGGACCCTGGGATCACGACCTGAGCTGAAGGCAGAGGCCCCAACCCACTGAGCCACCCAGGCGCCCCATGATATTAGCATTTTTGAAAAATGTTTGGTACCTAGTTGCTATAATTTTGAGATCTGAAATCCATCAGAGATTCATTCTCTAGATCAGAAGTCAGTAAGGGGTGCTTGCAAATGTCTGCCTTTTTTTAAAAATAAGATTTTACTGCTATACAGACATGTCCAATCATGTCTTGCTTGTGGCTACTTTTGAGCTACAAAGGCAAAGTTGAATGGTTTCAGTAGCAACTGCATGGGCTGTAGTGTCTTAAGTATTTACTCTCTGCCCCTTTAAGAAAAAGTTTGCTGATCTCTCCTCTAGATGAAGCCAAGTTGATTAATTACTCCTTAAAGAAAAAGACATTGTTAAATATCATCACCAGTGAGGATATTATTTAACAAGTCTATCTGTAGCATCATAATGTTCTGAAAGTATATCCATGTCATGCGAAATGTCAGTATGATTATTCAAGGGGAGGAATATAGAGAAAATGTAAGACAGGGAGGGAGAGCTTGCACAGGGCACTGTGATGAGGAGGACTTGGGTGGACATACTGGGACAGTCACCTCCTTTAAGAAGAGAACCAAGGGTATTGTATCAGAACAGGCACATTTCTGTAACAAATAAGGCTGGTATCTCAGGGGTTAAGTCAAGTACAAAATCTGTCACTTCACAATCTGGTTGTGTTGGTAGGACCCGTGTTTCAGATCCTCACAGACATTTAGAGACCGAGGTTTTCTCCATGTGTGGTTCCACCACACCTGGGGCGTCACTTGGAGAAGTTAGCACGTGACTAGCAGGCTTTTGTAGTCCAGGTCGCAAATGTCTTACATCACTTCTGCCTGTAATTCTCTGTCAACTTGGTCATTGTTGGTTGTACAGTCATATCACCTACTAGAAAGACTAGAAAATGTAGCCTGTCTGCCGTGCGCACAGGAAGAAGCATCATGGGTTAGTGAGCAGTCTTTTCCATTGGGAAGTAGAGGGCAAACACCTCTTAATTTATAAATCTGTGGGTTAAACGTAGGCTTGCCATACTATGGGGCATAGATCAAAAATAGTTTTTTGAGACAGTTGTAATTTTCTGCTTGATCTGTGGGTTCAGGCCACACTGCAGATGTAGAAGCTTCTAGTAAGTAGCTATCTATTCCTAAATCTCAGCGAAACAGAGCCCATACTGTTCAGTCATCCGCAGACCAGTACCATGGTATCACTTGGGAGCTTGTTAGGCATGAAGAAACTCAGGCTTCACTCTGATCTGCATGTTGAAATATCCTCAGATGATTTGTATGAGCATTACAAATTTCTGAGCATCAGGTTAGAGCAATTTCTTTAGTCATGTCATGTGCTAATTGGTCTGACATATTCTAAATGTTCCTAAATGTTCACTGACCACAGATGCTATAGTTACCATTTTATATAGCTAAAAATATAATTAATTTTATGTTTCTTCTAGCCTCCAAACCTGTCATCATTAGATTTTCCTATTAAGAGACCAAGGATTATTCTTTATATTATCTTAGCATGAAAAAAAAAAGTCAGAAATTTGAAAGTGCTATAGTCCTTTGAAAAATTAATCCCAGAGATACTTTTCACCCTTTTATTTAGTTGACAAAGAAAGGATGAAAATTGCTATAGCTTTTCAAAGTAATGATTACACAAACTGAGGGAGGAGATATATATATATATATATATATATATATATATATACACACACATATATATATGTGTATATATATATATATATATATATGCAGTTGTCTTATCAAATATAAGAAAGGCATAACCAAAATTAGCAAAATGCTCCAAAGCATAGAAAGTCATAATTATACAAGCACAATAAATGTTATCTATATCTATCTATCTATCTATATATATATATATAATGTTATCTAAGGGTCTTTGTTGCTTAGTATCCATATACATATTTTACCATGTTCTTTTACTAATTAATATGGGTAATGTATTAGATTCTCATGGGTTAACCTCAAGTACAAAAATTACACAAAAAATATAACCTTATATATAAATTTTCTCTATCTCTCCCTCTAAAATATTTATAGTATTAAAATAACATAATTATATATTATATATAATTATGTATTTATTTTAAGGAATTGGCCCAAACAGTTATGGATGCTGGGAAGTCCCAGGATCTGCAGTCAGAACCAGTGGGAGACCCGAGAGAACCAATGGTATACTTCTAGTTGTGTTCCAAAGACCTGAGAATGAGAATAGCTGATGGTATCTATTCCAATCTGAGTTTGAGTCGGAAAGTAGAAGGCTGATGTCCCACTTCAAAGACATTCAGGCAGAGAGAGCAAATTCTCTTACCCACCACTTTGGTTCTATTAAGGTCTTTGATGGATGGATGAAATGAACCTACACTGGGGAAGGCAACCTGCTTTATTCAATCTACCAACTTTAATTTAATTTAATTTTTTTTTAATTTTATTTATTTATTTGACAGACAGAGATCACAAGCAGGCAGAGAGAGAAGGGGAGGCAGGCAGAGAGAGAGGGGGAAGCAGGCCTCCCACCGAGCAGAGAGCCCGATGCGGGGCTCAATCCCATGACCCCGGGACCACGACCCGAGTCGAAGGCAGAAGCTTAACCCACTGAGCCACTCAGGTGCCCCCCAACTTTAATTTTAATTTAAGCTCATTCAAAAACACCCTGACAGACACATCCAGAATAATGTTTACATAAATATCTGGGTGCCCCAGGGCCCCATTAAGTTGACACATGAAAGTAGCCATCACATGTACTATGACCCTACACTTACTTGATTTTATAATCACTTGTTTTTCTCATTACCTATTTTGTCATTCCACTATCTTTTGTCACTATGGAAAAATGTTTGTCATAATCATTATATTTCTGATTTCCCTCATCTGCTTCTGCATAAAATCAGTAACAGCGTAGATGCATGCGCACACACACACACACACACCATCAATTAAAAAGTTGGTCTGATATTTCAGTTACTTAAAGTGTTTCATCAGCCAACCAGATTTTAAGAGAAAGATTTGTTGTTTCTGCTGCTGTTGCTGTTTTTAACTAGAAGAAACATAACTAATATGAGCGAAGATATTTCTAAGGAAAATAATCCAATAAATGATTTTTTTTAACTTCTCTAACCCTACTACCTTCCTCAACAAAGGCATTTCTTGGAAAGTTACATTCCTCTTATCTGAGAAAGGTGAATTTTTTCTTAAGTGAAGTGTGCTGCAATTTTTAAATTTTAGATTCCACAGACTTCTTATCCTTTCTCTAGTGCCTATATATATATATATATATATATATATGTATGTATATATATATATATATTTAAGATTGTATTTACTTATTTCAGAGCATGAATGGGGGAAGAACAGAGGGAGAGAGAGAGAATCCCAAGGAGACTCCAAGCCAAGCACAGAGCCCAATATGGGACTCAATCCCACAACCCCAAAATCATGACCTGAGCCAAAATCAAGAGTGGGAGCTTAACTGACTGAGTCACCCAGGCGCCCCTCTCTAGTGCCAATTTCAAGCAAGGTAAAAGAAAAATAATTGAATTGAGACTAAGCTCCTTGCTTAACTCTCTATTTTTCCTCATCACTCGCATTAATAGAAGATAAAGTCTGTTTCATATACAAATACACATGTGGCATACCCTGTAGCATTTTATTGTAGAGGAAGTAGGAGAGGCTCTGTGTGGTGGTTGTTCTGAAATACCTACCCATTCGCCATTGGATAGTTCCATTTCTAGAAGAATAAAATTGTTCCTTGTTCCATATAAATAAATGATTTAAAAGAATTAATTCCATTAAATTTTTTAAGGGCATACAAACTGGTTAAACTGAAAATATTCACATACACTCTGAAGTTTCTTTCTGCCCATCAAAGTGAGCACAATTTATGTACTCCATGAGGCAGCACCCAGCCTCCCTTACCCCATCAGTAGGGGTGTCCGTCATTCAGGCTTCTGGTTAGGCAGAGAGTGAACAGGTTGGCACCCTCAAAACTACATGAGGGCAAGATCAGCTTGGAGAAAGTCTGAAGGGGCAACCAGAGGAGCAAAGGGGCAACTGAAGAAAGAGATGGGAAGAGGAAACTATTTTCCTGGTGCAGCAAGTGTCCTCTGAGGGGAAAAGAGGCGTCTCTGGGAATTCCATGTCATCTGGTTAAAGCAACAGTGGCCTTTCATTGATCTGGATCTTATTACTTTAGGGAGATATAATACTTTTCTCCTTTAGGATGCTGATTCAAGAAGCATTCATTTTCTAAGCCTAGCCATGGCTAAAGGTTGGGTTGGAGCAATTTGGATGATAACAGAAAGCAGCCATTTACCAAAGATTCCCTGTCAATGAAACTGTGCAAAACTGCTCCCTGTGGCATTATTCTGAAGACACATTCATCGATAGCAGTTGGGATACGGAGACCCCCACGAGGAGTATGTCTAGACTAGTAGGTTTACTTTATAGCTTTAAAGAGACAGGAAGGAGCCAGAAGGGCCATCAGAAATCCTAGATCATTCTCACAAGATATTCCTGGTAGTGTGACCTCCATGATTCAATAATTTATAACCAAAAATTAATGAAAGTGAGAAAATCTCAGTAAAAGTGTTGGAATAGAAACAGAAAAGCTGACTGGTGAATGTATGCTCTCTCCCCTTCACTGCTTCCCGTGCAGATTAAAATGTGACCACCGTGATTTTGAGGAGGTCATTTTAACACCTGTAGATTCCTTTTCATGATCAATATTTCTTCTACCTTTAAAATACAAATTTCAACAGTTAAATGCTTTGCACTCTGAAGGAAATAAAATTTCAAATAATTGTTTTCTTAACCAAAGAATTAAAATATTATCTGTGTTTTCAGCTTCTTTTTTTTTTTTTTTTTTGGATTAGGATATGTCTTGAATTAAGTTTCCTTTGTGTTTACTGTGTGTGGCTTTTTTTAAATATAATTTTTTATTTTTTTATTAACATATAATGTATTAAAAGCCCCAGGGGTACAGGTCTGTAAAGTGTTTTCAGCTTCTTAAGTGGATCAGATGGTTTGTGAAAGAATAAAGTCTGCCTTGTGCAGAGATGATGACTGTAAATCACATCATAGTATGATACGACTTGTTCCACTTTCATGGCTTTTTAGAAACCTTGCTCTGGGCAATAAATAAATAAATATATATATATATTTATTTATTTATATAAATAAATAAATATATTATATATATATATATATATATATATATATATATATATATATATGTTGTAAAAGCTTGGTAAGTTCAGTGTGGCCTGAACACAAATCCGGGTAAACACAGGGCAACCTGAGTGCATTATGTTGTAAATGTGCTCAGTTCAATTCATTCACTCAGCAGACATTTATTGAACATGAACTAGATGCCAAGCATGACACAAACTCTGCTTTCAAAAGGCTGCGTGAGCTAAGGAAAATGACAACACCTATGCTTTCAGGACAGTCCAGTCTAATGGAGGATATAAATAAAGGAATGATCAAAACAAAACAAAGCAAAAATCTCATGACAAGAACTGTGATAGACATCAACACTGATTGAGGCCCTGGAGAGTGGGAGGTGAACTTGAATGCTGGAGGAGCAGAAACGCTTCAGAAATGATGCTACTTTGAGCTGAACCTTGAAAAATATAATTTTGCTAGTTACGGGCAAGTGGGTAAGAATTTCAGGCATGGGGAACAGAAGACGAGAAGGCACAGAACTGGCGTATTTTCAGAAACAAGGGAAATCTGGGTCATTCTTATATGGTGAAGTGGTATGAAACAGCTACACAAGCAGGATTGGATCGTATTGTAAAGTACCTTACATGTTATGAATGTGAATTTTTTTCCAAGCTGGGATTGAGGAATAAATAAATTGTTGTTGTTGTTCTGTTTTAATTCGAGCATGCCAATATTTTAAAGAATGTTTTAGGTAACATTACATATGAAGAATCAGTGTAAGGAGAAAGTGGTTTTTGTGATGTGAGTTGTGAGTCTGTTATAGGAGCAGTCACAGGAAAGAGTATATTTAAGGGACACTTCTAACATAGCCGATTGAATTTTGAGAAGGAAGATAGAGAATTTGGGGGGTGATGTAGGTTTATTGCAAGGTTGTGTAATATTGGTCAGTGAGGATAAGAAACCGCACCTGGTAAAACTCAGGTCAAATTGTATAAATTCAAGAAATGACATGCCAGATGCATGCCATTTACACCAAACAATACAGATCATTAATTATGTTCGCTTTCAGGATAGCAAGTAGAGTGAGTGATACATTCCAAAATATGAGTGCAGAGGGCAGTTCGGGAGTATATACTTTTGCTGTAGAACCTGAGAAAACAAAATGAAACAAAATGAACCAGACTTACTGAAATGTGGGTGATGGCAGTGTGGAGCTCGTCTTATATTCCAAGACCGTGTATGTATTAGATTGTCCTTTTTTTTTTTTTTTTAAGATTTTTATTTATTTATTTGACACAGAGAGAGAGAGAGATCACAAGTAGGCAGAGAGGCAGGCAGAGAGAGAGAGGAGAAAGCAGGCTTCCTGCTGAGCAGAGAGCATGATGTGGGGCTCGATCCCAGGACCCTGAGATCATGACCTGAGCTGACAGCAGAGGCTTAAACCACTGAGCCACGCAGGCGCCCCTAGATTGTACTTTTCATTTTAAATTATACTTTCTTCATTTTTTAAATTTATTCTCACATTTTGATCTGACATTGTAGAACGTCTAGAACTGAATCACCACCAGAGAGGCAGTATGTCACAGTGGTTGACAAGGGAGATTCTAGACCCAAATTGCTAGGTTCTGATATTTGCTCTGTCACTTATTACCTGTGTGATTTAGAGCAAGTGACTTACACTTTCTTTGCTGGAATTTATTCATTTGTAAAATAGAAATGACGGTAGCTAAGCACTGTTATTAGTAGAATACTATAATTACAGTGAGGAATAAATAAAAGCAAAACACTAACAGTGCCTTTAGCAAAGGCTAGCTACTCATCTAAGGATTTTGTATATGTCATCTCATTAACTTCTCATAAAAAGCCTGCAAATTATGTATTATTACCCCGTTTGCAGATGAAGCAGTCATGGTTCAGAGATGCTGAGTGACTTGCCAAGTGAAGCAGAAAGTTTTTGGCAGACTCGCTACTTGAACTCAAACAGGGGGTGCACTGTCTGTCTTGCAACCAGTTTATTTTTTGATTCTTTCATGGGCGGTTTTATTTTAAGCTACTGAGAAGATGAGCTCATACATGTAAAGTGTTTAGAACAGAGTCAGGCATGAATAAGTGCCAGTAGGCACTAGCTCCTCCTGTGACTGCTATTTCTACAACTTAATAGGTGTGAAAGAGAGAAGAAGTGCCTCTTACATACAACACCTAAATGCATACAAAAACAGTTTCTTCTCATCAATATAACTTACACTTTATGAGAAAAGTCTCTATGACAGCAGTTTACTACTAGTAATGTTCTCTGAGCTTTTTATTGTTGTTATTTTTCTATTTATGTGGTGAATTGTCTAGCTTTATCTGGTAGGTTATGAACTCCATAAGAAAACAAAGTTTGTCCTCCTTGTTTCTGTTTTTTACCCAGTAGCTAGCAAAGAGGTGGACACATTGTAGGTAATCAGTAAATATGTAAGATAAACAAAGACAGACAATAAAAATGAGAAGAAAGAAATCTTTTTTTTAACTTTATTCACTTGTACCACCTCTGAAAAAAAGTGAAATAAGAAGGACATATTGCATAATTTTTCTAAAACCATTAGTAAGGTTTTAAGCAGGCCCTTGGCGTTAAAAAATGTGTGCATGAAAGAATCATAAACAGGCTTTCAGGCCCACTTAATGGTATCACTGAGTCTCCCACCTGCTTTGTCTGAAGAGTACCTAAGAAGGCATATAGGTTTCCTAGAGTTACAGCCAAGATGCAAGGCAACTCCAGAACACTGTGATTTACCTGCCAGGAGATTTCCTGGTTTTCGACAACAGAAATTTGAATCAAAAGATGAAAGGTTTTTTTTTTCTCCAAAAAGAAAAGATATTTATATTACTATATTGTGCAGAATAATATGCCACCCACTTACTTACTCTCACACAAAATTTTTATGTCTTATTTCTCCTCCATGAGATAAGACTAGCAAATAAGTTTCTCCCCTTGACGTTCTCAGCAAGAATAAGCTATGAGAGTCCTGCTATGTTTCTTTTAATATCTGATATTAGACACTAGCCTTCAAAGTCTTGGAGTACAGGAATATAAGACAAAGGACCATAAGGAAGGAATGTAGAGCAGAGAGTGGAAAGCGTTGATTTCCTAGTGGAAATTATTTTCTTACACATAAACCTTTGGAGAGATGAACACAAGAAAGGACATGTAAGTGTTCTTAAATGTCAGTCTTTTTTTGGAAAGAGGTAGTATCTTGGTACTAATTTTTACCCCCAAAAAAGTGTTTACTATTAGATTTACAGATTGCTGAGGATTCTATCTTCTTTGGATGTTGCTATCATTTTTATCATGTATGTGTTTATCACATATGTATATTTGAATTAGTACTGAGTGTGTTAAATAAAATGTCATGCATAAGCCACGGTTCTAAGCCCCAGAGATGTCACTGTCCTGATACAGAATTCAGAAACCAAAGCAAAGTTTATGCATTTCTTTTTGTTTAAAAAAAATACTTATTTGTTTTCTTTATTTGTTTAGTCTTTTGCACCCAAAGTGGGGCTCAGACACATGGCCCCCAGAGCAAGAGTCTCCTGCTCTTCCAACTGAGCCAGCAGGCACCCCAATAATTACTTGTTTTGATTCAGCTCACCTTTTAACAAGTCAGTATAACATATTAATATATTAATGTTCATGTGAATGCAGCATAGAGAATTGTTCATTACCCCTGAAAGCTATATGCTTTAAGTTTTAGTAAAAAGATGGCTATTTTCATCATGGTGAAGTCTTAATCTAGATATAAATATTTAATTCTGAAGGGAAATTTAGTGGACTCATGGGAAAAAAAGGAACGAATGCCAGGGGGAGAACCTCATTTCTGTGGTTACAGTAAGGGAAAAGTGGATTGAAGTGTTGTAAACAAAGACATATAATAATTAGATTCTCACTTCTAACTCAAGTCTATCTCTACTAAATCAGATGAATTTCATATTGCCTTTTATAATGGACTATTTTCTCATCTTAAAATATTTAGTAAGGCTATAATTATTTTAATATACTTACCTAGTTCTGAAATTACACAATATTAATGGTTATGCTTTTATATGCTATAGTTCCCAGAAATTTAGGTTTAGCAAAGCAAATAAAAGCATATATTATCATCAGCTTTTAAAAATCTAAACATTAATTGTGTATGTCATTTCATAAAAATATTAAAACAATCTGAATTAAAATTCAACCAGTGTATTTTTAGTGTTTGGAACTGCAAGTTACTTTAGAGGCTTTTGCTGTTTGTTACATTCATATTAATTTTATTGAATTCAAAACCCCCTTTTTAAATGCATGAGTTACATGTAATTAATTCTACCATCCTAAAATAGAATCTTTGTCTGCTTTTAAGAACCCTCTTCTTTGTGCAGTATCTTTACGGGATCTAATTGCCTGCAGCCCTTAGTCCATGACCTATACTGTAAACAGAATTGTAACACATTGTCCAAAAGGAAAGATAGAATAAATTTAAAATACATTAGATATTTGCAAATATGGATTACTGTAGCATAGAAATACCTATGGAAAGAGGACTAGATATATTTTTTGAATTGTATAGATAACACTTCCGATTTGTGACACAAAGAAATGAGTTGTGGTAAGAAAGAGTCAAATTAACTATAGTGGCTTTTGTACAACCAAGTCTCACTTTACAGAATAAAATTATTCTTCAAAATGTAGAAAGTTAATTTAAAAAAACACATCTTTGTTTACACATAGTAGCAAAACCCACTTTGAAAAGAAAGCACGCATGCACACAGCGTGAGTGTATGTGTGTGTATGTGTGTGCTTCTTTACCCAGTGCTCTGTATCTAGACAGAGGTGGTACAAATCAGCTTTAGGAAAAAGCTTATAAAGCCCTTCTTATGTATCTTCAAATCACAAATCTCAAATCCTAATCTTGAAAGAGTTTTTTAATAGCTTATATGTCGAAGCACTTGTGTACTTACATTGACATAGAAGTGACATATCGCCTAGACCGTGAGGATGGTATTGGGAGAGATTTTCATAGAATTTTTTTTACCTAGATTAAAAGCTCCATGAGGGCAGGCATTGTTCCATTTCGATCACTGAAATGTCCCAAACCTCTGGAACATTACAGCATGCACAGTGAGCTCTCAATAAATACTTGATGAGTGAATGGATGGACAGTTTGTAAATGATCACCCTGCTTATATTTTAGATCATGAAAATGAAAATGTAGGCAGTATAAATTACTTGTCTGATCTGTGGTGGCAGAAGCCCACTATGCAGCTTCCTAAGGCAGTGGGTAATATCCTTCAACAAATTATTTCACTGTTAAGTACTAAATTGGTGATAAAAATAAACATCTAACCAAGGTTAGATATCCTAAATGAAAATTTCCAGGAAACATATTCTTATATGTTATATACTTCCCTACATAAACCATTCTGAGATTTACAGGGCATTCCCATGTGAGGTAAACAAACAAGCTAATATCATTTATAAGAAAATTTATTTACCCACTCAAAAAAAACCTAATAAATTCTTTTTTTTTTTTTTAAGCAGTTTGCTAAGCAGTGAGGATATAATTGTATACACATGACTGTCATGGTTCCTGTCACTTGGACATTTCCTTTTGTGACAGAAACAAATGAAACCAAGTAAATGCATACGTATGCAAAATAAGTTTGCCTTGTGATGAGTACTTTGAACAAAATAAATGGAGACTGGGAGTTTGGAGATAAAATGAATTTGTAGGTGAGGCAATTTTGATGAGATGACACTTGAGCTGGGATCTGAAAGTTGCAAACTCAACTTAAAAAGGAACTTCCTCTGTGTAAACCTGGCGATTCACAGACCTGTACCACTGGGGATAAAAATACATTATATGTTTATAAAAAAAAAAAAAAAGAAAGAAAAAATTTTAAAAAAAAGGAACTTCCTCATTTGGGTAGGGTTTAAAACATCTCCATAGGTAGACATATATTCTACTGGGAGATGGAGAGGGGAGGAAGTGTCTACACCTTGTACATACAGCAGTTGGTAGAGTTGGAAATTATTCTGCCAAATAGTTAATGTCCATTTACCAAAGTGAAACATTCCTATCCTGTCAAGTAGATATGATGAAACACTTGTATTTTTTTCATATTATCCAGTCAATATTTGGAATGTTAAAATAAATGCTTAATATAAAACAAAGGAATAGAATTTTGGTCATACCCAAACTAATGCAGTATAGTTTTAGAGATTAAGTTTGACTCTATTTCTATTTTTATTTGATTTCTTTGTCTTATACATCTTTCCCAGGATAGTCCACTGGTCTTACAGTCTGACAGGAATGTAACAGTGAATGCAAGAAATCACATGGGGCAGTTAACTGGACAGCTGACAGTAGGTGAGTGCTTTGGGGGTAAAGATTGCTTTTACCATCCTACTCCATTTGAAGATTTGTGATTATTTAAGTTGGGGAAAGTGAAAGTCTGTTATTTCTCTAATATAAAATTAGACATCTTTTTTCAGCCTATCTATCTTGCATAAGATTTGATTTTTCATAAACTAATTATAGTTTCCTCTATTTGGCAGTTCTTACTCTTGTCAATGTGTCACTATGAGACAATTACATATATTTTATTGTAATTACTCTTGAATTATGAAATGTACCATTTTTCCAACAAATATCTTCCTGGTGTATATAAAAAATATGAGATATAATAGCATGTGGTCTCCATGTCCTTTGTTTTAGGTAAATAATGTCCTAAGAGATATTATCTGCTAATGTAAATTGAAAATGGCATATGAGTTGAATACAGTAAATCTTAACATTTATCAGTTACTTCTATATCTGGTGTTGAGATTATTTATATTTTAAGATTTATAGGCTTTAGAAGTTATAAACATAACCTAATGATAAAATATTATTGTTTTCTCATATTGTCAAAAAATTAGATTTGTATTACATAGCATTATTATTTTACCCAATTTTTATAAGAAAACTGGCAAATAAGAATCAGTCATAATTATGTAAGATAATAAAAAGATTTGATTTGTGTGTAACTGTCAAAATATCTTTAGAATGCTGTACTTTTTTGTGGAGAAATTACCCAATATTGATAATATATGTGTGTAAATAAAAGTATAAGGAGTAAATTACATTTTCAAGGAATGAGTTGTCCTTATCTTAACAAAAACATAATGAGCACCTTAACACAAATGTATATTTCTAGTAGTTCTTTTTAAGTTACACAAGACTATGGCATTTGAAAAGTGGGATTTATAAACATTAATTTGATTGTGTTTACTTCCTTTGTAGGTATATGAAATACTTTTTGATATGTTATTTTCTTTAATGAAGCAAAAAATGCAATATGTCTTAACATATGTGTATTTCCAAAAATATATTTGCACTTTATAATAATTCAGTTTTATTTTACGTTATGTTCACATCATAGAAGTTGGTCACTAGTCATCATCAGTTGAACACTGGAGGATAAAAATCAAAGGAGGATAAACTGAAAAGTTGAACAGGAAGTAATATTAATGCGTAGGGTTTGTTTTGTTTTACATATTTTTTTCGATAGTCTCCCTCAGTCACAAGTGTTCATGTTTGGGAAACCCAAAATAGCTGCTGTGTGGTCCTGTAGTGTAAGCATGATAAGAATGTCTATAATTCCATGTCTGTAACATTATCTCAGTAAAACATTAATAGCAATTGGATATTAAATAATTGGAATGTCATTGTTCTAAATAGTTTAAAATCTGCTTAGAGTCACAATTGTATACTTCATCTAAGATCTCCTATATCATCATAATTCCCCTTGTTTAATGGCTCAGTAAATTTTGGAGAATAAATTCACTCCCAGGAACTGCTAACTTTTATTGTCAAAATCATTGACTCATCTTGGATATATTCATTCCATTTATCAAGAATCAGTGACATATCCAAATTACATAGAAACCTTAATTACAATCTGTAATTTCTCATTTTTCTGTCTGTCTTCATTACTTCTTCAAAGCTGAGAGTCATGGATGCCTTAAGTAAGTTTTACTATATGGTAATAAGACAGTGTCATTTGCAAGAAATTCAAGAAAATGATATTATCACTTAGTACTGATTTGCTTTTCATAATTCACATTCTGAGGATTAAATGCCACATAAAATAAAAACAATTAGAGACAACTTCTGCAGCAGAGTTGACTTTTTTGGCTCCTTCTGAGGTCTGAGGGGCTTGCCTTCATTGTCCAAGGAGATTTACAAAACAGCCAGTCAGGGAGTGGGAGGATTGAACGGCAGGTGTGCATGTTTACTGGTTCTCTGCCTTTTCTAGCGGCCGTCAATAAGCTATATATACTCAAATTTGTCTTTTTTAATGATAAGAGAAGATATGCTTGATGAGAACAATTTGGCACTAAGATTTTTTTTTTTATTCGTTTATTTGTTTATTTACAGCATAACAGTGTTCATTGTTTTGGCATCACACCCAGTGCTCCATGCAGTACATGCCCTCCCTATTACCCACCACCTGGTTCCTCAACCTCTCCCCCGCCCCCGCCCCTTCAAAACCCTCTGGTTGTTTTTTAGAGTCCATAGTCTCTCATGGTTCATCTCCCCTTCCAGTTTCCCTCAACTCCCTCTCCTCTCCATCTCCCCATGTCCTCCATGTTCTTTGTTATGCTCCACAAATAAGTGAGACCATATGATACTTGACTCTCTCTGCTTGACTTGTTTCGCTCAGCATAATCACTTCCAGTCCTGTCCATGTTGCTACAAAAGTTGGGTATTCATCCTTTCTGATGGAGGCATAATACTCCATTGTGTATATGTACCACATCTTCCTTATCCATTCATCCGTTGAAGGGCATCTTGGTTCTTTCCACAGTTTGGCGACCGTAGTCATTGCTGCAATAAACATTGGGGTACAGATGGCCCTTCTTTTCACTACATCTGTATCTTTGGGGTAAACACCCAGCAGTGCAATTGCAGGGTCATAGGGAAGCTCTATTCTTAATTTCTTCAGGAGTCTCCACACTGTTCTCCAAAGTGGCTGCACTAACTTGCATTCCCACCAACAGCGTAAGAGGGTTCCCCTTTCTCCACATCCTCTCCAACACACGTTGTTTCCTCTCTTGCTAATTTTGGTCATTCTAACTGGTGTCAGGTGGTATCTCAATGTGGTTTTAATTTGAATCTCCCTGATGGCTAGTGATGATGAACACTTTTTCATGTGTCTGATAGCCATTTTATGTCTTCATTGGAGAAGTGTCTGTCATATCTTCTGCCCATTTTTCGATATGATTATCTGTTTTGTGTGTGTTGAGTTTGAGAAGTTCTTTATAGATCCTGGATATCAACCTTTTGTCTGTACTGTCATTTGCAAATATCTTCTCCCATTCCGTGGGTTGCCTTTTTGTTTTGTTGACTGTTTCCTTTGCTGTGCAGAAACTTTTGATCTTGATGAAGTCCCAAAAGTTCATTTTTGCTTTTGTTTCCTTGGCTTTGGAGACATATCTTGAAAGAAGTTGCTGTGGCTCATATCGAAGAGGTTACTGCCTATGTTCTCCTCTAGGATTCTGATAGATTCCTGTCTCACATTGAGGTCTTTTATCCATTTCGAGTTTATCTTTGTGTACGGTGTAAGAGAATGGTCAAGTTTCATTCTTCTACATATCGCTGTCCAGTTTTCCCAGCACCATTTATTGAAGAGACTGTCTTTTTTCCATTGAATATTTTTTCCTGTTTTGTCGAAGATTATTTCACCATAGAGTTGAGGGTCCATATCTGGGCTCTCCACTCTATTCCACCGGTCTATGTGTCTGTTTTTATGCCAGTACCACGCTGTCTTGGTGATCACAGCTTTGTAGTAAAGCTTGAAATCGGGTAACGTGATGCCGCCAGTTTTGTTTTTGTTTTTCAACATTTCCTTAGCAATTCGGGGTCTCTTCTGATTCCATACAAATTTTAGGATTATTTGCTCCAGCTCTTTGAAAAATACTGGTGGAATTTTGATCGGAATGGCATTAAAAGTATAGATTGCTCTAGGCAGTATAGACATTTTAACAATGTTTATTCTTCCAATCCAAGAGCATGGAACAGTCTTCCATCTTTTTGTGTCTTCTTCAATTTCTTTCATGAGTGTTCTGTAGTTCCTCGAGTACAGGTCCTTTACCTCTTTGGTTAGGTTTATTCCCAGGTATCTTATGGTTCTTGGTGCTATAGTAAATGGAATCGATTCTCTAATTTCCCTTTCTGTATTTTCATTGTTAGTGTATAAGAAAGCCACTGATTTCTGTACATTGACTTTGTATCCTGCCATGTTACTGAATTGCTGTATGAGTTCTAGTAGTTTGGGGGTGGAATCTTTGGGGTTTTCCATATAAAGAATCATGTCATCTGCGAAGAGAGAGAGTTTGACTTCTTCATTGCCAGTTTGGATAACTTATTTCTCTTTGTTGTCTGATTGCCGTTGCTAGAACTTCTAATACTATGTTGAATAAGAGTGATGAGAGTGGGCATCCTTGTCGTGTTCCTGATCTCAACGGGAAGGCTGCAAGCTTTTTCCCATTGAGGATGATATTTGCTGAGGGTCTTTCATAGACAGATTTTATGAAGTTCAGGAATGTTCCCTCTATCCCTATACTTTGAAGTGTTTTCATCAGGAACGGATACTGGATTTTGTCAAATGCTTTTTCTGCATCAATTGAGAGGACCATGTGGTTCTTCTCTCTTCTCTTATTGATTTGTTCTATCACATTGATTGATTTGCGAATGTTGAACCAACCTTGCAACCCAGGGATGAATCCCACCTGGTCATGGTGGATAATCTTTTTAATGTGCTGCTGGATCCTGTTTGCTAGGATCTTGTTGAGAATCTTTGCATCCATATTCATCAGTAATACTGGTCTGAAATTCTCCTTTTTGGTAGGGTCTTTGCCTGGTTTGGGGATCAGGGTAATGCTGGCTTCATAAAAAGAGTCTGGAAGTTTTCTTTCTGCTTCAATTTTTTGGAACAGCTTCAGGAGAATTGGTGTTATTTCTTCTTTGAAAGTTTGGTAGAATTCCCCAGGGAATCCGTCAGGTCCTGGGCTCTTGTTTTTTGGGAGGTTTTTGATCACTGCTTCAATCGCATTACTAGATATCGGTCTATTCAGGTCGTCAATTTCTTCCTGGTTCAATTTTGGGAGTTTGTAGTTTTCCAGGAATGTATCCATTTCATCTAGGTTGCTTAGCTTATTGGCATATAACTGTTGGTAATAATTTCTGATGATTATTTCTACTTCCTTGGTGTTAGTTGTAATCTCTCCCTTTTCATTCATAATTTTATTAATTTGGGCTTTCTCTCTTTTCTTTTGGATTAGTGTGGCCAATGGTTTATCGATCTTATTGATTCTTTCAAAAAACCAGCTTCTAGTTTCATTGATACGTTCTACTGTATCTCTCGTTTCTACCTCATTGATCTCTGCTCTAATCTTATTTCCCTTCTTGCATGTGGAGGTGGTTTGATTTGTTGTTGATTCTCCAGTTCTTTAAGGTGTAGAGACAGCTGGTGTATTCTGGATTTTTCAATGTTTTTGAGGGAGGCTTGGATGGCTATGTATTTCCCCGTTAGAACCGCCTTTGCTGTATCCTATAGGTTTTGGACCGATGTGTCTTCATTCTCATGGTTTCCATGAATTGTTTAAGTTCATCTTTGATCTCCTGGTTGATCCAAGCATTCTTAAGCAAGGTGGTCTTTAGCTTCCAGGTGTTTGAGTTCCTTTTGAACTTTTCCTTGTGATTGAGCTCCAGTTTCAAAGCATTGTGATCTGAGAATATGCAGGGAATAATGTCAGTCTTTTGGTATCGGTTGAGTCCTGCTTTGTGACCCAGTATGTGGTCTATTCTGGAGAAGGTTCCATGTGCACTTGAGAAGAATGAGTATTCTGTTGTTTTAGGGTGGAATGTTCTGTAAATATCCATGAGGTCCATCTGGTCCAATGTTTCATTCAATGCTCTTATTTCTTTATTAATTTTCTGCTTCGATGATCTGTCTATTTCTGAGAGAGGCGTATTAAGATCTCCTACTATTATTGTATTCATATCAATATGACTCTTTATCTTGATTAATAGTTTTCTTATGTAATTGGGTGCTCCCATATTGGGGGCATAGATATTCACAATTGTTAGATCATCTTGGCAGATAGTCCCTTTAAGAATTATGTAGTGTTCTTCTGTATCTCTGACTACAGTCTTTAGTTTAAAATCTAATTTGTCTGATATGAGAATCGCTACCCTGGCCTTCTTTTGAGGCCCATTGGCATGAAAGATGCTTCTCCATCCCTTCACTTTCAGTCTGGGTGTATCCTTAGGTTCAAAATGGGTCTCTTGTAGACAACATATGGATGGGTCCTGTCGTTTTATCCAATCTGCAACCCTGTGTCATTTTATGGGCGCATTTAGGCCATTCACATTGAGAGTGATTATTGAGAGATAGGTTTTTATTGACATCGTGTTGCCTTTGAAGTCTTTCTGTCTGTAGATTGTTTCTATATTTCTGTTCAATGATATACTTAGGATTTTTTCGCTTTTATAGGACCCCCCTTAATATTTCCTGCAGTGTCGTCTTGGTGGTTGCATAGTCTTTTAAGCCTTGCCTGTCTTGGAAACTCTTTATCTCTCCATCCATTTTAAATGTCAGTCTTGCTGGATAGAGTATTCTTGGTTGCATGTTCTTCTCATTTAGTACTCTGAATATATTTTGCCAGCCCTTCCTGGCTTGCCAGGTCTCTGTGGAAAGGTCTGACGTTATTCTAATGGGCTTTCCTCTGTACATAAGGAGCTTTTTTGTCCTAGCTGCTTTTAAGAGGGTCTCTCTTGAAACAGAATTCCTCATTCTAACTATAAGGTGTTGTGAGGACTTTCGAGAATTTAAAATCTTGGGAGGAAATCTCTCTGCCTCTCGTACATGAACGTTGTTTCCATTCATGAGATGGGGAAAATTTTCATAGACAACTTCTTCCACTATATCTTCTAGACTTCTTTCTTTTTTCTCCCCTTCAGGGATTCCAATAATTCTGACGTTGGAACGTTTCATGGCATCGTTTATTTCCCTGATTCTGTTTTCGTGGCTTCTGAGCTGTTTGTTCCAGGCTTCCTCCTGATCCTTTCTCTCTATCTGTTTGTCCTCCAGATCACTAATTCTATCTTCTATCTCAGTTACCCTAGCTTTTAGAGAATTTAGATTAGATTGGAACTCATTGAGAGCATTTTGAACATCATCCCTGGTGGCTTTCAGTTCTGCCCTAATCAATTCTGTTTGGTCATCCATGGCTTTCTCCAACCTAGCTATTGCCTGGATAATTGTTAGTCTGAATTCCTTTTCTGACATATTGTCTATGTCGATAGCCATTAGCTCTGTTGCAGAAGGCCCATCCTCTGTGTTTTTCTTCTGTTGGGTATTCCTCCTCCTAGTCATTTTGGAAAGAGATGACTGAACAGATGCAGCTGGACTTATCGATTGTCGTGCAGTCAATGTGCACCCTGGAACACTTCTGTGCAATCAGGATTCCCCACCCAAATGAGAGAAAAAAGAAAAGAAAAAGAAATAGAGAAGAAGAAAGAAAAAAAAGGAGAAAGAAAAAAGGAAAAAAAAGAGAGAGAGAGAGAGATAGGAAAAAAAAAGGGAAGATAAAAGAGAAGGCTCAGCCCAAATGGGCCACAAGGTAAGATTTATGAAGTATACAAACAAAAACAAACAAAAAGACTGATAAAAGTATATGACAAGAGAAAATATATATATATATAAGCAAAAAAAAAGGGAATAACCTCATCAGAAAGAACCCCAAGTATAAGATTTATATATTATCAGGACAAACACAAATTCACAGAAACACTGACAGAAGGAAAAATTGGGAGAGTGGTTATAAATTCTCAGTGTGGGTGAGGAAGGTTATTTTGATTCTTCCTGAAGGTATCTTGATGTTTTTGTTAAGGGACTCAACTTTCCTACGTTACAGGGGGATTAGAAACTGGTTTGCCTATAGGGGTAGCATTGATTGGGGAAAGGGGAAGTTTAACCTTGAAGTTTAACTCTATATGTATAGTAGAAAATAAAAATTAAAAAAGAATAAACTAGACTAAACTAAGTTAAAATTGAAAAAGAAGTTTAACTCTATATGTATAGTAGAAAATAAAAATTAAAAAAGAATAAACTAGACTAAACTAAGTTAAAATTGAAAAAGAATTAAAAAAATAGAAAAGCAAAAGAAAAACACGGGTGTATGTATCAAAAAGTTCAGGTTAGAAGGTTATTAAAGAATTTGATGTACTGAACATCTCAGTGTGGTGGTAAATAGGTTAAAAAATTATCTGTATGTATAAAAAAAAAGAACCAGAATATTGGTAAAGAGTTAAAAATAAAAGTTGTATTTATGAAGTAGTGGTGGTTGTTCTCTTGTAGTCTTTTTTTTTTTTTTCTTCCTTCCTGGTTGGTTTTCTGGGGGAGGGGCCTGCCACGTGGGTTTTCAGACAATGATGTTCCCTGAGTTAGGTCCTCCCGCTCCCCTCAAGGGGGTGAGCTCTGAGGAAACTGTTTTTTTCAGCCTTTTGTTCTCTGGGGGTTTTTATGTTCTTTCATCTGCCTTCTCTCGCCTTGACAGCTTTTGATGGTTTTGGAGGTTTAGAGGAGAGCAAACTGCACCCCGACCTCCCTCTCAGAGAGAAGCCCCAGAATGTTTTGGAAAAGCTGCTGGCTGAGTCGGTTCTGAGTCACTGTCCCTGGGGATGCAGGAGCTCCTCGTTGTACCCAAAACCAGGGCAGCGGTGGCTGTCTAGGCAGCTCCAGACCACCAGAGAGGTTCGGAGCAGAGATCGCACACTGAGATTTTCCCGCTGTCCCGGGCTGGGAATGTCTGGTTTTTCCGGCTGCCAGAGCTCCAGGCTAGTGCCTATGAGCACCTATCCCAAGGGAGGGTGTGGGACGTGCGCGTTTCAGGATTGCCATCTGGCCAGGCTCCCAGCTCCTCATGGGAGCCAGACCCCACTCGTTCTCGGCGCGCTGGCGGCTCAGGGACGGAGACCTGATTTCTCCGGCCGCACTCTCTCTGGCTCAGCGCCAGGGAAGTCTGTCCTGGGTCGGGGGACGTAGGTCCCTGACCCTAACCGCCCAGGTTCCCACTATTACCCCCCACGATCCTTTGCTGTTTGTTTTTTGAGTGCTTTCAACCAGACTCCAAGTTAATGCTGGTCCCCAGACGCAGAGCACTCTCGTGTTGGGGTATTACTTTCCAATCGGTCACCTCTGGTGGCTCCCTCCCCCTTTTGTTTATCTTCCGATATCAGTCCGTCGCTCCCAGTCTGCTTTACCTGCCACTGGTGTCTTCTGCTCCTGTAGAGATCCAGACGTGTATAATTCTGATCTCAGGCTGATTTCATGGGTGGTCGGAGTTCTTTGGTAGGTAATCAGCTCACTTTAGGGTACAGGTTGAAATGGTGCCTCCTCCTACTTCCCCGCCATCTTGACTCCTCTCGGCACTAAGATTTTTTTTTTTTTTTAAAGATTTTATTTATTTATTTCACAGAGAGAGATCACAGTAGGCAGAGAGGCAGGCAGAGAGAGAGAGAGGGAAGCAGGCTCCCTGCTGAGCAGAGAGCCCAATGCGGGACTCGATCCCAGGACCCCGAGACCATGACCTGAGCCGAAGGCAGCGGCTTAAACCACTGAGCCACCCAGGCACCCCGGCACTAAGATTTTTTAACGAGAATATTTTTCTTTGATTTGTTTTCTCAGGATTTTGAGTCAATATACACTAATAAAAAAATCCATATGATGAAACAACCATTTTCTTAAAATACCGCAAGTTTATAAAGAGATAAAAAATTAAAATATACGTATATATAATTACATAAAAAGCAATACATTCTTTTTCCATACGAAAGCTATTTGTATCCTATGTAATGATTAATTAAACCACACTGACCTTCCTGGTCGTAAAGGTGTTAAAAAGAAATGTGACTAATGACATGATCCTACTATGTTTAAGGAGAAACATCTGAACTTTTAATGGCAAACCAGAGTTTTCCTCTCACATACCCTGAACAAAATGGACACGTTGCTTAATAGAAAGAAAACTGGATGAAATAGTGTACACTATTTTTAACAACTCTCCATCCAAAGAAGCACCAGCCTGCCAACACTATGGCCTGGTGCTTTAAAGAAAGCTCAGAGCGTGACCATAAAGTGCATGGATAAAGTAATTGTGAAGCAAGGAATAGAACATGTTTGCCAGTTCATTTTAATTCAGGGATAAAAATTTAGGCTGATATGCCTATTAAGTATTCCTTCTGATGTATACTTTCACCTGGGCTTGTCATTGGTCAGATGAAGTGAGAACTCAAAATGTTAGTGTTTGTGGCTGGGTCTCCTCAGTTCAGAAGTGAAGTGAACTGATGATAAAATTGGTAACCTTTAGTAAAAACTGAAGATCCTAAGACTGTTAACTGTGTCGATGCCCCTCTGGCCACCTCCATATATTTCTAATATCCAAAACAGGTAGACAGGCACACACACACACACACACACACACACACACACACACACACAAACACACAGCACATGGGCTACCCCATAGAATTGGTATAAGGAAAGTTCTAGGAAAAAAAGCTGGCTTAACACTTAAATAAACATTTTGAGTCAGCGACTACACACTGAAGGATTGATTGAGACATCAGCATTTTATTCAGTGCAATATGCTACAAGGTAATTAGAGTGTAGAAGCTTTTCTAAAAATATTTGCTCTCACCTATCACAGTAAAATAAACCTTCAGTAATGCAAGCAGTGAATAAAATCACATAATCTCTAAAGTGAATCATAATTTAATCACATAATTTTAACAATAACTATGTTACTATTAAGAATTTATTTTACAGTAGTGTTTATTAGATTGATTAAGCCATGAGAATGTTTAATGTTCCACAAATTAAAGTTAATCTATATATCCAAAGATTTCACAATGCCTGTCACAAAACATTCTTGCTAGAAAGGCACTTTGAATTATGACTATTAAGAGATGTTATAGATAACCAAACAACATCAGAACATAAGCTCAGTGAAAATTATTTTCAAAATATGTGGATTTTACACTAACACTGGTATTATGAGGATAATCATGTGATTTATATATCAAAATGTTCTAAAAGAATATATTCACCTAGAAGTCATACTCTAGTAAGAAAGTAGTTTTAGAGGGACGCCTGCATGGCTCAGTTGGTTGAGCGGCTGCCTTCGGCTCGGGTCATGATCCTAGCATCCTGGGATCGAGTCCCTTATCGGGCTCCTTGCTCGGCAGGGAGCCTGCTTCTCCCTCTGCCTCTGCCTACCTCTCTGCCTACTTGTGATCTTTCTCTCTCTGTCTCTCTCTCTCTGACGAATAAATAAATAAAATGTTAAAAAAAAAAGAAAGTAGTTTTAGAAAGGAATAATATTATAATAGTTAAGAGCATGGATTCTGGAGCCAGCTAAATCCCAGACCAGGCACTTCCCAGCACTATGACCAGGTGGCTCAGACCATCCTCCATACTCCAGGCTTTCATGCAGATAACATGAGTGTCCCTCTCATACAGTAGATGTGAGAATTGAGTACGTGAACAGATGTGAAGGACTTGGAATACTTCACATATATTGGAACACTTTAGTATATTCTAATTATTGTAATTTTCATTAGATCTGTATGTAACTAATTCTGTACAATTGGCCAAACTTCTTGGTTTTACTTTTCTTATCTATGAAATGAATATTATGCTAGATTATCTCCATAGTTGTTTCCTGAATGTAAAATCTATTTTACCTTTAGAGATGAAATTTGTTAATGAATCCTCTGGCCCATTAAATTCCCAACTATTCACTAGTCCTGTAAAATGACATCTGATTTGATTTTTTATATCTTAGCCACAAATTATAAGTACATATTTTTCACTTAAAATGAGGAATATAAGGGAGACAAACCATAAATGACTCTTAATCTCACAAAACAAACTGGGGGTTGCTGGGGGGAGGTGGGGTTGGGAGTGGGGGAGGGGGTTATGGACATTGGGGAGGGTATGTGCTATCGTGAGTGCTGTGAAGTGTGTAAACCTGGTGATTCACAGACCTGTACCCCTGGGGATAAAAATACATTATATGTTTATAAAAAAAAAAAAATTGGAAGGGGAGGCGAACCATAAGAGACTATGGACTCTGAAAAACAACCAGAGGGTTTTGAAGGGGGTGGGGTGGGAGGTTGGGAAACCAGGTGGAGGGTAACAGGGAGGGCACGTATTGCATGGAGCACTGGGTGTTGTGCAAAAACAATGAATACTGTTACGCTGAAAAAAATAAATAAATTTTAAAAAATATTTAAAAAAATGAGGAATATACATAAGCACAACTAGATCAGCATCATTATTCTTATTATTTCACCAAATTTTGGCTTATAAACAGATATTTTAATGACGTTTAATCCCCAAATTAATTCAACAAGTCCAATAAGTTTATTTTTGTCAAAACTAAACATCAGCATGATTTGTCCCTAAATAAATGGAGAAAAATGTAGATGAGGGTTTTGTAATAAATATTTAATGACCCCTAAAGTGACACGTAATCTTGCATTAAAGCAATTACTGTGAACACCTGGGAATCACTTAATTGACTGCAGATGGTGTAGGACATATAAAAAGTAGAAGGTTACAGATTATTCTCATGTACCAAATTTATGTTTTTTGTCATTGACTAATTTTTTTAACATAAGGAATGCTGTAATAGTCTGGGACAACTTAATAAGAATGAATATTTTATGTAAAAGAGGCTGTGCAAATCTGGGAGAATAGATCAATGAAACACTTAGGTTGAGTATGGCACACACATTTTAAATGATTAAATGCATTGTTGATATTTCAGAGATCATTGTTAAATTAATTAAGCTAATACTAAATAATCAATTTGAGAAAATAGTACATCGAAGTAGATGACTGTGCTATTAGGAGAAGGCTGGCATTCATAAAAATTAGGACCCTTTATCTGTGTAACTCAGGTGTAACAAGAATTACAAGGTCTGAAGAAAAGACGCATGTTTTGTCTTTTAGTGCGCATGTTTTGAAAAGTTTCATTATAGGAGTATTTCATTTTTTTTTTAATATTTATTCGTTTGGGAGAGAAAGCATGTGAGGACAGCATAGGGGGCGAGAAGGAGAGGTAGAGAAAGAGAATCTTGAGCGGACTCCCCACTGAGCGGGACCCCCGTGCAGGGCTCTGTCTTGTAACTGCGAGATCATGATCTGAGCTGAAATCAAGAATTGGATGCTCAAAGGACTGAGCCACAAAGGCACTCCTTAAAGGATTATTTCATATCATTGTCTGAACATCCTGAATCATTATACCACTTTTGTGGTGTTACTGTTTGTTATTGCCTTAAAAACAGAAAAATGCATTGTCTCAAATATTCAATTAAACTCTCAAGTATTTGTAGTGTAAGACATGCAGAATCAAAGAATACTAAGAATTTTGCTTCCTGAAGCCTAGACCAAATTCTGAAATAGATGGTTTGGCTAGTCATTTCCAACCCTTGCTAGCTCCATCCTCCTTCTTCTAGGTACTCCATGCCCTAGTCTAGGACCAGCCATTATACTTCTATGAGGCCAGCTCCATTTAAGAGTGCTCTGTGATATGATTCTAAAGACCATCCCTGCAGGGTGTTGGCCTCTACTTCTCAAGACCATGAGTAGCTAACTCACTAAAGTAGTCAGTGGATACTAATGCTTTGATTGATATGAAAACATCTTTGAACTTTCTCCTCTTCCAGGCAACATATATGTTTCAAACTAAGATCTTTGGTAATAATACCTATAGGTGTCAAAGAAATACATCTGATCTTAAGTACTTAAGAATGAAGGTAATAGGATAAAGTGAGAAATAGTGGTTCCATTGAGGCATTTTGAAAGTGCCATACTCCTCAATCTTAGCTCTACCTAAGGCAGCCCATCTCTTTATATCATGATTAAAGGAGACAATACAGATTTTTTCAGTAAACTTAATGCAAGAACTCATTAAGTATTTCTAACTGTATAACACAGAGGAAAACCGTAAAGACATGAATAACCATTTTATTAAGTCTGTGATTATATAAAGTTACTCAGAATATGCTATGATAGCTCACTGTTTAAATTTTAATATTAAGGTTTTAATAAAATGAAAATGATATATTACAGAGTTTGTGATGAATAAAATTAGAATAAACAAAATAGGGATAGAGTGGTTTCTAACTTCATATTTTTTACACTTAATTAGCATTATAGCTATATGACTTACCTGAAATCAATGACTCTTTAATTTATGGACTGGACTGATCTTTGTTTTTAAAGAGGCTCCCTTTGTGGAACCTCAGAATTTTAGGTACATTTGAGTTTTATACATAATTGACTTATTGAAAATGAAGTTTTCTGTTAGTCTTAATAAGAAACTTATCTTGGAAATTTGGTTAATGGGGCATACTGTTCACAAATGTAAGGTTATGGGACTAATTATCGAAAAACATCTGGTGGTAGGAAACTAAATAAAATTTAGGGGTTCATATGTTCTCAGAAGATCATTTACTTCAGTATCAGGAGCCCTAGATGAGGTCTCAGCCAAGCCCATAACTATAGAGCAATGCTAATTGCCTGGTCATGGAATAGAGGAGATATACCAGGGTGGGCCATTACCTATGATGGTCTAGGTCTGTTAACTACATTAGCTTTTTTCTTTTGTCTCACTTTGGATTAAGTGTCTAATCTTATGTGTAGTTTTGGAGAAATTACAAGTCAGATAATGCATAATCAGAAAAAGAAACCTGGTGGGAATAGAAAACTGAGTAGAGGAAGAAGGAGAAATGAAGAGCAGTTCTTCTGTTTCCAAGTATTTATTGGACTCCTGACAACATACTCCTCATAATGAGGAAACAGTATTACCAAAATCTCTTAAGACTACTTTGAAGTTGCTATCAATCCCTTAATCAGCATTCTCTGGTTAAAGTATATAATCAGCTCTGGGTCCAATTGCAACCTTTTCCCACAATATTATCTTTAGATATTTTGTCATATATTTGCCTGAAATTAAGAATATCTCATTCTATATATTCCCTTCATGTATTGATTCAATTTTGACATGGTTTGTTTTAAATCTTCCATTCTGAGATCACATGTCTGATGCTTTGTTTTCTAAATGCTCACAAACACATCAGTCTAATGCATTTTCATATTCCATCCTCTATACCTTTCCCTTTAAAGAATTAAAGCATATTCATAACTCATAACTTTGGAAACTATCTACTCTCATGTCATAACATTCAGAAAAAAAATCTCATTTCTAATCTTACATTGCTTTTGCCAATCTTTATCATTTTATAAAGATTACTGAAAGTAACTCATAACCCATCATGTAAGTTATTTGGGAGGGTAGATAGGGCAGGTGGTTCTTAAAAGAATAATTTGTCTTCCTAAGTTCTCATTATTGGATTTCCTTACTCTCCACACCCAAAAGCTCGTTTCTTACACATTTTGAACCTTTTTTAAATGAATCAGTAAATTTATCAACAACCTAGGCCACATTGGAGAATTGTGGGTAAATATATGTGGAGAATAAAGCCTTCAATATTATATACTAAGACGTTAATCATACATATTTTCACATTAAAAGCTCTGAGAGGTCATAAACCATAGTAATTACAATTACTAAAATAAAAGGTATAGACAATACCAAGTGCTAGAATGGATATAGAGGTACTAGAATCATCATACACTGCTGCTGCTGGGAATGCAAAACAATATGGCCACTCTGAAAAAGTTCACTTATTTCCTATTTAGCCATAACTTGGAAATATTGCAGGTCTGTTCCCAGACTACTACAGTTAAGTTGAATATGGCAATAAAGCAAGTCAAACAAGTGTCCTGGTTTCCCAGTACAGATAAAAGTTCTGTTTATTTTGTAGTTTATTAAGTGTGCAATAGCATGTCTAAAAAAAAGTGTACATACCTTAATTTAAAAAGTACTTTAATTAAAAATATCTTTTATTGATAAAAAATACTAACCATCATCTGAGCTTTCAATAAGTCATAATCTTTTTGCTGATGGAAGGTTTTTCCTTGATGTTGATGACTGCTGAATGATGTGTGCTGATTGCCAAAGGTTAAGGTGGCAATTTCTTAAAATAAGACAACAATGAAGTTTCATCCTTTTGTGAAGGATTTCTCTGTACCATGTGATGCTGTTTGATAGCATTTTACCCACAATAGAGCTTCTTTCAAAATTGGAGTCAATCTTCGTAAACCCTGCTCCTGCTATATCAACCAAGTTTATGGAATAGTCTAAATCCTTTGTCATCATTTCAACAATTTTCACAGCCTCTTCACCAGATGTACCTTCTACCTCCAGAAACCATCCATAAAAATCAACTCCTCATCCATTCAAGTTTGATCACATCTTCAGGCTTCACTTCTAATCCTTGTTTCCTTGCTGTTTCTACTACATCTGCAGTTACTTCTTTCCAGTGAAGTCTTGAAACCCTCAAAGTCATCCATGAGGGTTGGAATCAATTTCCAAACCCCTGTTACTATTGGTATTTGGACCTCTTCCCATGAATCACAAAGGCTCTTAATGGCATCTAGATAGGTGAAAACTTTCTGAAAGATTTTCAGTGTACTTGGCCCAGATCCATCAGAATCACTATGTATGGCAGCTACAGCCTTACAAAATGTCTTTCTTGAGTAATGGAACTTAAAGTTGAAATTACTCCTTGATCCACAGGTGCAGAATGGATGTAGTGTTAGCAGGCATGAAAACAACATTAATCTCATTGTACATCTCCCATCAGAGGTCTTGGGTGACGATGTGCATTGTCAATGAGCAGTATTATTTTGAAAGAAATCTTTTGTTTCTAAGCAGTAGGTCTCAACAGTGTGCTTAAATATCCAGTGAACTATGTGGTAAATGGTTGTGCTGAAACCCAGGCTTTGTTCTTTTTATAGAGCACAGGCAGAATAGATTTAGTGTAATTCTTAAGGACCCTAGGATTTTCAGAATGGTAGATGAGCATTGGCTTCCACTGAAAGTCACCAGCTACATCAGCCCCCAACAAGAGATAGATGTAGTCTTTCCTTTGAAGCTTTGAAGCCAGGTATTGACTTCTCCCTTTCATATCTAGATATGGAAATCCAAGATGGTGTCTTCCAATAGAAGGCTCTTTCATCTATACTGAAAATCTGTTGTTGAATTTAGCTGCCTTCATAAATTATCTTAGTTACATCTTCTAGTTAACTTGCTGCTTCCCTTGTACTTTTATGTTATGGAGATGGCCTTTTTCTTTAAGCCCCATAAACCAGCCTCTGCTAGCTTCCAACTTTTCTTCTGCAGCTTCCTCACATCTCTTGGCCTTCATAGAACAGAAGAGAGTTAGGGCCTCATTCTGGATTGGATTTTGGCTTAAGGGAATATCGTGACCGATTTGATCTTCTGTCCAGACCACTAAAACTTTCTCCATATCAGAAAGAAGGCTGTTTTGCTTTCTTATCATTCATGTGTTCACTAGAGTAGCACTTTTTTTTTTTTTTAAGATTTTATTTGTTTATCTGAGGGAGAGAAAATGAGTAAGAGAGAGAGCATGAGATGGGGGAGTGTCAGAGGGAGAAGCAGACTCCCTGCGGAGCAGGGAGCCCAATAAGGGACTCAATCCTGGGATTCCAGGATCATGACCTGAGCCAAAGGCAGTCACTCAACCAACTGAACCATCCGTGAGCCTCTGAAGTAGCATTTTTAATTTCCTTCAAGAACTTTTCCTTTGCCTTCACAACTTGGCTAACTGGTGCAAGAGGCCTAGCTTTCAGCCTTTCTCCACTTTGAACATGCCTTCCTCACTAAGTTTAGTCATTTCAGCTTTTGATTTAAAGTGAAAGACATGTGGTTTTTTTCTTTGTAACACTTGGAGGCCACAGTAGGTTATTAACTGGCTGAATTTCAATATTGTTCTACCTCAGGGAATAGAGACCCTTGGGAAGAGGGAGAAAGATGGTAGAATGGCCCATCAGTGCAACAGTTAGAACACATGCATTTATTAAGTTCTTCATAGAAATGGGCAAGGCTTGTGGCACCCCAAAACAATTACAGTAGTAACATCAAAGATCCCTGATCACAGATTACCATAACAAATACAATGATAATGGAAACGTTTGAAATATGGTGAGAATTATCAAAATGTGACAGAGACACACAGTAAGTAAATGCTGTTTGAAAAATGGTGCCGATAGGCTTGCACCTGAAGCAGGGTTGCCACAATTATTCAATTTGTAAAGAAGGCAATACCTGCAAAAGGCAATAAAGTGAAACCCAACAAAATGCGGTATGCCCGTAAAGTTAATAAGCTCACACAGATATTGTTAAGTTACTCGAGGAAACTTTTGCTAAGTCTTTGATAAATGTCTAGCTACACATCTTTCTCAGGTATCAGAAAATGTATAATAAATGGTCATTTGCTGCCAAGATACTTACTGATTTTATTGAAATAACTGAATCCTCTTTATTGATATATATGATAATGAGATTAGTTTCTTCTGTTTTTTATGTCATCTGTAGTCTTTATCTAAGTTGTATGATATGCTTCTTTAACATATCAAATGTGTGTGGTTAACTTCCAAATCTACCCCTTTAACATTTCCTGTCTTCTTCTTCAAGCCCAAGAAACTAACAAACTAACTTTTTTGGCCATCTGCCTGCAGACCATACTGGTCTCCAACTCAACATAAATTTAACACTGGGTACTTTCAAGAGGCTATCAAATAATATATATCTGCTCAGTTTTTAGCTTTAAAAGATGGTGGTAGTTAAGTTTCCTTTCAACACTATTCTGCATATTTGTAGAGTTATTTTTTTTTAATTTAATGGAACAGATCAACTTTCCTTTAAAAACTGGGTCCTGTTTCTGTTTTCTCATCCATAGTAAGCTGATCATTTGAAATAATTCATAACTGTTCTTTGAAATGCAACACTAAATAGGTCACCTCTGCTTTTGAATAACCTCCTTAAAGCTCAATGAAAATAGAAATTATCTATGGTATTTGTTGAAATCATGTTGATAACAAAAGGAACAAGATGAGTGCAAACAATGTGAGACCTCTGAAAATTAAACATACTCCACTAAATAAAGTTTATGGTGCTTAAGAATAAGTAATTTCGAAGGAAAATGTGTTTTGAATATAAAAGGAAGAGATGTTTCAAGGCTGATTTAGTGTCAAATAGAAGTTCATGAGGTCATTGGCTGAGCATAGAAAATGAACACCAAATGTGCCTCTTCAAAGTAAACCAAAGGATTTTCCTTACATGCAGAATATTTAATGGATTAAGGAAAATGTTGGTAAGGTCACAGTATAAGTAACAAGAATAAATCATTTTGAAAGAGAATCTCATAAGTGCTTCAAAGAAAGAGTATTATGTGACATTAGAAATAACTTAATGATGACTATGATCTTAAATGGGCTTTTTGGCCTCCTTCCATCCTCTCTATATCAAGCCTCTTCCCTCCACTGGTCATTTTATAATTTTCATGGTAACATTATAAGACCTTTTCTGTGTCAGAACCTCAGTAGATCTAAATTTTTCTACTTTTTCTTTCTTTTTGTGTAGCAAACGTAATCAGAGGAACCAAAATAAATGTCATTTTAGTGTAACCGAGCTTTTGCATATAATTATATTTTAAGAAACATGAAGCTACATAACATATACTACAGATTGATCCCGAGTTTTGGCACAAAACCAGGGAAGGCACAATTAGGAAGTTAAAAAACTTTTCCAAATCACTGTTCCTCTCTATCTCTAGCCTTTGGAAATGGAGATATTTCCTCTGCACGTGCTACAAGGTATATACCCACCACAGTCCCTAGTACTGTCTTATCTGTTGACAAAAATACTAAAACTTACTAAACTATTACCATTGATTCTATTCTGTCCTTAGTATTTCCATCCCCTGGTATATCTATTTCTGAATATATTAAAGTAACAATTAATAATCTACTTTGTCAGGAAAAATCGTTTGCATATGGAAGAACTAGGTTTAAACTTGACAAGTTTGCCAGGTTCATATTGTATCCTTTTCAATGTCAGTACAAAATCTTGGGATATTATTTGTGATGAAGAGTCACTTTAAAAGTTCGAGCTCAGAGTGGCACAATAATACAGGCATGCTTTCTGATATAAATTAGAAATGGATGAATGGGAACAAACAAGTGCAGTGTGTCTAGAGGATGAAAGTGCATTTTTTTTTAAGATTTTATTTATTTATTTGACAGAGAGAGATAACAAATGGGCAGAGAGGCAGGCAGAGAGAGAGAGGAGGAAGCAGGCTCCCCACCAAGCAGAGAGCCGGATGCGGGGCTCGATCCCAGGACCCTGAGATCATGACCTGAGCCGAACGCAGAGGCTTAACCCACTGAGCCACCCAGGCGCCCCTGAAAGTGTATTTTTAACATATGTCTTAGTTTGGGTTTCCTGGAAACAACAATGACCAGTGCAAAGTATATAGGAGAGGGATTTTGAGAGAACACCTGAAAGAGAATGAGGAAGATGGGAACACAGAACTGGGGAGGGGAAGAAGCTGACTCTGAATGTTCTATAAATAAGGCCTCAGCTGATCCTCAGAGGATGATCTCTGGAACCCAACTGCTTCTGAGAGCTCAGCATGAGTTCAAAGGGCCCTGGAAAGCAGAAAAGAATCAGAGTGAAGACATGAGCCCTGGATCCAGACCACATGAGTTTAAATTGCTTGCTACCACTTACCAGCCATGTGATTTGGGCAAGTTATTTAACCTCTCTGTGCCTGAGGTTCCTAACTGTAAAATGAACATAAAAATATTTTGCCTTGCACAGTTATTTTGGTAATGGAATTTATGTTAGTCAAGTTTCTAGCATGTTTTAAACATGATAACAGTGCTAGTTTCTATTGTTTTTAGTGGTACTAGAAGTAGTTTCTTAATGGGAGAATAGGCAAAAGATAATCTTCACTCAGAATTACCCTAATTTACATTGGGTGATGTGGATGATCACTCAAGGTAACATTTAATTGTAGCATCTTAAGTTTATTAAGTGTTATCACTTGATTTATCGCCATAGGCTGGTACTTCCATGTGTCATGACATTCCTGAGATTGCTGCTGGGCGATAAGCACAATTAAATTACCCGTAGCATCTGGCCCTTTAACCAGTCACTGACAGGATATTAAGGTTTTATATTTGTTCCCTTTTAGTGTTCTGACATTCCAACAGCTCATTAATTTTGGTAAAAAATATACTATTCTTGATGTGAATGCTTTATATAAACATAAAGATAAATAGTGAATGTAATGCCTTTTATTAATTGCATTATTTTGCATTGATACTTATTTAATATCTACATTAAGAAAATCTGAACTCTATAATATGCATTTTTATTTCTTGAAGTTACCAGTTCTCCCCAGAGTTCACTTACAAATGTAAGGCAATTCAAATGAAAATTCTAAGAATATTTTACAACCTGATGAAATATCTCCAAAAAATATTTAAATGAAAAGCCAAAAGAATTTAGTATGAATATATCAAATATTATAAGCATAATAATTAATAGTTTGATATTAGAAAGATCAAGAATAATAGAACAGGATATGAAACCAAGAAAGACACCATGTATCTACAGTAATTCAGTATAAGAAATCCTTTCCAACCAATGAAGGTATGAGAGGGGGATTACTTATTAAATAAATGAAGTTAACATAATTGTTTAACAGTTTGGAGGCAAAAGTTAAACCTCTATGTCTTTATACAAGAAAAACAATGAACTGATCATGGTGTAAATATTCTATTTTAAATTTGAAACGAATAATGGAAAAATACATCAGAAGAGCTATCTGAACTTGTTCGGGAAGGTCTGCCAGAGAAGAGTCTACATCAGAAGCTACAGAAGAAAAGATTTATTGATTAACATGTGAGAAAGTTAAAATTTCTTCTGAGGGCCAATATTCTCATAAACAAAACTGAAGTACTCTATATTTCAGCTTAAGTACCGTCTCAGTTGAACTTCTGGAGGCTCCCAGTAGCTGGCACTAGTAATTTCAGTGTCTTTGAGGATTCCTGTTGTTGGCATACATTTTCTCCAATCTCTTCTGGTTTTGAGTCCTTCCTGGTTGGAATCCACACTGGATCAACTAACTATGGGACTGCGTCTACATAGTTGTTGTAAGAATTTAATCGATCAATGTGTATAAAGCATAATTCAGGATACCTACTAAGTAGAAACAACTCTGTGCTAGCCATTGCTGTCATTATTCTTATTCCAGTGAATTAGTTCAATAGTTTTATTATTTAACAAGTACTAATCGGGTGCCACCATATATCAGGGACTGTGCTAGGAATGGAGAAGCAATGGTGAGCAGATACAACAATGGTTGCCTCTAGCAGGAACTGCAGATGTTAATCAATCATAAAATCATATCTAAATGTGATCAGTGCAAAGAAAGCATTTAGTAATACATAGATGGTCTATCAACATATTCTTTCCCAGCTCAGAACTACCATTTTGTTAGCAGTTGACCAGATCCTCTTTACCAGGTTTTACACACACACACACACACGCACACACACACCCCACACACAATGACACATGCACATAAGACATTGCTTATACACACACTATCTTATGAAAAGAAAACTGCATTTTCATTTGTTTGCCTTTTTTCCCCTTCAAAGTTCCCAGCCTCTTTATTTTATGAGCTCCCCCTTCTTGGGCTTCTTCTTGAAATTCAATTTTCTATTCTACAGTAGGCAGACCAAATGAATCCTTTACTTCTACTTGATTCTTGACCTCCCTGCCCATGGCCAAATGCTAATGAATATATTATCTTAACCATTACAACATTCACACCAACATAAGATAAATTATACAGATGTGTTTTCCTTTTTGTTTCCCACAACTTGAGATGATGGAAAGGGCCACTTTGTTTCTTTATAATCAGATTAAGATTAAGATTAAATATTTCTTCTTTACCTACTTTGTACCTTTTTTAAACAAATAATTTGTGGATTTTAAATGTTCTGAAATACTTTTTATTCATCTATTGAAAGAAGATACTTATTCTGCCTTTATTCTACCAGTGAGTGAATTACATTGATTTTTTAAACTCTTATTTTGAGATAATTAGAGTCACAGGACATTGCATAGAAGTGTACAAAGAGATCCCATATATAGGTATATATAGTGTTCTATATATACCTTTCACGCCAACCTCCTAATGATGTATCTTATATAATTATGTGGTATAATATCAAAGCCAGGGAAATGGAATCGGTACAATACATAGAGTTTATTCAGATCTCACCAGTTTTATATGCACTCATTTTGTGTGTGTGTGTGTCTGTAGATGTCTATGCAATTTTACCACGTGCATAATTTTGCATAACTATCACTGTATCAAAATCCTCTTGTGCTACTTCTTACAGCCCCTACTTTTCTATTGTCATATTTTGCTGACTAGGGTGACAGACATATTTTGCTGACCGAGAATGAGTGGTGAGGGCCAACACACTTGCCTTGTTACCGATTTTAGGACAAAAGTATTCAGTCTTCCACTGTTCTGATATTAGGTATAGGCTTTATTTCAAGTTCAAGAAGTTCCCTCTACTTCTAGTTTGCTGAGAGTTCTTACCATGTATGGATGTCGGACTTTGACAAATATGTTTTCCGCATCAACTGACGTGATCTTATGACTTACTCTCTTTATGTTATTGGATTACATACATTGTTTTTTAAAAGTTGAAATAGCCTTCCACAAATGGAATAAAATTCCACTTGGTCATGGGGCAGAATTATTTGTATATGTTACTGGATTTTGTTTGCTAATATTTTGTTGAGGTTTATCTGCATCTAAGTTCCTAAGAGATATTACACTCTGGGATTTTGCTGTTGTTTGCTTGCATGTAGGAGTTTTTGTTTGTTTGTTTCTCACTACCTTTGGCTGGATTTGGTATCGGGTAATACTAACTTGAAAGAATGAGGTAGGAAGTATTCTCTCCTTTTTAAATTTTTTTTGAAAATTTTATAGAAATCATCCAGGCTACTGAATGGATAAGGAAGATGTGGTCCATATACACAATGGAGTATTATGCCTCCATCAGAAAGGACGAATACCCAACTTTTGTAGCAACATGGACGGGACTGGAAGAAATTATGCTGAGCAAAATAAGTCAAGCAGAGATAGTCAAGTATCATATGGTCTCACTTATTTGTGGAGCATAACAAATAACATGGAGGACATGGGGAGATGGAGAGGAGAAGGAGTTGAGGGAAACTGGAAGGGGAGATGAACCATGAGAGACTATGGACTCTGAAAAACAACCAGAGGGTTATGAAGGGGCGGCGGGGGGGGGGGGGGGGTGGGAGGTTGAGGAACCAGGTGGTGGGTAATAGGGAGGGCATGTACTGCATGGAGCACTGGGTGTGATGCCAAAACAATGAACACTGTTATGCTGTAAATAAACAAATAAAAATTAAAAAAAAAAAAAAAAAAAAAGAAATCATCCAGGCTAGAATATTTCTTTTGGGGGAGCTTTTTAATTTCATTTAGCATTATGGAACTATCCAGGTTGCCTTTTCCATCTCGCTTTGCTTTTGGTAGTGTATGGATTTTGAGAAGTTGTTTTGTTTTTTCCTAAGTGTCCAAATTTATGAGCTTAGATTTGTTCATTGTATTATCTTATTAACATTTCAATGACTACAACATCTGTAGTGATATCCTGTCTTTAATTCTTGATATTGGAGATTTTTGCTTTCTCTCTTTCTTATTTTTTTTTAGCTTTGAGAGCTTTTTTACCTTTTTTAGCTTACCTTTTTTAGCTTTTTTACCTTTTTTTTCTTTTCAAAGAAGCAGCTTTTGGATTTACTGATTTCCCCTATTGCTTCCCTGCTTTCAGTTGTGTTGATTTCTGTGATTTTCATTATTTCATCCTTCCTGTTTTGGATTTATTTGTCCATTTTTTCAAACTTAGATTATGATTTCAGTACTTTCCATTTTCCCATAGTTTATAGTACTATAAGCTTCCTCTTGTGCCTGCTCTAGTGTTGATGTTATTTTTTTATTTTTAATATATTCTATGTTCATTTTCATCAGTTCTCTATATTTTTAATTTTCTGAGACTTCTTTGACCCAGAAATAATTGATAAATGTGTTAATTTTTAAGTATTTGAAATTTTTCCTATTGTCTTTCTATTATTGACTTCTAGTTTGATTCCACTATAAACTGAAAATATATTCCATACATAAACAAATACTTTAAATTCATTAAGATTTATTGTAGGACCCAAGATATGATGAGGGAACACACACTTCTGGCAGAGGTTCCTTGGGCACTTAAAAATAATGTGTATTTAAATTTTGCTTGGTGAAGTGTTCTATATTTGCCGATTAAATCCTATTTGATAGGGTTCTTCAGTTTTTCAATATCTTGCAGATTTTCTGTTCTATAGTTCTATCAGTTGCAGAAAGCATGCTGCTGTGGTCCTGAACTATAATTAGTGGATTTAACTATTTCTTCCCTTAACTCTAGTAGTTTTTGTTTCATGTATTTTGAAGATCTGTTGTTTGGTGCAAACAGGCTTATTAATCTCTATGTCTTCATAATGGAGGGTTCCTTTTATCATTATGAAATGTAGTGCCTGCCCCATGGCATAATGGTTAGCACTCTGGACTATGACTTATCTCTTATTGTTCCAGTAATAGTCTTTACTCTGAAGTCTTATCTGATACTCATATAGGCATACTGGTTTTTATTTTTATTTTTATTAGCATGATGCATATTTTCCAGACTTTTACTTCCCATCTGTATATGATATTACACTTGAAGTTATTTTTTTGTAGACAGCCGATCTCTATTTTTAAAATACACTTCAAAATTTTTTTTTTTTTTTTTTTATGTTTTCTATTTATTTATTTTTTTTTCAGCGTAACAGTATTCATTCTTTTTGCACAACACCCAGTGCTCCATGCAAAACGTGCCCTCCCCATCACCCACCACCTGTTCCCCCAACCTCCCACCCCTGACCCTTCAAAACCCTCAGGTTGTTTTTCAGAGTCCATAGTCCCTTATGGTTCGCCTCCCCTCCCCAATGTCCATAGCCCCCTCCCCCTCTCCCAATCCCACCTCCCCCCAGCAACCCCCAGTTTGTTTTGTGAGATTAAGAGTCATTTATGGTTTGTCTCCCTCCCAATCCCATCTTGTTTCATTTATTCTTCTCCTATCCCCCTAACCCCCCATGTTGCTTCTCCATGTCCTCATATCAGGGAGATCATATGATAGTTGTCTTTCTCCGATTGACTTATTTCACTAAGCATGATACGCTCTAGTTCCATCCACGTCGTCGCAAATGGCAAGATTTCATTTCTTTTGATGGCTGCATAGTATTCCATTGTGTATATATACCACATCTTCTTGATCCATTCATCTGTTGATGGACATCTAGGTTCTTTCCATAGTCTGGCTATTGTAGACATTGCTGCTATAAACATTCGGGTACACGTGCCCCTTCGGATCACTATGTTTGTATCTTTAGGGTAAATACCCAGTAGTGCAATTGCTGGGTCATAGGGTAGTTCTATTTTCAACATTTTGAGGAACCTCCATGCTGTTTTCCAGAGTGGTTGCACCAGCTTGCATTCCCACCAACAGTGGAGGAGGGTTCCCCTTTCTCCACATCCTCGCCAGCATCTGTCATTTCCTGACTTGTTAATTTTAGCCATTCTGACTGGTGTGAGGTGATATCTCATTGTGGTTTTGATTTGTATTTCCCTGATGCCGAGTGACGTGGAGCACTTTTTCATGTGTCTGTTGGCCATCTGGATGTCTTCTTTGCAGAAATGTCTGTTCATGTCCTCTGCCCATTTCTTGATTGGATTGTTTGTTCTTTGGGTGTTGAGTTTGCTAAGTTCCTTATAGATTTTGGATACTAGCCCTTTATCTGATATGTCGTTTGCAAATATCTTCTCCCATTCTGTCAGCTGTCTTTTGGTTTTGTTAACTGTTTCCTTTGCTGTGCAAAAGCTTTTGATCTTGATGAAATCCCAATAGTTCATTTTCGCCCTTGCTTCCCTTAATGCAATCCCTATCAAAATACCATCCATTTTTTTCAAAGAAATGGAACAAATAATCCTAAAATTTATATGGAACCAGAAAAGACCTCGAATAGCCAAAGGAATATTGAAGAACAAAGTCAAAGTTGGTGGCATCACAATTCCGGACTTCAAGCTCTATTACAAAGCTGTCATCATCAAGACAGCATGGTACTGGCACAAAAACAGACACATAGACCAGTGGAACAGAATAGAGAGCCCAGAAATCGACCCTCAACTCTATGGTCAACTCATCTTTGACAAAGCAGGAAAGAATGTCCAATGGAAAAAAGACAGCCTCTTCAATAAATGGTGCTGGGAAAATTGGACAGCCACATGCAGAAAAATGAAATTGGACCACTTCCTTACACCACACACGAAAATAGACTCCAAATGGATGAAGGACCTCAATGTGAGAAAGGAATCCATCAAAATCCTTGAGGAGAATGCAGGCAGCAACCTCTTCGACCTCAGCCGCAGCAACATCTTCCTAGGAACAACGGCACTTCAAAATTTTTAAAACAGTCCTTTATTTACAAAATCGTGGGAAAAGTAACAGAGAGTTCCTATGTATGACACATCCACTTTCTCCTTTTATTAACACCTTACAATACTATGGTATATTTGTTATAAATAATAAACCAGTATAGAACAAAACTACCATTATCACTAGCTAAGAAATATATTTTATTCAAATTCATTAGGGATTTTTGTCCATAATGTTCTTTTCCTGTTGCAGGATTCCATCATAGGTTCCACATAACATTCAGTAGTTATGCCTCTGTAGGCTCCTCTTGGTTGAGACAGTCTCTCAGATTACTTTGTTTTTGATGATCTTGACAGTTTTGAGGAGCATTCTTCTGCAGTTTTGTCGATTGCCCTTCAATTGAGATTTGTCTGATGTTTCTCTCATGATTATAGTGGGCTGATGTGTTTGGGGGAGAAAGAAGTGCCATTATCATCACACCATATCAAGGGCACGTACAAGCCCCATGTCTGAACACCATTGATGATAATTTTACTCACCTGGTTGATGTAGTGTTTGTCAGATTTTCTCACTATGAATTTACTCTTTTTCCTTTACCTTTGTTCAATCATTTATTTGTAGTTGTATTGATAAGTAGTGTATATTTATGCTTTTGATTATGATCCAATATTATTTTTTGTGTTGTTTTGTTTTATTTTTTGTTTTGTCAGGTGGTTGCAGCGTTGGCCATTGAGATACCATTTAGTTGGCTCCTGTATCCTGTATTTTTTTTTTAAGTAGGCTCATGCCCAGTGTGAGTCCAGTGAGGGCCTTGAACTCACAACCCTGAGATCAAGACCTGAACTGAGATTAAGAGCCTGATACTCAACCAACTAAGCCACCCAGATGCCCCCAGTATCCTATATATTTTGACCTACTCCCATAGCTGTGATTTTGTTTTGTGTATGCATGTGTATTTTTGTTTTGTTTTGGTTGGTTTGGTTGTTTGAGTACTTTCATATTTTCGGTCACTATGAGATGCGCCAGGGCCCTATCTAGTGGAATTTCCTACCCTAGTCCTAGAACCAGCCATTTTCCCAAGGAGTTCTGGTTCTTTTATTCTAATACCAGAGGGTATTAAAAACCAAGATCTTGGCATTAAGGGTATTCATTATTACTGGAGTGTTGTGGCTCTAAGCCCTCTCAGTTGATAAAGCAGGGAGATATTTGGAGATAAGCTATATATATATATATATATATATATATATATATATATATACCTGTAAATATGTCTACATGTAAATATCTTTATATTACATTAAAACTGAGTTTATTCTGATGTCTCCTACTCTAGTCATACCCTTATTGGATTATTTTAGGCTCCTTTTTTTGTTAATCTGTAACCTATTACTCCAACAATGAGAGACCTGGTTTTTCCTGCCATCCATTTATTAATTGTTCAGTTCCAACATGAATGTGTAGTGATTTCAAGATTATTAACCTGTGCTCCCAAAGGAAAATAATTTATCCACTTCAGTAATATACAGTGTTAGATCCCATTTCCTTTTGTCTTACTGGCTCCACTCATTTCCAGTTACATGGGTCAAACCTTTCCCCCCGATCCCCTTTACAGAGGCTAGTCCATACATTTGTAGTACACTTAGATTCTTTCATCATGTCAGGTATTCAATTCTAGAATCCCCTGATCTCCTAAATTTTTTTAATTTGCGTACATTAAGGTTACTCCTTATGTCATAAAGTCCCATGGGGTTTGACAAATGCTTAATTTCTTGTGTTTGCCATTATAGTATCATACAAAATATTTCCATAGTCCTAAGAAATCCCAGGTAGTTTTCCTATTTTATGCTCCCCACAAACACAGAATCCGACTCTCGACAGCCACTTATCTTTTTAACATGTCTACAGATTTGCTTCTTTCCAGAAATTGTAATTGGCAGTCCCAAATTATGTAGCCCTTTTAGACTAGTCTCTTCACTTACCAATAAGTATTTAAGATTCAGCAATGTATTTTCACTGCTTGAGAATTCTTTTTATTGCTGAATAATGTGCCATTGTAAGGATATACCAGTCTCTGGCTTTTGATTGGTGTATTTAGACCATTTCAAATTTAATTACTTATTGATGTGTTAGGTCTTAAGTCTGCCATTTCATTATTTTCTTTCCACTTGTTGCCTCTGTTTTTTGTTCTTTTGTTTTTCTCCTCTTTTATTCTCTTATAGGTTACTTGATCACTTTTTAATGAATTTAGGTCTTATTACCCTCTCCACTTCTTAAGTGTAATTATCTTCAGTATTTTATTCAGATATAGTGAGTACTATATCAAATTATTTCAACAATCAAATATGATTTAAGAATCTTGTGAAGAGAAGAAAATCCATTGGTTTTTGTTTTATGTCTCTCAGCCTATTGATCATGATGCTATCAGATAGGAATGCCTGGGGGCAGATACCTGGGCCCATACTACTTATGACAGCCCCCACAGACATTTTTACACCACATCAAAGCCAATATTTTGGCTGGAGTGGCCGATTGCAAAATGCACCTCAGCAACAACCATTAGAAACTTGGAAAACACAAGGTTTATTACTCACAAGTGTTGGAGGGTACATAGCACTCACAGGGTCACACAGTGAGGTCATGGGAGGGGAGCAGCGGGGTCACTCAAGTGGTCAGTCATAAGGGATTTTAAAAGAGGGGTTTTGTGGGTAGGATGGCCTGGCTCTTTATCTAGTTGTGCAGCTGGCCATATGTTTATTTGAGATGAGTCTGTGAAATGGACACCTTGCCAATCAAAAGGTTCATGTCAGGTACTCATATTACATATTTACTCCATTCTGTTGTTTTTTCTTTCTTTTCTGAAGTTCCAAGCCTTCTTCCCAGATTATAGCCTATATACTTGAAAAGTTTCCTTTACTTTTTGTTAGGCCCTGATCTTCTGGTGGCAAATTCTCTTATGTTTTGTTACATTTGTTTGCTTGTTTTTGTGTTTTGTCTGAGAGTATATTTATTTCCCCTTCACTCCTGAGGTATAGCTTCACCAGGTACAGAATTTGAGGTTGACAGTTACTTTGTGTCAGCCCTTGGAAAATGTCATGCCTCTTCTTTCTGTTCTCCATGGTTTCAGATGAGAAATCACTGTCATAAAAATTAGTTCTCCTAAAGGTAGTACATCCTTTCCCTCTGGTTGCTTTCTAGCCTTTTTCATCTTTAGTTTTCAAAAACTTAATTATCATATGCCACATATATTTCTTGGTTTTTATTCCATTTTAGCTTCTTGAATTTGTAGCTTATCTCTTTCCCCAAATTTGGGAGCATTTCATCCATTATTTATTTAAGTGCTTTTTTAGTCCCTCATTGTTTCTCCTTTCCTTCCAGGATTCTGATCATACAAATGTTAGATCGGTTATTATTGCCCCACAGTCCCTGATAACCTGTTTACCATTTTTGGTGTATTTCTTTTTTTTTTATTGTTTTTTCTTTTTTATTTTTTTCCATTTTATTTATTTTTTCAGCGTAACAGTATTCATTCTTTTTGCACAACACCCAGTGCTCCATGCAAAATGTGCCCTCCCCATTACCCACCACCTGTTCCCCCAACCTCCCACCCCTGACCCTTCAAAACCCTCAGGTTGTTTTTCAGAGTCCATAGTCTCTTATGGTTCGCCTCCCCTTCCAAATTTTTTTTTTTTTAATAAACATATAATGTATTTTTATCCCCAGGGGTACAGGTCTGTGAATCGCCAGGTTTACACACTTCACAGCACTCACGATAGCACTTACCCTCCCCAATGTCCATAGCCCCCTCCCCCTCTCCCAATCCCACCTCCCCCCAGCAACCCCCAGTTTGTTTTGTGAGATTAAGAGTCATTTATGGTTTGTCTCCCTCCCAATCCCATCTTGTTTCATTTATTCTTCTCCTATCCCCCTACCCCCCCATGTTGCTTCTCCATGTCCTCATATCAGGGAGATCATATGATAGTTGTCTTTCTCCGATTAATCTTAAAAAAAAATAGAAAATTGAGGCAAGGAAACAGAAGCTATCATAAAGAACCAAATGGAGATTATAAAACTAAGAACTATGATATTGAAAATTAAAAAAAAAAAAAAACTTGCTGGATGGGCTGAGTAGAGTGGAGATGACAGAAGACCTAATCAGTGAACTTCAGGATGGATCAACAAATGCTTAATTAGAATAACAGGAAAGAAATCTTTTCTCTGCTCCCCTGAGACCACACTTTGAGAATCACCGCCCCTGGATGCGTGCTCTAGTGGCCACTGGGCACATGCGACCATTTAAATGAATTAACATGAGATAAACGGTTCTAAAGCAGAATTTCAGTGAGGCTTGTCATATTTCAAGTGCTTGTCAGCCTGACATGGTTAGCAGCCGCCATCCTGGAGAGCACAGATCTAGAACGTTTCCATCGTGGTAGAAAGTAGAATGGAGCTGCCTTACACTCACTCTGAACGGAAGCCGGGTCTACCCAGCCGTGGGCAGGTTCTTCCTGGGGGCTGATTGTCCATCCCGTGGTGTGTGCACGTAAAAGCTGTTGGGTCGAGGCACACCACAGGGAACGCCCTCTGGCCCTCGGCGCTACCCCCTCAGTGCCATTGCCATCACAAGCCCTCTCACCACCTTCCTGCCTAGCTTACCCCCCCTCCTCTTTCCTCCCTCGATCCTGAAGAATCCACGTGTCTTCCTGAACTCCCTCTTTGACCCTGCCCTCTTCAAACACCGCCAGTGCCTACTACGGGGTCCACATAGACCTTCGCTGAGCAGTCAGAGTCTTCCCTGGCTCCACAAAGCCCCTTTCCTCGGCTGACCAGTGTGCACACTGGTCCCTGACTCTTCCTTGCCGATCCCTGCCTCCCTGCACCACCCCCAGCTTCTCCCTTCCCCCTCTGTTCATGACCATTCTTCACGTCCACTCCCCCGCCCCCGCCATCTCCAAGAGGCTGCGCTCTGTGACTCTAGACCATGGCGTGGTGTGGCGTGGCGTGGCGTGAACTGACCAGGAACATCGCTAAAGAGCCTTGTGTCCACTTTGAAAAAAGGTACCCTCTTCTGAGCACAAAGTTAAAGTGTTAATCATAGAAAAACCAGAAAACAGAAACGTACTAAAAGGCAAGAAAATGCACCAGTACTTTGCCTCAAGATGGTCACTTAATATCTTGCCTTCTTTGGGCTATGAATTTTTTTACACTGCTGTTATCATCCTGTGTGTTTTATCTTCCAGTTTTATATTCTTTTTATCACTAAATATTATATGTGGTTACTACAAATTTCTGCAAAGATGCTCTATACTGGTGGTGATGTATTTTCTTGTGTAACTTTTTCATAATTAACCTAACCTTCTTTCATTGAAAATTCAGCTTATTTCCAAATTTTCGGTATTGTAAATAATGCTGTGATGAACAACTTTGCAAATGAAATGTTTTTATGTATTTCAAATTACTCCCTTGGGCTTGTCTCTCGGTGCCAAATTGTCAAAAGCTTTTCTATTTGGCCCTTCTCGCCACTCTCTTGCAGCTTAGGATGGTAAAACTAGAAATAAAGCAAACAAACATAAAATAGGTGAAAGTGGTATACTGTTTGACCTTGTAGCTCTCTGCTTATCTGTGACCTTGATCATTGTTCTCTTTGTAAAATTGTTGGGTGTTTGTATTTCCAGTTGTGTGAATTTGCCTTTAAATTTTGGCTATTGGTTTCACTTTTTAAAATAAACAAATTGCTCTTTAAAAAAAAAAAAAAAAAAAAAAACAGGAAAGAAATCTTTCCTGTTATTCTAATTAAGCATTTGTTGATCCATCCTGAAGTTCACTGATTAGGTCTTCTGTCATCTCCACTCTACTCAGCCCATCCAGCAAGTTTTTTTTTTTTTTAATTTTCAATATCATAGTTCTTAGTTTTATAATTTCCATTTGGTTCTTTATGATAGCTTCTGTTTCCTTGCCTCAATTTTCTATTTTTTTTTAAGATTTTATTTATTTATTTGACAGAGAGAGAAATCACAAGTAGGCAGAGAGGCAGGCAGAGAGAGAGGAGTAAGCAGGCTCCCTGCAGGGCAGAGAGCCCGATGCAGGGCTCGATCCCAGGACCCTGAGATCATGACCCGAGCCGAAGGCAGTGGCTTAATCCACTGAGCCACCCAGGCGCCCCTCAATTTTCTATTTTTATTTTTTTTGGGAGAATTTGTCATTCCTTGTTGAAACAATTTCATTATGATGGCTTCAAAATTCTTGTCCATTAATTTGGACATCCAATTCATCTCATTACTGGCTTCGGTTGATTATCTTTTCTTGTTTGAGTTGTGATTTCCCTGCTTCTTGGTATGATGGCCGTTGCATCCTGGACATTATGTATGTTATCTTAAGAGATCCTCACTCCTATTTAAATCTTCTGTTTTAACAAGCAATCACCCTATTTAGGTTTAATGTGTAAATTCTGATCTACTTTGAGGGATGTAGTTTCAATGACAATGTGGTTTGCTGAGTCCTTGCTGTGTTTTTCTGGACTGCTCTTTTGTTTTTTCCTCTTGGGTCCACTGAAACTCTTACTTGGTCCCTAGTGGTATCACCTGAGGGGGCAGAAACACTTTTTTCCAGGTCACTCATTATACACACTTAAGGCACTCAGGACAGATATTCCTTTGGCCTGTTTTCTAGCTGCCTATTCCTTCTCAGGGTTTTCCTACAGTCGCTCCTGGTCCTACCAGGAAAAGGAAAAGCCATCTTCTGCTTCTTGGAGAAAGATCAAGAAATGCCATTTTGGGTTGCCTTTTGTTGTTGGGTAAAGGGCTGGGGGATGCTGGGCTTGGGTCCCTTCTGCTGCAAGATGGATGACTGAGAGACTTGACTATTACAAAGGAAGGAAAACTCTAAACAATATAGAAATAAGTATAAGGAATAGCCACTATACTATGAGTAAGATCACCCAAAAGAGAACCACCCCAGGACTAAGACCTAGAAGTTGATGGAGAGGGCACACCTGTGATTCACCAGATGGCAGAGAAGTCATTGTGGTGACATTTCAGTGGTACTTTTGGATATTTCCCTCTTGATCTTGTGGGAGAAGTATCCTTTAGAATAGGTAGTAGAGAATTCTGTTCACAGGGAGATGTCTCATCTGAGGACCTCTGCTATGAAATTATTTGGAGAGGGGTTTGGTGGTGTTAGAGAAGCTTCTGGCAACTGGGTGCTATAGAAGTCCGGTGCTGGGGAAACTGCATGTTTGGAAACTTTTATGAAAAAGACATGCTTCCTGCAGGAGCTGGACACTGCAGTGACTGCACATCACAGAAGCATAAAGAGCTAGCATATTGCCTCCTAAGGCAAAATTCATACTCCAGCCATGTTGCTCTAGTACCCTCTACTGACAAAACATAACATCATGCCAGCTGGCAAAGGAAAATTCAGCAAAGAGTCCAGATCCATTTTCACAGAACAGACAAAAAGAGTGAATTTAGAGCTGAGAGACAATAAGTGGATAATTGGCATACTCCTTTGGGGAAACAAGAATGCCCCAACTATGTTTTGGCATTGCGTTGATAGTATAATTAAGCTGGGTTTCTCTTAGTTCAAACCCAGTAAATCTTTCCAAATGCAATCAGGAATGGTTTTGAACTGGATTGAAAAATACTGAATAGAGGAAAATCAGCTAATGATTATTTCAATAACCCATGCTTACAGTTACAATACAGTTACCTAGCACATAGTAACCACAAAATGTTTTAAAAATAGATTGAAATGAGAAAAAGAAGAAAGGATAAATTACATATATTTTTTTTTAATGCGCCAAACAAGAAAACAAATAAGGGTTATTCCAAGACTTGAGCCTGATAGCTTGGGAAACCAGTTATGATGTTTTCAAAACTTGGTATTGACAGTAAGAAATCATTTCAAACATCAGGAGCATTGTGAAGTTTTTACAGTGAGTTTGAGGATATCGTAGTTACTCAAATAGAAGGAAAGAAATGAGTATATTTTTCAGAAAAAAAATACTTTATTCTCATAAATAATTCATAAGATAAATGAGATAATTTATATTTTCCTTAATTATACAGCTATATTTAAATGAAAATGTAAACTCAAAACATATAATAGTGGCATAACTGATTTTAGTTCTCATTTGCTCACTGCTAACATATTAGTAAATATCCATATTAGCTTTTTTAATGAATATATATTATATAAATATAAAAATAGGTATATGTAACAAAATGGGTTTGTATTAAGCATACATTTGCTAACAAGGATTTTCACTTAATATATTATGAAAATGTCCTGTCATTAAATATTCTTCAAAAATATGATTTAAAAGGAAACATTTAAAATGGAACACTTTAAATCATATTCCATTATTTGATTATTCCATAAATTATTAAGTACTTCCCATATTATGAGATATACACTGCACCTAATCTGTCCTATTATAACAAATGCTACAGTTAACATCTTTGGATAATACTTAATAATTAACTGGGAATTTATCCCAAGGAAATTTATCCTTGGGATAAATTCCCAGTTAATTATTAAGTCAAATTTTAAAAATATTTTTATGGAGGCAACAATTAGTAATATAAATTATTATATGATTAAGTGTTGCTAATTGCCTTTTATAAATCTAATAACAATCTTCATGCCAACAAACAATGAGTAAAAATTTTGGATTCCAGTATGCTTGCTAATACTGAATTTGATTCTTAAAAACAAAGAAACAGGGGCACCTGGGTAGCTCAGTCCTTAAGCATCTGCCTTTGGCTCAGGTCATGATCCGAGGGTCCCTGGATGAAGCCCTGCATCTGGCTCCCTGTTTGGCGGGAAGCTGCCACTTCTTCTCCTACTCCCCCTGCATGTGTTCCTCTCTTGCTGTGTCTCTCTGTCAGATAAATAAATAAAATCTTTAAAAAGAAAAACAAAACAAACAAAAAACAAAGAAACATGATTTTGACAATCTTATAGAAATGATATCTTATTGCTCATTTACATTATTAAGTTGCTAATGTGGTTGAGGAAAATTTTGACATTAACTTTTTTTTTTTAAGATTTTTTATTTATTTATTTGACAGACAGAGATCACAAGTAGGCAGAGAGGCAGGCAGAGAGAGAGAGGAAGGGAAGCAGGCTCCCCGCTGAGCAGAGAGCCCGACGCGGGGCTCGATCCCAGGACCCTGAGATCATGACCTGAGCGGAAGGCAGCAGCCCTAACCCACTGAGCCACCCAGGTGCCCCAACTTTTTGTTTTTTTAATTTAATTTAATTTAATTTTTTTTTCAGTGTTCCAGAATTCATTGTTTATGTACCACACCCAGTGCTCCATGCAATACGTGCCCTCTATAAAACCCACCACCAAGCTTTGTTTTTTGTTTTGTTTTTTGTTTCGTTTATTCATCCCTCCATACTTGATTTAGACATCTTTCCATTGGGGATATTGAAAGTAATTCCACCTTGATTCAAAGTCTTAAGTTACCACCTTGTAAATGTCTTACAGTCCTTCATTTTTCCTTAATATCAGTGCAATTATTGTTTTAAAATTAATGTTTTAAAATAACCTTTTGAGATGTTATTTAATCATGATAATTATGTTATCTTTAAATCACCTGTCCTCCATTGAAATCAGCATGGTACTTGATCATCTAAATCTTTCAATAGAACTGACTGAATGAATAGCTGATGTCCATCTTAATGGAGTTCAGTAACGAGCTTATATTCTGTTATATTCTGTATATTCTGTTAAACTAAACATGGTTTATCAGAAGTACTTGGGATAAGACATTTAAGCCCCGTAGTAAGTGAAAGTTGACTAGATTTAATCAGTTTCATTTTCTCTTCATAGGAAGGGCGTATTAACAACAGTACATCCCACGGTGTATATGGAAACTGCAGCATTTTCTGTCTTATTAAGGGAAATACATTTTCTAGGATATGCACTACTTTGCTTATCCCAGCCATCAGCCAGTTTACATGCAAAGTATCCATAGGATCAAACCTACCTGAAGTTGCATATCAAGTGCTTATTCTTATGCAAGAGGTATGCGGTATGGTCAAAAGAGAACTAGTCTCTGCCCTCCATGAATTTATTTATTTATTTATTAATCTGGAGCTGGTGGTTATTATAGATAGAATGAATTAATAATGTACTGTATGGTGACTAACATAACATAATAAAAATAAAGAATGAATTCAAACTTTCCTTCTTGAAATAGTTAATCATAAGCAACTAATTCTTTCTATGGCATTCCATATTGTTGACTGTACCTCTTCTGTTTAATAATAAAATACCACCACATAATTAGAAGAATCAAATTGAATATTTCAAATATAGCCAAGATACTTTAATGTAATATTTGAAAAAAGAAACACTATTAAAAATAAAAACCATGCAGAACATCAGTTCAATCCTGACCAGACTGGGTTAGAAAAACTTAAACCAAAAATAAAATTCTAGTGAAGAAAGGTAGTGTGTATTTATTTCTGAATTCTTACATTATATTTGCGGTGATATTGCTGAGGCTAACATGAATGTGACGAATCCTAATGCCAATCTGTAGTAGCAAAATAATTTTAAGGAAACTAAAGAACCACCGATTTGTTTTTAATTTAGCTCAGCAAAATTTAACGTTATATTTAAATTAAACAACTAGTTAAATATTAATGAGCTAATTTAGCTATAGATTTACAAAACCCAGACTACCAGCTTAAACAAAAAATAAAAATAGAATATGTTATACAGTATTTTTATAGAGCAACTGCCATTACCCTCCAACCTTAGAAGGTGATTCTGTCCACTGCAGGAAGTTTTATTGTTGATATTTGAAAATATAGCATTAAATTAATCAGTCAAGCAACTTGTACTTAACTGCCTGCTCAATTTAAATTGTGCCCCATAGAAATGTTAGAGAGTGACATGTGAATGACTGAAATTTCAGCCAAAATGGCTACATGACACATGCCATCCTGGACAATGTGCTTGCTTTGGTGTGGAATAAAGACCAATGAGTCTTTCCCCAGTTATTCTAGTGGTCTCTAAAAATGCCAGACTCAACACAGCCCTAGGGGAGGTGATAGACCCAACCAAACTGCCTGAAGTGATAGAGATGGGGCTAGAGAAAGATTATTTGTTTACAGAAATAAAATAGCATTACCATTCCTAAAAACAGATAATTTGGAATAAAATTTGTATCAGTTATAGTAGGACACAATAGGGAGTAAGCCAGAATTGACAGCTTTTTATATGAAATATATCATATGAAAATGAGCAGAGTGGATCCTCGTAAAAGTTGTACTACAAACTTAGATACAACTTATTATAGGTTATATCATAAACTTCAAGTTCATGTTTTCAGATCTCCTGGGAGGAAACTCTAATAGAACAAGAACAAAGCCAACTTCCACCATTTCACAAATCTTTTCACTTTCAGCTTAGATTTTTTCTTTTTCTTTTTTTCTTTTCTTTCTTATTTTATTTCATTTTATTTATTTATTTGTTTGTTCGTTTATTTGAGAGAGAGAGAGAGACACAGCAAGAGAGGGAATGCCAGCAGGGGGAGTGGGAAGGGAGAAGGGGGAAGCAGGCTTCCTGCCAAGTGGGGACACTGATGGGGACTCGATACCAGGACCCTGGGATCACGACCTGAGCCAAAGGCAGACACTTAAAGCTTAATGACTGAGCCATCTAGGCACCCCTTAGATTCTTATTTATATACATGTTAGGTTTCCCTGATATTTTAATTTAACTTTTAAGTGAATGATTTTATGTGTTTTTACTCTAATATAAATGCTTATTTATTATTAGCTATGTATTTTTTATTCAGCAAGAGATGAAGGTATTAAATAAGGGGCTGGCTATGTGACACAGATTATTACTCAAAACAATCGTTACCTTTACAACATGAGGTTTGAGGTTATAAATTGCAATCTCTGAGCTTTCTTATACCAGAATATAAACCTTAAAGATTAACTAACGCTTAGGTACACCACTGGAATAAAGACATTATTACTTAGCCCACATTAGAAAGGTATAATATTTTCTACTAGTAAGATCACCTTATGTAATTAGAAACATAAACAGATTTGTACATAAAAAGATAATTTTTATTATGTTAAATGACAAAGAAATATATAATCAGATAATACTATAATGGAGAGAACAATAAACTTGGTGGTAGAAGAACTGGGTTTTTTTTTTTTTTAACTCTTTTCAGGTATTTTGGTATTTAATTTAATTTTTTTTTTTACTTTTTCTTTTTCTTTTTTTTTCCCATTTTATTTATTTTTTCAGCGTAACAGTATTCATTCTTTTTGCACAACACCCAGAACTGGGTTTTAACTGTGCAGCTTGTTTCGTTAAAGGAATCTGGTCATTTTTCTTAATATATCTGAACCTAAAATTAACGCTATATAACATCAAGAAGACTATGGTTGAGTCATTATGAGAAAGATTGCCTTATTTACTGTTTAGTGGAAATGTCTTGCTAAATTTCAAATGCTATTTGATATAGTTTGTATTATCCCAATGCATCTAAACAGGATAATTGATTTCAAAAAACCACAATTTAAAATAGCATAAAATAATTATGCCACTCAATTATATTAAGCTAATGGCTACAACTGAGCCTTAAAATAAAAAACTGAGCTACCTGACAATTCAGATTAAAAACAAAACAAGACTACAAACAAAAATGCTTACAGTTGACTATATAATTCTCTCAGTCAGATTAAAAGTAATCATATTTCCTCATATGGGGAGAGAAAGTTGTCCTCAGACCCTGAACTGTTAATCCTTACATAAGGAACATTATATGATACAGGGGACAATGTTTTGAGCCATGATTTTTTTTGGGGGGGGGATGCTGAAACATTAATTGAACATTTCTTATATAACCTCCACATGTAGAGAATAGTGTTACATTTTAACTCTCTAAAAAGCATTTAGCAGGTTGCTAGGAAAATATGATCCAGGTACATTGCTTTCCGAAGTTTTGAAAATATAAAAGAAAAGGGAAAAAAGCCTTGAGAACACCATCTAATGACTAGTTAGCATATTGAGGGGGTGTCTATTTCAGTTGATGCCTTGAGTGACTCTTTGACAAGTGTCATTTTGTAGTCTGTGAATAGAGTGATTCTCTCAAAAAAATTTCTGGGATACTACTTTTGTACATGGTTGATTAAAGTCTGATACATGTGATGTCTTAAATAGATTTATTTGATTTAGAGCCCTGATAGGCAAGTCGGGGAAAAAATCACATTCTTAACTGCTGCACAGCAGTTCAATACTGATTTTGCAAGACTTGGGAAGAACTCAGATTCGCCCAAGGTAGACCTGGGCTTCTTAAATAGTCTGCTTTCAAATAAGGGAGTAGATAGAATGTAGAATTCTGTGGTCTGAGAAATACTGTCATTTGGTATAAAGTGAAGACATGGATGTGAGCCAAAATTATCTGTTCAGGATGAAATGAGAAGAGTCTGAAAAGCAAGAATCATCTCCAAGTAACAGAAATGACAGAAAGAAGAAGAAAAACCAGTTACCTTTGTCTCCATGCTATGTCTTTCGACACCATGCCCTTGTGGTGGCAAAGGTCTAGAAGTTTGGCAAAGAGGGACAGAAGCAAATTTCCAGTTCCAGAGATTAGATCACATCCTCCATCAAAGTGGGAATGACTACAGTTTTTCACAGTGCACCAGACTCTCTCTGTTCTTCATATATTCTCAACTCTTATTCTTTCTTCTGGAGCACTCCCCTTCCAACCCTTTTCCTAGGTAACTCTTACACAATCTTTACATTTTACTCCCACGTGGTACCTGCCTGTCTTGCACCTGCCGTGCACACCAATAATAATGCACTCTCATTCACTCTCTCATAGTGTTGATTACATTCTGCTGTAATTACCAGATTCCTTATCATAACTCTCATTAGGCTGCAAGGTCTTTAAGGGCAAGAACACTGTTTCATTTGGCATTGTTTTCCAGGTGCTCCCTTCCAGTGACCTCCAGTGACCTCTGTACCTCTTCATCTGAACATTCCCACAGTAACAACTGCCATCACTGAAAAAACTCAAGCTTTGACATTTTAAAGTCAGGTATCTAATTTTCTGATCAAAACACATTATCCCACTATAGCTGCCAAAAAAGTACACAAAAAAAAATTTAGGATGATACCACATTGATTCGGGAAAATAAGAATATATATGTATGTGACTGGGAGAGAGTTGTGTTAGGTCATGTGAATCTTACAAATTATTTGTATGGAAATCAAGAGGAATAGATCTGTATTAAGTATAAAGAAATTGAAAAATTTCTAAGTTAACAAAAATAAGTAGCTAGTTCACTTTTAACATTTATAATTCTAGGTAGGAAAAGGTATTCAACTCTCTTCAGGTGTTACAGCATCTACCAATTAGTTTTGGATTGAGTAGTATCTATTTAATACATCTTTGCTGATTGAACTTTAGCTTAAAAGCAGAAAGACATAAATATATCATTACAATATTAAGACTTCAGATGAATACACTTTTCTTTTTTAAAATGTGTCAGGGTCGATCATTAAAATTGTTGGGTAGTGCACTAAACAATTTCAAGTTTTAGGAAAGAGGAAGATGAATTTATATACACAAAGAAGAAACTTATTATGACTCGTATGCCAGATTAATGCCACAAAATTACAAGGGGGTCTTTAAACCTTTCATAAAGTACCTTGGAAGGAGATGAAGTAGAAAAATCCTTAAGCAAATATTTTCATTTATTTTCACATCAGCATGGCTTTAGAATAAACCTTATTACATTGATCTACCTTTCGTCAATGTAGGGTATTAAGAGCTTCTCCTAGTATGGAATTTTTGGTTAGCTTTTATTTTCCTTTATGGAACCAAATAAAATACTGGCCGGGGTTGATGATTATCTACAGCTGTTGTAATTAATTATCACAAACTTTGTGTCTTCAATCAACACAGTTACTATTATCCGGTTCTGGGGATGAGAAATCCAAAATGAGGTTTGTTTGTCTGAAATCAAGATGTTGGCTGGTTCTATGGGTTGAGGGGGTCCTTTTTCTGCCTTTTCTATTTTCTGAAATTTGCCCTTATTCCTTGACTTATGACCCCCTCCATTCTCAAAGCCAGCAAAGGCCTGTTGAATCTTTCTCATATCACATCACGTTAGCATTGACTCGTCTTCTGCCTTCCTCTTCAGAGTCTAAGGACCCTTTTGATTACATTGGGATCACCCAGGATATTCTTCCCATGTTAAGGTCAGGTAGTTAGCAATTTTAATTCCATTAGCAACCTTAACTTATTGTTGCCATATAGCAGAATTATGCCTGATTTCTGAAGATTAGGATGAGGGTATCTTTGGAGTAGCGTTATTCTGTAGCAGTTGGGATCATTACCATATAAGTGTTACATGAATTTTGATTTTTAGAAAAGTTATTGACTTTTTTTTTTCAAAAAGCAGATCTAACGATTTCTTTTAACAAGATCTCACTAGTACTACTTCTGCTAGATCCATATTTCCATAAACCCATTTCTTGAATAGAGGAGCTGGTCAGAAAAATCTCTCAAGTATTTTCAATTTTCATAAATGAAAAAAATAATGAATGTACAATTTACAGTTTGTAAGTTGTAGGGAATAAAACAAATGTACTTGGAACAAAACTTAAGAAATTTGCAATGATTACAAAACAATCAGTTTTGTGATGATTACAAAAACATCAGTTTTGAACTGGTGCATTGAGAAAGTATTTTAAGTATAAAACTAGTTTTATTTACTGTAAAGATCTTTAAAGAGTAACCTAAAAGAAACCCATCTAAATAAAATTATGAAAAGGAAACCTTTAGCTGACATAAGGAGATGACGTAGTTATGAAAAATTACAGGCTTAGTTATCAAAGTTCTGTTCAATCCCATCACTGCTCATGCGCTTATGAACAGATGGTCCTTAACCTTGATTTCCACTCTGAAAATTTGCTGGGTGACATTGCTTTTAAATGTTCTTAATTAGAGCAGCAAGCTGGTAAATTTTAAGGGACTGACCATCCTTTAATTTATGCAAATTTAGAAACAGAAAAATGTGTGACAGAAATCTCAGAAAGTAATAAAAGAAAAAATAACATATGTATTGATAGCAGCCACTTATTGAGAATCTGCTTGGCATAGGCAGTGTGCTACATAATGTATTTTCTAATTCTTAAAAGCAAAAACAAAACAAAAAAAGAAAGAAACCAAACCTGGATTTCCAGTTTCCAAGCCAACATTTAAGTTGCCTAGGACGTCACCACAGGTTCTAAGGACAAGCAGAAAGCTGAACAAACTGAAAAAAGCAACTCTTCTTACATCGGTAGGAGAGAAGTCGCAGAGCAAATCCCTGCACCCCAAATCAGAGACCAACGAGCAATTACAGAGAATCACAACTTAACGGAGTTTCTCCATGAGCTAAAACTTTTGCAGGAACTGGGGCTGGGGCAGAAGAATCAAACTGAAAAGTGCATAACTCCTTTTCATTGTCAAGGAGTATTCCATTATGTGGATGTCCTACAGTGTGTTTATTCACGCAGCAGTTACAGGACATTTAGATCTTCTCTGGTTTTTAAATGATTGTGAATATGAAGCCACTACACATATATACATACAGGTTTTTATGCGAACATAAGTTTTCATTTGACATGGGTAAATACCTAGGAGAGAGATTGTAGTGTCATATGGTAAGTGCAGGATTAACTTTATAAGAACATTTCAAACTGTTTTCCAAAGTGGCAGAACCATTTTGCATTTCCATCTGTCTGTATGACCATTTCCACTTGCTTCAGATCCCTGCCAGAACTAGTTTTGTTTTGAATTCTAGCCGTTCTAATGTGTAAGGAATGATTTCAATTTGCATTCCCTAATGACTAATGGTATTGAGTTTCTTTTCATGCACTTATTTTCCATTTGCATATCTTCTTTGATGAAGTGTCTGTTTAATGTTTTACACATTTTATCGGAGGGTTTTTTTCCTAATTATTAAATCTTGAGAGTCTTTTATGCATTTTGAACGTAAGTTCTTTGTCAGATACTTGTTTCATAAATATGTTCTTAGAGTCTGTAGCTTGTCTTTTAATTCCTTAACAGTGGTTTTTTTTTTTAAATATTTTATTTATTTATTTGACAGAGAGAGAGGTCACAAGTAGGCAGAGAGGCAGGCAGAGAGAGAGGGAGAAACAGGCTCCTCACCGAGCAGAGAGCCCGATGCGGGGCTCGATCCCAGGACCCTGAGATCATGACCTGAGCCGAAGGCAGAGGTTTAAACCACTGAGCCACCCAGGCGCCCCAACAGTGTGTTTTAAAGACTAGATGTTTTTAATTCTGATGAGCTTGAATTTATCCATTTTTTTAAATGGACCATACTTTGAATGTCATACCTAAAAAAATACCATTGATTTAGTCAAGGTCACAAAGATTTTCTTCTATGTTCTCTTTAAAAGGCTTATACTTTATTTATAATCCATTTTGACTAAATTTTGATCTATGTTTTGTGGTAAGACCAAGGTGTTCTTTTTTTTCTTTTAATGGAAGTCCAAATGTCCCAGCACCATTTGTTAAAAAGAGTATCTCCCCTTCTTTTGATTGCATTGGAATTTGTGCCCCAAATCACTGATTTTATTATATATGCTGTCTACTCCTGGGCTCTCTATTTTGTTTCATTGATCTGTGGTTCTATCCTTTTATAAATACACCATCATGATTCTTGCAGTAATCTACATGATTCTTCAGCGTAAGCTGTATTGGTTCTATTAGTGAGTTGTCCAACATTGTTCTTCATAAAAATAGTTTTGACTGTTTTAGAGTATTTGGTGCTCCATAAAAATTTAGAATTCACTTAACAATGTCTACAAATATTCTTTCTGAGATTTTTATTGGGAATAAAATTTCCAATTCTCTCCTTGGGGAGAATAAATATGTTAATAATATTGAATCTTTTGAAATATGAATATAGTGTATCTTACCACTTATTTAGGTCTTTGGTTGACTTCCTTGGTGATTTAAAGTTTTCAAGGTACAGAACTTGCATATGTTCAATTATTTTTATACCAAGGTAAGTAAAAGGGGCACCTAGGTGCTAATGAGAACCAACTCTTGGTTTCAGCTCAGGTCATAATCCTAGTATTCTCAGATGAAGCCTCGCATCAGGCTCCATGCTCAGAGAGTCTGCGTAAGATTCTCTCTCTCTGCCCCTCCCAATCATGCTGCCTCCCTAAATAAATAAATAAATAAAATCTTAAAAAATAATGAAATCTTAAATAATAAAATAATGAAATAATTATAATAATTATATAATAATATTTTAGATATTTATTTATATATTAAACAGTAATAATTATATAATAAAAATGAAATCTTAAATTAAGTAATGTATTTTGGTGCTATTATAAATAGGACATTTAATTTAAATTTCTGATAATTTATTGTTAGTGTAAAGTAATACAATAAGTTTTTTTTTTATTCGTTTATTTATTTACAGCATAACAGTGTTCATTGTTCTGACATCACACCCAGTGCTCCATGCAGTACGTGCCCTCCCTATTACCCACGACCTGGTTCCTCAACCTCCTACCCCCTCCCCCGCCCCTTCAAAACCCTCTGGTTGTTTTTCAGAGTCCATAGTCTCTCATGGTTCATCTCCCCTTCCAGTTTCCCTCAACTCCCTCTCCTCTCCATCTCCCCATGTCCTCTGTGTTCTTTGTTATGCTCCACAAATAAGTGAGACCATATGATACTTGACTCTCTCTGCTTGACTTGTTTCGCTCAGCATAATCTCTTCCAGTCCTGTCCATGTTGCTACAAAAGTTGGGTATTCATCCTTTCTGATGGAGGCATAATACTCCATTGTGTATATGGAACACATCTTCCTTATCCATTCATCCGTTGAAGGGCATCTTGGTTCTTTCCACAGTTTGGCGACCGTAGCCATTGCTGCAATAAACATTGGGGTACAAATGGCCCTTCTTTTCACTACATCTGTATCTTTGGGGTAAATACCCAGCAGTGCAATTGCAGGGTCATAGGGAAGCTCTATTCTTAATTTCTTCAGGAGTCTCCACACTGTTCTCCAAAGTGGCTGCACTAACTTGCATTCCCACCAACAGTGTAAGAGGGTTCCCCTTTCTCCACATCCTCTCCAACACATGTTGTTTCCTGTCTTGCTAATTTTGGCCATTCTAACTGGTGTCAGGTGGTATCTCAATGTGGTTTTAATTTGAATCTCCCTGATGGCTAGTGATGATGAACATTTTTTCATGTGTCTGATAGCCATTTGTATGTCTTCATTGGAGAAGTGTCTGTTCATATCTTCTGCCCATTTTTTGGATATGATTATCTGTTTTGTGTGTGTTGAGTTTGAGAAGTTCTTTATAGATCCTGGATATCAACCTTTTGTCTGTACTGTCATTTGCAAATATCTTCTCCCATTCCGTGGGTTGCCTTTTTGTTTTGTTGACTGTTTCCTTTGCTGTGCAGAAACTTTTGATCTTGATGAAGTCCCAAAAGTTCATTTTTGCTTTTGTTTCCTTGGCTTTGGAGACATATCTTGAAAGAAGTTGCTGTGGCTGATATCGAAGAGGTTACTGCCTATGTTCTCCTCTAGGATTCTGATAGATTCCTGTCTCACATTGAAGTCTTTTATCCATTTCGAGTTTATCTTTGTGTACGGTGTAAGAGAATGGTCAAGTTTCATTCTTCTACATATCACTGTCCAGTTTTCCCAGCACCATTTATTGAAGAGACTGTCTTTTTTCCATTGAATATTTTTTCCTGTTTTGTCGAAGATTATTTCACCATAGAGTTGAGGGTCCATATCTGGGCTCTCCACTCTATTCCACTGGTCTATGTGTCTGTTTTTATGCCAGTACCACGCTGTCTTGGTGATCACAGCTTTGTAGTAAAGCTTGAAATCGGGTAACATGATGCCGCCAGTTTTGTTTTTGTTTTTCAACATTTCCTTAGCAATTTGGGGTCTCTTCTGATTCCATACAAATTTTAGGATTATTTGCTCCAGCTCTTTGAAAAATACTGGTGGAATTTTGATCAGAATGGCATTAAAAGTATAGATTGCTCTAGGCAGTATAGACATTTTAACAATGTTTATTCTTCCAATCCAAGAGCATGGAATAGTCTTCCATTTTTTTGTGTCTTCTTCAATTTCTTTCATGAGTGTTCTGTAGTTCCTCGAGTACAGGTCCTTTACCTCTTTAGTTAGGTTTATTCCCAGGTATCTTATGGTTCTTGGTGCTATAGTAAATGGAATCGATTCTCTAATTTCCCTTTCTGTATTTTCATTGTTAGTGTATAAGAAAGCCACTGATTTCTGTACATTGACTTTGTATCCTGCCATGTTACTGAATTGCTGTATGAGTTCTAGTAGTTTGGGGGTGGAGTCTTTGGGGTTTTCCATATAAAGAATCATGTCATCTGCGAAGAGAGAGAGTTTGAGTTCTTCCTTGCCAATTTGGATACCTTTTATTTCTCTTTGTTGTCTGATTGCCGTTGCTAGGACTTCTAATACTATGTTGAACAAGAGTGGTGAGAGTGGGCATCCTTGTCATGTTCCTGATCTCAACGGGAAGGCTGCAAGCTTTTTCCCATAAGTTCTTTTTATGCTGACCTGAAAATTTGCTAGAATCACATTAGTTTTAGTAGCTTTATTTAAATGCTTTTAAGATTTCCTATGTAAAGAATCATGCCATCTGCAAATAGAAATCCTTTCATTTCTTCCTTTCTAATGTGTATGTTATATGCTTCTTTTTTGTTTGTTTTTATTGTTCTGGTGGGGACCTCCAGTACAATGTCCAATAAGAGTGGTGAAAAGGAAAGGGACATCCTTTGTTAAGGTGTTGAATATATTGTTAGCTTTAAGATTTTTATACCCTTCATCCAGTAAAAAAGCTACATTCCATTGCCAGTTTACTAAGAATTTTAATAATAAATGGAATCTGAATTTTGCAAATGCTTTTTCTATAGATTACATGACCATATGATTTTTCTCATTTGCCTTGGCATAGTATGGTCAAATACACTGACGGATTTTTCAAATGCTGAACACTGATCTCAAAATATTTATCCTGAGATAAACAACATTAGTTATGATGTACTATCCTTTCTATAAATACTGTTTGATTTGACTTGCTCATACATATGATTACATCATATATTGAAGATTTATAGCATTCTTTATTTGGGAGGAATAGTACCCTGTAGTTTTTCTTTAGTATCAGCATAATACCAGACTAATATTAAGTTAAGAAGTGTTTCCTCTGTTTCTTTTTTTTTTTTTTTAAGATTCATTTATTTGAGAAAGAGAGTGTATGAGCAGAGGGAGGGGCAGAGAAGAGGGAGAGAATGGCAAGCAGACTCCCTGCTGAGCACAGAGCCCCCTTGGGGCTCAATCTCATGACCTTGAGATCATGATCATGACCTGCGCTAAAACCAAGAGTCAGATGCTCAACCCACTGAGTCACTCAGGCACCCCATTTTCCCTCCATTTCTATTATCAGGAACAATTAGTCTAGAAATGGTATTATTTCTTACCTAAATGTGTAATAGAATTGGCTATTATGCAAGTAAAGTCATTTGGACCTTAAGTTTTCTTTAGGCAAACTTTATTTATAGCTTTATTGATATTTAATTTACATAATATTAAATACATTCATTTTAAAGGCATACTGTGCTGATTTTTTCGTATAGTTACAGAATAGTACAACCATTGCCATAATCCAATTTTAAATCATTTCTGTTACCTCCAAAATGTACCTGTGACCTATCTGTAGTCATTTCCCTTTATTATATGCCTCCCTAGACAACCAGTAATTTATTTTCACTATATATAAATTTGCCTTTTCTGGATATTTAATAGAAAGGAATCAGATAACTGATCCTAGCAGGTGAATCCTTTCACTTAGTATAATGTTTTTGAGGTTCACCCATATTGTAGTATATGTCAGTATAGTCTACGCTTTTATTTCTGAATATATTCCATTGCATATGACTTTACCACATTTTGTTAATTGACTGATTACAGATATATGGATCATTTTTCAATTCAGAGCTAATAAGAATAATGCTTTATGAACATCCGTGTACAAATCTTTGTGGGTACTTAGGTTTTTTATTCTCTTGAGTAGATATCTAGGAGAGGAATAGCTGAGTCATGTGGCAAATTATGTTTTTTTAAAACACTACTAAGTTGTTTTTCAAAGTGGTTGAAAAATTTTACATATCCAGTCTCTCCACAAATTTGCCAGTACTTGTTATTGTCTCTCTTTAGGGACAGTAGTTCTAGTGGGTGTGAAGTGGTATCTCCTGTGTCTTTAACTTACATTTTCTTACTGACTAATATTTAGCATCTTTTTACGGACTTGTAAGACATTCTTTGTTTCTTTGTGTTTGTGTATGAAATGTCTATTTATATATGTCATCCATGTTTAAATTGGGTCATTTATCTTCTAATTGACTTGTTAGAATTCTACAGGAAAAGTTTTTAAACATAAATTAATGTCTTTAATAAATATAAGGACATGCAATTTAGCTATTTCTCCTTGAGTGAACTTTGGTAATTTGTGTCTTTCAAGAAATATGGCCATTTCATCTACATCATCAAATTTATAGGCATAAGGTGATTTATAATATATATTTATTAATTTTTTATATATTTTGAATATGTTGTGATGTCACTTTACTCATTATAGTAGCCCCCCTTATGTTCCAAGACCCCCAGTGGATGCCTGAAACTGCAGGTAGTACTGAATACTAGATATATTGCTTTTTTTCCTATACCTACATACCTCCAATAAAGTTTAATGTATACTTTAGGCACAGTAAGCAATTAACATCAACCAATAATAAAATAGAAAAATTATAATATTATACTTTAATAAAGGTTATGTAGATGTGCTCTCTCTCAAAATATCTTACTGTATTGCACTCACCCATCTTCTTGTGATGATATGAGATGATAGGATGCCTTTGTGATGAGATCAAGTGAAATGAATAACAATGGCCACTGTCACTTGAGTTAGGCCACTGTTGACCTTCTAAGGATATGAGAGGAAGGGTCATCTGCTTTCAGACCACAGTTGATCAGATTTCGGTTGAAACCACAGAAAGCTGAAACTGCAGAGAAGGGAGGACTACTATACTGATACTGGTAATTTGTGTTTTCTCACTTTTTTCTTGGCTAGATGTGTATCAGTTTTATTATCTTCTCAAACAATAGAATTTGGTTTCGTTAATATCCTCTATTGTTCTCTTTCCAATTTACTGATTTCTGCTTTGATCTTCGTTTTCCCCTACTGCTACTTGGGATTTAATTTGCCCTCCTTTTTCTAGTTTTTTGAGGTGAGAACTGAGGTCTTTAATTTTAGGTTTTTACACTTTTTTTAAAGTAAGCTCCATGTCCAGAACGGAGCCCAACATGGGGCTTGAACTCACGACCCTGAGATAATGACCTGAACCACAAGCTGGAGGCTTAACTGACTGAGCCACCTAGGCGTCCCTCCTCATTTTTGATATGGATGCTTAGTGCTATCAGTTTACACTTAAATTTACACAACATTGGTATTATCCAAACAACTCATATATATTTTGTTTACATTTTCATTTATTTCAAAATACTTTTTACTTTCTATTTTAATTTCTTCTTTGATATTGTTGTGGATTATTTTATTAGAAGTGGATTTATTTATTAGAAGTGGATTACTGGGGCGCCTGGGTGGCTCAGTGGATTAAGCCGCTGCCTTCGGCTCAGGTCATGATCTCAGGGTCCTGGGATCGAGCCCCACATCAGGCTCTCTGCTCCGTGGGGAGCCTGCTTCCTCCTCTCTCTCTGCCTGCCTCTCTGCCTACTTGTGATCTCTCTCTGTCAAATAAATAAATAAAATCTTTAAAAAAAAAAAAAGAAGTGGATTACTAAGTTTCTAAATATTTTTGGGATTTTTCAGATCTCTCTCTTCATAAATTTTATTTTGTAATAACATTTTTAAATAATATGTGTAAGACTTGGAACTTTTTTAGTTTATTGAGACTGTTTTATGGGCTAAAATTTGTTCTGTTTTGGAAAATGTTACATGTGCACTTGAAAAAATAGTATATTATGTTTTGTTTGGGTAACATTTTTTTTTTATAAATGGCAAGTACAGTTTGATTGTGTTACTCAAATCTATTCCATCCTTGCTGATTTTTAGTTAACCTGTTATATTTATTTTTGGGAAATAGGGCTTAAAATCTCTGTAATTTTGAGTTTGTTTCAGTTCTATAAAGTTTCCTTTATGTATTTCCTCCATAGCTCTTCATTAAATATATAAACATTTAGGATTGTTTTTTGTCCCCTAGAAAACCTCTGCCTCTGGCCTATGACCTCTTTATCAATATGAAAGGATCTTTTTATCTCTGGTAATATGCTATGTATTAAAATTGATTTTATCTAATGTTGAAATAGTCACTTCTGGGAGCACCTGGGCAGCTCAGTCAGTTAAGTGTCTGTCTTTGGCTCAGGTATGGTTCAAGGCTCCTGGAATCCAACCCATGTCCAGCTCCCTGCTCCACAGAGAGCCTGCTTCTCCCCCTTCCTCTGCCTACCCCCACCCCCACTCATGTGCTCTCTCTCAAATAAGTAACATCTTTAAAAAAAAAATAGTCACTTTTTGTTTTCATTGGATTAGAGTTAGCATATCCTGTTCTATTTCTTTTAACTTTTGCCTTTTGATTCAGAGTGGAGCCCTTGTAGGTGGCATAGAGTTGGACCTTGTTTTTTATCCAATCTGCCAGCCTTTACCTTTTGACTGGAATGTTTGCATTATTTCCATTCACTAGGTAGGGTTACCTTTAGTTCTGTCATCTTGGCATTTGCTTTCTACTTATCCTTTTGTTTTCTTTCTGTTTCTTAATCTGTCTTGTCTTGGATTCATTGAGATTTGTATGATGCCATTTGCTCTCCCTATTGGCTTTTATTTTTTTCTTTTGCTGGTTGCTCTAGTGCTTATAATACACATCTCTCACTTACCACAGTCTGCCTTCAAGTGATACTATAGCATTTCAATAGGATCTTAGAAGAGTATAATTTCATTTCTCCTTCCCAAGGTTTAGAGGACTATAGTCATACGTTTTATATACTCAATTTACACATTTCAGTTTACATTGTTATTATTTTTGTTTGAATTGTTAATTATGTTTTAAATAGTTTAATAAGAAAAGCATATTTATCTACATAGTTGCCACTACCATTTCCTCCTCTGTATAGATTCATATTTCCATCTGATACCATTTACCTTTTTCCCTAAGAATTCCATCCTGATAGTTCCTATAATGCAGATTGCTGGTCATACACTATTAAAGGTTTTGCAACTCTATCTTTTATCCCTGTTTTTCCAAAAAATACTTTCACCAGGGGAGCACCTAGGTCAGTTGGTTAAGCATCTGACTTTGGCTCAGGTCAAGATCTCAGGGTCCTTGGATCAAGCCCTGCCAGGGGCTCCCTGCTCAGCAGGGAGTCTGCTTATCTCTCTCCTTCTGCCCCTTCCACTGCTCATGCTCTCTCACGCTTTCTATCTGTCTGTCTGTCTGTCTCTCTCTCTGAAATAAACAAATAAAAGCTTTTAAAGAATGATTTTTGCCAAATATAGAATTTTAGGTTGTCCTGTTTGGTGTGTCGGAGGGTGTTATTGCAAAGGTGTCACTCTCCCATTTTATATAAAACCCTTGCATTATTTCCAGTAGAAATCTTCTGCTCCCCTTAGTTTTATTATTCTGTGTTTGAAAGTGTCCTTTTTCTGTGATTACTTTTGTAATTTGTACTCTACCACTTGTTTTGAGCAGTTTGAATGTTTTAATTTGGTATAGTTTTTTTAGTATTTTTGTTTAGAATTTGTTTTGTGTGTTCAGTTTTCATTAAATTTAGAGATTTTTTAATCCATTATTTCTTCAAATATTTTGTCTATCCTCAGTCCCCTTCTCTTCTCCTTCAAGAGAAGTATGTGAAACCACGTGAAGTTGTTTAAAACGTCAGTGATGTTCTCTTCATTTAAAAAAAATTATTCTCTCTTTATATTTTATTGTGGATCACATTCACTTGTGTACATATTTTTTACAGTGTCTAACCTACTGCTAATCCTATTTCATATACTTTTTGTTTCATTGTAGTTTTCATTGCTCAAGTCTGAGTTGGGTCTTTTGTCCATATCTCTAACTTTTGAGCATACAGCACACAGTTATAATAATCATTTTATCACCCATTTCTGCTAGTTTTCCCATTTTTTTAATCAATTTTGAGTCACTTCTGATTACTTCTTATCCTCATCATGGGCCATGTTTTTCTGCTCTTTTATATGGCTCATAATCTTTTGTTTGTTTGTTTTGTTTTTGTTTATTTCTTTTCAGCATAACAGTGTTCATTGTTTTTGCACAACACCCAGTGCTCCATGCAACATGTGCCCTCACTAATACCCACCACCTTGTTCCCCCAACCTCCCACCCCCGCCCCACCCCTTCAAAACCCTCAGGTTGTTTTTCAGAGTCCATAGTCTCTCATGGTTCACCTCCCCTTCCAATTTCCCTCAACTCCCTTCTCCTCCATCTCCCCATGTCCTCCATGTTATTTGTTATGCTCCACAAATAAGTGAAACCATATGATACTTGACTCTCTCTGCTTGACTTATTTCACTCAGCATAATCTCTTCCAGTCCCGTCCATGTTCCTACAAAAGTTGGGTATTCATCTTTTCTGATAGAGGCATAATACTCCATCGTGTATATGGACCACATCTTCCTTATCCATTCGTCCACTGAAGGGCATCTTGGTTCTTTCCACAGTTTGGCGACTGTGGCCATTGCCACTATGAACTTTGGGGTACAGATGGCCCTTCTTTTCACTACATCTGTATCTTTGGGGTAAATACCCAGCAGTGCAATTGCAGGGTCATAGGGAAGCTCTATTCTTAATTTCTTGAGGAATCTCCACACTGTTCTCCAAAGCGGCTGCACCAACTTGCATTCCCACCAACAGTGGAAGAGGGTTCCCCTTTCTCCACATCCTCTCCAGCACATGTTGTTTCCTGTCTTGCTAATTTTGGCCATTCTAACTGGTGTCAGGTGGTATCTCAATGTGGTTTTAATTTGAATCTGACTGATGGCTAGTGATGATGAACATTTTTTCATATGTCTGATAGCCATTTGTATGTCTTCATTCGAAAAGTGTTTGTTTGTATCTTCTGCCCATTTTTTGATATGATTATCTGTTTGTTGAGTTTGAGGAGTTCTTTATAGATTCTGGATATCAACCTTTTGTCTGTACTATCATTTGCAAATATCTTCTCCCATTCCGTGGGTTGCCTCTTTGTTTTGTTGACTGTTTCCTTTGCTGTGCAGAAGCTTTTGATCTTGATGAAGTCCCAAAAGTTTATTTTCGCTTTTGTTTCCTTTGCTTTTGGAGACATATCTTGGAAAAAGTTGCTGTGGCTGATATCGAAGAGGTTACTGCCTATGTTCTCCTGTAGGATTCTGATGGATTCCTGTCTCATGTTGAGGTCTTTTATCCATTTCAAGTTTATCTTTGTGTATGGTGTAAGAGAATGGTCGAGTTTAGATTTTAATATATATATTTTTTTATTTATTTGACAGAGAGAAATCACAACTAGGCAGAGAGGCAGGCAGAGAGAGAGGAGGAAGCAGGCTCCCTGCGGAGCAGAGAGCCCGATGTGGGGCTCGATCCCAGGACCCTGGGATCATGACCTGAGCCGAAGGCAGAGGCTTTAACCCACTGAGCCACCCAGGCGCCCCGAGTTTAGATTTTAAACTAAAGACTGTAGTCAGAGATACAGAAGGACACTACATAATTCTTAAAGGGACTATCCACCAAGATGATCTAACAATTGTAAATATCTATGCCCCCAATATGGGAGCAGCCAATTACATAAGAAAACTATTAATCAAGATAAAGAGTCATATTGATATGAATACACTAATAGTAGGAGATCTTAACATGCCTCTCTCAGTAATAGACAGATCATCCAAACAGAAAATCAATAAAGAAACAAAAGCATTGAATGACACATTGGACCAGATGGACCTCATGGATATTTACAGAACATTCCACCCTAAAACAACAGAATACTCATTCTTCTTGAGCGCAGATGGAATTTTCACCAGAACCGATCACATACTGGGTCACAAATAAGGGCTCAACCAATACAAAAGACTGAGATTGAAGAAGAAGAACTTAAACAATTCATGGAAACCGATGAGAATGAAGACACATCAGTCCAAAATCTATGGGATACAGCAAAAGCAGTCCTAAGGGGGAAATAAATAGTCATCCAAGCCTCCCTCAGAAAAATTGAAAAATCCAGAATACACCAACTCTCTTTACACCTTAAAGAACTGGAGAATCATCAACAAATTAAGCCAACCCCACACACAAGAAGGGAAATAATCAAGATTAGAGCAGAGATCAATGAGATAGAAACTAGAGATACAGTGGAACACATCAATGAAACTAGAAGCTGGTTTTCTGAAAGAATCAATAAGATCAATAAACCACTGGCCAAACTAATCCAAAAGAAAAGAGAGAGGACCCAAATTAATAAAATTATGAATCAAAAGGGAGAGATCACAACTAACACCAAGGAAATAGAAACAATCATCAGAAATTATTACCAACAGTTATATGCCAATAAGTTAAGCAACCTAGACGAAATGGATGCATTCTTGGAAACCTATAAACTTCCAAAACCGCATCAGGAAGAAATTGACAACCTGAATAGACCAATATCTATCTACTAATGAGACTGAGGCAGTGATCAAAAACCTTCCAAAAAACAACAGCCCAGGACCTGATGGATTCCCTGGAGAATTCTACCAAACATTCAAGGAAATAATACCTATTCTCCTGAAGCTGTTTCAAAAAATAAAAACAGAAGAAAAACTTCTAGACTCTTTTTATGAATCCAGCATTACCCTGATCCCCAAACCAGGCAAAGACCCCACCAAAATGGAGAATTTCAGATCAATATACCTGATGAATATGGATGCTAAGATTCTCAACAAGATCCTAGCTAACAGGATCCAGTGGTACATTAAAAAGATTATCCACCATGACCAGGTGGGATTCATCCCTGGGTTACAAGTTTGGTTCAACATTCGCAAATCAATCAATGTGATAGAACAAATCAATAAGAGAAGAGAGAAAAACCACATGGTCCTCTCAATTGATGCAGAAAAAGCGTTTGACAAAATCCAGCATCCGTTCCTGATTAAAACGCTTCAAAGTATAGGGATAGAGGGAACATTCCTGAACTTCATAAAATCTGTCTATGAAAGACCCACAGCAAATATCATCCTCAATGGGAAAAAGCTTGCAGCCTTCCCGTTGAGATCAGGAACACGACAAGGATGCCCACTCTCATCACTCTTGTTCAACATAGTATTAGAAGTCCTAGCAATGGCAATCAGACAACAAAGAGAAATAAAAGGTATCCAAATTGGCAAGGAAGAAGTCAAACTCTCTCTCTTCGCAGATGACATGATTCTTTATATGGAAAACCCCAAAGACTCCACCCCCAAACTACTAGAACTCATACAGCAATTCAGTAACGTGGCAGGATACAAAGTCAATGTACAGAAATCAGTGGCTTTCTTATACACTAACAATGAAAATACAGAAAGGGAAATTAGAGAATCGATTCCATTTACTATAGCACCAAAACCCATAAGATACCTGGGCATAAACCTAACCAAAGAGGTAAAGGATCTGTACTCGAAGAACTACAGAGCACTCATGAGAGAAACTGAAGAAGACACAAAAAGATGGAAGACCATTCCATGCTCTTGGATAGGAAGAATAAACATTGTTAAAGTGTCTATACTGCCTAGAGCAATCTATACTTTTAATGCCATTCCGATCAAAATTCCACAGTATTTTTCAAAGAGCTGGAGCAAATAATCCTAAAATTTGTATGGAATCAGAAGAGACCCCGAATTGCTAAGGAAATGTTGAAAAACAAAAACAAAACTGGCGACATCATGTTACCTGATTTGGCTCATAATCTTTTAATGTTTGATGTGAGGCATGGTACATTCTACTTTTTTTTGTTGTTTCATACTTTTTGATTTCTACAAATATTCTCAAACTTTGTACTGGATGCAAGTAATTGAAAATGGATTCACCCTTTAAAGTCCTGTATTTGAGGTTTCTTTGGCAGAGCTGTGGCTTTTCTAGGTCTGTGGCTAATCATTCTGTATTATGAATTGTGATTCAAGATTTTCCTGAGTCCTCTACCAAAGCCCCGTTATGATATTTGTGTACTTTTCTCAGCCCTGTGTAAATGTCAGATACTATTTCCTCTGTTTCGTTACCTGACCTAGGATAATTTTCTCACATACCTGCAATGATATGTAATCTACTGATTATATGAGGGAGATCCTCTGAAGATCTCTAGAGTTCCTTTCTCTATGCATCTCTGTTCTCTATGGTACTCTGTCTGGAAAGTTCTACCTGTCATTCTCTCAGGAGTCTCTGACCTTCTCCCTAACTCAGGAAGTTATGTGGGTTCCACCTGAGTTCCCCGTCTCCACACCACAGACTGGAAACTCCCTTAAAGCACTAGCCTGCAATATGTATGATCCCATCTCATCTGTTTTTTGTCTGTTAGGTATTACTGTTCTTCATTCCCTGATGTTGAGTGTCTTGAAAACCATAGTTTTATATACTTTGTCTTTTTTATTGTTATTTCAGATGAGAGAGTCAATCTGATCTCAGATATTCCATCTTGGTCAGAGGAAGAAATATACTTTTATCATTTTATTTATTTTCATATCATTGTAAGCTATTACGACATCCTTCATAAACCTTAGAGCTTAGAACATAGCTGAACACTCAAGTAAAGTGTGACCAAAATAATGTGACACACTCACCATCTGGTATTTATATGACATTCTTTTTCATTCTAACTATGATTACACTAGACTTCTGATACCAATTTCATTGTGTTCACTAAGTTTTATATCTCTTCACCAACAAGGTTGACCTTACTCTGGTCATATTTTTAGTTCACATCAACAACTGGCCATCAGAGAATACCTGTAATAACATGCAATAATCCAGATAGGTGTGGTTTAATCAACCTAAATTTTAACAGTATCATTTTTCTAGCTCATCAGCATCTCTAGTTATACAGTCTAGGGTAATATTTACTACTTAGACCCATCTGACAAAGTTGTCTAACAAACAAAACACTTTTCCCCCCCAGCAAATGTTGATAATTCTCCCTCTTCACATTCTGTTTTTCAAAGGATATCTCTTTATTCCCATGCAAAATGTACCTATTTTTTATTTCTTTTTGTAAATTTTTAAAATTATTTTTATTTTTATTAACATATAATGTATTATTTGTTTCAGAAGTACAGGTCTGTGAATTGTCAGTCTTACACAATTCATAACACTCACCATAGCACATACTTTCCCCAGTGTCCATCACCCAGCCACCCCATCCCTCCTCCCACCCCACTCCCTTCTAGCAACCCTTAGTTTGTTTCCTGAGATTAAGAGTCTCTTATGGTTTGTCTTCCACCCCAGTCACATCTTGTTTCGTTTTTCCCTCCCTTTCCCTTGTCACCCACCCCCCCCACCCTGTGTTTCAAATTCCTCATATCAGAGAGATCACATGATAATTGTCTTTCTCTGATTGACGTACTTCACTTAGCATAATACCCTCTAGTTCCATCCACATCATTGCAAATGGCAAGATTTCATTTCTTTTGATGGCTGCATAGTATTCCATTATATAGATACATACCACATCTTCTTTATCCATTCATCTGTTGATGGACATCTACATTCGTTCCATAGTTTGGCTATTGTAGACATTGCTGCTATAAACATTCAGGTGCAAGTGCCTCTTCAGATCACTACATTTGTATCTTTAGGGTAAATACCCAGTAGTGTAATTGTTGGGTCGTAGGGTAGCTCTATTTTCAACTTTTTGAGGAACCTCCATACTATTTCCATAGGGGCTGCACCAGCTTGCATTCCCACCAGCAGTGTAGGAGGGTCCCCCTTTCGCCACATATTTATTAAAAGTTACTGTTCCTTTGTGCCAACCTGTCAGGATCCTTTAGAGTTCTCATTCTGTTAAGTAGCTATCCCTCCAATTTTAGTGTCAAGTGAAAATTTAATTAACATGGCATCCCTGTATGCCTCAAAATGATTAATAAAACATGTTGTTCAGATAAGAGTTTTCTTATTAAACTACAAGCAGTTACAACTTATCAGAATAATTGTAAGCAAGTATAAAATAAACACATGTTGAATCAAATAAAAGCTAGACAAGTTTGGGTGCCTGCATTATTATATCCTCTCACTTATTTAGATTGTCATGAACCAAAAGGTAATTTGAAAGTGAAGTACAATTATTATGTGAAAAATGGACAAAGATTGTAAAAAATGTGCAATTTGTTTAAGAAAAGGAGATATAATTATCTGTGCTTATATTTGCTAAAAATAAAAAAGTTCACAAGTAACAACAAAATTTGGTCCAGTTAAGGGAAATGTCAGAAAAGGATTTATAGGGCAGGGGTAGAAGTGAGACTCATCCTGTAAAACTCATGCTTTTATCTTTTATAGTATGTAAGTGCATTACCTTGTCAAAAGAAAAGGTGATTTATGAACAATAATGTAGGAGCAAAGAATCTGACAGCCCATTAGACAATAGTCTCCTACTGAGAGATCTCTGAAGACAGTATTTCTTCTGCCAACATAACCACAAATAACATATTTAAAAAACATATGTAACTGTAGCAATTTTAAAATGATGTTATCACTCCTTGCAGTATATGCAGACATACACACCCATCATACATAATTTTTAGTTAGTATGAAGTATAGTCTCTTATGGAATACATCACTGATTCGTTCATATTTTATTAAATACTTCTAGATTCTTCTCCCTGGTAATTTAATTTTGAAAATGAAAATTATATTCTAAATGCAAATGTGTACTCCATGAAGTCTACCTACTGCTCTTTTTTACAGTAGTTCGTATCTTAATAACCAAATATATGTTGGAAAGACACGAAAATAATATTGAGAAACTGATGTACTGACATCAATTTCTTGCTTATCTCATTAGTGAAAATGAACACTTGGAAGAAAAGAAATAGAGATTTGGGTGAAATGTATTTGTATTTGGGTGAAATGTATTTGGCTAATAGTATTAAACAGAGGCTTAACTAGAATTCGGGAATAAAGGCTCAGACATGATATGCAATTTATTCATAATTATTTTACTGGTTGTTTTTATTAAAGAATACTTGGAGGTCATAAAACATTTTAATATCTCAATGTAATATTCCAAAATATGCATTTTATGGAAAGAAATAGTAGATATTTACTTATAAAAGGTAGTATTTAACAATATGCAAATTATGTATTGTTAAGAAAGAAATAGGGAATGGATAATAATACTTAGGGTAATGATCAAGCAGACCACTAAGCATAGAATAGTATTTTTTCCATATTATCATTTATTTTCTTTAAATGCAAAATTTACTAAATGACAACATAATAATTACTTAAATAAAAACATAATAAAATTATTTATTTTCTGTCTTTACAATAAAGCATTAGCCAACTAGAGTTTTTGGAGGAGATTTTTTTTTAAAATATTTTATTTATTTGACAGAGAGAAATCACAACTAGGCAGAGAGGCAGGCAGAGAGTGAGGAGGAAGCAGGCTCCATGTGGAGCAGAGAGCCCGAAGTGGGGCTTGATCCCAGGACCCTGGGATCATGACCTGAGCCTAAGGCAGAGGCTTTAACCCAGGCGCCCCTGGAGGAGATATTTTTATTAAATCAGAATGCTTTTTTTTTTAAGATTTTATTTATTTATTTGACAGAGAGAGACACAGTGAGAGAGGGAACACAAGCAGGGGGAGTGGGAAAGAGAGAAGCAGGCTTCCTGCCAAACAGGGAGCCTGATGCTGGGATCTATGTGGGGCTCCATGAAGGGCTTGATCCCAGAACCCTTAACAACTTAATGAAGGCAGATGCTTAACGACTGAGTCACCCAGGCGCCCCTTAAATCAGTATGCTTCTATCAAGTACTCTCTTATTTATGTATGCGATTTATTGATTATATGGCATTTTTCTGTGGGTCATAGAAGTTTTGTGTTAACAAAACAAGGTGTTTATACAAAGGGTGACTCAAATCTAAGGGATTTCTGCTTCTGATAGCCTTCCTTAATCTATAGGCAAAGTATCATTTTGGATAAAATAACAGGACTGTAATTAAGTAATGAAGAACCATAAGAAAAATATATGTAAGTGTTGATTCTAAGGTTTTTGGAAGTCTGAAGAATTAAGATTAAGATTAATTTCTGAGGTAAAAGCACTTGTATGATACCATTAACGCCTCCCTCCCTGTAAACATTCTTCCCCTCCTCTTTTAGAAATACAATCTCAAGTGTTAGTGGCCCATGTGACTACCCAGCTGAAGACGACAGGCATCTATTGCAGCCAGGTGTCCCTGAGTTCTAGCCAAGTAGATGAAGTGGAGGTGACATGTAGGATGTCAGATAATGTCTTTTTAAAAGAAATCTATACACCTGAAACTAATACAACACTGTATGTTAACTAACTGGGATAAAAATAGAATCTTAAGGGGGAGAAAAAAGAAAGAAAGAAAAGAAAAAGAAATGTGCTTGCCCTCCATTTTGTCTTTCCTCTCTCTGGAATGAGACCCATTAAAGCAACCCAGGCACCTGTGTTGGCCTCCAAGATGGAAGCTGTGGTTTGAAAGTGGCAGAGCCACAGAGCAGAAGAGCCCTGAATCCCTGACACCATCATGTGCCCATTCTAACCACTGAGCACATACCAGACATGTACTGGAATGAGACTCAGCCTAACCGGTATTCTGATACACACGAATATCCAGAAGGAGCTTTTTGGAAATATGCTTTCAACCCTTAGATCTTGTCATTTAATACCTGCAATAAATAAGTGATAATAAAAGAATTTGCCAGCTGATATATTTCAAGTATTATAATTATATTTCACCTAATATCATCATCAAATTATTTATATCCTCTGAGATATAAATATATCTCAGTTTCAACTGGATGGTAACAATGTAGGAAGTTACTTTAGATGACTCTGTAAACCACACTGATTAAATACCTATTCTGAAAGGCTGACATGGGCCATGAAAAGTTAACATAGCCATGCTTACATCTAAAAAAGGAATAGATAATCAGGAAATCAGAAACTTAGAAATCCATTCTGCAAATTACCTTTAACAAATTCAAGTGCTGTCTACTGAATCACCATATTGTCATAAGTTTCCTCAAATATTTAATTAAATAAATGACTTCATCATATCCTCACCCCCAATATGACTAACATATATGAACATTAGCTTGGGGGAGAGGCATTTTAGCTTTTGACATTTCTTCTTGAATAGCTTTTAAAAATTCAGGCTATCAGGAAACTTAAGGATATCAGGAAAACTTCAGGAGACTAGAGAAAGTAATGATGTTGTTAGAAAAATGAATGTAGGGATGCCTGGAGGGTATCTCCAGGGTCCTGGGATCAAGCCCCACATTGGGCTCTCTGCTCAGCGGGGAGCCTATTTCTCCCTCTCCCTCTGCAGCTCCCCCTTCTTGTGCTCCCTTTCCTTCTCCCTCTCCCTCTCTCTGTCTCTGTCAAATAAATAAAATTTTACACAAAAAAAAAGAAAGAAAAAGAAGAAGTAGAAGAAAAGAAGAATGTAAGGAAAAAGTAGGTCTTAGTGAAATATTTATTTTATTTATCTAAAAGTCCTGTTACCTTTTGAAACAACTAATTAGGCATTTTATAAACCAGAAAATAGCAGTGGGTTTGACAGGGGCTATTTCTGAGAGAAATATTTAATTGAAATGTTACGTATTTAAGGACTCAATCTTTATTTATTAACTTAGCTTTTGTCTTTCCTGTATGGAAAGAAATCCTTTTAATTTCTTTACCCTTTTCTTTGGGTTTCCGTATCAGAAAGAGACCTGGAAGAAGAAAAAAAACGGTATAGTGAAAAGGGGATTTAAGAATGCCCCTGAGCCATGTCTACACTTTTATGAATAGTTTCTTCATTGTGTTTTAAACCCCTCCTCACTGCACATTTTCTTGTGGATGTTAAAAGTAATTATATTAATGGATAAAATTTTACATTTTATGTAAATGTACCAAAACCCCACATCTACTATTCAATCACTTGAAAACATTAGGTAACAAAATCAGAGCATTCCTTCTGAAAATAGAGCAATTTAAAAGGTATAATAAGAGCATTCTGTTTATAGCCTCTTAAAGTTAGTAGAAAACTCATAATTCAAGAAGCTTTCTTTTTTGTTTGTGGAAGAAGCCTATAGCTTAATTTTTGTGAGTTTTTTTTTTTCTTTAGAGTATGAAGTTTTTCATCAAGCCACACTTAAGATGGTTTCCAAACAAATGTGAGCATATAGTAGCTGCATAATCAATGTTCACATACTTGTAAGGAACTTGAAATATACTCCTATCAATATGTATGCCATAAATCTATATTAAGAGTTTCATATTATTTGGTGAGGCAGATCATATAGCCATGTTTACATAGAAGGGGAGGAAAGACAGAATTGAAATAGACCATGAAAGAAGCCAGAAGCTAAAAGTACAATCTTACTATAAGAGATAACGTGGGGCGCCTGGGTGGCTCAGTGGTTTAAGCCTCTGCCTTTGGCTCAGGTCATGATCCCAGGGTCCTGGGATCGAGTCCCGCATCGGGCTCTCTGCTCGGCAGGGAGCCTGCTTCCTCCTCTCTCTCTCTCTGCCTGCCTGTCTGCCTACTTGTGATCTCTCTGTGTCAAATAAATAAATAAATAAAATAAAATAAGAGATAACGTGAAAAAAATAGATTTAAGCAGACTATGAGGCATTTATTTAGATGATAAAGACACTAGATGTTCTTGAAACGTTTATTGAGGTGAAAAATAAGGTTATTAAATCAATAATCAAATTTCTATGCCAGAAATACTTCTTGAACACCTCTAATAGGTGAGAAACTGCTTAATTACTAAAGCTTCAGACATGAACCAGGTAGATGTAAATCCTTAAACCACGGTAGCTTCTATTTTAGTGAGGTTTTCAGAAAATAAACAATCAAAAGTGGTAAGAAGAAAAATAAAGTAGGTTCAAGTGGAAGAAAATGAAGGTAGGAATAGGATTATTTTAGATAAAATGGTGGGGTAAGCCTTCCAATCATGTGAAGGGTGTGGTGAGTTTCTACAGATAAGACAGAGGAGGAGGAGAAGGAATGGTGCCATTTTAGAAAATGGTCAGGGATGAGCTATTTGAGGCAATAACTCTTAAGGAAACCAAACACAGTTATGAGCAAAACACAGCATGGTCTGGCCAAATAGAGCAGGGCAGGTAGAAGAAAGGAAAAGTGTAAAAACCTGTGTGTTTAACAAAATCAGGATGTTTAAGAAATGGCAGAAGGCATTATGAAGAAAGCAGAAATTAAAAGTCCTGAGAGTTGAAAAGATAAGATGCATTCTGAATATCTTGACGGGATTTGAGTAGATGAGTCACATGGTCTGATTTTCATTTTGAAGATGGGACTCTGACTTACATGTGGAGGAGATACTGAGAGGCAGGACAACAAGAGCCAAAGTAGAAAAAAAGAGTAAGAACGCTTGTCCATTGTTTGAGAGAAGGCAGTTGATAACCTTTCAGGCTTCCTTGTAACTCATGAGCCGTTTTTCTCTTGCTGTTCTCAAGGTTTCTAATTGTATTTGGCTCTCCTCATGTCTACCACAATGTGTCAGTATGTGGATCTTTCTATGTATCTTGTCTGGAGTTCGTTAAGCTTCCTGGATGTATAGGTTATTGTTTTTCAAAACATTCTAGGAAGTTTTCAGGTATTTTTTTCTTAAGGTGTGTTTTCTGGTTTTTTCTCTTATTCATCTGTTTCTAGCATTTCTATTACACATGTTCCTGTGTTTAGTGATGTTCCACATTGCTCTCAAGGCTCTGTCCATTTTTCTTCATTCTTTTCCCCCTCTGTTATTAGATTTTATAGGTTTTATTTCTTTTTAAAATTGCTAATTCTTGGGGCACCTGGGTGGTTCAGTGGGTTAAAGCCTCTGCCTTCAGCTAGGGTCATATCCCAGGGTCCTGGGATGAAGCCCCATATCTGGCTCTCTGCTCAGCAGGGAGCCTGCTTCCCTTTCTCTCTCTCTGCCTGCCTCTCTGCCTATTTGTGATCTCCATCTGTCAAATAAATAAATAACATCATTAAAAAAATTGCTAATTCTTTCTTCTGCTAGTTCAGTTCTACTGTGGAGTGAATTTTTCATTCAGTTATTGTACTTCTAAGCTTCAGAATTTTCATTTGCTTCTTTTACAACTTCTCTATCTGTATTGATAGTCTTTATGTGATGAAAATTTTTTTTACACTTTCATTTAATTCTTTAAATACAGTTTCCTGTAGTTTTTTGAGTGTGTGTATGCTGGCTATTTTTTTTTTTTAATTTTTAAAATTTATTTATTTTTCAGCATAACAGTATTCATTGTTTTTGCACAACACCCAGTGCTCCATGCAATACGTGCCCTCCCTATTACCCACCACCTGGTTCCCCCAACCTCCCACCCCTGCCCCTTCAAAACCCTCAGGTTGTTTTTCAGAGTCCATAGTCTCTTATGGTTCGCCTCCCCTTCCAATTTCCCTCAACTTCCTTCTCCTCTCCATCTCCCAATGTCCTCCATGTCATTTGTTATGCTCCACAAATAAGTGAAACCAAATGATACTTGACTCTCTCTGCTTGAATTATTTCACTCAGCATAATCACTTCCAGTCCCGTCCATGTTGCTACAAAAGTTGGGTATTCATCCTTTCTTTTTTTTTTTTTTTAATAAACATATAATGTATTTTTATCCCCAGGGGTACAGGTCTGTGAATCACCAGTTTTACACACTTCACAGCACTCACGATAGCACATACCCTCCCCAATGTCCATAACCCCCTCCCCCTCTCCAACCCCACCTCCCCCCAGCAACCCCCAGTTTGTTTTGTGAGATTAAGAGTCATTTATGGTTTGTCTCCCTCCCAATCCCATCTTGTTTCATTATGCTGGCTACTTTAAGCAGCCATTTGAAACCCTCGTCTGTTAAATGTGACGTGATCATTTTCATGAGCAGTTTCCATTGCCTAATATTTACCATCTATGGGTCGGACTTCCCTCTTTCTTTGCATGTCATAATTTTTGTGGAATATTGGTAAGTATTATATATAAGTAATGCTTTTCAAGTATTAATAAGTATATATGTTATATATAAGTAATATATTGTAGCAAGTTTGGGTACTGGTCCTCCACCATCCCCCTCAGGACTTATCATTATTTGCTTGCTTATATCTTTAGTAACTGACTCGATTATTCTATCAAAGTCTGTTCTTACTCTCTGTCCACACCCCACCCCTCAGTTTAAAAGCTTTTGAAGTTCCCAAGAGGGTGCACCCCTGAGCATGCACATGGCCACCAGGGATAACAGTCATCTTAGCAGTGCAATGACCTCTTTCCTTGATCACACCCTGCTGATAAGCTATGCTAATTTCTGGTTGATTGCCATCTTGTTTTATATATTGTCCTGGAACATAAATTGTTTCAGGGATTATGGTTTAGCTTATAGCCTTTGGTCTTCTCTTAATTACTTTCACCACAGCTGCATTGTTTTTGAGTGCATCCTTAGGTTTGAACTTTCCCCAACTGTTATGCAAATAAAATCTTCCTTGGGAAGAACTTCAGTTCTCTGTTTTATAGCCCATTTCTCTTCTTGGGCAAAATCTCTGAACTACCACTGGAAGAGGGGACGATGGTAAGTTTCTTTCTGAGCGGCGCTCCTGCTTAGTAGCCAGGCATTTGGCAAAGCTGGGAATTGGATGTTGCCAGTTTTGTATTTAGAGGTGAACATCAGATTAAATATTATAAATTCCTACTTATTTGGGAACAGACTTGGTGATATCACCTTCATTGGACAATAAAATAAAATGATGTATTACTTCTAAGTGAAAGTTAAATAATAGTTCTAAGTTTGCCAGATCCTTTTCTTTCGTTGCCACAGCTTTGAAGGCAAGTGTTGAGATGGAGCTTTTGTCATTTGGTCCCTGAGTGACTACTGTGATTCCAGCATCCTGCTGAATCTTGCTGGAAATGAGCATGAACAAGAAACAGGCATTTGCTGGGCTAAGGCACTCTAATTTGAGGAATTGTTTTATGGGATTATAGACCAGACTTTTCTTTCTGATTGAAGACCTTTAACCCAAGTACTCCACTTGGTCATATTTTCAGAAACCCAAGTCTGATGCTTCTTTGGGAATCCGAAATAATGCTTTTCAATGCAAGCAACTCTAAGAATTCCATGTAATCATAAAAATATGCATTAGCTATAACAAATCAGCAATAATGCACAGTTGCCTAACAATATTTAAAATGATCAGATTATAATAACTATTTTATACTTGGATTTTAAAAATTGTTTATCTTGAAGTTTATTCTTGTGTGGTACTCAGGTAATTGATTTATAACACTAAAAACAAGTTCCCACTGAAGGAAATTCAGGGTCAATCTACCTAATATTAAGAGGAATATGAAACAATTTTTATGTAAAAAGTAAGTAGCGATAAGCACATCTCAAATATTCTTACTAAAACATGTTAGCAGGTGGGGCATCTGGGTGGCTCATTGGTTAAGTGTCTAATTTTGGTTCAGGTCATGATCTCAGGGTCCTGGGATCTAGTTCTGCATTAGGCTTCCTGCTCAGTGGGGAGTCTGCTTCTCCCTCTGGCTCTGCTCCTTCTCCCCACTCATGTTCTCTTTTTCTCTCTCTCTCTCATAAATGAATAAATAAAATATTTTTTTAAAGTATTAGCAGATAGTATAAATAAATATGCTAATGCTACTCTGTAGAGAAGGTAGTTACCTTTTCATGACATTTTCAAGAATACAGTTCTCTGTGTACATTCTCTTACATTAGAAAAGAAAATACATATACCATTATGGTGACTTTCACTGTGATATTTAGGTGATAAATTAATTGCTAAAGTTGGATGTTCTTGAAAACAGAGAAAAAATAATCTCAAAATTTGGCAGGAAATTTATACTTAATTGGTACCATGAGATTACATTATTAGATGAATACATCTGCAGAATTATACTGCCACAACTAAACAAGTTATATTACATATAATTTAGGGAGAATTTGCATAAAAATGTATTAGAAAACTGTTTACACCAACTCATTTTTTATGCTTATGTTGATGTGTAACACAGATACACATGTTAATTGTTATTTGAAAGAGAATGCATTTTAGAAAGGAAAAAATTTAAAAGGATTAAGGAGTGCCATGAAATTATATTGATAGATGTGTCATAATGTAGCAGAAGTCCAGGACAAGCTGACAAGAAAGAGGGAAAAATTCTGAGAAGTTAGTTGTTCTTATGAAACTTATGTTAAAATAAAAAGTAATAGGCTGCAATGGGAAAAATTTTAGTTTGATATTATTAAGAAATGGCTTTTCAACTCTTATGTTCTTCCATAAATTATGTTGCATCATTTTGGACATGACTAATGTCTGCTGAAAAATTAAGCAATGAGAGATTACCAGAGAACATTAAGAATTTGTTTTCTTCTCTCTCTCATAAAAGCAACTTACCATAAATGTAGTTGTAAGCAGTCTCTTCTCATTACTTAAGTATTCACTGATTCTACTCATAAGTAATTCTATCATATAGTATTTTTTTCACTGCATGCAACATGCATATTTTGTTTCTGTTTTTTCCTTTATAAATTAAAAGAACATGAATGATTGTGATACATAAAAAATTTTAGAGTATACTATTTCACTCACCAACTTTGTGCCATCCACAGTTTTGAAATGCCATAATTTTGTGTTTGCATAGTATACAAAAAACAGAATATTTTATGCATATGCTCTTCAACTGGTCCCCTTAAACAAAATAACAAGTCAAAGATATATGCTTTCACTCCTCTTAGACAACATTGCCAACAAAAGTGGAATAAAGACATATTTTACCTCATCCTGTCAAAATTCATAGAGGCCAGGACCAGGAGAAAATACCATAATAATTTATGAAATGGCTGGCAAGGGAGTCATACCAGGTAATGATAATGATAAATTAATAACATTATTATTATATGATTATGAGTCACCAAAAAAGACAAGTATAAAAGATAACATTTATACCATTAAGGCTAGTTTTGAAATTGTCTAAGTAGAAATTTAGTTTTCTCAATGCAAAGGTTGTAAGAGAATTTGCCTCAGGATATTATGGCATCCCTCCCCCAAAAGTCCTAGAGCATATTTTTTTTTTACCTTTTAGTTTTACTCTAATGATATGTGTGTGCGTGGTGGTGGTGCAGTGATTGTGGAAGATTTTCTAACTTCTGTTTAATAAAGATAAGCATGATAGAGAGGGAGAGGGAGAAGGATACATGGAAACAAAGAAGAAAATACAGAAAAAGTGAAAACAATGCAAAAAGAAACTCAATTCAGAATTATGTTCTCCTCACTCTCAGTAGGGTGGATGAGTAATTTATTGAATCATATAATAGGCAAGGCCAGAGCTACATGACATCGTCTCTGACCGGATTGAGCCATTTTTATTTTTTTTAATTTCCAGAATCTTTTTTTTTTTTTTTTAATTAACATATAATGTATTATTAGCCCCAGGGGTACAGGTCTGTGAATTGCCATGTTTGCACATTTCACAGCATTTACCATAGCACATACCTTCCCCAATGTCCATAACCCAACCACCCTGTCCTTACCCTCCAACCCCTGGCAACCCTCAGTTTTTTTTGAAAGATTAAGAGTCTGTTGTGGTTTGTCTCCCTCCCGATCCCATCTTGTTTCATTTTTTCCTTCCCTACCCTTCAAACCCACCACTTTGCCTCCTAACTTCCTTATATTAGGGAGATCATATGATAATTGTCTTTCTCTGATTGATTTATTTCACTCAGCATAATACCCTCTCGTTCCATCCACGTTGTCACAAATGGCAAGATTTCATTTCTTTTGATGGCTGCATAGTATTTCATTGTATATATATACCACATTTTCTTTACCCATTCATCTGTTGATGGACATCTAGGTTCTTTCCATAGTTTGGCTATTGTGGACATTGCTGCTAAATATTCGGGTGCACGTGCCCTTTCAGATCACTACACTTGTATCTTTAGGGTAAATACCCAGTAGTGCAATTGCTGGGTCATAGGGATGGACTGAGCTGTTTAAACAATAGTTTCAGGTTTGGCTCTATGTTCTTCTCATTCTCCTACTTTTCTCCCCCCTTTTCACTGATGGGCTGATAGCTAGCCTTAAAAGCTTAAATTTTTATCATACCAAGCATCTGTGATCTGAAAAGAAAAACATGCCTCTTTTTCAAAACATAGAGCAAAAATCAGGAGAGTGAGTCACACATTTGTGTCTGAATTAATTGCTTTGGTTGGAGAGAATAATATCCCTATGAGAACTGCAACACTTCTAGACAGAGAGTCAGCCCACATGCCCCCATGTTCTGACTGTGGGGAATATACTGTCAGTAAGGAAGACTGAGGAACAGGGGCATAAAAAAGATATTTACTCCAATAGTAGTCAAGGAATTCTAAATTGAAACCACTGTGGCATACCTTATAGGAACTCAGATTGGCAAAAATTACAAAGTCTGAAAACAGTGAGTGTTGACAATGATGTAGAACTACGAAATTCTCATACTCTATTGGCAGGATACAACCAGCTTGGAAAGCTAGTAAATTTGAAGTACATTCTCTATTATCCAGCCATTTCACACCCAAGCATCAGTTCTAGGATTGCTTGAGTGTAGAAGGAGACTTGTAGGAAAAACTTTCTTAGCATCATTGTTACTGACTCTGACAGTCTAGAAACGGATAAGGTTACCAGTAGAAAATGGATCACTAACTGGTATATCCATGAAATAGACAATAGTGATGAAGGTGAATAAATGAAAGCCAATGTATCAAAATAGATAAATCTCACAAACCTAATACTGTGTGAAAAAATCTAGTCACTGAAAAATACAAGTACTGTAAAGTTATGTCTTTGTGTGCATATGTGTGTATGTGTATATACATAAATAATAAAGTTACAAGATGGAAGTGATAAAAACTAATTTCAGGATAAGGCTGACATCTAGAACTCCCCAAGGTTGAGGGGGCATTTGATTATGCTACAGAAGAGAATATGTTGAAGGCTTGTGTTGGTAATAACTATTTCTTCAGCCAGGTGGTAGGTAACAACATGTATACACTTGTTATGTGTATAAGATTTTCATATCTTTTTTAGAAAGAAGATGGAAAGCAGTAGTATGTGATCATAGCTATGGTATAGATGGGTGAAGGAGTGATAAACAAGGCATAAAAGTACAAATGGTGGAAATTCCAGGTCATTAACAATTAGTGTAATAGTAGTTTCAGGTGTACAATATACAATATACTGATTCAACACTTCACACAACACTTCACAACAACACTTGTGAGGGGCTCCTCACAAGTGCCCTCCTTCATCCCCATCACCTGTTTCACCATCCCCCATCCCCTCTGGAAACCATCAGTTTGTTCTCTGGAGTTAAAAGTCTGTTTCTTGGGGCACCTGGGTGGCTCAGTGGGTTAAGCCTCTGCCTTCAGCTCAGGTCATGATCTCAGGGTCCTGGGATCGAGCCCCACATTGGGCTCTCTGCTCAGCAGGGAGCCTGCTTCCTCCTCTCTCTGCCTGCCGCTCTGCCTGCCTCTCTGCTTACTCGTGATCTCTCTCTGTCAAATAAATAAATCTTTAAAAAAAAAAAAAAAAGTCTGTTTCTTGGTTTGCCTCCCTCCCTCTTTTTTTTTTCCCCTCCCCTTTACTCATTTGTTTTGTAAAAGTGAACTTTTATTGAGGAATTACTGTGTACAAGGCAGTGGTCTAGACACGGGATGGTAGGAAGGCCCAGGTAGGGAATGTAACCTCAGGGTTCCTAGAGCTACCTTACTTGCTGGAGAAAAAATGGCTACTCCTCCACTTCCAAAACACAAATCAGTTCCTGTGGTTGGAGGGATAAGTTGTGGGGACAGGGTGTGCTGCTAATCTCTGACCGAATCCAGTGTGGATTGCAATTGCCAAAGGCTCAGGAGCTCTTGTTCCAAGATAAGCCCCCAAGCCTGGCCTCTGTAACGTTTCCCTCATTCTGCTCCTTCTTCTTCACTTCCTAAGTACACTCAGGGAGAACTTTGGACATGAGAGTTTTTAATGACATACGTAGTGTAAAATAAAGTACAATGCTTATTTATATTTATATTTCATGTAAGTAGCTTCTTTTGTTTTGTTTCAGCTTCTTTGTTTTTGTTTGTTGGGGTCCCATGATAATTCTAAAACAGGAATTTCAGAACTCTGTATTTAGTTGACTCTATTGACTGTTTTTGTTTTTCTTGTGGGAATTTCTAATCTTTTAATAATACTCTTCTTCAAGACCTTGAAAATACTGACAACATGTAAAATCAGAGTTCTATTGGAAGAAAGATCCATCATGATATGCTTGAGGAAAACACACCAGAGATAATTAGACATATCCATTTTGATCTTTGCCTTGTTTCCTTTAAATTAGGACTAAATAGTACCAAGAGGCCCCATGGAAATATATTGTTTGAGCCCCTGTAGAGATTTTTATTGGAGAAAATTTTCCAATTCACGTGTTTGACTGGTTTAATGTAGAAAATGCAAAGACAGATAAATTACTGGAGCCTCTCTCTGTGTCAGCAGATACGCCTTTGGCTACTGAATATGACTGTAAGAAGTGTGCATGTTCCAGGTGTGCCTGGGTGGCTCAGTGGGTTAAAGCCTCTGCCTTCGGCTCAGGTCATGATTCCAGGGTCCTGGGATCGAGCCCCTCATCGGGCTCTCTGCCTGCTGGGGAGTCTGCTTCCTCCTCTCTCTCTCTGCCTGCCTCTCTGCCTACTTGTGATCTCTGTCTGTCAAATAAATAAATAAAATCTTTAAAAAAAAAAAAGAAAAAAAAAAAAAAAGAAAAGTGCATGTTCCAAAAAGGCAATCGAGCCATCTCGGAGGAGAAAAGAAATTAGCTTTGTTGTTGCTTTGTTTGTTTGCTTTTAAGAAATATATACAGAACATTAAGCAAACTAGAGAAAATATTTGGATATATATTGAAAACTTCAACCTTTTTGTGGAAACTGTGTTTTGGCTTACGTTTTCTCTCTTTTTCCTGCCAATTCTCTTTACTTATTTTATCCCTGACTGCTCTTTGTTTGATTTTGAAGTTGTTAACATAAACTTCCTCAGATGATCTTAAGGAAGCATTTAGTCTTGAGATTTTAGCAAGTTAGTGTTTAAGATGACTTGTAAAGGGGTGCGTGGGTGGCTCAGTTGGTTAAGCATCTGCCTTTGGCTCAGGTCATGATCTCAGGGTCCTGGGATAGAGCCCTGTGTCTTCAGGGTCCCTGGTCAATGGGGAGCCTATTTCTCCCTCTCCTTCTACCCCTCCATCTGTGCTCTCTCTCTTTCTCTCTCTCCCAAATAAGTAAATAAAATATTTTTTAAAAATCTTAAAAATATAAGATGACTAGTAAAATATAGAACAGTCCAGATAGCCCTATCTCCCACGATCTATTTGCAAAAGAATCAGAACTCCTTATGCAGAGTCATCAGCATATTGCCTTCCTACAACTCTGGAAGCATTGCTGGTTGAGAAAAAATAAACTGAGCATTACTGCCCCTCTGATCAACTGAATCCTGAGTTGACCTCACCTAGCAAATATGTGAAGCTAGGGACATGAAAAATAGAACAAGACAACATGAATTATTATGTTATGACATAATAAATTCAATTTCATATAGCCTAATGCATGAACTTTAAACATAAATATTCACAACAATGCAATATGTGTCTAATTATGTGCATTTACTGTTTGCTATTTGCAGAAAAGCAATGTACAGAAGCACAACATATTCAAAATTATTTTCCGATTTAAAATATTTACGGCCAATGTATTGTTAATTGCTTATAGTTTTGCCTTCTGAAATTTTACTAATACATTGAATAAAGTGTAGTCTGCAGTATTAATTTATATATCTATTTTTAATTGGATGTTTCTGCATGCATTTATTTATGGCCTAGATGCATTTTTTATTCCAGGTGTGCATATATTTTACTTGTTTATTAGCTTTTGTTTATTTAAATTTAATGAATTAAGATTTCATGACTTTGCCATATTCAGGTACTCTGCTTATATTTCTACTTGTTTATGTGACACACAGTATAGCATGTTTATGTTAATAAAATACCTTCTATATAATGAGATTAAATGTTATGCCAAGAAGTCTTATAAATTTGTGACCGTACATAGCATGTGTGTATGTATTATAAATATTATGTACGTATAGTGATCTAATGCACTTCAGTGTCATTAAAGTCACTGATATATTTTGTGGATCAATTTACCCAATAAGTAAGTATATTTGAAGATAGCCACATGCTGTACAAGTTAAGATTTTATATGAATAATATCTAGAATATCTTTTTTTTTTTTTCTTTTTTTTTTTTCCATTTTATTTATTTTTTCAGCGTAACAGTATTCATTCTTTTTGCACAACACCCAGTGCTCCATGCAAAACGTGCCCTCCCCATCACCCACCACCTGTTCCCCCAACCTCCCACCCCTGACCCTTCAAAACCCTCAGGTTGTTTTTCAGAGTCCATAGTCTCTTATGGTTCGCCTCCCCTCCCCAATGTCCATAGCCCGCTCCCCCTCTCCCAATCCCACCTCCCCCCAGCAACCCCCAGTTTGTTTTGTGAGATTAAGAGAGAATATCTAGAATATCTTTTAGGGAGTTCAGATTTAGTGTATGTCTGAGTGCCTTGAAGATTGAGACGTAGAAGCCTCCAAACTTAGAAGTCCCATTTATCAACACACCAGCCCCAAGCACAGTTTTTTGAACATCACCCAGTTGGGTTACTCTCGTTTAAAGATTAAAAGCACAATACAGGAAGGTAAGATCATGATTAGCAGATGACACACTCACGTGAATATAGTCTGCTGAAATCATGTTTGCTAGATCAAAGGCAGTAACTGTCACCAAGAACAGTAGGTCTTCCATGGTTTCTCCAATATTGTCATTAAATTTCATAAGAAAAGTGCTTTGCTTAAAAAAATATATAACAGATGTTCAAGTACAATTCATACTATTTTGATCTTGACAGCCTGCAAGGTTAACATCAGTTTTATCTGACTTAACATTGTCGTAGTTTTAAAATTTTCTATGTGAACCTGAAAACATGCACTTTCTTATATTATAAGAAAAATATACATCTTGCTTTCAGAGAAATTATCCCACATATTATCAGAGTTTGGAATTAATACTTTCCTCTTGGTAAGTGCCCCTCAGAAGCTATAATGGTGTGGAGGTGTAAGATACCTAAGATACATACATGGGAGCAGGGCTGAGGTGGGGTTGAGAACCACGGAAAGGGACAGAAAGCTTATGTCTGGTATTCCTTCACCCATCTAACTTCTTACCCTAAGTACCCCTAGATATCAGACTCAATTTTAAATTTGGAGGAAATTTTGGGATACAAAGATGATCTTATGTTTTGAATTCCTCGGGGTCATATATTTAAAAAATAATGATAGTACATCGTCTCAGTGTGTTTGGGCTGCTGTAACAAAATACCATAGACTGGGGGAGTGGGGGGATGGGGTTAAACAACAGAAATTGATTTCTCACAGCTTTATATACTGGAAATTCCAACAGCAAGGCACTAACATACCCAGCGCCTGGCGAAAGGCTGCTTTCCCGCCTGTACATACCTGGCTTCTCACTGGGTCCTGACTTGGCAGACTCCAGAGAGAGAAAAGACAGACTTACAGGGTCACTAATTCCATTCGTGAGGCTCTGCCCTCAGGACCTAATCACCTCCCAAATACCAGCTTTCCTAATACCATCACACATGGGCTTGGATTTCAACATAGGAGTTTTTGGCAGACACAAACGTTCTGCTCATAGCATATGTAAAGTAAATGAAAAGAGGTATGCACAAGTGGGATGTGTCTAGGTCCCTGACTGGGCTGGACTGTATCTGATAAGAGTTTTTGATGTAGATAGCAGAGGAGAGATTCTTCAGATCTCAGTATGAGGGGATGATGTAGCATATGCCAAATGTGTTATGCCAAATGAAATAAATTGCTATTATGGAAATAGCAATTCCTCACCCTCTGACCAGTTTGATCTTCTTGTCAATGCCCTTCAAACTCACAAATTAATCATGTTTTCCAAATATGGAACTACCTTTGTGATTTGTAGATGGATTAATATGCAAAATTGTCCAATAAAATCAGAAACAGATATCCAATTCCATGGTATAACTGTATTTATTTAATACTGTGTTTTAATAAATCAAGAAAGTTATTGATGAGGAGATACATTAGGGAGGACTAAAAACAATTTTTCTTTTAGCAAGATCGACTATAAAATGCATTCGCATTCAGTGATAATCAGGGGTGAACAAATTACAGTGTTAGCATATATGAAATGTAGAGTAGCTCAAGGTTCACAGCTGTGTGATGCTTCACAAGTACCTCGTGAAGTAGAAAGCATGGGGACTATTGTCTGCTTACAGAAAGAACATGAGAGTCATTGAGTCTACAAGTATTTATTGAGCATTTAGCACGTACTAGGTATAAAGCCAAGTTTTCAGGCAATAACCAAGAACAAAGCAGACATCATTTCTCCTTGTGTATATGCAAAAGCTTTTTTTTTTTTTTCTTTTTAATTAGTTAAACGTAAAAACCTTGTTCGGACGATGTCAAGCATTTCGAGGTCAGATGTATGCCCAACTGTCCTAGCCCAGCAAACTGTACCAACTTAGCCTACTGGAAAGGATAACAATTTAAAAATTGTTGATGGTTTCCTGCTTACCAGTTTCATTTTCAAACCTTTCCTCTGACCATAGGAGCTGATGCTGTGGAAGCTCAGTGTAAAAGATTTGAAGTGAGAGCGAGTGACGATGGCAGGGTGCTGTTCTCTGCAGATGAAGATGAGATTACCATTGGGGCGGAAAAGCTGAAAGTTACAGGTACTGTGGTTTGAGGTTTTGGAACATTGTTTATTTCTTGAAAGAATATGGAACTGAACAAGAACTACGTTATAGGATGTATGATCCCCATGCCGAAAGTTGAGTTCACGTAATAACATGATCTCACACCATTGGATTTCCCAGGAGTCTTCAAAGAGAAGACAGCTGGTTGTGGGGGCAGAAGACAATGTAAACACTGTGAAACAATATAATCACTGCCTTCGTGATATCAAAGTAAAGCTGTGTGTTCTAGGTGAGGGGAAGGATAGACGGAGGAAAGTGGGTCCGCAGAGTGGAAGAAAAAGTGGGGTGCAGACTGTGAGAAAAGCTAACTCAAGGTAATAGACAATCACAATTCAGAGGTATCATTTAGAAGTAGAGGATATGCAAAAGAAGAACTAAAATGTAAGTATCAACTGTAGAATGAAGTAGGGGGAAAGTTATAAGTAAACAAAATTATCTTCTTTGGCTTATAATTATTCTCAAAAGCGTATATATCAATATATAGTACTATCCTGGGGCGCCAGGGTGGCTCAGTCGATTAAGCATCTGCCTTTGGCTCAGGTATGACCCTGGGGTCCTGGAATTGGCCCCCACATCGGGCTCCCTGCTCAGTAGGGAGTCTGCTTCTCCCTCTCCTTCTGCCCCTCCCCCATGCTTGTGCTCATGCTCTCTTTCTTTCTCTCTCTTCCAAATAAATAAAATCTTTAAAAAATAAAAATATAAATAAATTTTAAAAGGAATGGTGCCATCCACATATTATTTAGAAGTTGTTAAAGTCATTATTCTAATATTAGAGCTATTAAAAAGTCAATCACCCACTGAAATTAAGAAGCAAAAACAAAAGCAGGAATCAAAGTTAAAAGCAAGGCAAAGATTTTATGAAGGCTATTTTAAGCACAATCTCTTTGAATTACTTGATTTGCAATCATAATACATGTAATTTCAATAACATTTAAAAAATACCCAAAGAGGCCTACATTTAAAAAAAAAAAAAAAAGTGAAATAAGCTTGACCTAGTGTTTCCCAAATTTGAGTTTAGGAGCGGCTCATGGGATATCTATCCTATCTGTTTAAGTCCTACTGAACCCTGTGGGCCATGTGAGAACAGGTAATGTAGAAATTGGCCTCTAGTCTCAGGCTGTTGGGGTTGAATCCTGCCTCTACCATTCAATATTTAAGTAAACCCTATGCCTCCAATTTTCCTGGTGATGATAACTTTAGTATTCAAATTATACCAGTGTATGTGTGCACACCTATGTGTACATGTGTGTGTTTAGAATATTTTCATCACATGATGAAGACATTGTAAATTAATATTAATGTTCCAGACTTGAGGACTTATGTGTATTTCAAGAAAGTTGTACTACTAAATGGTACTGAAATTCAACAAAGATATTTTTTTTTTTTTCAGAGAGAGAGAGGGTGGGAGGCATGGGGGACAGGGGCAGAGAAAGCATCTTATCAAGCTTCACACCCAGTGCAGAGCCTAACCCAGGACTTGATCTCACGACTCTGAGGTCATGACCTGAGTGGAAATCAAGAGACAGATGCCCCTCAACAAAGATACTTCAATGGGGATCCCCACTGGGCCTCTTTGGCCCAGGTCACAACCCACTAGCACCGTCCCTACTGACTCCCACAGCTTCCTTTCTCTTATGGGATATCCTGCAGAGTAGCTGCAGCCTGCACCATTGGGTTCGTGTTTGGAGTGTCCCCCATGTCTGCCCAACTGCCTCATCTCCTTTTGTTTCTTCAGTTTCCTTGGAAAGGTCAGGAAAGGAAGCCCTACAGGGGGGCAAAAATTGACCTTTCTAAGCCCGGAGTCTGAGGGGCAAGAGACAAAACGAAACACATGAGGGCTTTGGTTGGCACGGAGCACAGACAAATAGAAAAGGACATTGACTTTAGGGCCCTTGGTGCTAACACTTGATTTGCTGGTTGGTGGGAAAGCAGGGAATCCAGGTAGAAATACACTCAGGGTGATTAAGCAGACGTGATTTCAATATTTAACAATCTTTTTTTTTTTTTTTAAATATTTTATTCATTTATTTGACAGAGAGAGAGGTCACAAGTAGGCAGAGAGGCAGGCAAAGAGAGAGAGGGAGAAACAGGCTCCCCACCAAGCAGAGAGCCCGATGCAGGGCTCGATCCCAGGACCCTGAGATCATGACCTGAGCCGAAGGCAGAGGCTTAAACCACTGAGCCACCCAGGCGCCCCAATATTTAACAATCTTTTACCTTGGTAGTGTCTACTCATTACCAGCTTTAATCCTAAGATAGCTTTTAAGATATCTTATCTAAAAATTATTTCATCCATATTTGGATATTCCCATTGAGTACTTTGCATTTATAAGTGACGGGAAGTTATAGAGCTCTTGACAGTTTTTATGAACTCAGGGAATTTTAACTTCCTCTGATCTTATGTTGACTTGTCTCATAACAGTTGCAGTGAAATGCTGTCCTTACAACATTAGATTCAGTGACTAGTTTTTCAATTTTTCTTTGAGGTACATGGATACTCATCTTTATTTGCCTCTTTTTCTTGGTAGCCTGGCTGCCATCCTTAGTTTGTTAATGGGAATTATTAAATTATAAAGTGTTCCCTGAAAAATCTGAGTTCTTCTTTTCAGTTAACTGCCTTCAGGCAGTCATCTCTGCTGAGTCTCTCCCCGCCCCCCGGTGTACGTGTGAATGTGACATGGGACATATCCATGGTGTAGGTATATGCATGGACATACATCTGGATGTGCAGGTGGATAGATAACATATGTTTCATTCTGGTTCTCTTTTTCCGTTTCTTTCTGTCTCAAACATATACACATAGCTTTGAATTTATTCTTCATACTACTTTTGATCTTTGTCCTTTATCTCAGAAAATCAATCAGTTTTAGAGTAGGAGTCAGTACCATATGCTTCCAGAAGATCCAAAATAATAATATAATTTTGATTATATTATAATCAAATAATTATAAATTATAATATAATTTCAGAAGATCCTAAATAATAATATAATATAGTTTTAATAATGACGGCAGAATCCAGCCAAAAATTTCTGTAAGGGTTAGAAGTGTAACACTTGAGGGAATGAGTGTCTGTAACAAGCCACCCCAATTTCTAACCTGATGTGTACGTGCAAGAGGCTCCAGGTTATTAACAAAGAAATGCTAAGTTGGCAGTATTTTAATTGGATTAAAACTCCCCCAGGATCCAGTTGTATTTTGTTTCTCACAGAAGGGCCCGTTTACCCACAGACACGCATAGACACAAGCATACACACACCCTCTCAAATTCCTGCTAGGTCCTTTCTCCCTCAGCAGGATATCGAATATGTACTGTGCAGTAGCTTTTTTCCTCCTTGCGATACTTCTAAAATAAAGAAAAATAAAGACAGCAAGGGCAAATATAATTTAGAATTTCACATACTTAGCGGAAAAATTTGTCCGTCGCATTGCATACCATTTAAAGGCCCAGGGATTGATTAGAAACTCACATACACTTTGAAGCAGCGCTTGAATCATTTGACAAATAACACTACAAAGAGACACGGACTCCAGGGTGCTTCATATGAATTAGGTAGCTGTGCTGACAAGACTTCAAAGTTACACGTGACAAGAGATCTGTGTGAGGTTGATTCTAGAATTTTAAATTTGTGGCACAAATGTTCTATTTAAGCAATAGCCATTGGAATTACAATTGATTTCTTTCTGGCTTTTTATAATTTACAAGCAGTGGCATTTTGTGTATGGACTTCTCTTCCAAGGTGACAGAAATGGATGAATTTATTTAGACAATGTGTCTATACACCTGAGGCAAAATCACTTATGACTAAAATTATTCATAGATGTAGCGTAGCTCAGGATGTTTACATTTACTCTACTTAAAAAGTAGCAGGGATTTACCCAATACTTTCACATACTCCTAAGGTGCAGGAGGATAGAAGGAAAATCACAAATGGTTACCTGAACACCCACAACACGCCTCATTACTCCATAACCATGGTAAGCAATCGCGTGCCAAAAATTTGTCAATTTTTACCCTTGTTATTACTTGAGTTCCTCAGTAATTGCTTGCTTAAATCTTGAAGCTATTTCTTTGACCTTAACCTACACTCTCCGCATGGCTAAATGTATTAGAGTGTTACATGTTAGCTCACATATGCATACTTGAGAACTTTCTTTTCATTAAAATTCGTCAAAGATACTCCTTACTGCCATTATCTTTTGAGACCTAATATTGGTCTAAGATGTCACTTACTGCAATTAGCTTTTGAGACCAGGTAAACAAATAAAAGATATAAACCTTTGCACTTAGAAGACTCTTAAATTTAGTGCTTTCAGGCAGAATCAATCAACTGCAATCTGCACTTTCATTTGTATTCCAAGTAGTATATTAACTTAGAAAACAAAGAGGGAGTCTAAGTCCTTTGACTTTATAAAGTGAAAAACTTCAGCCATGTAAGCTACCTCGATGTTAAATTTTATGCTATGGGTTGGACGTAGACCTCTCTGTTTTGTTTATGAGAGAAAAGAGGAAAAATAGCTAAATGTATAAGGAGAAAGGATATCTCTTTTTTTTCAGGCAGTAGAAATTAAAGCTGGCAATCTGAAAAAAATAGTGAATCTCAACCCTGCATCCACCCTGTGCCCTAATGTTTGCTTGAAAGCCAAGACTATATCACTGCTTCGTCCCTGTGCTAAGTGAATGATGGGAAAGATAGACAAGTTCCAGTGCTTGTTTGACAACGGAAGAAGGGATTTTCTGAAGAGCTGCCTTTTAAATTAAACACCACGCTTCTGGGTTGAAATCAATATTTCCTGGTTTGTTTTTATTAGTTAGTCTTCTACGTCCTTGTTCCTGTCTGTTAAATTGGCACACTGTGTGGAGGTCAGCTTTGGAATCAAGCTTTCTATTAGCTAGGACCATTGTTCCTGCAAGCTGTCCAAATGCCAAGAATGTGGTAACACATAGCCTACAGGACAGAGCAGCTTGGTTTGAATAGCATCGGAAAAAAATGTGATTAAACCCGGAGCTGAGAAAAGTGATATGCAATCACTTAATTGTCCCAGGTGTGGCGTTTCAAGTCTGTGGACTTGGGTAAATCACTCTGTTCTCTGGTTGCCTTTTAGAGTTACTGATGATACAGATTTTAGAGATGCTAAGGATAGTACCACTCTATCTCCCCTGACAAATCTCCAGGTAACAAAGGATTGCAGGTTTTGAAGTGTATAAATAATGAACCATATCATTCTCAAACAATAAGGAATTTGCCCTGAGCACCTTACTGACAGTCCTCTCCATGACTTACTGTATTTTTCCGAGCTTTCGTTTAAATGTTTCCTACTTTAACTAAAGCAAAACCTATTGAACATATAATTGTGTAATAGAAACCTAAAGGAAGTTGTAAAAGAAGACAGCTCCTTTATAAAGGTTGGAGTGGGGGCTTGAATCAACATCTATGTGTGTTGGTTTTAAAATTTTCCACATTTTCCATGTTTAAATTTCTTATGGGCCTTAAATCCACAGAATGTCTTAAAGGTATAATTTATCCCGCCACTGTGTAAATGAATAGTCTGGCTCCTTATATATTGTGATGACATTCTAAAAATACGTTACTTATAGAGAGGGTCTACTGGAATTGCTTGCAGTTTCATTGTTTCTTTGCTGGCTGTCAATCAGGAGCTGATATTTACTCCTAAATGTGACCCATATTCCTTCTCATGCTTTCCATGTGTCCTGCTTCCAAGAACACTGGGTGAGTTCCTCTCATGATTCAGATCCCTCTAACTTTCCCTCCTGTTGCATCTCTCTAATTTCCTTTTCTGCCTACAGCTGGAGAAAGATTATCTGCTTTTAATAGCTCATATGATTACATTGCCTATTACTTTACCCAGATACCTGGATAATCCAGGATAATCTCCCTATTTTAAGGTCACTGATTAATAACCCTCATTACATCTGTAAAATCCCTTTTGTCATGTAACATATTCACAGTCTGCAGGGTTTAGGATGAGAACATCATTGGTAGGGGGCCTCATTATTCCGCCTGCCATACTATGCAAATGATTGAATCTCTTTAAGCCTTTTTTTTCTTTCTACGCTGAATTTTCATTTCAGTGTTATACAGCTGCATAAGTATAAATATTTGTACAATATACAGAATTATGACATCCAGAGGGAATGTCTTAGAGAAAATAAGACTGCAGATATTTTATTGCTTTATTGCCCAGATTTGAACAAGCTTTCAAGCTGGTAGATCTACAGCTGGGAGTACTACCAAGGAGCACATTTTACAGTCACAGGAGACTGACCACATAGAACACAGGAGATTTTCTACCAGCTGACTGGAGAGGATAGCCTGAATGCAACCTGAAGTATACTGTACTCGCCCAAATTACAAAAATGCATTTGGCAAAAATAATAGTAATATATACAAAATACACACAAAAATATTATTTGTAAACAAGCAGGTAATTGTATATTAAAGGAAACTAGACAGTTTAAAAGCAAAGGCTGCAAACCATGACTGGTCTTGATGTCTGAAATCAGAAGAATTGGGTTATGACAGTCTCCACACACAGATATGAATTATAAATGTCAAAACCACTTTTCTTTTTTTCTTCTTCTTCAAAGGAGCATTATAAGAATCACCTACCACCCAGGATTTTTGGTGAAGGTAAAAGATATATATGAAAATCACTTATGCCCAATCCTGGTACAAATATGCTATTTAATAAATGCTACCATGTAATAATTTTTAAAGATCATTACTGTTCTAGTTTGCTTAATATTTTTTAAATATTTACAAAAAAATAAAAGACATAAGACAATGGATTAAAAAAATAAGAGAGGTTAAAATACGTGAAGTGAAAATCTTATTCAATAGTAGAACTGGGAAACTGTATACTTCACTGGATATTTGGAAATAGTTGAAGACTTTGTGAGAGAATATAGAAAGAAGGATAGAAGAAGATGGATAATACTAGTTGTATTCTCAAAATGTTCATCTCTCTCATTTAACCATGCAGACATAGACAGGCTCTATGAGGCATCCAGTGATACATGTTCCTTAGAAACTACACATCTGCATGCCTCTAGTTCATGATGTTGCCCTTGTCCTTAAATCTGAGGCTGTCACATACCATCATCTCTGCATTCCAGCATGGGGGAAGTGAGAAAAATAGGAAGCAGAATGAAAAGACTTGTCTTACAACATCCCAACCTGAAAATAGCACTCATCACTTATATATTATATCAACCAAAATTTAGTCACATGCTTATGTGTAACTGCAAGGGTAGCAAAGAAATATTAGCTCTAACTGGGCTATGTTCTTTTAAAATTTTGGGTGGAGGGGCGCCTGTGTGGCTCAGTGGGTTAAAGCCTCTGCCTTCGGCTCAGGTCATGGTCCCAGGGTCCTGGGATCAAGCCCCACATTGGGCTCTCTGCTTGGCAAGGATCCTGCTTCCTCCTCTCTCTCTCTGCCTGCCTCTCTGCCTATTTGTGATCTCTGTCTGTCAAATAAATAAATAAAATCTTCAAAAAAAAAATAAAATTTTGGGTGGAGATTTCTATTGATAAAGGAAGAATGGATTGATCGAGAAAACCATTTCTGCCACAGGAAGTGATGTAATAATATAGAGTTATAATATGTAACTTCAAAGGGAAAGAAAGAAAAAAATGCGTAGTTTTAATATATTATCCATTATACAGTATCACCCTTCAAAATGGCTCTTAAATTTGCCCTGTTTCAGTGCAGCAATCGCCTTTATCTATTTTACCTATTGCAGAAGACTTCCATGCATTTAATTCTGACATATCTACTTTCTGAAAGTCATGACTATCATGTCATTCAGTAAATCAAGACCATATCTTCACTCCCTGTTGTCATCTTTATTAAACTGAAACCTCACTTCCATTATCAAGATTCTTAAAAATTTTAATATGGCATTTTTCTTATTTCTTTCTAACATACACATTCTGGTTGGGTCAGTCCACTCATTCAGTTTTCTGTCTGTCTGCAACTGAGAATGTGTGAAGTCAAGGATTGAGTTCCACAGAGTTATTACAGTGGGAAATTTTTCCGTTTAGGCAACTCAGAATGTATAGAGCTGTGTGAAAAGAGTGAAGTCAAAATCAATGGAGAAATTCCATCTTAAAGTACCAAGGAAATCCCAAATACCAAGTCCAGATCATTAATGGGTGAGGTGAATCTGGAGACTGAGACAATATTACAGAGCTGGAAGGGGACAAAATCTGGGTGAAACCAAGTTAAAAATAAACAATTGTGTTACATGAATTAGGGGTAGAAACGAGTCCTAACTATTCGTCTAATCGGTTAAAGGCCTAAAGTTATAGTTGTAGAAAAGTAACGCAAGAGGCTGATAGCAGATGAACAGATGCTTCTTTTCTGCCATCCTCCCACCCCCCTTCCTTCCTAACTTCCTTTTTCCTTTCCTAACCTCCTTCCTTCCTTTCTTCCTTAGAAGGGCAGCCAAGGGCAAAGACAGACCAGTACAGCAGGAGCCAGCATGTGGAGGGTGAAAAAAATAGGTCAGTGACATTTGAGGCAATCCAAGAATGGTGTCTGTGTAGCTTGGGAAGGAAGCATGGCAGGGTCAAGAGCACACGTGAGGATGGCATCGGGGAGGTATAGCGGTCCATCCGGTTTTAAGATGGGATACAGGTGGGGGATTGGACAAATCATTAAATATATTGATACCCTTTTATTTAGAGGAGATAAGTTTCTCACTCGTTGAGAAGGGTAGCATAGATATGGAAAGGAGAAAGGCTAGAATTAATTCTGTGTTGTTGGACTGGAAGTACTGGTGTGAACTCATGCTTTTCAGTTCCCAAGAGTAGATAGAGAAATAACTATAGATTCGAACATGTGTCAATATGTGCTTGCTGCAGGGGCACCTGGGTGGCTCAGTGGGTTAAAGCCTCTGCCTTTAGCTCAGGTCATGATCCCAGGGTCCTGGGATCGAGCCCCACATCGGGCTCTCTGCTCAGCAGGGAGCCTGCTCCACCCAGGCCGCCTGCCTCTCTCTGTCTACTTGTGGTCTCTGTCAAATAAATAAATAAAATCTTTTTAAAAATGTGCTTGCTAAATATATAGCTATGCATTCCTAACCCTATGTATAGAGATGGCTGTGGATTAGTGATTCTAGGAGCACTGAACACAACTAGTTCTCAGATTTTATTTCAGAGTATCATTCTCCAATATAAGGACTTTTTGAGGGAAAAATGCATGATACTGAAGCTGGGGCAAGAAAAAAATAAAATGAGAAAGTGCCTTTCTTATATCAGGAAGTAAAGAAATACTCAGTTGAGGATGGAAACATGTCAAAAACACAGGAGTCAGTTTGAAGAGGTTCCTAAAGACACATTGAGCATCAATACATATAATGAAGATAAGAAATTTGACTTCTTGAATAAAATCGAAATCTATGAATCCATATTGATATAAGTAAATAAATAAGAAAAAGATAATCTCTCCCTTACAGTGGGATGTGAATTGAAAATGTAAAGCAATTATGGGATTAGAAAGGTCCCATTTGACAATCAGCGAAGTAATCATTATTTCAGAGGAAAATATCACTGGATGGGAAAATTAGTGAGAGAAAGTGAAATAAGGCTTGAGGTTTAGAGAGCCTCAGTACATATTTAAAACAAAAATATTATTTTTAAAAGTGAGAAAGCAACTTTCCAGTGGTAAGTTCTGGCTGTCACCATGTTACTCAGAAGCATCACCAGTCATGGCACAAACCGATGCCATGCCACACCTGCCAGGGACAACAAGAACTGAGGGTCGCACCTGTATTACCTCAAACAAAATTGCATAACCTGAGAACAGTCATAAGGATATGTATTACCAACTCAAATTGTGAGGCATTCTACAAAATATTAAGGCCATAAAATATTGAGGAACTCTTGCAGGAACTGAGATACTTGCCAACTGGGTATACCGTGTGATTCTGGATCAAATTCCTTGTCAACAAGAAACTTTACTGGGACAAATGGTGTTCTAGTGCCTAATTTTGTGTAACACACTAACCCACAACTCAATGGCTTTGAAACAATGATAGCACTTACTTAACTCAAACCCTTCAACTTTGGCAGGGCTCAGTGGAGACAGCTGGTGTCTTCTTCTCTTGGCTACAGTTGAAGTGACTCAAACTATGGGGACTGTCTAAGGGTCTGCTCCCCCACATGCCTGGAAGTTGGTAATAGCTGTCATCAGAGACCTTAGAAAGGGTTGCCTGCCAGAACATCTATATGGGGTTCCTTCATGTGCCTCTGTTTCCTCACTTCATAGTGCCTGTGATTGAAGGGTAAGCTCTCAGAATGAGAGTTTCAGAGAAAATCTAGAAATTTTCTAAAAACAGCCTCCACTGTTTTATTAAAGGAGTGTTAAAGAATTTTCAGGGGTATTTTAAAGCCAATCACATTTAGCAGAATTTGAAAGGGGCCCCTGGGCAAAGGATATTTTTTTAAATGTTTTTAATTATACTCATGACTTTTCTTTAGTCTTAAAATTGTTTTAACCAAAAAATAAAATTAAATAATAAAATTAAAATTAAATAGAATAGAACAACGTCAACCACAGATAACATTTTTCAGAATATAGGAAGATATTCTCTACATGTGTCTTGGTGAGCTCAGGCTGATATAACAAAATTTCATAGACCGGATGGCTTAAACTATAGACATGTATTTTCTCAGTGTTCTGGGGGCTAGAAATCCAAGATCAAGATGGCAGCATGGATGGGTTCTAGTGAGAGCATTCTTCCTGGCTTGCAGACAGCTGCCTCCTCTCTGTGTTATCACATTACCCTTATTCTCTTTTTAAGGACACTAATACCATCTTGAGGGCCCCACCCTCAGAAATCTACTAAACCTAATTGTCTCTGAAAGTCCCTATCTCCAAACACCATCACATTAGAGGTTAGGACTTCCACATACGAATCTTGAGGGGATAAATTTTAGTCCATAGGACCGTGTTTAATTATTTTCTTAAAGTTTAAAAAAAAATCAAGTGTAAAATATTCAATTTCAATTCTTTGAAGATATTTAGGTAGGGAAATATAATTGCATAACATTGTTTTGTAGCTTTCTGATAATTTGGCTTTGATACAATGGTAGATCTCAGAGAATCTCACATCAAAATGTCTATGTGGTCCCTTAGTCTGTTCCTCTTGAATATCAGTTGCTTTGGTAGGGTGTGATAGTAGCTTGGGTTGCAAATAATGAAGATTTCAGTCCCTGTTAAATAAATGAAACACAGGCCTGTGTTGTTGATTGAAAAGGGATCCTTCAGTTTGAATCCATTTCATTTCTCCTTTTGTTCTTTCTTGACAGTAGTGTCAAAACTCTGGTCACCCTTGCTCTGGGATGCATCATATCATCAATGAACTAGAGTCTCAGCTCTGATTTCTCTGATTAGATTAGACAGCTCCAATTCTTTTTACCACCCCACTCATGCTTAGGGGTAGGCTGCAGATCACTTTTTGACAAGGTCTAACTATCCTAAGGAAGACGTTTGAGATAAACTTATGGATCCAAGTTGGATGGATCCAGGTTGAAGCACCAAATTCTGACTTTAGGAGAGAGTGCTAACTATAAACTTCTATTTTAAATAATTATAAATTCACATGCTGTTGTAAGAAATGATACAGAGAGATTCCATGTGACATTTACACAGTTCCTCACAGTGGTAACAGCTTGCAAAACTATAGTGTAGTATCACCACCAGGATACTGACATTGATACAGTCAAGACACAAAACAGTTCTACAGGGTGCCTTGCTGGCCTTTTGAAATCACACCTACCTTAACCCCTGATTTTCACTATCTGTCCTCTGATTCTGTGATTTTCTCATGTAAAAACATTATATATAGATTTCTTCGGTAGTGACAATTTGGAATTATTTATTTGTCTTATGCTCAGCATAATTCCCTGGAGATTCATTTGAATTGTTGTCTATAGCAATAGTTTTTCATGACTGAGTAGTAGTTCCATAGTATGACCATTCCACAGTTTATTTATTCACTCAATGAAAAACATCTGGATTGTTCATGTTTTGGTTACTAGAAATGAAGCCACTATGACCATGTGTATTTAGGATTTTTGTAAACGTAAGTTTCATTTATCTGGTATAAGTGGCCAAGACTGTAATTACTCAGTGATATGGTAGATCTGTGTGTTGTTTTATAAGAAACTGCCCAATTGTTTCACAGAGTGGCTATAACATTTTAGATTATTTCCAGCAATGTGTGAGTTTCTTTGTATCTTCTCTAACTTTAATGTTGTCATTAATTTATCTAAAAAGTGTGCAGCCATGTGGTGATAACTGTGTAATATTTCACTGTGATTTCAGTTTGCATTTATCTTAGGCCCAAACAATGTTGAACATCTCTTTTTGTGTTTATTTTCCATCCATACATCGATTTCAGTAAAATGTCTGAATATAATCTGCTGCCCATTTCCTAATTGGATTGTCTGTATTTCTTTACTTTTGTTTTGAGTGTCTTTACATATTCTATTTACTAGTCATCTTAAGCATATGATTTTCGACTGTTTTCTCCATCTCTGTATCTTCTCTTTTCATTCCTTTAACTGGGTCTTCAGTGAAACAAATTTTAAATTTTAAATTTTGATGAGGTACCATCAATTTCTTTCCTTTCATAGGTCATACTGTTGGTATTGAGTCTAAGAATGGTTTGCCTAATCCTACATACCAAAGATATGGTTTAATTTTTTTCCAAAAAGTTTTATAGTTTTATGTTTTACATTTAAGTCTGTTATACATTTTGAATTAATTTTTAGATATGATGTGAATTTTAGGTTAATGTTTTTTGTTTGGGGTTTTTGGTTTTTTATTGTTTTACCTATTAACATCCAATTGCTCCAGTGCATTTCCTTTCTCTTTTGAATTCCTTTTGCATCTTTGTCAAAAATGAGTTAGGCATGATCTACTTCTAAATTCCCTATTTTATTACACAGATTTGGTTTATCCTTCTGACAATATAACAGTTTCTTGATTACTACAACTATAAAATAAGGCTTAATACCAGATAGAGTTTTCCAAACTTTATTTTCAAGATTACTTCTGTTATTTTATGGCCTGTCCCTTCATATATAGGCATATATATATATAAATTTCAGATTATGTACTTCTATTAAAAAAAGTACTTGGTTAAATCTTGATAGGAATTGCTTTCAAGCTGCACATAAATTTTGGGAGAATTAAAATCTCTACTATGTCAAGTCTTCCAGCCAATGAAAATGTTATATCCCTATTTACATAGGTTTTCACTAATATCTTTCATGAATATTTTGTCATTTTCAGTATACACATCTGCTGCATGTTTTGTTAACTTTTTAATTTTTTGAAGTAGTTGTAATTGGCATAGTGTGTTAGTTTTGTTTTTATATGTATATTATTAATACATAAAATTTGATTTTTTCATGTATTTATTCTATATATTTGCATTATGTGATTTTACTGAACTCATTTCGTAGTTATGGTAAGTTTTTGCAGTTGTGGGGCTTTTCTATATAGATCATCATGCTCTACACAAAGAGAGACAGTTCTACTTATTTCTCGCTTTTAAATCTGTATGCCTTTTATTTATTTTTCTTGCCATTATAGGAGCTACATATTCCCGTATTATATGAATAAAAGTAATGCAATGGAAAAAAGAGATGTTTCTCAAACAAATATTCTGAAAAAATAAGAACATGCTCAGATCTTTTTTTTTTTTTTTTTTTTTTTTTTTTAAGATTTTATTTATTTATTTGACACACAGAGAGAGATCATAAGTAGGCAGAGAGGCAGGCAGAGAGAGAGAGGAGGAAGCAGGCTTCCTGCTGAGCAGAGAGCCCGATGCGGGGCTCGATCCCAGGACCCTGAGATCATGACCTGAGCCGAAGGCAGCGGCTTAACCCACTGAGCCACCCAGGCGCCCCCATGCTCAGATCTTATGAGGCCTGGTCAGTCTATTCAAAGATGAAAGGACATAGAAATTATTTCCTTATAAATAATTTGAACATTACTCAGGTCATGTGTCTTCTGATTGGATAGGCATATTGAAAACCCCCAAACGTTATGAACATTCCAATGAACATAAAAAGTCTGTAGTTACTCATATTGCTCATGAATCTAGTAAAAATTTTGATGAGAAAGAACACTAATCATTACTGCAAAGTGATCAGAATGGTTGTACCTTCCAGAGGTCATGAAAAATAGTGGCATTCTTTAAATTAAAAAAATATATATATATCTCATTAGCCAAAACTATTTTAAACTAATAGGGAAAATAGGGGGAAATGTACAAAATGGAGTTCTAAGCCAAAAAAATAAATACTTTCCCAAGACTCTTTCATTTGAAAATGAAATAACCCAATTTGAAAAATAATGACCAGTTATTTGATGAGCAATTATTTTTGAGTTCCTGTTACAGTAGAAACTCTGAGAGAAATTTTTACTTTGGCCCACTAGAAAAACTAGCTTTAAGGATTTATTCAACAAAATAAGTTCTGGACAATGATAATCTGTCACTGAATCCAAGTATGTTCAGTTCCAGGACAATGTAGCTGTTTTGAAGGGTCAGATGGGAAAGGAGGAATAGAGCTCAGAGAGGAATAGTCTGAGCAGAAATTACTGGAGGGACTCAAGGTGTTACAATTAAGAACTTTGCCTGTGGCATTATAGCTCTACTGCTTTGTAGAATAGTGATCATGGGCAATTTAGATAATAGGTTTTGAAGTGACCAGTTCCTCATCTGTAAAATATGAAGATAATAAATAATAACATCTCATTGTATTTTCACTGAATTAATGTGAGTTGATCCCTGTAAAGCATGATGTCTGACACATACTAAGTGGTCAATAAATGTAAGAAATTATTTTTTGTTATTATAAAAGACATAAAAGTGTTACCTTATATTATGTGTTAATGAAATGACACTCTTCCTCTGGTAGCACTTATTGTAAAGACCTTCTAAATTCAGTTGTTTATCATTTATCTCTCTCATGTACATAATTATATACAAGATAATGTTGAGCACTTCATGTCATACTGAATAATATTCAGTCCAATGTAATAGAAGTAATTTAATAGGACCCTCAGGGTATTTAAGTGAAAACAATATGAGATAAAGTAAAACAAAAAATAAATATAAGAAATGTATTTCATGGTAAGTTTTAGAACCAATAAGTTGCAACTAATCAAAATAATGAAATTAATAACATTCTGTCATAATTTTTGTTATGACAAAATATAGTCATTTGCAGTAATTCATTTACTCCTCAGTATTTAAGGAGGTATTTATCATTATCTTTATTCCACAAACTAAGCCTCAGGTTAAGTGATTTGCACAAAACACACACGCTATCCATGGCAGAACAGAAAGCAGATCTATCTCCTCACTATTAGCCCATTCACATTTCTACTTCATTTTATCTGTGTCAGTATGTGCATGTATATATAATCCATTTAGATCCTGAATAAGAATTTCTGTAACAAGAAGGAGAGCTTCTCAGATCTGATTTATTTAGTAGGTAGGTCATTATTTCAAGCAGATTTATTAAGTAGACTGGGAAAAGTTAAAGGTGAAGAGGAATGAGCACATTTGAATACTATATATCTGACTTTCCCAACTAAATCATAGAGAGCTCTAGGACTAACCTCTCTATCTTCATGTAGTTATCTAAATTGAAAGTTTAAGATATGCCAAACAATGTCAAAGGAAGATTGAGGTAAATGATTGATGTTATAGTCACTGTGGGAAAACACTAATGTAATCTTGGTCAGAAATTCTAAAAGTCTATTGCAATTTGCAAAGGAACTTATTTTAGTTTTAAGTCAACTGTATATTCATCAATCATGCTGACCTTTGTCTCTAAAAGGTACTTGCTGGAGTGTGTCAAGGTAAATTTTATTCTTAATTTCACCTCTGGAGATTTGTGTAGGTGTGTTTTGTGTAAGTGGATAAAATTTTCACGTTCACATGAATGATCATTGGGACAATCTTTCATTTACCAATGAAGGTAGGGAGAGAAAGTGGGAAAGAGGGAAGGAGAAAGGAAAAAGACATTATCAGCTTGAATGGGTTGCCTACTTTTGCCAATTACTAACTGATTGTGTTAATTTCCCATTGCTACAATGACAGTTACCAAAACTGAGTGGTTTAAGACAACACAAATTTATTATCTAATGTTTTGGAGGTTGGAAGTTTGAAATGGTTATCGTGGACTAACATCAAGGTGTTTGCTGGTCTGTGCTACTTTCTGGGAGAAAAAGTTTTTGGAGGGGGTGGTTTCCAGTTGCTAGAGGTCCTTGGCATTCCTTGACTCCTGGATTAGCAATGACAATTCCAATTTGTCATATGAATTCCTCTTTGCTTTTAAGGTAACATTTTCACTCACAGATATCCAGGTTGGGACATGGATCTTTGGTGAGGGGAAATAGGATTATTCTGCAACCCACTAATTGATAATGGATCTATTTCACCAAACTATACTTTTAGTCACCAAACTGACAGTTCCTGGCAAGATAGAAGCAATAGGTATAGTTTCCCTTCCTTCTCAAATTCGGAATTGGTAAGACAAAGAAAACTGAACTAGGACTGAAATTCTCCATGCTCAGGCAATAATTGGTTTGTGATTTTTCTAACCCTGGATCATCTAAATGCTTATGCCTTAGCTTATGCAAGTTACAGACTCTCTGTGCTTCAATTCTTCAACCATAAAATGGAGATTTTTTTTTTCTTTTTTACATTTCTCTCAGAGTTCTCTGTAAGAATTACATTATTTGACTTGGAATTTGTTCTGAGCTTCGCACATGACTGAAGTTTGAGTATGCATTGTATATTTCCCACCATCGTCACTGTCACTAGTCGCAGCATCAACAGTAGTAGTCGCGGTGGTAGAGGAGGAGGAGGAGGAAGAGGAGGAATATGGAAGAAGGAGAAGAAAGAGAAGAAGTAGTGTAATCAGTGTCTTCATCTCGTTAGTTCCTGATCTCGTCACAAGGTTAATCTAAGGATCAGTAATATTATGTAGGAGAGAACACTATACAGATGATTTGAAATTAGGACCGAGTATTATCCTCTTTAAAACATGGCCAAACTGAAAAAGAATTTCTAAAATGCCTCTCATAATTGTCCAACTGAAAGACACGGCTGGAGCATTAATTCACCAGATTTCCCCCCATTGGTCGGAAAGTAGCCTTAGAGGTACGGACTCCCTGGCAAGGCATTTGGGGTGATCCCTGGGTGCTGCTTGTGCTGAGCCTGCTCCCTGCGGTTCCGAGAAGCAGGGAGATCCTCGGCACGTTCTTGAGGTGATGTGTAGTGAATGTGAGTCCGAGGTGCTCTCGAACTGTCCTCCACATCTGTTGCCTGAAATCAGATACGAGCCAAGGAAATTTGCCTAATTCATTCAGAAAATAAAAAACATAAGTTTTGATCATGGTTCCAGACTTGAATTCTTCATCTCATGTGACATGACCGCAAAATTGGGAAGGGAGATGTTTTAGGATAACTTAATCACAATATAAATGTTGCAAATCTCTCTAAATCAAGTATAATAATTCATTTATAGGATCAGTTGATCAGTTTCTTATTTATCCACAATTCTCTCAGCCTCAGTCCTTTCCCCCCATACAAATACAAAACCCATGCAGAATTAGTGAAGAATTTATGTTTCATTGCATGGTCTCTTTTAAGTTTCTGACTGAGAAATGAAATGAGTGATTTTTTGGTAATCATTGATAATTACCCTGGTTGATTTGGACTTTAGATCAGAATAAGCTTTAAGCAGCCAGTCCTTTTACTTATCCATCCTTTATTGCATGATAGGTGAAATAAATATGAAATCTCAGTCTTAAAAATTATCTAAATTTTGATTATTCCAAATTTCCCACTAAGTTTAAATTTTCTCTATTATGTCTTTGTAATGTGGTCATTCTCTCTTTCAGCACTTGACAGAAATCTCACAGACTCTCAAGATAGTGATTTATCTTTAGACATTTACTTAAATACTTCTATTTAAGGTGACATCTAATTAAGACACTTCTACCTTTTAAGAAAAATTATATATAAAAAGGAAAATTGAAAGCTGTTTTTATGTGTTAAAGTAGAAAGGTTTAAGAGGAAATAATGTTTCCCAGATTTCTCTGTGAATTAAGCATTATGTTTGAATTTCTGACTGTATGAAGGAGAAAAAAAGGACCTAAATACCAGGAGAAGGGAAATGAAGAAAGCTGCTAAATGACAAATGTTGACCAGTGAAGATTTTTTGAGGCCCTTTAAAAACATAGATATTTATTCATACTTTATGGAAACCTAATATTCATTTTTAATTCATTTCATTCAATGGCATTCTTTTTAAATTAAATTTAATTTTTTTCCATGCTCCAAAATTCATTGCTTATGCACCACACCCAGTGCTCCATGCAATACGTGCCCTCCACAATACCCACCACCATTCAATGGCATTCTACATTTTAAATGGCTAAAACTATTCCATTTTATTGAACCACAAGAGTGTATTAATTAATTCCCTGTTTTTAGACATTTGGATTATAGTCAATGAACCTAAACAAGGCTATCATTCAATTCCTTATAGCTACATCTTTGTATATAAAGATGTCTCTTCAGGATAAATTCCTTGAAATTGAATTGTTGTTCAAAGTATAAGGCCTCTGGAAGGTATTCATTATTCACCCTCTCATCATCAGTGAGTGAATATTCTGATATTCCTGAACCACCATAGATTACTAAGTCTTTTTTTTTTTTTTTTCTTTAAAAGCAGGCTTCATGCCCCAGAATGAAGCCCAATGTCAGGCTTGAACTCATAACCCTGATATCAAGACCTGAGATCTAGAGTCAGACACTTAACTGAATGAGGCACCCAGGTGCCCCGATAACTAAGTCTTCTAAACTGATTTTACACATAACCGATAATGCTAGGCAGTCGTGAAGTATACACAGATATAGATACAGATATAATATAGATAATAATCTTTTTATTTTTATTTAATTTAATTTTTTTTAAATTTTATTTTTAAGCTGTCTCCATCCGCAGCATGGGGCTCGAACTCACAGCTCCAAGATCAATAGTCACAGGCTCCACGGACTGAACCAGCCTGGTGCCCTATAATAATCTTTCAAAAAAAAAATTCTCACACAGTTCTCTGAGGAGCTGAGGATGAACTGTTTTGTTTTGTTTTGTTTTGTTTTACAGATAAGAACATTAAGATTTTTTTTGAAAATTAAGATTTTAAGTAGCTAAATGACTTAATGCCACACTGCTCATGAGACCTACTGAGACAACACAATGAGCTATTTTCTGTGGTATTGCGTGTCCTCTCCAATGTCACCCTACTGAAAAACTATATATTTTCTGATACTTCCTGTAGTGAACTGACAAAATAAATATAGGCACACAATCATTTAGCTAAATAACAGACTTTGAATCATCTGACTTTGAGCCTGATTTCTATTTTATTTCACGAAGGACTTTAAGAAAAAAAAAAATTTACTTTGAAACAAGCGTAGAAATTTGGTTAAGACATTATTTCAAAACGGCTATCTAAAAACAAAAAAACAAAACACACACACACAAAACTCCGTTTTTCAGTGAAAAATGCACTTCCTATAAATTCCACAAATACTTCAGTCACTTTCCAAACCAGCCACATAATGGCATCCATTTGCTGTGACCCTAAAGTGGAAAATAGTAAGTAAAGCTTTATTTCAGCCATGAAGATGATAGAAACCAACATGACAGGCTGACTTTTATAGTATCCTGCTCACTAGAAAATATTCAAAGAAAATTACATCTTTTATTGTTTTCATTTATAATGTCCTGATTAGTACTGGCATGGAGAATTTTTCCCCCAGTGTACTGAATGCTCAGGTTTCTCTTTTTGTGAATTACTCATTAGTATTTTTTTTTTCTTTTGGAATGAGTTGTCATTTTCTTATTCATCTGTAGGAGTTCCTTATATTTTTTGGAATGTAATTGTGTATCAGTTATATTTGCTGTTGATGATGTGTTTTTGTATCTAACTTTGCTTAAGGGTCCTTTTATTGTTAAGAAAAATTTTATATTAATATAGTCAAATTTATTGATTGTTTTCTTAAAGCTTTATATCTTTTCTGTCTTAAGAATGTATCCATACCTTCCCATAAGAAATATATCTTTGACTTTAAAGTTTCTGCAAGATTAGAGAGTTTAATTTGGTAATACAATGCAGTTTTAATATGTTTCATTTGATTACAAATGAGCTGAACTATTTTTTAGATGGTTATTGAATTTTAATGATCTTTTTTTTGTGTGAAGTTTCTCTCCAAATTCTTAGTCATTTTCTGTGAATTTCACTTTTCTCAATTACTTTTTAGAGTTCTTTATATATTTGGAAATTGATCTTTGTCAATTATATGTGCTACAGATATTTTCTCCAAGGTCAAGGTTTGCCTTGGTTCAATTTCTTATGTGCCCGTTGTTCAGCAGAAATTCTTAATTTCAGTGTATCAGTTTTATCATTTTTTCCTTTACTATAAGAGAAATCTTTCTCTTATCTGAAGTCAAAAAGATATTCTCCTGTATTGTCTTATACACACTTTATAACTTTACCCATCACATTTTTAATCCTGCTGAGATTTATTTTTGCAGTGATAAATAAAACTTGATCTTCCCATATGTATCAACAATTATCCTAGCATCATTTATTGACTAGTCACTTGTTTCCCCACTCACATTTAGTAGTGACTGTCATAAATCAACTTTCCATACAGATGTCAGTGCACTGGTCTATTTCTGTGGCCTTCATTATTCCACTATTTCTCTCTCTCTCTACCACAGTCACACTGACTTAATAACTAGAACTTTAAATATATATCTTATAATCTGGTAGGGAAAATCTGCCTACTTGAATTAGGGAGGGGTTCAGAATTGCTTTGTTATTCTTGGCCCAATATTCTAGATAAATTTAGAATCAGCTTGTCAAATTCCATGGATATATCATTGATGATCTGAGATTGCACTAAATCTATTCAAGGTTTTGGGGAAAATTAACTTTAGGTGTATATCTTCTTGTTTATGATCACGTTATGTTCTTATATTTAAAATTGCTTTCATCTCTTGTGATTAAATTTAATAATTCATTCTATAAAAGGTTTCCAGAACTTTTATTAAACTTTAAGTCAAAATAATCTCTTATTAATTTTATTAAATCATCCATATGTTCTTTTAGGTTTTCTGTGTGGAAACCATATTGTATATGAAGCATGAGAATTTTGTTACTTTTTCCCCCAAACAATATGCTTTTCATGTATCTGCATTTTCCTTCCCTTCCTTCCCAGCAGTAGTACAAGAACTATAGTGGAGAGTTGAATCCAAGTGGTGATTCTAGACAAAAAATAAAACCACATCACACCTTTGTATGGCTGCTGCTCTTAAGTGAAATGTTTTAATGTGTCACCAGTAAGTTTGAGGTTGCTGTAAGTTTTGTAGTTTTGTTGTAGATGACTTGAACCTGTGGGAGAAAGTTCACCTCCATTCCTATTTTCCTAAAAGGTGGTCATTGTTATTGTGGTTGTGAATCATGGAAAAATGTTGAACTGTTTGAGTGGTAGGTCTCAATCTTTTGATATGATTATATAATGTTCTCCAGCAATAAATTACTATGGAGAATTTTATTAATTTTCTGCTGTTAAAAATTATATTCCTATAGTAAATACTTTACTGTTGGTTTCAGCATATTTTCTTTAGGATCTTTGTATCTATACCCATGAACAAATATGAACCTTTAAATTTTCTGTCTTGTATAGTTCTTGCCTGGGTTTGGTATTGAAAATATCCTTCATATATTAAGGCATCGTGTTTTCTCTTTTCCAGTTCTCTGAAAAAGTTTCTATTAGATTGGAATTTTATTTGGAGAATATTGTAAGCACTCATAAACTAAAATGTTTGGGTCTGGTACTCCTCAGTACTATACTCTACATTCACACACACATACACACACAAACACATTTGTGTCACAGCTTACGCTTTCCAGAAAACAATGAAAACTTTATATGGAAAGTATTGTATCTCTGTTTGAGAGGTCTATGGTGAGATATTTGGTGAACATATCAGAGGATTCCAGAAATGTAAAATCACGGGGGCACCTGGGTGGTTCAGACAGCAAAGCAGCAGACCCTTGATTTCTGCTCAGGTCATGATCTCAGGTTCCTCAGATCAAGCCCAGTGTCCGGCTCTGAGCTCAGCCAGGAGCCTGCTTGAGAATTCTCCCAATCTCTCTCCTTCTGCCCCTCCCTCAACACTTATACCTACTCTCTTTCTAAAATAAATAAGCATATCTTTAATATATATGCGTATGTATATTTATATATAAATATATATTTATAGGTATATATTATTATGTTATATATTATAAAAATAAGTGTATATTTATAAATAAATATTTATATATATGAAATCACGAATCTAGATGATCCTGTTGTACATTACCCCCTGCAATTTACCAGCACAGACCCATTTATATAAAAAGATGTAGTGCTAACCTCTGGCATTATTTTGGAGCTCAGAAGAACACCACCTTTAAAGCTACTTGGTGTGGCACATGAACCACGCACATAAAATTCAGGATGACATAATAGCTCAAGGATTTTAAAGATCCCTGGACTTGCCTACAAACTGTAGATACTCAGACTGGTTATGATTTGCCTAAAACTCTAATGGCTTACTCTGGCTTGGAATTGCTCTAAAGATCACGCAGAGGCATTCATGGAAATGCCAGCTGGGAATATGGTGAGTGTTCCTGGTGAAGATACTGTTGTAGAGGAAAATGGGGTTCTGGTAAAAACCTGCTCTTCTTTACATTAATTAAAAGTAATGTTACCAATAGTCATTGTAGATAAAAAACAAACCCAAATAAGTGGAGCTCTCTTTGTTTCCCTATTGGCACACAATGAATTACATGTCAAGTGACAACATAAAGTTCACAGAAGCAATCTGGAAAACAAAATAAAATCTCGTACAAATAAAAGGATGAAGGAAATTTATTTTGGCATTAACAACTGCTTTCTGATGTCTGTGTACCTAGCTGTTTCCCATTTGGGCTCTGTGTATGTTATTACATACATATCCTGTTATTACAGGATAGGCTTTTGAGACTTGCATTTTTCACCTGAATTTTTATAAAACGCAGTTATTGCTCATTGAGTGAAAACATAAATATCAAGGCAAGTTGCCTAAACAAACATTCCAGATTCTGACTATGTCCACAACGGAGATGCTCTGAAAATCGTAAGTAAAACTATAACATTTTAGAATCACTTGGATATCTTTTTAGAAAGATATTTATTTGAGAGAGGGCATGAGCTTGGGGAGGGATAGAGGCAGAAGCAGACTCCCTGCCATCCGGGGAGCAACAGTGAGATAGAGCTAGATCCTAGTACCCTGAGATCCTGACCTGACCAGCTCAGCCACCCAGGCACCCCAGTCATTTAGATATCTGGAGATTAGAAGGAAAGTCTAACTTGTGTTGAATGTGGTATCATCTTATAAGTCCTAGCTTCTTTGTTCCCATGTCAGTTTGTACAGATTAACAATGTAATTCAGCGTCATAAAGCTATTTACAGAATTATCGCCTTTTGAATATGGGTGTTTTTCCAAAATGAAAAAAGAGAGTAGAAAGTTCAAATAAATCCATAAACAATGTAATATCTGAAGCTACTAAAGGCAATCAGGTACAATCTGTTTTGGACAACTTCCCTACTGATTCTTATTTTCCTTAACAAGCAATGGAAATGTATCCATCCAATGTCATTGTATCAGAAACCATAGGGGGAGAAAATTTAAAAATTAAATTATAAAAGTCCCTGTCCTTGTGTATTCCACTAGGATCAGCACAGTGTGCCAGTAGGAAGCACAGTCTTCCTGCCTATGACTCACAGCAGCAGAAAGCCCATCTTCTCTTCAGAGACTAATCCAAATAGGGGTGAAGAACCTGAGGAATAAAATATGACAAAAAAGCAGGATTAAGGTATTCACTTTCCTTCCCCAAAGCAGGCTGAGGTTTTCTTGCAACTGACAGTGGATTTTTTAGATAAGTGAATTTCCACAAGAATCGCAAAAGCTTAAATTGCATATGGATTGAGTGATGATTGAGTTGATAAAGGAGAGGGTTACACAGAAAACATACATGCGTAAGAATGAACATGTCCTTAAAGAAGCAAAACTGGTATTAGATATACTATCTGCATGTTAGGTAAAATGACCAAACCTCAAAACAAAATATACTAATAGAGTAAGTATTTCAAAGCTTCCCCAAAATATTTAAATGTGGTAAAAAGATTAATTTTCTAAATCTTTCTATGAACTCATCTCTTATGAATTGTTTTACAAAAAAATAACAAAAGCAATATAGATAGTACACTTCTTATCAAGTTATTTCATAGTTTTACATTTTAATTTCTGTTAGAATGTTTACAATGTGGTGATAAATCAATTGAGACCTTCCCATCTTTTGGTCTGAAAATATGCAGGGAATGATCCTAATCTTTTGATGCCGGTTGAGACCTGATTTGTGACCCAGGATGTGATCTATTCTGGAGATGTTCCATGTGCACTAGAGAAGAATGTGTATTCTGTTGCTTTGGGATGAAATGTTCTGAAGAGATCTGTGATGTCCATCTGGTCCAGTGTGTCATTGAAGGCCTTTATTTCCTTGTTGATCTTTGGCTTGGATGATCTGTCCGTTTCAGTGAGGGGAGTGTTCAAGTCCCCTACTATTATTGTATTATTATTGATGTGTTTCTTTGATTTTGTTATTAATTGGTTTATATAGCTGACTTCTCCCACGTTAGGGGCATAGATATTTAAAATTGTTAGTTCTTCTTGTTGGACAGACCCTTTGAGTAGGATATCGTGTCCTTCCTCATCTCTTATTATTGTCTTTGGCTTAAAATCTAATTGATCTAAGGATTACCACCCCAGCTTTCTTCTGATGCCCATTAGCATGGTAAATTGTTTTCCACCTCCTCACTTTAAATCTGGAGGTGTCTTCGTGTCTAAAATGAGTTTCTTGTAGGCAACATATTGATGGATTTTGTTTTTTTATCCATTCTGATACCCTGTGTCTTTTGATTGGGGCATTTAGCCCATTAACATTCAGGGTAACTATTGAGAGATATGAATTTAGTGCCATTATTAGCCTGTAAGGTGACTGTTACTGTATATTGTCTCTGTACCTTTCTGATCTACTTCTTTTAGGCTCTCTCTTTGCTTACAGGACCCCTTTCAATATTTCCTGTAGAGCTGGCTTGATGTTTGCAAATTCTTTCAGTTTTTGTTTGTCCTGGAAGCTTTTTGTCTCTCCTTCTATTTTCAATGATAGCCTAGCTGGATAGAGTATTCTTGGCTGCATGTTTTTCTCGTTTAGTGCTCTGAATATATCATGCCAGCTCTTTCTGGCCTGCCAGGTCTCTGTGGATAAGTCTGCTGCCAATCTAATATTTTTGCCATTGTATGTTACAGACTTCTTTTCCCGGGCTGCTTTCAGGATTTTCTCTTTGTCACTAAGACTTGTAAATTTTACTATTAGGTGACGGGGTGTGGACCTATTCTTGTTGACTTTGAGGGGGGTTCTCTGCACCTCCTGGATTTTGATGCTTGTTCCCTTTGCCATATTCAGGAAATTCTCTCCAATAATTCTCTCCAATAGACCTTCTGCTCCCTCTCTCTTTCTTCTGCTTCTGGAATCCCAATTATTCTAATGTTGTTTCGTCTTATGGTGTCACTTATCTCTTGAATTCTCCCCTCGTGGTCCAGTAGCTGTTTGTCCCTCTTTTGCTCGGCTTCTTTATTCTCTGACATTTGGTCTTCTATATCACTAATTCTTTCTTCTGCCTCATTCATCCTAGCAGTGAGAGCCTCCATTTTTTATTGCACCTCATTAATAGCTTTTTTGATTTCAACTTGGTTAGATTTTAGTTCTTTAATTTCTCCAGAAAGGGCTTTTATATCTCCAGAGAGGGTTTCTCTAATATCTTCCATGCCTTTTTTGAGCCCGGCTAGAACGTTCAGAATTGTCATTCTGAACTCTTGATCTGACATATTACCAATGTCTGTGTTGATTAGGTCCCTAGCCTTCGGTACTGCCTCTTGTTCTTTTGTTTGTGGTGATTTTTTCCACCTTGTCATTTTGTCCAGATAAGAGGATATGAAGGATCAAATAAAATACTAAAAGGGTGGCAAAGACCCCAGAAAAATGCGCTGTAACCAAATCAGAAGAGACCCCAAATTGTGGGGGGGTGAGAAAGGGGATAAAAAGAGGTTCAGAAAAAAAAAGAAAAAAATTTAAAAAATAAAACAAATAAAGAAAAAATATAAAAAAGAAAGAAAAAATATATATTTTAGATAAACTAGTCAAAAAACGTTAAAAAAGAAAAGGGTCAAAGTTTTAAAAAATTTAGCAGAAGAAGAAAAAAGAAAGAAAAAAAATTGAAAAAAAAAATTTGAATTTACCGCCAGACTAAAGAATCGTGGGGAGAAAGCCATGAGTTCCATGCTTTGCTTTCTCCTCCTCTGGAATTCCGCTGCTGTCTTAGGTATTGAACCTGTTTTCCTTGATAGATGAACTTCGTCCTGGCTGGATATTTTGTTGATCATCTGGGGGAGGGGCCTGTTGTAGTGACTCTCAAGTGTCTTTGCCCGAGGCGGATTTGCACCGCCCTTACCGGGGACCGGACTAAGTAATCTGCTCGGGTTCTCTTTTGGGAGCTTCTGTTCCCTGAACGCTTTCCGTAGCGTTCCGGAGGACGGGAATGAAAATGGCGGCCTCCTAGTCTCCGGCCTGGAGGAGCCGAGATTCCGGGGCCCCACTCCTCAGTGCACCCCTAGAGGACAACACCCAATCACTCCCGTATCCCCAGCCTCCAGCCGCGCTCCGAGCTCACCCAGCCCGCGACCAGTTCAAGGTAGCCCCGTGCTGAGAGTTCAGTCCTCGGCTCTGTCTCTGCAGCCGGCTTCTCCGTTCTAACACCTGCGAGCTCTGCGACACTCTGACACCCCCGATCCTTCTGTGATCCTGCGGGACCTGGGGTCATGCTGACCCCGCATGGGCTTCACCCCGGTTTAGCCTCTGGAGTGATGTCCCTCAGTGGAACAGACTTTTAAAAGTCCTGATTTTGTGCTCCGTTCCTCCGCCGCTTGCCGGGAGCCGGCCCCTCCCCCCACGGTCTATCTTCCCGTCGTTTTAGATTCACTTCTCCTCCAGTCCTACCTTTCAGAAAGTGGTTGATTTTCTGTTTCTAGAATTGCTGTTCTTCTTCTCTTCATCTCCCGTTGGATTTGTAGGTGTTTGCAATGTTTAGATAAGCTATCGAGCTGATCTCCTGCTCCCTGATGTAGTCTCAGCCTGCTACTTCTCCGCCATCTTGACTCCTCCCCCATCTTTTAGTAAATCCATAACAATAGAATCTTATGACTGTTATGTTTACTAAAGATATGTTCTTGGAGACATCTTTTCATTTAGGATTTTCTAAAAGCCTTAGGTATGTATTGCTTCTCATTCTTTTAGCGTATGTAAATAAAGGGCAAAATGACAACCTCAGCAATTATAGACCTTAGAATTATTTATTATTTCCTGGATGTGTATATCGGCAGAGTGAATGAGGAAAGCTCTCCTTAACTATTCTAAAAAATTTTTTGGAGGTGGGAATTTAAAAGAGGTCTTATTTCCGTATCTTTTTCCTAGATATAATTTTCATCAGACAACTTATTCATTGGATATGAACATAATTTATTTTCCTTTCCCTTCTGTTTTCTTCACACATGCTTTAAAATTTCAATTATTTTTGCTTCATTGAAAGCAATAGAAGGAATTAACAAATGAAGAGGTATTCTCCCCTAAATAATTAGAGAAATAAATGCTAGTAAAATATAAACTATTTGAACATTATAAAATATGGACAAGAAAGTTGTCTGTATTATTTCTAGTCCTGACATATTTAAGTCTTTTTTTATTAGTCACAAATCAAATATTTTTGAAATATACTTCATCTTGAAGAAAATAGTTTTATTCTAATGGATTTTTCTGTCTGATTAAGTATCTTTTCCATTATCTCTTTTTATCTTTTGAAAACCTTCAGAAATGGAAGAGAGAACATGATTTGGCATCTGGGAGTAAATGCCTTGAGATATTTTTTAAATTATAAAAAATGCTGACTGACAAGTAAAAACAGACTTTGAAATAATATATCTTCAGAAATCTTGGCAGCTTATTCTCCCAACTCAAATGAACAACATGGTGTGTTTTTTTGTTTCCATCAGAAAGACAATTTAACAATATTGTTTCCCTGTTTCACTAGAATAATTAACATTGGCTAGGCTCATAGTAAGTTTCAATAAATTCAAATCATCACCTCAGGATATTAATAAGCCAATTTGCATTGAAGTATTAAATAGAAATATGTTAAGAAACAGAAAGTTCCCATGTTTTACACAGAAATTATAAATAGGATAATTTTTAATGTATTCATGCTTTCATCCTTTCCTTCCCATTCTTTCTTTCATTTACTGACCTCAACTGTATATCAGAATCTAAGATCAGTGCTAAGTGTACAAAATTAATTAATACAAAGTCCTTGAGTTCAAGGAACTCATAAGTTATTGGGTAAGAGTTCAAAGCAAATTGCTCAGCAATGTTATAAACACTATACCAGTAAATAAATATAAATATTTGTAAATATATATGTATATATAATATACATATTTATATTATATATATTTGTAAATATATGTATATATTTTTATATGCATATATTTATATACATATACACATATATATACATATATAAATATACATATACACATATATATATATATATATATATATAATCAGTATACCAGAGGCTGAGCAGAAACAACACAGATAATGTTTGTTTCACAGAGAAAATAATCTAGAATCAGATCCTAAAGAATTTGAAAGATTACCATCAAAGGGGAGAAGGATAGGGAGTATGTTGGGAAGAAGTAGTATTCATGACAGTTCATAAACATTACAAAATTGTCAAGAGTTTTATTGTCCCTGAAGTGTAAAGTGCATAGCACTGCTAAGAGGTAAATTCTACTAAGGCATTTGGACTTGACTTTAAATGATTGGATTCTGGAAGCATTTTAAGTGAGAATTACACAGTCAACTGTCTTTTGTTTTTGTTTTTGTTTGTTTTAAAGATTTTTATTTATTTATTTGAGAGAGAGCAAGAAAGAAAGAGGGAGAGAGAGATAATGAGTTGGGAGGTGCAGCAGAGGGAGCGGGAGAAGCAGACTCCCCACTGAGCAGGGAGCCTGACCTGGGGCTCAATGCCAGGACCCCAGGAACATGATCTAAACCAAAGGCAGACATTTCACGTACTGAGCCACCAGATGTCCCTCATCTTTGTTTCAAAACAGAGAGTTAGTTGGCAGTGGTATGGAGCAATAATTGAGAGAAAGTAAAAGTAATATTGAAGTTGTGAAAAGAAGTAAACTCATAAGGAAATTGAACAAGAAAGGACACCTCAGTATACTTCCCAGTTTCTGAATTAAGTGTTTAGGGGACACTTGGGTAGCTTAGTTGGTTAAACATCTCCTTTGGCTCAGGTCGTGACCCCAGGATCCTGGAATTGAGTTCCATGTAGCGTGCTTTGCTCAGCACCGAACCTGCTTCTCCCTCTGCCCCTCTCCCCACTCATGCTCTCTCTTTCTCTCTCTCTCTGACAAATAAATAAATAAAATCTGTTTTTTTAAAAAAGTGTTTAGAACATGACTGTACCATTCATCAAGCTGGCATTAAAAACAGGAGAAAAAAACTTTCAAGGGAAGGTCCTTGAAATATTGATCCTCATCAATGTTGATAAGGATCAATATTTTTTAATTATCTCACGTAATGTAAGACACCATGTTGTGCATAAGAATCCAGTAGGTTATGAGCAGTATGTCTTTGATTTTTTTTACTCTAGATGTGGATTGATACATATAATTTAAAATGTAAAATTTTTAGATATGATAGGTTCTAAATGAGCATGACAGGTAATAAACACTAAATATATTCAGAGGATGAACAGATTACATTTACCTTATGAGCTGGGAAAAGTAGTAATGAGACTTCATAGATGAGTAGAAGAAAAGAAGTCTGAGCAGTAGATGGGCCCAGATTACGAAGTCTTGTTTGAGGGGCAGAAGCAGTATCTAAGAAAATTATATAGCTCCTTATAGAGAGGAGATATCAGGAGGTTTGGTAAGTTTAATCTAGACATATATAGGTTGTGTGTTGTGGAGTTAGCTGGAAGCAGGAACACCATTTAGATTATTAAAATAACACAAGTGGGGGATGTATGTTGAAATGTGTTGACATTTTTTTAAGGGTAACGATGTGCTTGCAGGATTCATAGGAACTCTTTTTAATGGAGTGGAAAAAATGACAGTTCATAACTTACTTTTGCCAGTATGATTACTCCATTCTTTCTCCAAAGTATCTTTTTCTTTTGATTTCTGGGACAAACTCATTTCCACTTCTATTTAAGGAGAAATGAGAAGAAGTATAGTAAACACATTTTGACATGTTTAGAAGAAAACAATCATATAACTTTGACTGTTAGAAAGTGAAGGTAACTTAGAGATTATGTTATTTAGCGCCCAATTTTTTAAAAAGATTTATTGATTAGAGAGAGAGTGAGAGTGAGCACAAGGGGAGAGAGAGGGGGATTGAGGAGGAAGAGAAGCAGACTCCACTGAGCAGGGAGCCTGACACAGGGCTGGAATCCACAGCTTCAAGGTCAGGACCTGAGCTGAAATCAAGAGTCAGTGCTTACCTGACTGAGCCACTCAGGCACCCCTGAGTGCCTCATTTTGCAAATGGCAACCAAAGGGCTTTAAATACTTATCAAAGATCAAAAAAATGAATTAGAGGCAGATCTGGGAATAGAATGAAACTCTTCTCCATCTACTCTTTGCCTTTACCAGTTTAGATTGGGAGGGAAAGTGATGTAAATAAAGGAACAAGAAAAGGTGTGAAGACTTCCAAAGATTGAAATAATCATGGCATAGGTTTAAATTTGAAAATAATGAGTACATTGGAATTTTCTGGTGCTTAGGAGGTATATGAATTAGCCCTGGACTTCTGTGTAGAAATTTAAAATTCAGCTTGGGATTCCTATGAATTGCAGGCAGAGGGCAGGGAGGGTTATGTTCTCTTAAGCTCCTTGGTCTCATGGCCTTGATTTCCTTTCATGTTATCTCTTCTGTCCTGTAATGATCTGCATGTAAGACTCATTTCCTTCTTGGGTCCCCTCCAAAATACTACTACTACTAAATAAAAACCTCAAAACATACAAATGATCATGGTAGATTTCATTGAAAAACTGAAGGCAGCAGGAGATTCCATTTGGCAAACATCAAGACAAATGACCTAAAAAATAGAATTTAAATATTTCTGTTTCTCTCTAGCCTCCTTCCCACGGTGTGAGGGTCCCATCCTTTCCTGATTCCTTTTTTCTCTTTCTGCCTGGCTTTTCTCTTTCTTCTTTTGACTCTCCAGAACAGCAGACATTGCATGCCAGGCCTTAGCCATCTCTCCGAAGCCCCTTGGACCTGCTGATACGGAGACCCCAGGGAAGCCCAGTCTCTCCTGGGCCTGCGTGAGCTGCCGTGTTCTTCATGCCACTTCCTACAACTGCGGAGAGACATATTAATGAACGCCTATCTTACGCTACGTAAAGGGCTAGAAAATGGCACTACAGAGTGAAAAAAAAGCCCTGATCTCAAATACAACTAAAAAAAAAAGAAGAAGATTTTATAATTTGTAAAGACTCTTTCAGTGTAATTAAGAAATTGTATACGTTCGATAGCACAGGATCAAACTTGAAGATAATAAATAAAAAAGACTATTTTTGCCTCTGAGACCTGGATGAATTCACCCAGGACTTCAGCCATATTCCAGTGGCGGAATTTGAAGTGCTGTCTCAAGTTTATTAAATTTTTTTGAAGATTTAAGTCTCCTAACAGTCCCATGGACTGGATATTGGAGGTAGTGGTGCTATCATGACTCTGATTCCTCCCCACCTAAGTTCTTGAACTAATTGCTAGTTTGGAATTCTTATAAAGTCAATGACTGAGGCTTCTCATTAAAAAGAGAAATATTCTGGAGCACCTGGGTGCCTCAGTTGGTTAAGTGTCTGACTCTTGATTTTGGTTCAGGTCATGATCTCAGGGTCCCTGGATGGAGCCCCAGGTCAGGCTTCTCCCTCTCCCCCACTTCCCCTCCTTGTGCTCTCTCTCTCTCTGTTACTCCCTACCACTAAAATAAATAAAGTCTTAAAAAAAAATAAAAGAAGAGAAATATTCTAAGGAATGGTGTCCTATACTACTCTTTGCTTAACTTTTCCTTCAAATTTAAAAGGAAGCTAAAACCCTGTTGGAGTTAATGACTGTTTCACCTACTCCAATTGAATGATGATGTGAATTCCCAGGATATCCTGTATAGAGAGCTAATAAGTATAAAACACAGAAAAATCATAACCATCCATTGTAGTTAGTCTACTATGCATTTTTAGTTTAATGTTTCCACAATTTTTTAAACATCAGATGGGGAAACAAACCATGAGAGACTATGAACACTGAGAAACAGACTGAGGGTTTTGGAAGGGAGGAAGGTGGGGCGTTGGGTGAGCCTGGTGGTGGGTACCAAGGAGGGCATGTATTGCATGGAGCACTTGGTGTGGTACATAAACAATGAATCTTGGAACACTGAAAAAAAAATTTTAAAAATCAGAATAATGTTCAATTAAAAGCAAGATCATGCTGGACATTATCTTTTATTTGAAAGAAACTTCTTTCTCAGAGCTTTTTTGGGCATCGTTTCATCTTCTTTGGTTCCTGTGCACCTGCATTAGGGAATTCCTTGATTACCGAATAGAGTCTTGATTAATAAAATGCACTTGCTATCCAGCATTTAAGAATCTCTTAATAGTGTCTAAATTTTAGATTTCAGAATTCAGCATGAGACCATGTTACTTGAAGCTGACATTTTGGGAATAGAGATTTCACGTGTTAATGAGTGAACCCGTGTTGGACCCTAAATTCTGCAAACACAATGTATACCTCTTCTGTGTTGATTTTCATAAGGAAAAGTGTCAGAGAGAGGGAATTAAGGATCAATGAATTCTTACATCGAAGCAGGCACATTGATATCCTATTTAAGAAAAACCTGACCCAACCTGTAACGTTGGCATTTCTATCTTTATTATATCTAGGGTTGTCTCCTAATGTGTGCTAACTTCAGAGTGCATAGTATATACATACATCTTAAATTTATGTCTTAAACTGTCTTTAAATGTAAAGTAGGATCACAGTCCATATATACCCTTTCTCCTCTCTAGCAAAGCAGAATACGCCATCCTTCTTACTGTGTTTTGCTGCCAGATATTATCATATGAATGACATATAGTCTTTTCTGACCCTAAAGTTTGCTTGTCTCATCCTTCCTGACCATTGCAATAGTCAACAGTCTGTTTTCCTAAAGTCTTTAAAAGAATATCATCACCTCAAATTATCTGAAACACCCTTCAGCACCTATACAAACAGAATTGAATGCTGTATCCTTATGAATGACCCCATAAGACAACTATAAATAAGAAATGTTTATTTAACCAGCAGGTTTAAATATATATATATCTGTGTTGTGTAACTTCTTGTCCTTTTTCTATCCCTCTTCCTTTTCAGTTCTTGTGGTTTTATAGCTTAAGATGTGAAATAGTGGGTGCCTGGGTGGCTCAGTTGGTTAAGCAACTGCCTTCAGCTCAGGTCATGATCCCAGAGTCCTGGGATCAAGTCCCACATCAGGCTCCCAGCTCCATGGAGAGCCTGCTTTTCCCCTCTGACCTTCTCCCCTCTCAAGCTCTCTCTCACTGTCTCTCTCTCAAATAAATAAATAAAATCTTTAAAAAAAAAAAAAAAGATGTGAAATAGTGGTTCATTTTTTAATTTCAGATAAACACCATACCATTTTTACTATAAGTATGTCCTCTGAAAATATTGCATACGTACATTGAAAAATTTTTTCATGTTTACCTGAAATTCGAAGATAATTTGGTGTCCCGTGTTTTTAATTGCTAAATCTTGCAACTCATCTGACATTTGTTGAAGTTCCCAATTCGAGGGAAATATGTATTTTAATTTTGATTTTTTTATACTTTGAGAGTATGTGCCTGCTTCAGATGGCTTTTATTTTCCCTCACTGATTTCCTTTTAAGATTATCATTATTGCTTATTAATTGTTAATAATTATTAATTGTTACCTCTTTGGCTCCTTCTAGGACAATAATGGAGAGGATGAGAGTCATTTTCTCATTATCTGGAGGTTTATAGTTAGTTAATTATTTATGTTATTTTATTTAGTTTTCAAGTTAGCCCCTTAGGAGATATGATTACACATTATTTCTTCAAGAATTGTTTTTTTTTAAGTCATCAAACATCTTCTAAACTGATACTTAGATTTAAGACCTCTCTCAGTTTTTAATCCTTATTGGAAAATTAAAACTTTGATAGCATCCCCTTTTTACTTTCACTGATATATTCTGTGCAAAGGTACTATGTGTGCCATTCCATGTTTGAAAATAAATACTGCAACTACTCTTTAATTATATTTTCGTCTTCTTGTCTGGGAAGTTTTCAAAGTCACAGAAGAGTGGAAATTAAATTTTAAACTTTGCACATGGGTAACTATTCTTTCTAGAAGTTGTATCTTCTTTTAAAATGCTAAAGGAGTCTCTCCTTGAGATATGAAAATTTATACCTTGGAATGTTGCCTCAAATGCCACCCCCACCTCAATCACAAAATGAGGGCTTTATCTAAAACCGTTACTTTATTTTCAAAGAACTATGTCTAAGAATTTTCCACTCACAGAAATAAAATACTTACAAAATATCAAAAGAGCAAACTCCATAAAGAATTAATTGCGCCCATAGTCTGTCTATATATTATAGGCCCTACAGAGTCTCTGTAGAAAACAAAACAAAACAAAACAAAACATCAACAACTACTATAACCCAGAGAGAGGTCGACAAATCCCAATAGCTTTTAGCTTGTAAACTGAAGTCTGTAATCTTAGGAATTTACTGCTGCAGAACCTTATAAATTTACCCTTAGAACTGGAAGATAGATGAAACCATGTTATAGTCCTTGAAAAAAATCTCTTCCTCTCTGATTCAAGATCAAGGTCTGCATTGCTATTTGATGTGGAGGAATCATCTTGTGATTTTAGTATTTATTTTCTAATAAAAACAACATATTTTTAGGAATTTAAGTGTTAGATCTTCTAGTGAAAATGTCTTTATTGCTTATTAAATCAATATATTTCCCATTATTCTTCACAGTAAGCATCAGCAACTTTATCTTATAGGTTTAAAATTTATATTTGTATTTGCATTATTTTGTATAATTTGTATTAATAAGCTGGTGTAGAGGTTTTGATGGAGCAGACACGACATCCCTAAACCAAAATGTTTGATCAAGATTAAGCCAAAAGAAAATAAAGTTATTCCAAAGGGAATGATCTAAAACATTTATATGGAATTACAAAAGAAAAGAAAGATTTTGTCATTATCTTTAAAATTTTTTTTTTGCATTTTTTTAAAAGCAAAGTCATTCTATTTGGCTCAGTCAAATTATGGAAAGGCTCTGGGAATCTGGAAAATCACATAGAGTCAGTAAATGAAAGTGCAGATAGAATATAGTTCAACTGCCTGGAGAGTGTTAGAGTACGTGACCTCTTTGGGTGAGTATGACCCCACATGAAGTCAACTGTAATGAATTTATTTTGAGCAGTTCGTGGTTTTAGAGAGAGCCTTAGTTCCAGCGAGGTCAAAGTAAGGTGCTATAGGTAATCTCTCTAATCAAAGGTGGGTGTTATGTGTAAAGAAATTGCCAAATGCCCCCTGTGTTTAAAGAATTAATGATAATTACAAGAGAGCTCACACCACATTTTCACTCATGCTCTACCATTTGTAGAAAGATAGAACCAAGTATTATGACCTATCCCTCCCTCAAATTCTTGTACTTGGGAAACAAGAAAGGAGGAGATGGTCTTTGCTCTTTGATCAGAGAGTGAAAATCCTCAGTGAATCTGAATTTTGCGAAATAGGGTAATCTCAAAAGTGGTCTCAGAGGGACATTTAGATTTACCATTCTTGGCCTTTCACGATCTTGAACATTTTTTCTAATTTTTCTCTTTCATTGTCTGTACTGCTGTTTATAGCTGTGCCATTTTTTATGAATATTTGGTGTATAAAGATAGAAATGAAAACTAACGTGTCTGTCCACTTGCTTTTACTGACTGCTGGGTTCCTGTTCTGTCCAGGCACTGAAGGAGCAGTGTTCGGGCACTCTGTTGAAACACCTCACATCAGAGCAGAACCTTCCCAAGACCTCAGGTAAGTTCTGCCTCCTCCAGCTCTGTCAGACCTCCCAACACTGTTGATGTGCCCTTGATATACAAAGAAGTAAATCTGAAAATGTGCTATATACTTATATAAAAAGTTGATGTTCCCTACCTACGTGGTAAATATCAAGTATTTGATCGAGGACAAGAAAATGTGAGTTATTATTCTAAATGTATATGTATTTTTGCCCCTAATAAACATACAAAAAATATCAAAATAAATATGTCAGACAGGAAGAGTGCGGAAAAGGCAGTTATAGAGGACGTTTAGTTCCTTTAGAGGAAGGATTGATAAAAATCAGGATTCTGGAAAATCTGACATAGACAATGAAACACATGACACATATAGGCAGAAAGAATGAGGAGGCAGAGAGTAGGAAAAAAACAATAAATGGTCAAGGGGTGTTGTGTTGAGGGAAATACAAAGCAATATAAGTAGTAATCAGATAAAGGCAGAGCTTAAATGTCCTATAATGGACTCCTCAATCTAATACTGCCAATGGAATAGGCTGCTTCCTGATACTGTACTGTTTGTAAGAGGCACAGTTGTATTAACAGCCCTCAGTACCCAGAAAAGTGTAAGACAACTCTATAGGGATTCTTCCCAGGATAGTCCCAGCCAACTGTTAATAAAAGTTGAAATACTAAAATCTAGTAACTGATCAATGGATGTTCTTTTTTTTTTTCCAATGGGTGTTCTTAATTCAATAAATAACTTAAGTTTTGGGGACCAGAGATATTTTATAATGTGGTAATCATTTCACAATGTATCCGTTACATCAAATTATTATGTAGCGTACCTAAAACTAATAGAACTTTATATGTCAATAAAAAAGATGTCTTATATAATTACTTTCTGATAGGTAGGTAAATTACATTCCATAATACATTTCTATGGGATTAAAAAAGATAAAAATAATAGAATTTTTAAAAAATCATATATTAAAAGTCATTTTTAAAGCTGAATCAAAATATCAACCTGGGAGACAGTCTTCTTTGTCTTGGAAAACATAATACAAATGTTAAGAAAAACACAAATTATTTCATAAAGATCAGGTTCAGCCCTTCCCATTTGGATAAGTGAAAAAAAAAAATGTTCAAATAAAAATAGAAAAATAAAAAATTTTAAATGCAAAGAAAAAAAATCCTATACTTTCACAACACTACATTTTTCAGATCTTCTATGATAAAATTTCCTAAGGAACTCAGTTTCTCAGTATCTCAGCATTCCAGATGCAAACAGGCTGGTTAATAATAACAGAAAAAGGTAGCCATCTTCCTGTGATCAAGGCATTTTTTATTAGACAAAAGTAATTTTTTACTCAATGCCAAAACCCCAAGGATTTAGGAGGGTAGACGAGTATGTATAAACAGCATCTCGCGGTGTGTTATAGTTTTAACTTACGGATTTTTTTTTTCAGTTAGGAATTCAACATTTTTATGTAATTATTTTCTTATCCCTCCCCATCTAGCAAGATTGTATGTTCCATTAGACCAGGATCTGCATCCTTCCTTGTCTATCTTTAGTGCTACAGCAGTCAACATGTAGCTCACTTATAATTGTGTCTGATAAATATTTGTTCATTTGAGTTGCTGAAATAGCAAAACTCAATAGCGAGGATGTTGAGTGCATGTACTATAAGAAATGTCCGAGTTACTGTGTCTTAATTTTAAGACCCATGTGGCCAACATTAACTCTGATTGTTTTTGAAGTGTTTTAGTACAGGTGCCAGAGTTTAGTGAGTCATTCAATAAAAAATTATTTAAATTATGCCATTCTAAAAGAAACCTCATTTTACTTCTAACGTTTCAATGACTATATACTCATTGTATGATTTTCATTATGAAAATCTATGCCAAAAGAGAAATAAGAACTGCTCTTTTAATTACCTTGCTGACATGTCTCCAAATTCATAAGTGTGAATGTGAATTAAATTATAATTAGCATATAGTGTTTCCGGTTTTTATTTTCTAATTATCCATCAATTATTTAAATACTGCACTAAGCTAAGCTTATCTGCTAGTGCTAAAAGCAAATTAGCATACCCCAAGATGAGTGTTACTGATCTAAATTTGAAAACTGAAACAGAAGCAAAGCACAGTAATGATGGGGTGTTCAATTATTCATTTGTGTACATGAAGATTAAAAGCAGAGTGTCTGAGAAGATCTTTACAAGTCCCCCTGACAATTTTCCTTTCAGGGCAGTAAGAAGTACTCTTAGTCGACACCTAATTCTAATCAACTAGGTGAGATTGGTTGGCCAGGTAAATCAAATGGTAATTGGGGAAGTAAGTAGTCGTGTTGTCTTTAATTTTGTTTTTGTTAAGAATAAAAGACTTTAGACAGGTACATTTCAAAAGGTTTACTAAAGAGTATAGGTAGTATTTTGGTGTGGACATGAAGTCGATTTCTACAGTTTATTTATTCAACCAATGTTTGATGAGTGATTCATGTGTGCCAGATTCTCTGCTAGTTTCCATATGCACTATTCTTGTAGATTTTCTATGATGTCTTATATAGAGTGACATTGCCTTTCAGGAGGGCCCCGTGTTAAAAAGGTGAAAAAAATATGTTGAATATTAAGTAAGGACATAGTGGTGTATGTGTCAAGAATAGCCCAAGTATGGATGTTTTCCTTTCTTATTTCTTAAATTAACGTATAGCTAAATTATTACAGTTCAAAAGAGTTTCTCCACTCTCTGGTGAGGAGTAATGAAGCCTGTTGTATGTTGCCCAAAGTGTTTGGATCTGTGTTTCATTAACAGTTCCAAGAGGGGAAAAAAGAAAAGAAAAAAAAAAAAAGAAAGAAAGAAATAAAAAAGAATCCAGACTCGGATTCATTTCAGTAAAATGAATTAATATTTAATGATGTAACTGGCCTCTCTTCATCATGTTCATTCTTATATGAATATAATTTTAAACTGAAATGTTAAGTTTTACAAATTAATCTCTGAAAACACATAGCTCTTATTTACATCATGGCTGTGTTAAAGGAAAAGCTGCCATGTGTAAGGTAGTAAGGATTTTGGGCTGAGATGTTTTGTCAGTGAAAGGCTAAGATAAATTTGCTGGAAAAAAGATAATGAAATAGTATTCTGCTCCTCTTCCTTCCCCTCCCCTCACCCCTCTCTCCTTTTCCCTTTTTCTCTGCCTCTCTTTTCTCCCCTTTTATTCTTTCATGCTGTGTATGTATTTATATATTTATTTAAAGTTAAAAGCAAGTGATCCTTATGGGAAGGTTGTCTTAGTGTGTAATCTTAGGAACACAGAGCAACAACTGATCTAGAAATTTGTTTGATATAATTTGAAGGAAGAGACCATAAAGGAAAGTGCAAGTAAGCAGAAAGTGGTAAAAATCGAAGCAACAGAAGCAATGTGATATGCAGCTGAAGAAAACTCACCTCAGCCCAAAGTGCTAAGACATTAAAATTGCTTATATATTCAGGTCACAGCTTGTATTTTTTCCCCTAAAACATTTTTCTCTTCAATTTTTCATTCATTCCATCATTGAAAACAAAAATAATTCATGAATGCCCACTATATGCCTGACACCATGTTAAGTATTTTATAAAGAGTGAGATACATGGTGCTTAAGTTCCTGTTAAGTCTCTATGTAGTTAGTCATTGTGTCTCACAAATTACTTTAAAAGGAGTCTGAATTCCTTTCTCAGAATTTTTCTAGAGACCTAGGGCACTCGTTTTCAAACTGAGGTTCACATAACACCTTAAAAACAAAATCTTGTTTAAACGATAAAAGTTCAACAAAAAACAAAAAAATGAAAAAAAAACCCAAAATCTTATTACATCTTTGGTGTGTAAACACAGTGAAAACTGAATTTCTTGGGGGAAAAAAAACAGGTGATAGGGTGACTGGAATTCAGTATTACTCCTTTTCTCTGCTAGAATCTCGTGGTACCCACTATAAAAACTAATCTGAAATCCGTTGCTATGATTATTATAATGCATTCAAAATGAACACAGTTGTACTTCGTTAATTCCAGTGACTAATCACATAGGAATTCACAAGCTTTGCAAATAAACATGGGTTTCATTTTTCAACAGGCTCTTTTAGAGAATGTTTTGTAATAAAATGTACTTAAGTAAAAACCTATACTATGTTGTAAATCTTCCTCAGGGGGGAGCTTGAGAATTTCTATATAGGAGAGAAACAGGGTGTCATTTAAGTGTTGATCCTATGTTGCCAAGAGTCTGCTTATTACATAATTCTAGAAGGGAATACAGGTTTAGTCTAATTTGAGTTCCAGTGTATTCAAGAATGTTCAAGCTCCAGAATGTCTAAGTCCAGAACTTCTGTAGGGATTCTTGGCTTATTTGGGAAGTCCAGAGTATCTAGAAGAAACCAATACAACCTAAGACAGGTAGTAAAGCTTATCACTTCTTTTTCTTTATGATTTTGGGGCTTTCCATCTTGTTTCAAAGGTTTTCTTTTGTATTTGGATATTTCCTGTATATTCTTCTAATTTTCTGTCATTTATTTTGTATACTAGGTAATTTATTTCTTAGTTTTATGTTTTGTATAAGTAAAATCAGAAATTATGTTCTGAATTTTCTTCTAATTTTCTGTTGAAAATTACAGTCTGTGATTTCTTAGATTTTATATTTTGAATAGTTAAAACGAAATTATTCTTGCAGAGTATGTTAAGTATCTAATGTTAGTGTCTTTAGTATGGGGAGTCAATTTATTAAGCATTATTGATTAAATAACCTACTATTTTCAACCCAAAATCATGGCTACATTTCTCACAAACTAATCTCTCATAAATACTCTTGATCTGTTTTAGATTATATTGTGTTCCATTGACAAATTTATAATTTTAATTCTAATCTCATTTTTAATTAAAATAATTTCAGTATTTAGTTCTAATTTTAAAAGGAAAATCTCCCACTTCAACTTCATTTTAAAAATCTATTAAGTGTCACACATCCTTTTTTTAAAGATTTTATTTATTTATTCGTGAGAGACAGAGAAAGAGGCACAGGGAGAGGCAGGTGCCCACTGGGCAAGGAGCCTGATTCAAGAATTGATCCCAGAACCACCGGATCACAACCGGAGCCACAGGCAGAGAGTTAACCCCCTGAGCCACCCAGCCACCCCTGTACCTTTTTTCCAAAATAGTTAAACAAAATGTTTTAAGTTTCAAGAGACTCTATTGAGATTTTTGTTGGGATTTTATTACATATGTTTATTGGAATTTTCATGATTTGGAAGTAGGTATGAGTTTACTTATATCCTAGTAAACTTATCTCAGATTTTTGAATTTTTAAGTAAATAATATCAGATGCTCTTTTTGGATAGCCCTCTCCCTGAAATAACTGTAAAATGCAGACATTGAGTGATACAGCGTTTATATTAATATGGCAATTTAGCAACAGGAATTAAATACATCTTAAAACATCCCTGCATGTCATTAGAATTCTTCATTGAATTTTAATAGTCAATGACAGTCAAACATAGCATCAGTTAACAGTTTTCCTATTTGGATCTCTGTAACATAATGTTTTAGAAACTTTAACCAAAAATGAACTAAATGGATGTTCCTTTAAGATCTGAGACCACATCTTCTTTCCCATCATCTTATTATGAAAATTCTCAAATGTACTCAATGTTGAAAGCATCTTTTTTTCTTTTTAAGATTTTTTTTTTTTTTAATTTAACAGAGAGAGGGGGATCACAAGTAGACAGAGAGGCAGGAGTGAGAGAGGGGAAAGCAGGCTCCTCACTGAGCAAAGAGCCAGATGTGGGGCTCGATCCCAGGGAGATCATGACCTGAGCCAAAGGCAGAGACTTAACCCACTGAGCCACCCAGGCACCCCAATGTTGAAAGCATCTTATAGTGACCATGTTTGTACCCCCCAGCTAGATTCCTCCATTATCATTCTTCTTTATGTCTTCAATCATACATGTACACATTCCACTAGCCATCTGCCTGTATATCTTATATTTTTTGCATTTGCACATACATTTTATAAATCTGTACACTTTGCCTATTCACTTTGGCATGCATATCATTAACTACTATTCAAGACAACTTACAGTTTCTTTTACTGTAAAATAATTATGCAGTGACAATCACAAAAATTAAGTGTGTGTTTCCCAAGTTTTGACAAATACATATACCTGTGTAACCCAAATTCCTGTCACAATATAGAACATTATCATTGGGCACCTGGGTGGGTCAGTTGGTCAAATATCTGATTCTTGATTTCACTTCAGGTCCTGAAACTGAGCCCCGTGTCGGCCTCTGCGCTTAGTGTAGAGTCTGTTTGTCCCTATCCCTCTGCTCCTCCCCGCTACTCTCTCTCTCTCTCTCTCTCTCTCTCAAATAAATAAATAAAATCCTAAAAAAACGAACAAACAAACAAACAAAACTCATTATCATCACCTAGAGAGTTCCCTTATGCCCCTCCCAGGAAATCCCCACCACTACCCACCAGAAGCAATATTTTCTCTCACCTTTTTCACCCTAGATTAGATTAGATCGATTTAGGACTAAATATAAATTAATTTACAGTATGTACTCTTCTTTGCAAGATTTCTTTGACTCCACATGTTTTTGAGAGCCCTCTGTGTTGTTGTCTGTATCAGTAGTTCTTTCTGCTTTATTGCTGCTTACTATTCCATTATATGAACACACAATATTTTACTTATGTGTTTTCGTAACTGATAGACATTTGGGACATAGCCGGCATGTATTAATTTTTATATGAAAATGTTAGAGTTTTTCAAAGTAATTACCTCATTTTCTGTTAAAAATGAATGAGAATTTCAGTAGCTGCACATCTTCCCCAATATTCAGTGTTAGCATTCTTACTCGGTTGAGCCATTCTGGTGGGTATTTAGTGGTACTCGTTGTCTTTGATTTGCCATTACTCGATGAGTAGTGACATTAGTGACTTTTCCATGTGTATATGGAACAACCATCCATGTTGATTAGTGAAGTGCTTGTTCATATGTTTTGTCCATATTTTAATTCCGTTTTTGTATTTTTATCTTTGAACTGGAGGATTATTTATATACCATGGCACCAGTCCTTTGTAACATCTGTATTTTGTGAATATTTGTCTCCCAGTCTATGGTATATTCGTTTTATTGATGGATTTTAAGAAGTAGCTTTTCATCTTGAAGACATCTTATTTATGTTTTAAAATATTTACTTGTTATTCCTTTTGTGGCCTAAGAAAGTTTTATCTACTCCCAAGTCACCAAAATATTTTCCTTTAGAAGCTCTATCTTTTAGAGACACCCAGGTGACTTAAGAGCATGCCCGCCTAATCATCTGACTCTGAGTTTGGGCTTAGGTCCTGATCTCAGTATCCTGGGATGGAGCCTGGGGATGGATGCCCAGCTCAGCAGGGAGCCTGCTTGAGGATTCTCTCCTTCTGCCCCTCCCCACACTTGCATGCACACTCTCTCTTTCTCTCTCTCTAAAATAAATACACCCTTAAAAATGAGTAAAAAATAAATGTTATGTTTATTTTTGTTTTAGCATTTACTTTTAATAGCAGTGGGTGGTATCGATTGAAGTTCATTCTGTCCATACAGAGATTCCAGCACTGTTGAAAATACTTTGCTTTTTCTCATTGGATCAGTTTACTGCCTTTGTCAAAAATCAGATGACCGTACTTGTTAAAGTCTATTTCTAGAGTCTCTATGTTATTCATTGATCTATTCATTATACTTGTGCCAGGCCAGCAACTGTTTTCCTTATTATAGCTTTTCTTGAAATGCTTAAAATACTTCAAAGTTGTGGGGTTTTTTTGAATGCCTGGAATGCCGATGTATATGTATGTATGTATGTATGTATATTATGTTCAGTTAGCCAACATATACTATAACATTGTTGTTCTTTTTCAAGGCAGTTTTGGATATTCTGAGATCTTTGCATCAGCTACTAATCCTAATTATAGACTCAACCACACTAAGATTCAGCTACTTCCTAAGCAAAATACAGATGGAGTATGCATTTCTCAGTATTGGTGGGATGATTATGAAATAATCCATACAAATGAATTGAAGAGATTGTCTTTTCCCCCATTGAATAGTCTTGCCCGCTTTGTTGAAAATTAATTGACCGTATAGTTGTGGAAATAAGGTTTGTATTATATCTTAATGATTACCACACTAGTTTTATCAAGATTAACAAAGCATACCGTTGAAACCTGTTTAATTCAAAGTCTTAATCGCTTCATAACTTGAAGGATTAAGCAATACTATAAAATTGCTACAACTTTTCAAATGTTTTTATGTATTCTTTCATCAGCTTTACATACATAGAAATTATATAAATTATTAAGTATGTGTGTATATACACACACATACACACACACACACACACACACACACACACACATGTTTGGCCCCCAGTGCACTGGTATCAGGAATTGAATCTCAGTCTATTCAGTTCTCTTTTTTGTCCCTGGGGTTCCGTCACTGTACCAAGGGGTTTACACCATGCCAGAGCTTTTGGGATGACATTTGGTCATTGAGAGCCTCAGGACCCAATCTGGAATTTGCCAAGAGGTTCTCATTCTTCTCTCCCCTTATTCTTCCTTCACTGCAGGTGACCACCGCCACCTTTGGTCTCTTGCCCTCAGTCACCCTGAGATATCAATGCTCTTCTCAGACTTCTAACACCTAAAGAATAAAGGCCCTACATCATAGGATTTGACCTCACTGACTTTGGTTTCCTTCCGATTTTTTTTCATGTGCTGAATCATTTTCAACACACTAAATGGCAAGGTTTTTTTCAGCTCAAAATGTCTATTAGATTAGGAAACTTAGAAGAGTTCTTTATCAACTTCTCTGCTCCATCTTCTGCTGTTTGGGGCAAAAGATACTGTTTCGTGAATAGCAGAACTTCAAGGAAATGGGACAGGGAAGGAAATTCCATCAGTATCTCAAAATACTACCCCACCACATATTTATCTCTCTTAATTCTCCTAAGACATATCTTATGACCTCATAAGCAAGCATTACAATTTTCAATTTAGAGATGTTGCTATTGAGTTACATTGCTGCTGGCTAACATGCTTGAACCCATCTCTCATCTCCGTCTTTACTGCCTCTTTGAATAGAGATCCTCTAAGTCCGTGTTAGCAAAGTACTATCCTCTGTGGCTATGCTGGCAATGGAGACTTGAGGTCTAAAATGAAGATGAATATAATAAACATTTTCTAATTAAGTAATTAATAAAAACAAGAATGGAAAAACTCAAAAGCCCAGAAAGACTTAACGTATTTTAACACTCTAGTACCAAATATCAAACGCAGTAGAAGTATGATTCAAAAACATGGGCACATTTAATATGGATATCTTACTATCAAATATATATGAGTAAGAACCTCAACCCCTATTCTTGGACACAGACTAAACCATATCAATTATTTGATAAAGTAAGCATGCTTTTTCTCCCACTAAGATTCAGCTACTTCCTAAGCAAAATACAGATGGAGTATGCATTTCTCATACATACAACTCTCGTGAGTTGTGTTTGCTTGAATGTCAGATTCATAATCTGTTTTAGAATATTAGTTCATTTTAATTAAGTACCTCTCTGACATGTTTGAATGGTTCCTCATATCCAAACTTATATAATTACAATTAATGTTATAGATAATTAACCAATTATCTATTAATTGGTTAATCTATCAATTAACCAATGACAATAGTAGTGGTCACAGATATACTACTCAAGACGGTCTGTATTGGGAGATGTATTAGGAGAAATCAATTATAAAATATACAGTTTAACAGAAATGTAGATTCTGTGTGCAAAGTGTGAGGATTGTGAGTGAAAAAATATAATTATCTTATTTTCAAGTTTTTAAATGTGTGAAAACATGATTTTTATTTTTCTGAAGAAAATACAAAGATTTCTTTTATTAAAAAAAATATATATATATATATTCAAAATCTGACCCTCTCCAGGGATTTTATAAAGATGTCCCAGAGGCCCATAGAGATGGAAGTTTCAAAGTTGCTTTGGTGAGTGAAAAAAAACATTGAAAATGTCAAATTTACTTCTTCTAAATGCTAGCTCTACTCCTTCAATATTACTTTAAAGTCTTTAAGTTCAACTTCCCTACTGAGAGAGAGCTGATCTTCAGAGTTCAAACTATTTGCTGTGGTTTTCCCTGCAAAGTAACTCTAGATGTGTTGTCTCAGAGGAAACCAGTTGCTCTGGATGGTGGTGGATATGAGCCTGAGGGAACTCTTTTCCTAAGGTTGTGTGGGCAAAGGAACCACGCAGAGTCAGTGCCTCAGAATAGAGAGCGTTTATCCAGAAACGCCGACGTGGGGATGGTTCCTCTGCTCACACTTGTGCTTTTTACCACCGTGTTCTAGCTTCCGTGTTCTGTCTTCTTTTGGTCTTTTCTCTAGTTTTATTATTAAAGATAATTTTGAAACTGCCTCCCAACTAGCTTTTTTGCAGGCACAACTATCTAAAACAGCTGTGGTGGGTTGTTGTTGCTTTTTGCTCCTCATAATTTATGCAGTCAGTCTTTAATCTTACGTGAGCTGATTTTTAACCCCTCATTTACTAGTTCTCTGTTAAGCTAGTGCCATTCATTCTGTGGACCTTTTCCTCGGCCAGTAGAAGTCAGTTGATGTAGGAAATGGCTTATTTCTGCATTTTAATTAATTTCTCAAAGTATAATGAGTAGTTTGAAAATTTTCAGGTCTATGAAATTTTGACTGTGAAACCCTTAAAAGTTCACAATATTAATGATTTTCATTAAACCTCTCTCTTCTTTGCCAGACTCTTTATTGAGGGCTAGTTACATGCTAAGTTGGTACAAATGTATTTATTAAAACTCCATCATTAATTTTGAAAATTTATAAAACATTTAAACAAGTAAGCTTATCATGACCTACTTTTCTTGTGCATTGTGAAAGGAAACAGCGTAAGAAACCCTTATTAAATCATTAAACAAATGAGAATAAATAATTGATGCTAGCGAATGAAGAGTTTCATAAAGAGCCAAAAAATAGATAAGGCAATCAAAAATGATTCTAAAACTCATTTTGGTTTTTTGTGAAATGGCAAGGATTTTTATTTATGTCTACCTGTTCTACCCGTTCATTTGTTTTGGTTACTAATGTTATTATCTTTTAGTCCATCATAATTTGTTTTTCTTTTTACTATGAAGGAGTCTTTTGTTTTGCTCTTAGGCTTGAATCACCCACCAGGTCCTTGATAATGGAAGCTCCACGAGGGGTCCAGGTGAGCGCTGCTGCAGGAGATTTCAAGGCCACCTGCAGGAAGGAGCTACATTTGCAGTCCACAGAAGGGGAGGTGAGTCCCCAGGGGCAGAGACCAGCCCTTTATTGCTGCTGTGCTTCTCAGAGTATATGCATATTACTCTAGGTGACTGATTCCTGAGAACTTAAACGATGGAACTGTAATACTTCCTGAACACAAAATTTGGTAAATCTATTATTTTCTTAAAACAAAGCACCATTTATTTTCTATGGAAAGATAACCATTCATGAGTCAATTATAAGTGAGGCATCTAAATTCCTGTAGTTTCAGAATTGGCAGATAAACATAATGACTATCAAGATAATACTGAGAATAAAGGCAGTCTTTGTTTTTCTTTTTTCTATTCTTTTTTTTTTTTTTTTTTGGTCTTCCAACAAGTACTTTGGATGTTTATTTCTGTAAAAATGGTTCCTATATTTCTTCTGAAAGAAAAATGAAACAAAAGCTATTTTACTATTTAGCCCAATTGTTATTCCCTAGATAAGGAGATAAATACATGCTGACATTTTTCTCCCATGTCACTTTATTTCCTCCAAGCATCTCCTGTCAGTCTGCTGTCATTGACTTGAGAATCATTCCCTTTCGCTCACTGTCTGCTGTAAAGAACCCTTTGTCTTCCATCTGGTACTGGAATGCCGTCGACGCACGTTCATTTCATGTACCTTGTTATATACCTTGTGATCGTTATGCCAGCAGAATGACATTTTTAAAAAATATTTTATTTTATTTATTTGTCAGAGAGAAGGAGAGAGAGAGAGAGCACACAGGCAGGCAGAGAGGCAGGCAGAGGTGGAGAGAGAAGCAGGCTCCCTGCCGAGCAAGGAGGCCATGCGGGACTCGATCCCTGATTATGACCCAAGCCGAAGGCAGCAGCTTAACCCACTGAGCCACCCAGGCGTCCCCAGAATGACATTTTTTGACAGTTCTGGAAATTTTTCCACATTGGGTCTTCTCCTATTACTGCTCCCCCTTTCCTCTATGGCCCTTTTTTGAAACTCTGAAGAAATACATAGCGTTTCTTCCATTCCCTTACCCTCCAGGTATCTTAGCCTCTCCTTCCGAGTTTCTATTTCTCTGTCTCCCTTTGCCTCACTCTGTTGTTATTCAGATCTACCTGCCCAGGTTCCTTTTCAGTATCTAGTCATTTATTTAAATGCCTCTATTGAGCTTTTAATAATTAGGGGTGCCTGAGTCTCTGAATCAGTTAAAGCCTCTGCCTTTGTCTCGGGTCATGGTCCCAGGGTCCTGGGATCAAGTCCCATGTTGGGCTCTCTGCTCAGCAAGGAGTCTCCTTGTCCCTCTCCCTCTGCCCACCGCCCCGCCCCACCCTCACTCATGCTCTCTCTTTCTCTCCTCTCAAATACATAAAATCTCCAAAAAATAAAATAATTTTAATAGCTATGTTGTTCATTTTTAGGATTCTCATTTGTAATTTTTTAAAATCTGCCTAGACATCTTGGTGGTCGCTCTTTTGCTTGCTTCTTTTTAATTCTATTTTAATTATTTCAAATCTTTATACATAGTATATATTGTATACATTTTTGCTACAATTCCCAAAGCCCTTGAAAGTCTAAGTTGTATTGCTGTTTCTACCAATTAAGTCCCTTAGTATTTTCTTCCTTCTCGTGCTTATTTTATTATGAGCTTATAAAGGTCAAGTTGAGAAGAAAAAGAATGGAAGAATAACTTGAGAAATATGCTCTGGAGCATTTTATACGTCTTCAGATATAAAGACGAGGGCAGAAATCAATAGAATCGAAGGAGGACATTCCTTTCTTACCTTTATGCCATTATTTCAGTTGTTGATTCAAGATGAATTTTAATTGTATATTTTGCTTCCTTTTTTAATAAACAAACTTACTGGCAGGACCATATTAGCATCTTAATGGATATTACAACTTAAATGATCTAGAAATACACTTCATAATATTTTAAGGGTATGTCCGTATTACCTTTCAAGCTTTCTTTCTGCTGCAATTACAGAGTACAATACTTTCTCTACCACAGCAAGATGGAAATCTTTCTTAAATATCTTGCATCCTTTTTAAGGAGTTGCTTTTATCATGCTAATCATTTCATTCTAATTATTCATAATGAATCATCCCATAATAAATATTGGTGGTTATTAATCTCTGTTCTGTTCCTATTTATGCACCACTTTACTTACGATCTTTTATTCAGTGTATCAGCAGAATGAATCCTTGGATTCAATTACAGGTTAGCATTTAATTGTGAATTGAATATTATGCTATAAATAAATCATAGCCCGAGATTTTCAGCTGTGGCCTTTTTTTATATTAATAACATAAAGACAGAAAAGCACAGCACTTTATATCAGACTAAAATAACATGTAATTTTCCTAGGAAAAAGTGTGAAATGATATGAAATCTTTCTCTTTGCTTCACTGACTATGCCACAGAAAAGCCAGACTGATCATTTACTAAACAAAATAGATGTAAAGTACCTCCCTTAGGCTGTTTTTAAAGTAGTTAGGATCAGATCAAACATGGTTTTGAGGTAACAAAGTAACAAACAAAATGCCAAAGTATGAAATTGCACGCTTAGTCATTTCAGACATAGTGTAGCAAGGAATTTCAAACTCGGCTCTGAAAATAACCCAAATCATAATAGGTGGAACACTCTGAAAAAAGAAAAGTGTTACAATAGCACATGCGAGGCAATAATGCAGTAACATATATGTTACAAGATCACAGAGAAAGAGGAAAACAATTTTTTATTTTGCAAATCACCTGAGATTGGCTCTCACGGTGAAAGGCCTGATTTCAAAGGGTGAGAAAGGAATAAATGAATTCTTGGTGCAGAGAAGACCGTGGGCTGTGACTTAAACACTCAGGCGTGGGAATCGGAGCACCAGGAAGAGTTTCAGAACAAATGGATTCTGTGGTTTATAAGGCAATAGAGAAGAGAAATATCACTTTTAGAATTGGGAACTTGAACAGTATCACAGTAACTGTCTTAGCAGAACAGAAAGTGATATGAGCAAGCCTGTCAGTTACCAGACTCAGGTCCTTAGACCCAGCAGTGGTAGAGATGAGACTAGACCCCAAATATAGAAGCACAGGCAAGGCTTTCTTGGGACTCATGCCCCAGCACCAGGAATGAGTGGGTGAGAAGCATGAAGGAAAGAACCCTCAGGCCTGCTCTCCAGGGAGAGGTCAGGTGGAATATTTTTGAAAGGAACCTCAGTGGGAAAAGGGTACCCTGTGGGCAGGGAGAGGTGGGGGGTTCATTAGTACCTGAGTGCTCACAGGCCCTGCTGCTTGGCTAACTCTCCACCTCTGGGCATGGTTTTCAGTATTCTAATGAGGGAAAAAGTCCCAAAGATATAGTGCTGGGGTGCGTCCTAGTGCAGACTGGGCTTGCTCCTTAGCTGGTGCTCGGCAAGGAAAGTGCTCACAGTCACTGTGAGTTCTGTGAGAGGAGTAATGAGAGCCAGCAGGCAGCAAGGAGTTTTCCAGGTGCACAGGGGCTTGTTTCCAAGGTCCCTGACTGTCTCATTTCCCCCCTGAGAGATTTCATCCTCCTTATTCTTAAAGAGAAGGGGCTACAGATCTCTTCTTCTGAAACTGCTTCCTGCTGAGGGCGGGCTCTGGAGGTGGGAAAATCTCATGCTGACTGTTCCATGCACTCAGAGGGCACTCGGGTCTTCCTGGAGTGGTAGAGGTTGGAATCCTCCTGCCACCATTAGCTTGATTTGGAATCGTTGGAACTTGGAAGACACAAACTTAACTAAAAGGTTAACAGATGGGGACCAAAAATAATAGCAACCAATCGTCCCAGGAAAGGGAAAAAAAGAAAAAAAAAAAAAAACAACAGAAAATACAACAACAACAACAAAAACAAAACAAACAAAACAAACAAGAGGGATTGGGGAGGGCACTTTGGATTGTTGACCAGATATAGTTAGGATCTGTCCCTTGGTTGTACTGGTGCAGCCAGGATGCCTGCTCATAAGCCCTTTTTGTATTTACTTCAATGTTTCTTGTTATTTATATAGGCAGGATTGATGAAGTTCTAGAACCTAGGTGAGGTTCGGTGGGCTGAGGTCTGGAGCCGATGACCAAGAAAGAATTCTTGAGACATCTTTGGTGCAAAATGGTGGTTTATTAAAGCACGGGGACAGGACCCGTGGGCAGAAAGAGCTGCTGCCCTGAGTTGTGAGGGATGGCAGGTTCTGTACCCTACAGTTGGGGGAAGGTGAGGGGAAGGTGAGGGGAAGGGAGGTTTCAGTGGAGCTTTCCTATGCTAAAGAGGGCCTACAAGAGGTGCCAGAGTATCCCGGAGGTCTTGGGGATACCCCGGAGGTCTTCCTGGCTTGATCAACGTTGTCTTTTGGCAAGTCATTAACATCAAGATAGTTGGGAGATTCCTGGTGAGACGTCACAATCCTGCTATCAAGCGTCTTTGTTAGTGAGATTTAGGTTCAGAAGAGATTGAACTTTATTTACATTCCCTTCTACCTCAGCCTCCTTCCGTTTTGTGTATGGAGGGGAGGGCGACCTTAGAGCTTGAGGGACTGAGTTATGTGCCTCTGGAAGTTATCAATAGCACAAGGTAACTTCTTTGTTTGTAGATCTCTAGGACATTTGTAAACCAAGGGGAACTATTTGTTTCTCGCTTATGGTGGTCAGGGGTGCCTGAGGAATGCTACACAAATTACGGAGGGGAGCGGATGGAGAGGGGGTGCAAGGTGCCAGCTTTGGCTTTGTCCTCAGCCGGCCTCCTGCTCCCTCATCAGGATGGGTTTTGTTAATAACAGCATAGGCTCCTCCGTGTTCAGCAAGCAGTCAGGTAGTTAATAAGAGGTATTTCTGTGAAAACAAAAGGAAACAAAGGTTAATGGTTGGAGCAAATTATAAACCCAGTGTCCGAGTCCTGACTGCTGCCAGGGAGAAGATTTCTAGATGTCAAGCCTCAGAGTACCCTTAGAGCAGGGGCAGGCAGCAGTGATCCGACAGATTTCTCAGATTTGTAGTTCAAATTCTCCCGTGATCTTCTGAGGGGCCCCTAGAGCAACAGACATGAAAATTGTCCATACATGAACTACCATGACAATTCCTCTGGAATTTACTTCAAGTTTTCTAACTCTGGTCCTGTGTGCAGAGCTTCAGGAAAAAGGACAGTTTTACTCCTTAATGAGCCCAAGACAGGAAAATGCAAGAAGAATGAAAGCCCTAGTTTGGAGAGACTTAGCCAGATATTTGAGGAAACCAGAAGAATTCAGGATCCAGCCCAGTCTTATAGGCAAATGACAAACACTTAAAAGATAATTAATCAGAACTAGAATCCAACGTGCACAAAGGGCATGTTATTGAAACACAATTTCCTCTCTAAAATCACCCTCACTTTCATCAAACATAGCCAGATGAAGACAAATTTATTTGTAAAATAAGTCTAATTTTAACAAACTTAACCTAATTATTTACATAAGTACAAGAATAGCGCTTGACCATGTAAGTTCTGTTAAATCTGAGTTGCTGGGACTTTTGTAAGGGATTTTAGATCTGACTTTTAATAGCCTCTCGAGGCCAGAAGCCAAGCCAGATACTGTCATTAGATTTGCCTGCAATACCTGTAACTTTGGGTGAATTTTTCTTAAGTTTTCCAACAGATCCTTAGGTTCCTATGCCCCAAGAAGTGACCCACTTTCCTCAACTGGGAACTCTATAAGCAAGGTACCAGGCCAACTGTTCAAAGGGGCTCTTTCGGTTCCATAAAGTCAGACTTAGTTCCTTGAAGTCGTGTCTGAGTCTATGCATGTCTCTCTCAAATATGACATTCTGGTCTAAGCCTTGGTAATATAACCAATGTTTCCAATGGTGTCCTGTTACAAGGAGAACAGATTCTTACTGAACTTATATAAGCAATTACAATGGCCATGAAAGAATCCTCACTGAGACTTTCTGAATTCTGAAAGGTTCAGGAGGGGAGAAAACAGATGCCTCCAATTGTTCAAAAAGTAATATTTTACCAAATTTCTATAAGTCGCAAATATCATAAGATAACATGTTTCCTTAAATCTGGAAGAGCAACATTAGAGAACCGACATTGTTTCAAAAAGAGTCATAAAAACTATAATCATCTTTTTCAATTTATTTAGTTATGCATTAGTAATTTTTTTCTGTTTAAATAGTTTTACCAGCAGTTCCAGAAATTCTTACCCCATTTGGTTTCATGATGTTAAGGGTATCAAAAACCTAAGCACCTGTACTTATGAATCTTATGAATCTCCTTGAGGTTGAAAGGCATTTTGCAAGAGCATCAGAACAATGACTGTAAATGACAAAAGACTCAAAAACAGACATGGTTAAAGATCTGATCAGAGTTCATTATCATGTAGTTGGCAAGGAAATCCAGTTATTTCTGACACACACTTTAATAATTGGAATGTCAAGTGATGACCTTTTACCAAGACATATTAAAATTTTAGGGATTTCATATAATTTCGAGAATAGTTACAGCATTGACCCACAGTATAACCTAACAAAGTTTATTATCATTTGTTTGATAATGCTTACCTTGTCACCTAACATACCAAATAAGTCCAATGAGTCAAATAGACTTTGCTTAGAATTTGAATTTTGGAGAAGTTTGTTAAAAACCTCGGAAACTTCTGGGACACCTGGGTGGCTCAGTTGGTTAAGCGGCTGCCTTCAGCTCAGGTCATGATCCTAGCGTCCTGGGATCAAGTCCCACATCGGGCTCCTTGCTCGGCAGGGAGCCTGCTTCGCCCTCTACCTCTGCCTGCCACTCTGTCTGCCTGTGCTCTCTCTCTCTCTCTCTAATAAATAAATAAAATCTTAAAAAAAAAACAACTCAGAAACTTCTAAAGTACGTGCCTCAATACAATCATAGATTATTATAGATCTTCATATTTAATTATTTAACTAAGGTGAAAAAGATTCCAGAGGCAAATACATAGGATTATACAGTAGTTAACAAACTTAGCTCCCTTAATACTGAGATTTTGTTTTCTTAAGTGATCAAAGATCTGATAAAAACACATTCAGAAACCTTGTTTTTCTGGGCAAATGAAGGAAAAAAAGAACTTTGTAATTTATTATCAAGAGCAGACCAACAATGCAAAAAAACCCTTGTCTCTTTAACAGAAAAAAACAAGTTTTATTTGTATACCAGTGTGCTTATAAAACGCATCTATTCTATTCTTAGTCCTGACCACATATAAAATTCTTTTCCAAAGATTCCCTATAAACCTTTATAACTTTCTTTTTCATTCAGATTTTGTCCTAAGCCTTCTCTCTCTAAATAACTAATGTCATCTTAGGAAAAAATTACTTTCTTCCCTCAACAAAAATATATTTTCATTCCTTACACCTTTTCAAACATATTTCCTATGTTTTTTGCATACGGACTGGTTTTCCTATTTCTGGCAGGCTCAATTACATGTATCAGAATTTTAAATTAAAAGAATTCAATTTCGAATAAAACCAAGTAGTAAGCAACTGTGAACTGTTACACCAGAATTCTTTAGATTGGAAATTTACGAATACCTTCATAATTTTTTTAAAAAATGTGTGCTTTTTTGTTATAGTATGATCTTTCAATATAACATAAAACTTGTTTACTAAAAGACCGAATTTATCTTTAGTTTTTCTGTAATAAGCCAAAAGCAGATATTTAAATAATTGACGTTTTAGTATTTTGCCTTATTTGGAAAAGACTCAGATATCCAAAGAACTTGGCCAATATATTATTTAAGCTAGCAAAGCTTTCAAGTTTTACATTACCGAAGATTCTGTAAGCTATAAACCTTTTCATTTACTTGTTCTTAACAATTACCCATGAAAACTTCATGAGACAAACATTATTTTAAGTCATTTTTTGCTGACAAACTGCAACAGATACCATATGAATGTAATAAATTCAGGTAGAATGAAAGCTGTTGATAACTCCACAAGACAAGTCTGTTGTAATTAAGCAACCTTGAATTTGGTATTAACTGAATCTGCTGCACCTGTGTCCACTAAAACGTCCATCCCTTTGATCTCGACTGTCACATTCACTCGGTGCTCTGGAAATCCGAAGTGGGTGGTTTAGTCCAGGAGGTCTTGGGCTCCTTCCTGCTGACTTGGGAGTGCTCTGGTCCTTCCATGAAGAGGTAGCCCAACAGCGAGGCACTCTCTTTGCTAGGGGCAAGAGCCAGTGGTGCTGGTCGCACCAGGGAGGGTGTGGGACCCAGCTGCCCCAATGACCCAGGTGGTGGGGGCAGCAACAGGAGGAGGGGGAAGGAGAGGTAGAGGGGGCAGGGGACCCACCGGCAAGACCAGAGACAGATTTTAAAGTTTGGACCATTATTCCTCCATCTCAGTCTCTTGTCTCTCCCCACCTGCAAGACTGGTTTTTTTCTCCAGTTGCCCTTCAGCCCCTGAAGGAGGTGCGGGGAGCAGGGGGTTGGTCAGGCATCAGTTCCAGTGTTTGTGCCTGGGTTGCTGGATTTAGGTTTTCCAGTGGCAGCCTATCTTTCTTCTCCTTTTTCTCATTATTCTGATGATTGGGAAGCAGTCAGGTATCTGAGATTTCTGTTCCTCTTTATTTCTCTGGACCATCAGTTGGGTCCTTTCCGGTGAAGCATCTTTGTTACAGAGTAACGTAAAGTCCTGGATATAAGAAACATCATCCTAGATCATGTGAACCTGAAAACCAGTTGGGTTAGTTTTTCTTTTTCTGAGTTTGAAAATGCCCAGGATTTACAAGTGCTTGCCTTTAAACCAATTGCATAGAGCTCCTTAACAAATGAATTTTAGCGATTATCATCCGGACATAGAGAAAATATCTCACATTTATTACACATATGTACACATATACACATAAACAAGATGCAAACAAAATCTAGCCTTTGTCTCTGTAATATTAGTGGAGGAAGCATTAAAAACCCGATTTCTAAGGACCCCCTCTTTCATGAAAACAAATCTAATTGCAAGATAGCCTCATAATTTGTGGGACAATTAATTATTTATTTTCCAATTAGAATATGCTGGTTTTATGCAAAGACAGCCAAAGCTGCAGAAACAAATAAACCAGAAGAAGCCCAGAGTACCTCTGTGAGCATTCCTTCCTCCCCAGAAGTTGGGGGCTTCACTGATTGCACCAAACAGCCTCATAGTTTGGGGTTGTTGTGTGTTACAGGCAGCTTTTTTTAATTCTCTGTGCAAGAAAACTAATTTAGACAAGCCATAAGAGCCCCATCTGGGCTGGTTGAAACTCAGGTTTTCCTTAAATTTTTTCCACCTAAACAACATTAACAGTAATCCCCAACAGCCCAAATAAAAGCAGGGCCATCAACGCAAATTGAGGGGGTTTGCCAATCAGGAGTTCTCTTCGACACATTCATGAGGTGCTGGGAAGTCAGAGGGCCAGAGAGGGTGGGTGCTGGGGTGCTGGTCCTGAGCTCTGAGTTCTGGAGAAATCCACCTCCCCCCCTCCGCAGGGCTTCTCAGCCCAGCTGCTCTGACATCCTGTCAACCAACCATCGACCTAGAAAGGTTGAAGCAAAAAGAGAAACTCTTAAAAAAAAAAAAAATTAAAAAGGAAAGGGGCAATTGGGTGGCTCAGTCAGTTAAGCATCTGCTTTGGGCTCAGGTCATGATCCCAGGGTTCCGGAATCAAGCCCCACGTTGAGTGCCCTGCTCAGCGGGGAGCCTGCTTCTCCCTCTCCCTCTGCTGCTCCTCCTGCTTGTGTTCTCTCTCTCTCTGAGTCAAATAGATAAACTCTTTAAAAAAAGAGAAAGGAAAATCGTTTATTCCAGTTCAAGTGAGGACAGCTATCCAGGATACCGTGTCCTCACAAAGAAGAGAGTGCTTGCAGGGAAGGAATGTTTGTTGCAGGGTTAACAGAAAACATTACAGATCACAAGACAAGGGACCCTTCAGACAGTTGTGGGCCTTACTGAAGTTTCTCGTATGTGTGAGGCTGCATGGCTTTGGTCTCATGGGCTCTCAGGGAGGCTTTACTCTTTATGTTTGGAATATTCCTTTTTAGTTAATTTCAAGTGCAGCAGATTGAAGTCCACAATTATTCTCCCCACAGATGAGTACACAGAAAACAAAAGTAAAGATGTTTCCAAACAAGGTTACAGAACAGGGACTTTGGGCGGGAGTCGGAGAAGAAAGGTGGTGAGAGAAGCGAGAGAACAAAGAAAAATAAGCCCAAACACAGACTCTAACCCCTCCAAAGAGGGACTCTAGCCTCTTGCCAGGTTGGTCAGCCCTGGCTAGAATCTACCAAACTCATTGTAAGGGACCTAAGTTGGAGTCCCTATTACCATAGTTGCCCAAAGCAAAGCAAAGACCAGCCCCTGCTCCAGTGGGAGACTCAAACTCTGCCAAATCCCGTGGGTGGCTTCAGCCCCCACCTGCAGGATCTGCAGGGCCCCGCCCCGTCTGAGGGGGGAGCTCTGGTGCAGTCAGCACACTGAGATGTAGCTCTTTGGTTCAAGGAAGAAGACACGGGGACCAAACAAAGAGCACTAACATGAGACAGAAAAGAAAATTCTGAGAGAAGGAATGGGAAAAGACAGTTGCTTGAGGAATGGGATGGTCAGTGAGGACAAAAGGAAGCTGGAGCCCCGTGACTCTAGAACTGAGGCCACCCCTCAGTCACAGGTAGAGGTCGGTGTCTGGCAGCCCCAGTTCTCCTGGGTCCTGTCTGTTCATGGTCGCCAAATGTTACCAGACTCAGGTTCTTTGACCCCGCAGTGATAAAGATGAGACTAGACCCCAAATGTAAAAGCACAGGCAAAGCTTTCTTGGGGCTCATGCCCCAACATGGGGGGGGGGGCAGCACAAAGGAAAGAACACCCAGGCCTACTCCCCAAGGAGAGGTCGGGTGCAATATTTTTTAAAGGAACTTCAGTGGGAAAAGTGTGCCCTGTAGGCAGGGAGAAGTGGGGGGTCATTAGCACCTGAGTGCTCACAGGCCCTGCTGCCTGGCTAACTCTCCACCCCTGGGCATGGTTTTAGTATTCTCATGAGGGAAAAGGTCAGTGAAAGTGCGGTACTGGGGTCCGACTTGTTGAAGACTGCTTTGCCCTGGACTGGGCTTGCTCCTTAGCTGGTGCCTTGCTCTGCCAGGAAAGCCGTGATGGCCAGCAGGCAGCAGGGAGTTTTCCAAGTGCACAGGGGTTTGTCCCCAGGGTCCCTGACGCACGTCTCGGCTGCAGAAACCTGGCAAAGCCAGGCTGGAAAGAATCAAAATGCAACACCTCTTCTTACCTCATGATTTCTTTTTCTATCTCAAGCCAAGAAAATATCTTTAAAAAAAAAGTTCACTTAAATAAAATTATTATTATCGTTAAAATATTATATTATAAAATTATTATATTTATTATAAAAATATTATTATAAAAAATAAAAATTATTAATAAAACCTACTTCCCTTCTATGGCTGAAGGTATGGTATGGATCTGGGAAGCTTGGGAATTACTGTCTCACAGCTGCGTGCTGTGGGGTGTAGCCCCCAATGGAGAGCAGAGCTGGAAGGTGCTGTTGTGGCCAAACACCTGCTTCAAGTGAGGCCCAAGTCCTTCAGGGATAACTCTGTTGATGAGGCCCCACAGCTGCACTTGCCTTGACCAGCGGCCCCCTGCTTGCCCGACCTGTACAAAACCTGCTCCTCTCCACAGCTCTTCAGGAGAGCGACCGGCAGGGAGAGAGGACAAGTTGTGTAGCTGTAAAAACCAGAGGCAGTGGCATTGTGTCACCAAGCTGCACCAAAGCACCAGTGCTGACCAGTAACGGTTCTTGCTGTGTGGACTAGTAAGAACCGTTCCCAGTAGCCTACGCTCATTGGATTCACCCCATGGTGAGCCTCCTAGGCACTTTCTATTTGTACTCTTTGTCGTCTATGTCTCAAGGTTTCTTGGACGAAACACCAGCTCCTACATTTCCGCAGCGTGATCGCATCTCCAAACATGCAGACCTAAGGCCCGCTGTCCCAGAGCTTGCCCCATAGTATTTTGGGCATTTATGAAGTCTGGGGTTCCTGCTCTCTGCAAGCATTCTAAGTCCTAAAAAGGTTGGGGGGGGGGCGCACCTGGGTGTTAGTAAAGCCTCTGCCTTTGGCTCTCATCATCCTCTCCCTGTCCTGGGGTGATGCCCAGCCCAGAGAACCCTGCTTAGCAAGGAGTCTGCTTGTCCCTCTGCTTCGGCCCCTCCCCTCTGCATGTGTTCTCTGTGCCTCTCTCAAATAAAATCTAGAAAAAACAAATCAAAAGTAAGGGACACTGGGTAAGCTGTGAAAGTTCCTCTCTTTTTTTTCTTTTTCTTTCTTTCTTTCTTTTTTTTAAAGATTTTATCCTTTCACTTGAGAGATGCTAAGAGAGAATTTGAGAAGGGGCGGGTGAGAGGGAGAAGCAGGTTCCCTGCTCAGCTGGGAGCCTGCCCTGATGCAGGACTGGATACCAAGACCCTGGGATCATAACCTAAACCAAAGGCAGATGTTTAACTGACTGAGCCACCCAGGTGCCCCGAGAGTGCCTCTCTTAAACTCAACCAGTGGAGAAGCTATTCATCCCCCTGTTCCTATGAATAAGTGAAACAACCCAGAGTGTAATGGTTGGTGTTATCCTCCCTGATGTCCCTCAACAAGGAGACAGCCAGGAGAAATGATGCCCAGCCTCGTACTCCAAAATATGTCCTTTCCTTTTGCTTAGTTTCGCGAATTTCCAACTTCCCTATCCGGAAAAAAATAAGTCTCCTTTAAAAAATAAGAATAGAAACACTTTCTCTTTGCTTTCCCATCACTTAACCCAGAAGGAACTATAGAGTGACAAATTTCAACATTTGACACCTGCAAACAAAAATTTTAATCACACTTTCTTAACTTTGAATATTGTTGGTAAATTCAAGCATCCATTTACTTTATAATCTATTCATGTATTCAACAACCATATACATTATGAGGAAGGTGTACATGCAGGGTTTTATAACTGCAAAGTTATAAAAAAAATTTCAGGTATGATTCCACCTTCAAGGAAGATATAATTTACTAGAGAAAGGAAGGTACAAATACGACTGTAAGATAACATCAAATGATGAGCAAAATTAGGGATTCATAAGTTCCTATGGGCAAACCAGTAAGAGTCTCTCCATCTTGGAGCATCAGGGAAAAGTCATGGAGGGTGAAGTGGATGAACTAGTCTCTCCTGGAGGGGGACCTTTGTGCCTGACTGGGGAGAGACCCATCCGTGGAGAAAGAAGAACATTGTTTCATGCAACATGCACTGCTACAATTTTATGCACTGCTCTGAACCAGACAGCTGTAGATCTTACTTGCAAGGGAGAGAAACAAATAATAAATGAAGGAATACATACTTAATACAAGTTAGGAAGGGGTTGGTACTATAGAGAAAAGTAAAGCCATCGAAGAGCAATTAATGGATTAGTGCTCTTCCCATTAGAGTGGTTAAGAAAAACTTTTTTTAGCAGGGATCTGAAACACCTAAATCTAAAATATACATGTCTTTGGCATATGCATTATATTTCTATCTTATTTGCAGCATTCAATAGATTCCTGTGTTTCAAAAATTAAAAAAAAATAAAGGGGTTTGCTTTAAAATATATATATATATATGGCAAAAAGCAGAAATCTCCATCCCACCCATGGTGTCTAGCTACTCAGCGAATAACTTGTGTCTGTACCTGGAGAAAACTTGTAAATATCTGGAGAAAAGCTATTTCAGGCTAAAGAAATAGGGAGTAAAGAAGCCCAAAAGCCAGAGTTCCTTTGATATGTTTAAGAAAATGCAAGAGCTAGAGCAAGGAGGAGAATCCCAGAAATTATGTTACAGAAGCCAAATCATGGAGGGCTGGTGGGCCACAGGAAGGGGTCCAGATTCATGCAAAGCATGGTGAGAGGCTGTTAGGAAATTTTGAGTTCTTAGATGATCCAATCTGATCTCTGCTTCTTAGAAGTTCACTAAGCAGTATACAAAACAGGCTGTAAGAGAACAAAAAGGACAGCTGGCAGGCTAGTCACGGTCTATGGTAGGAGTCCCCGTAAGAAAGGAATAGGACTTGGATGAGGCAAATATGTAGAAAAAATGGAGTAATCTCGGATTCTCCTGTTGAGTTAAGCAGTAATTAGCTACGTAACAATAGAATGAAGAAATACCTAGAGAAAGTTTCTTTGTTCATTCAGATTCATGATTTCAGTTTTCTTTGAAACTTTTCTCTTGCATGTCAAAACTGTATGAACACCGTCCCTAAAAGTGTTAAGTCCATGTTTGGAATAAATGAAGTCATTTTGCAAATTCAAAAATCTAACAAAGTAAGTGTAGCGTACAAATAATATGTTTCATGGAGACTTCAGACCTGATTATATCTAATAATTGTTAATGATGCAAATTATCTATGTGGCTTATCTTTTAAACTGTCAGGGTGATCTTATGACTTTTTAAAAATTAGACCAGTGAGTAACTTTTTTAAAGAAGTTGTCCATTCCTTCAGTAATGGCCTATCCATGAGCATCCCAATTTCTTTGTATCTTCTTTAGACGAGGCATGATTAAGAAGTTAAATGGAGAGACTCCGTCAAACTCATTAATTTTCTGTGCTGTTGGAATAAGTGTGTTGGCCCCTTAAGCAGATCATGCAATATTGCTTTTCAGATCGAGGGCTTTCTGTCCGAATGCACCACGTCTCAAAGGAGAGGATAGCTGCCGAGCTTTGGGGCTGTACCGTAGGAATGTAATTTGTTTGTTCAACAAAGCATGGCAGCTAAACCAATAGAATTGTTTGTTGTTTAGTCTTTCTTATTAGACCATGTTGTAAAGCTCCGAGGAATGTCGAATGCTAAAATGATTTAAAGCGCACTTTTTCTCCCCTCCTAGATATTTCTGAATGCAGAAAAAATCCGGCTGGGGAATCTACCGACGGGCTCTTCCTCATCCTCTTCACCCAGCTCCTCAAATTCCCGGCAGACCGTGTACGAACTGTGCGTCTGCCCCAACGGCAAACTTTACCTTTCTCCAGCAGGAGTAGGCTCCACTTGTCAGTCCAGTAGCAACATCTGCTTGTGGAGCTGAAGTGACTGATTTCTCCTCACACCAGAATAGCCTTTTGTTCCTGTCCGTCTGCTTCACAGTTCCGCTCGGTTTCCCTTGTGATCAGTCCAGAGCTTCTTCAAATGGTCCACAGAGCAACTTCTTCCAATGCAAGCAGGGGTTCGCTGCCACCTTCTCTCGTGATTTACTGTCCTGCTCGAGGCAGAGAGTGTGGGTGACGGGACAGTGGAAAAATCGTCTTCAGTGGGAAAACTGGATCATAACTTTTGCTCAAAAGGGAGAAAAACATAGGTGCCTTTGCTACATGAAGTGAAGCACACAGTTTTAGATTTTTGCAGGACCCGGAAATGAACTGCATATACATACATTAATTACATAGATGAAATTCCCAGTATCCAATGGCAAGATGAGATGGTTGACCCTGTCAGAAAACTAATTCTACAGCCTGAAAGCACAATTTTCCAATCTTTTTTTTTTTTTGGATGTAAACTTTTATCCCCGAATTTTAAAAATTTCAAGCATTAAATGATGCTTGCTTTGCTAAAAATTAAACTCAATACATGATTTTTAACAAAACGAAACAAAACAAGACAGAATTCCACCCTGAGTTTTGTTTGTTTCTTTGAATTCAGTGTGTTGTTACTCTTTGTCTACTAAGTCTAGAATTTTGTACATTAGGTAATTTTGAAAGCACTCAGCAATATAATCTTTACAGAATTAACAGAACACCATTATCCTGTCATTTGTCAGATCTGAATGGCCTTATATAGTATTTACTTGGCTTTTGCATGTGACGTATTTGCTTTTAACGAAACATCTAATTTATTGCAATATAAGATAGGATTAAGAGGGGCATACCGATGGTGTGGAATCCAGAGTTGCTTTTTTTTTTTTTTTTTTAATTCACATGCTATCATTTCCATGAGGTTCTCATAGTACAACTTTCTGTTGGCTCCATTCACTTTATATTTGACTCTGACTACAAAAATTCAAACATATCTGCGAAATAAATAAATTACTAATGTGATGCATTTTGCCGAGAATGGATTCACTTTCCATTGGAATATAATCTTCAGAATTATATCTATGTATTTTTTTTATTGGAGGTCAAGATTTAAGGATGGTAGAAAGTAAATTACAAATCCCTGCTTACACAGTAAAAAATATGAATGTTAACAAATATTGACTATGTGTTTGCTCCATTAGATTCCTATTTTCAGGAATTTGGTCCTATTTCCTTGCAGCTCTTAATACTTGGTTACCTTGATTAGACTGTTAAGCTACCCAGCTACCCTGGCATCAGAACTCATAGCTCCTTCCATTCTCCACTGCTTATTTTTTGTAAATTAGCACTGGTAATGCCAGAATAATGTAGATTCGTTTATCACAACAACATTCCTTAACTTGAATTCTTGAAACTTAGAGAATCCGAGAATGTAAAATTGAATTAAATATTTCCTATTATGGGAAGATGACTTGATTACTCTAAGGTAAGTCCTTAATTTTCACCTGTCAGTCACTTACTTTAATCCCCTCTGCTCATTATTGCAGGTATATGGAAGCTTCATTTTGGGGGCCCATGAGCATAGAACCTTTGAAATTCAGGCCTCTGTAGCATAGAGCAAAATGGGAGATGGGAAATTTTTGGAGTAATTTGTCGAAAGTAGGAAAATTAGATAATTCAAGGAACAAAGCGAACCATTTGGCCAGAATTATCTTGTTTAGATAACCTAACATACCGAATGCTTGGAAAAGCTCCATTTTACTAAAACACATTCTGTACCCACCAAAAAGTCCAAAAGCTAGTGCAGTTTTATCACTTTTAAAATAGAACTTGACTTGTGTTTGCAGGTTATCATAGAAAACTTAAATAAATTGGAGTAAGAATTGAGATATGCAGTTGCTTAAAACCTCCTATCATAATGTAAGCATTCAATTTATTTAAGTTGGAACATTAGAACTTAATATGAGAAATTCTCACATTGGTTTAGCAAAGTACACAAAGTATAACACAAGAAATTTTGAGAAATTATGGGTGCTAATCACTGTGTTATGGACCTTTTAGGAAAACACTGTGTATTAATTTGAGACATATTCAAGTTCTAAACATCCCTAAATTAAAACAATTAGAAAGGGTTTTTTAGTCAAATGGAAACAATTCTTTTGATTAGTAATTACCACCCTTTCTAATCTTAGCTCTGTCTTCTACTAATCAGAGAGCTGATTTAGGCAATCTGGGAATATCTCCAGACTCCCAGTTTACTCCGCTATACAACAAAAGTATCAGGTCTACTGGTCTCTTGAGAGCTCTAACATGTTCTAATTCCAAGAGCAAATATTCTAGGTGGTGGAAGGGTCCACTAAATTTTAAATCCTATGTCGTAAGAGGAGCAAAGTCAAGAGAGAGTGAGCAGACAAACGCCATAAAATCCAATTCTGGTGAGGGGCTGTCAATTTCAAGTTCAAATATGTTCTGAAATGTTACAGACACAATTCAAAAGAAATATATGTTAAGAGATTTAGACTATGTCTAAATGATGTAAAAATATCTTTGATTTAGTAGAAATAGTGATACAGGTGGCTCTGCTATCCAACACTGGGCAGTTGGTTGAAATTACTAGGCTGGCTATTTTAAATTCCTTAGAATCTAGATATAGACTCAGCCTCAGAGTTGGAGCTTCTGTTGAAGGCATGGAAGATTGCTCCTAAAAGTCCTTCATTTTCTCATAAATGAAGGTTTGGTTCTCTCCTACTACAGAGTTCCCTTAACTGTAGACTGTGAAACAGATTCATTGTCTGTTTCTCCAGTAGTATTTTTCTGTTACAACCTATATAAATAGCGTGCAGTTTACGCAGATGCAAATTTCATCTTTCCTAATTTAACTAAAAAAAAATTCCTTTGGGTGTAGTACATGGACCTTAAACTTTGTATTGAGTTCAGCTGGAGAAGGCAGGAAAGGAAGAAGGGAGAAAGTCAAGCAAACCCACAGGCAGAAGGGATAAAAGGAAGGAAAGGGATTGACCATATTCCTAGCATTTACATTTTTAGCTGGGGATGAAAAAAAAAAGTATTTGAGTTCTGTTTCTGGGGGGTTAAAGGAGAGAAGCAAAGAAGACACAGTGTCCCTTATTCTTTTAGAATATTTAAATGAGACACTCTCAAAAAAATAATACTTTCAAATTTCCCGTCTTTTTTCACTCAACATCTCCAAAATTTCTACCCTGTATTTCTTGGTCCTATTTTTTTTCTTATTGTATTAGGAACCACAAGCTTTCTAATTTAGTACATAATTAATTATTTATTGAAGCGTTCAAGATAATGTTATACTTCAGATTTGATATTAATCGGGAAATCTTAGATTTCAGTACCCCAAATCTCTGAAAATGTATCCTGGAGTTTCATTTCTTGTTCTGCGCCTACCTACTCATGTGACCTTAAGAAATGTACTTCCTTATCGTGACCACAGTTTGCTTACCTGCGATAGGGGTACAGCAAATTAGAAGCTTCCTTTGGTTACTTTCGTCTCTAAAATTTCACTTAAGAGACTCAGCACTCTTGAGTTCAGTAGCTTAGTCTGAATTAGCATTACTGTTCTCCTTTCTATACCTTAACCTGTTTCTTGTTGGAATGTTGAAATGCAAATCTTTCTGGCATCCTGCTCCTTACTCCTTTTGTCTATATGCTTTCTTGTTCTTACTATGTGACCATTAATGTCCCTTTCATAAATAATATGTCATTGACAGGCTTCAGGAATATGGTTGACATTTTAAAAAGAAAAGGATATATTTGGGTCTTATTGAAAGGAACTATTTAGGAAATTAATAGAGATATTTACCAAATACTAATACTCTGTTGATCATTCTGTTACTACTTATCCCCATCAAACTAAAAAGCTCTGGTCTTCTGAAGAAAAGGTAATTTGATCACAAAGTTCGGTTGCTGACTTTTTATAAGATGCTATGCCATTCAAACTTCTGCATTTTCTACCATCTGAATTTCTCAGTTGGACAGTGCCTCATTTTACTAAACTGGTATTTGATACAAGAAAACTCCAAATGCATTGTGTCATTGCGAACATGCTATCTCCATATGAGGCAGCAATTGGTAGAAGGTGGAGAGTGTTTAATGCATTTAAGTGCTATATTTTATAACAGATAGTGTCAGTATCATAATATTAAATTATTAAAATAGTTGGAGATATTTAATGGCCAAATTTTCTATACCACCATCAAAGCCAAATTCATGTTTGAGTTTCACATGAGTAAGTCCTTATAACCTTATTCTTCCAGTAGCTTTGGTCTAATTATCATTGCTCATGTGACCATATTTAAAGATACTTGGAGAAATTTTCTCTCTGTAGTAGTGTATATTTTAGCAGTGAATATAACAAAAATATCATTATCACAAAGTAAAATGTTATATTTTTATTTAAAAAATTATAAACTAATGAATGACCTCATTGAACACTGTTATTCATATTGTTTTATACTGCAGTTCATTAGTTATTTAAATGTCAAAGACCAAAGACTGGGATTTCTATTGTATTTAACTCTACAACACTATTGCTTCTACTAATCAATTTAAATGAATAGGAGGGCTTATAGTTATAATATGAGGTAGTCAACATCCTCCTGGCAGGATTCTGAGCTAAAGATCATTAACTAATGTTTGGTTTTGGAAGGAAAATTTTGTTAACATTGTCCACTTACTTTTTATACATGCATAATAAACTCCTTGATATTCATAAGACCAGTATATAAAGACTATATCCTAAAATGGGTCCAGGCTGGATTGACTCAGCTGAGTTTAAACTTTCATTGCTTGGTAAAAATTCTTTGGAGAATATAATTAATTTGAAATACTTTTAGAACCAGAGGGCTATTTTTTAAGTGTTGATTGAAGTGGTTCCGCTCTTGGAGAAAGTCAATGAACAACATGAAAGGAAATGAGGTATAATGAACTGTGATCCTTTGTTTTTGCAGTCTTAATACCTCATTTGTCTGAATGGTTATAAATAAAAGCCAAACAGGGTTGAAGATGTGCAAGGACATTCACTAACAATGGAGATACATAATTTCAAGTCTGAGTGTCTCGTTATTTATACAATTCTTTAAACCAGGTCCACTACTCATTTATTTTGTTTTGTAATTTTCATGTGAATGTTTTCTTGTATATATAGATATATGGAAAAAATGGAACTATTTTCTTACACATACTATGCAATATGTTTGTAAAATTGCAATATTACCAAAATACAAAAGCTGTGCTTTTGTACTCTATCTTGCTTTATGTAAAATCAATCTTTTTCTATTTAAATGGACTAACAGTCCCATAAACTGTAGATAACATATCTATTCAAAAATCAGTCTATTGTATCTTTTGTTTAGATTGGGGTGGATTGCCTTCTATTTCTTTTGGGAGAAAATGCACCAGTTTGGCAGTTGGAAACTTTGTTTTCCTTAAAAAATGAGACCTTTGAAGCATGCCATGAGCTCATATAATTTAAGATCTCTCCTGTAATTCTTGTATTTTGTCCTAATTTTGGTGCTACTGTGTAACCATGATTAAACGTGATAGTCAAAACAAAGAGGATCAAACCTTATATGCTATCATTTGTTTAATTGAGAAAAAAAGTTTGAAGAGGAGGAATATGAGTATTATAGTGATTTAGAGACCTTTTTGGGAGTATGTGTTTTAAATATCAATTCTAGTATGATCTATGCTTTTCAAATTTTAGTTTAATCTGTATATTTATACTTGATAAAGATGCTTCCCTTATAAAAATTGAGCATATTGTTCTTCTTAAACATAGGACCAATGAAACTAAAGAAATCAAATTGACTTAAAAGTCTTGGTCACTACATTTTTGCCAGATTTTTAGCTGAGAGTTTACCCATTCTGCAAACTCTATGATTTGATTCTGGGGGTTAGAGTAAATGAATTGTTATTTGCTCGAATATACATCCCTATGCAGACATACATCATCACACATAAGTACACATACACGTGCAGTGGTACACTAATTGGCATTTACTTATTTGATGTATTTCTTTGTTTCCTTGTCACACTCAAAACATCAAGAACCAACTAGTTCAAAAGAGTAACCTGGATTTGATTACCTTTTAGAGAAATAATTCCCAGTCCAGTTCCCTGCATGCTTTGAGAGTGACTTAATTTCTCATAGGTTCCAAAAAAGCAACAGTGAGTGTCATTTGAAGTTTGGTGTTTGTTGTTGTTGTGTTGGTTATTATTGCCATTTTCTTTGTTGCCCACAGATTTCTACAGACTGGTCCACGTATTAGGAAAAAGGAAAAGAAAATACACACAATCATTTACACCCTTCACAAAAGCTTTCTAAATGTTAATTATCAATAGACAATCAATGAATGACTTTGGGGAATCCTATATATTCTATGACTTCACTGAATCTCAACAAAACTTGGGATGGTTCTAATAAGCAACCAGACCCTTCCATACCTGTTTCCAGCATATCCTCTGAACATTTACCAAATATAGCACTGCCTGATTTGGAGCACTCTTTTTTCTTATTTAAGTGGGGGTACTAGAGTGCAGGTTGGGCATGGGTATTAAAGCAGAGATATCCAGGACAATATTATCTTAGTATTTCCCAATGGGTTAACATTAAAGGAACGGCTATAGAGAATAGTACTGCACGAACGGAAAGTTGCTGTAACTTTCTATGTCATGTGATAAATTTTAGAAGGGAGGCACAGTTTTACATTTTTCTTTCCCTTTCAATAAGAAATATTACTTGCTATGAAAGTGGGATATATGGTAATAACAAATCTTGCTATTATGCTATTCACTAGTGATTTTAAAAATTAACTATCTTCTGCCAGTTAAAAATTATTCTAACTCAAAAAGGGAATAACTTGAAATTATTGAAAATATAAATTGCACCCCCTGATTTTTTTTTTCACTGAAAGAAATACCATTGAGAGTGGGAAAGGAGAAAGACTACATCATAAAAGATTTAATTTTACCTTACAAATATATACTAAAGTTTTTCTCAGAACTAGCCCAATCCACTCTTTTTTCTGGTGGTGTATATAAATTGTGAAGGACAGGATAAATACATTGGTTTGGCACAAAAGAATGTCATGTTACAATTAAATATTTTAGCTGATCTAATCAGGTTTTCTAGGTAGTAATCACTTATTTTTAAATATCGCTTGTTATCAGAAAGCATATCAGATTTCTTACAATATAAATCCTTAAAACAGAAAAAGAATGAAATTGAAGGAAAACCATAGGAAGAAAGGAGGAACAAAAGGTTAATCACTAAAACAAAACTAGTTAATACGTTGAATATTAAGTGTATATTTAAGTTTCCTAAAAGTCAAGATTTAAAGGGAACTCATTAGACTATGTCATTAGAAAAAAGCATACCACTTTATAATATATAAACATTTCCTATGTTAACTCTGAAGAATGTTATTGTCTATGTATTTATTCATGGATCAAAACAGAGAACACAATGCCTAAAAGAATAATTTCATATGAAAAATTGTCCTCTATTAACTCTTAGTAATTATAGAAGATAAGATGTTATAGGATCACTTGGAGTGTTGCAAAGCATGAGAATTTTAACTGATTCATTATTCACTAAAATATGCATAGATTACCCCAAATGTATAAAAATTACCCCAAATGTGTAAGATGTCAAACGTAAATAGAATAGATCCAAAGCATGTGAGAACTTGCCAGATATTTTTGAAAATATATACAGTTTTTCTTATGCAATTTATGTGTTTATATAGCAGTGTGTATAAATGTATAAGTGTATAAATGTATAAATGTGTATAAATGAGTTTAGCTTATAAGGTAGGAAAGAAAGAGTTTGGAAAGTATTATAGATGAAAAGTCTTTTTAAAATCCTGTACCACTTAAATTTTAAAAATATGGTGAACTCGGTATTTTCCTAATGTTTACGACTTGCTAGAAGATTCTGAATTCATTGGCCACCACAACTAAGGGCTTTCAGACATCATGAAGAAAGTTACCAATTGTTCTCAAGATAAATTAAGGAAAAACAAAGCCAAAAAAGGACATACCCAAAATTCTAGAGAGATATAATAATTTCTGTCCTTGAGTCAATCTCACTACCAATTAGACTTCACAGATCATCTTGAATTTATAGCTGATTTCAAGGCATTGCAGTACATTTTAATGTATAGCACATTATATGAAGTCACTGTTTAAAGGTAGTCTAAAAGCCCAGAAAAAATAAATTTAATAAGTTACAGCTTCAAAGCAGAACACTATAATATAAAAAATTTAAATTCATTAAATAATAAATGAAATTTCAAAGTAAAATATTAAAAGAATTATAAGTTTCCTTTTACATTTCATCTTTTGACATCTACAAATTTCTTATTTTTGCTATGATCCACTATCCATCTTGAAGCAAAACAGTCCTTATAAGTAAATGGATTTGATTTTTGAAAAGGGGCATCGGTAAAGTAAAAGCAAAAAAAAATCAGATTCTAATCCCTATGTTGCTTTGAATGTCATTCAGTAATCTGCCTAAATCTAATCTAAGTAAGAGGTTTAAACTTCATTTGTGATTACACATGGATTTCACCTTGCATGCAAACTCTGCCCAACTGAAAAGGGCTATCAAGATGGGGCATTGTATTGACAAAGATTCTAGAATAAGGTTCAGGCTCTCCAGGAAGAGTGGCATGATCATTTATTATGTCAGGGGTTCTGGAGTGTTTGATTTATTGCAGTATGTCTGCGCATCTTAGCAGCAAAACAATGTTCAAGTTCTACCAACTCAACACTAGGCTTCGGTTGCCTAAACTGTAAAATAAAGATGTTAAATACAGACAGTTTTTAAATGCAATAATGTCACCTTAATATACTGTATAATTTTTAAAATTTAATTTTAAAAGTCTAAAAGTTTAATTCAGATTTACTTTTACCCTAATGTGGAAGTAAGAGCATATAAAGCAGGGTGCCGGAATCAAAGGATTAAGGAAAAGAAGTGGTAAGTTGTCAAGCATTTGATGAGTTACGGTCCATTCTGTAATCCAAAGTCCACAAAGGAATTATCTGTAAATTATCTGGGCTCTGAGAAACAATTTTACATCATACTCTACGGCTCAAAGATAGAAGTAAATTAACTAACACGGGTTAAGTATATCTAGTTATTTGTACTGAATTAAGACGCTCAATTTCTGTTACTTTAATTAGGATCTCAACTCTTTTGGATTAAATTAAATTCCAGTTTTATAGACAAGAAAGCTGTATTTCAGAGAAGTCAATCAACTATTACAATTTTTATGTTTATTTGATTTTAATGCATTCATTTGCTCACTTATTTAATAAATGGTAACAGGTACTTGGATATGTTAGGCACTATTTTACTAGTCTAGGCATTGGTAAACAAACAGTGGCCAACCAAGCAGAGAGAGAAAAGGTCCTGGGGTCCCTGGGTGGCTGTCGTTTGGGGGTCTGCCTTTGACTCAGGTCATGACCCCTGGGTCCCGGGATAGAGCCCCACATCAGACTCCCCCTCTCTCTACCCTTCTCCCTGCTTGTGTGCTCTCTTTCTCACTCTCTCAAATAAATAAATTAAAATTAAAAAGTCCCGACTCTTGCGGAGCTTCTGGATTGCCAAGGAAATGCAGACCACAGATAATGTAAAAATAAATAAACACCATAACATCATAATATGAAAAGTTCTATGAAGAAAATAAGCAAAGAGGTAGTGGCACGGTGAATCTCATTCGGTATAATAAGCACTTGAAGAAAAAGAAGAACCTTATCACGAGTCACAAAGTTTTCCTTTATTCACAGTATCTGGTGATCTGTGGTCGATCCAACCACCCAGATACCTGGTGTCCATTAGGAAAATAGTCCTAACAGAAGTAACTAGGAAGTTTGCATTCAGATTTCAATAACATAAATAATGCTGTAACTGGGTATAAATTCAGAATAAACATGTACTGCAATTTTTAAGTCTATCATTGAATTCAAGGCCATTAGCTGATATCCCATCTTTAGTCATAATTGTGTATGAGATTCCATATTTTGGCCTCAGACTCACTCTCTTTTAACACAGACCATGATTCCTATTGATTTCATGTCCTAGCTGCATGTGGAAAATTATGCTTCTTTGGGTGTGAGTATGATACGTTACCCAGTTTATCAACAAAAAGTTCTTTTGCTATGGAATACCCCCCCTTTCAAAAAATAAATCTCAGAATGCTATTCTAATGATGAAAAATAAAGGTCTTGATGTCCTGAAAAAAAAAAAAAAGCCAACAAAATTATTAATTCATAGTGTAATCACATTCTACCAGGGGGACATATTTACTCTGGATTCTGACCCTTACAAAATGCTCGACGCCTCAATTTGCTCAGGTTACATCAAATGTATTTGTTGTTTCCTCTTCACGTGTCTGTTAGAATAAGTCAGCTGTAAACTTGACTTGAGTATTGCAAACTATATCTCAAGCTATAGCAATTTTGTCTCTGTTGAATCTGTTGAGTCAGGTGACAAGATTCTTACTCTCCTTCCAATTTTAATGATTGAGTAATAGTGTCTTGAATTGCCCTGAAAGTATTTGAGAAATACTTATTATGGAATACACTAAATTATGAAACTATACCTTGGCCATTTGCCCAAGGGAAAGTAATCATACAGTGAGAAAGTTTTGGGTAAATTATTCCTTTAACTTGGGCATCTGAAGATTTTTAGAGTGTCCCCAGACTATAATTCCATAAATCTTTATCCCAGCCATCATGACTGACCTAAAAACAATATACCATTTGGAAGTTCTAATATTCAACTTCCAAAATTTTTAACAAATAATATAGGGAAGTTTGAGTCAGATAATTTTCAAATTCAGAAACTTTAGATTTTATGATTTTTTTAAAGATATAGAGACCAAGTCATTTCCTTGAATATGGCTTGTTATGTTGCATAGTTATCTAAGCATAGTTACCATAAGAAAATGCATGGTGTGAATTGTGTAAGACTAATGAACCACAAACCTGTACTCCTGGGTACAAAGGGAACACCTTCCACAGGGTCATAAAGGATTTCATGATTCAGGTGGGGATTTTGTTAATGGAGATGGTACTGGAGTTGCCCGTATTTACCGGGGGCCATTTGCAGATGAAAATTTTAAACTCAGACACTCAGCTCCAGGCCTGCTTTCCATGGCAAACAGTGGTCCCAGTACAAATGGCTGCCAGTTCTTCATTACCTGCTCTAAATGTGATTGGCTGGATGGGAAACACGTAGTGTTTGGAAAAATCATTGATGGACTTCTAGTGATGCAAAAAATCGAGAATGTTCCCACAGGCCCCAACAATAAGCCCAAGCTGCCTGTGGTGATCTCATAGTGTGGAGAGATGTAGTCCCCATTAATTTATGTTAATAAAAAAATATCAGAGCAATGAGAAGACCCTTTGGGATGATCATAATTCACCTCTCCACCAGGAATTTAATCAGTCATGAATTAACCATGTAGAGAGGGAAGGAGACAAATCAAGAAATGGACTCAAGGCTAGAGAACAAACTGATGGTTCCCGAGGGAAGATGAGTTTGGGGAAGTCTTAAATAGGAGATAGGAATTAAACAGTGCACCTGTTCTGATGAGCTCTGCGTGATGTATGGAATTGTACACCAGAAAATAAGAAAACACTTTATTTAACTATCTAGAATGAAAACAAAATATTAAAAAACCAAAAAAAAAAAATGCCTGGTACTAAATACTTGTTAATTAGAACACTTAAAAACAATTGAATCAGAGGACTAGTATCTAATATTAGCAACTTAGAGGTAACACTATCATTTGCATTATAATAACTTTTTTTTCAAAGATAAATCAGTTCAAGTTGGAATTAAACTTATTATCAATGGTGATACTAAAAACAAATTTGGAGGCTCTAACGGATCCATCAGCTTCCCCACACTACTTTAAAAAAAAAAAAAATTTTTTTTGACCTACCATATTTTCACCACTCCCAAAATGGGTATAACCAAATAAACTCAAATATCTTATAGGTTTGTAAAGTTACATATTTCTTAAAGTAGTACTTAAGTGTTATTTCATAATCTGTTTTAAGTAAAATTTTTTTGTTAATAGTGGCCCAGGATAGTTGTGGATGTGTGGCTCATGGCTCAGTCCACTGGGTGTCTGACTCTTGGTTTCTGCTCAGGTCGTGGTGGGGTAGGGGAGGGGAGAGTTGTTGTATCCAGCCCTGCCTTGGCTCTATGCTCAGGGCCCAGCCTACTTGTCCCTCTCCCTCATCCTCTGCTCCTTCCCCCACTTCTGAGTGCTCTCTTACTCTCTCTCAACCTCTCTCTCCCTCTATCTAATAAATAAATAAATAAAATCTAAAAAAAAAAAAAGTGTCCCAGAATAATCACCTGTCCACGTTCAGATCATGATCATGAAGTTTGGAAGATCATTTATCCTGAAGATCAGGAAGTGAAATAAATCTAATTGACTTGATTCATCCTCAACTTTATCTTTCTGTTTTTGTTTTGTGTTATTTAAAATCAATATCTTAATCCACATTTAGCAAATGAATATATATGATTGTACTCTTACTTTCCATAGTCCTGAGAGCTGAAGTAAGATTGATCTAGTTGAGTTAATGTGGTAACATGATAAATGTAAAAACTGTTAAAATTTTTCCTTGCATAAAAGTTTTTGGAATAAACTTTAAAAGATTACATATGAGATAAGTTTGAGCACTATTTAAACATGATGGCTACTTTGTCTGAAATGTATAGTTCTTTTGATCTAGTTTAGCCACATATATTCAAATTTAAGATGCACTGAAAAGGTCAAAGAAAATCCTCATTTTATCTGCAACAACATGTTAAACTGTTCTGTTCTGGTGGGGAAATATATTTAATCCATTCTGTGTAAAAGCAACAACTTGATATGAACTATCAGGAAATGGTTTTAGCTTCTGTCCTACCATGCCTCTAAGTTCTGTGATGGTGTGCAAATGGTTAGCCAAAGGGAATTCAAATGTCTACTTATCTAAAAAGTGATCAGTCATTGTCCATAAAATATAATCACTGTTCAAAAAGATGAGTGAATGGTAAGAACTGTGTTATATTTTGAAAATTAAAGGGAAATTAATAACCAAAAAGTAATCAAATATTAAAGGCAATTCACATTAAAATGCATCATTTGGGGGGAAAATGCATCATTTGTATTACATTCAAAGCCATTATTTCCAAATATGATCCCTTCCATGATAACTTCAACAAACTGAATAATGTAGTGAGAAAATAAAAGTTACATAATATCCTTCAAGTGATGCAATTTCTGGAGGCTTAGCTTCTCAGTCCGTGGTGTCTGGATTAGTCTGGTTTTACAAGACCTCAGAAAAGAAGAATCATCTCAAAAATCAATAAACAGAAGGAAAAGTACATGGCTTAAGGTATTAATTATTCACTGTTTGACTAGGTTGGCATTTCTGAATCCGAAGATGTATTTAAGCTAAAAATAATCTGGTACCTATGAGTTTTCATTTAATTCTCTTCACTTTTCTGCAAATACATTTATCAAATAGATTAAGGCATAATTGGGACACTTTTCTTTACCCACAAAATTCAACAAAATGGCCTTAACCTAAAACACCCAAATTTACTGTTTGCAGAGAGGAACACCTGCAACAAAATGAGATGCTTTCCAAAACAAAGATTGGATTTTCCTAATATAAAAAAGGTTACCGGGATGAATTTTAAGTACAATTCCTTTAGTAATTGTTTAACTATAGAACATTCAATTGGGAGCATCTTACACTAATAAGGACATGCTCAATTTTAGTTGAAAATTGGACCACTTGAATGAACCCCAATATTGGGCTTTTCTCAGAAATGACCTTGTAATTATGCAAGATGTATAAGAAACTCTTCAGAATGTAATTGCATTTATCCCAAACTTATGTAATCTAACACACACACCCTTTGGGCAATTTAGGAGCAGTATGTCCCTGTTCACAAAGATCAATGGAAGTCCGTTATTTTTTCATGATTACCAGACCCGTTTGCAGAAAAATACGGTGTCTAAAGAGTGTGCTGGAATCACATCATTTATTTCTTGGTCAGGCTTTATTTATTATTTTACCTCCTGTTTTAAAATCTTACATAATTTTTAGGCATGATGAATTTTTAATATACTTATATGGAGTACATTTTACACTTTTTAAAAGACTGAAAATTTTATGCTTAAAGAAAAAATAATTGCCATATATTTTGGATAAGAAGGAAAAAATGAATTTTGACCACGTAACTTCACTTTATGAGACAATATAATTTCGACTGGTTTAGCTAATATCCCTATATAACTTTAAGATATAGAAACCTATCTTCCCAAAATACACTCTTGAATATTTTAATTTTAAAGTATCCCTTTAGTCAAATTATTGTTATAATAAAATATACATATTTTAACAAAGTTTCTAAATAGTATGTTATATCCTTTTATAAATTTATTTTATTGAGATTATCAAAATATATACATGCAGTATATTGTATAAACTTTACATGTGTATTACACTGAATTTTTAAAAGTAGATACAAATAAAAATATTTAGTACAAATGATAGTAAATGCGATAACTTTTTCTCTCCTATTAGATGGAAGGCTTTGCCATCATAATAACATCATTTATTTTAGGAAGAAGAAAATTCTCTTGGAAAAGAGTGGTAAATAAATGATATTACAAAACACTGAAACATCTAACAAAGTGAATGCTAGATTGAAATAGTTACTCAAAAGCAAACTGATTATTTCTTCTATGACAATATGCCTTTTATTTTTTGTGAGGATGTTCTACAAATAATGCTCTTTCTTCAATTAATTTTTCTGTAAAGAACCACCCTATGGAAATAAGAAATAGGTCTCTTAATGCAGACATCTCACACTGAGTCAGTGCTTTCAAATGCATGTTTCATTAATCACTGTTTCCACAAAATTTAACCAAGAGTGTAAAACAACAAAGTCATACGGACAAAACAACACTGAACATCAAAACCACAAGAAAGAATAGGCAAATAAGGTCATACCATTTTTTTTTACTTTTTCAAGACTTTAATACAAATTGAGTAACTTCAATATTGAGATAGATTTTGCAATGCCTCCCAGTTACTTAAGCAGAGAAGCTTTTTTTTTTCCCCTCAAGATTTTGTTTATTTATTTGACAGAAAGAGAGCACAAGCAGGAGGAACAGCAGAGAGGGAGAAGGGAGCCCAACAACGTGAGCCTGGGACCATATGGGGCTGGGTCCCTGGGATGATGACCTGAGCCCCAGGCAGATGCCTAACCCACTGAGCCACCCAGGTGCCCCGAGAAACATTTTTAGTGAAGAATATCCTATCATATCTTTGGAAATGCTGCCCTAGGTTTTTCAGCAGTGTGCTAAACTGTGAATTGTGATTTCACCCACATAAATTATCCAAGTTGTTATATAAAGAAATGCTCTCCAGCCACCTGTCCACAGCATACTCAGATAACAGTATTTTTAAATAAAACCTTTTTAATTTACCCCAAGAATTTCCCATTTGTTGTATTTACCCTATCAATATGAATTCTGATTCCCTCACCTTACTGTTTATTGATAACCACTAATGCTTCTAAGTCTGCCTATAAATATTTGACACACATGGTTTTGGTGACAAGGAAATAAAATTGTATTACATAAAAATTGTTTTAGGCCTGGATCATCATGTTTCCTTTTATAGAGTTCAGATTGCATGTGGGCTGAGGCTATTGCAATGGAAAATCGGGAGAAATGTGACATTTTTATATTTAGTATTAACATACCTAACTAGCAGTGCTATAAAGCTGTTATTTCGTAATGCTTTCTTATGGTCTATTTTAAAAACTCATTTTTCCCAAAGCACCTTGAATTTTACTTGTTTCAAATTTAGATTTTCAAATGCTTTTGTTAAAAATTTATGAGAATAAAAATGCACAGGTAAAAATATTCTCTTCTTAAAAGGTAAGTGAAGAATGAACCCAACTTTGAAGAGAAGGAAAATCAGTATTTACACAATCTGTTTTTCATGGATTCAAATCTGTGTTTTCTTTTTTCATTGTTTGTAAGGATTAATATAATCTTATTACCTCTAGATTATACCTAATGATTGGAATGCCTGTTACCCTTGGAAAAGATACCAGTATCAGTTTTATTTTAGAAAGACTTTCCAGTATTTTTTAAAAGAATTCATTTACAGTATTATTATAACATCCAAGAAGTGTTACTTCAAGCAAAAGATGTAGAAAGAAAAGCAAGATTTACAAAACTTTGAAAAGCCCAGCATAGTCATAAAGTGTACATATTAAATAACTTTATAATCCCTCATTTTTGTAATTATAAACTGTTATAAATATATACATCCTCAAATCACATTTAAAAAGGAGGGAAAATCAATCCAATAGTACAAGATAGAGCTAAGACATATTGTCAATATATATGAACATATTAGCATATATATTGGTAGGAAAACAGAAAAAACAACATATGAGAAAGAATTTTAAAAATCTGTATTACAAATTGTACCAAATTAGAAATATATTATGGACTGATTTCAAATTAGAGATATCAAAGTCCTTCAAAACAGTTAGGGCAGGATAATCTATTACTACAGGCAATATTTAATAGACAAACGCCAAAGACTGAATCTGTTGTTAAAAATGTTTGCAGTGGAGTTCAAAAATAAGCAAAAGTGGCTTAACTCTGTAAAAAAACCAAAAACAAAAACAAAAAAAAAACCTGTGTAATCGAGAATCTTTTGTGCAACTTACTTCAACTTACAGATATACAACAGTGTCCCATTGGAGACTTCAAAAAATGCCTTTTTTAATACAGATATTAATATTTTCTTCTTCTAGAGCTCTCTCAATCCTCTCCCCAATCTTTTCTGCTAAATGTCTTCTCAATGTTTTGTGATGGTTTCAATGGTAGCTGAATGCCTGGAAAACCTCTACCTACAATATTCTGACAGACTCAATAATCACTGGACTGCAGAAAATCCATTTATTAAAAGTGAATTGTTGCATTCCTTTTCTGCATTCTGCCCCAATGGACTCTTCCTTTGTGTTCACCTGTGCCCAGAGAACCAGGAGTCCCTGCACTGATCACATTGTTCCATGTTTGCAAATTCTCAACCAGCGTGTATTTCTGACTGTAACCCTGGGTTCAAGCACCAACATCCACAAAGACAACACAGCAGTTTGCTTCTCTTTTACCTTAATACTATGTAGCCCTTTATCAATAACCTAACCTCATGTGTACAGCTGTTCCTCAGTGGTTCAACCCAATCGGTATCCTCTATTTTTAACAATCTTTAAGAGACCAAGCATTCTGAAAAATAATTGCATAGTGAATTTTTCTCTCTTACATTTACTTAAATTTTGGTCGTTAGAATTCACTGAAAGAGATCTACCCAAAATCTAAAATATTTTAAAATGTTGATGATAATCCTAAATAATTTTACTGCTGATTGTATAAATATAACATAAGACTATAATTCATGAGTGACAATTAGATAATTAATAAATACATTGTAAATAATACAATTTAAATAATGAAGCGTTAATAAAAACTAATTGCTGTAAGTCGTAAACCACCGGTTCATGGAAAAGACATGGCGCTTCATGATGGAGATAGAGCACAATGTTGGATCCCAAGAAGCTCATTTTTATTGTGGTGTTTTGGGAAAATACTACACTAAATCTGTTCTAAAAAGCACTAAATCAGTTCTAAGAAATCAACAGATAAGTGAGAAATTCAGAATACAAAACAGCAAGATTTTTAAATAGAGACGATCCTAATGTGGGGGGGAAACAAAGGATATCCGCAAGAAAATTGAAAATATATTTCATTGACTCCATCCTAACTGCCTCCAGGATCCAAGTGTTAGTGAACTCTCTCACCGAGTGGAACAAGTTGGACAGCTCACACACACGTGAGCTTGCAGTTTGACTTGCCCCATAAGGTACAATTGAGATTTTTTTTCCCTGACTTTTTTTAAAACAGTTGCTGTCAATAGGATGTGATAAATGTATCCAAGAATTGTTGAAATTCCAGCAAGAGAAAGAAATGTTAAAATAAGTAAAACACAGACATTTCTGCAAACTACTCCAAATATATGAGCTTTTAAACAGCTTGAATGTTTCATAACTGAAATCGCCCTTCCTATTTGCCACACATTGCAGTGTGTTCATTGCCCCACGAAGACACAAGTTTTTGTGTTTTCCAGTACAATGGAGACTTATTTTCTTAAGTGATCAAATGTTCTTGTCTCATGTAAAATTAGAGTTTTGTTTTGCTTTTTTCCCCCAACTTCCAATTCATTAACATTCAGCATGACATTTGCCTGAAGTCCTAAATGTAAGAAGTCTTCAGTTTTAGTATCTCTATGTTTATGTGAAAAAATGTTGCCTTTCTCATGGTTATGACCAATTAGGAGACAAAGCCTCATTCAGATGGGCTTGATGAGAATATTAGGGCCAGTATCCTGCATTATGTGAAACGTACACAGGGGATATCCTTCTGGTCAGCTGTGAAAACATGTCAAGATTTCTGTTCATAGTAAAATTTTAATATTACTATACTTATATTTCATGTATGAGACATATATGCTCCTATAATCAAAAAACCATATATATGCAGTGGAAATCCTAAAAAATGTGACCTCGATGAATTTGCTATGCATTATCTAAAAATCTTGCCACAGGTGGTGGAAGAAATATTACCCACTATCTGATCTTTGGAGTTACTTTCTTTTTCCCCCAGGGCACATGGAATTTGTGATTTTCACCAACATGACACACACCAAAGGCAAAGCCAGGTATATGCTCGATTTCATATGTACCGTCTAAAATTCTACCCATTTTATTTCCACTCCTTTAAACATAGTAAAAGGGAAATATTTTAGTCTGTTGTACGTATAATGTTGAATTGCCTCCAGCTCACAAAACTATCAATCATGCTGATCCTACGAGAGCAATCAGTACATTTTTGGGTATTGCAGACCTGTTCTATGCCTTGCTTACGCTGTTTTAGCCAATGAAAATAAGCTGCATGTTTTGATTCTGTTCTGCCTCATGTAAGCTCCTAGTGGTCTCATTATATAGAAGAAAACCCCAGCCTGGGAGACCACAGAACTCATTTTCCTGTGGAGGTATCCTGATGTGACTTGCTATCACTGAAAATAATGAAATGTTCCCAAAGAGATGGGAAGAACTAGGAGGAAGATATTCATAAAATAGCATCTTACCTGCATTTCCAATCCTTGGTTATCTTCTGGTAACAGATTACAGCTGAGGAAGGGTTGTTAAAGTATGAGTGAAGAAATACTAGAAAATGCTTACAAACAACATCTACAATGATTCCCACAGACTTGGAAAATAATTTCTTTTCAATTCAGTGCAGCATCTCAAACACTTTTAAAGTCCACTCTATACTCTTAAGAGCTAAGAGACTGGGGTAAGGCTGTGAGTGAGAGCTATGTCTGTCCTCCTAAAGCTTATGGTGTGGGGAAGGGAGAACAATTAATCTCATGGTTGTATTACAAGGTGTTAAATGTTACGAGAGGGAAAAAACAAGATGTAATTCTTAATTTTTAAAGCCCTCTTTTTTGTTCATTTTAGCTACTGCCAAAATATGATTTGCATTAATTAATACCAAAGATTTCAGGTAAAGATACAACTCAAATGTGTTATCTTTTCTCGGGGCACCTGGGTGGCTCAGTGGGTTAAAGCCTCTGCCTTGGGCTCGGGTCATGATCTCAGAGTTCTGGGATCGAGCCTCGCATCTGGCTCTCCCCTCAGCGGGGAGCCTGCTTCCCCCTCTCTCTCTGCCTGCCTCTCTGCCTACTTGTGATCTCTGTCTGTCAAATAAGTGAATAAAATCTTTAAAAAAAAAAAATGTTATCTTTTCTCTAAAGCTCCTTGAGGAACATGGGTTTCTGAGTGAAACAAAGTGAGCCATCTTTGATGAATATAATAGAGGAAAACTCTGTCCTCCAAAAGCCTCCCTAAAACATTTTCATGATGTACGATCTCTGGAAGTTTTCGTTCTAAGACTTTCAAAAAAAAAAAATAATTAGTTTAGAGATTTTACTCAAGGGCACTATCTTCTTCTAATTGTAAACTAAGTGCTTCCTGATTGAGATGCTGTTGTTCAGGGAAAAGAACACTAACAATCATCGCCAGGATAACTATGAGTAAGTGTATCATGAACAAAGAACAGAACAGCCAATGACAGGGGAAATGTGTAGGTGTGACTCCACTCTCAGGAAGCTGAGGAACCAAGTGCCTTATAAGAATAACAATATATATTCCTATGCACAGGGACTGGGGAATAGGAAAATCTATTTAGTTATCTCCAGGAAAATAGTCAACAGTCTTCTCCTGCATTAAACACGTATGAGATAATATAATTACCAGAGAGACGGAATCAGCCTGAAAACTGATCCCGCCGACCCCACTCTTATCAATAGGGCGATGACAACAATGATACCAGTAACATTAACGATTCTCAGTTACTGCTTAACCAATGACTCCTACAAGTCTGTCCTTTCATCATTTGCTAGAATACAAACAACAACCTCTCATAATAAATATCATCTTTCCTGTTTTCCAAAGAAGGAAAAATTGGTCTTCTAGAACGAAGCAGAACAGTGAACACGGGCTGGTTTTACCAGTGACTCCTAGTTCAAATGTATTTTAAAATCACTTTGACAAGGCACCTGGGTGGCTCAGTCAGTTAACTCTCTCCCTTCAGCTCAGGTCATGATCCCAGGGTCATCCTCTCCCTCTGCTTGCCACTCCCCCTGCTTGTGCTCTCTTGCTCTCTGTCAAATAAATAAAATCTTTAAAAAATCTTTAAAAATTTAAAAAAAATTAAAAAATAAAAATCACTTTTGAACAATGAGCAACAGGTTTACAGGAAGGACATTAGAAGTCTAGAAATGAGTGTTAATAAGTTTTATCTTTTCTATTTTTGCAAAGATTTTATTTATTTATTTGAGAGAGAAAGAGAGAGCACAAGTAGGCAGAGAGGCAGGCAGAGGGAGGAGAAGCAGGCTCCCCACCGAGCAGGGAGCCTTATATGGGGCTTGATCCTAGAACCCTGAGATTATGATCTGAGCTGAAGGCAGACGCTTAACCATCTGAGCCACCCGGGTACACCAAGTTTTATCTTTTCTAATTAAAGATCTTTTTTTCTAATTATACTGACAGTGCAAATGGTGGTGGTCACTTGTTATGTTTTCTCTCTACTAAGCACCTTTCAAATACTCTCTATTTTGGAGACTTCTCTGCCTTATAAATCCTGTGCCCTGAAAATAGAGACCAGAAACGAGGGTGTAGACAGGTAATATAGATACCATGACTCAAACACACCCATGCAAAACTGCTTTGCAAGCTTGCTTCCATGTAGAATCGATTTTCAAGCAAATATGGTGGCGGAGGCCTCCCTTCTGCAACAGAAGCCATGGCATCCTGGGCCAGTGTCCGCAATTCAACTTCTGGTGTCTTTGCCCAGAAGCGGTGGTGGGGATGTCCTCACCCTGAAGCCAAGAACTATTGAAGATCCTTCAGTACGTTCTGTCATGAACTAAAGTGGACTCTGGGTTTATTTTTGTGTGTGTGTCTGCTTGCTTGTTTATTTTTTAATTCATTGCCTTTATGTCCTGAATTTTTTATTTAGAGAATTTAAGAAATTCAAGAATATGTACAAAAAAAATTTAAGAAGGGACGTCTGGGTGGCTCATTTGGTTCATTGACTGCCTTCAGCACAGATCATGATCCTGGAGTCATGGGATCCGGATCCAGCCTCACATCTGGCTCCTTGCTCAGTGGGGAGCCTGCTTCTCCCTCTGCCTGCTACTCTGCCTGCTTATGCTCTTGCTCTCTCTCTGTTAAATACATAAAAATTCTTTTAAAAAAATTAAAAAGAATTCAAGAAAAAAGGGCTTTCCTAAAATTTTACAACCTAGAGATATACAGTGGTAATATTTTAAAGCCATCTTTTCAAATATGTCTATATGCTTTGAAAGATTACGTGCATACTCACCTACGTATGTATACTACTCGCTGTTGCATGTTCAGTGGGGCACTTCCTGTCTTTCGATGCGTACGGAGTAAAGTCCCAAGGATGCTGAGAACATAGACCAAGCGCCTCCACATTAACTGTAACGCATGAACAAGCTGTTAAGCACATTGCCCCAGGATTCAGGAGAACATATGCCTCCTCCCCGCCCTGATGAGATGCCCATTCCAAGACCAAGACACTTAATTCAACAAATTCTGGGTTTTGGCCACCTGAGTGACTCCCCACAATTTGTACTTGGCTAAACGAAGTTGATGTCATCCTCCTTCCCAGAGGCAACCCCTATCGAATCACCGGCTGATGAAGGATTTAGAAGGACGAACCTTCTTGCATCAAACTGAGACAACTCTAAATGGCCTTCTCAGCTGGGAGACTCTCCACAGAATCTGTTGAGGCTTTTGCTGTGGCTGCATATAGCTAAGCCCTTCTCTGTCCCAAATCCTGTTCCCTTCACTCCAGCCTACTTGTTGAAAGCAGTCCCAACAGGCTTGTATGCTAGTCTTCCTACCAGAGAGCCTGCTTCTCAGGGAATTCAGTCTGCAATGTTGACAACCATTCCTGAAAACCAGTCAAAGGGAGGACTAAATCACTGGGGTAGGGGACCGAGGTGGGGTGATCGTAGGAATTTCTAAACTATAAACAGGCCTACAGTGTTTCCTTTTCCCTCCAGGAGAGAAGGGAGAAAGACCATTTTCCTAATATCCTTAAGCCAGTCAAGAAGAACCTGAGATAAAGGACTTGCATAAAAATATAGGAGATTGAAAAAAAAAAAAAAAAGATAAAAGAGCTTGGGAAATGTCCTATGTGGGTAAGTAAGTCATCTGGAAGGGACCTCACCAGCTAGAGCTTGCTACTGGAGCAAGGAGAGGCTGGGGAAAAAAAAGGTCATATCATATGGACAAATAATATTCAAAAAAGAAAGGTAGAACCATGACTTCCATGTAAAATAAACATGTATCAAAGATTTTGGCGCATTTGCTAATGAGGGAATCTATAAGCTGTCCCAACTGGTGTAAAAAAGAATCCAAAGAACAGGCAAACATAAACCCATCAAAAATGTTGAAATTAATTTGCTTAAGAGACACAAAACTGGCAACAGTCTGTAGAAAATAACCAACAGCGCTTCACTGGACATGGTCTGCATTTCTATAAGCATGCGTCATTTGCATTACTATCAATTTTCTATAACTTACAGTTGTAAAACTGAGGAAAAGATGACTCAGATGGGTGACCTATATGGAAAACCACTAACATGCTGACATCACCAAAGGACAGAAGCTGCAGGATATCTCAAAACAGCAGTAGGACAGCGCAGAATCCATGCAAAAGGGCAGAGCTCAGGACGTGAACATCCCCAGTAGTCCCACAAATGGCCCATAAATGAATGATCATTCTGGAGGTTTGCCATGACAGCATGTATCAGTCAAGTAAGGACAAGAAACAAAATTGAGAAAAAAAAAAAAAAAAGTTCTGTGTCCTATTTTCTTCCATTCATAGCCCCCAGGACCTGCCCTATCATGGCAGAAGCTAGAGACAATACAGTGGGTAAAGAGGAGGACCCAGAAAGGCTATCAATGTGAGGGTCACCGCCAGTCTGGCCACTAGGAGTGGAAAGAGAGTCACCTTAAACTAAACGTGAGTTTCAAGTATTTGTGTAGCCTGGACTGGACTTTTAAATTTGAAAATGATACTATTTTATGGCCTGAAATTTACCAAAAAGCTGTATTATGCTGGCTTTTCTATGTTTGCACATCCTGATCCATTCTTTATTCTTTTCTGCCTTGTTCCTTGCCCAGAATGCCGACCCCTGCACGTGGCATCTCCTCCCCCACCCCCCATGCCTTTGGTTTCGGACTGTGTCCATCCAGCTGGAGCCCTATACCAGCAGGACATCAGAGAGAGGGAAGAAAGAGAATTCAAGCCATTTACTCCACTTACACCCTTCACTTGGGGTTGCTGGGTTGTGTTTATGTTTCTTACGCATGGTGACAACTCTCTCATAGTCCCATAGCTAGGGTTTCCTGTTTCTAGGGCTCAAGTAACAAATCCCTAACTGTAACTCTGAAGGCTTTTATTAGTGTCCACCATTGGCAGTCCCCGAGGGTTTCACTATCTCTTCTTGGCTTCCTTCCTCTTACAATTATCTCTGTAATTCCACCTCATTTTTTCCTTAAAGATTTTATTTATTTGAGAGATTGAGAGTGAGAGTGTGAGCCAGAGAAAGAGCAAAAGGAGAGGAACAAGCAGCTGAGCATGGAGTCCGGCCTGGGACTCGATCTCATGATCCTGAGATCATGACCTGAGCCTAAATCAAGAGTCAGTCACTTAAATGACTGAACCACCCAGGCACCCATGTAATCCCACCATATTAAACCCCTTTTTACGTCACTGTTGACTGTGCCACCTATTGCTGATGTAAACCAGAACGGTGCACAAAAAAGTCTGTCAAAAACGTCCTCCAAAGGCGCCTGCGTGGCTCAGTGGGTTAAGCCGCTGCCTTTGGCTCAGGTCATGATCTCAGGGTCCTGGGATCGAGTCCCACATCGGGCTCTCTGGGCTCTCTGCTCAGCAGGGCGCCTGCTTCCCTCTCTCTCTCTTTGTCTGCCTCTCTGTCTGTCAAATAAATAAAATCTTTAAAACAAAACAAAACAAAAAATGTCCTCCAGAGCCACTGAATAGCGGATAGAATGTGATGGAAACGGGTGAGAGAAAAAAAAAAGTTTTCTTTTTGCATTTTACTATATGAAGCTAACTCACTGAAGATTTTAGATGTGAATATATATGTATATATTTCTTTTTTATTTAAATACATTTATATATTATGCATTTACTTTTTTAAGATTTTATTTATTTGAGATAGAGACCACAAGCGGGGGGGGGAGGGGAAGGGGGAGAAGCAGGCACCCCACGAAGCAGGGAACCCAACGTGGGACTCAATCCCAGCACTCTAGGATCACGACCTGAGCTGAAGGCAGACGCTTATCCGAATGAACCACCCAGGTGCCCCATATTATGCATTAAACATTAATCATGTTACATAAATTTATGTGACCCAACATGCATATTAATTTTAATTATATTTAAATATTTTAAGTATAAAAAATTATTTTATAAATGATATAAACAGCTCATACTCTTCGGTAAGCAGCGTTTCCAACTCAAAAATGTATCATGGAGATTTTTGATGTACAGTGTCATTTATAACAGCGTCTAGAATCCTATTGCCTTGATACATAGCAATTTAACCACATTCCCTAATCATAACACAATTTGAATTCTTTCCAGTTTGAGTCTAGCATAAACATTGGTTTCATGCAAGTTCTTGATACAGTCAACTTTGCGTTTAACTCTAACAACCCATTCTACACTGCAGTCAGAATCTATTTTTAAATTTTAAAACATAAATTTTAGTAATTTATATCCCCAACAGTACTAAATATAGTTTCATTTTATTTGTATCCTCATTCAGCATTATCAACAAATATTAATTACTGTTAAGTGAATGCAGTATGATATAAATTGTATTGAGTTTTATAAAATCACCTTATTAAAAGTCATACCTTCTATAATCTTGTTAATCCTTATTTTTTCCTAAACTGGTAAGCAAAATATTAACACCTCAGTTTTTATGTGCAATTTCCCTAAGATAAGTTAAGTGAATAACAATAGCTTGTAGTTCTTCTTTAGTAACAGCTTGTTCTATGCATTATTAATATTTCTACTGACATGTAAGTATTTTCTTTCAGTTTGTAAATATTTTTGTATGATGAAAATATTAGTGCTTTGTGTAGTGTAGCTGTCTCAGAAAATTTATCATCTTTTTCTTTAGTTTCATTTATTTTCATTTTTATGGTGCTGTGTCGTATGAAAGGTTTCATTTATGAATTCAAACCTAAACATGATTAATTTATGATCTACGAGTTACCTCTAAAATTTGATTAAAAATTTCAGAGCCCCAAAGATTATGAAAATATTCACCTATATTTTCCTCCATCACCTTCATAATTGAAATTTTATATTTAAAATTTAATTCATCTGTTATTTATCTTTGGTTTGCCCTGGCATGTTCCATTTTGCACAGGTAGCTAGCTAGGTATTTTATCACTATTGAAGTGATTATTGAACTGAAAGTGATTACCATATAGGTTATGATGACTGTGAAGCCTGCATGAACTCATACAATTTGAATGAGACACTGCTATGGAAACTGGTATCGAACATGGCATGGTAGCTCTTAGGCAGAGGCTGTCCCTTGGCAGGTGCCCAGAATTGACATTCTCCAGGCAGCAAGTGATTATGGTGGGTAGCCTACATAATAAGGATACATCACACAATTTCTGATAAACATGTGTATGTTAACATTTAAAACTCCTGTATGGGAAGGAAAAGAGTCCCATTAGAAAGAGAAAAACAAGACAAAATCTGGGCATATCCATGAACAGACTTAGCTTCACAAGTGTCTTGGGAATGATACTTTATGGCAGTAATAATATACGACTTCACTTCCATCAAATGGACCAAAAAAAAAAGACAATACAGAGGTTTCAACAGGATGTGGGAAATTATAAGCTATGAAATCCTCCTAAAGAAAGTGTAACCGGTACTAAATTCCTCTTCGGCATGTTTGTAACACCAAAGGAAGTTGTAGATTTCATTCCCTATCACCGGGTGATTTTATTTGCAGGATCTGCTGGAGCCACCAACTTGTGTCTTAGATAAAAGGGCTTAGCTGAATGGTAACATGGAGGGCCAAACTCATCTTCTGCTTTGTACACCAAGTCATGTTCCCTGATGTGGGGTTTCTTGCATCCAGAAATTTCCACAAATTTCCACAAATGTGTCTCATGAATTAGCTCTAGCCATGATGTCCCTTTGGAGAAAATGTCATATTTATGCACAAGTATCTGAGACAGATACAACATAGCTACCACATCACTATGGCTAATAGCAAAAATGTGTAGGCGCCACACTATCCATTAGTAGGAAAAGGATGATTAAGCTCAGTTCCCCTAACATTTATAAATATATATATATACAAATAAAATATAGCAGTCTATAACGATTGGTTTAAAATGTTGAGTTAAAGAGAAAAATGCAGAAGAATAAAATAGTATCATAGCATTTATGGACATAAATGTACATAATAATAATAAATGTATTGGGATAGCCAGGAAAGGGGATTATGAATACATTTATCATGATGAGCACTAAGTAATTTATAGAATTATTGAATCATTGTATTGTACACCTGAAACTAATATTACACTGTATGTTAATTATAGTTTAATAAAAATATGGAGACAAAAATATACATAACAATAATAACCTTATTTGGGTATGTTGTACACATGAGAAATACAAGACAAATATGCATCAGCTTCAGGGTGATGGGGTGAGAGAGATGGAAAAGCAAGGGGAAGGTGGGAACTTCAGCACTATCAGCAATGACACTTCTTGTCAGTTTGCAAAAGAAATCTAACACAAAAAGAAAGGGTAAGAAATGAAAGGACGGGCAGGGAAGGGAAGCGAGTGCCTTTGAAAGGATGAATAAAGAGGAGTCGTATCCCCTTTCCTTCAATGTCACTAAATCTCTCCAGTTGAAATTAACACTGTAATTTATATTGTTTGTATTTATTCCCCTAAAATACCTGTCTGTGGTCTAGTATTAAGACTTCTTTCCTGACTGCTCTTCAAAGTAATAGAATACATTCTGTCTAGGGCTAAGTCTTGAGCAGAGTGTTTTAGAATTAGCTCAACAAACTGTTAACTAAATTCGGACCTAAGCATTTTTGTGTATTTGGATTAATTGAATTGATACTCTATCCATTCCGTCAATGACCTCACATTTCTCTGACAGAAGATGTCTGTTAAATTTATACTGCCTAAAAAGGTGTTGCTACTGAGCAGCATCTTCAAGTTACAGATTCCTAATGGCACAGCCGAACGGGATCGTTAGTACTATGGAGCATTTTTGTGGTGATTTTCCGCACTCCAGACAGGGACAGCTGCCACTTGGAGCAGACGTATCTGATTGATGATCACCTGTAAGGAGTCGACAGGGTCTTTCTGAGCAGTTGATGCATGATGTGCGTTTTCGGTTTAGACTCCATGTTTAACACATTAATATCTAAATTCATTTGGACCTGTGCATTTTGTAACTGTGCTGGCTTATTGAAGTACCTCATTGAACTCTTCGCTATTATCTCGGAAAGTGAAAGGTAGTCCAGGCAAAGGTCTCATGTTTAATTATGCAGGACAGTTATATAAAAAGTGAAAAATTCTCGCTTCCAGTGCTGTTTAACCACCTATGGGCTAAGTCATTTAACTCTGCATGTCCAATTGTTCTTATTTTGAAAAATGGGGCAGGAAGGTGGGGAGCTCATTCATACTGGACATATCCAGAATTAATAAAAGAACTCCGAGGATGTAAAATTGAAACAAATCTCAATATAGTTATCCCACTGTTAGACTTCAAAATTGTCCTGCATTTTTAAAAAAAAGATTTTATTTATTTATTTGACAGAGAACACAAGCAGGGAGAGCAGCAGGCAGAGGGAGAGAAAGAAGCAGGCTCCCTGCTGAGGAGAGAGTCCCATGTGGGGCTTGATCCTGGGATCATGACCTGAGCCCCTGAGCAAAGGCAGATGGTTAACTGACTGAGCCATGCAGGCACTCCTTCTGCATTTCAAGATAAATGCAAACTCTCTCGTTTCCAGCCTATACCTACAGATTCCTTGCTTGTTACTCCAAATAGGAAGTCCTAAAAACAGTCTGCCCTCTGGATCTCCACCCACGCTCCTGAAGAAATGACCTTCCTCTGCTGCGGAGCACCTACTTACTTTAGAAAGCTCAGTTCATATGACGTCTCTTCTGAGAATCTTCTGTAATCATAAAATCAACATTCCTCTATGTGCTTCCCTAGTCCATATGCATACCTCTATGATAACATATTACTATCTTAATTACTGCATTTATTTCTTTTGAATTCATGAGGGCTGAGCTGCCTTATTCACTTATCAATTTTTGGTGCTTCTAGAATCCCTGACACATAGAGGCCATTCAATAAATATCCTTCAAATAAATATGTGGAGAAAAGTAAAGTCACATCCGTTCCTTTCGTACAATTTTTACTAGTCTTCTTCTGCACATAAAGAATTTCATTTCATCTAAGTTCACAAGTGCTTTCAGTGACTCTTTTTTTTTCTTTTAAAGATTTTATTTATTTATTTGACAGAGAGAGAGATCACAAGTAGGCAGAGAGGCAGGCAGAGAGAGAGGAAGCAGGCTCCCCACTGAGCAGAGAGTCCGATGCGGGACTCGATCCCAGGACTCCGAGATCATGACCTGAGCTGAAGGCAGCGGCTTAACCCACTGAGCCACCCAGGCGCCCCTTTTAGTTACTCTTCTAATCTTTCTAAGTAGGAGTGTGTCACTTCAAGATAGCAGCTGAGACATTAGTGTATCCTAGTTTTGCTCAATTATGATATGTTATACCATAAAAAAGAAAATTATACATAGGCAAAAACTCTTAAAGAAAAACACTTATCCATGAATATAAATGATATTTATGAAAAATGAGATTTTATCAAATATCCAAAAATTAAACATTAACATCACATTTCTCCCATATTCACATAAGAAAACATAAATAATAATAAAGCTCAAGAGAATGATGTTCAAATAGTTGGAAATACAAGGACTGAGACAAGAAAATAGAGTCCACTGTGCTATGAATACACTGCAGGTAATATCAATATTATTCTTCTCAAATATCAAAATCTTTAGTATAATTCATGTTTTTCAAACACCGGTACCCAAGTAGAAATTCTGGCAGAAAATATATTATTTTTCATTCAGATGATGAAAAGACATGTTATGGATATATAAAACTAGGAACATGCTCTTGCTAAAAAAGGGATCATTAATGAGGTATGCAAATAGATTTCTCATTTGCTTTTGGAATATTCATAAAAAGCAAGTTATTCATCTATGAAAAATACAGACACCATAAAGCATATCAACCACATCTTCAATCTTCTTTACATTTAAGAAGATACAGTATCTTGTGATGTTAGGGAATGCCAATGTGAAATATTTCAGGCAATTTGTGCTGTTTGGTTCATTTTATTTTCCACAGACCAAAAAAATTGCTTAATTGTAAATGGAAACCTTATTCTGGTAGGTGTTATTACAAGTTCCTAGGTGCTGATGAATCATAAGGTTAAAGCATTTATAATTCAGCATATTCTATTCCGTTAATCTTTTATGCTACAGAATCATTCTGTGACCAAGGAGGCCTTGCTTTGAAATCCTTCCTCAGGACTGCAGAATGCACAAGACGGTACTGCAGTAAGAGAGAGCCACTTATCTATCTCCCTTTTGCCTTTTTGAAGACAGAGGAAAGGCACCCATTTCCAGGAGCTACAAATGTTCGATTGGGTACTTCTGGCACCGAGCATCAGCAGGGATACCTCCTTCCAGTCCTCAAGGTGATGGCAGCCTCCATGGGCATAAAGTTTCCTTTGACAGTCGGAAAAGAATCCTAATGGTGTAGTTGTGAATGGGATCCATGTTAGTTCTTCGTACAAAGTCCGTGACCCTCTTGCTGGGCCATCGGTCATGCAGCCCTGGTGAAGGGAAACATGCAGACTAGAAGGTCAATGGGAGGTAAGTCCAGGATGCAGGTGAGGGGGGTTCTCAGTCATGTCACACGAAAGCTAGTGGATTCATGGTCTAGCATGCCTTCCAACTGGGCAACAGGAACTTGGGACCTCTTTTACTGGGAAAACTCATCTGGCACTTACTGGGTCTATGTGGGTAAACAGAGCAAGCTTCTAGAACAAGTGCCCTGAACTGGGTCCAAAAAATCTGGGGGTCACTTCCAAGAAACCTCTTCCTTATTAGGTTCCCGGTTATCCGAACTTCCAATTTTTCACAGAACGTAATTGCTCACAATGGACTGATCAACCTAACCTAACCTCGTCATCTCCAAGGGAAAAACAAGACAAAAACAAGTAAAAAACAAAAAACTCTGAACAGAGAAGACTTACTCTTCAAACTCTTCCTTGACGCTTTTGGGAGTGGGTGTGACTTCTATGATTATGTTTTGGCTTGTGTGTTTATCAAGGTCATGGAGGTTGCCAAGGGTTAAATTTCCATTTAAAGCCAGGTTGAACATCTGAACATTTGTTTCTCTACAGTAGAGAATTGTTTCGATTTATGAGCCTGGCAATTTAATCTTTGTAACAGCCTTATGAAGAAGTAGGTATCTTATTATTAAATTCATTTGTAACATCACAATACTTCATTTTGTAGATGAATTAGTTGAAGTTTAGAGAGTATAAGTGACTTGTCCAGGCTCATAGATGTAATAAATGTCCAATCAAGCCCTATTTGAATATAAAGTTTCTGTTCTTCACCACTTTGCAAAAACCTTCCTTTTCCCACCTTTATAGATTTTCATATTGTTCTTCTTTTTTTTTTAAAGACTTTTATTGATTTATTTGACATAGAGAGAGACACAGCGAGAGAGGGAACACAGCAGGGGAAGGGGGAGAGGGAGAAGCAGGCTTCCTGCTGAGCAGGGAGTCCAATGTGGTGCTCTATCCCAGGACCCTGGGATCATGACCCAAGCCAAAGGCAGACACCCAACAACTGTGCCATCCAGGCATCCCAGATTTTCATATTGTTCTAAACAGAAGTAGGTATACTATTTCTGTAAAGAACGAAATAGCAAATATTTTAATCTTGTGACCAACAGACAAAATTGGAGCAACCATGTAGATACTTATCTATCAAGAGATAAAGTAAATGACAGATTTGTGTTGATGAATTCAAAATATAATAATTGAGAATACTCATTTTATAATATAAGCCTACTGGTAAGAGGAAGGGAATTCATTTGAGGCAAGGGGATAAAATTTCTTTTAAACATTTTGTTAAGTTTTTTATTTTAATTTCAGTGCAGTTAACATACAGTGTTGTATTAGTTTTAGGTAATTGAAGTTTTTTTTTTTTTTAAGATTTCATTTATTTGTCAGAAAGAGAGAAAGAAAGCACACAATCAGGGGGAGCAGGAGGCAGAGGGAGAAGCAAGCTCCCCACTGAATAAGAAGCCAAATGCCAGACTCAAACCCAGGACCCTGGGATCACGACCTGAGCTGAAGGCAGACACTTACCTGACTGAGACACTCAGGCATCCCTAGGTAATTGAAGTTTAAGGTTAGTGTTTCTTACCATCAAATCTATTACAAATGTTCATCTGTAAATAACATTCTTAGGCATAAAGAAACAGGAAGCTCCAGGTTCAGCGCATGGGCTATATAGTTTGCTCTAAAAATACTTTCATTCAAAGGAGATGGGGACTGCACCACAAAGGTTTTCCTAACAACTGTACACCGGGACAGAATATTTCCTAGTGTAGTAAGAGTATTACGTATGTGTACACTTCGCCTAAAGTTGACTCAGCCCTGTCATCTCCTTAGCACAGAGAGAACTGTTCTCTGGAGATCAAATCATAATTTCACAACACTTGCCAGCTATGTTTTAAAACTTCCTTAGTATTGGATAATAAAAAATTTAGACATCTAAGCAAAACTCATACTACACTAGCAAAGTATCTTTTATTCTTGTGAGATATACCAAAAAATTTAATAAACGTTCTTCCAATTGTATACAATTATGTAGTGATTAAAGAAAATCCTTTTAAAGCAGAGAATAACTAATATTTGTTTAACTAGGACCACAGAAATCATCTAACCCAAAATGATTCTTCATTTCAAAGGATCTCCACAAAGATTCTTAAGGTTTTTCCATTGTGAGATTCCCAAAGTTTTTTGTTTTTTTTTAAGATTTTATTTATTTGACAGACAGAGATCTCAAGTAGGCAGAGAGTCAGGCAGAGAGAGAGGAGGAAGCAGGCTCCCTGCTGAGCAGAGAGCCCGATGCGGGGCTCGATTCCAGGACCCTGGGATCATGATCTGAGCTGAAGGCAGAGCATTTAACCCATTGAGCCACCCAGGGGCCCCTGGATTCCCAAAGTTTTGATCTCTAAAAGTGATACATGCTAATAGTATTATAATCTTGAGGTTATAAAAATTCAGATTATTGCACTCAAAACCCAAATATATATATATATATATATATATATATATTTTTTTTTATTTAACAGAGAGAGAGATCACAAGTAGGCAGAGAGGCAGGCATAGAGAGAGGAGGAAGCAGGCTTCCTGTGGAGCAGAGAGCCTGATGCGGGGCTTGATCCCAGGACCCTGAGATCATGACCTGAGCCGAAGGCAGCGGCTTAATCCACTGAGCCACCCAGGTGCCCCAAAACCCAAATATATTTTATCTTCAGCTCACAGATGAAACTAATTATATTCTATTTAGGATCTATCCCTCAGAGAGGCTTTTTCTTTATTTTGAAAATATATTTCTTATTAGGAAAATGTAATGCTCAAGTTTCTGACTCATTATTCTTAATTTTCTCTGATTGTTTTTAAAAAGCAGTATGATGTCAATGATGCAATTAGAGATTCTTAACAAACCTTTTAAAACTATTTTCTAACCCCAGGACCTGACTTTGATTTGCTTCTCATGTAGCATGCTGATAGGGGTGGGTTTTCTTTTGTTAAAGAATGCTTAATAATTGTAGGTTCATGTTACAGTAACGAGAGAAAAAGGAACACATTAGAAACCTGGATAAATAAATGCCCCAGTCATGCTGTTTTTTGCTGAATAATAAGGATTTGCTTTTTCTGAGGTTCTCAGATCTCAAGCACATTGGTGATCTTCCAACAAAGTGTTAGAGCAGATGATATGAAGATAGAATTTAGCAACTCTCTTCCACTCCTCTCAGCATCTGGATTATGCCCTAGGTCTTAAATCTGGCTGTCAACTCCGTAAGAAATTGCTTATTGAAAAATCCAAGGTTCGAGTGCTAAGTCAATAGTACCAATTCTGCTTCAAAGTTAAAAAAAAATTGCAAAAACTGATGATGTCCCTAACATTATTTTTTTAAGACAACCATGAAATGAAGTGCTTGCCCATGACAAGATTCAGAAAACCAGACCTGAGAGAAATTGGTTGGTGGACTAAAAACGTGCTCATTAACGATTGGTCTACAACGGGCAGGGGGATACAAGAACCCCTTTAAGGAACTCAGAGATAAATCAGTGATGCTGACGAGTTCCAGAGACAGACTTAAGAAAAGCACAGAAGAGGCTGTAGCTACTTTGTCACAGATTTCTTTCTTCCAAAGTTAAAACTATCAAAGATCTTTTTCCCCTCAGAGAAGCATGTTACCATACATCACTGGAAAACTGTTGGGAGAATTTAGTGGGACAGTTGAAAAGTCCCTTTTGGATGGTGAAATAGATCTTCTGGAAAGACTGCATCAAGATCAATTACCCCAGGTTTCTCTCGAATGGTGGCAAGGCAACTGAGGGGGAGAATGATTTATAGAACTATTTAACAGGTGTCAGGCTGGGTGGGTAGTATCTATGGGATGTGTCCATGGAGGAGAAAATAAAATCAATTCTGTAATGAAATATTTGGCTGTAGTTGGCGAAAGATAAATTTCGGAAAAGGAGTTCCCTTGGAGAGATGCAGAAGCCGTGTTTTCTAGATAATGAGGAGAAAGCCACATTCACACTAACATCCTAGATAGCCAGCTAAAGAAAAACTATTAGAATTCACTAGTTGTCAATTATTTAAAAGCCAAACGAAATAAAACCGGGAAACCCAAAGCATAGCGTATCTCATAACAGTGCCTCCCACTGTTATGAGATACCCTAAGTTCTGAAGGGCCTTCCTATCTTTCCTGATTGCAACCGCGAAATTTATTCTAAATCCTCTACATTAGTTCCCTGTACTAATCAAACCCTGTAAGAAATCTCTTAATTCTCCAATCTGTTCATTTCTCTCTCTCTCTCTGTATGTGTAGATAGAGCTCTAGAGTTCAAGTTTTTCTTTTGAGATATTGCTGATATTTTCTGTAGTTGTTGTGTCTACTCTTTTTATAAAGGAAAGACCCTTTTATTAATTCAATAAAAATAATCATAATGCATAGCAGACACATTTCTTGGAGAATATTAGCTTTGCTTAGGGTTTATTTTAGATACTGCAAAAGGCTTACTCTGTATCATCCCCAAAGTATATGCCAAAAAGAAGGTTGCTGTCCGAAAAAGGACAGTGGTAATTCAGGGTGATGAAAGCAGCAATGAACTGGACATCCTGGGTCCCGGTGACTCCTTCAAGGCCAACGAGACAGACATGTTTCAGGAGCCAGATGCCAACACACCGAAGAAAGCAGTCGTTTGACTGGTTGCATGTTAGTTGGTTTTTTATAAAAGTGCCTCTCTCCTAATCCATGCCCTCAATACCAGCATGGTAGTAATAACAAAAGGATCTCATCTATAAGCCAAAGAGATTTATGCCACATATTTGTGCAGTCAAAATTTCAATTAACGTAAAATATCCTTCATGTTTCTTCCCTCCATACCAAACTGCCTTCCATCCTATTCAAATAATGCCCAGATGGTTCTTTTCAAATGTAATTGAATTGTCCATTAAGCTGTTTATTTACACTTTCTTTCCTTTTACCCTGTTCTCAAAATCTACACATACATTGTTTTTTAAGCAGAAATTATCACCCTTTTGGAGTTGATGTCTTCAAACGGGTCTGGTCTCCCCTTTGGATCCCAAGGCAATTTCTGAACAGGAATGGAAGGGGAAATCGCGAGATGGCATAAAAGAGAATCGGGAAAACACAAGGTTTTATGACGAGGTGTGGTACATTCCCACTTAGGACCAGTGGTGAAGCCCCTTTGTTTATCCTGGCATGCATGTAGATCTCAAGTAATCAATTTTCCAGTTTTGTCCTTCTTTCCACAAAAGTGGTATCAATCTCCAGGGTTCCAAGTGAGAGCATGTTCAAGTAATCCACAAAGATTGGGTCCCTTTTAGTTACTGATATGATTCAGTGTCAACTGCAGAAATCTGATCATCCATTAAGATAAGATCACAAGTCAGGATTTAACATTTTTACAGTTAAAACGTCTTCATTTAAGTGTGATCATAATATCCTCATTGGGGGTGCCTGGGTGGCTCAGTGGGTTAAGCCGCTGCCTTCGGCTCAGGTCATGATCTCAGGGTCCTGGGATCCAGTCCCATATCGGGCTCTCTACTCGGCAGGGAGCTTGCTTCCCTCTCTCTCTCTCTCTGCCTGCCTCTCTGCCTGCTTGTGACCTCTGTCTCTCACTGTCAAATAAATAAATAAATAAATAAACAAAATCTTTAAAAAATAATAATAATATCCTCATTTGGTTTTCTCTGCTAAATTACCAATGCAACCACCAGTATATTAACCACTCACTCCTTGGTATTATTTAAAGGAAAGTTCACTGTACTTCCTTAAATGAAACCTGAGATTATTAGAAAAAAATTTATCCAATTTTAATCATATATCTAAAACTGAGTGAACAGGTATGTCTATCCTTTCTTAGAAAAAATCTCATTATAAGAAATGTCAAGATTGTAGGAATATAGTGTGTAATGTATAAAAATCAAATGAAAATGACTGAATATCAGTCTCAGAAGGAATAACTCTGAAGGTTTTGGAATACTTCCTTACCCTTGATTTTTCAGGATCGTTACATGAAAATGCTTTTTTCTAGATACACAGTGATATTTTTCAAAAAACTTGATAAGGGACATTCACAACACTGTGTTGTCATAACCAAATAAAAAATAAGTTCAAAATATTTCATATGCTTTCCTTTTCTAGACAAAGTTTCTTTTTCCCTTTGTTTCTCCCATTGTTTAGAGAAATCACTTCTCAAGTTCATTTTTCTCCGCTTTCCAAGGTAAACATTATTAAAAACTTCATATTTCTCATTGCATATTTTTTCTCATGCACATCTAATCACAGATACAATGATGAGTATGAACTCATTCTCATCTACGAGTATCAGGGTTTTTTTCTCTTTTATAATTATGACCTTCTATGTACATGTCTGCATATGGTACTTTTTATTTAATGATGTCTTTTCAGAAAGGATGAAACCTTTTTCATTTGTGCCAACCATGCACCTTGACCCCACATGTGTACCAGTAATGGTGTTATTTTTTCTGTATTTTCTGCCATTCTGTTAGATGTAGTCATAGCTTACTGTTACCTGCATTTGAATTTCTCTGATTCTCCGTGAAAAAGCATCTCTTCATGTTTGTCAGTGAAATTTGCTCTCTTGACAGTGGCTTCCTCACATCTTTATTCACCGTTTTGTTCATCTCATTCATGTCAATTTTCAAGAAGTCTTTATAGGTCATAAACATTATCCTTTGTCTATTATCTGCATTAAAAAATGTTTCCAAATCTCATTTGTCTATTGATTTTGGTTTTCACATCTGTTAGCTGTTTATATATTTTTACCCCATAAGTGTCCGTATTTCTGAATGTTTAGAATGATGTCCCCTAGACCTTTCTTTTTCCTAGACGACCTTTCCACAAGTTCTATGTCGATTTTCTTATGGTTACTGATGTTTAGGTGATGGAAAATCATTTCCTTCCCGCTGTTTACCAACAGCAGAGCGCGTGAATTGTCCTTGACCCCATTCTGGCGGCACTTGAGTTCTGATTTGATACTCTTCACAGTGGCAGTTTGATAGGCAGGATTCTAACACACACATGGCTCAGCTGGGCTTAAAATATGATTTCTGGCCCACTTCCGTTTTTACGAATCTGTTTTCTTTTGCTGTGCTTTTTTGGAGCCAGCGCGTCCGGACTCCAACAGCCCTAACATTTGATGATGCTTTATTTCTGAGGGTTACAGTCCCAGGAGGAGACTCGCCACCACCAGCCCTCCCTGCGCGTGCACCCACACCCCTGCACAGTGCACTCTTTCTTTTCCTTGCCTCCCACCCACCTTCCCTCAATTTCGTTTTTACTCCTGTGCTTTGACAAACCGGCCTTGGGAACAGGGTGAGAAAAACAGCCCTCGGGGTGACACAGGAATCAGAAGTTGTGCAGTTTTCCTCTTTGTAAAAGGTCGCATTGCTGCAACTAGGGTCACTCAGCAGACAGTAGGAAAGGGATGGGCCGCCTTTGTGAGTGCACGTGGGTGTTGGGTGGACGAGCTCTGGGGTTTCCGAGAAGAGCCGGGGATTCATGAATGACTCCATGGGCTATTCACGGCCCATCTGTCAGCCCGGCAGAGCGTGGCCTCTCTCCCTTGGATTCATTCCTAGGTCTGGTTCACAATGCTGCTGTGAATTTTCATCTTTTTATTTTTATTTTTTAATGTTCAGCCATTTCAGTAGGAAGCTGGGAGAGGTCCTATAGGGGCTGCTAGGGAAATCCCTTTAAAACAATGATAAAAGAACATATATCACTAGAACTCAGAAACCTATTCCTCCACTGTTTAACCTCATTCATAAAATATGTAACTCAGGCTTTGCTCTACATATTGCTACCTTCATGCAAAATCCAGGAAAGGAGGAGCTACGTCTATTACAAATAAGCGAGAACAAAAGATGTCAGGCCCCTCGGGCCATTTATAAGTTGATTCTTCTTAAAATATATTATAAAAGGAAGAAGGGGAAAGGAAGAGGGAAGTGCTGGGGATTAGGTAGTGCCTTAGACCAGCCATCCCTGAAGCCCCTGCCAGTACTCCTATCCCAAAGTCCAGCGGGTGACGTAGGAAAGCACACGCGAGGAATCAGTAAAGGCTCACTGTTACTAGCACTGTGTGAGACAGGATGCTGAATTGGTCCCCAAGTTTCCTGCCCCCTGGGGGATGCTCCCTGCTTAACCACCTCCCCTAGAGTGTGGTCCGGACTTAAATGTGATGGGATTTCATCCCCATGATTGGGTTTCGTTCTGTGCTCTGTGAGAAAGGTGTAATGAAAGTCCCTAATTAGCTGACTTTTAAGTAGGCCTGACCTAATCTCATAAGGTCTTTAAATCTGGGTCAGAGGCAAATGCAGTCTGAGAATGCGAGTAGGAGAGACAGAGACGCTCTCCTGCTGGCCCAGAGGGAAGCAGACAGCCATATTGTGAACTACATCTGGAGGGGAGGAGGAGCTGGGACATTTCATGGCTCAGGGTGTCAGCTGACTGACAGTCAACGAAGAAAACAGAACTAAAACACAACACAAAGATATCCATTCCACACCTTCGAGGAACTGGATTCTGCCAATAGTCTGAGAGAACTTGAAAGAGCAACCAGAGCCTCAGATGAGAACAGAGCAGACAACACCCTACTTTCAGTTGAGGACCAACCTAAGTCACGTCCATGTCCATGGAAACTGAGATAATAAATGTGTGTGTTGTTTTAAGCCACTAAGCTTCTGATAACATGTTATACAGCAATAGGAAATGAATACAGGTACTAATTCAATGAGCTAAATAAAACCCCTTTGCACAGAGATGGGTGCAGAAAAGGTACTTATTAAATAAGTTCTCTGATACCCTATCATGTCACCACCTTTTCCAGGCACTACACATAAAATAAACATGATAAAATTAATATTCTTTGATAATGACATAAAAATATATAAATTCTGGCCGGCTTGCCACTGAGTGTCCCCAACACTCTGTCTCATGGCCTTTGTAATATAGACTTTAGTGCTGTTATAAATTACAAAATCCAATTCATGTTTCTAGTTCAAGTCCCAGGAAAAAGGGATGTGTTTGTCAACAGAGTGGGGGGCCTTTAAGATAGTGCCCAGTAATGGCCATAAACGAATGAATTCGGTTTGCTTTTCTTTTCTGTTTCCTTTATTTTACTTCTTTTCAGATCATGGGTTTGGGTACTTCCTCCTACAATGTATTAGTTTTCAAATTGTCCTATTACACATCGCCACAAACTGGATGACCGAAACCAGACGTTTATTGTCTCACAGTTCGGGGGTCTGCAAGTCCAAAATCAAGGTGTCAGCAAGTTATTCCAAGGTTTCTGATGAAGAAACAGTTCCATGTCTCTCTCCCAGTTCCTGGTGTTTGCTGGCTCGCAGCACTCCTTGGCTTGTAGACCTATCCCTCCAATCGGTCTCTGCTGTCACATTGCCTTCTCCTCTCTGTGCTGTTTGTCCTTGTTTTTTCTGTCTCTCATCAGGATGCTCTCAGTAGATAGAACTTCACTCAGTATGATCACATCTTTAGCCCTTCCTGGAATACATATGTAAAGATCCGATTTCCATATAAAGTCATAGTCTGAGGTTCTAGGTCGACACAAATTTGGGGGACACATTATTTAACCCTCTACATATGGTAACATCCATAGAGTGAAGCACTCCACCAGATATGTATAGACTGCTTAATTAATATGCAAACAAATTCATCATTGAATAGTGTGAGAAATTATGTAATTGAATACTAATTTGTTATAAAACTGAAAAGGGAGAGAGGAATTAAAAGACTTAAAAAATAGACTGAAATAACTGGAAGAGGCACCAGGCTACTTGTAAAGTGAGCTTTAAGTCCCATAGCAGATTTAAAATTACTAGCAATGGGGTGCCTGGGTGGCTCAGTGGGTTAAAGCCGCTGCCTTCGGCTCAGGTCATGATCTCAGGGTCCTGGGATCGAGCCCTGCATTAGGCTCTCTGCTCAGCAGGGAGCCTGCTTCCTCCCTTCTGTCTCTCTGCCTGCCTCTCTGCCTACTTGTGATCTCTGTCTGTCAAATAAATAAATAAATAAAAATCTTTAAAAAAAAATAAAATTACTAGCAAATTTCCCAACTCTTTGGATTTCAGTTTTATCATTTGTAAATTAAATGGATCATACTTGATGACCTCAAAGATGCTTTTTGGTACCAACATTCTATGATTCTATTAATCATGTGTGTCAATCATTTAGTTAATTTGTAATAATAAAATGACATACATGCCAGCTAGGAGATAGTCATGTCATTTATTTACACTAGTTTTTCTGTTTATAAAATTAAAAGGAAACAAAAGATAGCTAGCTCTTCCAAAGAACCCGTCCTTAGAAGCTCATACAAAGTAAGTTGAAGGACATTCTGTAAAGTATCATCCAGGAAGGAATTGGAATTTGGATCAGAACCTAGAGATGAATTAGAATTCCCTAAAATTTCATTCATTCATATATATTTAGCACCAATACATGACTGGAAACAAGAACTAGTAGGTTTAAATAAGCCTATGGTACTCATGATTCTTTAGGGACAGTTATAGAAAGCTGTCCTAATTTAAGCATAGTGTGCTGATTTACCTTGAACTTCTACAATAGAACAAAAACTTTATTAAGAGAATGATAAAGGGATAGAGCAATCTCAGCCAAAAACATTTTCTTCCTCTTCTCCCTATATCTCTGGCAAATAAAAATAAAAAGTCTGGCTCTGGTAATTATCAGAGGAGCCACTGCCCAGTGACTTGACTTCGTTTTCCAGGCCATTCTCACTCTCTGAGGTCATTAGTTCTTCCTTCGCCTCTCTTGCCAGTTCTTTTTTTTTTTTTTTTTTTTTTTTTTTTTTTATTTATTTGACAGAGAGAAATTACAACTAGGCAGAGAGGCAGGCAGAGAGAGAGGAGGAAGCAGGCTCCCTGCGGAGCAGAGAGCCTGATGCAGGGCTTGATCCCAGGACTCTGGGATCATGACCTGGGCCGAAGGCAGGGGCTTTAACCCACTGAGCCACCCAGGTGCCCCCCTTTTTTTTTTTCTTGCCAGTTCTTTAACAGCTCCCCACCTACAACTTCAAAGGACCTTTCTGTTTTACTGAGAACACAGTAATGATGAAAAGTCAAGTCGAGAGGAAATGAGTGAAGGGGGTTAGTGGTACAAACTTACATTACAAAATACAAAAAGTCCTGGCATATAGTGTCCAGCATGGTGACTGCAGTGAGTAGCCCTGCATTGGAGACTTGAGAGTTATGAACATGAGGACATCTTAGGAAAAGGAATCGTTAGCTATTTGAGCTGATAGAGGTTAACTAAGTTATGGGGATCATTTTGCAACATATACTATTCATCAAATCATTATATTGTGTATTGTTTCATGTATAATGTATATCTGAAACAAATACAAAGTTATACAGTGATTATATCTCAATAAAACAGGGAAGGAAAGGAAAGGAAAAGGAAGGAGAGGAGAGGAGCACCCCTTGCACTCAGCAGCACCCATTCTGCGTGCACCCTTGACTTTGCCTGGCTTCCTCGTCACGATGACCAGCTGTCTCAGCAAGGCCTACACTAGCCGCCCAAAGACACATGGGTTCTCACCTCAGGTCCTCAAAGACATGACACCTGCGATTCTCCTCTTTTTCTCCTGAATTCCTCATGTGCAGTGGGTTGTGTGGGGTTTTGTTCGTTTGTTTTCAGCATTCACACACGTTATTTCTCTCACTTACAATTTTTAGAAAATCTGCTAAATGACAACCATCTTGACCCCACAATCTCCTGAGTTATTGCCCTGTTTCTCTGCGTCCATCTGCAGCAAAATCTCATGAAGGAATTGTCTAATACCTCCTGTGTCATTCAGTCTTGAGCTAGCTTCAATGATGCTTTCATCCCAAACAGTTCACAGCAATCCTTTCTGACGTCATCATGCCCTGCATGTTGAGAAATCCAGCAGAGTCGGTCCTCAGTCTTCTGACTTCCCAGCAGCACTTGCGATGGTGATTCACCCCCTCTTAGCACACGTCCTTCTCCTGGGCTGCCCAGATGCCCGCCACCCCTCCCAGTGTTTCCCTCTGTTCCTGGAACCACCTTCACTCCCGACTCTTCCTCTATCTCTTCCTCTGTCTTTATTATCTCTATGTCTTCTCCCTGTCTCTTTCTTCTCTGGCTCTGTAGGTAAACTCGTCCAGTTTCTTCTAGCTTAAATTTCTAAATATCCACTTTCCCTAAAGCCAGATCTATCCAACCTCTTTCCTCTTAGATAGCTTAGTGGCACCACAAACTTAACATCTCCCCAAATGTACTTCCTATCTCCTCGTCCACCAGTGCCGCTGCCCTGAACCATGCCAGAAATCTCCCTTGCCCGATCATTCCCATAACTACCCAGCAGTCTCCCTCGGTCCGTCTCCTCCCTGCCCCCATCTGTATTTCTTTCTTTCTTTCTTTCTTTTTTTTTTAAGATTTTATTTATTTATTTGACAGACAGAGATCACAAGTAGGCAGAGAGGCAGGCAGAGAGAGAGAGGAAGGGAAGCAGGATCCCCACTGAGCAGAGAGCCCGATGCGGGGCTCGATCCCAGGACGCTGGGATCATGACCTGAGCCGAAGGCAGAGGCTTTAACCCACTGAGCCACCCAGGTTCCCCCCCACCCCATCCGTATTTCATCAAGCCCCAACAGGCCTTGGAAGAGAGTCAGATTATTCCAGTCCTCAGATAATGAGAGGATAAGGAACGTCCTGTTCATCACCACCAAACCTAACATGGTCCAGTCCTGATTACATCTCCCACTTCATCTCCTGACCTCCCGCCACTGACTCCCTCCTCCTCCAACCCCCAACTCTGTTCTCTAGCCACACTGGCCTCCTTGCTGCTTCTTGACCATAGCACGCTTTCTTCGGCTTCCTTTATAATTTCAGTTCATTCTTCCTGAAACGCTCTCTTCATTCAGTTCCTTCATGTTTCTGCTCAAACAGTATTTCATTATAGGAGTCTTTCTGGAGATCTCTAAATAAATGTCAGAACGGGCTCCCAAACCCCACACTCTTATTTGATTTAACTATGATATGTTCTTCTCTATGACATTGTCTCCTCATTATATGTGCTTGTTGTCTTGTTTACTAATTGATTCCCCCCATTAGCGTGGAAGCTTCGTGGGGACACTTTGTCTGTTTCCTCCTTCTTGTGTCATGGATTCCCAGCTGAGAATCTGGCACATTGTACATTCAACAAATGTCAAACGAACAAATCACACGAGAATAGCAACTAGATATCACGTACTCTGCATTATGATTTTAAAATGTATTTCAGCTTATAATTACCCTTTTTCTAATTCACATTTCAGATTATCTGAGTGGTCCAAATTTATGATGAAAGAGATGGAAGCCCTTGAGAATACTGTTGAGGGAAGAGATTTTCAGATTTTATAGTTGAATGGAAACAACCTTTCCTTCTTCCCAGTATTTGGAGAGTGAAGTAAATAGCCCCTATCTAACATATGTTCAATTCGTTTTTATATATAACCTCTAAATTAAACAGCAGACACAGGCGGGAGATAAATTCAGTAGCTTTAGCCAATCGTGACAAAGTCAAATTGGAAATGCGCAATTAAGGAATAAGTTGTCTGTGGCCTGGAGAAACAGATTGACCTGCTGGAAGAAGATTTAGCTTTAGGGAAAAATCTGGATTCAGATCTCAGCAGTACCACCTGCAAATGCTGGACCTTGAATGAATAATCTGTCTAACCCCATTGTCCTCAGATGTAGGGATTTTCCCTCATATGTACGAAGGACCTAAAGCATGTTAACTTGTCCATCTGTTTTTAATAACATCTAGCTTCAGCATTTCACTTAATCAAAAGAAAATATATCTGACTTCCATCTGCCCTGGGTGGCTTATTTTAATATCTGACCTGAATGAAGAGCCCTGGCATAGAATTGTTTTTCCCTTTCGAAGAGTTTTTGCAAAAATCTCTGTCTTTGGAACGTAGATAATATTATCCTCCTGTGTATAATTCAAGTAAACTTATTACACAAACATTTTAAAATTCTAGAATGAAAGTTTTAATTATAAATTATTAAGAATAAGGTAATTTAAAGGAAAGCTAACCCACTTTGATGGATAGGGAATATGCATCAATACATGTCCGCTAATCGTGGAAAGACCAAGGCATTTATGATAATGAAATTCTTCCCTAGATAACATATAGCAAGATAATGAATATTACAGATTACTACCAGCATGGAATCCTATTGAAATTGTTAATCTTGAAATTTTCCCTAAGCCTTACAGATAGTCTTCACTTTGCAAAGCACTGTATTAAAAGAAACACGTACACATCAGAAACGTGTCTCATTCTGCATGATTCCCATGTGCATGGAAAATCCTTTAACAGAGCATCATGCAGAGTGAGGACAAGCGGCAGAGCGAGGTCGTTTAAAGTACTGATTTGGTGGCCAGATTCTCAAATCTGATACAGTTTTCGTGGCCTAATGAAAGCCCTTAAAGAACTCACTCACTCTTGTTTTGCTTCAGTTCATTCCTACAGAATGAGGGTAAGAATAATGCCTCTTCACATGTTGCTGTGAGTTTTAAATGAACTAGAAAGTAAATTTTTTGGAACAGAGTCTGACACTTTGTAAAAATCTATAAACGTTAGTGGTTTCTTTTATTCTTGTTATTAGTGGCACCAATTCTCTGTCTAGATGTCTGGGTTGAAATAAAATTGAGTATCAAAAAATTGTATCGGGGCACCTGGGTAGCTCAGTGGTTGGGCATCTGACTTCGGCTTGGGTCGTGATCCCAGGGTCCTGGGATTGAGTCCCGCATCGGGCTCCCTGTTCGGGGGGAGGCACGCTTTTCCCTCCCCCAATCCCCCTGCTTATGTTCCCTCTCTTGCTGTGTCTCTCTCTGACAAATAAATAAATAAAATATTATTTTAAAATAGTATAATATTCTTTGATTAAAAAAACTAACAGATGTTCTCTATCAGTAGGAACTCTGACTTCAATGTAAAGTAAACTTTCTTCATTGCAGTTTTCTGGTTACCTCTGAACATCTACCTAAAAAGCAGATGTGAATTAATTTGTTGGAGCTTTGCGCAGTGGCAGTATCGTAGCCAATGAGGTTTATCCGAGGCGCGATTATTGCTAATTGAATTAATTTGTTGGGTCTGTCATTGACCAGCTTTGCAAATTTTAATCTCTCCAGCCCTCAGATTCTTCATTCTGAACCAAGCCTCATATGGTGGTTGTGAGCACTTAAAAAATATTAATACATGTTCAATAAATTGTATCTGCTATTACCTGCAACATACCAAATGAGAGATTTTCCTAAGAATTATCTGTTCAAAATGCTGATATAACCAGCTGCAGGGTTGTGATGATTGAGTTACGAAATATTATAGTCTCTTTAATCTTTTCCTTTGCTGTGAGCTACTGTGTTATTTAACAGGTAGACAATCATACCCATAATTAATATTTTTAATTTAAACTGTATTGAGGTATGATATGCATAAAATAAAATGCACCCACTTTAAGTATAAAATCTTGAAGTTGTACAAGTATATATAACCATCCTGAAAATCGATATAGAGAAAATTTTCATTCTCTCAGAAAATTCCATCATTAAAAAAAAAAGAATTCCATTATGCAACTTAGAAAATACTCACCCTTCCCCTGGCAAGACCCGTGGCATCTGACACGTTGTCCTTTATCATAGATTAGTTTTGCTTGCTTTAAGATTTCAAATAAGTTGAATTATGCAATATGTTGTCTTTTGCATGTGGCCCCTCATTCAGCATGTTTCGAAATTCATCCATGTTGTTGCGGGGTATCAGCAGTCCATACTTTTCAATAGCTGAGGAATTTCCTATTGTGCGAATATACCAAAATGTGCCATAGTGTATTTTTCAAGTAACCTGCTTATGTTATGTATTTATAGGTTGTTCCCAGTTTTGACTTTTCCAGAAAAATCACTATGGACTTTCATGTACATGCGTTTTCATCTCTCTTGGATCAATCAATACCTAGGAATGGGATTGCTGCTAAACCCACACTTAGCTTTTCAAGAAATTGCTGAACCGTTTCTTATTTTGAAATACTTGTACTTTGGCCCCACACAATAAATTTTATTTCATTTATCAATTACTAATTTGATGCAAAGCTAAATTAAGGTGAAAAGTTTTCATTCTTGTCTAATATTCAAATAGAATTCTCACAAACTCCAAAATGAAATTCCCCAGTTTTAATAAAACAGACTCGTTTTGACAAAATGAACATGATTTTCCTTCTTGATTCCATAAATGTGAAAAGAAAATTATATTTCCATGCTTTTTCATTCCCTCCTGTCTCGTGATGACATTAAAGTAGAGATTACATTCCCCTTTCAGAAAATACTTCCTGGTCCGACCCTCACTCTTTCCATTGACCAAGTCCAGTCTCTTTCTCCTATCCCGGAAATCCTGACATAAAGGATAAACATATCTTGATGTAAGTTTTGGATAAAATAATTGTTATTCCACTCTGTCTCCATCGACTACTTCTGCAGTAGGAATATACTTGTTTCCTCCAGGGAAGAATTCATTTCATAAAGATGGATTATATTATAAAGACAAGACTACCTTTGTTATAGTACTCACATACTTCAATGTTGAAGGGACCACCGCACATAGCAGATAAGAAACCACTTTCAGAATTTCAAAGCACAGTTAAGAAATTAATAATGTTGTAATGATAAAAACAGAAGCCAATTATTTTTTCACAGTAGAATTATGTTTTGCATGAGCTTTTGCAGCCAGATGTTTTCTAGTTATACTATTCAATTATCATGTTTGCTCATCAAATTCATCATCATTAGTCTTATAATTATATAGGATATTCTGCCACAAAATGTATTCTTCTAGACTATCCCACGAGCATAATAGCACTTAAAGGGAGTAATTGTACAAATACAATCATGTAGTTGATAATTAATAGAATGATGTAAACTTTTAAATGAGTACTTGTTTTACACATTTTTATTTAATTCTTGTGTTTATTCTTAAAATATGAATATATGGTTACAATAAGTATATAAAACAAAACTCCATTAGTGTGATCAAAGAGCGTAACATCTCAAGGAAATATAGGAGGTTCCACAACTGTTTGGAAAATCTGAGCTGCATGAATCTGTTCTTACTTTAAAACTCCCCTACTTCCTTCAATAATGGATAGTTCCAAAATTGCCTATAGAGTAAGTACATATAATTTAAAAATTCTAAGTTTTGTACACTTTAAAATGCTTTCTCACTTTTATAAATCTCCTAGAAGTAAGGACTAAAACTTTTTTTTTTCCTTGGGTCCCCTTATTGTTTTACACAGAGAGCTGAAGTTTCATCATTTCTAACTTGTCCAAAATTTTGGGTTAAATATGGTTCAGAATTCAGCCTTTTCTTCCTTCCTTCCTTCCTTCCCTTCTTTTTTCTCTTTTCTCATATTTTAGAAAGGTACTGCATCACGTATACCATATCCCCTAACAGGTTTTTGAAGCAGTACCAATAACAATCACACTAAAGTGCCTGCTAAAAATATATACAAATATTCACACCAAAGGACGTAAATAGAATATATATATTTTGAACTAAGTTATTAACTATAATTATAATTATAGTAAGTTATTATCACCTCTGTGTAAGGTTGGGAAACCTTTTTGATTTTCAGAGCTTTTAGGGCTTTGGAATTTCAGATAAAGAATTATGAAACTGAGGGTTTTGGGGGGGTGGGGGGTTGGGTGAGCTTGGTGGTGGGTATTAAGGAGGGCACGTATGGCATGGAGCACTGGGTGTCTCAAAACTATACTAGTAGAGGTGCAGCTTTGCATTTTTTTTTCCGTGAGGAACCCCCTTTCGTCATTATTGTCATAGCAACAGCAACATGCACAGAAATGTATTGATAACATAAGGCAGAATATTGTATCACAAAACTGTAATATTTTGGACCATGAAATGATGTAGTAATTCAGAGAAAAGAAGAGTTCAAGTGAAGTGGAATTTTCCTGAGGAAAAAAGGCTCCTGTAGGTTGTCAGTGACTATTCATAAAGACGATTAGGGAGAACATCAGAGAAGCTAATGAAAAGAAGCAAAGGAAGAGAGACAATGTTTATGGAGCAACTACTCTGTGTCTAACAGAATGCTTGATTATTAAATGTATTATCACTCTAGCAACAATTTGTGTATCATATAAAGAGAAAGACCAAAAATGTGCTGGTGAAAAAACATATAAGGACTCACAGACAATGGAGTGCATAGAACGTACGAAGAGTCGGATTTGCTATAACAAAGACAAAACTACTGATGTGCCCTCATATTTTGTATATAAATAAAAACTGTACGAGCAGGAGATTACTTCTGTTTTTCATATGAGCTATTTAACGATAGTCTGAAATAAAGTTCTTTGGTGGGTCAAAGGGAGTGCAGACTGCTTTTGGTAGATTTAGGTGAGTAGGAACTGTCCTTAAACAAGTATGTGCAGGGGCGCCTTGGTGGCTCAGTCAGCTGAGTGACCAGCTCTTGGTTTCAGTTCAGGTCATGATCTCAGGGTCGAGTCCCACATTGGACTCTGCACTCAGGGCAGAGTGTGCTGGAGATTACAGCCCTCTCCCTCTACCCGTCCCCTGCTCATGCATTATCTCTCTCTCTCTCTCTCAAATAAAAACTTAAACAAACAAACAAAACCCTATGTATGTGGAATACAGAATTCTCTCTCCCCCAAATATTTCCTACTTCCTGGGACCCATGAATAGGTTATTTTATATGGCAAATGTTATTAAGGTTACAGACCTGAAAATAGAGAGGTTATACTGGATTAACCCAGGGGGCCCAATCAAATCATCGCAGTCCCTTTAAATAAAGAACACTCTCCCGCTGAATTCAGCGGGAATGGGAGAGGAGCAGACAGGAGAGATTCAAAACAGGAGAGCTAACAGATCTGCTGGTGCTGGCTTTGAAGAGTATGGGACCAGCAGCCAGGGAATGTAGGAAGCCTCTGGAAACAGAACAATCCTCAGCCTCAAGTCAGAAAGGACACAGGACCCTCAGTCCTAGAGTTCTCTGGAAATGAATTCTGCAACAACCAGAATGAGCATATGCTCTCCCCAGGCTTACCCAAACCCTGATTTAGCTTTTTAAGAATGAGAACATGGAGGGCGCCTGGGTGGCTCAGTGGTTTAAGCCTCTGCCTTCAGCTCAGGTCATGATCTCAGGGTCCTGGGATCGAGTCCCGCATCGGGCTCTCTGCTTGGCAGGGAGCCTGCTTCCTCCCTCTTTCTCTGCCTGCCTCTCTGCCTACTTGTGATCTCTCTCTGTCAAATAAATGAATGAAAATCTTTAAAAAAAAAAAAAAAAAAAAAAGAATGAGAACATGGAAACAGCCAAAGCCCAGCGGAAAGTAAATAGCTAGCACAGAAACTTACAGAACTGTGAGATCATACCTTTGCGTTGCTTCCAACATCCCAGAGTCTGATAGTTTGTCAAGGCTGTAATAGAAAATGAATACTTTGTAGGATTGAATAGATAGACACATTAACAAATAACTATATGAGTCGGTTTACTATCATCCTTTTTTATATTCTTAAGGTGTTTTATTTAACATTTTCAAATTGCTTACAAAAACATTCTTCCCCACGGAAGACAGTGCTTTTTAGCATAAAGTGGTTATTAAAGTCTAACCAAAAAAAAAAAAAAGTTTAAAATTTGTCACAAAGTCAATATTCTGTTTCATGAGTTAAAAATTAAGGGAGACTTACAGAAAGCTTCATTTATTTTCTAAATCATATTTCCCTTCTTTTCTCTGGGGCAAAACAGTTCTTACTTTAATTAGGTAAATCTTCCCCAGATTTTGACACTGGGTAATAAGTTCATATATCATAAGCTTACCCGCTATGCTTAGAGACCATTTTTCATTAACGATGTAATAATGCTCACACCTTCATTAACTCTGTTTAGCAGCACTAATTACGATGGATGCTAAAGTCTCTCCCACTTCATTTTTTTTCCTCAATGCCATCTCATTAAATCATAGGACTCATGACTAAAATATAATAAATACTTGAGTACCTGTTTATTTGACACACATTCTTGTTACTAGCATCATGGTCATATTTTTGAATGGGGTAAAATTTTACTAATTATGGCAACAGGGGTAGAAATCATAACTAATTTATCAGTGCACTTAGTCCTTGGTAGTAGGTCCTTAGCATTAAATTTCATGTTGTAGGACTTAACCATTTGCCTAAAAATATCTATTAAAATGTCTGTTATTTCTTTAGCCATTCATAAAATGCAATATTAATTCAATGTTGCAGGTGTTGGTTTAATACCTTACCAATGGTAAGGAAAAATTCTGTATAGACTCTAGCAGAGTAGTAAGGTATATGGAAACCTGTCTTTGTCACTACTCTCAAAAGTGACTTCATAACAGCATGATAGCATTAAGGACATTATAGTAGAAATTAAGAGATCAGAAGTTTAATCCTAACTAAACTAACAGCACTAGGAAAGTCATTTACTATTTCCAGGTGGCAATTTGTCCATCTCTGACAATGAGAATTTAGACTAGATTTCTCCAAGACTCTATCCATATTTATGACTCTGCCTGAATAAAGCATCTTATTAAAGTAGCTTTGGAAACTCAGGTTTGCCTGTTAAATGTCTGGCCTGGATAGATTACTAACTAACCTTGAAAAATGGTACTCTGCAAAAGCAAACCTTTATTCTATTATAAATGTTGTCTTGTTCATTCTCCTCCTTATCATTTTACATGATGACCCGGCTTGGAAAACTCTGTAGTTCAACACCTGCAATAAAAATTCTAATAAAGAAGAAACCATTTGATTTTACTTTGTTTTTGGTTTAGTTTGAACAGTCAAAATTGGTTTTTTTGGGGGGGGTATCTATAAATTTATTATGAATGGATTTTATTTAAGACTTTATTTATTTATTTGATAGAGAGAGCACAAACAGGGGGAGCAGCAGAGGAAGAAGCATGTGGAGCCTGATGCAGGGTTAGATACCAGGGCCCTGGGACTATGACCTGAACCAAAGGCGATGGACTGAGCCATCCAGGCACCCCATGATTGGATTTTAGTTTTCTCATAACATTTTCAGTTTAATAAAAGTCAATTGGTAAATTATGCACCTCCCTTAGATCATCTGGAGAAAAAGAAGAGATCAAAACTTTCTTTATGACTCTGTGGTATATATTTTGACAGAACTCTGTATTTCCAAATTTTGTTAGCCAACATTTCATAACTAGTTTTGATTTGTTTTGACTATTTATCATCTGGCAATTTCCCTGGTAACCAGTGTTAATGTTTTTTCTTTTTTTACTGTAAATAGTATTTTTTAATTGTAGGATTTCTTTAATTGGAGGAAAAATGAAGTCGATTTTTAAATTATTGAGAAGATGACTTGTGAAAATATGTATTTAAAAAAAATTCTTCTCTTGAGGTAGAATTCACAAACTGAAACCTGTTAGTGTTTAAATTGTATGTTATGATAAGAACTGGCATATGTGTATACCTATGAAACCATCACACAAATCACAATAATAAACATGAGTACATTCCAAATCTTTCTCATGCTCCTTTGTAATTTCTCCCTCCAGATTCTTCTCTGCACCCCACAAACCTCCCTCCCTAATGACAGGTAAGCATGAATCCTCTTTATGTCACTATGGATTAGTTTACATTTTCTAGAATTTTACCTATGAGATCACACAGTGTATATGTGTGTGTATATTTTTAGCTTTTTTCTTTTCACCCAACACAATTACTTTAAGATTCAAGTATAGGGGCACCTGGGTGGCTCAGTGGGTTAAGCCTCTGCCTTCTGCTCAGGTCATGATCTCAGGGTCCCAGGATCGAGCCCTGCTTGGGGGATTCTCTGCCCAGCAGGGAGCCTGCTTCCTCTTCTCTCTGTACCTGCTGCTCTGCCTACTTGTGGTCTCTCTCCCTCTGTCAAATAAATAAATAAAATATTTTTAAAAAAAAGATTCATGTATAACTTTGGATGTATCCATAGTTTATCAAAGTGTTTTATTCTTGAGTAGTAGTCCATTATATAAACACAACAAAATTGTCCATTTACTTGCTAATGTATATTTGTGCCATTTCCAGTTTTGAGGTACGTTTGGTGGAATTATGGCCTCCCATTCATATGTTGAATCCCTAATCCTCAATAGCTCAGGATATGAACTTATCTGGAAAGAGATTAATTACAGATGTAACTAGTTAAGTTAAAATGAGGTCATACTGGACTGAGGTTGGCCCCTATTCCAGTATGATTGATGTCCTCATAAAAAAAGATGTTCACGCACAAAGGGAAAATGAAGTGAGGACACAGGGAAAACACCATCTACCATCCATGGCCAACATTTCATGCTATCTATAAATAAAAGAAGTATTATATCTTCCTTTCTGATCTGAATTCCATTTATTTGCTTGATTATCTATCTCTGTATCTATTCATCTATCATCTGTCAATCAATAGCTATCCATATATCTATCAATCACCCATTTAACTACTTATTTATTTTTAACTTATTGCTGTAGGTAGAATCTCTGCTTCTGTGTTCAATAAAAGTGGTGGGATAGGATATCCTTGCAGTGTTCCTGATCTTAGGGGGAAAATACTTACTCTTTTACCATGAAGTATGATATTTGCTACATATTTTGTAGATCTTCATCAGGTTGGAAAATTTCATAGTAATCCTAGTTTGCTGAGGATGTTTTATCAGAACATATATTCTCAAAGTTTTTTCTGTGGTTATAGAAATAAGCACATGTGTGTTTCCATTTTAATTTTTTAAAAAAATTGTTAATATGATAAATTCCATCGATTGACTTAAGGATGTTAAGAATGTTTAAGAACTAATTTTGCATTCTTGGGATATATGTCATTTGGTCATGATGCATTAACTTGTTATATATTGTTGAACTAAAATTATTAAAAATATTTTTATCTGTGTTCATGAAAGATATTGGCCTGTACTTTCTTTACTTGTGTGTCTTTGTCTCGTTTCAGTATTAAACTAATACGTCGTGTCTTCATAGAATGAGTTGTGGTATATTTCCTCTTCTTCTAAAAGAGACTGTACAGAGTTAGTTATATTTTTGGTCCTTAGATTTTTAATGAAATTCTAAGTAGTAAATAGCTAGAGCTGGAGTTTTCTTTGTGGGAAAGAATTTAAAAACACATTTTAGTTAATAGGTATGACATTATCAGTTTGTGTTTCTTCCCGGGTGAGTTTTGGCACTTTGCATCTTTCAAGAAATGTGTTCTTTTCCTCTAAGAATTAAAATGTATTAGCCTAATGTGTGTAGTGTTGACTTCATTATCCTTTAAATATGTTTGATCTCTAGTGACGTCAACTCTTTCATTCCTGAAATTGATAGTTTGTTTCTTTGCTCTCTTTTCTTTTTAATCTGTGTAACTCGAAGTTTATAATTTAAAAAAAAAATCTCCTCAAGAAATAGTTTCTGGTTTCAATGATCTCCTCTACTGTAACCATTGGCTCAAAATCCAATATATCTGCGTTTGTCAAGACAAATACAGACAATTATTTTAAAATATTAATTAGGGGGGTGAGGGGATGGGGTGACCGAGTGATGGGTATTAAGGAGGGCACGTGTTGGGATGAGCCCTGGGTATTATATGCAACTAATGAATCATTTGTACACTACAACAAAAATGTATGATGTACTATATGTTGGCTAACTGAACATAAGGAAACATTAAAAAATAAAATAAAATACAAGTATTAATAAATGACTTCTTTACTAGCATGATTCTTCTTCATTCACGTTCACTAAAGGTATGACTGACACAGAAAGTCTGTGACGATATTGATGCGTATCACAAATACTGTTTCATAAGTCTACAGTTAATTTAAATAGTATTAGTAATATCTTGATTGGGATAGGTAAGTTAAAGCATCAGAAATACAAACAGGTTGTAGTTCTAAATCTCTGTTCTCTAGGGCTTTTAAATATCTTTCCATTAAATAAAATCATAAAGAAAACGTCAATAGATAGATTGGTCAAAGAATTATTGCACACACACACACATATATATGTGTATATATACATATATATACACATATACACACATGTATTTAATTACTTTATATATAGGTATCTCCATATTCCATATATATCATTTATGCATTTGTTTACTCAGTGTTCTGTATTTCTTCATGAATATGACAAGACTAGGATCTACTTATTTTAAGCATTGCAAATCAACATTTATAAAATATACAAACTTATTAATGGAGTTTGTTTTATTTATAAGTATACTTCCTGAGTCCTAAAAACCAGTTTACTATAAATAACACTAGTAAAATACTCCTATCTGACACCGTTGATACTTTTGAAATGTTATCAGATCAAAATATAATCAAACACACCTATTTGTCATAATCACTACAAGGTTAACACTACACTGACTTGTAGCTTTTATACAACAAATTTCCTCTGAGGTCCTTTGGTAGAGCCAGTACATGAATTATGACTCAGAAATCTCCCAGTTGTCTCTGAAATGAATTCCAGACACAGAATAAGTATAAATATTACAACAGATATATTTGGTAAGATACAAAGCTAGGACAAGAATTTAATTGTCTCAAGTCAATCTCAGCTGTAAACCAAACACACAGTTCATATGTATGTGGGTTTGACATTAGGAAGATGCCGTACCCCACCTATATCTGCTCACCTTTAATGTTTCAGCACGTATCTTCCTTCCTTCCGGGGATTATCTTTTCCATCCCTTTGCCTGGGCTTTATTTGATGTTCAAAGTTTCTAGCAAACCAGTTGAGTTAGGGAATGAAGGCCCCTCAGAATCAGCTCTTAATCAATGGAAACAATCTAGCTTCCTTATGCTTTGGGGAGTATAACTGAAGAGAGTGCTACACATTTTCCCAGAGCTCCCAAATTGGATAAAGCTTCAGTTTTTGTTTTCATTCACTACGTATCTTTAACATGACATTTTTTGGTTTACCTATAACACAGTTCTTTTGTGTCTGTAAGTGTCCATATCTACATACTATTGTCATGGGGAAATGAGGGAAAGAATAAATGCCAACGGAATTTCTCACTGTGAAGTACTCTGTGACTAAAATCCAGTTGTTGAGAAGGTACTCATATAAAATCTAGGCTTCCTGCCCTTTTTAAGACATCTTTTAGAACTTTCCAACACAAAATATTCATGAAAATAAAACTAGAAAATATCTCAATTAAAACTGTTTGAATGTTTTTCTTTGTCCCCAGAGAAGTGAGTTATTTAATGTGTTAGATTATTGCCCCGAAGCCTTAGTCATTTATAATTATGCCTTGCTTATAGAATTAAGGAAGGGAAAGTTGTTTTTTTAATAATCCAGTGATGCAGTAATCTTTTCTTTTTTTAATTAAAAATTAATTTGCCTCCTAATGAAGACAAATAAAACATCAAATCTAATTAAAATTGTGTGAAAGGTTGTGTTAGCCTCAGTTAAGAGGCCTAACAGCCAACAAACTTCATAAATACCAAACCTCATCTTGTTCCTTTTCCTAGAAGGTCCTGGGGGTAAAAGCAGCTGCAGAACATTATTCCTCCTTTTGTTTTAATTGCCTTTAATAGATGAGCTAGAAAAAGCATTATAAATAATGCATCATAATGCTTTGCATAAAGGTAAACAGAACAACTGTGCCAGGTGACAAGTTTATGACAGTGTATTTAAATAACCAGGCTATTTCTTGAATTATATTTTACTTCTCTCTTTGTCACTCAGCTAGGAGAAAGGGATTGGCAGAACAGACCAGGAAAAATGAGCCATAGAAGAATTAAAAAGGCATTAATGATAATTAGGAAACAAGAACAAAGAAAGTTGAGGTCTGCCCACGAGAAGGTGTTTTTTAAGTGTCTTAACGATTACCTACTTTTGGGATTTGTAAGAAAAAAGAACCGTGATAATGATGGAGGTGGAAGACTTTATTTCCATACATTTTCACTGAAACATCCACTAAAGTTTTGACACTAGGTTAGGCTCTGGGGTTGTGTAGAGTATTCAGTAACAGACCCAGCTCTTAAGAATTCAGTTCAGTGGGGCGCCTGGGTGCCTCAGTCTTAGGGCATCTGCCTTCAGCTTTGGTCATAATCCCAGGGTCCTGGGATCGAGCCCCACATGGGGCTCCCTGCTCCGCAGGAAGCCTGCTTCTCTCTCTCCCACTCCCCCTGCTTGTGTTCCCTCTCTCGCTGTGTCTCTCTCTGTCAAATAAATTAAGAAAAAAAAAAAAAAAGAATTCAGTTTAGTAAAAGTAGGTAGAGATGTAAAACAATGATCTGTAAAATCCCACGAGAAAAATTTGTTCCTTGGGAGGCTGAAAAGCAGAGGATGAATGACTAACTCTATCTTGGGGAATCAGAAATATTTAACAAAGCATATAAACAAAATCTGAAAGTATAATAATACCAAGCAAAACATCTTAGGTGGAGGACACATACAAAAAGATTGTGTGGTATTTTCATGGTAATTGGAACAATATTTGCAAGGAGAGAATGGTAGATGGCCAGTCTTGAAAGTCGTGTCTTTCATCCGATTGCAAAGGAACACAAAATAGAGGTTGCGACTACACAACAAAGGATAGCTCTTAAGTTTTTCAAAGCTGTGATCTTAGATTAGATTACACAATTTAGGTACTACCATCAAAAAAGCTAACTTTCTCCAAAAAAGTTAGAGAAATATATGTGGTAGGTTTTTTATTCTATCAAAGTTTTCTAAAATTTTACCTTCTCTAATTTTGGTGTATGTCCAGGTTCTTATTTCAAAAGACAACTGTGGGCCTCATTCAAATGCCTATACAAATAGGCAACATGCGTGGCCACAGCTGAGTCTGGGGTTCCAATAATCATATAAGACACAGAAACAAGGTTCCAATAATCATATAAGACATTAACAAATTTTATTTGAATCATTTTAAAAGAAGTATGAATTTTTTAAATAGTTCAATACCCCAGAAAAAAGCACTCTTCTGAAATATTAAAAATATAAAACATATTTAAATCACCTGCTTTTCTAAACGAGAGTTATTTACATCCATATGATAACTTCACTGGAGTAAAAATGAACATTTTGGTGAAAAAACCTTGGAAATAAGTTACAGAGAGAAATCTAAGTTAAAATGGACTTGATTCTTGTACTTCGTTATCAGGCTTTTTGGTGCATGAAATGAGATGAAACCATATGACTGACTCTGTTCAAGTTTTAAAGATCTTCAGTGTTATAAGTAATGAAGGAAGAAGTTAGCATGGAGCTCTGCATGCTAAAACATTCAACTAATGTATTGGTGACCATATCCAATTGTTAAAATATAGAAACACTTCTATATGTTAAATGTTGCTGTTAAATGTCCACCTCTCTGCATCCCACACGCTCCCATACCCATGGTACCCCATGCACTGGCCAATCTCTCGGACTTCTAGAACTTCAGCAGCCAGAGTCACTGCCTTACATCAGAGGAAAGCTCCGGGACCCAGCTTGTTGGTAGGTGCATGCCTTGTTCCAGAGGGTACATGTTCACTCCTACTCTTATTTAACAAACATATTTCAGGAATCGATATAAGCCATACACTATTCTAGGCACTTAGTAAACATTGAATCAGGAAAAACAAAGAAACAAGTTGTTCCAGACTTCCTTAAACTCTAGTGGGAGGTCAACTATGAAGTAAATCACCACAACTGGGTACATAATTCAAAATAATGGTGACTACTAAAGAATGAAAGAACACAATACTATAAAATCTTAAAAGCTTGATCAAGTTTATATTTAGGAATAAGTCATTAGCAGCAAATTAGCTAATCCTGAGAATGAGATGATATTAGCCAAGATGAAACATGTGGACAGGGCTAGTATGGTCCAATGCTTGAGATACTGTTATGGTTGTTGAGTCTAGAATGAGTAAGTAGAAAAAAGCCCAGAGGAAAAGAGTATTTTTCATTGCATTTTCAAGAATGGTTGCCTCTTGGCTTTGATGACTGGATTTTGTTACTTCTTCTCATTTTGTAATCTTAGTCATTTTGTTATTCTTCTGGACCTCCATTACTTTCTCTGAAAAATTTTTATTACCTTCATCAAGGCAACTAGTAGTAGATCCTATTCTTTGCACGGGGCCTGAAACATAGTAGGTGATTAATAAATGTCTTTTGGATGAATAAATCTGTAAAGTGAGAATGAAAATAATTTAAAGAGTTGTAGCAAGGCTTATTCTTTGTGCGATAAGTATGTGTTTATATATACATGCATATTTATATATGAATTTATAGTTTTTCATGAAATCCCATATATATATATATTTCAGACTTACATAAAACTGTAGGTATAAACATTTAACCACAAAATTGATTTGGCATATCTATGTCCACAAGAATATACACGTAGGTTAGTAGATTGACTGATTCAAAGTAGGTACAATAGGTATTAGTTCCCTACTCACCTAGCTTTGATAAATACAATTTCAAAGAGAGCGCACTGACTAAATTATGAAAATGTAGAGTGAGAATGAGTTGTAGGCTTATTTTCTCAGCAAAATTTCCAAGAAATGACAAAACATATAAACATTTTTTAAAGCATAAAGACATTGGATTTCAAGAAGGGAAGGCTGATAGTAAATAATTGTCACTATGCCACTTAACAAGACAGAAGATGCAACGGTAGTGACATCCTTCATGGTCATCATTAGCTCTACATATTTGTATGCATGGGCAGTAAAAGATTTCTTGAAAACTCCTAAAATACAGGCGCCTGGGTGGCTCAGTGCTTTAATGCCTCTACCTTTAGCTCAGGTCATGATCTCAGGGTCCTGGGATCAAGTTCCGCATCGGGCTCTCTGCTCAGCAGGGAGCCTGCTTCCTCCTCTCTCCCTCTCTGCCTGCCTCTCTGCCTACTTGTGATCTCTGTCTGTCAAATAAATAAATAAAATTTTTTAAAAAATCCTAAAATACATTTTATCTACTGACAGATAGGTTGTCAATTTGTCTGACTGACCTTTGAATTCCCATCATTTCGAGAACTTTTCTCAGGAAATTGGTATTAAATACAGTATCCTCCCCTGCTGCACAAAATAAACTGACTCTTCAGAGATGGATTTTTGAGTTCTTTATTGCTAAATTTGAAAACTTAGGTTAGTCATTTTGAAAAAAAATATGATTCGAGACAAATTTTCCAGGGACAGTTTCCGTAACGATTCAGCAAACTAGATGGAACACATGCAACTTCATAAGTGAGGTAAATCTTCTGGTTCGAGATCACATAAACAGCATCAATTCTGCTGCAAAAGAGTTATGAGCTTGTGTGGCTAAATGTGCCATTTTGGGGGCAGGAACCTAGAGGAGACAACTTTGCAAAACTTTCCAGAGCTTCAGAGGGGCGAAAGGCACGCAGCATTATTAACTTGGCTGCAGAAAGAAGTCTGATACTTGGGCACAATGCAGAGTGTTTTCAAACATTGCTTCATCTCAGACAACTTTAACATTGAAACATGGATTCATAATCGTTTTCTTGCTGACGAAGCCATCAATGGCAGAGACCTTGCCGAGTCAGACCTCACTCACTTCAGGACAAAGTAAATGTTAACACACAAATTTGACTCAAGATGTATTGAGAATCCTGGTTTTCTTTGACACAAACCTATCACTACAAAGCAGAGTCAGCAATGAAGCCCAAATTCCATTTTCTGTTACATGACTTTGAGGCAAGGATTTCACTATATTGCCAACTAAGAGTCAAAACTGATTGGGTTTCGAAAACAACTTGATCTTTGTCACAACAGAGATCTTGTTGCAATTTCAGAATTGTGTTCATGCCAAACAATAGCCTTGCCATTAAAATTTCCTTTGTTAGAATTGAAATGTGCTTTCTTGTTTTATTTGCCCAGTTAAATCTATTTCTTTTTTTCAGGAGGAAAATTGCATTTTATAGGAAAAACAGTAAGAATCAGAAAAACATGTTTTGTGATGTTTTTGTACAAGATATTTTATATACAAAACTTACATTTTCACTTCAGTCAAGTACATTGTGTAGATATGGTGTTGTACCTAAGCCATCATATGTCCTTTTCTGTAAAGGCCCATAATCCCATCAGATTCTCATAAGGGTCCATGACCCCAACGTATTTAGTATGTTTAAAAAATGATCTTTTATCATGTACCAATGCACTGGTATAAATACACCTATTGAAAAGAAATATATCTTTTTAAAATGTGTCCTCAGATTTTGAGTACAATAGGCAGGCCAAGTACAAGGAAGTAAAAACACCAAAAACAATTATGTGTTAGAGATAAGCGCTGTTGAAGTCTTCGTGTTCCCAATCTACCCCACATCCCCTATACCTCCCACTGGCCCCTCAGTCTGTCAGCAAATTTGACTCTTCACAGCCCTGTTTGGGTTTTTTGTGACAGAAGACAGATAGTGGTTAAAAAGAGAAAGAATGAGAAGTGATGAAAAACACCCAGAAAGGCTAAGTCGGGCTGTGTAAAATTTATACTTTGAAAAAGACCTGGGAAAGACCAGAAAAGAGGGGAAAGAAAGACACAGAGGGACAGAGCTAGTCCATTCTTGGGTTGAGAAGCCAATCATTAAACACACGTGAGTCACTTTGAACAATCTATGCTATAAACACCTAATAAATGTTATCTCATCATATTCATTTCCGTTAATTTCATTGTCCTCGTCGTCATCGTCATCATTGTCACTGAGAGGTGAGGACTGAAAAGTGAGGGGCTTGGGGGCAGATGCCAGATGTCAGAGAATGGGAGATGAGAGTAGATCAAGGCTCCTAAAAACGATTTTGTGTGGCATACATTCTGGATCCTCTCCAACAGTCTTTGAGATATTTTAAATAACTAGTAAATTTCTTTTAAACTTACTGTGGACCACAGGCCTAGTATGATTTGGGTACATCTCTGAGCCACTATTGGGATCTGGAAAAACGGCAGTTCTTAGGTAGATTATATTTTGAAAGATTATATTTGCTATACATCTGTGGTTCCTATTAAAATTGTCATCCCCGGGCGCCTGGGTGGCTCAGTGGGTTAAGCCACTGCCTTCGGCTCAGGTCATGATCTCAGGGTCCTGGGATCGAGTCCTGCATCTGGCTCTCTGCTCAGCAGGGAGCCTGCTTCCCTCTCTCTCTTTCTCTTTGCCTGCCTCTCTATCTACTTGTGATCTCTCTCTGTCAAATAAATAAATAAAATCTTAAAAAAATAAAATAAAATTGTCATCCTGTGCTGAAGCCAAAATTGCATATTAAAGCACAGAAGGAAAGTCAAGCAGAGAAGGGCCATTATGATTCTCAGAAATCAAGAGTCAAGTTAAAGAAACATCGTGCAGACACACTTAAGAAGAGAATGAGATTTTCTCAAACCTTGTGAAAGTTTATCAAAATTCCCTCATGAACTTATAAACTGGAATTCAATTTTTCTTTTACCCTTCATGGAAATCCAGTTTCTCATAAAATTAGTATACTTTCTATATGCAAGAAGAAGGCAGGATCAGTTCTAGGCTTTGGAGAGTATATCTCCTAGGGATTGAGCCGTTACCAGAGGATTTCAATTAAACGGCTTTTCTAACTTCTGGCTGAAGTTATTCCTTTTCAGAAAATAAACCAGCATGTCAGTGACAGGAGAAGAATATTTTGAATTATGGTGACTTAAATACTTCAAGGAGAGAGAGCTTCAGATCCTGAAAAATACTAAACATTATAGGATAGCAAAATCACCAGTATCTGATTTCTGTGGAAGAGTATCTTTTTGTTCTAGAGCCTGTAGTAGGCTTAGTAGATGATGTTTGGAATACTTATTTCAGATTTATAAACATGTCTGCCAGTTTCACGACTATGTTGACTCAAAAAATTGCTACATCAGGTTACTTGTTAAGATTGGAACAGAAGTGCAATTATTGGGTCATGTGGTATTTCTATTTTTAACTTTTTGAGGAAACTTCATACTGTTTTTCACAGTGGCTGTATCGATTCCCTCCAACAGTACATAAGGGTTCCTTTTTTTCACCTTCTTCCCAACAACATGGATGGACCTAGAATGTATTATGCTATGGGAAATAAGTCAGACTGAGAAAAACAAATGCCATATGACTCCACTCATAAAAGGGATCTTACAAAAACAAAAACAAAAACAAAAAACAGAATCAGACCAGTAAATACAGAGGACAAACTGATGGTTGCCAGAGGGAGAGAGGTACAAAGTTTGGTCAAATGGAAGACGGTGGGGGGAGGGGGAATCTGGACCTTCAGTTATGGAAGGAGTGAGTCACGGGAATGAAATAGAACATAAGGAACACAGTGAGGTTGTAACAGCCATGTGGGACAGACGGTAGCTATACTTGTGGTGAGCACAGCGTAAGGTAAAAATGTGTCAAATCACTAAGTCGTACACCTGAAACAAATGCAACAGTGGGTGTCAGCTACACTCAAATAAAAATAATACTGGAACAGAAGTGATGGATGGATATGTTTTTGTATGGAAGTGACTTAGAATAAAGTTTTCATCAGTTTTGGAAGGATGATAGAACCCTCACAGAATCCTGTAACATAGCTATTTACCACAAAGTTCATTATGAAAATGATGGGTTGGGGCCATTGGAAGTGAGGCAAATATTATCTTCCTTTGAGAAATATGACTTTCCAATGACGCCCTTGTGCATGTGAACAAATAGGTCACCCGTCATTGAAGTCTCCCTCCTGAGGAGACCCAGAACGGGGTTTGGAAACTATAGCAACTGATTTTTCTGTGGTGGGTGGAGTCACAAGTCGTACAGCAAACACAGGTGCGCATTTATTTCTCACTTTTCAAAGACATCAGCCGGAATGGGACAAACCAAGTGGTCCCCAGTCAGCCTAAAACTTTGGTGTCATTTTAGCAAGAGGAACTACTCTCAGAAAGGAAAGAATCCAAGGCATATCCGATGTTGCTAACTCAGCATTTTAAATTACCAGTAAATAATATCCTGATTTCTTATTCCAGTTCTAAATCAACTTAGAATTAAGACAAAAGCATAAGCCTACAGAAGCCACAATATCACTTTACCTAACGAAAAAGCACATATGAGAGAACTGAGCTTATGTTTACAGATATCCGGGCTTCCTAGCACCATATGCCGGGATCTAGGCAGCCAGCATTGCTGGTACCCAGGCTGTCTACTCTACCCTTCATTCCAGCTGCAAAGCCTATCCCAGGAGGACCTCAGCCTAACGCATGCCCTCCTGATGGATTACTCTCAAAAAGGAAGGAAAAGAAAAGGGTTGGCTCTGTGTGGTAGGGTCCTCCTTTCAATGTCACCATTTGCAATATACATATCTTCCTCTCCAAGTAGTGAGAGATGAAAAGAAGCCAGTAGAGTTACATCCTAGAAGAAAACATGCCACCTGCCCCTCTGATACTCCTTACCTACCAGAGACCACAGGTCTTGGAAAGAGAGTGAGCTAAAATCCAGACCAAGGTTTCCTCTCCCAGGAAATACCCATTTACAAGATTCAAAGTATTTTCCAGGAAGGCTCTTGACAGGCACGACTGAGTTGAGTTTAGCTGTTAAATTAATTAAACGAGTAAACCATGAGACTGAAGTGGCTCTCTTGACCTCAGTAATCAAACCAAAACCCAAGCCTGTAAATGCCTCAAGGTCACAAAATGAAAACCTCAAAGACAACCAATCACAAACAGCCAAGTAGACTTTGAGATAGAGCTGATCAAAAATCGGCTTACTTTGCTTTTTCTCTATAAAAGTTGCCCTGAGCTCCTGTCTGTGTTGCCCGATCCCAATGAACTTTTGTTCAAAACTCAGTATTTTTAATATGCCTCATTTTATCTTTTAACAGCTTCTAAGATCTCTTAGTTCTACCTCTTTGCAGAGATATGCGTAATTTAACCGTGGGGGAGATGTGGTGAGATCACTACTTTTCAACCTGGGGTCATGAACTGCCTTCCAGTGAGGAATGAAGCACAGTCAGCCTATTTCTAGCCATCCACATCTCAGGACACAGCAAGCCAAATGCCGATTTGAATATATGTGACTCTCATTTGCTTGTAATTCATTTTTTCCACAGAATGATAGGTTTATCTATTTTGTTTAACTGTTTTCTCAGATCACCACATCATTCCGAGATAGCCAATATGGCAGAACGAGCCATCAAGACCCATCTTCCCCTATTACTGATTTGATAACTGATTTGGAAATGGGGAATGAGAAGCAAATTAAATAGTTTGCAGCGACTTTTTGCCAGAGAGCCAGGAAAGGGAGCTCTCCATCCCGTGACGAGTGCCCTGGGGCCCATATTAAATAAGAAATCGGAATAAGTCTGTCAAAACCTGGGGTGTATTGCTAATACCTCTATTGGAGGATAAGATAGTCTCGCTCGGGTGGTGCCTGCTCAGCTTACCATCTGTCAAATGCACACGACTACACCAGTTTCTTTTATTAAAAGATAATCATCTTACCTCCACTCTTTTAATATTCAACATTCACATAACAGCTAGGACAATTTTTCATATGTTTATTTGGGAACATGTTGACAAAGGCCATCCCACTCCTTCTTCCTTTATTGCTCTTGAAAGTCTAATTTCCCTTGATGAAAATCAGTTTTTCCAATGACAGAGAAAAGTAATTAAATATGTTCCATTCATAGCTAACTTATCTCATTGCCAACCATCTAAATAGCTGGGTAATTGTGTGAAAACAGCAGTAACCCAGTGATATGAGTTACAGGAAATGAGGGGCATATGATTTGTCCCTCTGGACACGGCCTGGTATTGGCTTGTATATGACCAGAATGGGTAGAATGGCTCCTATTTACTGCCCCGTGACTCGAGCCCCACTCTGTCACACGCTGCCACGAGCATAGCTGAAATAATGAGGTCAAGTGTGGGACAGGGCTGTCTCCGTCTGTTAGAACCACAAAACCAGGGACTGCCTATATGGCCAATATGTCTCTGAACACGGTTTTTGCATTTTGTTTTACATTTGAAGCTTCATTTTAAATGAAGGCTTACCATAGAAGGTTTCATTTAGAACAAAACCACTGCTTACTTGGGCAATTTAATAAAAAGTTAAGAAAGAGGGGCACCTGGGGAGTTCAGTGGGTTAAGCGTCTGACTCTTGATCTCAGCTCAGGTCTTGATCTTGGGGTCATGAGTTCAAGCCCTGCACTGGGCTCCATGCTGGTGCGGAGCCTACTTCAAGGGGGAAAAAAAAAAAAAAAGCTAAAGGAGAAAATGAGATTTCTCAAAGTCTGTGACTATTGAAAGAAAACTCGTTAATTATATTAGGAGATCTTTCAGTCATCTAGTTTCATACCTGGATAGAAAACGCTCAAAATTGGTTAAGTGGCAAACCTGTTCTGAAATAGATGGCTTTGAAATTGACTCACACAGGGACTGAGGCAGTGCTGCTCACTAGCAGCGAAAGTGACCTCAAAGTCAGTGGGTGCACTGACATGCATTGGTTTCCTCCTTATATGGGTCATCATTTCTTGAAAGATCAGATTAAAACAACGTATTTTCTCTCCTCAAATAATCTAAGACCTCCATAATCACACCACCTACGTAAAATCTGTGCCATTTACCACACTAAGTCCAAAATAAATATATGCACCTTAGCTATTACTATATAAACACAAATGGGAATTTTGAATCAGCGTGATGACTTTTTAGGGCAGTTACTCACAAACATTTACTTGCTTCTTTTCTTAAACACCCCTACAGAAAACCCCTACAGGCTACAGCATTCTGGAGTTTCATACCTAGATGCCTTCGCCATGTGGATATGTCCTTCCTCCTCTGGAAAGCACATCAGAGTACAGGGAAGTGAGGGCAGTATTGTTTTAAGTATAACAATATATGTGATTTATTTTTAAGCAAGTGCTTTGACAATATTAGCATATGAAATATTATCAAAAGTAATTCCTCAAAGCACTTCTCACATCTCATAAAACATGATGGTGTTTGCGTTAAGGCTATTGAAGACCTAATTCATCTTCCTGTATGGGAAATGTCAGGTATATTCTCTTTCTCTTCTGTTAATTCTGCTTTGATAAATGTAAAAACCAAAAGGAATGCTTCTATTCAATTTAGACTGATCACCCCTACTCTACAGTTGGAAAAGAATAACATTAAGAGAATCCAAAACTTCTTAATTAATCCTCCTATACTTAATCCTCCCTATAAATTTCTACTTAATCCTCCCTATAAATTTCCTTACAAATATGTCTGGCTGTCCTTTACATCAAGCGTCACCGCAACAGGTGCAGAAAAAGATGTCAATAATATATTCAGTGTGGGTAAAGTGTAGACACTGAGCTATGAGCAGGGAGAAATTATTTCAAACCAGGTCATATATGAGAGTGAATGGGACACTATTATAATTGCAGGGGACAAGTGGCAGAATCTCAGGCTGTCTTGGATCCACCCTGTGACCTCACTATTGATGTTATCAAAATCCCATGTCTTGGGAGTTAATCTTGCATGCATGGCTTTAATGTGTTTTTTTTCTCTCTCTCTCTCTTGTTTTCTTCGGGGCTGGATTACTTCTGGGGCGACATCCATGGGCTCACAGCATGTGTTAGGGCTCTATCTACAGCATTCAACTCTGCTTGTTTTGGCCTAGTTTAATTGCTCAGAGAGACACGATTGCTACCAACATGTAATCCTCCTACTTCAGGAAGAAGGACAACTTCTCTTTCTCAAAGCCTATGTGACAATCCCAGAAAGGACTAATTGGTTCCTATTGGGTCACATGCACCTCCCTGAACAAATCAGGGAGAAAATGGATTTAGGTCTCATTACCAGTGCCGTAAGAGGGTGGGTTATATAAGTGACTACATGAGGGCATTGAGGAGGCAATTCTGGGCAAGAGTGAAGTCACAAATATTCACTCTTTAAGGATCACACTAGTAAGTTATGTAGATGGGATCTAAACTCAGTTTCTGACAATAAAATCTGCACTTTGTAACACACTATGCTGTCTGTTCTACACATAAATATAATAAATGATGACAGGTTTTTAGGCAACACATTTTTTAATAGGCTTCAATTTGTTCTGATTCTAGTGGCCTTATTGATACAGCTTTCCATATGCTCTTTGACAGTGATGTATCGGTTTATTAAGACACGGGTTTTTGTCAGCTTCTTTTTTCCTGTGTTAATAATTGGACTGTGGTCAAATAATGGGCTGGTAGTAAGCTCTTCGAATATAGTCTTTTCCAGGTATGGATTATGAATCCAGACTTTTTTCAATTTGCTCAATACTAAGGAAAAAGAAATCCCTAAAAACAAAACAAAACAAAAACTCAGGTTGTCATATTCACTATTACATCTGGGCCTTATAATACTAAATAGGGACAGATGGTAACATATTAACTATTCAATGCCAGCTAAGAGATTAAAAAAGTGAGAAGTCTAATGTTTAGCAATAATACGAATTGTATTAATAGACTACTTGTTTTGAAGTTTTAATCTAATTTAGTCATAAACCTAATTCATGTGCTAAATTCCTTAAGCTCAGTATTGCATTTAATTTTCACAACCCTATATTAGCCACATTTCATACACAAGGAAACAAGAGAAATTAAGAAATTTGCATGGAGCACTGGACGTGGTGCATAAACAATGAATTTTGTATCACTGAAAAGAAAATAAAATTATATTTAAAAAAAAAGAAAAAGAAATTTGCCCAAAGTTACACATCCGAAAGTGGCAGAGGCAGGCTCCAAACCCACAACTTTCTGACCAAAGAGCCAAGGATTCTTATCCCTAGACCACCAATGCCACAGGGTCCATTTAATCTACAAAAGGTCCAGGCCATTGAAGTGGACAGGCAGACCTTGCTATGGTTATATCTGAATGTTCATTTCTATGCACTCCTCTATGACTGTCTGATGGGGAAGGCTTGTGTCTTTATCTCTAGCCAAGTACCTGCCTACCTCAATAAATGATTGAAGTCATAAATAAATAAATGTTCTACCAGCCTATATTCTTGCACATGAATTACTTTCAATGAATAATTTTGTGACATAGATTTTTTAAAAATATGCTAAGTTTAGCAGTTAAAGCCACAAATAGAAAAGACTGCTTAACTCATGCTCTAAAACCCACTGTTCTTACTTCTTATTTATTTATTTTGAGAGAGAGAGTGAGAGAGAGGACGAGTGTGCCTGAGTGGGAGAGTGGGGCAGAGGGAAAGGATCTCAAGCAGACTCCATACTGAGCATGGAGCCCATCATGGGGCTCGATTTCACCACTATGAGATCATGACCTGAACCAAAATCAAGAGTCAGATGCTTAACTGACTGAAATAAATTCTTATATCTTATCACACTTTCTGGAGGCACTGATGAAGATGTTTTGCAATGCCTAGAACATTCTAATGCCAAAGCCAGAAAAGCCTGGATAGCAAGAGGATGCTTAGAAGACCACATCCCCTTCTCTGCCCATGATCAAAGGCTGAACACATACCTACCCCCATCCATGATCCCGTGCTCCCGGCCTGCTCTCTGGCATAACCCCCCACCCCACCTCTCCTTATGACACTCTAGGTATCTGCCTTGCAGGTGAAGAGCTCAGTTGCTGAGGCTCGAACCTGTCACATCCCCAGATGCTGGCACCAGAAATAGATTTCTCCCTTGCTCTCTTCCAACAACAATAAGAACAACAATAACAACAACAAAATAAGCTGAGATTAATTTAGCAATAGCAGCTATCAACTTGAATTTTTATTTTCACAATTTTAGTTCAAGAATAAAATTGAGGGGCACCTGGGTGGCTCAGTGGTTTAAAGTCTCTGCCTTCAGCTCAGGTCTTGATCTCCGGGTCCTGGGATCAAGTCCCACATCGGGGTCTCTGCTTGGTAGTGAGCCTCCTTCTTCCTCTCTCCCTCTCTGCCTACTTATAATCTCTGTTTGTCAAATAAATAAATAAAATCTTTACCAAAAAAAAAGAATAAAATTGAGTCATGATTTTCATTAAATTTAAAATAGAAATATTCCTGTCTATATTATGTCATCATTTCTGCTAATAGTAGGAAACATCATATAAATACATCATAACATTTCAAAATGATAATCACTGAAGCATTCAGCAAATCCTTGGGTCTACTTGAATCAGCTGGGAAACTGACTGTAGAGACTGAGAAAGGACACCACTTACACGGGGAATATAAATGAGGACCCAGTACAGTATGAAGGATACAAATAGATATAGCCCTCCTTTTTATTTACTTAGATCTCCATTATTTTTGAAGTAGAATAACCAGAGTATAGTTTTATTTTACTGCAAGGTGCAACAAGCTTTTCTTGTAAAGGAGCAAGCACATTAATTTAGTCCTTGTCAGTCATCGCATCTTTGTCACAACTCCCCACTTCTCTCATGTGTAGCCCCAAAGCCGCCAGAGATCATACATAAATGAATTAATGTGGCTCTGTTCTGATAAAACTTTAATTACACACAGAAGTGGCTGGCTGGATTTGGTTGGCAGGGTGTGGCTAGCCAAAACAGCAAAATAAAAGATTGGTTTGGAGACTTCTGTATTTCCCTTCCTAGTTTTAGTACAGGTCCTTCCTCGGGTCCCAGAATCATTGAGCCACCATCGAGGTGCTCAGCAGTCCCTTCTGACCCTGTTCCCACTCTTACACCTCTAAAAGGTTTTCTTTCCTTATTTATTGGTTTCCTTTACCTCACAGACCCTTCACAGACTGTATATCCTCTTCTAAAGTCTATATCTTTTTTTTTTAAAGATTTTTTATTTACTTATTTGACAGAGAGAGAACACAAGTAGGCAGAGAGGCAGGCAGAGAGAGAGGGAAGCAGGCTTGCTGCTGAGCAGAGAGCCTGATGCGGGGCTCGATCCCAGGACCCTGAGATCATAACCTGAGCCGAAGGCAGCGGCTTTAACCACTGAGCCACCCAGGCGCCCCTAAAGTCTATATCTTAAAACAAGACTCCTGGAGACAGTGCTTTGGCCCAGCATAATTCATCTGGGGTAAAAAGAATTCCCTAACTAATGGTCAAAGTATTCTAGAACATAGAGACCTTTTGGCAATGTCCTTTATGAAATACAACGCAGGCAATTTTTCTTCTAAAACAATTACTGCCGTACACATTTAATATGAAATGAAATATGTGTTGAGTCCTCTACCATCTGTTTGACCTGTTAGGCAGACCTGGTTGGAGGACTTATTTTGAAAGGCCTTTTTTTTTTCCGTTTGTGCGATACCTCAGTCTTCCAGAGAATTAGCAGCCAGCACAGGCTATCCATTCTCTTCCCATATCTTAGATCTGATTAAAGGGCAGCACTAGCCATGTATGTACCCAGATTGCCCAATGAATAGTTGCACAGCTAGCAACACTTCACTGGGAGAACATGCTAGAAAGTTTTTTATTTTTTGTCTTTTCCTAAGAAAGTTCATTATCAACAATATATCGTAAGCTCTCCTAATATAAAGGTAGACATTAATTTCAAATATGTTAAAATTCAACACATAACATTTCAAGCTCTTGGGTGATTATTAATTTATCTATGTGACATATAATATGCTGGACATGTCTCACCTGTTCTACATTTAATTGCTGTAATTACCTCATTTAAGTTACTCAAGCTCTGAACACTATAATAAAAACTTCAATTTCCGCTGTGATTTTTTTAAATGTAAACTTTAGGGGGAAAATCAACAATGGATTTTTAAGGAGATTTTTTGGATGATGTCACCCACTCCTTTCTTTGAAATGTTCACAATGTAAATAAAATATTTGCTAGCAGGTAGCCAAGGACTTGAAAGAGACTCTAATAATCAGTTTCTGTTTTAGTAGTAGCCAGATTTTAATTCTCCTGAAATCAGTGAGGCTCCTTCTCTAGTGTTCCCCAGCCTTCCCTCTCTACCTTTACTATGTAAGCTTTCCCCCTCCCCACCCCACCCCAGAAGCATCAAACTATTGGCTATTCCCTGGAAAACTTGATTTGCTTCTTAGTTTTGCTCACTGCAAATTTGGGGCAGCAACGTTTCATGACTGGAGTATCTTTTGCATTGAATCAAAAGTATTCCTAGGTTTTAAGCAACTCTAGTTGATGAGCAAAACAGATTTTCAATGATGTAGGTAGATAAAAATATTTTATAAACTGTAAAACGTTTTATAAATATGATTAATTATTATAATTCTCAACTGTCTTCTGGAATTGGAAAAGAGCGACACCTAGATGTCATTTGTAATTTAAATGAATACCAAGTTATATTTAAATTTCTTGTTCAAAATGAGATACTGAGAGGTGACTGGCTGGGTTAGGTACAAGAGCGCGTGACTCTTCATCTCAGGGTCATGAGTTAGAGCCCCACATTGGGTGTAGAGATCATTCAAATAAATAAACTTCAAAATGAGATATTGAATGATATTTATTTTGTCTAACTGCATTGTATAAAGACAGGAAACAAGAAAGTGATTTAGAAAACACCTGAAAGTTATAATTATTCCATTGCCTTATAATTATTTCAAATACATAAAATTATGGAATATCATGATTATTTCATAATTAATCCATTTTAACAATGATATATAATTGAAGTCATCAAAATAATACTACAGTGGTTTTCTGGGATGAATCCTGCAGATTTTGACTCTGTAGTATTCAAAAAACAAATATGTACTTGTCTAAATTCCCAATATTGTGCCAGGCACTGTAGAAAAGGAAAACACATTAGATGCTGTGCCATGAAAGAACACACTTCTCTTTTTTTTTTTTTTTAAGATTTTATTTATTTATTTGACAGAGAACAGGGCAGGGGGAAGGGCAGGCAGAGAGAGAAGCAGAGGCAGGTTTCCTGCTGAGTGGGGAATCCAGTGACACGGGGCTGGATCCCAGGACCCTGGGATCATGACCTGAAAAATCCACTCCTTAGGAAGACAGGACAAACCGAAAAGAGCTTGTCAATGACACATGGGAATATACACCAGACTGAGTAACCTTCTCATCAGTTAAGGCTGGGTCAGAACGGACTTAGCAGACTGCGAGAAGTGAGTATTTCCAGATGAAGGATATTTTGATCAGGGAAGGAGGATACATGAGGAGTTCCATCTCTCCTGCCATGAAAACTACTTCCTGGGATGATACTCATTTTAGAATAAACATTTCTTGCACCTACAGCATAAACTAAGCCAAAGGAATCCTTTATGGCAGAGGAGATTGTCAGTGGATAACTATCTTCATTTACTGGTTTCCATGATTTTGCCCGGTAAACTAATTTAGTGTAGTCATCGTGAAAATGGTTATAATTAATACTTTCTTTTGTTTCTAGTGATTGAACATCTGTAACAGAATGTGGAAATGATGATCAGAAGGTATTTTAACTTTATACTATGTATTTTTCAACAAAATCCAAGTTATTATTATTGCATTTTTAAAGACAGAGTTAAGAATCTTTAGAAATTAGCTGGCAAATTCATAAACTTATAATCTTAGATCATTTGTATCTGAGGTGGGGACAACTGATTCAATAATGAGCCCATAATGGAGATTTAAGGCAACAAATTTACCCTCCCTGATGTAGCTAAAGAATATGTACATAGATCTGTAGAATATGGGTGGGGGGAGAAAGAGAACACGAATAACAAAACCTTGACTTAAAGATTTAATTTTATTTTAACAATGAAAGACCTACTATTTTTGTTATAATCCTTTGAAATTTCCAAAAAACCTTTGGTGTACATCATAATACAGTCAGGGATAAGTGTAATTGAAATGTTCGTACTCAGCTGAGGACAAACATTTCAATTGCACTTATTCCTGACAGTGTATTTTTTAAATGATTAATGACTAAATGATCTTAATGATTTAAAGCAAGTCCTAGGTTTGCTACTTCTGTCATGCATTTCAATTTTCAAGTTTACTATTCATCTGATGGTAAATGAGGATAAATATAATCCACAAACTACAAATTGGTCTACTCACTTACTGGTGTTAGATTCTTCATATTGGTTTAACAATTTAGTAAGAAACAATCTGACAAACATTGTTAACTCCCCCTATCACATTTTCTAAAGAGATTCATTTTCATCAACTGAAATTTAGTAAAATTTCCTACATCACAACCTCTGTAGAGAAGAGCAGCGGGTATGTTTTGTTAGCTACTGCATTTCTTGAAGCACCTAGAACATAGTAAATACTAGATTAATATTTGTGGATTGATTATTTAGTTGATTGAATGATTATTCAGAGTTGATGCAAGCAACAGAACCACCAATCTGTCTCAGATTTTTCACGACCTGGGGGCTGGAAGAGCACTGTGTGGACCTATGCTCCATTTCATGCCCCTTTCTAACTGTAAATTTGCCAGCATCTGCAATCGAACTTAATTCCTTTTCATCCAAGGACACAGACATGCTCCTTCTCCTGTTTAAATCCAGTTCCTTCACGAGCATTCTTAATTCTCTTTCCAGCTATCTTCAGCACCAGACTGAACTACCCAATCCCCCAGCTCTCCTTCCTGCTGTTTCTCTTCCTCTACTGAATTCGTTCCCTGCTCTACAAGTATATCCCTCCTTTGACCTGGTGCTCCTTTCTATGCAAGCCTCCATTTGTCCCTTTCCATTCCAAACTCCTACAGAGATGCCTACTTTGTGTGCCCGGAATGGCCAGCAATCCCCCTACCAACAGGCGAAAGATGACTCCCAACTTTGCTGTGAAATAGAGGAGAATGCAAGCAGGTGTATGCTCAGAGAGGAAAACCCTTCACTCTTCTTTGCTCCTGCTCTTATTGGTCCTACTGGGTAATCACAAATCCTTATCACTGTTTTTCAAGCAGTTGACATGTAATAAGGGGTCTTACTGAAACTAGGAGGAACTGTTTACTGGGAAGACAAGATATGCTAATTTGTGTGTTCTACTAAACATAGCCTAAGGGACAATGCATACCCCTCTCAGATCACAGAGCTGCTGGTTGGGCTGTGAAAGTTTGGGGGAAGGCAACTCCCCAGCATTCCTGGGGCAGAGTGGTGTGGAAGGTCTCCACCATTCCAAAGGCCCGAGCCCTTCTCAGAAACCTTCCCTGCCCTCAGCAGCCTCCGAGTTACATTTTAGCAAGCCAGGGATCATGGATGATTTCATGCTCTACATTAACCCCAACATTTGTGTAGGTTAGCTCCCTCACTGCTCCTTCCTTGTTCAAATGATGCACTTTGCATTTTAGCTTCTTCACCCATTTGAAGGTGTTTTTCCCAAATCATTCTTAAAATTGCCAAGTTTCAAAATTAATGGATACTTTTTGGTCCCTATCTCATTGGTTACATGCTAAAGGTAAAAACGCTCACTGTCCTCTTAAAACTCTCCACTCCCGGTGACTACCACATTCCCTTCCAGCTCTCTGGCCAATTTGTCTCTACTTAAGGGCTTTCACCATTCACTTGTAAATTATCTGAGCACTCTGATGCCCCCTTCTTAGTCCCTAGGCTTGGGTGTGTCTTACTTAGGCTTCAGTCCTTCACCCATCACACCCAGTACAGGTTGTTCTCTGCACTCTCTGTGAGCCGCCTCACCTGTTCTCTTAATTTGAATGCCTCCCTCCATAACAATGAAACCCAACTTTCTTCCTTGGTGGTTTACTCGTACTCACGCAGAAAACACTAAGATACGAAGATGGCTATTTAACCTCTAAGCTACATGTTCCTACTCCAGTAACGACATAGATGGGAAAAGGCAGTATGTAATTTCTGTCAATATTTCTGTGGCTAGAATTATATTACATGTCCACTCCTTTGGTCAAAGGAGATCTGAATGTGTAGTTTGGGGCTGAGAAGCCATTACTCAGCGAGAACACTACCCAAAGGAAGGGATAGCCACATTTTTGGTAATGGCATCTTCTGCTACAATTATATTGTCCTCATTTTAAAGAGTCAATGTTTGGGATGTTCATGCATCTAAATTTCTTATGCTTTGAGAGAATCAGATGTGTGAAATTTTACTCTAGTAAGACTTACTCTTTCAAAAACTTAGGTTAGTCTAGGGGCCTCTGGGTGGCTCAGTCAGTTAAGTGTCTGTCTTCGACTCAGGTCCTGATCTCAGAGTCCTGGGATGGAGCCCCTCACTGGGCTCTCTGCTCAGGCGGGAGTCTTCTGATCCCTCTCAGTCTCCCTCTCTACTCTCCCTCCCTCTCTCTCTCAAAAATCTTAAAAAAAAAAAAAAAAAGACTCAGGTTAGCCTATAGGCTGAGCAAGGTTCAATAATATATCTTTAGTAGAAATCTCTTCCAATGAATGTGGCCCAGAAACTACATTTTAGGTATGATTCATCATGCTTTCTCGCTATTCCCTCTTCCCTTTTGCTCTGGAAAATATAAAAGCTGAAATAGTTCTATTTTCCAAAAGTAGTGTGTCTATTCTATGGAATGGCTTTAGTCCTTACTTTATATTTGTTCCAACTGTTCAACTTTAAGGCCATCTTAAGGAAGTTTAAAAATACCTTCCGTGCCTTTTGGGCTCAGTGCTGAGAATAGAGTTGGTTTGGTTCTCAGGTGTCGGCCATTCTCATCACGTTTGACCCGATAAACTTGAAAGATGTTTTCCATAGAAGCTTGACAGAAAGGAGGAATTTCAGCATCATTTTCAGTGTGGTACTGCAGCCTTAAGTGTTCTGATGAGGCAAATATTTGAGAACTGTGACATTAGTGCTGAAATTTAGCTTGATATTGGATCTAAAATTATAATTCAGTTTTAACTGCCTTCTGAATACACAAAGCCACAATATGGGTGATGTGAGAGACTTCTAAAATACTAGAAAACCCGTCAGTGCTCTCTGTGAACAATTTTTAATGAAGTAAGAGGACTATCATTCTAAAACTGACTTTTAATCTTAAGCAAAAATGTTTGTATATATTGTCAGCAATTATTTTTAAAAAATAATCTTCAGTCTTTCCTTTGAGCCTGTAAGTGGGGACAATGGTTTCATACAAAACTGGAACAAGCCATGTCCTCTTCTCTTCATCTCAGTCCCTGCTCCCTTGGTGAATCTGTACACGCTACACAGCTTTCCTAATACTTTACTCCCAGATGTGACCTTTCATCCCAAATCGAGTCACAAAATAATATCTTTTCTTTTCTTTTCTTTTTTGAAGATTTCTATTTATTTTTTTGCCAGAGAGAGAGAGCACAGGCAGAGGGAGCAACAGGCAGAGGCAGAAGCTACTCCCCACTGAGCAAGGAGCCCGATACTGGGCTCGATCCCAGGACCCCAGGATCATGACCTGAGCCAAAGGTGGAAGCTTAACTGACTGAGCCACCCGGGTGTCCCAAGCCACAGAATCATTTCTAAGAGCCGAATAACTCTTCTTGAGTATATTCTGCCATCCTAGGTGGTCACCTTTTGGCATCTGCATGTGCTGTGTTCCCCCAAATGCGATGTTACTCACCTACTCTTCTCCCCAGGGCCCTTCTTTCTTTCAGTCTGTATCCAACCTTAATCACCCAGAACACTGTGACCCATGGAACAACACTCCTTTCTATGGTGCAATTGTTGGAGGTTAGGATCTTGTCAGACATTTGAAATGCAGTATTACGGAAGAACTTTCTAAGACATGACCAAATACTTTGTTTTCATGAAGAAGAGAAGGATAGAAGATGTAGGTATAACAATTCTTATTCCAGGGCACCTGGGTGGCTCAGTCAGTTGGGCATGTGGCTTTGGTTGGCATCGTGATCCTAGAGTTCTGAGATTGAGCCCTGCATTGGGCTCCCTGCTCAGTGGGGAATCTGCTTCTCCCTCTCCCTCTGCTCCTCCCCTTGCTCATGCTCTTGCTTGCTCTGTCTCTCTCAAATGAATAAATAAAAAATCTTGAAAAAAAAAAAAAGTCCAACTTGTTGAGTGTTATGGCTCCTTCCATATGCCAGTGTCCAGTCAGAGACAGTAAGCATATTCCTATAGTCCCATCCTATCCTCCTTTGATTGAGTGTCTCTACAATTGGAATGTTTGTACATATTCTACATATATTTTCTACAATTGGAATGTTTGGCTCTGAACTAAATTTCCAGTAATTGTAATGACTTCAGCTCCCAAAGGTATGGATCTCAGGGTGAGCAGCCTACCTAGATGTTAGTTCTGATACAGGTAGGATGAAATAGGATTCATTCCTAGATTAATATGCTATTGCACTTTAGTGGGTTTTTTAAAGATTTATTTATTTGAGAGAGAGAGAGCACACATGAGTAGGGGAAGGGGGCAAGGGGATTAGAGAGAGAGAATCCTCAAGCAGACTGCCCAATGAGTGCAGAGCCCAACACAGGGTCCCCAGGATCCTGAGACCATGACCTGAGCCAAAGTCAAGAGTAGGACCCTTAACCAAGGAAGCCACCCAAGCACCCCAACATTCTATTATACTTTGTATCAGCTGAAGACATATTTATGGCTATTTGGGATACAAACTTGGTCACAAAAGACTAAGCTTATTTGTATGCAATATTTGCTTATCAAGCCAAATAGTAATACATCTACAAAATGTCTTTAAGAATTCTAAATACACAAGAAAAAAATACAGTATCTATTGATAGATTTGGTAGATTCCTGAACTACAGTTATGATTTGATAAACTTACAATTATAGTTAAGATGTAGGTGGCTGATATTAAACAGAAAAGAGCAGATCTGGCTCACAAAATCTTTAGGAACTGCTTGGCAACTTGAGTTTATTAAACATCAAACCGGAATGGAGTCTGAATTTTTTGTTGTCATGAAAACAACCTTTATTTTTCTCCTAAACCATGAACAAAATGTCTACTCTCCCCAACTTTGCCTCACTAGCTTTTCAGTATTCAATGTTCTTCTTTTACGCATTCACTGTGATGTTTAGTATTTGTCGATGCTTTTGAATTCCTCAAATAAAAGTCTATGGGGACAAAAGAATTACAGAGTTTATATTCATGAAAAGCTATAAATTGTGTGCAGTTTGTCAAAAAGCATATTAATTCATTTTTGAAAGTTAAGAGTGGTGTGGCTTTTTTAGGAGAATAATAACACTATGGCGAAAAGTCTAATTCAAGTGAAGTTTTACCTCCAAAACTAGGGAGACAGAATAACGCATTTAAGATAACACTGTTTACTTTAACACATCCCTAGGGGAAACAACTTTGCAATAACCTTAAATAATGTATTTTTATAAGAGTCAGAAAGAGTGAGAAAGTAGACTTAGAGTTTTCTTTCCAATTTTCTCCAAAGTGCTGGAGGATATCCTTTTCTCCAGGTGTTTGGCACAAATATAGGGAATTCTCTCTCTCTGAGAAATTAAATTCTTCTCTAAAGTCCCACAAATGATGCTAGACCACCTTATCACTATTTTGACCTTTTACTTTGACAATTTATTTTTTTATTTCGATGTTTTGGTTAACTTATATTTAGGTGTTTTATTGAGTGTGCGTTGTCAAAGTCATTATCGTGCCATTGTTATTTTTATAAACATTCCTGTAATAGTAACTTGTAGTTTTATTTATTTTTTTATAGTTTTTATATCTGTCATCGGATTCAGTCTAAGGGGGAAAAGGCTCTGCTAAGGAAGTAAAGCACACATCATAATCCTCATATTAGATCTGAGGGAGGGGTGCCTGGGTGGCTAAGTGGGTTAAAGCCTCTGCCTTTGGCTCAGGTCATGATCTCAGGGTCCTGGGATCAAGCCCCACATCAGGCTCTCTGCTCAGCAGGGAGCCCGCTTCCTCCTCTCTCTCTCTCTTCCTGCCTCTCTGCCTACTTGTGATCTCTGTCTATCAAATAAATAAAAAATAAAAATAAAATAAATAGATCTGAGGGAAATGCTAAATACTGAGCACATTGTATATGTTCAGACAGCTAATTAGTAGAAGTCAAGTCTCCTAATTCTATAATTAACAGAACTTTTCACCACTTCAATTTAAGTCTTTTCAAAGCTGTGCTTTTTAAGTTGATTTCTAGAGGCATTCTGTTTCATTTTTAATGAAACTCCTCTAAAAAATGTACTCTTCCAATTCCAGAGAAATTCTCAATTTTTAATCATTTTTTTTCTGCTGGATTTGATGAAAAATTAATATAGCTGGGAATTCTTTTCTTTGCATCCCCATTTTTGTTTTTCTATGAAACACCTGCTTTCTGGATCACATACGACCCAGAATTTACTGGTTACTCTCCCTCTGCTTATACTTAAATGTTGTTTCCACACCTGTATGCTCCTTGGATTTCCCTTGCTCTTTCTACTTTCTCATCACCAATCTTGTTCATCTCTATGCCTTACATGGGGGAGGTAGTGAAGGGTTTGGATGGAGCCAGAGAGCATGATGATTTATTTTTTATTTTTATTTAACACCTATTTATTGAGAAACTACCATGTACCAGGCACTATTCTAAAGCTGTGAGGGGGGAAATCTTGCCCAAATGTGGCTTGTATTCTAGTGGGAGAAGACAATCAATACATATGCAAATAAACCAGTGAAAGAGGACAGAGTGTGCTAGTGCTCTGTAGAATTAATGTGTATTGAAGTTTTCCAGAGAAACAGAACCAGTAGGATGTATCTGCATAGGGACAGAGACTGTAGGGATCAGCAAGTCAGAAATTTGCAGGGCAGGCTGGAAATTCCCAGAACTGATGTTATGGTCTTGGTTCCCAAGGCAGTCTAGAGGCCGAATTTCTTCTTCTTTAGGGAAATCCAGTCTTTTCTCTTAAGGTCTTTAACTGATTGGATGAGGCCCACCAACTGTATGGAGGGTAGTTTGCTTTCCTCAGGATCTAGTGATTCTAAAAAGAATCCTTCACAGCAACATCTAAATTGATGTTTCATCCGGCAGCTGGGCATGATAGCCTAGGCATGTTAACAATAAAATTAACCATCACAAACTATAAATAAGAAAATGTGCAAAGGGAGACAGGGAGAGCTGGGCCAAGATGTGGTTTTCTAAGGCAAGATCAAGCAAGCCAAAGGAAGAAAGACTAAATGTCTTTGGGTAGGAGCACAGTGGCAGAGATCAGTTCGGAGAGGGGCTGATCTTGTGTGTCTTTGCACCACTGTAAACCACTGACTTTTCTCCTAGTGAGACGTGAAGAGTTGGGGACATTATCTGACTTAGCTTTAAGTCATGGCTGCTATGTAACTACAGACCATAGGGAAACAGGGACAGCCATAAGACACAGAAATCATCCAGGCGGGAGTTCTTGGTGGCTTTAAACAGGTTGGTAGGTGTGTTCATGGTGATTAGAGATGAAGACAAGCAGAAAATGATGGTGTGAAGATATCATCAAGCTCCCAGATGAGACCTAGACTATCCACACTGGAATCCTTCTTGCCTGAGGTCTTGCACAGCTTACCCTCAAATGCCTTCCCAGATGGCAGAAAGCCATGTGACTCAGCTTGTCAATGTACTATCACCGCAGAGCTTCTCAAGTGATGTGCCATGGCACACTGGTGTTTTTGTGATGGTTGGATCCCTGCAGCCTCAGAGCATCCAGAAGAGCCTTAGAGTAGCTGAAACCCCTAACCTGTCATCTACCCTGCCAGCAACATCATGTGAGGTTGTGTGTGTCTTCCGGATTACTCTGGGGGTCATACAAGCCGTGTGTGTGTGTGTGCATGTGCATGGGCACGTACAGACACTCTGATGTGAAAATGGTGGGGAGCCCCTATACTATTTTAGATTGAACCTCCCCCCCCCACAATTCTTGAGCCATACTGCCTACTGTGCCTTTCGCCTTTCTGTACTTACTAGTGGGTGACATTTCTAGGATGCTCGCCATATACCATGCACTGCTCCAAGTGTCTTACATATATTATCATGTATAATTAAAAAGACAATCATGTTCAGTATGCTCAAAGTGACCTTCCCAAAATGTTCATCCATAGAGTATTGATGTGAAGATAATTTGTGAGTCCTCAGAGGTCGGAACTGAGCTTGAGCTTATCATTCTTGTGTGGCTCTATTTCATGATATGTTCAATCTCTTCTCCATGTTGCCACCTTCTTTTTAGATCCTGTTTGCCTGCCTTCCTATGTATGTCTGGTACAATGCATATAATTCTTCTCAGCTTTCCTGGAAAGCTTGTCCCCTGCTGGACAGGTGACACAGGCTCCCAGCCAGTCCAGTCGGAGCCCATCCTGGGTGGTAAACTGGCCAATCACATTGCACCTGTGATCACACTGCAGCCTCTTCTCCTCTGGGTCCTAATAATCCCTGCTGAGCAATCAGGCTCCAGAAAGATAGGCATCTCTCAGCAGGGATGTCTCTTTATTCTGTTATCCTAACACTTAGAGATCTTAAATTCATATTCCCTTTCTCTAGAACGTTTAAAATCATAGGTGGGTTTATATTATATGCCATCCATGTGCACCTGATACCAATCACTTATCACTATCAGGAGTATGGGACCTATGTCCAGGTGTAGGCTGTGCTCGTCACAGTCCAGTCATAGGAATTACAGCATTTGGGGCTTGTGTGGTTTTTTTTTTAAGTTCTAATTTTAATCCCAGTCGGTTAATCTGCAGTTATATTAGTTACAGGTGTATGATATAGCATTCAACACTTCCATATAACACCCGGTGCTCATTACAACAGGTGCACTCCCTAATCCCCATCACGTGTTTCACCCATTCCCCAACTGGCTCCAGTAAACATGTTTCTTCCCTATAGTTAAGAGTCTGTTTCTTGTTTGTCTTTCTCTCTCTTTTTCTCCCTTTGCTCATTTGTTTTGTTTCTTAACTTCCACATAGGACTGAAATCAGAGGGAATTATTATGTTTTTATTAGAACATGCCAACAACTACCATGTGAGCTATATTTTGTTGTTCGTTCTACATCAGTAAGTTTTTCTCACTGAGAAGTGTTTCCACAAAGATATATTAGAACCAAGTAGAAAGGATTCTTACTTTATTTGGGTTTTAACATATGAGAAACAATCTAGGTATTCCAGGTGTGCTTTGCAGGATCATAGGGGGATCACAGCATGTGCTAGAAGTTTGTAGATTCGTAGGAATAACCAATGAAAGATCCCGTAAGAAGTTGTGTCTTGGCTATAGATAAAAGTGGGAGTACACTTTGAATTTCTGCAAAGCGCATATATCCCCTATTTGAATAACTAATGTACCTTAGATGTGTGCAATTAACTGCCTAAATATATATAAGTAGTTAAATAATGAACAAAAGTAGAGAAGTAAATCAGTTACAGAACTGAATAAAGTTAAAAATGACTGGAAGGGAGCAACAAGGGTAAAGATAAAAGTCATTACATACTCTTGTCAAAACACGCAAAAACTCAGACACGAAACAGTGGACACATATGTGTAGATGCAGAAGAAAAATACTTGGTTAGAGCACTGCAACTCTTATATGAGCAGGTCATCCCATGACAATTTGCAGTAGCCACTTCTTTCCATGTAAGAACTCTTCCTCCCGATAGGAATCTGCTAGGAGGAGCACCTCCAGCCACAATGCACTGGGGATCTATCACGTGTTCAGGTCAAGGGTATCTTCCTTGATAGCTTCTAGCGAACGACTGAGCTGCAGCTTGGCCATTTCTGCTCAGTCTTTGAGCTGAATCACGTCCTCAGTCATTCAAGCTATTCAAGGTCTGCATCCCCAGTCCGGAGCCCTGTTAGTCAGGAGCCGTCCTTCCCTGTCTCCTTCCACTAGTGTCGACCTGCATCAATGGCTTCAAATTCTTGACTACTCTGCTCCCCTCTCCTGCGTCTTTCGCAGACATTCTCTGCAGGAAACCCATCCTTCTGACTCCTCAGTGTCTGATTCCTGGAGGACTTAAACTGACAGATTTCAAAGAGCCCTTCTCTCCACAGGGTATGTCCTCTGACAAACTGGAACATTCACTCACACCACAAAATTCCCTAATAACATGCAGGTGTGTTTTGAGATGAATGAGCAGCCACTTTCCTCTCAGAAAAAGCCAATTCAGTAATTAGAGTGGTATATAAGTCTGTTGAGTGGAACGTAGGAGAGGTTAACCAGGCCGGTGAGGCATACTGTGCCTAAGTCAGATCTGATATGTTTAGGGCGTAAGGTTGGACTGAACTCAGTGGACTCACCTGTCAGGTGTTGACAGACAGTGACAGTTGGGGTGCATTTGACAGGGGTGACTCTGTTCCACAGAAGATACTGCCATAGAGAAGTTTTGAAGACTACTTTTCCAACATCACAGCTTGCCTGAAGTGCTTCTAGGAAGTGAATTATACTAAGAAATGAATACCCATATTAATGACAGTATTGAGAACCTTTGAAAGGCATGGCAAAATGTCCGATTCTGACCTCCACTATGATGGACTGTGACTGGTATGTTGAAAATGTTTTAGTAACAAATTTGATCTGTAGTGAAAAATATCTGTGTTGAGAATTTTAAGTTTGGAACGCTAGCATGAATTTCAGTGACTAATTATTTTTCTTGAAAGATTTAGTATTCTGTTTTTATTTAATATTAGTCTCTTTGCTCTACTTTAATATGCTAAAAGGAAATCCCCACTTGTCTATTAATATCTGTATATGCATGTCATTAGAAATATATTCAATATTTAAGTCAAATTCCTATCAATTGATAATTCTGGAGGGCCCTTAAGAATTAGATGGCATCATATGCTCTTTCAATGCATTCTAACTCCAAGGAAAAATGTTCAATTTTATCGGTTGAAATGTTATTTAAAGATGTGTTTTTAATTAACACGAGCTAACACTGTATTCAGCCCCATTTAGGTTCTTACAGAACAAAATGTTTATTTCTCAAGATAAAAAAAAAAATTTACATAAATCTCAAATAACTATGACAAAGCCATGACAGCAGCACCATTTTTAGGCGACACTGAACAAGCGGGCTCGGAAAATTATTGACTGAATTTACAGAATAATCATCTTAATGATTTTTGCATTTGTGGGTTTTTTTTTCTGACAGTCACAAATAGAATTAAACTGACAGCCTTTAAAACATCAAATTAAATAAAATGTTGACTTTCATATGTCACATGAGACATTTATGATAACTTTTCCATGCTGTTAAAGAATGATGGACACCACAATAATTATAAATGTCAAGATAGGATGGCAATTGATGCAAGAATTATGTCTTTGTTTATGATGAACATGGATATTTGCTGTGCTCATGTTAATAACCCCCGAGTTTCGAGTTTCTTCCACGATAGAGGCTGTTGAGCACTGTTAGAACTTTCTAGCAGATTCTGTGCTTCCAAGGACATTCCTGCTTGCTTGCCCCTTGCCAACTAGATGTGCCACCTATAAATGAACATGAGAATAGAGAAGCAGGAAGCAGAGGAAAAGAGAAGATAGGGATATAGTGAAAGAGAGTGGAGAAGGAACCTAAGTAAATTTAAATTTATGGCAAGATCTTGGGAAAATTTAATCCTCACAGTAAATACGCATGTAAATGCATATACATGTCCTATTAAATTATGTATTCATGTCTATAGAGCTTATGAATTATCCTTTGCTGTGGGATATATAAAAATAGCCATTGTCGAGCATTGTTTTAGCGGTACAAAGCTGTTAGAATATGATTAGATCCATTGTGAAATGTGAAATATGAAAATCAAACCTAATATGCTAAGGGATTTAATGAATTTCAATTCAGAAATTACCATCTTGAACAAAGGGGCATTTTAATCAATGCTCTTTTGCCATTAGCGCATATGGTACTAGATACCACATACCTGTGCAACATAAATCTACTATGCAAGAAAAAAAATTTAAAAAGTAAAAATGCACATATTAAAAATAACCTAAAAATTTAAAATCAGAAAAATCATCCTTTTATTTGATATACCAGCTTTTAAGTGACGTTGTTTTATAGAATCAGCAATTTATGGGTAAGAAGCTAATTCAGGTCCTTGACAGAAAGAACATAGAAAATGCATGTATCTTACATTTAATTTGTTGTTTTTACAGCAATTCCCAGGCAATCTGAGCATGTGAAAGATAAAACAAAATTATATGTTTCCTCTTTTTTTTTTTTTTTGTATTTTCTTACTCATGCATTGATTCTATCATTTTCCTACTCTGAAGACCATCTTCACCTGCTTAGTCCTCAAGTATATACAATAAAAGTTAATCACCCTCATGCCAAATGCAAACTTTAATGAGACTCTGAAATCTGTTCCCACCTTTTCTACCATTCTCTCCTACCAGTCATCCCCATTGCTGAAGTACCGTTCACCACTCTACTCAGTCTGTGCTAACTTCAAACCTCTAGAGCCACAAATAATCCTCCTACCTCCATCTCCAGTCACTGGTACAACGCTGGTTTTCTGTCCTAAAACCTAAATTTCATTTCTTGTGAGTTTTTCTTTTTTTTAAGATTTTATTTATTTATTTGACAGACAGCTCACAAGTAGGCAGAGAGAGAGGAAGAAGCAGTGTCCCTGCTCAGCAGAGAGCCTGATGCAGGGCTCGATCCCAGGACCCTGGGATCATGACCTGAGCCGAAGGCAGAGGCTTTAACCCACTGAGCCACCCAGGTGCCCCTCATCTCTTGTTTTTTAAGAAAAAAAATTCATACTTTCAAAAAACTATATTTTCAATTCATACATGAATCTAAGAAATCTTGGAATGTTCAGAATATGTTGAAGTGTGGGTAACAAAAAGACCACTATATCAGAATTCTAATACCCGGAAACAGTCCTCTTAATTCTTTTAGATTCTATCCTTCTATTTTTTTCCTGTTACATGTATGTAACTCAGTGTTCTCTAATCTAGTGAGTTTATGCGGCAAATAAATTGAAATACACTGAACCAACAAAAGTCATTATGCTTTTGTAGTAGAAAGCTCCCCCGTGGGCCTCTGGTATCAGAAATAAAACTTGCCTAGTATTTTCATTCTTATGTCAAAACTTCACTGTCTCTTGATATCTTGTTCATGGTTTAGTTTGGTGTCGTTTTTTTAGCATCTTACAAAACTAGAAATGCATACTTATTTAGAACTAATACTTAAAAATATCGTGAGAATTTTTATTACCAATGTAGCCTACTAGACTAGGAGTTGGGGGGGGGCCTACATATTAAAGACACAGCAGATAGTTCTGGGACGTAGAATAAAAAAAATACACAGAACTTGAGTTCAAAGATGAAAGCAAATTATTTGTTATGCAATGCTATTTATCCTGGCAAAAGAAAGGCAAACTATAAATAACATTTTTTGATGGCAGGGTTTTCTAGATCCTATCTAAAGTTGGTAGAAGATGGCTCAGCTCCAAAATTGCATTGCAAAAATTAAAGTCAACTCTGAGAGGAGCCGTTGTGGCTTTACTTTTTGTGAGCAGGATGGACTCCTATGCCTTGTTTCCGGTATATACACGCGAAGTCCTTAGGAAAGAAACTATGTTGCCTAATTCCTTTGTTATACAATGTAAAATAGTACATGTATCATTTCATGTAAATAAGCCAAAAAACAAAAAAAAAAAACAAAAAAAACAGGTGCCCTTTCTACCTACTGCCACCTTAGCCAGCACTACACATGGGACTTCTCAATTGTTCACTGGTGGTTTCTGTTCAACTTTGGTCTTTGAGGCATGAGATAGATTCAGTACATTCCCATCTTTTGTGGGTTGGTTTGTTTGTTTTGGGTTTTGTTTTGTTTTTTTAGTGGTTTCTCTTTCAGGAAGAATATCTGGATGTCCTGAGGGGAGACGACATTGATTTCCTTCAATTGAACATTGTTTCCTAAGTAATTCTGTGAGTTCTCTCTCCCAGTCCCTCCAATAGATTTCTCTGTCCTCCTTCTGTATTGTGTTGGTTTCCATCTTAGGTAGTTGGGAGAGACTGTTGAGTACGCCTTTACATACGCCATTCAAAAGCAGTTATTAAAATAAGGATTTTAGGGGCACCTGGGTGGCTCAGTGGGTTAAGGCCTCTGCCTTTGGCTCAGGTCATGATCTCAGGGTCCTGGGATGGAGCCCTGCATTGGGCTCTCTGCTCAGCAGGGAGCCTGCTTCTTCCTCTTTCTCTGCCTGCCTCTCTGCCTACTTGTGATCTCTCTTTCTGTGTCAAATAAATAGATAAAATCTTTAAAAAATATAAGTATTTTAGTTGCAGAACGTTGAAGCCACACTGTTCTAGAATTTCGGCAGACCGCACAATAAATGGACAACCATTATCCAAATAAGAAGCCTTTACCACATGTATATTTTTGCTCTATAATTCTAGCAGACAGAAAATGAGACTGTGTGATCTTCCCTGGATTTAAACAATTTGTTTTAGGGGCGCCTGGGTGGCTCAGGTCATGATCCCAGAATCCTGGTATCGAGCCCCGCATCAGGCTCTCTGCTCAGCGGGGAGCCTGCTTCCCCCTCTCTCTCTCTGCCTGCTTCTCTGCCTACTTGTGATCTCTGTCTGTCAAATAAATAAAATCTTTTCAAAAAATTAAAAAATAAAAAATAAAAAACTTGTTTTAGGGCACAATAAAATGGATGGGGTGCAATTAAAAAGAAGCAGATAGGTAGGGAAGAGCTATGCGTTGCTGCAGAAGGACTAAGGAACCGGATCCAGACACATTCAAGCTTCGTATATGGAATCCTTTGGCAGAAGACCTACCTGCCTTAAACTGTTTGGTTTTTCTTTGCACAACGTTTTTCCTACCAGGTAGTAGCAGTTTAATCGGATTGACTGAAAATTTGCTGCTGTTCTACATACGTTTGCAACGGCGCTCGATCTTGTAGAAACTAAAGAAAATGTTGCACAACATGGAGGGGACTGATTCTGCACCATGATAGGAAAAAAAGTGAACATTTACTTTTAGTTCTGTTATTGTCAGTTTTGTAATCTCTCCGACCAATTGGAGTAGGAAATAGAGTTTGCTTACCGCAAAAAATTCTGCCCAGTGACCAGTCTTCCCACCCTTCCCATAACCTTCAAAGGAATGATTCCTTGCGTTCAAGGCCCCCAAATTCTTCCAAGTGTCCCCTGAAAATCAAAATGAGGACTAAAAACAAAATTTTTCTTCGTAGGTTTTTAGTAGAAAAGAATTTGAACTTAAATCCTCTGCAGCAATTGGGGCGCCTCGGTGGCTCAGTTGCTTAAGCCGCTGCTTTCAGCTCAGGTCATGATCCCAGAGTCCTGGGATCGAGCCCCGCATTGGGCTCCCTGTGGCAGAAAGCCTGCCTCTCCATCTGCCTGCCACTCTGCCTTCTTGTGCTCTGTCTCTATTAAATAAATAAAGACAATCTAAAAAAAAAAAAAATCCTCTGAAACAATTAAGTCATAAGTAGTTAATATGAATGTATAAATGCAAAAGAAGTAGCAGGGTATAACTTCTGATACTGAGTTTGACAGTCTTTTTTTTTTTTAATTTTTATTTCTTTTTTTTTTTATAAACATATAATGTATTTTTATCCCCAGGGGTACAGGTCTGTGAATCACCAGGTTTACACACTTCACAGCACTCACCATAGCACATACCCTCCCCAATGTCCATAACCCCCTCCTCCTCTCCCAACCCCGCCTCCCCCCAGCAGCCCTCAGTTTGTTTTGTGAAATTCGGTTTGACAGTCTTATTGTATGTTAACAATCGAGAGATGTAGGCCAATTACGTATTCTTCAAGTATGATACTTATTTGTAAACTTAACAGAATGAAAAATGTTTGCAGGTATTTATCTGCTGGATTTATTCAATTTTAATATAGAATCTTGTTTCAATATTTTCCAATTAATGATCTGATATGATACATTACCTTTTAAATTAGTTATCTAACAAAAGTATTACAAACATTAAACAGTGAAATAGTTTCCAGAATTGGAACTAGATTATACACCATTCTATTGAGATACATAAAATTGGCATAATAGCTAAGTGTAATCACAGAACTTTGGTGTGGAATTTCCAATAGCAAGGACTGTTCTATAAGGAAGTCCTCTATTTAGAGGAGAGAAAACAACCTATTCTAAAATTAGAACAACCACTGTCCTTGGGATTTCAAAATAATGCTCGAAGGGATTTGCCTACTTAAATAAAAAGGAAAAGTTAAACATCAAGCACCAATGCCTTCTAATGTTACTGATCTCTGAGCTCTCCTGGCATTCATAAACCATGATAGAAAATTCATTTCATGCTTGTCTACTCTGATAAAACTCATGACTGAATTGTTTAAAAATGTTGAAAACAGGGAATGATTATAGGAATGCCCCAAAGTTGGGGACACATTGGAACAAAAGGCCTCTGAGTAACTATAGTGTTGGCGACCTTCATATGTCCATCTAGCAAAGATATTGTTAAACAAGGACATAGCTTGCAAATTAGGGATAATACATGAAAATTATAGCATTACTAAAAATAACATCCACATCCAAAGGTATTTTTATAAAATCATCAAATGTTAGACCTCACTGATCCTAACTCTCCATGTTCCCCAGTGACTGAGAATTCTTCTCTAGGATTCATACCCTGTCTACGCACGAATTTAAAGCTCAAAGAGTATTCTCAGATTACTGTCTGCTATTTGTATCTCTTTTTAAGGACTGTTGTTTTTCATTCTGGGGATCTTTAAGGGTAAAGGAAACCTACCATGTTGAGAGTAACAGGCTCTCCGAAGAAAATGACTTCCATATCATTCTTTCCTGATTTTTCTTCCTAATTCTCTAAATACTTTTTAGTGTTCTCTTGCTTAAGCTTTTCTTCCACTAATCCTTTCAGTGTGAATTTTCCCATTGTTCTGTTCTGTTCTGTGCCTGAACTTTTATTCTTATTCAATACTTTGATCTTTTTCATCTGACAGCTACACATTGATAACTCCATCTTTTCTACGTAGGACATATTTTTCTTCTAAAGCTTCATATTGTAAACTGACTGTCGGGCATTCCTACCCTTAACCTCAAAATATCAAATTTCAACTCCTTGTATTTTATTCCACCCTGACACCTACTTTTTTTTTCTCTATTTTTTTTTTAAAGATTTTATTTGAGAGAGAGTGCATGGGGGGAGGGGCAGGCTCCTCCTGTGAGCTGGTTGCTTCATGCAAGGTTCAATTCCAGGATATTGACCTAAGTCGAAGGCAGACCTTTAACTGACTGAGCCACACAGGGACCCCTCTTTACTTTTAATTATAATAAGTAAAAGCTACCATGGTCATAGTCCTTCAAGCCAAAAAGATTAGAAGTTTAAAAATTTAAAAAAGTTGTCCCTAATAGCTAGGATCAAATTAGTGATGAAGATTAGTAATTATATCCTCAAAATATATGGAATTATTCAACAATTGTTCCATCATCACCATTAGTGTCAGAGTGATAATTACATTATTTGCACTAGAATTTCTACAGTATGCATTACAGTGCGTTTCTCCAATGTTAAACATGGCTCCCTTGACTCCATTCTTCAAACTGTAGCCCACAGGAGCTTTCCAAAATAAAATTTGATTGAATCATGCCTCTGTTTAAAGACCTTGTTGTTCTCTAGTTGTTTTGGGAATGAAGTTTTAACATATTAAAACCATATCTAATGACCTATAGAACCTGTTCTAACTTTTTTTTAAGATTTTTATTTATTTATTTGACAGAGAGAGATCACAAGTAGGCAGAGAGGCAGGCAGAGAGATAGAGGAAGGGAAGCAGGCTCTCCACTGAGCAGAGAGCCCGATGCGGGGCTCAATCCCAGGACGCTGGGAGTATAGTTAGTCATTTTCTGAGTATTTAAGAAAATACTGATGACTAATGATGAGCAATAATGGATTATACTTTGCAGCACATAAAAATAACCTTTTATAATCTGATTGATGGTGGTAGAAGCCAAATTTTTATTTTTTCACCATTTTCTATATGAAAGTCAATAAAATTATAAAGTTCTTCTAAAATATATAGCATCCAATTGCTAGTTATATATAACCATAATGTCTATTCCAATAACTAAGCTGCCTCGACACTTTTAGTTAGAGGCAAGTCTGTCTCTTGACATAAAGCTGGACAGAGCTACAGGATATATGGACTCAATTCATTTTCCCATTGTGATAAACAGACCTATGCACGTTCTAAAGAAAATTGACCATTTCCTTTTATGTATATATTCCTGACATCCCCTGCAGTAACTTTTGCCTCAGTGATTATCCAAGCTTAGGAGTTAGGTTAGAGGGCCATGGTGGCCTAAAAGTTAGGAATAAGCTTAATTGTATCCTGTAATTGTTAAGAGAAAACGTGGGCATTTGCATGCATTATTGTTATCAAGTGATCATTCTATAATCCTGTTAGCTCTTAATTTCCATTGTAATGATGTTCTGCTTATATTTGCCAGAATCAACTGATCAGCATCTTCTCTCCTGTATATAGTCTGTATGTCTATCTATCTATAAATAGATAGATGGATATTTTTCATCCTTATGTTCCACCAAGTAAGCAAAAACTGTCACAGTCATTTACAGTGTTCTAGGTATGGGTTATAACAGAAAACAAAACTTCCAAACTTCTGGAGATTTACTTTGTGTAACCCCTTAAAACCTCTCTGGCTTGAACAGAGGTGAGGAAGAAGAATTCTCTCCTCACACTCTTGGAAGATATGCTGAGAAAATGCCACAACACTCCAATAGCATTCTTCATACACATTTTTTTTTCTTGATTTCTGAATTCCATAGCTGAATTCTTAACCTTTACTTATATTGTCTGAAGATGGTTGATTAGTGACACAAATTAATTTTTAGGACTTCCTCTCTTGCATTTATAATCTCGTAACCCCTTATTTTGAAATTTGGAGATTTGACCCTTATTGCCTTGAATCCTTTCCTGCAAATGAGAAGAGAGCCATTGTAAAATTCTATTGGACAGGCCTAAGCCATATGCCCACACTCCCCCTTCATTACTTAGGGCCAAATTTAGCTGGCAAGAACAAATGACCACATTGCGCTGAAGATGGAGCTCAGTGTTCCCACCGAAGGGGAATAATTTGAGACGAAGGATTGAAAAGTGAAGAAAGTTCAATGATTTAGTATTTGGGCAATCAAGTGTTCACATATTCATATGCTAATAATTTCATAATATTTTCTATGGAATTAGAGTGTCAGTCTTTCATTTAGTTTGGCTGATGCAAATTGATTATTATTGACACTTAAGATGCCTAATGCTTATAATACTATTTGTAGTATGGCCACGGTTTGTGCCATAAAATACAAGGATTCTTGGAAAATCTACTTTTATAGCACATTTTTAATTGTATAAACTATATCGTTTTAGTATATGCTGTTGGGGCATAACTTCAGTTTTGATTAGGTGTCAGTGACAACCAAGTCCTTCCCATACAATTATCCCTTGTGATGGCTGAAAGAATTTTCAACTGGCTAGTGTTAGGCCCCCATAGTCAAGTCCTTATTCCTCCTTCAACACCCAATACTTCCACTAATTCATGTCTTAGGGCACATTTCAGTCACAAAGTAATACATGGTCTTGCCTCTTCTTGTCCCCATGCTAGGTGAGTTGACACGGTGGGAGATGGTGGATTACTTGGGAGCCATTTCTACACTGAAACAGCCCAACTGACTTAATGGTACATGGCGATGGCTGTGCGTCATGTCACCATATCCCCCTGAATCCAAACTAAATAGATCCCTAAATACCTTTCTCCTACCTGTGTATTAGAAAGTACCCATGGCCCCTCCAGCAGCATCTGAAGAGAAGTGTGATGTTTTGGATTGCACGCAGAAGAGTGCTGGCCTTTTTGGATTAGAGTAAATTATTTGATTTTTCAGATATTCAGGAACATATGACGTTAGGAACACATTGGAGGTCACTGCCAACTTGGAAAGGGGGTCTGTGAACATGAGGGCCCTTAAAACAAATGGTTAATTAGCTTCATGGACATTTGTCATTAAAATGTAATAAAAATACTAAAACAAGATTTTGCATTTTTTCACTTAGAATATAGTTTACCGATGCAGAAAAGTAAGAAATTCATGATTCCTTGCACACACAGATTCGTGCCTGTGCGGGCGAAGCTGGATCTGTTGTGAAGAGCACAAAAATATAGGTTATCAGTTTTTATCATTTCATTACCTTTATTAATTTTTCACCAAAATGAAAAATTAAATTTTTCATTTTTGTGTGGACAAAATTAAATTTTGGGCAATTTTAAATTTTTGGCAAAATTAAATTTTGTCCGCACAAAGCTGTTTTAATTTATACTTTAATGTAAAAATTAAAATCCTTTTATAATTTTTGTTCACACGTTACGTATTTTGGCAGCGGAAAAAAAAACGTATTTTTGCTATCACCAATTCTCCTATTCAAAATGAACCTCTGTTTTGTAAGGGACCTAATATTCCGGGAATATTTCTTCCATTTCATATTCTAGGCCCTGCGAGGACAGAGGGGATACAGAGGAGGGAAGATAATAATCTCGGGAACACCACCAAGCCACTCTAGGGCCAACTAAAGGTATGGCTGTGTCATCTACAAAACTCTTTTCTCTATCAAGCATAAAGACTGAACAGCTACCAGGAAATCTAAGGTCTTAGGTGAAATGAAGCACAGTATATTATAGAGTTTATGGGCAATGTCCAGAGTGATTTTGTTCTTTAGAAAACCTCCTGAGTCTTGGTGAACAACATTTTACATTTTGAAGTCAAAGCATAAATTGTACCGAAAGTCTCAGCAAAGGGCTTTTCCTAAGTTCTCATGAAATCAACAAAATATATTGCGTGATCCATAGATCTAAGGGAAATTTCTTCTTTCAGTTTTTATGCTTTAATTCTGTGGGATGTCTGTAATCATTACACATGTATTAAGATCACTCCAAGCAGTTCACTGTGGCTGTGTTTAGATATTTTAATAGTTTTTAATAAAATGTGTCAGTTTTGGTAAATTTTGAGGTATTCATCAACTAAGGTATAATTATTTTAGTTTTATTTCTTCCAGTGGAATTAATGTCAAGGCTGAGAACATCAACAGAGAAATCAGAGTCCTTGAAACAAATCTTGGCCTCACTATTATTGATGAAATTTTAGCAAAACACTTCAGTTCATATTGAAAAGGGTGAGAGTCATACACACATGAAGGCCTCAGACGTTAACATTAAGTACAGAAATACTGTTATGCCCTCAAACAGATTTATGTTTTCATATGAATAGGCTTGAAACATTTTTAAGACATTTGAATTTGCTCTAAGAGAAGGAAAATGTACTCTCGATATCCTTTATGTAATCCATACTTATGCTGACACATAGTTTTTTGGTGAATAGTTTAATTTTCAACATTGAAATTTATAAATGTTTGTAAGAAATTCAAATAATTTAGAAGAAATATACATTTTCTGATTCATTGGGAAACCATCATAGTTGGTCTATTTTATATAAATTTTTAGCATAGATAAGCACTGTACATGCACAGATATATTTATCAAAAAAGAGGATAATATCATACATACTGTTTTATACCTTGAGTAGCTCTTCAAAATGTGTTCTAAATATATCAGTATGCACACATCTATTTTTAAAATGGTTATGATTTTTGAAATTAATTTACTTAACTTTCATTATTGGTAAATATGTAGTTATCACTAATAATTACTGTTAGAAAAAAGAGTTCATTGACTATCTTGTGCATTTGAAATGTTGTAAAACATGCTAGTAACTTATTTGGATCTTTGTGAATATATTCACAAAGGGAAGCATTCATTATTTTTCTTATCTGTGTCTAGGTTTTCATTAGTTAGGGTAGTCTGTAAAATCAATCCAGTATCGTCTATGTTCTAAAAGTTTTTAAATATAAATAATGGAAGTTTTTTTAATATTTTCTAAAACTTGCACCCAAACCATTTTTCCCTGGTTACTTATGGAGGGAAGGGTGTTCATATGCAGGGGGCTGGGTAGCTATTTGTATTTCCTATTATTTTCATTACATTTTAATTCAAATTTTATTATTAATATAGTCTATACTGCCAAGAATTTTTTATATCCTTTGTAGCCTAGTGAAAGGAAAATTTCAGAGGTGTTTTTGTAAACCTCACAATGATTATCTTCAAATTTCTAATTAAAATAAGTGATATGTGAGGGTAGTTTTTCTTCCAATAATCTCTCTCCAAAATAGAATGCTAGCATGCTTTACAGCTTATCTCAAATCTTTATTCTTCTGTTTGTGTATATTAATCTGTATTCTTATATCAGATTATAAGTTTATACTTTATAGTAGTCCTGTCCCTGTGGGGTTCCCAGCCCCACTATCTCTGGTTTCAGCTACCCATGGTCAACGACAGTGGGGAAATATGATCTTCCTTCTAACATGTAGCCAAAAGGTCAATAGTAGTCTAACACTAGTCACGGTGTCTAGTCATTCACCCCACTTCATTTCAACACACAGGTGTTTTACCATCTCACTTCATCACAAAAAGAGTGAATATAGTATAAGATATTTCGAGGATCAATAGATCAAGGGCTAGGATGGGAATCCTGAATGTGGTGGACTATAGGATATAAACAATAAATGACACTTAGTAAACATTGAAGAAATGAACTATGTTTATGTTTTCATCATTTTCTAAGTGCTTGCAAAAAAGACAAAAGAAAAGTATTTGGCTTGTAAACTTCTGCCTTTTAGATGTCTAAAGATATTTTGCCAACACACTTGAATGTAGATGGGTTCATTTAAAACTAGGATATAGATGATATAGATAGATCCCATCACACTTGTAGGGTGTGTGTGCCCGTGTGTGTGTTTGTGTGTATGTAGCTGGAAACCTTGAAGAGCCAGTGGTATGATTTTTCCCTGAGCCTAAAAGGCTGAGAATTTAGAAAACTGATGGTGTAGATTTCAGTTTGAGTTCAATGACAAAAGACCAATGTCCCACCTCAAAGATAGGCAGAGAGGAAATTATCTCTGACCCTTTTTGTTCTGTTCAGGTTCTCAATGGATTGGATGAGGCCAATGCACATTTGGGAGAGAAATCTGCCTTAGTCTAATGATTCAGTTGTTAATCTCATTGAGAAATTTCCCCATAGACATACCCAGAATAGCCCTGTTGGAAACGAAAGAGATTTCCACTCGTCTTTATTTTTTAAGATTTTTTTAAATTGAAGTAAAATTAATATACAGCATTATATTAGTTTCAGGTGTACAGTGTGATTCAACAATTCTGTAGCTTAGTCAGTGCTCGTCAACTTAAATGTACTCTTAATTCCCTTTGTCTATTTACCCAACCCCTTACTTAGCCCCCCTCTAGCAATCACCACTTTGTTCTCTGTATTGGAGTCTGTTTGGGGGAATATACTTCAACATAATAAAGGCTATCTTTGAAAAATCCACAGTTAACATCACCCTGAATGGGGAAAAACTGAGAGCTTTCCTCCAAGGTCAGCAATGAGACAGGGATGTCCACTCTCACCACTTTTATTCCACATAGTACTGGAAGTCCTATATGACAATCAGACAACAAAAAGAAATAAAAGGAATCCAAATTAGGAAGAAATAAGGCTTTCACTATTTGCAGAGAACATGATATTATACATAGAAAATCCTAACGACTTCACCAAAAAACTGTTAAAACTGATAGACTAAAGTCACAGAATATAAAATCTACAGAAATCAGTTGCATTTCTATACATCAATAATTAAGCTACAGAGAGAGAAATTAAAACAATCCCACCTGTCATTGCACCCAAATTAATAAGATACCTAGGAATAAACCTAGCCAAAGAGGCAAAAGACTTGTATTTTGAAAACTACAAAATACTAATGAAAGAAATTCAAGATAACACGAGGAAATGGAAAGACATTCCATGCTCATGGGTTGGAAGAAAAAATATCATTAAAATGTCTATATTACCCAAAGTGATCTATACATTTACTGTAATCCCCACTAAAATGCCAAAAGCATTTTTCACAGAGCTAGAGCAAACAATCCTAAAACTTTTATGGAGCTGCCAAAGACCCCAAATAGCCAAAGAAATCTTTAAAAAGCAAAGCAAAACTGGAGACATCATAATTCTGGACTTCACATTATATTACAAAACTGTAGTGATTAAAACAGTATGTTACTGATGCAAAAATAGATACCTAGATCAATAGAAGAGAATAGAAAATCCAGAAATAAACTCACAACTACATCATCAATCTTTAACAAAACAGGAAAGAATATCTGATGGGAAAAAGACAATCTCTTCAACAAATGGTGTTGCGTATAGCTGGACAGACACATGCAGAAGAATGAACTGGACCACTTTGTTACACCATACACAAAAGTAAATTCAAAATGGCTTAAAGACCTAAATGTGAGACCTGAAGCCATGAAAAATCCAAGAAGAAAGCACAGACAGTAACTTTTTGACATCAGTTATATCAACTTCTTCCTAGATATGTCTTAGGCAAGGGAAACAAAAGAGCAAAAATAAACTATTGTAACTACATCAAAATAAAAAGCTATGGCACAGTGAAGGAAACAAGAAAACTAAAAGACAACCTATGGGTTGGAGAAGATATTTGCAAATGGCATGTCTGTTAAAGGGCTAGTATCTAACATATATCAAGAACTTAAACTCAACACCCAAAAACCAAATAATCCAATTAAGAATGAGCGGAAGACATGAATACAGGCTTTTCCAAAGAAGACATCCAGGTGGCCAACAGACTGTGAAAAGATGCTTACCATCACTGATCATCAGGGAATTGCAAATCAATACCATAATGAGATGTCACTTCACAGTGTCAGAATGGCTAAAATCAATACCATAGGAAACAATAGGTACTGACAAGGATGTGAAGGAAAAGAACACTCATGCACTGTTGGTGGGAATGCAAACTGGTGCAGTCACCATGGAAAACAGTATGGAAGTTGCTCAAAAAGTTAAAAATAGAACTAGCTTATGATCCAGAAATTGCACCACTGGGTATTTACCCAAAGAATACAAGAACACAAATTAAAAGAGATACATGTACCCCCTTGCTTATAGCAGCATTATTTACAATAGCCAAGATACGAAGCAGCCCAAGTGTCCATCCATTGATAAATGGATAAAGAATAATACATCTATAGCATATAAAACGGCATATTATTCAGCCATAAGAAATAATCTTACAATGACATGGATTGAACTAAAGAGTATAATGCCAAGCAAAATAAGTCCGTGAAAGACAAATACCATATGATCCCACTTATGTGGAATTTAAGAAACAAATAAACAAAGGGAAAACATGATAGAGAAATCAAGAAACAAACTTTTTTTTTAAAAGATTTTATTTATTTATTTGACAGAGAAAGAGCAAGAGAGGGAACACAAGCAGGGAGAATGGGGGAGGGAGAAGCAGGCTTCCCATTGAGCAGGGAGCCTGATGCAGGGCTTGATCCCAGAACCCTGAGATCAGGGCCTAAGCTGAAGGCAGGCGCCTAACAACTGAGCTACCAAGGTGCCCCCAGAAACAGACTTAATAGGAGAGAACAATCTGATGGTTACCAAAATGGGGTAGAGGGGTAGGTTTAAAAAGTGATGAGGATTAAGGAGTGAACTTGTCATGATGAACACTTCATGATATATGGGAAATGTGGAATCACTATATTATACATCTGAAACTAATATAACACTGTAGGTTAAGGAACTGGAATTAAAACAAAAACTTCAAAAGACTCTTTTTGTCTCTTTTTTCTTTGTTTCTTAAACTCCACATAAAAATAAAATCATGTGGTATTAGTTTTTCTATCTCTGACTCAATTTACTTGCATTATACCTTATAAGTCTACCCATGCTGTTGCAAATGGCAAGACCACATTTTGGGAGGGGTTAATGGGTGATTAATATTACATTGTGTGTGTGTGTGTGTACACACCACATATTGTTTCTCCGTTCATACGGATGGATACTTGAGTTGCTTCCATATCTTGGCTATAATTTTAAAATGCTACAATAGAGGGGTGCGTATATCTTTTTAAATTAGTATTTCTGTTTTCTTTGGGTAAATGCCCAGTAGTGGAATTACTAGATCCTAGGGGAGTTCTATTTTTAATTTTTTTTTTGAGGAAACTCCATACTGTTTTCCACAAAAGCTGCACCAGCTTGCATTCACACTAAAAGTGCATAAGGGTTCCCTCTTCTCTACATCCTGGCCAACACTTGTTTCTTGTGTTGTTGATTTTAGCTATTCTGACAGGTGTGAGATGTACCTCATTGTGGTTTTAATTTGCACTTCCCTGATGATCATTGATGTTAAACATCTTTACAGGGTCTGGTGGACATTTGCACACCTTTTTTGGAAAAATGTCTGTTCAGACCTTCTGGCCCTATTTTTGGTTGCATTCTCATGAGCTATCTTTTATTTTCTTAATAACTTTCCTTATATTATCAAGCCATAATCAGGTACAGGATTGTTTAAGTTTTCCTGTAAGGCAACTTGTAGATTTTTTTGGCTTTTGATTCATGTCCTGCGACAACTCTGGAAAATGTTCTTGCTTTTTGTTTTTCTGTCTTCCCCTTTGTCTCTTATTTTGGAGCTCCAATTAGGTAGTTAGGGTTATCCAGAATCTATGTCCACAATCTTTAACTTTCTTCTCATTAACATTATCTTCTTTTGTTCTAAATCCTGGGAATTTCTTCCAGCCCATTATTTAGTCTATTTCCATACTCCTGATAGCCAATCTTTCCATTACATTCTGCTTCTTTTTTTAATTTTCACTTCAAGTTAAGTCATTTGCTTCTTTTTCTCAAGGAATTATGGTTTTTTGTTTGTTTGTTTGTTTGTGGTATCTTTTTATGCCTCTGAGGATACTGTTTTTATTAAGTACATGCTGTTTCACTTCTCAGGATTTTTCTGTCTAGTGATTTTCTTTCATGCTACTGGGTTTATTCAAATATTCAGTGATGTTTATACCTGTTTAATTTTCATGAAACAAGAGCTTATGTTGCGAAATATTTATAGCCGAAGTGTCTCCTAATCACTGTTTTCTGACAATAATAGAAAATAGAAAATAATAGAAAAATACAAGGTATGGAAGGCTGCACTGACTAAACTGATATGGGAGGCCAGTGGTTAGGGGTTGGCATCTGGATATGTGAATAAGTTGGCTTGTCTTTAGATAACTGGGAAATGTATGTTTTAGGAATGCATATGCCTTCCTTTGAAGTAGCCAGGTGGAAACTTGGTCTTGTTCTGCTTCTTTGCCTGATGCTAATGACCATTCTGTGAATCCCTATGGCAAATCTTTGGTGTATTTTATATTATCATTGTGCCTTTGTCTTGAGGACAAGGGCTAGATCTAACCACTATGATACCAAGATAATGACACAACTTTCCCAATGTCTAAAATTGATTGATTTGGAGACCTATTAGACCTTGCTCTCTCTGTTGTGTGACTTCTCCAAGGTTTTGGTAGGGAACCTACTTTCCAGGACTACTATGCAACCATAGTACTTGTCTCCGTCAGTCTGATCCTAGGTGCTTTGGATCCTACCAAGCATCCTATAGTGCCCATGACCTGATGACTATGCTATACATTTTCAAGCTTTTTTTACTTCAGTGAATGATTCCTGTTTTTATATTACTCTCCTATCAACTGGATTTCAGGAAGAAAAAAAAAAAAAAAACTAGTGTTTTTGCCAAATCAAACATCTCAATCCATAGGATTGTTTTTTGAAAAAGGTTTTATATTTACCTGAGATATAGAGATTGGAGGTGATCATATTCCTCCCCTTATGACATACTGTTCCAGTAATCATTGAAAGCTTGTTTCTTATTTATCCCTCACTTCTGAGCCTAATACACATCTCTCCCAAACATATTTGCTCCAGTGGTCTGATGTGCAGTGCTGGGTTTTCAGATCTCCTAATGGCTATAGGGTATTTTATATATGCATGCAAATTATATTATATTATATATATATATAATATTAATTTACTTTCTTATTACCTGTAAGATATGCTGACCTGAACATCTTCCTATTGACACTGAGCCCTAGGAACAGTAACAGTTTCTCTGGGAAATGTACCCAAGAGTGAGGATACAATGAATGCATTCTGAATTTTACCAATAGATGTTTTCTCTAAAACATCTGCAACATGTTTTACTTAAATTAATAGTGTAGAAAAATAATTTTTCCCATTCAGCCATTGGCAATAGATTTCTTAGTTTTGCCCAGATATTAGATATAAAGTGGCATTTCACCACTGTTTATATTTAATATTTTCTAATGACTAGTGACATTGAACATCTTTTCCTATATCTGCAAGGCATTGGGTTGTTACCTTGAATAAACTGCCTATTAATACTTTTTATTCATCATTTTTAAACTGGATTTTTTTCAAGTTCCTTCTAATGTTAATTTGACTTAATACACCACACAATTGTTCTTAAAAATAAGTGGTTTTCATAAAAGTATATATGGAAAATAGTCCACTGAGATAGCATCTGTATTTTATACTTAATTCTTTTATGTATTAGGTGCAATTTCTGGAATTTCTGATTGAATATATTAGTCTGTTTGACCGTGTGTCTTTTCATGCTACCTAGTTTTCATTACTCAGTTTTTGCGAACTAGTGAATGTTGAATAGAGCTAGTATATCCCAGTATGGCATTACTCTTATTTTTCAGAATTTTCCAGGCTATTTTGCTTCTTCAAATTTATGATTGTGCCTTTTAAGGTTCAATTTGTCCAGGATTAAGATGAAAAATTAGTGGATATATTTATAGTGGAATCATATGTCTTTTATAGTTTACTGGAGAATACCATTAACATTGTTCTTTTGTTGGATCTTCCAATCTGAGAATATGATAGACTGTCCATTTGCCCAGGTGTATTTTCAGGATTATTTAAAGGTGTTCTTCATAAAGGTTTTGCATATTTTTTTATTAAATATGGTTGCAGATTCTTTCTAAAATATTACTGTAAATGAAATCTTTATCACCATTATTTTTCTAATGTGGTATGGTTTCAACATGTAAACAATACTTATTTTTGTATATTTTATCTCTAACTTATTTTTTACTTCATTTCTTAGATTTTCTAAGCATACACACTAATCTACAAATAGTAAAAACTCCATATGATCTTTTCAGCTCTACACTGTTAATTATGTGCAAAGGCTAGTATGTTATTTAGAACTGTGCTGCTTAATTTCTAAGTATTTCCAGTTTGAGTCTGTTTTTGTGTGTGGTATAAGGAAATGGTCCAATTTCATTTTTCTGCATGTTGCTGTCCAATTTTCCCAACACCGTTTGTTGAAGAGACTGTCTTTTTTCCATTGAACATCCTTTCCTGCTTTGTCGAAGTTTAGTTGACCATAGAGTTGAGGGTCTATTTCTGGGCTCTCTATTCTGTTCCACTGATCTGTGTGTCTGCTTTTGTGTCAGTACCATACTCTTTTGATGATGACAGCTTTGTAATAGAGCTGAAGTCCGGAATTGTGATGCCACCAACTCTGGTTTTCTTTTTCAACATTCCTCTGGCTATTTGGGGGCTTTTCTGGTTCCATGTAAATTGTAGGATTATTTGTTTCATTTCTTTGAAAAAAATTGATGGGATTTTGATAGGGATTGCACTAAACATGTAGATTGCTTTAGGTAGCACAGACATTTTCACTTTGTTCTTCCAATCCATGAGTATGGAATGTTTTTCCATTTCTCTGTGTCTTCCTCTATTTCTTTCATGAATACTTTGTAGTTTTCTGAGTAAAGATTCTTTGCCTCTTTGGTTAGGCTTATTTCTAGGTATCTTATGGTTTTGGGTTTGTAAATGGGATCGACTCCTTAATTTCTCTTTCTTCTGTCTTGCTGTTGGTGTACAGAAATCCAACTTATTCTGTGCATTGATTTTATATCCTGATACTTTACTGAATTCCTGTATGAGTTTTAGCAGTTTTGGAGTGGAGTCTTTTGGTTTTTCCACAGGAAGTATCAAATCATCTGCAAAGAGTGAGAGTTTAACTTCTTCTTTGCTGATTTGGATGCCTTTTTTTTCTTTTTGTTGTCTAATTGCTGACTTCTAGTACTATGTTAATTAGCTGTGGAGATAGTGAACATCCTGCTGTGTTCCTGACCTTAGGGGAAAAGCTTTCAGTTTTTCCCCATTGAGAATGATATTTGCTGTGGGTTTTTCATAGCTGGCTTTGATAATATTGAGGTATGTACCCTCTATGCCTACGCTTTGAAGAGTTTGATCCAAAAAGAATTCTATACTTTGTCAAATGCTTTTTCAGCATCTGTTGAGAGTATTATATGATTTTTGTTCTTTCTTTTATTAATGTATTGTATCACATTGATTGATTTGCAGATGCTGAGCCAAACTCTCAGCCCTGGAAAAAATCCCAGTTGGTCATGGTGAATAATCCTTTTAATGTACTGTTGGATTCTATTGGCTAGTATTTTGATAAGAATTTTCACAGCTGTGTTCATGAAGGATATTGGTCTGTAATTCTCTTTTTTGATGGGGTCTTTGTCTGGTTTTGGGATCAAGGTAATTCTGGCCTCATAAAATGAGTTTGGAAGTTTTCCTTCCATTTCTACTTTTTGGAAGAGTTTCAGGAGAATAGGCATTAACTCTTCTTTAAATGTTTGGTAGAATTCCCTGGGAAGCCATCTGACCCTGGGCTCTTGTTTATTGGGAGATTTTTGATGACTGCTTCAATCTCCTTACTGATTATGGGTTTGTTCGGGTTTTCTATTTCTTCCCAGTTCAGTTTTGGTAGTTTATACATCTCTAGGAATGCATCCATTTCTTCTAGATTGTCAAATTTGCTGATGTATAGTTGCTCATAATATGTTCTTATAATTGTTTGTATTTTTTTGGTGTTGGTTGTGCTTTCTCCTCTTTCATTCATGATTTTATTAATTTGGGTCCTTTCTCTTTTCCTTTTGATACGTCTGGCCAGGGGTTTATCAATTTTATTGATTCTTTCAAAGAACCAGCTCCTAGTTTCATTGATTTTTTTTTCTATTTTTTTTTTTTGTTTCTATTTCATTGATTTATGCTCTGATCTTTATTATTTCTCTTCTCCTTCTGGGATTAGGCTTTCTTTGCTGTTCTTTCTCGAACTCCTTTAGGTGTAGCGTTAAGTTGTATATTTGAGACCTTTCTTGTTTCTTGAGAAAGGCTTGTATCACTATATGTTTTCCTCTCAGGACTGCCTTTGCTGTGTCCTATAGATTTTGAACAGTTGTGTTTTCATTATTTTTTGTTTCCATGAATTTTTCAATTCTTTAATTTCCTGGTTGACCCATTTATTCTTTAGTAGGATACTCTTTAGCCTCCATGTATTTGAGTCTTTTCAACTTTCCTCTTGTGATTGAGTTCTAGCTTCAGAGCGTTGTGGTCTAAAAATATTCAGAGAATGATCCCAATCTTTTGGTTCTTGTTGAGACTGGATTTGTGACCCAGTATGTCATCTATTCTAGAGAATGTTCCATGTGCACTAGAGAAGAATTTGTATTCTGTTGCTTTGGGATGGAATGTTCTGAATATATCTGTGATGTCCATCTGGTCTAGTGTGTCATTTAAATCCTTTATTTCCTTGTTGATCTTTTGCTTGGATGATCTGTCCATTTCAGTGAGGGGGCTGTTAAAGTGCCCTACTATTATTGTATTATTGTCAACACATTTCTTTGATTTTGTTATTAATTGGTTTATATAGTTGACTGCTCCCATGTTAGGGACATAGATATTTAAAATTGTTAGATCTTCTTGTTGGACAGACACTTTGAGTATGATATAGTGTCCTTCCTCATTTCTTATTATAGTCTTTGGCTTAAAATCTAATTTATCTAGTATAAGGATTGCCACCCCAGCTTTCTTTTGATGTCCATTGGCATGGTAAATTGTTTTCCACCCCATCACTTTAAATCTGGAGGTGTCTTTGGGTCTAAAATGAATTTCTTGTAGACAGCATACTGATGGGTTTTGTTTTTTTTAATCCATTCTGATACCCTGTGTCTTTTGATTGGAGCACTTAGCCCATTTACATTCAGAGTAACTAATGAGAGATATGAATTTAGTGCCATTGTATTGCCTATAAGGTGACTGTTACTGTATATCATCTCTGTTCCTTTCTGGTCTACTATTTTTAGGCTCTCTCTTTGCATAGAGCACCCTTTCAATATTTCCTGTAGGGCTGGTTTGGTGTTTACAGATTCCTTTAGTTTTTTTTGGCCTGGAAGCTTTTTATCTCTCCTATTTTCAATGATAGCCTAGCTGGATATAGTATTCTTGGCTGCATGTTTTTCTCACTTGGTGCTCTGGATATATCATGGCAGTTCTTTCTGGCCTGCCAAGTCTTTATAGATAAGTCTGCTGCCAATCTAATATTTTTACCATTGTATGTTACAGACTTCCTGTCCTGGGCTGCTTTCAGGATTTTCTCTTTCTCACTAAGACTTGTAAGTTTTACTATTAGATGACAGAGTGTGGACCTATTTTTATTGATTTTGAGGGGGATTCTCTGTGCCTCTTGGATTTTCATGTTTATTCCCTTTGCAAATTTAGGGAAATTCTCTACTATAATTTGCTCCAATATACCTTTTGTCCCTCTCTCTCTTTCTTATTCTTCTGGGATCCCAATTATTCTAATATTGTTTCATCTTATGTATCAATTCTCTCTCAAATTCGCCCCTCATGGTCCAATAGTTGTTTGTCTCTCTTTTGCTCAGCTTATTTATCCTCCATCATTTGGCCTTCTATATCACTAATTCTCTCTTCTGCCTCATTTATGCTAGCAGTAAGAGCCTCCATTTTTTATTGTACCTCATTAATAGCTTTTTTTACTTCAACTTTGTTAGATTTTAGGTTTTTATTGGTTAGATTTTAGGTTTTTATTCCTCCAGAAAAGGCTTTTATTTCTCCAGACAAAGTTTCTTTAATATCTTCCATGTGTTTTTTGAGCGCAGCTAGGACCTTGAGAGTCATCATTCTGAACTCTAGATCTGACATGTTACCAATGTATCAATCAATATTGATTAGGTCCCTAGCCTTTGGTACTGTCTCTTATTCTTTTTTTTTGTGGTGAGTTTTTCTGCCTTGTCATTTTATCCAGATAAGAATATATGAACAAGAGAATAAAATACTAAAAAGGTAGCAAAGATTCCAGAAAAATTTACCCTAACCAAATCAGAAGAGACCCCAAATCAGGAAGAGAAGAAATGGGTAAAAAAGAAGTTTAAAAAAATTTTTAAAAAGAAATTTTATATATATATATATTAGACTGGTGAATAGAACAGTCCCGCCCACATGATTTTGGGTGTATTTTGGTCTTTTAGAAGAAACTACCTCCCAAAATTTTAAAGAAAGAAAAACTCATGTATTTATAAAAATAAGGGTAAACACAATGAAGGGATGGAACATGACTGTAAAGATGAAAATTTTTGGGGTGCCTGGGTGGCTCAGTGGAGTAAGCTGCCGCCTTCGGCTCAGGTCATGATCTCAGGGTCCTGGGATCGAGCCCCGCATCGGGCTCTCTGCTCCGCAGGGAGCCTGCTTCCTCCTCTCTCTCTGCCTGCCTCTCTGCCTACTTGTGATCTCTCTCTGTCAAATAAATAAATAAAAAAATAAAAAAAAAAAACAAAAAAACATACTTGCTGAACGCCGATCTCATGCCGGCACTATGCTAGTCTGAGGGATACCGTAGCAAACACAGTCCTTGCAGGAAAGCTCTGCCACAGCTTCCTCCTGCCCCTCAGTTCTTTCCTGACTCTTCACTACTCGTTCTTCTCTCACCCAACAACTACTTGGTCCCTGCTTGCCTCCTTTAAAAAAAAAAAAAAAAAAAAAAAAAGATGAAAATTTTAAAAAATTCTAAAAAAGTAATTGATACGTTGTTTGGAAAAAGAAAGAAAAAGTGGAGAGAATTTGCTCAGGTTGGCTAGCCCTGTGCTAGATTTAGGGTACATTTTGGTGTATTAGAAGAAATTGTATTCCCAAATTTTTTAGAAGAAAAAAATTTTACATGTATATAAAAAATAAAGTTAGATACAATGAAGGATAAAATATGACTATAATAATGAAGGTTTAAAAAGAATTTTTTAGAAGGATATTGTTAAGATAAACTAGTTAAAGAATGTTAAAAGAGGAAAGAGGGAAAGTTTAAAAAAATAGAAAAAAACAAAATTAAAAAAATTTAATTAACTTTGCAAGAGTAAAGAATCATGGGCAGAAAGCCATGAATTCCATGCTTTGCTTTCCCCTCCTCTGTAATTCTGCTGTTCTCCTTGATCAGTGAACTTGATCTTGGCTGGATATTCTTTTTTTTTTTTTTTAAGATTTTATTTATTTATTTGACAGAGAGAGATCACATGTAGGCAGAGAGAGAGAGAGAGGAGGAAGCAGGCTCCACACTGTGCAGAGACCCTGATGTGGGGCTCAATCCCAGGACTCTGGGATCATGACCTGAGCTGAAGGCAGAGGCTTTAACCCTCTGAGCCACGCAGGCATCCCTTGGCTGGATGTTCCTGCTGATCTTCTGCAGGAGGGGTCTGTTGCAGTGATTCTCAAATGTCTTTGCCTGAGGCAGAATTGCACAGCTCTTGCTAGGGGCCAGGCTAAGTAATCTGCTTGGGTTCGCTTTTGGGAGCTTTTGTTCCCTAAATGCTTTCCATAGAACTCTGGAGGACAGGAATGAAAATGGCAGCCTCCCAATCTCTGGCCCAGAGGAGCCGAGAGCTCAGGGCCCCACTCCTCAGTGTGCCCTTGGAAAAAAATGGTCAATCACTCCCGTCTCCCTGGCCTCCAGCCTCACTCCAAGCTCACCTGGCCTGTAGCCCAGCATTTCTGTCTGTAAAGCTCAACCCCGTTTGGAGTCTCCAAACCCAGCAGATTCCTGCCTGCAGAGAAGGAAGGTGAGTCTCCCCAGATCTGCCACTTGTGGGGTCCTTGCTTAAAGAGCAGTGGTCCGACTGTGCCACAGATCACAGTTTAAGGTAATCCCGAGCTGAGAGCTCAATCCTCAATCTCTGTAGCCAGCTTCCCTGCTCTGATACCTGCGAGCTCTGTTACACTCAGACACGCTCAATCTTTCAGTAACCCTGCAAGACCTGAGACCACACTGTCCCCATGAGGAGTCCACCCCCACTTAGCCTCTGGAGTGATGCCCCTCAGTGGAGCAGTCTTTTAAAAGTTCAAATTTTATGCTCCTTTGCTCTGCCGCTTGACAGGAGCCAGCTCCTCCCTCCGTTACCTATCTTCCCATTGCTTTGGAATCACTTCTCTGCACGTCCTACCTTCCAGAAAGTGGTCAATTTTCTGTTTCTAGCATTGTTGCTCTTCTTCTCTGTGATCTCCTATTGAGTTTGTAGGTGTTCGGAATGATTTAATAACTATCTAGCTGAACTCCTGCAACCAGATGTCATCTCAGTCTGCTACTCCTCTGCCATCTTGACTCTTCCCTCCCCTAACTACCTATTTAATTAGCTATTTGTCACACTTAAGTTAACATTAAAAGATATTTTCCTTTGCTCTTAATTGAAAATAAGCAAAATACCTACATCACAAATTCTAATTGAAAACTGTATTTAATAGCATAAATATTGAGAAATTATTTTTTTATTTATTCTTAAGAGAAATTGATGGATAGATATATGTGCAAATAATTTTTAGTATACTGGAGGTTCAGAAAAAAATGATTTCAGTTCATGTTCTAGTTTTTATGAAAAATATAGTTATATTTGTTCTAATGTTCAAAAGCTATTTGAAGTCCATTTTGGGTTGAGCTTTGCTAATTTTTGTTGTTGCTGTTGTTGTTGTTGTTTTGGTATGCATGTGTTTGTGCCCTAAGCATGTGGTTATGTAGAGAAACATAACTTCTATTAAGTTATATAAACATATACAGTTAAAACATAACTTCTACTAAGTATAGCCAGAAGGGTGAGAGGGAATACTCCTGCATTTGGTTATAATAGCTTCTTTGTTTTAGTCATCTGAGACTAATGAGCGCAAGCCCTATTAATGACCAGAGCTAGGTGATTTGGGGTTCATCCCTCAGGTGACATCTGTAAAGTTTGAAAGGGTAGGTGTGTTGATAAGCTCCTTCAGGGAAGATACTGGTGATTTGGTTTTATTATTGGAGACAGCTGGAGGGAGCAGTTGCTGGAAGTGCACACTGGCTCTTTCAGGCTCCAGGAAGGATTACAGTCAGCACCAAGGTGCATTCTAATTAGATGTCATATCCTCAGGCAACTGCTTGCAAAGTTGTAATCAAACCCCTTCCAGGGAAGGACTTAGCGATGGGCATATTTACCTGTTCCTCATGCATGAGGCCCTGGGAATAGATGGGAAGAGACCCACTAGGAATCACTTGTTTATTTATTGTAGTCCCTTGGGTCTTTTGCATTCAATTCCCATTGGCTTTCAGAGCTAGTTGCTTGAGGTCTCATCTCTCACATGGGAGTCTTAAAAAATGGCATGCTGCATGTGTGATCCAAGCCCTTAGTTCTTCAGGGAGACGCTGGGAGTTGGGGGCTGTCTTCTGTTTGTATGATACTATGGTGTGGTTGGGGTTTATAGTGAGATGGTGTCTCAGCCTTTCCTACCCATTTTCATGTGGATGTTTTCTCATCTAGTATCCAGGAGGTAATCAGCTAGTTTCTGAAATTCTCTTGAGGGAATTGTTCTATGTGTGCCTTTGCTACATCCTTGGGAGGAGGGAAGTTCAGGAGTCTCCTATGTCACCACCTTGGTCCCTGTCTCTAAATGTCCAAACAGACTTTGAGTCTATAAAAAATGCACTTAAGTAAAGACACTAGTTCTTCCCATAGACATAATCCATAAAGTGCATGGTTAAATTAGATGGAATAAAAGTTGAATATAGCACTTACCTGAGAATTTCTTTCCAGATACTTTAGCAAAGAGTACAGTAGATTAATTAGGTTTTCGGGGAATCTCATGACCTATGTACAAGTTCTTGGTCCTTGGCAGTCATGTTGCTCTGCTGTCTTTTTTAAATCATCACCCCACTGCAAAAACCCAAGACCAAATCCCACACCCATATTTCTCAGAAGTGCTTCCTTACCTTAATAACTGTACTTTGTCACTACTTGGCCCTTTGAAAAATTACCAGATTTTTTTTTTTTTTTTGGTAGTGGTGCAGCATGTTTTTATCTAAAACATTTGCAAGTCAACAGGGAACTCTAATTTTTTAACTGTAAAGTGTGACCAATGAGACACATCAATGATATTAACATTGAGAGAAATAGACAGTATGGACATTATGCAGGTAGAATGTCCTTTAATTCCCTCTGAAGTCCAATTCTGTGAGTACTAGATGCCCTAATTCTGAGTACATCTTCTTTATAGAAATGAAATAAATATCAACATAGTACCTGACTATTTCAGATCAACTTAGTTATCTTGACTCATTGAGGTTATAACTTGATTCACTGTATCTGTATTGTCCCTAAAAGATAATAATTATGTGACTTTTTGTTATACTCAGAGTCATACAGTTAAAAAGTAGCTTATATTCATATTCATTTGTAGTTTCAGACTCAAATGTGACTCATACTTTAGAAACTCTTTTCCTTGACACTAATTCCATGTGTATTTGGGTGTGTTAGAAGCATGATTCCCATATTCAACACAGTTATGGACCATTTTAACTTCAGAGACTCTTTCAAAATTCTCTGCCAAATTAGAATAGTTTTTTTTTTTTAATTTTTAATTTTATTTATTTATTTGACAGAGAGAGAGATCACAAGCAGGCAGAGAGGCAGGCAGAGAGAGAGGAGGAAGCAGGCTCCCTGCAGAGCAGAGAGCCCGATGTGGGGCTCGATCCCAGGACCCTGAGATCATGACCTGAGCCGAAGGCAGCAGCTTAATCCACTGAGCCACCCAGGCGCCCCTAGAATAGTATTTTTTTTTTTTTAAGATTTTATTTGACAGACAGAGATCACAAGTAGGCAGAGAGGCAGGCAGAGAGAGAGAGGAGGAAGCAGGCTCCCTGCAGAGCAGAGAGCCGGATGTGGGACTCGATCCCAGGACCCTGAGATCATGACCTGAGCCGAAGGCAGAGGCTTAACCCACTGAGCCACCCAGGCGCCCCGTATTTTTGATAACATTTTAAAAAGTTCAAGTATCTAATAATTAACTAAGGTAACTAAGGTACCTCTACATTAAAGATAGTATCACTTTTTAGTCTAGACCCTTGAGATCTGATGCTGTAGAATTAGTTGAGTTCATTAATAATAAGATCTTAAATATTTACACAAATGTCTTTTGATTTTTCTAGCCTAATACATTTAAAATTAAGTCTGTTTCTTTTTCCCTTCAATCTTGTGTATTCCATTTTCATTTATTGCTCTAGCATTTAACCTATGTGTTCTCACTTAAATATTAGCATCATTATGATTCAATCTTGCTGTTTGACAACTTTCTATGGACTTTGTAATACAATTGTCCATAATGATTGATTAATTTTGAACTTCATTTTTCTTGTTACTATTATAATACTTCTTATTTGGCATAATTCTGGAAGCATGTGTTTCTATGAGCAACATGTTTTGTAACAATCCATTCATTATCTTAAATGTATAGAATGCAGAAAATAGATTATGAATTATTATGTACTGATAGTTTATAATCATTTTGATCAGAATGGATTGTGTACTAAAATGAAAGCAACAGAAATTTAATTGATCTTTTGGTAGTTTACTATCAGAAAAGCATGCACTCTGAGGATACCTGATCAAACGATTCTAGAAATACAAGCAATGTCCTAAATAATTAAGGAGACAGAAGTGTGTTTACTTGGGATCTTAGATACCCTTACCACAGTTTCTATGCTTTAGTGGATCTTGTGTGTTTATTATTGTATATTTGAAATGGCAAAGCCAATCATGAAAATAAGCAATGTGTGTCATTGTGAATCTCTGCTGGCTTACCATTATTTTCTCCCAACACAGTTAAGCTTCATTTTACATCAAACTCTTACAATCCAGGTATCTTAATTATTCATCTTTTGCAAACATAAAATTGACTCATAAAATGACAGAACAGTTTGTTTCACAGTGAGCAGATGTGGGCATACATTATATGGCATCCCATCTGTGACCATCCTATATCTCCATGTCCCATTAAAAAGAAAAAAAAAAATCATTGGTTCTCCTGAAGAATTAGTCATCATTTCAACATTCTGCACCAGGACTCCAGGTCTGAGATATTGGAGGTCACACTCTTTTAACAGAGTACTTAGGGCACCATGGTACAGCATGAGAAAGAGAAGTGAACACTTCTTGCTGGATGTGCTGGGTTCACTGGGGCACCATGGGTCTCTCTCTAGTATGCTGAAATAAACTTATATAAACTTATATATAATTAAAGTAAAATCTACAGGTGGAAATCTGAAAAGAATGTTTAAAATAAAATATAAAATGGAGTAAAAACACAAGTAGGATTAAAAGGTTAAAAAGAGGCAAATGTAATGTCATACCAAGACCAATGAGGGAAAAAAACACATGTGTTTACTAGAACCTGCAAAACATTATCTTGTGAGTGTGCTAGTCACCTGGAAAATGATCTGGGGTATTCAAAAAGAATAGTGCTGAGCAATAATCAAATGAGTAGTATGAAAACTATTAAAACATCTTAAAAATCTCATACTTGTTTCATTTAAATGATTCTTCACAGTTACTGAAAAAAAAACCCTAGTATTTGAAAATGTGACTTTTGCTATTGTGCGGACACCTCTAAGAAAACCTCACATGATCCTAACCCCCAGATATCCCCTGCTTATGTAGTTCCTTTCTATTGGGTAACTTGTTTCTTATCAGTAGAACACAGTGTTTAGAAAAAAAGGTGAAAGCACTGAGTTAGAAATGAACTTGTCTTGGGTGCCTTGGTGGCTCAGTCAGTTAATCGGCTGCCTTCAGCCCAGATCATGATCCCAGGGTTCTGGGATGGAGTCCCGTATCAGGCTCCTTGCTTAGCAGGAGCCTGCTTCTCCTTTTCCCTTTGCTTGCCATTCTCCCTGCTTGTTCTCTTTATCTCTCCCCCACCCCCGTCAAATAAATTAGCTAAATAAATTAGTCAAATAAATTGTATAGATCAGCTATACAATTTTCTGACCTCTTTAGGAGGGTTAAATTCTTATTTATGCATATAATATTATCTATTGCTGCATTACAAATTGCCTCAAAATGTAGTGTCTTAAAATGTTGTGCATTTGTTATTTCATAGTTTCTGTGGATGAAAACTCCATGAACAACTTAGGTAGATCTTTCTGTGTATAGTGAATATTCTCCCATGAGGCTATGGTGGAAGCTAAAGGCTCACCTGAGGAAAGATCTGTCTTCAAGCTCACAAGATTGGTAACATAATTTAATTCCTCCAGATTTATTCGACTGTGGACCTCAGTTATGCACTGTTTGTGTTTGGGACTGCCCTCAGTTTCTTGACCCCTGGTCTTCTCCTACCTGCAGGCTTGCTTCACCAAAGCCAAAGAGAAAGAGAGGGAGGGGAAACAGGATAAGAGAGAGTTTATCATCAAGAAAGAGAGCATAATCTTCTGTGACCTAATCATAGAAGTACATCTCCTCAATGTTGTCATATTCTACTGACTAGAATTATATAAGACAGGGAACAGTAGGAGTTGGGATCATGTGAGGCCCATCTGAGGTGCTAAGGTGCCATCATTGGGCCATGTGAGGTCCAATAGAGGGCTTCCTGTAACAATACCAAAAGTTATATTTATAGGTAACCAGGAGCTGATTGTTCAATATCTTTTTCTACGTTCTTTGCCTCATATTTTTCCTCTGCTGATGTCATTTCATCCAAGCCTCTGCTCATTGGTAGTTTACCATAATATGGGGGACACATAAAGATAAAATTCAAATTAGTCAATAGTTAGCCCTGCTAGAATGCTTCGGAAGAAAGCTGAGTTTTACTTACATAAGAGAAAAACCTGTTAAGGACAAGGGTTGTGACTTCCATATATCTTTCTATCCTGTTCAGTAATTTAAAGTAATGTCTGTAGTTAGTACTATGCAACTAATCTAATGGCCCAAGGTTTGGATATTACCAGCAGATTTGATTTTTTCTTTTTAATGTGGGTTTTTGTTTTGTTCTGTTTTGTTTATCATCAATGCCTGACGTGGAGCTTGATTACAAGATCATGACCTGAGCCAAAACCAAGAGTCAGATGTTTAACTGACTGAGCCACCCAGATACCCCTATAGCAAATTGTTTTTATTTTCATTCTTAAAGTGGTAGGAGTAGCAAGGAAGTTGTTTTGTAGCAGGAAGTTTAATTATAATTCAGTCTCATTTTATCCTCAAATATAAAGTATATTAATAATGAACCAACAAGGACCCATTGATGCCTAATCTCCCTTTCTCTGCAAGACAACTGCATTGTTGAATTTTTTGATAATATCATTTTCCACTGAAGTTATAGAATTATACAATAACTTTTTATATACAATGATCTAAATTCTTATTATGCAAATTGAAACACCTTACTATGCTATAGAGAGGAATTAGGGTTCTTCTGACTTGTATCAAAGCTAGCATAAGATAAGTAAATATCTCAAGGAGTAAAATGAATATAAATTAGTTGTTTATCTAATACCAATGCATGAGCTCCCAAGAAAGTTGTTGGAACATGAGATGGCTTCCTACTAAATGTTTCATTTTGTGTCCATTTGTTTCCTCTCTCTGTTCAAATCCTTTTATGTTTTATTCTTTTCAATCATAAAATACTGAGGTTCCGTGAAAGAGTTAGCCTGTTAATTTAAATTTACACTATTATGTATTTGTAAGAATATATGTATATATATATACATATATATATATATATATATATGTATGTATGAAAGAGAAGATGGACCTTGTGAATCCCAAGTGACTGAAAGGGATGGGTGAGGGGAGGAAGGGAGAAGGGCAGAAAAATTCTTCTGAAATCCAAGTGGAGCTTGTATGCATCTTGTTGGCTCAGTCTCCTCATCTATGCCAAATATTTTCCTGAACTTTTGACACTACAGTGGTAAGCAATATAAACCCAGTTCCTATTACCTCAGACCTCACATACTAGTTAACAGAGCGTTGGATATAAATAACATAATTTCAACAAATGTTAACTGCTATAAAGAAAACAAAACAGGGTGTTGTGATAAAACATGAGAGTCTGGGTCATGTGACATGTAAAGACCTTGGGGAGGAGACTTGTGTGTGAGAGAAGAGCAACACAGAATCTCTGAGACAAGAATAAAGGTGTGTCCACAGGACAGGATTACCAAGTATCAGGTACTAATGCAAGGAGATAAAATTTTGACATGTAGGTAGCTGACACATTACATCGGGCTATTATAAGGGTTGTGGATTTTATTCTGCATAGAAAAAACATTGAAGATTTTTAACCAAAGGCGTTACATGGTTGAATTTATAACTTGAAAGACAAGGATCTGGAATCTGGGAACAGGGAGTTGCAGGAGGAAGCAATGCATTTAGTCATGATACCATCTTTTTCCTAGAGGAAAAGATGGTAATGGCAAAAATTAGGTTTTGGTGAGGGGACTGTTGAATATGGGGAGTATTTTGAACCTAGAATGACCTATCTTGCTGATTGATTAGGTATATATGTGAGAGAGAAATAAATCTCAGAGGATCCTGATGTTTTTAGCCTAAGTGAGGGCAACTTTATAGATTGAGGCACTATTTTGTCTACTAAGAGAAATGAGGGAGGACCAGTTTTGGTAAATAGGAGCTGAATCTGTAATTCTGTTTTACACAGGTAAGTTTGAGAATCTTGTGTGGCCTCAATTGCAAACTACTATAGAGAAATTCCATCCAACTGAGGAATTAAAATTGAAATCAGTCATCAAGGTGAAGATCGCAGATGACTATTTTTGAAAATCTTACTGTAATACGAACATTGAGCACATAAATTATTTCTTTGAAGTTTAGCAGGTTTTTTTTTTCTCTTTCAAAATATAAGCATTTATTCTGGGGAGGCTCCAAAAAATATTTGACCTTCATTTTTATAGTTTTCACATAACAAATGAGTAACCTTTAACATTGGAATCATAATAGAGTAAGGTGCTCACATTTGGAAAAGCACACAGGAACTGGGGATAGTTTTTTATGTCCTCTATGTCACACTCATTCTAGGGCATATATTCACTAAGGAAAAAGATTCACACAGGTATAGCCTGTGCTATTAAGAACATCTCTCTCTCTCTCTGTTTCTCTCTGTCTTTCCATCTCTCCCTCCTCTCTCTTCTTTTTCAAACACATAACTGGATCCATGAGAGTTGAATTTACTTATAATAAAGTTGTATTCTCTGTATCTAAAAAAATATACCAGCAGCTCCTTTCTCATTGGATCCTCCTATGTGCCAGCCTCTCAGTTTTATCTTTATTTTACTGATGGATAAAATGAAACTTAAGAAGACTGAAATCCTATCAAATGTCTTTTTGGAAAGTAATGATATGAAAGTAGCTATCAATTACAAACAAAACAAAAAGACACTAGGAAATTCACAAATATATTCCTGAACAACTAATGGGTTGAAGAAGAAATAAAAGAAAAAAAAAATTTTGAGACAAATGAATATGGAAGCACAGCATACAAAAATTTATGGGACACAGAAAAAGCAGTTCTAAAAGAGAAGTTTATAGTCCTAAATTCTTACATTAAGAAAAAAGATCTCGACCTAAATTTACAGCTGAAGGATCTTAAAAAAAAAAAAAAAGTCCTAAGGTAGCAGAAAAAAGAAAATAGCAAAGAACAGAAATAAGTGAAGTGGAGGCTAAACATCAAATATATAAATAAATCTAAGAACTAGTTTTGAAAAGATTTAAAAAATGGATAAACATTTAACTAGATGAATTATAAAATAAGACAGAGTAGCCCCAGTAATAAAACCAGAAAATGAAAGAAGAGACATTATAAATTGTAATAAGAAACACTAAAATCAGAAGAAACTACTATTAATAGTTATATACGGACAAATTAGATAATCTCTAAGAAATGGATAAATTTCTAGAAACACAATCTACTAAGACTTAATCATGGAGAAATAGAAAACCTGAACAATTATTTACTAACTACAAAGGAAATCAAATGACTATTCAAAAACCTTCTCACAGAAAAAACCCAGGACAAGATGGTTTCACTGGTAAATTCTAACAAACCTTTAAAAAAGAATTAATACAATACTTCTCAAACTATTCCAAAAAATAGAAGAGATAGGAATATTATTGTAGTCATTTGGCAAGGCCAGCATTATTTTTTTTTAAGATTTTATTTGTTTATTTGACAGACAGAGATCACAAGTAGGTAGAGAGAGAGAGAGACAGAGAGAGAAGCGGCTCGCTGCCGAGCCAAGAGCCCGATGCGGGGCTCGATCCCAGGACCCTGAGATCATGACCTGAGCTGAAGGCAACGGCCTTAACTCACTGAGCCACCCAGGTGTCCCATGGCCAGCATTATTTTAATACAAAAACCAAAGACAGTATAAGAAAATTACCAATATCGCTGTTGAACATAGATGCAAAAATCCTCAACAAAAACTAGCAAATGATATTGAACACTACATTAAAAGAATTATGTACCATGATCAAGTAAGATTCAGCAAATGCAATGAATTAATGGTTCAACATATGCAAATCAATGAAATATACCTCATTAACAAAATGAAGGGTAAAAATCATATCATCTTAATATGTATAGAAAAAGCACTTGACAAAATTCCACATTCTTTCCTGATAAAAATTCCCAAAAGATTGAGTGTGGAAGGAAAGTACCCCAACATAATAAAGGCCACATATGACAAGTCCATATCAAAGTCAACAATGAAACACTGAAAGATTTTTTTCTAAGATCAGATTTTTTTTTTTTAAAGATTTTTATTTTATTTATTTGACAGTGAGAGAGAGAGATCATAAGTAGGCAGAGAGGCAGGCAGAGAGAGAGGAGGAAGCAGGCTCCCTGCGGAGCAGAGAGCCTGATGTGGGGCTCGATCCCAGGACCCTGAGATCATGACCTGAGCCGAAGGCAGCGGCTTAATCCACTGAGCCACCCAGGCGCCCCTCTAAGATCAGATTTTTAAATGATTCAACATAGTTCTGCAGTCCTAGCCAGAGCTATTAGGCAGGAAAAAAAAAATAAACAAAAATAAAACACTTCTAAATCAGAAAGGGAAAAAAGCAGTTGCTGTTTGCAGATAAATTGATATTATATAAAGAAGACCCTAAAGACTCCCCTGGAAAACTGCTTTTCACTGAAGACCTAATAAACAAGTTCAGTAAAGTTGCAGATTATAAAATTAATATACAATCAGCATGTTTCTGTATATTTATAACTATCAGTAAGTGGAATTAAAGCAATGCTTTTTACAGTAGCATCCAAAAATTACTTAGGTTAAATTTAATCAAGGAGGTGAGAGATTTGTACACTGAACACTAAAATCATTAAAGAAGATGTATTAAATGAAAAGTATTCCAGGGCACCTGGGTGTCTCAGTGGGTTAAGCCTCTGCCTTCAGCTCAGATCATGATCTCGGGGTCCTGGGATCGAGGCCCGCATTGGGCTCTCTGCTTGGTGGGGTGCCTGCTTCTCCCTCTCTCTCTGCCTGCCTTTCTGCCTACTTGTGACCTTTCTCTCTCTCAAATAAATAAATAAAATCTTAAAAAAAAAGATATTCCATATTCATGGATTAGAAGAATTAATATTAAAATATCCATTCTGCCCTGTATGATCTATAGATCAAATGCAATCCCTGTTAAAATTTCAACGACATTTTTAAACAGAAATAGAAAAAGAAATTTTAAAATTTGCATGGAATCACCAAAGACCCCAAACAGCCAAAGCACTCTTGAGAAGGAAGAATGAAGCTGGAAACATTATATTTCCTAATTTCAAATGACATTACAGAGCTATAGTGAACAAAATAGTATGATATTCACATTTAAAAAAAAAAAAAGATACATCACTGGAACACACAGAGAGCCCAGGAATAGATATATGAATAAATGGCCAACTAATTCTTGATAAAGAAGCCATGAATATACAATGTGGAAAAGGTAGTCTTATCTGAAAACAGTGTTGGGAATACTGGATCTTCACATGTGAGAGAAGTAAACTATACCCTGATCTTACACATGCACAAATTCAGTTCAAATGATTGACGTCTTAATTGTGAAAATTGAAACTATAAAACTTCTAGGGGGAAATGGGGTGTAATTTCTTTGACATTGTTCTTGGCAATTATTTTTTTTTATTTGAAAGCAAAAGCAAAGAAAACTACAGCAAAAATAAATAAGGGAAACTACATGAAACTAAAAAGCTTCTGTCCAGGAAAGAAAACTATCAACAAAATGGAAAGACAATCTATGGAATAGGGGAAAATATTTGCAACAACACATCCATTAAGAGGTTAATATCCAAATTAAACAAAGAATTTCTATAATTCATAACAAAAAGATAGCCAACAGGTATGTGAAAAGTGCTCAACACTACTCATCATCAGGGAAAAACAGGCCACCTCGTACATATCAGGATGGCTATTACCAACATGACAAGAGGTAACAAGTGCTGGTGAGGATATAGAGAAAAGGGACTTCTTGTACACTGTTAGTGAGAATCAAAACTAGTACAGCTACTATAGAAAACAGTACGAAGATTCCTCCATAAATTAAAAATAGAACTGCCATGTGATTCAGCCATCCCACTTCATTATATATATCCATAGAAAATAGAGCAATTACTTTTAAAAAAATATCTGTACTTTAATGTTCATGATAACAGTATTCATAAGAGCCAAGGTATGGAAACAAATTGTGGAGGGATGAATGGATAAAGAAAATGTGACATATATATATATATATATATATATATATATATATATATATATATTCCTTAAAAAAAAAAAAAGGAAATCTTACCACCTATACAATATGGATGAACTTGAAGGGCTTTATGCTAAATGAAATAAGCCAGGCAGGGAAAGATAAATACTGCATGGTTATCACTTATATGTGGAATTGAAAAAAAAAAAAAAAGTGGTGGGTTGGGGAATGGGAAAAATAAAGTTAAAGGATACAATGCCAGTTATAAGATCTGAGGATCTAATTACAACATGGTGACTATAGTCAATAATATTGTGTTGATCTTGCCATTCCTTTCATGGTATATATGCAGACCAAATCATGATATTGAACACTTTAAGTATCTTATAATTTTTCAATTATACCTCAATGCAGCTGAAAAGTTACAAAATAATTTTAAAAATAAAATTTGTTGAATTAAAGAAATCTATAAGGGTTGGTAAAATAAAAGTCCAAGATTAATTTCAAAGAAAGTAAATGTTACCCAAAAATTATAAGAGTAAATAACTATGCTTGAGTTACTCTTATGAAGGATGACTTGGGTAAAAAAATATCTGTGAAGCAAAATTTTTTCAACTAAATAAAATCTAGAGCAGAGAATAAATTGGAAATCGGCCAGGATTTTTATTCAGCTGGAGTCAGGATGCATGAAGCAGCATATTGTAGGGAACATTCTGACTTGCTTAAGAATTATGAGACCAGACAGTCCAAGGAGGTTGTAGGAAAACTGGTGAAGAGAAGAAGGCAGCAAGACCCTAGGGAAAACATGGGCCCTGCAGAATCTTGGAAGCAATTAGTTAAGGATATTATGAAAGGTGCCCCTGAAGTTGACACAGTTAGTAATGGAATAGTTACAGGTATAACAAAAGGTAAGGTTAGGCAGTGCTTTTGAATGAGCTAGAAAAGTCACAAAGAAGGCTATTTTTCACTGCAAATTTGTTGCTGTCAATGCATATCACTACTGGAGAAGTAAAGAAAGCATTTTTAAAAGGATTTTAAAAGTATAAAACTGGAAAAGATTTTCCTTTTGCTCTAACCTTTACACAATGATAAACGTTTTCTAGTCTTATAAAATTCTACCTGAAAATTATACATGAACTTTGAATGTCTTGAAAATGCAAATGTCTTGAGAGGAAAAATACAGAAAGGATGGAGTTTGGTGACCTGTATATGGCTGATGGCTTTTGGGGGATGCAGATGGTGGGACTGTCATTGCTGCAGAATTTGTGTTGGGAGAGATTAGCAGGACATAGCCAGAGAAGAGAGGTTGAGCTATGGCATTACAAACTCTCTAAGCTTCCCAGGTTTTCTGATCTTTAACTCCAACTCTCCAATTCCATTTGTGAGCACTTCTCTGTGTATCTCTAGGTCTCATCTTCCTTTTCTTGAAAAGGGCAATTTTTTTTTTAAGATTTTATTTATTCATTTGACAGAGAGAGAGATCACAAGTAGGCAGAGAGGCAGGCAGAGAGAGAGGAGGAAGCAGGCTCCCTGCAGAGCAGAGAGCCCGATGCGGGGCTCGATCCCAGGACCCTGAGATCATGACCTGAGCCGAAGGCAGCGGCTTAATCCACTGAGCCACCCAGGCGCCCCGAAAAGGGCAATTTTTAAAATCTGTAACTATCAATCTCTAAACCCATGGTTTACATTATCCATGAAAAAATGTTTTCTTCATAAACTTCAAGGTCTTTGTCTAAATGCAGGTAACATATATTCAGATATTAGTGCTAGAAACCATCCATATCTGGTGATACGTTCCTCAAGCTTGAATTTCTGTAAAACTTGGGGATGTACAGAGATGTTCTGGGTGGTCCTGACAGTCCCAGAATAAGGATGATGTCTATGAAGTACCAATTGACATAAGTAATTTGGAGAAAATGTATTGATCATTGAAATGAACCAGGATTTGGTATTGAAAAGACGCTAAGTTCCATAAATTAAAAAAAAATGAAAACATTAAAAGGCATTCCTCACTTTAAGTGTCTTAGGATCATCTGTTCAATGTCCTTCATTGTTATGGATAATTGGTTTGAAATTATGAGAAATATTAATATAACACATTATTATAGGAAAGCAAAGAGATTTGTTTCGTATACCCTATATCAAAATATACAAAAATGAAACAATAAAAGAATTAAAATCCTAGAAGATACAGAATGCTGGATTAATTGGTTTAAATTGATTTAGTCAAAGAAAGCGGAAGGCTTGGAGAAATAGAAATAAAGAATCTGGCATGGAGCAGATGAACAATTTTAAATTAGAAATTGAGCTCTTGGGGCGCCTGGGTGGCTCAGTGGTTTAAGCTGCTGCCTTCAGCTCAGGTCATGATCTCAGGGTCCTGGGATCGAGTCCCACATCGGGCTCTCTGCTCAGCAGGGAGCCTGCTTCCCTCTCACTCTCTCTGTCTGCCTCCTTATGATCTCTCTCTGTCAAATAAATAAATAAAATCTTTAAAAAAAAAAAAAGAAATTGAGCTCTTGAGTTCAGGACTTTTTGATTAAAGATATCTAATCAAACGCCTAAAAATCCTTACTTTCCTTAGACTGCTTCTAATTGGTAATCACAAATGTAAATGATTTTAGAAACTCACTTTCTCTCTGAAAACTACCTACTCATTTTAAAACGTTCTTAATATTGGTGCAAGAAAACCACAATTGCTTAGCACATTTCCACACCTACAGTGAAACTGCTTTAACTGGAAAGCTGGTGTCATTCCTAGGATCAGTTTTGGAGGGAAAAACATATTTTTCAAAATTTGGTTAAATTTCACATTTGTTGGCAATAAAGTATAATTACTTACACTGTTATACAAGTCTATGGTTGCATACAAGAAGAATAAACTGAAAATTTATATCAAATACAAGGCTATTTTTCAGCTTTAGATGGATAGCATATATGTGGAAAGCTTTCCATGTAGTTACAGAAAACTCATTGTCATTCTTCTTAAAACAAATTCAATAAAATTAGAAATAAATATATTTTTTAAATGTTATTTTAAAGAGGTTGTAATCCTGAGTTTACTTAGGAGTTAAGGACTTGTATTAGTACTGTTTTCACCATTTATTTTTCCAAATCAATACATTGAAACTCCAAGTGATTTTTATTTTGAGAGGTTAACTGTATTTTCTTTTAATGATCCATGGTTTTCTCCTATTTTGTAGTGGAGTTAATTTCTCCAGTTGGTATGCTATGAGCTAAATAGCACTATGTTAAAGAAAAAAAAAGATATTCAATAGATAGGTATGAAACAAACAAACAAAAATTACCTATAGTGGGAAACAGAAAAACTTTTAATAGTTGTAAGGTTTTTAAAGGGCTAATATAACTTCTCAACATGTTTCATTTGTTTTGAGGAAGAGGGAAGAGGTAATATAAGTTGTATAAAAATTCTCAGTATATAATTATGATTAATATTAGTACAGTCTGTTTAAACAAATTTATTTGTGACTTAAAGACAAAATTTTATTTCATCCTGAAAATATTTAAGAAAACTACTTTATTGGGACACCTGGGTAGCTTAATTGGTTAAATATCCAACTCTTGGTTTTAGCTCAGGTCATGACTTCAGGGTTATGCCATCGAGCCCTACAGATTGTGCCCTCCTTAATTTCCATAACCTATTTAACCCATCCCCCCACCCACCTCCCCTCTGGTAACCATCAGCTTATTTTCTGTAGTTAAGAGTCTGTTTCTTGGTTTGTCTCTCTGTCTGTCTCTCTCTCTCTTATTCTCCCTTTGTTCAATTGTTTCTTAAATTCCACTTGAGTGAGATCATATGGCATTTGATTGTCTCTGACTGACTTATTTAACTTAATATTATACTTTCCAGTTCCATCCATGTTTTTGCAAATGGGAGGATTTCCTTTTAACGGCTGAATAATATTCCATATTACATCTTTATTCATCTATCCATGGACACGGGTTGTTTCTATAAGCTGGCTATTATAAATAATGTGGCTAGAAACTATTCTATTTTTACTTTTTCAGGAACCTCCATACTGTTTTCCAGAGTGGCTACATTAGCGCCATTTAAATACAAAACCCTAAGGACACTGCAAGAGAGGAAAATTACAGGCTAAACCTACTCGTGAATATTGGTGAAAATACCTATCCCTCAGTTCTCAGTAAGGATATTGAAGACTTGAACAACACTATCAACTACTCTTACCTAATTGGGATGCACATTTCAAGTGTAAATGAAATATTACTTCTGATGTCTACCTCATGGCCAGAAACCTACACATGATTTTTCAGGCCAACTATAGGCAGTTATGCAGGCTTTACCTGGCAGGCCTCATGGGGGATGCTGCTTTCCCCACAATTGAGCCTGTGAAGGAAGTTGTAGTCCAGTACTCCTGCACTGCTGGCAGGCCATCCTTTTGCATATCTGCCTTCCTAGTTCAGGAGTCTTTATTCCTAGGTCTCTCTATCTGGGGCCTTTTGCAGAGGTCTTTTTCAGGCTTTCTTATCAGGAGGGAGAAAGGGAATAATCTTGAAGAGATTTTCCCCACTTTTCCCCACTCTCTGTACTTAGTGTTTTCCCATCTCTAGCTCTCTTTCCACTTCACCTATAACTCCATATGTCTATAAATCTACATGAGTCTTTCATTTGAATTCCCTTGACAATGGAACAACTTCCATGTCTTTGCTGGTCAAATTTATTCTGAGAAGACAGAATTGATGGAACGCTCAAAAATCAGTCAATGTAATTCACCATATTAACACAGTAAGATAGAAAAAAAACATATGATCATCTCAATAGATGCAGCAAGAACATTTGACAAACTATCACAATCATTCCTGAAGAGGGGAAAATAAATGTAGCCAACGGGGAATAGAAGGAAAATTTCTCACTTGGCAAAGGACATCTGTGAAAAAACCTACAGCTAACATCATACTCAGTTGATGAAAGACTCAATGCCTTCTCCCTAAGCAAGTGGAACAAGACAAAGATGTCAACTTATATGTCCTGTAAGTATTAGCTATGGCAATAAATTAACAATAAGAGATAAAAGGCATCCAGATTGAAATGAAGTGTATCTCTCCTTATTCACAGATGATGTTTGTCTATGTGAAAAATCCTTTAGAAAATGTAAAAAGCTACTAGAACAAATAAGTAGGAATAATTATAGAATACATGATGAATATAGAAAAGTCAATTCTATTTCTACACACAGCAAAGAAAAATCTTAACAAAGAAAAATCAGAACCTGAAACTGATTATAAGAAACCATCAACAAATAAGAAATAGTAGATATATTTCTGACAAAAGATTTGCAAGTCATGTACATGGAAAACTATGACACATTGCTGAGAGAAGCTGAAGCCCTGTGTAAATGGAGAGACATACGGTGTTGATCACAAAATCTGTTTCATTAAGATGCCAGTTCTCCAGAGGGAGGAGTAAAGATGGTAGAGGAATAGGGGGACCCTAAATTTGTCTTGTCCCTTGAACACAGCAAGATAGTTAGCAATCATTCTGAACACCTGAGAAATCAATTAGAGGTCAGAGAGTACAAATGCTGTAAATCTATAAGTAGAAAAGCAGCAACCTTTTGGAAAGTGAGAGGTGTGAAGACTTGAATCCCATATTATATAGCTGTGGATATGGCAGAGAGGAGGGAGCCTGCTTCAAGGATAACACCTCAAAGTATTAAAAGCCGTGGAGTGCAAAACTGGAACTTTTAGAAGTCTGCCACAGTAGGGATCATGCCTGACTTAAAGATGTTCAGGTGGTGAACTGGGGCAGAATCCCATATGTCACCACATGGTCTGAGGATCCCCTGGGTCACAAGAGGAGTGGGTAACACCTAAGTGCTACGCGTTCCCAGGCATAGATGCAGGGAAGCCAACTAAGAAAAGTGAGTCTAGGTGCCAGCTTTTTGCTTTGTTGCCATCAACGGTGAACTGCTGCACGGTTATGTGACTGCTTCCCCTGGAATTGGTCCGACAAAAGTCACAACTGAGTGGAAACCCTCCCCAGGAGAAACAGTGTGGGTCTGCACCATGAGAGTCCCTAAAATTTGAAGTTTTGAAACTCAGTCATGGGTTTGAGATAAAATGGCTCAGTAACAGGATGAACACAGGGTTCTGATGGAAACTAGAGAGACAAGAGTGATTGACTGCTCTTCTGTGAGAGCTCACTGAAGCGTGGGGCATGTGAATTTTTAGCTCTGGGCATAGAGAGCAGGTCACTGCCATAGTCATCCTGTCCACCAGTGCTGGAAGCCTCCAGGTTTCAAAACAGCACCACCTAGTGTAGTCCAGAGTCACTTACACCAAGCCCTGCCTTCCTGTGCCCTGGAGGGGTGGTTCCATTAGGGATAAATCCTCCTGAGAACCAGCACAACAGGTCCCTGCCCCAGAAGACCAGCAAAAACAACTCACTCCCACCAAGTTTACTGATCACAGAGGGCTGCAAGCTTCAGCTGTAGGGGAAACTCATATCTAGCCTCCTTTGTACTTTTCTTCTTTATATTTTTTTAAATTTTTTCATTTATTATTTTTTCTTTTTTAACATATATATTTAAATCGTTTCTTTTTATTGATTTTTTTTATTTTATATATACATATACTCATTCTTTCTTATATCTAGTTTCTTTTAATAGACCAAAACACAGCCAGGATCTAGTTTTGTTGTTGTTGTTTTTCTCTTTTTTTCTGGACAGAATGATGAGATGGAGAAATTCACCCCAAAAGAAGAATGGGAGGTAGTACTCAGAGCCCAGGATTTAATCAATACAGATATAAGGAAAATGTCTGAACTAGAATTTAAAACAATGATTATAAGGATACCAGCTAGGCTTGGAAAAAAGATAAAAGACACTAGAGAATCCTGGACCATAGAGATGAAAGAACTAAAATCTAGTCAGGCCAAAGTTCAAAGTGCTATAAGTGAGATGTAGTCTCAAGTGGAAGCCATAAAAATGAGGGACAAAACAGAAGAGTGAATCAGTGATATAGAAGATAAAATTATGGAAAATAATGAAGCTGAAAAGAAGAGGGAAAGAAAACTATTAGATCACAAAGGTAGACTTAGGGAACTCAACAGTTCAAACCCTTTACGATGCAGCAAAGTTAGTCCTAAGAGGGAAATACATAGCAATACAGGCCTTCCTCAAGAAGCAAGAAAAGTCTCAAATATACAACCTAACCTTATACCTAAAGGAGGTAGAAAAAGAATAGCAAATTAAGCCTAAAGCTACCAGGAGAGGGGAAATAATAAAGATTAGAGCAGTAATCAATGATATGCAAAAACAAAACAAAACAGATCAATGAGACTAGGAGCTGGTTCTTTCATAGAATTAACAAGATTGATAAACCCTTACACCAGACTTACCAAAAGGAGAAGAGAAATAACCAAATAAAATCACAAATGAAAAAGGAGAGATCAAAACTGACACCACAGATATACAATTATAAGAGAATATTATGAGCCATTTCATGTCAACAAAATACCTACTTTGTATCTGGAAGAAATTGGATGCATTCCTGGAAACATATAATCTATCAAAACTAAAACAGGAAGAAACATAACCGGAAAAGAAATTGAATCAGTAATAAAAAATTCCCCAGCAAGGGTGCCTGGGTGACTCAGTTGGTTGGGCATCAGCCTTTGACTCAGATCATGATCTCAGGTCTTGGGATTGAGTCCCACATGAGGCTCCTTGCTCAGTAGGGAGCTTCCATCTCCTTCTCTCTCTGATGCTCCCCCCTCCTCATGTTTTCTCTTTCTCTTTGTCAAATAAGTAAAATCTTAAAACAACAACAACAAACAAGAGTCCAGGACCAGATGGCTTCCCAGGGGAATTCTACCAAACATTTAAAGAATATCTATATTTCTGAAACTGTTAAAAAGAAGAAAAAAACAGAAATGGGGTGCCTAGGTGGCTCAGTGGGTTAAGCATCTGCCTTTAGCTTAGGTCATGATCCCAGAGTCCTGAGATTGAATCCCTCATCAGGCTCCCAGCTCAATGGGGAATCTCCTTCTCCCTCTGCCTGCCTCCGTGCTCACTCACTTGCTATCTCTCTCACAAAATTAAATCTTTAAAATAAAACAGAAGTGGGAGGAAAACTTCCAAACTCATTCCACAAGGTTAGCATTACCTTGATCCCAAAAGCATACAAAGATCCTACTGAAAAGGAGAATTACAGACTAATGTCCCTGATGAACACAGATGCAAAAATTCTCCAAAAGATGTTAGCTAATTGAATACAAAAGTAAATTAGAAGAATTATACACCATGACCAAGTAGAATTTATTCCTGGGCTGCAGGGGTAGTTCAACATTAGTAAATCAATCAACGTGATATACTACATTAATAAAAGAAAGGATAAGAACAATACGGTCCTCTCAATAGATGCAGAAAAAGCATTCGACAAAATATAACATCCTTTCTTGAAAAAAACCCTCAACAAAGTAGAGATAGGAGAAGCATACCTCAACATAATAAAGGTCATACACAAAAGATCCACAGCTAATATCATCCTCAATAGGGAAAAATTAAGAGCTTTTCCCCAAAGGTCAGGAACATGACAGGGATGTCCACTCTCACCATTGTTGTTCAACACAGTACTGGAAGTCCTAGCCTCAGCAATCAGACAATAAGAAGAAATAAAAGGCATCCAAATCATCAAAGAAGAAGTCGAACTTGGACTCTTTGCAGATGACATGATGCTTTATGTAGAGAACCTGAATGACTCCACCAGAAAACTAGAACTGATACAGTAATTCAACAAAGTTTCAGAATATAAAACCAATGCACAGAAGTCAGTTGCATTTCTGTATGCAAAAAATAAAGCAACAAAAAGAGAAATCAAGGGACTGATCCCATTCATAATTGCACCAAAAACCAAAAGATGCCAGGAATAAATCTAACCAAGAGGTGAAACATCTGTGCTCTGAAAACTGTAGAACACTTATGAAAGAAATTAAGGAAGACCCAAAGAAATGGAAATACATTCCATGGTCATGGATAGGAAAACAAATATTAAAATGTCTATAGTAGGGGGCTTGGGATTTCTCTTTAGCCAATTCCGATGCCTTTTATTTCTTTTTGTCATCTGATTGCTGAAGCTAGGAATTCTAGTACTATGATAAATAGCATTGGTGATAGAGGACAGCCCTACCATATTCCTAACCTTAGGGGAAAAGCTCTCAGGTTTTCCTCCATTGTGGATGATATTCGCTGTGGGTTTTTCATAGATGGCTTTGATGATATTGAGGTATATACCCTCTCTGCCTACACTTTGAAGAGTTTTGATCCACAAAGGATTCTGTAGTTTGTCAATGCTTTTTCAGCATCTATTGAGAGAATTATATGGTTCTTGTTCTTTCTTTTATTAATGTGTTGTATCACACTGATTGTTTTGCAGATGTTGAACCACCCTTGCAGCCCAGTAATAAATCCCACTTGGTCGTGGTGAATAATTCTTTTAATGTACTGTTGGATCCTATTGGCTATTATTTTGATGAGAATTTTTATATCCGTGTACATCAAGGATATTGGTCTGTAATTCTCTTTTTTGATGGGGTCTTTGGATTGCGGATCAAGGTAATGCTGGCCTCATAAAATGAGTTTGGAAGTTTTCCTTCCATTTCTATTTTCTGGAATACTTTCACAAGAATAGGTATTAATTCTTCATTAAATATTTAGTAGAATTCAGCTGGGAAGCCATCTGGTCCTGGACTCCTGTTTGTTGAGAGATTTTTGATGACTGCTTCAATCTCCTTACTGGTTATGGGTCTGTTCAGATTTTTTATTTCTTCCTGGTTCAGTCTTGGTGGTTTATATGTCTCTACGAATGCATCCATTTTTTCCAGATTGTCAAATTTGCTGGTGTATAGTTGCTCATAATATGTTCTTATAATTGTTTGTATTTCTTTGGTGTTGGTTGTGCTTTCTCCTCTTTCATTCATGATTTTATTAATTTGGGTCCTTTCTCTTTTCCTTTTGATAAGTCTGGCCAGGGGTTCATCAATCTTATTAATTCTTTCAAAGAACCAGCTCCTAGTTTTGTTGATTTGTTCTACTGGTTTTTTTGTTTTGTTTTGGGTTTTTTTGGTTTCTGTTGCATTGATTTCTGCTCTAATCTTTATTATTTCTCTTTTCCCACTGGGTTTAGGCTTTCTTTGCTATTCTTTCTCCAGCTCCTTTAGGTGTAGGGTTAGATTGTGTACTTAAGACCTTTCTTGTTTCTTGAGAAAGGCTGGTATTGCTATATACCTTCCTCCCAGGACCACCTTTGCTGTGTCCCAAGGATTTGAAACACTTCTGTTTTCATTTGTTTCCATGAAAATTTTTTAAAATTCTTTTTTAATTTCTTTTTTGACCCATTAATTCTTTGGTAGGATGCTCTTTAGCCCTCATGTATTTGAGTCTTTCCAACTTTCCTCTTGTGATTGAGTTCTAGTTTCAGACCATTGTGGTCTCAAAATATGCATGGAATGATCCCAATTTTCAGTACCAGTTCAGACCTGATTTGTGACCCAGGATGTGATCTATTCTGGACATTGTTCCATGTACACTAGAGAAGAATGTATATTCTGTTGTTTTGGGATGAAATGTTCTAAATACATCTGTGATATCCATCTGGTCCAGTGTGTCAGTTAAAGCCTTTATTTCCTTATTGATCTTTTGCTTAGATGGTCTGTCCATTCAGTAAAGGGGGGTTTTAAGGTCCCCTACTATTATTGTTTTATTGTTGATGTGTTTCTTTGATTTTGTTATTAATTGGCTTATATAATTGACTGCTCCCATGTTAGGGGCATAGATATTTAAAATCGTTAGATCTCCCACTTGAACAGACCCTTTGAGTGTGATGTAATTTCCTTTCTCATCTCTTATTATAATCTTTGGCTTAAAATCTAATTTATCTGACATAAATATTGCCACCCCAGCTTTCTTTTGATGTTCATTAACATGGCAAATTATTTTCCATCCCCTCACTTTAAATCTGGAGGTCTAAAATGAGTTTCTTGCAGACAGCATATTGATGGGTCTTATTTCTTTATCCATTCTGATACCCTGTGTCTTTTGATTGGGGCATTTAACCCATTTACATTGATTACATTTACATTGGGTGAATATTGAGAGATATGAATTTAGTGCCATTGTATTGCCTGTAAGGTGACTGTTACTGTATATTGTCTCTATTCCTTTCTGGTCTACTACATTTAGACTCTTTCTTTGTTTAGAGAACCCCTTTCAATATTTCCTGTAGGACTGGTTTGGTGTTTGCCAATTCTTTTAGTTTTTGTTTGTCCTAGAAGCTTTTTATCTCTCCTTCTATTTTCAATGATAGCCTAGCTGGATATAGTATTCTTGGCTACATATTTTTCTTGTTTAGTGGTCTGAATATATCATGCCAGTCTTTTCTGTCCTTCCAGGTCTCTGTGGATAGGTCTGCTGCCAATTTCTAGCATTTCTATTATTGTATATTACAGACCTTTTTCCTGAGCTGCTTTCAGGATTTTCTCTTATCACTAAGACTTGTAAGTTTTACTATTAGATGACGAAGTGTGGACCTATTTTTATTGATTTTGAGGGGGATTCTCTGTGCCTCTTGGATTTCAATGCTTATTCCCTTTGCAAAATTAGGGAAATTCTCTACTGTAATTTGCTCCAACATGCCATTTTACCCTCTCTCTCTTTCTTCTTCTTCTGGGATCCCAATTATTCTAATATTGTTTCATCAAATAGAACTACCCTATGACCCAGCAATGGCACTACTGGGTATTTACCCTAAAGATACAAACGTAGTGATCCAAAGGGGCGCGTGTACCCGAATGTTTATGGCAGCAATGTCTACAATAGCCAAACTATGGAAAGAACCTAGATGTCCATCAACAGATGAATGGATAAAGATGTGGTATATATACACAATGGAATACTATGCAGCCATCAAAAGAAATGAAATCTTGCCATTTGCGACGACATCATGCTTAGTGAAGTAAGTCATTCGGAGAAAGACAACTATCATATGATCTCCCTGATATGAGGACGTGGAGATGCAACATGGGGGTTAGGGGGATAGGAGAAGAATAAATGAAACAAGATGGGATTGGGAGGGAGACAAACCATAAGTGATTCTTAATCTCACAAAACAAACTGAGGGTTGCTGGGGGAGGGGGGGTTGAGAGAGGGGGAGGGGGGTTATGGACATTGGGGAGGGTATGTGCATGGTGAGTGCTGTGAAGTGTGTAAACCTGGCGATTCACAGACCTGTACCCCTGGAGATAAAATACATTATATGTTTCTAATATTGTTTCATCTTATGGTATCACTTATTTCTCAAATTCTCCCCTCTTGGTACAGTAGTTGTTTGTCTCTCTTTTTCTCAGCTTCTTTATTCTCCATCATTTGGTCTTCTATATCACTAATTCTCTCTTCTGCCTCATTTGTCCTATAGTATGAGTTTCCAATTTTTATTGTACCTCAGTAATAGCTTTTCTTAATTTCAACTTGGTTAGATTTTAGTTCTTTTATTTATCCAGAAGGGGCTTTTATTTCTCCAGAAAGGATTCTCTTCTATCTTCCATGCTTTTTTTGAGCTCACCTACCACCTTGATAATCATCGTTCTGAACTCTAGTTCTGACATATTACTAATGTCCATATTGATTATGTCCCTAGCTGTCAGTACTGACTCTTGTTCTTTTTTTTTTTTTTTTGTGGCAAATTTTTCTGCCTTGTCATTTTATCCAGATAAGAATATATGAATGAGAGAACAAAATACTAAAAGGGTAGCAACAAACATACACAAACAAATATACACTAAACAAATCAGAATAGACCTGAAACAGAGGGGAGAAGAAAGGGAGAGAAAAAGAAAATATATATATTTTATATGTAACATATTTACATATAAAAATATATGTAACATATTTTATATATAAAATTTTTATATTTTTATATTTTGCACATAAAATATATATTAGACTGGTGAGTAGAACAGAGCCACACTCTTGATTTGGGTGTTTTAGTCTGTTAGAAGAAATTACCTCCCAAAATTTTAAAGAAAGAAAATCTTATAGATATGCAAAAATAAGGGTAAACATGACAAAGGGATGGAATGTGACTGTAAAGATGAAAATTAAAAATATTCTAAAAAGGGAATTGAAAAGAACTTGGCTGAAAAAAGAAGAGGAAAGGAGGTGATCAGGCTGGAGATTAGAACAAAGCCATGTGCTAGATTTAAGGTATATTTTGATCTATTAGAGGAAATTGTATCCCAAAATTTTAAAGAAAAAAAAAAAACCCTATATGTATGCAAAAGTAGGGTTAAATACAATGAAGGGATAAAATATGACTATTACAATGAAAATTTTAAAAAAGATTTTTAAAAAGGTATGGATAAGATAAAATAGTTAAAAACTTTAAAATAGAAAGAGGAAAAATTTTTTAAATGGAATAAAAAAAATTAAATTAAGAAAAATTTAACTTGAAAGACTAAAGGATCATGGGGAAAAAGCCATGATTTCTTTTTGTTGCTTTCCCCTAGCTCTGGAGTTCCACAGTTCTCATTGATCCGTGAACTTAGTTTGGCTGGATGCTCTTGCTGATCTTCTGGAGAAGGGGCCTGTTGCAGTGATTCTCAAATGTCTTTGCCCGAGCTGGAACTGCATTGCCCTTGCTAGGGGCCAGGCTTAGTAATCTGCTCAGGTTTGGTCTCGGGAGCTTTTGTTTCCTGAATGCTTTCTGTAGAGCTCTGAAGGATGGGATGAAAATAGTAGCCTCCCTATCTCTAGCTTGTAGGAGCCAAGAGCTTAGGGCCCTACTCCTCAGTGCACCTCCCAGAGATAAGCAGTCAATCCCTCCCATCTCCCTGGTCTCCAGCCCCACTCCGTGCTCACCCAGCCTGTGACAGAGCATTTCTGTCTCTAGTGCATGGCCCCTTTGGAGTCTCCAAACCCAGCTGATTCCTGCCATGTGCTCATGAAGCTGCTCCTCCCAAAGGAGGAAAGAGGGGTCTCTCCAGATCTTCCCCTTGTGAGGTCCCTGCTTGAAGAGCAGTGGCCTGACTGTGCCTTGGATCATGGTTTAGGGAAATCCCAAGTTGAAAGCCCCTTCCTCGGCTCCATCTCTGCATCTGGCTTCCCATCCCAATACCTGGGAGCTCCGCCACACTCAGACACTCCTGATCTTTCTGTGATCCTGCAGGTCCTGAGACCACACTGTCCCCACGAGTGTTCCACCCCCAACTTAGCCTCCAGAGCAATGTCCCTCAGTGGACCAGACTTATAAAAGTTCTGATTTTGTGTTCTGCTGCTCTCTCACTTGCCGGGAGCTGGCAAGTGACCCCCCGCAGTCTATCTTCCCATCCCATTCAGATTCACTTCTTTGCACGTCCTGCCTTCTGGAAAGTGGTCGAATTTCTGTTCCTAGAATTGCTGCTCTTCTTCTCTTCTATCTCTTGGTGTTCCTGAAGAATCCAGAAATGCTCCTGGCTTGGATCTATGGTTTCTTTGCCACTTTGCTCTTCCTTAAGAGCTAGAAAAAAGTCACTGAGAAGAGCCACGTTGGAGAATGGCTGATGACAGGCCCATGCACAGGTCCTGAGAAGGCGAGTTATAATGATTCCTTCTTATGAGCAGCATTAAGAATTCTTTGGGGCTCAGTGGTTTGGGCCACTGCCTTCGGCTCAGGTCATGATCTCAGGGTCCTGGGATCGAGTCCCGCATCGGGCTCTCTGCTCGGCAGGGAACCTGCTTCCCTCTGACTCTCTCTGCTTGCCTCTCTGCCTACTTGTGATCTCTCTCTGTCAAATAAATAAATAAAGTCTTTAAAAAAAAAATTCTTTTATTTTGTGTGAAATCAAATGATCTCAGTTTTAACTGAAAAGTATAGTGAATTTACACTCATTGTGATTATATATTTTGGCTTGTTTCTGTTTATCATTTTTCTATTCATCTGCATTTAAAATACTTGCCTTTTTTCGATTAACTCATTATTTTTTTATTTGTGCATTATTTTTCCTGCCCTGGGTTACTAGTTATGCACTGTTTTTATTCTTTTAGTAGTTAGTTAGCTTTGAATCTTTGTTATGGTTATTTGTCATACAAAAGTCGAAAGTTGAAAATATATATTTACTACCCTGTAAATAGGATAACATCAAATATATATATATATGTGTATATATATATATATATATATATATATATATATATTCACATTTTGTTTAAAATGACAATTACAGCAATCTTTACCATGCATGGCTAACAAAAGAGGTCATGACTGAAATTAGCAATTTTAAATCCAGATACTAGAACCAGACCACCCCTGCCTGCATTCAAATCCTGGCTTTGGAGTTAATGACAATGTAAGCTTGGGCAAAGTATATAAATGGTCCATGCATCAGTTTCTCTATTTGTAAAATGGAGATAATTTGCTGCATATCTCATAGTCTTACACGGAGGATTAAATAATGAATGAATATAAATTGTTTAAAATGGTGTTTGGAACAGAGTCAATTTTTCTTTATTATAAATCTGCATTTGCTCCTCCATGAGGGCTTCACTCTCTTTGGAGGATCATCAAAGAATTAATGCTGACTTTCAATCTTTTTTAAAAACGACTTCCTACCTGGACTCTGAACTCTTAGTAGATGCCTCATTGAGCATACAGAAGGCATAATGACGTATGCTCATGAGCGAGGGTAAGAACAGCTCAGGATAGCATTTCCTACTGGAACTGGAAAATGAACATGGTTATTACCTTTGGAAAGATTGCCATAGTCAACAAGAGTTTTCATAACTACTCTTTAATAAAGGAATTCTCAGAGACATTTGATTATATATAGAACTTGAATATCTAAAATATAACCCTTATATTCTCTGGTTCCCAAACTTCTTTAATCAGAGGATCCCCTTTTCATGAAATATTTATTAACAGCTGAAGGAATACTCCAGTGTTTCTCTGACATGCTTTGAGAAATGCTTATCCAGGACATTGATCAAGCAGATATTTACTGTGTACTTAACTTCTGCCAGGGTACAACTTCTATATACTTGAGATACAGTAGTGAACAAAACATACAAAAATTACAACTCTAACATCGTTTTCTTAATTATAGGGACAGTATTGTTTAATCATGGAAGACATAAATACTTGATATCTAATACTACATATTAAGTCCATTTTTCTGAAGTTTGGTGTGAGTATGTAATTTTTTATTGAAGTACAGAATAATGTATTTTACTTTGAGGATTTTTTTTAATGCTATCATATACTTCTTAAGAAAAATGAAACATCACTGGCACCATTATAATTCTGGGTCTGGGATCTAAAATTGGATCCTTTAAGTAAATGAAAATAATAAAATTGTGATCTTTTTTCTAAAATTCATATTTTAGAAAAAATTTTATATATTTGTAAATATATTTTATTTTACAAATATTTTACAAATATTTTTTATTTTTATTATCTATATCTTACAAATAGAGAAACTGATGCATGGACCATGTATAGAAAAAACATTTTCTAAAATGTGAATTTTAGAAAAAAAATTTACCTTTTCATCATTCAATGTATTCCTTGTACTAAATTATAACTCCAGTTAATCCACATTCAGATCTTCCTCTCATATTAACATTTAACATAATTCTAAAGGAAAACTCTAAATAATGATATATAACCTAAACTAACAGTAAAAGGACATCATTCCTGTGCTTCCCTATGTTTCTTCCCCCCGATCCTCTGGTTTTAATTTTTTTCTTTCACATATACATTCAAACATTTTCTATTAATATGTGTCTTACTACTCTCTTTTATAACATTTGATACTCTTGAGAATCATTCCAAATATTTTAAGCATTATATATAGTTTTTCTAATGTTTAATGTTAAATAGAGTCACTTCTCCCTTTTTAGAGAAAAGCATTTTATGTAGGTGAGGGAAATAACAAAATGGACCACAGCCTTAAAAATCTCAGAAAGATAGCTTTCAAAATGTACAACTTGCTAACAAGCATAAAAATGAAGGATATGAATCTACCCTATGACCCAGCAATTGCACTACTGGGTATTTACCCTAAAGATACAAACATAGTGATCCAAAGGGGCACGTGTACCCGAATGTTTATAGCAGCAATGTCTACAATAGCCAGACTATGGAAAGAACCTAGATGTCCATCAACAGATGAATGGATAAAGAAGATGTGGTATATATACACAATGGAATACTATGCAGCCATCAAAAGAAATGAAATCATGCCATTTGCGACGACGTGGATGGAACTAGAGCGTATCATGCTTAGTGAAATAAGTCAATCGGAGAAAGACAACTATCATATGATCTCCCTGATATGAGGACATGGAGAAGCAACATGGGGGGGTAGGGGGATAGGAGAAGAGTAAATGAAACAAGATGGGATTGGGAGGGAGACAAACCATAAATGACTCTTAATCTCACAAAACAAACTGGGGGTTGCTGGGGGGAGGTGGGATTGGGAGAGGGGGAGCGGGCTATGGACATTGGGGAGGGGAGGCGAACCATAAGAGACTATGTACTCTGAAAAACAACCTGAGGGTTTTGAAGGGTCAGGGGTGGGAGGTTGGGGCAACCTGAGGGTTTTGAAGGGTCAGGGGTGGGAGGTTGGGGGAACAGGTGGTGGGTAATGGGGAGGGCACGTTTTGCATGGAGCACTGGGTGTTGTGCAAAAAGAATGAATACTGTTACACTGAAAAAATAAATAAAATGAAAAAAAAAATGAAGGATATGCTAAAAGGTCATTTCCACTCTAAGCTTTCATCTGCTCAAAGACTCGCCCTGTGGGAAAACCTGGTGTCTTAAAAGACAATAATATTTTGATGATTCTGGGAGTTAGGCTGGAAAGGCAAAAACAAAACAAAACAAAACAAAAAACCTAGGAAACTCTGCAGTGTTACCAAATTCACATGGAAGCTAAATTAGAGACTGCTATATGCTTTAGAACCAATGCAGTGTCCTTAAAGTATGAAGATACAAGTTTATTATTGACACTAGAGACTGGTATTTTCCAATGTGCAGAAAGAAAGTCAATTTAGAGATAAGTTCAACAAAGTCATCAACCAATTCCTGACGTACTGCATTTCAAATCTATTTGATCAAGAAAGGATTTTGTAGAAGACCCACCAAAATATGGGTGTGTCTGTGTGTGTGCACAGGCACACATGTGCATGCATATTAAAACTGGTTACTAATTAATTTAGCTTTATGTTGGAATGTCTGCATTTGATTCTATTTAAGCCAGGGAAAGAAGAAGACAAAAAAGAGATGGAGCTAGCCAAAAGCAGTGAAAGTGATTTTTTGGAATCTCCCTACAATCTCATTCTCCCAGTAAAGAGGAAAGAGAATGTACCAGCTCAGGGTTTCTCTAGTCTGGGTAGAGAAAATTTAGATGAAAATATATTCAATCACCTTCCTTTAAGTTGTATGTTGAAGTTATTTATATTCAGTTATTGTTCTGTATTCAGAATCATCCTTATACTTAAACTGTATTCATCACTGAACTGTGATAGCAAAGTTTTCTTTTTGTATCAGAAATAGCATGGGCTGGGGTTGGTTGTGGGGATGGGGGAAGCCATGGAAGAAAGTATCTCTCCCAGTGCAAAAAATACCTGCTCTGCAAGAGGAAATCCCCCCATGGATTATTCATGGTTTTCTACTTAACATTTCTCTGCCTTGTTCTTTCAAAAACCTACATATCCCTAGATAGAGTTACCCAGGCAGACTATAAAATCTTGAGTAGATGAATTTATGGGACTTTTGCGGGGCAGCACAGGAACACAGAATTAAAGCGCATAGGAACAAATGACAAAAATGGGGGGGGATGTCAGAAATAGAAATAGAAAAGCAATAGACTAGGATTTTGTGATTCGTAATTCCCAGTCTCATTGCCATCATTAACTCACTGTACAAAATTCATAAAAGTCCACATTTTTTCACCTCTAAAATGAAAGGATAGAACTCTGTAACCCCAAAGATCATTTTCAGCCAAAAATGTTATGAAATAGGTTTCCTTCCTTAGATCTCCTGGTTTTAATTCTGCTCTGCTCTAGTTCACTCTAGATGAATTCAGGATGGATGATAAGGTGTATACTCAGATGTTTCCCTGCAGATAGAGCCTGGAGCAGACAGCCCATCTAAGGAGAAAAGTACAGAAATGGCTCATAGGAGTCCCTCTCCTTACCTCTAAAACTGGATAACTTAAATTCTGCTACTTTACCAAAAAAGAAAGAAATATATCATTTAGAGTCTACTAATAGGCAGTAAGACACACCCTTCATGCACTTAAGAGTTCCCAAGTGGCCTGAAAAAGTTACTTCAGGGTATAAAGACATTTGCTACAAGGATATAACTTATATACAAGAAGAGCTTGACTCATTGCTTTGTGCAAGGCTAATCAGTATATTTACACACAGTGTGCACAGGAGCAAACCAGTTAATTTTAGCTTTTGTCAGTTTTATTGAAACTATCTTCTCCAGATTTTTCCTTACCATCAACACTTAGCAAAAATTTTGTGGGGGAGGGAACAAAGGTGTTTGTGTGTTTTTTGTTTTTTTTTTTTAAAACAACTTGTCCATCTCTCTGAAAAATATGGTTTCATATTTCTAGGGCAAGTTAAGTTTGAGCAGAGTAATGACTGTGTTTTGTAAAGCGAGACTTGAACTAGGCAAAGTTAAACAGGTAAGGAAGAATTTATTCAAGGCTATTATGATAGGGGAAGGAAGCCAGAACTCAGTCTGAGCTCAGTCCTGATTTTGTCTCAGGTCATGATTTCAGGGTCATGGGATTGAGCCCCACGACAAGCTCTAGGCTTTGAACAGAGTCTTGTCCCTCTCTCTGCTCCTCCCCCTGTTCCTCTCTCTTTCTCTCTCTCAATCAATCAAATAAATAAATAAATAAATAAATAAATAAATAAATAAAATCTTTAAAAAATAAAACTGGCAAGTGACTTCTAAAATTATTTCCATCTTAGAGGGGCAGAGAAAGAATTTGCAATTATTACTTTCCTAAAGTAAATGCTCTAAGAAAGGGAGATCGGGGCTTAGGGTCAGGAAGCAGACTATTGAAGATCAGTCAAGCTGAGGGTAATAGGAACATACTTCAGTCACACTCCAATTTTTTTCCAAAAATGTTTTTTTTCAAAATCTGAGAGTTATAATCATCACTAACAACAGAAATAAACAAGCCCAGAGAATTTAGTAAACGCTAGATACTGTCCTACATGTCTAATACAAGTGAAAGTGCGGTTGCTGTTTTCTAGAGGTTTTTGTCTAGGCAGCAGGGGGAAACTAAAAGATTAAACGATCAATACAAGGTCAGCTGGTTTATTTTAAATACCTAATAAGAACATTGAGTGTCAACGATACTCAAATTAAAAAATTATAAAGAAAAAGAAGTGCAGCTAGAAAAGGCTCTGAGAACTCAGTGAGGAAGAGATGAGTCAGGCATGGAAGCAAACTTGCATACCTGTGAGGTTCTGTTGAATTAAACTCTTACAAAGTACTACTTATGATGTCAAAGTCTCTTTTGACTGTATGTATATTCAACAACAACAAAAACAAAAATGGCCCAAAAGATTCTGGATGTGAGTTTGACTGACATGATTATGGTTTTCCAACCGGGTTCCTGGAACCCTGGGGTTCCATGGAGTAACTAGGGCATCACAGAAGAATTCAGCAGGAAAAGACAGCATGGAATTTCAGTGCTCCCTCCTCGTGGCATAGTAGCTTTATTTTCATGTCTTTTACATGGGGGTGATAAGTTTCTCTGGAAAGAAAGATTTCAGTGCTTTAAGAAGGAGCCAAAAAGCTGTCGAATACAAAACAAAAAATTCCACATGAGGAAAAATACGTGTAAAAATAATCTGGTAATAGTTTAATTTTTATTTGTGGAGATGTTCATATTCATAATTATGCACCTCCGCTCTACCCCTCTTGCACAATTGCCCCAAAGGCACTTGCCTCAGTCTGAAAAAGTAAACATTTTTCTTTCCTAATTCATGTCACACCATGGTACAATGGTCCTTTCTTTGTAGTGTTCTTCTGAGGAGCAGGGGTATGGATGGAGAATGAAAGATATAAGCACAGAGCCTGAAAAATAGAGCTATACGTGCAAGTGGGTCATACCCTCAGGGACCTCCAAGCCTTATTGGTACAATAAGAGGCAGGGAGACCTAGGAGACATAGAGAAGTACATAGCAATTTAGGTCGCCGCTACTCAGCACTGGCAACAATTCACAACTGATGTTTACCCATATGCTCTTCATATATGAATCGTGCTGCCAAATAAGCTGAAAAATAGTAAAAATGTAGGTTAGTCCAATGGGAAGCTATGATGATAGGGCTTGGGGCCTTGGGTCCACCTGTGCTTCTCTAGAAATAAAACTTGATTTTCCAAAATTCTCAGTGAGGTGTAGACTTATAGGTAAAGGTTTTAAAGAATGGGATTGGATTGTTTATAACTTTACTTATTTTACAATGGTGTTTTACTGTGATGCCTCAGGGCAAGAAGATTTTGAATATAGGAAGAATTTAGAGAAGAAAAAAAATAATTTTGATGCATTGAACATCTCTGATGAGAAATTTTATACCTCTCCTGACACTCAGAGGGTTCTCTTTTAGGAGAGAAGAGTTAAGCCAGTGGCTAGGAAAGAAGTTAACCTACTTTGCAACTTTTCTTTGGGCAGACGTGTGGCTACTTTTGGTTTGAATAATAACCTAGCCCCCCGCCCCCTGAAAAAAACTTAAAAATCCACCTGGAAGAATGATCTCGGGCCAATTTTATTTTCTAATTTCCTTCTTTTCTGCTTTTATATGTTCTAATATGTTGTTCCTTTCTCAAAAAAGAGACAAAGCAAAGCACTAGTTATTTACTATGGAGCAAAAAGAGCAGATTAACTTCCTTTTTTTCTTTCCATCTTCCCTCTCTTCTCCCTAAAGTCCTCCACTTTACCTCACATTTTTGTAGGAGGTCATACACTCCTCAAGCAAACTCCAGGCTAGAGTTTCTCAACTGTCTTAAGGACCAAGGAATGCGAAGGAACATGCACCCCAGGAAGTTTTGCATTTTGCATCTTTTGCTCCCAAATATAATTCAAAGCATGACTGATTTCTAAAGTGACTAATTTCTAAAGCCTCAGAAAAGCAGGAGCTTTTCAGACTTGCAGATGCTACCTTTCTTTATGCATCATCACAAACTTTGTACTGTTGCTAAAAGAGCCCACATCCCTTGATTAGAGAACTCGAAACTGCAGGGTAAACTATCCTTTATCATCTCAGTTTGGCAAAGCCGGGACCCCCTTATGTTCAGAGAAGGCTTTCAGACAAGTCTTCTGTAAACAACCTATTTTCCAAGTGATTCCAATACTATTTGACAATGCTGGTTTTGTTTCATGGGTCCTTTTTAATTGGTAGTGTTGGTGTTCTGCATTAATTTCCTAACGAAGGTTGCCACTCAAGAAAAATCCAACAAATAATCAACTGCCTGAAATGTAGTTGAGACCTCATTATTTGTATGTATTTTAGTCGCGCCAGAATTTAGCTTCTGTACAGCATTCACTTGCAGCAATGCCTTTAAAGGACCTCAAGATGCTTTTCATTTTGGAGTGATCATAAATGAAGGACATAGTTTCCTCTTCCTCCGGTTGTCTGAAGCATTGAGGGGACAGCACTTTATGTGAGGAAGGAAAATTCTATCTGCTCAGAAAGCAGGGTCTTCTCCAACACAAAGGATCGCTAAAGGAAAAGTCACCCTTCGTGGCCTTCTCATTTTGGAGGGGGGATCATGTGGTTCATTTTCTGTTGCTATGATTGAAACAAGTTGAGCCCTTACTTGTACCTAAAAAAGTTCTATGCGTTGCTTGGTGCTGTCCAAGAGGTGCCTTTCCTATTCCACACTGTCCTCACATTGTTCGGCATCAGTCTGTGGCACAAGTAATTTCATGCCCAGACTGCATTTGTGGTCGGAGAGTTAGACCAAGGAGATGGAGTTCTAATTCTTCAATTTCTAAAAAGAAAGACTCAGCTAAAGCTTGCTGCTATTTTAGTTCCCTCACAATTTCTTCACTCTTCCCTTACTTCTTATATAAGTTTATATTACCCAAGCTTAAGGTTGTAAGAGCATCTGACACAAAAAGGAACATGGAGGAAGTAGATATTCATTAGTAATATGTTTTTGTCCTATCTTAAAGCATCTCGTGCATATTCCTAACCCCACCAGACCATTATCAAAATCTGCAACTATTAATGTCATAAGGATAAATACAAATGAAAACTAAGAGGCTTAATTCTCCTTTTCAAAAACAAGGGAAGAGATTTCCTTCCCTTCCTTATCTTAGAACATTTACTTTAGGAAGCAGTCTCCTCTCTTTTAAATATATAAATTCTTTTGAAAACTAGATAGAATTTTGTCAGCCTTATGACCTAAGAATGTCTTTCTCAAGGACCTGCAAGACATCTCTTTGAAATCTAAGTACCAAGGGAAATAGCACCCCTATTTCCCAGTTTCCGTGAGGGGTAGGAACCTAATTCTGGCAAACACCTTGCTCCAGTTTACAAAACAACCCTCTGTCATAAAGGTTTGGAAAGTTTGTTTTTCTTCTGATAAAACCAATTAGTAAACACAGATAGTCACTTCCTCCCGCCAGATGAAGACAAACGGTGTTATCAACTTCATTTACTAGACAACTAGTTACTGTTTATCTTGAAAATATCTCTATAATAGGTTGTATCTGCTTGGCTATATTAGAAGAGAGATGTCTTTCTGTCTTTGCAATGTTTTAGCTCATTTCTTATGACATATATCATCACATTCTGATTTAATACTTACTCAACACGAATATGGTTCTCTTTTTCTGTTACATTTATGGTGAGGTTTTCTGGAAGGGTTGAAGATTTTATTTTGAACTCTATTTCCTCAACAATGCCAACCCATAATTTATATGTATGGAAGCAACTAAAGGAGCAATCAGTTTCCCACTGACTAGAGAGGGCAGATAGGTGGAACCTACCAGAATTCTTACCTCTCAGGTCTTTTCTCACATTTAATTATTTCCTAACAGATTTAGGCTAAAATGTGTCTTTTTAATGCATATATTGAAGTTCATCAAACTATGTGTAGACATTTTCATAGTCAACTGCGTTTGGGTTAGTAATTTTCTTCTGTGACACATTGACATTTAAATCCTAACTGAAACATAAACATAACACTAGAGGTAAACACCATTCTTTTAATCACTACTAATTAACTCTACTCTGTCATTTTCTGTAAAAGATGAATTACTGGAAGTACATCCCAAATTCCAATTAATTTTGTGACTAATTGTTGTTGTAACTCTGGATAAATTATGGTTCTGCACCATAAATAGTGATGACTTACAAAATTAAAAGACACTATTGAAAGTGGAGAGTTAAAAAATAGGCAGAAATTAGAAATTATGAAATATTTCATGACTATCTAAGTACACAGCTGCTTTATTTACCTAAATTGTTAGGGAGTTAATCATAATTAACATTAATTGGGTATCCATGGTATATAGCCTTGCATTACATTTTAAAATATTTTCAGTATATCTGTAACATTAGTGATACTTTTAAAAATTCATTTTTTTTAATGTTACCACTTGGGGAATATATGTATTTGTCCCAAAAGATGCTGCCATCATGTGGAAGAGTTTTAGAATTCTATAGAACCCACCACAAATTCTCTTCTGATTATTTTTTAACTGATGATGCTCTGAAACAAAACATTCATTTGTTGAAGGTATATTAGTCTTTAGGAAACACAAAATCAATAAGGACCACATCTGGCCTATCAGGGAAAACAAGATATGGAATATTACTTTTCATTTAAAACTCTTTCAAGGGTTACTAAATAATCAAGTAATTCTGAAACCGGTAATTTCAATTGAAGACACAGAATAGCCATGGGTTAAGCTCCCCAGAATTAAGTTGCAGCTCCCCAACCCGCACTGGAGTAGGGTAAAGAAATGAATAAAAGGAAAAACTTCAAGATCTGAAAAAAGAAAGGGTAATTTAGGGCTTCATATTCAGACATTTGGAAAACATATGTACACATTTGTACAAAATCATACTTTAGAATCCTAGTTCTAGATCCAGCATATAAGGAGCTCCCAAGAAGTCATTCCATTCTAAGAGTAAACAAAAATCTAGGCAAATGGGGAAAAAATCAAAACTTGTCTTAGAGTTGTAAGAGAAGGGATAGGTCAAACCATGACTTACAAAATGGGAAAGAAAAACGGGCAGATTCAGGGAATCACAACTTGATGGAGCAGAATCCCACAAGTAGAAACCTCTATGAGAATGAGTACCAGGGTTAGGAAAATCCAAATTGTAATTGAGGAATTGCTGGAAGCTCATGGATGATTATGAGACGTAAAAACTCCAGGGGGTGTCTAGTCATGTCAGGATGCCCATACACTTTTGTGAGCATTATCTCTAAAAAGTTCTACCAGTTTCTCACATTAAATCCTGGGGGGTGAGGAGGGTGGAGGGATAATCCCCCTGGGCCTCCAGAAGCAGGGAGGGAAAAAGTAACCATTTGAAACATGCTACAGCATTGTGTTATTCTTAAAAAGGCCTGCCCTAAAGAAAAACTACTTTACCAGAGACTAACCTTTTGGTGTTTTAAGGGAGACTAACCAACCTGGGAGAAGGGAAATACCTAATTTTATTCTACTTTGACCATCCCATCCCACATGGGGGGTTGGGAGGAAGCACTGGGGAGTATGTGTAAAGTTCACAGTCCTGAAGAAAGTCTTACTAAGAGACAGAGACCTAAACATGGAATTATAAATTTGTCTCCTCCCTTACATCTTACAATCACATCACTAAAGGCCAATTTACTAGACTTTCTTTTTCCAAGCACATTATGTCTGGCTTTCAACAGATTAATATAAGTATGCTTAAAGGCAATGAACACAGGTAAAAGAGGCACAGCATTAAAACTTTCTCATATGGCAGGAAGTGGAATTATCAGACTGAAAATTAAAACAATGATAAGTAGCATTCTAAGTTCTCTAAAAGAAAAAGTAGACACTATGCCAGAATCAACCAATTGGTAATGCTAGCAAAGAGACAGAAATTAAAAAAAAAAATGCTGGAGATCAAAAACATTCTAAAAGAAATGAAGAAGGATTTTGATAGGCTCATTAGAACTGAACACAAGGGTGCCTGGGTGGCTCAGTGGGTTAAGCCGCTGCCTTCGGCTCAGGTCATGATCTCAGGGTCCTGGGATGGAGCCCCACATCGGGCTCTCTGCTCAGCAGGGAGCCTGCTTCTCTCTCTCTCTTTCTCTGCCTGCCTCTCTGCCAACTTGTGATCTCTCTCTGCCAAATAAATAAATAAAATCTTTAAAAAAAAAAAAAAACTGAACACAACTGAGATTAATAACATTACAAAACAGAAAGCACCAATCCAAGATGGGTTCACTGATGAATTCTACCAAATATCAGAAGATAAATGCAGAGAGAATACTTCCTAACTCATTCCACAAGGCCAGCATTACTCTCATGCCAAAACCAGGCAAAAACATTGCAAAAAAAGAAAACTGTAAGCCAATATAGCTCAGAACAAATGTAAAAATCCTCAACAAAATGTGAACAAATTGAGTCCAACAATATATAAAAATTATATACCACAACTAAATGAAATTTACTCGAGGTATGCAAAGTTTGTTCAATTTGAATATTGGTTAAAATAATCCATCACACTAACAAACTAAAGAAGAAAAATCACATGATCATGTCAGGAGATTAGAAAAAGTATCTGACATATTTTAACACCTATTCATGATAAAAATTCAGTAAAGTAGGAATGGAGGAGAACTTACTAAAGCCTGGTAAAGAATACCTACAAAAACCTACAGCTAATGTCATAATGAATGACGACAAACCAGAGTTTTCTCATTAAGATCAGGTACAAGGCAAGAATATTCCCTCCTACTCTTCTTTATTACCATCATATTGGAGGTCATAGCTAATGCAATAAAACAGGAAGTGCAAATAACAGATATTTGGATTGTGAAGGAAAAGATATATCTGTCTGAAGATGATATGTTTATCTACATAAAAAGTCTGTAAGAAAATAGGAAAGGACCAACAAAAGACTCCTGGAGCTAATAAGTGATTACAGGAAGGCCACAGAATACAAAGTTAATATACACAAAACCGTTAATTTAGCACCCCCCAAAATGAAATACTTAGGTATAAATGTAACAAAATATGTCCCACAAACTCTAATAGATGAAATCAAGGAAGACTTAAATGGAGAGTTACTCCATGTGCATTAATTGGAATACACAATGTTGTCAAGACATACGTTCTTCCCAAACTGATGTATAAATTCAACACAATCTCAATCAAAATTCCAGCAGCTGAATCTATTGTTATCAACATACTAATTCCAAAGTTTATATGCAGAGCCAAAAGACCCAGAATAGCCAGTACAATAGCAAAGACGAACAAAGAGGACTGACATTACCAACTTCAAGATTCACTTAGTTACAGTGATCAAAACAGTGTGGTATTGGTTAAAGAACAAATATATCAAAGGAACAGAATAAAGAGCCCAGAAATAGATCCACACAAATACGGTCAACTGATTTTTGACAAGCAAAGAGAATACAATGAAGTAAAGGTAGTCTTTTCACCAAATGGAGCTGGAACTACCAGATATTCACATGCAAACAAAAAAAAAAAAAAAAAGAGAGAGAGAGAGAGAAAAAAGAATATCTAGACACAATCTTGCACCCTTCACAAAAATTAGCTGAAAGTGGATTATAGGCCTAAATATAAAATGCAAAACTATAAAACTTCTAGAAGGTAAGATAAGAAAAAACCTAGATGACCTTGAGTATAGGTATGACTTTTTAGATGCAACATCAAAGCATGACCTTAATCAGAAATAGTTGATCAGCTAGACTTCATTAAAATTAAAAATCTCTGCTCTGAGAAAATGGAGGCAACCAGGATGCCTGTCAGTGGGTGAATAGATATGGACAGATATCTGTGGTGTATCTAGACGATGGAGTATTGTTCAACAAAAGGGAGAGGGGGGCTATCAAGTCATGGAGGAACCCTAGGTGCACAAGCAAGGTGGAAGGCCAGGCTGAGTGGGCTGCATGTTCTGTGATTTCAACTATTGACACTCTGAAGAAGATAAGGCTCTGAGGATGGTAAGCAGTGATTGCCAGGGTTTGCAGGGAAAGGATGAATAGGTTAAGTACAGAACGTTTGGGGGCAGTGAAGCTCTTCTGTATGATTCTTTAAGGGTGGATGCATGTCATTATACATCTATTGAGACCCATAGAATGCATAGCATTGGAAGTGAGCCACAGTGTAAACTATGGACTTTAGGTGATGATGATGTGTCAGTGTCAGTTCAGCAATTATAACAAGTGTTCCACTCTACTTTAGGCATTTGAAAGTGGGGAAAGCTGCACCTGCGTGGGGGTAGAGGGTGTATGGGAAATCTCTGTGCCTTCTCCATTTCACTATCAAGCTAGAACAACTCTTAAAAATAGTCTATTTAATATTAAAAATCACACATATATATGGCTTTCTAAAAGTTCAGTTTTCTTCACAATAAAAGAAACAATGCCTATCCAAGGAGTACATACTGCTATGTATATAAAAAAAATTTTGCTTTAAGTCACTAAGACAGTGTTTGCAAATAATAAAATAACTGGAAAAATAAAAAAGTACAACATTGTGTGCCTTATTAAGTACTATTATATTTTAGAGGAAATAAAGTTCACAAGTATTAATTTCTAATATTATGATTTTTTATTGAGCCTTTAAAATTAGATCCTAAATTTATTGCCAGTATGCAGAAATTACTCTAAACAGGTATAGGCTTTCTGAAATGTTTGAACAGAAGGATTTGATTTTCAGTCATACTGTGGGATAAAATCTCTGACTTTTAAAATGGAATATTAGAAGTCTTTGATCCTTAGAGAATAGAATTTAATCAGATTGAAGCAAGATAACTATGATGGACAGTTATTTATTTAAGAGCAATATGACTTTTCAGTTTTGATAAGCAGAGTTCCCTCTTTTAATATTAAAGTTGACAACTGAAGTGAACTTACTTTTAAGTTCAGAAGGTAAGATAATGCATTTTTATAGAACCCTAGCAAAGTTTTTATGTTTCTTACTGAGGAAAAAAAAAAGTAGCTGGGCTACTTGAATACCAATAAGACCCTATCACAGAGTTGTTCTCAGGGAATTTTAAAAGCACTCATTGAACATCCTGAGGCCCACGGACCAATTTTATCCTTCTTTATGTGTCTCAGTGGCTCACATAACACCTGGCTTGCAGGATGCAGTCAACAAATAATCATTAACAGAAAACCGAGCGAAAAACAAGAAAAAATACAGGGAACTGAAGGACATGTCATTTCATAGGGATGTATTTTTGTCACTAGAGGTAATAAGCCACAATTAGGATTTTAAAAAAAAAAGGCCTGAAAGCTAATATAAACATCAGGTATATCATCCTATGAATAAAGCTATGAAGTTTAAAAAAAATGGAGAAACAACAAGTTCTATACATTTTCTTTTAAAATTTTTTTTATGACTATCACCAAAGACTGCTTTCCATAAGGTTTCTGTCTCTCATCTAATAAAGTTATGCAGATAGACTCCCCACCAAAGGAACAATTTATAGCTTTTATTTTACTGATATAGCCATAGTAACAAAAGTAGTTAAATGGTGATAATTTGCCACATTTTCCCTCCATCTCCCCCAAAAGTGGATAAACAATGAAATCTGGCTTATCAATTATTTCTTTCATGGATGGTGCTTTGGTATTTTATATATATATATAAATCATCACCATATTCAAGATCATCTATTTATGGACTTTACTCTGTCCCACTGATCCATTGTGTACTTTTTTCACCAACACTACACTGTGAAGATGATTGTAGCTTTATATTAAATCTTGAGTTGTGTTTGTGTCAGTTCTCCAACTTTGTTCTTCTTGCATATTATTGTAGTTATTCTGTGTCTTTTGCCCTTCCATATAAACTTTAGAATCAGTTTTTTTTTTTTTAGATTTTATTTATTTATTTAACAGAGAGAGAGGGAGATTGATCACAAGTAGGCAGAGAGTAGACAGAGGGAGAGGGGGAAGCAGGGAGGCAGGGCTCGATCCAGAACCCTGAGATCATGACCTGAGTCAAAGGCAGAGGCTTAACCCACTGAGCTACCGAGGCACCCCTAGAATCAGTTTTGTTGATATCCACAAAATAACTTAACCAGGATTTTGATCATGATTGCATTGAACATATAGATCAAGTTGGGAAGAATAGGTATCTTGATAATTTGAGTCTTTTTATCCATGAACATGGGATATCTCTCCATTCATTTAGGTCTTTGATTTGTTTCTTTAGGCTTTTGTAATTTTCCATATATATCTTACACATATTTTGTTAGACTCCTACCTATTTCATGTTGGGAGGTGTTAATATAAGTGGCATCATGTTTTTAATTTCAATTTTGCTGGTTCATTGCTGGTACATAGGAAAGAAATTGACTATTGTATATTAACCTTGTGTCCTGCAACCTTGTTATATTGCTTATTAGTTCCAGGAGTTGTTCTGTCAATACTTTAGATTTTCAATATAGACAATCACATCATCTATGAACAAAGATAGATTTATTTTTCTTTCCCAATCTGTATGTATGCACTTCAATATTTTTTGTTGTTTTGTAGCAAAGAGAAAATTTTAATTTATAGTACTGAGAAATAACAAAAGTATAAATTACATCTTAATATGGGCATAAAATTCTAAAGAATGAAAAAATTCAAAATGAAAATTTTCTGAAATGTTAAAATTATTAAGTTTGAGAAATTTTAGAATAATTGAATTGTCTACTTTTGTGATAGAACTGTTAAATGATATTTGTAGGTTCTAGTGAAGCTGTTTTACAGCTCAAATTTCTACACTGAAAAACTTTTAAATGCTTTTAGGTCTCCAAAGAATCTCCTTGTATAATTTTTAAAGGTATTCTTTTTTCTATTGGAGTATTTATTTGTTCTCTTGTCGAATCTATGCTTCAAATTGCGAAGGAAAAAGTCATATGCACATGAATATTGACTGCATTGCACCCTATGATTCAGAGAGTATTAAAACTTCTGGAACTTTCTGAAAGGAAGGGGAAAAAAATGAACACAATCAAGGTACATGCTTTGTAGCCATGTAATATATTGAATGTCCTCATACATTTCTCTGCAAAAAATATATCATTATTCCTTTTTAAATTATTGTCTTAATCTAGATAACAAATTTGCATGATATAAGAGATCAAACAGTTCTATGAGGAATATGTGGAAGGCAATAGCATCAAGCCCCACTACTTTCAATTCTGATTCCTATCCTCTCTATATTATGTATTTCCATGAATATAGATAACAGGCTTACTCTGAGGTTTTTAATTTTCAGACTTAAATATCACTTATTCATTTCCTAAGAAAGATGATGAGGACTTAGCTATCTTAAATAACCATAATTGTCCTATCACAAATTATCTTGATATAATAATTTTGGTTGAATCAATAATAAGATTTATTTTTACATTGACTATTATTCACAGAAGATTGATGTGGTATGCCATCATTACATTTTATTTCTTTTACTCCCACTCCTACTTGTTGTAGACAATACTTGAATATTGTTTACTTAATTTTTTGTGAACTCATTACTAGTTCCCCAAATTCTTCATCAGAAACTTAAGTTTACTCTCTATAGAGGTATGCTATATCATTATCAATTCCCTTTTTCTTCTTTAAGTCTGTAGGTCAGCTGTTCCCTTAGGAACTTCCTTCATCTAGAAAGGAATTCCTTTGTCCTCTCTTCATATTAGAGTCTATTTCTTAGATCCATCCATTAGTATTCCTTAGTTTATTTCTTGATATGGTGGAAGACATAGTCCAATGGCTTCCTTAGAATGGATTCCTAAGATTTTAAAACTTTGAATATTTGAAAATACCTTTATTTTCTCTTATGTTAATAAGGTATCAATGGAAGGACACCAGTTATAGACAACTCTCAAGTTTGGTGATTTAGAGCCACAAACACTTATTTCTTACCCAAGAGTGTGGAGACTGACGACGGTTCTGTTGAGCTTTACTGAGTTGGCTGGAATTGGCTAACTCCAACCTATAGGTAGAATTTGGGTCTGACCCATATGCCTCTCATTCCAGAATAAAGTAATGTCTAAATTCTCCTGGCAGATGGCCAAAACCAAAACAAAATGCCAATATCTTCCCATGTCTCTTTTAACCTCAACTGAGCCAATGGTGATCTCTGCCCACAGAATCAAATCAGTGAAGGTGAGGATGAGTATACTGCCTACTTTCCTGGAGGCTTTCAAAATCCTATTGGACAGAGAAAAGATACAGGTTATATAAGAGGAAGTAAAGAGTTGAACCAATGATCCAATCTCTGCATGGTTAGAATTAATTGCATTTTTGTGGAAAATAACATCTAATTATGAAATAATTTTCCTCAAAATCATAAAGATTAAGTCTTACTGATTTATAGTAATATTGGTTTTATTTTTGCTGAGGAGGTCAATGCTATTATGATTTGGAAGTTTTTATAATCTTCTATTGATTCTCAGTGCTCAGAAATTCTTGTTACCCTGCTCCACCCCCCTTCTTCAGATTTCAAAGTTTGCTTCTACTTCTTACCATACTTTCATTTTTCTTTTCATGTTTTAATGATTTTATTTATTTATTTGAGAGAGAAAGAGAGCAGAAAGAGCAGGGGTAAGAGGGAAAAGCAGGCTACCTGAGCAGGGAACCAGATGTGAGGCTCGATCCCAGGGTCCTGGGATCATGACCTAAGCCAAAGGCAGATGCTTAACTGATTGATCCATCCAGGTGCCCCATGCTTCCATTTTTCTAACTTCTTTATGTGTTTCCTATTAGTATAGTCTCCATATTTAATATTGGAGTCTTTCCTCTATTTCTTAGTCTCCTTGAAACCTCTTTCATAGTTAAGAGTAATGTATTTAAAAAGTGAATAAAGAAATTGATTCCATTTCTGCCACTGCAAAACAAGAGATGTAGGACTCAGGCTTTGTAAATAGTTTGCCATAAAATACTGATAAGACTAAATCACAACATTTGCATAAACATTAAAAATGATGAAATTTAAGAATAACACCAGCGATTATGGATTGATGATTGTACAAATGTGAAGGCAGCCCTTTGTTAAAGAACTAAGCTTATCCAGAAATGCCTTGAGTCAGTTAAAATTATTTTCATTTTAATGTAAAACAATGCAAATCCTGTATGCAAAAAAAAAAAAATTCTCGTGTAGTATTTAAAATATGTAATACTTTCTATGGTAAGGGAAAAAGCAATTGTGGAATACCCTGCCATCACTGCAAGTAAGAATCTTGGTCAGGGAACACCAAATTTAGTTTTCACTAAGAAAATTCAGCATAAACTTTCCAGGTGTCTTAGTACTCTCCAAACTAAATTTTATTTACTGATCACTTGTAAGAAAAGACTAATGAAATGGTGTTATCTATACTGTAAGTCAGTTGTTTGGTTTCAAACAAATGTGTGTATTTGTTGCCTCAGAGACATGAAATTCATTTCATTGAATTTGAAAATGATGGACAGTCAAGGGCTACCTGAGAAGATTTTGATGATTTAGAATCACATAATCTTGTGCTTTTTTAAAATGAAGATCACCAATGCCAATAAGTAACATTTTATAATAGTCTTTATATATTGACTTAGTGTTTTGATAAAATCTAGTCAAGATATTTTATTAATATTTTGAGGTGAGGATGAAAGTAAATATCTTACTTTAAGTTTAGTGTGCTCTGAAAATAAAGGCCTTAATCTTATACACTGAAAATGTTACTTCTATTTTACAAGGAAAAGATAAGATTTTCAGTGGGTTTCTCCTCATGATTATGACCACTGGCTTATAACTAGCAGTATTCTCATCAAGAACAAATAGCTGGGATAGAATATAAATCACATATTTTTGAAGACAAGGAAAAGCTACCATGATAATAAGAATTTGATGAAGGGTAAAATAGAAGAAAAATAAGGAATAGCATGAAGACCACAGGGGAAGGGAGAGAAACTGTATGGGAAGAAATCATAGAGGGAGACAAACCATGAGAGACTCTGGACTTTGGGAACCAAACTGAGGGTTACAGAAGGGATGGGGTGAGGGGGCGGGTAATCAGGTGATGGGTATTAAGGAGGGCACGTGTGTTATGAGCACTGGGTGTTATAGGGAAATAATGAATCATTGAACACTACATCAAAAACCAATAAAGTACTATATGCTGGCTAATTGAACAAAAATACCAAAAAAAAGTAATAAAAAGAAGAAAAAGAAATCTCAAAGAGGTAAGTTCAACAAATGACTGAAAGTCTGATAAACTGATGAGAGATTTTAATAATCTGATGGGGCTACAGGAATAAAACTTCAATTTCAGAGCCTTCTAAGGAGAAGGAAATTTGCTAAAAAGTTTCTTTAGTAAAATGAAGGGCTATATATTAGGAGTAAAGATAAACTAAAAAAACTTATACTCATGAAGGTTAAAAGCCAGCTATGAAATAAATTTAATCCCAGAGATGGTGATGATATTTTGGACATATTTTAAATATTCCTAGAAGCAAAAGTAAATTCTCTTTGGAGAAAAATAACAATATCCACAGCTCAAATTATCTGTAGACTATTTCATACCTGATATGAAAAAGAAAATAACTAAACATAACAGGAGACCTAAGCAGAAGACTAAAATTGAAATGAACAAATATTAAAATAAGAGGCTGATATATTAAAGGTATATATTATAAATTTTAATATAACTTTGACCAATATGTTCAGTATATACAGAGTATTCAAAATATTTAGTATGTATAATTGGAATATTTTACATATAAGCAGATGATAGAGATAGATAAGTAAACAGAGATATATATACATCATGAATAATCTACACATGAAAAATAATTACTGAAATAAAGATATGAATAGGTTAGTTACTCATGTTAGACACAGTTGAAGAGAAGCTCAGTAAGCCAGAAGAAAATATGTACTGAAACTACAAAAAAAGGGAGACGGAAAATCCTAGTTTATGTGTAACTAGACTCAGAAAAGTAGAAACATGAAAGCACAGAAGCAATTTATAAAAAGATAAAGGCCAAGAATTTTCCAAAATTGATTTAAAATACCAAGCCAAAGATTCAAGAAACTCGAGCATTATAAGTCAAAGAAAGCCACACATCATACTGAAACTGCTGAATGCCAAAGACAAAGAGATAAATTTTAAAGCAGCCAAAAGGAAAAAACAGATTACCTTCACAGGATAACAATAAGATAAAGATCTGGCTTCTTAAGTGATGAAAGACAGGAGATAATAGAATGGTATCTTCAGACTGTTTCCTTGCATTATTTCTACACTCAGTGAAAATCTCTTTCAAAAATGGAAGCAGAATAAACATGTTTTCAGAAAAATAAAATCATTCCACCCAGCAGACCAACCAACATGAAAGAAAATTCTAAATTTTTTTGTGACTTTTGACCACATAAGTAACAACAGCAGCAATATCTTGTAGGATTTAAAATATATGTGGAAATAAAATGAATAAACTAAAGCACAAAATGGAAGGAGGTAAATGGAGTTAAAATGTTTTGAAGTTCACACAATTTCTGGAAAATGGTAAAAGAAAGTGGTTATTTCTAATATACTATAGGACTTAAAATATCTTATATTTTATTATATCAAATTTGATTTATTTGATTATAAATATATATATATTTATATATATATTTATTTATTTATTTATTTATATATTTATATATATATATTTATATATTTATATATATATATATATATATATAAAAATATATATATTTGATTATTTGATTATATTGATATATTTGATTATATCAAATGTAATACTACGCTAAAAGCTCTTATTGAAAGCAAATATTATTTGGTTGATAAAGACTTGATACTAAGTATGATTTACTTACAAGAGCTACCTCTTACATTTTTTAGGTATGCTGAAAGGCTGTGTCTTAGCTAGATTGTTATAACAGAATACAACTGACTGGATAGTTTAAACAACAGAATATTATTTTCTCTTAATTCTGGAGGCTAGAAATGGGCGATCTGGATGCCACCATGGTTGGGTTCCAGTGAGGATTCTCCTAGTGGCTTGCATGCAACTGGATCCTCACATGGCAGAGAGATCAAGCTCTCTGGTGTCTCTTCTTACAGGGCACCAACCTCATGACCTCATCTAAACCTAATTATTTCCCAAAGACCCCAGCTCCTAATACTATCATATTGTGGGGTAGGGCTTCAATATATAAACGGGGGGGGGGGGGATGGTGGTGATAATTATTCCGTCCATAGCAAATTGCAAACAAGATAATGGAAAATTTATCAATATATGCCCCAAATAGAGCTTATATAACTATCCTAATAACAGATAAACAGACCTTTAAAATAATATTTTATAATGATAGGATGGTCATTCTGCCAGGAAGATATAATTATTATAATTTTGAACATAAATACACAATAGCTTCAAAATGTATAAAGTACAAAATGATGGAAATAAAAGTAGATACATTCACAATTAGAGATAGAGTGGTAGTACTGAACAAGTCATTTTTTATGAGACCAGAATGATCTAAGTGATAACATTCCAAAAAGGAAAAATTACAAGGTGATTCCCTTCATAAGCACAAAACTTCTAAAAATTATATTAGCTAGAGCTATCATACGTAAAAATTGCATATATTATGACCAAGGATACTGTTTACTGGAATGTAAGGATGGTATGTCACTTAGAAAATCAATCAACATAATGCTTCATAGTAACAGAATAAAGGAAGAAATCTTAAAATCACCTCAAATACATGTAGAGAGAGGTAAGAGATATCCACCTTTCATGAAAAAAATCTCAAAAAAATAGAAATTGAAGCAAACTTCCTCAACCTGATTTAAAAAAATCCTTCTACGCTAAACCTATAGAAAATATTATACTTAGTGACCAAATATGAAAAAAATTTTCCCCACTAAGATCAAGAAAATAGAAGAATATCTGCTTTAACCACTATTATAAATACTGCACTACAGTAGGTAAGAAAATAATGATAAAGATTCAAATGGAAAAGTAAACTGTCATTACTTATAGACAATATCGTTATGCATCTAGAAAACCTAAAGGGATCTACAGATTATATTATAATGAATAAGTACATTTAGCAATGATCTATATGTGTGTGCATGTGTGTGTATGTATCAACAATAATTTAAAAGCAAAAACTTTAAATTCCATGTACAACAGCAAAAACAATCATAAAATGCTTTAAAATTAATTTAATGATAGATGTGTAAGACTGCTACATAGAAAACTATAAAACATTACAGAGATAAATTATTAAATATCTAAATCTTTTGTTTTTTTCCCTAAAAGAAAGAGGAGGAAGAAGCTTTCCCATTCATAGACTGGAAAGATTCAATATTGAAAAATTGAGAATGCTCCCAAAATCTATTATAAATTTATTGCAATACTAATCAAATTCCAGTTTATTTTATGAACAAGCCAACTTCAAGATTTTAATACAATAAGAGTGCCCAAACAGTCTTGAGTAAGAAGAACAAAAATGAATCCAAGATGACACAAGGGGAACAGAATACTGATTTAAGGGGCGCCTGGGTGGCTCAGTGGGTTAAAGCCTCTGCCTTCGGCTCAGGTCATGATCCCAGGGTCCTGGGTTTGAGCCCCACATCGGGTTCTCTGCTCGGCAGGGAGTCTGCTTCCTCCTCTCTCTGCCTGCCTGCCTCTCTGCCTACTTGTATTCTCTGTCTGTTAAATAAAGAAATCTTTAAAAAAAAAAAAAGAATACTGATTTTAAAAAGTTAAAGTCCATTATCTTGTTAAATAATAATTTAAAATATCAACCATTGCATAAAATAACAGATGTTCCTGTTATGAGAGGATGTGACAGAAATGAACAAAGGGAAAGCATGCTAATATGTTTACCTGATGAAGGAAAGTGGGCTTATGTTTATTTGAGCAGAGAGGTTCTACCAGTTATTTGTGTCTGATATCTATTATTTCCAACTGTTCTATGCCCATGCATACAAATGTTATTTTGAGTATAAGCATTAAAAGAAAAAATATAGGTAAAAGTATAATTTTAAGTGTGGTGTTAAAAATATGAAGATCGCCCTGAAACAACTGAAACAGGTTGAATTTCAAGAAGAAAAAGAAAAAAAAATGAAACAAAGGAAACAGTCCAACAGAAGGCAAGAGCAGTGAAGAAATCAACAGGAAAGCATGGTTTAATTCTCATATGATGGCAGGAATAAACTCACACATATCAGTTATTATAATAACTGTGAATGTGTTACATTAATCCTGAGAGAGAGATGCAGAGAGAGAGAGATATTCAAAATAGAAATGTGTACAGACAGAAGAACAAAGCCTTTTCCTGACCAGGCTTAGCCCCAAAAAGCAATGAGTGTCTACATTGACAGACCAATAACAAAGCCTTATTTTTCAGGGTTACTGAAGAGCCATAGTTGAGAAAACATTTTTTTCAAAAAATTTTCGTTTATGAATGTGGAATTAATGGCAGAATTATAAAACCATATTTTTAATCCATGAAATAATTAAGGCTGTGCTGAAAAGTGGGTCTCTAGAAAAAGCTCTGATTTGCAGTATTGCTGATTTTTGTGTAAATACTCCCATCATGGTCAATTTCAAGCCATTAACATGACGTCTTTGAATGTGGAGTTGCAAAGAAATGTGCATAATTGGATCTTAGGAGATAATGGATGTTGGCTCCAGCACACCACTAGAAATAATTGATTTAGGCAAATTTTTATCAGTGGATGAAAGCATCAGAAGATATTAGCAGGGAATTTTATGATGAAAGTTTAAGATTTCACACCTGAAATATCTGATCAGTGTCTGCATTACTAAGAATACTACCACCAGATACTAAGTACCTTATATATATTACATATATATATATCATATATATTATTGTATATATTATAATTATATATATTACATAAACTTACTTCCTGTTGAGTATTCTTGCCAAAAAAAAAAACAAAAAACTGAACTGGATCTAATCAAACCTTTAGAACTAATTAGAAGATTACAAGACAAACAGAAAAAAGAGGAACACAATAAATAGCAGTAATAAGAGGTGAATACATCCAGACTATGGACATTCTATAGGTCAGTTGGCCTGGTTTTCTCAACAAATAAAAAATATGAATTAGAAAAATTAAGTTGTGAGCACTAACTATTTAGAGTATAGGAGAATAAAGTGCATCGTTTTCTGATACAAAGGATTGATCTTGTTTGGATTTTGATTCACACAATAGATGATAAAATAACATTTTTTTAGATTACTGAGGAAATCTGAATATTTAGGTACTGAATGACACCAGTTATTATAGGTGTTGCTAATATTTTTGTTGTGATGATAGCATTTTGGTTATATATAAAATATTTATATTTTTAGAGATGGCATAATATCTGGAATTTCTTTAAAACAACTTAGAAAAAGGAAAACATAATTTTGGCAAATGAGTGGCAGACAAATTGAGGGTAGTTATGTTTTTCAGTCTCCTTTTGTACATGTTTGAAATGTTTAATAACTAAACTTTAATTGCAATTGAGCAAAAGTAGTATCTTAAATAGTGGAAGGCTCACACATAAATAGGAATAAATCTGAGAGGTTGTAATACTTATATAGTGACAATGATAGCATTTTTAAATTTTTTATATTTTTATTGTTTTAATTCTAGTGAGTTAACATACAGTGTTGTTATTAGTTTCAGGTGTACACTACAGTGATTCAGCAATTTCATACATTACACAGTAGTCATCATGATAAGCATACTCTTAATCCCCTTCACCTGTCTCACCCAACCCCCACCCACTTCCCTTCTGGTCACCATCAGTTTGTTCTCTTACATAGTTAAGAGTCTGCTTTTCTGGTTTGTCTCTTTGTCATTTGTTTTGTTTCTTAAATATCACACATGAGTGAAATCATATAGTATTTGTCTTTCTCTGATTAGCTTCTTTTGCTTAACATTATACTCTGTAGATTTATCCATGTTGTTGCAAATCACAAATTTTGCCCTCTTCATGGCTGAATAATATTCCATTATATATATATACACACATCTTCTTTGTTCATCTATTGATGGACATTTGCGCTGTTTCCATGGTTTGGCTATCATTCATAATGCTGCAATAAACATATGGGTGCATATATCTCTTCAAATTAATGTCTTCATATTCTTTGTGTAAATACCCAGTAGTTCAATTGCTGGATCATAAGGTAGTTCCACTTTTAATTTTTTGAGGAATCTCCATACTGACTTCCACAGTGGCTGCCACAGTTTATAATCCCATTAACAGTACGTCAGAGTTTCTTTTTCTCCACATCCTCAACAACACTTATTGTTCCTTGAGTTTTTAATTTTAGCCATTTTGACATGTGTGAGGTGATAGCATTAAAAACAAAAAACAAAAAAACACCAGGGCACCTGGGTGATTCAAACGGTTAAGCATCTGCCTTCAGATCAGGTCATGATCCCAGGGTCCTGCCTGTGCTGTCTTGCTCTCTGTCAAATAAATAAACAAACAAACAATTGATAGAAGATATAAATAACTAGTGAGGAATACTATGTCTACAAATGGACCAGTCAATGGTAGTTGATTCTAGGAAACAGGGGTGGGTGTTCAGGAAGAATAAGACAGAAAATAAAACCCAATTTGTATGTGCATTACTCAAGCTGCTACTTTGGAAAATAGAAACATACTAGGGGATTGATAAATTACACCCTGACAACACTTTGCAATGAGATCCTCACTATTAACTTCTTTAACCTTCTAGTTAATTATTTCTATTACATACCCTGGAGATGCATAGTAAGCATTAGGTTTCCATCATTGATTTCTTATTCTCTAAATCTATCTTACACAGGTGATCTGGTAGCTATTCTAATAATCTCTGTCCAAAGCCTAAGAAAATAAGAAAAAAAAAAGCACTTATCATATTATGTTATATTTCTACTAATTTCATATCAAAATACTAATAGCCTATTTGGTAAATTGAACACTACTAGATCCGTTTCTTATGGAAAGGTTCAATTTCAATCAATTTTCTGTACTAAGCTTTAACTTGATGGCCTACTTACTTTGCCCATTACTAATTAAAAATTCAGGAAACTGGAAAATATTGAGTACGCTAAGCTCAAGTGATCCAGTATCATTATAAAATACCGTAGGACACCCAATTAGGGCTGTAATATTTCAGTCAACTGTGCAATCCTGAAAGACATCCATCGTTTTACATAGTATATTGAAGCTACTTCAAATTAAGTATTTGCAACACTGTGTAGAGCATGCAAAATATGAAAATAAAGCAATTATCTCTACATCGCTTTATTCTCTTTATTCCATTATTGAGTTAACCTTCAGTTAAGCAATCTCTATACCTGTACTCCCTACCAATGCTGGGCAACTGTGTTATTACATCTTTCTTCTAACTTAGTAATAACTTCCATGTAAGTTCTTTTATTCCATTCTCTTCGAAGTGATGGAAATGAAATCTGGAATAAATCTCCCTTTGATTTGGCCTGCTTTATAACTGTATCAATATAGGCTAGACTTTATCAGGCTGCTGGAGAAAGAACATGATAATGCCGAAACCTAGAGAGTATTTTATCTACTCTTCCACAGGCCAATTTAGATTGTACCATTTCTATCTTAAATGACTGAGGTATTGCAGACTTTTCAATTGCTCCCTAACATGAAGCACATAATCTGTTCAAACTGTTTTGGAGTGCTTTTGTCAACCTCCAAACTGCTGAGGAGGCTTGAGTGCAGGTTTTAATTAATGTGCTTTATTGAAGTCTTTCAGAGCAATCAACTTTCCTGTGGTTATTTGACATAGGTCCCTTGTTGTTTCCAATATCTTTCTCATTTCAGAACTCTGGAGTTTGTGAACAGGTCCTGTAATTCAAATTCAATGATACATAATGCCAAATTATAATTCATTTTTCATTTTGCTGTAATAGATTGCCCTGCTAAATTTTCACTGGGAAAGAAGAGATAAAAAGACATAGTATGAATATGGGTGAAATGAGATGTTTGAAAGAATTTCTCTTTTACAGAAATAGTTGGTACTGTTAGTTACTGAAATTTCAATTAAATATGTTGCTGTAAGGTTTAATTTGAATGATGATGCTATCTCAGGAGGTAAACGAGAAGGAAAATTAAGTTTAATCATATGAGAGACTCTAATGAGAAAACATTGAAGGAAATTAAAGGGAACTGTGGTATAATCATAAACTAAGCTTTGTGACAGTTAGATGGTCATATTTCCATTCATGCTCTCCAATGGTATAAGACCCATAATTAGGGACTTTTAAACTTCAGGAGAAACAAAAGAGCACAACGTAAGAGAGTAGCTGAAAGTCCTAGTAAATAAAGTCATATAAAATATTCTCTATAAGAGAGTAGCTTAAAAGCCATGTTGGGGAACTCATTCTGCTATTACCTCTTAAATTCACATTAAGCCTCTCCTAGGTGTTTGAGGATACAGCCGAGTGGGGAATATAGTCAATAAAATGGCACTTGGCTATGGAGTGCAGGTGAATGTGTGGAATAACAGCAATTCCTATTTCATGATCACTTACCAAGAGCCAAACACTGTCCTGAATGTTTTGCACGCATCATCACATTTAATTCTGGCAACAAGTTTATACATTAAGACCTATCAATTTCTCCCATATAATGATAAGGGCAACAAAGCAGGGGAACTGGGCAGGGTAACCCAGGGAATCTCCACACTAGCAGAGGACTTAAGTTAACTAGTCGCATGTAGACCAAAGCAATCGTTATTAAAACAGCCCAGTATTACTGTAAAATCTCTCCTTGTATAACCTCAAACCTCAAACATATAATTCAGAAAATTTAATTTTTTTTCCCTTGAATGTGCTTCAAGAGCTTTCCCAGGAGACTGGAAGTTGTCAGGCAAATGAATGCTTTTCCAGGAACACACATCAGGATCACCACCTTCGTGATTCGCCGTGGTGTCTAGATCTCTTTTACAGAATGAGTTGCTAAAAGCAATTTAAATAAACATATCTGGGAGGAAACGTCTGAGGATTGTTAGAATCACTCTGCTGACAGGGATTCTCTTGTTATAGATTGGAGTATCAGTTTGGACATCAGCAGGAAATAAAAGGCACACTCGGGATCACTAAGATCATTTAAAAAGAGTTGTGGGAAGGTTTAAAGTAACCAAGCAGAGATATTGCAGAACCCAGCGACTAGCAAAGCAGGAAGTTATTACCGCCATTAGGGTTCTGTGGCAAAGGGAAGAACGTATCTGACCGTGAGCTGGACAGTGGAAGAGAGGAGGCTCAACAGAACCTACAGTTATAAAGGCAGTCTTTACTGGGACTGTGACTTCTGTAGCCAGACACTGCCAGAACTGAGGAAGGATGTGGAGAAAAAGTACCCTGACTGCTCTTTCTTCCCATTCTACAATCTTCTGCTGCTGCCTTCAACTGACTTAAATCAACCTGAAGCCAGAAGGCCAGAAAACCCAGGTTAACACAGTCCACGGGGATCCATGCCTTAGAACACAGAACAGACAAAAGAATAGCAGAACATAGGTTTATGGGGAAGGGCGAAATGGAAATGGAGATTAGCCAATACTCTTAACCCATACTGCAATTTAGCATCCATTCTCGACCAACAGGGAACAAAATCATGTAACCCTATCTGTCACCAAATCATCAGAAGGTGATGTTCACTTAAACCCTCTATGTATCATAAATTATAGCATTAGCCATATAAGGTTTTAAAAAGGGAGAAAAAAAATCAATCATTGGACATAAGACATAACTGTATTCCTTATCTCTTTAGCCAGTTATAAGGTCAAAGTCAGTAGTCATAGTTCCTTTCCTTCTCTGTGGAGTGCCTGATTCCCTTTCCCCACTACCTTAGTTGGTTTGGGTTCTTTACTTGGTTGGGCAACCTCAAAATTTATATCTACAGAGTAAATATCCATGCCGGTCCTGACCTTATTTCCCACTGACATTATCACTGAACATGGCAATACAAAGAATTCCCTTATGAAGGCCCCAGGTCCAAGTATAGTCCCCTTTCTCTGCTTTGTTTAACAATAACCCAATTTTCCCTTGACAGTATGACAAATCACTATAGCTTAAAAAATTAAACCTGTCATTTGCTTGTCAGTTACGTAGAAGAGGATTTCAAAATGGCCAGCTAACAGCCTCATCTTCTGGTTTAATGGAATTATGGTTATGATCCTTGGCCTAGGCATCTCTCTCTCTGGATATAGGACTGCCAATACAACTGAGCCAAATTTGGGTGGGTAGGAGGAAAAATATTGTGAACGGATTATTAGGTATTATAGTGAGAGGGCCTTCTTCTCTCTACGTGGTGGTATGATGACTATGGGGAAAACAGCACAATATATGGTCTACTATTTTAAGGCACATGTCACAACCTACAGTATAGGAATTCCCAGATAGCACTGCAGTTGGGTCATCAGTTGGCCATTTCTACCATTTTATCAGGTCAGCTAATTCTGAGTGATGGGCACATAGTAAGTTCCATGAATTCTGTGGCATGATCTTTGGCACACTTTGTAAGTGATAAAATTAATTTTTTAAATTAGAAATTGACTAAGTGGCAAGGAATAGGCATTTTATAATACACGAATGATGGCACTAACAGAATTGTAGGAAAGAATAGTCAGTCTGTGTCCAGAATAATTCTTTTTATGTGAGAACATGCTGCTCCTTTCATGGAAGATTTTATAAATAATCTTCACTTGAGTGGCTGGTTAGTCCATTGGAAAATGGTGCCAAATTGGCTCAGCATTATCCTTTGTTGGTCATATGGGCAGAAAATAGATGAGCTTTGATGGGGAAAAGTCCATGTTATTGAGCTCATGGATAGTCCCCATTCTAAACAATGTAATCACTTGGGACATGGGTTCACTGAGCAAGAAGCAGGAATTTGAAAACTTGTTTTCCCAAGTACACAAAGAATAAGACCATTAATGGGTCTTCTTGTCTATATGATTATTGAGATTCTCCCCTGTAATGGATGCTCCTTAGGAAATGTAAATATGACAGAACTATCTGCACTTTGATCCTATTTTGATAAGTCAGTTCTCATAATTCCCTACACCCTCAACTTCCTTTCCAGGAACTACCAATCTTGTCTTTTCTAAGTTCTTGACCACCCAACTAATCCATTAGGCCTTGCTCAGAAGTTAGTATAGAATCAGAGTTTCCAAAAAGTGAACAGTTAAATTTACAGCTCAAGTCACTGCCAACTGGAAGGATCTCCCTTCTATCTGACAGGACCATCCCTGTGTGAAGCTAAAATGCAGCTATTTTCAGCTGGTGATTGCTGCACACCATGCAGACCCCACTGGCAAACCAGTCCTCCCTGAAATCTTTATCCATTAATTGGTTAATTGTGTTCTCCTTCATATTTGAAAACTGATCATGATTCCATAGATAGGGGGTTGGAGAAGTGACTGTAAAGCAGTTGAAGGAAATACAGTAAATGAGCCACGTGCTATGAAATTTACTTGTGTCCTCCAAACCAGCTCAGGTCCTATATTATGCATAGCATTCCCACTAGTAATGGAATGCTGCAGTACACCAATAGCTTTATGATTTGAATGGACTGGAAAGTTACTGGATTATTTGGCAAGCTGTTGTTGCCACGTAACTTGCTGTATCATCGTCAAAGGCCCAGTAGCAAGCCAGGAGCTTCCCTTTGATTAGAGAATAGCTGTAGGCAGAAGAGATTCTCAGAGCTTGCTTCAAACTCTCAGGGGTCTATGTTGCAATTTTCCTCTAGAGGTTCCATACTACTCCCCATCGGCCACAAACACTTCAAATACCACTAGATGCTCAACCATAACACCCATATTTTAAGGCAGCTTATGCCACACATGGACCTTATGTTATGTCTTCTCTTCTCCTGGATCCCACACAAAACTGATGGCCTGCCAAGTTATCCAGTAAATAGGTAAGAGAAGCACACACCAGATTTGGTGTATGTTGTCCTCACAATCCAAATATTACACAAAACTTATTGCATTTCCATGGTAGTTGGTGAAAAGTACAGCTAATGTTTCTAACTTTAGAGGACATATACCCACATATATCAGACCACTGAATGATTAGAAACTTCCTTATAAAACAGCTTTCCATTTTATAGGGTTTTTCTTCCACCCTCTAACACACCTCTGTCATACTGAATCATTTCAGGTACTCATTCCCTTCTGTCATCAGATCCAATAAACAAGATATCATTAATGTAATAGACCTGTGTGATGTTCTGTTGGGCACAGGATGTTTAAGGACCCTCAGCATTAAAATGTAGGAGAGGAGATTATAGCCATAAAATAAGATATGGAAGATCTACTCTGCCATACAAAGGTGAACCACTTCTGAACATAAACATTCAGAATATATGAATACACACACACACACTACATTGATTTCCTGTGTATTTGGTACAGAGAATGTGACATATTTTCTCCAGTAAAGATACCACATAGTCATCAATACCAGTTAAAATGTATCATAATACACAATAATTTCAATGAACCATCTGAATTTTGCACCAGCCAAATATGTGGGTTTTTCAGGAATATGATATAAACCATTCATCAGTATCTCTCAAGTCTCTGGCAGTGGCTCTAATTTTGGTATGGGATTAAATTTTGCTCTTGGTTATTTGTCTGAGGATGACAGACTCCCACTTGGCTCTTCTTACCAATGTGTCAGGAAACCACTCTGTGGATTCCACCAGTTACTAAACACATTTATTCTGAGTATACCTTCAGGAACTGGGGAATAACCACAATTTTTCATTCAAACTGTGAAATAGACTAAGCCATATCTGCACTCATCACCAGATTTCCATAGCCTCCATCTCTCCAAATCCAACTTCAGGACAATAGTGGAATTGTGGGCTTCTAGGATTTAGTGCCAAATTTCAGACAGTATCTTGTAACCCCTGGAATGCCTAAATATTCTCCTTTTTTTTTTTTCAGGATACACCCAACCTATTATATGAAAGCCAGTTTCTGGGGGAAAGCTTAAAGGAAAGTATATAGTATGGAAGGTAGTCAATTGATGATTCTTCCTCAATAAAGGGGTGACAGGTCTGTTAATGGACTAAGCTGAGAACTAGGTAAATAGTCACGAATAACTACTATGTTGACCAGAATCAATTTTCTAACCTTTGGGGAAAAAGTTCCCTAATTATCTAGATGAAGTAATTATTCCATAGACTATCTATTCATTATGGATAGCAGCTTATTAATCAGCCAACTGTGACAATAAATCCCTATGGGTCAAAACATTTTGTTTCATACTACTCCACCTCATACTTATTATGGTGATTGCAACCACTCTATCTCTGAAGATTAAACGCCACTATTCCAGGACCTAATTCTATTGAAATCATTAGTTTAATTCCATGGTAGCATCTTCTAGAGCTTTTCTAGTGTGTCAGTACTCCCTTCACCAACATGTATCTTCATTGCTTGGTTAAAAAAATGCCCTTAATGTGTACCCTCCTTGAATGGTATGATTAGCATATGGCTAACAGTTTTTACATAGTAGATGAACTTGAACATTCTCATATTTCAGAGACTTTGTACTCCTTCTTCTGTGATATGCCATGGAAGTCCCACATTTCAACCTTAACTGAGTGAAGAAGAACTGTGAGTCTGGTCTTCAATCAATCAAACTTTCAGAATATTAATATTGCTCCAAGGACAACAAATTCTGATAAAGTGCATCCAAAGTGATAAAATCAGCAGACCAGGCCTTATCGTTAGTTCTTTAGTCTAAAACCATTAGCATGCATTCAACATATTTGTTTGTTTGTTTGTTTTTTAGCCACTTGGTGTTCAATTTTGGCATGATTTTTCAAACTCATTAGCTGTGTCCTTTTTTTTTTTTTAATAAGAAGGGGCTTTGCAATTATTTTTCTGATTCATGGAGAGTAACAAAAAAAAAAAAAAAGGTTTAAAAAGAAAAAAACATAATAACCGGTAAGACTACAGGATTCCTTGTAATGATTACATTGACTCATGTGACCTCAAAAGACTCAGCAGAGAAATTGACAACCAGTTAATGTAGCAGATGACTAACCACTTACCTGTTTTCCTCTGAGGGGATATCCTCCACTGATCCAATTGACAAAAACACTCAATCTTTCTGTTTTCTGGATCATATGACATAGACTCATGCCCTAATCATTGTTTAATATTATGTCATCAATCGAGCATAACTGACAATTTTTGTCCTTCCTGTGTATAACCTGCACTAATATTTAATAAATGTTTTTCTTTTAATTTACCCTTACTTTTTACAGATACACATGTTTCAGCCTTATCCTGAGCAGTCATGTCCTGGAGTCATGATTTTGTTCACTAACTATATTTTTTCTAGCAAATAAAAGTGAAAATAAATGCTTATTTTTAAAATTAATCCATTTTCTACTAAAAATTCTATTATGCATAAAGCAGTGAGAATATAGTAAGTTTAGGTGCCTCAGATGGAAAAATGTCACAAGTGCCAAAGAGGCAAAAGGAACTACACGCTTGAGTTACTATAGATTGAATGTTTAATTTCGACAAAATTCATATGTTGAAAACCTAATGTCCAGCATGATAGTACTAGCACGTGGAGCCTTTGGGAGGTGATAAGGTCATGAGAGCCCCCATGAAAGGAATTAGTGCCCTTATAATGGGTCCCTTGCCCATTTCATCATGTTGAGGTCATAGAGAAAAGATACAGGTTAGCAAGTAAGCCTTCCTCACCAGACACTAATCTTGCAATACCATAATCTTGGACTTTCCAGCCTGCAGAAGTGTGAGAAAAAATGTTGTCTATAAACCATCCAGTTTGTGGTATTTTTGTTTCTAGCAGCCCATACAGACAAAACCGCGCATGTATTGTAAGATTGTGTCTTACATATTAGCATTTATATAGAGGACAAAAATACACAAAATCAATCTAGGTTTTTAGAAGTTGGGTCATTGGCTGTCTTTGGCTGGTAGAGACTTGTGTCAGGAAGGAGAATAAGGATTACTGTTTCTTACTCTAGGTGATGGTTTGACAAGTGTGTTCAGTTTATGAAAAATCATCAAATTGTGCACTTAACGATCTATGTACTCTATGTGTTAACACTGCCTTTTCCTTTGTTTCTAGGCTTGCTGATTTTTCTACATTTCAAATGTAGAATGGTCTTATTGCCATGTGCATTTTCTCTTTATGTTATCCAATAATATGCTAAGTAATCTATCACCTTCAGTTTTACAGCATGTCACAAAGGCAATAAAATGAAGGTGACTCGTACTTTCAATATAGGACTTCTAAAGTTTTACAAAGATTTTAGAAAAAAATGTTTTTACTTGGACCTTTTAACTTCAACCTGTCTCTAAAATTCTAACATAAAATCTTGGCTAAAACATACACACAACTCCATTCTTTTTTCTTCATGCTCCTGGTCCAGGTTTCTTGGACCATATTCATGTATCTTGACATTCTTTCTACTTCTCTCTGAAATCTTTCTCAGAACTCTTGTTATTTTATCTATTTGATTTCCATACTCATCCAAATCCTAAGGTAAATACTATATTCTCAAATAAGAACTTCCACTTCTTCCACACATGTGACTTGGATGAATTTAATGACTACCTTAGCTCTATCCCAATTCTAAAAGCCAATGAAGTACCATTAATATATTTAAGAGTTTGTTAACTAAGTATTACTTATTTGATCAAGGCTTTGCTGACTCTTAGCTCTTTTGTCAAAAGCATAGTAAGCTCCTTGCAAGTATTTGATAAATAATTACTCAAGTGATGTCACTTGAGTAATTAATTTTAAAGGATTCTTTAAAGAGTTGCAATGGTGGCAATTTTATACTCATTGCTGACTATTTATTTTTAAGTACGATTTAAGTAAATTGTGCAAATCAAATTGGTCCTATGTGTGTATTAACACAGTTCAGGAATTCAGGAATTAATCATAGTTAACTCAATGATGACAAGGCCACGTGATTATTAGAAGTAAATCTACATGCTAATTTGTATCTTATGGGCCCTAGTGACTTTTGCATTCTGTTTTATTACAAAGAAAATTGTGAAGAAAAGAACATGTTTTGAACATAGAGTTCACATCTACCTTAGAAAGTTTAGGGAATCGGGGCGCCTGGGTGGCTCAGTGGATTAAGCCGCTGCCTTCGGCTCAGGTCATGATCTCAGGGTCCTGGGATCGAGCCCCGCATCAGGCTCTCTGCTCCGTGGGGAGCCTGCTTCCTCCTCTCTCTCTGCCTGCCTCTCTGCCTACTTGTGATCTCTCTCTGTCAAATAAATAAATAAAATCTTTAAAAAAAAAAAAAAAAAAAAAAAAAAAGTTTAGGGAATCTTAGCACACGTTAGTGTCCCGAATTGGCTCAACTACTTGGTTAACCTGATAAGTATGCAGAAGGGAACTTTGAAAATTGAAGGAAAAAAAATTTCTGTTTTCAAAGACAGGTATTGATGAGCCCAGGAGTCTAAAGGATATAAAATTAATGTTAAGAAGAGTATATATAATATTTCTACTAGAGATTTTCTAGATACTTCTCTAATTAAGGTCAGTTTAAAGGTGGTTTTGATAATGCATCACTTGAGACTAGTGTTGATTCTCAAACTACAGATGTAATTGGCTATTTTTTTTTTAACTCAACCATGGTTTTGTCCATTTGACCATTTGAGAGAAAAGATCTATTAATTTTGTGACATTTTGAACATTTTACTGTTGTGTTTCAAAAGGACATTTCTGGACACTTGTATGTGAGCCCCTTGATGACAAGCTATTTCTCATTCAATTCTGTTATGTAGACCTAGTCAATTATAAATGCACAGCAAATGTTTAATGTCTGACCTCTAGTGTATGGGAATCTACATAGTGAGTACTAAGATCTGATGAGGCTCTGATATAATGTATAGACAAGAGCTTTGTGACTTTTTCTAGGACAATTTGCTTGTTAAATTTTACCAAAGTTCCTAAGTTTTTTTTCCCGTGACAAGATTCCAAGTTCAAGGTCTTTGGCATAGTGACATTAACAATTTAAATTGAGAAAGACTCAACCTATCCTTTTTACATGAAGGAGCTGACAATTTTGTGATTTATAAGTATTTAAGCTGTCACTGGCCACCCAGTGTCTTGCTAATGATTTTTCCCCTTTAGATGACAAATCCGACTGATTAACTGTCCTAATTGCAACTGTGCATATCCTTCCTTAGCAGGAGTCTGAGTAATTTGGAAGATATTTTTTAACTAGAAATTTGCTTGTAACTTTAAAATGTAGACAGAGAATTTCTTTGTAAATATAGGCATAATACTTAAATATACTATGTGGCTGAGTTAAAAGGACAAGTAAACTTAGACATGTTCAGCAGTTTATTTGAATAGTAAGTGTGTGCTAAACTTTCTGGAAAATTTCTTTAACATGGTAGAATACAGTAAAAGCAAACATTTTTAAAGAATGGCTATAGATATGGCCAAAAGATTTATTACTCTATAGAAAAAGTAACTTAGGCTCATTTAAAAATTAGTCTTAGGGAATTTAAATTCTATATAGCATAACCCTAATATATGTCAATGTATACAACACACTGCACAAATTACATTGCTTACTTAAAGGGGCTGTACATAACAAAACAAAAAATGATTGTTGAAATTTTTATACATTGTATCATCTTGCTCTCATAACAAAATTAAATATTAGATAATTCTATTTCAATATCATTTTCTTAACAAATATTCCAATATGTAAGTGGTTTATCATGATTTTAGTAAATATAGTAACCTATAATATTGGTTTATTTAAAAGTGGCATTCAGTGAGTCTACAGATAATATAATAAATAGATAAATGTATTTCTAGTCAATAATTAAGGTTTTCTAATCATAAATATATTTTCCAATTGTGTGATTCTAATGCAATTATTCTTAAAATTGTTGCTGTTTAGAAAGAGGTGGCTCTAGAAGGTGAGGAACAAAAGCAGAAAGCCCTCTTATGTGACTATTATAATATGTCCTGAGTACATAGGTACAATGGTAGATGAGGTAGAAGAATGTAGAGATATTCTCCAAGTAATTTAGAGCTCCCTTCAACGCCTTATTAGTAAAATAGTTATAGTTATATCTGTTCATAAGATTAAGACTACATAGTATCCATAATTAGCACAGTGCTTGAATGAAAATGAAAAAAAATTTAATGGGATGTAAAAAGACATCCTGTGTTCATGGATTGGAGAAAGTAATGTTGTTAAAATGTCCAAACCACCCAAAGCAATCTACAGGTTAAATGCAATCTCTTTACAAATCCTAGTGGTGTTTTTATAAAAACAGGGAAAAAATGGCAAAATTCATATAGAATCATAAAGGAATGAGAATAGCCAAAGCAATTCTGAGCAAGAAGAGTAAAAGTGGAGGTACCATACCTCCTGATTTCAAAGTATGTTACAAAGCTATGGTAATCAAAGCAGTATGGTATAGACCAATGGAAGTGAGCCCATGCATCTATGGTCAACTGACCTTCAACAAGGCTGGCAAGAATAAGAAATGGTTTTAGGAAAAGTGGATATCCACATGCAAAAGACTTAAGTTGGACCCTTATTTTACACCATACACAGAAATCAACTCAAAATGAAGGCTGAAATGTAAGATCTGAAACTGTATAACTAGAAGAAAGAAGGGGAAAACTTCTGGACATTAGCGTATATAAGGAATTCCTACATCCCACCAGCACAAAGTTTATAACCTGACTAAACAAGCAAAGGAACCCAATAGAAATTTTTCCAAAGAACACATGCAAGTTACTGAGTATATGAAAAGACGCTCTTCATCACTGATCATCAGCAAAATGCAAATCAAAACCACGAGATATCACCTTGCATCTGTTGGGATGGCTGTTATCCAAGCATAAGAAAACAAAATGAAAAAGATAAGAATGTTGTCAAAAATGTGGAGAAATAGGAACACTTGTGTACTGTTGATGAGAATGTAAAATTATGCAGCCACTGTGGAAAACAGTAGAGATTTCTCAAAAAATTACCTTACAATCCAACTAATTTCATATATGGATATATACCTAAAATAAATGAAATCTAGATTTCAAAGACATACCTCCATTCTCATGTTCATTTAAGCATTATTCATAATAGCCAAGATATGAAAGCAACCCAGTGTTCACTGAGAGATTAACAGATAAATAAAATGAGGTATTTGTTAAAAATAGTATATTATATATTTGAATGTTATTCAGTCTTTAAAAAGGAGATCCTACCATTTATGACAACATGGGTGAGCCTGAAGGACATTATGCTACATGAAATAAGCCAGACAGAGGAAGTTAAATTCTATATGGTCTTGTTTATTTGTAGAATCTGAAAGTCAAATGCAGAGAAGCAGAGAGTACAATGGTGGTTGCCAAGGGCTGGGTGGTGGACAAAGTGAAGAGATATTGGCCAAAGGGTGCAAAGGTTTACTTTGAAGGATGAATAAGTTCTGGAGATCTAATATGCAGCATAGTAACTATAGTTGATAATACTGTATTTTATACTTGAATTTTGCTAAGAGAGTAGATTTAAAGTGGTCTTATCATACACACACACGCATGTACACACATACACACACAGTGGTAATTATGGGAGATGATGGATTTGTTAGCTTGATTATGGTACTTATTTCACAATGTACACAGAAATCAAAATGTCATGTGGTATATCTTAAATATACATAATTTTAGTTGTCAATTATACATCAATAGCCAGAAAAAGAGAAAAGACAGAAAGGAAAGGAAAAGAAAAGAAAGAAAATGCAGGTTCTGTCCATGTGTTAAACGGCAGAACCCATAAGTATTTCTCAACTTTTTACCTTTGATGGTTATACTTTTAAGGTCATGTGCTGGAAGCTTTCTCTGTTTAAATGACTAGGGCACAAAATTAAATTCTTATGGAGAGAAATAGTTATATGTTTTTTTAGGCCAGAATTCATGATTTATTTATATTATTCTAATTTATTCTAATTTACTTATTATATTAAATTTATTACATCTTATTTATTCTAATACTTGCTGTCTCTACTGATATCCTAAGACCTCACCCAACCTCTGACATGCACATCAAAACAGCTTAGTTTATGGATGTTTAAGTTAGTGTTACTCCCAATTTGACTCGCAGTGTTATTTTTATATAAACAACTCCTCTGCTGAAGACTCAAACTGACTCATGCCATATAAATTTCAGTAAGGTCTTGTACAGTAAGGTCTTCTCCATCTCTGGATATAAGTCTAGAAATTTTACACCTGTTTAAGTGTGTTGTTAAATAATTCTGTATTTTGGCATAGAGAACACAGTTTGTTAAACTGAGAATATAACACAGAAATTATTACAGATTAAATTACCTTCAAATTGAATAAAAATAAATGACTTCATTTTCTCAGACCCAGAAGTTTCTGATGTTTATTTGTTTTATTTCCTTTTCTCCATAGTCCTTCAAATTCTCTCCTGGAAAGAAACAAGAGCCTCATGTACGACCACGGTCTGCCTCATGGCAGTGATCCTCAAGTCATAGCCTTTTATACTGACTATAATATGGTATGTCTTCATAAGTCCAAATTTTATTAAATGAGTTTTTTCATCTATGGTGGGCCTATCTTTTTAAAATAATACAACAAAATAATTTTGGCAAAAGCAGTATTAGGCTAGTTAACTGATGACAATGTAGAATTGTTCCTGAGATTTTTTTAGTACATGTAATGAGTATACATGTTTTGAGTCAATTTCACAATAAAAGTCTTAACACTTATAATCACCCCTCCAAATGATAAGCAAATATTTTCAGCAGATAATTTGATAATTTGGACAACTTCTTCTTCTGAGACCAAAGGAACCAATCTATTATGTATATCCATATATATAACCTCATATAATAATAAATATTTCATATACTTTAACAAAAGTAAAGAGATTGGGGGGAGGAGTCAAGATGGCGGAGAAGTAGCAGCCTGAGACTACATCAGGTAGCAGGAGATCAGCTCGATATCTTATCTAAACATTGCAAACACCTACAAATCCAACGGGAGAGCGAAGAGAAGAACAGCAACTCTAGAAACAGAAAATCAACCACTTTCTGAAAGGTAGGACTGGCAGAGAAGTGAATCTAAAACGACAGGAAGATAGACCACGGGGGGAGGGGCCGGCTCCCGGCAAGCGGCGGAGCAACAGAGCACAAAATCAGGACTTTTAAAAGTCTGTTCCACTGAGGGACATTGCTCCAGAGGCTAAACCAGGGTGAAGCCCACACGGGGTCAGCGTGGCCCCAGGCCCCGCAGGGTCACAGAAGGATCGGGGGTGTCAGAGTGTCCGAGAGCTCGCAGGTATTAGAACGGAGAAGCCGGCTGCAGAGACAGAGCCGAGGACTGAACTCTCAGCTCGGGGTTACCTTGAACTGGTCGCGGGCTGGGTGAGCTCGGAGCGCGGCTAGAGGCTGGGGATACGGGAGTGATTGGGTGCTGTCCTCTGGGGGCGCACTGAGGAGTGGGGCCCCAGGCTCTCGGCTCCTCCGGGCCGGAGACTAGGAGGCCTCCATTTTCATTCCCATCCTCCGGAACTCTACGGAAAGCGTCCAGGGAACAGAAGCTCCCAAAAGTGAACCCGAGCCAATTACTTAGTCCAGCCGCCGGTAAGGGTGGTGCAATCCCGCCTCGGGCAAAGACACTTGAGAGTCACTACAACAGGCCCCTCCCCCAGAAGATCAACAAAATATCCAGCCAGGATGAAGTTCATCTATCAAGGAGAAAGCAGGTTCAATTCCTAAGACAGCAGAGCAATTCCAGAGGAGGAGAAAGCAAAGCACGGAACTCATGGCTTTCTCCCCATGATTCTTTAGTCTTGCGGCTACTTCAATTTTTTTTTTCTTTTTTCAGTTTTTTTTTCTTTTTTCTTTTTTCTTCTTCTGCTAAATTTTTTAAAACTTTTACCCTTTTCTTTTTTAACGTTTTTTGACTAGTTCATCTAAATATATATATTTTTTCTTTCTTTTTTATATTTTTTATTTGTTTTATTTTTTAAATTTTTTTCTTTTTTTTTTCCTTTTTTTTTTTTCTTTTCTTTTTTTTTCAGAACCTGTTTTTATCCCCTTTCTCCCCCCCACAATTAGGGGTCTCTTCTGATTTGGTTACAGCGCATTTTTCTGGGGTCTTTGCCACCCTTTTAGTAGTTTATTTGCTCCTTCATATCCTCTTATCTGGACAAAATGACAAGGTGGAAAAAATCACCACAAACAAAAGAACAAGAGACAGTACCAAAGGCTAGGGACTTAATCAACACAGACATTGGTAATATGTCAGATCAAGAGTTCAGAATGACGATTCTGAACATTCTAGCCGGGCTCGAAAAAGGCATGGAAGATATTAGAGAAACCCTCTCTGGAGATATTAAAGCCCTTTCTGGAGAAATTAAAGAACTAAAATCTAACCAAGTTGAAATCAAAAAAGCTATTAATGAGGTGCAATCAAAAATGGAGGCTCTCACTGGTAGGATAAATGAGGCAGAAGAAAGAATTAGTGATATAGAAGACCAAATGACAGAGAATAAGGAAGCCGAGCAAAAGAGGGACAAACAGCTACTGGACCATGAGGGGAGAATTCGAGAGATAAGTGACACCATAAGACGAAACAACATTAGAATAATTGGGATTCCAGAAGAAGAAGAAACAGAGAGGGGAGCAGAAGGTCTATTGGAGAGAATCATTGGAGAGAATTTCCCTAATATGGCAAAGGGAACAAGCATCAAAATCCAGGAGATGCAGAGAACCCCCCTCAAAGTCAACAAGAATAGGTCCACACCCCGTCACCTAATAGTAAAATTTACAAGTCTTAGTGACAAAGAGAAAATCCTGAAAGCAGCCCGAGAAAAGAAGTCTGTAACATACAATGGTAAAAATATTAGATTGGTGGCAGACTTATCCACAGAGACCTGGCAGGCCAGAAAGAGCTGGCATGATATATTCAGAGCACTCAACGAGAAAAACATGCAGCCAAGAATACTCTATCCAGCTAGGCTATCATTGAAAATAGAAGGAGAGATCAAAAGCTTCCAGGACAAACAAAAACCGAAAGAATTTGCAAACACCAAACCAGCTCTACAGGAAATATTGAAAGGGGTCCTGTAAGCAAAGAGAGAGCCTAAAAGAAGTAGATCAGAAAGGTACAGAGACAATATACAGTAACAGTCACCTTACAGGCTAATAATGGCACTAAATTCATATCTCTCAATAGTTACCCTGAATGTTAATGGGCTAAATGCCCCAATCAAAAGACACAGGTTATCAGAATGGATAAAAAAACAAAACCCATCAGTATGTTGCCTACAAGAAACTCATTTTAGACGCGAAGACACCTCCAGACTTAAAGTGAGGGGGTGGAAAACAATTTACCATGCTAATGGGCATCAGAAGAAAGCTGGGGTGGCAATCCTTATATCAGATCAATTAGATTTTAAGCCAAAGACTATAATAAGAGATGAGGAAGGACACTATATCCTACTCAAAGGGTCTGTCCAACAAGAAGATCTAACAATTTTAAATATCTATGCCCCTAACGTGGGAGCAGCCAACTATATCAACCAATTAATAACAAAATCAAAGAAACACATCAATAATAATACAATAATAGTAGGGGACTTGAACACTCCCCTCACTGAAATGGACAGATCATCCAAGCCAAAGATCAACAAGGAAATAAAGGCCTTAAATGACACACTGGACCAGATGGACATCACAGATATATTCAGAACATTTCATCCCAAAGCAACAGAATACACATTCTTCTCTAGTGCACATGGAACCTTCTCCAGAATAGATCACATCCTGGGTCACAAATCAGGTCTCAACCGGTATCAAAAGATTAGGATTATTCCCTGCATATTTTCAGACCACAATGCTCTGAAGCTAGAACTCAATCACAAGACGAAAGCTGGAAAGAACCCAAATACATGGAGACTAAACAGCATCCTTCTAAAGAATGAATGGGTTAACCAGGAAATTAAAGAAGAATTGAAAAAATTCATGGAAACAAATGATAATGAAAACACAACAGTTCAAAATCTGTGGGACACAGCAAAGGCAGTCCTGAGAGGAAAATATATAGCGGTACAAGCCTTTCTCAAGAAACAAGAAAGGTCTCAAGTACACAACCTAACCCTACACGTAAAGGAGCTGGAGAAAGAACAAGAAAGAAACCCTAAACCCAGCAGGAGAAGAGAAATCATAAAGATCAGAGCAGAAATCAATGAAATAGAAACCAAAAAAACAATAGAAAAAATCAATGAAACTAGGAGCTGGTTCTTTGAAAGAATCAATAAGATTGATAAACCCCTGGCCAGACTCATCAAAAAGAAAAGAGAAAGGACCCAAATCAATAAAATCATGAATGAAAGAGGAGAGATCACACTAACACCAAAGAAATACAGACAATTATAAGAACATACTACGAGCAACTCTACGCCAACAAATTGGACAATCTGGAAGAAATGGATGCATTCCTAGAGACATATAAACTACCACAAGTGAACCAGGAAGAAATAGAAAACCTGAACAGGCCCATAACCAGTAAGGAGATTGAAACAGTCATCAAAAATCTCCAAACAAACAAAAGCCCAGGGCCAGACGGCTTCCCAGGGGAATTCTACCAAACATTTAAAGAAGAACTCATTCCTATTCTCCTGAAACTGTTCCAAAAAATAGAAATGGAAGGAAAACTTCCAAACTCATTTTATGAGGCCAGCATCACCTTGATCCCAAAACCAGACAAGGATCCCACCAAAAAAGAGAACTACAGACCAATATCCTTGATGAACACAGACGCAAAAATTCTCGCCAAAATACTAGCCAATAGGATTCAACAGTACATTAAAAGGATTATTCACCACGATCAAGTGGGATTTATTCCAGGGCTGCAGGGTTGGTTCAACATCCGCAAATCAATCAATGTGATAGAACACATTAATAAAAGAAAGAACAAGAACCATATGATACTGTCAATAGATGCTGAAAAAGCATTTGACAAAGTACAGCATCCCTTCCTGATCAAAACTCTTCAAAGTGTGGGGATAGAGGGCATATACCTCAATATTATCAAAGCCATCTATGAAAAACCCACCGCAAATATCATTCTCAATGGAGAAAAACTGAAAGCTTTTCTGCTAAGGTCAGGAACACGGCAGGGATGTCCATTATTACCACTGCTATTCAACATAGTACTAGAAGTCCTAGCCTCAGCAATCAGACAACAAAAAGAAATTAAAGGCATCCAAATTGGTAAAGAAGAAGTCAAACTATCACTCTTCGCAGATGATATGATACTATATGTGGAAAACCCAAAAGACTCCACTCCAAAACTGCTAGAACTTGTACAGGAATTCAGTAAAGTGTCAGGATATAAAATCAATGCACAGAAATCAGTTGCATTTCTGTACACCAACAACAAGACTGAAGAAAGAGAAATTAAGGAGTCAATCCCATTTACAATTGTACCCAAAACTATAAGATACCTAGGAATAAACCTAACCAAAGAGACTAAGAATCTATACACAGAAAATTATAAAGTACTCATGAAAGAAATTGAGGAAGACACAAACAAATGGAAAAATGTTCCATGCTCCTGGATTGGAAGAATAAATATTGTGAAAATGTCTATGCTACCTAAAGCAATCTACACATTTAATGCAATCCCTATCAAAATACCATCCATTTTTTTCAAAGAAATGGAACAAATAATCCTAAAATTTATATGGAACCAGAAAAGACCTCGAATAGCCAAAGGAATATTGAAGAACAAAGCCAAAGTTGGTGGCATCAGAATTCCGGACTTCAAGCTCTACTACAAAGCTGTCATCATCAAGACAGCATGGTACTGGCACAAAAACAGACACAGATCAATGGAACAGAATAGAGAGCCCAGAAATCGACCCTCAACTCTATGGTCAACTAATCTTCGACAAAGCAGGAAAGAATGTCCAATGGAAAAAAGACAGCCTCTTCAATAAATGGTGCTGGGAAAATTGGACAGCCACATGCAGAAAAATGAAATTGGACCACTTCCTTACACCACACATGAAAATAGACTCCAAATGGATGAAGGACCTCAATGTGAGAAAGGAATCCATCAAAATCCTTGAGGAGAATGCAGGCAGCAACCTCTTCAACCTCAGCTGTAGCAACATCTTCCTAGGAACGACGGCAAAGGCAAGGGAAGCAAGGGCAAAAATGAACTATTGGGATTTCATCAAGATCAAAAGCTTTTGCACAGCAAAGGAAACAGTTAACAAAACCAAAAGACAACTGACAGAATGGGAGAAGATATTTGCAAACGACATATCAGATAAAGGGCTAGTATCAAAAATCTATAAGGAACTTAGCAAACTCAACACCCAAAGAACAAACAATCCAATCAAGAAATGGGCAGAGGACATGAACAGACATTTCTGCAAAGAAGACATCCAGATGGCCAACAGACACATGAAAAAGTGCTCCACGTCACTCGGCATCAGGGAAATACAAATCAAAACCACAATGAGATATCACCTCACACCAGTCAGAATGGCTAAAATTAACAAGTCAGGAAATGACAGATGCTGGAGAGGATGTGGAGAAAGGGGAACCCTCCTCCACTGTTGGTGGGAATGCAAGCTGGTGCAACCACTCTGGAAAACAGCATGGAGGTTCCTCAAAATGTTGAAAATAGAACTACCCTATGACCCAGCAATTGCACTCCTGGGTATTTACCCTAAAGATACAAACATAATGATCCGAAGGGGCACGTGTACCCAAATGTTTATAGCAGCAATGTCTATAATAGCCAAACTATGGAAAGAACCTAGATGTCCATCAACAGATGAATGGATCAAGAAGATGTGGTATATATACACAATGGAATACTATGCAGCCATCAATCGAAATGAAATCATGCCATTTGCAACGACGTGGATGGAGCTAGAGTGTATCATGCTTAGTGAAATAAGTCAATCGGAGAAAGACAACTATCATATGATCTCCCTGATATGAGGACATGGAGAAGCAACATGGGGGGGTAGGGGGATAGGAGAAGAATAAATGAAACAAGATGGGATTGGGAGGGAGACAAACCATAAATGACTCTTAATCTCACATAACAAACTGGGGGTTGCTGGGGGGAGGTGGGGTTGGGAGAGGGGGAGTGGGCTATGGACATTGGGGAGGGTGAGTGCTATCGTGAGTGCTGTGAAGTGTGTAAACCTGGGGATTCACAGACCTGTACCCCTGGGGATAAAAATACATTATATGTTTATTAAAAAAAAAAAAATTGGAAGGGGAGGCGAACCATAAGTGACTATGGACTCTGAAAAACAACCTGAGGGTTTTGAAGGGTCAGGGGTGGGAGGTTGGGGGAACAGGTGGTGGGTAATGGGGAGGGCACGTTTTGCATGGAGCACTGGGTGGTGTGCAAAAAGAATGAACACTGTTACGCTGAAAAAATAAATAAAATGGGAAAAAAAAAAGTAAAGAGATTTAAGAAAGTGGCTCAAGTGATTGTGGGGATTGGCAAATCCAACATCGATAGGATAAGCTAGAAAGACTGGAAATTCAGGCATGAGTTGATGTTGCCATCTTGAATCTGAAATCTGTAAGGCAGGCCAGCAGGCTGGAAACTCAAGCTGGCTATCTTGGAGTTTTGAGGCAGAATTCCTTCCTTGCCAGGTAATCTGTTTTTATTCTTAAAGACTTCAGCTAATCAGATGGGACCCAACCTTATTATTTGAAGGTGATCTCCTTTCTCTACAACCAAATGACTGTAGGTGTTAATCTGATCTACAAAATACCTTCACATAACGTCTAGAGTATATTTGACCAAACAACTGTCTCCATAGCCTAACTAAGTTTATGAATAACATTAACCATTACAGATATGTATCTCACTTTGCAAAAGTTTGACAAATATTCAAGGTGATATAAATGACAGTGTTGTTAAACTATCTTGTGGTAACTAAACTCAATGCCTAACCTTATTCTTCCCTCTGAAGGGTTCTGAAATCAATTTGGGGTCACCCTGGCAGTTACAACACATATATTCCCAGACCTGTTTCTTGGCTACAGCCATCATCTAGCATTGACCCTTGACCCTATTGACTATTCTGGATCTCAAGTGCACTGTCCACAGAGTCACTTACAGAAGTGGTAGCAATGCCATTGCCCATGAGGAGAATGTGAATGTTTAAGTAGATACCAAACCTTAACTATAAAACTGAAGAACATTCTTTGTCTACAGGATATACGGTCAAGGTCAAGCACTTTGTCGTCTTAAGAGTCTCATGCTCTACTGACTGAGCTAGCAAGGAATTTTTGTCATCTTAAACTTACGACATTGGTCTCAAACTACTCGATCCAGTCAAAACAGTGAGTTAAGAAAATTTTCATGTTTTATTTAGTTGACTGTATTTAGATTAGCTCTTAAATCTGGTTTTGTATATGCAACAGTAACAAAGATGAGAGAAAAATTGAAGTTGAAAAAAGGGTAAGTCAGAAAATGTTTCATTTCAGACTTTGAATAACTTTTCAGAGAGAAATGTGTTTGTGAGCTATAACTTCTGGAAAAGAAGGTTATTACATAGGTCATATGTAGAATTTGACTGTTTTCCTGAGGAAGTAGAGGAATTTACAACACACTATTTATCTGCCTCAGATAGCGACTGTGTTTCTATGAAATAATAGCAAAATAGTCATTAGTCCAATCTCTGAAATAATAACAAAATCATCATTAATCCAACCCTATCATCCATATTTGACAATTGTTCTAATTATCAAAGATTAAAATTACATTCTGGCAGTGTATATGTATATCCACTAAGAGAAGAGAAGGGGAAGGGACAATCAGAACTCTGTCCTTTCAGCCTAATTAATTATGGAAAATCTTTCATAACAAGTTCTGTGTATCCCCAACTTATTGTTTAGTTAACAATTTGCTCATTAATGGTTTTGAAAACACTTGTGGTTGGGTAGAAATTGTCTATTTAGAAAGTAATGATATATCTAGCATTTTGACAGGTTGTTTTCAGAGACTTTTATTTCAGTGAAAAGGAAGTGAAAACAGTTCGTTCCGATGGGGAAAAAAATTCTGTAGTCTGATTTGCACTTTAACTCCTTTACCTCAGAGTACAATTACCTCAAACATCAGTAGTTACTGTATTTCAAAAGGTTCCTGGCAGCTTTTTGAGTTTTATTATTGTTTTGGTGTTTGCATGCCAAAGAGTTTCAATTGGGAATTTCACAGTGCTTTTTAATAAATATTTCTGAGCACAATCTAACTTTTCAGAGACAACTATACCTTAGTTGTGGGAAGAAAGCACTTCCAAAGTCATGGAGAATTTAGGCAAAGGCAACTCTTGGTGCTCATGTCCACCTTTATTCAGTATGCTTCTTATGGATCAAGTCTCAAAACACCAGATACCAAACTAAAAATTTGGAGTTATCTCTTGTAATTCATATATTTGATTTGCTAAGAAAAAAATATTTATATAATAGTCCAGAACTAAATTTTGGTAATTATGGCAGCAAAAATGCTCAGACGGAAGAGCTTTGTATTTGTCATTGAATTATCTCTACTATCAAATGAATGACTTCTAGTAAATGAAGGCTAGCCAGTTATCTAGGGGGTAAAAAAAAGTGTAAACATAGATCTGTTTGTGTGTATATATATGTGTGTGTGTATCTGTATATGTGTGTCTGTGTGTGTGTGTATAACTATTATTATTTTGATGATGGTGATGATGGTAATTTTTGAGTCAAATCTATTAATGCACAAAATGGAATTTAAGTCTGAATACCTGGTTTTGAATGCCAATTTCAAACTTTGAAACTCGAGGAAAATTAGTCGATCTCTCTGCTCTTCATTTATTCATTTGTCAGATTGTACTTCCCACATAAGGTGTTGTCTATAAAAGAGAAGTATCTCTTGCTTTCTCCCATTGGTTCCCATGATTGGATAAGGTACAGATTTTACTGGCAAACTGAATGGATAAAACTGCACATGGTTCTCTGTTAATATCAGTGTGACAGCAACTCTTCGTTAACATGTTTGTTTTGTAAACACATTATTTATGAAGTTACTGCTCCAGCTCTGTCTCTCATTTTACCCAAATCCAGCAGTCTTTTTGGTTTCTAGACATAAATATTAGGTAGCTCCATAAAAACCTAGCTTTGCCCATTTAGCTGTTTTATTCACGTACAAAATTTATTGAGAAAAAAAAAAGGATGACATGTTTCAGTATGAAAAGAGTATTTAAGTGAAAGAGATTTTTTTTTTACCAGTTCAGATAGTAAACGGATTCAACTTTAAATCAAATGTCTATGTAAGTTCTTCATTCTAAATCCTTAGCCCTTTGAAATAAGCATATTTAATTCTGCCTATTTTCAGACTGAAATAATAAATTTTCTTTTGATGATATTAGTCAAATCTAGAAGTTGATATCATGGGGGAAAAAACCCAACTCCAGATAAATCACTTTTACTTCTACCTGAAAAAATATTGATAAGCAGGAATTCTTTTTTTTTTACAAAAGAAACTATAAATTTCTAATAAGTATTAAAATTCATTTAATTTAATAGCATGTTCAGTGTGTCACATGCTGCTATGTACATAATTTTGATTTTTATTAATAGTTTATAAATCAATACAATAGACCTGATTGTTACATGAGTAACAAGTAAATTTTTATTGCTTTAAAGTGCTTTTTACTATTTAATAACTAATATTATCAGAATCTTAAATAATATGAGGAATCTGAATAACCTCTTTTATCTTATCCAAATGAGAAATGTATAACTAATTAAATAATTCTCTGAACGTGTATATACTTTTTTATAATAATATATAATAAGTTATTTTATATTTGTGTATTATATATAGCATATGTATATCAGTCAAGTATTCCTCACAGTTTTGTTTAAACTCTCTGCCAGTTCTGAGTAAAGAGGGTAGCATAAACACAGTTAAAATTTATTTCAAAAATGTAACTAAAATACATTCATATACTTTAATCAAATCAGGACCATGAAAACTTTGAAAATGGAAAAAATTTTATTTGAGTTCCTTGTATATATAGAAAGGTCTATAGGATGCTCTGAGGCTTTATAATGACCACATTGCAGCTGGCTGGAAATGTTTTTGAATAGCCCAAAGTAAAAATTGTTTTAAAATGGATAAATGCTTGCATTCGTTAGAAATTACTCTACTGCAAGCAAGAGGCCCAAATAATTAAAAAGGTGTACATACAGGAGCCTTAGAATGATGGCAGTTTGGGGCACATAAACCTAAAACTGGATAATGTCCAGAACTTAAGAAGGCTTCAGTCAGGCCTGAACATCTTCAAAGACTGCAATTTGTTCCATTTGTCTTCTCTGTCATTCATTGTATGTGCTTCATGCCAAGGCTAGAAATCCTCCTAGTCACAGAATGGTTCCCAGCAGCTTCCAAAGCTATGGTCTTCCTCATTCAATTCCAGGTGATGAAGTGATCCTATCCAAATAACTTTTGTTGAAAATTAAGACTGCTTGTTCCTAAGAATCATGTATTAAGAATATATACTCGGGGCGCCTGGGTGGCTCAGTGGGTTAAGCCTCTGCCTTCAGCTCAGGTCATGATCTTAAGGTCCTGGGATCGAGCCCCACATCGGGCTCTCTGCTCAGCGGGGTGCCTGCTTCCTCCTCTCTCTCTGCCTGCCTCTCTGCCTACCTATGATCTCTCTCTGTCAAATAAATAAAAAATTTAAAAAAAAAAAAAAAAAAAAAAAAAAAAAAAAAAAAAAAAAAAAAAAAGAATATATACTCTACTCCTATATCATTGACTTTAATGGAATCATGAGTCCATTCCTGAATAATGAACATCTTGGAGGGATGTGTTGACCACCTTGGAAGAAAGATTCACAGACAGGGTCAGCTTCAACAAAGTTACATGGACTGCCTGGGGAAGGTCTGAATGTCTGGAAAGCAATTCAGAAAGTGTTATCGAAAAGGAAGGAGAAAGGATGATGGTCAGCCCAAACCAACAAGTGACTGTTGCTCATTATTTTTTAAAATATTAGTATGTCCTGTAATTTTTAGAAGATAGAGATAGTGAGTATTGTGAGTCTATATGAAGGTAATAAAAATGCTTTAAATGTATTCATTTCAAATAGGAAAAATATATACCAGAGCAGAAGGAATGGGTTTTACCTATCAGTGGTGCTTCACGTTGACATTCTAAACAATGATGGAAAAATTACACCAGTAGAAAAAATGCACTAAAAAATTGTCGGTATAAGTTTGAAGGAATAAATCCACCATATAAGATTTTAATGTAACTAGAGATTTTCCTAAGCTAATCTGAATTGAACAAGGGATCCTCATGAAGCCTGAAATTTATGGTGTTCAGCAGAACTGTTTACAACCAGAAATTAAGCTCATTTTAGTGTAAGGAGCTTTGTACATAAGCTGATTTCAGGGACTGCTGAAATTCAAAATGTAAATGCCTTTAATCTAATGGTGTCCCTGCTTTGTAATACATGCATTCCAGCCTGGCATCTTCATTTCTGATTAATCATTGATGTTTTCAATTTACTTTGTTAAGTCCCAAACTAGCCAACATATTGGACCACACACATAGCTCAGCTCTTTGGCTCATAGGAGTTTAATTCCTTTATGGCAAGGAAATCTGTGAGGATGTGGTGATAACTGTAATTTTTTTAAAAAAAGTAAGAAAAAGAACAGTGTCTTAGTTCACATACATGGCTGGTGGTTACACATTTCCAATCAATCTCAGGTACACAAATAAATCTGTCTTCCTTTTTAGGATTCTAAGAATTATTAAAGATGTTTTAAGAATTAATTTCTTAAATTTCTTCAAGGATCTTCATTCATCTTTTAGACACCTAAATCAATATTTTCTATTTTACTTCTATGCCTGTGTTATTAATAATCCTTTTCAATTATTTGGTGCCTTGTATGTTCCAGAAACCATGCCAGGAGCATTATCTACTTTATCTCTAGTAATAACCATTTTTTATCAAGTTAGGTATTATAGCCCTTATTTTAATTATGGATAAACAGAGACTCAGGGAAATTTTTTTAAAAAAATTATCTAGTCAATAAAGCTAAGAAGAGGCAAAGCCCAGATTTTATCTTAGGAATATGAAATTTTTTTTTGCATAGAAATGGTACTGTAACCTTTCTATCTGATTATACCTTTTGCTTTTTTATGTCATATATTTAGGTCAAAAATGAATGTTAAGGAAGGAATGCCTCTTGCGTCTCAGTGTTGTTTTAGAAATGCTAAGTATCTCATATAGAAAAGTAAGCAAAAGGGAAAATATTCATTCACAAATTCCATTCTGATATAGAAGACTAAAATATTTGGGCATGATTTTCTTAGAAAAGAATAGAATCAACAAGTAAAGTTTGACACCACTGCATTTATAGGAAGAGGAAAAAACACATTAGTGGCATAGAAGAAAAAGATCAAGATGCTAGAGGTGGCTCTAATTTTTCTCTTTTCAGGCTAGACCTGCACTGGGTATTTTGTGTTTGCCCTGACAGTCCACTCCCTAGATTTTTCCTCCTGTATCATGGGAAGCTGACCTACATGCGCTATATCTCCCTGCTCTCATATTTTCTGGTTTCTGCCTGGGTTCAGCCAATGGGAATTCCTGGCAGAAAATGAAAGAATAGGAAGAAATTGAGGTTAGCTGTTTATTTTACAGACTCCCTTCCTTCAGGGTCACTGTGGGACACCTGCATCCCTCTAACAGAGCTGTTCTTAGGAGAGAATCCTTTCAAAACACATACCCACCCTGGCTTTAGATAACTGCTGTCCCTTCCTGTCATTTGAGATTAGAGTATGAAAAGGCTACCCACTTGTGCTGGCTTCCGGGTACTACAGTATCCCTCGATGGCTTCTTTATATGCTGCCCACACTTTCGTACAACATCCACTTATTAAACTCTCCTCGGTCACTCACTGCAAACATTCCATCTTCTTCCCACTGGGACATTAACTAAAACAGTAATTGGCTTTTGGAATAGCTTCAGGAGACAGGGCTTTCAGGGTTGTAGAACCTTTCAGGGTTGTAGAATCATATCGAAATAAGAATCCATGATTGAGCTGCTCATATATATGAGAAAAGAAGAAATAACCTCTTTGCTGGGAGTAATGGGCCAATGGTAATTCTGTGGCATGTGGTGGAATCATGATAACTCGAATTATCCCCACTGGTAGCACGGGATGAAGGATGTTGTACAGATGGAGGTCAAGTGGCTGACACACTTGGTAACTATGGTAATGATCATGATTACAAGACTGGAGTCAGTTGGCTTTTTCTCACAAGCCTCGAAAGCTTAAATAGTGAAAAGGACAAACTGAAGTCCTTAAATGCCCAACTAAGAACAAACTGAGGAAAAAAAATCAGAAAATCTTTAAGGCTGTTTTGAAGAGATTCTCATCTCCTAGAGTTGCAACAAATGTAGGCTGAAAGCTGCTAATTTGCAGCACCATGTAAATATCAAATCTTGAAAGAACTTTATGCTAAATTCGAGTCACTAATGAGAAAGAAAATAAACCCTGAAACATAAGGTGGGGACATTTGAGCGGAGGCAGGCAATGGTAAAATCTAGATAGCCAAATACCCCTGAATGCACTTTGCCAGCAAAAATATCCTCCCTCCATGCCCACACACACCCCAAACACACACATACATGGGCATATGCACACATACACAATCGAAGAGACTAGCGTCCTGCATGAAGGACTTTATGGTTGATCCTTGTATTAGGAATGTCTTATATTTTTTATATTCTGATGCTTTGATCTTTTAACATCTGGAGTCTTGCTGCCCCTGGAGGGACTACCTTCCCCCAGTTAGCCAGTTCTGAGAGATAGTAAAACAATTCCAATGTGAGTATACTTTTCAAATACAAAGCAACTAACAGAGCCCACATTGGAACCACCTCCTTTATAGGACTCTCCTACCTGCCCCAATCACACTAAGTGCCATGTACCAGGCAACCAGCAACAGTCCCCATGCCTCAGAGACTGCTGAAACTATTCAAACTAACCAATCCTAAGTCTGCTTACTCTGCTTCAGCGATTCCGTCCTCTGTAAACCACAATAGAGCTTCTTGCTCACAATTCTCCTTTCCCTCTGCCTTGTGACTGACCCTGTTGTTGCCCCATGTGGTCCCTCATGACAGAGCAAACCTCCTCCTCTTGAGAACTGTGGGTGATAAGCTGTCTTTTTAATGATAATCATTTCCTGATCTTTTGACCTTTCTATGACTCAAATTTTCGCTCGATATAATATAAAATATTCCTCATGCTGTTTCCTCAGAAGAGATTGCTGACTCACCTCAGGGCATATCTTCACCTCACCTTTTGGCCTTCAAGACTGTAAAAAATTAGATATTCATAGACTAGATGGCTGTAAGGACATGAAAGGCGAAATAGAAGCCTTCCTGCCATTCCTTCCATTCCTGCCAAGAAAGTAAATGAAAAGCCAAGCCAATCTGGGACAGCTTTGCGGAGATTAGTACCATCTACAAACATTTTAAAGATATAGGGATAGTGATTCTTACCAGTAGGCCATTCTGGAAATGGAAAGGGAATTTGGGAGACTGGACGTGCGCAGGTCTGGAATGCACAGATACACTGAAGAAGAATGAGGTTCTGAGGCCCATGTTTTTACTGCTTTTCCACCTCTTTCCCAACCTACATCTATGATTAATATGACCATATAGTTAACATCTAAATCAGGACGCTTTTGAGAATGAAAAGTGGCATTGTTAATAATTAACATGGAATAGTGAGTGTAAATCATAAGTGCCCTGGGCAAACCAGAATCTATCATCACTCTACTTATGACCATTCTACGGAGAAAGAAGGGAAAGAAAGAAAATGTATAGGCTTAGTTTAATAGAATAATGTGCATGATATGCAAGAAACAGAAATGGATAGTTCCTTCAATACAGCCCCATTCAGGAATGTCATTGAAAGGGCATAGTGTAGGGATATCCCTCTGGTATGCAGACTTTTGGGAAGTGGGAGTACGCTGCTTCACTTAAAAGGAAAGGTAACCTGGAAAATAGCTCTGTGTATATCCACGGGCAATGGCTAATGGGTTGGCTGACTAATCAGGGACTTGGTAAAAACAAAATTGGAAAATTAGAGACAAGAAATAAAGGGTGACGGACAAAACAAGCAAACAAGCAAAACAAGCAAAGAGTGTTAAAAAATAGTCTTGACCCCTATGAAAGCCTACCAGTGGGCTCCCACTATGAATAAATCTCTTGAAAATGAGATGGAGGGGACGCCTGGGTGGCTCAGTTGGTTAAGCAGCTGCCTTCGGCTCAGGTCATGATCCCAGCGTCCTGGGATGGAGTCCCACATCGGGCTCTGTGCTGGGCGGGGAGCCTGCTTCTCTCTCTGTCTCTGCCTGCCTGTGCTCACTCTCTCTCTCTCTCTCTGACAAATAAATAAATAAAATCTAAAAAAAAAAAAAAATGAGATGGAGCATACAAGTGACCTTGTGACTGTCAGCCCACTCAGTGCTTTCTCAATGGGACTATTTACAAAGTGGATTCTGACCGAGGGAATGGGGGATTGAACAAGAAGTATTTCCTCTCCTAGGCTGATTTGGCAAAGGCTATTGTGTTCAACCTGCCAAAAGTAAATGCCAATGTTTCACTCCCAATTTTATTTCATTCCCTGGGGGTAGTAACTGGCCACATGGTGACATGTTGATTAGCTTGGATCCCTTATAACATGGAGGTAATTATTAGGTAGTTTTTGTTACAGTAAAAATCAATCTCAAACTACCAGTGACTTAAAACAGTAACAACAGCAGCAAAAACAATTTCTTGTTTATGTTACCTGTGTTGACTGTAGGTCTGCTCCATTTGCCTTCTATTCCATTATTCTAATTTGGAACCCATGGTGAAGGAGCAACTCCAATTTGGGATATCCTACTACTGTGACAAAGGGAAAAGTCAGAAGAGATTGTAACAAATCAATCACATAATTTATTAAAAGTCTCTACTTTCTGTGTGCAAATGGCATAAATAACATCCACTCATTTTCTTCTGACCAAAACAATCCATATGACTAAGCCCAGCAATGGGGATAGGGAAAGTATACTCCATCGGCCATTTACCAGAAGGATGGGCTAATAATATAAGTGAAAGGCATTAGAATAGAATCCTCTTAGGGAAGAACTGGTATCTGTGGCAGTAATGCAGTCTTCCACAAAATGAGAGGAAACCACTCCATCCCACCCTGTGCATACACATAGGAATAGATATCTGTTCCAGAAACATACTTACTATCTATACAGATGATTCTTTTGCATATATGTTATCATAAAATATCTGATCAATTGTCATGGTATTCCATAAAAAATATCCTTTGAACAGGAGATTTTTGTTATAGCAATGCAAAGATGACACATAGAATTCATAGGTCTTACCATATCTTCCATCCCCACAACAGGTTTGATAACATTTTTAGTGGTCTACAAAATTGGGGTATCAATCAAAACGATTATTATATGCCTTAAACCAGTGGCCAGTATATAGTTCAAACTCTGCCATAGATGAGATGAATGTGGTTAAGGACCAAGTAGAACTGAGAGTGATTTCTCTCAGTATTGAAATCATAACCCAGTGGAACAATTTTTAGCTTCCATCTCTATTAATATGGACTTTCTGGGTATTTAGATTGCTGTGCTCACAAAAGAAATACTCCCACCAGAAACACCATCATGATTTCGTTACATTGGAAGTTGAGACTATGTTTTGATCAGTGTCTCTTTACTTCTACTGATCCAACAGGTAGAGAAGGGGTCATTGTATTGTACTACCTGAACTGATTTATCCTGATTTCCAAGGAGAAAATATCTTGATGCAACACAGTGAGGGAAAGAAGGACAATGTCAGAAACCCAAGTAATTCATCACTCAAAGTCTCCCCTTTATAGTGCTTTGACCAGTAGTTCAGGTCAGTGGGAAAATGCAGGAGGAAAACCAAAGGTTTAAGTGCTATAAGAAAAAGGATTTGAGTTATTCCACCAGATAATAATGTCATTCAAATGGGATTATGGTTAAAAGACAAACATAGCAGGGGCACCGAGGTGGCTCAGTTGGTTAAGCATCTGCCTTTTGCTCAGGTCAGTTTCCTGGGGTCCTGAGATTGAGCCCTGCATCACGTTCCCTGCTCAGCTGGGGACATGCTTTCCCCTCTCCCCAGCCATTCCCCCTGCTAAATTTATAAATAAAATCTATAAATAAATAAATAAAAGACAAACTATTACAGAAGACACCTATAATTACTAATTTGGATGTCATGACTAGCTAGTGACTGGGAACTATAGCATCTCTATTTATGGTAATTGTTTCTTTTCTGTTTTTCTGGTGATAGCTAGTATTTCACGTTCCATGTTGCTTCTAGAACTTTGTGTGTCTTTTGTATTAGGGAGACACATTTTTCATCTGGCGGGATGATAAGGATGGATGCCAATGGGAAAAAAATGAATGAATTGTGGTCTATATTTTACATTTGCCATTTCCAATATACTCTCTATTCCTTTCATCCTTCCTCTGTGACAAGCTAGAACTGTATGAATGGCATCACCTGACATGTAATTAGATTTATGAGAGTAAGCACAAGGGTAAAGATCTTGTCATTGCATTTTAACACTCACCAGTGAGCATCTACCAGCAAAGAGGCATTAAATAATTCAGTAGACAAAACAAACTGGCCAGTTGATATCAGACATTCTCTGTCATCAGTCACTGCAAGCATTGGCAAATTGCTCTTAAATGGACTAGCCATGGTATAATGATGTGGATGGAAGATAGGTATGGGCTCGACAATATGGCTCACTCACCAAGGCTACACCAGCTACTACCACTGCTAATTGTCCAAACTTCTAGCAACTGGAATCAGTTCTGAGACCTCAGCAAGATACCACGCCTGGAGACCAGTTGGAGTACTGAGTGTTATAGTTTGTCTTTCTTAACTTTCTCTTGTAAATTTCCCCAAAGAAAGAGACTAAACTATTCTTAGGTTGATTTCTGAGAATAGTGTATTATGTTCAATTTTCTGTAATTTTATTGAGAATTTTTGCCTCAATGTATATGAGTTGCCTGTAACATTTTTCTTATTTTTTTTCTCTCTGGAAGGTTTTACTGTATTTTCCTTATCCTGATGTTGAGAAAACTTTAAAGTTATATGACATAATATGGGTTTTTCTTCACTTGTGATAGAAATTTAGCAAATCATTTCATTTTAAAGATAAGTATCTTTCCATTTTGGAGAAGTTTCTCATACCACTTCTTTGGTACTTTTCTATTTTTCTTTCTAGAATTCATAGTAGTTGGGTAATTCTTACTTTTCTTTTTTCCATGTCTTTGTCTTTTTTTCTCGTTTTTTCAGTGGAAGGTTGTTAGTTGTAAAATAATAGATTTAATTAGCCCAAAAAAATTTAAGAAAAATTTAATGTATAGTTGGGGTTCAGAAGTAAAAATTATCAATATTCACAGTAATAAGATTCCACTTTTTAAGGATTGTTTAGATCTTTTTTGCTATACTGGTTGACATTTTCACAACAAAAATAATGGTGAGGAAAAATAAGGATACCAAACACTGTAATAAAACCACCAGGTCAGTTCACCAATTCTACTTATCATTTCCAAGTTATATATTTAAATTTTGTACCTATATCTCATTATTTTTTGTTGTGAAATACAGCATACATACAATAAAATGTAAGAAATGTCTGTGCTCTAAAGAACAATAATAAAGAGAGCATATATATAAGACCCTCGGCAGAAATGAAACAGCACAGTGCTTGAGAAACCCTTCTACTCAACATAGCTCTACTTTTTTCCTCACAAAAAGCAAGCCTATGATAGTCATGAGTTCAGTCCACAAATATTTTAGATTCTTCTCTAAGCAGATGGTAGGATTTCCTACTCCATTCCCTTGAGGTTAGGTGTGGCTACGGGATTTGTTTTAGCCAATGAAACGTGTACAGATGTAATGTGTATTCTTACAGACAGAAGCTTTAAGAGCCAATTCACAATTCAGTATCTCTGCTTTCCCTCTTCTATATTAGCCATTGACGTTTAAGACGGTGGGAGGTTTATCATTTTGCCCAGATAGAGGGCAATATGATGCAGAACTTCTCTGACAATTTGCAAGTAATAGAACATAAATGAGAAATAAACTTCTGTTCTTTGATGCCCTTGAAACTTGACATTGTTATATCAGTGCCATCCAAAGATGGTCAGGAGCAGCCATCATTAAATGAAGTTGAGGCTTCGGGTACTTGTTGCAACAAGGGAGGCAGCACACAATGAAGAAACATGGGTAATTTCAGTATAGGGATTTTGGAGAGAGTAATTCATAGAATTTGGACTTACATTAGGTAATTTGGGGAAGGTTTCAAGTAAGCAAGCTCATCTCTGGATTTGGTGTTCTCAGTAACCAGTCAGTTCTATAATTTAGTAACTCAATATCTTTTAGTTAGAAGGCAATAAGAAAAGAGGAGAGATATCATTGATAACGAAGCAATGGTTACATGCTAACCAGGTTGAGAAGAGTGGGTGACATTTGGGTACAGTCGTGGTTTGCACAGAGTCTTATTTGTTTGTTTTTTGTTTTTTGTCTTTTTCCTGTGCTCGGGCATGATCACTGAGTGGTCTTATTTTCACCTTGCTTTATCCTGGTTAGAATAACCTTGTCTGACGTTGGTGTTCTGTGAAATTGTTTATGCCCAGCCAGAGAACACTAAATCCTAGCTGTTAGAGCCAAGCCAGCTTCCTGCTGAGAGCAGTCATGGGCTTTTTTTCAACCTTTTCCTTTTCTAGTCCTCTTTTGTCTAAGGCTAAAATCAGGAGGCAGGACATTAATCCAAACTATCTGCATCTTTACCACTGCCAAATTTTGTTGATGAAGAGGTTACCTAGATAATGGGTCTGTTTTTGGTGCGGAGTTCCTCCCTCCCCCACTCCTGCTGTGCTTCTTATGTTGGAGGATAAGTTGTCTAATCATATGACTTGACAATGGCTGGGTAGTTATATTTAAGCCTCTATATAAGATCCACAGACTGGGGCACCTGGGTGACTCAGTGGGTTAAAGGCCTGCCTTCAGCTCAGGTCATGATCCCAGGGTCCTGGGATAGAGCCCCACATGGGCTCTCTGCTCAGCGGGGAGCCTGCTTCCCCCTCTCTCTCTGCCAACTGCTCTGCCTACTTGTGATCTCTGACTGTCAAATAAATAAAATCTTTAAAAAAAGATGCACAGACTAACTGTAACACAGGCAAATACCAGGAGGAAAAAAAAAAAGGCAATGAAAAACGTGTCTGGAAATCCAGCTCGTTTCTCTAGAGGTAGATTTTTCCTGGAGCCTAGTCATGAACTATTTGACATATATTATTTAAATACATTTAGCAAGAAGTGTTTGCTATAACACAATCTTGCCCTCCTTGACTAAGCTAAGAGGCATTTATGTGATTATATGGACCCTTATAACTATATTGGGACTACTCAGATAATCAAAAACAATCAAAAACAATTCCAAATCCTCAATCATACCAGCAAACCCTCTTTATCACATAAGGTAACATATTCATAGATTCCACGTATTAGGATTTGGACATCTTTGGGTCACTGGGGTGGCCACTGTTCAACCTGCCACCATCTGCCTTCTGGTCCTCAAGCATTCACATCCATTTCATCTACAGAATACATTTACCCCTTCCTGAAATCCTGATTAATTGGGATACATTACACTATGAGATCAAGTACAAAATCTCACATACTTACCATTAATTCAAAAGCTCTAAATGTCATTGTCTAAGCCATCTCATTTAGTTAGGTGGGCTCTGGATAAATTGCATCCTGGGGAAAAAGTTCTCTCCATCTGTGAATCAGTGAAGCTGGAAAATAAGTTACTTCCCAAATAAAAGGATGAAACAGGCATGGAATAATTATAATAGATATTCTCAGTCAAAAAGGGAGAAGATGAAAGGAACAACTGAACTATCAGTCCCAAGAAATTTCAGAATCTAAGGAGGATAACTCTATTAGGTTTCAAGCCCTGGGAATAATCCTCTGTGGCCCATGGCTCCACCTTCTCTTCCCATGGTCCTGCCTCCAAGTCATCCTTCCTTTTCAAAGTAACATGTGTTGAGAGCTCATTAGCTTTAAAAACTCCATGAACATTATATGAACATGTATATACTATTAAAATGCAAATAATCAGAAATATGTGATGGAAGATAAAATATTATTTGTACCACCCCAATAGCAGCTGCTTCCACTAAGGAAACATGGAAGCTATGAGTTTGATTCCCTTTATATCACTTTTTGGATACATAGGTAAAATGTGTATAAAGAGGGGTTACCTGTGTGGCTGAGTCCGTTAAGCATCTGCCTTCAGTCCAGGCCAGGATCTCGGGGTCCTGGGATGGAGTCTCATGTGTCTGGCTCTCTGTTCATCAGGGAGCCTTCTCCTTCTCCCTCTGTATTATTCTCTCTCTCTCTTTTCTCTTTCTCCTTCTCTTTCAAATAAATACAATATTTTTTAAAAATGTGTATAGAGAAAGAGATAGAAAGAAAAAGACAATTGGCTCTGGTCTTTTAGATACTATAGGAAGATAGTATTTAACCAGGTTATTTGCTGATATGCTCCCTATGAGCCATAGGAATATGAATTTCCATAGAATGTGTCAAGAAAATGTTCTGTAGAAAAAGGCCAAGGTTTCCATATATATATAATGCATCAAAATAATTAAAATCATCCTTTTTTCCAGCCCGGTGTTCTTTGTACAATAATCATATTTCGGCCCTATTTTGCCAACATCTCACCTGCTCATTCATCTCTAGTCCAAGGACAATTTCTAGTATCACTCAGGGGCAGTATATATCATAGATGTATCAACTCCCGACAACATGTAAGACTGCAGTACTCATGATGCTTTCCATATACTTTTTTAACAGCTGAGACCCAATAATTTAAAATAGAATTGGCAGCTATGGGGTGTGAAATCAGTGTTGGCATCTACACAAGAATTTTTTATATTGCTTTTTAGTCACACTCCCGGTTTTTCCTCTCACTGCTCTGGTGTAAAATATCCTTCTCTTTTTTTTTGCCCCCCTTTAACAGGTGTTACTAAGAGCCGATTTTCATGCTATAATCTTTGTTGAAGTTTTGAAAGATGTTTAAGCTCAACAGAGATTTTGAAGAAAGGCTTTTCTGTCGAAACCAAATGTTATTTTACATTAGCTGCATCAGGATTCTTACTGTTATTTTCCATTCTGTGGAATCTGTAGAGGTCTTAAGCCTCAGAAAGTGAAAGAGCCACGTATTCTAACAAAGCTGGCTGTTTAAATTGCTATTTCCACAGCAATTTACATTTTTCAACAGTGTCGAATGTAACTTAGTACAAATTGTCATAAATAGAGTGCGCTGTGTTGGAAGAAGTTTAATCAGAAGAAGTAAAAGATCTCTGCTATTCTTCATGCATTTATTCTGTTGTGTGAGAAATACTGACCTTGAGGGACAGAGGAATTTACTGGAGGGATCTGTGTATCAAATTTAGGGAGTAGAAATACAAGCAGATGTATTAGTAAATTCAAAAGAAGTCATATCGTTCTGTCACAAATTATGGAGAGAAAGAAAGACTCGAGAAGGAGAAAACATACTGAACCAAAGATGACCCTCTTGATCTCTAAAATAAGATGAATCAACAACACTAAAAATCTAAACATTTAGAATTAGATTCCCTGGGGCACCTGGGTGGCTCAGCGGGTTAAAGCCTCTGCCTTCAGCTCGGGTCATGATCCCGGGGTCCTGGGATCGAGCCCCACATGGGATCGAGCCCCACATCGGGCTCTCTGCTCCGCGGGGAGCCTGCTTCCTCCTCCTTCTCTGCCTGCCTCTCTGCCTAGTTGTGATTTCTCTCTGTCAAATTAAAAAAAAAAAAAATAGAATTAGATTCCCTGATATCTGCAATACTACACACAGATTAAGCACTGTTTAGACTGAGGAGAGACATACATAGTCCAGGAAGCTCCATACCCCAGAATATGACAAATGCAAGCGAGACATAAAATGTATGCTGGAGAGTTTGGGGATTTCCCAGACCCATGGATTCTCCCACTTACTTGATTAATATCATCATAGGCTATAAATCATGTAAGTGTTTATTCATGTCTTACCTGTTCAAGTTCCCCACATTAAAAATCCACAGAAGGAATCATGGATGAAATAACTGCAGATACCCACTGTCCTGATGAATTGTATGATATGGTCTGGAATTAGAAGGGTTTGGGCAACTTACTAGTTAGATTTCTGTTTGTGTCCCAACTTACACCCAGGAAACTAGACACTAACACAGAGACTAACCTATTTCAATCATTTATTTATTCCTTCATTCAAGAAATATCTACTATGTGACCATAATAGGAGGACTTCCTGTTTACTCATTAAACTGGACAGTTATTTTCATAGTTGTAACTAAACCAGTTATACCTTGTAATAAAAATTAGAACAAAATACACAGTAGAAGCAGAAAACACAATGATAATAGCTGAAAACTAAATAGGTGAATTAAAAGAAAAACTTTTAAAAAGAAAAGAGAAAAAATTCCACGGAATCATTAAAAAGGCAGACATTAAAATATGACGAAATACCTTTTAAAGGGGTAATAGATAAAAGAATTTCAAAATACCTGTAACAAAAACAGATGCGGGAGGATAAACCATGTTTTGGGTTGACAAAAGACAAGTTCTCAACCAAATTATTCAATTTACTGGGCAAACTATTGTTCTAGTTTCATCCTAAGAAAATCAAACTTCAGTAAGAGAAAAATCTTACAAGCATTCTGTCGGAGAAAAAATGACTGTTGGAACACAACCCGGATCCTCACCAATGTGACTGGGGTCCTCTTGGGACCCTGTGAGAAAACTCCAGGAGATGGAGGGCAAACATCTTCCTGGGCCAGTGCCAGAAATAGACATGGGAGGATACCCAGAGTGCTTTATGCCCTCCTTTAGAACAGATGGATCTGATAAGTGTGAAGAATTATTAACTTGCTTCTTGTCATTTAAAGCTAAGAGATAATCGTTGTTGCTCACTTGTGGCACTTGATTGCCCGTAGCTCACATCCTACACATAGCCCACATCCTGCACGTAGCTCACATCTCACACGCAGTTCACATCCTGTAAACAAGCATGTAAATCTACATCCTGTTTGTGACCAGATCTTGTGTAAAGTATAAAAGAAGTGATTGTAAGAAATAAAGTTGTCTACTGATCATCAGTCTGTAGTCCCCCCATCATTTCGGCTCTGATCATCAGGATCCTCAGCTCATGAAGGTGACAAATGACACACACACACACACACACACACACACACACAGTATATTCATACAAGAAGTAATCAGCTAGGCTGGCTTAATTCTTTCAAAGCACAGGGAAATGAGAAGATTATTTAGCAACATATGATATATGTTGAGAGGAAAAAATTGTTATTCAAAAAAAATTCATACAACAGAAAATCACTTAACCTTCTTAAAGAACTTCATGTAAAATTCACTCAAGATGAAATTCATAACCTAACATGGACCCAATCACTTCCTACCAACTTGGTTGTGATACCCACATACGAAGGCACCACTATTCTTTTTTTTTTTTTTTGCCTTTAATTTATTTATTTTTTCAGCGTAACAGTATTCATTGTTTTTGCACAACACCCAGTGCTCCATGCAAAATGTGCCCTCCCTATTACCCACCACCTGTTCCCCCAACCTCCCACCCCTGACCCTTCAAAACCCTCAGGTTGTTTTTCAGAGTCCATCGTCTCTTATGGTTAGCCTCCCCTTCCAATTTTTTTTTTTATAAACATATAATGTATTTTTATCCCCAGGGGTATAGGTCTGTGAATCGCCAGGTTTACACTCTTCACAGCACTCATGATAGCACATACCCTCCCCAATGTCCATAACCCCCTCCCCCTCTCTCAACCCCACCTCCCCCCAGCAACCCCCAGTTTGTTTTGTGAGATTAAGAGTCATTTATGGTTTGTCTCCCTCCCAATCCCATCTTGTTTCATTTATTCTTCTCCTATCCCCCTAACCCCCCATATTGCTTCTCCATGTCCTCATATCAGGGAGATCATATGATAGTTGTCTTTCTCCGATGGACTTATTTCACTAAGCATGATACCCTCTAGTTCCATCCATGTCGTCGCAAATGGCAAGATTTCATTTCTTTTGATGGCTGCATAGTATTCCATTGTGTATATATACCACTTCTTCTTTATCCATTCATCTGTTGATGGACATCTAGGTTCTTTCCATAGTTTGGCTATTGTAGACATTGCTGCTATAAACATTCGGGTACACGTGCCCCTTCGGATCACTATGTTTGTATCTTTAGGGTAAATACCCAGTAGTGCAATTGCTGGGTCATAGGGTAGTTCTATTTTCAACATTTTGAGGAACCTCCATGCTGTTTTCCAGAGTGGTTGCACCAGCTTGCATTCCCACCAACAGTGGAGGAGGGTTCCCCTTTCTCCACATCCTTGCCAGCATCTTTCATTTCCTGACTTGTTAATTTTAGCCATCCTGACTGGTGTGAGGTGATATCTCATTGTGGTTTTGATTTGTGTTTCCCTGATGCCGAGTGACGTGGAGCACTTTTTCATGTGTCTGTTGGCCATCTGGATGTCTTTTTTGCAGAAATGTCTGTTCATGTCCTCTGCCCATTTCTTGATTGGATTGTTTGTTCTTTGGGTGTTGAATTTGCTAAGTTCCTTATAGATTTTTGATACTAGCCCTTTAACTGATATGTTGTTTGCAAATATCTTCTCCCATTCTGTCAGTTGTCTTTTGGTTTTGTGAACTGTTTCCTTTGCTGTGCAAAAGCTTTTGATCTTGATGAAATCCCAATAGTTCATTTTTGCCCTTGCTTCCCTTGCCTTTGCCGTTGTTCCTAGGAAGATGTTGCTGCGGCTGAGGTCGAAGAGGTTGCTGCCTGCGTTCTCCTCAAGGATTTTGATGGATTCCTTTCTCACATTGAGGTCCACGAAGGCACCACTATTCTTTACCTGGATTACTGCAAACACCACTTAACTGATTTCTCTGCCTATAGTCTTTCATTTCCACGATCTCTTTTCAACAAGTATTCAGTGATCTTGTTAAAATGTCAGTTAAAATGTGTCACTCGACTGTTCAAAACATTGTAATAGAACTATATCTCAGGCAGAGTATAATAATCCAAACTTCTCGTGTTCTCTTTTGTTCCCTTACCTCCTCTACTCCTCACCTCCTTCCGCTTCCCAGCCTAAGTCTACTAGACTCTTGAACATGCCAGATCTAAGAACACCTCGCTGCTTTTCTATTTGTTCTTCCCTCTGTTTGAAATAGTCTGTGCTCAAATTTCTCTTATTCAGTCTTACTCACCAGGGGCTTCACTATAATGTCACCATGTCAGACTCTCAATTTACCTTTCCAGACAATCTCTGTCTCCTTTCCTTCTTGTATTTTCACCATACACATTTCCTTTTAACCTAGTATATATTATATTTAAGTCTTGATTTTACCAGGATGTTAGTTAGTATCATGAGAACAGGGACTCTTGTGGCTTTTGTTTACTACAATATACAAATGCTTTGAATTTAGCTGCTATATATACGTGTGTGTGTGTGTATACACATACATATATATGTATATGAGTATATGTATATGAGCATATGTGTATATATATGAGTGTGTGTGTATATATATAACATATATGTGTGAGTGTATGTGTGTGTGTGTATATATATATATATATACACACACACTCATTAAATATTCATTAAAAGCATGACATTGTAGGGTGCCTGTGTGGCTCAATCGGTTAAATGTCTGCCTTCAGCTCAGTCGGTTAAGCATATGCCTTCGTGAACTTCAGGTCATGAACCTGGGGTCCTGGGATTCAGTCCTGCATCAGGTTCCCTGCTGAGTGGGGAGCCTGCTTCTCTCTCTGCCTGCTGCTCTCCCTGCTTGTACTCTGTCTCCCTCTGAAACTAAATAAATAAAATCTTTTAAAAAACAAGACATTTAAAATATATATATATATGTAAGTATTGAGTATCTATATATATGAGTCTATGCATATGAGTTTCTGTGTGTATATATATATATATACTCATTAAATATTCATTAAAAGCATGATTAACATCGAATTCCCATACATTAATTAAGAAAAGAAGGATAGATATACCCTTAATGTGATAAAGAGTTCCTATCTCGAATTAACAAAATCACCACATTTAGTAGAAAAAATAGTAGGCAGATTCCAAACTTAGTGATTACATACTCCAAGCCAGAAATATTATAGTCCAAATTAATGATTTTATCATTGGTATTCAGCACTGTATACTAAGATTTACAGTGGATGCCACTAGATAAAGAAATAATAAAATTTCTATAAAGCAGAAGATAAAATACCTCCTTTGTACACATAGTTATCATCTACCTTGAAAGCACTTGTGAGATCTGTAAGAGGAGAAAAAGGTGCCTATTAAACGATAGCAAATAAGACTAGTTTCAGAGCAAAAATAAACTCCCTAGGTCCTCCCAGAGCAATTTGGGATGAATTTGAGATAGGCTAAAGTTTCTGCAAAAAAGGCAGACATGTATATAATAAAGTCAGTTATTCTGCTTAGTTTTTTATTGAATAATAATTGACATATAACATTAGTTTCAGGTGTACAAGATAGTGACTTGATATTTTCATCCATTATGAAATGATCCCCACAATAGTCTAGTGACTATCTGTTACCAGGCAGAGTTACTACAGCATTATTGCCTATGCTGTACATAATCCTCATGACTTACTTATTGTATAACTGGAAGTTTAGGCCTCTTAGTTCCCTTTACATATTTCATCTGTCACCTCACTCCCCTCCCCTCTGGCAACTGTCAGTTTATTTTCTGTATCATGAGTCTGTTTCTGTTTCATTTTTTGTTCATTTGTTTTTTAGATTCCACATATAACTGAAATCACACAGTATTTGTCTTTCTCTGAGTTATTTCACTTAGCATAATACCCTCTAGGTCCATCCATGTTGTTGCAAATGGCAGAATTTCATTAGTTTTTATGGCTGAATAATATTCCCCTGTATATAAATATCTCACATCATATTTATCCATTTATCTATTGATGGGTACTGAAGTTTCTTCTGGTTCTTACTGCTACCCTTTCAAAACTTCCCTCCTGGTAAAAAAGGGCTGGGCAGTGTTGGTTATTCTTTATGATGTCTTATTGAATACTTTACCTTTTCTGATTTTCTTCACATAAAGCCCTCTGGTTTCTGAGTTATTTTGGGTGCTAGTTCTCCTTTAGAGAACAACTTGTTTTCCTTCCCCCTGTGCATCAGTCAGAATTTTAGATAGTATCAGGACATTGGGGTTGCATGGGGAATGTAGCATTGTGTACACTCAAGGCAAGAAACAATTTCCTTGCCGGAATTTGGTAACAATGTGCATACTGCAGTATTGGGGGAATAAGATCCCCACTTAGTCACATGAAGTGAATTGTTTTCAGAAATCAATGATTAACAGGTTTAGAGATAAGTTAAATTGACTCAGTTAAACTGAATTCAGTTAAACTACATCAAGCTTAGCAACCAAAATCAGATTACTCTGACATCTTTCTGAGTAGGATTTTTTTCCAAACACCTGCTTTTATTAGATTTTTCTTTACACTTGAGTCTTATTGATCTTTTAAATTATTTTCTTTGGAAGCTTTAGGGGAGTATCTTCTCCATCAGAAAGCTGACTTTAAATATGGTAGTATACTATATATTGATTTCAGAACACATCTTGCATTACTAAGTACTCACTGCTCATGACCAAATTGCATGTATTTCCTTTTTGTATGGATCCCCATTTGTTCTAAGTTAATTCACCATGTTCTCTTCACAATTCTTTATCTCAAACCTGTTTCTAACTGTTTTTTCTTGATTTATTGTTATTATTTTGATGGACATGTATATACCTCTACTTACCCTTGTCCTATCAGGTTTGAATAGTGATTTTTTTTTTCTAAAGTTAACTGCAATCCTATTTCCCAACATAAGTAATTACTATAGGCATAATGATGAACTTGATCATTCTGTTTTGCTCTATTAGTTTTTTTTTAACTAAGTTTAAATTTTAAAATATGCTTATTGATGCCAACAAAAATTGGAATGTAAATTAGAGTGTACTAATTCGTTAATTTCTTTCTCTTCCTTAAATGTAAGCTCGATTCTTCAAATTCAAACTACCACTTTCTTAGGGTCTTCTGTACACACACACACACACACACACACATACATAAAGGTATGATAAAGGCATGATGTGTCATATATTTTGCCTAAAATTTTAAAAAACTATACATCCTATATCTATCTTAAGTTAAAATAATGTGATTGGAAAAATATCTTGGAATCAGGTTAATTTTTAATTATTACAAAAAATATAATTGTATATTATCATCTAAGGAACTGGCTACAAAAATCTAAGCAAATCATAATGGAGTCTAAAATTTACGGTATTTGTCATCAAAAAATAATATGAGTAAAAGTATCAAGAGTGATGTTAAACATTGAAATTCCCTAACAGTGAAAATCCACACATACAACTTCGAAAAATATTTCAAAATATATTTGAAAAGTATGGGCAGTATTTTTTTTTCATTGAGATATATTTTGAATGCATTTATTGTTAGGTATATCTAAAAGTAGAGTTATAAAAGAAGAAGAAAAATTAAATCAGTATATTATAAAAATTCAGTGCACTATATTGGAGAGTACACCATAACACAGTAACACAGTAATCTCGGAGTGACAGTTTAATCTCAGCTGCAAAAGCAGGTTAATATAGGGATGCCTGGGGGGGGTCAGTCAGTTAAGTACCAACTCTTAATTTCAGCTCAGGTCATGATCTCCAGGTCCTAAGATGGAGCCTACATCTGGCTCCACACTGGGTGTAGAGTCTTCTTAAGATTGTCTCTCCCTCTTTCTATTCCCCATATCCCCACTCTAAAAAAAAAAAAAAAAAAAAATCAAAAACAAAAAAGAGGTCAACATGCATTTCTTCCTTCTTTTCCCCCTTAAATACCTTTTTGTCTTACCCTCCATTCTTCTGTTGTAGATCATTTAAAAAAGTAAGAACAGAGGCGTTAGTGTCACACTAATATTGGTACAAATTTTGTTTTATCATCTTAAATATTTCTGCTCTATAATCTTAAAATAAGTATAGTAATTCGTATTTGGTAAAAGCCGTAAAGAAAAATTTTTTTAAATATGAAAGTCTAACTAACCTGAGACAAAGAAAATGTTCTACTGCCATGATTGATTTTTATAAATGTATGTACTGATTGTAGAACTGCTTTTTTTATTCTCTTTAAAGATCAGAGAAAATATACTTTCTTAAAAATAGCCCTGCTAATTGATATCACTGTTTACATATGCAAAATTAGTAGAATTTCTTAATAATTCCTGATGGAATTTTCTTTGCTAGGAAATACACATTCAGTATTAAAATTGAAAAATTAAAAATACTAAAATTTCAAGAATGAAATTTAAAAGATGTAAAGAAATGGAGACATATGCCAATTCCTGGGTTGAAAGATAAAAAAAAATTTTAAATGTCAATCATTAATTATTAACCTAGAAATTTATAAGATGATTTTAAATATATATGGAAAATTAAAAAATCAGATTCAATGATACATCAATCTTGAAATAAAAGGATAAATCAATCTTGGAAAAAAAAAGGATATTGCTCTCTGAACTTAAAGCTATAGTAGTCAAAATGGATACATATATATAATGAATAAATTTTTGACAAAGGTGCCAAGGAAATTCAATGTGCAGAGGTTATTTTTGTAAAGGAATAAATACATAAAAACTGGATATCCATATGAGAAGAAATGAATTACAATTCTTACTTCACAACACACACACAAATGATTCAAGATGAATACCATAACATAAAAGTTAAAACTAAATTTTTGAGAAAGACATAAAATCTTTGCCATTTTTGATATAGGCAAGGATCTTTTAAAGGTACACAAAAGGCACTGGACATAAAAAAATTCTTGAGTTAAAATTCTTCAAAATTAAAAATTTTTGTTCATTAGAGTCATATTATACCCTTAAAAATAAAAAAGCAAGACACAGAGAAAAAGAGGAGATAATATTTAAGATTATAATGGGATGTATATATATGTGTGTATAGAGATAGATAGATAGATATAAAATCAGCGTTCTTGTCTTGCACCCAGAATATATAAAGAACTTATACAATTCAACAACATAACAGGAAGCAATTCAATTAAGGGGTCCAAAGACTTGAGCAGATACTTTACAAAGAAGACACAGGAATGGCCAGAAAATAAGCATATGAAAAGGTGACATCATTAGTTCACTGGTAAATAAAAATTTTAAAAATGCAACAACAAAAAATTCAAAACCATAAGCAAGGTTAAATTTGACAAGGTCTAAATCTTGTCAGTGGTGTGGACTGACTGGAGAAGCAATTGGTACTGTTGTGTATAAGGGTGGGAATATAAAATATTTTTTAGAATATTTGGAATATATATATATATATATATATAATCTTTGGAAAAGATGTCTTATAAAGTTAGTGCAATCCTACTCTGTAACTTAACATCTCTACTTCTACAGAAATGTACTGCCAAAATTTTTGTACAATGTTTGTTGTAGCTCTAGTCATCATAACCCCAGACTAGAAACAACCCAAACATCCCTCAAATGCTGACTGGATGTATAAATACAAAGTATGCAGCACTCATACAATATAGTACTATTCAGAAATCAAAAGAAACAAAATTACTATTACACTTAACATGCATGAATTGATAAAACATGTTTACTGAAAGAAGCCAGATCTAAGAGTATAAACTGTATGATTTCTATTCACTCACCACTGAAGAACAGACAGAAGTAATTTATTATAGCAGTGGACCTGAGAGCAGTTGTTGCCAGCAGGGCAGAGAAAATTGAATGCAGAAGGACAAATGGAAACTTTCTTGGGTGGCAGAGTGTTTTGAATATTAACTGAGGTGGCAGTCTCATGGTTTATTGCCTTTGGTAAAACACTAAACTGCGTATTTAAAACATGGGCATTTTATTGCATATGAGATATTAATTAACAGAGAAGAAGATGCAATGGAAAAGGGACTCAGCAAACACACAGGGACTTGCATGTAACATGAGATAACATTGTGTCCAAAAAAATATTTAAATTGGAAAAGAATACAGTATCTATTTTTGATAAGGAACTAGAGCAACGGAATTTCTCAAATATGGCTGGTACCAGTGTAAATTTCAAAGCAGTTTTGCTTTGAAAAACTGGCCATTGAAAACATTCATTTCTATAACCAAGCAGTTTTATTCCTGCTTCTATTTCCAATAGGAATATGTACGTATGTTTACCACAAGTCATTTGCTAGAAGATATATGTCACCCCATTCGAAAAAGCCAAAAGTTAGAAAACAACCAAATACCACCAACAGTGGCATGCATAAATAAATATTCATATAATAAAATTTTATACAATATGAGAATAAATGATTTCAATTACATAATGGGTAAACTTCCCCAAAATAATTTTGAGCAAAATAAGTCCACAGAAGAATATATGTCCTATATAAAGCAAAATATCATATATAATACACAAAAACAGATCAAGCCAATCTATACATTAAAGAGGCAAGTAGAGAGTTGGGGGAAAGAAGGAGAGAGATTGGCCTCATGTGTGTAAGGGAGATTCTAAGTGCCGGACCACGAAGAATCTTTCATAGGTCTACTCAGAGATCACTCAAAAGTAATCAACGAGTGGAAATTTATCAGGCTATATACAAGCACTTAGAACTCAATGCAATCTTTAAAAAAAACTACTTTTTTGTGAAGTTACATACTGAATAATGCAAAGGGGTATTGAATACCTTAAAAAGGTAAATGTCACATGGATGACTTTATCATGTTAATTGGTTCAAACGTCAGAAAGTTTTAGAGGCAATGTGGTTTTTTAAAAGGAATTCTGCAGCTGGCTAGGAGACATTAGGGTCCTAGCCCCAATTCTAGTTAAAATATAATATTTATCAGATTATTTAATATTCATAACTACTAACATTTCCACCCATAAAGTGAGACTGTTATGTTATCTGATCTATATGGTTATCTCTACCTGTAAACTTATTTGAATATGTTGTACAAGATAGATACAATAGCTTAAAATATTTTAATTTTTCGTGGGATTAAAATACAGAATGCTGATATACCACTTGATGTTTTTATTTAATTGTAAATAATCTCTGAACTATTTACCAAAAGAGAAAATAATTTGTTAAACTCTTCATCCCTTTGGCCTTGGCAGTAGCTAACATTTTGATTAAATTGTAAAGGAAGTCACTGAAAAGCAAAGGAAACCTCAAGAGTTGCATTTGTTGGGTCCAGGTTTCTCTAAATTTCACTGTGATTTCATTATATGAGGTTTAAAAAATTCATGTGAGGCTTCTGTTTAGGGAGACAATTATCCCATCTTTATTTTTATGATTTCTAAATGCCACATTAACTGCACTGGTATCGATTCAGATAATAAAATAACAATCAGTATTCAATGAATTGGATAATTTTCTTAAGTACGTGAGGACAGAGTGTCTATGTGTTTTTATACCCATGTTTTTATTTCAGCTCCCAGGACACCTTTCTTTCACAACCCATTAAGTTTCTCAGTGTGTGGAAATTTTGGATTATTTAGCTTATCATAATAAAACAGTCCATTCAATATAATCCCTAGAAAAGGTAGACCACATCTAAAATGATTTTTATTTATTCCTCTTTTTTATAGTAATAAAATGTCTATTGGTTCTACAAATGCACAAATAAATATTTTTAGGAAAAAATTGTAGGCATTATGACTTAATTTTTGTTCTCATTCTCAAGCCAATAAATTTATATAGTAGAATTCTTTTCATTGCAAAAACAAACAAACAAACAAAAATTAAAGTTCTCCATATCTAAAACTACAAATGTTAGGAAAGCAATAAACTTCATTGAACAAGAACTATTAAAATTTATAGCAGACATCCATCATGAATTTTCACTTTTGAAACTGACCTATCCATCTTTTTAAGCAGAGAATTGCTGTTTCCATTAAACTACACTCTTGGCTTCTAAGGATCTGACTTAGTGGATTAGAAAAGACAACTCTTGTTCATTCTTACCCTTTCCTGTCATTTCCTAAGGCAGATATAAAGAACTGAGGGTCACATTGAGCTGGAACTTTGGAGCCATATACTCACCTTTCTACCATCACCTTCCCTTGAGAAGTTTCATGGTCACAAATCCAACGTGTACAAAACAGAACTGATCCTCTCAAATCTGTTCTTAATGTGTTCACAGAGGACTCAGTTTGCCTGAGTTCATGTTTCCACGAGAAAGCACCAAACTAGGGCTCACACTTCTGCCTTTCTCTTTCTGCTGCTTGTATAATCGCTGTATTTGCAAGAAGAAACCTGGTATACTTGGTTGAGCTCCTTCAGGGTTTCTGTTTTATTCAATCTACTTGCAGGAAGGATGTTCTCCAATTTGCTTTCCTACAATACATCTCTGAAGATGTCCCAGTAACAATTCTGCTTATGACTGCTTGGGTAAATCTATTTAATTCATGGGTAAAGATTAAAAGTGCATTATGCCCACATATGCAATTGGCACACTTCTATTCAGCCTTATCAATAATATAATTAATGGGGTGCCTGGGTGGCTCGGTGGGTTAGGCCGCTGCCTTCAGCTCGGGTCATGATCTCGGGGTCCTGGGATCGAGTCCCACATCGGGCTCTCTGCTCCGCGGAGAGCCTGCTTCCCTTCCTCTCTCTCTGCCTGCCTCTCTTGTGATTTCTCTCTGTCAAATAAATAAATCTTTTAAAAAAAAATAATATAATTATTATTTTGAACTCTACTCATTCTATTCCTATCTGTCTATTTTAGGGAGAGAGGAGGGTTTTAGGCAAATAACAGGTTTACCAAATCTGTGTGTGTTGTATGCACTTTTATTGAGATAAATCAAATACCATAGTATTTACCCTTTAAAAGTATAGAATTCATCAAGTTTTGGTATATTACAAAGTTGTGCAATGATCACCACTGCAGAATTCTAGAACATTTTCATCATCCTGAAAAGGGAAATGCTATACCCATTGCCACTCATCCCCCTCCTGCATTCTCCACTCCCTGTTACCTACTAATCTACTGTCTCACTTTTTGGATTTGCTTATTCTGGACATTTCATAAAAGAAGAATCATCTACTATGTGGCCTTTTGGGTCTGGCTTCTTTTACTTAGCATCATGTTTTCAAGGTTCTTCCAGGTTGTGGCCTGAATCTGTATTCTTCATTCCTTTTTATGTTGAAAAATATTTCATTGCATAGATATACTCATTGTGCTAGTCCACTCATCCATTGATGGATATTTGTTTTGGTTTTGGATTTTATGATTTATTCCATGAATATTCAGGTATAAGTTTTCTTATGGACATATATTTTCAATTTTCCAGGGTATATATCTAGGAGTGGAATTTTCCGGATATATGGTAACTCTACTTTAACTTTTTGAGAGACTATCAAACTCTTTTTTCCAAAGTGGATGTACCAGTTCCCTTTCCCACCAGCCAAATTTGAGGATTTCAATTTTTCCACATCCTCACCAAAGCTTGTTGTTATCCATCTTTTTTATATATGGTGTGAGAAAGGAGTCCTAACCTATCTTTGAATCATTTTCAACTTGAGAGAGAACGAAAGGGCTATTATTCATTGGTCCTCTATAAATTCAACAATTACAACATTAATGCTGATGACTGCAACTTTTTCGTTTCAGTAAATTCAGTCTTCTGCTCTCCTCTGAGCTCCATGTTTCCATGTAACTTTGTACTTAATCCTTCATGGACAACTTTTAGTTTATCCATATGACCAACTTCTAGGAATACTTTCAAACATAATTTGAGTTGAACAACCCTCAGAACAAGCCTTATAAGCCATCACACCACCGTCTCCCCTGGAGGACAGATGTTGTTTCTGAACTGTGTCTATTTCCAAACTTAGATCCTTATAGCCCATTCTCCAGAAAAGCCAGATCAACAATCTTTAAACACACAACAAATCAAGTCACTCCGCACTATCGATTACTCCATGGCTTCCTCCCTGTAGAGTGATTTTGTCTCTGAGGAGAAATGTGTCAATGTCTAGAGATATTATTGTCACAGTGAGGGGAAGTGCTGTGGGCACCTAGTGTACATAAGATAAGTATGCTTCGAAACGTCCTAAACATCCATTATCTGGCCTCAAATTTTAGTGATACCACAGTTGAAATACACTGTATTTCACTTAGAATAAAATCCAAAATCCTTACCATGGAACAGAGAACTCTCATAACCCTTGCCTGCCTCTCAGATCTCATTTGCCACCTCAGTCAGTGTACTTGAGTCACACATCATGTTTCCTTTGCATACGAAACCATTTTCTGAATCAAAGACTTGAAACCCTTTGCTTTGCACAGAATACTCTCCCTCCTGATTTTTGCCTGGTTGATTCCTTGTTATCACCCAGGCCTCTATTCAAGCTTTACCTCCTTAGAGATTCAAGCCCCCAGAGCCACGGAGAAGATAGCATTTTAGAAGACGGATTACAAGGGGATCGCGGCTAGAAAAAACTGATGATAAAGAAAATGAAAGAATTATTGACCATCTTTATAAATAGCATATGTTGAATAGATGAAATATGTAGTACATGCAGTCTCTTTGAAGTTTGAGCATCTTCAGATGGGCAATGACATACATAAACAAATATTAACTGAGGCACCTGGGTTGAGTGTCCAACTCTTGACTTTGGCTCAGGTTGTGATCTCAGGGATGTGAGATCTAGCTCCATGTCATAGGGCTCCTTGCCTAATTCTCTCTCTCCCTCTTCCTCTTGAGTGAATGAATGAATGAATGAATATACATATGTACATATGTATGTATTATATCATATTTGTTAACTCATGACTGGGAATTGCTGGGTAGACATGGTAGAATATCTGTAGTAAAACAGATTGAGATTCCCATAAGGATTAAAACAGATTAGAGGGATGGTGAGGAAAGTGAAGAAGGTGCTTAAAGAGTGTGGAATAATGATAAGGGGGTCATTGAGAATAATATCGAAGGTGAAGAGTAAAGTAGAAAAATGTTTCATAAAAGCAAAGGGATACAGGGTGTGGACAGAGAATTATCTCAGAGATTAAGATTTTAAGGGCAGTAATTCCCACTGATGATTAGATACAAATTTAGCTATCCCAGTGAAGACAAAAAGAATTTCCTGGAAATCCATGGAGCCTAAGAGATAAAACAAGCAAACAAATGAAAAAAATGTGTCAGGAGTGACAGAAGAGTTAACACATAAATATTCAATTCCCCAATGATGATGAGAGGAGATTGGGGTGAAAAGACTTCAGATTTTGAGCTGAAGTTAATCAAGAAGGTGTCAAGTGGGATGGAATGTTCTTGTATGCAAAGTCACATCAATTAATAGTGGTGGCCTGGAACACTCACTGTATTGAGAATGATAGAATGATTCTATGACTGGACCAGGTTCAGCAGGACAGAGGAGTTCTTGAGAATGGAGGGAAGAAGTGGTGCATCTCTTCTGGGGCGTTCCTCATTGTTATGATAAGAAATACTTTAGCAAATTGAAAAAAGTACAAAAGTATCATAGGGTATGGAAATCCTAGACTACAAGTAGGGGGGAACTAAGTATCAGGCAACATCTTGTAAAAGAAAGTGTAGAGAGGAGCAAAGAGAATGTTGATTCTCTTTTCCAGAACCAATGCAGTGGTGAAGTTCTGGGATGCAGGGCTTCTGTGTGAGGAATTGATGGGGAATTAATCCAAGTGGGGTTAGGAAATTGGAGGAAAACTTGGATTCAGGTGAGGAGGGGAGGTTAAGCTTTTTGAGCACATAGGTTAAATGAAATTAACCCTTTGGACAATGTATAACTCAGAGGCTTTTACAAGAGTGAGTTCTGGTGTGAAAAGCCATGCCTCTCCCCTGTCTTTGTATAATGTGACTGTGTATCAGAGAGATTCTTTTCTTCTCCACATTTTCCTCAAAGAACAAAAGGAGGATTTTTTGTTTGTTTGTTTAACTGCAATACAATATCTGCTCCAGATATCCTTACCCTCTGAGTCAAAGTTGGATTTGACACATAAGTTATCATTAAGCCCCATTACTTTTTAAGCTGTTTTTAAGTTGTTTTGTGTTGATTTCCATTACATAAATAACAATCAAAGAAAAGACATAGGATTTGATTCTCAGTTAAAATGTCAGTTGAACTGAAAATCAGTGGGTAGAAAAGTTCAAGAGCCACTTATGATTTTAAAACTGAGCAGACAAAACTAGTTGAGTAAATAAATGTTGCTTTTAAACATCACATTAATTTTGTTATCTAGATGAAGGGAAATAATATTATGGATGGTCCTTCCGGTACTGAAATTAAAGTTGTTCATAATTTTGACATCTTTCTGAAACACATGATGCTCTTTAGAGGGAATCTAGCCCAGATGTATTTCTAGTGTCTTACATCAATATAAAAAGGTCATAAAGGACCTCCACGTTTTTATTCACAGATATGTGCTAGCTTCACACCATATGAAAGATTAATATTCTACCAACACCTACTGTATAACAATAACAAGTATCTTTGGTAAAATTCACTTACGATCTGACTGGCATTATTTTTCCAGGCATAAAGATCTTGTAGAATGAGGCCACTCTCTATAGGATAGGCTTTCCATTGGTGATATTAGTTGTTTGCAAACCTTTTCCTAAAACTCAGTCAGATTCATATATTTTTCTATCATAAGATAATTACCTCCAAGGCCTTGGGAGTGTTGTCAGTAAGCATTTCCTCTCATGCCCTCACTTCATGGATTCCTAGGGAAGACTCATGCTTACTTGAGCATACAATAAATGTATTTAGCCATAATAGAAGTTATATTTTCAATTCCCAAGAGGTAAAAGAGGCAAGTCTATCATTATTATCAGCTTTCTGTTTTCAGCATACTACTCAAATACATAGCATTACCAAGATATATGGTTGTAATTTTCCAAGAAATAAAGCATTAAAATAATATGTAGAGATAAACCAACATTATCATAGGATACAATAAAATATGAACTATGTAAATAAATTTTTACATGATACTGCTTATCATTTTATTATTTAACGTCTCTTCAGAATGGATAGTGTTCTAAGAGCTATCTGTCTCAATAGAATATTACACACAAATCCATTTCCTGTGGGAATTTATATATAAAATAATCTAAAGAAGGCAATTTTGAAAATTCCAAGTATATTGGATTTAACACAAACATATAATAAAAATGCAACTTATAATGCTGGAGATTTATTTAAAATTTTAAGACCTCATTAAAATAAACAAAGTAAAAACTTTAGTATAAAAGATCAAAATCTCAAGTCACATGTTACACGTCAGTTACAAGTCAAACATTAGGGAAGAACTGTGGATTTACTCAGTCTTCATTGTGAAGGACACAAAAGCCACTTGCTGATATGCAAATGTACAAATTTATATCTTAGTTGTTCAGCTTAAGCTAAGTATCAGATAGGAAAGGTATTAGATTCCTGAATTATGTTTACTTTAAAAGTCTATTTCCAAAGTCAACAAGGTATTATTTTTTACCTTGTTTAAGATCATACTTAGTGGAGCCTAAAAATGATACAATAACATTTCAGGGGCTTACAGTAACATGCCTGCATTTGTCACTCACACTATAAGGTCATGCATGTGAGCTCTGACTCTGCTCCTCGTTACTATCATTCTGGGGCTCAGGCTCAAGGGGTGGTCCCCATCTGCCCATTTAGGTCTCCTGAAAGACAGAAGAGAGGGTGGGGAAGGAAACAGCTGGAAAAAACAAGACCTTAACATGGTAGGGAAATGATTCTCTCATAGGATGGGAGACCTCATAGGGAGGAAAGTAAATCTATGAAGGATAAATCAAGCTAGCCCAATATATTAATATAATTTTTACTTGATACCCTATTCTGAGTGAGGAGGCAGAGAATTTGGATAGAGAAACTAAAATGGACAAATTTTAACTGTTTCTTTATTCTTTGTCTTCTCTGGCCCATCTCCTAGGTTCTTAAGTTCTCTTCTTATTTACTGCCTCTGTTTTCAGTTAAATCTTTCATCTCTGTGTTTATGACTTTTCCTGATAACCTGGCTGTTTTTTGCTTATGTCCTCAGGGTAGGGATTTGACTTACCATTCTTACTCGGATAAATCTACCCAAAACTTCTCAGGAAGAAAGGCCAGAGATTCGTTGTGTTTATATACTACAAACTTTGCAGTTTTTCTTTAAAGATCCATTTATAGAATTATTATAGAATATTTTTCTGAAACAAATATAATCTAGAGTGATAAATCTCTCTGTTATAACGTCATCCATCATAAGTTTACACAGACAAGCTGTGGAACTGACCTATTTTGTTGGTCCCAATGGATAAATTTTCACAAGCAAACATATAGCTCAATACCAAATTGATAGGAAGCATTCTTTTATTTAAAAATTGAGTATTGATACATCTGTAACAAATATTTTCCAAGTGTATAGTACTGGCAGATGTTTTGCAATAGGACAAATTAAAGAACATAGAAAAACTAAAAGTATGACTAAGAATTGCTTTCTGTTGTACATAACTGAATTGTTGTACTTAGGTGATTTTTTTTAATTGAGAATACATAAAATAGTTTAAAGTTTTTATTTATTTATTTGACAGAGAGAGACACAGGGGGAGAGAGAACACAAGCAGGGGGAGTGGGTGGCAGGGGGGAAGCAGGCTTCCTGCTGAGCAGGGAGCCTGATGTGGGGCTCGATCCCAGGACCCTAGGATCATGACCTGAGCCAAAGGCAGACACTTTAACAATTGAGCCACACAGAAGCCCTGAGAAGACATAAAATAGTTTAAGCAAAGAATAGTGAGGGGCTCCTGGGTGGCCAGTTAAGCCTCTGATTCTCAATTTCAGTTCACGTCATGATCTCAGGGTCATGAGATCCAGCCCCCATCAGGCTTTGCACTGAGCAGCATGGAGCCTGCTTAGGATTGTCCCATCAGGCTTTGCACCTAAGCAGCATGGAGCCTGCTTAGGATTGTCTCTCTTCCGCTCTGTCTGCCTCCATCCACACCCCCTCATCTCAGCTTATGCACATACACTCTCACTCTCTCTCTCAAAAAAAAAAAAAAAAAAAGACCTGACTCATTATCTACATGGTGTGTGTTTTTTTTATCAATCCAATGGGGTGTTTCTCTAGGAACCCCTGGTGATAGACAAAGACTGCTGTAGGGCAGGGATCACCCTTATTCCTCCTATAGCTTCTTTGTTCTCAGAAATCAGAAGCTTCGGTTTTTATTTTTCTGTCTTCTAGTGTATGTTATTCACAACATAACTATTACCTACCAGAACTATTTTCAGCTTATTTGAAGGGGCATGTGTTGTGGATCTCAGGTGGGGATGGGATGGGTCGAAGACACTGATGAATTCTTCACTGTAGGTCTCACTATAATTTTCCCTATAATTACCTATAAATTTTAGGCACAAAACTCAGTGGGAAAATACATTTATGGTCTCCTCAGTTCTATTATACTGTTTATTTTTCCCTCTTTGCATAACTATTATGTATTGGTTTGCAAACTGACCCTCAATCAGAGAGGGCAAGGAGAGACCAAAGAAAGAGGAAGTCTACTTCAAATCAGTAGGGGGCAGGTTTAACAAGTGAGGAAACTTGCATATGAAGCTTGTCTTGGGCAGCATGAGATGAGTAAATCTCTACACCTGCTGGCCAAGGTCTCTCTCTCTCTCTCAAGGCCATGATCTTAAAAATGGCGCTGGTTGTGGGAATGGTGGGCAGGCATACATTCCAAGGATGAGAAAGGGAATAAGGAGCCTCTAATTGCCAGGCTCCTGCTCCCAGGTCACCAGTGGTCACATTCTTTCAATGACTTCTCCAACACAATGTTATTGAGTTATAGGACCATCTATTTCTATCACAATCCTGAGTTATAATGCAAACTAACATAAGTTCCATTAGCTTGAGACCATCCCCTGTATTCAGTGCTTCCTTCTCCAATTTTGGTTTCCATTCAACAATTTCATTTAAAATGTTTAGGATCCTACTATATACAGGCAAACTTCTGTACACAGGGGTTACAAAATAGAAGATGGCAATATTCCTATTCTTTATCCTCTGTTTGGAAATGCTACTAGAGTGTGGGAACAGGGTCAAGAATGGTCAGAAGTGGGGCACCTGGGTGACTCAGTGGGTTAAAGCCTCTGCCATCGGCTCAGGTCATGATCCCAGGGTCCTGGGTTCAAGCCCAGCATCGGGCTCTCTGCTCAGCAGGAAGCCTGCTTCCTCCTCTCTCTCTGCCTGCCTCTCTGCCTACTTGTGATCTCTGTCTTTCAAATAAATAAATAAAATCTTTAAAAAAAAAAAAAGAATGGTCAGAAGTGTAGTTCTGCTGTAGTTCAAATGGAATTTCTGAAAGACCACTCTGGCTAAGACAAGAAAAAGGGGGATGAGCATAGGGGAGTACAGTTGACCCTTGAACAGCGGGGGCTTGGAGGCACCCACCCCCTGCACGGTTGAAAATCTGCATGTAACTCCCACCCCTTAACTACTAACAGCCAAACATTGATTACAGGCCTTACCATGACATAAATAATTTACACATATTGTGTATGTTATACGTATTGTATAATGTATTTTTACAAGTAAGCTAAAGAAAATGTAATTAAAAGAATAATAAGGAAGAAAAAAAACATTTACTATACTGTATTAAAAAAAAAAATCCAGGGACACCTGCATGGCTCAGTTGATTAAGTGCCTTTAGCTCAGGTCATGGTCCCAAAGTCCCCAGAATCAGGCCCCACATCAGGCTTCCTGCTCAGTGGGGAGTCTGCTTCTTCCCCTGACCCTCTCCCATCTCATGCTCTCTCTGTGTCAAATGAATAAATAAAATCTTAAAAATAGATCCACATATAAGAGGAACTGCCCAGCTCAAAACTCTACTGTTCAAAACCCCATTATGTTTTATTGAGGAGAATGAGACTGAAATGGATTTGGCAGATTTATTTCTATCACAGAAGTTATTTTCATCTCTTATTGTTTTGAGTCCAATAGCATTCTCCGAGGATTTTCCCTGTAAATTTCACCAAAGCTAGTTTACTCATTAGTCTCATAAAATGCTACATTCATTTGCGCCTCACCACGTTACATCATACTCACACCCATTCTCACCTCCCCTGGTTACTTCTTTCTCCAAAGATCAGTTTATACCTCCAGTCCCTTCATTAACCTCCCCTGGGCGCTTCCACTCATATTTCTCTCTTCCCCTTGAAGGGAACAATCAACACCACAATCCACACCACCTCACACTTTGATGTAAATACTAGAGGGTCTGACTTACCAACACATTTTCCCCCCTCAGATAGCAGCGTGGGTCTCCTACTTTGGGGTTTTTTGTTTGTTTGTTTGTTTCTATCTGATAATGTCTCTAGAAGATCAAACAACAACTTAGTATCACGGTTCAGGACAAGTCCCCGTAAAACACCTGCTCAGCAAAGTGACCAGTAAAATATCTCCCAAAAAGAGACTGAATTGCATATGGCATCTGCCTGCCACCGGGTGGAGGTGGTTTGTCTAACTTGTGACTGTGTGATTTAAAAATGTGTGAATGAACAAAACAAATCAGTAAATTGAACGTTAGGTCCTTTATGAACAACACATATATAAAATCAACAAAGTGAAATGCCCCCAAATTTTAAATAAGTCCCAGTCATAAATTTTCCCAGTATTATCAAAACCCAGATGATCAGAGTAAATTACTTATATACATTTTAGCAAGTGCATCTGCTGTTTTACTTACGGTTGCTTAGGAATGATAATGTAAGTTTTAACTGTTGCTACTATTGATGATATAGCAAATGCTAATACAGTACTTATTCTTTTCCAGGCCCTGTTCTACGTGCTTAGTATATGTTATCCCATGCAATCCTCTCAACAACCCTACTATTTCCATTTTACAGAGAGAAAAATGAGGAATAACAAGGTAGAATAACTTGCCCAAGGCCACATAACAGCCATAAGGTTGGGAGGGAAGACCACATAACCAGGTTCTGGAGACCACTCTCTGAAACCAGCAGGTCACATGGTGTGGCCTCTCTTATTACTTAGAGCCTCCCAGTTGTAGAAATGTCTGTCTGCTCTACTCAATGTCATTTCAAAAGACAACAGGGGCTATTCTGAGAAGCATCTACCTGGTCCACTCATTATGAGTAACTACACGTGCACTTGGTTACACACTTGAGTGGCTGAAGGTAAACACTAAATAAGGATGGTGACAAATCCTTCCAGGCATCTGAGTAAATTTAACCATCCACAGAAAGGAGGAAAAGCAAGTGTTAATGCTAGTGCATGTAACTCACCTCTCCTGAATATATTTTTATATAATGCAATGGAATAAAACATAAATACCATTGTTTGGTGAACATGAGCTATATTTAACAATGTGGACAAAATTATCCCATTTGGCAGTAAAAGCTGCCAATATGGTTCTGAGGCATATGTAGACAACTTACGAGGTGTTCTAGGAAAGTGATAAGTAAAAGCATACTTAAATCAATGGAAGTAAACATAAAAGTATGGCTGTGGGCCTCGGAAATTACAAAAGAACTAAATATAATTAAATTCTTGCTATTTTTTTTTCAAATAAAAATGACTATGTTTACAAAGAGACATATCCAGTTGTTGAACAGAAAAGTAAAGTTATCAGAATACTCCAGATTTCATTTTAACAAGCCATGGAAGAATGTTACTGGATCCACAAATCAATAGAAGAGGTGATTCTATTCTATCTCAGGTGCAAAGAAAACAACAGTTTTTCCTTTTTTTTCTCCAGTAAAATGGGAAGGGTTTTAATTTTTTCTTTATAAAACAAGTAAAAAATTTCCCCATCCTTATTTTCATTTTCTTGAAATTGAATGTCTTGCTACATTTACTTTCATCCTGTTTGGACTTAAGAATTCTTAAAATGAAATTTTCTTCAGTCTGTTCTGATTTGCCAAAAGCATTTCTTTCTGTTCTTTTGTTGTTTTAATTCTTGGGATACTCCTCTGCTTTATTCTAGAATTTCTCTCTCTCTCTCTCTCTCTCTCTCCTGGTCTCTTTTTCCCTCTCCTTTTCCCTTTCTCTTTATTTCCCTCTTTCTCTTCCCTCTCTCTTCCCAAAACACTGGATTTCAAAAGACATCTGTCCCTTAGTCATCCCTCTGCAATTCTTCATTTTAAATAGTTAACAAAGTAAAGAGCATGCTCTCTCGACTCACAGACTAGCCCCTGAATGATCAGTTTCCATCCTGGAAGCATACATCCTTACTAGTTTTTTGTCCACTCTTCCAAATTTTAAAACTTTTACTCTTTGAAACTTTTAAAAACATCTAGTCCTATATTTTTCTAAAAATAAAAATAACTATGATATTCTGGACCTTGCCCTTTTCACTCAAGAATATACCTTAGAGATTTGTTTGTGTCAGTGACATATTCTCATTGACATATTCTCACCCTTTAATCTCTCTTTTTCATTGGTATTATATATTTTTTTAAATTTTTTAAGTTATATAATATACAAATTATATATGTAATACTTAGAAATAAAGTTATTTAAATTCCCATGAACCTTCTGTCATGCATAGTGTTATAATATTATGTATACCACACCATCTACTAATGGTCTCCTTCCTTTTCCTCTCCCCTGTGTCTCCCCAGAGAGAATTATTCTCTTAATTTTTTGTGTTACAGTTATTTTGCTTTTAGAATTCTGTTCTAATTTGTTTTCACTCAGAAACAGTATGTTCAAATGTTTTTTAAACTTTGTAAAAATAGTATTATATCATATACAATATTCAGAAATTTGCTTTTCCACTCAATACCACTTTGGTACTTACAGTTGTAATACCTTCATTCTCAGATAGTGAGATTCCATTCACATACATGTGAATATACTACAACTGATGTATTGACCTTTCTATTGATGGACATGAGTACTTTCTCTTTTCTTTTTTCCTACTGTGGGCAAAGTTGGTGTAAAAGTTCTTACCTGTCTCTGGAAAACAACTGTAAGAGTTTATATAAGGTATTTGAGGTATTTGCCTAGATGAGGAAGAATTGGTGACTTAGCATGAGAATGTCCAACTTTAAAAGATAATGTCAGGGGGCGCCTGGGTGGCTCAGTGGGTTAAACCCCTGCCTTCAGCTCAGGTCATGATCTCAGGGTCCTGGGATGGAGCCCCACATCGGGCTCTCTGCTCAGCAGGGAGCCTGCTTCCCCCTCTCTCTCCACTTGCCTCTCTACTTGTGATCTATCTCTATATATCAAATAAATAAAATCTTAAAAAAAAAAAAGAATGTCAGGTTTGGTGGTTTTTTATTTTTTTTTGTTTTTCTTTTTTTCACTCAAAATGATTGTACAGGTATATATTGCAACCAACAGTATATAAGGGCTTACTTTGATTCACATCCATTTCAACAACTGTTATTCCCAAAACTCCTATATTTGTCTTCATTCCTCTTAGGTGTATATCTAAGAGTGGACTTACTAGGTCACACGTGGTTGTATGTTTAACAGAAATCACCAAACAGTTATCCAAAGCTGTTATATATATTCTTTTACATGAAAGAAGTAACATTATATAATCTATCTCTGTTTGCTTCTGTTCCTCTGATTTCTTTCTTTCTGTGTGTGTGATTGTTTTGTTGAATAGACAGAACTTTTCACTAAGTAGATCTTGAGTTGAGAGACGGATGCCGATCAGAAACCATCTACTATCATTTTCTGTAGGTATTTTTTTCTTCTGTCATTATTTTACAGAAGGGAACCATTCTCTTGAACAGACGCTATAAACCCAGATGTCAGTTCTGTGGGGCAGGTAGGCTACACTCACCTTGGGTTGTGCATTCACTTAGTTCCCTTGTCTTAAGTACATAATCTTCTTCCTCAACTGTATCTAATGCCTGAAAAGGCAGAGTCCCTGGTCACACTTCTTTAGAAAGCAAATCTGCCAGCCATTCTGAGTTGGAGAGAGGCTACTCACCTATCACGCAAGATGGAAGAAGAAATCAAGATTATCTTTTGTAAAAACAGTACTTAATCTATCTTTGTAGAGGGCCTCACTTCGAACACCACTGTTAGAAGTACTGATTTCTCTCAATTCCCCAGTCTTCTGGAGAGGGAGTCGCATGGTGCATTTGCTTGCCTCAGGTCTTCTCCTGTATTTTAGAGCAGGTTTCACATTTCTCCTGACAAGTCAATTAGTGCTTGTCCTTTACTCTCCACCTTTCAGGTCTATTGCTGTTATATTTTCTTCTGTACCTTCATCCACAAAGACCGATGTCACCCAAGTCTCATTTTCTACCATTTCAGTTTAGCCTCAGGAGGAAAAGTAGGTAAATCTGTGTATTTCATTCACCATAACCCTTTCCCTGATCAAACTAATTGAACCCCCAACACTGGGACAAAGCATTCGTCTGGCTTTTTCTCTGGAGACTTTAAACGTACTTTGATCCTTTCTGAACAACTTTCTAGCTTTTCAAAATCACTTCCACTGTTTAATTTAGAGCGTGTTCTCCAATTTTTTTTTTAAGTCCAATGACACATTTGATAAATATAAAAGTGCCCTGGATTTTTTTTTAAGATTTATTTATGTATTAGAGAGAGAGTGTGTGTGTGCAAAGTGGGGGGAGGGGTAGAGGGAAAGAATCTTCAAGCAGACTCCTGCTGAGTGGGGAACCCCAAATGAGGCTCAGTCTCATAATACATGTGATCAGGACCTGAGCTGTTACCAAGAGCTGGAGGCTTAACCAACTGAGCCACCCAAGTGCCCCAAAGCGTCCTGGGTTTGTTATATAAATTCAAGAGCAGAGAGTACATCCCTCATTAGAATCACTATATTATGTTTAAGACACAAAGATCTAATTTTCTTGTTTTCTGTATTTCTGCATTACCAAAAACAGTAAAACCTTTTTTTTCCCAAGAAAAAATGATATTATTGTAAAGTATTTATATCCAAATGTATTGACCCCAGGGAGTATGACCCTGATGTGAATAAATGATTTTATTTTATTTTTTTTAAGAATAGTTTTTTTTTTTTAAGATTTTATTTATTTGACAGAGATCACAAGTAGGCAGAGAAGCAGGCAGAGAGAGAGAGAGAAAGGAGGAAGCAGGCTCCCTGCCGAGCAGAGAGCAGGACCCTGGGATCATGACCTGAGCCGAAGGCAGAGGCTTTAACCCACTGAGCCACCCAGGTGCCCCGAATAAATGATTTTAATAAATGGCTTTGAGATCTTCAGTTGTGAGGCATAGGACAGAGCAGTAAACCGAGTGATCTGATTTGGGTTCTAGACAACTTTGTCAAAACTCTTAAAATAAGACAACCCCACTCCAAGTCAGCTTCCTTGTCAGTAATTTGTGAGGGTTTCAGTCAATGGTCTGAGAGCTATAATATACAATATTGGGAACTCCGTTCATGTTGTTTCTCTCAGGATTCATTGTAGCATTGTAATATCACTCCTCCCTTCCTTAATTTAGCTGGTTACCACTGAACATGTATTTCCCATAAAACTTAAAAGTAAATGATTTTATCAAGCTTTAAAGAAAAAAAGTTTTATAAGCTATTTGACATGAAACTGTATGCTGAACATAGAAATGTTATGAGAAGTCTGGGGATCAAAACAAGAAATAGCAATAGATAAAGAAGTCAGTTGATATAAGTAAATTCAATAGAAAAACATTAATGGGAACATTTAATGATTTTTTGTGTTAGGAAATATTTTTGATCTTTTGCCATTTTTTTTTTTTTTTTTTTTAAGATTTTATTTATTTATTTGACAGAGAGAGATCATAAGTAGGCGGAGAGGCAGGCAGAGAGAGTGAGAGGGAAGCAGGCTCCCTGCCGAGCAGAGAGCCCGATGCGGGACTCGATCCCAGGACCCTGAGATCATGACCTGAGCCGAAGGCAGCAGCTTAAACCACTGAGCCACCCAGGCGCCCCAGGAAAATAAAACCTTTTTCCTCAATTCCACTGTCTCTGAACCATTCTTCTGCTCTCCTCTCTGCTTATTTATGTACTTAAGACCATTAGCAAGCGCTAAGTAACCTGACCTTAACAATGTATTCATATTTAATGTTTTAATCTTCTTCTGTGTCTTCTCTGAACTCCTTTCCATTTGTCCTTGTCTTTTAGTGCAAACAACTTCAAGAAATGATTCTAAGTAGTGTTCCAGACACTGTTTTACCTCAGCTGTATACACTAGAACTTTGGTTTCCTACTTGTCTGTGATCTGATTCTTTTCAAGACCTATCACATTTCGAAAGGCATCTGGATGTTATCTTCTGTGGTCATATTAAACACATGAGCAAGGAAGTTTATTGTGGTAATGGGTAGTTGTTTTTTCCCAGAGATACAGTATATAATTCTAAGAATTTTTTCTTCCAAATTGTTGTAACAATTAATTAGGTTCATTAAGTGCCCATCCAATTGAACATAGTAAGATATGAGTATGACACCCTGCAGGTACTAGATCCATGGCAGCTGACTTAGTTACAAAAGGTGTTTCTCAAGAAAGGCTCTGCAGGCAGCCTTTGTGTTGGGTACAGAAGGAACAATTGAGGCATCTCCAGAGAACTGACAAGTCTGCAAACCAGGAAAAATCGTTTTGGAACTATTTTACTGTATGGTATATAAGAGTGATCATCTTGAATTCTTGTTCTGCAGGTACTGAAATATGATTTTATTATTTAACATTTATTTACTGGTCTGATCCATATAACTACTTTCTTGTTAAATTTTATTCGTAGGAGAGCAGGGATATTATCTGCATCATTGTTATATTCTTAACACCCAGAACACAGGAGATGTTCAATAAATGCTTGTCAATATAAACCATAAGTGACTCTTAATCTCACAAAACAAACTGAGGGTTGCTGGGGGGAGGGGGGGTCAGGAGAGGGGGGTGGGGCTATGGACATTGGGGAGGGTATGTGCTATGGTGAGTGCTGTGAAGTGTGTAAACCTGGCGATTCACAGACCTGTACCCCGGGGATAAAAATACATTATGTGTTTATAAAAATAAATAAATAAATACAAAATTTTAAAAAATGCTTGTCAATAAATGCTTAGTAGGATAGAATAAGCAAGGAGCAGTAAGATAGGCAAATATTCAGATCTATCTTAGATTATCAAAATTGTCAGTGTGTTGCCTTAAAAAGTAGGAACTGTGTTTAATATACGCATAAAACTGCAACATCCAGTCATCTGGTGGTTTCTTCCTATAATATGCTTAACCAGTGCTGGTTTTAATTAGCAAAGGAGTTAATTAAATGTATGCCTATCTTTTGTGAGGGCTCCCATTTTGCCACTCAACAGTGGTGTCCATATTTATTTTAATACAAAGGTAATGAAGAACAGTGGTGTGGGATAACAAATATTTTTAAAAGTTTTGAAGATACATTAGCAGTTGAAATGGAGAGAAGTTTACATAAATGGAAAAAACCTAGTGGTAAATTGATAAGACAAGATAATGGATTTGACCTTGAGATAGAGAACGTTAAAGTATCAAGGGTACAACCAGAACAACTTCTCATTGTTCTCTGTATAAATGGCCAAGGACTAAAATATATAGATAGCACTGAAAAAAAATCAAGTAAATTGAATAAGAGAATTGCTTTTCTAACTTCGGAGTTCTCATGGTTCACAACTGGACTAAGTTTATCACTGGAAAATGTGGTTTCTGTGGCTCCTTACCCTCTTATTTCTTTTTAGAAACCGGCATCTCAGTAGACAAGGTGAGGAACTGATACCATTTTTTAAGAAACACTTAAATGTATATAATCTTCTAAGGGTATTAATAATTTTAAGTATTTCATCCTATTTTTACAGTATCTATAATATGATATTTTCTCAAAAATTATAAGTATCTAATGAGCTTTCTAAATTAACTTTATTTTCAATTAACTAAATTGAATTTCCAATGCAAAAGTAGCTTTGATTAATTATATAATCCTTGTCAATTTATCACTATACTTTTTTTTCATTTTTTTTAAACAGTTGACAGCAAGCCTCTCAAGTACTAAAAAAGAGAAATATTTCAAAAATATATTCTTATTCTTACTGAACTGGAAGTGTTATTCCAATTTTCAAACTGAGACATTTTTGTACATTTAAGTCCAGTAGGAGTCGTTTTTGACTTGTGATATGTTGTCACTGGTATAAAATATATAAGCTGATTTGCTATCTCTTCATTCACATTCCCAATATCATTGTCATGTATCAAATTTTCCTCAAAATGTGACCAGGCCTAAAATTATTACTCTTTCAGCCTCACGTGGGATATAAAAAGTGGCTTCATGAGTTACAAATCATTAAAACATACATGTTTCTTCTAGAGTATTTGGTAAGTTAAGGAAATTTTTAACCCCGTAAACTCTTTGAAGAGGTTTTAAAAAAGACAGTGCATGGCGGGACTGTGAATACAAACACAGAATAAAAAATGTAAATCTTGCTGAGAGTGTTGCAGTCCGAAAAACTAAACAAGAATCTAAACGAATGAAAACCTTCACACCTTATCATTTATTTCCTCATTAGCTAAATCTTCTCATTGACAGAAGAATTTCCCTTACATTCTATAACAACATTAAGTGAGTTAGCCAATGTGGTAACTCATATATGTGCATTTTTATTAACTCTGAACTTCGGAATTTTTTTTTGTCATTGTTGTTGTTTTCACCAGTTTGACAAAGCCTGGGACTCTTACCCTACTAACATATTTTTGAGGAAAATTAAGCAACAAGTTGTTTGGTCTCTTTATAATGTATTTTTCTGATAAAACTATACATAGATATAGTCATCACATCTCCCACAACATCTTGCTATCCCTTGCAGTAGGTTGAATGGTGTCCTTCAATGGTGTCTAAGTCCCAACCCCCAGTACCTGAATATGTGATATTATTAGGAAAAGGAATCTTTGCAGTTGTGATTAAGTCAAGGATCCAAGATGACTCCTACATCTTTATCTTCTCCTTCAAAAAAAAAATGGTTTTAATTAGAATGCCAAGTTAATTATTAAGATAGTTGGCCTGTCTAGATTTGTACTTGAAAAGATCTAAGAAAATGAGACCTGTTTCTCTTTAAATTCACTGATTTTTCATTTTCTGTTTTAAAATATTTCAGAAAGAACTGGTGACTGTTTCTTTAAAAAGACCAGGATGAAAGTATCAGTGATCTGCTATGGGACCACATAAATCAAATATTTGAAGGACAGTTAAAGTACTCTAAAAAGTAAAACCCACACTAAAGGATAAGAGATTCACTCATTTAAGGGACCTCTTATACTTAAAGCAGCAGGAAGCCTTAGGCAGATTACTTTTTCATGAATTTAGTTCTTGGGGATTTATTTAAAAAGTCATTATATTTAAGAACCAAAACAAGTGAGCAAAGGGGGAAAGAGAGAGGAAAACCAAGAAATAGACTCTAAACTGTAGACAACAGACTAATGGTGACCAGAGGACAAGTGGGTGGGGGAATGGGTTAAACAGGTAATGGAGATTAAAGAGTGCCCTTGTGATGAGCAATGAGTGTTGTACAGAAGTGTTGAATCATTAAGTTGTACACCAGAAGCCAATATTACACTGCATGTTAATTAACTTGAATTCAAAGAAAAACTTTTAAAAATTCATTATTGAGTAATTACTATGTATCACACTCTACTACACTCACCAAATACTAAGTATGAGGTTTATATGTGTCTGGAGCATATTGCTGACTCGTCCAGGAAAAAAATACCTATGCAAAAGAACAAGTATCTAAGTAGACAAAGTGTATGTGTATTTGTTGATGTCTAGTTGAGGTGAAGAGAGATCCACAAGCTTAGATTTCCAATTAAAATTTGTTCTTTGCTATAATGTTAACAACATCAATAAAATAAGTGTCTTATGCTATTCATTTAAAAAATGCATCTTTTTCATATGATTATGTGTGTCCACCATGACTTTTAAATGCTGGATCTAAATGAGATAAACTAGATATAGTCTTCTATGGAAGACAGGTAAGATAGTTACTTAAAGTGAGTGTGTGGCACAAATTTATTAAATGGATTCATTATTATTATTTGTTCACTTGTTGGGCAATTAGTACACAGATGGATATGTTACTGTTCTTTCCTTAAGGACCTCATAGTCCAACTGGGGAAAAAGGACATACATCCAGTAAAATATGGTAATAATGTCATGATTTGTTGGTGGAAGTAAGCAAACAGTGGCAGTAGACTAGAGAGAAGGCACACAAAGCCCAAACACCAGAGGACTCAGGAACTTCCCTTGAAATGAAACTAGAGAGATAAGTAGTAGCCAGATTGTTGATGGATTTTAAATACCATGTTGAGGAATTTGAACATTGCCTTGTGCTGATGGGGAGCCACTGAACGGAACGAAGCTTAGAAGTGACATGACCTAATTGTGTTTTCAATAAAGTATTCTGGCTGCACTGTGGAAGAATGAATTTAAGGGAGAAAGGCAGAAAGGCCAGTTAAGAAAATGTTGCTGTGGTCTACATGAGAGAAGATAAAGACCCAATCAAAGAAATGGTAGTAGGATGAAGAATGAGGACAGGAGTCCGGAAGTATTCAGAATGGATTATGAACTGAACGTGGAATGTGAATTTGACTGACAGAAGAAGAAAAATGACAAGTATATATGGCTGGAGGAAAATCAGTTGAGAAGGTACATGATGAAGTATATTTGGGAGTAAAGAGAGTGAATGTTTTTCCCATGTGTTAATTTTTGTGGAACAAGTGAAAAAACCATGTGGAGATATGCAGCAGAAGAGTAATTTGTCTAAAGGAAAACAAACAAAAAGTCTGACTTACTGGTATAAATTAAAGAATTGATATTTATTTGCTACTAAGATCAGAAGAATGTAGGATTTCAATAAGCATAGGTCTTTTAAGCAGAAAGGTGTTTAAACTAATAGCAAGGTTTTTACAAAATTGTTAGAAATAATTGAAGGTTTGGGTTCTAGTCTAAGTCCTCTAGAATGATACTCAAAAAGACACAGTATCTCCAAAGCCATCACTAGAGTTATAAAGAAAACAAGGAGCTACTGGTACCTCTCCAAAAGACTTTCACAACTGGAATGCTGGAGAATGGGTACACAAACCTCAGATCACTCTCTGGATTAGAAAATTAGATCAAGAGTTTGTTACTGATTTCATTTCTTGACAGCAAGATGTGAGACAACGGGCACCAGGACACAAGGGAAAGCAACCTTCCCTTTTCCAAATCCTATTTACCAGCGGCAAGAACCACAGGCCACAGGGTACGGTTCTCCACTTATTCTTTCCTAATCTTGCTTGAGAGCATCTAATTGGAAAAACTCATTTCACAACAAAGATCACAGCTGCAAGAAAGCTGACAAAACAAAAATTTTTGCTTCCCTATTGTTCTAATTAATAATGTGAAATAGAGTTTCAGAAAACCACTCTGAAAAATACATCCACAAGCCTCAAAAACAGCATAAACTGTCACCAAGAAAAATATCGAGTATATATCAATTAAAAATCATCAATGACCATAGTAAAAAGAGCTTCACTGTCATGGGGAAAGCAAATACAATATTAGGGAGACTTAAGAAAGTAGATGGAAGATATAGAAGTGCAAAGAATAAGTGAAGAGATTTTTATCAATTTCCATAGAAAGAAAAGGAAAAATATTCACTAGCTATTAGTATAAGGAACAGAAGGGATAGGGTTTCGTTGTTGTTGTTCATTTCCTTATTTAACAAGAGAATATTAGGGGCGCTTTGGTGGCTCAATAGGTTAACTATTGGGCTCTTGATTTCAGCTCTGGTCATGATCCTGGGGTCCTGGGATTGAGCCCCTTGTTGGGCTCCACACTCAGCAGGCAGTCTGTTTGAACTTCTCTCTCTCCCTCCCGGTCTGCCCCATCCCTGCCTGTGAGCATGCTCTCTCTCTAAAATAAATAAATCCTTAAAAAAGAGAGAATATTAAAGCATATCAATGCATTGATGGAAAATAACCTATAGAGATAAAGGAGATTCAAGATAAAATAATTGAAAGAAGAAACTACTGAGTCAGCAAGCACTCTTTGGGAGTGAAGGAAAATTAAATTATGAAACTTGTAATTGTGTTTAACTCAAACAGAAACAAGGAAAACTCACCTTTAAGACTGATGGAGAAAAGAATGATGAATAGGGAATAGATACATTTTTAGGTGTGTAAGAAGAGTGAGATTGTCACCAATGGCTCCAAACTTTTTTCTTGGTTTCTTTTATTTTTCTCTCAGTAGGAAGTAAGATTATCCAGGAAGAATAAGAGAGAAAGAAGTTGAGGCAGAGTACATAGGAAAGTCATGAAAGTTTAGAATAATCATTGAGAGAAATCAGAGATAGAGCTAACAAAGAGAAAGTAAAAGTACTTACTACATTTGTTAAGGTCCTAATCAAGCTTACTGACTATCCTATTATCACTGATGTGTTATTTGTCTCAGCAACACTTACTCAACTAAGAATATGAGCAAAGAATGTAGATCATAACATTGATTCAGTGTTGGTTTCGATGGATGAAAGTGACAAAATGGAATGGAATCTGAGTTATTGAAAGAGGCATTCAGATACTTGATGTGACATTCAGAACAGTTACTGAAGGAAGAGAGATAAGGCATCTGTTGGATTATAGAAGTAAAATGGCAAAGTTTGGGAAACTTTGGTGCGATGAAGTAGAGGAAATAAAGGAGTAAAATGGTTAAAAAGCAAAAACAAAAATAGTAAATCATGGTCAGAGAATAGGTACATTATGTTTTAAAGTTCTGAGCTTGGCCAGTTCAGGTTAGGATCTGGCCCTTAAGGGAGTATGCTTAGTGTGATGATGCTACAGGCCATCCGAATAATGAAATGACAGTTAAATCTGAAGTATATGATCCATGTACAAAAACTTATAATCAATGTAGAAGATGACCATAATAGCTGTAAATACTACATGAAGAAGAGGGTAGTATAATGTCTAAAGGAATAGTAGTTTTAATCATGAAGTGAAATATTTGTCTGGAAGTATTGTTGCAAAGCTAGAGAACAATAACCCTGCTTTCTAATATTGGTGTGTGGAAATAAGATGTTACATTTTTTTAAAAATTTAAAGTAAGGATTTAATGACAATGCAAAAAAAAAGAAACAAGAAATACAGAAAAGCAATTTTAAATATAGGGCAGGGATAGATTCTAAACTGGTATAATTCCACAATGAAGTGTTTTCTGCTTTGTACTAATATTAAAAAAGAATAAAGTTTTAATAAATGTAACATTATGATTTGTTTCATGGAGTTAATTTTTATCATCGTAGATGATATATGTCTAATATTTTTGGAGTTCAATTTTATTTTTATTTTCTGAAAGGTAGCAGTAGCAGGAGGAGATGATAACTTTGCAGAAATTTTTTCGTTTAAAAAAAAAAAATGTGGGGCGCCTGGTGGCTCAGTGGGTTAAGCCTCTGCCTTCAGCTCAGGTCATGATCTCAGGGTCCTGGGATCGAGCCCCGCTTGGGGCTCTCTGCTCAGCAGGGAGCCTACTTCCTCCTGTCTCTCTACCTGCCTCTCTGCCTACTTGTGATCTCTCTCTCTCTGTCGGAAAAAGAAAAAAAAAAAAAGTTAGCCTCAAAATGTTTTGTGAAATTTTACTCATTTGTGGTACCCAACATTCTGAAAACCACTTCCAGAAGAAAACACTTTGCATAGTGTCTTGGTTCACAACAATCCCTTTGTATTCCTTCGTCTTGCATAGTTGGGGGCTTCTCGCTCTCCTTAGGTAAAATGTGGCCACAGACTCTGTGTACAGGATTTGACACCTGTCTGTAGTTGGTTCCCAGGAAGTAGACTCTAAGACAGGTTAGCTTGTAGGGAAGGTGAGGAGAAACTGTTAGACAGAGTGTGACATGAAGCCATGATGTAGTCCAGACCTAGGACTCAGTGGGTCCCGTGGGAGCTTAGAGGTTAGAATGGCCTCCGAGTTGTTTTGAGTTAGAAATAAGAAGGCCAGTCCTCTATACCCCTCATTGATCAGTCATTGGATGTAGTCTGCCCTGAAAGGAGGCATGATTATGAGCAAGGCAGTGTTCTTCAACCAAGACCATCCCAAAAGAGGGCTGAAGCCGAAAACCATCTTTTACAACCCTCTTGACATCTGGGTAAAAGAAATCCTGCCTTTCTGAGAGAGAATCTGGATGGCACATTATAACCTTCCGCAGACATCTGAAAAACCCAGGTAAATCTAAGGACTTTTCTTAGAGATTTAGTATTAGGACCAGCTCTGTCAACTAGGTAACTGTATCAAATATTCTTAACTAATAATTAATCTCCCTATTATTTATTATATTCAGCTGATATGGAAGGTTCTGGCCAAAGGTATGAAAAGAACTATGTGGAGTACATATAAAAGTTGAGTAAGTTTTAATTCTGAGTGCTTAATTTTTTTTTATAACAAGGAGTTAAAAATAATTACCTAATATATGATACATCCTCAGTATATATTTGTGGAATGAATATGTAAATAATTAAAATGATTAAGTCTAAATTGAACTTGTACCCTATTTAAGATTATTTTGGATGAGTCAATAAGATTAATTTACATTATAGTCAATATATAAAATCTGAGTATGATATAATAACTAAGTTTATTTTTACTATTATTAACAACAAATGGCCAAAACTTTTGAATGACTCCTAGTGTATGATAATACATAGCAAATCAAATGACTTTTCCTTTGCCCTTCAAAATAATTAAAGCAAAGATGCCAAGGCCTAACTAAATAGGTTTTTTAAATAGCTTCTATTTGTTCTCTTTACAAGGGAACTTTCCTTTTGACATTTAAATTTTATATATCTTCAGATTGATAGATTTCTTCACAAGGTATATCAACTGTTATTTTCAAAGCTTTTATCCAGGGACTTTATGGGTAATTCTCTACAGATTTTTATACTCTTAATGAGTCAACAAACAGGCTCTGTAAAAGAGAATCAAAATGTGCACATTAGATTCGGTGTCTCTATAAAAGGCAACATTGCAGGGTGAGGAAATCAGACATTCAGGTTTTAAATAACTAGAGATAGTTGTACATTAAATTGTTAACATCAAGAAGTTTTGCATTTCTAAAGGCCTATTAGGAAAAGAACTTCAGGTTTCATTACCATAAACTATCAGTTGAGTCTCTCAAAACACCATCTATAAGCAAACCATTCTAAATATTGTGAAGACCATAGTCTGAATAGTATTATAAATCATATATATACACCATAAAACTGCTTCATATGTTCGCAAAAAAAAAAAAAAAATGTTAAAGAAAGCTCCTAATGTCTGGTGTTTAGCCAGAGATTTATTTCAAAGAATACAAATCAAAATGTTTATTTCTATGCCTGTTTGTATAAAAACACACATCATGCTGTCCTAAGTGTGATTATTCCATATTTCTAATAACTATAATTTTATTTAATAGTACTACATATTTTTCATAGCCTCTTTATGTCACTTATACAGGAAGAAGTGATATTAACAATATGAAGTTTTCTAGATACCATATTAAACATATTTTAAATGACAGAGAAAAATAATGTAGTGAAAAGAAAAAATTTTTTTCAGAGTACTATGACTTTTGGAATGGCAGTGTAAGAGCCATTTTTTAGGCAGCCAACAAATGAAAAAAATATTTATTCAAGGAAATATACTACATCTGTGTAAGCATAAGGACTGTAGGAGTCTGCAACACTTAAGCCATGACCCATCCTATCCTCACTTCCTCCTCATCAGCTTAATATTACATAAGCTCTGACACAGGGTGGGCATGATCAAGAAATGGGGCTCTCTCTTCCTCCCACTTCCCCAACCTTTCTCATTTCCCCCAGCGATACGTTGTTGAGTCTAAATTCCAAACAGGTGCAACTTCAAGGACAAGGTCTCCCTTCCATCACCGAGTCCCTGTTCAGAAGGCAGAAGCTCTACCCTACTCGTGCTATGCCAAGCATAATGGATGTCTAGATTTTTCAGGAGGAAAGTGTAAAACTGGAACAGGCAAGTTGCAAAGGTGGTAGAATAGTACTTCAACCCAGTTCCCCAATCATAAAGCAGAAGTGACTCTCCTAGAGACGTGGGTCACTTTTGCTATCCCAGCTCTGGAGATAAACTCAGGGATTTTGCCTAGGGGGAAGGCAGGGCTTAACAACAGAGCACTCACTCCAAAGGAACTGACTCTGTAAAATAGAATGTGGGGAAATTTGAGCCTAAGCACGATTTTAGAAATAATGGAAGTTTTAGTAGTAAACATTTAAGTGGAGGGAGGCTGGTGCCTTCATTAGATCAACAAGCTAAAAACAAGAGGCCACATAGTTTACTAGAGAAAATCAAGAACACAGCTAAGAAGACTACTTCTGGGATCAGAACTAACCTCCAATGCTGGCCCTTGCAAAGTGGTCTGCATTTAATGGATCAGACCTTAGAGAAATGTACCCTTGGTCATTGTCAAGAGCAATAAAACAATCTACAGGCAATCAGTGAAAACTAACAGCTGTGTTTGATACTAATAGAGGCAGACAGAGAGATAAGAGAAAGATTTAGTTAGAGACAACCTTGCTAAAACTATTGTCATCTCAAGGGGACTCTGTGAATCCCAGGGCTGTACCCTCTGTGTAAGGACACCAAAGCCTTCACACTTGAGGGAAAATCGACTTCACTAAAATAATCCAGGAAGTCACTAAACAAACAAGCTAAGAACAACAAACATCCCTGGAAGGATTGGGGAAAGGGAAGTACTCAAAGCTGCTATAATATATCTTCTAAAATGGCAATTTAAAAAAATTATGTGACATACAAAGAAACAGTGAAATGTGACCTATGTATAAGAAGAAAAGCAGAACACAGAAACTTCCTGTGAGAGCAACCATATGTCAAATTTAACAAACTCTATTGCAAATATGTTCAAAGAACTAAAGGAAACCATGATTAAAGAAGTTAGGTAAAGCATGATGACAATATTGCATAAAGTAAAGAATATTAACATATATAAATTATTTTGTAAGGAACCAAATGGAAATTCTAGATTTGAAGAGCAAACTAACTGAAATTAAAAAAAAAAATGCATTTAGAGGATCTCAATGGTATATCTTAACAGAAGAAAAAAAGTAGTGAGCTTGGAGATAGAATGAAGATTATGCATTTTAAAGAAAAGGAAAAGAAAAAGAAATTGAAAAGGAAAATGAAGAGTCTCAGATAAATGTGGGGTGCTATTTAACTGCACTGATATGAATATTATGAGAATGCCAGAAGAAGAGAGAATGGTACAGGAAAAAATTCAAAGAAGTAATGGCTGAAAACTTCTAAATTTGATGAAAAATATTTGTACATACATCTAAGAACTTCAGTGAACTCCAAGTAAGATAAACACAAATAGAAGCACACAGAAGTCACAGTAAAAATGCTGAAAGCTAAAGATAAGAAGAAAATGTTGAAAGCAGGGGTGGGGGGGAGCCCAAAACAAAACAAAACAAAAATGAAAAAAAACATGTCATTCACAAGGGAACACTAAGAAGATTAGCACCTATTTATCATCAGAAGTAATAGAAACCAGAAGGCACAGAACAACGTATTCAAAGTGCTCAAAGAAAAACTTGTCGACCAAGAATACTATACTAGCAAACTTATCTTTCAGAAAAGAAAGGTGAGTAAAAATATTCCATATAAACAAAAACTGAAAGAATGTGTTGCTAGAAGATCCATCTTACAAGAAGTACAAAAGGAAATTTTTTAGGTTCAAAGCAAGTAACCACAGGCACTTCCAATCCCCAGAAAAAAGGAAAGAGCACTATGAACAGTGTTAAAGGTAGTTATGTAATTATAAGAAACATCATAAATGTATATTTCCCTTCTTCCTTTTTACCAAATCTTAAAAGTAACTGTACAAGACAATATGTATGCAATTGTATATACGTCACATATGATAAATATATAGAATTTTAAATGTTTTATATATATACATTATATAGATATACAACATCAATATACTGTTGAACCTATAACATATAGAAATATAATAGATTTATCAATAGTAGCATTAAGAAGATGAGTGGAAGCAAAGGTATATTAGACTAAATGGGTCAAATTAAGATAAACAGAAATGGTAAACAAGATTAATTAAACACAGTATGAATATATGCTTTCTCTATTTTTCCCCTCAACTTCCTTAAAAGAAAAAATATTGCAAAATAATAATCACAACAATGTTATGCACATAGCTATAAATATGTAATAATAATAACACCAAAGGGACCAAACAGATAAAGTTATTAGGAGCAATATTTCCATGTCTCACTGGAATTAAATTGGTATAAATCTGGAAGGATTTTGATTACTGAGCATACAATAACTGCTAGAGGAACTAATAAAAAATAATGCAAAATAGCATAGTGAAACAATTATTAAAATGTATCCAGATTAGAAAGCAAGAATTAAATCTCTCTATATTTGCAGATGACATAATCTCATATATAGAACACCCTGAAACACATACACACACACACACACACACACACACACACACACACACACAAACACACACATATTTGGAACTATAAATGAGTTTGGCAATGTGAAGAATGTAAAATCAATATACCACAATCAGTCAAATGTCTTCCTATGCACTAGCAATGAACAATTCAAAACAAAATTAAGAAAGTCTTTATATCATAGTATCAGAAGTAAAATACTTACTAATTAATTTAACCAAAGAAGTATAAGAATTATATTCTGCAAATGTGTCAGGTTTGTATTTGAAAATACAAAACATTGTTGAAAGAACGTCAAGAAAACCTAAATAAATGAAGATATATCCCATCTTCATGGATTGTTAAATTTAGTATAATAAAGATGGCAATATTTCCCAAATTGATCTACAGATTCCTTAAAACCTCTATTAGAATCCCAGTAAGCCTCTTCAAAGAAATTAACAAGCCCACCCTAAAATTAGTATGGAAACTTAAAAGGACCCAAAATAGTCAAAACATCTTGAATAGAAGAAAACTGGAGAACTCACACTTCTTAACTTAAAAATTTACTACAAAGTTACAGTAACTGTGTGGTACTAGCATAAGTTTAGACATATAGAAGAGTGAAGTGAAACTGGGAGTCCAGAAATCAGTTCTAATATTTATGATCAATTATCTTTGACAAGGGTGCCAAGACAATTCAATGGAGAAAGAATCATTTCAACAAATGGTGCTGAAACAATTAGATATCCACATAAAAGAATGAAGTTTGACCTCTTCTCAGATCTTACATATAAACATTTACTCAAATGTAAGGGGTGACGTTATGAACTATCTTTTTTTTTTTTTTTTTTTTTTTTTTTTTTTTGTTGTTGTTGTTGTTTTTTTTTTCCCTTTTTATTTATTTATTTTTTTCAGCGTAACAGTATTCATTCTTTTTGCACAACACCCAGTGCTCCATGCAAAACGTGCCCTCCCCATCACCCACCACCTGTTCCCCCAACCTCCCACCCCTGACCCTTCAAAACCCTCAGGTTGTTTTTCAGAGTCCATAGTCTCTTATGGTTCGCCTCCCCTCCCCAATGTCCATAGCCCGCTCCCCCTCTCCCAATCCCACCTCCCCCCAGCAACCCCCAGTTTGTTTTGTGAGATTAAGAGTCATTTATGGTTTGTCTCCCTCCCAATCCCATCTTGTTTCATTTATTCTTCTCCTATCCCCCTAACCCCCCATGTTGCTTCTCCATGTCCTCATATCAGGGAGATCAATGGATCAAGAAGATGTGGTATATATACACAATGGAATACTATGCAGCCATCAAAAGAAATGAAATCTTGCCATTTGCGACGACGTGGATGGAACTAGAGCGTATCATGCTTAGTGAAATAAGTCAATCGGAGAAAGACAACTATCATATGATCTCCCGTTATGAACTATCTTAAAGGAAAACATAAGAGTAAATATTTGTGACCTTTATTTTGGGAAACCCTTCTTAGATCCAACACCAAATCTTAGATAACCAACAAAGGAAAAATAGAACCATTTGACTTTATTAAAAGGAAAACTTCAATGTTCAAAGAATAACATTAGGAAAGTAATAAGAAAAACCACAGAACAGTAAAAAATTTCTACAAGTGATATATCTGTTGAAGAATACATAAAAAACTGTTGCAAATCAGCAGTAGACAAATGACCACATTACAAAGTGGACAAAGAATCTCAGTAGACATTTCTCCAAATAAGATATGCTAGAAATAGTAAGTACGTGAAAAGTTGCTCCACATGACTGGTCATTGGAGAAATGCAAATCATGACCAACTACAATGAGATACCTCTTCATACCCACAAAGATGGCAATAATTAAGAAGACTGATAATAATTAGTGTTGGTATAAATGTAGAGATATTGGAACCTCAAATACTGCTGTTTGAAATGCAGAATGACTCAAGTGCTTTGGAAAACAGCTTACCAGTTCATAAAAGAGTTAAACGTAGAGTTGTCATATGACTCAGCAGTTCTCCTACTTAAGAAATTGAAAATGATTGTCTAAACAAAAGCTTGTACACAAATGTTCATAGCAGTATTTTCACAGTAGCCAAAAAGTGGAAATAACCTAAATGCCCATCAACTGATGAATATAAAATTAAATATATTTAGAATTAGTGTATTATCACAGCATGACTCAATCCCTCATGACTTATTTAAAACCCAAATATAAAATTAAGAATAAATGAAACAAGATGGGATTGGGAGGGAGACAAACCATAAATGACTCTTAATCTCACAAAACAAACTGGGGGTTGCTGGGGGGAGGTGGGATTGGGAGAGGGGGAGGGGGCTATGGACATTGGGGAGGGGAGGCGAACCATAAGAGACTATGGACTCTGAAAAACAACCTGAGGGTTTTGAAAGGTCAGGGGTGGGAGGTTGGGGGAACAGGTGGTGGGTAATAGGGAGGGCACGTTTTGCATGGAGCACTGGGTGTTGTGCAAAAACAATGAATACTGTTATGCTGAAAAAAATAAATAAAATGGGAAAAAAATGCAAAAAAAATTATAATTCACAAATTCAGAAATATAACTAGTAAACCGTTATCTAATATGACCAATATGACCTGTTAAAAATAGATGTGCAAATTAAAAGAAGGCATTTTAATTTATCATTTAACACCTTTTTTTTTTTAAATCATAATACCCATATCTAACTAAGCGTGAAAAAATCAACAATCAGGTATTGCTACCAAAAAGATAAATAAGTAAAATATTTAGGGGGACTTTTCATTAAAAGCATTCATAGTTTTGACATGGTATGTACACTTTTGATAATCAAAACCAAAAAGAAAAAAAAATCAAAAGCTACAGAGAAAACAGAATATGTTTTATACATACATATATATATGTTTATATATGTTTGTATATACATACATGCATTTATACAATGGACTATCATTCATCCATAAAAAGTAATGACATACTGATTCATGCTATATATATATATATATATATATATATATATAACCTTGAAAACATTATGCTAAATAAAAGAAACCAGACACAAAAGAGCACATATTATATGATATCATTTATATAACATGTCTAGAATATGAGAATCTATGAAGACAGAATATAGATGAATGGTTCCTTAGAGCTGAGGTGAGGGGTGGGACACAAGAGAGAATGATGTAATGGCTATTGCATTTCTTTGGGGGATAATGAAAATGTTCTAAAATTGATTGTGGTGATGGCATACAACTCTGTGAATATACTAAGTGCCACTGAATTGTATGCTTAAATGGGTGAATTCTACAGTATATGAATTATATGCCAGTAAAGCTGCTATTAGGAAAATGATTTAAGAAAACTACTCATAAGTTAACTTCAAAAAATTATTTTATTGCTATAATTCCCTCTTCTACTCTAATTTTTCATATTTCAATTATACGGTTGTATAGTTTATCTCTTAATTTAGGTCATTTTAAAAAGACCAATGAATTATGCGAATGAGCCTAGAGATTATTACTCTCTTAAACAAATAAAAAATTCCACCACGAATTTTCCATCATTGTTATTAGTTTTCACTGTACATCCTGTTATTAGCATGCTGTGGCACTTAATTTTAATAACTTTGAATAGGAAGAGAAAATAAAATGGAAACTGGCCATCACCTTTAAAGCTGTAAATGACTTCAGGTAACTTTCACTTGAAACGTCCTAGTTTCTGGTTTTGCTTTATGGACCATACAATGAAAATTTTTTCTTTAAGTAATTAACTAATTATGATTATGATTAGTTATGATATGGATAATGTTTTAAAATCCCAATATTAATAATATAGTAAATATGATTCATGTCAGTTCTACAGAAATATGGTAATTTATTAAAATAACACCAGAATTTGGTGGAATATTTATTATTAAAGTAATTTTAAGGAAATAAAATAAAAATAATATCTGAAGGCAAATAACTCATAAAGTTGTGATTTTCCTTTACCTGTTATTGGAACCAGAATAACTTTATTCATTTACATTTGGAATTAAACCATCTATCTTATATCAGAGATCTGAGATGACCCAGTAGTACAAGGCTTTCTTAGGTCATCACCATCCTGTCCTTTCTTCCCTCAGGCATGCCAGCCTCCTAGCTTACAAAGAAAGCTTTCTCACAACCATACTAAGAACTAAAATCACTGTTCCTTGCTCCTTTGTTTTGTCTGACTGTCAAGATGATTACCTGCATGAACATACCTGCCACCCCTTCAAGTCCAGTCTGTTGCCATTTGCTTCTCCATGCTATGGAGATGGCATAACTCTGTTTCTAACTCTTTGGTTGGTCAATAGGGGACTATTGGGGATCAGACACTGTTCACTACTGGATTTGCTCAAGATGCCCTAAGTGATCTCAGGAAATGAACAGACCTATGAAGAACAAAACTTCTAAATATATCTCTCAAAGTCCATTCCCTAACTTATTTTGGCAACAAAGCCCCCAAAATTTAGCTGTAAAATGACAATCATCCATAATACCTGGTCTCCTTTGAGCTTAGCATGCCCATGTGACTAGTAGTAGAACAGAACAGGAGCAGAAGCGATATGCAACTTTCAGGTAATTTCCTTAGAACAAACTTCTTTCCCTGGTCTACCACAAAAGCTTCCTCTTCATTGAGGAAATTGTCAAGAAAAACTCAAAGATTGCTTTTGGATCCCTTCAACTGTTTCAAACAATAGAAAAAAATTACTTTCTGCCTTGTTCAAACTACTCATATTGGGTACGTTTGCTGAAGTAGCTTGGGCTATACTCCAATTAATACAGCAGACAGAAGACAAATCATACATGTAAGATAACTAAGTCTTCGAAGAAAGGGAAAAGAAACAAAATACTCACATGAAATGCTCCTAGATAATCAAAATCACTGGCCAAGGAAGATTTCATTTATATCAAACATGCACATTTCCTGGAGCCAAAATGCAAGAGTTTAAATTTTTTAAGTATAGAGGCAGCTGGGTGGTTCAGTTGGTTAAGCGTCTAACTCTTGATTTCAGCTCAGGTCACAATCTCAGGGTCTTGAGATCAAGCCCTGCATGGGGCTCCACACTCAGGGGAGTGCATTTGTTCCTCTCTCTCTCTCTGCTCCTTCCCCATTTGTAGTCTCCCTCTCTCTCTCAATAAATAAATAAAACCTTTTAAAAATTTTTTAATTGCAATAAATGAATTAAGGAGCATTTGATAGTTGCTACCATGACCTAAGCTAGAGGTCTGCAAGTCAAGTAGAAATAGTGGATCATACAAATGAGATGATACATTCCAAATTGAGGGGAAAAGAAGCAGGAAAAATGTTTTTAAGCATTGAACCTTATAATAGCTAAATATAAATTGGTATTGATGGTGGGACTGAAACTTTTAATCTATGTGCCACATAGCAATTCTATAATAAGATTGTATTACAACTTAATTAAAACATCTGTATCATCTTATTAAATCCTTGTAGTTCATTGAGAAAAAGGAAGCCAGACACATTCTAAAAACTTCATTTTACATCAGGATAGTAGATGTAGAGACTAGTGCACCTTGATAGAAGGGCATAGATGGTATCTTGCTTTAACTTATTATTTTTAAAAAGTGTTTGTACAAAGGAGGGATAATGAATTAATAGCAGTAGATAAAATATCAAAGAAAAAGGAAAAAGAAGAAAAAGAGTTATAAAACAAAGAGTAAACCAAAAAGATGGAAAGGATATAATGTAAGACATCTATGTTAACTGAGTGTTAAGTTCAATGCCATTCAGTTTTATTGGATTAAGAATCAAAACCCATCTATATATTTTAAAATACTTTTGGAAGGTCTTTCAGCAGCTTAAATATAAAGATAGTTTGACATTTTTAAAAAATGGAAAAAATATATCATGAAAGAGTACCAAAAGAAAGCTTGAGTGACTATATTGCTACCTGACAAAAATAAATTCTAAGGCCTATTACTACAGAAAAAAGGAACATTTTATTCCATTCAAAATCCCAATTCAATTATTATAGAAATTGCTATGCTTATTCTAAAAGTTATATGGAAACCACAAAAGACCTATAATGACCAAAACAATTTTTTTAGAAGAAGATCAAATGGGATTTTCATTACCTAATTTCAAGTTCCAATATAAAGCCAAAGTCATCAAGATGGTGCGGTGTTCACATAAAGTAGGCAGATAGGTCAACTGAACAGACTAAAGTCAAGAAACAAACCTGCAAATTCATAAGTTGGTTTTCAATAAAGGTATCAAAGCGATGTGTGGGGAAATGATATTCTTTTAAACAGAATTCACTGGAACAAATGAATATTTATATGGAGGGAAAAAGTTGACCCTTACTTCACACCATACACAAATATTTTAAAAAACGAATCATGGTCCTAAATGTAAAATAGAAAACTAAATGCCATATAGGTTATGTTTTCACTTTTATTTAGTTTCAAACATATATTTAACTTTCTTTGTTATTCTGTAACTCATGGGTTATTTGGAAGAGTATTGTTAATTTCCAAATATTTATTATTCTAGATATCTTTCTGTTACTAATTTCTAAATTAATTTTGTCAGAGAATATGTCCCATACAAATTTGTTTATTTAAAATTTCTGAGACTTGTTTTGTGGCTCAGAAATTGGTCCATTTCTATTAGTGATCCTTGAGAGCTTTAAAATATATGTATATATATTTAAAATGTATATACTTAAAATAGATTTTTAAAAATATATTTTAATATATACATATATATGTATGTGTATATATATGTATATGTATATATACACACACTGTGGTTTTTTGTGTTTCTTTTCATTTGAGTATAGTTGAAACACAATGTTATATTTATTTCAGGTGTACAACTTAGTGATTCAGCAAGTTTATACATTATGCTCTGTTCACAAGCATAGCTATCATCTGTCCCATTATATCATTGTCACAATATCATTGACTCTATTGTTGATGCTCTGGTTTTTTTATTCCCACAACTTACTCGTTCACTAACTGGAAACCTATATCTACCTCTCCTCTTCACCCATTTTGTCCAATTCCCCATGCCCCTCTCCTCTGGCAACTATTAGTTTGTTCTCTGTATTTATAGTTCTGATCCTGCCTTTAGTTTATTTATTCATTTTTTAATTTCACTTATGAGTGGAATGATATGGTATTTATCTTTCTCAGTCTGACATATTTCACTTTGCTTAATACCCTCTAGGTCCATTCATGTTGTCTCAAATGGCACAATCTCTTCTTTTTATGGCTGTGTACTATTCCTTTGTGTATATATCCCACATTTCCCTTATCCACTTGTCTACTGATATGTGCTTAGGCTGCTTCCATATCTTTGCTATTGTAAATAATGTTACAATTGACACAGAGTGAGTGCACGTATCTTTTCAAATTAGTGTTTTTGTTTTTCCTGGGTAAACACCCAATAATGGAATTAGTATTTCCAATTTGAGGAAACTCCGTACTGTTCCACAGTGACTGTATCAATTTACGTTCCCACCAATAGTGCATGAGGGTTCCTTCTTCTCCACAACCTCACAAACACTTGTTTTTTTTCTTGTCTTCTTGATTTTAGCTATTGTAACAGGTGTGAGGTGATAATTCATTGTGATTTTGGTTTGCATTTCCCTGATGATTAGTGATTTGGAGCATCTTTTCAGGGGTCTTTGACTGTTTATATGTCTTCTTTGGAGAAATGCCTTTTCGGGTCTCTGCCTATTTTTTAATCAGAGTGTTTGTTTTTTGTTGTAGTTTTTTGGGTTTGGGGGGGTTTTGGGTTTTTGTTTGTTTGTTTGTTTTTGGTGTTGAGTTGTACACATTCTTTATATATTTTGGATATTTACCCCTTGTCAGGTATATCATTTATAAATCTCCTCCCATTCATTTGGTTGTCTTTTCCTCTTCTTGATGGTTTCCTTTCCCATGCAAACATTTTTTTTTTTATTTTGATGCAGTCCTAATGGTTTATTTTTGCTTTTGTTTCCCTTACCTTAGAAAATGTATTTAGGAAAATGTTACTCTGGCTGATGTTGGAGAAATTATTGCGTGCATTTACTTCTAGGATTTTTATGGTTTCAGCTTTCATGGTTTAGGTCTCTAACCCATTTTGAATATATTTTTGTGTATGGAATGATAAAGTGGTCCAGTTTCATTCTTTTACATGTAGTTTTTTACATGTCCAATTTCCCTGGCACAGTTTATTGAAAAGACTGTCTTTTCCCCATTGTCTGTTCTTCTCTCCTTTATCACAGATTAATTGACCATATAAATGTGGATTTATTTCTGGGGTCTCTATTCTGTTCTATTGACCTATGTGTCTCTTTTCGTGCCAGTACCATGCTCTTCTGATCACTACAGCTTTGCAGTATATCTTGACATCTGGAACTGTAATAGCTCCAGGTTCCTTCTTTCTCAAGTTAGCTTTGGCTACTCAATGTTTTTTGTGGTTCCATACAAATTTTAGCATTATCTGTTCTAATTTTATGAAGAATCTCTTGGTATTTTGATAGGGATTGCATTTATTTTGATAGGGATTGCATTAAATCTCTAGGTTACTTTGGGTAATATGTACATTTTGACAATACTAACTCTTCCAATCTGTAAGCATGCATACTGTTTTTGTGCACATGAAAATAACATAACATTTTATATCAATTAGACTTTGATAATAACTTTTAAAATTATGTGTGCTGTTTTTATTGTGTGAAATGTTTGAAAATTGAAAATTGTTGATTAATATCTTACATGAGCTCTGGGAATTGGTTGGTGGTCATAATGCTTCATGGTTATAATTTACCTAAATCTTTTATATTTCACCCTAATAAATACATAGGTTAGTATTCAGCAGTAACACTAGAGTTTCCAATCAGATTTCTGGATCTTCTTATTTACATAACAACCTGTTCTCCAGTTTAGCCCCTGTAATCTCTTATCTCAGTCTCCCCAGTTCAGTAAGGCTGTCACCTTGCATGGGTTTAGTGCCCTTGCAAAAAGTCCTGCAGGCAGAAATCTGCAACGATGGTAAGATTCACTATAATTGTTTCTTTTATCACAGGTCCCACGGTCCCATATAGTAGTCCCCCCTTATCCATAGGAGATATATTCCAAGCCCCCCAGGGAATGACTGAAAGCATGGATAGTATCAGCCATATATATATTATGTTTTCCCCTATAGATACATTCCTATACATTATGAAGTTTAATTTATGAGTTAAGCACAGTAAGAGATTAACAGCAACAATAATAAAATAGAATAATTAAAATTGTACCCTAATAAAAGTTATGCGAATGTGTTCTCTTTCTCTTGAAATATCTTACTGCATTTTAATCACACTTGTTCTTGTAATGATGTGAGGTGATAAAATGTCCTATGTGAAGAGATGAAGTGAGGTGAGTGATGTAGGTGTTGTGATGTAGCATTTGGCTACTGCTGATCTTCTAATAATGCATCAGAAGGAGGATCACCTGCTTCCAGACTGAGGTTGACCATGGGTAACTGACATTCTGGAAGGTGAGATCATGGATAGGGGAAAACCACTATAGTGGTAAACCACTAATAGATACTATAGTATCTATTGTTCACTGAATAAAAACATTTGCTTTCTATATTTTTCCAATATCTGTAACTACTTACAGTAGAAAGCGCAAGTCTCATTTCACTTACTCCATGTCAAAAAGTGGATTTTATGGAAAAAACAAACTTTTCAAAAGGCAACATAGATATAATACATTCTGAGGTTAGGGTATTGTCCTTCAAGATGCATTTTATACTTAAAATTAAGAGTTTTTAAATGGTTCTGTGTCCCTAAAATAGGTAGAGCACATGCGTTTTAGAACTGAGGCGTAGAAGTAGAATGGTTCTTTCAGTTCTTCTGCTAGTGATCCTCTTGGGAAATTCATTCTCCCTATTCCTGAACATAAGTTTCTGCTGGAACAGATGTCTGGTTTGGGGAGTATGCTGTGCTTCTACTGAAACAACACAGAGTTCTACTACACTTCTGTTTTTTATGATTTAGGCTAGACTTTTGTTGACTTGATCTAGAACTTTCTTGTTTATACAGATTAAGTATTCAGTAGACTTCCTATTAATTTTACTTACAGGAAGACAATTACCAACTTGCCAATAGGTCCGCATGAGTCAGTGTATTCTGTTAGCTGCTTTGACTCTGTTACCCACTATGGTACCTGCAAAACCGGATATATGATAGTGGAGAGCAGTAGAGAAAATATAGAATTTTCAGTTATCTGTGCTGGGACAGTTAAACAGCATTTAAGAGAAAAGAAAATATATCTAATTCTGAAAAAAAAATTACAAATGAAAAAAAGATCTAACCATGAATATAAAATCTTAAAAACTTTAAAAATAGAATATAGAAGAATATCTTTATTGTTTTTACAGGGAGAGTGTGGATAATATTTTTCTAGACAGATACAAATCTTAAAAATCAAAAGGAAAATGTTGTTATAGTCATGCAGAAGAAGAAATTTTGTGATATAGAACTGTTATCAGAATATATTAATAATTCCAATAAGTCAATATGAAAAGAGAAAAAGTCCAAGAGAAAAATGGGCAAAAAAATCCAAAAAACAAAAACAAACAAACAAACAAAAAACACTGTTATGTTGGAAGTTAAGTAATAAACACTGACATTTAATACACCCAACCTAAATCCTATCCCAATACAAAATACAATGTTTTAAATCTAGTGTTGCTATGTCTTGAATTGCTTTCTTCTTTAAATATTAGCTGAAAACTTTTAAAGTATATGATATTCAACAATACAGATTGACTTTTTAGAAACTGCATAATAGGAATATTAGTAGAATATATCTATTTTGTAAAGTAACATATATTCCAAAGTTTTTAGTAGAGGTATTTTTAAATTGTTGAATAAATATAGTTATTTCTAAGTGAAAAAAAATAAAAAATGCAATCATATTCTGATAGAAAATATGCTGAGTGAAATAAGTCAAGCAGAGAGAGTCAAGTGTCATATGGTTTCACTTACTTGTGGAGCATAAGGAATAACACGGACGACATGGGGAGATGGAGAGGAGGAGTGAGTTGGGGGAAACCAGAGGGGGAGACAACCCATGAGAGACTGCGGACACTAAGAAAGAAACTGAGGATTTTGGAGGGAAGGGGGTGTTGGAGGTTGGGTGAGCCTGTTGGTGGGTTTAATGGAGGGCACGTATTGCATGGAGCCCTGGGTGTGTTGTATAAACAATGAATTTTGGAACACTGAAAAGAAATAAAATAAAATGAAAAGAAAAGAAAAGAGGCGCACCTGGGTGGCTCAGTTGTTGAGCATCTGCCTTCGGCTCAGGTCATGATCCCAGGGTCCTGGGATCGAGCCCCACATTGGGTTTCCTGCTCAGCAGGAAGCCTGCTTCTCCCTCTCCCACTCCCCCTGCTTGTGTTCCCTTTCTCTCCATGTCTCTGTCTGTAAAATAAATAAATAAAATATTAAAAAAAAAAAAGAAAAGAGAAGAAAATGGTACTTAGATAAAACTGGGTGATAGAAATATCTGTTGTCATAATGAAGAGTAAAATATTCAGCTATCAAAATGTTGTTTTTGTACAGATATGAATAGCCATTCACCTTTGATATAATACCCTTAAGTGTGTATTTTCTGCTCTCATTGTTTTGTACAATATTTCATATCTTAGCTATCCTTGGATAATTAATGACTACTTTGAATTGATAGTACATTATCTGATCTTCCAGATAAAGGTTATATTTTTCTAGCTCAGATACACTCTTATACAATAATTTAATGATTTGAAATAAAGACAACATTACTATAAAGTTTGAGCAGCCTAAATAAGCTCTTAATTCCTAAAAATAAATCCCTAAATGCTTTTTTTCTAACACAATTGTATTTACAATATGCATTTTAAAATCGTAATCACCCCCATCATTTAGGGGACAAATTCCAACACATTTTTAATATCTCATTTATCTCCCTCTGACCTGGGAATGGCATCAGTTCCAGCCTCCTCAGCAGAACAATGTAACTAAAATAGAAAGGCAGCTGAGGTCAGGTAGCAAGTCTGTTACAAAACTACAACTTGCCCTCTAATCTTTTGGCCTCTAGTAGCAGATTCTCGTCAAAGAGTTGGTTTTGTTTGTTTGGTTGGTTGATTTTTTGGATGCTGGTGTTTTCATATTTTTATGCTTTGAGAATCCTTGTCTTGATGTCTTACACATGACCACAGAATCTCAAGCCAAAATTATATATAACAATTTCATCAGCTCTAATTTGAAGAACTACCCTGAAGTCATTTTAAGAGACTTTTGGTGGGTTGCTGACTTTGGGCAACAAACAGTTTAATGCCAGCCCAAATTGTTCTGTATGACTATAAATTTCAGGTTCATGAGGTTGTTCCTCTGTTAGATCATGTAAATCTCCAAGGAGTGGTTGTAGAAAACTAAGCCTGGATTTAAGAGCTACCATCTATCCAGATAACTGTGTTGCACTCTTGGTGCCCCAAGATTTTTTGAAGTTTGGAAGGCAATTATTTTGTTAGCTAAGTACTAGCTCAGTAAGAGTTTGTGTTTTTATCTGCACTTGAAAGTTTAAGGTGCACACAGCTTAATATATTTGTTTTGTAATTAGTATATAAAGTATAATAGTAAAATTATAATTATACATCAATATGTGTATTCCCCTTCACTTAAAAAATAATAGAAAACCAAGAAACAGTAACCTAGAGTACATATCAGTTAAGAAATATATGTGGGTTCATTTTTGAAAGTAATTTTGTTTTTAATTGGATAGATTTGTAACTGCTTGAAATTTCCAAAATGTGATTATTCCAGTTTTAAAAAATTATCCAACACTTCAAATGTTTCTTTGTGTACTAGGTATTTTTAGACTGAAAACTTACTGCTTGGGGTGACGAGCATCTCACATTATTCTGAGTTGTGATAACTACAAAAGAGCAGATTCAGATAACTTATATTAAGATTACTATAGAACTTTTATTCCCCCTAAAGAATATACATTTCCAAATTGGGAAAATATTATTGATCAAAAAGCATAGAATGTTATAGCAAGAAGGGACCTTTCATTTAAAAACTGAGAAACTGAAGTCCATGAAGGACTTCATTCTCCTCCCTGTCACTATTTCCTTATAAGCTCTGCCTTTCTAACACATACTTTTCATACATGTAAACCAAAATATTCATTGAAAATTATCTCTATTATGAGATGCTGAACACACCGAGGAAAACAAAATAAATAGAGCTGCTATCCCTAAGAGTTTCATAGGGAAAAGGGATATAATGTTAAGTATTTGTAGTTGCAAACTGTGTTAAATGCTATAAAGGGAAAAAAATGTAATATGGATGTCTCAGTTGAGATCAGAAGATAAGAGAATTTGACTCCCATAGGAACCAAATAGGGAACAAGAAGAGGTAGAAAAACCTTCTGGTAAGAGCCTGAAGTACCAATGAGCACAATACATTGAAGGAACTAAAAAATGAGTTTGGGGGAACATCAAAGAAGGATCAGATGATCTTTTATTTTGCGACCACATGGCATCAGAATTTGGAAGACTATGGAAAAATTATAAATTCTCTCCAAAAAGTTTCAATTTGAGGTACATTTTAACTTCCTAGTAGAAATATCAAAAATGCAGTTAAACCTGCATGTCTACATATTAAAGGAAAAAATCTACACAGGAAATAGAAATCTGAGAATTTTCAGTACAGAGGTGTTTGAAGCCATAGAGATAAATGAGATCACCCATAGAGAAAGTATTAAGAGGAGAACAGAAACTCCAATGTTGAACGGTTAGGAAAACAGGTATGAGTCAGCAAAGAGATTCAACAGAACGGCCAGGCAAGTAGGCAGAAAAGAGAAGCATGTGGTGAAATTCAGTATTTCAAAAAAGAGGAAGGGATTAATTGTGTCAATTTTGCTAAGAGAAAAAGTGATTGAGTTTGGAAATCATCCATAGAAGTTAAGTGAAAGTCTGCTTTCTTCTTGTATCTATCCTTATGTTCTTTATGATTTTGAATCAAAGGTAATTTATCATATATTTTATTCGGCATGATTCTGGAAATTTTCCCTCTCAATGAATGTGACCTGGCAGAGTTGACGTTATACTTTTAACCTGTCCTCCCAGTTGGTAAAAATTTCCAAACAAAACTTTTTCACTGAAGGACTCATGATCTAAGTAATAATTAAATACAGTTTTTGTAAGTTTATTTTGTTTACTATGAATAATAGACTAACAGTTTGACTCAAATTTGAACTGTGCAATGATCTAAGTTTATTTTTATTATTTATATTACCATTTAAACTTTTAACCTTGATGAACTTTCACTCAAAAAGGAAATGCTCTCTTCCTACAATTTTTTGGCTTATCCAGTCTTTCTATCTCTGTACACACACACACACGTATGTATACATATATAAAATATATATACACACACACATAAGTATATACATACATATATTTATCTCCTGTCGATCTAATTTCTAGTTTATTACTTGAAAGTTTGTAATCACATTTGTACCTAAAATTATCGGTCTCTACAATCACCATTAATATTTGTACCCTTTTATACTTGCAGTAATAAATAAACATTTGGACTACAATTGACTGATAGAATTTCAAAACCTAAAGCACTTAAAAATATTTTTACTCCTAATTATATCTAAAAAGTTTACATAAAATTGGAGGTAAATAATTAGATATTAATAAACAGTCTGAATGGAATGCATCATTCATGTTTGAGGAGGCATGATGTTAACCTGTGTGTTCACTGATAGCCAATACGACACAAGTTAAAGGATGTGGGAAAATGACACAGGAATAGTCATTCAAATATCTGGCTTTCCACTAGCCAAGACTGATCCAAAGCTTAATAGCAGACTTCTGTTAAATGCAAAACTGAAGCCAAATTTTGGTGCTTGATAGCTAGATAGTTATGTAGTAGAAAAGATGTTGTATAAATACATGATAGCAAGCTGGTTAGATAGATAATATATGATTATAAAAACTCTGAATAAATCTATAAATGTATTTTGGCAAGGCTACAGTTGCCTACAAGACAGAAATGAGCATGGACGGAGAAGAGTGCGTTTAGTTTTCTATTCATATCCTTTTGTATTGTTTGATTTCTTATAATAAAAATATTTTATATGAGAAAGGTAGGAAATATACTAGCCAGTAACTCACACTTGCTAATTTTCTGTATTCAGGGTGGGTATATGTGTATATGTGTGTGTGTATAAGTGTGTAGTATATTTATGTTGCTCAGAGGTGTGTGTGTGTGTTTACATATATTATGAAATAAGCAATACTGTGGGTGAATCTCAGATGCATTATAGCAAGTGAAAAAATCCAGATTCAAAAGGCTACATATTCTCTGATTCCATTTATACGACATTTTGGAAAAGGTAAAAAAATATAGGGGCAGAAAACAAATCAGTGTTAGCCAGAGGCTAGGGAATGACTTACTACCAAGTGGCCTAGAAGCCCATTTTACATTGATGGAACTATCCTGTATCTTGATTATGGTAGTGGTCACATGAATATATGCATTTGTTAAGACTCCTGGTCTTGTATACAAAAAGGGTTGATACAGGCATATGTTATATATTATCATATGTGTATATATGATTTGTAATATATACTATACATTATAATTACATTTCAATATCTTCACCTAAAAAAAATTCTGAGTGAATATATAAAATTATCACTAAAGATCTTCAGATCTTTAAACTAAAAGAATGTAATTTCTATATTTAAAGCATGTTAAAACCTCAAAATCAATAGAGCTATTTATCATATAAAAGAAAAATATCATTTGTGGAAGGGCAATCAAAACATAAAACATTTACCTACCTACCTGGGTCTTTTAAACGAAATAGATCTTCCCCAGAGCAGAGATGGATGACTTCCATAAATATAAGACCTCATTCCCTTAAGTAGAAGAATAAAAAAATGTATAGAAGAAGTACTAGAATGATTTCTCTTTTAAGAATTCCAAGAGAAAATATACTGTTATAATTATCAGTAAATTGTTTTACCATGCCTATTTCAGGCACTCTCAAAGAAATAAAAAATCCACAGATAGACATATGACTATTTGATAAATGATGTGACATTTCATCATTGCTCCCACTGGAAGTCTCAAGGTGATATTTTTCTAGTTTTATGTGTTAGTCCTATCAGTACGTGAATGTTATTTGAAAGGTAATTGTTATTGGAAGACTATATTTTATTACCTACAAAAAGTAGAAGTAACCTGAGGTTTTGGCATGATACAGTAGGTTATATTTCATTCTATTCCTAGATACTAAATTAATCATACTTCTGAACTGGCCCTCTCAGGATTTAGTTTCTATAACATCGTTGACCGTCTCTTGCTCCTACTCATCAATAATTTGCATCTGTGGGCATGAAGCCATTCCAGGAGTTTGGTTCCACAGAACTTTGCATTTAGCTTCCTGATGCAAGCGCTCAGTAAGCAAAATATTTCCTTCACACACTAAGGTTAATCCAACTAAATGCTACACTCATTCGGATATTCTGTTCAATAAAATTTCAGTAGTTTCCTCTTGGACCTTTTAACTAAAGATCATCACTGTGTACTTGTGTTTTCAAACATATGAGTTTAACTTGTGACAGAGTTTCACTTCTATCACACCGACTATTGGTATGTTCAATATAAGCACATGAACTTGTAGGGCATTTTCTCCATTCAGAATAGCATATTCTATTTCCATTTTTTCACCACTTTTAATGACTATTATAGTGTCTACAACTGAGAATTCTCAGTTGCATGAACCAGACATGGGAGTTGGAACCATCCAAGTCATGGGAAGGTAGCATCAGTGCCTGCACTGAAGTCTGATGTGGTTAAAGTTTTATTGCAATCATAGGAGACCTTAGGGATTTTCCAAAAGCAACTGTAAATTGCTAGACCACTGAAACCAATGCCAGATATGCCCATGAAAAACCAGGTAATGAAATCTCCTGGAGGGTGCACATTCAGGTTATGATTAACCTTTGTAGTAGAGAATACAAGTGCTTTAGCTGCCTCCAGTAATGGTAACTAGGGCAAATCTCATCCCCCTAGACCATCTAGAATTCTCTTCCTGCCTTACAACTCTGCAGTGTAGTTCTAAATCTTCCATGCTCGTATTATCACCAGAAGTCGAAATTGCATCCTCTCCTCTGCAGAATTATGCTACAGGTCTTCATAATAGCTAAAAGAAGAAAGGTAGAAAGGGAAGGAGAATGGGAAAGGAAGGGGAAGGAAGGGAGAGAGACTTGGGAATAAGACATAAAACAGATCTAAATTGAAGATCCTGAGATGCTACTTTATCAGCCATATGACCTTGTGCATTTTTTTTTTCCCATGAGTAGGAGCACTTCCCAGCATGTCATTCTTTAAAGTCACTATTATGCAATCTTTTCCTTTTCTGGTTTTGGATATATGCTTCCCTTATTACTTCTTAACTAGCTCTCTAGCATCAGTGAAACTAAATGTAGTTGGGAGAAACAGGAGAAGGACAGATGGGCTTTTCTAGCTTCCTGGCCACCTGTCATAGAGTGACAGAGCAGAAACCACGTTAGTGAACTTGGAATGGAGAGACAATGTGCTACGTATTTGGTTAAACACAAATTAAAATCTAACCTAATAAAATGGCTCATGGTGAAGAATTTAAATCTCCTACCTTCCCCTGATCCACAGTGGGAGAATTCAGGAGAGCTTACAGAATTGGGAAAGGTGTGGGATGAAAAGTAGAGTTTGCTTCCAAAACATGACTACATTTTGTTTAATTTGCAAAAGAATGCACTGCTCTCCACACATCTTTCTCCTCTGAAAATCTATTTGCCAAGCAACCTCAATGGTTCTGATCAGTCTCTTAGATTTAAGAGATAATTGCTTAAAATTCTTCTCATCTTTTTTTTAAAAATTTGAATAAACATTTGTTTAACAACAGTAAATGAAAAGCTGTTTTTCAGCTACACCCTTTAAAGATCCCCAGTGCCCCTGGGTGTTGTGCAAAAAGAATGAATACTGTTACGCTGAAAAAATTAATAAAAAGGGAAAAAAAAAAGATAAATTCTTATAAATGGAATTGCAAATTGAAAAAAAAAAATAAAAAAAAAAAATAAAGATCCCCAGTGCCAAAATAGGAATATAAAAGTTTATACTGCAGTGAACTAAAGGTGATGTTATCTTAGAAAGCTTTGTGTGAGCTCTCAGCATAGCCTCTCACTTTCTCCTACCCTATTTGTCGGTGGGTGGAGTGAGGTAAACACACAGGCCCATACCTGAGTTAACAGCCAATGGCTGCTTCTCCCTGCTACTCCCAGCTGCCATCTAGGCTGCCTCCCCCAATTCTGGTCAACCCCTTGATGTCTTGATGCAGTCTCTCCATACATACCTGATTTTACATGATAACCAGCAGTAGGGTAAATAAAGAACAGACCATGTTTATCTTAAATTTCTTACTACTTTATTGTCCACACAAGTACTAAGATATATTGCCTCGATATATCATACTCTACTAAAGAATTAGTCAACTTTCCAGGAATAAATCATAGGGGGACAGAAAGAAATGAAATGCTTGTTTTAATTAAATACTGGAGTGTCCCAAGGGGAAAGTTCTTCATGTGGGTCCCACTGCAAGCACACTCCATTTCCTAGCTGAGCTTTAGAGTCATAGTAGAGTCTCAGAAGGGAAAAGTCAAGGAGGGCTATTTTAGTATTGGGGAGTGTGGCTCAAATGGTGAAAGGCAGGTCTTATAAACATAAGAACTTGGTTGAGATTGGGCCAAGTTTATGATTTGTTAGCAGGGAAGCTCCTGAAACAATTCATTGATTGCTAAGCAAGTAGAGTAAGCATTTTTCCAGGTAAACAAGATATTTGCCCCAGACATCAGTTTCCAAACATTTGCCTTCAGTGAACCCTAGAGTAATTTATTGGTTTACATCTTTATCTTCCTGGGGAAATATTTCCTGGCTCAAGTAGTCAACCCATGTGGACACAGATTATCTCTGTTCTCAATTCCAGTGATTCTGTTTTGTTGATGTAGTTGGTCTTAATTCTCAGATCGGTTTGCTTCTGAGAAAGTGTTTTCTCACAGCTGCTGGAATGTAAATCATCATCCCATTCTCTTTAGAGGGGCACACACCATTTAAACAATGAAATTGTTTTGCCTTAAGATCTTTGCAGTACCATTTCCCATGTCAGAGTTGCTCTATCAAGAGTGATAAGAACTTTTCAGGAGAGCAAGGACAGTTGAAGGTAGACATCAGAAAGTTTCAGAAGAGGTGTCTAGGGTAGAATTCAGTACTGCAAACCAGACTCCTCTGACTTTCCACCACAGACGCGGGGTGTTTTCTTGTCATCCAGTAGATATATTAGCCAGTAATGTCCTCAGATTTGGCAAGATTATTACTGACTTAGACCAGTGCTTCTGTGACTCCACTCTGCCCTGTTCCTATACCTCGTCCATGTAGTAACGAGTTTGAAAAACCAAGGGGACTCAGTGTCTCAGAGCCCACACTCCTCCTTGCAGATCACTTGTGATTCAAAGGTGTTGGGGATTTCTTTCTTTTTTTTTAATATTTTATTTATTTGACAGAGAGAAATCACAACTAGGCAGAGAGGCAGGCAGAGAGAGAGGAGGAAGCAGGCTCCATGCGGAGCAGAGAGCCTGATGCGGGGCTCGATCCCAGGACCCTGGGATCATGACCTGAGCCAAAGGCAAAGGCTTTAACCCACTGAGCCACCAGGTGCCCCACGTTGGGGATTTCTTGACCAAATAATCCCTAAGCCTATTTTAGAAATTGCATAGGTTTTCTGAACCTGTCCTGCTGAAGTAAAAAATCACACAGCCAGTTACACAGCCTTCGGTTTCAGGTACAGCTAAAGGGTGACCTTTTGAGCAGAAAAAGAGAAAGAGGACCATGAACGAGATGGTTGTGGACAGAATTAAGAATCATAGCTATTGCATCTAAATATAAGGTTTCTGAGACTCTTGTAGTATACCAGAGGTGAGAAGGAAAGAGGAGTGGGCTGGGAGTGTGATACAGGACTTGATCCTGGGACCCCAGGATCATGACCTAAGCCAAAGACATTTGCTTAACCAACTGAGCCATCAAGGCACCCCAAAGATAGAACATTATTTTTAGCACCTTATTGACTTCATATATAACCTAGAATATACAGACAGACATAGGCACATAGACATGTGAGCCTCCGTTTATACTCCATTCCCAATCTGCAAATGGTAAAGGTAGCTCTGTCTTAGTTCAAATATATGCATGCATATGTGCAAATGTAAGCACACAGATACGCCCCCACACAGGATGGTCTAGACCAGAGCTTCGGCAGCACATTAGTAGACTTTAAATAGGAGTACTGGAGTGCCTACACATAGACCGCACAGCTTCCAGACTGGTAAGACCAGTCTGCCAACTCCCCTGCCTATCACAGCTCCAGTAGAGCTGTGATAGGCATTTAGGTATCTAACACCTTGGGATACTAACTAACTGCTTGCCCTGAGACAGCAATAAGCTTCATCTCATTCGGCCCATCATCACTATATACATTGCCTTTTTCTAAATGTGCTAGAATGTGTACTTCACAAAGAAAGGATCTTCATTTTGTTCACAAATGTATCCCAAGGTGTTAGAACAAAGGCCATGTACTCCATGATCATTTGTTAAACTAATGAATGATATGAAAGAGTTGGAAAGCACAGGTCTATTCTCAGGAGTAAGAAAAAAATCTCCCTCAAAGAAAACTTTTCCCACAACCTTCCTATTTAGCCAGAGCGACTCCATCTTGGTTAAACAGCCATTTTGTTGTTTGTGCAGTAAACTTAAATTGACCCTGCCCCCCAGAGAAACTTACTTAAAAGCAAGTCCAGAAACCAGTAAAATATGGTCAGCCAGTTCCTAATAACAGAGCTCAGAATACAAGGACGAGGCAGGCCAGATGGAGACATCTAATCAGTAAAAAGTACTATTTGTAACAGTGAGAAGGTCTTGCTCAAACCAAAATGACTCCATCTTGGGAAGCACGATGATCTTATTATTCACACTGAATATGTTAACTGACTAAGCCTTCCCAGAAAGTACTGTTTGTAACGGTTCCCGGTATGGGATAATCTTGAATAACAAGTCACCAGACTGGATGGAACTAGCCAATCAGCAAGAGACACACAAACCTGTTGGGTTGAGATACCAAGATATGGGTTGCAGTTTTATCCAATAAAAGGCAGCCTGTAAGATTGGAAGGGGTCACTCTCTTTAGAGGCGGCCCTGACCGGTCAGTCGATTCTCGAGCCTGTAAGCTGGGGGTGGTTGCTCTCTTTGGAGACAGCCCTGGCCAGTCAGTCTGACTTCTAATGCTTGGCATAAAATAAAGCTTTAAATAACTTTCACCTTGTCTCAGTCTCATTCCTTTGATAACGGACCTAACACTTCCCATTGTGGAATAGTGCTTAATATTTCTATGTGAAGCAATGTATGAGCCTCTCCCAAAAGTTAGGACGACTCTACGGACTCTGCCTTCAGGCCTGGCTTAGCTCACACTCAAGTCCTGTAATAGACCCATCTGTGTAAAGAAGAAGCCCCAAAATTATTTAAACAGAAGTCCTTTTAAAAAATACTTCGATTTTGGGATACCTGGGTGGCTCAGTCAGTTGAGTGACTAACTCTTCATTTAGGATCAGGTCATGATCTCAGGGCTGTGGGACTGAACCGCACTTCCAGCTCCATGCTCAGTGGGGAGACTGCTAGAGATTCTCTCTGTCCCTCTCTCTTTGTCCCTCCCCCAACTCACATGTGCTCTCTCTCTCAAATAAATAAATAAATCTTAAAAAAAAATACTTTGATGTTAAGCAGTATTTTTACTGTGTCTCAGTCCAGACCTTTCCTATGAAGGCACCAGTCACTACTCTCTATACACAGATTTGAGGAAGCATGGGCATCTTCAAATCCTTCTTTTCTTTTCTAAACTGAGTTTTTCTCTCTATGCTCAGATTTTACTTTCCTCTTTCATACAATCCAAAACATATTCCTTCATGCATCATTGTTTCCTTTTCTTCTGTCATACTTCATGTAGTTAAACATATGAAATAATTTTATAGAGATAATAAAAATTATATATAATAAAATAATAAATAAATAATAATTATTTCAGATATATTCATATATATATATATATTTTTTTAGAGAAAGCGAGAGAGTGAGCGAGAGGTGGGAGGGGAAGCAAAGGGAGAGGGGGAGAGAATCCCAAGCAGGTTTCTCCATACCCAGTGTAGAGCCCTAAGCAGGGCTTGATCTCACAACCCTGACATCATGTCCTGAGCCAAAATCAAGAGTCAGACGCTCAACTGACTGAGCCACCCAGGTGCCCCTGAAATAAATTATTTTATAAGTCACATTTATACTTCTCTCCCATTCCCCAACATTTTTCTCTTTCTAAAATGTGTAGGGTTAATCATGGCCAAGTCATACTTTCTTAGTATATTACAAGGTATTTCTAAAAATCATTTTCTTTTTATTCATATTGCCCTTTCAGTGTCCATTTCAGAATAGATGGTTAATAAACATAAGAATTGGGGCACCTGGGTAGCTCAGGTCATGATCCCAGGGTCCTGGGATCAAGCCCGCATCAGGCTCTCTGCTCAGCAGGGAGCCCGCTTCCCCCTCTTTCTCTCGGCCTTCGTGTGACCTTTCTCTCTCTGTGTGTGTCAAATAAATAAAAAAATCTTAAAAAATAAAAATAAATAAATAAACATAAGAAGGAGGGAAAGAGAGGTAAAGAAACATGGAAGTCAGGGAAGTCATGCATCTTCTCCTTTTATCCTCCTCACATGCCAGGAATCTTTCCTTGTCTGAGTCCGTTGTGGGGACCCTCACATCCTAGAATTCTCTCTCTAACAAGTGTTTTTTTGAACTACCACTTCTACCCTATATGTATGTGTGTGTACACGCATACGTGCATATATGAGTGTGTTTTTGAGAGAGAACAAGAAGAGGAAGAGGAAGAAAAATGAGAAAACATAAACATGCTTGTAAGTAAATCTAACCAACCAGGCAGATTCTCCCAGTATCTCCAGTAGATGAAAGAAAGTGATAAAAGCATCAAGTGTGGGAGGAATATCTCCTGCTTTGGCCCACTTACACAGTTTTAGCCAAAACACTGATATTATTGTACACAGCTGTAAGAAGAGATTCCCTGCCGGGTGTTCCCATGATGGGATTTGTCCATCCCCTATTGGCAGAACACAATTAGAATACTCCAAATTAAAAACATGTTATAAGAATTTGGTAGTGACGTCATGTATCCTTTCTAGTTGCGAATTTAATTATATCTGTGCAGCCCAAATTTCTTTTCTACTAGAATTGGAAGGTATAGGAAAATCCTGAAGCACATAAAAAAATTCTTCTTCTTCTTCCTTTCTTATCTGTAACAGTTCCTAACTAGCTCTATCTGGAAACCAGTAGGTCATATGCAAATTGAGGTTATGTATGTCTCCTCACTAATGGCTTTTCTCATCCTAACAAATGACCTAGGAAAGAGAAAACTGAGCAGCTAACTGCCACATTTAAAAATCTCATGGTTGTCCAATTATATTAAGCTACACCATTTGCAAGCTTATTATTGCTTTTCCATTATTATTCAAGACAGGAACCTCAGCAAATATGTTACTAAAACAATTGTGTTCTTGAAGAATTCATATTTCTGTCAGCCAGAAGATATTGGACACTGGTGAATGCATAGTGCTACAGTGGGTAACTTAGATGTTTGCCATTATTGATGAAATGCATTTTTTACCTTTTACCTTCTACTTACTAATGCATTGTGCTATATTCCAATAACAGGAGTGTTCCAGGACTACTAAGATTTTTTTTTAAATGAATAGTAGAAAAACCTCTGAATTTCTTGTTCCAATTTTTTTTCTTGTTATTCAGCCAACAGTGTGGGAATAAGTCACAACACTATTTCCTCTGCTTTTTCTTCTGACCTTTGGAATTATCCTTGGGTTACTAACTAAGCTATCAGCAAGATGCCAGCAGACAGAAATGAACTTAGCACGTGTGTGTCCTTCCTTTCTTCCAGCAGTCAAGTACAGTCCTTTTTTGAAATTGCAGAAGTCTCTCAAGCATATAATTTGTGGCTTCCAATGAGTTTGAACTTCATGCTTGAAGTGATGCACAAGTAAGTGATTTAATTCATGCACCTGTTTCTGGATTTTTTCCAGACATAATGAAATGGGTAACCACTTCAGGATTTACCTAATAAACATTGCAGCAAGACATCAGATAGGCACTGATTGGCGTATTTGGGCAGGAGAAGGAACAACAAGCTTCTAGTAGAGCTGTGATAGGCATCTGGGTTCAGCCCTTGGGACAAAAGCTGAGTATTTCTCAGCTCCCAAGGCCAAGCCCTCTGACTTCAATGATGTACAATTTTCTCATTACAAACATTCTTGTACCCAAAGGAATTCCCGTCAGGTTTCTAATTATTTTCTCAGTTTGAAATAAGACCTTGTCTTTGATAAGAAAGAAGTTTTGTCATGTGATTGTTTGCAGCATCGACACGCAGTATAGAGCACAAGGGGAAATAACAACAAAGCCTCAAGAAGAGGAGAAAGGCATTTTTGAAAATAAATGCAAATCATATCTCCCAGTGGTTTTCAAGATATACATAATTGTGCTGCAGTCAGGTTCTGTAGTCTTTGGCTGGAGATTTAAAAAGGAAAAGTAGTGACTATTGATGAGGTCACACAAACCCTAGTCAAGATGTTTTAAATCCATAGTCAGCATATCCACGTAATGTGTTTTCCATGGAATCTATAGTCTCCATACATCCTAATCCACACACAAACTCATCGTGACATAGATTCTAATTGTTTGTTCTTAAGTATTTTTTACTGTCAATATTTTAACAATGATCCAAGGCTGGTTAAAAATTATATTGCTTATTTTGTATTCTGCTGTATTAAAGATTATATTTTGTTCAGACTTCCTCTCCCTCAAATAAAAATTATCAATGGGGTTAAGTATAGCAAACCTTGAAACAGAACCAAACTGAAAATAAGATATTAATATTCAGAAATGAGGAGGGCATGGGTAATATCATCAACAATGTTTCATTTCATATAAGGATTCATTGGGGAAGTGAATCTGAAGGATAGAACATTGGAAATTCTGGCAATGGAACCCTGTTAGCTAGGACTCCTACTAGCATCTTTATGTTTCTCTCATTGGATCTATTTAGAAGTCACAAAACTTCAAGACTTCAATTTCCTCATCAGTAGAAGAGGGATAAAGTCATGGCTCTGTCACATCATAGCATAAGACTACAGGAAAACAGTTGACTAATCTGGAAAATAAAGTTAAGGTTCTAATCTGGAAAACAGCATTAAGGTTTTCATTCACCAAAACAGATTTACCATCAAGGTCAGATGTTGAACAAGTGATAAGAAAGATGATTAGAAAATGTGGGAGAGATTTGAATAAGAAGTTATAAATTAACCAGGGATGTGGTCAAGAAAGGTCTTTCTGAGAACCTCTGACACAAACTGGGACCTGAGAATGAGCCAGGTGGGCAGGAGGTGCTAATATTTCAGGTAAAATGACAAAATGTTTGAAGATCCTGAGCTAAAGCAGAGTGTGATATGTGAGAGGAACTCAGAGGTGAGGGCACATGTGGGCCGTTCTGAGGGCAGAGTTCAGATTTGGGGTTTGATTTTAAAACTGTGGGAATCCATTGAAGGGGTTCAAGGGAAAAAAATAGTAGAATCAAATTGATTTTTGAAAAATATTTTGGATTAAGGGTAGAGAAAGATAGGAACAGGTCAAAAGTGGAAACTGACAATTATAGATCACTGCAACAACTAAGGTTGGCTTGACTTGGAGATTGCTTAGCTGTGGGAGTGATAACAGGATAAACTCCAGTTTTTTTGTTTTTTTTGTCATATAGCTAAATGGATGAAGGTGCAACTGACTGACTTAGGGAAGGCTGAAGGTTAAGTAGATTGTTTGAATGTTTGGGGGAAGAGGTTAAAAAAAAAAATCCACGTTCAATTTTAGAGATGTTTGCTTCAAACGTGAGACTCTAGGCAAAAAAATAAATAAATAAATAAATAAATAAATAAAATAAAATCTAGTACACCTCAGCTTATAAATGGAAATTTAATCCTAAAGAAGAGAATCCAAGGGTACAGTGAACATAAAGAAGGAGCAATGCCAAAGGAGACTGGGAAGTTGCTCTGAGACAGAAAGAATGTGGTGGCAGGAAACCTAAGGAAAGGATTTATTTTGAAAAGCGATGAATAGTCAGGAGTGCTAAACCCTGCTGACAGAACAAGTAGGATAATTGAAAAAATGTCCGTTGAGTTAAGCAACACGAAGAACATGACATTATGTATGACATTATGACTTGATAGCCAGATGTGGCTATTGAGCCCTTAAAATGTGAGAAGTGAAGCTGAGGATTTGAACTCTTAATCTTTGAAAATCTAATTAGCATAAGTAGCCACATGTGATGAGGAACTACATATTGGACAGGACAAATGGGTTGTATGGAAAATGGCAGATTTTAGTAGATTGGAAAATGAAACTAGTCATTATGCATAACTTGTTCATGAAGTTTGCTTCCAAAGCCAGAAGAGTGTAAATAGCAGATTGTAGAAGGGAGTAGGAGATCGAGAAAGGGTTATTTTAAGTTAAACCAACTTTAGAATTTCAAATGACAAGGAACCAGTGGAGAAGGAGAAGTTGAAAGTACACCAGAGTGGGAGGGAATGATCTTATATTACATTATACTTAAAGAAAAAAACAAATTCAAAGGAATGAGTAGAGGTCAATTTTTAGATTTGATGTTAGAAAATTAAGGTAATTGCTTTTTGCAGTCTTCTCTTTACTCTGTGAAGTAGGAGGAGAGGGCATTGGCTGAGGGAGCAGAGGAAAGTTACAGAACTGTGGACTCTGGGATTCACTTCCAGAGGATTTTGTATCCTCCAGGCTGGCTCACATGTTGGTAGCAGAGATATTTGATTACAAGGTATGATGTAAGGAGCAGTGGAAGACCTACCTGTCTAAAAATATCTCACTGATGGGGCACCTGGGTGGCTTAGTCAGTTGAGTATCTGACTCAATTTCCACTCAGGTCATGATCTAAAGGTCATGAGATGGAGCCCTGAGTCAGCATGAAACCTGCTTTTTCTCTCTCTCTCCCTCTCCACCCCCATCCCAACCTCCTTGCAGTCTCTCTTAAAAAAAAATTCTCACTGAAGAAACCTCAACCCATCCTGAATTTCTGGTCATGGACAACTAAATCCTAGGTTTCTGGGTGGCTGGGAGGCAGTCCTGACCTTGAGAGGAATAGACTGGGGTTGTGCCAAAAGGACAGACAGACAACAATAAAGCTAAAACTCGGTTCATAATTATTATTAAGGACAATTTTCAGCACTGAAGGGCACATTCTTGTATCCTGTATCTAATCCCAATAAAGCATCCTCCAAGGTGATTGGTCAGCTTGGAACTAAATTCACAGAGAACAGATGTGACAGGCTAAGGAGAGAACCTGTAGCTCTTCTTGCGGTAGCTTGTAAGAGCTTCTGTGGAACAATGTCGAACTGATGCCGGAACTTTTACTAGGGTTAAATGCGAGGGTAGAGACAAGAGCTGCAGTGGGAGGAGCAGGAACCAGGTGTCCAGGAAACAAGTCAGAGTGAGGGGACAGCAGTGACCCGCACCACAGGTTCAGAGCCTTGTAAGTAGGAGCGATAATTAAACTTGCAATATAACAGGAAGGGCAGAGGAGGGTAAATGTGGAACCCCAACAGAACACTACCCTGTAATTCAATTCCAGTTTGGTTGCTCTTTATTTTCACCTCCTCTCAAAATGGCATAATTCTCAGCTTCTTAAGGGAACTATGGCAGCTGCTGGCACCAACTGGAAAAATAGAAGCAATGCCCGTGCTGTTCAAGTACAATAAGCACAGGTTATTTTCCTTGGAATGATGCTGTGTAACACATTCAAGAGCTGAAAAACAACAACAACAACAATAACAAACAACAACAAAAAAATGACCTTTAGCCTAGAATAATTCTAACAATCCTTAACCTGAATGTGAACGCATAGCCCTAAAAACTCTCGTGATAAAATGTAATGCTATTAAAACATTAAATTCTACTTAATATTTTATAATTAGACACAGTTAGAGTCTTTCTTATTAGATTATCCTAGTTAAATAAGAGAGACTAGAATTATTCGACAGAGTTCACCAAAGCTTAAAATATGCTTCTCCTTCACTTTATAACTTTATAACTGTCTAGTCCTAATTTAAGCTTTCTCTCATTTTATTTTTTATAAATTAATTCTATATTTTATCACTGAAATTTAAGACAGTTGTATTTGAAACTTTTTAAAAAAGGTATCATCACTGAACATTAACAACAAGCCCATGTACTAAATATTGTACAAGTTGAAAAGAAAAACTATAAGCAACTTTTTTCTCATAATCACTGAGAACCAAAAGATTCATGTCCAAAACCAATGGCCATGATGAATGCTTTCAAGCACACTCTTTAATGAATAAGTCATAAAACTCTTCATTGGTCCATGTGTATTTATATTCTTCCCTGTTTTCAACTTGACTAATGATGATGATGAGCATGGTAATAAAATCACTAGCCTGTAGAAATTTAGTAATAATTTTGTATGATTCAGAATTTAAAAGTGGTTATTCAGTGGTTTTAACATAGCTTCCATAAGTCACAAACCTAGCGACCCATTACAAAAGTTTTCTCTTCTATAAGAATGTCGCTGAAGATGACATTTCGAGCTTAGACCATACTCAAGCATTCAGGTCATGTTAATTTACTTCTTACTTACGCAAATTTTATGTGTATGAAGGCTTCACTGGGATGAAATATGTTCACTAGTCCTGAACAGTTATAGAAACATGCCCACATTTATTATTTCTAGTTAATTATAAACTAATTATTACTATTTGTAAATGTCTTTATAATTACATCTACCATGTTCTCATTCCATATCTCTCATTTGACTATTTTGCCCAATTATCTCAAAGTCTTCCCATGGAAGTTTTTGCTTTACTAGGGCAGTAATATTTAATTTGCAATATTTATCTTTTTTGATGGAAATCCTCCTCCTCCATAAAGGTTTGCCTCCAGAATATAATTGCCTATAAATGTATTAATTACTCACTTGTAGAAGTGCCAGATTTCGCAAATAAAAATATTGCATAGAACATACTTATACTAAAAAAAATTATTCATGGGATGCTTGGGTGGCTCAGTCAGTTAAGTGTCTGCCTTCAGCTCTAGTTGTGGTCCCAGGGTCCTGGGATGGAGTCCCGTTGGGCTCCTTGCTCAGCAGGGAGGCTGTTTTTCCCTCTTCCTGCCACTTCCCCTGCTTGTGCTCTCTCTCTCATTCTCTCTCTCTGACAAATAAATTAAAAATTTTTTTAAATTATTCATCATTTATATGAAATTCAAGTTTAAATAAGCATCCTGTATTCCATCTGTCAACCCTTTATATTTGCATGCTGAACTTCTCTTCAAGAGTTCCCAGTGGTTTCCATCCAAAGGATAGCTAAGGTATAAATCCCTATGCTTTTAAATTCCTGCAGTCTTTCCTGGAAGAGTTATGCCAGAGGGATCTTACATACAGAACTGAAGTAGAGTGGCACCTGCATGGCTCAGTTAAGAATCTGACTCGATTTCAGCTGAAGTCATGATCTCGGGGTCGTGAGATCCAGCCCGACATTGGGCTCCACGCTTAGTGGGGAGTCTGCTTTAGATTCTCTCCCATTCCCTCTTGCTCTGTCCCTCCCCACTATGTGCACTCACACACTCTCTCTCTCTCTCTTTCTTTCTAAAATAAATGAATATATCTTTAAAAAAAGAAAAAGAAAAAACCAAAGTGGGAAGATGTCTTCCTTCTTCCAAGTGAAGCACATCACACCCTTCCCTCTAACTTTTCTCCTGAGCATAGTTGTTCTCAAAGATTTGGTTGGTTTCTTTTCCTTAAGTCTTATAAACTGAATGCTCTTCCCTCCCAAAATACATATGTTGAAATCCTACCCCCCAGTGTGATGATATTTGGAGGTAGGACTTTGGGGAAGTTTTGGGGGTTACATGAAGTTATGAAGGGCCTTTTGATGAGTTTAATAGCCTTATGAGAGAGGAAGAGAGAGGATCTCTCTTCTCCGTGCCATGTGAGGATGTAAGTAATAGATGACTGTCTGTAAACTGGGACCACACTAAAAACCCAACCATGCTGGCAGCCTGATCTCAGAATTTCAGCCTCCAAAACTAAGAAATCAATGTTTGTTGTTCAAACCACCCAGAGGATGGTATTTTGTTATTGCAGCCCAAGCTAAGACACCAGGCTTAACAACAGGAAATTCACTATTTCCTCAATATTTGTGATTTATATCCTTGAAGATCCATTAACAAGATCTCATGCAAATATCCTAAGGACATCGGATTTATACAATTCTACCACATGCCCATTTTTTGAAGACCTCTTTTGAGAACATTTGGGCATTTCCTATTCTTCTGGGGAGAGAGATGGGACAGAATAAATAATCTATTAATGTCACTGCCAGAAAGAGAAAAATTGTCAAGAGGAGCAATGTAAAATAAATTCTAATAGCCTTGCTTTTCAAAAGTGTATTTCAAAATGCACGTATATCGAAACAAAAGGAAAAGCAGGAGAATAAATACAGTTGACCCAGTAGTGATTTATTTATGCTAAAGCTATAAACATTTTTTAACTTTGCTGAACATATATCCACTACTATATGACATATGTGTCCATCTTATATACAATCAGAGCTGTGTGTGTTTCTTGTATTTGTTTGTGTGTGCTCATGACTGAATCATTGGATCCGCCTGTGGCATACAAATGTTCCCAAAATGTTGTATAAATGAATAAATACATATGTGTATGCATACATACACCCACAGCCTCTTTAAATTCCTACTATAATGATTACTTGTGCCATTCAATTTAATAATTATTTAGACTTTATTTAGACTTTCTGAATTAGTATATTAAGTCAATTTAAATGCCAAATTCCTTAGTAGTTTGACATGTCACAGTCACACAGAAGAAAGAACCACTTACCCAAGGTAAAGATGGGGTCCAGGGGTGCCTGGGTGGATCGGTTGGTTAAGTCTCAGACTCCTGATTTTGGCTCAGGTCATGATCTCAGAATCCTGAGACTGAGCTTCTCCTGGGGCTCCGTGCTCATGGGGAGTCAGCTTGTCCCTCTTCCTGTCCCTCCCTCTGCTCTCTCAAATAAAATAAATAAATAAATAAATAAAATCTTTAAAAAAGAAAAAAGAAAAGAAAATCAGGGTCCAGCCAGGGACTGGACACAAAGAGACTTGATAAAATAGGCAAATCAACTTTATGAGACAGGTAGAGCAGGGCATGCAAAATCCATACACAAGAATGACAGGAAAGTAGATTCCAAATGTAAACAGAGACAAATGGGAGACTGAAAGCTCATGGACAAACCTGACACCACACCAGCCAGAACTACAAAGCCATAAGGCAGGGCTTTGTAGGAGGCCTGTAAATGGCAGATACTAACTCATGCGATTGGCCACTAGTTATCATGGAGAAAATCAGGTCTAGTGTTCTGCTTCTGGACACATTTCTGTCGTTTTAAAGACACCCTCTTTGGCCCAGCGATTTACTCTTCTTTAGATTCCGTGGCACCCAGCACGGGGCTAGTGTGTTAAATAAATGTTGACTATCAGTGGATTCGTGTTAACAATTGGGTTCTCAATGTATGCTGTTTCTATGCATCATTTTCAGTGACCTCCTGCAATTTATGTTGTAACAATGATTCACATAAAAACTTTAACACATTGTCTCTGTGCTTTGCCTGAAATACAAAGGCTAGTTGAACAATAAGTAGGATGTAAAAAATCGTGTGGCCCAAACACTTACATAACAAATTCGAGAGATGATATTTGTTTTATCTAGTTGGGTTCTTCTGTATGTGTTACCCGGTAACTGATAATAACACGTGAAAGAGGGGCGCCTGGGTGGCTCAGAGGGTTAAGCCTCTGCCTTCGGCTCAGGTCGTGATCCCAGGGTCCTGGGATCAAGCCCCGCCTCGGGCTCTCTGCTCAGCAGGAGCCTGCTTCCTCCTCTCTCTCTGCCTGCCTCTCTGCCTACTTGTGATCTCTATCTGTCAAATAAATAGATAAATAAAATCTTTAAAAAAAAAAACGTGAAAGAAAAATGACAATCTTTTATGATATATTGGTGGGTTTGATGAAAACATCTGTTTTAGTTCAATAAAACATAATGCACATTGGGTCATTTGACTATTTCATAGGCCCAGGAAATATGCATAAATATTCAAAAATAAAACTGAAATAAACATTGATGTGATGCTGTCCAATCTGGAATACAGTCCAACCGGACAATAATGTTCTCGCTATTTCCAATTTGATGCTGGTTTTTAATTATTGGTTGAGTTTCAAAGCATAAAAATCCTGAAATTAGAAGAACTTTGAGATACTAAGAATTGGTTATTTGACATCCACATGAAACCTGGCTTAATTTGACAACAGACTGTCCCCAACGGCACATTAAGTACTGATGGTCCTCACAAGTCCCATACAGCATTCCCTATAATAAAAGGGAGCATCTGCTCACTTCAGGAGGCAGGGAAACTTTGGAGCTTTTCCATATACTATTCGTATCTGTTTAGATATGTTGTAAAGATATTTATACTCCTCAATGGGGCAAGTTTGGTTATGTGGATCCTTTAGGAGGAAAAGAAAGTTTAGGATAATGGTCAAAAGTTCCTTCCAGATAAAGAATATGTCATCTTTCATGAGCCATGAAGCTGAATAATCTTAGATTCTAACTCATAATGACCAAGTCGTAGTTTGATTTGTCATTGACAAACAGTGCCATTTCACAGCATTTGGGTAAAAATCAGAGTTGAAAGCCAGAGCAGGAATGGAGGTCAATAAGAACATAGCACAGAAAAGAAGTCTTTGGATAACTAATACAAATAATGTCCGTGAACATTATTTGGCTGTCAGGTGATGCCATGTGTCAGTTGCTGAGCTCAGCTCTTCATAGAAGAGTTTGTTCAAACCTCAAAACAACCCTACAAAATAAAATGGGTATTGATACCTCCATCAGGCATGTGGGACAGGCATGGTTAAAAGAGATGGACTAATTTGCTTTGTCACATACTAGTAAGTGGTAAAGCCTAGATCAAAGATCAAACCTATAGGTCAGAGACCCCAGAAGCCTGCGTTCCTCAGCATTAAATGGTTGTTTTCTTATTACCTGGGCTACTGACTATGTGCAGGCATTAGATCTTATTTCATTTATTTCTTCTCACAGCCTACTCAGTCACCCAGAATGCCAATTTCACAAGCAATCTGAAAGATGCTGAAAATCTGAGTCATTTCACCCTCTTCTGGATAAGATGAGAAAACTAGCAAGGCCCATTTGTCATTCATACAATTTTTCTCTAAAACCGCTTGTGATGTTGGGTAATAATCCCCAGATGGAAGTCATTAAATTTTAATTTGTACGCATATGTGACATCCTGCTTTTCAAAATTTTTTTGACTTTACTCTTTCCATTACTGAGACTAATTGATACATATATGAGGAATAACTGATTAAAATGAGTGGAAAGCAGTTTCCTCAAATATAAAACATGCGATAAAATGCTAATAAAACCATAAAAATATATGGAAAAATCTGTCAATTACAAAATTAACTTTGGATGGGAAGGCAAATATCATTTATCCTTTATAATGTCTAAATAAGTGACTTGTTTGGCAGCTAAATGTCTTTTTGCTAAATATTAATAAAATCTCAAGAATAAGAGTTGTTTTTCTTTCATAGTGCCCATGAGAATAAAATTTTGAAGACAGCCATTACAATTATAAATTAAAGTTGAAAAAAAAACAAAACAAAACTCAAAATGGCTATTTGCTGGGACCGGATCTTGTTTATGATTAAATCAATGTAAATCACTGGTTGGCAAATCATATCACAATGGAAGAGGGTTTTTTTCTCATTTTTATGAGTGACTTACAGCTGGGTGACGGGGTAGAGACAAGATGCAATGTAGAGGAGAGATCACTTTATCAATGGAAGCAGACACATTGAGTAAATTGGGCAGAACTAAGGCTGCCAGATAGCCCAGCCTATAAAGAATCAGAGGAGGCAGGCTCAGGGAGGCACCTCTTCTTTTTTTTTTTTTTTTTTTTTATTTATTTATTTGAGAGAGAGACAGTGAGAGAGAGCATGAGTGAGGAGAAGGTCAGAGGGAGAAGCAGACTCCCTGTGGAGCTGGAAACCGGATGCGGGACTCGATCCCGAGACTCCGGGATCATGACCTGAGCCAAAGGCAGTCGTCCAACCAACTGAGCCACCCAGGCGTCCCGGGGAGGCGCCTCTTCTTAACTGGGAAGGATACAGTTAACATTCACGTGTAGGCACAAATTAACAAAGAGACTGGCTTGATTTATGTATATCCCTCGAAAGGAAGGATTAGAAAATGCAGCCCTGGAATGTATCAGTATTTTAAATAGAATTCAGTCAAGCTATTTGCTGCATTTCTGAACTTTTTCATACTTTTTTTAATTAAGGGGTTTTCTTGAATTGATGACATTCCACATATATTTCTTCATTTTTTATTCACTCATTTATCTATTCTCCTTCAAATATCCATTGAGTATAGATTATATGCCAAACAAATAATATTGTAACTAACCTCTGAAGATAAACTAGCTTCTCCATGGTACCTGCTCTCATGCAAAATGCAAAACACAAGTATTTCACATATAAGCATTTAAGGAATGATTTGAATATAATTTTGATGAGATCAAAAATAGGGAGATGTCCGACTCTAAGTTGGAAACCCTGACTCAGCCTAAAAGTCACCTGTGAGTTAGAGCAAGACTCAGAAGTCATGAATGTATTTATGCCATGAAGCATGTGTCACTGAGCGGAATTTCTGGGTCATGAAGATTGCAATTTAGGGGAAGAGATTTTTGAGGTGACTCTAAGGACACAAGTGTCACCAAAATTTTCTTTCAGCTTAATTTTTCCCTATATAAGATTTGTAGCTGGAAGTAAGATTTGCTTATAAGAAAAAAAAATGAATTATGTTCTTCCCACTATTGGGAAAATTCAATAAAAATAATATTATTAGGGAATGAATATCATTTTTTAAAAATTTTAATTCCAGTATAATTAACATACAGTGTTATATCAATTTCAGCTGTACAATATAGTGATTCAACAATTCTTTATATTACTCCCAGCTCATTGTGATACGTGCACTCTTAATCTCCTTCGCCTACTTCACCCATCCCCACCCCCCCACCTTCTCTCTGGTAACCGCCAGCTTGTTCTCTGTATTTAAGAGTCTGTTTTTGGTGTCTTTCTTTCTTTCTTTTTTTTTTTGTTCATTTGTTTTGTTTCTTAAATTCCACAAATGAATGAAATCATGTGGTATCTGTCTTTTTCTGACTGATTTATTTCACTTAGCATTATACCCTCTAGATCCATCCATGTTTTTGCAAATGGAAAGATTTCATTCGTTTTGACTAATATTCCATTGTAGGTGTATGTGTGATTATATATGTACATGTATATACACATATATATGCATATATAATACATATTATAATACTCCATTGTAGGTGTGTGTGTGATTATATATGTACATATGTATGTAATGTACATGTATATACACATATATATGCATATATAATACATATTATAATACTCCATTGTAGGTGTATGTGTGATTATATATGTACATATATATGTACACATATATGTATATACATGTACGTATATAACCATATTGATTATATGTACATGTATATTAATATATAGGTATACACATTACAATATTACATATAGGTACATATACAATCATATATATGCATATATGTGTAATGTACATATATAATCACACATACACCTACAATGAAATATTGTAATATGTATTATATATATACATATATAATCACACATACACCTACAATGGAATATTGTAATTTCTTTTCTTTATATATATATATATATCTTTATATATTCTTCTTTATTCATTGCCTATCAATGGACATTTGATAATTTGGCTTTGTAAATAATGCTGCAATAAATATAGGGATCCATATATCTTTTCAAATTAGTGTTTTTGTATTCTTTGGTTAAATGTCCAGTAGTGAAATTACTGGATCATAGGATATTTCTGTTTTTAATTTTTTGAGGAAACTCCATACTGTTTTTCACAGTGGCTGCACCAATTCACATTCCCACCAATAGTGCATAGGGGTTCCTTTGCTCCATATCCTTGCCAACACTTATTTCTCATGTTTTTGATTCTAGTCATTCTGACTGTAAGCTGCTGTCTCATTGTGGTTTTGATTTGCATTTCTCTAATGATAAATAATGTTGACCATCTTTCATGTGTCTATTGGCCATCTGTATATCTTTTTTAGAGAAATGTCTCTTATTTCTTCTGCCCATTTTAATTGGGTTATTTGTGTTTTGGTGTTGTGTTTAAGTTCCTTAGATATGTTGGATACCTGCCCTTTTTATCAGAGATGCCATTTGCAAATACCTTCTCCCATTCAATAGGTTGCCTTTTAGTTTTGTTGATTGTTTCCTTTGTTGTGCAGAAGATTTTTATTTTAATGTAGTCCCAATAGTTTATTTTTGCCTTTGTTTACTTTGCCTTAGGAGATATAGCTAGAAAAATATTATTACAGCTGATGTCAGAGAAATTACTGCCTGTGCTCTCTTCTAGACTTTTTATGGTTTCAGGTCTCACATTGAAGTCCTTAATCCATTTTGAGGTTTTTTTGTGTATGGTATAAGAAATTGGTTATGTTTCGTTCTTTTGCATGTAGCTGTCCAGTTTCCCCAACACCATTTATTGAAGAGATTGTCTTTTTCCCATTGCATATTCTTGCCTCCTTTGTTGAAAATTAATTGGCAATATAATCACGGGTTTATTTCTCGGTTCTCTATTCTGTTCTACTGATCTGTGTGTCTGTTTTTATATCAGTACTCATGTATTGATATAAATATCATATATCATGTACTTATACTGTTTTGATTAGTATAGCTTTGTAGTATAAATTGAAATCTGGAATTGTGATACCACCAGTTTTGTTCTTCTTTTACAAGATTGCTATTCAGGGTCTTTGTGGTTCCATACAGTTTCAGGATTATTTGTCCTAGTTCTGTGGAAAATGGTATTGGTATTTTGATGGGGATTGTATTGAATCTGTAGATTGTTTTGGGTAGTATGAACAATTTAACAATATTCTCTCAATCCATAAATATTAAGTATCCATTTGTTTGTGTCATCTTGAATTTCTTTCATATATGTTTTATAGTTTTCCGGTTACAGATTTTTTTTCCCTCCTTGGTTAAGTTTATTCCTAGGTATTTTGTTATTTTGAGTGCATTTGTAAATGGTACTGTTTTTGTAATTTCTCTTTCAGCTACTTCATTATTACTGTATAGAAATACAACGTATTTTTGTATATTGATTTTGTATCTTACAAATTTACTGAATTCATTCATAAGTTCTTATAGTTTTTTGATGGAATCTTTAGGGTTTTCTATATAGGGAATCATGTCATCTATAAATAGTAATTTTTTTTTTACATCTTTCTTACCAATTTGGATGTCTTTTATTTCTTGTACTTGTCTGACTGGTGTGGCTAGAACTTCCAGTTCTATGTTAAATAAAAGTGGTGAGAGTGGATATCCTTGTCTTCTTCCTGATCTTAGGAGAAGATCTCAGTTTTACCCCACTGAGTGATATTAGCTGTGGGTTGTTCATGTAAGGATTTTATGTTGAGGTATATTCCCTTTAAATCTACTTTGTTGAGGGTTTTTTATCATGAATGAATGTTGAACTTTGTCAAATGCTTTTTCTGCATCTATCAAAATGATCATTTTTTTTTTTTTAAGATTTCATTTATTTATTTGACAGAGAGAGAGATCACAAGTAGGCAGAGAGGCAGGCAGAGAGAGAGGAGGAAGCAGTCTCCCTGCAGAGCAGAGAGCCCGATGCGGGGCTCGATCCCAGGACCCTGAGATCACGACCTGAGCCGAAGGCAGCGGCTTAATCCACTGAGCCACCCAGGCGCCCCTGATCATTGGTTTTTATCCTTTCTCTTGTTTGTGTGATATAGCACAGTGATTGATTTGTGACTATTGAAACACACTTGCATCCCAGAAATAATTCCTGCTTAATCATGCTCAGTGATTTTTTTAAATGTATTGTTGGATTTGGTTTTGTTAGTATCTTTTTGAAGATGTTGGTATCTATTCGTCAGAAGTATTGGCTATAGTTATCTCTTTTTTGTAGTGTCTTTATCTGACCACATAAAATTAATTTGGAAGATTTCCTGCCTCTTCTGTTTTTTCGGAAAACTTCGAAAAGAAAAGATATTAACCCTTTCTTAAGTGTTTGGTGGTATTCACCTATGAAGTCATCTGGTCCTGAATAGGAGCATGGTCTCAGTTTCCTCTCACCCTTAGGCTCTCTCAGAACTGAGCCTGATGATTTTTTTTTTTCCTTTCTTTTCTTTTTTTTTTTTTTTCCATTTTATTTATTTTTTCAGCGTAACAGTATTCATTCTTTTTGCACAACACCCAGTGCTCCATGCAAAACGTGCCCTCCCCATTACCCACCACCTGTTCCCCCAACCTCCCACCCCTGACCCTTCAAAACCCTCAGGTTGTTTTTCAGAGTCCATAGTCTCTTATGGTTCGCCTTTAAAGTTCCAGGTGTTAAGCCCCACTGTTTATAAGAACTGCTGAAGTTAGGCCCCTCTGGCTTTCAAAGTCAAACAGGAGGGGCATTTGTCTTCCTCATGCAGATTCCATATACCTGGGATGCCTGGTATGGAGTGAGCTCTGCTCCTCTCTCTGTGCTGGCAACATCCCTCCCTCTTCTGGATAATCCTGAAGGTCAGTTTGTCTCCTAACCATGTCTCTGCCCTTTCTACCCTCTTCAATGTAATCTCTTGTCTACATTTAGCTCTGGAGAGTCTATTCTGCCATTCTTTGGGTTATTTTCTGAGTTCTTTACATTGATGTAGGTATTATCTAGTTGTATCCATGAGAGGAGATGAGCCTAAGATTCTCCTACTCTACCATCTTCCCTGGAAGTCCAAGAATAATATTCTTGTAATATCCTTGGGATCATGGGTCCCTATCTTTTCTTTGCAGAGGATCTCACATTTTTTGTAGCAAATCATCACTAGTAATGAGTATGTTTTGGTGTTTGCTAACAATAATGTCTAAGAGACCATGAGACAAAGTGGGACACTAGAAAAAAATAAGGTTGCTGAATAGAATGTGGTGAGGAACATCACAGTTATGATTCTCTCTTCCTTGAGAGGCAGAAAATTGGGAGAAAGATGTGGCTGATACAGAGGTATTTTGTAGTAACTGTCATGGAGATTTAAAAAAATATTCCTTGAGCATATATTGCATATGCTACCAGTTGGGCGTATATGCTACCAGTTGGGATCCCTCTGTTATGGACTCTATGTTTGTGTCCCCACAAAATTCATATACTGAAACCCTAATCCACAATAAGATGGCGTTTGGAGATGAGGCTTTTGAAGATAACAAGATTTAGATGAGGTCATGAAGGTGGGCTCTCATGATGGGGTTAATACTATTATAAGAAAAGGAAGAGATACCAAAACTCATTCTGTACCATGTGAGCACATAGACATAGAGGCTGTCTACAAGCCAGAAAGTGGGCCCTCTCAAGACGCCAGATCTGCTGCAACTTGATCTAGGACTTCTTAGCCTCCAGAACTTTGAGAAATAATTGTTTGTTGTTAAGCCTCTCATTTGATAGTAATTTGCTATAACATCCTAAGCTCCTGATCCTGATACACTCTTAGGAGAATTTTATTAGTATTCAGAACAGTAGCCAACTTTCTTAGTAAGATAGATGTTATTTTGTACTGCTTTGCAAAACCACTATACTCATTTGTTTTTAGGACCAGATCAAATATGAGAATATATTACAATCTTCTAAGTACAGATTTTGCTTCACCAAAATATCTGGTTTCTCATTTTATGTATAAGCAGACATTATACATTTAGTAAGGGTCTAAAGAATGCTAAATAAACTTCATCAACCTTGGTTTTGGGGAACTAATGAATCAGGACAGTTGGGGAATCAGGGCTACAGACATACGTAAATAATTCAAAGATAAAAGTTCATTGTCCTCTAACTTTTCTTGTCATTCTTTAACATCATCTTCAAAAGAAAGTTTCCATTTGCCTCCTAACCTTAACAGCTCTCAAAAACCAAATTCAGGGGCATTAGTGAAAGACATTTTGCAAATTCAGCTCTATTCTAATTCCTTTCCTCCAAGAGAGAGATATCCTGAAGGGGATCTTCTCTGAGCATGGAAAGGCTATCATCAAATTCATGTTTTGTTGCCCTCTTTTCTTACCCCATTGGACTATAAATGCTTATCATAACAGAGCAATAAATAGGTATCTGGTGTTGGGTTTTTTTTTTTAAGATTTTATTTATTTATTTGACAGCGAGAGAGAGAGATCATAAGTAGGCAGAGAGGCAGGCAGAGAGAGAGAGAGAGGGAAGCAGGCTCCCTGCCGAGCAGAGAGCCCGATGTGGGACTCGATTCCAGGACCCTGAGATCATGACCTGAGCCAAAGGCAGCAGCTTAACCCACTGAGCCACCCAGGCGCCCTCTGGTGTTAGTTTTTGAGTACCTAGTTAAAATAGTAAGTGTTGATCCTCATTTTTCCCTCTCAAGCTGACAAATTCTGGATTTGGGAAATGGACTTTGTAAACAAACTTTTTCTCTGTGTTGATAGGTTGTTGTCAAGAAAAAGTCATAGCTCCCAAGTCCTAATTCCTCTTCAGTAAAATAAATATCTGTTATCCATTTTCTATACATGAAGCTTTCTACAAGAAAACAAAATTTTCTCAAAATATTTACATTATAAAAATGATATTTCTTGAATGCATATCACATGTCAAGACCTGTACAAGCAATGGATTACTTATTTCATCCTGTGAATACGAGGAGGTGGATACTTTTATTTTCCCCATTCTATAAAGGAAGCTTGAAAGCTAAGGAGAAGTGGTATCCTATATCAACAAAGGGGAGATGTTATAAATTTTAAATTATATCATTATTTTATATACAAATAAGAAAAAGTTTAAAAAAACATGAAATATCACTTATTATTTCATACATACTAATTAAAAATATGGTAAAATGTGAAAAATGTTTATCCTATAATCAATGAAATAAAGTAGCTTGTTCAAGGTCAGATGTCTCTCAGAGTAAGGGGACTAAGATGAGAATTCTCAAATGAAAACTTACACAGTGTGAGACAATGCAAAGGACTATAACTAGAGAAGGTGAGCCGCCTTCCAAAACAGATTCCCAGAACAAGCATTTATCTTCCAGACTTTACCACAGTTGTGGGTCTAGCATCTACTATTAACAATTCAAAAATTTTATTTTATTGATGTTCCAGAGTTGATTGGCAAGTAAATGCTGATTTATGTAACCAGAGCTCAGAAGAGACTTTCTAGATTGTCAATTTATTAATTTGCCATAAGAAGTATATCTGCCAAGTCTATCTAATTGAGTGAATCTAATGAGTGTATTTTCTTCCGTAAGTAAGTCATATAGAAAGACAAGTTCTTTTTTTAAAATTTTTTTAAAGTGGATCTTTTCTTTTTTTTATTTTTTAAGATTGTATTTACTTATTTGACAGAGAGAGGGATCAGAAGTAGGTAGAGAGGCCGACAGAAAGAGGGGGAAGCAGGCTCCCTGCTGTGGGGCTCAATCCCAGGACCCTGAGATCATGACCCGAGTGGAAGGCAGAGGCCTAACCCACTGAGCCACCCAGGCACCCCGGAAGACAAGTTCTTAAGAAGTTGCTTGGTGACCAAGTGTTATATCCTAAATTATGCCCCCTTTCTCTAATTCGTATGTTGAAGTTCTAACACCGAGTGCCTCAGAATATGACTATATGTGGACAGAGGGCTTTAAAAAGATAATTAAGTTAAAATGAGGCCTTAGAGTGGACCCTGATCCAATCTGACTGCTGTCCTTCTAAGAAGAGGAATAAACATGCAGAAAGACACTAGGCATGTGAGGACACAGCAAGAATGTAGCTTCCTGAAAGCCAAGGACAGGGGTCTCAAAAGAAGCCGAACCTACACCTTGACCTTGGACTTCTAGCCTCTAGAACTATAAAAAAATAAATTTCTCTTGTTTAAACCACAGAGTCTATGATATTTTGTTATGGTAGTAATAGCAAACTAATGCAGAAAGAAAAAAAAATGTATTTAGACATACAAATCAAATTTTAATGGAAGTGGGAGAAAGAAATCAAGATTATTCAGAGGTTTCCATCTAGGCAGGAAGATAAGTATTTCTTCTGATGTTAATACTCAAAAATAGTGAACTCAGAAAGGATTGCATTGGGTACAAGGAAAAGGATAATTTGGGACTTAGCATTTTTGTCTGCCAGAAAATGTTCTGGAGAAGATCATCCATCAGGTGGAAATATGAATCTGGAATGTAGAAGAGGATCTTAACAGAGAAGCCAAGTTAAAGGCATAGATTTTAGAGTCCGCTGCCTGAAAAGTGCTAGTTGCAACTAAAGCCATGGAAAATGTCACTTCTCCAAGACCATGAAGGAGCATGATGAAGACATTTTGGAGATGGCAACTTTATGGAGGAGAAGTGGTGCTAATGAACCCTTTCCTGAAAGCATCAGCCCAGCACATGCTCTCTTCAAACATGTTCTGTTATTCATTTGGCATTAAGTATCAGTTTCATGTTGTTTTTTTTTTTAAACCAGTGTGTGCTCGCTTTAACGAATTATAGACGAACTTGAGGATTTACCCAATATGTGTACACAGCACACCTCTGCTGTACAAGACAGTGCCAGAAGATCTAAAGTTACTATTTATGACTTGGAGACAGGCCTTGATTTTTATTAAACTCTGAGTGTCTAAACGGAACAAATTATCCAGGTTTTCGAGCTCCTAGCTCATTCTTGCTCTGAACAGAGGTGATAAATCGAAGCGTTGAGTGTGGGAGTGAAGACGCGGGCTGTTATGTCTCATCGATTGGATTTTGGGCAGATGGAACTGTAGGCTCCTTTACTATAGTACTATATTTTTTCTCAGAAAATGTGCTCTAAACTTCACTAACATTTCATTACTTCCGTTATAAATAATCCCTAAGAGCTCCTCTATTCTCCTAATATGAATCTTTACCAGAAGCCTGCATCTTATTTTCTTGTTTCTCCATTGCTGCTGTGCTTTATAACAAGTCATGCCAGCTACGAAGTCTAGTTGAATTACCCACTCAGACCCATGCAATTTCCAAGAATGTATACATGCTACAAACGATCTAAACATTTAAAAGTGGATTTACTTTTCATGTCTATGCTTTACTGTGTAGGGATCTTAAGAAACAACTAGAAAAGTTGCTCTTCTGGGTTGTGATCGGAACCTCCAAAATTGCATGTTGAGGGTAACTTTAGGACAGAGTAAGTTAAAGGAGGCATTAATAGACATACACCATTGCATTCCTGCTTATAAGAACACAATAAATGTTATGAAATAGGTCTTGCTTAATGACACCACGAGGTCCAAAAGGGAAGGAAAATGAACCTTTGGGTTTTCTTAGAGTAACATATCCTCAAGTATTTGGAGGATGACAGAAATGAGATGTGAAGATTCCCACAGAATTGCTCTTCCCCTGTTTGCAAACGACTCCTGGAGACTGGAGAGGGGTTTATTTCACCTGCATTTTGCTACTCTTCTCACTGAAGACTTCAGAAATAAAATAAACAGAAAGAAACACATTTTCCAGATCCCTTTGAAGGGAAGGTTCTGGAGGCAAATTAGATCTGCCAATCACCTGCATGGCAGGAGATTTGGAAGGCAAAATTGAGGCAGAAGCTATCACCCTGTCACATTTTGTCTGCTTCTGCTTAGAAATATGTGGAGGAAAACAGAGATTTCTCTGCAGCAGTGGAACAGTCTCCTCTCCCAGCCCCCCGCACTGCTCAAGACAGAGTCTCTGGCCCCATGTGGCTACGGAGATGAGAATTGAGCCTGGTCCAAATGAAGATTTCCTGTAACTGTAAAAGACACAGTGGATTTTGAAGCCTTGGTACAAAAGAAAAAAGTGAGGAAGAGAGAGAGAATAAACTATTCTGTACGTTTTTATATGGATTATCTTTTGAAGCGTTTCAATTTTGGTTAAATCAAACAAATTAAAATTAATTTTGCTCTCTCACTTTACCTTTTCAAAAATGAGGCTACTAGAATATTAGAAATAACAAATGTGCCTCTCATTATATTTCTTAGACAGCACAGCTCCATCTTCTCACGTATAGAGAAAGTGATTTGGCTTCTCTACCTACTGTCCAGTCCCTCCCTGGGTGGAGGCTATGGAAATCAGTTCTCCAGCTCTGGGACTATTCAGAGGCTGTGGGAAAAGGATCCCAATTCTGACTTAGCTTCAGCAACAACCTCAGAATTTTCTTTCATGATGATTCCATCCTGAATTGTTCTAGAAGTTATCCCTACAGGTCCAGCTTTGAGTCATTTCCCTCAAGTTCTTCTCATTTTGTAAATGCCCACTTCTTTGCTCTGTATTCCTCTTTATATTGTATTTCTTATTCCTTTCCTGTTAAAATTCTTAATGTGTTTTCTGTTTCTTGAATGGAACTTTGATAAAAAGGGAGTAGCTAAAATAGTAGGAGTAATTTCTGGAATGGAACTCCTTTGGTTTAATTAATTTAATTTATTTATTAATTAAATTTATCTATTCTAATGGCAAAACTTCTGAAGCTATGGGAATGTCCCTAGTATGTGATATTGGGAAAAGTATATCCATCTTTCTTGCCTAAATATAATATGTATAATATATACCTGTATTTGCATATTCCAAACAAGATATTGCCCTTGAAAACCCTACAAATGATTGAAAGGAGATGCCTCCTCAAGCAACACTGTTTTTGAAAGGGAAAGTTTAAAGAGAAGACTGCAATAAAGCGAGAAGAAATCAGATGGCCTTGATCTGAGACTGTGAACCATTCCCTGGTCATATCTGATTTCTATGATAAGGGCTTACAAAATTACTTGCCGTTTTTCTCATTTTCAGCATATCTTGAGGGCATCAACATGCCGACCTCCCTTCCCATGTTCCTGTGTTTCTGTTGCAAGAGCGATTTATTAATCTGCCTGGTTATCACTGGGATCATTCTATTTTATATGGAGGTTGTTGCCTATTTCCCATACAGGCGTCTCCTTGCAGCATTACTGGGCATTCGGTGATGCTATCACAGCCTCAGAAAATTGCTGCCCTCACTAGTGTATCTCTCCAGGTTGCTTTGGCAGTTGGAGGAAATGCCCGTGTTATTCCCAGCTGTGCAAGATTTTAGATGTAAATTAATAAACCACCAGCTTCTACCTGTCACAGTGGGGAAATGCTGGAGTGGTTTAAAGCCAAAGGCAGTATAATAATCATTTTACCATACAGACTCACACACACACACACGAACACAGAAATACACACACTCACATACACATGCACACACACATATATACACATACACATACATGGTGTATTCATTTAAGACAAGGTCATTTTATACCTGTCTTATCATATCATGTATTTGACAGTGCACTAAGATTTTTCAACCAGTATTTGGGAGAAAAGAACAGGGAACTGCTGTGTAAGAGTTTTCTGGGTTTGGTGGTGCTACTTTGTAATCTTACACTTTAGGTGGAATTAGCCTAGTCTTTCATTACATTTCTTGGCATCCCTTCCAATGTAGTAGTGTTAGGCTAACAGCCTGCGGATTATATGAGCACAGACACAGAGCGGAAAGCTATGTTTTGATGGGAAAGGGGCTGCAGTGACTTTCAGAACTGGACTCAGCAGAGTTTTATCTGGGAAGCTCTCCAGCTCTCTGATCGATCTAGAAAATGTATCAATTCTTACATTGGGTATTTTATAAAAATACAGTTACATGTCCAAAGGCATCGATTTTCTTATAATATGAAGGAAGGGGAAAAGGAGAAAGAAGATATGGAAAGAGAGAATGGGAAAGATGATGTAATGTAGAAAAATGACAGGGAGAAAAGAAAGGAGGATTTAATAGTGGAAATAAGACAAAGAAGGAAGAAGGGGAAAGAACAGAATGGAGAGTGAAGAGTGTGGCAAGACAGTTGTGAGGAACTCATTTCTGTTAAAATAAAAACTCAAGTGCCATGTTCTTTCCTTCCCTAACTATCCATATGGACAAGTAAAAATGGAAATAACAAATGCTGGAAATCTATCACTCCTACAGAAGGCACAGAATATTGACAAGGAAGCATGACACAACAAATTCCATTTTCATTCCATCTGCCCCTCACACTGTACCTTGGGCTCATGGAAGACCTGGAGTGGAGGGGAAGGAACTCAAAATATTAAGGAGTCGGAAGCAGTACTCCAGCACCAGTTGCCTATGAACTTGGGACAAGGAGGGAATTTCAAGACTGCAAAGTAGAGTAGATGTCATTTGATGTGCCATAGGAAAGTTTGGGGATAGCTGCAACTCTAAGACCATGCCTCATACAGCTGGGCTTGAAGAATGACTTAAGATAAAGCAAAACCAAAAAACATAAAGCATATTCATGTACATGGACCCCAAAGGGCTAAATCCTCACTTCCTCACATGTGTTTATTACAGCAGACTTGTGGCCGAGAAATCTGTGAGTTAAGAGAGCCCCCATCTGTGAGTCCACAAAATGAGAGAGAAAGGGAAAGAATGTACTTAGCATATTGTTTCCCCACAATGTAAAGGGATTTGCATCAGAGGGGACTTTTGAATAACTCACAAAAGGTGAAGAATGAGGAGGCTGTCTCAAAGTTCTTTAAATTTGAGAAGGAAGGAAGAAAGCAGTACATTTGTTTGAACATTTATTATGTCCCTTTCCTGTTAATTCTCACAACAGCCCTGGAATTAGGGTATTATCATTCCAATTTTCTGTGGCGCAAACAGATTTAACCAAGATAACTCAGTTGCTGTTTATTAACACTGGATTAATTATAAACACAGGATTAGTTGATTGTCTATTGCACATGTAATACTCCATCTTGCTCCTTGTTCCACTAGTATTTGCTAAATGTTCATTCCGAAATATTGATTTAGTTCTTATCATGTGTCAATATTGTGCTAGATAATTACCAGGACAAACATTATTTTTTTAAAGATTTTATTTATTTGAGAGAGAGCACGAGCAGGGGGAGGGGCAGAGGGAGATGCAGACTCCCCACTGAGCAAAGAGCCTTATGGGGCCTGGATCCCAGGAACCCCGGCATCATGACCTAAGCTGAAGTCAGAAACTTAACAGACTGAGTCACCCAGGCACTCCAGGACAAACATTATTTTCATTTATTTATTTCTGAACATTATTTTTTAATCATAGAAGACTGTGATCTAATGAGGAAGACAGATTTTAAATAAATATCCACACTCCATATAATGAGAATGTGTGAGAAGTGAAACCTAAATCAGTCCAAAAAGACTAGGGAGGAGATAATATTTAAGCTGAGATTTGAAATGTGAGGAATTGGATAGACTAAGTAATAAGGTTGCCAAATAAAATGCTAGTCACCTAGATATTGCATAGGACAGGCTTACACTAAAAAATGATTTGCTATTTATCTGAAATACAAATTCAGTTGAAAATATTGTATATTTTTCCTAAATCTGGTAACCTCACTAAAAAGGAACAGAGAGTATGTTCTGAGAACAGGGAAGAGTGCGTATGGAGATCCTGATACAACACACATACATGGTAATTTGGTGAAAGTAAGAGAAGGCCAGAGCAGCTGGAAAAGAGATTATGGAAGGGAGGAGGGGTTGAGATGTTGATTCTGCAAAATGACCAAAAGCATTGCCTTGTAAGCCACTTACAGATTTTGAATTTTATCCTAAGAACAGAGGAAGCAATTGTATAGTTTTAACCAGGAGAATAAAATGATCAAATTAACTTTTAAAATATTACATTGGCTGAATTGTGGGTAATAATGGTTTTAGAGAGCAAAGGGATAATTGAGTATGATCTGGTGGAAGAAAATGAGGGTTCAATGTATTCTGCAAGCAGTCAGAATACAGAGAATTAAATGAATTTTAGAAATATTTTGGAAGTGGAGTGAGCAAGACTAGATATGTGTATGAGGGACATCTATTCTGATTTGACTCTGGATTCATGGCTTGAGCAACACCATGCAAGATGGCGCCCTTTACTTATCTTGATAAGGAGGTAGAAAACAAACAGGTGTGATTGCAAGGGGGTGGGGGTAGGTCATTAGATCACTCTAGACCATGCTGAGAATAGAACATCTCAGAGATGGCTTATTATGTCCCCAAAACTCTTTCCCTCAGACCCTCCTAGAAACCTAACCTCTCTCTATTATCTGTTACCACCTGGACTCAATGCCAGACCGCCGTCTCTGACACAATCTTCCACTCTCTCTTCTGTTCCCAATACTTCTCTTCTCCTGAAACTTCTCTCTCTGATGAGCAAACTCTATCCCATCCTCACCCTCTCCTCAGAAGTACCCTTTAAGTATTCTTGCCTTGAGTGAAACTTAAACCTTTCTTGAGACAATCTCAAGTAGAATTTTTTCCCTTAAATTCTGCATGACTGTTTTTCAGCCATGGGTCCTCTTCTCTTTAGTAGGCTGCACCGGCCCTTTGAAATTCATGTCTTTCAGATATGATATCATCCCTCCTCACTGTTACCATCTATTGATCCCCTGGTCTCTTCTCATTCAGTTCTCATCAATATTACCAATGTCTTTAAAATCCTTATGGTAACCACCACCCACCCACCAGTCTCAGACTTTCAATTCAATGATTTTTTAATGTACAGAGAAATAGTTCTCTACTGCATCTATCCACTCTCATGATATTGTCCACTTGATATTTGCTTCATGGAAAAATAGACCTTAAAATCTTTATTTCAAAGAATACACATTTCTTACACAAATATGTCCCCACTATTTTTTGACAAAGAAGCAATTGTACATCTTCAGGCAAAAAAGAACAACCACAATCTAAGCCTCACATTTAATAAAACAAAGACAAAAAAACAAAAATACACAACAGTCAAGGAGCACTTGGGTGGCTCAGTTGGTTAAGCATCTGCCTTCAGCTCAGGTCATGATCCCAGGGTTCATAGGAGAAGCAGGGAACTTGCCTCTCCTTTTCCCTCTGCCATTCCCCTGGTTTGTGCTCTCTGGCTCTCTCTCTCTCTCTTTCTTAAATAAACAAATAAAATTAAGAAAAAACTCAAAATACACCACAGACTTAAATGTAAAATGTAAAACTATAAAACTTTTAGAAGAAAACAGGATGTTGGACTAGGAGTTCTTACTACTAGCACCAAAATTAAAATTCATGAAATTAATAAAATTGATGGATTGAACCTCATCAACATTAAAAACTTGTGCTCTACTAGAGACATTGTTAAAAGGATAAAGTGCTATAATGTGGTAGAAAATATTTACAAAACACGTATCTGACAAAGGATTAGCATCTAGGACGTATAAAGAACTCTCAAAAATAAAAAAAAATTAAAAAACAGTCCAATAAGAACATGAACAAAAGACATAAAGAGACATTTCACTGAAGAAATATATAAATGACAAATAAGTTCATGAAAAGACATCCAACACCATTCATTAGTCATTGGGGAAATGCAAATTAAAGCTACAGTATCACTATGTACCCATCATAGTAGATGAAATTTAAAAATTGGCAATACCAAAATGCTGGCGAGGATGTGGGGATGCTATATTGCTCATATAATGCTAGTGTAAATGTAAAATGATATAGCTATTCTAGGAAACATTTGGTAACTACGGTATGGCCCAGAAATTGCACGCCTGGACATTTACACCAGACAAATGAAGACTTTTGTTCACACAGTAATGTGTACCTAAATATAAAACATATACAAACACATTTCAAGTTTTCCCTCTTATTCTTCTACTTCACAGTGTGCAAATATTCCAACATCACAATGATTAATTATTGAGATATATTTATAAACCCACCATTTTCTGATTCACATTGCCGTCTTTACCAGTCTAAATTCTGTAAAGCATTATTGATATTCCTCTCTGGGAATAATGACTTTCTTGCTCTTCTTTTTTCTATCATATTTGCCTTAAAAAAAAAAATAAGGGGTGCCTGGGTGGCTCAGTCCGTTAAATGTCTGATTTCTGCTGAGCTCATGATCTCAGGGTCAGTTGGACCAAGCCCCTTGTCAGGCCCCCTGCTCACTGGGGAGTCTGTTTCTCTCTCTTCCTTTGCCCTCCCCCCACTATGCTCTCTCTCTCTCTCACACGCTCAAATAAATAAATAAATAAACTCTTAAAAAAACAGAAATCCAGAATAAATAGACGAGTTTTCTCCAGAAACATTGAAACTTATTGGAAAACACATACACAGACAAACACACACAGAGGCTATTTTTACTTTAAGTGTACTTTGAGCACAATACCGTGTGGTATTCTCATTATAGATATAGATCCCCCAGAAATATCAATTTTATGCCTTCTTTCCTAAAAATCTCTGACAATTCATCAAAAACTTCACAGCATGTTCAATGAGATAAAAGAACTACCTGATTTGAACTCCCTCATCTTCCCACCACTGCAGCAAAACCTTCCTGTGCCCCTACCCTCTTGCTTTTTTTTCCCATTTCTTTGAAAGGCCAGACTCAACTCGACCTCTTTATTCCATCTACTCTCACCTCTTCTATATCAAACTCCTTGACATGGATCCTTCAAGTCAACCTAGATACATGTTCTAATGCTCTCTACTTTTTATCAAGACAGATACAAACCCTTACTTGCTTTCACATTCTCTCCCTCATACTTAACCTATCTCTCTTCTGCAAAACATCCTGAAAGAGTTATCTGTTTCATCAATCCCACTTTCTCGCCTAAAGCCATGCCAACCTGGCCTCTAACTACTATGTAGAAGTGTTCTTGGGGTGCCTGGGAGGCTCAGTCAGTTAAGTGTCCGGCTTTTGGTTTCCACTCAAGTCAGATCTCAGGGTCATGAGATCAAGCCCCATGTGGGCTGCACACTCAGTAGGGGGTCTGCTTGAGATTCTCTCTCTCCCTGTCCTCCTCCCCCACCCCTGCTTGCATGCATACACACACACTCTCTCTCTCAAATAAATTTCTTTAAAAAGAAATGTTCTTGTCAAAGCCACTCCTGCTTCTTTCTTTGCAAGTTATGTATAGACTGTCCCTGTCATTCTCTCAACAGCATTCAGTTGCTTCCTCATTCTTTTTTTTGAAACATTACCTTCCCCCTATTCCCCTACCCCTTTGGCTTCCATGGCATCTTAATTTCAGAGTATTCTACCTTGGATTTTTATTTATTCTTGTTTTCTATTCCTGTAACCAGTATCTAAGTGTTGATACTCTACTAGGCGCTGCCTTGGTCCTCTTTCTTCTCTAACACTAATTTCTTTCTTGGTGATGCCTTCCATTGCCATGGCCTTCTTTACTGTGTAAAGCAGTAGCTGCCTACATATTACAGTTACCTAGGACTTTAAAAAATACCCATGACTGAGCCTCTCTACCTCCTGAAAATTCAGTCAAAAGATTTGGGGAAGGGTTCTAAAAATCTATGTGTGTGTTGAGGGAGGAGACATCGCTTTTCAATTTTTTTTTAAAGATTTTATCTATTTATTCGACAGAGAGAGATCACAAGTAGGCAGAGAGGCAGGCAGAGAGAGAGAGAGAGAGAGAAGGAAGCAGGCTCCCCACCAAGGAGAGAGCCCGATGTGGGGCTCGATCCCAGCACCCTGGGATCTTGACCTGAACTGAAGGCAGAGGCTTTAACCCTCTGAGCCACCCAGGTGCCCCTTAATTTTATTCTTTGTTCTACTTGTTTATATGTTTCTCTATTATTTCTAATGGCAGACAGGGTTGAGACACACTATACTATACCATATGGCAGCTTTCAAATTTGTGTTCCCAAATCATACTTCTCTTCTGATCTCCAGATGTTTTCTTTCCTTCCCAACGTATATCCAATCCATCTGCAATTGCATTTAGGTTCTCCATGAACATATATCTAAAATATATCAGTGGCACATCTGTCTCTTGGCTACCACTTCTGGATGAGCATTAACAGTTCTTGTCTCAACTAGTATAGAACCCTCCTGACTGCTCTACCCCTTCTACTCTTATCTTCCTTCACCTTATCTTCAAGATACAGAGAGCTCTCCTTAATATTTATACCAGATCATATCACTTCCTTTCTTAGAAACTTCCCATAGAGTCTCCTATTTTCAGAATAAAGTCTAAACTTCTCATGGCCTTTAAGTCCTTTGAAGAGCCTTCCTCTTCCCATGTCCTAAACTCATTCCATGCCATTCTCTGCCAGCTCATAGCAGTACAGCTCCTTGAATGTACCAAACTCCTTCTTGGTAATTTGTGTATATGTTCTAAATGCTGATAAGAGAGAAGTTAGAGGTTTATAAGAGGGAGGACAAATGACAATTCGATGATCTTGAAAAGGTAAGAAGTGAGAGAACCCAGGATACATATAAAAGAATTAGACATGGATAAAGGAGACAACTTCTGGTGTAACATGAAGGAATTTGAAAAAAGTAAGTTTAGCCACAGCTGGTTTTGCCAATGTGATAGTTAGCAAAATAATAATATATATTTTACTTTTCCTGTGTCATAGAAAGCAGGATCATTGTATGAGAGCAAAAGGGAAATCGTGGGTCTTTTAAATTAGAGAATTATCAGCAATCACTTTTAAATACCATTCTCAAATATAAACTGTTCAGCTAACTAGAAAGATATGTCAGTTGTGATCAGCAGTACTGTATGTCAGACTGAGATACATAGTCTGTAATGAAACCTGCCATCCATTTTCTCTGATGTCATCAACTGCTCAGGTAGAAGTACTGAGACTGTAGGGACTAGGGCTCATCAAGGCTTGGCATGTTTTTGGGTTAAAGGCCATTAGAATAATGGCAGAGGAATAAGTTTTAAAAACAAGCCTTGGAAACTAAACTGAATTTCAAGGAGGGTGAAGACAAGAATAGATTGATAGATGGTGAGAGGAGTTACCTGCTCACAAGGTTCCAAGAAAATAGAAGGGGATCCCAGGAAGAGGATGGGGGGAGTGCTTTTAAGAGGTTATGTTCAGAGATACCTGGGTGGCTCAGTTGGTTGAGAGCCAGATCCTTGGTTTTGGCTCAGGCCAGAATTGCACCATCATGATATCTGGCCCCTGGTGTCATACTCCATGATCAGTGGGGAGGTTGGCTTGGGATTCTTCTTCTCCCTTTGCCCCTCCCCCCACTCATGTACTTGTGCACACTCTCTCTCTCTTGTTCTCTCTCTCTCTCTCTCAAAATAAATAAATAAAGCCTTGAAAATAAAAGGTTATATTTGTACAATAGAAATTTTTAAATCGTTTTTAAAATGGGAACATTCAGATGATGGTCATATAAGAATGTGACTGAAGGAGGAGTTGCTTGAGGTGAATTAGAAGTGATGACATTAGGGGCGCCTGGGTGGCTCAGTGGGTTAAAGCCTCTGCCTTCGGCTCAGGTCATGATCTCAGGGTCCTGGGATCGAGCCCCGCGTCGGGCTCTCTGCTCCGCAGGGAGCCTGCTTCCTCCTCCTCTCTCTCTGCCTGCCTCTCTGCCTGCTTGTGATTTCTGTCTGTCAAATAAATAAAATATTTAAAAAAAAAAAAAAAGAAGTGATGACATTGCATGAGTCATCCTAAATTGTTTGGGATTGATGATGCGTGGCCTCGTTTGACCTTCCATTTCAGAGAAGGGATCCAAATTACTTAACTGCAAAGGTTAAGGCTAAAAAAATAATAATTTCCCAAAAAAAGCCCTGTACAGAAAGAGCATTTTTATAAACTTTTTAGGACAAATAAATTTAGTTTTTCAAAATCCTGTGTCAGGAATTCCTGAAACAAAATTTGCCATGGAGATTACTTTATAGAAGTCATTTTTTACCATATTTACTTTGGGCTACAGCCAGTCCCTTAAAATTTGTTGAAACTTCCAAAAATTCTGCCTGACAGATCTGAACTCCGTTAATGAGTATCTTAAACTTTATGTTGAGAAAGAGAAATATTTCCCATTAAACAACATCCACTTTATTTTATCCATAAAATGGAAGTTAGGATCTTCAAGTCTGGCAATTTTTATAGTTTTCTAAAGCATCTTAAAGCTCATTATCTCTCAATACTCTATAGAATATATCGTTTCAGTTCACTCAGGCATTGAAGGTGAGATGTCCCTATGTCAGGACCCAAGTTACTTCTGGAACCATCCTTGGGAGCATGTACAGAGCCTATGTCCTCTGCTTTAGGCTCCTCTCACTATGAATGGTTGACTAGTCTGTTGTTACATTTTCCCAGTACTTTTTAGTCATGAATGAGACCGGTAGCTTTTTCTAAATAGAGCTGGCCTGCTCTGAGGTAGGTACATTTTCTTTATAATCAGGAAGTCTGAACCTTCTAGTTTGGTGCCCTCACTATTCTAATAAAAGAGAGATTCAAAACAGAAATTGGCACAAAGTATTTCTCTCTGAAACATCTATTTTATTCTCTGTTGAAAAACAGGTTATCACTCCCCATGGCAGGTGAAACAAATGCTCACCAAATCATCTAAAGATATGGGTGACAGCTTTATGTGTACACTGGAATCTTACTGGAGTCCTAAAAAAAATACTGATGCCTGGACTCCACACTCAGTATTTTCAATTCAGCTCGTCTACTGCGATACCTGGTCACAGGGAGTTTTTAAAGTTTCCCGTGAAAGTTTAATGTGAGCCCATATTGAGGACAATTGATCAAAAGAATAGATGGCTGGGGGCGCCTGGGTGGCTCAGTGGTTTAAGCCGCTGCCTTCGGCTCAGGTCATGATCTCAGGGTCCTGGGATCGAGTCCCGCATCGGGCTCTCTGCTTGGCGGGGAGCCTGCTTCCCTCTCACTCTCTCTGCCTGCCTCTCTGCCTACTTGTGATCTCTGTCAAATAAATAAATAAAATCTTAAAAAAAAAAAAGAATACATGTCTGAAAGAGGATTGTTATCTTCAATTCTCTTGAGAAATAATTTGAGATAAACATACTCACATGTCCCACCTCTGAAGCTTACAGTCTTGAGAGGTCAACAGTAGATACACAAAAAGCTTGTAAACTAACTCGAGTCTACTGGCTATGAATCAGTAGTCTTCATTCCACAGTGAAAATATAGCACATTGAGGCTGAGTCTATAATTTAATGGAAAAACCACTTGTATATTTCAAAACCAAACCGTTCCTAGTGAAAACAGTAACAGTATAATAGGAATACCTTTTGCTGAAAGGAATGGAAAGAGCTGTAGTAGAATGCATCAAAGTCCAATGAAATGCTAAGTCTTCTGTGAGAATAGATAGATAGATAGATAAAAACATTTTATCCAAACATTTTAATTACTCCAGGTTTCTTTCCTGAAGTTTTTTCAGCAAAAGGAGCATTGCAAATGAAATGGAGCAAACATCTCTATAAGTGCTCTGAAAATAAAAGACACTATTAAAACTTTGACAGCAGGAAATCCAATCTACAGTTCTCCTCCTTAGCTGTGGGAGACATGATCTTAACAGGCTAGCTAGACAGATGGAGACAATGGATGCCTCTATTGCTCATGTCAACTTCAATGAACTCTGGAGTAAATGATTATTTATGTCCTGCCATACTTCTGTCTACGACCATATGATGTGATTCACAGAGTCTTGAATTATCATTCTTCCATTGTCAATATCTGATTATTCTCCCAGACCACAAAATTTTAACTTTTTACACGTTTTTGAGACAGAACACCATTAAAAGCCGTGTTCAAAAGTTGCAGCAAAGAGTGGAGAATTCAGATGTTAAGGTTTTCAATGCTTTCTCTGTTGGGGAGGTACAGTATCAACAATGAGGTTTGAATGTTCATTATATGATGTGTATATGGTACCTCATTGTATTTTTAAGTTACAATTTCCTGATGACTGATAGAACTGAGAAACAATATATTTATTGTCACTTGTTTATCCTCTGGCATGAGGACCTAGTCTACTTTTTGCTCATTTTCTATGTGGTTTCCTTTTATTTATTTAGGAACCCTTTATTCCTAAATATATATTTTTTATTCCTAATATATTCTTTTTTTTTTTTTTTTTTTTTTTTTTTTTTTTTTTTTTTTTATTTATTTATTTGACAGAGAGAGAGATCACAAGTAGGCAGAGAGGCAGGCAGAGAGAGAGGAGGAAGCAGGCTCCCCGCAGAGCAGAGAGCCCGATGCGGGACTCGATCCCAGAACCCTGAGATCATGACCTGAGCCGAAGGCAGCGGCTTAATCCACTGAGCCACCCAGGCGCCCCCCTAATATATTCTTTTATGTATCTTTTATTCCTAATATATTCTTTATTCCTAAATATATATTCCTAAACATATAAGGCTTTTGTCAGATATATGATTTGTAAACATCTTTCACTCTGGGACTTATCTTTTCTCTCTCTTTCTGTCTTTTAGTGAACAGCAGTCCATTCTTTTACGTAGTGCAATTTACCAGTTTTTAACTTTATGGTTAAAACTCTTTCCCTCTTTAAGAAATGTTTCCATCTCCAAGGTCATTTATATATTCTTAGATCTTTTGTTCTAGAAATATTATTATCTTATATTTCGTATTTATATCAACAAATCAACTGGAATTATTTTGTTAATGGTGTGAAGGGTCAATATTTTTTTTTCCTAAATGAGCATCTAATTGATAAAAACAACATATTAAAAAGACCATCATTTTCCAGTTGACTAAAGAGTCACTGTTGTTTGAATCAAGCAATGTGTGGGTCCTCTACTTTATACACTAGTCTTGAATTTTCTATTCGTGTACTATTAGCCTTATAGCTGTGGGTCATAATATATGGTTGTCTAAGTCTTCCAACCCTGTTATTATACTTCAAGATTGCCCAGTCATTGCTGGTGCTCTTATTTAATATGAAATTTTAAAACAGATTGTAAATTTTCAAAAACTGCAGCGAAATTTTTAATGTTAATGCACTGAATCTCTAGACTGATGCGGAAAGTATTAACAGCAGTAAAAGATTGAGTCTTCCTGCTTGTTGCATATTACATCATTATTTAGGCCTTCTACAATGTCTTTTGATAATTTGTTATTTTTTTTCTGTGTAAAGGTTTTCTCATCTATGTAACGATATTTTTTAGTGCGATTAAAAATGATATATATTTTTAAATGATATATTTATTTGAGAAAGAGCGAGAGAGAGCACATAGAGAGTAGGGGCAGAGGAAGGGAGACTCTTAAGCAGCCTCCGCACTGTGTGCAAAGCCCAAAGTAGGGCTTGATTTCATGACCCTGAGATCACTACCTGAGCTGAAACCAAGAGTTGGAGGCTTAAATGACTGTGCCAGCCAAGTGCCACAAAGAATATGTATTTTTAAATTTTCTAAAAAAGTAAACACTTTTTAAAATGCCTAATAAGAGTGATGTCAAGCACTGTCTTCTCTATTTCAAAGGGAAAAATCAGTATATTTGCTTTTTTGTAAGTACATTTTACAATGAAGTCATCTTATTTAAATAATTTTGAGATAATTGACACATAATGATTTTGTTTATATTATAAATTTTGGCCTAGGTATAGTCCCATGAACTCATCAACATATCCATCCTCTCCAAAAGCTTCCTCAGATCTTTTTGAAATCTTTCCCTTGTGCCCATCCCTCTTACTCCTTCCCCATTCACAATGACTACTCTCTTTCCTTTCGTTAATAATTATTATGAACTTTTCCAATTTTATATAAAAGCCACCTGATAATAGATATTCTTTTATGCCTTCCTTCTCTTATTCAGTATAATTATTTTAAGATTCATTCGCATTGTAGCATTTATTAGTGGTTCATTCCTTTTTTTTTTTTTTTTTTTTTTGGTATTCACTATATAAAATCATTGTTCATCCATTCACCTATTATTATTAGCAGACATTTGGGTTGTTTCCAGTTTGGGCTATTACAACTAAAGTTACTATGAACATTACATACAAGCCTTTATATAGATATATATTTAATATATAATAAATATTAGTATACACATTTATAATATATAAAACATAATAATTTTTATCTTAAATATCTAGGAATGGAACCGATGAACCATATCATAAATGTATCTGACATTTTTAAAGTACCAAACTGTTTATGAAGGTGGTGTACCAATTAACTTGTTAATTATGCTTTTTTGTTGCTGTTGTTGTTCTAATGGTTCTTGGAGATTACTTGACTTCTTGCAATATGATATAAATTAACAAATGTATCCTCTTCTAAGATAACGTAAGAACTTCAACTCTACCTACTTCCTGGCTTTTTATTAATATGTTTAATTTTACATGTATATTTAAACCAAAAAATATGTAATGTAACTACTTATTTATAACTATTCAGTAGAGCTACAATTCACTTAAATCTGGCTATGCCTTCACTCTATTGCTCTTCACTCCTCCCTGTGTTTCCTTGTTTCTTTTAGGGATTTATTGTTCCATTGCCTTAGAAATTCCTATACTTTCCCTTTTGGCAAAGATCTGCTAATAACAAAATCTCTCAATATTTCTTTTTTGCTTGGAAATGAGTTTATACAGCCTCACTTTGGGGAATAATTTCTCTTCTTTTATTTTGTGTATCTCTTGATTATTTTTATAGATCTACCTAATTTTACTACTTTTGTGTTTCCTACTTCTCTTATTCCTATTTACGGTCTTTCCTTTCCACTCATAAAGTCCCCTTAAGCATTACTTTAAGGCTGATTTAGCAGTGATGAATTTTTTAAACTTTTGCTTATCTGGAAAACTCTTTATCTCTCCTTCTATTCTGAATAATAGCCATATGGGATAGAGTATATTTGATTGCAGGGTTGTTTTTTTTTTTTCTACCAGCAATTTGAATATATCATGCCACTCCCTTCTGATCTGTAATATTTCTGCTGAAAACCATCTGATAGCCTTATGGGGTTTCCCTTGTATGTAACTGTTTTATTTTGCTGATTTAAAAATTTTCTCTTCGTCACTACGTTTTGCCATTTTAATTACTATGTGTCATGTGGACCTCCTTGGGTTAATATTGCTGGGGCTCTCTATGCCTCCTAGATCTGGATTTTGGTTTCCTTTCCCAGATTCAGGAAGTTTTCAGCTATTATTTCTTCAAATAAGTGTTCTGCCCTCTTTTTCTCTCTTCTCCTTCTGGGATCCCTAAAATCCAAATATTATTAGCTTGATGGTGTCACTAAGTTCTCTTAATCTATTTTCATTTTTAGTTTTTTCTTCTCTCCTGTTCAGCTTGAATGCTTTCCATTACTCTGGCCTCCATGTCACTGATCTGTTTTTCTGCTTCCTCTAGTCTACTGTTTATTCTATCTAGTATATTTTTAATTTCAGTTATTGAGTTCTTCATCTCTGATTGGTTCTTTTTACATTTTATATTTCTTTGTTATGGTTCTTACTGAGATCTTTCACTCTTCTCATGTCCAGTGAGTATTTTATGACCCTTACTTTGAATTCTCCATGAGCCATATTACTTATATCCATTTTGTTTAGCTCTTATACTGTGATTTTCTTTTGTTCTTTCATCTGGGACATATTCTTTTGTCTCCTTTTGTCTAACTCTCTGTGTCTGTTTCTATGTATTAGGAAAGATAGCTACATCTTCTGCTTTTGAAAGCAGTAGCTTTTTAAGACAAGGTCATTTAATGCCCTGCAGTTCAACGTGCCTTATTCACCAGAAACTGGCACTTCTGAGAATCTCCTATATATGTTGCATACATCTGACTGTTGTGGCTGGGCTGCTTTTTCTTTCAGTTCAGACATCTGCCAATGGCTCTCTTTACTTGGTGTGGGCAAGACTTGGTCCTGGGTTGTTATTGAACCAGTCTGAGGCCACCATGAGCTTGAAATGAGTCAGAACAGGTGTTTGCCAGAGAAGTAGTACCACTGACCTGCAAGGGACTTTCCCTGTGTTGTCCTCTGAGAAGCTTTCATTGGTGGGTGAGACCTGCAATCGTACTAGATGTCTGCCTCTAGCTCACTGCTGGGTTCTCAGTGGGACTGGTGTGTATGGTTATCTCCCCCTCTCCCAGGAACAGGATCACTTTAGAGTGGCTCTGGAGTGGCTTCAGTGTGGCTCACTTTGGAGTCCCCTGTTGGGGCTGCTTGCACACTGCCAGTTTTATGGCATTATTTTGGATGGGCTTTAGCCAAGAGCATATTGGAGGGAGCAGGTCTGTGAGAGAACACAGGGGTAGGACATATGGTATTAGCAAGTGTGTGCAGATCCTGTTGTGGGAGGGGACCTGGAGCTGCATTAGAAAACTCCTATTGCATGTGGACATGCAGAAGGGCATGTCCACAGGAAATGTGGGGGCAGGGTGTGTGCTGTTAGTGAGTTAAGTTGGTGCTCTGCTGGTTCCCATAGGTATCCATGTGTCTCGGCTTGCCGCCTCCTGACAGCACATGCGAGAAGAATGAGGCACAAACAAGAGAATGGAAGCAGGGGGAGACAGTAGAAAAGACTGTTGACCCAAACAACTCCTCAGTCTCATATTTATTAGAAAGTGAGCAACAACCAACAAAGAAGCCAGAGCAGATTACGCATTGACCATGAGTCTTGTAGATATGTAAGAAGAAAAGCAAAATATGTCTGGTCATGTAGTACATGACCTATAGTGAGCAAGCCCAAACTAGAGGATTGTCTGACTAACTGCAGGTGCTCTCCGGAGATGGGGAGATACCAGGAAAATGGACAAGGTGGCATTCCACCCTGAGTAGGCCAGGCATCCTCAGCTGCTCAGCTTCAATGACGTATATCGTCCTCTCCCCAAGAGGCCTGTTACCAGTACATGTTTTTCTTAAAGTTATTTCTAAGCATGCTTGGTAACTAGTATAATTTCTCATAAGTTATATTTTAAGCGGTATATTGTTCTGAAGGACAGTTATATCAGTTGAGAGGTGGGGGAGGGAATTAGTGCCCTACCATCTCCTTTGTTCCTGAAGAAGTCTCCTAAAGATCCCTGCCCCTCTAGCAGAGACTGTGAGATTAATAACTCAATCTCCTTCCAGTATACCCCAGGCATTATAACAACTGCTACTTCTATGCTGTATCTGAGCAAGGCGTGTGCTGTCACTTTAAGGGCAGGTATTAAGTTTCCTATTATTCTCTGACTCTTCCAGAGCTGAGTCCTCTCATCTTTAACATTCCAGGTGTTAAGCTCCACTGATTATAAGTATTCACGATGTTAGGTCCTCTGGTTTTCAAAGCCAAATACCACAAGGATTTGTCTTCGCCATTTAGGCTGCCCACACCCAGAGTGTTTGACACCAGGGTCTTTTTCTATCTCCCTCTATTTCTGTGTTGTCCCTCAGGCAGTGGAGCCTCTTTTCTACATTTAGGTGTAGAGAGTCTGTTCTGCCAGACTTTGGGTGATTTTGTGGGTTATTTACACTGATGTGGATGTTATCCAGTTGTATCCATGGGCCCTGGTGAGCTTGGGGTCATCCTAATTGGCCCTCTTCCCTGGAAGTCGCTTAAAAAAAAAAAAAAAAGATTTTAAAAATTTATTTATTTATTTATTTATTTATTTATACTATCTGCCTCTTTAATTCCTGTTTGCTGCATTTATCACATCATAAATAAATCATTCACTGATGTTTTTTGTCCAGACTTTGAACCCATCCACAGTCAACTCAAGAGTGTTCTTTCCAAGTATCTGTATCAACTTTTATAATCTTGTCCATGCTCTTCATTCTATTAGTCTCATTTTGGCTTCCTAAACTCTTTTCCTGATGACCTCTTTCTCTCACAGTACTCTGTAAGGAAAATCATGCCTCCCTTACTGCTGGTATTTCCACACACTTCTCAACATTGTTGGTGAGTTTATTACTTGAATTCCAGATTTTTCTTTCCCTCTGTTACCTATTTTCAATCCAGGAGACATTATCATTCACTTTGAAGACTCTTTTAACTTTTGAATTCACACTCTTAAATCTCTTTTTCATGGTATTCGTTTCCAGCTTATTGAGCCACCTTTTAATACAATATTATCCTGCTGCAGTGATTACAAAGAACATCCACCTTCTACAAGTGATCAAGATCATCTTACCTTGACCTTCATTTTTATCATTTCTTTTACCTTTATTTCAGTTTAATCTTCTTTTCCCTTTTAGTTTACCATATTGCTTCTTTCTGTCTTCTATTGATGTCAAATTCATTATAGACCCATGTTCATTTCACTTCCGCTGTTATATTATTAACATTCTCATTTCCCTTCCAAAGCACATGCCTGGTCAATATAAGTAAACATCTAATTTTTGTTTTTTTTCTCTGCAATATTTAAGCTTTGATAAAGCACAATTGTGTCAGTTGATCCCAATACGAACTTATTCTATGAGCTAGGTCCTTTTCATTAATACTGTTTTTCCTTTAGTGGGGTCTAGTTGCTTCCCACCAATATTGTTCAATAATGTATTTCAAATAGCTTAACCAACTTGCATGAGTTTTTCCTTGCAAGGTATCATGTTGATCTGGCTCAGATATATTTGTTAATTTATTTTGACATTTTAAACATATTTGATGATGTTTTATGTAGTTGCATGTTTTGTTTCAATACACCATTCCCCTGTCAAAGACCTCAGTTTTACTACCTTCTACCTAAAATCAACTATATCTGTGATAAAAAATACATATTTGATATTTGATATTTGATAAAAATCTTTGCTATTTCCTAGATAGCTGGCAATTTTATAAAAAAATTAAAGGTTTATGTCAGCTCGAACATAGAGAATAGTAGAAGTGGCTTTGGTACTGTACAAACTGTAACTTTCTTCTTGAACAGAGATCTAGGATTCTTGAATTGGGTCAAGGACTCTATATAACATTGACTGGGCACTATCAATCCTATTGATAAAATCAACATGTTAATATAAGATGCCTAAAACTTCTCTCTGTGGTGCTGTTTAGAAATAAATCAAGAATTTAAACACATGAAGAAGATTGATATATTAGGAATGAATTAGTAATAAAGGAAACGATTAATATACAACTATACTCTACCTTATTGTGAAAAAAACATATAAAATTTACCATCTTAACTATTTCAGATGTACAGAACAGTAAGTTCACTATATGCACATTATTGTGCAACAAGTCTCTAGAACATTTACCTCTTGCAAACTGAAACTCTACACTTGACAAACCACTATACTATTTTCCAAAGCACCATTTTATAGTCTCACCAAGAGTGCAAAAAAAGTTCTAAATTCTCTAAAATCTAATGAATACTTGTCATTTTCTGACTTTTTGATGGTGATAATTCTAACACATATGAGGTGATATCTCAGTGTGGTTTTTATTTTCACTTAACTGATAAATAGTGGCGTTGAGCATCTTTTCATATGCTTCTTGGCCATTTGTCTGTCTTCTTTGGACAAATATCTAGTAAGTCCTTTGCTCATTTTGTAGATTTCAGGTAGTTTCTTTTTCTGTTGTTGTCTTTCTCTTTAAAGAAATGATATAAAGATTATATTATCTACGAACAGAGATCATTTTATTTCTTCTTTTCTAATTTGGATACCATTTGTTTCTTTTTCTTGCCAAATTATTATGGCCAGGGTTTCCAGTATCATGTTGATTAGAATGGCAAAAGTAGGCAATTGCAACATAAATGTATTAAATCATTATGTTCTGTATTTTAAGTTTACATCACATTGCATGCCAAATATATCTCAGTAAAAAAACTTTTTTAAAGACAAGATGTACCCAAAGAGATCTGTCCTGGTACCCATTACCAGATCACCCAACACCACACAATCTAAGTACCACGGAAAGCAGGGCAGGGTCCTGGATTGACAAATGGGGCTCCCAGATTTTTTGTTGGTTCTCCTAGCCACCATTCCACAAAAACAAGGAACAGATGCCTCTAAACCTGCAACCGTGGGATCACAGGGGACCTAAGGAATGGGTAAACAAAGAAGTGGGAAAGGGCTACAACTCAGCAGCCGCCAGAAAAAAAAAAAAAGAAAGAAAGAAAGAAAGAGGAAATTATATTTGCCTTGTTCTTGTTCTTAGTTGAAAAACTTCCAGGCTTTCATCATCGATTATGATGTTAGTTGTGGGCTTTCCATATTATGGCCTTTATCATGGGGAGCAATTTCCTTCTCTTCCTAGTTTGTTGAGTTTCATGGTTACCATGAAGATTACATGAAACATTTTATGGTTTTAACAATCTATTTTAAACTGATAACAACTTAATTTCAGTCACAAACAAAAACTCTTCTCCTTTACATTTCCCTCTCCACTGATGTTATTAGTATCACAGATTTACATATTTTTAGTTTCTTCCTCCTCTTCCTCCTCCTCCTCCTCCTCTTCTTCTTCTTCTTCTTCTTCCTCCTTTTTTTCATTTCAATTTCAGCTATTCTTGGCTTTGCACTTGCCTGGGGTACTAAAAATTCTAAACTGCTTTATGGAGTTTTCATAAAGGTTTTTTTGGACTATACAGTGTTGTTAACTCAGTGAGTCTTTGGGGAATGAGGCCCCGGGCTTCCTATTCTACCATCTGTCTAATGTCACTCTTGTAAGTCTGCTTTGAAACACACTTTTTTCTTGATAAAAGTTGGGGGATAAAATTTTTATATACTTTCCAGCAAAAACATTATGTGATGCTGCTATATCAAATTAACTGCAAAATAACACATGTTTAAGACTGCAGATGTTTATTTCTCATTTTACAATATGTTCATTGTATGTTGGTTGATGACAGCAGGGAGAGTAAAGAGATGAGTGGTTTCACCTACTGATTTAAAACCTAGGGTGATAGAATTTTGACCAATTATAATGCTGACAATAAAACATATGGCTTCTCTGGTCACCAGAATATGAGAGAAGAGTACCCAGCAAGCTCAAATATATTTTCAACAGCCCCCCATTGGAAGTACTACATATTATTTTGCTCACAGCACAAGGCCCAGAATTAACAGATTCAGTCTAACTCTATATGAGTCTAGGAAACATGTGTCAATATATATTTAAATATATTTAAATTTAGAATATTGTTAATTAGTGAGCTAAGGATTTAACTCAAGAAATTGGTGTGTGTTGGGGGTAGGGGTGTGTGGCTAACACAGCAAACTACAACTCCCTGGGGAAAAAAAAAAGGAAAGAAATAAAAGAAATTAATGAAATATAAAAAGAATTAGGAGAGACTGCAACAAAATTAAAACCTGGCTATCTATAGAGTTTAAAAAAATAAATACATCTATTTTGAGTTTAAGTAAGAAGAAGAAAGGAAAAAAGAAACAGATGATATTAAGAATGAAAATGGCCATAGTTAAAGATGGAGAAGAAATTTTAAGTCATAAGCTATACTTAAAACAGACCTTAATCTAATAATTTAAAATTTTAGATGTGGCAAAGAAACTATGCTTTGTATTCTATAAATCAAAATCAAAATGAAGTGAGAGCTTCTGGGGGAAAATTACTCTGTCTCTATTCAGTCAATATTTTGCATGGGCAAAAAATGAATGGATAATAAAACCAATGCATTGGTGATGACATTTTCAATATGTACAAATAATAACTGTATAGATCTTATTGACACTGTTTTTTAAAATTGGTGTATGTTTTCATATTCCAAAATATTTTCATCAGCTTACATGGAAAAAGATTGTATTGCAATAAGCTTCCATTTCCAGGAATGATGAATAAACAGGAATAAATGCTATGCTCCGAAAACCAGAAAATTTTACTAAATATGTTTTAAAAAATGATTTTAAAACATTGGAAAATGGGCAATATAGGATTGCAATCTGCAAGAACACATGATGAGAACTATGACTGATGGCCCTAAATTTCTGCCTAGTGGCAATTTCTGGGCTGTAATGCAAAAAAAAAAAAAAAGGTGAAACTCAAGCAGAGTCCAGTAGTCTCACTGAGGTAAAGAGACATCTCACTAACTAATGGAGACAGACATCAGAGTTGTGAAGACTAAGGCAGCTAAAAATATGCAGGAAATTGTACTGGAGAAAAAGGAGTTAAACAAAGATCACCCCCTCCCATCAGATTTCAATAGATTTCCATTCAGTCTTCAAACATTAATCTGCACATGCCTAGAGTGAACACACACAGCATGCAGCAAAAAAGCAACTTCTGGGGGTGGGGGGAGAACACATATGGGTGCACTATAAATGGAATAACTCCTGGAACTCACGCAAGACTAGAAAACATTCAAGTCTGCAATAGATAGAATGGAAAAAACTAGATAAATGAATATATGAGATGTTCCTTAGTAATGTGTGAGTAGCATGGCTAAATTAGCCTGAGAATGTGGTCTACTCTGGACCACCCACTGAAGAGCTTAACGAGTCTTCAAATCTATCAGACTGATATACATGTAACTTAACATCCTGACAGGATAAAATGCAACGCCCCTTTAAAGAAAACAACCAGTTCAAGCATTCAATAACCTTAAAGTTGGGATGTCTCACAGCTATTAAAAAATCTCAAGACTGGCAAAGAAGCAGAACATCTGATTTACACCCAGGAGAAAAGTTGGTCACTAGAAATGGACCCCAAAATGGCAGAGATCATGAAATGGCAGAAAAGAACTTCAAGAGAGCTATTATAAATATATTAGACAAAGACTTTACATGCTTTACAAAAATTAAGTCAAAATGGATCACAGATCTAATGCAAAACACAGAAGTGTAAAATCCTTAGAAGACAGCATAGGAAAATGGGATTGATGATGATCTTTTATATAAAATACCAAAGGCACAGTCCACAAAAGAAAGGATTGATAAGCTGGTTTACATTAAAAAAGTTTTTCCTCCCTGTCTGCAAAAGATACTCTCAAGAAAATGAAAGACAAGCCACAGACTCAGAAAGTATTTGTAAAAGATATATCCGGTAAGAGACTGTTGTCTAAAATATACTAAGAAATTTTAAAACTCAAAAATAAAAGAGCAAATAACCTGATTAAAAATGAACCAAAGACCATAACTGACACCTCACCAAAGGAGATATACAGACGGTGAATAAGCAAATATAAAACATTCCTTATCATATGTCATCAGAGAAATGCAAATTACAACAGTAAGATACCATTATGTACCTATTAGAATGGCTGAAATCTGGAACACTGACAGCCCCAAATACCGTGAAGGATATAGAGGAATAGGAATTCTCTTTCACTGTTGGTGGCAATACAATACAATACAGCCACTTGGGAAGATAATTAATGTCTTAAAAAACTAAATATACTCTTACCATATGATCCAGCAATTGCCCTCCTTGGTATTTACCTAAAAGAACTGAACCCCTGTCACATAACACCTATGCATGGATACTTACAGCAGCTCTATTCAAAATTGCTAAAACTTAGAAGCAATCACGGTGATCATTAGGTAAATGGATAAATAAACTGTGGCAAATCAGGCAATGAAATATTATCCAGCATTAAAAAGAAATGAGTTATTGAGACATGGCAAGCCATGGGAGAAACTTAAATACATATTACTAAGTGAAAGAAACCAAACTGCAAAGGTTGTATGCTGCTTGATTCCTGTTCTATGACATTCTGGAAGAGGCAAAACTATGGAGATGATAGAAAGATCAGTGGTTGCCAGGGATTAAGGGAGAGCGAAGATTGAATAGGCAGAGCACAGGGGATATTTTTAGGGCACTAAAAGTACTATAGAGGCAGATACATGTCATTATACATTTGTCCAAACCCATGGAATGTACAACACCAACAGTGAACCATAATATAAACTATGGACTCAAGGTGATAATGATGTGTCAATGTAGGTTCATGAAATTTAATGAATATGCCATTTTGGCAGGGGATGTTGACAATGGAAGAAATTATGCAGGTGTGGAGGCAGAGAGTGTACGAGGACATCTCTGTGCCTTGCTGTCAATTTTGCTGTGAACCTAAAACTGCTCTAAAGAATAAGGATTATTTTTAAAAGTTTATATGATTAAATATTATAATTAAATTGATCTCATTAGAATGACACAAATCAACATGGATTAGTCTTAAAGCATAATGTCAAATGATGAATGAAAACATTTGCAGAAGGATAGATGCCATCATGATAAGATAAACTAAAATAATAATGTTTTATATATAGATATATCCATTTGAGGGAAACCATAATGATGAAAATGAAATGAAAGAATGCAAAATGATGAAAGGCACAAAATTTCACTGAAGCATCACTTCTGAAGGAAAAAGTAGATTGGCTTTGTCAGGGTCAAGAGAGAACATTAGCTGCATAGCTAAGGCTCAGCAGAAGTTTTACTACTGTTAATTTCATTGTTTGTTTCAATGTGTGTTATACTAATTTGTATAAATGAACACATTATACCCATTAGATATGTAAAATTATATGATTTCTATTACATTATAAAAAAATAAAAAAATAAAAACATTATAAAATATATTTTAGAAAACCAATTTTCAAACAAAACAAAAAAGATTAAATTGTAGATGCTTAAGATAGCTTTAGTAAATCAAATGAGTCCTCATTTCTTTTCTGAAAGAACTCACAATTATCCTACAGTTGTGTAATAAAGTCGAGCATAGTTAAATTTAACCTCAGTTAGGAACTTATTTCAAACTGATTAATCAACTAAGTAAACTTCTTTATTTAACTATGGATTTTTTAACAGCTCCTAGTGAGACCTTTCAGAGGACACCAGCTGTAAAATGTTGAAGTTCTCAGAAAATTTCTTCTTTTTTGTGCAAGGCTTTTGTCTTCTCTTCACTACTAATCAAGTTGAGGAGAACTGGGGGACACTGTGTATTTCGTTTTTATTTTTCCCTTCTCTTAATAAAAGGAAGACATATCTCTTGTTTCACAATGTTCCTTGGGTGGCTTTCAACACCACCCTCTTTCAGAATTAGTTCTGCAGGGGGTAAATAGTTTCATCCTACTTTGATCCCCTTTTAAACTCTTTCCAACTGCACATTATATGACACTTGTCCAGACTCTTAGTGAAATGAGCCATTTTGCATTTTATTAACGATGTAGCTTAAGTAGCCTCTTATCAGCATTATAGACACTTAGGTGCTAAGTGTGCTTCTAGCCCATGATTTGAGGTTCAGTCCATGATCACATATACTTTAGGATTTTTACTTTCAATGACTAATCACATCATAGGTAGATTTTAAATTATCTGGAATATATTGTAGCATTCTTTCCAGTGCATGTGTAGCATTTATTTCCAATGAGACTACATAGAATAAAATAAAAAATCTATTGTTCTATAAAACCATAGTTCTGTTAGTCAGATTTACTTTGTAATATATAATAAAGTATTGATTGTGCTAATCTTGACTAGCTCTAAATGTAAGCCAAATATCTAATTTCTAAAGTTAATTGGATCATTTTACATGTTGGGAAACTTAGAGTCACAAACTGGTCCAACACATTTATGCCATAGAGTTTGTGTTTCATTTCATTATGAACAAAAATTGGAAATTTCTGGTATCCTGGAGATTTCAAATTTAGAGCTTTGAAATACATGAGAGCAAGTACTGTGTACATTTAGGTGTTCTGGATTCTCTTTGGTTCTGGATTCTGATACAGAGAGATCATGAAGGAACTTTACTGAGGCATGTACTAGGAACAGCTGTAGGGCAATGAGGAAACCAGGATTGATTAGATGGAGAAGCTGAGCTCTGCATGAGAAACATTGATGTGGAAGACACACATATTTTCATAGAGTTTATTATCCAGCCTCTGGAATGCATATATCTTCACATGATCTCCAATGTACTTCCTAATTCTTGCTGATCCAAAATTAAGAGAATGTCATTGATAGACTGGACTAATGTAGTACCATAGAGAAAATCTAATTGGGCCAGTTCCTTTCAGATAATAACTATGAGAAAACGCAGGAGAATCAATATAGTTCTGAACAACACTATAAACAGATAATTTCATAGTATGCAAAACTTTTCAACTACTCCTTCCTGATAGGTATGGATAAAATTCTGCCGGGTTCTTAACTGCATTACCATACACTCGGGGGTATAGCTCAGGGGTAGAGCATTTGACTGCATTACCATACACTCAAGGCTATGTTATCCAGTCTAGCACAGATAGCCTATCTGTCATCATGAGTATGTGTGGGGCTACTATGTGGTTACTCTGCATTCGTCCTTTGTCATCACCCAGAATCCAGGATCCAGATTGGTGAATTAAGTGGAGATATAGTGAAGACCATAAAGCTGCATCATTTGAATCATTAAAGGAAAGAACACTAATATCTGTCACTCTTCCTGGGTGCAATATTGTTTTTGATTTACTAGTTTGGCCAGACTTACAATGCCACTACAATACCTCTTACCCCACAGGCCAAAAAACAGGTGTGATGTTCCTCCAAGTGCATGATTTGTATATTCCACCTATACACTGGACCAAAGAAATGTCCACCCCATAGGCACATGCACCCAACAAACCTATTGTGAACCAAACTTTTCAGGATTCCATTTACTATCTGGTTCCCATAATTTCAGTGTTTAATGAGAGGGCTATTGATCATGCTTTGATTCCCCCAGTGAACATCTCATATTTCGCATCCAGAAGTCTTAGAAATGGCTGGGTATTCTTCTTTCCCAGCTATAGTTAGCCCAATGAATGTCATAGTTCCTTTGGGGAAGTATTGGGGGAATCACTTTAGCAAACATTTGCTGTGATATTACAGGTTCTTCCTGATGGCAATGGTTCTGGGTCTGAAAACTTGTTCAGGTCCAGAAACTAAGCAATAAATTCTGACTTTTTATTGCAGTAGTGGACTTAAGATTCTTGACATCCTAAATTTATTTTGCATCCCAAATTGTTTGTTATGCATTTTCAGCAACTCTTACATTGTCTGCCCATATCTCCTGCTCTCAGGTACACCATGATCTGAGACCTATATCCAGAGCTTGATGCAGGTCAATTCTCTTGGACTATGACTTTCATGATATATGTGTCCATCTCATTACCTATGATTAAGTATCACTGCCTATACTTTATTATTTTAAGATTCTATCTTCCACAGTTCTGTAACAATATCTCATACCATTAGGTCCAGTCTAAAAAGGATAGTCACCCCTGAACTTCTTAAAATCGTGGTAGCACTCTCACCAGCATAAAACTTTAAAGTGTTGGTAAATGTAGGTTTTTTTAGGCCTTCATATGGAACATAGTTAACTGATAGATTTTCTAGTCTTAGGTAGTGTACCTACTCTAGTCTGCCTATTTCTCTAAGATATTATTGTCTTATTCCACCATCTACCATCAAATGTCTTATCTTTCCACTTCATTAAGTGTGCTTCGTTTTTTTTTTTAGTTTTCTAAGACATCCTAGCAACATGTTATCACTTGCTCGTAAGGTTCTTCCCTAGATATTAAGTGCTAGACTGCAGTTGAGTGTCTTCACGTCAGTAAATTCTTCCTTGCATCTTCAAGGTCCAATACCATGCATTCGTCTTCTAATTCCTGCTGATACATGTTAGCTAGGTCCCACATTTGGTATACCTTACGTCTTCCATTAGCTGATCCAGTATTTTGTCAATTGACTTATGTTGTGACTTGACCTTAACTACCATTCTAGTGACCAGGAGGAAATCTAAGAGTATGCAAGGCAGAGGCTTCTGCACTGTTTTTATAGTAATAGGGTGTCAGAGAGGTAGTGTTCACCTTCAGTACAAAAAAGACCCAGTGCTCTCAACTTTCAAGGTTCTCAAATGCATTGACCTAGATATCCCATTCCAAATTTGTTTCCTACTCCATCCAAATTAAGGCCATGACCCGGTATAACAGACTTGCTGGGATTGATAATTAAATCTTTCCTAGAGATCAGCTACCTTTAAAATTAAGCCCTGCTCTTAATCCTCAGTTTTTTCTGTCCTCTGAATGAAAAAGATCAAATTCTCTTTATACACTGCCAAAAAGTCTTTTGACTTTCACATTTTGCCTTAAATTGGTGATTAATCATATTCAGCTTTTCATTGCCTTTTTTAAATGCATTGATCTTACCCAGCAACAACCATCTGCTTTCTTAATCCTTAGAATTATTTCTTCCCCCATACTTCTCAAACAAATAAGAGTAAGTACATTCCATTCAGTTAAGAACTAGTGAGAATTTTAACAATTGCACACCAAAGCATTTCAGGGAAAGACCAAAGATCAGGTCTTTATTGCTATCTAGCCAGTAGGTGATGCATTTAGCAAATCTCATTTTATGCCTCTTTCCTTGGACAATTTCTGATACCAACCATCTTAGATAAGTTTCTCTGGAGAGTCTAAGAAGAGATTTGTTTGCACTGGAAATTACATGCAGGAACAATGTATGTAAGAATACAGTGATAGCAGCTTTGGGCAAAGGGGAAATTCAGACCGTACTGTAGTTGTAACAGAGGCCCCAAAACATGTCTTGGTGAAATTAGGATCTGGTATGGCCTTTCAGATTATGGCAAGGTCTTTGCACCCACTATATCAACCAGTCGTTGGCTATGGACTGTCCTGGGGGAAAATACATGAATATGGATGAAGCAGCTTTCTTTGGCTGAGGGCCATCCCTGATAGCAGAAGGTATCTGTCAGTCATTAGCACCATTAGCATCCACTAGAGTGCCTCACACCACAGCATCTACTTAAATACCAATATAAAAATTAGAGAAATATATTTTCTTTTTGTCTTTGGTATGAACAAACAAAAGACATTAAGGTAACTAGATTTGGACTTATAGCCCAGGATCAATCTTAATTAGTTTGTATTAACAAATCTTTGCTTTCTTGTGAAAGCCACTAGATGGCACACAAGAGCAAAGAGGCAATGGTGGAAATAGTTACATTCTTTTTCACTCTATGGTCTAAACCACATACTTATACCATAGAATCATTTATGTGCATATATTGAAAACCTCAGTTTATTATTTGGTAGATTTTCTGTTTTGACAAAGCTGATTCCTAGCATGCTTAGCCCACATTTATGCTGTAAGGTTATTAATATAATGAGAAATGGTTAAAAAATCACATAATGATGACCAGTACAACCACAACATATTCAAAAGACCAGTATACCTAGAACAGAGAAAACAAGGGTAAAGTGGTAAGAAATGAGATATGATGGGTGCCTGGGTGGCTCAGCGGGTTAAGCCTCTGCTTTCGGCTCAGGTCATGATCTCAGGGTCCTGGGATCGAGTCCCACATTGGGCTATCTGCTCAGCGGGGAGCCTGCTTCCTCCTCTCTCTCTGCCTACTTGTGATCTCTCTCTGTCAAATAAATAAATAGAATCTTTAAAATAAATAAATAATAAGCTGAGTACATATAGGGGTCCCAAGCATTTTTTTTTTTTTTTACATTTTACATTGACCATGTTAGTCTGTGCTTCTGGGTAAAACGAACACAATTCTAAAATTTTTCATGTGATTATGAAAACAGATTAATATGAAGAGCCTTTCTTCTCTGGATGAAATCCAAATATCTATTTACAAAATGCAATTTACAATGGAAATTGATCTGCCTTTCTTTTCTTTACAAAATAACCTCCATTATGGGCTTAACAAATTGGGCTGGATTGACAATTCTATTGAGCCATGTTAGAAGATTAGAAGCAGAGAAATTACATTTCATTATTTCTATCATTTCTCTTTGCTTGTGTATGTCATCCACTGGTTTCTATGAGGGAGGAGGAAGAGAATATCCTTAGGTGACCTACACAGTCTTTCAAAGGGTCATCAAAGTGATTTGGTACAAAGAGATTCTTTTTTTTTTTAATGAGTTTTTTCTTTTTTTTTAAGATTTTATTTATTCTTTTGACAGATAGAGATCACAAGTAGGCAGAGAGGCAGGCAGAGAGAGAGGAGGAAGCAGGCTCCTGGCCAAGCAGAGAACCTGATGCGCGGCTCAATCCCAGGATGCTGGGATCATGACCTGAGCTGAAGGCAGAGGCTTTAACCCACTGAGCCACCCAGGCGCCCCAGTACAAAGAGATTCTTTTAGTCCCTGAAAAACTCTCTAAGCGGGGGCCTGACCTTTCGGGAAAAAGATCATTTCTTTATTTTTTTATGAGCAAGATAGTTGTTCAGGAGTGGCAGTCTTCATTCAACTAAAAGAGGCTTAACAAATAAGACCTGTCTCAAGATCTGTCTGTGACAGTAGCTATCCGTGCCAAGAATGCTGGGCACTTTTGAGCTAATTGTTATCTTGTGACTTTACTTTGGAAGGCAAAATTATTTTGCGCCATAAGAAATAAACTTGGGATTTTTTTTTTTAAGTGTAGTTTTATTTTAGAATCTTTATGATCTTTCAGGGCTAGAGAAAAAAAGTGAAAAAGAGGCATCTTGTGTATAAACCTCTTTTGAAAGAAGGCTAATAGATTAATAAATATATAAGGACAGAATAACAACAAGTGTCATATCATCCACATTTTTTTTAAAGATTTTATTTATTTATTTGACAGACAGAGATCACAAGTAGGCAGCAAGACAGGAAGAGAGAGAGGGGTAAACAGGCTCCCTGCCAAGCAGAGAGCCCGATGCGGGGCTCGATCCCAGGACCCTGAGATCATGACCTGAGCTAAAGGCAGAGGCTTAACCCACTGAGCCACCCAGGTGCCCCCATCCCCATATTTTTGAGGATTTGAGAGAGTAAAGGACTTTCCATGTGGCCTGGTGATCCAAGTGTCTGGAAACTTTGATGCAAAAAATAAAATGAAACATAAAAATTTGCTAGCAAGATGAGATGGGACAGAATAAAAGTTGGAGCATAAATCTACAATTGTGAAATAAGAGTAGGTACAAAGCAGTAAAAAGTAGCATCTAAATCAGGGACAAATAGAAAAGAAGGCAATATTGTTTCATTAAGTGCTCAGAGGTGTTGTACAAATAAAATATGTTTTCTAATATGTCATAGGGGTAAAGAAATTGGATTTGCATCATGAATGTTTTCCTGTTCCTCTGGCCACAAAAGATATCAGAGCAACTTGGGAAAGGAGTCTGTAATATTTAGTCTGGTGGTCACTGAATGATCAACCTCATAATCCAAACACATAAGCACAATGAAACAAACTAATAGGAGATATAAAAGTAAAAATACCTTATAAGTTGTCACTGGAGCAGTAAACTGTGTGTAGGGACTCAGTTAAGACAGCAAGCTCTGAGAATTTTACTGAAAAATTCAGTATGTTTCATCTCATATCTACTAGATGGTGCCCAAACTTATAAACACAACTTCACCCTTTTTGAAATGGGTGGGAAGTCATAAAGAAGGGAAGCATTCAGTAAAATGCACATCGATCAGAATAAGACTTAAAGAACACTTGCACGGTGAAGGACAAAATGTCTAGGGCATTAAAAACCTTAGTAAAGGGCGCCTGGGTGGCTCAGTGGGTTAAGCCGCTGCCTTCCACTCAGGTCATGATCCCAGCGTCCTGGGATCGAGTCCCGCATCGAGCTCTCTGCTCAGCGGGGAGCCTGCTTCTACCCTACTCCCTCTCTCTCTCTGCCTGCCTCTCTGCCTACTTGTGATCTCTGTCTGTCAAATAAATAAATAAAATCTTTAAAAAAAAAAAACCTTAGTAAAGAAGGAAAGGCTGGGGAATCTTGATTTCTAGGAAGGAATTGCACCTGTGTTGAAATTAAATTTGCATGTTAGTAGTATGCGAGAATGTAAGACCTAGATTGTTCTAATAACAAATGATAGAGCGGAGACAAAATTGCAACTCTCTAGGATATGCTAATCAAGAAGAGGAAATGGAAATTCAGGTTGGGCGTTTGGCCTATCAGAAGGTAGAGCCGGTAAATTCCCTCCCCCTTTGTTTGACCTCATAACTTTTCTGTGGTCTCAAAGTACTTGAGTTAGAGAGCCATGAGTTTAGTTTTATTATCTTCTTTTTCTATTCTTGGCAATCCTGCAATTTAGAGTCGGTTATAGGTATTAGCATCAGCTAATGGGGTTTTTTGCCTACTGTTAAAGATGGATCATAATTATTCTTGAGTCTTAAGTTATGAAATGTATTCCAAGCAGCCACTGCTGTTTCAAAAATACTTTCAGAAGCATTATCAAAGCCAAATTATTTTAATTAGAAATTGCTTTGTTCTTGTCTTATACTAAACTGTCTTTTCTTATTCTGCTTATCATTAATAATTTTAGTTGAGCACTTTCATTCTATGGAATCTCATAAGCAGCGTTAGCCTAAATAAATGCTTCTGTGGTAAGGTTGGTGGAGAGAAGAAACTCTCTTTCAAGATCAGTTGGGGTACGGACTGTTGGGAGAAAAAAAAATTATCTTGGTATTTCCATTTAAGGATTATAACTTTATAACTTTTTCCTAGGAGTCTTTGAGATGCCCCATTCACTATGTGTGTATGTATTACAGAGTTCCTCCCTCATAAACTGAAGGAGATCGTTGAGCCAGACGCATTTTAATTTATTCTTCTGAGGTTCTCAGTTTTATCTAATGCTACATACTGTTTAGTTATGTATCTCTGAGTTGCCAACTTCTTTCCCAAGGAACATAAAAATACTGTCACCATAGTATATTTAAATATAATAAGCAGGGGTCGTATAGATGGTATATATACTTGCTAGCAGATTTTCTCTGTATTTCAGTTCAAACTAAATTACACACACAGGCACACACAATAGCATCTATAAATAGATACTTTTTACACTGGAGCGACTTGGACATGGAAACAATTCTATTCATTTAACAGGAGGCCTGGAATTCTAACACAGAATAAACGCACACTGCATTTTCTTACTGTTTTAATGGTTATTTTTTAAAGGAAATGTAAATAATAAGAAAAAACCTAATGTTTAGTTATTGGTAGAATTGTGTCCCACAAAATAATGTGTTGAGATCTGAATATCTAGTACCTGAGAATCTGCCTTTGTTTGGAATTGGTGTCATTGCAGATGTAATTACTTAAGATGAGGTCATATTGTTGCCGAGAGAGTCCTTAATCCAGTATGGCTGGTGTCCTTCTTAGAGAGGAGAAGAGATACAGAGATGCAGAGCTGCAGAGACATAGTCACACAAGAGAGACACCATGTGAGAGATTGAACGAGGCATCTAGAAACCCAGAAATATCAGGAAACCAGCAGAATCTAGGAAGAGGCAAGGAAGAATGCTTCTCTGCAGGTTTCAGAGAGAGTATGACTCTGGGATATGTCAATTTTGGACTTCTAGCCTCCAGAACTGAGAGACAATAAAGTGGTGTTGTTTTAAGCCACTCTGGGGTACTTTGTTAAGGCAGCCCCAGTCAACAAACACATGGATTAACTATTTGCTTGCTGTTTCCCATGGTCTTCTTCCTTTTGTGTAGATCCATATTTCAATCTGGTGTCCTTCTCCTTTGGCCTGAAGGGTTTCCTTTAACGTTTCTCTTAACATGGGTCTGCGGGTGAAGAATCATTTCAGTTTTTGAATTTCTGAAAAGAAGTCTTAAATTTGCCTTCATTTTTACAAGGAGTTTCACTGAAGATAGAGTTCTAGGGTGATAGTTTTGCTTTGTTTTTCCCCCTCGCAATATTCTAAGATGTTGCATTGTTGCAGATCTCTCCTTCTTTCTTGGATTGCTCCGACAGAAATTCTGCCACAATTTTAGGTCTGTTCGTCTGTATGTAATGTGTCATTTTTGCCATTTGCTTTCAGATTTCTCTTTATCACTGGTTTTGAGCAATTTGGAGATTATATGTACTGGTGCCATTTTCCTGTGCTTGGATTTTATCAGAGTCTCTTGTATGTGGGGATACACTTTTCCACAAATTCAGAAACAGTATGGAGATCACTTCCTCAAATATGTTTTCTGTACACATCCTCCCCTTCTTTTGTGGACTCCATTTATACATGGGTTCTGTTGCTCTGCTCAATTATCTAATTAGTGTTTCATTTTGGATAATTTCTATTGCTATGTCCTTATCCAGTGAATTTTTTGTTTTCACTTTGTATTTCTGAGTTACTTTTCATTGATTGCTTTCTTCCTCTCCTTTTCATGGTTTATATTTTCCTACTTCTGTGTATGCCTGGTTGTTTTTTATTGAATGTCAAATATTTTGAACTTTAACTTCTTATATGGAAGGTATTTCTATAGTCCTATAAATATTCTTGAGTTTGTTTTGAGTTACAGTTACTTAGAAAATTTTTGATGATTTGGGGTTTTGTTTTTAAGATTTGTTAGGTATGACTGAAGAAGTGTTCACTTTAGTGTTGATTATTCCCCACTACTGAGCCCAGAGCCTTACAGGTATTCTACCCAGTGGTCCATGAATTGTGAAGTTTCCGTGTCACTTCACAAAGACATGTAAGAACTTTGAAAGGCACAAAAAAATTACTGAAAATTTAAAGAAATCATAGAAAAGTAAAGAAATATACAATGTTCATGGACTGGAAGATTCAATAACATTGAAATATTAATTCCCTCAATATTTATGTATCAGTTCAACTGAATCCCAACCAAATTGTGCCAATAAATTTGACATCTTAGAAAAACTGAACAAATTCCTTTAAAGGTACAAGATTTTTATAGAAAAAACAGGATGTTTCTAATTGTTTTAGTAAAAACTCGGAAGACCTAGAACAGCCAAAATAATTTTGAAGCAAGAGAATTAAGTACACTTCTGAATTTCAGTAATCAAGTGCAATAATCATGATCATGTGGTATTGCCATATGGATAGACATATAGATCAGTGCAACAGAATGGAGAGTGCAGAAATAGATATACGCATATATGGTCAATGCCTTTCAGCAAAGGTGCTAATATAATCCAATGGATAAAGGATTGCTTTTTAATATATTTTTCCTGAACAACTGTATATCCACATAGAAACAATAAACCTTGACCCTTTACTGTCAATATGAACAAAAAAATTTTTAGAAATATACTTAAATATAAAAGTCTGTGAATTAACGACCAAACATTTAAAAAGACATTTTTCCAAAGACGATATTTGAAATAAATTCATAAACGGTCATTCAATATCAGTAGTAATTAGTGTTGGTGTTGGTGAGGATAAGAAGCATCCGGAACTCATGTATTATTGGTGGGAATGTAAAATAGTACAACCATTTTAGAATATTCTTTGGCATTTTCTTTAAAGCTTAACCATATGCTTGCCATATGGCAGAGTCATTCTCCTAAGTATTACCTAAGAAAAATAAAAACATATGTCACAAGAATTCATATATACGATATCTATATTAGCTTTATTAACATAACCAAAAGTGAAACCAACCAAAATATCAATCAACAGATGAATAGATAAATATGTTTTAATGTATACATAAAACAGAACTTTACCTAGAAGCAAAAAGGGGATGAACTACTTATACACATGACAACCTGGATAAATGTCATAAACATTATGGTGAGTGAAATAAGACAGATTTGAGTATATATTGTACGATTTCCTTTTTTTGAAACTCTAGGGGGAAGATTAATCTGTAGTGACAGAAAGCAGATCAGCTTTTGTTAAGCCAGTGGTGGGTATGAGGTGCTGAGTGAGGAAGAGGCACCTTGTTGGGGTCATTTAAATGTTCCATATCTTCATAGTGACAGTTGTTTCACAGCAATATACCTTTAACAAAACTTACAAAGTGTCTTAAAAATATTCTGATTCTCTTGGGCCTCCACAGTCTCTAAGATAGATTGAAATGGGTGTCAGGCCTGGGTCCCAAGAGCTCAGGGTCACCTGAGGATCTAACTCTGTCCCTTCTCTGGGAGGTGGGGTGAGTGAGCGAGCTAGCTTTGAGCCCAGTGAAGACCTCTCTGGCCCCAGTGGTATTCTGTTAATTTTGGGGGAGAACAAGTGTGAGGGTGCTACCTCCCAAGGACTCCAGAAACTGAGCTTCCACAGCCTGAGTCAGACAGCTGTCTCCCTTCTCTGCCCAGCACTTCCAGCATTAGAGCACTCAATGCCACAAACAGGAAGGGGGGGGGTCCCATTCCATGGTCTCTCTTGTCCGTTCCATCATCTAGGGATCCAAGAATCAACCCCATGAAGGCATAAATTTTTTGCATATAAATCATATTTCCAATAAAACTGACAAAAATAGTATACCATTTCATGCCCATCAAGTTTACAAGTGTACTGGCAAGGATGTGAGGAAACTGGAAAACTTGCACCTGCTAGTAAGGTTGTAAAATGGTACAACCAACAGAAAAATTTCCCAATATCTAGTATATCTAAATTTGTCATAATTTATGACCCAGGAATCCCACTCCTAATTGTACGGTCTTGTGAGTCTCTCACTCATATTATACTCCAGAAATAAAAATCAAATATTTTCACTGAAGCATTCTAAGTATAAACAAATTACTAGGAATTTATCTGGTTTTCAATAGTGAAATGAGTAAGTAAGTTATGGTATTTTCATACAAAGGAAGACCATACAGCAGAAATGAGTGCTCTAAATCTTCAAAATGAAAAGATCTGGAAAATATAATATTGAGTATTAAAAAAAAGCATAAAATGCTAGATAAAATAAAGGCAGCAGAAAGAACTAGGCAAGCTAATAGAGTAAAGGGAATTTTGTTTTAAATGATAGAGTTATTATAACTTCTTTATATCAGCGTGATACTGACCCAAAAGGAAGGGAAAAATTTAATGTTGCAGAATGAAAGTGAAGGGAGGGGCAATTTCAGGAGCTGCATTCTTCAGTATGGATTCAGTGCACAAAAGGAGAGCAAGGATTTCATAAACCTTAATGGTGTTATCTTATTTATGCCATGTATATAAAACCTTTAAGTTAGAAAAGAAATTTAAATTGAAAAATGTAAAAATTAATGTCAAAGTAAACAAACATCATTTTGGTTGAAGATACATTCAAAATGAAAGATGAGACAAAAAATGAGATGGCTCGCTGAAGGAAATTTTTACTAGATATGAGAATTTGGATTTCACAAGTGTAGTAATAAGGAGACACTGTAGATTACTGCCACTCAGAAAGCATTGCTTTTAAATATTCTCCTAGGTTATATCCTTCCAATTAAAAATTTTGCAGATTCAGGTTTATGAAAATACCTGAGGCAAAGCTTTTGCAAACATAATCCATTTAAGACTAGGCTTTGAGCCCTTCCCACATTGGTCTTAACTTGCATTAGTTAAAACACAGAAATATCAGGATTACCAGTGAATAGTTATAGCTTTATGGGGATATGTAGGGTTAAATTAGGATAATTAATGTACCAGTACATTTAGATTCTCAACCTATTGATATGTGGTTAATTAAGAAAGCTTCACCCTCAATTAGTTCTTGGATGAAACCTAAATGTAGAGGCAGAAACATTGCTTAAGTGATTAGGAAGATCCAGTTGTACTTCTGGTCTCATATTATTCAACAAGCTTGTAAAAAAAACTGGGTGCATACATAGGAACTATAGTTACATTTGTTAAAGATAATAAACCGAAGCAGTTATTTTAGACATTTAATAGGCCAATGATCCACCCATTTTAGTGTCTCCCTTATGTAGAACAAAGCCTACTTCAAATTCTTCCTTTAAAGTTTATTTTTATAATATTTTGTGTAATAAATCCCGAAGGTTTGGAGGAGAAAGATTAATAAGCTAAATATATGTTCTATTTTTTAATTTGCTTCAAAATATACATTTACATGGCAAACTATGATAGTGCTGAAGAAACCGTCATATGCTACAGAAATGGACTAATATTGCTGTTCTCAAGGATTTCCAAATGATTGTATGTGAGAAGTAAACGCTTTTATTCTTAATAAAGCTTAAAGACCCCTTTGGGGACTATAAGAACTATGAATGTATGTGAGCACCACGCATTATCTATATACGGATCCACTATATCTTACATATCTTTACATACTGCTGCATTTTTTTCAATTATCTGTGAAATACAAAATTAGTAAAATAACATTTTAAAAGATTTTAAATAGAGAATAGGTTTTAATAAGTGATTTATCCAAAAACAAAACAAAACAAATAGCCTTAAAATGTAATTGCTATCAACTGGATGATTAACAAATTTATTTTTTAATTTTATACTGGGAGCTGCACCCACTCTAAATCACATACTCTCAATTACGATTGCATCATAATAAGACTGCGCACTGGTATTGCCTTCTCCCATAGCCGTATGATCGTGTTACTAAATCTTATTTAATTTCTTCTGTAATGAAGTGGTCACCAGTCCCAAATATCTCTTAAATCCATGTCTCATGTCCCATTTTTACTGGATCTGCCCTAAAGACCCTCCATGTATCTCACTTATGGATTCTACTCGCTATGTAGCCCTCTCACACAACACATACTAGATGAATCTAACATAAGGATTCTCTACAGTCAGTTAGTATTTAATATTTGGTATGATTATCTTGCTTCATTAGTCTGAATCAGTCATATTTTATGCTGTGTCTGTAGGGTGTTTTTCAGCAAACTTTACCTGCTTTACACATACCTGATGGATTAAAAAAAACAAATAGCATCTCTCTTGGTATGTGAGTGAGTGGCCTGTGGCAGTTACAGCCTACATTTATTCATTCATCAAATACACATTCATTTTTTGATTATTTAACATATTTCAAGAGTGGCCTGGGTATTAGGAATACAAAGTGAATAAGACAGTTCCTGTCCTTATAAACAATGAAACACATATTTTCAATATAGTTGGATGACTTAGATAAGGGACATTTAAAAAAAATACTTTGAACACAGGTTGCAAGATGAAGAAATGTTAGCCCTGTTGTAGACAAGTGGGTTAACAAAATTCCAGGTAGACAGAAATAGTTTATGCAAAGGCATAGAGGAGAAACAGCGAGTTATAGTAGTCTCACCTTATCCACAGCGAGAGGCTCTTAAGACTCCCCAGGGGATGGCTGAACACATAGATAGTACTGAACCCTGAATGTGCTATATTTTTTCCATACATAAAGTTTAAGTGATAAAGTTAAATGATAAAGTTTAACTTATAAGAGCACAATAAGAGATTAACAACAGTAACTAATACTAGAACAATTATAACAAGATAGAGTAATAAGTTATGTGACTGTGAGCACTCAAAATATCTTATTGTACTGTACTTGCCCTTTCTCTCTTTGTATTGAATGAGATGAGAAAATACCTATGTGAAGAGATCAAATGAGGTGAATTACCAAGGCTTTGTGACATAGCATTAAGCTACCATTTGACCTTCTGATGATATGTCAGAAGGTCGACCATCTGCGCCCAGGGTTGGTCAACCAAGGTTGACTGTGGGTAGCTGAAATTTCAGAAAGCAAAACTGTGAATCATGGGGACTACTGTACAAGTACATTGGTGTGGCTAGAATGAGGCAGAGGTAGAGTTTTACTGGGACAATCAGCAAAGTTGGAAAAATTGGCAAGGACCAGACAGAGAAACCCCTTTATGCGTTTATGAAAATGGGCTCTTATGCCAATGGCAAGAAGGAACCATTACATGATTTTAAGGTCATGACTGACATGGTTAGATTTGGTTAGATTTGGTTTTGCTTTTTAAAAATATCCTGGTTGTGTTTAGTAGCGTGGATTTGAGAAAGAAATGCTGAGGGCAGGGCATCCTTTGAGGAAGCTACCATGGGAAACATGAGAACAATAATGAAAAGTTATAAGAAAATGGAGGCAGAGAGGACAGTGTTCACAAAACTGGATACTCAACTGGAGGCAGGCACGTTTGCTGATGCAAATTGGGGAGCAGATTTGAAAGCATTAGATCAGTGAATAAAATCTAAGTTTTGGTGGTAGACATGTTAATTTGAAGTGCTGGTGATAACCTAAATGAAAGGCACAATAAGCAATTAAATATGCAAATCTATAGTCAGAATGGGGACCATTCACCAACTCAACCCAAATGTGCAATGGCCCGTGTCTAACACAGCATCACCAAGCTGGAGGCAGAGGCATAAATGCAACGAGGATTGCTATTTCTGGCCACATCTCCATTTCAAGGGGACAGTTTACTGCTGTTGCCAGAAGGGTCAGCATTCCACTGACTTCTCAATGTTTCCATTTCTTTGGCGGCGCAAATTTCTCCACCTTAAATCATCAGACAAATTAATCTCTGAGGCTGCTTCTTCCACGGCAGCAGTATTCTTTCAGTCTTGGCAACCACAGGAGCTGTTCCTGATAATGCCAGCTAAAGGACAAGCAGTTTAACAGTGTGTTCTGATACCCATTTCATTTGAACAAATGAAGAAGCAGGGTTGTGGTTGGTAATTTGTTTATACAGCATAAAAAATACATCAGAATAAGGGTACTGGATTTTGCAAGTCTGAAACATGTGATGACCTTCAGGAAAGACTGAATTTCTTTGTTGCTGTTTTAGGGAAGAGATAGCCATTTTGATGTAGCCAGGGGATGATTTAATGCATTGCTAATGTGTTTAACTCCAACAAAACCAATCCATATTCCCCCAATATCCCATTATTAGGAAAACTTTAGCAAAGATGAAACATTTTTCTCTGAAGAACCCTGGTATTATAACAAGATAATTTGATGAGTGCTGGGTTGACAATGTTAGGATATGGAGACCATCTTACATATTTTTGACTCAACCTGAATTTCTAAACTATCTGGTCATAATAACATCCCTTGTATGTATTAGACACAGACTGAATCAAACCCAGATCTCTCTGCCAAGTTTTCAAACCCTTTCATGATCTAGCCCCAGAGGCAGACTTACCATGATGGTAATGAAGTTTAATACTCAGGACTCCCCACTTGCCCATAAGGAAGACCCTGACCCCCAGCACATTGTTGTTAATATGAAATTAACAACAATGAAGCTTTTTTTCTCTTTTTTTCTTTCTTTTTTTTTTTTTTTTGCCTAGTTTTAGGGTTGCTGCCCTTTCTGCCCCTTCCTCCCTTTTGTCATACTTGCCTTCATGTCAGGTGGTGTTGAAATGACGAGGGATTTGGGGGATCCTGCTAAAGGGAAGGTGAGCTGACAGCAGGACATTTTCTTTGTGTGTAGTGGGGTGTTTCTGTGCAATTCAAAGTCACTATTGTGCGTAATTAAGTTATCGCCAGCCACCAAGGAGAAGAATGGCCTCCAGGAATACTTCCGCCACCCACTGCACCAACTCAGCCAGTATCAGTGACAAGGAATGCAGGGTCAGGTGATACATAGATGTCCTACAGCGCCTGCAATCAAAATATGAGCGTAGTGGAGGAGAAACAAGGTTGAAATGTACTGAGGAACATTTTGTGTAGGATTTTCCAATCCTCAGTAATTTAAAACTGTAAGTAGAGGATTTATTTCTCATGGGTCCCTCATCTAACTCATCAATAATAAAGAGCAAAATGTTCAGGCTACAGGAAAGGTAGAACGATCTTCCTACCTTTCCTGTACAAAATGATACTTCAAAATCATTATCATGTGAAGAGGCAATTCTAGAGGATTAAGCCAAATCATGTAGGAATAAAAAGAGTGTCATAGAGGCATGTCTGGCACAAAGTAACAAAAATATTATACCATTTTTCTGGATTTTCATGAGCTTTTCAGATTTGTGGTTTGTTGTAGTTACTTTTCTTAATCCAAGTATTTCATGTCATAGCTGAGACAATACACAATCGTCTTGTCAAATCAGACTCCTAGAATTCCGATATCGTACCTCACAAATAATTGTATAGATTAAGCAGTTGTGTGAGGCAGTGACAAAGCAGACGAATAGCTAGGACTTCTCAGGCTACTCCCCAGAGACGTTGTTCTCACGTTTGGGTCCAAGTTAATAAGGATATCAACAGGCTATGTGTGCAGTCCCCTCACTTCTAGAGAAACCCACTTGAACCTAACACAACTCCATTTTATACGTAAATAGTTCATGAGACATTTTCCAGCAAATTCGTAGACTCCAAGTTTATTTATGATAAGGGCTCTATAAAACCTACTTCCTTGTGCGTGTGTTTAAGAATGCCCGGTGACTTTCCACCCTTAGAATGCTTTTGAATATGCCCTTGTCACTTTATCATTGATTTTGTTGGCTTCTCCATCTCTTCTCCACCAGATTGCTTTGACATCACCCAAGATATGACGGGTATTTCTCACCTAAGTCTTCTCTGATGTGGGTAGTGTTCACTGCTGCCTGGTCATAAGCTGACAGCTTTTTCTAAGGGTCCACAATGAGCAGCAGTTTCAGACAGTTTACAAATGCAAAACCCAAGCTGTCTTCACCATGTTCGATTTCTGCCAAAGGTTATGGTCTATATATGATTCATGCCTAGTTATGGTTCATAATAACCAAATGGGACTGCCTATATCATCTTCTCAAACTATTTAATCTTTATTTCTATTCATGATCCTTTTTCTAGCCTGCTTGCCTCCCCTCCCTCCTCCCATTCCTCCCTCCCTCCCTCGTCCCTCCTTACCTCTTTTCTCCCTCCTTCCCTCCCTCCCTCCCTCCCTTCCTTCCTCTTATAACCTATTGACTTTGTGAAGAGGGGCCATCAGGATCCGAGAAGAGGAATATTATTTCACCAAAACCTAAAGAGTCCTGCTGACCTTCTAGTGTCTTCCTTATTGACAGGGTCTGAGAACGTATTTGTTAGTTATGGGAATGTCTTCAGTTGTTCCGGTCTATGTAATTCCCAGGAATTTCACAGACAAAGCTGAATCTGGAATTTTAGCTGGATAGGTCAGCCAGCCTCTATCTGTCCTCCAGAGCCTCTTCATCTGAGGCATCAATGATAATCATGTCATCAGTGCAGCATACTAACGTGCTCTCATGGTTATCAAGTTCAAGTCCTACCTCATTAAATTGTGGCCAGATGCCTGAGAATTCATACTTCCCTGTATCAAAACAGTGTATTCATGCTGATTTCCATCCCACAAGACTGCAAACTGCACCTGGCTGAACTCCAAATCTGGTATGAAAAGAACACATCAGCCAAGTAGGTAACATCATACCAGTCCCCATTGGACTATGCACCTCCTGGGTAGTCTCTATTGTGTCAAGTACAGCTGAAGCAATCAAAGGAACCACCTTGGCTAATGCTCACTAGTCTAGTATTAACCTCTAAACACTGTCTTCCATAGGTACTGGCCAGACAGGACTATTACAAAGCGAGAGGGGGATTAAAACTCCCACCTCAACCATTCCTTAATGAGAGCAGCAATTTTGTTTCTCTCTTAGAATTCCCCATAGCTTAATATTTATCACTAGGAAGCCTTGATTCCCAAGTTTCCCATTTACCATGGCTGATTAAAATTGCATGAAAGATGGATTTAGCAATTTTTTTTTTTTTTGGTAAAGAATAACATCCCTGATATGCACATAATACCCATCCCAAGCATGGATTCAGGGAAAGGGAAAGAAATTATCCATATCCAGTCATGGTTTCCAAATTGTAATTCTACCCTACCTTGGTTTCCTCCAGCTGTACCTCTAATCCTCCTAGGTTTACCGCCATGCCATATAGAGTACCATTCTACATTCTTCCCCCCCACCACCCAAACATAGGAATTATTTCACACTGGGCACACATATATAATATTCTTAAGAACGCTTTTCTTACCAGACCCAGGCCACTTGACCTAATCATTCCATACAGTCTAAAATCTCTTGCTAGAGATTAAGCAAGCAGATCTTGGTCTCTGGGTCCGTGTTTTTCAGAATTTATGGCTTAGCCGTTAATGGAGGGATTAAATTCCTCCAGACAGGACAGCTAGAGAAAATTTACCATTACCCTTTAAGAGGTAAGAATGAGGCTGAGGAAGACCCCTCACCTTCCCTCACCTTCCTCCCCCGCAGCTTGTTGGTTGCAGACCACGAAGATGCCTTTGCCCATAAAAGTTCTGAGTTACTTAAGGGTCAGCTATAACCCAAATAATCACTTCATTCAGCAATATACGGTGTCACCACCATGCTTCCTCATTGCTATTTCTTTTTTAAAAGGAATTTATTTATACATATAGTTATTACTTAGAGAGCACCTGCGCACACACGAGTTGGGAATGGGGCACAAGAAGAAACAAAGTCTCAAGCCAACTGGTGCTCAGTGCTGTGCCTACCCAGGGTTCAATCTCATGACCTTGGGATGACAACCCAAGCTGAGATCAAGTGTCACGTGCCTAACTGAGTAAGCCTCCCACACACCCGATTGCCATTTCTAAGAGACTATGCCAGTAATTATTCCCCAGACTTTTCTAATATTTTGTTTCTAACTGTCCTAATGCTTGAACAGAAAGGATCCCCTTGGGATTCTGTAGTTACTTGAGCCTGGTCTTTAGACACTTTTATAATTTTTTGATTTATCAACAGTCCTAGCTGAATGGCAAATGAAAATAAGTGTCTCCTGTTTGTTTTTGTTTTTTTTTTTTCCCACTGCCGCCTACTCTTCTTTTATAGTCTAGCTTTTTATCAAGGCTGCGAACAATGGCCAGGAATACAATATTTCATTAATTTGCTCTTTTTCCTTTATGCCTTGTCTATCCGCTTAGTCATTTCCACCAGATCTGGAAGGATTTCCTAAAAATTCCACTGATAAGACTTATCCCAGTAATATCCTTTGGGTTTTCACGATTTCATACAAAGGTTGGTAGGCAGCTAACTTGGCATCAGGCCCTCATCATATTTTGCCTGTATTTCTTGCCAAAAGGATAATAAATGGCTATTGTGATTGGTGGATATGAAACATAACCCTGTTTAATGCACAAAATCTGGAATAACTTGAAGGATCACATTGTCAAATCAGACACACACAAACCAGAGATTTTACCTGGTATCAAGCTTTACCAATAAAGAATTTGAGTAATCCTGAGCCTCAGGCAAAGGAAGGAGGTCCAGGACCTCCAATACAGTTCCCCACAAGGGTAAGCTCTGCCATTCTTAACATGAGGCTTTCACACTTACTGCAGACATCACCATTTCTAACCAGGACTGAGGTAAGCAGTAGCACAGACAAACAGATAACTTTCAAACAAGCAACATCAGGTTGAATACACCAATTTTTTCCCCCATTCTGTTGGGAAAAATAGAGTCCTATAACTGTAAGAGCAGACTAGAAAATGTAGTCTCTGGCGTCTCTAAGGTGATGATATGCCAGGCCAAAACTTGATCCTTGTGTGTAGGCTAGAATAGGCCAGGTCAGGCCGTGATAACAGGCAAGCCTCAACTCTCAGTGGCTTAAAAGAACAATTTTAATTTTTGCCCATTCTCCATGTCCATTACGGGTCAACTGGGAACTCTGTTCAATACTTGCTCTGTGTCCTTCCTTTGAGAGCCTCACGGCTTGTACAGATCTCTGAATCTATGCCAGATGCTGCAATAAGGACAAAAAAAAAAAAAAATCTTAAGAGTCTTTCACTTATATGGTCTGGCCCAGTAGTGAGGCATCTCACTTCTATCAAAAGTTCATTGGCCAAAATAAAATAAGATAAAATAATAAAATAAAATAAAACTATTGGCTGGAACCATTCTCAAAGTCTTTGCACCCGGGAGATAGCGAGCTCTTAATATTCAGTAAGCAGCAATGTTTACCACAGTCTAGAAAAGGTGAAAAATGGATTTGGTTTATGACTAACAATATTGAACACTGGCTGTCCCTGCATCTAAAAGAGGTGATCAATATAATTTTTTAAAAGTTAGATGCAAATAATAAGCTTTCACATTTTAGGATTCATATGATTTGAGAAGAGAGAATTTTTGTAGAGGATAGTTGATAATTGCCGGTCTTTTACCCAACATCATATCAACCCCAAGATTAGGGATAAATATTAAGGATAAACTTCCTCCTCACTGGATCATATGGTTTGGAAGAACTGAGTTTTTACGTAAATTCGATGATGGACATTTATTGGTCTAAATCAATCAGCACAATGTTACCTACTTGATTGTACTGATTTGATTCAGAACAGGCATGTAACAAATAAGTCCAACTGGCATAAAATCAGAATTTTAATTTTAGAGTTGAGGGAGAGACACAGTCTTAAATATAGACAAGAAAGAGGTAGCCTTGGCAAATGTTAGCACCCATCTTTTTGAAAGGGGCCACCCACACATGAAAATTTTTATTTTTTATATTCTTCAGCTGCTAGATGAAATCAACCTTAAAGTTGTATTACTTAATAGAGTTCAGACGGAATATTCTGTTACAGCATAAAGTCCTCAACAATCAATTTGGCCTATAAGGTTTTAGCAACTTGATTGATACAATCATAAGAAAATGAGGGTTTATAAATCAAAATAAAGGAATGCTACTTACAAAGAAGTGACAACTTCTTTTCTAAGAGCTTCTCTTAGCAACTGTGCTGGAAAATAATTTGATGAAATAAACCGATCCACTACTTTTAACCCGTATCTCTGTGTTTTGCCAAGTTTTCCCATAGGAGAACTAAATGACTCCATTAATTACAGAGGAGAACATTTAGAATTCTTCAGATCATCTGACATAAAGATAACAGAAATAAATAGAACATAGAAATAGAAAGATAGGGGCTAGCAAACGTTGCAGAAATCTGTAGGCTATGCAATTGACTCTTTGCTATAAGCCGCTGACCCCTCCACAGTCTTCTAACCTGATAAGTGTTTCATATCAGAGATTTATTTTTGTAAATGAGTTCCACCTCAGGGTTTAGGTAGTGTAAAAAGCAAAGCTCCACATAGGGAAGCCAGAGCCCAAGAAGCAGTGAAGGCCAAGAGAAAAGTGCACCTCAACCTCAAGAATTAGCAGAAGTGTGTGTGAGGGCTTTGGACTGAGGCATGATGAAAGTTGGAAAGAGAGATGTTCAGGTGTTCCAAGAAATTGAAACATCTAGATTACTTTGCAAGTTACATGCATAGAATGATTTTACTTTTTCTATATTCTTCATTCCCACATTCAACATAAGGGAGCAAATATTTCTCTCTTTTCCCACCGAGGAGGACTAAGACCAGCAGTGATTGTTCACAAAGCCAAACACATGCATAGTGTGTACACACCGATGAGAAGTCGTGGTCCAAAAGTATGCTTTCAGTGAGCAAGGCCAGGAGTTAGGAGACTTAGATGATCTCCAGATTTACCATTAATTAGCACAGGGAGTCTTCCTGGGCTTTATACATGAGGGCATAGCATAAAGTCACCCTTGACTCTACAAATCTATGCATATAAGTAACTTGAATATGTGACGTTTAATAATTGTCTCATGTCTACTGTCCATGCCAGTTACTCTGCCAACCTGGGACAATATGCTATTAAGCTATTTGTATATAGCATTCTAACTTTCAATTCCGTTTCCATACACCCAATATTCTCCTTGTAAAAAATCTTGTGCAGTAGGATGATCAATTAATAGCATGCCCATTTCCCTGATAAGGAAACTGAGCTAGAATGAGAGCACGGGATTTGCCCAGTGTTGGGTGATCAATAAATGGCTCAGCCAAACTAGAAGCCAAGACTTTTTATTCCAACCTAGGATGCCGAAACAATAATTAAGTAGCAAAAACTTTTTATTGTCCCAGAAAGAATAATGAGTGATAGAATAAGTGCCCTTTGATGCTATGAACCAAAATAGAGTTATCCTGGAGAAGCAAAAATGCTTAAAAAGAGAATAATTTTGGGGGTGCCTGGGGGGCTCAGTGCATTAAAGCCTCTGCCTTGGGCTCAGGTCATGATCCCAGGGTCCTGGGATGAAGCCCCACATCGGGCTCTCTGCTCTGCGGGGAGCCTGCTTCCTCTTCTCTCTCTCTCTCTGTCTGTCTCTCTGCCTACTTGTGATCTCTGCCTATCAAGTAAATGGATAAAATCTTAAAAAAGAGAGAGAGAATAATTTTGTTCAGGCAGACAAGTTTGCAACACATATATTCCAGCATTTTTATGATTTTATATAATATCTCAGGTCTGACTAAAGTAAACCACAGTCATAAACTACAGTGCCTGAACTTCAGTAAATTTTTAAAAATATATCACCAACCACAGATTAATCCCCAAGGTCAATGAGCACTCTTAGAAACACAGGAGAGCAGTCCAGAGACACTCCAAGAGAGCAAGCACATCAAGACGGCAAGTAGTGACAGGTGAGATGCCGTGGGGATCAATATGAAAACCACTTTGGCTCACTTTTTTTCAAAGACTAGGGAAAAAGCAAGCAGTAAAAACAACGAAGTTTACACATGCTAAAAAAGGAAAAAGAAAATAAGGAAAGCAAATCTTGAAGGGAGGGGATCCGCTAGGAGAGGATACCTGAATTCAGAATAACTTGGTCAGAACTGAAGCCCTGAGAGATAATTTACTGACTAATGTAACTCAGCTTGAGTAAATAAATACGAAATGAGAAGGCTACTGACAAATACAGCATAACAAGCTAGATGCAGCAATTATGAGCAGAATCCTGTATCCTCTTGCGGTTTTTCGGGTACCCAAGGACGGAGCGCTATAGTAAATAACGTAGACACCAGATCACTGCCTGAGAGCGGAAGCATCGAGCATCAATCTTGACTGTTTGAGATGCAGAATACAAAGGGGTACGGTTCCCTAACTCTGTTGCCAAGTCCACAAGTTCCTGGTTTTATTTTTGCAAGATTTTAATTTTTGCCTGCTGTCACTTTTCACTTGCAAATTTTTTTATTTCAAATTTTTTAATTTATTTCAATGAAAATGGAAGGAAATTTGAATTTATCTTGTCCAACAGCTTTGCTTTATATCTGGAGGAGACTGAGGCTCCACATCAATTCTCTCTCAATTTCAGAGATGGATTATATGGTCGCTTTGGTCCTATCAGTATCCCTGAAACTTAAGAATGTGTGAATCTAGGGCATCTGGGTGGCTCAGTCGGTTAAGCCTCTGACTTTGGCTCAGGTCATGATCCCAGGGTCCTGGGATCGAGCCCCACATCAGGGTCTCTGCTCGGCAGGGAGCCTGCTTCCCCCCTCTCTGCCTGCCTCTGCCTACTTGTGATCTCTGTCAAATAAATAAATAAAATCTTTTTTAAAAAAATGCGTGACCCTCACTCCACATGTCTGTCTAGGACTATAACCTCATCGTGTAAGGCAGTAACAAGGAAGCACCTTCTACAGTACAGACCCCTAATCCATGCTACAGAGATTCTTAAATTTATTCCAAGGGTCTATAATACAAATGCAATGTCTACATTCTTAACCATAATGAACATTATTTTTGTACCTATACTCAGTAAATGGAATTAATATTTCAACCAGAATTAGAAATGCCAGATTGAGTCACTTCCTCAAGAAAACGTTCCTTGCTACAATTCCAAAATTCCCTTACAATTTATCACAGCGCTTGTTACAACCATGCTATGTCTAATCCCACTTCTGCATCAAAGCTACTCCTGCTAAATAAAAATAAAACCACTTTTTGTCCCTTTCCATGAGGAAGAGGACAAGAATCCTTGGAGGTGACCCCAAGAGTTAGCAGAAATCCAAAAGCACTGAGAAAATAGCTCCATTTTATCCTTGTGACAGCAGCACCTCCTAAAAAAGCATTCGGGGTGGAAGGGCAATGGAAAGTAGAAGTTTGGGGGGAGCTTTTGTGAAGGATGTGGAACATGAAATTGGGCGTTGCTGGAAATCTCTATAAAGAGCAGGCTTCGCTGCAAACATTGCTTGCCATCCCCTCTCTCCTCTACCTTCCAAGTCCACTGAAACTCCATCAAGTAGTAGTAGATCTAGCCGGATGTGGAACATCTGACAAGAAGAAGAGACCAGGATGGGTGCCTGGGTGGCTCAGTTGGTTAGGCATCAGACTTGATTTTCGCTCAGGCCGTGACCTCAGGGTCATGAAATCAAGCTGCAATTTGGGCTCCCTGCTCAGTGTGGAATCTGCTTGGGATTCTCTCTCTCCCTCTCCCACTGCCCCTCCCCCTGCTTGAGCACATGCACTAAAGGAAGGAAGGAAGGAAGGAAGGAAGAATATATATAAAATCTTAAAAAACAACAACAACACGCACACACAGTAAGAGACCAATATTAGCTAACTGAGCCAGAAAGTCTACCCCCTCCCCACCTCCTAAGAGGGCAGCCTCTATTTAGCTTATATGGTAATGGGGACCTCACATGGAAAACCTTAACCTCTATTTTTTAAAGAAAAGCTGCAAATATGATTTTTTATGTAACCTATAGAAGTTTTAAGACATCAGCAATCAATTCAGTCTTGTTTCTTTTTTATTCACTTGACCTGTTTATTCCTGATGTGCTTTTAGAGGCAACTGATGGTAGTATTTATAGAACCAGAAGGCTCAGTCTTATTTTTAAGGCACTGTATTGGCCAAACAGCATTTGTCTGCAAGCCACTTGGGCCAGAATACATTCACATAGGCAACTAATCAGCAATGTATCCTGGCCCAAATTCTAAGTTGTAATATAAAAATAAATCTACTCCAAGCCATAATGTGTTAAGAGAATCTGTTTCTTTTTTTAATAGACCTTATGATGACTTTGGAGGACACATAAACTCAATGGGGTCTGTAGGACACACTGTTTCCCAAAACTATTAGGGTAATGAAAGTGGAATTTTTCTGATTCATCATTAGAATTTGTTAAAAGAGTTACAAGAGGCCTATAATCATTCAGATCACCTGACACCTGATTTTAATTTTTACTTCCACGAAAAAAGAGGAAAATTAGACTTAGATTTTTAAGTAAAATTAGCACCCTACTAAAAGAATTAGCACCCTACCGAAAGATGTCCTAAGTACATTCATTCTCAAAATAAAGTATGGGCCACTATAAATTATCAAATTCTATTTGAGCATCAGATCCTCAAAGAGAATTAATCCTCATGTATGAAACCAATGTTCACAATGAGACCATTATTTTTAATATGAGATCTTGTAAGTTGATGGGCAAGGAAATGGAAAGTATAAAAGTGACATCCTTCAGCCAAGAAGGGTGACTCTCGGGTGAACAAAATTTCTGTAGCGAAAATGTAAAAGGGGCACCTGGGTGGCTCAGCTGGTTAAGCAACTGAGTCTTGACTTCCGATCAGGTCATGATCTCCTGGTCAGAATCAAACAGTGTAGGACTCTGTGCTCAGCAGGGGAGTCTGCCTGAGATTCTCTCTCTCCTCTCCCTCTGCCCTTCCCCCTGTTCACACACATGCTCTCTGTCTTACTCTCTTTCTCAAATAAATTAATTAAATATAAAAGCTTTACTATAAATATTATTTTAACCTTAGTTGGAATAACATTTCTTGATCTGACACTTGTATTAATCAATGTATGAATTAAAAATCAACTCTATAAAAGCTAGGTTTTTAAAATTTATTTTATTGTTTTTATCCTCTTCCTCTATTTCTTACATACACACTAAGCCAAAGAGAAATATTTAGGTGTAGAGTGTTTATTCTTTTCTGTTCTTCAAACATATCTCTCAAAAGAGTATGAAAGTAAAGTATAAAGAATAAGAGTAAGAGGGACAAGAACTTGTCAGTATCTAATTTGTAAGTGTTACCCTGAAATTAGTATCATTATACTAATTATTGCATTTCCATGATACCATAGGCTTAGCATCCAAAAAAGATTAGTTTGGAGTCAGAAAAACCAGGTGTCAGTGATAACTGTTATAATAAAAATATACAGTTTGACTTACAGTATAGTTTTTAAACTGCTGCCAATTCTTACTGTGATTTCTCATAGTAACAGGTGGGAAAGTAGGAAGATATTGCTAGTTTTCCCCAATATTTATTCCCTCCTCACTAAAACCAAAAACAAACCCTTGCTTTGTGTCTGAGTGCATTATTGCTCAGAATAAAGGCTACCTTCTCATACGCCTTTGCACCCAGGTGTAGTCATTTTGCCAATTTCTGCTCAAGGGGATGTGATCATAAGTGATTTGTGCAACTTTTGAGCCACACCGTTAAAACGAAGTATATCCTCCCCTCATCTTTTCACCATTTGTTTAGGTGGAATGCAGACAAGGTGATAGGCCACCTTGAACTCTGTGATAAAAGGCAATGCCCCAGAGATAGTGTAGTAATGATGTGAAACAAACCGGAATCCCTGGTACAAGGCCATCTTTGTGCCACCCACCCTCACCTAGTTATAGCCTGATCACATGCAGGGCAAATTTAGATCTATATCACAGTAACCGAATATCCTAACAAATGCAAAATTTGATTATAAAAAAAAATCAAGAATAACTAGCAATTATCATCCAGAAGTCAGTTGCAACAACAGAAACCACAAAAAAGGAAAACTAGTCTTTATTATGCCATGGGGATTCATGTGGGGAAAATTATCTACAGCTGAGCTTGGACACATTATGTGAGAAAATCACAAAATTGGTATGTATTCATTGTTTCTAGGCACTTCCAACACATTTGAACAAGAAATGACTAAGATTAATGCTACCGAGTGTATATGCTCAAATTGAAAAGACTTTGGCTCTTTTCTAGGTAGGGTTTCTCAGTCTACCATCTGAAACTAAGGTGACCAAGAATCTGGGACATTGCAGAATTAATAAAGCCAGCTGAAATAATTTTAAGAAGTGGCTCTGGAAAGATAATTTTCACAAGAAATAAGTCTATGGCCCAGAAGTTTTCTCCCGTACAAGCCAAACAATGTAAGCCAACGGAGCAGCTAAAAACCAGAGTAAGATTACCCCCCTCATCACCTCAGTCTATTTTCAGATGGCTGGTTCTCTCTTTATGTTCACTCTGGACATCACTATGCAGAGTAATTGATAAGGAAGAACCTTCCAGACTATAGTATCTGAGATCACAGAGAGCAATGAACAAAATAGATTCTTCCAGGGAGCAAACCATATAGCCTAACCAAGGAATTTCCTCAACTGCTAGCTCATGGCTCTTCTATTCCTGTCCAGTAGTCTGTGGTATTTTATATGGATCATTGATTGCTGGTATTTTCCATTCTTGCCTTTTCCAAGTAGTAGCTCGAAGCGTGGTTTTCCTGTTCCATCATCATTATATATTGGATGTGTTGGGGGGCAGATAACATGTCATTTAATTTGGAGGTAATGTACTTGGAGGACCACCTCTCTCACATTTCCAAGATTTTAAGTTGAAGATGGCCCTGGTACAGAAATTTGGATTGTCTTTCTTGGGGACTGTGTTCTTTACATGGGAAGAAGAGAATGCATCTTTATTTGTGGTCAAAAGGATGCATTTTGGTAAAGACTATTTGTTTCCAAATACCTACACTTCCCTTATCTGAGGGTAATAGAAAATTAGATTCATCAATAGGCTTTTTGGCTGCCATTTTTAGTTGCCATAATCTTTCTAAATTTCTCAATATCCCCAAGATCATTATGACAAAGGCTTGGCCAATGGTAAAACAAATCTAAATGCCCATTGACTGGTGAATGGATAAATGAAATGCAGGCACGCCCATATAATGGAATATTATCCTACAATAAAAACAAATAAGGTCCTGATACATACTACAACAGAGATGAACCTTGAAAACATTCTGCTAAGCAAAAGAAGGAAGTCACAAAAGCCCACATATTGCATGACTCCATTTTTATGAAATGTCCAAAATAGGCAAACCCATAGAAAGAGAAAATAATCAATTTTAGAGTTATTTTTTAAAAAAGAGAAGACAAAAAAAATAAAAGTAATAATTTTGTTGCTAGGGGAAGGAGGTAGTTGTTTTTTTGGTGGGGGTTGTTGGAAAAGTCTGGAATTAGGTAGTGGTGATGGTTGCACAATTCTGCATTTACCAAAAACCACTGAATTACATATTCTATAATTCTTTAAAAGATTTTCTTTCTTTATTTATTTGAGAGAGAGATCATGAGCAGGGGGTGGGGCAGAGGGAGAGGGAGACTCCCTGCTAAGCTGGGAGCCCGATGCGGGGCTCAATCCCAGGACCCTGGGATCATGACATGAGCTGAAGGCAGATGCTTAACCAGCTATGCAGGTGACCCCACATTCTATAATTTTTAATGTAAGTGTTATGTTAATGTTAATTATATCTCAATTAAAAAAAGAAGAAGAAGAAGAAATAAACAGGCAACTTCCAGGTCTTGTTAAGTAGGGGCATGCCCTCTGTTTCTCTTCCCTTCAGCTCCCAGGCTGGAATGGGTCACGCTAATAGGAATTGTCTTGGGTATGAGGATGAAGACAACTCACTAAGCAGAGTAAGACAGAAGCAGCTTTAGGTCTGACACCACCATGTTAACCAACCAATCCTAGACAGCATCTTCCTAGACAGTCAAGGTGGAAGATAATTACAATTCAGTTTAGCATAAGCCCTTGTTTTTTAGCGTGAATGTTCTAGAACACAACCCTTTATTGTATTTCAGGAATTAAAAGGAAAATGACATAACTAATTGCTTTTAAATTGTCACTATTATCTTTTAACTTCTGTCCAACCATCCATACAGAGGCTGAGATTCCAAGTGGAAAGCGTTTCAAGAGAGGCAGAGTAGTGCTGTGTCTGGTGTGTAAGCTTTGATGTTAGACAACGCTAGACCAGAGTCCATCTCTGACATTCACTCCCCATATGACTAAGCTACTTAATCCCTCAAACCACATTTTTCTCACCTGGAAAAGGAAAATAATATCAGCTTGATGCCTAACCGAGAGCAAGGGCTCAATAAATGGCAGATTTTTTAAAAAAGAAATAGCACTCGCTCTTGGGGTATAGTTTGAGGCTTTGATTTTTCTTCCTATATGTAAATTTTTCTCCAGGGAAATTGTTACTTTTATTTCTTTATCTTCCACTCTTTAAATTCTCCATAGCTCTAAAATTGATTGCTGACCCTACAATAAAAAATGATTAATGACTAGGAAGTGAATAGTAATCAACGGTTATGATTTGCTACAGCTAATAGTATTAGTAACTAAATGAACAGGCAGAATAAATCAGATATATTTGTAATATACTGTTTTTTAAAGCAGTTCAAATTAGATGGCCTTTTATATACACCGTCTGGGGATAACAGTACTCTTGAAAAGTTGCTATGCGTGCCCATGAGACTTGCAGACACCAAACTGCGGTCTCCAAAAACCTGTGCCGTTCAGCCCTGCTGTATGATGCCAAGTCGCAGTTGGCAGCGATGGGGGAAGAAGAGCTAAATTGCTGTACTGCCTGACACTTTTGCATGAACCTTAAATGAACAACTCATCTCTTGAGCTCAATATGCTGTAAGCTTGTCACCCAATGAAACCTAAGGAAATACTGTCTGATCAAGAAATTTTCCTTGCCCAGATAGTAAACATTATGTCAAATATGCATTAAACTCATGGGTAAGCTCAACATTTTATGAGGCACTGATTATTCAGACTGAATACTGTCTATTCTAATTCATTACAATATTGTTAAATCAATTTATGTGTCTGAAGGTTCTGATTCAAGATTTGGATTTCTATAGATTATTTTTGCATAAATATCATAAATTGCATTATCATATTGAGAAAGGAAGACTCGTGGAGTATAATCAGAAAACAAATTCAGGGGATTTCCCCATTTCCTTATTACCCTGAACGAAGACTAGGGTAGGTCCATGGCTTCTTAAGTCACTATTAGGTCATCAAAGCAGTTCTTGTTCAACAGAATCAGTTGGACGTTCAAGTCAGCATAATAACTAATAAACTGAAACTTCATTTAAATATGTAGATTTGGAGTGCCTGAATGGCTCAGCAGTTAAGTGTCTGCTTTCAGCTCAGGTCATGATCCCAGGGTCCTGGGATCAAGCCCTGTGTTACGCTCCTCACTCAGAGGTGAGAGGGGAACCTGTTTCTCCCTCTGACCCTGGCCCTGCTTGTGCTCTCTCACTCTCGCTCTGCACTTTCTCTCTCAAATAAATAAAAAATTTTTTAAATACCAAATAAATAAAAATTTTTAGAATATCAAATAAATAAATATATAATGTAAATATATAAATATTTTAATATTTTAATATATAAATACATGTTTTATATTATATATTTAATATATAAATATTTTAATAAATATATGAATAAGTATATATAAATATACAATGGAATATTATTCAGCCATCAGAAAGGATGAATACCTATCTTTTGCATTGACATGGATGAAACTGGAGGGATTATTCTAAGTGAAATAAGTCAAACAGGGAAAGGAAATTATATGATTTCACTCATATGTAAAACATAAGGAAGAGTGCAGAGAACATTAGGGGAAGGGAGGGAAAACTGAACAAGAAGAAATCAGAGAGAGAGACAAACCATGAGAGATTCTGGACTCTGGGAAAGAAACTGAGGGTTACAGAAGGGAGAGGGGTGAGAGAGGTGGGGTAACCATGTGATGGCTATTAAGGAGCGCACATATTCTGATGAGCACTGGGTGTTATACACAACTGATGAATCATTGAACACTACATCAAAAACTAATGTTGTACTTTATGTTGCCTAACTGAACATAATTTTAAAAAAATGTAGATTGTTCATGATGCAGTAACGAAGAACAGATTCAATTTATTTGTCCTCCTTACTCCTTTCTCAACTTTTATTTTTTTAAAAGATTTTATTTATTTATTTGACAGAGAGAGAGAGATCACAAGTAGGCAGAGAGGCAGGCAGAGGCGGGGAGAAGCAGGCTCCCTGTTGAGCAGAGAGCCCGATGCGGGGCTAGATCCCAGGACCCTGGGATCATGACCTAAGCCGAAGGCAGAGGCTTAACCCACTGAGCCACCTGATGCCCCCTTTCTCAACTTTTATTAATGATGGCTCTTTGACCCTTCAGGATGGAGGAGTGGGAAGGAGCAGGGAGAAGTCCAAAAAATGGTGAGCATTTCTTCTTTGGCTCTTTTGGATGTTACAGTGATCTACCCTGGTGGCATCTAGGACTAGAGACTTTCAAAGGGGATGCTTCCCTCCTGGGAGATCAGTCATTTGAAGTTTTCTTGATCAATGCGTAATTATGTATTTATTCCAGTTGGCCATAAGCACATAATTTCTCAGAGCCTGGAAATCTGATGGTCCTTCTATTTTTATTTTTATTTTTATTGATTGATTGATTGATTGATTGATGCTGAGGTCTTTTGCTTCTCAAGGCTGCCCTCTTGCAGAGAAAATAAAACAACTCCACTCCATGTATTTCACAATGATGCCCCCCCCACCCGCAAGTGCACAGGAGAGACCAAAGCATCCTGTGCTCTGTCACTCTCTAGATGATCAGGAAACGCTTTCCTTCTGCCATCAGAACAACTAACCAATCATATGTTTTCACCCTTTAGATCTGTGAGGTATGAATTAGACATCAGTTGAGTGTGTCCTCCCAGCTCTAGGGACATGGGTCAAACTTTCTGAGTGGGTTCATTAAGTCCCTCTCCCAAGTCTGGAGGCAAAGAGGTCTGACAACACACTGACAGAGCTCTCCCAAGGCTTCCTTAAATTCCCATTTATTTCCCCAAATTATTGCATCGGCTACAAGTCAGTCTTCAGCTGTGATAGCACAACTAGTTAGGAAACCTCCTTGAAAGTTCTGCGGGGCCTCACACCTCATTTTAAAATGCTGCAGCTGTGGCCTAGAGACCTTCACTGAAACTCTGACTGGAAAAGTTCTGGTTCAACATTATTTATGTAAATATTTTTCTTTCTCTCTTCAATCTTTTTTTTTTTTTTTTTCATCTCATCAGTCCCGTTTGTTTTCATGGTTCGACTTTGGCTACTAGGAGACCTAGTAGTACTACCCATACTTCCTCTATGGGGAGTTAGAAGGATGGATGGTGCTGAGATGTGGGACATAGGTCCGTGAAATACAGCCTTGACATCACTGTAACTCTTCATGGAAAATATATTGTCCTAGTCATCTTGGGCTACCATAAAAAAGTAGCAAAGACTGAGAACCTTCAAAAACAGACACTTATTTTCTCATAACTCTGGAGGATAGAAGTCTGAGATCACGGTGTTGGAAAGGTTGGTTTCTTTGGAGACCTCTCTTCTTGGCTTGGAGATGGCTGTTTTCCCCCCTTGTCTTCTTGTAGATTTAACTCTGAGCCTATTTCAAATTTCCTCTTCTTATGGTCAACCTGGATTAAGGCCCACCCTACTGATTTCGTTTTAACTCAACTATCCTTTTAAAGACCTTAATTCCAAATACAGTTATATTTTGAGGTACTTGGAATTAAGACTTTAACATATCAGTTTTTATGGGATAAAACTTAGCCCATAACTAATAGCAAAATAACCATCACTTAACAGAGATTGATTACTATTTAGAACACAACTTTTAAAAAATTATCAACCCAAGGTGCCTCATTAGTGCAGCAGGTAGCGCGTCAGTCTCATAAAAAAAGATCACCCAAATCATCTCTTTTTTTTAAGATTTTATTTATTTGACAGAGAGAGAGATAGCGAGAGAGGGAATACAAGCTGGAGGGCGGGGGCAATGGGAGAGGGAGAAGCAGGCTTCCCACTGAGCAGGGAGCCCGATGCAGGGCTCCATCCCAAGACCCTGAGATCTGACCTGAGCTAAAGGCGAACGCTTAACGACTGAGCCACTCAGGCATCCCACCCCAAATCATCTTGAAACAAATACACCACTAATATATACATATATATAAATACCCACATATATACATGTATATCCTGTGCTATAAGCTATTATATCCTTCATTATCTTCATAAACAAGAGTTTATTTTTCCAAGTTTTACTTTCTGTATCAACTCAGAAAGCATTAGCTAGCTTTTCTCATACTCTTTCCAAACAAATATTTTCTAAGTGTATAATAAACCTAATACTATGCCCACCATCATCCCATCCACCCTTCCCCACACCCCCACCAAAAAGAAACAGTTAATAAAACAGACTTAAAAATATTTAGCTTTTATTTACCTCACTAAATCTTGGTTTTCTCCATTATGACATTGGTGTGATAATGGCTTTACCTTGCTGTGAGGCTTAGAAGAAGCTACTATGTAAGGTAAGTGTTTAGCCTCACACCCTGCACATAAGAAATTCTCAATAAATACTACTTCTTATTTTTATTATCAGTATTGCATACGTATTTGACCAAAACATTCACTTTAGTAATAATAAGTTTTGCATTTAAAATAATAAGGTTTGCATTTAAAGTAGTATAGAATATTTAAAAACAATTTGAAATACAAGCCATGCAAAATCTATGCAATAAAAAATACGACCTAACACCTTAGTTGATTAGTTCCTATTACAGGCATATTTACTGCCCTCTGGTGGCCACTGTCCTAACAACAGACCCATTACTAAAAAACGTGTAAAAAAATTTTGAAACATGGTCTTTTAGAAAATGTAATCAAACAATCAGAGGAATCATTAAACATAAGCAATTACACCCTTCCATTTGATTCTGAGAAACTAAAAAACCCTACCTTATAAAATTATAGCAATAGGAATTTGTATGCTTACAAAAGGATCCATTGGGGGAACTTTGAAACTACAGTCTTTACAACACTGTCGTTTTGCTGTCATCTGAACACTTTCCCAACAGAAATTTGAAAAAAGACTGAATTAGATCAGTGTTTTCATAGGGATTGTTTTCCTTACACATCTGGTCAAAGTTACATGGCTGCTTTTAAGGATGTCTTATTTTACATCATCATTATCATCTTTTCTTAACTGTCCATCTAGCCTAGTTTCAGCCCAATAGTAATTCACAATGTTTCTATAAAATTTTCATGTTAGTGTCAATATCCCAAACTTAAAATGATTAAAAAAAAAAACCCACAAAACATGACTTTGTGTTTTCCATTAAGGCACATCCATCAGTTTTGGTAATTAAAAAAAAAAATAGAAAAATTATAGAGAGATACGTAGAATTCTGGATTTAAGAGTTAACTGATTTTTAACTAATCCTAGAAAGCATCTTTAAAAAATTATTGAAGTTAAATATCTGGAAGAACCTGATACATGCCAGGGAACTTTCTCTCATTAATCTAAAGAAATTTTTTTCTTGCAATTTCTAATCAAGTAGTTTCTGTTATGAATTTTAAATATTAGTACATAATGATGTTTTCAATTTGTATAATTGAAGAGTATATTTCAGTGATCTTTTAAAAAATATTTTTATACTGTTGACATGGCTTAAATGAGCACCTTCTAAAAGTTAAGAAACGTGTACTAAATAATCTAGCAAGGCTTTCAAAACCTGACCTGTTTTATTTGTTTTTAACTAAAAAGATTTTTTATTTTTCCTGCTTCCTGTATAGAAGCCAGTCCATATATTTTTCTTAATGACAATTTTACACAGACCATATTGAAAGCAGCAATGTTTATTGTAATGGTTCAGCTCTCTTGCATGCAATTTAAATAATCTCTTCAATCTCTTCGTTTCTTCAATCTCCTTGTTTCGCTAATGTGAATTACTGCTATTATAATGACATTTTAAAAGGTGCACACAGGGGCGCCTGGGTGGCTCAGCGGGTTAAAGCCGCTGCCTTCGGCTCAGGTCATGATCCCAGATTCCTGGGATCGAGCCCCGCATTGGGCTCTCTGTTTGATGGGGAGCCTGCTTCTCTTCCTCTCTCTCTCTGCCTGCTTCTGCCTACTTGTGATCTCTGTCTGTCAAATAAATAAATAAAATCTTTAAAAAAAATTAAAAAAAACAAAATAAAAGGTGCACACATAGATGTAATAAGCTTTTAAAGCTCTTACACACCTATAAAACTTTTTACTAATAAAAAAATAAATGAGCAGTGTAGACAAAACTAATTCAAATTAAAATTAATCTCACATGGTCACTAAATTGCTGCTTGAAATTTAATATAATACTGTTCAGAGGCAGGTCCTTTGAAAGACAGCTGGTTCACCCCACTGTAAACTGGTTGAGGACTCAAGTCTCTCACTTTCCCTACCCTATTCAAACCCCTAGGAAAATTTGTTTCATGTTAAAAATCTCAACATTCCTTAAAACGTTGTTGATGGATAGGTCCTATGATTTTTCTATATTCAGTTTCTTATCCTCTCCTCTGAACTATAATCTGGCCTGTAGTATCTCCAGCAATAAGAATCTGATGAGTCATGAATTAACTGGAATGCCATCTCTATGTGTCTCATCTGTACGTATATGCTGCAATGCTGTCATTGGCTTCTTACTCAAATTACAATGTTGATAATGACAGTTAATTTATTAGGTCCCATGACCATTTGCTGATATATCTTTTATCAGTAGCAGTTTTAAAAGAGACCCACAAATTCTTTGACCACTCATTCCATTAAGTTATGGTGTCTATAACCCCTCCCTCTGAATCTTGGCTAGCCTTAGTGACTCAACAGAACAGAATCATAGAATTCAGCAGAAGTAACAGTGTGTGACTTCCAAGCTGGGCCACAAAAGTTGGTACTACTTCTCTGGTCACTGGAATTCTCATGCTTGGAGCCAGGAGCCATCATTAAGAACTGCTCCGAGGCTGCCATGCTTTGAAGAAGCCCAGTCCACCAGGGAAACCACTGGTGAGCGCTCTGGTTGAAAGATTCAGTTGCTCATTTTATTCACATTAAGCTTTGTGCATTAAATTTTATTTTGGAGCCACATAGCTTAGTATTATGTTGTTAAATCCTTCCCCCATTGATCAATTCACTTTCTGAGATTTTATCAAGAAAAATAGTTGACAGTAAAATAAAAATATTTCTAAAATACCAGTGTGGCTAAATCTTAATAGAGTAAGCTCAGGAGTGTTAACAAAACACAATCTGGTATAAAACATTGCCCGGAGGCCTTTGAGACCCCCCTGGAGGATCACTTGAAGAATCCAAACAAAAATCTTTTAAAAGGCTGATCCTCCATTCTGTGATGTGCTTAATGCTAAATATGTGTCTTTTTTCAAAAAGGATTAGAGACCGAAGGGACGTTTTTGGTTTGATACTTTTGACATGCATTATTAACTTAGTCATTTGGACTTCTTTGTGTTTAGCAACTCACCCAGGAAAACTTATAGGAATTACTGTATCCAAACAGCTGTAATTTGACTGAATTAAAAAGAAGATAAATTGGGGAGAGGTAACCGTTCCACCTTCCCATACCACTTAAACCTAGGTAGTTAAAAAACGTTATGCAGGCTTGAGTTTTAATATTTAATGAAAATAGAATGTTGGAATAAGCAAATTGTTCTACCCTAAAATTATGAGAGAGGATATTCTGAATCACTCTTGGCACCTGGTCCAGCCTTCTTAAACTTCCAAAATTATGATTATACAGACTCTGCCTTTCTTCAGGAGGCCAAAATTCCAAAAAGGAAGAATAAAATAAAATTATCCTCCTTGAAGTAAAGAGATGTTAGTTGATGATAATTGAAAACACCTTCCCTCTGTTTGTCCAAACATTTTATTCCTTTCATCATCCAAACATTCAACCAAATCTGTCTTCAAAGTACATGGATTATTATTACATAAATAGTTTTATTTTTTTTGTTTTGTTTTGTTTTTATCTAGTAGTGGTATGAAGTCATCTGTAAGCAAATCTAGCCCTAGAAAATTTGTTTCTTTGGGACTGGTGTATACAGGGCTCCAGGGACAACAGTGACTCCAAGCACAGGGCTGAGAAGCAAATGCTGCCCATTGAGTGGAATGCTCTCAGATGGAGACAACCTGAACCACAGGTCAGCCCCCGGTCTGGGGCGTGCAGGTTGGCTTCTGTGTGTGCTTGCACATGTGTGTGCACAGTGTGTGTTTCAACAAGCATCAGCGCAGTGTCTTGAATTCTTGTTTCTTTTTTTTTTAAGCTTTTTAATTTATTTATTTGACAGACAGAGATTACAAGTAGGCAGAGAGGCAGGCAGAAAGAGAGGAGAAAGCAGGCTCCCCGCCGAGCAGAGAACCCGATGTGGGGCTTGATCCCAGGACCCTGGGATCATTGACCTGAGCTGAAGGTAGAGGCTTAACCCACTGAGCCACCCAGGCGCCCCTTGAATTCTTGTTTCAAAGTGTTATCTGCTCAGCGTGAGCATGATCATGAGAAGCACACATTTCTAATATTTTGTTCTTCATGATGAGCAAAAATCAAAGGAAGCATGTCAACTGTTATTTACTTAGTATCAGGTATGTGCTTTTCTCATACTGGACTAAGTATTTTAGATAAAGCCTGATCAATCCTGAACACCCTGATTTGGCAGAAAAGAAAGTGAGCCTCACTGAGATGATGCGATTTGTCTTTCTGTAAAAATGATGGGATGCAGCAAAAAGGAGGGTTTGAACCTGGCTCTTTCTGACCTCAGTGTCACATTATACTACAAAATAATTTTAATGTGCAGTGATGGACCTAGTAAGATCATTTCATTTCCAGCAATAAAAATGTGACTGGGGTGCCTGGGTGGCTCAGTGGGTTAAGCATCTATTTCTTGATTTTGGCTCAGGTCATGATCTCAGGGTCAAGGGATGGAGCCCAGGTGGGACTCTACACTCAGTAGGAAGTCTGCTAGAGATTCTCTCCCTCTCCTTTTGCCCTCTTCCCCTCTCATTCTCTCTCAAATAAATAAATAAATTCTTTTATAAAATGTCACACAAAATCTCTGAAGAAAGTTCTACCAATACTATATTTTATTTAAATATGAAACAACTTACCTTGCATAAGTCCTCCAACTTAATTCTCTTAAAAATTCTCTTAATTCTCTGTAAAAATCCATCAATGTGTAGTTTCTCTGCCAGAGGTGAGAGTAACCTTATGCAGACTGGTCTATTTCTGGTGTCAAGGCTCTAAAACTTCATACTTGAAAATATATATTATTTATCCATATTATTTGAATTTCTGTTGTGAACATTTGAAAATGAAAATTTAAAAAATTCTTCAATTTTAAGTTAGATTGATCTGATATACTACTTATTAAACTGGAATATGCAAAAAATCTGTTTTTATAAAGTCATTGACAAATTTTCCTAAGTTAAGGCTTAAAAACAGAAACTATAATGCTATTATCCATTATTATGACAGATTAAAATATAGAAAATATTCAATTTTTAAAGAAATGTATTAATATATTTTAAAAGTAACAATCACTTTTTCCTTTATACTGTAATTTATATTTAATTTTTAATTATAATTTAAATAAATTTTACTGACATCATTGTATGTTAGAAAGTCAGTAAAAAAAAGTTTGCATTTTTTCTGGCCATAATTATTATTTTACTTCACCCCACGATTTTTTTTTTAATTCATTTATTTATTTTAGAGAGCAAGAGAGAGACATGGGCTCCCTACTGAGAGGGGAGCTGCAGTCAGGTCTCAATGCAGGACACTGAGGTCATGACCTGAGCTGAAATGAAGAGTTGGCTGTTTACCTGACTGAAACACCCTGGCACCCCTCCTCTCACAGTTATTATTGCAAATAATCATGTCATATAGTAAAACAAATACCAGCTCCATTAAACATGCCATTTCTGGGGCACCTGGGTGGCTCAGTGGGTTAAAGTCTCTGCCTTTGGCTCAGATCATGATCCCAGGGTCCTGGGATTGAGCCCCGTGTCGGTCTCTCTGCTCAGTAAGGAGCCTGCTTCCACCTCTCTCTCTCTCTGCCTGCTTCTCTGTCTACGTGTGATCTCTATCTGTCAAAAGAATAAATAAAATCTTTTTTTTTTAATGCCATTTCTGTGGGGTATAAAACATGTCTTTAATAAAGTCTTTTTCTATTTAGAGTAGCCAGAATGGATTCTGTTATTTGCAACAATGAACTCCAATCTATGTAAAAGGATATGAAAGGGATTTGTTTAAGAGATTTCAAAGGGCCAGAAGACATTGTGCAGAGCTGTGCTAACAGAGGGAAATGAAGGAACAGCAAGAGTCTTGTGATTATTATGTTTTGTCTCTAAGACTCAAATAATATTACAATTTCACCTCACATTGTTTTTAAATGATAGTAAATACTTCAGAGTCTACCCTTTCCAAATTTCCCTTTATCTGGAAGACCTCCATCCAGCCGAGTAGTGGCAGTAATGCTAAGTACGTAGAGGCTCATTTGTGTGTCATATGTTAAAGCAGATACTGAGTTCAGAAACAGGAATAAAGCATATATTTTTGCTTTCAGGGATTTATAAGTTATTTGGGCAGGAAGGCACATCCATTAAAAGGTAAAAATTAAAGTTGCTTGGCTCCAAGGGCAATATGCAAATTTGATAGGAATGCTCTAAGTATACTAAAATATTGAAAGTTTTTAAAATATGTATTATTATTAACTTCCCATTATTCAACATTCAGTTTTTCCATTAGGCACGATGTTCTATGCCTATCTGCTTTGTGTTATAAATAATAATAATAATGATAATAACTAACATTAATTGACCTTCTTTTGTGTTACTCTTTTGCGTGCAACATATACTTGAATTTACAAAGTCAGATTATTTTGAACCTTGAGGTAGCTTTCAAATGAAATCAATCATTCAGAAAATACAACCCAAAGTCTTGGAAGTACAATTTAGTAGGAGTAAATAAACTTATATTTCTTATGCTTTTTAAGCTTGATAAAAATATTTTTTTAAATATAATATTCTTTAAATGTATTTCTCCTTTTCTTGTGTTCTTATTTCCTGAACACATTCCACACTTTTGTATGGAACATCAAAACACTCTCCCTTTAACAGGTGTGGTATTCCAGATGCCCGCTCCCACACATATGACCCTCCAAATCCATGACCATGGAATGATTCCCTGCATCTCTGGGTTGTCTCCATCATTAGTGAAACTGTACGGATTATCATAAAATGCACAGGCTGTAAACTGCCCTGTGTGTATGAATGAACGGAAGTGTCATCTGAATTCTAAAAATCATTTTCACCAGGTGGAAGGTAACTGCTTCTTTACATAACTGATTTTACTTAATAGTTCATTTTTTTCCTCCACTCTGCTGTATCAAATAAAGGAGCTCATAAAGTTTAAATAAATGAATAAGTGCACTGACATTCCTCTCAAACAAATGCTTTTTAAAGGTAACACCTTTTATAATCAATATCATTTATCAATATATGATAATCAAATTGATTATCATATAATCAATTTATATCAATATCAATTTATAATCAATATCACTAACTTATGTGGATAGCTTTACGCATTATGGATTCATTTGATGTTCACGTTGGTGTTAGTTTTTCTGAAGGGCAATGATAAACAGGTAAACAAAATAAGGAGGTACACTTTTGAAAAGACAAAAAGATCACAGCTTTAATAAAATAATTCACCCATTTGGTAGTCAACCAAAGTGGAGATACTAAATGCTGAAAGGCCCAGGGCCCAATATTTAGAAATAACTAAGAAAGTGAGTATCCAATCTTTGAGTATCTCTGCTTATTCTCTCAAAACTGAGGCTTATGTAGGAGGTCAAAGTTTGGAAGTAAAATTATATTACACCAAAATACATTCTCAGCAATTCCTGTGTCTGCTTCTTGAGCTTTTCCACCCCTCATCTCCTTTGCCACACAAATGTCTAAATACATTTGAACTCCTAGCCCTGCTCTTCCCTTCAAAGCTTCTCATCATAAGGCAACAGATCAATTCATTTAGTCAAAGAATAAAATAAATAATAACACAAGTGTGTGTGTGTATTCCCCATTCATATAAGGTGTTTGCATTTTTTAAAGTTATGCCCATAAGTCCATTGAGATTGGCCCAAACCAAGATTACAAGGTTAAGTCTTTTCACAAGGAGAAAATTTCTAAGAAAATTCTAAGATTTGAATTTCAGAGAAGAGCAGTTGAGCTCCTGCTCCAGGGAAAATACTACTTTCACTTTGCAGGTTTAACCAGAATCTGATTCCCATCCTCATTCCCACCTCAAAACTATCATTACCTTGAACCTTCATTATTCCCCATAAACAAGAGGAAGACAGACTTTCTCATGTCAACCACTGCAACTTCTGGTTATTCCCCCTCAACCCGAGTTAAATGCTTGCTACTTTCAGACTCATGTGACTCATTCAGCAGCCTTTAGCCTCCCTCCTTAAGCGCTATCATCCATATCATGGACAGCAATGCTCTTTCTCAATAATTTTTAGCATTCTCATCAGTGACTTCAATATCCAAATTAATGACCAATACATAATCCAGACCTTCAGTCCTCTGATCTCATCTCCTATGGCCTTTGTTCTCTATTCTGTCTCCTACCCACATAGTCACTCTCTCGGTACAGCTTTCAAAGTAACTCTACCTCTGTAATCCAGACCTATACAATTCACCTTATTCCCACTATTGTCCATCAGTTATTCTCATTTTACACTATATTTTTACCAACTTAGTCCTCTTAATACCCTTACTTTCTTTACATTTAGCAGCCCTCACCTATCTTGACCTCTTTTCCCATGGAGAAAAATTCCACATTCGATCCCTTTAATAGAGCTCCTTCTATACAATTTCTTCAACTTCCTTGCCCCGTTGGACCTCTGCCACTCCATTTAAAGGCCAACCCTGTTTAAATCTAATCGCCTGGCTTCTTTGTTTATGTCTTCTGCTGGAGAGTATCTCAGACAGATAGTTCTGTGCCTCTATAAATTTGTGGACCTCACCGAAAGAAAACACTTCCCAGAAATGTTTATTTCCTACTTGGAATCTCTTTAAAGTTCCCATCTTCATCACATTTCCACCAGCCTTAAATTTTATCTGACTTACTACGTGCAAAATATGCATACGTCATAGTGTAACTTCTATAATTCCCACAGTAAATATAATCTCGCTTTCTGCTTTCATAAGAGAAGAGCTTATCCTCTTTGTGTCTAAAATTCTCATCGTATCCTTATGATCCCATTTTCCCCTGGGTCCCCGTGTACATATTCAGCTCCTTAGAGAGTTCACTTTTCAGCCACCCATTTCTTCCCCTCTCCACTGGCTACTTACTACCACTCAAATCGACTCAGTTCTTCCTCCAACCAAAGATGAAACAAAATTAATCCTGCAGTCCCCATCTCTCTGAGACTTCATAATCAAAGTCTCTAAGGGATTTTCTACATGAAATCTTTGTAATTTCTCATTGCCCCTGCTTCCATGTCTCCTTCCAAGTTTTTCAGTGGTATAATGGAATCAGCTCCCACTGATTCAAGACCGCCAATTATAGTGTTTCTCTTCCCAACGGCACCAGGATGTAACATTGGTGGCTCAAATATAAATAATGATGGGAATATTTACCCAGGGAAACTGTTAAATATTACAAATCTATGAATCAGTTTTAATTCTTTGTTTACTGCTGCTTTGTTACCTGCTATCTGTCTTCTTCTACTAACTTCAAACGCCATTTCAGGTGTTACCATACTATACTAGCCTGTACTGTACTATACTATTTTCATTCTTTCTTTTCATTCTCAGAAACTCAACATTACCCATGTAATAGGAATTCTCACAATGTACCACCAGCCCCAAACTCACTCATAAAACAAATCCAAATTTCCCATGTTCCTTTCCATTTAAATGGCTCATGCGCATCTCAACTTCGATATTTCCAAAATGAAACTTCTATTGTTTCTTTCACAAGATTGGTCCCCTCTCTAGGCCCTCTTTCGGCAAATGACTTGGTTGCTCAAGCAAGAAACTAGGGTTTTGTCCTTGATTCTTTGATCTTCCTCCCCCAATCAGTGTAATCTACTCCAAAGCATTTCAGACTTCTTTCTATCCCACTATAGTTGTCCTATAGACATTAGCTATAATCTGAATTACCTCAACAGGACTTTAAATTTATTTCTTTGCATCCAGAATTATTCCAGCCCAATCCATTACTTTCACCAGAAAAACTAAGGATTTTTAGAAACAAGTATATAGATCATGTCAGTCTCCTAATTAAAACCTTAAAATGTTTGTGATAAAGTTCAAAATCCTTTCATAGTTCATAGAGTATCTTTTACTCTGGCCCCTAATTACCTGCAAGTAATTTTGTTTGTCTGTCTTCTGGTTCAGTATATGTTTGTCCCAAATGTTGACATACTTTTGCTTCCCACACTGCTTTTCTGCTTGTTTTATGTCATCACTCCCCACCTCCCAAAGTCCTCTGCTGCCTTATGCCATTTCTCATTGCCTCTGACTTCTAGTCCACTAATTGTATTTCTTCTAAACTTTTATATTTTAATCCTGCATTAGCTTTCTATTGCTGTTAATTTCCCCAAATGTAGTGGCTTGAAACCACCCAAATTGTCTCACAGTTCGGTAGGTCAAAAGTCTGACACAGGTCTCCCTGGGCAAGAATCAAAGTTTCAGCAGGGCTAAACTCCTTTCCTTAGGCTAGAGGGGAGAATCCATTGCTTTGCCTTTTATAGATTCTAGGAGGCAACCTTGACTTGTGGTCTCTTGTTTCCATCTTCAGAGCCAGCCAAGAAAGATAGACTCCTTCTCACATCCTATCACCTGATGTTGCTTCTCTCATTACCTCTTCTTCCATGACTGCCTTTTCTGCCTCCATCTTCCACTTTTTGTTAATGTACCGTTGTATTCAGCCTGCTAATATTTTGTTGAGGATTTTTGCTTCTATGTTGATCTTTAAGATAATGATCTACAGTTTTCTTTCTTTGAAGTCTCTTTGTCTGGCTTTAGTACCCTGGTAAAGCTGGCCTCATGGAAGGAATTTGAAAGTTTTCCTTCCTCCTCTATTTTTTGGAATAGTTTGAGAAGGATCAGTATTAACTCTTCTTTAAGTGTCTGGTAAAATTCACCTGTGAAACCATCTGGACCTGGACCTTTATTTGTTAGGAGTTTTTTGTTGTTTTTTTTTTTTTAATCTTTTATTTTTTATTTTTTTTATAGACATATAATGTATTTTTATTCCCAGGGGCACAGGTCTGTGAATCACCAGGTTTACACACTTCACAGCACTCATCATAGCATATACCCTCCCCAATGTCCATAACCCCACCATCCTCTCCCTACCCACCCCCCAGCAACCCTCAGTTTGTTTTGTGAGATTAAGAGTCACTTATGGTTTGTCTCCCTCCCAGTCCCATCTTGTTTCATTTATTCTTCTCCTACCCCCTTAAACCCCCCACCATGTTGCATCTCTACTTTGTTAGGATTTTTTTGATTCCTGATTCAATTTCATTGCTAGTGATCAGTCTGTTCAAAATTGCTGTTTCTTCCTCATTCAGTTTTTGAAGGTTTTAGGTTCCTAGGAATTTATTCATTTCTTCTAGGTTGTTCAATTTATTGGCATATAAATTTTCATAATATTCTCTTATAATCCTTTGTATTTCTGTGGTGTCAGTTCTATTTTCCACTTTTGAGGACTTTGGGATTACATCGGACCTATCCAAACAGTCCAAACCAACCTCCCATTTTAGGGTGCTGAACTTAACCACTTCTGCCAAGATCTTTTAGCCATGTAAAGTAAATTATTTACAAGTCCTAGGGATTAGATTACGTACATCTTTTGGAGCCTACTACAGAGCCTCAACTCTATCCTCTCACCAAAGTTCTGCGTGTTTAGTGTATGTTCATGAATATTCTACGAAGATAGTGCTTTCCCACCTAATTTAAGGTAAAACCCTGCAAAAAGCTCTAAATAGTTTGTAAATACCTAGGGCTCTAGCTAGAGACACAAAATACCACAATCCGTCATTTGTATTATGGGTAGAGCACCCACAGCCACAGAGAACTGAAACAATGTCCAAAGGGTGTGGTCTCCACAGGGCTGCTCCCTCTGTTCTTGTCTGGATTGACCAAGAAGTGAGGAAATGTCCTCTGAAAATCTTTTAAAGTGAGTAGGATTTCTAGATGATTTATTCTTCCAGTTTTATTGAGCTAAAACTGACACATGCATTCTGTGTTTACTTCATGTTTCTTATGTGTGAGATTTCAGACTTTATTAAAATGAATGAACAGAAGACAAACTAAAAGTTTTAAATGAACAAAACCTGTTTCCTTAAAAAAGGGGGGGGAGGGGCGCCTGGGTGGCTCAGTGGGTTAAAGCCTCTGCCTTCAGCTCAGATCATGATCCCAGAGTCCTGGGATTGAGCCCCACATTGGGCTTCCTTCTCAGCAGGGAGCCTTCTTCCTCTTCTTTCTGCCTGCCTCTCTGCCTACTTGTGATCTCTCTCTGTCAAATAAATAAATAAATTTTTTTTTAAAAAGGGGGGGTAGGGGTAGGGCGCCTGGGTGGCTCAGTGGGTTAAAGCCTCTGCCTTCAGCTCAGATCATGATCCCAGAGTCCTGGGATTGAGCCCCACATTCCTCTTCTTTCTGCCTGCCTCTCTGCCTACTTGTGATCTCTCTCTGTCAAATAAATAAATAAAATTTTTTTTAAAAAGGGGGGGTAGGGGTGGGGCGCCTGGGTGGCTCAGTGGGTTAAGCCTCTGCCTTCGGCTCAGGTCATGATCTCAGGGTCCTGGGATCGAGCCCCACATCCGGCTCTCTGCTCAGCAGGGAGCCTGCTTCCCCTCTCTCTCTGACTGCCTCTCTGCCTGCTTGTGATCTCTGTCTGTCAAATAGATAAATAAAATCTTTGAAAAAGAAAAAAAAGGGGGGGTAGGGGTAAATTTTAATCTGCTTATTATGGCTCAATGAAGCAGCTCCTAGTCCTAGAATTCAACTGTTTAAATAGTACATTCTTTTTTTCTAACCAGTAGCAAAGCAATTTAATATGAGATTGAATTTTAGTGATTCTTTTTTTTTTTTTTAAAGATTTTTTATTTATTTATTTGAGAGAGAGAGAAAGCACAAGAAGGGGAAGGTCAGAGGGAGAAGCAGACTCCCTGCTGAGCAGGGAGCCTCATGCAGGACTAGATCCTGGGACTCCGGGATCATGACCTAAGCCAGCAAGGTCCCTGAATTTTAGTGATTCTTAATATCAGAAGGCAAATGTTCAGGGCACCTGGGTGGCTCAGTGGGTTAAGCCTCTGCCTTCGGCTCAGGTCATGATCTCAGGATCCTGGGGTCAAGCCCCACAGCAGGCTCTCTGCTCAGCCGGGAGCCTGCTTCCTCCTCTCTATTTGTGATCTTTCTTTCTGTCAAATAAATAAGAAAAAAAAAAAAAGAAAGCAAATGTTCACTCATAACTTTCTGACCATTTTTGTGATGTCTTTTATATTTATTAGAAACTCCTAAATTTGATCTAAAAGAATTATATGGACCCATATTTTATTTTAATAGAAATTTGTATTAAGATGCATTAGTGATCTCAATGTGTATGAAATTCTTGAAGTGTTATTTTTTTTTTCTCTCCTGGAAGGAAGACCTTCCATAGTTATTCCTGAATGTCACTAAAATATGTTTTTAAAATTTACTTCAGCTGTTCCTAGTCTCAAAAAAAACTTTCAAAACAACCTGAAAAAAATTATATATATATATATATGCATACAGAGAGAGAAAGAGAAAGAGAGTTTGGAAGTAGCTGTTTGATACTGAAATGAAGGACAGTCACTGAAATATTTACACACTCAAGGCACACTTTTTCTCAAATTGCCTAAAGGCAAACATGGTGCTTGAAACAGAGTCTACAGGTAATCTAAGTGAGGTGACCAAGTTATTGTACTTGTTAAGAAAAGTGTATATTTACATCACCGAAAAATATTCAACTTCATCCCAATGGACTCTACCTTTCACGTTTTCTTCTCAATGATAAAATTTTGTCTCTAAATGACTATGTTGCCTCTATTTTGTTTCCTGGTAATGGCAATTGTCCAAATTAGAATCAAAGTTTGAATCTAGTTACACAGATGATAGTCTCTGTCCTTTTCAGGCAGAGAAACATGATAAGCAGACACAGCAAGAAGGCTAGGGTCGGTATCTCTTCAGCAAGCCTTTATTTGTTGAGAACTTTTTTTTTTTTTTTGCTTTTTATCTTGAATGGTGCATAGTTTAAAATAAACCTTTAATAATGGTGTCACTTCTTCACTTATTCTTGACTGCATAAGATTTGTTTAAATAGTCACAAGGTGGGGAATCCTATAGAATTAGTGAGGTAATATGTTTCAGAATTCAGGAAATGGTAAAGTAATAATCAAAAGCTCAATCAAAAGCTAGGAAGAAAATACTATGGACTGTAAAAAAAATGATGTTAACTTAGTCAATTCATTAGACAATCTGCAAAATGGCAATAGTGGGTAAATTCATTACTTTGCAGAATATTGCTTATAGAAATGAGATATCTTTACAATTTTTAACTCCATTAAATGAGTTTAGCTTGAGGTCTTTAATTATTTTTTACTGAATCTTGTAGTTTCTAGTTTGTGATTTCTCCTCAAGTTATAAAACATTAATGATCATTACAAGCACTATTTCACAAACTACAAATTAAAGTTCCATAGCATTTTTAAAAAGCCTAAGTACCTCCATTTCCAATTACAAAGCAGCTATTTCAAACAGTTATTACATGAGATGTTTCTAAGTAAAATCAAGGTAAAAATTAACCATATGATTCCAGCATTCCTGAAAACATCTGAGATGGTACTGACAGCCAGATCTTTCCATGGAAAGTGATCTTTATATCTTCCAGTATTAGACTGTTTCCTGTTTCTCAAATAATCTTTCAGAATCAATGACTTACTGAAAGGAGGAGCACAACCCCGAGAAACTGGAAATTTTGCTTTCAGCAAAATTCTGCCACATAATAAAAAGAAACATTTCTTTTTGAATTCTGCCTCCTCTCGTGAAGGTTACAGCCATACAAAGAACAGAAATACCAAGCTATAGTGGGGTATAATTCAGAGTTATAAAACTGAGTTATTCTTTTTTTCTTACTATTTTCCCTCTCCTTTCTGAAAATGCAAACTGGAAATTGAGTATGTATTTCCTGGCTTAAAGAGGGCTATTGCAAGAGAAAAAAACAAATGGGGCTTCTAAATATTCCCATTTCTGCCTTTCATAGTAAAAGAAGCAGTTAATTGTAAATCTTCAGGATGTTATAAATTACATTTTCAGGGGAAAAAAAAGATCAGTTTTTTTAAATGGGATTACCTGGATGAGGTTACCATGAATTAAATAATGAAAAACAATTTTATGTAAATGTAAGAAAGAACTTTATGCAAATATGAAGAAGTAGTTCCTATTTTGATGTGGAAAATTACTCCCCTTACCTTTTCCATTTAGGTAAGTGTCTAACAAAATGTTATCTGTATCAGTCAGGGTCCAGTTAGGAAAGGGCAACAAAACTAGTCATTCGAACGCAGAAAACTGAATATGATATTAATTTCTAAGAGAAAATTAACAAGAAGGCTAGAGAGATTCTAAAGAATAAAGGAATGGGGGCACCTGGGTGGCTCAGTGGGTTAAGCCTCTGCCTTAGGCTTAGGTCATGATCCCAGGGTCCTAGGATTGAGCCCCGCATCAGGCTCTCTGCTCAGCAGGGAGCCTGCTTCCCACTCCGCCCCCCCGCCCCCGCCTCTCTGTCTACTTGCGATCTCTCTCTGTCAAATAAATAAAATCTTAAAAAAAAAAAAAAAGAATAAAGGAATAGCAGATATAAGTGGCAGCCACTTCCAGGGCTGAAAGGGAGTAGCCAGAAATGAGAATCTCAGAAGAGAACCACATCAAGACTGATAGTATTCAGAACCAGTGGGACAAAGTTCAACTGTCACGTACCTGAGGGCAGAGAATTATGCTGAGATCTTGCACTCCAGGTCTGGCAAGCAGAAACTGAATGAATCCCAGCAACGCTCCCTGAGAAGTCACCCGCTGGGGAGAAAGAGGTGGGACATGCACCCTTGCAAGGAAGCCACCTCCGGAATGAGAACAAACTTTGCTAGGAAGATCCCTCTAGGGTTCTGGCAAAAGTTGCTAAGAACCTACTGGCTGGGATGCCCACCCCTGAGTGGTTTGTGCTGAGGGGCAGCTCAGCGACACATCACGACAGCAAAATGGAAAAGCCAGTAGATTCAGGAAGAGAAGACACTTTTCCTGTGGAACCCTTCCAGAGCCTTCTACTAGAAATAAGGTTTGGCACTTGTCACCTGTTACAGGACAACTGTTTACAGAGCCCAGCTCCAGTATCACCCGGTAGGACAAAGAAGGATGGCTTAGGGGCAGAGAAGAACTCGTTGATGGCAGGCCCACTGCACTCCACGTGACGTCCATTATAATTCTGTAGCCATAAAGGAAGACGAGCATATAGTTCGAAACTCTGTGTGTCCCTCTACCATTTATACATATTTTGGAGTCTGTGTGCGTGTGTGTGTGATTAACATCAAGGAATACATGCTTTCGGCCACCACGTTTCTTTTATGAGGCTCCATGTCAATAAATAGGAATAGAGAATAAATAGCAGCAGATAATATAGTTGATAAACACTAAAATCAAGAGAGAAGAATGACTGCAAGCTTTTTTCATGTGGTAACAGAACACTATTTAACAAAGTCCCCTAAGAGTCATCGGAACCTCTGGTGGAAACATTCTATGTGCTATTAATTAAGGCTTACACTATAAAGTTAGATATGAAATTGAAAAAAACGGACGAGATTCAAATAACTTTTGTCTTATAGAAATGATTTCTGTCTGCTAAAGAAGACAAACTCAGACTCTACGGCTTGATTTTCCTGAAGAGGCCATTAGAGCAGTTTGGTATCTGAGCAAACTTACTCCAGACACACATACATGCACTTAAAAAATCCTTTCCCCTCATTCATGTTTCAAGATGAATTTCTACCCAGACTAGAGATGTTTTTCCGAAAACCAACATATGAATTATACATTTTGAAAATGATTTGAAATATTTTCCTCAGCATTTTCAGAAAAAGTTTATTTTGTAGTCGTAGCCCAAATTCACTGAGTTTTTGTCACTGAATTCACCCAGCATTCTTAATTCTTTTTTTCCTACGGTGAATTGCTAAAAAAAAAAAATATTAACGTACTGGATTTCTGGTTGGATTTTAAGTCAGATGTGCTTAAAGCCAGAGCTCTTCCTCGGTATTTTATTTTTTCCAATGTATTTCTTCAATAGAGGTAAGTGCTCCGTTTATAGCTACTGGTTTAAGTTCTGTCACATTTCACTTCTAGCCTTTTAGTGCAGTAAATCGTGTTTTGCTACCAATTAAGCATTGGTATTTTGTATTATTAGGTCATAGCCAGGAAACAACCCTGTGACTGAGCAACCAATATTTCTGTATAGTTTTCTGTTCGTAGGATGTTTTTGTTTGGTTAGAGTATCAGGGTAACACTGGCCCCATCGAATAAGTTAGGAAGTGTTTTCTCCTTTCTATTTTGGAAAAGTTTGTGAAGGATTAACACTGACTCTTGTTTAAATGTTTGGTAGAATTCACAGAGAATGCCTTTGGGCCTGGGCAGTTTTTGTTTATTTTCTTTTGTTTGGGTCGTACTAGCTCAAATCTTTATTTGTGATAGGTCTATTCAGAGTTTTTATTTCTTCTTGAGTTGGCTTCAGTAGTTGGTCTCCTCCTAGAAATTTATTCATTCCCTCTAAAATGTCTCATTTATTGGCACATAACTGTTCAGAGTGATTGTGTAAATCATTTGACCATTATGGGGTACATAGTGATATTACCGCATTCATTCTTAGTAATTTTAGTCTTTTCTTTCTTAGTCAATTTACCTAAAGATTTATCAGTTTTCTTGGTCTTACTTGAATATAGTTTTGTTTTCACTTACTTCCTTTTGGTCTTTTTTATTTTCTCCACTGTTTTTCTATTATCTCATTAACTTCATCTCTAAACTGTATTATTTCTTTTCTTCTTCTCCTTCCTCTCCTTCTTCTTCTTCTTCTTCAAATCTATTTGCTCTTCTTTTTCTAATATCCTAAGGTAGAAAGTTAGGTTGTTCATTTGTGGGGTTTTATTTGTTTGTTTGTTTTTTGACATAGGCATTTATAGCTATAAATTTACCACCAGGCATGGTGCTACCTGCATCCCATAAGTTTTAATGTACTATACATTCATTTTTACCCATGTTAAAGTTTTTTCTAATTTCCCTCATGAGCTTTTCTTTGACCCATTAGTTATGTAGGAGCATGTTTATTCTCCACACATTTTTGAGTTTACCAGATTTATGTTAGTTTCTAGTTTTGTTCCATTATCTTTGAAGAACAAAGTTGGTATTACGTTAATCTTCTTAGATTTGTGGGGCTTATTTTATGGCTCAGAATATTGTCTGTCCTGGAGAATGTTCCATGTGCCCTTGAAAATAATCTCTCTCCGGCTGTAGTTTGGTGGAGTGGCACAGTGGTCTGTTAGGTCAGATTTGTTTAGAGTTGTGCAAATTTTCTATTTCCTTGTTGATCTTCTGCCAAGTTGTTGTCTCCATTATTAAAAGTGGGATATTGTTGAATATCTATTTCTCCCTTTGTTACTGTCAATTTTTGCTTTATATGTTTTTTAAAGCTCTGGTTTTAGGTTAGTACCTATTTTTAAGTGTTTTGTCTCTCTCGTTAATTGACCAAATATCCCTTTCTACCTGTAGCAATATTTTTTGTGTTTGTATTCCTCCTTTACTCTAAGGGAATATCTTTTTGTTAAATGAATATTTCAGTGTAAGACTTTAATTTCTTTAATGATTTTTTCTACTTTAAAAAAATTATTTCCTCAGTGGTGGCTCTAGGCATTTTTAAATACGTCTTAACCTACTAGAATCTACTTTAGATTTATATTAGGTTAATTCCATTGAGTTATAGAAACATTGTTCCTATGTATATTGATGTCTTCTCTCCCTTTCTGTGGTATTATTGTTATACTATTATACCTATATATGATACAATTGTTGTATTACTTTATGTAACTTCATTTATTTTAAAGAAGTCAAGGGGAGAAAAGGGAGTACATATGTATTTACAGTATTTATAGTATATGTATTTATATCTTCCTATATACCATTTCTGGTCTTTTTGTCTCTGTGGTTTCAGTTGCCACCTGGGATCCTCTTCTTGGTCCAATACAACTTTGCCTTTATTCACTTCCTTTGTGTAAATAACATTTCTATATGTTATAGACTAAACAATACAATTATATACATACTGTTCTGTATGATTTATTTTTAAATCAATTAAGAGAAGAAGAAATAACTCTTTACCATTTTCACACTTCCCCAGCCTTCAAGAATGAAATCAAATTTTGTCTAAGCTTTCAACTATTAGTCTGACTGACTTACCAGCTGGGAATTCATACTTAGATGTTAATATAGGAAGACTAATTTGAAGAGATGAGGATTAAAAAAAAATGTGCAACCATCTCCATTTGTCCTCAAAGCATGAAAGAAATTACAATTTGAATGTGTTCAGGAGTCACATCCAGTTAATATTTCTCAGGTTTAAGGAAAACAAACAAACAGACTCCTGTATGCTAAAGTTCCAATAACATCAGTGTAATTAAACTTCTAAATCAATCACTTAACAATCTTATATGTTAAAAAAGAAGCATTAGATTTTGATGCTATGGAACAGCATAAGGACTTCAGACCCATTTCCCTGGCTGATTTAATGGCAAATTTATTTGATAATAGAGGGGGAAAATAAATGACCTGTAAATGTACCATCCAGTCATGTATTTCTGTGACTTCAATAATCACAAACATTATTACTCCATCTTCTCAGTTTTATTCTATTTTTTACTGAAATCTTAAAATCAGATATTATGTGTGGAAAGAATAAAGCTTTTATGGACAGGTAGAAAGAGGTTTTATCTGAAATAGGCAGCACTTCTCATTTTACAACCCTGATATCAAAAGAGACTTACACCCTGACCTTGCATTTGAAAGGATGCTGTCTGTAGTGTGATAAAAAGTCATGGAAAGATTTAGCAGACTTGTAGGTTCAGGCACTAGAGTCCAAGGTAAAAGATGCAGAAGTAAAGTATTAAAAAAAAAAAAAATACCTGCCAAAGTAGAATGACTCCTTCCCTCTGGCAAAATCATTGTCACCCTGAAAAAAAAATGTAACATCCCAATTCTTTCAAGGGAGACCCTCTGATTTTTCCTCACCATAGCCCTGGGGCCATACCCAAAGCCATCCTCTCCCTAATAAGGTACAGGGTTACAAGGGATATAAGAACTACAGAAGGAGAGAAATACAAATGGGAATCCCTCTAGTTAGAAAAGACTGGAGAGGAGGTCTACAAAGGAAGGACTAGAAAGCTAAAGAAATAAATGTGGTACAACTTGGAAAGACAAAAAAGAAAAATATAAATTCAAAATATAAGAAAAATAATGTATTTCCTTAATTTTTGACACTTTCTAAACTAAAGCTGGAAGGAGTCTGAGAGCTCATCGAATCCTACTCCTTAGTTTTCCAGATGAAGAAATTGGTGCCTAGAAAAGTTAAGTGTTTTCCCATGTACACTGAGATTCTTCTGAACCTATAGTTTTAGAAATAGTAATAGGGACGCCTGGGTGGCTCAGTGGGTTAAAGCCTCTGCCTTCGGCTCAGGTCATGATCTCAGGGTCCTGGAATCGAGCCCCGCATCGGGCTCTCTGCTCAGTGGCGAGCCTGCTTCCCTTCCTCTCTCTCTGCCTGCCTCTCTGCCTGTCAAATAAATAAATAAAATCCTTAAAAAAAGAGAGAGAGAGAAATAGTAATAACTAAGAAAGAAAATTAATACTGTTAAAAGGGTAGAGGCAGAAATTATTCAGCTTAAAAAAGAGGAAATTCACCTCTTTATTTAGATTTAATTAACATTATTTATTAGCATTATTACTATCCATACCAACATAAATCTAGTTCGTGCTCCTCTTTTCTGAAATTCTAAGACTTTTTTTCGGTGGCTGCTTCACAATCCACATCACGGGGGCAAATAACATTTGCATTTCAAGAATTTTTATCCAAGAACAGAAGCCAACATAATGTCTCTAATTAGAACAACACTGGATTCTGAACTATGAAATTATAATGCCCTATGATTTCAGAAGTTGCCTTAAATGGATCTGAAGAGAATGGACTAGAGACATAAGAGATTAGAACTAGTCATTTGATTTGTTTATCTAAAGTCCTTTGGTTAATTTAATTCTACTTTTGCAATCACGACAAAATCCACAGTGTCACATACGAGCATGGTATTATGTACACCTCCAAATTTCATGGAAAGATAATAGAAGGAGCGTCAGACCAGCCTAGATTCTCACTTTAACGGTTATTCTGCAAACAGGCAGTCTTATTTCCAGCAACTCCAAAAAATATAATACTACCTGGGTGATGGTAGGCTATTGTACACCAATGGCCCCTGAGAGCTGGTTTTAGCCAGTATCACTTCTGATTGGTCAGGGCTCATGTCATTTACATTGTTGAATATTTTGAATTTTTTTTTTGAGAAATTAAGTAGATTTTGTCTATAGAGTTTCAATAACCAATAATTAATTTCCTCCTTTGAATACATTTATCATGCAATATGTAATATGTACCAAGTTAACAATGTGCTTTCAAGCGTGCATTATATTTCTTTGTTTGAAGATATGAATATTGGAAGAAAATAATCATATCACTCCGAGTATTTTTTTTTAAGATTTTATTTATTTGAGTGAAAGAGAGCATGAAAGAGAGAGAGAGAGAGGGAGTAGGAGTTGGGAGGAGGGGCAAAGGGAGAAGCAGATTCCCCGCTGAGCAGGAAGCGCAAAGTGGGACTTGGGTCCCAGGGTCCTGGGATCATGACCTGAGCCTAAGGCAGACACTTAACCAACTGAGTCACTCAGGTGCCTTTTGAATATCTTTTTATTTTATTTTATTTTAAAGATTTTATTTATTTTTTAACAGAGAGAGATCACAAGTAGGCAGAGAGACAGGGGGAAGGAGACTCCCTGCTGAGCAGAAAGCCCTGTGCGGGGCTCGATCCCAGAACCCTGAGATCATGACCTGAGCTAAAGGCAGAGGTTTAACCTACTGAGCCACCCAGGCACTCCTTGAATATCTTTTTTAAAAATATTTTACTTATTTATATTAGAGAGAGAGAGAGAGCCAGGGATGGGAGGCAGTGGGAGAGAAACTCAAGCAGACTCCCGGCTGAGCACAGTGCCTGACACAGGGCTTGATCCCACCACCCGGAGATCGATCATGACCTGAGCCGAAATCAAGAGTCAGTGGCTAAGTGACAGAGGCACTGAGGTGCCCCTCATGCTGAGTATCTTAAAGCATAACTACCCTCTTATAGACACATAAGAATGAAAGTTCAGTCAGTACCTCTCTAAAACAGCATTCTAAGTGGCTACTTATTTATACTTACTGCTATGAAAAGAAAAGATATTTTAGTATATTCTTTACGAGGCAAATGTTAAGTAAAAGAGATTCTTTTTCTATTTTATTTATTACATTACTTTCAGTTGCTCGTGATAACTCATAAATCAGAATTGTAGCAAACATATTTCCAGTCTGATGGCTTTAGAAGCACTATCCTGTTACAGGTCATTCTTCTCCATATTTCTGGTTTTCCAGAGGTCTTATACCATGCCTCTGAAATGACCGTGATTTAATAATTCAGACATATTACAAAATAATGAGAACTGTAAAGTATGTTGGCTGTTTAAAACTCAGAGCCAAAGATAGCCATCAACTGTTAACAAGCAGAAAATTTTAATTCATTATTCAGAGTTTGACTGCCACCTACAGGGCTAATTTAGTCTTGTTTTCTGCCACTTCCATGATCAATATGATTAAATGTTCTGTAATTAGATAAAATTGGGGGCATGGGGAGAGACTTGTGAATAAAGTCATCTGTTCCACTTAAAGACTGCTCGTAAGAAAATTTAAATGATCAGTCCTAAAGCTCAATATGAGACTTATACATTGATTCCGTGTTTATTGAGATGTGGACTCATAAATCTCTTTTACATGATAACATGCTTAAAAAGCTCATTTTAGGACCACAGTATAAAACCCACATATAAAGCAATACTCATTCAATGCAACTGATTCCTGTAAATACTGAAAATCTTAATTTTAATAAAACTACTAAATGCTTTAACCAAGGGTATTGATGGGCCGTGGATGAAACAAATATAGTTGTACAAGATAAATCACAAGCAGTTTGAAGGGGAATAATAAGAAAACGTGTCCTTGGAAATGTAATCATGTCATCAGGACCTTGAACCTAAAACAAACTGTAATAAATCTATCATGCATACTGTATTTGTCTAGGCACGAGCTAAACCATGTATAAGCCATTAGGGTACCAAACATCATTCCATGACGGCTAACATGCATGACTGCACTGTTTTGCCAATTACAGCTGTAGCCTTTCTGTCGCCTGTCCTTCTTCCAGACAAGGTTTATTGAGCTACCGTTTCCTGGCGGCATCCAATGCAGAGCAGCGCATCCCTTCCTTAAACTCTCCCCCAGGCCACCTAACACAGGCCCACCTTATACAAAGCATCCTTTCTAATATCCACTGATTGAGATGCCCGCCAGTCCCCCTTGGTGTGCGTGTCCTTTGCTACCACTGAATAATAAGCCTGAACTGATCCAGACCACGGAAGGTTTTGTTTTTTGATAAATCGCGTACTCTGGTATTTTAAAAAGTACTTTTTTTCAAAAAAAATTAAATTAAAAAATTAAAAAAAATTTTAAAAAGTACTTTTTTCTTTATTCAGCAGATCCCCTACTATCTTTTCTCCAGCACCTTGACTTGTACCCATTTCTAAGTATTACACTATAATTTCCATTAGATGGATTTGTCCCTATGGTAGGATTTTACAAAAATAACCAAAATGATTCACCTCCCTGAATATGAGATCCTGTGCAATGTGATTTTTCAGCTTGCCTACCAAGAGGTGAACTTTATTAAATGGCCACTGGTCTTGTGACTTGCTTTGAGCTCTAGAATGTGTCATAGTGATGTTGCCGGTCACAAGCTTAATCGTCCAGAGATGTTGCTCACTCATGTTCTCTGGCGTGGAATCCTCCACCGCCATGTGATCAGCTCTGACTTGGTGGCGAATCAAAGACCAGGAGAAGCAGAAACAAGCCAGCAGGCCATGGCCCAGCCAAACTGGCTGCTGACTGCAGACATGTAAATAGGCTTAACCAACACAGAGGCAGCCAGACGCAATGAGCCCAACCCCAAATTCCAGTCCCCACACCCATGCAATAAAAGGTTGATTTTCAGCCACTAAATGTTGTGGTGATGTGTCCTGTAACAAAAGTTATTTGATGTCGTCTCAGTAACCAGTTTCTATTTTGCTAAATTTATGATCTCGCTTTTATCAAATTCACAATTTATATCTACTTACCTGGTAGTGTATCACTCACTAGTTCAAACAGAGGCAACAACAAACAGTGAGGGAATAATGCTGTGTGTATCACATGCCCCTTTAGTTTGCCTTGTATCGAATAGTCAACACGAAAAGTTGAAATTAACATACTTCTAAAGAAAAGGATTAGCTAGCTATCTGGAAACTCTCTGAGTACACAGGAAATGGACAATTAGTGAAATAGCTATTTGCAGTAATTTATTCACTTGATTACTTCAAGTAACCTTTCTTGTGGTTTTCTTCATATGTTTCGGTATTTGATTTTAACTTGCAAGTAGAAATGTATGGGTTACAACTAGTACTAAACAAAATGGTGCCTTGATAACATGGTGACACTACTTTTTTTTAAATTTTTTATTTTTTTATAAACATATAATGTATTTTTATCCCCAGGGGTACAGGTCTGTGAATCGCCAGGTTTACACACTTCACAGCACTCACCATAGCACATACCCTCCCCAATGTCCATAACCCCACTCCCGCTCTCCCAACCCCCACTCCCCCCAGCAACCCTCAGTTTGTTTTGTGAGATTAAGAGTCACTTATGGTTTGTCTCCCTCCCAATCCCATCTTGTTCCATTTATTCTTCTCCCATCCCCTTAACCCCCCCATGTTGCATCTCCACTTCCTCATATCAGGGAGATCATATGATAGTTGTCTTTCTCCGATTGATTTATTTCACTAAGCATGATACCCTCTAGTTCCACCCACGTCGTTGCAAATGGCAAGATTTCATTTCTTTTGATGGCTGCATAGTATTCCGTTGTGTATATATACCACATCTTCTTTATCCATTCATCTGTTGATGGACATCTAGGTTCTTTCCATAGTTTGTCTATGGTGGACATTGCTGCTATAAACATTCGGGTGCACATGCCCCTTCGGATCACTATGTTTGTATCTTTAGGGTAAATACCCAGTAGTGCAATTGCTGGGTCATAGGGTAGCTCTATTTTCAACATTTTGAGGAACCTCCATGCTGTTTTCCAGAGTGGTTGCACCAGCTTGCATTCCCACCAGCAGTGTAGGAGGGTTCCCCTTTCTCCGCATCCTCGTGGTGGCACTACTTTTAACCTCGAAGTCTTAGCTAGTTTGGAATCACCAACTTGCACTTCAAAAATGTTTATACCTTTGAAACACAGTATTATGATGCTGAAAATAACTCACTTCCTACAACCTATTTTGAAACCCAAACATAGCACAAAGTGTGATGCAAAGAAAAAAAAAATTATTCTTTGCTCTGATGTTGAGCAGGTGGAGGTGGTACAGAATGGAAAATACAAAGTGTGGTGAATCCAAACACTTAAATCCATCTGAAAAAAACAAGAGTTGTTAAGTTAAAAGCCAATGACCCACTGAAATCTGTTCTCTCAGTGTCGGAGGAACAAAAATGATGTAGTTGCTTTAGAAACCCAGGTTTGTCTAACTTGAGGGAATCAAATGTTCCATGGTTCTTTCACTTGAGCTCTCTTCTCAAAACTCCAACACCTGGGGCATCTGGGTGGTGCAGTCGGTTAAGCCCCCAACTCTTGGTTTCAGCTCAGGTCATGATCTCAGGGTTGCCAGATTGAGCCCAGGCTGGGGCTCTATGCTCAGAGGGAAGTCTGTTTAAGACTCTCTCCCTCAGCCCCTCCCTCTACTCTCTAAAATAAGTAAATAAATCTTTAAAAAAGATTTTTTGCTCCCTATTGAAATCAGAAGAGAATTTCCAGAAGGTCTCACCATCCCATCTAACCTCTCCTTGGACCTATGTCCACACACTTCACCTTCTCCTTGATTGCTGTGAATGAACTTCTATCCTAAGTCATCTCCTCTAATTCCCCCTATATTTCTATATTCTTTCTGTGAATTTCCGCTAGAGTTTCCTCATTATCTAGAGCTAATTCTTCTGATATTCTTACGCAAATATGAAGGAAAATAGTCAAAGACCATGGTTCTAGCACGGTGATCATGAAATAGCAGCCTCAGAGCAACATATCCGCAGCCATGCGCGGAGCACCTTGTGAAGAAGACAGACGGAAGACCCTCCTCCCCCAGGCCCATGAATCAGAAACTCCATGATGGAGCCCAATCTGTAAATTAACAAGCCCTCCAGGGATTCCAATACACCCTCAGGTTTGAGAACGCTTGTTAGAGCAATGGACTTCCATCTCTCCTGTCGCAATTACCCTCTCACTACTAGATCATACAGGATCAGGTTTTCTTCTCTCCCATTTTCATATTAAATAGTTATCTCTCCTGACCCCACATGCCTGTCATTTTTTTTTCTTCTCATATTGAAAATCTTAAAAATTACTGGCTGGAACCAACTTTTCTCCTCTCGTTTGTATTGAATTCATGCTAGTGAGTCTCCTGCTGATCCCGTGCCACTGAAACAACATTCAACAAGATCTCCCGTGACCATTATGTAACCAAATCTCATGTTCTCATCTCAATCCTCAGATCATTTGGCCCATGGCAAGATTTAACCCTGGTCAAATCTCTCTTTCTTGAAACGCTTTTTTATTTTTCCCCACTTGGCTTATAGGACGTCACTCCGGATTCTTTTCCACAATTAGTGGCCCCTCTGTTTCTATCCTTTGCTGTTTCCACATCAGCTCATCAACAACTAAATGTTTAAATAGTCCAGGGCTTAGCTCTAGGATTTCTTTTTTAAATATACTCACTTCTCACGTGGGCTTGTTTCATAGCTTCACATGTTAACTGTGCACTAATATCATCCATATTTTTTTTAACCCAGAACTTTCACCTTTGAATGATGGTATTTGATTAATATATCACACAACACATATCCTAATTCCAAAACTGTGTTTTTAAAGCATGATGTTTTGTGAATTCAAATGTCACGATGAGCTCTGACTTCAGACATGATGGAGGAAGGTGATTGGCCAATCTTTTCCTCAAGAACACAACCATGAAGCTGAATGGAAGGGTCAAAAGCCACCATTCTAGCACTTGGGAAACTCTTGCCCAAACAGAAGCCTTTACTCATAAAAACGACTGAGCTTCAGGTAAGAAGAGCATTAGTGTAGGAGTTAACAGCTGGGGCTCCCAAGCTTCCCACCCTCCGAAGCTCTGTCAGGGCAAGAGTTTAACCAGGACAGGGCGAGCTATGACATCCAACAGCTTTGCTGCCTCTGCAGAGAGAGCTTCCTTGATTTAGCTTACTCCTTATCTGTTTGAGTAACGATCTCAGAGACAAGCAAACAGGAAGGCCCAGTGGCTCTACTAGCCTACGGTTATTATCTACTTCGGGACAAGCAACTAACCAGTTAATGCTGTGCCAACACAGCGGGGTGCAGTTCAGCAATAAAAAAAGAAGAAAATGTAGGGGCCACTGAGTGCCTCAGTTGGTTAAGCATCTGCCTTCCTCTTGTATGATCTCAGGGTCCTGGGATCCAACCCCACCTTGGTCTCCCCACTCAACGGGGAGTCTATTTATCTTATTCCCTGGGCCCCTCCCCCCACTCATGCTCTCTCTCTAATAAATAAAAAAAACTTTAAAAAAAGAATAAAATGCATGTTAATAGGGATGGACTTTAAAAATATTATGATAATTGAAGAATATATATGCAAAAAAAGAATATATATGCAAAAGAATATATACTGTATGGCTCTATTTTTTGTCTAATGCCCAGAAAAGGCAAATTTCTGGAAACAGAGAGCAGAATGGTAGTTGTCTAGGACTAGGAGGTAGGACTGGAATTGACTGGTTGGGAAACGGGGACTTTTTTTTTTTTTTTTTTGGTGATGAAATGTGCTCAAATTCAGTTGTGATTTTAGAAAACAAACACAAATACTCCTTAACTCAGTGGTTTTCAAAATGAGTTGCTTAGTTATCTCCTAAAAGAATCTTAGAGATCTCTACCCTGCATCATACACTTTTTAAGTTAATACCTAAAATTCTTTATCATAAATTTAAGTCAGTTCAAAGGACTTCTGAGGTAAGGTAAATATTGGCATTTTAAAATAAAACTCATGTCTCACTCCTTTAAACTTTATCCACTGGACTATGAATTCATTTTAATTATACATTTGGCAGAACTAGAACAGCATATCAACAGCTGAAAGAGAAGGATTAATCCCCATTAAACGAAGCCAATTTTTTAAAGTTCAGGGGCATTATGCTTAACATGGCATTAGGGAACATTTTGCCCCATATCTCTTCACAAGCAGTAGTGCTGATTTTATGAATGCAGTTTAATCTACCTTGTGGAAATTAACAGCAAAACAAGAGAAAGCATCAGCCCATGAGTAAGTGAGGGGCTAAGCAAATGATGTATTAATAGTTGTTCTCTGCATTATTTAAATATTATTCACAATGTCTTTTCTTAAGGTTAGTATAAATCTAGTACGTACACAGAAGGGATTAAGCCTTACATAGAGAAAATTTTAATGATCGACAGCAAGAAAACTTGCACCCAATAAAACGTAACAGTAATAAAACATAAATGTGGATTTAATGTCTGCAGCAATCTCTTAGAAAAGTTAATGAAGAGGGGCATCTGGGTGGCTCAGTGGGTTAAAGCCTCTTCCTTCGGCTCTGGTCATGATCCCAGGGTCCTGGGATGGAGCCCCTCATCAGGCTTTCTGCTCAGCAGGGAGCCTGCTTCCCCCCCCCCCCCACCTACCTCTCTGACTACTTGTGATCTCTGTCTGTCAAATAAATAAATAAAATCTTTAACACACACACAAAAAAAGTTAATGAAGAAATATGTCCAGAAACTAAGTAAATTTTCAAGAATACAACTTGAAACTTTCTAATCTGTGTTACTTCTGTCTGAAGAAAGAACATTGATCTGTTAGAATTAACATGGAATTTCTCCTCTTATATATCTTGAAACCATTCCAAGTCTGAAATTGCAATACAAAGTCTCACCAAGTGCTTCCTCTCTATGAGAATGATCAAAGTGCAGGGTGTTGCCCTTGGAGCAGACGGGTATCTTGCATCATGCTGTTTTTTGCAAATCTTGAACTTTTTAAGATAGATAAATAGATGATTCATGGAGCCTTGAAATGAGTTTGCTTCCTAGAAGAAATGAGAAACTTCTACTTTTTTACTATTTTTTAATGAGGTCCTCTTTGCTTTGCTCTAAGATAAATAGATACAGGGGGAAAGAGAGAGAGAGAGAGAGAGAGAGAGAAGTGGAGATAGTAGAGAAAGCCAGACTGGGCAGAGAGGGACACTGAGCTGCAATTTAGGTCAACAACCTCAGCTGAACACATGGGGAATCTGGAGCTAAATTTCTTGTCCGTCTTGGGATGGGCATGACCCTGAGTAGGGAACTTGGCAGGTAAAGACACTATTTAAGCACTCCCAGATGCTAGGGCACATCTTTCTTTCATTGGGCATCTGAGTAACTCATCACATTCATCACACTGATGTTCTTGGATAGCCCCAAGAACACATGTACTACATTTGTGAATGCTATTAATATGTCTTCTTTTTTTTTTTTAAGAGGGTCATTTTATCTGACTATGCACATAGGTTCCTGGATTTGGAGACGGACAAGATGACATGTGATAGAAAAATGAGGGCCAGTGTGGTGAAGGGGACAGTTATTGACTCTGTGATTCTTTTTCCATGTTTCTCTCTGTCTCTCTTCCCTCATTCACTCTTCATAAAACAAAAGTTTGAACAGCAGAAGTATGCCCTTAGAACAAGACCAAAACTGGAATTGAAGGGTATGGTGTGGGACCTTGCAAATAAGACAAAGTATTCTTTTCAGACGGTGGGGCAAGACTGAATTCAGGTGTCAAAGATTGCTGAGAAAAAAGAATGTACTGGTGGGATTCGGAGATAAATTTGGAAAACTCCGGGAGCCATGTGCAGGATCTAGTTATTGGAAGATTTTATTCTGAACATGGTTTTATTCAAATTATAGAAGTTTAAAAATAAATGTTTCAGTCGTATAAAAGATGGACTGAAAATACCAACGCAAGGGCGGAAAACCATTAGGAGGTCAGTGTCAGGATTCAGGGGAGTTGATGAGGACAATGAGGGCAGCCAGAAAGATATGTTAAAATCAGTGAGACATAGTGATCTTTTGGAAATAAGTGGATGAAAGAGATGAAAAGCTAAAGTAGATCTAAAATTTCAACTCAAACAGAGAGAGGAATGGGAAGAAGAACACCCATTTGGAGGGAAATATTTTATGCCTAATTTTAGACACATTGAAATTTCAGTACAAGTCAGCTGCAAACTAGGTATAAATCAGGGCTTAGAAGAGGACAAATCTGAGGAAAGAGGTTTTAATAAACACTAATAATACTGAATAAAAGAAACACATTAAGTTTTTAAAATATACCTTTCAAATTACTTTATTTTTCCAGTTTATAATAAAGAGAAGATAATGGACTTATAAAGATGCCATTAATAATGCTTCTTTGAAAAAGCTCTATCCAAAGCTCATTTCATTTTTAGTCCTTCAATACTTAAACTTCAACTATCAAAATTTTAATTAACCATAACTTTATTATTATTTCACGTTAGAATCAGTCATGTTTTGTAATTAGACTTTCATGTGTAATAAATCAAAATATGTATAAAATACAATTTTTAACGTAACTTTGGTTGCATTATAAAGTGGGAATATAAATTTTTGAGATTTGACAAGTGATTATAGGTATTAATATTAATTCTATTTAATGCATTCTTCTTATCTATAGTACCATAAATTTGCTCTCACCCTGACATTTACCAAATTAATAAACAATGAATACAATGAATTTAAATGTTGGAATTAAAAGTTTTTGGGCATTATATGTGTATCAAATTCTGGCTGGAGACACTAACTGAAATTACTATTCAATCTATGTAAAACAAATACTTTTAATTATTTTTTTTTAAGTAGAGATAATCCTCTATATGTATCCTACACACTTGATTAGAGCAATGTGCTTGACAAGAGATTTTAATCATTCTCAAAGATAAAAAATGATTTTAATTAGAAAGGGGTAATTTCTGTAATTCATTTATTCTGTAAGGACCGGTCTTGATTGAAATCACACATAATTTGGAAATACAAATATGTTATTCAAGAAGTGGAAAGATTTTTGGGTGCCTGGGTGGCTCAGTGGGTTAAAGCCTCTGCCTTCGGCTCAGGTCATGATCTCAGGGTCCTGGGATCGAGCCCCGCATCGGGCTCCCTGCTCAGCGGGAACCCTGCTTCCTCCTCTCTCTCTGCCTGCCTCTCTGCCTGCTTGTGATCTCTCTCTCTGTCAAATAAATAAATAAAATCTTTAATAAAAAAAAAAAGAAGTGGAAAGATTTTTTTAAAGATTTTATTTATTTATTTGACAGAGAGAGAGATCACAAGTAAGCAGAGAGGCAGGCAGAGATAGAGAGGAGGAAGCAGGCTCCCCGCTGAGCAGAGAGCCTGATGCGGGGCTCTATGCGGGGCTGGATCCTAGGACCCTGAGACCAGACCTGGGCTCAAGGCAGAGGCTTAACCCACTGAGCCACCCAGGTGCCCCAGAAAAATGTTTTTTGAGAAAGAATCTAAACACCCATTAAAGTCCAGTGATGGATTTATTAATGGATTTATCTTATAGTGCAAAGCTGATGTTGATTTGTTAACCCATACACACAGATGTGACCTTCTCTAGGGGAAATCTGGTTGACATAGAGAATTTCAATGAATGCTCAGTACTCTTTCATCCCCTTTCCTCTATAAAACAAGTTTTGCTGAAGTCTGAATAGTAAATAATAAATGGGTACTGAATGCTAACTTACAAAATATGAGTGCTGTATTTTATTTTATTTTATTTTATTGGCTAAGATTTTATTTATTTATTTGAGAGAGAGAGCATGAAGGGTGGGAGGGGCAGAGGGAGTGGGAGAAGCTGACTCCCTCCTGAGGACCCCAGGCCAGGACCTGAGCCCAAGGCAGAATCTTAACTGACTGGGCTACTAGAGCGCCCTTGAATGCTGTATTTTAATGCAAGGGAAATAATGTAAGATGGATGTGTATTGTCAATCTCTGAGAAGCTTGAGAGGAAATCCTGGGACTTCTGTAACCTGTAAATTAATTCATATGGAAAAAAATAAAACTTACACATCAAATCATAGAAAATGTAATTCCAGATGAACCATAGCTCTCAGTAAGAAAAGCAAAAGAATAAAACTTCCAGAAGATACTATAGGAAAATATGTCCATTGCTTTGGTATAGGAGGACTGTATGTATATGTATGTGTGTGTGTGTGTGTACACACACACACACACACACACACACACACACACATACTTGATATTAACCTTGAAGAAAGAGATCCATGGCATAAGTGGCGTTAAAATTAACAGGTCATCAAAATACATCATACAAAATATATCATGAACACAAATAGCCAAGAAAAGCCTCATATCAAGGACATTTCAAAAACTCCCATGAATCAATAAGAAAATGTGTAGACAACATAATATTTAATGGGCAGGAGGTACAAAGAAGAGATGATTGGAAATGTGCTCAAACTTTATTAATCATCAGGAAAATTCCAATTAAAACTTCCATCAGATATCAGTACATGTGCACCAGCATGGTTAAAACTGGAGAAAAAAAAATGGCACCAACAATCACCGCCAACAACTTGGAACAAAAGGGACTCCACACTCCTTATAGGAGAGTGAATGGGTGCAGCTATTTAAAAAGAGCATTTTACTCACTGCAAATTTGAACAGACACGTGACACACAGATCCCACAGTCTTCTGCCAGGTATATTACCAACAAAAATCTCCATATCTACACCTGCATAATTATGTATACATAATGAGTCCAATTAAATATATTTCCAAGGCAAGGAAAACTAAGCTATTCTAACAGAAGTCAAGATAATGGCTACATTTGGGAAGAAAAGGGGTTTAACATTTGGGAGGGTCCTGAGAGGTGCTTCTAGACTGTTGTCAGTTTCTGTTTTGACTGGGACAGTGGTTACATGGGTGTTTACTTCATGGGAATTTATCAAACTGCACGTGTATTTTCATATACTTTGCTATCCTTAGGAAGGGTATTTCCAAATTAGAAAATTATTTTAAAATTTAACAACTTTGGGTGGCTCGGTGGGTTGGGCCGCTGCCTTCGGCTTGGGTCATGGTCTCGGAGTCCTGGGATCGAGTCCCGCATCGGGCTCTCCGCTCAGCGGCGAGCCTGCTTCCCCCTCTCTCTCTCTGCCTGCCTCTCTGCCTACTTGTGATCTCTCTCTGTCAAATAAATAAATAAAATCTTTAAAAAAAAAAAAATTTAAAATTTTTTTTAAAAAATTTAACAGCTTTGCTTTTTAAATAAATATGGATCCCTCTATTTGCAAATAAAGAGGAAGGTTTCTTGCCTGAACGGCACATATTTCAGATTTATAAAATACAGAATTCCTTCAGTGCCTTATGTGGAATATAGAAACCCAGGCCACCTCACAAAACAGATCAACTGAATTTCACTAACTACAAGGTTAAGTGTGACATTAACAAAACAAAGAATTTCCATGCCAGATGGAGGTCACCTGAGCCCTTATCCATATCTTACCTTCTTCATAGAAATTTGTTTAATTCTGTGAAGGCTGTTAATTCCAAAATTGAAGGATCTCGAGTCTTCAACCTCCGTGCTGCGTTGTTTGTGGAAATTTTTATTAGGAAAGTTATTTTTCGTTTGGCATCGTTTGATAGAAATCCTGCTCTGAAGAAAAAAGAAAAATCAGGTCTTACATTCAAGTTCCTTTGAGAAATACAAATTAATATTTTTAGAGGCCAAATTCGTTTCATGTCAGAGCATAATGCTGATAAGCAGCAGAGAGGCAGCCTGAAAGATTGTATGTAGCAGATTAACCTGAGTCTCCCAAAGTGCCACACACTTCTGGAACTTTCTGTGAGGTCAACTGAGAGCCCTTAGTTTTCAGAGAAGCAACCGGATGTATCAAGACCCGTACCTGTCTCTGAAGTAAGACCAAAGACTGAATTCTGCTCTGAGCAAAGCATATCAAGGTGAAAAGCAGTCTCTTTATTTTTTATATCTCATGGGTAATGGTAAGATGTTGAGTGAAAGAAATGATGAAAACCTTTCTAGGTTATTAAACTGCCTATATTGCCCTTGAAACATGGGGCCCAAAGTCAGTTATTTCTGTAGGACAGAAAGGAGAAGTCTGGGCTTTGAATATGGGGCTTTAATAGAGCATTAAGAAATAACAAGGCAAGTGGAGAGCCAGCCAGTTGCGGAGCGAGAGCCGAAAGCTTGATTGGAAGAAATCAGACCCTGCCCATAGGAAGCATTCAAACCAAAGTGAGACCAGTTGACTTCCCGGACTGGCCCCGCATTGCAAAGAAGGGGAATTCATTGTACTGTCCCGTGCATTCACAACCAAAGCAGAGAGTCAAAAGATAGATTCTGTGACCTTTTCCGCCCATCAAATGTAGTCTGCCATGGTACAGGATTGCGGAAGTCATAAAGAGAAACCTATTTCAATTTAAAAAAACCCCAAAGCATTGTAAGGGAATGCTTGTCCGGGCTGGTACTCCCGTTCTTAGTTATTATCAGGCGGCCCACTTCCCACATGAAACTCGTCTCCAATTTGGAAGTTACCTCACCTTCCAGCTGCCTCTCTGGGAGGAAAGGATGTAACATGGAAGAAAGCATCTCCTCCTGAGACCTGTCCTAAATCATCAGGAAAACTCACCTCCTCAGTATCTCGGCCCATTCTGGGCTCGTGCTTTCCTCTCTGAAGGCAAAATGTGGTTGCCATAAATCTCCCCCATGGAAATACAAGCGGAGCTGTACTGTACAATCTCATAACCATCCACTGTCATTCTTACCGTAAGTGGAGGTTTATTTAATATATGGCAGTATATGTCCCCCAAATTGTATCTCCTGCTGTTGAATATTTTAAAGATTGATTGATTGATTGATTGATTTGGAAAGAGAACACGCACTGGCACCCACGAGTGGGGGGAGTGGCAGAGGGAGAGCAAATCTTCAAGCAGACTCCCCTTGTCCCCCAACCCTGGCTGAGCCCAACATGGGGCTCAATCCCATAACCCATGACACCACCACCTGAGCCCAAACCAAGAGTCCATCCCTCAACCGACTGAGCCACCCAGGAACACCAGCCTGCTGTTGAAGATTTTAAATCTCTCTCTTTTTTTAACTCCACCAATAGAGGTGTTATTATCACTTTGTATAATTAATATTTGTTCAGGCTAACCCACAGGCCTACCATCGTCAGAGCTTGGTATTGTCAGGTTTTCCTGCAGGGACCGCATTTGTGAAACATTCCTTCGCTAGTGTCTATTGGTAATAAACTTTCTCAGTTTGTATTAGTCTGGAACAGTATTTGCTAGACCCTCATGCTTGAAACATGTTTCCCAAGTCTATAATTCTAGACTGATGTTTTCCCTCATTCTTTTAAATCTGTTATTCTACAGCCTCTATAGCCTCTGGTTTCTTTTGTTGCTACTGAAAAGAAAGGCATCAGCTTCGCTTCCACTCATGTCTGTGTAACCCATTTTTCATTCTGACAGATTTTAAGAGCTTTAATTCTTTTTCCGCAGTATCTGTTTTACATAGATGGAATTTATCTTAATTTTACTTGGTATACATTCTTCTTCCCATATCGGAGGTTTACAATCTTTAATCAGTGCCGGATATTGATCAGTTTTTGTGTTTGTATTTTTATATGTTACATATTTTTCATTGTGTTTCTCCTGTCATTTGCTCATAGAATTCAGATTATACCCACATTAGCCTATCTCACTCTGTCTCCCAGTTCTCTTTATACTGATGGAACACAAGAAATAAATGGCCCACTCGAATAGCAAAATCCAAAGAGAATAAAATATCTATTTAAAACCTGGACAGGGGCCCCTGCCTGGTTCAGTCAGTAGAGCGTGAACTCTTGATCTCAGGGTTGTAAATCCGAGCCCCACGCTAGGTGTGGAGATTACTTAAAATTAAAAAAAAATTTTTTAAGATTTAATTAATTTATTTGAGAGAGAGAGCGTGCGCAGGTGAGAAAGCACGAAAGGGAAGCAGCTTCTCCCCTGAGCGGGGAGCCTGATGTGGGACTCCATCCTGGGACTCCAGGATCATGACCTGTGCTGAGCACAGATGCTCAACCAACTGAGCCCCCCGAGCACCCAAAAATAAAATCTTTAACAATTTTAAATGTAAATTTAAAAAAAAAACTGGACAGATCAAGGGGACCCAGGACACATGCAGCAACCAAATCTACAGCAGCAGACGCATCAACATCATAAGTCCTAAGGAACAAGGAGACGGAGTGGTTTCCAGCACTCAGAAAGACAGAGAGCTGTGTTCTGCAGTCCACCTTGTGATAAGCCATGACTTTCTGTAGAAAAATAAAGTTAGACTGAGTCACCCTGCAGGATCAACTCCCATTCCTTCTCTGCCAAGGCTCCACCCTGACTGGCTCCACCAGAAAGCAGGGCATGGGATGCAGTCCTTACAAGTCATCCTGGCCCAGACACATGGGTGGAGTTTGTCCTGACTTTCTCGTGCTTGTGGTTTTTTTTATTGTGGGCTTGTGTTCCTTGAAATATTAGCTGTAGGAGTTGTCTAAGCCTGCGTTTAAATTCCTTTCTTCTAGATTAAGTTTGCCCTCACTTTACCTAGGAGACAATCTTATCTTTTGGGGGGAGCTGCTATGGGCTGAATGTTTGTATCCCCCTCCAAATCTATATGCTGAAATGTTAACTTCCAGTGGTCTTGCTATGAGCAGATGGACCTTTTGTGTGGGAGGTGTTTAAATCAGGAGGCTGGAACCTTCATAAGTGGGATTACCGCCTTATTAAAGGAGCTCCAAAGAGATACCGTGCCTCATTTTGCCATGTGAGGATACAATGGGAAGTCTGTGACCAGAAGACAGCCTTCACCCAATCATGCCAGCACCCTGATCTCAGACTTTTTGCTTCCAGAACTGTGAGTAATAAATTTCTGCTGTTTGTAAGCCACCCAGACTGTGGTATTGTACTATAGCAGCTCAAACAGACTGAGACAGAAAGTTGGTCCGAATACCGAGAGTGTGGCTGCTGTCACAAATACTGAAAAAGGTAGAGGTGGCTTTGGCATTGCATTATGGGCAGAACCTGAAGATGCACGTTTGAAAAACCCTACAGTGCTCTGAACGAACTCTGAGAGGCCAAGCTGGTGAAGGCTCGGAAAAGGAGAGCTGTAGAGAAAGCCTCAATCTACTCAAAGCATAAGTAAAAAGGTCATGAACAGGATGTTGGGAGAAATAGTACAGGCTATTCTGATGAGGTCTCAGCTGGAAATAAGGAACATGTTACTGGCAACTGGATGAAAGACGATCCTTGCTATGAAGTGGCAAGGAGCTTGGCTGAATTGAGCTTTTGTCCCAGTGTCCCCTGGAAGGTAGAATTGTGAGCAATGAAATTGGATATCTGGCTGAAACTACAGCCAAGCAAAGTGTTGAAGGAACAGCTTGGCTTCTTTTGAATGCTTACCATAAAATTCAAGAAGAGGGAAATGATTTGGAGACAGAATGGTTGATCAAAAAGGAAACAACTCAGATATTTGGAAAATTTTCAGTCTATCCATACTGAAAGAAATAAGAAATTGTGTTCATTAGAGAACACGAAGGTGGTGGCCCCGTTTGGCAGGGATTGGTACAGATCAACCACGTCCACAGAAACTAGGTGCTACTCATTAAGGTGATGGGGAGATTGGTTCGCCATCTAAACAAGTCAAAACCTATTTTCTAAGACAATGAAAGAATGACCCTGAGGGCATTTCAGAGATCTTCAGGGCAGGCCCTCCCATCCCCCATCAGTGGAGCAGAATAGAAGGCACCCCCCCCAGGGGCGGGGCGGGGGGGGGGGTGTCAAAGAGCCTCTGCTACCCCAGAACCACCTCACATCTTGGGGTTCAGCTCTAGAATCCCAATTCTGGCACCATAATCCTCAACTGTCCCAGGTCTGGGTGCCCCGGTTCTGGCCACCCCTACAGGCGGTTGCTTTCTGCACCAGCTTGCAGGATGCAAAGAGCCACGAAGACACAGCTGCCTCCACCTAGATTTTAAAGAATATCCTGGAGAGCCTCCCCCATGCGGAGGACTGCTATGGGAGCGAGAGGACTGCAGAGTTGCCTGTGGGGCGTTGTCCAGCGGGGCCATGGGAGCGGGGAACGGTCGTCAGGAACCCCACACTCGTAGACCTGCGGGCATGCGATTCCAGCCCAACCAGGAGAATCACAGCGTGAGCAGAATCCCGGGGGCAGCCCCCAGAGCTTTGGGGATTCAACTGCAGCCTCAGTGAGCCCAGAATGTGGGAAACAGAGTCAAGGCAGATCACTCTCAAGCCCTGGGGTTGAATGTTTTGTTAGGGTTTGGTCTTCCTTTGGACCTGCTGCAGCAACCCCTCTTTCCAGTGGCTTCGCTGTATCTGTGGTTTCGCTTTCTGCAGTTTCATCATTAACTCCAGCTGGAAGCAATGCTCCTCCTCCTCCTGACAAAGCATCAGAAGGTCAATGGTGTCCTAACTCTCGGTCGCCGAGCGTCACATACCTCGCGTCCTCTCACCACAGGGGCATTTTATCGTCTCCCAGCACCTCAAGAAGGAGGGTGAGTGCAGTACAATTTATGCTACGATTGTGTTATTAGATATCGTTAGTCTCTTACTGGGCTTAGTTGACAAATTAAACTTCACCGTTGGTGTGTAGGTATAGGGAAATTCTTGGTACATAAAGAGTTTGGTACGAGCTGGGGTTTTGCGCGTCCGCGGGGGGTCTTGGAACCGATCCTCAGGATAAGAGGAATGGCCATATTCCATCTTTCTTTCCTATTTCTCCCTTTGGAATGGGAATGTCCAGCCCATGCCTGCCCGCCATTATCTTTGGAAGCACATAAGATTTCATCTGAGTTGATTAACAGTTTCATAGCTGGAGAGCCATTTGCCTTAGGATGAATGGGCTCTTGAGTCTCCCTCATAACTGCTTTCGGTGCATGTAGATGAGACAGGATGTGGCCTTTTGAGTTGACCCTGGAACAAGATAATACTTTGGGTGCTCTTAGGTTGGAATGAATGTAATTTACATGTGAGAAGGACATAAATTTTGAGAGGCTGGGGCAGAAAACTATGACATCTTACCCCCCCCCCCATATTCCCCTGTTGAAAGCCTAATGCCAAATGTGATGGTATTAGTAGGTGGGGTCTTTGGGAGTTGTGTAAGCCATGAAGGTAGAACCTTAATAAATGGGACTAATATCCCATAAGAGAGAATCCAGAAAGATCTCTAGCCCCTTCCACCATATGAGGATTCAACAAGACAACTCTGGCTATGAACCAGAAAGAGAATCCTCATCAAAAGTTACTGGGCTGACACCTTGACCTTGGACTTCCCAGCATCCACACTGTGAGAAATAAATATCTGTTGTTCATTAGCCACCCCGCCAGTGGTATTTGGTTACAACAGCCCACATAGACTAAGACAGGAACACTAAGCAATCTAGCTTGAGTTTGTTCAGGCCATACAGGAGTTATGAAATTTGACTCCAAACATCTATATGGTTGGGAATTCTGTGGGGACATTTCCATTCTTTGCCTACTCCATTCAGAGAGATACAAATACTCACACCACCTCCCTCTGTAGGACAGACTTACATAACTACCTGATTGCGTTCCCTTTGGGGGACTCCAGCTTAATTGCAAATCCCTGATTCCTCATCCCAATCTGCTTTCCCCCCAAGCTTGGTACCCCCTGCCTTATTTGTGCCACCAAGGTTTGACAGACATTTTCAAAATTAAAGCTACTGTCCAATATCTGGGATGTAATTGATCATAGAAATTGTATATTTTTAAGATATATAACCTGATGTTTTGATATCTGTATACATTGTGAAATGGTGCCACAGTCAACATATCCATCATGCCATCTCAGTACCGTGTGTGTGTGTGTGTGTGTGTGTGTGTGTGTGTGTGTGTGTGAAAACTTGAGACTTATTCTCTTGACAAATGTCACGTATACACTACAGTATTGTTAATTGTAGTCACTGTGTTGTACTTTAGACCTCTGAACTCAGTGTTTGGAAACCTGTTAGAATTTGTGCTTCCTTGTCATTTCTGTTCTAGAAGGAATTCTCTCACATTTCTGTACTTCCCACCTGTGCTCTTGGATTTTTGGTTTGCTTTTATCTGTGTTCAGCACCTTTAGAAACACCGAATGATAACAGTTTCTCTGTACATCCAGTCTCCCATACTGCTTGAAAGGAAACTCCATATTTACCTTTTGAAACTTGGTAAATGTATTTGATAAATACGTTTTGGAAAAAAGAAACTGCCTGAGTTCCCATTTCTTTTATGAGAATTATATGTATTTACTATCCATAACGGCCAAAGGAAAAAAAGTTTTTAATCCACAGTTCCATCCTTGTTTCTCTTACTGATCTTATTTCACAATGTCTGGATTGTCCTGACAAAGATTCACAGGCTGTCGTAGTCATTGCTTATTACCCCCAACCACAAAAGGGCTGTGAGCTCTCCCTTTTACCCACTGTCTGTGGTTGTGGCTTTTCTAATGGCTCCCCCTTCCCGGTGGTGGTAACTTTCAAAATGTGGTCAAGAGACCTTCTGGTTCGCAATCACCTGAGACCCTTCGATAAATGCAGACCCAGGGTCCTAAAAGCTGATAAGGATCATTACGTTTAGGAATAGGTCCAGAAATCTTCATATAAATTTAGTCTCTAAATGATCAAGAAGAGTCACTGAATTGTAGAAATTATATGCAAGCTCCTTCATTCTCTTTCCTAGTTGGTGCCTTGGAAAAGGACTTAAATCTTATTAAGTGGCATCGATCGTGCCTTCCTAAGGAAAGTAGGAACTTCTAGAAGTCCTCTGACTTTCCTGTTGAAAATGATTAAACGCTCAGTTCCAAATTCATCTCTTTTTTTCTGTAAAGCGTATGGGTATTATTCACACTCTAAAATTGAAAAGCTACGAAAGTATCACTTATTTAATAGGGCACCCTACCAGTGCATTTCTAAAATATAAAAATCGGTGTGAGACAGACCAGGGGAGAAGGTTTCATGAGGCAAGCAGGACTTGAACCAATCATAAGGGAGGATGCATGAGAAAGGGTGTCAGGGAGGGGAGTCAGACACATGCTGCAGAAGCAGGGATACTCACCCAGCCTCTGAAGAACAGTGAAGGATCCCAACTGAAGAAAAGAATCCTATTAGACGAAACAGAAGATCAGGCGAGGCTGGACTGTGGAGGGCCTTATATACTGTCTGCTTTGGGATTGCACTTTGGAATTTCAGTGTTTCACAGATTCCGTAGATTAGGGAACCACATCCAGTCCCAGCCCCCTCATTCCTCGTCCATTCCCACTCTAGAGTGTGTCAAGGAGGCATGCTCACTTCCCAGAATCACACTTACAGGCGGTCAGGTGAGAGAGTTCTTGGCAATGAGGGATAAGTGGAAATCGCCAGGAGGTTTCCGGTACATCCTCTGTTTTCCTAAGAAAGGAGCAGAAGGAGATGGCACAGCCCCCTTTTCCTCTTTTCCTTGTGGTGAACATGGACACAGTGTCTGTATCACCATGGTCCACCTCACGACCGTGATACTGAAAACACTCCGAAGATAGAGCCACGCTGCTAATTGTGGTGGGTGGACAGGGTAGATCAGTGAACCAGTGCCAGCAGCTGACCTCTGAACTTGGCATTGAGTGAGACAAACACACCCTTACGTTGAAACCAGCCTTGGTTGAGTTATCTGTTACAGGTAACCAGACACAGCCCTAAATTATACTTTATGAATGGAGAGTCTGACTTAATCTGCAACACTCGTGGGAAGGAAATGCCACTCTCTCTTTATTTTTCAAAAATGGAAGTTAACCTGCTTCAATCTGCCAGATGGCCAACTGGTAGGAAATTTAATGTAGCTCTGTTTGGGGGATTCCAACTTTCTACTTTCTACTTCTACTACCCCCTTCATACCAAGCTGATTTGATTTCTCAATGTAGCTGTAAAAAGGAAACAGGGAGTTTTATAAAACTTTCTTAATATGCAAGTCATCGTACTTGGTAATTATATGTAATATGTGTAAATGGGTAAATGGAGTACTTTGATTCTGATTACTGTGCTAGATGCATGGGATGCAAAGGTAAATAAACCAGTCCCTGTGCTGGAAGATGAAAGCTAGTTACGCCATAACATTCTAAAACCGGTGCAAAATGTTACGTTCAGATATATTCATGTGCGCAGTACCCTGCTCTATTTATAGGTGGTGAAAATAATACACATTCTGTTGGAAGGATCATAACAATAATTTCACCAAAAATGCATAAACAAGTAAAAAGCCTTAGTCAAAAGATACCTTAAAGAGAAAAATACCTGGGGTACAAAATTCAAATTTTGAAGAGGGTCACCTTCACATCCTAGTCTTTCTTCATACGTCGACCTTATTTTTATGGCAATTCTCTCCTAAACTCTGAGGAAATTAATTCAAAGAGGTTTGTTTCTTTTTTAAGATTTTATTTATTTATTTGATACAGAGAGAGACAGCAAGAGAGGGAACACAAGCAAGGGGAGTGGGAGAGGGAGAAGCAGGCTTCCCGCCAAGCAGGGAGCCTGATGTGGGCTCGATCCCAGGACCCTGGGATCATGACCTGAGCCGAAGGTAGACGCTTAATGACTGAGCCACCCAGGTGCCACCAAACAGAATTATTATTACTAGCATGTATTAGTAACATATATGGGTATTTGGTATATATTAGTGTAATACATATTTCTAATATAGTATTAGTATGAAAATAATTATATATATTTATTATTTATTGTATTCTGTTAGCATAATTATTCTGTGACACACGCTGCTAGCTCTGAGGAGCTGAGAATCAATAAGACTTGTCCGAGCCTTAAAACTTCAAACTAGGGAGGGCGAGAGAACCACACAGCGTACACACCCAACAGCCACACACACAATCGTAATAACTATGAACACTGGATACTTCATATATGCTTCATGATCTATAAGCTTCAGAAACACCCTTTAAGACAGATGATGTTATCTTCATGGTACAAAAAGAAAGGGAAGCACCTAGACATTAAGTAACTTTCCCCAAGATTTCTGGTACATCCTCTGTTTTTCTAAGAAAGGAGCAGGCCACGCTGCTAGTAGCAAAGCCTGTTACCCCGATCTACCTACTATAATTGTAAGAAAGAGGCTTTATTTTTTTTAAGATTTTATTTATTTATTACAGAGAGAGAGAACGAGAGAGCACACAAGCAGGGGGAGTGGGAGAGGGAGAAGCAGGCTTCCCTCTGAGTAGGGACCGGATCCCACTAGATCCCAGGACCTGAGCTGAAGGTAGACGCTTAACCAGCTGAGACACGCAGGCACCCCGAGGCTTTAAAGTCTAAAAAAACTACACAAGAAATTGTTGGGGACAAGAGGCCAGCATATTTGGAATCATGGTTGTTGGGTTTGTTTTTTTTTTTTTTCTGGAAAAGATACGTTGTTATAGTAACTATGCCAAAGCAAAATTTTCAAAAGTAGTATAAAATAAATACACACAAAAGGTGAGAGGAGCATAAAGAAAGGAATTATACCTCAAAAACACATTAACTAACATAATTTTAAAATATGGGCAAATATAAAAGTGAAGCAAATGAATTCAAAGTCTATCCATATAACTCCAATTATTTTATTAAAAATAAAATGAAAGTAATAAAAGTACAAGATAGAAATTCAAACAATATAGACATTTTTAAAATAATACCTTTACCTCAACTAAGCCTTTTGCTTCAACGTAAACAGTGTTAAGAGTTAAAATGTCAGCATGTATAATATCTTCTATTAAAGTTGTGCAAATATATACTTACATACACATTTTGCATTTGAACCCAAACCATAACACAGTTCTGTATCTTGTTTCTTAGATTTTTTTTTTCAAGATTTTTTTTAAATTTATTTGACAGACAGAGATTACAAGTAGGCAGAGAGGCAGGCAGAGAGAGAAGGGGAAGCAGGCTTCCCACTGAGCAGAGATCCTGATGTGGGGCTCAATCCCAGGACCCTGGGATCATGACCTGAGCCAAAGGCAGAGGCTTTAACCCACTGAGCCACCCAGGCACCCTGTTTCTTAGATTTTCTAATCTCTTAAAACAACTTTCATTTCAGAGTTATTTCATTGTTTTAAGTTCCACACAGTGTCTTGCTGTGTGGAAATATTATGATATATGAAGAGAGTGAATCATCATTTCAAAAGCTGTTGCTTATTTGTAACGCCTAAGAGCTTGGCTTTCTACATCTTTGGTGGGCTGAAGTCTTCAGTGTCAGCCTCTTGAAGCTCCAGCAGATGGTGGCATGACAACGTGCGAGGAAATGTGAATTGCTAACAGGACGTCAAACTACTTAAATCAGCCAAAGGACCGTCTCCTTTCCAAAGTAATAACAAAAATGAAACAAAACAAAACAATTTCACAAATGCTATTCTTTCATGATTTAAGGGTGATTTTGAACAAAAGAGCATAACATAATCTGTGCTTCAATTGTTTGTTAATTGAAAAGCCTTGGAAGGGCGCCTGGGTGGCTCAGTCAGTTAAGCATCGACTCTAGGTTTCAACTCAGGTCATGATCTCAGGGTTGTGAGATTGAGTCCCACATAGAGCTCTGGGCTCAGTGGGAATCTGCTTGGGTATTGTCTTCCTCTGCCCATGCATATGTCTTTCTCTCAAATAAATAAATAAATCTTTAAAAAATAAAAATAAAAAACCTTGAACTTGGGTCCTAATGATAGAAAATGATCTGAAGGATCTGAGCACCCACAGAGAAAGTGGTAGTGGTTTGGGGTTTTTTGTTTGTTTGTTTGTTTTTCTTAAAGATTTTATTTATTTGACAGAGAGAAATCACAAGAGAGGCAGGCAGAGAGAGAAAAGGGAAGCAGGCTCTCTGCTGAGCAGAGAGCCCAATGCGGGACTTGATCCCAGGACCCTGAGATCATGACCTGAGCCGAAGGCAGCGGCTCAACCCACTGAGCCACCCAGGCGCCCCAGTGGTAGTGGTTTTCAATGGCTCCTTTTTAGTGGCAAATCATTTGCATGTACAATAAACCAATCGATCCTCGCAAAGACCCTATGAGACAGAAAGTCCAAAGTTATCTTCATGATACAGACAGGAAAACTGACTGTTCTCCTGCTTTGCAAAAGCTTAGTCCCGAAACCAAGACTCAAGCCCGACTCTTCAGACTCCAAAATAATGAGCGAATACCAAGCCTCCAGTTCATCTGCTGGATCTGTTACTGTTTTGGTTTGGTTTCGCTTACTCTACTGTGCATGGAAACTATACACAATAACATTTCTAAGATGAGAGGAAACACTGTTAGTAAGCCGTTTGTACAACCAAGATTAAATCTCACCCCGCGGAGAGAACAGGAAAGAAAAGACAAAGGGCAAGATAAAGGAAGATTGGAAGGGAGTACAGGGAAAAGGTAGGAAAATGGAAGGGCTGAAGGAATAAGGAAAGGAAATGCAAACTGTGCAAACCTTCCCAAGGTAGACTCCGTCCTCCACCCGGATTACGCACTCCACTACTCACATGCCAAGCCCGATATCCACAGCCTACAGAAATAGTGTAACCTCTCTAATTTTTTTTTAGAGATTTTTAAGATTAATTTATTTATTTAAGAGAGACGGAGCGCATGCAAGAGCACAGGCTGGAGAGGGGCAGAGGGAGAGGAAGACAGTCAGGCTCCCCGTTGAGCGCAGAGCCGGAAGCAGGGCTAGTTCTCAGGACCCTGAGAGCAAGACCTGAGAGATGGTGACCGGAGCTGAAATCAAAGTCAGACACTCACCTGATTGAGCCACCCCATCAAGGTGCCCCATAACTGCTCTAATTCTTCAGTGTCTTTACAGGATGCGTGTGTGTGTGTGTAAAAAAAATGACAAATACATATTTGAGTATTTTAAGTTAACCTCCTTAAAAATGGGCACATAGAACCGGGTTCTTTAACAGTTTTCCAGTGTAGTCGAATGATTTAATCCTCTTAAGTCCTACTGCTCATCTGCAAAACCGAGACTGCAAATATAGAGTCATTGTGAGTCTTAACCGGGATTGTCATGTAGAAGGTGTGCAAACGCTCATCTCAGTCCCACTGATTCACAGGTGCTCTGTGGCAGGAAAGCCCTAAGCCAGTGTGATCTGGAACTTGTTTGTTTCTCCGGCCTTACCTTGTCCCAGGTTTCTCTTCCATCACAGAAAGGACAGTGTCCCTGAGGGTTTTTGTTTCCTTTCTTTCGTGTGTGTGTTTACTTCACTTTGCTCTTTTCCTCTTTAAACCCCTTTTCATTCTGGGTTTTTGTTCTTGTTTGGGGTTTTGTTTGTTTGTTGTTTGTTTGTTTGTTTGTTTGTTTGTTTCATCTTCCCACCAGACTGCGAACAGCGAGGTTCACCCGTATGGGAAGGCACCCAGCTCATGGCCCGAGCGGAATGTGTGGCTGGGATTCTGTTAAATCCTGTGGGGTGACATGTGTTACTTCAGACAACTTAGCGGGGTGGTATCTCTACTTGCTAATGAAGAAATCCACTTTTCTTTTGACCAAGGACCCTCTGAAACTATGTATCACATCTCTCTGATAGACCAGGGAGAACTCAGCTTAGATTTGCCACAATGTGTTAGAAATTTCAGGACACCAAAAAACGGATGAGTTTAATCTCTGCCAGTGTAAACCAGGCTGTGTGCTGATAAGGCCTGCACAGTCTCCAGCCCCGGGGCCAGGGCGGAGGGGGGCAGGGTTCTCCATCATCCAGGACCCCCAAGTGTCCACAGCTCCCTTAGTCAGGGGCTGGTAGGACTAGTTAGCATGGACAGTAGCTATGTTTTATGTGGGAATTCAGCTGACTGCGTCACAGTAAAACGTTTTTAGATTACTTTCATTCCCTCCCTTAGAGCAGAGATTTTCAGTGTGTCATCTACCCATTTTACTCTCACCTTCATGCAGGTTAAGTGGGGACATCCCATCCCACATTAACCTGAGATACCAAATACAATGACTATCTTTTGAGAACCATGAAACAAGCCAGAATAATTTGCAAAGAGGTTTAGTGCAAGAGATTCCTTAAGAATACCAATTTGCCCTCTCTCAGTAGTATCTACATTCCTGGAAATGATCCTCACAGATCTTGATGTGTCTTATTTAAGAATAACAGGCAACAGGGTGCTTCGGTGGTTTAGGCGATTAAGCAACTGCCTTCAACTCAGGTCACGATCCTAGAGTCTAGGGATCCAGTCCCATGTTGGGCTCCCTGCTCAGCAGGGAGTCTGCTTCTCCCTCTGCCCCTCACCCTGCTTTCGTGCTCTCACTCTCTCTCTCTCTTATATAAATAAATAAATTTTTTTAAAAGATTTTATTTATTTATTTGACAGACAGAGATCACAACTAGGCAGAGAGGCAGGCAGAGAGAGGAGGGAAGCAGGCTCCCTGCTGAGCAGAGAGCCCAGTGCAGGGCTCGATCCCAGGACACCAAGATCATGACCTGAGCTGAAGGCAGAGGCTTTAACCCACTGAGCCACCCAGGCACCCCAATAAATAAAATATTTTTAAAAAATTTTAAAAATAGGTGTGCCTGGGTGGCTCAATGTGTTAAGCCTCTGCCTTCCACTCAGGTCATGATCTCAGGATCCTGGGATCGAGCCCCGCACTGGGCTCCCTGCTCAGCGGGGGGCCTGCTTTGCCCTCTCTCTCTGTCTACTTGTGATCTCTCTGTCAAATAAATTAATAAAAATCTTAAAAAAATTTAAAAAGTAATAGGCAACAGTCATAACTAATGAGATAATTTCAACTTTTCCACAAGAAAGGAAAAAAAAATCACTGGGTAAATGCCAGAGTATTCATTTCTATAAGAGGAGATTAGACTGAGCATCTGATAGCGAGTTCCAAACTTTATACTAATTCTTGGCTGCATCTTAGAAAAATCCTGAAGCTTGCTTTAATGAATAGAAAGTCACTTTGTAATTTGACTCTTTGTTGTTTAATATGAGGCTCCTGCCTTGTTCCTTGATCTAGGAAAGGAAAGGAATGAGCAAAGCCTCCATATCGATTGTCAATCTGTTTTTTCTTCCCAGCCCTCTCTCTAAAGTTTCCACTTGGATTCCAACATTTCCAAACAGTACATAAGGCCTAGAGCTACAACATACCTTATGTTGACTGGCATAATTATGCCGGCATTATGACTGGCATTCCAAGACTATAGTTGTTTTCTCTATCTTTAGTAGAATGTTGTTTTATTTGGTGTATCTACATATTTCAAAGATATGCAAGGGATAAAATGGAAATGCTTTAGCACCCTTTTGTAAAACCTTCCTAAGGCAGGAGTGCCTGTGGTATAAAACTTACCACAAGGTGGCACTCTTTCTTAACGTAAACTTCTTTGAAACTCCAGGTTATTCTGAAGTGTTAGGTTTCCAAACTGGGACTGGAGAATTCACTGTGTTATTCCCTGTCTCCAATAATTACATTCACTGGGTGTTTTGGTAGTTTTGCTGATTCATTTTTAAGTGGCAAAAGGAATTTATTTGGCCACTAGTTTTAATAAATGCGTTCCATGGAGATGATGCTGTTGCGAAGAGATTTTTCTGAATATGGAGGGCTTTGATTACGGAAGGGCTCAGTAGGAAGGCCCAGGAGACTTGGGTTTGGATTCCAGCTCAGTTGGCTTATGCCCTGATAAACTGAAAACTTGTTAAGCCTAGTAAGTCAGAATTACCTTGTCTAGAAAAGGATCATCAATATACATTCCTCATGTAGTCGCTTTGATTATTAAATTAGGTAATTCACTTAAATACTGTACATCTCACCCTTATGCACACACACACGTCCTTAATGCTAACATGTGCCTAATGGGTCTCTATTTTATAATGACTCTTTTTTATTCTCTGCAATACAAATGACAATAAACTGCTTCAGCCTTTTTAAGGCAAAATCTTTTCTTTGGACCATCAAACCAAGGAAAAATCTGTATCATATTTAGGATATTAGGAAACTCTATCTCATATTTAAGTGTAATATCTACCGAGTGCCTACCATAAGACAGACACCTGTATGCTACCTGCTTAACAAAAAGCAGTGAACAGCGAACAGTATCTGCCCTAATAGGGATCAGATAATAAAAATGTAAATAGAGCAGAGAGGGTAGTATAGAGCAGCTAAGAAGGCTTCCTGAATGGGTGATATTTGAGTTAAACCAAAATATTGAAAAAGACAGGTTTGCTCGGATGTGAGGAAAGAGAGTTACAGGGAGCAGCAAGAGTCCTGACCAAGTAAGTCTCTTGAGTTGACTGAAGGCATGAAAGAAAGCTAGTGTGACAAAGGTGTGATGAATCAGTGAGACGGTGGAGGGAGAGAGATTGAACATGCATGTAAGGACTAGATCATGTAGAGCATTGAAGATTTTATTTTGAGTTGAGATGTCTCTGGGGTTTTAAGCTGAAGAGTAACTTAATCTTATTATTTCATGTATATTTCAAGTTCATTAACATGATATAAATAATAAATGATGCCTTGCATTGCTTATATTGCTTAATAATTCCCAAATCAAAGTATGTTTGTAACCAAATGCATCCATACATTTAGAACACCTATGAAGAATAGACATTAAATCTTCCGGGTTCAATATAATTTAAGAGTTGTTAATGAGGGAACTCTTTTCAGACCATGATGAAAATACTGGCAAGATTTCTCAGTGGCATTAGTATCCCCCCCATACTATATATTTTCTCTACTCACCAGTGGAATGTAAGTAGATATGACATTTGTCTCTTCTGGTCTAGGGCCTTTAGGAAACTGATGAGTTTTTCTGTTCTCTTTTTCCTCTTTTTAGACCAGAAGACAAAGTTCTCCTTAGACCAAGGGGCTGGGGGAGCCATAACATGGAGTGACTCATTTCCCTGAATTGCTAGAAAGAAGACAGCACCCCACCAAACTGAAACACTGTCATTAAGCTCTTTCTTTACTCCTTCCCCACCCTTCCTTCCCTTTTCTGCTATAAAGATACTTTTCTTCCATGAAGTTCTATTCATTCCCTGCAAGATAACTAGCATCCTCAGGGAACCACTGCTCAAAGTCATTCTACTCTGTGAAATTTTAGCTTTCTTGTGTGTCCTGCCCTTGGTCTCCTAGAACCCTGTGATTCTCTTTCCCGCCCCAAAGAGTTGAGGGTGGTGGGGATCTAAGAGTTTAGTGATTTTTGCCTAAAGGATTCGTTTTTCCTCCCTTTAGGGATCAAGTACCATTCTTCCCATGTGGTGTGTCTTCTGCCTGCTAGCAAGGAAGCCACCTCTGCTCTTTTCATGGAACAAATAACTAAAACTGACTGAAAAGTTACAAAGGATTCTGGGACTGATCGAATCCCATCGATTTTTGTAGGATATAGCTCCTAAAACTGCTAAGGCAGGAGGGCAGGTGATGAGGGTCAAGGAATTGTAAAAACTAAGGTGGATATTCTTTTACTTGTTGACAGAGATGTTCATCTCAGGAAATCCAGTGTTGAGTCAATATTTAATAAGAACATGGAACGAGGAGCTGAGAATTTAGAAATGCAATGAGGTCATCTCCTGAAGAATCCAAACATCTGACCACAAACTGAGTTGAATAAAGGAATTCATCCAGATTTTTGTAGATTAGGGTAGATGCCCCAGATGTCCCACAAGTCCCTGCTCAGAAGCGTCCCTTCTAATCTTAAAGAATCTTCTGAGTAGATAAAAGTTCTCTGCTCATGGTTTAACATGTTCAAGGAAAAAGAGATCAACCGGAGGAAAGAACAAGGAAGACATTAGGGAAACACTGGCAGGGGAAGGTGTTTCACTAGAGACTGGTAGTAGTACGTGGTAAGATTTACAAATCCCTGTTATCACGTTTAGTACTTGGCTGAGCCTAACGTCAGGCACAGAATCGATGGTGAATGCGTGAGTGTTGTGTGAGTAAATGGATGGATGGATAAGTGGATGAACCAGTGATGCTTGAATGAATTAATAGGTCAAAATATATCGTGAGCTCCCTGCTTATCAGCGTGGCAGGGAGATGTAGATGGAACTGTTCGGATTCAACGGATCGTCCTCACTTATGGATCTGAGTATGTTCCCGGTCCTCTGCACCTCCTGCTTTTAAGAATCATTCTTCACAATTCATGTTGACAAGTTAGGGAATGAAAGCAGAGCACTGACAAGCTTCAGATTACCAAGGTGGGAGAAGAAGGAAGTGCAAAGTAGGAGCTCAAGTCACCTGGAGCCAAAGTTCTAGATAAGTAATGAGGACTAAGACATAAAGCAAGAAAAATAGATAATGTAGCTTCAAAAAGATGAAAACTAAGGGCACCTGGGGGGCTCAGTGGGTCAAGCCTCTGCCTTCAGCTCAGGTCATGATCCCAGGGTTCTGGGATCGAGCCCCACATCAAGCTCTCTACTCAGCAGGAGCCTGCTTCCCCCTCTCTCTCTGCCTGCCTCTCTGCCTACTTGTGATCTCTGTCTGTCAAATAAATTATTAAATAAATAAATCTTTTTTAAAAAGCTGAAAACTAGAAAGAAGCTTTGAAAACATACGGACATGATATTTGATGTTAAATAAAAACCTATTTCCAATTCAATGCCTACTTCATCTCTGACTCTGCCTTTGTGCACCACCTACGGATCAAGATTGTATTCCTTTTTCTCCACTAGAAATATTAAGTATTTCAGCACAACAGTATGGTAAAAAGAAAATTGACCTGTGACTTCCTGTTAAGAATAGCTGTCTTTCAAAAGGAAAGTATGCTCCTATAACCACTTAGATAATTTTTGGAACAAGCCAATAACTGGATAATTGAAAATCGGTCTATAAATACTTGCCTTGGCTTAAAACAAATGGAAAGTTGGTCGTCCTAGATATATGAAGTCTAATCTTAGCAAAAAATAACACAAATCAGGTGGGGCCAGCCCCGCCCTGGAGAGGCGCAGAGGGTGAACAGTGGCAGAGACCAAGTCCTGTGTGTGCGTGTGGTTTTGAGTTCGCATCGACCTTAACGTGTCTTCATAATACTTTTATAATACATTAAGCCTCTTGTCTACATATTTGGAGAGAATATGACTTTACTAGCAGAGAAATACACTATATCTTGTCTACCGGACTGTAAGTTATATGTATGAAATAAAACTAGTGCCCTTGGGTCTTCTAGTATATTAAAGTGCTATCTGATGTTGTTATCCTGTTTTTGCAAAACAGAAAAAAAAAGTTAACTACAGGCCATTGTTTCTAATAAGCAGAGAGATCTATTTTAGTAGTAAACTGAAGGTTTAGTGGTGAGTTTCAGATTTTGTGAACTCCAGCTGTTGTGCAGTGGGGTTTTTTTGGTTGGGTTTTTTTGTTTTTTGGGTTTTTTTTTTTGGTTTTTTAGTTTTGTTTTGTTTTGTTTTTTAACAACAACTTAAAAAAAAATCCGAGGGATATGAACACTGGAACTGTAGTGGTAGCTTTCAGTCTTGTAAAGAGATTGTTCTATACAGACCTTTTTGCTGTTTATCCTGTATGTAATAAAGTCCTTCCTAGACCCTATGTGAAAAGACCCGTGAAAACCGACTGACTCTTCAGCATGTTCCCATTGATGGAGCCTTCTTGTGTAATGTAAACTGTGCATGTTATTAAAAAATGTGAACAAAAAAATAAATAAATAAAAAATAACACAAATCAAATAGTGAATATTTTTAAAAAAGAAAGAAAACAACTTAATACATTTTAGAATGTATATGTGGCCAGAATATTTTTAAAAACTTTAAAAAATCTTTTTAACCCTTTTTTTTTTTCCCAAGAAAGAGCACATGTGATGGCAGGGGGAAGGCAGAGGGAGAGGGACAGAGAATCTTAAACAGGCTCCATGCCCAATGCAAAGCCCCACTCTGGGCACAATCGTGAGTCACGCCCCTAAGATCATGACTTGAGTTGAAATCAAGAGAAGGACTCTTAACCGACTGAGCCACCCAAACGCCCCCAACTTTTTTAAATAGTGAATTTAAAGAGTCTTTAGCAATACTTACAGGCAACTTATCCAGTGTATGTTAAGTACAATAATGTCCTTAAGACATGTATTTTACATGTAAATTAAAAATATACTTTCCTCTAATACCTGACTTCGAAATGCCTACCCTGAATCCAGATCTTGGCTTGTTGATCAGTTCTCTAGGTTACCCCTAGATGGCAGTATCTCATTAAAATTATAGTAGTAGTCTCTCCACGCCTTCTGTTTGCACTAGACCCTGATCCAAAAAATCCTATCGAATTTAAAGTGGCAGGTATGTAACCTCTGTCTATATAATTTGTCTCCCAAAAGACGGAAAGAAAGGCGGATTCTCCCTTACCAGCAAGATCAAGATGGAATGCTCACTCTGAGCCCACGTGGACCAGCTGCCGATGGTTCACTTGACTTCAATGAATTTTCAGTCATTGATTTGACCCCTCTTGGAGTCACCTGCCTTTTAGTTCAGTTTTCTTTTTGCAGTAAAAGTTGGATGTCTGTTTAAGATTGTCTTTCTCTTTAGCTCCCCAAGAATGATTTTAGGTTTGGTAGTCTGATGACCGCAGAGCTGAACAGGATGAGTTCCTTGATCATTTAGACACCAGACAGAAGGGGCTGGAATCTTTGTGACCTTAAGCTGGTTCCTTAACCTCTCTAAGTTGGATTTACTTATTAGTAAGATGGGAATAATATCTAATTTGAAATGAAAGTGGTTAAAATCAATGAAGTACAGCACGTGATGCAGTAAGCAGTGTCTCATACCTTAGAAGCTAAGTAGTAGCTATTATATCTCTTTCTGATTTTCAGTGTGGACCCTGCCAAATGCCCACCCAAGAACTAATCTAACTGAATGCATGAGATGCCCCTCTTTTCCTCCATCATTTTACTTGTCACCTTGCAGTCTCCATTCATTCTCTGGGAATTGGTTATAGTGTTTCTGTGGAAGATTTTCCGAGTTCCGTAATCAGTTGAGCTGTCCATTCCCCAAGCAAACTGTCGCAACCTTGCCCTGGTGTATTGTTGTTAGCCTGTTTGCTCATCAGTGTCTTCCAACTGACCGTGAACTTTGCAACCAGAAACTGTATTTATCTTTGCCTTCTCAGTGCTTAGCAGAAAGTACAGCGCATAGTAGGTTCTCAGTAAAGATTCGCATGAGTGAGTGAGTTAATGGGTGAATGAATACCCTTTCACAGACCCCATCTTCACCATGTTTCAAATCTCTTAATTCCCACAGTCCTTTTTGAGTGGATTGCAAAATCAGTCTGCTCTGCACTTTTCCCAGGATAGTGGGAGGAATTGCTTATCTAGTCCCTTTGATTTGGGGCCAGAAGGAATTACTTTTGGGAAGATTGCCCTGCTGGAAACAGTAAACCTTTTACTCTCTTTTTTTTTTTTTTTTTTTTTTCTTGATTTCCCTTTCAAGCCCCCTTTGTCCTATCAGGCTGAAAAGGATGTAAGTCATGTTTCTGTGCCCACTAAATGCTCCTGCCAAAGATAAGAAAGGAATAGACAACATTGGAATAGCCTTGTTAGGTTTCTGGCATTATGAATGATTGAGCTTTTTGCAATATGATTTAATTTTTACAATAAAAAAAAAAAGCAGAAAAGAACTGCCAGGAGTTGAAAAATTCCCCCTGCTCTAATAAAACCTATTTCTACTCTACTAAAAATAATCTGACCAATAATGTGTTGGAAAAAAAAATGGCAGTTAACCTGACATTTTGGAGATTAAAGGATTAGATTGGTTCATTATTTCATTTGTTTGCTTTTTGTTTTTTTCACTTTTTAACTAGAAGTCATTTGTTTTACCTGACGAGGTTCAATCATTTGGCTAGAAAAATACAGTCAACATTATTGTGTTCAAATAACATCATTAGTCATAGCTCTTTAACTGGCTGAGATGTTAATTACCTCCTCTACCTCAGACCTTCTTGATTGTAATCCAAATTCATTATTTGGTGGAATGGGTCACACCATCTTAATCTTGGCCAGAATTTTAGAGTGGCTTGGATATAATGGAGTCGTTTCACAGGAACTCTTTATGTCTAAAAGGCTTGCAGAAGTAATTTATTACAGGAAATTTCAGGGGCGCTTGGGTGGCTCAGTGGGTTAAAGCCTCTGCCTTTGGCTCAGGCATGACCCCAGGGTCCTGGGATTGAGCCCCGCATGGGGCTCTTTGCTCAGCAGGGAGCCTGCTTCTCCTCTCTCTCTCTCTGTCTCTCTCTCTGCTTCCCTCTCTGCCTACTTGTGATCTCTGTCTGTCAAATAAATAAATAAAATCTTTTTAGAAAAAAGGAAATTTCAAAAGTTGGGATTGATTACCAAATGGAAAAGAGGCTTTAAGAGTAGTATAATGAGGCATAACAAGATATTCTTAATACCTAACGTGTAACAAGTATACAGTGGTTGGTAGCCAGCTTCAATTCCGTAAAGAAGGGTGCCTGACTACAGATCATCAGGGCCTAGGCAAAGGCAGGGAGTATGCAGTCCTGCAAGGATGTAGTCCAGTCCAGCAGTGGTCTCCCAGTGTGCCTGCAAATGGATTTCCCATAAGGAGTGATTGTTTAACCTTTTAAAGATTGAGTTCTTTTTTTTTTTTTTTAATTGACTCTAAGTAGTTTGGAGGCACCTCCCCATGAACTCACATGACTTGCCAACCCATCCTAATTCTAAGTTATAAGCACACATGTCATGCATAGAAAAAGTCTTAGGAAGAAAATAAACTTCATCTTCAAATAAAGGGTTAACGTCCAAGGATCTTGTCTAAGGAGTTCAGAAACTAAGCACAGTATGAGATGGGTTCTTTGGACCATATCTGATAATCTAAGCAGATTATGTCTGTGCTCTTTCCTCCTCTCCTCTTTTTCAATTCTCTGTATGGTTTCTACATCTGCATGTCTTATGATTTGGAGGTTACTGGTACATAGCTACTTGGGAAAAGCAATATATTCCATATTAATTATCTCTAATTGGTATTATACCAAATTGCACTTCTCCCTAACACAAAAATGGGTTTGATACAACTTAACTGAAAAAGAAACAAGAAGGCTGATAATAAGTGTTAGTCTGGGCCAGTTTCACAGAGCAACCATTCCTTTCCCCATGTCCCAACCATTTGGTGTTTTTGTGACCTTCACAAATTTTTGGGTTGGATACAATTATCTTCTTTGCAATGGCAGCGGGTTATAGTAAATTGCTAAAACAAATTAAAAGAATAACATACTCAGAAAGTATGCTTGAGTAAATACATGGTGGTAAGTATTTCATAGTTAATCATTAAGATCAGTTGAGATTTGAATAATACAAATTTTATAGAAAGAGGTCAAAAACCATAATTGTTTGACAGGTCAGAGAAAAAACAAGGAAGTCAAAATAGAGGAAATCAACCTGAGGAGTCAGGATTTCATAATAATCTTCCCAAGGCAACTTCACCAAAATTAATTTTAAGAACACGATTTAAATGTCTAGAAACTAGATAGAAGGAGTAGTTTAAGAAAAATTGACTTTTTTTTTTTAAAGTAAACATCTCTGATCAGAGTTTGCATGTTCCTTTCCTTGGCCCCTTAGAGATGTAAAAGTTCTTGGATTGCTTTCAAGTTCATGCTTCGACAGTCACATGCCATAGAAGTTGTTATTAGCCAAGAATAAGAACACGCCAATCCATCTTGTGCTCTAGAATATAAAGATTGCCAACCATATGCACATATTGGTACAAATAATCTGGAATAATAAAAGTCCCATTTTTTCAACTTTTATACAAGTTATTTCAATTAAAAATCATTCAGAGGTTAATGGATAATCTGACATCAAGAAATGGCAACACATCAAACTTCATTAATTATTACACTTAATAATATAAATGATCGCTATGTGATTTATCACTAACAACTATTGAGTATCCCTAATATATAGTGAATTGAAACCTCATGCTACTGAATAATTATTTGATGTTAACAAAGAACAGATTATATTCAGATCTTGTGCAATTTATAGTACATGTGATTTTTATTAGTGCTTGGCTCATTGCTTCCAAAATTCTTCCAAAATTTTTTTATTAAAATTGTTCTGAATTGAGTTTAGTGAGCAAGATGATTTTATTATCAAAGTTTCCAGCACATAATAATAAAAATCTGTGATGTAATTGTATAAACATCTCCATTGCCTGGCAATGAGAAAGAACATATAAATAAGATAAATAATTATCAGCTGAAACGCACTCCAGAAAATTATCACAGTGTTTTTCTTTTATCAATTCTAAATCCATTACTTTTTTTTCACCAAAGGTAATAGAACATTTCTACCCATTTGGGTACGGGTATACTTTTTATTACATTGATATTTTTTAATACAACTGAGAAGTTATTGGATGAATGTGTTAGATATATGTTAGGAAAAACAATTCATAACAACTACAGGCCTTTCCACATATCTATGACTAATTAGCAATAACAGACCTTTAATGTAAAAAATGTTTATCCAAGAAATATACGAAACAGACATGTGCTTTAAAAACACAAACATTTCTGAAAAACGTGGATGAAAACAATTATCTGCCTAATCACTATTTTTCTCCTGGCTTTCAGAGGCAACGTGCTTTGTTGTTCTGAATTCTTCTGGTAGTTCTCTTTGTTTCTGAATCATGCGTTCACATTGATGCTCTTGATTTATTGACTGTAGACGTTGTTTGTTGACTCTCTGAGAGGAGATAGGAGAGTTTAGCTCACGTAAGCCACATTTTTCCTGCTCTTTCCCTCCTCGTAGCGACTTCATTGCTTACAGATGCTTCCCTGTTTGCTGTTGCAAGTTTTAAATAGTCAATTTAAACCATCTCTTCTTGACCCATTAATCACAGCAACACTTCCCTCCTGGCCTGGTAGAATGAGAAACTTCTCTCCCCTACGCTTCCCTCTGCTCTCCTGTCCCTTCCACACGTGCCTTTGGGGCGCCTGGGTGGCTCAGTGGGTTAAAGCCTCTGCTTTCAGCTCAGGTCATGATCTCAGGGTCCGGGGATCAAGCCCTACATCAGGCTCTCTGCCCCGTGGGGAACCTGCTTCCTCCTCTCTCTCTGCCTGCCTCTCTGCCTACATTGATCTCTGCCTGTCAGATAAATAAAATATACAAGCTTTAAAAAAAAGAAAGAAGCTATGCCTTTACTTTCTTTATATCCTCAGAGGTGATATTATTTATGTTCTATTGTGTCTAGTTAATCTCGGAAATGGATAAATTCCTGGAGTTTAACAACAAAAATTTTCCAAGTTGCCACTTAACCCTAGTTTTATTCTCAAGTTTTTCTAAACTTTTCCACCATAATTTAGAGCACACTTTTCCTCAAGCAGCTCCCAGATATTTTCATTAACTTCTCTCATTCTGGTTGGATGCACCAACGACCTAACTGACCATCTAGGAGTCCTATCACTTTGGGCTGAGTTACTCTTTCCTGAATCCCTTATCTTTCTCTTCCATGTTTTGCTAAAGGTCATTCCCAAAAACTCTAAAGAAATGATAGAAAGTACATTTTCTGAGATTATGAACATTGAAAATGACTTTAACTCTCATATTTGGTTAATCATTTGGCTGAGTATAGACTTCTAGGCTGGAAATAACTTTCTCAGAATTTAATTTAATAACTTTCTCAGAATTTTACATTGTCAGTTAATAATCCTTATTATTCATGAGACTGATAGTGCCCAAGTTTTGATTCTTTCAAAGTTATCTGCATTTTCCCTTATAAAATTATAAGAAATGTTATTTTATATCACTTGTATTCTTCAATTTTTAAAATTTTTTAGCAGTTTGAGATTACAGTGATGCTATAAGTCTCTTATTTTCTCTGTTAATATTTCTAGTTTTTGTCCTGTACTCTGGATGTTTACCTCAATTTATTTCCCAAGACTTCATATTTATCTTGCTAATTATATTTTTATTGCCCAAGAAATTTCTTATTTCCAAATTGTACTCACTCCAAAATGTAGCTGAGAGTAAATATATGTGTCAAAACTCATGGAACTTCAAATGTGTGTATTTCATTGGATATAACTTATACGTCAAGAAAGATGATTTTATAAGGTGGAAACTATCCAATTAACTCTATTTCCACTGTTAACATTCCATTCAACAATCTAACATCAACATTTCTACTGTTAATATTTATTCTTCTGAACCATTTTTTCTTGGTGATCTCTTTGCTTCTACCTTTAACAGTCTTGAAAGTATCCTCCCCATGCATTAGTAATACAACTTTTAACACACGATCCAGATAATATTAGGCTTTCCAGTGGTTGCAGAATAGTATCTCGACAGCTTGGCATAGACCAGGAGGTCTGTCTATTGTCGGCCCTTCTCTCTGATTTCATTTCATGGACTCTCTTATTTACTATGTTTTGATAATAGAGGTTTTGGGTTTCTGTTCTGTTTTGTTTGTGGGTGGTTGTTTTTCTTTTCTTTTGTTTTTGTTTTTGTTTTTGCATGTTTTTGGAAATGCTAAACTCATTCCTGTTACTCTGGCCTGAAACTCATTGGTTCTGGCTGTCTGCACACCTGCGTCCTTCTCATCAGGTCTCATTGTATCTCACCTCTTCAAGTATGCCTTCCCTGACCTCCTTACGTGAAGTTCTCCTCCATTCACCACTCTACATTTACATTTTCTTTATAGCACTTAGCACTATCTAAAATAATCCAGGTATTGGTCTCCCCTCAGCAGTAGAAAGCTTCGTGGTTGGTAGTATTGTCTTTATTTACACATATCTAATATTTTGGGACAAGCTCAGGTATCTGCATTCTGGCTTGCTGGACCGATAATGTAACAGACCATCTAGGAATCCCATTGCTTTGGGCTGAGTTACCAGTTCCTAACTCGCCTCTCTTTCTCTTCCATGGTTTGCTGAAGATCATTCCCAAAATCTCTAAAGACATGGTAGAAAGTCCATTTTCTGAGATTATGCATAATGAAAATGAGTTTGTTCCTAAATCCCATGTCTTTCTCTTTCACACCCATATTACCTATAGTAACCAATGGATCATACAATCTTGATCTTAAACAAAAAAATCGTAGACAGAGTATCCATAGTTTAGGAGTCAGAAAGATCTTTGGAGGAATTCTGGGTCTCCACTTATTTTGTGATCCTCAGTGAGTTAGCTTTATAGGTCTAATCAGCAAAATGAAAAATTATATTTGCCGTGGGAAAGATTATTTGAAGAAATTATGTGACTCTCCCTAGATAGAAAAATAGCAGGTGTTTAATAAATTTAAGTCATCTTCCCTATCTGCACTTATCCATCTCCAAAATATTGATAGAACACCTGCTATCTGCCCTTTGAGTTCCGAGTCTCCGTGAAAGAGGTCCTCCTTAGTGCAGGAAACTTGCAACCCTCTAATAAAAACTGTTCCATTTTGAATCAACATTAATGTTAGGAAATTTTAGTTCATGTTAATGGGAAATTTGCCCTCTATTATCGTCACAGATTCTTCCATATGGCAGGCTTGTGACAGTGCTTAGTTTCTCCTAAGTCTACTCTGCCCCAGCTGAAAGATTCCCCGTTGTAATAAGCAGTCCCCGTATGACGCAGCTGCTATTTTCTGGGTGAGTTCCTGTTTGTCATGTTTCCATGTAGTGCTTATTGCCTAGAACTTCACAAAATTCCCCATGTGTTTTTCACACTAGCACATACTGGAACAAGACTGTCATCTCCTGAATTTATTTTACTCGTCATCACATTAACTTTTATTTTTTCAAGTGGCATCATATGAAGTCTCATGTTGAGAGGCTCCTAAATCTTTCCACATTTGTTTCTGTTAAATAATGTCATCTTAATGTTGCACTTTTGCAGATGACTTTTCGAGCCTCAAGTCAAGATTGACAAGTTCCTTAATACATTTCAGGCAAAAAGATTTTACCTATATCCTCTCCTATCTAATTTTCTATGATTTTAAATGGGCAACAAGTGTAATAGTGGAGAACATTCTCAGCTTTCCCCCCAGAATTTGAATAATGCTGAATGCTAACCATTATGTAATGCATGTTGGTGTTCATCTCCACTCACTGAAAATGAAGTTTTGAAAATATTGACATCTGGGCTTTATGCGTGTGTACTTGTACCATCTGGTGGATGTTATTTCCTTCTGGAATAAAAGAATTACATAGTATTCTAGGAAGGCAAGTTTGGCACACATAGTTGTAAATATAGAACAAAATGAAAAGAACAAATTGGTCGGTAAATTTCAAATCTGTGTTTATTAACAAGCAAGTAATAAATGTAAACATCTGGAATGTATAACCACCAAAACAAATGTAAATCTAATTCTTAAATACATCCTTATTTTATTTTCATTAAAATTGATATTTTTGGGGGTGCCTGAGTGGCTCAGTGGGTTAAAGCCTCTGCCTTCGGCTCGGGTCATGATCCCAGGGTCCTGGGATCGAGCCCCACATCGGGCTCTCTGCTCCGCAGGGAGCCTGCTTCCTCCTCTCTCTCTCTGCCTGCCTCTCTGCCTACTTGTGATCTCTCTCTGTCAAATAAATAAAATATTTTAAAAATTGATATTTTTGTGTTATAAACTGTTGTACTTCATGTTCATATTACAAATTCAGAGACTTCATTTATTGGGGTAGTTTCATGTTCAAATAGATTATTTTCAGTCAGTGTATTAAAAAGCAGCAAATTCTCTAAGGTGTTTGATAATTTTTTTTATGTATTTAACGGTACTTGTGCTTTTTTTTTTCTTTCCAAGTTTTTATTTAAATTTCAATTAGTTAACAGTGTAATATTAGTTTCAGGTGAAGAATTTAGTCAATTGTACAACACTCAGTGCTCATCACAACTGCCCTCCTTAATCACCATCACTTTTTTTTTTTTAATTTATTTATTTGACAGACAGAGATCACAAGTAGGCAGAGAGGCAGGCAGAGAGAGAGGAGGAAGCAGGCGCCCCGCTGAGCAGAGAGCCCGATGCGGGGCTCGATCCCAGGACCCTGAGACCATGACCTGAGCTGAAGGCAGAGGCTTTAACCCACTGAGCCACCCAGGCGCCCCTAATCACCATCACTTTAACCTATCTCCCACCTACCACCCCTCTGGTAACCATTAGTTTGTTTCTTGGTTTTCCTCTCTTCCAGCCCACGGCTGTGTTCGTTTGTTTTGTGTTTTAAATGCCGCATATGAGTGAAATTATGTGGTATTTATATTTCTCTGACTGACTTATTTCACTTACCATGGTACTCTCTAGCTGCATCTATGTCATTGCCAATGGCAAGATTTTATTCCTTTTTATGTTTGAGTAATATTCCACTGTAGATACATGCCACATCATCTTTATCCATTTAACAGGCATTGTACATTTGGGCTCTTTCCATAATTTGGCTGTTGTTGATAATGCTGCTGTAAACATTGGGGTACATGTGTCTCTCTGAATTAGCATTTTTGTATACTTTTGATAAATACCTAGTAGCGCAATTGCTGGATCGTAGGGTAGTTCTATTTTTAACTTTTTGAGGTACCTCCACACTGTTTTCCAGAGTGATAACACCAATTTTATTCCCACCAACAGTGAAGGAAGTTTCCCCTTTCTCTGCATCCTCATCAACACCTGTGGTTTCCTGTGTTGTTTTAGCCATTCTGACTGGAGGGAGATGATATCTCATTATAGTTTTCGTTTGCATTTCCCTGATGATGAGTGATGTTGAGCATCTTTTCATGTGTCCGTTGGCCATCTGGGTGTCTTTGGAAAAATGTCTATTCGTGTCTTCTGCCCATTTTTTGACTGGATTTTTTCTTGGATGTTGAGTTTGGTAAGTTCTTTTGGATACTAGCCCTTTATCTGTTATGCCCCAATAATGGGTCCGTGATTAAAGGAGTGAGACTGAAATAAAGCAAAGGTCAAGCAAAGCTTTATTTTGCGCCAAGCATCAGGAATCTAACCGAACGTTCGGGGACGCACCTCTTAAAAGAGAGGGCGACGCTTCTCTGTTTCACAGACTAGCTTTTAAGGGCAAAGGCCATGCGCTCGGGCCTGGTCACGCACAGGTGGCCAATGAGATTGTAACACACACTGGAAACTCCACAGTGATGCTAGGTGACCAATTGAGTTACAATTTACCCTAGTAGACATTTGAACCAGCCTATTACACCTTGATTAGGATTGGCGCCAAAAAGGCTCTCAAAGGGTGAGGCCCATACTCCTTGGTAACCAGGGAGACAGTATGCAACCCCCCACTGATGGGATGTCTCCACCCGGCCTGACCCACCCTTGTATCTGGGCTTTGTTACCTGGAGCTGGTTTCCCAGACTTGTTTCCAAGTAAATCCCCTGGGGGAAGGGGAGCAGGGACAGTTTAACTTTAATGAAAGCCTCTTGCTAAGTAGGTCCTTACAATCAGACATGTCACTTGCAAATATCTTCTCCTATTCTGTAGGTTGCCTTTTAGTTTTGTTGATTATTTCCTGTGCTATGTAGAAGCTTTTTATTTTGCCATAGTCCCAATAGTTTATTTTTGCTTTTGTTTCCCTTGCCTTGGGAGCCATACCTGTTAAGAAGTTGCTATGGCCAATGAAGAGGAGGTTATTGCCTGCATTCTTCCTTAGAATTTTCATGGCTTCCAGTCTCACATTTAGGTTGAAAAACATTTTTTTAGAAGATATATTTATTTTAAAGAGAAAGAGAGAGGAAAGAGGGGGCGCAGAGGGTGAGGGAGAGAGAGAATCTCAAGCAGACTCCTTGCTGAGTGTGGAGCCCAATGTGGGACTTGATCCGTGAACCTGAGATCATGACCTGAATTGAAATCTTGAGTCAAACACTCAGTCAACTGAGCCACCCACAAGCCCCAGCTGATAAGCATTTTTTGAAGGTAGGAATATTGTGTCAGTTTTTAAATGAATCTAATTTTATATGGATCGTATCTCTATGGATGGAACTCAACTTTATACAAATTTTTTTGTTTTCCTTTATCCCCTCACCCTGAAGAAGTCCTATATGAGTCTTTTAAAGTATATTCACCTAAAGTTTATTGAAAAACTATGAAGAATAAATTCATTAAGTTATGGTATATGGTTGAATCTGTTGTTTTTGCTTACATATTTCATCAATTCCTGGTGTAACAGCTCGATTTTCCTTCGGTTAACCTCATCTACCTCAGTTTTAGTTCATACAGATTTGTTGGGACCAAACTCGTCCCATACACCAAGTATGGGAAGTTGAGGCCTAGTGGGATAAGAGTGAATTTCATCTTCTTAGCCTTCAGGTATAAGGAATGAGCTGTGGATATAAGTTAGAAAAATAAGCATCATTCCTACAACTTTTGCTGAAATAGGGAGAGAAGATCCATGTGTTTACTGGGATCACCAAGCAAATAGGATATAGCACAGGCATGTTGGAGAGTATTTTTGAAATCACTCAGAAATAATACCTAAACGTGAAAGAGCACAAATAGAGAAATGTAGTTGAGAGATGGAGAGATATTTCTAAAGATATTGTTTCATCGTTCAGATCTCCTGCAGTACCTGAAAATCTATTTCTGGACTCTTCAGTTATGTGAGCCAATAAAGGTCCTTTTTTCCTCCTTAAACCATTTTTAAATTGGAATTCTGCCCATCTATAATGGAAAGGTGCTAATTAAAACAGACTGTGGCTCTCCGACCACTCCTAGTTTTCCCCAGGCCCTAGCCCCACACTGGACAAACATTTCTTTTTTTTTTTTTTTTACGATTTTATTTATTTATTTGTCAGAGAGAGAGAAAGATCACAAGTAGGCAGAGAGGCAGGCAGAGGCAGAGGGAGAAGCAGGCTCCCCGCCCAGCACGGAGCCCGATGTGGGACTCGATCCCAGGACGCTAGGATCATGACCTGAGCCGAAGGCAGCCGCTTAACCAACTGAGCCACCCAGGCGTCCCTGGACAAACATTTCTAAGACAGACAGCTTGCCATGATAATGTGTGGCTTCCAAAACCTTCCTCCTCCCCACCCCACCCTGAATACATTTAGGATATATCAAGATAAATGCCAATTTCACTACATTAAATTAATTGGAATAACAATTAGAAAAAGCCGCAGTCCTCTTGAGCAGGAGACAATAGAAGCAATCCGTAAATGATTCTTTCATCCAGAACAATGGCCAGAAAACTATGGCCAATGAATAAATCAAGCTCACCACCTGTTTTTGTCAATAGCTTTATTAGAATATAGCTTCGCCCTCCCAAAAGACTGTTTTTTGTGCCACAATGACTGAGTTGAATAGTAAGAACAGGCACCCTATTATCTGCAAAACCTGAGATATTCACTATCAGCCCCTTTACGGAAAAAGTCTGTAGATACCACTACCAGTGGTCACCAGCTGCACTAAAAAGGCATCAGATGTGGCCTTTATGAGCTCATTTGTCTGATCTCTGGAGCTCGGAGTCCAAAACTATGCTGAAAATGTGTGAAGCTCGAACAGTGGCCATTTATCCGTGTTTGTATTTTAATAATCAGAGCAAAATCAGTTAAATCATAAAGCTAAAGGGAGGGAAAAGATTTTGCTAATATTTCAGGATATAAAAAAGTAATAATGTAAGTTATGTCAACAATTGAATCCAGATTGTTAAATAGCCCATAGTCTAAAATGGGAGTTTTATGGTGGCCGTATCTGGCAGAGGGACATTCAGCGCCGGCCATTTCAGATGGTTTTTATGAATCCGAAAAGAAAAAAGAAAAAAATAATAATTTATGTAAGACTGTGTTGAGGTGAGACGTACAGTTATATAATGTAGGACTTCCTACATTTTTAGTGTGCAGGGGAAGAAAAAAAGACTGAAAATAACTTTCTCCTAATATAAAGGTATCTAGAAATTTAGATCACTGAGTATTTTAGCCCAGGGCTTAATTCATGTGGCTTCTGTGCTTTTGCCAGTAAATCTGTCTATGGTAGCAAAAATACATCATGATTTTAGAACCCTGTATTGACAGAACATAAAACAGACAGGACCATGAAAATCTACATGTGGTTGTTTCCCTCTGTGACTCTTTTCTTTTGCTGCTCATGGAAATCTAGCAAAAAGGACAGTTTCCGGGGCCTTCCAAAAATGTCCCATTGATACTTCTCTTGGGAAATTTTCTGCTGCCACCACCTAGCAGAGAAAAGGAAACATCTTCTCCAGATTTCCAGTCCACTGACCAGGAGTCTTCAAATTTTCATGTCTATAATAATTACTGGGTTCTGCATCCATTTTCAGGTACCTTCCCCAAGATTCTGATTCAGTGGGTCTGCGATGTGACCTAGCCATCTGCATTAAGACAAGTGCTCTAAAAACGACCCTGACATAGGCACCGTTTTGAAAAACTACTGCATAAACTCTCCTGCCTCCAAAGTAATGGAGTTTCGAATCTGGTTGTATACGTTAATTTTTGCTGTTTAACAACAAAATGCAAAATCTCAGTAGCTTATAACAATAAGCATCTATTGCTTGAGTGGCTGAAATCAGCTGGTGTCTCTAGGTAGCTCTGTGTATGAAGGCTGGGTTTGCTTGTATGTCTGGGGTGGACCGACCAATCTGCTCATCCAGACCGGTTTCAGCTGGCATGACTGGGGCACCCGTCCTCCTCCAGCCGACTAGCTCCGACATGTCCCCCCATCATGCCGAGATGCCGAAGACCAAGTAGAAACAGTGAAGTTCTCTAGAGGTCCAGGCTCAGAACAGACTTGCTGCCACTTCCACTTAAACTCTATTGGACAGAGGCATTGCCGTCGTCAAACTCAGAATTACAGGCTAGAAGCATCTTTTCTAACACGCTAGTGGGAGGAATTGCAAAGTAACCTGACAAACAGTATGGGTACAGAGAGAGGTGAAAAATTGAGGCCATTATTGCAGTCAGCCCCTAAGAAGTTCTGAAAAAGGTCTGGATTGGAAGTGAGTAATCAGCTATGAATTTCATTTAGGGGGATGTGCCAATTCAAGGACATTTCTGGAATTTACATACAAAGGAAATGGAGCTGCATAATTTCCTCCTAGCAAGATGCTTATGGAAAGCCTATGCTCTCTCTTTTTTTTTTCTGCTGAACAGTGATGTATAAAGAGCTGTGCAAGTTCTCACTGACTATAAATACAACCTTGAGGTTGTAATAACGTAAGATAGTGCTACGTATCCAGCATGTTTGAGGTTATGAAACCATCCAAGGAATCCAAGCAAATAAATAGTTTTATATGAAATGCGAAGATTCTCAAACAATCATTCTGAACATTTTCAAATATCATCCATTTGAAAATCAGTGGCTTCTTACTGTGAAAAAATCTTAAGATTCCGCATTTTAGAATGCATGATATCCCAGGATAACATGAGCCAGCTCAAAGCTATGATAAAATACATGTTTCGAGTATGAGAGAACATATGTTTTCAAAGCAGGATGTGAAATGTTAACAACACATTATTTTATAATAATTTCTTGAATTGTTTTTATATTCTGGATAGATGTTAACTGTAGATCACCCTGACCTATTAAGGCACATCATCTCAAGATTTCGATCACTAATAATTGTATTCTTTCTCTAAATATGCATGTTAAAATAATAAGACTGGCTTTCTTTAAACATTTCCTGAAATTGATATATCTAAATTCAGGCTGGTTTTTGTTTTTGTTTAAATTAATGTGGATTAATGGAATTTTGCATTATAAAAATACCAGTTTATCTTTATTTTAATGAATTACCCCAGGACTCTGAAAATTGAAGCTTCTGTGTACATAACATGTAAATATTTAACAGAAATCATTTTGACGCGGACATAAATCAGTGCTGGGAGAGTCACTGTTCTCAAAGTAAATACAGAGAGTGAAAAGATAAATTCTCAGTCCTGTGCCTGCTCTTGTCGTGGGAGAACATGAGGACCTCATTATCATAAATAGACAACTCTTTCTTGTAAACTCACATGATCTCAAACATTTATAAAAGTAGAAATTACTGGTGATAAACGCTCTTAACTGGGAATGCCACCAGAGACCTCCTGCTTAGAATTTCTTTTTCCAAAGTCCTTCCTAAATCCTAATAATCCAGGAAGTTTCTAAGAACAAATGGGAAGGGGCAGAAGGGCTGATGGGATGGGGTGTTGAAAAATCAAAGTTTTGGGGCATCTGGGTGGCTCAGTGGGTTAAAGCCTCTGCCTTCGGCTCAGGTCATGATGCCAGGGTTCTGGGATCGAGTCCCGCATCGAGCTCTCTGCTCCGTGCTTCCTCCTCTCTCTCTGCCTGCCTCTCTGCCTACTTGTGATCTCTCTCTGCCAAATAAATAAATAAAATCTTTTAAAAAAAAGAAAAATCCAAGTTTTCCTTTTAAGAATGTGTTCATTGTTAATACGCACACAGTATCCCTACCTCATTTTTGTTACCTGGCTGAAGTTTTTAGCAGCCTTTCAAAAATGCCAAGGGTATCCTCCAAGGGTACAATAAATTGGTTGATTCTCTGTTACAGGCTCAGTAAACATCAAAAACAAAGTGAACAATGTAAGAAGGCCCCTGCTAATTTGGAGTTATTTCATGATGAAATTAACTACGGCAGGTCCCTCAACCCGAAATGCCAGCCGCAAACTGCTTACCACGTCACCACCTTACTTTATTTCTTATGATTTTGAAAGACTCTGTGACTTGTTTGTTGTTTTGAAAAGTGACTTTAAAAATGTAACAGCACCCGCAGGCTCTATCCTTGACGCTTTTTATGGAATTACAGCTGATACTTAATTAATATGGTGGCACAGGATAGATTCCAGGCTAGAATGAAGAGATTTCCAGAGGGAAGTGAGAACAACAAAGAACACTTCCATCCATTCTCAACCAGAAATAATCACAGACTCTCCATCAGGAGGCTCTTTTGCTGTTGGTTCAATAAAGAACTGACCTTAGGTTTATTATGTTCCATTCGTACTGGGCATCCTTCATGTATAAGTTCCCCAAAAGAAGGCTGGGAGGTGTGCTTTTCCATGGGTTGGCTTGCTAAGCAGAAAATGATACGTTCCATGAGAACAGGGAATTTGCTTGTTCGCCTCTGTATCAGTGAGACCCAAAACCCTTTTGGCACATAGTTGGGCACAACAAATAATCAAAAGAATGAATGACAAATTTTAGCTATTTTTATGTTCCCTGCAAAATTGGTGATTTTATAACATAGGTACAGTTCTCATTTAGGGGTGTGCTATGGTTACATAGCTATTGGTTTGAGACAAAGATTTAAGGCATTCATAACAGGACCTTTTAGAGGTAGGGTTTACATTTAATCCTGACAGCAGTGAACATTTACTCCTCACCCACTTGCCATCACCAAGAAAAAATATTTTCCAATTTTTTTTTTAAAGATTTTATTTATTTGTCAGAGAAAGAGAGACAGAGAACACAAGTAGGGGGAGAGGCAGGCAGAGGGAAAAGCAGGCTCCCCACTGAGCAAGGAGCCCGATACAGGACTCCATCCCAGGACCCTGGGATCATGACCTAAGCCAAAGGCAGACGCTTAGCTGACTCAGCCACCCAGGCGTCCCTGTATTTTCCAATTTTTTTATATCATTATTGATTAGAAGGAAGACAAATCAAAGCCATCTGACCAGTTTAATAACAATGTTGTCTAACATTTTCTACTGACCGAGTCTATACCTGAGTCTGAGTAATGAAGCTCAGTAAATATAAAATATCCTATAATGGAGATTTCATTAAAGCAATGTTAAGCATTCTGGGCTAAGGCTACCCAGAGAAATTTCTCATAAACACATAGGTCAGGACAGAAGTCAGTGCTTCTAAAAATCCCTTTAGATTTCTAAGCCATACCTAAAAAAGCAAATATGAACCTCAAGAGAGACATCCCCAGTGGGACAGTTTCCACAGGCCACTTCAAAATAAAAGCCTCTTGAAAATCACCTCTGCTCCTAGTCATTAGTCTGTAGTCCAGAATCCACATGTCCTCACTCTTATTTCCTGAAGGCTCTGTTCTTCCGTAATGTTAAGTGAGTCAATGGCTAGTAAAGACTCAGTAGACTTCCTTCGGGGTTCTCTGTCCACATTGCATTTCCCCACCTCTCCTTGCCTACACAATGGAGGTTTTCCTATCTACTTTTATTTCCCTAGGTAAACAATCACTTCGAGTGGGGAAAACACTTTTCAAAGGAAAAAACTCCTTTGAAAGATTTTACCTGTTTCTTCCTCTGTTCTCCGGTCTGTCCCTAAACAGCCCCAAGCCAAATACCTCCATTACCAAAAAGCCCACAAACAAAACCGGTAACAAATCGCGAACTTTAGTTACGATTTTTAAAGTTCAAGGGCGCCTGGGTGACTTAGTGGGTTAAAGCCTCTGCCTTCAGCTCAGGTCATGATCCCAGGGTCCTGAGATCAAGCCCCACATCGGGCTCTCTGGTTGGCAGGGAGCCAACCTCTCTCTCTCTCTCTGCCTCTCTGCCTGCCTCTCTGCCTACTTGTGATCTCTGCCAAATAAATAAAATCTTAAAAAAAAAAAAGATTTTTAAAGTTTAAACTAATTGTATTTTTATACCATTTTATTGAGGTATGATTGACATACAATACGTTGTAGATATTGAAAGTGTACAACTTGACAAGTTTAGAAATAGCGTATGTCATGAGATCATTACCACGACCAATGCTATAAACATAGTCATTCCCTCCAGTGGTTTCCTTCCACCTTCTTTATTATTATTATTATAATCAAAAAGTAGAACCGTCCTGGCCAGGGATGAGGGCGGGGAATATGTAGATGAATTAATCAAAAGATATATAAAAAGTTTCCATTATGTGAGATGAGGAAGTCAGTCCTAGAGATCTTCTGTACCACATAATACCTGTAGCTAACAACACTGTATTGTATAGTTAAAAGTTCAATGCACTGGGGGCGCCTGGGTGGCTCAGTGGTTTAAGCCTCTGCCTTTGGCTCAGGTCATGATCTCAGGGTCCTGGGATCGAGCTCCGCATCCGGCTCTCTGCTCAGTGGGGAGCCTGTTTCTCCTTCTCTCTCTGCCTGCCTCTCTGCCTACTTGTGACCTCTCTCTCTGTCAAATAAATAAATAAAATAGTAAAAAAAAATTTCAATGCACCAGCAGATCTCATGGTAAGTATTCTTACCGCACACAAAGTTAACTGTGATTTGTATTAATTCTTTAGTACAGCTCTGTCATGACTTTTAAGCGAATAAGCTACAATGAATAATTCTAGAAATGTTTGCTTAAAAAACACTAAGAAATGTTGGCCTGTGTTTATGCTTTTTTTTTTGGCCTTTCCTTCAAGAAAAATGTGTACTAATTTAGACAGGGAATTTGATCCACAGAGGAAATACATAAGGATGCTGAGGGAGAAACGAGCCCGGCACTTGGATTAGCTTAGCAAAATCTAGAAAATCTGTAGTGTGGGAAAACTAACAAGCAAAGAAAAACACATGCTCTAAATATTTTACAAGTTTAAAAGCCAATTGTTGACTGTGAAGGACTCAGTCCTGGTAAACCTCCAAGCTTCTCTGCTTTCCATTTCTTCAGGATAAATTTAACAAAACATGAACTTAAAAACTCTGACATCATGTTATTTTTTATAATCTAGCATCCTAATCTTAGTCTACATATTATTAATAATGTACAGTTTCTATCATATATTTTACTATGGGTCAGTGTGTTCACTTCTTTGAAGTTTTCTAATGTTATAAACTGAAATATGTTTCTATTTTTCATTGTCATGAACATATTTCTAGTCTTACAGATCTAAATCTTCATTCCTGTTGTCGGGGTAGCTGACTGATCCTTTTGGTTTTCCTTGAATGGAGAAAATTCTCTTTACATGTGAGAAAGGGAAAGAGCTCGAGTCCATCTGGGGCTTTATGCTTTCCCTCTGTTGTACCAGATTTTCTAATTCCCCCCCACCCCGACCCCAGATCCACTTCTGTTCTTCTTCAGCTCAGTGTAGACTTCAGAGAAAGGTCCCTTGCTTTCTGACTTCAGTTTCATTTGAATGGAGAGTACCAGCAAGAGAATAAAGGGAGGGAGGAGTGTAACAGGTCAGGGACTTAACCTCCCTTCTCCCTTCCCTGGAGAGTCATTGGAGACTGGCAACTTCTTTCAACTAAAGAGATCATAATTATTGTCAGGACCCCTCTTCACCCAATCCCCACCAATCTGTCTCTCTTCCCCCCCACCTTCTCCCTCTCTTTCTCCCCCTCCTTTTCTCCCTTCCTCCTTCTTCTCCCTGTCTTCCCCTCTTATTCTCCTCCTCCCTCCTTCTCTCCCCCTCCCCTCTCTCCCTCCTTCTCAATACCACAATCTTAATATCTTAATATCTTAATAGCCCTGGGATTTTCACTTGCTCTCTCTTCGTTCCCTTACACCTAACTTATTTATATCTTTGAAAGGAAGCTGGACGTGCCTCTTCCTAGTTCTCCAACCACTGCTCTTCTTCCTTGTTCTAACAATCACTAAGAGCCATTTACTTACTGAAAAAAGAGTCTGCTTCCTCGCCTCAACTGCCTCAACTGTCCATCACTGGCCCACTGAATCTGCTCTCACTGGTTGTGGTTGGCACCCCCAAGTCTAACCCTCTCAAAATAGACTTCCTTACACTACTCACGCCCTTCAAAGCCCTGGAGAATATTATTCATGCTTTCTTTCTCAAATATTTTTGGTTCAGCTTCCACCGTATCACTTTATTCTTCTATCTCCTTAGAAGCTTTTATCTGATACCCTTAGCTTAAATGCTGTTCTGTTCCAAGTCTTTGTAGCCATTGTTCTAATTCTCTATGATTGCAATGCTAACTATGATTTTTAATGACCATTTACATCCTGAGGCTTCTTAAACCTCTAGTTCCAGATCTTTTTGCTAATTCAAGGCCCATATCGTTAACGGTTTCATTATCAGTTCTGATTTCATACGTTGGATACCTCAAAACAAACATGCCCGTTTGTTAACCCATCTTTATCTCCAACCTATCTCTCTTCCTGAATCCTCTCGCTTAAGTCAATAAGAGAACCATCTGTGTGGGGAACAGAGGACAAGAAGGCAAGAACAGTGGATTCTGAGGCATGTCACCCAGATCCTCTCTTTCAGACCAAGGTATGCATTTCCCCAGTTGCTACCAGAATGTTGACAGCATACTGATGAGTCCGTCTCCAGAAAGTGCCCTTAGCTGAAGGGAACTCCTTTGCCCAGGGTCATGACCCTTTCCCATGGACAGCCCATATCCAGTGATTGTTAAATATGGAGGAACAAAGGTTCACCCTCCTGTCTGTGCTGGAGACAACTCTGCTGGGTTCAGCATCAGATCACCAGCAGGATCAGTGGAGTCGTCTACTGCAAGCATGTCGTGGGCAAACTTCTCACTCTGCCCCGTCCTGCTTTCTTCAGTCTGTTACAAGGGTTATTCCTGAGAGCACTCCCCACTAAGCTGCCTTCACAAAAATCTCACCTCAACGTCTCTCTCTCTCTCTCAGGAGACCTAACCGAAGAGAGCAGGAAGTCAGTACCAGTCTTCCTGACCCCATCTTCCTTATCTCCTTCCTGCAATGGGCCACACACTCTGTGAATACTCTCCTCTGAATAATCATCCTTTCTTTGAGTTGGCCTTAGTGTAGATCTCCATCATGTATTATCAGTATTGCCACTATTATCTGCTAACGGTCTGCCTAACTCCAGCTTTTCTTTCCTCCATCTTATCTCCACTTGGCTGCCATTAATGACCTTTGCAAATCATAAATTCCATTACATCACTCTCTGGTTAAATTCCACCAGAGCTCTTGTAATGAACTGAATTGAATTCTTGCGCCCACATCTGCAGCATCAAACCCTTTATGTATCTTCCTACCATTACCCCTGCTATGACTATTGCTACTAGTGCTGTTGCTGTGATTTCCACTACCGCCACGCCCACCCAGAAGCACTCATTCACTCAGAATTTCAAAAACGTCTTATAGCTCTGCTTTTGCAGATAGTTCAAGTTAGTCTGTGCTTTGCTGTCTTTGGAAATCCTAGGTCTTCTCCCTGGAGCGTCTCCTTTAGTATACCCCATCCTCCATCCGTCACCTATATTCTCACTGGCTCCCAAACTTTCCAACGTGGTTCTTGTTAAAATGCAGATTTTGGGTCAGTAGATCGAGGCTGCAGGGATGGTGCTGCTAGTCAGCAGCACTTGGAGCAGCAAGGTCAAGTTAACTCTCGCTCATTTGTTGGAAAGCAGACATGCAGAGCAATTGTTCTTTAGTAGTGACATCCGAGAGGAGCCTTTTTACCCTGATATAATGCATTACTGGATACTATTCATGTTCTCCCATTGTCCACTAACGGAAACTTGCTCAGCCTTGATATCTATCAAGGTGTGAACTGTCTCTTTGTAGCTGGTCATAGTTGTTCTCCTTGCTGGCAACACCGTTGCTTGTTAATTATTTTACCATGGCGGTGGGCTCTAAAAGGTCACCTGTCTACCAGTGTCACCTACAAAGTGTTACCAGTAACAAAAACAGAAATCAATATGAAAGCAAAAAAGACAAAAAACAAAAACAAAAACAAAAAACCAAACCAAACCAAACAAACAAACAAAGAAAAAGGGAAAAAACCTCCAGAATTAATTATAACTGTCCCAGGCTAGTTGGAGGTATATAGGTGCAACCCATCAAAGTTAAATGAACTTCAGAAGTAAGCCCTAAGGGATACCCTATCACATGTCTTCTAGAAATGAGTGACCATTACCTTAAAATGTCTTACCAATATGATATCAGGCAAGCTACTAGACTAATGCAGTCATTCTCGGAAATTCATGAAGTCTGGATTACAGGTTTAAATTCCTTTAATACAGTTCAATACCACTCATGTATTTCATCTTTTTTTTTTTAAGATTTTATTTATTTATTTGAGAGAGAGCATGAGAGCAGGGGGAAGAGGCAAAGGGAAAGGGAGAAGCAGACTCCCTGCTGAGCAGGGAACCAGATGCAGGCATGGAAATAGAGGGGGGTGAGACTTGTTCTCAGAACCCTAGGATCACGACCTAAACTGGACGCTTATCTGACTGAGCCACCCAGGCGCCCCATATATTTCATCTTAGTAAAACTATCATATATTTGCGAGTGAGGTGTTTACAGTAGGTATTACAAGGAGAAGATAGAAAAAGGATAGATCACAGAAAGGCTAAACAGGAAAAATAAATCAAGTTTACTGTAATAATAATCAAAGAAATAATAACCAAAATATTATTATCAAAATGTTAGGGATAAAAGTAACTATGACAAAAGAAATAATTCACCAGGGCTTTATGGTAATTCTGAATCTATATGCATTTGAAAACATACCCCCTAAATACATAGAGCAAAATCTGATAAGATCACCATGGGAAATGGATAAATTCATTGTCATAGTTGGAGGTTTTAGGATAGCATTGTCAGAAATGTATAGGTCAAGTGAAGAAAAGAAAGTTAGGAGTATTAAAATGGTTTTGGTATCTTTGGGCCATATCTTGCTAAATCTTCCTCTTTTTTTAGCCCAGCGGTGGTGGTGACAATTGGTTGGTGTAATGTAGAATCCTCAGAGGCCCCTGGAGTGAGTCTGTCTGTTAGTGGTGGACCTAAAGAGATTTTTGGTGGTTGTTTTGAAATAAAACCATCTGTAACTTTAGCTGGGCCCCAGCTGGGTGCATTTGGCCTTCAGCCAATTAATATATCCATTAAAATTTTTTCAGCGCATCTTTGCTTGACTTATTCCTTGAATTTGACTAGACTTTGACTTTTTTGTTTTTTAACCAAAACCTGCCCCTTTTGGGAATGGCTAAATAATTGCTTTAAATAATTGCTTTAAATCTTCAATGGGCAGAGCAGATTGCTTTCTAAATGAGGGCTTCCTCTGTTTTCTGAGTGGCGCTCGAGCTTAGACGCAGCAACTAAGAGAGGCCATTTTTCCCGGAGTCTTCTCTCTGTCAGGTTAGATCCCTGAGACGGGCCCTTCCTACAGGATACTCCTGGTGCCTGCCCTTTTAACTCTCATTGACTCTACCATCTGACATCACCTCAGACATACCCTTGTCAGGTACCCAGTGAAGGGGGCCCTTCCTGTGGAGGGTTATTTCTTTGTTACATATGAATCACCAGTGTTCTGAATATGTTATGTTACGTATGAATCATGTGTGCTCTGAAAAGTTATGGGATATTGTCCCTTGAGGACACCCCCCATCTTTTTACTAGAAAGTCTGTCAACTACTGCTTGCATGGTCTTTGGATAGTACCACTGTTCACTTTCTCTACCAGGCTAAGCCTAAGTAGCTTTTCTCCATAGATTAGTAAGAACCTAAGAGCAAGCTGATTTTTTTCCATATTTATTGAGGTATAATTGACAAATAAAATTGTATAAATGTAAGGTGTTCAGCACAGTGAATAGATATATATATGTATGTTATAAAATTGTCACCATAAGATTAAACACATCCATCCCATAGTTATCTTGTTCCCCTTTATGGTGAGAACATTTAAGATCTACTCTACTAGCATATTTTACATGTATAATACCGTGTTATTAAAAATAACCGCCATGATGTACATTAGATCTTCAGAACTTCCTCATCTTGTAACTGAAAGGTTATACTCTTTGACCGACATCTCCCTATTTTCCTTACTGGCCCCCAATCCCTGGCAACCAGTGGAAAGAAGATACAGTAGAAAGCAGATCACTCAGATGTCAAGACGAATCTGAGCAGGTTTGCAGGATTTGTAAGAAGATGCAAAATAGACATCTACAGCTCAAGGATTATCACAGTAAAAGGGATTTCCATGAAGTCTGCTCAGCTCCTAAAATTTTCATTCTCTCACCTGGACATTGCCTTGTGGTTTAAACAGTGGATGAGCCCCCAGCTGCATCTGTGACAGACCAAGCCACAGTGGGAGGCTATTTTCTCATTTATCTGTGGGTCATATTATACCCTCTTTGGCACTCTGGACACCTGCCTTGACAGGTAGATTTTACTTAGTGTTATAAATCTGTTGTCCTCCCTCCCAACAGTCTTTAAGCCCCCTTACCTTGAGTATTTACAGCTAACGCCCTTCTCTCCATCAGCTTAGAAAATCTATATGCAGATACAAACACACACACAGACACACACACCCCTTAAACAAACATAACTGATCTACTTTATATGTGCACAGCCTAGCACATAAACAGAAACAAAAATATTTTAATAGCTCCTCTGAACTGAAGATGAAGTTATTGTTCAACCCTGTGGGTAGAAATATTTCCCCCTAAGCCCTTCCTTCCCTGGGCAGGGGAAATAATATGTCAGAATCAGCTAGTGGATGTTTTTCATCAGGCAAGTTCGATCTGGAAATTCAGATAGACCATGCTTACCTTTTACCCAATTTATTTTTTTTATTTTTTAAGATTTTATTTATTTATTTGACAAAGAGATAGAGAGAGAGAGCACGAGTAGGCAGAGCACCAGGCAGAGGGAGAGGGAGAAGAAGACTCTCCACTAAGCAGGGAGCCCGATGTCGGGCTCGATCCCAGGACCCGGGGATCATGACCCCAGCCGAAGGCCCCCGCTTAACTGACTGAGCCACCCAGGCACCCCACATTTTACCATGATTTTACCAATCATGTTGATGAACATGTTTATTGACTATGTTAGGATGGGGGAAAAAAAACACTTGTATTATCTGATTCTGTAATCCTAAAGCAGTAAAACTTTTCTCAGAATCAATTCTCCTAATTATGAAAAGAAACTAAATATTTTAATCCCTAATGTAGCTTAGCGATAGGAGTTAGGAAAGCCCTGGGGTTTGAGTCAGACACAGTTTTTAGTCTTCATTCTGTCATTAACTAGTTAGATAGCATCGATGAAGTTATTTCTTCCCTCCAACCCTCAGTGACAACTCAATCAACCACTAAAACATACAGACAGAAATACATAAAAGTTGGGGTGCCTGGGTGCCTCAGTGGGCTGAGCCTCTGCCATCGGCTCGGGTCATGATCTTGGGTCCTGGGATCCGCCCTGCATCAGGCTCTCTGCTCAGCGGGGAGCCTGCTTCCCTCTTTCTCTGCCTGCCTTTGTCTTACTTGTGATCTCTCTCTGTCAAATAAATAAATAAAATCTAAAAAAAAAAAAAAGAAAGAAATACATAAAAGCAACAGACTAGATTTTTTGTTGTTCATTTCACAAGCTATGTCTTTTGAGAAGTCATGAAATCATTCTGACATACCAAAAGCATAAATAATGATATCATAAACAACTCAGTTCTTAAGACCCATGTTAGTAACACAGTTGAGGCCTCCTGCAAACTTTCCCCAAATGCATTCCCCAGTGTATTTACTTTTTAATCATGGATTGACTTTTTATCACTCCCAGGCATTTCTGGGACCTTTACCATATATGTATCTACCCTAAACAATCACTTCCTATGAGTCATAGCACACTGGTAAAGTCCTTGACAGTTTGTTATTTCCGGCTTCACATAATATTTGTAAGACTCATCCAAGAATATATATTAAGTCTTATTGACTCATTTTTCACTGATGTTTGTGTTACTGGTGGTGGACATACCACAATTTATCCATCCATTCCTCTATTGATAACATTTCATTTTTCTGATATGCTAAAACTCACAACGCTACCACAATCACTGTGGTACCGTTCTCCTGAGTTTGTCGTATATATGTCTAGGGATGGAATTGCTGGAAGATATATATATATATACACACACACACACACACACACACACACACACACACATACATATATCTCAAATCTGACTCAAATCTACCAGATTATGACCAGCTGCTCTCCAGCCTGGTTAAAACTATTTATATTTATATTTCCTCATCAGCAAGAAGAAATCCCGTTGTTCCCTATCCCCACTATAACATTTGTTATTGTTGGACTATTTAGATTTTTCCCAGTCTGAGGGCTGAGGAATGGCATCTCTCTGTGACTAATTTGCATCTCACTGATTTCTCAGTGAGTCTGAGCATTTTTTTTCATGTGTTTGTTGGCCATTAGTGTTTCCTCTTCTCTGAATCACCTTTTCATATCTTTTTTCTATTTTTCTGCTTCGTTGTTCTCTTTTTGTTTTTGATTTGTAGCTTCAGAAGTCTATTTTGAATACTAATCTTCGGTCATTTTTTGCATTCCAAGTATCTTCCTCCAGACTGCCCCAGTTTTTTCATTTTTTTGTTGTGTCTGTTGCTACCCAGACATTTTTAGTTTTAACTGTCAAATTAACTCATCATTTCCTTTAGTATTTTTACTTCGTTTGTCTCGTTTAAGAAATCCTTCTCCTCACCCCACATTTTCATAAATGGTCTACTTCCTTTTATTCTGAATGTTTTAAAAGTTTTCTTTTTTCTTTCTTTTTCTCTTTTTTTGGGGGGGGTATTTACAATGCCAACCATGTTATTTATGACATTTCTGTATATGTCCGACCTAATCTGTGGGATTCTTATTTTTTTGCTATTGACCAATTTGTCTCTTTTGTCTAATATTGTCTTATTCCGTAGAACTTCATAAGTCTTGCTCTCATAGGACAAGTACACCCACAAAGTTTTTCATTTCATATCAAGAATAAATGAAACAAGATGGGATTGGGAGGGAGACAAACCATAAGTGACTCTTAATCTCACAAAACAAACTGGGGGTTGCTGGGGGGAGGCGGGGTTGGGAGAGGGGGAGTGGGGTTATGGACATTAGGGAGGGTATGTGCTATGGTGAGTGCTGTGAAGTGTGTAAACCTGGCGATTCACAGACCTGTACCCCTGGGGATAAAAATACATTATATGTTTATAAATAAATAAATAAATAAAAATTTAAAAGTATCTTGTCTCTTTTGAGCTCTTTGATCTTTTAAAATATATTTTTAGAGTCATCCCATCAAATGCTAATCAAACCCTTATCAAGATTTCTATTAGAGGGATACCTGGGTGGCTTAGTTGGTTAAGCATCTGCCTTCAGCTCAGGTCATGATGCCAGGGTCCTGGGATCGAGTGCGGCATCGGGCTCATTGCTCCAGAGGGAGCCTGTTTCTCCCTCTCCCTTTGCCTGCTATTCTACCTGCTTATGCTCTCTCTCTTTCTCTCTCTCTCAGAAATAAATAAATAAAATCTTTAAAAAATTTTTCTATTAGAATTGCATTACCTTTATGGAAAGAATTGGTATAGAATTGACATTGTTATGATGTCTCCATTAATTTTAAATTCTGTATATTTGTTTTCTTCAAATATTTTAATAAAATATTATACTCTTTCCCAGATGGTTTCTCTGATCTTATGGTTGATTTATCCTAGGCACCTTTTTTGTTGTTGTTGTTATGAATCATTTTTGTGAAGTTTATGTTTTCAATTTTTCTTCTTTGATGTAGCAAATTATTTTTATAGATTGATTATATATTTAGAAAATTTAATACATACATAAATACCTGTATCACTAATTTATATTTCATTTAAAAGTTTCTAACATTACTTGTGCATTCTTTTTCTCTTTTTCTTTGAAAAAAATCCTTCAGACTTGACTACTTTCTGAGTCTCCCTGAAAGGCCAGCTTTGACTTTGTTAATCCTCTCTGTTTAACTTTCTCTATTTCATTAATTTCACACTCATTTGTTATTATTATCTCTTTTCTACCATTTTGGGTCTATTTTATTTCTTCTATAATTTCTTGACTTGGATTTTTAAGTCACTCCTTTTTAAATATCCTTCATTTCTAATATTTGCATTTATGGACATGTATTTTTCTAAGTATTACTACATCTAATATGTGTTAAAAACAAGATTCAGCTGAGTAATTTTGAAGATGTAATTGACTTTATTAAGTGATTCATGCATCTGGAAGCATCCCATCTAGCAAGTAGAAGGGACCTCTGACAAGTTGTACAAAACAGAAATTTTGGATAGGAAGGAGGATTGGGCAAGGGGTTATTAGCAAAGGGAAAGCAAAGGATTGTTTTAAGCAAGGTCACTTTCCCTTATTAGGAGGAAAGGAAGGGCTGGAGGTCTTATCACGCAAAGTGCCCCATCTTCCTTTGGGGGTATAGAGGGCCCAAGTAAAGGATTACTGGATTCATATGGACCAGAAAAATCCAGAATCTTTGGCTTAAAATTCCCCTCCAGGAGACATCAAAACTGCAGTTAAATCTTGATTTGCTGTCCTTGGGGCAAATAACTCAGTCTTGTTACTGGGGTTTTCTTTTTAACATGATGCAATAGTTTACTATTATTTAATCATTAGTATATTTACATAATGATATTTTGTTTGTGCAGAGTTTAAGAGAATATGCCTTTCTTTTTACCAGTTATGTCCATTTCATAAGCTTGTTAATTATGTTCAGAGCTTTATGAATTTTTGTCTGCAGCATCTTATTATTATTGAGAGATGGATGATACAGTTTTCCCCTAAAGAATTTTTCAGTTTTTTCTTACAGTTCTAATAAATTTTGCCTACAAATATTTGTGATATGATAACTACAATCTAGTTAGCAATCGTTATACTTCTTAGTGAGGTTGAACCTTTTATCATCATCTGATAGCCCTTTTAATACCCATTTTACTTTTTTGCCCTAAAGTCTGTTTCCTTACAGGAGTCCAGTCAGTCCAGTTTTCTTTTGTTAGTATTCACTTGTCTTATTATGATCCCTTTACCATCAACCTTTTTCATCCTTTAATTTTAGGTGGGCCTTACATATTCAATCTGACAATCTCCCTCTCATCACTGATAGGTGTAGTCCATTCATATTTATGGAGATCGTTGATAGTTTTGGATTTGTTTCTACTGTCATTGCAGTCAGTCTGAATTTTTTCCCTATTCTCCTTTATCTTTCCTAATTTTTTTTTAAGATTTTATTTATTTAATTGACAGACACAGATCACAAGTAGGCAGAGAGGCAGGCAGAGAGAGAGGGGGAAGCAGGCTCCGTGCTGAGCAGAGAGCCCAATGCAGGGCTCAATCCCAGGACCCTGGGATCATGACCTGAGCCGAAGGCAGAGGCTTAACCCACTGAGCCACCCAGGCGCCCTCTTTCCTGATATTTTTAAAAATTATTTTTTAATGTTACTTTCTTTATTCATTTAGAAGTCATATGTTCCATCTTTCTCCTGGCCCACTGCTCCTTTAGCCTTAGAAGCTTTACTACTCTATTTGTGGCCTATACAGATTTATCTTACTTAAAAAAAAAAAAAATACATGTATGCGTGAACTCAGCTATACACCTGAACTTTAAAATTTTTATTTTACAGACAGTATTTGGATTTTTGGTTTTTTTCTTTGTTTGTTTGTTTTTTATTGCATAGGCTTTTCTTCCATGCCAATCCATTCTTGTTAGCAGAAAATCTTCACTTTGTACTCCCTTTCCTCTTAATGTCTCCTTCAAACCGATCAAATGAGTAATGAGGAAGGTAACTTCCACCTCCCGATAATGGAAACTTTTAATGATTATTAAAGAGAGAAGGGAGAAAGTCACTTTTTCCTGTTTTCTGATTGTCCATATGGATATCAACAATCAAAGCTTATGTGGAGCAATGGCTCTCTAAAACACATTCCGCCCAACTCCGGTCAAAAATGTTGGTCACAATACCTTCTTGTAGACCCTGATTCTCTAAAGGTAAGGAAAGAAAGTCCTAGGGGTGCCTGGGTGGCTCCATCAGTTAAATATCCAATTTCTGGGGCTTCTGGGGGGCTCAGTTGGTTAAACATCTACCTTGGGCTCAGGTCATTATCCTGGGTTCCTGGGATAGAGTCCCTCATCAGGCTCCCTGCTCAGCAGGGAGTCTGCTTCTCCCTGTCCCCCTGCACCATCCCCTGCCCACGCTCTCTATCTCTCTTGCTCTCTCAAATAAATAAATAAAATCTTTTTAAAATAAATAAATAAATATGTGACTCTTGAACTCAACTAAGGTCATGAGTTCAAGTCCCACATTGGGCCCCGTGCTGGGTGCGGAGCCTACTTAAAAAGAAAATTAAAAATAAATTTTAAAAAAATGTCCTCTGTGACTTCTAAAAATTGTTCATCTCTCAATTATGTTGAAGAAAAAAGACAGAATGATTATATGTACTTTTTCTGAAAAATCATTTTTAGAAACTGTTCATAGATTCTAGGGCATAGAAAGATGATATTTAATCCACTTTGCAGCCTCCTACCATATGTCAGCCTCCCTGTCTTTCTGACAGTTTGAAATCTATGTTTGAAGGGTTGATGGTGGCAGAGACAGCTGACTGCCAAAGCTTCATGTTCCCCTTCTATAGTGTAGAGTAAGTTCTTGGAAGTGGCTGAGCAATGGGGAGCTATATTCCCAAGTCCCCTGTCCTTTATAGGTAGGTCAGACATTGGATCTATTTCTTGCCAGTAGAATAGGAGTGAAAGTGATAGATACCCATTTCTGGGCTGAGGTAGTTAAGTATCAAATGTGTGAGTTTCTTCACTCTTTCTGACTTCTAGATGCTTGATGGTGCCAGGGTTATCTTGAAATTATGAAATGGTAAGATCACAAGGGGGAACTCTGAATCATTACTTGGAGGAGAGCCATCTAACTCACTCTGTGATAGGAGCAAGGAACAAACATTTTTTAATATTAATCCACTGAGATTTGGAAGCTGTCTATGACAGCAGTTCCCTAACCTAGCTTGTACAGGGACACTTTTTTTTTTTTTTCAAAAAGAACTTAATACCTTAAGCCTCCAAAATTAATTGCCATTGCTAGTTGCTTTTGGGTAAATACCACACATGGAAGGTGCAATAGTGTAGAAATGTGTTTTCAGTGAAATATTTCCTATTTTTTAGCTTTTGGGGTTTTTTTTTTAATGAAATCACTTCAAGTAAAACATATATATATATGTATAGCTGTGTTTGGAGTTAGAAGTATTTTTTAGTATATTTAGATATTGAAGAAAGTAAATTTGTCATTTGCATTAAATTTGCTCTGAGTTACTAATAGGGTAAATTAAATTATTGTTCACCATAGTGGTAAGTAGGGCCAATTTCATTATTTTAAGTGGTACTTAAAATGCTTCTAAGTCGTCAATCATTTATTATCTGAGACAGCATATAAACATATGCTAATTTTTCTTTCTTCCTGCGAATACATATAAAAGTAAGAGACAGCTGTGTGTAAGAAATCAGCTTTAAAATATCTAGTCCAGTAACTGTAATTTTACTTTTTAACAGCTAGATAAAAATTAACTTCACCTTTAAATAAATTCATGAAAATTTACTCAGTTATCTAATAATATTCTAATTATTTTATAGTTAGAATTGTATGTGAATGCAAAAAAAAAAGAAAAGATGAAAAAAATGATGTAGTTTATGAAGCTTCTAGTGCAAACCTCCCTCTGGGCTCCCCCGATATTCTAAAAGGGAATCTGTGAGCTTTTCTGCAGCCCTACACTAAGCGAGGGCACAACCTGTACCACATATTACTCAAAATAAAACTACTTACTTCTCCAACAAGGTCATGATTAGAAGCTGTATTTTCCTATCAGATTTCAGCTCTACTTTACAAATATCAGGATACAATATCCATAGTGCTTACTTCCATGGTACATTGGAGGTAAACCTGCAAGGATGGATTTTGTGCCTGTTGCTTAGACATCTTGCTTTTATTTTATTTTTATTTTTTTAAAGATTTATTCATTTATTTTCGAGAGAGAGGCTGCTAGAGAGAGCACAAGCAGGAAGGGGAGTAGCAGAGGGAGAGAATCTCAGGCAGACTCCGTGTTGAGCCTGAGCCCAGCACTGAGCTCAGTCTCACCACCCTGGGATAACCGCCTAAGCCAGAACCAAGAGTTGGACACTTAACGGACGGCACTACCCAGGCTCCCCAAATCCTGCTTTTATAGCAAGTGAGGATAGAATTAATTTACCTTCTTAATACACCAGATTGTCAACCCCATCTATGTGATGATGTCTGCATTAATAAGGTGTTATAATGGAAAGCCTAGCATTTTCCAGATGGGACATGTACGTCCTTAGAAACATATAAGATCGTAAGATATTGTTATGATAAAATGAGTACATTACAGCATAAATTAAATAGTTACTACCATTTATTGGGCAAGTTGATATGTCAGGAGTTGTGATAAGTGATTTATAAGCATAAACTCATTTTCATCCTGCAAGTTGAATTCCTATTTTATGTAAATAAATCAAGTCTCTAAAAGGGTAAGTTAATATCTGAAGGTAACAAGATTAGTTAACGGCAGAACTAAACTTTGAACATTGCTTTCAAAGCGAGTGCATTTCCCACAAAAACACACTGCAGGCCTTGCCCACTATTGGATACATTTCTATTATGAATTGCATATTTTCTATTTTATTTACACAGAACTTAAGTATTTTTTGGACCGGTGTACTGATACTATCCCATATTGATGGAAAGGGGGAATACTATAATCATTATTAATTGTTGTTCCAGGAGCTGGTGAATGTAGTTTTCTGGGGCATTATATATTAAACTCCTGCAAGACAAAATTATGAATCTGCCTCCCAGTAGAAAGAATCCCAAGCAGGGAGTCCCATCTGGTATGGCACCTTTGACACTGGCCATTGCCAACAATTGTCAGTCCCCTTTCTCTGCTCACAGTTCCAACGTGGATATTCCTTACTTTTAGAGATAGAAGTGGTCACTACCTGAGCCCCTAGGGATGACTCCTTAGTACTGTAAGCCTTCTAGTAACTTCTTTCTTTTTGGGAGGTGGTTAGACTCAGTCAAGTTATCTGCATGCGGCTTCTAGAAAGCCTTTGCTTTCCTAAAGCTGATGTGATTTTGTGAGATGCTGCAGTCATAGGATGGGTATGAGAATGGACAGCATCTAAGGAAGGCTGCACAGAAGGTGGAAAGAACAGCTTCAGTCTGCTTGGTAAAACTGCAGATCTTTCTCAGCTCCAGTGTTCAGATAGGTAGGTCAAAAATGATAATATCTAATTATCCTAAATGGACAGATATCACACACAGAGCTGTTTAAAAGATTAAATTAGAGAATAATCCACTAATGTGTTTAGACCCAAAGAATTTCAAAATGAACATTTTACAGGCTTAATTTTCATTATTATTTTAATATTTCTCCAACCAAAAAAAAAAACCCAGTGAAATAAAGTGAAATTTTTCCTGTGCCCACTTTAACCTATTAGGATTAAAAGCAACATTTTGAATTCATTCTTCCAGCCTGGGGCTTTCCAAGTACGTCTCTCTAGGGCCTCAATAAATAAAATGGATGCTGGTCTCACACATAACAGCTCCTTTCTGCCTGCTGACTTTCAAGCCAATGCAAATGTCACTTGTCCCCTCCACCCCAAAACCCACCCTCTACCCAGGGAGGCCAGACTAGCATTAGGAATGAGGATGGTAACTGGATAATGAGGAACAAAGAAGAGGGGATTTCTAAGACATTTGGGTATAGAAATTGGGGTAAAGGAACTCTTTACCATATTTTTAACATCCAGATAACTCTTTAAATCCAATTTTAAATAATATCATTAATCCTGTGGCTTAGTCCAGAAGGGGCACAGAAGATCACTAGGATAATGGGCTTTATTCCAGCTTTTAGACACAGACGGCTTCTAACAAACCCAACACCGTGTGGAAAGCATTCTGATGTTCTTTTTTCCATAAAGAAAAACTGAAGACACAATCGCATGCTTATAATCCTTGAAGTGTTTTAAAATAAAGGTGCTGTGAAATATAAATTTTCATTTCTAACTTCTCAGTATTCAGAGAAAAGGGTTTGATTTCAGGCCTCCAAAAAAAAACATTCACTTGCCAAATATAAAATGAGCCTTCTCCCAGGTATAGAAATGACTGCAGTTCCTTCTGGGATACTATCTCGATTATGAAGTACTTGGTCATTTCTGTCATACTGCAGACTTCCCAGAAGTTAGAGGGACAGCTGCTAACCATGCAAAAAAGTTTGTCCATTTTCAAGGAAAAGGCATATCTTATGAATTTAATTTTCTCTAACAGAAAACATAATCCACCTACAAATGGAATATGATGATTTAATTACCATCTAACTATACCTTGGCCACTAATGGATATAATGTTCCTTAACCAGGGTCAAATTCAGAAAATGCTGCTGCCAGATTAAACCTCTCTAAAGGAGAATAAGAAAATATATGTATCTAATCCATTTATATCAGGAGAAATGACCTAGGGCAGTAATGTTATTTTCTATTAAGGTAATCTGGAAAGTGGATGGAAACCAGTTAGACAGTAATTTAATATAAGCACAACACAGAACTCAGAAATGAACAAATTTATTCCTTTACTGAAGAATGGTTAAATGTTACCTTTAAGCTTGTATTTGATATGAGAAAATTATTTTCAAAGCCCGGAACATAGTCATTTTATGAATACTACTTCTGAGGTTATTGAGAAAGTGTTCCAAAACAAATATAAAGGACATAGTTCCTCTTTAGCAATGATAAGAGTCGTTAGGAAAAAAAAAAAGTCATTAGAAAGCCATCACCTTGACATTCATATTTACAGTAAAAAAATTTTTTTTAAAGATTTTATGTATTTGACAGACAGAGATCACAAGTAGGCAGAGAGGCAGGCAGAGAGAGAGGAGGAAGCAGGCTCCCTGCTGAGCTGAGAGCCCGACGCGGGGCTCGATCCCAGGACCCTGAGATCATGACCCGAGCCGAAGGCAGAGGCTTTAACCCACTGAACCACCCAGGCGCCCCTATAGTAAAAATTTTTAAAAAATTAAACTTAAGAAGCTTTTACTAAGAATCAAATATCTGTGCAGCGTAGAGAGTAACACATTTTATCTGAGCTACCCCAGAGCCCCGAGTGCCTTCCTGTGGCTCAGCACCTGCACTGTGACTCTGTCTCTCTGTAATCCATGAAATCAGAGTGACACTTGGCAAAATAAGGAGCCTCCAGGACCTTACTCCAAGGATTATGGCCAAGATTCATTCCAATTCGTTTTTGTCTTAGCTAAACCTGCTGCTAAATATTCTGAGTATCTCTCCTTTATCTAGGTATGTAATTGGATAGATAATAGATGATAAATAAATACATACATACATAGAGACATACATAGAGACATAGAGACATGGACAAATAATGCTGAAATCCTAGTAGTGATAGAAAACAAAAATTATTTGAAAACAGTTTGTTTTAAAATGACCAGGACTCTGGTATTGTTTACTCTCTGGTTGGTTTACCAAGATTATAGCTACTTCCAATACACTTGTGTGTATATATATACACACTGTATATACACAGATATTTATATATAAATATAAATATATAGATATAGATATAGATATCTGCACCTATCCCAATCCTAAGCATTCTACATCCCTGACCTCTAACACAATAGCTTTCATATCACCTCCTGTGTCTTGATCTATGACCTGTGAGAACTTTCAGAACTTCTACAAATGGATAGAGGCCTTTTACAAATTGGAGTTATGTGTGGGTTGTGTCACTTTCCCTCACATTGTCTGGAAATAACCATTAGGATCAACTGAAGGTCGAATTAGAAGACACTTTTACTTGTACTATTTCACAAAACCGAAACCTCATATCTCAGTTTTGGCTTTTAATATAAATGTAGAGATTTTGCTGAAACGAATAAAGAGATCACTTGATTGTGAGATATAAAATGAGACCTGTAGTAAGTCAGTGCTTCAGAAAAAGATTTGCATAAAAAAATAAAATAAAAGAGAAAGGACTGTTAAGGGCTTTGAAGAAGCTTTTGAGAGAATATTTGTAGAAAGAAAACAATGTTTATGCAGAGAATATTTTCTTCTATTAAAGACAATTAAGCTAATTGAATAAGCATAAAAGGAGATCAAGAAAAAGAATGTCCATAGGTTCGATGCGGTCCTGCCTGGTAACAGAGGATGAATGAACAGTGAACGTTATGAGTTCTTCAGGCTCTAAGATTTTAAGATATGTTTAATGGTTATGCTGATTTACAAGGTCACACAAGCCATTATTAGAATATAGCAAACCCCCCCATCCACAGGCATGTTCCAAGACCCCCAGCAGATGCTTGAAAGTACAAATAGTACTGAGCCATATATATACTGTGTTTTCCTATACGTGCATACCTATGATACAGTTTAATTTATGACTAGACACAGTAAGAGATTAGCAACCAAAACTAATGATAAGATAGAACAATTATAGTAACATACTGCTGTAAAGGTTATATGAAGGTACTCTGTCTTTCCAAATAGCCTATTGTACTGTACTCATCCTTCTTGTGATGAAGTGAGGTGAGTGAGTAGGTACTGGGATGTAGCGTTAGGCTCCTGTTGACCTCCTGACAAGCCCTCAGAAGGAGGGTCACCTGCTTCTGGACTGAGCTTCTCTGTGGTTAACTGAAACCTCAGAGACGAGAAAGTGAACCCATGAATAAGCAGGCACTACAAGCATACCTCTTCTTATTGTACTTTGCTTTATTGCGTTTGCAAATTATTTTATTTTTTATTTTATTTTTTTTTTGGCAAATTGAAGTTTTGTGGCAACCCTTTGTCAAGCAAGTCTATCGATGCCGTTTTCCTAACAGCATTAGCTCACTTCATGTCTGTGTCATACTTTCGTAATTCTCACAATATTGCAAATTGTTTTGTTTTTATATTTGTTATTTGATCTGTGGTCAGTGATGACATCTCGCTGAAAGCTTAGATGATGGTCGGCTGTTTTTAGCAGTATTGTATTTTTAAATTAAGGTATATACCTTTTTTTAGACATAACGCTATTGCACACATAACAGACTAAAGTATAGTGTAAACATAATTTTTATAAGCACTGAGGAAACCCAAAAAATGACTTTATCAAGATACTGATGTTATTGCAGTGGTTTGGAATCAAATCTGCACTATCTCCAAGATATGCCTGTACTGTAAAGTGATATTTCATTTATTCCATTAGATTTTGTTGACTAGAATATTCTATAAAACGGAAAAAGAAGTAAAGCTTAATTGTACATTTTACTTAACAAATATTTTTGGGGGATGCCTGGGTGTCACAGTCACTTAAACGCTGGGCACTCAGTTTTGGCTTCAATCCTGATCTCAGGGTCACAAGACTGAGCCCCACGACAGGCTCTGTGCTCAGCCTGGAGTCTGCTTGAGAGTCTCTCTCTCCCTCTTCCTCTGTCCTTTCCCCTGTGCACATTTCCTCTCTCTAAAATAAATAAATAAATCTTTATTTTTAAAAAAGGAAGTATTTTTTTCAATGCTGACTCATTGCAGAGCCCTGTTCAGGATGCTAAGATACATCAGTGAATAAAACAGAGTCTCCTTTCTCATAGAGTTTATATTTTATAGGGTGAGATAACTAGCAGACAAAGAAACGCATAAATAAATGCTATTGGGAAAAAATAAAGGATAAGAAGGGTATGATGAAGGGTGTATTTGCGATTTCCATGGGTGGTCAAGGAGGATCCCACACTCTAATTGACATTTGGACTGAGAGCTAAATGCAGAGAAATCCGCCTGGGGGAGGGGTATGCCAGGACCATAGTCAGCAGGTCAAGTTTCCGAGGCAGAAGTGCCATTGACACCTGTGAGGAAAGACCGGAAGGCCAGTGTGCCCAGAGAGTGCCGGGAGCAAGTGCGGAAGTGGAAGAGAAGGGTAAGTGTTAAGTAAGGTCAGAGAGCTGGGGTGAGCGGCCAGGCTATTGCAAGCCATCTAAAAATCTCAAAGATATTCATCTTATCCTAAATGAGGTTGGAAGTTATTAGAGGATTTTTTTAAGATCACTTATTAGAGTAGAGGATATTGGGGGGTCAGAGAATTACATGATCTGCCTCATCTTTTAAAGGATGGGCCAGATGGCTCTGCGGTGAATGGCCTGCAGGGCAGCAATGTAGGAAAGGGGAAACCAGTTAGGAAGGTTAGCTGATGCTCAGCCGCACTAGGGCCGTCGTGGTCTGAGTGGTGAGAAGCTGGATTATGGATTATGGATATCTTTTAAGAAATTGACAGGACTGGGTGAAGAACGTGTGTCAAAATAAATGAGAACCAGGAAACTGGAAAATGCAACTCTCAGATAAATCAAACAAAATTATCTGATTTATAATACAGAAATGAGAGGGCTGAGTTTATATACAATTTTGGTGAAAATACTATGCATGAATAACCATAATATAAAGAAATGGCTAACAGGTAACACTGTCCTGAGTGGAATAAAGTAGGCCCCAAAACAGTGAGCTACTCCTGTCACTAAAATTTTCAGGGCGGAGAGCACATGTATCCATCTACGGTGTTATTCCAGAAGGCTCCGGTCTCATCAGGTGAGAGATCATACTGCTTGGGCTGAAGCCTTTTTATGATTTTCATTCCAATGGGGGCAAATTAGGAGGAATGAATATACTGTGGAAAAACTTCAAAGAAACAAAAGATAAATTTTATTTTCCTGTAATCTTTGTTTCAAAATATCCTTCATGCCGTAAACTTCAGGGAAATATATGTTGTTTCTTGCACTGGTGCCTGAATACACCCACCGCAGATTGTACACACAAAACCTCGGTCAACAAATAGAGAATGGTTTCATTGTGTGCAGTAGCATTCCCTGATTGGAAACAGTCCCCGGGGAATTCATTACTGAAGATAAATCCCACCCCCTTGAAACTGCTGCCTCCCTCGTCCCTTGAAATTGTGGCCACCTCACTCATGATTATCAGACAAGACATTGCTGGTGAATCCGTTTGTCCTACTCAGTTTTAGTCCAACACAGGTGATTAACCAGGTAAAGCTCTTATTCCTTTTTTATTTACTATCATATATAGCAATGTATAAATGCATTATTATGTGAGAGGTTTGCATAGCAACACGTTTCTGCAAATGTAGTCGTAGTAGTTTACTCATGAAGGGACATCGTGTAAGTAGAGAAAAATGCCTCTGGGGGTAAATATACATAAAAAACCCTTGATGATTACAGTCACTTCTTGTATTGATTGACGTTGCATTCATCTGAAAACGTGTAATGTTTTCTCATGGAAGTATGACTTTTGGACAATAATTGATTGTTAACAGTGCTCTGTTATATAACTGGAAATATGATTTCTGCTGCATAGTTCAAAGTGAAATTACCTGTTCAGTTTAAAGCAGATGATGCGGGATTTGCATTTTCATGTTTATTTCCGTCTTCATCATTTTATTGAACAATTTCAGTACATGTATGATAAAGTTATCTGCATTTTGAAGTAGTCTTTATGTATGTTTATGGTTATTTTGATGAGAAAAAATAATTTTATAGTATTCTTTTTATCATAAACTTTTTCATAATATTGGGTCAAAAATCTATCAAATAAATCATTTGCATCACCTGACAATTAATTAATGTGCCAAATAGATCCAAGCATTCTCAGAGAAATATGTTAGCAAGGTTATATTGTCTGAAGGCATACCTTTTTCAAAATGCAGAGCTGCTTAAGCACAAATGTTACAAATGAAATGATTGGTTGCCTTGAGGTTGAGAGCTAATTGAATAGAACAGACAGCGTGTTTTTCATGACAGCAACCTATAACGCTAATGGATAAGCTAATTCTTTCTTCCCTAAAGTAATTGCATAGTCATCCTTAATTTAAAATCACTTGCATTTACTCAGTTGTTTTCAGACAGGGCATATAGGTCCTGAACAGTTGTACTGGAGAGATTTAAATTGTCAGTATGATGTAGAGTATAGGATCTTTCAGTGTAAGTAATTAAAATTTACTGTGCATCTTTGTTTTTAATGTTATGTTGAATATACTATCTACTATAATTAGCAAGAAAGCTAATATTACTACAAATTGACCTTATAAAACCCTAATTATAATCTTGTTAGTTCCTCTGGCTGATTCAATTGCTTTTCTCTTTCCGCATCATGTAGGAAATTCTGAATAAAATATTAAAGAAAAAAATCGGTGATTCTCATCAATCCAACTCTACTAGATTGTGAATTATATTTATTATTTTTTAAATATTGCCAAGACTCATACACGATGAGTGATGTTAGAAACATTACATAGAAATGTGTGACGGTAAAAGTCAGCACCCTAATGCCTAGATGAGAAAACCAAGCCCATACTTCCATTACTGTCTTCATGCGTGGGAGTAAATGATTACAAGTTAAGTATAGCTCTGTATGTTTTTAGTGTTTCATATTATAGACAATGTACAGAGCAAGATTTTTTGAATTTTATTAAACAAAACTGTTCATTCTTTGAACTGTTTTTATTCATCATCTTAAATTTAGCTTTCTTAAAATTTAGCATGTTTACTTTATGTTATAGTAAGAGCTATACTATCTAAAGTATTGCCACCTAAAAACCTTGAGTATCTTTATTTCTAGGGTCTTAAAGTAAGTCTTAACCTACCTAGAAAAAAGACCAGTGCCTTAAAATCCAATTATATTATAATATTGTATGGTGACAGATGGTAACTATACTTACCCCAGTAAGCAGAACTTAATGTATAGAATTGTCAAATCACTCTGTTGTACACCTGAAATTAAAATAACATGGCATGTCAACCATACTTCAATTTAAAAATCCAGTTATATTATCACTACAGGTGGAAATGGCCTGATGACAGAAAATTATATCTGCTGCAGATACTTTTATCAAAACAAATTTTTTAAAGATTTATTTATTTATTTATTTGACAGATGGACAGATCACAAGTAGGCAGAGAGGCAGGCAGAGAAGGGTGGGGAAGCAGGCTCCCCGCCGATGTGGGGCTCGATCCCATGACCCTGAGATCATGACCTGAAGCCAAAGGCAGAGGCTCAACCCACTGAGCCACCCAGGTGCCCCAAAACAAATTTTTAAAATACAGGAGAGTAAAAAGGCCTTCCCTTGAAACCTTCCCAGAATTGGGAAGTATTTTAAAAAGTAAAAATTCTTGGAAATAGTAGGAATTTGAAAAGCTTATTTTATTTTTGTTTCTTTATGCAGTAGCCTGGAGAAGACTTGATTTGCTGTAACTTAAAAAAAAAAATCTATGAAGAATTTTTTTTTTAATAAAGATTTTATTTATTTATTTGACAGACAGAGATCACAAGTAAGCAGAGAGGCAGGCAGAGAGAGAGGAGGAAGCAGGCTCCCTGCTGAGCAGAAAGCCCGATGTGAGGCTTGATCCCAGAACCCTGGGATCATGACCTGAGCCGAAGGCAGAGGCTTTAACCCACTGAGCCACCCAGGCGCCCCTCTATGAAGAATTTTGAACACATACAAAAGCAGACAGAGTAGTGTAAAGAACTTTTAGGTAGACTGGCCCAAGCATTAGTAATGAACACATGGGTCTGTTCTTGCCTCATGCATCACCCTTCAGTCTGTCCTAGTTCCCATGTTATTTTTAAGTAAGTTTTATTTATCATATAATTTCATCTGTAGATATTTCAGCATGCATTGCTAACAAACTTTTTTCTTTAAAATGCAGTTGACCCTTGAACAACATGGGTTTGAACTACATGGGTCCAATTATATATGGGTCTGTTTGGTTTTTTTTAATGAAAACTGTTCAGTACTGTATTTTCCTTATGATTTTCTTAACATTTTCTGTTCTCTAGCTTACTTATTGTAAGAATACAGTGTGTAATACATATAACATTATGAAATATGTGTTAAGCTACTGTTTATGTTATTGGTAAGGTTTCTGGTCAATAGTCAGCTATGGTTTTGGGGGAGTCAAAAGTTATACATGGGGGTGCCTGGGTGGCTAGTCATTAAGCGTCTGCCTTTGGCTCAGGTCATGATCCCAGGGTTCTGGGATCAAGCCCCGCATGGGAGGGTTCCTGCTCCGCAGGAAGCCTGCTTCTCCCTCTCCCACTCCCCCTGCTTGTGTTCCCTCTCTGGCTATGTCTCTCTCTGTCAAATAAATAAATAAAATACTTAAAAAAAATTTATACATGGATTTTCAACCATAAAAGAGGTGGACATTCTTGGCCCCCAAGTTGTTCGGGGTCAACTGTACTATAACGGCATGATCAAATTTTTAAAAATATGCAACCTTAGTTATCACCAAATTAACAGTAAATGTGTAACTACTCTGTAGTCTCCTAAATGTTATTTTTTTACACTGTTTAAATCATGATCTAAATAAAGCTCACATAGGGCAATTCACTGACTTTTAAAATTTTATTATGTTACAGTAGTCACCATACAGTACTTCATTTGTTTTGATGTAGTGTTCCATGATTCATTATTTGCGTATAACACCCAGTGCTCATTGTAATACGTGCCCTCCTTAATAACCGTCACTGGACTAACCCATTCCCCTACCCCCCCTACCCTCTGAAACCCTCAGTTTGTTTCTCGGAGTCCATAGTCTCTCATGGTTCATCTCCCCCTCCAATTCTCCCCCTTCATTTTCCCTTCCTTCCTTTAATGTCCCCTGTGCTATTCCTCATGTTCCACATATGAGTGAAACCATATGATAATGAACTTTCTCTGCTTGACTTATTTCACTCAGCATAATCCCCTCCAGTTCCACCCATGTTGATGCAAATGCAAATCCTTTCTAATGGCTAAGTAATATTCCATTGTGTATGTGGACCCCATCTTCTTTATCCATTCATCTGTTGAAGGGCATCTCCTTCCACAGTTTGGCTATTGTGGACATTCCTTCACCTAAAAATCCTCCTATGTCTTTTTTCCTTTACACTTTGTTGAAAAATCTCTGGATTTTTGTCTTATAGGATTTCCTTCTGGGCTTCCTGACTGTAGTATCGTGGTGTGACTTTACATGTTTATTTACATGTTTAATATTGTGATATTTACATGTTTATTAAGGTGTGACTTTACATGTTTAGAAGTACATGTTTACATGTACTCTACCTTCCACCTTATAAGTTGATGTTAGAGTCTAGAGAACTGCTCAGATTCAGGTTCTAGATTTTGATCAGGAAATTCTTCCAACTTAACTTTGTGGTCCTCTAGCAGGAGACACTTAGTGTGTGGTTGTTTCCTCCTTTTTTGCAATACCAGCAGCCATTAGTGTTCATTGTTGTATACTTTGTTTTGAAATATAAAAACATAGAGCTAATTCTGAAAAACAGTGAGCACATTGAAGATATTTAAGGAAAAAAACCCAAAATGAAGTATGAATATCACTTCTGGGTTACTTGGCTGGCAAAATCACCAAAGCAGCCCCCCCCGCCCCCCCCAATGAACTGCAGTTTCTAGAACTTGAAATTATATAGAGTAAAAATTAAATGTCTCAGATTTCTTAGAGAATGCACACCTGATTCCTTTCTCTGTTCCCTTTTCTCTGTTTTTTTTTTTTTTTTTTGGTTTGTTTGTGTGTTTGTTCTGTTACTCGAGCTCTTCAGGGGACACTTAAGCAAGTTATTTAGGTTGTCATCTCATATACCAGCTTTATCGTCACCCAGATTCTAAGTGGTACTTCCCTATGAATATTAACTTGGATACAATAGTAATGTTTCTAGGAATCCAAAAGAGGACTCATAGCCTGGAAAGTAACACTTGCCCTGCTTATAGTGACCTGAGATATATCATATGCTAAATATGCTAAAATGCCAACTTTTTTATGATTTCTTTGAGAGAGAGAGAGTGTGTGTGTATATGTGTGTGTGTGTGTGTGTGTGTGTGTGTGTGTCAGGAGTGGAGGGAGGGACAGAGGGGGAGAGAGGGGAAGCAGACTCTCTGCATGTGCATGGGATCCCATCTTAGGACCCTGACATCATGACTTGAGCTGAAGCCAAGAGTTAGACACTCAACCAACTGAGCCACCCAGGTGCCGCAATGCCATCTTTTTTTTTTTTTTTTTTTAAGTTATATTACAGGATCAAATGGACAGAATATTTTGTGATAATTTTCTCAGGTAGGAACTTATGTCTTAAAACGTAAGATAGCATTTGCTTATTGGAAGATGGGAATTAGAGCTCAAGAGCTAGTCAGAAACCTGCTTCCTCAAACTAAAATATGTGAAGCCAGACATAAAGCAAGGCCAACTTACTGGTAGAAGGTTAGGCATTATATTGGAACTGCTTGAAGCTGTCACCAAAAATAGCAATAAATAACACCCAAAAGGGCATCCTTCAGATGGGATTTGTGTGACTTTGTCTTAAGAGATTGTGTGAAAGTGGAGTGCCATTTTTAAAAGTGTATAATACCTGAAATAAATAAATATTTGTCATGAAGTACTGAACAAGCAAAAAATGAAATACAACTTAAATTAGGAAAGTATCCATGATGATTTTATAAAATGGGTATTGTATATAAAATCAGTATATTCCAGAGTATGAATTTACACTGCAAATAGATAAATACATACAAATAAAGGCCCTGATCAGTTGATGCTTATAAATATATATATGTACACAACAGGAAAATGAAATAATGAAAGTGGTGCCTTGGTGGCTCAGTCAGTTAAGCATCTGCCTTGGGCTCAGGTCCTGATCCAAGTCCTGGCTCCCTGCCCAGCAGGGAGTCTGCTTCTCCCTCTCCCTTGGCCCCTCCCCTATGCTTGTGTGCACTCTCTCTTTCTCTCTCTCTCTCTCTCTCTCTCAAATAAATGAATAAAAATTTGTAAAAAAAAAAAAAGTAATCTAAAAAAAAGGTAATTAAAAAGAACTTCATGTTGGATTCTATCTATGACACTTTCCATTGTTTTATGCTAAAATGTGTTTGCTTTAAATAAAAAATAACTCTTCTATTACCTAAGATTTTGAAAGGCATAAAAATAGAAGGAAATTTTTATTATGAATAAAGGGAATCATATTTTTATGTGATTATGTAGTTTTATATTGTCACTTTTCCTTCATTTTATATCTGTACTTTATGATTTGAGTCAAGATGATTCACTTGAAGGTTGTCTCATAATTGTTCAAAAATGCAGTGTTGAGTTACTCTTAAATTTGCTTGGTCACCCCATTATGGCTAATTTTCTGGGATTCCAAGAACATGAATAACTAACTGTATAGGCAGACCTCATTTTATTGTGCTGTACTTCATTGTACTTTCCAGATACTATGTTTTTTGCAAATTGAGGGTTTGTGGCAACCGTGTGTGGGGCAGCTGTTTCAGAGCCATTTTCCAACAGCACTCACTCACTTTGTGTCCCTGTCACATCTTAGTGATTCTACGACATTTCAAACTTTTATTATTTTATTATGGTGACCTGTGATCAGTCGTCTTTGATACAACTTCTGTAATTGTTTGAACCACCCCCACTTCAGATGGTAAACTTAATTGATAAATGTGTGTTCTAATTGCCCCCCAGACCAGCCGCACCCCCATCTCTCTCCCTTTCCTCTGGCTTCCCTATTCCCTGAGAAGGAACAATATTGAAATTAGGCCAACTACCAACCAACCATGACCTGTAAGTGTCTAAGGGAAAGGAAGAGTCTCACATCTCTCCCTTTAAATCAAAAGCTAGAAATGATTGAACTTAGTTCGGAAGGCTTGTCAAAAGCAGAAATAGGTTGAAAGCTAAGCCCCTTGTGCCAAACAGTTAGCCAGGCTGTGAATGCAAAGGAAAAGTTCTTGGAGGAAATTAAAACTGTCACTCCAGTGAACAGATGGATGATAAGAAAGTGAAAATGCCCTCATGTGGATAGGAAGAAACTTGAATAGTCTGGATAGAGGATCCAACTAGCCACGTTTCCTTAAGTCAAAGCCAAATCCAGAGCAAGGCTATAACAATCTGCAGTTCTCTGCAAGCTGAAAGAGAGGAGGAAGCTGCAGAAGGAAATTTGAGGCTGGCTGAAGTTGATTCATGAGGTTTAAGGAGAGAAGCTGTTACCATAACATAAAGTGCAGGATGAAGAGCAAATGCTGCTGTAGAAGCTGTAGCAAGTTCTCCGGAAGACCTACCTCAGATAACCCATGAAGGCGACTACACTAAACAACAGATTTTCAGTGTAGACAAAACAGCCTTATTTTGTTTGGAAGATGATGCCACCTAGTACTTTGACAGCTTAAAGAGGAGAAGCCAGTGCCTGGTTTCAAATCTTCCCAGGGCAGGCTGACTCTCATGTTAGGGGCTAATGCAGTTGGTGACTTTGAGTTGAAGCCAATGCTCATTTACTCTTCTGAACATTCTAGATCCCTTAAGAATTATGTTATCTACTCTGCCTGTGCTCTATAAATGGAACAACAAAGTCTGGATGACAGCACATCTGTTTACAGCATGGTTTAGGAATATTTAAGCCCACTGTTGAGATGTATTGATAAGGGGGAAAAATACTACTTTCAAAATACCACTGCTTATTGGCAATGCACCTGGACATCTAAGAGTTCTGGTAGAACACAAACGAGATTCATGGTGTCTTCATGCCTGTTAACACAACATCCATTCTGCAGCCCATGAATCAACGAGCAATTTTGACCTCCAAGTCTTATTATTTAAGAAATGCATCTTCTAAGACTATAGCTGCCATAGTGATTCCTCTGATGGATGTCAGAAAGGTAAATAAAAAATCTTCTAGTAAGGACTCGCCTTTCTTGATGCCGTTAAGGGCATTCATCACTCAAGGGAAAAGGTCAAAATGTAAACAGGAGTTTGGACGAAGTTGATTTCAATGCTCAAGGATGACTTTGAGGGGTTCAGACTTCAGTGGAAGAAGTAACTGCAGATGTGATAGAAATAGCAAGAGAACCAGAATTAGAAGGGGACCCTGAAGATGGGACGGAATTACTGCAAGCTCATGATCAAACTTGAATGGATGAGTGGTTGCTTCCTGTGCATGAACAAAGAGAAGTGGTTTCCTTTTTTTTTTTTCTTTTTAAGTGGCTCCACACCCAGTGTGGAGCCCAGTGTGGAGCTTGAACTCAAGATTCTGAAATCAAGACCTGAGCTGACATCAAGAGTGAGACGCTTAACTGACTGAGCCACCCAAGTGCCCCAAAAGTGGTTTTTTGAGGGACGCCTGGGTGGCTCAGTCAGTTAAGCATCTGCCTTCAGCTCAGGTCATAATCTCACGGTCCTGGAATCGAGTCCCTCATCATGCTCCTTGCTCAGCGGGGAGCCTGCTTCTTCCTCTGCCTGCTGTTCCCCTTGCTTGTGCTCTGGCTCTCTCTCTCTTTCTCTCTCAGACAAATAAGTAAATAAAATCTTTTTTAAAAGAGAGGGGGGTTGAGATGGAATCTACTCCTGGTGAAGAGACTGTGAAGATTGTTGAAATGACAACAAAGGCTCTAGAATATTCTATAAACTTAGATGATAAAGCCGCAGCAGAGTTTGAGAGGATTGACTCTGGTTTTGAAGGAAGTTCTACTGGAGGTACAATGTTATTAAACAGCACCACATGCTGCAGAGAAATCACTTGTGAAAAGAAGAGTCAATCAATGGGAAAACTTCATTGTTGTCTTATTTTAAGAAATTGCCACAGCCACGCCCCACTTTCTGCAAGAACTACCCTGATCAGTCAGCAGCCATCAATTACAAGGAAGACCCTTCACCAACAAAGATTATGACTTACCTGAAGTTTATGTGATGGGTAGCTTTTTTTTTTTTTTAGCAATAAAGTACTGTTCATTAAAATATGTACTTTTTTTAGATAGAATGTATAGCATATTTACTATACTATAGTATGGTGCACACATAACTTTTATATGCACTAAGAAACCAAAAAAATTCATTTGACTCCCTTTATGGCAATATGTGCTTTATTGAAGGCTCCGTAACCGAGCCTGCCATCTCTGAGGTATGCTGGTATACTTCTTGAGTGGAAATGTTGAGCCTCATTGAGACATTTTAATTACTTCAGGTTTTAATTTCCCCTAAGAATTTCTTAATTTATTTCCTCTTACTTAAGGTTTCAATCAGTGAATTCTACTTAGTACATGCCGTAAGAGAGTTTGTAAATTAATTGAAAGGTTATCAGAGGAACAGGCACATCTCCTCATAGTACACTTACTTAAATACAAGTCCATAAAAAAATAATTGAGAATTACATGATTTGGAGCCACTTACAGTCTGAATTTTTGGCACAACTCCCAACAGAAGAGAAGCATTTTTTTTTTTTTTTTTTTTTACTACCTTCTAATGACAGGGCTTATGGGTTCTTGAAATAGGGCCATCTGGATCAGTGTCTCCAACTAATAAAACTGGGCAGTGCCTCTGGTTCAGGAGAGGCTCATTTGCAAATGGTGCACATCATGAGGGTGCTAAACGTGATCAGAATGACAGGTAGGTACATACCTCATACACACTGATACATACATAGTAAGTTTGAGATTTATTTTTCCTTTCTCAACTACATATTTTACTTATTACATAAAGACATTTATAACGCTTTTCCTTTCTTCAGAATTGCACGAGCTATTCAAGGACCTTCACATGTCCCAATTTAGAATCAGATTGTCAAAGTCTACCAGAAAAGAGAGAGATTTTTATTGGAATAAATTTACATATAAATTGGCTAGAATTAACATTGCAATATCGAGTCTTCTACTTTGTATACTTAGCATATGCATCCATTTATTTAGATCATTGTTAATGTCTCGTCATAGTGTTTTGTAATTTTCTGGGTAAATTACTTCTACAACTTCTATAGTTTATTCCTAGATATTTATGTTCTTGGTCCATCCTTAGTTTCTGCCATCTTTATCAGTATTTGGCAATAAATTAATAAAAAAGTTGAGATGGTCTCCATCTTTTTGGCATCTGGAATATTTCAACTAATATAAAAATGTTTGTAAAAAAAACCACCTGAGCCCAGGTTCTTGTTTACTGATAACAATTAACAAAAATTTCCCTATAGATCTTGATTTGTTTTATTGCATCTAACTCACTTTTAGTAATTTATTATTATTATAGGGTATTATCCTCTTTATCTGGATATATAAAATTACTGACATGAGATCAGCATAATGATTTGTATAATTCTTTAATCTCTCCTGCTCTGGTGAATATATCTGTTTTATGACTTCTAGTGTCATATTTTTCTTTTCTTTCTGGTTTGATCATACATATCAAGGGAATTTTTATTATTAATATTTTATAGAGAAACATGCCTTTTCAATCCATATGCTTGTTTGTTTTCTAATTCACAATTTTTAAATGTCATCTGTGTTAATTTGTCTTGGCTACTTTTATTTTGCCTTGTTTTTGGTAATTAAGTTAAATGTTTAGTTTAACTTATTTTTAATTATATTTTAGTTACAGAAATAAAGTAACAATTTTTTCAGTGTAACTAAAACATGGATTATTTTTATATTTATATTGTATACAGAGTTTCCTATTTTCTTATCCAAAATAATAAGAATGTTAGTTTTGCAGCTATTCCCAGTGGCAAAAACATTATTTCCTAATTATTTTTCAAAATTTCAGCACATTCATAGTATGATGCAAAGCTGATATAATATATACAAATGTGTATTTTCATATGCAAATGTAAATTCATTACTGTTAGCGTATGAATTGAAGTAAAAGAATGATAACTCACTGGTATGTTTTATTTAGCCAAGAAAGTCTTTCTTCAAAGAACATAGGTGTCGAATATGTAAATAATAAAAGTGACCAAAGCAGAGCTACCATGAGTGGGCTTAGCAGAGGTGAGGAGGGATGGGCTTGTCCCGGTTCTCCCCTTGGCCTCAGCAGAGAGCAGCACTTGAAAGGGTTCTGATCAGCAGCATGCAGAAAACACTCTTATATTTGAAAAATCACATGAAGGGAAAAACAGTGAAGATTTAGTTGGATTTTGCCTTCTTTGTTATACTTCTCTGAAGAATCATAATTATTTTCATTTGACATTATAATAATTCTAATTATACGTAAAAATCTGAACACTCAAGAAAGTTAGCTTCTCTATGAAATGAGAAAATGGAAGCCTAGTGAGGTTTATTTAGACAAAGGCCAGACCAATGTTGATGGCAGAGTAAAATGAATAGTCAAGCTCTTGATACCTCTTTTCTTTTTCTATATACACATCGTTAATTCCTGATAATTCATTCAAGTCTGCATTCCACACAAAGGTTGCAAAATTTAGTTGTCTTGTGGCTTTCTTATTCTATATATGATGTAATTTCAAATCTTGCATTTGAAATTAAAATTAGCAATTCAAATTAAAATAGGTCAGAATATGTCTATAAGTGTTTTGTTTTTTTTTCTCAGTCTGTCTGTATAGTTATGAAGTGTATTTTGAGTAAGGACTTCCAAGAGAGCAAGATGTTGATTTTGAATAAAAATATCTTCCTTAAATATATATACCTCATATATCATAATATCATTTCTCATGGCCTGGTCGATGTCTCTCATGTTTATGCATAATGTAATTCCATTCAAGCTTTTCTCCTCCATCACACACACACAACACACACACACACACACACACACACACACAGTGATCTTTATCCTATTGTAGATATGTAAAATAAGAGTTCCTTATTTTAACTAAAAATAATAAAATATTTAAATTGATCAATATGCTGAAAGGTGTGGCCCAAAAAATAGGATGATGTTTTAGGAAAATTGTTGTAGTCTTAACATGGCATTAAAACTCATTCGCGTGGCCACAGTTAGCAGTCTTAATAAACACGGTATGATTAATTCTCATAAGTAATGGGAGAAGCAAAGCAGATGGCCCAGTCCCTTTTTATGTCATTCCTCTAGTTTGAAAATTGTCCAATGTCAGCTATAATAAAAACTTGAGATACAAGCTGGAAATACATCCATCTTTCATCTGATATTTCTTTCCAAATTAAGTGTGGGTAATTTGCTTCATCATGTTCAAAAATAATGTCAATAAATTTGGTAAGAACTTAGGCTCCAATAATGCAAGTATAACAGTATTAAATATATGGCCAATAAAAGTCCAAGGGGGCCTATAATATGGAAAATCTAAGTTTTCCTTGTCCTTGCTGGACTTCTTATGAGGAACAAGATGGCACCACTCTTCCCATCTGTCTTTCAAACAACTGAACATTGAAAAAAAGAGAGTGTATTTTCACCTGAATTTGGAGGTCAGAGTTCTAGAAGCATGCTTTTGATCTGTACCCCACCCCCACAGGGGCGTTAGCAGGCATTTAAGAGTAGGACAGTTACATAATTCTCAAACAGTTACCTCTGTAAGTAACAATTACCAAGACAATGGCTCTGGCAAATGTCTACTAAGTATTTCTTGAGCTTTAACTTAGCACAACCATAGTTTGTGTGAAGTGTTCCACCTGATTATTTTTAGCTTCATGATGCCTAGGTTTTGGGAGGAACCTGGAAGGAACTTTCATTTGAATGACTACCCTATATATCTCAATAAATATCCCTGTTCTCTCCTCTGCCTCCTTTCTGAGCTCATCGGCTGTGGTGCCAAACCCACGTGGTCCTGAAAATCCCAACGCTGCTCCTCTGCTCACCCTCTAAGAAGTTAAAGCATTTTCTTTTCCATGAGAGTGTCAACTAAGTTTTAGAGCTTTAGGAATCTCTTTATCAAAATACTTGAGGAGGGTTGGGACAGGGCCACAGAATCTCTGTGGCAGAACCTGAAATTCAGAGACCCCTCCAGGCTGAAGGCACTTACCTCAAAGTGTGATGAGCCACAGCAGCCGAGAGGCTCTACCGAGAAGGTCACCCTTCCGTCTTCAGACTGTTTCCAACCTCACCATCCTACTATTCCAGAGGACAATGTAATAATGACACGGAAGACCACGTATAAGAGTTCCTCATATTTTCTCTTGTCATCAAGGAACGAGGTTTGTGCTGAAACAGCCACCCAATCAGACTATAAAATGTGATACTATTGAAATTAATTTATTCAAAATTTTAACTAACCCCCAAGAAGTCTTAAGTTTGCATCTCAAAGGAACCTACACAAAGTGGGCCGTTTGCTATAGATATGTTAAAAATATGTGTTTATTTATTTTAAGGTTTATTTATTTATTTATTTGAAAAAGAGAAAGAGGGAGTGCACATAGCAGGGGGAGGGGCAGAGGGAGAGGGAATTTCAAGCAGACTACGCACTGAGCACAGAGCCCAATGCAGCACTCGATCTCACCACCCTGAGATCATGACCTGAGCTGAAACCAACAGTCAGACACTTAACTGACTGAGCCACCCAAGCACCCCTAGGTATATTAAGAATATTTAATTCAGGGGGCGCCTGGGTGGCTCAGTGGGTTAAAGCCTCTGCCTTTCCCTCAGGTCGTGATCCCAGGGTCCTGGGATTGAGCCCCACATTGGGCTCTCTGCTTGGCAAGGAGCCTGCTTCCTCCTCTCTCTCTGCCTGCCTCTCTGCCTACTTGCGATCTCTGTCTGTCAAATAAATAAATAAAATCTTTTTTTAAAAAAGAATATTTAATTAAGGTATTTATTAAACTCATCAGATATATATCTAGATGATGCATACGTACATACATGTGAGGGTAGCATATATAAAAGGAAGAGATTTCTTAATGTTGGATTTTTCTAGATCATTTTTGAGTGACATATTTAGAAACAAAAAGTCCAATGTCATAATGTGCCATGATCATAGTTTTCTCACAATATTTATTGAAACCATCTTATTTAGGCTGATTTAACATTGGTGAGTCTACAGAGAAAAAAGTGCAGTTCTATATTTAAAGATTTTCTTTAAGATACTGAAATACAACAAACCATAGGCAACATTTGGCACTGTGTTAATGACACATAGTTTCACAATTAGTAATCTTTCTGTACTTGAGAGGATGTTTATGTTTCATATGTATCTCTAGTAGTTCCTAGCTTATCTTTCACCAAGATTTCTTCGACTCAACAGGAGTCAAAGCTGTTCAACAAAGTCAACGTGTGTTTCATTTCTTCAGTGATTGTGAAATATCTTTGAAGACTTCAAGATTAAAGATAAAATTTAATATTTATTTGGTATTCATCTCATTCATTCAGGCTATTCAAAATGCCAAAAGTGGGACATTTTGATGCATTTTTCTTCTTTTTTTCTTTAAAGATTTTATTTACTTATTTGACAGACAGAGAGACAGGCAGAGAGATGGGGGGAGAAGCCCGCTCCCTGCTGAGGAGAGAGCCGGACGTAGGGCTCCATCCCAGGACCCTGGGATCATGACCCGAGCCGAAGGCAGAGGCTTTAACCCACTGAGCCACCCAGGCACCCCTGATGCATTGTCCTTTATCAAAATTCCAAACACAAAAATGACTTTTGATGTATTAAAACATGTTGTTTCTCTTTACCTGTTGTTTCTATTAGCCCAAGTATTCACTGATGTTGGTTTTCTAGCTAATATACTTTCATGAAAATGAACACATTTATAATAAAACAGTCAGGAGGATTGCCACCTGACATCTAGAACACTGCTCTCTTTCAAAAAGAACATGCTTGTGATTTTTACTAGCAAAAAAATTTTAAGGTTACTAAATGTGTCTTTGGAGAAGAGGGGCAAGAAGCATTTCTATCATTTCTTTCTTAGTGATCCTAATGTCTATGACTGCAAAAGAAAAATGACAATTTCACCAATGACCTTTAGTCATTCCACTCAGATTCTCTACATGTCTAAAAAGATAGTGTCTTTTGTTCAGACTATACCATTTTTTCACAAGAAATTAGGATATCTTTACAGATATATATATGTGAAAGCCAACAATAAAATAGGAATCAAAGACTGAGAGTAAATCTAGTGTCAAATCTGAAAGGAGTTTTCATAGTGTACGAGATTATAAGTGATGGTGACATAAATTATTGACTTATACATACTGTGTTTGAAATTTCAAAATAAAATAAAATAGGTGTCTGGGTGGCTCAGGGGTTTGAGCCTCTGCCTTCGGCTCAGGTCATGGGCTCAGGGTCCTGGGATTGAGCGCCGCATCGGGCTCTCTGCTTGGTGGAGAGCCTGCTTCCCCCTCTCTCTCTGCCTGCCTTTCTGCCTACTTGTGATCTCTGTCAAATAAATAAATAAAATCTTTAAAAAAAATAAAATAAAATAAACCTGAAATTAGGTCATTGCTCCTAAATTGCTTAAAAATCTTCTGCCGTGTCTCTAGATTGCAAATACCTGTCTTGAAGGTGTTCAGAATATCGTTTTGAAAAGACAATGATAAGAAAGGTAAAGACCCGGATTTAGAAAAAAAGAAAATGTATAATGGGTAGTGAAAATGAGGGTTATATATACTTAAGGAGAAGTATCATGCAGAGAATTGAAGAGCTCTGTGAGGCATAGATTTGTGGAAATTCTCTCAGAATGCAGGCAAAGAGGTAGAAGTGACTTGGGAGAGAATCTGATACAATGTTAGGATAGATAGCAGTGAGAGAAGCAAGGAATTCAATTGTTCCCCCAAAATAAATTGGAAGATTGGCTATGGAAGCGACAATTACATAAGACTCTTCTAAACTGAATACAGGCCTAAGTAAGCCAGATTGCCCTAGGCAAAATCAATAAATGAGGCCTATACCTCAGAAGGTCATGAGGATTTTATTTAAGTCAGGAAGTCTTATATTTGGGCTTTGTGTTTATTTTTATTCAAGTTTTATTATTGTCATATGGTGAGAGGATTCTTCCATGAGTATTTTCTCTCCATTTCTTGGCTTGCGCTTTGTCACAGTATGATGATTTCACCCTGGTGTACGACCTTGTAACCATTATAAGCACCCCCACATGGATAATGTTCTTTGTCCCCAGGACAGCCTTTCCTCAGAGGTGTGCAGGACGGATTTCCTAGTCAATTTTTACTGTATCACTTCTAAGTCTAATAGCAGTAGGTCTGCTTTACCAAAATTGTCAAATCCAGTTCATCCCCTAGAAACCCACTTTGAAAAACCCAATTTTGCATCATCAGGAGGTGCTCCGTGGCACTCTAAGAATAACCCCAGTGGTGCCTGGCTCACTCGGCTAAGTGTCCAATTCTTGGGTCAGCTCAGGTCTTGATCCCATGCGTCCTGAGATGGAGCCTGGAGTCTTGGGCTCTGAGCTCAGCAGGGGGTCTGACTGAAGATTCTCTCCTCTGCCCCTCCCCACTCTCTCTCAATCTCAAATAAATAAATCATTGAAGAAAAATAAATAACTCTATTAGGTAAGTGACTTAAATCAACAAAAGGCTTATTTCACATTAGAAGGGCCTGTCGCCAACTTTGACGCTGACCCATCTCTCCACATCCATGCTGTCCAGAAAGCTACTATGTAGAGTTGGCAAGTTGGTAAAGAGCGAATCTCTGCTTCGAGCTTCCATTCAGAAGGGAACACACATCACTTCCACTCAACATGTCACTGATGAGTGCAAATCAGATGGTCACACTCGGTTTCAGGGGAGCGAAGAATTGCAATCCTACCATGTGCCTAAAGGAAAACTGGAAATAGCCGATGGACAGAACCAATGACTACCACATGTTCCCCGTCGAATTTTAGCAGTTAAATTCTCTGCTGCTCCTAAAGTGGGTGTGCTGATAAACACAACTAAAAGATCCAGGCATTTGGAATTAGGGATGCCAGATTCCCTCTCCAAAACACCTTCTCTTGGCCTGCTGCTCACAAAATTGATGGTGGCTCTTATTAAAAATCACATCCAATTGGAACACGGATTGGGTGAGGTGCAGTAGGGAATACGGCAGTGAAATTCAGAAGAAATTTGAACAATTTCATTACCTTAGACCATAACATCTTATTCATATGCTGAAGCTAAATCCCTTAAACAGAAGTAATAAGAAATAGTACTCAGGCTTGGAATATTTGGGAGGAAAAGGGCAGGGGCATGAGGGTGTGACCCTGTTTAAAGGGCATGACTCAATAAGATTTCTGGGATTTCTGGACAAGAAACAGATTCAAATAGAATAATTGGGAAGCTGAGATGACCAAACCTGGTTAACAGATTGATCATTATGTAGCCCCCCCAAATCCCAAGGCCCCCAAAACTGTACTATTAGAAGCTGCAGTTTCAGGCAGTAGAGTCTTCTGCTGAATTTGCTCCCAGTGCCCCTCTTACAAGTAGTATTCTGGAGACTTCAGAGAAATCTCTTCAGTGGGAAGAACTGCCCATGGCTGACGAACTGACTAGCCACAGTTCACTTCATAGTTTCAACAAATGTCTGCTTACTAAAAACAAAACAAAACAAAACTCGCATTCCAGATGAATTAAAGAGCTAAAGTTTTTTATAAATTTATAAAAATCGAGAAAAATATGTTGGTCAAAAATTGAAAAAAAATGTATCTATTGGATGGAGAATAACACTTAAAAGAAAAAAAAGCAACAAGTTGTGTAAGTACCTTCAAAAAGTAGTAAGTTTGAGGGCACCTATGTGGCTCAGTTGGTTAAGCATCTGACTCTTGATTTCAGCTCAGGTCATGATCTCTGGGTCTTGAGATTGAGTCCAGTGTCCAGCTCCATGCTGAGTGTGGAGCTGCTTGGGATTGTCTCTCTACCTCTCTCCCTTCCCCACTCTCCTAAAAAAAAATTTTTTTTTCAATAGAAAATATTCCCTATCTCTCTCAAAACAAAACAAAACGAAAAGTTCAGTAGAAACTGAGTTTGACTACCAAAAAATGAGAAAGATATCAAAATATAAATGAAACAAGCAGACAATGGGGGGAGGGAATTCAAGCATTGTAACAGTCTATTACATACTGTCTCTGAAGTATGAAAAGTTTTGTAGTTTTAATAAAAAGTCATAAATCACCTAATAGAAAAAATAGGGGGAGGAAGCAGAATACTTGAATTAAAATATTCTAAAAGTCATTCCAAAAGTCAATACTTATCAGACCTTCTGCCCCACATAACTACTTTTTTTCATTCTGTGTGCTTGGTGTCCTTACTGTTTGGCTTCTGACTGTTGGATTACCCCGGGGCCTTATCCTGGGTTTCTTTCTCTATCAACACGTGCTCCCTGTGTGACCTCATCCAATTCTAAGGCTTTAATCCCCAATAGTCAATGAATCAGTACCTGAGCTCTCCCTCCAAACTCCAGATATTTATATCAAACTGCTGATTTCAGCTGTCCACAAATATATTCCAAAGAAGCATGAATAAGTATCTGGGCTGAGAATGGTTAAGTTTTCTAAACTAACACCAGCCTGTTGTTTAGACAGATGAAGGATCGTCTAATGAATAATATGGATCATGTGGTTAAAATACAAAGAAAAACTTGGCAAGGACTAGCTTTGGTATTTGACTTCTCACTGTGCACTAGCAACCCATAATTGTTATCAGATTCTGTTTTATGTTGAGTGGATATGGTCCAGAACTGTGAAAAATATCTTCTCTTATAGGAATGTGAGGGCAATCTGACTCCATCTATCACCTGGTCGACTGCCCTGGGGTAAAACTAGCTTGTTAGGCAGGTGACCCTCTCCTTTCTTACTTATCTCAGAACTATGTGCTTGGTCACAAAACAAAAGAACTTCCCTAATGTGGAGCAAAAGAGTAGCCATGACCCCTCCTAGCCCCCCATATTTCTCTTAGTCTAATAAATATCACTTAACCATGAAACCCAAGTCCATATCTTTAGTCTGTGAAAACAGCTGCTGAGATAGTCAAGTAGCCATAATTTCTGAATCATTGTACATTGAGCCAAAAGTTCAAGGTAAATGGTACCAAGAGTTTTATTTGAACTTTTGTTTAATACTGTTTCTGTCATTTTTATGGAATATACTTTAATTTTACTGCTTTATTATCCAGTAAAATTGGGGGTTTTAAATATGCTATACCTGTATGCTATATTTTTTTGTAGCACAGTGAATTTATATTTAATAGTCTTATGTTGGATGAACATGGCAATTATAATTTTTTACTGCCTGCAACGTTTATCTTTGCCTCTGCTCTCTTTCCCTAGCTCTCCACAACTGTGGAGTAAATATATTCACCTTGATGTCATACACAAAATTCAAAGTAACAATTTCTTCATCATTATACCAAACCTCTCTCTTTTCTGGATTCTCTCTCTCTCTCTCAGGTAATCCACAAAGGTAAATAACATACTTGATACCAGTTTCTTTTAATCAATTGGTTGACAAAATTTGTCCATTCTATTATCTCCATTATTTTTCTATTTTCCATCTCTTTACTCTGCTCTTACTTGATTTCAGACCCTTATAACTCATCAGTTAGTCTAGGACAATGAGTCTTTGCAAAATGTAGTTGTAATTAGAAGAACTTGGCATTTGAACCAAAGATTTTAAAAATCTGAGGTCAAAGTCATATCTGTATAATAAAGGTCAAGATTTTGGATTTTACTTTCCACACAATAGGAATGATGTTATTAAAGCAGGTTTAAAATATTACTGACCTGGAAGTATATAGACATGTCGTTAAAAAATCATACTGTAGTCAGAGAAGGAATGAAAAGATTATTCTAATAACTAGGGGATGACTTGATAAGGGTCTAGCTATCACAGTTTTGGAGGGGAAATTTAAGAGGATGAATTAGTAAATTACTGACAGAAACTTGAAAGATTGGCTAAGCATATTATTTTAGTTGTCTAATAGTTTTATTTAAATATCAACGTATAATAAAAGACTTCATCTTTACTTCCCATGTAAATAGGACCAACTGATTAAAGAACCAGCATTGTAGTTCACAACATTGCCCAATTTCAGACACAAAGTCAATACCACATCGCCCGTCAAAATCAAACTATTTGTGATGTTCAAATGTTCAGTCTTATGTTTTTGAAAAACACACCAATGCTTTGAATTCTATAAAGCTCCTCAAACAAAAAAAGGAACATACATGTCTCTTCCACATTTATCATTTTGTTCAGCAGAGTTTTGTTTGGAAAATGTCTGCGATATCCAAAAACAAAGTTCCAGATGGAGGGGGTGAAAATAGACATATGTTCCAGCTGTCTTTAGTCTCTCGTTTCTTGGCTGTAGTTAAAATGAAACACACCCTTTAAAGGACAGAATTGTCACTTCAAATGCGAGGGGTTCACATAGTGGTCACTCACAGACTTCTGAATCTTCTAGTAAGAACGACACCTTGCTTGTACATTCTTGTGGTGTATAGTGAATGCATCGGTGAGCACGCATGCGTGTGTATGTGTGTATAAACAATTTTCCCAAGTAGGTCTTGTATTACAGGTGGAATATCTACCTCCATGTATTTCCAACACCTTGCTAGACACCCATAAAAATATAAGTTTAAAAAATTCCTGGGGTGCCTGGGTGGTGTTGCTGGTTTCTAACTCTTGGTTTCAGCTCGGGATATGATCTCCCAGTCGCGAGACTGGGCTCTGTGCTCAGTGCAGAGGTTGCTTGGGATTCTCTCTCTCCCTCTCCCTCTGCCCCTCCTGCTCTTGTTCTCTGTATCTCTCTAAAATAAAAAATAAGTCTTTAAAAAATTTCCTCTGTGTACTATTCTTAGCTTTGGCAGATTTCTGATTTCTGGTACCTTGGAGTGATCAAAACTAGGCAAGGAACAAGTTTTTGTAGAATTCCACCTCAACAAGTCTTACGTGAGCAGTATCTCCAGGCATCTCAAACTCAGCGTATCCCAGTGGTAATGGAACTCTTCTGTACATGCACTGTATCAGTAACAGCATCCAGCTGTGATACTGTATTATTGTTTTGCAAGATGTTACCATTGAAAGAAACTGGGTAAATGGTACATCAGATCTCTCTGTGCTATTTCTTAGAACTGCGTATGAATCTACAATTATCTTAAAGAAACAACTATGTTAAAAACTTAATTCAATGATTGTTCTCTCCCCCAAGAGAATAAACTTATTTTTAATATCTGCTGATGACACCAGCAGGTACCTGATAGGAACATAGGCATCAACTTTGTGAGCCAAGGAACATAAAAAATTGTCAGCAAACCACCAGAAACTAGGCGGGAGGCAGAGACAGATTCTTTCACACAGCCTTACTTCCTTTTTTTCCCTAAAGAATCAATATTTCGCTAAAGAATTAGTAAGTTTATCTGTATGCCAATACTGTAAAATGAAAACATTAAATATCATATGGTGTTATCTTGAGGATGGCCGTTGCACAAATATTTTGTTTTGGTTTTGTCTTACCACCACTTCATTGTAGAAGAAAATCCCTCCAGGGGTGGGCATTGTCATATCCTGACTTTGGAACAGCTGTCATCCTAGAGCAATGTGTGATCACCTCTTTAGGCTGTAAGAATGATTTTTCATTTAAAGATGAAGTTAAATGGATGGGGTGCTTTCTCTAAACCTTCCTCCCTCTCATGGGGCTTAGAATTTTCCCCATCTATTCTACCTACTACACAAACACACACACACACACACACAAACACACACACACAGATTGTTGTTTTTTTATGCATCAAAATTTTTTCTAAGTGACTTTGATGTGTGTAATCCAACTTGCATGAAATACAGTATATCTTTTTTTTTTTTTTGTAGATAGGAAGACAAAGATAAAATGAAATTAAAAAGAAGTTAAGGCAGGAAAGAGGGTGCTCAAAAAGGGAAATGGGCATTTCAAGGCCCAGCACCCCTGGTTAAGTTCTGGAAAATTATTTGTTAAGTTGATGACGTCTGCATCTTTAACATTGTATTTGGAGGCAACATGGTCCTCACTTCCAAGTTTTACTTAAATCTCTTTATGCTGTCATTTACAAATTGGACCCATCTTGAATTGGGCCCTTGTAACAAAGGGCTCTAGAATCTGTTCAAATTGCAATATAACAGTCGTTCCCTCTTCCTGCTCCCAGAGAATCATTCCCTGTAGAGGCTTTAGCAAGCTTCTCTCATACTTCTCATACTTCCTAAAATTTCTGGACCACCCACAGAGTTTGGGTGGAGAGCTACCCTTCTCAGTTCCATGAGAGTGGCAGTTGGGGACTGCAAACCGAGCTCTTCTGGAAACAGAGGTTCTCCCAGGCCCTGAGCTTGTGAAGCTCCATATCCTTCTGAGGGTCATGGTGGTAGCGTTCTACCAACTCAGCAGTTACTGCAGCGTCCTTGTTAAGCTAGAAATGTTAGCTACAGGACAGAGCGAAGTCTGGGCCCTTTGCATTGTTCCACCTTCAAGAGAGGGTGTCTCTTCTGGCCTCAGTCCTTGCCAGCTGATAGGTGCTGGAGGAGGTTACTCCTCTGTCCAACGCCTGGCTCTGGGGGAAGCCATTCAGGATCAAACGACTGAATGGCAAGGGGAGTATGTACCCTTTATCGACTGCATCGAAGCTACCCACAATGGACTTTACTGGAGAGCTGCTCCTTTTAATTCCTCAATCTGGACATGCCTGGTAAAGCCTGGGATCCAGGGGTCAGCCAGACTGGCTGAACTTCAGGCAGTCCTCTTACGCCGGCCAACAGTTGGCCCCATCTGTGCGTGTTTACGGACCCTTGGTCCATTGCCCGTGGCTCCACCAATGGTAGCCAGAGCAGTTACTCATCCAAAGTTTCTCACTTTGGCGAATGCAACTATGGGAATCTCTTGCCTCACAGAAGGTCAAAATGTAAATCAAGGTTACATATTAAAGCCACAATCCAGGCCTCACTTTATCCACTTTAGAGCTCCAGACATTGTTACAAGTGACCATTTCACGTCTAAAACTACACAATGCTGGGCTCTTGAACAAGGCATTCAGTGGAACTTCCACTGTCCTCATCAGTCTCGGGCTCTAGGATTCACAGAGCATTATTATGGTGAACTGTAGCAAGTCCAAATTTAATTAAAGGCAATATGGCATATTTCCATCATCAGTCAGCTATCAGGGGTAGATTATAATAAAGAGTCTGATTCCATTTTTGATGTTTGACAGTCCAAACTTTCAGGCCCCACACTTCTGCCCTGCATTTGGGCTAGCTAATAATAATAGCTAATAAGCCCAGGTGTTCCCTCTTCTGTTACTGGCAGGAAATTCAAACCATGCTAGTTCCAGGCCGCAGGTGGGAATCCTCATCTCAGCTCCACTCTCTAATCACAAGAAAAGCCAAGCCAGTCTCATTTCCTTTCTTTCAAGCCATTTTCAGATCTGCTTGGGAGCCGGCCCTGTGTCCACCCGAAAAGCCCTCATTGTGTGAGTAATATGACTTTTCATCACCTCTCAGGCATTATGTGGGGTCATCAGTCTTGACCTCCAAAGCAAATTTTCGGTAGGACAACCCACCGCCTACTTTCTCCTAAACATCAGTTAATACCTCAATAAACAATGGGCTCAATGAAGCTAGGCTTTAGGACTATTTGAGGCACCCTGATAGAATTTTGCAATCTTCCCTGTAATTTGAGTGTGTTGCAAATTGGAAAATATCTGAATTCTCTATTCTGAAGGGTATTATCAACTAAAAATAGAAGTTCAGCTGTCTCTTCTGTTTCTTAAATTAACAATTTGTGTGTATAATTTTCATCTGTCAATTCCAGACAACGGGGAGAGCTCACACCTTCATAGAGCCATAATTCCTATTTCTTTGAAAGTTGTTTAACTGTGATGCTGCACAAAAAACTAAGTTACTATATTAGGTTTCAACATGAAATAAACTAATATGTTTAAAATTAGAGGTATTCTGAGCTGGGTGTCCCAAACATTCCTAAACTGTTCTGAGATTGGAATTCGAATGACTCAGATGTTCAGAACTGAAGTTTCTTTTCTCTCAGTCTGGCACATCACTTACTTCTGTTTCAAGGATTTCATTATTAAAATGTTTATTAAATGCATAGAGATTTGCAGATGGAGAATTTTTTTGATAAAAATTCTTGATGACAAAACAAACTGGATGCATATTTATGTAATTTGTATATTATAATTACATAAATTCCCTATTTGTATAATCCTGTCCAAGTTGCTGGATACATTTTTAATGCATTGGGGAAATATGCGGTTTCTTAGCATCTGATCTGATGGTCTTTCCTTTCCAGCTGCACTGGAATCTCTTGAGTATAGCTATAAAGAGCTTGGAAAAAGGATATTCATTCCTTTTGAATATATTCAGAGGCAATAAAAAATTTTGTTCAAGTTTAGCAGCAACAATTTTTACCACCCTTCAAAATTGCAGAAAGTCATGAATTATCTTTAAAATTGATAATTCAGATGATTTTTTTCTATCTGAAAATGTGGGTTCCAAAGAAATATTTGTATATTCTATACAATGAATTCTGTATTAATTAGTCACATACTTCTGGAAAGATGTCTTATCAAAAACATTCTGCTAATTTGCCACTGAGAAAATGTATGTTTATTCATGATAAAGGGAATCCAATCCATAGAAAGAGAAAAATTATGGGAAACAGCTACACAAAAGTGAAACATTAACAGAAAAGCATATGCCAGCAGATTGTCTTTCTTATTTTGGTGGAAAAGATATATTAAGTCTCATGGTTTTGACACACTTACTTTTTCATCCATGAAGTTTTGTTGAGCACTGTCCTGCTCAACTCTGCTAAGCACCATAGATATGATGCAAAGTCTTGGCGCTTGAGATGCTCGCAGTCAAGTAATAAAAAAAAAAAAAAAGTCAAGTAATAAAGAAAAAAAGTAATAAAGAAAAATTAAGACACAGTGTCATAATATGAATTAGATAGTAATGCTTTCAGGGCATAATTAATTCTGGTTAGTCATTGTTTTAAGGTTATGGGATGAGTGCGACAAAAGTGAGTTTTTAGGCTGGGTCAAAAACTACATCAAACCATATGATCACCTCAACGGATGCAGAAACAAGCAAAACAAAACCATTTGACAAGATCCAACATTTTTTTTATGGCAAGACATTTGATCACTTTAGAAGGGAACTCCCTCAACATAAGAAGTCCATTTATAAGAAACTCACAACTAGGGGCGCCTGGGTGGCTCAGTGGGTTAAAGCCTCTGCCTTCAGCTCAGGTCATGATCCCAGGGTCCTGGGATCAAGCCCTGCATCGGGCTCTCTGCTTGGCTGGGAGCCTGCTTCCTCCCCTCTCTCTCTCTCTGCCTGCCTCTCTGCCTACTTGTGATCTCTATCTGTCAAATAAATAAATCTTTAAAAAAAAAAAAAAAGAAACTCACAACTAATATTGTACTCAATGGTAAAAGACTGAAAGCTCTTGCTCTTGGACCTGCTTTCTCCACTTCTACTCATGATAGTCCTGGAAATTAGAGCCAGGGGAATTAGACAAGGGAAAAAGAAAGGTACCCAATTCAGAAAGAAGAAGTAAAATTTTGTCTGTTCATAGGAGACATAATCTTATAGCTAGGAAGCCTTAAAGAATCAATTAAAACATGTTAAGGCAGATAAGTGAATTCAAGCAAATTTTCAGGATACAAATTCAACATGCAAAAGTCAGTTGTACTTTTATACACTAGTAGTGGGCATCCAAAGTGAAACCGGATTGGAAAAAAATTCATTTACAATAGCAAATAAGGGAGTAAAATGCAGTACTTAGGAAAAAATTAAATAAAGGAATCACATAACTTACACAATGAAAACTATAAAACACTGCTTAAGAGAAATTAAAGAAGAACTAAATTAATGGAAAGACATCTTGTATATGGACTGGAAGATTTAACAGAGTTAAGATGACAATACTATCAAAGCAATTTACAGATTCAATGTAATCCCTCTCAAAATTCTAATACTCCTTATGACAGAAATGGAAAAACCCCATCCTAAAATTTATATGGAATCTTTGAGACACTGAATAGCCAAAACAGTCTTCTTTTTTTTTTAAGGTTTTATTTATTTATTTGTTGGGGGTGGGGAGGCAGAGGGAGGACAGGAGAGGGGTATAAGCTCCACAAACAAGGGAAGCAGCAGGCAGAGGGAGAGGCAGGTTCCCCAATGAGCAAGGGCCCAGATGGATGCAGGACTTGATCCCAGGATCCTGGGATCATGTCCTGAGCCAAAGGCAGATGCTTACCCAACTGAACCACCCAGGCATCGTGCCAAAACAGTCCTGAAAAAGAATAACATAGATGAAGATTTCAGCTCATCAATACTAACCACAAAGCAAGGTGATGAAACATTGTGGCACAAACATAAGGGTAGACATATAGATCAATGGGATAGAACTTAGTGTCTAGAAAGAAAATCTCACATTTATGGTGAGCTGATTTTTGACAAGGGTGCCAAGATTATTTAATGGGGAAGACCAGTCTCTTCAGTAATTGTGCTGGAAAACTCAATATCCACAGGCGAGAGAATGAATCCTTATTTCACACCATAAATTTTTAAAAAACTCAAAATGGATTAAAAACCTAAACCTAAGACTTAGCTAAGATCATAGAAAACTTAAAAGAAAACGTGAGGACATATCTACATGACCTTAGACTTGGCAATGGTTTCTTATATATGACACCAAAAGCATAGACAACAAAAGAAAAAATAGACAAATCTGACTTCATTAAAATTAAAACTTTTATGCACCAAAGAACACTACCAAGAGACTGAAAAGGCAGCCCACAGAACGGGAGAAAATATTTGCAACTCATATATCAGGCAAGGGTTTCATATCCAGAATATATAAATGACTCTTGCAAGTCAACAAAATAGTCAAAACAGCCCAATTTATAAAATAGGCAAAGGTCTTTAAATACTCATTGCTCCAAAGATGACACCCATATGGCCAAGAGGCACATGAAAAGATGCTCAACCTCAGTAGCCAAATGCCAGTCCGAAGCAAAGTAAAATGCCAGACACAGAGGAACAAACATTATGATTCCACTTGTATGAATTATCTAGATAAGAAAATTCATAGACACAGAAAGTACATAGAGGTTACCAGGGACTGGGAGGAGGAGAAAAAGGGTGGAGGATGGTTATTATTTCATGGATCTGGAGTTTGCGTTTGAGGTAACGAGAAATTATTGCACAACATTATTAATGTAAATAATGCCACTGAATGGTACAATTAGCTGTGGCTAAAATGGCAAATTTTATATACACATAGATAGGTACAGAAAGGTACAGAAAGAGCACAGAAGAGAGTACATCATAAATTATCTTTGGTGTTTCTATTTGCATAAACACTGGAAAGATATAAGAAATTAGTATAAGTGGCTACTTAGAGTTAATATAAATTGTCCTCATACACACTAATTCGGTTGTACTGGCCAAAATACAGGAATACTCTGTCTTGACTGATAAGTAGCCATTCCCCAGTTCCCTTTCTTCCACCTCTGCTCTCATCCTGGGATACCTGATTATCCTATGATCCAGCAAGTAATGAGTTAATTCTGGCAGGCAGGGCTCTTGTAGGCCCACATAGAAGTGAGAAGTAACAGGGTAGCAGGGAAATTGCACACTCAGACTTTTGACATCCTTCTGACTGTTTGAACATGCAACTGTACTACCTACTTACTATAATGAAATATAAAAAGTTAAGGAGTATACCAACTATAAAAGACAATTAAGAGAATCTGAGCAACACAAATGCATACTTGTAAAATATTGGCACGAAGAACAGGAGAGCTCAGGAAAGTGCAAGTTTTATGGAGGGGCTTAAACATGGGCCAAATATGAAGGAACATCTATGTGGCATTAATTAATTCAAGCTATTTCTTTTTTTTTTAAAGACTTTTTATTTATTTATTTGACAGACAGAGATCACAAATAGGCAGAGAGGCAGGCAGAGAGAGTGGGGGAAGCAGGGTCCCCACTGAGCAGAGAGCCCGACGTGGGGCTCGATCCCAGGACCCTGAGACCATGACCTGAGCCGAAGGCAGAGGCTTAACCCACTGAACCACCCAGGCGCCCCAATTAATCTATTTCTATTGCACTGATAAATCACTATTTTTTTTTAATAAAGGGAATAACTTAAACAGGTCTGTGTGTTAGAAATATAGTTGTGACAACTGTGTGGGGAGTGGAGTGAAGAGGAGAGAAGCCAGGAGTGAGAGTGCTGAGATGATGAGAAAAGTGGTAACAAGATGGAAATAAGTCCTGGTCACAAGAATGATCCAGTGGTCTTGCTGAAAAGTTAGCTTGGGGGTTGTTAATAAAAAAGAGCAGGAATAAATAATGACTCTAAGATTTCTAGCTTAGTTTACAAAGGGGGTGGATTATGACCTTTAATGGAGAATTCTAAATGGGAAATTATTCAGAATTTTGATTATGTGAAATGGGAATATATTGAGATGGCAAAGATAAAGCATGACATAATGTGGATTTCAAATAAAAAGTTACTGTGAAAATGGTAATTTTTCCATTTTATTTAGGAATGACTAAGAGGAAATATGCTAAGTTCTATAAGACAAAAGAGTATCTTTGTACATAAATGAAGGTCTAAACCCAAAGAGTATTATTGGAATATGATACAAAAACTATTTTGTGCTGTTTTTTACAAATTTATTTTTGACTGTGATAGCTTAGGTGTTAGACATGCAGAAAAATGACCTCCAGATACTGTCACTAATTCTAGGATTTATACTTTTATAGAGAAATAACGAATATGATTTCTCAAAATGCCATCTAACACTTTCTCCCAATAAATGTATTTTCAAAATACCATGGTGTTCTCTAGGGGGTAATACTGTTTCATCAGATGAACAAGAAGAGTTCCATAAAATCTTTATGAAGAAAATGACTTTTTAGAGCACTCTCAGCAAGCATTCTTCCCTCATTTCTGTATCTACCTCCAACTACCCACTTTCTCCCCACACAGCTGAACTTCGAGGATTAGTGCACATTCATAGGCCTCATCTCCTTACCTTACATTTATTCCTCGATCCACTTTGCCTGATTTCCGTAAGTGAAGCCTCTGTTGCTAAGGTCAACAGAGCCCAACAGGTAAAGGGTAAGGAAATTGTCTCACAGGAACTCTCTGCTGCATTAGCATACTTAGCCCATCCTTTTTGGAATGTTCTTTCTTTGATCTCTGTTAACACTATGGCTTCCTTTATCCTTCTGTGATCATTTTTCTCAATCTCCTGTGTTGGCTTAGTCTCTGCCATCCAGCCATTAGTTGCTGAATTTCTCAGGAGCTGCTGATAGCCTCTCCTCTTTCACTCCACTCCTTCTAGAAAAGTTTACCATCTCTTTGACTTCAATTTCCAACTATAGGTCAGTGATTCCACCCCACACTTTATTTCAAATCTCTAGACATGACCTTCTCTTTAGACTGCAAGCGCAAATAACCAGCCGTTTCCCAAACTCTCAATGTAAATGTCTTAAATATACCTTAAACTAACCATGCTCAGATAATCACACTCTTAATCACTACCATCAAACAAGATTTTTTTTCCAATGTTCCTTTAATGATATTTTTCATCCAAGTGCACAAGTTAGAAATTTAGTAACATTTTTAACATTTACCTTTTATTAAATCCCATATCCATTTCTTCACCAAAGATTGTTAATTATTACCTCCTAAGTATCTCTTACATCTCTGTACTTCTATCTGTATTGTCAAACCCTAGTCTAAACCACCAAAATCTCTCTCCTGGATTGTTTCAAACATTTTGTAGTATACCAACTACAGTGTTGCCATCTATAACAATAATAGTAATAATAATAATAAAAAACAACATACTGGATGGAAAGTTTTTAGTCCACATATCTGTGAAGGAAGCATAGTCAAGTCTTTTTTTTTTTTAAAGATTTATTTATTTGACAGATAGAGATTACAAGTAGGCAGAGAGGCAGGCAGAGAGAGAGAGAGGAGGAAGCAGGCTCCCCGCTAAGCAGAGAGCCCGATGCGGGGCTCGATTCCAGGACTCTGGGATCATGACCTGAGCTGAAGGCAGAGGCTTTAACCCCCTGAGCCACCCAGGCGCCCCACATAGTCAAGTCTTAAATTAGTTTCCCAAGTACCTGTAAAAATGATAATTATTCAAATACACAATAGAAACTTTTATCCACATTACACATTATCATTGGTAAACACCATCTCCTGTTTGGATAGAGTAGGTGGCTTGGTCAAGCGATAGAGAAAGGGTGAGTGACAAGTGCTTTTTTCATTCTGCCGCATCTGCTCTCTATCTGACCTTTCAAAACCATAGTATCTGATCTGACTTTTCTCATTCAGTCTTTTCCAGATTATTCTGGGGTCATCTGAAAGCCTAGGAAAACCCTCCTGATGTGCATCTCCAATACGGGTAAGAAAGTCTTTGGTATAAAGATGTTTGTCTATCTTCTCTTGGAGTAGAAGGGACTCTAGTGAAGTCTTCTTCTGTTGCAGAAAGGCATATTGGGCCAGTTCTGCTCTTTTTCTGTTGCAGTGGGGACACCAAGAAGAAATGTGTTGCTTAGCTGTCGCCACCTCTTTTGGTGTTGTCCTCATGTTTTTTAGGTAGATTCTGTTCAAAAGTTCATCAGGAACGGTACAGTTGAAGGCATCTTTCTCTGAAACCTCTGCATCCCATCTAAGCTGTAGCTTGTTACGTCTGCTGCCCTTTTTCTCCTTGGAGTTTGCTCTGTGATGGATCAGGTTGATTTTAATGTCACAAAAAGACTGCAGGGCATTCAGTTCTTCATCAGATACCCGAGTGGTTTCTGTCTGAAGTTTAGTGTCCCCCTGGTGCTGTCCAGAGTTAGTTGCTTTGCCCTTGAGATGGTTGATCCATTTTCTACTGAATTTCTTTTCATTATTTTGGCAGTCTGAAAGCTCAGATTGTCTGTCTCGATACTCCAAGCGTGTAGTGGTCTTTCCACTCCCAGATGTGCTCCCAGAGGTATGGGACCAGGGCTGCAGTCCTCCGGAAGAGCTGAAAGAACTGGAGCTCTGTACCTCATCGGTAAAGGTCCCATCAGAAAAGTCTCCCATAGCCCTGATGTCAGTTTGGGCCAGTTCCCCTTGCTCTCCTCAATTCCCAGGCTTCTAGGCGAATGGCTATCACTTCGCATCATACTGGGCTCCTCATCTGCTCTGCCCTGATTAAGACGGGCTCAGGAACTGGTCACACGAGAGTCCACAGGGGTCGGTCTCCAAGCAGGCAGCTCTGCAAGGATCTGCTTCCGGGCTACGGCTTCCCGGCTGCCTTGGCAACGAGGCCGGGCATGCGCTGTGAGTGCCAGCGCTGAGCTCCTCCTCTTTCCCCCGCCCTCTCCAGTGTAGATTGCCTGATCCCAGACAGAGCTCACTGGGTTTGCAAAGCGCGGGCTCCTCCTTGGTGCTATTTTAAGTCCAAAGTCTAACGATTCGTGAAAGAAGCTAGCAAACTGCATTTCTTCAGGGGTCTCAGGAGTGTACGTGTGTTAGGCCAATGAGCACAGGCGGCCTCTAATTCGAGAATGTATGTCCCGCCCCGCTCCCCCCCTCAAAAAAGAGCTGGTCAAAAAGCGCAGCAAAAACCCATCTGCAGATCGTATAACCAGTTCACCTATTCGTAGACCGTGTCTTAGAGTAAATACCGAACGACTGAAACCATCCCACGAGACTCCTGCCCGCTCATCTTGCACAACTTTCTGTGCTCCCGGATTGGGATGACACTCTCTGCTCAGATTTTCCCAAACAACAGGTTTTCAGGTCTTTGGTTCAGGCAGTTCCCCTCACACTAGCACGTCAACACCCCTTCTCTTTGTATGAATTATTACTGTTCCTCCTTCAAGTCCCATTTTCTCAGGGAGGATTTCATACCCATCCTGCCCCAAACTCTTTACAGCTTTTCTTTCATGATTTGCTGCTATATGATGGTAACCGCCTCCCCCCCATTACCCCACTAGATTAAAAACTCCACGATGGCAGAAACTAAGCCTGTGTTGCCCAGCACTCACCAGGTACCTGACGCAATTAGAAGGCAGTGGATAAATCTGTTAAGTAAATGCACTGAATAACTGTGAAACAGAAATGAATATAACCTCACACAGATCCAGTGTACTACCTGCTCAAGGATCTCCAATCTTCATCTTTCTAATCGACCACCCACCCCTTGGGTGGGAAATTACTCTTTTACCCATAATCTATCCCTTTAAAAGAGCCTTTTTAAAAACATGGTAGAATTTTATTAATAACTGTTCTCGTGAATTATAATATGTTGTCTCTGAAAATGAACTTTTTCTAGGTCTTAGTAAGTATCAGATTATTTTAAGAGAATGAATGGGCTCCTTGCTCAGCTCCCCTGCCCCATGTTGTTCAAGAGTAGCCAGATATATTTAATGTTATTCTAAAAAATGTTCATCTTCTCAGGAACAAAGGTTCAAAAGACTGAAATATTCAAAAAGCATCTCTCAAATATGAACCAGCTTCACATGGATGATAAAGAGATTGCAACTTTATGTATTCAACCCAGATAATATTTTATCATATAATATTAGTCTTTCAGAAGAGGTAGCAGATAATTTGGGGGTAGATCCAAGTGATTTCCCGATCTCAAGGGCTCAAGATTTTCATTTTAAAGACCTTCTTTATTATCTGAATATTTATATGTAATTCAAATAACCCATATTTTTCCCAAAAATATTGATCAAAGGAGCTATACTTTATAATAAAGTATATTCATATCTTCCAATAAGCTATTTTTAATACCATATCCTAGAAGCAGATACATTTGGGGAGAATAGTCTATTAACCATTTTTTAAAAAATAATCAGTATGACCCAGTGAATTGTTTAATACTCTTAACATGGGTGTTTTCCAAGGTACAGTCAGTCACGTTCCTTCCAGGGATGAACTGGTGAAAACCTCTCCTGGCTCTCTTGCCCAGGCTTTGGACACCCATGGGTACTTGGGCTCCTTCCTGTAGACTCGCTCTTTTTCTTTGAAAAGCAAGTCTGGGAAGTGCCAGAGAGAATGTGCTTTGACATTCACAGCGTAGCACACCAAAGCTAAGGTGACTTCCTCTGGTAACCTTTTCCTCCAGAAACCTTAGGCACCTCTTAGGGGCTGATGGGAATATTGGGATCCTTTAGAGAGAGAATTGTGGCCTAAGATTGCCTGGAGTGGGCGGTGGAGGAATAGGAAGTAAAAAAGAGATAAATCAGGTGTTCCTGGCCTAACCAGGTGATGGCACAACTTTGATTGCCTGCTGCCTGCTCCTTCCAAGCTCTTCATGGGGAGCAGGGCAAAGCTCTTCTTCCAACTTTTCCTCAACAATTAAATGTGCTTTACAGCTACGGGGCTTAACCCTAGAGAGCGGAGGTCAAAATAAGTTAGTCTTCCCGTCTGATTCCCTTTCTCTCGCACTTTCAGTTTCTTCCTGTCCGGCAAGCCCTTCTCCCCTCAGCTATCATAGCTCCTTCCTTCCCAAGTGGCATTTAGCCTGTACCCCTTCCTGGAGCCATTGTGGTATTCACTGTACCAGGAGGGAATCTAGTGTATGACTAAGGGAAATTAAGCTGACAAATCTTTCAACGATATTCTACCCTTCACCTAAACTTCACAGCACTGTACTTGGTTCTGTAGATCAAACAAAATGAATTTCTTCAATTCGTTCAAAATTAATTTCTCCTAAGGGCCAAAGATGAATGTGTCAGAAATCTCACGGTGAGAAATGATGTTTGCAGAGTAAAGAATCTTACATCACTCGTGTCAAAAAAATTATTACAACTTACAGGAAGTACTGGTTCTTCATTTATTTAAAATGTTTTTTCCCCTCACAAATATCTCAATTTTTCCATTCCTTTTTCCTGTGTATCTTCTATAAATTTTCTAAATTTGATTTCCTTATGCAGAGGTGCCCTTTGCTTTAACAATTATTGTTTTTCAAAGGTAATATGTTTATTGTACTTTAAGAGATAAGGATAAGCCACCAATATTTATTTTAGTATATGTGCTGCCGAAGTGAGCACTCAATGTTGATTTTAAATAAGTAATCTGAATTCTGATCTCTCAAAGATTATACTACAAACACTTATAAAATATTTTCTATTTTTCCTTGAATAATTTTTTGTTAGTAAAGTCTAGATTATTTTGTTTCATAAATTATTTTCTTCACTTAGTAATAATATGGCTTTTCCATTCAATTTGTAAAAATTCTTTTTCAACATATTTGATTTATTTAATAATTAAATTATCTAGGCACAAAGTATTTCCAGGTTTTTTTGCTCCTAAAAATTTCAGGATAAATGTTTCACTAGTAAATCTTTATATACATTCATAGCTCTACATTTATGATAAGTTCCTGAAATTGTAATTGATGGTCAAATGTATGTGCAATTTGAAATCTTTTAATATATCAGTTCTTTCCTTACACATTTTACCTTCTCCTGTAGTATGTAAAATTCAAAATATAATATTATTTTATCCATAAAGACTTGAGTTTATAACTCTAGTATAACTTCAGTTTATAACTCTAGTAGGTAAGGCCTTTCTAAAAATATAACAATATTCTGATAATTGTCACATCTAAAACATAATTCCTTAATATCATCTAGTAATTATTCTGTATTCAAATTTCTCTGTGTCAAAAATAATTTTTTGTGAGTCACAGTGCTTATTTGAGGTCTGTTCACTGCATTTGGTTGGTAAAAATTTCTTTTACTCCAGAAATTCTTCCCAAGTACAAACAATTTTAAAAAAGAAAAAAGAGCAAATTTTATTTTCTTCTCTGCAGCTACTGTTATGTTCCCTATAGATGATAATTGAAGTTTTCCGTGTATTCTTTCAAGTTTCTTTTTGAAATTATACATCAATATACTTTTGCACACCCTTTCTCACAAAAAAGATACATTCCACATATTCTACACATTGATTTACACTTTCTTTTTGCTTTATTCTTAAATATCTGGAATGTCACTTCCCTTCAAGCTATACACACCTTCCTCGTTTCACTTTACAGCTGCATTGTATTGTGGGAATGTACCATAGTAATTTCCACATTTTGATAAACATTTTGGTCTCATAAGGAATCAAGTTTTTCTTAGTATTTGGGGAGGTATATCTCCAATAAGATTTCTAGGACTGAAATTAGCAAATTGAAGATTCAGGCATGTGTAGTTGATTTTGTTTTTTGTTTTTTTCTTCTTTTAACATACTTGCAAATTCCCCTTTTGGGGGGTGGGGGGGTGTGTTTTGCATTTCTGCCAGCCATGTATAAGAACAGTGGTTCCCAAGAGCCTTGCCATCAGGCTATGTATTCAGATTTATGAATTTTTGTGAATCTAATGGATGAGAAATGGTATTTCAATGTAATTTTAAATTGAATTCTCCTTTTATAAGTGAGATTGAACACCATTTTATGTGTATAGGGCCATTTATAGTTATTTCTGTGAGCACATTTCATTTTACCACAAGATTTTTGATTTATTCTTCTGAATTCTTTTTTTTTTTTTTAAGATTTTATTTATTTATTTGACAGACAGAGATCAGAAGTAGGCAGAGAGGCAGGCAGAGAGAGAGGAAGGGAAGCAAGCTCCCTGCTGAGCAGAGAGCCCGATGTGGGGCTGGATCCCAGGACCCTGGGATCATGAACTGAGCTGAAGGCAGTGGCTTAACCCACTGAGCCACCCAGGCGCCCCTATTCTTCTGAATTCTTAAGAAAGCATTTAAAATCACTTTAATATTGGAAGTATTAACCATTTGTCTGTGAGGTAGGTCCCAAATGATTTTCCCACTTTGTCTTTTTATGTGCTTATGCTGTTTGCCATGCAAACATTGGATTTTTATTTCATATAGCAAATTTATCCATTTCCTTAGTGTTCTAGAATTCTTAATCATATTTAGAAAAATTTTGTCTACTCCCATATTATAAATAAACTCACTCATATTTTTTATAGTATTTGTGAGTCTTTTTCTTCTCTGTGTTAATATTCTAATCCTTTCTATAATTTCTTCTCTAATATGAAGAATGAACCTAATTGTATATTTTTCTGTATGGCTATCCAGTGATCCCAACCATACTTCCCCAAATGTTCTTTGTTACCCCACTGCTTTTAAAGGCTGACTTTATCATAAATTCCCACACACATTTAGTTTTCGTTTTTGTTGTGTTATGTTGTTTTTTGTTGTGTTGTGTTGTTGGCTTTTTTTTTCTTGTATTTTCAACCATAATACAGTGGTTTGTCCTTCTATTTCTACATACCAACACTATACTGTTTTAACAGACTCTATAATATGTTTTAGCTTCTTACAGGGCCAGACCCCTGTCCTTGATTTTTAGGAGTTTGTTATATGTTCTTATTTCTTTATCTTTCCTAATAAACTTTATAACCAACCTGTCTTGCTTCAGGATAAAAGTAAAAAAAAATACACACACACACACACACACACACACACACACACCCTATATATATATATATATAATTTAATATATATATTAAGAATATATATATTCTTTTATTAGAATACACTAAATTTATAAACATTGAGGATTTTTTAAATTGGGTCTTCCTAACCAGAAATTCGGCATGTCTTTACAAGTATTCAAGTGTACTTGGGTATCTTTCACATAGTTTCTTCATTTAGGTTCTTTATGGATTTAATTTTGTTTTATATACTTTTATGCTAGTGACCATAGAGGAAGTTACTTCTTCTACTGTATCTTGTAACTGATTATTACTTATAGACTGGAATGCTGTCGATACCTGTATTTTTATTTTATAGTTTGCTAGTTTAGTAAGTGTTTATTGTTTAGAGTAGCTGCATCTTTGTCTTGGATTTGTAAAATGTATTTAAAACTTTTGATAGTTTAGAAGTGATTTTGATCTTGAAAAACAAAAGTCAGAATGATCTGTGTGACTTAGATTTATCCTATAAAAATGCTACTATAGCAAAGCTCTGATAGATAAAATATTGAAGAAATTCATCAATTTTTTTTTTATTTGTGTGGTATACTAATTTGCTGGGGTTGCTATAATAAGATACCACAAACTAAGTGGCTCAAACAACAGAAATTTTGCCTCACAGACTAGAAACTAGAAATGTGAAATCAGAGCATTGCCCGGGTTGGGTCCTTCTGAGGACTGTGAGGGAAGGGTCTGTTGCAGGCCTCTCTCCTTGACGAGTAGATGGCTGTCTTCAGGTTCATATGGTGTTCTCCCCATATGCATGTCGGTGTGTCCAAATTTCACCTCTTATGAAGACGCCAGCCATACTGGTGTCCACCTAATTAGGGTGGTGCCCACCCTAATGACCTCATTTTAACTGGCTTACCTCTGTAAAGACCAGGTCTCTAAAGGGACACACGTTCTGAGGTAGTGAGGGTAGGAACTTCAACAGAAGAATTTGGTGGGGTTGCAATAGTATGTGGTTTTTATGAAAAAGAGATTAAAGGTTAATTCGATAGTCTGCCTCCAGAATAGACTTTTATTGTAAAATTGCTTGTGATTTGCGGGCGCCTGGGTGGCTCAGTGGTTTAAGCCACTGCCTTCGGCTCAGGTCATGATCTCGGGGTCCTGGGATCGAGTCCCGCATTGGGCTCTCTGCTCGGCAGGGAGCCTGCTTCCCTCTCACTCTCTCTGCCTGCCTCTCTGCCTACTTGTGATCTCTGTCTGTCAAATAAATAAATAAAATCTTTAAAAAAAAAATTGCTTGTGATTTGCTAAGTGAGAAATAGAGAGTAGGGAATGAAGAAAAGACCAACTGCTTTATAGGTGTAGGCAGAGCTACATTCTAGGTGGTAATTTTGACTTCATTTGTCTGTTAATTAAGAAGTATCTTTGTTTTGGATGAAGGCCCTTGGGGGCCCTGTGAATACAACTTATATTCTGACACTATTAAAAATGTGACTGGCCAGCCTTTAGAGAGATGGCTCACATTTAGTGTTTTAAGTAAGGATATTATTGTTCTTCCTGGAAAATAAGAAAAATTTAAATTTTTAATTTTGAACAGATCTTTTAAAAATTTTGACTGGGAAAAAAATGGGACACCTGGGTGACTCAGTCATTTAAGCCACCATCTTCAGCTCAGGTCAAGATTTTGGGGTCCTGGGATGGAGATTCTTCAGGCTCCCTGCTCAGTGGAGAGCCTGCTTCTCCCTCTCCCTCTGTTGATCCACCTCCCAGCCCCCGCCACACACACATTGGTGCACACATTCTCTCTCTCTCTCTCTCATAAATAAATAAAATCTTTTTTAAAAAGAAAAAAAATAAAATATTTTGATTGGTGTATTTCAGGGTTTTTAATGTTTTTGAGCCTTGATTTCCCACTGCTTCATTTGAGTATCTGGTGAAATACCAAACAAGTATTGGGCAGAAATTACTGTTATTTTAGAAATAAATATCTTCAGTATATGTAAGTGCACCAACAGTGATATTCTTCACTACAAATAACGTTAAATGTGAATTTGAATTGTATGATCTCTTTTGCTGTTTTCTGGAAAATTCTGTGGTAACAATATACTATATAGGTTTTCTAGCCTTATTTGCTCCCCCTTCACTCTACTTCATATTAAGAACCATTCTTGGCATCTTTATGCAATTTTAGGAAGTTGGGTCCCTGGGCCTTTGGACAGTACTATTTAACACTGACATAGGCATCTAAGAAATTAATATAAATCAGAACTTAATTAATTATAATACATTTCTCTTCAAAACACAGAGGATATATGAAATGAATCCAGAAATGTCATTAATTTAAGTTTGAGGTATGTAGTTTTGTGTTTTCTTGAGGGCCAGAGGTCTCTGACTCTGGATGATGGAGAAAAAGATTGGAATTCACAGTGGTTTTCCTGAAAACGACTACACAGAATGATTTTTCTTCTCCATATCTTTGCAAAGCATTTTACTGTAATTTTCCTACTTACAAAGTGAGCTTTCACTGTAAAATGAATATTCATGTGATTGCATAGGGTTGAATGACATAGAAATTGCAAATAATTTCATTTGAGACCAATATTTCCTTAGAACTATTTTATTGACGTGTTCAAAGCCATCATAAAAATCTCACTATGCTCTGGAAAGACATCTAATGCAATAAATTGAGCTCACAGACTCAACTTATTTTATCTCCTTATTTTAGATAGGCATTTTCCAAAAACAAACTCTATCACTGAAGAATGTAAGACTGTTTCTTTAGAGCCTTCCATGCTTAACTTGAAAGCTGTCAACCCAGGAGGCTGAAACAGAGCAAGATTATGAAACCTGAGTGAATAGTTCATTCTTTGCGCCCATGCCCTTGCTGCGTGCTGCCCCGTGGTACAAGCCCGAGAGGTATGCACTATGATAGCTAATGAAGCACTTCCTTTATGTCTCACTGACCAGAACTCTTATTTGAAGCCTGTATATTATGCCACTGAAATCTCACAATATCAGCCTTTGTTCTGGCTAGCAGAGACTGCTTCTTGTCCTTTCTGTGGCTACATTTCATGCATCAAACTTGTTAGACCCTTTACTAATACATGTGGCTCTATGCCATTAAGCTAATTCTTGTAAAGTTGTAGACTTTCTTGTAAAGTTGTAGACTCAGGTCATGATCTCAGGGTCCTGGGATCGAGCCCCGCATCAGGCTCTCTGCTCAGCCAGGAGCCTGCTTCCCCCTGTTTCTCTCTGCCTGCCTCTCTGCCTACTTGTGATGTCTGTCTGTCAAGTAAGTAAATAAAATCTTAAAAAATAAAATGATCCCCTTATTATATTTTAACATATTCTCATACTGTGTTATCTGATTGGGCATCTTCCTTCCCTCAACTTCTATTATATTGATAGGATCCAACACAAGCTTTGATAAAGTGACCTAAGGGACAATTGAGAGTGATGTCCACAGGCATCTATAAAATATGGGCTTCAGTTAACCTAAATGCAAACAAGAAAATTTAAAAGGTTACTTAAACTTATAAATTTTAAGAGGAAAAAATTAGGAACTCCCTCCCCAAACTCAAGTTCTATCAGCTCCTTCATTTTCGCTTCTTATACTGTAATAGGGGTAGCAGCCCTCATTTCTTCAGTGCTATTGGCGATTAAGTAAGGTAATAAAGACTAGAGCTTATTACCCAATATGGGGTAGTTGCAGTCCCCATCCTTGGAATTCCAAGGTAGATTTAGTAGGAAACCTGAAGACTGAGATCCTTTTAATGGGCTCCTACATTATAAGTAAACTAATTTTTAACAAACATTCTACTTTTCTGATTCTGATTTTTTTGCCTTTGTATTCTACCCAGTAAGACTCATCCAAAGCACTAGTACAAATTAAATGTGTGAAAACACTTTGAACAGAAAATAATTACAAGCACACAAGTTATTTCCTCAATGAAAAAAAAAAAAGCGGGAAAAATTAAAACACAAGAATTCTTGGGGTGCTTGGGTAATTGAATCATTTGGGCTTCCAACTCTTGATTTTGGCTCAGGTCATGATCTCAGGGTTGTGAGATCAAGCCCTGCAGGCTCTGTACTGGGCACGGAGCCTGTTTTAGATTCTTTCTCTCCCTCTCCCTCTGCCCCTCCCCTCTTTTTTTTTTAAATACTATTTTTTTTTTAAACTTTTTTTTTTAATATTTTTTATTTATTTGACAGAGAGAAACCACAACTAGGCAGAGAGGCAGGCAGAGAGAGAGGAGGAAGCAGGCTCCCTGCGGAGCAGAGAGCCCGATGTGGGGCTCGATCCCAGGACCCTGGGACCATGACCCGAGCCGAAGGCAGAGGGTTAACCCACTGAGCCACCCAGGCGCCCCTGCCCCTCCCCTCTTAAAAAAAAAAAAAAGGAAACACAGGAACTCCTTGAACTCTACCATCTTAACATTTCTATCATCTTCATATCTTTTTCTGGTTGTCTGATCTCCAAGTTTTAGTGAGATGATCAGACTTTTCAGGTCAATAGAACATAAATGTCGGAAAAGTTAATCTCACAATGCCAGCCATTATTCTAGCTAGTAGAGGCTGAATTCTTTCTTTTACTAAAATGCATGTACCGCATTTGTTAAACTCTTTAAATACAAACATGTTATCCTGCAGAGAATTCATTTTGCTTTCCTCCTTGCTTCATATTTTTATTTTTAAATAGTTTCTCTTCCTATTTTTGGATTTCTATCAAATTTTTCTAATCTTTCATTAAGAAAAGTACTGTTAGTGCATATGGCTATCATCTGAATTAGCTTCAGATTTTGATTTCATGTTAGGACATAAGTAATAGTATTACCATGTATTCATATGTTATAGCCATAATAATAATAGCATGAGATGCAGTTGTCTCAGACCTATAGTTTTCCCAATAATTGCTAAATCACCTCTCCCAACACCTATTAAACTATTTTTTAAAACATACCAGAAAAACTATTGAATTCTGATTAAAAAAAAATTCTGAAATACCACCCTTCTCCCCACTCCTCACCTAATATTTGTGTTGCTTAGAAATATGTTAAAGATTACAATCAATTTTGGAGTGACAGTTGTTTGGAGTGGGAGTTGGAAATTGCAATTACGGTTTCTGCCAACTTGTTAAAAATTATATGTAGATCTTCGTTCCTAAGTATTTCACTATTTCATAGGAAAGATATCTAGGTGTCTATATAATACATGACAAGTATATCTGAACAGAATGATTAACCAAGGTAAAGACACTATCATGGTATTTTGTCAATAGTTTTGGCAATTTATGCATGAGTTTTAAATTCTCTTCTTGATTGGATGTTTCTTTAAGTGACTGCTACTTTTTCCATCTCTTTGGCATGTCTACCCCACCCTACCTTCCAGCATCAAACTATCTCACAGTCAGTTCTCCCATGGCCCAGGGACCCAGCAACATTATATTCTAAGGCACATGGAACAAATGGAATGCCAAGCAACATCCTTCCACTTACGTAATATTCTATTTCCCGTAAAAAGACAGCAGATTTAAAAAAAAAAAAAAAATCAAGTAACTTGATTCCCTTTGCTTTTTCCTATGGTTACTAAGTATTTGGAAATACTTATGCCATCAAAAGTTTAGAATTACTAGATATTAAAGTAATTAGACAATAACAGAAATTGGGTAATAGAAGTGTGGTCAAGAAATGGTGGTTATGGGGCGCCTGGGTGGCTCAGTGGGTTAAGCCGCTGCCTTCGGCTCAGGTCATGATCTCAGGGTCCTGGGATCGAGTCCCGCATCGGGCTCTCTGCTCAGCGGGGAGCCTGTTTCCCTCTCTCTCTACCTACCTCTCTGCCGACTTGTGATCTCTCTCTGCCAAATAAATAAATAAATAATCTTAAAAAAAAAAAGAAAAAAAAAAAAGAAATGGTGGTTATGAGGTTAGAGACTCATGGAACACAGAAAAGAAACCTGCACATGAGCCAAGGAGTCTGAATCCTTGGGATCATCCATGCATCCTTCCTCTCCCCCGTTCCCCCCAGTCACAAAATCCTGCCATGAAACAACCCCCCCCCCCCAGGCTGCTTCTCTTCAGTCGCACCCCCGACACTGACATCCTTCACTGGATCCAGAGCACCTGTGTTCAAGTTGGCCTCACAACCTCTAAACTCTTCCCACACCCTTCACTTCCTCTCTCCCTTCCTTCCACTCCAGCGCCTCTCCTAATAATTACCCACATTGCAGCTAGGGGAGAACACAGTTCCTTTGCATCGTGTTTCTAATTGCTTCTCATGGGTTTGCCTGGTCTAGAACCTTAGCTGACATAGATTGGCTCTTTCAGATTGAAAACAAACAAACCAACCAACCAGTGGAACAGTTAGGATAATAGTTAATAAAGTCTTTTTGTAAAAATACTTGAGGAAGAAAAAAAAATACTTGAGGAAGAAGGAGAAAGGAAATTTCTTAAGCAGCTGAAAGTTCCCCTGAGAAGGAGCCTAACACTCAGTATTCAACAGTGGCTTTCCCCTGCCTCCTACCCATTCCCCTCATTGATTACGACTCCTCCTTCCGGTCTCAGCTTATCCGTCATCTGAGACAAACCTCTCCCTTAGACCTCTTCTGCCCCTGCTTTCAGGAAACAGAATATGCACACAACAATGACCATGATGTAAATAAGTCCACAATGGTGTCATAAGTTGTTCACGGTAAGTCACAACTGAGAGGCTGTAAGCCCTACCAGGACTGCCAAAGTCTGTCTTCTTCATCATTAAGTTATAGGTCCTGTGCCTATCAGACCATCAGCACATTTTGAAGATAATAAATGAATTGAATGATCAAATCATTGATTTGCTGGTCTGCCAACAGACGGCAGCCTCTCTGATGGCTTCCTCCTCAGAAGTAGGCCTAGGTTTTCCCTGCTTTTGCATCACATAGAACATTGGGTCCGGGACTTGAAATAATTGGCCAGCTGGGCCTCATTCAGTAAAAAGCATTCCAGTTAGATGTCCAGCCTGTGTCTGCATTTGGGTCCTAATCTCTGACGTGTGACCTGCCCTGAGCAGCAGCAGTCAGTGGGGCAGCCTGGAGACCCCTACCCCAAAAGCACTCAGAAGGAGACTGCAGGAAACAGGCATCAGGAGAAGCCCTCAGAAGAGGCAGGGTACAGGCAAGGCACCAAGCCTGGGCCCCCTACAGCTTTTCTCAAATTCTGTTGTGCTTTAAAATCACCTTTTAAAATATTGGTCAGTAGCCAGACCACCCCCTATGCTAATTAAATCAAAATCTTGGGCAGGGGGAGTGGACCCAGACATGGGTATTTTCTAGAATGCCCTAGGGGATTCCATTGTGCAGCCATGTTACAGATCCTACACTTCAGGACCCTATTATCAGTGCTTTAGGACCAGGAGCGTTGGTATCACCTGGCAGAGTCTTAAGAAGGGACACAGACCCTCTCAGACCAACTGAACTGAAATTTGCACATTAGAACAAAGCCCTCCATAATTCCTAGGGTTGTTGAGGCTTGAGAAGCATTGCTCTATGATGCCTGTTCCAAATACCCTTTTATAAAATAGCCACATTTCCTATTACCACCTTATGCCCGGCCAGTACTCTCTCTCTTCTCTCTTTCTGCCATTTGCCGTTCTCCCCCATCTGTGTTCCAGTCATTCAGACCTACAGTTGCTGGATGTACTACCCTGTTTTCATTCTTAGTAAACTGGTATTTTTCACATTATAAAATATTTTTAACATTCAGAAAGTTCACAGGGTAGATTACAACTAGAACCCTTGTACCTACCATGAACATGTAACAAAAATGATTGGGTCCTTTGTCATTAAACAAAAACAAAACAAAACAAAAAAACATGTTACAAATAGTAAAACTAAAGCCACCTGTTCCTCCCCATCCAGTTTTATTCCTTATCATCTCTCCCCAATGTGTTCACTATTCCAAAACTGGTATATTTTGTATCTTTCCAAACATGGTCTCCGCCCCCTCCGTGTGAAATAACATAGCAAATATAACATACAAGAAAACTTGACCTCAGACAGCTTATATTCTACTGTATGGAGACATATAATAAGCATAATAAATCAGTGAATTACATTAGATGGTGTATGTGACATGGAAAAAAAATAAAACACAGAAGACTGAGAGCAAGGAAGCCTGGAGCAGTGTTATAATTTTTAAATTGGGAAGATCTTTCCAAAGAGATGAAATTTGAACAGACAAGAAGGAGACCAGGGAATGAGCCATGAAGTTGGTGAGGAAAAGTTTTACAAACTAAGGGAACGGCAAGAGCAAACGTCTCCCAGTGAGAGCCGTCTGGTGTGCATAAACAACAGCAGAAGTGCTTGGGCTGGAGAAGATTCATGGAATTGGAGGTTAGCAGTGGAGGGTGAATTGAGAGCCTGATCGTGTAGGGCCTTGTTGGCTATTGGAAACTCTTTGGTATTTTCTGTGAGTGAGATAAATAGCCATTAGAATATTTTGAGCAGACATTTCAACAAGATATCCCTGGTTACTGTGACAGATTTTAGACGAGGAATGGGGAAGCATTACGGTGTTGGAGTTCAAAGATAAGAGCAGCCAAAATCCAGGCAGGAGATCATAGTTTCTCAAACCAGAATGGTAGCAGTGGGACTGATAAGAAATGGTTATAGTTTGGAGACATTTTGAAATTTGAGGTTAAAAGATTTCTCAGTGGTATTGGGCATGAGATATGAGGAAGAGGAGAGTCAAAATGAGAACCTGGAAGCACTGAATTATCAGTAATGCAAATAGAAAAGACTAAAAGACAAACAATTGGAAGGGAAGACTGGAAGGGCAATGTTTGGATATTTTAACTCTGAGGTGCCTTTTGGACACCTAAGTGGAGAGACTTCAAGTAGATATTCCAAGATATAAGTCTGGAAACTAAGCTGAAGAAGCTGGATGGCGATATAGAAGTTTGAAAAGCATGTGTGTATAGTTTTTAAAGCCGTGAGGCTGGGTGAGATCACAAGAAGAGTGTTTATTAATGAGAAGATAAACAAGAAAGCCCTGTGGACTCTAATGTCCAGGATAAGGATGTGAGGGGGATCCACCAAAGAACACTGAGAAGGAGCAGCAGGGGAGATACAAAGAAAACCGGAAGAATGTAGTGTTCTGGAAACCCGGGAAGAAAGTGTTTCAAACAGAAGGAAGTCATCAACTGTATCAAATATCCTAAAGTAAGATAAAGGCTGAGAATTAACCATTGGACTTATTCATATGGAAAACTTTGGTGACCTTGACAAGAATAGCTTTGAGTTAGAGGGCATCAAAGATTCATGGGAACTAGGTTTATGGAGAACCAGAAGAGCGAAAGTAGAGACATTGTTTATAGTCTTGAAATGCAAAGCATTTCAAAAGAGGAAACCCTAAATAAATAAATAAATAGATAAACAAACAAACAAAGGAACAAACCAGCTGGAGTTGCCAGTGGACTCAAGATAGGATGGTTTTTCATCAGAGAGAAAAGTAGTGAGTGCGCTGATAAGAAATCCAATCAAACAGAAAATATGCAGATGCAGGAGACAGGAAGAGAAAGGCAGAAATGATGTTCTATCTACGGCAGGTGAGAGAGGAAGGGATTTAGTACACGCGTGGAAAAACCTTAGAGAGATGCACAGATACTTCATCGAAAATAATAGAAAGGAGTTATATACATATATAAAAGCTGCTGGTACACAATTTGCAATATAATGATTCATAAAGGTTACTTCATTGATTGTTAACAATCAGTAACACATTAGTAGCTACTACTATTAAAATTTAGTATTTTTTTAAAGATTTTGTTTATTTATTTGACAGACAGAGATCCCAAGTAGGCAGAGGCAGGCAGAGAGAGAGGGGGAAGCAGGCTCCCCACAGAGCAGAGAGCCTGATGCGGGCCTCAATCCCAGGACCCTGGGATCATGACCTGAGCTGAAGGCAGAGTCTTTAACCCACTGAGCCACCCAGGTGCCCCACAAAATTTAGTATGTTAAGATTCTGTGGGTATTGATAGCTATTGCATTAATGAGACTAATATTGTTTGAGTTGAAGTAACTAGATTTTAGTTTGCTTTTCCCATTACTTAATTCTGTGGATAGGCAACGACAGCCAACAAAATTCCTTAAAAACATACTGCTAAAAACAAACAAACAAACAAAAAAACATACTGCTTTTCCTTAAATGGAAGTCTTTCCTCCAATATACCATTGTAGAAGGGAATAAAGGAAAGGAGAGAGCAACCCTGCCCCCATGATCAACCCCGAGACTTGTTTGTAAGCAAATCTATTTTAAGAAAGAAATATGAAGGAGATGCCCTTAAAGCTCTTTATGCCTACGTATGTCTGGAACATCTTTCTGTGCTCCCAGAGATATGTGTGTGCAAACTGAAAACTGTCGTTTGGAAGAATGAGTGCTAAACTAACTATCTAAAAGCTTAGTTTTGGGGTGCCTGGGTGGTACAGTTGGTTAAGTATCCAACTCTTGGTTTCAGCTCAGGACATTATCTCAGGGTCATGAAATTGAGCCCTGTATATGGCTCTCCACTCAGCACAGAGTCTGCTCGAGTTTCTCTCTCCCTCTCCCTCTGACCCCCCAATTCATGCTCACTCTTTCTCTATCTCTAAAATAAATTAATAAATCTTCAAAAGCTCAGGTCTTAGTCTTGGCTCACTATAACCTACTGTATAAATCACTTAATTCACTGAATCTTAATTCTGTCTTTGCAGAGTAAGTGAGTTGGGCTAAGGCAATATTTTCCAAAGAGTTTTCAAATTAACATGCCCCATGAATGTTCTAAATCAAAGAAGTTTGGGAAATGCCATAAATGGTGCTGTTTTTGCAGAAAGCACAATGCACCCTGGTAGAATAACTTCATTAATAATTCTTGCAGGAGGAAAACCCGTTTATCTTCATTTACTCCATTGATTTCTAGACTATTTCACCATAAAAAAATGTGGGGGTTTTTGTATTAAAGAACAGATTTAAAGGGTCTCTGAACCAGAACTTTTTGTGATTCTTTCTAGCTGTATAGTTCCATGATTAAAAAAAACTTTTAATTAAAGTATAATAAATATACAGTGTTATTATATTAGTTTCATGGGTTAATATAAGGATTCAACAATTCTATATATTCCTCAGAGCTCATAATGATAAGTGTACTCTTAACCCACTGTACCTACATCACCTGATCACCCCCTGTCAAGCTCCCCTCTGGCAACCACCAATTTGTTCTCTATATTTGAGAGTCTAGGTTTTTTGGTTTGTTTGTTTGTCTCTTTTTTCTTTGTTCATTTCTCTTATTTCTTAAGTTCCACATATAAGTAAAATCGTATGATATTTGTCCTTCTCTCACTGACTTATTTCACTTAGTATTATACCCTCTCGATCCATCCATGTTGTTGCAAATGGGAAGATTCTTCTTCTTTATGGCTGAATAGTTCCATGATTAGAAATGAAACATGAAGCTAGATTCAAGTGATAACTGTAGCCAGAAATCTGACTAAATGTCTCATCTATTCGATAGGGTTTAAGCTAATTTTAAGACTGCTAAAGCTGCTCTAGAAATAACTAAAAGAAAATACATAATATTTTGCTTTAAGAGTCTTATTTCATTTCTTTTCTCTTTCTACAAAGTGCTTCTGCAGAAAACCATATGCCTCCATATATTTATTTCTTTTCACCATTGGACAGGAGTGAGGATTACCCTCTTCCTTAATATTAAAATTCACATTGTCCTTAAATATCTCAAGCAGATCATGCAAAACCTCAGTCCTGGTTAGTGTTGCTCTGTTGTGTGCTCAGGGTAGTTGTCTGTCTCTCAGATCAGATTCTGGTGTCTCGGGGATGGAGATACATCATTTGTTTCTCTAATCTCAGTACCTGCCTGGCACCTGGTAAGGCGATAAATATTTCTTTCATGAATATAGCTGCATCAGCTTATCCATATGTATTTTAAAAACATGCCAGATAGTCATCTTTGAAAACAATGGAAAGGAAAAAAATAAAGTATAATGCATTGCTAGACTGACTTTAAGCTCCAGTTTTTCCCGTGATCCTTGAAAATCTGAATGTATTACATCCCTGAGTTGCCTTTGTCTATTTTGGCAGTAATACTCTCAGAGTTCTTATGGAGATTAGTTTAATATGACTTTCCACTCCTGAAACCACACAGACCTATTTCAATCAACCTGGTCTCTTCTGATGTTTTCTCTACCACATCCTTTTTAACATGGCTTAAAACTGTAATCCCTCTGCTGTTTAATGTAGCAACCTTATTCACACTGCGTCACATACATGAATTGTGTGTGGTAAGTACACAACAAGGATTCTGTGTGATCTCACTGGGATACTTTATGGATATGTGGAAACACAGATAATTGACATGTAATTATAGGGTTAAATCAGTTAAATTTGCTTACCTTACCTAGTTCTTTGTAGTATGTTTTAATGAATTTTCAACTCAGATGGAAGTACTTTCTAATACAGTTTGTAACTTTGTGCAGGGTAATGAGCTCCAGAAGAAAAGACTTTTGAAAAAGCTATTAACTTCTCTGTAATACAATTATACTACCTGACCTTCAGTGTTTTCTCCTAATACTCATAGACTTAAAATCCCACTAAGACTCATTATTGAATATAACAGACTTTAGAAGATTTGGCCTAATTTCTATTTAAGATGTTTATTTCCTTGCCGTGTTTTTAGTGCTGATTTTTTACCAGCCCTAGAGTAAGAAAATCAATCTTTTATTTTTTAATAAGTGGAGACTTATTTCTTGATTTTTAATATAATTGGCCAATTAGAACTAAATTTAAAGGAAAGGGGAGAATTCAAAAATAAGAGACTTCTTGTATTTTATAAATCAGGGAAATAAGATATAAATGAGAGAAGAGTTCCTTCATGGAAATAATAATTATAATTGTAATTTCACTCAATGCATTGCAATATTTTTCTAGAACGCCAAAAAGTATTTTCTCAAAAGACAAATTCTGTTGTCAAAAACATAGGAGATGCTCCCTGTGACTCAGCTAAAAAATTAATCAACAATAATATCAATCCAAAGAAACTAGATTGTGTTTTTTTTACCATCCCTCTTGTTTACCATTGTTTTGTCATAGAAATATACTATATTTTGAAAAATTTTTTTAATTAGAGAAAGAAATACCATATTTCTACACTATCAAGAAGTGGTGTCTTCTTTTTTTTTAATTTATTTATTTTCAGTGTAACAGTATTTATTGTTTTTGCACCACACCCAGTGCTCCACGCCATATGTGCCCTCCATATTACCCACCACCTGGTTCCTCAACCTCCCACCTCCCCCACCCCAAGAAGTGGTGTCTTCTTAAGATATGTTATCAACTAAAGCTATAGTATTGCTAATCCGTATATAAGCTGATCACAGTAAGTACAGTTTCTTATACCTCCACTGCAAATATTTGACATTATTTAAGCACCAACAATATGCCAGGTGATTACACTAAAAATAATTACCTCAGATTTAACTGAGATTATTTTTCTTGAAAAAGATATAGACAAGGCACATTAACTTTGAAGAAAAATGTCTTAGCAGTTGATGTAAGGCAGTTGCATATCTCTAAGGGAACTGGAGTAAAAGGATGGGGATGAACTCATTAATAATTCTCTACCATTTTCAGATGAATAATCCTTTGGGACATCTAAGTAAATGCCTTGAATATCCCTTATTTTGCTTTTCTAAATATGTGTTTTAGGGGCGCCTGGGTGGCTCAGTGGGTTGAAGCCTTTGCCTTCAGCTCAGGTCATGATCTCAGGGTCCTGGGATCGAGCCCCGCATCGGGCTCTCTGCTCAGTGGGGACCCTGCTTCCCTTCCTCTCTCTCTGGCTGCCTCTCTGCCTACCTGTAATCTCTGTCTGTCAAATAAATAAATTTAACAAAATTTTAAAAAAAACTTTTAAATATGTGTTTTATATGTCTTATAGCTTTTTAAATTTCTTTTAAAAGTTCCTTAATGTGCTCCATCATCTTCATACTTATTTCTGTACTCCAGACCCTCACATATCTCTCCAAATCTCACCTCTTATTTTCTCTGTCAATACTAATTCTTTAAATCAGTTAAATAATGAATGTTTGGCTTACAAGAATGAACGAGATAGACCCAGAAAGAAAAATATTAGTCAGGTTGTGCGAGTGATAAAAATAGCCAATATGAGGGGTGCCTGGGTGGCTCAGTGGGTTAAGGCCTCTGCTTTCGGCTCAGGTCATGATCTCAGGGTCCTGGGATCGAGCCCCATATCGGGCTCTCTGCTCAGCAGGGAGCCTGCTAAGGAAAAAAAAAATAAATAGCCAATATGAGAGTATAGAATGCTCCGGAAACATATAATAGAGTTTGCTGATTTAGTGTGGTGGGGGGGGAGGGGGAGGACAGTTAAGCTTAACGTGAACTAATAACAACAGCAAGCATTTTGAACTCTTATTATGTCCTAGGCACTATGTCAACATATATATTAGCACTTAATTTTGGAGTCAGTGTTTTGGGACTTAATATTAGCATTTCATGTTTTAAGTGTTATTTTTTATCAATCTATGTTGAAGTCGGGGGTGCTTGAGAAAATCTTAAAGAAGTATTAATACTTGAATAGAATCTTAAATATGACAAAGTTTCATTCGGTAGACAAAGGAGAGATATTCCAAGAAAGGAAGCAACCAGTGAAAAATGAATGAGATATAAGGGTGTTCTAGGATGGCAAGTATTTCAAAATGGTTAAAGTGTCTATGGAGAAAAGTGCTAGGGACTGAGATTAGTGAGAGTAGAAGAGTCAGATATATGAAGGTGGGGATTGAGTCAAGGGCACAAATAGAGGCTAAGTATTTTATTTTTTTAAAGATATTTTACTTATTTATTTGACAGAGAGAGACCACAATAGGCAGAGAGGCAGGCAGAGAGAGGAGGAAGCAGGCTCCCTGCTGAGCAGAGAGCCTGATGTGGGGCTCAATCCCAGGACTCTGGGATCATGACCTGAGCCGAAGGCAGAGGCTTTAACCCACTGAGCCACCCAGGTGCCCCGAGGCTAAATATTTTAAAATTATAAATCAACCTAGCAAATACTTAGATAAAGTATGTTGTATTCCCCAACCTCAACAAATATGCCTTCTTATTCAGTAAGCCACGTCTGTCTCTGCTGCCAGCAGAAGCAAAACCCATAAACCTTCATGACATTGAGAGCAATAGGATATAACCACCTTTCTTTGGAGGACAGAGAATAACAGATGGAAAGAAGTTTTTCTTTGGTGCCTGAAGGGTATTCATTGAGAGAGTGATATTTATAGTTACAGGTTGTGTCACTGACAGAAGTACCCATTTTCTTCTTTGTTACATTTAATAAATGTGACCTGTGGTATGAGTAGCCTTTTAAGTTTTGAGTCCGTAGCAAGAGAGATCCTCTTATCCAAGTCTGTGAAGACAATTTCATACAGTGCTGAGGGCTTTGAGTTCTATTTGTAAAGCCATGGAAAGATCAATATTTGATCAATAATAAGAATCTCCAGGGGCTTATCAGAAAATCTGTTCAGTTGTTTATCTGAGTTCTGAATTAAAAATACTATTATTTCCCAACTAAACTGATTTTGATACAAGGTACTACTTCTATTATTATGTCATCAGCTTTCTGTCAGATAATGTAAGATTTTCCTCATTATTTAAGTGGAACAGTCATATGTAATAAAAGTAGTTGATTCATCAAAGGATCTTAAGAAATTACATGTCATAGATATTTAACATATGATTATTATTAACTTAAGAGTGTGTTTCTTCTCTACAACTTAATTCAAGAAGAAAGGCCTTCTCCAAAGACTTCTTCACTCTTAGGAATCATAGAGTGTCTATTTCAGGAAATGGAGGGTTGTTTTAACAATATACAGCATTCCGGAGACTCTGCCAAGTTATGACAGAAACCGTGATTGATGGATAAAATATGGAAGATGGAAAGAAGCCTAAACCTGGGATATAATATTCCAAAGTGATTAGGGCCAATTACTAAGATGTCGACCTCATTGGAAGCATAGCCTATCTTCTAATGCTGGCTTTCATTATCAAAAGGCAGTACAGACTGAGTGGATCCTACAATAAAAGACCCGAGAGAACAGAGGCCTTTGGTATTTCCTTAGTTTGCATGAGACTCGAGTGCAGCAGAATGACATGTTGGTGATTCATGGACGAACCAGTCATATTCTATAAATGAGACATCTGGAAGGTGATTTCAAGTTGCACCTTAAGTATAATCTTGTAAAACTCTACAGCTAAACATGGCTTTTAAAAAAGCTCCTCTCTTGATTCCAATATAAAGGATGTAATTCAATCCTGTTATGGCTTTTTAAAGTGTTCCAAAATACTTCATCATATTAAAATAGTTTTTCAAGATTGAGATTCATAAACATTTTACATTGCAACTGATTAAAAGAAAACAAATTCTTGAATTCTTGGTCTATTTTTAATGCTAGAGCATTAAATTGCAGAATAATTTCAGACCATGAAATTCCATGGGTATTTAGAATTTATGGTGGTCTACAATTATTGCTGAAACAAAGATTAATGACCAAAATGAGAAAACCATTACATCTGACAAGCTGACCATGGACCTATAAATAGCACATCCTTTACAGGATTTTCAGAACTATTTTTGACTTTATAAAAGATAAGAATTCCAAGATACCATAAAAAATTGTTTTCTTAATCCCTTCCCCTATTCTCTTCCACATATCTTCAAAGCCAACGTACACATCTAATCACTGTGTACAAACTATTGTGCTTGGCTGGTGTCTCTATGTGCCTTTAAAAAATTAATAAAGTTGTGAAAATGGTTGATTTTTAAATATGTTTAATAGGATTTGTAGCATTTTCTTCATCATAAAGTATAGAAACACTGGATTCTAAATTGCTTATTTGTTATCCACAATAGAATAATAATTCTAAAGTTACTTTTAACTACAGAGACAAAAGATAGTCAGCAAATAGTCTTTTTTTTCAAATGTGATATAAATAATACCTTAGCATAAATGGTTCAACCAGATGCAGAATTTTCATCTGCAAATTCCAAATTCAGTGCCTTGTCATCATCAGTATCATCATGTGGCTAAATGCTCTCTATATAGTATAAAACCAGAACTGACAAAGTGTATTAAGTAGACAGAGTCCAACACTACCACAAAATCAATTTATAATAGACTGAGGTTTTAAGAGCAGAGAATAAGAAGGATAAAACCTGTCCATACCATGTACTATGATCAAATCCTGGGAATGCAGGAAGCCACTCTGGGCCCCACTTTTGGCCTGGAAAAAAGAACTGTGAAGCGAAGGCAGCTTAGAAAAAAAAACTCAAAGCTTTCCTCCATGGCATTCATAAAGTTGAAACTTTCCCAGTTCTTTCCTTTATAGACACTTCCCTATTACCTTTTAGTCAAGTGGTCTGTTCTGATGTAAAGAGGTTATCTGAAAAATTTGATGATATTATAAATGGGCACTTAATGAAATATTAGTTCTGAGATCTCAAATATTTTGTTTCTAAATGTTACAACTTAAATATAGTTATATATGCTTGCATTCATAGTTGACAAAAAAATTACTAAGTGCCTACTGTGTGCCCCATGCTGTCCTAGCCCTGGAAATATAACAGCGAACACTACAGAAACTTTAAATCCCAGCCCCTGTGGACAGGACCTCAGCCCCTCGCAGGTCCAGGGGGAGCGCCGCTGAACCGTCATCTATGTGAGTAGCGCCCCCTGCAGTTGGCAGCGTGCTGACTGTGTGGCCCTTACGTGGTGACCGGTCTGCTTGTGAGCATACCACATTCCTCATTTATATAGCATTACTGAACAAAGGGACGGTTAAGCATATTGTCCAAGCTGATTTCCCAAAAGAAATAAAGCTTACTCCGAAAGGTGCCAAAATATTTTTAACTGCTTTAATGGACAGCTTTTTAAAATAGATTGTACACTTCCATGCCTTGTTAAACAGAATATACTGATTAGACTTAACTTATTCTTAATGACTCCATTTCATCATCTTGAACATAGGCTATTAGATGGTGCTAAAATTCGGTGATTGTTCTCAGGGGTATGAGTCATACATGATAGTATGCAATCCCTGAGCAGCCCCAGCTGCTACACTTCTCAGCTCTTTTGTCCGCTGTCTGTAATCTCTCCCTTTATACTCTTGGTTCTCAGATCCTCCCATCTCTGCACCTATCACAAGTTCCATTTACTCATGCTAGTACTGCATTTAATACTGTGTAGAGACAAGCCACAAAATCAGACTTGCTCCAAGTGATTATGTATACCATATGCCAATTATTTTTTCAATTTTTTAAAAAGATATATTTATTGAGAGAGAGTGCATCAGTGAGGGGGAGGGGAAGAGAGAGAAGGAGAGAGGGGCATCTCAAGTAGACTCCTCGCTGAGTGTGTAGCCTGACCCGGGGCTCGATCTCAGGACCCCGAGATCATGATCTGAGCTGAAGTCTAGAGTCTGACACTTAACCCACTGAGCCACCACAGTGACCCTACCATATACCAATCATTTTTTTTAAGATTTTATTTATTTATTTGACAGACAGAGAGAGGTCACAAGTAGGCAGAGAGGCAGGCAGAGAGAGAAGGGGAAGCAGGCTCCCTGCCGAGCAGAGGGCCTGAGGCGGGTCTCGATCCCAGGACTCTGAGATCATGATCTCAGCCGAAGGCAGAGGCTTACCCTACTGAGCCACCAAGGGGCCCCCATATACCAATCATTAAGCCCATGAGGAAATATGTAACAAAAATTACTGATAAAACATTTTCCATTTGGCTGCTCCTAGCCTCAGTAGTGTATTTGGGTCACAAAGTGTTGAGTTTGTCAGTTAAATGACCAATGTATTAAGGCACTTCCTTTTGCATGTGTGTGTGTGTGTGTGTGTGTGTGTGTGTGTATGTGTTCATGTGTGTGAAAGAATGATAGAGACAATGATAGAAAAGAGTGAAATTGATCAATTTGTGTGCATATATACAATTTAGGTATCTACATACATGGGCTGCAAGTGATATAAAAATAAAAAAATAATTATATTTGCCACTCTAAGATTATCTATTGATGATACTGATTACTGGCATTGGCTATGTGATCTAAGTTGTCTATTTCTGAAATTAAGTAAGTTTATAAAACAAAATATCGTAATTCTATAAGGTACAACTTTAGGAAAGACTACAAAGTTATATTTCGTCTAAGTCTAACCTTTCAAAAATGTTTTCCATGCTTTGCATTTATTTTTTAATTAACTATATTTAAAAATAAGTGTTCACTAAACACCAGTCATATGCAAGACGTACTAATTATTAGAACAAGCAATTTGAGCCGTTTCTTCTTTAATTTAAAACATTATTACTAAGTAGAGTTTATCCATATGTAAACCTAGTTCATGATTAAAAAGTTGATTCATATAATTTATATTAGCAGCAGAAAGAAGGAAAGCCATATAAGAATTATGATAAATGCAGAAACATTTGACAAATATATATTGAGTAAAATATCATTAATAGAAACTTCTAGGAAATCTACAAAAAATATTAGAATTTGTATTTGATTTAGTCATGTCTCATATTAATATACAAAAATCAGTTTTGTTTTTATATATTAGCAACAACCACTTGAAACTATAAAGAACAGCATCAAAAATATAAATACAGGGACGCCTGGGTGGCTCGGTCAGTTAAGCGTCAGCCTTCGGCTGAGGTCATGATTCCAGGGTTGTGGGATCAAGTCCTGCATAGGGCTCCTTGCTCAGGAGGGGGCCTGCTTCTCCCTCTGCCAGCTGCTCACCCTGCTTGTGTACTCTTTCTCTCTCTGTCCCTGACAAATAAATAAATGAAATATATAGATAGATAGATAGATACAGATATATATATACATACACAAACACACATGCACACACACACTTATGGATAAATTCAACCAAAAAATGAAAGACTTATAACCTGAAAACTATAAAACATTGCTGAATGTTTAAAAGACCTAAATAAATCTAAAGACATCCCAAGTTTATTGATTGAGGAATCAAGTATATATAGGTATATTTTCCTCAAATTAATATACAAATCAAAGTTTCAGAAGACTTTCTTTTAAAGAAATTCATAGCAACATGGACGGGACTGGAAGAGATTATGCTGAGCGAAATAAGTCAAGCAGAGAGAGTCAAGTATCATATGGTCTCACTTATTTGTGGAGCATAACAAAGAACACGGTGGACATGGGGAGATGGAGAGGAGAGGGAGTTGAGGGAAACTGGAAGGGGAGAATGAAACATGAGAGACTATGGACTCTGAAAAACAACCTGAGGGTTTTGAAGGGGCGGGGTGGGGGGTGGGAGGTTGAGAAACCAGGTGGTGGGTAATAGGGAGGGCAGTACTGCATGGAGCACTGGGTGTGGTGCAAAAACAATGAACACTGTTACACTGAAATTAAACAAATAAAAAAAATAATAAAAAATACATCATAGTTTTAGCTAAAAAAAAAAGAAATTCATAAACTGCTTCTAAAATTTATATGAAAATTCAAGAGACCTAGAATACCCAAAACAAGTTTTTTGGGGGAGAAAAAAGGACTTATTATAAAGTTACTATAGTAAAGACAGTTTTGTTGAATACTGTTGAGAAGTTAGAATTGTAGACCAATGGACACAAATACAAAGTTCAGAAAGAGACCCACACGTGTGATGTCAACTTAATGTCAACAACTTAATGTCAAAATGCAAAGTCAATTCAGTAGTTAAAATACTGTCTTTTCAACAATCCTTTGTTACTAAAAAAAAAAAAAACCTGTACATCCATATGTGATACAGATAGAGAGATAGACTGATCTTAGCCCTTACCTCACACAATATACAATCACTACCTCTAAATAGATTATAAAGTTAAATATAAGAGCTAAAGCTATAAAACTTCTAAAAGGAAACAAATGAAAAAATGTTTGTGATCTTAAATAAATATTTACTAGAAAAATCTCAAACAAAAAAGAAAAAAAAAGAACTTCATCATAATTAAAATCATTTGTCCCGTCAAAAGACAACCAAGAAATAAAAGGAAAGACACAAGCTGGGAGAGAATACTGATAAAATATATGCTGATAAAATTTAGAATAAATTACAGACTTCAACTCAGTAATAATAAAAAAAAACCCAAGTAAAAAATGAGCAAAATATTTGAATATATAATATTTGAATGTGTAATATACACTTTACCAAAGAATATCCTTGTCAGATAAGTACATGAAAATATTCTTAATACCTTTAGAAATATGAAAATTAAAATCAAAACTAGATATCACTACACACCAATTAAGATGACTAACATTTATAAATCTCACCATACTAAAAGCTTTCAGAATGTAGAGCAACAATCTCAGAGATTGTTGTATAAACAAAATAGTTTAGCCACATTGAAGAACAAACAGTTGGGAAGTTTTTAGATATAATTAAATACACACTTAATATATGATCTGGGGATGCTATTCTTGGGTATTTTTCTAACAGAAGGAAAACATATTTTCACCCAAAGACTTGTGTATAATGTTAGTATTAGCTTTAGTTGTTGTAACTAAAAACTGGAAACAATCCAAACGTCTACCAACTTGTAGATAGATAAATTGTGGGCTATCTATATAATGGAATACTACATGCACAACGATCTAGATGAATGTCAAAACATCATCCTCAGGGGCGCCTGGGTGGCTCAGTGGATTAAGCCGCTGCCTTTGGCTCAGGTCATGATCTCAGGGTCCTGGGATCGAGCCCCGCATCCAGCTCTCTGCTCGGCAGGGAGCCTGCTTCCCCTTCTCTCTCTGCCTGCCTCTCTGCCTACTTGTGACCTCTCTCTGTCTGTCAAATAAATAAATAAAATCTTTAAAAAACAAAAACAAACAAACAAAAAAAACATCATCCTCAAAGAGAGAAATCAGATCCAAAAGAAAATATAATGTATGATTTCATTTATATGAAATTCTAGAAAAAGTGAAACTCTTTCCGACAGAAGACCAGTAACGGCGAGAGCCAGGGACTGAGAGAAAAGAATTCCTGTTTACTAAGGGTAATTTCTGGTATGAATAAGACATTCTCTAGCATGTTTGTGGTGATTGTTACAGGAACTTAAACATTTATCAAAACTCATTAAGTTATATACTTGAAATTGGTGACTTTAATTGTATGCAGATTATAACTCAACAAAGTTAATAATAACAAGGAAGAATTAACCTGTTAAATTGTTCATTTGACAACATAGTGATGTGGAATACCAGTTAGAGGATGGTGATCGTTCTAAATAGTTCAGCTCCTGTATTTTGTCATATAAAAACCGATACAATAGCAGGGAGTTTGCTAATCCTGAGAGGACTCTCTGAACTCCTGTCCTGGTTTTCGTATGTATCAGTGTATGCTGACATTCAAAACTATGTCTTGAGATTGCTGTTTGAACAAATCCCCAGATGAGTGATTGGCATGTACAAGGCATCATTGACTAATTGGTTCAGGTTTCTTATCTTGTCGTGACCTCATTGCTAGCCTCCAGGGTAATTAGTATAATACTTCAAATCTACAAGCATTTTGGTGATAATAGGAATTGATCGACTTCAATATATGCTTTTTGATCAATACTTGCAGAGGAAATATGTGACACGCCCAAAGCCTGTGATTTGTCCGGACGCCATTTTGTGAGGGATGGTGCCATTTTGTGAGGGATGGTGCTTATCTGCTTTATTGAGTTCTAGAATTGGAATGTTGAGTGGGATTATCTGTTTAGTAACAAACTTCAATCACCTCGCTTTAATCATATCTAGAGAGGTTCATTAAACTTGGGATTTCATAAATACCACAAAAGTCATTTGCTTACAGGAATTGAAATTTTACTGTGGAGTGGAATGTATGGACGATAAGTTTAAGTTTAAACCTATTTTAAATCATAGCAATCCTTTACTGAGATAGTAGTGAAATGCTTACCTGGGACCTTGGGTATGTAAACTGTGTCTCCTGCAGAGTTTGAAAAATATGCCAGTGGCTAGTGTTATAAAAAGATCTTTCTCCTTTTTACTGCTGCTTTGGAAATGATTTTAAAGTTTATCTTAGCTTTTGCCAAGAAAATAACAATGATTTTCTAAATTAGCATGGCCTGAAACCATTTTTCTCGATCACCCCATCCCTCTGCAATATCTAGAAATCATGCACTCTGTGTAATCTGTCAATATTTAAATTTTAAAATGCAGCCTCACTCCCGCCCCGACCCTTCAGTACCTCATCCCCAGAAACAAAAACAAAGAATTAAATCTGTCACTGGCTGATGGGCAGTGATTGCGGTGTTTAAACTGAAAGGCATTTCCTGGGCATCCTGCATCAGTCACTGGGTAGGGAAAGAATGCTCCCACCTCACGGGGCAGACTGGAGGGAGGTCATTCAACCTGGTCTTTTTTTTTTTTTTTTTTAAAGATTTTATTTATTTATTTGACAGACGGAGATCACAAGTAGGCAGAGAGGCAGGCAGAGAGAGAGGAAGGGAAGCAGGCTCGCTGCTGAGCAGAGAGCCCGATGCGGGACTCGATCCCAGGACCCTGAGATCATGACCTGAGCCGAAGGCAGTGGCCTAACCCACTGAGCCACCCAGGCGCCCTCAACCTGGTCTTTTTAAAGAAGCTTACAGGGGGCTTCTGGGTGGCTCAGTCGTTAAGTTTCTGTCTTCAGCTCCGGTCATGATCCCAGGATGCTGGGATTGAGCCCCACATGGCATCGGCTCCCGGCTCAGTGGGAAGCCTGCTTCTCCCTCTCCCACTCCCCTCCTTGAGTTCCTTCCTTGTTGTCTCTCTCTCTGTCAAATTTAAAAAAAAAAAAAAATTTTAAAGAAGCTCTCAGCTTGCTGATCTCATCTGAGCTTTCACCAAAATACAATGAAGAGCTCTATTGAACAAAAGCAGAATTAAATGTTACCAATAATCTATATAAATGACAGTGACCCAATATGGCAGTAGGAAATTATTCTAAAGAATAATATTTTAGAACGATTAAAGATAGACATGTATGAAGGATAAAACAAATGTAAAGGACTAAATGCAAAACACAACGGCATTCTTGTGTTGGCTATGTATTTTAAGTCTGAGAAGCAAATGTAAGAACAGGAAGGATCTCGTGGGATGAAATTATCTTTTGAAGGCAAAAGAAAAAAAGATCTAATTGATAGCATTGTTATCCACATAGCTGGCCCTCAGAGGAGGGGGATTATTTCTTCAACCAGTCTGTATTTTGTTCACACATAGTACAGTGAATATAAGTGAAGAGCCGGGGTCAGCCAGCCTGAGGTTGAATCCTGTCTTCACCACCTACTGCCTGAAGAATGCTGGGTACGCTACAGGGTGACCCTAAGTCTCTGGTTCTCCATCTGTAAAACAGGGTAGTCTTCTCTCCCTGCTACAGTGTTTTGGGAGGAGGACTGACTGAGGACATGTAGTCACACCCGCTGACACACCACACACAGACAGCGCTGGAGTGAGCTCCTCATCTTGCTGACCAAGGATGCACACAAACTTCTAAAGCAAAATGGCCGCGCACCGGAAGAGTAGCAGCAGCTTACTTCAGTATACATCCCTGCTGCCTTCAGATTCCCTAACAAGGACACCACACTGCTCCTGCCACCCCCTGCAAAGAGTAGGGTCTCCCCAGAGCTGGAAACCCTAATTCTTAATAGGCTCCTGTCCTTTTATACTCAGTGCTTATGTCACCATTCCAGAAGTGCCTGCCCAAAATAGATGTTTTCGCATTTACAGGAAGGTTTATAAATATTGGGTCCTCCCAAGCTCCTAAGTCAGTCTCAGCAAGTCCCCTTCTTCTCCTGCAGGGAGAAGGCAGCCACAACAACACTCAGTAACCATATGTCTCAAGGCTCAGTAACCATATGTCTGCTCCACTTGCCAGCCTTTTGGACTACGGTTAATAAGCCTGAATGCGAAGTTGAAGGTTGCTAAGTAAATAGACGCAAAAAGTTCTCATCACAAGAAGAAAATATGTTTCTGTAACCCAGTGGCAACAGATGTTAACTAGACTTATTTTGCCATTCTGTCATTTCACAATACAAACTTCAAATCATTAGTTGTGAACCTAAAACTAATATAATGTTCTACGTCAATTACACCTCAATCAAAAAAAAAAAAAAAAAGACAATTCCATCAGGGAAACTTGGAGGGCTTTGTGAGGCTTAAATGAGACAATCCTGTAAATTTTAGGCACATAGTAAGTACTCAGTATCAATTATTTAATAACTATTGAATAAATATTTAAATTATACTTAATATTAACTTTTTATTATTACTTCATAGAGTATGAGATTTTTTTTAAATTATTTATTTATTTGGGAGACAGAGAGGGTGAATGAGAGAACACAAGCCAGGAGGAGAGGCAGAGGGAGAAGCAGGCTCCCTGCTGAGCAGAGAGCCTGATACAAGGCATGACCCCAGGACACTAGGATCATAATCTGAGCCGAAGGCAGATGTTCAAGGACTGAGCGCCAAGTCTTTATGAGATTTAAATGAGGTGATTGATGTAATATGACCAGCCCAGAGCCAGGAACACACTAACCCTCCCAGAGTTAGCTGTTAGTACGACTACTGTTAGTACTCTTCCTGTTGCTGCTGTCGTCAGTAGAACCCTCAGTTTGCACGGATCCTTCGTGTAAATGTGCCTCGGTCTCACAGCCCGTGTGCACTGTTTCGCTAAGCCCTTGACTCAAGACTTGAGATTGTTTCACGGCATTAAGAACTTGTTCTATGTTGGCTTGAGGAACTGAATGGGGTCCTCAACTTGCCTTTCCAACACTCTCAGTGTTGCTTTACGCTCCGGAGGAGGACAGAAGAACCGTCCGTGAGACTCAGAGGTGCCGTTCATAGGAATTTACAACGCTGTGTGTTAGAAGGATTAGCCAACCCTGAGCGTACCACGTGATCGCAGTTTCCTGTGGAGGGTATAAATGTCAGAACCACAACACAGCTCCAGAAAGGGATGCTTGATGTGTTCATGGAAAGAGAGTGTCTATCTTCCTTGATTCTGTTCTCACGATCTAGTCTAGTTTGAGTTTGTGGTACTATCCAGCAGATTAGTGTGTTTGTATTTGCCGTTATGATTTTTGATTGAGGATTTAATGTGCTTAAAATAGAAGCTTAAAGACTCAGAAATATACTACCTTATTAATTGCGTCACTCCCACATTTTTATAAATCTTGTCTAAGTATATTGACTGTTTTGTAAAAATAAGATGCTAATGATTTAAAATTCCCTTACGTCGAATAATACCCAAATATGATGTGTTTTCCAAAAGTAGGGTGACTTTGGGACTGATTCTTAAGTGCATGGAAATGATTTTTGGCATGTAGATGCCGTAGTACTTCAGAGTTACAAAGGATTCGTAAGATTGAAGAGGTTCCAAGTATGTGACATATTTCATCATGTCATATAGAGATGCAATATCCCTTCTCCAAAAATTGCCATTGGTGTATGGCCATAGGTCATTGTGCAAAGCTTGTCTGTGATTTTGAAGTTCAGAGGTCACCCAGGACAGTGGAAGAAGGCTGTGACCACAGGCAACGTAACCTGACTTCGTCCTGCCTTGTAACTCGCTAACTACCTGTCAGGGTGCAAGGCATTTAATCTGTTGGGGACTCACTCTGATTGTGAAATAGGGGGTGGGGGTCACTGCCTTGCTGCTTTACATAGTGAGAAGTACCAGCTAAGCAGCTCCAAGAACCTTTTTTCTTTTCTTTATTTTTTTTTTAAGATTTTTTTTTTATTTGACAGATCACAAGTAGGCCGAGAGGCTCCCTGCTGAGCCGAGAGCCCGATGCGGGGCTCTATCCCAGGACCCTGGGATCATAACCTGAGCTGAAGGCAGAGGCTTTAACCCACTGAACCAGCCAGGTGCCCCAGAACCTTGTTTCTTAAGACTTATTCCTCCTTCCTTGTAGTCTCTCCTAAAAATATGGACATCTTTTACTATCTCTCTGAACATTAAACCAAAGCCTTGAACTCCATAATTCTGCTCTGTGATTATGACTTATAATCCTTAGAATTCCTTAGTCCTTGCAATTTCACGTGTCACCTCTCATGAGGGGACCTCTTGACTCCATGTGCCTCTGCAGTCAGATTCTCCTGGCCTCCATGTTCTTAGGTCATGGAGCTCTTGGTCTTCATCAATCACTATCTACAACTCATTTAGTTGGACATCACTGGGGTATAAAGAGGGGGATACTCTTTATTCTTCCCCATTAGGATCATTGGTGGTAAAATGAATCTCCTTTCCACAAAAACTAATTCATAAGCTGCAAGAGAGCTAGCCTCACTTGTTACCTCTGTACAGACGTAGCAGAGATTTCTAGGGTCCCCCAAAGTCTTGTTCATGGTGATGTAATTCTGCACCTTCATCCATGAGTAAAGGTGTAGCTGGTTTTATCAGGCCAAGAAGGAACTATATAGAATGCCAAGTTCTCGAAATCTAGTGACCAGATCAGTAGCAGCGTGCAAACCAGTAGACATGTTGTCCTTACTCATGCTACTACTTCAAACAATAGCATATTGTGTTCTGGAATCATGCCTAAGATTTGCATCACAGTGTAAAGCTTTTTGGTTCATTTGTTTTCTGAGAAATCATACCCACTACTTCATTTAATTCTTGCTACAACCCACTTTGATAGTTTCAGGGGACAAGAGCCATGTCCCTGGGGATGACCTAATGAAGGAAATGATTGTTTAGACATATACTCTAATTTTTACATGTTGGAATTTGCCTTTGTAAGCGTTTTCTTGAGAAAGTCTATTCCATTTCTTTATCTACCAGTAAATGGTGTTCAGCGGGAGAGTGAATTTGTGCCTATAATGTGTCCATCCTGAGTTTCAGGGGAGATTTGGATACTCTTATCTGGTGGCAATTCTGTTTCCTTCCCCCCTATGGTGAAACCCCCTCCCCAAGCTTTCGTTCAAATGCTGCTCTCACATAGACTCCCTTCCTTATGACAGGTCTAGGTTAGTGCGCAGGCAGGCATGCCTGCACACACGTGCACACACACGGACATGCACACAGTGCACACATACAAACGACTCTTTAGTTCCATGCTCTAACTTATCTTTATTTATAGCAGCCACTGGTACAATCAATATGTACTTACTTTTTCAGTGTCTGTGTTCTTCTTAAAAATAAAAATTCCAAAAGGGAAGGGGCTTTCTTCTTGATCTGTGACCAAAACCTTGGTCCGTGCTTAGCACCCAATGAATTTTCAGTAAATGTGTATTGAATAATTGAATGGGTGATTATGAAGAAATAAAGCATCTCCTGTAATTTACATGAGTGGAGTCATTGGACCAGGTCGGTTTTGGAGGGCAGGCGGTGCTGCAGGGGGCAAATAGGATGTTCAGTGTTAAAGTCACTCCAGTTTTCCTCCATTACGATCCCTAAAGACTCACAAAGGTGTGCAGTAACAAAACTAGTTTAATAAAAATGAAACTCTGTAGAAGACAAAGAAACAAAATACTAGAAGAATCAGTCCTGTGTTTTTTACCACTGAGAGAGAAGGCAGTGGCTTTGGGGCTAACCGTGGCTGGCTCTGGCTATAGCAATGACAGGTGAATATCCCCATGAGGGTGTTCCATGCCTGGTCAGTGGAGGGGTGGCACTTTTCCTGGAGATCAGTACCTTAACTTCCCCTTAGGGTCTGTTGGATAGGGAGCCATCCCTTAATCTCATTTGAAGCAGGAAAGGAAGAAAATGGTACCCGCCCTATGGGAGCCAGGAGTTTGCAGGAAAGACAGGCCACTTTCCAGGGATTTCCACAACAGTGTGTTCTAACTGTGTCCCCAAATTGACGTACTCTGCAAAATCCAAGTTACAACATGCTAAGCCCTCTGTTGAATTATAATTGGTGAGGGGTGTGTCTTTGTGTGTGTGCCGGGGTGTGTTTAAGCAAAAAGGAGAAAAATATAATCAAGAGAAGAAATGTTCCTTATCATTAATGAAGTAACAGTAGCATAAACACATAAGGTCTTAACATCTTCATTGTGTGCATCAAAAATGGTGAAGAGATACCGTTAACTGGGCTCATAAGGAAAGGTTTTTTGAGAAATAAGTGATATATTCTGGGAGTGCTAGTGTAAGTGGGAGTCAATTGAACAAGACCTAAAAAGCTTAGAAGGAATTTGGAGCTAATACTCAAAAGGATGACATTAAGAAAGGGAGACATAAATAATCAGAACTATAGAAAAAGAGTAATGAAATATTTCTGATGGAGGAGATTTTTAAAATCCTCTTTGGAAATACATGGTTTTGGTTCTTGGTCCTCACTACCTATTTACTGTTTGTTTCTTTGGTGCTCAGAAATTCAACTTCCTTGCGCACAAAGAGTGGGGTACTGTTGTCCACTCTTATGATTATTTGGAAGATTAAGAAGCCAAAGTAAATGAAAGTTACAGTATGATACTTGGGAGCTATAACTAATATTTAGTCCCTGCCACTAACCTTACAAATGAGGACACTGATTAAATGTTAGCTCTTTACAAATACTATTTCCACCTCATTTCAAATATGTTTTGTCTTTCCCTTTCTATGTACTAAATATGGAAAGCAGAAACTACTAAAAATTAGAGAACATAAAAAAATAAAAGTAAAACTTTATTACTCAGAGAGAATCACTGTTCTATTTTTGATTTTTTTTTTTTTGCAGTGTTTCTCTCTATGGATAGATTTTTGTGAGTTTTTGTTTTCACCTCGTGGTGGTTTCATTGCTTCCTATTTAGAGTAACCGGTATTCTAAAATAAGCATTATTAATAGTGCAGAGCGTTTCAACTAATGCATACTCCAAGTTTATCTGACAAGAATAATAATCCAACAGGTTCTTTCCAAATTTCACATGGAATTATGCTTCCATAAATAACTTTGGATATAAGTTTATACTTTGTAAAATTGAAAGATTTCAGATTAATATTGGAAAGAATTTTATCAATGGTCAAGTATGGTACTTCAGAGATGGAGAGATGAGTTTCAACAGGGTGAGACAGGATAGTGAAAAGTAGAACACAAACCTCTGGAAAGGCAGTGGTTAAGAGCTGGAGGCTTGGCGTCTGATACACTTTCCAATATAAGAACTTCGACAGCTTTTGCCTCAATTACCTTATCTACCCAAGGAGCATATTAATAGATCCCAGTTTCTAGAATGGTTGTCAGATTTAGACATCAATTCCATACAGCACTGAGAACAGGGCCTGACCGTTAATGAGCGGTCACTTCATATCCGTTACGATTTCCAATGTTTTAGTAACAAGAAATAGAGGTGAGAGTTCCAAGTGGAGACAGGACAGAATGATGGCTTCCTCACTATCAGGAGAAGTTGAAGTGTATTTAAGTACAGAAGGAAAGAAACAGATGAAGAGGGACACTGAGAGATGAGTTATCCTTAAAATATTTTTTCTTTTGGCAAAGTTGTGTTCAGAAAAATCGTTTTTTCCCAGTATTCTCTTTCCCTTTCCTTTTCTTATTCCCATTGCATCCCATTAAAAAGATAGTTTGGTGCTTCTTGCCTCCAGGGATGAGTGAGGAGAAAGCAGGGAAAGGAAGCTTCTTCTGGCTTTTGCAAGAAGCCCCCAACTCTTGTTTTTTTAAATTTTGTTTTATTTTATTTTGACTCTTTGGGCACTAGTTGGGGGGCCTTAATGAATTCACAGCAAAGGCAAAAGATTTTAGAGGAAAATATCACTGGCTAGAGCTAGGTGTCTGCCCCGAGGCAAGAAGAGCTTTCCTTGGCCTGGGAGGAGCCTCATCACTAACCACCCAAGCAACTGGCCTAGTCACCTAAGCTAACTGAAGTTCCATAAATGGATTTTTTTTTAAGTACCAGAAATATATAGTGTTTTTTGTCCCTTTGTAATATATGTTAAGTGGGCAAAATGTTTTGATTTATCTTACTTAGAAACAGCAGAGGTGAGACTGGGTCCTGTGCTCACTCTGTATAGCACAAGAATTTTACAAGAAAGGATAAAATTTCATCTACATCTTAACTGACTTTCTCCCGGGAATTTTAGAAAGAGAGAAGTAATAATTCATTAAAGTCCAACCATTATTATTACTACTACCACTACCATCGCCAACACCATCACTACTACTGACAATAATAATAAAAATACTAGATATTGAGTGTATATTTTTTATTTTTTAAATTTTTTAAAAGATTTTATTTTTATTTATTTGATAGAGAGAGTGAGATGCAGAGAGTAGGCAGAGAGAGCAGGGAAAGCTGTCCCCCACTGAGCAGAGAGCCTGATGCGGGGCTCAATCCCAGGATCCTGGGCTCATGACCTGAGCCAAAGGTAGAGGCTTGAACCCACTGAGCCACCCAGGTGCCCCAGATATTGAGTGTATAGTATCAAGTCTTACCTTAAATGCAGTTAAATGAACATCCCAAACTTGTAAAATGCTGTTAGTCTTCTTGGGCTGCTTTCACAAAATACCATAGACTGGAGGCTTAAACTACAGACTTTCATTTCTCATAATTCTGGAGGTTGGGAAGTCTAAGGTCAAGGCGTTGGTTGGTTTGGTCCAGGTTGGAACCTCTTCCTGGTGTACAAATGACCACCTGTGTGTCTGTGTCCTTACGTGGCAGAGAGAGAGATCTGGTGTCACCAATCCCATCATTACGCCCATGAAGAGCCTCATCTTTGTAGTCTCCTCTAAACCTAGTTCTCTCCAAAAGGCCCCATCTCCAAATACCATCCCATTAGGGGTCAGGACTCCAACATAGAAATTTGGGGGTCAGGAAGGGTGGGGACACAATTTAGTCCACAGCAAATGCCAAAGTATGTACATATCAAGGTTGTTTTTTTTTTTTAAAGCAAACTATATTTGGTGATTCCAACATTAAATTCTGTAATAAGTTGGATCTGAAACGAGATTTTGTTTGTATTCAAAAATCTTGATAGAACACACTCTTCCTTTCCTTATTAAAATATGAGTACTAATGTAAAATTGGAACAAGATGTCATCTGATTTACTATATTTTGGGTCAAGTGGTGAAAGAAGTGTTCAGACAACCTGCCAGGTTCTGTTAGGTTACACCCAGAGCTTCACGGTTTAAGACAAATGCAGTCTGAAATACTGACTCATAGACATGTGGTCTGGCTGAAGTATGTGCTACAAGTTTCTGGAAACACACATACTACACACTATACACACACACACACACACACACACACACACACACACCCTCCAAGAAACACAGAAATGTCTTTAGAGAATGAAAGAAAAACTCTGAAACAGAGTATCTTGTCCTACCAATTTCCACCATCTCTTAGAGAAGCAACTAGGTATTTCCTTTGTGGTTTGCACTTCAAGGAATTTTTAAAACTCAGCAGTAGGCAAGTTTCTTTATCATCTCATAATTCTGTTTTTTTTTTTTTTCTTCAGAAACGGATGTATAAGCCTTATGACACCAGCAGTTGGTAGGTAAGCACAGAGCACTTAAAGAAAGCATATAAACATGATATGAGAAAAGGAAAATAAGACATTGGTCAAGTCCAAATAAAGTTGCAAAACAGCCCTCATCTTTTGACTTTAGCCTTCCTTCCCTCAGACACCATGATGTTTCCTTCCAGTCCCCAAGGTGTCTTTACAAAAAAATGCTCAGGCCCTCTGTGCACAGATGTGTCCCTTGTTCTAAATTACCCCTGCTTCTCCCCTGCCCCCTCCTCCTCCACCATCCGCACTAATCAAAATTCCTCGGACAGGAGAAAAGGATCGAATTAAACAAATGCTCAGATGTGATTTCCTGATCGTCTTCCATCCCTCCTTTCCCTGGCTCTTTCTTAACTGTGTGGTGTTAGGGATAGAACTATAAATAAGACATGGCCTTGTACTCACAGTAGGAGAGTCAGATGGGATTCAACTTAGTATGCAGGCCGGTAACATATATTTACAATCCAAGAGAAACCAGGACTCTGGTAGTGCCATCCCCACTGATTTACAGGATTTAGTTGTTTCATCTTTCTGGCAGGATAGATGTTCCCTTTATTCTTATCTATTTGCCTTCTTTTGCCCTGAAATTCTTCTCCCTGTTGCAGGGAATGGCTTTCCTACAGATTAGTATTCAGCTCTAGTCTAAGGTACTCCGCTCACACTTCTCCCTTAAGATAGTCTCCAAACAAAAGGCCTGTCTAAATAAAGGTGTAAATAAAGCATTAACAGAAAACAGAAAAGAGAGTAACTAAGTATGATTTTTGGATCACCTGGGAAGGCATTTACAGAAAAGCAGACATTAGAGTTAGGCCTTAGAAAAACAAAGAATTGGAGTGACATTTTAAGATGACGCTTACTTAAAATGGAAAAGAAAACAATACCAAATCATTATAGGGTGCCATGCGTGTCTACATGTTTATACAAATATCAGATTATAAAGTAATTGGTGCAATTATCTTTACATGGTCACAATTCTTTTCAAGATCCTTAACAATACTGAATCTTGCTGTAGGTGCTCAACACAACATTGTTGTGTTGAATTGATCATCTTGATTCTAATCAACACTTGGGAAAAAAAGAGATTAATGCTAACCAAACTACTTGGCCCACTTGAAGAAAAATATTTCTTCTAATTCACTTACTTCATTTGCTTACATGTTTTGCACAATCTGTGGTTTCTATCTTCTTGGTGTTTAGCAATAGTTATCCATTATTACTGTCTTCCCAGTTAGAAGAGAAGTAAATCATCATCTCTTCATGGCTATTCAGACATAAGCTAAAACAACTTTTCTTACTTACACACTTGGGGGCATACATGCTAGGAAGGGCATGATCTTTTCTCAAGAGTTTCAGTACCATCGGACTGGCTTCCCTGATACAGAGCCCAAAGGAAACAGAGAGACCCTCACTCAGGGGATCCTATTGCCAAGTTCAGTGAGACTGTTTCTCAAAATGACTTTGCCTGTGGAGTTGTTTTTGTCCTAAACATTAAAGTCAAATGTCTGTGTTTTCGATAGTTCACACTTTCTACTCAAAACCCCAAATATTATTTTAACCCATTAAAAATCTTGCAGCTCAGCAAGGCCCCAAATAAAATAGCTACTGTGTTCCTGTAATTCATTTGTCTACATAGGAACTTGGCAACCATAATCGACACTCTACTTTGGCCCACGAATAGCTAATATAAGTAGAGGAAACTCTGCTATATTTTATTCCACAATAGGATTATTTTAGGAGTGAAATTCAACCTTCCAACATAAGGATAGAAGAAACCCATTATGACACATGTTTTAAAACTCTTTCAAACTGTGTTTCTAACATTTGAATTTTGGCACAGGTTTTGCTACGTTCTGCCCAGCGTATTTTTCTCCAACTGAAAATGAGATAATGTGATTTCGTAAAAGCTTTAATTTTAAAGTTTTTCATACTAAATGGAAAACTCCTCATAGAAATTAAAGAAAAAACAACATTGTGGTGTGTTGTTTTATCCAGAAAATAATTAAGACCAGGATATAGAAGTGATACTATATAAATGTGTGTATATCCTATTGGCTATTGAATAGAATATCAGAAGTTTTGAGAGTTTAAGAAAGAACTGTTTATGTCATTTCAGGAAAAGGCAGTTTTAATTGTGTTTTTTTTTTTTATTTCTAGTGGTTAACATGTCACTTCTATCAAGGCTGATAATTTATAAGCAAAATGACGATTATTATTGGATGCCCATGCAGGCATATACACTGATATGCTTAAACCTAAAAATTGCCTGAATTCAGTTGTCAAACATTTGACTAATATCTAGTTAATATTCAAACGTATGAAGAGTTTTAATTGGATAATACTTAAAAACTCCAATAGCAGAGTGACCCTGTTCTAGTAAATATTAGGTAGCTTTGTAGGAATCCATTGGAACTAAGGGCTATCTAAAAATATGCCACTAGGGGCGCCTGGGTGGCTCATTGAGTTAAAGCCTCTGCCTTCGGCTGAGGTCATGATCGCAGGGTCCTGGGATTGAGCCCCGCATTGGGCTATTTGCTCAGTAGGGAGCCTACTTTCCCCTCTCTCTCTGCCTGCCTCTCTGCCTACTTGTGATCTCTCTCTCTCTGTCAAATAAATAAATAAAATTTAAAAAAATATATGCCTCTAGTTTATATAGAATAGGTGCTATTTCTTCCTTCTTGGAAGATCATGGGGAACATTTTTCAATTCTCAAATAGTTCATCTTTGAAAACATTTTAAGTAAACAGTATAATACACATTCTTTTTCAATGTATTTGCCAAAATGGACTATATGCTTAGCCATAAAAGAAATTTCAGTAAACTCAAAAATTCAAATTATCCATAGCATGTTTTCCAACCACAATGAAATTAAATTAGAAGTCAATGGCAAAGATAACAAGAAGACAACAAACCATTATTTCTTTGGAACATAGGAAGCAAACATTCTTATCAAAAATTTCTCAAATTCAATCCAATAATGTATAAAAGATAATGCATCATATAAAATATATATCATATACAAGATAATTATATATCATGGCAAAGGATCCTGGGAATGCAAGATTCATTTAACATTTTAAAATCAGTTGGTGAAATGTGCCATTATTAACAGACTAAAAAAAGAAAAACTTTATATACACTTTATTTTTTTTATTTTATTTATCTATTTGACAGAGAGAAAGATCACAAGTAGGCAGAGAGGCAAGCAGAAAGAGAGGGGGAAGCAGCCTCCCTGCTGAGCAGAGACCCCCCCCCGATGTGGGGCTTGATCCCAGGACCCTAAAATCATGACCTGAGCCGAAGGCAGAGGCTTAACCCACTGACCACCCAGGCACCCCTGTATACAATTTAAAGAAAAATCTTATTCATAGAAAATTAGGGGGCATCCCAATATTCTTTTCTGAGTAAAAAAAAAAAAAAAATACTCCCAGCAAACTAGAAATAGAGCAGGTCAGGATTTCTCAACCTCGACGTTGTCGACATTTTGAGTCAGATAATCATTTGTTGTGTGGGAAGCTATCTTGCGCATTTTGCAACCAGGAGCACCACTTTGCCCCAGTTGTGATGACCAAAAATATTTCCAAACATCTCCAAATATCCCTGGGGAAGAAAATTTCTTCCAGTTGAGAACCACTGGAATAGAGGGAACTTCCTTAATCGGATAAAGGCATCTACAAAAAAATCATTATTAATGGTAGTAGACCAAATGCTTTTTCCCTTAGAGCCAAGAAAAGTCAGGAATGTCCATTTCACCAATGCTATTCAACATCATAATGCTGATTCTAACCCACAGAATAAAGCAACAAAAACAAAAAAGAAATAAAAAGTATTCAGATTAGAAAAGAACAAGCAAAATGATCTTTATTCATATCCACAGAACCATTTATACAGAAAATCTTAGCATTCTTCAAAAAGCTACTAGAACTAGTAAGTGGGTTTTGCAAGTTTGTAGGATACTAGTCAATGAACAAAAATAAGTTGTGTTCTATGTAAGTAATAAACAATTAGAAATGGCAATTTTAAAAACATTTACAATAGCATCAAAATATGAAATATTTATAGATGAATCTGACAAAAATGTGCACGACTATTACAGAGAAAAGTATAAAACACTGACAAGAGGAGTTAAAAACCTAAATAAAATTTGAGATACATTGTGTTCATCGAACAGAAGATTGAATATTATTAAGATGTTAATTCTTTCTCATTTGATCTAAATACCAAATTGATCAAGATCCAAACAGGCTTTTTTTTTTTTCCTTTTGGTAGACATGAACAAGTTGCTTCTAAAATTTTTGTGGAAATGCAATGGTCTAGATTACTCAAAACAGTTTTGAAAAGGAAGAACAGAGTAGGAATATTTACAATGCTTAATTTCAAAACTTATTGTAAAGCTACAATAATCAATACAATGTGGTATTGTGAAAGAGATAGACAAATAGATCAATGGGACAGAATTTAGAAATAAAGCCACACTTTGTGTTCAATTGAATCTTGTTAAAGGGACAAAGACAATTAATTGGAGAAGGATTATCACAAATGGTTCTGTGATAATTGGATATCCGTATTTTAAAAGGGGGGGGGGAACCCTTTGATCCATACCCTCACCATTTAAAGAAATTAACTTTAGAGCGCCTGGGTGGCTCAGTGGTTTAAGCCTCTGCCTTCTGCTCAGGTCATGATCTCGGGGTCCTGGGATTGAGTCCCGCATCAGGCTCTCTGCTCCACAGGGAGCCTGCTTCCTCCTCTCTCTCTCTGCCTGCCTCTCTGCCTACTTGTGATCTCTCTGTCAAATAAATAAATATCTGTTTAAAAAAAAAAAAGAAATTAACTTTAAATGTATTGAAGATGGGGCACCTGGGTGACTCAGTGGGATAAAGCCTCTGCCTTCGGCTCAGGTCATGATCTCAGGGTCGTGGGATGGAGTCCCACATCAGGCTCTCTGCTCAGCGGGGAGCCTGCTTCCCTTCCTCTCTCTCTCTCTGCCTGCCTCTCTGCCTACTTGTGATCTCTGTCAAATAAATAAAATCTTTAAAAAAATAAAGTACAATAAAATAAATGTATTGAAGAACCTAAGTTTAAAATCTAGAATCATCAAATTTGTAGCATAAAGTATAGAAGAAAATCTTTGTGATCTTAGGAAACATAATTTCTTTACCATGAGCCCTGAAGCGCAGTCCATAAAAGGAAAAAACTTAACAACTTTTTCATTTATCAAAATTAAAAATTTCTACTCCCCAAAAGGCACTGTTAAAAGTCAAAGACAGGCTAGACTGGGAGAAAATATTTTCAATTACCTGATAAAGGACGTGTATGCAAAATATACAGAGATTTCTCACAACTACATACTAAGAAAACCAACAAACCAAACTTTTTAATGGACAAAATATTGAACAAACACTTCACTGGAGATACATTGATGATAAATAAGCATAGGAAAAAGATACCCCCATTAATCATTAGGAAAATGCTAAGGAGATACAACCATACCTCTATAAGAATGGCTAAAATTAAGTGATTCACACCAAATGTTAGCACACATGTGGAAAAACAAAAGTTCTCAGAAACTTCTGATGGAAATAGAAAATGGAACATCACCTTAGAAAACAGTTTGGCAGTTAAAAAAGTTAAAGATCTGCCTATCAAATGAATCTAGCATTCATTTCTAGGTATTTATCCAGGAAATGAAGGAATATATGCAAATGAAGACTTGCACATGAATATTCCTAGCAGTTTTATTTGTAATCATCAAGTAACTTTGTCCCAATAATATTGTCCCCAATGTGCATTAACAGATGAATGGATAAACTGTGACTGATGTATCCTGATAATGAAATACTACTCAGCCATGAAAAGGAATGGACCACACTGATACATGCAACAACATGGATGAATCTCAAATAATTATGCCAAGTGGGGAATCCAGAAGAAAAATCCATATGTACAATTTCATGTAGATAAATATCTAGACAATTTAAACTACACTGCAGTGACAGAAAGCAGATCGGTGGTTAGTTGGTGGTGGAGGGGGAGAAAGGAGCAAAAGGAAGGGATGACAGACAGGCACAAGGCAACTGTAATGGATACAGTGTGTTCATCATTTCGATGGTGGTGATGGTACACAGGCATGTGCAAGTGTGTCAAAAACAATCAATTTGTAGATTTTAAATATGCAGAGTTTATTGTGTATCCGTTATATCTCAATAAAGGTAAGAAAAAAAACCACGAGAAATACCAAAAGCAACAAAAATGTAGAAGAATTGAGAGATGAATTGAGAAATAGAAATGAAGAAATTAGCAAAAGGACTTGACCCTGGAAAACAACAGCAGAAACACATTCTCTGAAGATGAGACACCAAAGCAGGACGTTAGTTTGCAGCTCTCAGGGCTGGAACTGGATTGTGCGGTGCCAGAGGGAGAAGTCGTCCTTGCACCTGCTTGGACTGGGTTCCATCAGAGAAATGCGGGAGGTGGGATTATACAATCACACAGACAGGCGTAGCTGCAAAGCTTTCAGCTACCAACTATGAGGCAATTATCTCCTATGGGTATAACTTTCATGTGACTAAGAACAACAAAAAATAAATTTAAGTTGTATGAAAACCATAATAGTGACTCGCTGGGGTGTGCTGAATGACTAACGGAATCATTTTAAATAGCCGCTAACGTCTTCACCTGTTGCCCTCACCTGTAAAAATCAGTCTCTGTGCACTTAGATCCCAAGTTCTCTCCCCTGTTCAGAAGTCCACTCCAATATTTCTCCACTCCTCATCATCATCTTTCCCCTCCCTTTGGGAAGATAACATACTGATGGGGAAAAAATCACAAGCATCCTATTAATTTTCCCATCCTAATGGAAGCTTCTCATGGCCCCGCACCATTACGCTGCCATTTGTTTGCTCCCTTCTGCAGGAAAACTTCAAAAATGTTGACTCTACTTGTACTTCCAATTCTTTCCTCAAATTCTCTATTATAACATGCTAGTTGGGGCACATGGTTGGCTCAGCTGGTTCAGCGCCTTCTCTTGTCAGATGAAAGCGCTTCCACCATTGAATTGCCCAAGAACCTTTAACATCTCCTCTTTTCTTCTCATGAGCAAATTTAATTCTTCAGGAAACACTCTTGGCACTACATACCAAAGAAAAATGTTACACCTGACCTTTCTCGCCTCTATGAGTCACCATCTGTGTGTCTCTCACCTGGATTACCATAGTGACCTCCTACCTGGCCTCCCTGCCTTGGCTCTCAACTCCTTTCAGCCTATTCTTCAGCCGTCAGAGTAACCATATAAAAATGTAGAGCAGACCTTACCACTCCTTTGCTCAAAACCTGACAAAGACTCCACTTTTCAGTCAGTCAAAATCAAAGTCATTACAAGACACTACCGAACCTCTTCCTCCTTACCTCCTTGAGGGCATCTTCTAGCTTTCTCCTTCCATTCCAGTCATGTTGGTTCCCCTTACTATTGTTGGAAATGGCCAAGCACTCTCTTCCTTGGGAACTGTCTATTCTGCCTGAAATTTTGTGACTCTTAGACATCTGTGTAGCCATCTCCCTCATCTTTTAAAAATCTTTACTAAAAACTCCCTAAGTGAGACATACCCTGATATCTTTTTTTTTAAAGATTTTATTCATTTATTTGACAGACAGAGATCACAAGTAGGCAGAGACAGCAGAGAGAGAGGAGGAAGCAGGCTCCCTGCTGAGCAGAGAGCCCAATGCCGGGCTTGATCCCAGGACCCTGAGATCATGACCTGGGCTGAAGGCAGAGGCCTAATCCACTGAGCCACCCAGGCGCCCCCTGATATCTCTTATTTAATTCTATTATCCCTCAACCCTCACTCCCCATATTCTTTATCACTCTCTACATTTTCTGCTCTCCCTAGTAATTATCCAGATACTAGATAATTTACTTATGTATTATGTTTATTGCTGATCACCAACCTCCTCATATAAGCTCCTTGAGGGCACAGTTTTTTCTTTCTTTTCTTTCTTTTTTCTTTTGTTCTGGTTGTTTTTAATGATGGATCCCAAGTACAGAACAGTACCATGAATATAATAAATGCAAGTAAATACTGAATATATGAATGGTTATTGAGTATATTTCCTTTTTGTGTATACTGAGGCGTTCAAATGGTTCTCTTTTAAGGAGAAAAACATAAAAAGTATATTCCTTCAAGGACATAGGCCTTTGTAACAATTTCATGACCTCCCCACCTCCCCACACCGAAGGGCTGAGAATGTGGCCCGTACTCTAGAAAGACTCTGGAATAAATGGTGAGGACAAATGACTCTCAAAGGACAGAGATTTAACTGGATCATATTTTATTGAGGAGAAGGAACCTGGACACAGGCAGTTTCACCTCTTTTCCAGGTGAACAGAGCATGTAAGGGGCAACATGTGGTCTCATGTGAAAGCACTGTGAGAGAAGCTAGAGAGAGTGTGAGATCTAGGCCAAAGGTGCAGAGGGAACTTTTTTTTTTTTTTAATCGATTGAAGATATAGGGACATTTTTAGCCATGAGAATTTTAGAGAATGTTAACATAATGCTTAGCAAGGATGCCGAAATGTGCTGCATGGGGATATTAAGTTTTCATAGACAACAAATTCTTTGTGTGACATAGAACTTCAGCCTCTACTGGCTGGGCACACCCAGACCTCTCTAAAACAAGTCAGGCATGGCTTGGAAATTTCGTGCTTCTGAGAGTATCCTGGCCCTGCTGGACAGGCAGAGAGAAAAAACCGTATACACGCTTGCACGTGTGCCAATTACAATTTTTGAATGCTTGCTAAGACTGTTTTCCAAGCTATTTGAAATTTATCCAGATACTTTATAGTTATCGTTGGGCTGTAATAATTTTCATGGAAGGGAAGCAGTGAACACAATAACCCAAGAAACAGGTACAATTAGTTTTAGAGAATTTATATGACTTTGCTCCTTTTGTTAGTTTATCATCAAACTTAATTGTGTTCCTTTAATAAATACTTCTGGATGAAAGCTAAATGTTTAGTGAAAATGGAGTATCAGAAGTTGGACAAAATTGATCTTAAAAAACTAATAATGTACATACATATTATTATAAAAAAAACTGCAAAACTATATTCTTTTTTCCTAAGCAGGTGTTTGTCTATCAAAATGAGCCTATCAGAAGAAAGTACATGCAAAAAATACTTTAAAAATAAACTAGAAATCCTGTCAAATATATTCTGTCTTTATTGCTTTGACATACCTATGGTAACTCCAATAAGTTGGTAATAAGCTGGTAAAGTGGTTAAGTACAGATTTTTAGAAGATTAATTTTCATAGGCAATATGCTTTTACATTTATTATACTAAATGTACATGTGTGGGTGCTTCTGGAATGCTGTAAAGACACCCATTCTCTCTATGTGTATATTAATTACAAGTTCATCGTTCAAATGATGCTATTCCTTCCTACAAATGGAAAGAATCAAAGCCTACTTGCACTCACAGTATCACACATGTTAAATGTGGGTGCTGAACTAATGATGTTTGCTACTCAACTTAAAAAGAATACAGCATTCTTTCCACAGAATAGATCTCCCTTTGCACAGCTGAAGGGTTATTGGACTGCATGAGAGTCCTTAAGCAATCCTCTAGAAGAAATCCAGGGACAGATTTTCTGAAGATGATAGAGAATTGGCCAGTCTGTCACAGCCGATGTATATTATTTAGATCATAGTACCTAGGAAGAAAGCTGATCTTACAATAACTTCTAAGCTTTATTCTGCTATTCTCCTTTCTTATTAAAAAAAAGAAAAAACATAACTTCTCCACCGATAAAACTGTTCCAAATGCACACATTTAACTCAGAGTTCAAAAGATCAATAGATTTTTTTAAAATTATCACGGAAGAGCAATGTAAGGATAAGAAAGGATGATAATTGAAATAGTAAAAAATAATTCCAGTTAAAAATGAATACCATAAAAAAAAAATGAATACCGTACCAACCATAATGTCTAATGGCTCTACATGGACAGTCATCTCTAATTTAGAAAAATCCTTAGATCCAGAAGCTAAAACTGAGGCTTACACAGTTTCAGTGACTTGCATGGGGTCATTATGCGTATTAGTTTTGGAGCCAGATTCCTATCCTGATACTCTTCTTTCAACTTCCTAACTGCCTCTGTACCATACTTTATTCATTTATCTAGCATAGAGTAAGAAGCAAACATTTAAGGAAGTGATGTATTTAGATTTACATGCAGAAAGGAGAAGAGGACAAATACTTTGGACCCCTTCTATGTGCCTGACACCATATTAAATACTTAGGAAATTATCTCATTATTTATCTTCATACTCATATTTGGTAAAGCATTTATGAGAATAATAGTTCTGAGGTTTGTTTGGAGTCAGGCAACTGAAGGATGAAAAATAAATAAGAGTGATTAAAGATTTGGGAAGTAATCCTTCTAATAATAGAGTAAAGCATGAAGTCTTATTTGTTTAGAGAAGAGAACATTAAGGAGAAAATTAGTATTAAGAAAATCAGTATTAATTATAAAGGCATTTATAAATGTATGTGAATAGGGTTTTGTTGTTACCTCAGGCCAATATAAACAGGAACAAGGCTGGATTGTATGAAGAGAGACTGTAGTACTCCTGAGGAGAATCCAGCTAAGGAGAATTAGCAGCGAGCTAATATTTATTGAGCGCCTACTATCTATTAGAAGACCAGAGGACTCGGGGCAGAGATAGAGATAGAGATAAACAAGTTATTTTAAGAAAGAACTTATATCAGTTCTCATTCCATTCTGCTCCAGTGTTTTCCTAAGGGAAATAAATAAAAATTTATAAATATATGTGTATATAAAGCTAATCCTGAGTTCCAATCTGCGAGTTATGTGGAGTTGTCCCTATTTTTAAAGGGGAATCTGAAACTCAGAAAGTTTAAGAAGTCTTCCCAATTTCACACAGCAATTAAGTGTAAGTCAAGAGAGGCGGTCGAGCTCTCAGAGAGAGGGGAAAAGACACAAAATTGAGAGGTAGAAAATCTGAGGTCTGGTATGGACCTGGTCACTTTGATCATGTGATTGTGAGGAAAATAATTTCGTAAACTTCTAGTACTTTATTTTTAAAATAAAAATAAGAGCACAAGCAAAGATTGTTGGGAAGATTAAATGCGTGGTTTCAGTGGAAGTATTTTCAATCAATCTGAATATACTAGCTCTTTAAAGGATTGAGGAGGGTATGGACTTCTTTCTTGCCATATGGTTGAAGTTTAAATTAAAGAAACCTAAGTGCTCATTTTTTAATCAGTAATGTTTTGATATAAACTTTTAAAACTTACTTCTGCCTACATGTTTTGGTCTGCATGGGTCTCGTCTTCAAATTCATGTGTGATACGTGAATCTTGCCATTTTCCTATTTCTCTCATAGTCCATGCTTTGCATTAATTTTGAGAGATTTTAATTATCCAATAAGAAAAGAAATAGTAACTATCACATCATACTTCTTTGAGTTACCATACCCAGAACTCTCTGGGGATACCAAAAAGATGGCCATTTGGATACCCAGGTATCTGTCAGTCTTTATAAAAACTAGAGCCAACTGAAAATAAAAGCAAACAATGCAGAGTACTTACCATATCAGAGATGTACAGGGTGAATCTTAGGGCTAAAAAGTTTAATATTTCTTGTAGCTCTCTATATGTTACTCATTTATCATATTGAAATTAGAATTGTTTTCGTAACTCCCATTATGGGAAATCCCTAGGAATTGGTAAGCTGCGCATAGACCCAATAATCAGATTAATCTAATCACCAGTCACAGAAAAAAAAAATTCTGAAGTCATAAATAGCAAGAGAATCCATTGATTGTAAATAAAGTAGAAGAGAGACATTACAGAGCAATTTCACCCAAGCAAGATGATTAAACTCAGAGATACTGTTTCCTGTTTCTCTGGTATAAACAACAAAGCTGCTTCTCTGGGCTTTCCACAACCTGGATGTCCCAAGGCCACATCCCTCTTCTTTTCTTCCACTTTCCCTAAGGAGAATTCTGGGTCATAAAGGAATGAGAGTTGGTATAACTTCTTTCCTGAAAGGACTTGAGCGTCCTCTGTGTTGATATTTGTGTCGTCTTATTATAAGACGAGCTAACATCTATTATTAATTGATGCACTAATTAAAGCCATACTTGCAGTTTCCATTAGCTTATTCCCTAAATTCTCCAGAGTTGGCTGTCTGGTTTTAATCAAAACCAAATGGTAGTCCAAGTTCCCAGCCTGGAGCAGCTAGGAGGAAGTCATTCAGTGGAGGCACAAGAAAGCAGAAAAGATAAACAGATGATAGTTCACAAAATTTGTGTCGGACAAAGGAAGCAGATACCGTGAGCTGCTTTGGAGATGTGATTCAGGGACTCTGTCAGGCTAGATGGAAGAAGCTGCAAGTGGTTAATGTCAGCAAGACTGTAATAGGATCAAGATGGAGTCTGTCTTCTGCTCTCCCAGCCCTGCGTTTGTGTGACTGGAGGATTCTGACTGGAGGTAATGCCGCATGTGCCATGACAGGAACTCCTCTAATTCTGTGGAAGATTCCTGGGATGGGAGAGATTTGAAGACCATGTTCCTGTTTACTGGCTTCTTGGGGTTTTACTCACAGATCCTCTCAGGTACAGGATGTAGGGCTGCAGCATTTTAAATTGTGAGTAGTGTTAAAAAAAAAAGTTTTCCTACTTAGGGGATGACAGTTTTAAATCTTTAAATTCATCTTGCTCTCAGAAGAGATCTTTTGCAAGGAGAAGGGCAGAGGTATTTTGATGAAGTCGTGCCTACACATTTAATAGAGTGGGAAAGCTGTAGAGGAGGGAGAAAACTGTTTTCTTTCCTTTTCTTTTTTTTTTTTTTTCCTTAATTCATCAGCAGAGTAGGATAGAGAAAGCTCTAGGACTTTATGACTCTCCAGCTAATCACCTCAAGAGCTTTGACAAACTCCCTTCAGTTCTGTGTAAAATCAGAACTCCTAAATCGCCCAGGCGGGCTCTGCTCTGCCCCCCTCCCTCTGCTTCGTGCACTCTTTCTCACATGCACTACTCAGAGGCAGGAAATGCTTCCCAGGCAATCTGGGCCTGCTTGTGGAGGCCCCTTTCGCAAGACATCAGTCTGAACTGAGTGGACAGAAGTCCCTAGGAACGCCTCGACAGACTCCTGCTCGAGCCCAGGCTCCCTCCAGCTGCAGACGGTGTTTTTGTGAGAATCACACTCTGCGTTAAAACTGCTTAGAATAGAGCCATGATCTCAACCACGAAATGTGAACTTAGATTTTGGAGGAGCTCACGGGGACGGACTTCTTTCCTCGCCTGAGTGTTCAACAATGTCATGCCTGGGCATTTCAGCTGCTGCTCCTCGTCTAGGTAAGACGCTGGGGACTCTCTTGTCTTTATACTTTGAGGCGGTCGTGGAAGAGGCAGAAAGTTTGACAGAAATGTTAGCTTGGTGCACGGAGTGGTGGTTTCCTATGTTTGGGAGCTAAGCTATGAAATTTAGAAGTGGAAAATGTTTAGGGAGGGGAAAACTGCGAGTCAAAATTGTTTTAGCACAATGTCAATTCTTCAAAGAGGCTCCGGAGAGATTTTACTCTTTTCCTCCCTAAACTGAGATTTTAGTTTAATCCCTTTTTATCTTACCTTTTTTTATGAATAAGACCAGGTTTCCTAGTGCATGGCATAATACAAAAACAAATACATATTCTCACCCTTAAGTGTGAGGTGTAGACGATTTCTTTTGATCTCCCCTTCCTTTGCCAACAGGGAGAATAGGTAGCACCAGAGTGACTTTTCTTAATAATGAATCCCCAAAGAATATTCTATGTGTCATATAAAGTGTGAAGATAAGACTCCTCAGTATTTCCCCAAAATAGTTTTGACCACAGTGCAGGCTGTTAATGTACAGCTTAAAGGTTTCATTTAAAAAAAAAAAAAGAGGTAAACACATGAAACTTCAAAAATTATTTCTATTCTAAATAGTATTTGATCTGACTTTTAAAAATTTAAGTATTAGAATTGGATTTAGTTTGTATTAACTTTCCTGAATTCCCTGCTCAGGTCATATTGGTGTGAACATTTTTGAAGAAATGAAATAAATCTCAATGACAGCGACATTCAGTATTATTATTTTAAGGCAGCCAGAAATCACTGCAATCACATGAAAAACCAATCATGTATTCATAATTCATACAGTCATAAAATTAGATTTCCACTGGGATATAGGTATCTTAAATGTCTAAACATGCAATATATGAAGAAAGAAATCTAGCAATGATTGAAATAAAATGAACGTATAATGCAAAACATACTGTTGCATTTATACTTCTGAAGAATTAAAAATGGAAATAATTATTTTATAAGAATGATGTGGAATGATATGTGAAGGGGATAGATATTCGTGTATATTGCCAGATCAATTAGATGAACTCAAAATATCATAATGAAAGATGAGAGCTGTTTGACAGTTGGATCCTAAGAAATCAAGCGTTTTAATTCCAAACTTTTACACGGTACAAGGTGACCATGTGTTGTATTAGCTAACTTACTATTGGATTCTATGCTAGTATAAGTTATCTTGATATATTTTAACTATCCACTAACAATTTAAGAGGTGTTAAAACTTTTAAATATGATAAAAAAAAATCTTGTTCAGCATGTGAAAAATAAAATGCTGGCTTATCTGAATTATGATTTAATAAAATCCCTGAAAAGAATTTCGAGGAAGGAAAGAACCTAAGAGACCACTTCAAACACTGTCCTGAGGTTGCCTCAGAGCTGAGGAATGACATTCAAAGGTGACCTGTCCAAGGTCACACTGCTAGCTAGCAGAAGAGATGACAGTGTGACACCACCTCATAATTCAGAGATCTTTATACTACACCCTCTTGCTCGCAAATAATAATCATGCAGAACGACGTACGAATAGGTCCGGTAGAAGGCTACTTTTCGACAGAAAATTGTAGTGCCGCTTTAAAACATAAGAAAGGCTCAAAGCTACCACCCGTGTGCAGTATGGGGGGGAGGTGGGCGGAATCATGGTTTTAAAAAAAGAACCAAATTCACCCAAGTCATGAAATATTCTCATATGTAAAAGTTTCCTCATGCCTTCAACAAACACTTCAGTGGAGTAACTCTTTGGTGACCATTTTGTTATACTTCATGTTTATGCCAAGGAAATCGATCCACATGCTAATAGTTATATTAATTTTAAACTGATGTTTCTTAAGAGAGTAGGGCCAGAAAGGAGCTTGTCTGATTGATATACTCCTGTTCAAATGGTGTCATAACCAGTCTGTCCCAACCAGTGACATTCAGAGATTTTACTTCCCCCTAGCAGAATCGGTTTCTCATGTACACAGGCATTCTTTCTTTTATCTAACCTACAGCTCTATTGCTGTAGCCTATTTCCAGTTTTATGGGTTTTTCCTCAGTGGAAATATGGAAAACCGAAATGGACATAAGATAACATAAGTGTACATTTGTGGGCCAAATAAAGCCAATTCCTTTCATCTTCCCTTGTACAGTCTCTTTTCAATCCTTTAATTGGTTCATATATCTACTCTGAGCCTTCTACAAAGTCCTTTAGCTGTAGAATATAGAATTTCTTACAGTATATAAATACATGTCTGACCGGCGCAGTGTAAAATGAGAGACTTGGCTGCTTAAGCTGCGTCATACTTCATATATGACAGTGGACGTTGCCATGCACACTGAACACTGCCCTTTCCAAGGCAAGAAACTTTCTCACAAAATGAATATATGTCATTTCTACTGTATGCCATTTCTTTGAATGTGTGTCATGATCCCTTTCCCCCCATTTTTATGAACCAGATTGAATTTCCTGATGTTATTACACTTTAAAGATGCATTATTCAACACTTTCAGTGTCTCTATCCTACACATTATTGGAATGAGGAATCAATGAAATAAAGCAGTAGCCTAGATAACTGACTACACGGTGACTAGAGAGCCTAGCAAAAGAGAATACATCATTTTATTCTTTTCTTAAGAATCTTATAATTTAAAAGGAGGATTTTTTCTGACCACACTTAAACCTGCCCATACCATACACCTCATTATCAAGACTGTAGGCATGCTTTAATCTCACTCATAGAGGATTGGGTCTTGTAGGCTTAAACAAGTCTACATTGGGGACATTTTAAATTAATCCTTTGTTTTGATCTTGTTTCTTCTTGGAGAATGAATGAATTCGTGTATGATCTTAAAATAAGAATATTTCTATAGAAATCGTTACAATACAACAAATTTCCAAAGAGTTGGCCTAGATCTGGATCAGAGAATTTTGTGATAAAAAAAGAGACCTGTCAGTAATTGTACATGAGAATTTAAAGAGGTATGAGAAAAGTAAAAACCCCCAGATTTGAAGGAATTGGCATGACTGTTGTACCTTCTTCCCCCATTGAATGATAAGCCCCTTATGTCTACAACTTAAACCAAACAAGTTTGGAAAGAAGTCCAACTCCAGATTGACTTTGGTGTAGATATAGGGATTTACTTCCATGGTTCTATTTTGATGTTAAATTGCTAGTCAGTTCGTAGAGTTTTGAGAAATAGATGAACTTAGTTTTTAATGAAACTAAACAGAATAAAGGTGAATTTAGACCTAGTTAAAAAGAGATTGTTGATTTTGAGTAGATTATAGGATATGTAAATCAAGTTGAAAAGATTAAATAAGGACTCAGGTGCAAAAACTAGTGGGAAGGCAATGTAAACTGTGTGCACATAAATGTGCTCATTAATTAAGATAGATGGGTAGAAAAAATGATTGTTCTAGTTATACGTGTAAAAAGGTGGTTTTGTATTAGACTGGATTAACAAAGTGTTTTAGCAATACAATTCAAATAATTCAAAGAAAAAAATCAATCCTATCATGGAAATGAGAAGTAGGAAGATCAGAGCAAGTTTAGAAATTCAACGTTTCTTGTTATTCTCAGCCATAAACATTTCCTAGCATGTCAGATGCTGTTAATACCTGTTTGTCAATAATCGTTTGTGGAATAAATCGGAGGGAAAGAGGAAAGAAAGGAAAGCAAAACTGGTGTAAAGAGTGGGCATTGTGGGACTTTTTTTGTTTTTAATTTTCCAGACATATTGCGATGATAGAATAATTTTTACAGAGCAAAGAAAATAAGATGTTGTCAAGAATCATCAGAGCTTCAGGCCAAAGGTTAACAACATTCTCATAAGAAGACATTACAAATTCATTAAAAACCAGAGGGAAGCATAAGCATCCAGAAGTAGTTTAAAATTAAAAGTTACATGAAACCAGTGACAGCAGAGCTCTAGTGAATTTTCCACAATTTGAATGGGGTGGTGAACTGAAAAGCTCCTGGGCAGAGTCCAAAAACTGGCTCTGATTTGCATCTTCGCCACTTGATGTTCTGTGATGTGAAGCCTGCCCCATAACTACTTTGAGCTTCTGCTTTTAATTGGTAAAGTGAGGAAGGTAATGAGAACAGTTCTATCATTGGGTCATTTTGAGCATCCCATGAGATTTTATATGGGCAAACTGTTTTGCACACAGTATAACAAACAAATCTTTGTTTAGAAAAGCATAGGTCAATTAGTCAAGGAAGGAAGAAAGACTCATGGTATTTCACATTTTGGTCAAATTGCTCTTTTATATTGAAACAACATGGGCATGAAAGGGATAGTTGTGTCTCATACCCAGCCGTGGATTCTGCAGCTAAAATCAATCAAACCTAAAGGAGTCACCGTTTTGACCATCAGCAGCAGCATCCTGTCCCCGAACATCTAATGAATTGTCACAATATGCAATGGATTGAATGTTCTATGTGTATCGCTAGCTTAGTATTATTATTTTAGCTTAATACTATAATTTTCCCCTCAAAAAAACTTTTCGTTATTCCCATTACAGAGGTGAGAAAACTGAGGAACACAAAATTTAAGTAACTAATCCTAATCACGGGGATGGGGGTGGTTCTTTAACAGGCATCTTACCTCCACAAAAAAATGGAGATCTTTTTTAACTTTTAACTTTTGCCACTGGTAGTATTTGACCTTGAGCTGGTTACTAAGTCCTGCCAAAATTCCTCCCTATAAAATTAAGGCACTGTTAGAAAATACTCCATGGGGTATTTGTGAGTACTATTACTAAGGGAGATGGTGTAAGAACAGTACCTGACCCACAGTAAAGGCTTAGTAAATGGAAGTCGTTTGTTACTGTTCCTATTATCATGATCAGAAGTTTTCAATGTGCCTGCCATTAGTTGGGTATATAGAACACTTGGAAATCAAAATAAGCCCCACTGGGCATAGATACATGATAAAATAAGATGGGAATTACAGATATTAAGCACAGCAAGCAAAGTTAATGGCAGAGGCATCAACCCTTGGTAGGATAGTGACCTAGCAGAAGTAGCTAAGTTTCCAGTGATGTCATGTTCCCAATTTCAGTGAAAGTCGTACTTTTTGGAGGAGGGAAATCTCAGTATTCTCTTGGCACATAGCAATCCAAGCACCTGGGTGGGTGTAGCCATATTTTTCATTTGCAGTTAGTGATTACTGTGTCAACCGTTAGAGGGTTCTTAGAAATGATAGCAAAGCTAAAAATAGAAAGTGGCCACTTAAAGCAAAGACACAGCTCACCATGCTGATGATAAAGCATTATAATTCGTGTCCCTTGTTGAATAGAAACGCTGCTTTGCCATTCAAAAACAAAAAGCAACCAAGTTCTTGATGACAAATTTAAACTCTTTCCTTTCACATGAAAAATTTCAACTGGAACTAGTTCAGAGCAAAGACAATACTTTTCTTTGGTTATGGGGGTTTGGTAGAAAAAAAGATTAAGGCAAAAACCCAAATGGTTAATTATTAGTGAATTTATTTGCAGAAATAACTAAGCTACAGTATAGTTCTAAATGCTTGAAGGATTCTGCCTAGGATGGAACACTATCATTGAGAAAACCGTGTACTTTTATAAAATAAAATGGGGAAACCTGAAGAAAATACACATAGCTAAAAATTACTGCATCCGTGATGCAGTCTTGTTCCCCATGACGGTGTGAATTTGGGGAATCTTTTAGAAACCAGTTATCCCCCAAAAGGTCTTAGTGATATCAGGCAAATATTATGAAGTTTTCCAAGATTTCCTCAAATTACATGTGGGTGACTTAAGAAAACTTTTAGAGACTCTGCAAATCTGGCTGGCCTAAGGGGGTAATAAGTCAAACACTGCCAGGATCTGGGCTCCTCCCTGAAAAAAAAAAAAAAATCAGAAATTACTGAGGCTGCATTACATAGCAGGAACCTGAAAGTAAAAATAGGGCACCCCAGGAATAATAATTTTTGCAATTTTAGAAACCTGCTTTTTTATGATGAGCTGACTTCTAGTGAACTGAACAGAGTTCATTTTCACATTTGTCTAATTCCTGGAATCTTTGACTCTGAAAGCTAAGTATACGAAAAAATTTTCCATACTTAATAAAGTTAAGATATACATAAAAATAGATAAATCTTAAAAGAATATTTTAAATTGAATACCTACTTCTTCCTTTTCTTCTAAAGACCAGAAATGATGGAGACTTGGATGTGTCTTTTGGAAAAAGTAATATAATGCTTATTCCACTGACTTAGTTCATTATGGGTGGTTTCTTCTATAATCTACTAATTTTTTTATATCCAGACATCCTAAATACATGGAAGCTATTCCATATATAATTTTTTAAGCTTCAACAATTTACCAATAAAGAATTTGAGTAAAGGGCACCTGGGTGGCTCAGTTGGTTAAGCATCTGCCTTTGGCTCAGGTCATCCCAGTGTCCTGGGATGGAGTCCCACGTCGAGCTCCCTGCTCAGTGGGGAGACTCCTTCTCACTGTCCCTCTGCTGCCTTCCCTGCTTGTGCTCTTCCTCTCCCTCTCTCTCTCTCTGTCAAATAAATAAATTTTTAAAAAAAGAGAGAGAATTTCAATAAGAGTTTGTTTTCCACAGACAACTAATGAGACATAATGAGTAAATTCCAACATCTGACAAAATATGCAAAAGTAAATGGGTAATGATTTTGTGAAGAATCAGGATGTAGATTGCTACCAAAGAAAGAAAATCTGCATGAAATTATAAGGAGATAAATTCCTGCATCATATTATTAAAGGTCTCTCTCTCTCCCACAGTCTATTTCTAGCCCTTTCTGATTGGGATGAGACAACATGAATATTTTAAAGGAAAAGCACCAATTGTCTTTTGCTAAAAGTTGGCTACTCTGACCCCTGTGTAGACTCATAGAAATGCTTTTTTAAAATGTGTTATCTTTTTTGGCTGTTTGTTCCTGCATTTACATAAAGGAATTAGGAAGAGTCGTATCTGCCCCCCGCTTTCTTACTGCTCCTGAGCATCTTGAAATGAGACATCAGTTTAGCAATGAAAAGCATTCCTCTTCATGTTATCATTCAGCTGGGGGAGCAGTGGGAAGATACCCAAATGTGCACAATTTGGTTCGCTAGATAATTCGTTCCTTGACAGCTCCATCAAGAAAACAAATTTCATTCTGGCCTTTGCAAATGTTCACTGTAGTGAAGATTTACTTTGAAACTAGCAAAGAACCCTATTAAAGTTGTGGTCATGTCTATGTTGTTGCTTCTGTTCTAGTTGTCTAATTCAGTTCTTAAGTGGTTTGGAGGCCTTTTCTATTTGCAGATGTGACTCCCTGAGAGGAGACTAAGACATAAATATTTCAAATCATGATAGGATGTTCAGATTCCCAGTGTCTCCATTTTGCTGTGGCTCATATTAGCCACAAAGTTGGTCAATGTAGAAATGTTCTTTTCTCTGTTCAGATGCATTCTTTATTCTTGTAAGAGTGCCTTTTAGAGAGCTGAAACCACTTGCAATTAAAAGGAGGTTATTTTCCTCATATCTTTTCTTCTTTCCCCCAGTGACTGAGAATATGCTATGTGGTAGATATTACACATAGATATGCTGGAAAGGAGTTGTAAGAAGGAAAACATGACCTAGAAATTCGACATGGGATGGGTAATGAAGAAGAAAGACCCTAAGGGAAACCAAAGCAACTGTGGCCACCTAAGGAGAGAGGAAAATAAAGAGAAAATCTCAGTACTATTACATTTTTATTCTCCCTTCTATTAAATACATAGAATCTGTGTGAAGGTGTTTTAAAACAACCTAGGAGCCAATTATATATGTGTGTGTGTGTGTGTGTGTGTGTGTGTGTACATATATTTTTAAATTTTTTTTATGTGTATGCATATATATGTCTATGTATGTCGTTTGTGTTCTGAAATGATACAATGAGATACACACATTTAAAGGTCTAAGGGGTTGAATGAGAAAAATTGCCATCTTGCTAAGTACTATGATGGGGTGTCCAGGAGAAGTTGAAGTAATGCAATGGAGAATTCCTCTTTTCATATGCATTTACTCAATTAAAGTTATTTACATCTTACTTTTTGTATCTTAAAACATCTGTTCAGATAACATTTTAGAAGGCTATAACTAAGAGGATTACCAAGAATATTTGTCCTGACTTGCAGGAGGTCTTAAAAGGGTTGGGGGAAGAAAAAGACCATTAAAAAAATCACCCAAGAATCTTATGGAAAATTGCATGACATTATTGTCCCAAAATAAATACCCAAACTGGCACCTTTATTGTGCTAATGGAAGGAGAAAGATATATTTGTACTTGTGAGGGGGTGGTATGGAGAGGGTGGGAGGGACACAGGGAATATTTGGGTCCTATTAGACATATTATAGAGGAAATGTAGATGTATTTACCTATCAAGTCAATCTTAAAATTACTGCTGTGGAACATATTAAAATATAGTTTAAATTTAGGTTATTATTTAACATGTTTTCTGAGATTCAGAAATTTTTCTTTGCCTCAAGCAAATAACACAAAGAACTATAACAATTTAAACTGGTTTTAGCTGTTTCCCCTATTACCTCCATTTTCTAAACAATGTGATTATACTATATTTTTCCCATTTTAGTCATTATCTGTTAAATTCCTATTATGAAAAATGAAGAGTCAGCTCTCTGAGATAATTATTCCCAGCATCCCTAACCCCAACTCCGACAAAAATTTTATGCTTCAAAAATAGTTGCTTTCATAATTTTTTGTTAAGTCAGTATTTGCTGTTTTCATTATTTGGTTACACAAAAAGTCACAGCTAAACCAGGTCGTGTACTATGATTATATTTCCTTTCTTTTAAAACCCTGTGTTTCCTGGAGGTACTCATTGATTTTTCATTTTCTGTGTAAATATTACTAACTCTTCCACCTAAATTGTTTGACTTTATTATAAATTCTTATTGTGGCCACATACCTCATATAATCTATTATTTCCATGGTATTTTCCTTAGAGACATCTCTTGGAGAGAGCTTTAGGATTTATGTGAAACGATTGCCTGCTAAGCCTGCTACATAAATTTCATCCTAGAAATCCCATCCCCTGGTCTTTGTGTTGAGTTTCTGACACCCTTGTTGCCATGTCTTCTCCATTTTATTTATTCTCTTATTTGGATAGAACTATCCTTCCAGTAGCTTCTTGAGAAGAGGGGGAAATTTTTTAAGGTAGATTAAAATTAGGTAGATTAAAATAAAATAAAAATAAGGTAAATTAAAAATAAGGTAGATATAAGTTCCCATCAGAATTTTGAAGATACATTTGCCTGTCTTGTTTCCAATTTTGCTATTAAGAAATCCAATAACGTTGAGATTCCCAATGCATAATGTATAATCTCTTTTCTCTCTTTCTCTGATATATAATCTCTTTTCTCTCTTTCTCTGATAACATTTATGTTCATTTGCTTACCTCTAAAGTTCTGAAATTTCACAATAATGTTTCTTGGTGTGGTCTATTTTTATTTCCTGTATTACTTCACACTTCACAGATTTTCTTGAATCTGAAGACAGGTCTGTGAAGTTTTCTGAAAAAAAATCTCTCCCCTCAATTTTCTCTGAACGCACCTGAGAAATGTGATTCCCCTCCAAGGTGTCAAGTGGGTTTTCACATTGTTAGTAATTCTCTGGAGTTTATTGTTACCTCTGCCATCTTTTCTGAAGAGGTGATTCTAGAATGGTGAAACTCTGAACCTCAGGTCCCATTTGATCTGGATGTTGTGGAGGCAGGAAATTTACCACAGAGGGTGTCGTTTAGGGATTTTCTCCTCTGGAAGTCCTACCTAACATTTCCATCATCCCACAGGACTCACTGTTGAAAAAGAAGGATGGATGGATGGATGGATGGATGGATGGATGGATGGATGGATAGAAAGAAGGAAGGAAGAGAGGGAGGGAGGAAGAGAGAGAGGGAGAAAGAAAATAGAAGGAAGGAATGAAGGGAGGAAGGGAGGAAGGAAGGAAGGAAAAGAAAGAAAGCAGAAGGAAGGAAGAGGGAAGGAAGAAAGGAAAGAGAAAGGATGAAAAAATAAGGAAGGAAGGAAAAAGGAAGGAAGGAAGGGTGGGAAAGGAAAAGAAAGAGGAAAGAAGGAGGGAGGGAGGGAGGGGGTGCATAGGAGGAAGGAAGAAAGAAGAAACTGATGACCCTCTGCTTTATGTTAAAACTTACATGGAATTTGTGGCCATGAGAAGACTTACTATTTTTCTCTACATGAGTTTCTCTCATAAAATTGTAAGCTCATTTAGGACAGGTAGAATATATAACTTAGGTCTACGTTGCCAACGTTTAGCAAAGTGTCTGTGGCCCGGTGGGCACTAAATAAACAAGCACCGAAGAACTGATCTTGGCCAGGCAGCGCTGCTGTCAGTTCTTCATTCCTGCCCACTTGACTTCGGCCTCCAGTGCTTTAACTGCGTCGTATTCTCCCAGACTATAGAATGAGCAATGGTGATTATCATCGGAATCTTCTTCTCTAAGGACAGATGAAAGGCCAAAATACGTAGTATGTGTTTATTTCAGAAGCAGGTGCAAAAGAGAACGTGGTCATTTGATATGAGATACGGGTCAGTGATTCTCAAACTAGAACATCTCCAAATGATGTCATTTAGTATAACAATGTTTAATTTCAGTTAACTTTAAAATACTGTATGGCGGGATGCCTGGGTGGCTCAGTTGGTTAGGCAGCTGCCTTTGGCTCAGGTCATGATCCCAAGGTCCTGGGATCAAGTCCCACATCAGGCTCCTTGCTGGGCAGGGAGTCTGCTTCTCACTCTGTCTCTGCCTGCCACTCTGTCTGCCTGTGCTCACTTGCACGCTCTCTCTCTCTCTCTGACAAATAAATAAATAAAATCTTTAAAAAAAAGTAAAATAAAATTTTATGGCACAAAATGCTTATGTTAAGGAGTGGTGTTACAAAATTAACCCAAATAATAAATTTGAAATGAATTCGTGTCTAAACATCTTATGCACTAATATCAATAAAAGCAAATTTGGCCATTTTACAAACATTTTCCAGGGGTGCCTGGGTGGCTCAGTGGGTTGAGGCCGCATCGGGCTCTCTGCTCAGCAGGGAACCTGCTTCCTCCCCTCTCTCTCTCTGCCTGCCTCTCTGCCTACTTGTGATTTCTGTCAAATAAATGAATAAAATCTCTAACTAAAAAAAAAAAAAACATTTTCCAGAATTGTTACAACATTAGAGGTACATAGATTCTCTTGTAATATTAATATAATGGTGTTAGAACACATGCATTTAAGAAGTGAAAAACCCCCATGGAAATTCACTTCATAAAATCAATACCCTGAAATGACCTACACTTTTCCAGATCCCTCATCCAAATCTTCAGCAGCTGAGCTCATTCTGAATGAAAATGCACAAAAAGGATTACCAAGAAAATGTAACAAAAATTTGCAAAACAGATAGTCGATAGTTAGAAATATAATCTTAAAGAGAGCAATCTGATGAGGAGATTGATAGGGAAAAATCAGGTCTTTTACAAAGTCATCTATAACTTACAGGATGGATTCTAGTCAATTCAGATGATTTAGAAAATGAGGCCAATATACTCAGATGCGGCTGACAGTAATCCAGTATTCCCTCTTTATTTTATTTTACTATGTTATGTTATGTTATGTCACCATACAAGACATCATTAGTTTTTGATGTAGCGTTCCATGATTCATTATTTGCGCATAACATCCAATGCTCCATGCCATGCCCTCCTTAATACCCATCACTGGGCTGACCCATCCCCCCATCCCCCTTCCCTCTGAAACCGTCAGTTTTTTTTCCCAGAGTCCGTAGTCTCTCATGGTTTGTCTCCCCCTCCAATTCCCCCCCTTCATTTCCCCCTTCCTTCTTCTAATGTCCTCTGTGCTATTCCTTATATGCCACATGTTAGTGAAACCATATGATCATTGTCTTTCTCTACTTGACTTATTTCACTTAGTCTATCCCCTCTGGTTCCATCCATGTCAATGCAAATGGTGGGTGTTCCTCCTTTCTGATGGCAGAGTAATACTCCATTGTATATATGGACCACATCTTCTTTACCCATTCATCTATTGAAAGGCATCTCAGTTCCTTCCACAGTTTGGCTGTTGTGTACATTGATGCTATGAATATTGGGGTTCATATGGCCCTTCTTTTCACTACATCAGTATCTTTAGGGTAAATATCCAGTAGTGTGACTGCCAGGTCATAGGGTAGCTCTATTTTTAACTTTTTGAGAAACCTCCACACTGTTTTCCAAAGTGGCTATACCAACTTATATTCTCATCAACAGTGTAAGAGGGTTCCCCTTTCTCCACATCCTCTCCAACATTTGTTGTCTCTTGGCTTGTCAGTTTTTGCCATCCTAACTGGTATAAGGTGATATCTCAGTGTGGTTTTGATTTGAATTTCCCTGATGGCTAATGATGTTGAACCCTCTTCTTAATACTCTGTTCAGGCTTTAGCTCATGGGGGCAGATTTTAACTATTAAGCTTATAAATAGTATTTAAATAGGAAGTGGAATAACAAAGTTTGAAGAGAGAAAATTTTTAAAAATCTATCAGACCACAGGATATGGAATGAGCACTGAAAATAGAGAGAAGATGGTCATAAGGATAATTGGGAAATTTTTTGTCTTAAAAAATATAGATACCGTACATTCACAGGAATGATTAGGAAATATCCAAAGAACCTAGATGAGCAGGACAGGAGTTAATGCTTTCATGTGTTCAATCTACCTAATTTACCATCTCTCTTAGCAACTAGATGGCTTTAGAACTTGTCAAACTGTCTTCCTTTGACATTATAAAAACACTCGTCTATTTGCCAAGGTTGAGTGAAGTCAATTAATATTATGGTAAGGTCCTAAGGGTAAAACTTTTCTGTAATCTCTCCCCCCAAGGAGTTAATAAAACTCAATTTCTTTTTAGTAAAAGAAATGAATCCAGAATTTAGTCTTAACTTAAATGTGAATGTGGCTTAGGAATGACACAGTAATACCACTTGGCATTTCTTAAGTTAGCCTGCTCTCTACACTGGATAAAAATAAAGAAAAGAAAGCATCTAAAACAGAACCGCCCTATTACAACCCAAATTTGCCCATGAAAGCAGAAATTTTCTGGCCTGCATCTATGCGTTTTTTCCACTTTCCGTAGCCTCCCACACTATAATGACTTATGCATGGAATTCGGGGACTTTATATTTTCTTTTGACTGCAGAATGAATGCCAACATGGAAAATGTGCAGGCTGACCATTTTCAAATGGTCACAGACCTTTGAGGGAACCCGATAGTATCCAGAAATATATTTCGTCCGGCTAGGGTACCAAATCTAGTATATTCCTTAACTCTGCTAGTCTTCATAGGCTTGGAATATTTACCTTTCTGGCAAGTGCGTAGTCAGAATACCTTGAAATTTTTGGTAGGGACTCGGAATCCTTTTCAAGAGACTGAAGTGACCCCAAAGCAGCACAGCAGTGAATCTTGTTTATGGCTGAAATCAATAAGCCAATCCATGCTATGTGCTGACAGTTCTCGTGTGAAGGAAAAACTCGAAGTGCCTGCTCTTTTGAATGGGATTTTTCTTTTATGTTCCAATAATTTGGTTTCATTATGGGACAACATTTGGACTAGTCATTTTTGTAAAGTTCAGTTTACATTGGTATAATTAGTTTCCTTGAACGAAGGGTTTGAATAATTCAAGGCAAAAAGGAGAAGGCTACCTGGAATGTGTTTATATTCTACCTTATCTTAGGCCTGGTTTTCTGGTTTACTTACATTTTTATGGCCAAATTCTAACAGCAGTACACAAACTAAACTCCTTAGAAGCCAAAAAGAATGCGACTGATATTTCTGAGGAATTGTCCCAATTGTTTTCAGATGCTCACATCTTCTTTTTGGTTCTCTGAATTCCTGACTGAGGAGTTGAGATTTTATATGTACTAAAGCTGGGGGGAGGGTGGAGGGCACAGGTAGAATCTCCTTCCATGGAAACAGTGACGTTTGTTGACTAAATCAGATCCAGGGCCTCGTTTGAATCCTGGCATACTTCCTGGATGTTTGACCTTGCGCAACTTATATAATATCTCTAAGCTTCAACACAACAAGCTTACTAGCTAGTAGTAGTAGCTGTGATAAGTGTGCGTGTAAATGTATTTATATTAGGGCACAGTCAGTGGTCTGTGTTACATTTTCTCATGAATTATGTGTTAATAGGAGCTACACTAGATTTTTCCCATGCTTCCTAGTCACTCCCTGGAGTAAATACATCCTGGGAGTTTGCTCTTTCACAAACTGAGACATTGCACATGCTGACTCTACGGCTCTGATTTGGCATGAACAGTCCTCTGGTGTTCTTTGCTGCAATTCAAACCAAGCAGCAAATAGATTTCTTTTTTTTTTTTTTAAGATTTTATGTATTTATTTGACATGGAGAGAGAGGTCACAAGTAGGCAGAGAGGCAGGCAGAGTGAGAGAGAGAGGAGGAAGCAGGCTCCCTGCTGAGCAGAGAGCCCGATGCGGGGCTCGATCCCAGACACTGGGATCAGGACCTGAGCCAAAGGCAGAGGCTTTAACCCACTGAGCCACCCAGGCGCCCCTAGCAAATAGATTTCCTTAAGGACTTGTGTTCACAGAAGTAAAGCACAAAAGTGTGGCAGCTAGAGCAACAACTTTCCTCTGGTGAGTTCTATTAAGTATTGCAATGCAAATATGTTCTTAAGGGAGTTTCAATCATTCAGTACTTAACCTTCATTCATTAGTAGGTCAATCGATCCAGCTGCATTTAAAGTGTTGTCATTGCTGTTGGTTTTTTTTTTAAAGAGTTTATTTATTTATTTGTCAGAGAGAGAGAGCGAGAGCGAGCACAGGCAGACAGAGAGGCAGGCAGAGACAGAGAGAGAAGCAGGCTCCCTGCCGAGCACGGATCCCGATGTGGGACTCGATCCCAGGACGCTGGGATCATGACCTGAGCTGAAGGCAGCCGCTTAACCAACTGAGCCACCCAGGTGTCCCTTGTCATTGTTTTTTGACCAGAAATATTAAATATGACATTTCGTTCTAATAGAAAGCTACTTCTTAAAGAAGTAACATCATTAAAGCCATCAAATAGACGCTCTATAAGATCTCTTAATCTTTCATAGCTCAGATTAAATGCTCTTTTCCAACATATATTTTGACTTGAGAATGATGATCCTGAATATATATATATATTTTTTTTAATTTTTAATAGGTGGCGAAATGACGAAAATCACTCTCTTCTTGAATCACTACATATGAAGTCATCTTTCAGCAAGTTCCATCTCCTTTAGTCTCATATGGAACATATCTCTCTATCTGCTGTTAAACGACGATGACATGTCTGTAGCTATCAGAAAGAGAAGCTGGGAAGAACATGTGACCCAGTGGAAGGGACAGCCTTTTAATTCTGATGATTACAACCCAGCATGTCATCATGGACTAGTAGCTGACAGCTTGCAGGCAAGTATGGAAAAAGATGCGTCTTTAAATGTGGATCGTAAAGAGAGGTGTGTTTCACTCCCGGACTGCTGCCATGGTTCAGAGCTGAGAGACTTTCCTGGGAGGCCAATGGGTCACATTTCAAAGGAGGTGGATGAAAATGACAGCCATGAAGGTGAAGATCAGTTTCTTTCTCTGGAGGCCAGCACAGAAACGCTAGTGCATGTTTCCGACGAGGATACCGATTCCGATCCATATGTTACAGATGATAAGCAGATTTTAAGTACCCAAGGACAGAAAATATCAGACCAACATAACAACAGAGGAGCAGGCTCCTCAGGAAAGACACTGCCCATCATGGATGATCGCCAGAGTGACTCCTGGGGAACGGTGGACGGAGCTGACTTAGCACTGGTTGAAGAAAGGGGGGAGAAGAGAGTTGTTGACGTTGTAAGTAAAAGCCTGGAGCTTTGTAATGAGATAAGCTTAAGTGAAATAAAAGATGCATCTAATAAAATAAATGTGTGTGACTCTTCGAATGTGAAAGATATTGTGCCTGAGAAGCAATTGCTTAATTCTGCTGTAATTGCTCAGCAACGAAGGAAACTTGACTTCCCTAAAGATGAACATGAAAGAAACACCTGCAGTGTAGTACAGGACAAGTTCTTGCCTCTTCCTTGCACGGACAGAGGACTGCCATTATTAAAAGCAGATCCTGGAAGCTGCCTTCTGCAACCTCCTTCCTGCCCTGGTGGAATGTCAGCTGAAAATGGCCTCGAGAAGAGTGGTTTCTCAGAACATCAAAACAAAAGTCTCCCAAAGGTCAACTCAGGAGAGGGCATGCAGTGTTTACACTTAAAGGAAACTCTGGCCACCCAAGAACCCACGGACAGCCCAGTCAGGCTTCGCAAAAGAAAGGTAAGACACATGCACAGATTATCTGGCTTTGGGGATTTTATTTTATTTTTTTGTTTGTTTTTTGTTTTTTGTTTTTTTTTTTTATTTATTTGACAGAGAGAAATCACAACTAGGCAGAGAGTCAGGCAGAGAGAGAGGAGGAAGCAGGCTCCCCATGGAGCAGAGAGCCCGATGTGGGGCTCAATCCCAGGACCCTGAGATCATGACCTGAGCCGAAGGCAGAGGCTTTAACCCACTGAGCCACCCAGGCGCCCCGGCTTTGGGGATTTTATAAATATCCTTCTTACCATCACTTATTATTTTGCTCAGATTCAAGAGGTCTGTAAATGTTCTTTTGCCTTATAGTATAGCTGTATAACTCAGAGTATCTTCTTGGAGAAACCGTCAAAATCCTTAAAAATTAAAATATAGTAACTACCTATTCATTTCACTAATATTATTTATAATAGTTTGTGAACATTGTATTGTGTAATTGTGTTGGAGACAGAATTGGTTTGACTTTCTTTAACTGGAATTAAATAGCCACCAGATAGCGCATAGGTCAAGGCCTATCTGAAGAGTGTTATCTAATTTTTAGAAAGAAAGAAAGAAAGAAAGAGTATTTTCTTTATTTAATGTCAATTATTTAGACTTATTTCTTTTTCCCTTTAAAAAGTATATTGTATCATAAGGGGTATCAATCACATGGGAAAAAGACTCCTTTACATCCACAAAGGCAACAATTTCCCTTCCCCCCAAATATACTGATACTATTTTAAATAATCCTCTGGCACATTTGCCATCATTAGACGTATCAACTTTTCTTTAACTCTTAACCAAAAAGAGCCAATAACTGAAATTATTCTTGATGCCAAGGCCCCTTTACTAAGACTCCCCTAAGAAGTTTCCAAGTGAGAGAAGCAAAAATTAGAGTTACAGGACGCATGGTTTAGCTAGTAGACCCTTGGCCAAAGTTTGTCTTATCTTGTAGATTTTCTCCAAATTCTTCCAGCAATGTAGAGCTTACAATCCTTATGAAGCACAAATATGATTTCTTTTATAAATCCAATCTGGTCATTGGCATTGAAAACTCCCTGCAGATTGACAACATCCTTCTTCCTCTTATGATAATCATATTAACCCATAATTGCAGTTCTCCTCCTAACACAAAACCAGTGTTCTTAGTTCTGCTTAACTGGGGCTATCTACAATGAGGAAAAAACAATCTCTCTTTTTGTGGGTTAAAAAAAAGAGTCTGATTTCCATAAACTGTGGTTTTGCTAACAAACTAGATCAGTCACATGTTACAAGTTCATGTAAATGAAGTCAAAGACTTGACAATGAAGATCAATGTGCTCAAATTATCTGACAACAGAGTATCCTGTGCCTCTGGGAAACTCTTCCTGCCTTTTAGATTGTTTTAAAAGATTAAGGTGGGGCGCCTGGGTGGCTCAGCAGGTTAAAGACTCTGCCTTAGGCTCAGGTCAGGATCCCAGGGTTCTGGGATCGAGCCCCACATCGGACTCTCTGCTTAGCGGGGAGTCTGCTTCCCTCTCTCTCTCTGCCTGCCTCTCTGCCTACTTGTGATCTCTGTCTGTCAAATAAATAAATAAAATCTAAAAAAAAAAAAAAAAAAGGTTAAGGCTCCATAAAGTTGTTATGATTGGCATGCTCTGGTCACTTTTTCAGAAATGTCCATTTATCCTATCAGATCTGTTGGGAATGCAATAATGACATAAGAAATTATTAACTGACCTATGACATAGCTCCCCTAAAATAAGACAAACCCTGCCCAACTGCTGACAGAAACATTAAACATTCCAGAAACATATGCTCACCACTTGGACATTTATATCAATACTAAGAATGCTGGAAAGAATTTGCTCTTGGACATGTCACTGTAGCATGGCTACATTTATGAGAGCTGTAATTATAACCTATTTACAAGTTCTAACTTAAATATTCTATTTTAAGCATTTCATCATTCTAAAGTGTTATGGCATTGTCTGGTGGAATACTTGCTTTGACTCTATAGCTCATTCAGGATGTTTTGTAATAAACAGATTAAATGCAAAATTTCAAGTTTAGGAGTTACTCTGGAAAGGTTTGATTATGAGAGAAGCTTCTATAATCTAAGCCTGTAGGAATTTCTGTTCTATTGTATACTGAGTGAATATTAAAATACCTCTGAACTAGCAAATAGCCATTTTAGAACTTTACCAAAGAAAACAGTAAAACATATAAAAATATATGGGCAGAGATGTTCATTATTATATTGTATGGTACTGACAAAAAAAGAAACAACCTAAATTTCCACCAAAATGAATATTTAATTATTGCTTATCTATTGTTGGAATGTTATGTAGCCATTAAAAAGATAGAGTGAGATCTGTGTGCGTTAACTGAATAATGCTGAAGATACAGTATATGTGGAAAAAGGCAGTGGCAGACCACTATCTCTAGCACATACCAACCTTATAGGACAAAATGTGCACATATAGATATAAATATAAATGGGGTATAAATCTCTCTATATGATTAAAGATGAAATTCTAGCTAAATTGGGATAAAATTGTGAATAGCAGTTACTTTGAAAGAATGGAATTTAAACTATAGAAGCAGGTGATTTTTCACCTTTTACCCTATATAATTTTTATAAAAAGTGATAGAATTATGGGTGAAATGCATACAATGAACAGAAGAACAAAAACAGAGTAATGTTACATACATAAATTACTTGGAGCATTTTCTGCATAGCACAAAATGATCCCTTAAATAGTTCTTATGATTATCATCACTTCTGTGAAATGGAAACAGGTATTTATAAAGTTTTTCAAAATATTGACAAGAATTCCAATCAACTACTCCATTCTTAATGCTATTGTACATCATTTAAAATAGGTAAGCCTTTTGGGGAGACACACAAGCCACATTTTCATGTCTAAGGTGTTAGGTTCCAGATGCTGAAAAGAATTTGCTTCATTGTCTATATTTGTAAAACTATTTGTCAGCCATGGTGACAGCTTTAAGATTAGTGCATGAAAAGGTGGATTGGGAGGCGCCCGGGTGGCTCAGTGGGTTAAAGCCTCTGCCTTGGGCCCAGGTTTGGTCTCAGGGTCCTGGGATCGAGCCCCGCATCAGGCTCTCTGCTCAGCCAGGGAGCTTGCTTCCCCCCCTCTCTCTCTGCCTGCCTCTCTGCCTACTTGTGACCTCTCTGTCAAATAAATAAATAAAATCTTAAAAAAAAGAAAGAAAGAAAGAAAAGATGGGTCAGAATATTAGCTAATAAAATTTTAGTGAGAAAACTTTAGTTAGCTTATTATCTAATGGTTGTATGAGTGAAGCAGATCCTTCACTGAATTTATAAGCATGATTTTGGGGGGGGCAGTGGGGGTCAGGATATAATCAAGATCCTAAGACTTGGAAAAAAAAAAGAAAATGAATGTAGAGCTTCTAAGAGTGATCCTCAGAATGTTCTGGAATAGCGTTGTGCTAAAGGCATCATTGTACTTCAGATATACGTTATCATTCCTTGAAACCCATAAATCTTGGCAGGCATTCATTGTTTTGCATGATGTATTTTTTTGTTGTTTTCCAGTGTTATTTCTGGCCATCAAGGATAGATACACATATATTTATTAAGAGTCTCAAGTAGAGAGGACTACACTTGTAGTATATATATATTAATCTTTTAAGATAATAATTCTCCTTGTGATCTCTCTCTCTGTCAAATAAATAAATAAAATCTTTAAAAAAAATAAAAATAATTCTCCTAAATATGGTGAAATATGTCATTAAATGAAGCCACTGAAATAAAAGGAAAGCCAAGGAGAGCAGGAACAGACATTAGCAAATGAGTCAGAAGGTTGTGTGGCATATGATCAGCGCTTATAGAGCGTGGGTGGGTCTTTGGGGTAAGGCAGCTGGTTAAGAGCAATTCTCAGAGACAAATTCCACAGAAATCTGGAGGAGGGAGTCAGTCTAAGAAGTGGTCTCTTTAAACCAAATGAGATGTGAAGATGGAAAATATGTAGGGAAAGACTTGAGGTTAGACTTTTTTAAAGAACTAGTGTATTTGTCCTTGATGGTGGTTAGCTAATTAAAGAGAGTTCCAAATTCAGTCGTCTCTAGAGACTATTTAAATAGTTCCCAAAGTTTTGCATAACCATGATAGTTATATAAATGTATGACATATTTTTATTTGATCACATAAAACATGAACCATATTACGAAGCAATATAAACTCCAAAATATAGTGCAAAAAATCATCTGGAACTTGAGAAGACACCTAATTTCACATTTGAACAAAAATCTCACATTCCAACAATAAAATAAACTCTATCATTTATGCTGTAGTTTTGACTGCTGTTGTAGAAAACCAGCATAAAAGTGACTTAAACAGTATCTTTTTTTCTCACATATGCATAATAATTAGACATAAATAGTTCTGGACTAATATGTAGCCTCTATGTTTTCAAAACCCCAGACTCCTTTGATCTAACTGCTCGACCACCTTGATCCCTTATTGACAGTCAAGTCAGTGGGAAGAGGAGAGAATGCAGGGTTGGAGACACTCCTGTGTACAGGCAGGACCCAGAAAGGACACACTTTTTTTCTCCCATATTTCCTGTGCTAGAATTTAGTTGCATGGCCACAGTAATTAATAGGGGCTGAGAAATGGAGTCTGTATTCTGGATAAGCAGGTGTCTGATAAAAATTCTATTATCAAAGGAGGAGAAATTTTATAATGAGGGATAACTCATAACATTAAACATGTTGAGGAACAACACCCTGCCATAAATCTATTCCAGTATATCATGGCCTGTTGTGAAAGGAATAAACAGGCTGCTGTATGTTCTGCGGTATTTTCTATAAATACTTGATTTAATTTCACACTGTAGAATATCTTTCAGTGTTAAAAAACAATTCAAAGTGATGTTGACCAAATGCTCCACTTTTTTTTATGGAAAACTTCCCAGGAGCAAAAACATTATGCTGTATCTACTGTATTTTATCTCTGGACAAATGTAATACATTAATTAGAAATGACTGATAAAATCAAGTATTTTCTCCTTACCCTATCTCTAAAATATGTATAAATTCAGGAAAAGTACACTCATACTTGAAATGACCTTCTCATTCCTCTCTATGACCTTCTTGTTTTTTTTCTGTCTTCAGAATGCCTATGTAGGAGCCTTGTAGCATGAGGAGCCTGTCATTAACCGATGGGTGACATAAAGAACATAGTAAATTATGCAAAAGATAGAGTGGACAAAGATAGGAAGCCAGCTGGAAGAATGTAAAAGGGAAGGAAAAAATTGTCTAAGAAATAAAAAACGAAAGGGTGGTTAAGTTAAGGCCCTAAGACATGTTGAATGAAAGCAGGGACTAGGGGAGAATTAGACTTTGTTAAAAAGCCTAGTATCATTTGACAAAGAGGGGAGGACTAGAAAGCAGGGAAAGTATATGTAGCTTTGCAGATAGATTCATGATAACAGTATGATTTTATACTAAGGTAACATGGGTTTTAAAGACACAGTCTTGTTGAGTAGATTGTATTGTTTTTAAACTTCATTTCTGTAGGTCAAGGATTAGGGCTGGCAGAGAAGTCATTACCCAGTGGAAAGTTGGAGTGTAGATAGGTAACACTAGGTCTTCCCAGCCATATTTTAGCTGGGTTCATGTCCCAGGTACATCTGGTAACTTCACTAATAGCTCTTTTTGTGTTGTTAGGCCACTGCTGGTTTTCAGTTAAAAAACCATTTAAACTGGTTTTTGCCTTACAAACAACTAGGAAGCTAAAAACATATTTGCAGATATTTGGGGCTCAAATATTTTGCCTCATAATAAACATGATTCCCGTAAAACCACGTAGAAATGCAAACAAACCAAAATAAAACCACATTTAATTATATGATAAAAGATAACACCAGATATAGTGTCTGATAAAACCAATCAGTAGCAAACATTGAGCATTTTCAATATCCCCAGTAAGATGTCTCTTTGAATTCCCCAGTAAGACTTCTGTTTGACTCACACATAAGGCAAGTACCACAGGGAGGGAACAGTAGTGCCAGAGAAAGAGAGAAGGGGTAGGGCACAAGAGGAGGAGGAGAAGGAAAGAAGAAAGAAAGAAAGAGAGGAAAGAGAAGGATAAACTACAATAGGATACCAAGACAAGCCCTAGTCAATTGCAAGGAAAAGCAACATGACAAGTCCTTGACAAAAAGTGGATTTGTAGAAGGCGGGGAATCAAATCTGATTTCAGTATGATGCAGTTGTGGTTATCACCAGCAGGAGTCTAAGGAGGAGACAAGGAACATGAATTTGAGTCCAGTGATTACAGAGCAGGTGGAGGTAAATTATTGTTATTCTCAGTTCACTTGAGGAACTCCGCTGAGTAGAGCTAGGCTTTCCAGGCTGTATCTCCCCCAGGCTAAAGGTAAAGCCCCAATGAGCTATTTCAAGATTCTCAAATAGTTTCCCTTTGGGGGCACTTTCCCAAATCTCCTCAGCCAAATTAGTTGCTTGATTCTCTCTTCACTCATAGAAGATTTATCTCTTTTATAATGTTTACTATCAAATCATTTGATCACTCCATTGCTTACTAAAGCATAACCTTGATGGGGACAGGTTTTTATCTGTAGCGGTTCAAATTTACGTCTATATCCTTCAGCCCAGGGCTTAGAACTCTATTCATAGGTGTTTGAAGGAATGAATATTCCTGTCATGGTTAAGGATTTATTTTCAGAAGACAAAATCAGGTGTCTAGAGCCCACGTATAAAGATGCAGAAGAAATGGAACCATACAACCCACATCCGAAACCAGATATCCCATGCTTTGTATGATAATCTCCTATCGGTGCTTCCTGCTACTACCATGCTAAAACAGAGCATGAGGGAAGAGGGAGAAAAGAATTATGTAAAATTTGGGTCTCTGAGGCAACCTCAAGTTTGATTATTATTACCGTTCATCTCAAAACAACTAATTCATTGTCACTAACAATCTCCAGTGCATCTCCAGTGCAGAGAACGCTGAGGGGTTAATGTTGTTTCAAATCTACTCAGTTATTTTCAGAGAGGAAAGGGCAAGAGTTAAGTGTAGAGGAGAAAAATATTAGAATATCTATTCACATTGATTTTTAATTTATCCTTTAATTTTATATATATTCTATAAGATACATATTAATAGAAAAGTATATGTTATTGTTTATAATTAAATAACATACACATCGTCACTGAGAAGCACATGATCAAAACTGTTGGGAAGCCACTGGTTCAGAAATTCTTCAACTTTTCTGGTTCATGTAATTCTGAGGAATTTGGGGGTGGAGTGGATGGGAAATGACAGGAAAAATAGAGTAAGAGATTGAAAGACAAACAAGTAGGAGAGATTAAGGGATTTGTTTAGAAAGTGTCAGACAATAGTAAATTTCTTTGTAATTTATATCATGAAAACCGCATAAAGTAGGGAGATTTGCTGCCAGGTGCCTCTAAGGCAGAAAAATATACTTTGAATGAGAGCAATTAGATCTTGATGTTTCTTGTTCCAGATTTTTTTTTTTTAAGTAGTTATGATGTGTGATGGGCCTCTGATCCAAGCTGTGACTTGGACCCAAACTGCAAATTTACATTATTAGTAACAAGATCATTAATAAATTCACATTAACCCAACATTTTATTGGAGCAAGAATTAATACACGTTTATGATGTTATTTTAAATAATTAATGGGTATTTCAGAGCCAAATGCACATTAGAGGCTATCGTAATAGGGAAACTGATTAAATGTTTCTTCCTCGTGGATTTCTGTTACTATAAACCAGGACCAATTTATTAATCTCTTAATACCAACAAAACCAGCATAGGGTTTTGGCTGCCTCCCTTCAAGAAATGCCAATATCCACAAGAGCTGGGAGAACTAACATAGCCTACAGAACAGGGCCCTGCCTCTGTTATCTGGGCACTAACTGCAGTGATGCCAACAGACCCGTTCACTCTCTGACTCATGTTCTTAGAACTAAAGTACTTATCCCTGCTGCCAACAAGGTCTCTATTCCACAGATAATGTTCTAACTGTCAAGAAAATTATAGTGCTACTTTAGAGATAACCTTACAATTTTCAAAGGAAACATAAGCAAATAGGAAAATATGCTTTTCTTCTTTTTTTTTTTTTCAGTTCTGTTTCTACATTGGCACAGGAATAAAACTAGTGATTCATGAAACTCTTCGATTTGGGGTTCTATTTTTTGAGCTACTGGAACTTGAAAAGGGTTTTATATACTTTATGGGTTTCATATACAATAAAAGTTAACCCAGAGATTTAAAACAAAGTTGATATAGCATTACTATTTGGTCTAGAAAATGAATGGCTTGGTCTGACCTTGATTTTCTTTTTCTTTCTCCTTTTTTAAAGATTTTGTTTGTTTACTTGAAAGAGTGAGAAAGACAGACAAGCGGGAGGAGGGGTGGAGAGGGAGAAGCAGGCTCCCCACTGAGCAGGACCCTGATGTGTGGCTCAGTCCCAGGACCTAGGATCAGGACCCAGGCAGAAGGCAGGTGCTTAACCAACTGAGCCACCTAGGTGCCCTGGTCTCACCTCGATTTTCTAACCAAGAGAATAAGCTGTTGATGAGGAGAAAGAGTACAGTCTAAATTGAAGGGTGTCATTTAATCTTTGTAAAGCTTACATATCCCTAAAAAAGAAAAATGAAAACAACATTCCCTATATCACAAGTTTTCTGGAACATTAAATGAGATAGAAAATGTGATTAAACAAACAGCCTAGTACAATTCCTATAACAATCCATTTTTTAACCCAAATTCAAGGTGAATTGACAATTACATAACTGAAAAATTGCAGGTGGAATCTATATTCACAGCATAAATAACAGCCAGCCAGGGTCAGTCGCTACTTTAGTTAGAGATTTCTGGAGTGCTGCTTGGCCTGTGGTTAGCCTCCACACTGTCTACCCTATGGGTATGCATAGAACCAAGTAATTAAGCCAACGGACTCTGTAACCAAGCTGCTTCCTTCACTTGTAGCTTTGTAATCTTGTGTGTGTGTTACTGATTTTCTCTGTGCCTCAGTTTTTTCATCTGTATAATGGAATGCTCCACTCTATTGTTAGGAAGATTGAATGTTAATATACAGAAGTAATGAAAACACCATGGACTTTAGCAGTAGCTGTTGTGGTTGGTTGGTTGGGTCATTAATTTGTTTGACTCAATTGTTCTGTAGATCTGAGAGTATGCTGAACTGTCTGAGAACAGGTGTGGGGAAAGACTGACAAAATTTGAGGGAGAATTTAGAAGATAAGTCAACCCTCATGGACATCTTTGCTATCTAAATATCATTATATAGTAGAGCCTGGAATATGCATTCATTAACTAAATAAATATTAAGCATCTTCCCTTTCCCAACATTCTGTCAAGTGTGGTATAAGATCCAAATAAAAATGATATATGCATCCCTATGTAAAAGAGTTTACATGTTGAAAGGGCAATGTAACATAGATAACAAGAAAATAGTCAGTTAAATTAACTTCAATAACTATTCCTTTTAGAACCTAATATGGTAATGTTTGGAACCCCAAGGAGAGTAAAATCATAATTCAACCTAACCAAAGGTGGAAAGCATTTAAGTCTATGGAGGTAGGAGCATTACAAGCTAGGAAAGAGACCTTGTCCCTGCAAGGAAGTCAGAGAAGGTTTCACCAAGCGATCCCTGAGCTGAGCTTTGAAGGATGCGAAGACAGTGCCCTTATGAGAACGAAGGAGAGGAATCTCTCTGTCCCTACCTTAACTGTTCTTGAGAAGTAAAATTTTACTTTCTTTAGATACACAGGTTTCAGTCTTAGGAGGTAAATGAAATAAACAAATACTTCAAGAAAGCCATTTTGTAAACCATCACTTTTATTTATTTATTTGACAATGATCACAAGTAGGCAGAGAGGTAGGCAGAGAGAGAGAGAGAGAGGAGGAAGCAGGCTCCCCCCCAGAGCAGAGAGCCCAGCATGGGGCTCGATCCCAGGACCCTGGGATCATGACCTGAGCTGAAGGTAGAGGCTTTAACCCACTGAGCCACCCAGTGCCCCTAAACCATCACTTTTAAAAGCTAAGGCGTCTTTTGCGAACTCTTTCATGGTGATATAAACATCAAAAGAGGAGGACAGTACTTCATATGCCATACTTTAGTTTAGACAAAGCAACTTTCTGTTTTCAAACTTGGGTTTTTAGCTTCCAGGCTCACTCACTTTACATTAAATAAATAAATAATCAGATTTCAGCATACTAATGAGTCCTAAAAAAAAAAAAAAATGCTAGTTGTGTTACTTTCCTCCCAGCTAGTATTTGGTGAGCAGGAAAGTGAAATGAAGAACATGGACATTTGCTTGATGACTAAAGCATTATTGGGACATGTACTTACAAAATGGTTCAACTATAAAATGATGAGGAGACAGTGAATCTCAATAATTTTCATACTCTCACAGATATGGAGGAATCATCTATGGAGTGCTACTAATTAATTTTTTATGATGGGCAATCAAAACAAGGTGATTTAAAACAATTGACTAGAAACATTATAAGTAAAAAAGCAAGAGAATAATTCCTTGTTTGCTAAAAATTCAATTCTGGTTACATTGTTTCACATTCTACTCACATATTGGCCTAATGCACATGGAAATTTTCTTTAGAGTCACTTTGAAGTGATACCCAAAGGTATTTCGGTCAGTGTAACGGATGAAAAAAGTACTCATGAATGTCTGATAAAAGGTCAAATTTCAATTTTCATATTGAGTTTAAATAAAGGAATTCTTTAATAATAAGCCCATCTCTGAGTGATGTGGGTTGTCTGATGGATGATAGTGTGTGCAGAGGACAGCACTCTGACACCATGGCGTTCCACCTTTGTTGTTACACGGTGAAAGATTGGGGCTCACAGTCAGCGTGCTGATGACAACCTTCATTTTCAACACTGTGGTTTAAATATTATTTCGATTAAGTGTCAATTTGTGCCACAAAATCTATTCTTTGAGTTTTTGAATGAGTTAAACTTTTTCTTAAGAGTATTGTGAAGTGTATAAAGCCTATAGCAGGAATATTAAGGATAAAATAAGTTTACTGAACAAAAATATTACATGGGTATATACATAGATGTAAGTTAATATATATAATACATACATAAAATTACATACCTGTATAAATTAATTTTCAATGTCTGCAATAATCAGGCACAATCTGACATGCTGTATTTGGCTCCCTGCAACAATGCAGGCTTTATTGAGACTTGGAGTAGAGGATGTGATAAAACACAGAGGAAGTAAGTGGTCACTACCACAGGGACATTTGCAAGTTGGCCGGTGGTGTTCTACTCCCACATGTTTCCAAGGGAGATGTAAAAGGAAACCAGATGCAGGCGAGGCCTCTGTGGTAAATATCACCTTCAAGGTCAATGCACCATTTCTTACCCCCTCCACCCTCCCACCAAAGGCACTGGGAAGTGAAATTTGGTCAACACAGCAGACCAGCACCCACATTAAGAAACAAATAGCTGAGCTCTTGGGTACAGAGCTGTTATGTCTCACAGTATGTATTTGCCATCGGGTATTAGGACTTTAATTTTGACCCACGTCTTGATAACATTCCTTGCATTTTGTCTTCATTTTGCTGCAAGATGGTAGCATGGTGTTTAATGTCCTGTTACATGTCCATTTACCCAACAAGTAAGACATTGTATGCTTGACTGAACTGTTGTAGGCAGCATCCTACAAATATGGAAAGAGAGATAAAATTTGCTTTTCATAGGCTCATGGAATGTTCCAGCTGGAAGAGACTTTGAACATCCTTGCATTTCACTTTAACTGGAATAATGTGTGTATATTGACAAGACCAAGGGGCTATAATTTAGAGTGTTAATAGTGGTATGTCCTGTTACCAATGTAAAGTTGCCGCCCCACAGAGAAGATGCTGAGTTATGCATATTATCTTGGAGAAGCTGTAATTTAAAAGTAATCAGAAAGAATTGGCCAACATCAAAATGTAACACAAACCTAATATTAAGGGTTTTTTTTGAATGATGAAAGGAAATGTTTTATCCTTCTATTTCAGACATTTGTCCACTTGGTGTGCAAAAAAGAACCCCCCCCCCACAGCTTTAAGAATTTAACTATCATTTCAGGTATCTGCTGACAAGAATATAAAATAAATTTTTAAAAACTGAAAATAGAGCCTAAAATAAAGTTTATTTTTCTCAGCTTCTCCTGGTTTCTAGTTTTATACTAAAAAGTTACTCTTTTCCTGAGGCATGAATTTTCATTTAATTCAATTATTCTGTATTCTTTCCCTCTGAGCAACATAGACTTTTATCATAAATATTATCTCTATCCACTTAGAAGTTACAAAGTGGTTTCTCTCAGATGTCTTCAGTGTTTGGGTTGAGGCATGATAAATTTTAAACAAGCTGAAAAGTATTTCAAACAAGTTCCATACTGTGAGCAATCATTAAGGAGGCAAGGAGAGAAAGGAAATTAGCCAGCAGATTTCAGTATAATCTTCACACAAATTTTAAAAAAACATATTAGTGATTATGTAAAGCACTAAATTTTTATACTTAAAATTGGACATAGACTAGAAATAAAAGTCATGCAAAGTTGTCCCTCAGCCTATTCTGGGCAACTTAAAATGGAAATAAATTTGTTCTTCACATGCAATATGTTGTAGTTATTGTAATCCTAAATTTCCAAACCTGAACACTAAGATCATTTATTTTATTGATAGAAAATAAATAGGAAATATTCATATTGCTTACAGAAAGCCAGTTGATTACAAACTTTAAATTCTAACTTCCACATAAAATTTTTCGTTTTTTAAAAAGATTTTATTTATTTATTTGACAGACAGAGATCACAAGTAGGCAGAGAGGCAGGCAGAGAGAGGTCAGGGGGAAGCAGGCTCCCTGCTGAGCAAAGAGCCAGATGTGGGGCTCCATCCCAGGACCCTGAGATCATGACCTGAGCCGAAGGCAGAGGCTTTAACCCACTGAACCACCCAGGCGCCCCCAAATTTTTCATTGTTAAGGGGACCAGATCTACTCAGGAGATGTCAATAGGTAAGTCACTATGCTGATATAGTGACTTATACATGTGAGCTGCTGCCCAGTATTTTGCGCCTCTGGTATTCCCTTCTAAAGTTGGAGCACTGTACAATACTTAGGTGGAGCTCTGGTTACTGTGCAAATCACTGGAGCAAAACTTGGTGACATCAAGTTGTTGCAGGTAAGGGAGGATGGGTGAGGAGGGTGTAGAAGGGCAGGAAAAGCTGCAGTCTCGAAGAAGGAATATGTGTATGCCACTAGGCTTTATCAACGTACATTAAAGCCACGTAGAATCCATAGTTTGTTTGCTTTTTTAAGATTTTATTTATTTATTTGACAGAGAGAGATCCCAAGTAGGCAGAGAGGCAGGCAGAGAGAGGAAGGGAACAGGCTCCCTACTGGGCAGCGAGCCCGATGGGGGCCTCGATCCCAGGACCCCAAGATCATGACCTGAGCCAAAGGCAGAGGCTTCAACCCACTGACCCACCCAGGTGCCCCTAAAATCCATAGTTTATGATGGGAGACTAAAACAGAATACTGCAAATAATAAAAATGCCCACCCTGTGGTTTGATTTCCTACGTAATATGTATGAGGGCTGGCGGAAGAAATGTTAAGAGTCAGTCTCTACTAAGAAACAAACAGTAAAAGTGTGTTAATAGAACCTAGGAGCCAGTGCTATTGGAAGGGAATGCAGAACAGCCAAAAGTCACGCTTAAACTACCAAAGAGATGTAGGTGACACACTTCCAGTGAAGAATAGCCTTGACTAGGGACTTTTGTGGTGGTGGTTCTGCATTTCAAATCCTGAGCGCTATCCTTGACATAGTGTTTCCAAGTAATTGTTACCATTTTAACCACTTGACAATAAAACTTGATTCTGAAAGATTTATTAGCAAATTCACAAGTATTTTCTCCTGAGGTTGCTGGCCAGTCCACTTGCAGATGCCTATGATCTTGCTTGCACGTGTCAGTCATTAGGTACCACCCCTGCAGGAGCAGCGGGCACCCAGGTGAGAAGCAGCAGGCAGAGTTTTCCCGAAGAGCACTATTGTTTGCCTTGAGGGACTGCTTATGTTCAAAGTGACATATTTACCTTCTCCCCCTGTGGCCGCCTCCGTTCTTTCTGCACAGGATTCCACTGCCACTTTGATAACACCCTTCTGCATTCCTAACCTCCTCATGAAACTTTTTGAAACCGGAAGAACGAAACAGGTACACAGAATTAAGAGTGAGTCATAAGCAGTATCCACCACCCAAATGTAGAGTGTCATCCTTTCACTTAGGAAGGGGTTTAAAAGGTCAAATTTACTTTGGAGCAATGCCAATCAAAGTGTATCCATGGCTCTAAGAACTGAAGGAAATCAATCCATTTGTAAAAGCTGTGTTTCAGAAATTCAAAATGTTTATTAAAAACAGTTGCTTATTGTTACCCCTTCTCTCTCTCTCTCTCGATTTCTCTCTCTCTCTCTGTGGGCTAGTCCTAGTGCCAGAAAGAAAGTTCAGAGGAAAAGTTGAGAGTTTTGGAACCCATCTTCACTTTAGTAACACTGTAGAAATACACCTGTAAGTTTAGCGGTAACTAACAATAGTTATGAATATAATAATTCTCCATCCTCAATAGTTCTCGTCCCTCTCCCCTTAATCCCCTCAATAGCTCTTGCTCAAGTACTGCCACATTATCCTAACTGATTTCTTTGGATTCCAGTCCTAAACCCACAAATCGACACTTCATGCTGCACTCCAAATTATCATCATCCAATGCAAATCTGCCCCGTTCTCCTCCATGGCTTTAACATTCCAATATGCTAGACGTGGTTTTCAAGGACAGTCACACTCTGGGCGCTGTTCACCTTTGTAGTTTCTTCTGTGCTTCTCCTCATCTCATATTTTATAGCTCCTCTCAGTGACCTAAATTCAGCATACGCTAGCTCTCCTCCAGAATGCTCACCCAGCCCACCTTCCCGCCCCTGGCATTTTTCAGGTCGCATCTCACATGTCACTTCACTCAGACAGTCGCCCCTAAACCCCTCCGACTGAACTGGGTTCTCCTTCCTTCCAGGTGTCATCTGTGCATGCTGTAACCTCCTGTACATACCGTAGCCTAGCACTTGTCACACTGTGTTGGACTTAACCTATTCCCTTATCCATATTGTAGTGATGGAATTGCGGAGCCCCAAAATAGTATGTGCATATCCTAATCCGGGAACCTGTGAATGTGAACTAATTGGGGAAAAGGTATTTGGAATTGTAATTAGGAATCTCCAGATGAGATGGGTCCTTATACACAACAGAAGAGACCACAGACACAGCGCAGAAGGCCCTGAGAAGATGGGGGCAGAGACTGGAATGATGCAGCCAAGGAACACCTGGAGCTGCTGGAAGCTTGAAAAGGCAGGGAAGGGTTCTCTGTCTTCTGAGAGAGCACAGCCCTGCCAACCCACTTTGATTTCTAGCGTCAGGAACTGTGAGAGAAAGAAAACGCCTGGCTCAGTCAGGTTAGCTCCCGACACTCAATTTCGGCTCCAGTGATGGTCTCAGGGTGGTAGGATCAAGCCCCGCCTCAGACTCCCGGTTGAGCAGCCTGGAATCTGCTTAAAATTCTCTCTCTTCCTCTCCCTCTGCCCCTCCCGCCAGCTCTCTCTCTCAAAAAAAAAAGTTCTGTACTTGTAAGGCACTACATTCGTGCTAATTTATTAGAGGCAGCCTCAGTAAACTAGGTAATCTCCCCTTATCTGCGGTTTCGGTTACCTGCGGCCAATTGCCTTTCAAAGCCAAGGCTCCTCCTTCTGACGCAGAATCTGACGTCATTAGTGGCCAGCGTAGGCCCCCAAGAACTACGTCATCACCTCACAGACTCACCCTGCGGGCGTTTCATCCTCTCACGTCCTCACAGGAGGGGTGAGTACAGCACAGTAAGATATGATCAGAAAGGGACAGTATTCAAATAAGTTACTATTGTTAGAATTGTTCTATTTCATTATTAATTGTTAATTTCGTACTATGCCTAATTTATAAATTAAACTCTCTAAGAGCTATGTATGTATGTACAGGGAAAAACAGTACCTAAGGGGTTCGGTGTTATACGGCGTTTTAGGAATCCACTGAGCCTTTTAGGACGTTTTCCCGTAGATATGTGGGGGAAATTGGGGGGACTTCTGTGGTACCCAAACCTACGCATTATACTAAATTCCTTGAAAGCAGGGACTAGCATACTCAGTTGACTCACCATTCTCTTCCTAATGCCTAGAGCGTGCGTGGCACACAGGGTGCCCTTACTACATTTCCGCGGAACAGGTGATTGAGGGAAGACAGGCACAGAACACTGAGCATTACTTTAGTGTACTTTTTCACTCTTCTTGTTCCAATTAAATCACCTAATCACCTCACATTAGTATATTTCCTCATTCCTAATTTTATCTGACAGTTCTTTTGGAAATCGTAATAAAAATAACTATAAACGATAGCCAGTAACATGAGGGCACTTCTACAGAGAATGTAGCTTATTTTGTTTGAGAGATAGCATGTTTCCCATAATTATAAGTATATGAAGTAAAAATCCCTGAATCAATTCCAAGCCTTAAATTGTCTCACTGCTTAACTCGAGAAAAAATGCTTCCAGTAAGACAGCATTGGTTTATTCACCAGCTCCATATTTTTATCTTTTTATAAGTGATACATGCACATGGCCCAAAAAAAAAAACCAAAAAAAAACACGTGTAAAATGAAAGTTAAATTTCCTCTCTGACTAGTCCCATTTTTCCAAAGACTACCGTTGTCAACTGTCTCCAATTCTGGTTCACACCTAAATAACTATAAATATAGGCTTTTAAAATATTTACAAATTAGTTATAGTACACAGCATTTATGATGTTCACTCATGAAAGATATTTCATTCATGTATTTAACAAATATTTTTTGACTGCCAAAACAGTTTCCTAGGGGTGTTGTAACACAGTACCTCAAACTGTATGCTTCAGCAGTAAAAACTTACTGTCACAATTCTGAAAACCAAAAGTCTGAGATCGAGGTGTCAACATGGTTAATTCCTTCTGTTGGCTGTTCCATGCCTCTCTTCTAGCTTTTGTGGTCCGCTGGTAATTTTTAGTGTTCTTGGCTTGTGGACCATCACCTGACCTCTTCCTTAATGTCCACATGGTGTTGTGTGTGTCTATGTGCAGATTTCCTCTTTTTTGTAAGGACACTAGTCAAATGGGGTTGGAAGTCCATCCTACTCTACTACAACTTCATAAATTGTCAGTGTGGGGGAGAGACAATTCAGCCCATAACAATTGCTTATGTTATACTAAGCACAGTCAATGTAATAGACTAAAACAATGGCTGACATATTTTCTATCTCAAAAACTTACTTTCAATGCAATTTAGTGACTTCATACTAATTGTTCCATGTTTAATTATAAAATTCAAAATCCACAAAAGGCTTTATAATATGTAAATATCCACTCCAGAAAAAACAACAACAGTGAAATTGGACCACAAGGAAGCAGATATTTCTTGTCATTAAGAGAGAGATCACCTAGGCATCAAGGTCTAATAGATTTTATTTTAAAATCCCGATTTGCTTCCATTTTCTATGTCACACATCCTTTGTGTATCCATGTTCTTTAGCTTTCTTATATTATTTATTTGGTTGACATATGTCCTTGAATAATGTTATCATATGATTATTTTTAAGTTCTTTTATATCCATAAGGGTTGTTATTTTTCCCACCTTTTAATTAATCATTAAGCAGGTTTAGAACTCCAGGCTCTTTTCTTTTTTTCTTTTCTCTTTATTTCTCTCTCTCTCTCTTTTTTTTTTTTTTTTTTTTTTTGCCTTGAGAAATTTGATGACATTCCTTGACTCTCCTGTGACCAAGTATTTAAGATATGAATATCTATGCCACCCTGATAACTTGGTTTTTGTAACTTATTTTTAAATCTCTGAATGTTCTTAAGGTATATTCTTTATCCTTGGAGTTATAAAATTTACTAGGTTGTGACTATAGGTATTTTTTGCTTCTTTTGAATTCAACATATTGTTTGCTAAGATCATTCAATCTGAAACTACATCTTTCATCAATTTAGGAAATATTTCTGACAATATTTTAATGCATACTGCCACCTCCCCTTGTTTCTGATGTTTCTGCCCAGAATTCCTATTAGATGTTTTTGAATAACCTGTATCTATGTTTCTTAACTTTTATCTATTATTTGACACTTCTTTTATTTTTGCATTATTTAATTCGAAATTTCCTTGACTCAGTGGACCAAATCAGCAACTTGAATCTTCAGATAGATTCATTTTATCATTCATTGTCCATTAAAATATTTGTTATTTCAATTCTATTTTTAACTTAGATAGCTCTTTCTTTTTGTTAGTTACCTAGTTGATAAACAGTTATTGTGCACTTACTGTGTGCCAAGCACTATTCTGATTGTGAGAGATACAAAATAGTATCTTCGTTGTCAATGACTTACTTTTTAATATAGGAAAGCAGAAAATAAATCCAGCAAATGAATAGTAAGCCAACTAAGGAGTAGAATGAACAAAAGAATGGCCAGAATCAAAGAGTAGGATCTTAGAAGCCATGTGAAGGAACTGTTTCTAAAAGGGGAGTGAAGTCAGATATTTCAAATGCTGTGGGTAGATCAAGAAGAAATGTGGCATTTAACAACATAAAGTCCACTGGCTGACTTGTTCATAGTTTGGTGGGGGTAGGGGAGAAATGCTTGCTTTCAGAGGGTTCACGAGCAAAAGGGAGGACAGGAATTGAAGAAAGTAAGCAGAGCCAGGTATTAAATAATGATTTAATATTTGCTGTAAAAGAAAATGAAAGAAGAGAATGTGGAGTCAAGAGAATTGTTTTTAATGTTTAATGGGAGATATTTGGGTGTCATATATGGAAGCTCAAAAAAATGACCCAGTAGAAGAAATATTGCTGCAAGAAAGGAAGCAGCTCTAGGAATGATGTCCTTGAACTGATAAGGGAGGAGGCGACCCAGTTGCCAGTGGAGGGATTGGGTTTAGATGGAGCTGAGGTTTAGAGGTCTTTAATGTGGAGTTGATATTACCTGAATTACTTCTTTCTGTGCAGCTGTTTCCCTGCTATTGATTTTTCTTAACAATTTAATGATTTTTGGTTCCCCTTCCTTGTTATGACTAAGGAAAATTGGGTAGCATGAGGTGACTGGTATGTGATCTCCTGATGATTTTTGTAGGAATCCATGATTCTTGTAGGAATCATGTATTTCTGCTTCTCATGTCTCCATCCTACCTACACACTCATCTCAGCAATAGGAGGCTCTATGATAAATTCCTTGCTATCTCCTTGGATCCATTTTTTTTCTCTTATTGTAGCTTATTCTGCATAGTGTAGTCAGATATAAACTTGCTAAGAAAACTTCATCACCAGGTTACTTCCTTTCACGAAAAAGCTAACCTAATTCTTGGTTTTTATCAGATGAGGACACTATCTCCTACCTGTAAAATTCTCTATTTAGTTGCTGTTAAAATTTTAAGCTTACTCTCGCTATTCTAATGAATCTTATAGAGAGGCACTACAAATCCATGCTCTCTGGCCACCATGGACTCAGAGTCTTAGTCACTCTATACACCTAGTTGCCTCATTCCAGCATTTGCCACATAACTGTTTCAAACTCATTCCACTTTCTTTAAGTTCCCAAAGCTACCTCTTTCTCCCTGAAAATGTCTTCACTGAGGAAAGAAGTAAAATGAATGAAAATTAATTGTTTTAAAATTTTTATTTGAGGGTGAACCTAATAAATGCCCTGATTTGAACCTAATAAATGCCCTGATGAAATGTACCATATGCACAATGAGGTCAGAGATGCTGTACATTCCTTGTGTAGTCTCAGTGATTGGTATGCTATAGTGAGAAACAGGAAGTTGTCTAGCAGGTAGATGGATGGGTGGGATGGGTGGGATGGGTGAGTGTGTACTCCCCCAGCCATGGTTGACTACAGAGTTGTCTCCTTTTTCAGTTTGTTTGCTGTTTGAGAAAAGAACAACTTCTCTTACCATGTGTCTGGATGAAGGGAGAAAGATTCTGTTATGGTGATGTCTTCCTGTATCTTCAAGTCTACTATGTTAATCTTCTTTGGTTTTATGAACAGGAAGGAGTGTGATTACAAATGTTTATGTGGGCATATATTTTGTTAATGTATTCATAGTCATTCAGTCATTTAGCATTGTTTTTACCATCTAATATTTAGGCATGATGTTAGCTTCCTGGTAATCAAAGATGAAAAAGTTACTATCATTCTCCTTAAGAAACTCAAAAAAACTTGAAGGATAAACTTTCATAACTCCAACTCTTTTTAAAAAAATATTTTATTTATATGATAGAGAGAGGGAATACAAGCAGGGGGAAGTGGGAGAGGGAGAAGCAGGCTTTCTGCTGAGCAGGGAGCCTGATGCAGGGCTCCATCCCAAGTCTGTGGGATCATAACCTAAGCCAAAGGGAGATGCTTAACAGACTGAGCCACCCAGGCACCCCTATAACTCCATCTCTTAAGGAAAATGCAACATTAGTGTGATGACCTTTCATCCTGGTTTGTCTGGCCACTCTGATTTATTGTCTGAGTGTCTGTTGTCCCCACCTCCTGCCTAGTTTGCTCCCTCTTTCACTTCCTGAAATGTCTCATTTAGGGGACAAATTACATCATCAACTTATGTACTAGCCATACCAAAAAGAATTGGGCTATGGATGTGTATGTAAAAATGAAGACCTGCCTTGTCTTCTCTTCTAAATTTGAAATTCTTAGTAGCATTAAAAAAAATCCTGCTGAAATTAGTAGAATATATTTGCTTTTGTTTTTAATTTTCCTCATTTTTTGAAAGTCTCACTCCAGGCTGTTTTAATAGAGATTAAGCTCTAGGTGACTGATATAATGCTTTAAAAAATCATGAAAAATAAGGTTCTTACATCTGGATGTTCACAGAAAGCTTGGAAATGCAAATATTCACAAAGCTATAAATGATACTAATTATGTTTCTGAGGCAATACTAAAATAACTAATTATGTATTCTATTTAAAGTTGGCCCCCCGCTGAGCAGAGAGCCTGATGTGGGGCTCAATTCCAGGACTCTGGGATCATGACCTGAGCTGGAGGCAGAGGCTTTAAACCACTGAGCCACCCAGGCGCCCCTACTTATGACTTTTAAATTGATCATTTCACCCATCACAAGTCTTCCCTATAGTTTCTTTTTGCTCTGGGAGGCAACCTACTCACTTTCCTTATTCCCTTGGAAATGGTAAATATACTAAGAACTGATTATCTCATAATCAGTTTCTACATTATCCATTTATAATTCATGGAGAACTGGTTGTGAAATTATTAATGACCCAACCATGTGCGAACCACAAAACACACAAGATTGAAGGTAATGATGAGTTTAGTTTCATTTTCTTTTTAGAGACTAATTTCACTCAGTGCCAATAAGTTTTCCGAGAGGGTGTCCTGGTCTCTTTCACATCACAGGCTCAGTTCTTAACACTACATACCCAGTACTTGTCAATCAGCCTCAGGGTTTACATTTCCCCAAATGTACCTGAGATACTTGTACCTTGAAATACACCAAGGAGTCTCCCCATCTCTGGAAGAGATTCTAAGGTTGTGGTTGTACTTTACTTTTCATTTTTTAACTACTACTGTTTATAATCTCTATTTTCTATGGTTGCTATTCATAAAAGCATCTTTTTTCATTTTCTTTCTTTAATTCATTAAGTAAGTCCAAAAATCTCCATGGTTTCTGGGCACATACTAAGAATAACAGGAAATTCATTATTACAACCACTGTGTTTTAGCCAAAGCCCTGGTAGAAAAGATGGCCTTTGCTGGGCCCTCAGAATCAGAAGACTATAGTCCTTTTGAACCAAAATGAACATCAAGGTTTTCTTCAAACTTAAGGTTTTCAGAAATAAACTTTAATTATTAAGATATCTTCACTGTATTGTAGAAAGCTCCCTTTTTCCGAGTGTTTTAAAAACAAATTCAATCCTTGGGGCACCTGGGTGGCTCAGTGGGTTGGGGCCCCTGCCTTTGGCTCGGGTCGTGGTCCCAGGGTTCTGGGATTGAGCCCCGTACCGGGCTCTCTGCTCAACAAGGAGCCTGCTTCCTCCTCTCTCTCTGCCTGCCTCTCTGCCTACGTGTGCTCTCTGTCAGTCAAATAAATAAATAAATAAAATCTTAAAAAAAAAACCAACAACAACAAATTCAACCCTGATAAAACAAATTTAAGTCAAAAAAAGAAAACTAGTTACAAATATTTAGAAATTTACTCCTTTTTTATTTTATTTTATTTATTTTTTTAAGATTTTATTTATTTTTTGACAGAGAGAGCACAAGCAGGGCAGTGGCAGGCAGAGGGAGGGAGAAGCAGGCTCCCTGAGAAGCAGGGAGCAGATTCAGGACTCAATCCCAGGACCCTGGGATCATGACCTGAGCCAAAGGCAGTCACTTAACCAACTGAGCCACCCAGGCATCCCAAAATTTACTACTTTTTTAAACTGAAATTATACTCTGGTCTTGTCTGTTAAAAATGCTATTATATCACTATCAAAATATGTTCTCGTTTAGTTGTTTAGACCTGCACTTTGATTTGGTATAGAACCGCAAGAGATTTAGTGACCAAATAAAACCAAGAAGGAAAATTTAGGCAATTATTCTCAGAGGTCTTTTATTCCCAGTATGCCAAATTGACAAATTTTTGAATAAATACTGCGGAAGAGTAACATGGAACCTGTTATTGTTTCTTGTATTATATTGGCGGGGGGTGGGGGGGCAGAGTTAGCTCCTGGAAGAGTCTTGTTCTCGTTCCAGCTCTGACAACACCTGTGACCGACAGCAAGACTTTTTCCTCTTCAGGATTGTTTCCTCATTGTTTAAGGGAGGTATTGAATTAGGAAATCCTTCTATTCTTCACAGCCCCCCATTTTTCTAATTTCCACATACTTGTCTGTTCGTAAATTGTGTTTGGGTCTCAATATAGTGAGTGTTATTTATTTATCAGGGTTTGCTTTCAAACATTAGAATTTGTCACACAAAGTTCTCACTGCAGTGGAAAGATGATAACCATATCCCCAAAAAACAAGTACTTCAAAAATTTCCTTCTAAAAACCTGTCTTTCTGTCCTATGTGGATGGTTTACTCATAGGTTTCAGCTGAGCATTGAATGTCTGTCTTAGTTTGATCAGGCTGTTATAACAAAATACCATAGGTTAGGGGGTCTAAACGATAAACATTTGTTTTCCTACAGTCCTGGAGGCTAGAAGTCGGAGATCTGGGGGCCAGCATGGTCGGGCTTTGATGAGAACTCTCTTCCTGGTTTATGAATGGCCACCTTACTGTGTCCTTACATGGAGGAGAGAGGAAGTGCTGGTTTCTCTCCCTTTTTTTTTTTTTCTTTTCTCTCTCCCTTTTTTAATGAGGATGCTGATTCCAGACTGGGGGCCCTCCCCTCCTGACCTCACCTAAAACTAATTAATTCCCCAAGACCTCACCTTGTAATACTCTTGTGCTGAGGATTAAGGCTTCAACATTATTGGGTGGTGGTGAGGGGTGGGAAGGACACAAATATTCAGTCCACGGAAATATCTCTCTTGATGTATCACGTCAGCATATCACCCTCCAGCCCCCACTCTGATGTTCAGCATCACACAGCATCTGGCTCTTGGTGGTTCTCAAATTCCTCATGTTTGTCTCTTCAACTATAACCTCCTAAGGCAAAGACAGGTTTGTCCTTTTTTCCTTACTTTTACAGTGACTACTCTTTAGGCACTCAGGAAATAATTTATTGATAGAGTGATTGATACCTCTGTATTGCTGAGTAAAATATTTTACTAAAAATAAGTTGGGGCACCTGGGTGGCTCAGTGGGCTAATGCCTCTGCCTTCAGCTCAGGTCATGATCCCGGGGTCCTGGGATCAAGCCCCGCATCGGGCTCTCTGCTCGGCGGGGATCCTGCTTCCACCTCTCTCTCTGTCTGCCTCTCTGCCTACTTGTGATCTCTGTCTGTCAAAAAAATAAATAAAATCTTTAAAAAAAAAAGTTAATAAATATGTAAAGGCCGGCACTTAGCACTCTGCTGTAATACCCTCACTGAAAGTTTGTTAAAGCAATTTAATTATTTAATAGCCAGTGTTTGTGTATCTTATGAATAAGGAATCTCTGCTACTAAAAGAAGAGTTTGCATCAACCTGATTTAGCAAATGGCACAGTTTTATTTAAGACACCAGAATTCCCTGCCAATTGCAGTCCGGGGGTGGTTCTCCCCAATGAAGAATGACCCAGCAAACCATTAGAGGCTTCAACTATGTCCTAGGAGACTTCAGCACTAAAGATTTCTGGAGACATGGGCCAACTCTAATAGTGTATTCAAAATTCCCAAGGATTAATGGCCATTCGTTCAAGATATTTAATGAATTCTTAAGCAAGCATGAGTTAATTTTATACTTTTTAGAGTAAGTTATAGAAAATTAAACGTTTAATTAAAACGTAAATATTTCTGCAAAATTTCCAATTTCTCAGCCTCTCTCTCAGTCCCTTCCCCCAAGAAAATGAACAACCACTCCCTTCATTCAGTGTATGTATGTATGTATGCATACACGTAAGTCTGTAGTGAGAACAGCGTTAGTTTCTTCTGGAAGGAGACTCAGATTCCTAAGGTGAAGGACACTGCTCCTAGTCTCTCAACTATTCCCTGGGAAAGTTAAAAATAAGTCCTGTTGAAAAAATAAGTTGGCACTTGTTATTTGAGAAAATTGCTTTATTCCAGGAACTGCCTCATGTAGCAGAAATTTATTTACCATCTGTGTGGACTTTAAAATTTTTCCATCTTAACTGATACACAACTGAAATAGAAACAGACTTTCCGTGCGTAGGTTTTCCACAGGCCTCAATTTTTTTAAAGGGTGTTAACTAAGAAACTTTGGGGATTTTTGTGGTCCCCAGGGTGGGAGAGCCCTATGACTGCTCCTTAGGTTCAAGATCTCCTTCTGAAGACAGGCCCCAGGCTGATGTCACCAGTGACTTCAGGTTGGGGTAGAAGGGGTGGGAAGATCTGCTAAGGAGTATTCCAGGGGCTATGCTGAAAGGCATTCTTTATTTTAAATGGCCTTTAGAACAGTTACCTAGCACATTATGTTCAAATAATAAAATAAAATAAAATAAAGATAAAAGTCCCCTGGGCAATGAATGACTTCTTCCTGAATTGCTTTTAAGTTATGTAGTCAGATAAGACAAATGTGCTTTCCTCTTTTTCAGCTGTATCAAAGGAATATTTTATTCAAATGTTTTATTAAATTTTTCCACAAGAGGAAGTAACTTTGTTCACTGAGGGGGAAAAAAATGAGGTTGAATGGGTGGCTGAACACAAGTGGATTTATTGTTCGGCCATGCTTTATATAAACTACAGAAAAATCAAGGGAAATCCAATTCCCACTTTTTATACAAAATAAGCTGCCTGCCCGGATATTTTCCTACAATATTGAGCTATTACACCATTATCCCGGAGGATAGAAATTGGAGTTGCTATATATATTTAATTCTCTTCACAATTTATGCTTTCCCTTCAAGAAAACCCAACAGTTTTGGACCATTTGGATATCTGTATAGATGTTAGCAAAGCAGTCTCACACTTCTCTAGACAGTCAATGTTAACAACTATTAGAAGGTCAAAATCATGTCAAATTATGTAGGGTATGTATTTCAATAATAGCTTTCAGCCTTTTCTTATTGCAAATTTTTATGTTAATTTTCACATTCAAACATAGATTTCAAAACTTTTAGGATATGGGAAATCACACTACCTATCTAAAAGTTACCTTTTGTGAATTCCTGTAATTTCTACTGTTTCAGCATTAACTATGTGCCAGCACCAGACCTGGACCCTTAAATGCATTATCTCATTTAATCATCACTAAACTTACAAATTTGCTAAAAATTGGTAAATGTAAAAATGAAGGCCTTGACAAGTAAGTAACATACTTCCAGGCCACAGAGCAAATAAGTGTTGGAGCTGTTATTCAGAGCTCAGCAAGTCACACCTCTGATGACCATTGTTCTGGCCATACTGTAGGCTTTGAGATTAGGTATTAAGGTGAAAAACTCAATTCTAATGGAATACATAAGATTTTTTAGAGCAGCAGTATTGATCTCAGCTTTTAAGACTTTATTTAAAATATAGAAGACATCAAAACTTCCAAGAGTATTATTTACTTACAGAATTGAAAGGACGGCACTTTTTGACCTATGCATTGAAAAGTGGGCCTATGAAAAACTTAAAAAGCGGCGCTGCTATTCAGACTTAAAAATCCCTGTCCAGTTCTTTCTTGTTCCCAGCAAACTGTGCTGCTGCATACAATTCATAGAAGAAAGCGCAAGAGAGTAGATTCTGGAAATAGACAAAACTCAGTTTGATTCCTGGATCTCACCATATGTTAGGTAGGGACACTGAGAAAGTAATTCAATCTGTTGGTCTCAGCCATCTATCTATACGGTTGGAGAAACAATGAGACATAAGTATGGGAGGGGATTATCATGAAGTCTGTCACAGAGGAGGCAAATAAATGGTAGCAAAGCTGATGATGATCTGACTCATGGAAACTGAGGGGCAGGGGTAGGTAGTACTAGAAAAATATGGGAAGTAGTACATGTGTGACTGAACATCTAAGAAAACAATAGTTGCTCCTACAAGAACAAAAACTCTGATCTTGTCCTTATCCTACCTCCCCTCAACATTAGTGTGTTACTGCTTTGTGCACTATTTTTCATGTTTTGTAATAGTTTTAAGGTAAAAAGTATATAAAATTGAAGTATAAAACAAAATCAAGAGTCCAATCTCCCACTTAAATTGCTGTTTTATCTTGTGCAGATTAACCTCTCCATGTCAAAATTTCTTCAAAGTAAATGTAGCAGTAATAATTCCAACTTTACTACATTATTAAAATGCTTGAAAGGGAGATTTCTGCTTACAGGATTTGCCCTGAAGAAACTTCCTTTTTTAGTTAAACAAACTCTGGAAAGAACAGATTCAGATGTCATTAGTCTCACAAAGAATAAGATCACTAGTGAAGTACTCTTCTAAAAACATGTCAACATGAACTAGGGGTAGAGGGAAGACCCAGAAATCTGATAGGAACCTCAGTAGTGGGCAGACAGGTGGGACGCTAAGTCCTGAGCCAGACCAAGCTGAGCGAAGCCTCTCGACTTTAGTAGTTCTCTTAGCTGGTGGCAGAAGCAAAATATCTCTCTGGCAAAAAAAAAAAAAAAAAAGTGTTCCCAGTCCCCAACTTGGGCCCACAGAGTTCCCATCTGTTAAGATCAAGCAATGAGCTTCAATTGCAGATTACAAAACAGAAGACAGCTGCTAGAGCTGAGGGTAAGTCAGAAGGGAGGGGTGATCAGATTTAAAAAGGTCTAAGTTCCTTATACCTTTGTAGAAGATGGGGATTGCTCTAATGTATTTTTTTAACTTTAGATGTTATTATAATGTAAATTTGTCAGGCTAAAAATAAATGATGAAATTTCAAAGATAGAGGAATAGAACTTGGGTGAATAAGTTTAAAAAAACAAAATGGGATACTGGGGTGCCCAGGTAGCTCAGTCACTTAAGCGGCTGCCTCAGCTCTGCCTCTTTACCCCCACCTTATGCTTGCTTTCTCTCTCTCTCTCACACATAAATAAATAAAATCTTTAAAGAAAGAAAAATGTTATAACAAAAAATCCAGCTGTATCACTAATCACAAAGGGACGTGGATTTCAATAATCAATTAAAAGTTTATTGTATGGAAAACACTCCAGTCAAATGCTGTTTACAAAGATATGTAACATGTAAGGATTTTTAAAGGTTGCAAGGTAAAGGAAAAGAAAAGGTAAATACAAATGAAATACAGGCATTTAAGACAAATTATTAAAATCACTGCGTAAAATTATAAATCACCAATATTGATAAAAGTTTCAGTTTGCCATGAAAATATAATAAGTTTAAACTGTATACAACTAAAATGGACTAAAAATATTTAAGTAAAACATTAATAAACTAGATGGAAATTCTGAAAAATCTACAGTTTTGGTGGGAGCTATCAGATTTCTTAAATAATGAAAATGCAAGTAAAAAAATTAATAAAGCTCCAGATGATTTAAGCAGCATAATAATCAAGCTTAATCTGATGCACATATAGAACTCGGCACTCAATAATTAGAATGTACATACTGCTATCATCACCTGTGGAGCATTTGGGGAATTGATACTATAGACTATGAAGTATGTCTCAAAAAATTGCTGCCACAGAGACCACATACTCAAACCACAATGCAATTAAATTAGACAATTAGGTGAGAATTTAATAATAGAAATTCCTACATATTTGGAAATTAAAACATATTCATACTGATAATTCAGAAGTAAGCAGTCATAACTGAAATTTTAAAAATAATTAAATGATAAAACAGATTGTGTACATCTAAACATGTGCGTTGCCAAAAAAAGATATTTGTAGGGAAATATAAAATCCTTAAATGCCATTATAAAAGAAGAAAAGCTGAAAGATAATATAAGACGTGTCTAAGAATTAAAAAGAATAGAATGTAGATATATTCTATAAAATATATAGATATATAGATATATATAGAATAGATATAGAATATATAGGTATATATATAGATATAGGATATATCTATATATCTATATAGATATAGATATCTATAAAATATATAAAATATATAGATATAGAATATAGCTATAAAATATATAGATATAGAATAGATATAGAAACCCAGTTCAAGAGAGGAAATAATTAAGATAAAAAGAAAAATCAGGATAAAAGCAAACAAAGTTAAGCGATGAATTATTTGGAAAACCTAAAAGTTATTATATTGACTTATGAGGTCGAGAGAGAGAACAAATAATATTACAAATAGAAAGTAGAATATAATCACTGATAAAGACTAGGGAATATAATATACAACTTTAGATTAATAAACTTGAAAAATTAGATAACATAGGAAATTACTAAAAAAAAAAATCACTGAACTCAACCAAAAAAATAATAATCTTATAACACTTTTAAAAAAGCTTTCAAAATTCTCCTACAAAAGAAACACCCAGCACAGTGATTTTATAAGCAAATTGTACTTCACTTTCAAGGAAGAAATCATTTCAATCTCTGTATAAACTCTTCCAGAGAACAGAAAAGAATAAATTTCACTCATGAACATAGATGTTAAAATCTGAGCAATTCAGCAATATAAAACAAGATAAAACACGTTAACCAAATTAGCTTAATCCTAGGAATAAAAGGGTGGCATGATATTAAAAAACAAAACAAAACTGGGTGTGGTGCAAAAACAATGAATACTGTTATGCTGAAAAGAAATTTAAAATAAAAGTCTGTGTATGTTATTTTAAATAATCATTTGTGGGTTAAAGGGGAAAATAGTATGATCATCTTAATAGATTCACAAAAAACATTTGGCAAACTCTAACATCTATTTTTTTTTAATTGAGAAAGTAGGACCAGACTAGAGCTATTTTAACATAATAAAATCCCACTTATTTTGAAAAGAAAAGTCTACAGCAAACAGCATTTCTTTTTTTTTTTTTCAAGATTTTATTTATTTGACAGAGAGATCACAAGTAGGCAGAGAGGCAGACAGAGAGAGAGGGGGGAAGCAGGCTCCCTGCCAAGCAGAGAGCCCTGATGTGAGGCTCAATCCCAGGACCCTGAGAAGGCAGAGGCTTAACCCACTGAGCCATCCAGGTGCCCCAACAAACAGCATTTTTAATGGAGACACACTGTCATGTTCTCTCTTCAGCTTTATGGTTGGGATCTATACCAATATGGGGAGGGCAGTGGCAGTAAAAGTCTAAGAATCAGATTTTTGCAGATGCTATGATTTTCTACTAAGAACATTTGACAGAAATAGTCAAAATATTAAAAATAATAAGAATTTAGGAAACCCACAAAAATTTAGAAAATGTATATTTTAAAATTTACTGTTTATGAAAGAAACAAGAACTATGAATTACAAAGAAGTAAGTCATTATGTTATGTATCTTTTTTTTTTTATGAGGAATTTTTTTTTCATTTTATTTATTTTTTCAGTGTAACAGTATTCATTCTTTTTGCACAACACCCAGTGCTCCATGCAAAACGTGCCCTCCCCATTACCCACCACCTGTTCCCCCAACCTCCCACCCCTGACCCTTCAAAACCCTCAGGTTGCCCCAACCTCCCACCCCTGACCCTTCAAAACCCTCAGGTTGTTTTTCAGAGTACATAGTCTCTTATGGTTCGCCTCCCCTCCCCAATGTCCATAGCCCGCTCCCCCTCTCCCAATCCCACCTCCCCCCAGCAACCCCCAGTTTGTTTTGTGAGATTAAGAGTCATTTATGGTTTGTCTCCCTCCCAATCCCATCTTGTTTCATTTACTCTTCTCCTATCCCCCTACCCCCCCATGTTGCTTCTCCATGTCCTCATATCAGGGAGATCATATGATAGTTGTCTTTCTCCAATTGACTTATTTCACTAAGCATGATACGCTCTAGTTCCATCCACGTCGTCGCAAATGGCATGATTTCATTTCTTTTGATGGCTGCATAGTATTCCATTGTGTATATATACCACATCTTCTTGATCCATTCATCTGTTGATGGACATCTAGGTTCTTTCCATAGTCTGGCTATTGTAGACATTGCTGCTATAAACATTCGGGTACACGTGCCCCTTTGGATCACTATGTTTGTATCTTTAGGGTAAATACCCAGTAGTGCAATTGCTGGGTCATAGGGTAGTTCTATTTTCAACATTTTGAGGAACCTCCATGCTGTTTTCCAGAGTGGTTGCACCAGCTTGCATTCCCACCAACAGTGGAGGAGGGTTCCCCTTTCTCCACATCCTCACCAGCATCTGTCATTTCCTGACTTGTTAATTTTAGCCATTCTGACTGGTGTGAGGTGATATCTTTACATATTATACCATATGCAGGAAATTATAAAACTTTACTGAAAGATATTAAGGAAAAGCTAAATATGTAGAGGGATGTATTATACTCACAAATATAAAGACTTAATATTGTAAAGGTACCACTTGTCCCCAAATTGGTCCGTAGATTCCATATAGTTAAAGTCAGAGTTCTGTTTTTCAGGAAATGTGACAAATGGATTGTAAAATATCTATGTAAAAGCAATGGGCAGAGTGTAACCAAGAGATTATTGAAGAAGTCATGCAAGGTGGGAGAACTGGCCCACCCAAATGTCAAAAATTTTTAAACATATTGAATTAATATAATGTGATATTTATGAAGGAATAGACAAAATAACTAATGAAACAGAAGAAAAGACTAGAACAAGCCCGTAGGTGGAAATTCAATAGTATGGGATGCTGTCCTTGAGGGAAAGGGAGCGGATACTTGGATGACTGGTTATCTATATGGAAGAGAATAAAACTAAATCCATGGCACTTTCCCCTTCCCTCCCCTCTCCTTCCCTCCCTTCCCCTTCCCTCCTCCCTCTTCCCCCTCTACAGTTTTAGATGGAGAATTAATGATTTAAATATGAAAGAACTTGAAATATTTTAGATGAAAATGTGAACAGATAAATTTTTGACAAAGTAGAATAATAAGAAATTCATAAGCAACCCAGAACACTATATAAGAAAAGATGGATATATTTTATATGTAAAACACAGTATAAAGAAAGGACTTTACAAAGTGCTTTCAAATCAGAGAAATGCCAATTAAAAGCACAATGATTTTTACACCCTCTAGATTTGCACTAATGAAAAAGTCTAACATACTAAGTATCAGAGTTGATTAGGATCAATAAGAACTTCAATACATTCTCAGTATCAATATGATTGATAAAACAATTTTAGAAAACAAGTTGGCATTATATCTTAAAGTTAAACATTCATGTACTCTAAAAATACTCTCACTCCTAAATATATACCCTCAGACACAATCTTGAATTTGCCCAAGAAATGTGTACAAGACTATACATTGTATTAATGTTCATAACAGCAAGAAACTGGATATAAGCCAAATATGCACTTGTGAGAAAATGGATAAATACATTGTCAAATATCAACACAATGGCGTGTTGTCCAGATATAAAATAAATTAAGCACCTCAACCCATAACACTAGATGTTTGTAAAATAATGTTGCTGAGAGTAAAGGAAGCAAGTTGCAGAAAACTATACAGAGTTCAATATGTTTATAGAGCTCAAAAAGACAACTAAATAGTATCTTATTTAGGTTCACACATACATACACATATATATACACAATTTAAATCCTATTTTTTTTTAAAAAAGCAAGGGAATAAAAAACAAAACTGAAATAACATAGCAAAGTAGAGGAAGACAAGGATGAGATAGGAAAGGAGCATATAAATGGATTCAAATCACTGGTAATACTCCAGGTCCAGAGTGAGGTGGTGGGTTCACAGGGGAGTCACTGTAATAGTATGCTTTATAATTTATACATCTGGGGCACACATTTCTTATCAACAGATATATTAAAATACAATAAAGAGATACTTAAATGTAATGACAAATGCCAATGTTCTTTTACCATAAAGATTTAGAGAAATTTTTATTGTGGCATTCTAAATTACCGTGTTTAAGATCTATCTTCCTTGATTCGATTGGAAACTATTCAAAGCAAAGGGTTATGACAGAATTCTCATTGACTCTTGGTAAATATGATACATGAATGCACCAAGTTGATGAAGAGAAAGAGAGCATCCATTGCCTTTTGTTTACATGTGTTGCTTTTTCTCTTGTGTGAGTCTGGGTTACATCTGACCTCTTGGCCACAGCACAACTACCCCTCTAGAAGAAGACAAAGGTCCTTCTTCCCAAGGCTCTCAGGGCTTCAAGAAGCTTTTATTCATTGTGTCCTCCAACACCAACTCTGTAATTTGCCTCAAGGCTTCACCCCACTTCACTAGTGGCCTTGAACTTGAGTCTGGCTCTGGAGGAAAACTTTCTGTATTCAAATTTCATCTTTTTTTCTTCCTTTTGTTTTAGTTTATCTCTTTCATTTATTTTATTCCTTGGACTGCAGAAAAGGAAGTGAGTTAGCTGCCATTTTTCTCCTTCTAGCTCTTCTGAGCTCTTTCACGTCCCCACAAATAGAACAGCAACTCTAGTCCCAGATGGCTCTCTTTCCCTCACGGACAACTCTCTGGGGAAGGTTGATAATCCCAGTCTTTGAAGACATAGGTCCTGGGAATCCAGCAAAATGTCAGGTTTCTGTTTCCTCATCAGAGAATAATGAGCCAAAAATAATAACTCTAAACAACTATTAGAACAATGTTGCTTCCTCATGACCAAAAATGACCAGTCCCAACTTGGAGACAATTGAGCACACAAAGCTCTTTTATCTAATCTACATGAAATCTACCAGTTGACTAGTTTCAACAGACCTCTCTAACCATAAACAAAATTAAAGCTTTTTCAGAAGCAAGTTATCTATAACAAATCAAAGGGAAAATCAAAATAGTGAACATCTATGTAGTATGAATACATATCAGATTAGTCTTTTTACCTTTGAAATAGATTTGAATAAATTAATTTACATTTTTTCAGGTCATATTTTTAAAACATTCTCTTTCTACAATTACTCTCTGTTATTTTATAGCAAAGAAGTCAGAATCACCCCAAAGCAGTTGTTCTTTGCAACTAATGGAATCTGAAATTTTTAGTCATAATCACAGCCCACATTCCAGTGATCGTATTCCCACAGCATGGAAAACCTGATACTTATTCAGTCATACAAAATTGCCATGCTAGATAACAGTCTTTTGTGAAGTTTCTTGAATGCTGACAACCAGATAAAAAGCATCTCCTGAACTCCTTTGCTTGTTTTTCTAATGTGTAAGAGGCTATCTTTGATAGTCAAGATATTTCAGTTCAAAATTGTCAGATGTACATTGTCTTCAGTGACAAAAAGAAGAGCCTGTTACTTCTGATTTATTGTTATTTTTGTGCTAATGCTACCAATGTATCTTAGTGAGTAACAAACTATGGGGTTATGGGAGCCCAGAAGTAGTTCTGCAGCTGATAAAACATGTATCCAGTGCTCTTCTCTAAAGACTGTGGTAGCGTGAGCTTCAACACCTTGTAAAGTTCCTTTATTACAACCCTGTTCATTTCTGCTTAGAAGCCTCGTATACTGAGATGCAAAGAACAGATACATCTGGGACACCTGGTGGTTCAGTCGTTTTAGCGTCTGCCTTTGGCTCAAGTCATGATCCCAGGGTCCTGGAATCGAGTCCTGATTCCAATTCCAGCTCCCTTGCTCAGCGGGGAGCCTGGGTCTTCCTCGACCTGCCTCTCTCTGTCGCTCCTTCACTCTCTCCTTCTCTCTTTCTTTCTCTGACAAATAAATAAATAAAATCTTAAAAAAAAAAAGAACAGACACATCTGCAGTAAGAATGAGTTACCAAAAACAAAAATGTAAAAGTATTTTATTCTTCCTGTTCAAGATGGAGTGCTAGCTAAGTTCTCAAAGGAAAGGTCCCTGGTGAATGTGGACTTTTTAATTACTCTTGGCATGTATGCTGTTACTCTAGACTACAGGATGAAATAGCAGTTTAAACATTGGTAGATTTTTAATAAAATTATCTTATATAGATTTGGGTAGAATTTGTATAAACTAATTGTAAAATTTATTTGCTGATTGATAAGACATATGTACCGAACAGCCTGGCAGCAAGTAGTTATGTGTCCTCCTAGGAAAAGACTAAAGTCAAACAACAGTAAGAGTCTCATTCTGTCATATCTGTCTCTGTAATGTGGCTTTCTCCCATGTAATGCAGAAACAGAGTAAGATGGAAAAGGAAGAAAGCTCCCAGCACTGGGCTTTCTCACCACTATTCCTAAGGCAAATGAGCTAGATGTTATCAGATAAAAGTGTCCTCCTGATATTGTTGCTTCTAGACGCACAAAAGCATAGCACAGTAGGTCTTCGGTAGCATCTTTGCATACCATGTCTATTGACTTAATATATAAATAAAGAAGATATTATGGTGTGATAGAAAGCACATTGGCATCAGAGAGAAGAGATGAGCTTCGTGCCAGTTCTACCACTAACTTGCTCTGTGATCTTAGGAAAAGGGGACTGAATATAATACTTTGTAAGGGGATGGGCACAGGCTGGGAAAAATGCCTTCTCTGAAGGACCATACAGAGTTTGAAATCAGTAATAAATGTTGTATTTGAAAGGGACAACTAACTACTGTTTGTTTTTTAATTTTTTTAAAGATTTATTTTTATTTATTTTAGCGAGAGAGAGAGAGAGAGATCACAAGTGGGAGGGGTAGAAGAAGAGTGAGAGACACTCCTAAGCAGACTTCCTACAGAGCGTGGGGCCAGACACGGGGCTTGATCTCACTACCCTGAGATCACTACCTGAGCCGAAAGTAAGAGTGGGACGCTTAACTGACTGTGCTACTCAGGAACCCCCATTTTTAAAATTTATAATTGTAGAAAACTATGGAAGATAAACTCTACAGAAATCTAGCCTGATGGATAGTGATAGAATACTTACGATTATGACCTGAAGGCAGAAACATGCCCAGGACAGTATAGGGGTTGAGAGGGAAGGTCAAGAAGAGGCTGAAGTGAATGTTTGTTAAAGGTGTGGGAGAAATAACTATTTTTATTTAATGTGAAGAAATACTGTGTGGACTGATGGGCTGAATTTTCACCTAAAGAGATGGTGAATTCCTTCCAAGACACCTTGGTATGAGATGCTGTTTCAGTGCTGGATGTATTCCATTATTATCACATTATTTCAACACATATTTTTACATCCAGGGGACCCTGTTTTTTTGCTCACACTGTGAAACATGACCAGCATATTCCAAAGAAGCAAGGAATGGAATCTGTCCTCAGAATCAGTGCTCATAGTACTAGTGTTTGCTGTTTACATTGTGATTCCTAAATATACCTGGCCACAGTAACATATCTAGTCATAATTGGTAATCCCTTTTATCTCTCGAACAACAGAAGCGTGCTGTCAGAAAACATGGGAGGAAAGTCTCTCCCTGTGTTCCTTAATTTTGATCGTACCATCACCTCCCCAACTATCTCCCTAGGCCTTCTTTTGTCTGTTCTCAGAACCCTGTTCTCCCATGGCTGTATTCTCATGCCTTTAGAGTGACGCTCTTTATCTTGAGCTGTAAATGTTTATTTGCTTTGCCCATTCCCTGGTAGACCCTCCATGCTAGAGACGTTTTTCTTTGGCCTTATGACTCCAGTGCCTAATCAGATCCAAATAACTGTGTCATGATGACGAAATGAATAGTTGCATGGAACATTTCCACAGAGTTTGAGGAAGGTTATGGAAGTCTTTTAATTAGACAACCAACATTTGCTGAGCTTTTTATCATGAACAAAGAAGGCACTTCACAAGGAGCTGCAGGAGATAAAAAACTGCTATGAAGAGAAGAAACACAGCTCTTTAACTGCTATGAGACAATTAGACAGATAGGCCAGACCTTTTCAGATATAAATGAGTACAAGGCAGCATATTTTAAAAACCTGCAAGGGTTATAGACTGTCTGTTTTGGGGTGAGACAGCCTCACTGGCTGCTGACATTCATTCATTTCGTCATGTGCTCATCAATTCTTTATTGAGTGTCCAATAAATTCCAGCACAATCCTAGATGCTAATCCACGGCAATGAGCAGAATCATCTGGGCAAGTTCTAAAGGGGGCAAGATGAAGATTGAAGGATGGGTAGGCTCAGGAACAGGAAGATGTTGGCATTCCAGACACAGGTACCCAAAGAAGTACTGGGTGAGTGGAGGGGGTGTTCCCCAACCCCTCTTCTTCCTCATGAACTTATAAAAAGAATTGGACACAAAAATATTTTTATAGAATATGTTATGTGGCATTCTAGTTTTAGTATGCTTATTCACAGGAAGCAGTTTTTCCATAACATTTCCCTTTTCTAGAAATCAAAGAGGTTACTATTTAGACTGGATAGAAAAAGGAAATCATAATAGCAACCCTTCATTAACTTCGCTGTGCAGGAGAAGTAGGTCCAGAGTATCAGCATCCCGCATGCTGATGCCTGTGAGCTGAGCATCTTATGAACAGGAGAGCTTGTTGCTTGCACTCCCAGCCCACAACCCTGCCCGGTCTGGAAAGCATAGTGTGCTGTCAATGAACAAAGAGATAATACTTAATTCTCTGAGAGTCTGCCCAGTAATTAGCCTCAAAGGAATCACTTGGGCATTTTATAACTATGAGGAGGGAAGGGGAAAAAAAATTAGAGCTCATTTATTGACACAGTTATCTAAAAAATAAAATCAGGAAGAAAGAAATCCACAACTAAGAATCTTTTTGAAAAGACCACCTTCTGACATTGGGAAAGATCCAGTGAGGTCAACACCCTCAACTTCCTGTCCCAGAGAAAGAGAGAAAAGAGACAGAGAATGAAAGAGGGGGAGGGAAAGAAAGAACTATGAAAAACATAGAGCTTCACAGAACTTAGAAATTCTCCAGAGATAAAGTGAGAAAAAAGGGGACTTTCAAGAGAACTGCTTTTTAGAGAAGTCTTAGAAGTGCTACATTTAGAAAATCAATATATAATTTGTTGGTCATTTAAAATCATATTCTATTAGGAAAGAATTCTTATTCATAGCTGGACACAAGAAATAGATTGATCTGTAGTAACGGAACTGCATTGAAGGCTAACATTTTTAACTGATTAGTGTGTTATTTGGGTTTTATTCTTCAAAGGAAGACTTCATATTTTTATATAACATGCTGTTTTATAAAATTGGTTACCAAATTAATAACAACTATCCTTTTTGAGGATTTTTTCCAAAAGTAATAAGCACACTTTTTTTTGGTAAGTGAAGAAAAACTGTGTGCTGGCATTTTAGTATTTATGCATGACAAGAGTAGGATAGTGGTAGAAATGTCACCAAATCTGGTCTGAGGGGGAAAAATGGAATGATAGATATAGCCCCTATTTCAAAAGGTCATTTGAAGTACTCTGAACTACTGACATAGGAAGTGTCAGCAACATCTGTGATGTCAAAATTGTGGTAGTGACTGAATCTCAGATCACTGTTTTCGCATATTGTACAGCACGAGCTCTGTGTAGCAGGGAACAAAGTATTACTTTGGAGTTTTCACAAATGCCAACTTAGCATTTCAAATAACAAGGGAATTCTTTAACAGGCTCACCCCATGTTAGAACATTTTATTGACTTTATCTTATCAAGGCTCCAAAAAATCAAAACGTCAAAAAAAAAAAAAAAACCAAAAAAAACCCCCCCAAAAATCAAAACTTCAGTTAGTAGAAATCGCAGTGGGCTGGGAGTTAGGGGTCATGTGTTTTAGATTTTACCTAATTTGACCTTGGGAAACTCACTTTATCTCTCATATAGATATGTCCCTTATCTATAAAGCAAGGGAGTGAGACTAGATGATTATTAAAGCTCCCTCCAACTCTAAAATTACGGATCTTGCCAGAATTGCTCTACTGAAGTTGCACACCACACCTAATGGTAATGGGCTTCTGCTGCTTACATTTTGGCCAGAATTTAAATTCTTAACTGGTGACATATGATGGTTGTATATCCCTATGTGACTTAAACTTTGTGTTTTGTAATCCCTCAAATCATTCTGCTTTGTTTTTTAAAGGGCTTTGTGATAGCTCTCCCACCTTTGGAGGACTTTTCTAGCATCCACTGGTGACCTAGGGACTTGCACAGAGGGTCACAAATCTGATACAACTGTTGCTTTATTGTTCAACCTTGTGGTTTGTGTTGGTTCTCCTTGAGCCTATTCTGTACTTTAATCAAGTGTTGTGGAGAAATGGTCAATGATGATAATTTGGAGAATGATGAATAATTCCTCTTTTCAACTATTCTCATGCTGTATCATAATACAGAGGCAAAAAGTAAAGGTCGAATTACTTGTTGGTGGGGGAGGAGGGATGAGTGTGGCTAAAACCACTAGATTCCCAGTGAGGGTTTGTGTGAACTTTGTTTTTACTTTCAGTCCCACTTAACATTATTTGTTTATCCATGCATTGCCTCTGGAAAGCTGCTTGTATTTTATTCTCCTTAGTATCCTTAGAATTTCCTATAACACCAAATTCTTCAAGTAAAATAACTACAGCTGCCCCACTCCCTTAAAAACAAATTAATATTATACTACTACTCTCTCTTCTTTCTCTCATGGCTGATGTTTATAAAATAATTTTCTACTTCATTGTATATCTTTTCTAAGATGCATCTCTCCTCTGCCTTCATCATTCCTGATTTAAACATCTGAGAATCTTCTAGTCATTATTATAATACTATAACTTGACAGGAGCATAATTCATCATATATAATCTTACTTGTTTGACAGGAGCATGTTTTAAATAACCCAACAAAATGGACAAAGAAATGCTGACTTTTAAAGATTTATTTATTTATTTATTTATTTGACAGAGAGAGATCACAAGTAGGTAGAGAGGCAGGCACAGAGAGAGAGAGGAGGAAGCAGGCTCCCCAGCGAGTAGAGAGCCTGATGCAGGGCTCGATCCCAGGACCCTGGGATCATGACCTGAGCCAAAGGCAGAGGCTTTAACCTACTGAGCCACCCAGGCACCCCAGAAATGGTGACTTTTAAAGTAATTTTGTTTTGGGGTTGCCTGGGTGGCTCAGTCAGTGAATGATTCTTGGTTTTAGCTCAGGTCATGATCTCAGGGTCATGAAATTGAGCCCCATGTGGGGCTCCCTGCTCAGCACGGAGTCTGCTTAAGATTCTTTCTTCCTCTCCCTCCCTCTCTGTTCATCCCATTGCTCTAGTGTTCTCGCTCTCTAAAATAAATGAAATCTTTCAAAATAAATAAATAATTTTCTTTTATTCTTTTATTCAGTAAACATTTATCAAACAGTGTGAGTGGGACATAGTATAGGATTTAGATAAGGGGTTACATACTCTGAGGAACGGGGGAATACATTTTAACGTGATGGGTGCAGGGCACCTGGGTTGCTCAGTGAATTAAGCATGCAGCTCTTGGTTTCTGCTCAAGTCACAGTCTTGCAGTTGTGGGATCGAGCCCCATGTTGGGCTCTGCATTCAGCATGGAGTCTGCTTCAGATTCTCTCTCCCTGTCCCTCCCATTGTCGCCCTCTCTCAAATAAGTAAATAAAATAAAATGCTGAATGAAAAATTGTGCACAGAAATAGAAAAGTATCAAGAACAAAGATTTTTAAATGCAATTTTTGAGTTCAGTGCAGATCATCTAAGCCACAATTAAGGTCATGTTCTGAAAATGGACAGAGTTTTCAGTTCTGACAACTACAAAATAACTAAGCAGTACAGCCATTCAAACCTGTTGATAACACTGCAGATTTAATTATGTTGTCTTAAACTGATTTTCTGCAGCTTAGTATAAATGTGGAACAGTCTGTGCAAGTACTAGAACAGTACTGTAGTATGTGCTCAGTCAAGTTAGTGGAAACCTGTGTGGATATGATCCCAGGTTTCAGACCTAAGGGGCCACAGAAACCATCTTATCTGAGGTCAAATCCTATTAAAAAAAAAAAAGAAAAGAAATATAAGCACATAAATCCTGCTTTCAAGGGCAATGTCATCAAGGCTAAAAACAACAGTTTCACATGTGAAATTGTTGGCCTGCAAGCACTGCTGTGTGATGCTGGTCATGAAAGCAAAAATCATTGCAAAGCAAAAGGCAGAGTGAACAGGAACAGTAAAGGGATGCAATATAAAGGGGCCACCTAGAGAATAGGAGGCCCAAATGTTTATCAGCTATATTGAGGTACCTGCAATGCTTCTACAGTTTCATTTTACCTGGGCTGTTTTATCGACCTTGCTCGATATACATACTTGATAGTATTGAAAAATTCAGGAAGTGTCTTGAGTGCTACTAGAAATGCTTTGTCTACAATATTAGGAAGACCCTTTTGAATTCTTTGTGGAAGTCACTCATTTTCAGAAAGTAAAAAGGTAGTGAAAAAAAAAACTGGACTTGGGGCACTGGGTGGCTCAGTGGGTTAAGCCTCTGCCTTCAGCTCAGGTCATGGTCTCGGGGTCCTGGGATCAAGCCCCACATCAGGCTCTCTCCTCAGCAGGGAGCCTGCTTACCCTTCTCTCTCTGCCTGCTTCTCTGCCTACTAGTACTCTCTCTCTGTGTCAAATAAATTAATAACATCTTTAAAAAAAAAAAAACAACTGGACTTAACTTTGAGAACTAGGTCAAATCACTTCTCCCTGAACATCAGTCCCCTTGCCAGGGAAATGTAGAGAAGAGCTGTCTACCTTTGTGTAGGCCTCATTGGTCTGCTGAGACAGTCAAATGGAAGTGATGCTGTGTAACCTGGGAAACCACCATATGGAATGCTTGTCATATTCTGGGGGTTGTCACCTGCTGGACGTAGTGAATCCTGAAGTCAAATTTTGATGAAAATCCACTGGAAACTTATTTCAAAACATAATGTCTTGGGTCAGTCATGCAGAGATTCTGGTTTCGGTATGTCTGGAGAGGGGCCCAGGAATGTACAATTTTTGTAAGCACCCTCTCCCACCCTGGTTATACCAACATAGATGGTAAAGAGACAATACTTTGGTAAACATTGTCTTTCAGTACGTGACAGAGGCTATGGTCCTTCTTACCAGTGAAATAAGTACCGTACGTAACACAAACTGGCCTAAAAATACACAGGTTCAGAGATCACTTCTGAAATTGTTAGGGATCCATGAACTCCAGATTAAGAACACCTAATCTAAAATTCTTCTGTTACCAAAAACCTGTTGTGTGATACCTGGAAAAGAAATGATGTTTTTTTCCTTTTTTTGGACGCAAAGCTTTTCTTTTTCCCTTTAATAGTTGCCACTTCATTTAATATTTATCATTTCAATCAATTTGCATCTTTTAAAAATTTGGAAATAAAAGCTAACCAGAAAATCCCCAGTTTTTAAAAAATTTGGTTAACTTGTTCATTTGTTCATTCATTAATACAATGTATGTTGTATTCCAAACAGTGTTTGGTTTAGGATATAAACAATAGACAAATCAACTACAAAACAGACAAAAATTCCTACCCTCGTGAAGCTTACATTGTAGAGAGAGAGACAGATAGATGATATGAATAATGTATAAATACAATATGTAGGAAAGTATATAATAATACATGAAAATAAGGCAGGAAAAATAGAGGAAATGCAAATTTAGAAAAGGTTGCCAAAGAATGCCCCATTGAGGTGACATTGGAATAAAGACCTAAAGGACACAACAGAGTGAGCCAGCTTTGCTGGTGTGGGTGTGTGTGAAGACGTTGCAGGGTCAGTGGACACAACTAGCAGGAAGGGCTTAAAATAGGACCTGTGGGGGTTGGGGGGCAGCGTGGCTGGAGCACAGTGAGGTAGATGAAGCCTGCAGGAGATAAGCTCCAAGACGTGAGGATCTTTGGTTCCTAGGGCTCTTACCCTGAATATCATGTGAGCCTTCAGGAAGTTTTGAAGGGAAGAGTAATTGATACGATACTCACATTTTAACGTGCCAGTCAAGTATGTTTCTGTGTGGGCAAGGAGTATACAATGCGGGTATCTAAACACAAATGATTCTGTTTGCACAGCATGTCATCTCCTCTCTTTTCCTTTACCAAGGGAAAATATTTTCATGCTTGTGATACTTGTTTGTAATACTTGCTGTTATTAACAAAGGAGTCATTTTGTTCAGTTTATAAACAGAAGAGTCATTTTACCTAATTTGAGATGATGAACCCTCTACAAATTCTGATACCAAATCAATGATCATAGCTTTGTCTAGATTGTTTACTGTTTACTAATTCAATCATTCAAGAAGTAATTGTTGAGAGTCCTCTATGTGTTAAGCACTTGGCACATGGAGATTCAGTAGTGAATGAAACCAGCAGGATTGTAGAGTTGATAGAAGTCACAGCCACACTTGTCTATCCTTCATGATCTCTATCACCTATGTACCCTTCAGCAAATTATCCCAGTACTGCACATTCTACAATATTAAGCTCTTTCACACTCCCTTTTCTATTATGTACCCCTCAAACAGTTTTGTTCCAAGTCTGACTCCTCCCTTCTCTGTAATATTGCTGGGAATTGATCATTACTCTATGAGTGTGTTTGCAAATATAGTATTTTAAGAAGACAGTAACTTATTTTTTTCTTAATAGATGTTTCAATCAACAGAATCAAACTTTTCCCCAACCACTCTTTTTACTTTCTCATATTACATGCTAGTTTGCTTTTACAAGATTTTTTTTTATGCTCATGAAACTATGACCTTGTATAAGTTTCCCAGGAGACATGATTCTCAACATTTTGTTGGACAAACATTTGTTTTTTTGTAACTACATGAACAAGCCAAACTGCACGTAGTCGAGAAAATAATTCTGTCTTCTTTACCACACTCTTTTAAAATGCCGTATCCAAGAAATAGTAGTATAATGGCAACTAAAATGGTTAATTTTATCATTTAACCATGAGAAGGATTTCAAACCTTGGTACATAGAACAAAATAATTTAACAATATGAGAAAGGCTTTGCAGTGTGTTCCCAATTTTTGGTTGTCAGCTAAATGGATGTGAAGAGAAATGAAGGCAGTCATACAATGTATTTATTTGCTTAAACAATTAGCTGGAATCTGTATCTTTTACATCCTAATACATATCATAGCAGATATTCTAAAATATATTTCAACAGATAAAGAAGTCATTTTTATAATTATATTTAACTATAAAATAATAGCATTTCTACAATGGTATTGAAGCACTATTAAATTTCAAATTATAGGAAGTTGAATAAAAAGAAAACCTAACCAGGGTAGTGGCATTTCTATAAATTCTTTTGAGGATAGTCATGAGATTTCCAATGAGATACGCTTTCTTAAACCAGACAAATGAATTGGTGGTTTAGTTTAGAGTCAGTAAACATTTCTCTCTGAAAAAAAAACAAAATGCTCTGGGCCATCTCTTCTGTTAGTAAGCATATAAGGAATTTCTCTATTTTCATAATTATAACAAACAACTGAAATATAAATGACTGCTTTATTAGTCTCTTGATAAAATAAATATTTTAGTTATTACATGTACATAATTATATTTCATTCCTTTTTATTTTATAAGTAGTTATATATCTTAAAAATATTTCATCTATTGATTCTGATAGAAATACTGAAGAGATTCATTGTGATGTGGGCTGGTCACTTAACTGTTTTTCAGTTTTTCTGTTAAAATAAGGACTAAATTGCCTGATAGGTTACTATGAAGAACAAGTAAGGTAATAACGGAATTCTTTATGAAAGGAATCAAAAAAACAAGAAAGTATAAACCAGTATTGTCATTTTACTCTTATTACTCATATCACAATCATTCTTGTTTGGAAGATGCAGTCAATTCAGCTGTGGTTGTAGCTGAGCAAATACAGCTGTGATTGATGAACTTGTCATTGGAATGTCCCACTGAGGTAACCCAGCAGCCCCAGAACCACCATGTATGATTGTAGGTTTACACACTGTGAGACTCTGGATTTGGTCAGGTGAGATCAGCCTGCTTTGGACTGATCATATGTACAGCAAAGCCAGCATTCCCAGGTCTTGGTTACCACTGTTGCTATATGCAAGTTTCCAGGGCAAGCATGCTTGAATTCTAAGATCATTTGGGATCCCTGTAGTATACCAAAGCAGTTCAAGTTGGAGAAGGGAAAAATAATTTCAATTAGCCATTTTGTTTTCTTCTGGTAATTTTATGATGACTATTTTATCTAATGCTTCAGGAAATAGTTTAAAGGTAAAAACTCTAGCCATCCTATTGTCAATTTGACATGAGGATATCTAGATACTTTAGTGTTTCAGTATCTCCTCTAGCCAAACATAGAATAACATGACTTGAGTAACACTTTTATTTTGGGTGATGTTTAGATTTCAGAACAGATGTTAAATGGTAAGATTAGTCAAATTATGGACAGATGTAGGTATAGCTGTGATCTGGTACAGTTTTTAAAAATAAACTAATTTTTAATTTTAATATAACTATAAAGATATATGTATAAAAAAAGTTATTTGCGTGTGCTTTGGTGGCTCAGTTGGTTAAGCATCTGACTCTTGATTTTGATTCAGTTGTGATCTCAGTGTTGTGAGATCAAGCCCTGCCTCAGGCTCCATGCTTAGAGTCTGGTTAAGATTCTCCTCCACACCCCTCCCACTCTAAAAAAAAAAAAAAAAAAAAAGGAAGAAGAAAGAAGAAAAGATATTTTGTATTTTAAATTTAACTCTTTTCATTAGATAATTCTTCAACTACTGCTACAGTCTTCTTTCATCTTTTATGTAAGATTTCTAAAGCTATCTCAAACAAAATTGGATGCTGGATGCAACTGAAAACAAGTCAGACTTAGTATCAGCCAAGTCTGATTAGGAAATAGCCAGTAAATGAATGTAATGTGACCTAAGTAAGGCAAAAGATAATTATACACCTTGTTTTCTCAAATTTATTTCATCTGTTTTCCTTTGTCTCAAATCTTAAGAAAATCGGACATACATATATGCATACGTTTTCTTTTTATTGTGATGATCATTTTGTTTGGAAAAATTTGTTCATGGCCATTGATGTTGCAAGACTTATTAAGGATAACTTTTTAGCCTTAAAGTAAAAGTCATCAAAACATCATTAAGTTATATACTAGAAAAAGAAAAAAAGTTCATAAAATAAAGTGTACAATTTCAGTTAAAAATATTTACTTTTCAAATTATAATTCGATTTTAAAACTAAACCCAAGTTTCATTACCTTTCATTTTAATGCTTTGTTGTAGAATTTGTCTTTGATTTTTTAAAAAATGTGTTTTTAACTTTATAAGAAAATGATATTAAGAGTTGTGAATTATGATAAGATTTGGGGAGTAGAAACTGACAATCCCAATAGCACATAATTATTGAGACTTCCACAATAAATGTAGAGTTGGAGAAACCTGTAATCTGGTATTACAAAGTTATATCTATTACTAAGTTGAAAAGTTTTCTTCAGTTAGAGAATACTCCATTGTGGTTTTTTTTTTTTTAAAGATTTTATTTATTTACTTGACAGAGAGAGATCACAAGCAGACAGAGAGAGAGAGAGGGAAGCAGGCTCGCTGCTGAGCAGAGAGCCTAATGCGGGGCTCGATCCCAGGACCCTGAGATCATGACCTGAGCCGAAGGCAGCGGCTTAACCCACTGAGCCACCCAGGCGCCCCTCCATTGTGTTTTTGATCAAGATTTCTATTTTTCTTCACATGATATTTCAACTTGGTATTAGCATGCCAAGAAGCAATCCAGAATTCGCGTCTTCTTTGTTGATTTCTGTTCTGCGTTTGACTGTGATGTATACAATAACCAGTAAATAATAGATAAAATTTGGAAATTGCATTCCCTGCATTAAGTAAAACAAATATTAAGACAATCTCCTCTTTGAAAAAGACAGTTATCCCTTAAATGACACTGGAAATATTGTCTCATGAATTCCAAATGTCCCTTGCTTGTTCTTACAAAGGCAAATGTTACCTCTATTTCTTTCTATTATATCAACTTCATTGGAGCCGAGCTATGTGCCAATCTCCACATCTCCAAAGACTATTATTTACTCAAGTCCAAGTGTATACTTAACTTTCTACATAAAAAGAGTCTTTGTTAAGGCCAGTGATCTCTGATTCTAGGTCATTTCACAATACTGGGATGATTTTTCTTAATTGCCTCATAAGGTTAACCTCTGGAATGGTTGTGGATGCTCATTAAATTGGCTTCCTCAGTAATCTATGAAATGCCTGCAAACCGGCCTCAGTTGCCTGTGCCATCCTGGTCTCAAAAGAAAATGGCTAAAGAGACCCATAATAGGAAAGCACAGATTCCCCCTCACCCACACCCAGTAGCTCCCAGAAAATGGTCAAGAAACGATGTTGTTCCCCTTGTTGTCAAATCTGGTATTGTACATGGCAGTATATTAAAAACTACATCATCTGTACCAAAAATGTTCCAAACTGAGATAGAATGTTTCTGAAATTAAAGGGAAAAATTAAGCACTGAACATTATGGAGAAAGGATGGGGGTGGGATTAATTTTAAGAATAATGTAGATAATATTCTCAAAAAAACATTTTAGGAGATAAAGGACAGAAACTCTTTTTTAAATCCTGGGAAATCCCATGCATTTTTCTTTAAAGTATGCTTATATTTCAGGGTTTCATGATTCATTACCAACCTTTTTTCCATGTGAGTGTAAGTAGATACCCACAGTGGCATACCATGGACTGAGCAATTGCAGAGGGGCTGAGTCACCTGGTAAGTGGCCTGCCCAGCCGTAATCACTGATGTTGACCAAGTCGGCTAGAAGTAGTTTTCAAGATGAGTTTTATTTTTAGTTTTCTGTTCTTTAGAGTAAAAAAAAAAATTATTAACACTTACTTATCTATGCTGTCAATACCCTGGACCCATACCTCAGTGTACTGGGGGCAGAGTTTAAGAGGATTTAAGTGTACAGTATTCTAAAATCTCTTAAAACCTGGAACAGTGAACATATGTGTTTTTTGAAAAATGTTAAATAAGTAAGCAGGACACTTTCATGTTGTCATAATTTACAATATATTCTCAAAGAACCAGGAATACCACTTTAGCTGGGCTGACTGAAAAAAATGTAAAAAGAAAAAATAAAGGACAAGTGAACTACAAAAACACCTACTCCAAAATGACAGCCAATATTCAAGTTTTCCTATATGATCTTGTACTTTAACTCTTAGCCTATTCTCTACATATGCCAAAATTGACAAAATCTAGGGAAAAGATTGTATTGTAAGTTTATGACTTGGAGGAAATAAAGACCTAATATCTATAATAACAACTTATATTTTTCTTTTTTGAAATAGTTTTGAGAATTAGTGAAGAGTAAAAGTTCTGATGGCCTGGACAATAATCGTGTCTCCACCAGTTACTAGTTAAGTCAATCTGGTCAATAAAGATAAAATATTTGAAAATGTATCACAAACCAACTTTTTACAACCACACATTCACCTAAACCAAATCTAGTATTATGCCAAAGAGATATTACTCAATGTCACAAAAAGAGCTGGTATCATAAATCTTATACCTAATAAGAAAATGTAAGAATGGGATGATATTAACAGCAAATTCATACACAAAATTGTTCAGTAAAAAAAAACAACAGCATATATTTTAACCTCTGTATGGGAGATGAGAAGACTTCTAGGGTGATCATTTTGTTTCTACAAGAAATGAACTGTTTTCTGATTCCAAAAATCAACATTTGGAGAATATGTCTCTGGCAAGTAAAAACTCATAGCATACATCTCAGTTAATGCAGCTGAAAACTTGAGCCCAGAACACAGTAAAAGTTTGGAGGAATGCTTTAAAGTCAAAAGAGACATGAGAGCTGAGTCCTAGCTTTGTTTAATTTACATAGGGCCATACAGGCCTTCAGTGCATGATGATTTAAATCTTAGTCATAACTAAATGAACAGGTCTAGGCCATGGTTTCCAATAAGTTTTGCCCTTTGGGAAGGGTTTGTGGAGATCAGAAGATGAAAACAAGAAATGAATGTTACTTTTTCAGTTCTCACAATTTGGAAGTAACAGAGAAAGAAAACAAATAAACATATTTTAACCCCAAAAGTAGTATATTATGCATGAGATTAAATTCTGTTACAGTCTTGCGGAAATACATTATATCCTATATTTTACATCCCTGAGGATTGTTACCTAAGTGGTACCAGGACCATATGATGAGCACAGTACAAATTTCATTGGTATTGAGGGCAAATACTACTTTATGTCTCATTTTTCGTGTTTCTTTGTTCGCAGTTATGGAAGACTTGTCTGTGTTATTTCTTATTCTTTCCACAGGGAAGTTTACCATTCTTTCACTGAATGTTTTGATGTGACTTTTCTGATTTGTAATTGATATACTACCAAATCTTTCCCTATAGTGATTTTACCAGTGGATTGATCATTATTTCAGTCAATAACCATCCCATTCCATAATGACTTCAACCATTCCCCAGCTTTTTTCTTAGGATTCCCTAAGTCTAACTTAGAGAAGAAGTATGTTAAATACGGACACAAGGGTTTGAAATGTGTCCCTGTTTGTATTTCTCAGTAACACACTGATATGCTGAATTAAGTCTGGCTCCCTGCAAAACTCTTGGGTGCTGAGTATGCAGATTCCTCAGGTTTTTAAGTCTAGAAAAGGAGGGATGTCTGGGTTATTTTTGTTTTGTTTTCCTTTTTTAGCTGTTGCACCTCAGAGTAGGATGATATCACTCAAAAAAGAGGCCTCCCTACAATAACGTCTAGTTAAGTCTGTAGTCACTGGCATGTCATAGATACTAATCTTGTCCCTACTCATTACTGTGGTTTTTGTGGAATTAACCAGATGTTCTACTTTTGGGGGGTTGTTCTAGGTGATAGCTTTAATAATTAGTGGCTCCTTAAACTTCGTGCCTATGTTTAGGGTAGAAAGCCAAATACTTTAAGTTCCACAGCTATTGTTCCATTCTCTGGTTTACAAGTTTCTGTGATGATATTGACTATGTATTTGTACTTTTATCTCTGAAACACAAGCTTGTGTTTTTTAGTGCCCAGAGCTTTCTCCTTCCTTCTTTAGATCACTGATTTACCCTCCCTCCTCTTCTCCAAAACAGTTCTGCTTTCTTTTCCTGCTTAAAGATGAAATGAATGTAGCAATCTGGGCCCCACTGCTTACTGATTTGGATAGAAGAGGAAAGATACCAAGAGCTTCAATAAGTTCAAACCATGAAGCAGATCAACAACGGTCTCTCAGTCTCTCTGCCTGCTTCCTCTGTCCTCATACAGTCCCCAAATTAAAATCACTCAGTTCACAAGTGCCACAAAAAAAGTGAAAGGACTAGGATATTCATGTATAAAGTCATGTATTTTCCAAATTCCATTATTTAAACTAAGTGAAAGTCAAGGCCTTCTTGGAGACAGGCTAACACTACTTAAACTTAGTTTAAAAATTATAGTTTGTGCCCCCCCCAACACACACACTTTTAATGATGTTGATTCAATTGAATTTCTGTAAAAGCCAGTCCAAAATAAAAGTATTGAAAGATCACCAATTACTTGAATATTGTCTTTGAAAATGTCAAACAAATAATTTTTTTCTCTAATTATATTTTCATATATTTTTCATATTTTGCTTTTGTGTTCCCTAGTTTCAGTTTTTCTGGTAAATTTTTCCTAATGATACAATATATTTATGTTTAAGGTCTCCTCTTTACTACATTTTAGGATTTTATATATATATATATATATATATATATATATGTTCTTTTGAAACATCAGTTTGATACATCTATAAATGGCTCAGGAGCCTCATTCCAACTTTTTCTGAAACTGTGACAGACAGTTTAATTTTTCAATTTTCATAGAGTCTTTGAGAATCTGCCAACTTAAAACCAAATAGAGATTTCAAATTCTGCCTAGGATAGAATAGTTCATAGCAAACCAGTGTTCCCACCAAAAATAATAGTAATCCAAAAAATAAATACAAAAGAAACTATAACTGAAGGCGTCAGTAACTATTGAAGCAGGTAGGGATTAGTGTTCAAGATACCAGAAATAAGGGAATTGCGGAGTGGTGGCCCCAACGACTGTGAAGTGACATTCTTCTCAGACTATTTTCTCATCCTCTCAAGCATTTGAAGAGAGAAAAGAAACAGAGAATAAGGAAGAGAGCCACTGCTAAAAGGCAAGAAGGCAACAGAGTTTTCAGCAGTCTCCATATTAAGATTTTATTTATTTATTTGACAGAGATCACAAGTAGGCAGAAAGGCAGGCAGAGAGAGGAGGAAGCAGGCTCCCCGCTGAGCAGAGAGCCCAATGCGGGGCTCAACCCCAGGACCCTGGGATCATGACCTGAGCTGAAGGCAGAGGCTTTAACCCACTGAGCCGTCCAGGTGCCCCAGTCTCCATATTAAAGAGAGACAAATATTGTCAAAGAGAAGTGTCACAACAGCCAGGATGAGGAATATATGCCATGGAGAAGGGAGCCCAGGAAAGTGGGCCTGATACTCAAGGTTTTGCATTTAGGGCATTACTGAATTCTAAGCCTTTGCAGGACCAAAGAACAAGAAGCCAAGAAGAGCTTTCAGCAGCCATATGGTGTTGAGAGAAAAACTGAAGTTCAGGTCTAACTTAGGAGAAGTTGATTAGTCAACCCCTCAGCTCTCACTTGGGATTCCTGGAGGGTAACACCCTTGGAAGGGAAGTGAACCAGAAACAGTAAATCTTACCAAGATTTCAACCCAGCCAAAAGGTAATTACCAAAAGGTAATTCAAAACCCAATTGAATTAATATGATTGGCCCCCAGTATAGATGCTTACCAGCAAAGAGACTAAACTTTCTCTGAAGGAAGAAAATATTATCCTGAGTCTCTACAATATTTGATTCAGAATTTCTAACAGATGATCAAAAATATCCAGGCACTTCTGGGAAACTCACACTGGAGTTATCTCCTATCTAAAATTACTATGAAAAACAAATTAACTTCTGGGTGCTACAGAATGGCATCTATATATAAAGGCTAGAGTTTTTAATATCTGGGTAAACAATAGAAAGCGTATTTAATCTGATAGGCTTCTAACACCTTGTTCTAAAATCTTATGTTTGCACATGCTGAGTAAACTATACAAGAGCTATTTATACTACATGCCTACAAAGACATAATACAGTGCATGTCTATCTTTTCTATAATTACTTTTGCCAAAAATTTCAAATGAAATGAATAGGAGATGACTATAAAAACAATAAAATCTTCAGTACATTAAAAAATATATATCCAAGCATACTGAGAAACAAGAGCAAAGAAAATCAAATAACAGAAACAGAAGCACAAGTGATCTAGATATTTAAGTTATCAGTTACTGGGACACCAGGATGGCTTAGTTGTTAAGTGTCTGCCCTCAGCTCAGGTCATGATCCCAGAGTCCTGGGATCCAGCTGGATATCAGGTGCTCTCCTCCAGTGGGGAGTCTGCTTCTCCCTCTGCTTGCCACTCTGCCTTCTTGTGCGCTCTCTCGCTCGCTCTCTCTGTGTCAAATAAATAAAGTCTTAAAAAAATATATATTAACAACAAGTAATTGGATTTCCAGAGGCTAGTTGATAGAAAAAAAGGACAGAAGCAATAGTTGAAGAGAATATGGTCAAGAATTTTCCAAAACACCTTTCCCAGGAGGCTGTGGAGGATGGCAGAAGGGCAGGTCCTGGTGCTCTGTGGCTGAGGCCATCTCCTGGGCTGCCTGGCAGCCATGGTGGCCAGACAGGTGTTTCTGGGCTGGAAGGTTATAGTCGCGTGCTGTGAGGGCATCCACATTTCTGGGAATTTCTGCAGAAACAAGTAGAAGTACCTGGCCTTCCTCTGTAAGTGCAGGAACACCAACTCATCCTGTGGCCCCTACATTTCCGAGCACCCAGCCGAGTCTTTTGGTGGATAATGAGAGGCATGCTGCTTCACAAGACCGAGTGAGGCCAGGCTGCCCTGGATCACCTCAAGATGTCTGATGGGATCCTGCCAGCCCATGACAAGAAAAAATGGATGATGGTTCCTGCTATCCTCAAGGTGGTGCACCTGAAGCTTATAGGGCAGTTTACTTACCTGGGGTGCCTGTCTCATGAGGTTGGCTGGAAATACCAGGCAGTACCAGCCACCCTGGAGGAGAAGAGAAAGGAGAAGGCCAAGATCCATTACCAGAAGGAAAAGCACCTTATGAAACCATGGAAATAGGCCAAAAAGAATGTGGAGAAGAAAATTGACAAATAGGCAGAGGTTCTCAAGACCTATGGACTCCTCTGTTAATTCCTAAAAGAAAGAGAGAGAGAGAGAGAGAAGGAAGGGAGGAAGGGAGGAAGGAATTTCCAAAACAGGGGGGCCTGGGTAGCTCAGTCAGTTAAGTGTCTGCCTTGGGCTAAGGTCATGATCCTGGCCTGAGCCCCACCTCGGGCTCCCTGTTCAGTGAGGAGTCTGCTTCTCCCTCTGCCCCTTACCCTGCACATGCTCTGTCTTTCTCGCTCACTCTCTCTCTCTCTCTCTCTCTCAAATGAATAAATTTTAAAAATCTAAAAAAATAATTTCCAGAACAGGCTAAGAGACAATTTCAAGAATGCTACAAATACAAATAAGAATAAATAAAATGATACTCACTTTTAGAGAAGTTATAAAAAAACTTAAAATTCAGAAGGATACTCTTTTTTTTTTCTCAAAGATTTTATTTATTTATTTGACAGAGAGAAATCACAAGAGAGGCAGGCAGAGAGAGAGGAAGGGAAACAGGCTCTCCGCTGAGCAGAGAGCCCGATGCGGGACTCGATCCCAGGACCCTGAGATCATGACCTGAGCCAAAGGCAGCGGCTTAACCCACTGAGCCACCCAGGCACCCCCAGAAGGATACTCTTAAAAGCAAGTAGGAAAAAAACAGACTTACAATCAAAAGATGAACATTAAGACCTAAAAGAACAAGTGACTCAGCAATGATTAAATATATAGTCCTGCACTGTATTATTCAGATACAATGGAGTACACATTTGAGGAAAAATAAGGGAAAAGTCTAGAATTGTATATGAGTATTATGACTACTGGTTTATTAATGCCATGTCAATAAAGAAAATGGGACTAGCTTTTATAGAGCCTCCAGTTAAAGAAATGAAGAAAATGGAAATATACAAACCAATAAGAAATATAATTGAAGGGATAAAGCAAAAACTTATTACTGAAGTAAGATAACAATTTTTCAAGTTACATTGAAAATTTTCATACACCATAACTATCACTAAATACTGCAGATAATCACTCTGAATCTCTTCTAACACTGAATAATTCTTAGTTATATTCTTATAATTTTAAGAAAGTGCAGAGTGCAGTGGAATAATATTTTATAATAAAAATAACTGGATTAAGACAAATTTGTGAGAAGAAAAATATGGTAGCTTGTATTAATTAGAGTCATTATTATGCTGGTCTTAGAAATAACACAATAACTTTTTTTTTAAAGATTTATTTATTTGACAGATAGAGATTACAAGTAGGCAGAGAGGCAGGCAGAGAGAGAGAGAGGAGGAAGCAGGCTCTCCGCTAAGCAGAGAGCCCGATGCGGGGCTCGATCCCAGGACCCTGGGATCATGACCTGAGCTGAAGGCAGAGCCACCCAGGCGCCCCCACAATAACGTTTTGTTTTTTTTTTATTTTATTTTTTTTTTACCTATGCGTCACCTTTTTTTTTTTTTCCATTTTATTTATTTTTTCAGCGTAACAGTATTCATTCTTTTTGCACAACACCCATTGCTCCATGCAAAACGTGCCCTCCCCATTACCCACCACCTGTTCCCCCAACCTCCCACCCCTGACCCTTCAAAACCCTCAGGTTGTTTTTCAGAGTCCATAGTCTCTTATGGTTCGCCTCCCCTCCCCAATGTCCATAGCCCGCTCCCCCTCTCCCAATCCCACCTCCCCCCAGCAACCCCCAGTTTGTTTTGTGAGATTAAGAGTCATTTATGGTTTGTCTCCCTCCCAATCCCATCTTGTTTCATTTATTCTTCTCCTATCCCCCTACCCCCCCATGTTGCTTCTCCATGTCCTCATATCAGGGAGATCATATGATAGTTGTCTTTCTCCGATTGACTTATTTCACTAAGCATGATACGCTCTAGTTCCATCCACGTCGTCGCAAATGGCAAGATTTCATTTCTTTTGATGGCTGCATAGTATTCCATTGTGTATATATACCACATCTTCTTTATCCATTCATCTGTTGATGGACATCTAGGTTCTTTCCAGACACATGAAAAAGTGCTCCACGTCACTCGGCATCAGGGAAATACAAATCAAAACCACAATGAGATATCACCTCACACCAGTCAGAATGGCTAAAATTAACAAGTCAGGAAATGACAGATGCTGGAGAGGATGTGGAGAAAGGGGAACCCTCCTCCACTGTTGGTGGGAATGCAAGCTGGTCCAACCACTCTGGAAAACAGCATGGAGGTTCCTCAAAATGTTGAAAATAGAACTACCCTATGACCCAGCAATTGCACTACTGGGTATTTACCCTAAAGATACAAACATAGTGATCCGAAGGGGCACGTGTACCCGAATGTTTATAGCAGCAATGTCCACAATAACGTTTTTAACAGTGATTTTCTTCATTCTTTGGAAGTGTAGAATGCACCTAAATCTACCACATCAATCATTGCAAACTTTTCTTTGTTCATTCATTTGATTCTCTCTATATAAGACTGGGAATTCTAAGCCTATCCTCTGAGTTTATGATTTTGAAATATTTTTGCTTTGCTTGTTAAGAAGAATTTGTGCATTATGAATCTACACTAAAGCTTAAAAATATATTGGTATTTTTATATCACAGACTTGACTAAGAAAATGCTTTGCAGATTCTGGATAACTGCAGGATATTGCTGGCTAAACTTGCATCTAAATAATAAAAGTAAATCCTGGGTAAAGGGGAAGGAGAGAAATGCCAAACATTTGACATTAGTTTAAGGAACAGAGCCACTCTTTAGCAGAGACACGTTATATAAATGCAATGCAACAGCTGCCTTTTGGATATTCATAATGCTCACTGCCATACACAGGCTGAGAGAAGTATTAAATTTTCTCCAAGAAGATCTTTTTGCCTGTGTTTCTCTAATTAAGTAGCCATTGGAATCCTTCATATTAATTCTTAGGTAATACTGATATTCTTTTTAAAAATTTTTTTATTAACATATAATGTATTATTAGCCCTAGGGGTACTGGTCTGTGAATCACCTGGTTACAGACTTCATCGCACTCACCATAGCACATACTCTCCCCAATAATACTGACATTCTTTGAAAATAACATTTGCTTGAACACTTTTATAAAGCATTAATTAGTCTAGAAACTTGAAGCTTTCAATGGCCATTGGGGGGTGCTTTCATATCAGTTCAACATAATTTAACAAATCATGGCGGACCAATGTGTGTAGCAACAAATTCAAGACATTAGAATTGTAACATGTTCGTATATTGTTTCTCTTGAGTTTTTTGTTATAGTTTTTGGGGAGTTTTGTTTTTAGCTCAAATTTTTGCTCTATTTTTATAACTACTAGAAGAAGTATAGATAATTAATGTTACGGCGAAAGCAAAGCTAGTCTCTATGCTCCTGGAATTACCCTCATATTCTCCTTTAGCTTCCACTCAAACTGGGCATTAGAACGAAATGGGGATGAAGGAAATGTGTAGAGAATACCATGTTTCTTCTGGCTTCCAATTACTACATTTGTCCATTTGGGGGCTTTGAATATATTGAAAATTAATAAAATTTTTCATAATGGTAGTTTGATAGAATTGTCCCAGGACATATTTTAAGCTTGAACTATTTGTTAATATCACATATCATAATTAGAATTTGCTTTCTGAGGAGGTATGAATAAAGCACTGTTCTTGCAAAATATTTCCAGGCGTATATGTGGATAGTGAGTAGAGTAAAAGTAGTTCAACACAAAATGCTAAGTAGTAAAGTGACAAGGAAAGTATTGTTGAAGAGAAGTAGTTGTCGCTTCTCCTGTCTTTTTATTTATTTTTTTAAGATTTTTTGTTTATTTGAAAGACAGAGATCACAAGTAAGCAGAGAGGCAGGCAGAGAGAGAGAGGATGAAGCAGGCTCCCCGCTGAGCAGAGAGCCCCATGTGGGGCTCGATGCCAGGACCCTGGGATCATGACCTGAGCCGAGGGCAGAGGCTTTAACCAACTGAGCCACCCAAGCGCCCCTCCTCTCTTTTTAAATTGACTTCCTTCCTTCTTACTAGTTACAGCATTCCCTAGGTGTGCTTTTTCATCTAAAGTCCTTTCTTACTGAGCTTTTATTGGGACTTGCCGTTATGGCTTACTCTGAAGTATTTCTATATTATTTGAAAAAAAGAACTAGATTCATTTCAGAAAAAAATAAGCATGACTCCTTTAACTTTCTGTTGAAATTTTAAGTATGTAAAAGTAACATCACTCTTTGTAGATATTACATTGAGATATGTAGTTAATCAACAAGAGCTGAGACAAGAATGTTAAGATTTTTATAGGCAAACTACATATCTCTTTATAGTTTCTAACATATTTTCAAATGATAATAATAATAATAATAATAATAATAAACAAAGCAGTTTGTATCGGTAGTACTTGTGAAACTCAATAATACCAAGGGAAGCCTCCAGAGATTATTAAATAACTTTTAGTGAGCATAGAATTTAATTGTTTTTCTCAGTTATATTCCATGGAGTCCTGTTTCTGCAAGATCAACTATAGGTAAAAATAAATTTCTGTGATCAAAACAGAATAAGAAACTTGGGCATACTGTAGCTCAAGCTAGAGTATTTATAAACTTTCTTGAAAAGTCATAGATTCTGGAAATGTATCTATAGATACACTTTTATCTAGGATGTTCTGAAAATCCTGCAGTAGAGAAGCTAGTGTCTCCCAAATTTATTTTACCAGAGGCTTTTTCCATTTTGATACCTATGATCATCCTACAGATCAGTGTTCACTAGGATACACTTCTAGGAACATTGAACTGTTTTTATGGACCTGTTATCCTCCTGCTGGGAAGGTTATTCTTAGAGTAAGTTCAAAAAACTGTTTAGTCCAGGAAAAAAAAAAAAATCATTTCTATCAGGTTCTTGTGTTCAGAGCTATCATAAGCTTCTTCATCATACAGAATTGTGAAAGAAAAGACATTCTTTCCTGTACTAAACAGGTTTAAGAAAGACAAAACACCAAGAGTGCCTCAACAGGTTAATGGTACTTGGGAGATGTAATGCTTCTTTCTGTGAAACCGCAGACTAGTTGTAGCTTTTTGATGTCAGATCTACTACAAGTCCCCCAAAGTGCTAGACCCAAGAACTTGAGTTTTAGTTTGGCTTTTATCCTTCAAAGGAATTTTGACTCAAAAAGAACGTACAAGGTATATGTTCCTTTTAGAATTTGAAAGAATGCTAAGATTGGTGCAAATACTAATGACACTTAAAGTTTGCTAATTTACCCTTGGGTGCATTATTAATCTGGAATTTTTTCAGATAGAGAGGGTTGTATAAATAACAGAAAATGCAGTACTGCAACCCAAATATGTGGCAGAACTTATTCAGCAAATGTCAGTAAAGTTCTGCCAGCCTGCCAACTCTGATCCTCTGCCTTTTCTTTAAATAAAGTTTTATTGGAACACAATCATGTTAATTTGTTTACGTACTGTCTATAGCCACTTTTACACTGGAGCAGAATTGAATAGTTGTAACAGGGACTATAAGACATGCAAAACCTTGCAGATTTACTTTCTGGCCAATTATAGAAAAAGTTTGCTTCCTCTTGGTTTGCAAAGGTTGTTGGTGTGTGTATTGATAAGTGTAATGAATCAGGGCCAGTGGATGGAAAATAATCATGGAGAGGAGGTGGCTGTTTTGGACAGGAAATGCTTCTGCACAGGGATGATATTTGAGCATAGACAGACCTGAAAAAAAAGTGAGAAAGCCAACTGTGAACCTCTGGGAATAGTCTACTTGGCAGAGGTACCCTGCCTAGCAGTTTGAAACAGCTGGAAATGCAGTGGGCAGAGGGTGACATAGGAAATGCATGAGTGGTAGGAGGCGTGGTCCTAGGACTAGACCAGATCACTACTTCTTGCTGCAGTAGAGCCAGACTGTGACTGGTTAGAAGCCTTGGAACTGTTCGGAGTTAGAGAAGTAACATAAACTCACTTGTTTTAAAACAATCATTCTGCCTGTTTTGTTTAAAACTCATTCCAGAGAAATAACTAAGAATGAAGTAGGGCGACTTTAAATTTAAAAAAAAAACAACAACTAACTAAAACCATAATATATATTCTACTATCAGACTGCAAAGCTACTATTGATTAATCACCTGTCAGCAGTAAAGGCCAGATACGAGGACAGTAGTTTCAACTTTGCTAGCATAAGATGATCTCCTTGGTAGTTTTTAAAAATGCCAGTACTAGGATACCCAAAGACATTCTAATTTAATTTGATTGGGCTGGGGTTTGGGACATTGATTTGTTTGCTTGTTTGTTTAAATCTCTCCAGATCTCTCTAATGTGCAATCAGGATTGAGAACCATTGCTTTAGAGAAAAATATCGAAGACCAACGAAATGTCAATTTTATATGAGAGCTAATTATACAGTGCTGTAGAAGAAAACAGATTGATTTGTAACATAAATTGTCCAGAAGTTCACTTTTCCTAGGGACTTTATAAGAATCTCAAAACTACTCAGTGCCCTGGACAACTTTAAAATCAGATCGGGGACCTCATTGTCTGAAGCAGGCATAACTCTGCTTAGATGTGTCAGTATCAAATGTCCTTTAGAGATCCCAAGCAGCCTCTTGATTCTGTTATTTGAATCAATTTGTACTACATTTATGACCTGATGGTGTTTTCTGGCAGGGAATTTCATAGGTTGGAAGTTTTAAACACAGTCATCTGCGACCAGACAACACCCTTAATGATAGCTACAGAGGCCCCTGCAGATCTGCCTACACAGGGGTCCCTAGGAGCTAGTTACCAGAGCAATACAACAATATTATTTGCTATACGTAAGCATGTGGACCTTCTAAGCCTCAGGCATAGTCATTACTGAGGTCATGTGTGCTGATGTGATTTGTTGAAAGAAATAAACATAGAACTTCTTACTTACTGTGAAAACGATTCACTCGGCTTAGATCATGTGTGAGATAGAATTCTGTGTTTTGACTGTAAGAAAATAGAAATCATATTTTGACATTCGAAAGATGCTCCGTCGACTCAAATGTTCACAGTCCTGTCCTGGAAACAGAAGAGATCAGTGTGACCTAAAAGAGCCAGCAGCATCGCTAATGAAAATCAGGCCTTAAGAATACACTAATCACCCTTCCTCCCCTTCCCGGTTTTTGTTTCACCTTGATTAAGGCTTTCATTCAAAGGAACACTGGGTCTGTTTGCTAGAGTCTTCAGTTCTCCACCTGTCAACTTATGGAGCAATAGGAGTAGAGGGCAAAAAGAGGTGGGAACTACGGAAATTTTGAGGACAAAATAGCTCACAGGTCACCCGAGATTTTGGGAAATCTTTGTGATGTGATGAAAACGATTTTAGTGTTTTAGGGTACATGCCTCAAGATGATTAACTCAAAACCTATGTGTCTATAAGTTAAAATATACTCTCTCAAAGTTTGCATTTAACATATATTTTTAGAAATGCAGATTTTTGTTGATTATTTTGTATAAGAAACCCTCAGTCTCCTTTAACACAGAGCTGGTTCGTTCAATGCTAATTTTCCCCCTAAAAGGTACAAATCATAGGGAAATTTCCTTTTTCAAACCTTAAATCTGTGAGCGTCCAGTGACCAAATACATTCTCATATTTCTAGTAGTATGTGATTTGTTCAAAAACGTTTTATGCATGTTGGCAGTCTGTCAAACAAATAAGCCGTTACAACATCAAGCATCTTTTACAGGCACTGGATCTTCCAGATAGAGCAATGGAACAGAGCTTTGGGAAAACACAATTTCCTCTCCAGCTTGTCTGTTTTCTGCATTGTCCAGTTGCTGTGTGTTAAAAAGCTGCTTAAAATTTTTTTTAAAAAAGTTTTTTAGTTACTCCTAAAGGGACTTTTAAATTTTATAAAGCCCCAATTGTCCAGACAATGATTTTTTTAAAAATCTAAGAATCTGTTTTTATGAGAGAGTCTGGAAAAGTGAAAATAAGACTGAAAAAGGGTGAGTGCTTTTGGTGTACTGACCCAGTTTCTCATTTCAAGGATTAGTCTTGATAGGTAATTGAATACAGGACAGTAAAATTTGATATAATGTTATTTTCAAGAAAAGCACAAACTTGCTGACCTAATACAATAAGCCCAAATCAGGAGTATTCGTCTCTTTTTCCAATTTATCTCTGCAGAACACATGTTTCCTATATACATTTGGACAATATGAAAGGGAAAAAAAGTGGGAAGTAAGATACCTGGATTCTGGTCCCTGCTTCCCATAATCAGTTTGGGAAAAGTAACTGTTATTTCTGTAGCCCTAAATTTCCTCATTTATAATTGCGAAAGTTGTACTGGAGCTCTGAAATTCCTTATCTAAGCTCTTTCTTGGTTAACTTTCCATTTGTAACTCCCTTAGTAGGTTTATCAGTGAATGTGTCTTTTTGTTTCCTAGGTCTGTGTAACAAAGTATCACAAACTGAGTGCCTTAAAACAAATTTCTGACTTCTTATAAAGACACCAGTCATTGGATTAGGGCCTACCATAATCCAGTCTGACCTCATCTTAACTTGATTATATCAGCAAAGACCCTATTTCTAAATAAGGTCACGCACAGTACCAAGGATAAAGACTTCAGGATATCCTCTGGGGAACACAGTTCAGCCAAGAACAATGTGTATGAAACCACTCAGCTACCTAAGATTATGTTTAAGTGAGATGGAATTAGAATATTTAATCTCTGGTCTGTATTTCATGCCCGTTTGTTTGCCTTGTCCAGTAAAGCAGCCTACAAATTCAAGAAATAGTTAGATTTATTGACAGAGGCAGAGAGAAATGTCACATCATTTTTTAAAATAAAACTCAGTCTATTCCAACTCATTATTATCCACTTTGATAAGTTGTAAAATCTTGCTGTACATTTTGATTAAATACTTAAGTATATTTTGGATTTCTCAATCTTAAAAGGAATTATATTTTTTTATCTGCCTCTCCCCCCAAGTCTAGTCTGCTTTCTTATATACCACACATATTCAATATTGACTCAATTGATAGAATAGCACAATAGTTATGGGATTCAATTTCATCTTGCCAACACCCACCCAAAGTCCTCAACCACATCATCTTTCTCTCACTCTTTCTTTCTTGTACTGCCGTGCACATGCACATGTGTGTGTGTGCACACACACACTCAGTACATTCCCATTGTTTATCCCTGTGCCTACACAATTTTACAGCTCCAAAGATAATGCTAATTAAATTTTTTGGATTGAAAATGGGAAACTGAAACTACTGGCTTCTTCTAATTATGCTTAAAATCTAGAGCAGTGACATGTTATGGAGATCTCTTTTGTAAAAAGAACAGTGGCTTGGAAGTCTTTACATGCTGAATCTGTTGCTGGCTAGTTACAGGAGCACTGTCTGGAATATCATCCTCATTTGTAACACTCTAGAATTAGTTTGTTATCAAGTCCATGACTGAATTAGAGTTTGTTTTCAAATTCTTGATTCTGTAGGAACATCTACTTTTCTTTCTCCTTCCAGTGAACACAGAGTAATTGTGGAAAACTTTATCATTTTTTATAATTGTTCCCAAAAAAGAGGTTTTGGGGGGGTTTTTGTTTTTTGGTTTTTGAGACAACAAAGCATGTCTTGTAAAATTTATAGGACCAAAGTACTCTGACATCATACGTAATGGAAGATAACAGCCTGAATCTGAATGTAACTGCATAATCTCATTTCAGTATGTGAGTCTTAGAGATAAAATGAGTCATTTACTTGCCATTTCTAAGGAAGAAGGCTTAAGAGTCATGCAACTTATAATAGGATTTACCACTTAAATATTTGACAATTAACCAGAAAAACACTTCATTGTTAACTCTTCACACACAGGACAGACATTTGTGATTGGTTTATGTGAGAATCACTTGTTTTTTTTTTTAAGATTTATTTATTTATTGCAGAGAGAGAGTGTGAGTGGAGAGTGTGAGATCTTGAGAAGATCTCAAGCAGACTCCCCACTGAGCAAGGAGCCTGTAACCAGGGCTCAATCCCAAAACCCTAAGATCATTACCTCAGCCAAAATCAGGAGTCAGGCTCTCCACTCAGCAGCAAGTTGGCTTCTCCCTCTCCCTCTGTAATCTCTCTTAGTTTTGCTCTCTCTCAAATAAATAAACAAGTAAAACCTTAAAGAAAACAACAACAACAACAAGGACATTTGATAAGAAGACAGAAAACCCCCACTAACTTACATGCGGACAAATACAAGAGCTATAATGAAATGCTGCATATCAGTTCTAAGATCTGGTTGAAAAATATTGCTTCCTTTGGACTCATTTTCTATACTAACTATAATGGAAATCTGTTACCTTTTATGTGCTCAGAATTTTTTTTATTCCTGTATATGCTCTACTTGGTTTTAGTAGACTGTCAAGCACATGTCTCCCTTCCTTCCACTCTGCTCCCCCTCATTCCCACCCACAATTACCTCTCCTGTGCCTTACAGATGGGTAAGCATGTCACCCATTCTGGCCAGACAAACCTTATCACTCTGGCCAATGTTAGGCAGTTTGGGGTTTTGTTTTTTGTTTTTGTTTTCCTGAGATAAATTTTCAATTAGCAATAATCGCACCTCCTTGGCTATGATACTGCCACTGTGCAAAGCTTCCTGAAAGAACTTTTATTAATAAAGATTGTTTTGAGATTATCTTGAGCTCAGGGTTAAGTCTTGAGCCCCAGGTGGCCATGTTTGCCATCATATTGAGAAAGCTTACCTGGACATGAATTTGTCATGCAGACAAGAGAGAAAGAGCTGTAGATAACTTTGCTTGATTCCTAAATGCATCTGTGCCAGAATCTACCTCTTGGACTTCTCGGTTATATCCTCAATACTTTTTCTTCCCTCTTAACCTGGTTTGATTAATATTTCTGTGTAGGACAAATAAAGTAACTCAAACTAATGCCATAACCTAATCAACCCTCACTTGAGTTTTGACTGACATGGAAGAATTAAGTATAAATTTTATAGCTTATCCTTATTTGTTTTGTATTCATTCTCTTTTTTTTTCATTTATCAATGTTCTTTATGCAACTAGATGTAACAATAATTGATTGCTTATGCCATGTTATAATGTTTTTAAATTTCAAATTATATTGTGAATTTTCTTCTATCTCAATAATTATCTATCCATCATATAACCCATTGTTGGGACTTTGTGGCAATATAATAGATTTTACCAAAAAATCTAGTAGTTTATAAAATTCTGTATTTCATAACATTAAGTTTTAAGATTGAGGATTTCTGAGAAATATGATATTGATTCTTCTCAGCCTTTCCATTGTATAGGATTAGTTACTAAGTTCCTTAGACTGAAGTGTTTCAGGTAATTTTACCTATTTTTCCTTCAGTGGAAAAAGGGCATTTCCAAGTTGAACCTCTACTTTTCACCTTCAAAACTATGGTAGAGATTTTTAGTAAGTACAACCTCAAATCCTAAAAGGCATTTCTTCCTTCCTTCCTTTTTTTCATTCTTTCTTTCTCTGTCTCTCTTTTCTTTTTTCTTTTCCTCCCTTCCTTCTTTCCCTCCCTCCCTTCTTTTCTTCCCCCCCCTTCCTTCCTTCCTTCCTTCCTTTCTTTCTTTCTTCCTAAGAGAGAGCCAAGTGCATATATATGGAGGTGTGGGGAGGGGCAAAGGGTAAGAGAGAATCTTAAGCAGGCTCCATGCTGAGGGTTCTGACTTGGGGCTTGGGGCTTGGGGCTCAGTCTCACAACCCTGGGAGATCATGACCTGAAACAAAATCAAGAGTCTGACGCTTAACCAAATGAGCCACCCAGGAACCACTAGAAGGTATTTTTCAAAATACTGACTTAAGGTATCTCAGTGGTCTGTGATCCTCAAGTGTATTTCCTGCTATACTCCAATGAGTAAATGAGGAGCTTCTTGGATTCTAATGCATAATTGTCACTTAGCACCTATCACAAATTAAATGTCCAATATTCATATCTACTGGTTGAGAGTAATTCAGCAGAAGGAAATACAGATCACATTTTTGCTTCTTTTTTTTTTATTTTTTTTAAAAATTAATTTATTTATTTTTATTTGCTTATTTACAGCATAACAGTGTTCATTGTTTTGGCATCACACCCAGTGCTCCATGCAGTACGTGCCCTCCCTATTACCCACCACCTGGTTCCTCAACCTCCCACCCCACCCCACCCCCTCCCGCCGCCCCTTCATAACCCTCTGGTTGTTTTTCAGAGTCCATAGTCTCTCATGGTTCATCTCCCCTTCCAGTTTCCCTCAACTCCCTCTCCTCTCCATCTCCCCATATCCTCCATGTTATTTGTTATGCTCCACAAATAAGTGAGACCATATGATACTTGACTCTCTCTGCTTGACTTATTTCGCTCAGCATAATTTCTTCCAGTCCTGTCCATGTTGCTACAAAAGTTGGGTATTCGTCCTTTCTGATGGAGGCATAATACTCCATTGTGTATATGGACCACATCTTCCTTATCCATTCGTCCGTTGAAGGGCATCTTGGTTCTTTCCACAGTTTGGCGACCGTAGCCATTGCTGCAATAAACATTGGGGTACAAATGGCCCTTCTTTTCACTACATCTGTATCTTTGGGGTAAATACCCAGCAGTGCAATTGCAGGGTCATAGGGAAGCTCTATTTTTAATTTCTTCAGGAATCTCCACACTGTTCTCCAAAGTGGCTGCACTAACTTGCATTCCCACCAACAGTGTAAGAGGGTTCCCCTTTCTCCACATCCTCTCCAGCACACGTTGTTTCCTGTCTTGCTAATTTTGGCCATTCTAACTGGTGTTAGGTGGTATCTCAATGTTGTTTTAATTTGAATCTCCCTGATGGCTAGTGATGATGAACATTTTTTCATGTGTCTGATAGCCATTTGTATGTCTTCGTTGGAGAAGTGTCTATTCATATCTTCTGCCCATTTTTTGATATGATTATCTGTTTTGTGTGTGTTGAGTTTGAGAAGTTCTTTGTAGATCCTGGATATCAACCTTTTGTCTGTACTGTCATTTACAAATATCTTCTCCCATTCCGTGGGTTGCCTCTTTATTTTGTTGACTGTTTCCTTTGCTGTGCAGAAGCTTTTGATCTTGATGAAGTCCCAAAAGTTCATTTTTGCTTTTGTTTCCTTGGCCTTTGGAGACTTATCTTGAAAGAAGTTGCTGTGGCTGATATCGAAGAGGTTACTGCCTATGTTCTCCTCTAGGATTCTGATAGATTCCTGTCTCATGTTGAGGTCTTTTATCCATTTCGAGTTTATCTTTGTGAACGGTGTAAGAGAATGGTCGAGTTTCATTCTTCTACATATCGCTGTCCAGTTTTCCCAGCACCATTTATTGAAGAGACTGTCTTTTTTCCATTGAATATTTTTTCCTGTTTTGTCGAAGATTATTTGACCATAGAGTTGAGGGTCCATATCTGGGCTCTCCACTCTGTTCCACTGGTCTATGTGTCTGTTTTTATGCCAGTACCACGCTGTCTTGGTGATCCCAGCTTTGTAGTAAAGCTTGAAATCGGGTAACGTGACCAAAAAGGAGAATTTCAGACCAATATCACTGATGAATATGGATGCAAAGATTCTCAACAAGATCCTAGCAAACAGGATCCAGCAGCACATTAAAAAGATTATCCACCATGACCAGGTGGGATTCATCCCTGGGTTGCAAGGTTGGTTCAACATTCGCAAATCAATCAGTGTGATAGAACACATCAATAAGAGAAGAGAGAAGAACACATGGTCCTCTCAATTGATGCAGAAAAAGCATTTGACAAAATCCAGCATCCGTTCCTGATGAAAACGCTTCCAAGTATAGGGATAGAGGGAACATTCCTGAACTTCATAAAATCTATCTATGAAAGACCCACAGCAAATATCATCCTCAATGGGAAAAAGCTTGCAGCCTTCCCGTTGAGATCAGGAACACGACAAGGATGCCCACTCTCACCACTCTTGTTCAACATAGTATTAGAAGTTCTAGCAACGGCAATCAGACAACAAAGAGAAATAAAAGGTATCCAAATTGGCAAGGAAGAAGTCAAACTCTCTCTCTTCGCAGATGACATGATTCTTTATATGGAAAACCCCAAAGACTCCACCCCCAAACTACTAGAACTCATACAGCAATTCAGTAACGTGGCAGGATACAAAGTCAATGTACAGAAATCAGTGGCTTTCTTATACACTAACAATGAAAATACAGAAAGGGAAATTAGAGAATCGATTCCATTTACTATAGCACCAAGAACCATAAGATACCTGGGCATAAACCTAACCAAAGAAGTAAAGGACCTGTACTCGAGGAACTACAGAACACTCATGAAAGAAATTGAAGAAGACACAAAAAGATGGAAGACTGTTCCATGCTCTTGGATTGGAAGAATAAACATTGTTAAAATGTCTATACTGCCTAGAGCAATCTATACTTTTAATGCCATTCCGATCAAAATTCCACCGATATTTTTCAAAGAGCTGGAGCAAATAATCCTAAAATTTGTATGGAGTCAGAAGAGACCCCGAATTGCTAAGGAAATGTTGAAAAACAAAAACAAAACTGGCGGCATCACATTTTTGCTTCTTATGCCAGAATTTACTTTTAGATTCTTTTTTTAGAATCTATTTGATTTTTTTTATGGGCCTTTATTTCTCAAAGACCACTGTTTCAGATAAACCTATTGAATCTGAATCTCACTTGTAGGGGAGTGGGGAATTTGCATTTCCCAAAACTTCCCACATAATTACCATGCATTCTCTAATTTGAGAACTATTGATGGAAACAAGAACCTTAGTTTCACATTGGAATTACTTAGGGAACTTCATAAAATACTGATGCCTAGATCCCACTTCCAGAAGTTCTGATGTAATTGTTCAAGACTGTAGCCTGAACATCAGGATTTTTAAAAGAACTTTTAAAATCCAGGGGGTGATTCTGTTTAATCAAGGTTAAGGATCACTTAGGTGGGGGCACCTGGGTGGCTCAGCCAGTTAAGTGTCTGCCTTCAGATCAGGTCATGATCCCAGGGTCCTGGGATCAAGCCCTGCATCAGGCTTCTTGCTCAGCAGGTAGCCTTTTTCTCCCTTTCCCTCTTCTGCTGCTCCCTCTGCTTGTGCGAACACCCTCTCTCTCTCTCTCTCTCATGATCTCTCTCTGTCAAATAAATAAATAAAATATTTTTAAAAATCACTTAGGTATTCATACAAGCATCAGGTAGCATTTTAAAAAAATGAAAGCTATCAAAAACAAATGGAGACTTAACCTTTGAACTTTTTGTTACTTAGTAACTAATAAAGTATTTAAGCATGATTAAATATCAGCATATTTTCCAAATAAATATTATGGCTTTTTTGGACTTATTCTTAGTTGATAATATTTTTATGTGAACTTTCTGGACAAGTTGAAGAATTTTTTTAAATCTCGATGTCCTATCATTATAAGAGGTACCATAAGAAATGCAGGATTGCTTCCAATAAATAAAAATAGACTTACTGAGTATTACTGTATGCCCTGCACTATGGTGGGCGTGACAAAAAAAGAGACATAAACTGTCCCTTTTATGCTTTCACTGCTAGGAAGCTCAAAGCTTTGCTGTGTAATGGCAGCAACTGTGTATCTCTACACTTTTGGTATTTTACTTCTCTTCACACTCTGTATCAGTGGTCTCAGCCAGAGGTACACAGAGAATCACCAGGGGAAAAAAAATTTTTTTTTAAAGTACAGATGCCTGGACCTTATCCAAGATCTATTAAATCAGAATTTACAGGAGTATCGGCCAGATATTTACACTGTACAAAGCAGTAGTTGAACCTTATGTGCACCACTGTTTAAAATCACTCCTCTACATCACTGGGTTTCAAACCTCAGTGTTTGTAAGAATCATCTAGGGCACTTGGTAATCTGCAAACGTCCACCTCACCCACTGTGATTTGTGGTAAGCCTTGAAGGAGACCTGTGATCTGGCAGTTCTAAAAAGCATCACAATGTTTCTGCCACAGCTGTTCAATGAGCCACGCCTTAAATGCCACTCTGGGATGTGTATTTTTTCTTATCATTTCATTTTATTTGTTATGACATGTTTGTCCATTTTATTATAAACCAGAAAAGTTCCTCTAATGATTAAAATCAAAGCCTTCAGAGTAATAAAAGTCCTCAGCCTTCATTGAATCCAGTGGTTTTTCTGGATTCCTGTGTAACTTTATGATCAGGCAGAGATTCTAGGAAGAGTAGAACGACAGAGAAGGGGGAAGTCTCTACCTTCCCTAACCCCATCATGTTGCTCTAGAGCCCTACCTTTGATCTCTGCTGTATATTGGATTATTGTATAATACAGTCTTTGAAGAAATGGTTCTTTGTCTTCAAGATATTTGAAAACCACAAATTAGTCCAATGTTTGTATTTCACAGATGAGATAACCAAGTCCTTAGACAAGTTTTCATTGCTAACCATGAGCACAAAGCTAGAAAATGTGAGAGCCTAGTAAAGCAGAAAACAAGAAAATAAAATAAAAATTTACAAAATAGTAATAAGATGTCTCCTGTTCTCAAAGAAACTAAAGTGTAACTGTGAGGCAAGAATGGCAGAAATAAAATAAGAAACAGATAGTACTAGTGCAAATTATATTCTGTAGTATGTGCTTTTGGGATGATTAGAACAGGCCTTATGAAGAAAGCAGAACTTCAACTAGGCTGGAATTGGAGTAAGAATTATATAGAAAGGGAACACATAGATGTGCCCTTGCTTGAAGGAGGACCTTAGCATGGCATGAGAGTACACTAAGGAAGAGACTAGACTGCATGGGCCTACAAGCTCTGGATTGACGAAAAGGAAAAATCAAGTTGGAATGATGGCTTAGGATCAGTGTATGAAAGAACTTTTGAAGAACATATGAGTAGTTCCCTTCTAACCTATTTCCTAATTTCTTAATGTTCTCAATTCTTCTATGACTCTATTCAGAAAAATTATCCTAAAATGTGTCAAATAAACAGAAGCAAATAACCAGCAGAACACTCATTGGCTTTCTGGAATGGAATATATTGGGGGAAACTCAGACGGGGCATCAGGCATGCATTTCTACCACTGTCCATCACATTGAAGTACAATACATTGGGATCCAGCTGAAACAGACATTAAATTCTGCAAAAAACCAGAATTGGAGCCAAACAGCCATATGACATTGCAGAACCTTTGGCCTCCAGCCTTGTTTTACCATCCCAGCATTCCTTTCTTGGGGAGCATCAGCCCTTTCCCTGGAATTATAATGGGGCAAGGGTCCGTGATAGCCCCGGTGAATTCCAGATCTTTTCCACCATCTCCACATTCCACTCTCTTGCAACTCAAGGGGCTTTTTAAAGATCGGCACCATTAGTATCACCTTAAAGTTTGTTAGAAATTCAGAATCTCAGGCCCCAATGCAGACCTACTAAATTAGAGTCTAGTATTTCAACAAGATCTCTAGGATATTTGTATGTCCCTTCAAGTTTGAAAAACACTGCTTTTTAAAAATTGATTAACTTCAGGGCACCTGGGTGGCTCAGTCTGTTAAGTGTCCAACTCTTGACTCTTGATTTTGGCTCAGGTCATGATCTCAGGGTCTTGAGATCCAGCCTGTGTTGGGTTCCATGCTCAGTGTGCAGTCTGCTTCAAAGTCTCTCCTTCTGCCCCTCTGCACTCTCTCTCTCGAATGAAATAAATAAAATCCTTAATTGATTTACTTTAGCATTAGCTATGACTAGAGAGTTAAAGAGTTCTAGAGAACTCTTTGGAGGTTATTTCCACTTAGAAGTCTACCCTGTAGGAAATTCATCTTGGACAACTTAGCTCTTACCTCTCGGAGACTCAGCAGATAGAGGGTGCCCCATAATCCCCGGGGAGCATCTTTTCTTCCAAACTCAAGTCACCATGGAGTAGTTGGGTCAGCATTCCTCAAAATACTCGTCTGTGAAAAACAAACAAATGGAGAAAAAAGTGCGATGCTCAGACATGTTTGAGAAATGCTTACTTAAATAAAGCTAAACGATTTTATTTACTTCAGGAATTGTCAAAAGCTCTCAGTATGCCTATGGACATTATGATGATTCAGAAAATAATTACAGAAAGCAAAAAATCATAGAAAACAGACTTTCACAAATTTATTTCATTATCCAACAATTTCTCTCAAGTTACAGCTCTTAACATCTTGAGTGAAAAATCCCTGCTAAAATCCTTCAAGTACCAATTTGGGGAACATTAAGCAAGGCCCATGTGTGTGCTTGAAACAAAGTTATGATTAAAGTAAAGTACACAGACTCTCTTGCCAATGACATATTTTCTTATCCCATGACTTGCATGGACCCAGCAAATGTGTTTGCATCTGCCATCCCTCTGTTCCCTTTTGCCACTTTATCTGTTTGCACTAGCACACTCTCACACAAAGACCTAGAAATCGCTGAGATTAAAAGACTAATAAGAAAAACAAAGGCCTTTCCTTCCTGAGCTCTACATTTTAATCATAGCTTTTCCCTTGTTCTCAGAGAAGCCCTTTGTACAGAGGGTTTTGTCTCTCTGAGATCAAACTGGAAACTGCTACCAGAGTTCTGGCCAGATGGTCAAGCAGTCAGTATATCAAGTGACCACCACGCACTTAACACTTTATTAGGAACTGCAAGGAGTGCAAAAGCATAAGAAGACATTATTCCTGCATCCCAGAGCTTCAGTCCAATAAAGGATTAAGAGTTTGTTTCTGACAAGGGTAGAAATTGTCAAAGGATCTAGAGAAAAGCATACAATTGAAAGGAACAAGATTTATTCCTGACCCCAAAGAGCTCACCATTTTTTTAAGAAAATAGACAAAAATGACTGTCACAGAATGAAGAGCCTATGAGGGCAGTGCTAAAGGGTTGATTAATTCTGATGGAAAAGGGACTAAGAAAGGGGTCATAGAGAAGATGACTAATAAATTATGCCCTAGAGAATGGATAAGTTATTTTCACATAGAGCAGGAAAAGAGGTACATTCTGAGCTGAAGGATACCAGAGATTGTGGGCTGACAGAGACAGAAACAGATTGAGAAAGATTTGTTTAATTTTCATGTATGTTAAGAAAATCAGATTCTGTGAAATTAGAAACAATTAGTGTGACATTATGTTGCTGTCAGTAGGCAAGATGCACCTTCAGAGAAAGGAGAAATGAGTGAAGAGTGGTGTGATTCTCTGGAGCTGGCCTGCTGCCCCTGGCTGAGAAGCCTCGAGGGCATACAGAACACTCCAGTGTTAGGACAGAGCTCCAAGAGCCAGGAGTCCGCAGAGAGCTGTGGGAAAAGCTGGAAGAGAGGGGCCAGTGCATTGATAGCTGATGAAAGTTGGAAAATAGCTGGAAACCTGGGACTTTACCTAGAAAGGGGTGCTGAACTCAGGAGACCGGGAGTGAAGCCCAGGGCCACTCACCACTTTCATGCAACCAAAAAAGAACAGTGCAAGTGGTGTAGGTTCAAGCAAATAGCAGGAAGTCCTAAATACAGATTAAAGTCTGAGCCACATCTGCTTCAGAAAAAACTAGGGGAATTAATACTTCAAAGTGACAAGTTGTCGGCAAAAATCGGACAAAGTTAAGAAAAACCCATGACATGACACTTTTTAGTAGGGTCTCTTGTAAGTAATCTTGAGGTAAGTTCTAATGACTGCAGGGTAATTCAAGGAAATCCCAGAGTAAGAAAAATATAGGCAACTCTTTAAGAGAAGGAAAAATATAGAGAGAATTAGGAGAGAATTCGGCAATGGCACTATAAAAACAGGAGTCCCTGTGAGATATGAAGGATGTAGAAAAATGTTGGGACACAGATATGAGAGTAGGAATGACTGATTTCTGTATCTTCCTTGTCTCTACTAAGGCTCTCTTTGACTTTTTTTGTCATCTATGTTTAAAGATGAAGTTAGGGGCGCCTGGGTGGCTCAGTGGGTTAAGCCGCTGCCTTCGGCTCAGGTCATGATCTCAGGGTCCTGGGATCGAGTCCCGCATCGGGCTCTCTGCTCAGCAGGGAGCCTGCTTCCCTCTCTCTCTCTCTGCCTGCCTCTCTATCTACTTGTGATCTCTGTCAAATAAATAAATAAATAAAATCTTAAAAAAATAAATAAATAAAGATGAAGTTATCCAAATAGTTTCAAATTCTCCTTCAGCTTTAAATTCTGTGATCCTCAGAACAGAGATAGTAGAGTGAGAAAATGAGGCAAAGAGGCCAGGTAAAGTTTCACTTGAACATAGAGAGTGTTGTCAGAAGCGTTTTACCTAAAAAACAAAAAGAAGGCATTTATCACAATATAGAAGTAAGAATTGAGATAACTAAAGGATACTGGTTCGCCATCACCAAGGCAATTGTTGCTAATACCACTAATCAAACCCCTTCACATCTCTAAAGCAGTTTGTAACTCAGAAAAGGCTGTGGAGGCTCTGAAAAGAAAGGAGGTGTAGTGATCCAAAGGGGCACGTGTACCCGAATGTTTATAGCAGCAATGTCTACAATAGCCAAACTATGGAAAGAACCTAGATGTCCATCACCAGATGAATGGATAAAGAAGATGTGGTATAAATACACAATGGAATACTATGCAGCCATCAAAAGAAATGAAATCATGCCATTTGCGACGACATGGATGGAACTAGAGCGCATCATGCTTAGTGAAATAAGTCAATCGGAGAAAGACAACTATCATATGATCTCCCTGATATGAGGACATGGAAAAGCAACATGGGGGGGTAGGGGGATAGGAGAAGAATAAATGAAACAAGATGGGATTGGGAGGAAGACAAACCATAAATGACTCTTAATCTCACAAAACAAACTGGGGGTTGCTGGGGGGAGGTGGGATTGGGAGAGGGGGAGGGGGCTATGGACATTGGGGAGGGTAAGTGCTATCGTGAGTGCTGTGAAGTGTGTAAACCTGGCGATTCACAGACCTGTACCCCTGGGGATAAAAATACATTATATGTTTATTAAAAAAAAAAATTTGGAAGGGGAGGCGAACCATAAGAGACTATGGACTCTGAAAAACAACCTGAGGGTTTTGAAGGGTCAGAGGTGGGAGGTTGGGGGAACAGGTGGTGGGTAATGGGGAGGGCACGTTTTGCATGGAGCACTGGGTGTTGTGCAAAAAGAATGAATACTGTTACGCTGAAAAAATAAAATGAAAAAAAAAAAAAAGAAAGGAGGTGTAGGAGCAGTAGACAGTCCACAAACGCCTCCTTCTTGCCAGCTTTATGTTAGATGTTTATATATTTAACAGCTGTAATTTCTTTATGGAAAAAATTCAGTTTGTATACAAATAGGTCCACTCAAGAAAAGGGGGAGAAATAGTTTTTAGGTGTATTTAAGGGGATAAGTTTGTTTTTGCTTTATATGCATTAAACTATAGTCAGTGTGGCCATAATATTGTGGCATATTTTTGCTTCGACATAGTATAATAACAATACTGACGTGATACTTCAAAATTTTCACCGAGGAGCTCATTCACCAGGAGGACTTTGTAATACCCCATGTCACTTTCTGCCCAAACCCAGCCCCTCTGGCTCCCAGGGATTCATTAAACGAAAGATCGATTGAGGTAGTGAACCACTTTCTCACTATACATGAATCTAAAAATGCCAGACCGTTAGTGTTGCTGGTATCATTCCCACTGCTGTTTGTTTGTTTTCTGAGTTTTCCTTTTTGGCTGAATAAAAATACTCAGTCCTGTGAACTCTGGGAGCAAGATGTGCCATTCTCTTGACCCACCACACGGCTCCATCAATATTGATTTGAAACAAACCCTCTAGGGCTGTCTGTGTTCCTGGCAATGGTTCAATACTAACATGTGGTTAATTTTTTAGAGGATTTTTCTTCCCTTTCCTGTGCTCAAGAGGAGCTGTGGAGTTTGTGGGAAACAGCAGCTTGATGCCTGCATCTGTGGGGCTTGCATATTTCTCTTAGAGATAGTGACCCCTTCTTCCTAACCCTTCTTCGTTTGCTGCACATTGTGTTCCAGGAAGTGGAAAGAAGCACATTCTAAATGCTTAGAAGGCTTTTAAGACAATATTCCTAGAGATGTGGTGTGTGAGAAAATTTGTAGAATTCTCACTACTCACTCTCTCATAGAATTTACGAGTTAAGACATAATATCATATTTATAGCCATTCAAATTCATTATGCATGGGTGCATTGTGTTACTGAATACAGCAAGGGTTGTTATAAATACTTGCTCAAAAGCAGGTTAATTCTGTTAACTAATTTCTGACCAAGAGTACAAGGGATATCTTAAGCTTAAGGCAAATAATAAAGATCTCTCTCTTTCTCTTCTTTTTTTTTTTTGCCACTACTGTTATTTTTTTCCAGGGGGACAATGAGTTGTTTTGTTTTCTTTTACTTTCCTAAGTTCATGAGAACTATCTACCAGAAGAATGTTCTGTTTTTCTATTTTCAATAACATAAGGTAATAGCTCCTTAATTTCCTATTAAATGAAATAAAGACATTTATTACGATTATTTAATTTACCTCCCATTTTTATGGCTGTAAATTTACATTTGGGTTATATTTTTCTGAGCAAATAACAGAATCTTAAAAATAATGAGATCATAATTCTTATTTTCCCCTTGTTTGGACTTTCTAAGACTGAAAAGGATCAATGCTTTCAATCTACAAAGAGACGTTTAGAGTAAGAATATCCAGGCGTCCTTTAACTTGCTTTCAGTAGAAGAACATGTACTATGAATGATTTTATCAGTAATGGTGACAGGTTGTACTGTAAGATCTGTGCTTTCTCATGTATTTGGCCTTTTAGTCATCAGCAGACATTTGTGGTTGAATAGAGTTTGAATAGAATTAGTGAAATTGAATAATGACACACACCAAAGCAGAAATTGTGTGGAAATGACATTTCTATTTAAATAGTCACAGAATGTTTAAGAAATGCCTATTAATTTGATATATATAAAAATATATTACCCTTACTGTTTTATACTAGACTCAACTATTGGCCACAAAGAACAGTGAGGTAAAACTTCACTGACCCAGCAGAGTATCCTCTTTACCAGCTTGTAAAATATGTCTAGGTCTGCAGATTACTTAAATGACAAATATAGGTTCACCTTGAAAAAAACAGAGGAAATATTGTGCCACTAGAGACCCCATACAGAGGTGACCCACATAGGGGCAGTAGGGATTGCAGAGAGAGCACAAAGGGTTCATTTATCTTTTTTGACTTTCAATATGTTTTTACAAAAATACAATTGTTTTCCTTATAATAGTATCATAATAAAGAACTGGAAAAGTGGGGTTAGTGGGTGAAGACAAAAAAAATAGATAAATACAAACCTGGTAAGCTTGACAGACAGGGCAAAGTTACACAGTTCAATTCAGTTGAATGACTTTTTATATGTGTTTGGTTTATATCTTTTACTGTACTTTGTGCCATTGTTTATGTTATGTTATGTTTAAAATTTTAGCCATTATTAATCTCACATCACCTTCAATTCAGTCAGATGCAAACTTATTTTATTAACATGTTTCCTGTCCTGTTCCCAGCATACCTTGCACCTCATGCCGGCCATTCTTCCCATTCTTGCTCAGTTATCAAGGCTCAGCTTAACTGTGGTCGTCTTTGTGAAGCTCACCCCCTATCATCCAATCACAATCTCTCTCTCTCTTTTTCCCCTTTGGTTGCTTGTTTGCATGTCAGTCTACAAGATGTAATATAAACTTCTTAAAAGAAAAGAGGATTTGTTTCATTCTTGCACACAACATAGTGTTAATTGATCTAGTAGTTGCTCAATAAATATGAAAAAAAATTACACAGACCTCTCCCTGAAACCAGGGCTAGAGAAAGAGAGATGAGCCAAATTTGCCCCAAGAGTGAGGTAACTGCTCAAAAAGAAGAGATATACAAGGTGCCAAAATACCCTTTTGTGTACTACCATATGCAGGAACCATGTGCAGTTTTCCTTGGAGTATTTTAATCTTCTCTCTAGCTAACCTTCTCCTGTGGTCAAAACCTAGTGAGCCAGTTATTTCTTGATATTAATAATCTTAGACTGTTTTTCCCCCACTGGTTAAAAAACTATACAACATCTAAAGTACTCTCTAGCTCTAAATTACAACTTTGTGGTTTATTTCATAATTTTACCCTGAAAGTAATAGAATTTTAACACTAAGTAATGTCCCAATGTCCCATCTACGTTGGGCTTCTGAAAAGAGTGATACTGTATTCTCTTAAACCTCACCTTTTGAAAACACAGAAATTACTTTAATTATTTAACTCTCATTATATATGTATTCTATATATACACTTCAAACAATGTTTTAAAGGAACATGAATCCCATTTTAAATGCTATTTAATATTCTTAAGCTATTTAGCTCACAGACTTTATCAGTCACATTTTTATTTGTATTTATTTTTGATTATACAAATGATAGCCAAGGAATTACTACCCATCGTAGTAAATAGGTACAAGTCAACACCACAGGAGCCTCAGATATTATGGAATTTAACTATTTGAGTTAAAAGCCACAGAAACTTAATGGTCCCTTTTATGGGCACATGGTTTATATGGAGAACAAACAAGATATATAGATAAAGAAAAATTTTTCTTCAATGTGCTGGAGAGATTCCCCAGGCAGAAATTTGGGTTAAGAGTTATTACCATATTGGGAAAAAAGAAGGCATTGTTTGGTTTCCTTACGCACAAGAGAAAGGCAAACAAACAGGTCTTAATGATCTCAGGGAATTGGAGGATGAGTAACCTCAATATTTTGGAAGTGAAAGACTATTTTTCAAATGTCCCTTTCCCTCAGAAGCATTATACCACAAAGACGTTTTTGAGTTTCTACTAAGTCTTATAAGGACACGAATAATGACCTACTCTACGGCCAACGCATTTTCTAATCAGTGCATCTGACAAGTTCTCTTCGATTAAAAAGAAAAGGGAAAGTTCCATAGCAGCTGTACATATTTCTTTCTGTTGAAACTGACTTTTAGAGATTGATCATATTGTCTAGATGCTCATTAAAGACTGGGACTTAGTAGACAACTGTTAATTAATCAAAAAATTCTTTTGAGTGCCTCTACATTCATTTTCTTTGCTGAATACTGCCATGGTTCTAGGGAAGCCAGATGCCCCATATCCTCTCATGCAGACTTTCAAAATGATGGGGAGACAAATGTGCATGAAATGTTTAATAATATAAGGGAGCTACTACTGACTGGTTATTCCTTTTTAATTTAGTAATCACTAAAGATCACTAAATTAGATTAGATGAAAGAAATAGTTATACTAAAAGGAAACTATATACATGCTGGGATTTAATTAATTAATTAATGTCAGTGATTTTTGCTCATCTTGACCAACTTTATTAAGGAATAATTAACAAATATATTTGTGTATATTGAAAATGCACAACATGGTGATATGATATAATACACATTGTGGAATGATTACCAGGATCAAAATACATAATTACCTCAAAATATATCCATTATCTCACATGGTTAACTTTGTGTGTGTGTGTGTGTGTGTGTGTGTGTGTGTGTGTGTGTGTGTGTGCGCCTCTATGTGGAACGCTTAAGATCTACTCTAAGCAACTTTTAAATATGCAGTTCTGTACTAATAACTATAGTTACCATGTTGTACGTTAGATTCTCAGACTCCTTTTCTTATAACTGAAAGTTTGTACCTTTGACCTACATTTCCCCATTTTCCCTACCCCACAGCCCCTGGAAGCCACCATTCTATTCTATAAAATCTACATACCCATAAAAATCTCTTAAATCTTTAAAAATCTATAAAATCGGGTTCTTTTTTTAAAAAATTTCGCATAGAAATTGTACCATGCAGTATTAGTCTTTCTCTCTCTGGCTTCTTTCACTTAGAATAATGTCCTCCAGCTTCATCCATGTTGTCACAAATGTCAAGACTTTCCTCTTTTTATGGCTGAATAATATTTCTTTTTTTTTTTTTTTTAAGATTTTATTTATTTATTTGACAGAGAGAGAGATCACAAGTAGGCAGAGAGGCAGGCAGAGAGAGAGGAGGAAGCAGGCTCCCTGCAGAGCAGAGAGCCCGATGCGGGGCTCGATCCCAGGACCGTGAGATCATGACCTGAGCCGAAGGCAGCGGCTTAATCCACTGAGCCACCCAGGCGCCCTGAATAATATTTCTTTAGGGGTGGTCAGTTCTTTAGTGGTGGTCCATTAATCCTTTAATGGACATGTAGGTTGTTTTCATATCTAGGCTATTGTGAATATTGCTGCAGTGAACATGGAACTATAGATATCTCTGTGGGATACTGACTGATTTCATTTCCTTTGGATATATTCCCAGAAGTGGGACTTTTTGCTGGATTATATAGGAGTTCTATTTTTAATTTTTTGAGGAGCTACCATATTGCTTTCCATAGAGGCTCTACCAATTTATATTCCCACCAACAGCGCACATAAGGTTTCCTTTTCTCTGCATTCTCTCTGACATTTGTTTTCTCTTGTCTTTCTATACTAGACATTCTGACAGGTGTGAGGTAGTATCTCATTGTGGTTTTGATTTGCATTTCCCTGATAATTAGCGATGTTGAGCACCTTTTCATATATCTATTGGCAATTTGTATGTCTTCTTGGAACAGTGTCTTTTCAGGTCTTTTGCCATATTTTAATCATATTTTTTGCTTTTGGTTATTGAGTTATATGAGTTTTTTTAGATATATTTTGGATACTAAACCCTTATCAATTTATGGTTTGCAAATAATTTCTCCCATTCTGTAGGTGTGCCTTCATAACAGATTGCCTAATAATATCTTGAAAACTCTGACGCATGTTTACTTAAATCACTATTTGGGTCAAGTGCTTATCAGTAGTAGCAACAATTTTATTAAATTCTATCAAGTTACATTGCATAGCACTAGCTTCCATTTAACTTAAAAAATAAAATGTTGTCAAATAAGAATATTTTTCTTAGTTCATTGTAAGTGTGTAGCTAGTCACCTAAAACTTAGCCTTAAAATCAGAAATACAGAATCATCTAAATTTTATTTTATATGCTTACTAACTAGAGCTCTGTAAATCTTACCTTTTCTGTATGGCATACCATTATATCATTTCTCACAAAATGTCGGTTTGGCTTTATGGTAGAAAGCCAAGGTCATAATGGTACTTTTTTCTATCTCTGGGCAAAAAGAAACAGTGCAGCTATTCAGGAACTTGTCTAATCTGTAAGAAGAGAATTGTAACTCACAGAGTAATGAGGAAGACCAGGGTGTATATCACATGGTTCCCACCAGGACGCAACCTATTGAAAGTGATTGTCACAGAAAGAGATGACCACCAGATCTCAACAAATCTGACTGCGGCAAGTGGCACTTAGGGAAGTGGAACCACTGGGCAAGATAAATCATCTCTTCACATGTGAAAATTTAGTAAACTTATTTACTGAATGTGTAGGCATCTTTCCATATCATTAATGAGGATTTTCAATCACTAAGTTAAAGTCTTCATAGTATGACAATATATGGATATACCAAGTCTTTTCAGAATCATTCATGATAACAGCAGAGATAAGGGGAAGAAAAGTTATTAACAAAGAGTGTTATACAGTTCACTAACAAAATTTCTTCTGGGCAATTTTATGTTTGTGATGTTTGTCACCTTTTTAAGTTGTAATTTGTAGTGCTTTATTTTCTTATTTTAATAAAGTAAATAAAATATTTACTTTTTTACCTAATAAAAATAATAATCACTGATATAATTTACAATCATATTGTCCATATAGGAATTCCAAACTATATGGAAAAACATATAAGTTTCCTTTGTCCCCTCCCAGTTCTACCCCCACTCCCAATGATTAGGTATCTTTCCAGATCCTTGTTTGTGCATCTATATATATGCATATGGAAGTACAGAATTTTGCTTCAGGTTCGTTTTATGTGTGTGCCTGTGTGTGCACACAAGCATGCATGTATGTGTGCTCTTTTGGTACCTAAAAGATTTCATGCCATAGGATATTGTCCTCCACATTTCTTTCTCCACTTAACAAACCTTCTTGGAGTGCTTTCCTTATGAGTAGCAGGACCCTAAGTACAATTTCGCAAGTTGTTCCCTGCACAAGGACACCAGACTAAAGTGAGAACTCCTGGGCAACCGTGTTTTACTAGTCAAGCAGTGAACCTGGTATGGGGCTGTATCCCTCTAAAGGGCCACAGTTTCTGACTTACATTGAAGAGCTGACTAGGTTACTTGTGGCTGTGTCAGTGCATGTGAACCTACCTCGTATTTGTTACTACTGAGTAGTGTTCTAAGAAATAATGGTACTGTAATTTATTACATTAAACTGTTTTCTACTGAGGGCCACATAGTTATTTCCTGTTCTTTAGACACTAAGAAAAAATAATGTTTCAGTGAATAGTATTGGGCATACTAATTTTATTTTTAACTGTAAAAAAAAGTTGAATTTAATTAAAGAAAAGTACTAAGAATTATGTAGTGGTAGTCCTCAATATGATGGACATTTGAGGAACACTGGGCATTATCAGAAAGAGTGTGAGAAGTAAAACTAGAAAAGTTGACAGCAGCTAGGTCAATACAGACTTTTTTCTAAATTAAGTCATATATTTTTATGGAAGAAATTTTTACTTTTGTCTCTCTTTGTTATCTACACCTAAAGAAAGACAATCATAATATTCCTGAAAACAGTTAACAAAATTTTAACGTTAAATGGATGTTTTAAAACTGGGAAAAGTCATGTCTCCTTAAATATCTGAGCCCAAGGACAGAGCTACTGAGAATTATTAAAAAAAAAAAAGTAAACACTACAGAGATTTGCAGATATTAAGTCGGCATGATGATACAGAATAATCAACCCAGAAAGGCTGACTTTGTATCTACAAATGTACTAAGTGACCCTGAAAGTCTGTAATCAACTTTAGCACTTAAAGACTGATTTCATATGGTCTACCAAATTATTTCAGTAGAAATTATATCCCACTCCCCAAAATGGGCCTTTAAACCTAGTGGAGGAAATCATCCTCAGATTTCCCTGGAATAGAAAGGAATTGCTGCCCACACAGTTCTCTTCCCAGTTCACACCTGCCACTTCTGAGCACTCTGTAGAACCAGCTGCATAGATGTTCTTTGGAACTATGCAGGAGACTGTGTAAACAATTTACAGCAGTCCGAGTTTAAAAATGCTCTGTCTGAAGCCTCGTTGAAGTTTAAAAATCCAGCAAAGGAGAGACCAGTTTTCTTCACCATGCTTTATAAATGGGAGGAGAGATATAGGAAATGAACACAAACACTTAAGATAAAGCTTCGATGTGAGTATCAGTTAAAAGATGCCTTGTAGTAACTTTGAAGGAGGATATTATTTATCATTCTGTGTCATCTAATACTAAAATGATATTGGCACATGCTTACTTACTTGCTGCTAACTAAAGGTAACATGCAAAGATTTTGTGGTTGAACAGACTGTATCTGGCAAGTAGAAAATAGTTCCTGGTTTGTTTTATTATCTACCTCTTAACCTACATAGGTTTAATCCTGAAATGTACCAGAATAAAAATTAAAGTTGACTTGTTTAACTTGCCTAGAAATTGTGACATAAAATAACTATATTTTCCTTAGCTTCTGACTGGCTATTCAGATGAAAATCTTCGTTGCTTCTGAAGAAAAAAAATTAACAACTTTCTGGTTCTTTAAGCAGGATATTATTTTAAGAAAGGAAAGTCTAGAGTGAGGAATTTATTGTCCAATGAAATGTATAACACTAATACGAGATTTCATACTAGTCTAGCTGGCTACAGATCAAATAATTCAAAATGAAGTTGGGCCAAGTCTTTTGCTAAAAGGTCCCTTTCTACTGTGGGTGAACGAGGAGTATTACCAGCCCAGAATAGCCAGTAAGATGCGTATAGAATCAAAGACAGTGTAGGGGCCAGAACCTTGGATTATGAATCAGGAAGTCTTAGTTCTATTCCTGGCCTAGCCTTTAATTTATTATGGCTGTCTATGTGATGCCACAACTCATTGACAAGTAGAACATTCAGGCAGTGCTAAATTTGCTGAGCCAAATGTCTACTATTTGAAAGCATTCAGGTCTTTTACTGAATTTTTTTGGTTTTCTTCCAAATGCTTGTCATTAGGAAAACAGAACCCCTGCATCTCTGGGGGCAGCATCCTTTTCTCTGGACTTCATATTTGCCCAGTCTGTAAAACGTCTGCTAATTTTTACCTCTCTCATGTCCCCATATGTGTACAGTGTCCTGTATTGTTCAATAAAGGGCATCTGGAGGAGGGTTGGAATTATCTTCCCCAGATAGAAGAAAAGAAGAGTAGTGGAGTCTCATGTTCAGAGAATTCCTTCTCAGAGACCTGGAGAGAATGACTCCCTAAAAACCCTATTTATCTCCCCCAGATCTCCCCCAGTCCCTCTGCCCAGGGACTAAATAGCTATTGGGGGTAAATAAGAAGCATCTTTCAGATTTCCTAATGAAAAACCATGTGGGCTGGCCATATTAGGCTTTTGACAACAAATCAAATGGAACAGTTTTTCTCCAAATTTCCCTAACTATCCACTGCTGAGTTTAAGAAAGAAATACAACTGGAAATTTCTTCCACGCCAGTGACATATATTATCTGTACCTTGACAACAGCTAGTTACAGTGTCAAGACAACAGGATGTTTCTGTTCTTACTGCATATATTGGGGAAAGGAGACATATATCACACTGTTGACTCAAGGTCAGCTCACAAGCAACTAAATAGCTTTTCCTCATTAAAAAAGCAAATCATGGCAATCACATTAAGAATAGTCTATTCATGTTCTAAACAGGCACTTGATTCTTAACTGTGTTAAAGAGGGTGTATAGAACATGGGGAAATACGTGCCTACTCTGCCATGATCAGACAACTTATAGAGTAATATATTTAATCCTGAGAACCAACCATTAATTGGGCCATTGACAGAATTATGTCATATGCAGAGAAGAGTAAACAGAACTAGTGAGGGTTTGAAAATATGTTGTATGAGAAATCATCAAGGGAATTGAGGATGATTCACCTAGAAAAGGGAGAAAATAGGCAAAACAGACCAGAGTTCTTCAAATATTTGAAAGACTCTTTCATGGAATAGACACCACTTTATGCTGTCTAGTTTTGGAGGGAGAAATTGGGAAGTTAGAGGAAGGCAAAATTTGACTCCATGGCATTTCTAAACATTATAACTGTACAAATATGAAATAGGTAGCTTCCTAGGGAATAATGCATAGCACACAGGATATGGTCAGGAAACCCAGCAAATTATTGTTCAATAAAAGTATAAAAGAATTAGCCTAGATGCAAAAGTTTTGACATTTAATTGTGGTTATTTGTGTTCTTCCAAAACATAGTTTCTGTATATTGGAAGGAATGGAATCAGGTTGCAGGAGTTGAGGAGAGTGTAAAGATATCTAAGTGGCATTAATTTAATAATTGTATCCATGAAAGGACAGCAAAATGGAATATTGGAAAGAGACCAGGACAGGGAGTTGGGAGAGATGGGCTCTATTCTATTCAGTTTTGTCAATAGAGAAGTAATCTGGACTTAAAACTCCCTGGAATTCACTTTCTTCTGCAAAGTCAGGACACTATGGAACTAATAGCCATGGTTCTAGAGTTCTAGATTTCTAACGACTTAAATTTTGAAGAAAACATCTAGCATGAGTTACTCAAATATGTTCGACTTATTGTCAAAAATACAAGTATAAAAATACATTAATTACAATGAATTTTAAGGTATTTTATGAACATAAATAATGGGTAGTTCAAGGAAGGCAGATAAGTGAGAACTGCTAGGAAAAAAGAAGTCTCCAGAAGAACACTAAGTTTAAGTCTACCATTTAGACTAAACTCTGCTTGGGCAACGAAAGCAGAAGTTAAGGAAAGTAAATGCATTAAGTAACTAGAGTGCATTATTTCAATATATTTTTACATTGATTAAACCATAGTTACAACTATTGGTCACCAGCTCACATAAGCTCACAAGAGAAAACCTGGAGCATCTCTTCCAATTCTGCATTCGGTAATGTCTAGTTTGTAGCTGGAAACCAGCCATGGCAATATTTATGTCACAGAAAAATTGACCTTTTTTCAATTCAAGACTTTCTTTTTATGTGGAATATAGTTTCTAGACATTTACCAACATACCACTCCCTGCTTCCAAGGAACAACTTCCCCAAGAGTGCCGCTTTCTTTCACTTTGATCTCAAAATATGTACAGCCATGTTATGAAAGTATTTGTTCTTTTAATCTACTGTAGTTAACACACAGTGTTATATTAGTTTCAGATGTACCATATAGTGATTCAACAATTCCTTATATTATTCATTGCTCCTCAAGATAAATGTGCTACTAAATTTGTTATTTCCTTATAATTATCATAATGCAGGTACAATTCAAGTTGCAGGGGGAAAAAAAGACTATAGGACTTGAAAATAATCTTAAGATAAATTAACTATTTATCATGTGATAAATGTGAATTATTTATCATGAACTATTAATCATGTATATAAAGTAGGGTGAGGTTTCCAAAATGTTTAGTTGTCCATATGTGGCAAGAACCCTAAAAGTTGAAAAGGCATAGTAGATCACTTATTTGCTAACACCCTCCCAGTGGCCCCACTCAAAGAATAAATTGTCCTCTTTACAGTGACTTTTATAACAATATAATTCGGCTTGTGTTTATATTCACCCTCTCATTGTGCTAGCACTCATTCCTTTCCCTGTCACTCCCCTTCCTGGCGTTCCCAATCTTTTATCAGATCCTCTTACTCATCCAACTCATTGCTGTCTCAGCATCTTGGTGTCACTCAACATTGCATAGAATACTAAATTCCCAGTTTTCCTCCTTTCTTTCTCCCCTTCCTTCCTTCCTTTCTCTTTATCTCTCTCTCTTTCTCTTTCTATCTCCACCTCCATCTCTCTCTTCTACCCTATTCTTTCTCTCCCGATCATGATTTAGCCCTCGCTTCCACAGAAAACTCTTTTCCAGCCACCCTATACCACCTGGGAAACCCCTCTTCAGTGATTGTGCAACTTCTTACCCTATTTATTTGCTTCTTACACTTGTTCCTATATGAAACCATCCTACTCATGAATTTGTTAATATCTGTTGTCTGTCTTCTCATGGTCGATTATAATATTCAGGAAAACAGAGATTTTTTTTAATCTCTTAATCACTGGTGACTGTCTTGTCTCTTTAATGGTGCTTGACCCGTAACAGCTATGACTGCAGGAAAGAAGGAAGGAAAGATGGGAGGGGAGCGAATTTAGTGTTTTGGCCTCGATTTGAGGGGGTTATTGAAATACCAAAAACTTCATTAATAGGTAGCTTGATTTATTAAGAAGTCAGGGATGATAAGGAAAGCATGAAATAAAAGCTTCACTATAGAAGTCAACCTAGCCAAATCCTGCAAATATGCAGCTCTGTTTTCAAGCATGAGCTGTGTGCTGGAATTTAGCCATGGGCTTATGAAAGGTTAGAACAGTAAAATATTAATATCTGGGCTTTAAAAACAAAGACAATAAAATTCATCCAAGGCATCTGATTTATAGTCAACTCTATTTTGTGAAGTTTTATGGATGTATAACACAGGATACTGGTCTGTGTACTGGCCATGTCAGGCTAGTGTAATGGGTGGTGAATAAGGAAGCATCCAGGAAGGAAGGGGAAAGCAATAGGCTTATTTCTCTAAAGGAATATTGTAGACCAAGGATGTTTGGTTTTATTCCTTTTGGCAGAGGGTTTGAAATAATTTGATGCTCAGCCCATGGATTTGAAAATGTTTTTAAAGCAAATCTCAGCATCCAGTTAATTCAAAGACAAATTGTTTCTGAGACCACTGCTGGTAGGGCTAGGACAACTCATGACATACTGCTTTATCCAGCATTAACTTAGTAGCTGGAAAAATATCAAGATATACTTTCTAAGGCTTTAGGAGATGTTATTTCACTGGCTTCCATTGATTTCATATTATTCCTGAAAACATATTGCATGTGCAATGTATAATTTGACTCATCTGCCAGGTAGAAAAACACAATTTTTGTGCTTGAGGATATTATAACTAGGAAATGAAAATCACACACAAAATATATGTGGTTATAGAGATGCAAAGAACATTGTCTTGCCAAACACAACTTTGGTTTAAAAAAGAAGGAAATTATACAAGCAAATATATTGGAGAAGTAATTAAGAGGATGTTGTGCCTTCTATTAGTCAGATTTTCCATCTTCTGGGTATTTAGAAGAGAATTAAACTGAATAATCTCCAATATTTCCAGGATTCCATTTTAAGATAGAAGCAGGATTTTACTATAAAGCTCTTTTGATTCTTTTGTTACTGTTTTTTTGGTTTTTAGAGAGTGGACAAGTGCACACACAAGCAGGGTGGGGGTGGGGGCAAAGAGGGAGAGAGAGAGGATCCCAAGCAGTCTCCAACACCATTGTGGAGCCCACCATGGGTCTCGATCTCACAACCCTGAAATCATGACAAAAGCCAAAACCAAGAATCAGGCACTCAACTGACTGAGCCACCCAGGCACCCCAATAAGACTCTCTTGAATAAAACAAAGTTCTATAACATTGAGGGATATGATACATAGTAAGGTTTAAAGTCTGTTTGCAAATATCCCAGACACTTTTAAGCATAAAGCATAAAACTTTATGATGACAAGAGTCTGTAATTGTGTCAGAGCCTCATTACATGTTTTAGACAGCAAGGATGATGAAAGGAAATTTAAGTAATAATCACAGCACAGTATTCTGAAGTAATTAACACAATAAAAAAATTCTTAACTTATTCTCAAAAGTGGTGTCTTTGTGGAAGTATGACTCTTCGAATTTGGCATTAGTCTGTTAAATCAAACACAAGCTCAGCTTACCCAAATAACTTATAGTTAGCTTAATTAATGATTCCTCTAACAATTTAATTTAATTCAATTCTTTGACATCTGGGAAATAATGCTCTGTAATGTTAATAATTTGCTCTATCTCTTGTGGGTACAGAGACCTCTGTAGAATTATTTAATCCATGAAATTACCCTAGTAAGTCCTTGTTCTTTGGGGAACCCTCCTAATGATGGCCAGAGAATTTAGGGGATTAAAAGAAAAATGCCAAAAACAAAAATTCTGATTCAGGCAGTCCTCTAACTATCCCACTGCCAATACCATCACTTGCTCCCTTGTACCCACACCCCTCAGTCTTCTGTTGTGATATATTTTCCCTTTGAGGTCTCCACTGGTTTTCCTTTCAAAGCTGATTTTACCTAGATAAATATCAAAGACAGGTGAGAAGACGGCAACATGAATGACAAATGATGATATTCTTCGAAAGGGCTAGCCCTGAGTCTATTATATCTCTCAATAGATTTTGCTTCTGAAGAACCTTACTGTGCTTTCCATGGCCTTTTTACCCCTCCCAATGCCTTACCCAGTCTTGATACCTTACACAACACACAGGGAATCTGGAAGATTCCTAATATTAATTGACTTGATTTGGATATGCTATAGTAAGCAGTCATGGCCAAATAACTACATATGGTTAATGAGAAACTTTAGGTATTCCTGGAAGCAACAGGATTTCCACAAACATATCTCTGTGTTACAGAAAATTTAGAATAAGTAACTGTGATCATTTATAAGGATACACAATTGTGGGGGCTCTTTTCAAAAATGTGTGAAAGTAGAAGAAACTTGAAAAGAAATATTGAAGTAGCAGTAGTTAAATGGCCCCATGCAAACAACAACAACAAAAAAAACCCTACCTACTACACAGACTGAAATCCTGCCTTCTTTGGTTATTTTCCCATTTTTTTTAACTATACTCAGAAATATTCTTTCAAAAGTATTCTCTTATATGGATCCCCACAAACAGTTATTAGTATGTCATAGTTGGTTTGTACCATGAAAAAAGTATTGTATAACTTTTCCCAAGAATAATGAACTGAAAGATAGTAAATATATATCAGTACTCACTGATGTTTTACTTCTTTCTCATTGCACTTTTTTCCCAGAAGATGTATATTTAAAATGCAAGTAAAATACTTCCTTGGCAGTTGGTTAGTATCTTCCCAATGAAGAGCCCATTGATGATACAGAATAGAACTTCTTTGCCCCCTTGAGTAGAAGGCTGCCTATTATTCAGTGTCCTTTTTGTCACATTGAAGAACAGGGAACTTTTTATTCTTTTCAAGAAATGGCCTTTCAGATTCAGTAACAACATGTTCTGTTCCTCAGGAAATAAGAGAAGATCGAGATAGGGCGCGGCTGGACTCCATGGTGCTGCTAATTATGAAACTGGACCAACTTGATCAGGACATTGAGAATGCCCTCAGCACCAGCTCCTCTCCGTCCAGCACACCAGCGAACCTGCGGCGGCACATTCCTGTGAGCTTTCCTCTTTCGACTTCTTTCCCCATGAGAATGCTACCTCTGTTTCATACAGTCCCTCTTGCAAATGAAACATCTTTGATGGGAGCACTACCTATATGTGACCCTGATATGTGTTCTGTAAAGATCTCTCAAGTAATTCTATGCTTGATGCAATATTATTTAAAAGAGAAGTACGATTAAAAAGGAGATGATTATCAGTTAGACAAAAAAGAGGGTCTCCAGGGGAAATTATGTTTCCTAGAGGTCAAAGCATCTTTACTGTAGTCGTTTCTCTCATTGTCCATCTTCTCTGACATCCTGTGAACACCATTAGCAATGCTATGTCTATCTTGTTTAATATTTCATTTCCAGTATCCCACAAATTTACACTGCATGTAGAAGATGCCTACATATTTGCTGCTTGCACACATGCATTCATGGTGTTTGGATAGATGGGTGAATGGATGAATGGACGCTGGACTGACCAAGCGTACTGTAAGAAATAATTTAGGTGAGATTAAATTGAAAGCACTCTAAAATTCACTCGGTGAAACACAATGAGTAGGCCAGAGGGGAGAATTTTATTCTACTGTGCATTAATTTCATATGAGACAGACACTTCTCTGAGATTCTGACATTCAAAATAAAATTTTGAATTCAGATTCCAGGATTTACTATACACTTTACATAATTATTATTAGCTTTATATTAAATGGCTTGTTTGTATAGATCAAGCAAATGTGATGGTAGATTTAAGTAAGTCATGAATCCCTTTTCAATTAATCTATTAATTTACTATGCAATAATCAACACATTAAGCCAAGAAATTATATATTTACCCATGATCAAAGGGTTGGAAAACTCTGTATATAAACCTGAGCACCTACCAAAATAGAACTATTCTGTATCAAATTCTTTAATTAGTATAGTTCTATCATTGATTCTGAAGTTGTTCAAGACTTATTCTGACTATGGGGCAGAATTTTTCAAAGTAAAAAAACAAAATGATAGCTAACCTTGGCATATGCTAGGTATTATTCTAAATGATTTATACATGTTAACACATTCATTCCTCACATTTTTCAAGTTAGTGAACATAGAGAAGTTAGTAATCATATGTGTCAGAGCTTGAGTACATGCCCAGGGAGTCTTGATCTAGAGCCATGTCATTTAACCACTACACCACAGCTTTCTCTAGTTGACTATGGTGGATATCTTAGAGCTTAAGAAAATGATAGATGATAGATCAATGGAGAGAGAGAGAGAAAGAGAGGAAGAGGAAGGAAGGAAGGGAGAGAGGAAGGGAGGGAAGAAGGGGGAGGGAGAGATATTAGATGCTTCAACTTAAAATCTGATAGAATAAAATCTTTGTTTTTGCCTCTGATCTTCTGGATGATTTTTTTTCTTACCCTTCAGGATTCATCTTTATGGTGAAATCTTGCATACATCTCCTTCTGTCTTCCTATAGAGAATCAATTACTCCTTCCGTGGTACTGCCGTAATGTCTTGCACATACTTTAGTAGGACAAGCATCCCAATGGAAGAAATACAATCAAAGTAATCTGAAGGCCAACACAAAGGGTATTTTCATCTTTCTTACATATGAAGGGTTGTAAAGCAATTGTCTCATTATCATCACTTTTAAAGCCAGAAATAACTATATTTTTCAATAAGAGGTAATGTTTAGTAGTTCACCATGATGTAGGCATGGGGTACATTTTCTCTTTGGAAGTTGTCTAGTAATAATTGTTAATATCTCCCTATCTTTTTAACCTCTCCCCTTTTCCATCTGTATTGAAGTTTCCTCAATCCCCATGTATTTAGAGGAAAAAACCGAGCCCAGATTTCTGCTGAATGCAGCTTCTTATTGTCATCTCCGCCTCAGAAAGCAAGACAGCTCTTATCTGCTAGGTATGTTTCTTTGTTCAGTGGTAAAGACAAAAACAAAACAAAACAAAACAAAACACAGGAACAACTGCAGGTGATGATTTTAGGATTCACCTACATCTACATCTCCTGCCTCCATTTAAAGTATAAACTGGATTTTAATTACATGCACTGTCTCATGGAATATCACCATCATTACTGAGCAATGGTTGATTATATGAATAAAGATCTACTTCAGTTCAATATATATTTCAGTTTTCAGTTTAATATATCCTTGGAATAGGCAAAATAATACCATAGAAATCTTATGAAATTCAGAGTTTGCAGGCCTGGGTTCAAATACTAGCTCTACAACTGAATATCTAAGATACAATAAAATTATTTGATTTCTCAATTTCAAGTTCATGTGAAAAAAGGCAATATTATTTCCTATCTAATGGCTTGTTGGGAGGAGTAAATGAAAGAATATGGGTTAAGATGTATTACACAGATCTGGCACAGAGCATGTATTTAGAACGTGTTATTCCCTTTCCTTCTCCCATGTATTCACACCAGGCACTGGGCTAAAGATGAATAAGCCTGAAGTGCTCAAAACATCTTTGTGGTCTTTTGGTCATCCCTTACTCTTTATTTCTCTTCATTGGTATTTAAAGCTAATTTTAAAATTCTCTCATCATTCAAAAATTTTTCCACAGGCATTGTCCATTTCTTTTGATAATTGCACCATGGAATAAAGGAATTATAGCAGCATGATTATGACCTTGATCACCTAGCAAGGAGCACTGTCCCAGATTCAGAGGAGAAACTCCCTCTTTCACACCCTTATACTCCACTGTGAACTTACAGTTTAACAGGAAGACAAGACACAAAATGAAACAGTCATCTCAGTTTGAGATTATTTGTGAGAAAATGCTGGAGTGAGCTTTCTAACTATAATAAGTGGTATAAAAATAATAATAGACTAGAGTCTTTAACAAATGGTTTGAAGTTGGAAGAATAAATAAAATAAGAATAGAAATTGAAACATAATAGAGATAAAGACTTGAAGGAGGCTGACTTGATAGAGACTTGCAAGTTGGCTATACCTTGGTGGTTTACCCCAGCCCAGGATCTAGTTTTCTCCCCTGATGTCCAAATACTTGATCTGTCCAAGTACCCATTTCATGTCAGTCTCATAGAGCTGCAAATGGTGGTCCATCTCATGGAATGAATGCAAATAGGAAATGGAGAAGATAGTAGTATTTACTGAGCACTAACATATATATTACTTCATTTACCCTCAACAATCTTAAAATAAGCTGAGCTTTAGAGAAGATGAGTAATTTACCTAAGGTTATACAAGCGGGGAGTGGGAAGTAATTTACTGAAAGGCAGGTGGTAAGATTTATTTCAACATATGTTAGACTTAAGAGCCTGTGCTCATTCTGCTATATTATAACTCTTCCCAAGATGAAAATTGTTCGTTCATAATGGAATAAGTGCCATTTCCAGAACCAGAATTGCCTTTTCTAACAGTCAAAGAACTTTTTTACTGATAACAAGGTATTCTGAATATTAAATTACTCATTGTGTTTGAATTAATGTATAAACAAGGCAATATTGATAATATCTTTGGGTATTTCATCTATGCCATCAAGAAGATTAAGAAACATACAACCCAGAACCCATTTCATTACTTTTAACTGAACCTCTAGCACTCTTCTACAGTATTTTTTGGCCTTCCTGGACCTTTTCCCATAGTCTAAGGCAGCTATTCACAAATTTTGCTATTATCCCCAAACCCTACCCAACTCTTACACCTATCTCTTAGCAAATATCCTTGCATTCCTCCTCGCAGAGAAAATGGACCATTGATAGGAACTTTGCAGCCTCACAACTATAAATATCTGTAGGTACTCATTTTCATATCTCTCTTCCTCCTATGTCCTCCCCTATGAGCCAAGCTCCTCTTCACCTAGTATATATTTTGTGATTTGATTCTTGTCTATTGCTCCATCATTTCTCTGCAGCTCATCTCCTGTCTGAAAAATCCAGTAGTAACTCCTCAGTCTTCTGCTGTAGCATTTGATGCAATTGCATATTCTCTCATCCTTGGATTTCACAACACCCTGGACTTTTGGTTCCTCTCTTTCTTTTCTTTCATATCCTCAGTAGTTACTGTTCACATACTAAAGTGACTCTTTTTCCTATATTTACCCCCTAAATCTTATTTCTAGATTCTAGACTCAGTTCTATGTCTGACAGAATATTCTCCCTGGAAATTATCGTGGATTACATGATATTCTTCATATTTAGGATAACCAATGAGACCTTTTTTGCTATCTCCAGATCTGTATATCCAGTGGATCACTAGCAACTTCTTTATGCCACAATTGTACTGTGTATGCATCTCTACTATAGCACATCATACTGTATTCCCTACCATACTGGGAACTACTCCAAGACTTTTGTATTTCTATTGCCTGGCACAGTTGAAGCATGGGGTAACAGTGATGAGTGGAGTCTCGTAGGGAGATGATGTGGAAGATGAATTATACAAAGTGAAGGTGAGTCACAAGGAAATTATTAGATGGCAGTTGTAATGATATTTAGGGCTTGTTAGCCACGCGGTTTGGGCATGGTAGCAGTGGAAAAAGAAAAGAAGGAATGGATGTAAAAGATTCTGAGAGAGCTTGCATGTGATTTCTCATAGTGAAGAGAGAGCAAGCAAAATAGTAAAGATTTGTGCTGAATTACATATTTGTGACTCCCCTTAAATCACTTACATAGTTGTGTTTTAAGCCCCCAGCAGAATATCACAGCTATGTAAGGAAGTTGAACTCTAGGATCTGACAAATCTGACTTTGAATGTCAGCCGTGCTGCATAATGTGAATTTGGTCAAATTACTTGCCTTAACTACAACATCTGTCAAGTGAGGATGATAATATTCTCCATATAGGGTTGGTAAATATTGAAGCAGGTAATTGATGTATAGCGTTGTCTTTAAAAGATAAAAACACAATAAAAAGTAGATTTTTAAAGTGTTTCTCAGTTTGCCTCAGAACTGTTGTATTGTTAGAAAAGCCGAAGTTGGGGCGCCTGGGTGGCTCAGTGGATTAAAGCCTCTGCCTTCGGCTCAGGTCATGATTCCAGGGTCCTGGGATTGAGCCCCGCATCAGGCTCTCTGCTCAGCAGGAAGCCTGCTTCCTCCTCTCTCTCTGCCTGCCTCTCTGCCTAGTTGTGATTTCTCTCTGTCAAATAAATAAAATAAAAAAAATAAAAAAAAAAGAAAAGCCGAAGTTTACCCTGTTAATCACCAAATCAAATTATAAACAGGAAGGTCATATATAAATGGCTTGTAAATTACCTGCTACTTACAGCTGTCAATTTGATGTTGATTTAATTTGAAATTTTGCTTCCAATTAGGATGGCTTTTATTTATTTTTCATGTTTAATTGCCCTGGCTAGAATTTCCTATGTTGAGAAGGAGTGATGGGGGTGTCATTGTTCCTTGTCATGTTCCTGATTTTAGAGGAAAAGTTTTCATTTTTTCACCATTGAATAGGATATTAGCTGTGGCTTTGCCATACATCGCACTTATTATATTGGGATATATTTCTTCTATACACAATTTGGTGAGAGCTTTTATTATGAGAAGGTGTTGAATTTCATCAAATACTTTATCTATTGAGATAATTATATTTTTATTCTTTATTAATGTGGTGCATCACATTTGTTGGTTTGTGTATGTTAAACATGCTTGCATCCCATTTGATCATGGTGTAACATGTTTTAATGTGCTGTTGAATTTTGTTTGCTAAAATTCTGTTGAGAATTTTTACATCTATTCAAGGATATTGACCTGTAGGGTTCTTTTTATTATTTTTTTGTTTTCTTTTCTTTTGTTTTTCTTTCAGTGTCTTTATCTGGCTCTGGTATCAGGGTCATCCTGGCCTTGTAAACTGAGTTTAGGAGTATTCCCTTCTGTTCATTTTTTTGGAAGAGTTTGAGAAGGATTGGCATTAATTCTTCTTTAAATGTTTGGTAGAATTCCTCAGTGAAATTATCTGATCCTGGCCTTTCCATTATTGGAAGATTTTTTTTTTTTGGAAGATTTTTAATTCTACTTTAATCTCCTTAATTTTTTGTCTGTCAGGATTTTCTGTTACTTCATGATTCAGTCTTGCTTTAGCTTTTTCTTTTAATTTCAGCTTTATTAAGATATAATTTATAAGTAAAATTATAAGCTATTTAAAGTGAATATCATGGTGATTTGATATATATATATATACTTGTAAAAAGACTTCCATCAGGAGTTAATGAATACATCCATCACTTAACATGTTTACCTTTAGGGCTTGTTTTTTGTTTTTTTGTTTTGTTTTTGGTAAGAAAAATATTTTAGCTCTATTCTCTTAGCAAATTTATTTTTTTTTAAGATTTCATTCATTTATCTATTCTAGAGAAAGAGAGTGGGTGGAAGGCAGGGGGAGAAGAGAAAAATCTCAAGCAGACTCCACACTGATTGCAGAGCCCAATGTGGGGCTCAGACTCATGACCCTGAGATTATGATTGGAGCTGAAATCAAGAGTCAGATGCTCAACTGACTGAGCCACCCACGCACCCTCTCTTAGCAAATTTCAATTATTATTTTTTAATATAGTCTTATCAACTCTAGTCACCATGTTTTACACTAGATCCTCAAACCTTATTCATCTTACAGTTGAAAGTTTGTACCCTTTTAACCAGCCCCTCTCTATTTCCCCCTTGGGCTGTTGCAGTGCTATTGGTGATTTATAATTTCATAATAAAAAACTATAAAACTACTTTCATTGTGAGAACTAAGAAAGGGATGTTGGGATGCCTGGGTGGCTCAGTGGGTTAAGCTGCTGCCTTCGACTAGAGTCATGATCTCAGGGTCCTGGGATCAAGTTCTGCATCGGGCTCTCTGCTCAGCGGGGAGTCTGCTTCCCTCTCTCTTTCTGCCTGCCTTTCTGCCTACTTGTGATCTCCGCCTCTCAAATAAATAAATAAAATCTTTAAAAAATAAAAAATAAAGGGATGTTAATATTTTTCAGTCTAGCTATTTCTTAAAACAATATTTAATGAACATGTTTTAAATTGCCAGGAACTATGATATATCAGTGAAAAAGACATATGAAGTCCCTACTCTTGTGATATAGATTTTTTTTAAGATTTTATTTATTTATTTGAGAGACGGAGATCACAAGTAGGCAGAGAGGCAGGCAGAAAGAGAGGAGGAAGCAGGCTTCCTGCAGAGCAGAGAGCCCGATGTAGGGCTTGATCCCAGGACCCTGGGATCATGACCTGAGCCAAAGGCAGAGGCTTTAACCCACTGAGCCACCAAGGCACCCGTGATACATAGATTTTAACAAAGAGAAACAGTTGGGTGCCTGGGTGGCTCAACAGTTAATTGTCTGCCTTCGGTTCAGGTCATGATCCCAAGGTCCTGGGATCAAGTCCCACATCAGTCTCTCTGCTCAGCAGGAAGTCTGTTTCTCCCTCTCCCTCTGCCTCCTGCTCTGCCTGCTTCTCTTTCTCTCTCTCTGCCAAATCAGCCAATAAATAAAATCTTTAAAAAGGAGAGAGAGAAACAGACAAGATTAGAAAAATAGATGAGTGGAGGGTGGATGGGGGGGGGACAGACAGATGGATGGATAGATAAATGGGATTATGAATGGATATAATTTATATGTGTAGATAAACAAGGTGATAGATGATAAAATAATGACATACCGTGGAGGTTGAAGGGAAGAAACTCCTTTAGCTTGAAATGTCAATGAATATTGAAGCCAAAATCTGGTTTAACAAGTGGGGGCTAGCAAAGGGAAATTCTGAGACAAGAGACAAGAAAGACATAGTTCCAACTCTAGAAATCAGTTTGGTGTTTTAGAAGAACTGAAAAGCAACAAGTATGGCTAAAGCACGCCAAGAAATAAGAGAATTGTAGAATATAAGGCTAGAGCATATAAATGCAGTGTAGATGATATTCAACCATATGAGCCATGAGAAAGTTGAGATGTAGAGAGTAGACACAGAGGTTATTTAACTCATAGTTTTTTCAGGTTAAAGTTATAGACTGAAATGTGCCTCTGCTGCCTCCTCTTGGGATTCCCATCACCCCCAACTTTCCTTTATGCTCTCAGGCTACCTTAGAACTTAAACAGAACATTTGATGGATTAAATGCACTGCTTTTGGAGAGATTACAATGTAATTGCATTCACTCAGCAGACATGTCTTATATACGTACCATGTACTAGTTTTAAGATGTCTTAATGATATTAATAATAACATGTACTTTGCCTATATCTCGTGTAATCCTCATGAGACTCTATGAATGCATGCTATTATTTATACCCCTTTTCCTTTTTTTTTTTTTTTTTTTCCTCATTTTATTTTTTTCAGCGTAACAGTATTCATTCTTTTTGCACAACACCCAGTGCTCCATGCAAAACGTGCCCTCTCCATTACCCACCACCTGTTCCCCCAACCTCCCACCCCTGACCCTTCAAAACCCTCAGGTTGCCCCAACCTCCCACCCCTGACCCTTCAAAATCCTCAGGTTGTTTTTCAGAGTCCATAGTCTCTTATGGTTCGCTTCCCCTCCCCAATGTCCATAGCCCGCTCCCCCTCCCCCAATCCCACCTCCCCGCAGCAACCCCCAGTTTGTTTTGTGAGATTAAGAGTCATTTATGGTTTGTCTCCCTCCCAATCCCATCTTGTTTCATTTATTCTTCTCCTATCTCCTACCCCCCCATGTTGCTTCTCCATGTCCTCATATCAGGGAGATCATATGATAGTTGTCTTTCTCCGATTGACTTATTTCACTAAGCATGATACGCTCTAGTTCCATCCACGTCGTCGCAAATGGCAAGATTTCATTTCTTTTGATGGCTGCATAGTATTCCATTGTGTATATATACCACATCTTCTTTATCCATTCATCTGTTGATGGACATCTAGGTTCTTTCCATAGTCTGGCTATTGTAGACATTGCTGCTATAAACATTCGGGTACACGTGCCCCTTCGGATCACTATGTTTGTATCTTTAGGGTAAATACCCAGTAGTGCAATTGCTGGGTCATAGGGTAGTTCTATTTTCAACATTTTGAGGAACCTCCATGCTGTTTTCCAGAGTGGTTGCACCAGCTTGCATTCCCACCAACAGTGGAGGAGGGTTCCCCTTTCTCCACATCCTCGCCAGCATCTGTCATTTCCTGACTTGTTAATTTTAGCCATTCTGACTGGTGTGAGGTGATATCTCATTGTGGTTTTGATTTGTATTTCCCTGATGCCGAGTGACGTGGAGCACTTTTTCATGTGTCTGCAAGGGCAAAAATGAACTGTTGGGATTTCCCCTTTTCCTTTTTTAAATTTGAGTTTGGTTGACATGCAATTTTACATTAGTTTCAGTTGTACAACTTAGTGATTTGACAAGTTTATGTGTTATGTTATGTTCACCACAAGCATAGCTATCATCTGTCCCATTACATTGCTATTACAATATCATTAACTATATTTCTTATGCTGTGCTTCTATTCCCATAACTTAACGTCTGTATCTCCCTCTCCCTATTACCCATTTTTCTCAACTACCCGCCTTTTTTCCATCAAGCAACCATCAGTTTGTTCTCTGTATTTATAGTCATGATTCCTTCTGTTTACTCACTTTTCTTAGATTCCATTTGTAAGTAGAATCATATGGTATTTCTCTTTCTCAGTCTGACTTACTTCACTTAGCAAAATTCCTCTAAGTCCATCCATGTTACTCAAATGGCATGACCTCATCCTTTTTTATGGCCATGAAATATTTCATAGCCATATATATGTATATATCACATCTTCCTTATCCATTCATCTGTTGATGGACACCTAGATTGCTTCCATGTCTTGGCTATGGTAAATAATGCTGCAATAAGAGGGATGCATACATCTTTCAGAGTTAGTGTTTTCATTTTCCCTGGATAAATACCCAATAGTGGAATTACTAGATCACTAGATAATATATTTATTTTTAATTTTTTAAGGCATCTCCATATTCTTTTCCACAGCAGTTTCACCAGTTTACATTCCCACGAACAGTGGACAAGGGTTCCTTCTATTCCACTTGCTTGCCAACACTTTTTGTTCCTTGTCTTCTTGATTTTAGTTATTATAACACGTATGGGGTAATATCTCATGTGTTTGATTTACATTTCCCTGATGAATAGTGATGTTTAGCATCTTTTCACATGTCTATTGGCGATATATGTGTCATTAGAATAATACCTATTTAAGTCCTCTGCTCATTTTTTAATAAGTTGTTTGGTTTTTTGTTGTTGAATTGTATGTTTTTTATATATTTTGGATATTATTAGATATATCATTTGCAAATATCTTCTCTCATTCAGTCAGTTATCTTTTTGTTTTGTTGATGGTTTCCTTTTCTGTGCCAAAACTTTTATTTTGATGTAGTCCCAATAGTTTATTTTTGCTTTTGTTTCCCTCGCCTTAGGAGACATACTTAGAAAAATGTTTCTATGACTGATGTCAGAGAAATTATTGCCTGTGTTCTTTTCTAGGATTTTTATGGTTTTGAGTCTCACATTTAGGTATTTAATCCATTTTAAGTTTATTTTTGTGTGTGGTGTTAGAAAGTGGTCCAGTTTCATTCTTTCACATGTAACTATCCTGTTTTCCCAGCACCATTTATTGAAAAGACTGTCTTTTCCCCATTGTTTATTATTGCCTCATTTGTCATAGATTAGATGACCATTTTAATGTGGCTTTATTTCTGGGCTTTATTTCTATTCATTTTATTGATCTCGGACCCTGTTGGTCTATTTTGTGCCAGTACCATACTGTTTTGATTACTACATCTCTGTAGTATAACTTGTAATCTGGGATTGTAATACCTCCAGTTTTGTTCTTTCTCAGGATTGCTTTGATTTTGGAGTCTTTGTAGTTCCATATAAAAGTTAGTATTATTTGTTCTAGTTTTGTTAAGAATGTTATTGGTATATTCGATAGGGATTGCATTAAATGTGTAGATTACTTTGGGTAATATGGACATTTTGACAATATCAATTCTTCCAATCCATAAGTACAGAATATCTTTCCATTTGTTTGTGTCAGCTTTAATTTCTTTCATCGTGTTTTATAGTTTTCAGAATACAGATCTTTCACCTCTTTGGTTAATTTCATTCCTAGGTATTTTATTGTGCTTGGTGCAATTCTAAGTGGTGGTGTTTTTTAATTTCTCTTTCTGCTACTTTATAGTTAGTGTATAGAAATGCTACCAATTACTGGATATTAATTTTGTATCCTGCCACTTTATTGAAGTTATTTATACTTCTAGTAGTTTTTTCATGGAATTTTTAGGATTATCTGTGTATAATATCATGTTATCTATAAATAGTGACAGTTTAATTTCTTCTTTACCAATATAAATGCCTCATTTCTTTTTCTTGTCTAATTGCTGTGGCTAGGACTCCTAGTAACTATGTTGAATAAAAGTGTTGAGAGTGGACATCCTTGGCTTGTTCCTTCATAGAGGAAAAACTCTCAGTTTTCCCCTTTGAGGATGATACACGCTCTGGGTTTTTCATATGTGGCCTTTATTATATTGAGGTATGTCAACTCTAATCCCATTTTGCTAAGAGTTTTTATCATGAATCAGTGTTGAATATTGTCAAATGCTTTTCCTGCATATATTGAGATGATCATATGATTTTTATCCTTCAGTTTGTTGATGTAATGTCTGATGTTGATTGATTGCAAAAATGAACCATCTTTGCATTCCGGGAATAAATCCCACCTGATCATGATGAATGATCTTTTTAATGCATTGTTGTATGTGGTTTGCTAATATTTTGTTGAGGATTTTTGCATCTATGTTCATCAGGGATATTGATCTGTAGTTTGTTTTTGTTTTTTGTTTGTTTGTTTTGTGGGGTCTTTGTCTGGTTTTGGTATCAGGGTAACGCCCACCTTGTAAAATGTATTGGGATGCTTTCTGTCCTCTACTATTTTTTTGGAATAGTTTGAGGAGAATAGGTATTAACTCTTCTTTAAATGTCTGGTAGAATTCAGTTGTGAATCTATCTGTTCCTGAACTTTTATTTTTTGGTAGTTTTTTTAAGTTGCCAATTCATTTTCATTACGTATTACTGGTCTTTTCAGATTTTCTATTTCTTCCTGGTTCATTTTTGGAAGATTGTATGTTTCTAGGAATTTATCCATTTTTTCTATTGTCCCATTTATTGGCATATAATTTTTCATAGTATTCTCTTATACTCCCTTGTATTTCTGTGGTGTCAGTTGTTACTTCTCCTCCTGATTTTATTTATTTGGGTCATTTCCCTTTTTCTTCTTAATGAATGTGGCTAAGGGTTTGTCAATTTTGTTTCCAAAGAACCAGCTCTTGTTTTCATTGATTGAATTATTTATTTTTTAGTCTCTATGTCATTTATTTCTTCTCTGGTCTTTATTATTTTCTTTTTTCTATTCACCTTGGGCTTTGTTTGTTCTTATTCTAGTTCCTTTAGGTAGAAGTTTAGGTTTTCTGGTGGTTTTGTTTTTTTTTTTCTTATTTCTTGAAGTAGGGCTGTATTGCTTTATATTTCCCTCTTGGAACTGCTTTGGCCTTGTCCCAGAGATCTGGGAGCATTGTACTTTCATTTTCATTTGTCTCCATATATTTTTTAATTTTTTTATTCTTTGATTGTTTCATTGATGTATTGGTTGTTTAGTATCATCATGTTTGTTCTCCATGTGTTTGTGTTTTTTCCAGTTTTTTTTTCCTTGTGACTTATTTCTAGTTCTATACCGCTGTAGTCAGAAAAGATGCATGGTATGGCATCAGTCTTCTTTAATTTATTGAGGCTTGTTTTATGGCCTAATATGTAGATCTATTCTGAAGAGATGTTTCATGTACACTTGAAAAGAATGTGTATTCTGCTGTTTTGAGGTAGAATATTCTGTATATATCTGTTATGTCCATCTGGTCCAATGTGTCATTCAAAGACACCGTTTCATTATTGATTTTATCTGGATGATCTATCCATCCATTGATGTAAATGAAGTCTTAAATTTCCATAATATTATTGTATTACCATCAGTTTTTCTCTTTATGTCCATCTATAGTTGTTTTTTTGTATTTAGGTGCCCCAGTGTTGGGTGTGTAGATATTTACAAATGTTATATTCTCTTGTTAAACTGATCCATTTATCATTATATTTTGCCCTTCTTTGTCTCATTAGTCTTTGTTTTAAAGTCTGTTTTGTCTGATATAAGTATTGCTTACCTGCCTTTTTTTTTCTACTTCCATTTGCATGGTGAATGCTTTTCCATCCCTTTCATTTTCAGACTATATGCGTCTTTAGGTCTGAGGTGAGTTTCTTGTAGGCAGCATATAGATGGGTCTTGTTTTTTTTATCCATTCTACCACTCTATGTCTTTTGATTGAGCATTTAGTCCGTTTACATTTAAAATGATTATTTTTATTTATTTAAATTCAGTTAGCCAACATATAGTACATCATGAGTTTCAGATGTAGAGTTCAGTAACTTATCAGTTGCATGTAACACCCAGTGCTCATCACATCATATGCCCTCCTTAATATCTAACACCCAGTTACCCCATCCTCCCAGCCACTTCCCCTGCAGCAGCTCTCAGTTTGTTTCCTATAGTTAAGAGTCTCTCATGGTTTGTCTCCCTCTCTGACTTCTTCCCATTCAGTTTTCCCTTCCTTCCCCTATGATCCTCTGCACTGTTTCTTATATTCCACATATGAGTGAAACCATATGATAATTGTTTTTCTCTGATTGACTTATTTCATTCAGCATAATATCCTCCAGTTCCATCCACCTCAATGTAAATGGTAAGATTTCATCCTTTCTGGTGGCTGAGTAATATTCCATTGTGTTCCTCTGCCAGTGCACATCTGGGCTCAACTTAAAGTAGTTATTGATAGGTATATAACTTACTGCCATTTTGAAATTTTGTTTTCTGGTTGTTTTTGTAGTTCCTCTTTGTTCCTTTCTTCTCTTACTGTCTTTCTTTGTGATCGATTAATATCTGTAGTGTTTTGTTTGGTCTTATTTCTCTTTATTTTTTGTGTATTTATCATAGGTTTGGGGTTTGTGATTTTCATGAGGCTCATATATAACATCTTACGTTAATAGCAGTCCATAGTCCTATGATGGTCATTTCAGTTCAAACAGAAAGAAAGGAAGGAAGGAAGAAAGAAAGAAAGTTTATAGGTTGTTATATTTTATATCTTTTTATTCATATTTTTCTTATGTCTAATTATAGCCATTTCTTTTCCACTTAAAGAAGTTCTCTAACATTTCCTGCAAGGCTGGTAAAAAGTGGTGATAAACTCCTCTATCTTTTGTTTGTCTGGGAAAGTCTTTATCACTCCTTCAAAACTGAATGATAAACATTGCCAGATAGAGTATTCTTTTTTTTAAAAAATTATTATTATTTTTTTTAATTTAATTAATTTATTTTTTTTTTCAGCGTAACAGTATTCATTGTTTTTGCACAACACCCAGTGCTCCATGCAAAACATGCCCTCCCTATTACCCACCACCTGTTCCCCCAACCTCCCACCCCTGACCCTTCAAAACCCTCAGGTTGTTTTTCAGAGTCCATAGTCTCTTATGGTTCGCCTCCCCTTCCAATTTTTTAAAAAATTATTATTTTTTAAAAATTTCTTTTCAGCGTAACAGTATTCATTGTTTTTGCACCACACCCAATGCTCCATGCAATACGTACCCTCCCCAATAGTATTCTTATTTATAGGGAATTTTTCCCCCTTCAGTTCTTTGAATATATCAGGTATGTCACTCTCTTCTGGCTTGCAAAATTCCTATTGAAAAAGTAGCAGATAGGGCGCCTGGGTGGCTCAGTGGGTTAAGACTCTGCCTTCAGCTCAGGTCATGATCTCAGGGTCCTGGGATCGAGGCCCGCATCAGGCTCTCTGCTCAGCAGGGAGCTTGCTTCCCCCTCTCTCTCTGCCTGCCTCTCTGCCTACTTGTGATCTCTCTCTCTCTCTCTGTCAAATAAATAAATAAAACCTTTAAAAAAAAAAAAAAGAAAGAAAAAGTAGCAGATAATCTTAAGGTTTTCCCTTCTGGTAACTTTTTGTTTTTCTCTTGTTGTTTTTAAGATGCTCTCTTTATCTTACCTTTGACATTTCAATTATTATGTGCCTGGCATGGACCTCCTTGGGTTCATCTTGTTTGAAACGCACTGTGCTTCTTGGATTTAGATATCTATTTCCCTCCTAGGTTAGGGAAGTATTCAGTTATTATTTCTTCAGATAAGTTTTCTACACCTTTCTCTCTCTCTTTTTCAAGGATCCCTATAATGTGAATCTTTATGCACAAGATGTTGTCCAAGAGATCTCTTAGTCTATCCCCATTGTTTAAAATTATTTTCTCTTTTTGATGTTAAGCTTGTATGCTTTCCATTTCTTTGGATCACTGATCTGTTCTGTATCCTCTCATCTACTGTTGATTCCCTCTAGTGGTTTTTTTTTTTTTATTTCAGTTATTGTATTCTTCACCTTTTCTTGGTTTTTTTAAATATTTTCTGTTCTTTTTGAGGGTCTTACTGAGCTCTTCCATTCTTTCTCTAGCCCAGTGAGCATGATTATGATCTTTAAATTCTTTATCAAGCATATTGCTTATGTCTGTTTCATTTACTTATTTTTCTGAGTTTTTTTTCTTATTCTTCCTTTTGGAGCATATTCCTAGCTCCCAAGTTTGCTTGACTTCCTTGGTTTGTTTCTATGGATTAGGTGAAACAGCTACTTCTCCTGAAGTTGAAGGAGTAGTATTGTGTATGGTATACCCTATGCAGACTGTGCATGCTATGACTCTTGTAGGTTGGCCAGAGCTATGGCTGTATATGTTAGTTATTTTTTATCCACTGAGCCACCCAGGCGCCTATGTTAGTTATTTTTTAAACCATGGCTTTTACAGAAAGAATAAAGAAAAAATAACAATAAAAGAAAGTAGTGAAATAAAAGAAGAAAAGAAAAAAGAGAACAAGGAAGAACAAAATAAAAGAGAATAAAATCAAAACAAGACAAAGCAAATTTTAAAATTTTTTTTAAAAATTAGAGCAATTAAAATTTTTAAAAAATAAAACACAAAACCATGGCTATCCTGTTTCCTATGCCCTAGGCATAGTGTGACTGCTGTAGGCTGGTCGACCCTGGTCTCCTTTAGACCACAGACTCTCTATGACCACTGGGCCCATCAGTTATGGCTTCATCACCTGCCTGGTATGGCATTAGGACCCTCCATTTATGATGTCTGAAACTTCTCCTCTTGGCAGCCAAATCCTGCTCTGGCCTGGACTTTTAAGGTTGAGGGGGAGAGAGCATTCCCACCGTTCCTCAGCCCTTTTAAACTCTGGCTTCTCCTTTCTGTGCCTAGCATGACTGGGGCTGGTGTGGGCTTGCAGACTCTGGGCTCACTGGAGTTGCAAACTCACAGAGATGACTGCACACTCCCATTTTGGTGTCTGGATCCTACTGCACTCTAGGCTTTGAAGGTGGGATGGGAATATAAACCGGCTCGTTCTCCAGTTCCTCAGACCTGGAGAGCTTTCTTGCAGCAACTCTGTACTTGGCAGAGTTGTAATTTTCTGGCTAGTTGCTCTTTTAAGCCATGTTTTGTTTTGTTTTATTTTGTTTTCCCCCTGTGCCCAAGACAGAGGAGCCTGTTCCTGGTCCCTCAATGCTATTCCTCCCCACTGCCATTTGCAGTGTTAGGAGTGGGAGTTCCCTTTGTTACCATCCATCTTTCTTGCCGTTCTCTTGCCATGCTCTCTGTGTTTTGTTGTTCAGTAGCTGTTCAGTCAGTTTTTAGTTCTTCACAGGAATTGTTCTATTAATAGGTGTCGTTTGGTATGTTCTGTGGAGAGGGTGATTTCACAGTCTTCCTACATCACTGTCTTGAACCAGAACTCTATTATACCCATTTCTAAATGAGGAAATTGAATCATACATGTCAAATCATGTTTCTTAGCACTCAAATAGCTCATAGTTTATTAGGTAGACATTTACGCTAAATGATTCTAAGCCATTGTATGTGTCACCACAGAGGTCTGATGAGAACATAGAAGAAAATGAGGTGAGGAGAAATGAGACCTGTGTTTTCATTTGACGCTCACAGTGACCCTGTTGCATAAGGAGAGTTAAGTGAGTTACTCAGGTCATGTAGTGAGTAAGGGGTATCTATGAGCTTCTACGTCCTGACTTACTACAGTGCCCAGATAGCTCCCACTACTGCCCCTTCCAATTTTCAATAAGCTGTTTCTCCAGTATTTGCTCTTTAAAATCAGAACTTCTGAAGAGTTACGGTTCTTTATTACAAAATCAGGCATGGTTATGGGTGACATGTCAGTGTCACTTGTCAGCAACTCTTTAGCATGTCAGTGTGTGTTGGGAATAGGAGGAGGTGGAAGGATGCTGGTAATGGGAAAAAGGTCTGCAGAGATCATGTACATGCCTTTCATATCAGTGCATTTTCTTTTAATAGGATCTGGAGTCGGGATCTGAGAGTGGAGCAGATACCATTTCAATAAATCAGACACAAATGAATTTGTCATCTAACACTGAATCTACCAACTTACCATCCTCCACCCCAGTGACCAGTTCTGGAACCAAACCCAAGGCTACGGTAAGTTATAAATGATAACAGTCAGTTTTAACCTGAAATGCTGCTGATCGTAAGGTAAGAGTTGATATCTCATCCATTCAATATAGAAGAAATACTCTTTGAGCCTGAGTTGCAATGACTCGATAGCATTTATTTGAGTGCAATCCAGCATGTGTTTTTTTTGTTTGTTTGCTTTATACTGATAACACAGTATTTCACTAAAGCAGGTCATGGTTCTAGAATTATGCAAAATATGGTATCAAATTGTGTTGCTGTATACTCAGATCATTAAGAAACTAAGAATAAAAAATCTAGAGATTATTCTCCCAGAATTATAACCCTGACCACATCACTTACCAGTCAGAATATCGCCTAAGATTTTCTGACTGCACACATCATGATTTTTATGTGGGTATTAAATGACATAACTCAGGTAAAGCACGAAGTGAAATGCTTGGCACAGAATAAATACTGAGTAAGTATAAGTTACCATCATTATCATTATGACACTTCATCAACTTTACAGTGCTACCAAAACAAATAAAGAAGAATTACCACATATAATAATATAGCAGGGTGAATTGTAAATAAAAGACATTTTCCTTTAAGTAAAAAGTTGAACGGCTACAAGAAAGCAGTATTTGACTGTAAAAGGTAACATTTATGGAGGAAGTAATTACTACTTCAAATATCTGAAGTCCCAGCAGATCCAAAATAACTTTTCCTAGTTTAGTGAAAATCATAGTGGCGTATTATTTTTTTTAAATGCCCATGTTAGTTTAACACAGAGAAACAAGTTTGGATTGCTTGTTTGCCTGACTTTAAAATAAAAGGCAAGTCTGAAATAGGACTCAGGAGACAATACTCTTCTTTAAATTTAAAACATGGTAGATATGTTCAACTGCAAGAATATCTAGACACTTCTAATAGAACAAATATTCGTTGAACATCTACTACATGCCATGCAGGACGCTTAATGCAAGAGTGGGAGTGGAGTAAAACACATTTTCCATCTTTAAATAGCTCACACTCTAGCAAGGGTGGGAGGGCAAGAAAAGAGTGAAATGCAGTATCATACTATATGGTAGGGCTGTATAGATTAGAAAGATCAGGAACCACTTACCTGCTACATAATGCTATTGTAGGGTACAGTGAAAAAACAGGGTTAAAAATAATGTGTATCAACAGGCAGACTGCAATGAATTTGTGTTCTTCTTTTTCATAATGGATAAAGAAGGTTCAAATGCAAAATTAAAATATGAAACCAAATTATCTCACTTCATCACATTCTTATTGAAGTAAAAGGTAAAATCCTCTCAGCAGTTTTAATCCGAAGGTTTGGGAATCATTGGAGCATTGGCTTTTTGAACATTGGGATAAGTATGGGGCTGACATATAAGGAAAAAGTAGAAAGGAAGCTGAATTCCCTTGTTAAAAGTATTTATGCTTAAATTATCTTTTTAAAGCACCTGCTATTATCCCGAAGAGCAGTTCTTTTCTCTCATATTTATCCCATGTTCATCTTTTACTTTAGAATAATTACCATTGGTATCTGCTACTTCTCCCTTGAAACATACATATTTTAGTGTGTGGTCACCTTACAATTTGTAACAATTTATACAACTTTGTGCACAGTTCTTTCATTTTTCTTCAGTATTCCCACACTTATAAATGTGCTCATGTTTATAAATGCATTTCCACTGAGATATGTCTATATATTTTTATGATAACCATCTACAATAAATTTTTAGAATGAGAAATATAAAACCATCAGTTTTGGGGACTCTAATCCTTTAAAATACTTGAAGATGGGTCTGTTTTCAAATTTTTCATGTTTGCCATATCGATTGACCAAACCATTCACCCCACTGGAAAAATTAAGAAATACTAACATTGGGGCACCTGGATGGCTCAGTAGATTAACCATCTGCCTTCAGTTCAGGTCATGATCTCAGGGTCCTGGAACCAAACCCCACATCAGGCTCCATGTTCAGCGGGGAGCCTGCTTCTCCCTCTTCCCCTGCATACCTCCCCCACCCCACTGCTGCTCTCGCTCTCTCAAATAAATAAAATCTTTTAAAAAAGAAATACCAGCTTCAGATCTGGTATTTCTTTTTTAAAAGATTTTATTTATGTTGAAAATAGAACTACCCTATGACCCAGCAATTGCACTACTGGGTATTTACCCTAAAGATACAGACGTAGTGATCCGAAGGGGCACGTGTACCCGAATGTTTATAGCAGCAATGTCTACAATAGCCAAACTATGGAAAGAACCTAGATGTCCATCAACAGATGAATGGATAAAGAAGATGTGGTATATATACACAATGGAATACTATGCAGCCATCAAAAGAAATGAAATCTTGCCATTTGCGACGACGTGGATGGAACTAGAGCGTATCATGCTTAGTGAAATAAGTCAATCGGAGAAAGACAACTGTCATATGATCTCCCTGATATGAGGACATGGAGAAGCAACATGGGGGGTTAGGGGGATAGGAGAAGAATAAATGAAACAAGATGGGATTGGGAGGGAGACAAACCATAAATGACTCTTAATCTCACAAAACAAACTGGGGGTTGCTGGGGGGAGGTGGGATTGGGAGAGGGGGAGGGGGCTATGGACATTGGGGAGGGGAGGTGAACCATAAGAGACTATGGACTCTGAAAAACAACCTGAGGGTTTTGAAGGGTCAGGGGTGGGAGGCTGGGGGAACAGGTGGTGGGTAATAGGGAGGGCACGTTTTGCATGGAGCACTGGGTGTTGTGCAAAAACAATGAATACTGTTATGCTGAAAAAAATAAATAAAATGGGAAAAAAAAAAAATACCAAAGTCAATTGTTGAACAGAAACATACTTTTTCATGCCCCTAAAACAAATATTTACTGAAAAGTTGTCAATTTTGGATAAAATTGTGACTGTCTACCCGGCTGTTCAGGTGTGTCTTGTTACCTGGGCACACAGTCACGGCTTCGTTGTGATGCCACCGCTCATTAGTCAGTGAGCACTGAGAATCATTATGCAGGGGACTGAGCCTCCAAACACAATATTCCACTTCAAGACAACCAAAAACTGCTTAACCCATCTTGACCAATACCACAGGCAATTAGAGAAGTGTACATGGAACTCTGTCCAGCTACTGAACTATAATTTAGTAAAATTCTCCACCAGGCCCTGAGAAGAACCCAGAAAGAAACACTCCACTGTCAAAGACAACTGACTTTTAGGAAATTTCTTAAAGAAAATGGCCAATAATGAAAATAGCTTGAAAGGCAGGCTTTTGTTTTGGGGGGAAGGGTTGTTTTAATGTGTGTATGTTTAATTTTGTGTTATTATTGGTGTTGTTTCTTTTGAATACAGTTCTTTTTTACTACAGTTTGAAAATAATTCTTTGACTGTGGAGGTCAATTCTGTTTCCAGTTTTTTCTGGGTAGGAATATTAGAACAAAGAATTTTATCTATTTTGTGAAAGAGTAAACCGATACTTCCCCCTCAATTTGGAACTTGGGAAATGATCTGTTTGTGTAATGGCAGTCTGGTTACTTTGTGAAAATAGAGAAAGCTCCAGTATCCTACAGAGCCATTCTTTTCACCAGGAGCTAAAATTTCAAATTTAATATTAAACAGAAACATTAAATTCTAAGAACACCTACATCTAACATCCACTCATAATGAACTAACCTTCTGCTCCATAATGTCATAATTTAACAAAATGTTTATTTTTATTTCAGAATTATTTAATGTTACATTTGATTTGCTGCTGTGAAATCTATTTATAATGGTGACTAACTACCACAAATATTTGGCTTTCCTTTTGTATGTAAGACGTCTGGGTTTCTACATGCCTATTTTTTCAATAAGTTTTCTTCTTTTATATGTATTATTCGAACAGGACCATTGAGTAATCTTCAGATTTTTCATGAAGACTATGTGTATATCATGCCAAAGAGTGAGCATTAAAGTAGATTTCTGTGATGTATTTCACAAAAAAATGAAAAAGTCAAAAGGTAGGACACCCAATACCAAAAAAACACATTAGAAAAAAGAGATTTAGTGCTTTATGTCCAAAAAAATCACCAATTTCTCTCTCAAAATCTGTGATTTGTACTTTTGAAACAGTCTCATATGCCTTTCTTGAGAGACACTTTCACAAACAACCGATGATCAGTCATATTACTTTAATACAAAGTACTCTGACTCATTATAGAAAGATACACTGGCATCCTTCTGGCCATGGTATCAGTTGGTTAAGTTGTTCCTATATTCATTAATGTACAGTTTTGCATGAAAGATTTCAAAGCAGGACACTAAAACCTCAGGGTTTTTTTTTTTTTTCCTGAAGATACTTAAAAGTGTAGGTGTTCATTAAATTACTATTCATTATACATTTATGCAGAGAGAAACAAAGCTCTAGATAACAAAGAAAACGTATTTCATTTGTAGAATAAGTAACTGGAGCAACAGGGACAGTCTAGCAGTCTGTAGAATAACGAAGAGCATCATTAAGAGCAATGCAAGGATATGTTTTCAATTTAGTCTAAATTCCCCTTCCCTCTTTGTCCCAGAAACTCCCTTAGTTGCCTTGTGATAGAATTCTAATAACAGTGATGAAACCCTCAATCATTTGGGCATGTTGGAACCACAGCTAGACAGAGCAACTTTGAGAATGTCCTGAACGATCTAAAGAATTTTGAAACATATTGGCATTCATATCAGAATGTATTAAGTACTGGAAAATAACCCTTTTATTGAAGACATCAAAAACAGCAGAAATTATTAACCCTCATTATTGTAATTGCTACAGAGTAAAAAAGACAGATATATCTTATTTTAGCTCAAGGTGGCAACAGTAGGTCTAATTCCGCAGATTGAATACACCCCTTATCTTTTCATCATTACTACCAGAATAGCAATGGGATAGATGAGGGAAAACATCAGCGGATATAAGGGTCGGAACTTGGGGCAGGCAGGAGGACGCCCAGCCAAACACTGCCAACTTCTTTAGAGAGCGGTTCAGAATAAATCTTGCCTAAGGCCTGCCACAGTGTGATGGAAATAGAGCTCAGGAGTATGCCCTGACTAGAGTTCATGATCATTTCTAGATGACTTTTAAAAAGACTCCCAATACTACAATCAACCTAATAGTCCAACTGCTTTTACTGATAGTTCCAAAACTTGTATGATCTATTCTATTATTGAAGAGAACAGTCTCTCAATATGATCCCCAAGACAACTGTTTATGCTGTGGTCAGTTTAGTGAGGCATTTACTCCCCTCTGCATGATAGAAACAAAATAGTAATTTTCTGGTCTGGCATTTACTTGTCAATATCGTTGTCTTCCCTAAAAGGTATAAATGTTTTGAGGTTCAGGGGAAATGAAGGTGATGATGGCACTATGTAAGAATTTTGACGTGTTATTTTTAATAAATGTTATTTAACTTCAAGTCTTAAAAAAACAGAATCTTATTGCCCCCCTTTTCAGCTAATGTGATATGGTCACATCTACACTGTTCTTGAAATTATCAGTTTATATTTTGGCCAGTATGCATACGAGAACCATAAATGGTCACTCATAGTATTTTTATGAATCTATATCTCTCCATGGTAAAAATCAGAGACAACAAGAATATGAACTTTAAGAAAGTTTTATGTAGGGCTCCTGGGTGGCTCAGTGGGTCAAGCCTCTGCCTTCCGCTCAGGTCATAATCTCAGCATCCTGGGATTAAGCCCCACATCGGGCTCTCTGCTCAGTGGGGAGCCTGCTTCCCCCTCTCTCTGCCTGCCTCTCTGCCTACTTGTGATCTCTGCCTGTCAAATAAATAAATAAAATCTTAAAAAAAAAAGAAAGTTTTATCTAGGTATTAATTATGGAGAAAAGTGTTATTGCCTACATAATAATAATACCAAATATAAAAAGGACAATCATTTATGGAGTGCACACTGTGTGGCAGACAGTGTATTATGGACTACCGAGGCATAGTTCATTGAATCCTCACAGCAGCCTTTTAGGTAGATGCTATGATTTCCTAGAGTTCACAGACGAGGAAGCTGATGTTTATAATGGCTACTCTGAATTGCCTAGGGCCTCACTGCTTAGGAAGGAATGGGGCCAGGATGGCCCTGAGATCTTCCATGCTCCTAAACACTGCTTTACGCAGAGATTCACCTACCAGCCACCTGGCTTCAGAATCAACATAAATTGGTTCGAGAGGTTTTATGTCGGAAACAAATTGTCACTGATGTTTGAGTTGTCAGAGTGCCCAACACAGTTTCATCGCACAGTAAAGAATTGGTTTGTCAGAGCATGGCATAGGTCATATTGTTCTAACATCGTTTTCTAAATCATCTGTCTACCATAGATTTTTTACCTGTCTTTGGGTATGTATGTATGTATACACACATACATACACACATGTGTATTAAATTATACATATATGTGTGTCTATATATATGCATCAGAAAATACATATATATATATTTGTATATGTATTTATACACACATACATTCTCTGGTGTTATTTTTGAAACACCTTTGTTGAGTAATTTTTAACCAAATGGTTCAATTTTTAATGAAACCAAATTTGTAATTATTAAGTTTTTATATAGCCATAAAATTACTATTCAATATAAATGTTTATAATATATTAATTTTGTGTAAGACTATTTCTCAGGAAAAACACAGATAGTATAAAGGCACATTTATTCATTGTTACCAGGTGTGGGGTGTGGTGATGTCTATGTCTGGGATAGAAGATTTAAGATTTGACAAGGTTTGAGAAAGGGCTTCTAAAGGGAAGCTCATAAGGTAGAAGACAGAGGTTAATGGACACCTTTAACAACCAATAATCAACTTAATTGTTGCTTCTGTAATAGGAGGACTTCCATGTAGGCTGGTTAAAAATAAAAAATATAAAGCTCATGAAAGTACTGTTTTGATAGAGAGCAATTTATTAAAGATGTCAAGGACAGTCTGGTTGGGAGTATGCTATTAATTATGATTAATTAGCCACACAAGATTAAAAAAAGAATTCTTAACCCAGAATTTATGGGTGAATTTAAGAGGGTGCCTGAACCCTTTGAAGTTGTATTTTAAATTATATATACACACACCAGCATTTACATGTGGGAAGGCTGTCAGTATCTGCATCAGATTCTCAGAATCTCCAAGCTTGCCATAAAGAAATGCTAATCTGAGGTTTGGTTTTTTCTCTATTTATTTGTTTTTTAATTAACATATGCTGTATTGTTTGCTTCAGGGGTACAGGTCTGTGAATCATCAGTCTTACAAAATTCGCAGCACACACCATAGCACATACCCTCCCCAATCACCCAGCCACCCTATCCCTCCCTTCCCAACCCCCCAGCAGCCCTCAGTTTGTTTCCTGAGATTAAGAGTCTCTTATGGTTTGTCTCCCTCCCTGGTCCCATCTTGTTTCATTTTTTCCCTCCCTTCCCCCCACGGCCCTTCATCTTGCCTCTCAAATTCCTCATATCAGAGAGAGCATATGATCATTGTCTTTCTCTGATTGACTTATTTCGCTTAGTATAATACCCTCTACTTCCATCCACATTGTTACAAATGACAAGATTTCAGGGTTTTTTGATGCCTGCATAGTATTCCACTGTGTGTGTGTGTGTGTGTGTGTGTGTGTGTGTGTGTGTACCACATCTTTATCCATTCATCTGTTGATGGACATCATCTAGGTTCTTTCCATAGTTTGGCTATTGTGGACATTGCTGCTATAAACATTCGAATGCATGTGCCCCTTCAGATCACTACGTTTGTATCTTTGGGGTAAATACCCAGTAGTGCGATTGCTGGGTCATAGGTTAGCTCTATTTTCAACTTTCTGAGGAACCTCCATGCTGTTTTCCAGAGTGTTTGTACCAGCTTGCATTCCCACCAACAGTGGAGGGTTGCAACAGTAGGAGGGTTCCCATTTCTCTGCATCCTCACCAACATCTGTCATTTCCTGACTTGTTCATTTTAGCCATTCTGACTGGTGTGAGGTGGTATCTCACTGTGGTTTTGATTTGTATTTCTCTGATGCCGAGTGATGTGGAGCATTTTTTCATGTGTCTGTTGGCCATTGGATGTGTTCTTTGCAGAGATGTCTATTCATGTCTTCTGCTCATTTCTTGATTGGGTAATTTTTTCTTTGGGTGTTGAGTTTGGTAAGTTCTTTATAGATTTTGGATACTAGCCCTTTACCTGATATGTCATTGCGAATATCTTCTCTCATTCTATCAGTTGTCTTTTGGTTTTGTTGACTATTTTCCTTTGTTGTGCAAAAGCTTTTGATCTTGATGAAATCCCAATAGTTCATTTTTGCCCTTGCTGCCCTTGCTTTGGCTGATATTTCTAGGAAGAAGTTGCTGTGGCTGAGGTTGAGGTTGCTGCCTGTGTTCTCCTCAAGGATTTAGATGGATTCCTGTCTCACATTGAGGTCTTTCATCAATTTTGAGTCTATTTTTGTGTGTGGTGTAAGGAAATGGTCCAGTTTCATTCTTCTATATGTGGCTGTTCAATTTTCCCAACACCATTTGTTGAAGAGACTATCTTTTTTCCACCGGACATTCTTTCCTGCTTTGTTGAAGATTAGTTGACTGTGAGTTGAGGGTCCACTTCTGGGCTCTTTATTCTGTTCCATTGATCTATGTGGCTGTTTTTGTGCCAGTACCATACTGTCTTGATGATGACAGCTTTGTAATAGAGCTTGAAGTCTGGAATTGTGATGCCACCAACTTTGGTTTTCTTTTTCAACATTCCTCTGGCTATTTGGGGTCTTTTCTGTTTCCATATACATTGTAGGATTATTTGTTCCATTTCTTTGAAAAAAAATTGATGGCATTTTGATAGGGATTGCATTAAATGTGTAGATTGCTTTAGGTAGCATAGATATTTTCACAATATTTGTTCTTCCAATCCATGAGCATGGAACGCTTTTCCATTTCTTTGTGTCTTCCTCAGTTTCTTTCATGAGTACTTTATAGTTTTCTGAGTACAGATTCTTTACCTTTTTGGTTAGGTTTATTCCTAGGTTTCCTATGGTTTGGGGTGCAATTGTAAATGGGATCGACTCCTTAATTTCTCTTTCTTCTGTCTTGCTGTTGGTGTATAGAAATGCAACAGATTTCTGTGCATTGATTTTATATCCTGACACTTTACTGAATTCCTGTATGAGTTCTAGCAGTTTGGGATAGAGTCTTTTGGGTTTTCCACATAAAATATCCTATCATCTGCAAAGAGTGAGAGCTTGACTACTTCTTTGCTGATTCAGATGCCTTTTATTTCTTTTTGTTGTCTGATTGCTGAGGCTAGGACTTCTAGTACTATGTTGAATAGCAGTGATGAGAGTGGACAACCTTGCCATGTTCCTGATCAAGAAAGGATGCTGTACTTTGTCAAATGCTTTTTCCTCATCTATTGAGAGTTTCATAGCTCATTTGAGTTTTGATGATTCAATCAGTTATTTGATGAAGATATGTGATGAACATAAGAACACCTTTGTTACAAATAATATACTTCAGGCACATTGACAGGAGTTATTTCTTTCAGGTTTATTTCCTGGTAGAGAATTCCACAGTAGCCTTTTTGCAATAAATTAGGCTATGCTTCATGGATACATGAAAGCCAATTCTCCTATGGAATAAAACACCATTGGCATTTGTCTCAATTATATAGAATTTCAGTTAAATTAAAAGTGATCCAAGAAAGAAAAGAAAAATCATCAGGGTTTTCCCATACTAGTTTCAGTGTAAATCAAATTTTGTATCAGAATGTAATCACATATCTTATACATATGATCGTTAAGCTAACCTCATTATGCTTGTAATATATTAAAAGACAGGCATTAAAACTGAAAACAAGAATATAGATTCTGGAGTCCAAATCATATCATTTTAAAGTATCTTATAAAACCCAATTCATACAAAGAATTTTAGTACTATTTGTATTTTGTTTTACCAGAGTATTACATACTATATTTTAAAATTATATACAATATTATATACCATATTTTTGTTTAAATCGTTATTAGATGGTTATTTTTAACACAGCTGGTAATTTTCTCTAATGCTGTCCGTTATTTAAAACAAAACAGAGGGATAAAACATTATTGTCTTCTTTACAAAGAGGAACTGCAAATACTCCTTTTTACTGAAGTCTGGGGGAAAAATGCAAGATGATATATAAAATTAATTAGAATTTAATAATATTTCATAATGTCACATAAGTAAATAGTCAGCAAAGGAAAAAATGACACACAGAATTTTTAAAGAAAGTTTAAATCAACCTCTTCTGAAACATCAAAAAAATTAAATTAGTACAGTTTACCATTAATAAACGCAAAAATGTAATGGTCTTAGAAAAATGCCTTTGATTGTAATGCTTTTGAATGTGGTAATTTTACTCTGACATAGAAAAGCAGTAACATTAAAGTATGTGGATTTTTAAAGAAATATTTGTCTTTGTTCACCAAGATCCTCATTGTTTATGAGAAAGAAAAATAAAGCAAAATTTATAGCTTTTTTAGGAAAAACTGAGCCACTAAAGAGCTGGAAAAAATGTTTTTAAAAAGGACAACATTCTGTTATTATTATGAGATATTTCTGAGAATTCAGTGATTGTAAAGTATAGAGGAATCCATTCACATATTCTGGATTTTGAAATAATAAATATGTAATTCATTAATCTTGGGCTTTGAAAAATAGAAACATTTTTATAGTCGTTTTCTTTTATATTTAAAATAAATTCAAAATCCTCTCATTTCTTATGTTTGAAGATACTGACATCTGTTTCCAATGCATTTATACATTAATTCATGACAGTCTTGCTTGGGATGGGTTATTTGATCTCCACAATGACCTCCTCACAACAGTTTTTTCACTTTGAAACTAGAAGTTTCATTTTGTCGAAGATAAGCATAACTTGTACCCAGATTCACTGATCCTTAATACTAAACACTGAGTGCATGGTATTGAAAGAATTTTTTGAGTTGGCAAAAATGTTTTTCTATCTTGTTTGTGTTTATTTTATAATAATCTAGTTAATTTGTTGTTCGGAGGAGAATTCCTAAAACAAAAAAAAAATGAGGAAAATGAGGGGGAGGAGTGGCACACATACGGATCATGGGACAGTTAGAACTGAACAGATTCCATTAGGGAAAAATAAAAAATCATCTCTGCAATCTGAGGTTTTAATCATATGAATAGTACTTTTGTGTGTTATCATCATTACAATGAGAAAAATTTAGTTTTTCCATGTGCTGATGCTGCTTCTCGAATCCAGCTCATATTTTCATCCAAGAGCAATAACAACTTCCAGTTATTTCTGGGCAATGTAAAATGGCAAGCCAGCAGCGTGCCACATCACAGCAACCAAGAATATAATTCATAGCACTGAGCAGTAATAATAACCACTAAGTCATTTTCACAGTCCTCTCTCTCTTCCTTTCAGACCTCGTTGTCCCAAAGCTCTAAGTACATATTCAATATGTTCCCCCTCCCACTTTTTTGCTTTTCCACTCTGATTGATAATTAATTTCAGCCCTGGCATTTGTTGGCCTCAACACTCAACTTCTTAAAGACAGTTGAAGTCAGTTGAAGTGTTGAACCAAGGACTCCATGGGAATATTAAGTAGCGTTTACACAAAGTTTATAGTTAGGGCCTACTGTGCTCTAGTTGTGAGCTGTCTACCACATAACAAACTTCTAAATGAAAAAATAAAAACATGTACCATGCATTTGAATATTCTGAACCTCACACTTATAAATATTTAGAATCATATAACAAAAATATGAAAGTAAAGGAATTATTTGCTTTCGATTCATGATGTCCTAAAACACCATCGCTTGAAAAATACCAATATTCCTGACTCTTTTAGGTATTTAATGAACATTTTGTATGCTAATTTCGTTTTTTACATTATTCTTTACATTATTGTCAGCACTGCCATTTTTAGTGATTGTTTCTTTCCACTTAATAACTTAGTGTAATCCAGATGAATTCTGGATTTGTAAACTCCTTCCAAGTAAAATCAGTTGATGTTCATGAAAATGACTCTCATTGTTTCCTGTTCACTGTAAATTGCTTTATCCATTTTATTTTGTTGTTGTCCTATTGATTTATTTTGAAGGCCCCATCTTTATTTGTAAGTACTATAGTAATTCATCAAATGGGCACTTATCAAATTATCCATAATGCAGAATGCAGAGAATCCTACAGACAACCAAAACTAACTGAATGAATCAGTGCTGTTCAGAATGTGCTCTGGGACACCCCCTCCCCAGAACTGCTTTCCTCCACCTGCCCCAACCAGATTTATTTACTTTTAGCTCTTCTACATATTGGCCGTATGAATGAGATCTTCTTTGGTCAATCCATAGCATAGATTTTGTCCAAATCCTAGACTAATCGAACTATAGAAGTGAGAAAATGTTGAAGAATTTTTGTGTGTGTGTCCAGAGAGCCTGTGATATGTATCTACTCCATTTCCAAGATCACTGTGGTGAAGCTGCCCCTAGAGCTTCCATGCTGCTAGGGCAAGGTCTTCACTCCTAAAGCTTCATCCTCACTGAGTCCCGAACTCTGGGAGATAAGGAATAAGAAAGCGTGAGAGAGAGAATCCTGTCTGGATTAGAAAACTTTTGACTTCGCCTGGGTCTGGACTTTTGCTGGCCCGGTTCATTAAGGTTTAAATGTGAAACAAATTCTATACTTCAGAACATGGGTTGTAGATAGACAGTTTGTTTGCCTTTTTGTTTATTTGTTTACTTTGTTTCTGTTGGGGAATAAAGACAGAATTTTAAATAACTTTTAACAGATTAACATTCAGAACTCAGAACTAGTAGAATTTCCACTTAGATATATTTCCTAAGCAATATTAGCTAAGTATTTAATTTTACCCTTGGAATTTTGTGGTATAAAAATTATACAATCATTTTCCTACTTGTAAAACATATATATATGTTTTATAAGTATATATGATATATATATCATATAGTATATGATGTATTATATATAGTGTTTATTATATATAACACTACAGTGGACAGTTTTGTATACATTTTTGCCTGTATTTCCAATATTCTCTTATGTACTTTCATAGACCTTTGTTAAGGAGAAATTTTTTTATTACTAGTAATAGTGATCTTTTCTTATATTTATGAGAGATTTGTACATTATTTTAATAAAAAGATACAGAACAATATTAGTACCCGTGTGTAATAACTGATATAGCTTCATAAAATTATTCTACATTTTTCTTAAAAGGCATTTTTGGTAGGTGGACTGCAATACTATTAATGTTATGAACATTAATTTTATGAAATCCAGTTCTTTTTTTTTTTTCTTTTCCAAGAAGCTATAAGAACTTGCTATAGCGTGTGTAAGCTACTGCCCTAGGCACTGGTATAGAATTTAAGAAAAAGGGTTGGAGGGAGACGACATGATTGGAATCTCTGGAATCAGACTCCGGGACCAAGAATTGCCTGGGGAAGCTGTATTGGTGAGGGTTCTGGGAGATAGATTTGTATGGAAGTGAGGAAGGCCAAACTGGTCAGAAGGCAGAGTTGGTTGGCTGTGCTATAGTAACAGCTGTGGCCTTAACTGATTGTCTTAGAGATCTCTTCATCTCTAATCCCTTCAGCATTGTCCCAAATTGAGGAATGGGGTTAGGTCCTTGCACCAGACAATTCAGTCAGTCTTAGGCCTAGAACGTGATAAAACTTTGAGGGAGGCAGTTCCTTGCTGCCAGGGACATTTCCCACATTGACAGCAGCAAGGGAGCTGATGCACTGCCCAGATGAGGGAGTAGCTCCACAGTCTCCACCACACATGCGGTGACTTTCACCTTCATAGGGTAATAGGATGCATTCTCTGGTGCGAGCAGCAAATACCCCAATGCATGGGTATGAAAAGATGTTAACAAGAACCAAATTATAGTTATGGAGACCCAGAGGGAACAACCATAAGGAAGAGGAAAGATGCAGGCTTATATACTGTTGAAGGTATATACTGTTGAACCCATAGAGGTTGAAAACTGACCTTTTGCGAAGGATTAGGCAAAGGAAAAAATTAAAAGTGGATTCAAGATTTACATCTTAAAGAAGACAAAGGTATGGCCATTGACTGAGGTAATAAAGAAGCAGAGACAAGAATGAGGAGAAGAAAAAGCAAGGGGCTTTTTGTGTGTTGTTTTGTTTTGTTTTTTAAAAGATTTTATTTATATATTTGACAGAAACACAGATAGAGAGGGAACACAAGCAGGAGGAGTGGGTGAGGGAGGAGCAGGCTTCTTGCTGAGCAGGGAGCCAGATGCAGAGCTGGATCCCAGGACCCTGGGATCATGACCTGAGCTGAAGGCAGATGCTTTACAACTGAGCCACCCAGGAGCCCCAGGGTTTTTAAATCAACCTTATTTTAAAGTATTATTTACATACAATAAAATATACCCAACTTAAGTGTGCATACCTCCAGAATGCTTTTGGTAATAATGAAAAGAAAGAAGAACAAAGGCTAGCAGAGGGTGTTTTATTCAGGGAAGTTGTATTATCCTTTTTAATTTTTTTTTTGCATTGTTTTATTGTTTTCCAGGAATGTGATCTTAGCTAAACATATGCTATCCAATAAAATGAAATCACAAAATAAAATTTTTTATTACACCTTCCACAGTAAACACCTATGTCAGCTGCTTTTCTCCCTCCTTGATTAGACAAAAACTCAGAGACTCCCATGAGTCTTAATAGACACTCTTAAGTAATACAATCACTTAAAATTCCAAAATGTAGCAGTCATGAATCAGAAATGAGAACGTTTAATTTCTATAATAATCAACATTTCAATCTTCCTTTCTCTGAGGCTTCTCCCCTCTCTCCTAGTTTGGTCCTGCTGAAGGCAGGTGTCTGCCTGCAGCTAGGGAGTGTAGGGAGTAAGGGGTCAGCTTCCTTTTCCTGCCTAGCTCACCCCGTGCATCACTGGCTAGCAGCTGTGTCACAAGAGGTGGGATGACATGGAGGACAGAAACGTTCTCCCTGGATGCACACAAATGCTCTATGGCCCTGGAAGATATTTAAAAACCATTACCTGCAATCATCAGTTATCTGTTGCTGTGTAACAAAGCATATTGAAACTTTGCAGCCTAAAATAATTATTATTATTTCTCACAGTTTCTAATAATTAGTTCAGAATCTGAAAGAAGCTCCTGTATGCTGTTCTAGTTTAAGGTATCTCATGAGATTGCAGTCAGATGTCTGCTGGTGCAGTCATCTATCAGCTTTACAGGGGCTGCAAGATCTGTTTGTAAATTGGCTTACTCATGTGACTGGGAGATTAGTGCTGATAAATTTGTTCTTTTCTATGTGGATCACGCAATGACTGGGTGTCCTTGTGCATAGTGTCTGGCTTCCAAGAGAGTCAAAGAAATCAAGAAGTCAGACTAGCATGCCTGCCATATTCTGTTGGTCATGCAGACTGACCCTGGTTGAATGTGGGAAGAGACCAAACAAGGACAGGTTTGCAAAGGCGAGAAATATTGAAGGCCATCTTGAAGCCCAACCAGCGAAAGGAGCCATGTCTCTCAAACATGCAAAGACATTCACGGCGTCCAAAAGGCCCTCAGAAGACTCATCTCATGACAGCATCTTGTCATATAAATCAGAGTTCAAGATCTTGTCGTATAAATCCCATCCAAGTTCAGTGAGACTCCCCAGTTCCTCAAGTATAGCCCTTTGAGTAGAGTTCCTCTTGACCTGAAGGCCTATGAACATGCCCAACAATCAGTGGTATGATAGATATCACATAACCTCTATAAATTCTCCCAGACACAAAGGGGATAAAAGGGATGCACATATGAGTCAGTGGCCTGTAGAAGTTCTGAAAAACAGCATGGTAGATACCTGAATGTTCTTGGTGAGGAATCATTCCTACTACTTCCTAGGAATTATTCTCCATGGTTCCTGGTTCATTCCTTTGAGATCTTGGTTCTACCCTTTGAGTCATCTTTCCTTTTTCTTATGAAATGACTGCTGTTTGCAGCTAAGTAGTTTTCTCATCTTGGATTCTGCCTATAGAGTTTGGGGGTTCCAAAGGTCTCCATTGGTTCTACAATGTGTCTAAATCTTTTGATCTAAAGTAAAAGTGTTTCTGCTATTACAGTCTCTAAAACTTTGTGCATCTCCTGTGTATCTTATAAGAGCTTACTCCATTAGACAGAGCCAACTTACAAATCTCTTCAAGATAAGTCTTTCTCTACCTCAAACCCCCACTGAGGCTTCTGAGAAGCAGTGCCCTAATGATTCTTAGAAATCCTATTGTTTAATATAAAGACTCTGTGATGTACATCCTGAACATACCTGGTAAGCTTTTTGTGTGGACAGTTTTCTGAGGCATTATCTTAAATGGTTTTGAGGATTTGGCAAAGAATTTTATCTTTAGGTATATTTTCTTGGCTACAACCTAGATTTGATCTTACCCGGAAACAATTTCTTAATTTTACTATCATTTTTCATTTGGAGAGGCTGTGAAGAAGCCTTTCTCTCTCCTTTTGCATTTTAGTATGAGGAACAAGAAGTCAGGCAGTACCTTTAACACAGCCTGGAGATCTCCTTTGCTAGAGCACTAAATACCTTCCACGTTTTCTGCTTTCCACAGTACCACACACAACTGTTCTCTTAAACTTTCTGTCACTAAATAAAAGGATTCTTTTCTTCTAATATTTTCCTCACTTTTCTTTAAGCTTTCACTGAAAACTTCCTCAAAGGTCATACAGCTAGTGCTCCCAGTATCTTTGTGGTTCCTTAGTGTTTCAGAAGTGCTCCTTTCAAGGTCCCGCTAACATTTACCTGCCACCCTATCCCAAAGCTCCTCCCACATTTTGTCAGTTTTTACTTTTCTTGTTATAGTAGCCCCCTATCTCTAGTACCAAAATCTGTATTAGTTGTCTGTTGTTACATAACAAGATCAACCCTAATTTAGTGGTGTAGAACAACAGTAATCAATGTATCATGTATGTATCATGGCTTCCATATACTAGAAGTTCGAGAGTAGCCTATTTATGCACTTCTAGTACAGGGTCTCTCATGAATTTGCTAATGTTGGCTAAGGATGGAAGATCCACCTCCAAAATGATTAATTCCTCACATGGTTGGCAAGTCGGTTTTTCCCCAAGTGAACCTCTTCGTGAGACAGCCTTAGTATCCTTATATCATAGAGGCTGGCTTCCCTAGGGTAAGAAATTTAAGAGACCAAGACAGAAGTTGCCATGCTTTTTTGAACTAGTTTGGAAAGTCACACAACATAATGTCTGTTGTATTCTTTTTGGTCATGCAATACTGCTCTGTGTGGGAGGGGACTTCCCAGGGCTTGTGTCCCAGGAAGCAGAACTCACTGGGAGCCATCGTGGAGCTTAGCTATCATATCTCTAATACCCTCAATGTGGACTTTATGTTTCTAGTTTTGCGGGTCACTTAGTTTTTCTATAGCCCCTAGGAATGCAGACATTTTTAGCTTCTCCTGGCTGAGGTTGTTGACACCTCTAGTGAGTCCTCTGAACAGGTCCTCAAATTATGCCATACGTACATCTCTGACCATAAGAAACACTCCCATTGCCTTCTCCTGAAAGATCTAGGAATCCAGCTGATACTAATAAAGCCACATCTCATGCGACTCATCACCAGCTAGGTAGCCCCGTCAGGCCAGATTAGGGTCCTGTGCCCCCATGCTGCCTGGACACCTACCAGACTCCCCATGTCTGAAGGGGATGTTTGAAGTCCCTTTAACCAGCCTTAACTTGAGAGTGGACACTCTACTTACTAATACTTCCTTGTAAGGCAAGATGTATGGGAGGACTCATCACACACCAAAATTTCTCCCCAAAATTACTTCGAAAATCTTCTGATTCCTGATCCTATTACATTCTTGGCAGGGGCGGGTAATTAAGTGTTGTCTGACACATTCTCCTCAAAATACTTTTTGCAATCTCTACATTGTTGTCTTATCACAAATCATTTGATATGAAATCTGTCACCTTAGGGTTTAGGTCCAGATCTCCATTTTAACATCCTGTCACAGGGATCTATGTCCTGAGCTGTGGGTGTGTGCCAGGAACACATCTGTTCTCTGCTGGCATCTGAGAGATAAGAACACTTTGATTAAGATAAAATCACAGATTCAAGGTTATGGTGGTATTTTTTGTCACTCACTAAAACTTTGTTCAGACAGGACTAAAGATAAGGTACACACAACCCCAAGTTGGTTGACCACCACTCTTAATCAGCCTGCTAAAGGTAGTTCCTTTTTTTTAAATTTAATTTTATTTATTTATTTGACAGAGAGAGAGAGAGAGATCACAAGTAGAGCAGCAGGCAGAGAGAGAGGGGGAAGCAGGCTCCCTGCGGAGCAGAGAGCCCGATGCGGGGCTCGATCCCAGGACCCTGAGACCATGACCTGAGCCGAAGGCAGCGGCTTAACCCACTGAGCCACCCAGGCGCCCCTAAAGGGTAGTTCCTTAATTGGGCTGCTAAAGGTAGAGTTTATATACCCCAAAGTGGGGGAAACTACTTAAAAATTTGTTTTCCTTAGGGGCGCCTGGGTGGCTCAGTCAGTTAAACCCTCTGCCTTCGGCTCAGGTCATGATCTCAGGATCCTGGGATTGAGCCCCACATCAGGCTTTCTGCTCAGCAGGGAGCCTGCTTCCTCCTCTTTCTCTGCCTGCCTCTCTGCCTACTTGTGATCTCTGTCAAATAAATGAATAAAATCTTTTTAAAAAATTGGTTTTCCTTAAATACACTCTCTGAATACATGCTAATAAGGTAACATGTTAAAACATCACAAAATAATTTGTATGTTGACTTACAGTGGAGCCATAGATTAATGAATTTGAACATAATTTAAAAATGGTAATGGCAGAGATAATAATAAATCATAGTAATTTTGCAGGGAGGAAAAAAATATATCAGTTTGCCTAGACTTTAACTGTTTTCTAACTTGTGGTCTACATGATAAAATTTTTTTTTGTCTATTATGTGGCCTGGTTTCCTCTTCAGCTCTAACAAGTGCTAAAGAAACATCCTTCTGCACGAGTCAGACTTTTTGGGGAAGTGTAATGAGGAAAAGGCTTATGACAAAGTATGGGCTCTGTCTGGCCAAAGGTTCTGGAAGTTTAATTTGGGGCTGAATCTAGAAGTTTCAACAGCTTCTGGGGTTGAAGAAAGATAGATTTCAGCAATTAAGTACTCCTATTAGGATCTCAAATGGTGAGAAAGAGATGGGTGGAGGGAATCAGGTTGGGTTGGCTCCAGGGGAGGAAAGATGATATATTCTGAATTAGTTGATGCATGGACAGCAGGAATAGGCCCCAAGGATACCTGCTTATATTTAGACTTAGGCTAAGGACTCTTTTTCTTAAACTTCTCAAAACAATAGAATACTAAACATAATTTCTTTCTTATAAAATTCCTGGAAATTTTCATTAAAATATTGTCATTGAACCAGAAAATAATTACTACATATATGGCAAAAACTATATAATGACAGTTAAAAGCTGGAGGGAGAAAATTAAAATCATTTAATATTTTTATTACTGTGAATATCATATATCTATTATTTTTTCCACAATTACTCCTAGCATATTTTTGAGTTACACAGAGCAAACAATACTCATTAACTGGTTTAAAGAATATTGTCACAGTAGTTTATCCATGATTCTATTTGCTGTATAAATTGAAAGGGGTATTACAAGGGCATGACTATATGCTCCTCTGTGCATCCTTTCAAATCAGTTCAATTAAAGTTGTCAGTAAGTTGGCACATAAGGGAAGCTATGACTCTCTCAGGTTGATAAAGAACTTTCAGTGTTGGCATAAACAAAAAAATATGTGATCAGATGTTAAAAATAGATTTAAGATAAGAGCACATTGTTTTGAAGGGTTTGTAAATACATAAAATTATATATAATATATAAAATATATATAAAAACCATATGCAATATGGTTATTTATGGTTATTTATTTTTATATATATTATGAATTTGTTCTCCTTGGAAGAATCTTTTCATGTTTTTAAAATTCTGTTTCTATATAGTGTATTTCACAGTGCATAAGAATATTCCTCCACCCCAAAAAGATACTTTGGAGAAAAATTCTAACATATTTACTCTCTTCTTGGATCATAAGTTTGATTAGTAATTATATTGTTTTCACATATTATTTTTTACTCCAACATAAAATTAATATACTACTGACTTAAAGTTCTGTAGCCTTTAGATGATTGTTGGATCTTGCAAAGGACTTTTTTCTTTGGTGCCAAAATAGTACAGATAGACTCTTAGAAATACTAAGTTATTTTTCTTGGAATGAGGACATTCTAAACCTTGAAAAGGATAATATAAAAAAAAAGATTAACACTAGTTGAAATAGTGTCATCTTTAAAACTTTGAAGCATAAAAAACAAGGTATTGTGTTATCTTGTTTTTTGTTTTTGTTTGCTTTCTTTTTTTCTTTAAGAATGCTGCCATCTTCTGGTCAAATTGTATATTCATACACAAAAGAGAAGATCCACATTATGAGGCAACTTCGGTTTATGTAAATTAATTTTTTATCATTAGGGGTCGCCTATTTAAGATGTGTGCCTGTAATGTCCCCAGACTAAAGATCTTTAAATAATTTTCAGAAACTTTAGAAAGTTAAATTCACAGAAGATGTTTCACGACTTGTAATGCTATCAAAATATCCATTACACAGTAAATGCGTAGGGGAGTACAGATAAGGCAAAGTATCTCTAGGGAATATATGACTTTGTTCTATTTCTGTAAGAATCTATGGCTAGGGGCACCTAGCCATAGGTTAAGTGGCTGCCTGTGGCTCAGGTCAGGATCCTTGGGATCAAGCCCCATGTCAGGCTCACTGCTCAGTGGGGAGCCTGCTTCTCCTTCTCCCTCTGTTATTCCCCATACTGTGCCTCTGGCTCCTTGGTTAAGAATAGTTAAGTGTTTTTGACATGTATTTGCTATATTCATTTCTATAAACCTTTTATTTTCTAAGTAGTTCATCTTGAAAGAATATTTCTATAGTATTTTATAAAAACCCTTAGTAAATGTTCCCCTTTCAACAAAGAGGATTCTTGTGGTGACAACTTTTTGTCGTAGAGTTGTTTGAATTGTACTTCTTTTAAAATTATTTATGAAAGGCTATATAATTTAAAGAGCTAGGTTTGATATACACAAATATATGTAACTCCCTGTATGTATACTCCTACTCCCACACTCTAGTTTTTATCCCTTTCTATTGGTTCCTTGAAAAAAACTGAATCTCTTCCTATGTGCCAATCTCTATAGTAGGCACTGAAAATTCAAACAGAAGATGCCAGCCTTAGACTTAAAAGCATGCAACTTAGTGGGTTCCTTTAGCCAAGTCCTAGAAATGCTCACTGGACCACACAGTCCTTTACTAATCCATCAAAAACATTTTAATCTACCAAAAACAAAAACTAGCAAATCACAGGGCAAGAGTGTGAAGCATCTAAAAGACTCATGAGCTGTTCTTCTTGTTACTGATGCTTTCTACCAAATTTTCTACTTTCCCCATCATCATATTCACAATTTGCTGACACATAGAGTCTATTACCAAATAGCCATGAAGTAAGCACAGTAACCAATATTTAATAGGTGAAGCATCTTTTTTTTTTTTAAGATTTTTATTTATTTATTTGATAGAGAGAGATCACAAGTAGACAGAGAGGCAGGCAGAGAGAGAGAGAGGGAAGCAGGCTCCCTGCCAAGCAGAGAGCCAGATGCGGGACTCGATCCCAGGACCCTGAGATCATGACCCGAGCCGAAGGCAGCGGCCTAACCCACTGAGCCACCCAGGCGCCCCAATAGGTGAAGTATCTGAACACAGTGAGACCCACTGACTTAACCTACTCACAGTATTCTAGATATATTGCCTTAGCTATGTTCAAAAATTGCCTGATTAAAGAGGCTGGTTGTGGTCAGGGAAAAGAGAGAGTGGTATTGTGCTCCAGAGCAAGGCTTGATCTGAAACTGACCACATTCCCTCGGATAGCACCAAATGGCATGGAGCATGCTCCATGAAGACTCACCTTAGAGCTCAGAGGAGGGAAGAAAGCATGCCATTAACAACTCCCCCAGCTTGGCCGTATTTCACTCATGGCACTCCACTGTTTTTCCCATTATCAAAAGGAAACAGGTAAATGATCACATGCATTGTTGAGTGGTGTGTATGGGATTATATGAAAATGCTCTCGTATTCTCTGTAAGAGAAAGTAGGAGCCACTGCACAGAGCATATGCTTAAGAATTCAAGTGATCAGTTCCTCACAGTCAAAGCATTCTCTTGGCCTAGAAGACCCAACTAAGACTGCATTGGAATGGCTCTTCTTTTGGATGCTTTTTCTTAAAGCAATTGTTCGAGTACAATTTCAACTTTCTCAGCCTTCATGCTGATTAAAAATTAGGAAATCAACAAGTCACTCTTACAAGTATCCTAGATATCAATATTTCCTGCTGTTTGGGAGCTGACATATTTTATATAGTTTATACTATATAGAATGTATGTAGAATATATATATATATTTTCCTGCGTTTTCAAACCCAAGTTTAATACATTATACCATAGTTACATATACTTCACGCTCTTCTTTGAACTAGAATGGCAACCAAGCTGTGAAGTATATACATAATTTTTAAAATTCTCATCACATAGCAAAAAAAAAAAAAAAAAAAGCTATTAAAATTTCCAGTTAAGATAGTAGATTTAAAGCTGCCCTTCATCCTCCTGGTTCAGAGGTTAAGTGGAAGCTTGAATTCAGAATGTTCACTGCGGAGGATTTCAGTCCATAACAAATGACACCATCATTGACATGGCATTTCTATTCCATTGAGAACTATTTAAAGAGACAAAATTTGAAATATTAAAAATCACAAATTGAAAGAAGACACAGTTCTTTCATTTATAGCATTTTTACACATACCCCTTAAGCGGAAAATACCGCCTTATAGGTTTATATTTTTTGTCCCTCATTAATGCTTTTTCTATTTCTCTATTTTATGGAATTCTTTTAGAAATTGATTAGATTCATATTAAATTTTGTTAAAGCAATCCAAGCCCGGAAATACTAGCAAAACTTCCACAGAACAAAGCAATACAGATTTATAAAATTATTCTTAACATTTCATAAAGCCAGGCACACTTATATCTTACCTTTCTTTGTATTTTTAATAAAGTAGTTCTAAATATTTTCATTTCAATTAAATAGTTTAACTGGCTCCTTTTTTTTTTTTTTAAGATTTTATTTATTTGTCAGAGAGAGAGAGAGAGAGCGAGCACAGGCAGACTGGCAGGCAGAAGCAGAGGGAGAAGCAGGCTCCCCGCTGAGCAAGGAGCCCGATGTGGGACTTGATCCCAGGATGCTGGGATCATGACCTGAGTCAAAGGCAGTTGCTTAACCATCTGAGCCACCCAGGCATCTAACTGGCTCCTTTTAAAGGGTTTGAAGAAGAGTCCAGGATTTGTGAAAGTAAATCTCTTAGTAGGGTGCTCAATGCATAGTAAGCTCTCTACCAATGATAGTACTATATTCCGGTATATACAATAGATATGTTCTTTAAGAGGAATACATAAAATTATTTTTATGATGAATTGAATAATACTTTAACCAGCATACTTGCACTTTGCTTAAAATCTCTATCAAGTTCTTTGAGCTGAATCAAATTCTAGTATTTTCTCCACTAGAATGAATTAAGGAGAGACACCATCTATAACTGAAAAAAGGCAACCCAAGACAATTGGGTTAACTAAGAAGATCAGTGGCCCAGAAAGGACATCCTTGTCCTCCATGTCCCAGCATAGGATAAGGAGCAATTTACAGAGTCAGATTTCCAGAAGTACTAGAATACCCAACCATGGAGGAAAGTAAAAGATGAAGGAGCCTTTTTATTATCCAGAAAAACCCCACAGCATACTTTTGTATTCAAAATGACACTAATGAATGTGGTCATTATCTGGGAAGACAAGGATTATGAAAAAGATGAATAATTCAGTCACCCCTCTTTGCATCCATCTTAATAATTGTCATTTGGGTTTCAGCTGTAGTCATCTTTGCTACTTCCTGTAGCTACACTTCTTGGTTGCTATTTTCCAAGCCATCCCATGGTGGATGCCAGTGTTGGTATTTATGCTATTCTACTCATCTTTCCTCACTGGAAAAATTCCAAAGAACATATATTATAAACTAGAAATACATTATTCCTGGGAGATAAGTTTTTCTGGCTTTTAATATCAACACACAGGCCTCTTTATAAACAAAAATCTTGTGCTAAACAGTATGTTACGATGAGTTAATAAGACTCTTTCTCTTAAAATGAAGTCTCTTGTATACCTCTATTAATTTTCCTGGCCTTTGTTTTTTGCCTTTTTTTTAATTTAATCAATGGCATGAGTTTTGTCTTGTTTTGTGTTTGTACTTGAGAAGATGAGGAAATACTTCAGCATTTGGTTAAAATATGACAGAAAGTTCATGAACTTTGTCTTGTAATTGTAATAATTCAAATTGCAAAAGTAAGCATCAGTTTTCATCAGTGACGAATACAGATGCTTAAAGAAGAGATTTCTGCACTGTGTTGGCGCCTCTGAAGAAATGATGTTCTTCCCATATCACCAGAGAAGAATTTGGCCATTTTCTTGGAATGCTAGTGAATTGACAACCAATCCCAGAACAATGTTGCTATTTGTATACAAAATGGTCATAAACAGGCTACCCACAGAAACAATGATTTATACTGATTGCACTTATCTCTATAAATGTTTAATCTTCATTAGCAATTTTTAGGGAAAGCCTGATTTTGAACCTTTGACTCAGAATTTTCTGAGGCTTTTAAAATGATCTGGGATAAAGGTCAATTCTCTTTGGCCCCATTTTTTCAGACATTTTAGTATCCTGTTTCTCATTATCAAAACATACATGCACACAGTTTTGAAAGTAACAAATGCAATATAAACGGTAAGGAGGCATAACTATTTCCCAATAAGCAAAATCTCAAATCACAGGTCAAATGAACGATCCCCAGTCTATTTTAATGTGCTCATTATCTTCCTCCATTACTCCCCAGTGAACATACTTTCAAGGGGACTTGGCTCTTGAGAATGAATCATTATAGCACTGTAGCTTTTACTGGCTCCTTTTCTAATGTACTTGCTTAGTAATGAAAATGCTTTTAAATACCACATATTACCTTCTGGTTATTTATATTTTATTTCCTTATTTAGTAATCATTTTTTGAGTGCCTTTTATGTGCCAAGCATTGTGCTAGATACTAGAGAGGCGATAGGCTTCCTCGCAGAGCTCACATTTAAACAGAAGAACCCTAAAAAACAGCAAATATGAACTCAAGGGAGGCAGAGAAGGACACCTAGGCTAGTTCTGAGGCAACTGGGAAAAGTTGGCACACATTAGGTGCTCTCAAATATTTCTCTAATATTTCAGGACAGATGGAGCTAGGGGTTAAAGTGTAGAGAGCCAAAGGAAGAAATGTGCCTGCGAAGTAGTTAGTGAGAACAAAGACATGGAGGTGAGAAAGCCCGTAGCATGTGTGGAGACTAGCAGATGGTTCGGTCTAGCATGATTGTAGGGGCTTTGAACTCAACGTAGGGGCAACAAAGGCCAGTGAGAGTCAGATTCAAAAGTGTCTCCTATAGTATGACAAGCAAGATGAGAGAACTCTAGCAAAAAACATTTAGGGAGCAGGGTAATCATACCTGCATTTTGGAAAAGTTTCTTCTGAATAGGGAAGGAACACATCAGAATGACTCCAAGGAAAGTCACTATTTTGAGGGTTTTCAGAGCAACCCAGGCACAAAACAAAACACCAAGGCCTCCATGGTAGAAATGCTGAGGAGGAGGCCTGAGTAGATTTAAAATACATTAAGGAATTATAATCTGTATAATAAAGCAAGGATTCGATGTTAACAAGAGAGAGGAAGCAAGACCTCATAATGACTGAGCAACTCAATGATAACACCACAACAGGGAATATCTTTGACATCCTCATTCTTTTTTTTTTTTTTTTTTTTTTGACATCCTCATTCTTGTCTTCTGAAAACAACTGCTAATTTTCATTTGGAGGATCCCTCCACAATACCCAGTTTATGTGGAAAGCCAGAGCTGCCCCCAGGAGCAGAACATGTGATCTAGATCAGAGCTGGTGCTACGACTCATGACCGAAGTGACCTAAGGGTGTGTGTGAGTGTGTGTGGGGTGGGGGTGGGGGGGGGTGGGGGGGTGGCCAATGGCTGGGGGGGCGGGGAGAACTGGAATCCCCATGCTCTAAATTAGTCCAGTTAGGGTTTGAGTATGAGGAATTTTGTGGGACCTCTGGAAAACAGGCTTTCTCTTCTGCATTGGAATGAGAGTCATAAGGATATGTGAGCCCTGTTACTGTAGCCATCTTGCCACCCCACGCCCCTTCAAAGGAGAAACCAAGAATGTAGCCACTCTAAAGAAGCAGAGTTAAGGGAGGGAGCAAGAACAGGCAGGTCTTGGAAACATTTGAGCCCTGCTTTCTGCCACACCTGATGCCAGTCCTACAACCGTAATTTTCAGTTAAACACACCAACATGCTTAAGACACATGTGGAAGAGTCCTAGTGAATGCAAAAGTCAAGGGCAATGTCTACAAGGCAGTTGATACGTAAGTGTCTGGAGCTCCAAGGAGAAATCTGCCATAGAATGTTGTCTGCAGATAGGTGATTTTAAACATGAAATGATCGCCCAGTGAAATGAGAAAAGACAGAAAATCCTGGGAAACACCAACATTTAGTCACTTAGTCACTTAACAAATGCTTATTGAGCACCTTCTCTGTAAGAAATACCAAATCAATGAACAAAAGTGACAATAATATTAAGTCTCTGCTCTTTTAGAACTGATAGGATATTGGAGGGAAAAGAAAACAACCAAAAAGCATATTAGTATTTGTAATAATGATAAGTTCAAGGAAAAGAGAGATAAGAGGAAGATGCAGAGTGTGGGTGTTCAGACAGTGATCAGGGTAGGTCTCACTAAGAATTCTGACAGTTTTTTAAGTAAAGATTGGAAGCAACCGAGAAAGCAAACCACATACATAGCCCAGGAAGAGCATGGCAGGTGCAAGAACAGCAAACAGCAGGCTCAGGACAGGTGCCCACCTGCTATGCTGCAAATTCAGCAAGGACACAGTGAGTTAGAGCCCAGTGAGCAAGGAAGAGGGATCAGGGCACCAACAGCCTTGTGAGCCATAGTGATAACTTACACTTCCATTCTGAGTGAGATGAGAAGCCCAGGGCAGGTTTTCAGGAGAGACTTTTCATGACCTGGCTCAGGCTTCAAGTGGGCCACTCTGGCTGCTGTCAGAATAGCTTTCAGAGCAAGGGGGGAATCAGAGGGATCCCCAGAAGGCGGGTCTGACAGTCCTGGCAAGACAGGATGGTGGCTAGGCCAAGGTGGCAGCAGTGGTGGGGTACAACCCAGCCCAGTGTAGATATATTTTTAAGGGAGAGCAGACAGAAATTCTAATGTCATGAATGTCAAGTGTAAGAGAAAGAGGTCCAGGACGACTCTGGGTTCCTGCTTGAGCTACTGGAGGCATGAGAGTAGTCCTCAGAGGAAAGTGAATCAGGGTATCTATGAAAGTGCTGTCCTCTGTACGGGGTACAGAGGAACACGGGTTTGAGAAGGAGGGCCTGGTGAGACACTTTTAAGTGCTGCAGAAAAGCCAAGGGAATTAGAGAAGGACTGAAAGCTGCCTCTTTGACAACAACAGAAAAAACAGGTGTTTGATGACTTTGTTGAAAACAGTTGTCATCATTTTTTCTTTTCTTTTTTTTTTTTTTTTTTTTGGCCAGAGTCTATGCCAAGACTATGAAAGGAGGTATATCAATAGATTGAATAGGAAGAGTGAACCTATTCCAAGCTCAGTCAAATTCAGGCCATCCACTTTATGCACAGTGTGCTTGGAGACAGAAAGAGGTCGAAGGTTGAAGACATAATACTTGTTCTGTAGGCACTTGGGAATGTGGATAAGGCCGTCAGACACAGCCCTGCCCTGCATGCCCCCATTGTCTACATTGTCAGAGAGTGATTGAGAAAGAAGAACACTGCTAACATCAGTACCACTTCTCTTTCACTCGGGAAAAATGCAGCACTCCCCTTACCATCTGTGAGGACTGTTGAGCCTTACAACCTCTGTGTCCATTCCAGATCACCTAGGTTCATTTCCTAGCACTGCCTGCCCCGTACGCAAGTAGGAACACCTTGAACGTCTCCTCTGATAGAACACTGGCATCTTGTAAGAATTTTTTCCACATTGGGAAAACGTGTCTTGCATTTTCAGGTGGGTAACAACCCACCGCCTCAACCTCATGTCCTTCATGATCTGCCTACAGTGAGTAATAAGTAACCTTATTGTGCCATCACACGAAGTGCAAAGACAACATGTTAGCCAGCTCGAAATGCCTTTACTGTGAAGGAGAAGGTGCCAAGGCTCTATGGAAAGAAGTGCGGGGGCAGAAAGAGACACCACATAACTTTAGGTTTGGCGTAATGGAAAATAGACTGCCCGAGGACACAGAAGACGTGGCGTTTTAAGTATCACTGTATCACTGTGGGACATTAATCTCTTAGCTCAGAAGTGGGGATCAAAACCTTATCCATTTGAAAATTCTGAATCATTTCTTCCAACAAACAGCTCTAATCGTTCCCACTCTTGAGTTCTGCCTTACTGGAATCAGTTTAGGGGTTTGGAACACAGTGGTCACTTGAAGCCGGGGTCAGATATCTGGTCCTTGCCTAGACCTACTAGTTTTACACACAGAAAGCAGCCCGAACGCCATCAACACTTACTCAAACCCCACACAATGACTGCTCGTAACTGGGGCTAGAAGGGAATGCAAGCTGATTTCTGCGGAGTCATTCTCTAAACGCAAAATTTTCCCAAGGCTCTTGTTCTAATAATACCACATCATCCTTATCAGCACATTTAACTCCAAAAAAATCTCTTGCAACTCTTTCCTCTTCTGCCTTCTTCCCAGTGGTGCTGGCAGAGAGGCCATGCCTACTGAATTCAGCCTCAAATAGCCAAGTTCAGATGCAGAAAAATACAAAAGAGATGAATAAACCACAAGGTGTGATTTCCATGAACTGTGTCGCTAAATCTTAGAGAGAATCTGACTGTAGGATTAGAGGGTAAGGAAAGATTCATATCCTACTCTGTATAAAAACAAATAAACAAAACCCTTTTCAAAAACAAACAAGCACTATTTTGTTTTGTTGCTGTAATAAAGAAACAGTGCTGTGAAATAATTCAGAAAAAGATCTTTGGTAAGTGCAGGCTGCTTTTTGCTTTCCTTCCATCAGGCCCCCAGTGAGGAGGTAAGGACAGAGATGCATGAGCTAGTGTGCAGGCAGCTTCCCAGAACAGGATGCTGAGCGTGTCACAGGACCTTTGAGGACAGTGTGGGATCCTGACCAGCAATTCTTTGTGCCCCATTTCCTAGCAGGTCAAGGTCTGGACTGGCTGAATAAGGAGGCTTCCACATCCTGAGTTGCAAACATTGCAGGTCGCCTTTCTTTATGTAAGCCTGATCAGATCTAGCTTTGCCAGGAGACAGGATCATGGTGGTATAGGGGGAGGGACACACAGCAAGCAGTTCTAGTGACCAGGACTAAAGCTGAACCCCAAATTCGAAGAGGGTGAGGGATTTTAAACAGAGAATGAGCAAACAAGGCAGAAGCACAGAATCAAAAGAGAAATAAACTGAGTTTTATCCTACCTCTATTCTAGTTTTCAGCATTCTGCAAGACAGTAACATAGCCTTAAGGGGAAAATAGAGAGGAAAGGGGAAAGAGGCAAAGTTAGTGGTTGGGAGAGTGAGCAGGCAGGAATGGGGGCTGGAGAGAAAGTGTTCCCTGTGCATTCAAGAAAGGAAGGAAGGAAGTGAGGCAATCCATGGAGAATGCAAGACAGTCCCAGCAATTTCACAGAGATGACTGTGCAATAGGGCCACATGAATGGAGAGTGACTGATGAAGGCTCCCCTGGGAAGAGCTGCAGCCAGATGACCTACCATCAGAAGGGAAACAGAGACATTGGTCTGGAAGGGACAAGGCTGTGCATATGATCTTCCCAGTCTAAGGATGGGTGGGTGTACAACCCTGCCTGCATCTTGAGAGAAAACTCAAAATGAGAGAAGTGGAGATAAGACTGAGTCATGGACCGAAATTCACATCCTCTCTAGCTAAGCAAATTTCCAATTTTTTTTTTCCCCCTCTTCCTGTTTGAACTTGGAGGAATAGCATTGGAGTAGAAGTCAAAGCCTCTGGATTCTGTCGCCAGCTCTTCGGTCCATTGTGGGACTCTGTCTGCAGGTGTCAGTTTACTCATCCTTAAAATGAGCATGTTGGAACACAGCTCAGGGTTTTAAGAGTAGAAATTCCCTATTTTCATACCTCCCACCAGCCCGCAAAGATCCTTGCACAGACAGAGGCTCCAGAGGCCAAGGGCCATGTCTATCTTGATCATTACCATGTCACCACAGTTGGAACAGGGCCCAGCACATTGTAGTAGATGCTCAATGATATGTAACGAAATGAACGAAAGCAGACAACCATCCATGAGACAGATCAGAGCAGCCCTGGCCGAAGCAATGTGGCACCCTACTACCTCACCTGCCCTCTTTCACCCCAGGGGTTCCTGTGGGAACACCAGGATTGTGGGACACCCAGTCTGAACACCATTGGCTTCTCTTCTACGAATCATAATTCTTTGGTTTCTGTGTAGCACACAATGAGTTGAAGTGTAGAAGTTCATCTGGTTTGGCCTAAATTCACCTGACTAAAGGATCACTTTTCCCACTTCACACTCTACTTCAAAGTCTTGGTCTTTAAACCTTCTTGCTTTACATTCCCTCCACCCCTTTGCAGAAGATGAAAGCATTTTTCCAGACAGGCCTGCTGTGAGTGACTTCATGGAAATGAATATCTTGTGTCCCTAATGTGCCCCTCACACGGGGAACTCCTTGTATTTATTTATTTTTAAGAATAGGGCTGGGAGGTTGACGTTTCCATTAGCAGTTGAGTGATTTTTTTTTTTTTTTTTTTAAATAAAAACCCTACTCCACTGTGAGACATGCCTCACATTCCGGTCTCCCCAGTTCAGGCAGTTCCGTGCTACTAAATATGTGGTGGAAATGACACATGTCTGGAAACCCAGAAGCAATGCCGTCTAGCTAGTGCTTGCTCAGTGGTGTACAATGAAGGTGTTGTAAGCGGTTAATTGAGGAAGGCAGACTCTAAGTCTCTCAAAAGAGAAATCTGTGGCACCTTTTAGGCATCTGGCATCTGTCCCTCCGATGCATTCAAAGGTGTCTTGTGTTTGTGGGCCAATCCCACCTACAGCAGGAGAAAGGCACAGAATCATCTGACCTTCCAGAGGATCCTGGAAATATCATAGTATCTTGAGGTGAACTGAGGGCAGTCATTCCACCTACAGAGAACGATAACACACCACTTAAGGGGGTGGATCAGCTCCTCATACATAACCTTGGATATTAGCAAGCCATGTGGGCACTTGACTGATTACTTTCCATGGCCTAGCATGCTTCTGTTCCAAAGGACAGAGGTAATCAGTGTATCTCACAGTATTTGCCTCTTGATTTATGTCAATGAAGGTATCCCTGCAGGGCATTCTCTTGACCTAGGTAAAGGCTAGTAATAGGATAGAAGTTGTGAAATGGAAATTAAAAACGGAATTGGATGGCTAAGGATGATAGTAATGGAAAATAGATTGGATTAAATGTAGATTAAGTATCAGAACAGGAAGGCATTTGTCCCAGTTAAAGAAAGTGTTGAAAGTCTTTGGGCACAGATTTACCATGCAATCTCAAACATACCAAGAGTTTAATCCTTGGCAAAATAAGAGGTTCATTAAATAGGAGGGGGAATTTTTCAAGTACCTGAAGACAACAGAGTTTCTTAGACAACAGTTCATTCTTACTGTTTTGAATTAGGGCTATGAGACAATTTTCCTTAAAATATACATGTTTCTATGTATATAGGTATTGACTTTTTTTCCTCTTTGAAAGGTTTGGAAAGAAGTTCTAGCATGTGATGGATTTATAAATCACCTATCCCTGTTCCAAAAAGGGAATCCATGTGAGCTTAGAGATTTATGGGCCAGTACTCGCGGCCACCAAGCAAAAGGGGAGCTAGGAATGGCATTACTCAGAGGCCTGGAAACAAAAATAATGCTTGACTGTGAGGAGGAGCATGCTGGGAGAGCAAATCTGAGTAGAAAGCAGATGGGCTGCTACTCTATGCAGAGTTCAGTGTGTCGTCTGAGATTTTGGACCAGAAACCACCTTAGTACTTGTTTTCTGGCTCCTCTTGTTCTCCTACCTCTTCTCGAAAGCTGGAATCGAGCACTGTATCATCCAGGATCTGAAAGGAGAAGTCCCAGGGGGAAATAAAGAAGAAGAGATGAAAGCATTCATGTTTGCAAAATATACACCTGTGCATGTGTACACACACACACACACACACACACACACACACAGCATGTACACACAAACACACCTCCTCCTTCCTGCTGGCACTCGAGTCATAGGTAACAAAGAGACCACTGTAGGAATTCCTTTCAAATTTCAGAGAACTTCTGAGAGTACAGAAAGAGTTAAGAGAGCATGTAACTTTGTACCTGGTTTCCTTTAGCCAAGTAAAGCAAATGCCACGCCAACACACATCTTTGTTCTTGATCCTTCAAGTTATCATTTTGGTGCCAAAGTAAAGAGATCCAAATGAAATCCAGTTTTGCAATCACCAAACACTAAGAAATACTTGAGTATGCTTAGCTAGGTTGGATTTTATTGGTCCTGCCATGCTCCTGGGAAATGAAATTGTAGGATTCTTTTGCATGACCCTGTGGTTTTTTTTTTGGTTTTTTTTTTTTTTTTTTTTTTTTTTTTTTTGTCTGTCTGTTTTTTTATTCTGATTTTATGGGGAAAGCATGTGAAAATAATTTAACCAATGAGTTTAGTGCTACATTATAGTAAAACAATTTACAATAATTTATTCTTTGCCTTTTCCATGCCCTTTGTGTAAAGCAAAGAGCAATGACTTGGAATAATAACTAGGCTCAATTTCAGTTCTGTCACCAGCTTTATGACCTTAGACTAATGTCTTATCTGAGTTTCATTGCTGTTAATTCATAAAAGAGGGATAATTGAACATAGTTCTCATGGTTACCATGAAGTTAAAAGAGTAAATGTACATGGGTAGCATCCATTTATTCAATGACCTCCATTAAGTCTCCGCAGCATGCTCGCTCTGGGGCGACCTTGCAAAACCAGACACAAAGCCAAGATTCTGCCCTCAGAGAGCAAATATTCAAGTGAGAAACAGGTAACAAACTGCAAAGAAATCCCACAGGAAACACTTGCTGGTTAGTTCCATGGATTCTCATTTGTAGATATTAGCAGAATTAGGATTTTGCAAGTAGGCATGTGATTGTATGATTACTGTTAATGTCCCCCTCTAAAGTGTAGGCTCCGTGATGGTAGAGACCAGTTATTTTATGCCCATACCATGCACAGAGGTGGCAAATATGTACAGTTAGAGAATAATGAATGAATGAATGCATTGTGATAAAGAAATAAACAGGAGGGTGTAATTGAGAAAACAGAAATATGAGGGAGTAAATCTTTTGCTAGGATAGTCTATAAAGTCCTCTCTAGGAATCCGGAGCATTTAAATTATGAGAAGAAGCCAGCCATGTGGAGGAAAAGAGCCAGGAGAGGAGAATTCTAGACAGGAAATATCCAGGGCAAAGGCCCTGAGACAGGAAAGAGTGTGGAATGCTTAAGGAACAGGAAGGGGCCAATGTGGCTGATGCATGGTTAGCAGCTAGTCACACAGGGCCTGGCAGACTATGCTAAGTATGAGTTTTATTCTAAACATAATGTAAGTTCCCTTTCCTTCTTCCACGCCTCCCATTGTTTATAGTTTTGTTTTGGTAACAAGACTGACATACATTTAAAAATTAGGCAATAGTACTAGAGTGTGGATAATTAATTGTGGATTATGAGAAATAGATGCTCATGTTCAGAAATGGAAGGCATGTGAGCTAAAGCATCCAGGAAAGGTTAACTCACATCAGAGTTCACCTCTAATTTCAGGCTTATCCTTGAGATTATTACATTATCAGGCACTTGGCTCCCCACTTTGAAGAATACCCAGAAATTTAACTGTACCATGACAGTGTTCTAATTTCATACTTGGTTGCCTCCACTTTGGAGGATGTCAAGGAAATTTTCCCAAGCCAGACTATACAATGCCCCAAAATATAGGCTCTTTCTACAGTGTTGTTGGTTGCCTACCAGCAAGTCAGCAAGGCTGCACTCTTAGCCTTCAGGTCCTCTAGGATCATCAAGTTCATCTTCCCTGCAGATTTCGTCTGCAGTGTAACCCTATACACTGAGTACATGCTAATTCATCTCTGCCCTGTAAGCAGGTTCAACTTAAGCCACTTCCTAATACTTTCCTCCTTTGAGGCAGGAAACTGGAAAGTTCTGCTGATTTTTCAAAATGCTAGTGGTTGTCGTCTGTTGTATCCAGTGACTTTAGGGCTCCGAGCTTGGATTTATTTCTCCAGTTTTTCTCTGTTTCTCTTTCTTCTTCTTTGACTATTAGAAATCTATTGTAGGTGAACCTAGCAATCAAATCGTTACCTGGTCCAATGCCCAATGTCTAATGCCATGACTTCCTTATAGAAGATTACTGATAAATGTGATTGATGAAGAGAATTTGGGCAGCACGAGTGTTGTCAGTCCTTGGAGTTTTGCCTTGAACAAGAAGCCTGTGTCTATTCCTTCCTACCCCACCAGGAGGAACATCAAATTTTGGTAGGGGAAATTTGCCAAAAAAGTTCCTGGATATTTTGTCTGGAACTTTCTTTGAAATATGCAAAATGATATGTTTTATATATGACACTTCTATAAAATAATACCTGAAATATGTATTAAATTCCATGGAAAATACTTGTGTTGTAAAGAAAGAACAGGAATATAAATTGTAAACAGCATGAGCCCCACCATGTAAAACAGCATGCAAAGAAGGAAAAAAACCTAACTGTTGGGAATGTCTGTATCTGGGCAGTGAGATTACGGGTTTTTTAAATTATATATTTTTCATTTTGACATTTAATAATTTTTAAGGTATGGATTATTTGCATAATCAAAAAAATTCAACTATAAGAGAAAAGCAATCCCACTGTGCAACAGAATGCACAGAATAAGTGTCGTTCTCCTGATTCTATGTGGTCCTCAATCCGGAACACATGAGAATCACCCGGGGAGAAATTAATTAAATAAATAAAAGGGGTACTTTTGCAGGTGATGAATACATTTATGACCTTTTCTGTGGTGGCAGTTTTACAGTGTATACTTATCTTTAAACTCATCAAGTTGTAGACCTTAAATATGGACAGCTTTTTGTATGTCAGTCAAATCTAAAAATGTGAGATTCAAGAAAAAAAAAATAAAAACTGGAGAACTTTTACACTCCCAGTTCCCAAGCTGAGCATTTTACCAGTAAAATCAGAAGCAGAAACCCAGGCATCAGTATTTTTAAGTTCCCAGGTGATTTCAGTATGCCACCAAGGTTAAGAACCACTGGTAGACTAATTGGATAGCTTAGTGGTTTGCAACTCTGGCTGCAATTAGAATCTCCTGGGGAGTTTTTATAGGACCAATGTATGGTCCCTAACCCCAGGTCCTGATTTTAATTGGTTTATAGTAGGGCCCTGGCACCAGTATGTTCTAAATTTTTCCAGGTGATTCTGATATATATAGACAGGGTTGCACACCACTTCAGGTAAACATAACATATACTGAATATTCGCTTCGAATATTTGAGCTGAATATTTTGTGTGCCTTGAATTCTCAGTATAATCCAACAAGGTGGGTAATATTATCCTCATCTCACAGAAGAGGAAACTAGGACTCAGAAACATGAAATAAATTGCTCTAGGCAACCTACCTCTTAAAATTAAAAAAAAAAAAAAGATTTTATTTTTTATTTGAGAGAGAGAGAGAGAGAGAGCTCAAGCAGCAGGAGGAGCAGAGGGAAAGAGAGAAACAGGCTCCCTGACTTCCCTGACCAGGAGCCTGACTCAGGCTTTCTGGGTTCATTATGACCTGAGCTGAAGGCAGACACTTAACCCACTGAGCCACCTTAGGTGCCCCCCTACCTCTTTTGAACCCAAGTTGCCTGTCTCATGTGGGGATAGGCAGAGAATGTGTTCTCCCCAGTTTAGGGAGAAATGGGAAAACTGGGAAGAATGCTCTCTAAATTCCCTTACGGAGAATCTGCCATACCCACTTCGAATTTTTCATTGTTGATGCAGTAGTTCTTCATATCAAGTCGTTCAAGTCATCCCATTCAATCTCTGTGTAGATCTCCGTCAAGTACAAACGCATCTGCAGTTTTGGGACATCCTGTTAATTCATTCCTTAACAACCTACATGGCATTAGCTAAACTTCAGGTATGTTCTGGTGCATACTATAATGCTTTAGAACTTAAACTTCCAACTTGTTAAAATTTACCGTAGTGTCTCATTGCTTAACGTTATGACACTTTCCATCTTCTGAAATCATGGCTGGCATGGCTGGAATTTTTATTTTATTTTATATCATTTTTTGGTAAGAAATAGTTAAGTATATTTTGAGGCTTCCTTAAAGAAGTTTTGTAAAACTCCTTAGATAATTGAAGACACTCTTCGATGTCACAAAACCGGCTTTAGTATTGCTGTTCCAGACAGATTTCAGCGTCACTGGATTTGCTGAGATCTCTTCTCTGATGCTTCATTAGAATAACTTGAGTTTTGTTGAACGGGCTGAAGGTACACTTCACCCCTTCAGATAGTCGAGATTCCCACTGACCTCAAACAGAACTGCAGGTGCACATCACGAGCAGCACTGGGCCCTTTTCACTTATAATCTGAATCCCAGGCCTTTGAAGTAAAAACTCATTTGCCCAGATTTGTATAACATTACCTGAGCGTAACGTTACCCAATAAAGCTAAATTGATGGGTTGAGGATACAAAATAAGCCATTTCAATTACCAGGAATTCCAGATCAGCTTATGGGGCAGGTTTTGTGAGACCTGGCAGAGAGGCCAGAGAACAAATACTGTTTAAAAAGATCATTTGTAACTGTTTTGCTTTTCCATGATAAAATAAGCATTAACTTTCAAATAATGTTGCAGTATAGTCTTAAACTGAGTAACTTTGGCAGTGAGTGTATACAAAAGAAGCAGAAAAAAAGAAGATGAAAAAGAAAAAAGAAATGACTATCTTAGGTGTTGGGATTCAGACAAAAAGGAAATCTTTTAACATTTTTATTTGGCTCCTTCTTTAGCAGGAAGTTTATATTGTTCTATAATGGATAAAATGGGAAAATATTTTAATGTTTATTCTTTAATAAAAGGAAAAAAGAACTCTTATGACATCTCTTTCATCTACTGTAGATCAGAAGAAAACACAGGAGGCAAATTAATGATAGTCAATGCTACTAAGCAAACAAGTAAGAAAATTACCGGGGAAATCAAGGGCTTTTCGACTAAATGCAAACCGAAGGTCATCCCTCATCCTTCTACCAAGATAGCACTTATACCTTGCAGTCTCAGTAATCTAGAGGAAACAAAACTGGTATTTTGAGATGGAAATCTGATTAGAGCTCTAACAAAGTTCTTGAGGTTATTTTATTATTTGTAAATAAAAACATCTTTGTACATATACTTCTATATATGGGTAGATTTTATACATGGATTTTTCCAATGTGGGAAAGAGACCTGTTCTGACATCACCAGTTTCAGTGAACTAGTGAGTTAGACTCTTCTGACTTATAGCTGTGAGTTCCAGAAAAATGTAAGGTGGGTAGAAGAATGTTTGTTATAAAAGCAACATGTTATAGTAAGATTAGCCTTTTAAAGATTTACCTGAGGATTTAGAGAAAATTCTTACCTCTTTTAAGATAATACCTAATTTATGAGAATATATACGCAGATACTTTAATAAAATCTGTATCCTAAGTAGAATTTATACCTTTTTGTATTATCCAGCAGCCTTCTTCTAATTTCTTCCAAGCATTTTTATGTCTTCAGAGAATTACAAACTTTCTAGTATGTTATTAGTCCAGGGTGCTCACAGGGCATCGAAAGAAATAGGTGTTTTTTCATTCATCCCAGTTTTCATAAGAGTTCAACTTATCTGTCACAAAAAAAATCTCAACTATTGTAATTCTCAAGAAAGAAAATTCTGAAAAATGATGAGTTGACCACAAAAAGAGGATCAACATGTCTTCTTGTAACTTTATTCAGAATTTCACAATCCTCACTAAACCATAAAGGAAAGGCCAAATACAATAAAATGGCAGAAAACCAGTAAGAATGTGCCTGAGTTCAGAGAACAATTGCCCCAGGCTTAACTTCATTGACCTTTAATCTCTTTGGGGCATCGGTGATTTTTCTATAAGGCATCTTACAACGTGAGGGTGCTCAAGCCTTACATAGTTTCCCTGCAAGCTGGAGTCATAATGGCAAACGTCAAACTTGACGTTTGGTGCTGAAAAGTTGGGGTAAATTTGCCAAATAAGAAATGTATCAGTTTTCTCTGGGATGGCATGTTTGAAACACATAGGCATCAGTGAGTTAGGATGTAACCTCTGACTCAGGAAAGTACTTTTCTGAGGCTTCTCTGACTTACGCTTATGAAGTGCTTTGACCCAGAAGACCTTCTAGAACTCTAAAACTAGCATCTTAAAAGTGAAATATGGCCTAGGAGTGAAAAAAAGAACACTGGTCAGGAAGAAGGGATTCCCATTATTATTGTACCACTTATTAGCCATGTGACCTTCAGAAATGAAGTTTGGAAATCATTTATTAAGGTCCTGTACTAAAGATTAGAACTGGCACTGTAGTAGGACTGGTGCATATAAAGCCAGTTGCTGACTTCAAGAAGCTCATGATTTAGTAAAGAATATAAATTAACACAAATTATGATGATAAACTTTGAGAAATGATATGCATGCAAGCATTTGGAAAAATTCTGAAGAGACAGAAATGGATAATCAACTTTGTTTGGGGAGTGTAGGCAGAAGCATCTAGAGAGGTTTCAATCAGGACCTTGAAAGGTAATTGCCACGTAATCTAGACGAAATAATGAAAATATGCAGTGCAGAAGGACAATTGAGATAAAATGTAAATTGAGACAAATTATGAAAAGTTTTAAATACCTTGCTAAAGGATTTGGGTAATACAGGCTGCTTGTGACTAAATTTCCTCATCTTTAAATAAGGGAGCTGAACCAGACCATTTCTGAGTTCACGACCAAGTCTAAAAGTCTAAATAAGAATACATTAAAAGTTCAAGAGGAAATGCTTTGTATGAAATCTGGCCAGATAATATCAATTCCTGTAAAGACAGTGCCAAGTTAGTGACTGTTACTCCAAATGCCTCTCTTCCTTATATCATCATATGAGTGCTTTACTGGGCCAGGGGGAGGTGGGGAGACTTTTCATTTTTTTAATCAATCACACTACTTTGTATTAGACATGCAAGAAGAATACTTTCAGGGTTTCAAGTTGAATTACGTAAAATGTTATTCTAGAGTGATAAAGCTGCAGAAGGAATTAGATCCCCTAAAATTTGTTTGCTGAAGTTCTAACGTCCAATGTGACTTTATTTATTTATTTATTTATTTATTTATTTATTTTAATGTGACTATATTTAGAGTAAGGAAGCAATTAAAATGAGGTGAAGTTCTAAGGGTGGGCCCCGATCATAGAAGAAACAGCAGAGAGCCTACTCTCTCCCATCATGTCTTCTCGGAGGAAGGCCATGTGAGGATGCAGTGAGAACATGGGCAGCTGCAAACCAGGAAGAGAATCCTCTCCAGAAATCAAGTCTGTTAGACCCCGATCTTGCACTTGGAGCCTCCAGCACAGTAAGAAATAAATTTCTGTCGTTTAAGCCACCTGGCCTATGGCATTTCGTTATGGCCAGCCAAGCTAATACAGACACCAAATAAATGATATTTATTTTGGAACAGATTTTTTTAAGTTTCAGTTAAGATATCAAAATCTCTTTTTTAAATGCGATTGCGGTTTTTAGAACTTTTGAATTAGTAGTTCTTTGTGGTAATTGTCAAGTACTAGAAAATACTGTGCTTTTAACTGATCGTGCAACTATATGATGATTATAAATACAGCCTTTTCAAGGGCACTTGGGTGATGAAGTCTGTTAAGTCTCCAACACTTGGTTTCGGTTCCAGGCATGTTCCTGGGTTGTGATCTTGGGGGTAATGAGGTGGAGCCCAGAATTGGGCTCTGCGCTCAGCAGGGAGTTTGCTTGAGAGTGTCTCTCCCTCACCCTCTGCCCTCCTGCTCTTTTAAAAAAATACAACCGTTCCAATGATGTCTTATTTATTTTAAAATGAGAATAATCATTGATTTTAAACTTCTCATTATCTACATATCTAAGCTTTATCAGTGAGGTAAATATTAGTGACGAACTGAAATGAGCTAATGAACTTGGTGTGTAAGTGAATTTGAAACGAAGTTCATTTAAATTTTCTATTTTCTTTCCTTTCTTTTTTTCTTTTTCTTTTCTTTTTTTTTTTTTTACTTCTAAAGGAGTTCTGTTTATGTGCATGCCTATACTAAAAACTCTGGTAATTATTTTGGTATTCACTCAACACGAATCTTTTAACAGCTGCTTAATGCCAGAGACTGTGTTGGTCCCTAGGAATAGACAAAGATGGGAATAATCTGTTTTCACTAAAGCTCACAGTCAAGTCCATAAGATAATGAAATTGGCAGTGACAGACAATGAAGTATGCTAAGGGCTATGATAGAAGCACAGGTTGCTGTGGAAGCGTGCAGAAAGAGCTTCTAACTAGTTAGAAGGACCAGGAAAGGTTTCCTAGAAAAAGTTTAGTTAAGAAAAGCCTGGAAGGAGGTTGGCATCTTTAAGGTACCAGTAACTATGTCAAAGGAAGGAATTTTAATCAGTAGGAATTAACCAAGCAAAGAGGTGTATGGAATGAGTTCTTAGGCAGAGTGAAAATCATGTTTGAAGGTCTGAAGTCAAAGAGCATAGCCAATTACAGAAACAAAAAGAAATTCAATATGGCTGGAGGGCGGAATCCCAAGAGGCTGAAATGTAGAGAAGCATGTCTCCATGAACAAATCCATTAGCCTATTTCACTCTCAACCATCTTTGAGTAAATCGAGAACTGTGTCCCTGTGTAGTACAGAACATTAGAGTTGGAGGGGGCTTTCGAAAAATAATCCTTTGTTGTTTTAAGTAAACAAGCAATAAAAGGTTGTGAAACATTTTATAGGTATTATATGTAAGTTCAAACATATCTTCACCATCTGACTCAGAAGAAATGCCATGTATTATAGCTGAGAAAAAAAAATCTTTAGATGGTCTGAAACCCTGACCAGAATGCCCCCCTCCTCTCTGTGTCCTCTCCATGGGAGTTCCTCTTTGAAAGAACTGAGCAGGGCAAGCCTCACTGTGGCTTAACTTCGGTAGCCTATCTGGGTTGCAACCTAAAGGGCAAAGCCACCTCTAGCCACCCTTCAGAACAAAGTGGTCTATGTTAAAGACAGGAAGGCAGAGTGTTATAATCTGGGAAGTGAAAATTGTACTGTATCCTAAGATGAAACTCTAAATGAAAAATATATATCCAAAATAGGTTATTACCCATCTCTACATGTCTTTGAATCAGTCATGTTTTGAATTGAAGAATAAAATGGAATTTTCCAGATATTTTGATTTAATGAAAAAAGTACTCAACTTTCACTATAGTTCTAGACAATTTGTTCAGATGTCAAACTTATCTCTAGTGTATATACATATATATATATGCGCTATTATATAATTATTACTTGATTTTGAAGACTAAAAGGACTGATATGCTTATACACATGAGTGAACATTCTATTTTTAAATGAAGGATAAAATAATTCATCTAGTATTACAAAGCAAGGGTTAATGTTTAGCCAGTGGTAAATATTTAGCTGACCTCATTCTTATCTGCTTGGTACTTTAAACCACACCATACTATGTCTGCTTCTCCCTTTCCCACTCCCCCCTGCTTGTGTTCCCTCTCTGTCAAATAAATAAATAAAATCTTAAAAAAAAAAAAAGTGAAACCCATCATACCTGTTCCTTTCTATAAACTTATGTGTTCGTAAAATCCCTGAGACCTTACAAATCCTTTCATCTCAAACACATTAGTCTACAGATGAGGAAACCAAAGCCGGGGAAAGTGAGTGATCCATCCAGCTGAGTGCTTCTGTGTGTAGCTTGGGTAGGAAGTAAATAGTGTAACAGGATTTGAAGGCAGACAGTCTGGCTCCATGACCTGCCTTCAGCCACAGCGCTCTATTAACTCTTTCTAGTTGCATTTAGTATTTTACTTTTTTTTTCATCATAAAGCTCTCTCTACATGATTTCCTTTTATCTCTTTATAAGCATATGGATTCATTCAGCACATAACAGGAAACACATTCTATGTGTAAAATACAACAAAATTAATAACTAATAAAGATTTATTGATTTCTTAATGGTGTGCAAAGCACTACATAGATGTTTTGGGGAGCATGAGAACTGACTGTAAAGAATGTTACTAAGGGTTTTTATTTTACCCTTTATACTTTCCTGTGTTTTTAAAGTTTCCACAGGCAATGTCTGGCATATATGAATTAAACATTTGTTGGATTATTGGATATATGTTATTATATGCAAGGAAATTAAAATAATTTTTAAAAACTTGAAAAAAGATAACCACTTCAATGGGTTTTACTTGGAATTTCTTTTGAGAAATGTGTCAGAACCTAAACATTCAGACAATTACTATTCTTCTAATAGCAAACTTTTTCTAAAAAGGGTCAGGTAGTAAATATTTCAGGCTTTGTGGGCCCCTGCAAAAGTAGCATGGACAATACATAGACCAATGTATTTGAATGTGTTCTAATAACATTTTATTTGTGAACACTAAGATTTCAATTTCATATAATTTTCATGTGCCATAATATATTTTTTCATTGTTTTTCAAATATCAAAAAATATAGCTTAAAGAAAATGAAAAACCTGGGGAGGATGGATTTGGCTCAAAGGCATAAACATGTAACCCTTTTCTTAGCGATTATATTGGAAACATTCACGTTACACTGAGAGTTCAGTGTATCATCAGTGGTGAAGTACATGGATTTGGGACCAAACCCCAACTGTTTCCTAGTTTGTGACATTCATTTCTTAAAATTTTTGTGATTCAGGTTCTTCATCTATAAAACAGGAGTAATAATAATACCTTCCTCATTAGTATATGGTGGGAATAAATGAATTAATACATGTGAAACACAGCCGTGCTTGGCATATAATAAATTCTGCATTTATGTTTAGTAAATACATAACCTCATTGCTTAAAAATACTTACGACTCCTTTAGAAAAACATTCAAAGCCAAGTTATAAATCCTGGGAGAAAACATCACCACAATATAGTTACCTATTTTATTCATGAAAACTGTTCCTGAATTTGTCCATTTCAAAAATTTAAATCTAAATCAAATACTTGTATCAAAAATAGACTTTGAAACTTGTTACTAGATTTGACTGTTTCCAAATATAATTATCATGAAAAGGACAAATATTTCAAAAGAAGATACCAAAAGAACAAGTACTAAGTTTGAAAACAATTACGAAGAGGGCCTTCTTGGTAAGGTGGGACTAATGGAATCATTAACGTTTGTGGTCTTCGAAGCTCACTATCCTAACATGGACAATTCTCATTTATATATAATCCTTCTGGTACTTTTTTTTTATAATTACACTCCACAGTTTTACCTAAGGAGCTTAAAATCTTGGAGAGAAAATATACACACATAAAAAAATATTCAACTAAGTGCCATAAATGATTAAGGACATACAAATAATAAAGCAAGGAGTACTATAGAGGAAGGCTAAACGGATTGAAGTGGTTATAACATCTACCATTAGAGTACATTTGGAGGTGGGCCTTGAAAGAAGGACAGACGAATTTTAAGAAAAAACACAGGTGTGGTGTGCAGTGCTTTTGTTCTCTAGACATCTTCTCCTGGTAACAGATCTGGCCTTTGGCCACAGAGGGGAGCACATGATCTAGCTGGCTTTTCATAACAGCTCCAGAATTTTTTGGACCCTCAAACAAGACTGTTTATTTTACTTTTTGGTCACAAACTTAAAGATACAATTCCCAGTAGGCTTACAGTCGTGTCGCCCACTGAATGGAGAAGCTGGTATCAGAAATTAAAATCAGCAAACCAAAGACCAGCAAAGGAGAGAGAGGGAGTCTTGAAACAGATCTAGTCACCAGGAGGCCAGACCCTCCTTCACATTCAGGATGTCTGAAACCCAGCATATCTTCTTTTTCCTCCCTGTATCTCTCACCATCAGATACCTGCTCCTTTCCTGTAGTCAGCTTTATATTGTGTAATCATACACCTAGAAAACTAGGGGTTTGTCAGGTTTCCTCTCATCCCTCACTTCATCTACACAGTCCTCATCAAATCCAGATCCTATTACAAAGAAAGCCTGTGTTTCTTTGTGATATTTACTCCTTATTTGGAACCTTGTCTAACAAAAATTAGCAAACCTGTACTCTACCTCTGCCCTTTCCTGATTTCTGCTCCCAAACCCTGAGACCATGACCCAAGCCGAAATCAAGTTGAACGTTCAACCCACGGAGCTCCCCAGATGCCCCTACTTGTGTATTTGTAAGTACCATGCTTATCACATGCTGATATTTCCTGATTTTTCCCTTTTAGTTATTTGGCTATAGAAGATAAGGATTTTCCTCTCCTACCCCACACACACTACACACACACTATATTATTTTATTATAGTCTTTGGTTTGAAACAAAAGACTTTTAGTTGCTTCCTTTGAGTGAGATAGGGCTTATTTTCTACATTCATTTTAATTTCCAAACTCTCTACCAGAACTATAAAACTTCTTTCAGTATGTTAATATTGTTGATCTTGTATCTATCAGGTTTGTTTTGTCTTACTTTATTTTTTTCTTGAGTCTATTTCTCGTCAGGCTTTCCATTCTTCTGCTTCTCTGTGGACTATGTGTTATCTCTCCCTCTTCCCAGCTGTCAACCTGGCACCATCTTCCAGGGTATTCTCTTTGGCTCATCCTGGGGTGGATCCCCGATTTCCGAGAATTCATTCATATTTCACTATTTTCGTTCACTTCCTTTTATGATGGAGCAGATTCTCCATTGACTAAGAAACAGTATAAGGAATGTAGTTTTAAAAATTAATTTCCATGTCTAAAAATGCTTTTAATCTGCCTGGACACTGGGTTGATAGTTCAGTTAGGTATTGAATTCTAGGCTAGAAATCATTTTCCCTAAAAATTTGTAAGCATTACTTGATTGCTTTCTCACTTGCAGTTTTGCTTTTGGGAAGACCGATGTCTCTCTGAGTCCCAACACTATATGTGATCTATTTTCATCTATTTTATCCAAAATTTAGAGCCTTCTGCTTATCTCTAATGTAGTGAGAATTTACAATGATATGCCTCAGGGTTACTTTATTCCCTTTTTTCTCTATTTTTTTCCCCTTTAAATCTGAAAATTTATTTTTTTCATTTCTAAAAATATTCATGCATTTTTACAAATAATTTCTTCCTCTTGGTTTTTTTGTGTTATCTTTTCAAATTTCTTATGATTTGTATATTAGACCTCTTGGATTTATCCCTTATTTTTATAACATTTGTCTTCTATTTTCTAGGTCTTCTTTATTTTTAATCTTTCTGAGAATTTTTTTTACTAATATATTATCCAAAACCTCTATGGCATTTTTAAATTTCTCTTTAAAAAGAAACGAGGCCATTCATGTTCTCTGCATAGTCCTTTTCTATAGTATCCTCATCTTATTACGGTACTTTTTTAGCACTTAGTTTTATATTGATTCTCTTTATGGTTTCCTTTGAATTTTCTTTTCCTCCTTGCATTATCTCGGTTTCTTCTAAATTTCATGTTTTCTATGTATTCTTTTTTGTTTTGCCTTTCATGTTAGCAGCCTTCCCTATATGTCTGGTGAGTTTGGATCTATTTATATAAAGATAAATCATTAAAAGGGATTGATTGGATCCTGGGGTGCCTGGGTGGCTCAGTCAGTTAAGCATCTGCCTTCAGCTTGGGTCCTGATCCCAGGGTCCTGGGATTGAGCCCTGCCTGGGACTCCCTGCTGGTTAGGGAGCCTGCTTCTTCCTGTCTGCCCCACTGGTTAGGGAGCCTGCTTCTCCATCTCTGTCTGCCCTGCCCCTGCTTGTGCACTCTCTTGCTCTCTCTCTCTCTCTCTCTCTCTCATGAATAAATCTTTAAAAAGAAGTGATTGGATGCTGTGGATTGGAATGGGGGATGGGAGAGGGGTACTCTAGGATTTGTTGGCTGGTAGGTAGTAATCTGGCTGAGATGCAAGTCTTTTTGAGAAGTTTTTCAAATCTTGACATCTATCTGTCTTCTCTCTTTGGCTGACAAGTTTCTTCAGAAAGAAATTCTCTAGCTCTTCCTGGGTAATGCCTGGCTATCAGAATTAAAGGAGCTAAGCAGAAGGGAATGCTGATTTCACTTACTCTCTGTTTTCAGTACTGCGCCTCATCCTGCCCTCAGCTCTGCCTACTACCCTTGGGTCCAGAACCTGTCAAGTTAGTTTCTCCAGAGAGCAAACTTCCTGTCTCCTTCTGAAATGGCAGATGGGCAATTAACTGGCTATACAGCATAGGCTTTGGGATCTGGGAATCTAAACACTACATATACAACCCTTCCTCCTCTTTTCATCCCCACATAGCTGTCCTGATCTTCCCTAGTAACCGGTACCCCCAATTCCTGAGTACTTGCAGGGCTGGACATTTTGGGGGGGTGCTTTTTGTTTGTATGTTTTGTTTTAGCTCAGTGAATATATTTCCTGCTTACTCATTTTACTCAAGAAGGCTGAGACTCACAGCTTTGTGCTATCTATAACATAGCTACAAACAGTCCGTCTTTTCACAGTAAGAATGTTACTAATATGTCTTGCATCTTCTCTGTGCCTTCTTGTCGCTTTCCTTTTCCTTTTTCCCCTTCTATGTTCTTTTTCTTTCTTACTGCTTTTTAAACTATTATAATGTGTTTTGGGGAGGAAATCTAAGTTAAATGAATGTGTTTATTCATCATATTTAATCAGAAGTACCTAAATATTGTTTGAATTTGAAACCATACCCTCCGTTCCTAGTATCAAAAAAGTCTTCATAGTCTTCATCATCTTTCGTATGGACTCTTGCAACAGTCCCTAATCGGTAACCTTTGCAATCTGTCATCTTTAAATCTTCCAACACACCTCTCTGTTCAGCTGTCTAAAATGCAGATCTTCTTTTCACTTCTACTCGAACTTCCTAGCTCTCTGTGCCCTAGAGAATAATACCCAACTTCCTTAGTATGGCTCACAGCCCTGAAGGATCCCCTCTAGCTTGGCTTTGTACTCCATGCCATATCAGGTACCTTAAGCTCCAGCAACATGGAGCTGCTTGTGCCCAGCCATCAAACACACACAAACCCCCACGTGGAGATCAGGCTCCCTCCTACCTCTTTGCCTTACTGCATTACCTTTTGTTCCTCTTCTTCCCCATTGACACCATACTTCTGCAAGTGAGATCATTTCTAGGAAGTTTTGTTTTTTAATTCCCTCTCTCTTGAGGATTAGAAGCCCCTGCTCTGTACTCATAGAAAGCACCTTATCCATACATACTTCATATACGGAAATGAGTTTCTCATCTTCTGTGTCCACAAGATGGGGGACTGTTATTCATCTTTCCTGATTTGCTCACGACCAAAACATTCTGCACGTGGCCACAGACATACTCCTGACACTTCACTTCTTTCCTCCTTTCCCTGTCTACTTTCTGGTTCCTGGGACTAACCTCTAACCCTCAAAGTGATTTAACTGAAGCTTAAATCTATACACTAAGAATGGTCCCAAATGGGCTGTATATTATAGAAGAGATTAAATTCCCAAACGTGCATCTTTCTCATGCTGCCACCTCCAACATGGCTACTCCAACAATGTCCAGACCTGTTGCTCTCAGTCTCAAAACACTCATCTACCCTTAAGCTCTATTGATGACATGCTTGGGGCTGTATCTGATTTTCTTCTGAAATGTAGATAAAAGCTTTCTTAATCACCATTATTATTGAAGTGTGATTTTGGACTCTTTCATAAAGAGAGAAAGGGATGCCCTAAAAAAAAAAAAAATTCAATTTAATAGTCACCTGATTTTTTTTCTCCCTTTGTTTTCTAAAATATTCATAAAATACCAAAAGCAGTATATTCTGGTTTTCGGTATGTTTCCTTTTGTTCTGGATTCCAAAAGAAATAAAGCCTTCTCAGAAATATCTGCTGCACCTGGGGAAATGGAAGCAGGAGAACCAATCACAGGGGCTGCAAAATATAACGGGGAGGATGAACTGGGGTTTACACTGGCAAGACCACTCAGCCACTCCATTACCTCCTTTCTGGACGCATCTCCACCCTGAACAGTGGGCAAGTCAGTGATTCCATTATGTTAGAAGAACTCTGTACTTTGCCGTCAAGTTCTTGTACCTGCAGCTCATGTCACAAAGAACTAGAAAACCAGTTAAACTTTATGTTCCTGATGGCTTTGAGGGATTTTGTGAGCAGCCAACCACCACGTCAGTCCTTTTGTCTCTGAAAAAATGATTTCAGAGCCCATACAGCAGACTTGAAAGTGAACATTTAGACCACAACTTGTTTACAAATTCAAGCAAGTCTACATTTCATTCCTGCTGCTGATTGAAATCTTAGACAATGCTTGTGAACAGTTTTTCTCCCCTCAAAGCCAGTAGACTTAAAATATGGTTCAAAATTCTAGCTGAATTGAAAGAGAATCTTCTAAATGCTGTTGTGGATCTCTTCACATAAGAAAATATGTACACTCAAAACGTAGCCAAGTTTTAGAGAGTAACATAATATTCTCCAAGGGTAGCACTATATAATCCCAAAGTACAGAACTCTGGACGTGTTTTGAAAGAACTTTTCTCAACGTCGAGATTCTTGTGAAGTCATTTCCTAATGTAGTAACAGGTATCTAGCTTATGTAGCATGATATGACCAATGCTCAGCGCAAAACTCCCAAATAATAGATATGAATGGTTTTCTAGTATTTATATGAATAACACCTTAACACCACCAAAGGTTTACAAGCCCTTTTTCCAAGGTCATCTTTTCACCCTAACTCGTTTCTGAGTTTGAAAGTGTGAATGAAAAACTTACTTCAGCTAGCCCTCGATTTAACCACATGCATAGATTATGTCTCCCAAGAGATCCCTCAGCCTCGCCACCCCGACCTCTGAATTGTCTCCTGGCTTCTTCCTTCCCTCTTCTTCCCTCCCAAGGTAGGCTTTAACTGCTTCAAGAAGATCCATTTCCTTCACTTTCTCTGCAAAGATTACTTTGTCTTTTCACTCTAGGTGAACTGACGTCAATGGTCTTTTCAATTCTCAGTTTGGTTGTTAGGACAGCTCCTGACACGTTAGGCACAGTGTATGAGAGCTGGATATTTGGGGGAAGGGATAAACAAGGTTACAAGTTCTGTCCCCAGGGTTTCTCTCCTCTCAAGTTTTAATCCCAGTTCTCCCATCTTCTTCTATCACATATGGACAAATGTGTTTCCCCTCTGAGAATTACTCTCCTTGAGTGCCAAATAAGAGGGGAGAGAGGGTTCTAAATTCCTGTTCTGCTTCACGGTTCTGGAATTATATCTATCTGCCTTCTCAGTCTACTAAAATAGCTTTATTGCATCTCATTATCCACCTGTTATCACATTTGTCAAAATTATTACATAATTAGAAATTGACTAAACTTAGTCAGTTGTATGTATGCACACTATTAGATTTTTTTCCTTCCACACCATGGGCAAAGTATGTCTAATTACAAAGTGAAACCCACTTCTGTGGGTTATTACTTTCTTTCCCTTATTTCTGAGCCCCAACGGAAAGAAAAAATCTACCCAAATGATTTTATCCACACTTGCTTTCCTGCCATAACAGCCTGACTTGTATTATCATGATCATGGTCATTGTGATAGCTATAGAGGAATAGAGGCTAACATGTACATGATTTCATCAGTAACCATTTCTACCAACTTTTTGCAAGAACTTATTTTCTGGCACTGCTTTGTGGCAGACATCAAAAACCACTTATCATTCTGTACTCTGTCTTCTACCTACTTGCTAGAACTTCCCTCTAGATTGAAAGTACTATAAGGGGAGAACCTTTAGCTAACTTGTCTTTGTACTCTACCAAACATAAAATAAAGACTTTTAGTTTAAAAAAAAAAGTGTTCAGTGAATATTGAATGAGTAAAATGAGTAGATGAGTGAGTGTTTTATAGAATAATAACATAAGTTCAGAAATATCAAAGCAAAAGAAATTCCAAGATTATGAGAAACCCTCATATTTCCCAAAGGAAATACTACTAAGCAAACATCTTGATGGCTTAGACCATTTATGTTATAATTGTGGGCACTTGTGCAACTAAGTATTTAAAATATGAGTTCATAGTATGTCCAAATGTTATAAGATATTGACTTTAGGTTCACCTGCTACAGATTTATTTTCAGACCAATGTCTAGAAAAAGTACCTCTCTAAGAAAAATCAGCGTGGTGTATCTATATATTGAACCGATAGCATTAAAACTATGTTCTGTATTGCCAGAGTCTAACTTTCACCTAAAGGCAATCCAGTGTAGGAAAAGAATATAGTCTTTGGACTCAAATATGACTTAAATTCATGCCTTTTAATTTACTAACAGCTTGACTTTGGCAGGTCACTTATTAATCGTAGACCCTCTTTTTCTTACCCAGAAAATGGGAATTATTCTTTTCCTCCCCCCAACTCCCTCTTACTCTTCCTCCTTCTTCATCTACCTTCTAGACGTGTAAAAATCAAATAAGATTATATATCTAAGTTACCTTGCATAGTGCCTTGCACAGATTGGACAACAAATCCTTCTCCATCTTGTAACTTCTATTTAAGAACATTTTAGCTTTAAATATATGAGACCTATGGTTTTTTTAAAAAGATTTTATGTATTCATTTGAGAGAGAGTGGGTGAGCAAGTGAGAGAACTCAAGCAGTAGAGGGAGAGGAGGAAGCAGGCTCCCCACTGAGCAGAGAGCCTGATGCAGGGCTCGATCTCAGGACCTCAGGATCATGTTCTGAGCTGAAGGCAGACGCTTAACTGACTGAATCACCCAGGCACCCCAAGACGTGCAGTTTTAATGCTTTTTTTCCATCCAGTGAACGCAATTGATTGGCGACACCACATTGCATAACCCCAGGAGTTGTGTAAACAGCAGCCTTGTACATGATGTTCCTGTCTCAGGCTATGAGCCATCATTTTCTGGTGAGAATAATCACTTGGTGTAGTTATACTCAGGGCTGCTAACAACATGAAATAACTGGAGGAAGCACCACAGTCGACAACCCGATCTCTCAAACACTCAAATCACTCAGGAATCATAAATCCACCTCTCCTTGCATCTACCAAGCAAAAGGAATTACAGAAAGCGCAGGTGAATGTGCTTCACAGAAATATCAGTAATAAATAGCAAACAAGTGTCTCTGCTTTTTGATGGGCAAAGGATGGAGACAATGAAGATTAAGAGGGAAATTAAATCACTCACAAATAGTCAAAATAAAAAATGATTGTTGAGTTCACTGTAGTCACATATAAAAACAGGGTTAAACGCCTCCACTCTGATTAGTCTTATCTTTGATATATACTGTATTTGTCAGTGTTCTTCAGAGAAAAGAACAACAGAGAGAGTCACAGAGATAGACACGAGACAGACAGAGGTAGAAGCAGAGAAAGATCTACTTTAAAGAATTGGCTCGTGTGCTTGTGGGGGCTGGCAAGTCTAAAGTAGGCTGAACAGGCTGGAAATTCAGGAAAGGTTGATATTACAGTCTTAAGTCCAAATTCCACAAGGCAGCAGATTGGAAAATCAGACAAGATTTCTATGTTGCAGTGTTGGGTTAGAAACCCTTCTTCTCTGTGAAACCTCAGTCTTTGCTTGTAAGCTGATTGCAAGAGGTCCACTCACTTTATGAAGTATAATCTGCTTTACTCAAAGTCTAGTGATTTAAATGTTAATCACATCTAAAAAAGAAAATCTTCACAGCAATATCTACACTTGTGTTGACCAAACAGCTGGGTACCGTAGATTAGACAAGTTAACACATAAAATTATCATTACATACCTCTTGCCTGACCAAACCGTTTGCTTTTCTTGCCATTCTAATTACATAGAATCTTCAGAGTCTGCTCCATATTTGTTATTTATTTTTAAACATTTTTCCCTGAAAGAGGAAATAATAGTTTCTTAATATCTCCATAAATAGTAAATTTACTGTATAATAGTAAATTGTAGTAAATTAGATTGTAAATAGGGTAGTGCCTATAACCTGTCGTGTATTACTTCATATTTAATATGTCCTTAGAGAGGAAGAGTAGGGCTTTGCTTTTGTTTTGTCATAGCCCATCAATCATATTTAGATTCTTTATGATTGGAAATGATTTTTAGTTTGGAATTCACAGAGTGAAAACAAATTAACTCCTTTAATTCACGCTTGCCAGATGTAATTCTCTTGATCTTACATATTTAAATTTAGAGAGTATCTTTATTGCTAAAGTAAGTATTACCTATCCTATAGAAAGGCTCAATATTTAGGTATTTTATTGTTCTACTTATTGAAAGATTGTTCAACTGACAACTTGGCTGATCTCTTGTTTGCTTGTGATTAGTGAATTTGATGGATAACTTTTGGTCCTTTACACTTTGGGTACAGATATAATCAGTTTGCTCTTGGCTAGCCTTGATGGGGCCTGTTCCCCCCTGGGGCACCAACCTAAGAGCTACACAGTGTTTGAAAAGTGACTTGCATCTCAGCAGCTGCATACCAGGAAGATGAGCCTGCCTTTTGCACTTACTACACTCACCCTCTTGACTGCCCTGCTTCAGGGCCCTCTGCAAGGATTCTTTACAAAGTTCCAGCTGCCATGACACCCTCGTGGTGCTTCAGTTCGGAACTGTCTGGGAATTCTCCAAGCCAGCAACTCTCAAAATGTGGTCTTAGCAGCAGCAGCATCACCTAGGAACTATTAGAAATCAATACTTCTGAGGCCCCTGAGACCATGTCTGGGGCCCAGCAACCTACATCTCAACAAGCCCTTCAGGGGATCCCCGTGCATACTAGGGTTCAAGAGCCTGCTCAAATACAGAGGCACAGCATATGCCCCCTGCAACCCCCCGAGGTGCGAGTGACACTCAGAGCTGCATTATGGGTTCACCTACTTCACTCTTGTCTGCAGGCTGGGTCATGGGATGGAGCCCAGCATCAGGCTCTGCACTCAACGGGGAGTCTGCTTGAGAGTCTCTCTCCCTCTCCCTCTGTGCTCCCACTCATGTGCATATGCACGCTCTCTCTCTCTCTCTCTCTCAACTAATCTAAAACACCCCCCCCCCACACACACACACACAGATATGCACAAAACATCTCAAATACTGAACTGTGATCTGTTGTCTGATATGATCATTCCTAACAGCAGACCCTCTTAAAGGGAAAAATGGTAAACTGAAACTAGAGAATTACAAACTCTATTTCTTAAGCGCCTATTGTTTGCTGGCACACTACTAACTGCTTCACACGCATCAACTCTTTCTTATAAATGCTCTACCCTAGAAAGGTTGTCACCAGAGGCCAGAAGAGTCATATACGGTGCCTTGTCCTCTCTGACTTAGAGGCCAATTACTATTTCATTTAAACTATATTCATCCCTTTGTAGAACTGTTTGAACTTTGAAAATTGCATACAGTTAATATTATGGGAAATATTTCTTTTCATGCAGTTTATATCAATAGCAGTTGAAAAAATGGGACTCAACACTAAGGAACTATTGCTTAATTTAGTCACTTAGTCAATACTGTATTAAGTTTTTCTTTATTGTCCTGAATCTGTCTCTGATAATCATAACTTTGTGCTTTTTAGTCTTATTTTACCAAAATTTATGGGAAAGATGCTTTGTAGGTGTAATTATGTATATACATATTGTAATATCCATATTATCTTAGAAATTCAGTTTTCTTGATTTGACTTATCCTCCTAAATTATCTGATATATATGCAGTAAATCTGAACAATGAGGTGGGACATCAGAACCCTCCCCCTTACTTTCCCATCTATTTAAATCCATAATGCTGCTACTATTATTAAATCAAGGCATTAAAAATAATGACAAATTATGAATTTCCTAAAATTCCCTGTACTTCCTTTTGAAAATATTGGACCAGTTATTTTATATAACAATTTTATATAACTATGAATGAATTCATCCTTAATTACAAATGCGGTAATTCATCATTCTGAAATGAGGCAGATAATGGGATATTTAATTTAAAAACAATCCATGTTGAATCAAAAGTATCTTCACTTGAACTCAAAAACCATATTGCCAATATTTAATATGCACTATAGAAATAATATATCCATATATACTCTTTAAGAAAGACCTCCTTTTATACGTTACATAATCAAGATTTTGGCATACCAGAAATAAAATGAAATTAAGTGTTCTTACAATATTCTGGAATTCAGTTCTACAAGAAAGGTATTGTCAAGCAAGTATTTGAACAAGTCTTCATTCTATTTCTGTGTTTTCCTCTAGGAAAAAGGTTGTACTTTCACTTTTGCCTTTGACTAGAGATAATTGATTTTGTTTTTATGTACTTTGTTTATATTTTCCATTTTATCTCTTTTATCTTTAGTGATTATTTAGCAAATCACTCACTTCTACCCAGTGATTTATATATCTAAAGTATGTTAGAAAAAATGACAAGTTTGACACCTGTATTAATGTTTTGATTTTGTCTTCTTGAGGTAGTATTAATGTCATATAACAATAATAACTGTCTGTATTTGGGTGGCATACTTCATAATGTTTACAAATTTCTTTTTTTTTTATATATATATTTTATTTATTTGACAGAGAGAAATCACAACTAGGCAGAGAGGCAGGCAGAGAGGCAGGCAGAGAGCAGAGCAGAGAGCCCGATGCAGGGCTCGATCCCAGGACCCTGGGATCATGACCTGAGCCGAAGGCAGAGGCTTTAACCCACTGAGCCACCCAGGCGCCCCTGTTTACAAATTTCTTAATTAATCATTACAACAGCTCTGCAAGTAGTGTTATTATTCTTACAAACAAACAAAAAAATGAGATGGAAGCCAAGAGCATGTAGCTAGTAAAGGACAGAGCTTGTCTTCACTGCCAGGCTTCTGATTTGCTCAGTTCTTTTTGACCACACAGCAGATCCCCATCATAGAATATCTAGTTGAGCTCTGTGGGTCAACACAATTACTTCATCTTCACTGACTTATCTCTCTAAGGTCTCAGTAGCTATAAACTTAACTGTAATGCCACGCTAACCTCATGCATTGAGAAAAATAGAACTTCTCTTTCTGAGAGTTAAAAGAACTCACCCTGGAATCAAATTTCCAAGTCTGAAATATTAAATTACTTCAGCAAATATCATAACATGTACTGATACACTATAATTTCTACTATTGAATTTCTACCTTCAGTCCCAATCGTAAATCATACTATCTTATAGTCAAGCAACTTCACCTTAGGACTGGCTATTTGTTAGAAAAATTAATTTTATTGAAGGTTCTTCTTCCCCAGATATTAGCAAATAATAGAATATACTTCATAGATTTAGATGAATGGTCTCCAGCTCCTATTAAAAGTTTCAGAAGGAAAGCAACTCAGTTGTATTTTCAAAAGAAAGAGGAGCATTTGGAAATGTGCACTCTTTATAATTTTTGGAAGGATTCTGAATAGCATACCTTTTCCTCTCCTAGCTAAAATTCAAGTACAATATGTAACAAGCTTTGCCTACATTAAATGAAAATATGAAATATTTTTTCATAATTGTCAAAAAATCATCAAAAAAATCAGGTTGTTTTGAAATTAGTAAGGTTATAATTATATGTATTTTAATATAGGTCCAATGAATAATAATTGATTAATTTTGCTTCTTTATGTTGTCATGCACCTGTGGCACTTTGTATCATGTGGATAAACAGACTAGCACTGTGGTCCTGTGGAACAATAAGTCCAGATTTGGCTTGTTCAAGTGTTTGTTGTTAGTGTTTTCCTTAAGGCAGAATATATGACACATGTTATCCTATATTTCTTGAGGCTCATTCTTACGAAGAGTAGGGGTTTTCATCAGCTTGAGGAAGGGATGACTTTACCATGAGGAACAATAGGATGTTAGTTTAAAATATGCTTTCAGAAATGTCAGAGTTCAGACAACCCTCCTTTAATTCTCTTCTACCCTACATCAGAAAGTCAGACGGCTTGATAGTAAACATGAAGTTATCTGAATTTTCCTGTGTGCTAACCTTGTTTTCGTTACAAATATTAGAAGTCCATAGAGGAAAATGAATGTGATGGTCTTTAGAAAAAAGTCCTAGGGGCACCTGGGTGGTTGAGTCGGTTAAATGTCAGACTCTTGATCTCAGCTCAGGTCTTGATCTCAGGGTCATGAGTTCAAGCCCCATATTGGTTTCCACACTGGGCATGGAGCCTATTTAAAAAAAAAAAAAAAGCGGGAGGTGCCTGGGTGGGGTGGCTCAGTTGGTTAAGCAGCTGCCTTCAGCTCAGGTCGTGGTCCCAGGGTCCTGGGATTGAGCCCCATGTCAGGCTCCTTGCTAAGCGGGGAGCCTGCTTCTCCCTCCCATTCTGCCTGCTGCTCCACCTGCTTGTGCACTCTCTCTCTCTCTCTATATATATATATCAAATAACTAAAAATAAACCAAAAAAAGCCCTATATTTGGATGCTGATGTAGTTTAAACAGATTCTTTTTCCATTTGCCTTATTTCATCCAGTCACACCAGCTACTATTTCTCATGCTCCTTTGCTCTTCCTTCGTCAAGAGACCTCTAAATTGTTGAAGGCCCAAGACACTGTCTCCAGCCCTGTCTACATGATTTCTTTGGGAGATCTCATCCTGTCCCATGGTTTTAAAAATACCTTGTAGGCTGATGACTCTAAAATTTGTATGTGAAGCTTAGATCTCTCCGTTGAACCCACACTTGCCTCTCCTCATTCAGCTTAGGACAGTGACAACTGGGGTTCCTGAGCCAGGTTTTCTGTGGGCTAATTTGGATTGTGCCATTTTTAGTAGCCTCGGCAGTCATGCTATCTGCCTGCACTTCCAGCTCTAATTGAAAAGAATGAATTGGTTATTACACTTAAAAAGGCTTAGAACAGTGTCTGGCACACAGCAGGTACTAATAAAACATAGCTGTAATTAGGACTTATCTCCCTTTGGGTATCTAAGAAGGATCTCATGCTTAACAAGACGGGAGAAGGACAGTTGGTTTCTTATCCCCTATATACCCAGTTTCCAGTCAGTATCTCAACCCCCAAACACCCAAGAAGCCATCCTTGATTCTGTTTTCTTCAAATGACCCATCCAGTGCATGCTTGAGGAAGTCATGCCAACTTTACTTTAAAAAATCTTTTGATATTTTCCCTTTTCCTTATTCTTGTTTGGAGACCCCTGATACTTGTCTTCCATAACTCCAGTTCAAGTCACCATTGTTTCCCACTATCCCACTTGTCTGCCTTTTCTCCTGCCCCTGCAGTCTGTCCTCTGTATAGAGTAATTTTTCTGAGGATGTATCAGATCAAGCTATTCTTCCTGCTTAAAACCTCCCAGCTGCTTCCCATTATAATCAACATAAAATGCCCACAAGGGCTTCTAGGTCTGGCCTGTGCCCTGCTCCCTGACCTCTTTCCCTTCTATCCTGCCCCTCTTCCACTATGCCACAGTGACTCTAGCCTTACCTTTGTCCTCTGAGCACACCAAACTCCTTTCCATTCCAAGGACCTTGTACTCAGAGCTCCCACTGCTTCCCTGTGTCTGTGCAGGGCTCTCTCCTGGGTACTCGGGTGGCAACTCAAATATCACCTCCCTCCACAAGACCTGTTCCCCTGAGTACTTCGGATAAAGACACCTTCTCCACCCTCTCCAAGACTCTCACTCACCAGCACAGGGCCTTATTTTCTCTTCTTCCTCACATTTATCCAAATATGACATCACCTTACTTTTCTTCATGGTTTTAGTCTGTCTACCCAAGAGGAAGTTTAGCTGTGTGAGAGAAGGGGATTTTCTGTTTCTGTTCATTATTATTTTGCTAATACTAGAGCAGTGCCTGGCACACAGAGAAGGCATTTAAACAACGTTTTGAGTCTGACCAACTCTGAGCTTGCTACAATCTTATAATGAGTTTCCTACTCTAAAGTAGAGTCTAATAAAGTAAATGTGTTTGTAGGTTGACAAATTGATAATAGGGGGACGCCTGGGTGGCTCAGTTGGTTAAGCGGCTGCCTTCGGCTCAGGTCATGATCCCAGTGTCCTGGGATCGAGTCCCACATTGGGCTCCTTGCTCAGCAGGGAGCCTGCTTCTCCCTCTGCCTCTGCCTGCCATTCTGTCTGCTTGTGCTCGCTCTCTCTCACACGTGCTCTCTCTCTCTCTCTGACAAACAAATAAATAAAATCTTAAAAAAAAAAATTGATGATAGGTAATGAAGAATAAGTCTCTCTGGTTCTTAGGTTGAGTTGCTGGGCAACTCAAATAAGGCCATGTTTTAAATGGGGGAAGATAAGATATAAAGGACACTTTTGTAACAAATTAGAGACCCAGTTCCCTCTGCAGCTTTAAATTCCCCCTTGAGCAGTTTTGGCTTAGAAAATTTTTATTCTTCATCACAAAGAAAATTATCGGTAGGAGGCGGCTATTTTGTAATATTTCTCATGTATTTAATAATAAGGCAGAAAACAAAAAAATTGTTTTCAATTATATATAAAGTAGTAATAAGTGCTATCTAAAAATACTGTTATCTCTTCTTAAAAAATACAACTAAATTCAGTAAGTTATTTTACTTGGATATTTTTTCGAGAATTACAGTGCTGTAGACATTCTATAGAGGTGATTTATCCATTTCTCAGCCTTCATGGAGGATAAATAGAGATCTCGTTGTTGTAACCTCTGGACAGACTGCAGAATCACAGCACCATATTATGCATTCATATCACTAGAGACTCAGGATCATTCTAAAAAAAGCATATTTAAATATATTGTTTTGAATAAACTATCTTAATTCTCTAAAATATCAATTAACTGGGTTAATTGATGGGTTAATCAAGTGACTCGTAATTTACTCAGCATAGAAGAGGCAAACCCAAGAAGATCATCTATATTTACTGTTTCCAGCAGCTTCCAGGGTAGGTAGTTGTGCTCTGCTGGCTCTGTGGCTTTCACGTTTACTTCTTGAAACTAGGGGGTGGGGTGTGCAGCACAATTCCTTGGAAGATGGAGGTTCAGCAAGAACCAAAGTCTTTACAAAATGATTACATTGTGTCCATTGTGCTTTATTTGCTAAGGCAGAAAAACATCGCACCCACTTTACAACCATTTTAAAAAATGGCTGAAAGTAACTTTTTCCTTTATGAAATTTAAAGCTACATTAAGGAAAAAATGCAATTTATGTTCCATTTCCCAAACATTCTGGTCACTCAAGATTTTACTGTGTGTGATTTAAAGATCATTAAAATGCTGAAGCTAAGTTGTTGGTTTAAAATGATTTTTGTTGTTGTTTTATGGAGGCTGATGTCAACCTAACGTGGTTTGAGTCTTCATCTTCAGAAGTTATACACATTATGCTGTGGTCACATTCTCAGTGCCTTATGTCAAGGAACAGGCTAACAAAAAGGAATAAGGCACAGAAAGGATACTATTAAAGCCACTTAAAACAAGGAGCAAGGCCTGACTTGATGCCAGTATCAATATTTTACTCTTTGGGGTATGTAAAAATATCTGTGCTTCTGAAATCTCAGAAATTTCAAAAAATAGGTTGTATTTTTAAATAGAAAGTGGACATCCTGAGTTTTAGGGTTTATATAATTTTTTTTTTTTTTAGTTTGGGGATTGGTTTGTTGATGTTTCTGTCTGCATCATTTCTGAATTAGAATACAGGTATTTTAACCTTGAAAACATGCTGTAGTAAACAGAATTTAGCTAAGTGACAAAAATGAAGCATATTGATTTCTCTATCCTCCTTAATCCTCCAGAACAAGAGCTGTTTTATTTATTTATTTTTAATTTTTTTAAGATTTTCTTTAGTTATTGACAGAGAGAGACAGAACATAAGCAGGGGGAGCTGAAGAGGGAGCCTGATGAGTGGCCCATCCCAGGACCCCAGGATCATGACCTGAGCCAAAGGCAGATGCTTAACTGACTGAGCCACCCACAAGCCCCAACAATAGCTATTTTAACAAAACAATATGAATCCTCTTAACAAGTCCTTTGTTTGGACATGCTTTATTCTCAACCTTCTTTGGAGTGTCACCTTTTACTGAGTCAGACTTCTTAAAATACTATTAAGCTTAGAATTTGTTCTTCATGCATCTAGACCATGGCTTCATGGCCCTGATCAGATCGCTGAGCAAAAAGGAATCATACAAATTGGAACTGCCACCCACGAGAAGGATATTTTCTCCTATCAATTATTACCTTCCACATGAAAGCAAAGAGAGCATTTTTCTCAAAAGGTAACCATTGGGGCACCTGGGTGGCTCAGTCAGTTAAGTGTTTGCCTTTGGATCAGGTCATGATAGCAGGGTCCTGGGGTCGAGCCCTGCATCGGGAAGCCTGCTTCTCCCTCTCTGTCTGCCTGCTGCTCCCCCTGTTTGTGCCCCCCATCAAATAAATAAATAGAATCCTTAAAAAATAAAATACAAAGGTAACCGCCACTCACAGGCCTCAGGGGTTTTTTTGTTTTTTTGGTTTTTTTTTTTAAAGATTTTTCATTTATTTATTTGATGGAGAGAGAGATCACAAGTAGACAGAGAGAGAGGAGGAAGCAGGCTCCCTGCCAAGCAGAGAGCCCGATGCGGGACTCGATCCCAGGACCCCGAGATCACGACCCGAGCCGAAGGCAGCGGCTTAACCCACTGAGCCACCCAGGTGCCCCCAGGCCTCAGTTTAATTGTCAAGGAGGGACTTATTTTTTTATTGCAGTCAAAATCATTTCTGTCAAAAATTATGCTTCAGAATTAGGGTTGACTCAGAGAAGTAACTGCCACTTGGGTTGTCTTCTGTTGTTTATAAATAAGCTGAAACAAAACCAGGTACTTGCCAGTAGATAAACAAGAATTTGGTACATACAAAATAATAAAAATTAAAAGTTTAAGCTTATTGGGGTACCTGGGTAGCTCAGTGGGTTAAAGCCTCTGCTTTCGGCTCAGGTCATGATCCCAGGGTCCTGGGATGAAGCCCTGGGTTGGGCTCTCTGCTCAGCGGGAGCCTGCTTCCCTTCCTCTCTCTCTGCCTGCCTCTCTGCCTACTTGTGATCTCTGTTAAATAAATAAATAAAAATTTTTTTAAAAGTTTAAGCTTATTTACAAACCATCAATCCATATAATTTTGTTGCCTAACCAGTGTGAGTACCTGTTTACTAGGAATCTGGCATAAAGAAACCAGGAAGCCACTGAAAGCTCTGTAACCAGGGCACCCTGACTCAGAGCAAGTCATAAATGAGTGAGTGAGCTTCTCTCTTACTGGCTTATTTATCCTTCAGACTTAATTTAAGCCCTTTGGGGCATTTTATTCCCTTTATCTATACTTTTCATATCTATTTTACTCATTTTAGACTAATTTCAGGTGTGCATACTTTTTCAGATTGAGGAAACTCTATCTATAAGACTGACTTGTGTCCATGCTCCTGATGTTGTCCATGCAAGGGAGGTCGCTGTGAATAGTTGTTTTCAGCTGTTATGTCAGCGTCCAGGAAAGAGTTAAGCAAGCAAACCACACTAACAAACAAAAAAGGTGGATAGTGAGGAAGGACAGATGTATGGAATCTTAACTGCCACCTCTCACCCTCTATCCGTGTATTGTTGTACATCCGGGATCTGGGACCTGGAAACATGGTGCTGAAGCATTATGGCCACACAACAGAAAGGTCCCCAGTTAGCAAAAGAGACCTGGAAAAAGGTAGCTGGTGACTACCTGGTTTGAATGTGTTAGCCTCAAAACAATTGCCTCTAATTAATATTTGCTCAGAACTCACAGAATATGCAACATTCTGCTAATGGAAGGTGGTGTGACAAAAAGAGGCACAGACCCACACCAGTTTTAGTGAGGAAGACCTTTGTGTTCAGTCAAAGGCTCACAAGTATTGAGTTAAATATCTAATAATCAATAACCACAGTATGTGAGCATAGTCTGCTAAAGCTGCCCTCAGCCAGATCCTGCCAGGTTCTCTTAGTATCAGATGAGTCTACTAGCCAACGGCAAAAATCAGTCTTGATTTTAAACATTGAATAATCAAGCAATGTTCCTTTCTCTTATACTACAAAGTCTGGGCATCATATGTGGACTTTACATATCTGTATATGTATAATCAATAAGCATTGCTTACAACATGAAAGATGCTACACTGGTATAGGGAGAACAAAAAGAAAGACAACTTATTCATAGGTTCCATCATGAAGGCTCTTAGAGTTTAGTTGGAGAAGTAAGTTGTGACAGTATAAATATACAACAAGAATATATAAAAAGATCTTTAAATAATAACATATATCAGAAAGGTTTTACATCAGTAGTCGTACTATGTCCTAATCATAAAATATATGTGTAAAAAATATCCCAAAGTCAGGCCACCCAAAAATTCAGTAAATATCTTTATTTCTGGAAGTCTTTTTTCTCCCCTGGGCCTTTAAACTATCATGTTGATGAGAAGAGCCTAGATATGAATAGAACTGACCACACCTAGGTTGAGGTGATGACTGGTGGAACCCGTCTGAGGATGGCGGGGATTCAGTTTGTCCTGCAGGCTGGAGCCAAGGACAGGGATCAGTTTTTCTAGTATACAGCCCCAGCCTTGAGTAACCCTTCTAATTAACCCAAGGTTCTATACCAATATTATCATTTTGATATCTTGATATGAAAAAATTGGGAAGCTCTGTGATACCATCAGATAGTCACATCTCCAAGGCATCATACTTGCTTGAGTAAAGTCTGGGAGAGAGAGAAAGGAGAAGTTGTTTACTTGTGTCTCCCACCTAGACTGTGATGAGCCACTCCAGGATGGGAGCTTTATTCTTCATCTTTTCTCCAGGACTGAGATGCCTCTTACATATTATCTGTTAAAATGGAATTGGATGGGGGTATCTGGGTGATGCAGTTGGTTAAGCATCTGCCTTCAGCAGGTCATGATCCCAGGGTCCTGGGATCGAGTCCTGCATCAGCTCCCTGCTCCATGGGGAGCCTTCTTCTCTCTTTCTTTGCCTGCAGCTTTTCCTGCTTGTGCGCTCTTTCACTTGCTCTCTCTCTCTGTAAAATAAATAAAATATTTTTAAATATTAAAATATTAATATATTTAATAATATTAATATATAACAATATTAGATATATAATAAAATAATATTAAAATAGGAAAAATAAAAAATAAAATGGAATTGGATGAATCTCTATCTGGACTAATGATTCTGTTAACCACTGTCTTGGCTTCCTTCTCTGCCCTTTCTCTTCAAAAACACTCCAGCCCAACTTCCCACCCCCACCAGGTCTCCACATATACCTGGACCAGTTTTTTCAGCCACTTCCTCAACTTCCATGCTGCTATATCAAATGATCACATTTTCATTCTCATCTTGCAGTATCCCTCCCATCTCCAGAATGCCCCTCTCAGTTCAAAAATCTCTTCTTTTTGCTTGTATGACATCACAGCTTTCTGGTTTCTCTCTTTCTGCTGTGACTGGTCCTGGTTAACAGGCTCTGCTGACTCCTTCCTGACCAACCCTCAGAGACCAGCATCCAGTCCCCAGCCCACTCCTTCCCATGTCCTCCTCTGACACCGTGAGGACTCATCTCCCTAGCTTCAGGCCCCAGCAAATTATACTAACTCAGACCCCTCTTCTGACCTCGATGTTTCTGTAACCAAAAGTTTAAAAGAAGTCTGGTTGAGCTTGTCCAAAACTGAAGTTGGCTCCTGCTACCACCTAGTCCTAAGCCCCCTGCAGCTTCCTCTACCTGCAATACTCCATCCACTCAGCCTCATAGCACAGGAGGCTTTCCGTCTTCTTTGGCATCTATCTCTCTCACACCCCACAATCAATCCATTACCAAGTGCCTGCCAGTGATTTTCCCTCCAGATTTTTTTTAATATTTTATTTATTTGACAGAGAGAGAGAAATCACAACTAGACAGAGAGGCAGGCAGAGAGAGAGGAGGAAGCAGACTCCCTGCAGAGCAGAGAGCCCGATGCAGGGCTCGATCCCAGGACCCTGAAATCATGACATGAGCCGAAGGCAGAGGCTTTAACCCACTGAGCCACCCAGGCACCCCTCCCTCCAAAATTTAAGTTGCAGCCAACCACGTCTCCCATCTTCATCCCATTCCATCACTGCAGCCTGAGCAACAGACATTTCTCTTTCCTGAGCTCTCATCTCTTACTTGCTAATGCCATCTCTGGCCCTCCTCTTTTCCCCGTGCATTCTCCTCTGAGCAGCCCAAGTGAATCACATCATCACTTACCTATCTAAAACCCCACATAGAGAGCTTGGTGCTTCCCATAAATGACAAGCTCTTCTATAACCTGGACACCACCTAGTTCTGTAGCATCATGTCATGCCATCCTCTCTCTTGTTCATCAGATTCCAGCCACTGATTCTGTTTTCAGAACTACAACCAAACCTGTATATTCTTCTAGCACAGCAGTTCTGAAAGTAGGGTCCCCAAAGCAACGGTACCCACAGCGCCTGGGAACTTCGAGAAAATATAAACTCTGGAGCCCCGCCGTAGATCTACTGACCTACTGAATCTCTAAATTCTGGGACCAGGACCCAGAGGTGATTCTGATGCACAATCAGGTTTGAAAATCCGTGATCTAACTAATCAGAGATAGAAATTCCTGGAAGTCCCAGTTTTACATTTTTTTTTATTACTTAAACATAACTAATTTGGCAGGCTCTTTGAATGGACTTCGTGGAGTAAAGATAGATATTGGGAGCAATTATTGTTTGTCCAACTTAACAAGCTGGTTCCAGTCCCTTTTGAGTTACGAATAGTAAGATATATACATTTATGTAAATAATTTTGTAAGCCTTTGGATATTCTACTATATCACATCTTGAAACTTACGGGGAGGTCAACTGAGCCTATTAAAATTATGGTTCAAGTGTAGGCAAGCCTTTCTTAGGTAAAAAACTGGACCCCCTTGCTGTCAAATACCCATCACCTTTCAATTTCTTGAGTCATTAGTGAAATTTGCATGGAAATGTCTTTTTCTGTCTCTTAAATCTCAAGTTCACTGAGAGTAGGAATTATACTTCATAATTCTAATATCCTCCTCATTGCCTTGCAATACTATGTTTTAAGTGTTGATAAGAGCCATGTTCTTATTTTAAATTGGAATAAATATTTTAAATTGGAATAAACCACTGTGTGTTTTAAAATGTGACACAAGAAGACAATCTTTTTCCATAGTGTTTACCTTTTCCAGAGGCTATTCAGTCCTGAACTTCATATGTGATAATGCCAAAAGTTATTTTTTTATGAATTCTTAAATCTCTTTAGCATTTTCCAGAGAGTTCCAGCAGCTGTGTGTCTTCACATGAAAAACCAATTATTTACTGAGAATTGTTCACTGACAGCCCACTTCATTTATGTCTCTACCTATGATCAGGCCTCAGAAACCACCCACTCATCAGCCTCCTTTTGTGAAGCAAGCCAGCATTTATGGCCTTCCGAGATTTTCTCGGTGTACGTATAAAATTATTTGTCCCAGAACATGTTTAAGTGTTTGAGAAGCACTATAAACTATTGTGTAATTTAGTATGACTATTGGAAGCAAGAAAAAACTTTTCTATGGATCACATTATCCCTTCTTGCCAGATGGGAAATAACCCAACAGTCTCCTCCAGGGACGGGCTCTGGTCTGAAAGCCAACTTTGTTAGTCTTACTCCTTCTCTCCAGGCTTTCCAGGCTCTAAACAAGCTATATAAGCAAAGACCAAAGACTAACCAACTCCTGAGATTTCACTTTTCTTGTCTCCCCCCACCCCCAGTTTTATAAAGTAATCACCATACAGGGGTTCTAAATACAGGGTTCTAAAAACATTTCTCTGCTGTGAGCCTCACTCTCAGTACTTTTGTTTTGTCTGTTTTCGATGTAGTTAATTTATAGGCCTGCGTAATTTCAAAATATTCAAAACAGTTTTTAGCACATGATGTTTAAACAGATCAATCACTTGAGTCCAAGTGATTTTATGGTAAATAATCATTACACAGCATTACTAAAGAATTGTCATAAGACTGTTGGATACTCTAACAGTTGCCTAAAAACAAACAAGCAACAGCAACAACAAAACCACACACACACACACAATTACACATACACAAAAAAAAACATCTTTCAGATTTATCAAGAAAAACACAACTGTAATTGCATTTTGGTTAGTTTAAATTCCAGATTTTCAAGTTTAGTAAAACAGCTTGATATGGAATAAAATTCTAATCTGAAAAAAAAAATCTTCCAATTTTCATTTCATAAGTAAAATATGTGGTTTGAATTTGTTTTGGAAATAAGGGCTTAGATTAACACAGAAAGAAAAAGAAAGCTTCCCTACTGATAAAGTTGGTGCTTATTTTAAAGTTACTTTTAAGAAGTTGCCCTAGAGATATGTCTACTACATATTCCTCAATAATATGACTGGCTAAATAATTTTCGATTTGCTTTCTATGGTGTTTCTGGAGAGTCCCCTTGTTAGCACTTTTGAGAAAGATCTACAACAGCATAGTGGTATAAAGGGCAAAACTACAATAGCAACAACAAAAGTTTTAACAGAGGGCCAGCTTTCTCTCTACTGTATGATTTTTTTAAAAAAATCAGTCTGCTATTTTAGATTCTGTATTCACTGTTCTCAAGTAACAGACTTGTCCTGACTGCCCGGTGGCACGTCCTGGTAGGCACTAATGAAGCCACAGAATTAAATGCATTAAGATATATCAACTATCTCACATAATTCCTAGGCCAGTTTGCTGGATGATTTGCAATAACACTGCATGACGGTTATCTTTCCATATTATCAAAGCCTCTAAAATTCTTTATAACCAGAAAAATACTTATTTTCAAAGGAAATAATACCACCAACTAGTAAAATGCTTATTTTATGCCTCATAGTATTACTGTGGGGATTAAAGAAGGTACTGTATATTATAAATATTTAATTACAGTAAGGTATTCCTTTTGTATCAATACCTTATCTCTGTGTGTATCAATATGGTATGAATATCATATGCTTGACTGTGTATGCTCACAGTTGAAAGCCTTAAGTTCCTTAAGAGTAGAAATTAATTTTTATTATGCTACTTATGGTTCCTATTTTTGCTTAAGATATACAAGGAAGCTCAATAAGCACAAATTAATAAAAGATGACCATCAACCCAAGCAGAAAGCTGAACTGCAAAGAATGAAGAAAAAATAGTGATGAAGAAGGGACTCGGGCTTTCTGCCCATTTTCTTTAGGTCTGCCAGAAAGGGCAATGCTGTTTAATTGTAGCAGGGGAAATTTGTAATTTTTTATACTGAGTACTAAGTACTCTTAGAGTACTAAGTACTAAGAGTATATTAATGTCTTTAAACATGAAATAGCCTTTTTTTTTAAACATTTTTTTTAAGATTTTATTTATTTATTTGACAGACAGAGATTTCAAGTAGGCAGAGAGGGAGGCAGAGAGAGAGGAGGAAGCAGGCTCCCTGCTGAGCAGAGAACCCGATGTGGGGCTCGATCCCAGGACCCTGGGATCATGACCTGAGCTGAAGGCAGAGGCTTTAACCCACTGAGCCACCCAGGTGCCCTGAAATAGCCTTTTTAAAAAGATTTTATTTATTTGTCAGACAGAGAAACATGAAATAGTCTTTTAAAGGAGCTTTCAAAAACCTAGTTCCCTCGGAATCAGAGTAGTTTAGCTGCAGTTTTGCTGATGATTACAAAACTTCCTCCTTCAAATACAAAAAACATTATACAGCAATAGATATAATAAATATATATATTTATTATATATAATATGTATATATGTATAATATGTATGTATGTATATATAATATGTATGTATATATATATAATATGTATGTATATAATATGTATAATAAATAACTCCCAAATTTGGCGACTTAAAATAACAGTGAACATTTATACTCTCAACACAGTTTCTGTGTGTCAGGAGTTCAGGCAGAGCTGAGTTGATTCTAGCTTAGGACTCTCATGAGGTTGCAGTTAAGTTGTCTAAAGATGCAACTAGGACTGGAGAATCTGTTTCTGTTAAGCCTCACTCACCTGGCTGCTGGCAGGAGCATCCATTCCTTGCCAGGTGAACATGGAGGGCAACTAGAGTGTCCCTCTGACATGGGAGCTAGCTTACCCCAATGGAAGCCGTCCAAAAGAGAGCCAGGAAGAAGCTGCCACACCCTTCATGATGCAGTGTTGGAAGTCACACAGTGTTACCTTGGCCATACTCAGGGAGGGAAATGGCCATACTCAGGGAGGGAAATGAGGCTCTGCCTTTTAAAGGGGGGAGTGTCAAAGAATTTGTAGACATATATTAAAACCATTACAGTAAGCTCTGTGGGTAATGAATGCCATCTCTATGCAGTAAAGAAATACTACCTCCTAGACCTCATATGCTTTCAGTTTGTCCACGTATTTTGCTAACAGACATTTCTAAAAGAAACCCAGACACTTCAGCACAAATTACAAGTTATTTAAAATTTGGAACTTTAAAGATAAGCTAAAACTTTATAAGTAAGAAAACTGTGATCTAAAATGTTTAACCTTTTTAAGGCTACAGGACAAGATCTAAGGTCCCTAGATATCCAGTGTAAATTCTTGGAGGTTTAATTACATGTTAGATTGTCCAGCTGTACACGGAATTCAAGGTAACAATAAAAATTCATGAAAGTTTGAAAGGTGCTACAAATAGATTAAAAAAAAAAGTAAGAAACATAGTAAGAAAGTTTTATAGAGGATACAAACATAAAAATACTATAGTACTTGTCGTCAAGGTGCTTGTACATTAAGTAGACCGGAAAGCTTCCAGATATAACCACAACAATGAAAGCAATTATTTGTTTATTTAAGCAAACAGCATATTGCTGTCTTACCTTTTCTTTTTTTCTTTTTTTTTTTTTTTTTTTACTGTTTTCCAAAACTAAAATGACTGAGAGGATTTTAACTGGTACCCAGTTAAAACAGCCAGTAGATAATATCCTCAATGTATTGATTAAGACACTAAGGGATTTAATGAAAGCAATTTTGATTTATTTTCTATTCACAGTTTTCTTCATTATAAAGAAAAATTCACTAGAGTTCTTGATAAAAACACATGTTCAAAACTCCAGTGGGAGTAATGCATTTAAATAGACATATTTCTCAGGCCTACTTCAATAAATCTTTAATTTTCTTGCACTTAAGTTTCCCAAAGTGGAGAATATATAGAAAAGTTCCCTTTGTTAATGGAATTTTGACCCATATACTAAGGAAAAGGGCTGTGAGAATTAAAAATAAGCTTGCCAGAGAGTGTAGCACATTTACCAAATTCTTATATAAGTCACCTCTTTCATCTGGGCCATGTGGATTTGCTGTGAATCATTATCTGGAGAGCCTACAAATAACAGCCACTTTTAAAAGCCAATTTTTATGTTCTTATCAAAAGATTTCTTTCTTATCAAAAAAAGGAGGAGAGGAAGAAGGAGAAAAACAAGAAGAAGATGAAGGAAATTTCATGAAAACTAGATGAATTATCCCCTGACTCAGGGCTCGTATAATGGTAACTTCCTATAGAAATGACAGTAGTTAATTGAAAAGAGGGAAGAGCCTTGTTAGGTATCCTATTCTGGAATCACTTTATAGTGTCTAGTTCCTTTGGCTGTTTCCTTCCCTGTTTAGCACATAGATGAATAAACTTAAATATTTGAAAAATGTGTGATCCTTTCCTACTATGAGATTTTGCATTTTAAGTTACTGGGTTGATATCAGTTCTGTGAGTTCAGGATCTTCCTATATTGTAATCCTTAAATACGGAAAATAGGACATTGTTTTCATATTTTTATTTTAAAACATGCTACCAAATATTTTCTTTGGTTAATTACAGAAACTAGATCATTGGACAAAGTTGTACCTAATACAAAAGTTAAGAGTTATCCCAAGAGTATCCTGAGTTCTCAAAGTGAAGGACAGGGCATTTAACCCATTTAACCCATTTCAAGGATAACAGAAATCACAAGGAGGCCATATTTCCCAAATGTGATCCGGACACAGTGTGAGATAATGATGTAGCATGTTGCTGATATGTAGAACGAGAAATCATTTGATGTAGTGCTAATTTGATTGTTTGTTTAAAACCCAAACCAGCTTTTTGTCAGCCCTAATTATCAACTCTCAGAATAACAGCCTGGAGAAGATGCTGAAAGGAGTGTGTTGGAGAAGCAGACAAGGGAGGAATCATGGGAACTCATTTATCATGCAAAGTTACTCCTTAGGGTCAGGTGTCTATCACATGCTTCCTGCATTACTTTCACTTTGGAAGAATGTTTTTTATTTTGTGGATGTGCCTGTAATCATAAACAGTTTTATAAATGAAACAGCCACTAAATCAATTACTTTGGACCTCGATGAAAAGCATACCTGTTATAGGTACAAATCAGCCCTTTAGCATCACTGATGATCGACGGAGAAACTCCAGGTCTGCAAAAGCTAGCTCCATTTGAAGTGCTCCTTGCAGCGCACAGCTTTGGACTGCACCTCACTCCGTTGTGTTTCTTTGGGAGAGCGACATCACGTGAGGCCGAACTGCAGAGAATTCAGTCTGCCTCATGAAAATGTGTAAACATTTTCTAGTGTGGTCATAAAAATGTAGTGACCTCTCCTTTTACTCCACTAAGTGTACTCTTAGCCTGTGATGTCTGCTTGAGAAAGAAGAGGGGAAAGAAGCGACCAGCCAGGCTGGACATGTGGAAAAGGAAAAGTGCCAGCACTTTGTGTTGCTTTGTGTTCAAGTCCCCTGCTCCTTTAGAATGTGTAACACCCACCCAGTAGGCATCTCAAAAATGATGAATGTTCAGTTACTCCTTGAAACTCACACTCCTGTTAGGTTTTTGTTTCCCAGTAATTAAAAACAGTACCTGTATCTTTGGTTATACTTCTTTTTTCTCTTGCTATCTCAGTATTTACAGGTATTTACAGAAAAAGTAGCGTATCAGTCCAGAGAAACTATGTAGAGTAGGAGTTAAGAACATACACATCTGTGTTAAAATTCTGGGTTCACTTCTTGGCCTGACTATTTACAAAAGGTAATACCTTGGACAGTAAGTTACCTTGTGTCTATGTGATTTTCTCTTATATAAAATGGAATAGCGACAGTATTCCCTTCATAGGGAGTCTGGAAAGGGTCAGGGAGAGAAGCTATTTATCACTAGTCATCTTTCAGATGTAACCATATATTAAAGTGAGAACTTGGTTCTCTGCACATGCATATCACACACTGCCAGATAAGACTACAGAAGCCAGAAGGGCAACATGCCCTAACTCATAGTAATACTATGAGTAATAGTATGTAATACTATGAGTAATACTATTCATAATTTAATGTCATCAAAAAAATAACATTCCAAAACCAAGCATACACTTACCATACAATTAGCATTTACCCAAAGATGTTGAAAACTTGTGTCTACACAAAAACCTGCACACTATTTATAGAAGCATTATTCATAGTTAATTGCCAAAACCTGGAAGCAAGAAAAAAGTCCTTCAGTGGGTAAATGGATAAATAAACTGGTACATCCAGACAATGGAGTATTATTCAGCACTAAGAAGAAATGAGCTATCAAGCCATGAAAAGACATGGAGGAAGCTTAAATGCATGTTATTAAGTGAAAAACAATGACTAGAAAGGGTTTCATACTCCGTGATTCCAACTATTTGATATTCTGGAAAAGGCAGAACTATAGAGACAGATCAGTGGTCACGTGGAGTTGGGGAGAGGCTGAGTCGAATAGTCAGAGCACGGAGGATTTTTAGAGCAACAAAACCATGCTGTGTGATTCTGTAATGGCAGATATGTGTCATTATAGATATGTCCAAATGTAGAGAATATACAACACTAAGAGTGAACCTTACTGTAAGCTATGGACTCTGAGTGATCCTGGTGCACCAGTCAATTAACAGATGTCCAGATACACCAGTCTGTGGAGGCTGTCGGTACTGGGGGAGGCTGTGTGTGTATGAGGACAGTGAGCAAAGAGGCAATCTTTGTACCTTCCACTTGATACTGTTGTGAACCGAAAACTGTCTTAAAAAACAAAATCTGGTTTGTTTGTTTCTTTGGTTGTTTTTTTTGTTTTGTTTTGTTTTGTTTTTTAAAGGAACATTCTGAGACAAATGCTAACCTGACCAGGATTGCCATATAACCTGGGATTATCCTAGGTAATCTGGCACCCTTCCCATCCAGGTCAGACTTCCTGCACAGACAGAGTAGAAGGGAAATCTGGAAGGCTGAATGGAAATGTAACAGCAAAGAAGGGAATTCGAGTTACTACTATGGTTAAAGAAATGGATTTGGACCCCATGACCTTGTGATTTGGAGAGGAATGTCCTAGAATATTTGTCATGCCTCCAATCAGCAGCTCGATGAGGTTAAAGCTAAACAGGAACAGTGCAGAGCAGAGCTAAATACCACTGAAGAACTACAGAAGTGTCAGAAAATGTTAGAACCACTTCCCTCAGCCAACCCTTTACCATTGATGTGGACAAGAAATTAGAGGAAGGCCAAAAGAATATAAGGCTGCTGTGGACAGAGCTTCAGAAACTTGGTGAGTCTCTCCAGTCTGCAGAAAGAGCCTGTTGCCTCAGCACTGGGGCTGGAAGACTTCGCCAAGCGTTGACCACTTGTGATGCCATCTTAACCAAGAGCAGACTCTGGCTGAGCTGCAGAATAACATGATGCTGGTGAAACTGGACCTTTGGAAGAAGGCTGCAAGCATCACAGAGCAGTTTCACACTGTTCAAAAACTCCAAGACCAGGCTTCTACTAAAAAGTGTCTTGGTGCCCACCGGGAAAACCAGCAACCAAATCAGCAGCCCCCAGGGAAGAAACCATTTCTTTGAAATTGACTTCCCAAAACACCCACCTTCCAAAGCTCAACAGACTGTAACCCTTATGCCCGGATCCTGCACTTATGGCGTTCCCCTTTACTCAAATCTGGGCCTTTTGGCAAGAAACACTAAGGGGAAGGAGAGAGCAGTTATTGCCCTGAAGCGGGTCACTGCTGGAGAAATAAGACTCTTATTTTTTTACCTTTTTAAAATAATTTTTATTAACATACAATGTTGTATTTGCCCCAGGGGTACAGGTCTGTGAATCTTCGGGCTTACACATGTCACAGCACTCACCATATCACATACCCTCCCCAATGTCCGTAATGCAACCACACTCTCCCTACCCCCAACCCCCTGGCAACCCTCAGTTTGTTTTGTGAGATTAAGAGTTTCTTATGGTTTGTCTCCCTCCCAATCCCATCTTGTTTCATTTTTTCCTTCCCTACCCCCCAACCCCCACTCTTCCTCTCAACTTCCTCATATCAGGGAGATCATATGATAGTTGTCTTTCTCTGATTGACTTATTTCACTCAACATAATACCTTCTAGTTCCATCCACATTGTCACAAATAGCAAGATTTCATTTCTTTTGGTGGCTGCATAGTATTCCATTGTGTATATATACCACATCTTCTTTAGCCATTCATCTGTTGATGGACATCTAGGTTCTTTCCATAATTTGGATATTGTGGACATTGCTGCTATAAACATTCGGATGCACGTCCCCTTCAGATCACTACATTTGTATCTTTAGGTTAAATACCCAGTAGTGTGATTGCTGGGTCGTAGGGTAGCTCTATTTTCAACTTTCTGAGGAACCTCTATACTGCTTTCCAGAGTGGCTGCACCAGCTTGCATTCCCACTAACAGTGTAGGAGGGTTCCCCTTTCTCTACATCCTCACCAACATCTGTCATTTCCTGCCTCGTTAATTTTAGCCATTCTGACTGGTGTGAGGTGGTATCTCATTGTGGTTTTGATTTGTATTTCCCTGATGCCGAGTGATGTGGAGCACTTTTTCATGTGTCTCTTGACCATCTGGATGTCTTTTTTGCAGAAATGTCTGTTTATATACTCTGCCCATTTCTTGATTGGATAATTTGGGTGTTGAGTTTGATAAGTTCTTTATAGATTTTGGATACTAGCCCTTTACCTGATATGTCATTTGCAAATATCTTCTCCAATTCTGTCAGTTGTTTTTTGGTTTTGTTGACTGTTTCCTTTGCTGTGCAAAAGCTTTTGATCTTGACGAAGTCCCAGTAGTTCATTTTTGCCCTTACTTCCCTTGCCTTTGGCGATGTTTCTAGGAAGAAGTTAACTGTGGCTTCAAAGCAGTTGCTTTGAACTGTGGTGTCAAAGAGGTTGCTGCCTGTGTTCTCCTCAAGGATTTAGATGGATTCCTGTCTCACATTGAGGTCTTTCATCCATTTTGAGTCTATTTTTGTGTATGGTGTAAGGAAATGATCCAGTTTCATTCTTCTACATGTGGCTGTTCAATTTTCCCAACACCATTTATTGAAGAGACTGGCTTTTTTCCACTGGACATTCTTTCCTGCTTTATCGAAGATTAGTTGACCATGGAGTTGAGGGTCCATTTCTGGGCTCTCTATTTTGTTCCATTGATTTATGTGGCTGTTTTGTTTGCCAGTACCATACTGTCTTGATGATTACAGCTTTGTAATAGAGCTTGAAGTTCAGAATTGTGACACCACCAACTTTGGCATTCTTTTTCAACATTCCTCTGGCTATTTGGGGTCTTTTCTGTTTCCATATAAATTTTAGGATTATTTGTTTCATTTCTTTGAAAAAAATTAATGGTATTTTGATTGGGATTGCATTAAATGTGTAGATTGCTTTAGGTAGCATAGACATTTTTACAATATTTGTTCTTCCAATCCATGAGCATGGAACGTTTTTCCATTCTTTATGTCTTCCTCAACTTCTTTCATGAGTACTTTATAGTTTTCTGAGTACAGATTCTTTGGCTCTTTGGTTAGGTTTATTCCTAGGTATCATGGTTTTGGATGCAATTGTAAATGGAATTGACTCCTTAATTTCTCTTTCTTTTGTTTTGCTGTTGGTGTATAGAAATGCAACAGATTTCTGTGCATTGATTTTGTTTCCTGACACTTTACTGAATTCCTGTATGAGTTCTAGCAGTTTGGGAGTGGAGTCTTTTGGGTTTTCCACATAAAGTGTCATATCATCTGCAAAGAGTGATAGTTTGACTTCTTCTTTGCCGATTCGGATGCCTTTTATTTCTTTCTGTTGTCTGATTGCTGAGGTTAGGACTTCTAGTACTATGTTGAATAGCGGTGGTGATAGTGGACATCCCTGCCACGTTCCTGACCTTAGCTTTCAGTTTTTCCCCATTGAGATTGATATCCGCTGTGGGTTTTTCATAGATGTATCTGATGATATTGAGATATGTAAACTCTGTCCCTACACTTTGAGTTTTGATCAAGAAAGGATGCTGTACTTTGTCAGATGCTTTTTCAGCATCTATTGAGAGTATCATATAGTTCTTGTTCTTTCCTTTATTAATGTATTTTATCACGTATTTTGATTTGCCGATGTTGAACCAACCTTGCAGCCCAGGAATAAATCCCACTTGGTTGTGGTGAATAATCATTTTAATGTACTGTTGGATCCTATTAGCTAGTATTTTGGTGAAAATTTTTGCATCTGTGTTCACCAAGGATATTGGTCTGTAATTCTCCTTTTTGGGATCTGGTTTTGGGATCAAGGTAATGCTGACCTCATAAAATGAATTTGAAAGTTTTCCTCCCATTTCTATTTTTTTAGAACAGTTTCAAGAGAATAGGTATTAATTCTTCTTTAAATGTTTGGTAGAATTCCCCTGGGAAGCCATCTGGCCCTGGGCTCTTGTTTGCTGGGGGATTTTTAATGACTGGTTCAATCTCCTTACTGGTTATGAGTCTGTTCAGTTTTTCTATTTATTCCTGATTCAGTTTTGGTAGTTTATACGTCTCTAGGAATGCATTCATTTGTCAAATTTGCTGGCATATAGTTGCTCATAATATGTTCTTATAATTGTTTGTATTTCTTTGGTATTGGTTGTGATCTCTCCTCTATCATTCATGATTTTATTTATTTGGGTCATTTCTCTTTTCTTTTTGATAAGTCTGGGGTTTATCAATCTTATTAATTCTTCCAAAGATCCAGCTCCTTGTTTCATTGATTTGCTCAACTCTTCTTTTGGTTTCTATTTCATTGATTTCTGCTCTGATCTTTATTATTTCTCTTCTCCTGCTGGGTTTAGGCTTTCTTTGCTGTTCTTTCTCCAACTCCTTTAGGTGTAGGGTTAGGTTGTGTACTTGAGACCTTTCTCGTTTCTTCTATCACTATATACTTTATTGTCAGGACCACCTTTGTTGTGTCCCACAGATTTCGAACAGTTATGTTTTCATTTTCATTTTTTTCCATGAATTTTTTCAATTTTCTTTAATTTCCTGGTTGACTCATTAATTCTTTAGTAGGATGCTCTTTAGCCTCCATATATTTGAGTTCTTTCCAACTTTCCTCTTGTGATTGAGTTCTACCTTCAGAGTATTGTGGTCTAAAAGTATGCAGGGAATGATCCCAATCTTTTGGTACCAGTTGAGACCTGATTTGTGACCCAGGATTTGAGCTATTCTGGAGAATGTTCCATATGCACTAGAGAAAAATGTGTATTCTGTTGCTTTGAGATGGAATATTCTGAATATATCTGTGATGTCTGTCTGGTCCAGTGTCTCATTTAAGGCCTTTATTTCCTTGTTGATCTTTTGCTTGGATGATCTATCCATTTCAGTGGGGGGGGGGGGGGGATGTTAAAGTCCCCTACTATTATTATATTATTGTCATTGTGTTTCTTTGATTTTTGTTCTTAATTGGTTTATATAATTGGTTGCTCCTATGTTAGGGGCATAGATATTTAAAATTGTTAGATCTTTTTGTTGGACAGACCCTTTAAGTATGATATAGTATCCTTCCTCATCTCTTATTATAGTCTTTGGCTTAAAATCTAACTTATCTGTTATAAGTATTACCATTATAATGTTATAATGATGCCCATTAGCATGGTAAGTTTTCCAGCCCCTCACTTTAAATCTGGAGGCGTCTTTGGGTCTAAAATGAGTTTCTTGTAGACAGCATATTGATGGGTTTTGTTTTTTTAATCCATTCTGATACTCTGTGTCTTTTGATTGGGGCATTTAGCCCATTTACATTCAGCCCATTTACATACCTGAAATAGGTCTCTTTTAAAAAACTTTACCAATACCTGGAACTGTATCCAGAATACAGTATACAGACTCTAGTTATTTTCCTCCATTTTGTAATATAATCACCTGTGTAATCTCATGCTTTTTTACTTATATGGCTTCTATGCACACAAAAAGTTATATTAAAAGAACATATTGTTCACCAAAAAAAAAAGGTGGGAGGGTGCCTGGGTGTCTCAGTTGGTTAGGTAACTGCCTTCAGCTCAGATCGTGATCCCAGGGTCCTACAATTGAGCCCTAAATTGGGTTCCTTGCCCTGTGGGGAGTCCACTTTCCCCTCTGCCCCTCCCCCCACTTGTGCTTTCTCTCTCTCTCAAATAAATAAAATCTTCAAAAAAAGAAAAGAAACGAGGGAGAGGGGAGGAAGGGAGGAAGGAAGAAAGGAAGGAAGGATCCTACCTAATATTTATCTAAACTAACCCATCTTTGTTCCTCATAAAGTAAACACCTCTTATATTTTATGACTTAATTCAGACATTTACCTAAGAAATGCTAACAGACAACTCTTCTCTTTATGTGTTTTCAAAGAGCAAACTGTCTTTAAATATCTCAGTGTCCATACAGTGTTCATACAAAGCTTCAAAAACCTTGAAAATTTGGTTATTATTTGATTAGGATCCTTACTTCACAAGTCTTTGTGTTTTTTTTTTGTTTGTTTGTTTTAACTTTTATTTAAATTCCATTAGTTAACATACAGTGTAATATTAGTTTTAGGTTTGTGACTTTTTTTCAGTTTCCATTTGTCCTCTGTTACTCCAAGTTTTTACCTTAGGTCCTAGTCACATTTAGTGCATTCTTGTCCTTGCTCAGATCTGTGGTTTAGAGCACACATGAAGTACATATTTCAAATCAATTTTTTTTTAGTGAATACCACTACATTGAATATCTCCCTGTAACAAAATTGTTTCTGGCTCCCAGCCAAGAGCCCACTTACATGAAGTAATATTTGATAAGAGTAAATTCCAATTCAATGAACAAGGTTATAATTTGTCATAAAAAGATTTATGTATATCATTTAAGTAGTTTTAATCTGTATTTTTGCAGTTATGACTTAATGGTGTATGTTTTGAGTTTCTGTCAAAAGTTTAGTTCTGCCAAAGGTTTTTAAGTTGGAAAGCATGAAACTATGGGAATATGAGTAAATTTGGGGTAATACAAATGAACATGTATACATTGAATTATTGATATAAAGCTAAACTTATATTGGGATGTAACTGGTAGTAATAACCTGGTCAAGGTGGGTATGAGTTAAATGCTTCTTTATCTCTCATCCTTCTAAGAGACTAAGTTAAAATACAACAAATAAATCCATAATGCAAATTACTTTGTTTATAAGATAGAAATTATATGCAATTCTGTTAAATCATTGGCAAATACTTTGCCTCTGTACTTTTTTTAAAAATTTCAGTATAATTAATGTTGTATACTGAGTACAGTGTTATTACATTAGTTTCAGTTGTGCAATATAGTGATTTAACAATTCTGTACATTACTCAGTGCTCATTATAGTAAGTGTACTTTTTTTAAAGGATTTTATTTATTTTGTAAGTGTACTTTTTTTTTAAGGTTTTTATTTTAGAGAGAGTATGATTGAGGGAGGGATCTGAATTACCCTGATGATGAGTGATGGTGAGCGTCTCATGTATTGGTTGTAGCATTTCATGTATCGGTTGGCCATCTGTATGTCTTCTTTGGAGAAATGTCTGTTCCTGCCTTCTGTCCATTTTTTAGTTGGATTATTTGGTTTCTTTGGTGTTAAGTTGTATGCTTTTTAAAAATTTTTTGGATATTAATTCTTTACTGGATATTTAATTTGCAGATATATTCTCAATCCTGTAGGTTGACTTCTGGTTTTGTTGATTGCTTCCTTTGCTGTGCAGAAGCTTTTCATTTTGATGCAGTTTATTCCCAATAGTTTATTCTTGCTTTTGTTTCCCTTGCTGGGGAGGCATATCTAGAAAAATGTTGCCACTGATAATGTCAGAAATTACTGCCTGTGCTCTCTTGTAGGGGTTTTATGATGTCAGGTCTCACATTTTACTCCTTATTAATTTTGAGTTTATTCTTGCATATGGCATGAGAAATTCCTCTAGTTTTATTCTTCTGCATGTAATTGTCTAGTTTGCCCAGCACCATTTTTTGAAAAGACTGTCTTTGCATATTCTTGCCTCCTTTGTTGGAGGTTAATTGACCATATAACCCTGGGTTTATTTCTGGGCTGTCTGTTCTGTTTTATTGATCTATGTGTCTTTTTTTGTGCCGGTATCATATTTTTTTGATTACTGCAATTTTGTAGTATACCTTGAAATCTGGGATTGTGATACCTCCAGTTTTATTCTTTTTCAAGATTGCTTTGGCTATTTGGGGTCTTTTCTGGTTCCTTACATATTTTAGGATTATTCTAGTTTTGTGAAAAATGATGCAGGTATTTTGATGGGGATTGCACTGAACCTATAGTTTATTTTGGCTAGAATGGACATTTTAATAGTATTTGTTCTCCCAGTCCGTGAACATAGAATATCCTTCCATTTCTTTGTGTCATCTTCAATTTCTTTCATCAGTGTTTTATAGTTTTCAGAGTACAGGTCTTTCATCTCCTTTGTTAAGTTTATTCCTAGGGATTTTATTGTTTTCGGTACAATGTAAATGGGACTGTTTTCTTAATTTCTCTTTCTGCTACTTCATTATTAGTGTATGTTTGCCTCTATACTTTTATACAGTCTATTAAACAATATTATATTATATATAATACAGTATATATCAATGTACAATATTGATATATGTATGTATATATATATATATATAGCCAGTCTATAATATACATATCCAGTCTGTTAACAAATATTATACTACACATACACATACACATATACAGATATTATATATCTGTATCTCCAATAGTTTCTGAATCATGTATGGAATTCATTTTTGTTCAGGGAAGTTCAGTAAGTGATAAATCCATTAAGAGTTCTGGTTAAATGTGAGTGGTGGCCCCAGATATCTCCTCTAGTTCGGCATCACTGAAAGGTCCCATAAGTGCAGAAGACAAATATTCTATATTCTATATTTAATATATTCTAATATATTATATATATTATAAATATAGAATATATTCTAATATCATTCTATCATCATCAATATCATAAAATATTCTATATTTTCAGGTACAGGTATGATACCTACAAATGCCCTTGGACCCTGCTGCTCCAGGTTGCAGAACTGGGAGCCTGTTCCTCAGTGTAGGGACCCAAGAAGAATAGTGTCACTTGTTGACACCTAAGGGGGCCAAGAATGACCTATTTAGTAATAGCTGGTGAGAGGCTACAAATTAAAGATGAGGGCTGAGGATGATAGCTTCCAAACTGGGCTTTATAAAACTTAAAGGAAGTGGCTGACCAAAAAAAATTTTTTAAAAAGGAGAAATATTTCTTTCAAAATAACAGAGAAAATAATTATAAATAGTTCAAAATAAAGTAGTCATGAACACGAGGAAACAAGTTAATCTGACAGAAGGAAATGGAGGAAGCAGAGACAGACAACCTATGCTTCTTTGCATTGTTTCAAAATAAATATGTAGCTACGTTTTTATATCATAATAATAATTTTATATCATAATAATAACAAACCCAACAATAGGAATACTTAGTATTAGGAATAGGAATACTTAGCACTTAGCGAGCACTTGGGCAAGTACTATGATAATCCTCTTCTGTGCAGCATGTCATTGAATCGTCACAAATAGCCTGAGATGTAGACATTATTTCTACCCTCTTTTTAGAAGTGAGTAAACTGAGCTTGGAGAGTTCTAGAAACTTACCCAAAGTCACAGAGACAATCGGTGGCAGCAGGGAACCCAGTACTTGTTCAGATGTTACCTCTGATTTTCTGTTTTAGTTTTCAGTCTTGAATTTATAATTTTTTATTTTTACAGGCTATCTTTTTATTTCAGTTAGTGTCACCACAGCCTATAGTAAGGAACTGTGCATACAGTGGATATTTGACTCTATTAACTGAGTGGCTAGAACAAAGCAGAAGAGGATGAAAATCTCAGAGCACATAACTAATAGCATTCCAGGAAGGGGGTGGGGAAAAGGTCATCATTAAAGCATTTTAAGGAAAACAGTGGTATAGTAATAAATTTTAGCAGGACCAGTTGCCTTTGTAGTGCCCATCAGATACAAAGAGAAGGAGGGTTGCACCGGCGAAAAAGTGTGACTCAGGCTAGAAAAATGAGGACATGGACAAAATGAAAAATCCATTATGAGGGATACTAGGTGGAGTAAAGGGCACGCGTTTAACACTGAGGAGCAGATGAATTGCTGGTTTACATTGTCCACCAAGAAAAATAAACAGCCATTCTGAGTCAGTTGCTCCCTGAATAAGTCACCTGTCTTGAATATCATCTTTACTGAAAATAAGTCTACGTCTATGGTGCACCTTAACTGTGAACTTTCATTAAGCAAACTTAAAAAAAAAAAAAAAGCTTCCTTGAATAATCAGTATTTCTAAATGGCTACCATGTGCAAATCACTGTATCAAAAGTAAAAGAATACTTCTGAAGAACTCACAAATTGATTTTTTAAAAAGTTGCAAATATCCGAGAAGGAAGAAATAATGCAGTTGCTCTAGTGAAATTTATGAACACATTCAGGTATTTCAGCAGTAATTCTTTTTCCAGAATTACCAAGGTTGAGCATAAAATCAGATGTTTTAGAATATATAACTTAGAAATTCACAAAAATAGAGCAACTTACAGCAAGAGTCACAAAGTAGGATTAATAAAATATCAAAATTATGTACAATCATGTAAAAGGTAAAATGATTATACCAAAATGGTTATATAAATGTAATGGTTACTTCAATTAAACATTGCATTTAATACTGAATTACAGTTGGGGAGGGAGGCATGACTTGTTAAATTTTGAAAAAAGATTTATAACATGAAAATGTATCTAAAGGATATTGAGTTCTGTCATGAATAATATCTTAATCAGTGGTTTATTGGAAATACAGAAGCGCTGAAATTAAGAACTTCTGTAAATGCTGAGAAAAGTTAGCTAGTGTGACCAAGCCATGGGTTTTTCTGTTTATCTACCCTGCTAAAGAAATGATTTTCTTTTCAATTTAGAATAATAAGTGGCTTTTCTCTTAAACCATGTTTCTAAATATAAATGGCCTTAACAAGAGTTTTGTCACGAGCTGGACAGACTTAAAATCAGTATTTAGCTATGAAATGAGCGTGGAATGAGACTATTGTTGAAGAGTCACCAGCTTTAAATACAGGAAATGGCAGTATTTTTTTAAAAAGAAAAAAATGTTTTTAAAGGTTAGAAGCCCACAGGCACCTGGGTGGCTCAGTCATTTGAGCACCCAACTCTTGATTTTGGCTCAGGTCATGATCTCAGGATGGTGGGATTCATTAGATAGCATCCCAAATAGGGCCCCACTTCAAGCCCGGAGACAAGCCTTTGGGGCTCCATGTTCAGCAGAGAGTCTGCTTGAGATTCTCTATCCCTCTCCCTTTGCCCCTCACTCCCCTGCTCACTTGCTCTCTCCTTCTTTCAAATAAATAAATCTTTTAAAATATAAAAAATAAAAAACAATAAAGGTTAGAAGCCCAACTTAACGTTTTTATCCAGAGAGGGTCATCCCACCTCTGCTCAAAGGATTAATAAGCCACAAGAGCATCCCTTAAGAATCAACTTTATGGGGGTGCCTGGGTGGCTCAGTGGGTTAAAGCCTCTGCCTTCAGCTCAGGTCATGATTCCAGGGTTCTGGGATCGAGCCCCGCATTGGGCTCTCTGCTCAGTGGGGAGCCTGCTTCCTCCTCTCTCTGCCTGCCTCTCTGCCTACTTGTGATCTCTCTCTGTCAAATAAATAAATAAAATCTTTAAAAAAAAAAAAAAGAATCAACTTTGTATTTGCTCAGACACTCACACAACTATTTTAAGCCAAGGCCCCAAGTTTCTATACTTGGCCCCAGGTAGAATATAGATGAAGCCATGGTTTCAGCCTATATATAAACAGTTGTTATAGTCAAAGATGTTGGAAAAAAAAATCCCTCAATATGGCTGACAACATTCATTAAATAAGACATGTCAAATTTTTTTTGGAAATAAGGATACACAATTATGCTATTATGCAAGCATTTATTTCACTCTGGTCATATATGTGTACTCTGAAGATAGTCCTCAAACTAGGACATTGTCTCTTCCACTGTAACTGAATTTCCTTTGCCTTCCATTGAATGATTCAGAAACTAAGTTAATCTGAAATTATGAATGCAAGGGAGTAAACCCTTGGTGACCTTTGACTTCACCAGTCTTATGAATAAAGGTATAGTAGACTGTGCTTTAAGACCCAGATTCTACTGTAATCCCCAGTTGGCCAATTTAGAGTCTGTAACGTCGGGTAAATCATTAATCTCCTTCAATCTTAACATCCTTATAGGCAAAATGACAGCAAAAGAGCTAGATCCATGTTTCCCAACATAGGAGCCCATAGAGTACTGGTGAACATCAGCTGATACATGGATGAATATTTTAAATTTTAATAGTTATTTATTTTCATGTGTGTGTTATGAATAATATAACCAAAATTTCAAACCCGTAAATTCATGTATTTTGTTTTTGTTATTTAGAACAAGTAAAAAAAAGGATATTTATTTAAATTTAATATTTAAATTTTATTAAATAAATAATTTATAAGATACATTTATGTAGTTAAGACTGAAAAGGTGGTATTCAGAGTATTTTAGAAAACACAACTAAATGATATCTAAGTCCTCTCCACCATGAAGAGCCTATATTTTTAATAAAAGAATGATGACTGTCAAAACTAGTGAACTACTTTGTAAACCAAAACAGATGATATCAGATTACCCATTAGATGCAGCTTTTCAATGAACTTCTTTGTTCAGCTGGGATCAAATAGAAATCATAGACTAGTTAACAATATCACAGACTGGACTGAATTCAAAAGAGTCTTTAAATAAAGAGATGGAAACAAACTCATTTTTCAATGTACCTTCTTTCCTTTTATGTAGTCTTTCATGTCTTCCCTAAAATGTGAATCTCCAAACTCTTTCTGTTGCCCATTGTGCCCACAATGGGCTCTTGTGCCCTCATCTGAGACAGAGACTGATCCATCACTGGGGAATGTTTTCCTGTAATTTCTAAGGACGTAATTACCCGTTTTGAAATTTGTCTGTAAAATATTTTTGTGGGAACAACAGTGAGTGTTCTTAAGGGAAAGGAATAAATTACTTTGCCACTGATTCTTGCCATTTTTAAAAAAGCAAATGAAAAGAATTCCTGTAGAACAAAACAGAATATCTGAGACATTTGTGTGAACATGTCTAATAAAATATGCAAAACAAGCGCTGCCTATATAGAGAGAAAATACAAAATAAATGGTAGTAGTTTGTTGTTTACTGTAGGACCCCCCCAAAAAAATCCCTTCCTAGAACATGAGGAGGATCTTTCAGTCTATCCTAGCTTCCCATTGATTGAAGGATTAATTTTCAAAGGGCCTTCTTAATGGTAGTATTCTATGGTTCTGATTCCAAAGAACTAAGAAAGTAATTTATATTAGTGAGGGATGTGGTTTATTAATTAAAATAGCACATTATAGAGGAAAAATCATACTCCATTTCCAACTAAAATCATCAGGAAGAAATTAGATCAACAAATTTTTGTTCACAAAATGAATTCAGATATAACTTCTATTACTTATGTAACTATTAGCAGCTTCTGTGTAGTTGGTGTAAGTTCCTAAAAGGTGTCCAGCTGAGGTCCCTCTTGAAAGTGCAGAAAGTCATTCTAGCAGCAGACCAAAAGAATCAACATATGTCTACAACATTTCCGGAAGGCATGTCAAAACCAGCATTTCCCCCAACCATGTTTCACATCAAAAACATAAACACACACACACACACAGACTAAGCTCCCACACACAGCTTTAAAAGACCTCATTAAGAGAAAGAGAATTATTTTCTTCCCTTTTCCTAAAAAGCTTTCTCTTTACCGTTTTTTTAAAATTCAATTACAAAACACCTTAACAGATCACTTAAATGAAAATCTTTACTTGCAAGGAACTAGTGGAGGATCAGTACAGCCATTAAACAAATATTTAAGATTGTTATGCTATCATTTGAATATCACAAAGAAGAATAACAAGACCACGAATGATTTTCTTCTCTCATTTGGAAGTTATTAGTAGACTTCCCTTTGTTCCATTAAGAAATCAGAGAAGAAAATATGAAGTTACAGCAAACCCATATGGGCAGCAGGAAAATCCTATTTAATTGCTTTATTGCCAGAAATGTTAAATCACTTCCTGAGGATACAGTTCAAATGAAACATATGGCAACTATTAACAAAAAACCCTAATGAATTCAAAAATATGCTTTTTAAAGGAGCTTTCTCATAAGCAACATCCATACATGTTATTTAAACTGAATATATGAATATGTGTTTGGTACTTTAATTCCACAAATGTTTGATGAACACTTACACTGTAACAGACTGTACAGCCACCTTGCATGGACTGTTTTGTTCCAAACGCAGGAACAGGTAAAACACTATGGGACCTCAAGACCTGAATCCCAGATCTAGCCAGGACTCTTCTCTGAAGTCAAAGACAAAAAGAATCTTTGGACCAATGTCTCCTTCCAAAAGGTTCAGGGCCCAAGAAAACCATTCCATTTCCACCTGGGTGGTCCTAATTATCAATTGTCTTCTCACTCCTTTTGATGTCACACCAGTGATGGTGCTAATCATCAAATGCAATTGAACACCCACTATATGAAACTATTCTCTGTCTTTCATGTACCTTCTTCGACTGGATTGTGAATTCCACAAAGAAGGAACAGTTTGCTAAAGCTTTCTGTACATAGGATAATGGGAGGCATATAATTTAAGAAGCAACAAATAGCTTCAATTAATTGAAAATGAAGTGTCAGCATTTTTTTTAAGATTTTTATTTATTATTTATTTGACAGAGAGATTACAAATAGGCAGAGAGGCAGGCAGAGAGAGAGGAGGAAGCAGGCTCCCTGCTGAGCAGAGAGCCCGATTCGGGACTCAATCCCAGGACCCTGAGATCATGACCTGAGCCGAAGGCAGAGGCTTAACCCACTGAGCCACCCAGGCACCCCAAAGTGTCAACATTTTAAAAAGTTACTTATAAACCTTTTCTAGAGAGACAGTTCTCCCTCGAATTCAGAGATATATCAGCTGAGAGATAGGCAGCTATTGACTGTGTGGTTTACTTTGAAAGAGCAGTTATAAAAACCTGGGTGCATGAAACTTTGACTTTCCTATGTCCACATCGTGCAGTTGTTTCATGGAAGTGAGCCTTGGTGGCTTAAAGAATCACACAGAACATGGTGAGGTTCTTAAGTAATAGGCATTGACTACATGGAGACTAAAATATTTTTGCTTTATAGCACAACTCATTGCTTAATAAAAGTTTATTAAATATTTACTTATATGTACTCAGTGACACACCATGCAATCAAATAGAACAAAATATGGAAAAGGCCTGTTGCTGGTCAACCTATGATTTGGGGCAAGATGTTCAATTTGTCTTAAATTCCTTGGCTGTAAGAAGAGAGAGCTTATTACTTAGATAATTTCTAAATATCTCATACAGATATTCCTGCACAGATATTTTGTGATCTCAGTCAATATTCTATCATGGAATCTCTACCAAATTTTCTTCTCCCTTGTTTCAAAAAGACCGTGATTAGTGTTTTGGAACTAGTGTTAGGAGGACCTCAGAGGCCTGCATGCCGGTGGTTGTGACCTGGCTTCCATCACTGACGGCGACCTCACAAAAGTTACTTCCCTTTCCAGGACTCCATGGGTTATTCTAAGGAGTCAGTGAATTTATGCAGGCAAAGGCTTAAAACTGTACCTTGTACCTATTCAGAATCTAGTTAAGTGTTCGCTATTTCCTCCTGTGGCACCTTTTTCATGGACATCTTTTTTTTTTTTAATATTTTATTTATTTATTTGACAGAGAGAGAGTTAACAAGTAGGCAGAGAAGCAGGCAGAGAGAGGGGGAAGAAGGCTCCCTGCTAGGCAGAGAGCCTGATGCGGGGCTCTATCCCAGAACTCTGAGATCATGACCTGAGCCGAAGGCAGAGGCTTAACCCACTGAGCCACTCAGGTGCCCCTCATGGACATCTTTTAACTGCTTATCACCAACCTTTACAAACTTGTCAGTGGAACAGTTTGGGTTTTGTTTTGTTGTTTATTTGCTTTTCGCAGAAGAGAAAATTTAATTGGAAAGACCTCATCTCCAGTCAGGTAGGAAATCCAGGGGCTGAGCTTAAAATACAACATAGTATGAATTTAAGTCCTTCTCTCCCTCTCCCCACAGAGAGAAAACTCATGCAACAGTGGAGGTGTAAGGGGGTGCCAGAGGAAAAGGGAGAGAGAGAATCCTAAGCCGCCTCCATGTTCAGCGTGGAGTCTGTTGGGGGTTCTCAAGCTCAAGCTCACAACCCTGAGACCATGAAATAAACTGAAATCAAGGGCCAGATCCTCAACCTACTGAGCCACCCAGGCACCCAAATTTAAGATACATGAAAAGTCAACAAATATCACCGAAACTATGTGATAATTTTCCTGTAAAGGGGAAAACAGCTTTTCTATAGTGGAGAATCACAACAGTTCTTCTTGAAGGAAAGGAAAAATAGATGACCCAGTATAAATGAGGGGATGCTGAGGTACATACCTAACCCCTATGCAATCCCTCTGATGCCCTGGTCTCTGGACATGACCCTCCACTCTGCCATTTACTCACCTGATAGTCTCCTTACAATGCACCTTTGCCAGGATGCAGTCAGCATTCACATTCGGAGAACAAGGAGTGAACAACAAAATGTAGATAGAAATTAAGTCAAAATATACCTCCACTATAGATTAATCTTGCCAAAATAAAACGCCCCTCTATTTTTTACCCCTAGAGAGATTTGCCTCTTATTTGAAAATTGCATCAATCTCAAATTCAAAATCTCAAAGTTCTGAAAGTGAGGATCTCAGCAGTAATCAGTATCTCACAAGTATATAGGTATCTTGAACTTGATGATCCTAGAAATGAAGATTGATGCTATTTCCTTAGGCGTATCTGCAGCTGAGGTGCATGTGAGCTTTCCCCTTCCTCGCCTTCTCCCCCTGTGTGCTTTGCATGCACACGCAACAAAATTACTTACCCATTTGAGACTACTTTTCTTACCCCAACTTCAGGGACAAAGTCTCCCAAAGAGGGAGAGGTGTCAGTTGTAGACATCCTGTTTGGTCTGGTTTGGGGTAGAAGGTATCAAAGCCCAGTGGGTCAGATGGATTGAAGTCTTCCCATACAAGTTAATACCTTCATGTTCACAATATTATAAATTTGAATAACTGAGGTAAATGGGAACCAGAAGTTCAACTTCCTTAATTTATTTTAGAATATCCATTGAAAGTAGAATTAGACATTTGTACTTTAAAGTCTTTTGAAAACATCTCCTCCTGAACTCTGTTTTTTTTTTTTTTTTAAACATTTTTTATTTATTTATTTGACAGAGAGAGATCACAAGTAGGTAGAGAGGCAGGCAGAGAGAGAGAGGGAAGCAGGCTCCCCGCTGAGCAGAGAGCCCGATGCGGGACTCGATCCCAGGACCCTGAGATCATGACCTGAGCCGAAGGCAGCGGCTTAACCCACTGAGCCATCCAGGCGCCCCTGAACTCTGTTTTTTAAATAATGATAGTAAGAGATGATAGTTGCTGGGAATGGAACTTCTAGACCACACCTATCAGTAAATCGACCCATTGGCCCAATACCCATAGAAACAAATAGTATCAGCATTTACCTTTTCCTGAAGACCTCAAATGCTTTATCAAGCTACCACAGTTGGTCTTTTCAGCAACCTGAAGAAGTTGATGTGATTATTCCCATCTAATAAAGGAGGAATCTTGGGGCGCCTGGGTGGCTCAGTTGGTTAAGCATCTGCCTTCAGCTCAGATCATCGTCCCAGGGTCCTGGAATAGAGCCCAGCATCAAGCTACCTGCTTATTCAGGTTCTGAGTCTCCCTCTTCTCCTTCCCCTGCTCCTGCTCTCTCTCTCCCTCTAAAATAAATAATAAAAATCTTTAATGATAATAGTAATAATAATATAAAGGAAGAATCTGAGCCTTGGAGAAACAGAGCAGAGATCCGAAATGCCCAGAAATCCACCAGAAAATTTACTTTTACTTTTTTACAGGACAAAGAAATTGAACTATAAAAATTCTCCCCAAATTCAAAGAATATTTTTTTGTTTCATTTGTTGCCAGTATCTTTTTAAGGATAGTATGTGTTTTCAGACAAGAAAAGAATTATATGATGATTGACAATTATTATACCTGGATCTAGTAACTTTACTGATAGTTCCCCAACTCTCGTTTTTCTTTTTCTTTTTATTTTCTTTTCAGTTTTATTGAGGTATAGTTGACAAAATTGTAAGATATTTAAAATTTATATCATGGTGATTGGAATACATTCGCATTATGAAAGGATTTCCACTTAATTACTACATTCATCACTTCTCATGTTTATTGGGTGTTTTGTTTTGTTTTGGTAAGAACACAAGTTCTACTCTCTTAGCAAATTTTAATTATATAATATAGTGTTATCAATTATGGTCACCATGTTATACATTAGATCTTCAGACCTTCTTTATCCTTTTTTAAATACATTTTTAAATTGTTTTTTAAGATCTTATTTATTTATTTGACAGAGATCACAAGTAGGCAGAGAGGCAGGCAGAGAGAGAGGGGAAGCAGACTCCCCGCCAAGCAGAAAGCCCAGTGGAGGGTTCGATCCCAGAACCCTGAGATCATGACCTGAGCCAAAGGCAGAGGCCCAACCCACTGAGCCACCCAGGGGCCCCCAGACCTTCTTCATCTTATAACCAAGAGTTTATATACACTTTTACCAAGTTCTCCCTATTTTTCCAGCCCCTTGCAACTTTTCTATTCTCTGATTTTAGAAGTTTCACTTTTTTTAATTCCACATATAAATGATACTGTGTACCATTTGTCTTTGTCTGTCTGGCTTATTTCACTTAGTGTAATGCCCTCAAGGCCCACATGATTGCAAATGGCAGGATTTCCTTCTTTATTGTGCCTGAATAATATTCCATTGTATATATATCATATATGCCTTATCCATTCATTCATTGACGGACATTTATGTTGTTATCATATTGAGGCTGTTGTGAATAATGCTGCAGTGGACATGAAAGTACAGCTATCTCTTTGATATCTTTTCATTTCCTTTGGATATTTAACCAGAAGTGTGATTGCTGGATCATACAGTAGTTCTGGGTTTTTTGTTTTTGTTTTTGTTTTTTTTTGAGAAATCTTTATACTGTTTTCCATAGTGGCTGTACAGTTTACACTCCCATCATCAGTGCACAAGCATTTCCTTTTCTTCACATCCTTGCCAACACTTGTAATTTCTTGTCTTTTTCCTAATGACCATTTGAACAGTTGGAAGGTAATATCTCATTGTGATTTTGATCTGCATTTCCCTGATGGTTAGTGATTTTGAGTACCTTTTCATGTACATGTTGGTCATTTGTATGTTCTTTATGGAACAATGTTAAGTTTCCTTTGCCTGCTCATTTTCCTGCTGTTGGGTTCTATTTAATTTTTGCTCCATTTATGATAGTTCATTTTGTTCCTGATGATGTTGTGATATTTCTTTCTAGTAATAACATAATTCTATGGCTTCTTTTTTTTCAGGCACTTCCAGGAATTTCAGACAAGGAAAAGGCTGGTAAGGTGACATTTGGTTATGTTTTCCATCCTATTGTGGAATAAGATTCCATCTTCATGTAGACATTGCATTAAATATTAGAAGTGTATAAATCTCTTCTGTGTCTAGGCTTCTCGCCAATCTCTAAGCAAATATTACAATTGAATTCCTGAAAAAGCAATTTGGTTTGCTCAGAATGTAAGAAAAAAGTGTGGTTTCTTAACAGAACATTACATCACATTAGAAAAAGATGTATGCTTCTTGTAGCCATATCCACATTTTTTTCCCTTGAGGAAAAGAATTCAGTGTTGCTTAGTGTACTGGGAAACAGCCTTTGGAAATCAATTGTCAATAATTATCAAGGTTTATTTTGTCATAAGTAGCTTATATAGTAGTCAGAAAACAAGATGTACTTATTTAAAGCTGATGCTGTAATATCAAATATATAATTTTGAAACAATATCAACAGTTATATGAGAAAATTAGAATATATTTCTATACTCTGTGCTATGATTATAGCTATTAGCAGTATCATGGGAGATGGATAAGGACTGATGAGAAACATGGAAATGTGAAAAATTAGACTTCGATTGGTGGATTCAAATGCTTAAAAAAATCTTTTAGTCTTCCTCAATACTGTTTTATGTTTAATGTATAATAATAATGATGATAATCTTTTAAAAAACAGATTGATGTTTTACTACCAAATTAAAGCTTATCACTTAGAAACTAAACATTTGTGATTTTTAAGAGCTGTATTAAGTGTTTATAGTCATGTAAAAGATTGCATGACTTCAGTGACTCTACACTGAAGCATTAGTTCAGTGATTTAATGTGGAGGATGTTCTCGTTATAGTTCAGTGAGCCTACTTTCACCACTAGGTAGTTTTCACACAGAGGTTTTCATAGTCTGTATCCTTCCATGAGCTAGACTTTTCTCTCATGTTTAGGCTATGTCTGATTTCTTTACTTTAATTTGTTGAAAGGTAGCCCTTCAGTACAGACAGAAAATATTGAACTGGCATCATGTGTCAGTTCAAGAGAAGAACTGTTCGGTTTAACAGGGAGTGGTATTACATGGGTTAGTAGCATGTACTAACTGAATTCTGGTTATAGCCCCAGTGCTCAAATAGCTCAAATAGATGTTCAGCTGTCTAGTTGGGACAAGAAGTAAATGGTTAAATAACATTTGCATCACAAAGAGAAAGAAACGTAGCCAAAATCATGCTTTATCTTGGGTTGTGACACTCTCTGTAATTTCCAAGAGTAGCTACAATTTAAACAAAGTATGTAACAGAGCAAAGTTGTCATCTTATTCCAGAATGTCAGCAAATTCTTTCATACCCCATGGAGAAAATTAGGATGTGAATTCTTGGCTGGTGGGGAAGGGGGAGAAGGGATGGAAATGCCACTGCTTGAAGGAATGGATCTTTTCCTTCGCCACTTAAAATGATTTCATTGTGACAGGGAGAAGACCTTTAATTTTTCAATCTTCTCATGTATTTAAAAGATATGTTTATTAGAACAAAGAACTAGTTAAAAAGTGTACATGTAGTGTAACCACTGCTTTTTATCATAATCCAACTACAAAACACAAAAACAAGAAATTGTCACTTTTCAATGATCTATTTGGGTCATTTCTATAATGCTGGGGCACAAATGAAAAGAGCTCATAAATTCCATTCACAGAGGTTCCATAGGGTGATCTGTGAAAAGTAGGATCTACCAATAGATACAAATGACCTACCCAAGCCCCCAGATGCTTAACCCGGGATGGACTAATTTGAACAGGACCTGGCTTCGGTGTATTAAAACATTAGAATGACTGGAATGGACTCCAACATGGTTTTGATACACATTTCTTGAGAATGTACCATTAGTTTAGAAGGAAATGTAATTTTGTTTGATAATATAACCATAAGAAAAAAATTATTTTTAAAAAATCAATGAATTTATGTATCAAGATAAAGGCTTGTGTTTGAATAGTAACAGATAAAAGAGAATATGACCGATTTCAAGTTTTAAAGGACTATAGTAATCTAGGCAAACTAATTCTTATATTTCTAAAGTTTATTATGCCCTATTTAAAGTACTTAAAATATTTTTAAGATTATATGAAAATGTGAATCTCTTTATTCCTCTTTATGAATCTCTCTTTTTAAGCCCTGCTAGCCAGAAGAATGGCAGTGAAGGCAGAGGACGTACTCAATTTTCTGGGGGTTAATTGAGCTCTTAAATAGGATTAAGCTTCATTCCCGCCCCTAAGGCCTGTCTTTTTTTTTTTTTTTCTGTCTTGTTAAATGAATGTAACCTATTGTTCCATATTAAGAAAGTCTATTTTTAATCTGTGTGACCTCTCATCCACGCCAACTGGAACCAATCCCACCAAGCCTTGTGAAGCTCTAAAAAAATTCAGTTTGGGTACATTCCATTAATAATTCTTGAGATACAGTTGTGTGGTTGTTTCGGTGTGTGCTTTAAGTAGACATCTTCTATTCTGATCCATGTGGCTATGTAAATACATCCAGGCGCACTTAATCCCACTGCTCATCTTCCACTTTGTGATGACAAAAATCTCCAAGGGGAAACATTTTGAAAGAGCCTCCCATTGATTCATTCATTCCAGAAATATGTACTGAACCGCAGCATATTCTAACACCTTACTAGGATCTATCAAGGAAGCAGTTTATGAATAAGGTATATTCCTTGCCCTGAAGGAACTCAATCTCTAGTCAAGAATATTCCATTGAGCCAGCATCTTCCTTCTCCTCTTCTCAATTGAGAATTTCTTAAACTGCCTTGTTCAGAAAGTTCCCAAGAAAGTAACCAAAGTATCAAAATGTACGTTCTCAGGATCTGAATTAGTTTGTTTTTAAAAATCATAATTAATCATGTGAGTATGAATGTGTAATTGTATCCAACACATAATATTTTCATATGATTTGCCTTATGCCACCAGCATCTGTATGCCCCTAAAGAGTGGGCCCAATGCCTTTGGTACATTCTCTAGCACATCTGCTTCCTATCTGCGTGGCCTTGAGCAAGTTACTTAACCTCCTCATTTCCCCATTTCTAGAATATAAATAAAGAAGCTGCCATGTTGTTGTTGTAAGGCAACAATGCTTGGCACAAAATAGACCCTAAAAAATGGTAGCTGTTTTTATGATAATTGGTTGTGCTTCTAACTACCATGTGTAGAAGCCAAATAGAAGCTAGCTGTGTTACCGCTGCCTATGTCTGCTCCAAGAGTTCTTAAATGCTTCCTCAGGGCATCAATTAACAGTTAAGTAGCCGTCCATGTGGAAAAAAGAGATCACTTTCTCTGCAAGCCTCTGAGTGAGTTAATTCAGACAGAAGTTATCACAGCATAGGCAGAGTTGGTCATATTTTAACCTTTCATTAGAAATTCCTGTGTCTGTTAGGGTGAAATTCTCTCTTGTGAACAGATAATCTTCAGTCTTCACAATTAGCCCATGAGAAATGTATATCCTATATCCTATTTTCCTATGATTACATTTATCCACTGTATCCCTAGTCCCTGAGGTAATTGAATCCTGTCTTCCCAGCTCCCATCCTCTCTCCCTCAGCTCCTGCACACAATCCTGTCAACACTGCCTTCTAATCAACCTTTGTCCCTTCTCCCCACCATTGCATTAATACAGCCCTCCACTTCCCACTGGACTTTTCCAACAGCAACCGGAACTGGTTTCCCTGCCTCAACCTGTCATTACACCAGTCCACTCTCTACACCATCACCAGAGTGATGTTTGAAAAGCACCACCTGGCCCTATCATTTCCTGCCTTAACATTTTCTTTGTCTTCCTGCTCTCTACAGACAAGGTCAAAGCTTCCTGCATCATACCTGGCCATTTGTAATCTGGAAGCAGTATTGTTTATTATACTGCGTGTGTCCATTTTGTCACTCAGATCCATTATTTCTTCCCTGCTCTGTGCCCTGGAGGTTGACCAGTGTGGGCAGAACTAGTGGGCTGCTCACTTTTTTGTCTTTCCTATTCCACCAGTGAGGAGCCAGAGGTGACTGGGAGAAGAGGAAGGCAGGGCATGACAGTGGGACTCTGAGCTTGGGTAGTTATCCCCCATTTGTTTCCCAAGGAATCACTGCTGGTTTCTCTTAGGTGGCCCTTTCCACACAAGTTCCCAGGTGCTGAAAATCATTCTCGTCTTGCCCTTCTGACTTTCCTAATTTTTGTAAATAGTTCTGTTCCTCAGTATACCCAATGTACCATCTGTTTTCTGTTAGGAGTCTCACCAGTATACCTACCAATATTTTCTCTTTCTCTCCTTGTGTTGGTTTGCTGGTTTGTTCATCCAACTTCAGCCACCTCATAAAGTCACAACCCTTTACTAACTCTGTAAATCTCTAGTTTTACCTAGATCATGCAACCACCTTTCAAAAAATACAGATGATAGACAGAGATAGAAAAAGAGAGAATTGCCTTATTCAGGGGGGGGAAAAGATGTGGACTATGTTTTTCTTCATCCTAAATGAATATAGTTTCATTTAATTGTATGGGAGAGAAAATATCTATACTTATGATTTAGAATATGTCCTCTATTGTATAGATGCATATAAATTAGAAAATTAGCATTGCATTTTAGTTGCCAAAATGTGACTCTGAGCATATTTGAAAAGTAGCAATATAGAATAATATGAAATCTCTCATTCTAAAAAACATTAAATCACAAAAGACCTTGTAGATTTTGTCAGAATTCATGGCAGCTCTGGAAAATAGACCATTATCATTAGCCAAAAAATGGCAAATTTTTTTGCCTTGTATATCTTGGTAATTCTGCTTGATCCAAAAATATTGTCTCCTTAATGAATTAGTTCCCAGGCAGAGTTAGTCATTAATGCTTTCTGTGCTCCTAGAAAACTCTATACATTTGTTACAGCAATCTTACTATCTTGTGTTGTTGTATGTCCTCATCTCTTGGCCATGATCTTTTCTAGATAAGGAATATTATCTTTGTGTGCCCTCTAATTAAAACAGCTAATAAGCACATAGTGAGTGTTCTATAAATACATGCTAACCAATAAATTATAATTACAAAGATGCTTTGGCTTCAATCTTAATGATTTAATGTTGATATGGTTCTAAAAAGTTATTTAACTGTTCCTCCTCTTCCCCCACCCCATGACTCCTACTACCCCCACAACTGCCAAATATTTCAGCTGTATAATTAATTAATGGTGTTATTTGGGGACCTATCCCATACAAATGTGTAAAGGGCACCATTGAGAAAGATGACTTAGGATCTGACTTTGGTTACATTCCTTGGTCATTTTTCTTAGAATGTTTGTATTCCTGCCTCTAGGTTAGTTCGTTGGCCAGAAAATGTTAAAATCAAGATAATGAATAATTATAGCCTTAAACACTTGTGAAAGATAGCTTTCAGAAGCATATAACAGATTCACAGTCTCTCCAAACTTTGTGTTGAGGCTAGTAAGGCAGAACTTAGAAATCAAACACTTCTTTGTGACAAATATGTGAGGGGGAAAAATCAGGGTTTTCATAATTTCATTCCAAGGTCCTTGTAAATATACTAATAACAAAACCCAGATTTGGTGCCTTTTGATATTAGTTTTCTTGGCTGCCTTTGATCACTGAGAAGGGGAATACAGAGGACAACAATAACAAACAAACATACAAAAAAATCCCAAAATACAAAGATGTGCCCGATCTGATTATCTTTGCTTGATTCAGGGAATTATCCTTCCAATGTATTCTGCTCTAAGTCATGTTTCAGTATCTACAGATATTGGGATTTAATGAAAGAATAAAAATAGGACTACTCTAGTTCAGAGTTTTCCTTCTGAGAAAGACTCTGCTCTATATCATGTCTCTATTTTAGTACAGATCAGACTGGTTTTAGTACTGTCTTACTGACTGGGCTGTAAGCACCCTGAAAGACAGAATTTTGTTTTGTTCAACTCAAACTCCCTATGCCTGACATTAAAGTAGTTCCTTGCTGTTTGGTAAATAAAGGAATCAATAAGATCTTTAAAAAAAAAAAAGGCAAATGCATTACTCCATATGCATAATACTCTTTAGAACCAAAAGCAAAATCTTATCCTCCTATTCTAAGTGAAACACTTTCTGTGACTGCAAAGGCCCCAGCTGTTTTACAGGGTTCGGCAGGATCTGAAAATTGTCTTTATCTGGCCAGGCTGGGCTTTGGCCAACTTTCCAAATCCTTTATTCCCTTTCACTCTCCAAAAATGAATTTCATTATTTTTCTACTAGTAGCTTATAAATACTCACTTGCTTCACTTTTCTTAGTATTATGGTCTCTGCTTGCCTGCTTTTTTATGAGGAAGGAATTTAGGGTATGCCCACACATAACCTCTCAGTTTCTCTGAAACCTAATGTAAACTAATCCATGAAAAGTTGGCTGTGGTGGACTGGGCTGTTGAGAGGAAACACATTAGTTTTCGGGTATCAAGGAATTCATGAAAAATATAAGTAAGTTATTCTTAAATGCCAAAAATCTTGAATTCATAGGACATTTTTCAATACAGATAACTTTCTGAATCTGTTTCTAAATGTTCTGTTGGTATTTCATTTATTACCAAGTAGAAAAATAAATCTACTCTATCACCAGAACCAATCAAACATATTTCCTTTTCTCCCCAATTAAATTTCAAGAGACATAGGTACATGATAATTTCTCTTTAAAGTTCCAATTTGAATGATTTCTCCTCTACTTGGAGTGGTCTTCCCAGGTCTCCATAGCTAAGGGGGCAATACCTTTCTATGGCATATAGTGTTACTTGGGATGTATTTCTGTTCACAAATTATCTTCCGTATTTGGCTGTGAGCTCCTGAAGGCATAAACCCCCTGATTTCATCTTTGTCACCAGGTGTCACTACACCTGGTATAGTATCCTTGCATAAGCAGAGGCCCAAGAAATAGTTTTGAGTTAACCATTTATTTGACATACCCAGTAGCTCCTACAGGCACTAAGTTAGCCTCCATTAATTTCCATCAATAACCTTAACTCTTCACAACTGATGAGCTTAAAATTTCATCCTCCAAAAAGTCTTGTGCATATTTGGCTCCTTAACTTACCCCTTGAAAGAATGGCTATCAGGACTATGAAGGAATAGCTAGGAACTACCAGTCTGGGCTAGTAAAGCAGTTTTGCATTTCAGTATTTTAATTGACATTGACCTTTTATCAGTAGAAAAATGAATTTGTGTTTCTAATCTTCCCTGAATAACAGTTTACTAAAAGGTCTCTTTCCATCAGTTTTATTTTACAGAGCAATAGAAGAAGTTTCATTGAGTTTGAAAGTCATAGCTATCATTTTTAGATCCCCTCAAATATTTACCTTTATACAGTTCACAATGTACAGTTTGCAGTTCAGTTACTTTTATTAATAATATGAATGGGTACACAAATATATACCCACAAGATAAGTACATTGATTCTACTTTCTTTAGAGAGGTGCGCTGACTTTGGAAAAGTTCATATAACAAAGTATTACTTCAACCTGTCTGCGTATAAAATGACCTACAACTCTACTGGTATGACCCTGCTTTCCTTCTCTTATTGACCCTCCCTTGGTTTGAAGCACTTTGATTTGTTTTTCTGTGGGCAAAAGTTTGAGATCAAGATTTGAGATCAAGATCTCTTACAGAGAGATAAACATTTCTATTGTAGACTAAAAATATGGTTTTGAGATGTGGTTTATCTGAGTGGGAAATCCAAAACAGTTATTAACACCCATAACAAATTTTCTGATGCCCAAGATAAGGCTGGTGCCCATTTTGTTTTCTGAAGGCTGTGCATAACCAGCCTGGCTATTTCAAGAGAATGGGTCATGGATTTAAAAAGGTATTTTGTCCTGATTCCTATAACCAGCTAGAATAGATCTTATAGAATTCTTCAAGTGATTTTTAAGCAAAATGACCCCCAAAGCCCTCACTTCCCCACCACAATGGGGTTTTGCTTTGGGTTTTTAAAATCTTCCTAAACAGAAAATACATTCCAGTGACCCCCAACTGCTAATGTTATAAACTTCTTCTTAATATAAATTTTCAGTCAATTCTTTCCTGTGGATTTAAGGAAATTGATAAATGGAGGATTATAGTACAGTTCTTTACTTGTTTAATTCACCTGCCTTTTTAAGTCTATGGTCTTCTTTAATACATTTATCCAAACGTTTTCCCTGCTGTACTCTGATCTCCTGAAAGGCAACATTTTCTCTGCACATCTGTGTAGCGCCAGCCTCTTAAAAGGTTTTTGACTTAATGTTTGTTGAATGAATGGTTGAATGAATGATAATAGCAAGCATTTACCTGTGCCTGCACTTTTCTGAGCACTTTATAGATATGAACTCAATAAGTCCTCTAGCAATCCTATAAGGTTGAGTGTTACTATTTTCCACATTATAGAAACAAAGAACCTGAGACTCAGGTTTCCTAAATTATCCAAAGTCACATTTTGTTCAAGGCAGGGCTCAAAGCAAGCAACACAGACTAGAATTCATGCTCTTAACTACCATACTGTATGTAGTGGTTAAATGCCAAGACTCCTCAGGCTGATGAACAAATTTTTCCATGATCTGACCTTGGCCTTCCTTCCCAACCTTATCTCCCATCCTCCTCTAACATATGCACCTTCCGCTGTAGTCATGGTAGCAACAACACTTTTAACCTAAATTTGCTTCTGCATAACTTGACCTTTGGTCCTCCTGTTTCCGTTCCAGAACTTAACTCCCTCAGCTCCCAAGGTCTCACTTGGGTGTCACCTTCACCATGAAGTCTTCTGTGACAACTCCTGCTTATATTAAATTTGTACTTTTTGAAATATTGCCATTTTCATACTTAATGATATGTGAATTGTTGTTGTCTGTTGAGTCATTTATGTGTCTCAGCATAGCTTCCAGTAGACTTAAACATCTTTTTAAAAAGTCATTTAGCATAGCACTGTGTACCTAAAAGGGTTTATTTTAATAAATAAACTTTGGTGTTTTTTTAGAATAGTTTTAGAGTCACAGAAAAATTTAGTGGAAAGTACAGTTCACATGTATGACATTCTTTTAAGGGCAAAACTGTGGAAATGGTTAAAAGATAAGGGGCTGGGGGGTAGGAAGGCATGAATTGATAAAGCACAGAGGATTTGGGGGACAGGGAAAGGATTCTGTGTGATACTATAATGGTACAGCATGTAGGCTTTTCAGTTTGGCTTCTTTCACTTAGCAATATGCATTTAAGTTTCCTCCATACCTTTTCATGACTTGATAGCTCATTTCTTTATAGCAACCGAGTAATACTTCATTATATAGATACATCTCAGTTTAAAGAGCTTATTTAGTATATTCCTAATGTAAACACTTTTTAAAAGCTCATTGATCATAAAATAAATTGCATAATCCACTTATGTTAATCGTTATCCTTTCTGCTTTAGGCAAAAGTAATTCTATTCTCTTAGCCATTGGTTTTTGATTACTTTCCATTTCTTCATTTCTTTCCTGTGGAATTTCCTCAAGTTTTCAAATGAAAAGTACTACTACTAAGTATGTATTTTACAACAGCTGTAATTTATTGTGTACCTACCATGTAGTTTCTGAGAAGAGAGCTAGATGCCTCCTTACACTAAGCTATACCATACATGAGTCCCTTTTCCTTGAAAGCTGATGTTTTTTTCTGTCTCTTCATTCCTAATATCACCATTTCTTCCACCTCCGATGTTTGAATAAAAGTATGACCAAAATTAGTAAAACTGTAATAATTCCTATAATTTGTATGATCTACCTACATATTTCTGTCCTTATGACTTTGCTCCTGAAGTTTACTGACACCAAAATACACTTCTATTCTTTTTCTCCAAACCATGCTGTTCCTTTAAGGACTAACTTAAGTGCCACTTTTTCCACCAAGCCTCCTCTGGTGGCTCGACTCTCCAATGAACTCTTCCTTTGAATCAGATGGGTTCACTGCTCATCTTCTCTTCTGCACCTGAAAGGAGCAGCCTAGTTCCTTGTGACCACCTATCCTAACCCATGCCAGAGTCCATTGGACCAGAGACAGGCAGGTAGGGGTTGAATGAGAAGCATACTTGATTCAAGGACAGAGAATACACTGGCTGACCATGGACAATCTCTTTCTTTCTGCCTCTGTCTCTCCACTCTCTATCCCTCCCCTCTCCCTCTCTGTATGTATGTGTGTCTCTCTCTCTCAGTTTTATTTGAGCTGAAGAAATAGTCATCCTACAACAGGTGCTTTGGCTAAAAGTTCACGTGGACTGTGAGGTGAAGTAACAGAGAAAACCATCCTGCAAAGAAGAACAGAACAACGGTGTAACTGGACCAAGACAGAGAAGTGAGAGGCAATGCAAACTAGAGAAAGAAATGAAAAAAATAGCTCCTTCTATCCCAGATGACTCCCTGGGTGTCAGCTCCAACACTTAGGTGGTCTCTGTCCCACATCTGCAGAATGTCTCTGTATCCTCATGCCGTAGTCTTTTAGTGGGACCAAATATGAGTTCCTTGCACTCAGATGATTAGACCATCCTTATCCAAATTCCCATTGCATGTACAATTAGTACCAAAAATAGTCTATTACTTAATTTTACCTGATGTCTTACATCATTCTCTGCTTCTTATGTATGTGTCCTGTCCCCCAAAATATGCTATAAGCAGCATCAATGAAAAGCCATGACATATTTTTGTTTGCTGTTTAGGTTTACTCGGTAAGACCCGCCAAGACCTAAGTATATAATGAATATTCAATAAAATTTTAATTTTTCAGAGTTATACTGCCTTTTTAGGCTACAGAGCTATCTTCCTACTTCATAATTACCTGCAACCCATAGAACATCTGTTCCAGCTCTTTTAGCTGCACTCATCTACATTGACACCCTCTTATCTCGTATGTATGAGATTCATGGATCTTCTCTTTCCCCTTGACCAAATAAATTATCTCCTTTTTAAAAGCACTCAACTTGGTCCTGAACATGCCATTTGGTTTTTAATTTGCATTGTAATATGTTTGAGTCAGGTGCTGCTGCCCTCTACAACTAATGTTCAGTAGCCCTCTAAATGTTCAGTAGTTTAGATAATAATAGCTAATGTTGTAAAACCAAAATTAGGAAGAATAAACAAATAATCAGGGTGTGAGATATTTGATATATTTTTTCAAATAAATTATCTTTAAGAGAAAAAAATCAGAATTCCACCAGACATACTATTCTATTCTATGAATTAATATTTTTTTAATTTAAAAAAAATCACCCCCGTGGGACATATTTTGGTGATTTTTTTTCCCCTAAGACCTAATGGCTATATTTCAGCTACAATGGTGAAGACAGTAGCTTTCATTTATGCAAAGTAAAGATCAGCCAGGTGACCCAAAGGGGGACATGAAGCTTTTCTTCTTTTATGACTGTAGTGAAGTGGGAATTAGGCTTGTTTTTTATACACAGAAACTTTCATTATTTTGTAATATTTTTCAGTACCAAATTTGGGGGCCTCTTAAAAAAAAAGGCATCTCCATCTAACCTGTGACCCTGACACAGACAGCAGTCATCCTTCTGCAACTAATCAAGAACCATCCTCCCAGACGGTCCATAACAACAAAACATAAGCAGAACAGTGACCCCCTCATCCTCAGACGCAGGCAGAGCCCTGGCCTTTTTGTGATGTGGACAAGAGGATGGTGCCATAGAGATGTTAGAAGTCTCTTTACAAATGGAGATATTCTGACACACATACAAATATCTCCAGACATTCGCAAAGCATTCCCATCTACAATGTCAGCTCAGGTTTTTGAAAAATAACCACAGATCACAGATATCAAGACATTTTCGTAAAGGAAACAAAATATAAAATTTCAGCAAAGTAGGTTTAGTTAGATTACAGATAGAGGGTAAAAGGAAGCCATAGTTCCTTTTTTTTTTTTTTTCCTGGTAGAACCTAAGTGAGCCAAGCTAACAGCACTGATCCAGAGAAAGAATTCCACATCTGGAAAATCTTTGCTCCATCTGTGGTAGGTTTCCAGCTTTTTGCTCTTTCTCTTCCATTTCCCGTGACTTCAGCTTACCTCTCTTTTGTTTTCTTTAGTGAAATTATTCAACCCTTAGGGGCTTTGGGGTTTTATTTTGTTTTGTTTTATTTTGTTTTGTTTTTAGGAGGAAGGAGAGCAAGGGAATACCTCACATTGTTTTTGTAATTCTCTAGAATTGAGCCTCATTTATATGTCTTGACATGTCTACATAAGTGATATACACAGTAAAAAATATAAATATCTGATCAACTCTATGGAATTATATTTTAGAAATACATTAGGTAGATAATGCTTTGATTTTTATTTTAATGGTTTAATATTGGTTTTAAACTTCTAATTTAAGTGTCTTACTTTGTCTCAAGTGGTAGAAGTTAGTATCATAGAACACACAGAAGTAAAGTTACATATTTGTATCATAGCCCTCATTGATATCATATTTAATATAATTCAGAAGAGATCTTTACTGTTAAATTATCATCTCACCAAATCCTCATCCAAAGCCTTAAACATATTATATGACTTGATGTTTGGATTTTCTTTTCTCATCCACCTTTTCTTTTCTTATCTGTCTTTATACATTCTCATGGGAATTTCATCCAACTAAAGCTACGTCTTCACAGTCTCCAGCCCCTAGCCTACCAGCCAAGTCACCCTCCTCATATTCAGAGACTCCATCACAGAAATACCCATACTCCGTGTCCTACGCTTTCTACTTCACTGTTTTTGCTAATACTGTTATCTTTTCCAGAAACTTCTTTCATACTGTTTCCAATTTCTATATTTACCTCCCCTTTGAAGTCTTCCATGACCTCCTCTGCTCTGAAATCATCCTCTTTCCTCAGAACTCTCAAATACTAGACTTGAAGTTCTCACAAGAATTTTATTCCTTTATGTTCTTTATTATGATTACTAATACATATTCTCCCTGTTATATTATAAAATCCATGTCTAGTTTATCTTTAAATGTCCTGCACCTAAAGGACACTTAGTTATTTTTTGCTTTAAAGAAAAACAGCATTTGTAATTTGAAAATAAAGGCATTATCAGGGCACCTGAGTGGTTCCATTGGTTAAGTCTCTGACTCTTGGTTTTGGCAGGTCAGGTCATGATCTCAGGGTCCTGGGATTCAGTACTTTATCAGGTTCCACACTCTGCATGGAACCTGCGGGAGAGCCCCTCCCTTTGTCTCTCCCCCCATTAACACTCTCTCTCTAAAATAAATAAATAAGTCTTTTAAAAAAGAAAAAATAAAGACATACTTTTTTAATGCAATCTTTGTTTAAATGTACCTCGTAATTTTCTAGAATGCTTCTTTAAGAATTAGGATTCCTAGATACTTCCAGGCCTGCTGACTCAGAATCTCATAGGCTCAAGAACCTCAATGGTAATATATTCCCCAGAGAGTTCTTGTCCACAATATAGTTTCAGGCATTACTGGTTAATGTCAGTGCAAGTTTCCCATTTATTCTTCCTCCACATGCATACAATCTTAATATGTACTTCAGAGTTTGTACCGCATAACAAAATCCTAAAGCTTAAGACAAATGATTGTGACGCTGAATGACTAGTGAGAGTTTATATTGTATTATAAATATAACCAGAAATATCTCTGAATGTCTGTTTTTACCAAATAGTGTACCGGACTTATAAAACTATTTAAGACACTATCCTCAAAGAGCTTACAGTCAAGGTGAGAGGAAAGATACATGTGAAAAGTTTATTGAACAAGCAAAGTAATCAAAGATGTCATATTATGTCATATAGTCACATATTTGCCACTGGTCAACTTAATCATTATTCAATCAACTGAAGGTAACAAAATGTTAAAGTAGTAAACATAATTGGAAGTCCTACCCAGAATAATTGGGCAGAAGAAGAAGGGGGAGTGGGGAATAAAAGTCATCCAAGTTGGAAAGGAAAAAATAAAAATGCCATGATGTTACATATAGAAAACCCTAAAGACTCCATTAGAAAACTGTTAGAACTAATGAATGAATTCAGTAAAATTGCAGGATACAAAATTAATATGGAAATGTTGCATTTCTATACTGTAATAATAAACTATCAGAAAGAGAAATTAAGAAAACGATCCTATTTGCAATTATATCAAAAAGGATAAAATACTTAGGAATAAATTTATCCAAGGATATAAAAGACCTATATATTGAAAACTATAAGACATTAATGAAAGAAATTGAAAAAGATACAAATAAGTAGAAAGATATCTCATTTTCATGGATTGGGAGAATTAATATTGTTAAAATGTTTATACTACCTAAAGCAACATGAAGATTTAATGCATTTCCTATCAAAATTCCAATGGCATTTTTCATAGAAATAGAAGAAATAGTCCCAAAGTCTATTATGGAATCATAAAAGACCCCAGATAGCCAAAGCAGTCTCAAAGAAGAACAAAGCCAGAGGCTTTACCCTCCCTGATTATAAACTATGTTATGAAGCTACAGTGATTAAAACAGTGTGGTACGAATATAAAAACAGATAAATAGATCAATGGAACAGAATAGCCCAAAAATAAACCTGTATTTATATGGTCAACAAATTTCAACAAATGAACTAAGAATATACAATGGGGAAAGGATCATCTCTTCAACAAATGGTGGTGGGAAAACCGGATAGCCACATGCAAAAGAAAGAAATTGGACTACTTTTTGTACATAAAAAATTAACTTAAAATGGATTAAAGACTTAAATGTAAGACCTGAAGCCATAAAGCTCCTAGGAGAGAACATAAGCAGTAAACTCCTTATATAAGTCTTTGTGATGATTTTTTAAATCTGACCCCAAAAGCAAAAACAACAATAACAAAAATAGACAAGCAGACATTATCAAACGAAAAAGTTTCTGCACAGCAAAGGAAACCATCAAAAGAATGAAAAGGCAACCTATGGAATGGGACAAAATATTTGCAAATCACATACTAATAAGAAGCTAATAACCAAAATATATAAAGAACTCATACACGTCAATATAAAAAAATAAATAATTAAAATATAAGTAGAAGATCTGAGGAGACTTTTTTTTTTTTTTTTTTTACCAAAAAAGACATGCAGATGACCAACAGGCACATAAAAAGATGCCCAACTTCATTAGTCATCAGGGAAATGAAAAAACCACAATGAGATATTACATCATACCTGTTAGAGTAGAAATAACAAGTGTTGGCAAGGATGTGGAGAAAAGAGAATCTTGTACGCATTGTTGGGAATGTAAATTGGTGCAGCTGCTATGGAAAACAAAAAATTCCTCAAAAAATTAAAAACAGAACTACCACACGATCCAGTAATTCTGCTTTAGGGTATTTATCTTAAAAAATGAAAATACTAATTTAAAAAGAAATATGCACCTCCATTTTCGTTGTGTCATAATTTACAATAGCCAAGATATGGAAATAACCTATCAATGGATGAATGGTTATACACACACACACACACACACACACACACACACACACACACACACTGGAATACTACTCAGCCATAAAAATAGAAAAAAATCCTGTCATTTGTGATATGGGTGGATCTCAAGGGCATTATACTAAGTGAAGTCAGTCCAATAAAGAAAGACAAATCCTGTATAATCTCTCTTATATGTGAAATATTATATATATAAAGTTTTTCTATAGCTCTGTACTTCCTCTTCCTCCCCTAGGGGTAAAACTTCCTCTTGGAATGGCTCAGCAAGTACTATCAAGAACCCATATAACAGAATTCTGATCTCTATGAGACTGAGATGGGGAGACATTGGGGGTGAACAAATAAACCACCATCCAGTGGCTTGTCCATTTGACTCTGAACAATCAGATGGCAGAAGGACTGACTGCCTTAGGGAAAAGGAAGAGATTTCAGGTGTGAAGATATTTAGGGAGGGACTTGGAGGAATAACACAACAAACATTACCTAACTTTCAATTTTGAAATCCTAGAAACAGCCCAGGTGACCCTGAATCACTACCTCATATTGCTGAAAACTAATATAAACATTTTAATTCTCCAATAAGACTACATTCTTCAGCTTACCCTTAATGGAATATATTTTCCCTGCTCCAGGTTAACCCAAGTCCATCCAAGTGTCAGCCCATTGAACTCTCTTCGCTACCCTCTTTCTCTCTCACTTTCTCCCTCCTCCACTAGAAAGCTGAAGGCTATTGGAAAAGGGAACAAGTGATGTTGATGTGTGTTGCTCTTCCTGTTCCTCCTGTTATCTAGGGGTTTCCTTGGTCTAGACTTTGAGAACATAACCCTTCAGAATGTTTCCAGCCTGCCGAGCAAGATAAGTCTTAGCAATTAAGTGGCAAGATACTCAAGACTCCCTAGACATTGAGGTGAGAGAGTTCACTGGGCTGGAGTGGTCCAGAGAGGATATGGGGGAGAAGAAAGCTTTGAAAAACTGGAAAGGGATATCAGAGACAATTCTAGGCATGGAAAACTGTTGGCAAAGTTAGAACAGTGGGAATGCACAAGGCACGGTGATGCAATTGTGCAGCCCAGCCAGCTGGAGCATGGAGTTTGTGTTTGGAAGGAGAGAAAACTGGAAAAATGGGATGGGTCCAGAATCATCAGGCCTTAGAGAGTGATTATAACTTTTCCTAAGAATAGTAAATCTTATTAATCAGTGGTACTATCCCAGCTGCAAAGATTCAGACATCCTTATTCTAAACTCTATAGTCAGTAGTAAAAGAAAAAGAGACAGAAACAGTCTTTTTAATTTTTAGAGTGGGGGACGAGCAGAAGGAGAAGGGGAGAGAGAATCCCTTGCAGGTTCCACACATCTGAGTCAAAATCAAGAGTTGGACACTTAACCACCTGAGCTACCCAGGCACCCCCAGGTTTTTTTTTCATTGCATAATAACATGTTTATTATAAACCACAGGTTTTTTTTAAATGATGTACTACATTACCAGAAACCCATTAGATACCAACTACAATCACTATTCATAAAGACTTTTGATATGCATATATTACAGGGGATTTAGCAAATGAGTTTTGCTAAAAAGGGGGAAAAAGTCAAAAGCTTTTATTTTTGGTGATATGTTTTTAAAAATTGAATTTGACTTTATTAAAATTCAACCATTGCTCATGATAATGACAAGTGATGCCATTAAGATATAGAGGAGATACATGAATTTAGAGAACTAATGAAAATAGCCTCTTCTAACAATCTCTAATTTTCAGGTTTTAGAGCAAATCATCCCTAGAAATGCTAACCATTTCCTACAAACTAGTTTGATAAAAAGGTTTACTTTAGAGTAATCATAGTTTATACTTAAATGACAAATTTGCCTGCTCTATTTCCTGCCACCATCCATCCTTTGTTTTTCTTTGAATATTTCAGTTTGCAGCATTCTTGCATCACTGATGATCTATAGTCTTGGTGCCAGATGTGAACCACTCATTGTGCCTGAAACTGCAAAAGCAAAAATGCTTCCATTTCCTTTAAACATTTTTTTTCCAATTTCCAATTTGAGATATTAAGAATTCCTACCATCTTGCTCTTCCATGTAAATAACAAATAGTCAGAAATGTGAAAATATCAACAATTGTTTAATTCAGAGGCTGATTAAATGCTGCACAGAAGAGTGTTTTTACCTTTTCTCTCCATCTAGACACATGGGAGCTAAAGTATCACCTACTGAAACACTCAAGTAATTACGATCTCTAGATATTTTATACATATATTTAGAGCAAGTTTTCCTAAACTGTTTACGGAGAACTTTCTTTCCCCACTCTTCTGTTGACACATACCATTTTAAAATATAATGAAAATAGACTACTAGAAGATAAAATTAGGGGGAAGACATAAAACATAGAAGCCAAAGTTTTTTATCATTAGATTCAACAGACATAAAATTACTCTGTCCAACTACTATAAGAATGCTTCCTCTAGATTTTTTTTTTATTAAAGATTTATTTATTTATTTGACAGACAGAGATAACAGGCAGGCAGAGAGAGAGAGGGAAGCAGGCTCCCTGCTGAGCAGAGAGCCCGCTGCGGGGCTCCATCCCAGGACCCTGGGATCACGACCTGAGCCGAAGGCAGAGGCTTTAACCCACTGAGCCCCCCAGGTGCCCCTTCCTCTAGATTTCTAAATGCTTCCTCTAGATTTCTATGCTCCTCTGTGGTCATTCATCCAGCCTCTGATGAGCCATTGGCCTCACATTAAAAAGTCTCAAAGACTGATGCCTGGGGGCTCAAATGTTTAAGCCTCCGCCTTTGGCTCAGGTCATTGAGTCCTGCATTGGGCTCCCTGCCTTGCTGCTCCCCCTGCTTGTGCTCTCTCTCTGTCTGACAAATAAATAAATAAAATCTTTAAAAAAAAATTAAAAGTCTCAAAGGCCAAGAAGCCCAGGCCATTAGTGAGTGTGAGGGAAAATTAGGATCAGAAGAAACCCTTGAGTCTCCAATTCAAGATTAAGGAAGCAGTGCAGGTACCCTGTTTCTTTAGTCTGTTAATGAGGGTCTTCCCCCCTGCAGAAAGGAAGGAAGGCAGCCAGGCAGGCAGGCAGGAAGGAAAGAAAAAGGAATTTGTCCAAAAGAAGCACTTGCTAACAATTTCCACTGCCCTTCATCACCTGCTTTTTTCTTCAGTAGGAAGTATGCTCTACCTTCTCTGCAGATTCCTTTTTTTCAGGTGAAGTTTGCAGACTGCCACTTCCTGTACAGCATAATTTATGCAAAGGACTTCCATCTCCCTTAATTCTATTTTTCCTTTTCTGAAAGCTTTTCTTTTTTACTTTCTTCTTCTGACTTGTATTTACTTAGCTTTTTTATGTCAGTGAGAAAAGTAAGAGTTTCATTTTTTTTCCTTGCTTAAAATATTTGTGAAGAGATTTTTGGCTTTGTATTTAATAGAAAGAGAGAAAATTTTGTGTTCTTTTTCTGCTAATGTTAGCAAAATACCTGTTTATTTAAATATCATATTTTTAAGGTTCCATTAGGTGCCCCAGAAAGGGATATATATCCGCACTAATAACATATACTAATATAATAGTGGAATCCAATAGTAATTTGTCATTATTGAGTTGAAATCTTTTTATTGTTTTGGTTAATAACATGGCAATACTAATAACATTGCATTAAATTATATTAATAATTATTCAACATAGAATGAGTCTTTCATGATACCATTCAAATAATGTTATTAATAATATCTAAAGTGCCTTATTATAAATCTCTTTCATATAATTTGGTCCAGTAACATAGCACTTGGATATTATTTCCATATATACATTCCATACATACTCCAAGCCAGTAATCACATTCAAAGCAGCAGATTCCTCCCCACCTCTCTGTGAAGACTTACATCAGATTCTCAAAGATTCAGAGCTTTGGTGATTTGCTTTTATCCTCGAATTTTCAGTGATATCAAAATTTAAACCCTGAGCTTCTATTTCCCAATTCTGTCACTTCCATATGTTCTGTAAAATGCTTTCTCATAAAATCCATTAATTTTTTCAATTGGCTTGTTTCTATTTTGCTTTTTTATTATGTGTAAAAGTGCTTTATTAGAGATACTAACACTTTGTTGTTTATTTATGTTGAAAATATTTCCACTTACCATTTTGCTTTTTTTTTCATGACCCTCAGAATAACACTTACGTGCCTTACAGTGAATCTCACCCTACCCTCACCCTCATCCACAGACTCTGGTGAGCGCTGAGCTAGTCTTTATCACTGTAGTTGTGCCTTTTTTAGAATTATCTGTAAATGGAAGAAGGTGCTGCCAATATTATCATACAAGCATTTGTACAAACGTATGTTATCATTTCTTTTGGGTAATACCTGAGTGGATTTAGTTGGTAAGGGTATGTTAGACTTTTAAAAGAAACTTCCAAATTTTCAAAGTGGGTAGACCATTTTACATTCCTACCAGCAATATATAAGAATTCCAGTTGTCCAACATCCTACCCAACACTTGATGTGGTTTGTCTTTTTAATTTTAGTGTGTAATGGTAACTCAGTATGATTTTAATTTGCATTTTCCTAATGACTGAGATTAGATAGCTTCTTGTACTTGTTAGTCATTTACATACCTTCTTTTGCAAAGTGTCATTTCAAAATTTTTGCCCATTTGTTATAATCTGGTTATTTGTCTTTTTGTTATATTGAATTATAAGGCTCTTTATATATTCTGGATATATGCTTTGTACGTATTTTGTCCTAGTCAGTGACTTGAATTTTTCTTTCCTTTGCAGTTTTTTAAGAGGACAAAGGAATTTTTTTTGTTCCAATTTATCCATTGTTTAATGATTGATGCTTATTGGATCCTAAGGAAGCTTTGCCTAACTTAAGGCTACAGAATTTCTTGTACAAGTCTTATAGTTTTACTCCTAAATTAGTACTATGGTTCATGGTCCATTTAGAGTTAATATTTGTTTAACATGTGAGGTAAGGGTTGAGGTTCATTTTTTTCCATATGGCATCCAATTGTCCCAGTACCATTTGTTGAAAAGATTATTTTCCTCCATTGATTTACCTTCGCATCTTTATCGAAAATCAGCTGAACATATTGTATGGACCTATTTCCAAAATCTTTCTTCTGTTCCATTGTTCTATATGCCTATCCTTAAATCAGTATCATCCTATTTTGATAATTTTAGATTTATAAGTCTTGATGTCAGGAAGTATAAATCCTTAATATTGCACCTCTTTTTCAAAAAATTTTTGATTTATTTAGGTCCTTTGTATTTCCATATAAATTTTAGAATTAACTTGTCAGTTAAAAAAAGAAAATTTTGATTGGTATTGATTTTATAGATTAGTATGGGAGAATTAATATTCTAACAGTATTGAGTATGCAAATCCATGAACATGGTATATGTCTCTATTTATTTAGGTATTTAATTTCTCTTAGTAATGTTTTATAAAGCATTTGGTGTATGGTATACATATTTGTTACCAGTATTTTCTCTAAGTATTTTCATACATTTTTATCATGTTATAAATGAGCCTTACTAATTGTTCATTGATAATATATGCAAATACAATTGATTTTTGTGTATTAACCTTCGATCCTATTAAATTCACTTTTTTTTAAAGATCTTATTCATTTATTTGTCAGAGAGTGAGAGAGCATGCAAAGCAGGGAGAGCCATAAGCGGAGGGAGAATCAGGCTCCCCGCTGAGCAAGGAGTTCAATGAGAGAGACATAGGGCCTGAGCCAAAGGCAGATGCTTAACTGACTGAGCCACCCAGGTGTCCCTTAAACTCTCTTTTTATTTTTAGTTAGTCTGACTAGAGATTAATCAACTTCGTTGATCTTTCCAAAGAACAATCTTTTAACTTCTATTGTTTATTTTCAGTTTCAATTATTTCTGCTCTTATCTTTATTTTTTTTTTTCCTTTCTTCTGCTGGCAGGTTCAGAGCATCCATTATCCTAAGACTAATTTAGTTCCCCTACTAAGGCATGACCCTTCTAGGGATTCTACCCAAGGCCACTTATCACATGAGGTCTCATCATGCTGACAGGTGGAAATAGAAACTAATCCCAGCCCTATGTGAGCTCCAGGATGTTATTTGCCTATTGACTTCCAGTACTTTTTCCCCAAGTTTGGGAAAGTTCCTTCTACATCTGTGCAGATCAATATTCAGACAAAGGCTTGGGAGATTCCTCTGCAAATATGCAGATCTCACAATGTTGCTCTCTTTTTTTTGGTACTCTGACTTGCAAATTCTAGCTGCCTCAGTCTCCGTAAACTCTAATGTCTGTCACCTCAAGATTCTCAGATTATGGGGCACCTGGGTGGCTCAGTGGGTTAAAGCTGCTGCCTTCAGCTCAGGTCATGATCCCAGGGTCCTGGGGTTGAGCCCCGGGTCAGGCTCTCTGCTCAGCAGGGAGCCTGCTTCCTCCTCTCTCTCTGCCTGCCTCTCTGCCTACTTGCGATCTCTGTCTGTCAAATAAATAATTTTTTTTAAAGATTTTATTTATTTATTTGTCAGAGAGAGAGAGACAGAGAGAGAAAGATCACAAGTAGGCAGAGAGGTAGGCAGAGGCAGAGGGAGAAGCAGGCTCCCTGCCGAGCAAGGAGCCCGATATGGGACTTGATCCCAGGATGCTAGGATCATGACCTGAGCGGAAGGCAGCCGCTTAACCAACTGAGCCACCCAGGCGTCCCTCAAATAAATAAATTTTTTAAAAATCTTTTAAAAAAAGATTCTCAGGTTATGTTTGTTTTTTCTCTCTCTACTGTGGCCAGAAAATACCCCCAGGCAGTAAGCTGGAAACGTGATAGAGCTCGTTTTGTTTTGTTTTTTTAAAACTCTCTTTCAGGGGCGCCTGGGTGGCTCAGTGGGTTAAGCCTCTGCTTTCAGCTCGGGTCATGATCTCAGGGTCCTGGGATCGAGCCCCATATCGGGCTCTCTGCTTGGCAGGGAGCCTGCTTCCTCCCCTCTCTGGCTGCTGCTCTGCCTACTTGTAATCTCTCTCTCTCTCTGTAAAAAAGAAAAAAAAAATTAAAAAAAAAACAAAAAAAAACTCAGTTTAAAACTCTCTTTCAGAAATCACAGTCCTGGGGCACCTAAGTGGCTCAGTGGATTAAGCCTCTGCCTTCAGCTCAGGTCATGACCTCAGGGTCCTAGCATCAAGGTCCTAGGATAAGCCCGCATTGGGCTCTCTGCTCAGCAGGGAACTTGCTTTCTCCTCTCCTCTGCCTGCCTCTCTGCCTACTTGTGATCTCTCTCTATCAAATAAATAAATAAAATCTTAAAAAAAAAAAAGAAATCACAGTCCTGCTTTACCTATTATGCAGTTTCTGAAAAACGTTTTATATTTTGTGTGTGCGTGGCAGGAGTGGTAGCATATCTTCAGGATCCCTTTGTGAACAGGAGCTAAGGCAACCTATAAACTATCTTTTTATGAAAACATTCAAACCTGTTGGTATTGGCAATGTGTTGGAGGTCCTGTTAATAAATAACATTTATTTATTTATTAATATTAATTATTTATTAATATGGTTGAAAAGGTATAATCAATAGGCTATATTAACATAGAAAAATATTTTTGTTCCTGTTTGGTCCAACTTCAAAATTATCCCTGAACGCATATGTTCAAGTATACCATGATCCCAGATTGCTTTTGATTTTACTATTAGTATAGCATGTTATTAGAGACTATTGATAAATTTTAAGATCCAAAAGATCATCAACATTTAGTTCTTTATAGAGACTTGTGGCAGTGAGTTTACATGAAGGTAAAACATTTGAATATTTTTGTTTCTTAGAAGGAAGTCTTCTATTCAGAATCAGCAAGAGGTTGATTTTTTTTGGTTCCAATGTTAACATAAAGATACATATAAAACTAGTATGAGGGGCGCCTGGGTGGCTCAGTGGGTCAAAGCCTCTGCCTTTGGCTCAGGTCATGATCCCAGGGTCCTGGGATCGAGCCCCACATCAGGCTCTCTGCCCAACAGGGAGCCTGCTTCCGCCGCCCCCACTCTCTCTGCTGCCTCTCTGCCTGCTTGTGATTTCTGTCTGTCAAATACATAAATAAAAATCTTTAAAAAAAAAAAACTAGTATGAATGGAAATAAATGCAATTTAAAAGTAATTCAAATAGTCATAATATACTCTTAAGTCTTAGTAAGCAGAGAAATTACATCACTGTAATTCTATGTTATAATGTTGGACTCCTTTAATTCATAATATACTGAAATTTTATACCATGAAGAATAAACAATAGAAGGATAATATGACAAAAGGAAGAATAGAAGATATAAAAGAAAATGAAGAATAAGAGCAAGGACATTTCCTTGCTAAATTTCCTCCTTAAGTTTTAACTATGTCTAAAATTTATTTTACCAATTGATAGTCTATCATCTGCTAAGGCAATATAAATTATAGATGTATTATTCCTTTAGCACTACTATTGCTGATGCATCCTTGTTGATTTTTCTATTGAATTAAAAATATTTTAACCTTCTGAAATCATGACACACAAAAAAATCTGAAATCATAACATTAAAAAAAAATTCTGGGAGCATCACTACTTCCTCTTCCCATTCTCCAGTACTTTTTCTTTCCTGTCTTTCTGCCAAAATTACTAGTGTAGAAACCTAGAGTGAACTAGTCAACAAAAAATGGAAAGGAAATATTTGAGAGAGGAGTGAACCAAAACAAACAAATGAACAACTCCAAAGAAACATATTCAAAGCAACTAATTTACCAATAGCTTAGATTCTGTGAAAGCTATTGGTAAATTAATTAATTAAATTAATTAAGTAATTAAATTAATTTTTAGAAGAGGAATGAGACCACCTACCCCAGTAGAGTTGTTTAACCTTTCTGTTCCACTTCCAGAGGACAGGCCCCATCCTGTTGGATTCTGTATGCTTTACTTCCATCTCCCCTTCTGTACCAGAATCAAGGATCTAGTCAATCCCCTTTATAGTAATTGTGAAAATGCTGTCGTAATATCACAAAGCTGTCAAGAGGCAGGACTCAAATGTGGTCTGTCTCTGACTTACTCTGTTTGGGCTGACTTAGCAGAATGCCATAGACTGGGTGACTTGTAAACAACAGAGATGTTTTTCTCATGAACCAAAGGCTGTGAGGTTGATCAAGGTGCCAGCACATTTGGTGTATGGTGAGGACCTACTTCCTGGTTCATAGACCCCAATTTTTGCTGAGCCCTCACATGGAGATGGGGCGAGGAGATCCCAAGTTCTCTTTTATAGGGAACTTATCCTTTTCATGATGGCTCTACTTTCATGACCTAATAATTTCCCCAAGGCCCCACTTTCTAATACCATCACAATGGGGGTTAGGTTTCAACATATGAATATGGAGGAGAACACAAACATTTAGTATAGAGCAGTTTCCTTTCTCAAAGGCCAGGTAACTTTTCTCAGCCCAAGTGAAGAACTTTGTTTCAGAAAGCAGTTAGTAATGAGATTCAGCAATTAAAAAGGAAAGAAGGTATTATTGTGTCAGGAAGAAAAGAACGCTTTACTTTCTTCATATTCACTTCTTGTTTTTTACTTTCATCATATATCACAAGAAGTGATAAATGAGGAAAGAAAAATGCTTATTATTCAACAGTATTCCCCCAACAAATTGAGTTTTCTCTGAAAGATAGTGTGATTTTGGTGTATATATCAGGAGTTGTAGAGAAATAGTCTCTGAACATCTTTGATCACTAACTCCCATGAATTTCTGAGCATATATACATTTATTTATAAATATATATATTTACATATACATTTATTTATAAATTTTATCCATAAATCATTGTATTTGCATCTCTGTATATTAGAAAAATAGAAAAACTCAAAGAGCTATCTAAATAGACATAGATTCTAAGATTTTCTTCTCTCCTTCCAAGGAGACCCTGCCCTCAAGTTGGAGATCACCAATTTGAAGAAAATTGTCCTTGTGGTCTGTTGGTCTATCGAGCATCAATAGATACCTAACTGATAGTGAAAACAACTTTGCCTGAACACTTTAGTTGAAAATATTTAACAGTTTATCACAAAGAAGATTCTCAAACAAACTGAATGTAATCCTTAGGGTTCCAATTGTAGGGGCAAATAAAATTGCCACTTGCACCAGAGCAAATGTATTCAAGATGGTCATGCTAAATAAAGAAAAACTAAAATGAAAACAGAGATTGGCAGCATGTAATCTATATGCTAGGCATTCTTCACTGAAGCGGGGAGGGCAGGGAACAAAAAACAGAAAATCGTCCTCAGAGTCACAGAAGCTTCATACTACTAATTTTGTCATGGGCTTTTGGAGACATAGATACATAATGGAGAAGTCCTTTGATGCAAGTATAGCCCTTAAGCAGACCTATTGTGCCAGATAGCCACTGTCATTCACTTAACCTGTTGTCCTGTTGCATGGGCTAGGTCTCTCACAGGGCTTAACCAAATGGAGTTTTAATAATTTCCTTCCTGTTCCAAAGACCCAGATCTAAGCATGGCATTGACTCTTAATAAACATTTCATTTCCCATCATTACTCATACTATTTTGAAAGAACCTACTAGCACTTTGGTTAATCCTAATGTTCTAATTACTCCAAAGGAGGCTTAAATGAGTTTCATCACCAAATAAGAGTGCCAGTAGACCGAAGTGGATTTGTGCTACACGGGCTTGGATGAGAAAGTGTCCCTAACATTAAATCAAAACATATGGGATGCAGTTTTGTTTTTTGTTTGTTTGTTTTTGTTTGTTTGTTTTTACCCTAAGTGAAATAAACTTACTCAAATGGGAAAAAAAAAAATTAAAATTTTGTTTATAGTAAAAAGACAAAAATTACCAATTAAACAAAACTAAATAAAATCTATAATACATTACCAAAATGGAATGGTTTTCTTAGATGGAAAATATTAGGGACATAGTTGAGAAGAGTCTCTAGATTAATACACAAACAGCAGTCCCCCAGGTCAGAGAGCAGCTCCTCCAATGGCCTTTTATCACAAGAAAAAGGAACTGAAAAGCAATCAAAGCATAGTATTGCTATCTTCATTTCTCTTATAATTCCCAGCAGGATCTTAAAAAAAATCAATAAACTTCTCATATTCCCACTTTAGCCATCTGCCAAGCTGAGATAACATTAATTATGGTATACTGTCCTCACCTCTCAGTGAGAAGAGACTTGGATTATTTTAAATTTGTGGAAATAAAACTTGAGAAATTATTCTATAAATGGTGAATTTTGAAAGAACACTTTTTGTGCATGGAACATTTCTTTTAATGGCCAATAAATACAGTCAGAAAGCAAAAAATAAAAACAATTTAAAATTGACAGTGTATTAGTTTTTACATCATACCTATGATATGTGGGTGAGACTCATTTACAAGGAGTTGAAATATCTTCACAATGAAATTTGAATTTAATGAGTTTTTAGAAATGAGGGGTAAAATTGCCAGCTCTACTTTGGAATATGGTAAAATCAATAATTAAAATCCACCTTGCTTGAAAACATAGCTGTGCTTCCCTGCTCCAATAGTCTGTCAGTAGGAGTTACATTTATGATGGTAAGTTTCCATATACCTCTTAGGCTAGGTCTGTGGACTGTTCTACCAAATGGAACCTGTGCTTAGATTAAGTAGGCTTTTTTTTTTAAGATTTTATTTGTTTATTTGACAGATAGAGATCACAAGTAGTCAGAGAGTTAAGCAAAGAGAGAGAGAAGAGGAAACAGGCTTCCCGCTGAGCAGAGAGCCTGATGTGGGGCTCGATTGGGATCATGACCTGAGCCGAAGGCAGAGGCTTTAACCCACTGAGCCACCCAGGCGCCCCTAGAATAAGTAGGCTTTTGTACCTGCTGAGATGAGCTACGGTGAAATACTAGGAGTATTGTCTTTGAAAAAGCATGTCACGGAGGAGAAGGAGGATGTTTTAGAACACTTTAGAGATCAGACCAGAGTGTCCTATCATTAAGCAACATGCGTTGACTAGACCTTTGTTCTCTTGGCTCACTGCACTTCAATTTTCATAGCTGGGGTCATCTAAAACCCCTCTGAGACTCGGGCTTCTTTCATGCCATGAGCCCAGTGATTTTATTTGGCTACGATTAAAGAGTTTCAGCCTATAGCTTAGTATCAGCTGAGCCTAGATAAACCCTAATGGGTCATTATCACTGTCATTAATTTATGAACAGGCAAGTTGATTGGGAGGCTAATGAGCTTTGAGTGCAGACAGCTCTAGGTCTGAATCCTAGGTCTGGCATTTATTATCTCCTTTCTCAAATCTCTTCTCTCTGCGCTCCAGCTTCCTCATCTCCAAAGAGAAGATAACAATACCTATAGGGGTGTATATATGTGGGTCTGTCTATCTGCAGTGCTAGAAGAATTTTGGTATGTCATGGGTCCTCCATAAATGCTGTTTCCCGTTCTGTGTTTAGATACAGGAAAGCTTCATGCTGTTATAGTCAGTGACTTTGCATGAATCATACAATCAGCTGTTGATATTTGTGCTGGGAATGGTGGTAGGTCATAAATCTTGAATGGAAATTTAGGTGAGGTCAGTGCTTGAGAGGAGTTAGGAATCCAGGCTTCCTTTTCCTTCTTTGTGCTACCATAATGCTTGGTACATGCTTCTGTCATAGAATTTATGACACTATTTTGAAATTGATTTGTGGTCAGTGGGATTTCTGCTCAAAGACAGAGTCGATGTCTTATTCATCCTCAACTTCCCCATGCCTAGGACAGAGTGTGGTTCACTACTTATGCTATGATTACTTCATACTGTTCCTCTACAAACAGACCTGCCCTGTTCAACCTGGCCAGAAATGAGTCAACCTGTTTCAAGGTGCGCAGACCTCTTTGAAGGAGAAACACATCCATGCACGTGCACGCACACGCACACACACATGCACACACACACAGACTTCCAGTACTTTGTTTTAAAATGGAGCCATGTATTAGGCAATCACATTTTTTGAGACCTTTTTAAAGATTTTATTTATTTATTGGACAGAGAGAGATCACAAGTAGGCAGAGAGAGTGAGAGGGAAGCACGCTCCCTGCCGAGCAGAGAGCCCGATGTGGGACTCAATCCCAGAACCCTGAGATCATGACCAGAGCCGAAGGCAGTGGCTTAACCCACTGAGCCACCCAGGTGCCCCGAGACTTTTTTTAATGAAGTTTACCTCGGAATTGGCTTCCATGGGGCACAAAAGTCCACATGCTTCGGCAGTTAGTCCTTGTCTCCTGATCTATGCCCAGCCGAGTGATAAGGCAAGGAAGACAATACTGAGATGCTCATTCTCGACTGGAGAGACTCATGGGCTTTAACAATTTGGAAATAGTATGATTGAAGACATGTGGGTTACTAATAAGCAGTGCCACAAGTGTTAGTTATAACTCATGAGCACAGTCTCGCTATCTCTTGTATAACCAAGTTGTCAAAGTTGATGGGAAAGAGGTGGCATGCTGTACATATTTGGGGACTAGGGAGGGAGATCAGTGTGGGTTCGAAAGGATTTCATGTATAAGAATAATTATGATAATAATTAACATTCTCATGGTAATCTTGCAATTTACAAAGTGCTTTTACAGCATTTCTTAATTTCACAAAGGTTATGAACTGGCCTTTAGATACTATTGTGATGCCAATAGTAAACCTCCATGCCAAACCTTGAAAGTTAGAAGATGGCATTTAAGGCAGAGTGAGAGAGAAGAGGATTAATACTGCATTAAAAAGCAGAAAATCAGCCAAATTCATTGGCAAAGAAATAGAGTTATTCGGCATTTTAGAAACTCAAAAACAGATCTTGTTGAAGAAACAGTTGGCCCGTATTTTGATTTCATGGTGCTTGGCAGTTCTTTTACTCTTCAGGAGAGAGGTTTTGATGTACAATTATAATGATGAAGTTTGCTTACTTGGAACTAAAAGATTCTCAAAACCAGGGGATATTTGAACCTTATTTAGAGGCAAAACCTAGAATTATTTGATTAAACCACTTAAAAATAAGTAGGAGCATAGTTAGAAGGGAAATATGAAGAGGTGATTAGTGTTTCCTTTAAAACTCAGGTATCCATTTCCTAGAGAGAATCCTCGGTTCTCCTGTAGGTTGCTCCTACAGCCATATCTTCCTTCCCTCACCCACAGCTAAAGGTTGAACTTTCTCGGTCATAAACAGCCTAACCCCAAACCATGACTTAATAAAACACAAGTGAGTTAATCAAATGCAACTATGAGGGAGAATTTACCTTGAAAGTTGAAAAGAACCCTACTTGACATCCCTCCTTGTCTCCCTCCCTCCCTTTTTTGCCCCCTGCTCTGCCTCTCCTTCAAAAGCACAAGGTTAACCTGGATTGCCAGGGAAGAAGACAAGTTATTAACTAGACAAACGGCTGAGCTTGTACCAAGTCAAGTTATTGGATTACACAGGGAGCTCGAATCATCTCCATAGCCACGAAGGCAGCCCGAGCGCTGCACGAGTGTGCCGCGGGCTCGTGTGTAAGTCTTTCCAGATGTGGCAGCCGCGCGCGCTTGGCGGCCATCCAGGAGGCCGCCTGCAGTAGGCGCTTCCCGGGCCGCAGTGCGAGCCGCAATGCCGGGATCCTGAGGGCGCAGGGCTCGCTCGCGGCTCGCCCCCGGGCCCGGCGCGCACGCAGCCCCGCCGCCCCGCCGAGCTCCAGCCGGCAGCGGGCGAAGGACAATCTGCCGCGGGAGGAGGCCAGCATGGTCGCGGCGCCGGGGCTGCGCTGAAGTCCATTGCGCCTGGATGGGGGACCCCGAGGCCCACGTGATGGCTCGGCCCCTGAAAGCCCCTCTCCGGAGGTCCTTTAGCGATCACATCCGAGACTCCACGGCCAGAGCCCTGGATGTTATTTGGAAAAACACCAGAGACAGAAGGCTGGCAGGTGAGGGGCGCGAAGGGGAGGGAGGGACGAGAGGTATTAAAAGGAAAACAATTCAGTGCACAGACGCAGATATTAACTCGGATAATTAATGATCTCATCGGCTGGATAAAGTTCATCGCCGTCATGGCAGTGCTTTCCATCTCCCTTCCTCTGGTATTTAACGTTTCTGGAATTTTTTCCCCCTAATGCCTCTCTGGTTTCTGGTCTGATTATTTCTAGATAAGGTTTATGAGAGGTGTGGTTTTTTTTTTTTAACCTTGAAAAGAAAAGCAAGGTCCTTTTGAGTGTCAGGGAATCAGTGGTGATGAGCAGCTGCAGGCAGAAGCTGCAAGGTCTGTTGTGCCGGCGGGCGTCCGAGGTGGGGCTGCTCTGGCCCCAGGTGGCCTGGTCTCTGCTGGAGAGGGGCCTGGAAAGGCTGTGTGTCAGTGGAGTAATCTGCGCTACCCAGTGAAAGCCTGCTGGTATTTCCTCTGGCAGCCTGGAGCTGCTCTGAGTTCCAAGAGGGTGTCAGGTATGCTAGAGGCAGGCGTTTGAAATATAATAAAACATAAATACAGTGGTGCAATTCAGACTTACTAGGGCTCATGTGACAGCAACCAAATGGCCAACAGTGTTTTAAGGGGTACAGTAAAAGAAACAACTTATGCCTGATCCTGGTATCAAGAATATAAATTGATATAAAATAGCATCTTGGGATAAAATAATCTCTCTGAATTCAGGAAAGGTATCCTAGTCCTGTTTCATGGCTCCCCCTTGGGTGCTCTGTAAGTCTCTGTATTTGTGTCATCTACGTGAATGGGTCAGAGATGGTATTTTTTTTTTTAATCTTTTTGGTTAACCCTGTTGCTTTTCATATTCTGTGTGGAGTTTCGAATTGTTACAAATATTACAAGTGGCCGTGGCCTCCAAGTGTCAACAGATTTCTGTGCTGTGTGTTCTCGATAAAAAGGTCCTTTGACTTTCACGTGATAGTTTTGACATGACTTGAAGAGGGGGAAATGTAAGGGTCCTGATTGTGATAACAGATTATGAAGATAACATACTAGTTATATCCCTTCATAGGCTGTAAGGTTGTCCTAAATGCTTATGGAGCTCTTTCTCTTTGTTAAGCGAAACAATATTGCCCAGTACAGGTCAGGGTAAACAATGTCAAGTTGAATCATAAAGCAGAGGAGGGAGAGAAAAATATTTTAAATTTAGCCATTTTATTATGGCTTTCAAATAAATAGGAGAACCTTAAAGAAATCCTATATTCCAGTAAGTTTTTTTAAGCTGTATCTAGTGTTAACAGTTTGCAATTAGCCAAAGAAAATTTAAGAAATAAGATAGTAGAATATAAAATCTACTATAATTAACTATAACTGGTTGGCCTTTAAAAAAAAAAGTACAGGGGCGCCTGGGTGGCTCAGTGGGTTAAGCCTCTGCCTTCGGCTCAGGTCATGATCTCAGGGTCCTGGGATCGAGTCCCGCATCAGGCTCTCTGCTCGTCCGGGAGCCTGCTTCCTCCTCTCTCTCTCTGCCTGCCTCTCTGCCTACTTGTGATCTCTCTCTGTCAAATAAATAAATAAAATTTAAAAAAAAAAGTAGATCCTTCATTGTTGTCTTATTTGACAAATCCATTGTCACAAGTGGAAAGATTCCACAAATAATGTCTTATTAAAGACACACAAAAATATTTTGTGGTTTGGTGTTTAAACTCGAGAGTAAGACTAAATCAAACATTCCTGCTTCCCAGGATTCCCCTTATATTTTCATAAATGATGAGATTTTGACAGCTGTTGACCTCCTAGAATGAGGATATTATCCCTAGAAAGTTGCTGCCTGTCTTGTCATTTGTATGTTTGTGTGTATGTACACACACACACACACACACACACACACACAGTGTATATGGGGTAAAAAATGTAGCATCAAATGAAAAACACTTAATGAAAAATAGTTACTTTTTGTATGTGACAGAAGTTAAACATTTCCACAGCTCTAACAGCAAAGAGGATTTTACCTTTCCCTGTCCACCGAAGAAAGAAATTCTTTATATTGCCCAGTTTTTCTAAGATGAGTATGACCTATTAGGTAATTCACACAGTAGAGAATCCAGGTACTGAACTTGAAAAGAAAGAATTTTGGCTACCGCAACTGACTGGTGATTGGAGACTTGGACCCTCTTCATGCCTCCCCTGTGCTTGGCACATGGCTCAGAGCTCAATCAGTGTTTGTCAGGTGGAGAGCAATTTGGTGCACATCCAGATCTCAAGAGCACTTACTGTCCTCCTTCTCCTCAGACTTCTCTGCACCCCACCTTCCTACCAACCCCAGACTAAATAAAAGCTGTGAGTTATCCACAAAAAGTCACTTCTCTAAACACCAAATACAGTCTTCATTATCTATCATAACACACCACCCTCCGCTGCAAAATGGAGAGAGGTACCAAGTCCAAATCTCTGGCTTCACCTCACGTTGTGAAACTAATGCAGTGACAGGTAAACCGGTGTTTTGAAGCCTCTGAGGAAAATACTTCTTTTAATACTACCTGAACTGTTATTTTCATGATGCTCATTACTTTGATGACTTTCATCAAGTCTCTCAAACACTAACCTGAGATTTCTGTTTCTGCCAGAGGTTTAACTTCTTTGGCCATGGGACAAAGTTTTAAGTTTCCTTGTTTGGTATTTTCTCTCTCAGTCAGTCAGTTTTTCTTTCTCTCCGTGTGTGTGCATGTATGTGTGTGTGTATCCCTCTCTCTCACCCCTGCAAATACACACACTCTACATAACTTAACAGTTCCCAGTTCTTCTACCCCAAATGATGTTATGTATGAAACCATTATTTACATTTCTTTACCTTAAAATCCCTTATAAGTAAAACAGGGATTCTTCCTATTATTTTTAAGGATCCTTTTCCTTGTGTAAACAAAATGCAGAATTGCTGCTAGGAAAAGACCTTCAACTTGTAAGGAGTGAAGGAACAGACTGTCTTAATTGTATCCTCCTTTACGTGGAATTGCCTTTTTCTGCCCAACCACAACCCACAGGGTTTCTTTTACTCCTATTCTCTCTCTGACTATTATTCCCAAACCCATAGGTACACAATCTCTTTCCTAAACTTAGAAACCCCTGTGGGCTCCTGGGTGGTTCAGTTGGTTAAACATCTGACTCTTGGTTTTGGCTCAGATCATGGTCTCAGGGTCCTGGGATCAAGCCCCCTGTTGGGACTCTGCGCTCAGCAGGGAGTCTACTTGATATTCTCTCTCTCCCTTTCCCTCTCCCTCTGCTCCTCCTCCCACCAAAATAAAAATGAGGTAAATCTTTTATAAAAATAAATAAAAGCAGAGGATGACACCTAGTTTCCAGGGAATTACAACGTTGAGGTTAACAGTGGGTGATAAAAGATAGACAGCCCTTCTCTGGACAAACTGTGCATCCATCATCAATCTCTTTCATGCCTCTCACGGTTCCTCTACTGCCTCCTCCCTGCCTTTGGGTACACAGACTTCTTGGCTTCAGGGTACATTTCATTCCCCAAAACCTGTTAACCCTTAATCCTTTCAGATAGGGCTTCTTAGCCTTTTTTGTGCTAATAGATGTTTTTAGCATTCTGGTGAAGTCTGAGTTCACTTCCCAGAAAAAAAATTTTTTTTTAAGATTTTTATTTTTTTATTTGACAGCGAGATCACAAGCAGGTAGAGAGGCAGGCACAGGGAGAGGGGGAAGCAGGTTCCCCACTGAGCAGAGACCCCGGTGCGGGGCTCGATCCCAGGACCCTGAGATCATGACCTGAGCCGAAGGCAGAGGCTTAACCCACTGAGCCACCCAGGCGCCCCAGAAAAATATTTTTTGATGTATAAATAACATACGTTGAATTAGGAAGGAAATCAATTATAGTACAATTTAGTTATCAGGGTATTCCAACACAAAATTATGGTATAGTAATAGAAAATGAGTGAATTGTATAATAGACTATAATGTTTAAAATATAGGGAAGTGAATATAAATTCACTGAATATAAATTAAATATTTTGTAAGGATACCAGTGTGCATATTGTTATCGCTAGCTAGAATAAGAACATTAAACTCTACAGTAGTCTTTGATTCATCTCCTTGTCACCAGTTATTATAGATAGAATACTGGGGAGCAACATCCACATCTAGGCCAGCAATGTACAAACTTTCAACTTTACAGTTCAGTGGCTGAATGGGGCCAGCAACGACGTCACATGAACGTCTGTGGATATCGATAGCACAAAAAAAACAATCGTGTGTGATCTGGAGTAGGTTTGTTAACTCCCCAAACTGTGGAGTAGAAATAAGTATAAATGATGCTTTGTGATATCTACATCAACTCTAATATGCTGTGGAAAAGTCTGGTGTCTGTTGGTGACAAAGTCACAGGGACAACTAGTCCCACTGTGTGTGAGGCAGGGGGAGGTGGCAGTTTTTCAGTCTTCCAATTCATAGTTGGAAGAAAAGCTAAATTCCGTTTGAGTTTTGTGAAAATAAAAGAAAGAAATTTGTCCTCATCCAAGTTCATAGACACTCCGAATTCTACCAGTAGACCCTAGGTTAAGAATTCCTGCTTTATCCATACTTTGCCTTCTGAGTACTTCCAGTCAAACATTCTCATAGACTGAGATGCTGAGCTTTCATACATGAGAGGACTGGATTTTGTTGCTGTATGTTCAACAAAGCTCTGCAAACGAGTGTGGACTGATGTACCAATTAGACTGCCTCGAAGGAAAAACAAGAGACACTAACATTCAGACTAGAAAGAGACGGAGAGGCTAAAAGGTAGACAAAACCCTGACTACACACATGTACAGTAGCTTTCATCAGTTTGCAAAGTGGAATGGATAAATACACTGAAAAGAAATTAAATATTAGCCTTTATTTAATGGCATCTCATAAAGTAAGCATAGCTTATATAGTGTAAAACCCACAGATTGTTTAAAAAGTATTCAACCTACTCTATTAGAGAAACATGACATATAAGGGGGGGAAAATGTAAAAGCCTCAGCCTGTTGTGGGACATGTGTCCCTACTTCCATAGCTAAACATTTTCAAGAAGGAAGAAAACTGAATTGTCTAGGAGGAAGGCAGGAAAATTGAGACGAATCTCAATCCAAGTGAGATTCAATGGACATAGAATAAATCCAAGTATTTACATTAGATTGGATACCCTGGGGGTATTCTGTTGAGTGGTGGGTATCTTCTGTCTTTCGTGAAATTGAGTTTTACATTTCTGCTGACTAGGTCTCCAATTCACTAGCAAGACGAATGTTTGACGTGTTCTGTCGTACTTTGGCCCTCAATTCAGTGGGGCATCAGGAATTCTGGCCCACTTCCCATGATGAGAAACCACAAACATTGACTCCTGTGAACTGTCTTCTGCTCATTGGTTCACAGTGAAAAGCAAGTAAGGGCATATATAATGCCTTTTAACCAAGAATGAGGTATGCCTCAAAATATGCAAGCTCCTCCAGTAAACAAAGACTTCCCTGGACTTATGCAATACTATGTATAATATTTTAAAGGATCTGAGAGACAACAACTAATGGTGTTTCATGAGTCCCTATTACATTTTGGGAGGGTAGATGTAGCATGTCCCTATTAAATTAGATAATACTCTTTCAGTGGAAAAGGAACATGTTGATGTGGAGGTCAGCTTTGATGAGTGAGAACATAGTATATTGGCAAAGAGAGCTGGCTACGATATCAGACTTCTGGGTTTGAATTCTGCTTTTGCACTGGAGAGCTTTGGGCAAGTCAGTCTGTTTCTTACCAATATAAAGAGGATGATCATAGTACTTAGGTCATAAAGTTGTTTCAAAGATTAAATGAGCTACTGTGTAGAGCACTTAGACAAGTCACTGACATAAAGTACATCAGTTTCATTGCTATAACCGCTCTTCTCTTTCCCCATGCCGTAGGTCCATAGAAGCTTTACCCTGCTAGCATGACACTACTATAATTTATCTAAGCCATTTGGGCAAAAATAGTTCAACCAGTCCAAAAGTAGAAAATAAAAGGTAAACTATCAATGCCAAATGGAATTTATTTCCGCACCTCTCGAAATAAAAAACAAGTCAAGTGACTTCTATGCAGACCTTGTTGAATTCCATAATGAAACGACTCATGAGAAAGCTGTTTTTGCACAGTGGTAAAGAAATCAATCCTTGCATATGACTTTGTCAAGCTACGTATACAATATCTGAAAGTCTCCCCAAGCGAGTTGGAACCTGCTTTGAAAATTGCTCTCTAGATGGAGCCAAACATGGAAAAGAGCACCAGCACCAGCAGCCTGGGGTTTCAAGCATGTGGTGCAGCTCTGGTATGGGAAAAAGTATGCTAAATGTCAAGGCTGCCACTTGAAAAGGATATTTGGCCACCTCCCTTTCTGGAGCAAAACTTGTGCAGCTTTCCTCATTTAAAACTAGTATGTATAAGCTGTCTGCATATTTTGCCAAAGGTCCTTATAATTACAGTAACAAAATGTGTCCAAAGTCAAGGGCGTGGTAGAAGGGATAGATTAATTAGTCACAGATATGCTTAAGGATCTGAAGCTATATCTTGAAGCCAAAACTTGATTTAAAGGAACTTTCTACTGTAGGTTCTCTATTTCAGAGGAATTAATTAAGGTACAGATTGAAGTTAAACTTGTTACTGGAAGGGTGCCTGGGTGGCTCAAGATCTCAGGGTCCTGGGATCAAGCCCCACATCGGGCTCCCTGCTAGCAGGGAGCCTGCTCCCCCCCCCTCTGTGCCTGCTGCACTGCCTACTCGTAATCTCTCTCTCTCCCTCTGTCAAATAAATAAGTAAAATCTTAAAAAAAAAACAAAACTTTTTATTGTATATGTTTTCCAATTTCTGATTATAGTCTCTTCTTTTTATAATAATCTATCATTTTGGGGGCGCCTGGATGTCTCAGTCATTAAGCGTCTGTCTTTGGCTCAGGTCATGATCCCAGTGTTCTGGGATCAAGTCCCACATTGGGCTCCTGGCTCAGCCGGGAACCTGCTCCTCCCTCTCCCTCTGCCTGCCTCTCTGCCTACCTGTGCTCTCTCTTTCGGTCAAATAAATAAATAAAATCTTTTTTAAAAATCTATCAGTTTTATGGAAGCGTAGCTGACACACATTGTTGCCTTAGTTTCAGGTGTGCAACATAGTGATTCAGCAACTCTGTGTGCTGCTTTGCTCAGCACAAATGTCGCTCCCATCTGTCACCATACGGTGCTGTTACAGCACCACTGACCAGATTCCCTTTGCTGTACCTTTTCTTCCTGTGACTTATTCATTCCGTAACTGGAAGCCTCTATCTCCCGCTCTCCTTCACCCATTTTGCCCATTGCCCCACCCCACCCCTCTGGCAGCCGCCAGATTGTTCTCAGTATTTATGGGTATGTTTCTGTCTTTTATTTATTTTTTCATTTGTTTTGTTTTTTAGATTCCACATATAAACACATATAAAAGAAATCATATCGTATTTGTCTTTCTCTGACTTCACTTAACATAATGCCATCTAGGTCCATCCATATTGTCTCAAATAGCAAGACCTTATCCTTTTTATGGCTAAGTAATATTTCATTTTATATACACACACACACACACACACACACACACACACACACACATACACATATATATATAGATGCATACCACATTTTCCTTATCCGTTTATGTATGGATGGATACTTGGGTTGTTTCCATATCTTGGCTATTGTAAATAATGCTGCAGCAAACCTAGGGGCTGCATATGTCTTTTCAAATTAGTGTGTTTATTTTCTTTGGATAAACACCCTGTTGTGAAATTACTGGACCATAGGGTAGCTCTATTTTTTAATTTTTTGAGGAACCTCCATACTGTTTTCTATAGTGACTGTACCAATTTACATTCCCACTGCCAATGCATGAAATTTCCCTTTTCTCCATATTCTCACCATCACTTGTTATTTCTTATCTTTTTGATTCTAGCCATTCTGACAGGTGTGAGGCAGTATCTTATTGTGGTTTTGATTTTCACTTCCCTGGTGATTAGTGATGTGGAACATCTTCTCATGCACCTGTTGGCCATCTGTGTATCTTTTTTAATCTGTCATTCTTAAAGAAAGAGGATATACCATCCAGAAGTCTCAGGCTGGGATTGTATGTGTATGATAATGATGATCAGTTCGCATTTTTCCTTCTGTGCTCTTTCCTTATTGCTTGAGAACAACTTCTGATACTTTTTGAAGCATGTGCTTGGAATTATTATTGAAGACTTTCCTAAAGGTAACCAAAGACTAAAGTTATCTATCCCCTTAATAATTAAATTCATGACTGTAGTGCTACTGTTAAACTTCTCAGGCACAGCCAGAGATTGGGCATGGAATATGAACCAAATGTGGCACTTGGCAGGAGGTGGTCATTATCATTTGGATGTAACCTTTATGGCAAATAATATAATGACAGTAATTAACTTGTCATTGGAGTGCTTACCAAGTGCCAAGACGTCGACTAAGAGCTCCAAAGGCATTTTCTTATTCAATCTTTAAACAATCCTGAGAGTTATACACTACTATTTTTATTCCCATTTACATTTTTTTTTTTGGTTATACCTTAAAAATCTATTACTGAGTATCCATGGGCAAAACTCAGAAACATCCAAATCTGTCAGCCATTATTAATTAATCTCACAGATATTTATTGAGAGCCTATTGTATGCAAAACACTGTGCTAGATAATGGTTGACAAACAAGGCAGAGACATGATCCTTGCCTACCAGCTGTGAATATAACACCTGAATTCTACGTTTGAATTCGAGAAATGACCTACAAGGTAAAGTGAACTCCGTTGTAATAAGGAAGAAGTATGCAGTACTTGGACTTGGACACTGAAGGATGTCTGAAATTCATCCATGATTTGTTCTTTAAACCAGTGGTTCTTAGGGAAATGGGGGAAGACACACTTGTTAGGGACGGTATCAGAAAGAGCATATAAAACTTTTAAAAACATACTCAATTGATAAATTGTTTTCTAGCACAAAATTCTGAAAATAGACAAGGAAAGCATGGGTGAGAGGGACGGGACATACGTACAAAGGTTGAGAACCACACGTTTAAAACACTCTGCTGGTCCCTGTGGGTCCAGCTCCCTCATGAGGAGAATAAGTTGTACATATAAGGAAACAGACCATCAGCAGGGTGCCCTTCAGAGGGAGAGCCTCTCTGCAAAGAAGGAACAGGCAAGTTAGTTGTCCTTAGGGACTTAATTGTCCTTAGGAAATTGGCCATTCTCCTCTCCAGAGGACAAAGACTCATGACTTCCAAAATACCACAGAGCCATATGTTTAATCATTTTTAAAAATTAGATGTTGACCTTTTACCAAAGTTTAAGTACCCTAAAGTCTAAAATTTGTCACAGGCTAAAATAGGATGCTCTTGACTGATTCAGAAATTAGATTGAGCTAAAATTGCAAGTTATACTTTAACTACCTCACTTTACGGAGATTACTTTCAGATTTCAAAATACATAGACTATAGAATTGAAATAGATTGTCCCAAGTCTTTTGTGATTCCACAGAATTTCTTATGGGAACCAAACTGGAAGTTGGGACATCTTTTCTTTCCACCCTAATTTTAAGAGAGAGAGTCATATTGCATTTTTAAAGGAAAAGAAAAATAATGATTGGTGACTTATATTAAAAATATGACAGGGTGCCTGGGTAGCTCAGTCAGTTAAGCATCTGCCTTTGGCTCAGTTCATGATCAATGGATACTGGGATTGAGCCCTGCTCAGCCGGGAGCCTGCTTCTCCCTCTGCCGCTACTCCCCCTGCTTTTGTACTCTCTCTCTGTCAAATAAACAAACAAAATCTTTTTTAAAAAATGACAATTATTATATTATTAAATGTTTACCAGTAACCAAAATTATGTCACAGAGTAGAAAAATAGTTGAGATGATAGAATTGAAGGATTAAATATATAGGCATAGTGAAGCTCCATATATCAGATGATCTTTAAAAATTCTAGTCCATTTTGGATTGATGGCATCCTAGATTGCTTTCAGCTTTGAAAATTAATTATTTGTTCAATGGAGATGTTAATTGAATCAATGAGAGAATTACCGAAGAAGGTATGAATTTGCATTAATACTGCTTTTATTAGCTTTTACATTTTTGATTAAAGTATATTTTGAATACTGACAATATGTTCATGGATCATGGCCTTATTTTCTCTTAGGAGTGATTTCACTAGTAATTCCAAAGAATCTAGTTAATTTTGGCTTCTTAGCGTGGCCGGGCAGAGAGGCTGAAGGATGAAAGAAAGCAGGAAGGTTTTTCAGAATGAATGTTTCCCGTTCAAATAAGGGGTTTAGAAATAGAGAAAGTATGGGACATGGTTCAGACACTGAACAGTCAAGAGGGCAGACAAAACATCCATCCACTGACGCAAAAAGTAACAAAGAAGGGTTTTGTACTGAATGGGTATAATCTTTTATTAACTACAAATGAACTAATATTGATTATGCCCTCACTATGTGAAAGACAGAATTCTAGGTGGTAGAAAAGACACAAAGATAAAAACTGTCTGGACTTTAGTACTCTAGAGTCTGTTTGGCAGGAAAAAGTGACCTACGGAGAGAACAAGACTCTAAGGACTGATCTGATAGGTATCATATGGTACTTGCTCAGCCCATCAGTACTGCCCTTGCCTCCCTCTCTCCCCCTCTCCCTGCACCTATGAATTTTGCTCTGGTCCAAGTGCACTATAACAAAAAGATATCTAAACTATATTATCAGCACTCCCTTTTATGTACTTTGTCAGTCATGCTCATTTGTACTCCAATGAACATTATTTTTAAGTGAAAATTTCCTTGACACAGCTAACTTTTAAAGTCATAATTTCAGCTTTTTCATGATTGCTCATGGAAATGAAAGCCTTTGAATCGTTGCAGAAAAGAGCCTCTATGCCCCTGTGGGGATGTGACAGCAAGTGATATGTGTGTGCGTACATGCTCCAGGAGAGGGGTGTGAAGGTATACAGATATTTCAGACTGAATTTGTTTTGCATCGTAGCATTGGTACCTTCAGCCAGGTAAGTTATTTGGATGTTCCATAATGTTTAAAAAATTCTTAACACTAGTAACTGACTCACCTGGTCGCTCCCTCCACTGAATAAAAATTTAAAGAAAATAAAACAAAAACGTAAAGTACTCCACTATGATTTTACACCAGTTACATTAGGAAGCAGTAAGGTTTGCCCCCTTTGAGATAGTCATTGACCTATATCTTGTATTCTTTGTAACTCAAATGTGTTCCAGACCATAAGTTCAATAAGGACTTGTGAGTGGCAGCCAGGAAGTGGAGAATGAGAAGAAGATATTTTTATGATTTGCTGGGACTCTGACCCCGACTCCTATATTTGACAGTAAAAATATCTTAGTGTTGAATTTGGTGTCATGACAGAGAGGTATCAGTGTTGATCCTCCATATCAGGAATTTCCAATCAGTCAGTTATTTCAGTCAAGAACTGAAACAGTCTCAATAAAAACAAATTAATGACTTCTAAAAAAAACACCAAGACAAAGTAAAAAAAAAAAAAAGGCATATCATTTCTTGGTAAGATCTTGCTTGGTGATCTCTGAACATCCTGACACCATATATCACTTCTTTTCTTTTTCTCTTTCTAGGGCATTTATTTGCATTAGCACATCTAAGCAATTTCTCTCTCTCTCTCTCTCTCTCTCTCACACACACACACACACACACACACACACACACACACACACACGCCTCAGGAAGCCATCACTTCAAGGAACTCCTCTATAAAAAACTGAGGATTCCCGATTTACAGGATGCTGATGTAAAAGTCACAAAGTAGCATCTGGTTGTTGACAACTCGGGTTGGAGGTGGGAGGGCAGCACATTTAATGATGTCTAGACTTTGTTTTATATTGTAGATTTTTTGTGACACAGTTAGCTTTTTGCAGACAACTCAAATCACTGACTCAGCATTCGGTGTGGTTCTGTTTATCATGATCCATCATCTCTAATCTGGTTTTGAATAGCAGGATGTTGTGGGTCCAGATTGAAGTGTGACCTCTGAATGTTTTCCAGTCATGCTTGATTACTATATCCTAGAGGTCTAGACAGTGTTATTGGTTTCTCACCAACACAAACATCTGGCAGAAAAAAAAAACCACTAAACTAATGAGTAAGAACATTCCTAATGTACCTTATAATATACTGTATTTAAAATACAGCTTTTTAGAATGAAGCCTTTCTCAGGTTGAGAAGGATGTCATCAAACATATTGTTTTTCAACTCTGATAAGACAGTATTTGGACTAATTTTTCACTCATGAAAACAAGTTTGAACATGTAATTTCAGTCTGCAGTAGAAACATCTTTCCTTTGTGCTATTACAAGAAGCTAGAATTTCATTTAGTGAATTCCAGCCAAATGAAATTAACACATGCTTGTTGACTTATGTGTAGCTCATGGATGGACAGATGAGATGACAAACCAGTGGGGATGGGGAAGAGAGATGATAGGACCAAACCCACAGTAATGTGGAGATGGGCAGAATATTAGGTCTTCTCAGGTTTTATTTTACCTGGGTTGATTATCATATTCTAAGAGTTATTAATTGTATTGAAACAATAATTTTTTTAAAAGCAGAGAGCTTTTTAAAAAAAAGTTTTATTTATTTATTTGAGAGAAGGAGCAAGGGTGATGGGCAGAAGGAGAGAGAGACTCTCAAGCTGACTCCCCACTGAGCACAGAGCCCCCATGGGGGTGGATCTCACCACCAATGAGATCAGGACCTGGGTCAAAACCAAGAGTCAGATGCTCAGCCGACTGAGCCACCCAGGCGCCCCTGCAGAGTGCTTTTTTTTTTTTTTTAAAGATTTATTTATTTGACAGACAGAGATTACAAGTAGGCAGAGAGGCAGGCAGAGAGAGAGAGAGGAGGAGGAAGCAGGCTCCTCGCTAAGCAGAGAGCCCGATGCAGGGCTCGATCCCAGGATCCTGGGATCACGACCCGAGCCGAAGGCAGAGGCCCTAACCCGCTGAGCCACCCAGGCGCCCCTGCAGAGTGCCTTTTTAGGAGCCAGACTCCACCAGAGTAAAGTACCTTGCCACTGAGTCATGGGGGAATCTGGGCCCTTCCTTTATGCTGGCCTCAGACTATATCCAACCAAACACCAACAAAACAGGCCCGCAGCCAGGAGCACCATCTTGGAGAATGTAGAAGGATGACAAGACAACCCAAAGTGTCTGCCTTACTCTTGTCTTTTGTATGCAGGTGGAACCTACATTAGTACTGTGAGAGTACCGCTGGGAATTTTATACTGAAGATAATATAAATTTGTGAGATGTACATTCAGTAACCTATTCCAATCTATATGCAACAGTTTGTGCATAATTTTAAGCTTCTTTATTTCTGTTTTGTTTTTGTTTTTGTTTTTGTTTTGGTAAGGTACAAGGGAAGATAGAGAAATGTTTTTCTCTAGTCCTTCAGTGATCACTTGTGTATATTGATGACTTAGAACACAAGACTGTATTTCCAGCCAAAGCCCTTTGGCACAGCATAATCATTGCACAACTGAAGATAAACATAGAGGGTAAACTTCAGAAAAATTATTTCAAAATGATGCCTGAAAATCTATTGTAAGTGCCCTTTGCACCATTTAAGACAACAACAGCAGTCTGTGACCGGTCCATCTGCACATACCCCAAGGATTAGCCAGCACATTAGAGCCAAGTTTTAGAGTCTGGGAAAGAGGGAAATCAACATTTAATTTAAAAAAAAGAAAAAAGAAAAGAAAAAAAATGAAAAAAAGAAAGCATAGTCTGGGAAGGGCATTACCAGGGAGGTGAGGGCAAACGGCTGCCTGCTGGTACTGCCCTCTTGGAGACGCGGACAGTTCAAGCCCCACACGCACTTTCTCAGCCACCACTGCGCGCATTCCAAGCTCCCATTCTTGTGAGGCCAGTTCACAGAAAATGTTTTTATTTCTGTGACCCTGAGCATGACTCCCACTTTGCTGTGTCAAGTTTCCCCGAGTGAACCTCCGTGGCCTTACGTGATTAATCCCTACCACAGACCCACACATACCCCCAAGTCTCAAACTTCTTTGTGATTATCTGCTCTTTTTCTTTACTCATTTTGTAATTAAGTGAGATACTGAGTTTAATAAGCTCACAATGCATAATTTGTCCTTGTGTGTACCTGCTTTCTTTTCTTGTTCCAGACTTTTCTCCCTATTGAGACTAAAAATATTTTAATTGAACAACAAAAGACCATTACTTGAGCTATCCACTCGTCTCTACACAAAAGTGCATGTTTTCAAATCACAATAACTGATGTAATGTCTCTTTTTATACGGAGTCTAGGAAAATGATGTTTGACAACTTTTATTAGTATAGCAAGAAGCTGACCCCAATACTTTGTGCCAGTTGAGTTCTAAGGGTCAAAAGCCAAGTGCTTTTAATAACTTTTGAAGAGTAGGTAATCCTTGCTCACTTTGAAGACTGAAGCCTGTACTAATTGCTTTTGCAAAATAAAGGTGATGTTGCTAGAGCTAATGGTCCATGCGGTCATACCCTGGGAAATTTGATCCCAGTATCTTGGGCGGCTTAAGTTGCTGTTTTCCTAACATCCTCATTGTTTTTTGATTCAATACAGTTTGGGTAACATCTGAAATTGCTATCTTTGCTTTCCAAAATCTTTTTTCTAAAACTATCTTTAGATATCTTGTATCAATTAACTAATAGCAGTATTACGTTTATTAAATCTTTTAGACATCTAAGAAACCCATGTATCAACCACTGATTTAAGTGATAGAACATTAAAATCACTGTTTAAGATTTAAAATCTAAAATTACTGTGTGGGCCTCCTGGATCATATATTTTCCTCCTTTCTCCTCCCAACTCTCCCTGAAATTCTCCAGTCTTGAGCTTGGTGTTGAATCGTTCTCATACTGGTTTTATACTCTTACTACATATTTAAGTGACTTAAGACAGTAATAATTCCTGTTTTGCACATTTCCGGTTTGAAGTGGTACCTTACTGCCGATGCCCTTCAGCAACTCATTTTGCTCACAATTTTATTTTTGAGATTTGTTCATGTTAAAAGTAAAGACCATTTATCCTTACTGCAGTTATATAAATATACCATAATTTACTTAATCATTCTGCTGTTGAGAGGCATGTAGGTTGTTTCCAGTTATGTACTATTACCATTACCTGCTGTTAGTAGTACTGTTGTTCATACCTCCATGTATTTATGTGTAGAAGTTTCTCCATGGAAGACTGTTCATCTAAGGAGGAAACTTCATAGTCTAAGATACACACATCTTATGTGGCCAAATTGTTCAACACATATTATACACCCGCCAATGATATATAATACCCAATATAGCAGAGTTTTCAAATGTGATAAAAATCACAGAATATTTACTTTGAAAAACATGAAAATATAAATGGCATACATAAGACAGTAAGTCAGTTTTATATGTATGTGTGTGTAGACACATATATTTGCATATGTAATACATATTTGCATACATATATAAATTTATATGTGCATATCATATATATAAGTATCTTGGAAAGTTTTAAAATTTTAATAGAATTAAGTAAGTTTGGAATGAAATTGTAAAGAATTAATGTTTCATTTTAGTGTGGTTTTTTTAATATAGGTCAAGCTAAAATGTAATTAAGTATCTCTTTAGAGGTGATAATAAAGACGATATGGGAGATGCCTGGGTGGCTTAATTGGTTGGATGTCTACCTTTGGCTCGGGCCATGGTCCCGGGATCCTGGAATCGAGTCCCATGTTGGGTTCCTTGCGCGGCAGGGAGCCTGCTTCTCCCTTTGCCTGCCACCCTCCCTTCTTGTGCTCTCTTTCTCTCTCTATCTGATAAATAAATAAATAAATAAATAAATAAAATCTTCAAATAAAAATAAAGAAGATACGGTATATATGTATACAATGGATATTGTTCAGTCATGAAAATGAATGAAACCTTGCCATTTACAACAATGTGGATAGAGCTAGTGAGTATAATGCTAAGTGAAATAAGTCAGTCAGAGAGAAAAGAAAAATACCACATGATTTTACTCTTAGGTGGAATTTAAGAAACAAGCAAAAGTGGGGGGAGAAACGAAGACATACAAATGGCTATCAGACACATGAAAAAATGTTCATCATCACTAGCCATCAGGAATATTCAAATTAAAACAACATTGAGATACCACCTGACACCAGTTAGAATGGCCAAAATTAGCAAGACAGGAAACAACGTGTGCTGGAGAGGATGTGGAGAAAGGGGAACCCTCTTACACTGTTGGTGGGAATGCAAGTTAGTGCAGCCACTTTGGAGAACAGTGTGGAGATTCCTGAAGAAATTAAAAATAGAGCTTCCCTATGACCCTGCAATTGCACTGCTGGGTATTTACCCCAAAGATACAGATGTAGTGAAAAGAAGGGCCATCTGTACCCCAATGTTTATTGCAGCAATGGCTACGGTCGCCAAACTGTGGAAAGAACCAAGATGCCCTTCAACGGATGAATGGATAAGGAAGATGTGGTCCATATACACAATGGAGTATTATGCCTCCATCAGAAAGGATGAATACCCAACTTTTGTAGCAACATGGACGGGACTGGAAGAGATTATGCTGAGCGAAATAAGTCAAGCAGAGAGAGTCAAGTATCATATGGTCTCACTTATTTGTGGAGCATAACAAATAACATGGAGGACATGGGGAGATGGAGAGGAGAGGGAGTTGAGGGAAACTGGAAGGGGAGATGAACCATGAGAGACTATGGACTCTGAAAAACAACCAGAGGGTTAGGAAGGGGCGGCTGGGGGGTGGGGGGTGGTGGGAGGTTGAGGAACCAGGTGGTGGGTAATAGGGAGGGCACGTACTGCATGGAGCACTGGGTGTGATGCCAAAACAATGAACACTGTTATGCTGTAAATAAACAAATAAAAATAAATTAATTAATTAATTAATTTAAAAAAAAAGTGGGGGGAGATAGACAAACACAAACCAAGAAACACACTCTAAACTATAGGGAAACTATAGAGAAACTGATGGTTATCAGAGGGGAGGGGGGATAGGGGAACGGGTAATATAGGTGATAGGGATTAAGGAGTGCACTGTCCTGATGAGCTCTGGGTGTCCTGTGGAACTGTTGAAGCACTAAACTGTATCTGAAACTAATATAACACTGTATGGTAACTACATAAGTTGGAATTAAAATTTTTGTAAAAGGTGATAATAAACGTTAAGTTCATTTATGCCATTCTGAGCCTGAATTTGGGTACAAATGCAGCTGAGGTAGGTGATGAGAATAGAGAATGTAAGGAAAGTCTAACAATGAGAAGTGAAAATAATGTGATTCACAGAGACCATCCTCCCAATAACCTATATTAAGAAATGCTTACAAAAATACCCAACAGAATACCTCCCTCCACCACCGCCCCCACCACCACACAACAATCTCTTGGAGGCTTCATGAAGATCAAAGTTTCCCTGGAACCAAGGATGACAACCTGGCAGAGGTGGCCAACTACTTGAATGCCATCGAAAAGCAACCCTGTCCTCAAACAGGAGATAAGTATAAAAATAAGCATAGAATTTTTTAAATTCTACCCTATCAGAGGAGGAATTAGTAATAGTTTATTTTTTTTAATTTTTTTTGTAATAGTTTATTTTTAAAATGTCTTTTGTGAGGGAGGCCTTGTATGGTAAGAACTTGTGTCTCTCTACCTTAATGTTTTACTAGAGAGATACTTGACTCACGATGGTTCTTCAGGTTAAAGTTTGAACTACTGAATATGGGCATGGAGACCTCTGCACTGGTATTCAGCTATCCACCTCGCAATCTTTCATCACCTGGAGAAGTTGGGAGCAGCACACTAGATTGTGCTGAGAAGTATCAGATATCCTAAAAATGGGGATATAATGAGCCCCTCACAGTTGCTTGGCAATATTGTGAGTTTATAGTTTCCTTAATTAAATAATCTCTTTTCATTTTATTAAGGTGACCACAGGTCATTTCTTTACAATGTAAAGTCCAAAAGGAGATAAGTCATACTTTGTAAAACATGTGTTGATTTTCTTCCTCATCACGTGATTGTCACTTTTCCTCCTAATTTTAATGCTTTTTAATATTTCTCAGGGAATATATTCACCTCAAGTAATTCTTTAAATTCCTTTCTCATCTTTTTTTCAAAATATAAACCATCTTCTATTCTCTATAGTCTTCTGATTTCAGTTTGGACTTCTCTCTAATGACCATAATTTCTGTACCTCATTTACTCATTCTGTCACAATCACTGTCAGCATTATTATCGTTTTTAATGACATGACATGACATGATTGACACTTAGAATGTACACTCTCTCCCATAGCAGTAGCACCCATACCTCAAAAGAGGGGATGGGGAAGAAATTGTAGGAAGGGTTTTTAAGCCCCCCCCTTTTTTTACGATTCAGAAAGAATATGAGATTGAAGGTTTTTTTAAAGTTAATTAATTCCAGTATAATAAACATACAGTGTTTATATTAGTTTCAGGTGTGCAATATAGTGACTCAGTAATTCTGTACATTACTCCATGCTCATCATGATAAGTATACTCTTTTTTAAAATAAAGATTTTATTTATTTATTTGAGAGAGAGAGTGAGCAAGAAAGAGAGAGCACAGTCTGGGGGCGAGGCTAAGGGAGAGAGAGAAGCAGGCTCCCTGCTCAGCCCCAATGAGGGGCTCGATCCCAGGACCCTGGGAACATGACCTGAGCCAAAGGCAGATGCTTTCACCCACTGAGCCACCCAGGCGCCCATGATAAATGTACTCGTCATCCCCTTCACCTATGTCACCCATCCTCCCAACCACTTCCTTCTGGTAACCACCAGTTTGTTCTCTATAGTTGAGTCTGTTTTTTGGTTTGTCCCTTTTTTCTTTGCTCATTTGTTTTGTTCCTTGAATTCCACCTATGAGTGAAATTATCTGATTATTTGACTTATTTTACTTAGCATTATACCTTCTAAATCCATCCATGTTGTCGTAAATAGCAATTTTTGTTCCTTTTTAAGGCTGAATAATGTTCCATTGTGTGTGTGCATGTGTGTGCCACTTCTATATCCATGCCTCTATGGGTGGATACCGTAAATAATGGCAGTAAACATAGGAATGCATATGTCTCTTCAAATTAGAGTTTTCATATTCTTTGGGTGGAATTATTGGATCATATGATAATTCTATTTTTATTTTTTTGAGGAACTTTCAGACCTTTTTCCACAGTGTCTGCATCAGTTTGTATTCCCCGGACCAGTGCGTGAAGGTTCCTCTTTCTCCACATCCTCCCCACCACTTGTTGTTTCTTGTGTTTTTTACTTCAGCTGTTCTGACAAGTGTGGGATGATATCTCGTTGTGGTTTTAATTTGCATTGTCCTGATGATGAGTGATGTTGAACATCTTTTCATCTATCTGTTGGCCGTCTGCACGTCTTCTTTGGAGAAATGTCTGTTCATGTCTTCTGCCTGTTTTTTAATGGGATTTTTTTGTTTGTTTGTTTTAGTGTTGGGTTGTACAAATTCTTTATCTATTTTGGATATTAACCCCTTATCAAATATATCATTTGCAAATATCTTTTCCCATTCAGTAGGTTGTCTTTTTGTTTTGTGGACTATTAATTGCTCTGTGGAAGCTTTTTATTTGGATGAAGTCCCAATCGTTTATCTTTGCTTTTGTTTTCTTTGCCACAGGAGATGTATTCAAAAAAAATATTGCTACAGCCAGTGTCAGAGAAATTACTGTGTGTCCTCTCTTCTACGATTTTTACAATTTCAGGTCTCACATTTAGGTCCTTAATCCATTTTAAGTTTGTTATTATGTATGGCATAAGAAAGTAGTCCAGTTTCCTTCTTTTGCATGTAGCTGTTCCATTTTCCCAGCACCATTTGTTGAAGAGACTAAGTTTTTCCCATGGGATAGTCTTACCTCCTTTGTCATAGATTAAAAGATTGAAGCTTTTCTTCAACTTCTTGATATCTAATTTTAGCTGGACACCTAACATGCTTGTGCTAGCCTCTGGTCAGTTTTCCTTGCATTGTTATTTAATGGTTGCATAACCCTATGAAGTAGATTCTGTTATAAACTTTGTTTTACAAATGAAGAATCATGTCCAGGAATGTTATGTATCTTGCCAGAAATCACTTAATATGTCCAAAACGGAGCTTCTTCACTTTCCCTTAAAATTCATCTTTTTCATCTCAGTTCATGGCAGTATTCTTGGACTGCTCTTTTCTTTCATACCTTAAATTCCTTCCATCAGCCAATCACATCAGCTCCACCCACAAAATGTGTAGAGAATCCAGTCGCTTGTCACCACCGTCACTGCTACCACCCTGGGCCAAGCCACCATCACCTCCAACCTGTGTCCTTAACTGCCTCTTAACTGCCACCCTACTTCTACCCTTGCCCCTCCTATAATTTATTTCAAATGCGGCAACCAGAGCAATATTTTTAGACATAAGTCATGTCCTGTCACTCCTCACCTGAAAACCCTCCAATATCTTTCCCTCACATTTAGAATAAAATACCTTTCATGGTCAAGAAGTCCTTACCTGGCCAGGGCCTGCCTCCCTCTCCTACTTGGCCTTCTTGTATTCTTTTCCCAGTTCACTGCATTTTACACACTTTGGCCTCTTTGCTGTTCCTTAGCAGTTGCTGTTCCCTCATCCTGAAAAACCCTTTTCTCAGATAGTCACAAGGCTTTCTCCCTCACTTCATGCAGGTCTTCAATTAAATGTTACCTCTACTGAAAGGCCCTTCTGGGTCCCCCTTTCCTATCAACCATCTGTAATCCATTTATCCCCTCTATTAAAATGGCATTCTCCTATCAACCAACTGTAATCCATTTACTTGTCTCCTTACAGTTGCACCAAATGTGCTTGTTTATGGTCTCTCTCTCCCTCTGGAATCTAAGCTTCCCTTTGAGGCCAGGAACTCAGTATTGTACACCTAGGTATTCCTAGTGCTTCAGACAGTGCCCAAGACACATGCATTTGTAGAATGATTTAATCCACAGACAGTTGTATAAACCCAAATGAGCATGCACATACTGCAGAAATGTGTGAGTGAATATTATATATTAAAATACACAACTACATTTTGTGTAGGACCATGTAGAAGGAAAAATAGGTATCGGAATAGATGCAACATGTCTACCTTGCATTCTTTCTTAATCAATCAAGACACTCAGAAGCTGTTCAAATCAGTAACACCTCTCTTAGAATCACATATATTGCTTTTTCATAAATTATTTCCAGATTATATTCTTGTTTCAATGTTGAAAACATTGAAAAGTTCAAATGATATGAGAGTTACATTTGTATTCATCTGTTACCAGTCTCCTTTCTCTCTCTCTCTCTCTGTCTCTGTCTGTCTCTCTCTCTCTCTGTGTCCCCCTATCTACCTATCCATCTGTCTCTCTTTATCTGACCTATCCATACCTTTACACTCTGACCCCTTATCTTTAACTGTCTACTGGTCATGCCCAGTAAATGTTGAAGGTCTTGCAACATCAGATGCAAACCAGTTCTAAGGTTAACCTCATTCTCTGTTGCTCAGAGTCTACTCTTCTTCTCCAGGCTGCCTTCTTTCCCGTTCATCCCTTACATTGAGTCAGTCACCGGATCGCGTCCCTTCCGCCTTCTGTGTACTTCTGTATCTGCCCCTTCCTTTCTCATCCCACACGCACCACCATGGCACAGACCACCTTTAACCCGGTGTCTTTCAAGCTTCTGCCTGTGTGACTCCAGGATCACATAGGCCACTGCCATCTTCATCTTGTCACTGCTTTTGCTCCAAAACCTTCAATGGCATGCAATTCCAGCACATAAAATCAAAACACCTCTACCTGCCGGTGACGATGCTCTGTTATCCGGCTGTGCTCTCTTCCATTTTACTTGTCTCCTTACAGTTGCACCAAACCACTGGGTTCCTTTCTCTATCGTGCTCTTGTTTGCCACCAGATGCAGCATGATCCCCTTAACCCAAATCTTCACTTTTCAATTCTCGTGTCTTTCTAATGTTTAGAACAACGTCAGCCTTTACTGATGTCTTTTTATTTGAAGTCTAATAGCACTTACTAATTTTTAAGATGTTTGTAATTAATTATAGGCTCTTTTTATTTATTTCATCTTGTTGCTCTTTCATGTTAGTCCTCTCCGCCCAATTAGATAGGAATCTACTTGAACAGAAAAAAAACATCTCATGTACTTATATATAGTGCTGGTATGCACCCGCATAGCATACCAGTACTTTTTTTTTCAGGCAGCATACGCACACACACCAGTTCAAATAAGTCAACATTCCCATTGCTTATTCAGAGAAAACAAGTTTACATGACAATTCAAGTAGGACAGGTGGGAAAGAAACAAGAGGAATGTGATGGGTTTGGAGAAGTTGTGCGATTTTTTAAGACTGAAATGTCTATATAATAACCATTGTAATAATAATAATAATAACAATAACCACAAAGCACTGATTCCCCATATCCCACAGTCAGAGGCAGATTTATAACGAAGCTAGTGAAACACCAGGGCTCCTCACTTGACCATTTCCCAATAAGATCCTAAGGGAACCCTAGCACTGGGTCACATGCATGTTTTTGTAAAACTTACAAAATTAAGATATTCTAACTGTGCTCAATTCAGATCATCTTGATTCACAGCACTGCATTGTCTGTAGGCATTCTGCATTCATAATTTCTCATGGTGGATGGTACTGAGGTGGCCAAGACCTTTTGTATCCATAATTTGTGATGCCATGCACCACTGGAGGAACTGAATGTGCATTTTTTAATTATGATTTTTATGCTTTTTATCGTCTCATTGTTTCCTTCGCCACAAAATGAAATTGAGTGTTCTAAGCTAGCTCTAGACTGTTTCCTGCCCATATGAGAAATGACAGAACCCTGAACAAATAGGAAATGAAGTGCCAGAAGAGATAGAATTGAGTTTTCATTGAGGACCTACTATATTCCAAAAGTGTACATAAGTCTTTGATCTCTTTGAGTGCTATAGTAACTATTTAAGGCAGATAATCATTTTCTCCATTGACAAGTGAGAAAACCGAAGCTCACAATGTTAAGTAACTTATTGCAAGTCACATAACTAGAAAGAGTTTGAATTTGGACGTGCTCCTGAATGCAAAGCACATGATGTTCCTAAACTTTACACGACTGAAGCAAAAATCAGAAAGTAGTTACAAATAAATCGGGACATACATGGATAACCATTTGAAGAAACTAATAAAAATCTAGATACCCTCCTTTCTACATATTTTTTCCATAGTATATTTCTGTAAATAAAATGTAAAAATGTTATTTCTTTTCTGTACTTCTCTGTATTCTCTTGGTCTCTTACTTCAAGAGATTCAGAGTAAAGCTGCAGTTTGCTTTTTGAAGTCAAGAATTTATAATTTGTCAGTCCCTAAAGAAAAATGTGCAGGAGGGGGAGTTGAAAGATCTGAAGAGTTTGGAGTGTGACGCCCGGGCTATTTATCTTCAGGTGCTGGAATGTTGTGTTTCTGTCACCCTTGCACTTGTGATCTGCTGCATGATTCCATTTGAGATAGTAGCCACTCTAAAGCGGTGCAGTGAATTTGAACTTGTTGTGTTTAAGTAATTACTTAATTGTGGCTCCTTGCCACTTAACAACCTTGGAGAAATCTATAGTTAGTACATACATATATTTTATTTCAAGGTGACTTTTGATTATTTCTGTCTTGTATTTTCTTAGATACTTATGTAGCTATAAAACAGCTTTGTCATTGCTTTGGTAAAATGCATACAAGCTTGCTACTCTGTAAACACATCTAAAGGGAAAGAGAAAGATTGCCATTAAATTCCCATGCGTTCAAGCAAGAACAGCTGGTTAGGATTAGAACATTCTACCTTCAGCATACAGCTTTCCCACAGCTTCTTTCCTCTTTTTTTTTTTTCCTATAGCTGACATAAACAAAGTCGGCGTCATATCCTGTATTCAGTTAACGTTTTTGTAGCAATCAGATATTTCACTAAAGTATTTTTTATGCTGAGTACAGCAAACATTTCATTATTCTGAAATCTGCCTTTTAACCAGAGTAAGCATTCACATGATGACTAAAACATATAAAATAAATTGTATCACACAAGGTCATTCCTAGCAATAGCTTTAATGCTGTTCACTTGCTCAATAGGCATGTTAGACTTTTTACCTTTTTTGTTTTGTTTTGTTTTGTTTTAAGGTAAGCATATGTGGTCCTGGGAACTGCCTGATCAGATTAGATAGATTTGGGGCTCCTGGGTGCATCAGTTGTTTAAGTGTCCAACACTTGATTTCAGCTCAGGTCATGATCTCAGGGTTGTGAGATCGAGCCTTGCATTGGGCTACCCACTCAGTGGGGTGTCTGCTTGAGATTCTCTGCTTCCACCTCCCCCTGCCCTGTTCACATGCTCTCTTGCTCTCTCTCACTAAAATAAATGGATAAATATTTTTTTAAAAAAGGATGAGTAGGAAATTCTCATGTGAGAACTTGGTTTTGTGAAAAAAGTGACCACCATGGACAAGTTGTAGGACATCCCGGTTGCAGTGCTACAGAAGTTTGGGGTGGAACTAGGTCCCTGATCCTATCTTACAGCACCAACAGGATAGCACACAGACTCCAAATAACAGAAGGCCCAAGAGTGCAAAATGTGCATCTTTCATTCTCTACACTAATCAGTGTGTTATTGGTAGACATTATTTACTCCAAGTCACCTATAGCCCTCTCCAGAGAGCCTGCCCTTTTCTCTAGACTAGTTGAACTATTTTAGAAATCTATGACAATTCAAGTCATTGTTACTGCAATAATGTAGGCTAAGGAAGACCTTGTTTGAATTTTTAGGAATTTTGCAAGTCTGAATTACATAGTAATAAATACAGGTGATCACTTAATAAACCTCCTTTAAGACTTTTTTCATCTATTCAACCAGGAGTCATGAGTCAGAAGTTTTTTGTTTTTATTTTTAAAGATTTTATTTATTTATTTGACAGAGAGAAATCACAAGAGAGGCAGGCAGAGAGAGAGGAAGGGAAGCAGGCTCTCCGCTGAGCAGAGAGCCCTATGTGGGACTCGATCCCAGGACCCTGAGATCATGACCTGAGCCGGAGGCAGCGGCTTAACCCACTGAGCCACCCAGGCACCCCGATGAGTCAGAAGTTTTGATTTGTATTCCCCACTCTGGAACTAAACCAGTTCTGTGAGATGAGCAAGTCAACACCTTATGTAAACCTCATGTTCTTCATCTGGAGAGACGGGGTTGTCTAAATTTGCTATATGCCTACATACTTCTTCATTGCTGTGCTGCACTGTAGTGAAAAGTATAAGACACAGGCTCTACTCTCCAGACAGGAACTTTAACCATTAAACATCAAAAAGGGCAGTATTCCTTCATTTAACACATATAAACTGAGTACTTCCTATAGGTTAGGCACCCTGCCACATGCTGCAAAGATGGCTTTGGATGCCATTAATGCCCCCCAGTGCTGTGGGCATTACAGGGAAGCTGTCTCTGGAGTTGTCTGGAAAGTGATCATCACAGATGTGAGGATGGGATTAGATTAATAATTTCAGGCAGGGGGCGCCTGGGTGGCTCAGTGGGTTAAAGCCTCTGCCTTCAGCTCAGATCATGATCCCAGAGTCCTGGGATCGAGCCCCGATCTCTGCTCAGCAGGGAGCCTGCTTTCTCCTCTCTCTCTGCCTGCTTCTCTGCCTACTTGTGATCTCTATCTCTCAAATAAATAAATAAAATCTTAAAAAAAATAATTTCAGGCAAATGAGGCAAGGTGCAAGAGATAGATAAGTAATAATGTCATGTATCAAGCTTTTATATGGAAGCTACTACTGTAGGCTTTTCACACATTATAAGTAACTCACAAAAATATAGTGAAGTGTGGGTATAACTTTCCCCATTTTATAGAGGATGCATTCCCACCAACAGTGTAGGAGGGTTCCCCTTTCTCCACATCCTCGTAGTTGGCAATATTTTAAACTCACCCCCACAGGCTGTAACTCTTCCAAGATTCTACAGTAAGTGAGAGAGTCAGGATTTGAATCCACCATCTGTGCCCCAAATCTGCCTTCTAAATATTTGTTAAAGGAACTCCAGATATTTTGTTGATGTGAAGTGATTTTTAGTCATGTCACAACTCCAGCATATGAAATCACAAAGAATGTTATATTCAGAACTTCCCTTTATGAGTAACCCAGAAATCTGTATCCCTTTTTTTTACTCCTAGAGATCCTTTTTTTTTTTTTTTCCTTTCTTTACCTGTAGTTTGGTCTTTCTCCAGTCAGATGTTTTTACCAGTGATATCTGGTAATGGAGGGTGTTGGTGAAGTTAAGAGAGCAGTAATGAAATTTTATGCCATTTTATTTTAATCATTGTCCTAAACGTGAACACATGTAGCATAGCTCCATTAGCTATTCCCCTGTGAAAACTAAACCAGCCATCATTTACACATTCATTCAGTATCATGACTAAAGGTGAAAAATTTAAGATATGGTTTATCTGCATCAGTAGGTCTTCTCTTCTTCTTCAACTGCCTAGAAAAATCGGAGGCATGTACATAAAACATAGAAATTAGGATGATGATCCCAGCAGGCTACAAGTAACTGCCCTTCAGTGGGTACAAAGAGCATCCTGACTTATGTTCACAGGTCTACTAAGGCTCAGTCTCATTTTTAAATTTTACAGTTTCCCTTCTGGCTATTTTTTCTAGGTGTTTTTCTTTTCCTTTACCTTTTTTTTGGGGGGGGGGTGTTGGGGACCAGGGGAAAGTGGGATTTCCAAGTAAGAGACCACAACATTCCAAGGAAATGAATACAACTAGATAGATGGTGTATTTGTGTAATACCAAACCTGGTCTCCTAAATATTTGGTAGACTACTTATATCCCTAAGCTGTTACGTTTTCAAGGATTTTTGCAAAAAGGATTTTGCAAATTAAAGGGAAGACCACATTCACCCAAACTTTAGATGGTTACTATAGTTAACATCTGGGCTGTGTCCTGACGTCAGCCTGTAGTGATGAAGTCCAGATGTTCTAACTTAGCAATGTTTTTGTTACTTCTAAGCATTTGCTGCCTTTGTTGGTGTGTGTGTGTATGTGTGTGTGTGTTTTAAGACTCCAACTTCTTCATACATGAAGATATTAGAGAAGAAGAGGAGGTGAAATTAGCGTAGACCCAGAGGAACTAAAGGCCTCCGCTTTTGACACACACTTTCAGGCCATCACAGAACATGTAGCCTATCTGGTAGGCTCCTGGACCTGCCAGATGAGGATATCTCTATTCCATTGCTATTTTCTGTTAAAACAGGCTATATGATTGACTAATGTCTACTCATATTTAATACTATATAGTAAGGAAACAGGAAAAGGAATTAAATCAATAATAAATATTCTAAGACATTTACAGTTATTTCTTTCCATCTGATTTTAATTTTATATATGCACATACATAAATATCTCTACATATATAAGCAACACACACACACACACACACACACACACACACACACACAGAGTATTTATTGTTCTAGAAGAGGGGAACCAGCACTCACCCACAGCAACCACATTGCAGCAGAGCCATTTACAATGAACAGCCAAGGACAGGTTGTAAAAGGCACTATTATTCCCTAACATCCATGTGAAGAAGTTAAGAAAATTCCACCCAAACAATTTCTTCCCTCAAAACCCATTTTAGTTCTATATCTATTAATTAATCTAAAATATTTGCATGGCTAATGGTATTTTTAACTGATTTCACTTCTTATGCTAATGAATGCCATATGCATTCCAAACACTTTATTACTTGGTGTTAAAAGCTCAGCTTTGGTTTAACCTGAAACTATTCTTACAACTTGCTAGGAGTTTCCCCAAGTTCTGTTCTGTTATTGCAAGGTTTGGGGAACAGATCATATGATAGCTTCCCGTTTTTCTCAGTCGTTTAGATGATTTTGTGTGAACATTTTATAGCTTCATTGCATTGTACTTGAAGATGTACAGTGTGCTCTAACAGTGAACATACTGGTCTATACATGAGTGAGATTACCTTTCTGGTTTCAGTTCTTGAACAGACTTCCATTTTCTGTAAATAAATCCTGAGCCTCAACAGTGGTACAACCATGGGCCAGGACACTCTTTACTCCCTCTTTTGAGGCATTACCGTTTGCTCAGAATCCTTAACAGGACAGTTATAATGGGACCTTTTTTGCAGTATCACGTAAAATCTTTGCTTACTCTTTTACATGATGAACTTTCAGACGTTTGAAAGCAAGCAAGAAAGATAGCCTCTTATCTCCAGGATATACCTCCTTAATTATTTCAGCATTTTTATAACTAGTAAAGGTTTCAGGATCTTTAAACAGTATCTTTTAGATGCTTTCTAGTTTGTTAATAGCCCTCTTTAGTAAACAAGACACTTTACATGTGCTCTGAGCAAGGTAGGATATGGTAGGAATTCCTCCTCCCTGTTCTAGGCCACATGACAATATTAGTATAACCTATAATTACAGTACATTTGCTCTTCATATTTTTGTCACCTACACGATTTTGATGCCTCATTTTAATCTCATGATCACGTATAAGCAGGAGATCTTTTTAACATGAAATAGAATTGTCAAGACTCTTTTGCAGCAGAGTTTTGGTTTTTTTAAGCCTAAATATAGGGTTGGCATATGCCCCAGTTAAATTTAATCTTGTTCACTTTACATATACCTTCCCTTACCCATCATTTCAGCCTATTGAGATAATTCTGAGTCTTTATCCCTTCATATATTAGCTCCTTATTTCAGCTTTGTGACACTCATAGACTTTATAAGCATGCCATCTTGAACTTTTAATTAGGGACTCTGGGCTTAATTTAATGAAATACTACTTAAAACATGATCAGTGATAAAACAGAGATCTCTCTTTAGGCCCATATTCATTTTTAGTTGTCCATATTCCTAAGAGCCAGTTGTTCAGCCAAAATATGACTATCTAATTGTTCCAACACCCATTCTGTCTAAAAGAACATCACTAACATTTTGCAAAATGCTTTGCTGATATCAGGAGGCATGCCATTTCTCTGATTTACTCATGTAAAAACATTATAAAATGGAATCAGGTATTATTAAGAATTGCTTTTTCTTTTCTTTTTTTTTTTTTTTTTTTAAGATTTATTTATTTGACAGATAGAGATTACAAGTAGGCAGAGAGGCAGGCAGAGAGAGAGAGGAGGAAGCAGGCTCCCAGCCAAGCAGAGAGCCCGATGCGGGGCTCGATCCCAGGACCCTGGGATCATGACCTGAGCTGAAGGCAGAGGCTTTAACCCGCTGAGCCACCCAGGCGCCCCTAAGAATTGCTTTTTCATTTAATTCTTGGATGTTTCAATATTTTTAATCTAACCAAGTTATCTTTAATAATTAACATGTACCTTTATCTGTATAGTATTTTACAATTAAAATGCCTCAACATAAGTCACAGTCATGAAATCCTTTTAAACAGATTAAGGAAACATATGATTACCTTAATTTTTTTTTAAGACTTATTTATTTATTTATGTTAAAAAGAGAGAGTTGCCGGGGGAGGGACACAGGGAGAGGGAGAGAGAGAATCTCAATTAGACTCTCTGCTGAGAGCGTTAATCCCAAAATGGGGCTCAATCTCACAACCCTGAGATTATGGCCGGGGCTGAAATCAAGAGTCAGATACTTAATGAACTGAGCCCCCCCGACACCCCTGATTATCTCCATTTTAAAGATTAAAATACTGAAGTTCGGAGACATGACTAGAATCCAGATCTGGTTATTTTAAGTACAGTTTTGTTTTGTTTTTTTTCCCCCATGACACCACAGCTAAAAGGGTTCAACTGCATTCTATTTGCATGGTTAGGTACTCAGTGAATATTTTTGAATAAATGGGTAAATTTGTTCAAAAAGTCTTCCTATCCAAGGACTTTGCCTCAAAGCATTTTGCTTTTTAAAGAGCTGGCTCATTTCTGCAAGAACAAAAATTAAACTCTATTTTACTAGCAAGCTCAGTAATAAGAATTGAACGTATAAATAAATAGGCAATTTTTTAAGAGACTGTATGTGTGGTATTTATAATATTGAGAACTATGTTTTCTAAATCCTGGCCTACAGACAGGTGCCCGTCCAGGTTGAAATTCCCAATGAGCTGCAGTAAATTGAGAAAATCAGAGGCAATTGTTACAGACTGAATTTTGTCCCCACCCCATACATATGTTGAAACCCTCCCCTCTAATGTGACTGTATTTGGAGATGGCATCTGTAAAGAGGTAATCCACGTTAAGTGAGGTCATAAGGTTGGTGTCCTTGTAAGAAAAGCAAGAGATACTAGGAGTATGCTCACACAGAGGAAGGGCCATGTGAGGACATAGCCAGCGGCAGCTGTCTGCAAGCCAGGAAGAAAGCACTCACCAGAAACCAACCCTGACAGCACCTTGATCTTAGACTCCCAGCTTCCAGAGCTGTGAGAAAATAGATTTCTGTTGTTTAAACACCTGATCTATGGTCTTCTGTTATGGTAGCTGCAACCTGACCAATGGCAATGTACTGAATATTTAATCATATCAAATGTATTCAATTTAAAGCCTTGTCCTTTTTCTGCCCTTTTTCCTTTTTTGCTGTTAATATATCCTCACTTAGGAAATTATGGTGATGATAGAGGTTGGTTTTATGTGCCGTAGATTAATACATTCACCTAAGATAGTAAAGGTTAGCATTCCAATCCTCCCATATAGTTTGGAATTGTTACTAGTCTATGACGTCCATGTTAGAGAGACTACGGGAGTGTGGAAGTGATATTCTGTTGGCCAGCTGACTTCAACCAGGAGAATTCTGATCTACAAAGAACTAAGATCTTTGCAAAGCTTAGTGAAGCAGATGGGAACAATATTCTTCTGGCATGGAGCAGCAGTATTTTGGGTCAAAAATGATCAAATTGTATTAAAGCTTTGTAGAAGCAATATAAGGGGAGCAGAATCATTTGGTAGAACATTATATGGAAACATTTGTTCAAGAAACCCCTATCAATCCTCTCCCACATGCCAGGCAGTGTCAGGCAATGAGGGTACAATGGTGACTGTGGCCCATCCCATGCACAGAAGGGTCTCACTGTCTCATGCTCAGGACTGTGAGGGGAGTACAGTAGTAGAAACGGGGCCAGTGTCCCAAAGCAATTCAGATGAGTCCCCATCCTGGCCTCTGGTGTCCTGGCAGGCAAAGGTATTTTAGGGAGAATGGCTGGCATATAGAGAGGCAGGAAGTGGCCGAGTGTGTGAAGGAGGTGATGGCATCAGTGGATACATTTGCCTGAAAAGGAAAAAAGAATGATGAATGGGGATAGTTTGGGGTGGGAGATAATGGCTACAGGGTATGTTCTGGTTTTCTGTTTATTGCTGTTTTTTTTAAGATTTTATTTATTTATTTGATAGAGAGCAAGAGATCACAAGTAGGCAAAGCAGCAGCAGAGAGGTGGGGGGAAGCAGGCTCCCTGCTGAGCAGAAAGCCCAATGGGGGCTCGATCCCAGGACCCTGAGATCATGACCTGAGCGGAAGGCAGAGACTTAACCCACTGAGCCACCCAGGCGCCCCTGTTTATTGCTGTTTCTGTTCTTTTGGCTTAGGTTTTGGTTTTTTTTTTTTTAAATCAGGTGGAGAGAGACAGGCTGAGGGGAATTACCAGTTAAAGTAGGGGTGGGGTGGGGAGGGGGAGAGAAATGGAAGCTGAAACTCTGAGCAAGGGCTAAGAAAATTGTTGAGGTAGTAATTCAGGAAATGGGGGAAAGGCACAGTAAAGGAGAATCTTCCTTAGAAGGCGTGCAGCCCCACCCCGAGACCAGTGGAAACAGGATAGAGATTGCTGTGGTAACAGATAACTTGACAAGGAGTGTCTGGGGACCTGAGATAGATCACAGCCCATGGCCTCAACTTTCTTACTTCAGCCCGGACAACATAGTCTGCTAAAAATGGATCAGGGCTTGAGATGAGTGGGGGAGGTTTAGAGGAATGGAGAAGGTCAAGTCCAAAAATGAAGTTAGGGCGCTTGAATTGGTAGTGACTATTATTTACAAAGCATTGGCAATTCTCCAGCGGTAATTTGCTACCTTTTCAAGGGAGGGAGGGAAGAAAGGGGGAATTGCAGCTTTAATTCAGTGTGGAGGTTTTCCTTCAAATCGGGGGAATTGAAGGTGTGTGCCAGGAATGAATGACAGACGCAACCAGAAACTCACTGTGGACAGGAGATAGGATGGGAGGCTGAGTCCAGAAGTCAATGTTATAGTTGAAGACTTCTGAATGATGCACTGTAGGGAAGAAAATAGCATGGATGGATGACAGGTGATGGTCTTGGAGTTGTTCAAGGTGACAGTGCCTGGAGACTGTCTACCAGGTCCTTGCTCCTCTGATGAGGCTTTCGCAGTTGGAGGGGAAGGGAAGTGTGTGAACTGAGGGCTCGTCTTTGGTGGAGAAGGAGGAGCAATGGAAGATGCTGGGCTGCAGAAGTGACCGGAGAATAAGGCCCAGGAGACAGCAGCCAAGAGAACGTCTCAGGAACCAGACAGAGCTGCACAAGCAGCGGAGAGGGTAGGAGTGGCCCAGGTTTCCACCAGCAGGTGGAGAAACTGCTGCTGAAGTTGGGGATGTGAGAGAGCACAGGGAGCAATGAAGTGAGGCCAGTGGCCCAGGAACAGGGGGTAGGAGGAGGGGAAAGCAAGGAGACAGGAGTGAGGGAGCACCTCACAACAGAGTGCACGAGGTGCTTTTGTGACCGCCTGAGCACCTGCCCAGGCCACACAACTGAGGACACAAACTAACCAACTGCCTGCTTTCCTGGAGCCTCGGTATCAGATGGTTGGCCTTTCACTTCATAACTAAAGATTACAGGGAGAAGAGGCATAGGCTCAGGTCACGGCAAAACTACAGCTAGGCATTTTCATGTTCCTTACCCAATTTGCCGTAAGCAATATCCCACTAAAATGAATGCAGACTAGAAAGGGCTTTCAGCTTGGAGCAGTTCCCAGTAGTACTATGAAGCTAGTCACAGTATTATTAAAATATTGCTCAGTTTGGTTAGAAAATTATTCAAGAACAATTGTTAGCCTTAAGTCCGGGATAATTCGTGTTAAACACAAAGCAGTTCTGTTCTTCACCCTTGCTTGAGCATACCTGTAACATATCTTGGAAGCCAGGCATTTGTGTGGATTTGGGGCAGTCAGGCATCATGCTTATGATGAGCAGTATTGTGTGACAATTAAGAATATCTGGTGGGGCTTCAGTTCCCATTCTGCCACTTATATGATATGGGTAACTACGGACAGATTCCTTAGCCTCACTGGGCCATAGTGTCCACATCTGTAAAATGGGTATGACATTAACACACCAACTGCACAGGGTTGCTGTGAAGATTAAGGGATCACAAAAGCAAAACACTTAGAAAGCTGTCTGGCACGTTGGAAGTGCTAAGTGTCAGGAATTCCTCTAATTAATTGCACAGAGTGTGACACGCTTTGAAAGGTATTCTGTCGTCGATAGTCAGTCCTGCTGGCAAAGTACTGGCCGTGCTGTCTTTGCGGTTGCAGTCCTGACCTAGTAACAAGTGTGCCAAATTGCACAAGCAGATAGTCATGTTTGGCAGTGGCTGAAGTTTTGACTGTTAATGGAACAACTGGAACTGACTTTTACTTGGCACCCAACCAAGTAATGAATCCTTGTCATCATCTCAGCAATATTTTTGCCTTTTGTCTCTCGATTTACAGTGGTCGTGCATTAAATACCTGTAAAAAGCACCTTACTTCTTTCTGGGCGATAGGCGAAACTCCTTGCAACGTGATTAAGGACATGGGCTATCTGGATGGTATGCTTGTTAACAGAGGAGTGTGTTTCTGCCTGTATTTAAGAGAGACACTCAGTCTGGGTTTTGTTCATCAGAGTTTTGCAATCAAGGGTCACTTCTAGGTGGGGCCCTGTACTGACGGCAAAACAGGAATGAACAGTATTTATGACCTAAATGATGGGCTTCATTGGCCTGATGCTCTGCTTTATTCATTCAACAAATATTATAAATATGTTCCAGGCACTGTGCTAGACCCCAGGACATAGCCCTGCTCCCTAGACTATCTGCAGATACTTAAATATGGACTCAGACAAGTGTGATAAAGAGATGAGTGAGACAATGGTATGCAAGTGAGTGTTGGATGATGGAATGTGGTCGTGTGAAGGAAAAATCATTTGACTTACTCTACTTTCATGGGTATCTTCATTACAAATACGGTTGGAATCTAAACTGGGGTGGACTGCTGTCCATGTACTCTTTGGTCAACAAGATTTCTGAGTGGTCTTCATCTTGAAATACTTTTTTGAGCGTCGATTTCTTCTATTTCAGATGGGATACACACATATAAACACAATCTAGAGTGCTGCCGCGTGACCAAATCTAGCCAATGCCAGAAATCCTGGTAAATGTTGAAGCATTAAGAACTTCATTCTTTTCTAATGGTATTTCTATTGTCATCTTAATTCCTAATTTTCTGTTGCTCAAATCAATCCTATCTAAATAGTTAGCTAGGAAGCCTATAGAAAAAGAAAGTCTAAGATATTTTTAAAAGGCATGCATTCAGACCTTTGGAAACAATTTTTTTTTCTCCAAATGAAAACTACTGCATAAACGAAAATGTATCTTTAACCTCAGTTTCTTCCCTTATTTGCCATTGTTGCAAAGGGCCTTTAAAATTTTCCTCAGTTCCAGGGTGCCTGGGTGGCTCAGTTGGTGAAGCAACTGCCTTCAGCTCTGGTCATGATCCTGAGTCCTGGGATCAAGTCCCACATCGGGCTCCCTGCTCAGTGGGGAGTCTGCTTCTCCTGCTGACCTCTTTCCTCTCATGCTCTGTCTCTCTCTTTCTCAAATCAATAAATAAAATCTTAAAAAAAAAATTTCCTCAGTTCCAGGCAGAAGTATAACTGGATTCTTTCTACCTGTCCAACTGCGTTCTCTCACAATTATGCATTCTCAGGACCACTCATCCCTGCTCCAAGTTTTAGCTCCACCCGCAGCCTGTTTATTTAAAGTGTTATTTAAAGCATCTTATAACTTTTACATCCACCTTAATAACATCTGACAGCGGGGTCCGGGGCCTGCACAGAATTGTTATTTGGGTTTCCCCTTTTTCTTTCTTTTTTTTTTTTTTTTTATTCACTTATTTGACAGAGAGAGAGATCACAAGTAGACAGAGAGGCAGGCAGAGAGAGAGAGAGGGAAGCAGGCTCCCTGCTGAGCAGAGAGCCCGATGCGGGACTCGATCCCAGGACCCTGAGATCATGACCTGAGCCAAAGGCAGAGGCTTAACCCACTGAGCCACCCAGGCGCCCCTGGGTTTCCCCTTTAAGAAGCCCCTGAGACAATGATTTGGGTGTAAGGAGTGTGTCAGAGATGCACTGAAAGAAGGAGGAGAGCTTGGAAAGTGAGGAGAGCCAGTGAGGGGCTAGCGAGCCGCATGCACCCGTGGCCCTGTGTTCTGGCTACCACGTTACAGAACCACCCAGAAGTCAGCTGCATCAAACTTACACCTAAGATGCTTGCAGACCATGTGTTGGGAGTTGGAGGGCATAGGGACCTCTGCTTCTCAAGGTCTGGGGCCTCAGCTGGAAGGTTTCAAAGGCTGGAATGTCCCCACAGCTGGGCCTGGAATCACCTGGAGGTTTCTTCAGTTGCGCTGATGGTGGATGCTAGCTGTCAGATGGCTCCTCGGCTGGGGCTCAACAGAGCACCTACACGTGGCCTCGACTTCCTCTCAGCAGCACAACCTCAGAGCAGGCAGAATCCTTATAAGGTAGGGCAGGGCCCCAGGGCCCCAGAACGAATGTTCCAGAGAACAAGGCTACACAGCCTCAGTTCTTCTAACCACATTGTGTTGGTCACAAGCAAGCGATGATCCTGCCAGGGCACTTGGGTGAGTCAGTTGTTAGGCATCTGCCTTCAGCTCAGGTCATGACCCCAGGGTCCTGGATCGAGCCCCATGTCGCACCAGGCTCCCTGCTCGGTGGAGAGCCTGCTTCTCCCTTTCCCAGTGCCACTCCCCCAGCTCATGCTCTCTCTTTCTCTCTCTCTCTCTCTCTCTCTCTCTCTCTCATCCTGCAGTCTCTCTCAAATAAGTAAATAATTTTTTTTTCTTTTAAAGTAATGATCCTACCCTAATTTAAGGGGAGGGAAAAATAGAGTTCAATTCTCAACAGAAGTATGTCAAAGAATTTCCAGCATTTTTTCTAAAAACAAAATACACAAAAAAAAATTGTCACAGTGTAGGCAACCATCTTCCTTCTTGACTACAAGTGTTAAAGGGAAGGCAAAATGTGAATTAACAAGTAATTACAATATAATGAACAGATAATTACAATATAACATAACATACGGGTAATAAGAAGCAGGTAGGTGCAGAGTATAATAGGATCACAGAAGAGTGACGCTTAGCTTGGTCATGGGCTCAGAGAAGATGGATTAGTGTCAATCAGATGGAGGTAGGGAGGAGATTTCAAGGAGGAGGAATAAAAACAGCCGCTTGATGTGTGCAGTTTGGTAAAGTGGAATGTGGAAAGTGGCAGGTGAAAGTGGAAACAGAAGGTCATGAGAAGTCTTGAATGTCATATTAACAGGCAGGGACCTTATTTTTAGGCAGTGAAGAGTCATTAAGGACCATTGTCAGCATCTGGAGTAAAGATTATGAAAGCCTGAATGGAGTATGGAGCTAGATAGTAAGAGGTGGATTTGAGAAATAGTTAGAACGTAAAATAATGAATACTGAGGGGTTAATTGGGTGAGTGGAGTGTCGGTTTACCACTGAGTTCTGACCCTGGATGCTCGGAGGCATGCTGGTTCCAGTGAGACGAGGAATTGTGTAGCAGGAATTGGATGGGGGAGGAGATGGTGAGAATGAGATCACTGTGGCCATCCAGGTACACATGGCCATGTCTGAGTCTAAACCTGAGAGAGAAAGCAGGGCAGGAGAGATCAAGTTGAGAATTATCAGCAAATAGGAGAAGAAAGAGAAAGTCTAAGAAGGATACACAGAAAAGACAGAGCAACTCTTTTGACTCCAAGAGTGCAGATTTGAACTTGAAGTTCATAGGTGATCACCTCAGTTGTCTTGATGAAGACAGTGTTATCTGTTGAGAGAAGGTAGAGCCCAAATACTGAGAGCAATTTTTAAAACAAAGAGAAACAACAAATATGGACCCTACAAAGGAAGAAAGTTTTCCCTGTTGGTTCTGTGCAAGTCTTTGTAATTGTTCTGATGCCCCCTCCTTGTCCTCAGAAATTCTAACCCCAAGTCCCACTCACCAAATGCACAAAAGCATTGCTAAAAACCTGTTAGGGTCACACTCCCATATACTCTCTGGCACCGTCACAGTTGATTTCGTTCCTTCTGATTCACATACGTATTGCAGAAGCACTAAATAAGAAAATCATTAACCACTAACCATCTTTAAATTTAAGTCTTCACAAACAGAAACATCTATAGTGAAATGGAAAGAGGTTCTTTTTTTTTTCTTTTCCCTTGGTATTTAGTATTTATTACTCCAGAACATCTCAGCAATCCAGATTGGTGTGTTAGTATGTTTCCAGCAGATGATATAAAGCAGGCTTCCTCTGTAAATCTTCCTTACTTTTCTTGAATAAGGGTTTCAAGAGAAATTCAGAGAATTCAGAGTATCGATGCCCTAGGAAAGATGTTTTTCCAAGAGGAATTGGTGGGGCAACAGAATGTGTTTGAAGACCAAGAAGACAAGAAGAACAAGCTTTTCCTTCAGCGATCGTGTGCTTGCCTTACTCAGTAGATACTAACAGTATAATTACTGTAGGCATGTGCAAGTTTGGGTTTTTTTCATTTTGGGGTTCTTTTTTCACCTGTAACAGGGTTTCTCCTACTTAAAAAGTTGAAAAACCACTGGTTTAGATAATCCTAATCCATGGATAATCCCCACATCTTCCCTTCAGTGGCTCCAATTGCCTTCCCCAAGAAAGCTCCCATCAGAGCTCCTAAGGGTGAGCCAAATGGACAGATCTGAGCTTTGCCCCCTTAATGAAGCATAGCAAATGACCAAAAGGCAAGCTGCCGAAATGAAAGGAACCCAGGGTCTGTATATTCCAAACTGGCTAATTGGCCCCTGAAAGATAGTGAGTGGTGTGCAAATGCCCCTTACTTCCTAACAGCTCAGCAGGGCCTCCATGGAAGAATCCAGCACCAACGGGGGGGGGGGGGGGGGGGGGGGGGGGGGGGGGCGGGTGTCACTGCAGAAGGGAGATTCTCAACCAGTGTCCTTTGTCCTTGTGGAAAGAACTGAAAGCCCCTCTTCACGGTGTTACTTTGCCATTTAGAGGGCTTAGGGGTGAAGGGGAAGGACAAGAAAAGGGGAAAGCTTTTCGTATGTTTTCTCTGCTACTTTCATAGAGACTCAAAAATACTAACTTTCGAGATATCTTCCTTTTATGGTCTCACAGTTGAACCTGATCTAGAGTATAAAAACATACAGCAGGGTATAATGAGTTTGGAAACCAGAAACCAAGGAAAAAGAAAAATGGGCCCAAATCAGGCTGAGGATGTTAGCACAGGAAAACATGGATCCTCTGTGACCTAGCCTCCTGCATGTTCACACTAGAGGTGTTTACAGTGGATATTTGCATAATAATGCTCACCTAAGTGGCCTTCTCTTAACTCTTAATTGAAAGCACTCCTCACCTCAGGATAATTTGTAAACATCTGCTTTTATGTCGGGTGAAGAGAAATTCAGAGTGTGCACATAAGGATAACAGAAACCCACAAAGTGACCTCCCAGAGCCCCTTGATGGAGGTGTAGTGTCTCTCCACCAAGCGTGGTCTGGGCAAGAATAACTGAGATGGAGAAGAGCCCCCACTGCCTCCCTCTCTCATGCGCTCTCTTACCTTTTCCCTTTGGCCTTCCCTACCCATTCTCTCTCAGCCTCTGGAGCTTCATTAGAAGCTGGAGCCTAAAACTACCCAGAACAACTTAGAATCTAATGCTTTGCCTGCTGACCCACATTCATCTGCTGACCGTGAGACTATGTAAAACCAACAGCCCAATCTCTACAGGGAACGCATGTTTCCAGGAAAAGATCAGATTTTACACAGTTAAGGGTTCTCCCCATTAGAGCAAAGATATTTTCAAGTTAAAGAAAATATGTATATTTCCATTTGAATAGAAATTGGTCATTAGTAACTTGGTTTTAAAATTGCTTTAAAAAACAAATGGACAAACAACAACAACAAAACCCACTTCACCCTGTGATTGTTGCATCCTTTTCCCCTACCAAAATGAACTCATCCTTGAGACCATCCCATGACACCGGTGAAGGTCATTTTTACGTTCCTTTAAACTGTACTTTTGCATCTGGTTAAGCTTCTGAGGTGCTGCGTTCTAAGGCCCCTGAGACTTAGAGGACACTCTTATGGGAAAAGAGCAAGTCCCGTCTGGTAAAAGGCAGAGAGGGGTGGCCTGGTTTCCAGAGATATTACTCGAAGTGAAACTTCCATAGTAGGCTGAAGTTTGTGCCTTTGGAAGTTTCCATAAAGGGCTCAGAAGAAAAAAAAAAAAAAAGTCTCCCTAATCTTGTTCCCATGCATCTACTGTTCATTTGAAGATGAAGATTATTTATGTTGAAGGAGCACTGCGGCCCCTTAGATGGCTCTCCAGCGGCAGAGGGCCGAAGGGATGCACTAATGTTTATCACTGGCACGGGACCAAGCATCACAGAAATGCAGGCTCCTTGGCTCGCCTCCCAAACTCTGGGTTCTCTCTGACTGACTTCAAGCCACTTTGTAAATGGTGTTGTTGTTTGAGGAGAACATTTCTCTCTGGGTTACAGTTCTACAGGGGTTGATATTTTAACACCCTTCTTCTGGAAAACTTCCCATTTCTAATACTTCCCTTCACTGGATTCTCCTTTGAAGTAGGAGAACATGGCACAGGCCAGAGATTACATATCAGGCTTTTTTTCCCTCTTGAGGTTTGTGCCCGTGTGTGAGTGTGAATGTGTGTCTGAGCGGGTTAATTGTTTGGTTGGGTGTGGCGAGTGTGGGGTACCATTGGCCAGGATCCTGGATGCGGTCCCCGAACATTTCACACTGAAGAAGGCTACTGTGCAGCCTCAGATCCAGCTCATATCCTCCAATGATATCAAGTCATTTGGCAATCACATGCGTGTGGTCAGCTGGAGACCATGGCGTGCGGGACCCCAGGCTGGTCTTGGCTGACCTGTTCTGGCGGCCTAACCCAGCATCCACACCTGGCTTCCGTTACGTTGCATCCCCCTCTACTCCCCACACATCTGTAGCAATTCCTATCTTTGTCTGTTTGCCTGCACCACATCCCAGGACTGGAATGTTCACCCTGGTCTTCACCACTGATTTGATGCTATGTGATGTCATGTGAAGAAGCCTCCCGGCCAGTTGTTTCTCCACAGTGAGCACTAGATAAAATATTTGCAAGTTGTTTCTATAGACTAGAGATACAAAGCCTGTTACCCGAGGTAGATAACACCCAAAATCCTCCTCCCCATCTCCTTTTTGTAAAAAAAGAGAAAACCAAGTGGCTCTATATTCAGAAACCAACTTCCAGGTCATACCACATTGCCTGGTTTTGTTTTAACTTTCTGACTAGACTGTGCTCTGAAGGCTGGGACCTGTCTTAGCTTAATCATATGCTCCCCTACCACCAGCAAAGTGCGATGTTCGCGCGAGGCTCAGCAGATGCCTTGCTCAGCTTCTCGTCGTTCCAAAGTAAGTACGTGTCTCTCCTGAAAGCACCCCTCTAAGAGTGTGTACATCACTGGGGAAGAATGACTTTTATGAGCTTCCTGGAAATTAGGCTGATTCCCTTTGCTAACTGTGTAATCCAGGGCCACAGTTAGGCAGGATATGCCCAGCTTAAGGGCTCTCAGCCAAGAGGACACCTGGGACCTGGAGAACAGCCTGTCCTCGGGTCTCTAAGCCCTGGGGGAAGAGAGCTATAGCTGAATAAGTAAGGCCTTTTTCTAATTTATTAAAAGGTACTGATAACTCACTAAGCCACATAGGTATGGGATAGTGTCTCCTGAGAGGGCACCTTTTCCCAGTTTATGGTTTTGTGTGGGTTAACAAGGTTCAAGTATAACATAGGGATAGGAAAGATGATCAAAATTAGTTTAATGAGCTGAGTCTATATAGAGTCTATATAGATTTCTATATATAGACTCTATATAGAGTTTCTATCATCACAGAGTCTATATAGATTTCTTTTTTAGATGTCCTTTTTAATTATAAAATACAGCTGTCTGCTAATATAAATGCATTTGTTAACATATGTATATTTATACACACAGAGAGAACTTGATGTGGGATAAAAATGAAGATAAATGCAAACCAAATTTTTAGGATCCCAGAGCTGCCTGATATTTACTAACTTACTCTAAAGGATGTCAGAAGGTTGCATTTTTATCTGTTCATGATTCTTTCACTTATTCATCTATTCTTTCAAAAGAGGACTTAAGGTTCATACTATTTAAAAATAATAAATGACAACCCAGGAAGAGATGTGCAACTTTATATACTCCATTCTGGAGACATGGCAAACATTTCTCCATGGGGTCAGAAAGGCCAGCAAAATGGTAGGGAGCCAGAGCAGTAGAAAGCTTTATTCTCTTCTTACAAAACAACTGGGGGCATCTAAGAACTACTGCATGAGAACAATCTGTGTATCATCATAAAAGACCAGTGTTGGAAGGGACCTTGTAGCCATCTAAACAGTCTCTTCACAGAGAGAAAATTGAAATCTGAAAGGTGCAATGATTTGTATTTTATTTCTTGTTTTAGAAATGTCAAATAATTTTCAGAAGCTATAATGTCTCTTCTTTCCCCCTGACTCTTAGAAGTCAAAAACATCTACCATAGCTCTATTTTGTACAGCACTTAACATTGCACCTGCGGAAGCAGTAAATCCTTTTAGATAGAGATAATCTCATAATTGTGATCTCAAGTTGCATTGACTTCAATAAGCTAATAATAAAAAATGATTTTCATTGCACTGCACACAATTTATCATAAATATTCCTAATTTATTCTTTTTTTTTTAAAGATTTTATTCATTTATTTGACAGACAGAGATCACAAGTAGGCAGAGAGGCAGACAGAGAGAGGGAGGAAGCAGGCTCCCTACTGAGCAGAGAGCCCGATGCGGGGCTCGATCCCAGGACCCTGGGATCATGACCGGAGCCGAAGGCAGAGGCTTTAACCCACTGAGCCACCCAGGCACCCCCTTAATTTATTCTTTTGGTTCCATCCATCTCCAATCCAAGTACAGTAAGATTTACTTACTTCAGAGTTGTAACACGAAAATTGTTAAAGTTCAATATATTTTTTAAAGGAATCCAAGAAGCTTTGGTTTGATATACTCCAACGCATTACCATTTTTCTTTTGTTCACTGTCGACATGATTGTAGGCAATTTCCTATGGATGTGAGTAAAACAACTGTATGACAAGGTTGACAGGCTAATTAGTGGGTTTGATATTTTATGTTTTAATTCTGTTTTTAACATCACTTTACAAAGAGGAGCAGACAATCTTGTAATCATATCTTCCATTAGTCGAGATAACTATATGATAACACGATTCACTGATGTCAGACAATCAACTCAAACTAAGATTGTTAAAAAGAATTGAACTAATAACTATATCCCTTGAAATTTACAGAAAATCAAGAATCTGTAGCGGTACGTGTTGGAAAATTGAATGAGATTTAAAGAGAGTATATCCAAAGAAATGTTGATGCGCCTTGATCTTGCCACATTTTACACTGCCAAAAATCTACCATAGACACTGTCTTTGGCATTCTTATAGTTATTTCTTATATTTTACGTGCTTTCCTATGCTTTGTGTTCACAGAATGTATTTTAGATTTACTACAAATAAATTATTCAGAATTTCAAAAATGGGCTCCACATTAACTTCCGAAAATGGGTAATAATCTTAATTGCAGGGTTTCTTTTTTTTTTTTTTAAATGTTACTTTACCTTTTACTGCTTCTTCCTTCCTCCTCCTATTAAGGTTCTGTATAATAAGTACCAAAAGTTCTAATCTTCAAACAATCCTTCTGAAGACTGTCAGCTATTTATAGTTCTTTCTTCTCTATTTTATTTTAATGGATGCTTTTAAAGCTGTTACAAATTAAAGGTCGCCAAGGCTGAGTGAGTATGTGGCAATTTGTCCAAATTAACTTATTACTGTGGCCTGGTGGGTGATGATGAGCCATCTGGCTCCATTTCTTAGGAACTGTCCTCCGTGAAAGTGATTTCTGGGAGCAGGTTTAATTACCTTTCATCTAAACAAAACCTCTGGTTATCCTGTGGATTAAAACTGTGGATTAATTATTTTTAGTTTAGGAGGATCTGTCCTTCAGTATCTCATCTATTTCTACTGCACAAGAAAATTGACACAAATTAGCCCCAGAATAGCTATTTTTAATACGTTGATTTAAAATAACAGACTAAAGAAATTTGTCATTCTGTGAAAATGAAAAATGATACAAATTAGAGATATTGAATATGCAAATCTTTTAGCCCTACACCTTAGAAATGCAATGTGTTCTCTCTCCTTTTTGCTTTTATATCCCCACATGAAAAAGGGGACTGCTTTAGACCCAGATTTTATCTATCTTATTTTGCAAATGTAAATAAGGCCACCGCCATCCTTGGCCCATTGGATGGCACTGCACAATCCAAATGACATTCATTAGGTATTTCATTTTCAACTGTAAAATACCTTTTCCTTTTACTGCTTCATTATTAAATGGGCATCCTTATAAAAATGCAAGAAAACTCAACATGCTTCCATTATTAATTATTGGGTACAGCCCTATCACAATAAAATGCGCAGAAGATAACAGCCATCATCAATTAATTTGCTGTTAATGAATGTGTTACATGCTTCTATACTTACATGCCTCAAACAACTGGTTTTTCTTTGGGGAAATACCTGGCAAATATGACGAAGCCAATGTTAAAAGTACACAAATTACTCCATTTTCAAAAAGGCTCTTTTTATTACCATAAGTTTGTTAGACCTTACATGTTAAAATTAATATACCACGGTAATTGGTACTTTTGGTAGAGTATGTACAGTGATTACATATTGTCCTACCCACCTAGTACAAATAAGTCCTGAAAGGAATCTAGCTATTGGCCATAAAGCATGAGGTTCAGAGTAGACAAAAGCTGAGTTAAAATTCTGTCCATGCAGTTTAATAGCTGGGTGACCTGGCAAGGTACTTAACTTTCCTGGATGTCAGTTTTGTTGTTCATTGCAAAAGTAGGAAATAATAATATCTCATTTATAGAATGGTAATGGTGTTTAAAGGAGAAAACTCAGAGCACCCGGGTGGCTCAGTTGTTAAGCATCTGCCTTGGGCTCAGGTCATGATCCCAGGGTCCTGGGATCAACCCTGCATCGCATGGGGCTCCCTGCTCTGTGGGAAGCCTGCTTCTTCCTCTCCCACTCCCCCACCTTGTGTTCCCTCTCTCTCTCTCTCTCTCTGTCAAATAAATAAATAAATCTTTTTTAAAAAATTAGAATTAAAATAAAATAAAGGAGACAACTCAGGTAAACCACTGACTGCAGTGGCTGGAACTCAGCTAACACTAGGGGAATGAGCTTTTTCCCTTCTCTTTCCTTCTCTGAAAAAAGCAGAATAAGAAAAAGACTTCCCAGACAAGGCTTGACAAGGCCCCAGAATTCAGTCTTGCCTATCCATACCTTTACTAAGGAGCTCAAAATATTTTCTGGTTTGCCTTCTTTTCAGATATGTTATTTACAGATCGGTTGTTTTAAGACAAAGTTCTCTTTTCTTTGCCAAGATTCTAGGCCAAAGCAACTCCCCCGCCCAACACACAGCAAGATTCAACTTTCCTGCATTTGTGTGCTTTATCTTGCTCAGTGTGTCTTCAAAATGTAACCCATACAACTCTCCAGTGTTCATTTGGCAGTTGTAACCGGCGTGCACCATTGTTTTGTTTTGTTTTTTATTTTATTTATTTATTTGACGGACAGAGATCACAGGTAGGCAGAGAGGCAGCCAGAGAGAGAGGAAGGGAAGCAGGGTCCCTGCTGAGCAGAGAGCCCGATGCGGGGCTCGATCCCAGGACCCCGAGATCATGACCTGAGCTGAAGGCAGAGGCTTTAACCCACTGAGCCACCCAGGCGCCCCCCCAGCGTGCACCATTGTTTTAAGTGGAACCCAAGGCAGATAGAGCAGAGGTGTTTTACCACTTAACAGATACTATCCTGGCTAGACTCCTTTGCTCTAAGATTGTAGTGCTATGAAACAATTCCCTTCATTTTTGATATTGCCTTTGAATTTCCATATGTACAGAGCTTTTCTTCATAGGCTAAGTGTGTTGTCTTAAATTAGCAGTGTAGCTAAAATATAAGTACTAATTAAGGCTGATTTCAGGATGCTAATTAGAATTAGCCTTAGATGCTTGTGTAAGGGGGAGATAGCTTGAAATAGACCCATCTTACCCAGCTACAAACTAAATGCTTTGTTAGAACTTGCATTTGTTTTCACTAATAGATGAGGGACCAGTATCTAGTTTAGAGTTAACTGCATGCCATTACCAGTTTTTTTGAAGACAAATAAGTGTATGAAAAATAACCACAGCCTGATCCATAATAAAGAAAGGAAGCATTACTATTAGAGCTTGGGAGTGGGTGAAACTTCTGAGGCATTCAGTGTTATCATGTTAGCCTCAGAGAGACGCTCTGCGATAGAATTCATCTCCCTGCAACCAGATCCTCAATTCAAGACTCTTACTGTAAGGGTTATGGCATATAAAGTTGTCTTTATTTAATACCAGACAGCTGGATGAAAATGAACAAGTCGGGCATGTCCAGGAATCAAAACATTGTATTGACAAAATACCCAGAGGACAGGCCAAATTATGCCACTTTCGCTCATGTGCTTAAATATTTTATTGAAACTGAAGCCAGGTGATGGAAGATGAGGTACATATTGATTGTGAGATGAGAGGACCTTTGTTTGAAATTCCTGTGGAGTACATTCTTATCCTATGCAGTTTCTCTGTATGAAATATACTCCGTGATCCAAATCAAGTATTAAAAATAATATTCAGTCTTTAAAATATCTTGGGTTTTTTGAGGAAAAAAATTCAACTGTTAGAAATAAAATAAAGCATGTTTAAGTGTATTGAAGTTTCTCTCAGCTAAAATAAGAGTGTCTGTCTGAAATGAGGCTAACAATGGCCGTGGGCTGTAACCAAAATAAACCAAGTTGTAAAGTACCTATTTAGTAGTCAAAAGTGTAAAAACATACTATAGTACATATAATATCAACACATACACATATAAATAAATACATATAGTAAATAAACACTGTATTTTATTACTTTGTTTTGCTTAGTATGCCATTATTTCTCCCGAAATATTGTTGTTCCTTCAGAGAAAGCAAACAAATAAACAAAACCAGTAAATGAAAGACCTTTATTTCCTTTATGTTAAAAAAAAGTTTCACCTATCATGAAGGAGACAATATAATGAGATAAATAGCTATTTTTGAGAATTTTGTTTAATACAATATGATATTTTATGTGTGAACTAACTTGCACTTGGATTTAAAATTCCAAAAATGATGAGGTAGACCCAAGTCTCTTGCAAGTGCTAAGGCAACAGTCATGTCACTTGAAGCAAATTTGGGTAATGGGGAGCAGATTTCAGCCATGGCTTTCCTCACACACTAAGATTCTAGTTAAATCATCAGGTTGGACTAGCAAAGAAATAAGAATGGCTGCATATTTACTTTGTATGTATGATGACAGAATCCTGAGCTGCCCCACACATCGTACCCCATCCCAGCTTCAGCATCTATTGCTCCAGGACTGTCTGTACGGCCCCACCTGGCACGCTTGACTCTTTCCTCTCATGATACTATTTCATTCCTAAACCCATCTGATCTCTGCTGTAGATATCAGTGGTCGAGTGCAATGGGGCCACCTATTTTCTTAGGAGAACAGCTGCTACCACATTGAGCAAAGAAGGAAGGACCCAAGAAGGGCCACTGTGATGGTCTTAGAGTGAACAAAAGTGAACACCGTGGGCTAACTTGGAGGTGCCAGATTTGTAGGGCTTCTTGGGTTATTTGTTTTCTGGAGACACCCACAGTTGGATATAGCAGCCTATAAAAAAGTCCACAAAGGTTCCCTGTGTAAAGAAAATACAATTCAAGTGTATCTGCATATTAAAAATCACAATTCATAATTCGTATTTTTGTGAGAGCTTTCAAAGTGAAGATCAACAAATTCCATTTGCAAACAATTAGAGGACAAGACATTCTAAAGTAATTGGAGCACAGTGATGTGGTCTGTAAAGTATGTTGTGTGACCTTGGACAAGTCCTATCTAGTCTCCTCATCTGTTAAGTAAGAGGTTGGGCCGGATTACTGTTGCTGTATCTCTCTGCTCTATCAACCTTTAGCTGGAAGTGTACAAGATTGTAAAGAATCATGGACCAATAAAACTAAAAGAAATTTCCAACTCTTTCCTTATCTCTGTTTTCTAAATTTTCTACAAGGCAGAGATTCCTTTTGTAAATTAAGAAGTAATAACAGATTTGTATTCTTTTTTCAATATTTAAAGTATATTGGAATAGAAACTTTAGAGATCACCTCCTTTAATAAATGAGGTCACAGAAGATCGAAAAGGTTAAGAAATTGGCCCAAATGTACCCAGTAGTCAATGGTGAATCCAGGATCCTGACCGAATTCCTTTGACTCCCAGGCTGGTACTCTTGGTGATACATGGAAAGCATCGAACATGAAAGGGTGATCATTTCAATCAGTTAACAAGGATAAAAAATGCTCACTTGTTTTTTTTTTCATCTTCCTATCAGGATTTAAAAGACATTGAGGACTAAGCAGTAAAACCAAGAATTTAAAGAACTTAAAGTCCAGGCGTTGATTTGTAAAGTGTACGCGTTCTGCAAAGGCTAGCCGCACTTTCTCCTGTACTTAGTACACTGGCCCAGATTAGGAAGGTCGCATTCCTCTCCCCACTGTGACCCACCCCCCTTCCCTTTTCCACACCACAAGCAAAGTGGCAAATGCCCCAATCCTTAGGTATGGAGTCCTTCGAAAAGTAATCCTGAAAATGCTGTCTCTGGATTGAAGCCACCTTGACATCACACTGCATTTGGGCAGCCTCTCTCCCCTCAGCTTACCAGTGCTAAAACCAAAAAGAGGAGTAGCATCAGCTTTGCAGCCTAATCTTGCTTTACAGTTTACTTTTAAAATTACCGGTATCATGAGACAAACAGACAATGACTTAAGAAAAAAATGCAGTGAACTAGTAAAAGCAAATTGCTGCATGAGTCTGATGAGGCTTTCCGAGGCGTTCTTCACTCTTGGCTGTGACCCTTTCTGGTATGCTGTCTGTTCACACCAGTAAAGACTGAATATGATATTTTTGAAGATATCCTATAATCACTCTTTACTGGCTGAGAGTGCAAGAAATGGTTTATTGGCTAGTATTAGTAAAACATCAAAGTCCTTTCTTAGAAAGCAGTGCTGTTTCCCGCCTATTAGGTGCGCATGAAATCAGTGAACCTAATAAAGCGGTGAGGGCTCATTAGGAAGAGCAACAAAGTTTCCAGTGTCCTTTATGACCGTGCAGCCAACACAGAAGAGATCAAAGCCTCCGTCAGTGGTGTCTGTCCATCTGTTTTCTTTTTATCCAATGTGTTATTTGGTTAGTTGTTTGACAACATCAAAGCTTCTGGCCATTAGGTTCTTTGTCCACATGGGACCGAATTTATTTTACTAATCCATCTGGTGTGAGATATAAATGTTCCTAATAAGTGCAGGTCGCCAATTTGAGGGAAATGAACACTTTCAGTATTTATCATTAATTTCCAGGGGACAGGTTCTCTTTACCAGTCTGGAGGTAGAGAGGCTCTTAGTTCATACATCTTGTGAAGTTAACCATGTTCATTAGGGAAATGTCATGTAAACTTTTGAATTCAGGAAAAAGGATTCCCTCTCTTTCTCTCTTGCATTTTCTTTTTCTTTTTTAATTTTAATTTTTATTTATTTATTTGACAGAGAGAGATCATAAGTAGGCAGAGGCAAGCAGGGAGAGAGAGAGGAGGAAGCAGGCCCCCTGCTGAGCAGAGAGCCCAATGCGGGGCTTGATCCCAGGACCCTGGGATCATGACCTGAGCCGAAGGCAGAGACTTTAACCCACTGAGCCACCCAGTCGCCCCATCTCTCTTGCCTTTTTTCTCTCATTCTCTCAATAGTTTTGAGATAGAATTCACATTATACAATTCACCCATTTAAAGTGTACAATTCAATACTTTTTAGTATATTCACAGATTGTGAAATTTTGGAACATCCTATTATTCCCAAAAGAAACCCTGTGTGACATCAGCACACTGTATACTTTAAACTTGTGTGATGTTATAAGTCAATTATTTCTAAATAAAACTGGGGGAGAAGATAGAAGAAAGAAAGAAATTGTACCCATTAGTTGTCATTTTCCTCCCCCCCCAACCTCCCTCTCCCCAGTCCTAGGCAACCACTAATCTATTTTCAGTTTCTATGGATTTGCCTATTCTGAATATTTCATATAAATGAAACTATCCAATATACGGTCCTTATTGACTAGCTTTTTTCACTTCGTGTAATGTTTTCAAGGCTCTAATACCAGCATGAATCAGTACTTTATTTCTTTTTTATTGCTGAACAGTATTCCATGGTATGTTCATACCACATTCAGTGTATCGACTTACCAGTGGATGGACATCTGGGTGGTTTCTGGTTTGGGCTGTTAGTGCTGCTGTGAACATTCGTGGACAAGTTGTTGTGTCTACATAACTTTTCATTTCTCTATACCTGGGGGTGGGGCTGCTATGTCATTCAGTAGCTCTAGTCAGTCTTTCAAGAAATTGCCAGGCTGTTTTCCAAAGCAACTTTTTAACCTTCTTGCCAGCAATCTTATGAGAATTCCAATTCCTTCACATCCTAACCAACACTTGTTACCGTCTTTCTTTTTTATTATGGCCATTCTAGTGGGTACAAAGTGGTATCTTTTTGTGGTTTTGATTTGTGTTTCTCATTCTCCATGCACGGCTAATACTGTTGAGCCTCTTTTAGTGCTTAGTGGCTATTTATGTGTCTTCTCTGAAGACATATCCATTCACATCATTTGCCTATTTCTTAATTGGGTTATTTTTCTTTTTATTATTGAGTTATAAGTCCTTCATGTATTCTGGATACAAATCCTTTATCAAATACATAATTTTCAAAAGCTCTCTCTTTTTAATGTTATTTAAATGTTCTCTGGGAATTGTGCATTTCCTGTTTATTTGAACAGGAGACTCCTTAAAAAGGAATCGTGAGTCACAATAGAGGAAACAAAGTCTCTTTCAGAATCCTCTCCTTTCCAAATATACAAAATCAAAGAGAAAAAAAAACCAATAATAATATTAGAACAAGAACTTAGTAAGTAAAGTTACCATGGCCATTTCAGTTTTATTGCAACAGAATTTATTTACAAAGTATGATATACAGAATCTGTTGTAATCAGCTCTGTGAAATAGTACAGTTATCCCATTTACTGATTCAAGAAAGAAAAGAGTGGAAGGGAAAAGGTGTGGAGGCATTAAGTAGAGTATTTTGTCACACTTAAGTTCAGCCTAAACACCAGCTATGTAAATGCCAAAATATTCTGGCCAAAGTTCATTAAACAAAATACAAAAGCCATCAAACCAGTTGTACAAATGATTTTTTTGACAATTTATGCACATTTATATGTGATATCTGAATAAGAGATGAGAAGTAAAACAACTATGTTGTGATAAACAGCCATAGTGATAATCACATGATATGAAACAGCGAAAGAACTTGAACTTTCATCATGTCTTATAACGCAATAGGTCTTTTCCCCTGACTGTGTGCACTGATGTTGGGAAACACAGTACAACCAGAGAGGCTGTATCTTGAGTTTTTATCCAGTGGCGATGCATACACTCCTGAGAATAGTACACACTACTCTGCATTTAACTGGCTGTGTGACCTTAGGCACAGGATTTTCCCAGGATCTTTCCTCAGATCAATGCCCAAGCATTTTCCAGGGTTGCCAAGGTTCCAGAGTCAAGAGAGACTCAAAGTTGTATTAGTGGCAGAAAATCAAATAGCTTCCATCCACACAGAGAAAAATATCCTCTGAAATGAGATAGGTCCCATGGTCTGAAATTAGAGCATATTGTATATATAGATCATGCTGGAAAATCTAGAACCTATGATTGCCATTTTTTGGTGACTTTCAAGAGGTCCCATTAGCATCTTCCCCAGAGGACGGAATGGTGGCTTAGGAAGCAGAGTTCACACTTCCAGAATTTAGGTTCTGAGCCTGACCATGCAAGTAGACTGTTGCAGTCAGCTATGGGAAAGAGTAACTGCTCTCTGAGTCAAGTTTAGTCAGTCTATTGGCATTTATGAATAATAAATATTACAGTAGGCCAGATCTCTTTGGATTATAAAGTGCTATATAAATGTATGTGCTGTTCACTATCATGTAAGAAACACTAATTTCTGTCTCTACCAGAATATGAAAGCATATGTGAAAATACCTGTAAGTTCCTAGAGAAAACTAAAAATATAAATTGAAATTAATACTAATCAAGAGTGCCACATTCAAATTGATTAATCAACTTTTGGAAAAATAACAACTTTCCAACTGTGGGAAAAAAAAGAAAATCTCCACTTTTTTTTGGGTTTTGTTTTTGCCAAAAATGGACTCTTGCACATGGAAATCTCACCTTTATGTGCTATACACTCAACTTCGAGTTTTTAGCTCCCTTCCAACCAGTGGTGAGATCAGAAATACCTGTGCAGGGGGAAGGGAGAGAATGAAATGTTTGCCCTCTCTGCTTGTAGGTAACAGCCAGATTGTTCACATTCCTTCCTGAACTCTGTTGGACAAATCTCTTGACTTTCCACGTCTGGGAAATCTTCAGATGTAAATGTGATGATGACATGGGTTGGAGTGCCTGGGGAAGGAAGCCTTTGAAAGCGTCTTAGGGCTACTTCAGCAATCCAGGGGAAACTTGCTCTCAGTTAAGAGCCACTTTGCAAAAGAAATATGACTTTCTTAAAGGCCGAACTCCGGACTTTACATAACAATAGCAGCTTTCTATTTAAAGTCACACAGAGGTATAAAAGAAATGGACACTTCCGCCCTATGCAACCTATGCAGCAGACTTTAATTCCTTGAGAGTAAGTTGCTGGGCTCTCCAAGAATTCTTCAGATTGGTCTTTCATTTCCTGATATAAAAAGGAAAACTCATTAAAAACCTAGTGAAGAAAAGAATGACAGAGCCCCTAATCCAAGAGCCCATCTTCTGTAATTACCTCCAAAATTCCTTTTGGTTTTGTCCTTGGTGGTTAACTTAATCAATGTATAATATCATGATGGGGTAAGTAACTTGGCCATTGACCCTGGGAGGAGTAACTATAGTAGAAGTAGCAGGAAGAGAGAAAATGTATAAGCACTCACTTTTATGGATACTGCCCTATCTCACCTTTACTGTACACCCTGTCCTGTGCTATTATTGGGGGAGTGAGGAAATACTGTTTAGGAGGAAGTAGCTCCTTGAGTAAGGAAGTGGGCCGTGCAGGAAAAACAAATCAGAACCTTCCCAGAATAGAATTCACCTTCGACTACCACAGCAAGCTCCCCACCCCATGTCCATGTTTTGCCAGTCAGGGATACACATGTCAAAACCTGTCTGAGCCTGCCCTTCCCCATAAACAATCATGGATAGTCTTCTGAAATTAATGTCACTGGCATTTGTAGCTCTCAAATACTACTTAGGCTCTCTCTCAAATCCGGCATAAACAGATGAGTCTGCACCATTTGTTCTCACTTTGCAAAGAATTTCACATACCCCCAACAGCAGCAGAGACACAAAAAAATTAATGAGATTAGTGGTCACTTACTTCATGGATAAGCTGTTGACCAACAGGACTGAAATCTGCTTGTAGACAATGAGATCCTCTAGAAAATAGACTCTGGTTTTGTGTACATGTCTCAAAAAGACAAGATATTCACTGTTTTTATAGAAGGTTCACTGTTTTTATAAAAGCTACATGGTTGCTTTATAGAGCAACAAGTTTAATTTTCCCTGAGAATTTCCGCTTCCTTGGAAGAGTAAATGAGTATTTCGTGTGTTCACCTGGTCTAAGTAACTTCTTATTTTGTTTTGTTCTGTTTGGCTTAAACAACAAACATTTGTTACTCCTGGTTCTGGAACCTTAAAGGTCCAAGATCAAAGTGCTAGAAGCTTCAATGTCTGATGTGAGCCCACTTCTCTTTTCTTTTTTCTTTCTGCCACCAAAATTGTCCTTAATGGTCCTTCATGATTATTTTTGCTTGCGTTTTTTCTAGCATGCACCTCAAATCTTTCCAGCCTCTACTATACCCAGGCTCTGGCCACTTCGTTTTTCTGCTCACAGACCTTCCTCCACTGTTTATTTTAAAATACAGTTCAAATGCTTCTGCTTGGCAGTGAATGTCTCCATAGTCTTGACCACCACTTTTCCAGCTTCCTCACATTTCTTATTCACCCTGTCATGCACATTCGAGTATGTAGAATTTTTTCCTGTAATTTTTCCATGATTAGCTCTTAAAGACTTCTCCTTAGACATGCCCTATTAGCCAGTGCAAACCGTATAGTCATCTCTGTTTTCCAGGAGGCGGTGAAGGACAAACATGACATATGACATACGCCCAGTAGAAAAAACTCGGGCTCTAATGACCACCACACTCTAAAATTGTTCAGGTATTAAGTGGAAAGAGTTTATGTGAAATACTAAGTAACGTCTAATCAAAAGATCCCAAATGTTTTTATCCGCCCCCCCCCGCAAAAAAAAAAAAAAGAAAATTTTTTGCGTGTGTATAGTCACTCCAAAAATTACATAATCTAATCATGGCAGTTCAGGGTAAAATAAATGCAAAAAGAAACAGCTTCTTACACTTACTTTCGGTACATTTTGCTTTTTATTAGAGTTGGTTGCAGACATTCTTCACATTTTTAGGAAATCTTTTGATTTGTTTCTGTTTTACTGTGTAATTTAAAACCCTCCACCTTTTACTGAAGTGTACTAACCACTGAAAAATTAAAAGCAATATAAAAATAGGAACAGTTGAAGCCAGTTTTAAAGACTTTAAGGCTAAAATAAATGTTTCAAATTATAATACTCTACTTTCATATATATGTATTCCTAGCAGACCAATAAAGTGGAGTGCTCATTGTTTATTGGAAATGGACATTCCAATGGTGTTAGCCAACTAAGTAATTCTTTTTTAAAGTTTCCTGTGCAAAAATGTGTACAAAGAAATGTTTCTATACCAATTAATGCTGATAGTTTGGTTTGGAACATTACGTTAAATGAAAGTTTTATATATTCTCTTTTTACTGTATTTAATGAATATCATTGGTGGTCAATTTTTCTCTTCTAGAATTTTTGATCTTTGTTGCATTATAGAAAAATAGCAAGGGAATGGGCAAAAATAGACATAACACAAAAAGCAAGGTTTCAATAAGGTAAATAGATGATTGTGTTTAAATAAGCATTTACCATTCTTTACAAAAAAATCATAGACAGCTTTTGTGCAGAGATGGTATGTAAAATAATAAGCACCAACTGAAGGACCAGCAAGACAGGGCCAGTTGCAGTCTGATGGGTCAGAAAAACGAATTTTTTTGAGTTTCTTCTCTGTGCACTGCTCTGTAATACATGATAGTCTTTCACATTGTCTAACAAACCTATTAGTGTGACTCTCCCTGCTCAGCAAATGAAGAAGTTGAGGGTTAAGTATTTAGGAAGATTGCAGAAAGTCACACAACCAGCAACCGATAGAAATAGAATTTCACCCAGGTCTGTTTGATTCTGAATCCTGAGCTCCTCTCCTAACAGAGAAAGAAGGTGCTGCAATACCTAGAAAGGAGAATGGCATAGAAGAGCAGTATCACAAGAAAATGAGCAGCAGAGTCCAGAGGGAAACGATAGTGAGAAGCAGCAGTTGTGGAATCACCAGGTGGTACTCAGATTTCAGTTTTGCAATTTTAGCAGGTAAAATTTGGGTACTTCTGATAATGGAACAATCTAAATGGCAAGGTCAGAAGGGAGAAATCAGAAGAAAAAATGTTAATATCTTATTGCCTTTTCAAAGTTGTGTCTTACATAAACAATCAGTACACTCAACAACTTGCTGAAGTGGAATGTAATTTTCCTTTCTTAAAACGTTTAGAGTAAGAGCTCCAAATCTAATATAGGACCGTTTACACCAACCACCTTTCTAGGTTTAACTTTCCTCCATAACCTCCAGGGATTTAAGACGTGGCCCTTCCTTTAGCCTTTTTCTTACTTTTGATAGCAAGAATGGGTGATTAAGAGATTTAATAGAAATATTTTTGAGGGTGGCCCTCAGTTTTGGGTTTTTGTTTTTTTTTTTAAATGTAATACAGTTCTCTGTGATGTATGCCATTGCATGGATGCTGGAGGTTGCCAAGAGATAGTAATTGATGAGAATAATAAAAAGGCCTTCTTAGATATCGGATTCTTGGTTGTCTCTTAGAAGAACAGCTTGAGTTTAACTTCTACTTGGCAATGCTTTCCTTGATATTAGGAGTAGAAACCCTTTGGAAGCCATTTTTCCCAGGGAGTAGGATGGGTCTGGAGTTGACAGCCGGTTTCTGAGTCCTCTTCCCGGTCTGGATGTCTCTGGGTGTGCGGCCAGCAGCAAACAGCTGGGTCAGTGATATCTAACATCCCCCACAGAGCCAGGGGCTGGCAGGACAGCACTTGTTTAGTTTGTAGGGAAAACTTGTGAAAGGGGATGACCTTAGTTCAGGGCTGAGAAAACCCAATGAGTTTAAAGTGGCTAAGAAGTGAAGACTCAAAAGATAGTCCCTTCACCTTCTGTGTGGGAATAACCTCCAGTCCTCCTGTGGCCCAAGTCTACGCCGTTCAGTTTAAAACGCTCATCACCTAACACCTTCTGTGCGGCTGCCTCTCATCACTCAGCCAGCAGCCAGTCCCGCTGACGCTCTTCGCTGTGCCCCTGCCGCTCTCCCTGAGCTTCCCCGACAGGGCCCACCGTCATACTTCCCAAGGCTCTTGATCTCCATGTGAACAGTTAGCAGTCCCCATTTCAAACTCTGTATATTTCAGGTTATACTTTAGTGCAATAATAAATTGATGACAAATTGCCTTATTTAGTTCCTAAAGCAATGATGTGTGGATTCACTCTGGATATAGAAAAAATAAATAGGCTGTGTGTGTCCCCACCACTCCCCTCCACAGCGACACCATGTTGTAAAACAAATGAAAAAATTGATGAACTGTGAGTGATTCCAAGGACTATTTGCCTCTTTTTTTCAGAGCAGTAAGAACATAGGATCTGATTACAAGATCCAAAGAATATGTCATCCTGTTTTCTCTTTACTTATTGATAGTTATATTTAACAGTTGAGGAGTGTATGGTCTCCTATGAAAATATACTTAGTGCTTTAAAGCAATTCCTACTTGGATCAGAATTATAGAATGTATAGAATGATAATAGAATGTAAGGACACTTTAAATGTAAAGAGCATTTCCAAATGAACCCCACTGACCCGTAAGCCATTCTGCTCAGCTTCTGTCTTTATCTTAGCCTTCTTTGCTGGAAATTTGAATTTTGTATCTTCTTTGTGCTCAGAAGCCCACCTTTTTCAAAAAGGCCCCTGTTGATACCATCATCCCTGAAATCATTATCCATCATTCAGTTGGGTACATTGTGGTAAAATATACAAAACATAAAATTCACCATTTTAATCATTTTAAAATGTATAATCCAGGAGCATTTAGTACATTCGCAGTGTTGTGCCACCATCATCATTATGTAGTTCCAAAACATTCTCATCTCCCCAAAAGGAAACTAGCATTTCCATTAAGCAGTCACTCCCCATTTCTGTAGCTCCCCAGCACCTAGAAACCACTAATCATGTTGTGTCTATGGATTTGCTCATTCTGGATATTTCATATAACTGGAATTTCATAACATGTGGCCTTCTGTGTCTGGTTTCTTTCATTTAGGGAAACAGTTCCAAGGTCCATCTATGTTGTAGCATGTATCATACTTCATTCCCATTTTGTAACTGAGTAATGTTTCATTTTGTGATTACACTACATTGTATTTGTCCATCCCGTTGCAGGCATTTGGATTGTTGACTCTTTTCAGCTCTTGTGAAAATATATTTCTCATGAAATGTATTTAGCTAGTTAGCTATTTTTCAGCTGCTATGAATATCCTTATGCAAGTTTCAGGTTTTTTTCATTTCTTTTGGATGTATACCTAGGAGTAGCATCGCTAGGTCATATGATTATATTTTTAACTTAATGAGGAACTGCCAAACTGTTTTTCACAGAGGCTGCACCATCTCACATTTCTACCAACAATGGGGGAGCTTCCAATTTCTCTACATCTTTGCCAACATTTGTTATTTTCTATGATTATATTTTTAACTTAATGAGGAGCTGCCAAGCTGTTTTTCACAGAGGCTGCACCATCTTACATTTCTCCCAACAATGGGGAAGCTTCCAATTTCTCTACATCCTTGCCAACATTTATTTTCCTTCCTCCTTTTTTTAAATTTTTTTATTTTTTAAAATTTTTATTTATTTATTTATTTATTTTTTATTACAGCCATCCTAGTGGGTGGGAAGTGATAGCTCATTGTGGTTTTGATTTGCATTTCCCTGATGGCTGTTGACCTGGAGCATCTTTTCATGTACATGTTGCCATTTGCTGACCTTCTTTGGAGAAATGACTATTGACTTGCAACTGTATTCTCCCATTTTATGGGTTGTCTTTTTGCTCTCTATAGAGCACAAAAGTCTTAACTTTAAGTCAAATTTGCCTAGAGCTTTTTCTGTTGTTGTTATTTTTACTTTTGGTGTGATACCTAAGCATCCATTGTCAGATCCAAGATCATGGACATTTACAACTCTGTTTTCTTTTTAAGAGTTTTATAGTTTTACCTCTGAATGTAAATTTTTGATCTATTTTGAGTTAATTTTTGTATTTTGCATGAGGTAAGGGTCCAACATCATTCTTCTACATGTGGCTATCTAGTTGTCCCAGCATCATTTGTTAAAGAGACTATTCTTTCCCTGAACTATTCAGTTTTAAAAGTCAAAAGTGTTTTACTTAATAATTGTAAATGGCTTTTTTTCAGTTATTCATACATGTCTGTCTTCGCTCTATAAGAAACTGACTCAGGGGAGAAGATTGATTTTTTCAATTTTTCCTGTGTTTTATAAAGGACTAAAATGGTTTCCAAAGTGAGAAAAAAGAAGTCAAAAAGAACTCAAGATTTTGACCCAGGAAAATCAGGGTAATTATTTTAAAAGATAAATTGTAATCTTTTCAAAATACAAAATTAGTAAGACAGTCTCTGCCCTCAAGATGTTCATAGCCTAATGGGGGAAACTCACACCTCAGATAGCTACCAGACACATGTAGTTGTATAGCACCTGAAATGTGCCTAATTCTGATCGAGATTTGCTAAAAGAGCAAAATGTACACTGGATTTCAAAGGTGTAATACAAAAAGAGGAATGTCAAACATCTTATTAGCCATTTTTATATTAATGACATTTTGAAATGATAAGGTTTTTTTGGTATGTTGGATTAAATAAAATACTATAAATCTAATTTCACTCTTCCTTTTTACTCTGTTAATGTGGCTTATATTATATTTCCATTGGAAAATACTGATACAGATAAATAGAAAATCAAGCAAGTGTCTCACAGAAACACTAGGAAGTGGTAGAGGAGATATTTATAGCCATTTCTTGAAAGTCTGTAACCTCGATTTTTAATGACTACCCTATATAACTCCAAGTCAGCCAGAAGTAAGAAGATATGATTGGTGGCTCCAGTTTGAAACTGGAAGGTGAGAGAAGGGTCTGTAACACATACTGAATGCAGAACATCTTCAAGAAATATAAACGTAATACAAACATCCTGCCCACACTTCAGATCTCATAGAGAGACATACCTGACCCACATCCTTCAGCCAGAGAACAACAATAGCTTAAGCCAGTGACTCTCAACCAGGGATGGTTCTGGCCATGTCTGAAAACATTTTTGTTTGTTACAACTGGAAGGTACTACTAGCATCTAATGGGTAAAGAGGCCAGGGATACCAGTAAATTTCCTGCAACACACAGGATGACTCCTGCACAAGAAAGAATTCTTTGGTTCAGTGGACCAGTAATTCTGAGGTTCAGAAAGCCTGGATTGTATGTTACTAGGGTGTATTTCAGGGAAAGAAGAGGCAAATGTTCCAGGAGCTCTCAGGAAGACTACAGGAAGGAAGGGACCTTTCAGTGAGTCTTGGAATGCAAGCAGGTCCCAGTGGGTACAGGGATGGGGCAAAATGGCCAAGAGAACCTTACCAGTTAGGAGTATAGCCAATGGGAGGAAGTAAAAATGGATTTGAGCAAAGAGTGTGTCATAAAAGGAGAAACAGCAGCTAGAGAAATGGTTTAGAATTCAGGTTTGGTCTCTAACCCTTTTCATTCTACTTGGCAGCTGAGTGGCATTGAGCAGATCACTTGGCCTTCCTAAAATTCAGGGTCACCCTCTGTCAATGGGGATAATTTTAATCAAATAAGATCCTCTCTGTACAAACAACTGTGTAACTGAAAATAGAAAATATTGTTAACTTTATCATTGTGGTTGTTACCAGATTGAGTTTGTTCCAGAGTGTGAGGGCTTTGAAAGCCCAGCATGGAGAGGGGGTTGGGTCTCTGGACCAGGAAAGCTGTTAGTGGGGAGCGATGTCATGGAAAGTTCACTTGGATACAGTGTGCAGGAAAGATGGGAGCAACAAGGGAATATAGTGAGGGAAATCATCTAGGATACCTTTCCAGGGAAACAGCACGGATGGATGACAGGTACCATAGGGGAGGCAGCTGGCAGAAGGCCCTGTGCCACCATGTTCACTGGCAGCTGCCTCCTCTGTGGACCCACTTCCACAACCTGATGGCAGCTGAGTGATTTGACCAGCTCTTCCCGGGGCACGCTGGGGGATGTCATGGCTTTTGTAGAAGTGGACAGAAAACTGGCAGGTCACTCCACGACCTTATTCACTAGCCTTATGTGTTGAGTGAAAACCACTTTTGGCTTCTAAGACCAAGTATTTAATATTTTCTCATCAACGTGGAACTCTACAAAAATATGGATTCTGTATTTTCCTTGAACTTTGTTTCACCTTCAACAGCTCTACCATCGCAATATTTCTTGAAGCAAAACGTATAAAGAAATGCACTTTCATAACTCTTGGAGGTGTTATTTTCCCCCGTTTAATACTTGAATTCAAATTCTCCCAGCCTGACACCAAGGCAGAAAATTTCCCCATGTTAATTATTTTTAATTTAAAATAATTTATTTTATAAGACATTTGGGAAATGGCCGGGCAGTTTTACTGTGCTAAGAATGTGGAGAATGTGGGCTCCGCATGTAAGCTTCCAAAGGGCAGGGACTTGGGGTTGTTTTGTTCACGGCCTTAATGCTGGTGCTTAGAACAGTGCCCGGCCCATGATAGCACTCCATAAATTATTTGTCGAATGAGTGAGAGAATGTCCAGATGAACAAGAAGCATCCGTTGTATGTGCACTCTCCCTAGACAGTGTGATTGATGGAGTGCCGTGTGCGTCTGTGGTGCTGGGTATGACAGTATCTGACCCCCAGTCATGAACTAAGACTGTTATCGAAACTGTCTCACCGAGACCCATCTATTGTCACTCATTCAGGGCCACAAGCACTCAAATCAAGTGTTTTCTTCTCTCCCTTTTAACTCCTCTGGAACCCAGCAGAGGTAAATCAGTAAAGTTGGAAGTGGAGGAAGATAAGTGCACAAAGAGATCAAATCCCACCCCCACCTCAGCCCCCGGAAGTGGCAATTAGTTTGTCTCCCTACACCTTCCCCCAAGAGTGGCCTTTCCATGTTCCTGAAGAAGAAAACATCCCCGGGGAGGGCGTGCATCTGGCAGGACTGTTACACTCCAGTCAACTGGGCGGCTACAGAAATAAGGGCTCTTCAGTAAGACTTGACAGTACGCCAGTTCCGCCAATGATAAGAGAAGCCTGAAACACCAACAAATCACCACACACCGCCCGCCCTGTTTCCCAATGTAGGGCTGCAAGGCCACCAAACCAAACAAATAGGACAGCTATCCTCAAAGCTTGCCAATATAGTTCTGAAAATGTTAAAAAAAAAAAAAAAAAAAAAAAAAAGCTTTCCTAGGAACAACGGAAGAACACTTAATAGATCATTGCCAGGTGCCCTCCAGAGTTAAGAGGTCCCTCACTGGCACATTTTCCATCCTCATTAGCCATTTTCCTTGTCCTGAATAACATTTCTTCACTTTCTACATCAGTTTTCAGGGTGTTCCGTAAGATACTTGAAGACGTCTTCGTTTGGTAGGAGGGAAGCAAGGATATTTTACTCAAAATATGTCTTCTTATAAGGGAAAGCAAGCAAACAAAAAAGTTATTTATTCTGAGATGCATTAAATTATCAAATTCTCATTAAACATCGGTCTGAGATTCTACTGCACAGTTGGAACCTTACTGCAGACAAAATAAGGCTCCTAAAAAGCGAGATTTCATCACTGAAGAGAAGTTCAAGAGAGGAAGGAATCTGCCGTGAGGTTTCTCTTCTTCAGTTTCAGAACTGATTCGTGGGAAAAGTCAGCTTTACTTGGTTTCTTTTTTAATGCTATGCCCTTGAAAATAGTATATTCTTGGGTTTAAAACCAATAATTTTCCAACATCTTCCCAAGTTGAAATTTACATTTCCTGAAAATCTGGAGTCCTAATATATTTAGTGAGGCCTTCCTCTTTAATCTTTATATAGATGTATAGGGGCACCTGGGTGGCTAAGTCAGTTAAGCATCTGCCTTTGTCTCAGGTCATAATCCCAGGATCGTGGGATCGAGTCCCACATCGGGGCTGAGCATGGAGCCCATTCTCTCTCTTCCTCTGCCCTTCCTTCTGCTTGTCCTCGCTTGCTCTCTCTCTCTCAAATAAATAAAATCTTAAAAAAAAAATATATATATATATATATATGTATGTATGTATGTATGTATGTGTTGTTAGGTATACATATTTCAAGAGTATAAAGTATATCCGAGGTTGGAGTAGTGTCCCGGAAGACATGCTGTGCTGACTGTGAGTGAGCCTGTGTGCAGTGAGCATGGCTGTATGGAGGTGCAGTCACTTTGCATTCCTGAGCTACCTGTAGCCAACAATCATTCCTGAGGAAGTCTGTGTTTTAAAGTTCATTATTAGGGTATTTGTAATGTTGATGCTATTATGCAGAGTTTGTATGCTTGTTTTTAAGACTTTATTTATTTATTTATTTATTTATTTGAGAGAAAGAGACAAAGGATGAGCAGAGGGCAGGAGAGAGAGAAGCAGGCTCCCTTCTGGGCAGGGAGCTGGACATGGGGCTGGACCCCAGGACCCTGGATCATGACCCAAGCCCTAGGTAGATGCTTAACCGAGTGAGCCACCAGGACGTGCTGTGCAGAGTTGTTATTAAAAGTCCTTCACCTTGTCTCTGAGTGAGACTAAGGAAAAGGTCAATAAATTAATATAATTTATATAAATAAATGTTATTCATTAACTGTGGAATTACAAATAAATTGTAGCTGTTAAACTCGTACTCCATTAAACACCTTTTCTTAAAATTTAAGGATTTAAAAGGAAAGTAGAAGCCATTTTTAAAATCTACTACAGCAGATAGAAAGCTACACAAATAAAAATCAAAACGGTTCCCTAGTGTAAAGCAAGTGTTGATCAGGTCAAATGAAAATGAGCCAAGTCCAAAACTAGAAAAAAAAATTTGGTCAAATGGAAAACATTTCTGGACTTCTGTCTTTCAGACCTGCCTGCCTTCCAAGCTGTTATATGGTGATATTGAAAATATTTCACATATCACAGAGATAACACGAGGATGAAAGGCATGTTTGAAGTTCTTGAAACTATTCTGAGAAAGCTACTTGAGAAATCATAAGCGCTGTCAATAATACCATAATGGTTGTCCATCATTAAAACCAGGCCATCGCTTTTCATCTGTTTCCTCTTTTTCTGATAATATTTGTTGACATTAAAATACCACATTATGGGGCACCTGGGTGGCTCAGTGGGTTCAGCCTCCGCTTTCGGCTCAGGTCATGATCTCAGGGTCCTGGGATCGAGCCCCACATCAGGCTTTTTGCTCAGCGGGGAACCTGCTTCCCCCTCTCTCTCTGCCTGCCTCTCTGCCTACTTGTGATCTCTCTCTCTCTTTCAAATAAATAAAAGTCTTAAATCATCAAAAAAAAAAAAAAACACATGATAATGAACATTCTCTTTTTTTATTTTATTGTTATGTTAGTCAGTTTCTTAATCAGTCTTCTTTTGTAAAATGAGGGCCAAAAAGAGTGCCAAAAGCAAATCCGCATAAACCAATAAAAGCAGAAAATGTGGTTGTAGGAAGACAACAAACATGGATTCATTCATCCTGGCAGTCAGTCAGTCAGTCAGTCTGAGTGAGTCATATCAAGCTGTGGTAGGCACTAGACACATCATAACCTGTGCAGGTCTAGGGGAGGATCAGGGATACAGACGAGGATAGAGGGAACTCTGGAAGCTTGGGAGGCCAGCATGGCTGATCATCTTATATGATCAAAATAAACGGAACTCCATTTATTCTGTTATTCAGCAGAGATGGAGGTCTTTGATTATTAATTTAAATTTTCCATAAAGTGATTACATATTTATAGTGCAGTCTGTTTAAAGTGAAGTCACTGGCTATTTCTTGGGCATCGGGCATGGTACCAGCTGTTTGTAGGAATGAGTTTTCTGTGGTGTGTTAAAGTCCTGGTTATGATTTACTTAACCTCACTATCGATCAGCTTTAGCAATGTGTCTGTTGTGTCAACTTTCCATTCTAGAATGCTGATATACACAGTGCATAGGATCATTTTATGTACGGAGACTTGATGTAGCTATACAGAAAAAAACACACACCTCAGTTTAAGGATTTCTTTTTTTTTTTTTTTCCTTTTTTTTTAATGACAGCCCACTTTTTTAATTTCTGTTTTATAGCTATCATGCTGTAACTAATAGCTTCAATTACAAGGAACAAGAAAAAAAGAAATTGACATTTTCCCTACCAGTAGAGATGTGGTAGGATTATATTACTTATCTAACAGGCAGAGGGAACATGACTAGTATTTGTTGATAACTAATATAGTAGCTTATAATGAGTTCTAGAAAACAGATCAATATTTATCTTAAAAGTTCCCTGAAGACATTGCCCTTCTTCTATTACCTTTTATCCCCTTTTTCTTGGTAGTTAGAGGTCTATACAAATGAGAAAGCCAAGACTCCATTCATTCCAAAGTACTATTACATTGCTACAGATGAAATGACCTAGAATAGATTACTTAAGGTTTATGATCTTCAGACTAGAGAAAGATTTGAAAGCAGCAAGAATGACAAATGCTTTATGTAGTTATCATTTTGAAGTTAACAAAGACATACACCAATTTATTCAAAAGATGTCAAAATAGATATTTAACTACCTAACCACGGAAAGGTGGAAAACTCAAAGTGGTTCTACTGACCATGTGCCTTGCAGTACCGAAGTATCAATTTCCTTCTTTCCAAACGTCAGAAAAAGAGCATTTCCAAAACTGATTTAACATGGGAAATGAATTTGCAGAAATGGTTTCAAAATATGGATCTCTATCAAAGATCAATTCCTGTTATTTCTGCTCACCTAATGTCCCTTATAATTTATTGGCAGGCTTAGTGTATTTTGATTTCTTTATTCTTCTGAAGTTTTGCCTCCATTAAATATTATAATCCATGTTGATAGACTTCAGTGCTATAACCTTTGATCTGCTCCTTTAATGACTATTTTTGTATTACTAAAACAGTAAAATAGCCAGTATTGGGGGGGGGGGGCATTTGCTCAGGACCAAGGAACAGGAGAGAGATGTGGGAATATGTTGTGTTTTGTTAACTGTTTTTAAAAAGAAAATAAAGGCAAGAAATTAGCAAGCAATCAATGACAGACAGGCAACACGGCTGCTTTTCCTTCCTTACCCGTCCTGCAGCATTTAACTATAGAAACTTGAAAGGAAGAAAAACACACATGCACACACACATTTCCTCCCTACTCTCCACCCCCAAAACACACTAAAATTTATCAACTATAATATTTGCATTTGAAAGCCCATAATTGATTTTAATTCATTGCCTTAAACTTCCCATCCCCATATTTAACATTTATAGGATTTTGTTATTTTATTTCTGCCTTCTTCTGTGGCATTTCTACAAGCAGTAGCATATTCTGTAATCTAAAATAACCTTTAATTTTGTTGTTAGATAGACTACTGGGCAGAAGTCATCTAGCTTTTGAGTGACTATATCTATATCTCATCATGACTTTATTATTCTGTACTTAGAGTTGCATATTCAGTAACTCTCTGGAAGGACAAGACTTTTAGGGGAAAATTATATGCAATTGTGGAAACTAAGACAGCATGCAGTGCATGCATTAAGACGCCATAAAATCTCTAGGTACTCTTTGTTGGTATATCTACAGCTATCTCTAGAAAGGATTGACTGTTCACAGATATACACACATACATTAATATATATCAAATAAAAAGTCAGAGTCTTCCTAAATAGGTTGTTCCCTCCCTGCCCAACTACTTCCCAAAACATCCCCCCCTCCTGCCAAGGGAGTATCTTCTCTTTAAAATTCACTGGCTTTAGAAAAAATAATTAGAAAAATAGAAGTCCCAGAGTGCCTGCGTGGCTCAGTCTTTTTAAGCGTCTGCCTTCAGCTCAGGTCATGATCTCGGGTCCTGAGATCGAGCCCCACACCGTTCTGTATCTGGATCCCTGCTCAGCAGGAAGCCTGCTTCTCCCTTTCCCACTTCCCCTGCTTGTATTCCCTCTCTCGCTGTCTCTCTTTCTGTCAAATAAATAAATAAAATCTATAAAAAAGAAAAAAAAAAGTCCTCAGTGACCCTTAACATTCTTTTTATTTTCACATTCTTTAACATTCCTTATATTCTTTAACATAAAAATAATATATTATATGAAATATAGTTAATACAATATAAATGACATTCTCACAACTTAAGCTCCAAATAATGAATGCTGGACAATTAATTTTTCTTTTTTGATAGGTTTTATGATCTTCTCCCATCATCAAATCCTCCATGTTTTAAAGAAATACTTATAAAATATACTTGCTATAAAATATACTTGCTTCTTTGTATTTTTATTAGGCATACTAAAATGGGTATGTATGTGTGCATGTGCGTGTGTGTGTGTGTGTTCTGGTCCTATATTTATATGTCCATTGCTGATTTAATTTTGTAACTCAGTCCCTAAATCTCTGTTCCAAAGTCAGGACTCATGATTGATCTGAAATTCTGAACATTGCTGCAAGGAAACAGAAATTTGATAGAGTATCAGATAAGAAGAATTTAAAGTTGGGAGAGTCATCACTGTACATCTAGGCAATTTTAATCCCAAAACCAAGCACTGGAGACAAGAAAACTAATTGAACTAATTTTTTAAAACTGAAACTGTGAAACTTTTTTATAAGATTTAATATTAACATATAAAGCAAACATGAAAGATGTCTTTTTTTAAGGTTGAGTTTATTTTACTTTTTATTAGTGCCCCCCAAAATATTTTGCTTTCCAATAAATGTTATTAATAATCTTCAGAGACAGAATCATGACAGAACATGCCTCAAATTGTCTTTTAAATCTTGTCTCATAAATCTTTGTTTATCAAGAGGTGGCATCCTGATTCAAACTTCAGTTTATTTCAATATTTGATTTTAAAGCCCAGCAGGAGAGAAAAAGATGTGTAACTTGATACTGACAATATGCAACTTTTTATTTTTTTTTTAAGATTTTATTTATTTATTTGACAGACAGAAATCACAAGTAGGCAGAGAGGCAGGTGGCGGGGGGTTGGGGGGGTGTTAAGCAGGCTCCCTGCTGAGCAGAGAGCCCGATGCAGAGCTCGATTCCGGGACCCTGAGATCATGACCTGAGCCGAAGGCGGAGGCTTAACCCACTGAGCCACCCAGATGCCCCAGCATGCAAATTTTTAAATAAATCATGATACAAAATTTTCCATCCAGTCTAACAGTTATCCAAAGGATTCTGCTGACATTTTACTAATAAATCTCTCCTTCAATGTCTTGAATACCAATAAGAAACTGCATTTTTATGTTTTTAACATATATGTTTTAAAATTACTAAAGCGCCTCATTTAGAAAAAATTTAACAGGTAAGAGAACTGTATCAAGATTTTTAATGTTACTTATGGGAGTTTTTATAGGTGGTACATACACATTGTTTTCAATAGTAAATTCACATAACAAGGCACACACTTCCAAAATATTACAAGAATGCTTTGTACGAAACACGAGTTGTTGTTTGTCTTATAAAGCAGTTGCTTCCTCACCCATTGTTCAAATGTCACCTTTATCTTAGAGAAACACATTATATATAGACTTTTGAAAAATGTATGCTCAGTTAACATAATAGTGACAGCTACTTGTCATCACAGAAATGTCAGCAAATTTGAAGTATTTGTTTTTTGTTAAAGAGAAATGAGTCTTTAGATTCAGGTTCTTTGCAATGTGATAACCAGTGAGTCGCTGTATAATAAATGGTTTCTCTGGTCACTCCCTACCTCATTTCAAATACTGTAAAGAACTCACTATATTAGTTTTTAAATTAAAATACTAGAATATCAGTGTCAACCTATAGCATTTTGTGCACTTTTGGCTTTGACTTCTTTGCTAAAATAGCTCATCTATTAACTTTCCAATGTTGTCTCTATAAACTTAGCCTAGAATTCTTTCTGTGGTTAAATTAATAGTTTTTTGCAAAATATTATTTTTATTGAAAGAGTCATTTATTGAGAATATCACCTCATTGGTTTTTCTTTCCTTTAGTGACTTGCAATAAAAGTGGGAAAGTAATCATTTATATTCCATCATTGAAACAAAATTTAGCAAATATTATAGTTTGAGACCTGTTAGAAACATCTGTGCTTTCATTTAACTATACCTACCAAACCTCTCACACTACATAATTTGTTACAAAACTAGTTTCTTCAGTCTTTAATGGTGTTTACTTTGCATTTGTCACCAGAGTTTACTATTAAAGGAACGTATTATAGCTTGACATCATATTGTTTTTCAAGGATTCTTTTAGCCATTTTTATCTTGGCATGAAAGACAAGTGTTTCCTTAATGTACCTTTAAGTCATGAGTAAAAATTTTCAAGTATGGCTTCTAAACGTTTAGCATTAAACATTAAGTCACATATCATATAACCATACCTCATGGAAGAAATCAAGAGATTATGTTTTGTATGTCTAGGCTTTAAATTTCTTGCTAATCATGATGACCTTGTTCTATCCTTATCTGATACCTCAAGGCACATTTTTCCCCCCAGGTCAAGCATCACTCTGAAAAGTAGTGAATGTATTTTAATATCTTCATAATCCTTTTGATAATTTCATGGCAGAGAGGGGATGGACACAGAGATTTTTCCAAATCTGATTAGACTGTTGACACATTAAGAGTTCGTATTAGGAGTTGAAGAAATATCAACTTCTTCCTCTTCACTTTGTATAAACTCATCAGTGTTGTTTTCAGTCAAATTTCTTTTCAAATGCAATAATACATTTTTTAGATCCCTTAAGTTTACCAGTGTTTATCTATAGGTAAATTGAAACCTATTTGTATATCCTAAAAGCAAATGAGTACCAGAGACTGACAACCCATCCAGGCCATGAAATTCACATTCCTCCCTCAGTAGACATAACATGTGGAATGAATGTGTGAATCAATGTCAGTCCATATACTAAATATTAGCAATGCCTAATGTCATTCTCTGTTAATAAAAAAATAAACTATAAATAGAAGTTATCGTATTTTTCTGCCCAGACCCCAAAGGATCCTCTTGCATGCTTGCTGGGGTGCAAGACTAGGTCTTTCAGGGCCGCTGCCTTAGAATGAATACTAGCTACTCTTAGAGGTGCAGATGATGTATATTAGACCACACTGCAGACTGAAATGATCTCTATTTTCCTATCTAAAATTAAAACTTGCAGTGCCGTTTGTTTTTGCTAGTGTTACCACCCAATAATGCCATCTGGTCTATAACAGTTTCATTTTTATATGTGATTCCAAAATGCTCCGTTGCAAGACTAGCCAAATTCAGGCAGTATGATCAAGAAGGTGCTAAGAAGCGAGCCAATTAGCATCATAGTTATGGTTACAGTGCAAAATACAAGGCAGGTGCTTGTACCATTAACCAATTGAAAAGCATTCTCTCCACTTAGTCACACGTAAAGGCAATGAAGGAATTTGACCACAAACATTCTCATAAAATTTTAAAAACAGTTCCCTGGCTGAGTTAATAAATGAGTAGAATGGTTCAGAATTTCCAGCCAACGTGTGACAAGTAATTGATGAAATCAGCAAAATATCTAGTGACCATTTAAAAAGATGTTACGTTTTCAGGTGATTAAAGTGCAGCATTCTTTTGCCAGTGATTTAGTTCATTTGTAAGGTATCCTACTCATAATGAAATGAAATAACCATGACTTTAGCTTAATAAAATATTTTATTGCTTTTAAAACCTGTGAGGAGATTATATATATATGAAAATATGTGTGTGCGTGTGTGTGTGTGTGTGTGTGTGTGAGAGAGAGAGAGAGAGAGAGAATGGGTTAAAGAGCTGAACTTAGCCTGAAATTGTCTACATCTACAATCACTTATTTTTATGTAGAAAGGATTTTTTTAATGTGGAATTTAAGCTTTACGCATATCAATATTGATCAATAGAACACTAAAGCTATCTCTAAAGTCTGAGGGAAATTTAACCGTAATCAATGCTGGGAGTTCTCATTACCTTGACCTTCAAATAACTGAAAGTGAGCTTTATAAAGACATTCACTCACGTCAGAGGTTAACGCTACCCACAGGTTTTGTTTTCCAACTTCCCAGCCCACACAGACGCTCTATGTTAGCTCACACAGCAGAATTTTATTAGTCCATGGGTCCATTTGTCCTAATACTTGATGTTTACTACATCGAATGAAGACTTTGGAATTATTTCTAGCTTTACTATAATATTTTCCTTAATAGGAATCTCTTCCCCCTGAGCATTTGTGCCCCACCAAGCCTCAAGACTCTTCAAAGCCATTCCCATGATAGGCATACTACAATGATTCTGTTGGCCAAAATCACATCAAAGATCCAAGAAGTTAATAATTCTTATGAATGTGTGCAAGACTCATAATGGAGTCTCACTTTAGGGTAATAGCAGAGTCAGGGAAATGAGTCAGCACAAACCATTCGCAGCTCCCCCAGTGCAGAGACTGGATTTAAAATTCACACAAAACTACAGTTGTTTTCTTATCATGTTATTTCCCATCCATTCTATTCTGTTTCCCAAAAGGTAAGGGATGGGAGTCCTATCGCAAAGCTATTTTAAAAGGAATTTCCTCTTCTGCCTATAACTCTGAGGAACACTTGCCTTGAAAAGTAAGAGCTTGTGTTTACAACTGGTACAATGGAGGGGAAAGATTCTCTTAGAGTAAAACAGGCAAAAAGAGAGGACAAGACCCCAGCCCACTCCATCATGTCACTTTTGTTCACATACGGTCGACTCCTCATTTAGACAGGACCGTACACAACCTCCAGCTTTGTTCAACTTCTTCCTTTTCAGAGAAAATCTAGTTTTCATTTCACTTTCAGGAAATATCCAAAGTTAGAAATACAAATCCCCAACACAATTCCAAAACTGCTGGAAGGAATCTAGACATTTCTTGTCACTGTTATTTCCCTCCCCTGTTTCTAATTTTGTAGTGAATTCCCTATTCAGTATCTTGGCTGAGGAGAGCCTACGTGTTGTTTCGGGGGGGGGGGGGATCATCCAAATAAAAATTTGAAAAGAAGTAAGATGGTGATTATTGACCTTGGATGCTAAGTTACCTCTAGTATCTTGTAACCTAAAATGGAAACCATAGAAACTAGTAACTGAACAACAGTTAAGTGAACACAACCTAAATACTATGATGTCAACACTGTCTTTGGTTTAAAAAAGGACAAAGAGGGATGAAGTATGTGAGGTGAGTGTTCAGGAGATGAAAAAGTGTGAATCTCACTTTCCTATTAATTTTTCATGAAAGACTGACTCTAAAATCTCAAGCTGTCCTTGAAAAAGGGAAGAAATGTAATGTGTGAAAAAGGAAGAAGCTTCTGATTCGGTAAGAGTAAAGTCGTGGTATGGGAAGTGAAATGAATGTTAAATGGATGGACGGATGGATGAATAAGGAATGAAAAGAAGAAGAAGCCCAAAGCGAAGTGAAGGTGACAAACAGGTTAGGAACTATGAATAAAAGAAGGAAGGTAATTTAAGGTCTGGAAAATAAAGACCCAAGTCATTTGGTTGGTGTTCAGAAATACTTCATATACAGCGGTCACACAATGTATTTTGGGGAAACTACTAGGAATGAGTAAGTTGGTTGTGTAGACTTATAGACAATAATGTTCAGAATATATTCTAGATTTTGGAGTCTCCAAAAATCTCAGTAGAATAAATTGTTTTCCTTCTTAATTGCTAGACTACAATAGGATTTAAATAACTATAATAGTGACTGAATTTTAACCTAATATATTAGGAATTAGAAATTTTTCTTTAGACACACTCTCAGGTCTATTTTCGAGTTCTTGTAGTTGTTAAATATCACCTTCTTAAATATACTTTTTTAATGAAGTTCTTGATTATTATCACAAGGCATAAAATATTTATGAAGCACTTGTTCCTGTTCATGATTTTATTTTGTTTTTATCTGGGTTTTATATTCAGGTGGTCTTTACAGAGTAAACTGTAATGAATATTTTTTTGCATTTTTTATTGTTCTACATGCATATGTTCTTAACATAGCTTGACATTACATATTTTACCATTTTATTTTTTCATATCAAAGTTATTTCAAAAGAGAATGGCTGCTTTGAACACTCTGAAATGCAATTCTGAATGCTTCCAACAACCTTGAATGAAGTCCCAAACAAATCAGAAACAGGTTGTTTGGATTTTTTTTCTTTTTTCTTTTTTTCTTTCAATTGTCAGTTTGCTTTATTATTTGAAGAGTGGTGTGGGGGGGGGGGTGCAAAATAAAAACCCTGCTTGTTTCATAATGACTATCCACAGGAAACCCAATGTATTCAATCATCTGAATCAATTCCATCTGTCTTCTGTGCTCTGTAATTATAGTTGAGACTATAAATGGAGAACCGCAGCCAAACTTTGGTCCAATGGTTTGCATGGTGTCAAAATGGAAACCAATCTTGTAGACAGTATTCATGTCCAAAGTTCCACTGAGGAAAGAAAACATCAATATTTCAGTCTACTTTCATTACAAATATGGATTCCAAAGCCAGACTACCTCTGTATGAATCACAGTTCTGCAACTCTTTAGCTGGGTGACTTCAAGCAAATTGTATAACCATTCAGCACCTCATTCAGCACCTCAGTTTCCTTATCTATAAAATAAAGATAATAATTTACAGTTATTAATAATCTTGTAAGATTATTATTAGAATTAAATGAATTGATACATCTAAATTTCTTAGAACATTGCCTGGCATATTGTAAGCACTCAATAAATGCAGGCGATTGGGGTCATTGTCACTTTTCTTAAAAAGTTGAATAGCCACCACTTTAATAAACAAAAACATGGTAATACTTATAATAGTTAGCAAAATTGAGCATCAAAGCTTCGAAAGGTAGTGCTGTAGAATAGAAACAGCATGAGCTGAAGGCAGAAGACCCAGTTTCAAAAAAAGCCTCTAAAACTTATCAGCTCCATGGTTTGCTTTTTTACCCATTTCTCCAACCTCTGTGTTATCATTCATGAACACATAGAAGTAACATCCTCCCCTCACTGTCTTGTGTGGAAGGCATATATAAAAATAATTTTAATGTAAAATACAAATAATTGTTAATATAAAATAAGAATGATTTAATAAAAGTATATATACAATGCAGTAAGAACTAAGAGAAGGCAGTAAAAAGTCTGGACTATTGGAACAGGAAGAAATGATCCCTAAGGGAAGTAACATTTCAAGGGTATTTCTGAGGAATGAAGAGAAGTTTGCTAGTCAGTGTATTCAATGGCATAAGAAAAAAAATCGTGTTTGGAGATCAGTGATTAAGATGAGTTTTTATGTGAAAGTCCATTCAAAGCTATAAATCACTATTAGTTATAAATGTTGGTTGAACTTCATGTTCAAAATGCCCGGCCAAGGAGTTGTAGCTTTATCTGAGTTCCTGATATATTGGGAGAGGTAATCTCAAGAACCAGAGCAACATCTCCACTTTTCCTTTCTAAATGGTGCAGTTCAAAGCAAATGGGCAAGCTATGAATGCAAGAGAATTACGGGTGTCAATTTGGAGTATGAAATTTTTTTTTGCTCTGTCCCTTTGCCAACACTACTTTAAAAAATTGTTACTAGGGACGCCTGGGTGGCTCAGTTGGTTAAGCGGCTGCCTTCGGCTCAGGTCATGATCCCAGGACGCTGAATCCCAGATATCGAGTCCCATATCGGGCTTCTTGCTCGGCAGGGAGCCTGCTTCTCCCTCTGCCTCTTCCTACCTCTCTGCCTACTTGTGATCTTTCTCTCTCTGTCTCTCTCTCTCTGACAAATAAATAAAATCTTTAAAAAAAAAAAATTGTTACTAGCTCAGACCATGTTCTTGAATATGAATCCCTTCCGGGACTAACATTAGCTTCCAGAAGATCTTTTATTTTCTTGAAATCTTTTTTTCTTCAATCTCACTTTCTTTAAAAAAAAAAAATAATAAATAAGTGGTTTAAATACCTACCAATTAGGGACTCTGGTCAGCTTATGATAGCTACTGTTAGTAAACTGTGTTGATATAATTGCATTCAAATAAGTTGGATATTTTCAGTCAGACTTCTTAAAGCTTTCTGAAATGCTGAAAATGGCACAGTGACACATCATTCTCTTTACTCCACTAGATACCCTTGGACCCTAGGTTAGAAGCTGTTCCCAGAATTAGATAAAAAGTATGAAATAGATTAAGAACAGGACCTAAAATATTTGATAGGTACTCAGCCATCTACCAAAAAAAAAAAAAAAAAAGACTACTCAGTATATATCGTAGGCCAAGTACTTTGTAAGGATATGTATAGAAAGACCAAGTAGAGAAAACATAAATGAGGATATTTTGGAATGGTTTTTAACTTCTCCGAAGTAGTGAAATCAAATTAGTCCTACCTGTACCCCCTCTCCCAAACATCCCCATCACTAGAAGTAATCCCAGCTCATTTCAAGGCATGATTATAGGTGATTTCACTTAAAGAGTACTTCAGGATATTTTGCTACTAGGAATGTGACCTCACACAGTAAGTAGTATACCATAACTATGAAATTGGGAGAAGTTCTCTTAGTCCCAAGGGATAATCAGCACAGATTATAAAAAGATCGCTGAATAAGAGTTTCCTGTTTTCAAAGGAAATATAAAATCTGAAAAAAACTGTGAAAGGAGGATCTGCTGAAAATTGAGAATTGTAGAATCATAGAATCATAGGTTAGGAGGAAGCATGAACATGGTTCACACCCCATTGTAAGCCTGTAGGGTACAGTTGATAAATGAATAGTCGTCTGTCCCCCAGATAACAACCCATGGATCAGTAATAATGGACAATATAGTTTACATCGGTGGCTGTTGAAATGAGAAAAATCAAGGCAATATAGTAAAGCTTGATGTTTTGTTTGAGAGATTGACAAATGTGGATGTTTTATCCTCTTTGTGCTATCATTTTTTTACATAAATAAAATATTGAGGACAAAGTTGTCCTTTCCAACACTACTCTAGTCCCTTTTTCCTCTCCCTATCTGGAGATAACAATGCTCATGAGTTGATATGTCTTCTTCCTACCCGTGTGTGTGTGTGTGTGTGTGTGTGTGCACGTGTGTGTACATATTGATTGTATGTTTTAATTTATGTAAACGATATATCTTTCATAGATTTTAATATATTGAATTATTCTTGATAGCATTCAAGAACTAGCCATTCTTACAGTAATTCTTTTCTGTTCTTCTTAGCTTAAAATGTCTTTTATTTTGTTAAATGGTGACAAAATATCTTTAGTGAGAAAAATTGAAAAACTACAGTCTCTGTTTCTACAGTGCCCCTTTGCTTTTATTTATTTTTTTCCCATGGTCCCTGAAACCTTGAAGAAGGGGAATGAAATCACAGTTTATCTTCCACATGGCCCCTAGTGTCCACTTGGACACCTCCAGGGAAGGGATGTTACTTGGTATTGTGGTATCATCTCTAAGAAGCTATTAGAAAATAGTCCCCAGAGTCAGTCTGAAATCTGTTTCCATGTGTATTTTATACTCTGAGTTCACACAAGGAAAAACAAGTTTAATTCTCCTTCTTCACAGAGGCCTTACCACTAGAAAGAGACACTATTAGATTTTCCCTGAATCTTCTTTCCTACAAATTTGAGTATCCTTATTTCCATCAACTATTCTTCATAGAACATGTTTCCAGGAGCAACAAGCTGCATTCAGTCACGTCAGCTGAATTGTTCACCATTGACAGGAGCTGTTTATTTATATATGAAGGCTCAAACCTGCCACTGCAGTTGTTGCTACTTGTAACAACATGTTCGAGGAGACATCTCATCTGCTTTTGATCTTGCGACAAAATGACTTCCGTCTCCAGTTGCTGACAAAATACGTTAGTCGACTTCAGTGGGTATCTCCAGGTGTCCAAGTAGCTCCAAAACTACTCAGCAAATTGGTGATAAGTTTGGGATTGGAATGCAAAGACTTCGAGGTTCTAGCTCTTCCTTCCCCCAGGATAAACTTTTATGGTATCAGCTCTAGCCAAACAAATGAGAAATCACTGTATCAAAGGGGAAAAGCACACTCAGTATTTTTCTCAGTGTATGTACACCATGTTTTTTAAAGGAAAGGTTGATTTTCCTAGGATTACTTTCTTATCCATAACAAAACACGATAATTCAAGTGTACAGTGCCCCTTCAAGTTGACTGTGAAGGGGATAAAATTCATCGTTTCTTTTTAATCCCCCAAAATGAATCCTTGTGCTTTTGCCAGCACCACAACTGCCTGCCACAACCTTGCGGATCAGGTGTATTGACTCAGACTCAAAACAGCATTTGCAAACGTTTTTGGAACATACCCAATCCCAGCGTACACAGCTCACCAGGGCCTGCTTTTACTCCAGCCCCGATGTCTGATGCCATCAGGAAAAGCATTCTTCACAAAAATGCAAGGTATTATTTTCATATAATATTCCAAGGAGATCAGTAATGATATGTGCAAAGGGCGAGAGATGATTCATGACTGCCCACTCAGCTCCCAAGGAAGTTTCTGAAGCTGATGAATCATTCCACACGGCAATTGGCACGAGGGCCTTGGAAGCTGTTCTGATGGCAAAAGCAGTCCTCTCACTTTCCTAAGGATGGTGATGGATGTCCCCCAGCCCCCTCCCTGGAAAAATACAGCATTTGATAAATATTTTGAACACAGCTATGTTTTCTCACTAAGAAAATAAGTGTACATTTCCCTGTGGGTAGCTCTTTGAAAAGTTTACACATATTCTGAGACCAAGTGTTGGCCACTTTCTGTCACCCACTCTCCATGAATTACTATATTATATTTAGTGCACATCGACTCCTGCACCAAAAATGCCGGTAAGAAGCATGGCTTTATGAAGCTGTGTATCAAGCATGTTTGTATACTTTTTAGGGGTCACAGATATTCTCTATAGATGACCAGAATAGATGCTCATTTCTTTCAGTGACTTACTTAAAATGGATTGTTGGTTGAAATCCAGTGAGTCCTGGCAGATGTCCACCTCCCAGGGTGCACCATGGTAATTACAACTTGTTGGCATTCTTTTCAGCAATTTCAGGAGGGATACCAAGAATTAAACACACAAAGAGGTTGAATCATCCTTTCATCCCCTGAATGTACTCACTTCCTTTGGTTCTGGCCAAAGCTTTTTGGAAGATACTCTTGTGAACTTCCGTTGCTGGTGTAAGCAGTAGAAAAACAGAAGGCAACAACCAGGAATGGGTGGTTACGGCAGAAACAAGGATCAGTGCCTCCGGCAGGAGGGAGCAAGGGACTTCCGCCACCACTGTTATGAGGACGGTTCTCTCTGTTTAGTGCAGAAGGCAGGTTATCCTTTCACTTTAAAACTATATGGGTTTGTGTTTTTTTTTAAACCTTTTTTTTTTTTTAACCATCCTACAGCCCTGAATAGGAACTCCTCTCTCCTCATTCAAAAAGGATTACTCAAGAAATGTTTCCGATGTCCCTGATAGTCTTCAAAGGATTCGCCTAGTAAGGGAGAAATATTATTTGTCGAAAAGTAAAAGTCCTACTACATGATAATAATATAAGAGTCACATGGAAGTCACATGGAAACTCACATTCACTTACCAAATGAATGTGGGTCAGTGAGAGTTCTAGTGCTCTGAGCCCCAGAGGTCTCCACAAGGAAGACCTTAAGGAGGGAAGGCAGGAGTCCGGTTGGATTAGAACCGAGAGGAAGAGGGTGCTATTGAGCAAGGGGATGAGACAGGAAAGAACAAAGTCCCTCAGCAGAAGTTTTAGCAAGAAGCTAATTGTCTTCCTTGCTCTGGCTAGCATAACAAAGACTAGGCGGCTTGAACAATAGAAGTTTGTTTTCTCATGGTTCTGGAGGCTGGAAATCCAAGAGCAAGGTGCCAGCAATGTTGGTTTCTCCCAAGGTTTCTCTCCTTGGCCTGCAGCCTCCTTATTGCTCAGTCCTCACATGGTCTTACCTCCGTGTACCCGTGCCCCTGGAATCTCCCCCTCTTCTCCCAAGAACACCAATCAAATGGATTAGGACCTACCCCAATAGCCTTATTTTACCTCACTCTTTTAAGATCTCCTCTCCAAATATGGTATCATTCTCAGGTTGCAGGGGATCCGACTTCAACATAAGAACTTAGAGCAACACAAGGGGCGCCTGGGTGGCTCAGTGGTTTAAGCCTCTGCCTTCAGTTCAGGTCATGATCTCAGGGTCCTGGGATCGAGCCCTGCATAGGGCTCTCTGCTCAGTGGGGAGCCTGTTTCTCCCTCTCTCTGCCTGCCTCTCTGCCTACTTGTGACCTCTCTCTCTATCAAATAAATAAAATATTAAAAAAAAAATTTAGAGCGACACAATTCAGCTTAGGCACTAATGACACTCACACTTCAGAAACCCTGACTTCAAGGGGTTTTTGTGAGTGTCAGGGGTTGTGGTGTTCAAGGCAGGAAGAGAAGCTACACTGGAATCACTTCTGTGTACCTGTGTCTGGTGAATTGCCCAGAGTTGTCAAAAGAGAAAGACCTGAATCTTCAAATCTCTAGTAATTCCTAGTGATGTCTTTTCTCATTTTAAATCAGTATTCACTTTCACACCTAACTTTTTATTAGTAGCTGGTATCTTTTTCTTAAAGAGGGCATCATCCAAAATTGTGTAACATTAGGTTTCAAGACACCTGGGTCCACTCTTTGGGTATAAAGTACACACCAGATTTCAGAGACTCATGATGAGATAAACAATGTAAAACTTCTCATTAATGATCTTTATATCAATTACCTATTGAGTTGATGATATTTTGGATATATTGGGTTAAATAAGCTACACAATTTACAGGAATCTCACCTGTTTCTTTTTTAAAGTGGCTATGAGAAAAATTTAAAAAGGTGGCTGCGTCATATTTTTATTGGATAGCCATGGCTCCAAACTCTCATAACCCACCTATTCCAGGCCAGGTGCTTCTCTCCTGCCCGGCTGAAGCCAAGAGCTTGTAGGAATGTGAAGACCAAGAGTCCTGTCATCATCATCATCTCCTCATTCCCCCTCCTCCTCCTCCTCCTCCCTCTCCTCCTCCTTAAATACAGTCGACACACAGTGTTACAATAATTTCAGGTATATAGCATAGTGATTCCACAAGTTTATACCCTCGGTTGTGCTCACCAATAATCCTATCTTCTTCTGCTTCTATGCTATTTACCTTCTTAATTTGGATCTAAATGTATTTTTACCTAATTATAGTTGCATTTAGTGGTGACGGCCTTGGTATCATCACTAGAATTCCTTGCATTAAATAGGCTTTTTCTGTCTTGGCTGGAATTCCAATGATGTTGGTGCTAAGAGAAGAGCATTTTGAGTTTGAACAAATGACTGATAAATAAACAAAATGAATCAGTATATAACTTCAGAGGAAAAAGCTATTTTAACCTCCATTGTTGAATAGCTCTTACATAAAAGTCATTCATAGCTAAAATGCTTGCAATTATTTTATCATAGAAAATTTCTGTGCTATAGAAGTGACTTTGGTGAGCTCAAGTCCAATGTACATTAAAGATCTTTAAATAATTGCTTGAGAAGAGTCTTGGTCTAAGGGAGCTGTTTCTTTTTTTAATATTTCATAAAAATGTACATTTCATAAAAATCCGTAAAAAGTAACAAAATGAACACCCTTGTACTCACCATCCAGCTTAAGAAATTAAGTGTCTGCAATAATTTAGGAAGTCCCCACCACCTTCCAGAGTAACCACTGGTCAAAATTTTATGCTTATCATTATTTTCCTTTTAGTGAACATTTTACTACCAAAGGAGCTGCTTTAAAAGCTGGTTTAGCCATTTAAAACTGCCTCCATTGTATGGGCCTGCTTAAAATACTTATCCTGGATTTTATATAGCAAACTAAACTCCCAAAGCAACTGTTCTATTTTTATGAATATTTTTTCCATTAAGGAGAAAGAGGTGGAGGGAAGGAGGGAAGAACAAAAAATATTATTAACTTGTATGATTGTGCTTTTATATAAGAAAGTGCCACCACAGAGAGAAATGCAATTATTCAGACTGGAGCTAGAGGGTTGAAGGGCCAAGAAAACACCAGTGAGCCGCCACTGGAAATTGCATCAAAAAATCTGGCACATAATAAATATTCCACAAATGTTAGTGGCTCTCCTGAGGAGGTAGCAGCATTGAATACCTCAAATATTCCCAAGCGATTATGATTAATTTCCTTACTCCTACTCTCTTGATGGTAGAAGTCAAGAACCTGACTAGCCACAGTTTATTTCCTCAATTCTACCAACATTTTTACATAATGTAAAATTTAATATTTACATAAGTGTTGGCTAACTGACTTTCTCTGTCTCTTCTCTGTATCATCTATGTGGTCCTCTCCCATCCGTCTGTGCATCTTGGAATGCATACTCAAAGAATGGTAGAGTGTGTTTTTCTTCAACAGCTCGCCTCAGCAAATATTAATGACCACCTGCTCTTTGCCAGATGCTATATTAAACTTGCAAGACAGAATGATGAATATGACCTGATCCCGGCCCCAAAGGAACTTATATTCTAGTGAGAAAAGCAGAGAGGTTAAAGAGACTTTTTCACTCAACAGATATTTATTGAGTACCTAGTATGTGCCAAATGCTCTTAGGCTCCAGGGATACTTCAGTGACTGAAACAGACAAATTTTCTGCTGTCTTGGGGCTTAGGTTCTATTGGTAAGAGGTAAACAATAAAGAAAATAAGTAAATTATATATTATGTATACATTATTCTGTTGGAAGGCTGTAAGTGCTGTGGGGAAGAAAAATAAAGCAGAGAAGGAGAACAGTGTAGAAGTGCTGAGGGGAAAAGTAATGTGACTGACATTTGGAATCAGGTGGTCAGGGAAGGAGTCTCTGAGAAGGTGACATTTAAGTAAAGACATGAAGGGTGAGGTGCCGTACTGCTCTCTGGGGAAGAGCTTTCCAAGCAGAGAAGACAGCAAAGGTCATGAAGTGAAAGAGAGCTGCAGGTCGCTTTTTCCCCCCAGATTCCTTTTTTTTTTTCCCCCAGATTCCTTTTAAAGAAACATCAAAGAGGCCAATAGGGGAACGGGAGAGAGTGAGGGAAAGGTAGTGGAAGAAAAGGTCAGAGAGGTGACAGAAAGAATGGCCGGGTAAGCTACTGAAAGGACTTTGATTTCTACTCTAAGTAGAATAGAAAGCCAGCAGAAGGTTATCAGAGAAGTGATGTTAGTTAACTTAAGTTTTAATGGGATCCATGTGACTGCTGCGCTGATAATGACTCCAAAGGGACAAGACTAGACACAAGGAAACTAGCAAGTTACTGGAATAATCAGGCAGGAGATGACATTGGCTTATAGTAGGTTGAGAGCAGTGGAGGTGATGAGAACCAGTTCAGCTGTGGGTATAGTCTAAAGGTTGAGCCAACAAGTTTTCTAACGTTGAGTCCAGGGGCTGAGATAAAAGAATCAGGAATGACTGGAAGATACGTTTAAGAACTGGAGTTGTCGGGAACCAAAATGGATAAGACTGAGGGAAAAATTAGTTTTGAGGAGGAGATGAGTTTTTAATGCCTATTTGTCATTAAGTTTTAATTGCCTACTTGACAGTTGGGTAGAATTCAGGGATGAAGTTTGAGCTAGAGATATGAATTTGGGAGTTACTAGCATATGGATGGTATCAAGGCCATGGCTGGATGAGCTCACCAAAAAGAGTTTAATTAGAAAAGATGTCAAAGTTGTCTGAGCCCTTTAGTCCAACATTAAAAGTCTAGGCAATAGTAAAAGCCAGCAAGAGACTGGAAGGTAACGGCCAGTGAAATAAGAGGAAAACCTGGAGCAATGTATAATTGAACATTGAACAACACAGGGTTGGTGCACCAACCCCTGTACAACTGAAAACCCAAGTATAACTTTTGGGTCCCCAAAGACTTAATCACCAATAGTTGTTTGACTAGATACCTTACTAATAACATAAAGAGTTGATAAACACATGTTTTGTATGTTATATGTATTATATACTGTATTATTATAATAAAGTAAGCTAGATAAAAGAAACTTAAAATCATAAGGAAAAGGAAATTTATTTGTAATACTGTTCTATATTTTTTTTTAAATCACATTTAAGTGGACTCATGCAGTTCAAAATTTGTATAGGGCTCTGCAATCCAAAAGAGAAAAGCTTTTCAAGGATGATTAAACATGATTAACTTATCAGATAATGCTAATAAGTCAAGAAGATGAAGCCTTGAGAACTCACCATTGGATTTGAGTAACTCCAGATGGGCAGTTCTGGGGGAGTGGGAGAAGGTAAAACGTAATTGGGTTGGGCACAAAAGAGAAAGGAAGAAGTGGAATTGAAGACAGTCTAGGGTAGAAGACTCTCACAGTTTCACAGTAAAAAGGAACAAGGAGATGAATTGAAATAGCTGGAAAGGAAAGTGGTTTCAAAGGGTTTTTATGTGATAGAAATGACTTAGATGAAAGAAAAAATTTGGTAATGCAGGAGAGAAGGGAGAGAATTTCTGGAGTCCTTAAGTGGGTAAGGAAGGTGGGATCTAGTCTTTACTTACACTTAAATGAATGCATAAATGAAATTAAGGACAACCTGACAAATAAGCACATGATGAAAGAGATGAAGATAGTAGGAAATCATAAAGCTGAAGTGTTTCTTTCTCTCTGCCCCACCCTCCAAAAAAAATCATTTTTACCAGGACACTTGGGTGGCTCAACTGGTTAAGCATTTGCCTTCAGCTCAGGTCATGATCCCAGGGTCCTGGAATGGAGTCCCACATGAGGATCCCAGTTATGCCGGGACCCTGCTTCTCCCTCTGCCTGCTACTCCCCCTGCTTGTGCACTCTCACATAAATAGATAAAATCTTTTAAAAAATCATTTTTACTTACATCTTGCCCTTTAAAACTTCCTTTTGTTCCCATTAATTATTTGAACCACTGTGAAATCCCATACCAGACATCCATAGATACATAGTTCAGCTAAAATGGGAACTTACTGCTGATAAGCTTAAAAATATATGTGTATCTTCGATAGCAAAATAAAAAGGAGCTATCCCTGCATATAAGTAGCAATTCTGAATGAGAAAATAAAAATTCTTCTCTGTATTTTATGTCTGATAGTAGAAGTTTGGATTTGCCCATATAGAACAATTCTCCATTTTTTAGTATTTAAATTGATCAGATGTTCCATTTTCAGAAAATTCATTTCATGTAATTGTTTGGGTTTTAGTAGGATTCTTAATGAGATACTGGTTAATATAGGACAACGTAAGCCTGTTAAGAACTGAGATGAGTTATACAGTGAACGGCCATGGTATAGCTGGTTGTTTGTTTATGAATGAGTTGATTTAGTGACCAATCCTACAACATTCATTTTCAAAATTTCTCAAATTCAGTTTGATGCTTCTCAGTGAATGTTACTGCCAAGATTTTGTTCTTTCTACTGTGTGCTGGGCAAAGACTCCCAAAAGTGCTTAGTTTGGGGCTCATAATTACAGTAGTTAACCTTTACTGAGGCACTTAGCCTCATGGTCTGTCTATAGGAGGAGGATTGTTTTTAACGTTTTAATGAGACTCTCCCTGAGTTTAAATGAGCCAAAGGTTACACCCTTGTGCAAATTCCTGGGACTCTCCATTATAGAACCTATGCTATGGCTACAGAAATGAAAGCTTTGAAAATCAAAGGTGACATCCACTTAAATTCTGAAAGTCACATGAAACTTTTTCAGTGTATTCATGTTGAACAATTTTTTTTTAAGATTTTATTTATTTGACAGAGAGAGAGAGAGAGATCACGTAGGCAGAGAGAGGGGGGAAAGCAGGCTTCCTGCTGAGCAAGGAGCCCGATGCAGGGCTTGATCCCAGGTCTCTGAGGTCATGACCTGAGCCTAAGGCAGAGGCTTAACCCACTGAGCTAACCAGGTGCCCTATGAAGAACAATTTTAAATGTAGGCTTACTATGGCACATTTGGAAAAGAGCAAAGCATTTACTTAATCTTCTGTGGTCATTGAAGAACTTTCAAATTTAGTTTATATTTCCTCTGTAAAATATGCAAAGTGTGTGAAATCTATTTTCCTTTAGGTGTTATGTTTAAACTCTTGCATCTAACAAGAATTTATTATGAAGGAATTCTGTAGCACGAGATGATACAAAAAAGAGAGAGCAAAAATATAGGAATTATCAAAGTGCTTCTTTTGGTTCTTTTTATCCAAAATAATTAAATGAACTCTCTTGGTAACAAAGTCATTATTTAGGAATAAAGCTGGGTAGCTAGCTGGCTGATTAATGGGTATTTATATAAATATTTCTTAATGTCATTTGGACAGTGAGTGAAAATCTTCAAGAAAGTGCTGATGTTCATATTCATTTCGCTATACCCCTTTTCAGGCCAATTCCTTATCTTTAATTCATCTCTTATCTGTTCCTAAGCTGTTTAAAACTCTAGACTCTTGCCTATGAAACATGGTGTGTCATGCAAGGTAATAAGGAGTTAAACAAATCGTTAAGAAGCATGTTCTGTGAAGAAGAAAATGAATTTGTGTGCTGAGCCATGTTTCTACCGATTTGTTGATCTCCTGCCTCTTCTGCTTCCTTCTGCTTCTGCTGGATTTTGACATTCATAAATAAGTCATAAATTCTTGACATGATTGTATCAATAAAATGAGTAATCTGGTTATGCCTACAGAAAATGTCAATTTTGGCAGGAGTCCTTTATCTGAATTATTTATTTACTCACAGCATTGGTTTGTGCATTTCTTAAGGAGAGCATCAGGAACAGAAACAACACAAGCAGAGCATACCTTCCTCCTGTCTGTCCTTCTGGCACAGAATCTCTAGTGCCTTATTTGTTTATCTAATACGCATTTTTCCAGAGTTTAATTATAAATCTTATTTTAAAAAATACAGGGCAGGGGCGCCTGGGTGGCTCAGTGGGTTACACCTCTGCCTTCAGCTCTCTGCTCAGTGGGAAGCCTGCTTCACCTCTCTCCCTCTGCCTGCCTCTCTGCCTACTTGTGATCTCTCTCTGTCAAATAAATGAAATTTAAAGAAAAAAATGCCCTCAGTTTCTACTGTTTAAAAAAAAGAAAAATACAGAGCAACCAACCCGAAGGTCATGCTTAGGTTTGATTTTTAATAATGTCCAACTATAGAAGACTACAGATCTGGAGTGCTAAAAACAATCTAACTAATATTTATTTCTTATGAATGATACGTCTAAGCCCCTGAGCTCTGTGACACAGAAAAGATGCTTGCCCTTAGGGAGCTAACTGTATAACTGATACCGTAAGTGCAGAACCAACGAGTTAAAACTTCCTAAATAATAGAGTCACAGAAGTACAAACAGCATCTTGGAAGTGCAAACTCACTGTCTGAACTAAAGACAACAGGCAGGCCTCAGGAAAGTGATATCCTTTAGTGGGAACCTTGAAATATGAATTAAGGAAGTAAAGAAATGTCTGCAAACACAATCTGCATTTGGTAAATGCTTGGATTACTAGTGATCTATATGATTTCACCACAGACTCAAGGTTTACCTCTGGGGCTGCCGCTGATAATCAGTAACCGAGAGCAAATCCAGGATCACCAAGCCCATGATGTGTTCATGCTTTACAGGGCAGTAGACCACAGGGGCACACCGAACGTGTGTGCTGAGTCATTGCCTTTGTAACTTTTTGATAAAGAACAATATGCATGCATAAAAGTGCTTGTTTACACATACAGCTTGGTGAATTTTAAAAACTGAACATACCTGTTGAATAGTAGAGATTCATTCTGCTGTTCACATAAATATAGCCACACACTGTGCACAATTTTGTGTGCATCCTCCCTCACCTGGTATTATGCTCGCGAGATGCACCGTTATTGCCGTGTGTGGTTGTGGCGTGTGCGTTCTCATTGCTCTGCAGCATTCTGTTGTACGCATATACTGAAGTGTATGTATCCATTCTGCTGTTGATGTGTGCTTGGATGGTTTCCAGTTTGGAGCTGTTACAGACCAATGCTGCTGTGAGCATTTCAGTGCTTGTGTTTTGGTGAACAGATGTATCCATTTCTATTCGGTAAATTTGTATTTGGTATATATTTGGTAGAACTGCTGTATCACAGTTGATGGATACTACCAAATAGATTTCCAGCTGTATCAATGAACTGTCCTACCAGCACTTTGAGGGTTGCATTTGCTCTACTTCCAATGCGTGGTATTTCCCATCTGTTTCCTTTTAGCCATTCTGGTGGATGTGTAAAGGATGGTCTGTCTTTTTCTTTAAGGGTTCTGTATATATTCTGGATACAAAACTGTTGTTGAATATATGTATTATGGATACAAAACTGTTGTTGAATATATGTATTATGAAAACCTTCTCCCACTTTCTTAATGGTATCTTCTCATAAACAGAAGTTTTTAATTTTAACATAAAGCATCTGTCATTTTTCTTCTATTGTTGGTGCTTTTTGGGTTGCCTACAAAGTCTTTGTCTACTTTTAAGGTAGGAAGAAGTTATAATTTTAAGTTATACTTAAAAGCTGTATTTGTTTGCTTTTTACATCTAGAGCTACAATTCATGGAATTGATTTTTTTTTTTTAATCTGATGTAAGGTCAGAGTAGAGATAAGTTTTTATCTTCCCCCTTTATAGATATCCAAGTGACTCAAAAACATTCTATTGAAATAAGCAAGAATTTTAATTCAGTTAAGATATGTTATACCCACTGAAATAAGTAATAACAAAATATAGCCTATCTTCTTAAGTATTTCCTATCATCTGAAGTTTTAATTTAAGTGCCAGGGGTGTGCGTGGGCGCGCATGTGTGTGTGGATGTGTGTGTGTCTAACTCAAATTTCCAGCAAATAGAAAGGAGGAAATTAGAGAAGGAATAAGTTAATTTCACTACCACAAATCTATCCTACAGATATTAAATTGGAGTAGTTTTACTGTGATTCTGCATTTTCCATTCTGTCCAGAAGTAGCACTGGTTTTTACATGATTCCCAGTCCAAGAACCAAAATTTCTCCTGGTTATACTAAATGATTGGAACAGTATCTGAAATATAAAATAGCAAAAGGGATAGGAATACTGGCACCTTTGCTCTAGGCTGCCACAATTTCATTTGCAGCCCTTGCTATCACTGTGTGTTGCATCCTTAAAATTCCATTTGAAAGAGTAATTGCAAAAAAAAAAAAAAAAAAAAAAGAAAGAGTAACTGCTTACTGATTTTTATATCAATAAACCCCCAAACCTCAGGTGTGTTATCACATCTCTGACAGAGAAATTTGAGGGAAGTATGGCTGGAGATCATAGCCCTTATAAAATTTCTATCAACAATGCACTCAGTTGGCTGAGAGCTGCTGTAACTTAAATGTGCTTTTCAGTTCTTTGTAGTTCCTATAATTATTAAAATAAGGACAATTTTCATTTCTCAAATAGATGACATACAGAAAACTAATGTTATATCATCTAGCTTTTATTAAAAACAAACAAACTAAAAAAAAAAAAAAAAAAACAGTTTCAGGGGCTCCTGGGTGGCTCAGTCAGTTAAGTGTCTGACTCTTGATTTTGGCTCAGGTCATGATCTCAGGGTTGTGAGATCAAGCCCTACCTCAGGCTCTGCACTAGGTGTGGAACTTGCTTAAGATTCTCTCTCCCTCTCCCTCTGCCCCTCTCTCTCCCTCACTCCCTCCACCTTTCTCCTTCTCTCTCTCCCCACTCCCTCTTAAATAAGTAAATAAATATTTTTTAAAAAACTTTAAGAGAATGACAGAAAATGTGGGATGCATATGATAAACTTCCATACAACCCAAGTAAATAACACAGTTTGTTGCTAAAACAAAATTTAACCTCAAATCCCTTCAAGGGAGTAGATGCAATAATATATTATTGTCACACAAAAATACTTTGCATCATTCTGACAATCAACTATAAGAAAACAAAAAATTAAAAATTACAGGAGAGTTTTAGTAGATATTATAAGAAACTATAGTTTTTTTAAGTGTGATCATTGCTAAGTTTTTTTTAAAAATTTAAACTTAGCTCTTGGAGCTATGTTCTGAAACATTTGTGGATGAACTAATATGAGATCTGGGGTTTGCTTCACCATAAGCCACCAAACTGGGGGTAGATGGGATATGGACAAGACAAGATTGACAATAAATTGACCATTGTTGAAACTGGGTAATTGGAACACAGAAATTGATTTTATCATCTTTCTCTATGTTTGCTTATGCTTAAGATTTTCCACAATAAAAGTTTCAATAATATTTTACTTCAGATACTCATTAACATGCTGACGCAGTAGCTGTTCCTCAATTTTTACATTTTTCTTGAAGTACAATTTAAGGCTTTTCCGAGTTCTCTCAGTATTTCTCATGTATATACTGTTTTCCTAAAATTGCCTGAGCTGTTTCATTTTGGAAATATGTTCTTCTACCTAATTTAAAAGTAAAAATAACAACACACCAATATATGTAGACATACATGACATATAAAATCTCATACTCATCATATATGCACACACGCTCAACAGCAAAGGCATGCTGACACAACGGAAATGCTGATGATATTATGGTTCAAATAGGAATTTGTTTTTTTAGTTTTGAAGGCTTTGCATAAGTCCTTTTGGCATATAGGTTCAGTAAGCAAATAAATACCTGCTATAAACAGTCTAATCTTGACATATTTATGCTAAACCTACTTCTACTCCAAGGGTAAAAACAAACAAAACACCGTGTTCAATACATTTCAGGGTTGTTCCCCATTTACTTGGCCTGGCCCTGCCGTCCTCCTTGCCCATCACTGGCCCACTCTTGTCAAAGGCACTCTTCCTTCTAATTGAAGATAATGGTTCAGAGAAAGGCTCCTTCACGTATTCAAAGAGCATTCTTTCCAGTTTGAAGGTGTAGTTTCGTTTAAACTATGTCTTTAATGAGGAGTAATCCAGGTAACAAGGCAAGTGTGTATTATAGATGATACATAAGACAGTTTGTCTGCATACATAATTATACCCCACAGAGAAACATCTTCTTTGAGCACTAATTGTAAACATAATTTTAAAAAGCCAGAGTTGTTACTGGACACATTTGGAACCTCATCACCCTTCTACAACTCTCCTCTCTCCATGACCAAGGACCCAACCAAGTACAGTATTCATTCCTAGGGATCACCACCTTGAGCCCCTGAACACGATTCATTCTCATTGATACCAACAGGTCTCCTGCATACATAAGCTTTCCACCTTATGCTCTTTTCTTCTTCTTGTAACAACCCTTGAAACCTTTAGCAGAGCTAGTTGACTTTTACTTCTTTAATAAAAACAGAAAAGTCCTTGCTTCTTCTTCCTCACAGTCTTCACCTTAAAGAATTTTATTTCCCCTCAAGAAGTCTACAGTTTAGACTTGCTGTGTTCCCTTTTCCAGTGTGTCTTGGTTACCACTGAGGCGTAGTTCCTGAAAGCTGTTAGGGACTGATGGTCCTGCAAGGATGTAGCAAGCATACAAAGAACCCAAGCAATGGGTCCTCACCTAAACCCATCTCAGTCTCATACAGAACCCGATGACTTCCTCCATCCCAGTTCATTTTAACTCTCTTTCAACTAAGTCCCTGGCCTCTGTTCCACCATCTGTAAAATGGGAATCATAATAATACCTCCCTCGTAGGGTCATATGAGGATTAAATAACTAATTAAATTACTTAGAACAGTGCCTGGTACAAAGTAAGCGCTCAGTGAGCATCAGTGAAGCTGGGCGGCTGCTTGATACACACCATCTGCATACGTGTGAGTTCTCCTCCTTCCAAGCCCAGCTCCTGTCCTCTATCTCAAGGAAGCCCTCCGTGAGCTTTCATCACTGCTACAGAGTTTAGGTCTGACAGAAGTAGAACCCTTATCCATTTTTTGGTGGAGTTGTTAATTATGGCTTGATCTGCATGTGAATCTTATCTTTGGAAACAGACTTGTAAACACCTTGAGAAGTTTCTCTCTCCATATCCAGCACACTGCTAATTCATCCAGGGAGTATCAGGTGCTGAACAAAACTTTGTTAATGGATGATATGCCAGAACTAAGTGTGTGATATGTTTTCATTCATAATAAAAATAGCATGGCATCTGTTTTATTTTGCATTTAATAGAGATTGTTTAAAGCTGAGTTTCTGATTGCTTTCTTAACATTTATTATTTGTTTACAGGAAGGAAAATTAAGGAAATATTTAAAGTTTTGAGAGTATCAGTTATAAAACCTCTCTTCAGAAGAAGCCTCTTCTTCTGACCTAATAATTTAAAAATAATAGGTCTACCTCCTATCAAATCTTCCTGCTAACTCACCATCAGTCTAGACAGACAAGATTGACTTCTGCTCTTAAAGAGCACAGAGAAGTATTTCTACAAAATTTCTCCTCTTCTTGTTTCAGGGCTGCCCACTGAGTTTGTTTTCTATGACTTCATGTGACTTTCTGTGGCTTAAAACATTCTGAATTTACTATATGTGTAAAAAAATTACCACAAACCTTTAAAAAGCACAAAGTTATTATCTTAGAGTTCTGGAAGTCAGAAGTCCAAAATGGGTCACACTGGGCCCAATTCAAGGTGGCAGCAGGGCTACATTCCTTTCTGGAGGCTCTAGAGGAGACGGCTCCTAGCTCTTCTAGGCTTCTGGAGGCCATGTCAGTTCCTTAGCTCCGGGACTTTATCTTCAAAGTCAGTAATAACTCTCAAATGCTTACCATGCTGCATCAACTCCAACCTCCCCTTCTACTCCCTCACCCACAAGTAAGAACGCTTGTAATCACACTGACCCACCTGGATAATCCAGGATGATCTCCCTATTGGAAAGCCAGCTGCTTAGCAACCAACTCTAGCTGTCAGTTTAATTCTCTGTTGCCTCGTAATATAACATACACAGGGGTCCCTGGGCTTAGGACAGGGACATGGCGGTGGTGGGGACGATAATCTGCCTATTGCAACCATCCTTTCTACAAGGAAAGAACGTCTTAGTTGTAAGCAGTTTTCATCCCTCATTTTTTTCCCTAGGGGAAACAGAGTACCCATGAAAAGCATACTAAAATTTTCCTCAAAAGCCATAAAACCAAACCAGGTCCTGACCTAATTGTAATATATCATATTTTTATGAGATAAAATAAGGAAGGACATATCCAGAAAAGCAAAGCAAGAAGCTAGAAACAAAATAGGATTCTCTGAAGTTAGAGATTCATGTCTAAAAGTGGATACATTTATTCTTTGTTCCTAAGAAACAAGGGATATATATTGTATACTCAATTTATAAATCATTCTGTGAAAGACAAACGTAAATATGGAGAACAGAGAAGTGATTTTAGAGGCTAGGAAAGAGGAGGCAGGGTGTGGCTCTGGGAGTAGCAGGACAGAGTTGCCCTGTGGTGGTGGAACACTTCTGTACCTGGGTTGTGGTGATGGTTGTGCAGATCTATGCATACATGATATAGATGCATACACGATGAAGGGTCATAGAATCATCCAAAAGACATTGTTAAAAAAAAAAGTGCAAAAATTGTGAAATCTGAAAAGTCTACAGTTGTATGATGTCAGTCAGTTTCTGGATTTAGGGTAAAGTTGCATGATGGGTGTAACTAATTTTGCAACTTTTTTGGTGAGTTTATAATTATTGCAAAAATATGTTGATTTTTTTTTTTTAATGTGTGTTCCAAAACCAAGACAGAAGTGAGAGCATGGGGAGATGGTTAAAAGTTGAAGACGAGGGATGCCTGGGTGGCTCAGTGGGTTAAGCCTCTGCCTACAGCTCAGGTCATGATCCCAGGGTCCTGGGATCAAGCCCCCGCATCGGGCTCTCTGCTTAGTGGGGGGCCTGCTTCTCCCTCTGCCTGGTCTGCCTGTTCTGCCAGCAGCTCTCCATGCTTCTGCTCTCTCTCTGAGAAGTAAATAAAGTCTTTAAAAAAAAAGTTGACGATGAGCACGTAAACATCTGTCAGCAATGTTTAAGCTAGAAAAAGAAGACTTTATTTATGACTTAACATTTGGGTAGAGACATGGACCAGCTCGATTAATGTAAGGTCCAAAAATGCCTTCTAATTCTCAAACTAGTCCAAACCTCTAGTTTCATGGGTACTTTAAAAATTCAATAAACTTAATAGCTTTATCCTTAATCTAGTAGCTGAAAAAAGAGGCAGAACAAAGAAAGAGAAATGTTATTTGGTTTCCTGAGAAGCCCCAAAAGTTAAGAAATCAGATTGATCTGAAAAAAGAGAATACAAGGAAAGCTTGGATTTCCATCCCAGGTGAGCTCCGGGAAGAACCTATAGTGTGTCCAGAATTTCTTCCATCGGTTTGCAAGAAAGCCAGACTTCTGCTGGGGAACTTTAAGAATGGGGCTCAAATATTTATTCACTTCAAGATATTCAAGACAGTTCCAGAAAGCACCTTTCAAAAATATGTTGATTTTTTAAAAATGTGTTTCCTCAAAGCTCAAGACACTTCAAAACACTCATCATCAGTGTACTGGAAAGAAATGCAGTATCAGTTACCATTAAACATGGGGAAAAGAAAATATCTTACACAGACTAAAGCCTTTTTTGTTACTTAGTGGCGGTCTGGAATCAGAGAAGCAGCAACATCAGTTTGAGAAAGGTTGGAGAAGAAGGAGAAATTAGTAAGAGACAAGGAACTCAAGATGAGAGTATTCTGGGGCTTGTTGAATTGAATCTTGAAGCCTCAGGATGATTCTGGGAGCTGATTCCTGTGTTCTTTTTGATATGGGACTTTTTTTGATATTTGAACAACCATGCCAATCTGTATGAGAAGTTCACTCAAAATGGTACATATTCCTGACAAATCGATGTCTGGCAAATTCAGATCCCTACTTTGTCACTTGCTATGGCAGTTAGGAAGTCTCTAAAACAGAGTCTAAATGGCATCATCTATAAAAGGGAATTAGAGTATGACTGACATTTACTGAGGGATTGCTGCTTTCCAAGCCTGAACTAAATTCTTTATGTGCATAGCTTCATTTAATCTTACTGTAACAATAACACTTTCTGAACTACTACTTCTTATCTCACAGGAAATGATTAAATGTGAGGAATAAATGAGCAACAAAGTGTTAAAACCCCGGCACCATGTGCTTGGAACATGCTGGGTACTAAGTAATTGTTGATTTCCTTCCGTTGGTTTCTCTTACTTAGATATTTTCCCAGCAGAGATTTTGCTTTTGCTTTGAGGAGCAGCGGGCCACACCCTGGCAGGGGTCTCCAGGAGTGAGGTTGAAAGAATGTTACTGAAACTACGCACAAGCACCTTACAAGGCTAGAAGCTTCACTCTTAAAATAAATAATTGCCTCTTTAACTCCCAGACTCTATAAATTAGTTATAAAAATAGCACCCCCAAATGATGTCTATAAAAAGTACATTTTTCTCAAAAGAATGGCGCCATATATATGAAGCATAATTATTGTTCTTGTTGGGTTGGTGTTATTATGATCAACTTTTTTATGGGGTTGATCACGTGTAGACTTACTTATCTTCCTAGACCCGGTTCTGAGCCTGTAAACTAATTCCAAACTCTGCTCTACATGCATGCAAGCCTGCTCCCAAGGACGGGCATTCTTTTATCTCAGCAGTAGGATACTTTAAGCCCAAGCTTCTTCCGTCCTTTCCTCCCCAACAGGTCCTGAGTAAGGCGTCACTTACACTAGAAACCCTGACTTTCCCTTAGGGATTTGAACCTCGGTGTAATCTTTAGCAATACCCCTTTTCAAGTCTTAATTAGATGTTATGTGTTAGACCTTCCATGAAGACCTGCTTTCTCTTGCATATAAACTGAGTTATAAAAGGAAGTAGATCACCTCTGGAAGGTCTGTGAACTCACAATGCCTACTGTCTCCATATCTAGTCACAGTTTTTTAAAAATCGTATGAAATGAGAATGAGGACAAGTTTGGGTCAGTTCAGCCTAAATGACATAAATTGTATTATTCGCGGAAGTCTCCCTCAGTCCTTTGTAAAAACCCTTGACGCTTATGGAAGGAGATGGTAATTTAGTACCAGCTCTATTTCTTTGTCTCTGGCATCCCCAGTTTTAAGTAGAAGTGGGAGGGGAAGTCACTTGTTTCTCCTGCACCATGGAAGGATTTCTAAGAGCTTGATAAGCTTAGCAGTTCACTCTCTCCCCCTGCCTACTTCCACAGCTTCGGAGATGACCACCCCTTGCATGCTCTAAACACCAGTGAATAAGAAGTGAAATTAACATACTTAATAAATGTGAACTGAGTTCTGTTTCATCAGTCACAGAAGTTCTGGGTGGTAGGAGCCCTCAGCCGTCAAGTGGTCTGTTGTGGACTTTTCACACTTTTGAGCAGTGTGTAAAAGGTTAGATCCTTGGGCTAAAACTCAGGTTCAAAGCACATGATTGAGACCTCTTCTCTTGTTTTTCTCACCAGACACCCTATCAGACCCTACCCCTCATGCACTAGATGTCTGCAAAATAGTGTCAGCTCATGCTTTCTGTAGTGTATAGAAATATATTTTCAGAGTGGTCTTCTGGAATCAATAATGCATGCCCGTTTACATCTCACTGATTCTAAGTTCATAAGACATATTCATTTCTAATTCCTTTGAAAGACTGTTTAATGAATGTTCTTCTCAGTGACTATGACTTCATTTTAAATGATACATTCTACTGTGATTGTCTCATCCTACAAGAACTTCTGGGTCTTCAAATATTAATACATAGAACTGTAAACATCATATGTTTAGCCCTAATGAATTTTAGTATACATCAGTAGCCTTCTCTACCATAGCATATCCTAATAGCAATTAGCAAAAATTAAAATTTGTATGCTAAGTAAGCTTTAAATCAACTTTATTTCGTAAATCACAGAATTTTAGAGTTTAAGGGACTGAAAGCATGAAATGTTCTTTCATGGTCTTACTCCTTTGGAGAATTTGATGAAAAGCAATAGATCGATTGTTTCTTCTTTTTTTAAGCCCTGGTTTATTTATTTTCTTTTTAAAAGATTTTATGTATATATTTGATAGACCGCTAGCACAAGCAAGAGGAGTGGCAGCCAGAGGAGAGGGAGAAGCAGACTCCCTGCTGAGCAAAGAGCCAGTTGCGGGACTAGATCCCAGGATCCGGGGATCATGACCAGAGCGGGAGGCAGATCCTTAACAGGCTGAGCCCCCAGCGCCCCTTAAATCCTGATTTAGATCCCGTCTTTAATTTTTCAGAGAAAGCAATCAATAGCCCACAGTCTAAGACTCAACCAAAGCCATAAAGCCAGCTGTAGCACACCCAAGTGTAGATAGAAACCCAGGTACCCTGACACCTGCCCAGTGGTGGTTTTTATTAATAAGAAAAGCTGTTCCCATCTGAGGTTTCCACTAAAAGCCAGATGATAGTCCAAGATATTTTACACATATTAGTTCTAAATTTAAAAAAGCAATCGAACTCTACAAGTTAGAAATCATTTCCTAGTTCCTAAAAGCACTCACATTTGGTGAATTAAGTAACTTGCCTGAGTTCTTACAGATAATTCAACAACAGAGCCTAAGTTGCAGTTCTTCTGTAGCCAAACTCCAGAGGCAGGGGCGGGGAGTACTACATTCCACAGCTTCCCTCCAGTTCTGGTTCTTAGATATTAAAGTGTAAACATTCTGAAAATAGGATCTCATTGGATATAGTTGATCTATCTATGAGAAACTAACAAACAAATCACAACCTTAAAATGTCGCGTTGAATTACGTTCTAACCTTGAGCTATCTAGAGTAGTAAAGCCCCCAAATTTCCAAGTACTACACAGCATATTTCCTTCTGACCCATAACATGGTAAAGATAAAGATATATGCCTATTAGTTACTATTTCTGGACCAATAATAAACTTCACAGAAAACTCTTCATCTCATTTCCTATACCCATGACCTTTTCTATAACACACAGAGGAGTATGTGCTCCCCTTAACATTATCATAATAAATTAAACTCTTCTATCCAACGGTCATAACCACAGGGTCACCATCAGGAAAAACAGAACTCTAATCATCGAGGCCATTTCCTGACTGCTGTGGGGGATTTTGGGGCCTCCTTAGGAAAGCAAATAGATATAAAAACGAGAAGGTCACTAGTGTGGCTCACTGACCAAAATAATGCCCATCAATTATTAGTTTGGTTTGGACTTCACATTGAATTTTAAAAGTAAATACAAAACAGCCAGTTGTTTATTTCTACCCCCCCCCTTTTTTTTTTGCAAGAGGAAGATCAAAAGGAGGCTTATCAGGACTGGAGACAGTTTATTTCCATCTTGGAACAAAAGACAAAAGATATTGTGTCTTTTCCTTTCCTTTGAGGTTCCTGTGACTGTTCCTTTCCACTCCCTTTCCTGATTGGCAATAATATCCTGACCATTAATCTATGTATTTTAAGCATAAAAATCAATTTCTGGGACTTGTCTCATTTATTTTCATGACAGGAACAATAGAAATAGCATCAATTGCTACTGGGGGCTAAAAGAGACTTAAAATGCCCCGTTAGATATTCCTTTCTGACACCTGATGTTACGATGAACTGAAATGTGTCTGGGACAGGATTTAGATGCAGACCAGAGTCCTGAGAAGAAGTTCGTCTAGGAAATAATACTGGCTCGCCCAAACATTAAAGTTGTGGAAAACCCTCCAATATTCAGATTAATAATGTCTTGACAGCCTTTCAAGAAAAGCCTTAAAGACACTTTCTCTTTGGTTTTTTTTTTTGTTTGTTTGTTTGCTTTTTTTGGTCTTCGACATGGACTCATAAGAACAATAAGGGAATACGCCATGGAGGGTGAGTACAGTGTGGCAGTGTTTTTAGAAATGCTGTCACTGTGGCATAGAGACCTTTTCTGAGACAACTTCTAGCATGATCCTCATTTTCAAAAGCTTCGTTTTCCTTAGAGCACAGAAAATAAAGAGAGAGTGTGGATTTGCTATTTTTTTTTTTTTTTTTTTTTAGAAAACAAAATAATATTCTACGCAGACTAAGGAAATGGCCCTCACTTGTGTATTGCCAGTCACAGACCAAATTCTTTGGCCCCAAAATAAGAAGTTTAGTTTTTGCTTTTGTCTTAAGTCATGATTTCATGAAACAACAAATGTCAGTTAGACTGCCCAGTTGGAGATTTTATGGCTGAAGTAATCCACGCAGATGATTCCATTGGCAGGACTGTACGGATCCAGTAAACATGGTCTGGGGGGGCTCCTCCTGGAGTTATGTCACTGATCGAATGGGAGTTGTTCCGAGAAGTTCATTCTTGTAGTTGCCCTGGTGGCTTCTCACATAGCAAGGCTCATGTGGAAAGTTGTGCTCTCCTCAGGAGCTGGACTCCTGATTTCAGGCGTCATCAATCAGGCAACAAATAACAGCATCAAGCCCCACTAGATAAAATATTCCACTTTCCCCACTGAGAAGGCATTCAGTTTTAATCCGTAATCCTCAGGAAAATGAGTGTAAGAACCTCAGGTAAATCCAAGGGGAGCTACGGTCCAGGTCACACACATAATATATATAATTCTGTGTAATCAGAGTTGCTTACTAAAGAGTCCCCAAATCCCTAATGTACAGATTAAATTCCCTTACAATCTTTCAGGAAAAGTCTCGACCAATTAGACTTCAGAACATAGGAAATGTTAAGACAAAGGGAGGCTTAGCAAAGTCTACCTCAGTTAGCTTTTGTACCTTTTACCCCACTAACTCCCTTTGTAACCATTTGCCAAATTATCCTCTAGCCAAGTGTTTACCCTAGAATGTACACAGATTCCTTCCACTAGAAGTGGTCCTTTGTTCACTTCCTCTACTTGTGGAGTTCAGCTCACTTGGAGTCTTTTTATTGTTCATTCAGAGTTCAGTCCATTTTTAGGGTTTTGTTTCCTTTGAAAGGAGATGAACTGAGCAAAATTTCTCCAAGTTGTTCTTTCTTTTCATCCTGTGGAAGTGGGTTGACGGCCCAGGAGGCCTGCCTTCTTCCCTGCCAGCTCTGACAGATAAGAAGTTATCCAAGGGCCACAGGGCAGCAAATTCCCAGTGGCCTCTGGACTCACCTGTGAGCCCCCACCTGATTCTCCACGCCTGTAGCTTTCTTCTCCCATAGCCAGACTTGGTATGAGACGTGGAGTCTTTAAAGGATTTTAAATAGCCAAGTACATAATCAGAGGTGTGCTTGAGAAAAATTAATCAGCAGTCTGAATAAATGGGCTTATTTAATCAGTTTAAAATAGATAGCTTAAAGAGCAGAGAAAGCAATACAAGACTTGTCAACGGCCCATAGTCCAGATGGAAAGTGTGATGGTTGAATAAGGGTAAAGACAAGGACAATGGGAGAAGCATTGAAGAGGCAGGATGTGTTGGGCTTCTTCACTCATCAGCTATAGGGGAAGAGACTAACATTAAGGAGTAGGCAGTCAAAAAAAGATGCCAGAGTTCTGATCCTGTATATTTCAATGATATCATGTCCTTAAGGGCAAGACTGAAAAGACATGTGGGAAGTTGAGCTGGGGAAATGTTACTTGGCTATATGCGTTAAGGTGCAGAGATACAGCCCCTGCCCACCCTCATGACCCCCTTCACACCTCTAAGGAAATGAGGCCTGGCATAATTAGTGATACAGGATGTACCATGAGGGGATGTAATATCGGTAGACCTGGGTTAGATATTTTTTCTTCGGTTCCCCTTTCTGGATTCATCTAGCCGTGCGAGTTAAAGAGATGGATCCAAGGAGGCCATCCACCCTACTTCTGGGCAAGGCCACATGACTGAATGGAAAGACAGTCACTGCCCTTCATGCGTGGTCAGTTCATTGTACAAGAGCAGAGGAATACACGAAGGTGTGGAGGCCAAGGTTTTAATTGGAGTGTTTGTTGCCTCAGCTATACTCTCAGGAAGATGTGGTGAAGAAGCAGCTGTTTAAGTTTCAGGGATCCTGGCCAAATCTTCCTCTCCAGACGAGCCATAGCAAAATCCTAGCCATGTGTCCAACCTCACAATAGACTGTGAACAGGACTCTGTTAGAGCGACCCATAGAATATTTGAGTAGAGACCACTAGCAGGCTGTGGAAATGAAGAGCACAGGACTGGAGCACTTTAGGACAAGGTCTCCGGAAATACAGAAATACTGCTTCGCAGTCCATGGACCAGTCACCTGTCAGCACATCGTGCCCAAACCACTTCACATTCTTTGTCTACTTATTCCCTTTTTGAATTAAGCCACTTATATTTCTTTCATCTACTTTTTTTTTTTGAGTTTATACTGAGAATCCATTAAGACTATGGTATAAAATAGACTTGAAAGATCTAGCAAGCAAAAATATGAAATACCGAGTAAAAGTGGATTTCAGATAAACAGTGAGAGGTTTTTTTTTTAGTATAAGTATGTCCCAAATATCACATGGGACATAGTTAACATTAAAAAAAAAAGATTATTAGTTAATTGTCTGAAATTCAAACATCATCAGGCATCCTGCATTTTATCTGGCAACCCAAGTACGAAGAGAAAACAACAGAACCAACCACAGAGCCAGATTTGTATCCATTCTACAACTTAACATATTCTGATGGTGCTCCCATTTACTGATTTCCAGGGCTATCACATGCTCATGGACTTGGACCCACAAAATACACAAAACCCACCAGAAAGTGGAAAATCCATACTCACAGTCTCTACTGATTTGGATTTCATTTTATAGCCATCATAATTCCTTTTTCACTAGTACAGTTTTGCAGGCTCTTCCACTAAATTATCCAAGCCAACAACTTTAGTAAACACAAACCAACAGTGTCTGTGTGGAACATTTGCAAAAACTCTGGAAGGAGAAGTCCCTGAATTAAAATATAATTATGAAAAGTGTTTTTTCCTGGTGTTTAAGTATGACTGTTTATTCTGACTATACCTTGCTAGTTCCAGAGGGGTGAAATCCAAACTAAGCCCCATACTATGTCCCATACCAATGATCTTCGTTAATATTTTCATTTAAATAAGATCTAGTTAAAGTCAATGCCACAGGAAGCCTTCAACAGGAACTTCAGGAGGTGAGATGTCACAGGAAAATCCTAGGAAATCAAGGGAAGAGATTGGGCCATATTGCCCAATAACCAGCCCTGCTGGTTTGGTGAATGAATATTGGACCATGAATACCATCTTGAACTTAGCTCCTTCTTCCCTGACTGGATGGTTTTAGCCACCTTGTTCTGGATGCAGTAAGCACCTTTCTTCCTATTTCCTCCTCTTTCATCCACCACAGTGCACCACTACCCATGACCTCCCCACCACAATCCACATACCCAAGGGACACCACCACCCTCACAACTGTTGCCACAAGCATCTACCTGAATTAATTGTTCAGATGAGATTTGGAGAAACCACTACTCCTCCACCTTAATGTCTGTTAACCCTACAGTAAGGAGCTTTCCACTTTCAAAATTATTTCTTGATCCTGGATACTTTCTCAGAGCCAGGGCTAAACACTAAATGAATTATGTTCCTATCTCCCAACTCCGATCAGCTAATCATGCAATTCACCAAACAATCTAGTGCTAACTGAATGCAGGCAAAATGTGCTGTGAAGGTATGAATTACTACTTGGGGTGTTTGGCAATTTTAACTTATATTAAGTACGGTCATATTAGGAGAGGATGGACTCTAGCTGACTACTAGGTAGGTAACACACATTTGAGGCTAAAATCATGGCTGCCCTGAGCTGGCCATACATGGGAGTATGCCCGTAATAATAATATGTGGTTATTGCTTAGGGAGGTTCAACATCATACCTGAGGAGGCTATCTGGTATCAGCCTCATACCCAAATGCAGACAGTGACTTTGGGCGAGGTCTGCCAATTTGAGAAGAATCTATGAATCCCCAAACTCAGTTGTTTAATAAAACTATCGCCTACCGCCATTTAGTTCTCAAGATAATAATTGCTTTTACTTTGATATTTTAAGTCTCCAAAATTGTTTTCAGTTCCTCTGCCAGGGCCATACCCCTGTTTATCTTTTCCTGAACTCCTATTAAGTCAGAAAACTGTTCCAATAACAGTAACTACAGTGTTTGTTTTACTGAAAGTCTCCGTATCTAGGTGGTTCTCAGCCTTCCAGGGATCAATTCTTTGTTAAAGGAAAAGAAAAACTTCCGTAATTCCCCTCAGAATTGTATCTGTACTTGTAGTCCCTGTTGACTGAAATACGATACCAAAAACCTGCTGCGAATTAAGTACACTTTGAAGTGAATTTGTGTTTTATTCATCACAAAAGCATCGACCTGTGTTTGGGTAACAGTGTGGGTATCTGAGTGAGATAGTTTGTGCCTTCAGTTTATAAATGCTGCAAATATGGGTTTATGGACATTTTAGAGGAAGTACAAAGCTCCTGTGATGGGCACCTGTCCCCCAGGTTAAGAAGTACTGTGTGGGGGGCGCCTGGGTGGCTCAGTGGGTTAAAGCCTCTGCCTTCGGCTCGGGTCATGATCCCAGAGTCCTGGGATCAAGCCCCGCATCGGGCTCTCTGCTTGGCAGGGAGCCTGCTTCCTCCTCTCTCTCTGCCTGCCTCTCTGCCTACTTGTGATCTCTGTCTGTCGAATAAATAAATAAAATCTTTAAAAAAAAAAAAAAAGAAGTACTGTGTTGGTCAGGCCATGTCCTCTCTCTCAGGAGGTACGCTGGCCGGGGAGTGGTCTCTCTAAGAGAGGTAATGCAGTTCCAGAAGTAGCAGAGGCTCGTGGACCAGTCAGTCTCATGCCAGGGGATGTGGTGGAGAGGTGGGGGCTATAACTTAGCATCCTAATCAGGGGCAGGAATTCTTCTGTGAAAAACTGCCCACGTGGTTATGCTAAAAGGTCACCACCACTGGTGCCCTCTGAGGAAACACTGGAAACTGCTGCTGGAATTTTTAGCCTTATTATGCTGCAGCTGTTATGCCGGGGTTGTTAATATGCGTATTCATCTGGGTTTCAGTGCTGCTTCATGCACACGTAGGTGGTATCTTTTTTTTTTTTTTTTAAGATTTTATTTATTTGAGAGGGAGACAGAGCAAGAGAGTAAGAGAGAGCACGAGTGGGGAGAAGAGGGAGAAGCGGGCTCTCCTCTAACAAGGAGCTTAACGTGGGGCTCGTTCCCAGGACCCTGGGATCATGACCTGAGCCAAAGCAGGTACTTAACCAACTGAGCCCCCCAGGTGCCCGTAGGTGGTATCTTTTGAGTGAAGAAAGAGACCCGATTAGATTAGGTCAGGTATAGAATAATCTTTTACGGGCCCATCTCCCCTACCGCCAACACCCCGAGTCCATCCTCCTCACCACCTTGTCCCGTGCATAGTATCTCCCCAAAACATTAAAGGACATTGCCAAGCATTACTTGCTCCTCTCCCCTCTGTGATAAAAGCCCTCTCTTTTAGAGAGAGCTAGCATGCATTAGGCTTTCTTCAAAGCCACACCTTTCTGGAAGTTTAACGGATGCCAAGGAAGACAGAGAGAGGAAAAGGAGAAAGTAGGGAGATGTTTCCAAGGCCCTAACCCTCGGAGTGAGGTGAAATGGAGGTAGGACGCCTAGCCGCCCAATCCAGGAGGGCAGCCCCCCTGAAAGCCGTGTGCAGATATGAGAAACATGTCAAGGTTGTAAGTCAAGCTGGGACAGGTACGGGACTTCTCTCTGAGTCAAACAGCACTCGGTCCACTCATTGGAGTCATTCTTTATGACTCAAAGGTTTCCAGCTTAAGGCTGCTGCTATAATGCTTGTGGTCCTCCCCCTCCCCTTTCCTTGCTAGGTCTCCACTCCTGCCCTCCAGCCCTCCTGTCTTTGTCTTTGCCATTTGCCCTTCAGATTCACACACCAGTTGGGAGAACATTCCAGGGACCAGCTAATCCACCAGGGGCTCCTGGATGGAAGCTCTCTGGCTGCCGCCTAGAGAGAGGGTGGACATGTGTGGGACCTGTTCCCTAGGACCTGTGCCAGCTCACCCAAGGAAAGTTATTACACGATGGGAATGGGGGTGTGAGGAGGGGAAAGCCCCTGTCTGGGTTTTTAATTGAGGCGATACACCTATAGGTTGCACAATAAATAAACAAAAGAAGGAGATAGCGCCTGGAGCAAGGGAGGGGGTTCTTAAGCTTCATGTCGGGGCACAGAGCAAAGAGCCAACTCAGTCCCTTTTCCACTCCTAGAGAGACCTCAAAGCAAGAATGTGCAGCTGTCTCCCAAGTCCTTGATGAAGACGGTGCCCCAGAGTCATTCCGAGTGACCCTGTCCTGTGCCTCTGGGGTGGTTATCACCACTACCTGGTGGGGAGATAGTAGCAAAGACTCAACTTTGTTTCCCCTGTTGGAATTTCTCTTAGGAACGGTGACCCCAAGATTTGGGGGAGTGGACCCATGAGAATTTGCTGCCTCGATCTCTTACAGTTTCTTGGGTTCCTGCCATGGTACTGGTATTTGATTTAGAGGCCTGAGAGGGAAATCAGTCCCACGTGGGTAGATAACAAAACACTCTCTACCTTGGAATCATGAAGTGGAATTTGAATCTGAAGCCAAAAAGCCTATCTCTGCCTGCTTCGCTAATTACATAAATTTCCTTGCTAGATTCTGCAGCTGTTTATACGAATACAGCTCTGGTTCCCAGAAATGGCACCTCTCCACACGGGAGGTTCAGGGCACCCATGCCTGGTCTGAACTCAGACTCCTAAATTCTAGTCCTGTTTTTGTTAACTATGTTAGGTCACCCTCGAAGCCAAACAACTGTCCTGTGATGCAGAGAAGTCCAAGAAAAATGAGAGAGACAGAAGAAGAGAGAGATGGGGCTGGTGGTGTGTGTGTGTATGTGTTGGTTGTGAACAATAACTCGCAATAAATAATCAGCATGGAAACTTCCAGATTTCACTATAGGCAGGCTCATCAAGCTTGACAGGTGCCCCCTAAGATACTGTTTGACCTGGGGAAGAACAGCCAGATATTTGGGGGTGCATGTTCCCCCCTCTTTTTATCTGACCCAGAACCTCAACACCTTGTCTGACAACAACTTTCACCTTTGCTTTCGTGGAGATTAGAGACTAGGGGCAAGTTGCAGTTGAATAACCATGAATTTCCCCTCAAATGCACAAATTATTTCAACACAGCTGCTTCTAAATTAAAATGTAGCCTGGTTATTCCCTGAAGAGCAAGTGCATTTCTTGTTTCTTTTGTTTATGACATGCCTTTTGATAGAAAGATGAACCAGTTTGACCAACTGTGGCTCCCGTAAAATACTGTACTTAACAAAAGTTAGGCTCAAATTAACCCCTCTTGATGATATGAGGTGATTAGGTGGGGAACCTAGAGATCTACTCTGGTTAAAAATATTAAGGACTTTTTATACGACACACAGATGAACCAATAAAAATGTGACCTCTTGGCATCTATTAAAAAAAAAGATATCTTGGGTTTCTTTCAGTGAAATATTTGAAGGCTTTAAAATTTTAAACAAAGCCCAGCTGGTTTGTATGCACAAGTTCCAAACCCTGAAATATTCTCATGATATCTAGTTTCAGAGAATTCAACTACTGTAAACTAGTGAGTAAACGAAGCTGGTAAGAGATGTTTTCTCTTTAAAACATTTATTTTTGTTAATCAAGCGCTATATATGATAAGTAAAAATTGAGAGCAAAAATGTAAATTGACCTGGTACGGAAGGAAAAGCAATATAATTGTGATACTAGTGTAATAAATATTATAAAAGCTAAGTTCCCTCTCAGAGTGTGAAAAGTATACCGGAGATTCTCCAAGGATTTACATTTAGGTAGAATTTAAATAGAGTCAGGTTGTTAACCATTTAAATTCTAGAGCTCAGAGCAGCATTTTTTTTTTATGAATGTCTCCTTTAGGGGGGCTGGGAGGCTTAGTCGGTTAAGTGTCTGACTCTTGATTTCGGCACAGGTCATGATCTCAGGGCCCTGGGACGGAGCCCCACAGGTTGGACTTCCCACTCAGCACAGAGTCTGCTCAAGGATTCTCTCACTGCTCTGTCTCTGCCCTTGCCCCTGCTCACTCACTGGCTCTCTTGCTTTCAAATAAATAAATAAATCTTTAAAAAAAAAAAAATAAAGGAATTTCTCTTTTAGGTCACTGTCCCAGTAATCTATTTATCATTTTTGTGAGGGGACAGACTTCTGACCCTTCTTCACTCAGTCTAGATTAAGCCCTTAGCCTAGGAATTGGAAGCCAATAAATCGCTCTGTGGTGATTACCAGTGCTTTGTTATTTTTCAAACGCTAAATTACCTTGAATCACTGCCGCCTCTTTTTTGTTTTGTTTTGCTCTTCCTATTCCTATCATTCCCTCTAGAACTGATTGGTGGCAGGGTCTCTCTTGCCAAAACACATGTCCTTCTCTGTGGTGAATTTTCTTCTCTCCCCCCACTCTTCTAGGCTCAACGGCACCTCCCACTTTTGTTTCTTCTCCAACCCCACCTCCTCAAATGGCGTATACATTGTTTTGTTTTAATTTTACAACCACAGATTCTTCATGTCTAGGAGTTCTTAATATCTCAGAGTGTTGCAAACTTACTGGTTCATTTCTACCCAAAAGGCGGAAGTGTAGTTACGTGGGGTGACTGGATTTGATTTCTAAGTGATGGTGTGGAGAGGTATCCTGCCTCTTCTGATGTAGGTGAGGGAGTTATTAGCAAGGTCAGTGCGACATGTGTGACAAGTTCCAAAGAGTTCCCTGGAAATCAGTCTGAAGGTTCTGTGTGAACGCCATTCACACAATTGTTTACACTTCCTTTCTAGGAGTCAGATTCCAGTCACTGCAGTTAAGCCTGGCCTTTTTAGTCTGATCTTCATATCTGAAAAGAATTATTCACTCACAAGAGCAATTCTTAGAAGGTGGCTATGCTTTCTATACCTAGTGTAGTCTCTTAAAATACACAATTGATTTCAGGGAAGTTTTCACTTCCAGAGGGTCAGGCCTCAGGTTCCTCCTGAGTAGGGCTTGTAAACCTTACCTTCCCTCGGCTTCTACGGAGGGATGCTGTCAGCAAGCCTTTCGCCAAAACTCTTGAGTTGCAAACATTCCCTTTCGCCAGATCAGATCCAGCAACATTTGGACTTCCCATAACTTTTCATTCTAGAGTTTATAAATGTGGGAGCCCACCCTTTTCCTCCTTCTAACTAACAACTGTGATTAAGCCCTGGAAGGAAAGGATGGGAAGTATGTGAATACACAGCCCACCCATGACTCAGGAGTTAGAATTTCCGAGAGAGAAAATATTTGATGGGTTTCTCTAGGCTTTGATGGGAAGGAAGAGAAGAGTTTTCCTCAGGGCGTCTCACATGGCCGAACAATGTGAGGCAAAGTTAGAGCTAATATATAAAAAGCATCTGGTGTATCCAGTCCCCTCTAACCTCGTAACCTTGTAATCATTTGGCACAGCGGGAAGAAATTCAGAACAAAACAAAACTATGTCCTCAATATCCTTTGTGTGACTCTATGTTTGAGCCTTTGGGATGGCCTTTTGGCCATCATGTTGATGGTAGGAAGTTGCCCTCGGACACAGCTTGAGGTAAGGTTGGAACCGTTGGTTAACAATGAACTTAATAATATATTAATTGAAGCTAACTTCCCAGTGGAAAAATATAGTACTGTATTTTAGGGATTATTCATCTTGAATACTATGGCCACATCTTTGCTAGACTGCTAGGTTGATTCTCCTTGCTCATGAAGCAAAGCAACAAGAAAATATATCACGTTTTCTCATATTGTAAAAGTCAGGAAAGGAGGGATGCCCTATTCAGAATAAATCCAGAGAACACATTACTTTTTAAAACATCTTAAAAGTTAGGGATCAGAATGAAAATTAAACCAGACTAGTTTCCATTTCATCTATTTCAAAACATTTCAATTTTATAAAACAAAAGCTAGTTAGGAATTTCTCATTCCATTTATAGGCTTTTGGCTCATAGTTAATATATTGAGATAAAGTTACTGCTGACTGTAGCTTGGGGTTCTTTAATTTCTCAGGTGAACTATTAAATGATATCTTTATTGCATTTTCATCAATAAGTATTTATTAGGAGATCTCAGTTTGGGGGTAATCCTAAATTAACATGATGAAGGCTTTCACATTACAAATTAATATGGTAAACAATATAATTTGAAATATAAGAGAACTTCTAAAACAAATATTAGAACATTGAAGTTTTATTTAACTAAATGCATTTATCTCCATGTTTTATTAGTGAATCTCTTGAGGCATTGAAAATGTCTGATTTTGGGGAACATGCTTTTTCTATATAGCTAGATTAAAAATTTAAACTGGGGCGCCTGGGTGGCTCAGTGGTTTAAGCCGCTGCCTTCGGCTCAGGTCATGATCTCAGGGTCCTGGGATCGAGTCTCTCTGCTCAGCGGGGAGCCTGCTTCCCTCTCACTCTCTCTGCCTGCCTCTCTGCCTACTTGTGATCTCTCTCTGTCAAATAAATACATAAAATCTTTAAAAAAAAATTTAAACTTAAAAAAATTATAAACTAAGACTTTTGTTATAATTACCATATTTAAGATTCTAAGATGAAAAATACTAATGTTCAACCATATGTGATCTCTTTGTCTTTCTGCTGGATTTTTGGAGGGTGGGGTTTTGTTATGTGTCCATGATGCAAAACCTACTGGCACGAGGATCCTCACTGGCAGAGCTGTAGCAGTAAAATGGGACACATTATGGATGTCTATCAATAGAAGGCTTGTTAAGTAATTAGGGTATTGCCATATATCAGAGTTCCACACAAACTTTAAAAGAAATTAAGTGCATCTATATATATTGACATGAAGACATGTATATTTTTTGTAAAAAAAAAAAAGCAAATTGTAAAACAACTGATATAAAAAATTTGCAAACAAAAAAGGATGTGTGTTTATATAACATATACATACATATAGAGAGAATATACTTGTACTTGCATAGAAAATGATTTGCATAATCAGACTAGCTATCCAACAGATGGGGGAGTTTCACTTTTGAGTTCACTCAATTCTGTAATATTTGGTCTTTTAAATGTGAGCGTGTATTATTTATTTATGTAAGTATTTTTTTTACTGTGCAAAAAAACTGATTGTTATAATAGGGTTCTCTTATGTACGTTTTTATTCCCTTTGACATGTTTTAATTTTTGATACATTTGAAAAATACTTTGGTGTAAAGAGGGGACTGTGGTTCAGCTTTGTTTCCAGAAGGTTCCCTCTGATATTGAATAATCATCCAATAGTATGCAATGCAACACTTAATAAAAATCTATTAATCTATAAAATCTATAATCCTGTATTTGTGTCAATTTCTAGGCTCACTATTCAGTTCTGTTGATTTGAAAGTACAGATATTGCTTCAGCTCTGGAGTTTGAATCCTTGGGTTTGAATCTCTGTTCTGTGTTGCTGGCTGCACGACCTTGGGCAAGTTGCTTAAATTCTTAAATGGGGAAATGAGCAATCATAAGATTTTTGGGGGACTGAAATGTTTAGGAGATGAAAACACTCAGAGAGGGCATGACATAGGTATTACCCAGTACATACTACTGATGATTATTCTTGTTACTGTTTTTACTGTTTTTATTGATGTTTCACTAAATGGATGGATTAATTAAAGGAGAACTGACTGATATAAATACCAAGTCTTCCCAAGTAAATATCACGTGTTTTGTTTTATGTATGTGAGTCTTCTTTTGCATGGACTGTCTTCAAACATCTGCTACAGATTTTTACCCATGTTTTATAAAGATTCACGTTCCCTTTTCTATCGTTCATCTTCCCAGATATTTCTCCATCATATGGTTTCAATCTCTAAAATTCCTATCCATTGCGACCCAAATACCATGCTCCATTTTTAGACCTCTCTTATGCAAAACCTCTCTTATTCAACTGAGGACCTTGATTACCAACAGTTTCTAATGTGTTTAGGTTGTATTTCTTTAAAGCAGTTGAGAGTCAACCTGACATATATAAAGGCCCATGCATTTTTAAGACAAGTATTTTCCCTGATGAAAAAGTTCTCTGTTGAACTGTATTTCTATACGAGAAGCCTGAGTTTGTAGACAGCATCCTAAGAAGTCAGACCCTTCAATAAGATTTTATGCTTGAACCCTTTATCTAAGTTTTTGTTTCATGCACATTAAACTGTTGCTAAAAAGCACGGGTCCTTTAAAGTTCAGGGGGAAAGTGTTTATAAAGATCTAAGACTGAGCTGAAGACAAAGCTATAGCCAGAGGCCTGGTTTCCTGAGGAGGAAGGAGTCCCCCACTAATCTGTCATGCTTCTGTCTCACAGGATATTAAAGCCATCTCAGGCTCCTTTCTTTTACAGTCCTGTGCTGTACTCACGAGCCACAAGATCAGGGCTCCACACCATCGCTCCTCCAGAGCTCCTTGTAAAGCTTGATATATGAGGAATTCAAGTGTTGGTGACTAAGGGGGGAAAAAAAGCAAGACAATGAAACCCTTTTTATTAGTTGCCATCCTCCCAATCACTGCCTGATGTAATTAGAAGGAAAGAAAAAAAAAAAATACACCTTTAAGGGAATAATTGAGCCTGCTGGGCAAACCATTCCAATTCTTAGTCTCTGTCCGTTCTCCTTGGTTAGGACGCCTTTATTACATTAAAGGTGAGATGAGTTTTAAAAGAAAACACTCAAATTTTTTTTTCTACTTAAAGAAAAAGGTTGTTAAAAATACATCCATGTAGGGGCGCCTGGGTGGCTCAGTGGCTTAAAGCCTCTGCTTTCAGCTGGAGTCATGATCCCAGGGTCCTAGGATGGGGCATTGGGCTCTCTGCTCGGCAGGGAGCCTGCTTCCTTCTCTCTCTTTGCCTGCCTCTCTGCCTAGTTGTGATCTCTGTCTGTCAAATAAATAAATAAAATCTTAAAAAAAAAAATGCATCCATGTAATAAAAGGGTTCGCGGAGCCTCCCCCAACCCAACGCATAGTCCCGTCTGAACCACACATTCCTCTTAAGCTCCCTGAGAGGGTGGGGAGGGATGTATAGTAACAGACACACACGCACATGGACACACATGGACGTGTGTACCGCCCAGACCACAAATGACATTCAGGTGCTGAAGGGCAATACTGTGCCCTTCAGAGACGACTGGCCGACAGTACTGGTCTGGAGCTGACAGGTCTTGAAAAATGCCTATTACCTCCTTTGGAAGGGTTCTGTAAACAAGTGTTGTGGTTACCAGCAGAATGAACTCTCAGTTTCCGACTCTTGGGCGAGCCTTCTCAAACCAGGTGCAAACAAGAGGCCTAATGACCCTCGCCACTGTTAATGGAGTCTTTTCTCCTTACAATCCCCTGTTTGCACGCCGCCGCCACCATCAGCCAGGACTTTGTTTTCTGCATCATAACTCCCTATGTGCAGATGTTCTTGCAGCTGATGGTGAAGCAGGCTGAGTCTATGGGACCTCTTTGCCTTTCTGAGGATTGAAGAAAAAGTAATAACTATCAAAGAGAGCTTGATAAAGATGAGTGCTGTCATTGCTTGTCTGGGGAGGGCAAAGCAGCAGGTCAGTTTCTACAGAGCCCAGAAGAAAGTCCCAGATCGGACAGTGTGAGTGAGGTGAGGAGTAGACCAAGAGAGGGCGAACAGGAAGATCTGATGATGGACAACGAGCAGAGCCAGGCTCAGTAAAGAGCGGAGAGCAAGAGAGGAACCTGAGTCAGTTTGTCCTTGGGAAAGAAAAAGACCACTCCAGAGAGGGTTCACGGAATAGGAAATGAGGAGACCATTAATGCTCAGAATATAGTGGGGCATCTTAGTCACACTGTTTTGGAATTTGGGGAAAATTAAAGAAGAATAGGTTTTAGATACGAACAAAAAGCTAAGAAAAAGAGCCTGATTCTGGGGTGGGATTGGAACTAGGAAATGCAAACAAAGGGCCTTTGAAAGTCTGCTTAAGTTAAGTTTTGTTAGAAATGAGACTGTGCCCTCTGTGTGTTGTTTCTGCTAAGATTTCCAATCAGTATCATAGAAATATTAAACAGCCATTACTGACCACTGGGTGTTTGCTATCCAGGAAGTGCCTGAAGGAGTTGAAAAGTGAAAAGATTGAGCCTGAAAATTTAAGGTTAGGTCTAGGAATACATCCTGTTTGTGTATCACACGCACGTGCATGAATGTGAACACAAACACATACACACACACACACGTCCACGCACGCACCAGATTTAGCTGTTGAAGTTTCTTCGTATAGGTCCTGCCTGACTGTTAGTGGCCTAGAAACCAAAGCTGGTTGTGCTGTCTCCCCGACACCCCAACTTTTCTCAATCACAGAAGATGCTGATGAGCACTGTTCAGACCTTTGCTGATTGCAATAGACCCGCTCCCCCATGCCTGTCATTTTGAGAGAAGGACTCCTGCCTCTCCATAACTGTGGGATATCCAGCATTAGCTTTGTTGGTGTGAGCCACAAGATCCGAAAATGGGCATGGAAGAGCTTCCTTTTCTGATTTTAAGATTTGAGACTGGAGATAGAGGGAATAAAAGCTACAGGATAGACAATGTGCATCACATACAGAAGTATACAGAAGTACAGAGTAGCGCTAAATTCATTTTGGAAAGAAGGTTGAGAGATCCACACATACTTATAGAAGGAAGCTACTGGTCCTACATTTGCCATTCTTCAGTTTTGCCCTGGAGATTGATTTAGGCCCAAGTATTTGCTTAGATCTGTCAGTATCTGCTTAGATCCCCCAGGAGAATGAGAATATTTTTTAGTAGCTCAGTTCTGAGGAAGAGTCCAAATGATACAACTGATACGTTCATTTTCTGTTATAGCCTCATGAAGAAAATAATTTTTTTTGACTGGAAATATAGCTTCTACACACAGACATGCAAATTTACCCTACCAGGCAAAAGAAGGAAATAATATATAAATTGTGAGCTGATTGATTCATATTTAACACTTTTTTGGCAGATGCTGATGGTAGCTCTTGCCTTCATCTTGCCTAAAATTAGGTAGACCATCACAGAGATTTAAAATTTATACCACATTAATCAGTGTTCCTTCATTCTCTCTAAATTTGATGTAGATTTCAAAGCATCGTTTAGAAGCAGGGCTGTATCAGGACAAAGACAAGTCAAAACTAACCAGGAATGCCCTGTGACTTCTAGATTAAATTACCTGGCTTGCTTTTCTCTCTAGTTCTCTGTGCTGGGGACTATTATAAACCTTTCCATAAAGCTATCTCGGATTTTATCTTCCCAACTTTAAACATTCTAGTTGCGTGAGCAACATGACCCACAATTTTTCTAAGCATAGAACTGAAATAAACGTGGAAGATCCATGTCTTAGATGTGATGCGAAAGGAATAAATTTAAACATTGGAAAGCAGGTGTGTCTTTACAGAGTCAAATTTTCATGAATACGCTTATCATTGTTATAATTAATATTATTTAGTTTTGATAATGTCAACTAATGTAAATAAAGGTAATAAGACAGGTATAGAAAATTGTTTTGAGTAACTTACAAATTTAGATATTAAAAAGTTACTGGTTATTTTTAGTATCACTGATTCCCTTGTTCTGGAAGTTTTCAGTCATAACACTGCAACAGAGGATAGGTAGTGCAACAATTAAACGAAAACGAGTCCTCTTAAGATACAAGTAAAAAGGGACGCCTGGGTGGCTCAGTGGGTTTAAGCCTTTGACTTCGCCTCAGGTCATGATCCCAGGGTTCTGGGATCGAGCCCTGAATCATGCTCTCTGCTCAGTGGGGAGCCTGCTTCCTCCTCTCTCTCTGCCTGCCGCTCTGCTTACTTGTGATATCTGTCAAATAAATAAATAAAATCTTTTAAAAAAAAAGATACAAGTAAAAAAAATGCAATGCCATTAGAACTACAAATATAGATTTTGAGTTAAGGTTTCAGTTACTATTTATTAACTGCATAAATATTATTAAGCCTCTTTTAAATAATCAATTTTAATCCTTATAACTACCCAGTGAGGTAGTATTATTTCCATGTGATGAATGAGGAAAATAAGATTTGAAGATAAAGTAACTTTTCCAAGATAATGCAGCAAATAGTTGGCAGTTTCAGTATTAAAATCTGGATCTGAGAGAGCAAGCAGAGGGAGAAGCGAGCAGAGGGTAAAGCAGCCTCGCCGCTGAGCAGAGAGTCCAACGCAGGACTCAATCCCAGGACCCTGGGATCATGACCCGGGCTGAAGGCAGATACTTAACCAACTGAGCCACCCAGGCATTCCTCAGTGTGTCACTGTTGCAAAGATTTATCCATGTTGCTGCACAAAGCTATAACTCACCCCTTTTCACTGCTATGTAATATTCCACTGTGTGACTATGCCATTTTAAGAGATCTGTTCTCCAGTTGATGAACATTTGGATTATTTCCAATTTTTCCTCATATATCGTTATTACTAACATTTTTGAGCTGTCTGGGTGCATGTATGCAAGAGTTTCTCTAGGGTACATACCTCAGAGCAGAATTGCAGGATCATAGTATCGTTAATGCTCATTCTTAAAATAAATTCAAAATTATTTTTTTAAGTGGTTCTATCAGTATACACTTTCACCAGCAACATATATAGGTTCTCATCGTTCCACATCCTTGACAACAATTGGCATTGCCAGACTCTTTAATTGTAAATGTAGCATATGTAAAATGGTGGCTAATTATGATTTCAATTTGCATTTTGATTACTAATTGGTTTGAGCATTTTGCCATATGTTTATTCTTTAAAAAAAAAAAAATTTCCCCCAGGAGACCTGGGTGGCTCAGTCGGTTAAGCATCTGCCTTCAGCTCAGGTCATGATCCCAGGGTCTTGGGATCAAGCCCAGTGTTGGGTTCCCTGCTCAGTGGGGAGCCTGCTTTCCCCTCTCATGCTCCCCCCACTGTGCCCTCGTGCCCTCCCTCTCTCAAATTAAAAAAAAAAACTTAAAAAAAAAAAAGGAAAGGAAAATCTTCAACCACCATGAACTCCAAGGGTTGCCTCTTTGATCTAATCTTTATATCAACTCCTTCTAGAACACCAAAACGTTTATGCTTGACCTTATCATTTAATATTCCATGTTCTTCTAACCCCTCTCACATATTTTTAATAGGCTTTATATTTTCCAGAAGATCCAGATTCACAGCAAAATTGAGAGGAAGGTAGAGAGATTTCTCCTGTAACCCCAACCCCTCCAACATGTTTGTGTGCCTTTTATATCCCAGCTATTTTACATTCCGGAAAACGCAAAACTATGGAGACAGTAAAAGGATTGGCAGGGGTTGGGAGAAAAGGAGGCATGGATAGATAAAGAGCAGATTTGTAAGGCAGTGAAGCTATTCTGTATAAATTATCACGGTGGATATGTGTCATGGTGGATACTGTTGTCCAAACCCATAGAACGTACAACACCAAGAGTGAAGCTTCGTGTAAGGTATGGATACTAACATATCCATGTGGGTTGATCGCTTGTAACAAATGTACTGCTCGGGTGGAGAGTATTGATAATGCAGGAGGCTGTAGCTGTTGGAAGGGACAGGTGGTGAGAGAAGAACATACAAAAAATACCTTGCTCAGTTAATGAATGTTATGGGAAATAAAATGTGTATTTAAGGGAACTCTGCAAATCTAGAATAGTATTACATACGAGACAGACGACATAATGACTCCGATGGAGAAGGTTGTAGCGCAAGCAAACAAGACAGCCTGGACGTGTATTGTCACTTTTTATTAGTGCGGTACTTGTTTCAAAAGCGTTTGTGTCACGGCGAGGAAAGGCTTGACTCCAAAGTGTTCTAAGAGTAACATGTTGGGATGGTGGTTGAGTATTCTTTTCTGCTAATTACGGTAGGTTTCTTGGAAGGAAGAATACATTTAGAAAAGAAATGAAGTGTAGGGAAGCGGGTAACAACTCTTAGTGAAAGGTGTGAAAGAAATCACACACAAAGTGTTACAATCCTTCCATTTTAAAAATCTGGGTGGGGGCGCCTGGTGGCTCAGTGGTTTAAGCTGCTGCCTTCAGCTCAAGTCATGATCTCAGGGTCCTGGGATCGAGTACCGCATCGGGCTCTCTGCTTGGCAGGGAGCCTGCTTCCTCCTCTCTCTCTCTCTCTCTCTGCCTGCCTCTCTCCCTACTTGTGATCTCTATCTGTCAAATAAATAAATAAAATCTTAAAAAAAAAATAAAAATAAAAATCTGGGTGGGAGGATTAAGATCAAAACATAACTGGCAAATCAGAGCAGTGCCACAGAAGACAAAGAAGACTTCATTTTTTTTTAATATTTATTTTTATTTGTTTATTTACAGCATAACAGTGTTCATTGTTTTGGCATCACACCCAGTGCTCCATGCAGTACGTGCCCTCCCTATTACCCACCACCTGGTTCCTCAACCTCCCACCCCCCCTAACCCCCCTGCCGCCCCTTCATAACCCTCTGGTTGTTTTTCAGAGTCCATAGTCTCTCATGGTTCATCTCCCCTTCCAGTTTCCCTCAACTCCCTCTCCTCTCCATCTCCCCATGTCCTCCATGTTATTTGTTATGCTCCACAAATAAGTGAGACCATATGATACTTGACTCTCTCTGCTTGACTTATTTCGCTCAGCGTAATTTCTTCCAGTCCCGTCCATGTTGCTACAAAAGTTGGGTATTTGTCCTTTCTGATGGAGGCATAATACTCCATTGTGTATATGGACCACATCTTCCTTATCCATTCATCCGTTGAAGGGCATCTTGGTTCTTTCCACAGTTTGGCGACCGTAGCCATTGCTGCAATAAACATTGGGGTACAGATGGCCCTTCTTTTCACTACATCTGTATCTTTGGGGTAAATACCCAGCAGTGCAATTGCAGGGTCATAGGGAAGCTCTATTTTTAATTTCTTCAGGAATCTCCACACTGTTCTCCAAAGTGGCTGCACTAACTTGCATTCCCACCAACAGTGTAAGAGGGTTCCCCTTTCTCCACATCCTCTCCAACACACGTTGTTTCCTGTCTTGCTAATTTTGGCCATTCTAACTGGTGTTAGGTGGTATCTCAATGTTGTTTTAATTTGAATCTCCCTGATGGCTAGTGATGATGAACATTTTTTCATGTGTCTGATAGCCATTTGTATGTCTTCATTGGAGAAGTGTCTGTTCATATCTTCTGCCCATTTTTTGATATGATTATCTGTTTTGTGTGTGTTGAGTTTGAGAAGTTCTTTATAGATCCTGGATATCAACCTTTTGTCTGTACTGTCATTTGCAAATATCTTCTCCCATTCCGTGGGTTGCCTCTTTGTTTTGTTGACTGTTTCCTTTGCTGTGCAGAAGCTTTTGATCTTGATGAAGTCCCAAAAGTTCATTTTTGCTTTTGTTTCCTTGGCCTTTGGAGACTTATCTTGAAAGAAGTTGCTGTGGCTGATATCGAAGAGGTTACTGCCTATGTTCTCCTCTAGGATTCTGATAGATTCCTGTCTCACGTTGAGGTCTTTTATCCATTTCGAGTTTATCTTTGTGTACGGTGTAAGAGAATGGTCAAGTTTCATTCTTCTACATATCGCTGTCCAGTTTTCCCAGCACCATTTATTGAAGAGACTGTCTTTTTTCCATTGAATATTTTTTCCTGTTTTGTCGAAGATTATTTGACCATAGAGTTGAGGGTCCATATCTGGGCTCTCCACTCTGTTCCACTGGTCTATGTGTCTGTTTTTATTCCAGTACCACGCTGTCTTGGTGATCACAGCTTTGTAGTTAAGCTTGAAATCGGGTAATGTGATGCCGCCAGTTTTGTTTTTGTTTTTCAACATTTCCTTAGCAATTCGGGGTCTCTTCTGGCTCCATACAAATTTTAGGATTATTTGCTCCAGCTCTTTGAAAAATATCGGTGGAATTTTGATCAGAATGGCATTAAAAGTATAGATTGCTCTAGGCAGTATAGACATTTTAACAATGTTTATTCTTCCAATCCAAGAGCATGGAACAGTCTTCCATCTTTTTGTGAGAAGACTTCATTTTTAAGAAGATCATTTGGGTGAAGACCTTCAAAATTCTACCAAACTGCAGGGCCCAGATTACTTCATTAGCAAGTTTAGGGACCACACCACATACCCCTTAAGGCCTCAGTGGTAGCAGGGGAGGCTTGTCCAGAGAAGAGTAGAGCTTAACTTACGGATTTCTGAGATGTGTCTGGAACAGATTCAGAAACCCTGGAGACTGGCCCCCCAGGGGACAGAGTTCTACCATGACAGGTACAGTCCTGGGATTCGCAGCCGCACACTCAGTGGACCGCGGTTATCTTTTCTGAATTGCTGTGAGGCATGGTAGCTGACAGAGTGCTATTTCCTTTCCAACATTTTTGTTTTTAAGAAGCAGCATTTCTGAATGCTGGGTGTATTTAGAACCCTATCCAAGGAATTGAACGTGAGTATGAATTCATGTTATGAATTGATATATCAATGATATATCAAGATATATTGATAAATAGGACATATCAAGACAAACTAGAGTCTAGAACTGAGGGGACGTGAGAGAACGTGTGGTCCAATCCCTTCATTTTACAATTGAGGAAGGAGGAGACCTGACAGAGTGCTTCAAACTCAGAGAGTTTCACTTGAAAGCCCTGGTCATAATCATCATTGCAGAGAGACCCAGATTCAAGTTGTTGCTTCCCTAATTATGACAAGTATGAAATCAAGCAAGCTTTGTAACCTCTCTGAGTTGAATTCCTTATCTGTAAGAATAATATTTGCCTCCAAATTATATTGTATCCACAACATAAAATCCTGAGCTAAATGATCTAGCACCCTTATTCTGTCATATAAATTATCTTTTTGTTTACATACAGTAATATATTTAATATGTAGTATATTGTATATCCTATATTATATGATATTTTATAAAGAAACTAAGGAGCAACTCAAGGCCACTGATGGTGTTTATGACCATGTTAGGAACATGATTTATATCAGATCTCTTTCCTCTATACATTGCATGGACTTCAGGATCATTACAGATTTTCTTTTTTTTTTTTTTAAATTTAGACCTGGTAGACTCAATTTTGAAATTCAGTGGGCTTCCTTAATTTTTTTTTTTTTTTGCCTTTTATATGTCTGTTTTGTCAATTCACGCAAAAGATAACAATTATCAGTACAGAAAGAGTTGTTTGTTCAACAATAGAATAGTTGTATTGGAGAGATCCAATGTAGTCTGTTCTCTGCTGATACGTATTGAAACATCAAACTTCCACAACTCATGAGTCTTATTGCCAGGTCTGCTTTTAAGAATGCATCACTTTTTGCCTTGCAGTTCCCCAAAATGGTGTTTATTTCAACTGAATCCCTAAAAGATAATTGACTGAGTTGGTTATGCATGAAAAAACCAAGCTTGACGACCTACTGCAGCCCTGTTCTCCTGTTGTCTCTGAAAGTAAATTAATGATCTGGAGCTGTGTAGGGGTTTCCAGAAATAACTCTGTAGTGACCAACATGCTGTAGTTAGCAGCTAAGAAAAAGAACTGTTTATTTTTTCAGGCATTGCTCAGACCCATGCCACAGTATCATTGTTTCATGACCCAATCTCCCATGAACAAACAGCAACTCACTACAATTCAGATGAACACAAAACATCTCCTTAGTGAAAACAAACCCAAATTTTCAAAACCATGGTCAAGAATTTTCTTTGAACAGATGCTTTAGAATGACATCTGGATATTGATTTAAAAGCCAAAGTAAGAGGAATCACATAAATGGCTCCTTTTACTTTTTATAATTTTTTTAATTTTAGTTTTTTGGGTATAGTTGACATACAATGTTGCATTAGTTTCAGGTGCACAACATAATGAATTAGCTTTTCTCTCTACCTTCTGCTGTGCTCACCACAAGTGTAGCTACCGTCGGTCACCATACAACACTACTACAGTATCATTGCCTGAATTCCTTATGCTATGCTTTTTATTCCCATGACTTACCCTTCCCGTAGCCAGAAGCCTGTATCTCCCATTCCCCTTCACCTGTTTTGCCCATCTCCCCAACCCCTACCCTCTGACCATCAGCTTGTTCTCTGTATTTATATGTACAATTATACTTTTTGTTTGTTTATTCGTTTGTTTTGTTTTTTAGATTTCACATGTGAGTGCAACCACATGGTGTTTGTCTTTCTCAGTCTCACTTATTTCAGTTAGCATAATACCCTTTAGACCTGTCTGTGGCAAGATCTCGTGCTTTTTTTTTTTTTTTTTTTTTATTAAAGATTTTATTTATTTATATGACAGAGAGAGATCACAAGTAGGCAGAGAGGCAGGCAGAGAGAGAGGAGGAAGCAGGCTCCCTGTGGAGCAGAGAGCCCGATGCGGGGCTCGATCCCAGGACCCTGAGATCATGACCTGAGCCGAAGGCAGCGGCTTAATCCACTGAGCCACCCAGGCGCCCCAATCTCGTGCTTTTTTATGGCTGCACAATATGCTGTTTTATATTTTATACACACACACACACCCCACATCCTCCTTATCTATTTGCCTATTGATGGACACTTAGGTTGCTTCCATATCTTGGTTATTATATATAATGCTGCAATAAATGTAGATGTGCATATATCTTTTCAGATTAGTTTTGTTTTCTCTGGATAAATAATCCATAGTGGAATTCTGAACCATATGGTATTTCTGGATTTTTTCAAGGAACTTCCATACTGTTTTCCACAGTGGCTGTACCGATTTGCATTCCTACTAACAGTTTGTGAGAGTTTTTTTCCTCCACATCCTCACCAATACTTATTTCTTGTTTTTTTGACGTTAGCCATTCTGACAGGTGTGAGATGATATCTGATTGTGGTTTTGATTTGCATTTCCCTGATGATGAGGGATGTTGAGCATCTTTTCATGTGTCTGTTGGCCATCTGGATGTCCTCTTTAGAAAAATGTGTATTCAGATCCTCTGCCCATTTTTAAATCAGATTGTTTTGTTTTGGTGATGAGTTGTAAAAGTTCTTTATATATTTTGGATATTAACCCCTTATCAGATATTCATTTGCAAATATTGTCTTCCATACAGTAGGCTTTCTTTTTGTTTTGTTGATGGTTTGCTTCACTGTGAAAAAGTTTTTATTTTGGTATAGTCCTGATAGTTTATTTTTGCTTTTGTTTCCCTTGCCTTGGGAGACACATGTAGAAAAATGTTGCTACCACTGATGTCAGACATTACTGCCATTACTGCCTATGTCCTTTTTGGGATTTTTATGGTTTCAGGTCTCACATTTAGGTCTATAGTCTATTTTTTTTTAAGATTTTATTTATTTATTTGACAGACAGAGATCACAAGTAGGCAGAGAGGCAGGCAGGGGAAGGGAAGCACAGGCTCCCTGCTGAGCAGAGAGCCTGATGCGGGGCTCGATTCCAGGACCCTGGGATCATGACCTGAGCCGGAGGCAGAGGCTTTAACCTACTGAGCCACCCAGGCGCCCCACGGCTATAGTCTATTTTGAGGTTATTTTTGTGTATGTGTCAGAAAGTGGTCCACTTTGGTCTCTTGCATGTAATTGTCCAGTTTCCCCACCACCATTTATTGAAAAGACTGTCTTTTCCTCATTGTATAGTCTTGCCTCCTTTGTCATCGATTGACTGACCATATCAGCATGGGTATATGTCTGAGCTCTCCCTTCTATTCCACGGGTCTATGTGTCTACCTTTGTTCCAGTGCCGTTCTGTTTTGATTACTACAACTCTGTAGCATATCTTGACGTCTGGGATTGTGATGCCTCCAGTTTTGTTCTTCTTTCTCAAGATTGCTTCGGCTATTTGGGGTCTTTTGTGGCTCCCTACAAATTTTAGTATTATTTGTTTCAGTTTTGTGAAAAGTGCTGTTGGTATTTTGATAGGGATTGCATTAAATCTGTAGAGTGCTTTGGGTAGTATGGACATTTTAGCAATATTAATGCTTCCAATCCATGAGCATGGAATATCTTTCCAATAAACGGCTCTTTTGAACAAGATGGTAGAGAACAATACTAAAAATTATTTTTTGCCCGCAAGATGAAAGGCTAAAATGACCATACCGGTATTGTACTTAGTTCTAGAAAAACTCGGATGTTTATTTACTAGTAGGTATGTATGCACACACCCACACACCCCCCAAACACACATACACACACACACACACACACACTGCACCTAGGGAGAATGTGAAAGTCAAAAAGCTTCTCAAAAATTCAGTGCCCCCTTCATCAAAGAGAAGGAGCAATGGCTGTGAGGAGCCTGGCCATGAGGTACCAATGTCCTGGCCTCACTGGAGGGTGTCACTGTGTGGGGCTCAGCTGAACTTGTAAGTACTCACTGGTCTCCGAGTCAGCAGCAGGGTGCCTCTGGGTGGACCAAAGAGCCTGGGCCCATGTGAAACAGAACTTGTTTCTCAGGCATGTGGTGCTGGGTGTGCTACAGGGATAGGACATGAGGCAGGGTTCCAGACAGGGAACCAGAGAGGCCAGCAGGTGACTGGACTTAGCCCAGGCGCACTCCACATCCCTTCCAGCTTGGAGCTCAGCAGGTTGGTGTTACATGGCAGTCCCCAGGTCATTGCTCTTAGGAGGGGTCAGGGCTCTGGGTGAGCGTGTGCCCTGCCCCCTCTTCAGCCTTCTTCTCACAGCATCTGTCTTCTCCAAGTGAGGGAACCACATCTGAGACTTCCCAAAAAGGAAATTCTGGGTTTCATCTTTTCCCAGGAGACTCCTGAACACAATGATCAGGAAATAACCTTGAACGTTCATTCAGTCAGCACATACTAATGGAGCACCTTACCATGTGCTGGGTGCTGGGAAGAAACTTCACATGGAAAGGTTCCTTTCTTCCAGAAGCTTGCAGGATCCAGCTTTCCTTATTTGGTGTGGCCTTGTAGCTACTGCCTGAGCACAGTTTTTCCTTTTGGCACTTTTATCCAGTGCTAGGAATTCAGCTGTTGTTGGGTTTTGGTTTGTTTGTTCGTTTGTTTGTTTTTCCCTCTAAGAAAATACCTATGTGCTCCAGAGCCCACATTTTCCCAAATGACCATTTAGCTCCAGGGAAAGGACTAGCACATCCTCCCTCCCTTTAGCTGTCTAAACTGAATGAGATCCACTTAGTAGAGCCATTTTCAGTGCTACTGTGATTTGTATTAATTATATATGACATGGTATCCTCAAAAAAAAAAAAAAAAAAAAAAAATTCAGTGCCCTGGGTCTCCATCTGGTACTCTGACCCTGCTAGCTTTTTTGCAGAGGCTTTTATGGGGGCTTCCCTCAATTCAGGGCATCTCTGTTTGATGTTAGAGAAGACAGAAAATCAAATAAGACAGCTAGACTCTTTGAATAAGTAATGAAACCTATCATTAAAAATAAAGCAAAAAAAAATCCCACGTGTTAAATGACCTTGTTTTGTAAGTTGATTTTGTGTCTGCATTTCTGGCTTCAAATTGTATAGAGAAAACTACTTAGGTAACTAAACTCCTAGTTAATAATTAAAAGGAACAAATAAGTAAGACCTTTGAATTTTGTTTGAATCTTGTTAATATTTTTTTTTTAAAGATTTTATTTATTTGACAGAGAGATCACAAGTAGGCAGAGAGGCAGGCAGAGGGAGAGGGGGAAGCAGGCTCCCTGCTGAGCAGATAGCCCCTTGTAGGGCTGATTCCAGGACCCTGAGATCATGACCTGAGCGGAAGACAGTGGTTTAACCCACTGAGCCACCCAGGCTCCCCCTGTTAATTTTTTCATACCAGAAATATACAAGCTTAAAAGACAGATAACTAGTAAAAATATTTTATAATAAATTACAAATGGTTAATATTCCTAATGTGTAAATAATATTTTAAAATCAGTAACAAAAGGCAAAATGTTTCATTGAGGGAAAAAATAGCTAAAGGACTAAATAGGCAATTTTGAAAAATACAGCTAGTTAATAAATATGAAAGTTTTCAACCAGTGTAACAAAAGGACCAGAAATAAAAGTACTTATATAAGGTACTTGGTGTAGTCAAGTTCCTAGAGACAGCAGGTAGAACCCTGGTCTCAGAGGGCTGGGGTTTGAGGGAGCAGAATGGGGAATTATTGTTAAAGAGATACAGAGTTCCAGTTGGGGAAGATGAAAAAGTTCTGGAGATGCATAGTGATGATAGTTGCACAACAAGGTTAATGGACATAATGCCACGAAACTGTACATTTAATAATGGCTAACATGATAAATTTTGTATGATGTGTATTTTACTATAATAAAACAAACTCAGCCATTTTAGTATTCAAATATAGACTTAAAAAGTAATAAGATAATACTTTTTTGCTCATTAAATTAGCAGGAGGAATGGAAATTACATTGCTGACAATACTCAAGTGAAGACAAATGGGTGCATTTAGACACTGGTTAAATGTCAAATAAGCACAGAGTTTCCGCACAGCGGTTCAGAAATGTATGTCAAATGTCCTAATATGCTTTGGCTTCTCGTGACTTCATACTTAAGTGAATTTGCTTAAAGAAATTATCAATCTTGCTCTGAAATTTATTATTCAAGAATGTTCATTATACAAAGTTTTGAGAAACTCAACATTGGTTAATTAATTCATGGAAATCCATAAGATCAAATATGAAGCAACTATAAATAGAATATGAAGCAACTATAAAATGTCATATTCTCCATTTATATTAAATGAAATAAAATATTACAAAACAATATATACCGTGATCCCATCAAAGTATCTGTATTTAAAAACCTGACTGGGAGGATAGACATAAAAATGGAACGTATATGTCTGCTGTTGTCTCTGGTTGTGTGATTATGACGAGGTTTTATTATTTTTTTTCTTTATGCTTTTCCATATTTTCTAAACTTTCTAGCAATGGATATTTTATAATTATAACATTTAAATAATGAGAAAGCAAAAGATAAATATCAGCTGTAGTTACAAAATAATGTTGTCCCTCCTTAGCTTTAAATGAATTATTTGCTACAAGCTCAAAAAGCAATTATTAAATGGAGAACATTTATGTTCTCCATTTAATGGAGAATGGACAAAGAATCAAAGCATGCCATTAAAATTGGCTAAGTCAATGGGAAAGTAGCCCAGTTTCTTTTATGGAATCAATGTTTCCTTTTCATTGGCTTCATTTTTGTGTCGTCAGAGCCCACATAAAAGAACCAGAGCAGTCATTGGTGAAGATCCAGTGGAAACTGGGGGGTGGCAAGAGCTCTGACTTGGTGCCATTACTTCTGGGCACCCTCCTTCCCTGCATGCTGAGCTGTGAGGCACTGGGCTAACTGAGTACCTGAGTTGCTAAATGGAATTGTCTTTACTTTTTTAAAAAGATTTATTTATTTATTTGACAGATAGAGATCACAAGTAGGCAGAGAGGCAGGCAGAGAGAGAGGAGGAAGTCAGCTCCCCGCTGAGCAGAGCCCGATGCGATGCAGGGCTGGATCCCAGGATGTGGGGCTCGATCCCAGGACCCTGGGATCATGACCTGAGCTGAAAGCAGAGGCTTTAACCCACTGAGCCACCCAGGCACCCCTAAATGGAATTGTCTTTAAGAGGGGACTCTACTGCAAATATTGTAATTATCCCAGGAAAGAATGTCCATTGGTGTTCTTTTTTTTTTAGTTACTTACTGAACTATTTTTTTTATTAAAAAATAATTAACATATAATATTAGTTTCAGCGTTGAAATGTTTATATATATATATAAACGATCACAGTAATTCTAGTTAACATTGGCATCACACATAATCACAAAATAGTTTTTTTTTTTGATGAAAACCTTTTTTTAAAGATTTTATTTATTTGACAGAACACAAGCAGGGGTAGCTGCAGGCAGAGGGAGAGGAAGAAGCAGGCACCATCCCAGGACCCTGGGATCATGACCTGAGCCGAAGGCAGATGCCAGCCAAGTGCTCTGGAAAAAAAAAATTTTTTTTGAGAGAGAGAGTGTGCGGGGTTGGGGGAAGGGGAGCCAGAGGGAGAATCTTGAGCAGGCTCCAGGCCCAGCATTGAGCCTGGCAAGAGCTAGATCTCACTGAAATCATGACTGATCTGAAATCAAGAGTCGGACACTTAACTGACTGAGCCATATAGGTGCCCACATCTCGTGATGAGACCTTTTAAGATCTACTCTCTCAGCAGCTGTCAAATATATAGTGTAGTGGTATGAACTATAGTCACCATGCTGTACTTTCCATCCCAAAGATGTATTTATTCATGCTCATTGTCATTTCACCAGCACACTGCCTTTTCCATGGTCTAATTATTAGTTGAATGATAAAAGTACTGTGTCAGGCTGGTTCATATTTCAGGCTTAAGTGATTATCCCAAAAGTAGATTTATATTACATTTATGCAGGAACAAAGGTCTCCCCTTCTTAACTAAAAATATCACTGGTAGACTAAGTCACTTTCCCCATATTTTAAACTTTTACATTGTCGAAAAGAAGTAGTCAAAAAAGGTCTGACTGAACAAGGTAGCTGCTCTAGGTAAAATTAAAAGGGGGTGAATCTGTTTCACTGCCCAGTCCTCTCTTTTTCCCTTCTTTCCCTATTTGATACCTCCAGCATTTGGGTTTTAAGTATTTCTGCAATGGCTAAATACTGGGGTGGATAGTGGGGGAAGAACCCGGACGTGGGTCATGGGAACTTAAACATAAGTGAATATTTTAAGGCGAACCGTTAAATTTCAAATTTAATTATGTCTCTTAATTGAATACTATTTAAAAATTATTTTCAAAACTTTCTATTATTTGTCTTACTTCCTTTGAACATTACAAATAAATTTTTTTCCACACTGATTTCCCAATGCCCCATTGAACACAAATTATATTACAACATTTTCCAAACTCAGGAGACTTTTAGTTCCTGTGGGAGAGAAATTTCCAAAGACATTGCTTGGCTTGTATCTCTAGAGCAGAGGTTTAAACTAGTTGCCCTGAGCTAAATGAAGCCCAAAGTTGAAATTACTTGGAATGAGTTTAGATTTTTTTTTTTAATTAGTTGCCAGCATTTAAAAATTGAGAGGTTTGAAATAAAATTATAGAAAGCTAGGAGGCTCTTGAACAATCTTTAAACGCAGAACCATGGGGCTACTGTGTTAACACATGCCAACAATCAAATGAGCCTGATGGAGAGGTTCTGGGTTCCCAGTTCTCCCCACCCAAATGTGGCTTGCCTTCTTCACCAGTATTATCTGCACAAGTGCCTATAGACACTTGAGTTTTACTCCTTTTTAAAAAATACATTATAATAGAAAGAATGCTGGAGGATGTTCTTGAGCAGTATCAATGATCTCTAGTATCAATCGTTAATACAGAGTAGGAACCAGAGAGGTTCTTAGCTTAGTCCTTTAGCTTTCTGTCATGCAGTTTAGGAATTACCTATGTGATTTTTCTTGCCCTGGTAATACACAGTTAAATGTGAAAACATCCAAACAGACAGGGTAGGAAATCCCTGTGAGCAGCTTCAATGAGCCTGACACCCAAGCTGAGAGGAGCATGGCAGAAAGTAAACAACACAGGTCCTTGTCCTTGGGTCAGATTGTAGCAACAAAAACTGATGTAACTTGTGGTGGTTTTTTATCATCATGTGTTGAAAGGGTTTTGGAGGACTGTAGACTTCTGGTGGAGAAATGGACCACTTCATCCCTGCCTCTTAAGAGTCCAGAGTGTCAGTACCCAGGGTCACTTAATGCAAATCAGCTAACAAGCCTAGTCTAATGTCATCTGCCCGCGACAGAAGAAAGGAAACATTGGTTGATGAGTTAAAAGTTGAATGAAGAAGGAGTCTCTGCTGTTCTGGGGACCCTCTTTCATCTCTTAATGACTGTGAATGAGTTTTCCACTCCTTCCTTCCCAGAGTTGGTAAAGGCTCCTCAGATTCAGAAAGGGTAAAGTCCGGGGCTCATTTTGTTTTGTTTAAATCTTCTCCTGGATGGTTATTTAAATAGAAATCGTGTGTTTTTGTTTGATGTGCCCACTTAGTAATATGTAATAATAATCATGAACATTATCAAGTGCTTATTATGTGCGGAGCATTTATATACATTATCTTATTCAATCCTCATTATAAACCTCCTGAGATAAGCACTAGTTCAACCTCCTTTTTTCAAGATGAAAAAACTGAAATTTCCGAGACAAAATGTATGTATTCATCACACAGGTAGTAATTTGCCTGCTACAAAGGTCCTCTTTCAACCACTATTCCCTATTCTACAAGTGCAGCAGCTTTCAAAATGTAGCATGTCCATTTCTAAAGGGGCTAAGAATTAAAACAATGGGGGGAGGGGCTGCGTGGCTCAGCTTGTTAAGCATCGGACTCTTGATTTCAGCTCAGGTTGTGATTTTGGGGTCTTGGGATCTAGCTCTGAGTAGGGCTCCACACTGGGAGCTGAAGATTCTCTCCTCCTCCCTCTATCCCTCCCCCCACCCAAAATAATTAAAACTATGAAAATTGGGATTTGGCTCAGGACACAGGCTATGACAATAAACTAAAGAATGGAAGAAGGTGATGAGATTCAGTGAAGGCCAAATACAAACCAATAACTCCCCAAGGAAAATGTTTTTGGAGTTATTGGTATTATTAGATGAGGAGCAATCCACATAGCAGAAACCTCCAGAGAAATATGATGAAATGAGAGAAGACATCAATAATCAAGGAGAAAAGAATGGAGTTTGGACAAGAAGAGACACAATGAGTAGCATGTTTTATTCTGAAATATTCGGTGGGGAGTGGGTGTGTAGGGATTGCACAAACTCCGAGAAACCTAATTAAATTGAATGCAACTACGTTTAGCTGATAATAAACATTAAGAACTTACTCGGAGAGTTGATATGCTTTGGAGGAGATGCTATTCATATTTTTAAGGTTTGGATTTTTAATAAATAAGGGATATTAGTATGTTTAGGAGGTATATTCCTATTTTCTAAGTTTACAGTACATACTACAGCCTGTTGTCTTTTCAAAATGCAGATCTGGCTGTGGGATGCCTTTGTCCAATAACATGTCTTCTTGCTGTTTATAACTGTAAAGGATAAAATAATCCTTAACACAAACATGCAGGGAGTTGAAAAGTTTTTGCCCCTACTTTTCCAACTTGCCCTAGAATCACACTGCACCTTGCGGGCAACTGCGGGCATTTTGACAATTCCCCCAGCATGCAAACTTCAGAGGGCAGCTCGCTCTTCTTTCTGTCTTGGGATCCATTTCCTGCACACTCACAAGCACCTCTTTTTCACACTTGTCGCTTCCCCACCAGACTGTAAATTGCACAGAGGTGGGGGGGGGGGGTAACCTTGCATAGCGTGGTGTCCCCAGCAGTAATAAGTAGGTAAAAGCCCTGGAAATATCTACTGGGTGGAGCCCCAAACCCAAAGGCCATTCTCCAGAGCCAGAATTCTGATTCCATACATTAGCGAGCCAGTGGAGTTAGCATTTTTATTGTTTTTTAAAAAACTGGGGTGAAAGAGAGTCTTCTGTATGTAAACTAAGGAATGCCTATGAAATCAATACATTTTAAGCTCTATTTAAGACAGACTAATCTTCCATTTGCATTTAACCCTATTTAAAGAAACTCTCCCACAACTCCTCTGCTTTATGTATCTCCACCTATGGAGATTTCTACTATGAATATTTCACATATTTAACCTTGTTTATTGTACGTCTTCTCCACTAGGAAGTATATTTTAGGAGGAAGGGATGTTTGGTTTTCTTGCTCACTGCTATAGCTCAAGTCTAAAACAGTGTTTGGCACATAATGAATGCTGTTGATATATTTTTTGAATGAATGGATTTAGTAGTTTCCTTAGCCCCAAAGTACATTTTCATGAAAATCCGGTCTGAATTTTTAAAAATCTTGCATAGGTCGTATTCAGTTGTGATCTTTAAAAAAATGAAACAACTTATTATTATCAGGGACCTCCAAATTACTGTGCCTCCAAATCACCCAGGGGTTTGTTAAAACGCAGATTATCACCATCACAGATTATAATTCTCTGAGAGAGCCGGGGCCAGAAGTTGCCGGAGCTGCTTGGGGTTGTGGCCCAAGATCTATAGTTCGTAAAACACAGAATGGGCACACAATATGGCCAACACGTGCTGAGTAAAAATTCAGTCCCTCTCTAAAGGAGTGTCAATTTGTTCTCTATCCCGGGGCTTTAGCAATGGATGACCAACGTCCAAGGGACAAGTATCTTCTCTCCATTTTACAGGTGGGGAAACACTGCTTCATCCCTACCTCCCGCTTCCCCTCCGTTCCAAAAATTTAAGCGGTTCCCACCAGGATGTAAGGCAGAATCATTGAGATTATTTTTTCTTAAATATGCAACACTAGAGGGAAAGTGCGCGGTTCCAGCTCAGATTTCCCCGGCAAGTAAACGCCCCAAGGGTTTGCCTTCACCCCAGAGGCCAACAGTTGGACAGTTCGGGGCGCTTCCCCCTGCAAACGTGGAGGCCAGAGGAAAATATTCCAGCTTGGAGCAGAACAGGCGCGGGATCGGGGGGGCGGGGGCGGGGCCAGAGTACAGCCTGAGGCTGCGGCTGGTTAACCCAGCGGCGGGGAGGAGGTAAGGGGCGGGACAACGGGGGGCGGGGTCTGGGGCGGGGTCCCGGCCAGGAGGACTGCGGGAGGCTGCGGCCCAACACCTAGGCGGCGCGAAGGAGTCCGCGATGCCCGGCCTCGTCCCTCCCCTCGAGGGTGGGCCCTGCGGGTGGGCGCGGCCGGAGGCAAGCGCGGGAGGTAACGCGCTCCAGCAGCCGGAGCGAGGACGCTTAGCTCCTAACCCGGCCATGGCCGAACTTCTCCGCAGCAGGGGCGACTGCTCCGGTGTTTCTCGCCCCTCTCCCTGAGCTCTCTCTCCTTTCGACCTCTGGAAAATCTTGCGTTCTTTCTCGGGCCGTGGCAAGAGGCACGGAGCCGCGAACAAGGATGCGCTGAGGATCGCCAGCGCGCGCGTCTTGGGTGCCTCTGTAGGTCCAGCCGCGGGAACTGAGCTGCCTCGGACTGCCTCAACTTCCTTACCGCACTCCCGCCACCCCCAGCCGCAGTTGATGTGCAGGGAGAAGCTGGACATCATGATCCTAACACGTAAGCTAGACTTGTGCCTCGCCGTCGGGCCAGCCGCGGGAGCCAGCTGCGGAGGGGACTCGCCGCGGAGGAAATGTCACCCCGCCTTGTCAAGTCGGTGCCTGTCGTTCTGTGCTTTTAAACGGCTTTCCGAGGAGGCTCGGGACCGAGTCGCCCAAGTTTCTCGGAGTGGAGGAGGTGGAGTGTGGGAAAAATAGGGGTGAAGTTTGGGGAGGGAGGTTTTAATGTCGGGTAATGACCCCTGGCTGCTCACGCTTGGGGGTCGCGGGCGGGCGCGTCGGGTGGGCTCCGGGAAGGGCTGCTGGCGGGGGCGACCGCAGCTAATGGAGTGAAGCCTACGTTAACTCCCCTCTCGGGCTGGGGACGCCGCGCGGGGGCACAGGGCGGACGGGCCGCCAGCCTGGCTACGCCGGCTACCCTGCTATTCTTATTCTAAGTCCCTGGCCATGGCCTCTGGTTCCCAGGGGCGCGGCGCGACCGCTTATCCACTGTCTTCCCTCCGGGGATGTTTAGGGCTTGGTGCTTGCAGCCCTTCACTATACAAGTCCAAAATCAGCGCGGACTCCCTGAGAGTTGATTACTGAGGGATGTTTAGGCCGCAGTGGCACTTGGAAATCGTGTTTTAAAACTGCTTGAAAGGAAATTCGGGAAGATGTTTTACTTTCAAACTGTTAGTTAAATATTTTAAACGCTGGAAAGTACGACTTGGGAAAGTCTCTGGTGGCTGCCGGCCCCGGGAGAGCGTTGAAGCTATTTAGCAAGCCCCCTGGCTTGCAAGTGAGGGGCGCCTGCTGGGAGGGCTGCAGTGTGCCTTCACGTGCTGGACGTTGCATCGGTTTCCTAAAATGCCGGGTGGAGATGTCCACGCCCTTGGCTGGGGGGTGGGGGGAGGCGCCCGCGCGGGGCGAGTTCCTGGGCTGGCGAAAGGAAGGAAGGAAGCACGCCTCCCGACCTGAATTTTTTTCGTGGCGAAGTCACGGTCTTTTGGATCCCTGCCCCACCCTGCCTCTGGCCCCCTTCTCCGACGTCACGGGCTGAGACTTTGATCCTTCGGAAGGAGTTTCTCCCCGGGCAGCAGCACACTGGCCATGCCACGTGTAATTTGCAGATTATGGTTATTACTGAGCCCGTTCGTTTTTCCAGCGCACAGCCCCTGTGGCGAGGGGAGTTAGAACGGACCGGGGTGAAGCTGGCGTAGTAGGAACCCTGGTCCGCAGCCTGCTGCTAGCTGGGCGCATCTGGGGAGTGTCGAGATCTCTCTGCCCCTCCTTCATCTGCAACGCGGGGGTTATACGTGTATTTACCACGCGCGGAGCTTGAGAGGATCAAGAGAGCTGATACAAGCGCTTAGCACGTGTGTGGTACTGATGCTCCCCAGTACCCGGTTTATTCTAATTACTGTAGCAGGAAGCTCCTGCATGTAGTTAATCCGCACTATGGAGAAGAAAACCTTGCCGCTCCCTAGTTTTGAGTGAGCCTTTTTACACCCAACAGAGTTAGCAAATGGGTTCATTCTCGGGATTCTGAAGCTTTTTCAGCCCTTAGTGGTGAGGTGGGGCCCTACAGCCTAGGCACAGCCATCCCTTAGAGAAAGATTCACCAGGGTGGCATATATGCCGCATTTGGATAGGAAAAAAAAAATCACAGCTCGGAACAAGGTAGAATACTGAGTCTCAAATTACATTTTTCTTCTACAAACTCTGTTTGCTGAAGGGATGAGGGAAAATAATAGCCCAGCAGAACTCTGAATGTAAATCTATCAGCGGCTCCAAGAGGTTGACTAATTCAGCATCCATCTGGACTGCAGGCTGGTCCTCCGCAGAGATAATTTGCAGACCATAAGTGTGGAATTAATGGAGGCACCCAGTGCCATCTTGGCTTGCAGACTGTAGCAGATGGCCAGAGGGGTGCCTTGGAAGTGAACAGCCCCCCTAATAGAAGAACTAAAGTCCTGGGGAATGAGTGTCAAATAGTTAGCAGATGTGCATTCATAAGTTATTTCAAGACATTTTCTGAGAAAATGTTGGCAATTGCTTGTATTAACTTTTATTGTGGCATGCCAGATTTACAGCGTGGCCCGGGCCTGGCTGCATATTTTTTTCATTAGCACTACTGTTCAGAGTTTAAAATGAAGCACGGCCGACTTTCTCTTCCAGCTGCTTTAGAAGTTTGCTTTTGACCCAAAAAAAAAAAGTTAGTTTAATCTGAGTGACACCTTACACCAAACTGGTGAGAAGCTCAAGAACAGGGACTGACTTTGTTTCCCAGCTCAGACTCCACAGGATCAAAATGAGTAGCTTCCAACTTAAATCTTCTCCTAGAGTGGAGAAGTACGGTTTGGTTGACTTACCTGTGACTTTAACTTAGCAATTTTCAGTCTTAATGAGAAACACCGCTTACTCTTTAAGAGTGAAAGGGTTTGCTGTGTTCTATATACACAATCAAAAGAAAAAGCCTAGCTAATGAGTATGGGATAGTCACAAGGGAAGGAAAAATGGACCAAGACTTCACTCCAAAAGCAACTCATTACCATTTCCAGCGAAGAAGAAGACAGGTTGGCGTCAGCGTCTGCTACACTTCAGAGAGAGATCTGGCCCACTGAGGTTTCATTTGGGTTTATTTCAGATGAGGGGCTAAAGAGACCTAGGGGATGGGATACTGGAGTTTAAGGGGAGCTGCTGGAAGCGAAGAGGGTATAAATGTTCAAGGGTGCACCCACGACACACTAAACACAGATTGCATGTGCTAATAGCCTTTTATTTCCACAGCCAGGGCATTTAAATACCTAGGAGAGAAATACTTGACTCTATATTTTTGACATTTGAGAGGTGATTGGTCAAACAAATGTACATATCCCAGTGAAACGTAATAGCCTTGGCATTTAAAAATGGGCACTGTGTATTTGGATCTACATTTTGGATTAATAAATGCAACATTTCAAATTAAAAAAAAAAAGAGTGAAAGGGTTTGAATAGTTAAGCAATTGATTATGGCTAATAGAAGGCAGTGTTCCAAGTTTTCATACGCTGGGCCAACCAGAGGATTTTCCAGTAGTCTGGAGGGAAGATGAGAGGCCAGTTGCCCTTTAACCTAAAGGCTTATTATTATTATTATTTTGTTACTGTTCAATACTATAGTTCAAAGAACAAAGACTAAGCAAAATTTTAGGGTGTTTTTAATTAAAAAGGGTTATTTGGTTGCTTCTGAAAAATATACCAGATTAATAGAGAAGCATATTATGATTGAATAAATTATTACTGGAAAAGGGTAGAAAATGTATGTAATACTTAAACTCTTACTTGTAGAACTGGCGTGGGGCTTAGAGGGGATACAGGAGGCCCCATTAAGATGCCTTCCAGTCAGAGGCTTGGTGGGATTCAAAGAGGTGGTTTGAAATACAAAAATAAGTACTTGAGTTTCCCTTGGTGTCCCCATGGAGATTTTAAGCCATGGTGCCATGATAAATAAGAGTGGTATTTTTATAACTGAGGCAGGTAAAATGCCATTTGAAAATACTCAGGACAAGGTAATTTGGTCCAGAAGAATGGGGCATCCAAAGTCCAGTGGGTGAAGTGAATTGTACATTTTTGAAGAGAGCCTTGTGGGGACAGGATGGTCCAGTATTGTAAACACGAGTTTCTCATGCTTAACTCTCCTTCCTAGCAACAGGAAGACGGAAATGAGGCCATGCAAAAAAAAAGGGGGGGCCCTGAAGGGCTCCAGACAATACTTGACCCACCCTAGCATTTTCCCTGTGCAGCCAGAAGACTTGCAAAAGTAAAAATAACTTCAGATGTTTCCCCTTCCTCTCTGTATATTGCCAGATCACTAAAGCCCGAATTCTTAGAGCTTTAGAACACTAGTCAAACGTGGCCCCATGGTGTAATGGGCATCAAGGCTCACATCATGCCAAGGCTGTTCAAAATATTACAAAGCAGACCTGGGGAAGAAAGGTGATCTTCATTTTCTGTTTGCATAGTTAATTGACTAGAATTCGGAGTTAGGATCCAGCAGAGAAAAGAATTTAATTTTTTTTTTTTTTTTAAGATTTTATTTGTCAGACAGAGACCACAAGTAGGCAGAGACACAGGCAGAGAGAGAGAGAGAAGAGGCAGGCTCCCTGCAGAGCAGAGAGCCCAGTGCGGGGCTTGATCCCAGGACCCTGAGATATAACCTAAACTGAAAGCAGATGCTTTAACCCCGAGTCACCCAGGTGCCCCAAGAATTTAATTTCTAAACGTGGTCATTTCTCTGAGCTTCACTGAGAGCTCATTTTAACAGGACTCACCCCTAAGATACTCTGGAGTCGCCAGACTACAGTGCAAAGGATTGATGCCCCCTGCATTTAGGCCCTAAAGAGTTTTCCTTGTTGCAGTGATCCAGGTGAATTAATGCCCAACCATAAAATGTTCACATCAAACACTGTGTCCCCAAAGAGCATAGTCCCCAGTTCCTCTTCTGAAATTAAGAGGAAAACGCTTTTCTGGAGCAGTTTTCACAACCATCCTTCTATCTGATTCTAGGCCTTTGCGTATGGAGGAATTCTGAGACTTGGGGACCATTCCTCTTTGAAGAAAGATGGGCTAAGATTGAAATTTGCTTTATAGGAATGGGTTACTGGTATGAGTTCCATCAGTGGTGTTTTCTTTCAACCTCAAATTAGTCAGAAATCTAATTAATGTAAAAGGGGTGAGATTCCCAGCCTAGAAGGGCTCTTCCTGTCTGTCTGCCCTTTTTCTTGTGGAATCCTGTGTTATTGTTAAGGATTATCATGATCAGTGATAAGGAGTAGGGAGCAGCCCTGCTGGGGGTTCTCTAATTAGATCTACTCCATCTTACCATTTTTTTCAGTATTCCTTCCTTGGCAGGGTGGACAGCAAGAAAGCCTGGAATATTTAGCCTGTATATTTTTAGAGTCTCTCACAAGCAACAGTCAACCATATCTAGTATAAATGCTCCTTTTTAATTTTTATGAAAAATCCACAGACTTAGACAGATTACTAATAATAGTATAGAAGCTGAAATGGATCATGTAGTTTGCTCTTATTGTCACATTTAACCCTCAGCTCAGCAACTCTGGAAAAGCAGATGTGATTATTCCCCTTTTATAAATACGGAATCCCGGACTTGGGAGTGAGCGTTCCATTCCTTGCTTCAAATCACTCACTGTACATGGCGGAGCTAGGATTTCAACCAGGTGTGTGTGGCAGTAACATGCAGCCCTGGGAGCTGTGCTTGGCTTGGCTGAGGTTGGTTCAATTTAGAACACTATTTGGTGGCCCTGGAGAGGCTGGCAGTCGTTTTGCAGTTTTCTAGGGGGATTGTGCTCCTAGGTGGGGAGCTACAACTTGAGGGTCCAAAATCGACTAATTAGAGGTTTCTGGATCCCCTCTCTGGCTTAATGCATGGACACTTGAGCCTTTGTCTTTAACATTTAGGGAATGAATCTGGGATTCCATTTCCTAGCTTCTGTGGACCATCCTGAATAACGCTTTCTTCCATAGAAGTATCTGGAAATAATACTTCCAAGGGAAAATTTTCTTGCAGATGTCAGTGAAAACACGTGAATAGCATCTTGAGCATGACTGCCTATTAGGAAATGTCCTTGGACAACAAAGGGTAAATAAAAACGTTTCACCTGGCTAACGTCCCTCATCCTACAGTGCTCATGTGGAAGGTGATTTCTCTGAATCCTTCATCCTGGCGTTTTATTTTGCTACCGAACCGAGTTTCACAGTGGAAAGTATACTCCTTTTCCATTCACACAAACCTCTGCTTAGGGGCCTTTTCATGTCGTACCCGCTCCTGTCCCCAGGAGGAAAATGAAAAACTAACTGAAGGCTGATGTCAGTGGAGCTGGGGTCCTCAGATGCCTCTGACGCCTCCCATCCACATTTTGTTCTCTTCCTGCCCCACCTTCCGGTGTCCCACAGAGCGGATTGGAGGCAGCTTCCTGGAGCTTGTCAGAAAGGCGCCTTCCTTCTCCTTACAGGAGTCTCTGGAGGATGTGTGAGGGACAGAAGTTTTCCACACCCTGCGGTTGTAGCGTTTCCCAGGCTGTGAGCGCTGAGGAAGCCATAGAGGAAGGGAGCCTGGAGGTGACACGGCTGCGCCGCAGCCTCGCCTTGCCCTTTGTCACACCCAGGTGACAAAGTAGATAGAAAATGCTAGAATTCCGAAAATCATCTTCACCTCCCGAGTCTGGAGAAAACTATAAACGCACAGGGGACAATCTCCACACAACTCCCGTTTTCAAACTGGATTGCACGAGAAAGGGATCTTCCGTAATGCTTGTGCATTTCTATAAGTCGTTTCAGTGGAAATTCCAGAACTTGGCAAAAGCAGCCTGGAAAAACATTGCCTCTTCCCCACTGAGGGGCAGCGGAGATGCCTGGAAGTTCAGAGACTAGTCCAAGGTCATATGTGTGTTACATGGTGCTTCAGACCCCTTCCTGCCCACGTGTGCAAACAAAATGGGGACAGCAACAAAATGAGGATCTTCATTTTTGTAGGAAAAATGTAACTAGATGAAAGCAGAAGGCTTCCTCAGCTAAATAGGTGTACCCGAATCACCACTAGATCATGTGTGTCTGGGGAGGGCTGGTTGTCACCAGCATTTTGATGAAAATAATTCTTTAGCTCACCTAGAAGACCGTAGTCCTTATTTTTTCTTACACAAGAGATCATTAAATTATACAGTGTTTCCTGTTTGAGGTACGATGTAGGGACACCCAAAGGCAGCTTATCTTCACCAGTATCTGCCATGTTTTTATTTTCATTGGTCTTCGTGTAAGGCAGTTTGATGTTTCTTTCTATTCTGGCTCTCCTTTTTCCTGTCAGAATGGACTACAGCCAGTGTGAACAGTTTCTTTAGAATTCCTCATTATTGCCTTTATTTCTAATTTAAGGTTTCTGTAGCACTGCAGTTCATACCGTATTTCTACTTTCCCATGCTAGGGACACTGTGGAACCTGGAGCAAAAGTCAAAGATTGGGGATGGAAGTTTCTTAGTAGAATAAGCTTTGCTAATGTGTAAATGAAAGAATTGATGTGCCTGCAAACCTTTCATCATGGGGGCGGGGGGAGTGTTCCTCCAGGTTTGTAACCCAGTATTTTGCCTTGAAAAGGAAATGGATTGTGTAACCTGAAAACCTAAAATCTTAAAATCTTTCATTTTATGGGAAAAAATGAGACTCAGGAAAAAAAAGCAAGGGTCCTCGTAAGTGTGATACTTAGATTGTTTCCTTACTTGAAATTGTTTAAATTGTTTTCCTAATCCCTACAATTATGATCTTTAAAGGGTTTTGTATTTTAAGAATTATTTCAAGTCATTTTTCTTAGCAATGCATGGTTGGAAATGCATAAATATTTGATGTAGAATAGTAGAAGTGTGTTTGCATGTATGTATGTAAGCCAAAGGGGTTTTGTTTTTCTTTTTATCCACCCCACATAGACATAGAAAAATGTGATGAGGCCCTCGCCTTTTCCTGAGTAGTGTGTTTTCATTTCAGTTTTACTTCTTTCTGCCAGTTTCTGATGAGCTGGGAGATTATTTTCTGTTCCTGGAAATAACTGGATGGATCCATTTAAGTCTGGAGTACCTGAGCTCAAACCATGTCTCACAGGGCCTCACATGAATACAGAGCTCTTTGCCTCTGTGAGGGAAGAGCATATATTCTTTGATATGAAAAAAACAATATTTTGCAAACACTTGAACTAAATGATCCCCAAAGGGGATTCAGTTGATTGCATTTCCCAATGCCAAGTGTCTCTTCACATGCATAATCCCAGGTAGAGGCTTGTAGGGCGTGTCTCAGGGTTTTCTTCTTTCAAGCAAAACCCTTTATTAAGTTGTCATCACATCATTGGGCAAAATGGAACCTTCCCCCCCCCCCTTTATATTATTTCTAGGAATGTTCTTCTTTAGAAAGCAACATATCTACCTCTGGACCTCAAGCAGCAGAGAGAGAGAGGGAAAAAAAAAATACACACACACAAAAAGAAAACTTCCCCAAATCTGCCGTTTTTCCTTGTACTGAAAAACAGTCTGGTGATTGAAAAGTGAGAGTAATCTCTGCAGGCAGGCAAAGTATGCAGCAAGTGCTCTAGCCTGGGAGAGCAGGGTAGTTCTGGAACCTTGAGCAAATTACCCAAACTCTGAGCCAGCTTCGCAGTGGTGAAGAGAAAGGATGAAAAGCGCCAAGAAACATGTCAGCACCCAGCCCACTGATGCAGCAGAAGCCAGGATGCTGCTAGGGGGAGGCCCAAATAGAAGAGCTCAGTAAGCAGAAGAAAACCCAGGGTTTCCCGAGTGTGTTTCTCCAAAAAGATGAATTTTAGTGTGAGGGCTGTGGACGCCCACATAAGCAAAAATATGTAGCATTTTGAGTTCCCCTGTAATATGAACATTGGCTTTGTGTGAGACAGAACAAGGAATTGATCTGTTAAAAACCACATTAGAAATTTTAGCAATAAACTTCAGTCCATTTGCAAAACTGGGGAACTGAACTATTGAACCAGTGTTTTGAGGGAAGAGAAATGTCTCCTCATGTAATTGACGATACGTCTGGAAACTTAATGGCAGAAACGGAACCTATTCTAAAGGTGGTCTTAGAGAGAAGGGGAAATTGGCATAAAGGAAAAACCAGAGTCAGAACCTTGGGGAATTTACAAAGCCTATGGCAATCTCAGGTTTTACAGAGGAGGAAACAGGTCCAGAGAGTATTTTTCTCAAGGCTACTTAACAAAGCAATGCATTCTTTCCTGGACCTGTTCTCCTGACCTGTTAACAGGTAATACTTGGCCCTCTTTCTGTGATGGATGATTAGAAAGCGTCGAGGCACCCAGAAGCAAAGCTGTTTTATGTGTGAGCAAATGATGTTGGCTGCTCTTTGGGTCACCAGGCTAAGGAGATGCTTCTCTCTGCTCCATGGGATAACCTGCTTTCCACTTCATGCCTCCTTCCTTTGTCAGTGTTAGAGTAAATCGGACTGCTCGCCATTTGTTCGCAAACACCTGGGTATCAGCATCTCTCCTCCTGACTTTCTGTCTCCTTTATTATGAATCTTGTCTCCCCCATCCAGTCTTCCCTGTGAGATCATCACCCCTCCTTCAATAAAGGCCGAGCATAAACCATGTGCTCAAGCAGCCCCCTCCCACCTCCCACCTCTGGATTCAGACAGTCACATCGCATTCTCCTCTGTAGGAAGTTCTTAGTTTCCTTTTCTTTTCTTTCTTTGTAAGAAAAAGCTATGGTGTGAAAATAATACATTTCAAACGGGTTGTTCTGGTAGGTAACAAATAACTATTTTTTAAATGGAATAGAAAGACATAAGAATGTATTACGTATTTTAAGTCTCAGTTTGGTGAAACTTATTTCAGTTGGCATGTGCTTACAAACTCATGTGTTAGTATACATAAATTTGTGTGTGTGTGTGTGTACACCTGTGCATACATACATTTGTGTACCAGGTTATAACATATATTGTATTTCTTATTGTGGATCCTGGTCAGAAAAAATTGAGACCCTTTCACTAGACAAAAATCATACTGTGTTTATGTGATACTTATTTATTGAGCAACTGCTTTGTGTGCCGTGGGTGGTTGGGATGGATCAGAGAGTAAAAGAGACAAAAGAAAATTGCCCTTTTGGAGCTTACCAAGGGGAGAGACAGAAAGTGAACATAAATAAGCAAATGTTTTGGAAGGAGAAAAACTAAATCAGGAAAAGGGAATACGGAGCTGAAAAGCGGCCAGTGTGCTGGATGTGATCGCAGAGGGAGAGGAGATGACAGACGCAGTAGATTAAGAAGCTCGGGTTTGTGAACTGCAGTTAGGACTGGGACTTCCACCTAGGAACTGGGGACTCAGTGGTGTGCCTGTATCCAGTCACTTGGACTTCGCACAAGGACCTTAGAATAGCCTTTAGCTCTTAGGAAATCAGATCTTTCCTTAGTAGAGGATCATGGGACACCATGTACTCAACTGTGAATTACCTTTTCATTTGGCTTCCTGCTTCAGGACAGGAACCTGTGTCTGATTGTCCCCGAGCACATTTGGCAGCGTACTTAATAGATGTCCAATAAATAAATATTGAGGGAAGGGGGACGTGAAGGGTGGTTGGCTTCACTTAAATGTACGGCTATACTAGAATATACCTAAACGTGGGGCTGGGTCAGCTACTGTTGGGCCAAACAGCCTTAGAAACTGAATTAGTATTGACGGCTCTTCCAGAAGCTTCACAACTGGTTTCTTTCAGAATATGCACAACAGATGTTTAGAATGTTTTTAGGCACCTGAGGGTAGGAATGTTGTTCGTTGCTAGTCAAACTCTTTGCTGTGATTAGATAACATTAGAGTGTAATAAATATTAATAAAGACATTCTGCTATCTGACTTAGCCTATAGGAATTCGTTTTACATAGGTAAATCCTGATAACTGGTCTTTGGCAGATGTGTGTGTTTAACATTTGGTTTTATTAATGGTGAAAAGAAGAGGTTCATATTCTACTTTATAGTCTTTTTTTGAAAAAAGGAAAATAGCGGATTCTCTTTTCCTTCACACAAGTATATTTATGCAGTGTGGGAAAATAGTCTTTTGGGGGTATACAAATGAATTAAGAAGACTTTGATAGGTGTTCCTCACCCAGCATGGGGAAGGTGGAACAGAGAAGTCGATGGGGTGGAGAAGGGGGAATTTGGGGACAGAGGGAGAACAGATTAAGAGCTCGAGGTGTGAGAGAGCCTGATGCCTCCTGGGAACCCCAAGGAGTTCAGTAAGACGAACAAAGCTTGCATTTGGAGGCCTTCCAGGAGCCAAATGGATAAGGCAGAGGCCAAATTAAGAAGGCTGTGGGTGGGGACGCCTGGGTGGCTCAGTTGGTTGGGCAGCTGCCTTCATCTCAGGTCATGATCCCAGCGTCCTGGGATCGAGTCCCACATCGGGCTCCTTGCTCGGTGGGGAGCCTGCTTCTCTCTCTGCCTCTGCCTGCCTATGCTCTCTCTCTCTGACAAATAAATAAAATCTTAAAAAAAAAAAAGAAGGCTGTGGGTCTGTTGAGTTTGGATTGTATCTGGAAGGTGGTAGAGAGTCCCTGAAGAATTATAAGCAGGGGAGTGACGTAACGAATTATGCGCTGCGTAAAAGTGAATCCAGGGGCTCAGGGACTCTTGGGTTAGGATAGATTTGTTGTGGGTAAGGAGGAGCAAAGCTTCTGACAGAATTTAGTTGGGAGACTCTTCTGGTAGTCCGGGGAGAAGGAGTTCCCGACACAAGAATACAGAGAAATGTCTGGCTGCCTGTCTTTAAATTTACCTAGAGAGCTTCTTTTAAAAGACGCTGTCCCGTCCTCCCTAGACTGAGAAAATCCAGATGCCTGGGAGTGTATGGTAGTTGGTGGTTTTAGGAAGATTCCCCCCACATGATACCTACTGCATCCTGGTCTGGGAGCCACTGAGATCAAGGTTTTGAAGCCATGGTGTGCTTCTCCAGTAGGCTGCCCTATGAAGCCCACTGCCAAGGACAGATGGGCCATTGGTGCCCAGCTGCATGACAGTCCTGTCGTGCCACCTCAACCGAGGCTGGAGAATCGGTAAGAATCCTCTTCCCATCGGAGGGAATCTGTGTGATCAGGGGAGAGAAATGAGTTTTGTTTTGGATCAGAAAATAACCACCTGCTTTCACACAGCAAATGTACTTCTCTGTGATTGTAAAAGCATCAACATTTCTGTGGATATTTGGCCACAGGTCTGTCATATTTGGGAGAACCCAAGGAATCTGGGATTTTCTTGCAGTCCTCCAATTCCTTAGACTTTATTTAAAGGATACAGTCTGTGTAGCTGTGGCATTTGCCTTGAGTCCTGATTTTGATAGCATGTTGTCATGGAAGACAGAGAGAGCCTGACGGTTCCCACTGTGAAGACAGGGCACGGAGACATGGAAGTAATCCCATCCCACTTGGACCTGGTTACTGTTGCTCAGCCGGTTGAGATCAGCAGGTTCAGCAGAATGATGACGGGCTTGGGGGATTTCTGTTTAACTCACTGTTGAGGGGTAAGAGGAAGGTAGGGTCATCCCATCATGCCAGGAAATGTGCAAATATGGACTAATGGTTCCCAGGCTTACACAAAAAGGTCTTCTGGACCTCATTCATCTTATACAACCACTAAAGCTGGTTCCAATAAATATTTCCTGTTTCCTCCTTAGCACATTTGTCTGTTGTTTGCTCAGAGAAAACCCAGGCATTAAAGTGACATTGTATTTCCATTGTACTTTTAGTTTCTGATGGCATTTCTGCCCAATGGAGAATGGTTTTTAAAAAAATCATCCTTATAGTTGCATATCCTAAAAGAAAAGTCATACCTTTAGAGCCAGTTAGGGGCCTCCAAAAACTGGCAAAGGGGATTTAGTGACTGAAGTCATGCAGTGGGTCCATGGTTTTAATATTTTAAAGGCACTTGTTATACATTTTTTTAAGTGAAGAACCTGTCTTGCCCATTTCTCTCTCTCTCTCTCTTTTTTTTTTTTTTTAGAGTGGGAGAGGGGTAGAGAGAGGCAAAGAGGATCTTAAGCAGTCTCTCTGCCCATTGCAGAGCCCAACATAGGGCTCTGTTTCACAACCCTGAGATCGTGACCTGAGCTGAAATCCAGAGTTGGATGCTTAATTGAAGGAGTCACCCAGGAGCCCCTGTCTTACTAATTTCTATGAGTTTTAGTTCTTTTTCTACTCTGGCATTTGAATGTAAAAAAAATACCTCATTTTAAGAAGTTATTTCTCTGCTTATTTCCTCATCTCAGTATCTTGGGGATATTAGTAATCCATGTTTTCGGATCAATGTGAAAAGTAAATGAGTTAATATTCCTTAAGTCCTTAGACAGGTCCTTGCACATATTAAGCACGCAATAAAAGCCAGCCATTGATAGAACTGTCAGGAAGCATCTGGAAGGTCTGCCTAGGGGAGGCAACATTTGGGATGGACCTTGAAGGAAAAGTAAAATTTGACACTGAGAAGATGGGAGAGTATTTGATGCCAGGAAATCACAGTGGTATATGGGGAGATGAGCATTGAGTTTGCTTTGGTTTGGAGGTAGAGCAAGCACAGGTAACTGGAAAAATTAGGTTGCGTGCCACATGGAGAGCTCAGAGAAAACACGCAGAGGTGTTTAGACTCGATTTTCTAAGCAGTGGGGCTCTAGTGAAGTTTGTGAGGGAAAGACAAGATAAAGGCTTTACATTTGGACCTTTGATGTGCCAGGTCTGGTGGATCGTTTCCCTGAGAGAGGAGAGCATTTAGTTGGGAGACAGGAAGAAACGTATTGTTTTGGATTGGGGCAGGGGCTAAAACTGGAAGGAGTGTTCTGTACCCGACTTGGATATAGACATGGGTTTATTTCGTGTTAAATAAAATGAAAATACTGATTTGTTAAAAATCAGTACTTAGATTGGATTGTTACTACCATTTTCTCTTGGTCATTGGAAAAGGGGTAGGAGTGAAGTCAATAATTGTTCCATTTATTAAAAAATCAGTGACAACTTTTTATAGTTTTCCGATGTTGTCATTCTGGTTTCTACAGAAGCAGTGTGTTAAGTTTTCATTTGTTCTGCAGCCCAAGTTTTCATGAGTACGCTTTCTTAAATGTCAACCAGATACTGACTTGCCTTTTTTCTATGGTTTCACATCTAAAAGAAAGACATTTTCGTCCGTTTTAGGGTAAGGAAAAGGAGGGTAAAATTTCTGGATCTCGGTAGTTCTTGAAAATACTGCTTTTTAGCCATTGTAAGCCTTTAATTAGATTATCTGCTGAAGATGCAAACCTTTGCCTGTTTACATCATTTATTTCTATCCAAAGGGCCCTGAGCAGAGTGGCTGTTTGGACACAGCTCTTTAAATGAATTTGTGGTTGGTCATTTGGGAGCTTTTCATTTCCTTAGTGTTGGAAAGTGAGTTAAAGAATGGCAACTCAGCAGTAGGCATTTATGGGCTCCTGAACTCGCTCGGGACCTTAAGCGAGCAATATATATGAGAGCATTTGGTAATTTGTAAAGTACTATATAAATAAATGTAAAGGTTTTTTAGAAAAATACCTTGCATCTTACGTGCCTCCTGGCAGGAAGCCATTTTAGTCAGAAAATCAGGAACATGCTCTAAAAACGTGGCAATATTGGCTGGTGGTGTGTCTAATTAAGACTTTTTTGTGCCTGTGCTGATCCGATGTCATGTCTGAATATAGTAAAAAACAAGTGGATGTTGAGAATTTCGGGTTACCATTTGTTGAGTAAAATATTAAGAAAGCGAGCGCATTTACTTTTGAACAATCTGTTGTTCAGAGTCTAACAATCTGTTCCATGGAAGTAACCTCTAAATAGTCAGGAGGAGTGAGTTATTTAAAAAAAATTCTTTTTAAACAAACACTTAGCTTTTTTTTTCTTTCCATATCTATCTTTGAGCAGACATGGAGAAAAGTTTTCTCGTTCTTTAAAATACAACATTGAGCATTTTTAATCTTTTCCAGCAATACAGTTTCCTAGAAAATGTTTATGATTTTACGTAAAGCTGTTTTAATCCCTTTCTGAGACAAGGTGTGCGTATTAATACACAAAAAAGCTTAAGTACAGGTAATTGACACTGGACAGTTCCGTATATTCTTTTATTCTGCGCAAGCATTGAGGTTCTCTACATGTCTGTCACTTCCTCCAACCCCAGATTCACTCCTGAATCTTGTGTTTAGAAATGCTGCTTCATTGCCACACTGAAAAGATTTGTGAAAATAAACTTAGCCTTGCCATTTATTTCCCCCCTCGTGCCTGCGCTGTTTTTAGTCTGGGTATTCACTAACTCATCAGAAGACAGCAAGTTGTTTGTCTCTTTGGATGCTCTGGAAGGACAACCCTACTTGCTTTCATGAATTTAAGTGTTCTTTTTGTTGTTGTTGTTGTTTGTTTTGTTTTGAATTTGAGTGTTCTTAATGACCTTTTAAAGGCCAAGAAACTTATGAAATAATAGGGAAAAAAATGCTTCGAAACCATAGTTACTAGACAAAAGTGAGCTATGGGTGCTTCTCCTAATACAGATTATCCGCCTCCATCTGGCTCAGAGCAGAGCTCTCTTAATGAAGATTTGAATCTGGAATAAATTAAGCAATGTTAAGACATTTATAAATGAATGAATCACCTCACATAGCTAAGTACTCCGGTGGCCTGTGGAAGGTGGGAAGAGGAGTTGAAAGAATATTCTTTGTGCCAGCAGAGAGAAGCTAATGAATGTGCCCCAGACCTCCTCTGTGAGTCAGTTTTAACGGGATTGTAAATCCGTGCTTGAGTGAGTTGAACACAGTGTGTCAGCGCTCTTGGCCTTGCTGTTTATCAATATTATCTACAAGATGTTAACCACAGGGAAGTAGAGCTTTATTAGGCATTTCATCCTGCCAGGACTGTGGAATTTATTGACCTAATGCCCTCTGGGTCACCTGACAGCCGGGGTCTCTTACTGGTGGGGGCACTGAAAAGCACATTGCCACACGTGCCTGGCTGGGCCTTTTCTGCTCATCCCATTGCGGGACAGAAGGTCTCTCGCTTTGGTCAGGTTAGTTCTCTTCCAGGGTGTCACCTGTCAATGATGTGAAAGTAAACCAGCTTAAGGTTACTTAATCCCTCTTCAACCTGCTTGATAGGCCCTATTTTCATGATCATTTATAACCCGAACACAAAAGAAGCACAGTCACCAACTGCTAGGACCCCGTTCTTATTTTTCAAGGAAAGATAGATAAAAATGCATTTTTTAAATTCCGAAAAGGTGTACCATATTTTAAACCATTTGAGTTAAGTCGAATTCACGTAGGTATATGTGTATTTATTTTATTTATTTTGTTTATCCATTGTCAGCAGACGTATTTTGCTTGTCTAACCAAATCAGAGTTTGTTAAAGAAGCAAGCATGCTGAGTTGCCCATGACTGACCCGTTTGTCTGTCTTTGATTGAAACTGACCCCTTTCAATCTCTGTTACAGAGATTGAAGCCAAGGAAGCTTGTGATTGGCTACGGGCAACTGGTTTCCCCCAGTACGCGCAGCTTTATGAAGGTGAGTGAGGAGTCCTGTTTGTGTTTGTTTTTGTTTTTGCTTTTTTTAATCGGCATATTCAAATCCTTGGTTCATGATACTACTGATCTATGATTTATTTTCAGACATATTATTACTAATTAAAATATTTCATTAAGCGAGCAATGTAGCAAGTCCTAAGACCCCCCCACCACTCAAAGCAAAAGCTTGATAATAATGTACCCATTAGATCCCTCTGCCACCCCCGACCCAAAGCAACTCATTCTGATACTTCTGTAATTCCTTGCATTTTCTTGCTTTGCTTTATATAGTTTTATGACATTTTTGTAATATATGTATTTTTATAAAGTTGCTTTTACCCTTATAAAAAGGGTATTATGCTCTGTGTAATCTTGTAGGACTTCGCTTTCTTCACTTCTTCTGACACTTACGTTAAGATTCTTCTGTACTTTGTGTCCCCCTGGATCACTTGCTTCGACTCCCATGTAACAGCCGGTTGTGTGTGGACCACAGTTGATTCACATTCACACTCTGATGGGTGGGCATTTTGGCTTTTTCTGTTTTGCTTTTACAATCTGTAGGCTTATGAACATGCTCATACAGTTTTATACTCTCGTGGCACATCAGCGATAATTTGTCAGTATTTGGAGGAGCTGAATTACTGGATAACAGAGAACACCTATGTTCAGTTTTATAATGCAGATTTTTCAAAAGCGCCTGTACAGATTTTCACCCCTGGAGGAGCTGAATTACTGGATAACAGAGAACACCTATGTTCAGTTTTATAATGCAGATTTTTCGAAAGCGCCTGTACAGATTTTCACCCCTGGAGGAGCTGAATTACTGGATAACAGAGAACACCTATGTTCAGTTTTATAATGCAGATTTTTCGAAAGCGCCTGTACAGATTTTCACCCCTACCAGCCCTACCAGTGATATATAAAGATCCTGTCTGTCCATGTGCTCTCAACCCTTGATATTGTCAGGCTTTAATTTTTGCCAGTCAGCATGGATATACTTTGACTTCCACTTCCCTCATCATGAATGGTAATGCTCATGTCTTCCTATCATCTGGTAGTCTATATGTGTTCTTTTGTGAAATGTCTGTTGCCCATTTTCCTCATGACTCAGTTGCACTTTTCGTAATGATATTCTAAGAGCTCTTTATTCTAAATAGTAAGCTTTTATGGTCATGTGTTACAGATGTGGCCCCCTGGGTTGTAATTAGGCTTTTTACCTTGGTTTAGATTGTCATTTGATGAATATTCTTTTTTCTGTGGCATTCAATTTTTTAACTAAGGAAAATGGACCGTTAAAAGGGGAAAAAGAATGAAGATCTAGGCTGAACGTATACTCCTTCATTTTGTCATCAGTGCCCTGGAGGTCACTCAGATTCTGTAGCGGTGGGGGAAGAGCTCCTCAGTCTTCCCTCTTCCTGAGAGTCTGACTGCCTGGTCTGGGTAGAGCGTGCCATGCCATGGGTGTGGCGAGATGAATAGGCTGTTCATTTGCATGGGCCTTTTATCATACTCTATGTGAAGTCATTGAAAAAGAATCATAGTTCTGAACTGGTGAACTCCATTTTATGGGTAATTCGCAAGCAAAGTCTGGATGAATAGTGAAGAGATTCCTAAACTGAGTAAGTTAAATGAGTTCCAGAGCTGCTTCGACCTTGAGCTTTCTTTGTTTCCATATTTCCATAACTTTACTGAGATGATGACACAGAGATGTCTCTCATTCACTCATTCATTCATTCAGCTAACCAAGAAGCCACTATTAATTCTACACCAACAGGGATGCCCAACACTGTGGTAAAATGCTACCTATTTTATAAAAACAAAAACGTAATTCCAACATCCAAGATGTTTAAGGGACTGCCATAATCTCAAAAAACATAGTTTGGGTTAATTTACATTTTAAAAATATGTCTTTTTCATCACTTAAGAAGGAAGGGGATACTAGGAGATAGCCACCATGTGATGAAATTTCTAAAAGATTGGGTTAAAATGATGTCACTTAAATATTTTCACCAAAGATGTTCAGCTCTTCTCACAATAGTTTTAAAATCATGTCTTTTATCCTTCTCTTCTCCTAGGATAATGACAATCAAACTACTTCCTGTAACAGTGACATTGGGCTCTCATGGGAGCTAGTGGTCATTGCCAACCTTCTTTAACACATGAGCAAAAAGCCCATGCTAAGAGAGGGTATAGTTTGTAAGCTTGAAAGTGCCAGACATGATCAGCAGGTTGCCTTGAGGAGGGATACGGAGTGGGTGGGTGAGTACCCCCCAGAAGCAGATCAGGCAGAGAGAGACTATAGAGATCTTTTTTATTTTCCTCGCTCACTCAGCTTAATTAATTCATTATCTAATTTACCATACCTGGTCTTCCTCTTGGTAGCCAGGACTGAATGTGGGATATTTTCCCATGAAGTTGAATTCAGAATTATTTTATTGCTAGACTGTGTAAAAGGTCTTACTATTCCTACATTATAGAGAATATTTCCAGTTCCTTTTCTTTTTCTTGTTTCTCCCTATCTCTTTTTTTTAAGGGGCTGGTTAACCTGCATGTTTATTACTGTGGAGCTGCTTATCTTCTTTAGAGAGGATTCCTGACCTATTAACATTCACAGTATCTCTGTCTTTCAGAAGGGCTTGGCTCTGGGGAGGGTTGGGGAGGGACCACCATCCTATCAAATTCAATTCACAGCTCCACTGGAGATGGGGAAAGATAATTGCATTTGCAGTGGCAGGAAGGTGGCTGTCCTTTTGTTCCTTTTGTTCTCCTGTTTAGAAATTAAATTTCCTTCAATTATGTTCATTTTTGGTGTTGATTTGCTGCCAAGCAGCACTTTCTTATGAGTGTATGTTCGCTAAGACTCCTTTCTAGTCTCTGTCTTACTCCCAAAATTCTGACTGCATTTTCCACAGGATGTGTTTGGGGTCTCTTTACATTTACAAATCTTTTGAAGCATAAGCCTATTTGGGGGATATACTGTATATTGTTCTAGGCGATAATTTCTGCTCTCCTGCCCCCCTGCCCCGGTCTGTAGGGTGAGTATAACACACTACACACCAACCCACACATTCCTTGTCTTCCTGTTTTGCTTTATTTCGGTCTTTGGCAATTTATACTTCCTGCCCTTAAACTCAAGCTGGAAGATGAAATCCTAACCTGAAGAACTCTGAGAACTTCTATATATCAATAAATCGTATCTTTTAAAAGCTGGTTCTTTCAGAACAGTCTAGGCAAATAAAAGCAATTGAATTACTTCACTTCTCTCTTACATTTAGTTCCTACCTACTCTAGATTTTGTTTGTTTTTTAAACAGAATCTGAAAGTGAATTTGGGATCAGAAAGGAATCTAAAGGACAGTTCTGGGTACACGAAGTTAGAATTATTAAAATAACACGGTCCTGGTCTCCTATACACTTAACAGACGTGAGCTTTTCGTTTACATTTATAGATCAGATGTTACCCTCTGGAAGTATTAAAATATATTCTTTAGGGTCAGCTCTGTTATTTAATACTTAAAAGTTCTTGATGTCTACTCAAAGTGAAATAAAATGTGACAACCTTCAAACAGTTTCAGAGTCTGCGGTATTCACTAATAGCTGACATTCACTATAAGCTTACATATGGAGTTGGTCCGTAAAATAATGAAGAGATAAATTCCTAAGTACCAAGTTTCACGTATTTCTTTGTTAAACTTGGACTGCCTCATTGGTCTGCCTGTGTTATTCAGGTAACAATAAAGAACTCTATGCCTTCAGAAAAAGGAATTGGACTGTAACAGTATTGATGTTGTTTCCAACATTTAAAAAAAAAAAAAAGTGCTCTTAAGCGTTATCTCTAGGAAGTAGATTGTTAAAAATAAGGGGCTCCATCATGAAAACGTCACAGTCAACCCAGGAACTAGAACATGACTGATCACTTGTATCTCCTGGGAGTCTGAGAGCCCAGTCTATCCCTGTACAAAGCGTTATTAGCCATTTCAGAGGCCATGGGGTTGGTTTTTTTGTTTTTCTGTTTTTGTTTTTGTCTTTGTTTTTGTTTGGTTATGCTAATCCCTGTTTCCTGCTGTGCTGATTTATTGCCCCCATTCCTGACCACAGAGGTGCACAGAAGAACTCTTACTCATCATATTATGTAAGCGTTCTACGGGAAAGACCAATTATACCCTAATAGCTGGAACTCCTTAGAGGGTAACTTGTTTTTATCTAGTGGCAATTCCAGAGCAGTTGTAAATTTCCACAGTGGTGCCACGGGTCGCCCTCCCCTCTTCTTGAATGTATTTATCAATAAGGGATAAAAAAGGGAATTCTTCTATTGAGTTGACTTTTTCCCCCTTTCTTCTTTTCGGTTCTGATATAACTTCTAGTATTGTAGACTACTGAACTCTCCTACAGTTTAAGGGATTTGGGATCCCATTGTTCGCCAGCAGCTTTGTAGCTAGCCTTTTGTTTTAGGGGGGAGTTATATAAACTCCTGAAAAGCCATATGGAAGTGCTAATATTTGTTTAAAAATAGCATATCCTGAATTCTCTTTAGCTTTTGATGTCATGCAAATGGTTAGATTCCATTTCCTACCACTTGCCATTGTTCTGTAGACCTTTCCTTGGCTCTGTTTTCCGTGACCTTTTTCCCCTGATCAAATGTGAGCAGACACACATGGAAAGACAACAGAACAACAGCCACCACCCCATTTAAAGGAAGCATCCTTCTGGTGTGTTGATTCTGGCCGAAACTATAATTTACAGCAGGGATCTGTTGCCTGCTGATTTGTTCCAAGGTGGAACAGTGTTTTGAACCACTTCTCTGACAAGGAGGGGTATTTGAGTCTACAGACCACTTTACATCTAAGCTCAGTGAGGACGCTGTTGGAATTGGCCTAAGTTGCTTTATTTTCCCATAGCGCTTGATAGGAAGTAAGGTGCCCTACACACAGTAGGTGTTTAAGAAATTACTTTTCTTTCCCCTCTGCTAAACTCGGCTAGATTGGCAAGAATTTAGGTGTTCAATAAATACATGTTTTTATTTTTCTTATAGATCTTCTGTTCCCCATTGATATTTCCTTGGTCAAGAGAGAGCATGATTTTTTGGACAGAGACGCCATTGAGGCTTTATGCAGGTAAATGGAAATGTTTTGAGTGGTTTCTTTTTTTTTTTTTTTTTAGAATGAGGTTATCATCAAAATGGTTTTTGCTCCTGTTGGTTCTACTAAGTAAGTCAGGTGTTTGATGAGTGAATGGTTATGGTAATTTACTTCATTATAAGTTATAGGCCTTTTAATTAAAATAAGTAATACCTTGTTATTTCATATTGCCATTAAATGACACTGCCCTAGGAGGCCCTGAAATAGACCATTCCATGTTCGATACCATGTGACTGCTGAAAGAGAGACTGTTCAGTTGGCCTGGAAACTTGGAACAGGGTAATTGAGTGTACAAGCCCAGCCAGATACTCCAGCAGAGTCATAGCGGCTGTTAGATTGAATGAAAAATAACACACTGAGAGGAGTACGTGGCGGGGGGGGGGAGTTACGGCATGCTGGAGTCAGGAGAACCATTGCCTGAATTCCAGAGAAGCTTCTGTGTGACCCTCTTCAGCTTCCCCAGGTACTAAAAAGTAACAATAGGATTAAATAAGGTTATAGACAAACTCAGCACAAGCCTTTAAGCTACAGTGGATGGGCAGTAACTGAGCATTGATGTGAGCTGTGCCTAAACCTGTCAGAAATCCTCATTCGTTGTGCTGGTGGGTCTTTGGGCTGAGGGGCAGCCGGGGGGTTTTGGTGAAGTGGAAGTGAGAATACATGTAGCAGATGATGGCGAGACACCAATGATCCTCTCCAACTCTTCGTGACATGTTACTCATCTTCAAGTTATTCATCCTTCGTTGTTTTCCTCAAAGCCTTCAAGCTATAAAAGCTGAATTCTGGGGAAAAGTTATACCCAGAAAAAATTTGCATATTGATTTTTTGTGTAAAATTGAAATTAATTTTCTTTCATTCAGTACTTATTTTAACTTAGAAGAACATCCTTAAGGTAGAACGACACTCGGAATTTATTAACCCCTTTGTAGGCACAGAAAGCAGTAGCTCAGGGAAAGTATAATTTTTTGCCTTTCCTCTGTAAGGCAGTGTTTTTTGAATCCACTCACTTAAACCATGATTGTAGGGAAAAACAGGCAAGATCTTTAGGATGGTATATGAAAGTGACTAGTTCTCGTGGTTGAAGAAAAACAAGAGTGCCACATTAACCACAGAAACACTGTCACTTTTCAAATCCAATGAAATGGCTGCTTAGAAATGTCCAGGGTACGTACACATTTTCTGAAGGCAGCCTAATCCCAAGTCCCTCACTGTAGTGTGTAATACCAAAGCTATGTCATCGGGAACGAGAGAATGTCACTAATGCAGTTTGGGAGGGAAGAAGTCAACAACATCTGGAGTATAAACTACTCCAGACATTTTTTAAATGTTTTAATGCTTAGCTGTGGGATAGAATTCATTTCTTTTTCAATTCATCATTGGTGATAACGCATATAAATGAGGTCACTCATAACATGGATCCTAAGAAATATTTACGCATTGAGTCAGATCACCCATTTCACACATTTTCTGCCACTCAGTGAGTGGGCCCTCTGAACAGCAGCAACAGCTTAGGAATTTCTGGGTCATAAAGATATCGCTACACACTGTAGCCCAAAGGGGTCGTGATTAGATTCTTGAATACTTTTTTTTAACATCAGTTTGAAATTGTGTCACTCTCCTCTGAAGAGAAGGTCATCCTCTGCCCTTTGTGATTTTCACTGGCTCTCTATTCTGTTTGAGAAGCTACCGCCCTTTAAAGGGAATAAATCTGTGTTTCAGGATCTTTTGTGAAAAGAAAAGCCTAGGAACAGCTAGACCTTCTTCATCTGTATGTGGACTCTGCAGTGTATGCTGGGTTGGGTTTCTGTTTTCTCAGATGCAAAGAATGATGTCTCAGAGGTTTAGTGTGAGGAGGAAATAAGGTAATGGGTGTTAAAGGGCTTTGAAAATTATTAGGCCCAAAACGGAGGCCCAGATTTGAGTATGTAGAGAAAGTCTTGAGGTTGGGTTTTCCTTTCAAAAAGGAAATCCTTCAGAATTCATACGAACAGTCATCAACTTGTTTGTAATGGAAACCCCAAGGCGCTTGTCCATGTTCACACAGACTTCTCAAGGCAAATGATTGTCCTTTTGAGAGACCTAAACAAATGTTCTAAAGAAAACGATGAGGCATCTTCTTTTGAAATGCCCTGCACGTTCCTAGCTGTCTGCACAGTGGTGGGGCATACCTGTTTGACTCTTGACGGGATACTCATCTCATGAGCTACACTAGTCTCTTCCCCATAGTCTCTCAGCCTGTGGAATTCAAGGGCCAGTAAATCATGAAGCTGTGGTGTGGTTTGACAGTTTTGTGATTTGTCAAGTTCTCTCCAGACTGACAGACTTCTTGCAGGCTTCCATCGTTTGCCCTGTTGAAATATTTTGAGAACTTGATTTTAAATATATATGGTAAAATTGTTAGAGAAACTCAGGTGTAAAGTTTTACTTCATGAAGTATTATTAATCGTTAATTTTAACATTTTTACCTTAAATAAAACCTGTTAAAGTTTGTTTTAAATAAGATAATTCTTGGAGCACCTGGGTGGCTCAGTCAGTTAAGCATCTGCCTTCAGCTCAGGTCATGATCCCGGGGTCCTGGGATTGAGCCCCACGTCGGGCTCCCTGTTCAACGGGGAGTCTGCTTCTCCCTCTCCCTCTGCCCCTCTTCCTGCTCATACTCTGTCTCTTTCTCACTCAAATAAATAAATAAAATAGTTTTTACATGGTTTCTCTCTTCTGCCACCCTTCCACACACATGAATGTTACAACTGCTTCCCTATACACATCAGTGTTCTGCTTAAAAATTTATTATATTCTTACATGGATAATGCTGATCTCAGCAGTCTATTTAGGGCAGAAGACACACACTTCTTTTCTTTTTCTTTTTCTTTCTTTATTTTTTAAGATTTATTTATTTTAGGGGCGCCTGGGTGGCTCAGTGGGTTAAGCCTCTGCCTTCAGCTCAGGTCATGATCTCAGGGTCCTGGGATCGAGCCCCGTATCGGGCTCTCTGCTTGGCAGGGAGCCTGCTTCCTCCCCTCTCTGGCTGCTGCTCTGCCTACTTGTAATCTCTCTCTCTCTCTCTCTCTCTCTCTGTAAAAAAGAAAAAAAAATTAAAAAAAAAAAAGATTTATTTATTTTAGAGAGCGAGAGAGCACATGAGCAGTTAGGGGAGAGGGAGGGAGACTGTCAAGCCGACTTGGCACTGAGTACAGAGCCTGACATAAGGCTCAGTCTCATGACCCTGAGATCACAACCTGAGCCAAAACTAAGAGTTTGACGCTTAGCCAACTGTGCCACCGAGGCGCCCCCAACTTAATGCTTTCTTGAGAATTATGATAATACTATTTTAAAGACTTTTTTTTTTTTTTTTAATTTGAGAGAGTACACAAGCCAGAGGTAGGGGCAAAGGAAGAGGGAGAAGCAGACTCCCTGCTGAGCGGGAGCCCAAAGTGGGGCTCAGTCCCAGGACCCTGAGATCATGACCTGAGCTGAACGCAGGCACTCAACCGACTGAGCCACCCAGGCATCCCTCATAATGATAATTATCTTAATACAAAGTTTAGTAGTGACCAAAAGTTACAGCTATGAAACTTCTGAGTTTTGGGGATTTGGATTGCTCACCAAGTTTCTTGTATTTACCCCTGTAAGGGATTTTTGTATTTCTTTCGAGAGATTGGCTTTGTCCCAGTTTTGTTAGTTATGCTGCATAATCCAACCCCAGTGATAAGGCCAACATCATGAGAGGGTCACATCAATATTAATACTGGGGGAGTGGTTTGCTTGCCTTAAATCATATACAGATAATAATGCAAACTACTGTTGGAACACCTCTTCTGAAATGATCTTTGTCTCCGAGCACCTGGCTGGCTCAGTCAGGAAAGTATGCCACTCTTGATCTTGGGGTCATGAGTTGAAGCCCCACGTTGGGTGTATAGATCACGGAGATGATCTTGTCTCTCTAGCTTCTGAAAAATGTTCCATATCACTGTTTTCCTTTGGAGGTGGTAACTGACTCCTCCTATCAACACACCAAAGAATTACGCAAATAAGGCGATAATCATACAGTGATAAGTACATATCCCAGCTATCCTCTTCAGTCTGCACTTCGTTGTAAAACAGCCCTTGAATGCCTAACCAATGTCAAACAGCCTGCCACATAGTGGATTTCAACGTTGTTCCTATTTCTGTTCAGTTAAAAGGAAGTAAATTTTTAAAGCAATTGCGCTAATTCCAAGAAAGTATCTTTTAAGAATTAGAACAATTCTTATTTGTCAGGTCTTACTTGGAAAATTGTTCCTTTCTCTTTTCTCGCATGTCTCTGATACTTGTCCCTGTTTTCATTTTGCATACGAGGCCCAAATACCCGCCGGCTTTGCTTTTATCAGAGTGCCTGCAGCTTCCTGCAGCAAAACTCAGGAGCCTTTGATGGTCCACCTTGCACTCCCTCCCCCTTCAGAGCAGGGTACAAGTTGCCCAGCAGATAAGACTGACACATTCCTCTGGAGCTGGGCCCCCGCGAGGGCCAGGGGGGTTGGAAGGACCACGCCTTCCGGACAGATGGTGCGACATACTAGTTGCCGCTCATTTGGGGAATCATACTTAGGGTAGAAGCTGCTCTGTGTATTAGCATCAAATAGAGGTTGACTTTGGGAAAAAATGCAGGCTGTACTGTTCTTGAGCGTCAGAGCTGCCATGTTTTACTCCTGTGGCCTTGGACAAGATTCATGACCTCTCCAAACCCCCATGTCCTCTCCAAACCTCCATGTCCTCACCGATAAAAGGAAGGAAAACAGTAGTCTCTGTGCCATAGGGTTGTTGTGAGGACCAAGATGAAGTAACATGGCGCCCGAGCCGGAGCGAGCCCTCTTCGGTCTAGCTCTGTTTCGTTTCAGTGTGGTCCCTCTCCGAGTACCTAAGGTCTCACCAGTGGGCATTCTTTGGAGGTCCTGGGAACAAATGAATTTTACAGAAGCCCCAAGAAATAACTTCTAGGCTTCAAAATCAAAGTGCCATTAGTTTGGTGTTACCAACATAAAAAAAGATAATGTTGTCCGTCATATAACTAGCCTCCCCGGGGTCTTTTTTGTTTGACTCAAATCTAGAATTTGTGAAGTGAGCCCCTCCCCCGCTGCCAGAGGTTTCCATGCCTAGTAAACCTGGTTATAAACACCACTCAACCATTAAAGCCCAAATGAAGGCAAGTAGGTATTTGATTACAGGTTTGATTAATGAAACCCAGACCTAAGACTAACTGTAACCATTCGGGATTCTTTAAATCTTGAAAACATTTGAGTACTCAAACACTGTGGGTCTAAGTCATTTAAGTAATGCATGCCCCTTTAGGGAGGGACCTTATATCCACTCATTTCAAAGTTCGGGCTTTTTCTTAAGTTATTTGTTTTCTTTCCCTCCCCATCAACAGAGAGAATTTTTCTGAACACAGGCAACGGAGGCGTTCTGAGCTATCTTTGTTTATTCTGTAAACAGGCTACCACGTAATCTATGAAATCAAAGGCAGTCTTATCAGCAGGCAAAAATACTTTCTATCCTTGTGCATAAGTTGTTAGACAAGTTGCAAGGACAGAATCCCAAAGATAAAACCTAGAAGCAGTCTCCTGGTCCGTTTGAATTTGTGTGAATTAAATGCTCTTATCCTATGAAAAATGTAGAATTGCAATTATGGGAAAAACTGGGTAGCTGAGCTTGGAAGACAGCAGATAATGCGGAAGGTTTATTTGAGGAAGACCGAGTGCTGGTCATCTGGAAGCTGTTAGGGCTGTCATTCACACTTCTACAATACCATGTCCTCCTGTGTATGGAAAGGCCTTCTCTTTTCAGCTATTTCATTATTTCCTGGTGAGGACTTTTGTTTGGGGGTTTGTTTTCTGTTGTTGTTTTTCTTTTTCTTTTTTTTTTTTTTTTTTTTTTTTTTTTTGTATTTCATTTTCAACCAATGAAATTATTTCCCTAATTATAAATTGACACTACTCCTTGGCAGGGGTAAAAAAGTATTCAAAGGAAAAATATCACTCTTGTTCCAAAAAAGAATCTGATTCAAGTGCTGATTCATGAACTCTGTTGTAACCTGTGAAGCTGCCGTATACAAATTCTTTCAGTAATCATTTACCCTATTGCTATGACTGTCCCAAACATTATCCTGTCCGATACATGAAGTTATAAAAAGAATTGGGATATCAAAGAGGCACCAATTTCCTTACCATGTAAGAACTCACTAAGTTTTTGAGCAGAGTGTCTAAGATTGTTATGTCTAAAAATTGGCTTATTTTTCTATTTGAATTTTGCTTGGAGGTAGAATATACCATTTATTTTTATTTACCAAAAACACTGTTTGGTTTTTTGTTGCGGTTCCTGTTTCTATGAAAGGAGACATCACTGGCTCTTACTTCTTGGCACTGTGTGGCGCTATCTAATGGCTCAACCGAGGGACTCTTGGAAGAATAAATTTCCCGTTGAGACTTGTTTGTTCTGTGAAGAATAAGAAGCCCCTGATAGTACCATAGCAAGGTGTCCTTTTCTTATAAAATAGTAATACTCAATCTAAATGAAGAAGTTTAAGAAAGGTCAAGGTATTTTTAAACTATTCACCTTGTAAAGAAGTTTCTAACACTGTTCTGAATTATAGAATAATTTTTATAGAAGAAAGAAATTCATTAAACATGCCACCTGTCTGGAAAAAAATATTTATCTACCCCTCCTTGGTTTCCTATCTTTGCTAATATTCTTTCTTTGCCCTGTAGGCGTCTAAATACTTTAAACAAATGTGCAGTGATGAAGCTGGAAATTAGTCCACATCGGAAGAGAGTGAGTATATAAAATGTATAATAGGATGGGAGGAAAGCGGGCAGACCAAAAATTGGATTGTGTTTTGTAAGAGTCTTTGTCTCTCAAACTCTTATTATTTCCTTATTCCAAAAATCTACATTTTTAATGTACATAATCCAGTCGGTTTACCCAAGATCAAGTAGCCTTATGTCACTGAAACCAGTCCTTGCAGCTAGCCAATAAATTGAAGTTTCCCCACTGTTTCGTTTTTTTTTTTTTTTAATGAGATAAAATTGACACAGGATACTACTAGTTTCAGGTGTACAACATAGTGATTCAGTATTTATATATATTACAGTGTGATCACCACAAGTCTAGTTAACATCCATCACCACACAGTTACAACATTTTATTGTTGTGGTGAGACTTTTTAAGATCTTTCTTAGCAAATTTCAAATATACAGTACAGTATTATCAACTATAGTCACCATGCTGTACATCACATCCCCAAAACTTATTTATTTTGGTAACTGAAAGTTTGTACCTTTTGACCCCTGCCTCTGGCAACCACCAGTCAGTTCTCTGTGTCTATGAGGGTTTTTTTTTTCCAACTGTTTTTGACAGGAACAAATCATCTATTATTTTGCGTTGTTAATTCAGTGCCTACTACAGATTAAAGGAAGGAGACTTAGGAAATGCCATAAGCCCATTATGCCCTTTAGGACTTAAAGCTAAAGTTCTTTGGAAAAACTCTCTTTTCCCACATGTAACAGTAACTGTTTCAGGGCTCCAGGGATGGAAGAGAAGGCTGGCTTGTGCGGTACTGAAGGATAATGGGAGCCTGGAGGGAGGAAAAGAGTTGGGGGAGATGGCGGGAAGGGCAGGAGATCCCACACATTCTAGGCAAATGGCAGTGCATAACTTCCGTGTCTGAAATGTGAGGTCCTTTTATGAGCTCTTAAGAGAAAAGGTGGGTGTAGTCCCGGGAGTGAGTGTCACAAATTAGAGTAAACAGGAATCAGGTTGGTCAAAGAACTTCTGTCTCTGACTGTTCAGAGTACAAATTTTAATTATCCTAGAGTCCCTCACTTACAACAAGCTGCCTTCTTGGGGGAGTTAAACCTTTTAAACAAATGAACTGGAACCTCAGCACCCACTGAGCTGTGGAGAGGAGTCTGTCAGTCAGCGTGGGATGCTCTCATTGTCCTGTGAAACGTGGGTCATGTGACATTCTCCACACCGGAGGGAAAGGCCTGCATCCTACTGAATGGTGCCTTTTGATACCCCGCCTAGAGGGCTCAAATGCAATAGTCTGTGATGTAGCATAACCCAGAGTCCCACCCATAAATCAGGCAGAGTCAGCAACGGTGTTACTTCATGTTTTTGAATGTTCCATGCTGTCAGGACTGGGTATTTGTGAAGCCTTGTTAAATTGCCTGGAGCATGTCTGAGGTTGAAACTTCACAGGACACGTGTGGCGTTAGCTCCCCACCCCGTGTCTGGTCCGGGAGGGAACAAAAAAGAGCAGGTAAGAAGCTGAAAAGTGTCAGACTGAAAAATTGTGGGGGTTTATCCCCTTGCTTGGTGTCGTCACTGGTCTGTTAGGAGATGTTGCACACTCCTAGGTTGGCTACAGATTCTGGTTATCATTCTTCTTAAGGGTTTGAAAACTACCTTTTTTTAATTGCAAAAGAGACTATAAACACATGCTATCACCAGACCGCGGAATTGGAGGCAGACCAGAGGGAGTCCTACCCGTTGCTGACTCCAGTTCAAAATATTTTGCATGCCTGGAATTTTCACAGATCTCAAGAGGTTTCCTCTGTGAGCCATTAAAGAACAGCCTATAGATGCAGCAGTTTCTACAAAATAACTCTTACTTAGCCTGAAACACCCGGGAAGGCTTTTTCCTGTTAAAGTCCTGAGGTACATCTTTGTAATGTGAAAAAATAATAAGATCATCATCCAATCAAATAATAATACATAATAAAATAAGGATACAAAGGGGTAATTGACACCAGTGGCATATTATGAGCCGTGTCCTGGGCCTCTGGCCCGGGTACACATCCTGCTCCCTACTGTCCGCCGGTCCCAGTGATGAATGCCTCCATTCTGTCCTTGCAGAGTGAGGATTCGGACGAGGACGAGCCTTGTGCAATAAGCGGCAAATGGACTTTCCAGAGGGACAGCAAGAGGTGGTCCCGGCTGGAAGAGTTTGATGTCTTTTCTTCAAAGCAGGACCCAGCCCCCGGGGCCCCCGATGACACCCCCCTGAAGAGCACGGCGAGCCATGAAAGCATGCTGACGGACCTCAGCGAGCGCCAGGAGGTGGCTTCGGTCCTCAGCCTCAGCAGCACGGGCAGCCTCCCCGTGCATGCGTCCCGTGCTGGGGACACAGCGACGCCCCGCACGAACTCAGTCATCAGCGTCTGTTCCTCTAGCCACTTAGTGGGCCACGATGACTCCTTCTGCAGCCTGCCCTCTCCCAAGGAACTGTCCAGCTTCAGCTTTGGCATGAAGGGCCACGAAAAGAACGCCAAGTCCAAGACGCGCAGCCTGCTGAAACGCATGGAGAGCCTGAAGCTCAAGGGCTCGCACCACGGCAAGCCCAAGGCGCCTTCCAAGCTGGGGCTGATAATCAGCGGGCCCATTCTGCAGGAGGGGATGGACGAGGAGAAGCTGAAGCAGCTGAACTGTGTGGAGATCTCCGCACTCAATGGCAACCACATCAACGTGCCCGCGGTGCGCAAGCGGAGCGTCTCCAACTCCACGCAGACCAGCAGCAGCAGCAGCCAGTCAGAGACGAGCAGCGCCGTAAGCACGCCCAGCCCGGTCACCAGGACCCGGAGTCTCAGCGCCTGCAGCAAGCGGGTGGGCATGTACTTAGAGGGCTTTGATCCATTCAATCAGTCCACCTTCAACAACGTTATGGAACAGAACTTTAGGAACCGCGAGAGCTACCCGGAGGACACAGTCTTCTACATCCCGGAAGATCATAAGCCTGGCACTTTCCCCAAAGCCCTCTCCAATGGCAGTTTCTCTGCCTTGGGGAATAACAGCTCCGTGAACTGGAGGACCGGAAGCTTCCATGGCCCCGGTCACATCAGCCTGAGGAGGGAAAACAGCGACAGCCCCAAGGAGCTCAAGAGACGCAATTCCTCCAGCTCCATGAGCAGTCGCCTGAGCATCTATGACAACGTGCCGGGCTCCATCCTGTATTCCAGTTCGGGGGACCTGGCCGACCTGGAGAACGAGGACATCTTCCCCGAGCTGGATGACATCCTGTACCACGTGAAGGGCATGCAGAGGATAGTCAATCAGTGGTCGGAGAAGTTTTCAGATGAGGGAGACTCGGACTCAGCTCTGGACTCGGTCTCTCCGTGCCCCTCCTCTCCTAAGCAGATACACCTGGATGTGGACCACGACCGAGCCACACCCAGTGACCTGGACAGTACGGGCAACTCACTGAATGAACCCGAAGAGCCCTCGGACATCCCAGAAAGGAGGGATTCTGGGGTTGGGGCCTCCCTGACCAGGTCCAATAGGTGAGAACCTTGCTTCCCCCTGGAGATTGGGGAAGGGGGGCAGGGAGGGACTGCTTCCGCCCTTGTGTGGGGGAAATGGGGTCAGGTGTGGCATTTGTAGCCCTGTGGGTTCCCAAGAAAAGTGACAGACCAAGAGATCTGAACATCCAAAAAGCATAGAGACTGTTTAACGGGTACAGCATTTCAGTTGGGAAGGAGGATGTAAGTCCTGGGGGTGACTGCTGGTGATGCTTGTGCAACAGTGTGAAGGTGTTCAAGGCTTCTGAGCTGTACACTTGGCGGTGGTGTATTTTACCCCAGTGGGGGAGGGGAAAGAATGGGATGGAAGTTGAGTCCTCTCTGTTCCTAAGACAAGACACCAGCGAGCAGCCACTGCCGATTTTGCATCTACCTGTTGAAGAGCCCTTGTACTCACTCCCTCCCCCACTCTCCTCCCGCAGGCACAGGCTCAGATGGCACAGCTTCCAGAGCTCCCATCGGCCGAGCTTAAACTCCGTGTCTCTGCAGATTAACTGCCAGTCGGTGGCCCAGATGAACCTGCTGCAGAAATACTCGCTCCTAAAGTTAACCGCCCTGCTGGAGAAATACACACCTTCTAATAAGCATGGCTTTAGCTGGTAAGGGTTAACTGTGCTCAGTTAACTAACTGGAGGGGTTTGGGGTCAGTTCCTTGAAGCTGTCCCAACTCTGAGTATGTAACAGTTCTATCCTTTATGGATACCTTTAGACGATCACCCACATTTAATGTCTGCATTCTTGAGGCCCTATTTGATACTGCTTAAGCCAGTCGCACTTTAGGGAATAAGTGGTGGGATTGCTTGAGTGAGCTTCAGCTCTCTGTTTGACAAATCGCTGGTTATTGGGGTGACTCTCTCACACTGTGGAGCTGCCTTCTTCCCAGGGTTAGGCAGAACCCACCAGGGCGCCTGGGTGGCTCATTTGGGTGAGCGTCTGACTCTTGATTTCGGCTCAGGTCATGATCTCAGGATGGTGAGATCCAGCCCCTCGTTGGGCTCTGCGATCAGCAGGGAGTCTGCTTGAGGATTCTCTCTCTCTCCCTCCCTCTGTCCCTCCCCCTCTCTAAAATAAATAAATCTTAAGAAAAAGAAAGAAATGACCCACCATAGGTAAATACATGTACAGTATCAGATCCTACTTATGGAAAGAAGGAAAGAAAAATTTTGTTCATATCATAGGATATTGAGACCAACTTTGAAACATTAGACGTTTACAGCATCTGGCCTTATAACCCTCTCCGTGTATGTTTTTAGAAATCATTTTTGATGTAAATATTTGAAGCATCACTCAAAAAAATCTACCTGTGCTAAAAAAATTCAGGTTATGTTTTTTCTAACAGAGACTCTTAAACAGCAAATAATAAACACAAGGGATCCGCTGCTCTGACATAGTGTAGATTAACGTATACGTGAAGGTAAAATTCATCAGATGTTCATCATACTTTCAAGAATACGGCCCTTGGGGGCGCCTGGGTGGCTCAGTGGGTTAAAGCCTCTGCTTCAGCTCAGGTCCTGGGTCCCAGGGTCCTGGGATCGAGCCCCACATTGGGCTCTCTGCTCGGCAGGGAGCCTGCTTCCTCCCCCCTCTCTCTCTCCCTCTCTGCCTACTTGTGATCTCTGTCAAATAAATAAATAAATCTTTAAAAATAAAAAAAAAAGAATTCGGCCCTTGGCGTATACAGCACAGCCGGAGACTACTAGGCCGCATGGGTAGTGCATGGGACCTGATACGTGCGTGCCTTAAGTTCTCTGCTGTCGGTGCGAAGCAGACACCTCCCCCCAGATTGACATCCAAGTGCATCTCAGTGTCTGCAAGGTGTCCTTCAGCCTTTTCACTCATCTGAGTGTTCATCGTCCCAGTTGCACAATCTGCTTTCTAGAAAAACAGAAGCAGCCCATTTCTCTTAGTAGCGGCCGGAGGTACCCGGGAGAGTCAGCAGTGTTGTCTCTCTCCTCAGGACTTGTAGTGAGTTTAACTTCAGCATCAAAGCACCTCCCGTTCAAAGGCTGTTATTATGTGAGCCTCGCTAAATACAGAAGTTGTTTGTTCTGAATGACAGAAATAAGTATTGACCGGTTTATCCCCACATGCTTCGGATTCTCGGTGGAGATCGTAATGTGTTCTTTGCAAATTCCGCTGCCAGGCTTTTCTCCCCCGACAAAGCGAGTATTATACACACTTAGAGCTGTGATACCATATACTTAACTGTATGGAAATACAAATTTGGCTCTGCGCTTTAGCTTACCTTTCGTAGGGCTCTAAACGCGAATGTGTCGTGGCTGCGGGGAAGCCCTGAGCAGGCAAAGCAGTCTGTCTTCTGCAGTGTTCCTCTGTGCTCAGAGCCCGGTTTTCCCTGCTGGCTGTTTAAAAATACATATTTTACATTCTCGTTTCTGAGTTGCCCACCCGCTTCCCACTAAACCCTCAAGAATCTGAAAGTCCACAATACTTTTTGAGTTCTGGTCAGTTTTTCCAGTGAGTCAAAACCAAATGTAAAGCCTCGCATTGTGGGATCCGTGGAAGAGGGAGAAATTCTACGCAAAGTTCTTTTCCTGTTCGGCCTTGCCCTTTCTTGTCCTATTTAGAGAGGTCACTTGTAGAGCTGAAATTTCTGCTTGACAGCATTAAATGCATGACATCGGTTTCCTGCTGTTCCATTTACTGCTGGGGCTGGACCTGGTTTTAGGACTCCGGGGAGCCTGGCGGAGGCTCACAAAACCCTCATTGTTCTTTTCCATCTTCTTTTAGAAACTTAAAGATGTTATACTCTCCGGGGTCATCAGCAGGAGGATTTATTTTGACTTCGGGTCATTAGCTCGGCCCCCTCTGTTGAGCTGTGGAGTTGGTTTTCATTATGTTGGACCAACACCACGCATCTGCTATTTCCTCATCCAGCATTACGTGAGCCTTTTATACCTTAAATGCTTTGAAACTCATCAAAAACTTAGAAGTGTTTCTTACCCATTTATAGGACGGACAGGAGCATGTTTTTCAAATTGTCATGAAGTGCCTTATTAGGGTCCTGAATGTTTTCTGTTTCTGGTCCTTCCTGTGCTGCCATTTTGTAAGGAAGCCCATCGGCTCCCTTAAGAATATAGATCCAGTTCTCAGAGGTTGTAGAGGAAAGAGAATCTCCAACAGAGAAAATGTTCCTGGGTGTCATAGCCCCCAACTCTCAGAAGATCCAGAATAGCCCTGTCCCACGGAGCTGTCTGGGATAGTGGAAATGTTCTGTATTCACTCCTCTGGTGAATATATGGCCACAGATGGCTCGTGAGCGCTTGAACTGTGGCCAGTACAACTGAGGAACTAAATTTGTAATTTTATTTAAATAGCCACTTGATTAGCACAGATCTAAAGCCCAGAGGGTTTCCCTGCCAAAGATGGATAAGGGTATATAGACAAATAAACATCTCTCCCCACCCCCACTACTGGTCTTTAAATAGGGCAGTGCCCAAGTTCATGAAGAGGATCAAGGTTCCAGACTACAAGGACCGGAACGTGTTCGGGGTCCCTCTGACGGTCAATGTGCAGCGCACGGGACAGCCCCTGCCCCAGAGCATCCAGCAGGCCATGCGCTACCTCCGCAACCACTGCTTGGAGCAGGTGAGGACCGCTGTGCGCAGGGCCCGTGGGACCGGCGAGCCTCGGACTCGGGCCTCCTTTCTGTAATTCTGCCGTGGAAATGCCGCTTCTATCCTGACATGTCGTGTTTTTCTTCGCACAGGTTGGGCTCTTCAGAAAATCCGGTGTCAAATCCCGGATTCAGGCTCTGCGTCAGATGAATGAAAGTGCCGTAGACTGCATCAGCTACGAGGGCCAGTCCGCTTATGATGTGGCAGACATGCTGAAGCAGTATTTTCGAGACCTTCCTGAGCCGCTCATGACGAACAAACTCTCAGAAACCTTTCTGCAGATCTATCAGTGTAAGTGTTCTTTGATCTCCACGTTGTCAGCCTTGGGGAAAAGTGGGACCAGCTGAAACCTGTGGCTTCCTTTCATGCCGTTTCTTGGGACCCGCATGATGACCTCTTCGAAATCTGTGTCCCCGGTTTCTTTCTTTTCTCCTTGTTTGTGGGACAGGTTTCTGTATACCTGTTGAATAACGCAAAAACAAATTTCCCTTATCGTTCTCTAATTACTGGTACCATTACCCATTCTTACATTCTTTTGAGGGGATTGGGGCAGAGGGAGAGAGAAAGACAGAAACTTCAGGAGGCTCCACGCCAAGTGCAGAGCCCAGTGCCAGGCTCGATCTCATGACCCTGAGATCATGACTTGAGCCAAAATCAAGAGTCACACTCTAACCCGCTGAGCCTCCCAGGTGCTCGCCACATTCTTACATTCTGATCCAGGAACTCACACTTTCATTTGCTTCTAGAACAGTGTCATCGAAGATGCTTAGAAGAGCAGATACCAAGATACTTCTTTTGATTTGCATCTCTCTAGCAGGGCCTGTTGTGTTTAAAACTTCACAGGTGTCTGTGTGTTTTATTTGCTGTAAAATGAATAAATAGTCTTTTTCTGTTATTCTTCTCCGCTTCTGCCAGAAATACTTGGGAAACAATACCCATGCCCTTCTCACTTTTAAGTAGAGCTTAAAGCAAACAGTTGTCTAAATTAATGATCAAGATCAGGATTATAGCATTTACAGCCCCGTGTTTTTCTTGGCTCAGTGTGGTGTTACAGCGATGTAATATAAAAGCAGCTTCTCTTCGTGCTCAAATCGTCCTTAAACCAGCGCATTGGACTTTATTTTATGAGAAATGGAGCTGATCTGGATTATTTCATTATTTGTTTCATCCTTTCAGATTTTATGAAAACACAGGTCACATTTTCCCCACCAAGGTATTTGTTATGTACTGTAACCATGGAGCTGTTTTAATCAGTTTGTGCTATGGAGCTGGACTTGAGTGACTTGATTTTTCCACCACATGCCTCTTAAAAGACAGATTTGCCTAGTAAAGGAGACCTGAAGGTTGGGCCCAGCTTTTTCTATGTGTATGTTATTTTACTGGCTTGTTTCTCAAGCATATATTTTTATACTCATTTCTCAGTACGTTTTCCAAAACTTAAAGAAATTACTAGAAGAATAGCTGTTGTTTCAGCTGAGTGTTTTAGCAACTTCCTTTCTGCATTTTACGAATGAGCAGATCAGTTATAATTCTGGAAAGTCCCCAGAGATACTGAGCATTTTGTGTCAAGGCTGAGAGAAAGTTTTTATTCCTTTCTACGTATCTTAGATATGATTTTTCACTGAGACTAAACCAAAGTATAAATGTGTGTAATACTTTCAGTAATCGAGAATGGTAAACTAGGGATTTCTTTAAAAAATACTTAGAAGAAGAGAACTAATTTCCGTAAACCCAAAGAACATCATATCTGGAGTTGAACTCCGAGGCAGATTTAGGGGAGGATATTGGCATTGTAGGTGTTGAAAAATTTTCAACTCCTCCACAGACAGGAAATACTTGAGGCTAGTGACGCTGGTGGCGGTCCCTAATTTCTTCCATATTAACCTCAAGTACACTTTCTGCAAGTGCTTGTTCAGTACTGGGCACGAGGTCTTTGGGGCTGATGTTTGCTTTGGGACGTTTCCTTGCAACGTGCGTGGACAGGCGCTGAGCTGACCGGGGAAATGCCGGTGTTGTACAGGTGTGCCCAAGGACCAGCGCCTCCAGGCCATCAAGGCCGCCATTATGCTCCTGCCTGATGAGAACCGGGAGGTCCTACAGACCCTTCTTTATTTCTTGAGCGATGTCACAGCAGCTGTAAAAGAAAACCAGATGACTCCCACCAACCTGGCTGTGTGCCTTGCGCCCTCCCTTTTCCACCTCAACACTCTGAAGAGAGAGAATTCTTCTCCAAGGTACGGGTCCAACGAGATGTGCACACATACGCTCTGTTCTTCAGACCGGGGCAGCATATCTTTCCTTCTTGGTTGTCCCCCTGGGTTTGCTGGATTCACACCTGAGGCAAGCAAAGAGGAGTTTGCCTCCTTCCTTCACAGCCCTCCTTTCTTGTCAGCCCCGGAGGTGTGAATTTCTAGACAATTTCATGGCAACCAGGTTTTGAGAATTAGATTTGGGTATGTGCTTTGCCCTGGCAAGTGTTTGCCCTGACCCTCCATGGCAACCTCTGTGACCTTGCCGTCACACTCTCTGCCAGCCAAAGATCATCACGTGGATTTCCTGATCTCAAAACTGGATGGAAATAAGGTGCTTGCCGCCCTTGCTTCTGCGGGCTGGAGAAAGCCAAGCCCCCAGCCTGTGCTGGAAGTTGTAAGGCAGTTAGCTGGGTCTCAAAGAACTAAGGATAACGCTGAGCCTTAAAGCCAGGACAGGGCCGAAGCCCATTGTGTGCAAAGCTTCTCTTTAGATGTATGTAAGCTGGGAGTGGCTGAAGAAGTCAGAGGATCTGGAAAATATCAAAGGCTGTTATTTGCTCAGCACTTACTCTGACCCAACCACCGGACTACACCCTTGACATTCATTCTCTCATTTAATCCTTGTCACAAATCGAGGAGGTGAAGATCCTGGCAGGGAATGCGGGGAGTTTAATAAGTTTAATAAGTAACCTGCCCACATCTGATGGGGAAATGGCCGAGCCCATTGAACTGTTTACTGCTCTGAAGGCGTCACGTAAGGGCCTCACAGCAGATAGGTCACCGGACTGTACCCTGTACCTCCAACCCATCCTGCTTATCCTTTTCCTCAGCTCCAAAGGTACTGGGTGGTTACTCTTTCGCTAGAGTCCTGAGGCCTAGTTGTGCTAGATGACCTTAGCTTTGCTTCTAAAGGCCGTACAATACTTAAAATATCTTTTTATCTCATTCTCACGTGAACTGAGGCATTCCATCTTCAATAGGATAGGGAACTAGAGAGGAGCAGAAGACAGAGATCAGATAAGATTAAGACAAAACCTCTAGGAAACAGTAGTTGGTCCTCTCGCCTTCAGGAGGGGATTTTATTTAAACCGTAAAGAATAGTGACACTATTTACTACCACGTATGCCTCCTCTCCTTGCACCCCTTGAAGCTGCCTTTTATGTCCCCACTAACATACCCAGACCTTCCAAGCCGCCCTATTTAAATAGGAACCTGTTTAACGTGATGGCTTAAAACAGCCCAGATCTCCCTGAAAACTGTCCCTTTCGTGTTTTTTTGTGCTTTGCTGATAGAACTGAGGAATTTTAGTGATCAAAGTAAAGCTCTCCTGAACCTCTTAGTAACACATAGTTCCAGCAAGATGGGTTTTTTTTTTTTTTTCTCTCCTTTGGGTTTCCTAGAATAACACATGAATTAAAAACACGTAAATATTTGAATCTTCACCCTCCCTTGTTTCTTCTGCTTAGGGTAATGCAGAGAAAACAAAGTTTGGGCAAACCAGATCAGAAAGATTTGAATGAAAACCTCGCTGCCACTCAGGGTCTGGCCCATATGATTGCTGAGTGCAAGAAGCTTTTCCAGGTAAGGAGCTGGGGAGCTTTGTTATTTGTTGAGGGTAACATAAATCGTTAGGACAAAATCTTGGCCACCCAGCTTGTTCACATCTTACCAAAAGATCTTTCCACAACTGGAGATGATATACATAGCTCAAGAATGTCTTTTTTTTTTTTTTTCCGCTTTTCTAAGAACATCTTTTCTATTTAATAATCTGTAAGCTCTTTAGAGTTAATGTGTTGAATGAAGTTTGTGTATCTCCATACCCCTGAGTTAGAAAGCAAAAGCAATGAGTGATCTGAAATAAATTCTGTATCCGAAAAGCCTCCTCCATGTAAAAACCACCTGGTATTCATCATTTACCCTCCTACTGTGACTTTCCAAAGCAGAAGAACACTTTACATGAGAATAGGCTTTTTAGATACCTCTATGAGGGTGATGTGGCCTCAAGATACCCAGGGAGGTGGGCAGGCCCAGCCCTCACCACGCGGGGAAGCAGAGCAGTCGGAGGGCCCGCGGGCGGGAGAGCCTGGTGTGTTGCCCTCGCGCTGCCCCTTCCACTGATGGTCCTCGGGAACGAGTACAGGCACACTCCCCTCCTTTTGGTCTCTCATGTCCCCCACAGGTTCCTGAGGAAATGAGTCGATGTCGGAATTCCTACACGGAGCAGGAGCTGAAGCCCCTCACTCTGGAAGCACTGGGACGCCTGCATCACGATGCGCCGGCGGACTACCAGCACTTCCTCCAGGACTGTGTGGACAGCCTATTTAAAGAGGTCAAGGAGAAGTTTAAAGGCTGGGTCAGCTGTTCCACATCTGAGCAGGCCGAGCTGTCCTATAAGAAGGTAAGTCTGGGCCCTGTTGTCAGCTTGTTGTGTTCCAGCGGTCAGGGTTCAGGTTCCACAGGGGAGACCCTGTGGCCAGCTCAGCTCTCCGTGGAGATCTGTCACTCACTCCTGTCCTTGTAGACCTGGCCAGCCAGGTGGTTAGGTTCCCCAGGGAAGAGTGGAAGCCAGGTCAACAAGGAATCATAGTTACCTCACACTTGGAGGAACCAGACCATTCTCTGAAATCCTTTGGTTCCACAGAATCACAGTGCAGTTCCCTAGGCTCAAGGTATTGGGCGTTAGGGCATTCTGTGACATGCTTAGATTTTTCCATAATTTGATCAGAATCCCCTTGCACACTCCTCTGTTCTCAGCCACTCTTCTCTTGGCCCTTTAATAAGTGTGGATTAATTGAGGGAGAAATTAATTTGTTAGGACTAAAAGCCCCTTGAGGGCAGGGACATCTTGTATGGCTTAGCATGAGGCCCATGATAGTATTTCTTGATCCTGTCTCTACCGCCTTGAAGAGAGATAAAAAGTGGAGAGCATCTAGATGGCCATGCAGGCGTTAGCATGTAGATAAATGATCTTAGTTTTATTGCATTGACCCTAATATGAATCCCAGGAAGAGAGATGTTAATAATTTTGACCGGAAAATTGGTCAAAGGCCAGGTTTTCTGGCCTGCTCCTGAATATACCTAGGGACACCAGTATATAGGTAATAATTAGTCTTGAAACACGTGACTGTAAATATAGCTAGCAGTATGCCTTCAAAGTGTAGGTGTGTATGAGTTATCTTAGCACTGAAAAATAACATCCTCTTCAGGTGAGCGAAGGACCTCCTCTAAGGCTTTGGCGGTCCACCATCGAAGTCCCTGCCATGCCTGAGGAAATATTAAAGCGCCTACTCAAAGAGCAGCACCTCTGGGACGTAGATCTGTTGGATTCCAAAGTGATTGAAATCCTGGACAGCCAAACTGAAATTTACCAGTATGTCCAGAACAGTATGGCGCCCCATCCTGCCCGGGACTACGTTGTTTTGAGGTAAGAGCTTCCAGGTGGATCGCTGTAGCAGGGATGCACCTGGTGTCACTGAATGTGATGAGATGGTAAAATTACGTGAAGGTAGAAGGTTTGCTTCTGTTGAACCCTTCCAGATACGGAAAATGTATCTGTATGTCTGCAAACAGTGTGTTCATCCCTGAAAATAGTTAGAATGCGTTTGGAATCGAACTCAGAAATAGAGGCACATTCGGGGCACCTGGGTGGCTCAGGTGGTTAAGCATCCAAACTCTGGATTTCGGCTCAGGTCGTGATCTCTGGGTCGTGGGATCGAGCCCCGCGTCAGGCTCTGTGCTTTTTTTAAAGATTTTATTTATTTATCTGACAGACAGAGATCACAAGTAGGCAGAGAGGCAGGCAGAGAGAGAGGGGGAAGCATGTTCCCTGCTGAGCAGAGAGCCCGATGCGAGGCTCGATCCCAGGACCCCGAGATCATGACCTGAGCCGAAGGCAGAGGCTTTAACCCACTGAGCCACCCAGGCGCCCCCAGGTTCTGTGCTTAACACAGACTCTGCTTGTCCTTCTCCTTCGGCTCTTCTCCATGCTCACACTCTCTCAGTCTCTCTCAAATAAATAAATAAAGTCTTTAATAAAAGTTTTTTAAAATACAATAAATAGAGGCACAGTCAATTGGACTCTGTTCACTGGGAGCAGATTCTTGCCCCTTCTAGGACAGATTTTCTCGCTAGAACAGCTAGTGAATACATAAGCCAGGAAATAACATTGAAGTCCCAAGGGAGCTGTGGTTAAAGCCGAACTGTTTATAATCTGTAAACTCTCTGGAGACAGTATCGAACGAGGAATTCCCAAAATCCTTGAGGAAATGGCACATCATTAGTCCAGAGCTTTGCAACAGAGCACTACTCATTTGGATGTCCACGTGCTAGTACATTCGTGAAATATAAAAATTTCACATCATCTTGGTTCTTCAGAGAACTGGTGTGTGAATATATACGCGCTGTAGGGGCTCCGTACGGAGTTACTCTTTCGAGAGCCCTTGGTTCAGAGCAAGCCACCTCTCCGGGACTGGGTCACACAGCACAGGAACTGATCCTGCCTCTCAGCTGTCTCTTCTGACACCAGGGCCCATTTTCGGCTTGGCTTCTAGGAGAGTCCATCTTTGTCCCTCTGGTTTTATCTCTACAGAACGTGGAGGACCAATTTACCGAAGGGGGCATGTGCCCTTTTACTCACGTCCGTGGATCACGACCGGGCCCCTGTGGCAGGGGTGCGAGTCAATGTGCTTCTCTCCAGGTATCTGATCGAACCCTGCGGGTCAGGGAAATCCAAACTCACCTACATGTGCAGAGCTGATTTAAGGTAGGTTCTGGTTCTCATTTTTGTGATATGGTGAGGGTCCGGAGGAGGAAGAGACTTTTTGTCTGGTACAGAGAATGGCTTACTTGAACACATCATTGTATCTTATCTACTCCCTAAAGAGCAGTTTTCATAAAGTAACCCCTCCCTGTTTCTTGGTCTCTGTGGGACCGCTTCCTAATTTCGATCCCTTAGAGAAAGTGGTAATACACTTCTGCCGTGCATTTAAAACCGTAGGAACTGAGAGCTTGAGCTAGCAAGCAGATGATTCTCATTTTATATTCAAAGGTATTTGAAAATCTGAATATATATGAATAAACCCATGTTTCGGTAATTAATCGAATGAGTGCTCATACCAGAAAACTCAATGAAAATTCAGCAGTACAGCCAAAACGTGAACCTCTCAAAACTTTACAAAGTGGTTAAATTCTCACTTACAGTCTTTACGTCTTGGTACATTTTCAACCATCTGTGTGATCAGTTTTTGTTCTGTATGCTCGAGCTTTCCTTGAAAAATGTCACTCAGCATCTCTACTCAGTAAGTTGTTCTTTGAGGAACTTCTGGTTCCAAAAGTGCAGTGGCCGTGCCAGGAGGTTACCTGGGACTACCAGGAGTAATCTTTGCTTACGTGGCTTCTGGATCAAGACTTGGAAGTGTACTCAGAGCTCCGTCTGGCTTCTCTCAGTGCTTGCCAATGTGGAGAACCCATCTGCTCTCCCTTTCCATTGCAGGGGCCACATGCCAGAGTGGTACACAAAATCTTTTGGACATTTGTGTGCAGCTGAAGTCGTGAAGATCCGAGACTCTTTCAGCAATCAGAACACTGAAACCAAAGACACCAAATCTAGGTGATTATGGAAGCCGAGGGGCTGTGTCCACCGTCCGGACGTTAGTTTCTGGACACCCTTTGCCGGTCCTTGGAAGACTGGGTTCTGAGTCTAGTCCTGAAAAACCAAGAAAAAACTAAGTTGGCGTGTGGGGATCAACTGTAGCGATTTAAGACATTTTTAAAGCTGCTTTCTGTTTGTTGAAGGTCTAGATTATAGACCTTGACTGGAATATATAAGACTGTGCAAAAGAAAAAGAAAAGGTATTCTTATTCAGATTGCTTCTGAGAAGCAAAACTATAAAGACATTACAGAAAATAATGAAGATACTTCATTCTCTTGCGATACTGGTGTCTGTGTCCCTATGTCATTGTATTTGCAGCGTGTTGGGGGACTGGTGTATCCACTGGAGTAGATGGTCCTCTTCGAGCTGTTTCTCACTGAGATGAGCAAAGAAAGGTTTGCACAGAGGAGTGTGTGTATGTGTGTTTTGTTGCTGTTTGAATGGTAGAGACGTAAACGTTGGATGCGGTGTCTGGTACACTGGGAGCCTCCGAGAAGGATTTTGATGCGTCAGGTTCAGTTTAACCTGGAATTTCTGACTGCCCGTGGACCCATCCAGGAAGGGGACCCAACACCCTTGTTCACTTACTTTTTTTTCTCCAAGTTCTTAAGCACATTCCTTTTTTTTTTTTTTTAACCAACCTCTTTCCTTACAAATAATTGTAGTCAATTGATTCCCGTGTCCCTTCTCAAACATGGTTGTCTTTAGACCTGACTGCAAATAGTGATAGAGTTTTTAACCAGTATAAATTAGTTCAGAGAAGAAACTACCCCCCTCCCCCGCCACCACACTTACTAGCTCCAAAGCACAGTTTCATTTGGGGTTTTTATGTTTGTTTTACAAGTCAAGATAAAACGACTCAACATTCTTAACATCTACTCCCGAATCAAGTCTCAGAACGTGTTACCTGTTGGAATGCTTTTCGTTTTCATGTTTATAACCAAAACTCTTGAGGACACACCAAAAACATAGGAAATTATGTGTATCCCAAGGAAATCCCTGTAAATTTAACCCACGGCATTAAAATTTAGCAACAGGTGCTGATTGTGGTTATTCTCGGCATTTCTGAAGGCTACGCATGCTTAGTGGTTGGATTTGTCCTTTTCAGCAGATAGTTTTTCTGGTTTTGCAACTTTGTTTTTTTGCTTTATTTTCCCTACACTTCTTTTTCTTTTCCTTTATATCGATGCCCTTGGACTATATTTTTAGTGGTAAAGGAAAATAGTTATCATAGGGAGAAAACCCAAAAAGCACCAGCTCAGTTTCTCGGAAGGGTAGGTGGTGGTCTTTGTCCAGGTTGCACTGTAACCGTACAGACTGACTCATGGGACAGTATTAGCGAATTTTGTATGGATCAAAAGTGCACAATGTATGAATGAGAGTTGTAAGAAGGATTTTTATTTTGTTATAATCTAGTTACCATTGTCAGTGTTATTTCAAAGGTTCTTTGAAGAATTTGTGGAGGAAGGGAAGATTAGAGTTTTAAAATTTGAGTATTTTGGATATCAGTGTTCCTCATGAAGATATACTTGTATATTCAATTTTAATAGCTTTCAGATTTGTAAGATTGTATGTTGTATATACCATTCTATTAAGATAAACATGTATACATGTCCACTGTGCTTTCAAACATACATAAAGCATGTTAAAAATTATTATTTAAAATATACTTGTATTTATACCTCAGATATTCTTTTGGGTTTTGTACCTCAAGGCTTTTGTTTTTTTTCCTAATGTAAATACACTTTACGTGAATACAGTCTAAGTGAAAAAAAAAAAAGAGGTTTATAACTTGCTCTATATCTGTACAGAATATAATCCGTAAGTGCACTATTAAATGTTTAAAGTAAGGGAAAGGTCTGGCCTGCTTTCCTGTGTATTGCATCTCACGCCTACTTTTAAAACCACAGATTGCAACGCATATCATTCTAGCAGCAACTAAAATGAAAATCAGATTTGCTGAAGGAAAAATCGGACTGCAAATCATTCCAAGGCCAAACTGCCACTGAGCCACTCACTAACAAACAGGAAACCCTGGTGAAGGTTCAGGAAGCATGGAGATTCTCGCCTAACAAAGGTCGTTAGGAAACGATGCTGAGAAAGTTAAAAGAATAAGGAGCCAGTGAGAGAAAGATGCTGAGAAGCGAAGCCAAGGTCACCATTTAAGTCCACAAAAGGTCTCTTTCCCACTGTTCAGCTTTCCTGTGGAAAAGATTCCTTACAGTTTGACAACAGGAGAACTCCAAGGATGTGAATGTTCCAGGAACTCTGTAAGTCACCTCAAGTACTATCGCCACGACTTACTAATTGTGACTAATCACCTAGATTGTAAGCTCTTTGAGGGCAGGGCTCTTCTACACATCTTTATAATCCCCTACAGCGGCTTTCAGTGTTTTGTACTTGTAGGCACCTAATAAATTTATTATTTGCTAAATGGAACTCATTGAATCAGCTTCTGTTATTTGAGAACTGGGAGAACCTGAGATGCCGTCAGTCAGAGCCCCCACTTCGGCGCATCACTGCCCATTTGCGAGTGCAGAGAGTGGACCCGGTTAAACCCAAGGAAATCTGAACGTTTAAGCTGGAGAAGACGCGCAGATGCTGTATAGAGAGGCTGTCTGCGCTGGTTCTAAATGAGTTCTTTGTGATGGAGTTTTAATCATAATATTGTTTCTCTGAAACTGATACCATTTCAGAAGAGGTTTTATTCTGACACTCAGTCTGGGCATAGAGGAGGGGGAAAAGCCAAACCACAATAATTTTTAAAAGACACACAGAGACCAAAGGTTCTTTTTGTTTGTTGTTGTTTTGTCTTCTCTACTTCCAGATCTGGTTTCCTCAGAGCTAAATAAAATAAGGCACAGGGGGGCGCCTAGGTGGTTCAATGGGTTAAAGCCTCTGCCTTCAGCTCGGGTCATGATCTCAGGGTCCTGGGATTGAGCCCCACATCAGGCTCTCTGCTCAGTGGGGAGCCTGCTTCCTCCTCTCTCTGCCGGCCTCTCTGCCTACTTGTGATCTCTGTCTGATAAATGAATAATATCTTCAAAAAAATTAATAATAATAATAAGGCACAGGGTCCTTGGGTAACTCGGTTGAGAGTCTGCCTTCGGCTCAGGTCATGATCCTGGGGTCCTGGGGCTCTAGCCCCACGTCCAACACTCCGCTCAGCAAGAAGCCGGTTTCTCCCTCTGCCTGCCGCTACCTGCTTGTGTGCTCTCCGTCAAACAAATAAGTAAAATCTTAAAAAAAAAAAAAAATTAAAAACCTATGTCTTAAGCCTGAAATACCTATAACCTTAGTTGTCGGACAGGCTGCGGAAGGTTACCGGGAGGGAGGAGACGGCCTTACTGACACCACTGTATGTTCAGTTGGCTTTGTCAGGCTACCCATTTACTTCATCTACTCCTTGAGTCAGTTACTTGACGCCTACTGTTTACCTCACACTGCGCTCAGTACTGAAGACACGGCAGTGAGCAAAATGTCTTCACCCTCCCAAAACACAACTAAATGCTCACAGACACTAATGGAAATGATCCTCTGTACTGGCTGTGAGGACAGGCTCCTGTGGGGTGGGGTGGGGGTATTACAATCAGAATGGAACAAAACTCAAGGCAGTTATTAAACTGAAAACATCTTGCTCACCAAAGTATAGACAGAATAATTGAAAACTACAAGCAAAATCAGATGGTTCTTTAAGAGATTTTTTTTTTTCAGAGCTGTTGAAGACTAGTGAGATTTTTTGAAAAGTAAAACCTAAAGAAAAAATTAAGATGATCCTAATCAGTGCTTTCTAACATCACTAGTTAGGGGGGGGTGTGTGTGTGTGTGCGTGCGTGCGTGTGCGCGCGCGCGTGCGCACAGGGAGAGACAAAGGCTATAGATAGGTGTAGAATTTTACAACATCATTCATGGGTCCTTATTTCTGTCCACTTTTCACACTAATTTAAGCTTCACATGTACCCCATGAGGCATAAGTATTATTCTAAAATAAGGATACACCTTAGAGAGATCGTGACAATTAAGATACCCAGAACCAGGGGAAGGAGCCAAGACTCTAGTCCGGATCCACTGCGGCAACCATCTTTCATTTGCTGACCTTTCCCTAATCAGGAGGTAAATTTCTCATCGTAGCAACCAATCTGCATGGCCCCAGCATCAGAATTGAGAAGAACTCTAGGAAAATGAAGGTTCATAGCAAAATAATCACATTAATTCCGGTCTCAAATAATCCCTACAACTGAGATGTTGAAGGTGATATGAAGTGGGAAAAAACACATATGAGGCAGTTTGGCTTCAAGTTAATCCTTGAAAGAATTTATAGTTCTGTTTGCAAGTTGAATATCTCATTTGAAACTTAAAAAGACTCCATTTGGGCCTCCCTGTGAAACAGGACAGGTTCTCCCCCGTCTGCAAGCAGAGAACAATTAGATCCGTGCTCTGATTGCAACATGCCTAACCCCTCTGATCTCACATTGCTTCAGCAGTACAAGAGGAACATCTACCTACAGGCTTCTTAATGTGCAGCTCAGGACCAGAACCCCAGTCCTGTAACTTTCTGCAGTATGTCATCGTGCCCTTCCCAGCACACAATCTTATCATGAAGTACAACTGAGATCTTTGTGAAGGTGCTTTAAAAAGCAAGGGCTCCTGAAAGGGAAAGGAGCTTTCATGAAAGCAAAGTGGGATTGGACCCAAATGCTTTACCTCACCTGCCTGTTGAAGCATACAGTAATGATTATAAAGCAGAAATCCTCAACAATGAGATCATGGCATGCATGTCATCTTGGTGTTCCATCAGGATGAAATTTGCCTAAGGAATTTAAATTCCATTTGCCCAAGGAATGCAAATTACAAAAGGCCTCAAAGAGCCTGTGGCAGGGGGAGCTCATGTAGGTCTGTGCAGTTGTAATGAATTTGGGCCCATTCTCCAGGGGATGATCAGTCCTTTGCAGGCAAGGAGTTTGCTAAATCATGTTGGCAGCTGTAACCCAAAGTAATTACCCTTGCTGTGTATACACAGTTCCCATTAGAGCAGCGGTTTGCCTGTCTGGGCCCAAGGCTGTGTTGACACCTATAGTATAAACAGTTCTTCGCAGAGATTTTTCATTTCATTGGACTTAAAAAAATTAGTTCAGGTCTAGAAACATTGCTCCTCTTAGGGGATTTTCATTTCTTTCTCTCTCTTTCCTAGTAAGATACAAAGCATTTTGGAAAGCAAAAAGCCTTCCTCTCTTTAGGACTCAGAGAATGGCTCTCATCAACCATGGTAAGTGATTTGATCCTGTAAAAATAATCTAATTCCCAAGGAAACTGTTTCAGAAAGCTTTGTAGGTTACAGGTACCTTTCAAGTCCAAGTGTGTCTAGCTCAGGTCTGAATGGACTTGTTGACCCACCTAGTACTAAGCTTATAATGTGCCGGGTACTGGGATATGTGCATGACACACAGTTAATGTCACATTTAAATTTCACAGCAGTCCTTTGAGGGAAACCTTTTAGACTCATTTTATACATGAAGAAGCTCAAAGAAGTGGGGAGGCTTAAAGAAACAAAGTAGCGATATAATATTTGCAAAGGAACTCAAGAAGTTCTACAGCAGCCCATACAACAGAGCATTCTGCCGGGATGCAAATTTTCCCTCTCTGGGCTAACCAGCCCTGTGTGGTTGTTGAGCGCTGCAAATGTGGTTTGTGTGACCCAGGAACTTAATGCTTAGTTTCATTTAAATTTCCTATCAGTTTAAATTTAAATAGCTACAGGTAGCTAGTGGCTACTGTGTTAGTGCAAGTTTGATTTCAAAGAACAAAGAGTACTTCCAATTCCCGTCTCTCTTTTCCACCTGTAACAATCTTATTTTAAAAAGGAAGGAAGAGAAGGAAAGGAAGGAGAAGGGGAAGGGCAAGAGGAGAGGAGGAGAGAGAAGTGGAGGGGAGGGGAGAGGGGGGAGGGGAAAGGAGGGAGAGGAGAGGAGAGGAGAGGAGAACAGAGGAGAGGAGAGGAGAAAGAAGGAAGGAATATGGTAATTATTTATTAAAATATTTTTTAGATTTTAATATTTAAGATTTTAAGATTTCAGCTCAGATAACTCACTCAAAATTCCATGGGAATCAAACTGCGTCTCTTCCCGCCCATGGCAGGCTTCTGGGTTTCTCAAGCTTGAGGTGATTGACCTCTTTCCTTTGCTGCTAGAGTATTTGTACATTTCCAAACCAAAGATAAAGATGTAGCTGATCTGAAAGAATGTTTACTAATTCAGATTATTCTGTTCTGCTGGCTGCCAGCAAAGGCATCCTCAGTGATGTTGCTGTTGGGACCAAACAACGGTTGTCCCTTCGTGGTCTGAGCCTGTCCCCTCAGTTTCCTCGAATCCGGTGTCTAGGCTTTCACGGTGATGATACTGGCCACCTGGTGACAGCTGTCAGAGCCCATGGTATCTCCCAGTGACTGGGGTTCCTGATCCAGGTTAGATAACAGTGGGATGTCTGAGTGGAAAGGTCAGTCGTAACAACCCAAGACAAGGATCTTTGTCAAACGTTCCTAGCATTTTGCCTCAAAGGGCTATTTCTTAACATGCTCTATCCTTCTCCAAAGTTGTCAAAGATCTGTGATATTAAACAGTATAATTTCTTAAAATAATATACTTCTTTTCTTATTTTCAGTAAAGATGTGTATTATGTATAACTGGTGATCAAAGCCAGAAGCCTCTTAGAGAGAAATGGGAAATAACTTGGATGGTTCGTGATCTGAGCGTGTTCTCAGAGAAGAGCAGTTTACGATGGTTTTTTAGGCTAAAGACTGTGGTCCAAGGCCAGCCACCCCTCCCATGGAAGCTCAGTGAAGTTTCCTCACCCTGCTCAAGCAAGCACTTAGCACAGGAGATAATTAATCAAGGAAATGGGGAATTTAATGTCGTTCCAGAGAAACTAGTTTTCCTGACTTCTAGGGCTGGCTGATAGGATGTATTTTTTCCAATAACAAAGAGAAGCCGAGCTTTATTTTGAAGTTCACACAGTCTGTAAAGATTATTAAAGCAAAGGAAATCTGACCCCCTAGGACTGTGAATGTAGCTGTGAAATGTTGCAACATCTCAAAGAGATAGCGAATATTTTATTCCAAGACCCAGAACACTGAAAATGGAATACGTTTTCCTGCCACTTGCTGCAAAGGGAAGAAGATGCTAAATTTCCAGAAGCAAAATGACTTGGCTGGGAAGGAAGACTCATGGTATAGCTGTTGGTTTCTTGGCTTGTTGGTTTGCTTTCAACCGACTTAATACCTGACCTAAACACTCCTGAGTCCGACTGACCTCTGCCTCAGTGCCACCAGCGGGCATCTCCCGTTGGGCCTTCTACCTGGAGACATCCAACAGGATCATCCAAGACCTCCTCTTTTGAATGACTTTAATGGAGAGTTCAGCCTGACAGCCAGAGATCAGGGGCCATTTTTCAAGATTTTTGCTTTTTCATAACGCAGCAGACCTAACAGAATAAGAAAGCCGTTTTGAAGACTCACTCCATTTACTTGCGGTCATCCACATTCTAGTCTTCTCTGATCCCAAACCGACTTAATCCCAAGAAAAGTACCAATGACGATAAAATTGGGTACTAGGAGGGCCAGTGCCTCCAAATAAAACAAAAGCCTTATTTAAGCAACAAAAGAAGAAAGAAGCGGTATGAGAAGGAAGCAAACAAGAAAAGGACCAAAGCAGTGTTTCTAATTACTGAAATACACTCGCTAAAAAGCCTGAAGTCAGGCTCCGCCCCTCCTGCCTCCGCCTCTGCCTCTGGGTTTGGAAGACACCCAAAGAACCAGACTCTTTCGTGTCATCTGCTGCAATGCCATTTCTTACTTCACTTTTCACCCTAACTTCATGGCCTCTTCCTTTTCTTGCCCTCTTGTCATGTGGCTCCGCTCCCCTCTGGCCATATTTCTTCCTTGTCTCTCCTGTGACTTCTCTCTCTCGATCCCGCAAACCAGCCTGACTCCAGGGCCCTCCCCGGGCCTCCCAAACTGGCTGTTCTCTCTGTGTCGCTCAGTCCTTTCCTTCATTTCTGTCATTTCTCATACCTGCATGTGCCTCCCCTTCTACCCTATACTCTCCAAAAACACCACACACACACACACACACACACACACACACACACACAGAGACAAACAAAAGAAACCTGTAAAAACAACTTTTTAAATTCGTTTCTTAGGATCCCTTTAATGTACAAAGCAGAAAGATCACTTTGTGTTTCTCTTGCTTCTCTTAACAGACAATATTCAGCCTATCTTGGCTAGGGAAGCTCCGGGATCTTGAGCGTTTGCCCGCTTGGCCAAGGAGAACTATCCACATTGTTCTAGAGGAGTATTACTGGAGGCAGGAATGCACTGGAGGGAGAGCTAATAGTCCCTCAGCAAGTTGGGCGGTAAAGGAGACAGCCATGGGAGTGGGGGGCGGGTAGTCAGGGAAGGCAGACTGGGAAAATTTTTCTGAAGTTCAGGAACATGTAGGCTGGGTTTGAAGTAACTAAGGGGCGTGAATATATAGGTTTGAAGACAAAGGAAGTTCCCCAACAGAGAGGGGAGGGGTACACAGAGGACACCAAAGTGCCTCTGTGGTGGGGAAAACATGGCCTCCCTGGGGGGAGGGTGGCCTTCAAAATGGCGGGAACATGCCTTCCTCTGGGATGGCAAGGAAGGACGGGCTGATAAAGTATCTTGGTGAGTCAGAGCCTGGGGGCCGTGGAGGCAGAGAAGGTTGAACTGCACGGGGCTTGTGAGGTGGCTGAACCCACGTACCTGATCTTTCTAAAGCGAACACAGAGGCAGGGGGGCTGTGACTGCCCAGAAGTTTTCGACCGCAGCGACGCATGGGCTAAGGCTGGCTGGCATCCAGGGAAGAGTCACCCTGGAGGGGCTTCCGTGTTTCTCCCCAGCGACACAACCCGTGCGCTACTCAGGCAGGGCCAGTCCTTTCTCTGAGATGACCTCCAGCGAGGGGCCCTGACTTGCAGGCACGCCCCTGGCTCTCGTGGGGCTGGGCCAGGCAGCACTGCCAGCCCGCACTGGCCTTCCGACCTTCCCCATCATTATTCCCCAGAGCTGGCAGTAGCTCTGGGGTTGCATGAGAAATTGTTCATTTAGGCTAGGCCTGTCCCATTCTGGGTTTTCCATTGTTACTCTATTTAATCCTCACTGCAAACCTGTGAGGTCGCGAGGCATCATGATCCCATTTTGCAGAGGAGGGAAACCAGGGCGCTGCTGATTAAGTTGTTGGAGTTCCCCGCAGAGAAATCCCATAAAGCATTAAGAACGGAACGTGCGTGTAGCCCACTGCCAGCACTCATCTCTGTGAGCCGCTGGTCTTTGTTATTATTCTTCTAGAGCTTCTATTGTGTCCCAGGTAGGAGCACAGACTCTGGACAGATTCTCAGAGACCAAACCACCATTTCTACTAACCGTGTGATCTCAGGCAACTGGTTCGTTAACCTCAGTTTTCATATATGTAAAATGGAGTCAATCAGAATAAAGATATCACAACCGTGCCCAGCACATCAGAAACACTATTTGTTTCTTATTCTTTCCTCTTTTAAACACCTGCTAAAATAAACCATAGATACTCATAAGATTAATATTTTGAGATTTATTTATTTGAGAGAGAGAGAGAAAGCCGGGGGGGCGGGGGCAGAGAGAGAGAATTTCAAGCAGACTCCCTGCAGAGCCCAGAGCCTGACACATGACTGGATCCCACTACCCACGAAATCACGACCTGAGCTGAAACCAAGAGTCAGATGCTTAACCAACTGAGCCACCCAGGTGCCCCTCATAAGATTAAATATTAATTAAGGTTGATACTGTCCAAGCTCGAGTTTGCCAGGCCCCCCTGGTGAAGGCCTGACAGCTTCATTCCTTTATGGAATCTCTAGAATCCAACACCATTGGCCCCAGATCTTTACTTGGTTCATCATTCAACAAACGTGTGGGGTCCCTGCTACAAACCAACAGAGGAAAGGCACAAAACTGTCACCCCTCTTGACTTGGAGATGTGTTTTGTTTTGTTTTTTTCAAGGAGACAAACCATCTCAATAAAACGTGCTCTAGTGGAAACTCCACCTGGAGGCCCAGAGAAGGAGATGACCGGGGAGCTGGGTGTTGAAGGATGATGGAGAAGGGGACGGGGTTCCCAGCGGCCTGGAGGAGTCTGGCTCGGTGAGGAGGCGGGGAGGGCTCTGCGTGGTAGGGGGAGGGGGTTGTGTCCAGGAGGGTTTGGCCAGAGAAGGACCTGGAGAAGCAGGCACCTGTGAGATTGAGAAGGGCCTCGCACACAGTTCTAAGGAATTTGTGTGTCACCCTACAAGCACCGGGAAGCTTTAGGAAGCTTGGAAGGAGAGAACAGTGCGGCTTTGTAAGGAGCAGACTGCAGGCGGTGCGGAGGGGGCGGGCCGGCACCGAGAGATCCGCCAAGGCGTCCCCCGCAGCAAATCCCGCAGCAAACCCCACAGAAGACCATGAGCCCCAGAACCAAGAGGGGGCTGCGGGGACAAAGCGGGAGGAGGCTGAATGAGCAGGATTTGGGGACAGCTTCTTCCGGGTAAGAGGGAGATTGGTGATTGGCGATAAGGCCCCAACACGGAAGTGCAGCCGTGCGGAAGGCGATGCTCCCACTTCAAGCTACGCCATTCAGGCGGGAGCAGAAACAGATCTGAGATGACGATGGGGAAGTCCAGTGGGCCGTGGGCATCTAGATCGCGCAGGACATCTTACTGCCCCGGGCGATGGAAATCTGGCAGCAGGGCTCCCGAGAGAAGCCTGGCCTCCGGCGTGCGTTTGGAAGGGTAAAGCGGGCAGCTGAAACCAGGGATGACAGGGAGGTGGCCTGGCTTCCGGAAGAGCAGAGAAGCTCCCCTCCCCCGCCACCACTCCCTCCCCCCCCAACCCCTCCCCCCACACCACTCCCTCCGCCCCAGGCTATCTGGGCCCTGGAGTGCCGGCAACATGCCTACAGGTCACCTTATAAAAGATTCCGGGGCTGTGGGATAGGGAGATCCTTGATAATTATCAGGAAACTAAGAGTTTTTGTTTGGTTTGTTTTGTTTTTTCCTTAAGTTGACATTTTTTAAAAAAGATTTTACTTATCTATTTGCCAGAGAAAGAGATCACAAGTAGACAGGCAGGCAGAGAGAGGGGGAAGCAGGCTCCCTGCTGAGCAGAGAGCCAGACTGGGCTCCATCCGAGGACCCTGAGATCATGACCTGAGCTAAAGGCAGAGGCTTCACTCACTGAGCCACCCAGGCGCCCTCCTTGACTTGATATTTTAGGCTCCTGAATACCCTAGTTTATTGGAGACAAAGAATTTTGTTCATGAATCCCTTCCATAATGGGCTGGAATGGAATGGTGAAGTGGAATGGAAAAAAGAGTGACCTGCATCTAGCAAAAAAACTTAATTAAATGAAATAAGTGTGCACATTAGTTTAAAAAGTCAGAAATTTGCCTAAACTCTCTGGTATTCAGACACACTCCCTGATTCACAAATCTTGTGTGTACCAGTTACAACTTTAATATCTTTTTTTTTTTTAAGATTTTATGTATTTATTTGAGAGAGAGAGAGAGCACAAGCAGGGTGAGCTGCAGGCGAGTGGGGAGGAGAAGGAGGCTTCCCACTGAGCAGGGAACCTATGCGGGGTTGATTCCAGGACCCTGAGATCATGACCTGAGCCAAAGGCAGATGCTTAACTGACTGAGCCACCCTTACTTTAATATCTTTAAAAAACAAAAATAAAAAGGACTCGAGGAAAAGGCTGATGCCAGTCATATCTTAGAACAATAAATCTGTACAAATTGATTAAAACACTTTGTTGATTTATAAGGAATTACATCCTCCCCAGTATGGTGTCATTTGCTAACCTGTGATCATCAGAAGCTTCCATTGGTGGTAATAGGTAGTTTTGATAAATTATGAGAAAACTAATTAATTAGGTTTGCTTAATGCACTTTCATTGACCAAACACCAGTTTTCAAAATGTGGAGTCCCCAAGGGTTGAAACAGAAACAAAACAAAATGAAATCCATGTCTTGGCTGGCGAGGAGCTGGAAAAGCCCCAGCAAGGCTCTGTCCTTATCCTCGTCACTGACGTGGTCGCCACCCGGCAGTGCCACAGGCGTCCCCCCAGGTGACCGAAGGGTCCTGCCTGCTCACATTTCCAAACACTTCTGTGAAACGGCCAAGTGGAAAATTTTAACCTGCCTCGCTCACGCTAATTCATGGTTGGAGAGACTCTAGGAAGGCCCCAGGGTGGGTAAAGTGTCCTCCCTCTGGGTTCTGTTCTGCCACAGTATTTTGTCATCGTCTGGATTTGTGCTTTGTTTTGTTTTGATTTGTTTGGGTTTTGGTCTGGGTCTGCTACGACCAGACAGCAGCCTCGTCAGGGGCAAACATTCCCTGACTTCCTTCTCTCTCCTCAACACCTAGCCGAGTGCCTGTCATATGCCCAGAGCACGAAAAAAGGGTTAGCAGAACAGACACTCTGCTTTACCACAAGGCTTGCCTTTGAAGCCGGAGGACGAAGAAATGTATTTTCTCCCAGGAAAAGCTCTTGCTCCAGCTCCAGGCTCAGAAAAGTGGAGGGCTCGGAAGGCTGCCTCATGGTCTGTATCTGCTGGATAAGGAGCTTCTTCCTCCGGTCCATGCCTACAGCAGCCCCGCCAACATTTCCAAACACCTACTACATGCAAGGATCTAGAGCCTCACAACCAGTAAGATGCTGACTTGGAACCTCCATCTAACCGCAGGAAGAGAAATCTAACAATTCATAAGCGAGTATCTTGGGGGGTCTAGGATTGCCCCCTTAATGACATGCAGAGAGCAGAGAGGAACCTGGATCGTGGCTATCCTTCTTGTCCTTTTGTCAGTCTGGACTCTGCAACACCATCAATCCAAATCAGCATTTGTCCTCTGAGTTAGGACAGATGGAGCCTGGAGGAAATTTTAATTAGGGCGAGGACGGACAGGCACATTTGCATTGGACGCTGGGTCTTTTCTTTTTTTTCCCCCAGAGAATGGCAATCTAAATGCTCACAAGGTATGTTTCTCCTCCTTTGTATTAAGGTCTCAGCTATTGAGGCCTTCGCCAGAGCTGTTTGTAATTGCATTCCATCTCTGGGCTTCAAATTACTCTGACGATTTTTCCTGGGACTCTGTTTTACGTGCGCCCTGGTGGGTGTGATTGTATCTGAGCTAACTTTTCCAGTCATTTCTAATCACCTACTCAAGCGCCTGTCCTTTAAAAAATAACATGCAATAAAATCTGAAGATACTCTTTTCACTCGGCACGAACGGCTCACACACTGAAATCGAGACTTAAGCAAAATCTTTGAACTGTCTGACTAAGTCTGTAATGGACAGGAAACGTATTATATGTAATTTAATCGCCAATCTCTGTTTTCAATCCTCCCATTTCTCTTCCCAGAGAAAGGGCCTCTTCTCACACTCCCTTATCTTTGCCTAAAGCCTCACCTCTGGAAGAAGCTAGCCACAAGAGACTTAATTTGTTTGCAACAAGCTGGGAAGATAAAAGTAAAATGGTGTGAATGAGGTTGACGCACTGAGGTTTTCTGTTCAGACCCTGAGTTGACACTCCTACGTTTTTAGTGCTTCCAAATGTCACTTGCCAGGACCATGGGAGGGGCCGCATCTTGGTTCAAAGATGCAGTTCAAGAAGGGGATTCTCCACCCCAGTCCACAAGGAGAGTGTGGGATTCCACCAAGCCAGGAGGAGAACCCTGCGCTTGACAAATCCCTTCAAATTAATCCCCGACATGAAAGGGCTTACAGTCTCCTCGTCTGATCATATTTTGAGCATTATCTCTGGCACCTGCCTGGTCTCAGGTATACAGAGCAGCTTAGAAACCTGCGGAGACTTCTGACAGAGGGTAGGAGCTGGGATGGAGAGGGAGGACGGGGTTTCAATGTAGAGATGCCCAGTTCAGCGACTCACTGTGTGATCCCTCTCACGGGAAAGCCACTTCATGAGATGGAACGCACAGGTGGATGGTTACCTCTTCAGGGGGCTAGAGGGGTTCTGACCCCCATGAGGACTTGGCAGCCCCCACTGCCGGACTTGGGAATGAGGTCGGTTTAGGGAAAGGCTGAGCTGATGGTGCTGAGTGTGTGTGCTTATGGGGTGGAGGTGAGCAGAACTCCTCTGTCCCCCAGCACAACCTGTTACTTAATGTTCCACCCACGGCCACACTTCGATACCACTGAGCTCTCGTGGCTGGCTCTAACAGAGCCTGGCTGGCGGAAAATCGCAGTGGGAGCAGGGTTCTAGGATCCAGTCCTTAATCGATCTAAGCTTCTGTCTCCATGGCAAGAAATAGGAAGAAGAAATATGTCTCCTAGACGAAGGGTCGGGGGAGGAGTAGAATGGGACTTCTGGTATGCTGCGCTCCACGAGGGGCTTCGGAGAAACACGCTTTTTTTCTTTTCCTTTTTCTTTTCTTTTTTGGTCCATAGAAATGTAAGCATTGCTGGAATTTTTTCACGGGGTGGTGGCCTTTGAAAATCTTCCAGGATGAAATCACCTCTAGCCCTCCCTGTAGAATAAAGCCGTGACTTGTTCATGGCTAGGGTGGGCCCCGAACCGTTTCCTGAGAAAAGTTCCTGGCTTTGCCTGCCGGCCCTCTACACCCCACAGCAGTCTAAAATTTCTAGTCTACGGATTGCCCCCTCAATTAACAACAAACTACGGTCTCTCTCAGCGCCGAACGGATGCCTTCCAACCCTGAGCCAGAGGCGGGGTGAGAACGTCCCCCGTGAATGGTAATTCCAAAATTATTCAGGGTATCACTCCTCTTGGTACTTTAAGTTCTTTCTTTCGGGTATGACCAGACATGGGGAAAGTAAATAGTCAGACATTTAATATGTAGGTTCCAAAGAAAATACAGAGTTGCGTTTCCATTGCGGTAGGAAGCAGTTAAGCATTTGGTTTGGATCAGCTTGAGTTTGTGGAGCTGGGGCCCCGGTCCCTCCCAGTTCCACTCCGAGAAACCTCATATCAGGAAACCGTTTGACTCCTAAGGACTGCAGAAAGCCCTCTGTCCACGGAGTTTGCTCTCAGAACTGACTTTATTTCCCCCAACCCGAGTTTTTTGAGATAAGAACCTGAAAATCAAATTTGCAACTCCACGTAACAAACCCAGGGCCCCCTTGTGGTGCACAACTTCTCAGGCTTCCCCTGCACCCGCCCCCTTAGTCTCCATCATCCTGTTAGCATGTGCTTTGGTGGTGAGCTGTCTCTAACTTTTCTGCAATCAGAAAGTCCTAACAAGGGGCACCTGGGTGGCTCAGCGGGTTAAAGCCTCTGCCTTAGGCTCAGGTCATGATCCCAGGGTCCTGGCATCGAGCCCCACATTGGACTCTCTGCTCCTCGGGGAGCCTGCTTCTTCCTCTCTCTCTGCCTGCCTCTCTGCCTACTTGTGATCTCTCTCTGTCAAATAAATAAATAGCATCTTTTTAAAAAAAGTCATAACAAGCAAACAAGTGTTGAAAGGCATCTGTTTCAGAGGCTGCTTGTCCAAGTCTATACATCTCCAAGTCCACACATCCAAGTAGATACAAGTAGATAGATAGATCGGTGTCTCCAATAGATATCTCCAAGATAAACCGACCAGGCTTTGCTTCAGAACCTCTCTTCTCTCCCCGCCCTTCACTGCTTCGGTTTCAATACACTGACCAGGTAAGAGGGTTACTGATTAAGCCGAACACCCGGTATAGACCCATGCACATTAGAAAGTATTGGAAAAAAAAATGTTCGCTGAATGAAAACCAGAAGATCTGTGATGAGAAGAAACTGAAACTTTGCCCGACAGTTTAGAAATTCTTTCCACCTTCAATTACATGAGCTCCCAGTTTCCTGACCTCATAACCCATTTCATTTTGCTTTTCCTTATGTGCGTCCTCTAGTTTGGACGTCATGATGGTGTCCCTTTGTGCCCATTTCACTATCTTTGGGGGGAAAGCTAAGAACACTGGGTAGCAGGGGCTGGCATACTTCTTTTATTAAGGGCCACCCAGTAAATATTATGGATTTTGCAGTCTACATCGTCTCTGCTGCTAGGATGGTGAATCTTCATTATTCTTGGATTCTGTAGTTATGAATTTGCCCACTGACTAAAATATATTTATAACCCTGAAGCAGTACTTGCGGTGCCTTTGCAGTCATTCATGGACGTGGGCAGAGCAGTGAAAACCGTGAGTCGCCTGACACCTATGTTCCCAGACGTGAAGTTGGATGAGGTAACATTCTGTCTTCTCATTTAAGCTCTCACACCAAACATAAATGTCTTTTTTGTGGTCCATTTCATGTCATTTTGTGTCTGTGTTTGGTGAGTGATTTTGGTGTTTAAAATAGCACCCAAGGGGCGCCTGGGTGGCTCAGTGGGTTAAAGCCTCTGCCTTCGGCTCGGGTCATGATTCCAGGGGCCTGGGATCGAGCCCCACATCGGGCTCTCTGCTCAGCAGGGAGCCTGCTTCCCCCTCTCTCTCTGCCTGCCTCTCTGCCTGCTTGTGATTTCTGTCTGTCAAATAAATAAAATCTTTAAAAAATAAAATAAAATAGCACCCAAGCATAGTGCTCCAGCGCACAAGATGGCTGCAATGTGACTTTAAGGGGACAAATGTGTGTGTTAGGGAAGTGTTGTCCAAGAACACGCTGACCATGAGTTCAATGTTAGTGAATAAACAATATATAAAAATAAAACTTCTTTAAACAGAAATACACATAAAATAAGGTTATGTATTCATCTGTTGACAAAACTTTTGTGACTAGAGACTTCCAGGTAAACCTACTTCTGTATTTCCCTCAGGAACAATGGTTCAGTACTTGCTAATTCAGTATTCCTGATGACTTTCTTGAACATAATTATGGTGAATAATAATCGATCTTATTCAAGTCAGAATTAGTAATGTGAAAGCAGGCAAAGACACAATGAGCACGGGTATGTTCTAATAAAACTTTATTTACGGCTACGGAAACTTGAATTTCATACATTTTTAAGTCACGAAATAGTCTTTAAGAAAATATTTTTCCCCCAGGGCGCCTGGGTGGCTTAGTCGGTTAAGTGGCTCCCTTCAGCTCAGGCCTTGATCCCAGGGTCCTGGGATGGAGCTCGGCTGTTTTGGGCTCTTTGCTTCTCCCTCTCCCTCTGCCCCCCCCCCCCCCCCCCCCCGCCCCGCTCATGTGTGCGTGCACGCGCCTGCGTGCGCGCGCTCTCTCTCTCTCAAATAAACAAACAAATCTTTAAAAAAAATTTTTTTTTCCGCAACCACTCTAATATATAAAAAACAGTCTTAACTCCCTGGCCTTTCAGGAGCTCCATTTGTCCCCTGGGGCCCGGTTGCCATTTCTTGCTGTGTGACTTGACTTGCCCTGAATCCCACTGCTTTGGAGCCAGATCCTGGTAGATTGGAGAGACCCACACTCTCATTCCCCTGGAGATCTCAGCCAGCTCGGCACTGTCACTCCGATGGGACCTGAGAACCTTCCTGACGTCTGGGGCTGTGAAATAGGAGACGGCATCGAAGTTGGAGCTCAGATGACTGGGTTTGAAAGCCAGTTGTCTTACTTCCTAGCTGTTTTCGGTTGATTCAACTTTTCTGAGCTTCATCACGTAAGAAAGAGTCGTGGCCCTCTCCTCAGACCGTAGTGCAGGTAACAGCACACGGCGAGCAGGGCTGCCCCTGGGATTCCTCTACCAGCCTTGCCACTCCCACCCCAGGTCCGCAGCTGGACCTCACCCCTTGGGGTTCTTTGAACAACACCTAAGCCTCAAAGGAAGCAAGCAGATACAAATCTCATTCCTATCTACCCTCCTGACCATTTTCTGAGGCCAGGGAGACTATGCAACCCACCCAGTAAACTGAGCAAGAAGGTATTTCCCTGAAAACTGTAGCCCCCATTTCTGTGGCCTCACAATGTACTGTTTAAAGCACAAGGGAGGTCCCCAGATTGCCCTCTGCCCCTTGTTTAGGCTAATGTCAGTCGGATAATTTTCAGGCAGAAGCAAAAACCTGCTGATGAGAAACCTCTCAAATGTCACTGCTTACGAAAGGGGGAAGAAAACAGAAAACTCTGTTTGTTTTCCTGACCTGAAAGAAAACATCGCTTTGCCCTTTCCTTTTGTTTAAGGTCAGATCAGGAGCATTCTTTGAAAGTGGCTCCAGAAAAAGGAGTTTCGTATCTATATATTCTTAAGCAATTTACGTTTTTAGTAATAATGATTATTAGTATTAAAGGAAACAGTGTTAATTTCGTCATTCGTAAAATGGAAGTAATGATTTGGATCCAAGCCTACCATTTAAAGTGATCGGTAAACTATCTATATAGTAATGATGTTATGGTTATTGATTCTAAAGCGGCCATTTCGTGGGTTTTATAAGCAGTGGGTGACAAAATGAAGTCAGTACTTTGATCTCAAGGACCTCATGGCGCTTTGCAGACAGGATCCCAGAAAAGCAACATTCAGGACACCACCGCCTCAGACCCTAGATCTGGAGCGGCCTCAGAGTCTCGCCAGTGCCTAGTCTAATAATGAGGAAGCAAGGCTCAGACCGCGCCGGTGACCTTGCGCGTCCCGGCCGGAGAAATGAGACGGAATCCCGCACCTGGCTGTGCGCGCGTCTGCAGCTGCCGCTTCCCCAACCCCGCGGAGCGCGGAGGGTCCGGGAGGGGAAGCTCTGCCCCGCCCCCCGAGGCCCCGCCCACTCCCGGACGCCGGGCGGCCGAGCGGGCGGACGGGGGCGCCGGCGGGGCGGCGAGGGGCGTGGCGAGCGCGCAGTCACGTAGCCGCCCGCGGACCAGCTCACCCTGCGTCACGTAGCGCGCGCCTCGCGAAGGTCAGCGCCGTAGGAGGTAGGCTTGACACAGAAGGGAAGCGCCTCCTCTCCTTACCGGAGCTGCGTCTTTCTGGACATTGACATAAAATGCGAATTTGACACCTTTGAACGTGTTAGACATTTCGAGAAGTGGCACAGCACGGGAGATAGCAGGGGGCTCAGGGAGCACGAGTTTCTCTTGTTTTGCGCGGAAGGAAACATTTGGCCCAAACCGACAGGCTGAGATGCCTCCCTTCCCTTTACCTGCCGCACCCCTCCCTGCGCCTCCCTTCCCTTGACCCGCACCCCTCCGCCCTGGTTCTGTGCCCTGGCCTCGATACCCCTGCAGTTCCACTATTTTTATCTGGCGGCATAAGACTTTCAACAATGCACCGCGGACGCCAGGGTCGGGAGAGCTGACCCCGCCTCTGGCCCTGAGTGAGGGTGTGGCCTTCAGTGGTTGCCTCACCTCTTGGGAAGCCGAGGTTGCAACCCGAGCTAAGCACAGGTGTGCAGCGGGGAAGCGTGACTTGCTATCTCGAGGAAGCGTGACTCGTTATCTCGGGAAGGGCCGCGCTGCTGCCGTGCTGCTCTCCCCCGCGCCTTGATAAGGTTTGAGCCCACCCGAAGCCCAGGGTTGGTTTCCATTTCACGTTGCTACTGAAGCTGATCCAGAAAACCTGCACGTTTTTTGCAGGCGGCACTCAGGACCTTGCCCGCCCTCCTGTGTGGGGAGAGGAGATGATTGACTCAGACTTCGTGACTGATTCTCTATGGCTGCCCCTTCCGTCGCCAACGGAGATGGTTTTCAAAATTCTGGCCACAGAACATAGCCTTCAAAGGAAGGACTAATCAGAAGTACAGTGTGTTTGGAACAGGGATGGGGGAAGGCGGAGGCTAGATGGCACCTTGCGGTCCTGCCCTCCCTCCACCATCAGGTGGGCCAGCTGGCAGGTGTCAGGCCCTTGGGTTTTTCTCGGGACAGTTCAAAAATCATCAACTTACCGGTTCAATTGAAGGAACGTTAGCGTGCCTTCCTCAAAACCTTTTCCTCTCTGGCCTCAACCATTTCTCCTCTCTGCCCCCAGCCCATGGACCAGATACATCCGGGCATGATGTCCCTGTCAGTTGTCCCCTCCCGCCTGCTCCTGGTTCTCTGCTCAGATGTTTCTTCCTCTCACGTGCTTTGCTCCGTGCTTTCTCTAGAACTTTGTTGGGACTTTTTTAGGACCCCCAGACTTTTTAGTGGATTACAAAAACAGTAATAGCTAATAGCATAAAATGTCTCTTGGTTCTCTCTTGGGCTCCCTGAGGAGGCCGCAGTCACGATGCTGGCCAGGGCTGCGGTCTCGGGTTGGGGGCGGTGTGGAGGAGGGGAGGCTGGCGGGTGATCCACGTGTGAGAAGGCTTGTTCAGGTGGCTGGTAAGGTAGCACTGGCTCTTGGGGAGGCCTCGGTTCTTCTTCATGCCTAGTACTTGAATATCCTCCTGGCCCAAGACCTGGCTTCCTCCAGGACAAGTAATCCAAGAGAGCAAGAAAGAAGCTGCAATGCTTTTTATAATCTAGCCTCTGAGTTCAGACAGTGTTATCTCTACGTTCTCTCTTGGTCACTCAGAACAGCCCTGATCCATCAGGAGAGAAGGCTACACAGGATTGTGAATAATAGGAAGTAGGCATCATTGCCGGGAGGGGGGTGTCTCGGACGTGGGCCCTCTGCGAGTTATCCCTGTTCTTAGTGTAAGTGACTCCAACTCTTCTGTCCACACTCAGCTCACTGACATACAGCCACATCCTTTAAGAAGCCTTCCCCGTTGGTGAATTTCCTCTTCTGCTCCCATGGGACCTGGAGCATATCTCCATTTCTTCCTGTCCAAAGCTGCCTTGAAATTGTTGACTTACTTCTCTCTTGCCTGGGTTTTGGGTTCCCTGAGGGATAAGAGAATGTCTAAGACAATTTGAAACCAGTGTCTAAGACAATGGTGCACAGCAGAGTCTCAGTATAATTTATATATGGAGTAAGTGAATGGATAAATAACATTTCCTTTCCCCAACTAGAAATATTTTGTCTAGCACTTAATTTGTATCACACTCCCACTTCAGTCTCTGCTGATTGGTTTTAATATTTCAGCATTCATAGTACATTTCCTACCTGCCTCACCCATGACAAGCTCTGCTGTCTTTTGATCCTGAAATTTTATTCTAAGAAAATAATTATACATTTGGTAAAGATGTAGCTTCAGTGACCCTCCTTGCAGTTTTCTTATGTTGTTTAGCTTTGTAGAAAACTGAATTTCAAAAAATAGTAATTTGATTAAATAAGGTATGTAATAAAAAATAGACTGTTGTATAGCCACCGAAAAAACAATACAAAAAATATTTCTTGATATGAAAAGATGTTCACTTGATATTAAATGATATTAAAACAAAGTTGTAAGCATTTTAATTTAAAATTTTTAATTGTGATAAAATATCTATCACATACAATCAATTGATCATGCTAGCCATTTTTAAAAAATTATTTATTTATTTGCCATAGAGAGAAGCCACAAGTAGGCAGAGAGGAAGACAGAGGGGGAGGGGGAAGCAGGCTCCCCTCAGAGCAGAGAGCCCCACTCGGGGCTCAATCCCAGGACCCTGAGATCATGACCCGAGCTGAAGGCAGAGGCTTAACCCACTGAGCCACCCAGGCACCCCCATGCTAGCCATCTTTTAAGCATACAGTTCAAGCATACGGCTTTTTTAAGCATATAGTAGCACCAAATACATTCACTGTTGTGCAGCCAATGTCCAGAACTCCTCTTGCAAAACTGGAAGTCTATACCATGAAGCAACGCTCCCCCTCCCCATTTTCATTCCCTTCCTCCAGCCCCTGGCAACCACTATCTGACTTTCTGTCCCTATGAATGTGACTACTCTAGTACTTCTCGAGGGAAATCACACAGTATTTGTATTTTTTTTTTTTAAAGATTTTATTTATTTATTTGACAGAGAGAGATCACAAGTAGACAGAGAGGCGGGCAGAGAGAGAGAGAGAGAGGGAAGCAGGCTCCCCGCCAAGCGGAGAGCCCGATGCGGGACTCGATCCCAGGACCCTGAGATCATGACCTGAGCCGAAGGCAGCGGCTTAACCCACTGAGCCACCCAGGCGCCCCCAGTATTTGTATTTTTGTGCCTGCTTATTTCACTCAGCATACTGTCCGCAAGGTTCACACATGGGATAGCCTGTGTCTAATTTCCTTTTTAAGGCTGAATGCTATTTCATTGTATGAGTGTGCCGCATTTTGCTTATCCATTCATCCATCAATAGGTTGCTCCTACCTTTTGGCTGTTGTGAATAATACCGTTATGAGCATAGGTCTGCTAGAATAGAATTGTTAGGTAATATGGTAATTTTGTTTTTAATTTTTGGCCATACTGTTCCTTGTAGAGACTACACCGTTTTCCATTTCTAGTTACAGTGCACGAGGATTCCAACTTCCGTATATCCTTACTAAACCTTATTGTTTTCTGGGTGTGTGTGTCTGTGGGTTTCCACAGTAGCAATCCTAACGGGTGAGGTGGTATCTCATGGCGGTTTTGGTTCACATTTCCGTGATGATTAGTGATGTTGAGTGCTGTAGGAATTCTTTATATAGTCTGGATATTAATCCCTTATGTATATGATTTGCAAATATTTTATCCCGTTCTGTGGTTGCCATTTCACTCTGTTGATGGTATGGAAAACATTTTTTTTAAAGATTTTATTTATTTGACAGAGAGAAACCACAAGAGAGGCAGGCAGAGAGGGAGGAAGGGAAGCAGGCTCTCCGCTGAGCAGAGAGCCCGATGCGGGACTCGATCCCAGGACCCCGAGATCATGACCTGAGCCGAAGGCAGCGGCTTAACCCACTGAGCCACCCAGGCGCCCCTGGAAAACATTTTTTAAAGAAAAATGTTTATGCAGACATACATGCAATCAGGAAAAAACTGGAAAAAACTGCTAGAAAGTTAAGGGTATGGACTATGGAATTATGAGTGATTTTAATTTTCTTATGTTTGTTATTAATAATTTTGACATAAACATCTTACTTTCACAGAAAATCTTAAATAAATAGCACATTGATTCTTTTTAAAAAATATTTTATTTATTTATTTGACAGAGAGAGAGAGATCACAAGCAGGCAGAGAGGCAGGCAAAGAGGGAAAGGGGGAAGCAGGCTCCCTGCTGAGCAGAGAATCTGCTTCAAGGCTCAATCCCAGAACCCTGAGATTATTACCTGAGCCGAAGGCAGAGGCTTAAGCCACTAAGCCACCCAGGCACCCAAATAGCACCTTGATTCTAATAAAGCTTTAGGTCATAGGTCTGTCCTTTGAAGATTTTTTTTTTAAAGATTTTATTTATTTATTTGACAGAGAGAGATCACAAGTAGATAGAGAGGCAGGCAGAGAGAGAGGGAAGCAGGCTCACTGCTGAGCAGAGAGCCCAATGCGGGACTCGATCCCAGGACCCCGAGATCATGACCTGAGCCGAAGGCAGTGGCTTAACCCACTGAGACACCCAGGCGCCCCTGTCCTTTGAAGATTTAATCAAGAAGCTCTGAAATTAAGAAAATATTTAGACTGTCAGCATCCTCCCAATGGGCTGCTGAGTCAAGGAATGACAAGTGGTTTTCCCGAGTTTCATTTTTCTCTTCTTTAAAACCCAAGATTTTTCCAATACTGGAATTCTTTATTCCGAAGAATTTATGGACATACCCTATATAACTGTTGTCCTTAGGAAAGTTTTCCCAGTGCCCTCTGCTTCCAAAGGCACTTGCTCCTCGTTCTATCAGATCCATCAGCCCACAGTGTGCCTGGTTCCCTGTCTAGGTTGGGATGTCCTCCAAACCCAGGACTTACCGCTCTGGGCAACACCCACAAGCACAGTGCTGGGCATCCTTGTGGAATAATTTGCCACATCCAAGAGGCACATTCCTGTTTCTCAGCTTCCCATGAGCATTTGACTCAAGAGGCTCAGCTGACCCCTTCTTCCTGTCTGCCCTTCAGTGACACCACACTGTCTTGCTTTTCCTCCTTGGTCTCTAGCCTCTCGTTTTCAGTCTCCTTTGCAAAGTCCTCTTTATTCTCCAGCTAAGCTCTAAGGTCAGAGTCCTGCAGGGCTCAGTCCCTACTCCTCATGTGCTCTCCTTCCACGACCTCATCTGTTGCCATGATTTTAATTCCCGCCTACGTACCAGGTATTTCTAACTAGCCCATACATCTGTTAGAGCTCCCGGCTTGTGTATCCAACTGCATTGTGATGTGCATGTTTTCTGTTTGTCCTTCCAGATCCACTCTGTACTCCTGGTGGCCCTCCTCTCTGCCCTGGCACTTTGACCTTTGTCAACTACATCAGCAGACTCTCTGACTTCCAGCTGGGCTTAGCCAATAGAAGTTTCCAGCAGGAGATTGAAAGGTAGGAGAAGAGTGAGGTCCATAAGTTTATTACCCCTGCTCCCTCTCTGTGGTTCACCTCTCTCTCTCTCTCTCTACCGAAGGCCACAGATCCTTCAGAAGGCCCTCTCCATCTGCCTCTAGCCCCCCAGGCCCGTCTCTCAACCAGTTATTGCCCCTTTCCCTTGCTTCTTCAGGCCTAGGCCAGGTCATGCCCCCACACCGTTCAAGCTTCAGGGCACTGTCCCATGTCTTTGCTTTCCCTAAACTCTGCCCACACCTTTATTAGAGTCTTTTCATTAAGCTCTCCTCCCCTTGCCCTGGTTTTCTGCCAGGATCCTAGCTCCTACACACCTATTCTGCATCCCCCCTTGGAATTCTCACAGTCGTCACAAACATGACATGTCCACAACGTAACTTTTGATTTTCCTCCACGCCTCTCTTTCTCTCTACTTTCTGCCCTCTTTGTGAATGGTAGCACCAGCAGGCCGGGCGCACAAGGCAGACGCAGTGAAGTCGACATGATTTCCCATCTCCCTCAGTCCCACTGTCCTCCATCTCACCCATCACTGTGTCTGGAAAAACAGCTTCACACAGCTGGCTGCTCCTGACTCGAGTTCTCAGCCTATGTATTACCTTCTGGAAAAGATCTTCCTCTCCACAACCAGTTAAGGGCCCTTCATCCTTTTATTCTCTCTCCACGTGTCAATTTGTTTGCTTCTTAGGAAATAATACCACTTCCTAATATCACTTAAGAAGTGATTATCTAGTTCACTTGAGAGTTATATCCCTTTGGTAGAACAGGATGACTCTGAGCTACAAAGGACAATGACCATAACGCTTCAGGTCACCTGGCTTGGAGGCTGATCGAACACGGTGCAGTTACTCTCTAAGGTTCCAGACCTAATCTCGTCAAGGTTCAGTACCCCCACAAAGCCTCATGGGAAATGAACCATTGGCTCTACCCATCTTGTCTACGTTGACAGAAATAAATTACATGATGTCTAGGGTTCCGTTAAGAGCCCCGTTCTACTGGCTCCAAGTCCAAGGACTTATCCTTGACCGTGCAGTTGTTTCAGATAAACTCCACATACAAAAACAACTTTCAAAAGATGTGATCTAGATGCCTGAAATGCCACATTCATGATTTAGTTACTTGGCCCAGTCGTGTGCTGCAAGTTCAGAAAACAAAACAAACAAAAATCTAAATGAAACAACACATTTCTGAATCAAATTGCCTACCTTGTGTCAAAGTCCTCATATACATGGAATCAGATGGAAAACAGAAATAGATCTATGTCTTATCCGAACTGAACTGAAATATTTGCCTTTTTGCTCCTTGTGGAACATTAGCTGAAATGTTCCACAAACATTGTGTTCGTTCCACAAAACACCCATCATGTTTGATATATGGATTCAGAGCTGAGAAACCACCATGGTGTGTAGAGTCCCCTGCGCATTGGTTCTGTCTGCTTCAAGCTTTGGGGTTGAATGACGCCAAGGGAATCATTACTGTGGATGCTACCTTTGGGTGAGGGTTCAGGAAAACGGAGAGAGATGGAGAAAGGCTAAAATGATAGGATAACTGGTCCAGTCCATGGACATCATTGAGTGTTATGGACCAAGCACTGCTTTAGGGTCTGTGTATTGACTGTGGTTTGAACCTCATTCCTCCTCAGTGACCCTCTTCCAGTCATCTTCCAAAGACACTGGACATTACTTCCTTCCTGGACTGGTTAAAAGAAAAAAACAGCAAAGAGACCAGGAGTCATGGCTGGAACTAGTGCCCATTTTTCTAAAAGACTCTCCTTGAGCTCCCAGCAATTTCAGAGGCATTTCCTTCACTTCTGGGTTCTAAATTCTTAAGCAGCCTATTCACTGTTAGAGGAGGAGATCTTCTTTTATGGAGAGCTGGTGGTTTGGACATCCCAAGCTGCTTGAGTCTGAGTCCTGTCCCTGGGTGTGGTTAGGCCTCAGGAAACCAGGACAGCAAGAAGACAGCTGGTGGATTATAGAGCTTTGGATGGTAGTCCCCGTATCTTTGGTTTTGCTTTCTGCAATTTCAGTTACATGCTGTCAGCCATGGTCCGGAAGCCAAGATCCTCCTTCTCATGTGTCGTCTGGAGTTCAGCAGTAGCCCACGCTAGGCCACAGCTCCTACATCTCCCACTGGACTTCCCCTCGTCACATAGGTGTTTTATCATCTCTCACCATCACAAGAAGAAGGGCCAGTGCAGTACAATAGGAGATTTTGAGAGCGAGAGAGAGAAGCTACATTCACGTAACTTTTATTACGGTGTATTATTATAATTGTTCTGTTTTCTTATTTATTAGTTATCATTGTTAATTTCTCACTGTGCCTAATTTATAAATTAAGCTCTATCATAAGTGTGTATGTATAGTGTATGTAGGGTTCAGTTCCACTAAAGTTCTGGAATGTATCCCCTGAGGATAAGGGCAGGTGGGACCACCATATAGTATTTATACTTTTGCTGCTGGGACTGAGGGCAGGCACCATGGTGGGGCAAGGTGTTACCTGAAGACCAGAGGTCACAGGTTCTTCATAATCTCAAGACTTACATTTTTGCCCTTGGCCTACGAGAATGGGGGGAATGAAGTCCAATCCCTGCATTGGTCAGCTGAGCAAATAGTGGCTCAGGGGTGTGTTTTGTCTGGGGATACATATCTAATCAATCAATTCATGGAGGCCTTCCTGTGTGCCCATGGTTAATTTTATGGAGTTATCTTGGCTGGAGTGTGGCATCCAGTTGTTTGTGATCAAACATTAGCCTCTGTTTGCCAAAAAGATTTTTGGGGGACATGACTAACATGTATTTGTTTATTTACTTATTTATTTATTGAGGGAGAGATGGAGGGGGAGAGGGAAGAGAGAACCTCAAGCAGAATCCATGCCCAACTCAGAGTCCAACTTGGGGCTTGGCTCACAACCCTGAGATCATGACCTGAGTGGAAATCAAGAGTCAGACACTGAACTGACTGAGCAACCCAGGCATCCCTAGATATGATTAACATTTAAATGAGCAGATTTTGAGTAAAGCAGATGTGCTCCATCATTAATGAGTTGAAGGCCTTAAGAGAAAAGAGTGGGACCCCCCCCCCTCCCAAAGAGGAAGGAATTCTGCCTCCAGATTACAGAATCAATTCTTCTTGGAATCTCCAGCCGGCCAGCCTGCTCTGCAGATTTTGAACTTGTCAGCTCCCTCAAACTGCATGAGCTGAAAATAAATCCCTTTCTCTAGAAACATCTTGTTGGTTCTGCTTCTCGGCAGAACCCTGAGTGATATGTATGGAATGGGGAAAGTGGGGGACGGACAGGTGATCAGCATCTGGCTTTCAGGTACCCGGACTCTGCTCCGATGGCCACTTAACCAGATGACAAAACAGAGTAGATGGTCTGTCCACGGCCACGTAAGTCCTGACGTCATTGGGGAATAAGTGATCGTCTTCACACATTCTGCTTTTGGAGGGACCATTTTAAAGCGCCACAAGCCAAAAGCCAAATCAAATCCATCAAGATGCCTTTGAAGGTACAGTATGGCTCTTCTGAAGGAAATAGGCTCTCGCAATCCAGACAGCTTACTGCAGAAGCCCTCCGTCTGCCGCCATGCTAGTGGGAGCGCCATGGGTTTAGTCAAATACACGTGCTGTGTTCTTGCCACACGCTCAGACTCTGTATTCTGGGAATTAAGCTGAGAAAAATTTCTTCTTCCTTGACAGCATCTGCCAGAGCTTGCTTGCTTTAGTACACGCTATACATGCAAACCTGGTGTTCTCAGGAGAGCTGTGTGAATTCTCTGTTGTTTGGCTGCGGAGAGCCAAAGAAAAAGAACCAAAATGTGAAATCTCAGTTTTTATCTATCATAATCAATGTTTACTACCTTCCAGGGAGGCCTTAGGTGGGAGTTACAAAATAGGATACGTTATCATCTCAAAACAAATGGGCTGATATTACATAGTACAAATTATATTAGTTATGACTTCAGTTCCTTTTATGTCTCTTCTCCATGAGTTTAGTTACACGGGAAAAGTAAAATGGCAAAGTTGGAGGAAAATATTTGAACAATTAAGATTTGGAATACAAATACAGCTTTCAATGTATTCACTAAACAGCTTGTTTCTGATCAGATCTTTTTTTAAAAGACTTATTTATGAGAGAGTGTGTGTGTGTGTGTGTGTGTGTGTGTGTGTCCCGAGCCGAGGAGGAGAAGAGGGACAGAATCTCAAGCAGGCTCCACGCTGAGTGCAAAGCCCTACATGGAGCTCAGTCTCACAACCCTGACATCATGACCTGGAGATCATGACCTGAGTCGAAACCAAGGGTCAGATGCTTAACCGAATGAGCCACCCATGTGCCCCTGATCAGATCTTACTGATTGTTGTCTTCTCTCCTTGCCTTTCTGCTGCTGGGCCAGCCCAGTGGTGACAGCCAGTGGTTCAACAGGGTTCTCAAAGGGCACAAGGAGACACTCTGAGCAAGGGATCGAGCCGACTCAAGGAGACAGAAGGAACATTTCAAGAAACTAAGAGGTGAGCGGATGCTTGCAGAAACCAGAGAGCTGGAGTTAAGGATAGTAGCTGGGTATAAACTGTGAATCCTGGATGGATAGGGATAAACTGACCGAGCAGAATGCACCCTGGCCTTCCTGCTTTGCTGGACTGTGTATGAATTTACTGTAAAGTACTGGGCTGTCAGAAGAATGAGCAAAGGAAAACTGGACAGCCCTTCCTCAGCTTTCCTGTCTTCTCTAGGATTTCCTGCTAGCTTTCGCCACCGTCCGCCCCCACCCACCCAGATAACTACCACCTACCCCCAACTAATCCGGTCAACAGACACTCGAGGTGCATTACTCATCATTACGTAGGGTGCTTGCTGCTGGATGGAACTGGGGGAGGCAGCTGTGTGAACCTCCTGGCTCCCTATGCCTGACTCGCCCTTTCCTTGTTCAAACGTGTTGTTCCCTAGTGTGTTCCCCAGGGCCCCAAGGGAAGGCTTGCTGTGATTCATGTGGCTTTTAAATGTGATAGAAATGCAGGAACAACTTGTTAAAGTATTTATGGGGATCTATTTTCGGGAGACAAAATCTAGCCAAGACACACATCGAAGTTCAAAAAGGAAGGCAGAGCAACAGTGATGAAGATGTGGTCATCAGGACGGAAGGACACTGAAGCCGGGAAACACAAGACGAAGTCTTTCATGTATCTCATTCCTGAGACACTTGTGATAAGCCCCTGCAGAGTTGCTAAATGTGGCATATGTGTTGGGCTGTAAGCCCTTTAGAGCCAACCCCAAAGGGGCCATGCAAGAAGTTACGTGATTGGGGAAGGGTGATTACAGCGGAAGTACTGATGCTCTTGGAATAGAGATTAGAGCAAAAAACACCCTTCCACTCCACGCATGGCCACCCCCTCACCCTGCTGCCTCTGTGGAGTAGAGTGAACGCCATTCCCTCACACCTTTACAATAAAAGTGTAAATGGTCTGTAAAAGCTGGGGCTGTAGCATCATAGTGACAAGTGGTAATCCCTGCCACCCCCCCCCCCCCCCGCAATGTTACGCTATACTAAGAAGGGGGAATATGCTATGATTTAATGGAGAGAGGAGACTGAGTGGACGGCCTTGCATGGGCACTTCTAGAGTGCGGATATGTTTCACGTTTTATGTCCAACATCTACGGGTGGTGTAAAGTGCAGCGTCCTGCATGGACACTTGCAGCCTGTCCAGTATGTCTCTTCTTGAAAAACGTGAAGTGGCTGAAAGGACTCATGAAGGAGGTAAAATATACTTACAATAATTCCTATTTACGGGAAACACGTGAAAGAAAACAAAATGGTGGCCCTTCCAGGAGGCATGGGGGAAGGGGCATTAATGCAAAGGAGCCAGTTCACAAGGGGAAGAGGAGGGGCGGGTTGAATCCAAGGAGAGACTAGACGCCGCCCCTACCCCCCCCCCAACTAATATGAGGGGTTCATTAGAAGAAAACGCCAGAAATGTGCCCTGGAGATGCAGAGGATACATGCCTCCAGCAGGAACAGCAGGGACCTCTTGCCAGGGCAAAGGGGAGAGGAAAACAGGGCAAGAACTGAGTCCTCAGAACTCTCTCAAGCGAATGGTGTAATATTTCCTCCATGGCAAAGTGCTTTTCGTGATAGGACCTCCAAGCCATTCTTTTGAGTTTTGTGTGATTTCTTTGTTTTTACTTTTGTTTGTTTTCGCTCTAGAGAGCTGGCTTACGTGACTACTGGTGTAGAGGAAAGGCGTGACTGTGCGCTAGAGGCGGCTCTGTAATACTCTGAAGCAGCAGTGACAGCCGGCCTTGGGATGACCGTGTGGGCTGGGTATTGCAACGAGGGCAACAAGGGCTTCAGATTACAAAAATCCAGTTCCATCTTTGCCTCTCTTTTCCCACCAGCCTCGAGTCAGAACAAGCAGCGTCTAGTAACACCAGTGATGCTGTAGCAGCCCTCGCAGGGCAGAGTGGTTTCTCGTACCAGACCCCAGCTGCTTTTCTGCAGACATTCCCATCATGCCTGCTACTTCCCCTGGAAGGCCGGTGAGGTACCGCCTGCTCCAGAAGGGGTAAGATGGTGCTCCTTTTCAACACAAGGAACCAAGCCTTCTTTCCTCTTCCTTATCCCAACTTACTTATCCCGGTAGAATTCCAATTCTACCCTAGCCAGTCTACTGGAAACTTGACCCATCCTCATTTCTACTCATGAATCACCATTATTCATACCCAAGCACAAACCTGACACCCCTCATTTTGGAGCCATCTCACTACAAGCTCACCTTTGGTCACATCGGTCTATTTTTAATTGTTATAGGACTTATGTCTTGCGCGTTCATTTATTTACAAGTTTATTGTCTATTCTAGAATATGAGTGGTGAGAGCAAGGACTTGCTTGTCTGGTTGACTTCTATATTATTATGTTAAATAGTGTCTGGCATGTAATCAGTATGCTAAGTAATTTATTATTGTTAAAAATAGGGGAGTCAAACGGTCGCCAAACTGTGGAAAGAACCAAGATGCCCTTCAATGGACGAATGGATAAGGAAAATGTGGTCCATATACACAATGGAGTATTATGTCTCCATCAGAAAGGATGAATACCCAACTTTTGTATCAACATGGATGGGACTGGAAGAGATTATGCTGAGTGAAATAAGTCAAGCAGAGAGAGTCAAGTATCATATGGTCTCATTTATTTGTGGAGCATAACAAATAACATGGAGGACATGGGGAGATGGAGAAGAGAGGGAGTTGAGGGAAACTGGAAGGGGAGATGAACCATGAGAGACTATGGACTCTGAAAAACAACCAGAGGGTTTTGAAGGGGCGGGGGGGTGGGAGGTTGAGGAACCAAGTGGTGGGTAATAGGGAGGGCACGTACTGCATGGAGCACTGGGTGTGATGCCAAAACAATGAACACTGTTATGCTGTAAATAAACAAACAAACAAAAAAAAATAGGGGAGTCAAGTATAAATCAAGTACATGGCGAAGTAAAACATTCTAATGTTAATGTATGAAAATAGTTTTTACTTTACAGACTCAGAGACACCCCCATTCTACTGAGTGCTGCAATAGGGAAGTGTAGAGTAGCCAGAGGTCACGGGGGTTGGAGAGCTGAGGAAAGAAGGGCACTAAAGGGGTGTCTCTGAGACCCTTTCAGGGAGTCTGTAAGGTAAAAATTAGTTTCATATTAATATTAAGGTGTTGATTTTTTCACTGTGGTGACATTTCTACTGATGATGCAAAAGCAACAGAGAGCGAAACTGCTGCCTCCTTGGCATGTGGCATGTGGCACCAAATTGTCACCACATACTCAGTAAAATAGATTCCAGTTTCATTTAAGAATGTCCTTGATAGGGGTATCTGGCGGCTCCATCGGTGGAATGTGCGACTCTTTATTTGGGGGTTGTGAGTTCCAGCCCCATGTTGGGTGTAGAGATTACTTTAAATATTTAAAAAAAAATGACCCTGTAAAATCAGTAAAAATTATTAATTTTGTAAATCTCGACCTCTGAGTACATGCGCATTGAATATTCTCTGTGATAAACTGGGAAATACACATCAGGCATTTCCGCTAAATAATGAAGGGTTGGTTTTCTTGAGGAAGAACGCTTGGCAATTGAATTGTGAGCTGAACTAGCCTTTTATTCCCGCCTGGAACACCATTATTCTTTAAAATTTTAAAGAGTGAAAGCCAAAATATGGTTGTTTAGACTTGGATATTTGAAGGATATTTTCTCAAAATGAATAAAATAAGCTTGTTCCCTCAAGTAAAACAACTGACAATATCAGTTGCCAAGGATTAGCACTATGGAAAACTTGGGTCCATCTCTGTGAGCTTGACAACTTCCTTACAGACATTATTCTGATGAGACTCCTGACGATATATTAATGTGATTTTGGGAGGTATGTGTAATAAAATATGTCAAAATTCAGAAGATCTATGTAAGTCAGTCAACCAATATTTTCCGAATGTCACAAAAGCATGCATGGGTAAAAGATCCATTCCAAGTGCAAAACAGATCAATGAGTTTCATGGAAGAGAATTTTAAAAGTTCATTGATAAGCTTCCAGATTCCACATTAAAATTAACTTAAAAGAAGCTAGCACTTACTGAGTTTGGGTGTAGTATCAAAGAATAGGCACACTTTATCTTTAAAAACTATTAAAATACTCCCTCACACAGAGGCTGATTTTTCTTCATAAACTTCTACCAAAACAAGGTACTACAACAGAATGTAGAGGCAGAAGAGATATGAGAAACCAGCTGTTTTCTATTAAGCCAGACAGTAAGAGGTTTGTAAAACGTAAATGACATCGCTCTTCTCAGTAAATGTTTTGTTTTGGAAAATAGTTATTTGTCATAATCTATATTAACGTGTTACACATTATGATGGTCACTCACTCTTAAGTATTTTTAAAATTTCTCAGTATTCATTTCTATTATGATAACCCACATTAAAAAAAAAAAAAAGCTATTGGAATCTTCAGATTTTAAGAGGTAAGTGGCTTTCCAGACGAGAATTTTTGGAGAGCCATTGGGTGGGATGAGACTTGGGAGAATTCAGCAGTGGCTCCCAAGAAACGGAGGCATTTTTCTTCTCTTTGCTGGATACCTGGTTCACAGTGTGAGGGACAGAGTGAATTCGAAAATTAAACTGAAGGCAGGAGGCTGGTATTTCAAGAGGCTCCATTGTGCCTCGGGACGTCTGCTGTCAGGCTCTCCTGAGAACCATCCTGTGAGGTAACAGTGATTCAGTCCCGCTCTGACAGGAGGCGGAGGCTCAGGAGGACTCACCCCCGAGCTACGGGGAACAGAAGCGGTGCCCAAACCACAGCTCAGCCGGCACTTCCCGTCAGATAAATACATCTGATACCGGCCGGGAATGTTTGGGTGCCAAATACTGTCACCCCAAGTAGGGGCACCCGTGAGGTAAAATATGGCTTCTCCGCGTCTGAATTCTCCCCGTGACATGCTTGGCCTGCGGGGGGCCGGCGAAGACAATGGCATCGCAGAAGAGTCCCCCCGTTTCCTGCCAAGCTCCGTAAACCAGCCGGGCCTCTCCCTGAACTTCTTGGAAGCGTCCTTCTTCCTCAGGGGAAGGGCTGTGCGTGTGTGTGCGTGCGTGCGTGTGTGGTTGTGTTCCGGCGTTCTTTCGTGAGCATGGAACTGATTACGAACCAGGGGCCAACAGCTTGAGCTCGGCTTCCTGTGTGAACGCAGCGGGGCGGATCCCCAGCTTCGCGTTTGAGACGTCTCAGCCGGCGTCCGCGCGTGTCCGGGGCGGTGGGAGCCGGCGGCTGAGCACGTGTGCGCGCGGGCGGCCATCTCCGCGCGGGGCTCCTTGCGGACGTGGCGGCAGGTTTGCAGCCGCCGTGGACAGGGCCGCGCGTGCCTGCGGAGAGAATGTGGGTCCGCGCGAACGCGGGGCTGGCGCCCGGCCGCGGGCACGGGCACGAGCACCTGTGCGGTGGCGGGCGAACGCGGGAGTCCTCGGGCCCGGCTCTGCTTCCTCGCAGGGCTCCTCCGGGCCTGGGAGTTCTGTAACTCTGAGTTCCACCTCCAGCCGCCGCTTCCTAACGGCCCACACTGGGCTGCTTGGAATCATTCGCTTTTCTTCTTTCTGATTCACATTCCGTGTGATCTTTGTCCTCTTTCATTCCCCCCTTTGATCCCTACATATAGCCTCTTCTGTTAAAGTTCTAGAAATGGTCCTCCTTCGGCTGTTACTATTGTTCGGCTCCCATTGTCCCTAGAACAGTGTTCGGACGGCGGGCTTAGGAGATGCAGAATGCGTGAGCTTCCCGGTCGGGTAGGGCTTGAAGACGGGCTTCTGTCAGGATTCTCCCTCGCCCTATAATACGGGCTGGAGATGCTGGGCTGGCTGCCATTTCTCCGGCTCTGCTCTGTTTTTATCCAGTTCAATTAGATTTAAGTCGGCGGGATAATGGCAAACTTAATTCATCTGCTTTCATGTCCGAGTAAGAACGTTTAAAATGGAACCAGGACGGTAAACTTCTCCCGTTTTCCACCAGCTTGGGGTACCCCACACTCGGTGGCTCCCCCAGTCCCCGTGAGTGGGTTTGGCGCCATCTAGTGGTGCGATGCGCGAAGGCTGTGCTGCCCAGATCCTACAATGCTTGACGAAAACCTGGTCACCCTGAGCAGGCGAGCAGGGATTTAAACAAAATACTGGGAACATGCGCAGCAGATCACTCCGTATGCTCAGACTTCAAGTTTGTTATTAACCATGCAAATGTGTGTAAGTTACAGAATCCCTGGGACCCGGCAAAGCGAAGGCTTCTGGGTGTGTTCACTTCAGATATGAATCCTGTTGTGTTTTTAACTTTTCCGTGGTTTTTGCATGCTTAATGTGGGATCCAAATGTTGGGTGTTGGTAATTCATACTCCTGTGAAAAACAAGGGCGAATTGCTTAAATTTTCTCAGCCTCAGTTTCTCTTTTTGTCATCTGCAAAAGATAATTTCTAAGGACATTTCCAATCCTTTAAAAAATGTCAACAACTTCAAATATTTCAGTTTCGCGATTTACACTAGTGACTGAACATACTTCAGATCCATGATTTTCCCATCTTCCAAGAGTTTAATGTTAACAGGCAGTTTAGAAATAATACCAATAATTACCTTGTCATTAAAAATATTTATTTTAGAGAGAGAGAGGATGGTCAGGAGGGGCAGAAGGAAGGGGTAGAGAGAGAATCTGAAGCGGAAGGGACTCCTTGCTAACCGGGGAGCCCAACTTGATACTTGATCCCATGACCCTGAGATCATGACCTGAGGCTGAAACCAAGAGTCTGATGTTTAACTCAATGAGCCACCCAAGTGCCCCATAGTTGTCTTGTCAATTACTGAGTCCTGTTATATCTCTGGTATTGTTTTAGGCACTTAACACACTTCCACTTTGGTTTGTTTTTTTTTTTAAGATTTTATTTATTTATTTAGCAGACAGAAATCACAAGGAGGCAGAGATGCAGGCAGAGAGAGAGAGAGAGCGAGAGAGGAAGAAGCAGGCTCCCTGCTGAGCAGAGACCCTGATGCGGGGCTCGATCCCAGGACCCTGAGACCATGACCCGAGCGGAAGGCAGAGGCTTAACCCACTGAGCCACCCAGGCGCCCCCCCACTTTGTTATTTGAGCTTTCAAAAATTCTGGCTGACCAAATTCTGCAAGATGAATATGATTTTGCTCACTTTAAAGCTCACTTCTGCAAGATGAATATGATTTTGCTCACTTTAATCTAAGGCTATCCCACCCTATCCTCCATGTTTACAAACTAGGAAAAAAAGATAAAAAAGAGAAACAAGTGAAAAATATGGCATTGTCATTGTAATTCATCATCCCACAATTTGCCGTGTAGAACACTGTGCAACTTGCCAGGTTCTGACAATATCAAATGTATCCAGACCACATAAGAGGAGATATTTCTCCGTCTTAAACATACCCATTAAGCTGCTGTCATAAGGTGGTTGTTAGAGAAGAAGTTAAAAAAATCCATTTTCCAAGGATTCAGGGGGAAACTCACATTTATTACGCTCTAATATGGAGCCCATCCTCTTCCATGTGGGATGAGCAGTGAGGAGAGATGGGAATCGGGACCTCAAAGGTAGCTGCCGCTGAGCCGGAGCTGGCAGGTGCCCGGGGCCCATCAGCCCTGTTGCAGGAAGAGCTGTGGGGTGCCCCGACCTGGCACAGAAAAAGCAGTCTATTGTTTTTGATTGGTTTGTTGGAATATTCCTTTTGAAAGCTAGTAAGCCTTTCCCAGAGTGTGCTGCATAGGTTGTGAATACATTTTATGTGGAAAACAGAGCTTCTAGGTCCAATAGTATGGGATCTACTGGGCTAGTTTGGCTCTCTCAGAGGACTTCTGAAGCATTTTGTATGTCAATGTGTACTTGTTATTTAATTTATAAATTGTATGTATTTGAACATATAAAATCAAATAACTCCCAACAGCTAGAGATAAGGCAGAAAGGAACTCCTGTCCCTCTACTAGAATCCCTGTCACCTAGCCATGGTTGATTTTTGGATGTGTAAATTTCCAAGAACATTGGGGCACCTGGGTGGCTCAGTTGGTTGAACCTCCAACTCTCGAAGTCAGCTCAGGTCTTGGTCTCATGGGTGTGAATTTGAGCCCCACGCTGGGCTCCATGCTGGGTGTGGAGCCTACTTTAAAAAATTTTTTTAAAAAATTTCCAAGAACGTTGTAGTAGCACCATTTTGCTTATGTGGGATAGCACATTAATTCAGATGACTGTAGTAAAAAATGCTCACTAGCTGTCCCCTGGCAACCCTGAGCTATAATCCTACAGAGCATCTGCGAGCCCAGTAGCTGCTGCCCCCCATGGAGGCGGGGTTGCACTGCCCACCTTGCAAGCTCCTCCCAGCATCCTGCCCTTAGGTTGCCCACCTAGTCCTTGCAGCCTTCCCTCTTTGCTGTCAATGGTTTTGATTAATGATTAACCCCACACTGGCCTGATGTCCAGATGGCTTTTACTATATTATAGAAATTCATCATGAAATATTAGGACATAAGGTATATGTTTCAGAAGTCAAGGGGGTGCCTGGCTGGCTCAGTCAGTAGAGCGTACAACTCTTGATCTCAGGGTTGTGAGTTCGAGCCCCATTCTGTGTTGTGAGTTCGACACCCACTCTGTTGGGTGTCAAGATTGCTTAAAAATAACATCTTTTTAAAAAGCCTGGTAAGAATTCCTAGGTTGCTAGATACTTTTTGGGAAATCCTATATCCCAATTCATGGAATGTTGACATTTTAATAATAACACCTTTTTCCTATGTGCTGGGCACTTGACATATGCTAATTTGACTAGCCCTTTCCGCAGCCCCATAATGGAAGGTGCATGCAACATCCGTAATTTATGGAAGAGGAACCGAACCAAAGACTGGCTAAGCACCTTCCATCCCTGGACTTCCAGAATCTCTTAGCGCCTCCTACTATCTCTCTGCATTGGTCTCTGATACCCTGTAGGACCTCTGCTTCTTGGAACTTCAACTGGACAGGACAGAAAGTTGTTGAGCATTTCCTGGCCCACAGCTTCCCCTCCTTGCACCCACTCTCCCCTCCCTATCCTACCCCCAGCTCGGTGCACTGAGCATGACACACACAAAGAGTTTCAGTCTCAGACTCTGTGAGATGTTTCCATATTAAGACATGAAGTGAAAGAAATAAAAAGCAGACTTTCATGTATACTCTGACTTCGGTATGGGAAAAGAACACAGAAAAGAAGACTAGAAGGAAAGACGGTGATTGTGTTAGAGTTGCAGGGTAATGGATTTTTTTTTTTTTCGTTTGTATTACTTTTTGGAAGTATGGTTATATGCTTTATTAAATGGGAGAGATATACCTTTTTTATGCATTTATATATGCCTCTCCAAAAACTGAAAAGCATGTGTCAACACAGATGGTCACCATACCATGCCATGAAATAGTATTTACAGTAGTTACCATTATTGATTAATTAATAATTGCCATTTGCCTTACATATAAAAGCTTGAATTCCCATAAAAACTCATCGAAGAAGCTATTATTGTGCTTTTTTTTTAAATTAAGGACACCAAGGTAAAGAGAAAGCCAGTGATTTTTCCAAAACCATATTGTCAGTCTCACAAGCCTTCAGAGTGCCCTCTCAGATAAACAGATGTCTACAATACCTGGATTTCTCTGAGCTGTTTTCACACAAATCCTTTCGGTCATTTTATCAGCCTAGCATCATCATTCATCTGGTAGAAAGAGTTATTATCTAAGATCCTCCCTTTCATGGTACCCCAAAATTTTGTTACTGTATAAGGATCATGTGAAGAGTGGCAAACACATATTAAGAATTTACAACTTCTTTTTTTTTTTTTTTAAAGATTTTATTTATTTATTTGACAGAGAGAGACCACAAGCAGGCAGAGAGAGAGAGAGAGAGGGGGAAGCAGGCTCCCTGCTGAGCAGAGAGCCCGATGCGGGACTCGATCCCAGGACCCTGAGATCATGACCTGAGCCGAAGGCAGCGGCTTAGCCCACTGAGCCACCCAGGTGCCCCAAGAATTTACAACTTCTGACCGTTCTCCTAAGTCCAGCTTCTGACATTAATTCCCTAGCGGGTGATTTGGCCTGTCTCCAAGATGGCCCTCAAAGAGCCCTGCCGCTGGATTCATGCTCTTGCGTAATCCCCTCCAATATCATAGCAGAGTTGTCCTGTGGGTGTCTCTTGTGGTCTCTCCTGTGAGACCAGATGAACACAGCAGGGGTGATGGTCTGTCACTTCTGACACTGGGTCATAAAAAACATCATGGCTCCCATCTTGCTCACTCACTCTTGGATCACTTACCTAGGAGAAAGCTAACCTCCACGTCATGAGGACATTTGAACGTGTATGGAGAGGTCCACATGGTGAGACACTAAGGCCTCCAGCCAACAGCTCTGTCACTGAGTGATCTTAGAAAGAGTTCCTCCAGCTTCTTCAAGCCTCCAGGTGACTCAGTCCCAGCTGATACCTTGACTGAAACGTCCTGAAAGACACTATCTCAGACCCACCCAGCAAAACAGCTTCTGAATTGCTGACCCACCAAAACAGAGAAGGTAAATGTTTGTTGTTTTAATAAGTTGTGGGGTAAGTCGCTACATAGTGATGAATAACCAATAGACATTTCAGTTAATGTCTTTAGCTCACCCGACCTCAGAGAGAGAGGAGCTGTACTTGAAGAGCTGCACACCAGGAGAATTACCTATACTGGGACCTGATTTAAATGGTGACAACCTGGGTTTTGATCTGATGCCATACAGTGGTGAGACTTTTGGGAAGCATCGGGAGGAATAAGAGTATTTTGCCTATGGGAAGAATATCAGGGTTCAAAGTATGTCCACAAATTCTTTAACATTCCTTTAAAAAGACAGAGCCTCATTCCCCTGTACTCGAGGGCCAGCTGGCCTTAGCAACTCACTTCTAATAAATAGCTCAAGCAGAAGCAACAGTGTGACTTCAAAGACTGGACTGTAAAAGTCACTGTGTCTTCCTTGTGCTCTTCCTCTTGGGTGGCCAGCTTCAGGGAAAGTTATGAGCAGTGTTCTAGAAAGGGCCATGTGACACGGAGACCTTCTGCCAACAACCGTTTGAGTGAAACTTATGGGAAGTGGTTCCTCCAGCCCCAGTCAGGCCTTCGGACGACAGCAGCCCCAGCCAGCGTCCTGACTGCAACCTCATGAGAGACCCAGAACTACTCAGCTAAGTCACTCTCAGAACCTAGTCCTCAGAAAACGAAAATCATTGTTGCCTTAAGTTACTAAGTTTGGGGGTAATTTGTTGGCAAGAGGTAATTAACATATCAGTGGTGAAAATTACCTGGTAATAGATTCATATTTGGATTAGAAAGAAAGTCTTGAATAAATCTAAGCGAGTTTTCTTCCTACTCAGGTCATGGAAATTCCAAATGCTCTGCAATTATTCTTGCTCCTGTCCTTCCAATATATGCTCAAAAGTTCTTTTGTCTCTGTTATCTAATTTCTACCCAGACTTTTTTTGGTAGCTTTCAAAGAACTAGGAGAGAGAGAGACCCTATAAACATCGGTTGGATAGAAACAATATTACACAAAGGCAGCTGAGCTGCTTTGTATATACTGTATTTCATTATACACAGATACAGTTGAGGTCAAGTACAAATAATCTCTAAGAACATACAGAAGATACAAAAAAAAAAAAAGTCTTTAACTTTAGTTTCAAGTTAAATATTGCACCCTTGAAATTCAGCCCAGCTGTCTGGATTTGAAACTGGCTCTGTTACCCTATTCACTTCCATTGTCCTCAGCTCCTCCAGGGACAAGGACATGGAGGGCTGACTGGGAGCCCAGGAGGCCTGAGTGTGGGACTGGTTCTTTCCTGTTGGTGGAAGACCTCTCCTATCATGCTTATTCTCTCTTCCAACCCCTCCCTGGCTCTTCCTTCCCTTCGCCCTTTTCCCCTTTCTTCTTGCCTGCAGAGCAGGTTTTCCACCCATCGGTTCAATTGTTTTGATGCTCTTTATGTGAGTCTATAGTGTGTGTGTGTGTGTGTGTGTGTGTGTGTGTGTGTGCGTGCGCGTGCACACGCACCCTGGAAGGGGTCAGTGAAAAGGTAGTAAGGTGGTATCTGCCACACAAAGAAATAATTTCAGTATTCTGTGGTGAGCATGTTGCTTGTCAACTGTCTAAAAGGCCACTAGAAAACTTGATTTTAGAAAGCAGTTTAGGGACACCTGGGTGGCTTGGTCGGTTAAACCTCTGCCTTCGGCTCAGGTCATGATCCCAGGGTTCTGGGATAGAGTCCAGTATTGGGCTCCCTGCTCAGGGGGGAGCCTGCTTCTCCCTCTGCCTGCTGCTCTCCCTGCTTGTGCTTGCCCTCTCTCTCTCTGACAAATAAGAAGGAAGGAAGGAAGGGGCGCCTGGGTGGCTCAGCGGGTTAAAGCCTCTGCATTCGGCTCAGGTCATGATCCCAGGGTCCTGGGATCGAGCCCCGCATTGGGCTCTCTGCTTGGCTGGGAGCCTGCTTCCTCCTCTCTCTCTCTCTGCCTGCCTCTCTGCCTACTTGTAATCTCTATGTGTCAAAAAAATAAATCTTTAAAAAAAAAAAAAAAGAAGGAAGGGAGGGAGGGAGGGAAGAAGGAAGGGAAAGAGAAGAAAAGAGAAAACAAAAGAAAGCCAAGTTTGTTAGATCTCCTGCAAGGAGGGCAAACATCGCCCTGATTATCTCAGTCATGTCTCAGAAAAGGAAGTTCGAGCTGGTATTCATCTGGCTTCCGGGCCTTGGCTGGGTGGTTTTCCCGTGAGACTTGCAAGGTGGAATTGCTCGGGCTTGGGCAGAGTTCTGCGTTCGTAGTTTTCTCTGGATGAGGGGCACAGGCAAGTAAGGGGTTCGAGGCTACCCCTGATGCACAAGCTATGAATCTTGTAAGTAAACTGTTTAGTGGGTTCACAGCGTTTTCTTTTTGGAACATGTATTTCCCGAAGTGACTAGCTAGGTGGTTTTTGTTTGATCCTGACTTTGGGTAACACAGGTGCAGGGGGTGGTTGGTGTCAGCTCTTGGGGACTTTGAAAGTGGCAGCACGAAGGAGGGACGAGTTCGTGCCTTCCAGGGGACAGGGGAAGAGGGTGAGGCTGGGAAAGTCTGGGCCAAGAGGAGCGACTCAAGCTAGGGATCCTAGGGGCGGAAGTGGGAGTGTGGGTGCTCCGGGATGTGAGCCAGGAAAGCATCTTGAGTGTTGCTCAGACTTTAACATTTGTATAAACCAGCCAGGATCTTGCTGCAATGTGGGTTCTGCTTCTGTGGCTCTGGGTTCCCAGAAGAGGCTGACACGGCCCATCAGCCACACTTTGAGGAGTTAGGTCCTAGCCTCACAGAAGGGTGTAGAAAACCCGCAGGGCATGAAGTGGTGAGTTGCATTCAGGGAACACCAGCAGGGTGTTAGTTGGGTGGGGGGGAGAAGGTGGTGAGGGCTGAGGCAGGAGAGAGCACCCTGACAGGCCTGTGTGCTGGGAGAGAAACAGGGGGCTCTGTAAGCTGGGCTGCCCAGCCCCACTGTGCACCGGCCTGGGCCTGTGTTAGTGGCTCTGGGTGGGTCTTGTTAACTAGTGTGTTCAGAAAGCTCCAGACGTGTTTCTCCCCTGCCACCAGCCCACTTCTAGTCCCTGGGCTTGGAGGAATGGCATGGGACCGCTGATGCCAGCCAGCTGGGGCACAGAGGAACCCCCGTGGGCACAGTGTGGGGGCAGGGGTGGGGTGAGCACAGTGAAAATCTATGGAGACATTTCCCAGGTTTGCCTAAGCCCGACCCTGATCTGGCCCTGACCGTGTCCTAACACCACCTGGCAATGCCTACTCAGATATGTTATCAGGAAAATGCCTTTGTGCAAATAAGAAATTTGGAACTTGACCTGTTGATGGTACCGTTGCTTGCTTCCTAGATTTCTTCTAATTTTGTTTGTTTGTTTTCCTACCCAATAGAGAACTATATTTTTGGCTTTATAATTAGAAAGGAAGAGGACAAATGTGGTAATTTCATTACTCCCCAGTTATCTCGTTGACCTGTAAGTCCCCTACAACAGATGTCTGTACCACACATTTGTTAGTATATTGCATTTTCCCCTGTGCTGGTGGCCTTCCTTGATAGCTCTTTCCTTTCCTGACTCTTTGAAACTCAGAACTCCAGTTATATGTTACTTGATTTGCCTGGGACTGTTATCATTCACCTGATTTTACAGCTCAAGAAAGCGTACAGATCAGAAAATGGATGCTTAGGAGAGGTCGAGCCATTTGGTCAAGGCAGTCAGCCCTACCAGCAAGAGAGCACCTAGGAATGGGGAGTAACAAAGCAGGGAAGCCACTGGCTCCTGTCATCTCCTCCTGGCCCAAGCTTACCATGTTCTCTGTGGTGTCCACATGGTCACTGAGGACTTTCTTCTCAGGCAGGCAGCCATGGGCATCCACATTCAGCTGTTGAGAAACAGGTCCCTCCAAAACCTAAAATCCAACGTGGTCCGTTCTTGGTTTTTCAACTCTAAAATTCCTGTCTAGGTGCAGGGCAACATTTTTTTCTCAACCCCACGCTAGATCCCCCAGTCTGGGAAGAAAGGCGTAGGTCATTAAAGGCTGCCAAGATTCCCCCTGGGCTTACCCCCAAGCCTCGTCACCCCCAGGCTGAGCACGTGGTCTCCGTGTGGGTGAACACTGGATATTGCTGATCCAAGAACCAACTGCAAGCCATCAAATATTTTTTGAGTGTTTGCCTTATGCTGAAGACTATTGTCGGTGGGGAGAGAGAGCCGTGGACAAGATGACAAAACAAAATGCCTGTTCTCTTGGAGCTCTACATCTTGGGGATGGATGGAGCCAATAACATACACAAGTAAAATGTAATCGTTGAAGATGATAAGGGCCATGGAGAAAAATGAAACATGGAAAGGGGAATAGGGAATGTGTATGTGGGTGTGTTTGGGAAGGAATGTGGTGTGCAAATTTAGATAGGTTGATCAAAGGATAATTTTGATCACATACATCTGAACAAAGGCTGGAAGGCAGTGAGGGGAACATTGCCTATACTTCAGGGAAGAGCATTCCCAGTAGAGGGAACAGTAAGTGCAAAATACCGGAGCTGCCTGAGTTGAAATATTGGAGGAATGGGAAGGAAATAGTAAGTCTAGAACTGAAGGAATAAAGAAAGATAAGTAAGGGCCAAGGTGAGAAGGTAATTGGGCCAGTGCTATAGGTCCTGGAAGGTCACCATCAATTTTCTTCTTATGACTCCCAGGCCAGAGCAGCCATGCTCTCCACCATTCTGGGACTACTCCACCATGTGGCTCTCCCCATTTGCACAGGCCCTTTCAATGGCTCAGGCCAGGCACGTGCCACGGGAGTGGATGTGGAAGTTAGGGGTTTGGATGGGGAGGCCGACCCCTCACTGGGGGGTGGGGTGGGGCATAGGCTTCAAGAAAAGTCCGGGAGACTTCCAACTCAGTCCCCCCCATTCAAACTTGTTTTCTTCTCCTGCCTTTATCTTTACTAAATTTCACATGTCATATTTTCAATTTGTTCAAACCAGTCACATTTCAACAGTTGATAGCCTAGGGTATTCCAATGTAGCATTAATAGCTGAAGACCGACCGTGATTTCAGTCTTTTAATACTTCTAAGCATATTTAATATTTCCAAAAGATCTCCCTTCTTTTTTCCTCCGCAGGTAAATGCTATCTACTTTCAGTCAAGTACACATCTCTTTGGTTGTCTCCCAACTGCTTCCGCATCTGGAATGGTGTGTGTGTTGGAAGATGTAACAATTTGCGTCGAAAGCCTTCTGTTTGGTTGTCTCTGCAGGTGCAGATTGGTCTGAATGATTCCCTGGTTAGCAACTTGTTAGTTACCAGGTGTTTAAAAGATCCGCTATGGTCCACTCCTGGTTCTGTGGAGACTGGAGGGACCTGCCCGGCAGGTGGCTTCCTTCTCCAGGAGGGGGCGACAAAGTGCCGTGCTGACCGAGGAGGCCTTCCTCGCAGGGTCTGTCCAAGGCCTCACAGCCGCCGGGCAGCCAGGAGGAAGCTTGGGAGCCATGTTCCCCTTTCCTTCTCCAGGCTCCCTAGTCAGATTCTAGTTCATTCTGTCTTAGTTCTGCATGTAGCTTTTCATTTCTCAGTCTCCTGTCCCAGCTCCTTGCTGTGTCTCCTCTACCTTCCCCAGACTCCTCCCCATCTCAGGCCCCTTCCCCACACACACACTTGCTGGTTTCCAGAGTCATGTTTCTGAAGCACCCGTTCACAAATCTGCAAAGGCTCTGTATCGTAGCATTCCAGGTTCAAGTTTAAACCCCTCAGCATGGCAGTCGGGCTCTTAGAACTCAAACCACCACCTGCTTCTGCAGTTTTCTCTGCCTCTTATCCGCCTCACAAAAGTGCCCCTCCCACATGGAGTGTGTAGAACAGGGGTGTTTGCACGCCCCCCAGCAGTGTGATTTTGGCAAGGAACCTGACCTCTTTGGGCCCTACTTTCTACACCTATCCATGGGGCTCAGTAATGCCTTCCCCTCGGGTTGGTGTAACAAGTAAAGGGCACTGTAAGTGTAAAGTTCTTTGCATGCAGTGCCCACAAGACAAAAGTTGTTATTGGCCACCGTCTGTTTACTCTGAGTTTCCCTCCCTCTTAACCATTGTCTGAATTCCCTGACCTCTAAAGTCCTGCTTGCCTTCTACCAACCCTCCTCTCCCTCAGGCCCCCCAGGGTCTCTGTAACTTCCTTTGAGCGCCCATCAAGCCCAGAGCCAGGCACAATAACTCCTCTCAAGCACTTCCTACCTGGCCAGCACGCTGCTAGGCACTGAAGGGTCCTGTAGGGAGAGGGGCAAAGCAGCTTCGGCCCTTGTGATATACGTACTCTGGTAGACAAAGGAAATGCTAAGGAAATAAATGTGTGCGATGAATTTCAAAAGGAAGACTACACATGGCTCTGGGACCATAACTTCTATATGGCCTGGGCTAGGACAGGGGCACCTAAGGCCCACCTGAGAGATATGCATTTAAACTTAGCTAGAAGCATGATTAAATTGGGCCAAATGGAAAGTGGAAGGATATTCCAGAAGGAGAGAACTGTGCACATCTATTCTGCCCACTTTTAAGTCTATGGGACCAGGGACTGTATCTTATTCCCATAAAATCTCTAACAGTACCTAGAAAACCCCTTGCCCAGAGGAATTGTTCGAAAGTTATTTACCACAAAATACAAAGGAATGAGGAGTTTTAAAATCACCATCTTTTTTTTTTTTTAAGATTTTATTTATTTATTTGACAGAGAGAGAGAAAGATCACAAGTAGGCAGAGCAGCAGGCAGAGAGAGAGGGGGAAGCAGGCTCCCCGCTGAACAGAGAGCCCCACGCGGGGCTCGATCCCAGAACCCCAAGATCATGACCTGAGCCGAAGGCAGAGGCTTACCCTACTGAGCCACCCAGGCGCCCCCAAATCACCATCTTTAGAATGATGGAAAAATAAGCTTTTCTGTTCCCATGACTTCAGTGCCTTTCTTGGCCTGGTTCTTTTGAATTAGTTACCAGTATTCCAGTAATTAAAAAAAGACAAAAAAAAAAAAAAAAGAGATACAGATTGCCTTCTTTTGAGAGCTGACAGCAGGCAGAGTTTCCTCATGATGGCTGCGCATCATGCCCAGCAGCAAGAGAGCACCCTGTGTTCAAGTGTGCAAGCCATTTCTGCTCACACACGGAACTCCTCCCTTCTGTAGGGTCAGAACACCTTAACAATCAACTTCAAGACAAGAGCCTTCTTGTTTCGTCAAAATCTGGGGGTCCAACTATGTTTCTTTGGATGAGAAATTTTCAGTGGCCCCTGATGCAGATGACCCCAGCAGCTCAACCCCTTACCCGTGTCCGGGATGGGCACGCCGGTCCCATGTACCGCACAGGAACAAGGCCCGGGGAAGACACCCACTGTACAAAACGAAAGTGGCAGCCCTTCCTGCTTTGTGCCAAGCCTGGGCATCAGGATCTTTGCCAAGCTCCCCAAACCTGGGGCGAGTGCTCAGGCTTGTGGTACACATGTGGCTATCCCCAGTCATGTTCCTTCCCCTCCCAGGGGAAGTGGTGGGGGTCCAGCTCACTGCCCCCACTGGCTCCACTGTGAGTGGGACTGCTCCAGCCTTCCTCCCAATGCAGCATCTCCACTGATAAACCCTTGGTTGGGGGTGGGGGGGGGTGGTTCCGGCCTCTCAAAGGCATGGATGAGCTTGACTTCATGGCCTTGCTTTCCTCTGGAGCAAGAGTGCTCTGACTGCCCTAATTTTTCAGGGTTGGCTTGTGGGAAGGAGGGATTTCCCTTTGTATATCAAAATAGCATGCCCTTAATTTTACACTTAACCAAATACTGTCCCCCCTCCCTTTTTAAAGAGATTCTATTCATTCATTTGAGAGAAAGGGAGAGAGAGACAGAGCATAGGCAGGGGGAGAGGTAGAGGGAGAAGAAGCAGACTTGCAGACTTCCGCCTGAGCAGAGAGCCCAACGTGGGGCTCGATCCCAAGACCCTGAGGTCACGGTCTAAGCCAAAGGTAGATGCCCAACCATTTAAGCCACCCAGGTGCCTCAGTCCCTTTCTTTTCAAGAGAAAGAAAAAGCTAGTAACTGTTGGTTACATATTGGTCACTGGTGATTTCATTTCAACCCTTGATCGGTTAACGCTGAGAACCAGGCGCACATCATTGGTTTCATCTGTACTCAAATGCCACGCTCCCCTTCTGCGTGGTTTCGTTACCCACGGTCAGCCTCGGGCGGAAACAGGTGCTGCTGCTTGTGATCCTGACGCGGTGTCGCAAAACCCACGTCCTTAGCGTCACTTCAGTTCACCGCCGTGGCCTCTTACCAACTCCCGTCGCCGCGAGAAGGGTGAGTACACTATTCCGATAAATAGAGTTTGAGAGAGAGCGAGAGAGACCACTTTCACTTTTATTACAGTGTATTGTTACGGTTCTGTTTGTTGTTGGTGATGGCTCATCTCTGACTGTGTCTGATGTATAAACTGAGCCTCTCACGGGTATGAGTGTGTGGGGAAAAACATAGTATACGGAGGGTTCAGTACTATCCACGGTTTCAAGGCATCCCCTGACGGTCTCAGTACATATTCCTGGCAGAAAAGGAGGAACTATAGTAGAAAATATCTCATGAGTAAATGAACTCTCATTCTTTACACCTGGGAGTCTTAGAGGACCGTGAGAGAAGGGACTTAGACCTACAGCATCCAAGAGGAGAGGTTATGTTGGCAGAAGGCAAAATCAAGTTGAGACATGTCCCTCCATAGCCAGCTGGTCCCAGGAACTGAATTCCTTCAGCCAGAGCTGGACCCTTCCTCCCCAGAATGCTGAAGGCGAGGTGGGAGAGCTCCTTTTCACCCCGTTTGTAGCAGGCCCTTTAAAATGGCAAATGTGACTTTGTTTCTGGAGCTCAGGCTGACACGGAGGACAAAGACACCAGGCAGAAATGTGGCTAGGGCTGGAAAGGTCTTAGTTAACTCCCCGACCCTGCCTTTTTTTTTTTTTTTTTAATTGGAGGGACATAAGGGGAAAAAATTGTGGATGACTCCGGAAGGTGTTCTTTTTTTCTTTTTCTTTTTTTTAAAAGATTTATTTATTTGAGAGAGTCCCAAAGTGAGGCTCATTCTCACAACCCCGAGATCATGACCTGAGCAGAAATCAAGAGTAGGACACTTAACCCACTGAGCCATCCAGGCGCCCCAGGAAGGTCTTAGTTGCTGAAGATGAATATGGCGAGTAGTGCCGTAAAATACCCTGAATGGAAGGAGCTGTAGATGGTGACCAGGAACAGCAGCCTGGGGCGGTGAGTTCAGGCGGTCCTGATAACAGATCCGGGCTGGGGGCTGCAGTAAGGTGGGGATCTGGAAGGAAGAAAACTAACCCAAGGTGTGCAAACAGTGTGGCGTCTTGGGGGAGATGCAGGTCTGCTTCTTGGCTCAGGCAAATCCCTCCTTCTCGGAGTCAGTGACAAGGAAGGTCCCTGGCAGGTCAAATACCTGGCGGTCTTCCACTGTCTGGGGTGCAGCCCCGTGGGGACTATTTTCTATGTCTTGTCCCTGGGGAGTGAGTGTGCAGTAAAGAGCAGGTACACGAACTTCATGATTTCCTTCCGATCGAACCATTGAGAAGTCTGTAAAATCGGCCAGCAAATCTGTTAAGGATCTAGCTCTTCGTAGGAAGCTATGTTTAGACATTTCCAAAAAGGGCAGACGAGCACAAAGATGGAAGGAGTGATGGTTTCTAAGGACAAATAACTAGCAATATTCTGAAACGGGAGATTTCTGCCAAAGAGTACAAGGTGTGTGGGACCAAGGTTTCCTTGATTTTGGCCAAAAGATTGGCACGGAGCTGATTTTGTTTTTAGTACTTTTCATGTTTGCCTCCTGAGCAGCCACCACAAGGACCCTCAGGGAGATGTGCTAGCTGCTTCCATCACGGACACTGGGAGGTGGTCAGGCTGGTGCCGGGATGGGGCACCAGCTGCTGCCCAAACGCACTCCCGCTGAGCTGCATTTGGGCCACTGGAGCCCTGGGCACACAGCCTCCCCCTTCACACCCCTCCCCCTTCACACCCCCCTCTGCTAAGGAGCTGACAATCGGCTGATACAATGGGTCCCAAAAGGTGCTTGCGTTCCAAGAACATGAAAAATGGTGTTTCAATAGTGGTACCGTATTTCCACACACACTTTTGGATAGTCTAATACATTTTTATTCACCTTAAAAGATTTTTTTTTAGTCAATAATATTCTTTTACTAAGCCTTTAAAGACAACTTATTATTAAATGGTAAGTTTGGTTTCCTTTAGACAAAGATGATAAAATTCAGATTTGCCAGGTTCATTTGAAGTATCAGGAGAGGCGGCTGTCTGAATTGATGTAGGTTTATCTGTCCTGTCACACTCAGTGGAGATAAAAGACAAAATGTTGTTCACCCAGTAACATTTTTTAAAAAGTACGCTTACACACAATTTAAACAAACTACCCAAGATATATGATGGGCATAGGAATTACACCATTTTAAATAATTCCGATTACGAAAAGACCCTCAACATTATTGGTTAATGCAAATAAAAGATCTTCAAATTATTACAACAGTCAAGATATTTTACATCAATTTGTGCTTTTAAGACTATTGCTGCTCCCTCTGGGGAAGGTGGAAGTAACTGTATATACTGTAGAAAAAAGTTTTCGCTCTTTTGATACCAATAGACATGTCAACCTCAGACGAAGCACAACCATATTTAACAACTATTTTTTAATTTCCCTGAAACAAAAAAAATCTATTAATGAAATATATTTCTACGGTAATTGGTAATTTAATGTTTTGACAAGTACATTTAGAGGGCTACTTTTTCTTGATCACTCATGACAAATACATGATGTTTAGAAATATATATATATATATATTTACAGAATACATATTTAAGAGAACACCTAAGGGAAATGGGGCAGTTTTCACACACATATTTAAAGTTTCTCAGAAATTCCACCAGGGTCCACATTTGTGACCCTTCCCAGTTGCCAGTGCTTCCCTAATGAAGTCCCTCCACATACATTAACAGAAAATCCGATGGAAGTGGTATGATTCACTCATCACAGAAATGCCTGTCAGTCAACCAAATTCCCTGCAAAGTGAGTATAAATATTAAATATAAATATGAATATAACTTACACAGGGAGTTCAGCCCTCAGTTACACTGGCTAAGGATGCATGGTAGTGACCCACGGTCTTCTCCCTGAGGAGATAATATCCAGAGAAAAACAAATGTTCTGTGTAGAGAAAATATGTTGTTTTGTATGGATTAATTGGTAATTAATTGGGTTGAGGTAAGCTGTATGTTTCCCAGCTGTAGTTGAAGAGACAAAATATATGTACTTATTTGCCAAAGGAGGGGTCCAGTGTGGCCGTCAGTTCTCCCAGGTGGCCCAACAGATGGGTCAGATGGATGGCGCGCTAAGGCTACTCCCCTCCAGAGAGGACGTCCCTGGAGCCTCATCACCTCAGGAAGGCCTTCATGGGAGTGGGACAGAATGTGACAGGATTCTTGTTCCTACGGCTGCATCCCATCCTGTGGGACCCGTGCGGAAGCAAAAATAGGACAAATCACAGTTAGTATTTTCTCTGTGATTGGCTCTTAGGTTTCTGTGTGTTTTCCGTGCCCCGCGGAATGCTTTCTATTTGCATTACAACCCCAGTTCTTGGTTGGCGAGCGTTCTTCTGAAATATTCCTGCTCCTGTTTTGAGGACAATTAATATGGAGGTGATGCGATTAAACCAATCATCATAATTTGGGGTCGGGGCCGGGAAAAGAGGAGGGGGAGCAGTCTTGGTTGAGGTTCTAGGGAAGTGTGTGTAACGCGCTTCACTCCCATGGGTTTTCCATCTGCTGGATGGGGGTGTGGTAACACTTACCTCATTTGCCCTTTGAATTGGCGGAGCGCAGCCTGCACCACACGTTTTTCTTGGGAGAAGGATTACAGTTATGGCATTCGAAGTCCAAGTTTATATCTAGGGGATGTGATAATTGCTTGTCACTGTGCAATTTCTAATCAAAAGCGTTGTTTAACACAGCAGATTGCAGGGGCGCCTGGGTGGCTCAGTGGGTTGGGCCGCTGCCTTTGGCTCGGGTCATGATCTCAGGGTCCTGGGATCGAGTCCCGCATCGGGCTCTCTGCTCGGCGGGGAGCCTGCTTCCCTCTCTCTCTCTCTGCCTGCCTCTCTGTCTGCCTGTGATCTCTCTCTGTCAGGTAAATGAATAAAATCTTTAAAAAAAAAAAAAAACACAGCAGATTGCAGAACAGGAAAAAAAAACATTGGGTGCAGTCGCAGGAGGTGAGCCTGAAAAATGATTGCCAATTTGTGAAGAGCCTGAGTGCCACCCAAGGGGGTCTACCTTCCATTCCGTCGGATGCTTTATTTTCTTAAATATGCTCATCAGAAGGCTTGTGCTAGAGGATGCTGTGTGTCGAGGGCAAGCTCCGTTGCGTTAAGTCAAACCTACTTTAGGGTAGACCTTCCATAGGCTAATATGCATGGGGGTTCTCTATTACTGGGTGTTTTCTGTATTACTTCAAGTACAATGAGGTGGTAGGTATACAACGAAAAAGAAACTGTTCTGCCTTGGCTCCTTCGGGTCACTTAATTTTCATATTCTGCGTATACGCGACACACCTGATGTTTATGGCCTCATATCCTGTGTATCTAGGATCGAAACATAGAGCAGGGTTCCATCACCAAATAAAATGAGTAGCCCTCAATTTTCTCACCCTTAAGAAGGGAACACAATAAATCAGTATTTCAGGGTTGAAGAGTTGGGAAGAGATGTGATCACGGAGCATTTTGTGACAAAGACTATTTTTCTTATTAAAGTCAAATTGAAACAGGGTTACAAGTGAGAAAAAATAGGTGTAAAAGATGTCAAGGATTACTATCCAGTTATTGTGTAACTGTGACATCTTTGCTTAACTTTGCTGACATTTGTTTGTAGAGGGAATGATCCCACTTACCTTGAAAGGCTCGTGTCATCTGCCCGGCACTGTGACTGGGGATCATACAGTATTCCGGTTGAGAACAGAGGTGGGAGCCGCCTGCCTCCAGCCTGCCTGCTCTTGAATCTCAACCCTGCCCCTTCCCACATGGGGGATACATGCTCTGTGTGTGATATTGGGCAATTTAATTCATTTCTTCCTGTCTCAATTTCCCTAGAAGACAGTAAGTATATTTATCTCCCAGAGGGCTGTGATGAGCATTACAGCTAGAATAATTCATGTTAGATATCAAGGGAAGTTAGCTGCTCTTATTAATTCATATTTTCTACATAATAGCAGGGAAGAGCTCAGGCCTGCCCTATTTTCCCCCAGCCCTAGGCTGCAGCCCCTTGGCTAGTGGTTAGACCCTGTTTCCTCCTCCCCTCCCCAACTGAGCTCTGTTTTAAGGAGTACCTTCCCCGACCAGGTGACCAAATTCCATAACTCTTGGGTTAGCCCCTCTGTCCTCCTCCAAACCCATTTAGTTTTATAAAAAATTCAGCAGTGCTTATTTTTTGTGTGGCTATGAATATACAATTACATTTATGTTCCTGGACGATCTGGATTTGGATTGCTTTCTCTCTGGATTACCTCCAATATTTGCCCATTCAGCTGGGGGTCAGTTAAAACATTGAGGAATTCCTGACCTCTAGAATTTGGAAGAATGTAGAACGGTAAACTGGAAGCAAGAATCCTACAGCATCCTGTATCAGGCAGTGTGGTAAGAGAGGAGGACCAGAGCGATGTGATAATCTGAGAGAGTTTGTTACTAACAACTAACAAACATGGTTTGTTAGTAACATGACACACTGGTGTCACTCCGTCACCTTAGTGACAATTTAAAAAATCATAGTTTAAATAGATCATGCGCATGGCTGCCACTGTGTTGTTATTTTGATTGTGTCCTTTCCCATGTGTTAATGAAGTTTACCCCAAATCATTGGACTGTGCGTCATCCTTAAATAGGCCAGTGAGACATCAGTAAGCCAGTAAGGGCTTTTTTTTTTTTTTTTTTTTTTTTTTTTTTTGTGTGTGTGTGTGATTTATTTTTTTTTCCCTTTTTATTAATTTTTTCAGCGTAACAGTATTCATTCTTTTTGCACAACACCCAGTGCTCCATGCAAAACGTGCCCTCCCCATCACCCACCACCTGTTCCCCCAACCTCCCACCCCTGACCCTTCAAAACCCTCAGGTTGTTTTTCAGAGTCCATAGTCTCTTATGGTTCGCCTCCCCTCCCCAATGTCCATAGCCCGCTCGGCTTTTTTTTTTTAAGATTGATTTATTTGGGAAGAGATAGAGTGAGTGCATGAGTGGGGCAGAAGGAGGGGAGAGAGAGAATCCTTAAGCAGACTTCCCACTGAGTGTGGATCCCGAGGCAGAGCTCAATCTCAGGACCCTGAGATCATGACCTGAGCTGAAATCAAGAGTCAGCCCCTTAACTGACTGAGCCACCCAGGAGCCCCAGCCAGCAAAGGCTTTCAAGAAAGACCTTTCCGGTAATCTCCCAAACACTTCCTGCTTCTTCAGACAGTGGGACTCTGCAGGGATTCCAGCAAGGAACAGAGAAGGAACAGGGAAGACACTCTTTGATCCAGTACTCATAATGGAGTCTAAGTTTTCATATTACTTCAGATCAGCAAAATCTATAGCTAAGCAAGTTAAGGCAGACTGAGTAATCAAAAGTAAGCTGTGTGTGCTTAAAATCGCTTATGATTTGTATCTCCTTTTGAAGACAGTCCTCAACATCGGCAAGGTTTTTAAAAGATTAAGATATTTACATCTGCTTGGCTCTTCGATGACATACACATATATAATCTCCAGAGGTGGAAGTTGGAGTTAAGAGTGCTTTCCCTGTGAATATACCAAAGAGAGGGTATCAACCATGGAGTGTTCAATATTCAGACACAGAAAAATGGCTGGATGCAGAGAATTATTGTGCTCAACAGATGAAGAGCAAAAGGTTGCTATTTTTGGTGGCTTCTTATTTACAGCCCTTCAAAATTATGTGCCAATCTTTCTCAAGAACCATTCTAAGAATCATCTTATATAAAGTAGGATGTGTACGTAGGAGGTCGCTCACACAGGTGAGAGCACGCCTGTTTCGATGCAGCCTAATAGGTGGGGTTCCGTGTAACTGGTATTCTCCCCCCAGAAAGAGATGACTTCAAGCATATTTCTAGCAGCAAGGTTGGCATTAAACATACACGTGACAACAAACTTCAAGGGGAGGAAAAACCCACTCGGAATAAAAAGGCCTTCAAGACTTAACTGTAAGAACTTCTCCAACTCAGAGAATATTTTCTTTCTACTAAGAAAACCACTTATACTCTTGTTTAATGTCCTAATTTTAAAAATAGAACCCTATGATCCAACGATTGCCCAACTAGGTATTTACCCAAAGGCTACAAAACTACAGATTCAAAGGGGTACATTCACCCCAATATTTACAGCAACATTATCAACAATAGCCAAACTATGGAGAGCGCCCAAGTGCCCATCGACCAATAAATGGGTAACAAAGATGTGGTATTTAAAGGAGAGATATATAAATAAAATATATAAAAATACAATACACACACAATGCAATATTACTCAGCCATCAAAAAGAACAAAATCTTGCCATTTGCAATGATGTGGATGAAACTAAAGTGTATTATGCTAAGTGAAATAAGTCAGACAAAGACAAATACCATATGATCTCAGTCATGTGGGATTTAAGAAAATAAACAGATGAGCATATGGGAAGTGGGGAAAAAGGAGAGGAAAACAAAATGTAAGAGCTCTTAATGATAGAGAATAAACTGAGGGTTGATAGAGGGACGTGGGTTGGGGAGATGGGCGTGGGGGTTAAGGAGGGCCTGTGTTGTGATTAGTTCTGGGTGTTGTAACCTAGGTGATGAATCACTGCATTCTCCAGAAACGAATACTTTACTGTATGTTAACTACCTAAAATTTAAAATAAGAAATGGAAGACACTACATTAATCTTTAATTTATATTCCATTTCTGGGTCTGTTTTCATTGTCCCTCTAACGCAAACTGTGCACCAAACACCATAAATCCCATATCTCACATATTGTCCATCAGATAATCTCACCCACCCAAAAGATGATGATGGATCTCATTTGGAAGCCAAAAGAGAAATACACATCATTCATTTCCAGATAAGCATTAAAAATAATCCTTTAGGCTTCTCTGAACATAGCAGCATTATCTTAAGATAGAACACAATCATGGAAGGGAAAAAGAATGCAAAACAAATGAAATTTTATACAAAACAAGAATTGGATTTTTGTCTAGGATTACAGTGGTCCATAAATTAAAAAGACTTCCGTCCAGTGTCGATTCCTAATTATATCTGTCTCCTGACCCATGATGTAGATTTAAACAGACCCGTGGCTACTCGAAACAGATGCACTGACCGTATGACACTCAGTCTGTTCGTTTGGCTTCAAAGTGGCAGAAATTCAACCTTGAATAGGACTTAATTCTACCTAAATCCCTAACATAACTCATAAAATGCCGCTTCCAATAAGATGAATATCCAGATTTTTTTTTTTTTTTGAACAACCCAACAATAGATCCTCTATCAAGGACAGATATCTTGCCCCTTAACAGTGTATTTATAATGAGAACCAAAAGCAAATGGTGCTTCAACCAGATTCTCAGGTCCTAGAAGCCACTTCAGTTCATAAGAAAAGCATCACTCTAGATGAAAACTCCTCAGTAGGTAGTCTTGGTCTTATCTTAACCGGACATTCCTGCTTTGAATGAGGTCATGAAAATACCACCCGGGTACTTGCCGCGTGCCTAGTACCCACATCCACCACTCTCTACACAGTCCTACTGCTTTTAGAAACCTTCCATGCAACATTGAAAACCTTGTTATTTATGTATTTGGAAGCAAGTCTGCTTATCATTTAGAAAAGTCCTTGTATCACCTCTTGTCTCTGTCCACCATCTCTCACTTTTTGGAGGACTTGAAGTAAGAGCAAGGCCTCGGCAACAAATTAATATATCACGTGATTCAGTTTACATCTGCACAGTGGAACAGTTTACCTGTTATCTTGCATTTGGATCTAAAGTGTAATCTGAGAAGCAGAACTCACCCACCCCCTTCATTATAAAACTGAAAATGGAATCTTGTATGGAATTGTCAAATCACTACGTTGTACATTTCACGTTGACTCAACTTCAATAGTAATAAAAAGTCAACAACCAGAATCTGTTAAAATCAGCATCTAATACTGACAAATGATATACATGTATCCTCATAAAAATTTCACCTTGCAGGGAAAAGGAGATCCCATCTGTACTGAAGTTCATTTCCTATTGCTCCTTTAGTTCTCTTATGTTAATAATTTATGAATACCCTTTGTCAAGTGCTTTCCGTGCCAGGCTTTGTGTTCATCCAAAGACTTACTAGATGACTGATTCATCATCTCTACAAACCAAAGCATAAATGGACTAAAAATAACAAAATTGGACACATTCAGGTAACCATGTACCAAACCCAGTGAAAAGAACATGGTTCACCTTTTGGAGGAATTGTCTAAAATGAGCCAGTCAGTCACAGTTGTCCTTCTTCTTGGCAATGACACACCAGTTGCCATGATCATTCCCCGAGCTCAGAACATGCAGCTCCGCCACGTGCTCCTTCAGCAGGCCGTAGAGCTCACCTTCTCGAAACACGTGGTAGTACCGCATAAAGGCTCTAGAATCCAAAACGCCGGGCTGTTGTTCTTCAACAGGAATCGTCTCCTCCGAGTTGGAATCTGTGGAGTCAAGTGCAGAAATCCTTCTCAGGATTTTACTAGCAGAAGGGTGACCTTCCTCCACATCATCCTCATTCACACAGTTCTCACTAGTATTGGCGCCTTCCAGAAAATTCCCATCTCCATTTCTCCTAACTTCTCCTTGTTGGTCCCCACGTAGATGTTTCCTTGCGGCTGGTGCTCTCGGCCACTCCAGTTGTTTCTGAGACACCTCCACAAACACGTCTTCATCTAAACTTTGCTCTCGTGTTGAAAGTGGTTCTTGGTGACCTAAGTCTAAGCTGGAGTGTCTGGAAGGCTGGATGGATATCGTGCTATTGGCCCAACCTTCTGCATTTTTCAAGGGTCTCACTCTTTCAATTTGCTTCCTCAGAGTTGATTCATCCAAAGACCTAGAGAAAAACCAGGAGCGAAAAGATTTTCCTAATGTGTTATAGAAGCCATTTTCTTCCTCCCCTTCCTTAGAAAGATCTGCACAACACGTTCCAGCCATCAGTGGCTCGTAGTCCATGCTGTGGGACCGCTGTGCGTGACCCTGCTCTTTAAAACAAACAGAACAGCTACAGACCGAGCACGGAGGATGGCAGGGATGGCTTCTCTCCGGATGTGCACATGGCTTTCTCCCCTGCTGGCTGGGGTCTGAGAGAAGCCGCGAGCATAAGGCCCTGTTCCACGGAACGAGCACATCTTGCTTCTCAAAGTGCCTGTTCTTTTGTTCCATGGCCCACACGTAAATCATCAGCTGGCCTCCAGGAACTAAAACCCTGGCCATTTCTTTTATTGCTCTGATTCTTCTTTGTTTTGTAGAAAAATGATGTATGACTGAAAAAGAAGAAACTAGATCTCAGTGTGTATACACATAAGTAAACCAACGCATTTGGACAGTAGTATTTTCTGTATGATCATGATGCAATTTCAACATGCAGGAAAACCTCATTTCCTACGTGGCAGGACAGATGGTAGAACAGCACAGCCTTGGTTTCGGGGAGACGTGATTTTTGTCTCTGGCTCCTGTACTTTTCAGACAATCTGGGGGCAATTATTTAACTTCTATGGATTTCAGGTTTCTTTGCCTATAACAAGACATTTAAATAATATGTCTGTTCCAAATCCTACTAGTTCCAAAATCCTACGAAATTTGTTAACTAGAAGGATAATTGGTGTGAATTAATGAAATTTTCATGGGAGCGCTACATTAGGTAAGTATTCCCTAGCGAAAGAACTATGAAATAATTATTTGCTTTCATGAGCGATCAGTACTTCTAAAGCACCAAAAGATTAATACCACTAATCAATGTTAATAAAATTAATAAAGCAAATAGAAGTGGAGAAGAATGTTAAAGGTTATTGTTCTATTTAGATATTGCAAAGATAAGCCAGCCAAGCCCAAATCCAAATAAATGCTTATAATTTTAAAAAATTGATATAAATTGGTTGTATATGTATTTAACAAAAATCAACACCTATGTCATTGTTTTACTTCCAATCCTTGCAAAGTTAAAGTAATATTCAAACAGGACTGCCTTTATCCAGCTTTAAGTGTGTTATTAGGCATTTTTTTAAAAGATTTTTATAATTTGACAGACAGAGATCACAAGTAGGCAGAGAGGCAGGCAGAGAGAGAGAGGGAAGCAGACTCCCTGCTGAGCAGAGAGCCCAATGTGGGGCTCGATCCCAGGACCCTGAGATTATGACTTGAGCTGAAGGCAGCGGCTTAACCCACTGAGCCACCCAGGTGCCCCTAGGCATATTTTAATCAAATAATATGTGGAAAGCACCAGTCTGTTAGTTCCAAGAGGAGTTTGATCACGGTACCATGTCAAGAGAAACAATCAGATCATTTTCCACATGAAGGGGAATGTCTCAGGTAGGAAGTTGGTTCTAAGGGGAGTCTGGACACTACTACACAGGTATGAGTAGTGAGTGAGAGGAGAGATGGAGTTGGGAGGCCAGGACAGCTCCTAAAACCCTCAGCATAATCCAGGCGCTAGTGGTGGTTTTAAATCTCTAGTTTACCTGCCACAGAGAGAGAGCAAATATCTATCCCCTACTCCCGTCCCCACAGAGCCGTTCATAATGGATCATTTGAAAGCTTACATTTCTAGAGACAGAGTCTTGGTCACTAAACTAAAAGGAGGCACAGAGGTCAGGGGGACAAAGACTTAAGATGATGCTAATGTTCCTATCTAGGACTATTCATGGTTGTTCATATCTCCCATGACTTGCGCCTAATTCACTGGAGAACTTCTGTGGGTGTATCTTCTAAATATGGTCAGTCCTTGTGATCTGTGAAGTCAATATTTGCAAATTTTGCTACTTGCCAAAATATACTTGTCGTCCCCCAAACAGCACTCTCAGTGTTTTTGTGTCATTTGCTGACATGCCCATGGTGGCAAAAAACTCCAGCGTGTACCTTCCCAGCTGAGATCAAACCAGGTGACCCCTGCTTCCCTGTTCCGGTTTGCCTCCTGTCAACGAGTGTCTATTCGTGGTCTATTTAGTGCCACGTTTTTTGCATTTTGTGCTTTTCGTGTGTGATTTCATTGCCTAAAATGATCCCTGAGCATAGTGCATGAGAAGGCGGGGATATGTCTCAGAGAGAAAATAGAGGGGTTATAGAAGCTTTGTTTGGGCTGTTGGCATGAGCTCAAATTAAATGAGTTTTCTTTAGGGGTACCCGGGTGGCTCAGTCGGTTGAGCATCTGACTCCTGATTTCTGCTCCGGTCATGATCTCGGGGCTGTGGGATGGAGCCCTGCCTCAAGGCTCTACGCTGGCATGGAGTTTGCCTGGGATTCTCCCTCTCCCTCTGCACCCCCCACCCCCTACTCACTCTCTGAGAAAAAAAAAATACATAGAAATTAAAAAATAATAAATTTAAAAAATAAGTTGTCTTTAAACAGAGACACATGTAAAACAAGGCTGTTTATTAATCCGTGGACTAAAGTGCTGCCACCAGAGGCTCATGGGAACCTCGTCCGGTAGTTGCCCTGGGAGCCAGGGCTCCATATTCACTATGAAGTGTTCACAGAGACTTAACAGAATATAATTACTATGAATAACGAGAGTTGACAAGTTCCTTTTGGGGGCCCAAAAAGAAAAAAAGCATCTTTAAAACTGGACTACATTAATATAATAATCTCTTTAAGCAGATTCAGACAGACGTCTTCAACATTTCAGGATTCTGGGCTTCAAAAGAAGTCTTTTCAAAGGAGGAAAGACTGTGTATTTTTTAAACATTTGTTCTGTGATGATTCATTTTTTAAAAATATTTTGTTCAAAGATTTATTTATTTGCCACAGAGTGAGAGAGAGCCGCAGGCAGAGGGAGAAGCAGGCTCCCCACTAAGCAGGGAGTTTGATGCAGGACTTGATCCCACGACCCTGGGATCATGACATGAACCGAAGGTAGTTGCTTAACCAACTGAACCACCCAGGCGTCCTATGATGACTCATTTTTAATAGCATAATATCACCCAGGAAATATCTCAATATTTTAGATTGTTAGTTTTTTAAAAGATTTTATTTATTTATTTATTTATTAGAGAGAGAGAGAGAGAGAGAGAGAAAGAGAGAATACTAGCAAGGGAAAGGAAGAAGGACAAGCAGACTCCCCACTGAGCAGGGAGCCTGCTATGAGGCTAGAGCCCAGGACCCCAAGGTCATGACCTGAGCCCAGGTAAGATGCTTAACCAACTGAGCCACCCAGGCACTCCTATATTGTTTTATGTTCATATTTAACATGTAATACTAAGTAACCGTTAGGCCAAATTTTTTGGGAAATTTTACAACTGAAGATTTCTTCATTATATTAAAAACGTATTATATATGCACATATGTATATTCTATTTTAAAACATTATAAACGTAGCCAAAATGGGATGTGAAGATACATTTACGTGAATTATCTCAGGAAACGATACTGAATCTTTAACAGATTAAAAAAAAAATCCCCTTTTGTTTTAAAAATTGTAATCACCACTTAAAGGCAAAAAGAGCACAATATAGGGATCCTACAGCAATGTGTTCCTCCTGCTGAGACCCTAGGAGATAGGCAGGTTGAATTCAATTACTGGATTCTAGAACTCAATGGGAAGTTACACAAGATCGTCTTTAAAGTCCTGTTGTATATTGATATTTTATGACATATTGTTATGTAGCTTTCCAGTGTACAGGTCTCATCTCTCTGTGGAGAAGCTTTCAGAATCGAGAGGTTTAGCACAAAGCAGGGCGTTCCAATCTCAGCACTCCTGACATTTCGGGCTACATAATTTCTTGTTGTAGGAGGCCACCCACTAGGTGGCAGCATGTTGTACAAACACACACATCCAACTGAACCAGCCGAAAATGTCTCCAGACGCGGACAGGTGTCCCCCGAAGGCTGGCGGGGGCAACATCACCCCAAGCTGAGAACCACTGACATAGAGTAAATGGCTGATTGGCCCTGTTTCAATATATCACTAAATTTTCATAGACTTGTCAAGCTGTTCTAAAAGTAAGTGGAAAGAGCGTTTCTTTTTGCAATCTGCCAATAAAACACAATGAACGTATCATTATGTATGATGCTTGCCTTTCAAATTATTATTGAGACATCGAAAAACAAAAAAATATATATTTCTTCATGTGAAGATTAGCAAAAAGTGCCAACATACAGAATTCTGAACAGGGAAGTAAAGATATATGGACGTAAGAGAGACAAACTATCAAAGTTTTTCATAATATGGTTCTAAATGTGAAACCCAGCTGAAAAGGACGCGTCACATCATAGTTACAGTTCCTAAAATACATGGTGTGTTTCCACCCAAGGAAGCATTTTTCTTCAGAAGATGGCAACCAAGTGTGCTGCATTTCTCTTGCGGACAAGGTGTGAGACTTCTCTTGAGAGCCGAGAAAGGCTTAACTGCGTGCGCACGGAGCGTTTCCCGGACGCAGGAAAGCTGGCCAGTGACCGCCACCCCCCCCGCCCGCACCTGTGCCTCAGTTGCCCAGTCTGGATGCGGGGAGCCTCGAAGACTCTCAAATTAAGGCCAACAAACAAAAAGAGTGGAGAATACACTTCTCTGACCTTCCACGATTTCTCGTTCCTTAGGTGAGATAACCAACAACCCCAAAACTTTCTTTCTACTCAAGATTCAAAACATTATAATGAGGGGCGCCTGGGTGGCTCAGTGGGTTGAGCCGCTGCCTTCGGCTCAGGTCATGATCTCAGGGTCCTGGGATCGAGTCCCGCATCGGGCTCTCTGCTCAGCAGGGAGCCTGCTTCCCTCTCTCTCTCTCTCTCTCTCTCTCTCTCTGTCTGCCTCTCTATCTACTTGTGGTCTCTCTCTGTCAAATAAATAAATAAAAAATTAAAAAAAAAAACCCAACCAAACAAACAAAAAAAAACATTATAATGAGTTGCTTGGTGTAACAGGAATCCTTTCTCTTCATGTTTAGGCCCCAAGTGGACTTCACAGTTTCAACAGCAAATAAGCAGGGCTGTCCTAGAGCGGGTTTCCATGGCAACCGTCTCCTGCCTGTCCTAAGGACATTCCGGGCTGTGGCGTCCAGGCCTGCCTTCCCATGCCAAGCTGAGATACAGTCCCCATCTAAGGTCGAACAGATGGAGTCCTCATTTCCTTCAGGAGAGAGCACAGTCTTACTCTGTATTTTCCTCTGACAATGAGTTTTTAATCTGGTCACTTTTATGTAGGCTCACCTTGCTTTGACGAAGTTTGTTAGAGTCAAACAGATTCATTTTTTAAGCAGATAGGAGCAAATGATTTGCTTGGCCAAAGATTGTCCTCGTTGCAAAAAAGAAAGTGCTGCACGTTTCCCCGGCGTATTTAAATATGACTCACGTACTAGGTTTCAGGATTACCTGCGCGGAGTAAAATGAGCCTTACCTGTGTATGTTTCAGGCACGGGGTTCTGTTGTTTCTTTTCATCTGTGACCTGTGTGTTTGTATGGCACTCTTGCTGGGAAAATAGGAACATATTCCCTGGACTTCTGAACAATCTGGCATTAAGAGAGCTGAGAGGCATTATAAGAACAATGCCGTCCGGGACCCGGTGGGGCTATCTTCCCTGGTGCCCTTGCCCCAGTGAGCGGTAGGTTGCTCCACACATCCTGCCAGGTGACCTTCAGCACATCAGTTCTGTAATGTTCTGCTAATAAGGGACACACTCGTGACCTGAAGTAGGTACTATGACTTCTAAAGTTCTACTTCATGTTGGAAAAGTCTGGCTTCATTTCAGTATACCAAAGTACAAAGTACAAAAAAAATACAAAGTACAAAGTATACAAAAGTACAAAGTACAAAATTTCAATGAGTAAAATTCCCCTGATTCTTCCTGACTCATAAGTATCAGAAATGGGAAGGAGTCATCGGAGAGAACACAACACCAGTGTGAAGTTTTGACTTATTAATACGATCCCGTGTACCACCATTAAGAACCTTTGAGATTAGTTCAATAATCCAGTTGAAATTTTTTTTAAAATCAGATCACATGAATCACATAGACATTGTAACAAAGAATGCATGTTGAGTTGTGAGAAGGGCCTCCACCACGTAAGGTCATTCTCAAGGTGAAGAGGGAATGTGTGCCCAGGCTGCCTTACCTCCTATGGAGATGATGGCATCCAAGCCCTGATCCCGGAAGGGCAGATGCAGGTTGTCACATACCATGACTTCACATCCTCTACTCCGGGCGATCTCCACCAACGGCCCACAGTAGTCACAGCCCAGGGCATACACCTGGCTGTTCACTTTAAGATACTTTCCAGTCCCACAACCTGTAAGAGAAAAACCTGCGTTATGTGCCATCCTTTCTGGAAAGTGGAACACTCTGTTTTTCTTACGACAAGCGAGAGAAATAACTTCGTATTCACGAACCAAGACCTACGAGAGCATGGCATGAAGGTACTCACAACAGTCAAAGAAAGATCTTCAGAGGGCACGTACAGATTTTCATTTGTAATAGAAGAGGGAGAGGAATCAGGAAAAAGAAAATGATATTTATCAAACATTTAATGAGGTCATTACAGTAGGGTTTAATGTGCTAGCACAACCAAAGACTGTTAGCTGGCTCATAGCAGGAGAAGAGAGTTGCTAAGACCCCAGGAGTGGGGCTCAGTCCTGTACAAAAGCTACCTTCACATACATATTTTGTTATGCAAAGGTCTGTACGTGATGGCGTTTATTTTCATATTATCTCTCTAGACATTTTTAAAAAGATTTTATTTATTTGACAAATTGAGAGAGAAAGAGCACAAGCAGAGGGAGCTGCAGGCAAAGGGAGAGGGAGAAGCAGGTTCCCCACTGAGAACCCCCCCAAGTGGGGTTCGATCCCAGGACCCTGGGATCACAACCTGAGCCAAAGCAGATGCTTAACTCACCGAGCCACCCAAGGTGCTCCTCTCCCCAGACACACTTACCACTTGCTTTCTGTGTAAAACAAACTACTGCCCAACTTTTTTTCATTGGCTATAAATAAAAGAATTTATACAATAAAACATGCTTTTCAAAAATGTTGAATTTGAATGGAAAGGGAATTTCAATATCTTTTCATCCAACCTAATGTCATTTCTAGGTTTTAAACGATCTCTATTGACTCCGTATGCAACTCTTAGAACAACTTTCTTCTTAGACCATTTTTAACATTCATTTTCTGGTGGCAGAGACCCAAAGAATTCAATAATTATCTAGACCAATCCGATCTGATACTACAATGAGGAGGAAGTACTAGGAGTGAGTAATCATCTTGAAACATAGCCTTCTAGGATTTGATACCTAGTATATTTGCACAGACCTAGCAGCTAATTCATTTTCCAGAAATATTTAAAGATATCATTAGAGCTGATATTCGTGCCTACTGGAATTAGCTCTAGATTTTTCTCCCTGAAAAAAAATCTACCACTGTTCAAGGATGTTTAGTTTACTGCTTCTGAAGTACATCACAATGCTCTAATAACTCCCTCTTAATAGGCCATTCAAAATTATATGAGACACTAAAAGCATAATTAAAGTTCACCAATGCAGTTGAGAGAGTGGTGAGCCTGTGAATAAAAAATAAGATTCCCAATGTGATTATTTCAGTGTAACAATTGGGGTCTTAGAAATAGTTTAGAGCTCATAGCCACTGTCCCAAGAATGCTTATGAGAAAAAGTAACCAATATTTGAGGGGAGTTATGGGGAAAATAGGAATCGCAAAGTATTTTAAAATGGTAGCCTGAGTATTTCAAAGATGATGGTCATAGTTGAAGAAAAATAGTCTTGCAAATCCATTTGCTTTTTCAATTTAATTGGCTCAGGGGATATGTTCAGAAAAATGGAAACTTACAGAGACACAAAGGAAGAACAGGTTCCTGAGAAACTGCTGGTTATGTGGGGCGGGAGTGGGGAGGATGGGTGAAACTGACGAAGGGGGTTAAGAGTCCACGTATAATGATGAGCACTGACCAGTGTATAGAACAGCTGAATCATTACATTGTGCACCTGAAACTGATATAACACTGTCCATTAATGATGCTGGAATTAAAAAACAAAACAAAATAAGTTTGTGGACCATTCAAGCTAGAGGGAGGTGTTCCGAGGGCATCAGGCAGTAAGTACTGAACCCACTTGGGCCTTTTCCAAATCTCAGCATCTCCTGAAAGGCTTCCGGATCCCATGGCATCCTTGATTTATCCCATATTTACTGGTTTATTTTTTAAGATTTTATTTGTCAGAGAGAGCACAACCAGGGGAGAAGCAGACCCCCTGCTGAGCAGGGAGCCCGATGCAGAACTCCATCCTAGGACCCTGGGTTAGCGACCTGAGCCAAAGGCAGACGCTTAACCAACTGAGCCACCCAGGCGCATGCCAGTTCCATATTCATTTCTGATGGCATTCAGCCTTAAGGATGGTGGCGGATCTCCCAAATATGATGCCAATATTTATTTTCCAGCTGCATACACTAGGATGCCAGAGTGGGGAAGGTTTTATCCTAATGAGATGGGGAATACTGCCAAGCCTAGAGACCCCATTATCTTAAATGTGCAAGAAGCACATCAGAACATTTCTGATACTGTGGCGAGCTCCGGTACACAACACTCAGGCTGCTTTACAAAATCTCATGAAAGGACAACCTTCCGTGGTATTGAAGCGAGCTAACAGAACGTGTTTGCAGGCTTACATTCCCTCTTTTTTTCCATTCTGCACTACACTCAGAGTAGGAAACAGATACTTGCCCCAGTTGCACAAAATGTTTTGGCACATGGTACGCAAGTGTTTGCTAGAAATAACTAATCTGAATGTTTCCTCTCAAGTTTGTAGGAACAACAACATTTTTTAAATTAAGAGGCTTTTGTTCGTTTTTTTCTAAGACTATCATCTGAAAGAGGATTCTCTTTTCCCATGGGAAAGAGAATATATATATATATATATATATATATATATATATATATATATATAGAATAGATAGAATATCTATAGAATATATATATATTCTATATTAACCCACTGAGCCGCCCAGTTTATACATTTTATACATTTTATACATTTCTTAAAACCAGAGAAGAAGGGATTTCTTTTATTCTGTAGGCATCTTCTGTTCCTGGCCACAAATCAGAGGGTCTACATTTTCATTGACCCAATGAAGGAATGGCATATAGAGAATGACTTAGTAAATCAAATCTGACCACAGAGACTGGGAATAAGAACATATAGTCAAAAGGTAAAGGGAATCTTAATTATTGAAAAGTTCATTTTTATTATGTACCCAAAAAGGCAATACCGTTCAATACTATTCAATACTATTGGGATAGACACTTGTCTCTGATGTCGGGTAAAAAAGTAACCTTCTCAAAAAGAATCAGGTTCTGGTCTTTTTCCTGCTTTCTAAACTAAATAAAACTCTCAGACCCCAGAACACCCTCCATGCCCCATCTAATGTCCTTAGTGACTAGCCCATTTTAGGTAATGGCATTGCTACGACTGCACCGATCCTAGCATTTCCTGAGAGACTGGATTTCTGCTGTCTTTGAGTCATCAAATTTCTTTTGCATCAGGAACCCTTCCCCCACATCTCAGAAAATCCGCTCAACTGGGGAATGGGGGGAGGAGGTTAATAAAATTTCAGTCAACTCTTAAGTTGCACCACCTAAATAGTGAAAACAGCCTAGAAAATTACTGTGTGGGCAACTGGAACCCGATTACCTCCAGATGTTTATTACTTATGCAAAGTTTTACTAGTTAAGCATCTGACTATTGGTTTTAGCTCAGGTCATGATCTCAGGGTCCTGGGATCAAGCCCCCCATTGGGGTCCATGCTGGGCTTGGAGTCTGCTTAGAATTCTCTCTCTGTCCCTCTCCCAGCTCTCAATCTCTTTCTCCCTAGAAAATGTCTCTCTCATTCTAAAGTAAATAAGATGTTTATTTTATTTTTTTAAAAGATTTTATTTATTTATTTGACAGAGAGAGATCACAAGTAGGCAGAGAGGCAGGCAGAGAAGAGAGAGAGAGGAAGCAGGCTCACTGCTGAGCAGAGAGCCTGACGTGGGGCTCGATTCCAGGACCCTGAGATCATGACCTGAGCCAAAGGCAGAGGCTTACCCCACTGAGCCACCCAGGCGCCCAAAAGCAAATAAGATCTTTAAAAAAGAAAAAAAAAAAAAGGACAGCCCCTATCATTGTGTAATCAAAGTAGTACCATTTGTTTACTGAGTAGTTGAAAACAAAAAAAAGTAAAAGCACAAAATTCGAAAGACACAAATGGGTAAAGAAATATTTACTACATATTATTATGGAGTTGCATGGGGGCATCTAAAGAATATTATTTGCACCATAATTTGCTGTAGCACAATAGAGCAGGCAATATAGGCCGGTTAACACGGTGCTATGATCAGAGGCTACTATGCAGGTTTTAATAGGAGGCAGCTCTAGAAGTACAAACATGGATTGATCTCCACAATATATGAGAGGAAACAAAAGCTACATGTGTAACAGTTTATATTACAGACCATCATCTGCGTAATCAAAACAGGAAAATTCACCCATAGGTACACATATGTAAACGCTTCTACTTAAATGTCTCAGGATCATACAAGAAGCTAATTGCTTCTACCATGGGTTCCTTGGTGCCGTAGGACTGGGATGGCGTAGTTTCCACTGAATACCCTTTGGTACCTTTGTTACTGAACCACATAAGGTCATCACCTAGCAAAGCAATCTTCAGCAATCAGTATGCCTCCTTTTTTGAATTGTTTGTTCTGTTCTTTTCTCTTTTTTTTGGGAAATTTTGGTCCTATTCTTTCATACTGACTTTGAAGAATGCTCTGTATATTAGGAAAGTTATCTAATTTTCTATCAGATAAGTTGTAGATAATTTTAATTTTTGTTTCATTTATATATTTGCCTAGATTTTTTGCCTTGTAGAAGTTACAACTTTTCATACGGTCAAAGATATCGATACAGTTGATCTTCTTTAATCACAGGTTCCATATTTGCATGTTCACCTACACGATAAAGTATGACCACCCCCACCCCCGCCCCCGACGTCAATGCTCAAATACTTGCACGGTGGTTCACCGACAAGCCTGCTCATACAGCAGGAACGAGTCTGGAAAAATCTGAGTTGCCTGAGGTGCCTGACCGGTGTCTTGTTTCGGTTCTCATCCTATCAACAAGTACCCTCTACGTAGTCTATTTAGTGCCACAGTTTTTGCATTTTTGTGCTATTAGTGATGTCATGGTTTTGGATGGTCCCTGGGTATAGGGCTCAAGGGCTGTGAGGGGTTCCTAAGCCCAGGATGGCTATGACAAGCCTAATGGACAAGATATGTGTGCTCAGGAAACTCTGTTCAGGCATGAGTTATGTGTGTTGGCCTTGAGTTCAGTGTTAAAGATCCATACTATATAGTCATGGTGTGTCTTTAAGTAGACAGAAGCATGAAAGCATGCTAGGTGTTGATCAGTTGACAAGAATGTTGTGACCAGAGACTCACAGGAACATGAGCTTGCATTTCCTCTAGGGACAGTAATTCAGAATTCACGAAGTTAATGTTCATGGCAATTTTATCAACTTAACCTAGGGACTGTGAATAATGACAACTTGAATAATGACAATTGTCTTTTATGATTTCTGACTTTCTTTGGTGTTACAGAGAGAAGGGTTTTTGCCTCTAAGGATACTTTAAAAAATAATCTAGTCAGTCATCTAGTCCTATAACGGTTTTGTTTTCTCATACTTAAATCTTTGCTTCATTTGGATTTTTGGGGGTAAGGCATGAGAAAGCATATAATTATACTGTTGTCCCAAAGCTACTTATGGAATGGCTCCTTTTCCTCCTAACTGATTTTAAGATTCTGGCACTTTGCTGACCTTGTGGGTGGTAAGAGCTCCAAATTCACTGTTCTTCTGAAACCACAGTTAATTTTTAAAAGTTGACATGATAGAGACAGTTTTCAAAGTCTATTTCTTCATGACCTGTTCCCCTTTCCCAGATCTCACCCCACTCATACCATCTTTAGTATGCTACAAGCCACGGACACACATCTGTTTCTCTTACTAATATTTAGAGTAAGTGTTTAGAGTAAATGTCAAATCAGATGGAATTGGTAATTGATAACTGCAGATTTAGGACTCTTCTGGGCACAGTCTGCACGCGGTCGCTAGAAAGCAGTTTTGGGTGGCTGTGCCTTGAGTGGGAATCCTAGCATTTCTTACACCTTACTCTTAGATCTACTGGATTGTGGTTTACCACTCCTTGATTCAGAAAGGTACTGAGCCAAAGTCCTCCAGGCAAATCTGTGATTATGAAGCTATGATCTAATTAAAGATAGGCTCTAATAAGGAAAGACCTACGGAAGCATTAGGGGAAAGGATCTTTGAGACTAACAAGAGGTTAGGGGACCTCTTGTGTCATCCCATAATTCTGGCTTTTCTGTAGAAGGCATGAGAGCCCCTTCAAGGTGAGCCACCAAATGTTTCCAAATTTTAAATGGTCAATTTCACCTGCAGTGAATGTTTCCAAATTTTAAATGGTCAATTTCACCTGCAGTCTTTTTAGTCATGATTTATTCATTCAATGCCAGGCCAGTTTTGTGGGATGATGTGCACAGAGGCTCTTGAAAAGGTCAACATTGTGTAAATGTAGATATCAGAAAGTTTCCTACTTCCTGACTTGATGAATTTCTGCTGTAAGGTTGAATAGTCGAGGTACTGGCAGGCCAAGCACACAATTTCAGGCTTCTGGTTAGACCAGAAATGTAAAACAACATCTGAAAAGGAAAGGTACAATAGAATATATTTCCACCCGCACAGCACAAGCCTGGGTTACCTATGTCAGCAATGAGGCTGCCGGGCTTCTGCTCCTGGAGGAACTGGCGGACACGAGGCCAGGCTTTGCTCTGCAGGTCACCGAAGTAAGGTGCGGTGCTCTCGTACACATCATGCACGTGCTGCTTCTCTAGCTGGGCAGCCTCATGATCCATCCTGGGAATGGGACCAGCCCAAGAAATGCAGGTCAGACTACACACCAGAGACAGCTGACAGTGTGCATTTCCTGAAGTTGGAAACCTACAAGTGTCAAGGTTGTACTGTCCTTATACTCTCTTGTACACTGCAGAGGACAAAACCTGCACTGTAACCCCACCATAATTGTCCAAAGACTAGCAAATGCACAGTTTTTATCTGCAGATCTTCGAAAAATAATGGTTTGTAAACGAGCCAGTCACCATTAAGTTTCTGCGCAAGATCAATTCGTCATTTTGGAAGCATAGATAAAAGGCTTACCAAATGGTTCACTCTGGTTAAAATCATTCTGTCTAATGCTAAATATGTTTTAAAATTTTATAACAGGTAGCTCATCACTCCAATCCAATCACAAAGCCCTATCGATTCTACCTTTTTAAATGTTTTTGGATTGCAACTATTTCTCTATTTCCGTACTGATTCTGCTTTAGAAAAGGTGCTCATCTCCTGCCTGAATTACTTCCACAGTATGTTAACAGGGTTTTTGTTTGCTTTATTCCCCTTCAATCCCTTTCCTTCACTTACACCACAACTGGTTTTCTGAAACAGAAATTGAATTGTGCTGCTTTTCATCTTCAGAGGCATTTTCTAGCTTGTCCAATCAAGTTCAGGTGTCTTAGAAGGGCAGACAAGGCTCTTTCTGATCTGGCCTTAACTTACGTCTTGAAGCCATTTTTCACCACCCTTCCCCCCATCAGATGGCTGTTCCACTCAGTGAACCCTGGTCTCTCCCATGTGACATGTTCTCTCCCTGATCCAGGGGCCTGAACACACACTGTGCTTTAGCTGGCTAACTTCTGTTCATTCTTGACATTGCCTCTTCCAGAAAGCCTTGTTTGACCTCTCATGCAGGATTAGGCCATCAGAAAGGAGTGGGAAAATGTAAAAGCATTCTTAGAGGCCTCTGCTGTTTGGGGTTTAATCTTTTAATTATTCTCTTGAGGCCTGTCAGTGAAGAGTATCCCAGGGAAGTGGCCAGGGGTCCAGGGTGTGGCTTTTTACCAATCAATATCAAAGGTTTTTTTTTAATTAAAAAAAAATTTCAGTGTTCCAGAATTCATTATTTATGCACCACACCCAGTGCTCCATTTTTAATTTTTTTTTAAAGATTTTATTTATTTATTTGACAGAGAGAGAGATCACAAGTAGGCAGAGAGGCAGGCAGAGAGAGAGAGGAGGAAGCAGGCTCCCCGCTGAGCAGAGAGCCCGATGCGGGACTCGATCCCAGGACCCTGAGATCATGACCTGAGCCGAAAGCAGCGGCTTAATCCACTGAGCCACCCAGGTGCCCCCCATTTTTAATTTTTAAAAAATATTTTATTTATTTATTTAACAGAGAGAGATCACAAGTAGGCAGAGAGGCAGGCGGCGGGGGGCGGGGCGGGGGTCAGGGAGCAGGCTCCCCGCCGAGCAGAAGGGCTGATGTGGGGGCTCAATCCCAGGAACCTGAGATCATGACCCAAGCCTAAGGCAGAGGCTTAATCCAATGAGCCCCCAAAGTCAAAGTATTTTCAATAATTTAAGGGCCCTACTGCCCCTTGTATACTCCCGTGCATCTCATGCATACCTCGACAGATCCAAAGGGCTATCATAGTTTATTTGGTATTTTCCTCTAGGGCTGGCAGGAAGATCCTAGAGATCAAGGGCTTGTCTTATTTAAAGCCGAATCCCCTGGAGCTGGCGCACAGCAGACTGTCAATAAATGAACCAACACACATAAGCAGAATAGAATTCAATCCTGAGTACAGAAGGTGGTACTGGCTTTTCGAGAAGAGGCAGCGACCCTGGGGAGTGTGGGAAGAGAGGGACTTTCACAAGCTGGCAGATGAGAGAGCCACAGGAGAAGGGCACAGTCTCCAGACAGCCCCTGTGTCCCGCTCCCCACCCTCCATCCTCTCACCACCCCACCCTGGAAAGTAGGAAGCCCTTGAGTAAGTTGCTGTCTCATTAGGAACTACAAAGTACCTTTTGCATTTAAGAAATATCTTGTGGAGAGATGCTTTGAGACTACATAAATATCCTGTTTCTCCGAGTCTTGTCAGCTAATTTTAGCATCCTATCCCTGGGTGATTCTTGCCCAAAACAGTTAGTACTACAGTCATCACCAAATGATGATGTTCTAATTCCATCATTCTTTCTCTTGCAAGGAGGAGCTGTTCAGGATTTACTCTTAAGAAAACAAATTAGCAGTAGACTCTTCTTAATTACCATGGACCTGCCCACAGCCCCTGCAAAAAATCTGGCAAACTCCTAACAGAGTACACATCTCATCTGTGAGGTCTGACACAACTTCCACCCAAACTGGAAACAGCTTATGTTGCTCCCTCAACTGCAATTTACAAAGTAAACATACGGCTGTCTATAACTGCCTCCACAGCAGAGAGACCCAAGCACGGAGTGCCTTTCTTTTTAATCAAAATCTCCATACACTTAAGTCTCTTTAACATTTTCCCCCCGAGGAATCAAATCAGGCAAAGTAATTTTGAGGAACCCCAGAACAAATACATTTAACTTTCTTGTATCTGCACATGTTAAGTGGCAAACAACAGAAACTCGATTATCTTCACGAGGCTGCAGCTATAAGCTCAGAATTTTAGTATCTGAACAGCACCCTTTGGAGACCTTCCTCTAAGTCCTCTCCCAAATTGCTTGGCCTCTACGGTAAACAAAGAGCTATTTTAAAGCGTGTGAACAACAGAAATCCATTTTGTTTTTACTGTATTTTACAGTTAAGATTATATACTGCAGAGTAAAGACCTGACCATGAAACTGATTTGTAGACTTGGGGCTCACCCATGTGACATTTTTTAACACTGGATTTAAATTTCCTGCAATATTTTTCATGTGGATTTTATACATAGAGGAGAATTCCTTGTGAATGAGGTAATGTGATTAAGTTAGTGAGATTAGTACTAAAACACAGGGTTCAAGGGGTAGCTAGGGAGATAGGGTTTCCTTCAGCCAGGCTCCTTAACCTGTGTGCTGTAAAATTCTAGGCCCTTGTAGCTAACTGATGCCTTGCTGGTGAGTCAGAAGAGAAGGCAAAATAATTTGAAAGGTAAGGAGAAGACAGAGAAAGTGGAGCACTGAAAATTCAAAGAACTGATTTGGGTCTTACTTTAAGTGCCATGGGAAGTAGAAAGTTCTCGGTTGGTGGATGGGTTGGGGGTGGGTAACATGATTGGATTAACAATATTTACAGTTTTAAAAGACTGCCCTTGGCGTATCTAATTCTAAGGAGACCAGAGTAGCTATTATTTTTATTTGTCCAACCATGTTTACCAGTCCCCTCATTCTGATAATTTTTATCTTGTCCTCCCTGGATGGGCATGTGACCCAGACCTGGCCGATCATGGTATCGTATCCCTGGACACAATCATTGGTCCAAGGTGGGCAGGTGATACAAGGTGTGCCAATTAGAGGCCTTCCTGGAGAGATCTCCGTGTGGAGCTAAAGAACCAGTAGCTTTGGGACGCCTGGGTGGCTTGGTCACTTAAGCATCCAACTCTTGATTTCAGCTCGGGTTCTAATCTCAGGGCCAGGGCATCGAGCCCACAACATGGATACTTCTTAAGATTCTCTCTTTCCCTCCGCCTCTCCCTGCCCCACTCCTACTCCCCACTCTCACACACCCTCTCCCTCTCTCTCAAAATAAATCAATAAAAATAAAATAAAATAAAAAGAACCAGTGGCCTTGTGTCTTGCATCCCAGAGCTAGAGAGATGTGAAGGTCAGGCTGCCCGTGGCTACATTTCCCCCATGCAGAAAAGAGCTCACTTCAGGTGAAAGAGAATGAAGTCAGGCAAAGCAAACGGATGAGAGACAAACACAGAGAGGAAAGGAAACATGGCGCGCATAAAGTCCCGGTTCTACTCCCTGAGATTTTGGTTCTCACAGTCTTGGGGGCTACTCCTTATCTTGCCCACCTCAAAGTCCGTCAGTTCCCCCTTTGCACTCACACTTGTTGCGTGTCTGACCTGATCACGACAAGCGTCCTCTCTAACCTAGCCTTACTTCTTACACTGAGAGCTTTGGTTTTTGTTCTGTGTCTAGCCTGTATTCCTTGGAAAATGGGAGAGGCAAGAAAGTGATAGGAAACTTACAAAAGAGGTCAGTGGCCTGATGTGTTTCCCATGGAGAGAGGAACAAAAACAAGGATCTCAGCAATTTTTCTAGCAACAGGGTCATCATTAAGAAGTCACAAATATTTGGTTGTCTTGTTCTGGGCATGTGATTAAGAAAACACTTCTCCACCCAAATTCATTCTGGGAAAGCCTGGATGTTGGCCATTAAATATGAGCAGGAAAACAAAAAAACAAAAAATGGGGATTGGGTCTGGGCAGAAGCTTTAGGACCAGCATGTAGCTCCAGCACCATTTTCCATGTCTCTGCAAAATCATGGGAACAGTCACCTAGGTCCCCAAGCAACTGCTCTTGATGGACACATAGCATGGACGTTTTAAGCCCCCCAAAAAGGGGAATAAACAGCTCACCTAAGAAATGTTGAATAGGTAATGAAGAAGTAAAAACTATCAGTCATATTCTATTAGGAGGTACTATGTGAGTGTGTCTTTTTTTTTTCCTTCATAAATATTAACATTTTCTTTTTACTACAGATGTAACAAAACTGGGAGAAAATGGAATACAGTATTGTCTCCTGCCTTTTAAAACCTGATATTGTGAGCCACAAGCAAGTTTTGCCTGTGTTTTTGTCCAGACTTCTCAAATAAATGTAACTTCTTTCATCCCTAAATTCCACAGAACCTGAAATGTTTCATACTCTACGAAGTATTATAATGACTTAAGTAATTACTTAAGTAATTCTACTTAATCTACTTAATTCCTGACAGTTTCTGAACTCTCAGGAAACAACATTAAATATACATGTCTGGTCAGCCCATGGTATTTAGCACTAGTTTTAAATATAACAGGACTAACCATGTTCAACGAATAAATTGAAAAATGAAAATCCAGAAAAATTAACAATATTTTAAAATTATTTTTTATTGTTAACAGTTTAGGTAAAATTGATGTATAACAAACTGCACATATTTAATGTGTGCAATTCGATAAGTTTTCTACATGCACGTGGGGAACCACAAGACAATTACAATAATGAATGTAGCCATCACACAAAGTTTCCTTATGCCCGTCTGTAAGCCATCCCTCTCACCCTGAAGTCTTTCTTTCTTTTTTTTTTTTTAAAAAGATTTTATTTATTTATTTGACAGACAGAGATCACAAGTAGGCAGAGAGACACAGAGAGAGAGAGAGAAAGGGAAGCAGGCTCCCGGCCAAGAAGAGAGCCTGATGTGGGACTTGATCCCAGGACCCCGGGATCATGACCTGAGCCGAAGGCAGCGGCTTTAACCCACTAAGCCATCCAGGCGCCCCCCCCACCACCCGCAGTCTTTCTTAATGCCATGTTCCTGGACAAAGAAACAAGGAGAGATGGTGCACATTGAGACATGTCCAACACCCACAATTTCAAATGTAACTTTGAGATTTGAAGTGGGTGCAAAAAAATGGATGCTCTTCATGACCATTGTAAAACTATGCCTATCACATGCATGTATAAATAGTAAAAACATTCAGAGGACCTGAAAAGGCTTTCTGAGAAAAGATTTTCTTAGTAGCTCATCAAGGAGATGAGACACTGCACTTGACCCACAGAGAACACAGAGGACTCTGAGAGGCCTTGTTTTGTCCCCTCGAGTGGCTCCTTGTCCCCAGGGAGGGGTCACCATAGCCGCATATTCTCAGGACAGTTCCTATAGTAACCACTCCTAGAAAGGGAGTTCAGAGATGGGGAGAATAGGCTCTGAGCTCACGGCCCAGGCACCAGAAGGGATTTGTCTTTTGTTTGTGATGGGAGTTTCTTTCTACACTATTATTTTCTCTCTGATCAGTTCTCCATGTTCTGGCTCAATGGAAAACATACTCATTTGTTTTCTTATTTAATTCTGTCTCCAGATACCTCTGGTGACATTTCTGAATTACACCCTTTTGCTGTGAGGTAAAACAATAGAGCTTTTAGAGGAAAAAGAGAGCTTCTATTTGGCCTTGAGGTAAGATAAGATTTCTTGAACAGGTCCTAGAAAGAACTAACCATAAAAGGGAAAATAAATAAATTGGACTATTAAAATTAAGACATCACAGGGCACCTGGGTGGCTCAGTCAGTAAAGTGTCTGACTCTCGGTTTTGGCTCAGGTCATGATCTCAGGGTCGTGAGATCGAGCCCTGCATCAGGGCTCTGTGTTGCGTGTAGAGCCTGCTTAAGATTCTCTCTCTCCCTCTGCCCCTCCTGTCCCGCACCCTCACCCACCCCACCACTCACACTCCTCTCTCTCATTCTCTCAAATAAATACATAAATAAAATCTTTAAATTAAATTAAATTAAGACATCAGTAGGAGAGCGAAAATTCAACCCATAGGATGTAAGAAGATTGTCACAGTACATACATCTGACAAAGAATTTATATCCAGAATATAAAGAATTCTTCCACATCATTAAGCAAGAGACAAACAACCCAGTATAAAAATGGACAAAAACCCCACAGAACTGTACAGTGGGCAAATGAACAGGAAACATATGAAAAGGTGCTCATCTTCATTCATATCAGGCAACTGCAGATTAAAACCACAGTGTGTTACCACGCTCTATGCAAGAGAACAGCTAACAGGAAAAACACAGAAGATGCCAGGTGCTGGTGAGAACTCGGAGCTGCCAGAATTAGAATATGCCACTAGTAGAAGTATAAATCGTGTCAGCCTGTTTGGAAGACTGCTTGACAAGTGACAACTAAAGCCAAACATACACGCATCCTGTAGCCCCGAGATTCTACTCTTTATGTCTGTGTCTGTGTATCCAAAAGAAATGCACATGAATGTTCACCAAAAGACAGTCTCGAATTTCCAAAGCAGCACTCTTCAAAATGGCGCCGCCCTGGAAACCACGCGTTGTGTCTATCATCCATAGTCCGTCATCAGTAGAACAATCAAATAGATTGCCATGGATTCAGACGAGGAAATACTGGAGAGTAACAAGAATGAAAAAGTCTGCAACTGTATGCCATGAGATGGCTCAGTCTCCTGAATATAATGTGAAAAGAGAAAGACACAAAAGAATACAGAGTGTAGGATTCCATTTATGCAAAGTACAGAAACAGGTAAAACAATCTGTGCAATTAAAAGTCAAATCGTGGTTACCTGGGGGTGTGGTAATTGCGAAGGAGCAGGGGAAGCACCGTCCTGGGTGTGGATAATATTCTATTTCTTGATCTGGGTTCTGGTTACATAAGTGTGCTTATTTTGTGAAAATTCATCTAAGTGTACACTTATATGCACTTCCCTGTATATTTCCATGTAAGAAAATCCTTTCACTTTCAGACAATTGCCTTGTTAGGAATTTTAAAGCATTTTAAAACTCAAAGCTGAGCAGAATATCCTTTCTCAGCTGTGTTCTGCCATTGCCAGGATGAATGAATGTCATTCAGTTAGTGCCTCCTGGGGGAGACCTAGAAACTGGAGATCACTAGGGTCGAAGATGAGTTAGGATACTATGTTGAGGCAGTATTCCCATGAAATTAGATTATGTAATAATATATACAGAAACTGTTGAGAGAGTTTTTAGGTCAGACAAAATTTAAGGATTTCCTTTCCTCTTTTTTCTTGGAATAAAACTATAAAACTTTTGATGAACATAAAAAAGTCCTGAACAAATAGAGATAAACCCAATTCTTGGAATGTGGACCCAACTTGACTTCAACAACCACACACTTAAAAATTCAGATTCACAAATATGGACATGGCATAGGGAAATTTTCTGAGGATTTTGTACTAATTTAAATAAGATAATGTCTCATGGCAGGTTATCCAGTAACCAGTGAAGAATAAAGTCCATTTGCCCTCAGTAAAGGTGTCATATTAGGGCGGCAGCTCAGTGACTAATTGGTCTGCTCCAAGAAAAGAAAGTTACTCTACCAAACCTAGATTCATGTGCTTACTAGATAATTGAATAGCTTTACCTAAATATTCAACGTGAAATTAAGGATGAATTTTGTTAGTTCCAGCCTCCAAGTAGCACAGCTACAATGATATAAGAGGATTGTGGATCTCAGTAAATGGATGGGACAGAAATTATGTAAAGAATCCAGGAAAGATGCTGCCTTAGCTTTAGCTTATAACAGCATGTCAGTCCTTTTCTTACTTACCAGCATTCTCTAATTACTTTGTTGTTCTACTATTACCCATTAAGACAATTCTGGTATGTTAGTGCCTTGTTCGACATGTTTTGGACAAACTGAAATTTCCTGATTTATTACTCCTATGTTGATCAGCTGGAAGGTTTAGCCAGCTGTCGATGTGGCTATCTGCAAGGGCACTTACTGGAAAAACCTGCTGAGCTTATGGGAGAATAAAATCCTTCAGAATGATTTCACAATATTTGTAAGCCTTAGAAGCAAGGAAACAGCAATTTGGAGCCTGATAGGTGGACAGTTAATCTCCTGAACAACACAGTTGTAATAGAAGAAACAGTGTTCCTCAAAAAACAAAGAAGGAGACAAAAATATGTGCCAATACAGTTTTTCTTTTCTTTTTCTTTTTCTTAAGATTCTATTTATTTATTCGAGAGGGAGAGAGAGAGAGCAGGGGGAAGGACAGAGGGACAAGCAGACTACCTGCTGGAGCATGGAGCCTGATGTAGGACTCGATCCCAGGACCCTGCGATCATGACCCTAGCTGAAATCAAGAGTCAGATGCTTAATTGACTGATCCACCCAGGTATCCCTGTAGTTTTTCTCTTTAAGGGAGCAAAATGGAATGATAAGGAAGGGGAAAGGCACTAGGGGAAGAGAAAAGAAGGAGAAAAAAATGGACAACAAATATATTTTGAATGATTATCATGTGCTTCCTATACGTTAATGCAAAAGAAGCAAGACATGGGAAGTGGGAGAAGCAGATAAACATCTAAGAGTCCCAACTTTATAGGGATAAAATAAAGAAGAGATAAAATACATAGTTGTATGTTTTTATTAATTTATATCTATTCCAATTAGGGCTCAGAACTACATATTTAGATTCTAATATTCACCATTTGTAGAATGCATTGTCATTAATCAATCATTAACAGAAATCAGATTTGACAACTTGTAACTGAAATTTGCTTGAAGCTTTGTATTAAAAAATTAAAATTCAAAATTACACCAAAGAAGCTTCAAAACTCTTGCTCTAGAAGTCTAGAATTGTAGTGTGCTGGAGTTTAATATATTATGTTCATTTCCGGTGTAAATGGAAATTGTTAAAAGGAAACTGTCTATGAGCCCTGCTTGCATGTAGAATAACACATCCCCAAATGAATGCATGAGAAATTGGGATCGTCACCTTAGAACTCAATTAAATTGCACTTGTAAGAAGTATCTATTCAAAGACTGACCCAAACTGGGCAAGCCACTGTGTTTCTCTCTTTCTTTTTTTTTTTTTTTTTTTTTTTTTTTTTTTGCCACTGTGTTTCTTAAAGCCCTTTTGGGGCATCTGGATGGCGCTGTCGCTTGTGTCCGACTCTTGGTTTTGAGCCTCACATCGGGCCCTACGCTAAGTACAGAGTCTGTTTGAGATTCTCTTTCTGCCCCTCCTACTTGTGTGTTCTCTCTCTCTCTCAAACTTAAAAGTTCTATCATAGCTAAGGCACAGAAATCAAATCACTTCAGGTCACCCAATGGGTTTGAAGGTCTGACTGCTATGAAAGGACGGGATGGAAAGACGGAAGGAGAAAGGACACTAACGTGTGGAACCCAAAACATGAAGGCATGAAGTTACTGCTGAGGATAATTTCTGGTCAATATCTGTTTGTTTTTTGTTTGTAAACAGTAAGACTTTAGTTTGAAAGAGCAGAGGTAGTTGGGAAAAAATTATTTTGGAAATTTGAGATTCTGTGAAATAGCTGATCTTTCCCCAAGCCTGAGGCCACACACTTATGACCAGTATTTGTATTCCCAGACATTTTAGAAATTAAATTTTATTTATTTATTTATTTATTTATTTATTTGAGCGAGAATGCGTGCTCGTGGAGGGACAGAGGGAGGAGAGGGAAAGACAGAACCCCAAGCAGACTCCCCACTCAGCATGGAGCCCCACACGGGGTTTGATCCCGGGTCCCTGATGTCATGACCTGAGCTGAAATCATGAGTCAAATGCTTAACTGACTGAGCCACCCAGGCGCCTCAGAGCTTAAATACTTTTTAAAAATTTCTGCTTATCCTCTCTTCCTTTGAGGAACTGCCATCTCAGACTCCAATGATGCCGGGGCTGCTGGTCACATAGGCGAAGGGGTGGACACATAATCCCATCTAGGACAGTCATTCTCTGTCCCCTGAGAAACTGGTAAGAGGTAGTTGGAACCCAGTCCCTGATGGCACAACCCAAAGATGCTCTGGTTTCTTCTAATTGTTGCCTTTCCTGGGGTTTGGTTTGTAGTTGTTTCTTCTGTCAGCTCCGTAGTACACTCGCCAACTCCCCCGCACGCCTGAGGAGGAGTTCGTTTTGATGTTTGCTGCCAACAGACTTTATCACAGACTTGCGTGGGTCTTTGCAACCTCGGCGCTCACCTCGGGGTGCCCCAGTGGATGAGTCACGTTGTGGCCACCAGAGTTCCTGACAGGACTTGTCACAAATAGACAAAAAGACCCTTGCCGGAGCCTGGCGGCACTGGAACCAGCTGGGACGGCAGCGTCTTCTGGGAACCAGCGCTGGCCTAGAGGTCGGAGTTGCGAACTACCACCGCCATCTTTGTTGTCTCTCCGCCTTCCTTTTTGCACTGCCACAACCTGGTATCTGAGCTGCTGTTACAGGCTTCCACTCATTCTGCACCCCCCTTGCCTTCCTCCCACTCCCCACATCTTATATACCCTTAAGGCTGGGAGTTTGCACCATCCTTCCTCCATTAATCATCGCTCGCTGGAGACCCCGTACGTCCCTGTGGTAAAAGGGGATGGCAGGGACGCCACAGTATGTGTGTTACTCCTGGCTTGATGGTGGAGCTTGTTATTTTCCCTCCATGAGCTCAAGAAAAGCAATCTAGAATCTGTTTCATGCCAATCCTGGATAATTTTCCAGATAACGGATAAAAGCCATTTAATAGTGTTGAAAGCCTCTCAGGGGTCTCTATTCTCTTTGGGAAGAAGCCTGTACTCCCCGGTCTGGCATTCAGAGCCGTCTACAACCTGGTCCCAGTCTGTCTTCCCAGCCTTCTCTCCTAGAGCCACCGTGTCTCAAGATTTCAGCTTCCACCTGAAGACCCCTTCTCACCCTTCTGTCAGTGGATGTCCTACAGCTCCTCATTCGGGTCTTTGCCAAAGCCAGCAGACTGTCCTTTTTCATCTGAAATGCTCTATCACCTTCCCCTTCCAAAATCTCACTTGGCCTTTGAAGTCTAGCAGGCTTTTTCCTCCTCCATAAAGACTTCAGGCAGAGCCATAGGTATAAACCAGCCTTCCCACTCTTCCTGGGTTCTGCGTATTTATGATCTATATCACTCTTCTCACTCTTCGTACATTTCTCCTGATCCTGTCTTGAATTCTCAATTTTCTATATGTGCCTAATGAGATTAGAAGCTCCTGGAGGGCAGGAAGGGGACTAGGACCTTTCTTTGTCTTTGGATCATGCAGAACACAGAGCAGTCACTCAACATCTACCTACAGAACCAACGCATGCGTGAGCCTGTTGCTTAGTTCCTTCTGCAAGACAATGGTGATTTACTTCAGACAAACGTCCTAAAGTATGGGGTCAGTAATCATAAATGCCCCGCTGGGGACCAACAGGAAACAGGGCAAGGACCTAGCTTTTCCCCAGTTGTGTTTTCTATTTCATGATTTCCTGCCCCGGCGGAGGCTGTTTCACACATGGACCCCAGGCAGGCAGAAGTCACATTTTTGTAACTAAAAGCAAATGTAAGCATATAGATTGCTCTCCCATTACAAATGCCACAGAAGACGCAATATTAAAAAAGCAAACATAAACTCTAAATTGTAAAGACCTACTCCAATTGCAATTCTTTTTTTTCCCCCCTAATTAGTTTGCCAGACTGAGCTACATCACCTTGCTTTTCTGTTTACTACCCTAGGAGATTCTGATTTCTCTTTTTTAAGAAAGATTTTATTTATTTATTTGACAGAGAGATATCACAAGTAGGCAGAGAGGCCAGTCAGAGAGAGAGGGGGAAGCAGGCTCTCTGCTGAGCAGAGACCCCGATGCAGGGCTTGATCCCAGGACATTGAGACCATGACCCGAGCCAAAGGCAGAGGCTTAACCCACTGAGTCACCCAGGCACCCCTCCAGTTGCAATTCTAACATAACAATACAAGTTGGTCAGGACAGTTCAAAGACTTAACTACAAGATACAAGGTTTTTGGGTTTTTTTACCTTTTAATCCATGATCCTTCAAGCTTAACATCTACATATTACTTTTAAGTACAGACAATACTGCAAACTTTCATAGGATAACAGCTATCACGTTGCAATGCTCTTTACTAGAAAAGCATTTTGCATCTAAAAAATACTACATGCTTTCTTGTAATTTGACCTCACCCTATGTAACTATTTTTAAATTCTTTTTACCACCTTGTACAAAGATAAGCTCCAACTTCCTTTATATCACATTATCGTAAATTTAAAATTATCCAGATGGGGCTAATGAGGTTTGCCCAGTGTCCCAGTGCCCTCCTGTTACTTGAATTGCAGTAAGAGCTAAAAGCTACTAACCTGAGTCATCTTGTGATTACAGGAAAATTACTTCTTGCCTTTGTGAAGCATGGCAGTTTCTACCCTCAGAGAGTGACAGTTTTTGCCCACGACTTTGTCAGTGTGGAATGTAAATGAAAAGTAGTCGAGTGAAATCCAACAGCGAGGTCCTTCACGCGATGACGCACTTTGCATGAGTCTCCAAAGGGAACACAGGCCCTAGTCGGGAAAACACAAATGCCCAATGTCATTTTACATAAGACAAATATTGAACCAGCCACAGCTCAGGCTGACCTCTTGACCCATGTATAAATTACCCAGAGAAGAAGGGATTAGAAAGAACTGGGAATATGTGGAGAATGCCAGTCGTGGTAAGAGCCGTTTCTGAATTAATTCCTAAGCTTTCTATAAAATATACAGTACTTTCTCCCCAAATTACGTTGAATGATCTCATCTTGTTCCTAGAAAAATGACAAGCATTGAGGGTCAACTCTGAATCCCATGGCTTAAGGAAATGTATGTTATTTAAGACAATATTACCAAACTGCATTAAATCATTCCGGTATAATTTAACTACTCAGTATTTGTTCATAATATCAGCATCCCTTTGAGAAGTACTGCTACTTATTCTTCGTTGTTCACATTTCTTTTCTTATCACGCGGTGGGTCTGTCATGAAACTCATCAGAAGCCTCTTAGTTACTTTTGAAAATAAAGATGGGCCTTGTATGCCAAAGAGCACTTTGTAATGTAGAAGTCTTGGGGTATAAAATGAGATGTGGAGGAATGCCTGATGTGGTAGGAAAGCCAATTCTGTAATACTCAGGGACCTGATTCCTTGTCTGTAAATGAAGCAAATGGACCTTGATCTAGATCACAGTTCTCAACCATGTTCCCTAGTCTTCACTTTCCCTGTATGTACATCTCACGGCCACAGACTGCACCTCCTACTGTGGACAGTGATCTCAGGATGATGGGGTGACATGCACGTGGCTTCCCCCTGCTCTTCACCCACCCCAGTCTTGGTCCCTGTCTAAGAATCACTGATCTGGGGGTGCTTTGGAAAGCTTTATTTTGGGTCTTCAGAATATGTCTATACATTTAAACCCCAGCCATCTCTCAATCATATCAGATATATGATCTGTACCACTGAGAGCCCCAAGGGTTGACTTTTTGGGAAGAACATTTAAGAAGGGTCTTGAGAGAGCTATTTGTCATAGGATCTCATCTTTCCTCTTGCAGTTTTAGAGCCTGCCTTTATCATAAAGGAGATGATGTTTGTTTACTGAGCCCTCATGCTAGTCCCAAAAAGAAATGCTCTCTACTTAGGTCTATACTTGCATGCCCTGACCTAGGCCCTCCGTGGAGTGCCAACTTGGCTATGCGCCTTTCCTTCAGGCATTAGTGCCTACATTTATTAACCTTCTCCAATATGCCCCTGAAGATGAGTCCATAACACTAGCCAATGAAAGGAATTGTAGACAGTGCAGAAGGCATCTGTGAGCTACTTGGATGGGAGCAGAGTGGGAAAGATTTTCTGTATGCCAAAATCATGCTTTCAATACCTACACATGTAATTGACTTTCCTTATGTTTACTAAATTATGATCCAGATATCCCCCTGCTGAAAATGTGAATTTTGTCTCCTCTAAGAAGTTGCTGGGAAAAGACAAAATAGGATAGTGTCTGTCTTTTAAAAATGTTGACTTCAGATGAGTCCTTTTATCATATGGCATATATCTCTGGAATAGTTAGTAGTAAAAAACTCATTTTCTGCACAGCAAAGGAAACAATCAACAGAACTAAAAGGCAACCTATGGCATGGGAGAAGATATTTGCAAATGACATATCTGATAAAGAGTTAGTATTCAAAAATATAAAAAACTTACATAATTCAACACCAAAACCCCAAATAATCCAATTAAAAATGGGCTGAAGACAGGGACAGACGTTTCTCCAAAGAAGACATACAGATGGCCAAGAGACACATGAAAAGATGCTCAACATCACTCATCAGCAGGGAAATACAAGTCAAAACTACAGCGAGGTATCACCTCATACCTGTCAGAATGGCTAAAATAAAAAACACAGGAAACAACGGGTGTTGAGGATGATGTGGAGAAAAAGGAACCTTCTTACACTGTTGGTGGGAATGCAAACTGGTGCAGCCACTGTGGAAAACAGTAGGGAGGTTCCTCAAAAAGTGAAAAATCGAACTGCCCCATAATCCAATAATCTCATTACTGGCTACTTACCCCCCCCCAAAAAAACCCCACCAAAACGCTAATTCAAAGGGATACATATACCCCAATGTTTACAGCAACATCATTTACAATAATCAAGATATGGAAGCCACCCAAATGTTCACTGATTTATGAATGGATAAAGAAGAGGTCTCACACACATACACACGTGCGCACACGCACACACACACACACAGGAATGTTATTCAGCCATAAAAAATAATGAAATATTACCATTTGCAATGACATGGATGGAGCTAGAGAGTATAATGCCAAATGCAACAAATCAGTCAGAGAAGACTTCACTCGTATGTGGAATTAAAAAAAAAAAAACAACAAATGAGCAAGGCGGGGGAAAGAGAGACATGCCAAGAAACAGACTCTTGACTATAGAGAACAAACTGATGGTTACCCGAGGGGAGGTGGGTGGGGGATGAGTTAAATAGGTGACAGGGATGAAGGAGGGCACTTGTTGTGATGACAACCGGGTGAGGTATGGAGTTCTTGAATCACTGTATGGTATACCTGAAATTAACGTAACACTGGATGATAACAATACTGGGATTAAATTTTCAGAAAATCTCCTTTGGCAATACTGTAGGCTCATATTGCCTGGCCGGGTTCACAATGAAGACAGAGAAGGAATCCAGTTAAATATTTTAGGTATGATATTAAGCGTGTAAGGCCAAATATAAGAGATATTATGTAAGGAGAAAGGATCAGATTAGCAGGATTGGGGGACTGAGGAAGAGCATGCTGAAGAAGAAGCAGTAGTAATAATAAGGCCGACATTGTAAGAGGGACCACCATTCTAAAACAAAGTGGGAGAGACAACAAAAGGCAAACAAAATGAAACTTTGGTAATGACCAGATATATTTTTGGAATACACGTGACTATATCAAAGAAGGTTACTTAAGATTTATGCATCTGTAGGAAATAGGATAGAAGAGGGACTGGATGTTGGTAACTGACTTTGAACTGCCATGATCAGTAACAGGTTATATTCCATGTACTGGCACAGGCTGTTTGCCCATATTCCTTCTGTTCTCTGATTGCAGCGTTTTCCAGCTAGGGACAATAGAGTTTAGGATTACAATGGCTGATGTCTTCTGTGGGGATTGCAATTTACACTGTGCTCAATAAAGGTCTATCATATACATGTGTGTAGAAAGGAATAGAAGAATAAAAAAGATGGCCCTTTCGATGGTGCTAAGGTTCACCATCGGAGGAAATAATCAGAGGGAGGGTTCAGGGCTGGATATGTTATTTCCTTCATGTTTGGAAGACAACAAAGTAAGATGGATATGGAGTTCCAGAGCACAGGCTGGACTAAAGATCATTTAAAAATCATTATTCTACATCTTGGCAGTTAGGACCATGGGAATGGATTAAATCAAAAGAAATTATGCAGAGTTAAGAACAGGAATGAGGTTAGAACACCACAGATCCCAAATATTTAACATCATACATCCCCTACTAGGCAACAGTTGCTTTGGTAGCTACCAGAGGAGCAGAAATGGTGGGTCTCTCCTCTTAAGAAGCTCCAGGCTGATAGAAGGCACAGAACAATCACTGAATGAGAGCAGTAGGAAGCAAGCCCATGATTTATTGATAAAAAGTATAGTGAGCAATATTAGCTTTTATAATTTGGAGTGACACTTTGAGTATTATTCCCTCGATGTAATGAGGCAAGTGAAACAGGGTGTTCTTCTAATTAATATTCCCTATCCTACACAGAAGCCCTTAATGACATACCAGAGAGATTATAGAAGAAATGGTAAGAAAAGGAACAACTAGCTTTGCTAATTAAAATCTCACGAGCAGAACAAACTCATGGCCTCCAGACTACATCATATGTAGCCCTGGGAGAGTATGACGCTCTCTGGAATCCCAACAGGGTCCAAAGGTCACCCCAGAGTCAATGTAGGTTGAAAGAAAGCAGACAACCTGAGGGAAATCTATCTTGGGACAAAGACCAAATATTCCCAAGAATACTTTGTTTTCCTTGAAAATTTTCAAAGCTTACATGTCTAAACTGACTCCATTTAGGGGCAGGATACCATCTCCACAGTCTCAGTGAAGGAAATGAAAGTCCTCAAAGCCTGGGGAAGGGGTCAGTGTGTGGGGGGGAAGGTGGTTACGGGAGGAGGATACAAAGTGGGAACAAAGAGCTCCCAGCACAGTACTGATGATGAGATCTGTTCCCGAAGGCTGCTCCTCCACAGGCAATGAATGACTAGACCTGCTTCACTGAGCTCTATTATGGTTCATTTTGATTTTGTAGATTAGAGACTGCCAGGAAGTCAAATAAGAGATTCAAGAAAAATGAAACTATAGCACCCGGCTTCCTCCAGGCCTTGCTGCTGGTGTCAATTTGACAAAACCAGCGCTGGTCTGCGTTAAGATAAACGTAATAGAATCTCCAGAATGGCAACTTGGAAGAAGATTGTTTTGATGTTGCAGGAGGGCAACCCCAGAGGAGAAGCAGAACGTGACCCGTCTTCCTTCCTCGTAGGAAAGGAGGTTTCGGCAGGTCAGGTGATAAGAAATCCCACACTCGTCTTACTGTTAAATGACGGTTCAAGAAGGAGTTTGACATGAAGGCTATGGTGTCAATATAAAACGAGATATCATCTGACGATTCTCTAAGAATAGGATAAGGGGATAAGCATGAAGACGTATTTTGCATTCATAAGAAGGTGTTTATAATACCATTGATCCAAAACTGGTATTCATAGGGTTGTCACGAAAAAAATCAGATTATCTGAGATTCAGGAAGAGGGTCACATGCACACAAAGTACAGTAAGATCTGGACGGTCAAGCATCTTTTCCTACAGATTCGACCTGCGTCTCACCTCTTATGTGCCTCCCACTCCTTCCTCACTGCCTCAGCATGGAGTTCCTACTCTCAGGGATTTCATAGACCTCCCCCCAAAATCTCAGACGGACATCTGGAGAACCAGAGAGGCCAGCTGATTCTTTACTCAAAGCTTGGATGGACACACACACACACACACACACACACACACACACACGTACATTTTTAAAGCCAGTTTTATACTGTCACCATAATTGCATAGATGAATGGATAATTTACCCCCACGAAAGTTGAGAGGTCCACAATTTCGAACTGAAGAAGCTCTTTAATATTCAATATAATTAGCTTTGTGAAAAACTGACTAAACCTCTTTTAATTTTCTCATTCCATTAGCTTGATCACAAACCAACACTGAAATTAAGAGCTGAGTTTTGGGGACCAGGTTGATACGGTGGTTTCTAGACTCACCAGTCCCCCAGGCTTCACAGCTCTGTGCCCTAAAATTTTTCCTCAACAGCATGGTCAAGGTCACATCTCACTCCTCTTTGGACTTAAAGAGCAAGTCCGAATACCTCAGCATGTCACCTAAAGCCCTCAATGAGGTGACCCCAGCCCATCCTCCAGCATTTCCCACTATGATGTTCCACTCAAAGTAGCCAGTCAGTAAACTGCTTGTTGCCATAAGGACTTGGCACCAGAACTTAAACCAATGATAGCTTCTTTCACTGAGAAATTCTTTCTGTGATGAAGGATAAAGGAATCGGTGTAGATACTTAGCTGATTTGTGGTCCAGGACCAGCTCCTTAGCTCATGTCACTGCTGTACCTTTACGACTTGAGTTTCTCTGAATGCTTTAGACATTTGGTGTCTTCATGGTTTTTGTTCATCGGTTCCCTCTGCCTGGAACTACCTTGCTCCCCTGGGATACCTGGGAGACACAATTATCTTGGAAGGGTCTGTTTGTGCCATATTCTCTATGAAGGCTTTCCTTCACCACCTTGTGCCCCCTTGTTCCTCCCCTTGTATGACACAGATACACATTAACACCAGCACCATGGGGGCCACTGTTTGGTCTGTCCTGGCTGCTTCATGTGGTGTTAATGAAACAAATACATGGTATCTCACACAACATTGCTTTGGACCAAGAAACGTACCTTACAGTGAAAGAAGTAATAAGTGAGGTCCTATCACTGATCTTACTATGGACCTGATCACCTAGAAATCTCAGGCCTTTTTAACAGTAGAATGGCCCAAGAAAGACTCAGTTAAGGTCCACATGGGAAACAGTATCTTGTGACCTCGAGATGGGAATTGTATATATGATTCTGATCGATGTGATATGTGACACTCTTTTTTTTTCTTACAGGTCTTTTTTTGAGAAAAATGAGGTAGAAGGGAAGGAAGAATTTAGGGCAATGCCACTAATAACTATATCTAATTAATTTTTAATATGTTCTCTCTGTTGTTATGGCTCTGGGTTTGCAGGTTTAGAGGTCCTCACGCTCCAGCAATGACTATGGCCTTGGAGCCTTGTGTGGCAGGAGGCCTCTGCATTGGTGGTAGCGGGTCCTGGTCAGACTGATGACTAGACCTCAGGGTCGTGAGTTCTGGAGCTGCCCTAGAGTACATTTACTTTCCAAGTCTGGTTCTCTGACTTTCTATGATCTCCATATCCTTTCAATAAATTCCTTATCAGCCAATAGATCACCACGGTCAGTTTCGGTCGCTTGTCAGGAAGCATGGATCACACGGAACTGAAAAGACATTACTGTACTCATTTGTTTATGTTTATTTCCTCCAACTTAACTTTCAGCCCTGTATGGACAAGAACCATCCCTGCCTCATCTCTTTACCCATAATATCTCTTACTGTATCTGGCAGATTTGGTGGTGGTGGACAATTACCAAGGGAAGGAATGAGGGCTTCCAAATAGCTAGAAGCATCAGTTAAAATCTCTTGTTAGATTCACAACCTTTAAAAGGAAAGAGGCAAATAATAAGTCTTAAATTAAAATTTTTTATTTTTAGTTATAAAAGCATGTAAAATAAAATTAATCATCTCAACCACTTATAAGTGTCCAACTCAGTAGCATTATGTACATTTACATTGTTCTTCAACAGATCTCCAGAACATCTTCATCCTCCAACACTGAAACTCTATGCCCATTAAATAATAATTCCCCCTTTCCCCTTCCCCTAATCCCTATCAACTCTCCATCATTCTAAGGGTTTAACTACTTTAGATACCTCATATAAGTGGGCTCATACAGTATTTGTCTTGTGACTGGCTTATTTCACTTAGCATAATGACCTTACGTTTCATCTCTAGATTTCCTTCCTTTTTTCAGGTTGAACAATATTTCATTGTATGTACACACCACGATGTTTATCCTTTCATCTGTCGATGGCCGTTTGGGTAACTTCCACCTTTTGGGTATTGTGAACAATGCCGCTAGAACATAGGTGTGCAAAAAGCTCTTCAAGATTCTGCTCTCTGTTCTTTGGGTAAATACCAGAATTGGGGTTGCTGGATCATAGGTAGTTCTATTTTTAATTTTTTGAGGATCCTCCATACTGTTACCTAGAGTGGCTCAATCGTTTTATACTCCCGCCGCTGGTGTGCAAGGGTGCCACCTCCTCCCAATGTGCTATTTTCTGTTCTTTTTTTTTTTTTTTAATTTTATCTATCCTATTGGGGGTGAGGTGATATCTCATTGTTGTTTTTATTTACATTTCTCTAGTAATTAGTGATACTGAGCATCTTTCATATGCATGTTGGCCATTTTTATGTCATCTCTGGATAAATACCCATTCAAGGGGCACCTGGGTAGCTCAGTGGGTTAAAGCCTCTGCCTTTGGCTCAGGTCACGGTCCCAGTGTCCTGGGATTGAGCCCCACATCGGGCTCTCTGCTCAGCGGGGATCCTGCTTCCTCCTCTCTCTCTGCCTGCCTCTCTGCCTACCTGTAATCTCTGTCTGTGAAATAAATAAATAAAATCTTTAAAAAAAATACTCATTCAAGTCCCTTGCCCATTTTTATTTTTATTAAGATTTTATTTATTTATTTGACATCACAGAGATCACAAGTAGGCAGAGAGGCAGGCAGAGAGGGAGGGAAGAAGCAGGCTTCTTTTTCACTCTGTTGATTGTGTCTTTTGAGGCAGAAAAGATTGTGTCTTTTATTTTGATGTAGTCCCGGATAAGTTCCAAATTTTATCCTGGGGTCTACATATATTCAACAGTTATACGTTCAACAAAATGCTTGATATCCATATGATGTAAATTGTTTGGGGGTGTGTGGAACATTCTGATTTCCATGGGCTCACGCTAACCTATTTGCATTTGTTATTATACACTCCTTCCTCCTGGAAGAAAGACAAGGCATGAACTGTTCATACTAATCTAGAAAGCAAACCTACCAGCTATATGCTGACACCTCAGCAGCTTCCATCCTGCAACTCTCTCCCCTCTTGCCAACCATCAATTTTCCCTTTGCTATTAAATCTTTCCCATTAATATAAAAATATGCTTCAATATCTCTTAAAAAAACTTTCCCTTTGCTATTAAGTATTTCCCACTAATATAAAAATATGGTTCAATATCTTTTAATATCTCTTAAAAAAACAAAACCTTCCCAGGCATGACCACAGATCACTGTCCAGTTTAAGCCTTAATTTCCTTGCTTCCTTTTATGGAAAAATTCTTCAAAAACGCTGTGTCTACCCATGGGCTTCCCTCTGATTGCCCAATTTTCCACCATCATACCGATCATAAAACACCTCTAGCCCTAGACCACAGTGCTGGACCCAGCAAATGGAGTAGTCAGGGGAGCTACTTTCAGGGGAAAAAAAAAGAAAAAGGCTTTGCTGCTGTTGTCCCCAATTTTTTTTTCTTTAAATTCAATTAGCCAACATACAGTACACCATTAGTTTCAGATGTGGCGTTCAGTAATTCGTCCGTTGCGTGTAACCCCTTGTGCTCATCACGTCACGTGCCCGTCACCCAGTTACCCCATCTCCCCATCCCCTTCAGGAACCCTGTTTAGTCCCTAGCGTTGAGTCCCTCATGGTTTTTCTCCCCCTTTTATGCAAGAAAGAGGTAAAATGCTTTTTGTTTTCCCAATAATGCGTCGGAGGGCCAGTCCCTTTCCACCAACCCCAAGTCACGGCTTTGAGCACAGACTGCAACACTCTGCTTTGTGTCGTCCCCAGCCTTAGCAGAACTGTCATGTGGAACAAGAGGGATATGCAGGTGATGTGATGTCCCCAGAGACCTACTCAGTGGCACTCATACTTCCATTGCTCTTGTTCCCCAGCTCGCTTTGCTCACAAACACGCTGATTTCTGAAGCAAAGTTTCCCTGCCCGGTGTAAGAGCAAGCTCCACATTGGACTGCAGTCTGGAACTTTCCCAGCTTGGGCCCGCTGTCACAGTGAAGCCGGTGGCAGGAAAGGTGGAGAGCGGTGATATTTCTTTTGGACCTCCTCCCTTACTCCCTGGTCCGGCTTGCTTCAAACCTTCCAGTGCTAGAGTGCTCAGAGGGGCGGCTGACAAGGCGATGTGAGGGAGCCAGGAAAGTCCCTTTTTGACAGAAACGGGCACGAGCTGATGTCCATGATCTCTGGGCATGCTGGGAACCAAAGGCTGTTTCTCTATTTCATGGGGCATTTGGTGGCCTGCACGGACCACTTGCATGGGTTCTTATAGACCCTCATCACTGCAGACCTCTGACCTGTCGTTTCCTGACAGGAGCCCACTCTTTCCCTGGCAGCTTATGCTGGTTCTCAGCAGCTGGTCTCCCGCTCTAGGCCTCCCACATTTTCACCGGCCATCTTGTCAGCCACCTGCGCGAGACTGTGTGCAGCGGCTAGGCCAATGCCATCTATCTTGTGTGGCCCACCTCAGGCCCCAGGAAAGTACCCTGGACCCCTCCTCAGTGAGGGGCTGGTACTTCCCAAACAATATCTCCTGCTCTGCTGCTTTGACCAACCTTTCCATTTCTCGGGCGTGTGCTTGACCCCAGACTCCTGCGCCCTCAGGGCCACAGACCAAGCTTTCTGGGTGGCCCCCCTAAAGTCCTGCCGCTTGCCTTGAGGATGGGAGAAACATCTCCATCTGTTCTCCCAGGATGCCGTGTGTGTGAGTATGTCTGTGTGCGTGAGTGAGGGAGGAGGAGAGAGAGGAGGAGGGCGAACACAGAAAGGGGCACCCACAGTACGCCGAAAAATTCTCTCTAAATATATCCTCACCCGTGTCCCAGTTCTTCAACATGGGTTGGCCTGAGGATCACAAAACCAGATTTCATAGTATTCGGCCTCAAAAAGGAAGGAAATTTGGACACATGCTATAACACAGATGAACCCTGAAGACAGGCTATGTGATACAGCCAGACAGCAAAGGACAAATCAATGGCCCACTTCTCTGAGGTCCCCAGAGTAGTCGAGTCCATAGAGACAGACAGCAGAATGGTGGCTGCCAGGGGCTGGGGGAGGGGACGGAAGACGACACTGCTGTCTTTCTGCACTCCTATGCCAAAAGGGAAGGCAAGAAAGTTCCGTTTACGCATCCTGCTGGAGTTGTTTATTGCTGCGTCCCCCAACTAGTTTGTAAACACCGTGGAATCAGGTGTTTGGGGTTCCCTGATGTATACACAGCACTTTGAACACCACCGGGCATACAACAGGTGCTCAGTCATCTTCACTGGATAAATGAATAGGAAATATTTCATGCAAACATGAAACACAAAATAATTTTGGTCATGAAAATAGGCCTCTAATATGCAAACATTATAACCACATGCCAATATTCGGAGGAAAATAAGTAGTTGATCTCTACAAAACTCTCTGAAAATCTTAACAATATCCTTTTCCTGCTCTTATTCCTCCCCATTGTCTTCGTTTAGTAATTTTGTAAGTTGGGGTCTCTCCCAATTTTTTTCTTGTACGGTTGGGCATGTTATCCATGAGACAGTCATTCTGTATGATATGTGATTTAGAATAAGAAACAAATGTTTGGTCTTTGACCACTGTTCCTGGCACATAGCTCCTAAAACCCTTGAACTTTAAAGAGCCCTAGGGACATCTTTTGTTATAATATATAGGGGTTTTTTTCCTAGCTATTCTTGACGTAGCTCCAGAGCATAAAAGTGAAATGGGTATCCTTTGTTACTAATAAATAACAAGCCTCTTTCACCCACACCTGAGTTCATTATGTTAATGAGGTGACCTTTGGAAAACCCCTAAGGATGGGCTGGTTGCCAGGGAGTAGAGGGCTGGACTTGTAGGCCCATCCCCCAGACCTCCAAGGAAGTGAGAGGAAATGGGGGTTAAGTTCAAAGGTCAGTGGCCAATGATGGAATCAGTCATGCCTCCGTAAAAACCCGAAGGACAAGGTTTAGAGAGCTGCCTTGTGCGGGACAAGAATGCGCTCATGCCAGGAGGGTGGTGCACCTCAGATTCTAAGGGGACAGAAGCTTGGAGCCTTAGCGAGGTCTGGGCCTTGCAGGCAGCTCATCCATCTGGCTGTTCCTAAGTTCCATCTTTTAAAAACAAGCTGGGAATCTAGTAGGTAAAGGGTCTCCCTGAGTTCTGTGAGCGACTCTAGCAAATGAACCAAAGGCCAGAAGGGGGGGTGGTGTGGGGACACCTGAGGCGCACAGGACACAAGCTGGACCAGTAACTGGGGTCTGCAATAAGGGAGAGGGGGCGGTCTTGTGGGACTAAAGCCTTAATCTGTGGGATCTGAGCCCATCTCCAGGTAGACGGTGATGGAACGGAGTTAGATTGCGGGGCACCCGGCTGCTGTCCCAGAATCACGTGACGTGCGGGCCTCGCCACACATCTGGGGGGGAAGCGAGGTGTAGGCGGCCTCCCGGGAGGGTGTCTCTCCTCTCCGTTCACTCAGTCGCTAAAACGTATAACCTGAAAGCTGAAGCCTGGATGCATGCATCCTCACACACAGAACTCCAAGAGCAGAACTCAGCACTTGGGTGTGCTGAAGAGTCTCGGGGAGGAGGCCCCGGCCCAGCTCTGCCGCCAGTGCGCGCCCTCGGGCAAGTCGTTTAGCTTCTGCAGGTCTGCGGTACTTCCTCTTACCTAAGAGTGCCCGTCCCTTTTCAGGACTCTGACTGTCACAGAGAAATGGGCTTTAACATCCCCAAATTGCAGCGTAACCGTCAAGCACTGACAGCCTGTGAAACGTGGACTTCCCCTCCTGTCAGTCCCCACACACGTTACCCCGCACGGTGGGAGCCTGGACGAGGGCGCAGAGACGGGCAGTAGGGCCGTCTCAGAAGCAGTTCTGGTGCCAGGTCCTAGTTCCTGTTCCAGATGGGGTCATCGTTTTCTGCGGCACATACTTTCTCGGTCAGGGCCGCCAGCTCTTGGAATTCAATGACAGGTAAAGGTTTCAGAAGGCACCAGGCGGGAGGCGAACCCTGGAGCTCACGGTTCACGGGGAAGGAGCCCTGCAGCCAAGACAGAGCCTCGAGAGCTTTCTGGGACCATGGGGCAATGCTAAGTGCCGCCACCTGCCATCGACATGCTCTCTTGACTGTCGTGTGTGAGTGAGAATACGGTACAACCGGAAAACCAATCACATGCTACTTTCGAAGTAAAAAGTGAGGACAGATTACGAACAGGGTCACATAAAAAATACATCTAAGAGCCCAAAGTTCAAGGACAGTGAAAGAACAAACTAGTCTCCTTACTAATAATAGGTGTCCCCAAAAGTTAACAATTAAGTTTGTTTTTTGGTGTTTTTATACAATTTTCTTACCTGGAATTTCTTTCAAGTAGTACTGGAAATATCACCAGGTCAAAATTAAAGGGAGGAGATTCTTGGTATCAATAAAGGAGCCTGGGATCTCAAATAATTCTCTCTGTATAGACAGAGAGCCCAGATGGAAATCCAGCTATAATCCCCAGGGGAGGGACTTTGGTTTTCCATAAGCAGGAGCACACGTCCCTGCTGACTCTCAGGGACACTGGTCAGGCGAGGCCAGCACAGGTAATAAAGGGCTTGGCGCATGTCTCTCATGCCTCCGCTCTTCTAGTAACTCACAGGTATTGTTAATTTTTTTTTTTTTTAATTTGACAGAGAGAGAGAGAGAGAGATCACAAGTAGGCAGAGAGGCAGGCAGAGAGAGGGGGAAGCAGACTCCCTGCTGCGCAGAGAGCCGGATGTGGGGCTCCATCCCAGGATGCTGAGATCATGACCTGAGCCTAAGGCAGAGGCTTAACCCAGTGAGCCACCCAGACACCCCAACTAACAGGCATTGTTAAATCAGAAACTGCACTTCTGCTGTCTCCTATGAGCCTGGTGTCCCCTGTGGGCTGCCCATCCTCACCATTCTGAGGACTAGTCCTTCTTGGAAGGTGCAGCTAAAATCGAGTCAACAAGCAGCCCTCCGTTCATACCTCAAGATGTCACTGTCTAAGATTCCTCTCAATCTGATGGCATTCTATAAAAATTCAGACCTCAGAGTAGAGGACACGAAGAGATTTTGGTAGTTAATTAGAAATTACAGTAGCTCTCTAGAACAAACAAATCAGAAATTGATAATGGATTAATATCAGTTTATGAAAAGAAAATTCCATAGAGCAAGCTGGTGGCTTTCTAGATTAAAGGAACAGAAATCAGGAAAATCTGCCCATTTCGGTCCCTTTCCCAACCTCACCTTCATCAAACAGGCAGTATCCCAAGACAGTCACACAGCTCTGCAGACCTTTATAGTTTAGTGTGTATATGTCTTTTGTGATTTCAGGAGCATCTCATTTAAAATAGAAATTCATCTTTATCACTGTCTTTTTTGAAAGCTGTATTACAAGATCCTCCTACCTGAACAATGACGTGTCACAATGCTTCAAACAAATTCAAAACTCGTTCATTGCTTCGTCCCAGTTACTACTTCCATATTAACAACCGCTATTCGGAGTTAAGATGATATTCTGAAAACATATTTAATACTCTGTTGGCATTCTAAGTGGATTGGTGATTGTAATTCTCCTAGGAGAGTGACAGTTTCCATACTTAATTAACAAGAAAAGTTGAAAACTCAGGAGGTTTTGCCTTCCCTGGAAATTACTGATATTTAAGGGCAGCTTTCATTAGAAAGGAATAAGCTTAGGTATCGTGCATTAGCAAAGAGAAGTTTAAAATAATTTACATGGATCAAATGCCAAGAGGAGAAGTTCATTTTAATGTCAGTTCTTCCATAAGAAAACCCCCTGGGGTCAGCAAGCCATCATTATCCTTGTCCCCATAATCTCACTGTGGTCTGAAGAGCTTCAGTCTGTGTGCAAGCAGTAGGGGAGAGCAGGAGTCGAGAACGTGACCTTGAAACCCCAAGATCCTGAGGTCAAGACCTAACTCTGCCACTGCCTCATCCCATTATGGATTACATTTGTTCCTGAGACTCTGCGTAGTTTTTTACATATGCGTTTACCCAACATACTAGTATATAACTGATCAAAGATTTCAGGGCACTGCACGTATCTTTAGATGATCATTTCAGAGAGAAAACAAATACAGGAAATGATTTACCCAGAACCCTAGAATGAACCAGTGTTTGAACATGGAACCCACAGAACATTCCTGCTTCTCAATCCAATTTTTCAGGTGATGTAAAAATGGTTATTTTCATGCTATCTAGAATTTTATGACTTGTACTTCCCGTACCTCTGGAGTATCGACCATTGGGTGTCTGTACTGATGAGGAATGTTAGGTGATCCTAAAATATCTTTATATTCTTGTAACATAAAATCCAAAGGAACACTGTAAAATGAAAACACGGTAAGGAACATATTGTGACCTCTATTTCCCGCTCCTGTCATCTAGGGAAATGGAGGTTTTAGCCCTCGGCCATGGACCTCCTCATTGTGCCCAGCTTCTGAACAAACAGGCTCAGCTCATCTTGGAGGGACCGACTCCCCTGACGGAAGGGTCACCCCGAGCTTCTGCACCATCTTGCTTCTCCTCTGGGACAGTGCCGGATGGGATTAGCACGTGCCATCCCTCTCCTGTAGGAGTCTGGAAAGGCCTATGCCAAATAAATACGTGAACTCCAAATCAGGTCAATTTAAATGAAAACCTATATCACCTAATTTAACATTACAAATACCTTAGGTTGATCAAAGTATTATATTTATTTTAATGACTTTTATGGAAATCTAACATAATATACATGCTTTTGATGTCTTTCTGAATAGCCTATAAATGGCCTATTTTTAAATTGGCAACGTGAGAGTTAAGTCTGACAAAGTATAAGAGAAGAGGGATGCTCTCCGGGACTTAATAGAGTGTCTGCCTCTACACCGAGTGGCACAAGGTTTGGAGTACTTCTTCACCGTTTCCGTCCTCCCCGGCTGTCCGCACTTCTCACTCTTTTTTTCAGCCTAACAGAAATCAGGCAACTAAATCTCTTGAAATCCTACCTAAAACGGGAAGAAAAGACTTCTGGGTCATCAGAAGGGTCAGCTTTGGATAAACCCATTTGGTGACATCTGTGCTGACTGCTCTCATCCCTTCTGGGCTCTGAGTCCGAGCTGGATGCTGGAAAAGGCCGGCAGCCGCTGTGACCTCCTGCCAAGTCCCTGGCTCCTGGCCTTCTGATTGGCAGCCTCTGCTTTGTAACCTGAGCTCCCTGACACCATCTCTGTGTTCCCTTCAGTGCTAGTTCTGTCTCCTTTATCCCGAGGTCCTAATAGCTTGGATCTCCTAATCCCTTCCAGGGTCTGTAGCAACGCTTACCTGCTTAATACCGATGGCAACTGACGCACTGCCAGGGTGAGAGTGTTCGCATCACACGGAGGCCTTCCATTCTCAGTAAGTGCCACAGTTATGAAAGCTGCAGAGACGTAGGAAATGCGCCAGCTAAGAGAATGGTCTAATTTGCAGGCAGCTTGCATTGTATTTTGTAAGAATATGTTTGACATTTTAAGCTTTGCTGTGGCAGTAAATTGTACTTCTTCTAGCAGCAGGAATTATTAAGTCTGTGCCCAGAATAAACCAGACTGTTTCAGAAAGTTTAATTTTTTTTTCTGTTTCTAGACCCCGTTTTATAAATGTGTTTCTCTTCAGAGATAAGCCTGTAAGGATGCACAGCCTATTATTTCAAATTTCCAGTGATAAATACCATTCTTGAACCTTCACTGGGTTGTATCATAATCTCCTTAAAAAAATAAATATAAGGGGCGCCTGGGTGGCTCAGTGGGTTAAAGCCTCTGCCTTTGGCTCAGGTCATGATCTCAGGGTCCTGGGATAGAGCCCTGCATCGGGCTCTCTGCACCTCAGGGAGCCTGCTTCCTCCTCTCTCTCTGCCTGCCTCTCTGCCTGCTTGTGCTCTCTGTCTCTCAAATAAATAAATAAAATCTTTAAAAAAAATAAATATAAGAGGTCTGATTCCAAGTTAAAAACTAAAAATAAATAAGACCAAAGATTTAACCTGAAGCTCCATGGCTGAGGGAGATATTTCTTGGTGACGGCCATCTAGTCCCTAATGGAATCTAGGTTGCCGTCTTCATGTTTGTGTCTCCCCAAAATTCATATGTTGAAGCTCTAACTCACAATGCAGCTGTCTTTGTAGCCGGGGCTTCTGAGGAGGTAACCAAGGTCAAATGAAGTCATAAGGGTGGGGTCCTTAGAATGTTCTTGGAAGACAAGACCCCCAGAGAGGCACCTGGCGTGCTCAGTAGAGCATGTATCTCTTAACCTTAGGATCGTGAGTTTAATGAGATATAAAACCCACGCTGGCTGTGGAGCCTACTGAAAAGAATGAATGCAAGCAAGGACACGGGGCGGGGGGGGGGGGGGGGGGTGCTCTCTGTCCATGTGCACACAAACGAAAGGTCATGAGAGGACCCAGCAAGAAGGTGGCCATCTGTTGGCCATCTGCAAGCCAGGGAGACAGCTCTTCCCAGAAACCAGATTGGCTGGCACCTTCCTCTGGGACTTCCGGCCTCCAGAACTGTGAGAAAATAAATATCCACTGTTTAAGGCACTGAGTCTGTGCTCTTCTGTCCGGGTGGCCCATCCTAAGACACCATCTATTTTTGTAACACGCATAATTATTGTGCCAAGAAAGTGGATAAGACGCCCTCAACTGTAAGCCGCGCCCCAGTTTCCGTGTCATTAAAAGATGAAATGTTAAAAAAGCGAAGTTGAAATAGGGTATTTTAGAAAAAGGTTTTCAAGAACACAAATCAGGAGGATGACAATAACGACTTAAGTTTTTTAACACAGCTTTTTCCTCAGAAAGGCCAATAGTCTGCTTCAGTCAGCCGATCTCTCTTTTATGGCCTCCTCAACGGTTAGAAAATGAGATGCTGCAGAGCTCATGCGTGAGAAAACGAGAGCCAAAAATGGACAAAAAGATATAAAACCAAAGCTTAAGGTTGTATCATTTGCATTGAGATCCTAATTCAGTTTCCCCAGAAAGCCTGAGAAGTTGACAAAACAGTGCCTTATCCGGCTAACTCTGCTCCTCCTTCTCTAAGAAAATGCAAATTCCTTCAGTTTCCCTCCTTGCCACCCCCAGGTCTCCCACATCCCTTCCCCTCCCTGACTGTCAGATGCCTCTCAAAGGAGGCATCTCTCTGTTAATCTCATCTTTCCTGGCCCCTGGCCAACCCTTTCTCTCCACCTGCAGCCTCTCCCCCAATGACCTCCTCTCTCCTGATACAGGAGTAGAAAACCACACACCAGGACAGCCATTCTCAGTGCCCCCCCCCCCAACTGCCCACAATCTTTAGATTCCCCCTTTTCCTCCTTCCTAAGAGGCGTCCACAAGCCTTACTTACTTCCTTGTCCTTCATCCCTCTCTCAGCTCCCTGCAGCCTGTCTGCTCTAGAACACCCCTCCACCCCCACAGTCCTCCGGTTTTCCTGCTGTGGGCTTCCAACACTGGGTTTTATAGCAACACCACGGTTTTGAGGAAAACTCTGGTGAAACTGCACAGGCTGGTCATTCTACTGGCACTCTGGGGACTGACAGGGACCACAGTGTACTCTTTCTGAAGCCATTGGTCATCCGGCAAGCAGGAAGCCCCGCCCAGCTAATGTCAAGTGAAGGACCCCCCGGATACTGAGCAAGGCAGACAGGCGGTGGGCGCAGGGCCTGAGGGCCAGAGGGAACAGCATGGTGCTGCGGTGGGGCCAGTGGCAGCTGTGTGCGGAAAGAGTTCTGTGTCACAGCAGGTGCAAACTGATGCCACTGGTGTCGCTTATAAACACCTGAGAGCCAACTGGTAAAGAACAGGAAACTGTATAACCTTCTCAAGGACTATGGACAGGAATCCGCACGTACCGATCCTATCAGCCCAGAGACCCAGCAAACCCACTGTGGTCTAGTTTAAATGGATCCAGGAAAATGGGAGTGACTTGGTCGCGGCTTTGACTGAAGCAGCTGTTGCACAGAGGATCCAATAACCTGTAGAAATGCTTTAGTGATTATTGTCTACCGGCAATAAACATTTCCATGTCAAAAGAGCATTGTTTTTCCTCCACTGTTTTACTGACCAATTATTCTCTGATGTCCTGTTTCCCTGCATGAATCCTAACACCCAGAGCACCGGGACTCCTTCAAAACACCAAACTGTGTGGTTTCAAGTTTACCAGCTGACCGTGAGTCAACAGGGCACACCCTGCCCACAGCACAGAGAGCCAGCGTTCGGCTCATCTGCTTTCAGCTGCACACGCGGTGGGGTTTCTAGTAGTTTCCGCTTTTTGAAGATTCACGATCATTGTAAGGTGGTATGCTACACACAAAACCATCACTTTTATGCCAGAATATATCATCTCAATGAGAATTAAAAGCTTCTGGATGCACATACTGCTCATATATTTCAAAAGGCTCAAATTTTCACAAGTAGGGCAGATTATCAGACAAAAGATCACAAATTACTTTGGAGAAAAATAAATCACAAAAACCTAAAAAATACCCAGCTCGATATGCTGCTTGCAGGTTTCTACATATATGGACACATCTGGGTGTGCGTGTGTATCTGTATAGCTTTTTCAAGGTGTATGGGCTAGCCCACTCTGCCAGAGCTCTGTAGGAATGACCCCATTCCTTGCTAGAAAAACAGGAAGAGCTAGGTCTGCATTTCCCTTCACTTGCCACAAGGGCTCAAGAGCTTCCCGCGGGGCGCCGGGTGGCTCAGTGGGTTAAAGCCTCTGCCTTTCCCTCAGGTCATGATCCTAGGGTCCTGGGATCGAGCCCCGCATCGGGCTCTCTGCTTGGCAGGGAGCCTGCTTCCTCCTCTTTCTCTCTCTCTGCCTGCCTCTCTCCCTACTTGTGACCTCTGTCAAATAAATAAAATCTTAAAAAAAAAAAAAAAGAAAGAGCTTCCTGCAGAGGAGGGCCAGCACGGAGAATCTCAGCGGGGTCTGCAGCGTGGGGGGGAATTGATGGCAGTCCGTGGGCGGGACCTGGGGAATGGCTGGGTCTCTTCAGGACCCCCGTCTTCTCTGGTTTCAGATGTGTCAGTGGATTCCGGGGGCCCAGACCCAAGTCTTAAACTGATATGGGAAGGAAGCAGTTTGCTCAGAGGCCAGCTGGTAAGAGTTTGGTTGAACAGTCTGGGACAGTGTAGCCAGTAGATGTTTCAGCTGGGAATCGATGACAGAACCGCTCTCGTTTGTTCCCTTCATTGACTCGAAGCCAAGCTCACCCTGCCCTCGACATGCCACTACCCGGACCCCCGCAGGTAACATTTGCTACATCTTCTGCACTAGCACCAAGTGAAGTGTGTCTTTATTTTTTAAGACATGTATTATGCAGTTTTTAACTAACATTTTGCATTGCTGTGGAACATTGGCTAAAACTGATGAACTAATATTGATAAATGATTTTGAACAAAAGTCCATAGTTATATTAGGGTTCACTCTTCGTATTGAACTGTTCCATGGGTTTTGTCAAATACAAGATGTCTCGTCTCCGTAATGACAGTATCGTCCGGAATAGTTTCACTGCCCTGAAAGTCCCCTATCCTCCATTATTGATCTTCTATTCCCCCCCACTAAAAACCCCTGGCAATCACTGGCCTCTTTACTATCTCGATCCTGATTCATATACTACTCTTTCCAGAATGTCCTATATTCAGAATTGCAGAATTACAGAAAATACAGCATTTAGTCTTTTCAGACTGGTTTCTTTTTCTGAGCAATATTTATTTAAGGTTCCTTCATGTCTTTTCATGGCTTCATAGGTATTTTCATCGTTGAATATCATTTTATTGCATGACTATACCACAGATTGTCTATTCATCAACTGAAGGACACGTTGGTTATTTGCAATTTGGGGGTGTTTAGATCATAAACATTTGTGTGCAGGTTTTCATGTGGACTTGCCTGGTAGTATTTCAGCCCCCACTGATACAGGCATGATCTAGTGAGAACAGACTCCTGGGAACTGTTCATTCTGGAAAGCTGTAAGATGTTTACTTTGGGTCCATTTTTCTCAAAGCTCCTTAATACCTGTTGGGCTCTCGGCTACCGTTTCTGATTGGCAGATTAACCTCTGCAGATGTATTTTCTGAAGCTTGGCTCTTACCGATGACCAAAGGTTTATCAAGTTCCCCCAAGGCTGCAGTTACCGATGAACTAGTTTCTTTATTGACTGCAGAGAAGGCTGACATCTGCCAAAGAGACTTCGGGAGGGACATGTGGCAATTCTTTGTTTGTTCCAGACACGTCAACATTACTTTCCAGGTCTATAAATCCCTGGTGGAAATGAAAATGCTTAAAATTTAAGATGGAGAGTTATATTTTGATGCTGCCATTTCCATGAAGGGATTATCTAAGTCGAGATCAGAGGGACCAATGTTCTTGACATTGACTTTCTCCTATCTACTTCTACGGCCAAAAAAAGAACATTTTTCTCAGGATCTGGAAGGCCACATTCCCCTGTAGCCTGTCTCCTTTCATCTCAGCTTTTAAATCAACAGATGGCAGTTGGTTCTGTGGCCTGTTTCCAGGAAGTTCATGGTCCCCTGTGTTACAAAGATGTTCTAGGTCACATGGAGCCTCCTGTTGTCAGTCTCATGCTGTTCATTTTCTGGTTCCTTATGCTGCTGAAGGCCATTCACTTGACTCAGATTCTGACATTATTCTGACATTCTAAATGCCAGCCCTTTTCACTTAGAAACATCCGTGATCAATGCATCATGTTAGCAGAAGACAGAAATACTAGCTTCCTTTCTTGTGTGCAGATGGAATTTGAACCCCTGGGTGTCTTTTTCAGCAGGTCATCTATAACAATGGATTTTTCTGATGAATTCTGTAGAGGCATCGCTGGACTCTGGTCTGACAGAGTACCAGACTGAAAAAGTACGACCAGAAAGATCCTGCATAGAATGTTCTTTTTCCCTCCATTTTTAATTTCTCCACTTAAAAACTCATATGGTGGGTATATGCCCAAATCAATAGCAAGAAAGGGCTCACAGAGATATTTGCACACACGTGTTCATAGCAGTATTATTCACAGGAGCCAAAGGTGGAAGCTACTCAGTGTCCACCTATGAATGAGTAGATAAACAAAATGTGGAAATACATACAGTAGAAGAGTTTTCATCATTAAAAAGAATGGAAACTCTGATTTAAACTACAGCATGGATAAAACCTGAGGACATTATGCTAAGTGAAATAAGCCAGTCACAAAAGGACAGAGAGTTTATTACTCCACAGATGTAACATACCTAGGGTAGGCAAATTCAGAGACGGGAAGTAGAATGGTGGTTGCCAGGAGCGAAGGGGAGAGGTGAACAGGGACTTTCTGTTTAATAGGTACAGTCTCGGCAAGGCAAGATGATAAAAATTCTGGAGATGAATGATGGTAGTTGCACAACAGCATGCATATACTTAATGCTACTGAATTGTACACTTCAAATGGTTTAAATCTTTTATGTTATGTATATACTTACCACAATTTTTAAGAAATCAATATTGCAGTTAATGCAATAATGTTATACAACCAGCATCTTAATCTTGGGTGACCATAAATCCTGGTTTGCTGGCCTCGGTCCCCATTTCTGCTTCTTTTCCCAGGGCAATCATTAATAGTACTCCTTTTACTCTTAAAAGTGTCCCAGATTGAACAACACGTCATCTGGTCACTCTAGATCTGTTTCATAATTGCATAAATCATTGCATTGACCTTTTCATTTGCAGATGTCTTAATATTCAGAATGCGCCTGCATTTTCTCAAGTACTCTAATTATAAATTCAATGTCCTATAGAATGTTACCGGTTCTGATGTGTTTTTTTTTTTAAACTTAGAATGACACCCATTTATTAGCTCACAGTTCTGTAGGTCCAGAGTTTGGAGCAATACGGCTGAGTTTCCTTCTCAGGATGTGACAAAGCTGAAACCAAGATAGTGGCCAGGCTGAGCTGTCATAAGAGGCTCTGGGGGAAAATCTACGTCCAGGCCCATTTTTGGAATTGAATTCAATTTCTTGCAGTCATAGGATGGAAGTCCCTGATAGGATTGAGGTGCCCCTTTCCATACTACCAACCTTAATATATTTTTATTTTTTAAAAGATTTATTTATTTGACAGACAGAGATCACAGGTAGGCAGAGAGGCAGGCAGAGAGAGAGGAAGGGAAGCAGGATCCCTGCTGAGTAGGACCCTGGGATCATGACCTGAGCCCAAGGCAGAGGATTTAACCTACTGAGCCACCCAGGTGCCCCCCTTAACATATTTTAAAGATAAAAGACTACTTTCTGAATGTTGACTAAAGAACCAAAAGCAGTCCTCTTTTCTTATAAACTCATTTATTTCTTTAAACACTAAAACCCTCTAACTTGTGACAAGCTCACTTCGGTTTTTGTAGGTTAAGAGGAGCAGATAAAAGACCCCATCTGAGACAGCTGACATTTTTTTCCCTCTCTTGGCTGCCTTTTTATTGTCTTACTGTTGTCAAAAATATCAGTAAATATTCTTTGAAATCAGAAATATGTCTAGGTTTCAATTAACTCTGTCTTTCACCTTACCATGAGAAAGGTTTTCTTTGAGAAAACCACTATTCTCCATACTGACAATAAGAGTACCAGTTTAGGGGCGCCTGGGTGGCTCAGTGGATTAAGCCGCTGCCTTCGGCTCAGGTCATGATCTCAGGGTCCTGGGATCGAGTCCCGCATCGGGCTCTCTGCTCAGCGGAGAGCCTGCTTCCCTTCCTCTCTCTCTGCCTGCCTCTCTTGTGATTTCTCTCTGTCAAATAAATAAATAAAATCTTAAAAAAAAAAAAAGAGTACCAGTTTACCTACTATAACCCTTTATAGCTGGCTCTCTCTGAGTATCAGTCTCTCAAAGGCAGAGCCATCTATCTTTAGAACCCAGCACCAGTCCTGGTACAAAAGAGATTCTTAACATCCACATCTTGAGTCAGTGACTAAACAATCATTTAATGATGTTCAAATACTAGTCCTAGTCTTGCTTGATGGTCCTCAAATTTTGCTTTAAAAAACCCCCAAACCATGCTCTCTCTATTCACCTCCCACTTCAGTTTAGCCTATCAATGATCTAACCAGAGAGTGAGTTCAGATTTGGATGTTCTTTGACTTTATAATACACTTGGAAAATCAAAACATTTTGATTTTCAATCCTTAAAAGGAGGTGTGACCTACAACGTAATCTGCAACTAAGCTCCATACAGCTGAGGATGAGAAGCCATGCCCCCATAACCCAGTGGGAGGGAAATCTGGGTTTTTCTCTTGACTGTTTACTCAAATACGAATGAAAAAGAAAAACTGTGGGGAGGGGGAATCAGAGACCCTAATGTGTTACTGTAACATAGATTAATGCTACTTACTTTCCTTTACAATTAATCTAGTACTAGTGTAATATTAGATTCAAACAGTTCCCTCCTGAGAACACATGGTAAGTGGGGCTTAGGAGCGGGCTCAGGACGGAAGACAGTGGATTTGTCTTGAAGCTGTATTTACAGAGCAAAAGCACTATGTTTAGTTTTAGTGGCTTGGAGTGTAGTGGCTAAACTCAGGGAGTCACCACTTGACTTGGAAGAACACTTTCATATTATACCATGGTTTCCCCCAGGCAGCATTTGTAAATCTGCTCTTGAATGCTTTCATCATCTACCAGAGAAGATTTCTGAATGGAGTGTTGCCTTGTGAGACATAAAAATCAATTAAAAATAGATACATGTCATGACTGACAAACTCACTGGGTTACTCCATTTGTTTTGGCTACTCTGCTCTCGTTTTCGAGCTCAAAATATCAGAGGCAAATACAAAATGACTTCATTCAATAATCAAGATTCATTCCGAAATGCGCAAATGGAATTTCTGACTGCCGATAAATGATAATTTATTACTTAATTATGGAGATTCAGCCATATTTACTTTAATGCAAGAACAAAACCTGACATGCCCCAGCGTATGAAATAAGTGATTAGAGTCAATACTCTTATTTTAATCTTCAATTAATGGGTCATTTCTATCTTTGTTATCCTTAAAAAAAAAAAAGAAAGAAAGGAAAAAGCACCATTCAAGTTATAGGTTTAAGAAAGATTTCGGTAGAAACAGAGATACATAGATAATTCATCTAATGAAAGAGCCAGCCTGCCAGGACCTATTCTCTTACCAGACACTGTATTCTTCCTTTATATTGCCATTTATTAAATGTAGACTATCTGGGACTTTGGTGGGGAGAACTTTTTTAGAAATCAATTCTCCTGGTATTTGGCTTTGATTACTACACCCAAACAAAGGAAAATTATTTCACATTCAAACAGAACCACATGCAGAGGCAGGAGCTTGGTAATTTTTAGTTATCTATTTGCTTGATGCTTTTTCCAGCAATTTCGACTGTAATGACTATAATATCCATCTGTTTGAAATGGAAATTGGTTAGCAACTAGATCCTTTTTGGATTCTTACAATATATCATCCACCTGCTTTGAATGAAATATGCTAGCTAAGGCTCTGATGAAATATGTTTTAGATATATGTAAGATGTGATGGGGTGTCATTCCGCATTCTTTCCTGCCTCCTTCAAGGGTGCGTTCCTTGATCTGGGAGGCTGGGAAGGTAGAAACTACATTTCCCAGAGTTCCTTGCAGTTGGGGTTCTGGGCACAGATCAGGTTCCGCAGGGGAGAGAAGCTGGGTGAGAAGGGAGGGATAGAGTATATAAAAAAGATATGTCTGCTAGTTTGTTTTGTTGTTGGTGGCTGTGTTCAGTTCCCTGCTTCCTGGGTGGAGTGGCACTTTGTAGCAGCTTCTCTGATCGTTGTGTTCTTTAAGGTCAGCAGCTCCAGAGGTGGCCCTGATTCTCAGCCTCCACAAGGCAGCAGTGATGGCAGCAGATCCCCTGCCCCCAGCCCCGGGAGGGACCCAGTTCAGCTGTGTTGTCTGGGTGTCACCCTAAGAGCCCAGCCTGGATCCTCTTCTCCCCTTTCCCTGGCAACCTTTTCTTCCAGCCTTCTTGTGAGCACCTAATTCCCATATGAAACCCCCATTCTGCTTCCAGTAGCTCAGATAGTTTCCATTATCTGCAGCCTCCCGGATCCAGGGAAGAAGGGAGAGATGAGGGCACTCAGTGCACGAGGCAGCAGGTCTGCCGCCTGAGGAGAACGGCAGGAAGGAAGAGTTGGTGTCCATCTGAGACCTGTGGTTACCCATAAAGAACAGGAGGGTCAAGGGCTACATGATCCAGAACTACCCAGCTGAGGCCAACATTGTAGGGCCTGAGTTAAAGCCAGAGCATAATTATAAAGGCTGAGAAATCATCATGGGAGCCCGTAAAGAGAGAGAGGGAAAAAAAAAAACATAAAGGAAAAATGGCAAAGAGGGGAGAGAAGAAGGAAAAAGAAAGGAAAAGGGAACAGGAAATAAGAGTGAATAAAACCAGGCATATGGTGGAGAGACTCAGACACCAGATTCTTCACACGGTTTGCCTGGATGGTGCTGGAAAGCAATCCCCCAAGGAGACACGCTGCTCCCCACCACTGCCCGCAGGCCAACATCACAGCTTCTCAGAGTGGGGCTCAGGCTTCTCCTATCCAGACTCAGGAGGCCTTTCCACTGGCAAAATGCAAGCAAATCAGTCCTGAGAGCTCTCAAATAGATTTATAAATTCACCCAGGACCAATATATGTATTTTGTGTACGTCCAGCTCTCCTGTATACAAATACAGGACAAATCAATTTGTATCTATGTATATAGGATGGCTGGAAATATGTAAAGCATGTATATGAAACAAATCTATTAGATTTTGAAAAAGGAAATTAATCCCTATGGTTTTAAAGTCAGCCTTAGTAATGCAAAGAGCTGACAAACTAGTCAATTAGGTTTAGGTTCTGATCAGCTTAAAAAAATGATTGTAAATACCATTTTTATAATTCAAGAGAGTAGTCTCAAAGTCTAAGGTAAGATGTTTACACAGAACAATTTTGAGTTCTATTGAGGCTGTAATGCTTGATAGAAAAGAAAAAGTCTCAACAGCAGAGGCCTATGTTCCAGTTTCACTGACAACACTGCCCCTTCTTCAAAGATCCCTGTGCTCTCCTCGGCCCGCCCCTATAGTACCTGAGCGTGCAGGGTCCCCCTACAGTACCTGATGTGCAGAGTCCCCCTACAGTACCTGATGTACAGAGTCCCCCTACAGTACCTGATGTGCAGAGTCTCCCTACAGTACCTGATGTGCAGAGTCCCCCTATAGTACCTGATGTGCAGAGTCCCCCTATAGTACTTGATGTGCAGAGTCTCCCTACAGTACCTGATGTGCAGAGTCTCCCTACAGTACCTGAGCATGCAGAATCCCCCTATAGTACCTGAGTGCACAGAGTCCCCCTACAGTGTACCTACTGTGGGGGATCTCTGCTGGGGCTCTTCCTTACACATTAAAGGCTTTTCCTTCCCCCAAGAACGGATCTCCCTTAACAACCCCAACATCACTGCCTGAAGCAAGCATTCCTGACATCCCTCCCATACTAGGTCGAATTCCCTGTTTCTGCCCTTGACATTTTTCCTGCCTTGCACTGAGCACAAGTATAATTACAGGTTTACCTATGTATTAGCTGCACACCTGTGTTCCATGGGCAGTTAGGACTGTGTTTCTTGCTATTGCTTTCTGAAGGCTGAGTGTGGTGCCTTACGTTCCCTGGCAATGCTGAACAACTGAAAAGCTGATGGAATGTTATTGCTGCCCCATCCCCAAAGTCCAATGCCCCAAAATGCATAACTGCCCCTGGGGGATCTCGGAATTATCATCATTTGAGGAGGGTCATAACTACTAACGGCGTAAACAGAAACACGTTTAAATTCTATTTTAGAATTTCACTTGGTTATCTCATTCTCCCCCTAATATCTCATCATTATTTCCAAAAACTACCACCCGTAACTTCTTTAATCCCAGAGAAGCCAAAGGCCTAAGGTGGAGGATATGCACGTTGGACAGGGTGAGCTTCTAGCTCCCAAGGGACACTAATCCTGGGAGTCTAGCCTATACTATAGTGTATACTAGGAGAGCATGCTAAGTGTATCAGGACAGGAGAATGACCCATTTACCTGAATATTCAGTGCTCCGGGCAATTACACAGCAACCCCTCCACGGCCCCCAGGAGATGACATTGAACTCAACACTTTCTCCTTGTAAGACGGCTCACAGTGTGCTGACTACATGCTCGGCATTCCTTACAAATCATTCCATTGGCTTCTCACAGCCACGTGGGGAAGGCTCATGATGGCCATTTCACAGATGAGGAAATGGTTCAGCGATGGGATTCACTCCAGGTGATCCAGTGTGGACTCTAAATTCCTTCTCTTGAGGGGTTAGAAGTTTGCCTGGATGGGAAGTAAGTACCCAAAGTGAACGATGTCAACTCCTTTCGGATACCTCTCAGCTAGGGGCTCGATGCTATAGTGTGCTCTTACGGCATCAAGAGACGAAACTCACAACAGCTGAAGGACATTCAGTTGGCCACTTAGCACCACTCTGCTTCCAGACCTTCCAGAGCCCAAACTATACCAGAATCGGGCTCCATTTTTATTCCCTCAGTCTGTTCTTATTTCTTTTTAAGATTGATTGATTGATCTAGAGAGACTGCGAGTCAGGGAGGGGCAGAGGAAGAAATCTTCAAGCAGACTCCCTGCTGAGTGTGGAGTCCTTCCTGGGGCTCGATCTCATAACCCTGAGATCATGACCTGAACGGAAACTAAGAGTCGGCAGCTTAACGAATGAGCCATCCGGGCGCCCCGGGTCTGTTCTTAAATAAAACCCCAGCATCTTAATACTTTCATGACAGTCTTAGAGCGCTTTCTCATTTACCTGTAAGTGGAAAGGTCAGATTGCCCAGACCGGGGCTGACAGCCTCATCTCAACAATGCCTCAGACCAAGAGCTAAATCACAATGACAGTTTGACTCAATTCCTATTTAAAATACACATCAGAGCATCACCATACAGTAAACACAAAGACTTAGCTGCACGTTTTTCTCAGCATTAAGGTCCTGTATATTGCCAAGCGGGTCTGGTGCTTTGCACCTTCTTCGAAGCAGTGATAGAGTCTTCATCAAAATGTGTTTCGGATTTTGGATACTAGTTCTCTAAAGGTGCCTAAGAATTATTTACAATGACATAGCCTAGAAATATTCACGTATCCACCTGCCGGAAATACCATAAGCATAAATACCTTCTTTAGAGTCCTCTTAATCCCCGGTAAGATTTGGCTTTAGAAAACCCACATAAACAGAGACCTAAGATTTACTGGGGAAGCACCTCTGCCTCTCCCACTTGGAAACAGAATTAACCATGCATAGTATTATCAATTTCACATCCTGCTGGTAAGTAAAATTTTATTAAAACCTTGAACTGCCTTGGTGATTTGGATATATTAAAACACACACACACACACACACACACACACACACACACACACGGACAAATTATTTCCAGAGAACATCATTACAGCAATCGAACCTTTCTAGAGACAGGCTTTCTTCTGAATTAAAAGAAGAGCCTATAGAGAGCTCCCTTCTCAAGTCTGACCAAATGCATTAAGAAAGCGGTTTCCTTAGTGAGGAGATGCTTTCCAGCTTGTCGGGGGTCTCCTTTAGAAGAAGGTACGTGCCATCAGTGGCCATCAGGGAGTCACCTTCATTCCTCTCAAATGAGCCTCCCCTTTGAGCTCCTCCAAAGATCCTTCACCAGCACTGGAGTCCTTTACACTGCATTTTCCGTCAGGCATCAAGGACAGAAAAACCTACAGTCGTCCCTTCTCTAAACTTCAGGCCAGATTAACCATTCATGAGCCAGTCATGTCAAGGATTCCATACGCTAATCGGTCCCATGACGGATCCTACATGTAACCACTGAAAGGAGTTAAATGTCAGTCGTTGCCTGTAATACTGCTAAAAACCTAAACCTCAACACGGTATATTTTCTAGCTCTCTGCCCACATGAAATGTGCAATACACATTTAAATTCATGCATACCAACGGATGTAAAGCGCTGCGGGTAGATGTTTACAGCCTTACCCTCTTTCTACATAAAGCGTTTGTATGCTTACGATATTCACCACGAAGAACCCAGGTAATACCATGAGATACACCTACGGCAAATATTATGCAAATCCTACCATCTCGTTTTGAAATTCCTTCTTAAACTGTATTTTTGTTGTCGGCTTTGACTATTTCCGCAAGTTCTTTCAGATCACCTAAAACATATTCTGATAAACTTTCTGGTTTTAAGTTATCTTAGTTCACCTCCTCCTGCTAGTTAAAAAGCAGTTTGCAAGTGGTAGCTTCTAAAGGGAGAGAGACGCGTGTATCCATGAAAACACGAATTCATTTTCACCTTTAAGACACAAAACATGTCCCCTGCAGCTCTTGAGCTCTGATTTAGCCGGTGTTCACGTTTGAAGCACACCCCGCAAACCTCTACGGCAGGGCAGGCTCGCCCGTTTCGGTCACGTCTAAGTTTTCAAGGTAAACAGGTCACTCTCGGCGCCCGGAACGGCGGGGGAAGAGCACGAACTCACCTAGGCGGTCAGACCCCGGGCGCGGGGACCCGAGCGCGCGAAGCGACCCGTCGCGCCCCCTCCTCCGGGTGTGCTGGGGGAGGGCGGGCGCAGGGCCGGCAGAACTAGGGTGGGAGCGAGGCTCGCCGCCGCTCCCCTCTGCAGACCATTGTCCGCGCCACGGTCGCCGGCGCTCTCTGCACGGTATGGGGGCGGGAGGCTCTAGGGAACCGACTAGTTGCAAGGCTCTCCCGGAGCCGGGGAGAGAGAGCCGCTTTTGCATCAGAGCCGGGGGCCGTACCTGGTGTAAATTCCACCCCTTGACCTATTTCAGAGTGTGAGAGCGAAAGCAACCGGGAAAAACAGACGGAGCGCGCGCGGGGGAGCGGGGCGCCGGGACGCGCGTGGCCGTGTGGAAGCGCGCGCCCGCCGTGCCGGTGCTTCCGAAGTTACCGCGAGGGCCCCGGAGGCCTCCCGGGCCGAGGCTCGGCACGCAGAGCTCGGGGCTGGCCCCTCCGCCCGCTCCTCCCGCCGCGGCCCGGGGCCAGGCTTCGGCCGCCCTCCTACGCGCGCGCCGTGCGCGGGAAACGCCGTTCCCGGGGCTCGGGGGCCTCGGCGCGGGGGCCGCGACAGCGGTTGGGTGACCGCCCGCGGCCCCGGGCGCGCGGTTCCCCGCCCCCATCGCCATCCCCGCCTCCCCGCCCCGCCCTCACCTCTCCGGAGGCGGCGCTCGGGCTCCGGCTGTCCGGGGACCGGGGCCCGCGGCGCCTCCAGGCCGGGAAGGCTGACGACTTCGGAGAGGCGGCGGGCGCGGAGCGGAGCCCGGGGAGTGTCGCCTCCCTGCCCGGTGCCCTGGGAACGCCCCGCCCGAACGTGCCCGGGAAGTGAGGCTCTGCGGCTCCCGCCCGGCCTGGGGATGGGGGTGACCTTCTTGCCTTCCTCCCAGGCTCTTCTCGTCTGTCTTTCCCGGCGTGGCCCGTCCTCCGTGGGAGTGAAAGCCGCCGAGCGAGTGCACCTGGCCGGCCGGGAGCACGGCAACGCCGTACCTGGGGTGACAACGACGTGACGCTTCAGCGCGTCTTTTCTCCTTTGATTCTTGCAACCACCTACTCCCACCGAGATGAGCCCATCGGTTTGTGGGATAATGGAAAATCAAAGGCATTAAGTCCAAGGTGCCAGTGCTAGAGTCTCTAGATTTTTTTCCCTGAAACAGGGTGCTTAACCTGTTAAGAGCTTGCAAAACTAGTCCCCATCAAAACAGCATCTATCAGAAGGAGGGACGGGATTTAGGTTAGAAATTTGTGCTGAAATCGGACACATTGTCTCCCCCATCCCCACGCACACCCCCTTGCTTCTGTGACAATAGGGTTTAACTACTTTCTGCCAGGTCCTTAGGGTCATAATCGTCAACCCCTATTGTAGACAACTCACTAATCATCAGAGGCATGAGTACTTAAAAAAAAATGCACGTTCCCAAGATTGAAAAATCAACATATTTAGTAATTGCTCTGTTGCCCTTGGTGTATGAATTTGATGTTTCTGATTCCAAGCAGGAGGAAGGGAACTTCATGTTGAGCTGTTTTCCAGGCGTGTTTCTTTGTGCGGAACCTGACTATAGGGCTCGCGTCGACACTGGTGTATTTGAGATGCTACTACGAGGATCGGTGGAGATCAGCATATATAGTTTGTGATTCTGAAATAATCTGCTAGTGCAACGGTGTATTGGGGTAGGGAAGGGAACCTTTGCTTGGGTATCTTTATCGCCATGCTCAGGATAAATTGACTTTTCCTTTTTCTGTGGAACTCTGCCTTTTGCATTTAAAAGGGGAAACAAAAAATCATGAGCCTGATTTTACATGTTTTTCTTGAGCTGGCTGTCAGCCCACTAAAGTGCCACTTCTCATTTTTATTTCTATTCAATGGAGCTACAAATGCAATATGTCCTTGGGTGCAAGATCTATACTGGATACTGGAATGTTCCTTGCCATCTTCTAACAGTGTGGCAGGGAACAAGGCATACCTCAATTAGTATAGTGACCTGCACATAATACATGCCCAATAAATATTCATCAGATGAATGGGGTCTCAAGAGACTGTGATAACTACAAAAGTGGCCTGCTTTAAATTCTTCAGGAAAGCATGAGGGAAATGGGTTATAGATGATGTAGTCAGGGAAGGCATCCTGGAGGTGGTGACAGGTGCAGGATCTTGATATGGAGAATCAGCTAAGGAATGGAAGGAAGAAAGTCTGTTTACTATGCTTTTGAGATGTGGCAGAGGCAGAGGTTCTTAACAGTTTGTAGGTATTAGGTTCATATAAAAATCTGAGAGAAGCTTTGGAACTCTCCTATATAAAAAGCAAATGTAAAAAGATTTGCATACATTTTCTGGGATTTCAGACACTGGCTAAAGCAGATCTGTGGAATCCCTAAAGGGCTGTGAACTTGAGGTACCATTTCCTTGTTTGCAGGCAGGAAGAAAAATAAAGAGATTATTCTCTCTGAGGCCATCATAAGAGGCATTTTCATGGCCACCAACAGCATTTGGGTATTGACTGGAAACAGAAAAGAAAAGTGTGCTATAAAGGAAATTTGTACACTAGAGAAGTATAGCTAGGAGCTTGAAGCTAGGACATAGTATTTGTGGTTTTTTTGTACCTGAAAATTTCACTTTCATCTCAGCAAAAAAGATAAACGAAAATATGACTGTGAAACACTGGCTGTTGTCGATGGCAGGTGGGCATACAGAGGGGGAGGACGGCCCAGGTATGGGATTATCGTCTCCTTATTTGTGATGTTGGGTATTTATCATGAAAAAAAATTTAATTAATTTTTACTCTCCAGTAGACATAACCAATTCTATGACATTTCTTGATTTGGCTTGTTAAAATAGAATTTTATATTAACAAAAATTTTTGAAGAAATAATAGCAGTATGACAGTGACGCCATACACAAGATTCCAGTAGTCCCGCTTTACCCACATTTTCAGCTCTCGTGGTCTCAGTTACCTGGCCATCAACTGCCATCCAGAAGCAGATGTCCTCCTCCTGATGCACCAGAACATCAGCGGTCACCTGATGCTGCTTCCGGGCGCTGGGGTCATTCCCTCCACTTCCTCTCCGATCCCCGCCATTTTGTCATCTCACCTCATCGTAAGAAGGATGAGTGAAGACCAATCAAATATCTTGAGACAGACACCCTTTCACATAACATCTATTACAGTATATCATTATAATTATTCCATTTTCTTATTAGTTGTTGTCAGTCTCTTACTGTGCCCGAGTCATAAATTAAACTTTACCAGAGACATGTGTATGTAAGAAAAACATAGTGTACTTAGGGTTCTGTACTAGTCCCGGTTTCAGGCATTCACTGGGGGTCTTGGAAGGTTCAGAAGGGGGATGACTGTAGTATTAATAAGTAGAGTCTATCTAGAAGCAATAGGTCTTCTCTTACAGTTGATTATGAAGGGTGTTGGTGATGGTCTTAACGGAAGTTAGACCACTGTGGAACATTTAGCAAGTATTCTGTTTCTTTTTAAATTTATACATAACTTCATTTTATATTGCTTAGTTAAATAAATTCCTTCATTATTATATATATTTATATATCACATTTTACATTCCATGTATTATATATAAAATAAATATGTGAATATATTATATATAATGAATGCAAATACATAAAATATGTAATGTGAATGTAATGTGAATATGTAAATATGTATGGTATTGTCTGTTATATGTTATTATGTACTATGCTATGTTATTATATGTGGTTATTACATAGCTTAATTACATGGCTTAATTACATAGCTTAATCAACTCAGTTGCTTTACGAATTAACTCAGGGTCTGGCTTGTGCCTCTCGAGGAACAGATGGCAGGCCAAGGGTCTCTGAGGATCTGTCCTGTGCCCTTTGGAGAAGGGCAGTGACAGGGCTCCTCACACATGGGTAACATACTTACCATCACATGACAAACCCAGCAAAGGACTCATGTCCATTTAAAGGATTTGTCTAGTCTGTCCTGTGGCCTGTGAGATGATGGCTGGGAGCATGCTGCCAGATAGACACCTGCTAAAGAGGATGAGGCCTGATGAGATCTTTTCCTGAGTGTCTTAGACGCAAGGCCTGGAGTTGAGCCCAGGCAGTGGGGGCTCCAGAACCTGTGTTCTTAACCGCTCTGTTCACCGCCCCTAGAGAGGCAAAGACAGAGTTAAACTGAGCCAAACATATGACCGAGTTACACTGCAGTAAGGAGTGCCTTGACAGCTGAGGAATCCACCTTACCCTACCTGGGCCTGCGTTTCCTTGTAGACCTTCCAGAACCTTCTGGTTGCTTGTGGCTATGGAGAGCACAGAGCACAGCACTGCTTGTTCTTCCCTATTTTCTCGTGTCACTTCAGAATAAGTAACTGATATCCATGTAGAGAACCTGTTCCTTTTCTTTATAACCTGAGTGAGCACAACTGTACGACAGCATCCTGGCTGTCCGTGGCACCGCCGTGACAGGGAGGAGAGCTCTAACAATCCTGTTCGTGGCTCTGTTTTTTTAGTGGTCTTCTTTTCCTATAAAAACAGAAGAGTTCTTCTTAGAGATGTTATTTGAAAACAGATTTCTGCAAATCAAATTGCATTTGTTAACTGAAAAAAAATTTTTTTTAAAGATTTTATTTATTTATTTGACAGAGAGAGATCACAAGAAGGCAGAGAGGCAGGCAGAGAGAGAGAGAGAGAGAGAGAGAGAGAAAGAGAGGGAAGCAGGCTCCCCGCTGAGCAGAGAGCCCGATGCGGGACTCGATCCCAGGACCCTGAGATCATGACCTGAGCTGAAGGCAGCGGCTTAACCCACTGAGCCACCCAGGCGCCCTGAAAAAAATTTTTTAAAGATTTTATTTATGGGGCGCCTGGGTGGCTCAGTGGGTTAAAGCCTCTGCCTTTGGCTCAGGTCATGATCTCAGGGTCCTGGGATCGAGCCCCGCATCGGGCTCTCTGCTCCACAGGGAGCCTGCTTCCTCCTCTCTCTCTGCCTGCCTCTCTGCCTGCTTGTGATTTCTGTCTGTCAAATAAATAAAATATTTATAAAAAAAAGATTTTATTTATTTATTTGACAGAGAGAGATCACAAGTAGGCAGAGAGGCAGGCAGAGAGACAGAGAGAGAGAAGCTCTCTCCACTGAGCAGAGAGCCCAATGCGGAACTCGATCCCACGACCCCGAGATCATGACCTGAGCCGAAGGCAGTGGTTTAACCCACTGAGCCACCCGGGTGCCCCTGAAAATTTTTCTGTTCCAGTAAATCTTTTTCCACAAAAAATAACATTTGTTTTCTCTGCACCATTCGGAAAATTATATCCAGAATTTACCATTATTATTTTCACCATTGATTTAATGGACATGTGGGAGGCGGATCTAATAGATCGATAAATCCTAAAACCATATTATTTCATGTCCCTTCTGCTTGAGGTCCAATAGCGGCTCTGCATTGCTTTCTAAATACCACATGTAACAGAGAACAGAACCCCTCACAGCCTCGCCCCAACCTACCTCTCTAGAGAATTCTCCAGCTTATACAACCCTCAATTCCACATCTCTAGTTTCTTAAGTTATGGCATTTATGTAAAAATGCATGTCAGCTATTTTCTTAGTGCTTGTGACTATTCATTTGGTTCTCATTGCCTGTCACAGTTCTTAGCATTTAGTTAGAGCTTACTGCATTTATTTGAATTAATTAATTTGCACATATCGCGATAAGCCTCAAACTATACTGCATGATATTTATGTAACTGTTTTAGTCATTTCAGCTCTGGGTACCTGCTATGAAAATCTCTTCTCTGAGTGCTTCTCTGTTATTACTATAATGGAGACTTATAAAAAAATTGTGTTCTTCCCTTCATTTCTCCTCCTTTCAAAGTCATTCTGTATTTTTGAGTGATTTTAACAAGCTTAGTATGATAATATCTTGGTGCATCAGAAAATGGGAGCTCTCAACAGGTAGAACTGTAAACAGAGATGAGGTGGACTGCGTGCAGATCACAGGAAGAAATTGAGCCGAGCTCCCAGAATGATCACCAGAGGAGACTGGACATAAGACAGTCTGACACCAGGGATAGAAAAGGCTTCGTGACCTCATTGGTTTCAAAGGATTCCCCATAATAAACCAGTCAGACTGGCTGGGGACTAAGAGACTCACCGCCATTGATAGTATAAATCAGCACATCCTAGGGATGGAAGCGATAACCAGAAGTTGTCCTTGGCACTTGGGACGAGGATGGTTGGGGTTCAGTACTCCTTCCACCTCGGTCCTGAACCATTCACTTCCCCAGCCACTCTGGGGCCAACAGAACCGGGGGCTGCTGCCTTTATCCAAAGAACTGGTATTCTCTGACCCGAGGAGAATAGGGCCCCAGGCCTCCTTGGGGTAAACAGTGAATTTCCCAACATGGAGGATAGGACATTGTCTGATCTGATAGGTTTTATGGGCCTTCTGTCTTCTGTCTGGCCTTCCGTCTTTCTGAACTATGTAAAAAACAGCCCTGCTGAAAATTGCAGTGCTTCTCAAGCACCTGTCCTTGGTTTTCTGCTTTTCTCTCTCTGTAGTCTTTCCCGGGACAACTTCATCTACCTTTATAACTGCCGGCAGAATTTCTGTGTGGATGAATGAAAGATCTGCCTCCGAGCGCGTCTTCTTATAAGCCTCCAGATCCACATTACTGGCATTCTGCTTGACATCTCTCTGGGGGGACCTCAGTACATTTGCATCTGAGATCCAAGGCCCTTTTGACCTAAGCCAGCGACTCTGCTTTCTTGCCAGAACTCCTTGCGTGCCTGGCTTCTCCCTGTCCTTCTTATCCCGTTGGCAGCCGCCATCTGCCAATGTTGTCTTTGTAATACTTTCACTTATCCACTTCTCTGTCTTCTTGTTGTTTCTACCCTAGATGGTGATGTCTCATTACTTCTCACCAGGATGAGTATAGTGATTGTTGAATCTGGGCTCCTGACTTTCAAGGCCATCTCTTCCTCAAAACCTTTTAGCTTATATCTGGAATTAATCTCTGTCCTGAGCATTCAGCAGTCTTTATGATGCTTATCATAACTTTTATAAAAAGTACTTATTCATTCATTAATATATTCAACAAGTATTCATTGAATGTCTATTATGTGCCAGGTACTATGCTAGGAAAACAACAGTGAGCAAAATGGTTAAAATACACCCCCATAGAACTTATGGTCTTGTGGGATGATGGCCAGTAATCAAATAGTTAATCAGACTGTTAAAAAATTAATCAAATAGTTACAGACATCATAAAGAAAATGTGTAGTTCCCAGGGCACCCGGGTGACTCATTTGGTGAAGCGTCTGCCTTCAGCTCAGGTCATAGTCCCAGGGTCCCAGGATCAAGCCCCATGTTGGGCTCCCTGCTTAGCGGGGAACCTGCTTCTGCCTCTCCCTCTGCCTGCTGCTCCCCCTATGTGTGTTCTCCCTCTCTCCCTCTCTGCCAAACAATAAGTAAAAAATCTTTTTAAAAAATGTGTAGTTACAGCTGAATCAAGTCCCTGGAAGGAAGGTTGCAGAATGTCATCAAAGCTCTTGTGTTCTGTCTCTCCCTAAAGGGAATGCAGGAGTTAGAGTCATCCTGTGCCCTCAGAGTCTAGCCCGGAGCCATGACACTCCAGGTGTTTAATGAGCTTTTGTCGAAGGAACAGCTCCGTCTCTTTCCGATGTATGAGTGTGTGACGCTTTCTGTATCACACAGCGATGGATTAAAATACCAGCAGGTGCTTCCTCGGATGTTGGTCTCAACACGCCGCCGCTTAACCTATTTGTTTTTGTTTCCGTTACCATAGATCCAAGGGTCATCCATCTCCAAATGCACCCTGTTTCTCTGCTGGCAGGACATGTACATCCTGGTGCTTCTACCGGTGTTGTCAAGAACTTTCTTCACTGTGCTTGCTCTCATCCATACTATGCTGCTCCTACCGGCACGAGCCCACCATCGTTCTTCCTTCTAGTTTATACTGTTTGCCGAGGATGTAAAACGACCTTGTGCCTTTTGCGTGGGGGGCACCTGTCGTCTTCCACTATCCTTTGTGTCATTTTCCTCCTTCCTCCCCAGCTCTGGAGTGATTCGGGTATTCCTTCGGCGTTCTTCTTCCAATTTCTGCTTTGTTGCTCTTTCATAAGCTTCTGTTTGTGATCTTGTAATTTTGGGAGTCAGCTTTTAGCTGGAACAGTGAGTGACACATGTCTCCTGGTCTGTTTCTCTCTCCCTCTCCTTCTCTCTCTCACTGTGCTATTGCATAATTCTTTTCCAAGAAGCATGCTCAGACACAGAATCCCAGGTATGATTTTTGCGGGGGGGGGGGGGTGTTGTTTGTTTTTGGCTTAGAGTCGAGAGGGAATGGGAAAGATGACCTTTTTCATCATGGTAGGGAAAGAAAGACTATAAAAAATAAATTTCAACAACAGGGAACGTGTTCTATAAAAAAAAAAAAAAGAATATCTAACATGTAGAGAAAATACAGAGCCATGATTTTGAAGACAATTTAGTGACCTGGAAATAGAATATAATGTTGAATAAAAAAGCCTTTTGATCACTATTTTGTATACATTGCATATTTATATATATATATGTATGGGGAAAATACAGGATATGTGTACCAAAATGTTAATAGTGATTTCCTCTGGGTGATGGAATTTTCATTTTTGTACTCTTCTGTACATTTTTTAAGATTGTATTTATTTGAGAGAGAACAATCCTAAGCAAGGGAAGGCAGGGGCCGAGTGGAAGGGAGAAGCAGGCTCCTCACTGAGCAAGATGCCCAAAACAGGACTTGATCCCAGGACCCTAGGATTACCACCTGAGCCCAAGGCAGACACTTAACCAAATGAGCCATGTCCTTCTTTTATACATTTTTAAAAAAGATTTTATTTATTTATTTGACAGACAAAGATCACAAGTAGGCAGAGAGGCAGGCAGAGGGGAAGGGGGAAGCAGGCCCCCTGCTGAGCAGAGAGCCCGATGTGGGGCTCGATCCCAGGACCCTGAGATCATGACCCGAGCCGAAGGCATAGGCCTAAACCACTGAGCCACCCAGGCGCCCCCTTTTATACATTTTTTTAAAGAGAAAGGGATTATATGTAGTGCGGGAGCAAAAATTATTCCTATTTGTAGCCACAACTCTGTCCTTATGGATTTCATTGATATCGTATCCCTGCTGTTTCCAGTCAAGTGTGTGAGAAGCAATATCAACATGTGGAAAGCTGTCTTGTTCCTTTTCTTTAATATTACTTTACATTCTCGAGTGCAGTAGTGCAAGTAAGTCTGCGTGTTTTAAATACAGAATTCACAATACTACAGCATTCCCAAAATGTGTATACCACAGCATACCAAAAAGCTACTCGTGGTGACGTCAAAGACACAGCCTCTGTGCCCCATCTTGTACTGTAGCTCAGTTCCTTGTCGTGTTAACATTGTGTTTGTCAGGTAAAGTAAAATGTCGCCTCCCTGGCTGAGTAGCTTGGTTGCATCTACCTATTAGTAATGGTAGTCTTGAGTTCATATGAAAGTCATTTCTAGGAAAAATGGAGTAGATTCTCTGTGTGTATGTGTGCCTGTCTGTGCCCTCTGTGTGTGTGTGTGTGTGTGTTCCTGGGGATTTGATAGTCTGGGGAAAATGAGAGGTGACTTTTGATGTGATTGTTTTTATTTTTCTTTGATGATATTTTTGGAACCTCTGGGGGCACAGCGTTTTTAAAAAATTAGAATAAATTTACATTTAAGATTAGGTACTGATCTATGTTACCAGAAGTTAACTTACTGTAAAATAGTTTCAAAAACTATACAATAAGAAAACTTTATTAGAAAACTATTTGCAGTTGTCAAGGTACAATTATTATCTTCTGAGAACAAGCAAGACAATAAATACCATGCTACCACCATCCTAGTAAAAAACCAGAGTTCTCTAACCCTGATCTGAACGAAGAGCTCTGGATCTTAGATTACTTACCTGAAAAGTAAGAGTTAAGTTACGGGATCACTGAGGGTCCCACACCATTCTTCAAACAAACAAACAAACAAACAGCATCTTAAAAAGGTTTATTTATTAATTTGAGAGAGAGAGAAAGCGCGTGAGAGCAGGGGATGGGTAGAAGGAGAAAACCCCAAGCAGATTGAGCACAGAGCCCAGCGCCAGGCTCCATCTCACCAGTCTTGAGATCAGGACCTGAGCTAAGTCCAAGAGTTGGATGCTCAGTGGCCTGAACCATCCAGGCACCCCAAAATGGAAAGCGTTTTTCTTTGGATCTAGTAAGTTTTAAGTTAAGAAGGGATTTGCTGCCTTCTTTATCTTATTCATTTACAGTCAAGTCCATTCAAAGAACAATGGAGAAGTAGACTGAGTAGGAGAAATTTGAGCAGGAGGTTCCTGTTTTCCAAGCTGGATTTCAGAGTCTCGGAAGTGGAGTTAATAATTGGTAGTAGTCTCTATTTAACTTGTGAGAAGAATTTCTGAAGAACTTGAAGTGTGGATGAGGAAAGAGACAAATTCTGAGAGGCTCCGGAGGGTCAACTTGGGCCAGCCAAAGTGAATTATAGGGAAGAACATTTAGACTCAATAAGAGGAAGGTATTTCTGAACTTTGAACTGCCTGAAAGCAGGGCTCCTTCAAGAGTTACACTTCTTGGGGTGCCTGGGTGGCCCGGTTGGCAGTCAGCGTCTGCCTTTGGCTCAGGTCAACATCTCAGGGTCTCTGGTCCTGGGATCGAGTCCCGCATCAGGGTCGTTGCTCAGCGGGGAGTCTGCTTCTCCCTCTCCCTCTGCCACCTCCCCTGCTTGTGCTCTGTCTCTGTCTCTCTCTGACAAATAAATAAATAAAATCTTTAAAAAGAATAAAAGAGTTACACTTCTTTGTCACGGGACAGGCAGACAAGGAGGCCCGCTCACTTACTGCTCGTGTTTGCAGAGGAAATCCGCACATCAGAGAAGATGCCGTGCAGAGGAACCTCAGGGTCCTTTCCAGAGCTGGGATTCTCTGCTGTGCTGTTGACAAAGGGTGTTGAGCCGTGGCAGAACACAACGTCTGTTCAGGTGTTCGGACAAAGAACGAGGCTGGTATTTTCACACCCCAGCCTTCACGAGTCTAGTTTCTCCTTCCTCCCCCAGATGATTTCATCTTCTGTATTATGGGAATGATATTGGTTATGTCTGGAAACAGCAGTCAAGTCAAGATATAAAAGAACATGGGAAGGGGTCCCAAAGATTGGTTTCAGCCCATTATTAAGAACTTGGCTGAGGGTGCCTGGGTGGCTCAGTCATTAAGCCTCTGCCTTCTGCTGAGGTGATGATCCCAGGGTACTGGGATCGAGCTGGGCTCCCTACTCAGTAGGGAGCGTGCTTCTCCCTTTCCCTCTGCTGCTCCCCCTGCTTGTACTCTCTCTCCTTCGGTCAAATAAATAAATAATAATCTTTAAAAAAAGAAAAAAAAAAAGAGCTAGGCTAAGACCAGAGCAAGGAATATGCTTTAGCGACCACAAAGCCCCTGTGCCCGGGTAGTCAGGGGAAATTGCGTCGTCCTTGGTTTGGCCTAAGACGGTGCCCATGTTGCTGACCTGGAATTTGTACTTCCTTTTTCTCATTTAACGTGAAAAAAGAGAAGGAAATAAAAAAGGCAAATAAAGATAATCAGTAAGAAGGTGATTAAGGAGCGCCTGGGTGGCTCAGTGGGCTAAAGCCTCTGCCTTCAGCTCAGGTCATGATCCCAGGGTCCTGGGATTGAGCCCCACATCAGGCTCTCTGCTCAGCAGGGAGCCTGCTTCCTCCCCTCTCTCTGCCTGCCTACTTGTGATCTCAGTCTGTCAAATAAATAAATAAAAGTCTTTAAAAAAATAAAAAATAAATTAAAAAAAGAAAGTGATTAAAAGCATTAAAAAATCCAACCGAGCAAGCCAAACAATCCCAAAAAGCCCAATTAGGATATTTGGGTTTGGGGGATTTTCTGTTGTGTTGTGTTGTGTTGTGTTGTGTTGTGTTGTGTTGTCTAAAAGCAAAATTAAATAGCTATCACCCAACAAGAATAATGAGCCAGGGGAAAATGTCTTTCTAAGGAAAATGTCTAAGACAGTTGTAGGTGAAATGGCCCGGAGGTTAAGTCACTGCCAAGGGCCAGAGAGGTAGGAAAGCCCTCTGCCCGTGCATTTTCCATACTGCAGGACAGAATGTGCCGGTCATTTCCAACAGTGGCTCTTTCATCCCTGAGGCAAAAGCTTTTCCACACTAACTATTCTGGCTACAAACACACAAATGTAATGTAATATTGGTAGCCTTCCCCCATGAGCTCAGTTCTTTCTGATCAGAAATCAGATTAGCAGAATTAGAAGAGGACAATGTAAGAGCAATGTCAAGCACAATTTTCTGTGTCCAAACTGAATGCGTGTTATCAGAATCTTCTTCACACGAAAGTTAACTTGCCGGAAGAAATGTTCATCCGAAAGAGAAAGCCATCTTGCATGGAAATAAAAATGAACTTTTTTTTTCAAAAAATTCTATTTATACCTAATATGCTGAATGGTAAATATTCAATTTATACCTAAATTCATAAATTATAGTATATGCATAAATTTGGTGTATTAAAGCCCCAGTTTTGAAGAAAATCTGAAATGGCTTGGAGTTCTTTCTAGAGCTCTATATCTCCAAAGGTCATGTTCAACTGTTAGAGTTTACATTAGAAATTATTTGGAATTATTCCAATATTCCAATATTCTAATATTGATTAAGGCTCCAGGTGCATATTAGAGAAACAAGGGGAAAACAAGGACTTGAAATCATATTTTAGTTCTTTACCATGGAGCTATAAAAATCTGAAAGCAAACAAAACAAAATTATTTGCTTCTTAGGGGATTAATTTTTAATGTTGCTGGCCAATTATACTAACATAACAGTAAAGCAAAGAGTGTCCTCAGGGAAGTCTTCCTGTCTTTATGAGAAAATAACATAAAAGAATCCCATCGTGTTAATAAAGCAATTATGTGTGCATACCAAGTTTAAAAGATGTAAGGGCTTTTTGAGATAATGGAGAGCATGTGAAAGAAACAAATGTTTTAAAAAAAATCTGAAAATTTAGAATTGTTTGAAAAACAAAACAAAATCCATAACTGTACCAGTTAAAGACATCGTTTCTTTTTAAGACTGTATATTTATTTAACAGAGAGAGAGTGAGCACAAGCACGGGGAGCAGCTGGCAGAGGGAAAGGGAGAATCAGGTTCCCTGCTAAGCAGGAAACCCACTGTGGGGCTTAATCCCAGGAGCCTGGGATCATGACCTCAGTAGAAGGCAGAGGCTTAACCCACTGAGCCACCCAGGTGTCCTTAAAGACAGCATTATCGGGCGCCTGGGTGGCTCAGTGGGTTAAGCCGCTGCCTTTGGCTCAGGTCATGATCTCAGGGTCCTGAGATCGAGTCCCGCATCGGGCTCTCTGCTCAGCAGGGAGCCTGCTTCCCCCTCTCTCTCTCTGCCTGCCTCTCTATCTACTTGTGATCTCTCTCTGTCAAATAAATAAATAAAATCTTAAAAAAAAAAAGACAGCATTATTAACATTTTGGTGCATTTCATTCTTGTCTGTCTCTGTCCATCTGATATTTTTAAAATCAAAAATAGGATGATATTATATCTATTTTTTTTGCTTTAAATTGTATCTTTGTGCAACATCTTCATTCTGTTAAGTCATCTCCCAAAACATTGATTTTAACATGGTCATCATATCTCATTTTTTAAATATGCATCATGGGCCAGGTGGTGGACACATTGTAATGATGCTTTAACTCCTGTAAGCCACAGGAGAGCCCAAGGCAGCGTGATTATCATGAGGCTGTGCCTTGAAACAATTTGGTTCTAACTCTAACTCCAGTGCTCTCAAAGATGATGATAGACCATCCCTATGTGAGAAATGGAAATGATCCAAATACATGTCAAAAACCATTTTTTAGCTTGTCAAGCGATCAAGTAACTTCCTGCAGAGGTCTATGGGCTAAATCACAGAGACTTCATCTCTGGGTTGTGGGATCAGCCCCTGTGGGCCTCCACATGGAGGGTGGGGCCTGCTTGGGATTCTCTCTCTCTCTCCCTCTGCCCCTCGCCATTCCTGCTCAGTGCTCACTAGCGCACACACACACACACACTCTCTCTCTCTCTCTCTCGTAAAACAAACAAATCACCAGACAGCTTTGCAAACTGCACCCTTCCTCAGAGAACAAATACTTCTCTCTGGTCAACATCTTCCATTTTCTTTTTCACAGCTCTGAGTTTTAAACGGGCAATACATTGGTCTCTGTGTTCGGGGAGTACGATAAGCCTCCCCCATTATTATATATGGAAACCCAGTGAACACAGTCTCTGGTTTTTTATAGTAATGGGACCTGATTCATGAACTGAAATCCTATGAAGCGTTGCTGTGTACTTTGGCACTCACTGTACCTTACGTCGTGTTAGTCTCCTTATAAGTCAGTCCTGATCCCAGCCTCAACTGTCAACCCCTTGAGTGATTATATTATTTCTTGCACTTCCGAATCTAGCACTCTATCTTGCAGAAGAGTTATTCAACATTTGCTTGCAATGTGCACGATGGTGATTCTGTTGAGTTGTAGCGGTTCTTTAATCCTAAATACTTAAATGCTAACCAGTGGTCCCCTTATGTGAATTAGCCTTTGTAGACAATCTTGAGTCTAGCAGAGATAATGCTTAGTGATCAACAAACCAGCTTCATTTATCTGCTTGGCACATGGGGGTGGGGCTGCACAGCCCAGCCTCCTTATCTATTAAGCAGCACCATGTTCCTGTGACTTAATTCTGGCCAAAAGGATGTGGACAGAAGTGATGTATGCCTTTGCAGTGTTGGTCCTTACTCCCTACAGCCTCTCTGTGACATGACTTCTCTCTCTGTCTCTCTCTCTCTCTCACACACACACACACACACATACACACACACACACACACACACACACACACACACATATAAACACACACAGAATCTGTATGGAAAACAGAACTCCTAGAATCATAGGTTCATGGATCTCCATGTGAATACCAAACTCGACTGTGAGGTTTGGGGGCTGTTTGTATGGCATCAAATATCCTATCGTGTTCACTGTACTGAGGTTCAGTGAAGCGCCATGCCAGAATGTGCTCTCCTACCGAGTTTCTCTTCCCTTTGCTCCTACTCTTTCTTCCACCTGATGTTCCCTCCATCCATGTCCTTGCATATTAAAAGCCTGCACATGACTCAGCACAAATGTCCCTTGTTTGAAGCTGTGTTTCCTATCAGAGGCAGAATCGTTTTGCTAAACTGTCACAGAGCTTTGTTACATTATCCATGTTCCTGGGCGAGTGTCGGTCGCCATTGTATCCCTAGTGCTTGGCGGGATGGTTGGCCTTTAGTAGCACCCAATAAGACAAATGTCAACAATATAAATTGTTGACAAAACAATACAAAACAGTACAAATGTCAATAATACAAATGTCAACAAATGGATGGATGGATGGAAGGAAGGGAGGATGGATGAGTGGGTTTCATTTCTTCCACAGGTTTGATAGATTCTTTGTGTGAGGATCACGGCTCATTTATCTTTACACTTCCAGTGACAGGCATAGAACTTGGCACATGGGAGGCACTTAATAAATGTTTGGGGAATGGCCAATGTACCATCGACAATGATAGAAGTACTATTTTTTTTTTTCTTAGACGAGGTGTTCAGTGGAGTTTTAGAATTCTTCAAATATTTAATAACTTTCACAGATGGGAAATTCATCACTAAATTATTTCAAGCCTTCCATGAGTCTTGGTTACCCTACACTCAAAGCACTTTTGAGCAGGAGGAAGTTCAGCTCTCATAAGCTATTTCTGTCTGATTGATGTATTTACAGAAGAGATAGTAATGATTCGACTGCGCTAAATCAATACCACCGCACGATTTCAGGAAAGACAAGGTTTTTAGAGTCTTCTATCCTATATTCCTTTTCCTGAGTGGTTTCTGTAATTGATCACAGATTCATGCTTGTATTAATGCAGGTGGAAAAATGGGGATATAATTATTGGGGAGAAGTTAGGAAGGCGGCAGTAGGTAATGCTGGTTTGCTAGTGAAGGCTCCATAATTAGTCCTATAAATAGAAAAGAAGATACGAGGTATTTTCCAATTATAAAAATCAAGAGATATGTATCTTGTGAGTAAGGTGGTGAAAATTACATGAAATTAATTATGGAAAATAGAACCATTAACCAAAGTATAAACACAATCCGATTTCAGAGAACAGGACTGACCCTTGAAAATGCCCACCATGGCAATGGCTGTGTTGAACAGCCCCAAATTATGCCCTGAAATGTGGAAATATGTTTCTATTGCCAAATATTACAAGGACACCAAAATAAGCTTTTCCATTTTAATGGCACAACTAATATCCAAGTATGACTTCGGTAAAAATTTACAATAAGGAAGATATACAGAAAAAAAAAAAAAAAGGCCCTTTTCACAAACTCCTTCTCACCTCAGACACTTTTCTTCCCAGAAGTAACCTTTGGTAAGTGTGTTGTTGTCTCTCTGGACTCCGTTTGTCTGTGCAGACATGACGGCTGCGATGGGGAACGGTTCTTCCCCAAATGCTCTGTGTCTGCATGTATCGTTCTGCAGCTCGTTTTATCTAGTCCACAACCCGTCTCTGGAAAACTCTGCAATTCGTACACATAGCTTTGCCTCGTTCTTTTTAACGGCTGCTGTGGCCTCCGTTGTGTCTATTTGCAACATTTTATTTAAGAATCTCTCTACTGGAGGCACCTGGGTGGCTCAGTGGGTTAAGCCTCTGCCTTCCGCTCAGGTCATGATCTCCGGGTCCTGGGATTGAGCCCTGTATCAGGCTCTCTGCTCAGTGGGGAGCCTGCTTCCTCTTCTCTCTCTCTCTGCCTGCCTCTCTGCCTACTTGTGATCTCTGTCTGTCAAATAAATAAATAAAATCTTAAAAAAAAAGAATCTCTCTATTGATAGAGATTTACATTATCTCTGACTTTATCATGATGAACTGCCGTAATGAAAAAATCATTGCATTTGTCTGTGCACATGTATGAGGATCCCTGCAGACTGGAAAGTGAAAAGTGGACTATCTGTATGAATATCAAGATATTAAGAGTATATTTAAAATTTTGGTGAATGGTCCTCGATGCCCTTCCACAAAAACCCCACCTATGAATTGTCCCAATTACAGTGAATGAGAGTACTCCCTTGTCAATTCTGGAAATTAAAAATCTTTATAACTTTTTTTTTGGCCAATTTTCTAAATTAAAAAAAAAAACCTCATTGTTGCTTTCATTTGCATTCCTCTAATTGTTAAGGAGGTTGAATAACTGTTGCCATATAATAGTTATTTTGTGAGTTACTTACTCATTTCACTTTCTCTGATTTTACTGGGTTGGGTTTTGTTTTTTCTTATTGATTTGAAAGAGACTTTATAAATTCTAGATAACCCTTTGTTTGCTATAAATGTTGCAAATATTTTCTCCCAGTTACAAGTCTTTTAAATTTTGTTTCTGTATCTTTGGTCATTTAAAAGCTTTAAATTTTTAGGTAGTTAAATCTAGCAATCTTGGGGCTCCTGGGTGGCTCAGTTGTTAAGCATTTGCCTTCGGCTCGGTCATGATCTAAAGGTCCTGGGATTGAGCTCCACGTTGGGCTCCCTGCCAGGCAGGAAGCCTGCTTCTCCCTCTCCCACTCCCCCTGCTTGTATTCCTTCTCTCATTGTCTCTCTCTCTCTCTAATAAATAAATAAAATCTTTTTTAAAAATGAAAAAAAAAAAACAACCCACAAAGCTATCAATCTTTTGAGCAATGGCTTCTGGGATTTATATTTTGCTTATAAAATCTTTGCCTATATTTTCTTATAAAGCCTTTGTGTTATTGTTGTTGCTGTTATGGTGCATGATATGAATTGTGGTCAACACAGTGGAAGGAATGCCTCACTGAATGGCCACACCACCCTCCTTCTAAACTCCTGTATAATCAGAATTGGGAAATGTGAGTCTAGTTCTACCAATAGCAGGTAGTTAGAAAAGACTTGTATTTTGAATTGAGTTGTTTAGAGGGAGAGAGAGAAGTGCATAGGCATTCCTCTGCAGCCTTGGATCCAGGTGGCGGCAGCAACTTCTGGAAGCAGCAGGAATGTGCCTACTTCTAATAGATGGATTTCCTGCTTTGGCAGCTTGCTGCGAGGGCAAAGGGGCGTGGTTCTGAGCAACAGCTATACTCATAGCTTCCTGATTTTGTAGCCTCTTCTTGTAGTTCACGCATCAGTTCCCTTGGCTGTTTAGTTCTGTGGTATGGCTTTGGGAGGCATTCCTGGAAATGCAGCCTGGAACCTTTTCTTCATGTACTCACTGCAACATTTTGTGAAATCTACATCCTCCTTATTAAATTCCTTTAAAAATTTATTTATTTATTTTAGAGAGAAAGAGAGAGTCCCCTTACATAAAATCCTTAAAAAAAAAAAAAAAAAAAAAGGAGAGGGGCGTCTGGGTGGCTCAAGCCTCTGCCTTCTGCTCAGGTCGTGATCCTAGGATCCTGGGATCGAGCCCCATGTTGGGCTTCTTGCTCAGCGGGGAGCCTGCTTCTCCCTCTCCTTCTGCCTGGTGCTCCCACTACTTGTGCTATCTTTCTGTCAAATTAATCTCTAAAAAAATAAAAAGAAGAAAGAAGAACTATGTTTTCCAAAATAACAACAACAAAAAATACTGAGAGGAGTGGTATTATTTTATATTTTTTAAAATATTTATTTATTTATCTTTAGAGAGAGAGAGGGAGCTGGGGGGAGGTACAGAGAGAGAGGAAGAGAGAGAATCCTGAGCACACTTCCTGGTGAGCCCTGAGCCCAATGCCGGGCTTGATCTCATGACCCTGAGATCATGATCTGAGGCAAAATCAAGAGTCAGACACTTAAGTGACTGAGCCGCCCAAGGGCTCCAATATTTTACATTTTTGAAAATCTCTTTATGTCTGGCTTCATAAAAAAGAGTAGGATCCTTATATCTGCTTCTGCATCCAATCCGCTGTGATAAGGCTGTTTTGATTGAAATGTGTGAAAAAAAAATTGGCCTCACACAGATGTGTAGTTGGGAAAGGAAAGTGTTTTAATAACATGTTCAGATAAGTGTGAATATTTTTCTTTGCTACTGCACCACAACTTGATATATAGTAGTTTTATGAGGTTAGTAAAAATGTGGAATCTGAAATGTTATCAATGAAATTTTTGTAGTCTAATTCATGAAAATCCATTGATCTGTCTTGCACTTTAACTAGAGTTTTACCCATACTTTATGCAACACAGTGCATAGGTCATCTGGCATTACAGAGTTATGTTAACCTTCCAAATATTGACACATTTCTTAAACAAAATTTAAAAATTCTACTCCTTAATATCACCACTGAGATCATCAGAAAAATTCTCAAGTATTAGAAAGCTGATAAGGTAATGTATGCGAATACATGTTCTCCAAAATTTTAATTTTCACTTAAAAGCTTAAATTTGATGATGAACAATAAACACTGTCAGTTGTTTTCTTTGAAGCAATTGGTCTACTTCTTTCCATTTTCAAGAAAGTGTTTGCCAAATACCCAAGTCTAAGTAACTGTAGCGTTCTCTATAATTGGTTCTTTCAAGTAAAAATACTGCTCCATGGGGCACCTGGGTGGCTCAGTTGGTTAAGCGTCTGCCTTCGGCTCAGGTCATAATCTCAGGATCCTGGGATTGAGTCCCACATGGGGCTCGCTGCTCAGTGGGGAGCCTGCTTCTCCCTCTCCCCATGCTCCTTCCCCCTGCTCATTTTCTCTTACTCTCAAATAAGTAAATAAAATCTTTTTTAAAAAAATAGTGCTTCAGGGACACATGGGTGGCTCAGTGGGTTAAGCTGCTGCCTTCAGCGCAGGTCATGATCCTGGGGTTCTGGGATTGAGTCCCGCATCCGGCTTCTTGCTCGGCGGGAAGCCTGACTCTCTCTCTGCCTCTGCCTGCCTCTCTGCCTGCTTGTGTGCTTTCTCTCTCTCTTTCTGACAAATAAATAAATAAGTAAAATCTTTTTAAAAAATAGTGCTCCATAAACAAAGTAGATGAATTATTTTTAAAAAATCAAACTTTGCATTAATCGAGCTTTTCCCAGTTCAGAATCAAAGATAAGGAATTGTAGATCTGCACTACACATACTTCATTACTGATACCTACATGTCATAGCACACATTTCACGGATTATCTTGAAGGACTGAATAATCAGTTTATTCGACTGTATACACGGAGCACCTGCCACGTACCAGGTCCTGTCGTTCTTTCCCAAGTATAAAAGAAAACAAAGCTGTGAAGCTTAGATTTTAATGAGGTGAGGCAGATTATAAGCATGTCAGCTTATATGAGGAAAACTAAAGCACGATATAGACATAAAAAATGACAGAGGTGCGATCGAGGGGATAGGGTGAGGTAGGAGAGGCGTGGATGGAGGGTGAGGGACAGCGCGATTTCACTGGGGTGCTCAGGGGAGGCTGCCTTGGTCTTCAGCTAGAGATATATGTGAAGTGTGGGCACAGGCAAGGTAAGTTTCTGCGGGCTGCTCTGGGCACAAAGGACGGCAGGTGGTCTGGAAGCAGGTATGTTCTAGCGTGTTTGAGGACCTGTGAGGCCAGAATGGCTACAGCAGACAGAGCAAGGAAGAGCATGGAAGAAGAGCCTGCTGCCCGATCAAGTCTGGGAAGGACTTGGAAGGACTTGAAATCCTATTCAAGCACAATGGCGCCCCGCTTGTGATGGTACTGAGATGAGCGGTGCATGAATAAGGTTTGTGTTTAATAGAATTGCTCTGGCTTTTGAGTGGTGAAATAAGGGAGTATAATAGGACTTGGGGCTTGGTATCCATCCCTCCCTCTTTCGAGAGAACCTCCCCATTCTGCAGAGACGAGAAGGCTAAAAACCACATCCCCCCGTGATAGAGGTTCTGCCAGTCCGATGCATTTGCATGAGATTTAGTAAGGGAAGGACCATGAGCCATTTGGTGTTTCTATTTTCTGCTGGAAAGTATCATTGCCAGGACACGCGGCTTCTCCTGATCACGCTGGCTTTTTGTTTGCGGCAAAGCAGTGTAGTGCTGGACGTGTGTGCTTGGCAGCTGATGTGATTACGGAAGTGCTAATAGCTCCCTTGGTGGCCTGGTTCCGCAGTGGATCATCCAAGTTTTGACTGGGGGCTCACACTGGCATTGGTTTCTTCAGTCTTCCTACTGATTTTGCAAGCCACTGTAATGCCTTCTTGTAAATTTCTTTCTGCTGGGCTCACAAGATTAGATTCTAGTCTCCGCCTCAATAGAGGGAACCAAGGTGGAGATCGGAAACCTAATTAAGAGGCTGTTTATTCTTGCAAAACAGATGATGGTGAGATGCTACGGGGAAGGGTGGTGAGAAGTGGTTAATTCAGAATATATTTTATTCTGGGATTTTGATGACTTAGGTGCTCAGTGAAAGAGACTGAGGTTGGTCAAGGATGATTACAAGGCTTTTGAACATGGACAACTGAATTAACTGTGGTACCATTTTCTTTCTTTCTTTTTATTTTTTTAAGATTTTATTTATTTATTTGACAGAGAGACAGATCACAAGTAGGCAGAGAGGCAGGCAGAGAGAGAGGAAGGGAAGCAGACTCCCCGCTGAGCAGAGAGCCCAATGTGGGGCTCGATCCCAGGACCATGAGATCATGACCTGAGCCGAAGGCAGTGGCTTAATCCACTGAGCCACCCAGGAGCCCTGTGGTACCATTTTCTAAGATGGCAAACTTTGAGGGTAGACCAGGTGTGAAGGGAAAAAAATCTGGAATTTAATGATGAGCATGGATATATGGTATAGACAGGTGAACACAAGAGATCAAAGTCTATGGGAAAGGCTAAAACTAGAATATATAAATGCAGGCATTATCAGTTCACAAATACTATGATGGACGAGATTGCCTGTAGAGGGTGTGTGGAGAGAAGAGAAGAGCAGGGGAGGGGAGGGGAGGGGACTATGTAGAAAAATGGAACACTAGACATTAGAAAGAGGAAGGTGATTGAACAAAGATACAGAGAAAACCAGCAGTGAGGTAGGCAGCGGCCATGCTCTCCAGCCAAAGACACCAGGGACATGACCGTAGCGGAACAAAGTTGAGTTTATTACCCATCGCAGCAAGAGAAACGACCCCCTTGGGGAACCACGGACATCTCAATAGGAATGTTAGAATGACTGTCTTAAAAGATTTGGGCTTGTGTCTGGTGACTTTGGGGAGTGAAACAAGGCTTTTTGGCTTTGATTTGCTGCTGTCAGGAAGAGTGGAGAATTCTATTATTGGATTTCTGAACAAATCTCTGGAGAAGAAGGGAAGGGCAGAGCCAGGGTAAGGCTGTCACTGATACAGAGGCAGGGGTCCCTTGGAGCAGCCAGGAGAGGGGATGTTTGGGGTTTTGTAGGTTTGGACAGTGTTCACATGGAGGGGCTCTCTTAAGGCCGCATTATGAAACAGTTCTCTTTCTTTGTTTTGATGTCTAGTAGTCACAGAGTGACCTTGTCTGAGGTTGATGTTCTATGAAACGGTTCATGTTCAAGGGGGGAACATCAGGGCCCAATCTATGAATGCAGGGCCAGGTCCTAAACTGCAATAAGGCCTGACTGGCCACATCAGGCCAGCTCCCAGCTGCCAGGGGTGACTTTCCTCTTTCTCAGAGGAGAACCAGGAGAGTATGTTGTCGTCAAAGCCAAGAGATCAAGATGATTCAAGAAGGGAAGAGCGACCGATTCTTTAAAACACAATCAAGAGGTCTGGTTAGATGCGACGGAGACGTTCCTGTCTGGCTTGGCAATATTGACTTTTTGGAGACCTTGACAAGAATTTGGAAAGTTAACTGGATTAAAACTTAAAGAAAAATCTGAGTGCTAGTTTCAGCTATTTAAAACTAGCTATTTGACCTTGGATTAAGTCAATCACTTTTCTGAATCTCAGCTTTCTGTTTGTGGGATGAAGAGGTTGACCTTGATGGTGCGTAAATCGCTAGGGAGGACAGTGTGGCATAGTCTTTACTGTAGAACAGTGGTTCTTAAGCTTGAGCTTGAATCAGAATCACCTGGAGGGCTTGTTTTTGTTTTTAATTTTATTTTATTTTAGAGAGAGAAACAGAGAATGCATGCTAGTGAGGGGAGGGGCAGAGGGAGAAGAAGACAAGAGAATCTCAAGCCAACTCCCAGCTGAGCACAGAGCCCATTGCGGGGCTCGATCTCACAACCCTGAGATCATGACCTGAGCCAAAATCAGGAATCAGACACTTAACTGACTGGGCCACTCAGGTACCCCTGAAGGGCTTGTTAAAGTACAGCTTGCTGGGTCCCACCCCTGGAGTTTTGACTCAGCAGGCCTGAGGTGGGGGACTGGGAGTTTGCATTTCTAGCAAGTTCCTGCATGAGGCTGCTGCTGCTACGGCAGGCCCGGGGGCCATGCTAGTGACCCACTGGTTTGACAAAAGAGAAATGGACTCCACTTCCTACGTCTGATATCTTGAGGAGGTCACCAAAGCTCTTGGAGTCTCAATTGCCCCAACTCTGTGAATTTTAAAAGCTGCTGCTCCCTACCCCTTGACCTCGGCAGCCTCTGTTCCCACTCCACACCCCCTTTGAAGCAAGACTCCACATTTCTCTACAAAGCAAATTCAAGGTCAATTCTATTAATTTTTTTTTTTTTTAAAGAAGGGAATAGAGATGGAGGAAATGGTTTACAATGTGATCATTTAACAAGTGAGTTACCATTTTAAAATCCTACAAATACTCTTTTTCCATCCTGATACCTCTCCTCAGCTACCAGCCCCTTGGTTTCCTCCCTTCATCCTTGGCTGGGCTCCCAAGCAACTTTTTCTTTCCCTTTTCCTCCACTCTTCTTATGCTTCCTCTCTTTCTCTGTTTCTCCTAAGCAGAGCTCTCTGCCTGGGCATCTTCCCTATAAACTGTAGTACTTCGGCCGCATCTCAAGTTCAGCCTACGTCGGGCTCTCAGGTGAACAGAATTTACACTGAATAACACTCAAGGGATTTAAAAGGATGCAAACATTTAGTTTGAGTCCTCCAACAAGGTAGTAAGACCATCTACCTTTGTGGGTGTTTGGAGAAGTAAATAGATATGAAATGTCACGTGCCTAGCCTGGTGCCCGACATACAGCCTAAAAATCTGTTTTTACTCCTCCCTACTCCCAGATCACAATTTTTGTGATCGATGATTTTAGCTTTTTCTGTTACAAGGACAGTCTTTTTTTTTTTTTTTAAGATTTTATTTATTAATTTGACAGAGAGAGAGAGATCACAAGTAAGCAGAGAGACAGGCGGGGGGGGGGGGGGAAGCAGGCTCCCCGCTGAGCAGAGAGCCCGATGCAGGGCTTGATTCCAGGACCCTGAGATCATGACCCGAGCTGAAGGCAGTGGCTTAACCCACTGAGCCACCCAGGTGCCCCCCCAAGAACAGTCTTAGAAAATATCTAATTCACAGTTGGGTAGCATTTCCCAAAGAAGCAGTCTTACTCGCCCTCTTGCCCTGGTGTTCTTTGACCTCTTGACATGGTTGACAAGGACTCACAAATGGGTTCTGATTGCCTACACTGGTTGCCTTGGAAGCCAAGCATTAGGCAATGGGCTGATGGATCAAAGTATAGTAAAGATGATCCAAAGCTCTTTTGATATATTTTCATTTCCATCTCACTGTCCTTATCAGTCCGTTCCTACCCAGTAGCTAAGAGATTGAAAAGCTTAAACTTAATGTTCTAGCTTAAATTCAATGTTCCAAGAGCCTTCCAACCTGACAGCCAGTAAAATATTTAAGTCTATTAGTCTTTCGGTTCCAGGAATTTCACAGAGATGCTTCTGTCAGATGATTTCCAGCAAGGACATATTAAAATGCCTTCGTCTCATTGGTCCGTGAAGACCTTGACTTGGATACAGTTTGTTGGAAGGATTCAGCTGTCAGGTCAGGTACTTCTTTTTTTTTTTTTTTTTTTTTTTAAAGATTTATTTATTTGACAGATAGAGATCACAAGTAGGCAGAGAGGCAGGCAGAGAGAGAGAGAGGAGGAAGCAGGCTCCCCGCTAAGCAGAGAGCCCGACGCGGGGCTCGATCCCAGGACCCTGGGATCATGACCCGAGCCGAAGGCAGAGGCTTTAACCCGCTGAGCCACCCAGGCGCCCCAGGTCAGGTACTTCTTGAAAGCCCTCATCAGCCAGCAGTTCGTTGATGACGTTTGAAGTGTGCACTTGCCAACAGAGAGAGGAACTAACTATTGATTCAAGATATTGACAGTACCCGGTACCTGGAACCCAGACACCGAAATGGATTTTTAACTTAACCTCGCTCCTCAATCTTGTCTTCAGCCCCCAGGTCTGGGGATATATTCTTTTAACAATCTGATGCTGAGATAATTTTTTAAAAGCTGCACCTACCTATGAGGGTTCTGACCTGGAATTTTTGGCTTGCCAAGTCACATCCAACCACCATTCTGCATTATCTCTGCCACCTTCCAGTATCCCAAACACCGTTCCCTTCCTTGTCCTTCAGATCCGTCCCCATCTTCCCTTTGGAGACGAAGACCTCCTGCCTTTTTCATTTTTCTAGCCTCTGGAATATACAGCATAGGGCCTTGCACAGGGTAGAAAGAACTCAACAAATATTTAAGCAAAAAGGAGAAATCAAATACTGATGAAATCCAAAATTTGGAGCCCCCTGAAGGTGTTTACAACTTTGCAATAAGATTCTTGCATTTACATCTTAACATCTCAGGACGCGAGCCGAAGATTTTATATAAGAATCTAAAACCATCCACGCCCTGTGATCATCCATCTTGTTGCAGAAAACATGGCATCCTTAGAGACTCTTAATCTATCGAAATGTGGCCCTGCATTCAGAGTTACCTATTCTAGCTCTAGCTCTTAAATATCACCTTTTCAAATTTAACACATTCCTCTCTTGAGTCCAGGGTCCACACATTTGGGACCAAGGGACATCATCTGTTGGCCTTTTCTTAAGTGAGGAAACTCAGTCCAGCCAACATGCTCGTTGGGCCGTCAGCCCAACTCCACATGTATAGTAAGCCCACAAGGATACATCTGTGTGTGAGCCATAGAATCAGGATCCTTAAGGGATATAAAACTTCTAGGATATTACCCTGAAATCCCCTTTCATTCAAGGGCTGGATTAGTGAGGCATAATTTTAGCTGCATAAATCAGTAGTTATGAGGGCTAAGAAATCCTCTTAGCTAAGCTGTTTCTTTATTTCCCTCTTTTCTTCCTCCCTCCCTTCTTCCTTCCTCCCTCCTTTCCTCCTCCCTCCCTCCCTTCCTCCCTTCCTTCCTAAATCTGTAAAAAGGAACAAATAAGACTGTATTACTATGCTGTGCCAGGAGCTGTATACATTCAGCAGGGTCATACCTCTCTTGTTATTTTGATGCAGTTTTTTCATTAGCAAATGACATAATATTCTGGATTGATTCCTCTGCCCAAGATTTCTATTAAGTTAATAGACAAGATTAAATCAAGGTAACTGAAAAGATTTGTAATCCCTTTAATGCAATCATTCATTTCTAAATCTAATTACAGTGACAAGCCTAGGGCTTGAGTCATCTCCCTTCTCTGATGGGGGAGTTTTGTACTCGGCAGGACACACATCTGAAATACCAGTGGTGTTTTCAGGCTTTGACTTCTATAAAACGGACTCCATGAAAGCAGCTCTGATGCCTACAGGTGTACATAAGCAGTAACTGTTATGGAGAGGATGGAGGGCACTTGGGGGAGCCTTGCCATCCCTTTCCCCATACTCTTTGTAAATGGATAGACAGATACACATTGGTAAAGAGAGACCGAGCTGATACACGATATATATCACGTATGTCACTATGCTGGAAAATTGAGGCAGGGACGGGTTGTGGAAGGCAGTGTAAACCCGTTCTATTTCTCATCTTTCATATGCATACCAAATTTTTCATCTAGGAAATCAGCCAACTATGAAATTGTGTGAAATTATGAAGTTCACCACCAGAAGCACTGTCAAATAGAAGCTGACGAAAGGGGGGAATTCAGGAGAATGCGACTAGGTGGGGAGAATCTCACTTTCCATTTTAAAAGCTTCTAAATAATTTTAGAAGGTCACTCATCAATAACAGCTTAAATAAATTGCTGTACATCTCTACCAGGAAATATTACTTGGCCATTGGAAAGGGCGAGGTAAGGAAGGATGACCTCTGTTCTGTAGGGGAGATTCCAGGAGGGAGACCCAATGACCAGAATAGTTCCAGTATATGTAGATAATATGATCTGATTTATGTAGGGGGCAAGGAATCATATACATGGGATGCCTGGGTGGCTCAACCAGTTAAGTGTCTGCCTTCGGCTCAGGTCATGATCCCAGTGTCCTGGACTAGAGTCCTGAATCTGGCTCCTTGCTCAGCGGGGAGCCTGCTTCTCCCCCTGCCTGCCCCTCCCCCTACTTGTGCGCTCTCTCTCTCTCTCTCTCTCTGACAAATAAATAAAATGTTTAAAAATTTAAAAAAAAATTAAAAAATTAAAAAATGCTAAAAAAATTTTAAAAACCCACTGCTAAAATTAAAAAAATAATAATATACCTATGCAGAGGAACCTTTCTTCTGGTCTGCCAGGATGCTCACAGTTTGCCTTTTCTCCAAGTGAAATTAATATTTCTGCCCCTTCCGCATTTGAAAGTGTCCCAGTTCCGACAGTCAGTTCTGTGCTGCCTTCCCCTGCCTGTGTCCGCCGAGTGTAGAAAGCCAAGTGTGAGGGTCCACTCCAAACCGTGCATTGGAGAAGGCACAGAGGAGAACTTTTCTTCTTTACTGACTCTGTTTCCAAATCAGATTTTACAGTGAGCGTGTATTATTTTGTTTGGGTTTGGTTTTGAAATTTTTTCAGAGAAGGATTAACAAATAGTTCAGAAATACAGTCTCCTCATAAAAACTCAAATAATGCATATGAAACAAACTTGATCATCTCTCCCAGCCCAGCTTCTCCTTCTGAGGAAGAAGCTATCACCTCATAAACAAATGCTGTTTTTTTAGGTAAATGGGAACCATTTGCACAGAGACTTAGGTTTAGACCTTACAGAAAACCATGTCTGCACATGTCTTCTTTTGCTTTTTAAATGTTACATAGCATCAGTAGCGCTGTGAGCTTAATTTTGTCCCCCTAAAACCGATGCGTGGCAGTCCTAATCCCCAGTAGCTCAGAATATCACTGTATTTGGAGATAGAGCCTTTAAAAAGGTAACTGAGTTAAAATGAGGTCATTAGGGTGAGTGTCCACAGAAGCAGACCTACACAGCAGTGAGACACATGAGGAGACAGCCATCTGCAAGCCAGGGAAGGAGACTTGAGAAGTTCCCCCCAGCTGACATCTTGAGCTCAGACTTCCTGCCCCTAGAATTGTGAGAAAAGTGTGGCTGAAGTCATGCAAGACAGGGTTTGAGGTACATAGTTACGGCAGCCTGAGCAAACTAATACAGAGTAACAAAGTACTGTAATTTATCTAACTGTTGCCCTGTTAGCCATTTAAGGTTTTTGGTTTTTTGTTTTTGTTTTTACTTTTTTTTTTTTTTTGGCTCCTACAAATAATGTCACAGTGAGACTTTTTGTGCATTGTTCTTTGTGCACAGCTGTAAGACTTTCTCTTTGTGCACATGTGTGAGATTTTCTCTTTGATACATATAACGGAGGAAAGTTGCAGAGTTAAAAGAATATTTGTCTTCTAACGTTTTTTAAATCCTGCTAAGCGGCCCACAGAAAATGTCTATAATAATAGTACACCCACCAATACTCTAAGAGAGAATTTATTTCTTCACATTCTCTACCGTGTATGATATTACTCATTTTTAAAAGTTGCCAAATTTGGAAGCAAAAGAAATTCAAATTTGGTCTATATTTTATTATATAAAATTTCCCTAAATGTTTGATGATTTTTTTAAAAAAACATAGTGAGTTTTGTATTTTTTAAAAAGACCACAGCCTGTCCATAAGGGTTGTCAGGGAGGGTTGGGATGGGCCGCAGGATCCTGAATGCCAGTCGTACGACTTCTGGACACGAGGACAGGTGATTCTGCCGTGTGCTCCTTGGCATGCATGGGAGACAGAAGTGGCTGACTGGCCGGAAGGCTCTTTTGCTGTTCCCCAACCATTACCTTGATATTTGCCCCAACGCTGCCTCCAGCTCCCCGATTAACCACCTCAAAGTGCGTTTCAATCCACCTTCCCCTGCAGTGCTCTCTCACTTGTATTTCAGGCTGTGATCTTTCGGTCCAACATCCCATCTTCTTTTAGGGGTTTTTCATAATTTCTGTTCAATTGAGAGCATACCAACTTGTTTTCTGGACATATTAAAAAAATACACACAAACATAGACACACACACACACACACACACACACACACACACACGTACTTCAATCTGCTGTCTTTCCTTTATCTGCCTGTAGGGGGCAACCCCATTAAGAGTGTGTTTGAGGTGGACAGAAGATAGATCCTGATTTCAATAATTTCAGGGATTGAAAAGCCAGTGGCCTCCAGAAAGGGCCCCTGGCTGTGCACAGCTCAGTGGGTTTGAATAGGATAAGAGGTGTGTTTTTTGGTACAATATGGCCCTTGAATATAAGCCAACTGCTTCATTGGAGGCTTAACTGAAGAAAGAGTGTTCCAATGACGGAGGGATAGCGATGCCTGGCTTACAAAATAACCGTGGGCTGGTCTTCAGTATGGTATCTTCCTGTAGAACGTTCAGTGGTAATTTTGACTATAGGATATTTTACTTACATGTTAACTTTAGAACCCACTGCTAACAAGGAAGGTGTAACTGTTGTCTTAACGTGATCACTTATGACTTTTAAAAATAATAAAGTTATTGTGGAAGAACATCTAGTTGAGATTGACTGGATGCAAATATTGACTTGAGGGGTAAGATGCGTGAAGGAATGAGATAGTAAGTGATTTGGGAGCATGAGAAACAGTGGGATGGGGAACACTGACCACACTCAGGGGAACGGGAGGTGACGTTTCTACCCAGAGCCTCCCAGGAGCCCATAGAACATGAGCTTGGGTAACCCAGGGCTCAGGTATTGACTAATTAGGACTTTAGGATATTATAATCTTTGAAACTATATTTATTGAGAAATATAGTCTAGGTTCCAACAACAATCTTTATTTAGTCAGAGTATTGGCTAATTATTTGTGTTTTTGTTTCCAGATTCCTGCCAACAATTTAATATTGATTTTTGCCATCTGTTACTTAGTGTGTCTCTCAGATTTGTTTCAACTAAATAATTGCTAAAAGTTAACTTATCCACATCTCAGATTAAAATACAAAACAGTTTAGAACAAAGATGAGCAGGAAGGCATCTCACCCCCTGGAGTTCATAATCCTTACAATTTTGGAGATAAAAGCATTTTTCAGAATATCTAATGCAACACTCATATTGACCTGATAAGTGGGTTCAAGGGCATGCAATTCGTTTTTCATTTACTTAAGATGTGTGTGTGTGTGTGTGTGTGTGTGTGTGTGTGTGTGTGTGTGTGTTGTTTAATCTATTATGTGAACTCCCTGTTAGTGGAAGAGCCCAGAGTCTTCCCTGACTCCAAGATCAGTGTTTTTTTTCACTGATTGCTTTGATAATGAATCATGAATCATCCCCGTTTGAGTACAGATACCTGTGTGGGTCTTAGAGCCCCTGCATTCCTTTCATTTACCTGCAAAGATATCATGGATTCTTCTGTAACATATTTTGTTGGTATTAACATAAAGTTGACTATAGCAGTCTCCTAATAAGGAAATGATTTTATGGGTTTAACTTGGCATTCATTGTTTGTGTTTTAGTGAACTTATTTGCTCACTCCAACCACAGTCCTGTTCCATTCTCCTTTGGGTCACGTAGTTTAGGGACTCTTATCCATTGTGATGACTCCCTAATGTATATCATCCATCCCTCCCTTTCTGCAAGGTTTCAAACTTTTTCTTCCCATTTATACCTTAGAATTCAAGCAACGTACTGAAAACCACTTTATATTCTGCATTTCTACTATGTTTGATTCAGCACAATTAACTTAATCTTTGGGGCTGAAAGCCTGAAAGTTTTCAGTTTCCTTCTTTTCCTATTTGTTTATCAAGAGATATTGATTTTATCTCTGAACTCTTTTAGTTAAGGTGCTCATTTGGCCTTTTTTAAAAAAACATTTTATTTATTTATTTGACAGACAGAGATCACAAGTAGGCAGAGAGACAGGCAGAGAGAGAGGGAAGCAGGCTCCCCACTGAGCAGAGAGCCCGATGTGGGGCTCGATCCCAGGACTCTGAGATCATGACCTGAGCTAAAGGCAGAGGCTTTAACCCACTGAGCCACCTAGGCACCCCGTGCCTTGTTTTGATAACCACAAGAGCCTCTTAACTTATTTCCATATGTTCATACCTGCGATGTTTAGTGTGGTTTTTCCACACACTCAATCTCCAATTTCCAGAGTGCTCTTTCTACAACACTCAGTCCAGTTTTTACCAGACTGGGTGGCTGTGGGAACATTATTTTGTAGTACTCTAAAAGATTTTTGATGAAAAAAGTTGCTTGTTGTCATAGGCAGAATTCTAAACCAGATCCTCAGGATTCCTGGCCCAGGGTTATTCAATCAAATACTAATCGCCTTACTGCAGTGAAGAGGTTTTGCGGATACAATTAAACTCAAGTATCAGTTGACCTTAAGATAGGAGGATTGTCCTGGTGGGCCTGACCCAAGCACATGAACCCCTGGTCAGAGAAGAGAGGAGAGAGATGTATTTTGGCTGGCCTAAAAGAAAGCAAGCGTCCATTCTGTGAAATGTCTGGGGGGGCGGGGTGCCATGTGAAAGGACTGTGAAAGGGACTTCTGGGAGCTCAGAGCAACTCCTGCTTAATAACCAGCAAGGAAATGGAGATGTCAGTTTTTCTTTTCCTTTTTTTTTTTTTTAATAAAATCTTTTTTATTTTTTTAAAGATTTTATTTATTTGACAGAGAAAGAGAGATCACAAGTAGGCAGAGAGAGAGGCAGAGAAAGGGGGAAGCAGGCTCCCCGCTGAGCATAGAGCCCAATGCGGGACTTGATCCCAGGACCCCAGGATCATGAGCTGAGCCGAAGGCGGACGCTTAACTGACTGAGCCACCAAGATGTCCCAATGTTCAAATATCTTAATTTGACTTGGGGAGACTGGTAGCCTGCTACCCCAGCCTGTATTTCCGGCATTGTCCCATCATTTCCCCACATCCAACTTGGCTCATTCTTATAGACCAAGTCATATTAGTTCAGATTTCTTGGACTCTGCATGTGTCTCATTTTTTGCAATACATTCCAGTATCTGTCCTGTGATGAGTCCCCATACCACAGGCAGCCACGCTTGCCGTGTTCTTTAAGCTCTCATTGTACTTTGTTTATAGAGCCCTTAGGTCCACGTCATATTACAGTTCCCCTCCTCCTATGGGATTTTGAACCACTTGAGGAAAGGGACTATTTTTATTCGTCATATTTTATGACAGAAGCGAACCTCAGGCTTAATTTTCTGAGTTTTCTGGTTGTATTACTGTTTTCTTTATAAGCATTGGGGCAACATTAGTTTGTCTCTAATCTTCTACATTTTTTTCCTTTGGATGAAAGGTTCAATTTTTTTTAATTATGACCAGTCAGGGGAGGCTGGGGAAGTAGAGAAATGGAAAGGGGCATATTGAAGCAATCATAAGGAATAAAAATGAGGGAGGGGGCAATGTGTAAAGCAGAACTTCTGAACCTGAAAATCTAGCTACTTCTGTAAATCTCCTACTTGAGTAATGTTCTCTTTTTCATACACCAACACTGTAGCCCATTTTCCTTTGGTTTCACCCTTTGCAGGGGACTCATAACTTTTACCTCATTTGAAACCGAACCCGCCCTCGCTGCTCTACACGTAGCCACCAACTATGATCATTTCACGTATTCTATTTTTTTATGGAGTGCATTTTTTAAAGATTTTATTTATTTGAGAGAGAGAGTGGGTGAGCGACTGAGAGAGCATGAGTGGGAAGAGGGGCAGAGAGAGGGAGAGAGAGAAGCGACTCCCTCCTGAGCAGGGAGCCCAACACAGGGCTCCATCCCAGGACTCCAGGATCATGACCTGAGCTGAAGGTAGATGCTTAACTAACGGAGCCACTCAGCTGCCCTGATCCTTTCACATAGTCTAAGTAAGAATTACTGGAGTCCAGTGAACAGTATCAAACAAACTGAAAAGACACATTGTTAAAATTGTCCTTGTCCTGCTCTGTTTTTCTACTTTGTGGACTGATTTTAAATATGTCGATCTAATGTAGAAAGTGATGGTGCTTCATATGTAGCTCCCCTCTGTTCGACTGCACCCATTGCTGCTGCTTCTGGCTAATCTTTGGGATTAACAAATATCCCTCTACATGTCTACAGCGTCTCTTGCGGTTGGGCCAATTAGAATCTGGGGGAAAGTGAAGCAAATCACTTGAAGGCCTGGCCCATGAAAGATCCCACACACCCCTTTCACCTGTTCTTGCCCTACTATGGTGACCTTGAAGGCCCCGTACACCAGATGGCACCGTCTCAAAGTGAGGAGGGTCAACTGGTTTACCTCACTTTGGGGGCACTCGAGATTCGGGGTTTAGTTGTTCATGTGGCAGAGCCAAGCCATTGTCTAGCTGAGTCTGTTAAACATTTAAAACTTGAAAATCCATAAAAATTCACTGGCTGCAAACATGTAACTGAAAATAAAAGATGAATTTGGAAGAAGTCATTCAAGAAACTCTGCAATTTTTTTCGAGCGGAGCTTTGTTGTTGTTAAAATGTAAATGCTGAACAAATGCTATAGACGCACAAGATTATAATTAAAGAATCGGAAGGAAACACAGTTCCCACGCGCAGATATAATTTTATCCAAGAACTAGGTTGTACCCCTTCCAGTATTCTTTCAGAGCTCTTAATTATAGAGATTACTAGCTCAAGGAACAGGAGGTTAAACATCTGCTTCCTAAAATGAAGCCAAAAGCTTGAGACAAATAGGCTGAATCATACTGAAATTAAAGAATGAGAGGCTAAAATTAAATATCTCTACCAGCGGCTTATACTTCTATTGAAATAGTCCTGTATCAAGGACTCAATGGAAGGGGTGAGGTTAATTAGTGAGGGCATCGAGACACAGGTCTTCTCATGTAGCCGTCATTTTAGTTGAGAAGTGAGACCCAGAGAGGTGAACTGTGCTAATGAGGTTAGAACATCCCTAGCTGGTGCCTTTCACCATTCCCAGCAGAATACCCGTTAGTGGGATTGGGGTGGGAGTGGGGGAGTTGGGGGGTTGCTGTGCCATCTCTGGAACAGAGAAGAGACTGGATAGATGCAAATCCACAAGCCTCATGGTGGTGTCCATTGTTTAGTCATTTGTCATAAAAACCCAAGACTCTCAGATTCATTGTTCAGGTAGAAAGGAATCCCCACCTTCCATTTCAATTGTATATTTGATGTATCTAGTAGGGTTTCATTTTAAAGCTTATTTTATTTAAATATTCGATTTTTTAAGTGACAGAAATTATACGTGGTTGTATAACAGATCTGTTCTGTGTTTTTTGGTGTGTGATGATCAGTCAGGTATGGTCACAAGGGGGACACGGGATAGGCTCAGGGAAATAGAGTTTCTTTCTTTTTCTTTTAAGATTTTATCTATTTGACAGAGATCACAAGTAGGCAGAGAGGCAGGCAGAGAGAGAGAGAGGAAGGGAAGCAGGCTCCCCGCTCCCCGCTGAGCGGAGAGCCCGATGCGGGGCTCGATCCCAGGACCCTGAGATCATGACCTGAGCCGAAGGCAGAGGCTTTAACCCACTGAGCCACCCAGGCACCCTGGGAAATAGAGTTTCTTATTCTCACAGGAATTCTCCTGCTGCACAGGAAGCGCAGCACCCCCAGCAGGGCCACATAGGGATGTCTCCTGGGAGTTAGGAACCAGAAAACAGGAGCAAAGGGGAAACCAAAACCAGAGCCTGTATTGGGCATTCCTTAGGAATGGTAAGGCAGGGAGGGGGAAACATGTTAGGACTGACTAGTCTGAAGACTTTCTGAGGGCTGTAAACTTATAGGGATGGTCCCTAGATGCCTGGCCTGGGGTAATGAAGGCAGAGGGATCTTGCCTCCTGGTGTACAGGGACCAGAGAGGAGGTGTGTCTCTGAATTCCTTAGTTTGCTCACCAAAGGTTCATTTCCTGCTGAGCCTTTTACCATCTCCAGGGATTGGCTAGCCCAGGGAAGGCTATCTTTCTTCAGCCAGAAAGACATTTTAAGATGTCAAAGCATAGTATCTAGAAAATGTTTAGATATAAATAATAGAAAGTCAAACAATATAGAAGCTTAAAAATGGAACATTAGCAATCTCACCCATACCCTCCCCCAAGTCCCTTACACCTTATCTGAAGTAAAGTTGGCTCTTTGGTGTGTATTCTTCCACATTTTTCTTTCTGCGAACATAGGAAAGCAAACATATTGACACAAATAGAGGAGATATATTTTTTTTCTTCTGTTGGCATTAATTTATATCCAGGAGATAGAAATATATTATTTAATATTAGTTTTAGCTCTCCTAGATTACTATTTCCAACAAGCTTTCCTACTATCTTTCTTGTATGTCATCCCACAATCAATCTCTCCCCCATGTAAAATCCAGTGGGACATTTTATTTATTTTATTATTTTTTTTATTTTCAGCGTAACAGTACTCATTGTTTTTGCACCACACCCAGTGCTCCATGCAATACGTGCCCTCTCTATTACCCACCACCTGGTTCCCCAACCTCCCACCCCGCGCCCCTTCAAAACACTCAGGTTGTTTTTCAGAGTCCATAGTCTCTCATGGTTCATTGGAGGAGATATTTTTAATAAACATGGAATTGCACCCTATACATCTCTCCGCTACTTATGCTCTCAGTTAACTGTGTTCGTTGTACATTAATAATTGCAGGTGTAACTCGTTATTTTTAATAGATGGTTAATACGTTAATACATTATAGGATGGACACTCAAATTTATTCAAGTTCTTTCTTTCTTTATAGACATGTAGATCATTTTCAGTATTTTTTAAGTAACTACACGTATGCTTTAAAAAATAACCATGGGGTGCCGGGGTGGCTCAGTGGGTTAAAGCCTCTGCCTTCTGCTCAGGTCTTGATCCCAGGGTCCTGGGATCGAGCCCTGCATAGGGCTCTCTGCTCAGCAGGGAGCCTGCTTCCCTGCCTCTCTGCCTACCTCTGATCTCTGTCTGTCAAATAAATAAATAAAATCTTAAAAAAAAAAAAAAAAAGTAACTGTTGTCCGTAGATCCTCATGTTTCACTTTTATTTCCCAGTGGGATCGTTAGGTCAGTGAGTGCATTGTAAGTGCTAATAGAAATAAATAGACAGTGATGGATTTCTTTTTCAAAATGTTTTAGCAATAGAAACTGATATCACTAGTGTGTGAAGGTGCTAGTTTTACCACATCCTGATCAGCACTGCGTATTATAAATGTTTTAATTTTTATAAGTCTGATAGGTGATAATGGCTTAATTTTTTTCATTATCTCATCTTTATTTTTAAAATTATAATTCCAATGTAGTTATTATACACTGTCATATTCATTTCAGGTATACAATATAGTGATTCAACAGCTCCATACATCATCCATTACTGGTCACACAAATGCCCTCCTTATATCCCCATCACCTATTTTGCCCAACCCTCACCCACCTCCCCTCTGGTAACCGTCAGTTTGTTCTCTGCAGTTAAGAGTCTGTTTCTTGGGGGTGCCTGGGTGGCTCAGTGGGTTAAAGCCTCTGCCTTCGCCTCAGGTCATGATCCCAGGGTCCTGGGATTGAGCCCCGCATCAGGGTCTCTGCTCAGCAGGGAGCCTGCTTCCCTTCCTCTCTCTCTGCCTGCCTCTCTGTCTACTTGTGATCTCTGTCTGTCAAATAAATAAATAAAAATCTTAAAAAAAAAAAGAGTCTGTTTCTTGGTTTGCCATTCTTTCTCTTTTTTTTCTCCTTTGCTTGTTTTGTTTCTTAAATTCCACATATGAGAGAAATCATATGGTATTTGTCTTTGACAGACTTATTTCACTTAACATTATACTCTCTAGCTCCATCCATGTCATTGGAAATGGCACTGTTTTGTTCTTTTTTATGGCTGAATAAGGATATTATTATATATCCTGAATAAGGGGAGTCATATGTAACATATGATATATATATTATTATGTATATCCCAAATAAGGGTTACATATCACATATCATATATGTAAGATATGTATATATCACCTCTTCTTTATTCATTTATCCATTGATGGCACTTGGGCTGCTTCTGTAATTTGGCTATCATAAATAATGCTGCTATAAACATTGGGGTGCATGTGTCCCTTTGAATTAGTGTTTGTATTTTGGGGGTAAATACCCAGTAGTGCAATTGCTGGGTCATAGGTTAGTTCTATTTTTTTTTCTTTTTTCTTTTTGAGGACCCACCATTACTGTTTTTTAGAGTGGCTGTACCAGTTTGCATTCCCACTAACAGAATAAGAAAGTTCCTTTTTCTCCACACCCTGCCCAACACCTATGGTTTCTTGTGTTGTTGGTTTTTTCCATTCCGACAGGTGAGAGATGATATCTCACTGTGGTTTTGATTTGCATTTCCCTGACAATGAGTTGGATGTTGAGCATCTTTTCATGCGTCTGCTGACCACCTGTATGACTTCTTTGGAGAAGTGTCTGTTCATGTCTTCAGCCCATTTTTAATTGGACTGTTTTTTTTCTGGAGTTTTGAGTTGTATAAGTTCCTTATATATTTTGGATACTAACTCTTTATTGGATATGTCATTTGCAAATATCTTCTCCCATTCCACAGGTTGCCTTTTAGTTCTGTTGATTATTTCCTTTTCTGTGCAGGAGGTTTTTACTTTGAGGTAGTCCCAGTAGTTCATTTTGCTTTTGGTTCCCTTGCCTGGGGAGACATATCTAGAAAAATGTTGCATGACCAATGTCACAGACATTACTGCCTGTGCTCTATGTTAGGATTTTTATGGTTTCAGGTCTTTCATCCATTTTGAGTTTATTTTTGTGTATGGTGCAAAGGGTGGTCCAGTTTCATTCTTTTGTATGTTGCTGTCCAGTTTTCCCAGCACCATTTGTTGAAGAGACTGTCTTTTCCCATTAGGTATTCTTTTCTGTTTTGTTGAAGATCAGTTGATCATATAGTTGTGGGCTTATTTCTGGATTCTCCATTCTGTCCTATTGATCTACTTCTCTACTTTTGTGCCAGAAGCATACTGTGTTCACTGTGATCACTACAGCTTTGTAATAGAACCTGAAGTCCGGAATTGTGATACCTCTGGCTTTGTTTTCTTTTTCAAAATTTCTTTGGCTATTCATGGTCTTTCGTGGCTTCACATAAATATTAAGATTGTTTGTTCCAGTTGTGTGAAAAATACTATTGGTGTTTTGATAGGAATTGTATTAAACATGTAGATCGCTTTTGGTATTATAGATATTTTAACAATATTTGTTCTTCCAATCCATGAGCAAGGAATATCTTCCCATTTCTTTGTGTCATTTCAGTTTCTATCTTGAGTGGTTTATAGTTTGCAGAGTACAGGTCTTTCACCATTTTGGTTAGGTTGCTCCTAGGTATCTTATTCTTTGGGGCACAATTGTAAATGGGATTGTTTTCTTAATTTTTCGATCTGCTGATTCATTATTACTGTATAGAGATGCAACAGATTTCTACACATTGATTTTGTATCCTGCGACTTTACTGAATTCATTTATCAGTTCTAGCAGTTTTTTGGTGGAGTCTAGGGTTTTTTATGTATATTATTGTGTTACTGGCAAATAGTGAAAATTTTACTTCTTTACCAATTTGGATACCTTGTATTTCTTTTCGTTGTCTGATTGCTGAGGCTAGGACTTCCGGTACTGTGTGGAATAGCAGTGGTGAAAGTGGACATCCCAGTCATGTTCCTGACCTTATGGGAAAAGCTCTCAGTTTTCTCCCATGAGGATGATGTTCACTGTGGGCTTTTCGTGTTTGGCTATTATTATGCTGAAGTATGTTCCTCTAGAGCTACTTTGTTGAGGGCTTTCATCATGAATAGATATTGTACTTTGTCAAATGCTTTTTCTGCATCTATTGAAATGATCAGATGGCTTTTAGGTTTCATTATTTTTCCAGTTTGTTTATTTATTTATTTATTTTTGACTACCGATAACACTGAGCATCATAGACAAAAAGCTTCATTGTTGAATTATATAAGAATCCTAAAAACCATATTTTTCTCTTGGTCTCTTCTGAAGGTTTTTTTCCCCCTGAGGAAGCTGGCTGAGTTACTACACACCACCTGTAAGTGTAGATCCCTGCTCTTTTTCTCACATGGCTGCATTATACATTTTCTGTCTCTCCCAAATAAGATGAAATAGAACTCTGGCCACTTCCAAATTCCTTTAATTCAGTCTGCACAGAGCAGATTGTTAAAATTCTATTTGTTATTATCTCATCTTTGGGGATAATGAAAAGAAAATAGCTGTCAGCCACTTCCTTCTGAATGTTGTGATTTATTTTCTTTGAAGAATTAATATTACATTGAATACACTTAGCCTTTGGATCTACTTTGGTTTAAGGTGTGCTGTCCCTGAGACCTAATGTTTGGTATTGTTAAACCTTGTCTTGCTAAACAACATGAATCAAAGAACAGTAATAATAAAGCCCTGGCTTCTCTGGGTGAGCCTTAGGTAAATAAACCCCAGGAGGGCTAAACCCTGGTTTTTGATAGAATGGCCTTGCGGTGGGGGGTGGGGGATGAATACTGGTGAGGTCGCAGTGGCCTTAGCTTAATAGCTAGGAGCAGCACCCCCGATCAGTATAAGGGGATGAGGTTGAAGTGGTTGTATTAGAGTTCTCCAGAGAAACAAAATCAATAGGATCAGTCAATTGGTGGATCTACCATATCTCTATCCAGATATTACTTTTAAGGAATTAGGTCAAGTGAGTGGGGAGACGACAGGTCTCACACTTGAATGGCAAGCCAGCAGGCTAGACACATGTCAGAATAGATTTGTAGTCTTGAGTCAAAGGCTGGAAACTCTGGCAGAATTTGTATGTTGCAGTCTGGAAGCAGAATTCCTTCTTCTCCAGGAAACCTCAGTCTTGGGTCTTAAGGCCTTCAATGGTTTAGATGTGGCCCACCCACATTACAGAGAGTAATTTGTTTTACTTAAAGTTAATTGATTATAAATATTAACCACATCTAAAAATACCATTACAGTAACATCCGGACTAGTGTTTGATCAAACAGCTGAGCACCATATTTTGACAAGTTGACACACAGAATTAACCGTCACAGTGGTGTATATTTTATTTGCTTCTCATGAATTTAAATGATACAACCGCTATTTGTTTCTTTATGGAGGAAGCAATTTAAAGTGGAGCCTGGCTATAGTCAAGCTATAGTCTGAGAGAGATTTCTAATGCCCCATTTATTTCTAGCATTATCTAGCTCCATGAAAAAAAACAAATGCAGTGACCATGAGCATATCCTGCTTTAGGGAAAGGGTAGGAAAATAAGTAGAGAATGCATGGTTTTCCTATTCTCCAATGTACTTTGTTTTCATCCTTTGTTCATTTACCTCAATAAATTGACCTCTTTTCCTTTTAAAAATAACTCATATTAAGAACATTGGGGAGGGTATGTGCTATGGTGAGTGCTGTGAATTGTTGAAGACTGATGAATCCCACACCTGTACCCTTGAAGCAAATAATACATTATATGTTAATAAAAAAATAAGTAAAAAAAAAAAAGAATGCTTGAATGAAATGAAATCAATCTTTTCTTTGGCGCAGTTTTTCCAGTTAATGGGATAAGACATTTTGGAACATACAGATACATTTTACAGAAAATTTGCACCTGAGTTGTTGGCCTTAGCATCTATTGATCAAATTTTTGGAGAATTTTAAAATCTCCACTTCTACTTCACTTGCATAATTAAAAAAATAATTTATCAAGGTGAAATCACATGAGAAAAAATTAATCATTTTAAAGTGGACAATTCATTGGCATTTAGAAGACTCACAGTGTCAGGTAAGAATCATTTTCTGTCTGGTTCCAAAACATTTTGGTCATTCCAAAGTAAAACCCTAACCCGTGAAGCCGTCTTTCCATCTAGCCTCTGTCTGGCACCACTCCTCTGTGTTCTGTGGCAAGGCATTGATTTATTATGCATACTTCTTGTACATGGAATCATGGCACATATGACACTTTGTGTCTGGCTTCTTTCACCTTGTATAATGTTTGGAGGTTCATTCACATTGTACCTCAGGACTTCATTCCTATCCACAGCCAAATAATAGCCCATTCAGTGTACATACCACAATTTGTTTATCTCTTTGTCGATGGCCATTTGGGTTGTTTCCGCCTTCTGGTTATTCTACGTAGTGCTGTTGTGAACACATGAGTACATGTTCTTGTTTGAATAGTTGTTTTCAACTCTTTGGGGGTTGAACATAGAATCACCATATGACCCTGTGTTACAGTGATTCTGTATTTCAATCCATATGGTGATCTGTGTTTAACTCCTTGAGAAATTGTCAGACTGTTTCCCACGGTGGCTGCACCATGTTACATGTCCATCGGCAACATACAAAAGTTCCAGTTCCTCCACATGTTCGCTAACACTTATCTTTTGTTTTGTGTTTAAATTTTAGTGTATTGCAGACCTCCTAGTGGGTGTGAAGTCGTACTGTATTGCAGTTTTGATTTGTATATCCTTAATGACTGATGATGTTGTCTATCTTTTCATGGGCATTTGTACGGTCGTAATGTTTTAATTTAATCCTGTATCTCAGGCACATAGCAGACTTTCTCATCTAATGGTACATAGCATGTTAACAGATATGCCAAACTGTTGATATCGTTAATCTGTACCAGGGGAGACTTCGGTGGCCGGAGTTCATGAGGTCATTTATCTCAGTTTGCGAGTAGATTCCTCCATTTTCTCTACTGGGTCATGTAATTTTTTCATTTTTTATGTGCGCCAGTCAATGAACAATTGTGGGAATACTGGTTTAAGGAGGTGTAGAAAGCCATAACTGTCTTGTTCTATCTTGGTTAATGGAATAACAAACTGACTCAGAGATGTTTTATAGAATTGGAGTTTAATTTTTTTCAGAACTCATAGCACAAGACTTTCTATAATGGCTCACTGAGAATAGCCATCCTCAGACTATGTTCCTAAAAAGGGCACTGTGTTCATGTAACTAGAATAGGAAAGTCTAGTGACATATTATGGCAATCGTGATAAATCTTCTGGCTTTGGAATGTCAATCTTCAAAATGGCATACAATATAGGAATACTTTATAGACTAAAATGCAAAGCAGTATATATTTATTTTACATCATGACCTAATTTTGGATAAAAATCCCAATTCTAGGCAATGTGAGGATATCTATCTAAGGTTAACATTAGGCATGGTTAATGCCAGTATTTTGATAGCTTAACATCAGATATTTCATATAACTGGTGCAGAAGTAATAGTGCCATAGCCAAGGGACTGCCTTCCAGGTGAAATGTGCTGTTCCCACTCGATCTGGATCTTCAGGCTGCACCTCCCCTCTGTTCTCAGTATCTCCCCGTTCTCGGTGCCTGAATGCAAGTTAGACTTTAGGTTTTGGCTAAGAGGTATGTACCAATTTTTCCATCAATCTTGGAAGGATAATCACTACAAAATATTAACCCCCAGACCTCAATTGCATAAGGGGAGCCTGTTTCTCGCTCACATGCAGTCCAAGAGGGGATTCCCAGGGGGAATTACAGTTCAGATTTGGGTGGGAATTAGGGTTTGCTTCAAAAGGAAGTGAGAGAGATTTGGAATCCTACTCACTTTGTCGGATTTCTGAAAAAAAAAAAAGGCTGCTTGTACCTTAAATGCATGATGTCTTTCTCGTGAGTTGTATTTTATCCAAATGCCTCCCGCTCTTAGACATTGACGGGTCTTGTAGAAATAACTTCTAAATATGTTTTCGCTGTACCAGCTTCATCCCATTCTTTGAAAGCATCAGGATGGGACTGTTCAGAAATAACGGGAGGAATCGCTGATTGTGAAGTAAGTAATGAACTCAGCCCAGGAACATGAACTCGTCCTCACCAATTTGAAGCAAGACAGAGGCTACACATGTCAGAGGTTATCAAAGCTTAGTTGCTTAGAAGTCAGAACCTTCCCAAAATCTCAGCCCCCTCTATTGACTCGCTCTGTGTCTTAGTTGTATTTCTTAGCCTCTAGCTTTTAATCTATCAGTATCCTACCTGCAGAGCAAAGCAGGGAGGATCATAACTTTCAGGACTCTACTCAGGTATTTAAGAAAGAAGGGTAGACACTGCTCTTCTTTTTTTTTTTTTTTTTAAAGATTTTATTTATATATTTGACAGAGAGAGATCACAAGTAGGCAGAGAGATAGGCAGAGAGAGAGAGGAGGAAGCAGTCTCCCTGCTGAGCAGAGAGCCCGATGCGGGGCTCTATCCCAGGACACTGGGATCACGACCTGAGCCAAAGGCAGAGGCTTAACCCACTGAGCCACCCAGGTGTCCAGGGTAGACAGTGCTCTTAAGAAACCAATGATTGGGTTCAAGGTGTCCTTTTTGCAACTGTGGTATCATTCACACCAGGCTTTCTTAGCAGACCAAGTTAAGATATAAGTGTGTGTCTGTGCATTCCAACAGATTCAGGTCTGTGCGTGTGTGTGTAGGTGTGTGCATACAGACCTATCTTGCACATGATTTAGGTGTTTTCACTTGCTTGCAACTAAAATTTGTTTTAGCTAAATTTCCATTTTGACTTTGGAGGACTCTTTTTTGGCATGACCCTGCAAACAGCTCTGCAGCTAGCAAGAGTCCAATGAGCAAGGAATTAGGAGGGACCATCAAATAAGTATATTTTGTCATTTGTTATAAATGGGTGGCCTTGATTAGCCCACCATGAGTGGTGTAGGGTTGTCCTTTGCTCTTAGGTAAATCACTGGAAGGATGTGGTTAATGAGAAGAAGAGTTACAAGTCACAGTCACAAGTGGAACCTGTGGTACGCTTTGTATCCCTGAAGCATAAATTACTACAGACATGAAAATAGAGAATGCTTAAATGTCCAGGATGCTTAAACCTCAGACATTGTCCTTTTTGAAAAAAACAAGTTGAGATTTCTGTTTGGAGGGGGAAGTGTCCATCGTTTCTGGAAGGAACATGAACCTGCTAATGGGCAGACGGCCCGAGGGATCATTCCTGACTAGACTACTGTCATACCTTTGCTAAATTCTGAATAGAAAACTAGCCACTGCAAGGCAAAATGTTATTTTAAGATATTATTTATTGAAGTAACATTGGCAAAATGTTATTTTAAGATATTATTTATTGAAGTAACATTGATTATTACCTTAAGGTAAAATGAGGGGTACTTCATACTGTCAGAAGTAATTTCTCAAACCCATGCTATTGATGGACTGATATTCATCAATAAGTAAGCATCTCACAGATATTAGTTTATTTTTATAATATCTTAAATCAATCTGATAGATTTTTGCTTTATAATGAGCAGGGCATTGTGCATATCATGAGCAGTAAAATTAATCATTAACCTAGGGGTCATGAAAAATTAATTTGGAATGAGCTGGCAGCCATCATGTGGCCATTAGTATTTCATTACAGACAAACTTGCTGATATTTCTGTCGTGCTATTATGATATGATAGACCATATATGTGCCTCCAGTTCTTGGCACAGAGCTCCTAAAATCCCTGTCATTTCTTAAGTGATAAGAGCATTAAGAACATCCTTTGGGGGCGCCTGGGTGGCTCAGTGGGTTAAAGCCTCTGCCTTTCGCTCAGGTCATGATCCCAGGGTCCTGGGATCGAGCCCCGCATCGGGCTCTCTGCTTGGCAGGGAGCCTGCTTCCTCCTCTCTCTCTCTCTCTCTCTCTCTCTGCCTGCCTCTCTGCCTACTTGTGATCTCTGTCTGTCAAATGTATAAATAAAATCTTAAAAAAAAAAAAAAAAGAACATCCTTTGTTCTACTATTTGGTTTTTGATCCTGGATCCTGACACAGAGCTCCTAAATGCCTTGGGATTTCCTGTGTAATAGCACTATCTTTAGTCTAATGAGCTGACCCTTGGTAGGTTCCTGGGTATGGGGGTGGTCACCAGAAAGACCAAACCACAATTAGAAGCTTGAAATTTTCAGTCCCATCCCCATTCTCCAGAAAGGGGAGAGAGAGGGCCTGGGAAGGGAGTTATTGATCATTCGTGCCTATGTGATGAAGACTTTCATAAAAATCCCATAGTGTGGCATCTGGAGAGTGGCTGGAGTGGTGAACACGTGGGGTGCTGGGAGAGCGGTACACCTGGAGAGGGCATGGAAGTTGGCTCTTTCTGGGTTTCAGCCACTACCCTGCAGGTTTTGGACTTACCAGCTTCCACAATGAGCCAATTCCTTAACATAAATCTCTTTTCCTCTGTGTGTGGGGTGTATATGTGTATGTGTGTGTGGGGGGGTGTTTATGTGTGTGTGTGTGTGTGTGTGTGTGTGTATGATGTGTGTATTGTGGTGTGTGTGTGTCTATGTGTATAATCCCACTGATACTGCTTTTCTAGAGAACTATTACAGAGAAGAAATATGGGTACTCAGGGTGCATCTTTATATACTTTATTCAAAGATTAAGGATAAGAGACACGATCTGATTTGCATTTTAAAAAGGTCATCTGGGGCACCTGGGTAGCTCAGTGGGTTAAGCTGCTGCCTTTGGCTCGGGTCATGATCTCAGGGTCCTGGGATCGAGTCCCACATCGGGCTTTCGCTCAGCAGGGAGCCTGCTTCCCTTCCTCTCTCTCTGCCTGCCTCTCTTGTGATTTCTCTCTGCCAAATAAATAAATAAAATCTTAAAAAAAAAAAAAAGGTCATCTGGCTTCAGTGGACAAGTCAGATTCAAGGTGTATTTAGGCAATGGACTGGATGTGTAGGATAAAGGAGGTTCAGAGGTCACCGGCTTCTGCAACTGGATGGATAACATTGCCATCGCAGATACATGAAGGCCAGAGGAGAAAGCTCTGGGGCATTGGAGATTATGAATTCAGTTTAGGACATGTTAATTTTGAGATGCCTTTGAGGATGTTGAGAAGATAGCTGGACGCAAATCTTTGTATGCTGCTCTGCACTTGAAGCCAATGACGAAAATATGTCCAAAGTTCGTAGAAGGTCTTCAAATACAAGTGAGAGATTCAAAATAAAATCTATAAGAAAGGTCATATCAGTGGTGCCCAAACTTTCAGATATCACAGACCAGTAAACTTAAGACAGATAAACAAACAATTGGGAAATTGGTATAAATTTGCCAACGTTTGTCAACTAAAGACATTTCTTAAAAATGCTACACACTAACATAATGGCAAAGAAGAACAGTTCCCTTTCTCTCCCTCCCCCACCAAAATCAAGGAAATATATATTTCTATATTAGGTAACTCTCTTGAAAAGGAATACATTTTGCTTAATGAAAGCAATATCCTTATTTTTATTATTTTTCTGTAAATCTGTGAAAACTTCATCTCACACCAATACTAAGGGAAAATGTTCAACAAGCAGAGGGATACAGGACTTGAGATATTTTGGCTTCGTCAGAAAAGAAAAAGGAAAGCGAATGTATTAGGTTCTTCAGAGAAGCTACGTGCGGTGTCTGCAGGCCCATCCCCCCATGTCTTCCTGTCCTTGTCCCCTTCTTGCCATTTGGCTCTGCAGCAAAGCTCATCGTGCCCTTAGAGTGACTTTAGCTCAGGACACAAATTTCCTTCCTCAGGTCTCTGAAGGCCAGCTGTTGCTGTGGGAAAGCTCGAGCTGCTATTCCTACATAATGGAGATCTAGAAACGTTAGTGCGAAGGAGAAACCCCCATGGCCATGTGACCAAACTTGCTGGATTTTGTTCACCTTCTCCGGAAACTCTTCATACATTCTGGAGTATGGAAACTAAAACAAAAAAGTCAGCTCATTTGATGAACAAACATTTTCAGGGCCCCTCCTATGGGCTTGTTGGAGTGTTAGGCCAGAAATACAGAGATACAAGACATGGGTCCCCTTCCTTTAAGAAGCTCGAAGGACAGAGGCACGTAAGTGCTGTCCAGGGCCAGACCCGTAGGCTTGTTGATCAGAGCACCGAATTGCCTTATCTGGTGGTTGGTGAAGCCTGGAGTTCCAGGCTAATGATTAAAAGGCAAGTTCACAGACTTCCCACCAAGCCCATGACCGGTGATTTCCTACCCAAGACTCCTATTGGGGCACTTCTTTGAGGACTGGGGGAGGCTGTGGGGAGGTGAGGCCGCTCAGCTCATTCTCTATACCTCTCTCTGTTACACAGCCTCATTACTTGTTTGAAGGAAAACAAAAGTAAAAGCAGCTGAAATACTAATTGTCACCCTTCCCGTCTGATCTTGGACCCGTTGTGTATTGCCTGGTGCAGTTCATTAGCAGTCAGTCAAGTTGGCAAGAAAAAGGTGCACTTTAGCAAGAATGAAAAGAATGGGGTAAAGGTCGGCCATCCCAGCCTCCAGGGAGGTCTGCTTTAGCCCACAGCATTCTGGCCCAGAGCACCTGGCACTGTGGCAGGAGACTGAGGTAGAAGACCCAGGGTCACAACCCCGTCCCCCTGTGGCCAGCCCCAAATAGAAGCAAAATCCAGATCATTTGGAAAAGGTTTGGATGAAGGAGGACATGGTTGAGGTTGCCAAGTTGGGAAGAGAGGCGTCTCCTTCCATGCTGTTGGTGGCAGGGACCCTAGATCCTTCCTGAGCATTGTTCCAGCTGCTGATCGTCACAGCCTCTCTCTTAAGCCCCAGGGGTACCCCCTCATCCATCCCACGGGAGAGGAGTCCCCTCCAAGGACTAGCATCCATCCAGACTTGCAGTCGCAGCTAACGCAGAACCATGCATGGGCGCGGTAACCAGGGCCGGGCTATTTGGTTTGTGGGGAGCCTCGGTTACAGGGGAGATACTGTCATGATCGTCTCGTGGAGCTGGTCAGTTATGCCCAGAGCCCTGGCTTTGGAAAGAGGCCTGAGCCCCTTTGTTAAGGCAACAGGGGCAAAGGGTGGTCATAATGGTGTCTTCTAAGCTGTTGTCAAATTCAAGAATGGAAGAGGTCCAAGGTTAGGGAGTGTATGCCCCGGAGTAATGGCAGGGATGGGAAGCCCTTGTGCAAAAGGAGCCTGACGTAAGGAGTGCGGGACCTGCAGTCGTGCCCTGGTAGTGAGTGCGCAGTGATAGTGTGAGCTGGGGTGCCTCACCCGTGGGTCCCCGCAAAAGGCCCTGAATTGAGGCAGTAGCAGTAACATGCTTTGTCTGGTACAGAATAGCGTCTGGCGTGCTGACAAGGCTCTTCCCCCAGCAGAGAGGAGAGACTGAGCCCAGGGCTCTGAGCTCTCTAGCCCAGAGGCTTTTTTACCCCAGGGGGACCATTGTCTGTGTCCTTGAGATGCTCTTTGCTGATAATGAGCCAGGCACCAGGAAGCAGCATTGCTACTCAATTGTACCTTTATTCTGAATCCCTTTTGCACCTTTGCGGGCCCTCAAGCCTGGATTGGGGTTTTGAGGTCTGGCAGAGTACAGCAGGGAAGCAGATATATAAAGCAGAAAACATTTCGGTCTGCTAAAAGGTGGGTTTAGAGTCTCACATCTGCTTTCACGGACGCACGTGTCCGTGACGTCTAACCCAGTCTGAGATGAATGATCGGAGGCTTTCGAATGCCAGGCTGAATTGTGTGGAGCAAAGGGAAGTTAGGATGGGGTGGATAGGAAGGATAAAAGCATGCCAGGCTGAAAGACAGCATGAGCCAGGCCATGGAGTTCGGGGACCAGTGGCAGAGTTTCTCAGTCTTTATTTTCCAAGTTGGTGAATGCATCCCAAGACTCAGCAGTTTCTAGAGAGAATGGTCTATTAATGCATTCAGTCATTCAACAGACATTTATTGAATGCCCACAGAGTACAAGGCAAAATGCATTAAAAGATTAATAAGACTTGTTCTCTGTCCTCGAAGAACTCAGTTTAGCAAATATTATTTATCAAGAGACAGGTGCGATGATAGAGGTTAGAACAAAATGTTACAAGAACATGAAGAATGGAGTGATAACTTGTGATTAAGCAGGTCAGGAAAGCTTCATAGGGGAAGGGGTTTTGCAATTATGAAATAGGAAGGGAAAGGGCCATTTGGATTGCCAAGATGTTTAAATACATCCAGACTTATTTTAGTTTGCCCTATTTGCAAAAATGCTTCAACTGCTGAGATGCCTATAAATTAGATGTTAATTAATGAAGTGAAAATGACGCAGGGAACAGATCCAGATTTATTTTGGATGGAAACTGAGCTCCTTGCGAAAGTCAGGTTATGCAAATAAACTGCCTTTATAATTGTGAGAGAATTGGGAATGTTATTTAAATATGTTAAATATATTCTAACAGATAGCGAATATTTATAATGCCAACTCATTTTCTCCTCAAGGTAATATATAACATCATGCATTTCTAGTTTTTTTTAAGTAATTTTCTCCTCAATATTAATGTTTCTCTTCTGCACATAAATATAGTATATTTGCTATAGCACATTTTCTTAAATGGGAGGGATTCTACTTTGCTTTTACTTTTTGTCCTTTCTTTAAGAAAGATGTTTCTAGGGGCGCCTGGGTGGCTCAGTGGGTTAAAGCCTCTGCCTTTGGCTCAGGTCATGATCCCAGGGTCCTGAGATCTCGTCTGGCATCGGGCTCTCTGCTTGGCAGGGAGCCTGCTTCCCTTCCTCTCTCTCTCTGCCTGCCTCTCTGCCTACTTGTGATCTCTGTCTGTCAAATAAATAAATAAAATCTTAAAAAAAAAATAAATGTTTCTATTGAGTTACAAACATGCAAACAGGCATACATCTTAAGTGTATAGATTAATTAATTTTTACATCTGCAAATGTTCATGTAACAATCATTCTGATTAAAACGGAAGACAATTCTAGAATCTTTGAAGACACCTTCATGTCCTCTCCCTGTTGATGCCTAACCCTGCAGAGGTGACTACTGTTCTGGTTATATCCTTGTAGATTAGTTTTGCCTGTTGATCAAATTTATTTAAGTGCAACCCTACAGAACACACTCACTTGGGTCTGGCTGCTTTAGCTCAACATTAGTTTGTACCACTAAATATATATTCAAAATCCAACAACTGAAAGTCATAGCAACAGACCACCAGAGACTACCTGTTCTCAGCCTTTTAAACTGTAGCCCTTTGGAAACTGTATCCCAATGTACTCCCTGTGGTTTTAATTTTCACTTCTCTGGTGACTAACTCTGTTGAAAACCTTTTCATATGCTTATTGGCCACTTGACATCCTCTTGTGAAATGTCTATTTAAACACATTGCTGTTTTTTAAAAGTTGGGTTGTCCTCTTGTTGATTGTGGGAATTCTGTTCTAATCATGGGTCCTCTCACTGACAAATGTGTTGTGAATATCTTCTCCCAGACTTCAGCATGCCTTTTCACTCTTTTCATGGTGTCTTGTTTTTTGTTGAAAAGAAGTTCTTCACTTTAATGAATTTCAGATTGATCGATTTTCTCTCTTGTGGTTAGTGCATTCCATGTTCTCTTAAAGAAGTGTTTGCCTCCTCAAGGGAAAAATGATAATGAATGGAAAAACTGTTTTAACATTTCTCAGAGAACCCTCAAACTTCCATGAATACCAATTTAGATTCCCACTTTGAGATTCATACTCTAAGGCATTGCTATAGAACATCCTGTGGATAGATAGAGAGTCCCCAAAATCAACACAGAAACACCAACACGAGATGATTCCATTTTTAAACCAAATGGGCAAGGAGTTTTGACTTCAGAGGAGAAGTTACTAGAGAAATATTGGAGAGAAAGCAGTTAGTATAGAAATATTACAAATTAAATAAATAATTACATATTAAATATTACATATATAATATATATGTTATACAAAAATAAATATTTTTGCTTCCCTGGGTTTCAATAATATGAAAAGTTTGGAGGAAAAAGAAGTGTGAGATGAGAAAATCAATTCACTTGGAAACATTGGAGCAAAACCCTGGTCCTTCCTCTGCTTCTCTGCCCAGTTTGGAATATCAGTCTTTCCCCTTCACTTACTTTTTATCACCACTTCAACACACACATACACACACACAGAATATTCTAGTCCCAAGGCAAGAACACGACTGCGCTATTTATGGCTTCTGAAACTTGCTCTAACTTGACAGTTAACAGATGGTCTATAAGGACTGAACTATTGTTGGATTTGTCTACAATGGTTAATTACACACTGATTTCTTAAAATATAAAATACCTGGAGACTCCCATTCTCGCCAAAGGAATACAGTCATATTTTCATATTTAGCAAGTCGTGTTATACAATTTTATAAACAGATATCAAGTAATTAAACATATTAAGACACAGTTGCCATTTGTCATATTGAAAAATATTTTCTAGTTACCAAGTCTTTGTAAGGCTTATAAACATCAGGGTCTTGGGTAGTAGCATGCCTTTATTAAGTAATACCTCCAAATTTCTCTCTCCAGCAATGTTCCAACTAGAAACAAAAAAAGAGACATACTAAGTTTATATGCCATACTGGAGTCAGAGCAAATCACTGAAATATCTGAAATTGTATTTAAAAACTTAACAGAAAGGCCCTCCCTCGATGTCCAGACTAAGACAATTCATAATGCTAAGACTGTTTCCTTTTTCATTTTTTAAAAAATTTTATTTATTTATTTGTCAGAGAGAGAGAGAACAGCAGACAGAAGGAGAAGCAGGCTCCCCTCGGGTCAGGGAGCCCAATGTGGAGGTTTATCCCAGGTCCCTGGGATCATGACTTGAGCCAAAGGCAGATGCTTACCTGACTGAGCCGCTCAGGTGTCCTTTTTTTTTCTTTTCTTTTCTTTTCCATTTTTTCCCCTTTCTTTTATCTTTTCTTTTCTTCTTAAGATTTATTTATTTATTTTAGAGAGAGAGCACATGAGCAGAGGGAGGGGCAGCAGGAGAGAAAGAATCCTCAAGCAGACTCCCTGCTAAGTGCAGAGCCCAACAGGGGCTCAGATCCCAGGACCCCCAGGTCATGACCTGAGTTGAAATCAGTTTGGCCGCTCAACCAACTGAGCCACCCAGGCGCCCCTGACACTCTGTTTTCTTGAGTTTGATCTTCTCCAAATGTGTCATGATTATTTTGGAGGCAAAAAAACCACAAAAAACAAAAAACTCCGTGCAAGACTATTAAGTTTAAGATATTGAAAATGGAAACACATTCTTCTTTGTTCATTTGTTTTTGTTTTTGTTTTTTTAAGATTTTATTTATTTATTTGACAGACAGAGATCACAAGTAGGCAGAGAGGCAGGCAGGGGAAGGGAAGCACAGGCTCCCTCCTGAGCAGAGAGCCTGATGCAGGGTTTGATCCCGGGACCCTGAGATCATGACCTGAGCTGAAGGCAGAGGCTTAACCCACTGAGCCACCCAGGCAGTCCATATTCATTCAGTTTTTTAAATTCCTCATTTATGAAAATTTTTGTTCTCGTAAACAATAAACACAACAAAAGGGTACATGGCTTTGGTAGAAGGGGGTGTGGTGGGCCTCACATGAGAAAAGTCAGTTCCACTTTGAAGGGCTTTAGGGCGTATGAAGGGCTTTAGGAAATCTTCATAAAGCCATAAAATAGCCTGAAAGATGAGTAGGCTTTTCTCTTCCCCTCCTTGTCTGCTCTGATTCTATTTTTTTTTTTTTTTCCATTTGTACTCTTCACAGTTGATCCGCTTTCCAAAAATGTTTTTGTGGATGTCTTAACACTGGTGCAGCCAGTGGACGTGGAAGATATTATCTGGAAGATTCCTTTGGTCTCAGTCCTGCAGAATTCATATCTGCCCCTGGGCTCAATGTCAACAGATCACTCACCAATAACAAAGTACTTAAGAGACTGCTTAGGATAGATGCTTGCAAGATCTCAGATTAGAGCGATAACCTTGTATTTGTAGGAGAGCTCTGGAAGGCTCACTTGGGTGAGAATTCAGTCATCTCTGGCTTAGCTTTGAAAGCCTAATGAAGGTTGGGTTTATAGTTCTTCATTCTGAGTTTGACTGTTCCTTCATGTTCTTAAGTACATCTCATTCTGTTCTTTGTGGAGCCAGGACTGCAGTTCAAACAGCAAGAACCCCAACAATGCCATTTTTGAGCACTTAGATAACCTCAGTAGTTTTAGGTCAACAATTAGGGTGGACATCCCATGGAGTTCACGTTACTTGCTCTTGCTCAGGTCCTAATTCACACAGATACTCTGTTTTCTGGGGGTATTAGTTCTCCATTATGGTTTTTTTTCCTGTTAGACTTTTTCTAAAACTTTACAGCTAACTGTTAAACAATATACACAGCAGAGTGATTCTGATAACTAATTTATGTCTCTTTGTGAAAGATAAATGAAGAAATATGGAGGGAGAAATCTGAGCTAAAAAAAAATTATTATGTATTATTCATCCAACAACAACAACAACAACAAAAACCCCTCTTCATTATTTCTGGCATAATGTGCTAGACTTATTAATCTTGCCAAGTTATTTTTATTTTTAATTCCCAAAGGGTTATGCTGAGTTTTTTTCACATTGTGCCAGCCACGTTTCCTACTTCAAGATTATTTCTCAGTAGTTTTAAGTTTGCAAGACATTTTTATTAAGTGGGAAAGAATTTAGGGTTTTTTAAAGTTTAATCAGCGGGAAGCAAGGATTTAAGGGCAAAAGGGAAGAGAATGTGCATGTGTTATCTTGACAGATGCAAAGATAAAGTACTGGAGGAAAAGAGGCATTTTCAAGAAAATTACAGTTATGATAGGATTTCTCCCACGGGTATTTAAAAAGCATGGATCTTCTTATGATATAGTATTGCCTAGATCTGGGGTAGTAAGCTATTAGAAACCAGTGGTACTTAAGGTCTCTGATCACTTCCCGTGTGAAAGCATACAGACTAATGTAGAAGCTTTATGGTCTCACGTCCATTACTTTGCTCAAAATGTGTCTTTGTTCAAAACATGTCTATATTTCTATTGCCCTAGTTTTTGGTGTTCTCCGTTAAGAGCTTCGAATCAAAATCCCAATATTATGACTGTTACCAGAAAATACCTCGATACATCAATAGATAATTTTAGTCAAGATTCAGGTATCCAGGGTGCCTGGGTGGCTCAGTCAGTTAAGTGTCTGCCTTCGGCTCTGGTCGTGATCCCAGGATATCGGGCTCCCAGCTCAGTGGGGAGTCTGTCTCTCTCCCCACCTCGTGCTCTCTCTCTCAAATAAATAAATAAAGTCTTTTTTTTTTTTTTAAGATTTTATTTATTTATTTGACAGACAGAGACCACAAGTAGGCAGAGAGGCAGGCGGGGTGGGGAACAGGCTCCCCACTGAGCAGAGAGCCTGATGCAGGGCTTGATCCCAGGACCCTGAGATCATGACCTGAGCTGAAGGCCGAGGCTTAACCCAATGAACCACCCAGGTGCCCCAATAAATAAAGTCTTAAAAAAAAATTCAGGTACCCAGTGTGGTTAGAAGGGTAAGGCCCACCCTTAACTCATTTTGGTGTCCTACACCTGACATTTGCTGTAATTCACAAGGCCTCTAAGGACATTATAGAACTCATGAGGAAAGACATCTTTACCGGTACATAAGTGAAGTCAAAAGCCATCCATTCAATTAAAAGTTCAAAGAGTTCCCTTCTCTTAAAAATCCTTTGTACAGAGTTGATTTTTTCTTTGTCAGAGCTGATGTTCTCGCCTATGGTCAACATTTTCCTGAAAGTTTTGGAGGTTGTTCATTGTTCAGTGTCCACTGTTAGCTTGGATTCCACAGTTGTCAGTTCTTCTGAGTTCCATGTTACTCTTTCATGATACTGATTTTCCCGAAATGTCAGGAGATTTTTAGTTGTTTTTCCGCATTCATATCTGTTTCAAGGTGAATGAGGTAGGAGCATGTCGATTTGTCCCTGGGTGAATGGTAGTTGGTACTGACCGGTACACGTGGGATTCGTCAAATGTTCTACTTTTAACATTTGGCAATATTTGTTCTAATATGTTCATTGTTCTTTATGACCAGTTTGCCATCTGTCTCGTTGGATGGCATTCTCAATAAGAGGAAAATATTACACTTGAAGATGAAGCTGGCTTTCATGATACGATTTTGGGTGAATGTGGCAAAGACAGAGAGAACAAATTAATGAAGTCTAGTGGATGGCACAGAGCAGGACTCCCCCTTCTAAATAAAAATACTATCAACCTCTTTTTCCACTATTTCTTTCTAGAAAGGCATTTATTTCCCTGCCTAATCCTTTTCTAGTGACCACTATGTGTTCTTTCAAAAAAATTTACATGCCTCATTATGAAGAGATCCTAGAATAATACCTTTAGAATAAATGTCTTTGCTGGTTTAAATTGCTATTTTGTATGAACAAATGGTATGTTTCATTTTAATATGTGAGGTAATACTGAAGATCCTGGTTTTTTGTTAGGTCTATTTCCTACCACATCTGAATTATGTAGTATATTATCTGGGGCACCGAGCATCCAGAGGCCACCCAGATCGGTTATATTTTCTTTGGTAAAAGAGTGTTCCAAATAGTCTTTTAAAAATTGAATTTGGGCAACTATCTAGCGATTTTTTTCCTTGTCTCTGTCAGTCAGACAACGGTTGACACTTCAGAGGGGAATATATACAATCTTATTTAATACAGAGTCCCCAAAAGGGACTTCCACAAGGATCCAAATGATACAGAACTTTCAAAACCAAAATGGAAAGACTGAATTTTATTCCAAGTGTGAAAGGGATTTTTTTTTTTTAAATTATAGACCTATAGGTAAGAAAGTGATGTGATCTCATTCAGGCCTCCTTTTTTGTAATTTTGTTTTCTGGTTTTGGACTTTTATATTCTTTTTTATAATGAAAGCCCCCATGTCGTATGTTTTAAACCTGCAAAATCCTGGATCTGCCTGGTGATGTGGTATATGAAGGGCCTAGCATGGTGCCTGGCATACATGGGGTCCCAATAAATGGCAGAGCTCCCTCTTCATCTGTCTCTTGCTCTTGAAAGTCATAGCGCACTCTATCCTTTTATGTTGCCCAATTTCTAGCACAGTGACTGTCACCGTATATAAATATTTGTCAAATGACTAATAGCAGGGCAGGAGGGAAGTGGAGAGGAAAGGAGAACCAACTCATTGGTGTTTTCCTTCTCATACCACTAGAAGTACCAAATAACATTTTGCTTACTTTAGAACTTTAGTAAATGCAAGCAAAATTCTATTAATGGGCAGCAGAACCTCCCCAATAGGAATGACTTTGGTTTTTAATGGGCAGAATGAGAAGCAGTAGACATGACTTTTATTGAGCAATATGTTATTTCTGATTTTGTCAAAGTACTGGAAAGAAACAACATTAATAAATGCAGATGATTTTATTGATTATGAGACTAATAGGCAGCCAACTTTTTGAGAAAACCTTCCTGTCTCTTCAAAGAAATTACTTGGAAGAAATACAAAAATTTCCATTTTTTTAAAACTCTAGATAACATATATTATATCCAAAAATAAATAAATTTCAGACATTTTGCAAACATCAATCAATATTCCTGGATCCTAAGTAAAAAAGTTTAAAAATTAACCTCTCCTCACAGTGCATTCACCCAAAAAATGCTGTGACCTCCATCTGGACAGAAAAACACATTGGGTTTTAAATTTTTTTTTAGAAAGTTTCCTCTGACCTTGACTTCTAGGATGCTCACTCTTCCCTACCTTTGTGACTGTTATTTCTTAATCTCTTTTATAGACTTCTATATTTCTTTTTTCCCCCTTACATGCTGACATTTGCTAAAGGCTTATGTCCAAGGATTCTTTCCTGCTTTTTATGGTCTCCCTGTAAAAATTTCCCCACCTCTCTAGCTTCCTCTGCCCCTAATGTCTCTAGGTCCCTACCTTGAGCCTCCAGCCCATTCTTGATCTCTTGAGCTTTTCAGTCAAGAGCTTCTGGGAGTTTAAGATGGAGACTGCAGAGGTTCATGAATCACAGTTAAGTCTTCTGGTCTAAGATCTTTGGAGAAGAAGTGTTGTGTTCTAGTCATAGGCCCCTGATGAAGTTAATGGTAGAGAAATGAAAATCTGCAAAGTGCAAAGGTGTGCAACAAATTGTCTGCTGGTGAAATGATATGAAGGTGGATAATGCTAATTAGTTTCTGTAATTGACTATGATAAAATTAAAACAAGTTATTTCTGTTTTTGTTGATTATCAATTGATGACTCCCCATTAATCTGAATTAGTCATTTTTATTTCCAATCTTTCCCTTCAAAATGAATTTTTATTTTTTTTTACTTCTTTTGAAAATGTTGCACCTAGAAGTCCTGTGAAAAATAAGCTGAGGACATGGTGTTCCATCATAAAAATGATGTACAAACTTCAATTTAAAAGATAACTCTTTTGTTCCAAAGCTTTAATACAACAATACTCAAAAAGGATCTTATCTAGCATTTTCATTAGATTATTAGTTGAGTTGGGTTTCATCCATTTTAACTGTGGATTCTGGTATCCTCAGATATGTTTAGGTGTTAACAATCTTGATGACGTATCAATAGCAAATTTCAGGTGGATTTATAATAAGTCATAAAGGACCATATCCACATCTCTCTATAAGGTTCATCATTAACACATCCTCACATATTTTCCAGATCCTTCCATGATGAATACCCCCATTCCCCACAAGGCTAGGGAAAAACTCACAGTTCACTTATCTTCACCAAGAGATAAAATTTTCAGGTATAATCAGCCACCCATGGTTGCTATGCTCTCTGTCTCCCTACAAGTCTTTGCAGTATAATAGAAGTTTGGTCCAAGCAGTACATCACAATGCTTCAGAGAGTAAGTTCTACAATGATCATCTGGGTCCAAACTCAACTCCCACTTACTCACTGAGGGACATCCAACAAGTTATTTAATGTATCTGAGCCATTGTTTCCTCACTTTAAAAGTGAGAACGAACATATGCTGTTGTGAGAATTCAATTAAACAGTATGGCTGAAGTTTCAAGTTCAAAGCCCGAGACATGTAAGTGTGAAATAAGAGGTGGCTGTTACGATTATTGCTAGTATTTTGTATGCAGGGACCAGTGGTCATTATCGCTGGTAACTGCAGCAACAGCTGTACCAAGTACCACCCTCTCTCCAGCTTGCAGTCTGGGAGGTGAACCTCATCATCAATCATTCCATCCATCATTCCAATCATCATTGGAAGTCTGACGCACTTCCACGTTAGCCAAGGTCTGCGTGAACCACAGGTTCATTCATTCCACAGATATTAATACTGAGGGCGGATGATGTTCCAGGTTTTCGCAGAGGCACTGAGGATTCAGGAGTCAGCAAGCAGAGGGTTCTGAGACTTGGCTGAGGACTTTTGCTTTCAACCGTGATGGAGGTAACTAATGCCAAACGAGTGCTAGTACAGCAAATAACTAGAAATCTAGTCAAGATCCATGAGTAACTGTTTTCAGATACTAGACAACAGGCAGGGCCGAACTATGACAGAAAGGAGAGACAAGAGAAACAAAGTGACCACAGTGACTGCCCAGCTCTCTGCCTGGAAGGGAAGAGTGTCCAGGTGGAACATGGCAGCTTTGTTGAGCCAAAGAGACAAAGCCAGGGCTCAAGGGAATTGAGGCAGTGGGAACTGGCAGGCAGAGTCCTGGAGAAGGATGTACATAGAGAAAGAGGTCCAGGAATTAGCTCGTGGATCCCCTGGAGTCTTTAGCTGAATGACAAAGCTGTCCATGCATATGGTGAGACTCTACAAAGGCAGCCACTAAACATCATGGAAGGAACAAGTAGGGAGTTAGAAACTGAACAAATCCCGGAACTTATGCAGGGCCGAAAGACATTTGATTTCCAACCACCCGCAGTGGAGACATCTCACTGAGCTTCTGAGCATTCAAGAGAGACCTCCTAAAAGCCACATCTTAGGAGAAGAGCTACACTGGTCCTGACTGAAGACTATTCTAGACCCGTCTAACAAAACTTAAATGTAAGCCTCGGAAAAATCACGCGGGTCCACATAAGGCACAGTGAAGAACTCTGCTGTAATTCATTCATGAAAGAATCAAGGTGAGTTTCCAAAACTGTTTTATATTGGCAAAAAAAAAAAAAAAAATACCATCTCCAAATCCAGTTGGTTTTGCCGATGGATTTGCTGTATAGAATTCTCTGAGATCCGTCCCTCCTTAATAGAACTCTTTCCAGAAGAGTAACACAGCTGAGAAACCTGTTCAGCCCTTTCTAACCAAAAATATGTATGTGGATCCGCCAGATTATCTCTGGGCACATCTGACTCACAAACCCCTAAGAGGTATTAAAGCGAGACTTGGGATCTGAGGGCCTGATGGGTCTCCTGTAATAGCAACTGAGGTTTATCTTCAGGGCACAATCATTTTATGTAGTTACAGTAAACTGTGCTGCATAGATTGTATCATGTGAAAAAGATAATTGGGAAGGATAAACAACTGAAAAAAACAAAACAAAACAGAAAAGACAAGCATGTGCCATTATATTACAGAACAAAGTTCAAACAGGAATCAAATGGAACCTGGAATCAGATGTTGAAGAACAGTTTTGAGTGAAGACCGAAAGGGAGCAGTGCAGGAATGATTCGTTGTTCTCAGCATCCGCACACTGCTCTCCAAGGCTCTACTGTCCTTTCCCTTCTCTGCTGTGTCATTAAATAAGAGGAGGGTGCCCACGTGAAGAGAGGTCTCCGAAACACTTTACAACACGGGCCATTAACCAAAGTCAAATTAGCTCTTGGGAATGGCTGCAAGCCACGTACGAAAACCTTCCAGCTTAATGAGACCTGGAAAGGGCTGTTCTTCTCCCTTCCAGACATCAGTCACTGAGCAGAGGGTAAAACAAGAGAACGGGCGAGGATGTGCAGGCTCATTTCCTAAAGCCCTCCTGGAAAAACCAGCATGCTCACCAGATTGAAGACTCCCATCCGGAAAAGATTGCCAATAGTTGTTTTTTTTTTTTAAAAAAAAAATCATGTCTACAAATGGAATATGTATTTAAGAATAGGAATAGGAAATTAGATTAAAAAAAAGAACACTTGAAGATAAACTAATCTTCTAGATGACATTTTTAGGAGACAAAATATGAACAGCAGTGGAAAGAAAGTAATTTTTTTCATGATCAGATTCAATAAAAATATATAAAAAGTTTTAAAATTTCACCAGTGGCTTAGTAGTCTTTTTTATTCTGGAGTCTTATAATGAAATCATTTAAAATGACATGTTTGGCTTTTCCTACTAAATGCTTCTTTAAGAAATTTCTTCCTCAAAACTAAAGATCTGAAGGAATTTGCAAGGCGGCTATTAACAATTATTGAAAAGTCATGAATTTTTAAAAAGTCTTTGATCACAAGAGACACGAAGAGCCAGAAGGACTGATTTAGAGAGACTGCTTTTCAGACAGAAGGGAAAATTCAGTGGAGAGGCAAGAAGGAGCGCCCAGGCCACCTGCCTGTGTGACAATGCTCTCCTTTTCTTTTTTTTTTTTTAAATATTTTATTTATTTATTTTACAGAGAGAGAATGAGAGAGAGAGATCACAAGTAGGCAGAGAGGCAGGCAGAGAGAGAGGGAGAAGCAGACGCCTCACTGAGCAAAGAGCCCGATGCGGGGCTCGATCCGAGGACCCTGAGATCATGACCTGAGCCAGAGGCAGAGGCTTAACCCACTGAGCCACCCAGGCGCCCCTGTGGTGATGCTCTTGTCACCCTCGTGGTCTATGAAACTGGTCCTGTTTGGACCTGCATGACAAGATATTCTCTTGATTTTCTTCTTGCCTCCCCACAAACCATCTGTCAGTCTCCGCCATTGGTCCCATATGAAAACTCTTTCCTTCCTGGGAAACCCATATTCTTCTCTTTGGTCCATGCTCTAAACTCTAATTTAAAAAAAATCAAATCCCATGAATATTTTTATGTTCTGCATTTTCCTCTGTAACAACGGCATCTGTGAGATTTTAAACTTTCTTTATAGCGTGTGTAGAAATATTTTTAATGAGTAAAAGTGGTGGAATTATAGTTGTGACAAGTGCTTGGAATATTTTCATCCCAGCGGACACTTCATCCAAGATGGCCAAAATGATTGCTCTTTTGCATTTCCCTTTAGGTAGAACTCCACTACTTAGGTTCTAACTGAGGGGTATGTAAAAGTGATTCGCAGGTGTGACAGACCTCGCCGGGCAACTCTTCTTAAGGGGAACTGACAACTCGGCAAATTGAGGGTTTGTGTTAAGAGCATAATAACCCCTAGGCTGTTCTTTTAGGGTCCGTAAGTTACTCAGAGTTTCAGAAAAGGAATAAGGAATCAAATATTTTATTAGTTCAGAAAGGCTCACCCACAAAATATGTATTTATCACTTCAATTTGTTCTCTGACTGCCACACAGTTTAGCATGATTAAAAAAAATTTTTTTTTCTGATCAAAATGACCTCAGTCAGAGCTAGCTTCCAGTCAGCACGCCAACAGCTCAAACACTGAAAGGGTCACAGCTCTCTTCAAAGTTTCTCTCCCTCAAGACCGGGGACATAATTGAAGGGGCTCAATACAAAACAAAAATGTGGAAGCATTTGTAAAAAAAAATTAAGAATTCCCAGACGGTGGGAGCTGGTCATTAAACCCAGCCATGGCCCTTCCAGTCAGATACTCAGAATGCACCGCAGCCATGATGGCAGCCAGGCTCCTCCTGTCTCCTTGTTCTGTCCTTCCGTCATGGAGACTGATGTTTCCTCTCTCCTGCTCCTGTACAACAGGGTGAAAGTAGTTAGAAACTTCCCCAAGAGGTGGAGTCTTCCTGACCCTAGTCATCTTACCTTCTAAGTTAAACAAGAGAAAAAGCCTCACTCTCCTTGGCAGAGTTGATGAAAGAAAACTCCAGTTCTGAGTACTGGCTATCAAAATTACGAGCCTAAGAAAGTCAGAAAACATTTTAATGAAAGTAACCCTGTCTATGGGCAGCTGGGTGGATCAGTCAGTTAAGCATCTGCCTTCAGCAGATCATGATCCCAGGGTCCTGGGATGGAGCCTGGTATGGGGGCTCCCTGCTCAGTGGGGAGCCTGCGCCTCCTTGTCTGTCTGCCTACATCTCCCCCTGCTTGTGCTCTCTCTCTCTCTCTGTCAAATAAATAAATAAAATCTTTAAAAAAAGATTAGCCCTGTCCTGATTGAAGGATGAGAACAAATGGCCTTTTGAGTTTATTCCAGCTTTTCTATTTCTAGAACTCTGTGAACATGTGTGAGTATACTATACGCTTATACTAACTCTGGGCTCCAATTGTTTTAGTAATAGGAGAAACATGTCTACTGCTTGTAGCAAGCCATTGTCTTTTTCCTTCTGGTATATTAAAATAAACACACACACACACACACACACATAAAATGAATGAGAGGCACTTTAAATTTTTTTTAAAGATTTTATTAATTTATTTGAGTGAGAGAGAGAGAACACAAGCTGAGAGAGGCAGAGGGAGAGGGAGAAGCAGGGTCCCCGCTGAGCAGAGAGACCGATGTGGACGTCGATCCCTGGACCCTGGGATCATGACCCGAAATGAGAAGCACTTACAAAAAACAAAAACAAAAACCAACAACAACTATATGAGAACCAGTCTTGTCCTAATACTGTGCTAGGGGCACAAGAAAAGCAGTCACAGTTGAGGGATTCTTTCTCTGATGGAGGAGAACTCCCTATCGCCCTAAATGTGCCCGACAGATTGCCCAGGGTTCCTAGATAAAAGGACTCCATACTCCGGTAAGACTAGGAAATGCTGCACTAGAGCCTGGCATGAACGTTTCCTAGATGCCCTGCAGTTTACAAAGGAAACAAAGGCGCAGAGAAAATCTATCACCCATTTACGTCCTCTTTGAATAACCCAGTTTTGCCCAGACACATTTATCTAATCACTTTGTGTAACTAACTATAAAAATCCTGGCATTGAGAACCGGTGCGGGGCAAACACACTTTGGGAAATGCTGATTTAGTGACTCGATGGAGATCCCAGGATCTTAGGAAGGAAATTCACAAGTCGAGTACCTTCTGGGTTCCAGGGGCTGTTTTATGCACCTGACGTGCCTTAACTCAATGAACAGAACAAGCAGCCCCTAGAGGTGGTTATCACGATCCCGATTTTATATATGAGATGAATACACGTTAAGTAATTCCCATGGAGACGTGACTTCCAGGGGTGTGGGATTGTGAGCCCGTGTCTGATTCTGGAGCACGTTGCCCCTTCCTCCAGAGCACTCAAAATTTACTAACCGTGAAAAGAAAACAACGTAAGGTATTTATAACACCCTATGAATGCATGTTCTCAGTTCCGAAAAGGTCAAGCCTTGCATAAGACAAATGGAATTTTCTTAAGAGATTTTTCACAAATGCAACAATGCCAGTGCTTTTTCACATGGCCTGCCATCTGGTATGTGGCCGAAGCGATCAATCTTTCTTTTCACAACAAAGTGAGGCTGAGCAGTTGTACCAAAGAACTAAGATGCCGGAGACCCAGAGCTTATGGGCTGGTCCCACTACTGTTAAACAGATTTGGAGAATGTTAGAAACCCTACTGGGTTCATTCTGGAGATAAATGTGTTAGGAGCTTAGCCTTTAAAAGAGATGTATAAACTTTTATGAACCAGGTACCAGAGACAAAACAGACTTTCAGATTTCCATTAACTTCTGCTCCCATCCCGATTTATTCTCGATTCTTAAAACGGAAACAAATTTGCTGTGGAGTTTTTCTGTTTTTTGTTTGTTTGGATTTGTTGTTGTTGTTTTTTCAACCCATCTGAATAATTTAGTGTTTCATACTAGGTACCTCCTCCAGATTTTCAGGAAACACTTAATCTTTAATTGGTGAATCACTGCATATATTAATATTACAGCAAGTGTCCCATAAATAAAGCCAATGCAGAGGGAGGTTGATAGACTCCACACTTGGGGGGGCAGACGCAAAGGAAGAGAAACACATGGTCAGAGGGGGTAAACCAAAGAGCCTGCTTGGACCAGAGCTCACGGTGAGGGAAGACCCCTGCGGAGAAAAGCCCCTTCATGTCAGCGCTTGAGGGAGAAGCAGGGAGTAATTAAAGACACCTGGCGGGGCGGGGGGGGGCTGTCAGGCAGTCCACGTGCAAACACTGACCAATGGCTGGTAACTAGTGGACCCGAGCTTATGAGAGTCACCACTTCTCCTAGCCGCGGTGGGGGCTGTTCACCAGAGCAGAGAGCAGCCTCCCTTCCCTGATGTGGGTGTTAGGGTAAAAGTAGCCATCACCCAGGCAGGACTATCCCCCAAAGAACATAAGACCATGAGGCCCAACAGCAGAGGCAGCAAGCAGCAACGGGTCGAGATGAGTGGGACAAGAGCCAGAGAAGTTCCTTCTGGAACACACGGGAGAAGCAGCCCTGGAGATTCTCAGATAGGTGAGAGGATTCTTGAGGGTGGCTGATTTCTTGGCAAGCGGTCAATGTGGGATTCTACCAGAGATGTAAGGCGCTCTTGGAGTGACAGGCTCAAGAGGTCCATCAGAAAAGTGAAACCCTGTTTAATGATCTGGTTTGGGTTGTATTGGTTAGACTGGCTATTGCTCCAGTCTCTCCAGACCCCACTCCTAGAGCAAAAGCCTCTGCACCTGACCATCGGTGTGGGCACATGACCCTCGCTTGGCCAGTCCCAGGGTGTCATGCCCGCATGTCACTGTGACTGGTATAGGTGTGAGCACATAACTGAGACCGAGTGGATTAGAATTTACCTTGGAACATGTTCGAGTCTGCGTTCAAATAAATAGTAACGAGAAGTTTGTGATATACTTGGGGAAATTGAAATGCTGACTGGATATTTAATGATATTAGGGAATCACAATGAATGTTTTCTGTGTAATGATAGTATGGTCCTCATCTTTTAGAGGTACCTATAGAAACTTCTACGGATGGAAAGATTTGAAATGTGATATGGGGATCAAAACGATCCGAATAATTCAAGGAGATGAGGGTAGATGAAACAAAATGGCCCATGTTGAAGCAGGATGATTGGTACATTGGGGGTTGTTGCACTATTTTCTCTACTTCTGTGAACGTTCATATTTTTTTCAATTATGAAATGAAAGAAATAACTGAGATTTGATCCACTGAAGCTGAAGGAGGGAAATGCTGTTTCCTCTTAGATGGCTATGCTCAGAACGGCCAGGCAGCTATGTTCTCCACCCCCAGACAGAGCCCATCTGTAGTTAAGTGCTGAGACCATCTCACAGGGGCAAATAGAGCAGATGGGGTGGGGGGGGGAGCTGACTCCTATGTGGTTTCCCAGGATTTTATTTATTCACATGGAAAGCTGATCACCAGTGAAGCTGATCACGTATGATCCCTTGACTTCGAATGTACATGCGTTATGTCAAGAAATGTGGGTATCTGAGTGCAGAATATAACACAGAGGCTTGATAAACAATCATGTAAACTTTTGTCCCCAAATAATTATCCGAACACCACTTATTGGATCACTCACAATTTTCCCACCAGTTTGACATGCCACTTTAATCGAATCCCCAATACTTAGGTCTGTACAATCCATTATGTTCTTCTGAGCTGTTTTCACATATTTGTCGCCACTGTGTACTATTAGGCTCTACGGAATGCTGCAAAATCTGAAAATTCAAGGCCCTTGTGGAAAAGTTATTCTCATTTCTCAGTATTTGGATCTTGTCACGTTTTTAAAAATTCCACTGAGATGTAGACTGTAGTGGCCTTATAGTTATGTATTGTATTGTGGGGTGGGTGGGGGTGGGGTTTGAGGTGGGTAGGTGAGATTTAAAGGACCTGGAATACTTTAATACGCTTTCTGAAAATTGGACAGTTAATGTATTCTAAGAGGCCTAAATATGATCATTTAAAGTACATAGTATTTCCGATTTTCTTTCTGGAAATAGTCACGACTGTGTTAAATTCTGAGTTCTTTATTTGATGTTTTTATTAGATTTTTTGTACAAGGTTCTCCTTTATTTCCAGTAGCACGGATAATGCATATGTTTTTAAACCACTATGACATCATTTGAAAGCCTATCTCCATTTATTTCAAATGTATATTTGAATTTCTGACAAATTTTATCAAAGCCAAGCCCTATCTTTTTCCTTTGCCTCACTGCTGTAGTCCAGAAAAGGGGAGCATATGTTTGGGAATTAGGCTCCCCCTGCTGGTAGGCTTAGCACCTTACAATGCATCTTCGTCTTTACAAATCCAATTGTGTTTTACAGCATCTTGCACTTACATACTAAGTTCTCTGCTAGGTGTTCTGCACCAATAAGATTTATTGACATAAAACTTAGAAGACCATAAGATTAATCCTAAAATGTACAAATCAGGAACTGAGGAAGAGGAGAGATCACTATAGTTTGAGGACAGTTATGTACTGTATATGCTTAACAACTCATTCTCCGACAAGCACTGATTTGTAGCATTTGCTCATTTTTGTGGAGTAAATGCTTCCACCATGGTTCATCCTGCTGATGCTCATTTCATCGGTGACTAATGTGACGTCATTGAATGTGGAGCTAGGTAGAGACACTCAGAGTTGTCTCCCTCAAGCCACTGCCGCTTGGATGATGTGGGAAGACTTGCTCTGGGTTTTACGTTCTGCATAGAATATGTGAGAGGCAACAGCACATGGTAAAAAACCACAGTCAGGTGCTTTAAAGTTAGATTAATTTGAATTCAAATCCTGCGCCGCCGCTTTCTGGCTCTCAGCGATGTGTTCTTTGAGTTAAGTGTTCTCGATTCTGGAATGATTTGATGATACCCGCCTTGCAAAATTATTATTAAAGTTAAATAGGATGATGTATATAAATCACTCCAACAGGACATGTATCTTTATTTTTTTATTTTTTAAAAGATTTTACTTATTTATTTGACAGAGATCACAAGTAGGCAAAGAGGAAGGGAAGCAGGCTCCCCACGGAGCAGAGAGCCCAATGCGGCGCTCGATCCCAGGACCCTGAGATCATGACCTGAGCCGAAGGCAGAGGCTTTAACCCACTGAGCCACCCAGGCACCCGAAGACATGTATTTTTAGTATTTGGCAAGTTTACTCTCCACAAAGACTCAGAGGAGGAAGGAGCATCTGGGCAAAAGTACAAGATAACCAAATACAAAGATGCTCACTGTGTGTGGAATTGGGGCTCTCACCCCCGATAAGCATTCACATTCTGTGATGGCAGAGAGTTTGTGGTCTAGGAAGAGCTGGCTGCTTAGCTGGCTGGGAGACAGTCATTCTGATTATAACTAAGGATACACACTAGAGGAATATGGAGCAGGAATAGCAGATAAATGATACTGTAGTTTGGGTTTGATTTTCTGCATAAAAGGCAAGAGAAAGCAATTAATTCTCAAATCATGGAGAACATGTTGTCTCAGGATGTCTGGTCCTGGCCCCATAGCGGAAGGAACAAGACATACTTGCCTCCTTGTCTTCTGCTGCGGTGCTGGATTTCTTTCCAGACTTTACTTTCAGTAAGGGAGGAAGCACACGTAACGTGAGAACTTTCACTTGAGTCCAACTTAAACCTAACAAAGACCCAAGGCCTCGTTCATTTCCTGTCTCTGTTTCGATATTAAAGGGATTCCCCGGGGTGCTGAGGACAGGCAACCCATCAGCACCCCATAAGCCCATTCCATCTGAGGACTCTAGAGAATGGGCCCAAGGAACTGAGAAAGGCTCCCAGAACTCAGGTATTCCTTCTTTTCTGTAAATTTCATTTCTCCACAACATTGAACTCACAGGATGTCAAAACTTTTTTTTTTTTTTTTTTTTGTCTCCCTCTGATCCTGTGTTTTGGGAGCTGGGAATGGATTTCCAACATCTTTTTCCCTAGGAAGAGTTCTAGCTGGAAAAGCTAATAGAATACTAAGACATTTTTATTTTAAAGATTTTATTTATTTATTTGACAGAGAGAGATCACAAGTAGGCAGAGAGTCAGGCAGAGAGAGAGGAGGAAGCAGGCTCCCTGCTGAGCAGAGAGCCCAATGTGGGGCTCCATCCCAGGACCCTGAGATCATGACCTGAGCTGAAGGCAGAGGCTTAACGCACTGAGCCACCCAATCACCCCCTAAGACATTTTTTTTAAGCTTTGTCTTTTTAATAAAAAATGAACTGTGACAAGCAGTTTTCTGAATCCCCAAAGGAAGGGGGAGAGGAGAGAGGTCAAGGCTCAGGAAAGATAAAGGCATGAACAAGTTTCCAAATTTACCCCTGCTGTTCTAGCTAGCACAGAGGGGATCCTCCTGCCTCAGCTGAGGCTGGAAGGAAGGTTGCTAGGCATCAGCAAATGCTTCCCGGGAGTCAGAAATGCAGGATGGACAAGGGACACAGGAGGGACAGCTCTCTGTAGAACCCTAGAGACTCCTGGGAGAGTGGAGAGTTGCTGTGCAAGGGGCTGCTATTTTCAGAGCAGAGTTATCTTATGATTGTTTAACTGTTTGGTGTCCATTGCCATGGGGTCATCAAAGATATTTTCTTTTTAAGATTTTATTTATTTATTTCACAGAGATATCACAAGTAGGCAGAGAGGCAGGCAGAGAGAGGGGGAAGCAGGCCCCCTGCTGACCAGAGAGCCCGATGCGCGGCTTGATCCGAGGACCCTGAGATCATGACCTGAGCCGAAGGCAGAGGCTTAACCCACTGAGCCACCCAGGCGCCCCATCGAAGATATTTTAAGCACATCCCTCACCCCTAGTAATAAGACACTTTTCAACTATTCCACTAAAAAACATCGAAATTTACTTACCCTGTTTACCTAGTCATCTCCCAATGGGAATGCCCGCAAGACCACAATATTCTGAGAATTAGTTCTAGACAAGGTATTTTTTAAAATTTATTTTTCAGTCAAACGCAGATCATTTTGGAGGGCCCTGAAGCATAGAACACTATGAAGAGATTCCAAAAACTCTAATATTTTCTTCAAATCCCCGTTGTCACTCTCAGGATACTTTCTCCTCCTTGGGGATTATGAAATATGGCTCTGCGGGGAGGGCTGGGGAGGGCCGTCTGCTACCTTTGGAGCTGCCTTTCAAATATCTTTTTTTTAAATTATTTATTTATTTATTTGACAGAGAGAGAGATCACAAGTAGGCAGAGAGGCAGGCAGAGAGAGAGGAGGAAGCAGGCTCCCCGCGGAGCAGAGAGCCCGGTGCGGGGCTCGATCCCAGGACCCTGAGATCATGACCTGAGCCCAAGGCAGTGGCTTAATCCACTGAGCCACCCAGGCCCCCCTGGAGCTGCCTTTCAAAAGTCTCCCCTGGGAAGTTAGACCTTAGAAGACTGCGCACCAGCTTCCGTGTAGATCTCAGCTCTGAGAAGCCCTTAGGCCCTGCCAAATGCTCACACGTTCCTTGATTTCAAAGCTGACAGAGGAGAGGGAAGCCTACTTAGCCCACCAATGTTAGCTCTTTGTAATTGGGCTTCTGACGGAGTAGAAAGTAGGTTTTTATTTTTTTAAAAGAAGACTTCTTCATTAAAAAAAAAAATGTGTTCTTTAAGAACTTTTGGGGGGTTTCAGAAAATGTAGGGGGAAGCCTCTTTAAGAAAAAAAAATCAGTTTTATTTGTATGTTCTTCTGATTGTTTGTTTTAATTGGAAACTGAGCTTGGTAGATTATTTTTAAAAAGCATTTAGCAAAATTTTGCCTTAGGGCTTTGGGCTGCTATTTTGTGGCTTACTTTATTTGAAAACTCTGCTTATTTGTTTAGAAACTGAGGCTAGGGAACTTTAAACAAAATCCAAACAAAAGGTCCTCCTTTCCTCTTTCCCCCCCTTCCCTACTTTAGGTCCAAAAACGTGGTAGAAGATTTCTGTAAAAAAAACCATTTTTGTGTGTGTGTATATACACACACACACACACACACACATACATACATACACACACGTACATACATACACACACACTTTTGGGCTTTGTTTATTTTTAATTGGAAACTGGGCCTGGGGATTAAAACGAAATTATTTTTAACGCTGTGTCTAAATTTTACAACAGAGTCTTTTCCTGATATTTTTGTTCCTTTATCAGAGAATTTTAGTTTTCTTAGCCTTTGTCTGTTACTTTGTTACTTTGTTTTCTGTTGGAAACTGTGGCACGGCCTGGGAGATTAAAACATCATCACATATTGGAAAACGTTTAAAAACCACTTAAAATTGTACAGCTGGGCTTCCAGTTACCTATTTCTACTATTTTTGTTTTACTTTAAGGCAGAAGCTTCTAATTGCACGTTGACTGTTGATACCAGATGATATTTTAGAGTTAGTCATGCTTAAATTCATTTATTTATTTTTTTTAAAGATTTTTTATTTTATTTATTTGACAGAGAGAGATCACAAGTAGACAGAGAGGCAGGCAGAGAGAGAGAGAGAGAGGGAAGCAGGCTCCCTGCTGAGCAGAGAACCCGATGCGGGACTCGATCCCAGGACCCTGAGATCATGACCTGAGCCGAAGGCAGCGGCTTAACCCACTGAGCCACCCAGGCGCCCCAAATTCATTTATTTTTTATTTTATTCAACATGCATGTCCTGAGCTCCTCCCCTTGCCACACACTCCCCTGGGCTTCGGGGCATAGCAGTGAGCAAAACCAAGTCCTCAAGATGCTTGGATTCAGGCAGATGCTTTGTAGGCATGTTGCATGGGAGTAGGAGCAGGATTTGTGGCTGAGTGAGTAGTAGATAGAAGGACGAAGGGTTTCAGAGTCAGGTTTCCACAGGAGCTGGAGGTGGGGTGTTTGTTGTAATGTTGAGGGAAGAGGCTGGAGCCAGGAAGAATATGCTAGAAATGGGAGACAAAGGGGGAAAGGAAGGAGTCTGGGTTTCGGTAACAGGATTGGCGACAGTTAAATTAGGCTTTTTCTGGATGTCACTCAGTACATGATCTGGTAGAATGAATGCACCCCTATTTTTTTTAAGATTTTTAATTATTTATTTGACACACAGAGAGAGACCACAAGTAGGCAGAGAGGCAGGCAGAGAGAGGAGGAAGCAGGCTCCTTGCTGAGCAGAGCCCAACGCGGGGTTCGATCCCAGGACCCTGAGATTATGACCTGAGCTGAAGGCAGAGGCTTAACCCACTGAGCCACCCAGGAGCCCCAGCACCCCTATTTTTTATAGGCAGTGTGTCTGCTTCGAGCTTAGTGGTAACTAGAAGTCTAAAAAGGATCCCACTATAAACATGTAGGAATGTCCCTCCCCTCTAGAATGCCTACACCATATTGGAGGGTGGGGTTAATTCATTTAGTCTTTCTTTTGACAAATATTTACTGAACTGTTCCTCTGTGCCAAGTTCTCATCCAGGCTTTGGAATACGGCAGTGGACAAAGCAGGCAAAGTCCTTGGCCTAGGATACGTTGATTCAAAAGACTATATCTTAACAAATATATTTTTAAAAAGGCATAACTGAATTAGAATCAGGTCTAGAAATGAAGGTTGAATACTAATCCCGGCACTCTGCTGGGAGGTCAGGCCAGTTAGTGTAGGGAGTTGAGTCTAATCCTTGAGTGAGGGTTGGAGCTACGACTTGGGCCTATGCAAGGAAGGGTTGTAACCAAAGCCCCTCTGAAGAGCCATGACATATAAGTTGGACCAGGAAAAAAAAAATCTACTCAAAGGCACCCACAGACAGCAAGGATGAGAAGAATAGAGAGATAAAGATATTCACTAGAAATGATAAAAGGAACAATTCATTAGGTTGATAAATTTCTCACCTTGTAGGAACCTAACAGTAAAAAAAATATTGTCCCATTTGCATAAGAGAATTGTAAGAAAAGAGTAATTTTTAGAGTTTTAACTTTTGAACTGAAGTGAATTTAAATTAAATAAGCTTCCAACTTTAGTACCTCAGTTGATCAACCCGAGTTCAAGGGCTCAATAGCCCCCTGTGGCAGGTGGCTACCGGCTCAGATGACACGCGTTCTAGAGGTTTTCCATCATTACACGCGTCCCGTGGAACAGTACTGCTATACAATAGCTTGTTCTGAATTTCTTCCCACAATTGTAGCTTATATTAAATTATCTCATGGAGTAAATACAAAGAGAAAAATCAAGCAAGTAAGAAATTCAAGAAACAAAAAAAAATAGAAAAGATACTTCAAAATCTTGTTATTTTAAAAAAGATTAATGAAATACAAACTTGAGGAAGACTAATGAAAAAAAGTCCGATAAAAATTATTTTTAATGAAAAAGGGGGCATAATTGTCAATGCAATAGCAAGTTTTTAAAAGGCATAAGAAAATACCATGACCAACTTTATGGAAAATAAATGTGACGGTAGAGACAAAATGGGCTGTTTTCTAGAAAATCCTAACTTATAAAACTGTTTATAGAAAAAAGTCAAAAACATCATCCCTGTTTAATAGGTGAGTTCCATTTTAAGTTTTTAAAAAAATATATAAATCTTAGTATTTTATAAACTATGGCATCGAGTAGAAAAAAGAGGAAGAGACAGAAACAACCTTAATACCAAACTGGACAAGAACACTGAAGATAGGAAAATTATTGGATAACACTCACTTTTGAATATAGATGCAAATAAATTGTGTCACCAACATGGTACTTTTAGAAACCCATCAGAATCAAGAAGTTTTCTTTCTTTCTTTTTTTTTTAAAGATTTTATTTATTTGCCAGAGAGAGATCACCCTGAGATCATGACCTGAGCTGAAGGCAGAGGCTTAACCCACTGAACCACCCAGGCGTCCACCAAGAAGTTTTCTTAGGAAAGCATGATAACATACCCTTAGAAAATGTAAAATTCATCACAGTTGTGAATATGAAGAAAATTAATAGATTCCAGAAAATCACTGTGCTAAATAAACTTCAGCGCCTGTTTGTAATACAGCATTTAGCAAGTCAAGAATAGAGGACTCTTCTTTAACTTGTTAAAGCATGTATCAGTGAAAACCTGCAACAAACCTCCAACTCCATGGCAAAATTTTAAAATTATTTGCTCTAAATTTAGGGGTCAAATTGTTGTTGATAAAATTCTTGATCAACATTTTACTCTACTTTGTTGCCACAATAAGACAATAAAAATAACAAAAAGGACAAAGATTGAAACAAAGCTATTATCAAACACCTATATTTAGCTACCTAGAAATTCCAAGTGGTGATACTGAAAATCTATTAGAGTTTATGAGTTCACCAGTTATGACAGAAACAAAACACACAGACCCCAATAGCATTATAAAACATCCGCAGCATGCAATTAAGAAATGTAACTCAAGGGGCGCCTGGGTGTCTCAGTGGGTTAAGCTGCTGCCTTCGGCTCAGGTCATGATCTCAGGGTCCTGGGATCGAGTCCCGCATCAGGCTCTCTGCTCAGCAGGGAGCCTGCTTCTCTCTCTCTCTCTCTGCCTGCCTCTCTATCTGCTTGTGATCTCTCTCTGTCGAATAAATAAATAAAATCTTTAAAAAAAAATGTAACTCAAAACAGAGAGATGGTTTATAATTAGGAACAAAACTTGACGGTAGAGAAGAATACATCTAACAAAGAATTGCAGATGATTTTTTAATGAAGAAAATTATGTTTTTAAAATGCCATAAAATAAAACCAAAATGAATGTCATTAAAGATATATTATCTTATAAACCATGAGTCTCCTTATATTAAGCAAATAGCACTTCATGATTTCGGTGAAATTTCCATCAAAATTTGAACAGGAGTATTTTTGTTTGGTTATTATATAGAATTTGGTGAGACAAAAACTCACGTGAAAGAATAAAGAACTGAGAACAAACAAGACTTAGAAGAGAAATCAGCAGAATAGGAAATTCATACCACAAATATGTGAATTAACTATAATACCTCAGTTTATTAAAACTGTCATATTGTCATGGGAATGAACACCAGACCAACAAAACAGAAAAAAGAGAGCAGGGAAACAGAAGTATAACATCCCCTCTGTAAATGTCTGTAATAACAGAGGGGGCATTATATAAGTTAACTGGGAAAGAATACAGCATTGAATAAATGATGCTAGTCATACAGAGGAAAATAAACTAGGGGCGCCTGGATGGCCCAGTCAGTTAAGCATCTGCCTTCGGCTCAGGTCATGATCTCAGGGTCCTGGGATTGAGCCCGCATTGGGATCCCTGTTAAGCAGGGAGCCTACTTCTCCCTCTCCCACTCCCCCTGCTTGTGTTCCCCTCTTACTGTTTCTCTGTCAAATAAATAAAGAAAATATTAAAAATAAATAAATAAATAAATAAATAAATAAATAAATAAATGAGATTCCTACTGTATCCCAGCCGTAAAAACATTCTAGATGGATTGAAGATTTGTAGGTGTAAAGCAAAATCATGAAATTTTCAGAAAACATCGGAGAACATCTTTACAACATCAGGTGAGAAAGAATTTCTTCAGACCCTTGTCAAAAGCCTAAACTGTAGAAGAAAATATTTAAATTTACACTTTCTGGTGACAAAGATGTTCAAAAGTGAGGCGCCTGGGTGGTTCTGTTGGTTGAGTGTCTGACTTCAGCTCTGGTCATGACCTCAGGGTCCTGAGATAGGTCCCCATGTCAGGCTCCCTGCTCAGCGGGGAGTGTGCTGGTCTCTCTCCCTCTGCTCCTCCCCCTCTCCACCCTCCCTCCCACTCATGCTCTCTCTCTCTCTCTCTCAAATAAAATAAAGTCTTAAAAAAGAGATGCTCAAAAATGAAAAGCAGAGCTGTATTCCTAGAAAAGCTACGTGTAGCCTAATAACCAACATCAGATTAAAGTAATTGCAAATCCCTTCCTCAGCTGTGTTAAAATGTCATCTCCTCAATGAAGTCTTAACTGGCTACCCTATTTAAAATTGTGACCTCCCCACCTTGACATTCCCTGTCTTTTTCTTACATTATTATTCCCTGCAGAAGGCAATACTTTCCAATATGCTCTACAGTTCACTTGTTTCTTTTACTTCTTGTTTCTCCCTGCAAGAACACGAGCTCCGTGAAAATAGAAATGTTTTTTGTTTGACTCACTGCTCTATTCCTATCACCTAGAATGGTTTGGGGTCCACAGTACATGCTCAACAGATACTTGTAGAATGAATGAATGGTTGGGTGGATTTGTTTCTGTATCTAGTGATTATTTTTTAAGTCTGACCAATTGAAGAAGAAAAAGTCAAATAACTGAATATGAGTGGGCAAAATATATGTGTTGGAGTTCACAGAGAAAGAGACCCAAATGGTCAATAAACATGAAATATTCAACCGCCCTAGGCGTCAGCAATTCAGCTAGTAATTAAAGCAGTAAGACTTACCACAGTGGGTAAGTTAATGTGAGGCGTTGTTGATGATGTTGGGCAGTAAGCACCCTTTCCAGTGGGAGGAAGTAAAATTGGTACAACTTTAGAGAATGGTATCGTGGTAAACAAAAATAAGCTGGAGATATGCACACTTGACATTCCAGTAATTCCACTCGGAACGTACACTCTAGAATGCTGGTTCTCACCTAGAGAGATTTCCCCCCAGGGGACATCTGGCAATGCTGGAGATATTTTTGGTTGTCACCCTGCAGGGGGAGGAGTGTCGGGGGAAGGAAGGGCTCCTGGCCTCTAGTGCGCAGAGGCTAAGCACCCTACCTTTGGCAGGCTGCTCTACAGTAAAGAATCGTCCAGTCCAAAAATGTCAGCAGGAACCCTGCCTCAGAAGCCTGACCAGAGATGTTCATAACAATACTATTTGTAATAAGAATAATAATTTTAAAAGCAGAAACAGACACAGTTAAGATGGAGTGCCATGTGGGGCACCTGGGTGGCTCAGTGGGTTAAGCCTCTGCCTTCAGCTCAGGTCGTGATCTCAGGGTCCTGGGATCGAGCCCCACATTGGGCTCTCTGCTCAGCGGGGAGCCTGCTTCCTCCTCTCTCTCTGCCTGCCTCTCTGCCTACTTGTGATCTCTCTCTCTGTGTCAAATAAATAAATAAATAAAATCTTAAAAAAAAAAGATGGAGTGACATGAGACAGTTCATTTGAGTAAATTACAAATACGTATCAACATGATGCATTCAACACTATTGAGTGGGAAAACAGACTGCACAAATACAAATAACAACTTTTTAAGGTTTGATTTTTTAAAAAAGGTTTTATTGATTTATTTGGCAGAGAGAGAGAGAGAAAGAGAGAGCTCAAGCGGTTGGGGGGGGGCAGCAGAGAGAGCGGGAGAAGCAGGTTCCCTGCTGAGCAGGAAGCCCAGTGCAATGTGGGGCCCAATCCCAGGACCATGATCTGAACCGGAGGCAGGCATTTAACCAACTGAGCCCCACAGGCGTCCCTGTAATTTTTAAACCTAAAGGCTAGTTTGGACAATCCATACAGTCACTGGGCCCCTGATTTAATACTCTCAGCCACTGCCACCTGCCCTCATCAGGGGCTCCTCTTGGCCTTCCTAACATGATGGTAGCAAGACCTCGCATTGTGCAGGAGTCATTTTTTGACACATGTTGTTACATCCGTATATGAGAAAAGCACAAAGGAAAACATATACGGAAATGATCTGTTCAGACTTCCAGAGCCTGTAACTCTGGAAGGAAAGGAAAGACCTGGATGGTGTTCTGACTATACCGTGGATGTTTTCTTTCTTTTAAGAAGGTGAAAAGATTGCTGAAGCAAATACAGCAAAATATTGACATTTCCTTAATTGTCATAGCCAGTATTATAATACTATCATTTTTCTGTATCTTAAAATATTTTACAAAGAATCACTAAGAACAAAAAGAAAGAAAAGGAATGAGAGAGAGACTGGCACTGGTTTTCAGAAGGGGAAGCAAATACAAAACCCACAGCTTTGCCCCTTTGTACAACCTTGAGGAAACGGTCAACACTCCTGGGCATCTTTTCAGATCTGTAAAATGGACTCACAAGCTTGACTGACAAGCTGACACACAGGTCCCAAGCCCTTCAGGTTTCTCTGTGTTTATTTCCTTTGCCTTGAGTTTCCATCCCTCATAATGTGCAGAATCCAACACATTCTGTAATATTTTGGAGGCTCTCCAACTGTGTGTGCGTGAGAGTGGGTGATGGGCGTTACATTCTCCTGCCTCCTCACCCAGACTCCCTCTCCCTGACTCTTGGTCACCCCCTCCCAGCTACCCATGTATATGTTGATGCTCCTCTGCCCTCTTTGTCCTGAAAGTTAGGGGGAAAATGGGTGTTAGGTGCAGAACAGAGTAGAAAACACTCTAAAATTGAGTGTTGAATATTTTACTTCTAATGCCTTTGCTTATTCTCTACAAAGATGTCTTCCCCTCAGTCCCACCTCCCTCCAAACTTCAACCTCCTCAACCTTATGTCCCTTTTCCTGACTGACTATAGATTCTTGGTTTCAAAACTTCACTAAGCAGAGAAAATCAATTCTTTTGAATTCAGATCTAGACTTGGTGAGGGAAGGAGTGAAAAAAGCAGTTTTGCCTTTTGGACCCAAAGACACATCAAGATATTTTCTAAACAAGAGCACAATTCTCCCCTTAAAAGGTATTGTTTAGGGCACCTGGGTGGCTCAGTCAGTTAAGCGCCTGACTCTTGATTTCAGCTCCGGCGTGATCTCAGGATCATGAGATCAAGCCCCCATTCTGAGCATGGGTCTGCTTGGGGTTCTCTCTCTCCCTCTCACCCTACCTACCCCACCCCAGCCCAAAACAAACAAACAAAGATAATAATAATAATATTCTTCTGTCTTCACCAATGATCCAAATGGAAGCAATCTAAAAATAATATTCTTGCTCTCCCTCCTTCATAAGCATCTATGTATATACCTGAAATGAGTGATTATTATTCCCATTTTACAGATGAAGAAAGTGGGGCTTAAGAAGATTATTGTACGTAATCCCAATAGTTTATAAGTGATGAAGTTGGAATCCATACCTGGATTTACTGACTCTAAAGTGGGTCACACTTAACTACCTTCTTCTGTATCTGCTACAGAAAGCAGAACTACTGGCATTCAAGAAAAGTCTGACAGTGGCAGCAAGTACAGGAGGGGAGATTTCAGGTGGAGGAAGAGACGTGTAAGAGAGAATTAGTCCAGACATGAAGCTATAAAGATCTGAACTGAGGTGTAGCAAGAGGTAAAGAGTTTGGGCCATAAACGGGGAGCAAAAAGAGAATTCAAAATGGCGGCACATTTCCTAGTTTGGTTGACATTCATTCATTTAACAAACAGGTGTTGCTACGGCAGGCACTATATATGTCAGGCATTGCGCCAAGTGTTAGAAACAGTAGCAAGACTAGGAAAGTAGGATTAGGCGTCTACAGTCAGACACCAAGGAGTTGCAGGTGGACAGTGTAATGTCCAGCAGGCAGCAGGAAATACCAAACTCATTTCCCTACAAGATGGAGGCCCTCAGAGACCACCAGGTGGCAGCACGGGCTTGGAAGTTAACATGAGGCCGGCCCAGCTGGGATCCATTAAGTCTCCTCTTTGACTTCTGCAGCAGATGAAAGCAAAGTACCATTACTCTTAGGAGAGTACTTTTTAAAAAATTCATAAGTAATGTTAATGAATTAAATGCTTGTTTAAACATTTATACACAACCTTTTATTTGGGGAGGGGGTAGTTTGTTCTAAGATATGTACATTAATACTGTTTGACTTTTACATAAATAATTATCAAAACTATCTAGCAGAAATATACATACGATTAGGGCAGCAGTGCTCCAGCTGGACACATATTCCCGGTATTATCTCATTGTACATTACCATGTTCACGGTATCTAAGCTGAACGCTTCCTGGACTGGCAGGGATGGAAAATACTGTGACTGTGGGAAACCAGAGGTTCTAATACTGCTCTCTGAAGTGACTGTTTTGTTACATAATTAGCACATTATATTCCCCGGTGCATTTCATGTAGCGCTGTTTCTATATTTAGCATAATCCTTCTACCCATGCTTTGTGTCCCATCCCGCTCCACCTTTCCCGAAGTGAAGCACACTTAATAACCCCTTGCTCTCAGTTCGCTTGGTCTCTTCTCTTAACAATTAGTTCTCTGCCTTCTCAGTCCATGTACTAGTAAGTCTCCCTGTGATCCAAAGGTGTGCTACTGTTAAGGGAAGGAACCAGCATGAGGGCTCAGCATCCAGCCAGCACAGCAAAGGAGGACCTAGGCAGAACAGAGACCATATCTTCATCCTCCACATTGAGAGTTTCACTGGAGTGTTAGGATACAGTTGGTAATTAATGCCAGGCTCACGTGGCAGATGTGATGGTTTGCAAGCCCGTGATTTGTATTTTGCGGTGTAAAGTTATTCTACATGATTAGTCCACGGTAATAAATAGGTCACTCCAACTGTGAATTCATTTCTTCCTAACTAATCCATTCTGTAAGTCTAAATGATTGAAATTCTTCAGGTATTGATCCATGGTTCAACCAGCAAAGTGGAAAAAAAAAATCAGAAGTTTACAATGTGAACAGTGCACACATCTGAACAAGTGTGTGTGTGTCTGGGATTTGGTGGAACTCAAGAGGGCAGAAAAAGAAGAAATTTCTGTAACACATGGGAAAACTGGCACAGAAAAGGAGAGGGGGAAGAAGAAAAAGTGATCCAGACAAAAACATTATTCCGCCCTGGAGAAGTATTTTACAAAACAACTCTCAGTACTATGAAAGGAAAAGAAAATCGGAGGAATTGTTCCAGATGAAAGCGACATGACAACTAGATGTGTTTTATGAACATGGATTGGACTCTGCACTAGGAAGTAAAGGAAATCATTGGGATAATGGATAAAATGAAAATACAGACTTAATATTGTATCAGTGCTACATTTCCTGAATTTGATCATTGTGGTTATATCACTGTGGTTATATAAGAGCATCCTTGTTCTTAGGAGACAGAAGCAGAAACGTTTAAGTGGAAAGGGGCATGACATTGGCAACTTAGAAGGTTCAGAAAAAAAGAGATGAAAAATCAAATCCTATAAAATGTTATCACACATTGAATTTAGGTGAAGTTTAAAGGCTTATGGAATTTCTTTTCACTGCTCTTATAACTTTTTCATTCATTTGCAGTTACTTTAAATTTAAAAGTAACAATGACCGGGTGCCCGGGTAGCTTAGTTGGTTAAGCATCTGACTCTTGATTTCAGTTCAAGTCATGATCTCAGTCTTGGAATCGAGCCCTGTGTCGGGCTGTACATTCAGCAGGGAGTCTGCTTGAGGATTCTCTCTCTCTCTGCCCTCCCCTTGCTCTCAGTTTCTTTCTCTCTCTCTAATAAATAAATCTTTTTTTTTTAAAGATTTTGTTTAATTATTTGACAGACAGAGATCACAAGAAGGCAGAGAGACAGGCAGAGAGAGAGGGGGAAGCAGGCTCCCCGCCGAGCAGAGAGCCGGATGCAGGGCTCGATCCCAGGACCCTGGCATCATGACCTGAGCCGAAGGCAGAGGCTTTAACCCACTGAGCCACCCAGGCGCCTCTAAATAAATCTTTTTTTAAAAAGTGACAATGATAATGATATTAATAATAATTCAGAGAAACTCTACCCAGAGTTTTATACTAGCTGTATTTTCCTGCTTCAAATTAGACTAGCACATTTGGACAGCTTTGTCTAATCATATGTGATTGTTATAGAACTAAATGTGCTCAAGCCTGCGTCTAAAGTTTACATTAAATATCTTCTGTTTTAATTTACTTACATATTCATTATAATTTATTATAATATATACTATAGGGTAATATGTTATATAATATTATATAATTGTAATATATAATATGACATAATTGTTATTGTATATTATATATTATTTATGATTTATATGCCATGCATTATAATACATAATTATATATTATAAGTTATATATAATATATATTATTGCATATTATATAATATATGTTATTGTTATGTTATGTATAATATATTATATATATTGTTATATATTATATAATTATACTCAAATTGTTAAACTATTTCTCTTTATTTTTAAGAGAAATAGTACAGAAAAAAAGATCTTTTTTTCTGAATCGTTGAGTAAATTGCTAACCTGATACCTCATAACTGCAGAATATTTCAGTGTGAGTTCCTGCAAACAAGGGCAGAATACCTCAGTGAGCATTTCCTACGAACAAGGGCGTTCTCCTATAGAATCCTAGCCCAACCCCCGAGAACAGCCCACTAACACTGACACATAATTGCCATCTGATGCTCAGACGCTCTTTCACTATTGCGCTCCCACTAATGTCCTTTACAGCAAGCGGATCCCGTTCCAAACCCCACGTTGGGCTTAGTTGTCCGACCCTGGGCTCCTTCACTCTGGAACTGTTCCTCAGACTTTCTTAACTTTCGTGGCCTTGGGACTTGAAGATAGTACATCTGGTTATTTTGTAGAATGTGCCTCAACCTGTTGTTCCCTCGTGATTAGCTTCAGGCCATGCGTGTTTGGCAGGAACGTGACAGATGTGATGCTGTGTTCTTCTCATCGCCCGAGAGTGGTGGCACGTTAGTTCAGTGTGTCCTGTTGTTGGCGACACTCCCTGTGATCACTCCACTGACGTACTGACTTCCAGACTTCTCCAGTGTGAGGTTCCTCTTTCTTTCTTTGCAATCAGTACGTATATTGTGCGCAGGCACTTTTCAGAGAAACATCCCAGGTCTCATCAGATTTGCAATGTATTCATTTGTTTATATCGGTAGACTCAGAGTTTTCCATTTTATTCAATGGGTTATACTTTACTGGTAATATTATTTGTTTCAAAGCACCAGTTTTGCCAGACTTGGCCAGGAGGAGCCCTTGCACGATGGGCCCGTGTTCTTCGGACGTAACCCCGGCATTCTCTGAGTACTTTCTCAGTTTAATGCACACACAAAGAATTTTCTGTCTCATCTTCTACCTCCCTTGCCCCAGCCCTGGGATCAGCGAGTTCTCCAAGGAAACTGGTTCCTTTTCTGTAGAATGATATTGAGAAAAACGGGTGTGAGGGCCGGGGGTTTCGTTCACTGCTGTTAGGACATCACACCGCCCAGTGGACAGAGTCAGTGCGTGCACACCTGTGTGTGATCTTTCATCTATTTATATGTCTTTATCTTCCTCTCTATTTACTGGAAAACTGGTCACACTGATACTGTCAATTCCAGTCTGACACTCCTTGTTCCATTTTGTTTTCTCCCCCTCTCTGGCAGGGAGATCTCTATCTCCCATTACCCTTACTGTATCTACCTATTTCATCAATTCCCCAATACACGAACCGTCTTTGCTGCTGCCACTCTGCGCTCTGCGTCTGGAAGCTTCCCTCAGCATGCCTCAGCTCCAACACTTCTAGGTTTGGCTGCCACCTCTGCTTCCTCCGTGGACCTCATCCCGATGCTCTGAGGGCTCTCATTCCCCCCAGGCCACCACCCTGCTGCACAGACCCCTCCTGACTTAGTCTGGGCTCCAAAACTCCATGCCAGGCTGCCCTTCCCTAAGGATTTCCTTCCCACTCTGCTCAGGTTCTAATATACCTTCCCCCACCCCACTTCTTGCCCCTACCCCCAGAACACACCCACACAGGGTGCCCTTCTCACACTGCCCATGGGTGGGAGCTCATTCTTCTTCCAGCCAACCTGTCCATCTGTGAACACTCTTTATAAAACCAATGAAAGCAGAAGCAAAATAAAATTTACACAGGAATCTCGACACCACGAGATTATAAGCTGAAATAAAGCAGGCTTGAAATGAATCCTGGAGCTCTCAAGATAATAGCTCATTAAGCTTTAAATGCTCTGAACTCAAATCATAGGAAATTTGCCCAAGGAGTGGCCACTTGGTAGATGTGGGATGTGGGAGCCAGAATGGCAGGATCTGGTCTTTCTCCACGAGATTATGGAACAACTTCCGAGTTTCCCAGATGACATTAAGAATTCAAAGAATGTACCACAAAAACTGTCCCATGTTAACGAAATCATCTGTTGATTCTGTTTGTATTAGTAAACACGCAACCAGATGTACTGGGTCTTTTCTTCTACTGAGTGGCCAAGTGTTTACTTGAACTGTCAGAAACCCCAGCCCACCTCGCACAGTGGAGATGGGAGCCACATAGGTCTCTGCGCTGTCCCTGACGTTGAGTCCGTGTGGATGACGCCATTGGCTTGGCCACTCTCTTGAACGCCTTTCTTGACTCTTGATCTATATAGCTAACCTTCCAGCTCTTCAGCAGAGGCAGTGGGAAAGAGCGTGGGCTTTGGAGCCAGGCAGGGCCAGTTCGAAATCTATTTACGTAAAGCTTGGTTTTTGCATTCAGAGAACAGCATCAGAAGTTATGCCTGTTTTGCTAACTTTCAGTGAAGATTTGGGACAGCTGAAATGTAATGGGGGAAATAATTTGATAATTATGTGTGTACTTTTTTTTTTTACTTCTTGGTTTCCTAGTACATGGCCTTGGTCCCAGGACACTCCAGGAACCCATCTGCCTGAGGGAGGGAGATTAAGATTTCTATAAAAGGAACACAAAACAAAACTAACAACAGCAAAATGACAGCTAATGTTCAGTTGCTGTCATTTCAACTGTGGTTTAGTTTAAATGAAGCAAAACATTCAGAGCTGTAAAAAAAACATTAGAAATGTAGCATAAATGAAGCAAAACAAAGACCGTTCAGGCGAGGCTTTGCCACAAGAAAGGATTAGCTAAATTCATTTATCTTTTTCTTTAGAGTTTTATGTAAGGGCCGAACGGGGCAGAAGAGGAGCAGAGAGACCTGCCTTTTATGCAGAGGACAGGAAAGACAAGAGTCAGATAGTCAGATAAAGGTGCCCTGATTCTTTCCTCTGAAATGTGTTATATAAGTTGAGTACATTGGCTCTTATCTTGCTGCTTGTCTGGGTCTCAGGAAAGAGGACACCTCATAAGCAGCCGCGTACCAAACAGGGAACAGTCTATCCAAAGAACCTTGGGAGTGCAATGTGGTCAGATAGAGAAATGCCCTAAGTATAGCTTCCCAGGCTACTCTCCTTCCCGTAAGACAAGGACACTGTTAAAGCCCGTAGACCTGCCATGGGCCTAGTAGGATAAGGCAATGTGACCCACAGAAGAGATCCTCTGCTAAGGGTGGATGGCCTGGCCAGGTGACCACACGGAGGACAGAACAGAGACCCAGGAGCCAGGAGGCAGTGAGAAATGAGAAGCTAAGATTTTCTGTGATAGTTGACTGGCCCTGCCCAGAATCGTGGCCCAAAAGAAGGACCCATGAGTTCATCAGCCTACAACTGCAGGCCTGGAAGGAGCTGATCAGCATCATTCTAGAGGCCAACAGGCGTTGCCAGGTGATACTCCAAATTCAACCCAAGACCAGAGGACCCCTCACCCCTCCAAACCCAAGAGGTTGTGTGGCCAGACCATAGCTCCCTCTACACCAATTACACTGTCTTACAGAGAAGGCAGAGAGGGAGTAATCTGACAGACAGAACATTTTTATCCAAGTGAGAATTTCTTTTTTCCGGAAAGGATTATTTTATTGTTTAGGTTGGACTAAGTTTAAACTACATTTTATGTTTGTTTTGTTTCATCTCCCCCCAGAGTGGAGAAAGGGCAACATCTATCAACGTTCTTATCCTCGGTCACAGACTCAAGCCGCTACAACACATGCCCTGTGTATTCACACGATGCTCTTGGGCCCAAGTAAGTCCTAATATCTTCCACCAAAATAAGTAGCCAAGAAACTGAAAACAGGGTCCAAACACAGCCAAGTCATCTTCCAAGAGTGGTTATGAACATCCCATCTGTCACGAGCTCCCTCTGCCAGCCGTGAGACAGTGCTGCCTATGGCCAAAGATGGGAGACTATGAGAGAGCAGTGGGTTCCTCGTCCTTTTTGGTCATAATCAGTAGGCTTCTTTAAGGGCAGGATGTAAAGACCATTGAATTTCATAGAAATGAGAGAAAGGATTAGGGAAGTTTTCATAAGCCAACCTAAGAAGACTTTTCGCAACTCAGCTCTTCCATTTCCGTAACTTTTAGTGGAAGACATCAGGGAAAGGCCTATATATCATATCTGCACAGCGACTTACTTTTTAAACCGACTTCTTGTTCCACTGAATTCTTAGGACTTGGACCAAAGGAATAAAACACAAAACACAAAGCAAAACCTGAGAGGAAATTGTCCAGGTCTACATGTTTACTTTGAGCCACTTGGAACTGTCCTGTCCCATAGAATACCAGCGACTCAGGTTATGAAGCTACCTTGCCAAAACAGTGCCTTTCAAGGTAATGGAACACGATTTGTGTTTAATTTTAAATGAAACTGATTAGAGGGGTATATGTTTTATTTACCAACAAGGCCAAATTGCTCACTAGTGTGAGCTGTGTTTCTGCCCAAGCTTTGCAGGTGCAGAAGTCTATATAAAAAAGCCCCAATTCTGAAGGCAAAATGGGAATCTTCCTACTGGCAGTTCCCTTCTTGGTTAATTAGATGGTATTAGGAAGAAAAAGGTCGGCCATGTTATCTAGAAGAAAGTATTATTAGATGGCATTATATCCTAAAAACACTTAATACCCTGTGTTCTGGTCACTAACGTGCCATCTGGAGCCACTACTTGGGGAAAATTACAGCAAATTGATAGGAATATCTTCCTCAATTTATTAACAAAGACAGAACTCTCTTGATGATAAAAATAAGCATGTCAAGTGCCGTTTATGAGTCATGATTTGACAGACAACAAATACAGAGGATGAAGAGTCACAAGGCTGGTCTCTTATTAGAACCACCAGCACATCTGTATTCTTAAACGCCAAGGAACTTCTCAGAGACCCATTTTCCTTTTCGTAGAATAGAGATAATTTTTCTAATTTTATTTATGTTTAAAGATTTTATTTATATATTTATTTATTTAGAGAGCAGAGGGAGGGGCCGAAGGGGAGAGAGAGAGAATCTGCAGCAGACTCCACACTGAGTGCTGAGATCATGACCTGAGCTGAAATCAAGTCTGCCACTTAACTGATTTTATGTGGTTAAGGCTAGGGGCACCCAAGTGCCCCTAGGAAGCCCTTTGAAGTGAAGATTTAAAAGCTAACTATCAATTCTAAGGCCTCATACTTCTTTAATTTTCTGTCTTAAACAAGGATGGGTGTTCTGATTAATGAATCATCATGTTTATAAAGTCCAACATAAATAAACTTTCATTACAATAACCCCATTTCAAAAATCTTGCCATGCTTCCTACCATTACATTAGGATGAGAAGAAAGATTGAAATACTTAAGAAACAGTTCTCCAAAACAAAAAACAAAAAAGAGACAAGGGTGAATACAGTTGCTATTTACATACTCCTTGCTAGATGCTACAGAATGAGGTAGACAATGAGGACAAATTGCTGGTCCCACAAAGATTATTTTCTCTCCATTGGGGACCAGTAGGAAGTCAACTCCAGCAGAATCATTTTGGACCCAGAAGGAGAGCAGCATGATAAGTTCATGGTAAACGCCCTCCACTTTTCCTTTAGAAATGGCTTTGGGGGTGCCTGCGTGGCTCAGTGGGTTGAGCCTCTGCCTTCTGCTCAGGTCATGATCTCAGGGTCCTGGGATGGAGCCCCGCATCGGGCTCTCTGCTCCGCAGGGAGCCTGCTTCCCTCTCTCTCTGCCTGCCTCTCTGCCTACTTGTGATCTCTTTCTCTGTGTCAAATAAATAAATAAAATCTTAAAAAAAAAAAGAAATGGCTTTGGATTTTTTTTAAAAAGATTTTATTTATTTATTTGACACAGAGAGAGAGATCACAAGTAGGCAGAGAGGCAGGCAGAGAGAGGGGGAAGCAGGCTCCCTGCGGAGCAGAGAGCTGATGTGGGGCTCCATCCCAGGACCCTGAGATCATGACCTGAGCCGAAGGCAGAGGCTTAACCCACTGAGCCACCCAGGTGCCCCTGGATTTTTTTTTTTTTTTTAATAATCCGTGTCTCCAGGCTCAGGGATGGAAATTTTTTGTGGTGTGATTCATTTCTGGTTTGTTAACAGAATTACTCACCATTTTTTGTTGAGAAAAAACATTCACCATGCTGAAGCCTAGAACTTGCTTAAAAAATAGGAACACTTCTAACCTCAAATTCATAATTTGGAAGTCTAGAGTTTTGCAGCTGTATCCACTTACCTTTTGAAGATTCTCTTATGAGTAAGTAAATAAGTGTTAGAATGTTCAGTTGTTAAGAAAACAATAATATGGGACCAACGGAATATCAACCACCTTATTAAGATATGACTGACATGCAAAATCTGTACATATTTAATGTATATAACTTGATGTGTTGGGAGATAAATATATACCATAAAGTCATCATCATAATCTGTGCCATAAATGTACTTATCGTCTCTTCAAATTTTCTCCTACCCTCTTTACATATTATTACTAACTTTTGTGATAAAAAAACACTTCATATAGTATCTGCTTTCTTTGCAAATTTTTAAATACACGATACAGTACTGTTGAGTATAGGCTATCAGCTGTGGAGTGGATCTCTAAGATTTATTCATCTTGTATAACTGAAACATTGTACCTTTTGACTAATACCTTTCTCTCTCTTACCATCTCCCCACCCCCACCCCATGCCCAGCAACAACCACTCCACTCTCTGCTTCTTTGAGTTTGACTCCTTACATTTGTCATATAAGTAAGACCAAACCATCTTTTCAGGTTAATGATCATGTGATAGTAAATTGTAAAAACAAAATCTAGAAGGAAATAAAAATAATTATAAATCCAATATATGTGGGTACAACCAAAATTCCAAGATTTAGGTGGACAATAAGTGGTGCACAGTCTATCCAAAACAAAACTTTCTGAAGGAAATGTATTTCATCCAAATATTTTAAAATGTGGCTGAAACTGTTATCTGAACCCACAAAGAATGCCTAGGAGAAGGCTATGTACTTTGCCTTGTCTGAGCCATATTTAGGAACTGATCCCATCTAAGGGAGATTGCTGATCCCTAGCATGGGGTGGGAGTAATTAACCACCTTCAGGCTGAATCCCATAGTGCTCCTTTATCCTGACCTACCTGTTGGGTTCCTTTACACTGGTCACATGCACAACCCCTGTCTTCCCCATTCCCACCCCTGGGCAACTCAGTCACTGACCCCTGTTTGACAAATGTGATTATTCCACAGCCAAAAGCACTTCATGGCTGCACAGAGAGGGTCCTTTCCAGTGCGTGGGATACTAGTTAGTACAAAGGTACTTTGATATTTTCAAAGACTAAATGCTCTTTTATCCTATCAGACTTCAAAGTTTTAAGCCATTCAGGAACTTCCATGATCTGGTCTTACCATTCCTTTCCATATTGCTCACAACGCACTCTCCCACCATCCCACACTTCCATATAGCTAGCATACTAGGAATTGTGTCTGTTTTGTTTAATATCCCCACATTTTCTTTTGTTTTACTGGCAAAAATTCCTTTCTCCTCAGGTTGTAACTACTTGTTTCTATTGCGCCCTCCCTTCTAACAAGCTGTGTTTTAACGACCTTTCTTCTGTGAAGCCTTCCTTGCATCTCCATCAAACCCTGACTAGATATAATCTCTCCTTCACTGCTGCATTCCGACAGCAGTTAGCTAGTGCCATCTTTTATAGGGAGACTTTGTCATTTTCTGGTCCATGTTTGTTATTTCCATGCAACTCTCATCTTCCCTAACAGTGATGACGGTAATAAAAGAAGTTACTGTTGCTTTGAGGGCTCACTGTGCTCTAAGCACTGTGCAAGCTAGAGCCTCAGTCTTGCAGTCACTCTAGAAAGCAAGTCACTCTAGAAAGCAAGCATGTTGATCTCTATTTTACAAATGAGCAAATAGGTTTAGAGAGCATAAAGCAGCAGGGTCCAACATTCCAGGGCCAGCAAATGGTAACACTGAGACTCACTAAGACCTCCATCTAATCCCCCTTCTCTTGGCTGCTGCTCCATCACCAGATCCAGAAGTCCTTTAAAAGGGAGATGAGGGAAGCTCACCACTGAAAAACTATACCTGGTACTGGAGCAGGAACTTCCATGCGCATTCTCTCAATTATCCGTGTCTTACAGGTTTAATCTGCACTTTGCAGTGAGGAAAACCAAAATTCACTACAAATACATTTTTTGAAAGAACTAACTAGAATAAGCCATCTGTAGTGCATTTAACTGGAGAAAGATTGAGAGCCAGAATATATAAATATGTCCTACAAGTCAACAAGGAAAATAATAACTATCCGACAAGAAAATGGGCGAAAGACATGAACAGGGCAAAGACATTCAGCACAGAAGAAACCAGAATGACCAAAATCACATGAGTCGATGTTTTGACTATTTCAGCCTAACTATAAATAAAGGGAAATACAAACTACCACCACGAGATGCCATTTCATGCCCATTGAACTGACAAAAATTAAAATCCCTCACCACCTCACATGTTAAGGTAGTAAGAAGTTTTGTATACTGGAAGTGAGAATGAAAATGGCACAGCCATCTCAGAGAGAAATTTTGTAATGCCCAAGGCACTTCTACATATATTCCCTAGAGAAGCCATCTTCAAAATGAATACAGGTATGTTCACCTCAGTACAGTTTGGGGAATAGAGAGACTGTGGTATTGTAATGTAATGGAATATTTTTTACTGCCTTAAAAAGAATAATCGAGGTGCACCTGGGTGACTCAGTGAGTTGAGCATCCGACTCTAGGTTTTGACTGGGTTGTGATCTCAGGGTCGTGAGACTGAGCCTCGAGTCGGGCTCCTCACTGCTTGGGATTCTCTCTGCCCCCCCCACCCTTCCCCCCTCCTTTCTCAAATAAATAATTTTTTTTTAAATTAAAAAAGGTAATCCATGTATTAAAAATAGATCAACCTTGACAACCTAATACTGAATTTAAAAAATCAATTTGCAATATTTTAGGAAAATTTTAAAACAAACAAGTATACCAAATACTGTTTGTGGATAATACATACCAAACTTATGTAAAGTATATGCAGTAAAAGTATTTTTGGGTATAAAAAGTATTTTTTAAAGTACAAAAACAAAGTATTTAAGTATTCACAGTAAAAATGGATTGCTAGGCCCCATAGGCATTATGTAAAACCTCCCTCTGAAATGGTTGTACCAATTTTCATTTCCGTTTCTATTTCCATGTATGAACCTCCTATGACTCCCAACGTTTGGAGTTGTCAGGTGTTTTAATTTTGGTCAGTGTGAAGAGTGAGAAATGGCATCTCATTGTTTCAATTTGTATTTCTCTTCATCTTAGCAAAGCTCCATATCATCTCTGGGGAAGGAGAAAAAGGATGAGATTAGGTCTTATACTAATACCACAAATTTAATAGCTTAAACCAACACCCATTTATCATCTCTCAGTTTCTGTGTGTTAGAAGTCCAGGTGAGGTTTTGATGGGTTGTCTGATCAGGGTCCAAGGTTGAAATAGAGCAGCCAACCAGACAGGGCTCACATTTGGGAGCTGGACTAGAAAAGAATCCAGAGCTCTGTCAGAGTCACTCTCCGGCAGCCATGGAATCATGCTGGTCTGTTCTTTCAAAGCCAGGAATGAGAGGAGAGGTTCTCTGTTGTTGCAAGTCTCTGACTTCTAGATGCTCTTTCAAGGAGCTCCCTGATTAGACTTGGCCCAAACAGGATAGTCTTCCTTTAGCAAACTAAAAATCAGCTCATTAAGGACTCTAATTATATTTACAAAATCCCTTACCCTTGCCACACAATGTAACTTAAAAGAGTGACATCTCATCATCTTTGTCATATTCTATTAATTAGAAACAAGTCAGGTTCTGTGACTCAAGAGGAGCGGACTATATGTGGGTCATTGGGTATAGACCTAGGGCATGTCCACCACAGGGCTAGAGCCTTGATTTGGCCTAGAATATGTTCTTTCTCCAAAAAATGGAATCTAAATGTTAACATGTATTCAGTCTTGATGTTGCCTACACAGATACCTGTTATATTTTTTCTGGGAATTTTCTTTATCATTGAAATAGTTTAAAATGTAAGTAACAAATGTTTTTAATTAATAAATAAGCTCACCAATAAAGGACATTTCAAAAGGCCAAGAGAATAGAAGAGGAGGGTGCAGAAGGGGTCAGCTGATGATGATATCATCACTTCGTTTAAACACCGAATTCTGGGAGCCCTTGATTACTTTTTTTTGGCCCGTTTTAAAAACCAGTGGGTCCAATGGATCCAATGTCTGCCCTTCATGCCCAATTAACAAAATTCATTCGTGTTATGTTTTTATTTGATGAAACAGGAAATGAGCTCCTTTGGTTCCCTACTGCTGATGTTAGTTACTGGACAACATCTGGCTTATTCTCAGAGTTGTCAGTTAAGAGCTATTGCAAATCCAAGAACACCAGGATTCAAGATCATGAAACACATTTTTGGTTATATTCCTGCATAAGGAAAATTAACCCCATCTCCAGTAACTTGTTGACAAAGTGACAGAAATTGATACTGTCAGGGAAACGTCTGGTCAAATGTGGCTAAAGTCTGTGGCCTAAACTCTAAAAATGCATTTACTTTACTATGAGTTAGCAAAGCATAACAAGTTTCAACAAGATCAGAACAGACTGGAGGTTTGAATTATATAAACACATTTTGGTGCCAAGAGAAAACACTGTAAAGTAGTTTAAGCAAGTCAAAGAATAGAGAGTCCAAGTAAACTTTCAAGCAGGGAAGGAGAAACCAGTCCTTTTCTAGAAGCTTAAGGAATAGTAAAGATATCAATAACTGATTCAACATTTTCAAATGCTTCCTTGACCCCTTGTTTATTTTAAACTGCTTTTTGGCCATCTTATTTGTATTTACTTTAAGTTGTTTTCTTTTTTTGTTTGTCTTACCTCTTTAAAAAAAAAATCAGTGAAAGCAAACAAAAATTGGAAGGCTTCTCTGGAAAGTCCTCATCTCAACCTTCATTTAACTCTGTCCCTATGGAGATCAGGGGATCAGAGTCCTCCATCTTTAGGCATAAATGGGGCCCAGAGAAAATTATACCACCTGGGCCTCTCTTTCAATTTCTGTAGGAGATAGGTTTTCTTTGAACAAGGATCACCTTGATTAGGAAAAGAGTTGAACAGAGCATCCCGGTGGCAGGGGAAAGAGTATAGAATACTACTATAGCAATTCTGTATTACTCTTAATGTCTTATGTTCCTTTTGAGCATAAAATCTCAGCAGTGTAAAACCACAAATCTTTATTACCACACCTCATTTCTAGGCTCAGGAATCCAGAAGCAGTTTCGCTGGGTAGTTCTGGCTCAGGGTCTCTCGGGAGGCTTTGCTCAATGACTTGGCCAATGTTTCAGTTATCTGAAGGCTTGACTGGGGCTGGATGATCAGCTTCCAAGATGGCAGCTTTATATGGCTGTTGGCCACAGGCCTCAATTCCTTGATAAATGAGTCTCTCTATAGGCCACTTGAGTGTCTTTCTGAGATAACAGTTGGCTTCCCCCAGAGGGAGTAATCAGAGAATAAGGCAAAACCACAATATCTGTTATACCCTAACTTTGGAAGTGACGTAGCATCCTTTCTGCCGTATTCTATTGGTTCCACAGACCAATACGCTGCAGGAGGAGATCAACAGGGTGTGACTTTCAGGAGGCAGAGATCACTGGAGGCGACCTTGTAGGCAGGCCACCACAACCACCTGAAATCATGAATTATGGATACTTCTTTCAATATTCCTCCCCATTTCAAATGATCCTTTTTTACTCAATACATGGAAGTTTTATTGGCTTTGGTATTAAAAACAAATCTGAAAATATATAAATGTTGGGGCTGAACTTTATATGTTGCCCCTCCAGAGGTATGTCTACTTTATTTACTTATTTTTTCAAGATTTCATTTATTTATTTGAAAGAGGGAACATGAATGGGAAGAAGAGGCAGAGGGAGAAGGACAAGCAGATTCCCCGCTGAGCACAGAGTGCAGGACTCTGGGATCATGACCTAAGCCAGAGGCAGTTGCTTAACTTAATGAACCACTCAGGAGCCCCAAGAAGTATGTTGACTTTAAAAGACGGGTTTCTTTGGAGGTGAGGGAAATATTCCAGAATCAGATAGTGGTGATGGCTATGCAACATTATGAATATACTAAAAATTATTGAATTATATACTTTAAAATGCTCAGAGTATGTGATGTGAATTTCATTGGAATAAAAGACAATTTTAGTCGAGGGGGTCTGACAACATTCATATCAAATTTGCTGACCTAGGAACGTTTAGTGTTGCTTTGAGCTCTTTATATTCTATTTGTTCTCTCAGCTCACAACTTAGAGTATGATTAATCCAGACACTATCAGGTCCTGGAAAAATGATTTATGAAGCTCACACTTAGCATAGCTTGGAACTTACTGGAAGTAACAGTAAGTCCTAGGGAAGTGTAATGGCAATTTTTCAAGAGCACCATTGATTCACATTCTTGTGATCCAACTCACACGATCCTTCCATCAGGAAATACCTAGAGCATATCTTATTCTGGCCTAGCAAATGTTATCAGTAGATTTGTGTATTCTTTGAGCATTTCCCCCAAGATCACTTATGTCAGGGCATTTTTTGCATGATTTGTGATTTTTACTCAGCAATTGTTTTCCATTGTGTTGCATCGTGTGGTCAGTTACTTGAAGAGGCTCCAGATGTTCTTTCTGTATTTAATATCATTTGTGGTTATGAGACCTTAGTCTGCCAAAGACCCTTGATCAGTTTTTGTTGTCATGCCTGCACTATCCTTAGCAGTAATCAGGAAGACAGCGTCAACATCAGCTAGCACTGATGGTCACTGTGTACCAGGCGTCACATACACTGCCTCACTGATTATTAACCAACCGTCCTGAATAGTTAAGCCTCAGACTGGTTCTATGACTTTCCCAGAGGTCATCCAATCAGTTAAAATTATATTACCTAAAATAAGACACTAAGACACAGAGTGTTCTGCTTTGAAACAATTCAATAAATTGTAATTAAATTCAACTGAAATTAATGAAATTGACCTCATCTGACTTGATATATACAAAGATTGCATGCTAGCTGGAACTCTCTCTTCCCATTTACCAAGTTCTACAGGACCTGACCCTTATGTTTCTACGATTCAAAGGAAGATGCATAAGAAATGGGGATCAGTGAGCATGGGACTTTCAGACAGGTCCTGGTCTTCTCTTCTCCACCTCTCCCGATCTCTTCCTTTCCTCTCTCTCAGCAAGTCCAGAGCAGAGTTGCTTGTATGAAATCAGAGCATGACACTGCCTGTACATGTTGGTTGAAATCATGGGGTCATCATAGCAGATCTACCCAATCCTCTTAAGGCCCCATGAATGTGTTCTGTCTCTTGGAGGCCTTTTCCAAGGTCTGTTTTTCAGGTTTTCTGTGGCAACTGGTAAAATAGGGAAGTACTGACTCTCAAAATTGGATGGACCTATCATGTGATAAAATGTTTTGCTACTTCCTGTTCTGCACTGGAATCTTTAATTAACTAGAATAAGAAAATATCTTATGTATAAGCATAAGTTGAGTAATAATGAAACTGCTATAATCACTGAATGCTCATGTCTTAGAGAAAGTCAGGGAATGTGCCTCAGGGTGCGATGATGCCCAGCTTTACTGACATAAAGGATCTTATGTCAACACTAATGTCAGATGAGGAGAGACATAGAGACACAGTGTGTCTCACTAACTGCGTTGAGATTTGCTGCTCAAATTTGTGAAGAGGTGGCTAGAAAGATATTCCAGAGGTAGAGGGTCAGAGAGTTTGCAGAACTCAGGTCCTTCTGGGAAGTGAAGAAGGAAATATCTAGAACACAAAAAGCCTTGTCCTGGGGCTTGCAAGTGGAGCCTTCTGGTAATCCCAAAATAGCCACTGCGACCTGAATCTGCCTTTGAGACCTTTTACAGATGAATAATCAGGTCCAGCACAGCCAGGTCCCAGAAATCTCTCTGAAAGGAACTTATTACATATTTCTGCATTGACAAAACCCATAATCTGCAGTAATCCCCTTTCACCAGGACTGAAGGGGAAAGGAGGAAAGGAAAAGGAACATAAGAAATTTCTCATTTTTCGTGAGTATCACAACAAGGAGATATCTGCTCTAAGAGCCTGGATATCGAGAGTGTTTAATGTGAGCATCTCCACAGTTTGGGGAGGAAGTTTGAAACACACCTGCATGCCAAAAGCAAAATATGTTCGTTGGTAATGTAGTCTTTAGCTAAGGATGATATTAAAAATATTCCATTACCAGTAAAGTCATCAAAATTGATATGTAAATTTCAAAATTTAAAAACATCACTTTATGTAGTCTCGGAAAAAAATAACTAAAAACTCATGTGTTTTTGAAAGTCACTTACCAGTCGCTTTTCGGCCTTTTGGCTAAGATCAAGTGTAGAGTCACCTGCCAAGTGACTGAATTGTGATAGAATTCCTTAAATAATTCTAATTTCTGGATTATTTATTGATTTTTAAATATTGTTTATATGATCTTTTGTCTGACATGGCTATCACGAGCCACGTGATGGCCCCATCAGAGCTCCAGTTTTATTAGACACGTGTTCCCTTCACATAAAACTTCTCATCATTTAACTGGAAGTGACATTGATCATGACAGGGTGGTCTGTGATGCTGTGAAGTGTATGATGGTCGCTGTGTCTCCTCTCAGCTCTCGGATCTCCCCTGTGTTCTCCAGGGCTTCACTTCTTTCTCTCCATGCCCTCTGATCCTTCATTATCCTGGACAGGACTGCTGGGCCACGTTGCCCACCAGGAGCCTATCCTGGCATAAAGGAACCCGTGAGAGGAAGGTGGGAGGGAAAGAGGGAGTGAAGTGGAGGGGAAGAGCTAACCTTGGTCACCAGGAGTCTACATCTTCTGTCTGGCCACCGCCCTAACCAAGATGGTGGAAGATGGTGGTTGCAGGTCCAATGTGGGTCAACCTGTGGTCAGCCTGTGCAGGTTGGAGCTCAGTTACTGAGCAATATACAGAAGGGGTAAGACAAATGGAGGAGAATAAAAGAAATGCAAATGGAAGTTACTAACAGGTTGGGCAAGTGCTCTGAGGTTGCCCAGAGGCAGGAGGGCTCTGGTTGAGGCTTGGCTTGCCTCCAGAAGGAGAAGGCAGGAGGGAATGCTGAAGGGACCCCTAGTTCCTCTATCTAGCAGCTTGCCATCAGTGTCCGGCCAGAGGGAAGTTCACATGGTTATTTACTGGGGTGCTTACCCTTTGGCTGTTAAAGAGGTCTTAAGTAGATTCCCTCCCCCATAGTCCTCTTCACAGTGCTCAGGGGTCCCCGTCCAACCCCATGGATCACGAGAAGGTATCAAATAAGTTTCCCCAAACCATCTGAGAGAACCCAAACAAATACCTGCTATGCCCAGTAGCCCCCCAGTTGGTCCCAAGTCTGTACCATTCTTCATCCCTTGGGCGATGTTAGGCATTGTTTGGGGAGTTTACCAGAAATATCCTTTTCAGCTCTGCTTTGTGTCCATCCTCTCCTATCCAATAATTTTAAACCTAGGGCGACTTCTCCAATACCTGAAACAGGACATCTTTAGCAAGGTCCGTAACCCTACTCTCCAGTGTTCAAACCAGAAAAATGTGTTAGAGTTGTGTGTGCAGTTTCTAGACTATCTGTTGATTATTGTTTCCACTTATCACAGTTCTATTATGCTAATAATCAATTGGAAATTATGTAGTTCAACATTCTTATAATCCCCAGCCATGCTAGTTGATACTAGCTAAATCAGCTTTGCCTGGGGCTATCAAACACAAGAACCTAAACATCTCTCAATTAGCCATTTCCCAAAGAATATTCTGTAGATTCAGTAAATCTATGCAGTATTTTGGGGAATGATATTTTGGGGATGTTAAGTCAATGTATATTTATCTTATTTGAAATGACTAGTTTCTGAGTCACTCCATGGTTCACTAACAAGCGTCACTCCTGGTCAGCTCGGACCACAGAACTGCTTTCATGGTATAGAGGGGATTCCCTTAGCAGGAGAAAGCTGAGTTTTCATGAAGCTAAGTATCTTGAAGGAAAAATATGGAAATGTGGAAATCAGAGAGGACTATGTAGGGAAAGCCAACTTCTTCTGAACCAAATGGATTCTGGGAGGGGACAGGAGACAAAGGAAAGGAACACAGGAGGTCATCACCATTGTTTTAACCTCTCCTCCTCTGGCCAAAGTAGCATAGGGAAGAGATGGGATAGATACAATTAAGGGGAAAGCCAGAATTGGAGAGATTTTTAAGACCTGGACCCTTTTTGGAACTCTGAGAAAAAAGACTTTAATGCAATGTGGCCTCAAAACATTGTCAGCCAAGTTTCCTGGGCCGTATTAGCTGCATTGCTCACAGGGACATCTGGTGTCTGGTTCCACTGGTGTTAACATTCTCTCCTGCAACATCTATGCTTGGCAGTGACAAGGGTATTATCAGCACCTGTCCTGATCCAAGGCAGGATGTGGCCCTCGTTTCTGGCTAAGTGACCTCTAGGCTTAGTTTTCTTGCTCTCAGAGAGATTCTATGCCTACTCAAAATCCTTTCACCGTATTCCTTTTCTGTGTAAACAGTATGGAGTGTAGTTTTCCTTATTGGCAACTATGAACTGTGGTTAAATCATAAAGTAACAGAAGGAACGGGATCCTGTAAGGAACAAGCCAAAACTTGTGAAATTGATTGAGTGGAGAGGTTAGGGTACCATTATTTGAGGTTAGATGACCCTACAGCTGTTAAACATTTAATGGAGCTCTCACCTATCATATTTCTGGTCACAGATAGGACAGAGTGTAGTATTAAAAGAAATGGCAGGCATTTGCAATGAGGTGGATGGAACTAGAGGGTATTATGCTTAGCAAAATAAGTCAATTGGAGAAAGACAACTATCATATGATCTCCCTGATATGAGGAAGTGGAGATGCAACCGGTGGGGGGGGGGGGTTGGGGGGGTAGGAAAAGAATAAATGAAAGAAGATGGGATCAGGAGGGAGACAAACCATAAGAGACTCTTAATCTCACAAAACAAACTGAGGGTTGCTGAGGGGAGGTGGGGGAGGGAGAGGGTGGTGGGGTTATGGACATTGGGGAGGGTATGTGCTATGGTGAGTGCTGTGAAATGTGTAAACCTGGCGATTCACAGAACTGTACCCCTGGGGATAAAAATGCATTATATGTTTATTAAAAAATTAATTAAAAAAATGAAATGGCAGGAGTGATTTAGGATGTCTTTGAGGATGGTCTACTTTTGTAGCTTTCACAAAATCCTACAATAGAAATATGAGCTTAGGCTGAAGACAACCAACTGAGAGCAGAGAGGAAGCCTGGGGACTTGGAGGAGATAAAACTGGAGTGGCAAGCCTGATCTGCCACACTTTCCTGAATACTTCCCATTAACATTCTTTAGCCAAGAAAAGAGAATACAATGTAGGGAAATGCTGGATCACGGCTGGTGCCTGGCTCACATAAGACTATTATTTTGAACAAATTTAAGGCAGATGCCATTGATTCAAGACCAAGAGAACAGACAAGGCCCAGAGAATCCTGGATATGGAGGGTGGATTCTCAGACGCAAAGATTATACAGACACATGCCCCGGCTATAGTCATTAGCTCATAAAATGGATAAGAAACAAATCAAACCTATGCCTATGACATTTTTAATGGAGAAACGCCAAATTCTTTAGTAATCTCCACACCACTAAATCTCTGTTTAGGATGCTGGATCATGACATGCTATATCTGAATCTAATAAGACCGCACAATATCCAGAGACACTAGGGCTGGAGTTGGACATATCAACTGACAAAGACCTTGGGTTGTTTTCCTTTAAGAAAGAAATAATTGTAATTCACACATGAATGATTATCCGCGGAAATGTAGAAAGAAAAATGTGTTTAGATGTTGAATGACCAAAGGGGTAGTCTGTCTGTAGCAGAAATAGTTATATGCTTACCCTACAGCTATTTTTACCGTTTTGTTTTTGTTCAGGTAGACACACTTATGCAAAATCATGAACCAAGTAGGAAATGAACCTAGTCTTAGGAGCAAGCTAAGTGTATCATGGTGGCCCTTTTCCATTAACTAACGATGCATTTATACAAAGACATGACATATCATTCTGGCCAGTGAGGAAAGAGGAAAAGTCTGGTGGGGAAACCATTTGTCCTGAGAAAGAGATGAAAAAGAAACAGTGCTTCTTCAATTGGATAGTGTTGTTTATGGACATGTTACCTGAAACTGCAGTTATCTTTTAGCCAAAACAGATGGAAGGCAGAATCATACAGAAATTGGACCCAGAAATACTGATCATGTCATGAACAGTGCCATACTTCCTTGAACAGATTTTTTGTTGAGGGAGACAACAAAGATCTTTAACATTTAAACCAGATGGTTTGGAGCTTTCTATATTTGTATCCCAAGTCATTCTAATGATACAGTTCACAAACCTAATGTATCATCAAAATCAGAAGGGACTGACTTCACACTGAATATATACCAGCAGATCGTTATACAACATCCCACCCCCTTTGATCCTCCTCTCAAGATGAGAAATAGCTGATTATAAATTTTTATGAAAATACAAAGAGCCAAGAATAACCAAGACAGTCTTGAGGATGAACAAAGTTAGAGGACTTATACAGCCTTACATCAAGTCTTATTTTAATCATCATGGCCTTGGTACATGAAAAGGTGAATAAACCAATGGAATGAAACAGACAGTCTATAAAAAGACACAGACATAGAGAGTCTTTTTATTTATGACCAGTTACTATACACTGCAGTATGGTAAGATGGTCTTTTGAACAAATGGTGTATGGCTATCCATGTACCATTTGGATACCTGGATCCACATAGAAAAATCAGATGTATTTGGATACTGTATAGAAAGAAATTAATTTTACCTCTTTTCTCATACATACATAAAATTCAGTTCCATGGGGCACAGAGATCTAAATATGAGAGAGCAATAAAGCTTTCAAAGGGTAACATAGGAGACTATCTTCATGATCTTGGGGTAGCCAAATATTTTTTAAAATGGTACACCAAAACCACAGTGGGAAAGATTAACAAAGGGGACTATATTAAAATTAAGATCTAAAAGACAGCATTAAGAGAAGGAAAAGTCAAGCTACAAATGGACAGATGGGTATCTGACAAAGATATATAAAGACTTCAGACATAAGATAAATATCTGTAAAAGAATATATAAGGAACTCCAACAAAACAATAAGCACAGACAACCCAATAAGAAAATACACGAAGGATATGAAAATAGACACCTCCCAGAGGAGATATCCAAATAGCTAATAAACACGTGGCAAGATGCTCAACATCAGTTGTCGTGAAGGAAATTCAAATAAAAACAACAAGGTGATCTGGCTATGGATGACCCAGAAGGACCAAAATTAAAAGAAAAGAAAAGTACATGCAACAAAGTATTAGTTTACATGAGGAGCAACTGAAACTCTCCCATATGAGGATGGGACTATGGATTTGGAAAACTCTTCTGGCCTTTCTACTGGAATTGGACACCGTCCTACCTTCTGACCAGTGGTTTGCTGACAAATGTTTCACCCTGTACAGGTGTATTTCCGACATCAATGTTGATTGACATTTTTGTTTATATTAACAAGTAAGATAACAGCAAAACCAAAATGACCAATTTTGGAACTTCACTTACTTGTCAATTACATGAGTAATTCTCTGCTAAATTGAGAGAACAGTTTTCAAATATTCCAAAATGTTTTCTCAATATTTTCGTTATTGACAATGTAATGGCTAGAGAGAGGATAAACATGTATGCTTACTCTGCATTATTCATAGTTTTCCCATTTTTGTTAAGTCTGATAATCAACAAAATGCCGAGTCAAATCCTGGTTTTTGGTCATCACCAATCTCCGTAGTGTATTTATTGCTACCAAAGCCATTGTACTGTGACCAGCAGAATGCTCTTGAATGCAGAGTTGGGAAGAGATGCATAATAGCACCTATATATTCTGTTTCTACCATAAAGATATAATAAACACCAATAGCCTCAGGATAATAGCAAACTGCAGTAAAATTTAAGAAATGAAGGATTTTGAGTATCTATTAATATTGCTTTTTAAATTACTTATTTAATTGTAAGTTTATATAACTTAACTTTTAATAATGGCTCTGTTTAACAACTGGATTGCAAATTTCTTCAGGAGCTAACAGTGGGTTCTTATAAGTTGGTCCAAGCCTGTTCCAGCACGCCACTGTTTATGACCCAGAAATTACACTTCTTCATATATATTGACAGAAATATGTACATGTGTTCTTTGACGCACACACACCACAATTCTTACTGCAGCACTATTCTTCATAGTCAAATATCAGAGACAACCCAAAGGTCCGTCCAAGATAGACCAGAAAATAAATTGTTGCATTTTCATCCCACAAAGTATAAGTCAGCAGTAAAAATGGAGCAAATTACAACTGTTTCACCAGCCTCAACAAAGAAAACGCTGAGTCAGGTACAAAAGAATATATGCTGTCTGATTCCATTTGCATAGATTTGGAAAAGAGGCCAAAATAACCCGTGGTAATAGAAGTCAGAAAAATGGCTGCTTTCTGGGGTGGCTTAGGGTTGGGAGTGACTAGCCAGTGGCCTTAGAGAGACTTCTGGAGTGCTAGCGAAATTTGATTTTTTTTTCCCTACATGTGGGCCCGTACGTGGGTACAGCACATCGAATCTCACTGAGCCGTACCCTTTGGGCCAATGTGCATGTATGTGACACTTCATAAGAAAGTTTACATCAAAAAAAGGCACTCAGGATGTGACTTTTCTCATTGCACACACCCTCCAAGAGAGAATGGTACATGATATCCCCTCCTTCAAAGGAAATGCACTGATTTTCAGACAAGTTCTTAGAAAAAATAAAGATGAGTAGCTGCTTGTTGTTGAGTCTCTGGGTGAAAGGGAAACACCCTGACCCCTGTCTCGGAACATTTTGCCCAGAGAGTAAAAAAAAGGCATTGTCAACTCTCAGAAAAAATATATGGTAATTAAGATCAGATTAAGTTAAAATTTAGAGAAGGTGATAGAACGTTTTTTAATTGACATTCTCAGGGATGTAAAAGAGTATGGGAAAACCCTGTGGGATCATCACATCCTGAATGAGGGTAGATGGCTTCCATAAATGCAGTAGAACGTTGCCCTCTCCTTACAGTGAACATTCTGAGATCTTTCAGAAATAGTGATTTTGCCTCCCAGCTTTGTCTTACTTTAAATGCTTTATCATGAGAGCTTCCTGCCCTGTCCGAAGTTTTCTTGAATATATAAATAATTCTCTGTAGTATTTCAGCTCTTTTACTCACAGTGCTGAGAACAAAGACGCACTATACAAAATCGTTAAAATGATACAGGACTTCTGAAATGTTAAAGAAATCGATCAGCCAACTATATTTTAAACAGTGGAATATTCAGGAACTTCTAGAAGGTCATCGTTTAAAGGCATTTAAGGCAAGTAATGGGTTTAAATAGAAAGAGAACAAAGCATTTGGAAGACTGCCTTGTTTTGCCAATGTTCATGAAAAGAGAGCATAAGATCAATATTCACCCTTTCATATACTCTTTTCTCAACATTTTACCTACCAAGAATTGCTTATTAAAATCTCAATCTCCTTCTATTTCCACATTTTATAGGATTCTGTATATCAAAAACGTATACATTATAAATAATTCATTTCCGTTTATTTAAAAAGATATGTGATTGCCAAAGAGAACATCTACCCGCATGAGAGAACCAGTACAATCAAAATTATATAATAAATTCAATCTGAAGGGAAAAGAAGAACATTTTAGTTACACTGTACTAACTCAATAAAAATAGGACTTTCGGGACTTTTGCAAAATTGAAACTAGCATCCAAATTTCTATTACTACCCCCAGGGCCTCTAGAGACATGGGACACCAATGGATGAACTACAGCCCTGTTTTCAGTATTGTTGCATCAAAGACCTTAAGAAGAAGAGTTTATATATAATGGATGCAGAGCAATTCTGTCTATACTGTTAATATCGAGTCTTTAAAAAGCCTTCCACTGGCATTTTTCAGTCTGTTACCTGGAGTTAAAACACAGAAGTGTTAGTAAAGCAAGATGGACATTTTTCCATGGGTTAATGCTTTGTATTCAATTTATGAACTCGTTTCACTGACAAGTTTTCTCCTCACCACCTAATATCACTTAGTGGACAGTGCAAGAGAACCAATTAAAAAAAATCTTATTCTTAAAAAAAAAAATTCTTATTCTTGCAGGGAGAGAGCTGAATGGGGCAGAGGTACTGTCTAAAGCAAGGAATGAGATGATAGGCCAAATTTCAATTACCCATGTTAACTATGTCCTCTTTGAAGACAATAGCAATACATCTATTATCATGGAGAGCCTACAGAGGAGCTCTGTCCACCATGACATCAGGCCGCCCAACAGATAATTAAGGGTTCTTTTGGGTGGTGATGGGTTGAATTATATGCTCCCAAAAGACATGTTGAAACCCTAAGTCCCATAAAAAGGGGGAAACACCATGTGAAGGCAGAGGCAGAGATTGGAGGGATGCGGTCACAAGCTAGAACTCCAAGGATCAACAGCCACCAGGAGAAGACAAGAAGGGGCAAGGAGAGATTCTATCCAGACTCCTAGAGGCAGCATGGTTCTGCTGACACCTTGATTTCAGACTTCTAGCCTCCAGAAGTGGAAGCAAGTACATTTCTGTTGTTGCAAACCATCCAGTTTGTGGTCCTTTGTGACAAAAATCCTAAAAGGCAAACACAAGTGTGAACACTTAAATTTCAATTCAAGACCAGAACCATGGGGACTCATTATTCCCCTGTCACGAAATTCTGGCTCCTATCAATGAGCTGGTTTATTTGCGTAAGCATTGATATAAGGAAATAAAAAGAAAGAAAGAAAAGGTCTTTTATGCAGAACCACTTCTCTATGGTAGCTAAAACGTTCTAGTCCCCAGTATCTAAAACCCTCTTCCTGGGAGATCAGACCTCAGTGTGACTTTGGGGCCCTTGAAGACACACCCTTTTTAATGCACAGCTGATCTAGCACTTCACACAAAATACTCCTAGCTGGTGTTGGAGACTCAAGAGAGAGGTCAATGTCAATCTAAAATGACAATGTTACTGGAATTAAAGCTTACTGAGCAATATCCAGACAGGGAGCAATGTAAAAAAGACAAAAAACAAAAAACAAAACAAAAACCAAGACAATGAAGAACAATCACCTTGTTCCACGAATGCTAAAATACAAAACACATAGTTTGCTCTAAGGGATAGTCTACAAATATTCCCCATTGAGACCGGCTGAGTGTTTCCAAATCACGCTCTGCAGAAAACCAGCCCATGAACCATTCTTCATAAAGGTGGTTTGCTTGTTGGACACATTTCATTTGAGAGAGAGCATCTTCTTTCTCTGGGAGAGCCTCTATGGGCATTTGCCTATTAAATCCTCTCAGACTGTAGTTAAAAACATAGACATACATGTTTTAGCTAATAGTGTATGTCCCCCAATTCTTTCACTGTAACCCTCTTTTTTCTTATGAGAGCCATTAATATCTAGGAATGTATTTTGAGAAGCAATGGGCTGTTGGATTCCTACATCCCACTGAGCACACTGAAGTTGCCTAAGGCAAGAGAAAACTGAGCAATTTACTGTGATGTGTATATAGCTGACTTTCTAGAAGAAGCACGCGTGAAGAGATTTATTGACTTAGCGAGGATGAGGTGTGGGTCCAGGGCCATGAGGCCTTATGAAGTTTGGGGGTGAGGGGGCAGAACCCTTTAAGGAAAAGAACACAAAATGACCACAGAACACAACACCATTTCTTTCCTATTCCTTGGAATAGTACCAGGCAAGTGAGGGTTTCTGAACCTCATGCTTCATTAGCTTTGTGGAAAATCCACCTCTGCTTCAGACTTGGTTAGCCGTGTGAGAGAAAGTCAAAACTCTAATTAGTGGTGGCAGAAACAAGAGGGGAATGTGTTTCTCTCTCAGGTGCGAGTCCAGAGATAGACACCTCAGGGATGGTGTCCTGGCTGCGTCGTGCGAGGCTCCTTCTATCCTGTTACTCTGTCATTCCTAGAACGTTGCCTTTGGCACCAAGTCCCTGGTTCAGGCAGCAGAACTGAGAAAGAGCTGGAAGAATGAGCATGCCCCGGACTTTAGGGACAGGCTCTGTGAGGTGCGTCTAGAGCACCTTCTTGTACTCCTTCTTGTATCCCATTGGCCAGAGTTTTGTCACGTGGTCTCCTTAGCTACTTCCTTCCTTTGAAAGGAAGTCTGGGGGTGCCTGAGCAGCTCAGTGGGTTAAAGCCTCTGCCTTCGGCTCAGGTCATGATCCCAGGATCCTGGGATCGAGTCCCGTATCCGGCTCTCTGCTCAGAGGGGAGCCTGCTCCCCCCCCCCCCCCCCGCCTCACTCTGCCTGCCTCTCTGCCTACTTGTGATCTCTGTCAAATAAATAAATAAAATCTTAAAAAAAAAATAGAAAGGAAGTCTGTACTCCAGGCAGTCAGGTAGCTCAGGGAAATGTCAAGGGTTTTATTATTGTAGAAGAAGAAGAAACTCAGTACGAAGACAGCTAGCATTTTCTGCCTCCTATCTCTCAGTCTCTGGCTCTCTCCTTGACGCTCTCTCTCTCTCCTACTCTGTGTGTCTCATTCACTTTTTTTTTCCCAGCTTTTTTGAGGTATAATTTATCTTTTTAATTTTTAAAGAGGCAAACTCAGGGCTTTAATATCTTGTGCACTGAGGCACTGATGTTCCTAAACCATCAAAATAGACTTATACGGTCTGTGTTATTTTTTAGACAACCAAAGGATGAAGTAAATGGAAAATAAAGTAAAATAGGAAAGATTCATGGGTGCCTGGGTGGCTCATTCTGTTAAGCATTAGCCTTCTGCTCAGGTCATGATCCCAGGGTCCTGGGATTGAGTCCCCTGTCAGACGCCCTGCTCAGCGAGGAGCCTGCTTCTCTCTCTTCCTCTGCCCCTCCCCCTGCTTGTGCACTCGCGCGCGTGCTCTCTCTGTCAAATAAGTAAGTAAATAAAATATGAAAAAAATTCATGGATCACAGGGGTTTCCACATGTAAGCAGAGGCTACAGTTTATCTCTCCGTGAGGCCCCACAAGACCTGACTGAGCTTGAGGTGAGAGGATGTGAGTGCGAGCCATTGCCAACCGCAGGCCTGCCCTGCCCCCACCCTTGGAATCCAGGAGAACTTGGGGGCCAGAGGGAGGGGCACTGTCTCCAGTTGGCTTAAAGAACCTCAGAGCTTTTATTTTGTTCAGGATGGAGGGAAACAGGAAGGTACTTTACTGGAGGAAGGCTTAAACAAGAAAATCTGTCCTTGAATTGCTTGGAAGAGAGATACAGAATGGAGAACAGTGAGAAATTTGAGCAGGCCGAGTTCTGACTATCTGAGCTGTATCATTCCTATTAACAGCAGGGTCTTTCTGCTTGGGAGACTGCTGGCCCGTCAGCCGGCAGGGGAGGATTCCCGGAATCGGCTCTGGGCTTTTGGCAGGCTTGCCCAGGGCCAACTGTACACCCCTTCAGCCTGCAGGGGTCAGAGTCCCCCTTTTAGAAGGGCATTCTGTACCAAAAGGGTCCTGTCTGTTACCTCTGGCATTGGAGCAGATCTCTGCCTTTCAAGATGGTGTAGAGTTGATGTAATGAAAACTTCCTATACACACAGGTTCTTTTAAATTTTATTTTTTTCCAAACTGAACTTAAGAGGCATGCCGTCCAAACTAAGACACACTTACAAAAGGGGTCTGTCTGCTCCACAGAGGTGTTGACACACCCTTCCAAGCCCGGATGTGGCAGAAACCAGCCCTGGAAAAGCAGAAAGGCTCAGGATACAGCCTGTAAAGAATCATCAGTACCCTCAATTGTGTAAGATATTTCAACAAACTCTATTTGTTTTTTTTAAGTCTATAAACTATCTTGATAAGAAGAATGTTCTCTAATAGAAAAATCAGACTAAGATCTAAAGAAAATAATTCTTAACCAGACAGAGGGAAAAGTTTTGGCAAGGTCTGAACTGCTGGTAATGGTTAAGCAAGAGTTAGGATAAATGATTCGTAGGTTATAACATTTTATTCCAATAAAGTTCCATTTTTAGAAATGCATTTGAGATATATATAGATAGAGATAGGTATCTATATATATAAAGTTAGGTCATCTGATATTTTGAGTAAATTAATACATTTCGTGTTCCATGCTATTAATTAGCTAATTTATATGGTGCCCTTTTTGGGAATAGGCATGAATGCTTTAGTGTGATATGAACTGCTACAGAGAGTCAAGTCTGTTTTGGCAGATATAAGTTCACTACATTGATCAGCCGTATATGGTTTGTATGCACTGTCCAAGGCGCTGGTGTAGGGATGGAAGGGATACAAGAATGGGCAGGTCTTGTTGCTGCCGCAGCAAGTGAATTATCCAGGGGGAAGAGATAACTCAGGTCCAAATAAATGCAGCTCACCGTATTTTGGAATCAATGCTAAACCATGTCTATCAGCAGTAATAGCAGGCAGTCTTCTTGGTGACTGATTTCCAACATGCCAAACATCATTTACTTGACACGGATTACCATGACATGATGCCTGCGTGATATGTGAGGAAACCAAGTCAGAGAAAATGGTAGATAACTTGCTGAAGATCAAAGCCCAAAGGCTGGGGAGCCAGGTTTTCAGAGGCAGACTGCTAGGTCTTGTCTTTTGCTCTTCACACTCTTAGATAGGCTTCGGGCACACCAGTGAAGGCTTGACTCCTTCTGGCACACCAGTGAAGGCTTGACTCCTTCTGGTTGGGGCTCTCGCAGATGGTCAGATGGGGGGGCCCTCTGAGCCAGGTCCCGAAGGAAGCAGAAGTCTACAGCAGAGCGGTAGGAGGGGATGAAGTGAGCAAGGGCGTGGAGATGGAAAAGCATAGAGGACGCTTAAGGAACTTAAAAGAAGTCTAATTTGGTGGCATCTTGGTGAGTAGTGGGAGGTAAAAGGACGACTGGGTGGGCGTCCAGCAGAGTCCGGTGGTAACAGTTCATGAATTGAATTCAGGCAGAATCTCTGCTCTCTGGCCTGATTTCCTCTGGATACTGGGGATTGAACAGACTCTTGAATTCACTTTCCAATTCTGCGTCTGTGTTTCGCTGTCTGGGCACCTGCTTTCCCCTCTTGCTACTTCCTATGTCTGCCCACAAGGGAAGCAAACATTTCCATCTTCTGCCCACCCCTCGTCCCAGCTCCCGTCCATACCATAGCACTAGGTTTCCTGTCTGGGGAGCACACGAGACTCCCACTGGGCCATTTTTTACCTGCGGCCAGAATGCCTTTGTGGTAAAGGACAAACTCACCTGAGTTGTTCGGCTGCTGATTCCTGTGTCCAGTGGTAGGCTCCGTGGACACTGATGAGCCCCACTATCCTGCAGTAAGATCTTCTTTTATCTTCTCTGATGTGTTTTGGAAAGTTGAATGGATTTCCTGATACCTCTAGACTCAGGGACAGGGAAAGAAGGAGAAGTTTCCTTAGATTTCCTTGCTTAAACCTGATTCTACAAATCTGCCTTGCATTGGGATGACTGAGTCCTTGCCCCACTATTAATGAACTGGCATCTTGTTTTCCTCTTGGCTTTTGTTCTTTATGTGTAGAGATTTTTTGGTTAGAATCTCTATGGAAGGGGGTAGAGGGGAGAAAGAGATGGAGGAGGAGGCTGGGGAAGAGGAGAAAAAGAACCTCATTATTAGCCTCAGGAAAGGCAGAGGCTTGAGGGTTGATGCCTAGGGGGAGACGGGCAAAACTTTCAAGTTTCATGTTTTTTATTTTTAAGTTCCACATCCAAAAGAAGGAAAATTTTCCAAAATGCAATTTAATTCAACACATGCTTACTGGGTGCCTAGGACATGTTAAGAAACTCTTCTTGATATTGGGAGTGGGTTGGGCAAGGAGAGGTAAGAGACAAAACAGCTTCCCTCAAGGAACTGAAGTCCAAAATGGAGTGGATTTAGTTTATCACTGAAGTTTAGTGGGAGCACTCACTTCTTCCAATTTATTGCAAACTCCACAAAATATCAAATGACAAAATGACTCATAATAGCTCTTAGGAGTGAGAACTGGGTGTCTTCCAGGGGGTTATATAAGACAATACCATTTATAAAAATGAGCTTCTTTTGTAGTTTTTCTTTATTCTGGAAGCTTTGGTTACCCTTCTCACCTCTGATAACTTTTACGAATCATGCAGAGATGCTCCCCAACAAATGTTTATGTAAACAAAGACAGGTCCCTCCCACTGCCCATGACCCAGTCTCTCCCTGCTCTTCTAAAAATCTCATCACAGATCACAGAAAACAGATGTTCAAAATAATCGCAAACAAAGGAACAAATAAGAGACTTCCAGGATCTAACACTTTTTAAATTAGATCTGAGAAGACACTATTCCAATTGTTAGATCTATCTTAGTGTTAGAACATAATCCTTAAAACAGCATGACTCTGGAAAAGTCTTTGCAATATTGTTTCTCACTATTGAATATCATCTTCACCTCCTCCTGGGCCTATTATGCTACAAGACAGAAGATAAACTTCATTCTTCATCACAGGAAATATCTATAAACTTCTACAAGCATATCCTTAATATGTTTTGCTTATTTTTACGCTTCTCTTAAGATAATTTTAATGCTTCTCTGAAGATAATAATTATGAGATTGATTGGATGTTTGCCCAGTGGCTCCAGCGTTCTGTGGCTCTAACCCAATGAATGGTTTCAAAAAGAAAGGAAGTCCTGAGAGATATGACAGAGAGCAGGGAGAGTGGCTCATAGGCAAGCCTGTGTGAAATTGAAGAGGACAGAAAGCAGGTGTCACTGCTGTTCTTTTGACAGCGGGTCAAAGACATACTTCACCCAACCATTCCTTCCCCCATCCTTCTCTCTCAGGAGCCAAGAAAAGAAGCTGAACTCTTAAGTGCACTTGTTAGGACTTTCACTCGTCGGGTGGGGGAGCACAATAATACATATGGAAAGGGACTGAATGGATGCCGGCGGAAGGACATTGAGTCACTTGAGTCTCCCAAAGCATGCCCTTCATTGGCAGAGATCATCGGTGACATTTGTCATGCGTTGTTGGAGCGTGACCTTTCATATTCTCAGTTCTCCGTGCCCCTGGCACAAAGACAGCAGGAACACACTGCGGTTTTCCTGGGTACGTCTGGATAGCACCTAAGACACTGTAGCATTTGCTTCTCGCCGGGAAGAAAAAGAACATGAAGGTGGAAAGAGGCTCCTCTGCCCTTGCCATCAGGAAACACCTCCATTTTCAAAGTGTGTCCCTACACTGACCAGGGTGAAAATCTCTGGTTCGTTCCGATTATGCCTCTCGGTGCAGGGATGGAAGGTAGAGAGATGAGGTGTTTGTCCTCTGTGCTGCCTGCCAAGCTAGTTACCAGGGGCTTTTCCTTTGTATATCTCCTGGTTTTCTCCTGAGGACTAACTCTTAATTTTTAGAATTCCTTTTAAGCTCACATTTCTGGGTACCATTTGTTCCTAAATTAGCTGACCCTTGACCTGGACCGCTTGTTCAAAAACCTGGCTTTCTCTCAACCCCGGGGCTCCAATTGGATTCTTAGTTTTTTCTTTTTTGGCTTTGACTCATTTTACTGCCATTTAAACTCTGATTCGAGAAGCCTAATCCAACAACTGAAAGAGCGCTTAAAAAATTCATTAATTGGGATTCTCTTTACAACTGTTTTGCCAATTATATTGTGCTTTTTCTGCCTTGTCTAAGATTATTATTGCTTGTCATGAATTTATTTGAATACTTTTATATGTTTGATTTTCATAAGTCTTCCATTTTCAAGTAGTTAGTATTTTGCATAACATGATACTGAGAGGTAAAACAAAAGACCTTCCCTGAACTAGTAAATGATTGGCTTGCCACTGGGTGGTATGTAGAATTCGGATCCCATAATTTGCTAACGCCTATCATAAGAATATAGGGATTTGAACTGAGTCATGCCAGGGTCAATCCATCCCAGTGTTCATGCCTGAACAATTACCTCAAGTAACATGCACTGGGAATATGCAACTGTTCTATGTAACAATCTGAAAGTAACCATATCCCAAAGTGCTAAGAGCAATTTATGGCCCTTTTAGTCATGAATTTGTTCATGTCTTTTGTGACTCCATTTCTGTTTCCTAAGAAAATCACTTCTGCTGTAGATATCAGTCTCCCTCTTTGTACCAAATAGAGAAAAATAGGTACGGAAAATGATGGAGTAGGAGAAAATTTCATTACTCGTGCTAACAAAATGCAATAAAGGCATGGTTTGACCTAGAAAAGCAAACATAGACACAACTTTAAAACAGTGTTATATGTTTTGTGCCTTTAGTGTGATGAAGGGGAAAGAATGTAGACTTGAAAGTCAGACCAATCTACGTTTAAATGCCAACACTGTTCTTTACTAGCTTCATGACCTCTCTGAATCTGTTTCTTCACCTGTTAAAAAAATCAATATTTATATTGCAGATCTGTTGTTAGAATGAAATAATGATAAATGTACTCCATAGTTAGATAATAATGTAGAAGTAGATATAGCTACACTAATTTGGTATATCTCACTTGGAAATCTTTCAACAAAAGCAGTGAAGAAGGAGAGAACTAAAAGATTCAAGTTTTGTTTGATCTTAGTAATATATAGGCAGAACGCTCAAAGGAAACAAGGTAGACCTTTGCTGTCTAATACAGTAGCCACTAGTCACGTTGGGTTATATATATATTTAAATTTTTAAATAAAAAAATTCAGTTCCTTGATTACACTAGCCACAGTTCAATGCTCAGTGCCCACATGTAGCCAGTGGCTACCATATTCGATGAGCAGATGAAAAATACTTCCATTGTTTTCAAAAGGTCTATGGTCAGTGCTAGTCTAGGCCTGGAGATGGTCTGCAGACTTTGTTGCTTCTGTCAAAAAGCAACTGTCTAGGATTAGACACCCTTCCATAGTGCTAGGAGCTAGATAACTCCTGTTTCTGGTTTTCTTTTCCCACTACATCAATTGGCTTCTCAGTCCCTGATTCCTTACCCCATCGCACAAAGCACCAAGATGCATTCTTCCTTTCTTGTGCCATCTACCAGAAGACTTTTCTTTCAAGGTATCTGCTTGCTAAACCCAGTTCAGATTTTAACTTTTGGGACCATAATATATAATCCTTTACGGGAATATTTTAGTTTTCAAATGAAAAGTACTGATTGAAATGCCTCTTATTATAGAACTTCAGGAGGGAAATTTGGGATTGGGGATGTAATCTATACCTCTTAAAAACCATGTTATACTTAGGTGGCCGCCAAGTTCCCTTATGTCCACAGCTGGTTCTATTCTGGCTGCATTAATTGACTAGATTAAAACATGAAATATCTCTTAGAAGGATCAGATTTTGAAAGACAAACGTGGCCGTTAGGGTCAAGGAGTACCTTGCTTGAAAAGTTGTTTTTTTATTCCACACTTACTATGTGTCATGTCACCCTAATGAGGCCTGTATGATAATGAGTATGAAATGGTTAAGCAGTAAAACCTTGGAGTTCTGCTGCCCGAGGGAGCACCAAATGGTGTTTGACTGAAAATGTTAGAAGAAGGGAAGGGTCATATCCACGCAGATCAGGTCAGAAAATTACTCTTCTGGCTTGAAGCTACCAAGTTTCAAATGTTTCTGTTTCTGTCATAAGGCAGAATACAGAAGTTTGAGTCAGAGGAAGAAGTGCAAGGTCAATAATAAAGAGGGGAGACATTCCCGTTATGTAGCCAGCACTTAGCAGGGATCCTGGGAGGAAAGCAACTCCTTTAAATATAGCTGGTGAAGATTGAACCTAAATCCAGCACTTTGAACATTTATACTACAAGGGACTGTTTTCTTCCTTTAATACATGAGAGTGACAACCTCGGTACAAAACACCCTAGGACTAGAATCAAACAAAAGATATATGAAAGATAGATATATATGTATATATATGCTTATATATATATACGATATATAATGTTCAACAGGACCTGGAGGGTCAATATAAGAAGAGAATTCTGACCAAATTAGAACAGAAACAACCCTACTAGTCACTTCAAGGAAGGAAGGCAACAAGTTAACACTTGCTGGGAAGACAAAAGATAAATTACTATTAAAATTCTCACTGCAGGGGTGCCTGGGTGGCTCAGTCAGCTGAGCATCCAGCTCTCGATTCCAGCTCAGGTCATGACTCATGGTTGTGGGATTGAAACCCACTGGGCATGGAGCCTGCTTAAGATTCTCAGATTCCCTCTCTCTCTCCCCCCCCTAAAAAAAAATTATTAAGCTTTATAATTAAATGTATATAGTTCATGATGTATCATTGAAATTAGTCTTTTTCAATTGATTATTTGGGTTTTTAAAATACTCACTAAAATTCATCTTCTAGTCAATAGATAGATAGATAGATGGCTACGTCTCCTATTCAGCACTCCTATTCATAGATATTTGGATTGGCGGGACTCAACTGATGCTCGAGTTTGAGACTGTGTACCCTAAGTTGCGATGTGAGGAAAAGGGTACTCTCCCCAGAGATATCTTAGGTCTAGGAGTCAGGTGTTACGGGGAACACAAAGTTGTAACACAGCACTTCGGGAGGTTAGCAGTCTAGAGAATGTGAGGTCTCCCAATCAGATGGGGGCCACCAGATGTGGGGCTACCCGGTCTGATAGAGTCCGATGGTGATGGCAGTGAAAGAGGACACCTGAGATAGAACAAAGGCAATAGAAGTTTATTGAATACACCTCAAGGGAGCAGCAGTCAGAACACCAAGGGAGAGACTGTCTGCCAGGAGGCAGTGCTGGGGGGCTGCAGTTAAGCGGGAAGGTGAGGAGGTACGGAAACATACGGAATTTTCATTTTTTAGTAACTGTGTCCTGGTGTAAGTAATCCATTGGTAAATTAGGGCTTTTGGATATTTTGAGGTGGGTCTCCTAATGGGTCTGTTTGTAGTCAGCAGGGTATGGGGGTAGAGGGGGATTAGGGGTTATTATGGGCCCTCCTACCTTACTTAGGCTTCCATTGTTCAAGGTGGTTGCCTAAAAGTGACCTTTACAGAGGAATGAATTTTGAATGAAAAGTTGCCTTTACAGAGAAATTTTCTTCACAGAAAAATGTACTCTGGTTTGCAATAAGGAAAGTAACTACTGCTCTAAAGCAAATCTGTTTTGTGGAAGCCAGTTGGTCAAGCAGCTTACTCACTAAAAGCCATTCAGTGAAAATTTTCACCTCCATCAACAGTTACGTGACTGAATTTTTTTTTTTGTATTTTTTAATTGTACCATCTCCTCAGCATCCTCAGTCATCTCACCATGAATTTCTAGGCCCAGCTCAGTTGAAAGTGAATCTCAAGTGTATTTCACATTTTGGAAACTAGAATACTTCTTTAATGACTAAGGGGAGGTTGACTTCAGTGCAACCCACTCTCTATTTTTTTTTTTAAATATTTTATTTATTTGACAGAGAGAAATCACAACTAGGCAGAGAGGCAGGCAGAGAGAGAAGAGGAAGCAGGCTCCCCACGGAGCAGAGAGCCTGATGCGGGGCTCGATCCCAGGACCCTGAGATCATGACCTGAGCCGAAGACAGAGGCTTTAACCCACTGAGCCACCGAGGTGCCCCAACACACTCTCTTAGTTCGTATCTCAGATCTTTCCAATATATTTGCTTCTGCTTCCCAGGGCAAAAGACCTGGTTTAAGACATTGGTCCTTCAGTAACCATTTGGTGAATTGGTTAGATGATCATTCAATGACTAGGCTGTTAGCAACTGGGCCATCCAGTGAGGTATCCATGAGTCAAGTAGTTATTTAGGAAACTAAACGAAGTCAGCTTCACTTCTTTCTCATCCTGAAGTTGATGTATGCATGGGAGCCACCACCAAGAATAATTCAGTCAACCCATGACATGTTTTGACCTGCATATTGATTTTTCTCATACTGTTTAAATTGGTGTTTCTAATTTGGGGTCATTGTCATACCAACTCCATGATTTCTCCCAATACCTACATCGTTAGTTAATATTTTACTTAAGCTGACTCAATTTTTAGTTTTAATTCATTTGTTTTAAAGGAAACTCTCATACTGTTGTACAGAGCAAAAATATCTGTGAATTCACAAGTTCGGCATGCCAGTTATGTATTTTTTTAAGTACACATAAAAATACATAAGTATTTGAATAAGAAACACTCATCTCTGAACCTAAACCTACCTCGCATATCGTTAGAGATATGAATCCACACTTTGGGAAAAGAGTTTAAATGAGAACTGAAGAGCATGATGACATATGTCCCTGCCCAGAGCAGCTGCCTGCACCCAGCACGGTGGCCACCAGACCAGTAGCGCTCAACCTTGGCCACACCCTGACTCCACTTCAAGCCAACTATGTAAGTTTCTGCCTGGAGAATAGGACCTAGGCAGAGTATTTCATAAAAGCTTTTAGTTGATTTTAAGTGCAGCCAGGAGTGAGAACCGTCCACTGGACCTCACTCTCCAAGTCGATCCCATGAGGGCAGAACCAAGATGAGTTCAATCCTATACTCCCTGTGCCTAGAACAATAATTGCCCTGAAGCAATGCTGGGTTCATTAATATTCTAAGAGAAAGAGCCACAGAAAGTAGCTACTACCTACCTTCACCTGGGAAGCAAAAAGACGACTTCGAATAAGACCAAGACTAAGAGGGCCATCCCAGGAGTCTGAACTCTAAACAAAGAGATGAAGGGTTTCCTTGAATTGTCTCTTGTTTTTCTCTTCAGATTCCCTCTTTGCTACTCTTTGCCTTGTGATCCAAACAGGATCTCCAAGACCTAATCCAGCCTCTTTGTTCTTGAGTCACAGACTTTCAGACACTCGCTCCCCTCCCTCTTTGCTCTCAGAGTGAGAAAAATCAAATTCCTGAGCCCATTGAACAGGGCTGCTAGCCTCCTGTGCTGGAGTTCTGTCCTACAAAAGGCCTGATGAATAATGATAGCTCATTTTAAAAATGCCTTCCGTTATTGCATATGTTTCTACAAAAGATGAAGGAAGGAGTGCTAATCATCCCAATCCTTTCTCTTCCTTTCCTCATTCCCACCCAGGCTAGGCATACTTGAACAAACACAATATGAGCTTTCACTGTGTTGGCAAGGATGTTTATAAATGTGTGTGTGTGTGTGTGAGTGTGTGTGTGTGTTTATCCAAGTGATCTAAAAATAACCCAAGTGACTAAGTAAAGTAAGTGTATGCCATGCTTACCAGGAATATTAGGAAGCAAAAGCCTTTCAATATCTGAATTAGCCCTGGCACTGTTTCAGGAAAGAACTGGCTCCCATCTCTTGCATAAGACTTATGTAAGAGATTAGATGTGGTGCCTGAACTATTCCAGTTATCAACAGCTCGGAGGGGAAAAAGAAAAGTGTGCTACATTGTTGTTGCTTGCTGAGCTCTCTCAATTTCAACAGCTTCTGGTCTATAGAACTAAAGCATCTCTAATTCTTAGAAGACAAAAAAAAAAAAAGACAAAAGAAAAGCTTAGTTTTTCTAGTCTTTTTCCAGCTTTTTCTGGTCACAGAAGCATGTGTAGAAGTAAGCCAAAAAAATCAAAGCAGTGACAGGAACAATAAGTAATTTAGAAATTGGGGAGATATTTAGATTGGTTCATACATGAGCAATAACAAGAAGAGCCATTTCACACTCAAACTGGAAACTTCAGGCCACATTCCACACGTGACTATTACTTATCACTGAAGAAATCATCAATTTTCCCACATCTCACAAAACAGCTCTTCAAAATGGGGAGCTCACTATGCATTGTCATAATCATCATTTTCTGAAAAAGATTTAGACCAAATCCGATTTCCAGATATTTTGACTGAAATAGAAATGAAAAGTCAGACATGACTCAGATAGCCTTCTCTGTATATCAGGTTGTGCTTGGTTCTCATTTATAATGTACATATATATATAATTTTTTCTCATGGAGCTGTGTGATGCAGAGAAAAGAAGTTGAATGTTAGAGTCAGATCCGCCTGCTAAGGGACAAATATAAGCATCATCCCTTACTTGCCATATGACCCAGGAAAATTGCTTAGTTACGCTAAGCTTATTTCCTCAGTTGTAAAATGAGAACAACAGTACCTGTCAGCGTTGCTGTGAGGATTTAGATTAAAATAACCAACATATGTTGGATGCTTATGTGAAATGTGATTTATAATAAGAAATATATATTTGGTCTTCCATCCCAGTCCCTGGCACAGATTTCCCCCAAACCCTTGGAATTTCCTGAGCTACTAGAGCGGTAAAGGTGTCTTTTGTTATTCATACCAACCCTCATTCAACCTAACTGAGTTTGTGTTAATGAGGTGACTTTTGGAAAATCCCTAAAGATGCCCTCCACGGAGGACCAGAGGACCGAGGGACTGGAGGTTAAATTGATACTAATGGGCAATGGTCTCATCAACCATCCTACATCCTGAAGCCTCCATAAAAACCCAAGAGGGAAGGGTTTGGACAGCTCCCAGGTTGGCAGACGCATGGAATCACAGGAGGATGACACGCTTGGAGAGCCCATGGAAGCTTCAGCCCCTTCCCACATACCGTGCCCTACGTGTCTCTTCCATCTGGCTGAGTTATGTCTTTTTATAATAAACTAGTAATCTAGTAAGCAAACTATTTTTTTTCTGAGTTCTGTGAGCCACTCTGGCAAATTAATCAAACCCAAGAGTTATGGCTGGTTGGGGGACACCTGGGACTTGACATTGGTGTCTGAAGTGGATGGGGAAGGAGGATGGTCTTGCAGGACTGAGTTCTTAGCCTGTGGGATCTGATTCCTATTCCAGGTAGACAGTGTCAAAATGGAATTGTAGGACACTCAGCTGGTGTGGCAGAATGGCTTGGTTTAAGGAACCCCTTTCCCATATTTAGTGACCAGAATACAGAGGTAGAGAGTGCCAGGGCACGGGATAAGCACAGGAGTGTTTTTTTCTAGACAGTTGACTATGTAACTGACATTATCTAGAAAAAACAAGTCATCTAAACCTCATAGCAGTAATACCTACTTCACTGTAGGTATTATTACTTTCCTTCTTCCGTTGATAAGGAAACTGAGGCCCAAGTCATCCAGCTTGTAAATTGGGTTAATAGGATTTGAACTGTGATTATGTGACTAGAGCCTGCGGGTGTGTGAGGTAACAAATACATTAGCACTTAGCAAAACACCAGGCCCACATTAAATTCTCCTGAATGGCCATTATATGTCCATCTCCTTTTTCTAGACAAATTTGGCAATGAGACAACTAATATATGTTCCACGAGTCTCTAGGGTCCCTGCTGAGCCAGGATGTAGTCTTGGATGGTCTTTGCCACTGTTTTGGGCTACCTTTCTGCAAACCCAGCAGTCTCAGACACTGAGAACTACTATAGGCCTCACGCCGTCCCTGGGCTGAGTTTCCGCAGAGGGATGCTGGTGCGGGGAAGTGGGACTTTCATACTCTGTATTTGGAAAAGCTTGAGGTAGAAGGAGTTGAAAGCAGATCTGGTCATCTATTAAAAGCTAGAATAATTAAAACAAGCCTAAAATACCTGCATAGAGAAAACTCTTGCTTGATTGTATTTACCAGAGAAAAGAAAGCCTCCACATGCACTGAGTTGACGAGCATGAAGACATTCAGTCATGGTTGTTTTAAAATGAGGTGTGGTCAGTGTCGTTAAGACTTCTACAGAAACCTTGTGCAATGAGAAAGAGATAGTGCTTGTAAATTAACCACAGTCCACCCAGAGAGCAAAGATCAGGTAATTTATAACTGATCACGACATTCTGCCTTACAGTATGTCAACTTTCAAGAACCTATAGTTGGAATGAAGGACATGCCTTTCTCCAAGTATTCCTACTAAGGGAGAGGGAGGTTTGAAGTAAACTGCACTGATTTTGGGGTCTCTCCCAAAATCAGAAAAAGCTGCTCAGCGCCTCTGGAATGGGATGGAGGGTTACCAGCTGGCCCAGCCGCAGGCTGTTCCCAAGGCCTTGGCTTCCCTGAAACTTCTCTCAGTGAGAAGCACAATTTCAGGACACCCATTGCATCAAGAATCAGCTGCTTTGGAGGAACAGGCGCTCCTTATAACTCGTTACTACAGCAATGCACCTTCAGGATAGAAATTTACCCAAATGTAGTGAACCATGTACAAGTCAAAACTGTGAGCACCAAGATGAGTACAGATCTGCTCACAGAGGAGTGAAGTAAATGTTACTCGGCCCCATCTTTGCTTTCTTTAGATCTGAATGGCTTGGAAGTGACACCTAATCACGGATTCACGGCTCAGTGTAGTCTGGGTATATGAAGTAGTTCCATGTCTGTTTTAGTATTAACTCTCTTTCACCATGCCCAAACACACCAATTGCTAATGCATGACCCAACTTCACTGGGTCAAGCAAAATGGCATTATATCCAAATAGACTGAAAGCCGATGGTGGCCTGTGGCTTGTGGCTCTCAGAAATTACTTTTACCTTAAAGATTTTTATTTACTTTTTATTTTTTTAGATTTTTTTTTTTTTTATTTAACAGAGAGAGGGATCACAAGTAGGCAGAGAGGCAGGCAGAGAGAGAGAGGGAAGCAGGCTCCCTGCTGAGCAGAGAGCCCAATGCGGGGCTTGATCCCAGGATGCTGGGATCATGACCTGAGCTGAAGGCAGAGGCTTAACCCACTGAGCTACCCAGGCACCCCTATTTTTTATTATTTTTTTAAAGTTTTATTTATTTATTTATTTATTTATTTATTTATTTGACAGACAGAGATCACAAGTAGGCAGAGAGGCAGGCAGAGAGAGAGAGAGAGGGGGAAGCTGGCTCCCTGCTGAGCAGAGAGTCCAATGTGTGGCTTGATCCCAGGATGCTGGGATCATGACCTGAGTGGAAGGCAGAGGCTATAACCCACTGAGCCACCCAGGTGCCCCAAGATTTTTATTTTTAAATAATCTCTATACCCAAGATGACGCTCGAACTCACAGTCTCAAGACCAAGATTCTCATGTTCCACCAACTGAGCCAGCCACGTGCCCCAGAAATTACTCTTTAGTTATCTTCAGCAGCCAATAGAAAATCCCTTCCCTTGTGTGTATTTTGTGATTGAGAAGGTGAGCAAAGTAATAAATGTCTCTTTTAACGACTGGATGGGATGGATTGTCTCCTCTTGGACTGAGTTTCTAGAACTCCAGTCACACATCCAGTGGCACTGGTACAGGAGAAGCTTTTGTGTGTTTGTGTGTTTTCCAACGTACAGAGAAGTTGAAGGAATAAGAGAACATGTGTGCACCAGCTTATAGACTTAATATCAGTATCATTAACATTTCACTGTCTTTATCTTTCTATGTATTTACACACACACACACACACACACACACACGCTTTTTCCAGTGTGCCTTAATGACCCTTGCATAACTGATTATTTCATAGGTAGTTATGAGACAACCTGGATCACTGGGTAAGGGTTTTCCTAGTTGATACGGGGCCCCCTAGTTCATCTTGATTTCCTTCCCTGGACCCCCCTCCTCTAAAACCTGCACCATCATGGGAGTGGCTGGCCAACTGGCCATCAGATATTTCACTGAGTCCCTGTTCTGCTTTTGGGGGGGATAAGCATTTACCCATAGGTCTCTAATTATGCTTGAATGTCCCAGCTCATTATTGGGCAGGGATCCCCCACAAAAATGGAGGTCCATAGTCATGTTTGGGCTGAAGACTACCTAGGGAACCTGCTGGGGGCTCTCTTAGCATCACCTTCACCCATTCCAGCACACATGGTAAAAGACTGGGGTTTCCTAGTCAGTCCCGACATCTGGGATCAGAGAATCTCTTACAGGGCAATATCAACCACACCCATTATAACTGAACCGAAGGACCCCCATTCCTACCCTCATAAACAGCTCTCAGACCTGAAGAAAGATTGGACGTACTGCCCATAATTACCAAGGTTTTAGAACATGGGCTACTTATCCCCACAACTTCACCCTGCAACACTCCTATACTAGCAGTTAAGAAAAAGGACAACAGCTATTGCCTAGTCAAGGACTTGCAAGCCCTTAATGAGGCTGTTATACCCTGATACCCAACCATGAGAAATCCGTATATTATACTAGGTACCATCCCCCAAACAGCCTCAGGTTTATGGTCCTGGAGCTCAAAGATGTTTCTTTCTTTTTTTTTTTTTTTAAAGATTTTATTTATTTATTTGACAGACAGAGATCACAAGCAGGCAGAGAGGCAGGCAGAGAGAGAGAGGGAGCAGGGTAGAAGCAGGCTCCCTGCTGAGCAGAGAGCCCGATGCGGGACTCGATCCCAGGACCCTGGGATCATGACCTGAACCGAAGGCAGCGGCTTAACCCACTGAGCCACCCAGGCGCCCCTCAAAGATGCTTTCTTTTGCATCCTATTGCAATTTCTGTTTGCATTCAATGGGAATCCCCTTGTGGGCCCACCTAACAACTTACTTGGACAGTACTTCTGACAGGATTCAGGGATGGCCCCCATCTGTTTGGGCCAACCCCTCTCTAAGGATTTATAAGACTTACAACTTGAGGGGGAAACTATCCTCTAATATGTGGATGATTTGCTCATTTGCTACACCACTCAAGAGTTGGCCATCCAACATACTGTCCAAACCCTAAACTTTTGGGTAAAAAAAGAATATAAAGTATCCAAGTCCAAAGCTCAATTGGTAACAGCAGCAGGTGTCCTACCTGGGCGCTATCACAACCCCTGCGAGATGCAGTCTTTCCCCGGAACAAATCCAAGCCATAATTAACTTATCCATGCCTCTACCTATAAGCAGCTGAGGCCTTCTTGGGCCTTATGGGATACTGCAGAATCTGGATTCTCAACTATGGACTTATTGCCTAACTGCTCTATGAGGCCCTAAAAGACAAATCAGACTCCGCTCATCTTAACTGGGGACTCTCACAACAGTTAGCTATGAACAGTTGAAGAGCCTCTTAAGAAGGGCACCTGCAAAAAGTCTACCCAACCCAGCAAGACTTTCTGACTTTACATCTGTGAAGAAGAGGACATCATTCTGGGATTTTTAATACAAAAACTTGGGACCACTCCCCAGGCTATGGCTTATATTTCTTGACTCCACAGCCAGTGGATGTCCACCTTGCCTCCAAGCCTTCCGGGCCCTCGCCTTACTAACAGAAGAAGCTCTCAAACTAACATTGGGAGCACCCATACAAATCCTCAGTACTCATCAAATTCCAGACCTCGTGACTAATCAGGCATGAACTTGGCTCTCTGACAACAGACTTCTACAAACCAAATTCTGCTACTAGAAAACTCTGAAATATCAGTCTGCATTTGTCGTGCTCTCAACTCCACTACCCTTATTACCAGTTTCAGAGCATGGCACAGCACCCTTCCATCCATGCACAGGGATCCTTTCCATCCACAAAACCTAGGCCTGACCTCACTGAACAACCTTTACAACCTTTACAAAATCCTGATGAAAGATAGTAGTAGCTTCTTGGAAGAGGGCCAGAGAAAAGCTGGTTATGGGATGGTGTCCCTTCCTTCTACTCTGGAGAGCCCAAGCCCTCCCAAACAACTTATCAACCCAATTAGCTTAACTCACAGATCTTAACAGAGTGGTAGAGCTGGCTCAGGACGAGAGGGTTACTTATCTACGCTGACTCCAAATATGTCTTCTTAGTCTTACATGCCTACACATCCGTTTGGGCAGAAAATGGATAACTTACCTCCAAAAATAAGCCCATCACATATGCAACTCACATAACCTACATGTTTGAGGCTATACACCAACCCAAGGAAGTGGCAGGGGCCCTCAAAAAGGGGACTCAAATAATAGAGAGCAATGAGGCTGCAGATCAGGCTGCCAATGAGGCAGCCTTCGCTATAGGGTCCTTCATACTGAGCCCTCTACTGCTGCCACAGCCCAAATATACAGAAAAGGACAAAGCCTGTATAAACAAAAAGAATTTTCCCTAGATGACAGCAGATGGTATTTGTTAGATGAAATCTTGGCCATTCCTCAAACTCTTCAATGGCAACTAGTTAAAGCCCTTCATGACTTCATTTATTTAGGGCAAGATGCCTCACGAACTCTCATTTCCAGAACATTCCGAGGTAACTGACTCTCCCAGATGGTTCAACAAATAACCTGTTGCCCCATCTGCACATATATAATGACCCAGAGGGCACCTGTCGGCCACAATTAATCCAACCAGTAAAGAGGATCCTACTTGGGAGGAGATTGGCAGATGGCTTCCATCCAGATATCACCCTGAAGAGGATACAAATACCTCCTTATGCTTCTTGACACCTTCATAAGAATGCATATAGGCATACCTTACACAGACTGAAAGGGCAATTGAAGCAGTTAACAATTTCTACATGAAATCATCCCTCGATTTGGTCTCTCAAAGTCACTTCAGAGTGACAATGAGCCCTCCTCTGTGGCCACCATAGTTCATTCTGCCTCCAAAGCACTGAGTATCAAATACCATCTCCATTGTGCTTGGAGGCCACAGTCCTCTGGGAAGGTAGAAATGGTCAACCAATACCAAAAGGTATTATTTAAAAACTCACACAAGGGGCACCTGGGTGGCTCAGTGGGTAAAAGCCTCTGCCTTCAGCTTGGGTCATGATCCCAGGGTCCTGGGATCGAGCCCTGCATCAGGCTCTCTGCTCTGCAGGGAGCCTACTTCCTCCTCTCTCTCTGCCTGCCTCTCTGCCTACTTGTGATCTCTCTCTGTCAAATAAATAAAAAAATATATTAAAAAAAAACTCACACAAGAAGCATCACTAAATTGGAAAGAAGCTTTGCCAATCACCCTTCTCTGTATAGCTTCCAAGCAGGCTCTGGATGGGTGACCTTTCCTAACTACAGACTTCATAGATCCACAGACTCTTGGGATACAAACTCATCTATCCAAATTCCAGCCAACTTTAAAGGAGTACAGCCTAACAGTTTCCACCACCAAACAACAGGCACCTCTTCTACATGAACCTGGTGACCAGGTTCTAATCAAGGTTTGGAAAGATGGTTCTCTTGCCGCAGTTGCTCTTCAAAACATGTGTGTCCTGGATCTGCTGTCAATGGCACAAGGAGGAGCCTGTCTATTGCAAGAGGAATGTTGCTTTTATGTCAAAAAATCCCTAGAAGTCTAACAAGAATTTTGGGAACTTTGTGCCACTTGACTTGGAAACCAATACATCCAAACCCCCAAGTGGAATCACTTGTCCTCCGTATGGCAATAGGTTTCACCCTTTATTCCCCTCATCTAGGGGTTCTTTAGGTACTACTCTTTGGACCCCAACTGATCAATATATTGGTACCCTTCGTCTCTTCCAGATTACAGGCCATCAATCTCCCACTGGTCTTCAACAAAGGATGTCAACCTTTAGATGCCTATAACTCTTCCTTTCAGAAATCCCTTGGATGGACTCCGCCAGCCACCTCCCCTTCTCTCCTTGACAATCAGCATGGGACAGACTCCCTAAATCTTCACAGCTCAAAGAAGCCAGAGTGGTCATTGTCCCAATTCCCAATGATCTGGAGTCCAATCCCTTGAGGGGGCAATGTTAGGCAGTCAGGGGTGAGCCAGGAGGGACAAAGCAGATGCTGGCCACACCCTTGGAGCCTCCCCCCAGAGTTAACAGAACAGGAAAGACCTAACTGCAGAGCCACACAAAAGCCACAAGGGGACTTCCGAAGAGCTGAACATGCGCACAAAAGGTGCCGCTTGCCCTTAGGTAACCTGAAGTCACAACAAAGCCCCTTATTTATATGCAATATATTAAGAAGTACAATTGTAACAGAATGGATCATGGGTAGGTGCATGCGTAGAAGCCAAAGTATAGACAACCACTAGCTGTCAATCAAAAACATCAATCAAAGACAAATTTACATATGCAAAAAGCAGGCTTGAAAGGATATAGCTGGGGCTTCTTGGGGCCATTGCCACCCTGGCTCCAGCATTGGCCTATGTTCATTTTTGTGAGTGTACTCCACTTATCTACTCAATAAACTCTCTCTCTCCATTCTGCTCTCAGCTCACCAATTCTTTGGTGCCTCAGGGACAAAATCTGAGCAACCCTGTAACAGTTGCTAAATGGTGATTTTTAGTCTATCACTTCTTCAATACATATGAAATGTCATTGTTCTAAAAAAAAAAAAACAACAAAACCTTTCTATCACTCAGCAACTGATGATCACTATAATTCCTCTGAAAAAGACATGGCAACGGATTATTTCTTTTCTTATTAGAAAATGTCAGAGTTAAGACCAGAGTAAGATGTTGGCAAAGTAATAGGAATCTGGTGGTCCTAAGCACTTCTTTTCTTTCCTTCCTTCTTCCCTCCCCCCCTTCCATCTTTTTTTCTTTCTTCCTTTCTTTCTTTCTCTCTTCCCTCCCTCTCTCCCTCCTCTCTTTCTCTCTCCATCTCTCTCCCTCTTCCTTCCTTTCCTCTCTCTCTTTCTTTTTTTCTTTTTTTTAGATTTTATTTATTTATTTGACAGAGACCACAAATAGGCAGAGAGGCAGGCAGAGAGAGAGAAGGAAGGGGGCTCCCTGCCAAGCAGAGAGCCCAATGCGGGACTTGATCCCAGCACCCTGAGATCATGACCTGAGCCGAAGGCAGCAGCTTAACCCACTGAGCCACCCAGGTGCTCCTCTCTCTTCCTTTCTTTCTTCTTTTCTTTCTTCCTATCATTGTGGACTCACAGATTCTTGTTTATTCATGAGATACAATTATAATCACAATTTTTCTGAACCTCGAATAATCTAAAATTTGGCCCGTCACTCTTTAAACTATGTCTTTGTGTATATGCTTCATTTTTAAATTGGAATAATTTCAAACTGACAGAAAAGTTGCAAGAACAATTCAAAAAGCTTTCTCATCTTGTCACCTAGTCATTAACATTTTACATCTGATTCCTCTTTCTCTCTGCTGTTTTTCTTCCCTGAGCCATTTGAGTAAATTGTAGTCCCGATGGCCATTAACCACAAACACTGGAGTGTGCATTACCCAAAAATAAGGCTGGCTCCTAGAAAGCCTGAGGACAGCTAGCAAATCTGGAAATCAACATGATACAATATTAATATCATCCCTAACTGCTTCTTTGGCCTCCTCACTCAGAAAGAAAGTTCGTGCCCAGTTCTTGTTGGAAAGAAGGCGATTTAGTATGTTACAATATACAATCTAAGAATGAAACATCTGTTTCCTAAATAGTGTTTGCACTTCTGGTAACTATCTCTGGAACTGGAGCATTATTTCCCTGAATATCGTTGGATTAAGGTCTTGTGGAAGAAGATAAGTGAGAAAAATTAGCCATAAATCCAGCTCATTATTTTTTGTTTTTCCCCAGCAAAATACATTCTTTTTCCATATAAGGATGTAAACAACTACAAACAGTTACAGATTTACTTAGGAGCAAGGCTTAAAACGATGATTCCCAAGCACATGTTGGGTCTTGCTGGCTTTCAGACCACACTTTTACTGTACTTGAATCTGTAGAGCTGCAAATTTAGTTAGAGCTCACATTCAAGTTTTCAGATACTGTCATGGCTGCAGGTCTTAGACTGTGCATAGCAAAGTTGACTTCTCGAGATACTGCTGTTAGAGATCTTCAAAAATGCCTTGAGATCTCAGGAGTGTGTAAAATATGAATTTTGGTGCTGATCCCCACCCCCTGCACCTTTAAGGCATTTATATTATTTTGTTTTCTATCTCCTGCATGTTGTTCTAAATACAGGGTTATTCTCTATTTAGTTTTTGAAAATTTTTTTGTTTTTGTTTTCTTACATGTTTTATTTATTTATTTGACAGAGTAAGAAAGAGAGAGAGGCAGCATTCATAAGCAGGGTGAGTGAGAGGGAAGAGGGAGTGGGAGAAGCATGCTCCATGCTGAGCAGAGAGCCCGATGCAGGGCTTGATCCCAGGACCCTGGGATCATGACCTCAGTCAAAGGCAGATGCTTAATGGACTGAGCCACCCAGGTGTCCCTGTTTTTGTTTTTGTTTTTATTTAGAGAAGGAAAGAGGAGGAGGGGAGGGGCTGAGGGAGAGGGAGAGAAAGAATTTTAAGCAAACTCTATGCCCAGGGAGGAGTTCCAAGAGAAGCTCGATCTCAAGATCCTGAGATCATGACCTGAGATCAAGAGTCAGATCCTTAACCAAATGAGCCACCCAGGGGCCCCTGAAAGTTTTTTGTTGTTTTTTTTTTTTTAAGATGAGACCAGTCTAAGTAAACTGTGAGGTGGTTTAATTACTTATTAATATATTCTTGTGACATTCTTAAGTTATAACTGATATATATTGAAAGACATATATATATATTACTGACATGATCACTATGTATAGTTATACTATATGTGACATGCGTAACTAATATAGATCTATAACTAACATAGATATAGATATGTAACTAACATCGACACATATTATACTGTGTGTGACACATTCTGTGATTGCTTTCAAACCGAAGTGCATTATTCATGGACCATTTGCATGCCATAGGCTCTAGGGCTATCCTATTCCAAATCTATCATGCGTTGTGCTACTTTTAGAACTGGTGTGGTGTAGACACTCAAATAGCACTTCAGGGTTGAGGAATTTGTGCCTTTCGTAGCTTCCTTTTTTAGTGGCCATGGCAGGACTGTGCCAGAAGCTTGGACTGTCCCCTCTTCCTCCGTCCCTTCCTTTCCTTCATGTGCTTACCCAAAGATCATAAACATGTCAATTCTTGACACGCCAGGGACCACTGTCTTGGTGGCTACTCTCATGGGCTTCTCTCCCCAGCAACTTGCATTCCAGTTAGTTCTCTCCATGAATAATCAGGTCCCCAAACTTCCGATCCCTATTCTCTCAATCAGGACAAGTGAGACTCAGCCACCTTTGGTGGCTTGCTGGCTCTATGGCTTTTGATGTGAGTTTGATCTTAGCCCTCTCCTTCTTGTCCTCAGGTCATTAAATATTTTATGATCATTTCCCAATCTCAGGCCAGCCAGCTCTTTTTTCTTTATCTGAGCTAGAAGATAAGCCACATGATTTTTTTCCTTTTATAAATACTTACATACATATGTTGAACACACACACAGAGTAAACATTACCTTTGATATATAATACAAATATTTTCTCAATATATTTTTACATACATATTGTTCAGCCATATTATCTATTTGCACTCCAGAAATGAGGAAGCCAATTTATGGCTCTGTTTAAAAAGCCCTGTGATTTATTTTTCCCCCAAATTCCCACTCTTCATAAGGGATACAGGCCCATTATGGAAACAAGCTATAAAAACTCTAACCAGCGATCCCAAGTCATTGCCAAAGTGAAGTGACAGCTTGCATCTCAGGAAATGAATTTGTTTTGATGGCAGTCCCTTAGATTACATGTTGTTTACAACCCCTCGTGAGACTGAGAAAACGATGATATGCAAGCAGTATGACCCATGTAACCACAGGGAAGAATCAGCCTTTCCCATATACATAAATACGTCCAGCCGTGCTGTTTGGCACGTAGACGAGCTCATACTTCCCCACTTCCGGACTAACCAATGATTATTTTTACTTATTTATGACAGCCTATCTCCAAAAAGAATTTGAGGCAGCTTGCAAAATTGATTAATAGCCATCAGAAAAACAGACTTCAGGGCCAAAGTCGGATTTTTTTTATCTGGAAGAAAGTTTCACCACACTAAGCGTAACAGTTGAGCAATGCCAGGAGTGAGCTAAGAATTGCATGGGAAGACTCATTAATGCTCGTTATGTACTTTTGGAGCTCTGGAAATACAAACCCTCAACCCCCTTCAAACCCTCCATAGTATAGCAGGTTACATCAAACTAGACCACTCGCAAACATGGAGATGTTGTTGACAGCTTTCAGAAATAAAGGACATCTGTGTAACAAAACATACAAAGCTTGTCTTTTAATAAGAGCCACTCCTTGCCCAAATAGAAATTCAGTCCAACAGCAAACAAAATTTTCCTATAAAAGGAAATATGAGATTTGCTGATTTGTTTTTTGCCAACCTGAAGAATCACCAAACCAGGAAGAATTCTTTTTTTTTTTTTTAACACATACAAAGATTTCCCCTAAATAAGACCTAGAACTGCAGGATGATATTGTATTTCCCAATATTAAATCTTTCACTATGGGGGTCTTAAGCTGTTTTGGATCTTCCAAAAACGCATGTTGTAAAATATATCCCAAACCTGGATATCCTCATCTAGTCCCCAACATTTCTTGCTTGGACTATTGCAGTAGCCTTCCAATTGGTCTCCTTGCTTCCAAGTTCATTGAACTAAGGTCTGTTCTCTTCAAGGCAGCCAGTGTAACCTCTGAAGATGGAAATCAAACCATAAACTCCTGCTCAAACTTAGCAAAAACTTGCCATCTTACTCAGTTATGTCATTTTGTTACATCCATTGACCTCTCCTTTTTACCTGCCACTCTGAGCCTATGTCCTACTCCTTCTTTGTGCTCACTCTGTTGCTACTCCTTGAACCTCTCTACTATACTTCCAACATACTGAGCCACTCCTATCACAAGTTCTTTGTACTTCTGTTCTCTCTACCTACCTACATTCTTCCCCTAGTTATTCTGATAGTTTCTGCCCCAAAGCCTTCAGGATTCCATGCAAATGTCATGTCACCAACGGGAACCTTCTCTAACTGGTCACCTTATGTGAAATAGTGCATATCTGTCAAATCCTGCATTCTTTCTCTTTCGGTACTTTTTCATAAGTTGATATATGATATGTATTTTTATTAATTTGTTTACGATTTCTCCCAACTAGAATATAAGCTCTTGGAGAGGCAGGACTCAGTTTTTATCCTTCCCTATTCTGAGCATTTTGTACTCTAAATCATCACTTTGCAAAGTGCTCACTGTTGAATGAACAATTACATTTATCCACAAGCTAAGATATGGCATTTATTTGTTTTCGATTGAAATTCTCACTGAATGTATTAATACTGGTACGGTCATACAGATCAGAAGTTCTCATCAGAAGTCACTTGAGTCGCCTGGTCAGCTCAATCAGAGGAGCACGACATGCTTGATCTTGGAGTTGTGAGTTTGAGCCCCACACTGGGTTAGAGATTACTTAAATAAATAAATACACTTTAAAAAGGAAGTCATTTATATGAGAGCATCATTACCTTTTTCTTTTTTTAAATCATCATTTCCCAAGGGGTCTTTTTAGATACATTTTTTTCCTAGTCACCCCCACGAAATTTTAATACCATAGATACATTGCATATGCTCTTATGTGCTGTATACCCCCACATATCTTCGTATCTGTGCTTCGTGGTGAAGAGTAAGATATTGTCATACAGTCCATAAGAAGTAATTTTTGTCTCCAATGAGAATACATGATCAATATCTACACTGATTAAAACTGGGAAAATTATTACTTAATACATTCCATCTTAAATATGAGGTCCAGGGGCACCTGGTTGGCTCAGGGAATGGAGCACATGAGTCTTGATCTATGGGTCATGAGTTCAAACCCTGCATAGAGCTTACTTAAAAAAAAATGGGGTCCATAGAAGAAAAATAATGGTCCAATTTGACTTTTAAAAATAGCAGAGGGGCGCCTGGGTGGCTCAGTGGGTTAAAACCTTTGCCTTCGTCTCAGGTTATGATCCCAGGGTCCTGGGATCGAGCCCCGTATTGGGCTCTCTGCTCGGCGGGGAGCCTGCTTCTTCCTCTCTCTGCCTGCTTGTTATCTCTGTCTGTCAAATAGATAAATTAAAAATAAATAAATAAATAAATAAATAAATAAATAAATACAGCAGAGAACGATGTGAGTAAGTACTGACTTCCCCTGTTACCTTGCTGGGCTATGTCCTCTATGTGCCATTGTATCCCTTCTCCCAAGTAATTGACAAACTGTGGGAAACACAGGAAATCAACTGCACACAGAGTCCCTGCCTTTAGTTTCCGGGCTGGCTTGCTGGCTATATTCATCTTGATAGTGTGCCTACTCTGTGGGCACTCTTTATATTACTCAGTGCCTTATGATGTTTTCTCCTGCCTCATTCGTGAAAGGACTCAGACCACAAGCATGCGAGGATCAAACAAACAAAAAGCAATAATAAAATAACACAAATGAAAGTCTGAGAGGTGTGATACAATAAGAACTATATATGCGGTCTTTATCAATGGTTCCTGACACAGAACTTCTCAAACCCTTGGAATATTCTGAGTGCTAGAAGTGTTTTTGTTATTCATAATGAGCCCCTTTCAACCATACTGGAGTTTATGTTTATAAAGTGACTCTTTGTAGATCCCTAGATGGCTTTAGAATGGGGGCTGGTTGCCGGAGGAACCAACTATGTGATTAGAGGGTTAGAACTTTTCATCGTTTTCCCCAGGACATCCAGAGAGAAGAGAGAGGCTGGAGATTGATTTCAATGGTTTAATCCTATGCAGTGAAACCTCCATAAAAACCTCTAAATGGCATGATCTGGAGAACTTCCAGGATTGTGAATGCATCAAGGTACTGTGAGGGAGGCCACCTCAGAGCCGGCTTGGAAGTTTTCCAGTCCCTGCCCCCACTGCCCTACTATGCCCTCTGAATCTCTTCCATTTGGCTGTTCCAGAGTTGTATCCTTTATAATAAACTGGTAAAGGCAGGTGAAGTGTTCTCCCTGAGTTCTGTGAGTAGTTCTAGCAAATTCTCAAAACTGAGGTGGAGGTCATGGGAATCCCTGATGTGTAGCTGTTTGGTCGGAAGGACAGGTGGCACCTGGGGACTTGGGTCTGGCATTTCCATGAGGGGAGTCTTGTAGGACTGAACCTTGAGCCTGTTGAGTCTAACCCTAACTCCGTCCGGGTAGTTAGTATCAGAACTGAGTTGAATCATAGGACACCCAATTGCTATCCAGAGACTTGGAGAGCTGATTGTGGGTGTGGGACACATGCACACACTGGGTGTCAGAAAACTTGGGAGGAAAACATCCCAGAAGATCTTGTGGTATCTTGGATAAGACCATGGCGGTATGTAACAGAGGGCCAGGATGACCAGTCTAAGAGCCTGGGGTTTCTAGTGGATTCGGCAGAACCCCCAGAGAGCTGCTCAGAGGGTGCCGCAGGAATGGAGAAGGGGCGGGATGTATATGAAGGAAACGAGACCACTTTAACATTACGTATTTTGTCTTCCTAGAAATATTCTGATTTGATTTCATGTGCAGCTGTGTCTAGGAGATCATTAAGATTTGATGCAACATATGACTGCTTTTGCTGCTCACCCCCAAGCACCCCGTGCCGCCACTTTCCCATCCCTGAGCTCTCAATTTTGCTTCACTGCTAGTCTGATTGTTTTGTGCTGTTGAGTAATATTTTTTCAAAAAAAGTACACAAATGCTACATTTTCTAAGTGATTGCATTTCTAAGTATACATTTATTTTGCCTAAAATACGATTTGGCAGCCTAAGAAGAGCTGGATCTCAAATGATTTTTGTCATGGCAATATATAGCAATCTCCTCATCGCTGGTTCTCAAGAGGTACAGGGGCAGGTGAATTCTCACCTGTTTTTCCCTTTTTTGTGGGTGGCTTGTCTTTTGACCCAGATAGGATTTAAGTTTTTTTATCCTTGTAAATCCAAATATGTGCCAGGACGTGTCTCTTTGTATCTTTTACTTCACGTTCACCTGGAATTCAACGACTCTTAATCTCCATATACAGCTCTTAAATCACCTTCATAAAGTATTTTTCTGGCTTTTTTCCCCAAAAGCCAACTCACATGCATGACAAGCTCAGTTCTTTTTCTTGACATCTTTTCATATCTTTTCACTTTCTTTTCATTCTGTGAAAATTCCAGTTTGTTTCCATACCCCCAATCCATTTTCTTCCACTCCAGTGGCCCCCTAAGCACTTCCAAGGATGACTTTAATGTTCTTATTCCATTCTTTGTGCCTTTCCCATCCTTTCTTACATCATTAATCACCCTCCTACCATTTTCTCTCTTGTACATTTTTCTCTCATCTTGGACAATTCATTCCTCACACAACTTTCATGTCTTAGAAGCTTTGCTGTCTCTCATTCTACTGAGAGTGTTTTACTTCTGGTTTCTATAACAAATCATGTTCAGAGGTATGTTTTTAGTCTGTCTTCCCATGATATTTCCTTGAATTTTTTCCAAGAAGAATTTTATAAGCCCCATTTAGTTTTTAGTCTTTCTGCATATTGTAATCAGCACGGACTCATCCAGTGTTTGCCAACATAAATATGCCAAAATTGAATCACTGTTATTCTGCCCTATGAATGTAGGTAATAAATAATTGACCTTCTCAGATCTTTGGGTAAGTTGATAGCTATTTCAAATTCCTAATAGATATTCATCTACTACCAAACAATAAATTATTTTTCCATCCCCAGTTTCTAATTCTCTGTAACCATGAGCAAACAAGTAAATAAAACACGACTTCCAGCAGCCCACTTTCCACTCCTACGCTTTTCGGTCTTCACACATGAGAACCACAGCATCCTCCATGAGACTGGGGTGTTGATCACAACCCTGTTTCCTCTTCCTCCTGGACACAGGGCCAGACTAGCTATCTCAGTTCCTTCACAGTTACGATTCTAGCCAGAGGAATGAGCAGAAGTGATGTATAGTTCTTCTAGGTCTGACCAAGCCGGAGCTCCCATCCGTGGTCCACTGCTTCCCACATCTGTTCACTGGCGGTTGGTACTCAAGGAAACATTAGAAACCACATGGATTTTATTGAGGTATAATTAATATATGAAAAACTGCACCTATTTGGTATATATGTTTCAAGGTACATGATACCACCTTGTTCACTAGAGGCGCTGGGTTGATAGGAGCTCTAGAATTTATAGGTCTTGTATAACTGGTAACTTTATACCCTTTGAACGACTTCCCATTCCCCGCCCACTTCCCTCCCCCAAAAGCCACCTGTTGAAGAGGGCAGAGCTTGTGGCAACCTGGATCCTTGCGGCATTGTGTAGAGCGGACCTTGCCCCACGCCCTCATCACCGTCTTGCAACTCAATTTGGACTCCTGTGTGAGGGAGGAAAACACTTCTGCTATAGCCACTGAAATGTTAGCTTATTTGTTTCAGCAGTGAATGTATTTAAACCAATATATACTGTCTTTCTTCTACCCCTTCCCATCACAGTTATCTTCAGAAAGTGGCTGGATCTGGATAGGCGTAGAGAGACGTGGAGAAGAGGGTGGGAATTTTGTAGGTAGGATGACATCACATAGGCTACCTCTCAAACCATAAACCTGAGAAGAGGGACACAAAGTCCTGTTTCCTAGTGTGTACAGCCTGAGCATTTTGAGTTATACCATTACGAGGTATTTTCTTATGCTGGATGTGGTTGATGCTCTTTGAAGGGAAGACTGAAGATGAAGAGAGACAGAGCGCCTTGGTACATCTTCTCAGTACCACTTTATTCTCACTATTGGTCATGGGAATTCTGTCCTCATTCCATGTGTGTTTTTTGCCAGTCTTTGGTTTGGGCAATTGAAGTATTAATTTTTCCTATTTTTTTTTTAGTGTTGAAATAGACATTTCTTACAGTATGTGGCCTATCCCACAACTGTGCTCTTTTTTCAGGACCTCCTTCTTGATCTCTAGGGGTCATGCTCATCAGTCAGGGAAGAATTAGATGTTTCAAATAAGATGAAAGGGAAGGCAATATTGACCTTTAATGGGAAGGCAATAATCAATAATTTAGGAACATGTTTTGAGCCGGTGAAATATTGTTTATAATACTTTTGTCATCTGATATTTAAATAACAGCAATAGTAATACATTGCATATGATGACTGTTAGATTATAGGTTATAGATTTATAGGTTATAGATTTATCTTAAATGATCTATTAGGTCAAAAAACAACCCCGGAAAATTCAGGAAAAATACAAGGGAAAGCAAATTAAGGAGTAGCAAAGTAGAAAATGTCAAAGAAAAAATTTAGATGCGTATAATGAAACAATTACCAATGGATATACTTTGCATTTTATTTTGCCTGAAATGTACCCCTGAAAAATACAATGTCCTTTGTGTTTTAAAGGCAAATTATATTTTTGGATACATTAGGAGAAAGTACTCAAAGAAGTCCCCATTTTGTCTGTTTCTACTATCCCCCTCAAGCCATCATCTATGTACTACAATCAGGGTGTTGGGTTGGTTTTGTTTTTTTTTTTAATATAAACAAGATCCTGACAACTCCCAGTTTTAAGTCTTCCAGTGGCTTTCCTTTCACTTAGAATAAAATCCAAATCGTTTTGACCTGAGTGATGGGGATTCTGACTCCTCCCCAACCTCTTCTCTTTCCACTTTTTTCTCCACCTCTGAATTTCTTTAGCCACACTCACCTTTTATTAGTTGATCAAATATATTGATTTCTCTCCCACCTTAAATCCTTGGGCTATGCTGATCCTTCAGCCATGAAGCCCTTCCCTGCATAGGTGAGAAGGCTAACCACACCTCACATTAACATACCTCCTGATGTTAGGTTGTTCTCTGAGCCCCTGTATGTAAGTGAGATTCCCTCTGCTAGATAGTCCATTTGAGCAACATACCTTTCAGAGCGCGGTGCCACGTTTCCATCACGTGCACTAGACTACTAGTAGTGCACTAGACTACTCTGTGGGCATGTGGGCAGTGAAGGGAACTCAGGGCCATGGCCAGGGGCAGTTAGTATTTTCACACTGTTGTAGAGTCATCGAAAGAACTCTTTTTTTATCTCACAGATGTGCTCGATAATATTTACAGAAAGAAGACAAGAGAGGTCCGTGGTCCCTTTTGTAAAGTGAAGGATCCTTCGCAATGTAAGGGGGACAAAAGTCCTTCCCAATTTAACCACTAGAGAAGATCAGATTTTTTTTTTAAGATTTTATTTATTTATTTGACAGACAGAGATCACAAGCAGGCAGAGAGGCAGGCAGAGAGAGACAGAAGCAGAGAGCCCGACATGGGGCTCGATCCCAGGACCCTGAGATCATGACCTGAGCCGAAGGCAGAGGCCCAACGCACTGAGCCACCCAGGCACCCCAAGATCCGGCTTTAATATGCCTGATTTTCATAAAAAACACCAGTCAGGTAACTGAGGCACACAGAAGAGCTCTAGAAATACTTACAGGCATGATCTGGGAAAATCAACGGTTGCTCCTAGCTCTGAGTAAAAAGACTGAGAAAAAAAAAATGAGGATAGGAAATTAGGTAAATTAGTAGGTAAATAACATAGAAAGAGCATATACATTCAAACTGTATTTGGCCCCTCAATACGGGGAGATCTCTGACAAATGAATACTTCTTTAGATTCTGACTCCCCTAACGTGGGCTCTCAGAGGAGTACATGGCCATTTGATTACATAAACAAGCAATTGGAAGTGTTTTTACTCTAAGACAAGAAACTGCCCAAGAGATGACTTGTCTCTGGAAAGATTCATTTACGTTTGATTCCTATGAGAGGCTTGCAAAGCTGTGAGATCGTTAATTGGCTTGAAAGTCTTGCTGCCAGATGAAATCCTGGTTGCGTGTTCACAGTGCTCAGAGGATTTCAGCAAGGAGTTTGGGAATGGGGAGAGTGAGAAACATACATGCATCTGAAAGAAATTCTTTTTCGAGGTAATAAAGGGGAGTCAATGCTAATTAGAGACCATAGAGCGGACTTGTGCAAATAATTACATATTTATAGGGTGTACATAAATACTAATTAAAGTGAGTGTTGAAGTCGGTGGGACTAACCTCATCTGGTTGGAAGACGGCGGTGTCTCCAAAACAGTGATTTCGTGTCCCTGTAAACACTCTTCTGAACTAACACAATTAGCATGGCTGTTGCTCAAATTACATAATTTACAAGTGAATCCTTCAGACCTAACATTAAGGTCCGCAAATGCCATCATAGATCATTATGTTGAAAATAACTCTTAACAAAGAATTTTTAACAAGAGACCTTCCCCAAGGTCACCACCCATTCAGATGGGTCAGTTTTCTGTTTTTTTTTAAGCCTCAGTGGATTTTAAAACTGCTTAAATCAAACCCCAAGTCATCAGTGGAAATTAGAGCCGGGCTGCCATCCACCCAAGAGAAGCAGCCGCAGGAAATGAACTGAGTCCACATCTGCAGGAGGTGTGTTCTCCAGGTGGAGGGATTCTCATTACTAGATCCCATCAGAAGACAACGCTGTCCTAAAGTGCTGAGCAGAACAGTTCTGTGACCGTAACGTCAGCTGGCTCCCACGCTGGGTATTGATGTTATGTAAACACGCTTACATAAGGGAAGGAGAAATAAACACGCAACCGGTATGTCCTGCTGGCTGCCGAGCGATGCCAGAGCATGCCTGCTTTGAATCGTGCTTCATGTACAACACAAAACACGACTTCGATAAACCTGTGCAAGAAGGTGCAAGCTATGGAGCAAATGGCATCAAAATACACAGCGGGGCTATGTGGTTCTGTGGTTCTGTGTCTGTTTCATCCTAACTGGATTGTCGATTCCAACATAGATGTTTATGGGACACCTGGTTGATTTCCTGCTCTAATACAAAACTGTATATCTAGTAAAGCCATGACCTCTCTCTCTCAGTCTCTCTTTTTTAAAGATTTTATTTGTTTATTCATGAGAGACACAGAGAGACGGGCAGAGGCAGAGGGAGAAGCAGACACCCCACAGAGCAGGGAGCCCAATGCGATACTCTATCCCAGGACCCTGGGATCATGACCTGAACCGAAGGCAGATGTTTAACTGGCTGAGCCGCTCAGGCACCCATGACCTATTTCTTTATTAGCATTGTACACGGAGTTGATTGTCCTAGATAGCCCCCCCTCTTCTAGTTCCTTCTCCCCAGAAATGCCCAGACACATCCTGGTTGCCGTGAAGAACCTTGGCTCTGGGTTTCAATGTAGACTCCGCTTCTTATTAGCTCTGCGACTCTGAAGAAATTACTCCATGCAGTTTCCTCCTTGCTAAAGTGTGGATAATAGCACCTATCTCCAAAAGCGGGTAAGCAGGTTAAAGGAGATCATGTAGCCGTGGGTGGCACATAGGAGCTAGTAGATGATCTACTCGGATTATAGAGCATCCAGGTGCATTTGATGGTGTGCAAACCAGTGTTTATGGCCCACTTCAGGGGAGCACTGTGAGGGAGTCTCTCTCACACAGGAGCGGAGGCAGCCGCTCAGCCCCAGTGCTGTCCCTGGTAGGTAAGTCCGCTTCCCTGTTACTTGCTGGCCTCACCTTCTAGACCATTCTTTACATGGCATAATCTTTGTGTGGCCGCTCTGGGCCTTCCCTGTCTGGCTGCCACATGCTCTTGGGTGGAAACCATCCCTGGGCGGAAATCCCTGTGCCGCTGCTAGGCACGTGCACGTGGGGCAGAACCTGGAATTGAGGGCACATACACGCTCGTCCCTTCCTTCTCGCTCACGTCTTCTTCTGGAGCCCTCAAGTCCCCTGTGCTGCACGGCCCCTTGGGAGCTTAGCTCTAATTTGTGGTTAACTAAGCAACAGGTGTTAATCACACTCTTAACTTACACATACATTAGAGGGAAGCCCTATTCCTTGTACATGTTTTAGTTTGCTTCTTTTACCTCAGACTGACTCATTTCTGGGCTCACTGTGGTCACGATAATCGGTGGGCCTTGCAGACATAGCGCAACTGGCCAAGCATTTCGACCCTTCCCACCAGTCTCTCACAAGCGCAGGTTAGGACGCAAACAAAGTATCCGAGGAGATGCCTTTTCTGACCAACTCATTGTTGGTTAACACACACACACACACACACACACACACAACCTTCTAAAATTACGCACAAGCTAAGGGCTGTGGCAAGCTGTTGTCGAGAGAGGGATGTGGCAGGGGGTTCCCTCCGTGGCCTGTTTGAATACTTCTGCAGGCTACCAGGGGGCTGAAACCCATTCCTCCAGGAAAAGTAGGAATGACCTCTGGTTTCCTTGATAAGGAGGGTTATTTGGTGAGGGACCTTATCCGTAAGGTCCACTAGGACATTCAAGGCCCCCTGCAATTTCACCAGATGTCAAGGTGGTCCATAACACAGGGCCTTAGTTTTAGGCCTTATACCAGATCTGTCAACATTGTGAACCTCTCACTCTGTTGTAGAAACAAGAGCAAATGGATTTCCCAACGGGTACTATCATTTGCTAAAGGAACTTATTTCTTCCTACATTTGACACCAGACTGTGACAAGGTAATATTGTAAGACAGAAGCAATCATTTGGTACCTTAGGCATTTTATTTCCTTTCCTTAAATGTGTATGTCGTTTCTCCTTCAATCTTGTCCCCAGTGATTAAGAGGGGAGACGGAGGAGTTTATGTTTCCCAATCTGGATACCTTCTCAAAACAGCAGAAGGATGTGTCCTTTTCTTTTGTACTGTATAGCCACTGCTTCATGACCTCCCACCCCCAAGCCCCTGTTGGAAAACACTTGTCTTTTCCTACATATTTCTGTGGCATATTTGTATTTCTATTTTTGGCAACATGATAAGCCTTGGGAGCTCAGGGCTTGCCCTCTACTTTGCAAAGGTAATTATCAGAAGGATAAGAACAAACAAGGCTCTTGTCTCCTTTCTCCATCCTGTCCTCTGTCTCTTAGGCTATGCAGCACTCATCCATACAATCCAGCTGCTTAAAAAATTAGGTAGACTATGTGTAGCGTTATAAAAAACAGATCTTTTTAAAATCCAAAGGTTTAACTGGTAGACACTTAAAACAGTGCCTGGCATACGGTAAGCCCTTATTCCAATATTTGTTAATAAGGTAAATATCTACAGTAGGTATGATTAAAAACAAACAGCACATAGTTCAAAAAGATGAACACACCTGCATGAAAAACCTACAGGGAGGGCCTACCTGCTGCCTCTCAAGGTCAGTTCTTAAACTGGATCATGTAACAGTGTTTTTCTGAGTGAAAATCCTGGGTCACCTCCACCAAAATCACTTAAGATGGTCCTATCCCAGTTTGTCTGAGGCTAAGAATCAGCCTTTTTGGAGAGCACCCTGGCTGATTCTTCAGTCCACTCAGTTTGAGAATCACTGGGCTAATTAAATAGGTGCATTTTAGAGAAAAGGAAGGAAGGCGCTAGGGTTTTTTTCTGTTTGTGTTCCTTGAATCGTCATCTGTTGAAATTCTATCCCACAAAGTGATGTCTTAGGAGGTGGGGTCTTTGGGAGTTGATTATGTCCTAAGGTTGGTACCCTCTTGAATGTAATTAGCGCCCTTATAAGGAAGGCCCCAGAGCTAACACCTGCCAGTGAGAAGATAGCCATAAATGAGGCAGTGGGCTCTCACTGGTGACTCTGCTGGGACCATGATCTTGGCTTTCCCAGCCTCCAGAACTGTGAGAAATAAATGTTTATTTATTAAACCAGCCAGTATATGGTATTTTTATCACAGCAGTCCAACCAGATTAAGAAAGAAGGTAAGAGACTCCTCTTCTGACCAGCACAGGCCCACTGAGTCACAGTTTCATTCTCGGTGTGAATACAGGTGGTTTGGGATACTTCCATCACCTACTAAATTCTTCTCACCAACACACGTACATAAATCTCATGATGAAAAGAGACGTGCCTTTGAATTGTGCTTTAGGGTGTTTTTTTAAAATTATTAGAATGTATCCCTCGTTTTTAAAAAATTATTTACTTAAATCTAAGGCAAGCTAAACTGAAAACACCTAGGTCTCCATGCTCTAACTCCTTGTGTGATAGGCTTCAAAATTACTCTGCCCTTGTTCTCAGATACAGTCCCAGGGAGCCGAAGGCCCTGTCACACCGAGATGACTGTATGGTGGCCTCCATGCAAACTCCTCTGCCATCTTGGATTTAATGATAGCCTCTCTGCTCCGTGCAGTAAGGCAGGCTTTGAAGTTCATGAAGAACACTTTCCGCTTGCAGACCCTAAACTAGCAGTAGTTCAGCTCTTCTCAATTTTGGGATAACCTAGACTCCTTTGTGATAAGGCCGAGACTGGTGTTTTCATGGGAGAGGACGTGTGTCTTCAGCGTCCTAGGCTGCTGGGGCTTCTTCCTTTTCTTCACCCTTAGTGTTAGGGAGCTAAGGAGCAGAAGGAGGACGATATTAGGGTTGCCTATCTTCCCCGGTCCTGTAGTGCTGGAATGGACTTCTGGTGGAATTCTGTCCTCCTCATTTCATCCCCTCTAGACTTCTGCCTTGGGCTGGGGGGCTCTCGGGCTTCCCTCCCATCCACTGGGTAGCCTTCACTCTGCAAGATTGAGAGGAGAGGTCTGCTGTGGGGCTGGTAACTGCTTCTGCCCCAGGCTTGCTGGTCATCTCTGCCCTGCGGCGGCCACACGCATGCTACCCACAAGGGAGGGACCAGCAGCTCTTGCGGACATGCTGCAAGTATGCCCTAGAAGCAAACACTTGAAGACCTTGAGGCCACAGCATAAGCACCTGTCACGGCCATGTGGGTTCCACTTCCTGCTGGATCCATGAGGCTATTCCTGCCGGTGCTGTATTAATGCCAGATCTGCATTCAGTTGGCTCCTTGTCCACACCACCTTGAGGTGGTGCCTGTCATTACCTCTGCCAGCAATTACCACTGCTGCCCCTCTGTCAGGCACTGTAGGCGCTGGGATTAGGAAAGGGTGTACTTCAGGGAGCATGGCTCATAATGACAGCAGGTGGCCTCAAACACCTCAGGGATGATGTTGACCTCATGGTGATGCCCTAGTCCGTGGGGCTCTGCCTCAAACACAGGTATGTCCACTGTGTCCTCCCCCGGGATGGCCTGGGTACAGCTGTAAGCCTCCATGGCGGTCTTGGGGGTAAATAAGATTTTCCTAGTGAAAAAAAAAAAAGATCCCTTGAACCCGGGGGGGGGGGGGGGGGGCGGGACACAGCTGACAGTTAAAAATGTGGCGGTGGCAAGCTTCAGGTGGGACTGTTGTTTCTTGGATGGCTATCTTTACAGACTTCAAGGGAAGGTGCCTGGTTAGCTCCAAGGTCTTAGTAGGCCCGTGGCCTCTTCTCTAGGTGTCTTCCATGTCTGTCCTGCTTCTCCTAGCACGCGGCTGGCTGGGCCAGCATCACAGTATCAGGGCTTGCTGGGCTGGTGTATTCAAGGTTCAAGATCACGACCAGCACGTGGTGTACCTCCATCACTTCTCTTTTGCTGATCTAGATAAAGGCTGCCTCAAAGATCCGTGGGTACTTGAATATAGCACACTCTCCCTTGGACAGTTGTCCCTGCAGTGTCCCCGTGGAGGTAACACAAATGGTCACTACGCACTGCTTTCCGCTGTGTAATATGGGCAGGCTCGCTGCTCAGGGCTATCTTTTACCAAGACATCTCTCTGTGGGTCCTCCATACCTCCCTCACCACACCTCACAGGCAGGCCACCAGCGCTTCCCAGGCGGTGGTGACAGGTGGCTGAACCTGGTCTGAGCGGACCCCGTTTGGTTCCGGGACGCTTCGAGGGATCGGCCAGGAAGGTGTGGGGGTGCTGATTACCTACCACTCAGTCCTTTGCAGCCAGCCTGGGACAAGTCTGACTTACTCCCCGAGGGCAGGAGATGCGCTTCGCGCTGGGGAGGGGCCTCCCCTAGCCGCCCCCTTGGTCTCCACCGCTGCTGATTGTCATCCTTCAACGTGAGCCAATCCCAAACGCGCCTTCCTCCCCGAGCCTTCCTTGCAACCAACCCCAGGGCCACCTTTAACTCTCTCTTGCCCACTGTGACCTACAGACGTCCCACCACCCTTTGTCCTCGTTCTGCACCGGCAGGCCCCTACGGGTAAGAACTCCACCCCGCAGACTCAAAGACCCCGCCCACACCGGGCCGAAGCGCAGCGCGCATGCGTAGGCAGCGCCTCCACAGGGACTGGCAAACCTCTGGGGGTGGGAGAAGGGGGCTTCTAATTACAAAATAAAGATTTCACACGTGGGCCCAAACTGCATCGTTTTGCACTGGAAAATTACCAAGAGGCAGGTGCTGTATTTGTTCAGAAATTACAGTCTCTCTGAGCTGGAAGGGACTTCAGAAATTATGTATTACAACCCCCTCATCGTACACAGAGTTGGAGTAACTTTTCCCACAGGTACCCAGAATCCAGGAGGCTGACCCTCTGGCTGAGATGCTTTTTGGCATCACGCAGTGCCCTTCCACTGACAGCATCTCTGCATTTGCAAGCTTTCCTTATACATAGAAGTGGCATTTTCCCCCCAGATAAACACAAAGCAAGTTTGATTTATCCTGTGAACAAATCCAAAACACTCTTTGAAGCAAGTTGTTTTAACAGATGTATGGTTGACCCTTGAAAACACGAGGGGGTGTAGCGGTGGGTTAGGAAGGCTGACCCCTGCCTGTCTAAAAATCTGAGGATAACTTTTGACTGCCCCAAAACTTAACTATTGAGAGTCTACTGATAACATAAACATTCTATTAACACAGGTGTTATGTGTTATATGTTATTTGTATTATATACTGTATTCTTAAAATCAAGTAGAGGAAAGAAAATGTTAAGAAAATTATAAGGAGGAGAAAACACATTTATAGGACTGTACGATATCTGTGGAAAAAGAGTCTTCCTGGATGTGGACCTTCACAGCCCAAACTTACGTTGTTTAAGGGTGAACATAGATGGAAGCTTAGTGTTCACCGCTATTGCGAACTGTATTTGAGCTATCTAGCTATATTTGGAATCAAATAACTTGACTACATCAAATTTAGGAGAAACAAAAATGGAGCTGTTCTATTACTCAAAATGCCCCTTCTGCTCAGAAAGATTTGCTCTAATTCTGGAGGAACACTTGCTATGGGATAGGCCTTAATTCTTTCAGGCCTGGGTTGATGTAATAAGGGAGATGATACAGTGATACCAGGATAAAGAAATCCTCTAAAGTCCAAGGCACTCGAAGCAAAGTCACCCTGGTAATAAATGGGTTTGCGGGGAGAAGAGTTGGTTCCCTCCACACTGCATAAGAAGGATCGTCACCTAACAAATGAATCAGAGTCAAAGATGTCAGGCCCTGAATTTTTACAAAGATCAGGGTCAGAATCAGATTAAAGTAGTGGCCAGAATTCTGGGAGTTCATAGGAACTAGCCTGTTATGAGGGAGAAGGGGTCTCCATAAAGCCATAGACGTACCAGAACATGTTCCCATGCTTCACAGTTTACTAACAGCTCCAATCAAGACATTTTGGATTGCAAGCCAATTTATTCGGAGTTATTATGTGTTTGTGATTTGGTTTCATAAGGGAGCTAATGGGATGAATTAAGACATGACATAAGAATGTAGGAACTATCTTACGGGGTTAGATCCCCGGACCATCCAGTCCAGTGTTCTCTTACTGACAGAAACACCAAAGGATGAATCACGGGAAAGCATCACTGTCTTTCTGGGCTGACCTAAAACTTTGGTTGGGCCTGACTTCCCTTAGTAGTATTTTAATGTATCCATCATTCTTAAACTTGTTCAAAATTGTTTATTTTGGGGATAATAAGTTTTCCATACTGGATGACAGAGTCTGTGTTGTTTACTTAATTTATTTCCTGTAAGTCATAAGAATGTCCCTTCATCTAGCTATATCAGAATTGCAAAAGGAATAGAAAAATATCCTGTCTTTCCAAGGCCCTAAAGCCAGCCTGGTCTAGAGCACACACTGGACACTGAATGAAGATGGGCTGTAGCACCTGTCTACCTGATACATTCCATACTTCATCTTCCTCTGGTTTTCTTTTAACTTTCAACCTCTAGCCTGGTGGCTCATTCCATCATTATCTCCTTGCTCTGACTCTCTCATCTGTATATTTTCGTCTCCTGCTTATGAACTCTCACCTGAAGTCATCCTTTCTCCTTTTTTTGAGAACTCGTGGACCATTTTAGGACATAGGACATCTGGCCTAAACTACTCATAGCCTTCTTTTTTTTTTTTGTTTTTGTTTTTTGTTTTCATTTGACAGATAGAGATTACAAGTAGGCAGAGAGGCAGGCAGAGAGAGAGAGAGAGAGAGAGGAGGAAGCAGGCTCCCAGCTAAGCAGAGAGCCCGACGCGGGGCTCGATCCCAGGACCCTGGGATCATGACCTGAGCTGAAGGCAGAGGCTTTAACCCGCTGAGCCACCCAGGCGCCCCTACTCATAGCCTTCTTAATGTGCTGGATCTCCTTCACCAACTCAAATGCCTACCCTCCCAAATAACTTATTTCAGTCTTTCAGAGGAAAATATACACATGTTCACTTTATAAACATCATTCTTTCTTCTATGAATTCAGTCTGAAATTTTTACAATTCAATAACTCCGATTCTAAAAAAGTCACCCAGGAGTTGAAAATGAGCCAGGCAAAAGTGCATTGGAAGCCTTTATCCTCTGAGCCAGGTGTTAGCCTGACCAAGCTGTATAATCTTGGGAATGTGCAAGTGAAATGAAACTGCATTGGAGGGGGACAGAGGTGGAGGTTCCTCTATAGTCGATGGGTATGATGAATTTATCAGCTTTCCAGGACATACGTGAATTTTCCAAAAGTACATTTACTTGGTGCTGTCCACTAGGATTAGGGTTTCCTTTTCAAGTAAGCTGACATTGGAACTTTATTTCTACTTATCTTTCTAAATATAATTACTCTTTTGTTAGATCCTATCAGAGGAAACTGTGTTGCAGGTTTCACGTCACATGCTTAATTCCATAAACTTCACCCTCCCCTCTAACAGTGGCACAATGACCGCACCAAATCATTAGTGCTTTATAATTTTCAAATATTTAAAGCTTCATTTACTGTGTTTTACAGTTGACCCTTGAACAATGCAGGAGATAGAAGTACTGACCACCCTTTACAGTCAAAAACATGTATAACTTTCGACACCCCCAAACTTGGCTGCCAATAGCCTACTGTTGACCGAAACCTTACCAATAACACAAACATTTGATTAACATATATACTGTATGTTATGTGTATTTATACTGCATTCTCACAATAAGCTAGAGCAAATATTATTAAGAAAACCATAAGAAAAAGATACATATACAGTACTATCCTGTATCTATCGGAAGAAATCCACATACAAGTGGGGACCTGCACAGTTCAAACTGTGTTGTTGTTATGTTTTTATGTGTTGTTCAACTATGTATTTCTTTGTTGTTCTGATGTGCAAATACATATATAGTGTGGCTGAGTATAATTTTCTTTATATCTGTTTCCACTTGCAAGATTCTTATCTAAAGAATACCAAAACCAGTTGTGCTATTTTAATTGGAGAATGTTGGTGGCTTAAGCCAGGGTGGCTGTGGGAGTGTGGAGCAAGGGAGGGAAGGGGTGAAAGGTCAGAGGGAGAGAGGGGGCAGCGAGAAGGGGTCAGATTCTGGATATATTCTGAAGGCAGAACCAAAAAGATCTTTTGGCAGACCAGGTAAGAAGTATGAGAGGCAGAGAGGAGAAATGAAGAAAATCAATTGTCCTAGTGTGTTAGTGGTAAACGTGTTTTCATCACTAACAAGAATGAAGACTACTACGTGATATCATTAATTTGTCGGTGACTCATTCAACAAGGACTGTCCAGTGTCTTTTCAGTGCCCTAGGTGCTGGAGACACATTGGTGACCAGGATGGGCAGAAATCCCAGCTCTTCAGGAGTTTACATTCTCAAGAGTGGAGACAATTTTATATATATATATATATATATATATATATATATATATATATATACACACACACACATATATGTACATATATATACATATATGATGATGCTAAGTGCTAAATGCACGGGGCAGGGTGCAGATAAGAAAGGAGAATAGAGAGGACCAGGGAAATTCATACGTGGTTAGTTCTGAGAGCTTATTAAATAATATCGGGGATTTATTCTTGCGTCTGTTTCTAACAGCTTGATACTGGGAAATATATTCATTTTATCAATTTGGCTACCAATGCAATAGAATATGGGTCACGTACTTAGTATTTCTAGATTCTTTTATAGTATTGGAAAGAAGAATGAAGAATGGCGCCCAGGGTAAGTGTAATGTGCTCCCTGAACACACGGACAGTGTTCCCCGTGAAGCTAACAGAATATTTGAATAATGAGTAGCAAAGTACTTGCTTAGACAGTAGTCACTGCAGACAATTGGGTTTAGGTATCTACATAGCATCACCTCTATTTAACCTACTCAGGTTGTCCTCATTAGGGCTTTTCACTTAGAACACCATTATAGCAATCATATACTGTATTTTTAGCATCTTATATAAACTTCCCTACAAATGCCCAAGTTATATAACTACCCCCCCACCCAGACTTTTCTCCATCCTCACAGAGACTTACAGTAGGGGCGAGGACATGTGCGTGGTGGGAGATCCCTGTCCTGGGACGTAAAGTGCTCGCATCCCAGAGGCTGGTTCCCCCTTCCCTGCATGGGGCTGGGTGTGTATCCCCAATATGTGCTTCCTGATACCCCCTTCTTCTTTTCTCAGCCTTGCCTCTGCTGTTACATTTTCATGTAACAGGTGTCACGTTGCTGTGTTCCTGAGCTTGGAAGGCTCTCTGACTCCTGTCAGTTGTGTTCCAACACACCCCTGGGGCTCAGCTCCAGAGGCAGAGGCACCTGAGAGATGGTTCTAGTTCCCTCATTTCACAGATGGCAAATGAGGCTCAGGGAGGCCCGCTGACTTCCTCCTGGAGAGAGAACACAAAAATGGGGAGCCCCAGGTCCCCAGATTGCCCCTCCGGCAGGACTCCCGTTAAACCAGGAGTTTTGCAGATCTTAGTGTTCTCATACACATAAAATAAGGGCTATGAGAGGTGGTCTCCTAAGACCCTTTCATCTGTGCGTTACGGTCAGATATGCTACTGGGTGTGTACTGATTATATTGGACTTCAGAGTTTACTGTTTTCCATGCAGTGGCTAGAATGTTACCAGGAAGAGGACATAATTTTGCTTGGCTCTTTAAAGCTTAAATTCAGTTTTTCTTTTTTAATGGTAAGAATGTGAAGAAACAAATGGTAAATTCACCCACGGCAAAAAGAAAAAAAAAAGAAAGAAAAAAAGAGGCTCAAATACACATCTTCAGCTGACTCATGTCCAGGAAAAGCACTATGTTACGTTATTCTTAAATAGGAGTTTACCTAACTATATCAGGAAAAGTCTCCTTCTGGTGTGGCTGAGGGGGGGAGGGCAGGGATACGGAGGGAATGATGGTGATAAGCATTTTCCAAATTAGGAAACAGATATGCTTTTCTTCTTACTCTCTTACATAACTGATCTATTTTAGAAGACAACACTAAAAAACTGAAACGAAATACAAATCTCATGATTTTACTACTTTGTTAGCAAAGACAGAAGCAAGAAATGCTCACAGGAAAAGAGGGGAGAGCTTCCCCCCAGTGCTCTCCTTCCTGCCAGGGAGCTGTTGCCCCCCCCTCCCCTGGGGGTTCCCTCTCCTCCACCGCAGCCTCCCGGGTGAGCCAGAGACCAAAGTCTGAATTTCAGAAAATGAATGAAGAAAGGTACTAATTTCTCTCTTCTCTTAATTTAAAAGGGAGTCACATCAAAGTGCATACCGATCCTCTTTTGGTGGCACGGAATGATGGAAGACTGACCTGTCTACAGCCGGTGATTGTTTTGCCCCAGACTTCCTGTTTCAGAGGGAAATTGTGCAGCACACAAAGGCGAGAGAGGCGGTACAGACTCTTACATAAATAAGTTACATAAATGAGAACCAGTTATGTAAATGTATAAACCAGCAAACATGAATTATAACCATTCACAAATGCCAAGGAGATCACGGCAAGATTCCTCCCACCGTACCATTTTTTTTCCCTTCTCACATTATTGTAATTGTACCATTTCACACCAGAATCGGTGCAGTTATGTCACATTTATTAGGGAAAGAAACTCCAAAGGACAGATGATACTTCCCACTACTTTCTGAACCACACATTTTACTTTGGGGGGAAATTCCATAAGAAAACCTGATTTGAACTATATATAAGATTTATCAATTTATACTTTATGTGTAATCATGAACACATGTGTTAAGTATTTACTAATGTACATTTTGCCAGCTGCTGGAATGTATGTATCACAAAAAGTCAATGTCCATATATATATGGATATTTGTTTTACCAGTTATGGTTTCTAGTCTCAAATGAGCATGTGGGCATTTGACTAAAGTCATTTTTAATAATATTGAGGGAAGGTAGTAATATGGGGGGGGCGAGGATTAAATTCAAGGTTATGCGTATGATTTAATCCCAATCTTCCCCACCTCAAATGATTCAGGAATTGCTCCTTGTTTCTTGGCTACAGTTTCAGGTGCAGTGTGAATGGTAAATGAGCCTGTTCCCTCTGCACACTGTCAGGAGTGGGAACCTCAGCTTTTCCTCAGCTAGCTTTTTCCTTGTTCCTTTTGGGGCAATATAGCTGCATCTTTTCTGAAGTTACAGAATTTGCTCATTGTGTAGTAAAAACATATGTAACTCAAAAAGCAGTTTTGAGCCTAACTGCCTGTTCCATATAAAGAAGGATGCTAATTAAACCTTTGCCAATTTCAGGCATAGCAGGCTCAGGTTAACATTTCATTTACCAACTTCCTTGATTTTGAAAATTTTGTGTAATATATTTCTAAGATCTAACATAGTAACCTAACAGTGAAATGAGAGTAGGAAGCAGAGCCTCTGTATATTATTAGCTGTGTGATTTGGGGCAGGTAACCTTCCCTCTCTGGGCCATTGCTTCTAACCATCTGAAAAAGGACTGAAAGTTCTAAGTCTCTTCCAGCAGTAACGATCTAGTGGCCTCTAATCAAATCTGTATTTTTAGCCGAGAGCTTTAAACTCTGACATCAAGTTTAAAGGAAATATAGTCCGTTATATGAAACCCAGATCTTTTCTTTTTCTCCTGGTCAGTACTGCTGACCCTGCTTGGGTTGTAGTGTTATTGTGACTGACATATGAGAACTATTTTATCTTGGTTTCTTTTTAAAAATGTCAAATATAGGGCTTAGCCAGCTTCACAGCGTTGAATGAGATGTGAAGAGTACCATCTGACACCTTGGGAACTTGTGGGCTTCCTTTCTGGAAGTGGAGGTGTTTTCAAAGGAAAAGGTCTCAGTAACTTGCCACTGGAGGGAGTAGGCTCAGGAACGTGGATGGGGTCATTTCGTCTCTAAAGTTGACCTAGCCTAGACTTGAGGAGGCACTAAGTCATCAGACCGACTTTGCGCGTTCTTAGGTCCTCTGCCTCTACATGTCCATCTGTAACTTGGGTGTAAAGAAAATGCAGACCTGCACCTGACATCTTCACCGGGAAGCTCCCACCGGCCAGGAAGAGAGGGCGGGTCCCCACTCAGGACGCCAGCCATGTCAGGGGAGGGCTGGCGATCTGGGCTTTAGTCCCAGGAGGCCAGCCGCCGGCAGATAAGTACCGACCAGGCAGGCATTAGGAGAGAAGCCTTGGCAGGTGAGGGTATGCATCCCGCGGAAAGGCGAGGTGGGTGGAGGCCCGGGCTCCTAGGGGCTTTGTTCAATTACAAGCCAGGCCCCTGTTTCGGAAGAAGCCAATTAGATCCCCGCTGGGGGATCATCTGACCTCGGGTTCCTCCCCAGGAGGGGCTTCGGAAGGGGCGGGGCCAGGCGGTAGGCTCCTCTGGGACCCGCGGCGCAGGCGGTGCGGGGGAGTCCCGGGCGCTTCAGCGAAAGCTCCGCCTCGCCCCGCGCCCGCCAGGCCCCGCCCCCGGGGCTTCCCGGGCGCGCGCCGCCCCGCTGTGTCCGCGCGCCACGCCCCCCAGCTCGCGGGCCGCGTGCGGAGCCGCGCGCCCCGGAGGCTCCGCGACCGTGGCGGCTGGCGGCGGTGGCGGAGCAGCCCTCCGCGGGCCATGTCTTCTCCGGACGTGGCGAGGAGCTCCCCGGGAGGGAGCCGGGAGATGGCCCCCACGCCGCGGAGCCGGGGTCGGTTCTGGGAAGTGGGCGGCGGCAGCGGCGACCGGCTGGAGCGCGCGGCGGCGGAGTCGGAGCGCTGGGAGCTGCTGCTCCGCCGCGGCGAGCTGCTGGCGCTGGGCGGCCACCTGAAGGGAGCGCTGGAGGCGTACGCGGCGGCGCTGCGCCGCGGGGCCCCGGTCAGGCCCGAGTGCCTTGGCACCCTGGTGGACTGCCTGGTGCTCAACTACCGGCTCCGCCACGGGCTGGGCTGGAGCGCGACCCTGGCAGCGGGCGCAGACCTCGGCGCCGGCGGGCTGCTCAGCTGCCTGGGCTGCCGGGGCTTCCTCAGCGAGCCGGTGACCGTGCCCTGTGGCCACAGCTACTGCCGTCGCTGCCTGCGGAGAGAGCTCCGCGCCCGCTGCCGCCTCTGCCGGGACCGGCTGCCGCCTGCCGCCGCCACTGATGCTGAGGGCACCACCCCGCGGCCGCCGCCTCTGGCCGCCGCCATCGCCGCCTCGGGCTTCAGAACCAGCGTCGTCCTCAACCACCTGGCCGAGAAGTGGTTCCCGGGCCAGCGGGAGCGAGCCCGCGCGGCTGGCCGGCTCGGGGAGCTGCTGCACCAGGGGCGCTACCGGGAGGCCCTGGCCGCTGCCTGCGAGGCGCTGCGAGCAGGTGACCGCGCGGGGATGCGGCGTGGGCCCGGCCAACCCCACCCTCCTTTCCCCGACGGCCCGGCTACCCGGAGCTCGTCTGCGCCCCAGGGAGGCTTCGCTGCCTCCCCGAGGCCGCCTGAGTCCCGCTTGTAGGGTTTCGGGGTTCTGGAGGGTGTGGGAGGGGGCGGCGCCCCGGGGTGCTTCGGTCACAATGGGGATCGCCTTCGGAGCCGGGTGTGACGCGGCGCGGGGAGGGGCGCACAGGCTCGGGGTTCCCTCGGCCGCGGCCTTGCGGTCTGGAGGGAGCGTCCCGAGCGGAGCGGGTGGTCGGGGCGAGGCCGCGGGAGCGCGGGATGGGGTGGAAGTTGGGCGAGCCGGAGCGACCGCTCGCTTCCTGCCGCGCTCTTTCCTGTAATTGGCCCGCCGGGCCGGGTCGGGCCGGGCCGGGTCCGCCGCGGGCACACGACAGCCGGGGCGGGGAGGGGATCCCTACGGCCGAGGCTAGGCGTGCAACGTTTACGGTCGTGCCCCACAAAAGTCACTAGGGCAGTTGGAAGCCGCGGGAGGGCAGAATTGCATAAGCTGGGGGGGGGGGGGGGTTGTGTAACGGGTGACGTCCGGTGGGCGTGGCGGGAGCTCGGCGCCGGCACCCAGCTCCGGGAGGCCCCGCGGGCCACTGGGCTTGGGGCGGGTGTCGGAGCTGCTCGGGGGTGTCCAGGCTTACCTGAAAATGACGGTTTACCTCTCTATTCCCAGATCATACTTATTTCGTAAACACACGTGGCTTACTCTTCGAATACCCCTAGTTTCACGGTCAAGATGAAGAGGTAGTCTCTGACGAGTTCTTAGACACCCTTGTTTGCCTTTCCACTCTTGATCAAGATGTGGGGAAGAGCCTTTTAGATCTTTGGTCTGTTTCTTCTCCTCCAAGAAGCAGTTTCGGCTTCCTAACCTAGGTTAGCACTTTTAAGATGGTTTTAGGCTGTGGAAAGGGACACTGCCAGACTCGTCTAGGGAGAATAAAGAGTTCTATATATCGGTGGTTCCCCCACCCCTGGGGGCGGGGATTTTACCCCCCAGGGGGCATTATCTAGGGCGGTGTCTGGTAATACCTGGAGATATTTTTGATTGCCACCGATTGTGGGAGTGGTGCTGGTAGGGGCTGGGGATGCTGCTGAACATTGGAGAGAGCCCTGGACAGCCTCCCACACAGTTATCAGCCCCCAGATGTCAACAGTGTCACTGTTACATCTTGTGTTAAATAAAACTATTTCAAAATTGGTGACTTTATTGGCATGAAATAATGCTGGAGAGAATAATCCTGGAGAAAGACATCTAAAATATAAACTGATATTAGGTATCAGGTAAATTTATAAACTGTTTAACTGAAACTCTCTCTGTGTGTGTGTGTGTTTATCCTAAGTGCTTAGTCATTTCGAATAGTGACAGTATATTATTTAATAATACCTTTAGAGTTCAAAACATAAACTTGGCATATTTTTGTAGTCTTTCCAAATCTTTCTGGGACGTGTAGGCAGTTATAAAATGGAGTAGAATGATAGACCCAGAACAAAAGAGAACTAGTTGGAATACAAAATTCTGATACAGACAGCTCCACCTTTCTGGGTAGAGTTTGAGTGAGGAAGTGCAGACCATCTAGGCCATGGTCCTCATTTTTAAAAAATGAAGCCGAAGCTAGGGCAGTGAAATGACTTGTCTACAGTCACACAGCTAGCTGGTTGTAGAGGCAACATGAACATTAGATCATCCGTTTCTCCTAACTGTTGCACCAGGGTTGGTCCTGGCTTTATAGCTCAACCATTGAAAATGTTTAACCAATTTCCAGGGGAGTTTTCTTTGTCACTAGTATAAAATAAAGGCTGAAACTTACTGATAGCGCTATACCGCATTAAATACTGCACTCCATAAGAATTTAATCAGGGACTTAATAAGAATTCAGGTCTGAGTCTACAGAACAGTGAACACATTTACTAATTTAAGGTTTGGCTTAATGTTCTATAACCAGTAATCTTTTAATTAAGGACAGTTTGGGCCTTGGATTAAGGATATTATTTTCGACAGAAAAAAACCCATTATCTGCTTTCCTTTTGTAAAGACAGTTTGCATGGTCAGCACATGGGAATTTTGCCTGTTTAGCCACTTAATCTTACTCGTGTGGAACTAGAACTCAAGTCTTCTTTCACCTCATTAACCTATTTTTCCCTCTTCTGAGGTCTTTGAAAAATCATTAATTTCATACTCAAAAGTGTGTCTCAATGTTAGTAACAAGGTTAAGTTTTTCGATCCCATAAATTTTTAGTGCAACATAGGAGGGGGAAAAAATCTTAGAGTTTAACAAATTGTAGTTGGTGAAGTATAGATATCAAGTGTCCTAACAATTTATGGAGGTGAATAAAAATGTTCAGTAGAGTTATAAATCTGTAGTTAGGCTTTAACTTTTTCAGTGTCAGCTAGTTAACTAGATAGGCATTTGAAATGTGTTTATATAATTGTACAGTTGTAGTTCCCCATTCTACTTTTCATCATTGAAAGACCTTCCCTGTAATTTCTTTGTAGAATTCTTATCATGAAAAACTAAATGCTATTAACTAGAAAAAGAATCTAGTCTGCAGTTAGCCCACACCTGTTCCAATTTATCCCTGTTGACAAGAAAAGAAGGCTTGAAAACCTTTTTCCAAAATCAGAAGTTTCCCATTGAGATTACATAAGTTTCTGTTGAATTGAAATATATTTAGATAACATTTAATCTATTGATCTTTTGGTATTAACTCAGATGTTTCATAACTTTCTGTCTCTTTAGGGTTATTGTGTAAAAGTCTCTTCTGTGTTGAATCTTTATACTTACTGAAATTATCCCAGTTTGCTATGCTGTTTTTCCTTTAATTTTAAATGAATTTTTACACTGACTTGCCTCCTCCCCAAATATACCCCTCTCTCCCAAAAGAAGAGAAAAGAACATTGTAAATTGCAGTTTGAACTGTTCTTGGTTTTTTTAAGAATGTCATTCAGGGGAGAACTGTTTATTTAAAATACTTGTAAATTTTTGTCTTTAGTATTATTATGTAGTTCTTGCATATTATCAAGCATTAAAAAAATTATTTAATCATTTGATCTTCACAAAGAATCCTGTGGAATACCCTTACCTCAGAAGGAAATTGAGGCAGCTGTCATTCGGGTGCAGGGTGGCCTAGTGGTTAAAGCTGTACACCTTGGCAGCTGACTGACTGCCTGGGCTTGTGTCCCAGCACAGCCCTCCACTTACTCTCTGACCTTGGGCCTGTTGTCTAACCTTACTGTTTTGGTTTCCTTATTTGAAAAGTGAGAATAATATCTGGTCGATAGATAACTTCCAGATGGATAACAGTAGGTTAACAACGACCTGGGGTGTTAGAAGAACTGAGATGTAAAATGCTTTGAATCCTGCCTGATAGAGTAATGCCTAGTAAATATTAGTTAAAAAATTTTAGGGGTGCCTGGGTGGGTCAGTGGATTGGGCATCTACCTTATGCTCAGGTCGTGATCTCAGGGTCCTGGGATCCAGCTCCTAATTGGGGAGCTGGGCTCCCTGTTTCTCCCCCTGCCCCCTCCTCCCCCTGCTCATGCTCTCTCTCAGGCTCTTGCTCTCTCTCAAATAAAATCTTCAAAAAGTATATTTTTTAAATGTAAAAGCTGTGCTGCAACTAGATGATTTAGCTACAATTAAAATTAAATTTTATGACATCAAGTCCTGTTCTTTTCGCTCTCCCATATTAATAATATTACCAGAGTGAGGGTTAAATCCCAATTCTAGCCTATATATGTGAGTTAGTAGTGACATTTTAGCATCCATCAATAAAGTACAGATCCTGAAAGGCTTTAGTTATAAAAGGATGAGCCAAATTGTAGGTAAATGCTGAATACACTTACAGAAAATGTAAAGGTATTTAGTATCTTAACTAGGTTAAGGTGAAGAGATTTAAATTGATTTAATCAGTAAACTTAGTATGTCCTAACTTAATATGTAAAACACTTGAAACAGTAAACATTTACATTTGTATGGTGTTTCATAGTACACACACTATTTTCTTTTCCATTATCTTAACTGATCCTTACAAAAGATCATGTGAGGTAGGAGGGCAACTTGAGCATTCCTAGCTCAGAGACTGAAGAAGAGAGCTCCAAGAATTTTAAGTGCCTTTCTTGAGGCAAGTAAATAAGCAAGTTAGAACTGAAAGCAGAAGCACCAAGTGTGTGGATGTTGCATTTAAGACTCAAATTGATTTTAAAAATTAGCATATAAATCCTGAATCTCACGTATTCTTACTCGGCAGGTTTTTACTGAGGACTTAACTACATATGTGTTATGTTTTAGTTGCTGAAAATAGAGAAGTGGACAAAATAAAGACCCTGTCCTTATAGAGTTTGTATTTTTTTTTATTTCATTTGAAATCATAGCAAATTGGTATTTATTGAAAAGGGGCTTATTGCTTACTTGACCTCTGACAAATTGAGCCCATATGCAGTACATTTCTGATTCACCCTTTTTTAAAATCAGAAGTCATGTTAAGGATTTTTGTGATGCCTCAGGGTCATTACAAAGACCAGTTACAGTGGCATATTCTTATTGATGTAGAAGATGGGAAAACAGGTTATATAAATATTAAGTGTTCATTTTTTTCTTTGTTCATCAAACAATGCAGAATTTACCAAAACTCTTGTTATATTAGATTTCTAGTTATTTGTATATTAACCTTTGGTGTATTCAGAATTTGTTTTTCTATGTAGTGGACTGTTCTAAGAGGCTTAGATACATTCAAGTGAAAATTTAAATGGGTTTATATAGTATTCCATGCCTTGCATTGTAAAGATATTTTTCAAAATTTTTACTATGTTTAACTGTAGGTGAATGACTTAGACTCTAAAATGCAAGACAGAAACTTCTGTTCAATTCTCCCCCCTCCCCACCTTTGGTAGGATGGGATCAGTCTGGTTTGTTTTTTTTTCCCCCTTTCCCCTCCTTTTGTCCAGTTTGCACTACCAGTCCCTAAAGATGTTTGTCGTGCAGCAAAGGTTTATTTGGGGGAAAAAAGGGAAAACACTCTAATACCTTGTATCGAGAGCTAATCTCATTGCTATTCAGCTTATTTTGAAACATCTTATAATAGTAACAGTACCTATTATTTATTATTTGTGTGCCAGGCATTGTGTTAATGTCTGTGTAGTCTCACAACAGTCTTACGACGTAGGTGTCACCAGCATTGTACAGGTGAGGAGCCGGACGATTAAAGAGTAAGGTAAACTGTTCAACCCGGGTTCTAAACCCAGATGCTCTGAATCCAATGGTTAATGCCAGACTATTCCGTTCATAGTATACCATTAATGAATCACTAATAACTTGTCAATTGGTGGCTTTCAGTTTAAAGTTTATTTTAGAGAGAACATAAGGTTGGGGGGGAAGGGGCAGAGGCAAGAGGGTGAGGCCAGAGTGCATCCCAAGCAGACTCCTTGCTGAGCGTGGAGTCCAGGTGGGGTCCCGATTTCAGGGCCCTGAGATCATGAGTTGAAATCAAGTCGGCCTCTTCACCCACTGAACCACCCAAGTGGCTTCTATGATAACCAAGCCCTACCATACTGAACTTGAAAAAGTGATAGAAGCAAAGAAATTTGGCATTTTGGTTGGCCACCGAGGTTGTTGAAACAGCTCAACATACAAATCTAAGAAAAAGGCATTCAGAGGAATGAGTAAAAGATTATGAATGTGGAATGTTTATTCTTATGCATAAACAATGTAGCCAGTAAATATATAGTTTTAAAGGTCAGACTTACTGAAGAAAGGCACATTAGAACAATGCTTTTTTGTATTTTTCTAGGAAACAAAAATACACGCTTGTGGGAATGTAAAAATAAGTTTTTGTAAAAGGGCTAACAGAATGTACTGAAACTTTGTATATATAATTTTCTACATAGCCATTCAACTTTCTAGACAGTGACTAAGGAAATAAACAGATTTGTAAAGGCATACAGATAGATGTTCCTTGTAGTACCTCTTTTTTAAAAAAAAAAAATTATTTTAGAGAGCACACAAATGGGGAGGTGGGGCAGAGGGAGAGAATTTCAAGCATGTTCCTGCTGAGTGTGGAGCCTGAGGCTGGGCTCCATCCCAGGACCCTAAGGTCATGACCTGAGCAGAGATCAAGAGTAGGACCATCAACCAAGCCACCCAGGGGTCCCTGTAGTACTTTTTATATTAGCAAACATTAGAAGTAAAAATTGCTGAGTAGTGTATTTTGAAATAGATTGTGAATATGGTAGGATATTTTGCAACCATTAAAAACCATGTGGATTTAATTACAGTGACCAAAAAGCAGGTTGTAAACTGTATATAGGGTAGAGTTCATAAAACTGTAAAATTAAAAATGTAATCTACACACATAGGAAAAACTGGTCAACACTGGTTCTTTATGGTGGGAAAATTTCTTAATATGTAGGTTTTTCAAATTGTATAAGTAAACATTTTTATAATCTGAAAAAAGTTTCTTGAAGATGAGCTAAGGAAACTACCTTAGGATTGGAACAAGAATGATTAATGGGGATTCTGAAGAACTCTCCTCAGCCCCTGAAATGCCTTGGGCGGTTAAGACCCGGTTTCCTCAGATGTGAAGCAGAATTTTATCTCAGTTTTTTTATTTGCCTGGTGACTGGCAGTATTACTCCGTCTAAGAGAAGAGAAAATGGGAGCATGAATTAAGGAGCATAAGGGGACAGATTTTAATGAAGTTTCCCTTGTTCAGCATTTAGCAAAGCCAGGATTTGAGGACACAATGACAGGAAATAATGGAGGGAGCTCAAAAATAGATTTTAGACTGCAATGCACATACAGTGAAGGAACACAGTCACAATAGCCAACATTTATGTACCAAGCCCTGTTCTGAGTGTTTTGCATATATTAACTTATTCTTGAGTAATACTGTGAGGTAAATACTATGATTTGCGGAGGTGAACAGCAAGAACTCTGGAGCCAGACCGCCTGAGCGAGAATCTTGAATTCACCCCTTCCTAGCTTTTTGATCTTGGGCAAATTACTTAAACTGTGTTCAGTCTTCGTATCTGGGAAAATGTGGGCCGTGCCAGACCCGCATAGGATTGTTCGGAAGGTTGCAAATCTTAGGAAATGGTGTTTCTTAAATAAAAATAAATTTTGGGAAACACCCTCAGTTTTGTAGCTGAGGAAACAGGTACAGAGGTGTTTGGCTGTTTGCCCCAGGCGTGGTGAGTAGAGGGGCCAGAAGTTGAACCCAGCAGTGTGAGAACCTCAGAGCTCCTGTTCTTGATCCTTAGTGATGTGTCAAGTGAGGGCAGACTCAGAAGAAATCATCTTGAGAAGGGATTGGTGAGCTGAGTCCTGTTGGTTGCAAAATAGTCCCCCAGACCAAGGGGAGGTGCGGTATTGAAGTAGAACTCTGCCAAGGAGAGAGTTCTGTGAGCAAAGGAAGGAGGCGTGAAATAGAATGGCAGACGTGGGGCAGGCTGAGTTTAGGTATTACTGGAACCTCAAATGGGAGCTGGATAATGATGGGAAGTGAGGCTGGAGAGGGGCAGGCGCCAGGTGTGTAGGAATTTGCATGTCATACTAATATACCCATCTGATCTGGATGGTGAGGATATAGGTAGAGTAAGACTGGAGGCAGGGAGAGCAGTTAGCAAGCTCTTGCAAAAATCTTAGAGATTTAGATCCAGACCCTTAAGTAAGGCTGTTAGCAGAAAGATTGGAAAAGACTGGGGTCAGATTTGAGAAATATTATAGGAAGTAAAATTGACAAAATTGGGGATTTGATTTGGGAATAGAGAATACAGTAAAAAGACGTTTTTGTTTTGTTTTTTTGTTTTTGTTTTAAGATTTTATTCATTTGAGGGAGAGAGCACAAGCGGGGGCGGGGGCAGAGGGAGAGAAAGAAGCAGTCTCCTCACTGAGCAGGGAGTCCACTCTGGGGCTCCATCCCAGGACCCTGGGATCATGACCTGAGCTGAAGGCAGACACTTAACCCACAGAGCCACCCAGGTACCCCAAGACTTTTTTTTTTTCCTTTAATGGAAATGCACTGAGTGTGTGGAAATTATAGCAGGCAGTTGGAAATTTGGTGTATCTGAAGGCAGGCTGAAAAGCTCAGAACTGAAGATAAAGACTTGGGAGTTAAATCATGCTTTTAGTACAATTAGCCCAAACCACATCTTTGTATATCTTCACTTTTTCAACAGATTGGGTCCATTATGTGCCAGGCAGTAGGGTGCCCACAGTAGTGGCCTGAGAGGCCCCTCTCCGACAGTGTGCTTGATGAGGTGACTTGTTCACACAAAGGTCCTCAAGGCCAGGTGGAGAACATACTGGGAACATTTGTTGACCCTTTCAGACTTGAGTTACTAACACAGCTGGGCTGATAGTTGTTTTTTGGGGAGTAAAGGAGAGTGGTTTATAGTTACCTTTTCTGTAAACGTTTACATGGAGGGCAGACATTGTATACTTTGATGATTCCAGGGTCTCAATTAGTGCATTTGGCTCTTTTTTAGAATTAAGGGTTTGAAATAAGTGGGCGGAGTGACCCCAATCTCTTAAGAAGCTTTAGGAATTTCAACTCCCTTGATGAGGTTCCCCCCCCCCTTTAAAGTCGTTTAAAATAATTATTCCAGTAACATTTGATGTTCTTAATAAAAATGTTACCTATGAAGTATGAGGGAGCAAGACTTTTAAAATCTAGCCCTCTTGTCATTTTATGTGTATCTTTTCTCTTCTCCAATACATACTAATTTCTTAGGCCCGCCTTTAGAGCATCTCAAGAGCCTGAGTGTTTTTGTGTTGAGAGGAGAGGGGAAACGGTCTTTTTTTTTTTTTCCACTTTGGTCAGAGTGGAGAAGTGTGATACGTTGTCAATGACAGACGTGTCCTCAGACACTTGCTACAGTGCTAACCCAATGAAGCTGTATTCAGTAGTGAAAGCACGGATAAAAGGGTTGGATATTCAGAAGTTTGGAACCAAGAATGGAAAAGGCTGCTTGCTGCCACAGTGAACTCCCTCTCTCTGAGATGCAAAGAAGAGGGGCTCAAGGATGCTGTTGGAAGCACCCAGCTCTGGGCAGGCAGTCCTTAATGGGTCCGGGTTCTTTTGGTGCTTTTGAACTACTCGTTCTTGGACCATTTTGGCACGCGCTGCTCTCAGTTTTCTGAACTGCAGTTGTTTTTGTCAAATCAAGATTACATGATCCCATTTCATAATAAAGTTTTCTAATTGGATTTTAAACTCCTCAAAGACAGGGGTAAAATAAAATCTTCGAGCACCAACAGGGTCAAGTTTTGTGCCAGGACTCTTCATTCTTGATTGATGAATCCATATTGAGCTTTCAGTTTCCATGTGTTTTTATTCAGAGATAATGGTTTCCAGTTACATTCCTTTACGAAACAAAAGACAAAATATTCTAGATGTGTCTTTTTTATTTAGGAAGCATGAAATACTTTCTTGGAATATTTCATTCTTCATTGAAAATTTCCATTGGTATAAATTCGAAGGAACAACATAGTTCCAATTCTTAAGCATCAGCTGAAAAAGGCCAGTCTCATTGTCGGGAATTCTCTGTAGGAAAGCAATCATCTAAAAAGTAAAGTAAGCCAGGGAGCTATTGAGGGGTTTTATGACCGTTTTATCTTTTTTTTTTTTTTCAATGAGGCATTATGGGTCTTTACCCTCTTCACAATGAATGCCTTATTTCATAAGCATATATTTTTGAAGGGTTCAAAGATGACTAGCTTTAAAAGAGTCAGATTAATTTTGTCTATAGATGTGCTGAAAATCAGTTTCTGGCTTAGACTTCGGATTTTGAATCTATGGACGTGTAACAGTAATGGTAGTATCACAGATGGCTGCCTAACTGAAATTCTGACCGCCACTGGGTACGAATTGGGTTTCTCAAGTCCAGAGGGAGAGGACGGTAGTCAAAATATCAGCAAAGCTTTTTTCTCAGAAACATTCGATATTAGATCTGTTTGGCGATGACAAAATATCATTTGTGCTAATGGCAGGGATTAAAATTTTGACATCTTAAGTTATCAACCCATTTCCTCCAGAATCAGGACCACTGTATACCCTCCTAAGGTGGAGCCTTGGTCAATCTTTGTTACTGTGGAAATTGTGTGTGGAGTAGTTGCACGTATGGTTGTTTGTGAGGATTTAGAAATTAAAGTTTAAGGGGCGCCTGGGTGGCTCAGTGGTTTAAAGCCTCTGCCTTCAGCTCAGGTCATGATCCCAGGGTCCTGGGATCGAGCCCCGCATCGGGCTCTCTGCTCCGCAGGGAGCCTGCTTCCTCCTCTCTCTCTGCCTGCCTCTCTGCCTACTTGTGATCTCTCTCTGTCAAATAAATAAAATCTTTAAAAAAAATTAAAGTGTAAAAAATTAAGATTTCCCATAAAGAGGCAAATCTTCTAAACATCTAAGATCTGGTTTTCAGGTCTGTATAGAATGCCCTTCCTATTTTAAGAAAACACTTGTTTTCTTAGAGGTGATTATTTGCATTATAAAATATTTTCAGTACTTAAAAACCATCCTTTCCTGTGCTAAACTTATCTACATATAGTCTTAACGATTAAACTTCTAGATAAAATTCAACACTTACATGGGTTGCACCTATACTCTACTTTGGTGGTTATTAGCTGGAATCACTAAGTTAGTTCTTAATCTAATTTGTATTTTGTGGATCTGACAATAATATTTTAAAAATAAACCTTTATAAAATATTTGTTTCAGAGCCCAGTGATGTGACTCTCAAAATTTACCGAGCGGAATCATATGCTGGTCTCCAAGAGTTTAAAGCCGCCATAGAAGATTTAAATGCAGTCCTCTTTCAACTGCCAAATTGGCCTGAGGTAAAGTTACTGTTTTCCATTTACATATTTAAAAATTTCACCTGTAAGGAACATGAATTCAGTTATGGTTATAAGTTTGAACAAAATAGATTTGTTGGCTCTTTAAATAAAACATATAGCGTTCTAGAAATCTAGGGTTAGTATTTCGAGCAGATGGCTATAAAGCAATTTTTTAAATCCCAAGAAACCTTCATTTCCTAACTAAAGAACAACCTGAATTTAAGGCACAGGGAAAAAAATAATAAGAGACTTGAGTAGGCAAAATTTCCTCAACGAGATACAACTGGTCCTGCTGGATCCAAACTGAAAATTGGTGGAGGAGGAATACTGATGGGAAGAGAAGAGAAGAGGCTGGAAAATGGAGGCATCATCATGGGGACCAGATGAGGAGTGATTTGATACAGTAAATGGGGACAACGGAGGTTGCCTTGGCCATACAATTTCCAAAAAGACTTGAGGCAAATGTATGTAATCAGTTTACTAATTTTTTATCCAATTGCCAAAGCAAATCAGTTCATGTCCTGTATATGTTCTTCAAGCTAGAAGTTACTGTTTTATATGACTTTCCCCCCATTTGAAACCATGCCTTTGAGGACAATATATTAAGGATGCTCTAAAAAATTATAAATTAATATGAAAAACGATACCAGATCCCATGCTGGCTTGACTGGTTAGTATAAGGCAAACGTAATGATGGAAAATGATCTGTATGGACAGCTTTAAAATTATTAAAAAAGAAGGAATCCTCTGCATTTATTACTGAGTGATATAATTAGAAATACGGTTTTGAAGTCATTTTTCCGTAATTCCCTGCTTTCTCCAGGGAAGCATGTAAACATACCTTTGAAATGCTGTGGGCTCCTCAGAGTTATTCAGAATTTCAAAATGTACATTTCCAAGCAAACCATTTTTTTTTCTAGATACTGATTTTTCAAAAATAATTGTGTCAGTAAAAGTTGTGTATTTGTGCTTTCATTGAAGGTCTACTTCAGGAAAGGAAAAGTACTCCAGGATGCTGGTTTTTTAGGTGATGCCTTACAGCTCTTTCTTCAGTGCTTAGCTCTGGATGAGGATTTTGCACCTGCAAAGCTAGAAGTGGAAAAGGTAATCGGTTTACCAATTCGAGTAGTTGAAGGCAGGTCTGAGACACTGGTCTTTTCAAAAATGCTACTTATAATTAGAAACTTGGGGTAAGAACATAAGGAGTCCAGTAAGTCAAATCTAGCAGCAGTTTGACAAGTGGGCTTTCAGGGTCATACATTTAGCGTATCGAGTTTTTACTGAAATCAAAACATTTCATTTGCAGATACTTAAATGTGTTATTTTTGCTTAAATTTAGGTGCTTTCTACTGGTTTGTTTGATTGGAGCCAAACTAATCATCCTTAATTGTTGTCATGATATTCCTGCTCAGAATTTTTTTTCTAGTTAAAGCAAAACCGGTCTATAACATTACATGTTTCCATGTGCATTATAAGAGATACCACTAAAAGGCTGTTTACAATCCATCATCATACAGGTGCTCCCTTCCCCCATTTCACCTAACCCCCCCGATAACCACCGATCTGTTTTCCATATCTGGGAGTTTTTGTTTTGTTTGTTCATTTCTTTTTTGTTTTTGTATTAGATTCCACATATGAGTGAAGTCATACCATGCTTATCTTTCTCTTTCCGACTTATTTCACTTGCATAATACCTTTAGGGTCCATTCGTGTTGTCACAAGTTTTTTTCTGAGTTAAGTGGTAGTCCATTGTATATGTATAACATATCTTTATTCCATCAGCCACTGATGGACATTTAGGTTTTTTCCACTTCTCAGCTATTGTAAACAGTGCTGCACCGAACATAGGAATGCACATGTCTTTTCAAATCACTGTTTTTGCATGCTGAAGATAAGTACCCAGAAGTGAAAGAGCTGCACAGTGTAGTTCTATTCTTAATTTGTTGAGGAATCTCCAAACTGTTTTCCACAGTGGCTTTACCAAGAACGGTATACAGGGTCCACTTTTTACCATATCTTCTCCAAGCCTTGTTATCTCTTGTCGTTTTGGTAATAGCCATTCTAACCATTGTGAGAATTTAATCACTTATTGTGGTTTAGATCGGTATTTCCCTGATTAATGATGTTAAGCATCCTTTATGGTCCTGTTGGCCATGGGTATGTTTTCTTCGGAAAAAAATGTCTATTCAGATCCTCTACCCATTTTTTAATTAGGTTGTCTTTTTGTTGTTGAGTTGTAGGAGTTCTTTATATATCTTGGATATTAATCCCTTATCAGATACACAATTTGCAAAAATCTCCCATTCAGTAGGTTGCCTTTTTGTTTTGATTTCTTTTGCTGTGCCGAAGCTTTTTAGTTTGATGCATTCCCATTTGTTTATTATTGCTCTTTTCCTTGGTGTTGGAGTCAGAGTCACAAAAATACTGCTAAAGCCCATATTGAGGAGCTTCCACCTATATTTTCTTCTAGGAATTTTGTGGTGTCAGGTCTTATATTCAAGTCTTTAATCCATTTGAGTTAATTTCTGTCTCTGGTGCAAGACACTGATCTAGTTTGATTCCTTTGCATGTGGCTGTCCAGCTTTCCCTAGCATCATTTATTGAAGAGACTCATTTCTCCATTGTAAATTATGTGTAAATTAATTGTCTGTATCTGTGTGCCTTTAATTCTGGGTTCGTAATTCTGGTTCACTGATGGCATGTGTGCATTTTTATGCCACTATTACATTGTTTCGATTACTATAGATTTGTTCTGTAGTTTGAAATCAGCATTGTTCTCCTTTCTTAAGATTGCTTTGGCTATTGGGGATCTTTTGTGATTTTCTACAATTTTAGGATTATTTGGTCTAGTTCTGTGGAAAAATACCATTGGGATTTTGATGAGGATTACACTGAATCTGTAGATTGCTTTGAGGAGTATGGACATTTTAACAATAGTAATTCCTCCAGTCTGTGAGCATCCCTGGAATAAATCCCATTTGATCATCATGTATGAACTTTTGCTGTATTTTTAAATTCAGTTTGCTAATATTTTGTTGAGGATTTTTGCACTAATTTTAGTCACTGATAATGGCCTGTAATTTTCTGTGGTTTCTTGTCAGCTTGCTGGCCTCAAAAAGATTTGGGGAATGTTCCTTCTTCAATATTTTGAAAGAGTTGAGAAGGATAGGTATTAAATCTTTGAATATTTGGTAGGATTCACTAGTAAACCATCTGGTCCTGGACTTTTGTTCGTTAGGAGGTTTCTGATTACTGATTCAATCTTACTATTAACTGATCTATTCAAATTTTCTGTCTCTTCATGATTCAGTCTTGGAGGATTGCATGTTTCTATGAATTTACTAATTTCTTCTAGGTTGTCCAGTTTGTTGGCATGTAATTGTAGTAGTGTTTTATAATCCTTTATATTTTGGTGGTGTGTCATAACATTTCATTTCTGATTTTATCAGAGTGCTCTTTTTTTATTTGACATTTTTTTACTTTTTAAAATTCTAGTATAACTGACATACAGTGTTATATTACTTTCACATGTATACTATAGTAGTGATACAATAGTTCTATACATTACTCATTGCTTATCATTTTAAGTGTATTCTTAATCCCTTCATCTATTTCACCTGTCCTCCCACCCACTTCCCCTCTGGCAGTCACCCATTCTTTAAGAGTCTGTTTTTATTTCTTTTTTTTTTTCTTTGTTCTTTTGTTCTTTAAATTCCATACAGGAGTGAAATCATATGGTATTTATCTTTCTGCGACTGACTTAAATTTCATTTAGCATTATATCCTCTAGATCCATCCATGTTGTTGCAAATGGCAAGATTTCATTCCTTTTATGGCCAAGTAAAATTCCATTGTCTGTATGTACCTCTTCTTTTATCCATTCAGCTGTTGCTTCCATAGTTTATCTATTGTGAATAATGCAATAAATACAGTGTACATATAACTTTTCAAATTAGTGTTGTTTTCTTTGGGTAAATATCCAGTAGTGGAATTACTGGATCATATATAGTATTTTATTTTTAGTTTTTTGAGGGAACTTCACAAAGTTTTTCAGTGGCTGCACCAGCTTGCATTCCTATCCCAGTGCATAAATGTTTCTTTTTCTCCACATCCTGGCCAACACCTTTTATTTCTTGTGTTTTTGATTTTAGCCATTTGACAGGTGTGAGGAGGTATCTCATTGTGGTTTTATTTGCATTGCCCTGATGATTAGCGATGTTGAGCATCTTTTTATGAATCTGTTGGCCATTTGTATGTCTTCTTTGGGAAAATGTCTTTTATATGTCCTTTCTCCTGTGCCCATTTTAATTGGGTTATTTTGGGGGGGGTGAGTTGTGTAAGTTCTTTATATATTTTGGATATTAACCTCTTGTTGTATATTATTTGCAAATATCTTCTCCCATTCAGCGGGATGTCTTCTGTTTTGTTGATGTTTTTATTTATTTATTTTTTAAGATTTTATTTATTTATTTGGCAGAGAGAGATCATAGGTAGGCAGAGAGGCAGAAAGAGAAGGAAGCAGGCTCCCTGCTGAGCTGAGAGCCCCATGTGGGACTCGATCCCAGGACCCTGAGATCATGACCTGAGCCAAAGGCAGAGGCTTTAACCCACTGAGCCACCCAGGTGCCCTTGTTAATGATTTCTTTCACTGTGCAGAAGCTTCTTGTTTTGATGTAGTGCTGATAGTTTCTTTTTGCTTTTGTTTCCCTTGCCTCAGGAGACCTGCCTAGAAAAATGTTGCTACAACCAATGTCAAAGACATCATTTCCAATGCCGTCTTCTAGGATTTTTACAGTTTTAGCTCTCACATTGAGGTTTTTAATCCATTTTGGAATTTAATTTTGTGTATGGTATAAGAAAGTGGAGGGAAAAAGGTGGTCCAGTTTCATTCTTTTGCATGTAGCTGACCAGTTTTCCCAGTACCATTTGTTGAAGAGACTTTTTCCCATGGGATATTCTTTCCTACTTTGTTGAAGATTGATTGACCATATAATTGTGAGTTTATTTCTGGGTTTTCTATTACATTCCATTAATCCATGTGTCTGATTTTGTACTAGTAACACACCGTTTTGATTACAACAACTTTATAATATACTTGAAGTCTGGAATTGTGATGCCTCTAGCCTTGCTTTTCTTTTTAAAAATTGCTTTGGCTATTTGGGGTCTTTTGTGGTTCCATACAGATTTTTAGGATTGTTTCCAGTTCTGTGAAAAATGTTGTTAGTGTTTTGATAGGGATTGTACTATACAAAGATTGCTTTGGATAGTACAGACATTTTAACATTTGTTCTCCCAATCAATGGGCATGGAATGTCTTTCCATTTGTTTGTGTCATCTTCACTTTCTTTCATCTTTGTTTTATAGTTTTCACAATACAGGTCTTTCACCTCTTCGGTTAGGTTTTTCCCTGGTATCTTACTGTTTTCGGTACAATTGTAAATGGGATTGTTTTCCGAATTTCCTTCTGCTGCTTCATTATTAGTGTATAGAAGTGCAGTGGATTGCTACACATTCATTTTGTATCTCACAACTTTACTGAGTTCATTTATCAGTTCTAGTAGTTTTTTGGTGGAGTCTTTAGGGTTTTCTATATAGAGTATTACGTCCTGCAAATAGTGAACTTTAATTCCTCCTCACCAGTCTGGATGCCTTTATACCTTTTTCTTATCTGATTGCTATAGCCAGGACTTCCAATACTGTGTTATGTAAAAGTGGTGAGAGTGGATGTCTTTGTTTCATTCCTGACCTTAGGGGCAAATCTCTGTTTTTACCCACTGAGGGTGATATCCACTGTGAGTATTTTGTAAGGCCTTAATTATGTTGAGGTATGTTCCCTCGAAACATACTTTAAGAGGTTTTTTCATGAATGGATGTTCTACCTTGTCAAATGCTTTTTCTGTCTCTACTGAAATGATTATACGGTTTTTTATCCTTTCTCTTATTGATGTGATATATCACATTGACTGATTTGTAAGTATTAAACCACCCTTAAATCCAAGGAATAAATCCCATGTGGTCATGCTGTTGGATCCTGTTTGCTAGTATTTTGTTGAGGATTTTTTCATCTGTGTTCATCAGAGATACTGGCCTGTAGTTTTCTTTTTTTGTATTGTCTTCATCTGATTTTGGTGTCAGGATAATGCTAACTTCATAGAATGAATTTGGAATCTGTCCTTCCTATAGGTTTTTTTGGAATAGTTTGGGAATAGATATTAATTCTTACATGTTTGGTTAGATTTCCTCTATGAAGCCATCTGCTCCTGGATTTTGATATGTTGGGAGGTGTTTTTTGTTTTTTTTTTTAAAGATTTTATTCATTTATTTGACAGAGATCACAAGCAAGCAGAGAGGCAGGCAGAGAGAGGAAGGGAAGCAGGCTCCCCGCTGAGCAGAGAGCCCAATGTGGGGCTCGATCCCAGGACCCTGGGATGATGAGCTGAAAGCAGAGGCTTTAATCCACTGAGCCACCCAGGTGCCCCTGTTGGGAGGTTTTTAATTACTGATCGATTTCATTGCTAGGAATTGGTCTGTCCAAATTTTCTCTTTCTCGCTAATGCAAGAGCCCTCTTTCCTTTTTAGTCTTGACATTTGCCAATTTTATTAATGTGTTCAATGACCCAGCTCTTAGTTCATTGATCTTCCTTTTCTTTGTGTTTCATTTATTTCAGCTGTGATCTTTATTAATGCCTTTCTTCTAGGACTTTGGGCTTTGTTTCTCTTTTTTCTAGCTTCTTTAGGTATAAAGTTAGGTTGTTTGAGATTTTCCTTATTTCTTGAGGTAGACCCCTTAGAACATCTTTTGCTGCATCCCAAAGATTTTAGTACATTGTCCCTATGTTTTATCTCTAGCTATTTTAAAAAATTTCTTATTTATTTGATGGAATGAAGATTTGTTGTTTCATAGCATGATGCTTAATCTCCATATTTTGGTTGTTTGTTTTTTTTTTTCCTTGTAAGTAATTATTAGTTTTATACCATTGTGGTTGAAGATGCTTGGTATGATTTCATTATTCTTTAAGTGAGGCTTGTTTTGTGGACTAATGCAATCTATTCTGGAAAATGTTCCGTGTGCACTTGAAATTTTTTTTTTAAAGATTTTATTTATTTATTTGACAGAGAGAGATCACAAGTAGGCAGAGAGTCAGGCAGAGAGAGAGAGAGAGGGAAGCAGGCTCCCTGCTGAGCAGAGAGCCCAATGTGGGACTCGATCCCAGGACCCTGAGATCATGACCTGAGCCGAAGGCAGCGGCTTAACCCACTGAGCCACCCAGGTGCCCCTTGAAATTTTTGAATGCAATTTGGATATAGTGTTCTGTATATATCTCTTAAGTTCATCTGGTCTAATGTGTCATTTAAGGCCAGTGGTTCCTTGTTAATTTTCTGTCAGGATGAACTAGCCACTGATGTAAATGGAGTGGTAAAGTCCTTCATTATTATTCTATTACTGTCAGTTTCTCTCTTTAGGTATGTTTTATTTGCTTTGTATGTCTTGGTGCTCCTATGTTGAGTGTATATACATTTATAAATATTACGTTTTCTTGTTGGATCTTGTTTATCATTATGGAATGCCCTTCTCTACTATTGAAGTCCTTGCTTTGAACTGAAGTTCAGTATTTTGTCTGTTATGCATATAGCTATACCAGCTTTCTTTTCATTTCCATTTGCTCAGAACATCTTTTTCTATCCATTCACTTTCAGTGTGTATGTGTCCTTATTTGTGAAGTGTATCTCCACCAGGCAACATTTAGATGGATCTTATTTTCTTATCTATTCAGCCTGATTGGAGAGTGTGGTCTGTTTGCATTTAGAGTAAATCTTGATAGGTATGTGTATATTGCCATTTTGTTAATGATTTTTTTGTCTCTTTTCATCATTCCTCGTCTTCCTTTTTTCTTTCTGTCTTGTGGTTTCATGGCTTGCTTTAGTGCTTTGCTTAGATTATTTTCCCATTTTCTTTTGGATATTTACCATCAGTTTTTCTTTGCAGTCACCAAAAGGTTCACATAGAACTTCCTTTGTATGTAATGGTCTGTTTCGAGTTGATAGCAACTTAAATTTGAACACATTCCAAAACTTTACATTTTTCTCCCCCTGCTCACCTTTTATATTTTTACATGTCACCTTAGACATCTCTTTATTTTATGCATCTCTTAACCAATTATTATAGTTTATTTTTTTTGTCTTTTAACCTTTAGACTTGCTTTATAAGTGATTGATCTACTTACTTTTACTATTTGTTTTCCACTGAGATATTCACTTTGATGTTTTCTTCTTTATTAATTAGTGCCACTTTTTTTCAGTTCAGAGAAGTCCCATTAACATGTCTTGTAGGGCCAGTGCAGTGGTGATGTTTTCCATTAGCCTTTGCTTGTATGGAACACTCTTAATCTTTTTTTCAGTTCTGAATGACAGTCTTGCTGGGTAGAGAATTCTCGGATGGAAGTTTTTTCATTTCAGCCCTTTAAATAGGTCATGCCACTTTCTTCTGGCCTGCAGAGTTTCTGGCGATAAATCTGATGGCCTATGGGGTTTCCCTTTCAAATAATAAGTTTTTCTTTTGCTGCTTTTAGAATTCTGTCTTGAAATTTTTCTGTTTCCATTATAATGTGTTTTGATGTGAATCTCTGTGGGTTCATCTTCTTTGGTACTCTGTACTTCCTGGACCTGGAGATTCTGTTTTCTTCCCCAGATTAGAGAAGCTTTCTGACCCTTTCTCCTCTCACTTTGGGACCCCCAACTCAGAAATTTTTATTGGGCTGCTTTTTGCTTGTAATTTCCAGTGTAAGTTTTGCTTATTTTCATGGTGCTCATAGTAGTGCCCCAGTTTGTTTTGCCTTAATTTTCTCAGGATTCCATATATCACTTTCCAGAGTTTGTTTTGTGGTGTGTTAGTAGGTGTTAAGTAAAAGGAAGGAGTCTTCTGATTAAATGATTTTGGGGAACATTGGGTTAAACCAAGGTAAACAGGTTTCTTCAGAAGTTCTCAGAGGTTTTGCTCTGCTAACATGAGAGCAGCATTCAGCTTTCGTCAAACATTCACAGAGCATCTGGAAAGACTAGAGTCTTTGAAAAATTTATTTGGAATATCTATCCCCATATAATTGCAGTGTCGTCATGATGCTCTCTTCAGCATCCACAAAACACGAGGTGTTATTTATCATCTTGATAGTGTTTTTTACGTTGTGGCTTTTTGTCAGAATCACCTTGGGTACTTGGTAAATGTAATGATTCCTGACTTCTCTACAGACTGTTGGAATTAGAATCTCTGGAATTTGGGCATAGTTTTACAAGAACCCAGGGAGATTCTTGTGTGTTTAGAAGGATGACAACTTTGAAAATTTTCTCAGATCCCCAATGCCTCATGAATATGGCTAATATCTGTATATCCTCCACCAGGCTTCTAGCCTATTGATTTAATGAAAAATTTTTACTATTGTGTGTATTCTGTTTTATATTTGTTAGTGGTCTCTCCCTGGGGAGACTGCAGACTTTTTAAGGGCTTATAATTTTGCATTTTCCATGCTACTAAATATCCTTCTATTTCTGTATTTAAAAAGTTGACCTTTAATAAGGTTAGGCGCAGGCAAAACAGCTGATGCTTTGAAATATTTTTCTCCCAATATGCTTTTTGTAAATTGTGGTATACTTTACGTATGATGCACAGATTTTACAGTCCATTGTTTTGGAAATTATACATCCATGTAACAGCACCCCAATCAAGATGTAGAATATTTCCATCATGCTAGAAATCTCAGTCATCCCCTTTTCAGCAAATCCCGTGTATCCCTGCTCCCAGAGGCAATTACTGTTTAGATTTTTATTAGAGTATAAATAGAGTAGTTTTGCTTATTTTAAACTTCATGCAAGTGGAATCACACAACATGTATTCTTGTGTCTGGCTTTTTTTTTTTTTTTTTTTTGGCAGAACATAATAGTTTTGAGATATATCTAGCAATTTTTTTTTAATTTCATTGTTCACTAAGCATTCATTGTAGAAACATAGCACAACTTATGATATTAGTAGTGATTTTCATTTGCGTTGTTACCAGTTGCTGCTATGAACTAACGTTCTTGTATAAGTTTTCTGGATGTGTTTTTCTATCTCTTTGGTAAGTACCCACTGGATCTGCTGGGGTCTAGCGTAAGTGAGTGGGAAATGTAAAAACATACAAATTTTAAAATGTTTAAAATGTTTGTTCATTAAAGGGAGTATTGCTAGAGCTCCTACCAGATATTCTTTTATTTACATTGATTATATCTCCTGTTTATTTACATTGTAAAGATTCAGGACTAATCTCATTTTTGTGAGTTCGAGAGAGAGTATAACTGAACGACAAAGCTTCCGGATTTAGACTTTAAGAAATGCTTAATTTAAGAGCTTAATGCTCTGCTGTTCATTTAATACAGCTTATTTGACAAAGACCTTTGAGCCCTTCTCATTTCCTTCTAGCCAGGTTCTTCCCCTAACTTAACCTACTGTGGTGGTGGTGGTGGTTGTTGTTTTGAGAGTTTTAGATGTGTATAGATGTATTAAAATTTCTGGGTGCTTCTATCAGGAATATGACAGCTGCCTTCCAGGTGCACTCCCAACTACTCTGGGCCAGCTGCCGTATGGTGCTCCCATCCCAGAGCTGGGCAGTGATAGCTGCCCGTGCAGGTTACTTGTTCAATGAGTAGCTAAAGTCAGTATAAACGCATGGAATTTTAAGAGTTTTGTAATTAGGTGAGTTCTTTAGTTCACTTAAACACTCAGAGCCCAGCCTTACAATATACTTTGGGGTGAACTGTGAACCATTTTGACAGGATAGGACTCCCTAAAGTTCAGAGGTAAATAAGATCTCTTCTTTTTACAATCCTTCATTAAAAAGTTGGTTTTTATTTTGGGTTCCTTCTTGGGCTAGTAGTCTAGCTGCTCCCATACCTTCCTTTTGAATGATTTCTTTGACGTGATCTGATCCCCATTTAAAGCACACCTTGCTTGGTTTTACAAGTCTTTCGAATAATTTGGCAGTTCTGCTTATTACTTAATCTCTTCCTCCTTTACTCATTAAAAACTGTGTCTGCTAGGAATTTTCTAAAATTTCATAAATATGGGCACCTGAGTGGCTCAGTGGGTTAAGCCTCTGCCTTCAGCTCAGGTCACGATCCCAGGGTTCTGGGATTGAGTCCCGCATCAGGCGCTCTGCTCAGCGGGGAACCTGCTTCCCCCCTCTCTCTGCCTGCCTCTCTGCTTACTTGTGATCTCTGTCTGTCAAATAAATAAATAAAATCTTTAAAAAAATTTCATAAATATTAGATACTTTATATTAAATTATTCCTAACCAAATATTTTATATTTTCCATTACTTTTATATTATTTCTCTTACAGATTTTATGTGATTTATTATCACCTGAGAACTTAAAAGAAGGCCTGAAGGACTCTTCCTGGAGCTCATTGCCATGTAGTAAAAACAAACATTTTGGTTTTCCTTCAGTAATGGAAGAGTCTCACTCTGCCAGCGAGCTTAGTCCAGAGCAGGTAAGGGGTGAGGAAGGATTTTCATGGGTGTACTGCATCTGTTTCTTTACACATTACGACTCTCACTTCCTTTGTTTGGAGTACTAGAATTAATCTATTAAGCATTGTCTTAATTAATTTTTTTGTCTGTAGCCTTTGATTTCACACTAAACTTTTACATAAAATACTTGCTTATTAATCACAATTTTAGGTCACCCTGCTTATCAGAAAACTTTGTCTGGTGGAAAATATAGAACACGGTATTTATTTTAGTTGCCTCAGGGTTGGAACAAGTATATTAGCATAACTGCGTAAACCTCATTGTAACATATCGGCTTGACTTCCAGAGCTGCATAATTAGTGGCAAACATCATTTATCAGGGTATTAGAATTAATAGTTGGTGTTTTTAATTGAACAGTAAAATGAACCTTGTGAGACATTGGAATTTCATTTCAATGGATTCTTGGTGAGAGCAATAAAGGATAGTGAAGAAATACAGTTACCCTTGTTTATTGTATTTTTGTAGAATGAAGAAGTACCAGAGGTCACGTCTGAGCTTATCAGAGGAAGCTTAAACCGCGCTTGGTCAGCACAGGCTATAAATTCAACAGAAATGCCTGCCAGAGAGGACTGTTTAAAAAGAGTGTCCTCGGAACCTTTACTCTCTGTTCAAGAAAAAGGTGCTCTGCTGAAAAGAAAGTTGTCTCTTTTAGACCAGGATGTGATTGTAGATGAAGATGGAAGAAATAAGCTTAAAAAACAAGGAGGTAAAAATGTCACTACAGTCATAGAAAACACATTTACTTATTTAGAATGGTCTTTAAACTTTTTCCTAAAGATGATAGTCCTGTCTCTCTGTTTTAATAGAAACTCATAATGAAGTCTGTACATTTTCGTTAACTTCTGGTGACATCCCGGAAGAATTAATTGATGTCTCAGATTTTGAGTGTTCTCTCTGCATGAGGTAAGTACATAAGGTTTTATCAATGATGAATATTTTAAAGTACAGAGTAGATAAAGGTAGCCCACTATAATAATAGGCATTGTAAAGTGACAGAATCCTGGACGAAATCAAAAGACAGAAATACCTTGCACACCTTGGGCAAATAACTTAATCTCCGAACACTATTTGGATTTTTCTTACTTAGAAAGTGGAGTCAGTATTTGCATGGCCTACACTGCACGTGGTGTAAGACTCACCCGACTTCAATATAAAAAAGTTACTAGGAAATTGGAAAGTACTATGGAAGTTACACATATTATTGAAATGTAGGTACATCCATTTTTTTCTTTAAAGTAAAATTGGATAAAGATTTCCATCATGCAGAATGCTTGTAATTCTAGAAGACTAAGAGTTTCAAAAGAACAGTTTCCACTGAGATTGTGGTGGAGTCAAGGGAACAGCGCATGGAGTGTCAGGAGACCCGGTGCCGGCCACATCGGGCTGGTAGGAACTAGCTGAGTTCCCAGCAGGTCCCCTGCCTTGGCGCCTTCAACCCTGAGCTGAGGGCAGTAGGCCAGATGACTGCTCAAGTACCTGTGTATCTAACAATACTTCGAGGCAGTTCAGAAGTCTCATGTTTCAGGAAAGAATTAGAATGTAAGTAAAATCAGTCTTTTCTATATTGTTTATTACATATGGTATTAAACCTAATATTTAAGATTCAACTGTAAGGTTTACTGGGTTCTTGTTAATGAATTTTAGATAGGCTTTTATAAGCATATTAAGAAGCCATGGTAAAGTGAAGATACCATAAAAATCTATACAATCATGGTGAATATTTTATGTTAATTCTTTTCTACACAGTCTCTGAAATCTGGTGTGTATTTTACATTTATTGTACTTCTCAGTTTGGACCAGCCACATTTCAAGTGCTCAGTAGCCCCATGTGGTGAGTGGCTGGTCCATTAGTCAGTATAGCTTTAGGCTCTTGGCAGGGTACCCCTGTTGATGAGAACTTTTAAAAGGTTCAGGAGGGCATAATTACCTTTATCACTGCCCCCCTTTCTTCCTCTCCTGCCCCCCCATCCCCTCCTTAGAGAGTAGTGTTCCGTTATTTGTTCACTTTTTCCAATGGAGAGTTTAATATGAAAACTAACAGGTATTTTGGTTGTTTTCAGGTTGTTTTTTGAGCCAGTAACAACCCCTTGTGGACACTCATTCTGTAAGAATTGCCTTGAGCGTTGTTTAGATCATACGCCATATTGTCCTCTTTGCAAAGAAAGCTTAAAAGAGGTAAACATTCATCTATTTATCTGCTTATTGCTCTTAAGCTTGGCAACATTGATTTCTGTTTGGCCACAGAAACAGTGATTATCGTGTTCAGAATAAATTGCATTATGTTAGGCTGAGTGACCAAGGAGGATGACATTTCGTTACCCAAATACTAGTGCTGGAGAAATGTGAGTTTAGAGAGCAAAGAGGAAAGTAGGGTGGTCCTAGAGGCCAAGTCCCATGTACTTATTTATTTTTGAAGAAGGTGGGGGATGGTCAAGTACCTGGTCTAGAACTGGTTCCATTTTAATGATGACAGTATTGGGGAAACCCAACTGCCCTGTCTTCCACCCTTAATAGGTTAGATTTCAGCCCTAGTCCTACCCCCTTAAGGTATGGACCAACTCTGTCCAATAGAATCTTTTGCATTGATGGAAATGCTCTATATCTGTGCTGTCCAACATGGTGGCCACATGTGGTAATTAAGCACTTGAAATGTGGCTAGTGTGACTGGGGAACTGTATTTTAGATTATAATTCTCATATAAGTGGGCACACGTGACTGACTGGTGGCTACCCTTTGGGCAGCCCAGCTCTAGAAAGTGCTATACTGGACAAAAGAGAGGGAGGCACAGCTTCCCACACCCCTTGTATGGTCAGTGGTAACCTGTGTTAGGGAAACAGCTAGATCTCAGGTGCATCTCTTCTGTCGCCAGTGGGAAGACCGCATTCTCCCAGTCCTGCTTGGGTGACTGGAGCCCCCATAAGCTGAGGCCCAGGCTGTAGAATTCTAAGCTCCAACTGCAAGGATAGCATTGACCAGGGAGAGTGATCCTGTCCTGTGGGTGACAGGACTGCTTAAAGAAAAAAGTGCCTTCCAATATGAATGAAAAATGGATAAGACATTTTGCAGTTGAGTGTACATAGTTATTTTCTATATAGAAACTCAGCTCTGTACAGATACCGTAATAATACATACGTGCTATTACATTTGATATGGGTCTTACATAACAAGCCGGTATGTGAGACATAAAACCATATACAGAATTTTCATAAAGTCCAGAAACAAGATAAACTGTTTGTTACATTCCAACTGCTATACTTTCAGGTGAAGTACTCTAACCGTACTGTTTTTCCTATGTTTCCAGGTTTTTAGATACTCTGTAGTATATTTATTATGCTTTCTCTCAAATTAATAATTAGATATGTGGCTTCAAATGTAGAGAGAGCTCACCTTAAAAAAAATTTCTGGAGTTTGAAGGAAAATAAAATAAGCGTATTAGTTATAATACGTACTGTTTGAAAATAACCTTACCCTGTGCCCTAAGGATACCCTGTATAATAGGTAAATTTCAATATTTAAAGAACAAATTGATATGCTCTATAGTTTTATACTTTTCCTACTTGTCATTTTCTTCATTTGAATGTATTTTAAAGATACGATTTTTATAGCAGCATAATAGTCCATTGATTTAACATTTCCCTTACATGTTGTAAGTTGTTTTGTTCTTTTTTTTTTTATTTTTTTAAATATGCTATGCTTTGCGTCTTTGACTATTTCCTTAGGATAAAATTTCTGGAAGGTTGAATTACTGATCAAAAGTCATATATTCATAAGACTCTTAAAACCCATTGCTGTGTTGCTTGGTCCTCCAGAAATATTGTATGAATTTAGATTCCTGTCGGTAATGTAAGAGAGGTTGTATTTCCCCACATTTAGTACATGAGTATTACATTATATATTATGTATAGCATATTGCACCCTGGTTTTCAAGATGTGTTCCCCTTCACTTGGGAACTTGTTAGAAATACAAATTCTGAGCCCCTACTGCAGAGCCACTAAGTTAGAAACTCCGGGCTAGGGCTCAGCAATCTGCATTTTAACAAACCCTGACTGAGGCTCACCTTTGAAAACCACTCCTGTCCCCCGTTTCCCAACCTCTCACGTTCCCTCCTCCTCTGTTCCTCATCGGATAATGACAAACCCTTATTTTTGCCGCATCTGCAGATTAAAAGTACGGCTTCTCTTTAATCTTGTGATTGTTTCCCAAGAGTTGTGTCTCGCTAGTTTTATGAAATTATACTGGTCATTTTCTTGTTCCAAAATCCTGGACACACACTCTGACCTGGTCCCCGGCCTCAGGCAGTTTTTAACTTACCTACAGAAGTAGAAGGTCTCCTTGTCCACGGAGGCATACGGGGCAGGCTCTGATGACTGCCTTTTATGTGGTAAAGGTGGTAAAAATGGGCCTCTTGGGAGACAGAAAACTAGTTAAGCAGACTTCGTGGAAAAGGTAAAGTTGCAGCAGGACAGGCAGGCTTCTTCCTAGGCAGGAGGGAGAGGGACGGCCTTTAGCAGCTGCCATAGAGGAGGACAGAAATGCGTGAGGGGCAGTTTCTCCCAGGGCTGAAGGGGAAATACAAATGTACGGTTTTATACAGAGGGGGAAAAGCAACTGCTCCGGAAGGGTCTGAGTGAGAGCAGGTGACGGTGGAAGGAAAATCTGAAAGAAAAATGATCTGGGAACTCCGCCCCTGAAATAGGGAACCAAACTTAAACAAGGCGAGGGCCTTATTTTCTTTATTCCTTAGCTTTTGTTTCTCCGACCAAATGCTAGTTTGAAGTACCCAGGAGCCGCGCGAGAGAAGTTGGCCTTTGGTGTGGGAGAGGGCAGGGCAGGCCTGACTGCTGCTGAGAGAGGATTTGTGGCCACAGCAAGACCAGGGGCTTCTGTCCAGGGCGCAGTTTGCACTGCAGCCGCGTAGCCTTAAGGGTCTCGGGCACAGCCTGGGCAGGTGGACCTGTTTGGCACCATCCATTGTCATGTCCCCCCTCCCCCATGAATTCAGACTCGACTGTATAAATATGTCATTAAGGCTTTACTCTATTCAGTTCAACTGTTTTGCCTGTTTTATACCGTAGGAAAAGCACTGGAATGTAAAATAATATTGTCTTTTAGTATCTAGCAGATAGGAGGTACTGTGTCACACAGCTGTTGGAAGAATTGATAGTGAAGTATCTGCCTGATGAGCTGTCTGAGAGAAAAAAAATATATGATGAAGAAACTGCTGAGCTCTCACAGTAAGTTTCTTCTCATAAAGTTACTGTGATCCCCGCCCTTTGACACAGTTAGGAGAGACCTCCTCCTAGCAAGCTGGATCCTGTCTGCAGTCCAACCCAGTCTAGCCAGAGGCGCATTTCAAACAAACCCTGGTCAGCTTCCCCTGTCCTCAACAGACAGAAGTTTTTAAGAGTTTCTCTGGTAACTTCCAGATCTTCCAGTGGAGGCTGGCAACTCAGCTCTTTGCCCCCAAGCAGCTTTTTAGGTGAAGGAGGGATTTCCTGCAGGGACTTCGGGCAGTGGAACTGGGAATGGAGCCCTCAGGTGCCTTGGTGCCCCGAGGCAGGACAAGAAGAGGGTTGAGGAGAGAGGGCCCTGATTGGCAGGGCGGTAGCCAATTAGAGCTTGGGGAAGGGGGTGGGACCTTGAGGCCTGAGACTGAAATTGGAAGGAGTGATTTAGGGGCCAAATTCTCAGTCAGTGAAGATTATTGACTGGTACAGCTGGGATAGACCGCTGTGAAGAGTGAGCACACGCGGGCTAGTCAGGGCTGGGGAGGTTGGACCTGCTTTTGTTGCTCTGTATTCTTTCTTCCTCGTCCTTCTCTTCCGTTCTTTTCCCATCATGTCTTTCCCTCTTGCTCCAGTCACATGAGTCTCTCGGAATTTTCCTAGGTATTTAATTTCTTGACTCTTTTTCTTCCACCCTGAAGAACAGAATTGCAGTTTTTACATAATACCTTATTTGTATCCATTATTTTTCAAAATGCATTTTTTCTTACTTTCTAAGAAAAAACTGTGCTTGCAAAATTAGTATGTGTCCACTGTCTTCACTGGGCCGGGGGCTTTCCACAGAAGAACGATTTCCGATCTTTTCTGTACCAAAATGGATATTGATTGGTCTTCCATTGAACTCATGTTCTGTTGTGTGATTTTGAGGATGGAAAATATTTTGATACGAGGATTATGAACCTTTGTGGTCAACATTGTGAAAAGCCGGATATAAGAAAGCCTCAGATATACTTTTGAAATCTTAAATATAGTGACACAACCAAACTCTGCCAAAGACTGGAATCTTCAAATGACAGAGGAAGGAGTCACGGGAGGGGGGTGCTGAGTGAGGCAGGGAGGTCGGAGGGAGTCTTGTTGCTTATCAACAGGGGATTTTTTTAGAAAGAGGTAGCTCATCCCCAGGTACTCGAGAGTCTTCCTAATTTAATAGATCCACTGCTTGTCAACGTACGAGCTGAAAGAGGACCCAATAGAGTGCTCAGTGATGGTAGAATATACATTTTCAAAAGAGGAACTAGCACTTGTATTATGAAATATCACTTTAATATAGTTATGCCTTTTTGAAGGTAAACTAGAAAATACTGTAAATGAGCCTGTGGGGGAAGGGAGGAGGAAGGTCACAATCTATAACCCGAAAAGAATCACCCATGGGCATTTTGACATACATCCTTCCAGATTTTTATATATGTATAAATACATTTTAAACAAAAATGAGATCTTTTTTTTGTTAGTCTATATTCTCCTGGTTTTTTTTTTTCCAAATCAACATGTACACCTTTTAATGAAAACAGTGTTTCATTTTGTGGATAGGCCTATTTTACTAGTCCCCTCTTCTAAGTTTTGGTTACTGTATACAACGTTACAGTAAACGTCCTAAAGTGCTTGTAGAATTATTTCTAGAAGTTCAAAGGATTTGAACTTTTTAAAGTTTTTGACACATGCAGCCAAATTCTTCTCCAGCAGGGTTGTATGGTTTCAAACTGTCCTCCGCACTGCCGGTTTTTCCCACGAACTTGCCAGAACTGGGTGTTGCCTTTATCCTTCTTATTTCCTGCCAGTCTGGCGGTGAAAAATATTCTCTAATTTTAATCATCCTGAAAAAGGAGTTAATCTGTTTTTCATAGTGCATTTGAAAATATTTTCAAATGCACTAAGAATCTTAAGGATTTGCTTTTGGTCTATTGTGGGAGCTCATTTTTCCTTCTCTAAGAGTATTTTATGGACAAAAGGTTAACTTACATATATTTTAAACAAATTTTTAATACCAAATAATAATTATACCTTTTATTCGTAAAGATGATTTGGCTCTATATAATAACTTGGTATCTTAAATTCAGCTTTACTTTGATAAAAGGATCACAGATTTTTAGTATTAATATTGCATCTGTGAGAGCTTAATGAAGAGATACTGATTCTTGCTCTTGGCAAAAATAAAAATCACCTCATTTAGAGCTAATTGTTTATATTAATTTATAATGTGGCAAGCTTCACAGATTTTTTTATGTTCTGATGTGTGATAATGAAACTTTTTTCTTCTTCAGCTTGACCAAGAATGTTCCAATATTTGTTTGCACTATGGCCTACCCCACTGTGCCTTGCCCTCTTCATGTATTTGAGCCAAGATACAGATTGATGATTCGAAGAAGTATGCAAACTGGCACTAAGCAATTTGGAATGTGTGTCAGTGACACACAAAATAGGTACGTTTATCTGTGCGTAGATGTTTTTGTTTGTATTGAAACTTGCATGCCTGAACTTTGATATTTATCAGAATTTCTCTCTTAGTTTTGCAGATTATGGTTGTATGTTACAAATTAGGAATGTACATTTCTTACCTGATGGAAGGTCTGTGGTTGATACCGTTGGAGGAAAACGGTTTAGAGTTTTAAAAAGGGGGATGAAAGATGGATATTGCACTGCAGACATTGAATATTTGGAAGATGTGAAGGTATGAACAAATGATTTTTTTCACCACCTCAGTTTCCTCTGCCCGAGTCCTTACGCAGACATGCAGGCTGATACTTTTCCAGGCACATAAAATGCTTTTTCCTCTCAGAGATCCTCACTGATCTGAACTTTGGTATTTATCAGAAGTTTTCTCTTAGTTTTGCAGATTATGGTTGTATGTTATAAATTAGGAATGTACATTTCTTACCTGTTGGAAGGTCTGTGGTTGATACCGTTGGAGGAAAACGGTTTAGAGTTCTAGAGTTAGACATTTTACCTGCAAGTTACCTTTTTCTTGTCTCGTTCTTACAGAGAGTTCCAGGCGAGCCTGGGTGTCCAGAACATAGGTCTTCATTTTTCCAGGCTCTAGAACCAGCATGGTGCCTGGAAGTATGTGGGCATGGTGGGTGCTTAGTCCATCTAAGTTAGGAAAGCTGCCAATCCCTGCCCTTGATTAAATTTTAGTAGTCAAAACTGATAAAATCAGCAGACTGAAATGTAACATAAATGTAAACACAAAATCCTTTAAAATCTGTTCTATATGTGTGTGACATAACCTTAATGATAAAGGGACATAGTTGGGTGATGTGTTCAAAGTCTAGGGCATCACGGAGAAAGTACCATCCCTATACTTCCTGGTCACGGCGTGCCTGGGGAGGTTTATTGGGATGACCTTCTTGGACAGGGTTCATGGGGCCCTTCTGATGTTTCCAGTAGTTCAGTCACCATCTGCAGTTAGGTTAGGTACCATATTAAAGGCAGTTTCTTTTGGAAGGACATTATAAAACCACTGATCTTATGCTCCCACTGTTCATGGACTTTTCCCACTGGGCCTTCATTTTAATTGCTTATTGAATGTTGACATTGGGCACTTCTACAGACATAAGCTCATTGAATTTGCAAAACTCAGCTAGCAGATGAGGGAGGTAAAAAAAAAAGTGTTAATTTGCCTAAGATCCTAGAGGCAGAGTCCTAAAACGGACCAGAAGCAAGCTTTCTGGCCCCTGAGTGCTCTGCTTTCATATGTGGTACTGCCTCTCTGGTGAACTCGATTAGTCTGATATTGCCTGTCCTAGCTTATTATAAAGATGCCATGGGGACACGACACTTCTTTGCTGGTGGCCTATGGCACAAATTTCCCTTCCCCTTCCCCATCACCTCGAAATGAGTTGAAATTCTGAGCTGATTGATAACATCTGTGCCTTGATAACCAGACATGCTTGGTTAATGGAATCATGTGCTAAAGGCAATATTCCTTGTAAAAGTACTGCCCCGTTTTAGCTTTTTGCAAGTTTACATCTTCACATTTGGATTTGATGACAAAATCCCTTGAGTATATGGCTAACCCTGTGACTGTCGATACGGGGCAAGAATATAGCATATTGAAAGCATTATGGATTTGAGGTTTAGAGACAGTTCTCTGTCTTTGTAGTCTTAGGAATGTCTCATAATTTTTCCTCCTCCTAAGGCCTCATCTCCACAATGATTTGTTGTCTTCTTTGGAAGAGCTTCTCAAATTTGTTTTTTACAGCAAAGCCTTTTCTTTTTTTCCTTAGTGTAGTGATTCTGTTTTCTGTGACTTCTACTGAAGACTTCAAGTTTTGCTCGCTTTTAGCCAGCTCCGTCGTCCATCTCGGGCACTCACCTTTTTGTCATTGTTTTCTCCAGCCCGTGGTTTCCTTGAATTTTAGCAGGGTGCAAAGTAGCAGTTTTCTTTAGTACTTTCAACAAGTCACAAGTTTGTTTCCAGCTCCTGTCAAGACCAATGTGTGTGAGCAGGGGACTGAACCTAGTGTCATCATTCCAAGACCAGAATTCAATTGTATAGTTCCTCTTTTTATTAACAAAATTTACCAGTTTAATCATTCTTAAGTCTGTAGTTCAGTGGCATTAAGTACATTCACACTGTGCAAAAAGCAGGTGATTTTTAATTTTTCATTTCAGATCTTTCAAAAATAAAAAGTATATTGTTTTTAATGTGAGTCCCTCTGAAAGTATGAAAGGCGAAGTCAGGCCTGGTGTTTGTTTGGAGGACTTAAAGTATGTGAAGTGGAGCGCTCCCTGGCACGGAGCGAGTGGGCTAAAAGTGCATGCCGAAGAAATCAATGCAGGATGGATGAGTTAATGCTCTATTTTCTCTCCTGGGTTCTGTGAGGCTACTCCTTCCGGATCTTAGGTTGCAAGGCGGATGCGTTTTTTTGTTTTTTTTTTTCCCATTTTATTTATTTTTTCAGCGTAACAGTATCCATTGTTTTTGCACAACACCCAGTGCTCCATGCAAAACGTGCCCTCCCTATTACCCACCACCTGTTCCCCCAACCTCCCACCCCTGACCCTTCAAAACCCTCAGGTTGTTTTTCAGAGTCCATAGTCTCTTATGGTTCACCTCCCCTTCCAAATTTTTTCTTTTTTTAAATAAACATATAATGTATTTTTATTCCCAGGGGTACAGGTCTGTGAATCGCCAGGTTTACACACTTCACAGCGCTCACGATAGCACATACCCTCCCCAATGTCCATAGCCCCCTCCCCCTCTCCCAATCCTACCTCCCCCCAGCAACCTCCAGTTTGTTTTGTGAGATTAAGAGTCATTTATGGTTTGTCTCCCTCCCAATCCCATCTTGTTTCAATTATTCTTCTCCTATCCCCCTAACCTCCCATGTTGCTTCTCCATGTCCTCACATCAGGGAGATCATATGATAGTTGTCTTTCTCCGATTGACTTATTTCACTAAGCATGATACGCTCTAGTTCCATCCACGTTGTCACAAATGGCAAGATTTCATTTCTTTTGATGGCTGCATAGTATTCCATTGTGTATATATACCACATCTTCTTTATCCATTCATCTGTTGATGGACATCTAGGTTCTTTCCATAGTCTGGCTATTGTAGACATTGCTGCTATAAACATTCGGGTACACGTGCCCCTTCGGATCACTATGTTTGTATCTTTAGGGTAAATACCCAGTAGTGCAATTGCTGGGTCATAGGGTAGTTCTATTTTCAACATTTTGAGGAACCTCCATGCTGTTTTCCAGAGTGGTTGCACCAGCTTGCATTCCCACCAACAGTGGAGGAGGGTTCCCCTTTCTCCGCATCCTCGCCAGCATCTGTCATTTCCTGACTTGTTAATTTTAGCCATTTTGACTGGTGTGAGGTGATATCTCATTGTGGTTTTGATTTGTATTTCCCTGATGGCAAGGCGGATGCGTTTAATTTCGTGTTGTCGAAGGCTGCAGGGAGGGATGATGGAGGTAGCCCCAGCCTTGGCCTTCGCAGGAAGCACTTCATCTTGGCATAATTTATTCTCTCTTTTCTGATATACTGGTTTTAGTTTCTTGTTATTATCCAGTTCCCTGGTAAAAAGGTGTCATTATGGTTGCCCTCCATCCTGTTCCTGGGTTCTGCCGTGGTAGCTCTGCCTAAAACTCCCCCCCGGTCTTCCCTTTTATTGTTCCACTATTTTCAAGAGCCATTAATCCATAAAGCCAAAAAGTAATTCCAAATTTGCATAGCCCTTTATCCAAGAACTCACACTTATTAGTCCCACTCCCACCTGGAAGCTGTCGGGAGGGTTCCACAGTATTGTGGACAAGTGGGGTGGCCCTCCCCCCACTGGTGCTTCTTCCGTCTAGCCATGGGCAACACATGAGGCAGAAATGCATTATTTATATGTATTATATACATATATATATTGCAGAGTACTCTGATCCAGCACTGGAATAGGTATTGCCTCTTTCTAAATTCTTACTATTTTCTCATTTCTGTAGGGTTAGTGATAAGGGACCAGAAGACTAGACATGAGTCTTAACTGACTGTTGTGTTTCTAGGTTGAGAATGAAGAGGAGATCAAGAACCTCAGAGAGCTTCATGATCTGGTCTACTCACAAGCCTGCAGCTGGTTTCAGAATTTAAGAGACAGATTTCGAAGCCAAATTCTTCAGCACTTTGGCTCAATGCCTGGGAGGGAGGAGAACCTTCAGGTAGGATGGCTTGGATATTGTTTCCAAAAGTCTTTTTTAAATAAACTCAAATTAGTGGATTTTTAACTTCTGTTTTCCTTTTGCACAGCATTTCCTTGTCCCTGCTGTCTTTAAAGTCATGACCCTGTTCTCCTTTGATGTCCACTACAGTTTGCATAGGAATGGGCAAGGACAGAGTTGTCACCTGAGGTAGCTGTAGCTGTGAGTGCATAGAACAAAACCTTTCACAGGGGATTTGCTTGAAGGAGGCATAAGGAGTGGAAGGTAGAATATTCTAGTAAAATGGTACCCACCTATTAAATTGTGATTAAGAGACCTAGTCAGCCTTGGAGCCAGTCACCTGTTCTGTGAGAGTTGCATTTTGTGTCTCTTCACATTTAACACTTCACTCCTCAGGAAACTATCGTTCTGATGGTCTTGCTCAAGTACTTAAGGTTTATGTTTAACTTCAATGTAGAGAAGGCACTTTCTGTGCAAGCCGATCGGTGCAGTCGGCATTGCAAGACGCGCGAAAGGAAGTATCCTCATTCTGGAAAATCTGATGATAGATCCATCAAAACACTAACTTTTAGACCTAAGCATTTTGAATTGATTAAAATGTTGATGGTCAGAGGGTAGTAGATTTCATAATGGAATGTCTAGAAAGAGATGAAGAGGGAGAGAGACTAGATCCGTGTGATGGACACTGCCTCTCATTCTGGTTTGCAAAGGCTCGCCTAGGTCTATCCAAATGCTGGTTGAATCCTTCACCTGAACTTGAACTTCCAACACCAGACCATCTTCTTTGAACTGAGTACCCCTCTGTGTCCCACATCCCAGCAATTGCCACGCGTTTGTTTTATCCTGGCTACCTGAATCTGATTCGCTGGGACAGAATAGCTTTTGATAATCATAAAACTGAACAAGTCGATTTTCAATGTAAAAATCCCTGCGTTCGCCGCCCTTCCCCTTTATTATTCAGCCCTCTAGCGCTGCTTTCTGGTAGTACTGTTGGGAGTCAGGACTCGGTGAGGAAAACAAAAGCAGCCACACTGTGTAATCCGGGCGGCAGGGGTTACTGTCGGGCGTAGAGTTGGCACAGCTGTTGGCAGGCTGGACAGTGAAGATCAGGGACCTCACGGGTGGGAGACAGGGGACCTGCCACCATGGATCTCGACCTGACGCAGTGAAGCACCATCTTCTCAAGAACTTGCAGGAAGTTTCTGTGATTCTTAGGAAGACCGGGGAGGTACCCACCAGTATCAGTCTGTAGCAGGTGGCTGCTAAGAATTCTCTGGAACGCTCCTGCGGATCTGCTGACACTTTGCAACAGGCTCTGGAGAACAATGGTTTCTTCTCTTCCAACTTCCACATCTCACAGAAGTGTGCCTCTCCTTAGCCAAGTCTAACCCAGAACCATGTGAGGGAACAGATTCTGGGAAACATTTCCAACCCCCCTGAAATTCGAGGAGGAGGAGGTAGTGAGGCTGAGCTGAGCAGAGAGAGTCCACGAACACAGCAACTTCAGTGTGAATCTAGGAGATTCTAGAGGGATCCACACTGATCTCAGGAGTGCCTTTGGTCATTCTGAAACCTCAGGTTTCAGGTTCAATAAGAAGCAAGCCAGTGTTCAACAGAAGTGGCTTAAAAATTCTTGTGTACAAATTCCAAGTTCTTTCAGCAGCCTGCAGACAGGCCTTGCAGCACCAGAGCAGCGTCCGAAGGACTTCTTTGCTGGAAATGTTTATTTTTTAAACACAGCTAGAGGCAGAGACTTTTTCACATCTTGCCTAGGATTCGACAGTTCTTTGCAGACATTTTTAAATATCAGCTTAACGTTTTATCTTTGTACTTTAAGAAAGTAGTTCTCAATGAGGACAGCTTTGTCCCCATGGCACACTGGGCGTGTTGTCGTCTTCGACGGCTCATCTCCTCGTTCCCTTGCTACTCCATGTGTGTCTTTCACCTTTGAGACCTCACTCCTCATGCAGTTCGAGAGAACTTTTCACCGCTGCCCCTGGGAAGTGCGGCCGCTGGCGTCTTAGTGGAGAGAGGTCAGACCTGCTGCTGAACAGGACACCAGGCACAGGACGTTCCCAGACGTCCGCAGCCTAAAGCAGAGAGACCCTGCCGCAAGGTAGCGCAGGGCCGAGGAGAGAAGGCCGGCCCTGGCATCAGGTCTGGGTTTCAGTCCGGTGTCCCCGTTCCCTCTTTCCTATGGGCATAAGAGCCTTCCTTACCTGCCTGTTAGAAGAATTTGAGAGAGGCTCTCGGACATGTAGTAAAGTGCTCAGTGACCAGTGGCTTGTTGGTTTGTTACAGCTTTTGTCCCAGAGACGTGCCTTGTATTAACACTATGAACTTGATCGTTTTTAGGCAACCCCTAACGGACCAGCTTGGTGTTGGTGGCTCCTGGCCGTTCTCCCCGTAGATCCCCGATACCAGCTGTCTGTCTTGTCGATGAAGTCTTTGAAAGAACGGTTGACAAAGATACAGCATATACTGACCTATTTTTCTAGAGACCAATCTAAGTAAATGGACCGCTTGGATCTTCCTTTAAAGTTACCCTGATCTGGCTGTGCCGACGGCCGGGTTGTCTGCTGCCTTTTGCACATCCAGTGCTGGTTTGAGAAATGTAAGGAAACCTTTTTTTTTTCCCCCTTCCTTCAACCTCCTGAATCATGTGGTTCTGCAAATCAATACCTTCAAGTAGGACGGAGACCACTAAGAACTTGCACAGAAAAACACGCACTGAATGTGTCAGACCTCTACATTGTCATGAAGTTGCACTATGTACCATATTCTAAAACGAAACGAGACCCGTGTGTATGTGGGCTGTGTGTGTGCATGTGTGCGTGTGTGCGTGCGCGTGTGTGTGCATTTTCTCTGGCTTTAAAATTTTAAAAGAAAAAAAAGCCATAGAGAGCAGACCTTGCTGAGGGTTGGTTATTGCCCAAGTTTACAACAGCAGCGAGACAAGTTTTTGCGAGTTGAATTCGCCTCAGATGTATCTGTCCTAAATGCTTCTATTTGCACAAGTCTGTAAGCTACGGTATTGAGTATCTCTCTCGGTTGGAAATCCTGCTCTTGCTGAACTGTCTTGACCACTGACTATGACACAGTTCCTTATTTATGTAAATACTTGCGTCCTAGAGGCCGGCAGGCTTGGGATGCAGAACCTAGAGCCAGTTTTCAGGAACAATTGCAAACCTGCCATGGTACTGTGCATCTATTCATAAAACACTCAAAACTGTGAAAATATGGTTTACATTTAACTGTACATAACGGTAAATGGAGAACTCAACTCAGTACCAGTTAGTTTGTACATTTTAGGGGGCTTTTCACATTAACTGCCCATCTATATAATTTATAGTTTGACATGTGTTAAAAGAATTACATAGGATACATGCATTAAGGATCTGGGGGAAGAGGAGAAGCTTAATGTAGAACTAAGCTTTTAAAGTATGTTTTATTTTTTAATTCTGGTCTTGGTGCAAATGTTAGTTATGCCTTATTCATATCACAATTAGAACACCATGCTGTGACATGGTTTATATTCTTGCTGCCCTAGATACTTTTGTAATTATTTGTTGCAAACTTGTGACTGTCCCTATTAACTTTCTTTTATGTAAGTACTTTGTAAAAGTTTCTTAAACTTTTGCTTTTGCTTATTTAATTTTGAATAAAAGCTAAATTCATAATTTTTTTCTTATACTTTAGGTCAGTGTCATAAAGATCGGTTGAGTTTTGCTTACTGTTTTGTGACACGAGATACAAGCTTATAGCCTTCAAAATACTTCTTTTGATCATTTTTGACTAAACAATCCAGGGTCTTAAGGTGGCTTTAGGCCCTACAACAAACCTTTAAACAAACATTTAGAATTAGGGTAAAGACACGATTCTTCACGTTACCCCCATTTGAGATTCCTTGATTAAACACCAGGCCTCAATTTCCTGGGTAGGATTTTCCAAATATAGATAAGCAATTGAACAGTGAATATTCTTATAAAAAATATATTCAGAAATGACTGCCTAGTGAACCCTCCTTTGCCCCCACAATTATGCTAATTAAGGATTTGTCCAAAGAGTGGGCCATTCCCCAAAAGTACCTTACTGGTAGTTCTGGAGTGGTAAACTTTCTTATAATAAAACTATTGAATGCCCATTGAGTAGTGTCTGGGTAGTAATACACATGCAGATTTTACCTGTAGTTCTCAAAATATGTAGGAGAAAGTAGTAGAGTTTACCTGGTGCTGAATCTACGGCTGATGCGCGCACACACAAATACACATGAAGGATCTCTGTCTGCATGTACATACTAATGGGAATTCATGAGTTTTATCATTTGACCCTAATTTTTTGATGAATGTTCTGTTATTATGTCTGTAGATTTTCTTGGAACCCTGGACAATTATTTTCGTCCTGTACCTTACGAACCATTTATCCAGAAAGGGAGACAAAGACCTGATCGATTCCTTACCCTCATCACTTGACGTGACTAAGTTCTGTCACTTTTGAACATTTCAAGTCCAAGTAGCTAGTTGCTGCTCTTCTCTTAATACGCCTGTCTCCACATGCCCATATCTTCCTGTTCTTCGAGGAACCCAGACGCCTTCACTCAAATAGAACTCTGAACTCCATAGCACTTTCCTTGTACTTTGCTGATGGCACTGACGGGAGGTAACTGAATCGTGCATAAACCCTCTCACGAGTATTATGACTGGTGTCTAGCAGTTTGGACAGATTCAATAGGCTGACCGCTGAACTGAAATAAATGCCCATTAAGAAGAGAGACTGTGTAAAGATGGTTAGACTGAGCGATGCCTTTGCATTCTCTCCTCCAAATCCAACAAAATGACAGTAAGGAAAATGAAATCTAATGACGTTGTGAAACCAAAAATCCATCAGTTGACAAATGCTTTTGAGGAATTTCTGAGATAGGGAAACAGGACACGATCTAGAAGACTGAGGAGAGCACAGCGTTGCAGAAGTGGAGGACTATACCCCAAACTAGGGGAGGATCTTAGAAGACTCCAGAGGATTTCTGGGGGAGCTAACACCTGACAAAAGTAGATCATTTGGCTTCTTCCCTACTTGGGCTGAGCCATAGGTAGCAACAACAGTAGTTGTCCAGCCAAATCGCAGAATGGGGACGCTGGGCTAGAGAAGGCCCGTGAAACATTAGCTATAGCTCCCCAGTAGGAATGAGGGCCCACGCTCTAAGACTGCAGACTCCTGCACTACCTCATGTGGCTGTGTGTCCCTATGTTTCCGAAAGAATGAACAACGATCCCAAATGTCAAAGATAAATGGACAAATTTGAGGAGAAATTCTAAACAAGACAACAAACTCAACAGTCTTCAATTTGAGGATGTGTAATTCCAAAAAAATCTGGAAATCTAAAGAATGTTTTTAGACAATCCCTGGTACCACAGAAACATTCAACAGAAGTTTGTTGAATCAGTGAATGAATCATAAAAATAAGCAGATGAGCAAAATAGAAGAATGCATGCAAAGAATGAATGAGTAAGGTGGAAGGTTGGATGGGGGCCCCTTCCAAAATACAAGGAGAGACCCATTAAAGTGTGAGACGTGGAGGACTGATTCAAATTTTAATATCCATCTAATAGAAGTCTCTTAAGGAGAGTGCAAGAGAAGAAGCAATTAATACAAGTAGTTTTCTCAGACCTCAAGACAAAGAATATTGCTTTCTCAGGGACCAAACTGACTCATTTAAAGGGAAAGAAGGCAAGCTTACACAGGCAGACTGAGGACAAACAGAATAGCAATAACTCCATTGTCTGGCATTGATCTGCAATGACAGGACTGGCCTAGTATGAACTCAATATAAATTTTCTTTATAAAAAAAAAATTTCTTCATAAACTAATGCTTAAATGCCAGCACTTAAAAAATGTTAAGTGGTTTTGTACATTAAACATTTATAACAGTTTAATAAATCACTTTCCTTGCAGACCTGCCTCCAACTAGCTTTTGGCTGTTCACCAAAATTAAATGTATGCCTAAGGACTTTTTTGGGTCCTGACTTAGGGTATTGAAAAGAGCATAGGCTTACTTCCAACATGTAGTAAGACCATATTTAATCCACAGAAAACTCCTGCGAAGTAGGAATTCTCCTTGTACGGATGAGAAAACTGAAAGACTAAGTAGTTAAGTGATTGTCAAAGGATTTACACGGCTAATGTGCGGTGAAACTGACTTTGAACCTAGGCATCTGGCTCGACCTTACCACCATATCAAGTTATAAAACATCTAAGAAGGTCAGTGTGTAAGGAAGGGTCTGGAAATGATTCACTTGACTTTCTGCCATCACAGGCTTGACACATGATAGGCATTTTACAGTGATGAAATTAAAGCTTGTTTTTATAAGCAACTCACCCAGCTTGTGAGATGGCCAAGTCAGCTTGGCCATATACTTCCGGGAGCAGTGTAAATTGCTAACAATCTTTTTAGGAAGCTATGTTGCAGTGTATGTATCGAGGATCATTAAAATGGTCATATTCTTTGACCCAATCTTATTTTAAAGGAAGTACATTAATTAAAGAAAACAGAATCCACATGAATGATGATAATCTTAATGTCTCTAGAACAGCAAAAACTTAGAAACAACCAGTGCCTAAATGGAGAGACCGTGTGAAAAAGTACAATTCAAAAGTACAATTATAACAAAATTACCATGGTATATTAAAAAGTAGAAAACGCTATGTAAAAATGAAATCAATAAATCAACAGGTGGTATATTTTTCTTTAGAAATTCCTGTATGTCTTTCCTGTAGGGATGGCCAGCCATCTAGAGCTCATCTGTTCAGTCTACAACCACTTACTCCTTGGGATTTACTATTTGAAATTGTGACTCCGTGAACCTTTATGAACATCATGGTTGCACTGATCAAGTTTGTCATGTTTCAAGTACACAAAAGCTTGAAGACCGGAAACTGGAAATAGTAAAGTAGTCAAGAATGATTGTAGAGGCATATACCTTTAAAACAAAATAATAACTACAAAAAACCTCTCAGAGTATTTGGCATTATCCTTCCACTGTTTTCTATTAGGAAATACCAAGAGAAGTGAATGTGAAAACCTAGTTTAGTGGTAAAAATATTAAACCACACTAACCAAAGGACTTCCAGGAAAGATGGTGGAATAGGAAGATACTCAACTCATCTTGTCCCACAGATACACCTACATAACACCCAACCAGTGTAAATAACCCAGAAAATGACCCAAAGACTGGCAGGACAAACCCTCTAAAGTCAAATATAAAGATGCCACACCAAGAACAGTAATAAAGACAGATGAGGTCGGGAACCAAGCTGACCTACAAGACTGTCCACAGGAGGGAGGGGGGACAACTAAAGGCACAGAAAAGAGTACAGACCCCACGCCAGGCACCCGAGGCATGGGGGATCCCCACTGGAAAGAGGAATCCCCCCTAACATTTGTCTTTAAAAACCAGAGAGGCCTAATGTCTTTGAAAAACCAGAGAGGCCTAACGTCACAAGTTCATATATTCAGTGATGTAACACCTGGAACTTTAAAAATAAGCATACTCCACTCTGGGAGAGCAGGAATGGAGTAGGAAACCGAGTCCCCACCTTTAAAGAGACAGCACAACAAACGTGCACACTGAGATAAAGCATAGAAGCAGCAGTTTGAAAGAAGATGGGTGTACTGGAAGAAAGTTTATTTACTACTCTCAGAACATACTCTGGAAGGGCAGGAATCTTTTAAGAGACTTCTCTGAGAACAAAATAACTGTCAGATACCATTTCCTTCCTCCACCCCCCAGCCTAGATACCCAGACACTTGCAGGAACCAGTGCAGCTCCAACACACTCTGCCTAGCATGCTCACAGTGAAACCAGCCCTTCTGTTCTACAGACCCACCTAATCTAACCCGCCATCAGCAGGAGACCACACAAAATGGTGCCACAACTCTGGCAGTGCATAAGCAGCCCAAGAGGGCCAAGACCACTCCAAGGTGATTCAAGCCACTGGAGTGGGGGGAATTAACCACATATCAATTTGACATTTGTCCCAGCAATAGGTTGGGAGCAGACATTTGGTCTGACTGCAGGCCCCACCCAACAAAAGCCTCACAGGGGACAACACAAGGAGAGCTCTCCACAGTTTAGTGCTACTACAGCTTTGGCAAACATCCGGTTGAACTCAACACAAGCCCAAGATATTAACAACACAGGCACCAAATCCTGCCACAACAGGCAAAAAAAAAAAAAAAAAAAAGCCACTGCAGATGACTGAAGTCAAACGCAGGTCAGGCACAATAGTAGGGTATGTGCAACCCACAGGGACATGGGGGCATTGTCCTCTAGGGCACTAGACCTCTTCTTCCTAAGGCCACTACTTTCAAGAGCAGGAGACATAGCTGACTTTACTAATATACAGAAACAGACACGGAGAGTTAGACAAAATGAGGAGACAGAAGAATAGGTCCCAAATGAAAGAACAGGACAAAGCCACGAGACCTAAATGAAATGAAGTAAAATGTCTGATAAAGAATTGAAAATAACGGTCATAAAGATACTCCCTGGACTTAAGAATGGAGGATCTCAGTGAGATCCTCAACAAAGAGACAGAAAACATAAAAAAGAACCAACGAGGGATGAAGAACTCAGTAACTGAAATAAAAATACACTAGAGGGAATAAAGAGTAGACCAGCAGAAGCAGAAGACTAGATCAGCAACCTGGAGGACAGAATAATGGAAAGGAATCAAGCTGAATAGAAGAAAAGAATTGCATTAAAATGAAAATGAGAAAAGACTAAGAGATTTCAGAGACACCCACCAAGTGTAGTAATATGCCCATTATAGGGATCCCAGGAGAAGAAAGGAAAAAAGGAGCCAAAAATTTGAAGAAATAGCCAAAAATTCCCCTCATCTGGAGAAGCAGATTTCCAGATCTAGGAGAGAGACACCCTCTAACAAAATCAATCCAAGGAGGTCCACACAAAGGCACATAGTAATTAAAATGGCAAAAAGTTGTGATAAAGAGAATTTTACAAGTAGCGAGAGAAAAGAAAACTTTATGGGGTTTCTCTTCTATGTAACAGTTATCAGAGGCTTTTTTAGTAGAAACTGCACAAACTAGAAGGGAGTAGCATGTTCAAAGTGCTGAAAGAGAAAAACCTACAACCAGGAATAGTACATCCAGTGAGGCCATCATTCTGAATAGGAGAGAGAAATAGTTTCCCAGACCAAAAAAAAAAAAAAAAAAAAAAGCTTAAGGAATGCTTCACCACTAAACCAGTTTTACAAAAATTATTAAAGGGCACTGAGTAGAATGGGAAATCAATGAGCAGGAGTAAGAAAAATAGGAAAACACAAAAGCAAAAAATATATCTATAAAAATCCATTAAGGGTTTCAATAAAAGGAGTAAAGTATGACACTATAGATCTAAAATGGGGGGTGAGGGAGGAGAGGAGTAAAAGCTTAGTGCTTTTAGAATGTGTTCAAACTTAAACAACCACTAATTTAATATAGACTGCTATATGCACAAGATATTATATATATACCTAATAGTAACTATTAAATCAAAAAACTGGTAATAGAATTGCAAAAAAATAAAGAAATGGAATACAAATATCTCACTTAAGAAAGCCAACAAACCATAAAGAAGAGCAGAGAAGCAAACAGAGAACAAAAACAATCATAAAGCAAACAACAAAATGGCATTAAGAACACATCTATCAATAATTACGTTGAGGGGTGGCCCTGTGGCTCAATTGGTTAAGTGTCTAACTCTCGATTTCTGCTCAGGTCATGATCTGAGGGTTGTGAGAACAAGCCCCATGAAGGGCTCTGTGCTGGGTGTGGAACCTGCCTAAGATTCTCTTTCTCCCTCTCCCTCTACTGGTCCCGAACTGCCTGCTTGTGCTCTTTCTCAACTAAAAAATAATAAAAATTACCTTAAGTGTAAATGATGAACTAAACATTCCATCAAAAGACACAGGGTTACAGAATGTATACAAAAACAAAATTCATCTACATGCTGCCTACAAAAAACTCATTTCAGACTTAAAGACACATGCATATTGAAAGTGAAGGGATGGGAAAGCAGTTATGCAAATGGAAGTGAAAAGAAAGCCAGGGTAGCAAGTCTTATATGGGACAAAATGGACCTTCAAACAAATAATGTAATAAGAGACAAAGAGGAACATTACGTGATCATGAAGGGAAAAATCCAAGAAGATATAACTACTGTAAATATTTATGCACTCAACATGGGAGTACCCAAATACATAAAGCCCCTATTAACAAAGAAAGTAATTGATAGTAATATAATAGTAGTAAAATGCTTTAACACCCTACTTACATCAATGAATATATCCTCTAAACAAAAAAATCAACAAGGAAACAGTGGCTTTGAAGGACACATTGGACCAGATGAATCTGATATAATCAGAACATTCTAACCTAAAACAGCAGAATACACATTCTTTTCAAATGCGCAGAGAACATTCTTCAGAATAGATCACATATTAGGCTGCAAAACAAGCATCAACAAATTCAAAAACACTGAAGACATACCACACATCTTTTCCAACCATCGCGCTATGAAACTAGAAATAAAACACAAGAAAAAATTGATTGAACACAGATACATGTAGGTTAAATAAATGCTACTAAAAAGTAAGTGGGTCAACCAAGAAACCAAAGAGTATTTCAAAAAATACATGATGACAGCTATCAGACACATGAAAAAATGTTCATCATCACTAGCCATCAGGGAGATTCAAATTAAAACCACATTGAGATACCACCTTACACCGGTTAGAACTAGGCCGAAATTAGCAAGACAGGAAACAACGTGTGCTGGAGAGGATGTGGAGAAAGGGGAACCCTCTTACACGGTTGGTGGAAATGCAAGTTGGTGCAGCCACTTTGGAGAACAGTGTGGAGATTCCTGAAGAAATTAAAAATAGAGCTTCCCTATGACCCTGCAATTGCACTACTGGGTATTTACCCCAAAGATACAGATGTAGTGAAAAGAAGAGCCATCTGTACCCCAATGTTTATAGCGGCAATGGCCACGGTCGCCAAACTATGGAAAGAACCAAGATGCCCTTCAACGGATGAATGAATAAGGAAGATGTGGTCCATATACACTATGGAGTATTATGCCTCCATCAGAAAGGATGAGTACCCAACTTTTGTAGCAACATGGACGGGACTGGAAGAGATTATGCTGAGTGAAATAAGTCAAGCAGAGAGAGTCAATTATCATATGGTCTCACTTATTTGTGGAGCATAACAAATAACATGGAGGACATGGGGAGATGGAGAGGAGAAGGGAGTTGAGGGAAATTGGAAGGGGAGATGAACCATGAGAGACTATGGACTCTGAAAAACAATCTGAGGGTTTTGAAGGGGCGGGGGATAGGAGGTTGGGGGAACAGGTGGTGGGTATTAGGGAGGGCACGTATTGCACGGAGCACTGGGTGTGGTGCATAAACAATGAATTCTGTTGCGCTGAAAATAAATAAATAAATAAAATTGCTGGGGGAAAAATACATGACGACAAATGAAAATGAAAACACACTGGTCCAAAATCTTTGGGATGCAGCAAAAGCTATTCTAAAAGGGAAGATGATAGCAATATAGGCCTACCTCAAGAAGCAAGAAAAATCTCAAACTAACCTTATACCTAAAGGAGCTAGAAGAATGACAAAACCCAAAACAGCAGAAGGAAGGAAATAAAGATCAGATCAGAAATAAGTGAAATAAAAACTAAAAAAATAAATTAATGAAACCAGGAGCTGGTTCTTTAAATAAAGAAACAAAATTGATAAACCTTTAGACAGACTCATCTAAGAGAGAGAGGACTCAAAACAGAAATAAAAGGAGAAATACCACCACAGAAAGACAAAGGGTAAGAGTATATTATAAAAAATTATATAACAAAATGGACAATGAAGAAATGGATAAATTCCTAGAATCATATAACCACCCTAAACTGATGCAGGAAGAAATAGAAAATTTGAACAGACCAATTACTGGCAATGAAATTGAATCAGTAATCAAAAAATTTCCAACAAAGAGAAGTCCAGGACCCTACACATATACAAGCAAATACTGCCAGATATTTAGTGAAGAGTCAATCCCTACTCTTCTCAAACTGTTTCCCCAAAATAGAAGAGGACACAAAGCTTCCAAATTCATTCTATGAGTCCAGAATTGCCCTCATACCAAAAGCAGATGAAAACACTACAAAAAACAAACAACAAAAACACCCAAAACAAACAACAACCAAAACTATAAGCCAATCTCTGATGAACATGGATGCCAAAATCATCAAAAAGTATTAGTAAACCAAATCCAATAATACATTTAAAAAAACCATTCAACATACCATGACCATGTGGGATTACTCCTGGGAGGCAAGGTGGTTCAGTATTCCCAAATCAATCAACATGATATACCACATCAACAAGAGAAAGGATAAAAATCTTACGTTCATTTCAGTGGACACAGAAAAAGCATTTGACAGAGTTTAAAGTCCATTTATGATACCTCAGAATAATAAAGTCCATATATTAAAAAACCCATAGTTAGGGGTGCCTGGGTCGCTCAGTGGGTTAAGCCTCTGCTTTCAGCTCAGGTCATGCTCTCAGGGTCCTGGGATCGAGTCCCACATCGGGCTCTCTGTTCAGCGGGGGGCCTGCTTCCCCCCTCTGCCTTCTTCTCTGCCTGCCTCTCTGCCTACTTGTGATCTCTCTCTGTCAAATAAATAAATAAAATCTTTAAAAAACAAACAAACCCATAGTTAACATCATACTCAATGGTGAAAACTGAGAGCCTTTCCCCTAAGATCAGGAACAAGATGAAGATGTCCACTCTCACCACTTTTATTCAACATTAGATTAGCAGTCCTAGCCACAGCAACCAAATAAGAAAAAGGAATAAAAGGCATCCAAATTAGTAAAGAAGAAGTAACTTTCGTTGTTTGCATAGGACATGATACTGTATATGGAATACCTTAATGACTCCACCAAAAATCCTACTAACACTGATAAATGAATTCAGTAAGGTTGCAGGATACAAAGTCAATATATAGAAATCCATTGTACTTTTATGCACAAATAATAATCAGCAGAAAGAGTAATCAAGAAAACAATTCTAATTAGACCAGAAAGAATAAAATATCCAAGAATAAATTTTGCTGAAGTAAAAGACCTATACTGTGAAAAATATGAAATATGGATGAAAGAAACTGAAGAAAATATAAACAAATGGGAAGATATTTCATGCCCATGGACTAGTCTTACGAACAAATATTGTTAAAATGTCCATATCACCAGAAGCAATCTAAGGATTTAATGTAATTTCTATCAAAATATAAGAAGCATTTTTCACAGAATAACAATCCTAAAATTGTATGAGCCACAAAAGACCCTGAATAACCAAAGTAGTCTTGAAATAGAAAAACAAAACTGGAGGTATCATGACCCAGATTTCAAGTTATACTACAAAGCTATAGTAATCAAAACAGTATGGGACTGGCACAAAAATAGAAATATAGATCAATAGAATGAAACTAAGAGCCTAGAAATAAACACGCACTCTATGGTCAATTAATCTATGACAAGGGAGTCGAGAATATCCAATAGGAAAAAGACCATCTCTTCAACAAATGTTGGGAAAACTGGACAGCTACATGCAAAAGAATGAAACTGACCACTGTCTTATACCATAAACAAAAATAAACTCAAAATGGAATAAAGACCTAAATATGAGATCTGAAACCAGAACAATCCCAGAAGAGAGAACAGGCAGTAACGTCTCTAACGTTGGTCATAGCAACATTTTTCTAGATAGGTCTCCTAAGGCAAGGGAAAGAAAAGTAAAAATAAACTAGTGAAACTACATCAAAACAAAAAGCTTTTGCACAGCAGAGAAAACAAAAACAAAATTAAAAGACAACTTCTGAATGGGAGAAGATATTTGCAAATGATATAGCCAATAAGGCGTTAGTATTCAAAACATATAAAGAACATACACAATTCCAGACCCCCCCAACAACAACAACAAAAAAAACAGTAATTCAATTAAAAATGGGCAGAAGATATGAATGAATGAATGTCTTCTCCAAAGAAGATATCCAGAGGGCCAAGAGACACATGAAGAGATGCTCAACATCACTCATCATCAGGGAAATGCAATCAAAACTACAATGAGGTATGACCTCACATCTGTCAGAATGGCTAGAATCAAAAATAAGAAACAACAGTGATGGGGAGGATGTAGAGAAAAAAGAACCCTCATGATGAGAATGCAAACTGTGCAGCCACTATGGAGAACAGCATGGGAATTCGCCAAAAAGTAAAAATAGGATTACCATAGACCCAGTAATGCCACCACTGGGTATATACCCAAAAGATACAAAAACATTAATTTGAAAAGATAATGTGCACCCCTATGTTTGTTGTAGCATTATTTACAATAGCTAAAATGTGGAAGCAACCATATTGTCTATTGATTGATAAATGGATGTATGTATGCAATGGAATATTGTTCAGCCATGAAAAAGAATAAAATCTTGCTATTTGCAACAACATTGGTGGATCTAGAGAGTATAATGCTAAGTGAAATAAGAGAACGACAAATGCTATATGATTTCCCTCATATGTGGAATTTAAGAAAACAAATAAGCAAAGAAGAAAAAAGACAGACAAAAAACCCCAGAATTTTACATATAGAGAACAAAGTAGTAGTTACCAAAAGGGAAGTGCTTGGGGTGGGGGTGGGGGAACAGATGGGGGGTATTAAGAGTATACTTACATGATAAGCACTGAGTACTATATAGAAATATTGAACTGCTATATTGTGTATCTGAAACTAATATGACATGCATTAATCATATCGGAATTTTAAAAATAAATTTAAAAAACATGGTACTCAGAATTCTTATAAGATTTTTCCTTTTGTAATGGGAACAATATAGAAAGTAAAGTTAAATGACTTTTTAAAACTGACACTTTTAAAACCTATCATCAGTTTCATAGACTATAGTACATTCTTTCTGTATAAAGCATACCACTTTAAGCAATCAAATTTAAATCCAGGCCCCTTTACTAACTAGCTGTTTGGGCTTGGGTAGGTGTTTTCATATATATAAAACCTCAGTTTCCTCCTTTTCAAAATAGGGGGTTAGAGACAATGTATATAAAATATGCAGCAGATGAACAGACATTTCTGCAAAGAAGACATCCAGATGGCCAACAGACACATGAAAAAGTGCTCCACGTCACTCGGCATCAGGGAAATACAAATCAAAACCACAATGAGATATCACCTCACACCAGTCAGAATGGCTAAAATTAACAAGTCAGGAAATGACAGATGCTGGCGAGGATGTGGAGAAAGGGGAACCCTCCTCCACTGTTGGTGGGAATGCAAGCTGGTGCAACCACTCTGGAAAACAGCATGGAGGTTCCTCAAAATGTTGAAAATAGAACTACCCTATGACCCAGCAATTGCACTACTGGGTATTTACCCTAAAGATACAAACATAGTGATCCGAAGAGGCACGTGTACCCGAATGTTTATAGCAGCAATGTCTACAATAGCCAAACTATGGAAAGAACCTAGATGTCCATCAACAGATGAATGGATAAAGAAGATGTGGTATATATACACAATGGAATACTATGCAGCCATCAAAAGAAATGAAATCTTGCCATTTGCGACGACATGGATGGAACTAGAGCGTATCATGCTTAGTGAAATAAGTCAATCGGAGAAAGACAACTATCATATGATCTCCCTGATATGAGGACATGGAGAAGCAACATGGGGGGTTAGGGGGATAGGAGAAGAATAAATGAAACAAGATGGGATTGGGAGGGAGACAAACCATAAATGACTCTTAATCTCACAAAACAAACTGGGGTTTGCTGGGGGGAGGTGGGATTGGGAGGGGGAGGGGGCTATGGACATTGGGGAGGGGAGGCGAACCATAAGAGACTATGGACTCTGAAAAACAACCTGAGGGTTTTGAAGGGTCAGGGGTGGGAGGTTGGGGGAACAGGTGGTGGGTAATAGGGAGGGCACGTTTTGCATGGAGCACTGGGTGTTGTGCAAAAACAATGAATACTGTTACGCTGAAAAAAATAAATAAAATGAAAAAAAAAAAAAGAACTTAACTTGAACACATGATGCATTCCTCAGCACCTGCTTTGGGAAAAGCAGAAATAAGGGTTTGAAGGCAGAACCCTGTTACCAAGACCAATGAAAAAGTTGTGCTGAATCCAACCTGAAAATAATTTGCCTCTGCCTCTGCATCTGTATCCTATGGTACAGAAATCAATGGACTTTTCTCTCCTTGACCTCTTTTCAGTCTTTATAATTTTACTGCACACAACATCTGGAATTTTTTTCTCTTGAATTAGAGTTGTCATTTTGTGGCATGCTTAAGTCCTTACATGATAATACAAATTGGTTTTAATAATTAAAAAAAAATATGCAGCAGAATAGTAACTACTCCAATGAGAAATAACCAAGATTATTCTAACTATATGTCTAACACAAACATCTGAAGATAGTCTTCTACAGAATCGTTAAACAGGTATACTCAGGGAAGGCAGGAATACAGAAGGGCCTAAGTGGAGAATGTTCTAGGCTATCCAACCTGGGATATTAAAACTCTACTTATACACAGTTTCTGACTTGACATTGTCCAGCATACAGTCTTCTGCCATTCAATTTTATATTCCCTGAATAAGTTTTTCATTTATCCTTAAAGAAGAACAAAAGCAAGAAATACAGGGAAGATTCAACTCTTGTTTTAGAAGACAAAAGAAAAGTAGGAATTGTCATTGCTTTCAGGGGTTAGCTACGATTCCTTAGTTTGCAACAATACTGAAGGGGTGAAATTCAGAAGAATAGAGTATGTGAATCTGGAATTTGGGTTAAATTTCCACTTAGGCAACTCAGAAACAACACTGGATGTCTTAGAAATTTATTTTCAGGAAGTAGCATTATCAAACACTATTACCTTCCTCAAAGTTAGAGCATAAAGTTGAATTTATTACTTTTTGACACATGAAAAATCTTTGTGTAAAGTGAATTTTGTTTATATTCAGAAACTGCACTATATAATTTGGAAAGGTGGCAGGATAATTCACTGATACACTTGTGTTCTCCTTATATGCCTACCGCTATTAAAACTATTTCAAGGGGCGCCTGGGTGGCTCAGTCATTGGGCATCTGCCTTCGGTTCCCAGGGTCCTGGGATTGAGCCCCACAATAGGCTCCCTGCTCAGAGGGAAGCCTGCTTCTCCCTCTCTCACTCCTTCTGCTAGTGTTCCCTCGCTCGCTGTGTCTCTCTGCCAAATAAATAAATACAATCTTAAAAAATATTTCAAGTAGGTCAATTTTTAATTTCTGGCTTCAAGGGATTTAGGCCTGGCATATGTATGTATATGTGTGTGTGTATATATATACACATATGTGTGTGTGTGTGTATGTATATATGTGTGTATATATATGTGTATATGTATGTATATATATGTGTGTGTGTGTTGTTGCAAAAAATATATACTGTGATTAATAAAAGACTTAAGTATAAAATATGTTATATAACCTTCTTGGAAGGACAACAGAATGGAATTAAAGGACAAAAGGATTAAAGAAGAGATTGTATATTTTTAAAAAATGGTTATGGATAAAAATCAAATTGCTACATTTATTCCATTGAAAACATCTAAAAATAGTCTTATACTTGTTTATTATAAAATATTGTTAGTGTAAGCTGAAAATTGCACTTTTTTGTCATTATTTAAATTTATGATAAAAACATATACCTAGGGCGCCTGGGTGGCTCAGTGGGTTAAGCCACTGCCTTCGGCTCAGGTCATGATCTCGGGATCCTGGGATCGAGTCCCGCATCGGGCTCTCTGCTCAGTGGGGAGCCTGCTTCCCTCTCTATTTCTCTGCCTGCCTCTCTATCTACTTGTGATCTCTGTCAAATAAAGAAATAAAATCTTTAAAACACAAAACAAAACATATACCTGAAAAAAAACAAACAAACATATACCTCAACTTAAAATATGTGAAGAGGAACATTGTTTCTCAAATTTTTTAGGGACTTCATGAACAAAAATGCTTGAAGACTGCTTGAGTAGACCACCTCGTCTCATGAATTTTTCTGATAGTCTCTCCCTCCATCATTTACCCCCTTCACCACTTCAAGAAAAACGTTTCTAAAATTCTGATCCAATCATCTCGTTCCCTGGCTTGAAAATCTCTGGTGGTCCCTATGCTGTCAGAGGAAGAATAAAGTCTAACCTCTTCAGCTCTACCTGCAGCCTACAGTGCTTCTCGGCCTCTTACTGCATTTTTGTCACGTATTTCCTGACACGGTCTCCAAGAACCCTCCACTACCAGCCGTATGCATTGGTTTCTTGTCTTAGAAGCCATATTTCTCTACACCGTATAGTGAAACTCTACTTATCCTCCAAGGCTGAACTAAAAATCACTCTGGTATCAAATGCCTAACCTCTCAAGTAGCACAAATGGTCTTTCTGCTTGGCTCTATTTTACTTGCTTCCTGTCCTGATTATAACGGCCCTCATGCATTGTACTTTTTCCACGCTTTGTATTGATTACTCAGATTTCATGTAGGATATTCTTTTTTTTTTTTTAAGATTTTATTTATTTATTTAGTCAGAGAGAGAGAGAGAGAGAGTGAGCACAAGGAGGCAAAGTGTCCAGCAGAGGCAGAGAGAGAACCAGGCTCCCCGCTGAGCAAGGACCCTGATGCAGGACTCGATACCAGGACCCTGGGATCATAACCTGAGCCGAAGGCAGCGGTTTAACCTGACTGAGCCACTGAGGCGTCCCTCATGTAGGATATTCTTATCCCTTCATGTAGTTTCAACTAGCAGAGATTGAAATTAAAACAAACAACAAAAGAACACAGGTATATAACATTATATGTTCCATATTTAAAATAGCTTCTGCATTCTTTAAAATGCCTTTATTACTGAGTACTCAATGAATAATTACCAAACTTTAATCCATTTGATTATAAGCCAGTGCCACTGAAATTGTCAAGATACTCCAAGGAAGCAAAAGCAGATCTGATACTTCCAAAAGGCAAAGAAGGAAGGATGAGAGAGAGGGAGGAAGAGAGGGAAAAAAAGATGTGTAGCTGCTGGGTTACTGAAGTGAATTTTACTATCAGGAACAAATTGAGTATGGAGGTAAAGAAATAATGATGTAGCGGCATACAGTGTAACTCATTGTTGAATGGTAGAACATGCTAGAACATGCACAAGAACAAAAAGAAACAAAATGGCAAGGTGAAATGTTTTAAGAACTCCTTATGCAACCCAGGGAGTGAAAGAAAAACATACCTTTAGTTCCAAGAATATTTCCACCTCAATGGAGTTCGAACAGACCTGTGATTTACCTCTTGCTCTCAAATGCTCAACCCCCAAACAGGGCAGTAAGTGGCAAGTGAAATAGTTGCAACAGCTGTTATTAACAGAGCTCCTCCTAAGTGCGGGACACCACAGCAGGCATGGACATACATATGTGCATAACAAAGAACAACAATCAGTCTGACCAGTAATCTAGATTTTTCCCTGGAGCCTCCAGCTTTGGAACAAAAATTCATTCAAGTCCAGTAGCTTGTAAGGCTTGGACTCAAACTTGATTATAGTTCAGTCTTCTTGGGTAAATGGTGGACTCTTAATATGAATATTCAGACCTTTTATTTCTAAAAAAGTTCTCCAGAATATAATTTTAAAACATAATGTGCTGGTTTTCTTCTCTTGGCCGTTTATCCCCCATCTTCTATATCTCTTACTTCCTCTTGTATCCTTCTGACCTCTTTGTTTTCAGTTCCCTAAGCTGTTTTCATTATCCTCCTCAAAGTCAGTCAATATAGTCACTTAAAATCTGTTCTTATTTGAGAACAATGTAATTAAGTTTTCATTGCTAAGATGATTTTCTTCTATTGTCTATCATAATTCAGGTTAATGCTGATTTTTTTGGGGGGGGGGGGGACACGAGGGAGGGGCAGAGGGAGAGGGGAAGAATCTCAAGCAGGCTCTGTGCCAGTGTGGGGCTTGATCTCACGACCCTGAGATCATGACCAGAGCCAAAATCAAGAATCAGATGCCTAACCAACTGAGCCACCTAGGCCCTATGGTTAACTCTGATTTTTAATGTTTTGATTTGAAATGCTCTTTAATCATTTCAAACATGGGATGTCTGGGTGGCTCAGTGGGTTAAGCCTCTGCCTTCGGCTCAGGTCATGATCTCACGGTCCTGGGATCAAGCCTCGCATTGGGGGGGGGGGGGTCCTCTGCTCAGCAGGGAACCTGATACCCCCCTCTCTCTGCCTACCTCTTTGCCTACTTGTGATCTCTGTCAAATAAATAAATAAAATCTTTAAAAAAGAAACACGCTACTTTAATGACAAATTCATTCCAGAGTACTGTGCTATAATTTTTCTCTATTTCATAGGTCTCTTAAAAATCAGACTTATTCCTGGCTGCCACAAAGATACCAAAAGAAAACTATAGACTAATATTCCTTATGCATATAGATGCCTTTGTCTTGAAGAACTGACCAAACCAATCCCAAGATTAATGGAAATGCTAACACAACTATAAAAAAGTAGAAGGACTCACACTCCCTGATTTCAAGATTTACCACAAAGCTGTGGTAAACAAGGTGGTGCACTTTGCTGCCCAGCCTCAGGACATTAGCACAGCCTTCCTTTCAGACTGATAAGGATTATGAGGCAAAGGCTGTGAGGAAGCATGGCGACAGCCAGTTGAAAATTCCCTTTCTTAGATCATAACTGATTCTAGTAACTACAGGTGGAGCATTTATAGGTAGAGATAACATTGCCAACACAAGGAAAGGAAGGGACTTAGAAAAATCAGGTCAGACTCAACATAATCAGAGCTTTTGGGTCCCAGAATATCTATTTATCACTCCCTTCAACATGGCTGGTAAATGTGAGACCTAGCCAGGAAACCCACCCTTCCATCCCAAATCAAAACATCTGAATGCTTCTAGCACCTTGTACATATAGTTGTTACTCAAAAAACGTGTACAGAATGACTATAGAGATTTGGATATACACGAGTAAATGATTTCATGTTACCACCAACTTGGTAAGGTTTTCAAAATTTAGACTAGGGGGACAAGGACAGAGGAGGAGGATCTTAGGCTTATCTTGCCACACGGATACACGTAGATAACACCCAGTCAGTGTAACTGAGGACCAAAGACTGGCAGAACAGCTTCTCCAAAGCAAATGTAGGGATGAGGCCACACTGAGGACGGCAGAGATGAGGTCAGGAGCTGGACGGCAGGAAGGTCCATGTGAGGGAGGGATGCCGCGAGCACACAGATGGGAGACGAGGAGACCTAACAGCAACCACCCCAGGGGCTGGGGACTCACACTGAGAAGACAAATCCCTGATAACATTTGGCTTCGTAAGAACTCATGGAGTTAGGCCCCTCTGGTTTTCAATCAGTGGGGCTTACCACCTGGAGCTTGAAAAGTCAGTGGGCTTGGCTCTGGGAGAGCCAGGAGGGCAAGAGGAAACTGAGGTTCCTGCTGTTAAGGAGACAGCATGACAAACAGACCCTCTGAGATACAGCACAGCCATTGGAAAGAAGCCGGGAGTATATGGAAAGATCTGCTCATCTCCGAGTGTATGCCAGAAGGGGCAGGGATCTTGGGACAAAAGAGCTGTCGGGTGCCACTTCTCTCACCTGCCCCCCAGCCTTGACACAGAGATTTCTGTGAGAACAAGCACAATTCCAACATTCTCCACCTAGCTTCCTAACAGGGTGCTTTATGCCCGAGTTCTCCTGTGGACTCTCCACTCCCGCACACCTGGCCCAGGGGTCTATCTCTTGTGGACTCACCCCCCTCCCCCGCACGCCTGGCCCAGGGGTCTATCTCCTGTGGACTCACCCCCCACCCCGCACACCTGGCCCAGGGGTCTATCTCCTGTGGACTCACCCCCCCCCTCCCCCGCACACCTTGCCCAGGGGATCTATCTCCTGTGGACTCACCCCCTCCCCCACACCTCGCCCAGGGGTCTATCTCCTGTGGACTCACCCCCTCCCCCACACCTCGCCCAGGGGTCTATCTCCTGTGGACTCACCCCCTCCCCCACACCTCGCCCAGGGGTCTATCTCCTGTGGACTCACCCCCTCCCCCACACCTCACCCAGGGGTCTATCTCCTGTGGACTCACCCCCTCCCGCACACCTGGCCCAGGGGTCTATCCAAACTAGTACCACAAGTGTCACAGCATGCAAGCAGCCGCCCCAAGGGTCAGCATCACCTCAAAATGACTCCTGCCTCAGGGAGAGGGGGTGCAAACCACACATGCCAGTTCAGCTGCTGCCCCAACGAGGGGCTGAGAGCAGTCAGATGGTCTGACTGCAGCCTACCTCTCCCCCAACAAAACCTTCGCAGGGGACAACACAGGGAAAGGACCTGCATTCGGGTGCTACTCGTCTCTGGCAAACACCTGGCCCGACTCCACTCAAGCCCAAGGCAGCCCAGACTGGCAACAACACAGGGATCAAAATCTGCCCACAAGAGGCAAAGAGAGCCGTTATGGATGATTGGACTGAAGGCAAAAGCAGCTCAGCCACAACAGCAGGCACAACACCTGGACACACACAGGAGACACCCCCGAAGTGCCAGGATCTGGCGAGCAGGGGACTTTGCATCACAGGGCAATATCGGACCTCTTCTGCATAAGGCCACTACTTGCAAGAGCAAGAGACTTAGCTGACTTTCCCAACACACAGAAATGGGCACAGAGAGTCAGACAGAAGGAGAGGACAGAAGAGCATGTCCTTAATGAAAGAGCAGGACAAAGACAGAGCACAAGAGCTAAACAAAATGGAGGTAAGTAATATGCTTGACAGGGGATTTAAACTCATGCTCGTGAAGGATCAGAGAGGCACTATAAAAACAACTGTAAAACAAGTAACAAAACGGGAATAAGTCCATACCTAGCAGTAATTACCTTTGAATATTAATGTACTGACTGCTCCAATCAGAAGACATAGGGAGGTAGAATAGATTTAAAAAAAAAAAAAGGAAGCCCCATCTTTATGCTGCCTACAAGAGACTCATTCAGCACTAAAGACACCTGCACCTGTAGACTGAAAGTAAAGGGATGGAAAAGCAGTTATTATGTAAATAGAAGTGAAAAGAATTATAGCAGACAAGAGACTTTAAAATAAAGACTGTAACAAGAAACAAAGAATAACACTACATAATCATAAAGGGAACAATCCCACTGAAGATACAACAGTTGTAAATATTTACATCCCCAACGTGGGTGCAGCCAAAACAGAGCAGCTAATAATAAACATAAAGGAAAACATTGATAATAATACAATAACAGGAGGGGACTTTAACACACCACTTACATCAATAGATAATCTAAATAGAACATCAACCAGGAAGGGGTGGCTTTGAATGAAACTTTGCACCAGATGGATCTAACAGATATATTCAGAACATTCCATCCTGAAACAGCAGAATACGTATTTTTTCAAGTGTACATGGGACATTCTCCAGAAAAGATCACATGTTATGCTCAAAGGACTCAACTAATCCAGAAGGTCTGCTGTCATATCAAGCCTCGTTTCCGACCATGCTATGAGAAATCAGCCACAAGAAAAAAATCTGGAAAGAAAACAAATATAGGTCAAATAATATGCTACTAAACAATGACTGGGTCAACCAAGAAATCAAAGAGGAATTAAAAAAGAAATACCTGCAGACAAATGAAACTGAAAACACAATGGTCCCAAATCTTTGGGGTGCAGCAAAAGCTGTTCTAAGAGGGAAGTTAGGAGCAATACAGGCCTACCTCAAGAAGCAAAAAAAGTCTCCAATAAACCTATCCTCACACCCAAAGGAACTAGAAAAAAAACAACAGACAAAACACAAAACCAGAATAAGGAAGGAAATAATGATTAGAGCAGAAATAAATGATATGGAAACTAAAAAATCCTAATAGAACAGATGAATGAAACCAGGAGCTGATTCTTTGAAAATGTACCAAAACTGATAAAAATTTAGCCAAACTCATTGAGACAGAGGAAGTCAAAGAGAGGGAGGGAGGGAGAGAGACAGAGAGAACAAAATGAGAAATGAAAGTGAAATAACAAACACATCACAGAAAGACAAAGGATTATAAGAGAATATGATGAGAAATTATATGTCAACAAATTGGAAAACCTAGAAGAAATGGTATGAATTCTGAGAAACATAAGCTCCCAAAACAATCAGGAAAAAGAAAATTTGAACAAATTACCAGCAATGAAATTATATCAGTAATCAGAAAACTCCCACAAACAGAAGTCTGAGCCAGATGTCTTCACAGGTGAATTCTAGCAAACATTTAAAGAGCAGTTAATACCTATTCTTCTGAAACTATTTCAAAAAATAGAAGAGGAAGGAAAGCTTCCCAATTCATTCCATGAGGCCCGCATTACCCTGAAAACAAAACTAGACAAGACACTACAAAGATAGAGAACCACAGGCTAATATCTCTGATGAACATAGATGCCAAAATCCTAAAAAAAGTATTAGTAGATCAAATCCAACAGCACATTAAAAAAAAAAAAAAAAAAAAAAAAAGCATTCACCACAACCAAGTGGGATTTTTTTCCTGGGATACAAGGGTCATTTAATATTTGCAAATCCATCAACACAATTCTTTCTCTTGCTGATGTGATATATTTTTAAGATCATTTTAATAGATGCAGACAAAGCATCTGACAAGGTACAATGTCCATTCATGATAAAAACCATCAACAATGTAGGTCTAGAAGGAACGTGGGGGAAACTCTAGGGGCAACTAAGCAGGGGCGGGGTGCAGAGACAGAGAACTTTTCCCCTAAGTCAGGAACAATATAAGGACATCCACTGTCGCCATGTTTATTCAACATAGTACTGGAAGTCCTAGCCAGAGCAAGCAGACAACAAAAAGAAAGAAAAGACATCCAAACTGTAAGGAGGAAGTAAAACTAGCACTATTTACAGAGGGTGTGATACTATACACAGAAAGCTCTAAGACTCCACCAAAAAACTACTAGAACTGATAAATGAATTCACTAAGGTTGCAGGATACAAAAATCAATGTGTGGAAATCTCCTGCATTTCTATACACTAATAATTAAGCAGCACAAAGAGATATTAAGAAAATGGTCTCATTTACAATTGCATCAAAGAGAATAAAATATCTGCGAAAAAACTTAACCAAGGAGTTGAAAACCCTGTATTGACAAAACTACAAAACATGGCCGAAAGAACCTGGAGAGGACACAAACGGAAAGATACTCCATGCCCATGGATTAGAAGAACAAATATTGTTAAAATGTCCCTACTGCCTAAAACAATATACAAATTTAAGGCAATCTCTATCAAAATAGCAACACTTTTCACAGAGCTAAAGAAATAATCCCAATTTCCTATTTGTATGAACTGCAGAAGACTGCAAATAGCCAAAACAATCTTGAACAAAAATGTAGGTATCATAATCCAAGATTTCAAGTTATATTATAAAACTGTAGTAATCAAACAGTTGGTACTGACACAAAAACAGACACACAGATTAACAGAACAGAACGAGAGCCCAGAAATAAACCCATACTTATATGGTCACTTAGTCTTCAACAAAGCAGGGAAGAATATCCAATGGGAAAAAGTGTCCTTAACACATGCTATTGCAAAAACTGGACAGCTACTTGCAAAAGAATGAAACAGAAACCATACCATACTAATTAACTAACACCATACACAAAAAGAAACTCCAAAAAGGATTAAAGACCTAAATGTGAGAACTGACACCATAAAAATCATAGAAGAGAACACAGACAGAATTTTCTCTGACATTGGGCATAGCAACATTTTTCTAGACAGGTCTACTAAGGGAAAGAAAAGCAAAAAGAAACTAGTGGAACTACATCAAAACGAAAACTTTTGCACAGCAAAGGAAACAATCAACAAAACTAAAAGATGACCTCCTGAATGGGAGAAGTATGCAAATGACATATGTGATAAAGGGTTAGTATCTAAAATATATAAGGAACTTCTACAACTCAGCACCAAAAAACTCAAATAACCTAATTTTAAAATGGGCAGGAGACATGAACAGCTATTTCTCCAAAGACATACAGATGGCCACCAGCCACATGGAAAGATGCTAAACATCACTAATCACCAGAGAGATACAAATCCAAACCACAATGAGCTATCACCTCACACCCATCAGAAGGGCTCAAGTCAAAAACACAAGAAGCAAATGTTGGCAAGGATGTGGAGAACAAGGAACACTCGTGCACTGTTGATGGAAATGCAAACTGGTGCAGCCACTTTGGATTACAGTATGGAGAGTTCTCAAAAAATTAAAAATAGAACTACTCTATCATCCAGAAATTCCAGTACTGAGTATTTACCCAAAGGATATTAAAACACTAGTTCAAAAATCTGTATGCACCTCTATATTTATTGCAGGATTATTTACAATAGCCAAATTATAGAAGCAACCCAAGGGTTCATTGATAAACGAACAGATAAAGAAAAAGAACAGATTAAAAAGTACATACATACATATGTATGCACACACACACACACACACACCATACACACAATGGAATATTACTCAGCCATAAAAAAGAATGAAATCTTGCCATTTGCAACAACATGGATGAATCTAGAGGGTATAATGTTAAATGAAATAAATCAGTAAGAGAAAGACAAATATCATGATTTTTCTCATCTATGGAAGAAGCAAATGGAGAAAAAAAGATACAAACAAAATATTTTTTAAAGATTTATTTTAGAAAGAGTGTGTGCTTGTGGAGTTGGAGTAGGAGCTGGAGGGGCAGAGGGAGAGAATCTTCAAGCAGATTCTCCACTGAGCATGGAGGCAGACATGGGGCTCCATCCCATGACCCATGAGAGCAGAACCTGAGCCAAAACCGAGAGTCCAATGGTCAACTGACTGAGCCACCCAGGCGCCTCCGCAAAACAGATTTTGACCTAGAGAGAACCACCTGGTGGTTACCAGAGGGGAGGTGGGTGGGTGAAAGTGACTGGAAGTACACTTACCATGATGTGCACTGAGTAATGTAGAGAATTGTTGAGTCACTCTGTTGTACACCTGCAACTAATATAACACTGTATGTTAATTATATTGGAATTAAGATGTTCTTAAAAAAAGGTTTTCAATATTAAAATATCAATGGGATCTACAGGGAAATAAAAATTCTATGAAGTTATAGGTATCTATGTATTTATTGGGACAAGCAGTCTGTCTTTAAGTTATTTTCATTCTTACTGTTGCAGATTCTAATGCTACCTGTGTTTCATATTGTTGACAATGCATGAAGATTAGGGATGCCAAACAGAGAAAAATCTAGGTCTCTTTAAGTGACATACTCTTGTTCGCAGTTAGATCTTGAGTTCTGAAAATACGCATTAACGTCTACCTTGTGCTCAACGCTGGGACAGATATTTGGGATAATCAAATCAGTCTTTTAGAAGCTTAGAATTTTTGCAGGAGAAACAGGCCCGTAGATGTGCTAGGTGCCCAATTAATGTGCCAGGATTGGCCATGCTATGTGGGGAGTAGGCGGTAGCTGTGAAGTAGATGAAGTGAGCGTCGCAGGTAAGTGACAAATGGCCAGCATTGGACAGGTGGAACAACGCTGGGGGCGGGGGCTAGTGGTCCACATAAAGGGGTCAGCAGAACTACAGGAGCTTTGTATGGCTTACACTGTGGCCCAAGGAGAGTGGGGGAGGGGAGAAGTCGGCCTAGACTGAGTTGAAGTGGTGGGTGGTGTCAAATTACAAAGGCACTAGAAAGAACCAGAACTTTCTCCTAGAAAGCCTCACTTCTCAGATACTCATCTATTCATCTCACTCTGATTTTATTGGCATGTGACAGACCACAAAAAGCTGCATTAGACTGAACCCATGTTATTTCTGTGCTCAAAAGTTTATAGAAAATATATCCAGAGCCAGAATATAGAATTATCAAAATAGCTCTAATTAGTAGATGACGTTGGTCAAGGGATTTACTCTTTGTTGAACTTTTGATATGTACACAGCATTTAGATCCTAAATCTCATGCCCGTTGATTTTCAATCTCTGGGTTATTCAGAAATATTAAGATTTATATGTATTTTAACTTTTTAATTCAGAGTATAACAGCCATAAAGAAAAGTGAACAGACCATTAATGCATGGCTTAATAAAGTATCACGAAATGAAGATACCTAGTTGAAGAAGGGGAACCTAACTGCTACCTAGAAGTTTCTGTTGTACCCACTCTGAATTACTAACCTCATCTCCTCTCCAAATTCAACTACTACCTTAACTTCTAAAACCATTGCTACATTCTGCTGGTTTTTGAATTTATAAAAATGGAATCATATATTCTGTGTCCAGCTTATTTTAATCAATATTATTAGTTTATTTTCCTTGCTATATAACATCCCATTTTATGAACCTACCACAATTTATGTCTTCTACTGTTAATATACATATGTGTTACATCTTTTTTTTTGCCCTTATTAGTAATGCATATGTGTATATATTTTTTTTAAGATTTTATTTATTTACTTGACAGACAGAGATCACAAATAGGTAGAGAGGCAGGCAGAGAGAGTGGGGTGGGGGTGGGGGGGAATCCCGGAAGAGCACAGAGCCCGATGTGGGGCTTGATCCCAGGACCCTGGGATCATGACCTGAACTGAAGGCAGAGGCTTTAACCCACTGAGCCACCCTGGTGCCCCATGCATATGTGTGTATTTCTTAATGAGGACACAAGCACACATTAGAAAGGTCAAAAAAGGCCCCGAGTTTAAGATTTTCAACTATTGGGAAAATCCAGGCACTGGTTGGGGCTGGATTTTGTGCCATTCTGTGTTAAATTAAGGGAAGGTTGATTTGCAATGTAACCCCAAATTTGGAAGGAAACAAATGTTTCTCAATTATGCTGTGGGAAAGGCTAGGTCTAAGACATGGCTTGACTTTTTACCACATGGAGGCACCCAGAGATTTGGAATGAGATGAATATGTAAATACAATGCACATTTTGATTGTTAAGTCAATGTCCCTAATCTTATATATGAGTTTAGAGTTTAGGTATGGGGAAGTTCAGACAGATAACAGAATGTTATCTTTTCCTAATTGAAGAGAAAATAGAATTTCTTACCAAGATAAAATTTTCTGATCTGCTCACAAAAATGTGTCAAGAAAACATATACTCCATTTCTCCTTGGGTGAATCTGGTGATTTGTCAAATGCTTCTAATTTTTAAAAATTTCTGTCTAGATGGTTTCCCTATAGAGACACACAAATGCCACCTAGTGTTCAGGAACATCAACTGCAGGCTGAGATGTCAAGCTTTTAGAGCTCTTTTAGCCTGTTTTCCTGCAGTCTTTAGGGTCTGGAAAATAAGAGGAAACAAGGGGACTTGGTTGCAAGTGTCAAGACTTAGACTTCCCCCCCTTCCTCTCTCCCAGAAAGGCTTGTAAATGCGGTGAAGAGTACTGCCCAGACCCTAAAAAGTGAGGGTTAGGCAGATCACTTACTACAAGCTGATTTAGATGATTATTCAGTCCATTTGTTTTAGTATAACTATAACGCACATTTTTAAATGAAAAATAAGGGGCTTCTGGGTAGCTCAGTTGTTAAGTGTCTGCCTTTGGCTCAGGTCATGATCCCAGGGTCCTGGGATCGAGCCCCACATCGGGCTCTCTGCTGGGTAGGAACCCTGCTTCTCCCTTTTCCACTCCCCTGCTTCTGTTCCCTCTGTCACTGCGTCTCTCTCTGTCAAATAAATAAAATCTTAAAAAAAAGAAAGAAAGAAAGAAACTTAAATTATATGGAGATTTAAAAAGCGAGAAGCAAAATTTCCCCATCATTCCAATTATCCAACCCTGTAAGTACTCTGTTCACTGTTTGGATGTGTTTTTAGACAGAAGAAGTTTACCAGGTAAACTTCATACTTCTTCATACTACATTGGTAGAAAATTGGAAAAAAAAAACCAATGCAGTAGGAAGCACCATCTGCCACATTTCCTCAGTTGTAGCAATAAATATTGGTAAATCTAAAAATTCCCCTCCATGAGCTTTCAAATATCCAAAATTTGTTGACAGTAATAGATGAATAAATACCAAATCTAAGCTTCATGCTATCTATTAAAATGATAGAATTTAGGATTATTTGTTCCAGTTCTGTGAAAAAAGTTGATAGTATTTGGATAGGGACTGCACTAATGTGCAGATTGCTCTAGGTAGCATAGACATTTTCACAATATTTTTTCTTCCAATCTGTGAGCATGGAATGTTTTTCCATTTCTTTTTGTCTTCCTCAATGTCTTCTACAAATATTCTATAGTTTTCTGAGTACAGATCCTTTGTCTCTTTGGTTAGATTTATTCTTATGGTTTTGGATGCAATTTTAAATAGGATCAACTCCTTCATTTTCTTCTGTCTCATTGTTGGGGTACAGAAATACAACTGATTCATGTGCATTGATTTTTATCCTGCCACTTTGTTGAATTCCTGTAGGAATTTGTATGGAACCAGAAAAGACACCAAATAGTCAAAGGAATGTTGAAAAAGAAAACCAAAGCTGGGGGCATCACAATTCCAGACTTCAAGCTCAGCTACAAAGCTATAATCATCAAGATAGTATGGTACTGGCACAAAAATAGACACACGGATCAAGAGAACAGAATAGAGAGCCCAGAAATGGACCCTCAACTCTATGGTTACCTGATCTTTGACAAATCAGGAAAGAATACTCAATGGAAAAAAGACAGTCTCTTCAACAAATGGTGTTGGGAAAATTGAACAGCCACATGCAGAAGAATGAAACTGGACAATTTTCTTGCACCATACACAAAAATAAACTCAAAATGGATGAAAGACCTAAATGTGAGATAAAAATCCATTGAAATCCTTGAGAACACAAGCAGCAACCTCTTTGACATCGGCCACAGCAAATTCTTGCTAGATATGTCTTCAAAGGCAAAGGAAACAGACAAACAAAAAAATGAACTATTGGGACTTCATCAAGATTAAAAAGCTTTTGCATAGCAAAGGAAATAGTCAACAAAACCAGAAGACAACGACACAATGGGAGAAGATATTTGCAAATGACATTACAGATAAAGGGCGGGTATCCAAAATCTATAAACGACTTACCAAACTCAACACCCAAAGAACAATCCAATCAAGAAATAGGCAGAAGATGTGAACAGATATTTCTGCAAGAAGACATTCAAATGGCCAACAGACACATGAAAACAAGCTCAATATCACTCAGCATCAGGGAAATACAAATCAAAACCAAAATTAGAAACTACCTCACACCAGTCAGGATGGCTAAAATTAACAAGTCAGGAAATAACAGATGTTGGCAAGGATGTAAAGAAAGGGGAATCCTCTTAAGTTGTTTTTGGGAATGCAAGCTGGTGAAGCTACTCTGGAAAACAGCATGGAGGTTCCTCTAAAAGTTGAAAATAGAGCTAGCCTATGATCCACTAATTGCACTACTGGATATTTACTCCAAAGATACAAATGTGGTATGAAGGGGCACCTGCACCCCAATGTTCATAACAGCAATGTCCACAATAGTCAAATTATGGAGAGAGCCCAGAAGTCCATCAACAGATGAATGAATAAAGAAGATGTGGTATGTGTATACACACACACACACACACACACACTGGAATATTTTGCAGCCAGCAAAAAAAGAAGTCTTAGCTGGGGGCAAGATGGCAGTAGAGTAGGGGACCTCATTTAATCTGGTCCTCTGAATTTAGCTGTATATCTATCAAACCATTCTGAACATATATAAATTCAACCTGAGATGTAAGAAGATTTATCTGGATCTCCACAAGCAAAAAAACAACAACAACAACAACAACTACTTTCTGCAAGGTAGGAGGTGCAGAAACTTGAATCTTTGGGGGAAATATCAGAAGATAAATGGGGTGGGGAGGGAGCCTCCATAACCCAGCCACTGGAAAGTGACATAACACTGGAGCAAAAAATTGGGACCCTTAGAAATGTGCTCTAGTGAGAGGCACCCCAAGAAGGGCACAGGAGATGAATAGGGCCAAATTCTAGGTAGATTATTATTGTCTTAGGATTCCAGGAGACTCAGAAAGAACAGGGGAGCCTGAACTGAAGGAATGTCCAAGCAGTGGAGCGGGAAGACTGGTTATGGTCAGCTAGCCTAGAAGAGACTCTTAACTCTACTCACCACAAACCATGGGGCAAACCTCCTGACAAGGGATGGGGCAACTCCACCCAGGCAAAGACACCTGAGAAGCTGAGCAGTAGGTCCCTCCCCCAGAAGACAGGTGAATGATAAGCTTATTTCCCACAGGACTGTAAAACTCCAGCGCCAGGGGAAAATAATAGAGGGAGCTCCATGAGGGTGTTCCTTCATGACTCGCTTACACTTCAGGCTAAAATTTTACACTTCTTTATTAGTTTCTTTTCATATTCCTTTTTTTTTTTAAACCCTGTTCATGTTTCAAATAGGTTATTTCCCAACCTATGTTTTTAAGTAATTTTCTAGCTTTTTTTCCACATCTATGTTTTATGCCCTGTATTAGCCTGTTTTTCACTCTATTCAATTTTATCTTGATATAGATAAATATATCAATATACTGATATGTTGATATATATAGATTTATAGATATATCTATAACTATACATATATATTCTGATTTCTTTGCAATTTTGGGATACAGTATCTTCTCACACACAGATCAAAAATCATTCAGGAACAGGCAGATCACCTTGTTTTGTCCACCCTGAGGGATTATAATCTCCCCACACCCCCTTTGTTTTTCCTATTTTATTGTTTTGGATCATCTTGGCTTTGGTTGCATATCTGTGGTAGCTTTTGACCACTTCAGATTTTTTCTAAGGTGCATTTTGCTTGGGTCATGGTTGATATTCTAGACTCTGTTCATTTGCTCAACCATCCCTCAACAGAATCACTAGGAGGAGCAACTCTCAACAAAGAAAAGACCCAGAGATAATGTTCTCTGCCAAAAAAACTAATAGATATGGATATAAGCAAGATGTCAGAGACAATATAGAATCTCTAAGGGTAAATATGATCTAATCAGGCTGAACTTAAAAATGCTATAAATGAGAAGCAGTCTAAACTGGATACTATACAAGCCATGTAAATGAGGCAGAAGAATTAATCAGTGATCTAGAAGATAAGCCGATAGAATAGAAGGAAGCAGAGGAAAAGAAGGATAGGCTGATAGTAGCCCATGAAAATAGACTTAGATCAATGATGCCATGAAACATTCAGATGTCAAAATTATTGGGATCCCTGAGGGTGTGGAAAGAGAGAGGACTAGAAGGTATATTTGATAAAATCATAGCTGAGAACTTCCCTAATATGGAGAAGGAAACAAGAATTCCTCTCCAAGAGGCAGAGAGGACCCCTCCCAAAATCAATAAAAATAGATCAACACCCCAACATATAAGAGTGAAGCTTCCAGATTATAGAGCCAAGGAAGCTATATTGAGAGCAACTAGGGGGAAGAGATTTCCTATGTATGAAGGAAGGAATATCTGAATAACATAAGACCTATCCACAGAGACCTGGCAAGACATATTCAGAGTACTAAATTAGAAGAACATGAAGCCAAGCATACTTTATCCAGCAAGGCTGTCATTCAGAACAGATGGAGAGATAAAGAGCTTCCAGGACTGGCAGAAACTGAAAGAATATGTGACCATCAAGCCAGCTCTGCAAGAAATATTAAGGTGGATTCTACAAAAGAAGAAAGACCCCATGAGTAATATAGACCAGAAATTAACAGACAATCTATAGAAACGGGGACTTTACAGGCACAGTACAGTGGCACCAAATTAAATCTTTCAATAATGGGCTGAATACTCCCATCAAAAAACACAGGGTTTCAGATTGGATGAAAAAACAGGACTCATCTATATGCTGCCTATAAGAGACTGATTTTAAACCTAAAGACACCTCCAGATTGAAAGTGAGGGGGTGGAAAACAATTTACCATGCTAATGGACATCAAAAGAAAGCTGGGATGGCAATCCTTGTCTCAGACGAGTTAGATTTTTAAACCAAAGATTATAGTAAGAGATGTAGAGGGACACTATCATTCTTAAAGGGTCTACCCAAGAAGAAAATTTAACAATTGTCAATATCTATGTCCCCACTGTGGGAGCAGCCAACTACATAAACCAACTAATAACCAAAACAAAGAATCATACTGATAATACATTAATAGCAGGAGACTTTAACACTAAACTCACAGCAATACACAGGTCATTTAAGCAGAAGATCAGCAAAGAAACAAGAGCTTTGAAGGACACATTGGACCAGATGGACTTCATAGATACATACAGAACATTCCATCCCAAAACAACAGAATACTCATTCTTCTTGAGTGCACATAGAAATTTCTCCAAAATAGATCACATACTAGGTCACAAATCAGGGCTCAGCTGATATCAAAAGATTGAGATTATTCCCTGCATATTTTCAGACCACAGTGATTTAAAACTGGAACTCAACCACAAGGAAAAATTTGGAAGGAAGGCAAACACCGGAGGTTAAAAAGCATATGGATGCTAAGATTCTTAATAAGATCCTAGCTAATAGGATCCAACAGTACATTAAAAAGGTTATCCACCATGAGCAGGTGGGATTTATCCATGGGATGCTTTAACATTGTTGAAGTGTCTATACTGCCTAGAGCATCTATACTTTCAATGCCATCCTGATCAAAATTCCACAGGCATTTTTAAAAGAGCTGGAACAAACAATCCTAAAATTTGTAGGGAACCAAAAGAGACCCCTAATTGCTAAGGAAATGTTAAAAAAGAAAAACAACACTGGGGGTTTCATGTTGCCTGATTTCAAACTTTACTACAAAGTTGTGATCACCAAGACAGCATGGTCCTGGCACAAAAACAGACACAAAAACCAGTGTAACAGAGTAGAGAGCCAGATATGGACCCCCAACTCTATGGTCAACTAATCTTTGACAAAGCAGGAAAAAATATACAGTGGAAAAAGACAGTCCCTTCAATAAATGGTGCTGGGAAAATTGGACAGCTATGTGTAGAAGAATGAAACTCAACCATTCTCTTACACCATACACAAAGATAAACTCAAAATGGATAAAATATCTCAACATGAGGCAGGAATCTATCAAAATCCTAGAGGAGAACATAGGCAGTAACCTCTTCGACATCAGCCACAGCAACTGCTTTCAAAATATGTCTCCAAAGGCCAAGGAAAGAAAAGCGAAAATGAACTTTTGGGACTTCATCAAGATCAAAAGCTTCTGCACAGCAAAGGAAACAGTCCACAAAACAAAGAGGCAACCCACGGAATGGGGGAGATATTTGCAAATGACACTCCAGACAACGGGCTGATATCCAAGATCTATAAAGAACTCCTCAAACTCAACACACACTAAACAGATAATCACATCAAAAAATGGGCAGAAGACATGAACAGAAACTTCTCCAAAGAAGACATACAATTTTTTTTTTAAAAAGATTTTTATTAATTTATTTGACAGGGAGAGAGAGATCACAAGTAGGCAGAGAGGAAGGCAGAGAAAGAGGGGGAAGCAGGCTCCTCACTGAGCAGAGAGCCTGATGCAGTGCTCAGTCCCAGGACTCTGAGATCATGACCTGAGCCGAAGACAGAGGCTTAACCCACTGAGCCACCCAGGCAGCTAGACATACAAATTTCTAACAGGCTTGTGAAAAAATGTTCATTATCATTAGCCATTAGAGAGATTCAAATAAAAAACCACATTGAGATACCACCTTACACCAGTTAGAATGGTCAAAACAAGACAGTAAACAACAAGTGTCGGAGAGGATGTGGAGAAAGGGGAACCTTCTTATACTGTTAGTGGGAATGCAAGTTGGTATAGCCACTTTGGAAAACAGTGTGGAGATTCCTTAAGAAATTGAAAATAGAGCTACCCTAAGATCCTGCAATTGCATTACTGGGTATTTACCCCAAAGATACAGCATATTTTTATGAAAAGAAGGGCCACCTGTACCCCAATGTTCATAACAGCAATGGCCACAGTTGCCAAACTGTGGAAAAACCAAGATGCCTTTCAACAGACAAATGGATAAAGAAGATATGGTCCATATATACAATGGAGTATTATGCCTCCATCAGAAAGGATGAATACCCAACTTTTATATCAGCATGGATGGGACTGGAAGAGATTATGCTGAGTGATATAAATCAAGCAGAGAAAGTCAATTACCATATGGTTTCACTTACTTGTGGGGCATAAGGAATAACACAGAGGACCTTGGGGGATGGAGAGGAGAAGTGAGTTGGGGGATGAACCATGAGAGACTGTGGACTCTGAGAAACAAACTGAGGGTTTTGGAGGGGAGGGGATGGGAGGCTGGGGGAGCCAGGTGGTGGGTATTATGGAGGGCATGTACTGCATGGAGCACTGGGTGTGGTGCATAAACAATGAATTTTGGAACACTGAAAAGAAATAAAATAAAATAAAATAAAATTTTAAAAAAGCATCCTGCTAAAGAATGAATGAGTCAACCAGAAAATTAAAGAGGAACTTAAACAATTCATGGAAACTAATTAATTTGAAAACACATCAGTTCAAAACCTATGGGATCCTGCAAAGGCAGTCCTTAGAGGGAAGTACATAGTTATCCAAGCCTCTCTCAAAAAGTAAGAAAAATTCCAAATGTATAAGCTAACTACACCGAGAGGACATGGAACAAGAACTGCAAATAAAGCCTAAACCAAGCAGGAGAAGTGAAATAATAAAGATTAGAGGGGCGCCTGCTTGGCTCAGTGGGTTAAGCCTCTGCCTTTGGCTCAGGTAGTGATCTCAGGGTTCTGGGATCAAGCCCTGCATTGGGCCCTCTGCTCAACAGGGAGCCTGTTCCCCCCACCCCCTCACCCCCCACCCCTCCACCCCCAGCCATCTCTGTCTACCCCTCTGCCTAGTTGTGATCTCTGTCAAATAAATAAATAATCTTCAAAAAAAAAAAAGATTAGAGCAGAAATCAATGAAATATAAACTAGATCAATGAAACTTGAAACTGGTTCTTTGAAAGAATTAATAAGATGAATAAACCTCTGGCCAGACTTAGCCAAAAGAAAAGAGAAATGACCCATATTAATAAAATCACAAAAGGAGAGAAATCATGAACAGTACCCAGGAAATAGAGGCAATTATTAGAACTTTTTATCAGCATTATATGCCAACAAACTAGGCTATCTGGAAGAAATGGATACATTCCTGGATACTTACAAAGTACCAAGACTGAAACAGGAGGAGATAGACAATTTAAACAGACCAATAACCAGCAAGGAAATTGAAACAGTAATCAAAAAACTCCCCCAAAACAAGAGTCTGGGGCCAGATGGCTTCCCAGGGGAATTCTACCAAACATTTAAAAAAGAAATCATACTTATTCTACTGAAACTGTTCCAAAAAATAGAATCAGAAGGAAAACTTCCAAACTCCTTCTATGAGGCCACCATTAATTACTCTGATCCCCAACAAGACAAAGACCCCATCAAAAAGGAGAATTACATATCAATATCCTTGATGAAAACGGAAGCAAAAATACTCAACAAGATCCTAGCCAATAGGATCCAAGAGTACATTAAAAGGATTTTCCACCATGACCAGAGGGGATTTATCCCTGGGATGCAAGGGTGGTTCAACATTTGCAAATCAATCAACATGATAGATGACACTGACAAAAGAAGAGACAAAAAACATATGATCCTCTCAACCGATGCAGAAAAAGCATTTGACAAAATACAGCATTCTTTCCTGATCAAAACTCTTCAAAATGTAGGGATAGAAGGAACATACCTCAATATCATAAAAGCTGTTTATGAAAAGCCCCAGCAAATATCTATCTCAATGGGGAAAAACAGCTTTTCCCTTAATGTCAGGAACACTACAATGCTGCCCACTCTCACCACTTTTGCTGAACATAGTACTAAAAGTCCTAGCCTCAGCAATCAGACTAACAAAAAGAAATAAAAGGCACTCAAATTGGCAAAGAAGTCAAACTCTCCCTCTTTGCAGATGACCTGATACCTTATGTGGGAAACCCAAAAAACTTCACCCCCAAATTACTAGAACTCATACAGCAATTCAGCAACATGGCAGGATACCAAAATCAATGCACAGAAATCAGAGGCATTTCTGTATACTAACAATGTGACTGAAGAAAGAGAAATTAAGGAATTTATTCCATTTACAATAGCACCAAAACCCATAAGATACCTAGGAATAAATCTAACCAAAGAGGTAGAGGATCTATACTCTAGAAACTACAGAACATTTAAGAAAGAAATTGAGGAAGACACAAAGAGATGGAAAAACATTCAGTGCTCACGGATTGGAAGGATAAACATTGTGAAACTGTCCATGTTGCCAAGAGCAGTCTACACTTTCAATGAAATCCCTGTCAAAATACAACAGACATTTTTCACAGAGCTGGAACAAACAATCCCAAAATTTGTATGGAGCCAGAAAAGACCTTGAATTTCCAAGGGAATGTTGAAAAAGAAAACCAAAGCTGGGAGCATCACAATGCCTGACTTCAACCTATATTACAAAGCTGTGATCATCAAGACAGTATGGTACTGGCACAAAAACAGACATATAGATCAATGGAACAGAATAGAGGACCCAGATATGAACCCTCAACTCTATGGTCAACTAATCTTGGCAAATCAGGAAAGAATGTCCAATGGAAAAAAGACAGTGTCTTCAATAAATAGTGCTGGGAAAATTGGACAGCCACATGCAGAAGAATGAAACTGGACCATTCTCTTACACATACACAAAGATAAACACAAAATGGATGAAAGACCTAACTGCAAGACAGGAATCTATCGAAGTCCTAGAGGAGAACATAGGCAGTAGTAAGCTCTTCACCACTGGCCAGAGTGACTTCTTTCAAGACAGTCTCTAAAGGCAAGGGAAACAAACAGAAATGAACTTTTGGGACTTCATCAAGATCAAAAGCTTTTGCACAGCAAAGGAAACAGTCAACAAAACTAAGAGGCAACCCATGGAATGGGAGAAGATATTTGCAAATGACATTACAGATAAAGGACCGGTAGCCAATATCGATAAAGAACTTCTCAAACTCAACACCCAAAAAACAAATAATCCAATCAATAAATAGGCAGAAGACATGGACATTTCTCCAAAGAAGACATACAAATGGCTAGCAGACACATGAAAAAATCTTCAAGATCACTCAGCATCAGGGAAATATAAATCAAAACCACAATGAGGCACCACCTTACACCAGGTAGGATGGCAAAAATTAACAAGACAGTGAACAACAAATGTTGATAAGGATGTGGAGAAAGGAGAACACTCTTATACCATTGTTGGGAATGCAAGTTGGTGCAGCTACTCTGGAAAACAGAATGGAGGCTCCTCAAGATGTTCAAAATAGAACCACGCTATGACCCAGCAATTGGACTACTAGGTATTTACCTAAAGATACAGATGTAGTGAAAAGAAGGGGCACATACACCCCAATGACATAGCAATGTCCACAATAGATGCTGAGATGTCCTTCAACAGATCAGTGGATAAAAATGTGGTCCATATATACAATGGAATACTACTCAGCCTTCAGAAAGGACGAATACCCACCATTTGCATCCAAGGAGTATATTCTCAAGCCCGTATTAAAATATAGCATTAAACTATAATGAATAATAGGAAAAATATGGTATTGGCCTAGAATAGAGAAGTAGATCAATGGACCAAACCACCCACATAGCATTTCACTGGAAAGAGAAGAGTTTAGGCTATTTAATAAATTGTGTTGCTGCCAGTGATTTCATTTAGGAAAACATAGTAAAGTAAGAGTGTTATCGTATCCATAGTTAATTTCTGAAGAATAAAGTGCTAAATATAAAAACGTAACATGATATTTGCACAAAAATGTACAGAAGTCTATCTTAATTTTCCTGGTAAGACACAAAACCTTTTGACTACATACTTATTACACACTTCTGTATAATCAAGACATCTGAAAGATAAAAAACAAAACTGATTAGAATAAAATATCGGTAACTTATAAGACATAAGTCTCTATGCAGAATTCATAAAGAGCTCCTAGAAATCAGTGATAAAAATAATCCAATAGAAATTTTCAAAGGATATGAATGGCCAGTTCACAGGTTATAGGACAAGAAATACAAATGATAAACTGTTCAACCTCAATAATTTTAAGGAAAATGCAAGTTAAGATAATAATGAGACCTCATTGGGGCACCTGGGTGGCTCAGTGGGTTAAAGCCTCTGCCTTTGGCTCAGGTCATGATCCCAGGGTCCTGGGATCGAGCCCCACATCAGGCTCTCTGCTCCGCATGGAGCCTGCTTCCTCCTCACTCTCTGCCTGCCTCTCTGCCTAGTTGTGATTTCTGTCAAATAAATAAATAAAATATTAAAAAAAACAATGAGACCTCATTTTTATAGACTGTTAGGCTGGAAAACAATTTAAAAGATCATTAGCATCCAGTATTGGCTAAAGCATGGGGAAAATGGCACCCTTGAATTCTGCTGGTGGCAGTGCAAATTTGTGTGTTGGGAAGAAAAGGCAACCTTTGAATTTTAAATTAAAAATGTTCATATTCTGTGATCCAGAAATTTTGTTTTGAGGTATATTTCTTGGAGAAATAGTAAAACATCTGCAAGGATAAGGATTATAGGATGTTTATAGCAACATTATTTATAATGCCAAGAAACAGAAAACACTTCAATGCTCACCAGAAAAAGAGATAGTTAAATATGCTATTTAGTTCTGGACAATAGAAGATTATGAAGCATTTAAATATGAGCTCTGTTCGGAATACACACTCTTTTCAAGTGTACATGGAACATTCTCTAGAATACATCACATGATAGGTCACAAAATAACCCTCAAAGTCATACCATGCATCGTCTCTGACCACACCACTATGAAACTAGAAATTACCCACAAGAAAAAAGTCTGGAAAGACCACAAATACAAAGAGTTTAAAAAACATGCTACTAAACAATGAAAGGGTCAACCAAGAAATCACAGAAGAGGGCACCTGGGTGACTCAGTTAGTTAAGCGTCTGCCTTCAGCTCAGATCATGATCCCAGGGTCCAGGGATGAAGTCCCACATCAGGCTCCCTGCTTAGTGGGGAGTCTGCTTCTCCCTCTCCCTCTCCCCACCTGCTCTCTCTTGCAACTAAATAAGTAAAATCTTTAAAAAAAAATAAAGAAAGGAAAAACAAATCAAAAAGTACATGGAAACAAAAATGAAAATACAACAGCCCAAAACCTTAGGGATGCAGCAAAAGTGTTCTTACAGGGAAGTTTATAGCACTACAAGTCTATCTCAAGAATCAAGAAAAGTCTCAAATAACCTAACCTTACACCTTAAGAAGCTAACCCTAAACCAGCATAAGAAAGGAAATAATGAAGATTAGAACAGAAATAAATGACACAGAAACTGAAAAATAGAACAGATCAATGAGACCAAGAGATGTGTTCAAAAAGGTTAACAAAACTGATAAACCTCTAGCCAGACTCATCAAAAAAAACAAAACAAAAAAACCCTCAAAATTGGAAATGAGAGAAATACCACCACAGAAATACACTTGTAAGAGAGAATATGAAAAACTGTTGCTACTAAATTGGACAACCTAGAAGAAATGGATAAATTCCTAGAAACGTATAGAAATATAGAAAGGATAAATTCCTAGAAACCTCCCAAAACTGAAACAAGAATAGAAACCTTGAACAGATGGAATACCAGGAATGACACTGAATCAGTAACGACAACAAAAAAACTCCCTCAAAACAAAAGCCCAGAACCAGATGGGTTCACAAGTAAATTCCACCAAACATTTAAGGAAGAATTCATACCTATTCTTTTAAAACTATTCCAAAAAATAGGAGTAAACTTCTAAATTCATCCTATGAGGCCAGTATCACCCTGATACCAAAACCAGATAAAGACACCACAAAAAAAGAACAGGCCCGTATCTCTGATGGAAATAGACACAAGAATCCTCAACAAAACAACAAAACATTAGCAAACTGAATCCAACAATACATTGAAAACAATTAATTCGCCTCAGTCAAGTAGGTTTATTCCTTGGATGCAAGGGTAGTTCAATGATCATAAATCAATCGATACATCACAACAAAAGACAGGATAAAAATCTTATAATAAGTATCTTATGATAAAAGTACAACATTCTCTCATAAAAACCCTCAACAAAATAAGTCTAGAGGGAATATACATCATAATAATAAAGGCTATATATGAAAAATCCACTGTTACCATCATATTCAATGGGCAAAAATTGATAGTTTTCCCCTTAAGGTCAGGAACAAGACAAGGATGTCCACTCTCACCACTTTCATTCAACAAAGCACTGAACGTCCTAGCCACAGCAATCAGACAATAAAGGGAAATAAAAGACATCCAAATTGGTATAACTTTCACTATTTGCAGATGACCTGATACTCTATATAGAAAACCCTAGAAACTCCACAAAACAAACAAAAAAACCCTACTAGAACGGGTCAATGAATTTAGTAAAGTCACAGAATACAAAGTCAATGTGTAGACATCTGTTGCATTTCTACACACTATGAATGAAGTAGCAGAAAGAGAAATTAAGAAAACAATCCCGTTTACAATTGCACCAAAAATAAGAAGATACGTAGGAAAAAAACCTAACTAAAGAGGTGAAAGACCTATACCCTGAAAACTATGGAACACTGATGAAAGAAATGGAAATGACACAAAGAAATGGAAAGCCATTCTATGCTCATGGATTGGAAGGACAAATGTTGTTACAATGTCTGTACTACCAGACAATCTACACATTTACTGCAATTCTTATCAAAACACCACCAGCATCTTTTACAGAACTGGAACAAATAATCCTAAAATAATCCTATGGAGACATAATTTCAGACTTCAAGTTCTATGACCAAGTGGTATTGATCAAAACAGTATGGTACTGGCACAAAAATAGATATCCTAGATCAATGACACAGAATAGAAAACCCAGAAATAAACCCACAATTATATGGTCGGTTAATCTTCAGCAAAACAGAAAAGAAATCTAATGGGAAAAAGTCTCTTCAACAAATGGTGTTTGGAAAACTGGTCTGCTACATGCAAAAGAATAAAACTGGGTCACTTTCTAACACCACACACAGAAATAAACTCAAAATGGATTAAAGGCTTAAATGTGAGTCCCGGAACCATAAAAATCCTAGAAGAGAGCACAGACAATGTCTTTGACGCTGGTCATAACATTTTTCTAAGTATGTGTCCTGAGGCGAGGGATATAAAAGCACAAAGAAACTATCATGACTACATCAAAATAAAAAGCTTCTACACAGCAAAGGAACCCACCAGCAAAACTAAAAAGACAACCTCCTGAATCAGAGCAAATATTTGCAAATGATATATCCAATAAAGGGTTAGTATCCAAGATATATAACACAAGTACATAAATCAACAACCAAAAAACAAATAATTCAGTTAAAAAATGGGAAGAACTATGAATAGCCATTTCTTCAAAGAAGACATCCAAGTGGCCAACGGACACATGAAAATATGCTCCTCATCCTTTACCCTCAGGGAAATGTAAATCAAAACTACAAAGAGATATCACCTCACACCAGTCAGAATGTCTAGAAACAAAAAATGCAAGAAAAAAGTTTTGGGGAGGCTGTGGGGGGAAAAGGAACCTTCTTGCCCTGTTGGTAGGAATGCAAAATGGTGCAACCACTGTGGAAACTGTATGAAGTTTCCTCAAAAAGGAAAAACAAAAACAAAAACAAAAAAACAAAGCTACCCTAAGATCTACTACTGGATATTTACCCAAAGAATACAAAAACACTAATTCAAAGGGATACATACACCCTGATCTTTATAGCAACATTATTAACCATAGCCCAGATACGAAAGCAGCCCAGGTGTCCATTGATTGATGAATGGGTAAGGAAGAGGTGGTATTATACATTCTATTATACATACTCACATACACTTTACACACACACACACACACACACACACACACACACAATGGGACATTATTCACCATAAAAAAAGAATGAATGAAATCTTGCCATTTGCAATGACATGGATGGAGCTAGAAAGTATAATGCTAGGTGAAATAAGTCAGAGAAAAATGAATACCATGTGATTTCACTCATATATGGAAAATAAGAAACAAATGAGTAAAAGAAAAAAAAAAAGAGCAAGAGAGAGACAAGCCAAGAAACAGACTCTTAATTCTAGAAATTAAGAAAACTCTTAATTCTAGAAAGATGGTTGCCAGAGGGGAGGTGGGTAGGGGGTTGGGTGAAATAGGTGATGGATTAATGAGTTCGCTTGTCAAATGAACACCAGGCGACTTAGGGAATTGTTGAATCAGTATATTGCCAACCTGAAACTACTGTAACACTCTATATTAACTATACTGGAATTAAAATAAAAAAGCAAATTTTAAGAAATGACAATGAGCTTTGTCTGCTCATGAGGAAAGCTCTGTAAGAACATTTCCCAGAGGGGTGCCTGGGTGACTCAGTTGGTTAAGCATCTGCCTTCAGCTCAGGTCATGATCCCAGGCTCCTGGGATCAAGTCCCTGCTCAACGGGGAGCCTGCTTCTCTTTCTCCTGTTCCCCTTGCTTGTGCCCCCTCTCTCTGTCAAAATAAAATCATTTAAAAAAAAACCATTTTCCAGAGTGGGATAACCAGTCTCTTTTTTGAAAGGTTTACCAAGTACCCATCATAATAAGTGGTTTGAAAGGCCCCACCAAAATATGTCATTGCAAATTCGCATACTACCTATTTTCTCTTCTCTTTCTGAAAGTCCCATTAGACAGATATTCTCCCCTTATTTTTGTTCTCAACTTTTTATTTCTTTTGTCTCCTGTTCTCTACCTACTTTTTCTATGTTCATGGAACTTTGTGGAATTCATGGAATTTCCTCAATGTTAGCCTTCAAAACCTACGATTTAAATGACCACTTTTATAAATTTCAAGGAATTCTCTTTTGTTTTTCTTCTTAAAAAAACCATTTTCTTCAGACACTGTAAAAAAAAAAAAAGTAATGAGAAATCTCCCTAAAACAGTCAGGAAGTTTCGACAACGGGAGCTCCCACACCCTACTACTTGCAGTCAATTGCAGAACCAGTAGGAAGAGAGGGAGTTGACCTTACATGGATTTGACCTTCCCATGGATACCACCTTGCTACTCCAGCCAGAGGAAGACATGTTTGCCTCATTGGCAATAGCTCAACCCATGAAAAACCACCATCCTTTGAACTCCCAGCTCATTCCTATAACTGTGTTCCAAGTAGCATAAACCCTACGTATATTTAACTCATTCACCAAAGAGAGATGGTTTTTGGACATTAGTTCACCATCTTTTCAGATTGCCAGTTCCCTAAATAGGGCAACCTTTCCTTTCCTACCAATGCTTGTTTCAACTGAACTTTGGTGTTGGTAAAACTCAAATGGACTTTTAGTTCTTAACAGCCTTCCCAACTTACCTATTTTCTCCTTAAAGTGTGCCTCTCCTTTGTTACTCAGACTTGTCTATAGTTTTGCCACAGCTTGTTTATTTTAGCTGGTGATCAGAGATGGGATCGAGAGAAGACCACCGACAGCTCCAGGGTGGGTGAGCAGACAGGTGCAGTATCTTTGGAGCTATCTGGGCTCACTGCTTCCTCACCTCTGAAACTCCCTCTGCTACCTCCTCTCCTGGACCTCTTCCAATTCGCCCCTTTGAAGTCAAGTCTTCTGAAGATCTAAATAGAACCCAACTTTCTGATGTTCCCTGGTCTAGGCTGAACTGTGAGCCCTAGTTAAAGAGCTTCCTGAAGTGACTGATCATAAGTTTGCAAAAAATTTAATATACTTATTCAAACATACCAAGTTGGTCTCTCAGATATGTATCAAATGGTCACATGCTTGCTGCTGAGGGTCAGGTTAAACACTGGAGGAAACTAGCCCAACTGGGAACATCCTGAATAGAATTTAGAGAAACAGATCCCTAACTTTTGGCAAGATGCTTAAAAAACCTACTGGAAATCTTCGCTGAGCAATTACAATGACTTCCTAAGTCTGTTGATTGGAACAAAATTCAGACTCATATCCAAAAGCGTGATGAATCCATTCATGATTATTACAACAGACTCCAAATTTTCTTTAAGGAAACTTCTGGTCTTCCTCTAGATGTTGAAATCACCAAGGTAGTATTTAACTATACTTTTTAATGGAAATCTGAGGTCTTTTCCTTTTAGTTAGAGGGACCAGGATAAAATGGAAAAGGAGGCCCACTGCAGATTTAACTGACCTGGCACACCAGCTTGCTCACATGTTAGATCAGTCACTTGGAGGAAGGACTGCTAAAATTTTCAGTGTACAACTCCAGCAAGTGAAGGTCCCTTGACAAAACCAGAAGCTATTATTGCAAGAAACCAGGACACTGGAAAAAAAGATTGTAACAAATTTAAGAGCTTCAGGTACCTTCAGCCCTCTAGCCAGCGTCCTCTTAAGGCCCAGTGATGGGACTGTAGGAACTATAGGACTCTTCCCAATCCTCTCTTAATTAGATTGGGAAAAATGCTCTCCAGATTGGGAACTAACGTCTCTGCCCTTGCAGACACTAGAGCTACAATCTCAATGCTTCGCCCCACTACTATAAAGCAGCCCCTGCCTCAGGCACCAAAACAGCTTAAATAACGGGAGTCTTTGATAAAACCTCAAGAGGGTCCCATCTATGAATCCATTCCATTCTGTCTAGGCCCTTTGAGAGATTCACACTCTTTTCTCCTTAATTCTTCCAACCCTATTCATTTACTGGACTGACATTTCTTAGGAAAATATCACGCCAGAATTTTTCTCAAAGGGGGAAAATAATTCCAGTATTTCACAGTAGGACCCAAAGTAGTGAACAAGGGAAAATAAATGACCCCTTGCTATTCTATGTTCTGTCTCTGATGACAGCATATAGCAGAGTCAGGGGTTGCCAGTCATTTATTCCTACTGGATCAGCTACCATCCTCCTTATGGGCAAAATCTTCAAATGATATTGGCAGAATCTACAGTGTACCTTCCATCAGGATTCAAAGAGATCCCTCAAAACCTCTCCCTAGAATTAATCAGTGTCTTATAAGGAAGCCTTTCAGGGCATCAAGCCTATAATAGAGACTACAAGGTTCAGGGCCTTATTATTTCCTTATTAGTCCCTATAAGATCCTTATTCTACCAGTGAGAACACTTAATGGCTAAGGATGGAGGTTTGTCCAGGACTTCCAAGCAATAAATAGCGTTGTTATCTCTTGACATCCTATTATTCCTACCCTTCATATGCTGACATCCAGTTCTACTAAAAGAAAAATTTTCATTGGTATTGACCTATGTGGTACATTTTTTTAGTATTCCAGTTGCCTTCGCTTGGGAAGAATGGCAATCCACCTGGACAGCAGTGCCCCAAGATTACACAGAGTGTAACTTTTCAGAAACCTTGAAGGCAGTGAAGTTTTCTGCAGTTTCTGCTTTGTTATTATATGTAGATGATTTGCTTCTCTGCTCCCCTTGTCAAACCTCTTCATAGGAAGAAAGCATCCATCTCTTAAAACTTTTAGACTTAAAGGGATATAAAGTCCCCAAAGAAAAGTTGTGTTTTGCTCAAACTCAGGTTCGATATTTAGGGCATGTGGCATCAGAATAAGGACTAGATTTAGATCCTGGTAGAGTTCAAAGAATCCTGAGATTCTCAAAACCTAAAACCTAAGGGCCAGTTATGAGGCTTTCTCGGGCTGGCTGGCTATGGTCAAAATTGGATTCTAGGATCACATGGCTGGATTTCCAAAGAAGATGGCAGAGTAGGAGGATCCTATGCTTGCCTTGTCCCATGGACACACATAGATAACATTCACGTCAGTGTGAATAACCCAGAAAATGACCCGAACCCTGGCAGAACAAACTCTCCACAGCAAAACGTAGACAAGAGGCCACACTGAAGATGGTAGGAAGGGCAAGGGCACATTCAGGAGTTAAAAGAGGTCATGGCACTATCTGTGGGAGGGATGGATGCCCATGGGGGTGGAGGGAAACAGACCTCCATAGAAACCCCGAGGCACAGGGAACTCACTCAGTGAAGACAGATTCCTTACATTTGGCTTTGAAAACAAAAGGGGCCTAATTACATTATTTCTCCTTCTTCTTTAAAGGTTTTGTTTATTTGACAGACAGAGATCACAAGTAGGCAGAGAGGCACGTAGAGAGAGAGAGGAGAAAGCAGGCTCCCTGCTGAGCAGAGAGCCTGAAGTGGGGCTGGATCCCAGGACCCTGGGATCATGACCTGAGCAGAAGGCAGAGGCTTAACCCACTGAGCAACCCAGGTGCCCCTACATGAGTTCTTTCAATCTGCAGGGCTTAACACCTAGAAATTTAAAGAATCAGCAGGTTCAGCTCGTGGAGAACCAGGAGGGCGATAGGAAACTGAGTCCTCATCCTTAAAGAGACAACACAATGTCTAGCCAATGGAGATTCAACATAGAAGAGTTCTAAAAAACACTCAGGATGTTAGCTAATCCCAGAAAATGTACTGGAGGAATAGAGATCTTTAGGAGACTTCTCTGGAACAAAGGAGCTGGCAGGCAGGCACCATTTCCCTCTCCCCAGCCCCCAGCCTAGATACACAGACACCTGTGGGAACAAGAGAAGCTTGAACACTCTCCACCTAACATGCTAACAGTCCAGTGCTCCTGTGTTTTGCCCCCCTCCAGCCAGGGTTGGGCTCCAGGTCTCCCACAACAGACCCCAGCAAACCCTGCTAATACCATGGGGCCCATTCTCAAATTCTTCTGTAGATCTAGCCCCTCCAACATGGCCAACCTCATCCCAGGCTTATAGGTTCCCTTCTCCCGGGGACCACACCTGGTTGACACCACAGACCCCACTCCAATACTCTCCTGAGGACTTGGCCCCTCCAGCCCTGTGGGAGAAGTTTTCTAAAGTGGCTCCAGGTGCTCTCCCACAACAGACCTGGAGCTGCTAACCCCGTGTGCCCTTTCCCTACATTCTTCTGTGGACCCACCCCCCTCCCCCCAATTGGATGGTCTCTTGCCAGATGCCTAAGGGGTACCAGAATCCTGGCAAGTATGCAAGAAGCTCTAACAGAGGCCAGCACCACCCCAGAGAGACTCCTGCCTTGGGAAGAGGGAAAGTATAACACACACTCCAGTCCAACTGCAGCCCCAGCAATGGGCTGGGGGCTGACATCTGGTCTGACTGCTGGCCCCACCCACCAATAAAAGCTTTGCAGGGGACAACACAGGAAGAGCCCCCTAGAGTTTGCTGTGAGCGCAGTTCTGGCAAATTCCTGGTCTGACTCAACCCAAGTGCAAGGCAACCCCAGACTGGTGCAATAACACCACAGGGACCCAACCCTGCCCACAACAGGCAGAGAGATCCATCGTCCATGACCAGACTGAAGGCAAACACGGCTTAGCCACAAGAGTAATGTGCATGCAACACACATAGGGGACACGCCTGAAGTGCCAGGATCTGTGAAGAGGGGGCACAGCATTGTAGGGCACCACTGGACCTCTTCTGCATAAGGCTACTACTTTCCAGAACTGGAGACATAGCTGACTTACCCAACACATAGAAACAGACAGACTGGGGCGCTTGGGTGGCTCAGTGGGTTAAAGCCTTTGTCTTCGGTTCAGGTCATGATCTCAGGGTCCTGGGATCGAGCCCCACATTGGGCTCTCTGCTCAGCAGAAAGCCTGCTTCCTCCTCTCTCTCTCTCTCTGCCTGCCTGCCTCTCTGCCTACTTGTGATCTCTGTCTGTCAAATAAATAAATAAAATCTTAAAAAAAAAAAAGAAACAGACAGACTTAGACAAGATGAGGAGACAGAAGAATATGTGCCAAATGAAAAAAAAGGACAAAAACACAGCAAGAGAGCCAAACAAAATGAGGATAATATGCCAGAGAGAAGAGTTAAAGTAATGGTCATGATAAAGATACTCACTGGACATAAGAGTGGAGAATCTTAATGAGACCCTCAACAAAGAGAAAACATAAGAAAGGACCAATCAGAGATGAAGAATTCCATAATTGAAGTTAAAAATACACTGGATGGAACGAACAGTACACTAGAGGAAGCCAATGAATGGATCAGTGACCTGGAGGACAGAGCAATGGAAAGCAATCAAATTGAAAAAGAGAGAGGAAAAAAATAATAAAAAATGAAAACAGACTTAGGGAACTCAATGACACCATGAAGTATAGCCAACATTCATCTTCTAGGGATCCCAGAAGGAGAGGAGAGAGTAAAGGAGGCAGAATATTTGGAGAAATAACAGCAGAAAACTTCCTGAATCTGAGGAATGAAATAAAAATCCACATCCAGGAGGCCCAGAGAGCCCCCAGTAAAATGCAAGGAAATCCATACCAATAATAATAATTAAATGGCAATAATTAAAATGGCAAAATGTAGTGCTAAAGACAGAATTTTAAAAGCAGCAAGAGAAATGAAAACAGTTACATACAGTGGAACTCCAGTAAAGCCATCAAGCTGGTTTTTCCACAAAATCTTTGCAGGCTAGAGGGAGTGGCATGACGTATTCAAAGTGCTGAAAGGAAAACAAAAACAAAAACAAAAACACCTTGCAACAAAGACTACTCTATCCAGCAAGACTATCATTCAGAATAGAAGGAGAGATAGAGTTTCCATACCAAAAAAAGTTTAAAAAATTCATGACCACTAAGTCAGCCCTACAAGAAATATTAAAGGAGACTATTTGTGTGGAAAGACCATGAGTAAGAGTAAGAAAAGTAGGAAGCTCCAAAGCAGTAAAATTAAGTATATCTATAAAAATCAGTCACAAAATAAAAGGATATAAAGTATGACTCCATATACCCAAAAAGTGGGGGGGAGGTGAGAGGAAGAGGAGTAACAAAGGGTTCAAACTTAAGTCTAAATCAACTCAATATACATTGCTATAGGCATACAATGTTGTATGTTTCTAATAAAGATTAGAAATAAACTAAAAAAAAAAAAAAAGAACAGATCAATGAAACTAAGTTGTTCTTTGAAAAGATCGAGAAGATTGATAAATCTTTGGCTGTGATCATCAACAAAAGCAGGAGACAAGGACTCAAAATCAGAAATGAAAGAGTAGAAATAACAACCAACACCCAGAAAGACAAAAGATTATAAGACAATATTATGAAAAATTATCTGACAACAAATTGGACAACCTAGAAGAAATGGATAAATACTGAGAAATACATAAGCTCCCCAAAAGGAAATAGGAATAGAAAATTTGAGCAGATTGATTACCAGCAATGACATTGAATACGTAAATTAAAAAAAAAAAAAAAAGGAAAAAACAAAAACAAAAAACCAAAACTACCCAAAAAAACTGAAGCCCAGGACAGGATGGCTTCACAAATGAATTCTACTAAACATTTAATGAAGAGATAAAGAGTTAATACCTATTCTTCTCAAACTACTCCAAAAAGTAGAAGAGGAAGAAAAGCTACTAAATTCAATGAGGCCAGTATTACTCTTATACCAAAAGTAGATAAAGACAATACAAAAAAAGAACTACGGCCAGTGTCTCTGATGAGCATAGGTGTCAAAATCCTAAACAAATTTTAGCAAACCAGGGCACCGGGGTGGCACCTCTGCCTTCGGTTCGGGTCATGATCTCAGGGTCCTGGGATCGAGTCCCACGTCGGGCTCTCTGCTTGGCGGGGAGCCTACTTCCTCCTCTCTCTCTGCCTGCCTCTCTGCCTACTTGTGATCTCTCTGTTAAATAAATAAATAAATAAAATCTTTAAAAAAAATTTAGCAAACCAAATCCAATAGCACATAAAAAAATAATAATTCACCATGATCAATTGGGATTTATTCCAGGGTTGAAAGGGGGTTCAATATTCACAAAATCAACATGATACATCACATCAACAAGAGAAAGGACAAAAACCGTATGATCATCTCAACAGATACAGAAAAAGCATTTGACAAAGTACAGCATCCATTTATGATAAAAGCTGTCAACGGAGTAGGTTTAGAGGGAACATATCTCAACACAATAAAGGCCTTATATGAAAAACTCACAGCTGATATCCTCAGTGGGGAAAAACAGAGATTTTCCCCTAAGATCAGTAATAAGACAAGGATGACCACTCTCACCACTTTGATTCAGCAAAGTACTGGAAGTCTTAGCTACAGCAATCAGACAAAAAGAAGAGAAATAAAAGGCATCCAAATTGGTAAGGAAGATGTAAAACCCTCACTATTTGCAGATGACACGATGTTATATATAGAAACTCCAAAGACTCTGTTAAAAAGAAAAAATAAAACCCTATTAGAACTGATAAATGAATTCAACTGACAAATGAAAAGAGAACTAATAAATGAATAAGTAAAAAGTCCAGGATACAAAAATCAATGCACAGGAATCCCTTGCATTTCTATACACTAACACACTAATAGTGAAGCAGTAGATTAAGAAAACAGCCCCATTTACAATTGCACCAAAAAGAATAAAATACCTAGGAATAAACTTAACCAAGATGTGAAAGACTTGTTCTCTGAAAATTATAAAACACCGATGAAAGAAATTGAAAACAAAACAAACGGAAAAAAATCCCAGGCTCATGGATTTGGAAAACCATTACTGTTAAAATGTCTCTACTGCCCAAAGCAATCTACAGATTTAATGCAAATCCCTACCAAAATATTAAAAGCATTTTTGCACAGAACTAGAGCACAAAATTATAAAAATGTGTATGGAATGACAAAACAAACAAACAAAACAATAATAAAAAACAAACAAACAAACTCTGAATAGTCAAAGAAGTCTTGAAGAAGAACAATAAAACTGGAGGTATCACAATCCCAGATTTCAAGTTACATTACAAAGCTGTAGTAATCAAAATGTTATGGTACTGACACAAAAACAGACACATAGATTAATGGAGCAGAATAGAGAGTGCAGGAATAAACACATGTCAATTAATATATGACAAAGGGAATAAGAATACACAATAGAAAAAATTCTCTTCAACAAAATGTGCTGGGAAAACTGGACAGCTACTTGCAAAAGAATGAAACAGAGCCACTCTCTTACACTACACCCAAAAAATAAACTCCAAATGGATTCAGGACTTAAATGTGAGACATGAAACATAAAAATCCTAGAAAGAGCACAAGCAATAATTTCTCTGACATTGATCGGCAATAGCAATGTTTTTCTAGTTACATCTTCTGAAACAAAGGAAAGAAAAGCAAATACAAACTTTTGGGACTACAGCAAAATAAAAAGCATTGCACAGCAAAGAAAACAATAAAACAAAAAGACAACCTCCTGAAGATATTTGCAAATGACATATCCAATAATGGGTTAGTATCCAAAACACATGAAGAATTTATAAAGCTCAATGCCCCCAAAACAGATAATCTAATTAAAAAACAGACAGAAGATATGGACAGCTATTTTTCCAAGGACATACAGATGGCCAACGGACACGTGAAAAGATGCTCAACCTCACTCATCATCAGGGAAATGTAAATCAAAACTACCATGAGATCACTGCATACCTGACAGAATGGCTAAAATCAAAACACAAGAAACAACAAGTGTTGGCGAGAATGTGGAGCAGGACACCTTACGTACTGTTGCTGCAAAGGCAAACTGATGAAACCACTGTGGAGGTGCCTCAAAAATTTAAAAATACAACTACTATATTATCCAGGAATTCCACTACTGGCTGTTTACCCAAAGAATATGAAAAGACAAATTCAAAACTATATACACATGCCTGTGTTTATTGCAGCATTATTTACAATAACCGAATTATGGAAGCAACCCATGTCCATCGATAGGTGAATGGATAAAAAAGATGGTGGATAGGACACCGGGGTGGCTCAGTGGGTTAAGAGAATGCCTTCAGTTCAAGTCATGATCCCAGGATCCTGGGAGGGAGTCTTGCAGGGAGACTGCTTCTCCATCTGCCTGTTGTTCCTCCTGCTTGTGCATGTGTGTGCTGTGTGCTCTCTGACAAATAATAAAATCTTAAAAAAAAAAAAAAGTCAGATATATACAATGGAATATTAGCCATAAAAAAACAAAACAAAACAATGAGACCTCGCCATTTATAACCACGTGGTTGGATCTACAGGGAATAAGGCTAAGTGAAATAAGCCAAAGATAGACAAATACCATATGATTTCACTCAGATGTGGAATTTAAGAAACAAAAAGGAAAAAAGAACCTAACAAAACACCAACCTCTTCACTAGGGAGAACAAACTGATGGTTACCAGAGGGGAGATGGCTGAAACAGGTGAAGGCAATTAAGAATAAGTACACTGAAGATGACGAGCATGGAGTACAGAATTGTAGCATCACTCTGTTACACACCCGAAACCAACATAACAGGGTATGCTACTGGAATTTTAAAAAAAATTGGATTCCAAACTTCTGTCTTTAGGCTCAGCCTCCGAATATTTTAGTGAAAAGAGATAATCCTAACCTTACTATTTGTAAACTGGGGTGGGGGGTGGTGGTAACACAGTCTTTGAGACTTTAAAAGTCTAACAAAGCCCCCTGCCCTCAGACATCCTAATGACCAACTTCCCTCTTGCCTCTTTGTAGGTGACATGAGAGGAAGTGGAATGTCCTTGGAGTGCTCGCCCAAAACGTAGGACCATCACCATGCCATGGGGTACTATGGCCAACAAGTAGTTTCTGTGGCTTGGTGACATCCCCCTTACCTCAGAGCCATTCCTGCCACTGCCCTTTTGATTGAGCCACTGAAGAAATAGTCGAGGGTTTCCTTTAAGCATTCTTGTGCCTTGTGCAGCAAAAGCCATTCCAAGGCCTCGTCCCACTCAACCCTTTCCAGCCTACTGCCTCATCTCCTAGGACGTTCTCCCATTAACTGCTCCTCCTGTAACTTTGTCTCATTGCCGTAGCCTTAACCCTGACGCCCGTTCCTACTCCTCCATGGATGAAACCCCCCCAACTGCTTAATGTTCACAGATCACCTTTTGATTCCCCGTGATAATTTTTAGAAAGCTCTAACCAATGCAGACTTTTCATGGTTTGTTGATGCTTCTTATTTATTTGAAGGATACAAATGGTAAATATCATGCTGGGTATGCCACTGCAACTCCCTTTGAAGTCACTGAGACAGCTTCTGTACCTTTAGCCACATCAGCCCAACAGGCTGAGTTATACGTCTATGCCCTTACTTAAGCTTCTTTTTAGCCAAGGGAAAAACCACAGACATTTATATTGATAGTTGATGTGACTTTGAGCTAGGTCATGATTTTGGAACATTACGGAAGCAAGGAGGTCTCCCTACCTCCAGTGAGGATAAGATTCAAAATGGCTCCCATGTCCAAAATGCACCAGATGTCATGCTTTTGCCGGCAGCTCTAGGTATTGCTAAGGTTCCTGGGCATTCAAGACTCAACTCCCTGGAGGCCAAAGGAAACCACCCTGCTGATATTTCTGCCAAAAATGCTGCTCTCAAGGAGACCAATAGCCAAACCTCTGTCATCTTCCAAAGGGAATTGGATAATTTTGAGATTTTCCAAATGATAATTTGGAGCTATTGACCAAGGATGCCCAACAATTGGCCCCAGAAAAGGAGAAACAATATTGGAAATCTAGTAACTGCTGCTTTGATAAAAAGATAGAAGTCTGATTTGGACCAAATAACAATCCAGTCTTACCATAAATTCTGAAATTCCCACTACTTACAATTGTATATGTATTAAATCATTGGTCTCCTGACAAAATGATAGCATTCATGAGCCAATATTGGTGGATAAATATTAAGAAGGCGACAAAAGTGTCTACCTTGTCCCACTTGTCCAAAATACAATCCTGGGAAACCTGTCCATACTGCCTGTGGGACTTTCAAATTGCCCAATGGACGGTTAGAGTTTTGGCAAATACATTTCATGTAACTTCCCCCGTCTCAAGGACAGAATTATGTTTTAGTCATGGTTTGCATGTTTTCCCACCAGTGGACCAAAGCTTTCCCTCATAGATAGCCCAATTCTATTAGAAAAAATTATCCCTACCTGGGGAACCTCTCTTGAACTGCATAGTGATTGGGGAACCCATTTCACTGGCCAGGTGCTTCAACAAGTCTGTACTGTTTGGGCAATATTTGTCAGTATCCTCCCAAGACCTTGGCCAATGGCATTGCCATTGATCCTTCTAAATCTCTGATCCACCCCCTTCGGAACTTATAAACTCTCACCCTTTAAGACAGTCACAGGATGTCCATTGCACTTGGCCCCTGCCTCTTCTGACCCAGAGTTGATAAAGGAGATATACTTCTATACCCTCAAGTTCTGGTTACTTCTATTAAAAATAACCATGCTTTGGGAGAGCTATCTTTTCACAGTGCACTCCAGGAGACAATGATCTTAAGCATCCCACCTTGTGACTTGATTTTGTCTATTGGAAAAGACACTTCTAGAAAGACTCTCTTCAAATTCTCGGGTGGCGCCCTCACCAGGTACTTCTAACCAACCCGTGGCCACCAAATTCCAGAGAATAGCCTCTTGGATCCATGGGACACATCTAAGGAAAGCACCAAACCTGGACAGGACCCACACTCCATCTGGTGACCTAAAAGCAAAGGTTTCCTGGAATTGGAACAGACAAGATCTGGAGAGAGAGCTTTCCCAAGATGTCCAGACCAGCCTGTACACCTATATCTATTGATTCTTCTCTTTTCGTGGAAGAAAAAAATGTCCTTTATTTGCATCTCCCAATCTCTTGAAAAAGGGGGAAACTTTAGGGGATCCCGGGCAGCTCAGTCGGTTAAGCGTCTGCCTTTGGGCTCAGGTCATGATCTCGGGGTCCTGGAATCCAGCCCTGCGTCGGGCTCCCCACTCAGAAGAGAGTCTGCTTCTCCCTCTCCCTCTGCCCCTCCCCCTGGTCCTTCTCACTCTCTGCCAATGAATAAAATCTTTTTATAAAAAGGGGGGGGGAACTCTTTTGATTATAACATTTTCAGAAACAGCCTCATCATGATTTCTGAAGGGCTAGAAGTTTCAGAATTCACAAAACTATTTTACTTGAACTATTATCAGACTCTGGATTCTATTCCAAATTCATCATTTCTGAATTTACAACTTTACAGACCACTAGTGAGCACACATAGGGTTCTAAGCAGCTCTTTTGAAATAGCAATACTGTTTTAATAAGTCTTTGAAGTTTTGTTATTCTTGCAGAAAGTTCATTAACTATCGCTTGCTGCTTGTAAGTGTGCTGTATCTTCCCAAACATGCTTTGTTATTCTTTTCCATGCTTCTGCCTCACAGGAGCTTCAAGAGGAAACCTGGAGTCAGGGTTGCCTTCACAGGGAAAAGCCTTTCCTTTCTAAGTGCCAATAAAGATTCTCAATTGGCTACTTTCAGACCTAGGGTCCTGGTTTAGAATCAACATACAGTTTAGAATTGCCATGTTGTTTCTGATTCTGTGGTCTCCGTCTTTTGCAGAAAGGACGTGCCCAATAAAGTCAGCCTGCCCGGTGCCCACAACCTGGGGAAGATACAGGCCTCAGAGAAGAAATGCCTGAGCCATTCTCCCTCTTAACCCTCCCTGTTACCCAAATGTGGCTTAAGCAGTTTCCAACTGCTCTGCACCCTCCCTCCCATGTGAGACAAGACAGGCAGGCAAGGTCCTTCCTGACCTGAGAGACAAAGCCACAAAATAACTGGCCATTTCTACTTTTGGGGAATGAAGACACTATGAAGGGGGCCTTTTGTCCCCCTCCTTGTATATTCTGTTCCCACTAACTTCTTGTTGGTTTTGATCTTCATTTTTTTCATATTGCTGCTCTCCCAAATCTGTGATGACTCTGGGCCATCCACTCATTTTTAGAGATTCATACAAGCAGAGATGGACTGTTGAATGCTGGTCTCATGGAAGGCAGCAGCCTTCTCCCTGAGGGACTTCTAGATGGCCAGAGTCTCCCCCAGCGCCCTTCAGTTCCTCCAGAAAGGAACGTGGGAGCTGACTGTGGGAAGGATGTGGAAGACACACCATTCACGGTGTGGATTTTCCTTCTTTATTCCCCCAATCTAAGCAGAGTCGGCTGTCCTTGACTTGATAGCCCCGAGTGTAAACCTCCTGACTCCTACAGGGTGGCAGGGTGGAGACCGTTTTAATTCACCCCATTTTCCAGTCTCTGGCCTCACGCCTGCATTCATACATCATAATGCCTCAGCACTGAGCCCCGGCTCCCATCCCCTATGTCCTCAGCGGGCTAAGGCTTCTCATTTCCTCTGTTAAGTCCTTTTGTACTCTTTTGTTCTTCTCAGTATTTGTGGAAGAATTTTTCCCAAGGGAGGGAGATAAACATATTTGGTCATTTCATCTTTAATTGGAAGCCCCAGATTCATCTTGGTCGTCCTTAAAAACGGGGATCATTATCCAATGAAGAAAATCAACTCCTAGGTCTATGCCTCTTTTGACCACTAGATGGTGCTGCCACATCTTAAGATGAGAGCGCCCCTGACCTCCACTTTGGAGGAAGCTGGATGGGTGTGTGTTATTTATATTAACATACACTGTATTATTTGTTTCAGGGGTACAGCTCTGTGGTTCATCAGTCTTACACAACTCACAGAACTCACCACAGCACATACCCTCCCCAATGTCCATCACCCAGCCACCCAATCCCTCCCACCCCCCTCCTTTAGGACAAAAAAATATGATTTTAGATAAGGCCAAACTGTGTTTAAAGACGTTTTCTGTTAAAAATAGCCTTCCGATTACAAGGGGAAATGCTTTTTAATCATAGTCTCTGAAGCCTGAAAGGGAAGTGAAGATTTTAACTAATCGCTGCTAGATGTGAAATCTTCCAGGGGTTCTTAATGCCCACGCACAGTCCTTTCATGTATAAAATGGCAAAATAACTATGTCACGAGGTGGAAGAGGGTCAGCGGTGTCTCCTCAATCCTCAGAAGGCATTTTTATATAATAATAATAATAACAACCCCAAGGAAGCCACTCCCTACAGTTGAGAGTTATTCAGAATAATTTACTGACAGGTGTGATCTGACGGAGATCTGCCCCAGGGTCGGGGTCCTCCCACTGGACCTCAAGCACAGCTTTCATGAAGTGAAGGGCAATGATGGGTCACAGGGCAGTTATCTGAAGTTGTGTCATCTGTGTGGCCGAGAAGCTCTGCTAATTATCTCAAGTGGCCCCCTCCGTGCGGGGGCGGGGACCAGAAGGAGGACACAAGATGGAGTCAGTGTTGTCAGGACTCCTACACTCCACCCCATCGTTTCTACCGCCTCTGTAATCTTGATATGCCCGTCTTCCTTGAGGCCCCGAGAGCCAGCTATCGGGAGCGGACATGCGCCCCTTTCCCCACAGCTACAATATAACATGAGTGATCTGGTAAAGGGGTCCTTTCCTCAACCTCACGGTTGAAGCGATTGTGAGCTTCAGTGTAAGTGGGGTTGTGACAGGAAGATGTTTCCTGAGGCAACAGAAAGGAACATCAGCAACGTGAGGCTAGCGGTGGTAAGATGCTTTACAGGCAGCAGGACAAATCTCATTTTAGCACAGTGGCTGTTTGGTCTCCGTGAGCCAGCACCTGCCCTGGCTTTTGCCATTCCTCATTCTCAAGGTGTAAGGGTGATGACCGCCCTAGCTACCTCCTGCTGGAAAGGGGCACAGATCATGATTTGGGCAATGAAACGGGCTTGCATCCAATTGCTGATGTTGCCTAGTGCTAAGTTGAGCCCCATCCTTTGTAGAGCCATTGTTTTGGACCCTCCTGGATGGTCTGAGGCAGCACGTGTTCCCCATTTCATAACAAGGTCAATTAGGTCAGGTCAGTTAAGCAGTGGTCTCATTTCAGGAGATGGGCTTGCCGCCGGGTTTTTAAAGTCAGGCTTATAGTGTGCAAGCGATCAGCTAGAAAATTAGCCAGATATGCAAAGAAATTGGAACACAGGATCCTGCCTGGTTTTATAGATAAATAAAAAACATTCAAGGACAATTAACCAGAACTAGACTCTAATACCCACAGAGGTATGTTACAGCAATAATTTTGTTTTTCTTCTCCAAAGTCACTCCCACTTCTAGCAAAGATACCGAAATTAAGACTAAGTTGTTTGTAGAACAAGTCTAGGTTGTTTTTTTTTTGGTATAGGCACATTTATTTAATACAGTAAATTCATATCTGATATAACTACCATAATATAATGAACAAAATGACACATTGCACATATAATATTCACGTTAAGGTTTAATAGGGGCATTTAAATTATTATTGTTTATCAAACAAGTCCAGTTTTAACCAACTTGGCCAGTTACATTAGGGCAGTAAGAATAGTGACGGGTCATTCAGATTCTTTTTAATTGGCTTTGCTAGAAATTTTCATAAGGAATTTCAGAGTGAACCTTTAACAGCCGTTCAAGGCTAAGAGCCAAGACAAATCCTCACCATCAGACTTGCTGGCGGTATCTACAGTTTTGGATTACTTCCTCTCTTCTGGAGGTCCCCCCTAAGTCTCCTGAGGTTCCTGAACCTGCCAGGAAGTGACTTCTCTTACTCACCTGGTAAGGCTCCCAGGAACCCTGTAAGCAAGGTTCCAGGTCATTTTTCCCCCCAAGGGGCTTCACTGGCTCCATCAAGTTTGAGTTCCTCAAAGCTGTCTGGTCAGACCTGAGTCTAGGTGTGTCTCTCTCAAACACAGCATTTCAGTCCAAGCCTCAGGAATACAACCCATGCTTCCAATGGTGTCATCTTTTTTTTTTTTTCTTTTTAAGATTTTATTTGACAGAGAGAGATCACAAGTAGGCAGAGAGGCAGGCAGAGAGAGAGAGAGAGGAGGAAGCAGGCTCCCGCTGAGCAGATGCGGGGCTCGATCCCAGGACCCTGGGACCATGACCTGAGCCGAAGGCAGAGGCCTAACCCACTGAGCCCCCCAGGTGCCCCCAGATTCTTATTGAACTGATGCAAATAATTGATTTCCCATTTTGTTCTGACCAAACCCTCTGACTATGAACTTCTGTTTGTATCTCACATGAATACCCCCAGGACCTGTATTTGTTTTACTACCATTTTTGCCATTAAAAAAGCCTCTTGTTTAGCACTCCAACCCCCTTGGCTTCCCTTCTTAATCAAAGCATATAAACATCTCCAGTAACCCAGTAAGCCAACCAAAACTTGTCATTCCTTTACTCTTTGCGGGATTGGGAAGGCTTGCATTTTATCAATGACCACTGCCAGGATCACCTTGGTCTCCCCCAGGAGCTTCATGGATTGACCCAGTCTTTGGATTCTGTAGGTATTTATCACCCATGCTCATGGCTCTAAGTACGCCTAGAATGACGAGACCGCTTGAGACAAGGAGGATAAATCATCACAAGTTACACAACCTGAATTCACCTGTGGTTGAAGTTAGATCCTGATCCCGTAGAACATCTACACCCCAGATGTGCACAGGATTGAGGAAAGTGTGCGCTAGAAAACAGTGGGGAGGAAGCCTGCCAACCTGTAGGCAACGACTAGTTTGTCTGATCTGGATAATTCGTCTGCCATGACCATCAACAGCTTTTGTTTCTCCCCCATATTTTGAGCGATTTCCATGGAGAGAGTGCCTTCAGCTCCACTGTCTGGGGATCTAGGACAGGCTGTTAGTGGGAGACCAATAAATGGCTAATTCCACTTTGGGGGGCCCTCTGGTTGTCTCCTATCGCTCATACTAGAGGGTAATGCTGGCCTAATCCCCTCCTTGTAGTCGGGGGTGGTCAGCCCCTAAATTCCCCCGGGGGGGGGGCACTTTGCGACCCACCTGTCTTGTTCGAGCCTTCCACCAAGGGAGAAAACCACTTTCCCTGAGGCAATGCTTTCAACAGGCTTAGCAGCACTGAATCAGGTTGTTTAGATTTTCTCCAGGGGTTGGGGGAGTGGGGGTGGGGGAGTCCAGGGTAATATTAGATCGCACTACAGTTGTTTACGGGAGACCCTGATGGGCCCCGTTCCACCATTTTGTCCTCAGCAAGATGCTGTTTTTCCGTTTTTCAAGCCATCTGTTTCCACCTATGGCGACTCCTTCAGTCTTACATCAACCGCCACAAGGGCTGCTGTAGTGATAGGCTGATTAACCCTAGGGGCAAGGATAGATACTTCAATCCCAGACCCCGTGCCCAGCACTGACTGTAAGATACTACCTTTCATACCAGAGGAAAATAAGTCTGTGTCTGGGCCTCTAAAACGGTGGGCACGGAGCTCAAGTTTCATTTCCAGTTCACCAGCAATCCCCTGCAGTTCTTCCAGAGACGCCCCCCTCCCCCAGCAGAGGGAACAACCGCCTTCGCTTTGCCAGGTTATTTTAATGCGGTCACTTATGCAATCAACAAAGGAGCTAAGCGCAGATTCTCACCCATGCCTACCGCATACAGTCCTTTGTGCAAGTCAGGTTGAGCACTGACTGAGACCATTTTTTATCATCTCAGACCCATTTCAGCATCTCCCCCAGGATCGAAACACCGCGCTGCCATTGTCAGCCTGTCGGCTCAGAAACTCCACCAACTGCAGGGAAAACAGGTGCGTGCCCTCCCCCATGCCGCCCTGGGCCTGGACAAGGGGCTCTCCTCCGGCAGGGGCAACCTGTGCTGGCCCCTGGCGGAGCTCGGGCTTTCCCCCAGCTTGGCCCCTTTACCCGTGCCTGGCCCCTTCTGGGTACCCTGTTGACTAAGCCAGTGGTTATTAGGTGGGGGAGGGACAGCAATGTATCCTCCAGACCGAGAAGGCACTTGGAGACCCGAAAAGGAAGCAGGTCACTCAGTACTGATCACACAGTTATTCAGGATAACTTACGGACAGGGAGTGGATCCAGACAGAAGACAGCCACTCTCCAAGCTAGTCTCCACCCAGCCCCAACCTCCGCCCCCAGCTTTTATGCAGGGAGGGACAACGTGGTGGGGTCACATGGTCGTTACCTAAAAGGGCCACACCTGGAGTCCTCTCTGAAGAAACACCACATGGGGGATGACAGGTGCTGTCTCCGGGGCCCTGAAATGGGAGGCCAGGGTGCAGAGCTTCTGGTGGAGGCAGGGGCAGGAGCACCCCCATCTGGGGTCCCCACCCCAGTGGGGGCTGGTTGAGGCCATGGAGCTCCTGGAGGCCAGGCTGAGGACAAGGAGGGGGTCCCTTCACCAAGCTGGGCCACCCAGTCAAGGACATGATCAAGTCCCTGGAGAAGATCTATCTCTTGTCTCTACCCACCAAGGAATCTGAATCATTGAACTTTTCCTGGGGGGGGGGGGGGTTGTCCCTCAAAGATGAGGTTTTGAAGATCCTGTCTGTGCAAAAGCAAACCAGGCAGGCTGGCAGGCCAGGTTCAAGGCATTTGTTGCCGACAGAGATTCCAATGGACGCGTTGGTCTGGGTGTTGGGTTCTCTAAGAGGTGGCCACTGCCTCCCATGGGGCCATCACACTGGCCAAGGTCTCCATCATTCCTCTGCGGTGCGGCTACCGGGAGAACAAGACTGGCAAGCGCCACACTGTCCCATGCAAGGTGACCGGCTGCCGTGGCCCTGTGCTGGCGTGCCTCATCCCAGCCCCCAAGGGCACTGACAGCATCTCAGCCTTTACCCAGGAAGCTCCTGGTGATGGCCCCTATCAATGACTGCTACGCCTCAGCTGTCCTGTCACTGTGGGCAACTCCGCCAAGGCCACTTTTAATGCCATTTTCGAGACCTACAGTTCTCTCGCCCCTAATCTCTGGGAAAAGAGGGTATTCACCAAGTCTCCCTACCAGGAATTCACTGGCCATCTTGTAAAGACCACATCATAGTCTCCGTGTGGAGGACCCAGGCTCCGGTGGTGGCCACCACATTGTTCAAACAAGAAAAATAAAGTGAATTAAAGCCTATTAAAAATGTTAGAGAAAGACAGGAAGGAAGGAAGAAAGGGAGGAAAAGAAAGGAAAGGAAAAGGAAAAAAGAAAAAGAGCCACCCACCAGGAGATCTCCACTAGTTTCCAAAGGGCGTCACCCGTGGGCCTGAGGGGAGAACAAGATGGAGGACCAAAGCCAGAGCTGACTGTTGTCAGCATTCCTCCACCACAGCTCATGTTTTGTAGGAGTGAAATATGTACTACATATCTCACAGGGACAGGTAGTGGGTGCACAGAAAATGCTAAGAATGACAGCACAGAATAAATATTCAGCTTTTAAGATGGTCACTTCAAAGGTCAAAATAATTTCTGGCATCATTAGTTTCCAACTGCATTATTTCTTCTCTCATCCATATCTCACTTGAATGGTAAAGGATTTTTTTTTTTTTTCATTTTTGTTCCCAAGTGAAACAATGATCATGTTTTTAAAATTCTGCTGATGGTTATGTCCAAAAGTGCTACAGGTCCCGTGAAGTGTTCTCTAGACAGTGCCCCACATGACATGGGTCCCGATCTTGGGCACTCAGCGGGTCACAGCACGGACATTTCTGGGGTTGTCTGGCCAGCTCATGTGGATTTCCCCCTCTGTGGGAATTGCCTACAATCCTCAGAAACTACTTGTTTTTACTAGGAAACACCTTCCCAAGTCCTGGTTCTTGAATTCTTCTGGAGTTCCAGTAGAAACCACACTCTTCTTACAACACATTCCTTAATCTGCTTATCTTAGTTTCATTTGGATTCTGTTACTCATCACCAAGTGACCTTTAACTAGCATGGCAAGGCGAGGCCACACATTTCTCTTAGGGATGGAACTGTTTTTGCCTGAGAAAAATACCTTGCAAAGTAGCTTAGAATTTGTGGGTAAAACCCCTAAGCTGTTATCGGCAGGAAAAAGCTGAACTGCTTACGGAAGGATCCAGCAGGGCTGCGACATCGGAGGGGAGCGGAGCCTAGTGTGTGTGTGGCCACGGGGGGTCAAGGCAAGGAGGGTATGTGCAGTCCAGATCCCCACGAGTTAAACAATTCAGCAAAAATGGAAGGCGATCCAGAGCGACCCCAAACCAGGCTCCTCTCCCCAAACCCCAAGAGAATTGGCGGGACACAGAAATCACGCCCATGGAGTAGCTTTATGCCACTTCTCCTTTGATGTCAAAGGTTAAGCTACTCTGACACTGGAATTACACGTATTTGGACAAACCTGAATAAACAGATTTTCCGGTTCTAAACCATCAGTTGTTACGTTACTATTGTACCTGAATAGCATCTTCAATTCATTTTCCCTTAATGTCCTGTGTCCATTTAACCCTTAGTGATGACCTCACTTATCCACCCAACTGGCCAAACCAAATGTACTCATTCGGCATGCGTTTACTAACAGCATCTTCTAGGCACTGAAATTACGAGTTGAATGTCACCGAGCTTCGCGGATTTTAAAGTCTAGCGGGAGGGAGAGAAGATTTATTGCAGCAATAACCAAGCCGTATAAAATTGTCACCCACGCTATCAAAGGATCAAATAGGATATGAAGAAGAACAGGGCTGGGTGGCCTATTTTAGATACGGTGGTCCAGGAAAACATTTTGATGAGCATGAGAAGCAAGGAAGGAAGCCGGGCATGGGAGGAGGGTTATAGGTGAAAAGAGAGCGTGTGTGTAAAGGCTCTGAGGTGGGGAAAATGGGTGGTGTTTGAAGGCAGGAGCAGTCTTCTGGAGTTGCAGCCCTGTGTCAGAGGACTTGGGAGGGAAAGCCCTTTCCAGAAATTTTTCCATTCCAGTGAGCAATTCAATCACCCCTTCAGGCATGATGATAGACGTATTTCCTATCTTTAAATCACTTCCTCCCTCTGTCTCCCAGAACACGGGGCCAGGTTGGGAGAGATGACTTCACACAAAGTGTGAGACCCCCTCCGTTGTGAAGTGTGTCAGAAAGCTGCCACTACTAAAGTGCGTGCACGTATCCCCCTGAGGTACAAGACGACGGGTGCTACAATATGCCCTCATTCCTCTTTGCTTCCAGAAGCTGCATGTGAGGATGACTTCATTGTGTTGGAGCCCCACGTCATAGCCCATGAAAGCGCTAAACAATGAGCATAAGCGCCGTGAGGCAAGGCAGCTCCCATGGGATCCCTTGATTCCCATGGGAAGGGGAGAAATTACTAGAAGACAAAGCCAAAGCACTACAAAGCAGAAGTGAAAGGGATCCTCTGGGTTTGACGATACCTCACTGATGGGAACGATGTTATTTGCCTTTTATAGCAATCCCGTGACAGTTGGCTTGCAGAAAAGTCACGCTATTAAAATTCTCAAGATACTGAAAGGAAATCTTATTCTTCATGTGGCATCGTTATCACCATGTCCTTGGGGCTTTCCTGGAATTTCTATTATCTGATACCGGTTGTGGCCAAACGCTTTAGATGATAAGGAAGAAATCTGGGTCTTCTCCAAACCATGTGATCTTGGGCAAATCTTTACTCTTGGGGGGCCTCATTTTCCCCATCTCTATAATTAAAGACTCAGAATAAATGCTTTCTGGCATTTCCTCCGGTTCTAAATTCAGTGATACCATGGGAAAACACAGTAATGTAAATGACTGGGGAAGATTGGAGTCAGCTGAGCTCGATGTGAGTTTTAACACTCAAACTTTGTTGGACTCTCAAAAAAAAAAAAAAAAACCTCTTAACCTTTTGAATCTCAGTTTCCTCATTTCTAAGCCAGAATCGTAAAAATAATATGAAACTTAATTACATCTGGTTGAGGTCAAATGAAACGGCAGACAGGAAAACTGTTAAGCCCAGAGCTCAGCATTATGTGAGTTTTAGTACTATAATTATGAGGATGAAAGTCAAAATAAACAAAACCAGCCAACATTTACTGATCATCTTAAAGGCTGTGAATATGGGGTCCCTTAATCTTCACGATGACCTGACGGGATAGTACAATTACTATCACCATTTCCTGGAGGAGGAAACCGAAGCAGAGGGCTTTAAATGACACATCACTGACAAACAGGCCACAGAGCTGGATGGTGGCGGAAGGCGGTCATGTTCCAGGCCACAGCTTGCCTTCTCCATCAGTTCTAATCTGAAAAACTTGATGTGAAGGGACATCATAGGCTAGTTAAAAAAGAAAAAAAAAAGCATTTGTTTATTTTAGAGAGAGAGCACGGGCAAACGGGGAGAGGAGGAGGAGCAGAGGGAGAGGGAGAGTCTGAAGCAGGCTTCATGCAGAGTGTGGAGCCTGCCATTGGACTCCATCTCACAACCCTGGGATCATGACCTGACTCTACAGCAAGAAACCAAGAGTTGGACGTTTAACCAACTGTGCCGCCCAGGTGCCCAGGGACATCATGGGTTTAATGTGACCTCCAAGGATGGTTAGTTCTACTCCTAAAGCTTCTTCAGTCATACCCTAAATTGAAAAACCTACATATTTTGTCTTGGGTTAAAATGATCCCAAACGATTCATGTATTCACAATCTTGCAGCAAAATACACTGGTTTTTAAACTTTTCCTAAAAGTCATACATTACAAGAAATCAGGATGACCACCAAATAGAATTCTTATTCATAGAGAAATTCTGGAAGGAAAATGTAGCAAGTTTAAACATACAGTTCCAAAGTCTCAGAAAATCAAAAATATACACACACAAACAAGAAACACCAAAACGGTGCCCACGGTTAAGTTTTGTATATAGAACCTGAATCTCTGTGAAGCCATCTCATTTCCCCGCCCCCATCCCCAGCAAGCACTTAGGAAAAATGGCTGTCTTCAATCCAACTCAGGCTTCCCGCACAAAGGCTGCGCTAATGACAGGCATGCTTCTGTAGCAGTTTCAAAAGCAGCAGGCAACAATTTAATTAGCTCTAAGTCAATACATCTCCATGAACTCTAGCAAGTCAAGAAACCATAAGCCTCACTAGCAATTATCAGTAAAAGATTATTCATGGAGAACCATGATGTGTAACATTTGGCGATACCCAACATGAAATATTTATAATTTTCTGAGAATGACTAACAATGAAGAATGGCATTAAAATGCATCAGAATTAATTCTGCTAGGATCCTTGCTTTAAGAAAAAAGCTCACACAAAAGGATACAAAACACAGGAAACCCCCAGTTGATGAATGGTCAAAGGATAGACAATTCACGAAATCATTTCACAGGTACTTTGAAAGTTGTTCTCCAAAAAAGTGACTGCAGGAATATTTTCTGTAGGAAAACGTAGTCTTGGTGGCAGTGGGTGACCCTGTGGTTACTCATATATGTATTGTATATAGGTGGGCATCATCTAATTCCCTTGCTGAAATAATTCCTTACCATTAAGTAGCCCTTGGAATCTGCCCAAAATCTCATCTATGGATGTTAAACACTGCTTTGGGTTAAGAGATGATTTTTGGCGTCGACGGAAGTATTCTGATTTGAGAATTTATGAGTTTTCATCAAAGAATCTGGTGAGATAAGCCAGAGGAGCGGGCATACGGGGTGCCCAGCTTCCCCTCCCTCAAGGTACACACACCACCCCCACACAGCCACCACACCCAATACCACTCAAATCCAGCAAATGTAACAGGTTCTTCAAGGTTGGCCCCTTGACTACCTGTAGGAAGTGGAATGTGAGATTTCCCCCTACAGAGCCATAAAAACAACTTGCATTTTCAAGAGTGGTAGGCTAGGGGAATGTCGTTTTTCCTGTATTCTCATATGATTCCTCTTTTTTTTTTTTTTTTTAAGTTTTCACTCCCTAGTCCTGCCGACCTTGCTAATCAGCACAGGGCAGGGTGGGCTGTGAGTGATGGAAAACTCAAAATAGCATTTTTTTAAACAGGATACAAGAAAGAGTCCAGGGAGATAGTAAAGGGCTGGTGTGAGGTGTGCAGTGAGCCAGAGGCCCGCCATCTTTTTGCTCGGCAGGTCCTGCCTTGCCTCAGGGACCAGGATGGTAAAAGCCACAATCCAGGCAGCAGATTGGTGGGAAGGAAAAGGAAGTGAACAAGGCTACGTGCACACACAGCCTTGAGAGGAAGGGTTTTCGTGATGGTTCTAAAACTTATTCACAAATCCCTTGACACAGCCCTCAAGAACTGGTGTACAGCGGCATCTGGGTGGCTTAGTCATTAAGCATCTGTCTTCAGCTCTGGTCATGGTCCCAGGGTCCTGGGATAGAGCCCCACATGGGGCTCCCTGATCAGCAGGCTCCCCGCTGATCAGGGAGCCTGCTTCTCCCCCTCCCTCTCCCTCTTGCTTCCCCTGCTTGTGCTCTGTCAAATAAATAAACAAAATCTTTGAAAAAAAAAAAAAGAAAGAACTGGCATAGATAGTTTCCCTCCTCTTGAAAAGGCCAGGGCTTTAGAAGGTGGCAAAAGTGAAAAGTGATGCTATTTGATCTTCCACGTGGGTAGAAGCGGACATGAAACTTCCGCCAGTTTCTCTTGGGACATTCATCCTGGTAGCCTGGAGCTCTCAGGCATGACTTCTAACTACCGGGACGTGTCCATGGGGAAGGAAGAGAGAGAAGTGGATGGGAAGAGAGGCGGAAGGGAGAGGGACAGAGGCTGGCAGGGAGAGAGAGAGAAGCTGGGAAAGGCAGCTTATTTGATTACCCTGAGCTGTTAAAATTCCACTGCTATTTTGAAACAGAAGCAATTCTGGACTATTCCTATACATCTGTTACTATCCTAATAGACAAGACTATTGAGTCTTCTGACCCATGAACACTATTTATATTTCCATTAATTTAGATGTTTCCTTTCTCTCAGCAATATTTTGACGTTTTCAGTGAACTGACCTTACACATCTTCTCAAAGATGACTGGAAGTATTTTGTAATTTTGCTACTATTGTGAAAGGTATTTTAAAAATGTTTCAATCTCCAACTGTTTGTCGCTAGTATATAGAGATGTAACTGACTTCTGGATATTGACCTTGTATCCTGCAAACTTACTAAATGCACATATTAGTTCTAAACATGCTTTTGGCAGATTTCCTAAGATTTTCAACACCATTGTGTCATTAGTGAACTGGCAGTTTCACTTCTTCCTTTCAAATACGAATGTGTTTCATTTCTCTTTTTTCCTTAGGGCACTGCCTAGAACCTCCTGTATGGTGTTGAAAACAGGTAGTTCAAACATTCCTGCTTTGCCCCTTACCATTAAGTGTGAGGTCAGATGCAGGTTTCTCATAGATACACTGTGTCTGTTTGATGAAGTGCCCTTTTCTTCTTCTTTTTTAAAAGATTTTATTTATTTATTTGAGAGAGAGAGAGAGAGTATAAGCAGGGAGCACCAGGAAGAGGGAGAAGCAGTTTCCTACTGAGCAGAGCGCCTGATGTGGGGCTTGAACTCAGGACCCTGAGATCATGACCTGAGCCAAAGGCAGGCGCTTAATCAACTGAGCCACCCAGGCACCCCTACGAAGTGCCCTTCTTTTCTGAGTTTGTTAGAAGCATTTACAGGAATGGATGGTGGATTTGTCAATGCTTTTTTGCATCTATTGAGATGATCATATTTCTGTTTTCTTATTTAGATTGTTGCTATATTTACTTACATTGGTCAATTTAAAAATGTTAAGCCAAGTTTGAGTTCTTGGGAAAAATTCAAGGTCTCTGGCCCCTTTCAATGGCTCCAGGATACAGGCTTTGGTACCCTTTCTGCAGGAACTGCCTTCCTGCTTCCCCAAAGCCCTCCTTTCCAACTCGAAACCTCAGCTCCTGGTCTTCTTCATGGGCAATGTGGCTTGAATCTACTGTCCCAGCTTTCAGCTCAGCTTACCCTTCACGGCAACACTTCTAGTGTTTGCCTTCTGGGGATTACCTTAGAATTTGGGCCAGAGGCACCCACCTCAGGCTTTGTGGGACCAACTAGGTTGTCCCTTCCTCTCCAGCCTCTCTCAGCAGAGTGGCATATAGTTTCATAAATTTATTTATTTACCTGTAGAGTAATTTTATTAGCTCTCCCATTTATAACACAGAAGAGAAAATTATAAATATAAATAAGATATATAGTCACCTACATATATGGTTACATCTATAAACATATTAATATAATAAAAATTATATAATTAAATAAATTAAACATAAAGTGAACTAATGTAAATATAAACATTACTTTGAAATATTAAGCACCAAAAATCCAGAGTAGTATAGAAAGGAATTTGCTTTATGTCTAGAGTAGTATAGAAAGGAATTTGCTTTTTGTCTGTAGTTTCCTTTTTCTAAATAATCTGTGACAATAAGGCAGAATAAAGTGGATATCTAATAAAGCTCAATATTCCAAATTCCTGACTTTTTTGATGTGATTTTTGTGCCTGTGTATGTAACTGAAGGAAAAAATTGCTGAATGTAGAAAACTTGTTTCAAAATGCTGCACGCTCAAAAGACTATGGCATAAAGCAAAGAAGCTAAGCGAGACAGAGTACATTACTCAGAGGAAATGTCCACACAAGAGCAAAGTTAGGAATTAGCAGCACGGCCCATTTTTCTGAACACAAAGACTAATAACTATGGACTACTTCCCACACTGCAAACACTGTGTTCTAAGAGCACGCTTCCAATGGCTTTTCTGGACCTCGGGACACAGTTCTCCGTGGAAACAATGTTTTAACAATTTGCAGGCTGGTCTTTGAGACCAGTGGTCCCTGATCTACTACTGAAGCCAAAGCGCCAGATATTGATGAACAGAAATGGTAAGAAAAATGCCAATGTATTACCAGGAATTTAAAAAAAAAATGAACATGCAAGAAACTATTGAGTCCTTTTTTTAAAAGGGTAAACTCTGTGGGGAGCTCAAGAGGGGTCTCTTTGCGGTCACACGGGTGAGGAGGTGGATGAAAGACCAATCCAATTCTGAAGGACATTTCTGGGTGTTAAAGATCAGCAGCGCTACTTATCGTCATGTAATTGCTGCTGAAGATACATGGATTTCCTTACCACGGCTGCTCATCTTTCACTCTTCATCTGTGAGTTAAGGGTTTTTTGTTTTGCTTTGTGTTTTTGTTTCTTTTTCCTTTACCTTCGAAAGGTAACAGGGAGAGGGGTGTGAGATACTCTCTTGTCTGCCAGGGTGGAACCCAGCAAGGTAAAAAAGAACAATTAGAGAGACGAGCGTGTTATGCAGTATCCACGGAGCGGAGGCGGGAAAGCTAGGAGGATGTGATCTTCTGAAAGGAAGAGGAAGAAGGAGGGGTGTGACTGAACCAGTCTCTGGGGGCATTGTCAGAGGACAGGGACCACGATGACACCTGCAGCCTTGCGTGGGGCCGCGAGGAGCCTTCAGAGAGAGACCCCAGCGGCGCCTGCAAAGATCACGTGCTTATCATCTAAAGAGCGAGGACCTAGCATTGTATGAATACATAGTTTTTAAAAATTGTATCAATAAAACAAAACTGGCATATAAATCTACATGTCTCTAGAGACCAAACAGAAGCACGGTGAAGAACAAACCTTCAAAAGAAAAAAGCACTTAATGAATCACAGATAAATATTTATGCAGATCTTAGAAGCTTTGCTGTTACCTTTCAGTTTAGAATGCTTTGATATTTTTTTTTCTTTAAAGATTTTTTATTTATTTATTTGACAGAGAGAGAGAGATCACAAGTAGGCAGAGAGGCAGGCAGAGAGAGAGGGGGAAGCAGGCTCCTCGCTGAGCAGAGAGCCTGATGTGGGGCTTGATCCCAGGACCCTGAGATCATGACCTGAGCCAAAGGCAGAGGCTTAACCCACTGAGCCACCCAGGAACCTCTAAAATGCTTTGGTATTAAGGTGCTACCCGAAGTAGGGTACCTTTTGAAAACCACGGATTGAGTGCAAGAGAAAGGGCACTACTAGGAATACTTTTGGCAAGCATTTCTTTCATACTCACTCAGCCAGGGACAGGGGACGTCCACCACAGCGTTCCCTCCCTGGAGGAGCTCACCGCACATGGGACAATGCAGACACAGACTCACAGTTGCCATGTGAAGTGACACGTGACACTGGTGAGAGCAGAAGGACTGACAAAGCAAAAGATTCCAGAAAACCTCCTCCAAGATCATTGAACCTTTGACTTGGCCCAGAAGGGCCGCCTCCCAGCAAGCCGCTCGAGGTTGTTATTCTGGCAGTTGCTGCTGTTTCTTGCATTGTCTTCCTCCTTTTACCAATGTCTCCTGCAGCCACCTGAGCCTTGGCAAGTGGCCGGGGGAAGGGAGAAAACCGTTTCATTAGTGGAGCCTTTTTATATCACAAGATGCTACATCTATGGATACAGATAGAACAGCCTCAGTAAAAATAGCTCCCGCTAAAAATATCAAGGGAGCTACAGTGACCCCAAGCAATTCTGTATCTGCTCTTGCGATCGTCAAAGGCTAAAACTAAGCACAGCATGGAACGCATAGCCTCCATTTGCGAATGCCAGTGTTGTCCTTCCACCAAATAGGTACCGGATCGTTGTCTGCTGCTTGGAATTAGTATTGTCAGCTGAGGTTACACAAAATCACTATTCAGAGAGCATTAGCACAAGACACTGTAAAGGAAGGCCATGGATTTGTGTCTAACACCCGACCATGTAGGATGGAAATAAATGAAATTCAGTCTGAATTAATGAAGATAAAAGTAACGAAGTCATCTCTTTTCAGGAAGAGACACAAACGGCAGGTTGGGAGATAAAACTCCGAAGATAACAAAAATAGCCCCATCGGTTGTATTAACGCAAGAAGAGGAACAACAGCCTGATTAAGGTGCTGGTCTTTGCTGCCTTGAGGCCAGGCTTCCTGGGAAAGAAGTGGGGGGGGAATTGGTGGGTGGAGGGGAGGCTGAGGTAAGTTCCTTACACCTCGAATAGATAAAAGAGGCACATACATGCTCCCTTAGATGACTCCAGAACTAAGCAATGAGTGAAGAAAATCAGATTGAGACCATTTCCGGCCAGAGAAATCTTCATCACTGCCAGCCTCGGGATATGGTCATCCTTGGAAAAAGGCACCTAACCAGGAACTCCATTCCTGAAGCCTACACCTTTTCTTCGCACATTCAGGAAGTATTAATTGAGCACCTACCATGTCCTGGATGTTTTCCTTTGCTTTGGGGCAAAATCCCTGAACTTGAGTTCCTCTCAGCATACTTCTAAGTTAATTAGAATTTTCTAGATATGATGTATTCAAAACCGAATATAGAAATGAAGTGGAGAGTGAGGCTAGAAATTTAGCTACCATTAGTTTGTTTTAATTAAAATGCATTTATTGGTCTCACAGATGGCCTTTTTAAAAAGTGAAAGTGATGCTTTGAACTTTAAAATAATTTACTAATAACATAGTATTTTATCAACTTTGCATATTGGAGTTCCATCACTGAAATAGTTGAAAACCACTGACCTATGCTTGTGTCCTACACCTGATAGGAATCACTTCCCATGGCGTAGATGCATGCTCATCTGTTTTGTCCCTCGAGGGACAATGTAGCCCATGTCATTTCTGGAAGTTCTTTTCTTTTTTTTTTTTTTTTTAAAGATTTTATTTATTTATTTGACAGAGAGAGAGAGAGAGCACAAGCAGGGAAAGTGGGGGAGGGAGAAGCAGGCTCCCCGCTGAGCAGGGAGCCCGAGGCAGGACTCGATCCCAGGATCCTGAGATCACAACCCAAGCGGAAGACAGACACTTAACCAACTGAATCACCTAGGCATCCCATTTTCGGAAGTTCTACTGGAAATTTTTTCTTGTTACTTTATTATCTCACATGTGGATTTTTTTGCTGACCGACCACTCGCGTTGCTTTCCATAAAATTTCATGGCGGCATCTGTTTCTGTTCTGTTTCCATACCTGTTATTACAGAAGCTCCTCTACTATAGTGATCTAGACTTTGCGAAAGGAATGACCCCAAAACTTCCAGGCTTAAAACAAAAGCAGTTTAGTATGATTTTATGATTCTGCAGGTTGACTGTTGGTTTTCCTGGCCATGCCTCAACCTGCTCACAGGTCTGTATTCTGTCAGCCGGTGGGCTGGGGCACCAGTCAGGGGTCTCAGTTCCCCTCCTTTGACTTTCCACACTGCAGCGTGGGTTCCTTTGCAACTCGTCAGTCTCAGTGTAGTCAGACTTTTTACGTGGCAGCTGGCTCCCTAAGAGAGAGAGAGAGAGCTGATGCTGCCAAACTCTTAAATCCTGGGCTCAGACCTCCCAGAATGTCATTTCTATTGCAGTCTGACAGGGACAGAAGTTAAAGCAAGTAAAACAAATTGCAAGGCCAGGCCAGATCCAAGGGGGAGAGGAAACCTATTCCACTGTCCCATTTGCTTGAACGCAGCAAGAACAAGCATCCAAGGGGAGAGTGTTTGTGGCCATATTTGCATACAACCAACCACAGCCTGAAAAGCATTTTTTCTTCTTCTTCTGTAGGCTCCAACGGCCAAAGGAAGTTTATGGCTGTGGTCCTCCGACGGGTCATTGCAGAGGTGAACACATTATTCTTTTAAGACCTTTAAAATCAGATAGGATCTTTTCCTCCCTGCTGATGTAAGGGAGCCAAAACTTAACTTCTTATCTTTTTGGGGTCCCCAGTTGGGTCCAAGGATCAAATAGACATAAGACTGGTTAAGAGGAGAAAAACATACACATTTCTTTTTACATGTTCATGGAAGTCTCCACACACACACACAAAAGGCTTCTCCCTCTCCCATTCCCCCTGCTTGTGTTCCCTCTCTCACTGTGTCTCTCTCTGCCAAATAAATAAATCTCAAAAAAAAAAAAAAGAAGACTCAAAGAAGTAGCGAGATATAAATGCTTTTATAGCGAGTTGAACAAAGACAAGCAATTATGAAAAAGTCACCAAGCCACTTGGGGAAGCTAGAGGAAGCTAAGAGTCATTTAACACAATCCCTGTATACGGAATCCTCTGGGCTTCTACTCCCTCGTCCCTGGCGATAAGAATGTTTCTTTCTTCCTGATGGAGGACGTATCTCACAGGGGAGTTTTTATGTTGCTTTCAGGAACAAAAGGATTGGTTATGGCACCTTCCTGGGTCCTGTTGTTTTTCAGTGTCTTTAGCTCCAAATGAGCCTTACGCCAAAGTGGCCCATTCCGGGGTGGCACGTTCTGCTCCCCGTCAGTGGTCTAACTTCTACTCGACACCTATTTCCAAATCAGATCAGTTTCACCAGTACGGACAATCTGGTGGGTGGACACACTCTACAGGATGACTGACACATGCGTTGGAGTTATCTAGCAATCAATTTGTTTACACAGATTGGTCCCCCAGCTCAGGTGGCAAAAGGGGAGCTGAATTCCGCCCTTGTTCCCCTCACTAAGCCTTGCACCCCTGTGTGGCTGTGAGTCTTCTATCTGCCTTGGACACTGCACCACAGTGTGTCGATCCCAAGAGGCCTGGGCGTCCATGGCTTATCATCAGGACTTGTCTCCAAGCCTAGTGATTTGCTCCTTTCCCCATGTTCAAATGCTGGGTGACCTGCTAGCCTTTTTCTTAAACCTGCCAAGCACCAAACCTCCTCCCCCACCCCTTATGTCCTTCCGCCCCTGCTCCCCAGTTTGGTAGCTTTGCTTTCCAGTCTTTTGCTTAACGTGAGCAACTGGTTAGAGTAGCTCTTTCAACACATTCTTTGTGATACTGAATTGTTCCTCTGGGTCGATGAGTAATGTCTCCTGTGCACGTGCTTTTCTGACACGTTTTTGGTTGTTTCTGTGGCTGTTTCCATTGTGAGCGCGTGTTCTTCTTCAAACCAGCCGTTTAACAACCTTACTGTGTTTGCATTTATTGGAGGGAATGGAATAAAAATTGCTCCTGAAAGGACCTACATGCTCAATGTAACTACATGCTCAATGTAACACACCCTAGGCTTATGGCTAACCCCTGCCTCCCTAGGCAAAACCATAGAGTTTTGCTCTATTCAGACTAACAAGAGGGTGCGTAGCTGATACCGCCCTCTGCTGGTTCATTGTGTTTTTGCTCTAAAAATAGACGTGCCCCTACCTGTGAAGGCTTGCTCAGTCCAAGTTCAAGTATCAGAGTTTCCCAATGTGACTAGAAAGAACACTCAGTCTTCTGGAGACTCTGTGGAGGATGATTCACTGTTTCACCAGCGCTAATTATCTGCTTTTAGAGCACTTAAGTAATCACACAATTTTTCAAATAATTGTGTTTTTGTAAAAATAACATTTTATGAGTTGAATGAGTCTTGAAACCCTTAGTGAACATAGTTAAGCCATCCCAGTCGAATGATAATTTTTTTTTTGAGAAAAAAGATTCTCTAGAACTTACAGCAAATAATTTTTGGATTAAGTGTCAATGGAAAGACACTTTGCCGAGTTCTGTTTACCTCTGTTGAGGCCACTACAAAGGGAGCTCATTCTCTGAGCTCGGAGCACAGCTCCGCCTGTCTCAGTTCTCAAAGCCTTTCACGCAGTTCTGGTCTAACATGGTGGCTGTGCACGCGGCTCCTGTGGGAGATGTCGCCTTTTCTTCCTTGGGGACCTGCAGGGCCCGGAACCTGTTTCTGCTGCACGGAAGTCACCTTGCTGAGTGTCCCAGCACCTCTTCTTGTTCGAGGGGGGGCTCCCCGGAGGTCTGTCTTTTCTGAATCACTGCAGCACCTGAGCACCCTAGTACGTGTTTAATAAATATTCCTGGGAGAAAATAAGTGTCTTAACTATTCCTCAGAGCCTGGTACACCACCACCTGGGCCTCCACTTTCTGGCTCTGGTTCAGGTCTTTTCTAGGCTCTCCTGCAGAGCTGTGGAAGTGGAAGAAGCCAAAGTGTTTATTTTGATGATGGCTGCTACTTTCAATTTGATCAGCGCTGCTTCAGAAACGAGGGCAGCCCGTGGTTGCTCCTTTTAACTGTATTTCCACCGAAACGGTGATATTTAAAGGCTGGTGGAGAAGTAGCATCTCCTAGGTGTTGAGCCAGAAGCCAGGGACTGGTAGCCAGTTGTGGGGGGACAGCGAGGTCAAGAGCGCTGTCTTGACCACTTCCTGCTGGGTTTGGACATCCTTCTCACGTGGGCTCCACTTCCCTGACTTTCCGTGAGAATCTGGATTGGATGACTTCTCGGCTTTCAGCCAAGTCAATGACCTCCGATGCTACTGAGGTTTTATCATACAGAAGAGCCGTGACTTGAGTCTCTCTCTGGCTTTGGACGCCTGGTCCAGGGATCTTTCCATGGCCCCAGTTAGTTTCTCCTCCTTCCGTGCTTTTTGGAGCCTCTACAATTAGAAGCAACTTCACTTTGAAAGCGTGGCACCAGAGTGCTAATTTAAAGACACTTTCTACTAGGATTCTCTTCTCTTTTTCTTGGTGTTTGATAGCCAGGCTCGCTCAGAGCAAATGTTCCTTCTTCTATCTTCAGTTTGTCCTTTTTCTGCAGTACTCTGCTTTTCCTCTGATTTAACTGAGTTCTGTTTCTGCTACCTTTCCAAAGCACTAAATTTCCCTTGAAACAAAAGCTTGTGAATAGATCTTCCCCAAACTTCATGTATCTTTCACTCGGCTTTGTCATCTGAGTCACGGGTGAAAATTTAACACAGTACCTGAATAAGTGAAATAAAGCTTCCTGAAAGTAGTTTCCTGGTGTTACTCCCCCCGTGAAAAGCCCGCATTCCATCTTCCCCAAACTCTTTTTCATATGTTTGATCCCAGCTGTGCAAAGGCCCAGTGGGTCAAGGAGAGAGGCCTGCATTTAGAGTTGCTGGTTGCGGAGAAAGTCGAGGAAAGGAGTAAGATGTGAAATTATGGCAGTAACCAAACAAGGCTTTTACAAAGGGGATTGCGTCAAAATTGAAGCGTAGGTACCTGTACAAAGTCAACATGAGGATGTCTGGAAGGTGGTTGTTCTGAGGATGGAGGATTCTATGGAGATGTCTTGGCAGAATCATGAACATAAGGATGCCAGCACCTGCCATGTGATCTCACTGGAAGGCTAGGTAAAAAGAGAAAAATAAAGTTTCAGGAAAAACTAAACTTTTTCAGTTTCAGTTTCAGGAACTAGGTTCAGAACCCTAAACACCTCTGACTTTTATAGGATGGAGAAGATTGTTCTCTTTATCCTACAGGAAATGGGATTTTTTCTTTTTTCAGATCTACAGTAACTTTATTTTTAAAAAGAATTTATTTGAGAGCGAGAACTCAAGACAGAGAGAGAGCATGAGCGGGGAAGCAGAGGGAGAGCGAGAAGCAGGCTCCTGGCTGAGCAGGGAGCCTGACACCAGGCTCAATCCCAGGACTCTGGGACCATGAACTGAGCAGAGGCTTAACCAACTGAGCCACCCAGATGCCGTTATGGTAACTTCATTTCAACAGAGAAACCAGGCTGCAGTAAGTCTGCATGATTGGAGTAGATGATCTTTCCCAAGGGTGACGCCCGAGCCCAGCTGGCAGCACAGAAAGGTTAAAACGGAAGCCTAGATACTCCTCTTTCCAGGTCATGCCCTGCATGGACTTCTCACGATGGGAGGTGAGAGTCTGCACAGCCACACTGAATGAAGGAAGAGGTCCAACTGCACAGAGACGGCATCCCGACAGGAGACCAGCACTCCTAGTAGAGGATGCAGAACCGAAAGTGCAGTTGCCCATCCTCCACTGTTCTCTGATGAGAAGGGTGAGGGGAGCGGAGGAACGGAAGATCGGGTTCTTTACTCTTCAAATAAGTAAATCCTATAGGATGGGGTTGCTGGCCAAGCTAGCGGTAGACTAGGATGAAAATCTAGGCTAGGTCTAGATCTCGGCATCTCAGGAAAAGAATAGCAATAAGGGAGAAGAGAGGGACCTTAAAATGCCTGAAGGTATTAAAAAGAAGAGCCCCGCCCCTTTATTTTCTTTTTAAAGATTTTATTTGTTTATTTGACACAGAGAGAGAGACAGAGATCACAAGTAGGCAGAGAGAGAAGGGGAAGCAGGCTCCCCGCTGATGGAGAGCCTGATATGGGGCTTGATCCCAGGACCCCGAGATCATGACGGGAGCCGAAGGCAGAGGCTTAACCCACTGAGCCACCCAGGAACCCCTTATTTTCTTAAATAAGACAGGAAACAGCATCTTTTCCTTGCCACAGTGGCAGCAGCCCTGCTGGTTTTCAGGCAGCAGGATCTCTGTAACAAGGGCTGTTGGTAAGCTTGTGGGATCGTGGGAGGACAAACACGATCTCCTGGCTGAATGAGCTCTTCCCACAATGCATCCGATGGTCTCTAATCTCAAGCTGGATCTACACAGATACCCCCAGCACCAGAAGGGGCTGCAGTCAAAGCTTCTGGAATATCGCAGTAGCATGATCGACTGCCTTTGGAGGGGGGTGCTATGTCTTCTTGCACATGTAAACTCTTTTGGAACAGTTAGAGTTAAAGGATGAGCCGGAGTTTGGGATTTGAGCCACAAAGTTTCAGACACCCACCGCAGATGCCCCTGTCCTGTTTCATTACACATTCTTTTCTGAGAAACACAGTCAATGGTTGAGTGTTAGGGACTATGGTTGAAAGCAATGACCTGCTCGCCACTGTCTGCGATCCTTTCTCTGTGTGACTCTCACAGCAGTGGGGTCGGTAGGTAGGAAGGCTGTGTCTCAGCAGGGAAATTACTGGAGACCCTGGTGAATGGCACGGACAGGGAGGCCCAAGTGGCCAGATTGACCCCAGCCACAGAGATGCGGCTGTCCTTTGTCATGCAGATGGTGAACTCCTTGGTCATCCTCCACCGGCTCAAGCTTTAGTGCTGGGAAACAAAACATGCCATCTGGTCAGTCACGGGCTCCCAGTTGTGGGAGGAGTCGTCCTCCTTGAGGCTGGAGACAGCTGAGTCTCCATGCCCATGATGCAGCCAGCCATGCCTTGGACTTCCTGCCGCCATCAATTTGCAGGTCAGGGCCGGTCAGGATGGTTGAGGCACCCCATGCCCCATTGATTAGACGGCTGGAATATACTGGACGGATCAAGATCTTTAACTGTGACTCCACACTTTTGGCTTCAGCGTCTCTGCAGACCACAGCGAAGTCTCCCACATGCCCACCCATGTTCTTGGCACAGGATTGGCGGAGACCAACATGAATGCCCTGGCCGATGAAGTGGCCTACAGCCCACCATCTTTGTTACCATCACCACTGGCAAAGCCTTGGTTGACCATGTCAAAAAATGTGAAGAGATTGTTGCTATTTCCTTCTGCTGCTCAGGGCGAGGGTCTACTCCCTCAGGACTGTGGGTACAGTCCTGCAGGAGAAGAACACTTTGCTGTGGCATTTAAGGAATGTCCTCCATAGCACTGTGACATCAAAGCTGCATGTCTTGGGGGTCATAGTAACGAGAACCATGTAGCTGCATGCCAGCATCCCTGAAGATGGGTGTGTGGTTTCTGCAGGACTGTTTGGACAAGAAGACATCTTGGCTGAACTTCAAAAACCTTTGAAGAAAATTAGCTCCAATCCTAGGCCCCAGTTCCAGAAAGGTCTGCAGGGTGACATAATGGCTACATTCAACACATGGGGATAGAGTGTCCTCACGCGGGGATAGTTTTTTATATGCCTTAACGAAATTCAACAAGTCCTTCAATGGGCACGTATTCTCTGCCCAAATTTTTTGCAGTAATCTGGGCCTCTGCCTTCCGCACATAAGGAGCACATAAAGCTTTCCATGATCATCCTAACAGGCACCAACTCCCAGATGCCTCTTTTTACTATTGGTGTCTCTCTTACAGGCTTCTGAGACACCCGGGTGAGATCTCGGGCCCCGTCTCCTCATGGGGCCACCAGGAGCTGGCTCTGGCAGAAGCCACGGTAGCAAAGTCTGGGTGAGAGGTGACGGTGACCCCGGGTGGGATTCAACTAGGATGTGGCAGGGCCATTGCAGGGGGCCGGGGTGGGGGCTGAGGGGAGGAAAGCAGTGGGTGGCTACAGGGTAGCTGTAGGGCAGAGCAGACGGCCACTAGTGGGACGTCTTTAAGCAGGAGAATGACGTGATCATATTCTGATGTTACAAGGTCAATGTGATTGTGGTGTTTCTTTCCCCCTGAAGCTGTGTGTTCTAGCTCTTTCTGAACACCTCAGGGTACCTACCATGCGCTATGAGATTTGCTGAATAGACACCTGATGATGATGAAGGAGCAGAGAATGGCAGGCCCCACACCGGCCTTGGGCAGACAACGCTCTGACACCTCCTCTGTGCTCCCAACAGCCTTAAAGCTCCTTAAGCACTTTTCTTTCTTCTTCAGCCAGTATTGGTTGAAGGGAATCCCATCTGTAGAAATATCCTTCATCATCTGTACTTTGTTAAAATAAACTCTCTTCTTTCTGTTTATGTTCTACACAGACATCAAGCAGAGTCAGTGATCAGTTTCCTTCCTCTGTTGAACAGTTACTTACTGAGCACCTGCTAGGGTCTAGGCATTGTACTTGGCTTGAGAAGGAGTCCAAATTGCCACCAGCACCAACAAAATCACTTCAATACCAAGGGATGATTATATTTTATCAAAAGTTCATACGTGGTAGTTATTGGGGGGGGTATTCTTAAAGTATTTTCCAATAAGAAATAAATTACAAGTGACAGTTAAGTTTTCAAACGAGCCCAGAAAATCTTATGTAATTTTAGGGGAGTAACAAAAGAATTAGCTCAAGTCCCTTTTGTGTGTGTGTGTGTGTGTGTGTGTGTGTGTGTGTGTGTCTATCTTGATGGTAAAAAGGTTACACAATGCTTCTTTTTTCTACATATGAATATCTAGCTCACATTCTGAAATAGATGAGGCTTACATCTGGTTTCCTTCCATTTCCCGTCTACACTCTGTCACAGTGGTTGTGCTCCCTGTTGACCCTCAGACCTCCCACCTTCTCCTGCAGCCTGGGCTTGGGCTAGTCCCCCGCTCACGGGTCGCTCTGCACTCAGGTCCAGCCCATCCCCCAGAGATGTCCTGTCTGTTTGGACAAATGCACTCAGGTCACCTTCAAATCCTGACCCTACGTAAGGTGCCGTACAACTTTGGAAGCATTACTTAACCCTTCAAGCTCCAGTTTGCTCCACGGTAGTACGGGGGAAAACATGGCCGCCTTTTATCGTTGTATCAATAGGCTGATTTGACTTCAATAAGCAAAAACCCCTGCTTAAACCAGCTTAAACAATAAGGAGATGTAGCATGTCACAGGAAGGGTGGTAGATCGGAACCCTGGTTGCATTTCTCCGAGATTCTCAGTCCACCCCACTCCTTGTGTAAGCTCCAACCCCAGGCAAACAACAAGATTCCAGGAATGAGATTTAAGTTCCTCATAGACTACGGAAAATAAGTTTCTTTCCATGGCTCTCTCTTAGGAGTGAGGACACATTCCCAGAACACCTGGCACCTTTCCCTGTCAGACTCTGTTGGCCAAAATGTGGTCATATGCTCCTTCCCGAAACAGAAATTGTCAAAAGGAATGGCAGGAGCCTCAGACAAACCAGAGCCAGCCTTGTGCTGAGTGTGGGGTGACTCTTCCTGGGCACCTGGCTGGGTAGGTGGGGGGAAAACGGAACAGAATTAGGGCTCTCTGGGAAGGGAGAAAGGGGTCACAGATGCTGGGGAGGGTCTGCTATTGAGTGTGGGAAGCATTCAGCGAGAGCCCTTATCACTGTGCTTGACGTATATGAATCGCTAACGGACATTAACTTGATAAAAGGGCAATGAGGGAAGCTCCTACAGTTCTACAGAAACCAAATAACTAATACATCCAGACCAACACATCTCAGCTCAGTGGCACTCGCTGTAACAAACCCCCACCTCTTCCCCAAGAATATCCATTCTATAACAACGGGCCTGGCATTGGACAGGTACCTGGGAGCAGGAGGAGCTGTGACACCTAGAAAGTTCTCTGGAAAACCCTGCAGTATGTGGAGGGTCAAGAGTCATAAACTAAGAGCTGTTCCATCCCTAGAGAAGGTCATCTTGAAGCAAGATGCCAGGGTTTCCTCCAGAATCAAAAGATACAACACTTCAGAAACCCGAAGCCCACTTGGGCCCTTCAAGATTTCTGTCTCCACCTTCCTTCCCCATCACGCTCCACAGATCCCTGCTACACCCAGCAACCACGCCCCACCCCCGCCCTGCCCAACAACAACTCGCCCTGTACGCTGGATCCTGGCAAAGGCTCAAGGCTTGTAACCCATCCACTGTGACAATGGGCACCACCTTCCATCTTGGAAATGCAAGCTTCAGACTTCTCCAGAGCCTTCCACCAGGCCAATCTAGGGAAACCCCACAGGACAAAGCAATGATGATGGCAGGGTTGGTGTTAGCCAGGAACTATTTTAGTTCTTCTAAATGCGGTCAGCATGACCTCAAATAGTTGCCTCCTTGGGTCGTGCCTGATACTCTCGCTCGGCAGTTCGCCCCATTTAGTTTGTTTTCCTAACCCATTTGGCGCCTTACCATAGTTTCTACTTGTTATTTGGCCTCTGGGATTGCTGACCCGGGTAGAATGTTTGCTTTGGCTCTGACCTTGCATTCCTCTGGGAACGTGACTTTCGGTATTTACCTGTCTGTACATGTCACCTCAGCTGCCAGCAACAGATGCCCCATTCTTCAGCCCCCTCCCGGCCCTAGACCAAGGCCAGTCCCCCCTGCCCCAGGGAGGCAACGACAGCAGAAAATTCTGGGCGGGAGACTCATCTCTCCTCCTCTCCCCCGTGAACACTCTGCTCCTTCAGGGCTCTGCCCATGTAGGAGGAAAGCAGTCTGGCTGAATCAGTTCCATCTCATGTGTTAATTACTGATACCTGCTGTACCCTTATGCTTGTATTTTAAGCATATTTCTGGGTTTTATTTTTTAAAATTGTATTACTTATTTTTTTTAGGGGGGCAAAGGAGGGAGAGAGAGAGAGAATCTTTAAGCAGGTTCCAGGCCCAGTGCAATCCCCTGCTCAGGGCTTGATCTCACAATGCTGAGATCAGGACATGAGCCGAAACCCAGAGTTGGATGCTTCACCGACTGAGCCACCCAGATGCCCCTATTTCTGGATTTTAGAGACAAATAAAGGTAACAACACAAAGTGAAGTATTCAGGATTGAGGGTACGAGATGTTTCAAGCTGGCAGAAGCCACTCCTACCCGGGAGGTAGGATCCCCCGGGTTTAGCCCCAGCTGCCTCCATTTTCACATCTCTTACTCTACTTCTGAAATCATGGAGCCCTTAAGTGTTTTGGTTTTTCAAATGACTTCTATGGTTGTCACAGTGGGTACACAGGTAAGGCGAAAATACGGTCCTTCTGTGTGTGTGTGCGTTGGCATATAGCTTGAACGGTCACTCCGATTGTTACCTTTGTGTTTTTCTGTCTCACTTAATAGAAGAGCTCCACAGAATGAAAGGCAAGAAGAGGAATAACTTAGACTTATCTTAATAAAGGAGTAGGTTGGGTTTTAAAGTGCCGAAGAATTACTTGAATTGTGTCTTGAATTTTAGTACAGTAGTCCCCCCAGTCCCTCGCCTTGTCTACGGAAGATACGTTCTGAGGCCCCCAGTGGATGTCTGCAACCACGACTGGTACCGAGCCCTATAGATACTATGTTTTTTCCTATAAACACATGCCTGTAACAAAGTTTAATTTATCAGTCAGGCATAGTAAGAGATTAACAACGGCAAGCAATTAAAAAAAGAACAATTATACAATATTTAGAATATACGATTATTACAATACACTAATAAAATTTAGGTGAATGTGGTCTCTCTCAATATCTTACTATACTGTACTGACTTACTATACTTCTTCTTGGGATGATGTGAGATGATACAATGCCCGTGTGATGAACAGAAGTCGGGGGAGTGACGTAGGCACCGTGATGTGGCCTTCAGCTATCTTAACCTTCCAAGGATACATCAGAAGGAGGACTATCTGCTTCATGACTTTGGTTGACCAACCAGAACTGAAACCATAGAAAGTGGCCTTTGACCCCAATTCCTGGCACTTGGAACTTCCTGGGTGATGGGAGTGACTCTGGTTCAAATGAGGAGAGCCCGAGTGGTCCTGGACAGTTTCGGGATGGGGGCTGGTCACCAGAAAGATCACACCGCGATTAGAAGCCTGGAACTTTCATCTCCACTCCCCATTCTCAAGGGAGGGAAGACGGGCCAGAAAACAAGTTAATAATTAATCATATCTACATGATGAAGTCTCCATAAAAATCCCTGAAGTGTTCCAGGAGCACCTGAGTTGGTAAATATATTCATGTGCTGGGAGGGTCACACTTCATAACCCCATGGGGACAGAAACTCCTGTGCTTGGGGCCCTTTTAGGCCATCCCCTGTATCTCTTCATTTGTGTCTTTTATCATATTATTATATAACAAACTGGTACCTGTAAGTAAGTGTTTCCCTGAGCTCTGCGAGACATAAGAGTAAATTACTGAACCTGAGGTGGGGGTCACTGGAACCCCAACTTGTTGTAGCCAAATAAGAAGGAAGGGTGAATGACCTGGGCACCAGCACCAACAATCAGAGTCTGAAGTGAGGTTGTCCTGTGAAACTGAGCCCTTACCCATGGGGTCTTCTGCTAACCCCAGACAGACAGTCTCAGAGCTGAGCTGAATTGCAGGACACCCAGTTGGTGTCAGCGGATTGGTCAAGGTGAGAAAACCCTACACACCTGGTGTCAGAAGTGGTGTGAGTATAGAGCAGAGGAAGAGAGTTTTTCCTTTCATTTAGTAACGAATGGTTATCAAGGCCATTACCAGAAGAGGTCTGGTTGTACACATGAACCACATGTTGATCCCTGAGTCAGGGATGCATATAAAATTTTGTGTGATCTTGGAGACTCTAAAAATAGAAAAAATATCTGTAATTAACCATTTACCTGCACTTTTCATCAAACCTCGATAACTGCCAAGTCTGGGTCAGTAGCAGTAATGACTCCAGATGTTGTTAGGAAGCTGACTCATTAGAGGTTTGAATAAACTTACATAACTTCTCTCAATATAAGATCTGTGTAATTCTGATCACATAAATGGATAGGACGATACTTTGGAATCCAGCAAAGGAAACAGACCTGCTTTGGGGTCTTATTTAGTGCCCAAATGCAAGGACATTGGGCATGCATGACTAAAGTCAAGAATATTTCCATGAGCCAATGAACCATTTTCCAGGAGCTGCTTAGGAGGACCGAGATTTCTGCCACTCTCAAGTTCATATGGATACCAATACGCAAGTTTGTTTCAATCAGATGGGCTTCAAATTTGAGAATAAGCGCATTCTTGGGGTAGAATGTTTATCTTCCTTCCTAATGTGATACTAATTTTGTTATCTCAAAAAAAAAAAAAAAAAGGATGATTTCTGGAACATTTATCTGTTCACGGCAAAGCCAGGAAATAGATCTATTGACATTCAAAATAAGAAACATATTTGTAGCTAGGGGGAAGAAACACAATAGGAAAAAATAGTTTCCAGAATTGAATACCTTTCAAATGTACGTAGATTCTGTGTTTAATTTGAAACACTGACAAGAGTCAAGTGGCACGACACTTTTTATTTTCTGTTTGAGAAGCATGGACTGGAAAGGAGCCAAAAGACTGAAAAATTTAAAACTATTAGGAAACTACCCTCATTTTTCTTAATTAAAGAGTAGGCTATTCTGCTTCCGAAATGGGCCTGACTCAGCGACTGTTTCATAAGAAATATGGCCACCCTTGACGGGGGTAAGAGATTTAAATGAAAAGCCTTAAAGAATTTTTTAAAATTTTAATAAAATAAAGACTAATCACTTGGAGTTCATTCGTGCTTTGTTTATGAAGGCTACCACTAGGTTGGTTTCTATTTGAAATAAAATACATTTGCTTTCGCACTTGATAAACACATGTCTTCTTTGCTTATCCTTGGCAATGTAGTCTGTTTGGGATGACACCAAATTTCCCGATTAACGGCGTCCAAGTTAATAAACTACGTTGGCTTTGCCCATTTCAGGTCAGAGATACATCCATTGCTGGCTTTTGGGGGGATTTTTTTTAACATTCCCAGAAAAAGAACTTACAGCTGCCTGGCAAAATGATGGCACGTTTCTCCTATGGCCACCAGAGGTCTACTCACCCCTACAAATATTCCAGGCCTTACTGCTGAAATGTGAGCCAAGGGCAAGCAGGACGGGCAAACCCACTAGTACGAAATACAGACTCTCTCTCTGACCATCCCTTCCCCCACCCCGACTTACTCAGTCAGAACCCACATTGTAACAATGCCAGGCTATTTGTGAGGGCAGGAGAAGTTTGAGAAGCGCTATTCAAGGTTATGGGAAAAAAGCATTTTATGTTCTATAAACGATCAGAATTAGCAGATTTGAAAATTCAGAGGATCTTGCCATAGAGTTCCAAGCTAGATCTCCTGCCAGCAGATTAGCTGGGTTTTCATAAAGGCATTACAACTCAAAAACTACTCAAAAAAGCAGCGTCTGGGTGGCCCAGTTGGAACAGCATCCTACCAACTTGATTTTGGCTCAGGTAGTGATCTCAGGGTCCTGGGATGGAGCCAGAGGGCTTCACGCCCAGCAGGGAGTCTGCTTGAGGATTCCCTCTCTCTCTCTCTCTCTCTCTTTCTCTCTCTGCCCCTCTGCCTGCTCGTGTTCTCTTCTTTCTCTAAAATAAATTTTTTTAAAAACATTTTTTTGCCCCAAAGTGTTTCTTTTGTGCAAATTATATTCCTTTAAATTATCATAGTCATGAATGCTTTTTATTTAAGCTCTGATTTATAGATTTTTGGAGGTGAAAGAGCCCCTAAATTTTCTTATTTTATAGAAGAAATCCCTGGGCAGAGGATTTTCAGAATACGGCAATCTAAATGAGATTCCCCTTCCCTCTAGTTCCAAATCCAAAAGATGGGCCTCTCAAGAGCCAGGATCTACCGTGGGTGTAAATGAGGCCTGGGACTCTCAGTGGAGACTCCCCTTCTCTGAAAATTCCCTTGCTTAGGAAGTAGTGCGGAGCTGGGTGAGCTCGCAGAAAGAGACTGGGCTCATCAGTCAAGATGTAGACTCCAGGGATAGGGTGTCCACCGTATCCTACTTGAGCTTGTAAAAATTCCCCAGGGACATAAAAGTTTGGGCAAGTCTTCCCTGCCATGGGTGCTGGGAGAACCCAGGGTGACCTGAGAGCAGGGCTGCTTCCTAGGTGCCTCAGGGAGGGCTGTCTGCCTCTGTACTAGGCTCATGGGAATGAGACCCTTTTAGAGCAGCTCTAAAATAAATAGGCTTGAACTCCAATTGGCCAATGGAGTTAAAAACAAAACAAGAATCAAAGACCTAAAGATGACCAGAAGCCAAAGAGGACAAACTGAGTCAACAATCACATTTCACACCCAATGCAAGAGCCTTGCTGGATCAGACAAATGGGTTCCTTAAAAAAAAAAAAAAAAGAAAAAGAAAAAAATTTTAAAGGATTCCTTAGGGACAAAACTACAGAATAACAAATGAAAACCTCACCAATTCAGTGCATGAATGGGTTGATGGTGACTGGTGATGAGATTTGTGTTAGTTTGTGTTACTGGCCTTTGAGATCATGTACCATCCAGAAATCACAGCGTAAAACATGCCATGAGCTGGAAATCACAAGGTTACAAGGTGAAAATTTGGGAAATGGGTGCAGGATACCATCTGTTTGAATGATAGACATTGTTTTTGTTTTTTTAAGATTGTATTCATTTATTTGACAGAGATCACAAGTAGGCAGAGAGGCAAGGAGAGAGAGGAGGAAGGAGGCTCCCCACTGAGCAGAGAGCCCAATGCGGGACTGGATCCCAGGACCCTGAAATCAGGACCCAAGCCGAAGGCAGAGGCTTTAACCCACTAAGCCACCCAGGCACCCCTTGAATAATAGACTTTGTAAAAGAAGAAAGAACTTATGAGGTAGAAGAAATAATTTTAAATCAGGAGAAAATTTTCCTAAGCCAAAGAAAGACAAGTTTGCAGAGTAAAAAGTGTTCAGTTTTCAGTTAGATTGATGAAGCAAACACATGCTTGGGCACATCTGGGTAAAACAAGTTTCTAGTCCTTTACTTTTTTAACTGTCACTGGACTTCTTATCTGCAACACTGGAAGCTAGAGGAGATTGGAAGAATCCCCCAGAATCCTATACTAGGCTTTTGCTATTATTTACTTGTTAAAAGGAGCAGAAAATACTCAAGGACATGCACTAATTCGGAGAATAAATCACAGAATGCCCCCATCTGAGGCAAATACCTGAGAAAAAGCCCTTTCCAGAGGCCAGTGAACTGGAACAGAGACTTCAAGATGAGGAAGGGGAAAGGAGAAAACAATCAGAGATGAATAATGCATTGGTTTTAGAAATATATCATTAAATATTAATGGATAAGAATATAATGTGTAATGTAAAACTTGCATGTGGACCCCGAAGACAGACAAACACAGAAACTATTGTTAAATAAAATTCTATGTACAACTATTTCGGCAAAGCCTCAGAATTAAGAGTACAAGAGGAAGTGAAAACATTCCAGGCTTTAATTAGGGGGCGAGAGATGCCTGGAAGAAAGAGAAAAGGGGAAAACGAAAGAATTCTAAAGATTTCATTCCATTAGGCTGTGAGCAAAACGTGAGGAAATCAGCAAGAGGAAATCAGTAGGGAAAGAGTGGGTCTTGGTGGGAGAAATAGCTTTGGAATAATAGGGCAACAGATGCACTCAGTTGGGGAAAAGCCAGGTCATTAGTTGAATGGCACATGGTGGTAAGACTTCTAAATTAACAAGATGAAAATGGAATGCATAGCCCTATGATCAGACCAATGAAAGAAAGAAACGAAAACTGGGAACAACGCCATTAAGTGAAAACTGTAAAGTAACAGAAAAGGAGTAGTATTTCCCTTCTTCTGCATTATTTGGCTTTTTTTTTTTTTTCTGGCACTAGTCTACCTTCTTAAACTGGATGCAAGCTCATATATTCCCTTCTTTTTGAAAATGTAAGCATTTAAAGCTCCCCCACCCTCTCCTAAGTATAGCTTTAACTGCAATGGTATGCAGCATTTACCTTAGTTTGCAATTCTAGTTTCTAAAAAAATTGAGACTTCTTTCGACCTGATGATTATTTATTATTATTTCCCCAATTCAGGTACTTTGAGGGATGCAGTGACGGATTACCTTTTTAGTATTGGTGGCTACTTTAATAGTCCTGTGGTCAGACATTGCCATCTATATGGAGATTTTCTTTTTTTAAGAGAGAGAGAAAAGAGCAGGATGGGGCAAAAGAAGAGGGAAAATCTTAAGCTGACCCAGCATGCAGCACAGAGCCTGATATGGGGTTCAATCTCACCACCCTGAGATCACGACTTGAGTGGAAACTAAGAGTCAGACGCTTAACCGACTGAGCCACCCAGACACCCCATATGAAGTCGATTTTAAAAATGATTTGTTGATAGTGGCTTTATGGCCCCAAACATGATTTTCAGATATAATGACTTTCTAATCAAGCTTACTTTTTCTTGCCTGCTTGATCTGTCCATTGCTAAAGAGGTAGTACTGGGATTTCCCGCTATCGTGGCATGTAAATTTAATATGTAAATTTCTTCTTGTAATTCTTCCAAATTTTGCTTTATATACTTTGAGGCTATTTTATTTAACTTAGACAAATTTAGAATTGCTGTAATTTCCTGGTAGAGCTGAAATTTTTATCAATACGTAGTGATCTTCTTCATTGTCATTAATGCTTTTTGCTTTAAAGTTTCTTTCATTTAAGATTAAAATGGCCACCCTACTTTCATCTTTGTAGAATTTGCCTCATATTACCTTCCCCTGGTTTTTTTTATTCAAACTTACTGTGCTTTGAAGTGTTGTTTCTTGTAAACAGAATGTAGCTGTATTTCTTTCTTAAGAAAAAAAAATTATGTATTTGAGACAGAGCGTGTGCAAGCAGGGGGAGGGGCAGAAGGAGAGAGAGAATCTCAAGCAGACTCCCCGCTAAGCATAAGGCTTGACATAAGACTCAATCACATGACCCCCAAATCATGACCTGAGCTGAAATCAATAGCCAGACATTTAACCGACTGAGCCACCCAGGCAGCTCTGTAACTGCATTTCTAAAAAAAAATCTGGTCTATCTTTATCCTCGGACTGGAGATATTAGTCTACTTATAATTAATGCACTTATGATTTCACACTTTCTAATTGTTCTTCCCCACCTATCCTCTGCCCAACCCTTCTAAGTTTATCTTCCGTTTATGCTTTTCTTAACTTCCTTTGGATTATGTTTTTATTCCATACTTTAACATTGTCTTTCTTATATTTTCTAAGGAATACTTTGCTTCTATTTTTTAGTACTAACCCAGAAAATATAACATGGATATTTCATTTAACAAAATATAAAAGTAATCAATACCTTTACTCTCCTCCAAAAGCGCTAACTCTTAATTGGTTTTTTAAAAAAGTTACCTCCCTTCTGGACTTCTTTGCTATTTTTGCACAGAAATTTAGATCTGTCTTAATTTTTGTAGCCTTATACCTTAGGCATTATTATTATCATTTCTTTATCAGTCAAAGTGAATTTCAATTTTCTTCGTTGACTTTTTTGCATATCAGGCTCCTTCTGGGCTCATTTTCCTTCTCTTCCAAGGAATTTGCTTTTGAGAGGGTCTGCTGATTGTGACTTCTCCATTTTTGCTTATCTAAACATGTCCTTTTTTGACCTTTATTATTTTTAAAAAAGATCTTATTTATTAAGAGAGAGAATGCACACAAGCAGAGTGGAGGGGCAGAGGGAGGGGGAGAAGCGGACTCCCCACTGAAGCAGGGATCCTAACAAGGGGCTCAAACCCAGGACATTGGGATCATGATCTGAACCAAAGGCAGATGCTTAACGGACTGAGTCACCCAGGTGCCCCAACCCTTATTATTAAAAGAGATTTTACTGATATGCAATTCTATTTTTTATTTTATTTTATTTTATTTTATTTTTTTTTTTTTAATATTTTTTTATTTATTTGACAGAGAGAAATCACAACTAGGCAGAGAGGCAGGCAGAGAGAGAGGAGGAAGCAGTCTCCCCGCAGAGCAGAGAGCCCGATGTGGGGCTCGATCCCAGGACCCTGAGATCATGACCCGAGCCGAAGGCAGCGGCTTAAACCACTGAGCCACCCAGGCGCCCCTGATATGCAATTCTAATTGAATAATTTTTTCAGTACTTTGAAAATAGTATCCAGTGTCTGCCTGACTCCTTGTCCTTGCTGTCAATTAAATTGTTATTCTTTTTTTTTTAAAGATTTTATTTATTTATTTGACAGAGAGAGATCACAAATAGTCAGAGAGGCAGGCAGAGAGAGAAGGGGGGGGTAGCACGCTCCCTGCTGAGCAGAGAGCCAGATGCAGGGCTCGATCTCAGGACCCTGAGACCATGACCTGGGCTGAAGGCAGACGCTTAACCCACTGAGCCACCCAGGTGCCCCTAAATTGTTATTCTTTTACAGATTTGGTGACCAGACACTCTCCTCTGTCTGTTGCAGACCCGGATTATGCCTGTTTCCCTGGTCTCCTGCTTGGTTAGCATCCCCCTTTCCCTCTTAGAAATATCCTGGTTTAAATGATAAGGTATGTAGTCAGCCAATTAATGGGCAATCTATCCTTTCCCTCTGGCTACTTTTAAGACAGTCTTTCTTTATCTGTAGTGTTCTGCAACTTTATTATGTATCTTAGTGTTGAATTTCTTTTTATTTACTCTGCTTGAGATTGGCTGGGTTTTCAGAACCCCAAGACATGGTTTTTCCATCAGTCCTAGAAAATTCCCAATTACTATCTCCCTAAATTCTTCTTTCCTCCCCTCTCTGGTTTCTCCTTTAGGAAGCAGTAGATGTATTTTAACATTGGCCAATTTTGGTCCACTGTCCACATCGTTTAGTCACTCAGATTGTCCATTTCCATGTTTGTTTCTGCTGTCATCTGGGAAATGTCACCAGCTCTATTTCCCCATAATCAACTATGTATCCAGTCATTAAGTTTCCAATTTCCAGGTTTTCATCTTGACGTATTCATTTGGTTCTTTTTCACTACCATCTGGTTGATTTTCATAATCTCTTATTACACTGTCATTCTTCCAATTTGCCTTTTTCTCCCTTTAAGCATACTAAACATACTTATTTTATATTCTTTGACAATTCCAATATCCATCATCTTTGCATATATGACTCTACAGTTTCCTGTTTCTGCTGAATCCTTGTTAACAGCCTCATCTACGGGATGGAGGTCCGGCTTTAGAGGGTGAAGTTTCTACCAGTGGTCTGAAAACACTATTCCCTTCAGGGTCCTACCTACTCAGGACCACGTTAAACATAAACTTATGGTTTTTCAGACCACACAGAGAGTAGAAATTCTGGTCTTAAATACTTGTTAGTATGGTCTTGAGGTTAGAAATTTTCTTAAAGAATTTTTTCCCACCTTCCTCTAGTCACATTGCACCAAAACCAAAATTTAGGCAGTTCTGCTCACTATCTTCCTCTCCAAAGGAAGTTCTCTGTCCAAATTGAGCATGCCACTCCTGGAGGGACAGTTTTATGGAAGGGGTCTCATATGTGATCTCCTGCAAAGTTCAGGCTCTAGGCTTTGTCTCCCAACACCCATATGTGGGCTGTTAAATTTCAGGCTCTCTGTCACCAGGTCAACAAGATACCCCCAGAGGAAACGCCAGTACCAGCGCGTGCCCCATGGATTCAAGATTTCCTGTCATTTCTGGACACTAGAGAATTTCCTTACTTCTACCAGCTAAGTCATGTGATTATCTCTCTATTACCTATATATCTTTAAATATATGCTTATATAAATGTACATCTAGGATTTTTAGATGAGTTATATACTCAAAGAGATTTATCTGAGTATCTTGTCTGCCTTATTTTTTCCAGAAACAGAACGGGTCTTCTATAAGCACGTGTGTGTGCACTTGTTGGCTTGCTCAAGAAAATCTGACACTTCACAGGACCGTTCCCTACTGCTTGAATGATTTCAGTGTCTTAAGTGAATTGCCTCACCCTCAGTCCCCTCTTCTATCTGCCCCTGATTCCCTGAAAGCATTCTAAGATAGATTCTTGCTTTGACTGGATTTTTGTCATATCCAGTGGCAAAAATTCAGAGGCTATTCTCCAGTGGAAATATAAAATGAGACTAACATGCTTCACTGAATTTCTGGGCTATCGAATAATTTAATAATTATACTAACGAATGCCTGCCAAATACAGAAATGAAGGCACAAAAAGAAAAGGCAGGTCTATGTCAGGAACCCCAAAAGAAAGACATTCCTACATCTTAGAGGATGCTGGGATATTGACCATTAATAACTGATTGTGATAGGTGGTACAGAACTTCGCAATGACACTCCAGGTATTTGAAGTATAGTTTAAGTAAGGAAAAGTATCCTCCATCTAGGCATGCCACTCTCTTGACTAAGAAAACATTTTCAGCTCCGATAGATAAACACGCAATGACAAAGCACAATATAATTTCTTTAATATGGTAACTGAGTTCCATGTAAGGCTTTCTTCCTTCCTCTTCATTCCCTACTCCATTTCCATCTTCTCTGTGCTCAGCGTTCTAACTTTCTGTCAGAAGCTACCACAAAGTCTTCTTTTTATCAAGCTAATTGTGTCACCGGCTTGTTAAAACTCTACGTGCGCGGCTCTGTCTTAATTTCAAGGCAATATTTACTCCATTCTTCCTGCTGTCTTGAATCCCATGTTGTAAAGTGATTGTCCCTGTGGTTTTGCTTGGAGGAAACTGACTGATCTTCCTCTGAGCGTTACTCGGTGTCACCCCGCGGACTCACTTGTACAGTGTCATTCCATCACATGACTTCTGTCATTAGTATGCAAATCTGGGAAATGAAGGAAAGAGTTTTCAGGAGTTGAACTACCTCGAATCAAATTAAGAAATTATTGCGGGTAAGGTTTTGGTTTCTTAACTGATGGATGCGTGGCAGGATAATTCACTGAAAAGATAAAATGCGTTTCTTCTTCCTGTTTCCCTGTAGTGTTCATAACTCCTGGACGCTGGCCCTCACTGTAGGGCCTTCTGACAGGGCAGAAAGCAGAAGCTCATGGAGGGCAACATTGCCACCGGCCTTTTACAAAAGTTGGAACTCACTGGATTCAATGTATTCTGTGTCTGGGGGAGGGGAGAAACTCTTTCTGTTGTTTTCTTTCTTCATTCCTTCCTACCTTCCTTTTTCGTCTTTCTGTAGTGAGATCATGAGGTACAGATACATTGGAGACCCACACGCTCACTTTGGCAGTCCCACTGGGGGAACCCGTGTTGGCGTAACGAGACAGCTGTGCTTCATGGGAAAGCAAGAAGCTGCTGCTTGAATTGAGAGTGTACTCCTGTCTGGGGCTCACAGGCTCAGAGAATTGTGTGATCAGCAACAGTCAGGATGGGCTCAAAGCACAGGTGGTCCTTCTCCCTTTTGAGTACCATTCAGGCCTTCCAGGCTCTTGGTGTCTTAGAGAGGAGAGAGGGACACTGGTAACCACAGAAACATAATTTTCTGCTGCTCCCCTCAGAATGGGAATCCCAAATCAGAATTACTTTAGTTAAGGAAATGGCTCCAGTCCTGGGGTCCATGAATTTGGGTTTGCAAATGCATGTCCTCCACAAGTATCTGTCATAGAAGAGAGCGGCACTCTCCTGGTCCCATGGCCACAAGGAAATTTTGAAGTTCTTGAGACAAAGATACCCACCTTGGAGATTCAACCCACCTTTGAGAAAATGTATGTGAAAATCTCTGTAAAGCATAAAGTGCTAAAAGTGATTATAATTTTAAAATAAAATATGTGTCAGTTATTGCTTGAAGGACTTGGAGTAAGAATTCCCTATGAAACAGTACTCAGAAAATTGCTTTAGAGATTTACATAACTGGATTTCCAAAACGGAATTGTAACCCAAAACATCATAATAGGTCTTTAAATCCATTTCAGGAGGCCCGGTAACAACACACCCCAAATCTCACATTTGCCAGTTTCCCTGCACTCTATGAATTTTCTTCATCTGCTTGAGTGTGGTCGAGCCAGTGAAATGGCCATTTTGTTGGACAAAAACTGTAGCCTCTCCATGATTTCATATCGTTTTCCTGTATTAGTGAGAAGACTTCCGGTTTCTGGTCAGACACGGGAAGAGCGGGCAGCGCATCACTCCTGTCCTTCCAAGAAAAAGGCTGAGCGAAGTAAAGATCAACAACTCTTCTTGGATCCATCAGAGAATGGAGATCCTGAGCCAACAGCTGCCCCTCGCACTGGAGAGACATGGGTAGGTAGCCAGAGTCACAGTTTACTTTGAGAGTTAGAAACTCCCCCCAAGACTGGGCCCCCCACACTTTCATGAATTTGACCTCCAGGAGCTCTGCCAAGTTCTCCTGTGAAGACGGAAGAAAAATCCCGTTTGTGTCTGGCGGGGCATTTTGAATGCACCCAGAGCATTTTGTTCTCCTTAACAAAGACTGCCCAAAGGGAAACTATTTTATCCAAGCCTCACCCACCCGCCTCACCCCCTCCAGCTCCCTCTCCCTGACAGACTGAGACCTAATCACAGCATTATAAATGCCTCCCCTGCCCCCACCCCACACCACCACCCCAGTGGGGCGCCCGTGTTGCCATAGGGGAATACTGCTAAAGGACTGCAAGCTCAGACCCTATTTAAGAGTGTTTAGGAATTTTCGAGGGGCACAAGAGCCAGGACACTTAAGGGAATTTTAGCCTCAGACATCACAGCTACAGCAGACGGCAAACACAGCCAGATAAACATAAAGCCTTACACAAAGGCCTCTGTACCCCAGCTCCTTTCGTCCTACATAACGGGAGAGGCTCTTGTAGTCAGGAAGTGCTCAAGGACGATCTTAGAGGCGAGGGTGGGGACACACTGTGCACCACTGCCCCATCGTTAGATGCCGGTTACGCACAGGCTGCGAGCTCCATCGTACACAGTCCCAAAGACATGTGATCTGTCTCGATGCTGTCCACCAAGCTCTGGGATCACAGATTACCAGTATGGGACAGACTCCTCCAGAGCTGGTCCAATCCTCACGTTACAGATGAGAAAACTGAATTCTAGAAAGGTTGAGCAACCGCCCTGTATCATATAAACAGTGGGAGAGTTCCATCTCGAGTCTGGCTTTCCTCCCTCAAGACATGGATGTGCAGCCAGCCAAATGATGAAATGGGCCGGACCCTTGGGGTGTTCATTTAAAGCAAAGTTCATTTTTTGTCTCCCACAGCTCCTGTGTATTTGCTCAATGGTAGAAATTGCTTCCTTACCTCTGAATGAAAAACACATTTACTTTTCATCAACACGTTCTCAAGTTTAGTCATTTATAGGGCCCAGGCCTCCATAATAAGCAAAATTTCAAATGTGACTCAGTAAAAATCTCATGCTGTCTGATTCTCCCGCACACACACACCTAAGCCCAGGCTGCTGAGGTCTGACCCCTCACGACGGGAAGGGAGGGCTAGGTCCAGTCACTTCTCCTTCTGCCACAGACATTTCGGACCCTGTCAGGCTGATACAGGGGGAGCAAGAAGCAGCAGTGCGCAGCTTTCAGATGGTTATTGCTCTAAAATGGTTGAAGTCTGACCTTCTCCCTCCTGGGAGCATTTCTGAGCACTTTCTGAAGACCTTCCCCGGCCATCCGCAAATGCTCCCTGTGAAAGGCCAGGTAGGAAATGTACGAGGCTTCGTGGGTCATACAGTCTGTCATGGCTACTCACTTCTGCCACCGACAAGACATCAAAGAGAGGGTGTGGCGGCATCCCAGTCAGTATGTCTTTGCAAAAGCAGGCAGCAAGCCTGTTGGCCATGGTTTGCCAATCCCGGGGCCCTCCCACCTGGGGCAGCTCCCACGTAGACTTCGCTAGGCCTGGGCAAATGAAATTTGTTCCGGGGTTGCTCACTCTCCTCTCAAGCCTATCGAAAGAGGAGAGCACCTCCAGCTTCTCCTCTCCTGAAGGCTAGAGGCCCCCTGAACGGGTTCAAAGGCAAGACTTGATTCCTTCTCTCAGCAGGGGCTTAGCAGATGAGGTCAATGGGAAATGCTCCTGGATTATCTGCCTGCTCAAACAGTTGAGTTGACCAACCCATCAATCTCCTTCACTCTGCCCCCAGAAGAGAGTGGGGCACTTTTGGACCTTATGTTCCTTGGCCACGAGTCAAATCCAAATCCACTCTATCTACTGCTAGGACATAAGGTTTCTAAGTGGTCCTTCCCAGCCCCTGTGCTGCTCGAGGTAAGAGGCATGGGCAGAATTTACGACACACTGGCAGCAATCTTGAAATAAGTAATCTCCACAGATCCCTTCAATCTCCGACGATGCAACTCTTTTGGCCCTTAGCACAGGTGAACTGTCTGACCTGGTTGAAAATATCCGTGGGATTGTTTATCTCACGCGACATGCAGCAACTACGGTCTTCCGGAAGTGCTGGAAGTGCCCATTTTCACTCTGTGCAAATCAAGCCCCCATCCTTGGCCAGTGCTCAGCAAACGTCAGTTCCTGTGTTACTCTTTCTTCCATCTGAATTCCAGTCCCCCAGCCTGTCCCACACTGGGGTCACCTCTTTCCCTAACACAAGTGTTTATTTTTATCACAACGAGGCTCTAAAATGTGTGATGTACACACACAACAAATTAATGCATGTGTGTTCACAACCTCCCACTTTCCCCCACTGCCCGGGTTCAGTGGTGGGGAGGAGCAGGCAGAAGGGGAGAGGACAGTTTTGAGGGGGGAGAGGGAAAAAAGACAGTGGAGAATAGTGGTGAGACAACTGTGTGGTGGGAGGAAGGACGTGATGGGGGTAACAGAAAGCCTTTTGCAGTGGGGACTGGGGAGCCAGAAAGGGGAAGAACAATTTTGGAGGCTTGGTGGTGCGCGTAATGCACTCCTTGAAACCACTGAACCTCCCTTTCAAGGAAATCTGTAAGAAATATCTGTATAACCCTTTGCAGTTTCTGGAAGAATCTGCACTGCACAATTATTGTCAGGGAGGACTGGTGTCAGCAGAGGAAGGTTTCAAGGGGGCTCAGCGCTACTCAGGCCACGTTGTGAGCTGTTTGAGAAACAAAGTATGGCCACTAGCTTTAGTCATACCAGGCACCTTCAGGTAGGGGATCTGTGTGGCTCGCTTAATCCTAACAGTCCCTATTACTATCTCTTGTCCCAACACAATAACTAATAACACCATCTTTCACCCTCAAAAGTGTCCTGGTTTGGGGCTCCTGGGTGGCTCAGTGGTTTAAGCCTCTGCCTTCGGCTCAGGTCATGATCCCAGGGTGCTGGGATCGAGTCCCGCATCGGGCTCTCTGCTTGGCAGAGAGCCTGCTTCCTCCCCTCTCTCTCTCTCTCTGCCTGCCTCTCTGTCTACTTGTGATCTCTCTCTGTCAAATAAATAAATAAAATCTTAAAAAAAAAATCTACTTAAAAAAAAAAAGTGTCCTGGTTTGGCAGACACAGGATATGGCTACTTTTCCTGTAAGGGACCATTTTTAGCCCCATCGCAATGCTCCTCACGGCTCAGAGCCCCGAAGATTCAAATATGTTTTCTATCGTGAAAAACCAGGAGTCACCAATCATTTCTATGGACAAGAGCAATTTGTGTTTAAAAAAAAAATAAAAAAAAAATAAAAAAAAAACAACAACACTCAGAGAGTTGGTCACACATTTGATCCCCCCAGTCTGGGGAAATGACGAGTAATTTAATCAGCGCCTGTTGCAACAGAAGGGATTGTGACTCGGCATAAATGTGGCCCAAATGTTGCCGAGGCTCAGCAGCCTGGAGATGCGTCAGTGTCAGTAACACAGGCAACTGATCCTGCCCACAATATCCTGGCTCCCTGCACCAAGACCTCCCTCCTGCTTCCTTGCAACCGCAGTACTTCTGGGACTTTCCCATAACCAGCTTGTCCACAGCATACCCCCAGAGGCATCTGTCACGTTCTTCACTTTGTATTCTGCCTCTCGCTGGTCCAGGAGAGCTGCCCACCCAGGCACTTGAAGGAGCCACATTCTTGCTCTAGCTGATTGAGTCACAGAAGCCTCTCTCCTTCCCCCTCCGCTACCCCCGCTGTCCATCGTGGGGGGCCGCCGCAGAGCTGGGCTCCACAGAGAAGCGCAGGGAAGGGCTCTCTGTCGACTGCAGTTGGTCCCCGGCTTCTACAGCGGCAAGTTCTCGCAAGGAGTCCTTCATTTTCTGGCTCTTAATCCTTATCTCTTTTGGAGCTCCAACCAGGCCTAAGGGCTTGGTAGGAAACTGGTGGTCTTTATTCTCTTCTCTCCTCGCCCCTTGGTCGAAACAAGCTCCCGATCACATCACTCCGCGCACATGGAAAGCTGGTGAGGGACAGGCAAACTTTGGAAAGTATCCAATACCTCACCCCATCTTATCACATCAGAGCTTTTCTAGTAATTAGAACTACTTGAAAATAGAATGACGTGTCCAGTTAGGTCACGATTTGTCCATAAAACCAGCAATTTTCAAGGACTAACTGGATCTGGGTCATTCTCCAGAGTGTTATAGAAATCCCTTCATTGGGTGAGAACTTCAATGTCAAGGCCACCAGGACACCTGCAATTCTGGGTCTGCTATTCAAAAATAAGCTACTGACTATCCACAGACACACTCAGAGATGTGACAAATTTTGTTTCGAACACGGTGCAAGGATTAGATCACGTGATTTACAAACTGGAAAAAAGAGAAGGGATAAAAAATGTATTTCCTAGGCAAAGTCACCCTTTTGCTTACCTGATTATGCTTCTCCCCTTGCTCTTAATCAATATTTTGGTTTGGGATGAGACATTCTTTTTGGACTCTTTATACTCTTAACTACTTAGACCTGAATGTCTATTCATATCATATAGGGCTCAGAGGCTGTCTGCAGTGGTCTGAGTGATGAATGAGCCTGGCTCCTGCTCTTTAGTGTGTGTGGCAAGGGCCCGGTATGCTGTCACTCGATGCTCCGCCTTCCCTTCAAGGAGATGGGGTTGGGAGGTCTTTTATCACTTCCTAGTTTCCCGTCACATACTGTTCATCGGGGCAGGATAGCTGACAGGATGTATACCAAGTTATGAGTAATAGTCTTTCCCTAGCAGCTCCTAATCTTTTATTTGGTTGCTGTTGCCATACCATTAGCATTTCTTACCAGGGTGAGAGGTCCTCTGAGCGGGAGGGGGGGGGCCTTGTGCGAGGAAATGGAGGTGTAACAAAGGTTACTCCCTGACTTCCATTTGCAGAAAATGCACGACTTTGGAGAATTGAAGCCATGTAAGGCAGTCTAAGTAGTTTTTGAAGGCTTAGTCATACCCTCACATTTAAAAATACAACCTTACGTAAGCTGGGCGTATGTAGACCATATGCGATCTCCAAACCCTTTTGCTCCTCGTGAATGAAGGAGCTTCGTACAACCTGGTGGGAGATTTCTCTCTCTCCCTCCGCCCCGCAACTGGATAGGCACTCAAGCGTTATGAACATGGAAATAATTAATTCTGGAAAATGTAACCATCAATTGCCGTCATCCAAATGTGTTTATGCATACAAATATTTGCATTCACCTTGCAAAGATAATACAGTCAGATATTAAAAAAATATATTTCTTCTCACCTGCAAATAATCTAGGAGAGGGACTCCGCTCTGCTTGGGCACGGTGGCATGAAAGCATTTTCAGCTGAGCCAGGTCTGGCCAACTGGTGTTGTTCTGTTTTCCTGAACCTTCCCTGTTCCCTTCCTCCATTCCCATTCCCATTTCCAAAGCTCTCCTCTGCTTTGTAACTTCACAGTGAGGCTTTTGGAGTTTTTCAGCTCTTTATATGGTTCTAGAATGTCTGGAGAAAAGCTGTTCTAAAGAGAGAGAGAGGGAGAGAAAAGAAAGAGGGAGATTTCTTTTCATTCCTTTTATCTTTATTACTGCCTTTCGCCTTCTCTGTTTCTTTATCCTTGCTATCTCTTCAAAATCACTTACACAGTCTTAAGTCCAAATACACAAGAAAAGCACATATTATGATTCACTACTTATACAAAAAATATTTATTTATTGGCCAGCTGGTGGGATTGAGAACTACTGCCCTGCATGTTTTTTTCTCCTCTGGCCTGTAAGTTTCTATCCCCGTTTGGGTTACAGCCCAGTGTAAAGCAAGGAATACCAGAATCAGTCTTAAAAGACCAAAGTCTGAATTCCTGTCGCACTATTAATTCCCCGTTTCCTTTATGCCATGCAGATTTAAGGTTTATGCAAATACACACATGTGTAGATACACACACATATTTTTATGTGATTATATAGTCAGTATAAAAGTCATTCTCTTCTTTTGCTTTATTCGTTATAAATCGACAAAGACTTGGGATGCCTGGGTGGCTCAGTCGGTTAAGCATCTGCTTTCAGCTCAGGTCATGATCCCAGAGTCCTCGCATTGAGTCCCCCATCAGGCTCCCTGCTCAGTGGGGAGTCTGCTTCTCCCCCTGCCTGCTGCTCTCTTTCTCTGACAAATAAAATCTTTAAAAAAAAATTGATAGAGATTTGTTTGGCCCCAAGTTTTCCGCAACTAACAGAGTTGATTTTTTGAGTGCAGAGTAATAGTGTTCTCCATTTTGCTTCCAAATAAGCAACCAACCTTGGGAAATTGAGGTGTATGGTATGTGTAAGCCTGTGCTCCCTGAGCGGGAGGTGTCAGCTACACACTAACTCTCTGTTGTGTAAAGAGATCATCTAAATCCCTTGAGTGGCTGTTCAGCTAAAATTTAGAGGCTCTTAATCTTATATTTGATGCTAAACCAAATAGGCCCTTAGGGAAGAATTAAGAACAAGCCAGACAGTATAAAATTCTTATTTTGTGAAAGTTGAATAGTATTTGTTGCATTAGCTATAACCGGAGTGATCACCCAGAGGGTTAGTTGTACAGACTATCTGCCCTTGAAAATAAAGTGCTCTAGGATCCAGACGGACTAAAGAGATTCAATACTTTCATCTTACTATTTGCCATTCAGAGTTTTGCCCTTTCAGAACCCAGAATGTCACTGAGATTAATAGATAAGGTCATGCCTCCAAGACCACAATGAATCAAAACCAGGGGTGCGTGGCGGGGTAGGGGGGTGGGAGGGGAGAGGTGAGCAACAGATCTTGACCTAAATGCCATGAGCTTTCTTTTTGTACTCTCAAGTCTTGGATTTTGTCCACAGAAACACTACCATTATCCCAAACAACAGAAAACAGAAAAGATTTAACAGTAATTAGCAAAGCTTTAAGGAAACAAAAATGAACACGGATTTCTAAGACACTAATTTTTTTTTTAAACACGAACTCTCCTTTGGGTTGATGTTATCCTCACTTAAAATATCTTGTCTTGTCTCAGAAAAATTTATTATTTGTGAACACGTTTTTCTTTTAAAACACAGATTCTGCCTGAAGTCGAAGTTGAAATGAAAGCAACTCAAAAACTTCTCCATAAGAGTAGTTGAATTTCTGTTTTTTTTTTTAAGGTCACATGTACTGATTGCTCCTGCCACAGATCTTTTTTTTTTTTTTTTAGGATTTTATTTATTTATTTGACAGACAGAGATCACAAGCATGTTGGGGGGGGGCAGGCTCCCCGCTGAGCAAAGGTCCGATGCGGGACTCGATCCCAATAACCTGGGATCAGGATCTGAGCCAAAGGCAGAGGCTTAACCCACTGAGCCACCCAGGTGCCCTGCCACAGATCTTTTTCCCCAAGGATTCTTTGGAGTTTCTTCCTACATTTACTTGTGAATAAGATTATTCCTCTTGTTTACGTTTCTTCTGTGTGGCTACAGCTTTGCTAGACATGTCAGTAGCAACCAAGCTCTGTCGTTGCTTCCAGATACTACAGCAGATTTTGTTGGGTACTTGCTGCCCCTTCTGAACACCACGCTGTGTGCCCTGGGGCTAGGCCACACTCCTGCTGGGCACTGCCAGGCTGCTGGCAGCTCGTCTCTGCTCTCCTGTGGGCGCCATTGTTCTCCCCGTTCTCTTTCCCCCAGACACCCTGGAGCCCACACACAAGGCACTGAGATATTGAAACCTCAGAGTTGAGGGGTTGGTTGTGGGGTTTCTGAGTTGTAGAATGTTCCTTGAACAAGTGGGAAAGATTCCTTCACTTCCTTTTAGTGCTATACACCTATACACTGGCCCAGAAACCACACACCCAAGGGTTTTGTGAAATGGCTCTGTATTTAGCCGCCATTACTCTCATCATCTGTTTGAAATGAGATTCAAGCCTGAATGAGTTCACAAGGCTGCGGTGGGAGACAGATCTGGAAGCTAAGCACAGCCATTCAATCCATCTCCAGTCTTAGAGGAAGGCGGTCTGCCTGCCCTCCTCTCTCTTAAGACCAGTTTTCTGTATGTGTAGGTTTTTTCTCCCCCAGGACTCATTCTGGCTGTCATGTAAAAAGACTGCCATTTACCCAGGCCATGTCTGAGTCCCAAACTTGGACTTTAGCAGGCATGACTCTCCATATAATGTGACCCTCTCAGGTGAGAAAAGGAAGAACACGAGGCAAGAATTCTCCCAACCCCCTCAAGGAAACTTACTCTTTGTGAACTTCTGTTACAACACGTGCAGGCCACTAATTCCTATCCACTGCATTCTTCCCTACTTCACTTCCCTTGCTTCTCTGTGCCTCAGTCTCCCCATCTGTAAAATGGGGATAATAAGAGTACTCAACACACAGGGTTTCCGTGAGGCTTAAATGAGTTAATACGTTTCATGCTTAGAAAAGGGCTTACACTGTGACTGCTACTGAAGTGCTTACTTAATTACTTAAGTATATTAAATTTACTTAATTTATTTAAGGGTTTACTGAGCACTTCCCCAGCTTTTTCTGATTCATTTTGTCACATCCTGTATATCATTAACTTAGTGGTTTTCACAGGTGACCTAAGTTGGTTTGGTTTTCCTTTCCCTTTTTTTATTTTTGTCTCCCTACTTCCTGTGTGAGGATTTTCCTTTAAAACATCCTTCCTGCTTTTGTTTCACTTGTTTGCTAGGATTCCCGAGAGGGCTGCGTTCTCAGTCCTATAGCTGCTGATCTCAACTTTTTTTTTCCTTCCCGCCCCAGGCTAAATGGGAAGGCGGGTCATGCTTGAGAGTCAAAGCAAGGACTAGCAGGACGGGTGCCTGGGAGGCCGGAATCTAGGAGGGAGGGACGTATTAATTAATTATTCCAGAGAAGGAGGCAGGAGGCGGCTGAGAGGAAAGTGTGCCAAGCTTCCCCAAATTCAGGGACAGAGGGGGAACAGAGGGTCAGCATGTGGAGACACCAGCCCTGCCCCAGCTCACCTTGAGCCCTGAGCCTTCAGCAAACCCAGGGTGGCTCAGCTGCACTCTTTCTCCAAATCAGCATGCTCCTTGCAGCCCGGACCCCAGTGCATTTTTCCCTTCTTCCCAGAATAAGGCCCACCTGTCTTTGGGGAAATCAGCTCAACCTTTCAGGTCCCAACTCCCCGACAAAAAGTCTCCCGACCCCACCTCCCCGGGGGCATACTGTTTGTTCTGCTGTCCTTCCTTCCTGCCACAGTCACAAAATTTACGTGGGGTCCTCGTGATGCCATGGGGACTTTTCCCTGAATGCCAGCAGGAGCCTCTGGCAGGATGGGACTTTATATCCCCAGGCCTGCAAAGCGTTTGGCACACCCCCGTGCCTGCTCCGTCAGGTGGTGGCGGGACAGACTGAAGGACGAGGTAAGATGATAGGAGAGACGAGGGGTGATAGGTGAGATTGTCCTTGTGGAAAGGTTGCGGGACTGAGTATGGGAAGCCCAATTTCCCGTCCATCTAGGACAGCAGGATAGTTCCGTGTTGTAAGAAGCAAATGAGAAGGCTGGGCAGAGACCATTTTAAGGAAGAAGTCAGGGCCTGCCATCCTGGGAGTGAGGCCCTTGGGGTCTCACCCTGAAAACCTGCATCTACCTGGCTGGTGCAGCTGGGGCTCCTCCAACTAAACCCTATGCCTCAGGGTGGCTGAGGTCAGGTTCAAGGCTCTCCAGGCCTTCCGGACTATGCAACTGGCCCCTCCCAGGAGGGGGAGGGACTCTGAGATCGGAGCCAGCATGTGCTTATAAAGCCCGCTAAGTGGGCATCCAGGGCCCGCAAAGCCAACCGGCCTGCCTACCTGCTCGCGGGCTCCTTTTCCCATCTCGGGCACGGTGCTTCAGGCCTGCGCTGCTCACAGCAGTGGCTTTTAGAGCCCTCGGAACCTTGGGCCCTGTGCTCAGTGCTCCAAGCAGCGTACCTGTCTCAGCAACAGGCTCCTGGCCCTTTAGTGTCACCCTGGCCGGGAGGCCCAAGTCCAGGCATTGGTTCCATCTCAGTAAGGCCTGAGAGTAAGGCATCTCTGCGGAAATCACTGTGAAAACAAAAATTCAACCGAGGAACTGGAGATCAATTTGCTCTATTTAAAAAACTATTTACCAATAGGCAGCATCCCATCTAGCAAGTAGAGGGGAGCTCTGAGATGCTGTAGAAAATGGAAGGTTTTTCTAGGAAAGAAGAACAAGGAAGTTATTCGCTAAAGAAAATAACTGACTCTTCCAGGCGAGGTCTCCTTTCCTTAGGGGAAGGGCAAAAGGTCCTATTAGGAGGATGACCTCATCTTTCCTCTGGGGTTGGAGAGGGCCCGCGGGACATTCACCTCATGGGTGCTGATCAGAAATTTCCTAACTGACCCGTTAAGACTACATTTCTGGGGGAGAGTGAAATTGCAGATCGCTTAGATGTTAAGTCCTCGTTTGGTGATCTGGCTTCGGGGATGCCATTTTGGGCCTGTGGTTTTCTTTTCAACGCTACTTTTTTTTTTTTTTTTTTTTTTAAGTCATAGGCTGTGTCCCACAATTAGGCCACTGTGGTCGGGCCTCCAGCTGCCGGATCTCATCAGGGAAAGTGCTGAGCTCATCAGGGCCGTTTCTGAGTCCCTGAATTGTTCTGAGGGGCAGTTCCTCCTGCTGAGAAAATGTGACTGCAGGGTAAGAGGGAGAGACCTGTGGACAGGAGGGGGGTGAGTGCAGATCTCCCATTCCTCGGCTCGGTGGGTCCATTATTTGCTGAATGCCTACCGTGTGCCAGGAGCCTGGCACCCCTTGACCTTGACCTCCACTGCCCAGACGCTCCCTTCCTCCCAGAAGTTGCTGCTGGAGACAAGTGGCTTCCCCCTCTCGGCTCCCACGAAGCCGGAAGACCAAACCCATCCAAGCAGCCAACGCACGTTTTGATTGGTTGGAAAGAGAGCCGGCGCAGACTCAATGGGTGAAACGCGGTGGAGTCCCGCCCCCGCGCCCCAGAGCAGGGGAGAGCTACCTGCTCACTCTTGTGGGGGCGGTGCAGCACGGCTTTCCTCCTTTCCGTGCTTCTGGGGTGCAGTTTTGCTCACAGCTGGGCAGGACTGCGTCATATCCTCTGACTCACACCCTTGACAAGGGAGGGTGTGTCACCTAGAAGCATTCCATCGGGCTGACCTCAGCAGTTGGCCCTGATCTCAACCCCCCTCTGCGAGGGCATAGTTCATGACCACTGCCGCTTCCGCCCCCCACCCCAACCCTCTCTCTGAGTGTCAGCCGCCTTCATGTGAATTCGGAAGTCTCACCTTCTCAGACACTTTCGCCCTGAGAGGGAGACCTGTGCAGAGCAGACCGGGAAGGGGAGCTCACCAGAGCAGTGCCTTGGGGGTTCTGTCCCACAGTTGGGGTCACTTGTGGAATAATAGGACACGTTCTTGGTCACAGGCACCTGTGTGGTGAAAGAGGCTCCCCTTCAGCCAGTCTGGGGGGAGCACCAGGAAAGCAAAGAGGGGCTATGGGAGAGGGGTAGATCTGGGGGGATCCCCATCTCCATGAGTCTGTGTGGAAAATCTCAGTGTAGGTATGAAAACAGAGCCCTCTGAGGGGCAACGGGAAAGGTTCAAGTAGGTCTACTGACTCTGATGAAACGTTGAAAGAAAGCTGAAAATGTAGTTCTCACTTGGCTCCTGAGTCATCGCATAACCAGAGGATGTGGTGACTTTGGTGTCCTCCTGTTTCCTTCTTTATTTAAATGGAGCTGCTGTCGCCTCCTGCCATCACCCAAAAGGAGACAGAAAGAACATAAGCGCTTAGACGGTGGTGGCATTATAGTCAAAACCCACTAGAGTTTGGTTATGCCAAAGTGGGAGTTGTGCTGACCTGATAATATGACCAGGAACGAAGAGGTATAGTGGAGAAATTTCTTGGTGGGTTTTCGCTGCTGGGTTAGGGTTTCAGGGGTCCGGCTCTGCCTGGGAAGGTGGGCAGATTCAGAAAAAAATGCACGGCGTCCCCGGAGGGCTGGCCCCCTAGACAGGGTGGATGGGTCAGCTGTCAAATTCTTATGGGTCCGAGAACACCCAGGACAGTATTCTAATGGGTAAAAATGTCTCCCCACTAATGGAAACTGGAAATCAAGAGAAAGGCAAAGAGGGTGAGAGAAAGATAATGTGAGAAGACGAAAGAAGAAAAAACAATGTCCCTGTGTAGGGAGACTCACCGTCAGGAGAAAGCCAATGTTAACATTTGAGGCAGTCTCTCCTAAAGTAAGCCATTCAGCCATCTGGAGAGGAATGGTGGTGAGAGAGAACAGGATCGAGATTCTTCTTTAGGGCCTTTAATTGTTAATAGTTCCTGTAGAGGATCTTAATTATTCCGATATTTAAGTAACTTTAGCCATAAGTTAAAAGAATGGTTACGTCCAGCCCATACACCCAGGACAAGACCCTCAGAACACCTACGACTCCCACCGACCACATAGACGGCTCGAGCCACAACGAAGGGCAGATTCTAATTCTAATTCTAATCAGTGTCCCTCTGATTAGGGTCCCTCATGAGCCAGGAAGGCCTCATCCCTTGCACACAGCCCTCAGCTGTGTTTAAAAAGAACCATGTGTCTACTCCCTTTTTAGGCTGGAGGGAGCCATTTGTCCAAGGACATAAACCTCAAAATACTGCCAGGCTGTCCCTATGAAGAAGCATCATGGGTTAAAACTTGACAGGAAAGATAAATCCCAGAATTCTCAATAATTAGAGAGAATCCCAGAATTCTCTCTAAATGTCAAGGCAAGGTACTGGGGTTGCATTAATGATGAAGTTCCCTAAGGTCTGTGAAAGGCAGAGACATTCATTGCTGAACAGACAGAAGCAGCGGTCATTTTTTTTTTGTTTGTTTTGTTTTATTTTGTTTTGGTTTTGGTTTTTTAAGGGAAATAGTGTCCAGAGAACCACAAAACTAGAAAAGACATTACAGATTATCTTCTAATGTAAACCCTGGGCTAAATTTTTCCCCCAAAAGATTTTAGATGGACTCATTATAACAAAAATAAACATGTTTATAAGTGTTCCTAATAATGCGTGGTACTTGTGAGACAGAAAAATAAAGTTATAGTTTTGACCAGGCTATAAGGAATTCCAGGTATTACGACTGGGCCAGAAGACCAATGGCTATACCATACTAATGGTATGGAAGTCAGTCCTGGGTCCTCAAAACTGTACCTTCCCGTTCCTGCCATGGTCCGTGTTTCTGGCTCTCTGCCCCCACCAAATTCCTGCTCTCTGGTGTAGTGGAGTCCTCCGCCTTGGAGAGATGTGTGTTAGAGTAGGGCCACAGTAGAGGCGATGATAATATTAGGAAGCCCTCAAAGATGCTTTGCACACGTGTCCTGGGAAGGGTGGTATGTGGCGACTTTTGGTACAGGAATTTTCAGGGAGATGAGGAAGGATTTTAAAATGTGAAGGCCAGAGTGCCTGGGTGGCTCAGTTGGTTTGGCATCTGACTCTTGATTTCAGCTCAAGGGATGATCTCAGGGTTGTCAGATCAAGTGCCTCCTAGGGCTCATGCTGAACACAGAGTCTGCTTGGAATTCTCTCCCTCTCCCTCTGCTCCTTCCCCTGCTTACACACACACTCTCTCTCTCTTTCCCTCTCTCTCTCAGGAAAAGAAAAATGAAGGCCAGTAAGAGGAAGTCTTTACTATACTCCTCACTACACTCCTATACTTAGGAGCATTAATGAATGAAGAATTTTATGCTCACCAATTTCCCATATGAAGCAAGAGGTTTAAAAATGTTCATATTGCTTTAGTGATTCTCTCCCAAGAGAATCACCAGAAATGCTCCCTCCCACCACAAAACAAAATTTTAGTTTTGAAATTAAAATTAAAAAAGCCTGGCCAGGCCAAGTCATGTGGAGGAACTGGACCTCTCATACATTGCTCGTGAGTATATAGAATGGTAATTCCACTCTGGAAAACTGTTCGGCAGGTTCTAAAATGTTAAACTAACATGTGCCCTATGACCCAGTCATTCCACAACTAGGTACTTACCCAAGACTTGTACATAGGGTATTCTCAGCAGCAATTGTTTAAAACTAGAAGCAAACTCAAATATTCATCAAAAGGTGGTGAACACCTTTGGGGTAAATCCATACAATGGAAAGCTGTTCAACAATAAAAAGGAATGAATTTCCTTTAGGTTAGTCTCAAAATGATTAATGCTGAATGAAAAGGGTACATGTTCTACAATTCTGTATATACACATTCTAGAAAAATGCAAGTTGATGCAAGAGTGAGAGAAAGCCTATCAATGGCTACTTTGGGGCTACCTTGAGTGTGGGCAGGGTGGGGCAAGGCAGGAGAGAAGGATTACATGGCCACAAAGAAACTTTTAGGAGTGATGATTACGTTCAATATCTTGGATTATGGCATGATTTCATGGGTGCACATACATGTCAAAATTTACCAAATCTGGGGTGGCTCAATCGGTTGAGCATCTGACTCTTGATTTCAGCTCAGGTCATGATCTAAGGGTCATGGGATCGAGCCCTGCATTGGGCTCCCTGCTCAGTGCACAGTCTGCTTGAGATTCTCTCCCTTACCCTTTGCCCCTCCCCCTGCTTGTGCTGCTCTATAAATCAATCAATCAATCAAATCTTTAAAAAAATTACTAAATCTGAAATTTAAATATCCACAGCTTAATTGTATATTAAATATAAAAAATAGCTTTAAAAAATACATCCTTTTCATCCTTGTCTATCTTACATTGTTTAAATTATCCTTCAGAAGTCACCTCCATACGTCTTCCTCTGGGATCTCTTCCAGTTCCTCCCCTCCCTCACCTCAGAAGACAAAATTAGATTTTCCTCCTCTGTAGCCCCCTTGTACCTTAGCTTACATCTCCATGATAGTTCATTTTATGTTTATAGTTCATAATTATGTCACTCTAATAATTTCTTCGTTGCCTCTTTAGCTATACTGGGACCATTTCTGTTGATTGTCTAGTCAACGTAAGATACTTAGAAAGTTTTATGATAAAAATAACATCCTAAAAATTACATGACTAGTGCCATGGGCTCTTAATTAGGTGGAAAAGTACTATAGAAACCTAATAAATCATAAATAAATGCATCAAGCTGTTGTTTAACTAAAGACAAGCAACTCCTCAGGACATAAATTCATAATGCCTGGCAGAAGCAGAAGGAACAATGCAGTTTATTAGCATAATAGTGAAGGAAAAGCTGGGGATAGAGAACTTGTCTTGGACTTGCGTTTTGTGCCATTAGCTTTAAAAATGTTTCCCTGTTAGACTGCCTTCAATTTCAAATCAATGTTTTCATTCATTGATTAATTATTTTAAAAGTTGTAAAACACTCTATTTTGAAAATTTGAGTACAGTCTAAAAGCTAGAGTCACTGTCTTAGGCTCCCAGTCACTATCTAGGATTTGGAGGAGTAAAATTATAAATTCAAGATCACAATTTTCTTTATTAAACTAAATCTTTTGGGTGATGTTAGAAAAAACCAAGTAACCTACTCTTTTTTAATTAGACAATTTACCAACACACCGACCTGAAAGTCACAAGACAGAACTAGACAACTTCACCCTCCACAAGCAAGCCAGGCTCTTGGACTTCCATTTCCTCATCTTTTACTTGGAAACAGCAGCCCTTGTGCTCTCTGAATCATGACGTGAAAACACTTAACACAAAGTATGACCCAGCAATTCTGCTCCTAGATATATACCCCAAAGAGAAAAAGACGTCTGTCCATACAAACACTTGTACATAATGTCCATGGAAGTTTTATTCCTAATGGCCAAAAAGTAGAAGCGATCCACAGTGTTCCTGGACAAATCAAAGGTGGTATAGCCACACAATGGAATATTATTTGAGATAAAAAGAAAGGAAGTACTGATACATGTGACGGCATGGGTGAAACCCAAAAATATGCTGAGTGAAAGAAGACAGTCACAAAAGGGCTTATATTGTATGGTCCCATTTATGGGAAATCCAGAATAGGCAAAACTATGAAAACAGAAAGTAGATTAGGAGTTGTGCAGGCCTGGGGGAGATGGGAGCTTGGCACATGGTAGCTAACTCATTCAAAACATTTGGGAGTAATACAAATGTTTTAAAATTAGTTGTGGTAAATAAGAAAAATAAAATTAAAAAATATAAAATGATAAAAAATAAAATAATAAGATAAAAAATTAATTGTGCTGATGGTGTAAAACTCTGAATCAACGAAAAACCATTGAACTGCGAACTATAAATGGATGATTGTATCACGTATGAATCATATCGCAGTAAAGTTTTTGAAAAGGAAAGCATTTCTATGATAATTGTTTGGCTTAAAGACTGGCGATCTAGAGATATAAAAGGCACACAGCAGCACTTCCTACACTTGAATGTGCACACAAGTCACCTGGGGATCTTGTTAAAAGGCAGATTCTGCTTCACTACGTCCTGGGTGGAGCCTGAGATTCGGCAGTTTTAGTAGGTTCCCTGGGAAGCAGAAGCCACTGCCTCAACATGTTTAGAAAGATGTAAAAGACATAAAGCATGGCCTTTTTTTTTTTTTTTTCAAGAATTTGAATAAAAATCGGTGAGATGTCACCCAGAAAATTTTAAGAAGATATGTTTGAGGGGCATCTGGGTGGCTCAGATGGTTAAGCATCTGTGTTGGGGTCAGGTTGTGATCTCCAGGTCCTAAGATTGGGCCCCACATCTGGGCTCCCAGCAGGGAGTTTGCATCTCCCTCTGTTTTCCCCCCTGCTCGTGCTCTCTCTCTCTCTTTCTCGCTCTCAAAAGAATAAATGAAATCTTAAAAAAAAAAAAAGATACGTTTGAGAGGTGTGTGTGCAGACTTCAAGTGAAATACAATATGGTTAGGCTTGTCCAAGTTCCAGTGGTTAGGACTCTCTAAGAAAATGACCATCACTTCTTTCAAGCCCTGACTCAGTACTGACTTATTTTGGCCATTGTTTCCTGATGAAGTCAATAATCCTTTCCTTGCTTCGCTCCAAGTCACAGGACTTGGGCATGCCTTTGATCTCCAGGGGGTTTTTTCCCCCATAGGGCACCCTGTTCCTAATTAAGGATGCTGGACAGGCACCTCACAACTGAGAGTTAGGGTCTTCCCTGGGTGTAAAAGTGACGTAGGGAAACCTTCTAAGATTTTCATAGCTCTTAATAAGTGAACATTGCTATGAATGTCTATCAATCAATCAATGACTGAGGAAATCGCTGAGAGCTTGGGACATGGAACAGTGATCACATTACAGCTCAGTGATTGACAGAGAGAAACTCCTCACCCCAGGACTAAGGCACATAACATGTTTCCTTGACTTTTGAATGCAAACTAATTTCCTGAGGATGTCTATGGATGCAAGAAAGAGATAAATAGAAAGACTTATCTATTACTACATCTTATGTATTATTTAAAAAATCTATTTTTAGCATCTCTCAAGATCCCAGATTTTACCAGGAACAGAATATACCAACTAAGAAGCTTTAAAAGAAGTTTTATGAACACTATGGCAGACCCAGCAGCCTCCGCACACTCTGGAGATCTTCAGTTCTTGTCAAGACCCTCGTATTGTCTTAACTTCCTCTGAACTTTCAAGATGACAAGAGCTGGGAGAAAGGCACAGCACCTGCAAATCCACGCTGCCGCAGTTAGAAAGACTCCATTGCAGTCAGCCCCTGGCTCTGGATGCAGAGAATATAGCTGTTCGCAGCCAAAGAAAACACTTCCCCATCTGGGAGGCCCACTGAGTGATGCAGACATCACTGTCCCCCACCTCCCGAGAGCTATTTGTTTGGAGGCAGGGCTGGGAGAGGGAAGACGTTTGTCTGCTAAGATGTCCTGCTATCCTATTTTTGCTTCCTGCAATGCGATCCCCAGGAGTTTGGGTAGAAACGATTACCCTGGCACTTTAAAAAGGAAGTTGCTTCTGAAACCAGATTCTTCTTGGCAGCCTCCTGACATGACTTTATTAAGACTGATGGAATAATCTGCTCAGCATTTAGCTCACTTTCACAGACCTTTCTGACCCGAAACGGGGAAACCAGACAGAGCTCTGAACTCCAACTGGTGTGGCTATCAGGGACCCTGGGAGAGACTCAAGAAGTTTGTGGATGACTTTATCCCAGGATAAAGATACATTGCTTTGGAAAATTGAATTCCTGTCATAAAAACATAACACTTAGAAGCCACTCAAAAACAAGGCACCCTTGTGCCATGGCTAAGAAATAAGAGTGTGACTTAAAGCTCATCCAAATCTGGGGAAACCCCGTATAATGGGTATATACAGGACCCTGTATAACAAAATTTTTCCCTCAACAACGTTCCTGTAAAGTCACTGACAAACATTTCAGTGATTTGTAAACTTCTGTACACTTAAGGATTTCGGTGGTTCTCAGAAAATTTCATCTGAATTTTTGCCTAAGCATTAAAGAAAAATGTACCTCCTGTAGAAAGAATCCCATGTATAGGGACTTGTGGTGTAGGGAGTTCTCTACTGCAAGTCACTTAGTAAATGTGTTTCCTATAGACCTAAGATTACAGTGTGTTCACCACTCCTTTCAGCACTGAGCCCCACTATCTGGAGGCCCATTAAGAGGTTCAATTGCTGGGGCGCCTGGGTGGCTCAATTGGTTAAGCAGCTGCCTTCGGCTCAGGTCATGATCCCAGGGTCCTGGGATCGAGTCCCGCATCAGGCTCCTTCCTCAGTAGGGAGCCTGCTTCTCTCTCCGCCTCTTCCTGCCACTCTGCCTGCTTGTGCACACACTCTCTCTCATTCTCTGATAAATAAATAAAATCTTTTAAAAAAGAGGTTCAATTGCTGGGAACATTGGGATAGCCTCATCATAAACCAGAGATATCCCACCCAGCTGGTATCATACTAATATTCAGACTTAACCTTAAGAAAAAAACAAAACAAAACAAAACAAAACTCATAGTACAGAGTGTAAAATCAGCAGCTTGGGAAATTTGAAGATTCTTCCTCCTTTTCTGCCCAGTAGCCTCAGTTTGGTGCAGAAAATGGAATCTGGTGTCTTATGATGGTCTGGCAAAAAAACAAAACAAAACAAAAAATGACAAAACAAAACAAAAACAAACAAACAAAAACCAAACAAACAATACAATTTTGTACTACTTCCTTTGTCCAGCTGTCCTGCTTGAGGCTGGCCACCAGGCTGACAACCCTGAGGGAGGGAGACATCTCAGGAAGGTGACCATGGAGTCACAGATATTTCAGTGAAGACATGTTGCCTGGGGGCCCAGAAGCAGGGCCTGGGCAGGCTCAACTGGGCAGTCACCTTGGACATCCTCCATATGCCCATCTGAGAGGCCCCATGAAGCCTTCACGAAGCGGGGGCTGGTGGTTTGGCAGAGCCAGCGGCCTGGGGAAGAGCAGATGGTCCAAGAGAGAGAATGTGCTCCCTCAGAGGGTATGGCACGGGGGCACGGGCGCTCTGGGAGTGCATCTGAGGTAATTCCATGGAAAATTGTTCTAATAAAGCTTGTGTGCATCTGTTACTACCCACCTCATCACCACACATTTCAGAGAGATGACTGGTATTTGCCTGACATGCCTAAAATACATAAAATGTTCCTTCGAATTTAGCTTCTGAAATTAATAACGGAGCACCATGCAGTCATTATCGCAGTGAAAACTGCCCAACAGAACAGCTTTGGTGTGGAAGACAGAGACTGTGGGGGTCCAAGTACAAAGGCAAGTGCACGGAGCAACTGCACAACCATGGGGCAGCTGTGTTGTGGGGTGTGGGGGGAGACACTGGGCTTAAAGACAGATGACCTGGTTCCAGTCTGAGTCCTACCAATCATCAGTCACAAGACTCTCTGGCAAGTCACCTAGTCTCTCTGAAGCTCGCTGTCATGCTCTGCACTTGGGGATGTTTATGAGCCTGGAGGGGTGGTGTAAGGTAAACTGTGGGAAAGTGCTTTCTCAGCCATAGAGCCTTGTGTGATGTGTGAGGCACCATATTTCCAAAGCCGTGGTCATAGTCATCAACCGTAAACCATGCATCGCCATAAATGTTATTGACACAGTTATTAAGCACCTAATGTATACAACATAAGGGACTAAGGAATGGGGAAACAAAGTGGTTTCAGACATGGTTACTGCCCTAAAGGGGCTCATAGTCTACTCATTGAGGAAGAATACTCTGCATTATCACTCTCATTGTAACAAGATAAATATACAATACCCATCTCCCCCAAAGTGATCAGTATCGGGTCAAGAGTACTGGGTAGAGAATGACCTAGAAGAGAGTGAGTGCGGAGGAGAAAGGGACACTAACTTTCATGGTCAGGGTGAGACTTGAGTTGAACACTGAAGGACAGCCAGAATGTTGACGGGTCCCCAGGGGACCTCTGACCTCACGCATGGTAGAGTGATACTTGGCAGAGAATGGAAGGCATGCAATCTAGAGACTTGTCCTGGGTTTACACTGCATCTATTTGTTCATCTTTCCAGACCTCAATATTCTCTCAAAATGTATGTCACCTCTCTGGATTCCTTTATACATCAGAGAAATGTTGTGAGAAGGTAAAGTAATATTTCAAACACCAAGGCTATAAGTGTTTTGGAACAGAGAAGTCAGGCAAACAGACTATTATTATGTCATTGATTGTTTTCTGATATTTTCATTAGATCCCAAACCGAAAACTTCTGCTGAGGCAGTCCAGGGAGTCTATGAAAGAAGTTTTGCCCATTATGTCAAAAGAAAGTCAGAGGAGCAATACCTGTATCAGACAAACCCGATTTTAAAACAAAGACTATAACAAGAACTGAAGAAGGGTACTCTATCGTTATAATGGGAACTGTCCAACAAGAAGATCTAACAATCGTCAATATTTATGCCCCTACTTGGGAGCACTGAAATATATAAAACGAGGAACTAATCAATAGTAATACAAGAATAGTAGGGGACTTTAACACCCCACTCCATAGACAAATCATCTAAGCAGAAAATACACAAGGAACCGATGGCTTTGAATGACACACTGGACCAGGACTTAACAGATACATTCGGAACATTCCATCCTAAAGGAGCGGAATACACATTCTTTTCAAGTGCACATGAGACAGTCTCCAGAACAGATCACACGCTCTGTCACAAATCAGACCTCAACAAGTACAAAAAGACTGAGATCACACCCTGCATCTTTTCTGACCACAGTGCTGTGAAACTTAAATTCAACCACAGGAAAAAATTTAGACAGACCACAAATACATGGAGGTTAAAGAACATCCTGCTAAAGAATGAATGGGTAAACCAGGAAATTAAAGAAGAGATTAAAAAATACATGGAAGTACATGAAAATGAATACACAATGGTCCAAACCTTTGGGATGCAGCAAAAGTGGTCCTAAGGGGGGAGGATATAGCAACCCAGGCCTACCTCAGGAAGCAAGAAAAATCTCAAATACAAAACTTAACCTTACACCTAAAGGAGTTAAAAAAAGAAAAACAAATAAAGCTAAAGGCAGCTGAAAAAGGGAAATAATAAAGATTAGAGCAAAAATAAATGATGTAGAAACTGAAAGAACATAAAAACCCAGTAGAACAGATCAACGAAAGCAGAAGCTGGTTCTTTGAAAGAATTAGTGAAATTGGTAAACACTTTGCCAGAATTATCAAAAAGAAAAGAGAAAGGACCCAAATAAATAAAATCACAAATGAGAGAGGAGAAACAACAACCAACACCATGGAAATACAATTGTAAGAGAATATGATTAGAAATTATATGCCAACAAATCTGACAATCTGAAAGAAATGGATAAATTCCTAAAAATGTATAAACTACCAAAACTAAAACAGGAGGAAATAGAAAACTTGAACAGACCAATAACAAGCAAAGAAATTGAATCGGTAATTAAAAATCTCCCCAAACACAAAAGTCCAGGGCCAGATACTTCCCAGGGGAATTCTGCCAACCATTTAAAGAAGTGTTACTACCTATTCTCAAACTATTCCAAAAAAGAAATGGAAGGTCAGCATCACCCTGATTCCAAAACTAGACAAAGACTCCACTTAAAAAAGAGAACTACAAGCCAATATTCCTGATGAATATGGATGCAAAAATTCTCAACAAGATACTGACCCAACAAATCCAATAACACATTCAAAGAATCATTCACCACAGTCAAGTGGGATTTATTCCTGGGATGCAAGGGTGCTTCAGTAGTCACAAATCAATCAACATCATACATCACATTAATAAAAGAAAGGATAAGAACCACATGATCCTCTCAATAGACGCAAAAAAAAACAAAAACAAAAACAAAAACAAAAAACTTTGACCAAGTACAACATCCATTCTTGATGAAAACCCTCAACAAAGTAGGGATTGAGGTAACCTACCTCAACATCATAAAGGCCTTATATTAAAGACCACAGCTAATATGATCCCCAATGGGGAAAAACTGAGAGCTTTCCCCTACAGTCAGGAGCAAGACAGGAATATTACTCTCACCACTATTCTTTAACACAGTACTAGAAGCCCTAGCCACAGCAACTAGACAACAGAATGAAATAAAAGGCATCCAAATTGTCAAGAAGGAAGTCAAACTTTGACTCTTTGCCAGACAACATGATAATCTATATAGAAAACCCAACAGACTCCACCACAAAATTACTGGAACTGATACATTAATTTGGTAAAGTCACAGGATACAAAATCAACATACAGAAATCTGTTGCATTTCTATATACCCATAATAAAGCAGCAGAAAGAGAAATCTACCCCATTTACAACTGCACCCAAACCCATAAAATACCTAGGAATAAACCTAACCAAAAAGGCAAAGAATCTGTACTCTGAAAACTGTAAAACACAGATGAAAGAAATTGAAGATGACACAAAGAAATGGAAGAACATTCCATGGTCATGGATTGGAAGAATAAACGTTGTTAAAATGTCTCTACTACCCAAAGCAATCTATACATTTAAGGCAATCCCTATCAAAATACCACCAGCATTTTTTCAGAGCTAGAACAAGCAATCTTAAAATTTGTTTGGAACCACAAAAGACCCCAAGTAGCCAAAGCAATCTTGAGAAAGAAAATCAAAGCTGGAGCATCACAATTCCACACTTCAAGCTCTATTACAAAGCTACAACAATCAAAACAGTACCATACAGATGCAAAACCAGACAAATAGATTGGGTGGAACAGAATAGAAAACCTAGAAATGAACCCACAACCATATGGCCAACTAATCTTCAAGAAAGCTAGAAAAAAATATCCAATGGAAAAAAATATCCAGTGGTGTTGGGAAAACTGGACAGGTAGGGAGTCAAAACTAGAGAAAGGACCTGGATTGCAGGCCAGTTTTTGTTTGCTAAACAACATGGTGTCCATTTTCAGACACATAGCAGAGCCAAGCCACAAGCGTTCTGAGGACTTGAGGCATGCTCTTAATACCATCATTCCAGGAATATCAAGTGTCTCTCTCCTACCACCTTTCTTTCCCTTCACTGTAACTTTAGAGGTATCACCAAGGAGAAATTCCGGACCTGACAAAGCTTGTCCCGGGAAGGAGATAATCCCAGCCTTCTGGCAATCTGCTCCCGGAGAGCGGCTCCCAGACGCTGGTGTGCGCCCATGTGAAAGTCCTTTTCAGGAACCCTCGTGGGCTGCGTGTTGTTTAGAAATGGTGATCCTACCACAGCTGCAGTTCCCATGTAACAGCGCCCTTGGTTTTCTTCATTCCAATGCTTTCTCCAGTGGGCCGCTGTCTTTCAGAGTTGAAACAAAGGGAGCTGTCCAGTGAGGAGCCAGGGTGCAGCGGCTGGCGCACGCTGAGCCTGAATGCAGCATGAGGGCTGATATCAAACAAGTGATTTGGGGCTGGAGGAGGCTGCTGATCCCAGCTGCAGGGGTGCAATTGGCCCTTGCCAAGGAGAGCGCTCCCTACGCTGCACCCTTCCTCGCCCACAGCGCAGCTCACAGCCCCCACACCCCTCCCCCAACCCTTGCCATCACAAGAAACCTTTCCACGGGACAAAACACCCCGCAAGTTCCTTCATTCTACCCATGTTTCATCAGGTCCTTAAAGCAGCACATGACTCATGTCGGACTCTGCCAAGACCAACCGCATCAGGCTTCTTTTGTGTACGAGTTAACCCCAAATTCCAGAACCAATTTCCATGAGTGGAGTCCTTGTTGTTTACATTGCAAGGCTCTGAAGTCAGGGAAAGAGAGGACCACACTGGGGCCCGGAAAAGCCAAGCCTCAGGGAGTCCCATAATCTGTTTCTTCTTTGCAGACTTTCTGGGAGATTATCCCGGAAATATTTTCCTTGAAGACCTGGCCATCGTCTCTAGGCTGGGTTTGACCCAAGGGATCAACGCAGAATTTATCAAAGAAGCATTAGGTTCCAAGGGCAAGGACTAGTAGAGTCACTCCAGAGAGGAGTAAGAACGTGAGGATGAATTTCATCCTTGACCTCAGGGGTCTGTGGCTGCTGCTGACTGCAGTTTGGGACAAGTCTCAGGGTTTCCATCTGGGAGGAAAAGCAGTCCATACCTCCCAAAGACAATAAAATGGGTTGTCCTGAGAATCAAGGGGTAATAATACTGGTAAGGGATCATTAAAACGTTAGTGAATTCATGCTCCCCAAGCAGGGCAAATGTTGATTTTACCACCTTGGTGGGTGATGAAACTATGTTAATTCTCTGAGTAAAGCAAGAGATCAAGTGACCTCCTTGCTTTAAAGTTCTTGTTGAGGGGCGCCTGGGTGGCTCAGTGGGTGAAGCGGCCACCTCCTGATTTCGGCTCAGGTCATGATCTCAGAGTCCTGGGATCGAGCCCTGTATTGGGCTCCACACTCAGTGGGGAGACTGCTTGAGGATTCTCAGTATCTCTCTCCAGCTCCCTCTGCCTCCACTCCTACCCTCTAAAATAAATTAATAAATCTTTTTAAAAAAAGATTTTATTTATTTGACAGACAGAGATCACAAGTAAGCAGAGAGGCAGGCAGAGAGAGTGACGAAAGCGGGCTCCCCACTGAGCAGAGAGCCGGATGCGGGGCTCGATTCCAGGACCCTGAGATCATGACCTGAGCTAAAGGCAGAGGCTTAACCCACTGAGCCACCCAGGCGCCCCATAAATTAATAAATCTTAAAAAAAAAGAAGTTTTAGTTGAGATACTGCTAAGAGAGGAAAGCAAAGTGCCCTTCTCTGGCATGCTAACATTTGTGTAAGAAAGAAGAAAACGTCTTCTATCTACTCATTTGTGCAAAAGACACACAAGAAAGGTAAAGAAGAAATGAGTGAGTTTGGTTACTACTATTAATAGGTAGAAGCCAGGGAAAAGGATGGAAGAAGGGGACAGGGTTTGGGGGAGAGATACTTCTCTGAGTATAACTTTTTGAGTAGTTTTGGCTTTCAGTGACGTGTGATGTTTTTTATATACTCAAAAGATATGAAACAAGTAAAACTGAGGGGTAGGAGAGAGAAAATCTCTGTTATTTCTTTGGGAGAATAGAAAATTGTCCCCATCATCATGGTGATGGGAATGGTAAAGAAAGGACATAAATAAAAGGCAAATTCTTAAAGCCTTTCTGACTTTTTAAGGAATCTGTTACAAAGTGAAATTGAACTCTATACCACCTTGAGTTGCGTAGAGCCTCCACATCCCTGGCGATCTTTGAGAATAGAATAGACAAACACATGTCCAGATGATTCCAGGAAAGGCCTGCTAAGAGTGCTACCCTAGACTGAATGTTCATTCCCCCAAAATTCATACATTGAAATCTAATTCTCAAGGGGATGGATTAGGTGGTGGGGCCTTTAGGGGGTGCTTAGGTCATGAGGGGGAAAACCTCACCAGTGGGATTAGAGCCCTTAAAAAAGAGACCGCTGAGAGCTCCTTTGCTCTTTCCACCAAGCCAGGACACAGCAAGAATATGGCCACCTATGACTGGGAAGTGGATCCTCACCAGACCCAGATCTATTGGCACCTTGATCTTGGTCTTCCCAGCTTCCAGAAGCATGACAAATAAATTTCTGTTGTTCAAAAGCCACCCAGTCTATGCTTTTTGTTTTGTTTTGATTTTTTGGTTTTTTTGTAGCAGTTTGAACAGACTAAGACTCATGAATCCCCTTCTGGGGTCGTGGGAAGTTATCTGGGCTGGTTCCGGGCAAATAGTAAAGCAGGTGGTTTGTCTCTGAATCTTGATTTCTCATTTCCTGTCTTCTCTTCCCTCCTTACACCTCCACGCTGCGTTCCGTCCATCTGTCTCCATGCCCGACTATCCCTGATGAGACAGTCAGAAGTCCGAAGAATAACCTTCAAGAAGTCCTAATACGGAAAATCTAAGTTTTCATGGTGTAAGAGCAGCCAGGTTCAGGAAAGTGGTTTTTATTGTTGCTTTTTGTTTGTTTGTTTGTTTGTTTTTGAAATAGCTATACTCATTTCTAGGAAAGGATCTACAAATATGTGAACCCAGCGTTTTATAACGTATGCTAACACTGTATGTTCAAATTCCCACTGGTATAATTCAATACCAAGCTGGTTTGTTGCCCTGCAGAAAGCTTCCAAGTAAACTCGACTTTGCCTTCCCGACTCCAGAAAGCTGGAACAGGTGTCGTCGAGCTCTGGGAGGAAAAGATATGGATCAGAGTAGACTGAGCAACCAGTTCTCAGGAAGGTTCCAAATGGATCATGGACGTTCTGGCCAGATCCCGGTTCTCTCTAAATAAATGATACCATTTTTAGGTTAATTTGGACTCCTTTCCTGAGGCCCCAGAACCCATCTGGCTACCTTCTAAGTAAACTTCCAGAGCGCAAGTCCTTCCAGAACATCTTTAGTCTGCAGTAGGTCTCCTTGGCTGTCCCTTAACCCGCATTAATCAGCACTGGAGAAGAGAAGAGTCATTGTTCTTAACAAATATTTGCCCCATGGAACTTTCCCCAGTCATTTTATTCTTGTCTTCTATTTTTAGCAATGACATCAGCCGGGTTAAATTTTGGTTTCTAATGAATCAATTCCATTCACATCGCCCTCTATTAAGTATGCCAAGCAGGTTTTATATGACAAATCTACTACTTTTAATGAGATTAATAAGCTTATCCTGAGATCTTCAAAGATTTATAGATAGTCAGCAGAGTGGGAAAGGCCTGTCTCATTTATTAGCCGTATATTTAAAGAAGGGATTTCAGAGAAGTCATTAAAGTAACATATGTCTTCCCTCTTCGAGATCATTTTAATTGTTTGTGTGCAAGTGCATATTGCAAAAGAGATCTCTCCAGCCCCGAGCTCTTGAAAACCAGGAAGTATCACACAGACTGGTAACGGCAGCTCCCCAGAGCCCTGCCTTATTAGATCTGAGCCACGTGTTATGATAAATAAGTAATCACCTGAAGTGCGTATCTTGCTTCTGGCAAAGATAGAATAATTCAGATGTACGGCTTCATGACGCCTACAGGAAAGAAGGGAGGAGAAGAAAAAAGATTCCACATCTTGGCATGAAAACGGGAAAGGCCCCATTAACAACCAAGATTACAAATGAGAACAGGATATGGGGGCGACCTGACTCAGAGCTGCAGAGAAAAAAAACAAAAATCTGGAGGTTTAAATACCAGTAGCTGGGTCTCAAGCCAAGCAAAAAGGAGGCGATGAATGTACAGATGCCAGGAGCGTGGAGGAGCCAAGGGTTAGGAGCCCGGCCTCATTCCGAAGTCCCTGTTTGTTTCTGAACCTCAGCCCTAGGGAACAAAATATTGTTTCTGGAATTCATCTACTTAACGCTCGAGCTTTCTGGGAGATAAAGTTGTGCATTGCAGGTGTATTTTGAGGCAAAAAATAAAAACAAAAAAGCAAAACTCCAAAACCCAATTGTGTTGAGCCCTGAATTTAGAGTGGCTAACGCTATTCGCCCAACTGAAAATATGTAGTCTCTATGGAAAGCCAACAACCCATGGAGATGAAGGGTGGCAAGTATCCCGTATAGTCCCCCCGATGGAAACAGGGGGGGACTATATTACCCAGTTGGATTTTGCCAATAGTGAATATAAGAAATTGCCCTGTCTAGGAAAATGTCTTTTAAAAAAACCAAAAAACAAAAAACAAACCCTGCCATCGGGGATATTATCCAATGTCTTTAAACAAGGAAATCCTTGACAAATTCCCTTCAGGACCACACACTGGGAAAAGGCCTGTTCCTCATGACGAACTAAACCGCCTCCTACCATCCCACAAAGAATTCTGCAAGCAGCTGTTTTCTGCTTTTTCTGCGTTGGCTGACAGCTCAGAAGTAGGTTTGATCTTTGTTACCATTCTTCTCAATCGGACTTTATCGCGATAATTACTTCTCACCTTTCTCTTTGGATTCACTTTGGTTTTAAAACCTTTCCCACAATGTCAGATTTTTTTCCTGAAGTGGGTGGCATATCCAAAAATGTATCATTCATTCAGAGATTCAAAATGTGCCTCCCGAGACATGCGTTTCCAAGAGGCACTGTCTTCCCTTGGCAGAATGTTTGCTTCTTCCCTCCCCATTGTTTATTTCCTTGAAGTGAGAAAAGACGAGAAAGCAAAGACAGCAAATCAAGGGTGGAGGGCGTGCCTGGAAAATTCCCAAGAATAAACCACTGACAAAATATTGCTCCCGAAACAGATAGGTCCTATGAATAATGATTTCCACATCCGAAGGCTCTTTTCTCTTGTCTAAATAGAGATGGGGGGCGCCTGGGTGGCTCAGTGGATTAAGCTGCTGCCTTCGGCTCAGGTCATGATCTCAGGGTCCTGGGATTGAGCCCCGCTTCGGGCTCTCTGCTCCGCAGGGAGCCTGCTTCCTCCTCTCTCTCTGCCTGCCTCTCTGCCTACTTGTGATTTCTCTCTCTGGCAAATAAATAAATAAAACCTTTAAAAAATAATAAAAATAAATAGAGTTGGAAGCTGGCCTATTCAGTTCTTTCCTCAATGTTCAGGCAACAGTTGACAAGTGTGCCCCACACAGGTCCTGTCTTCATGGCTGTCACAGGGAAATGGGGGCATATTTACCTGCAGTCCGAAAGGAGTGAAATTAACAGGCAGAAGAGGACCTGTGAGATTTCCCTGTCCTGGTTGCTAACCACATCCCCAGATTTCTAGGACATCCATTAAGATCTTTGCATTTGTTTTACAATTGTCCATAGTTATTAACAAGGTTTTAAGAAATTAATTAGCTCGCAAGGTGGAAGATTACCCTTTAGGTAGAAATCCGAGGGTCTTGGGGCTTTCTCCCTTCAAATGAGTAATTAGTAACATTTTGTGTGTCTAGTTTGTGGAGGAAAGATCCGGGGCTTCCTAATTTTCTCCATGTGCTTTAAAGGCACAGTGACAAATATTGACTATGGTAGGGAGTAGGGGCCAGTAAGCGTGTTGAATACAGGAGTTTTACAGATGGAAACTGAATGGAGCTTAGGACAGCAGGGAGACTACTGGTCTGGGAGCAGGGACACCTGTTTTATTCTGGCACCTCTGTTCTCTATCATAATTGAAGGAAAAGGCAGCATGTTGCCTATCCCGTCTCCCCCAGCCCATCCTTCCCCATTCCCTTCCTGGCGGAGGCCATTCCCACCAACTCCATCCCTGAGCCCCCCTTGGGCTTGACCTGGGGATGACAGGTCGGAAAGGGAGGGTGAATAGCTGGTTCTCCCACCTCAGCCCCTGCTTCTGCCTCATCTTTTTCTTTTTGCTCTTAACCATGCCCATGCCTCTCTAAGTGGCCCCGTTAGAGTTTCTTCACTTGAACCATGTGGGGTGGATTCCAATCCAGCCAGGACTCAGACCGATACAAAGGGCAACCCCTTTAGCACACTGGAAACGGACCTGGAGCAGTGGGGTTGAGTTCTGGATCTCTGCTGGGCTCATAGTTGAGTCCGGATTCTTTCCAAGAGACTGCTGGGTGAGGAGGGGAGCAGGGAAGGTTAAGTGGTGCTCACACGCCTGGGGGCATGTGGCCTGCCACAGCGGAGTGGCCTGCCTCTGTATCTCAGGAGAAGTGTGAGATATCTTGAAGTCACTGCTCAGAGGCTTAGATGCAATGTAACCCACCAAGATATTAACGCACCAGTGCACTTGGCAATAAAAGAGCTTTGCTAATGACTCCATCCCCCATTTTTTTTCAAAATGTTTTTTTGTTATATTTTTAAAATAGCCATTTGATCAGAGTGAATGGATCCCATGATGAAGCAGCCAAGCCAGAGTACAGGCTCTGCTCTGTTGGCAGAACGGTCCCCAGGCCCTGGTGCTGAGCCAGAAGTGGACATAATTGTAGGAGGAAACTTGGGGGAAATGGAGGAGAGGCCAGAGTTGGCAATGAATGACAGCCGCCGTCTTTCAGATTTAGATATTTTATATATATATTACATCCAAGTCTGACAGTCGTCTGTACCATTTCCCAGGGGGCAGGCAGGTGTGTCCAAGGCAAGGTGGGGCGTTGGGGGGCGGGGTTGGGTCAGGCAGGGAAGCGGGCAGCCCAAGGGCGGGGCCGGGGGCTGCGCTCACAGAAGCTGCAGGAGCTTCAGCGACTGTAGGAGGGCCCCGGGCTCGGCGGACGCCAGATACTGGCAGCACAGCCAGTCCTCCAGCTCCACGCCGCGCCTGCGGTCCACCGCCCTCTCGGCGAACTTCATCATCATCAGCGCGCGCTTCATGTCGATCCAGTTGTGCAGCGTGGCGCACAGCAGCTCCTCCGACACGCCGGGCGGCTCCACCAGCTCCCGCCGCGGCCCCCACAGCAGGCACTGCAGCACCCGCTTGGCCTCGCCGATGCGGATGCGCTTGATGGGGTCGGCCTCCAGCAGCAGGTGCGCGAGCTGCTGCAGGCCTGGAGAGTAGAGGGACAGGGAGGGCAGCGGGGGCAGGTCTTCCTGCCGGTAGTCCTGCTCCCGCAGCTGCGCACGCACCTCGAAGGGGTTGGGCTGGTGCAGCAGCTCATAAATGAGGATGCCCGTCTGGAACTCATCGAACTTGCGGTACTGGGAGGCAGACACGATCTCGGGCGCCAGCCGGGCCTGGCTCTTTTTCTGCTGCAGGTTGGCGCTGCCACCTGGCTTCTGCTTGGCCTTCAGGAAGTTGCTGATGATGAGGCGGGGCAGGCACTTCTCACGGGGCCCGTCCTGGCAGGCGGGGGCCGCTGAGAGGCTGGGAGTGCCACCGACTGGGGGAGCGGCAGCCGGGCAAGGGGAGGGAGCGGCAGCAGGGGAAGGGGTTGCGGCGGGGGTGGGGGCATTGGAGGTGGCCGTGGAGACAGGGGGCGTCGGGGTGGCCGCGGCGGGGCCAGGGGAGGCCTGCGGGGAGCAATGCACCAGCAGCAGGTTCTCTAGGCACAGGTCCCGGTGGATGATGCCGTGCTCCTTCAGATGCTCCAGCCCGTTGCAGAGCTGCAGAAGCAGGAAGCACACTCGCCGCTCGTAAGCCTCGGGTTCCGACTGATGGCTGGTGGCCGAGTCCCGCACAAAGTCAGAGGCGGTCTGGTGGGGCACCTCTGGGGTGATGACCACCACGCAGTCCTGCTCCTGGGCAGGGGGGTGTGAGGGCGGTGCAGGCAGAGGGTCCTTGGGTGCATCTGGACTGGTGAGCATGCTGGAGGGCACCGAGGCGACAAAGTGGCCACAGTCCTGCTGGATGTTGAAATGGACGGGCACAGAAGGGCTGCAGTAGGAGGCTGTCTTGGGCTCAGGGGTTTTGCAGATCTGCAGGGAAAAGGCAAAGTCAGGTCAGGAGGGGACTCCATCATCCTGTTCAACAAATGGTGTTGGGACATTTGGGGATCCATCTACAAAAAGGTGAACTGAAACCCTTATCTGTACATGCAATGGATCACGATGACTTAGGCATATGAGCTCAAAATGTGCATTTTCAAAGAAAACACAGGGATCTTTGAGACTCTGGGCTGGTCAAGGAGTCGTCAGATACCACACCAAAGGCATGGTCCACCAAAGAAAAAAAGTAGATAATGATAAAAATTCTGCTTTTGTGCTTCTAGAGATCCCATTAAGGAAAGGAAAAGAAGTCACAGGCTGGAGAAAACACTTACAAAATATATAGCTGATAAATGATTTCCTTGGTAAAACTGAACAAAAAACTCTGACAACTCAACAATTAGTTGATACGGTACCCAATCAAAAGGGAGCAAAAGATATTAATAGGCATTTTACCAAAGACATATATAAGTGGCCACGGGCATTTAGAAGATGCTCAGTATCAGGAGTCATTAGGGAGATGCAAATCAAAACCACAGTGAGCTTCTAGGTGACGCCCACTAGAACGTCTATAATAAGAACGACAGACAGTAACAAGTGTCTATAAGGATGTAGAAAAATGGGAGCCCTCATGGACTGCTCGTGGAGTGGAAAATGGTGCCATCACTTTGGAACACCGTTTGGCAATCTCTTTAGAAGTTAAACATAGGGGTGCCTGGGTGGCGCAATCCGTTAAGTAGATGACTCTTAATTTCAGCTCAGGACGTGATCTCAGGGTCCTGGGATCTAGCCCAAGTTGGGCTCCGTGCTCAGCAGGAAGTCTACTTGCAATGCTTTCTCTCCCCTCTGCCCCCCCCCCACACACCACAACCACTTTCCCCTCTTGTTCATTCTCTCTCTAAACTAAATAAATCTTTTGAAAAAAAAGTTAAACATGAAATTCATATACAACCCAGCAGGAGTGGGGTTCCTCAGTAGGAAGTCATCTGTCTGCTCATGGTGTGGCCTGGACAAGTTTTCAGGAAGCCAGACAGGATCATACGAGGCTGTCAGCCTGACTGCCCATCCCTCGCACCCGATGGCAGCTACCTGACATCGAGTATGTCTGACCATGGTGGTGCTCCCTTCTTAGGGAATCTCAGAGACAGAAGCAGTCCCCCCGAGGATGTGGCCCAGGTCCCTCGGGCTGCCCCGGTTTCTCTAGCCAGGTAAATATGCCAGGCCTGAGAGCTGCCACGGCCTGCGGGGCCAGCCGATTTTATTGGCACTGCTATACGGAAGCCGCACGCTATAGCCTCTGAGGCTGAGTCCCAGAGCCCAAAGAAAACAGAAAGCTCTCCAAGGTTAGGGATGCCAACGTGCCCAAGGCACCCTCGAAACTGAAGGTAGGAATAAACAAGCAGGTGATCTTGAGCTCCTCTGGGGAACCCCACGACCGCCTCTCCCCTGCCCCTCAAACATCGTCCAATACTAATGACAGCGCCAGCCACCAGAGCATCTTGAGCAACGCTCATTCTCCTCCGGCTGCCACAACCGGAGGGTCTCGAGCCAGACATCATGGCCCTCGGTCAGGCCCCAATTTCCCTGTAATGACAGGAAAGGGGCAGAAGATGGTCTGCGGTCCACTCTCTCCAAAGGATATGGTGCAGCCTCGGCCACGCTTTATGGCAAGGTGGCGATCGGTGTGCAGGCTTGCAGAGAGAGGCCCCTCGCCTCTACCTGTAACTTATCATCCTGCAGATGACCCAGGATAACCCCTTGGGCTGCTGTGTTGCCGCACACGAGGGATCACAGGTGTGTCTGTGAAGTGCCATCTGCTAAAGGGGGGAGGGACATCTTCAGGAGTCCTGCAGCCAGCGTCTTCTCCCAGAGACTTACTGGGACTGCGGCTGTACAAACCTCAGCGTAACAGAGTCCAGCCTCTGAGGAAACTTTTAAAAACGGTAATGGGCAGAGGGGAAGAAGGGAGGGGACACCCTCGTGTAGTCCTCTCTCTCTTACAGAAGTAAAACGGAAACCAAATGGCAGCACGTTTTTCTCCCAGACACTGCTCCCTGTTACACTAACAGAAATGATTCTGGAACACATACCTGAGGGGCTCTGTTGCAGACTCTTCATTCCAGCCCACCCAACTGTATTTGGTTTCTAAGTGGAAGTCTTCTGAAACATTATTAAGGGAAGGGAGGGGGCACCTGGGTGGCCCAGTTGCTGGAACATCATTTGTCGGCTCAGGTCATGATACCGGGATCCCGGGATCAAGCCCCTTGTCCCTCTCCCGCTGCCCCTCCCCACTGCTTGCTCTCTCTCAATCTCTTCCTCTCAAATAAATAAACTTTAAAAACTCTTCCCAAAAAAAGAAAAAAAAGAAAAGAAAGAAAGAAAGGGAATTTACAGTCCTTGAAAAGTGGTCTCACATCTCGATCCCAACTATGGTACACGGACCTGTCGAGGTCACTCTCCTGTGAGTGCTTCTCGGCCACCAGATAGCAGCCTCCTGCTAGCACGTGTGAGACCCTGTGCCCACCAAGCATTTTTCACACAGTGTCTCATTATATCTCAGACAACCCGAAGAGGAAAGATGAGGCAGATGCTGCTTCGGAAGAGGAAACAGAGGCTCCGAGGGGTTAAATGATTTGCCTAAGACTGTACAAGTGAGATGTGTTCCCGCGGCGGGAGTGGAAAAGACCTGGTCTCACCTCCGAGCTCTGCAAACACTAGCAGTGATTTGAGTAGCCACAAACACCATACAAATGAACACTGACCCAGTGCTCTGAAGCGAAACAGAAGGCAAAGTTCTGACAAGCGTCCGGTCATGGGATATTTGCCAACTCGCCAGTACAGAACCTCATTTTGTGGGTGTTTCTGTTTAAAGACTGTTTAGCAGCTGGTAGTGCTGATTCGTTAACCAAGAACTCAGGGTAGACAGCACCTAACTCAGGCCCAAACGAAGCTTATCGAACACTCTCCCAGGGCCACACCACAGCCCTCTAGCACCCGGGAACCCCACACAGGACTGCAGTGCCTAGCTTGGTCATTTTCAACAGTGAAATCATCAACACAAAACACAGACGTGGGAAGAACGAGGCCATCGAGAGACCACAGCAATGACCCTAGTTAACAGGTGAGCACTGAGACAGGAAGCCAGGGCCTTGCCTTGTCGAACCCCGGCGGGGAATTCGTCCATCGGGTGACTCAAATCTCCCCGAACTCTGTGCGTGCAGCGACCACAGAAAAGGGTTTGGGGTTACAAATAAATTATAGAGAGTGGATTCAAAAATACAGAATCCACAAGTAATGAGGACTGACCTGGTGTGTCTCAGTCTGGTTTCTCCTCTGCAGTCAGGACTGTGATAGGTCCCTTCTCCCCAGAGGCCCATGACACAAGGCAGGTGTGGCTCCTAGCACAGTGCCTGGCCCAGGGTGAGCAATCACTGGAAAAGGTTGCCATGGTGATTGCTCTACAGGTCTGGCTGGAGCCACGTGGTGACGCAACCTAGAGCTGACTGGGGGGTTACTGTACAAACCTGGAGGGTGCAGCTGGCCAGGGCCTGGGAACTGTTTCCAAGGAGCCCTTTTCTCAAGGCTATCAAAGGCCGGGGCCCAGCAAACACGCGGACAGCTTGCACAGACATGTAAATGAAGGAGCAGAGTAAATGGCAACAGGGCTGGATGCATTTCAAATTCAGCGAGCTAGTCCTCTGCTAGGACCCTCGGCTTCCTCGCTGCCCCCGCATGGGCGAGTCAGCACAGTGCGAAGGTCGGGCGGCTTGGACAGGCGCCCCCGAGATGGATTTCATAGCACTGCACGGTGGGGGTGGGTAGAGGAAGGGGTGCGGGGCAGGGAGGCTTCCTCTCCACCCCCCACCCCTCCACCTCATCTTCAGAGAGTTTGCGCTTGGGTTTTGGTGCAAGACCACACAAACCTTTGGTTCAGCTCCAATTTCAAACGTTCTGCTAAGCCAAGTCTCGCTTTTAACTTCGGAGCCACAGCCTCATTCGCAGTTAAAAATCTGGGCGAAGTCACGTTTGTTAAGTAAAGAAGGCCCAGCTGGCTTAACATGGGTCCCTAATTACCAAACTGGAGTCGGAGCTGACTGAGGAATAAAGCAGCTCCAGAAACTTGCACACAGCTGATGATTTTTTTTTTCTTTTTCCCCTACTGCCGCATACTCCCAGAGCAGGGCTCCGAGAGCTGGCTTTAATCTCCCGGCTGCTGCAGGGCACTGAGCCCATAAACAGGGGGCCCGGCATCTCGTGGGAGCAGGTGCGAGCCTGCTTTTGCTCTTGGGGACTCGGCACCAGGCTCCTGCTTCCCAGCCACAGATGAAGTGAGCTGCGGATGGGGAGGCAGCGGCACGGGAGGGGGCCCGCTCCGGCCCATGGTGTCCAGATGACTGAATTCCGTCTAGACTGCGGCGTTAATGAAGTGGAACAGCTGCACGTGGGAAAGGATGTTCCAAAAGCCCCCACCCCACAATTACCCGGCCCGGCGCGCTTGCAAATTGATGCCGTTGTTCCCTAGACTCTGAATATTTGAATCTGTTCTCCGAATTTCCTTCTCATACATGACTGAGATAGTCCTTGAGCTGCCAAGTCTCTGGCAAAGTCAAATCGGACACCCGGGGACTGCCTTCCTTAGAGGGCGGGAGCCTAGCTTCTGTCTCCTTATGGTTTACATTTCTAATGAAATAAGGAGGAAAGCTGGATGTTCTGCATTGTCCTTCAGAGAACGGGGCTAACTCTGCATTACCATAGGAGGGCCTAGATATCCAAGTACACATGACAAGCTCTCAGAAATATAAAAACCGGGCACCTGGGTTTTTAACACAGGTCCCTAATTAGTGGGTTAAGCCTCTGCCTTCAGCTCAGGTCATGATCTCAGGATCCTGGGATTGAGTCCCGCATCGGGCTCTCTGCTTGGCAGGGAGCCTGCTTCCCCTTCTCTCTCTCTGCCTGCCTCTCTGTCTGCTTGTGATCCCTGTCAAATAAATAAATACAATCTTAAAAGAAAGAAAGAATGAATGAATGAAAGAAAGAAAGAAATTTAAAAACCATGGGGCACCTGAATGGCACAGTCAGTGAAGCATCTGCCTTCGGCTAGGGTTGAACCCAGGATCCTGGGATCAAGTCCCACATTAGGCTTTCTGCTCAGCCGGGAGCCTGCTTTGCCCTCCCCCTTTCCTTGCTGCTCCCCCTGCTTGTGCTCTCTTTCTCCTTCGCAATAGCCCTGATCCGGTGGCAAAGATTCAAGAGCTGTGTTACCTTGGGCTAGTCTCTTAACTTCTCAGAACTTCCTTTTCTTAACTGACAGGATGGTAGCAGAGGTGTTGGAGGCAAAAACAAAGTACCGTTCGCAGCCATCTCAGCTGCTGGCTAGCTGTGGGCAGATTACTTAATCATTTTGTGCCTCCCATCCCCCATCTGTAAAGCCCATTTGCATTGTGACAGTGTGCGGTCATGGAGTGAATACACCCAAGAGGCTTGTTGCTGAGCAAATGCTTAATCGATACAATTACTCTTATTGCTCAAGTTGATGCTTAGGCCTGGCTCTCTCCAGCTCTAACACGTGCAGAACAGTATCTTCAGTGGCTGTCTCCCTTCCTAGATTACAAGCTCCAGAGGAACCTTATGTTCACCTCTGTCTACTCAGACCTTTACAAAACACCTGGCACACTACTGGCACTCTGTAAAAACCTGATGAATAAGTGAATGCAATGAACTCTCTGCTGCCTTAAAAAGACAACTTGTCGGGGTGCCTGGGTGGCTCAGTGGGTTAAAACCTCTGCCTTCGGCTCAGGTCATGATCCCAGGGTCCTGGGATCGAGCCCCGCGTCGGGCTCTCTGCTCAGCAGGGAGCCTGCTTCCTCCCCTCTCTCTGCCTGCCTCTCTGCCTACTTGTGATCTCTTTCTCTCTGTCAAATAAATAAATAAAATATTAAAAAAAAAAAAAGACAACTTGTCTCCCTAATCCAACTAGAACACATGGGCAGAGGAGGATACTCCCAAACGCAGAGGAGGAATGTCACGTTCACACTACAGATCTTCCCACACAGTGTCCTGGGCTGGGCTGAGCAAGAAATCGGTGAGCACTAAGTGTTAGCAAGAACTCTGGCTTTGAGCCTGCTCTGGCAGCCTGGGCTGTGAGAGAACTCGCTCGAGCTGCAGCCCTGTCGCAGCCGGGGCCAGATGGCTGTGCAGAATGGAAGGAGGGGGGTGGGTTGGTACCTACTTTCACAGCATAGGTGCTGCCGGGGTCCTCAGAGCAGGTGGCACAGTAGTAGATGGCATCCCCCGAGTCACAACAGGGCTTGTTACAGGTCAGTTTGAAGAGCGACCAGTTATTCTCGTTGAAGTGCAGCTCCTTTTTCTGGCCGCCCATGAAGAGGTCCTCACACTTGGCCGCGAGGCGGACCAGGGACTGCGCGTAGAGCCCCCCGAGCTTGGCATAGGTGCCCTCCTTGCTGCTGATGCTGCTCAGCAGGCTGTGGAACTGGAGCTGGGTGCTGCTGGCAGACGCCTGGCTGGACACGCTCAGCTGGGAGGATGAGGCCGAGGGCACCCCTCTGCACCGGAGGCTGGGGCTCCCGCAGCTGCTCTTGCTACCCGCCAGCCCTGGCGCTGGCACCCAGTGGCCGTTGCTTCTGAATGTTTTCTCCAGGGGCTCAGAAGAGGAGAAGATCGGATGATGGCGGCTCCCAGGGCTTGAGGAGTAGCTGAAGTGGGGATCTTCGTGGGTGCAGACATTGGTTTCTGAGTGGCTGAGGTTCAGCTTGGGACTTGCCGTTCTTGGCTTGGGGGACCCTTGGGTCCAGAAGAAGCCATCAGGGGAAGAGGCTGCCCGGCTCACTAACTTCTTCTGGGGGAGAGGCGGGGGCTGGAGCGGGCTGCTGGGGGACACATCCTCAGTGGAGCCTGAAGGGAAGGGAACAGGAGCAAAGAGCTTCTTCCCACTGCTGGTGGGTGAGTGCGCTGGCTCAGACGAAGGGCCTGAAACAGAGAAACAGCAACAATCAGGCTAGAGGCCAATGACACTCAGTTAGGGGACCCTGCAGTCAAAGCAATTTATTTTATTTGTATCTATTTCTTACAGACAACAGATGCACAATGAACAAAATTTACAATGCAAGAAAGGTATACAGTGCCAGTGAAGTCTTCCTCCTCCTCCTTCCTTCCGTCCCTTAGCACCCAGGCTCCCTCATCAGAGGAAACCACTGCTGGCAATTTCCAGGGATCCTTCCAGAGATTTGCCAAATGACCCAAACAAATGCACAGCACACGTTTACTCAAAGAAGGTATTTCACACCAGAGGTACAGATCTATTCTAATTCTTTTTAACAGTGATCCCATAATATATCATTCTATGCAAGTATCATAATTTAGCTAACTGATCCCCTCATGATGGACACTTAGGTTGTTTCCAATGTTTTGCAAGCAATGCCCAAATGACAACAGCAAACCTTAATGTTTGCTTTGAATGGATTTTTTTTTAAAAAGTCAGGTTAATAGAGGGCAAATTTACCTACAGCAGAATTCTCCCTTTTTGGTGTGTACTTCTATGAGTTTTGACAAATACCCTGGTGCCTTGGGGGGCAGGATGGACCCAGAAATCTCTTAGAAGGTGGAGGTATGTGACTTTTTAAATGAAGAAACAGATCTTAAGGAAAAGCGAGTCTTTCCTAGACACCCAGTTCCCAGAGTGGGGCACACAGGATGCCGACCCTGATGGGGGGCAGGGTGGTGGACTCCATCACAGCCTCAGCCCCCTCACCCACCCCAGAGCATGGGGATGTTCAGAAGCATCACAGACGGGGAGCTGGAGGGCAGTCTAGGCAGGACGAAAACTGGACTTCACTCTTCGTGTCAGTGTAGAAAATGGAGTTTTCCCAATGAAACAAGAGTTCAGGTAAAAACAGGCAGGAAAAAAGGCAGCAGCACTGGGCCCAGAAAGGGGCAAACGGAAATAGTCCTCATTTCCTTCACTCTCAGAGCCGACTGGAGGGTGTCCCCACTCTTGCGATAGCAGCTTTGAGGGCAGTAACATTAGCACTCACCGTATTCACAGGTCATAAAATGCCTCCTGGGATCCCGAAGGTTAAAATGTGGGAGCAATACGGGTCTTCCATTCAAGGACACAGCATGGGGACATGAGCCCCTGCTGGAGTTCCCCCAACCGTGTCATCCTAAGGGCAGGGCACGCAGTGTCCCTCTGCACCTCTCCCCACCTCAGCAGCATGACCGGATCGCAAGAGCTGTGACAAACACGTGGGGCCCGGGCGTGCAGGGAAAGGCCCCCAAGGAAGCAAACTAGGAGCTCTGCGTCGACGCGCACAATCCCTCCAGGGCTGCTCCCGCAGCGTCAACAACTTTCTGTGCCCACACTGAGTCCCCCTCTGCTTTCCCCATCCAAAGTGGGGCCAGAAGGGGCCCCCGAGGGACAAGCACGGGCGCCAGGCCCTTCCGATCAACACAGGGTCTCCTTACTCGGGACACTCCATAGGGAGAAGGGTCCCTCTCGGAAGCAAGGGGCACACACACATCCTCAGGGCTCCCCCGGCCCTGGGCAGCACAGGCACTGACATCGATTCCGCAGCTTCGCCAATGACAGCGGTCAGGGAGCCAGCAGTGGGGGCCTCCTGTCCAGGACAACCCCCGATGCAAAGCTCACTGCAGGGTAAGGGAGATGCAGGCAGCTTGATGAACACAGGAGCTGGGAACCAACAGGCTCGTGCGGAGAGAAGCCCACACAGCACAGTGAGGCCATCGGGCTCCACATCAGAACCTTCCCGGGCTCTGCTGTCTCTCCTCGCAGACCCCAGGGAAAGCACAGTGCTTCTCACGCTCCCGCGTCTGCACGAAGCAAGCACTCCTGCTGCCCAGTTGCTTATCAAGATCACCGTCAGTTTTCCTTCCCACATCACCCTGCGTTGCTAATGACAGGTGGGGCCCCGGCCAGCAAGCCTGCGTGACTGATTTATACCCTTGCAGGAGGCCAGGTTGGTGATAAACCAAGCAGCAGCGGCACACGGTCAGGCCAGTCAATTCTACACACCATGTACCTCCCCCCACAGTCAGAAGCAGAGCAAGCGAGAGCCAGGCAGCCAGAGGACCGGAGACCGTGAGCGCAGTTGATCTCAGCAGGTTCTGAATCCCTGGGTTCTATGTGTCCCCTACCCCACGCTCTCCAGGAAGGAACATTTCTCCTCTCAAGGGTGCAGCCAGCAGTGGGGGCAGCAGAAGGCCAGGGTGGTCCACTCACTTCCTCCCTCTAGCAGAGGCTGAGAGAGCCGGGGGAGGATCCCTCGCTAGCTCCTGGGCTGAAAAATGGAAAAGCGAGACCCCTTACATATGTGGCTCTCAAAGGACACTAAGCCTTAGCCATCAGGTTCCCAGGTGATGAGCAGGAGGGCAGCCAGGAGGAAAACGGTCCATCTTCTGGCCTTTCTGCTTTCTGGACAGCAGAATGGGTCTAAGTGCCAGGTTCTCCGTTTGTTATCAACAGACGCGGGGTAGGGGGATATGGGGAGGCAGGGAGCGTGTGATCAGAGTCTCTGGTCAATGCTTGAATCAGTGTCTCCAGGGACAGGGACAGCCTGCCTATGGAGAGGACTCCTTCTGGTCCCCAGCCCTGCTGGCTGGGATGTGTCTGACAAATCAATTTCTGGGCTCACTGCCGCATTAAGCCCTGTACTATTTCCCCATCCTTGCCTCCTTGCCTCCCTGTATAGCTCTCCGTGACGCCCTCTTCACCGCCTTTTCTGCCTCAACTGTGGTCTGAGGGTGGACAGCAGGACCAGCCCCGGACTTGCTGTTGCCCTCACCCGACTGAGTTCCCTCATTTAAAAACTGACCGAATGGTATCACGGTGGAGGTCCCTTCCAGCAGGGAATAGTCTATAATTTTGACCACTTCCTCCATTTTCAACCCCTCCCAACAAGCGTTTTGTCTCAAAGCTGCCCTGGAAATAAAATACCACTAGACAGAGGGCTCTCTCCCTTCCACGGTTTCTTTGATCTCTACCTCCCTCAGCTGCCTCAATCTGTGGGGATAGCAGGAATCTTAAAAAAAATAAAATAAAATAAAATCTGTAACACTTTATTCCCTAGATTACCAAAGAGAATCGAGAGGTTCTGCTTCTGCACCGAAAATAACTTGAGTGTTCAGGCAGGGGGAAGGAAGCGATTTTCTCCCTTACCCCCAGGGTGTTCCCTTGCTTTCCTGTGTGGCTTTGATCAGATCTATAGGTAAATCTGGAAGGAGGACCGGGTATTAGGTGGAGAACGGTTCATTTTTCTTTGTTTCTTAGATGCTATATGTCTGTCACCGAACAAAGTGCGTACTAGCAGATGGCACTGACTGCAAGTGACCCCCGGCCACACACGTCCCCAGCAGGGCAGGGTGCCGTCACCCAAACCTCATCCAGGGAAGTGAGGCTTACCCGAAATGTGCACCTCACCCATATAATTGGGGATTTTGTACACATACGGTGATTTTGAGGTTAAAAAAAAAAAATTGCCTAATTCTATAACAGGCACAACCACCTTCCAACAAGAGGCATCCTTAAGGTCTTTTCTTTTTTCTTTTCTTTTCTTTCTTTCTCTTTCTTCTTTCTTTTCCTTCTTTCTTTCTTCTTTTCTTTTCCTCCCTCCTCCCTCTCTTTCTTCCTTCCTTCCTTCCTTCCTTCCTTTCTTCTTCTTTCCCTTTCCTTCCTTCCGGTTTCTTGAAGTTCTCCTGCAGATTTGGAACCACAACTACTGAGAAGCCCATCCTTCACTCTGAGAGCCCCGGGCACCCAGGTCCACATAATAGCTCAGCTGGTAGCATTCCTAGGGCTCCTCCGAAAGAGATGTCAACGTGCGGCCCTTCTCGACGAAACTGCAATTCCTCCATCATGAAACAAGCAGCACCTATTTGCTACGGGACCAGAGGGCACCCCATAGACCCACTCTGATTCCATCGGTTTCCTCAGTGTCTCACGGGGGACCCTCCTCATGAACGTGGCTCTAGGCAACATAGCAGCTACATTCTTACTGCAGCTGACCCTTGAGCAACATGGGGTCAGAATGAATGGGTCCACTTATAAGTGTTTTCTTTTTTAAAATAAATACAGTACTGTACTGTACATGTATTTTCTTTTCCTTATGATTTTCCTTTCTCCAGCTTCCTGTACTGTAAGAATGCCGTATATAATACCTACAACATACAACATATGTGTGAGTTGATTCTTCACATTATCAGGCTTCTGGTCAACAGCAGGCTATTCGTAGTTAACATTTCTGGGGAGGCAGAAGTTATATGTGGATTTTTGACTGTGCGGGTGTTGGTGTTATAACCCCTATGTTTTGCCAGGATCCATCCACTCTATTTGCAACAGCTGCCACACTCTGCATTCAGGAGAGCCAGAAAAAAGAGGGGACAGTTATGCCTTGACACCTAAAATAGCTACAGAAATCACAGGCAAAACATTGGTTCAGGAAAATGTGACTAAAAAAACAAAACAAAACAAAACAAAAAAACCCTAAACTCCTGAAAAAACTTTGGCCAAAGCCCATATTCTCAGGACTCAGCTTCAACGGCAATGAGAAGAATTCAAATATATCCTGGTTTTATGCTGGTGCTAGATCACCCCGTTTCCAAATTCTGGCTTACAGCGAAGAGTGTAAAAAAAGGTGAAAATGGAAAATACTTTTCTGGGAAGTTTGCCTTCATCATAGTTACATCACCGGTAGGTTTTAAAGTGACTTTTCATACTAATTGGGCCAGAGAGCTCCAAAAGTTCTTGTTCCCATTTCCAACTCTGCGTATAAAGCCAGTAGCCAACTATAGAGTAGAACACGTCCGTATTTCTATAGGGTGCGCATTTCAGGGAAGAAAAAGTGTTTCTGGTGGAAAAGCTACGTATCATATACAGGACACTGGGTGGGATCCTAAAAAGACCAAGGGGAAGGAATACGAGTTTGGTGCCACTCTATTTAGAAAGCAGAGAAGAAATCAGGATTTCAGTAGTTGGGATAAACAGCTTAAAGCCAAGGCAGAAAGGCAGGCCAGAAGTTCAAACGTAGTACTGGGATGTTTTCTTTTATTATAGAGTCCTCTCTTCTTGCTGGGTTTTAATAGGTACCCTCATTGTTCTCTACAGCCAAAATGAGAGGCAGGCTTAAGGAGGAAGTGGTCAGTCCAGTTTCGAGCCGTGTGAATGAGCCCGTCTGTCTCCCTCGGTGCACAGCTCTGCCTTCTGACAGCAGCTGCCCAGGACAAATGTGGAAGCCGAGGACAGAGTCAGGGCCAGGAGCACCCAAGCTCCAAATTCTTAGCTTTTGGGTCTGGCTCTCCTTCAACTGCAGGTAAGGTAAAGCAAACGGAATTTTCTTTTATTTGAAAAACTTGGGAGTGTTCCATGGATCATTTTTTTTTTTTTTTTAATGAGGATATGGACTGTTCAGCTGGAAATGGCTGTAGAGATTTACCCATTCATTCAGTGTTTCCTGAGCACCTACTAAATGCAAGGCACAGGGCAAAAAGCAGATGGATCCAATCTCTCCTTCGGCCTGTGGCCTCATTCAGAGAAAGCCATCTATGCGGGCCCCTTGCCCATGGCACACAGAAATGGCCCTCTTGATGGTTTCTACCAAACCCTCTCTTCCCAGCCCTTGATACATGAAGTGGGTGGCAGAGGGCATGGTCTAGCCTCACATGTAGCTTTTCCTCCAGGGAAAAATTGTGCAAACTCTTCAGTCACACAATCAGAAAGGCTCAACTCTAAATGTTTAAAAAAAAAAAAAGCAGCCAAGTATCCCTTCAAAAAGAACGCTTGCTTTCTCAAGAAGGTAAACGTGGTCTGAAAATGGAAGCATGTTATTAACATTTTACAACTGGCAGGGAGATGTGGCATTTGTGAGGAGTCTTTCCAGAACACTTAATCATCCCAAGAAACAATAATCAAGATGGGAATGCAATTTACATGCAAAAGAGGAGGTCTCAGTTTTGGAAACTGGCTCATGGCAAACATTCCATGCCCACCGTCCCAGGGTGGCCCTGGACTCCTGCGCTCCCCATCTCCTGTGAGAACACAGTATCATTCAGGGGTCTTCTTCCAAATTAACAGTAAAATGAACAATTAGTTCGAAGCACTTTCCCATGCTGTAGATGGAAGTGTAAATTGACATTTTACAGGATAATTTGGGAACGTCTATTTAAAATGCGTCTGTTTTGACATATCGATTCCACTTTTTCTAAGAATTTATCTTACAGATCTGCTCACCAAATGATCTTAAGGTGTGTCATAGGATCTTACCGGAGACTAGTAATGAAGATCACCTAACCATGCATTGTTTAAGAGAGGGGGTTAACTACTTTGTCCAATGACAAAATACCCAGCATTAACAAAAATGAGATTCTGATTCAAATGAGATTTACATCAGAGGTTCTGATTTGAAAGACTTCAAGATATATTAAGTGTAAGAATGTGTCCCATTGAGGTTTATGACATTTTAAATACGATGAAAGGGGAGACTGCATGGCTCAGTCAGTTAAGCGTCTGCCTTTGGCTCAGCTCGTGATCCCAGGATCCTGGGATGGAGCCCCATATCAGGCTCTGTGCTCGGCAGGCAGCCTGCTTCTCCCTCTGCCTCTGCCTGCCACTCCCCCTGCTTGTGCTCGCTCTCTGTGAATAAATAAAATAAAATAAAATAAATATGGATAAAAATTTCTGAGACGATATAGAAAAACATCCTCAAAATGTCAAAGGTGGGAGCTCATTTAGAGGGTATCTGATGACTCTGACTTTTCCTGTCATATCTTTCCTCATCAAGTGAATTGTTATTCAGAGACACATACTGACTTTACTGAAGTGATAAAATATATTTTAAAATTCAGTTTAAAGGGAATGTTTAAGCTAAGGTAAAGCTTCACTTTGGTGATATTGTCAGGGCTCAGGCCACAGACATTCTTAAAAATGGCTATCTTTTCCTTTGGGATAGCTTCTTCCTCCTTCACTAATCAATCTCCCAGAACAGATCCCATGACTCAGTGTGTCTCCACAGTGGTGGGGGATGAAGTGGGCCTCACCATGTTAGAGCAAAACACCAAATGGAATCTATTAGACCGAACCCGCCAATTTAGGATCAAGCGCTCTGAGAGCCTGTTTGACAGTCAGAACACACTACTTTCAGCTAGGGAGTTTGAGAGGCCTTTTTCAGGGCCGCCTTTTCTTCTTACGGACTCTCAGGTAACAGCTCGAGCAGAGGAGCAAATGCTCAGTGAAGGTCAGGCTGTCACTCCCGACTGATGTCTGATCTGTGTGGACTGACTGTCACTCCTCTTGACAGATCGGCCCACCTCTTCCCGCCCTCTTCCTGGCTTGATTCTCCCCCACAGCATTCACTGCCATCTGACACACGGGCTATTTTACTTTAGCCCTTTATCTTTCTCCTTGTCCACCTCTCCCCACTGGAATCAGAGAGAAGGAACTGGGCCTTTTTCGTCACTGCTCTACGTTCAACATCTAAAATCGTACCCAGCACGAGGTCTGGGTTTGACAAATATCTACCGAGTCAATGACTGAACTAATGCATATATTTAAAAAATCCTCTTGGAGGGAGGGTGCCTGGGTGGCTCAGTAGGTTCAACGGCTGCCTTCAGTTCAGGTCATGATCCCAGGGTCCTGGGATCGAGCCCTGCGTTGGGCTCCCTGCTCAGCGGGGAGCGGGCTTGTCCCTTTCCCTCTGCCCCTCCACCCTGCTCATGTGCGCTCTCTCTCTTAAATAAATAAATAAAATCTTAAAAAACAAAAACCAAAAAACCCTTGGCGATTACTGAGGAAAACAAGCTGACTACCATGAGGATATTTCATTAACCTGGCTGTATTTCTGGTCTGCTAGCTATAAAAATACGAACACTGACCTTCATGTGAATTCACACCTAAATTCACCGTGTGGCCAGACCTCTTACCCATTGCTGGTGCCAACAGCTTCAGTTCGACAGAGCTCTTTCTAATCTGCCAGACTGTGGGAACCTGGCGTCGGGGATGTGTGTTAAACTATGGCACCGAATTTTAACGTTACCCTAAATCGAAGAGGAAAATGATCTCCCTGGGGTATTAGGTTCACCTATTGAAAAGGAACCATTTACCGCATGAGAGTCTTCTGATGACCATTTGTGGTGATCATTTAATCACCATTTAATAGCGGGGGTGACTCCCCGCTATTCCCCACAGGTCACCTCTTGGCGGCATGCACAGATCTGTCCTGACACGTGCGGTCTGTCCCTCTAAGCCAAGCACCAACCAAACAACTGCTTTCATGGATTTTTTTTCCTTCCACTGAGTAGACTCACTATTCAGCTGAATTGCCCGCATGGACAGATGGGATAACAGATGTGCTCTGAGGGGTGTGACATGGGGTACAAGCCTGAAGAAGTGAAGTGAACACTTCACTTAGATGACATTTTGTAAACCTAAAATTTAGACACACCAGTTTTTAAAATTCAACAAAGTAATATATTTCAATTATGTTTGTTTTTCTTATAAAATTTTTTAGAAAGATGTATTTATTTAAGAAAGAAGGAGAGGGGCGCCTGGATGGCTCAGTGGATTGGGCCGCTGCCTTCGGCTCAGGTCATGATCTCAGGGTCCTGGGATCGAGCCCCGCATCGGGCTCTCTGCTCCGCGGGGAGCCTGCTTCCTCCTCTCTCTCTCTGCCTGCCTCTCTGCCTACTTGTGATCTCTCTCTCTGTCAAATAAATAAATAAAATCTTTAAAAAAAAAAAAAAAGAAAGAAGGAGAGCATGCACTCAGGCATGTGAAAAGTGGGGGAGGGGCAGAGGGAAGGGGAAAGAGAGAACCTCAAGCAGACTCCCCGCTGAGCACAGAGCCCAACGCGGGGCTCCGTCTCATGACCCTGAGGTTAGGACCTGAGCCGAAACCAAGAGTTGGACACTTAACCGACTACACCACCCAGGTGCCCCCCTCCCCTTTTAAATAAAATTTAAAACTTTTTTTTTTTGGCCACAAAACCCAAATAGTAGAAAACTATTTTTAACCACTAACCCTGACAAGCTTCCAAGAAATTTACACAATCTATTATAATACACTCTGGAGTGACTTTGTCCTCAACTCACTCAGGTCCATCTTTACTGCAGATACAAAAATTTTGGAAAATGTGCCTTTTTTCACTAGTGAATTCTTACTGACGAAACAAATAGTCTAATGATATCTTTTGATTTAATATTAAAGAAGACACTACATTCTGGTCTCTAGGAACTTTAGCTTGAACTGACTCTACCTCCCTTCAGATCCACTCTCTCAGCTTCAGGGCTAGATATAGTCACAAAAGGTGTGATGGATAAATGCTTCAATATGCTTTCTATAAGGTAAAAGCGAGTAAGAATTCATGGGATTGAGGGGTGCCTGGGTGGCTCAGTGGGTTAAAGCCTCTGCCTTCGGCTCAGGTCATGATCTCAGGGTCCTGGGATCGAGCCCCGCATCGGGCTCTCTGCTCGCAGCCGGGAGCCTGCTTCCTCCTCTTTCTCTCTGCCTGCCTCTCTGTCTACTTGTGACCTCTGTCTGTCAAATAAATAAATAAAATCTTTAAAAAAAAAAAGAATTCAAGGGATTGAAAGATAACTGTTTAGGAACAGACCGGAAGCAAGCCACCTTGATTAACGATGAGAAGCAGACTGAAGGCTTCTTCACATTTCATGACCAGTGTGGTTCTAGACGGTCTCTAGACTGATGTTTATGACAAAGGGAGGGTGGGGAAATGAAGCATGGTATGGGGAATAGAGCCATAAGCAGGAGAAAGCATAAGCATTCATAAGCAGAATAAAATCGTTCATTCTAAGGACCCAAAGTCCAGTAACGAGGTATACGCTTTTTGTTGATCTATGAATCCCAATTTTGAAGTGCATTCCCATTGAATAACTGGCACGTGATAAAGACAGAACCATGAAAAGCGGAAAATCTGCAGAGAAAGAAAGCCCTCTTTCGCTACATCCCACCCCAATCACGACTAAGCGATTTCCCGTTTTAAAGTCTGAGCCATCAGAAGTTTCCCATAAGAACACACCACGGACTGACACAACATATGCTCTAGACTTTGCAGTACTCATCTGTCCAACAGAAATATGTTGGTGACTGCGACTTTACGATGGAAGTCTCGACTCCAAATTTGCCTACTGGGAAGAAATATTTCCACTGGAGTGAGAGAGGTCGTCATGTTAGCACATGTTGAAAACTAACATGCTAAAGCGAGTTTAAGAGAAAAGCTGAAGAAACACACACACACACACACACACACACGCAAAGAATGTTGAAATGGTGAGAGGTTTTAACACTACCCATTACGACTACAGAAACACAAAAGTTCCTTCTCAGGAATGTGCCCAATCAGGACATACCCACATAGTACAGCTTAGAGCTTTCTCCACAGAGTGGGATGGCTGGTAGTCTCATGAAGCCTCCATGCTTTAATTCAACAAACATATACGTAAGCACCTGCCGTTTCCAAGTGAGTGTGTGCACGTGTGCACGGGGGTGTACCCTCATGCACATGAAGGAGTGAACAAGATGGCGGAGAGGGAGAGAGAGAGAAACGTGGAGGGTAAAACTTGTGGTTGGTGGTACTAATCCCCCGAGAACACATCCTGAGGACAGAAATGGAAGACAGATCTATACATAGATGGCTCATCACCCCAGGAGCCAGTGGACGCACTGTGTGTCGGTGGAAAAGGCAGGGTGGCATGAGGTGCCTCATCATGTATCCGACAGGGAATTAATGGCAACTGCCCCTCGGTGGAGTCTACGTCAGGGGCAAAGCAGGACCAAGACGGCAGGTCTAGCTCAGCTATTCCAAATCCTACCAGTGAGCCCAAGGCCAGCCTTCCAGACTCGGGAGAATCTAAGCCTCCCTGTCAAGGTCAAGTCTGTTACCTCCATCGCTGCAGGTCCTGGAGTCTGAGGCCAGGCTGTCCGTGGAGCCCGTGTTGAAGCTGACGTGGACGCCCCTGCAGGGAGGACTGAGGCTCTCTGCAGAGCCCTGGCTCACTTTTTCCAAATCAGAGCTGCTCTTGTTCATTTTTAAAAGGTGCCTGGAAAATGCAAGAACAAACAAGAAAAGCGATTAATTTGGGTTCAGTTCAAAAGCCAGGCAATGGGTCATGAACCTACTATGCTCTGGAAACCTGAAGCACCAGCAAGTTTCAAAAATAAATGATCCTGGGAAGAGAAAACAGGCACACTTTTGGAACCTTATGCAAGTGAATGGTAGGAGATTTGTCAAGCATGGTTAGGACGGGTGACTCTGTGAAATTTAGACAACAGCCAAAATCATGATTTGGGAGGAACTGCCTTCATTTCTAACCCTATTGGCCAAAACATTTATGTCCCCTATTGTAGACTGTATAACATCTCTATGAAGAAAAACGCGAACGTTATCATACGAGTCAATTACAGAGATATACGGAGATTGGGTAGCTTCTGCAAGATCACAGGGCAAATGAATTGCAAATTAGGGCTAAAAAGGTGGGATTTCCTTTTGTCTGTACTCTCTTTTTTTTTTTTTTTTTTTTTTTTTTAAAGATTTTATTTATTTATTTGACAGCGAGAGAGAGAGATCACAAGCAGGCAGAGACGCAGGCAGAGAGAGAGAGAGAGGGAAGCAGGTTCCCCGCCGAGCAGAGAGCCGGATGCGGGGCTCGATCCCAGGACCCTGAGACCATGACCCGAGCCGAAGGCAGCGGCTTAACCCACTGAGCCACCCAGGCGCCCCTGTCTGTACTCTCTTAACAGAGCTTCAAAGGGTCTAGGTTATTCCTTGGAATTAACGAAAACTTTCTATCAATTTAACCAGACTTCTAGTACAATGCTCAGAAACACGCTAACATAACCCTTCTTCCTGAAGCACAGAATCTGCCCTTAGGCTTTCTATGAAATCTTTTGTTGCATCTCTAAGACACCATTACCAACATATCACAGGCTGGAATACCAAGTTCAAGAGAAAAATAACTTGCCTTGGAGAAAACACGGCCCGTTATCAGGCAAAGCGTTAGCTTATTGATTTCTCCTTCCCTTTTTCCAAGGACTACATGAATATTCACTCTGACCTGACATTTTTGCCAGCAAGTGAGGCAGACCACAATCAATCTAGCTCTCTCCCTGTTGGTGGTAACCCAGATTTGTCCGAACTGATATTTCCTGATGACAGTCCTGTTCCCACTACAGCAGATCTATATCTCAATATCGGCTGTAGGAAATATACAATGCAGTATTGATCTGGCATCAGAGCTGCCTTATTTAATGCACATGACCTTACAGTCAAGAATGTATCGATTGTTCTTTGTGTTCAACATTGCCAGGCCCTCCATTGGTCTTTGAGATCCCGGGGACGCTGTACTGATCACCAGAAAAGTTTAGAGAAAGTGTGTTAGCTCCCATGAAAATACTCTTCAGGGACACGTCCTTCTCCTCACCCCCAATTCTTAGAACCACATTGAGAAACAGCTTACAGCGGTCAAGTGTAAGCTGTGACAATGACGGCCAGGTCACGACCAATACTATGCCTTACGTTTTAATGCCGCTGTAGGGCTCTGGGAAATATCAGATCCTCAGGAAGTGCTCTGGCAGTAGATTATCTTTATTTTACCCTCTGGCAAAATAAAATCATGGAAAGTTTTGTAAAATATTTTTATTCTCATCTGATCTATCAATCATGGCTTTTGCAGATAAAGCCTAGATATGCAGCTGTGAGTAATGACAACTCCTGGGTCTAGGAGAGCAGCCAGCTCTGTGGCAATGTGACAACCCAGCCCCCTCCAGAGTGGCCTTTGGAGTCTCTTGCTCCTCAGGCCGAGAAAATTGCCAAGGGAGAAATTCCGGCGCCAGAGCTGCTGAGCTGGCAAAGCTCCCCATTCCATAAACCTAGAAAAACACTGAATGAAATGTATACAAACAGAAAAAACTAAAAAAATATGTAAATGTGTGTGTGTGTGTGAGAAGACACACACACACACACACACACACACACACACCACCCCCCTTGGATAGATGTCCTTGAGAAATGTTATTCAAATCACTAGTAGTGAACGTGCGGCCCAGTCAATTTAGTGAGTCATGGCAATTTACCAGCAGTTTAACAAAATACGCTGCTATGGGACCAGAAAACACGAAAATATTTTAGTAAGGATTTTTGAAACATTGTTTTGTGAAACTTTTGTTTCAGGTGTGTGCCTACTGGGTCATGATAGTCAATAAATTTCTTATTGTGGGTCATTGTTAAAAAATGGCTAAAAATCACTGCTCTAGAATAGGGGTCAACAAGCATTCCTTAAAAGGCCAGATGGGTGATATTTTAGGATTATGGATCCTATGGTCTCTATTACAACTACTCAACTCTGCTATGGCAACAGGAAAGCAGTCATCAACTCTATGATATCTTTTATTTAAACAAAATATGTAAAAATACTGTCAACTTAATAGGCAATGAGTATAAAAATCAATGAGATATTTTACTTTTTTTTTTTCATTCTAAGTCTTCAAAGTCTGGTGTGTATTTTATACATACAGCACAATGCAATTTAGAGTAGCCGCATTTTAAACTACTGACTATTGTACCAATCAGTGCAGACCTGAAGAAAATCTCATACATGGACAAGGTTCTTCATGGTGTTACTAATAGCAAAAACAATCATAAACAATCCAGTGTCTATCAATAAAATAATGGATACATGCAGTATAATCTTATAATGCAATATGACATATAACTAAAAAATAAATGAACTTGATTTCATGTACTAATACTGAAATGATTCTTAAATGTTGAATGTTAAAAGCAGCTTGGGGAAAATCAAAACTGCAATGAGATAATTACCTCACACCAGTCTGAATAGCTAGTATGAAAAACATAAAAACCAATGTTCGCGAGCATGTGGAGAAAAGGGAACCTCATGCATTGTTGGGGGGAATGCCAACTGGTACAGCCTCTATGGAAAACAGTGTGGAGGTTCCTCAAAATATTAAAAATAGAAATACCACATGATCCAGTAACTTTACATCTGGGTATTTATTTACCTGAAAAAAAAAAAAGAAAACCCACTAATTTGAAAAGATCGATGCACCCCTATGTTTACTGCAGTGTGATTTACAATGGCCAAGATACGGAAGCAACCAAAGTGTCCACTGATGGATGAACAGATAAAGAAGTCGTAGCTATATACAATGGAATATCGCTCAGTCATAAAAAAGAACGCTTGCCATTTCTAACAACATGGATGCATCTAGAAGGCATCAGGCTAAGTGAAATCAGAAAAAGACAAAAATACCCTATGACCCCACATACATGTGGAATCTAAAAAACAAAATGAGCAAATGAACAAAAAAACAGAAAAAGAGACTCATAAAAAAAAAGAACAAACTAGCGGTGGCCAGAGGGGAAGAAATTGGGGAACGGTTGAAATAGGGGAACGGGATTAAGAGGTACAAACTTCCAGTTATAAAATGAGTAAGTCACAAGGATGAAAAGTACAGCACAGGGATTATAGTCAACCATATTATAATAACTGCATAGGCTGACAATGGTAACTAGGTGTCATGGTGAACATTTCATAATGTACGGAACTGTCGCATCACCATGTATACCCGAAACTCATACGATATTGTATGCCAACTATATAGTTCAATTAAAAAAAAAAGTAACTTGCAAAAGGTCTCAAGTACAGTGTGATGCCATTTAAATATATTTTAAAAATACATAATGACGCTACGATTTTTTTTGTTTATCATATATATGCAGTCAAATGGAAATAATACTCATCAACTTCAAGATAGCAAACACTCTGGGTAACAGTGGGAAATGGAAACAGAAGCTAGATACAAAGTCCTTTCCCCCTGAACCTGTAATGTTTTAGTTTTCAAAATCTAAATTGGCTAAGGGTTAATAACACTTGAAAAATCTTTGGAGGACACATGACAGCTAAATTATTCTTTGAACTTCCCTGTATGCTTGACATCTTTGATAAATGGAAAATGAACATTTCTAGGAGGACAGAAAGTCAGTAGGGCCTGCATGAACCTAGGGGTGGCCATTCTCATTGACCTGCTGCTGAGCCTCAGAAAGGCGAGGGACAGAAAGGAGGACCCAGCAGGGTTTCCACCAGACCCCATGGTGGGACGGGCAGATTCAGTGGAAGTTAGTAATACCACAGAAGAGCGTTATAGATAGAAAAAGTTATTTTTCGGACCGAACCACTCTTCTGAGACTTCAGAAATCAGTTCTTCTGCATCTAGTCACTAGAAGGGAGAAGTCACGGTTTTGAACTCACCAAGTGAATGCGGACAAAGTTATTCTCAGGGTTGCAGGATACATCTTTGGCAGCATGTGTATATGTGTAGGGTCATGGGGAACGTCAAAAGTAGACTTGGTAAATCTCAGTATCTAAGTACAGGGGGAGTTTTCATAGCTTCTGGGAAGACTATCATTTCTCTACTAAAAAGGCTTGAGAAGCCCATGCACCCACCAGGTAACAAAAGCCCAGTCGGCATCCAGAATGCTCTGGTGTATATGGGGGAAGCAAGGGATAACCCTTTCTCACAACACCGAGATCTTGGGAGTGATGACTCTTTTATATGAATTGCATCAAAAACCTTCTTTCTTGGAAGCCCGTGGAATCTGTGCTCTTAATGCATTGCCATTTTAAGTAGGGAAAGAGCCAAACTAGCTCAGATTTCAGAGAGAAAGGGGAAGCTGACCGTCAGAGCGCACACCTACAATCAAGTTGCTTCTGTGTACTCCATCCGTGTAAGTAAGAGATTGCTTAAGAATCCCCGGAAAAGGCTCACTATTCCAAAGGTGACTTTTCTGAGCCCTGTTGGGGTGTTCTGTTGGACCCAAGGCCAGATGACCATCCAAGTGCGCACACGAGGCACAGCCAAGAGTCTACCAATTGTTTCTAAAGGCGCTTTCCCCTCATGAACGATAATTTGATCTGCTCCTCATAAAACTGGTGCCAACCATCTAGAAGTTGCAATCTGATGTCATGCCATTTAAGGAAGTGGCTTCAACCAGCCGAAACCACAGACTCTGGTCTTTCCTCTCTGGGTGGTGAATAACATTCTTATCAGCGGCAGGGAGAGCAGGCCTGCACAGATGTCTTTGCTCACGCAGGGTGATAAACGACTTGTTCTTACTCAGACTTCCTTCCCCACCTCCCATTGATGAGCTAGAGTCACAGGAGAGGAGGAAGAAATAAACGGCCTGCGGCCTGGTGTCCTTAGAGACTGAACCCTGCAGCTGCCACCCGGTGTTTTCAGAATGGCTTTTCCCACCATTGTCCTTCAAGAAAGAAGCCCTGCCAGTGTTTTCTCTGAACTGTATTGGTAGAAAGCTGGGGCGGGGAGGGGGGGGGGGGGAATCCAGGCACAAGAGCCATCTGCCGGACTTCCTCATTCATAGGAACAAGGCTCATCTAAAAATACCCACCGAGCTTCCAGAATGTCCAAAATTCTTAGCAGATGCCCAGCCCCAGCTTGCGGCGGGGACCGCAGCTCAAGCTGCGCATGGCCACCAGGCTCTCATCGGACAGCACGGTTTGTAAAGTGTGACGGAGGCCAAGTTTCCTTCTCACTGTCCTGAACTGTGTTCAGTTCACATACACTCGGTTGAGAACTTTTTGCCTCCAGAGCAGAAGCTTATGAAACCCCAAAGGACGCTAGCACATGATTTCAGACCCGGGACTCCAGACCCGGCTGCACCTGCACACCAAGCCTTTGGGCTGGTCAAATTCGCTGCTAAGTTTGGTGATGACTCAGAGAAACCCTCTGAACTAGATCTGAAAGCACACACGGGTTAGAAGACGCTACACCCATTTTTTAAATTGCCCAGAAGAAGTGAAAACAGGCTAGTTTCAAATGTAAATAAGTCATGCCTAAATCAAAGAAGGAGAACCTCTTACCATCCTAAACTCGGGCGCATCGTGTCATCCTCATCGGCAAGGCCCCCCAGAGCCCAGGGACGGGCTGGGCCAGGGGCTACAGGGTCCCATGGAGCAGCCCCGAAGAGGAGGGCCAGCTTCGGTGGCAGAGCCGGGAGTGTGGTCAGCTGGCTGGGAACTCACCGCTCAGAGCTCTCCTTTCCCCTTAGTTCCTCTCTGACTTTTCTATAAAATGCACTTCCTGCAAAAGCACAGGAAAACAGGGACGGCACTGCCTCTGACCTGCAGCTCTCAATCTCCAATTGTCTTGTTGGGCTCCAATGTTAGCGGCAATTCAAATACGCTCTGAAACACAGTCAGCCTCACCCCACTCACTCTCTACTATGTAGCCACATCCGAAGGTCAAGATCATTAAATGATTCAAGCTGAGCTTGCTCGGTGAATAAATGCACCTCTTTTTTTTACTTATCTTATGCCTCTATTAACTGCAGCATGTCCCCTGTCCTGTCTGTCCTGAAAAGCATTCCCAGGTCTTTCAAGAAATAAATTTTGACTGTCTACTCTGTGCCGAGCACTGTGTTAAGTACTGGGGATACAACAGTGAGTAGAGACAATGCCATCCTTGCTTCAACAGACCTATGACCTGGGAGATAAATACTTATCCAGCTCCCCTAAAAAAGTATATAGAGGGTTCAGTCTATACCTTCAGAATACATTTGCAGTCTTGGGAGTTGAGCATCCTGACACCAAATCTTTCTAAAACACTGCTCTCATAATGATGGCTGACGCTGATGAGCCCTATACAGAGCTCTTGCTAAGTATGCTTAACCTCAGCCATCATTTTGGATCTTGGGTGCTCTGTGGTGACTGAAATGCATACTCCAGATATTCTTCACTAATCTCAATTTAAAACATTTTCCCCCACTGTTTATATATTGGAATATATAGCTAGACTTCTTGTTTGGGAAAAAAAAAATTATTACCATCTTGTTTATATACTACTACTTCTCCTCCTTAATTTAATCCTTTACTCCAACTAGGCTAATCGCTCATTGTCCCCAAAGCACTCTGCATTACTGTCCCCTGCCTATCCTAGCTCTGAAGAAACAACTGTCTCTCCCTTTCAAAGCCTTTTATACCCTCAAAACCCAGGGTCAATATCACTTACCTACAAATCCCTCCCAACCACTGCAGTCTTTTCTGACTGGCCCATCTCCTCTGGAAGGCACTCCGAGATGAGTCTGATTCACATCACTGGGCATTAGGTTATAATTCTGGTTAGATTATTCTAATTGTTTCATGTGAAATAGGCTTGTTACCACGACCAGATTATAAATTGTTCGAGGAGCTGTGTCATACTCAGAATATACTGGAACACACAGTAATTACTAAATACTTCTTGACTAAGTTTATCTGTCTCTGTTTCAATAACTCAGTGGCATCTGGGAGCATAAATGTTTCCTTTTGGTGAAGAATTACACTTGCCCGGCAAAACTTGCAAAAGGCAGGAACACGGAGCAAACACCCCCAGTAAGGCTGGATTCAATAGCTGGACCTTTCTCATATTTACAAAATACAACAGTCCCAAAATATCCTGAACTTCTACAAATCTTCTAGTTAAAAAAAAATTAAAAAAAAAAATTTTTTAGGAGATGGGTTGAAAAAGGCAGGTAACTACACTGAAAGGTTTTTATTGTTTTTATTTTTGGCTCTCTTTGATGAAAATGCTAGGGGAATTATTTTCCAAGTATCTCAGTGTCACAGGAAAGGGCTAATAAAGTCCAGTCTACTCTGGGGGCATGCTTCCCCCTGATTTATTAGCATGTATAAAGATAGGAGATCAGTTTCATTTTCGGTCAGATGACCTCAATGTTCCCCACAGTGCAAATTAATAAATTTGCATTTGTAGTTAATGCACTAGTGACTTCCATAGCTCTGCAAGCTGAAAAGCCCTTTGGTTCAACCTGATGATGAAAGCAGTTTGCATTCAATGCAAACCACTTAAAAACAGGAATAAACCCATACTTATTTTTAAAGATAGGGATGCGCACATGCATACATTTAGGTCAGTCATTAGTTTTAGAGAAGAATAAAAATGCTTGTATTGGTCAAATGGAAATTTGCCCTGATGATATACAGATCTACTTTGGCACTGAGAGATATGTAGGTTTTTAAAAGATCACCTTTCAGGTCCCAAAAAATTAAAATTCCTTAAGCCGTGGCCCCAGGTGGCGGTGTTCTTTTGTGTACTTTCCTAGAGAAGGTCCGGGCTGCCTGATGCTGGAGGAAGGCAGGCAGAGGTTTGGCGTTACCTGGTCTGGGGAGCTTTGAGCTGAGGCTGAGGACAGGCCAGGAGCTGTCAGGGAGCAGGTAAGAGAGACCCTCCCCAGTGTACCACCCTTTATCTCCAATAGAGGTAAAGAGGCCCCGAGTCCTGGCCTGGAAAGTCAAGGAGGATGCTCTTACAGGTGTTCATTCACACGCAAGCAGAGAGGAAGAGAAGAGAAAAGGAGACGGGGAACAAATGGACCACCAAGCAGCTGCAATCCCGAGGGTTACCCTGACTGCTGGGCTGCCTATGGGACAGCGCGGTGTGCAAGCACCTGCGGGAGCCTTTGGGAGGAACAGCCGTGCAGGCATTTGCGAAACTTCCCAGAAGGATTTCAGAGTCATCTAGGAAGGCTTCTTATGGGGAGGTTATGTGAACCCCGGGGGGCTCTGCTGCCTGGCTTGGATGCTGGCTCTACCGCTTACTGGCTGGGCACCTGAGAAAAGGCACTTCAGCTCTCTGTGCCTTAGCTGCCTGTCCAGCCCATTTCTCCTAATGCGGTAACAATCATACTTATCTCACCGGACTGTTACGCAAGAGGCAATGACTTAATATTTGCTACGTGCCAAAAAACAGTACCAGGTGCACAGAAAGATGGATGGTTGGATGGAGACAGACAGAGACAGAGGGAGGACTTCAGCAGCCTCCAGCAAACCGAGTAATTCTGCTACCTGGATAGAAACAGAAAAGAGCACATGGGTCACAGATTTCACTCTGACATCTCTACTTTTTTATGGTCCTTGAAGAGACTCAAAGGGGGCACCTGAAGGTTCAGTTGGTTGGGTGTCTGACTTCGGCTCCGGTTATGATCTTGGGGTCCTGGGAGGAAGCCCCAGGTCTTGGGCTTTGTGCTCAGCGGGGAGTCCCTTCTCCCTTCCCCTCTCCATATGCCCCTCCCCCCACTTGTGTGCTCTCCCACGTACACAAATACACACACTCTCTCTCTCTAATTAATAAATAAAATCTTAAAAAAAGAGAGAGAGAGCAAAGAAGAAAATTCATCAGGATGATGCTTTGAAGATAGGCATTATTCTAAAGCAATGAGGAAGAACCAATCTGTCCATCAACCAGACCTCAGTATGAATCTATGATTCGAGATGTCACTAAATTGTAGTATGGCCCCAGGCTCAGGGCTAAGGTACTGCACAGATGACCAGGTTGCTAAGCTCCATTACACACAAATTAAGAAACAGAAGAACCTCTTTTCTTGTATTAGCCTGTCTCTACTCTGCAAAAAAGAACCTCGCATGATTCCTTCCCTGTTCACACCACCTCTCCACCCTCTCACCAGGACTCTGGTGATTGAGTAAACCAAAGCAGCAGCAAATTCTTACTCATCAACTTGGGAATTACTGTTCTTCCACTCTGACCTATCCCTCTTGGAACCCATCCACCAATACAATCTGTGGCTGACCAGAATCTTTCTGTTTCTAGACTACTGGTTTTAGCAACGACACTTTCAGAATTATCCTTCCCTCTTTCTCTTGATTCAGCAAATGCTCCAAGTCCACTCTGTTGACCCAATTTCTGAGCCCAACTATTGGCTTAAGAAATCCATGCGTATTTATGTTAGACTTTGTTCTTATCCTCCTGGCTTAGGAGAGTGAGGCTATTTGTAACAAAGCCACTAGATGATCTTTTCCACTCCCTACTCTGACCCAGTCTGTTGCCCAAAAAGGATGAGGTTTCTTTCCCACTCTCGGGTCACCCCCTCAGCCCTCTGTTCGCTGCTCTCTCCCATCTCCCATCTCCTGCAGCCCTGGCTGAAACCTTCCCCAACCCAGGTAAGGGCTCTGGTCACCCAATTCCAATATAGCGGTGGTGGGAGGAGGGGTTCCCTACACCACCAATTCTCACCAGCTGGGTATCCTACCATTGAACTCAGTTCTGACACTGACCATCCAGAGACAGCATCAGATTCTACAGGGTAAGGGCTCAGTCCCCACTAAACTGCTCTCTGTGGCAGATGACAATCCCAGGTCCACGTCATCACCTGTGCTCTGACCGACCAGCTACAGATCGGAGGTTCCAATGACCTCTTCCCTGGGTCCAATTCATTTGCTCGAGCAGCTCACGGAACTCACAGAAGCACTTGGCTAACAGAATATAATCCATGAGCAGCCAAACCTACACACAGGGCAAGGTGTAGGGAAAGGGCATGGAACCACCCATGACCCTGGCAGGTCCACACCACTCCACCCGCATCTCCGAGGGTGCACCAACCTTGTAGCTCTCCAAACGCCATCCTTTGGGTGGTTTTATGGATGCTTCGTTCCAGAGGCACAGCTGATTAAAGCACTGGCCACAGAAGACGGATTCAACCTCCAGCCCCTCACTGCTCCCCAGAGGCTTGGGGGCGGGGCTGAAAGTTCCAACCCTCTAATCGCAGGGCTGATTTCCTGGCAACCAGCCCCCTTACTTAGGCGGGTTCAAAAGTCACCTCATTAACATAATAAAACACACCTTTATGGCTCCTAGGAAATTCATCACCTAGCAAACTCCAGGGGTTTTAGAAGCTCTGTGCCAGAAACAGGGATGGAGACCAAATGTTTACTCCTTACAAATCACAATATTGCACCAGGTAAGTTCAAACACTTTCCATCTTCACTCCTGCACCAGGCAGCCCACTGCTGCTCTAGGAAAGTGCATAACCAAACAGCTGGGGACCTCAATTAATACATGCTTCCTGCCTTCATCGAGCTTTTGGGGCTCCCTGGCAATCCTTGCACTTGACCTTTCACGCAACAAAGCAGCTCTTTCAAACATTCAACAGTTTTCTTGATAATCTCAGTTGCCATCCTTATTTCTTGCAAGTAAGTCCTCGTTCTCCATGACTCAGTCTTTCTTTATGTTCTTATTCACTTCCAGGGCAGAGAGGTGAGATCTGGATTATGCCATACACCTTCACACGGATCTGCCTTGTTTTAGCTTTTCCCTCCTCCCCATCTCTACATTAACCCTCCACTTCAATTTCCCACTTGCACGTACTCACTGTGTTTCCTTGGATGTATACCCTTGGACTGATCTTTTAAAAAGACACATTGTTACTTTATGTGTTTTCAATTTATAGAATTACATTGTGTTACAGATCCTGTTCTGTTTCTTAGTTACTTCTCTCAAGGCTAGTTTAAATTTCTTCCATGTTTCTGCATATATATCCAGCCCATAATGTCTGACTGCCATTAAGTATTTCATTTCATACTCATGATGTTTTACTTTTCTGTTTTCCTAGATCCTTTACTTTTCTCTTTTCCTAGATAGGAACACCTGGGCTTGCCCCGCCTACCCTCTACCGGGAACAATGTGATGATCTCCGTCGTGTGTGTTCCCCTATGGACCCAAGTGTTTCTCTGAGCAATACACGGAAGAATGGATTTTTTTTTTGTATTTTTTATTACTTTCTTTTTAAAAATTTTTAAATTTTTTAATAAACCTATAATGTATTTTTATCCCCAAGGGTACAAGTCTGTGAATCGCCAGGTTTACACATTTCACAGCACTCACCATAGCACATACCCTCCCCAATAGGACGTAATGTATTCTTATACTGAATTTTACTCAATAACTCATATAAGCTCTACGTACTCTGAGGCCTCAATATTAGTGACTGATCAACTGTTCAGACCAAGAAAACTTCAGACTCTGAACTGTAAGAAGAGCCTCTTTCATTATGGTTCTCTGCTTTTATAAGAGGCACCGGCAAGCATCGGAAGTAGGATAAGAAGTAGGACCAAGGGGCTGGATTTAGGATTCACTGGTAGAGACAATTTCTGCTTCAAGTTTTGGAGAGGACATGAATATAGAGAAGGCATTTTGAGAGACTAGAAGGGAGGTCACAAAGTAAATATAACAGATCAGTGAATGTTCTTGTCCTGGCTTTCTTGTACTTGCTCCTCGGGAGACACGCTCCGTCCCCAAGTTGAACATCTCTGAAACAGACAACCTAGCTCATCACCAGCCCGGAAGATGCAGAAAAATTATATCTACTATGCATTATGAAAACATGTATTTATATTATAATATTTATGTTACATTTATATGATAAATCTATAATATTTACATTTATAACATGGGATTTTCATTTTCAAACTATCTGGACTTTGGGGTTATAATCAAAGAAAGAACCATAGTCCGCCAAAGTCTGCTTAGGACGGCCTGAGCGGGACAGAACATAGATCCTTTCCCAGGTGTAAAACCCTTGAATTAGTGTAGGGAATAGTTATTAGACCTAAATTAACAAATGCCTGGCACACATGTCTACACCCTGCGCTGGCATAACATGCTGAGAGTACTGACTGACCATGGGGAACTTTCCTGCAGGGAGGGCCCAGGGTCTCCGTCTTGTCCACGTGGGGCTCAGGCTATCACTCCCATTGATGGGGACTGGTGTGGAGAGTGCAACCGCACTGCCCTCACGGTTCAAGAATATGCCGTCACAGAATCTTCCTTTTGAGCTACACATATTAATAAGCTTTAAGTGATATCCCCACTGTGACCAGTTCTAAAATTCCAAAGACTTCCTCCCTTTTCCCCTGATCTTCAAGGTCTTATTACTTACTAATATGTCAAGTTATCCCAACTATTCTTGGGTTTATCCAATGTCATTGTATTTTTTCATTCATTTTGACTACCACCCAGAGCTCCCCAAAGAGCGGAAGCCACTCTGAAGGGCGTTCTACAACCCGGGAACATACATAGTAACACTGCCCATTATTTGCCTAGGTTTCCAACTTCACACAAGTTTTTATAGCACAAGCATACATGAGCGCGAAGTGGCCAAAAACCAAACTACTGGGAAGTCAGGGGATCATCTGACAGTCATAGGTACTGGACAGTAAGATGAGTAAAAAGGGAAGGATTTCTTACAGCCGTCTTCAGTCTGGAAGTTCCCTCCCCGCCCCGCCCCGCGCCCCCCCCCCCCCCCCCCCCCCCCCCCCCCCCCCCCCGGCAAAGAACAGTTGTTTCCGGGAGTCAGCCCATTAGAGAAGCACAGAGAGTCAAGCCATCCAAGCCATCAGACAAAAGTTCATGGAAGCGGGGAGTTTTACAAACTTGTATGGCTAGAGCATGAACACCCTTAACGACCGACAGCTTTAGGGATGTGCCCAAGAGTCATTATAAAAAAACAGTGAGCAATTCTAGTGCAGGGGATGAAGACGGGTCTCAAACTCTGAAGGTTATCAGCTTCAGAAAGGGCCACTGAGTATCCTCTGCAGCTGGTCTATCAACGCTGATAAGAGGAAATCCTTTCCTGAGCACGCCCACGATCCTAAGGCAGTGTAACAAACGACTCACACCACAAATAGATAATTTCTCACCAACTGGTGAGACCTACACCCAAAAAGTAGGCTGGCTATTTCAGGAAAAAGTCCCTCGGATCACTTAATGGACAACGGGGGCTTGAGCATACGGCCCACCCATGTGTTTTCCAACCCACCTCAGGAAGCATGAAGAATCTCTTCCCAAGAGCAGTGAAACCACACCCAGACTTCCTTGCAACTCACTGGTGGGGAGAAAGGTGCTTAGGTGATGACTACCTGAAAGGAACATTCTTATGGCAAGAGAGAGGGCTGGATCCACACACCTGCTCAGCTTGAAAAAAAAAAAAAAAAAGAAAAAGAGCAGAGTGAGCCCAGTTGCAAAACCGAAATGTATAAGCATTGGAGAGAAATTAATCCATGAAAGGATGCATTGTGCCTAAAGGGTGTTTGCCCACCCTGAAGCATTAATAATTATTAACTTCAGCTTCTTTCACTCAAGGAGACAATGTTCTGTTGAGCAAGGCTAGGCACAGAATTATAAAAGGATATCTAGTGAAGAATCAGGCCAAGTTTTGTAGTTCTCTCTGGCCTTTTACCCCCCAGAAAACATTCAGAACATGGTTCCTGCACTTCCAGGAATTTACAATTTCTTGACAAGATACAAATAGGGATCCAACTGAACATGGCGTAAGATATTCTGTGTTAACCGCCTAAACAGAGTACTGGGGCAATCCAGAAACCTGGGTTTCAGAAAAATACTTAGATATAAGAATTCAAGGCTACTTCTTCCTTTCTCAACATTTCCTGATGTCAAAGCATAGTGCGTTTGCAGAAAGTGAGATAAGCCGAGCATGTTTCTCTGCCTACAATTCAACAAGTATTTCTTGAGCATCTATTATGTACCAGGCACCAAACAGGTTACTGTGCTTTTACAGATGGCTAAGCATGCACTTGACCTTCAAGGAGCATCTGCCTCCCCACCCCTTCTTGCCTTTTAAAAAATAAATGGTTATCTATAAACCTGTACTAACCTTGATCTTGAATGGGGTCAAAAGGCACTGAAAGGAAGGACTATTCTTTTGCTCCTCTGGGACACTGAGCTGCGCTTACCTCTGTGTTACCCAACAGAACGAGGAAAACATAATGGGAAGTAGACACCTGATGAATTACAGAAAGAATCTAATCCCTACCTAGCCTTAGCCATGGATGTATGCTCCATAATGGAGAGAAGTTCCAAAACTCTTGATATAGACTACTGTTCAACCCGGTGATTTTTCTAAATTTCAGAATAGAAATAAAGGATCAGTTTGAATCCTCCCTGGTCCAGACAGCATCATTAGATGTCCAGTGTTTTCAGTTTCTATCCATAAACTCCGGGGAAGAAGCCAACTATTAATTTGCCCCTGGCAGGGAGCAGAATATAAACGTGCCTGGCTGGTGTGCTTTGTTCTGTTTGCCAAACTCCGAGTGTATGCGCGGGAGCAGTCTCTCTCCCTGAACTATCCCCAGTATTCACTCTTCCCCGGATCGATTCGACCTCCAGCCAACTTATTTCAGCTTTGTCAAAAAGGCTAAACACAGCCAGAGAAGATTCTCAGAGCACACATAGTGCTTTCTAATACAAACTGTGATTCTTAAAATGCCACACAGAAAAGCCCATTACACATCAAGACTATGAGATTTCCTAGTAAATTGTTGCCATTCTACGGTAATCCACTGTAGCAGAAAATGCCTCAGGAATAAAGCATCTGGAGCTAACTCAGATTGGATATGGAGTCTGGAGATAAATACCGATCTCCATCATTCCATTTCCATCCTTGGGGCTCATGCTGAGAGACCATGTTACTAGGAGACCACATAATGAAGTCACTTTGATTTTTATTCCAATGGCCCCGTGGCCACTTCTGGGGACAGAAAAGTGCCCCATCTGTGACACTGTCACCACCTGTCTGCTGAGCAGTGACAGGCGAGGGAGAGCAGGGATTCAAAAATGAGCAGAAGCCCAAAGATAGACTAGGTCTCTGCTCCCCAGAATCCCCGCAGGGGGCAGAGAATGTAGTTAAGCAGTGGGTTAAAATTACAATGAGCATGAGTGACAACATCAAAAGTAAATGCCTGTCACTTTCTTGGGGGAAACTCTTTTCTTTTGATTAGTCTTATCTGGGGCCAGACCTTTGGCCACTAAAACCATGTAAGCCTGTCTTCGTTCTTATTCACCTGCTGTGCTCTCACTCCTCCTCGGAGTTCAGGCCTCTCATCCTAATTTGGGGTTTCTCTATGAAATTTCTGTCTGTGCTAATCAGCGGACTCTCCCTCAACTGCCCTTGTCACTCAAAAGCCATGAGTCTTTTAAAACCAGGTTTGCATCTGCAAAGAAATAAAAGGCAGAAATAAATTTGATTCTTCTGCATCTTAATTATTTCCCCAGGCGCTGCAGCTCTTATGAAACTGCCTTAAGTCTTGAACGTGACATTGAAACTAAGAAGTCCATGCTTGTTTCCCTCGGTGAGGTCCATTGGTCTAAGTCAGTGAGCCAGAACATGTAGGTGGCCACCTTGGTGGACCCAGACCGTGCCTCATCTGCTGGGAGGAACACTGGGTGTGCTTAAAGACCTCTAAAGGGTATGAAATGGGCATCGAGAGCTTCTACCCAACAAGGCATGGCAGGAGTCTTCTCCAGAACCCTAATGGGAGCTTACAGAGGACAGCATCTCAGACAAACAGAAAAGCTACTGCCAAACATCCAAAACAAGATCCCAGGAAAGCTAGGTCAAACCCCCCCCACTTTTTTTGAACTCCAAGCCATAAAATAATTCTTCATTCTTCCATAATAGTCCAAGAAAGCAGAAGGATCCAAGTGAAGGTTAAGTGAAAAGTAACACTGTCTTACATGAAACAACCCCTTTCTCGAGAGTGTTGAGTCCTATGAGATGGGCTATTTTTGTTCATGGGTGAGACCCATTAATAGATGGGCCGTGAGAAGAAACTGAGTTAACCTTCAATGTCATTCACAGACCTTCCGACATTTTCCATCTTGGAAAATTGACATCAGCCTGCCGTAGTTACCAGTGTAGTACTGCTATTGGTCCTGGACCCGCCATGGGCTCTGTTCTCGTAGAACCTTCACCCTGACCTGCTAGATTCAAAGACTGTGGGTTTCTGGCACCTTTCTCAGAGGGATTCAGTAAGCATTGAGTTCCAGAATTAAAAGTCAGCTGATGGTCCCAAGACCACCCTCTTATCTCCTCACGAGGGAGATGTGATAATTCAAGAGATATCAGTAATGCTTAAAACATCTTCCCTAAATGAAAAAATATATATGTATATGAATTTGTTTTAAATAGTACCAGGCACTCTTTGCTCTTTTCTAAGTTCCCTTAAGCTATATATATTTTTTTGGTTCCCTTAAGCTATTTTTATTTCCTAGATTTTTTTCCCCAAAAGTCCTGAAAATAACTTTTTTGGTTTACTTGCTTTTTGTTTGCCTGTTTGTTCTTGTTTTTAAGAGCTGGAACCCAGAACCTCTGAGATTCCCATCTGGTTTGAGCTGTATATAACCCAGTGGTTTTATCATAACAAACTGGGCCAAAAAAGTCTCATCTCAACCCAGACGCTAACACAAACCCTACCCGAGTCACGTTGCTGTGGCGACTGGGTTTCACCAAGTCCCTAATTCTTCCATGAGAAAGGTTTAGTTTCTTCTCCAAGGAACCAGGTGGTGTTCAGGCAATATGCCTAGGAGTGGGTCAGGAGGTTCCCATACGGTATGGGTGTTTCTGCACCGCCAGTAGCCCTATGTGGCTCTTGCCTACATAATAACTAACCTCTTGGGATGCCTGGGTGGCTCAGTTGGTTAAGTATCTCCGTTTGGCTCAGGTCAGGATCCCAGGGTCCTGAGATCGTCAGGATCCTTGCTCAGCAGGGAGTCTGCTTCTCCCTCTGCCTGCTGCTCTCCCTGCTTATGCTCTCTCTGACAAATGAATAAATAAATCTTTAAAAAAGTAATAATAATAGTAACTAACCTCTCTACTGGAATCTGTTCATCACATAGTCTTTCAGCAATAGGGTGTTATAAAAGCATTGTTATTCCCATCCAATTTTAGGGAGGCTCAGTCACCCCCAGGTGGCTTGCTCAAGATCATTCAGCCCATAGATAAGACAGATGCCGTCTAAACTCGACTTTCTGATCAAGTTCAAAGCACGCGCATCCCACTAACCTAACGAGGCCTGAGGCAGACAGATCCAATGCCCATGTTTTACTCTCATGCCTCGTTCGCTTCCTACACCTGCTGAAGTGCCCTATGTGTTAGGAGCAGAACTGGCCAGGGACAGCTGTGTAACCTTGGCAGGTGACTTCAGCTCCTTTTATGTCTGCCTTGTCGTCTATAAATTGGGGGTGGTAATTCCTACTTCCTGGGGCTGTTCTGAGGATCAGATGAGTTAATAGGTCTAATTCCTTTAGCTCTACGCCGGGTCCATAGTGAGCACCATATAAACGGGAGCTATTCTTAGCAGCTGGCTCCCTCATTCACTCAGGAAGTTAAAACTGTGGCCAAAAGGAGTCTGCAACCACCTGAGGACCTGGAGGACGTCTACGCCGCACGGCAGGTGGCCAGTGTATACCAGAACAAAGCAGTGGTCACGGAAAAAGCCCATGTTAGAGAGCATCACAGCCTGAGATGCCTTGATGTTCAAAGTCAAGTGTCCCAGCTGCATCTCTCTGTGGACAGCTCCCTGCTTCCGACAGCTGCCCAGAGGCACATGGGCTGAAACAGGATCACTGGAAAGGACACAACTAGTAAAGGTCTGTTTGGAAAGGCTGTCATTTTAAAAACAAAACAAAACAATAAAAACAACAATGAAAAAACACAGCAAGCTTTCTCCTTTCCCTGGTAGAAATCCATTTTGCTGGAATAAGAGGGAAATTATGTTTGTTCCATGCACAACTCAATATCTTTAAAAAGGCACTTATTTTTTCTTAGGCCTTTGAAAGGTACTTTAAACTGGCAGGAGACTGCAGAGAAGCGGTAGAAAAGCTGTAAGTTTCAGCGTGCTCAAATGAACTCCTTTTTTTTCCTCCCCGTAAAAACCCACATCTGAAGGTTTACTAACCACATGCAGAGCCTCCTAGGATTCTGCTCTTGGCTCCAAGGCCTGTTTCTGGAACACATTTGGGAGCACCCATGGGCCTCCCCATCTCTTTGCCTCTCCAAATGCTGCCTCGTCGTCTCCCCTGGCCTTCTGCATGTCTAAAGAAATGGGGAATCTGGGCGTTTCCCCAGAAAAGCCTGCTAGAGAGACTTCAGAGCACCAGCTTCCACAGCTCTGAGCACGGGGAGTGAGGAGGACCAGCTTGGCAGTGCTTCTTGGAAAGAGTCGTTTCAAAAACACCGGGCAGGGCCCTCCTGGTAGGCTTGTTTGCTGAGCACAAACATGAACAACTCAGAAGCTTATATAAAGGCACAAGGGTCTTTGGGCACCCAGAGCGTGGGACTCAGAGCTTGGGCCTGAGGGCTTCCGGTCTAGGACAAGAGCAGAGGTTTCTGGAAGGGCCCCGAGGGACACACAGACCATGGTACTCACCTTGACTTTGGGGGCGGTGGCGGCGGTGAGAATACCTCAATCCCACTTCTGTCCTTGGGGAACTCGAAGGCAAAAGAGGCCGATTTGCTCATCCCAGTCCCAACTTTGCTGCTCTGCCCAGAGGAGCTGTCCGTGGGGCGGAGACGGTGCCAGGTGGAGGAGCTCGAGGGCTCCGCAGTGCCATTTTCCATCTCTCTGCCCCAGCTTTGACTCAACAGCTCGTGCTCTACCTCCTCCTCTTCCTCTATCCGGCACTGGCGGCTCCAGGCTCCCGTCTGGAACCGGGGCCTCCTCTGGTCCAAGGTGGAGGCAGCGGGGGCGGCAGGCAGGTGGCACCGGGCAGAGTCACCGGTGGCGGCGACGCTGTTGGCCCGGCAAGAAGCAGCAGAGTCTGTGGGGGCCCTGGAGGAAGTCTGGGGCCCGGGACCACCGGTGGAGCTCCCCTCGCTGAGGTCCGAGAATGGGGAGGTAGACGGCGACACCGGGGACCCTCCAGGGCTACTCTTGGACAGCTTGGGGGGAATGGCGGGCTTCCCCTTGGGCGTGTTCTCACTGGCGTCGGGACGGGCGCCTTCCCTGGAGCTCGTCCCCTGTCCAGCTGAAGCCTCCTCTTCCCCTGCCTCAGAGTCCTGGCTCATGGGCCTGCGTGGCCACTGTACCCCCACGGCGGAGTCAGGGCTGCTCAGGTAGATTGTCCGGTGGTCCTCTTCTGGGTGGGCTGCCATGACTGTGATGGTGGCTGCCACGTGGGGAGCCATGTCTGGGCCTTCCCGGTCCCGACCCCAGCCAGATGCTGCTTTTTGAGCCCAGGCATTACCTGTCCGTACCTGGCCCTGGCCTTGGCCCTGGCCCTGGCCCCGAGCAGCTGCTGCCTGTTCTGCTGCGGCCTGTGGCTTGGAAGGTGCTGGAACCACCTTCTTCCTCTTGGTGCTCTCGGCATAGATGGGTTCAGGCTGTACTGCCTCTCGGGGGTGGGCTGGAGGCTGGGGTTCTCCCATTAGTCCAAGGCCTCTGTTAGAGGTTGCCAAGTGGCCGCCTGAGTCCTGCGGCTTCCCTGGCACGGGCTCCTTGGTGAGGGAGCAGTAGTCACTGTCCAGATGAGGTGCCAAGGGGCTGCTGGCCCCGCTGCTGGCGCTCCCACAGGAGAGGCCGTCAGAAGAGGTGGCAGCCTCGGAGGTCAGAGACAGCTTCTTGGGGGCCAGGCGGGGCGGGTTCTCTGTGGGGCCCTGGCTGCTGCACTCCCTCTGGAAGCCGGGATCCCGCTTCTCCTCCTCGGGGGGCCCCACACACACTCCCTGCTCCCAGCACGGCGGGGAGCGGTCCCCTCTGCCAGGTCTGCACCGAGAACTCTCGGCCTGTGACGTGTCCGTGGCAATGGGGCTCCCGGGGCAACAGTCCAGGATGGAGCAATACTCGCCCCCTTCGCTGTCCCCCGAAGGTGAGCACCTCTGCTCGCTGTCATCCTCCAAGGGCAGGGACTCCCGCACGGGCTGCGGGGAGGGGCAGGGCCCAGGGCCCTTGTGACAACCAGACGTCATCCCAGCAAAGGCAGCCACCTTCTGGCGGAAGCTCTCCTGGGCGGTCAGCTCTTGGTAGGGAAATATGGGTTTCTCTTCTCGCCCCACCTTGTCAGGGGAGAAACTCACGGGGTGGAAGGCGGTGGGCCGCTCCCCCCGGGCCTCTAGGCTGTGCAGCCCCACCATGGCATAGGCGGGGGGGCAGCGAGCGTGCCCATCTGTGGAGGCAGAGGGCCCGGCGGCCTTCTGGACGCCTCGGAAGCTGCCCAGGTAAACTATCGGCACGTCGTCCTGCTGCGGGAGGGGGAGCTTGCCGGGGGCTCGTCTCCAGATGACCTACACAGCCCCAAGGTTAAAAGACTTACATTAGACCTTGTCAGAGAAAAAAGGAAGAGAGAAAAAGTGAGAGGGAAGTGCCATGACATTGTGAATGGTCTTCCGTGCTGCAGAGCTCCCTCCCGGCCGAGCACGCCTACCTTCTGATCTCCCCACAGACTCTCTTCATGGCTGGGGCTCCCCCGGAGCCAGTGGTCCTCCCAGACATTGATCTGTGCTTCCCACCCGGGGTCTGTAATTCTTTTGGCTTAAGTCTGTGAGGTAGGGGGGGAAAAAATCTAAAAAAGGACATCCTGCCTTCTCCCTCAAAATGGCCCGATGAGAGAAATTCTCCTCAGAGCTTTGAAAACGGAGTTTTGAGTTTGGTTGCATTTTTGTTTTATGTCTGTTAGTTTTTGATAACCGTGTCACAGTACAATCCTGAAGAAACCAAAGTCTTAGAGCTTTTTGAAACAGCCTGGGTGGGTGGTGGGGCAGGAAAGTGAGGGCTGGTTTCTGAACTGGGTCCCCCGCTCCCTTACTGCTCTCTGGGCCATGCCGAAGAGTCACTCCCACTCCAAGTTACAGGCAGTGACTCAGCCCAAGCTTGCATCAGGGGCTGGACTAGTTGAGCTCTGAGACAAAGATATGGGTTAACCATGGGACACCTGGGTGGCCCAGTCGGTTAAGAGTCCAACTCTTGATTTCAGCTCAGGTCATGATCTTGGGGTCATGAGATCAAGCCTCATGTGGGGCTCCATGCTAAGTATGGAATCTACTTGAGATTCTCTCTCTTCCGCCACCCCTCCCCCCACTCGTATACACACACACACTCTCTCTCTCTCTCTCTAAAAAAAAAAAAAGAGATGTAGACTGGTCATTCCCATCACTGAAGTCACGGTCTCCTTGCCCTCCCCTTCTAAAGTCTCCCCGTACCCCAAAACTTTTAGAAGCAGCCTCAAAGTTGGGCTGCCATTCGCCTCCTTTCCAAGATGATTCTGAACTGAAAGAGTCCCTGGCTTATGTCTGCGAAGACCAAAGGTCCTGAGTGCAGCCTGGTGAATGAGTGTAACCAGCTTCCGACTGATGGAGTGGTTCTGGAAGGACATGGAACTAAGTGCAACCACAGGAAATGCGGCTCCTCAGCTAAGCCTCCTCCAATTTAAAACTGACCTCTGATTTCACATAGGCTCAAACGCCCTTCCTGATCCACTCAGCATGATGGTTTAGGAAAAGCAGAATAGGCAAAAAGGTCAAACAAGTCCCCAGAGGTTCTTAGATGTTCTAGATAAATAAATATATATACTTCTAAATAAATATACTTCTGTAAGGGGGACCTGGGGGATGAGCAGACCAGACTAATCTCTGGGGATATAACGGTCTCTAGTGGTCCCAGGTCAAAACTGCTGAAATCCAAGCTTCACAACGGGAAACATGAACACGGGCTGGGAAGTGGATATGAAGGGATGACCACTCACAGGTCAAGTGTGATCATGGCCTTGTGGTTCTCTTTTTTAGGAAGACTTTATTTTTTAAAGACATGGGCAGAAATGGTGCAATGCCTGGGGTGTGCTTTAAAATCCCAGGGAGGAGAGGGTGGGGCTGGGGGCAGAGAGGAAGCAAGACAGGGTCATGAGTTCATCTGCGGACACTCATGGCCGTGGACGTGGGGCATTCCTTATGCCATCACTGCTACCCATGTATGCACTGTAAACTACTGATGAAATAACTTCAAAACCTTTTTCTTTTTAAAGCTGCATTTTTGTGTGCCTCCAGTTACATAATTAAGACACTCTCCAATGCCACTTGCGGGACCGGACTGATGTTCTCAGCCTGAAGGGACAGACGGAAGGGAGTGCAGCTAGAAACGGAGGGCAGGAGTTGGGAAGGAGCAGTCGTGGGGGTGGGCTGACCGGAGGCCACCCCGCGGGAGTCGTGCTCTAACAGCCCTCCCTGGCTGCCGGCCAGCCATCCCGTTACAGCAAGAGCAGCCCCTGTAAAAATACCACGGACGTTAGTCAGCCTCACCTGCGAGACGTCAGCGCTCAGGTTTGCCTCTGTCCACACATCGGAGGCGTCGGCGCTCATCATGGTGGGCTTCACGGCGATGGTGGGCTTGGAGTAGGGTGAGCCGTTCACAGCTTCATCTTCCAGGCGGCAGGTGTCAGGCCTGGGGGGCAGGCGAGGCGGAGGGGGCAGGTGGCTGGCTCTGGGCTGGGGCTGGCCGGGCGCCAGCTGGTGGTCGCTCCTCAGGCAGAAGCAGTTCTTGCAGGACCCGGGCTTCCAGATGTGCTCCACAAAGTCACTGCACGCAGACATCTTCGGGCTCTCGGCGCTCAGGCGGACGGTCTGGTGCATCTTGAGCCCACGGCGTGCTGGTTCATCTTGCGCTCGGCTCTCTGGTGTGTGCTTCTCGGGGGCAGAGGTGGGTCGCAGGGCGGCCTCCTGGAACAGTAGCAGAACACTGGGCCGATCAGAGAGCTGCCCGGCCCAAGAACAGCTGCATTACCACTCGGAGTCTGATTATTTCGAGGGGGAGTAGAAGGGGGAGGAAGGAGGAAAGAAGGAGAAAAAAAGGTAAAGATTAGCAATTCCACGTTTTCGGAGGCCCTCACCTATTTGACATAAGGCCCTTAGTCACTCTCCGGTGGGGCGGCCTTATCAGCAGCTATAAAAACCAAACACAGCTCTGGGACGGGAGTACAGAGCCCAGTGGGCATTTCAGTCCCCAGGGCGGAAGGGGTCTGGCGCTGGGGACAAGAACTACAAAGTTGTACAGCAAATAAACATGGTGGCTTCCAGAGGACAAGCCACGACTTCACACCAAGGACTGTGTGAGTGGGAAAGAAGGCCTGGGCCCTGAGTCTGGCTTGGGAAGCCGTACCTCTGGCCCGGTGGACTCTGGATGGATGAGGAAGGGGAAAGGTGTGGGGCCGGCCTGCCCCTCAGGGGAACTGCATTAGGAGGTCCAGCATCTTGGGAATTGGCCCTCCCCCTCTTACTTCAACCCAGTGCTCAGGGAGGTCAGCAGAGCTGGGGCTGCAGGCCAACAACAGAAAGAGAAATGCCCAATTACCACAGCCCTCTGGTCTAAGGGAGGCCAGGTAAAACATAACAGAGGGAAGAGCTTATCACACAATTATTTTTCCCTACGATAGCCCTGGGGTAAGGCAGCCTGCTTGTGGCAAGAGTTGTCTCTGACAGAGAAACAGGGAGCAGAGGGTTCTCCCAGAGAACCCAGTAAATTCACCTGTTGTAGATGAGCTCAAAGGGGTTGCAGATATTGGCCAATTAGCCTGAATAACAGCCCGGCAGGCAGCTTTTATCCCCATTTTACAGATGGGGAAACAACGGCAGTAACATAAACTAAGACTTGTCCAGGGGCACCTGGGTGGCTCAGTGGGTTAAAGCCTCTGCCTTCGACTCAGGTCATGATCCCAGGGTCCTGGGATCATGCCCCGCGTCGGGCTCTCTGCTCCGCAGGGACCTTGCTTCCTCCTCTCTCTCTTCCTGCCTCTCTGGCTAGTTGTGATTTCTGTTAAATAAATAAAATATTTTTTTTAAAAAAAAAGACTTGTCCAAAAGACACAGGGAGTTTGGTGGTTCTAGAAGGCAAAAGGCCAACTGTGCTGGAAGCCCTTCAACTTTCATCGCATCATTCATGACACAAGGTGGCTGCCCATCACCTGTTTGCCGCTCCTCACTCTCCTTCCCTCATTTAAATGAACTGGCCTCCTCAGAAGGAAAACATTCATGAGAAAATCATCTCTATAAACCTCGGGCGATCAGATTCTCATCAAAAAGGGAGTTCTGCCCTGGGGTTTGCTCTCCACTCTCCTCCAGTGAGAATTTGCTTTGGGGCTGATGCTGGACAAATTATCAACAGGACTAACCGGGTGGAATGAGCCAGAAGCCCATTCCAGCATGTGTGGGGAGAGTGCTCTCTTTCCAGTGCTCCACACTCACAGACAGGAGTGTTAGTCACCAAGTACCAGAGCTAAATTTGCCTCCTTTCCCTCCAAGGATCACCATGAAGCCACTGCCTCGTGAAGCTAAATGAACACTCTGAAATAAAGGCAAGTGTTTGTCTTCCAGCAACTGCAGGTGGGGGCTTAGGCATCCCTCTCTTTAAGACAATTGTGGGTTAGGTTCCTCTCCTCCCCTAAAACACCCGAGTGGCAGGTTCATGCCTCACCAAGTTCCCCAGAAGAGGTCACTAAGCTTCAACAAGCAGAGGAGGAGAGCAAGGATTTTTCTTTCCTCCCATAGTCTTTATAGCTTTAGGCTCTGCTGCTGAATTTGGGGGAAGTGGAGGAAGCACACTGGTATTCAGACAGCAAGCGCCCATATCCCTGCCCCAAGGCGGGGAGTTCGTCCTCTCCTGGAGAGCGGTTGGCTTCCTGACCACAGGGAAAGAGAGGCTCCCCTTTACTGCAGGCAAAGGCTCCGGAGCCCCCTTGGTGGGATGGGGAAAGAACACTTAGAAGCCCGTTCTGTGGGAGCCTTTCACGTTCCTGCAGCTCCTTATAAGGCTGAGCTATCTGTGGAAGTGGGCGTCCAACCACTTCCTCAGGGCTACCACAGACTCACAGAGAGGCAGTCTGGGGTGGCCGCCCCTCATTTCCTCCCCCGGCAGGCAACCCAGAGCACAAACTTGTCGCATCTGCCTGGTGCCAGAGCTCTGCATTCTCTGCCCCCCATGGCCCACAACAACCCTGGGACTTTGGATTAGCTCTGGATGACTGAGGTATGGGCAGCTTCCTTCAGAACATTTGCCAGCTTACGCACACTGTCTGGGCTCCCATGCCCAGCTCTGAGATTCTCTGATGGGGGCACAGCTCTCCACACCACTGCTCAGAGATGCAAAGGTTTTTAGGTGAAGTCTTTGACTACGAGAACAAAATGAAGAGATAGACTTCCACCCTGGTTTCACAGTCACAGCAAACAGAATTTACCATCACGTCAAGCCAGAAAAGATCCTTTTCCAGTTCTGTCTAGAGAGCTCTTTGCCTGGAATCATCACCTATTTGTTTTCAGCAAAAGATGGTGAAAAACTCAAGTGGTGTTCTCCGAGTGGTAACAGTGCTGGGCCTCCCAGTGCCGACTCTCCACAGCCTGGGAATGGCACCTTCCTGCCCACATTCCTTACCTCAGAGGGGAGGCAGCCCCCAGAATTATGCAAATTCCCACATTTCAGTGGGAGGCAGCAGTGTAAGATTAGAAAAAGATCCCAGCATTCTTTCTGATCCAAGTCATGATAAAATAGCTTTGCCTCTGCAAACTTCTGCACGGGATTTGTGGCTACAGTTTGCAAGACTGAAGTTGTCAGACACACTCCCATCCCATTTCGAAAGAATCTGAGGAATGGTGGCCAGATCCATAAAATTAAATCTTGTGGCTCAAAATGCCCCCTCACACTTGCATCAAAGGCTGTTAATGCCTTACCCTGAAGTGACAGAATTCCAGAAAATATCCATCTAATAAATAAATATATATGTATCATATCTGTATCTATATTCATATATCTATATCTATCTATCTATATATATAGGAAGATTAATGCAACACTGAAAAATAATAGTACATGTGGAAGGTGTCTGGATTTCAATACTCCACTGGCAGGGGTTGCATAGGCAGAAAGAACAAAATGACAATCTTAACACACCTCCCTAACACCCACCCAACACACACACACACACACACACACACACACAGAGGGTATCACGATATTTGCCCAACTTTTAATTTTATTTTTTCCTTCTCCAATGCTATGCAATCTAATCTCAGTGATAGGAATGTGATTTTCATGGGTCCCACTACAGCCTAAACCAGTAAGGAGGATAGCCGAATTCCAGAGGATCCTCTGATAACAAAGTAACTGCAGAATTCCCCAGGGCTTCCTGTCAAATTTCCCTCTCAAAAAGGGAAAAGGTTGCTACCATAGCTCAGGTCAGTGATCAATAAGGTCCCTGGAACCTGCTCTGCCCTGATCTCATTGCAAAACTCCTGGCCGGTAGACCTTTGGGCTTTCCAGCTCTGCAAAGCCATGCCCTCGCAGGCTGAGCTCTACCTGAGAAAAATAAACACATTTAGCGGGCCCTGCCTCCATTCCCTTTTACAGGACCTGAAAGCAGAGAGGTGGAGAGGTTCTGTTTTCTCAGTGTGTGTGTGTGTTTGTGTGTGTGTGTGTGTGTGTGTGTGTGTGTGTGTGTGTGTGTCCCGCTGGGGACACAAGCAGCAGGAGCAAAGGTTAGGAACGTGCCCACAGTACGCCTTTCGGGGGCTCAGCCAGCGCTCGGGAGAAGGCATCATCTCCTTCCCTCTGGGGGCTCGGAGGCTGACATCTAAGCCGGGGCAGCGCACGAGGCGGCTACCCTGGAGCCCCAAACCATCTCGCCCCCGGGGTCCCCGTCCTAGCAGCCCCGGCGGCCTCTCCCTCTCCGCTCCTTTGACAATACTCCTGCCGCAGAAATGAAGTCTTCCCAATTAGCAACTCGCAAAGCGCTTCGGTCTCTTGCCCCAGACAGAAGAGCAAGCCCAACAAGACCGGCTGAACAGGCGGCTTCCCCTCCCCGAACTCGAAGGAAAGTTTCCCCGTTTTAAAAAAGCGCGATTCTCGAATGAATCGAAAACACCCTCCGGCTCCCGTGTGCTCCGGGCTCAGCGCCTCCAACCTCGAGCACAACCCCCGGGCGCACGCGGTCCGGACGCTCCACCCTCCGCCAGCGGCCGCCTGTCACCCCTGGGGAAGCCGACAGGGGAGTCGCCCTCTCGGGCACCAAGGCGCTCCCCGCCGCCCCGGAGCTCCCCTCTGCGGCCGCGTTCGCCAGACAAAAAGAGACGGGATTTGGAGAAAGCGTCGCGGGCTCACCTCGGGGCCGCGCTCCCCCGGCCTCGCCGCCGGTCGCCCAGCCGCCAGCCGCCCCGCCGGGCGCCTCGGAGCATTGTTTGGAGAGTGAGTGCGCGCGGTGCGTGCCCGGCCGCGGGCGGGTGTCCTCTGCCTGGGCCCGGAGGCCGGGTGGCAGCTGCGAGCGCGGCTCCGCCCCCTCCGCCTCCGGTTCCGCCGCGCGCCGGGGCTCCCGCCGCACCTCCGCAGTCCCCGCCGCCGCCCCGCGCGCCCCCCGCCCCCGGCAGGCCCGCGCGCCTCCGGCTCCCTGTGGCCCGGCTGCGGCTCCCCGGCCCCGAGCGCTCCCAACTCTCCCCGCCCCGACCCTCCCTCCCGCCCGCCCGGGAGGCCCCGCCCCTGGCCCGGCGCTGGGTGCCTTCCGACCCGCGAGCCGAGCCCCCACCTGCCCCCGCCCCAGAGGCGGCTGTGAGCGCGCGGCGATCCGGGTTTGCCGCCTTCCTCTGAGCGCAATGTGTGTGTAGGTATCCGAGGAGTCCGGCATCCCTTCATCCGGCCGGCTCCGCTAGACCCCGGGGCGGTAAAGCCCGACCGCTGGGCGGGGGAACGAGAAAGCGAGGGGTCGGGAGCCCCCCGGGTCGCGAAAGCTGCGTGGGCACCGATGTTGGCCGTGACTGTGGCGGGGGAGGAGGCGGGTGGGGGGACGCGAGGGAGCCCGGCTGGGACTCCCGACCGCGGATTCCTGGTCCCGCTCAGTCCCAGGACTGAGCGTCAGGCACGTCGCTTCACCCCCAGGAACTTCGGTTTTCTGGACATGGAAGGAAGGGTTGGGCTGGGGAGAGCTGGTCTAACACCTCGCCTGGACCAAGAGCCAGGGCTTCCGCGGGCCCATATTACACCTGTGTTTACAGTTTTCCCTGAGTGACTCACTCACTGAGATAGACTGAGTTCGAGAGAGTCCCCGGGCTAAAAACTCTCGTAACAGAGTGTGACCGCCTACCACCTAGTCAGTCTCCTCCCTTCCTCCAGTGGCCTGTGACAGGCCGGGACCTTGACCTGGGTGTTTCCTCAGGGAATTAGCGAGCGCCAGGGTCACCACCTTAAGCCTGTCTGGGTGAGGGCAATGTGGTGGAATGGAATAGAAAGAAGACCCTGGAAAAGCACCTGTGGCCTCCTCTCTGGCCCTCTGGCTCCCCAGAGAGGTAATGCATGGTAACTCCAATTAGGTGCCCTGCCTTTCAGTCCCCAGGGATGAGCCCGTGAGCCTCCAGCCAGCTGAGAGGCACAAGACTGGTTTCCCTTGAGGTTCCTGGGCTTTCGGTGAGATCTGGCAGAGACAGCAGGACTGCGGGTGAGGAGGTAGGTGGAGGGGAGACCTGTTCTTGAGGTTTGGCCTGGGTGCGAGAAAAGGGGAAAGGTAGAGGGATATAAGGCATACTTCCTCATGCTCCATTGTCTGGATTTCTCCTTAGTGTGAATAGAACTTGGGGGAGGGGAGATGGCATAGACGGGCGGAAGGGGAACTAACATTGTTCAAGTACCCACCCTGTGCCAAGCCACCCTATGAGAGGGATGTCATCCCCATTTTACAGGGAAGAAACCTGACGTGCAGAGGACCACAGAATTTGCCAGGGCCTGTCCGCTGAACAGTGGTAATACTGGGATCGGAAGCAACAGCCATCTGGTTCCACTGGTGGACAATTCCGGTCTTGCCGCACTGCCCTCTCCAAGTCCTGGCAGTCCAGCCCGATTTTTCCTTCTTCTCGAAGTGAGAGGAAACCATGTGAACAAATAGGGAAGGAAGCTCTGGCTAGCCTCTGTCAGCATCCAACAAAACGGACCGGGCCAGGCCTCTCTTTACCAAGACCTGTTGGTGGAGGGAGGGCGCGAGGGGAGGGGTGGATGATAAGCAGGTAGGTACAAAGTGGTCTGTTCCAGAGAAATTAAAAAATGGCGTAAGGACATGCATGCGATTCAGTTATAGTGGGAGATGGCGCAGCCCTGGGACTCGAGAAGTTCCTGGTTCCCATGATTCAGGCTAGATGCGCCTCTAGTTCTCCCTCTGTAAGGCCTGGCTGGGGACACCCACCTCACAGGATTGAGCATAGAGAAGGCATTCCTGTTCCCCCTTGATCTTCCTCTCTTTACTTAACGTGTCCCCAACACACAAACAGGAGGAAGAACATAAGGATCAGAACCAAAGGCAACGGTGTGACAAGATTGGCAGTTCTGTGGCGTGGGATGGCAATGGAAAGGTTAATTCTGCCTTTCTGCCAAATAATCCGTGTCCCCAAGTGTTTTGCTGCGCTCACACAAAATAAATGCAGTATTCCGTAGTTGCTGACATTTCACATGACTCTTTTCATGCCAGCGACATGGCCTTAAAGATGGCTTCATCTTGCCTAATGAAAAGAATCAAAAAATACTTCAAAAGACCCACTTAGAGCCACATAAAATACCCGTGCTCTCATGCAGGGTTCCACCAGTGACTGTTGAGTATGTTATCTCCTCAGTAAAGCCGCGGTAAGCTCATGCATTTTAATAAACAATTCTTGCTCGAACTTCCAAAATGCATCCTGCCGTGCAATGTCATTGGTGTGTACGCAGCGTTCTGCTTCTAGTCACTTATCGGTCCATTTCATGACACTTCTAACTGCAGGGCTCAGGTTCCCAGATACAGATCAGACCTCGAAGAAGAAGAGCGATTACCTTTAGGGTTTTAGTCCATGAGCACCAGTCTGTATAAGACAGCCGTGAGATGGGGGAAATTAGGACAAAGACCAGGACAGGTAGTGCTTTGGTGGTCGGTAAGCTAGAGTCGTTTGAAATTAGAATGACAAAAAGGCAGAATGAGGAAGTGTACACATGAAAATATACTGAGAAGAGGCTAGCTGGGATACTGGAGGGGTTGGACCATGGAACGTTTGAACCAAAGTGATCCCATGTCTGATTTCTCCCCAGCCGGAAAGTAGAGCTCCAAACAGCAGAGAGGTGTCTCTCCCCTTAAAAGGAGAAAGGGGTTCAGTGTTAGTAAACAAACATTTATTGAGCACTTCTACTTATAAAGCCCAGGATGAGGTCCTACAGGGAAGACAGGTCTGTGAGCGGGAGGTAATGCAGGGACAGTGGGGGCTCAGAGAAGGAAAAGACAGAAACCCAAAAAGTGGTTTCACAGAGGCAGGGGGCTTAGGAGGACGAGAAGGATTTCAATTTGTGGACAATGGGAATTTTCCAGATTGAGAGAATGGTATCCACAAACGAGTGGTCAGAGGAGAGGCAAGAGACTTTGCAGAGATTCCCCATGCGGTATGGCTGGAGCGTGGTTATAGGAGATGAGGCTGAAACCACAGCACGGGACTGGCAGGAAGGAGGGAACTTACCAATGGGGCAGGGGAGCACTGACTTTTCTGAGCGAGCGAATGACGTCATCCAAGCCAGTTTTTCATTGGCTCTAGCTGGAACTTCTATCCCAGATAGATTAGGAAGGGGGAGAAGAGGTCAGAGACAAGGAGACTGGCTTGGAGTTTCTATCTTTGGTCCAGATAGGAGGTGAGGGGCAGTGGGAATGGAAAGCAGGGATGTGGGATGGATGGTTTGGAAAGATGTGAAGAGGAAGATCTGGGGACTGACTGCTTAGTAATTCACTGAGGGCAATAAGATATTTACAAATAACAGTTTGCACGGCGGTGCATTCGCTCTGTGTCAGGCCCTGTGTGCTAACGAATTTGTACGCCTTTTCTCATAGGAAGCTCACAGAAATTCCCGGGTTGGTGCTGCTCTGGGGGAGAGGAAGGAATCAAAGATAACCAGCAGAATTTTAACCTCCAGAGACTGGTAGACTAATGGTTGTACTGGTACAAGTAGCGAAGTCAAGGCACTTATGCTGTGGGCTCTCGTGTCTGATGTGCATGGCAGCCAACCAGGGAAGGACAGTATCCTGCCAGCTGTGGTGTTTGGAACCATAGAAAAAAATGAAGGACATTGGAGAAGAGATGATATGAAGTGGCAAAGCGTTGGCAAACATATAATCTAGAATACGCCATGGAGAAAAGGAGCATGGGCCCTCTCTCTGAGACCTTCTGAAACCCAGAGCCATGTGCGGAGGGAGACTAGCCAGGAAGGTTCAGGTTGCAATGAATTGTGTCAGATGGAGAGTGTCTGAGACCAGCTTAAACTCTTAGTTACTCTGCTTGTAACAGCAGGAAGTTCCAGTGGACCCCATAGAAGAAGGAAATCAGGGACGGAGGAACATGGGATGGAAAAGGTGGGCTCTTCCAGTGGGCTGTCAGTCCAGAAAAGGGTGTTTAACGGGGAGGAGGATGGGCCACCGATGAGATAGGATGGCATCTCTGAAAGCCATAGGCAGGTGCCCAAAGCCACCCCAGAGGGGACTGGGCAGGGAAGAAGTGAAGGAAAAAGTTCTTCTGAAAATCGCTGGGAGGGACTCATCTGAGCTGGAGGCTGGTCATCTCAGCTAGCCAGCCAAAGGTTGGTCTAGCAAGTGAGCACAGCCCCGCTCTCCTCCTTCTTTCTCCCCAGGTGATAATCAGCTCTTTTGGTTGCCAGCCCAACTTATCTTTGTCTTCTCTGAGCTGTGGAAATTCAAGGAATCTTATCAGCCAACCCCTGTCCTGTGATTATGGCATTACATCCTTGTGTCCCAGTGTTTTAAAAAACCTTTTCCAACATCCCATTCTCCCCTCACCCCCCGACTCTAGTCCTAGGCAATTCTCCACAGGATAAAATATTCTAAATAATTTACAGTATCATATTCCAAGCACTGAATAGATTTTTTCCACCAAAACTGAAAGCTATTATTTAAATAACTGCTGGATGTCAGAATCTCAAACCACATGGGACTGAGAGCCAAGGGTTCAAGATTGTTATGATCTTCCTTTGTGCCCAAGTGCCACAGAGCTCAGACGTCAAGGGCTGAAGAAGGAAAACACTTTCTTTTTTTCCTTTTATAGCATAAACATGGTTAGATGTGTATTCAGTGACAGATACCTTATAGCAAACCTCATTTTTAAAAAAAATGTTACTGTTGGGGCACCTGGGTGGCTCAGTGGGTTAAGCCACTGCCTTCGGCTCAGGTCATGATCTCGGGGTCCTGGGATCGAGTCTCGCATCAGGGGTCTCTGCTCAGCAGGGAGCCTGCTTCCCTCTCTCTCTCTCTGCCTGCCTCTCTATCTACTTTGGATCTCTCTCTATCAAATAAATAAAATAAAATCTTTAAAAAAAAAAGTTACTGTTATAGGTTGAATTGTGTTCTCCCACTCCCCCCAAAAAGATAAATTGACATTCTAACCCCAGTTTCTCAGAATGTGACCTTTTTTGGAAGTAGGGCCTATAAAAGAGGTAACCAAGTTAAAACAAGGTCATCAGGTTGGTCCCTAACCCAATGTGACTGGTGTCCTCATAAAAAGGAGGGAAGAGACAGACACCCAAAAAAGGAAGACTGTGTGAGAACACAATGGGAGAAGAGGCCATGTAACTAAATCGATGCTTCTAGAAGCCCCGGAAGGCCAAGAATTGTCTGCGTACAACAGAAGCTAGAAGAGGCAAGAGAAGGTTTTACCCCAGAGCTGTTAGGGAGAGCCTGCCTCTTGCCTCCACCTTGATCTCAGATTTCTAGCTTCCAGAACCTCGAGGCAATACCTTTCTGCTGTTTTAAGCTGCCTGGTTCTTGGTACTTTGTTAGAGCAGCCCTAGGAAAATAATATAGTTACTAAGATGAAAATGTGCCAATGAGTGATATACACTCCTGCTTCTAGACAGAAGATAAAGATTTTTCAAAAAGCAGCGCCACAGAGCATGACACACAGGAGACAGGTTAATTAATGTCCCCTAAGGATTTAAGGCCAAACAGCTTTCTGTAATAAGGTCAGCATGTCCCTTTGTTCAGCCTGCCCTAGGAAGAGAATGGCCATTCTTTCACTGAAAGCTCCCCCTTTCTCTGGTTTCAGGGCCCATGGTTAGGAGAAAGTCCTGGTTCCATACTTGTGTTGGCATTTGCATGGTTGAGAAACTCCTTATCTCCACGCCCAGGCAGTATGAATTAAGATGAACCTCAAAGCCCATCAAAGGATTGTTCTGGGTCCACATTCGTTCCAGAGATATCATTAATGGACAGGAGAGATCATCCAGGTCTAATCCTTCAGGGACAAATGGAGACGTTGAGGTCCTCAATGACTGACATGACTTGCCCAAGGTCTCCTGAGACATTCCATAACCTTGTTCTTCTGAGATGTCAAGGTTGTTTGGTTTTAATGTGGACTCACTGTGAGTTAAGGGCGTGAAAATGAGAACTATTTGAGGAATTAATTCATGACCCCTGCTGCTTGGCTTTCTGACTGGGCTGGGGCTAGGGTTGGAAAGAAGCAGAATATTTGATGTCAGGAAGAGTCACAAAGAAAAAACAAGCCCATTTGAAAGATCTGCTTTGTTACTCTAATGCTACAGCCACTTCGGGAAATATAGTTTAATGGTTTCCTAAAAAGTCAACTATAACTTTGTCTTCTGGCCCAGCAATTCCACTCCTAGACATCTACCCAAGAGAAATGAAACTAAGGACACACAAAAACTCCCACACAAATGTTCACACAGCATTATACGTAAGAGCTAAAGAGTAAAAAAAACCCAAATGTCCATCAACTGGTGAATGAATAAGTACATGGTCTGTCGATACACTGAAATACTGTTCAGTAATAAAATGATAAATCCCTGATACCGGTGACAACACAGATGAACTTCCAGCAGGTTACGCTACCTGAAAGAAGACAGGCACAAAAGGTTATTTAACGTGAGATTCCATTTATAGGAAATATTGAGGAGAAATAACTTGATGGAGACAGAAAGTAGAGGAGAAGCTGCCTTGGGCTGGGAGTGGGAATGGGGTCTGGAAGCGGGGACTAACTATCAATGGGCACGGGGGTTCTTACTCCAATGACGGAAGTATTCTACCAATGGACCGTGAACCATGATCACACAACTTGAAAAACTGACTAAAAATTGTTGAATCGTACACTTAAAGAGTCAAACTTCATAGGATGTGAACTATATTTAATGAAGTTGTTTGTGAAAGGAGAAAGAACAGAATATGATTCAGCCTTAAAAACGAGGGAAACGGACACCTGTTACACCACGGTGAAACTTGAGGACATTACGCCAGGTGGGATATGCCAGTCACAAAAGGAAAATTGCTGTATGATTCTGCTTTATGTGAGGTCCCCAGAGTAGTCAAGTTCACGGAGAGAGCAAGCAGAATGGTGGTTGCTGGGAGGTGGGGGAGGAGCGTGAGTGGGGAATTATTGCTTAATGGGTTTCCGTATAGGAAGATGAAAAGTTCTGGAGACGGGTGGTGGTGAGAGTTGGGCAACAATGTCCATGTGCCTGGTGCCACAGAGCAGTACATTTAAAAAGTTGAAGTGGTGTATTTTATGCTACATATACCTCATATAATTGAGAGAGCGATTGAGAGAAGCACTTACGTTTCTGTAAGTGAACTACCTATTGCTGAATGAAACAGGTCTGGGAACGCTGATGTTTTCTTTCTTTTTTTTTTAATTTTATTTTTATTTTATTTTATTTTTTAAGTAGGCTCCACACCCAGCGTAGAGCCCAACACGGGGCTCGAACTCACAACCCCGAGATCAAGACCTGAACGAAAATTAATAGTCGGATGTCCAACCGACTGAATCATCCAGGTGCCCCAAATGTCATGTTACCTTTAAGTCAGTGAGCCTTAGCGGTTCAAAAGACCATCAGTTTTTAAGCTCCTGTAGGAAACAGATCGATCCATAATTCTATAAAGTCACAGAAACTCCAGGCCTATTTGCCGCCGGATAAATCATGGATGAGAAAACATCACACGCTTTACCGTTCAACCATCCCACCGCTGAACATCCTTCTCCTCTTCCCTCCCCCAAGGCAGTTTTGGTTTTGCATTTTACTAGGTCAGTAGGCTTCTGAGTGTCCTGACCCCTGCGTTGTTTTTGTTGACGTCCGCAACCTAGTCATCATTCGTCAAAACCCACCGTGAGACTGTCATTATACGGACTATATCTAGGGGTTTTTACTTATAAAGGTAAGTCAGTACTCTGAATCATGTTTTCCCAAGGAATGTTTAATGGTAGAAGAAAAGAAAGTTTTTTATTTTATTTCCCTAAAAAAGATACATCGTTCGCCATCTATTGCAAAGTTTTATAAGCCTGTTGAAAAGCAAACTGTTTCCTTTACTTATTCACCCTTAAAGTGAGTTGGTCTTTCCTCTTTCCCTTCTTTTTTCCTTAGGGTTCTCATAGGAAATCTACTACAAAAGGATTGAAAGACCATCTTTTGGACACTTACAGCATTTTACTAATAACCAGCATCGGCCCTTTCTAGGAGTAAAATCCCATTTTGGTACAGCACAAGTGACTCTGAGGACATCTTCTCTCTATGGTCCACCACATGAGGAAACCAAAAGTACTTTTACCTGCTTCCTCCTTTCATGCTTCTGAGAGCATGAACTGAGTGAAGGGACAGATGGTGCCTGGTTTCTGTGCTGGGTGGGGTATGGTGACATGGGGGGAAGCAAATAAATCTTCCTCTCTAGGGCATGCAGATACATGCAACCTTCCTTCAATTTCAGGCCCACACTATGTAATTGACATAGATTATCTAGAACCTTCTATCCAACCCCAGAGCCTTCTCCAAACACGGGCACTTACCAGTAAATGACTTCTCCCCAAGTCAGAATCTCCTAGAATTAGCATTCTCATTTGGGGTGGACTTACATGGTCAGAACAGTCAATAATCAAGTATAGAAGACTGGAAGGGGGGAGGGGAAGTGGTTTATTTATTTGCTAGAACCCCTGTTTAAACTCCCAGCCAGCATTGCCCACAATATTCCCCTTGCTGTACTTTGTGTAGGTCAGGCTAATCTGCTTGTGGATTTACAGCCCTGACTGGTTCTACCTATCAAGAGAGTGGCCGAGAGGCTCTGGGAGGAATGCTTGGTAGAATGTCCAGTGTTCACAGAAGGTAGCAGAGTCACCAAGCTTTGCAAGTGACCAATGAATGGGGGGAGGGGACCACCATATCTAGAAAGGGGGAGGAGAGCAAAACCTTCAACTAATTTACTGGAAAGCCCCAGGCTTTGTTAAGGAGGCTTTAGGATAATGGTCCTTTTGACCGACTGTTCAGTTTTTTTTTCCTCCTTTTAGAAGTGGCAGTGGTCTCCGGCAGGGAGAGACATGTAGTGAGCAGGGCAGGAAAAGGGTCAAAAGACACGTGATGGGGTTGATTAACAAGTAGGCTTTTTAAGCAGTGGCCAGGGGGACACCTGCAGCTCTTCCAGACTCGCTGGCCCAGTAGGGGTTGTTTGAATGAGAAAACAGCTTCCAAAAAGATGTAACACAAGAGCATAAAAGGGAAAAAGAAAAACGTGCATTTGTGAGATGAGGGAATTGTAGAGTTTTACCTCTGATTCTTCTCAAAAGAAACCTTTTATTATCTAATATTCTCATCCGTGGGTCAAGGCTCACAAGATGAGGAGAGAGGGCTCATCACCAGGGCACGTTGCTGGTGTTTTGCTCCAAAAGGAATTTGCTTTCAAACAGACATGCATTCACTAATCTCTTTTCTTAAAAAAAAAAAAAAAGAAAAGAAAAGAAAGAAAGAAAAAGAAAACCACAAACACAAAATCTCTTCCAACTCAGCTGACTGAGTCCAAGTGGGAATGACAGCACCATTCACTTGCATGATCCCACAGAGCCAGTGTCCAGAATGAAAATAAATGTGACTTTTCAAATCAGGGCATAGTGTTGCTTTGTTGTAATTCAATTAAAAGACAAGCATCACAATGTTATTGTATGAGAGGGAAGATAATACAGAGATTCACATCTTTTGGGCTGTAATACACCAAACTTGGGCTTGACAGATTGGCATCAGTATCTTGAGAAAGCCAGAAGGGTTCCTGATCTCCAAGGGGCTATACTGAGTGTGGTGGCAGGTGGTGGGGGCAGGGGGAGCAAAAAGACAAAACCCCCCTACTTTCCATAGTTAACCAGCTTAGCCCGAATCTATACCAGATGGTTATGTCTCATATTTATTAATATTTCCTATAGTTGATACAACCTTCCTTGATAAATATCAATTATGTGATCATATACATGAGATACTTATCTGTCTGTCTATCTTTCTCTCCCTATTAAGATGCTAACCTGCCAGAGAAATTCAGCCACTTAAATTTGGTTTGAGCGGGACTTGGAAGGGATTAAATTATCATAAATCTTATCGTTGTCACCTTTGGAAAGCCTTTGCCAACTCTGGAAGCAGACTTGGATGTTCCCTCTTGGTGCTTTTCCTGTCCTCAATTTCCTTGTCAGTAAAACACCGGAAGTGATACCTTCCTCAAGAGATTGTTTTGAAAATTAAGCAAGCTTTGTAAACCACCTAGTTCAGAACCCGGTGTCTTAGCACCCTTGAGCTATTACCACAAAGTACCATAAACAACAAACATCTATTTCTTTTTTTTTTTTTTTAAAGATTTTACTTATTTATTTGACAGAGAGAGATCACAAGTAGGCAGAGAGGCAGGCAGAGAGAGAGGAGGAAGCAGGCTCCCTGTGGAGCAGAAAGCCCAATGCGGGGCTCGATCCCAGGACCCTGAGATCATGACCTGAGCCGAAGGCAGCGGCTTAATCCACTGAGCCACCCAGGCGCCCCACAAACATCTATTTCTCACAGTTCTGGAGGATGGGAAGTCCAAGATCAAGGTAGCTTCAATGTCTGGTGAGAACCCCCTTCCTGGTTCACAGAAGGCTGTTTTTTTGCTGTGTCCTTATATGGTGGAGGGGGTGAGGGAACCCCCTGGGGTCTACTTTATAAAGGCACTAATCCCATTCAGGAGTGTTCCCCTCTCATGACCTAATCAGCTCCCAAAGACCTCCACCTCCTAATACCATCCCCTTGCAGGATAGGTTTCAATATATGAATTTTGGGGTGAACCAAACGATTAATCTACAGTTCCCAGAATATACTACACTCCGTGAGTGATGGGTATTGTTAGAGCAGGCATCATCACTCATTCAGCACTTTGTTACTGAGGACACACCCTGTACTAGGCTCTAGGCAAGGCCCTGATGATACAGTGATGAGCTAAACAGATAGACTTCCGGACTTTCTGAGCTGGACAATAGAGCAGAGAGTGGGGGAGTGGGGGGATGGGGGACGACACAGCCAAACAGGACCATGCGTTCTTTTTTTTTTTTTTTTTTTTTTTAATATTTATTTGACAGAGAGAAATCACAACTAGGCAGAGAGGCAGGCAGAGAGAGAGGAGGAAGCAGGCTCCCTGTGGAGCAGAGAGCCCTATGTGGGGCTCGATCCCAGGACCCCGGGATCATGACCTGAGCCGAAGGCAGAGGCTTTAACCCACTGAGCCACCCAGGCGCCCCCATGCGTTCTTTTTAATTGTATTCCTTCCTTCAAACTTTTCTTATTGGGGCACCTGGGTGGCTCAGTAGGTTAAGCTTCTGCCTTTGGCTCAGGTCATGATCTCACGGTCTTGGGATCGAGCCCCACATCTGGCTCTCTGCTCAGCAGGGAGCCTGCTTCCTCCCCCTTTTCTCTGCTTGCATCTCTGCCTACTCATGATCTCTGTCAAATAAATAAATAAAAAATCTTTAAAAAATAAAATTTTTCTTACTGAGGTGTAATTAACAGATAGTAGTATGTTAGTGTCAGGTGTTGGACGGTGCATTTTTGATGGCAAATTGTGACATCCTTCCATGTTGGAAGGAACAGTACTCTAAGGTCACAGAGCAAGGGACCCGCACTCCCAGGGAGTTAACGAGGTCTTCCCTATGATGGATATTGTGGCTGGGGTTGCAAGGACGATGGGTGACCACTTGGAAAGTGAAGTGGGACGCGGAAGCAGGATGTGGCTAAGGGCATCTGTTCTGTTGTGGTTTGTGTTGTGGTTCGCTATCAGTCTTGCAGGATCAGGGTATTTATTGGGATGGATTTGGAAGAACCAAGTACTAGCCCTTTTCCTGGCGTGTGAGTTGTTCCTTCTGGCATCACAGGGAGTGCAGACAGAGCAAAGGATGGAGGCTAAGGGGTCTGCAGGGAAGACACCCGGGGGAGAATTATGGAGGCAAATACGAAGGTACCAGTAAGATCCTGGGGTAAACCCATAGAGCACTGGGCAGAGTCAGGTGAGCTAAATCCCGTTTCTGGCTAGGAGTTCTAGCTTACAGATGAGAAAACTGGGATTCACAAAACTGTATTCACCCAGAATGTACACCCAGTAGGTAGTGGAACTTAGACTATAATCTAGGCCTTTTTATTCCAGGTCTTTCTTTCTTTCTTTTTTTTTTTTTTTTTAAGATCTTATTTACGTATTTGACAGACAGAGATCACTAGTAGGCAAAGAGGCAGGCAGAGAGAGAAGAGGAAGAATGCTCCCTGCTGAGCAGAAAGCCCAATGTGGGGCTCGATCCCAGGACCCTGGGATCATGACCTGAGCCAAAGGCGGAGGTTTTAACCCACTGAGCCACCCAGGTGCCCCACCAGGTCTTTCTTTAATAAAGCTCAAAATTATGAGAGATCCCCATGGTGTTTCCTTAACAGTGTAACAAAAAAGAAGGAGGAGGAGGAGGAAGGGTAAGGTAAGGTAAGGAAGGAGAGGAAAGTGGGGGTGGGGGGGAAGAAAAGAAAGGGAAAAAAATCTTAAATTTTATTTACGAATTTCCACTTTGGAAGATGTCCAATTTAATCATTTATGGAACCATGAAAATCCACATCAGAGCAATCACCAATTGAAGGTTCTGTCTGCATCTCATTGTGAGGGCAATCCTGGGGAAAGACACGGGACTCTCCACCGTATTATCAGAATGGCTGTTCCAGCCAAGGCTCGGTTATCTGTGCCAAATGCAGGGCAAGCCGTGAAGACATGAACCCCGCCGAGAGTTCAGAACCGTTCTGAGTCATTAGCTCCAATAAACTCGCAGCTCCCAAAGCAGCCAAGCTGGAGGTCTCCGTGGAGCCTCATTCACTTAACCTCTTCCCTGCTCTCCTTCTGAGTCCAGGGGTTAAGAAATTGAAGACAGCACACAGCAAAGGAAAGGTTTCCTTTGCCCTCAGGGTAGACAGCTAGTTCAACCACCCAGCTGACATTGGCATCTGGAGTCTGGGCATTCCTCATCCTTTCATTGCTTGCCCCAGACCCTCTTTTGGCTGCTCAGAGTGTAAGGCAAATACGCTTCTCCCGAAGGCCTTTTTGGCATTTCCTCACTGCCCTTAGCCACAGTGACTGAAGACGCTGTTCGTGGTGCCAGTGCCTGTCTGCTTCAGCCGCCCTCCCTTGCCAGGCACACTGGTTTTCTGTTTACACTTTTGTGAAAAACGCAAATGTGTTGTCCTTTAAACATCATATCGGGGCGCCTGGGTGACTCAGTGGGTTAAGCCTCTGCCTTCAGCTCAGGTCATGATCTCGGGGTCCTGGAATCAAGCCCAGCATCAGGCTCTCTGCTCAGCAGGGAGCCTGCTTCCCCCTCTCTCCCTGTCTGCCTCTGTGTCTACTTGTGATCTCTGTCAAATGAAAAAATAAAATCTTAAAAAAAAATAACTAAACATCATATCAAAGCCTCCAAGGTGTCTATTTTCTGTTTATTAGAAGAAAAGAATCATGATAAAAAATTGTGCTTTGTGCCTCTCACGGCATTTAAATATTTTAAAAATAAAATATTAGTGAGAGACATGTATCTCCTGCTCACCAAAACCAACCAAACAAACAAACAAACAACCCCAAACCTTCATTTGATAAAATGAATGTTTAAAAAAGTAGAATCTGACGCACCATTGGCTTGGTCGGTAGAGGATATGACTCTTGATCTCAGGGTTATATGTTTGAGCCCCACATTGGGTATAAAGATTACTTATGTAAATAAATAAATAAACAAACAGACAGACAAACAGATAAATAAATAAACTTTAAAGATTAAAAAGCAGAATTTGCTTTTTGTGTGTGTGTGTGTGTGGAATAGGTACTCAGGAGTGACCAGGAACTTGTTATTAGTGTTATGTAGCAACAGCTCCTGGACTCTCTGCAGTGTAGAAGCAGAAAGTACGTAAAATTGAGGTACTCTCAGGTGACACTCCAGACAAAAAATTAATCATCTATAAAAACAGCTTCTTAATAGTACACTTATTTTTAACCAATGTTACAGTGCAACAGAAAGATCTCAACATTTATCCCAAATTCCGTCATCTGAGACCTTTCAAGAGGGATAGCTAGAAAGGTACAGACCAGAAAGTTCAATGGCTTTCCAAGACCACTGAGAAAGAAAATAAGGCCAGCCCCTGTTAGCACACAAACTATTTCAAAGAAAACCAGACACTTTTAAGCAGCGAACGACTCTCTTTTGGGGATGAGGCTATTAGAAAACATTCGTGTTCAGAAACGTCATCTGTGTCTCATGGGATCCCAGGTCTAAGATCTAAGTCAAGACCGCTTACGTTGGGTTTTATCGTTAGAGATTAATCTCACGGACTTCAGAAAAGAAAAGATATTGTTGCCTTTTGTGATGCTAACGTCAGATCAGGATATAGACACATCCCTAGTTTCTACTAGCAACCTATCGATTGTGTATAAACGGCAGGGTTGCAGTCACGCTTTTGAAATATGTTTATTTAGTCTGTCTCCTTTAAGGTTAACAAGTTCTATAAGGTTTCCAACTACTCTGCAAAGTAATACTTATTTTGTTTTGTCCAAATGCTGTCATTTTCTACCTCCAAAGGGTAATTTGACTTCCCCTTTGGGCTCCAGAAAAGCAGTTCAGACTCCCCTCCCCCTCTGATTCCCTCAATTCTCTCTGGGTCTTCCCCTCAGCTTCCATACCTGGTTCGCATCGATGTGCCTCCTTAAATCTGTCTTCTGTGACTGATGCATTCACCCTACTGATGAGGGTTTCCTTCCATATTTTTTATTTTAATCAGTTCTACCTATAAAGCTCTTTTCTCATCCCCGCGACCAGCCCATCTAAATTCTATTCATCTTGCAAAGTTCATTTTGGGGTCATTGCCCCACCACCACCTGCACAATGTCCTTTTGCTCTTACCACCATCTACTGTGACCTCCAATACCATTTATATTGGTCCCCTTTCGTCACTTCCATGCCTCCTTCCATTGTTCTTAACATTTTACAAGTTTCTTTCAAAGGTCAGAAACTTTGATTCACACTCATTTCACATCTTTCTTCACCTGAAGGAGAGAACTTCCCATAGAAGAAGAGTCATATGTGTGTCTCAGAGTCTTTGATGGTTTCCCTAGCGGTCCTTGTCAAGAAACTATTTAGTGGAAGTCTGTCCTCTTTTCAGGTTTGTTCTCCACCAGGATCTTGTTGTCTTGCTGTCTATGCACACAGGATACCGGAGGGAAAAGCAGAAACTCATTATTTCAATATAAAGAAGTATAAAGAAGCAGAAAAGAAATTCAGTGGACCATCGGGCTGATAGATGAAGACCATGCAGTCTATGGTGCACCTACAGACTCCACGGAGGCATTTGATGAAGAATTCCATGACATCTTTGTGTGAAAGAGAGAAAAATAAATTGTGTTGAGTCCAAGTCATATCTGCATCCTGAAGCAGTTATCGCTCACTCTAAATTAACCCACTGGCCTCCTGGATTTTATACAGTGTGTCAGTTTCATTGGCTTGTCCTGCCACACACTGAAGGGCCGACGTTCAGTGTGCTGAGAAGAATCTGGGTTCTCTGACTTGGTCAAGTCCACGACACCTGGTTCTCATCACCACTTTTTTGAGCCAGGGGCCTCACCTTTTCCTTTGCAGTCTCTCACATTATAGGCTTGATGTTAAGCCAACCACAAAGTGATGAGTTGCCAAAAAGTCAAGACAATGTTAGCCCCAATGTAATGGCCGGCGATGGGGTACTGGGCAGAGCTAAGCTAAGGCCTAGCAGAGTCAAGAGTCTGGAAACTGTTGAAAAGAAACAGTGAGAGCCTGGAAGCTGTACCCCCCGCCCCCCCCCCCCCCCCGAAAAGAGGATTTGATAGAAAGAGGAGGCAGCAGGGTTATATTTCACTGATACATGATAGAAGGATAATATGGAACTGGGCCTTTGCTTATACGAAAGCTAGGACTAGTGAAGGTAGATCATAGGGAGGGGCAATAAGTTTATAGACCCTGACAGCAAGCTCCCCACCTTGGTAAGATGTAAGGACTCGAGTTCAGATAATTCATCAAGATATTATGGAAGAGATTCCTGCATTACATGGAACTAAAAAGAAGGTGTTCCCTAATGCTATATACAAATTACTCTAACTTTTTCTTTCAGTCTATTATGGTTTTCAGTTCACTTATGTCCTTCTAGGGGTGGAGCACCTATAAACAAATAAGATTGCAATTCCAGATGTACAGATAAATCAAGATTTCATGCAAGGGCAGGATTTGGAAAGGCGGGTGTATGGGAAGGTTTGTCCAGCTTCCCAAGAGTAGGTCTTTCTTGAGAACACGGTGGTTATGCAAAAGGCAATACTATTTCTGTTTCTGCCTTCACATCCAGCATACCACTCAATACATTGTCCAGGTTTTAGGCATCCTAAAACCTCCAAAAGTTTGAAAAACACAGATCAGTCGCTTTAAATGTGTCCAGTCTTCTTTCCATGTCCATTTGCCATGGGTAAAAATAGCAAATAATTAAACTTTGGGGGGATTATTCTTTGGAGGAAAAAATATGATTTGTAGTGTTATTTTCATACATACGATCCCATTTATTTTCCAAGATGATTCTGTAAGATAAGCGTCATCATTCCAATTTTACAGTTAACAGAATTGGGGAAAGCACGCAACTCACATGAGTCCCCACAACCATGAGGTTGTGGAGCTTGTATTTGAGTCTTGGACAGCCCTAGTCACATATCCTGCATATTTTTAAAAGATAGAAGGCGATGTTTAGCGATGCCCATTTCTTCTGAAGGGAATGGCTTGGCTTTGCAACGATAGAGCAGTCTTTGCTTAGTAGGTAGGAACTCTGGCTTTGGCATTGGTGTGGGTTTGACTGTCAACCTTACCCTCTAAATAGCTGAGTGCCCTTCAGCAAGTTCATTAATTTCTCTAGGTCGCTGTGTCCTGTTTGAAAAATGGGAGAGCTCGCAGTACCTTCCTCATAGGGCTGATTTTGATAGTCCGTGAAATAATACACGGAAAGCACCGAGCACAGTGTGAACACAGAAAGTAAGTTCCAGACATTGTGAAGAATGTATATTCTTCACCTTCTATCTCTTGGATAGAAGGGCCTTGGAAGGGGGCTGATACGGGTCAATAGAGATCAGTGAAGGACTAAGTTACAGGAAATCACCATAGGAGAGAGAGACAGGATAGCAAATTGCTCCTTAGAAGTGAGACTTACTGATAACAGTAACGCTCTTATAGGCTCAAGTAATTCCTTTGCTAACTTATTCTAGCAGCGCCCCTCCCCCACTCACCTCACTTTTATTTCCTTTACCTCTTTTCCTTTTTTTTTTTTTTTTGGCTTCCCTGCTATATCTGCCTGAGGTGCAGTCCAGACACGGAAAGAGGGAAACCAGGCTCCCTTGGCTGGTGTCCCTTTAGTGCCCTTATGAAGCCAGAGCGGGAAGAAGACTTCCCATCCTGGGGTGGATCATGACTTCAGTCTCTTGATGCACCGAGAAGGTCAACACCAACTTGATGTTTTCCACCTTCAAGCAGACAGTGAGAGTGTTTGGTAATAAACCAAAGCATGGGCAGATCTTGGCAGAAGCATTTAGAATGGGGTGGAGAATAAGGTTTGCCCTCTGCCTGCTCCCTTTGTCTTCCTTCTTCCTTCACTGTTCCCCTGAGGTCTGGGAGAGCATGAGAGGTTAGCAATGGCCATTCTTTCACTTGCCATTCTGCATTTGCTGGGAATCCTTGTTTTGGCTCTCTCCAGATATTTGCATTATCCTACATCTTTTTCTTTGACGTCACGTTTATTGAGGCATAATTTATATACAGGAAGTTCACCCTTTTGAGGCGTTGCCGGTCTATGAATGTTGACAAACGTACGCAGTCCTGTGACCACCGCTACAATCAAGATATAGAATAGTTTCATCACCCCAAAAAGGTCACTCATGCCCCTTGAGGGTCAGTCCCTTCCTGCCACCTCTGGCCCCTGGAAGTCGCAAATCTGATTTCTATTCCTAGAGTTTTGCCTTTTCCAGAATATCATATTAGGAGAATCATGCATTGTGTATTTTGTATCTGGCTCTTTTCACTTAGTATAAGGCTTCTGAGATTTATCCATGTCGCCCCACATAGTAGCAATTTGCTCTTTTTTCACTTCTCAGCAGTATCCATTCCGTGGCTATACTGCAACTTGTTTATCCCTCCTCTAGTGGATGGATATTTGATTTATATGTACGTTTTTGCAGCTTTGAATAAAAATTGATTTCAAAAGGGATATTTTTGCAAGTTAAGTCAATATATATATTTTTAAGATTTTATTTATTTATTTGACAGAGAGAGAGCAAGAGAGCACACACAGGCAGCGGGAGCAGCAGGCAGAGGGAGAGGGAGAAGCAGGCTCCCTACTGAGCAGGGAGCCTGATGTGGGGCTCTATCCCAGGACCTTGGGGTCATGACGTGAGCCGAAGGCAAATGCTTAACTGACTGAGCCACCCAGGTGCCCCTCAATATTGTTTTTAATAACTTACCATAACTTACTCATATAGCAATTAGCAATTTGCCTTTTCAACAGAAGCATTTGTCATGAAATAGGATAAGAACCAAGGCCACGGGAATCTGTCACAGACACCACAATGGGCAGCCTTCTTTCTGTACTTGTCATTCCAGGTCCACGACTCCCCACAGGGAGAGCAGAACACGGCTCTCTCTCCATATCTGAGTAGGCAAATGTGCAGCTGGCCGAAGGGTCTGAGAAAGTGATGGCTGCAGCTGCCTGAGATCCCTTGGTCCCTTCTGCAATAAAGCTATGATGTGAATAATCATACGTGAGCAGGTTTGCAACTTCACCCAGAGAAAAGTAGGGACTCAACTTTGATTCTTCAAACTCCGCTACGTGTTGAAAAATGCATACCTGAGAAGTGAGGAGAAAAGCACCCATAAAGACTTCAAAGTACCAAGATATGTTAAGTGCTGACTTACTATATAGTGTAGGCACTTAAAATGGAATTTGTCTTTTAGATACATTTGCCTCAAGCATCACGGTGTTGCGACACGCTGTGGTATTGGATTGCAAAACTATCCCCGTTGAAACTTCTTTCTCTCTTTCTCTCGCTCTCTCTCTCCAACCTCCTTCTTTTCCCAGAAGAAGGGGGGGGGTAGGCAAAAAAAAAAAAAGGGGGGGTAGGGAGTGGAGAAGGAAGTAGAAAACCTGAGTAATTGTACAGCACTTTTTATCTTAGCATCTCAAGAATTCTTTTCAGAATCAACTCACTTGCTCTATTACCTGATTGCCAGGACATGGAAAGCTAGGGAGGAATCAGAGTGGATTTTTGTGGAGAACCACAATGTGGTGGTTAATTTGATGTGTCCACTTGGCTGGGCCATGGGTGGCCCAGATATTTGGTCAAACATTATTCTGAATGTTCCTGTGAAAATATTTTGGTGATGAGATGAACATTGAAATCTGTAGACTTGGAGTAAAGTGGATTACTTCCATAAGGTGGGTGGGCCTCGTCCAGTCAGTTGAAGGCAAAAGGGAATAAAACCTTGACCTCAGGAACAAGAAGAAATTCTGCCAGCCAACTGCCTTTGGACTTGAACTGCAACTTTCTCCTGGTTTCCAGAGCTGGCCCTGCAGATGTTAGATTTATCATCCCTTCACAATTACATGAGCCAATTCCTTAAAATCTCTCTCTCCCCTCCAAGCCTCCCTTTCCTCACACACATACGCACATATATACACATACCCTGTTGGTTCTCTGGAGAACCTTTGACCAATATAGACTGCAAGTCATTGGTAGATGGAGTGCAGTGGTTGATGACGGAAGCTCTGGAGTCAATTTTCTGACTTCAAAGGAAGGTTCTGCCAGTCATCAGCTGTGTGCTCAGTCTCCTTATCTGGGTGACAATTCTGCCTACCTTACAGAAATGTGGAGGAACAAGGGCTCTGGGAACCTAGCTGCAATTATCATTATAATTAACATCTGAGTCCGAGTCTGTCTGTCAAAACTGGCCCACAAGAGGTGTACTGTTTCTAGAAACCCTGAAAATAGCAGAGTTCAAAAGTTTGGGGAGGGCCAAAGAGTTATATCGAGGTCCTCGTTTCTATCAAGATTTATCTACCTGTTATCAAGTATTCAAAATGCATCAGTCACTCTGCAAAGAGTTTTACCTAATGTAATGGATCCTCCGAATACACAAGAAGCATTGTTATCCCAGTTTTATAGGTGAGGAAACAAGCAGGTTGGGAAAGAACCTTCTCTGAGGTCACACAACAAGATAATAGCACAGCTCTTAGGGGACTTGTCGCCACAATGTCAAACCAAAAGCAGACACACACACACACACACACACGTACACATGCACACACATACGCATAAACTCCTAAAGAATCACAAAATGCACAGCTGGGAATATATTAAAGACCATTTCCAACCCTCCCTGAAGCTGTAAATCTCTTCTCTGGCATCCACTTAAACAAGCACTGAGCTTCCACTGACCGTTTCCTGCCCAGGAACCCAATGGCTACTGAGGCAGCTCTTTATATCTGTGGCTTGTTCTAAATGCATCACATTTGGTTGCTTTATTTGTTTCCAAGACAAGCCCCATCTGTGTAGCGATGTCTTCTCCCCTTTGGCCCAATCCTGCACCCGGGAGCTAGGCAGGCTATTTGCACACAGGTGTGCATCCCTCTTGTCCAATTCATCTTAATTTGAACGATCTATGTGGCAGAGCAATTTTGCAATATTAACTAGTTTTGTGGGTGTGTTTGCTTCCACCACATTTCTATGTACCCGCTGTGCCCTTCCTTCATAAATCACCTAGGACATTCCTGCCTACTGCCTCAAGGAAGGAAAACAGTGGAACACTGAGCACAGAGTCCGTTCTGGGACACGGCAGAAAGAAGGCTGCATTGGAAGGAATGGGCCTCTGTACTAAGGAGGGATGGGACACTGGTGTGACCGATAACCAGGGCCATCCAGGAAAACCGGCCTCTTGGAGATGGCTCCCCAGATGGGCAGTGGCCAAGGACTGGATGAATCCCAGACTCCACCATGCCCTAGGCACAAAGAGGGCATGTGGTATTAACTGGGTTAATACCACTGAGAAAAGGTACAAAAGAAAATTTTAGCTGGGTTATAGAAAAATCTAGTTACATTCCTTGCTCAGTTAAGTGTATAGAATAAGATCTACATCAGCTTTGATCCATCACTGAAAAAGAAACTAGAGAAAGTGATTCTTTGCTTTGAGACTAGTCCCATTCCTGGAAGGGTCTGGATATAAAGTTAGGAAATCACGGTCCCAAGGAAATACCCCAAGAGTCACGGACATGTAGTTTTATCTTCTGTTGGTTCCTCATTCTTTCCGGTTGCCAATATCCCTTCAAAAAGCATTTAGTAAGTGCTTGGTGCATGCTAGTCAGTGCGCTAATCACTGGGAAAATCAAAGACAAGGGAGTCCTTGTGACCAGGAGGAAAGCTAAACTGTGAAGAAGCAGAACTGAATGACAATATGACATTGGTTTAAAAACATGTAAAGGTCTCAGTTTCCCTTCCTCGACAGACCTGGAGTTTTATCCTTGAAAAGTGACTATTAGGTAACCAAGTTGCTACTGAATCTATCTCCTGAGGTTTGCGAGACCCTGAAAAGGTCAGTCAGGGGTAGAAATTCTAAAGAGCTGAGATTTATAATGGTCCGAATCACCCTGTGGCGTGTAACTCTCCTCAAGGTTCACAGGCAGGCAGGCGAGGCAGCGCTGGGTTTTCTTGCTGATGGTCGTGGCCTTTTCCAGGACAATGTAAATGCATGAGACAGATAACATTATGGAGCAGTGGCGCTCGGGGCTTGACACATAGTATTTGTGTAATATCTATATGTGGGTGATATATTTCAATCCTTAAAGCAAACCATGAAGTCAGTATCATAATATCATAACTGGTGTTAGTGACAAGGAAATAAAGGTTTAGAAGGTAAAGTGACATGCCGAGTGTCACACAGGTAATTAGGGGCAGGGCAAAAATTCAAATCCGGGTCTGATCCAGAACAAAATCATTAACCTGCTCTATATTATTGTACCTTAAAAAAAATGCAGAACAGGCATTTTAAAAGCCAAAGGGTTACAAATCTTTTTTGTATTTCTGCTGTATCATCAACTCTAATAGGAATCAGCAAACCCTACACCTGTTTTTGTAAATAAAGTTGTACTGAAACACAGCCAGGAGTATGGACGTATGTCCATTCGTTTACATTTGTCCTGTGTCTACTTTCATGCTACAAAGGCAGCGTTGAGTAGTTGTGCCAGAGACAGGATAGCATGTAGTCCTGAAAATATCTACCATCTGGCTCATTTTAGAAAATGTTTGCTGACCTGTAACACAGAGAAAATATGACAGTAATATCACATGTAATTTGACCAGGTCACATTCTCCTTAATCAGGAAGCCCTATCTTCCACATCTATCTGGAAGTTGGCCTCCTTGTATTAGATGTAAAGGATTTGAGAAACATCAGACAATCTTACTAGGTCTCAGCTTACCATATTTGAGCAGAAGTCAGTCCTATGTAGCATCCTTCTGGATCTATTATGAGTGCCAGTACCAAGAGTAGCAGATTTCTCAAGGATCTGATTTTTTATCAGTTTGGGAATTAGTCATATGGCCTAACCACCTTTGAGAGAAGGACAAAAAAATTACTTTAAAACTTGGAACATTATCTGGATTTGGGAACGACAAAGTAAGTGATGCTACTGAGATTATCTCTTTGGAATTAGCACAAGTCATGGCAAGCCAAGAAAATTACTCTCGAAAGCAAAGGAAACATGTCTAGGGGGGCTGTTACCCTCGTTTACAAAACACTGTTTATGCCATATGCAGAGATATGTACACACACATATGTACACACGCATATGCACACATACATACATACACACGCACACACACACACACACACACACACATACACATTTCAGGCACTCCAGTTGAGGTTGGTTTGTTTTTCCATTTCTTGTTGCTTCCAAAGACCAGAGTTAACCCTGTCTTCATTCTAGGGCTCTTCTGTTCCACTCCGAGACTGACTATATTTGTTTTGGCCTTTTCCTCTCGTGCTGAACCCACACTGATGATCTCAGAGCATCTCGATTCAGTCCTGCAACTCATTCTCCTCCCCAACAATTTCCCGTCACCCCTCCTCATCCCCATTCCCCAGGCAGTGACTGGGAGAGTCACGCGGCGTAAAGACACCATAAAGACGTCCACCTGCCCCGAGGGTGATGCCTGCTGTAAGAGTAAGACGTGATAGGAACATGGGGGCGGGGTGGGGATGGGAACAGCTAGTTATCCCGGCACAAGGGATATATTCCTGGCAGACGCGGTATCTGATTAGGATCTTAAAGAATGAGTAATAGCTGCTCCCGAGAAAGTGGAGAGGCACCCCATGGAAGGGCAGGGAAGAGTCTGGACAAGGCGATGCACGGGGTCATCTGTGTCAGAGAGCCTTATCATGATGGAACTCCTGGCTCTGCCCTCCTGCGCACTACCCACAGGTGCAGACGCTGCCAGGAGAAGATCAAGGAAGCCATCCCTGAGATCGAGAAAGGGTCTTGTGACCTCTGACCTCTGTCAAGCTCTCATGGCTCTGTCTGCATCTTCTGCTAACAGCGCTTTATGGGGGGGGGGGAACCTGCGGTCAGCATCCCCCCTCCACGTAACTTGGAGGGGTGGGCTCACCGAATTCCCTTTATCTGGACCAGTGGAGAGGCCAGACCCACCAGTGGTCCATGGAATCAAAGACCTGCTCTGGGAACTTTCCTTATTTAGTGAAACTATAGTTGACAAACCAAAGCTGCACGCAGACCCAACACCCAGGGTTTAGCCAAGGCAGATCATATACTAAGCACACTGTGTAAGTTACAGCGTCTTTCTTTCCAGAAATCGTTGGCACCGGAAAAGAGAGTTCAGATGTCGGTCTGGTGGTTTCATAAACATCTTGGATTAAGATTCATGTGGGCAAAGTTTCTGCGGGATCTGATTTAAACATGAGACAGTGCCCAGGGAGGCATGTGTAATTCACATGTAAATATTTTTTCCCTCTCATGTTCACACACTTAGAAATGTCTCTTTGCCGAATTAAATGATAAACAAGAATTTTAATAAAACACTTCCTGACGAAAACCTTTAGAAAGTCGACTGCTAACCTTGATCTTTGGAAGACGGGAGCTGATGAACAGTCTCAGAGCTCACGTGTCAGTGTTAAGATTTGCCCTTGTCAAGCCTACATAATATGGTTTTGTGTAGTGACATGGGCATTGCCTTACCCAGCAATGTGACATGGGTCCCCGATACTCAGCACATTTTGGAGCAGAAGCATGACACTAAGACCCTTCTGAGAGGCTCCCGTTTTGCCCTTTTGTGATGTTACAATGGGGACATTGTTTTTCCAAGACAGTCATGAGACCAGCACTATCAGATTATGGCTTGATAGCTATGTATCACTTGGGGTTGATGTAAAAACCAGGCATTTCTAATCACTCACAATTTAGAAAGGCCACAGTGCTTTTTTCAGAGAAAAACGTTTTGTAAAAGGGCTATTGAAAAAATTCTTTCACAAACGTTTAAACCCTAGAAGAAATCTGGCTTTCCACTCAAATGTTTGGCTAGTACGGGAAGCAGTTAAATGTGATCACTTTTCTAAACCCCTTCTGTTTTATGTATTTAATGTGGAGAGGGCCAGAGGACAGAAAGAATGCATTGTTCCTTCCAGGATTTATCATAGGATTTATCACAAACACTTTGTTTTTGGGGTTGTGTGTGTGTATGTGTGTGTATGTGTGTGTTTTGTTTGTTTGTTTGTTTTTTACCTCTAAGAGGTTTTACAAAGAAAAGTCAGGACAGGTAAGAGGGAAGGGTTGGTTGATTCCATTACATCTGATGCATTTGTCAAATGATTAAAATGATCGGATTTCAGCTGTGCCTCAGGGCAAGGAAGCAATCCCTGCAAAGTAATAGCCAAAATATGAACCCTCCCCCATCTTGAGTAATAATAGTGAGGACTTCACTCACCCTGAGGAACAGCCTTCTGTCCTACGTTGCCCTCATAAGCATCCATTGCACACCTCTAGCGTAATGTGCATTTAATGAGGATTAATTATCTGCCCATCACCAGCTTCTCCTACTGGACTGGGAGTCCTTGATACCAACCCTATGTTATTTAAAATGTGTTCCCCAGGGGCACCTGGGTGGCTCAGTCCATGAAGCATCTGCCTTCAGTTCAGGTCATGATTCAAGGGACTTGGGATCCAGCCCCAAGTCGGGCTCCAGGCTCAGTGAGGAGCCTCTGCTTCTCCCTCTCCTTCTGCACCTTCACCTGCTTGTTCTCCCTCTCTCTCTCTTTCTCAAAGAAATAAATAAAATATTTAAAAAATTAAGTAAATAAAATAAAATGTTTTCCCAAATCCTGGCCAGAGTAGATGCTCAGTAAGCATTTTGGAGGAAGGAAGGAAAGGGACGGAGGAAGGAGGGAACGAAGGAGGGGAGGGAGAGAGGCAAATTTCACTTACAAAGTCTAAAAAGGTATCGGACAAAGTAGAACATGTGTTTAGTTTGAGGGCGATTGTATTAAGAGCCAGTTATGATTTACTCAGTATGAAAACACAGGTTATAATTTAACAGGTACTATGGGCCTTATGTAATGAGAAATAAATGCCATACATTTTGAAAGGCTTTCGAGTACTGAATATAAACTAAACTGATGAGATTTTTCATCCTCAAGAATTACCCAGGATATGAGCTTTGCAAAGAGTAAAAGGTAAAAAGAGGGAGATTGCTGAAATGAGGCCAAGTGGATTATTTGCATAAATATTAGCCACTACAAACTTCCAAAGGATTTTAAAAGTGAAAAAGAAATATTTCTAAAATAAAGAAGCATTATTTATCACCCTTATATATTATGAAAACAAAATACTTTAGTAAGTCTTACCCATGAGAGGTCGATTTCATTTTGTGTCAATGAAGTTCTTTTTTTTTCAACACGGAGAATGTAAATATGTCGGTTAATCATTAGAGACGCCCAGTCTTCGTCTTTGTTCCACTCCTTACACGAGGAGATTGTAAATCCTTGAAGTTTCCTTGGAGTTAATCTTAGGCAAAGTCCAAAGTTTAAGGTAGTGTTCTATACACCATAAACCCTGCTACCAAAGTACCCCTAATGGCAGAAAAGGGCCAGAAGACACCCTGACATTCTGGAATATTCCTACTCAGTCTGCCTTCAACCTGTTTCTTTAAAGATTCTTTATACTTGGTTTTTTACCCATGACCTATCTAGATTTTTTTTAAGAATAAAAACATTTTTTATTTCAGAACAGTCTTTTTTTTTTTTCCAGAACAGTTTTAGATTAGAACACTTACAACTGTAGTACAGAGGGTTTCCATACACCCTGTACCTGATTTCCCCTATTATGAGCACCTTACATTATATTAGTAAGTTCATTTGTTATCATTAATGTACCGATATGGATACATTATGATTAACCGAAGTCCTAGTTTTCTCAGATTTCTTTAATTTCTACTTAATATTCTTTTCTGTCCCAGGATCTGTCCAGGATCCCACATGACATTCCGCTGTCAGATTTTCTTAGGCCCCCATTGGCTGTTAACAGTTCCTCAGATCTTCTTTGGCTGACTTTGACTCAGATCTTCCCTCATTTGGGGTCCGTCTGAAGTTTTCCACAGGGTTAGACAGGGCATATGGGTTTTCAGCAGAAGATCACAGGGAAAGGGCATCTCCCATCACATCATATCCAGAGAACACACTAACCAATAGGACATCACTGTTGCTGTTGACCTTGATCTCCTGGCTGAGGTAGTGTTTATCAGCTTTCTCCACTTCGAAGTTACTCCTCTCCCCTCCTTTGCATACTCTCCTCCCTTCAAGGAAGTTAGGAAGTTACTAAGCGCAACCCATAGTTAAGAAGTGGACAGTCAAGCTTCACTCCTAGAAGGCAGAGTACAGAAATTACTTGGAATTATTGAGATTTGTCTCCTTCTTGCAATTTATTTATTCAGTCATTTATTTATAGTAGCAATAGCTATCTATTTTTTTCCTTTAGATTATAATCCCAATTCTACTTTATTTTGGTGCTCAAATTGTTCCCATTTTGGCTCTCATTAGGAGGTCTTTCTGTTGGTTCCTGTGTCCCTTGGACGTACTCCTATCGTGTAGGGTTTGGTTTTGGGATTTCTTCTTCCTCCAGCATTTTTTAACTTTCTGGCTCTCGAAGATACTTCAGGATCATCATGTGTGTTTCCTGCTCTGCTCCTAGAAGCAGCCATTTCTCCAAGGAGTTCTGCCTGGTTCCTTTCACTGGAGACTACTCTAAGAGACCAAGATTCTAGGTGTGTTGGCTTCTGGGTCCTCTCAGCTGACAGAGGAAGGAAATAGATATGTGTATCCTAACTCCTATACTAACTCCTATATTGATATATACACATCAATAAATATTTGCATATCTATATGTATCTGAAGTACATACAGATATATCTATACCCATATTCAGCTAAATGTAAGCTGGTACAGGGTTTCCCGTGTGAATCCATTAACACAGAGATCATTCTAGCCTCCCTTTGCTTATCTGTCAACTCTCATTCCAAGAATGAGAAAACTGATTCCTATCACTGGTTATCCTTCTATCGATTTGTTCATTCCTGGTGTACACGTGTACCAGTAACTATTGTTAATCTGCACCCCTATGGAAAACAACTTGATTGACAGAGCGCAAAGCTTATGTACAGTTTCTTTTGCCTTTAGTTGTATAGACGCTACTCATTCCAGAAGTTGCTAAGGTCAGAACCACCCCCCATCCTCCCCACCCCACCGCGAGCACACATCCCCTCCGTGAAGTCATTTTTTGTGTTTCCATTCTCCATTCCATCCCTGGGATCCCTGATCTCCCAGATAATTTTTTTTTTAAATCTGCATACATTCAGGTTCATGCTTAACACAGATTTATTTTAATATTAAAATAATGTTTGGGGTGTCTGGGTGGCTCAGTCGGTTTAAGAGCCAACTCTTAATCTCAGCTCAGGTCTTGAACTAAGGGTTGTGAGTTCAAGCCCCTCACTGGGCTTCACAGTGAGTGTGGAGCCTACTTAAAAAGAAAAAACTCGGGCGCCTGGGTGGCTCAGTGGGTTAAGCCGCTGCCTTCGGCTCAGGTCATGATCTCAGGGTCCTGGGATCGAGTCCCGCATTGGGCTCTCTGCTCAGCAGGGAGCCTGCTTCCCTCTCTCTCTCTCTCTGCCTGCCTCTCTATCTACTTGTGATCTCTCTCTGTCAAATAAAAAAAAAAATCTTTAAAAAAAACTAATAAAATAAAATAAAGTTTTAAGTTATATAACAGCCAATGAAACTGACAAACCACAGAGATTTATTAACGCAACAAATATTTTCCGAGTGCCTCCCTTATGTCATGCCTCATAAGGGTGTCTCTCTGGGGGGGCTCCATCTCGTAGTTCTCTTGGAGCACCCCTGGTGTACCCCTGTAAAAGCAGGGCATAGGCACGCCGGTTCTGGAAGCACAGACTAAGGAAACTAGATTGTGCTCTTTATGGCCCCATCTCTAAAATTCTAGGATTCTCTAGAATTGTGGAACCCTATTCCCTCAGTAGTTCCAGAATCTGCAAAAATAATCTATTTGGAGAACTGCATTTACATAAGGTTAGAATTTGTTTTGTTTTGGTTTGGTTTTTTTCCTTACTGCTCCTTTGCTTCTAGTATGAAAGTGATTTAAACTGCAGGGGAGAATAATAACTACCGAAATCAACCACTAGCTTTTGTCTAACACAAATGGCATCAGACTTCAGTGATAATCCCCTTTGTCATTCCGGGTGTGCTGAAAACAACAATTAAGTTGCTCTACACTTGCAAGTGATCTACTCTATTGTTGTTTTATGGGCTTTATTTGTTGCACCCGCCCCATTATCTAAACAGCTAATGAAATTGCGAGTGTAAAATTATGCCAATAAAGGAAGGAAAGGCAATCATTGTTTGTGGCTCTTATCTTTGGGGCAGAGGAAGAGGACGTGCAGGCATTAGCAAGTTCACCAATGGATTAACTTTCTTCAGAACTTTAATGTTTTGTGAAGCTTTCCAAGGTCAACTTGCCGAACTCCTAGGGTGACCCTCCACCTCCTGGTTTGTCCCCAGTGGGGAAGGCTTATCTCTAACATTGCCACAACAGGTTGAGGACTTGGTAGGAGCAATGCCCTGGAGTCGTAGGACTGAGTGAAAAAGTAGGAAAGATGACAATGGTAATATTTACCTACTAAGATCCTGGGTCATATCATTTGATGTGCAAACCTCTGCCATACCGAGGAATACAGCACTCTCTGGGGGCTAGAGCCCCTCCCCCCCCCCATGGCAGGAGGACTGTCGGCAGGATCTTTCAGGGCATTAGTGACAGACCAAATGACTGCCTCCGTACAAAGGGGAACTGGAACCCGGAGAAGGAAGGAGTCCAGGCTCCAATCCTTGGGCTTGAGATGCTACCAGGTGCTTAAAAATGCTGAGCAGTTCCGTAACAGCGGGACTCTATTAAGAAGAGACAGACAATGGCTTCTCCCCAAACTTTCCAGAATATTACTGTCATTCCCGGGAGGTATGTTGACATTTGCTTTTAAAAAATTAGGAGCGAGAACCAGCTTTGTCAGTAAAAAGAAGCTTACTTGAACTTCTGTTCACTTCAAGCTAGAAGGAAGGAGCAAACAAGGTATGGCTGAGCTGGGATCCTGAAGCCTCGTCTACGTCACCGCCCATAAGAGCCGCGATTTGAGATGACCTGTGGCAGCCACTGGGTGAGCTCCCAGGGCTCCAGTGATTGCGGTGCCCATGCTCTCAGGGGCGGGAGATGCCTGCTTAGAAGAAGGGTGGGATTTCCCCCAAAGGGAAGAAACAACGATCACTCATTCTAGCAGAGAGGGAGGGTGGGTTTTCAACTGGCAAGATAAAGTTCTTCTTTTCTTTCTGGGAATTGAGTTGGGCTTGGACTCTGAGGTATGGGGAGGCTTCTGGAACCTAAGCCAGGGCTCAGAAGTTGGGTCTGAGCCTAAAATGCCAACAGTATACAGTTCTAGAAGCAGTGGTGAATTTCCCTTAGTTCGTGACCCAGTCTTCTGGTCTCTAGCGTACCACGTGTGGTGTGCAGGTGTACCATAAGGACAACCATTGCCTTCCTGCAGCTGTAGAAAGAGATGCTTAGGGTGACAGAGAAGACTGGCCTAGAAGAGTTGTACTCTATTTTGGAGGGTGGGGTCACAGGGGAACTTTATTGGGAAGAAACATGGTCACACATAGCAGGCAAGCTTTTCCTCTCATTCTTGGTCTTGTGCACGCGTGCACACATGCACACACACACACACACTCATCTCCAGCTTCTGCCACACTCATAGCCCAGTTCTCAGCCACAAGGGTGGGACTCTCCTCAGTTCCTCAGACCAAGAGGCAATAGGGACAGAAGAGGGTCTAGGGGGTGAGCAGTGACCTGGTTCATAGGAGGGGGTCTCAGGAACGGGGTACAGAGAGCAGTGGTGAGGTCTCCAACCCCATACTAGTCCTCTCTGTGGAGAGTGGGAGCAGAGCAAGGGGCAGGAGTGGCTCAGTTCTGGGGCTCCTCAGGAGCCTCCCCCCCTCCCCTGGTGTTGTCGGCCATCCCCAACATCAGGTTGTCTTGCAGTCCTGCATGAGGAAGGTGCTGTCTTTGTAGGAGTCCTTGGTGAGGGTGTGCAGGTCAGCCATGGCCTCGTCCGAGGTGGTCTTGACCAGTGAGATAGCCTCCTCTGGGCTGTTGGTGATCTCACAGGAGAAGACCATAAAGCTCCTTGAGGCCAGGCCCAGGCAGGTGGGGTTGGCAGGCAGCCATTTCCTTGCTGATGTCTATGGCCTCCTGGCAGGCTGACAGGGCAGGGTCGATGATACACTTTCGGTCCTACCTCAGCCAGGTAGTGATGTAGTCACCGTTCAGTTTCAGGTGGAAGACCCAGCTTTTAGCGTCACCGGTACCTTCGATGAGGTGGTGTCCTGCGGGCCCACCACACCGTCACACACCTTCTCCCAGTCCCCGGACCCTTCCCTTCCTAGCCCTCCTCATTGCTTTTCTGCTCAGCACTGAGCAGGCTCCTCCAGGCAGCACTCTGGCCTCCCACCACATCCTCGCAGGCCACTGAGAGAAGGTTTCAGTCTTCACAGCGTAGCTCCTTCCCTTTTCCATGGCGCCCTTCACGAAGGCTGACATATCCCCATAGCCTTCGCCTGTTCTGCCAGGTTGGCCTGGATCACAGTGGCTCCGTCCGTGGCTCTGGGGACAGACAGGCAGGCAGTGGGCTAACTGGCTGCCTGGGGACAAGTGTCAGACTCTGTCAGGGCTGCACTCTTACAAGGGGCAGCAGCAGTAAAGACTGCAGGCCAAGGAACAAGAAATAAACAAAACCAAAAACTTGCTCCTGAGAACATACATTTTGGCACCTTGAAAAGCTTCACACCAGCTGAGAGGCATGGGACAGGGACGTACGTGTGTGTTGGGGAGTAAGGACTGCATTCAAGTAACTAAAACCGGAGGGGCTCATGCATTAACATCTTTTTTTTTTTTTTAAGATTTTATTTATTCATTTGACAGACAGAGATCACAAGCAGGCAGAGAGGTGGGGGGCGGGCGGCGGGGGAAGCAGGCTCCCTGCTGAGCAGAGAGCCCGATGCAGGGCTCAATCCCAGGACCCTGAGATCATGACCTGAGCCGAAGGCAGAGGCTTAACCCACTGAGCCACCCAGGCGCCCCATGCATTAACATCTTGGGAGTACAAAGATAGTAACCTGTCTTCAGTTCAAAGTCATGGTTTGGGATGCCAGGGACACAGAGGTCACACTTCATTTTCATCAGCTTCCCGACACTTTTCTGCAAAATTTCTGCCACGGAAGGTATGCTATTGCTCATCAGAAAAAATTTCCAGACTTAATTTGAAAAAACCAGCATTTAAAAATAGAACAATATTTTAAATATTTGAAGATGACGGCAGCCTGTAGGAACCACGCGTCCCCTTTCTCCGCAGAGCTCCTCGCAAGGTGTGTTCATGGGCACACACAGTCACTGTTCTCTCTCAAACATCCCTCGTGCAGCTGGAGGACTTATGTTCTTACAATCTTAAAACCTTCGAAGATAACTCACGCTGCAATAACAAAGGTAATAAAATGTGTAGGTGGAAGCTTGCCAAACATTTATAGAGTACCGTACTGTTCATACAGCACTTTAAAAATATTTGATCTCATTTGAATAATACGGTTCTGCCCGTGTACTGGGAGAGGTTTCTTTCTTTTTTTATTTTGCTTTATTTTATTTAACCTAAGGTTGGCACAACAGCCCATTTGAAAAGACTAGGCAGATGTTAGCTCTGCCCAGCACTCTGGATTTAGCTACCCAAGGAGAACTATGTTCCATTTCCTTTTTTGGTATCACAGGCCTTGATCTCTAAACAAATACGTGAAGTGGGTCTCTAAACTCGGAGTGGAAGTAAGCTAATCATGGACATTCGAGACACTCTACTACTTGACATGCTTTCACAATAAATGTCCAGCCACTCCACCAACTATGTTCCTACCGTGGCAAAGAATTACTCCCTTAAGGGGCCCATGCAGCTCTGTTGGGGTGTTTGGTGGCCTGCAACCTGTCTGTTCCTTTTTCCGTGTCCCTCAGAGTGCCCAGCTCAGAGATCGCCACAAAGGGAGTGGTTACTGTGTCTTTGTTGAACAGGGAAAAATAAGGTAATTGTCACCAAAGGGGAACTCTGTCCGTCCCAGGTGTTTGCTAACATGTGACAGGTTGAATCCTCTTAACTATGAGGTGAGGTATTAATCATAATCTTACTCACAGCTGGAGAAACTGAGGCTGTGATATACTGAGAAATATGTATTTGGTCTTTATCCTCAGTTCCCAGCACCAAACTCTGAAACTCTTGTAATTTCCTGAGCGAGAGGGGTGATAAGGGCATCTTTTGTGACAACATTTGGTCTTAGTCCCTGACTCCTGTCCTGACACAAGAGAGTTTTAAGCTGTTGGGATCTCTGGAGTGACAAGGAATGTGTTTCGCATGCTCATGAGATGCCTGGTGGTTGGGGACCCCCAGATAGCTCTAGGAGAGGGGCAGATCACCAAAAAGACCAAGACATGATAAGAAGCTTAGAAGTTTCATCCACACCCCCTGACTTCAGGGGGAGTGAGGGAGAGGCTGGAGATGGAGTTAATCACCTGGGGCTATGCCTTAATCAATCATGCCTAGGTAATGAAACCTCCATAAAGTTCCTGCAACTAGAAGGCGCCTGGGTGGCTCAGTCAGTTAAGTGGCTGCCTTTGGCTCAGATCATGATCCCAGGGTCCTGGGATCAAACCCCGCTTCGGGGTTTGCTTGCTCTGCTGAGCAAGGAGCATGCTTCTGCCCCTCTGCCCTGTTCATGCTCCCTTCTCTCTGTCTTAAATAAATAAATAAAATCTTAAAAAAAAAAAAAAAAAAGAGAGATCCTGAAACATGTTTGGGGGATGGGGGATGGTCAGAGAGCCTCCTGGTTGGCAAGCACCCTCAAGGTGCTGGGAGGGAAGTGAACCCGAAAAGGGCATGGAAGCTCCAGGCCTTTTACCCATATATCTTGCCCTCTGCACCTCTTCAGTTTGGCTATTCCTGACTTGTAGTCTCTATCACAAACCAGTCATGGCAGGTAACGTGCCTTCCTAAGTTCTATGAGCCACTCTAGCAAATTATAGAACCCAGGGAGGGGGTGGTGGAAATCCCCAATTTATAGCCAGTCACTTAGAAGTTTGGGAGACCGCCATGACCTGTGCTCGTATCTAAAACAAAGGGAAAATTTGTGGGCCTGAACCCTTAATCGGTGGGGTTTGACCCTACCTCTGGGTGGCTAGGGTCCGAATTGAATTGCATTGTAGGACACTCACTTGGTGTCTGGAAAGTTGGGGAATTGCTTGGTGTGGAAAACCCACATTTAGTGTCATACGTGTTATGAGTAAAAATGGCTTATAGAGGCCCAGAGTGGTTAACTCGTTTAACTTCACGCTACATGAGTGGGAGAGCTGGGATTTGAACCAAATACCATGTTGTCCCCTGTTTTATCTGTTTAACTACTGCAGTATTCATATTAATGCTAGGGTTGATAGAACACATATTTTGTGAGAAACCCACACAGTAGCTCCTCAGAATGAACATCCTTGTATCCTTTACCAGAGCAAAAACAGCCTAACGTCACCGCTGAACGTCACATTGAGTTTATCTGACTAGAGCGCTGTATCTGGAAGTCAAGACCTGCTCACAGCTTCCCTAGGGACTAACAGTATTACTTCTCACAAGATCCGTGGTCTCTCATTTCGGCTCATTTTCTTCTACCCTCTCAAAATATAAGCAACTCATTATCTGTGTGTTTGCTTCTGAGGTAACAGGAAGCTTCCGGAGATCACATTGTTTGCTTCAATGGGCCCCGTTGGAAGAAAGGTATGAGGAAGAGATAAAGGATCACTCCCACTAACAAAAATTGAACGCCCACAACCACCACCAGCATCACGGGCGTCTTTACACCCCGATCCGGTTCTCCTAGGCATCGACGGACGGCTGCGGTAGGTTCCTCCTCCGTAGGTGAATATCGCATCTGATTTTCTTTTCACTAAAAGGTTGAATCCCGTAATTACCCATGCCTTTCAAACTTCAAATATTGTAAACATGACTTTGACAGGGCATGGGCTTTTAGTAAATAAAAGCAAATATCCAAGCCTCATTCATGGCAAACTTTTCTCTTTGATCACATTCTTCCTGTTGTTTATTAGGAAGTGGTCAGCTTCAAAAATGTCTTCGAGGTAAGTTTGAATCTATCTTTTTGCCTGACTCATCCCCTTCTCACTGCTCAAAACATATACACACACACTCGTTTCTGTAATATTTAGCTCTTGCTTATGGATCTATGTTCTACATACACCGATGTCTTTCTCAATGCCTGGTTTTCAAGGTTCTCGATTAATATTCTGTATGTCAAATAAACCAGTGATCAGCCTGGCTCTCTACAGTGCAGCTTTTCATCTATAATGACCTGTAGCATAAAACAGTCTCTATGCTTAAAAACTATAACCAATCAATAATGACTATTAATTAATTTCTTAACCTATTAGATTTTGAGCTCACGAAGAGATACGGTCCTTTTCTGAGTATCAGTATGAAAAGTGTCTAAGAATCCATTGGAAACTGCCCTCAAAGTCTGTGATATCTCTTATTTTGGGGTGGCAAGCTCTCTCCATTCAAAATGGATTTGGTTTTTGAAAAGGTCTCATTCAGAGGCAAGCTGTTGAGTAACAGGAATCATGAAGCTGAGTTTTGATTAGAAGTAAGCTTTTACTAAAATCTAGCAGTGATTCTCAGTGGGAAATAAAAACTCTGGGGATGATGGGGCACATGGGTGGCTCAGTGGGTTAAGCCTTTGCCTTTGGCTCAGGTCATGATCTCAGGGTCCTGGGATTGAGTCCCACATCAGGCTCTCTGCTCGGCGGGTAACCTGCTTCCCCTCTCTCTCTGCCTGCTTGTGCTATCTCTCTCTCTCTCTGTCAAATATAAATAAACATATTTTTAAAAAATAAAAATAAAATAAAATCTGCTAAAAAATTCTGGGGATGGCGTGTTGGTGATGTATTTTGAAAATGCATTCACAGATAGGAATTAGGAAAAAAAATCCTGATTTCATTCAATGAACAACAAAAAATAAATTTCAAGTTTAAATTTAAACTTTCTTGGGTGATATGTTGATGATATGGGCCTTAGGATAGAGAAGAGGTGATGGTCTTTTTTTCACATTTCAAAAGATGTATATATTTAGAAAGGTTAAAAGATATTGTACTAGGACTGTGTTTCTTGTGTGACTCCTATCCTGACTTTAAATGCAATTCACAAAATAGGAGTCCAGAAATATTTTGAGAAATGGCAGCTTCATTGAAATACAGCTCCAGTCTTCTACAACAATTGTTTTGAAGGTTAATGCTCATTTTAATACTTTTTTTAGAAAAGATTTATTTATCTATTTGAGAGCTAGAGAAAGAGAAAGAGCAAGGGGTGGGGCAGAGGGAAAAGGAGAGGGAGAAGCAGACTCCCTGCCGAGTGCGGACCTGGACTCCCAGCCTCGGGCTCCATCCCAGGACCCTGAGATCAGGACCTGAGTGGAAGTCAGATGCTTAACATACTTAGCCACCCATGCTCCCCTCATTTTAACTTTAAAGTTCTAGTATTCTCACTTAAAAATTAGATGAATGCTTGATAATCCTCTTTCTTACCTAGATGCTTCCTCCAAGACTTGAAGGGCTTTGCAGACTTTAGAATAAATTTTTCACAATCCTTACAAGAAAAGAGCAAGTCGTACAGTATCTCTTTACATGGGTGCTCAGACTCTCTTAGAGGTTCAGGTCTTAGAGAAATGCCAGTTGTAATTCGCCATAGCTGGGGTGGGTTTTTTGGTGGTGGTGGTGTTTGGGGCCAAACTTAGTCCCAGGTGTTATGTTCATAAAATGAGATCCTGCAACTTCTGTTGACATATCTAAGCATGCTCGTGATTTCTTCTGAAGGAAAATGGGTCTTGCAAATCTAAACTAGCACGCCCAGGCTTTTTCCTGCCCAGGCAGAATCGCCTGGAATTACCAAGCACCATTAAGAAAAAAAAAAAAAAAAAAGGCCAAAAAACACTGTGATAGAATCTAGATTAAAACACACACACACACACACACACACACACACACACACACACACACACACACACACGCTGGTTCCTGCTCTGTAGTTCATCTATTGTCTAAGCAGAGAGGCAGGGCGGGCATCAAGGGTAATGCCTTACTATCTCCAAAATGGAAACCGAAATGTACTTCCTGCCCTGCCCAAGTCCCCTGTTTTGGACATACAGGTTTTGCCAATGTCCATTTTCGTAGACAAGAAAGTAGCCAGTCGGGTGCAGGGTCTCCACCGACCGCTGTTTCTAGAATCTCAGACCCTTTGTCTCAGCACTGTGTGGCACATTTTGGTCACCTGGCAGCTGTGCATTCATGGCGATCCGTTGATGTCAAATGTTGGGAAGGAATTCCCTGATGGGGCTCGGAACAGGATTCAGCTATTTTTAGGGTTTCAGCTGCTGTCCTGAACAGTTCATAGGATGGAGACGTTACTCTCCTTCCTTCTCTTGAGATAATTTGGGAAATGGGTATTCGGTGGAATGTTAGCCTTTTTTAGAGCTCTATGGCTGCCTTAAATTAAACAAGTTCTTACACTTCCTTTTAGGAGGCTGATATAATGTAGTTGCTGAGTCAGGTGTGGGGGGAAATTATGGGAAAATCAACTGAAGTGCTGGAGAATCTCTCACTGCCATCGCTTTAGGAGTGAGTCAGAGAGTGAGCCTCATTTTGGATCCTCTTGCAGGCTAATTTTCACACTGGGCTCTGCTGAGCATCGTCCCTGTGAGGCATGACTGTGAGGAGCAGGGGCGGGCACAGCCCCCACAGCCCCGGGGTGCTTGTTAAGATTTAGAGTCTCAGACCCACCCAGATGTTCTGATCAGCCCCTGTTCTATCCACTCCCAGCTGATTCTCACACACACTAAATAGAGCTTGAGGAACACCACTGACTCGGGCTCCATAGATCTAGGATTTGGAAGTTGGGGTTCTGGGCTGTCCCCACCCCTGTTTTGAATTCATCTATTTTATACACTGGAATCTCCTCTATGCTTTCATTTGAAGAAGCACTTGCATGACCAAAACCAAAACCCAAACCAAACCCTAAAAACCTCTAGAAATGATTCCTCCAGAATAAGTATCTGAAAGACATCTTCTCGTGTTTATGTTTACCCATTGCTTCTTTCTGGTTAAAACGCAAGTGAGTGCTTAAGAATGTGATTTTGACCAGGTAACTTCAGGACAGAGAAAGCCACTTCCTTCGTCTACTGCAAGGACACTGCTCTGTACCTCTAGCAACAGATCCGTACAACTCAGGGGTTCCTGAAGGCCCCCATGAGTGTTAGCTTGGGTAGCTAAAATTAATGCTTTACCCTTCGTTGCACACCCAGGACTCTACCTGCCCCCTCCAGGCCTCAAATCTAGCTTTCGGTTCAAGAGTTCCTCATTTCAGACGAAATCGGGTGTGTTCAGCGTGGTATGGCTGTAGACTAGAGGTGCTCATTTCAGAGTTTCAGAATGTGCTATATACAAATGTGATAATGGAATGCATCCCACATGCTGGTTTTTAGGTCACACAGAATGAAGACATTAAGAACGTGTTACTATGGCTGCTTGCAAGACTATCTTGTATCGTGGTTTTTGCTTTCCTAAATGCCCAAAGTAAGTCTTCCCTACTGTGTCAGATTTAGCAAACAATCTAGATGGTGAAAGAAACTAGTGGACTTCCAAATTTTAAAACCATCCAAAATTCATCTAACCTTCTGATGAGTTTCATATGTTATAAAAACTCATTCATATGATTAGGTCAATTGGGTAGCATAAAAACTTCAAACCCATAAAATACGATACATAGTATCTCACGTATTGATTTATTAAGCACCTATTATATACAAAGCTTATACTAAAATTATTTTAAGAACTACAAAGGAAATAATATACTTGGGGCAGGTCTTCAAAAAGTGTGCAATCAAACAGGATGTAAGAGGAAACAAAGAAATGCTCATACTACACTCTGTGGCAAATGCAAGGATTAGAGCTCTGTTATTATATAGAGAAAAGGGAAAGTCAGAGGGATATTTTAGATGTTTTGCTCCCACAAAGGTGAGGTACACAGTTTAAAGATGCACATTTTGCCACAGGTCCCGTGTGTGTGTGTGTGTGTGTGTGTGTGTGTGTGTGTGTGTTTGCATGCCCCTGTGCGTGTATCTTTCTCTGGGTGTTTGGTATTTGGTTTTTTCACCTGCTTTTATAAGTCTTCAAAAGAAATCTTGCTTTTGAATGCATTTGCAGTAGAAAATTTTAAAGCTAACCCAGAGGCAATTACTGTTGTGAATTTTGTGTCTCTTTCAGAGCTACCCTATGAAAATAAAAGCATAATGTATGCACATATTTTCAGTCCCTTCTTTTTTAAAAAAAATAAATAGTATACATGACACACACCACTTTTTTATTTTACCTTGGAGATTAGTTCAAAGAAATACATACATAGCTACTGCATTTTTTAAATGGCTGCATAGCGCCCAATTATCTGAACTGAATTCATAGTATTTTACTATCCATAATTGTTTTAACCAATTCTCTATTGATAACCATTTATGTTTCCAATATGTTGGTATTCTTGTAAATTCCTAGAAGTAGAATTAAATATGTGCATTGTCTTCTTTAATTGTTACCTTGGAATTTTTTTTTTAAAGGTAGTATTTTTTTTTTTAAGATTTTATTTATTTATTTGACAGAGAGAGAGAGAGAGAGATCTCAAGTAGGCATAGAGGCAGACAGAGAGGAGGGAGCAGGCTCCCTGTTGAGCAGAGAGCCTGATACGGGGCTTGATCCAGGACCTTGGGATCATGACCTGAGCCGAAGGCAGAGGCTTTAACCCACTGAGCCACCCAGGCGCCCCGACCTTGGAAATTTTTTAAGTGAAAGTACTTAAAGTCTAAAATCAGCATCTTTACCATCTTCACAAACTATCCAGTCTATAAACAGTTCAACTCCAATCACTTCCTCCTTACTTCTATACCATTGTTGTATTTTAATTGTCTTTTTTTTTAAACTCTGAAAAGGTATATTATTATTATTGTTTCTCACATTATAAGTTTACATATACAGACAATTTTACTAATTTCTCTACCATTTTTTTCTTTCATCCCAGACCTTTTGTCGAGGATTAGTTTCTTTCTATACGAATGCCTATTTATAAGTTGTAGCAAAGGTCTATTTCTTGGAAACTCTATTAGTGTTTATTTGTCTTAAAATACCTTTATTTCAGCCTCATATTTGAATGATAGGATATAGATACAAAACTTTAGTTTTTTGAGTTCACTTTTTCTCGACATATTGAAAATATTATTCCACCAACTTCTGATTTTACTTCTGATTACTTCTGGTGAGAAGTCAGCTGGCAGGAAGCTGTTGGAGAACTCTTCTTTGACCATCTTTTCCTTCTGGCTGTTTTAAGACGATCACATTGCTTCCCTTCTGCAGTTTGGTTATGATGGGTACAGTGTAAATTTTTAAAAACTAACTTTCTTTGAAAATGTCTTTCTTTTTAAATGCTTTTTTACTTTTTTAAAGTTGAAGTATAATTTACGTCCAGTGTTATGTTTGTTTCAGGTGCACAATATAATGATTCAACAACTCTATACATGACTCATCAAGATAAGTGTACTCTTGATCCCTTTTATCTAGTCACCCCCTCCTTCATCTCTGGCAATGACCAGTTCTCTGTATTTAGGACACTGTTTTTTGCTTGTTTCTCTTTTATTTCTTTGCTTTGTTTTGTTTCTTAAATTCCATGTATGTGAGATCCTATGGTATTTGTCTTTCTCTGACTGACTTGACTTCACTTTGCATGATACCCTCTAGGTTCATCCATGTTGTTTCAAATGGAAAGATCTCGTTCTTTATTTATGTCTGAGTAATATCTCACTGTATATACACATATATTCATCTTTTTAGTATGAGTATTGCGATCTGTCAACAGTAACAGAAAATTATGAGCCATTTTCAATTTGAATATTGCCTCTTCTCCATTTTCTTTATTATGTCCCTCCAAAATTCCTACTGTGCTTTTATGATTCTACAACTCACTCTATATTATAAGGTTCTTAATGACTTTTAAATTTTTTCCACCTTGTTTCTTTCTGTGCTGCTTTCTGCGTTATTTCTGCTACACTATTTTTCATTTCACTAAATTAGTCTTAAACTGTGTCTACTATGAATATTGGGCTTGGCTTTCAATTGCTCTTTTTTTTTTTTTTAGTCATTCTTTTGGACTCAAATCTTCTTGATTGATTTTATAATCTGTCATTCATGCCTTTCATTTATGTGTTTCTTGTGATATTGACTATGGGGACTTATGTTCCCTAGAATTTTACCTGTAGTAATTTTTTTTTTAAAGATTTTATTTATTTATTTGACAGAGACAGAGACCACAAGTAGGCAGAGAGGCAGGCAGAGAGAGAGGAGGAAGCAGGCTCCCTGCTGAGCAGAGAGCCTGATGTGGGGTTCAATCCCAGGACCCTGAGATCATGACCTGAGCCAAAGGCAGAGGCTTTAACCCACTGAGCCACCCAGGTGCCCCTACCTGTAGTAATTTTTGAAGCCTTGGTTGAAGGTAAGTTCCTTCAAAAATAATATGCATTTTCTTTTACCTGGTACCAATAGGGCATTCCCAACTAAGGGCTACTTTAAAATCAATTGTAGATTGAAGTACTGTGAATTTGAGCAGAAAATGACCATGAAAACTGGACTCTAGTTATGAATTCTCAGGAGAAACATTTTTTCCTTCAACCCAGCTTCAAGGCTGAAATAAACAAGTACTTTTTAGCAGTGTTTTCTGTGCTTTCTGATTTGTCTGACATTCCTAGATTGCTTATAACTTTTCCTTTCAGATTTTTGCCTTCAGTGGGCTCAAGGATTTGTCTCATGTCTTACATATTGCAGAGTAGTTAAAAACAGGAGTTCAAAGTAATCAGGGTTTAATACATTACCTCAGAGCAAAAGCCAGATTCGGTGTTTAGTTACCTCTCTATATTTCTCCTTTTAATTAACTTTTACCTTCCATTGATTTTTTTCCTTTCTAACTTACTCTTGCATGCATTTCGAAAGAGGTTTATCTTTAAAAAATAAACAAACAAAAATAGCACCTATCTTTGTTGCTTTCAGTGGGAAAGTAGATTATGCTCTCTCTTCACAATTATGTCAAGAAACAGAGGTCTATAAAATTCTCAAGTGCTGAGCTTCAGTTTCTAATTACTTCCCACAGAGACTTCAATTCTTGCCTCTCTGAGGCACATCCTAAAACCACAATCATGGGGGCAGTTACGATACAGTCCACTGGGGAAGCCGGTCCCTATCTGAGGGAGAAGGAAAGTTCTATATGCCCGCTGCGTAGCTGGGCTACACTGGCCCTGTGTTTCTTGCTTTCCCACGTGAGGGGGACATTGTCTGAGTTTCTCCCACCACCAAGTATTTCTGACGCTACTGAAATTTGTAACCTAATACAATTTTGTGACAAGCTTTGAAGAAAGTATTAACTTTATGTTGAAAGACTCTGTGTGTGTGTTTATAGAGTTCAGGGTACAGGAATAATCTGGAGAGTGTTCTGAGAGTGTCTTAGTCAGCTGAGGTCGGCGTATCACAATACGGCAGACTGGGCAGCTTAAACAACACAAATTTATTTTCTCACAGCCCTGGAGGCTGGAAGTCCAGATCAAGGCCTGACAGGGCTGGTTTCTGGTGAGTACTCTCTCCTGGCTTGCAGATGGCTACCATCTTGCTTGTGTTCGGATAGTCTTTCCTCAGTGTGAGCACACATACATGCAAACACACAGAGAGACACTGAGAGAGAGAAAACATGATTTCTCTTGTGTTTCTTCTTGTAAGGACACTGGACCTATCTAATCCATTTGAATCTAATCCACCTTAACTTAGCCTGAATTTCTTCCTTAGAGGCCCCATCTCCAAATATAGCCACACTGGAGGTTAGTATTATTACATATGAGTTTGGGAGGACACAAACATTTACAACAGAGAGTTTCCTCTGAGCTCACTTATATGAATGGGAAGGTTTAAGGGAGTATTACAGGTTATAATTTGAGGCAGTGACATCCAATTTAAGACCTTTTGGAGGGCTTCGCTTTACGTTTAATTGCTTTGATACATTATGCCTGTTCCCCAAAGGGAAATGGATCATCTGTCAGGAGAGAGAGGAAAATGTTAGTGCTCTATTTATAATTATTTCACCTCATCCTTCTATAATTTATTTTGTGGTGTCTCATAATACACGGAATGTACTGGTACAGTTTTACTTGCATGTGTTTTATATAATCATAAACATACTTATAACAAGGAACATGTCTAGAACAGTTACAGATGGGTGTGTATCGCAAAGACTCAGAGAAACAAAGATGGCCTTTTTCATGGTGTAAGCATTCATGAACACAGTTAAGATATTAAAACTTGATAGCAGAAATAGGTCACAAGAGAAAAAATTATCAAACAAATAGGGAAGGTTGATAAGAAGGAATGAAAAGGGAACCCCCCGCCACCCCACCACTAGAGGAAAGGAAATGGGAAATGAGAAGAAGAAAATGCAATTTTTATGTCCCAATATCTTTTAGTTGTCTGCTTTGTGTGCTCAACTTATTCTTAATAATCACCCTGGTGGCATGTCTCCAACTAACCACAAACGATAATCTTGTAAGTGTTCGCACTTGTAGGGTACAAGATTTCTTGCAGTGGGCTCTGAGCTGCTCACAGAGTTTATTCTGAACCATCTATGTGTTCCCAATAATGTTTGGTCTTGATGCAAACATTCTTTCTGTTGCTTGATTAGAGGATTGAGAAACAAAGCTAACGGTACCTCCATAATACTCTTGAGGTCCAGGAAAACCCATTAATTATTTTGGGGGGGCAGTATTTTAAAACTTAATGTGTTAAAGTCCCTTCTGAAAAGGGAAAACCCAGTTAGGAGATTGGCTACCCTGCAGTGAGGGGCTGGGAAGGAGTCCTCTATGGGCTTATGAAGAGGCCAAGAGCCTCGGTCCTTCCCTAACTGGCCCCATGAGGCATGTAGAGTTTTATGGGTAGCCTCCAAGTTGTCCAGAAATCAGAATGGCAGCTTCTGATCAGATCCTGCAAATGGTCAGGGCTTTTCTCTCAGAAGCAAATGCAGAGGCACGCAGTGCCCAAAGAACAAAGTCCTCATGAGCACCCACATTTGCAGAGAATCTGGGGTATAGTAAAGGGAGGGAAAGATTCTCTGTCTCTTATGGTACCACAGAAACAATTATGGGTATGGGGGCTGGGGGGAGCAGGATATGCCTAACTCAATCATTTTTTTCTCTGCTAGGTGTTGAAGGTACCAAAATGAGTACAGCAATTTTACTTCAGGAAAAATCCACACACAGTCCAGGACTCAGTAATTTCCCTACAGTTGTCTTTTTTTTTTTTTTAACTTATTTATTTGAGAGAGAAAGAGAGTAGGGGGAGCGGCAGAGGGAGAAGGAGAAGCAGACGCCTTGCTGAACAGGGAGCCCGATGCAGGGCTTGATCCCAGGACGTTAAGATCATGACCTGAGCCAAAGGCAGATGCTGAACCGGCTGAGCCACCCAGGAGTCCCTCCCTACAGTCTTCGGATAAATTATATATGCATTTGGATATGTGCACTTGGTTTTCCTGGGGAGGCAGTTCTTACTTGCAAAAATGTCTGTGATTCCCCCCAAATGTTAAGAATGTCTGTCCTAGAGGAATTAGAAGCCCACAAGTGCTTTTTCTTGGGTGACTTTTCATTCCAAAGAGTGTTAGCTCTTAGACGGAATGGTCAAAGACACGCAGAGTGAAATAGAAGGAACCGGAAAACCTTTTCAGAGGTCAAGCCCTCTCTGACCCCACTGCTGAAGGGCAAGACAAAATGTTCCTGGCAGATGAAGGCAGCGGCATCGTTGGTATTGGGAGATTTTTTTTTTTATTTTTTTTAAAGATTTTATTTATTTATTTGACAGAGAGAGATCACAAGTAGGCAGAGAGGCAAGCAGAGAGAGTGAGAGGGAAGCAGGCTCCCTGCCGAGCAGAGAGCCCGATGCGGGACTCGATCCCAGGACCCTGAGATCATGACCCGAGCCGAAGGCAGTGGCCTAAACCACTGAGCCACCCAGGCGCCCCAGGAGATTTTATTTTTAAAAGAATTTTAGGATTTTGGGGCTTTTTTTTGACATTCACTTGGATGACTGATAGATTTCTTCTGAAAATCAAAATTTGTTAAATCCCACCCTAAGCACTTTGAATATAGAGAGAGGGCTCTATCATAATATTTTAAAACTTTTCTTCTCCTACACATCTTCAGGGAAGACAGGTCTTATGCTGAGGATGACATGTGTGTCGGGGCACTGATTTGTGAGAGCCTTTCATTGTAGCAGTTAAGGGAACAGACTCGGAGCCTGAGACCCAGGTTCAAATCCCAGCTCCGACGGATCTGGCATTACTTTGCCTCGATTTCCTCGTCTGTAAAATGGGAATTGAAATAGTGTCTGCCTCATTGCTGTGATTTAATGAACTAAGGTATATGAAGTCCTTAGACAGTGCCTGATTCATTATAAATGCTACATTCGTCTTTGCCAATTTTCTTTTCTTTTTTTTTATTTTTTATTTGAGAGAGAGTGAGAGCTCAGGCTGGGGGAGAGATAGAGGGAGAGGGAGAGAGAGAATCTCCAGCAGACTCCCCCCAACAGCATGAAGAACCCATCACGGGTTCGTTCACAACCCTGAGATCATGACCCGAGCTGAAATCAAAAGTCAGACCCTTAACTGACTGAGCCACCCAGCACCCCTACTTTTGCGTTTGTTAACGTTCTTAACAATACTTTCTCCACCAGTTCCCTCTTGTACCTTACCCCCTCTCTCCATTCCGTAATTAGACTGTAGCAGGTAATCATTGGTCCAGGGAAGGGATATAACAGGAAAGACCAGAGGGAAAAATGTCTCCATGGGCTATGAATTTCAAAAGAACAGACTGTGAGGAAACAGAAACAGGGCAGAGGTAAATAGGTAGATGAGAAGTAGGAAGGCGCTCCCCCTTCACCCTCACATACACACCGGTTACGAAAGGGTGTCACAGGTGGGGAGGAGAACCAATTAGACCAAGGGAGTCATGAAAGCAGAGAGCTGGTGGGTGTCCGAGGAGGGAGACCATGAACCCTGGTCCCCATGTCAAATATTAGAGATGCTTGGAACCTAAAACCAAACAAACAAAAACAAAAACCAACCAACCAACAAAAAAAAAAAAAAAAACCCTTCACATGTAAATTCACAGAATCTACTAGATTCTAGAATCTAGAGCCAACCCGTGTCCTCTCTCTTTAAGGTTCCCGGGAAGTGGCCATGGCTCTCTAGTGTGATTTGCAGATGTGGTCACAGTCAGCCTTCAGAGTTCCAGGCCCCATCCCAGCCCCGACATGGCTTTTTGGCTCCCAAGAGCAGCACGAAGGATGCCAATGAGGCCCCCTCAGCAAGCACATGGGGGGTGGTCATGTTAGAGGAGATGGGGCTTCCTGGCGGGAACCAGAATGAACAGATCACGCTGAGAATGTAGACCAACTATTCCCTCCCGGTTACTCAGTCCCTACCGGTACTTATGATGCCGCCCTGGGGAAAAGGGAGAGGACAGCAAATGGACTCCTACCCTAAAGGGGGGGAAAAAAAACCAAGACTTGAAATAGAAATTAAATTGAATTATGAAAAAAATCAAGACACCTTTTTTTTTTTTTTGTCCATTCAGATTTGCAGAGATTCATACCTGCTCTACCTGTTTCCTCCATGACTCAGACGTTGGGAAAATGAAGTCGGTTTTGGCTGGGAAGATTTAACTCACCACCAGCAACGTGTGAGTCACCAGAGCATGTCTCCACTGCCTGCGAGGGCCCCACAAAGATGAGAAGAGCCTGGGAACTTGGGAGCAGCTGACAGCATGAGATCACGGTTGTAGCCCGTGAAGCTGGGGAGGAGGGGATTGTCGTATGTGTGCTTTGGAGCTCTCCATCATGAGGAAGAGGAGGGCAGCTCAGACCTCTGGACCTCTGTGGAGGCAGGAACTAGGGAATATCCGTGCCTGTCGAGTTGGAACACTGTTACCTACATTCCGACTCTTTTCCAGTCAGGACTCTCTAGCCAAATATTAATGTCTACTGTATTCCGGGCATTGTATTGGATGCTAGGAACATTCCTGGGTGAATGGGACAAGGTCCCTGCCCTAGGGTCCAGTCTAGTCTCCCAAAGAGGTCCTTCAATGTCAAGTGGGCAGTGAGTATGTTGGGAGTCCAAGAGGAGGAAAGTTCATGCAATTTCAGGGCTCTCGGGAAAAAAAGAGAGCTCTTAAGCTGGGTCTTGGAGGATAAATGGGTGTTCATCTAGCAGACAGAGATGAGTGGGAGAGAAGTTTCTGCAGATGACACGGCCTGTGCAAAGGCATGCAGGAGAGGCACAGCAGAGAGAACACAGAGAACAAAGCAGGCAGCTTCTCTGAGCTGTCAGATCAAGTCACGATTGGAAAGGTGGAGTTAGAGATGGGAGCTTGGACCAAGTCATAGATGCCTTGAACGCTCTGACTAGGAATTTAGCCTCTGTTCTGGAGCTGACAGGCTACTGACGAGTTTCTGGCAACAGAGTGGGATTGCCAGGATCATATTTGACATGTCTGGCTGCATTTGGGGGACAGGTGGGTGGAGATGTGAGGGACAGCAAGAATGCCACTTGGGATGGCCCTGCAGGCCTCTTGTTCACCAGCTCGAGCATGTCTCCAGGTTGGACCACAGGCCTCGCAGACTCATCCACTAAGTTGTGCTTGTAAAAGGAGGTCCCAAGGAGGTTTCCAGCTAAATGGGAATCCTATTCTGACTGAAAGGGATCAGGCACATCTGAGCTGACAGCAGGGACTTAGGCTGGCTTCTAAGGACTAAGAGGAGCAGCAGACCACTCTCCTCGGCTTCCAACGTCTAACCTGTTTCCGGTCTGGCAAACTCACAATCTAGATTCCCCCACCCCCCAAGCTCCCTGGCTGGGAATAGCCTGGCTACTATGCAGAGTTCTGTCTGCTCTAACCATCCCTGCCCAGCTGTGCCCTGCCCAGTGGGACAGTGATGATCTTGGAATGAGCAAGCCGGCCATCTAGCCGGTCATCGCACTGGCTGGCCGGTGCAGTAGGTGGGACAAGCATCTTGGCACCTTCTAGAACTCCCAGCTTTAGCCCCAAAGCAGAGTATGGAGTTTTAACCTGCTTTCGGATGATTGCAGAGCCTCACCTACACAGAACTGTGTTCTCCTAATTAACAGTATGTCTGGGGCTTCTGGGGGCTGGGGTAACTTGCTACCACCTCTTGCTAAGTCATTTGGCTGTATCTCTGAAATACTGTTCTCAGTTCCGATCGACTTCTGGCTCTCCCAATTCATTATTCATGCCTGTGTCTCAGATTTTCACATCCTCACAGTCACTGGTGGCCCAGCAATACTGGCTGGAAAGAAGGGAGTGGGAAGGAGTGGGGAAGTGGGACAGTACAGAGGAAAACCTGGCCAAGGGGTGTGGGGGCTCAGGGCAGTGGGGCGGGTCCGGGGGGACGGTGGGACTCAGGGATGGATAGGTTAAGAAGGAATAAGGGGCAGGGGCTGGGGGCTAGGGTGAGAGGGTAGGAGGCTCCGAGAGACAAGAGAACAGGGCAGAGGGAAGGGTGGCGCTGCCCTGGAAATGGAATTATGTGACATGATTGCAAGATCAAAATGCAGCGCTTGCTCTTGATTAAATTAGTTTATCTCTGCAGCACAGAGCTGAGCGGCAAAACGGAAGTCGGAGCTGGGTAGGAACAGGCAAATGAGCTCGCCCGTGCAGCTTCTGAGAGAAGCAAGAGGGGGCTTTGCTGCTGGCCTGTTTTCTGAGGAGCCATGGTGATTCGCTTTAAACAATAGATCTTCTGCTCCCCGACCCCCATCAGACTCCTCACTCTTTCGTTTGCGTATTCTGGTTAATTGCATTGACTGTTTCAGCAATCCTGTTGGAACTGTGGCCCTACTGACTTCTGCGCATGGAAGGGTGGGCTGTTCAGGGAGCACCAGACACTGGGGAGTGGGGGTTGGGGGAGCGCTGAGATGAGCAGCAAGCCGGGCAGTGCTGACACTGGACAGATCCTGGAGCTCCCCTCACCCCACAGACCTGCACCCAGCTGCACAGAGCCTGGGAGCTTCAGCAGGGCGGGGGTAGGGGGGGATACCCAAGTCCGGTTTCTACCCCCTGAGGTTTAATTTGACTGGTCTGCGGTCAGACTCTTGCATCACTATGAGAAAAAGAAAATCAAGTGAGTCTACCATGCAGCCAATGTGGAGACCCCAGATTTAGCCCAAACTTCTCCTTCCACCCAGAGGAAAACTGAGGCTCCCAGGGATACTGTCTCATGCCCTTATTTTGACAGCTAAGAAAGGCAAGGGTCTCCTGATCCCCCAGGCCTGGGGTCACACGGCTAAGCTAGATACATCTCCGCATGAGTGACTTCAGGCAGGATGTCTGACCCTTCGTATGAAGAGGCGACTGAGTGGTCACTCCCTAACATGGCCATTTGGAGCTTCACGCCCTCCAGGGAGGTGAATTCCAGCTCCATGAACATTTTGCAATAGCCCGAAGAGAGGTCCGCCATGTAAGTGCCTCCCACACGGCAGCACACAAACGGCCACCACACGCACACATACCCAGGCACACAAAGGGTCAGCATTGCTTCACTTGTATTTGATGGCAGGTGGCTTTGTTTCTGAAAGGTATTGACTGCTGTTGATAAAAAAAAAATGTGGAGTGAAAAAAAGTGAACTAAGGGAGCCCTAGTGCTGATGTCCCATTCTAGAAGCATTCCCTTTGTTCGTGGCTAGGGCAGGGCACTTCTTAGAAAACCTCAGCCTTCATACACATTTGACTGAGCAAGGAGACCTGGGGACGGTAGAAGTGAACTCTGAAGTGGAGAAATCAGGCAAAGGGATGCGTGTCTTTCTTTATAGGAAAAATCCGGATTATTGACGGTGTGTGGAATTTCAAATGCAGAGCACAATGTATAGCTTTCTCTTTTTAACATCAAACTTCAGATGGCTTTTCCTTTTCCTTTAAAAATATTTTTACAACATAAATAGAATAGCTTTGCAGCCTAATAATACTCAGGACAATTATTCCGTGATAAATTATAAATAAGAGATTAATTTGACTTCACACAAGGCTGCATTCCATTTTGGAAGCTCTTTTGGTCCCATTAGAGGGCAAAAGGAAAGATAACAGGTGAACTAGCTTAGCATGGAAACAAGCTTCTTGAACATCTGTTTTCATTCATGCTTAAATCCAACTGAGCATGGCGTAGAATAATGCTTTTCACAACAATGATGTGGGGTAACCCCCCTGTCCCACAGAATGTTTCCAGGTACATCTTAAATCTTAGACCATGGAAGAGGAAAACAGCCTCTCAGAACACACCTGTCAGGTGGCAGCGTTCACTCCTGGGAGAAACACCTCCCCTACATTTACATTTACATACCATTTACATATCATGAGGCTTAATTTACATATCATGGAATTCATATTTATATGTGCTCCATTTAGGCTTCCTTATGTTTACAAATCTTCTGATGAATGAGACGTCAACAATCAGAGGAACTATAGATGCAGAAATGGATGAAAACTAGAGGACACCATACAGGATCATAAACACCAGCCTCTGTATGTGGCATTATGGAGTCTCAGATAATGACCGCGTCATTAACCTGCGGGCAAAATTGCCAACTATTTACCTTAAAAAGGGACACTGGTAATTTAAATTGCTTAAAAACAGGCATCTCATGGGTGCACTATTGAGGTTTTTTTTAATGGGTTCAGCGGGCAATTTCAATATCTTCTCCCAAAGTTTTCCAGGCAGAAATCCTTCCAAAATTCTATGAGAAAGAAAAGCTCATGACTGCAGACTTCCGTGGGCCCTTGAACTCTGTGCAGAAGATGGCCTATCACCTACGGGCTGAACAGTAATGTGGTTCAAAGGTGTGCCATCCTGTAACATCACTGTGCATTTTATCATTATAATCGCTGTGATGTATACGTTTGACAGTTTTTTAATTTTTAATTTTTATTTTTGAAAGATTTTATTTATTTATTTGACAGAGAGAGACACAGCGAGAAAGGGAATATAAGCAGGGGAGCACCCTGAGAAGGGAGCCCGATGTGGGGCTCGATCCCAGGACCCTAGGATCATGACCTGAGCTGAAGGCAGATGCTTAACTACTGTGCCACCCAGGGACCCCGAAAATTTTTTTAATTTTAAAAAGGTATTCTCTACTTGTGGATGATAGGAACCATTGGCATAAAATTTGGGGTTTGGTGACCCATTTATTTGTGTTTTAGTGTATTCCCAAAACTGTGTCCTGAGGAAAGTCTTGGTTCTCTTCTGTGTGGGTTTTTTCTTTCCTGGTGCATGGGGAGTCTATTCAGATACTGTTCCTTGTTGCCCCTTAATTTTTGTAAGGTAATGCTAAGCCCTGTGGACCTTCATAAGCACTGTTGAGTTTCTGCTTTTCAGTTTCTTTCTTTTTTTTTTTTTAGATTTTATTTATTTATTTGACAGACAGAGATCACAAGTAGGCAGGGAGGCAGGCAGAGAGAGAGGAGGAAGCAGGCTCCCCGCTGAGCAGAGAGCCCAATGCAGGTCTTGATCCCAGGACCCTGGGATCATGACCTGAGCTAAAGGCAGAGGCTTTAACCCACTGAGCCACCCAGGCACCCCTCTGCTTTTCAGTTTCTTATCTGCAAATCTAACCCTGCATGTTTTCTACCTGCTCTCATTCATGGGACCCTTCCTGTGTGAATCACCAAGCTCACAGGTAGGCAGTGTCCACATCTGACAGGTTACTCTGCTTCATGATCCTTGACCCAGTGATCGCTCCAGTGGTGGGGACATGACCTACTCTGGCCCACTTTAGACTTTGTCTATGGATTTTCTAAATTTGAAGTGGAGACTAGTTTTTCTCTTTCTTCTTGCCTTGAGGACTCTGAAGTGCCTAGCAATGGAGCCTGGCACATATAAAGAGTCTCTCCCTGTTCTTGTTAACAGGGTGTGCCTTCAGAGCTGCTGGTGACCGTGGCCCCCCTTCCCATGAAGGAGCCCGAATGAATGGAGCAAACACAAATAGAAGCTCAGTTGAGAGGTGAAGAAAGAAGTCTGGTGGCATAGAAACTCTCCTTTCTATGGTCTCAGGTAATTCCCTTGTTCTTGCTTAATCTGAGTTGCCATTCTGCCATTTGTAATGAGAAATTCCAACAATAAAAGTAACATGATATTATTTGCCAAATGCCTAGAAGTTAGGAATAGCAAAAGTAAAGAATAAAGCAGGAGTCTGAGTTAGCAGAGTGGATGCCGGGACCAAGACAGAAAAGCCTGGGAGACAGGCTCTAGACATGATGGTAATGAACTTAATTTCAGGCATACTGAGTTTGAGGATCTTGGGATCTTGGGATTTTTCCATGTGGAACTGCATTTTAGGTGTTTGGAAACACGCATAGAAAGTGAAGGGGAGAGTTCAGAGAAGGGGAGGCAGATGGGAAGCAAGAAAAGGGAGCTGGAGCTGCAGCCCATGGCACCGAATGAGGTCAAGACTGAGGCTGGGAAGAAGCAGGAGGCATGGGAGAGAAACAGGCAACAAGAGTGATGTGCCCAGGGAGAGAGAAGGATGAGAGTCAGGATCTAGAACGTGAGAGAGGTCAATATTAACAACACTCTCAAATGAGGCCAAGAGGCAGGGCTGGGTGAAAGCCTAGAAGAGGCATCCCATTTTACAAGTTGTTTGTTGATACGTCTGCCCTGAGAGAAGATTCCAGTGTAGCTGGAGCCAATCCTAGGCTGCAAGGGGTTAAGACAATGACCTGAGCAATCAATGAGAAAGGTGAGGGTTGGGGGTGGGAGGAGGGTGTGGACAGAGGAAGTCAGTGAAAAGCAGGAGAGGTGTGGGAATTCCATAGTTTGGGTGGAATCAGATCCCCTCTTTTTTTTTTTTTTTTTTTTAAATTTTCTTAAGAGTCTTTGTGATCCAAGCACATTTGCATGTTGAAGAGAAATCAAAAGGGCAGGAAAAAATACCTCCGATGGGTAATGATTGAAGAAGCAAGCTAAAGAACAAGTGATAGAGGCTAAAGGAGGAGCCTCAGAGAGGAGAAAATATGTTTCCTTACATGAAGCCACAGGGTGAGGGAAAATGACCATGATGAGTCTGGGAAAATTTAATAGAGGAAAGTGAACGCTCGCTGAAAGTCTACCAAATGGTGCTGATCTCAGCAGGACAGATGACAAAGGCCTGCACTGCATGATGGATGCATGAAAGGGCTTCAGGGTGGACAGAATTTGGAATCGCTATGAGAAATTAATTGGATTTATTATCATAATTCTGGAGCAGCACCGAGATTAGAAAGAACAAAATGGCTGTGGATTCAGTCCATTGCTACGAGCAGCCCGAGATAAGGGATGGCAAAAACCAAAGCCGTGTGTGCCCACTCCAGTGGAAAATCAAGGAACGAGGACATCGAGGACGTCAGTGAGTCTTATTGAACTAAGGGGAACACATTTGTCTCATGTAGTAGCTTGATATCGCGGACTCGTCTTACAGCCAAGACAGTGTAGCACCGTATCTGGCACTTGAGGGATAAGCAATAAAGGTTTATCTCATTGAATCGAAAGGCACTCTTTAACTTTCATGATAGACTCTTTCATCTAGTTTCAGCTCAGAAACACAGGAATCACTTTCCTTTCCTCCCTACATGTGTTCTGGCAGTTTGATTAAAAAGAACAAGATGTTTTTGGAATCACCCCTATGGAGAGATAGGGTGGTGATGGCAGTGGGAAAAATGTAACGTAGAAATTCAAGACAAAGGAAAGAATGTATTTGCAGTAGCATTGTGAAGAAGGAATTGGAAGCGTTTAGCGCATGCGTGTGTGTGTGTGTATGTGTGTGTGTGTGTGTTCTAGGCACAGTGCTGATGGTTTGAGGTGAAGCAGTGATTGAGTCAGACAGAGAGGAGGATTTAAAAAGAGATATATGGTAAACAAGCATCTCTAGGTACTGTGTAGGGTGACCAACTGTCCCAGTTTGCTCAAGATGGACAGTGGACATGGGACTTTTCAGTGCTCAGGTGGGAAAATTCCAGAGAGAGCAGGGTGATTGGTTATTCTAACATGTGCAGAGAAATATGGGCAAGTATATTCACTATCCATTTCTCCTTAAATAGAAGTTAGGGGGTTTCAGAACTCCTGAAGACTTTGTGGGAAGTTGGTACCCTAGAAAATCCTCTGGGAAGGGACATTTGATTTTTACTGGCAGACTAAAAACTGTTAACTCTACAAACTATACACATTTCTAAATTGAGCTTCTTGGAAGATTTCTAAAACTTCCAAATAATTTATCTGACGCTAAAACTGTAAGCCTAGCCTTTATGATGGCATCTTAGATATACTATCCTATTGCCCCATCCTTATTTTTTTTTTAAGATTTTATTTATTTGAGAGAGAGAGAAAGAGTGAGAGAGGAGTGAGGGACGAGGGAGAAGCAAGCTTCCTGCTGAACAGGGAACACAAAGTGGGGTTTGATCCCGGGACCCAGAGATCACCACCTGAGCTGACTCAGTGCCCCCCCTTGCCCATCTTTAAACATAGTATTTTTATTAGAACCTGAAGATCTTGGCCCTGAGGCTGTTCACCAACTGTCTTGCAGTCCAGTCCACAGAATACTGGGGGAAATAACTGATTCTCTTTTCCTACCCACGCTCCCCCAGGTAAGGAAACTGTGGCGAAGACCAACTGTCTTGAATGTTAAGTCTTCCAGCAGGTGAAACACTTGGGTGTTTCATAAGGCCAAACAAAACATAATCACATAGGGTTTTATTAGCTTGCTTTGGTGCTGATGTGAGCTGAAAGCTGAATAAAATGCATCAACATAATAAGCACTATAGACGAAATCTGACAGAGGAGGCACATACACGATGGAAACACAATTGTCTTTAATTTAGAAATTCACAGTGGATTCCAAGAGAATAAATAGAGCCTCCTCCTGGATCTTCTTTAACACTTCTTAACAGCAGTCCATGAATTCAGGGACGTTAACAATTGGATAGTAGTATTGGTGGGTGAATGGGTAGGAGGATCAAGCGCACTCAGAACTTCTCTTGGGGAGAGGAAACCTGCAGTGGACAGTTGAGGAAGTCATGGTGGGAAAAAACAAACACAAAACCTCTGAGCAAAGGAAATGGGGTGACTCCTAGCACTCTGAATTGATTGATACTCTCACACACTATCACGTTCTCACAAATGGTATGAATGACTTACTGCTTCATTCAAAATTCTTGCTCCAAATCAGTGGATCTCAAGCTTGGCTGCACATTGAAATTACTGGAGGAGTCTTTAAAAAGCTGGTGCCTGAGTCCAATCCCAGATACTCTGATTTAATTGCTCTGAGCTGTAGACTTGGCACCAGACTACTTTTGTGCAGCTCAGATGGACAGTCACTGTGCTACCAACCAGGAAATCAGGATAAATGGCTGGGATCAGAGGTTCACAAAGTGTGTGTGTCTAAGAATCACCTGGAAGGTTTGGTAAATAGTTTGCAGAGCCTATCCTCAGACTTTTCTGATTCACTGGGTTCAAGATCGGGCTGGAGAATCGGCATCTAACAAGTTCCCAGGAACTGCTAGTTGGAGGACCACTGGCCTGGGTGGATCCTATGTTATTACGTCCCGAGACAGCTAGGCCATTCAGCATTTCTTGTGCCCCCCCCCCCCACTGCTCCCCACTCCCCCACCCCCACTCAGAGCCAAGAAATAAAGCTCCGTGGACCTTCCTCGACACGTGCTTGGAGGGCACATCCTACATCAATTTCCCCGGCTCCCTCAAGCCAACTCATGGGGCATAGCCTCTCTTTTTCCAACCTGGAGGTGTGAGGCCTTCATTCGTTGTTGCTCTCCTCGATTTCTTGGAAATCGTCTAATTACCCTCATGGGTGTCAGGTTCCCCGATCCAGCAAGCTGGACCCGCAGTGCATTTGGAATCCTGCCCTGGATAAGGCCCGTGATGCTCAGAAAGTGGGGCGGCCCGTGTACCGAAGGCCGTGGCTTCCGGCTTTCGCTTTCCGGGTGGGTCTCAGTTACCCACAGCCAACCGCGGGCCATAACCAGATTCTCCTCTTTCTGACGCTACAGCGTCATGACGTCAAAGCTACGTCACGACGCCTACGTCATTCACCTCGCTTCCTTTCATCGCCTCCACAGGATCGCCTCTCGGCGTCTCAAGAAGAGGGTGAGTACAGTACAAAAACTTGTACAATTTTATTATTAGTTGTTAATTTCTTACTTCATCTAGTTTATAAATTAAACTTTTCCCTAGACGTTTATGTAATGGAAAAAAATCGTATCTAGAGGGTTTTTTTTTTTTTTTCTTTAATCATGACTGGTTTCAGGCATCCACTGGGGGTCTTGGGACATATCCCTGATCCACCAGGGATGGGGTAGGGGGATGACCGTAATGGAGTAAATGGAATAAATCCTTGCTACATTGTGGGGCATTTACTGCCAGAAACTATGGTGTCACTAAACTCACGTCATTTAACACTTACGTACTTCTTGAAAGATGGGAACTATGATGCCCATTTTATAGAGGAAACTGGGGCTCAAGCAGGGGGACTTGCCCAAACTTTAACGATTGGGGGGGGGGGGGTTATGTGTGGCTGGCCTGGCTCCAAAGCCCATGCCTCCCCAGCATGGCTTTCTGCCTCCCTTACCCCGAGGTGGAGGAGTCTGGAGGAGGGGGGCTGGCCCCCCGCAGCTAGGCTGGGAACTCCCAGAGGCAGCCAACTGGCCGGCCGCCTTGGACAGGTTGCTGAGTGCACTCTACTTGCCCTGGTCCTCAGATCCTTATCTATGAAATGAGGAGGGTGGGCCGGATGGCTAAGGTCCCTTCGCACTGGTACTTCTTAAAAGTCTCTCTGCTGTTGATGCAGCCGTGCTCTACCTCTCCCGGGACTCTGCCCTGCCTGGTGATCACATTATGTGAGCAGCAGACCTGTTTCCAAGCAGAGCTCTTCCCAAAGGTCCAGGTAGAGTTACAGTGGCGCCACTCAGCCAAGGTAGCTGGAGGTTATGTCCACCTCTCTGAAAACCTCTTGATGACAATTTATAACCCAGGTGTAAAATGTCCATTTTCTGGCAAAGCCTGGTATTTGGTTATCTGAGACGGAACAGGATTGAAAGCTGGTCACCTAAAACCCAAGGGACAGGTGGCCAGAAATCAGGCACACTCCAGTGCATGGCCCCTCTGGACATCAGCCCTAGAGCACCAGCCTCGGAGGTATGCTTCCTGGAGGAGGCCAGGGCGATGGCAGCGTGCCCCAGCCTGTGGAGCTCAGGTCTCTGTCCCCTTCACCCAGGTCCAGCAGGAGTGGTGTGATAAAGGAGGTTATAGATTTGTACTGTGCTAGTTATCAATAGTGTGGGTTATTGCTCCGAGTGATACACAGATGATGTGCCTCTTTCCCCCAAGAAAACAAACGTGGACCTGAAATTAGGAACCTGGAGAGGTAGTTGACCATTTTGTTCCAAATGAGCCTCATTCCAGGGCACCTGGGTAGCTCAGTGGTTTAAGTCTCTGCCTTCGGCTCGGGTCATGATCTCAGGGTCCTGGGATCGAGCCCCGCATCGGGCTCTCTGCTCAGTGGGGAGCCTGTTTCTCCTTCTCTCTCTGCCTGCCTCTCTGCCTACTTGTGACCTCTCTCTCTGTCAAATAAATAAATAAAATATTAAAAAAAAATGAGCCTCATTCCTCATCTGTAGTGTGGAGGAAGGGGTGAGGATGGACCTTCCATCTCCAGTCCTTCCCGCTTTAGTCCTCTCTCAACCTCCGTGAGGTTTTGATAACAGATCAGAGGGCAGACAGATACAAATAGAAAAAACACAGGGGCGCTGAGGGGATGGATGCCAGGAAACCTGCTTTCTAAGCAGTCAGGTAATATAAAGGTTTTCTGTTTTTGTTGTTGACTCTTCATTTACATAATTTTTTTAAATTGTAGTAAAAAATATCCTTAACATAAAATTGACCATCCAAACCATTGTGAGGTGAACAGAGTAATGGATTAAGTACATTTCCATTGCTAGAGACCATCACCACCATCCAGCCACAGGATTCTTTATCGCTAAAGAGATGTTAACAGTGTTTGCAGAGCACTAAAAATAACGTCTCAAACTATGGACTCTGAAAAACAACCTGAGGGTTTTGAAGGGTCAGGGGTGGGAGGTTGGGGGAACAGGTGGTGGGTAATGGGGAGGGCACGTTTTGCATGAAGCACTGGGTGTTGTGCAAAAAGAATGAATACTGTTACGCTGAAAAAATAAATAAAATGGGAAAAAAAAAGAAATTCCAAAAAAAAAATAACGTCTCAAAAAGCAATAGTGTTTTGAGTTTATAAACCTCCTTTGTAGGAATTCAAGGCATTTCACAAACATTATCACATCTGTCCTCACAATGACCTTATATAGAAGCAGAGAGAATAGGAGAGTGGGCAGATCAGAGAGAGGACAAAAAAGAGGGGGAAATGTAATTTTGCTCCATTTCACCATGATCCAAAGAGGCTCTGAATCACCAGGGTCTCAGTTTTCAGATATCCGACAATCTTAGAATTCGGATCAAGTATCAATCCAATTTTCCATTTCCCGAGATTGTGATTGTAGCGTTGACCAGAGAGGGAAGCATATATTTTTGAAGTTACAGGACAGTGTGGAGTTGCCGTCCCTTATGAAAGGATTTTTCTTCACAGCACATTGCTGGGATGGGTGTGTCAGTCTGGGAGTGGGGACTGGGGGACAGGCATGCTTTGGCAGCAGCCCCCCCCGGGGGGGGTGCATTACTCTTTCAGGTTCTGGTGGTCTCTGAGCAGCTGCTAATAGTGAGCTTTGTGTAGTAAGGGCTGACTTGGTTATAAGGCCAGGAGAGGAGCACTCACATGTGCGAAAGTTTTCATGGTCTGGAAATTAAAGCTGAATGACTTCAGGTTGTGTGTGCATGTGTGTGTGTGTGTGTCTGTGTGTGTGCGCAGGAAAGACAGAACGTGAGCAAGCGCTAGATGTAAAAAGTGTGCAAGAGAAAGTACGTGGTTTGTCCTGGCTGTAGATGCAGGACCAGATAGAGAAGTTAGTAATCAAAATTAGTACCTTGCATTTGATTCTTTTTTTTTTTTCAGTTTGCTGATCCTTTTATAAAAAAAAAAAAAATGATAGTCCCTGTTGGAGAAGAGTAAAGAAGAAAACCATATTCATGTAAAGTTGTGTTTCAGTTAGATTCAGCCTTTTGGTGACTGGAAAATTTCCAGTGAATTTCCAGGAACAAGAAAATGTCAGTGTTCCAGGTGCAAACATTAAATCCATACAGTCCAGGAACAATCATTTGTAAACTGTGATTAAAAGACTGAAACAAACCCAAGAAAAAAACCTGTCAGTTAGAGCTAAACAAGCAGAATACTGTCATTTAGCCTGGAACATACTCTTTAAAAGTTCGTAGGGAGCAGTACTCTGCTTCTTAGTTTATGGAGTATAGAATTAATTGGTCTGGTAGTCTCTCTGCTCAACCACTTACATATTTGATTGGCTTCTCATGAGAGCGCACGATAAATATTAGCTTTCTTATTGTGACTTTTGCAGTTGGCCACATACTAGGGCATCAATGGGGAGGCCAAGAGTAGTTGTCTTCAGATAGCCTTCCTTCCTTCACTACATTTATTCAGCATCTGATTTGTACCAGGTACTATGCTGGACACTGTGTGTAGGGTATCAGCCTTGGCGTTGGATGAGTTTACAAACCGGCAGAGTGAGACAGACATATAACTATACTGGTGCAACCAAGTGTCATTGGTGCTGTCAAAGAAGAGTGTGAGGAAGGGGTCAAAAGGTACAAATTTCCAGTTATAAAACAGTTAAGCCCTGGAGATACAATATACAGCATGGTGACTACAGTTACTAATATGTATTATGCATTTGAAAGTGCTAAGAGAGTAGATCTTAAAAAGACTCATTATAAGGAAAAAATTTTCTAACTTTGTGTGGTAACAGATGTTAACTAGACGTATTGTGGTGGTCATTCTGCAACACATGCAAATACCAAATCATGTCTGTACAGCTGAAACTAATATAATGTTATATGTCAGTTATATCTGAATAAAAAGGGGTGCCCGGGTGGCTCAGGTAGTTAGTGGCTGCCTTTGACTTGGGTCATGGCCCCAGGGTCCTGGGATCGAGCCCCGCGTCGGGGTCCTTGCTCGGCGGGGAGCCTGCTTCTCCCCTGCCTGCCATTCCCCTTGCTTGTGCTTTCTCTAGTGTGTCTCTTGCTCTCCCTTGCTCTGTGTTAAACAAATAAATAAAATCTTAAAAAAAAAAATAAAGCATGTGCAGAAAGTACAAGGAAGAGATTGATTAGCTTGTGTGCATGGTAGAAGGAGCAGGGGAGGGCTCTTGGAAGAGATAACATTTAAGCTCTGTTGTGTGTGTGTGTGTGTGTGTGTGTGTGTGTGTGTTTTAAGTAAATCATAGCTTTCGAGGCTGGAATTGTTTGGGAGGACAGGTTAGAGGCTCCCGAGGGAATGTGGAGCAACTGAAGTGAAGGTTCAGACTTCCTCCATGATCTTTATGTGAGGATTACCAGATGGTGTGGGGTTTATACTGCCGGAAGGGAGCTGGCCATGAGCAGGCTTCAGATCCTCCGAAGGGAGGAGGAAGGTGAAATTAAATAATGGAAAGAAGGAAAATGATAAAAGAAAAAGCAAATGAGAAAAGTTGAATGGTAAAGGAATAAAGACAAGTGGAAGGTTGAGAAAAAGCATATCTTAAACCCCACTACAAAGTGGTCAGCACTGAGCCAGAAGATTGATAGACAGGCCTTTCGAGTTTCAAGCTAGGGATGATGTGGTCCGTGTCTGGCCAAAAACCTAAACAGAACTAGGATAATTTGGTACTACCTTGGCAGCAGTCTTGAAAAGACCAGAAGCCGTAATTTCTTTTTGTCACATGCATCCTGGTCCCAGTTCCTGGTGGAGCTATACCCCCAAGAGGGAGGGAGAGCTGAGTGGGCAGTAATGAGGCCCATCGTCTGGCCTGTGCCTGTAACCGCCCTCACCTTCTTCTCTGGGGGTAGAGGAGAGGACTGGGGAGGGGGCCGAAAGTCCCAAGTGGCAGAAACCATAGTAGAATCTGGCTACCACCTGGAGACCTATTGTCCGTTTTTACCTCCCTTTATCAGGTCTATCATGGCTGAATTTTCCTAGGACATAAAATCACAGAACCACAGAATATCAGCGTGAGAAAAGAGCATGAGTGTCTCCTAATTCAATGTTTCAAACTGTTTTGATCATTTACCCAAAGTAATAATAATAATTTGAGCATATAGCCTCAATTCATGTACATTTATTCATTTTAAGTGCCATATTTATATTTCTATACTAGTGTATTTATTTAAAAATATATACAAAAATTATATTTAAAAATAAATAAATTTATAATATTTTCTTCCTATACCCTAATGGATTGTCTCTGTTCCCTCTGGGGTACGTGAAATCTATTTTGGAGGCAACTCATCAAATTCTACCAGATGTGTTCATCTCTTCTATAACTCTCTTCCAGAAGGAAATCTAACCTTTCCTTGAACACCTAGAGGGACACCATTCCATTTTTGGAAACTTCTGGGAGTTCCCTGGTTACCATGTCGCAGATGGCCAAGGGAGGGGCTTCTCTACGGGATCACACCTGGCATTTGGGCCAGAGCTGAACACCTCACTGGGCATGCAGAGGGAAGGAGCCCTTGCTCTGCATTTGGCTCTCCCTGGGCCCCAGCACCGATGAGTGCCAGGGCTGTGAAGACAGCAGGAAGGGCCTTTCCCTGCCACTGTAAATATTATCACTGCCTCTGGTATGCAGAAAAGCAAGAGGAGCAGCGTTTGCTGCTTCCAGGTGGCAGACGAACAAAAATGAGGCTGGGGTGGGAGGAGACAGAGGGTGTCTGGGAAAAAGAGATCAATAAAACCTCACTAGTGTGCAATATTTACCATAAACAGCCCAGGGTTGTTTGGGGTAGGGAAAATTGTCAACAGAGATCAGTTCTCTCTCAGTGACTGTGGGAGCAGGTGTTCCAGGAGGAAGGATAAAGAGGGCAGCCTTGGTGGGACCAGTGATCAGACCGATGGCCGCAGAGTCACTGAATGTTCATGTGACAGGCAGCCAGTCCCACAGCGCACAGGGCCCCCTGCCATTTTTTTTAAACAAACATTTCAAGATCTTAAATTGCCACAACATTTACATCTTTTCAGACTGTGTACTGTTTCCTTAATTCTTCAGCAGAGTTTTCCCAAAACTCACAAATGCTACTGGTAGAGCTGGTTTGGGGCCAAGAATTGTTAACTGACAAAGTGCAGAAAGGCCTAGGTAAGTTTAAAAAAAAAAAAATTAAAAAGCAGGCATATCTTGCCCTAAAACATATCAGGACTCTCAGAGAACTGACTGGAAATGCTTCTCTACGCAGCTTTTTGTGAAAGGAGTTGAGAGAGACTTGAACGATTAAGCTGGTGGGGATTCGGAATTCTCTCTCTGCCCCCTTCCCTATTCCACCTGTTTTTGAGTGACAGACTAAGCTGAATCCTGAGGCCAGATTTAAAAGTACTGTGACTTGGGGCACCTGGGTGGCTCAGTGGGTTAAGCCGCTGTCTTCGGCTCAGGTCATGATCTCAGGGTCCTGGGATCGAGCCCCACATTTGGGTTCTCTACTCAGCAGGGAGCCTGCATCCCCCTCTCTCTCTGCCTGCCTCTCTACTTGTGATCTCTCTCTCTCTCTCTCTCGCTCTGTCAAATAAATAAATAAATAAATAAATAAAAAGAAAAAAAAAGTACTGTGACTTTTACCTTGATTGCGTACTGTTAGATAATGAAAGAACAATATCCCTTTTGAGATGAGTGTCCCATGTTGGAAGCTGTTCTGAGTTTCAGGGAAAGGAAGAGCCTTCAGAGTCTGGGGAAGAAGAGAAAACTCAAAGAAGAAACAAGTTGGCTTTTGTTGTGGGGGGGTGGAGGGGCATGGGTTAGACCTCATGCCTGGAAAGCTTCTCCTAACTTTGCAATCCCAGAAGCATGCCCGACTGGCCTGGGGGTGTAAGCACTCATGTGTATTCTCGATCTGGACAGTCATGAAATTCATCTTTCTGACAACAGTGACTGATCCAAGGGTTGGGCCCATGACCAAAACAGGACCTTATTAAGGTCTGATGTATAGATATCCCATGGTTGTAAATGGGGGGGTATGAATTTGGAGCTCTTGGACACTGTGTTATCACCTGCCGTGTGAAGAATTAGAATGAAACCAAAGACAGGCAGAGATGAAAGACGGATTTGTGCATTTATGAGGATGCATGGGCAGGGAGAGAGTCCTACTAGCTGGGAGGCAGCCCTGTCCCGCTCTCCCTGCAGCTCAGTGGAATCCATCAGCAGGTCCTTTTATCCCCGCCTTTGAAATAGAACCAGACCATGATGACGTGGTGACATCTCATCCTTTCCTCCACGACAACCTAATTCCAACCAGCGTCGTGTCTCCCCTGGAAACAGGAGCCTCTTACCTGTCCCCCTGCTGTTGCTTGGCTTCTCCACATTCAGTTTTGCATACAGCAAAGCAGTCATCTGGTTGTTTGCTTGCACAAAGTTTTGAAACATTAATTACCTCCTGTCACTCCTCTGAATCCTGCAAAGGATTCTCATCTCACTCAGAGTAAAGCCCAAGTCTTAGAGTGATTTACCCTACAACCTGCTGTCTCCTTCTTCTTGGGAGCTCACTGGCCTCCTCACTGCTTTTGAACAAGTCTTTGTCCTCTGAGGTGGATTTCATCTTATTTCTACATGCATTTGTCTCTCAGTTTTGTGTTGTTGTTTTCACTGCTGTGTCCCACACATCCAGGGCCCCCAGAACATGGTGAGCACCATGAATTCCAATGCTGGCCTATACGGTGCTGGCTCCCTCTGCTCTTCCCTTCATTCTGTTGACTAGCCTGGAGGCCTCCCCAGCTACCTGAGCCTACAGATTCCCTCTTCTGCTTAAGCTACTTGGAGTTGTGTTTGAGTGATGCCAGTTTTAAACCTGGAAATTTGAGGCAGAGCTGTACATCTCTAAAGATAAGTAGATTCTTCCCCCAGCTTTTGATGCTCGTTCAATCTAAGTGTTCTAAAGACACCAAGAGTTGAGCCCCCCAAAATCTTAGAGCTTATTACTATTTTTTTATGCTTAAATTGCTTGTCCTTAAAATCTGTGCTACATTCTGAAGCCTGTCTTAGTATGTCTTAGGGTCAGCATTTTCCTTTGAAAATTTATGACTGAAATCAAACCTCATTCAGTGAGCAAGTGGGGTTTGATTTAGAAAACTTCTGTGTATAGTCAACATTTTAGTCAGCTTTGACTGTTTTGAAAAATGAGAATCACTGGGATGCTAGCATTACATTCCTTTATCATCTGGATGATGTAGTGGGAGGGCAGACAATGAAACATCCAGGAATCACTTATTTTTTAAAATTTTTAAATTTTTTTTTTTTTTTTTTTTTTTTTTTTACCAGTAGTTATTTTCCTCGGTCACTTCCTCTAGGCTGGAGACCACTGGTTTTCCTTCATGTGTCAGAATCCCCTGGTTAGCTTTTCAAACTCCTGCATCTAAGCCTCACGCAGCCCGGTGAAATCAGATCCCTGGGGGTGGGAAAACAACAGCACCTAACACTAGGTAGTGTTTACTGAACACATACTATGTGCTCATGCTACATGCCTCACACACAGGATCACCTTTTATCCCCCAACAATTCCATAAGGCAGTACCACTGTGAAGGCCCCCAGACATGTGAGGGGACAGCTCAGACCCACAGAGCTTAAGTAGGTTGCCCAGCGTCCTGTAGCATCCGGGAATGAGGACCAGTGACTAATCCAGGCACGCTGATGCCAGAGCCCAAACTCTTCTGGAATTTGGTTTTCGTTTTTGTATTAAAAAACAAAAACAAAAAAAAAAGCAAAAAAAAAAAAAAAAAACAAAAACAAAAACATGGCCTCAAGAATCAAGTAGTTTTCTGAGCTCTTTACCGAAAACATCACTCTGTCTGTCCCCCAGCAACACCCCCAGCCGTACTATTTCCTCTTCTCAAGGCTATCACTTTCAGTGGTTTTACCTTTTCTTTTCCTGTGTGTGTGTGTGTGTCTCTCTCTCTCTCTCTCTCTCTCTCTCCCCATGATTGTTTATAATGGGACTTTTGCTTTTTTCAGTTTTAAGCATTAGCTCAGATCTTCCCACACAGAAGATGACGGCAGAGATTTTGCCGCCCCTCCCTGCCCGCTTCTATGTAGTTGCACCAGGTTTTGGATTATATCATAACAGATTACGTGATGTAGATTATGTAAATACAGTTTTGGGCTGAGCGGTGTAGTCGCTCAGTACGTGGTTACGTCTTCCTTTCTTAAACAACTCCCTGCTTGTTTCTAAGTTGTAGTATCTGTTGTTATCTCTTTGGGAATGATAAAGATCAATTTCTTTGTTGTTTATTTTTGACAGGGGCGGGGCAGTAATTCTCACGTCCTTGCCTAGTATCTGTTTACTCCGAGGTGTTTTTTTCTATTTATCTTTCCTGAAACCTGCTTTTCATATCTGAGACCTGCCTCAGATGTCCTGTGGCCCTTGGATGCCTGCTCCTAGGTGTTGAAGGCAGCAAACTGGGAACTGTACCTCGGGCCGGCTAACTGGCTTCACTGTGCATTTCCACAGGAAACCAAGCTCAGTGTCTTTGGGTCTTTCCTCTCAGGCTTGATCGTATTCCCCAGAGATGGATCTTCCAGTGTTCTCTCTGAAGAGTGATACCCTGGATTCCAGCACTTTTGTGGTAGGGTGGAAGGGTGGGAACATTTCAGTTAATCCTCCTGTTTTCAACCAAGTACTCTTACCTGCAGCTGGTCGTGTTCCCTGGTCTGCAGATTCTGTTTTGTCCACCCTGGAGAATAAGCCTCCAATCTCCCGGGGGTGGGGGTAGGCATGGGGAATCCATACAGCGTTGGGAAGGGGACTGTGCACCTCACTGCTTTGTAATTAGACTTTTAACCTACTACTCCCTTTTTGGCCTCTCATTCACCCTCACTTTCAAGGGTAAATGTGCTGCCAGTTCCTGAGGCTTCGCAAGGTTCTGTATGCAAACTGAGTTGTCTCCCAGCGTCCCCTGCTGCCGGCTTAGAATGCACCTGCTGGAATATGCCAAGTGCATTACCATTCGTGCTTCTGCTTTTTAAAAATGTTACATATGCATGCACATATCCATTCCCATATGTGTGTGCATGTATTCGTTAGATTGTCTTTTGTCCATTCTCTTTGTCCCGGTAACTTAATGGCTTCCCCTCATTTTACCGAGGACACAGATAGGAGTGGAGTTAAATAAGTGTGATCAATCATCATCCTCACGGAAGAGTCAGAGCTCTTCATCACCACCTTCGACAGAAGGACAGAAAATTAGTTCTTTGCACACCACTGAATGTCAGTATCAGCACTTTCCAAGTCCTTGATCCATTGGCTTTTCTCAACCTGGTTAGACAGATCATGAGGCTGTCCTATGCCCATAGCAAGGATGAAGAATGCCATGCAAACAGTGAGTTTGTGGCCCAAGAGCACATCACAGGTCTCCCAATTTCTAACCTGGTGCCATTTACGTGTTTTCGTATTGTGTCCTGGCCTATGCTTAGGACACCATCTGCCACTAGGGAGAATGATGCTCTTGGGTCCACCGAAAATTATGGGAAACCATGACTCTGTTTATCACCTTGACTCAAATTTCAAGTTCACTGCCTGAGTTCACAAAGAAGAGAAACCGAAGAGGGCAGCCTGGTCTAAAATGCTTTTATTCCATCCTGGCCCTTCTTTATCTGCTCCAGCTCTTAAGACTGCTTAACATTAGGAGCAGATGAATGCCGAGATGACCACATTTGTGGTACAGAGGGTGATGAAAGGCCCAGGGATTCCCAGGCCCTGGAAGAGTGAGTAAAACAGGGAACTTTGTTCCCACACTGGAAAAAGATGCTGTTTGGAAACCGAACTGGGCCCACAGGATGGCATTTGGAAGCCAAATGAACTGCAGCTCTTTAAGTTCGTGAGGTTAGTGGTGCAGCTAATTGTGGAAACACAGGCACTCCCCACTGACCCAGAAATCCTTGCAATTCATGGCTTAAGGCTGTACATTGTGAAGGTGATTTGTGCAGTTCATTTGAAAATAGAGAGACCTGGACAGCTCTGGTTGGTTCACAGGTCCTTTGTGGCCTTCCCTTGAGGCTTAAGAACATGTGCGGAATCTAGCTCTTTGCCCTATATAATAAAAAGAGACCAAAGTCTAAAAAGCAATCCAAACATCACAGTGACTGGGCTAGATTTAGTGAGGCGCATGCAGAAAACCACTGTATTTTCTCCCTGGTGTGTTCAAATCCATTTGGTAATTCTGTGGGCTGGTTATGTCCCCATTGCTGGGGGGAAACTCGGGCAGGTCCAGTGACTTTGTCCCTGTTAGTAATAAAGAGCTCTCTGGGTTCTCTAAGTCCCAAAATGAATCTCAGTTTGGAAAATTGAGCATTTCAATAACGAAAATGGCCAGTACAGCACAGACCTCAAAACTGAAAACTTAATCCAAAACTAAAGCTTTTCTCCTCCCATTTTGTGCCTGCCTTGGGTTCAAGGTCTGATATTAGGATTTTCCTTCCTAATCCTGCCACATGAAACTGGTTCTGGTTTCTCTGAGGCTGAAGCTGGGGCAAGGGAAATGTGAGAAGGGGCTAGAAGTCTTTCTGGAGGGGTGCGGATGTAATCAGATAGCGGGTCACACATGGGGCATGGCGGATGACAGGTTTTGCTTCTCTCTGTTTAGGTTTTGGGTTGTGAACCTGATGGTAGGGGTGGTGCTCTTTCTCTGGGCAGGTCCTTACGATAATTTCTCCTTCCATCTTGGGGCTTCTCTGCACGTGGGTTCCTCTGTTGGATGGCAGTGCCCCTCCTGGGACATAACCAGTGCTCAGGGCCTGAGGGGCCGTGAGCAGCACTTCCCAATTCCTGCAATCCCTCTGCTCTATCTCTTGACTCCTCCTGCTCGGCCAGTGCAGCTGCACACTCGGGGAGGGAGTCAAGCTAAAACTCTGTCACTGGACTCTACTCTATTCCTGGTAGCACTTCCCATGGCCTAGAAAAGGGAAAAGTTCTCTGTTTTCCTCCATGGAGGTCGTGGGGGAAATGAACAGCATCCTGATGAGCCTCTCTGACATCTTCAGCATCCACTTCTGTTTATACAGGCAGATGATTCCAGTGGGTGATGGTGTTTGATGTTTGACTCTTTTTTTTTTCCCTCTGTGAACGGTTTTTGAGTCCTGCAGTGATCTTCAGAAGCTGTAGTCGGCTGAAAAGTGTCCCCCAAAGACATCAGATGAATATTACCTTATATACCAAAAGACATGGTTAAATGAAGGATCTCGAGATTATCCTGGATTATCCAGGTGAGCTGTTCATGCAGTCTTAAGTATCTTTATAAGAGGGTGGCAGAAGGAGTCTTGACACGTAGGAGATGAAGAGGTGATGTGGCCAGGAAGATAGAGTTGAGAGAGCTGTGACCACAAGACAAGGAATGCCAGCAGCCCCCAGAAGCTACAGGAGGCAAGAACCCACTTGCCCTGCCCTAGAACCTTCTGCGGGAGCACAGCCCTGATGTTGCCTTGACTTCAGCTCAGTGATACTTACTTGGGACTTCTGGCATCCAGGGCCGTGAGGAAGTGTGTTTCTGTTATTTTAAGCCACCCAGTTTGGGCTGATTTGTTACAGCAGTCGCAGGAAACCAATATAGGTGCCTCACCTTAAAGTAAAGCAGAAAGAATCCTGTTTTAAATCTGTCATAATAGAAATGATTTTAAAAATTGTCTTAATGCCTCTGACAAGGACTACCTCTCACTCTCACAGGTCAGTGTTGATATATTTCACATCTAATGTGTATACACGAGTCTGGGGGATGTAATTTGCCTGGCAGTGTCTACATTTTGTCCCGCTTCTGAGGAAGTGACAGCAAGACCTTCCTGAAGGTGCTTCATCACTTTTCAGCCTGTGTAATTCTGTCTTCAGCATCGTCTCTGTGGATGGAACCTTCTTAATGGTCCCATTCTCATGTAGCATCCTTGACCCAGTTATATTTAAAAATAACTGTATATACATGATTGTTTCTTTCCTTGGGAGGTTGAACGTTACTTTTTCCCCAGGGGAGCCCCGAGAGGTGACATCAAACACTGTGCCCTGTGCACTCACTGGAGGAAGGAGGATTCCCTGCTAGAGATAAGAGATGTGATTGACACCTTTGATGCACAGCTGGCTCCAGTTCTGGTGTCCTTGCTGCTGACTCACAGAAATGTAAGATTCTACTAGAACTCGAGGTGTTTAGTCCAACACCCTGAGTTCACAGGCGAGGCCCTGGAGGCCTGCTGAGTTCACTGGAGGATTGGTAGAGTCATGAAGAGGCACTCTTGGGGCCACACTTGCTGCATCCTGCTGCTCTGCCATACTCTTCCCCTTCCTGTGCTCATTTCCTAGTGGATGTGGAGGAAGGGGAGGCAGGGGTGGGCAGATCAGTTGCTCATGCAAAAAACAGTTGTTGGGCGGCCACCAGATACCAGATTTCCTGCTAAGTGCTGGAGTTATCAACACCAACCAAACTGTCCCCGACTAATGGAACTTGGAGAGATGAGCTACACATTTCCCTCGGGTCCCCCTTTCAAGCTAAGACTTACATGGAAGTCCACTGTATATGACAGAGGACAGCAGAAGGCTTGTGGTTGCAGCAGACACCAGGGGAGATGGGCTGGGGAGACAGGTGGAGACTGGGTAACTAGGTCCCCCCAAACTTTGGTACTTCCCGCCCCCGACAGCCTCCAGGACGTCTAGGAACTCTAAGGCTCAGTGGTCTTTAAGGTTGAAAAATGCTTAGTGAAGGGGTCACAAGTCCTGATTCTGGAGACATTCTGCTCTGTTTCTAATCCTGACACTGCAGCTTCCAAGCTTCGGGCTCTTGTTCAAATTACTTAACCTCTCTGTGTGTCGGTATCTTTATCGGTAAAATCAAGAAAATACCTAACAGTTCCTAACTCCTTGGGTGTTGAAATGATTAAATGAGTTAGTTCATTCACACCAGGCCTGATACAGAATCAGCCCTGAGGAAATGTCTGGTAATATAATGTATGCATTTGTGAATTTCCAACCCTCCACTTTCCTCTATAGCTGTCCTCATTCTTCAGTCAGGGTGAAAGATGTCAACAGAACATACTTGAAAGTTTAGGAAAATTCCACTCCACTTAAAGCACTTTGATGAATGATCATATAATTCCCACCTTCTACTGGACAGAACCGAATTTCAACAAACCCTAGACACTCGTAGGAAAAAAACCTAGTCAAGGAGAATGTAAGAGAAACCACGTGGGGCTTTATCTCACTCTGCCAAAGTCAAAGGGAAATTGCTTTTATTGGGAGTTATGGCTTTGCCACTAGAGAGGAGGAAGAAAACTTACAGAGCCCTGAGCCAAGATCGAGCAAAAACATGAATGACAAAGGCTGGGAGTGATGTGAAGAAATGTTGAACTTTGGAGATTGGGTAGGAGTTAGGGGGCAGGGAAAGTGGAGGAGACAGGCTTGGACAAGATGTTATGGGTGGAAGGGGAGGAAACAGAGGAGACTACATAGGTCTTCTCACTAAGGACAGCTCATCCTGTAGTACAGAGCTGTTGTGCAGGCAGGGCCTTGGGGGTCTGCATCCTGGACAGTGGCAAACAGATGGGACCTGGAGGGCCTGCAGATGACTCCGGGAAAGCTAAAGCTGGTGCCAGATGCAGCTGAGGCCGGTGGCCACCTGTGCTCCGGCGCCCACGCTACCCACCTGGCCCGTCTGCATTTACTCAATCCACCAATTACATCTGCAAAGCCCCTGGGGCTGCAGATCGAGTTCCTAAGGAAAGCTGACATCAGACCCAAGGAAGGAATGCTTTCTTTCCAGTTCACACTCAAATCAACAATGCAGCCTGTGGCAGGCTTCCCTGGGTTGCAAAAGTTGCAAGGAAAATGAGACTGGGCTGAGTCCACGGTTCCTGCCCAGGTGCTCTCTTATCCATTGGTTCTAAGCCAGATGTGTGAAGCCCACCCGAGGGAAGGGGTGCTATCAGTTCTCTTCCTTGCTGGCAAATAACCCTGTGTTTCCTGGGGGAGTGTCAGTTCCATATAAAAAGTGAGACATGAGAACAGCAGTTAGGGATGAACTAATAGGAAGCACTGGATTAGCTTGGATATCTACAACACCTGAGATATCAGATCTTGAAATTTACAAACATTACTTGGGTTTTCTCAGCAATGATGCTTCAAGGTTGGGGTAATCATTTTCACTTGAAACCCAGGCTCACTGATTTCAGTCACCTGCCCAGGGCCGTGTAGCTGGATTCAAACCAAGGCTGTCCTACTCCAAAGGAATTCTTCCTCTCACCCAGGTGGCTCCCAGTGCTGTTGTTGGACTGTTGGTGGGGAGCTGCTCAAGGCTACATATGTGTAGACCCACCTGTAGAGACTCTGAGTCAGAACTTCTGAGGTGAGCCTGGCGAACTTTGCCTAGCAGGTGTTTCTAAAGCCCGCTGGCTGATTCTGATGCTCGGCATCAGATTCCTGATGATCAGACAGCCGACCTCTGAAACCCACCGCCTTCCTAGCAGCATCTCTGACTGCTGTTTAAAGCAGCCCTAGTGCTTAAGGACCTTAAAACCTGAGGGAATTCCATCTGCCAAATCTGCCATGGCCCATTATAGTTCCCTTTCCCCAGATCCGTGACTTTCCTTAGAAGGGCCGTGGAGACACCTAGTCTCCTTCCTACTGGATCCGTTTTACAGTCCTCTTAAAGGTGACATCTGAACTCCATAACCTCAGTGAGGGATTTCTTCACTTAACGAACACTTCTGTAGCAGTAGCTGTGTGCCTGGCAGCACTGTAAGTGCTTTACTCGGTAGGCAGCCAGTTCTCTTTATTTGTGGTCATTGTGTTCTTAAAGTCACAGTGAGTACTGAATCCACAAATACTGAATCACTGCTCCTAGAGGAGATTCTCAGGGAGGTTCCTGCAAGCCTCCGGTCACAACGTTTGCATCATCCAGTGAGTACATTACTTGCTTTATGTGTGTTTCTGTTTAAAGACACCTTGTTTAGTAGGGATTGTTGACTCATTAACATTGAACTCAGTGGCCAACAGCACTAAAACTCATGCCTGAAGGAAGCTTATCTAACGCATGTATTTTCTCTGTACGGCCCATCAGAGTCTTTTGCATTTATAAATACTGCACAACACTTTCGGGCTATGCTTTGGGGTCATTTTAAGTAGCAGAATCTCTAACAAAAGACACAAAAATGTAAAAACATGGCACTAAATAGACTTCAGCAGTAACACTTGTTTACAGTCAGAAAGCTGAAACAAGAAGGCAGGGTGTCATTCTTGTTCAGTGTCAGCTGAGACTATTCTCATCACAACACACATTCTTCAGCATTGTGTGTGTCTGAAACTGACCATGTAAGTACCCAGGTATTGATTTGGGGGTTACAAATAAACTCGTGGCCTGTCTTAACTTACTTAATCTTCCCCACAGTATGAGCTAGGCACTGTCATTGCTCCTCCCCAATCCTAATAACCTTCAGAAAAATTTAATAGCAGAATTCAAAAATGTCTCTCCCATTTTAAGAGATGAAAACCCCAGTCACAGAGAGGGCAAGTCACCTAGCTGGTAAGTGGCAAAGTCCAGCTTTAAACCCGTTTGACTCCCAACTATGCTGCGAGATTGCAAACTCGCAAGCTTATCTCTGTGGACTTCAGAGCCTGTCCATCAAAAGGATGCTGATAGAATTAAAGGGAAAAAATGAATAACTTTGCATGGTTGTAGGCATTACTGGATATTCATTAGGGCTGTTGCCTGGGTCCCCTTAAGTTTGGGTTTCTCAAAGAGTCTTCCAGCTCTGCCAGCCTCGGAGACATTTTGCGTAATGCAGATTCTCCGAGATCTAATTTAACTGGAGTGGGTAAGGACTTCACTTTTAGTAAGTACCTCAGATAAGTCTGATGTTTTAGGATTTTGAAAGTACTCTCTAAAATTCAGTACCAGGGCACCTGGGTGGCTCAGTCAGTTAAGCGTCTGCCTTTGGCTTAGGTCATGATCTCAGGGTCCTGGGATTGAGTGCCACATTGGGCTCCTGTTCAGTGGAGAGTTTTCTTCTCCCTCTCCTGTTCCCCTTGCTTGTGCCCTCTGTGTGTGTGTGTGTGTGTGTGTGTGTGTGTGTGTGTGTGTCAAATAAATAAAATCTTAAAATAAAATTAAACTAAATTAAGTACCTTCTTGAATAAAAATTTTACATCAAAAAACATTCATGAAATTTGCAACATTCAGAGTTCCTTAGACCTTTTATCAAAAGGCCACAGTTTTTTTTTCCTTAATAGTGGAGGAGGGGAGTGAGTCCAATAAAGATTATTAGAAACTCAACTAAAAATTAGAGTATTTTTTTCAAATGAGTTGCTTTAAGATACCAAAAGTTAAAGATAATTTAACTTTTGGTATCTTCAAGTCCAGACATAGCTCAAACTCATAAAACGCTTTGGGCTGGGAAGCGGGTTCTCATCCCTTCTCTATTTATCAACTTTCTCAAGATCTGATCTGGCCTTTAAAAGAAAAAAAAAATATTACAGCTCTACTTAAAAATAATGGAGAGAGTAGAGTAACCTGTTAATGTACTTTTAGAAATATGAGCACTTAAAAATAGTGACTTCTGAATAATTGTGTCACCAATTATATGCACTTGTCAAAATCTGCTATATTCTTGTGATTTGTATACTATATCATTGAGAAATTATACTTCAATAAAAATACACCGCAAAATTAATGACTGCTTTTGCATCAAATCTCCTTGATTTTTCTCCTTTCTGACTTATCATAGAAGCCAAGATCCGTGTGTGCATCAGCTTATTCTCAGATTTTGTTCTCACTTGTTTAGTCCTGTGCAGAAGTCAAGGAGTAATAGGCTAGAGGAGCTGCAGAAATATTCACCAGCTTAATGTTACCTCTGGGAAGAAGGGATGGGCATGGACTTGCCATGTCTTCTGCTGTGTTCCTCTTAAAAAATGGAATGCACTGTGAATTTTTCTGAGAAACAGGTACCACATCAAAGGACCTAACTATAAAACCAGCTCCCGTCCAAGGTTCCAGGCCTCAAGGTTCCAGGCATCTCAATGGTTGCAGGGCCTTGGCGAAGGGCAGGCTTGCTTCTGTGAGACATTCTGTCTGGGTAGCAATCTGCTAACGTCATCTTTTCCTGTTACACCAACTCTTCTATCACCCAGGAGCTTGGAAGATGAATGGGTGAAGGAGTACCATGGAATCATCAGTGACCATGAACTGAACCTGAGGGCTTTGAACTGTGGGCCTAGACGGAGCTCTTTTTCAGACACTTGTCTTTTTAGCAACGTAGGTTTAGAGATTAGAAAATGGAAGAGGTTGCTTTTCATGTATAAAAGGAAGGCCACTGACCTTGGCTTGCTCATGAGGCAACAGAATGATTGATGCTGACCTGTCTTTTCCTCCTTGATCTATTTCCCAGGGGAGAAAGCACACACAGTTGGGTCACTGACCAGGGTTCAGAGATAGAGCAGCACTGTGGGTTTTGTGATGGGGGACCATACTTCCCAAGCAATGACCTGCCCCTGGTTGCAGTGCTTTTCTCTAGCTAAGGGATTTGTTCCCTGGCACTCTTGGCTACATTGTCTAACAAGGATTGCCGTATGGAAATCATAAGCAAAATTACCATTTCAAATTTGTTACTCCATATTTCTGTCAATTTATGCTCCCAATTAGAAGGGGTTAAGAAGGTCAGCCCCCTGATAGCCATGGACATGGCCAGTCCTTCAGCATCTAACACTAATTACTTATGGACAACCTTAAAGTTTCTTATCCTTTCATTCCTGATACCTAGAAAGCAGTATAAGATTTTGCCTCAGGAACTATTCACATGCTCACTTTCATTCAGTTGACGACCTGCTTTCGAACTCACGTGTTCTGCACATCTTTACAGTAAGTTTTAAATTCTCAGAGAAGTTACATGATCTGATAGCTTTGAGGGAACTAAAATGACTCAAATAAAGTAGATAATTGGCAATTATGCTAGTAGATGTCAAAGTATCGGAAAGGTTCTACGTTGGCTTCGGATGCCCAAGTAGAAATCTGACTCAAATTATTAAATCATTTCCTCAGCACATTTGTAAAATGTGGATCTGTGTCTGACTGTATCTTTTCAATTAATTAATTAATTAATTTTGCTTGTTACTAGTAGCCATGCAAGTTGGTTGTACCCTAAATCAATCTGTTAAGGACAAATAGGCAGCGAGAAGAAGAATGCCTTTCTGCTGCAGTTTGGGGCCACTCCTTGGTTTTCAGGACCATGCCAGAGATATCAAATGGCCCCTGGATTAGCAGCCTGTGAGAAGGCAAAGCTGCAGAGAGCACAGGCCAGGGCTCGTCTGACAAGACTTGGCAGTCCCTACACAGAATTCTCTCCGGGTAACCACTCCCTTCTGAGCAATGCAAATGCCATGCAAGTCCTCAGCCTGAAAAAAAATTAGCAACATTCACCTTAAGAAAGAAGGGACAGATGCTCCAATTAGCCAATTCAAAAATTGAGTGTATTGTAAGACTTCACACAGCACTAAAGCTAGGTCATATACACAAATGTATAAAAAGAGCACAATTTTTACCCTTCAGGGACTTAGAATCTGGTATTTGTCATATAAGCAAAGATGAAAATATAGTTCAATCCTTATTCTCCTGCAATTAGACATTGCATGTTGAGGGGGTACATGTCAGTGAGGGAAACAGAGGTTTGGAATGTGGAAATCTGCATTCTGTTGCTGTTACAGTACCAGAGAGCTCTACATGCCAGTGATCTCCCTCCTCACAGAGTGAGGAAGGTCATGACGTGCCCTCTAAATTTCCCTTTCAGCTTCTGGCATTCTGATTCTGTTGCCTCTGATTTCCTCCACTAGTAACAGAATTCAGGAGAAATGTGAACAGAGAAAATTCTATGAGATGGTTAAATCATTGCCATCAAAGCCATCCATTGCATCAGAGGAGGACAGTGCCTGGCAGCAGAATCTAACACGTTATGTTAGAAAAATATCTGTAAGACTCCCAGGCCTTTAAAAATAAAACCCTGTCATTTTATGCCTGGTAGATTTGTTGTATTTTCACCAATAGGCAAGGGAATACAGGAAGGAGTAGTAAGGTGTCTCTTGATTTGGTACTAAGGAATTTGTCCCTGATGTTTGTTTGATAAGTCCTTCTTGTCCTTCATCTCTCCACTTCAGTGATCAGCTGCAAATTTCTGCACCTGAAAAAAAGCAATAGATGAGCACAGTAGGTAAAGCAAGAAATGTCAGTGCCAAATCAACAAAGATTTATTAAAGATCTACCATGTGTCAGTCCTTGAGCTAGAAACTAGAAGGGTATATGTCCGCATTCCCAAAGACATAAACTAGGATTCTTTCCAAGGTAAATTTCTCATGAAATGTAAGAAGGCTTCATGAAAGAAGGGGCTGGAGCACTTCTTTGTTAAATGCAGCTCGACCTCAGTTCATACTGTTGGTTCCTTCATAGCCACAGAGGATTATTTTAACCCATTCTTTTAGGGACAAGATGTTCTATGATGAACATATTTTGCAAGTCATTAATAAATTAAGCCTAGACTAAATAGCATCTGAATAAAGTTTCTTTGTATAGGGGCGCCTGGCTGGCTCAGTTGATTAAGCGTCTGACTCTTGGTTTCCACTCAGGTCATGATCTCAGGGTCATGATATCAAGCCCTGTGTTGGCGTCTGTTTGAGATTCTCTCTCTCCCTCTCCCTCTTCCCCCTCTATCCCAAAAAAGTAAATCTTGTTTTTAAAAAAGTTTCTTCATATAATCACATACCCTAACATATTTATAAGTGAAATTATTAATTTAAATCAAAACGATAAAATGAATTTTGTCCGGTATAAGGTATTTTGCATTGGAAGCAAATCACCAAAGGCCCTTCTAGCCCTCAGGTTCTATACTTCAATCCTGTGTGTTGTTATTTTAAATATATTTATAACCCATTTTTAAATTAAACTTATTATTTTGGACTAGTTGTAGATTCATGGGAAATTGTAATAAGTAATACAGAGAAATCCCATATATCCTTTACTCAGTTTCCTGCGGTGATAACATCTTGCAACTGTGGTACAATGTCACAACCCAGATATTGATGGTGATACAGTCAAGATACAGAACACTTTCATACTTATAAGACTCCTTCGTGGCCATCCCCACTTTCCTCCTACCCATCACCTGTTGATCCCTGGTACCCACTAATCTGTTTTTCACTTTTTATAATATTGCTCCTTCAAGAATTATGTAAGTGGAATCATACAGTAAGTAACCTTTTGGTTACTTTTTACTCAGCATTATTCTCTGAAGATTCACCCAGGTTGTTGTGTGTATCAAGATTTTAATCCTTTTCCATAGAACCAAGTTCCATAGTACAGTACAATATGGATGTACCATGGTGTGTTTAGCCAATCACCCGTTGAGGGACATTCACCTGTCGAAGGACAGTTTATTATTAACAAAAACATCCATGGAGGTTGGGGGCGCCTGGGTGGCTCAGTGGGTTAAAGCCTCTGCCTTCGGCTCAGGTCATGGTCTTAGGGTCCTGAGATTGAGCTCCGCATCGGGCTTTCTGCTTGGCAGGGGGCCTGCTTCCCCCCTCTCTCTGCCTGCCTCTCTGCCTTCTTGTGATCTCTGTCTGTCAAATAAATAAATAAAATCTTTTTTTTTTTAATTCATGGATGGTCCTTTATGTGAACATTAATCTTTATTTCTTTGGGACTGTAATTACTGGGTCATCTATGGTAACTGCACAGTGAGCTTTTTAAGAAACTACCAGACTGTTTTGCAGGGTAGCCAGACCGTCTTCCACTCCCATCAGCAACATCTGAGTGATCGAGTTTCTTCACTGCTTTGCCAGTATTTGATGTTGTGACCATTTTTTTTTTAATCTTAACCATTATGATAGAGGTGAAGTGATAGCTCATTGTGCTTATAATTTGCATTTCTCGATTGGCTACTGCTGTTTTATATCTTTTCATTTGGTTATCAACTGTCTGTATATTCTCTTCGGTGAAATATCTGTTCATGTCTTCCCCATTTTATAACTGGGGAATTAGATTTGCTATTGTTTTTATGATGAGTTTTTAGAGTATTTTATACAGTCTAGACACTAGTCCTTGCACATATTTTCTCCCAGGCTGTGGCTTATCTTTACATCGGCTTACCAGGGCCTCTCACAGAACTAAGTTTTTAATTTTGATGAGGTCCAGTTTATCAATTTTTCTTTGTAGGAATTGTGTTTTGGTGTCAAGTCTAAAAATCTCTTATTTAGCCTTAGAAACCAATGATTTTTTTTCCCTAAGAGATTTATGCTTTTATGTCTTAACATGTGAGTTCATGATCTGCGTTCATTGAGGCTTACGTTTTGCCTCTAGATGTCCAATTGCTTTAGCACTGTGTGAATTGCTTTTGCACCTCTGTACCAAGTATCAGTTGGACTTAATTATGTATGTCTATTTCTGGATACTCTGTGGTATTCATTTGATTGGACTGCCACAACAAAGGATCACAGACTTTGAGAGCCCCACAACAGAAATCTATTGTTTCACAGTCCTGGAGGCAAGAAGTCTGAGATCAAGATGTCAGCAGGGTTGGTTTCTTCTGAGGCTTCTCTCCTTGACATGTGTCTTCACATAGTCTTCCCTATGGAAGTGTTTGTGCCCAAATTTCCTTTTCTTATGAGGACACTAGTTATATTGAATTAAGACCCACCCTAATGATCTCATTTTAACTTAATTACCTCTTTAAGGGTCACCAAATACAGTACATTCTGAGCTACTGGGATGAGGGTTTCCAGATGGTTAATTTTCTGTGTCAATGTGACCAGGCTACTGGGCCCCGACATGTGGTCAAGCATTACTCTGGATGGTGGGTCTGCAAGTGTTTGAAATTAATTTTGGGATGGGTAGACTAAAGAAGATTGCTCTTCCTCATATGGACAGGTTCTATCCAATCAGTTGAAAGGCTGAATAGAACAAAAAGGCTGACTCTCCTCCTAGGAGGGGAACGCTTCCTGCTTGACTGTCCACAACCAAGACATCAGTTCTTTGACTTCTCCTAGTTCTTGGGTCTGCGGGCATTTGGACTAGAAATACACTGATGGACTTCCTGGTTCTTAGGCCTTAGAACTTAGAATACACCCTCAGCTCTCATGGGCACCCAGGTTGCTAAATGAACATCTTGAGGCTTCTCAAATTTCATAATCATGTGAGTCCATTGCTTATAATTTCTGTGTGTGTGTGTGTGTGTGTGTGTGTGTCTATAGAGAGATAATATTTGTATTTATATATGTGTGTATATATGTATATACATCTATATAAATTCTACACACTCAGGCCTTTGAACTCACACTGAATTATGCCATTGGCTTTAATTCTCTAGCTTGCAGACAGCAGATTGTGGGATTTCTCAGCTTCTATAATCATGTGAACCAATTCCTAAAATAAATATATATATTTGCAGCCTCTTGTTTTTCTTTCTTTGAAGAACCCTGACTAATACAGAAATTTAACATGTGAATTTTGGGAAGGATTCGGTTCCGCCCATAGCATTTAATCCATTGTTTTGATCTTATATCTGTTTCTCTGTCAGTACCTTACAGACTTGATCACTATAGCTATATACTAAGTCTTGAAGTGGTGGATTGTTTCTTCCCACCTTGTTTTTCTTTTTCAAAAGTGTTTTAGCTATTCTGGTTCCTTTGTCTTTTCATATAAGTTCTGGAATAATTTTGTTTATATCTACCAAGAAAATCTGGCCAAGATTTTGATCCATTTGAAGCAAATCAATTTGCTGAGACTTCCCATCCATAAATATAGTATATCTCTATATTTATTTATCTTTGATTTCTGTTACCAGTGTGGTGTACTGTTCAGAATACCAGTCAGATATGTTTTGTTAGATATACACTGGCATTTAATTCTTTCTTGGGAGAATGCAAATGTTACTGTATTTCTATTTTCAGGGTCCATGTATTTATTGCTAGTATATGGAAATATAATTAATTTGTGTATGTTTATTTTGTATCTGTGTCTTTACTGAGCTCATTTATTCTAGGAGACTTTGGAAATTCTTTGGGATTTTCTACAAAGACAATCATGTTATCTGCAAAAAGGAATACTTTTATTTCTTTAGCCCTATATTGAACTAGAGTGGGGAGCAGATATCTTTGCCTTGTTTCTGATCTTAGGAGGAAAACATTCATCTTTCACCATTAAATATGTTAGCTATAGCCTTTTTGTAGATAATCTTTATCAAGTTGGAAAAGTTCTATTGTTATTTTTCTGAGTCTTTAAAATCATAAATGGATATTGAATTATGTGAAATGCTTTTTTACATTGATTAATATAATTTTTCTTCTTTAACCTATTAATATGGTATGTCATATTGGTTGATTTTCAAATATTGAACCAGCCTTGCATCCTTGGAATAAATCCCACTTGATCATAGTGCATATTTCTTCTTATGTATTGCTGAATTTTACTTCTTGATGTTTGTTTAGTTCTGTATCTTCAGTTAAGAGGGATATTGGCGAGGCGCCTGGGTGGCTCAGTTGGTTATGCGACTGCTTTAGACTCAGGTCATGATCCTGAACTCCTGCACTGGGCTTCCTGCTCAGCAGGGAGTCTGCTTCTCCCTCTGACTATCCCCCTTCTCATGGCCTCTCTCTCTCATCCTCTCTCTCTCAAATTAAAAAAAAATCTTAAAAATAAAAGAGGGAGGGCGCCTGGGTGGCTCAGTGGTTTAAGCCGCTGCCTTCGGCTCAGGTCATGATCTCAGGGTCCTGGGATCGAGTCCCATGTCCGGCTCTCTGCTCTGAAGGGAGCCTGCTTCCCTCTCACTCTCTCTTCCTGCCTCTCTGCCTACTTGTGATCTCTCTCTGTCAAATAAATAAATAAAATCTTTAAAAAAAATAAATAAATAAAAGAGGGATATCAGTCTATAGTTTGTTTTTTTTTCTGATTGTGCTGTCTTTGCTTTTAGTATCAGGGTAATATTAACTTAATACAACGAACTGGGACATATTCATTCCTCATCTCTTTCCAGGAAGAGATTGTAGAATTGATGTTAATTCTTTAAACATTTGAAGTTTTTTCCAAGTAAAGTTTTCAGAGCCTTGAAATTTTTTTTTTTTCAGAAGTTTTTTTAAAAATTCAATTTACTGGGGCACCTGCGTGTCGCAGTTAAGCATCTGCCTTCGGCTCAGGTCATGATCTCAGGGTCCTGAGATCTAACTGCACTTCAGGCTCTCTGCTCATGGGAGTCTGCTTCTCCCGCTCCCTCTGCCCCTCCCCCACCCCACTCCACTCATGCTTTCACATTCTCTCGCCCTCTCTCAAATAAATAAATAAAAGCTTTTTAAAAAAATTCAATTAACATGATAGTTATAGGGATGTTCAAATTACATGTTTTATAATGGTTAATTGTCATAGTTTGTGGGGTTTTGTAAGAATCTGGTTGTTTCCTCTAAGTTCTTACATTTGTGTGTGTACAGTTGTCTGTGGTGTTCCCTTACTGTATTTTCGATATCTGCAAAGTCTATAGTGATATCCCCTGCTTCATTCCTGATACTGGTAACTTGTGTTTTCTCTTATATCTTCATTGTCAGACTTGCTAGAGGTTTGCCAATTTTATTGATCTTTTCAAAGAACCATATCTTTGTTTTTACTGATTTTATCTGGGCTTTTATGTTTTGTTTCGTTTTGTTTTTATTTCACTGATTTACACACTTCATTTCATTTTTCTGCTTGCTTTGGGTCCATTTTGCTCCTCTCTTTCTAGATTCTTGAGATGAGATCATTGGTCTGAGACTTTTTCTCTTTTCTGATGTGTGTATACATTTGTGTATATACATTTGTGCTATACATTTCCCTTCCTGTGCTGCTTTAACTGTATCCCCCAAGTTCTAATATGTTGTACTTTCATTTTTATTCAGTGTATTTTGCAATTTCCCAGGTGATTTCCTCTTTGAGCCAAGTTCCTAAAGTTTCTTCTTTTATTATGTTTTATCTGTTTTGGGAACTTCTTTTAGCCATTTTTTTAGGGTAGGCTGCTCACAACAAGTTCTATTAGTTTTCATTTATCTGAGAAGTATTCATTTCCTCTTCATTCCTCAAGGATATATTTGCTGGATTTAGGATTCTAGATTGGCAGTTCTTTTCTTTCAGGGATTGAGATACTTTGGGCCATTTCTGGGTCTGTGTGACAGAGGATGAGAACTATACTGTCATTCTAATTGTTTTTCTGTGGATAAGGTGTCATTTCTCTCTTGCTGTTTTCAAGGTTTTTTCTACTTATTTAGTTTTCAGAAGTTTAATCATGATGTGTCATTGCATACATTTATTTTGGGTTTATTGTATTTGAGTTGCACTCAGGTTCTTCAGTCTATAGATTTATATCTCCTGCCAAATGTGGAGAGTTTCCTGCCATCATTTCTTCAAGTACATTTTCAGCCCCGTCCTCTTTCTTCTTTCCTTTCCAGACGATAATGACATGAATGTCAGGTCTTTTGTTAAAGCCCACAGGTTCCTGAAACTGTTAACTTAAATTTAGCTTATGATCTCTCTCTCATTCAGAGAGAGTGATTTCTATTGTTCTCTCTTCCAGTTCTCTGCCTATATCCCTCTACCCTCTCTGTGCTGCTGGTGAGCTTTTAATTTCAGTTATCATATTTTCAGTTCTGAAACTTCCATTTGGTCCTCCTTTATATTTTCTATGTCATTCTGACAGTTGCTATTTCTTCACCAAGGCTTCCTATATTTCCATTTGCTTCAAGCGTGTTCTTAATTTCTTTTTGAAACATTTTTCTGATGGCTGCGATAAAATTTTTGTCAAATAATCCTAAGATCTCTGTCACTTCAGTGTTGGCATCTACTGATTTTTCCTTCTTCTTTCTTTTTAGGATCTTCCTGGTTATATGATTTTCTATTGATCATACTGATGAATGACTTGCTATTGAAAGCTGAATATTTTTGCATTTTGTTACATAACCCTAAGTCTTATTTGAATTCTGTGCTTTAGCAGTTTTTTTTTTTTTTTTTTCTGACACCATTCACTCCAGTAGGGAAGAGGAGCATCTTTACTGAGAGGTGTAGGTGGAAGTCCAGTTTTCCCACCTTCTCTGTTACGTCTGAGGAGGTAGTGGTGGGTGAATCTTTGGTACTGGTTGGGACTGTGGATCTTCACTGACACTGAGGGAGGGCAAACCTCATTACTGCTTGTAGATCTAGGAAGTCCTGATCCTCACTAGGCTTCCCCTGACACCACCCCAGACAATAGAGGATGGATACCTCATTCCTGCAGGTGAGAAAGAAGGGCCAGTCTCCCATGTTGCAACAAGAGAACCTCATTATTGGTTCTCTGTTTGACTTTTTCTTACACCGTCTCCACCTTGTGATAGCCTGTGTGGGTGGAAGTCCAGTCTCCCCGCTGGGCTGCGTTGGCATGGATGGGGATGATGCTGCTGTGTTTTTTTCTGAGGTGTCTGGAGTACAGAGGTTATTGTATACAAGTTTTCTGACTTGCAGGGTTATCCCTTCTTTTGTTCTTTGGTTAAAGAAAACAGGCTTTTGCTGGGGATTTCTTTTGTCTTCACCCATTGGGTGAAGAAGACTTGTCTGGCTTTTTCAGCTCCTAGTCTGGGATATGTGAGACCAAAAGAAAACCCAGAAGATGCTGTGGTATTCTTCAGGTCCTTAGGTCTCTGGCTTCTCTGCCTTCCTTTCTCTACCATCAGAGTCCTTTTATGTTTATTTCAGTTGTACTTAACAGGAGGAATAAATCTATTTCATAGACATCTATTTTATATTCCAAGAAGTATAATTCTCTGACCTACCATATTAAAAAAACAACAACTTTTTTTTAAATAGTCAAAGCTGGAATAACTTTCCAAAGTTTCTCTAAACCGTAAGCTTTTTTTTTTTTTTAAAGGTTTATTTATTTGACAGATAGAGATTACAAGTAGGCAGAGAGGAAGGCAGAGAGAGAGGAGGAAGCAGGCTCCCAGCTAAGCAGAGAGCCCGATGCGGGGCTCGATCCCAGCACCCCGGGATCATGACCTGAGCCGAAGGCAGCGGCTTTAACCCACTGAGCCACCCAGGCGCCCTAAACCGTAAGTTTTTATTCCTTTGTTTACTTTAACATACACATTGACCACCCGTGATGTACCAAGCACTGAACAAGACAGACAAGGCCCCTCATACATTCTAGTGATGGAGACGGCCATTAAACCAGTAATTACACAGTTATTTTGATGTGGTCTGGAAGATAAAGGTCAGCTTACGTGTAAATTATCATCATGGCTATCATGGGAAAACATTCATTTAGGGCCTTGTTGTACATAAAGATGTACAAAGAAAAGAAAACCCAATCAAATGTTTGGTTCCACTAACTTATTTAAGAAGTAATTTTCGTCTTGGTCACGTTCAAAAAGGCAGTTGCAAAGGTGATTGTTTTCTTTACATATCTAAATATAATGTCAATGAAAGAAGCTGCCACCCACGTTTATAACAGGACTGTGTTTAGTTACTTGGCATTAACCACTTAGAGCACACAGATGATTCCCACTCCCACCCTCTCAGCCTACACAAATGCCAAAAAAGCCTGGTTTTCTTTCAGTCTTCCCCATTTCTGAAAACAGCATCTCCATCCACCCTGCTGTTCAAGTTCTAAACCCAAAAGTTGTTCTTTCCTTGCCAGTCCCCTACCCCCATCCAGGCTAGCAATCCTGGCCTAAATCTCCACCTTCTCTGGACAGGACTTCACAGGGGCTCCCAAACTGGTCTATCTGCCTTAACTCCTGCCTCATAATTATCGTCCTAGAGCAACAGAGTGTTCTTTTCAAATCTTGAGCCAGGTCATGTCACTTCCCTGCTGTCAACTCTCCTAATACTTTCCTAACACACTTGACATAAAAGTCAAGCCTCCTACCCTGGATTTCAAAGTCTGCCTTGAATTCACATCTGCCTCTCTCTCTGTCTCTTTCTCTCTCTCTTACCTTGAGACTCAGTCCCGTTTGCCCACCATATGCCTTCAAAGCAGCCATCATTTTGGTGTACAAACACCACCATGCTTACTCTGCCGTAGGGCCTTTGTACTGCCTGGTCTTTCTGCCTGGAATGTTCTTCTTATTAGAGTTTGATGGCTGGCTGCTTTTTTTTAGATCTCAGCTTAGATGCTGTCTCCTCTGGGAAATCCCTCTTGACCAGCAAATTTGATGTAACCCTTCTGGTATTCTTTATCAGGTCCCCTTTACAAAAATTCTCAGCATATGCACCATGGGTTCTTTTTCTTAGTTATTTATTTATCTGCACTCCATTTTGCCCAGGAAAATATCAACTCCATGAGAGAAGAGGGTTATACTCTGTCTTCTTCAGTGACCATAGTAGTAGCTCATTAAACACTTACGGAATGGATAAATGAGGGGTCTGGGCACTTCTCTCATTGCTGTGGAATTCCTGATGAAGAAAAGACTCAAATGGTCATGGAAAGAAGAATAAAGGACAATAAGAATTTACACATTAACATTTCCAGAATCATTTAGCTTTTAACTGTTTTAAGCTTTCCTTTTGCAGAGCCCATTTCTAATAAACCAAACAAGTCTTCTGAGCATCCCCCAAATGTAATACCTGTGTGTGGCTGCCTACATAGACACCTGTCCCAGATGTTCCAAATGTGAAAACTCTTGTCACAAATAATCCCAAAAAGCACTCTGAAAGGCAGAACCTCTTCTCTTATAGGACCTGTGTTCCTTCTTTAAATGGTGCAGCAGGTCCCTGCAGATCAACAGCCATGGGTACAGGAACAAGCGTGGACACACCGAGAAAGGTGAAGGGGCTCATAGAGGTACAACTAAGTGATAGTTTGTCCGGACATCCTTGATTACATTGAAAAGTATTTGGACATGCCAAGAAGATTTTTAGATATAATCATTCAAACTATGGGTACAATTAGCTTCCCCATAGCTGGAGTAATTACATTATGGTAACATAGAGGACATTTAAAAATAAATAGAAAGAATGAGTATATTTTATAGAAGTAAATGCTGTGGAAGGAAAAGTAATAAGAGTTAGGTCTCCCAGTTTTTCCTGGCCTTTCTTCTGATGTGAAGGGGCTCATGGTATAGAAGCTAAGCTTAAGCACCTCCATGAATCAGAAGAAGATGATTAACAGGAAGACATTCGGCAAGAACCTGTCATGTATATTCCTTTGAACAGAAAGGGAACAGGCTGTTTTCTCAGAACTCTCATCTGACATCATGAAATCTAGTACCAAAATTAGCCCAAATTGCCCTCAAAATTAGCCTAATCAAGGAGCCAAACTTATTTATATCATGAATCATATATTCAATGATACTAACAAACTCCTCTTTTAACAAATCAACACTGTTCAAGGATATGGAAAGTCTAGTAATAATAATAACAACAATAGCAGTAACAATATTAGTAACAATAATATCTAACATTTAATAAGCACTGTGCCAGGTACTCTTTCTAAGGACCTCATTATTAATAATACTGTAAATTGATATTTATGTTATATTAATAAGTCAATATTAGCAAGTTAACATAAGTTAGTAATTGCCACAGAGCAATCTGAATGTTTTACATGTATGAATATATTTAGCCCTCCTAACAACCTTACAAGGGTAGGTACTATTAATATATCTGTAAAATATGTCCATTTTACAGACAGAGAAATTGAGGTCCAGAGGGGTTAATTGACTTGCTTAGGATCACAGACCTAGTGAGTGGGAGAGCCAGTCTTTGAACTTAGGTATCCTGACTCCAGAGTCTGCTTTCCTACAGAAAACACAAGACCTTTATAGTTGGCTCCAGTCCTGCCCACACTGCTGTAATTGTATCACAGCATGGTTGTTAGTGGTGGTAGGAGGGGCACTAAGCATGACAAGGGGAGGACCAGACATAGTACCTCCTCTCAGAACATTAATAATGCCATGGATATCTGAGAGAACATTTAAGTCGCGTCCTTAGACGTGATTAAATGCAAAAAGCATGGACCAAAGATTTCCAGCCTTGTAGTCCAGGATTCATAAGGGGGTTTTGAATCTTTTGCTGTACCAATCATTGCCCCTTGACTGAATGAATAATGTCTCAGTTATATATGTATAGCCTTTTTAAATATATGCAAAATATATGATTATGAAAATATTCATTTAAAAGTTACTAAATTTAGGTGATTGTGATGATTCATTTCTCAACTAACAGATATTAAAGGTACATGACTAAGATGTACATGGAATTTTTCTGGAACAAAGTTTGGGAACCAGTGGCTCAGTAAATGCTTAGTGGTGCACAGGAAAGTGAGGAGTGATACTGGCTGAAGTGGTTAAGAAGGCTTTATGGGAGAGGTGGAAACTGGACTGTGATTTGCTGTTCTATCAGTTAGCTATTACTAGTCATAAACCACTCCAAAACCTCGGTTGTACAATGTAATAAACACTTTGTTTTGCTCACTACTCTGGATCTGATGTGAGGAGGCTCAGCAGAGCTCACTTATGCATCTGTGGCCATCTGTGGCATTCTAGGCGGTTTGGATGATCTTGGTTGGATGCTCTCCCCAATCTGGGGCTTTGGCTTGGCCCACCACCCTGACTGTGTTCTGTTCCATTGTCTCAATCTCCAGCAGGCCAATGGAGTATGTTCTCACAAGGTCTTGGTGCAGGTAGGGGAACTAGAGACAGAGCAGAACAGTTCAAAGTCCTTTGAGTCTCCAGTTAGCAACTATCACATTGTCCCTTCCACTGCATTCTATTGGCCAAACCAAGTCACCAGACCAAGTCAGACTCAAGGAGCAAAATGGCTTCTTCATCTGTTGATATGAGTAGCTGCAAAGTCACATAGCAGGAAGTGTGGATACAGGGAGCTAACAGAGCTGTTTTTGCAATTGACCTACATAGTTATTAAAACCGAGAAGATCATGTGATAATTAATTGAGGATTTATAGGTACCTTTGTTGTGTGGGAGTAGTGTGTTTTCTTGTTGCATTTCACAAACAGCAGGATGTTGGACTGTGTGGTGTAGGTGAAAGGGACACCTTAAAACCTCTGACCAGAAGATCTGTTCTACAGTGAGATCCCCTTTAGGTGTCATAGATAGAAAGGAATGCCATGTGAGGACTCCAGGACCTTGTTTGGGCTCAGTGAGAAAGAGGCATTAGGTATTCAACAGTGTTGGTCATGAGGAAGGAAGGGGTGAATGGGGACCAGCAGTTCTGTGATGCACGTGCCATATCTTCGCCACTTCTGCCTTAGGATATCCGCAATTGTTTGGAGTACTGTTTTCTGCCCACTCCTGTGGAAGGAGGGGCTATCTCCATGGGAAGCAAAATTCCACAGTGGGCTAATCTGGTTCTAAGATTAGAACAGTACTAACAGAACAAAGATTTTTGTGTATATGTTCTGGTCATCATCTGAAATACTCACACACAGTGATCATATTGTTCAAAGGAAATTTCATTACCCACAGTCTTAGCCATGAGTTGCTTTTTTAGAACCTTCTTTGTTTCAGATTTGCTGAGTTATTCAGACTGTTAAAAAGCTAAGTGCATGTAAGAGCCTTAAATCAAGTCATCTGTCTAGAATATTTCCTTTGAGGGAAGTTCCCTTTAAAAACTTTTTTCTCTCACTCCCCCCACCCTTTTTTGTTAAATAAAAAGACTTCAAAGGTTAAATTGTTTTATTTTTCCCCTAATGGTATCCTGGAAAGAAGAGGCAGCCTTTTGAAATGCACGTCCCTTTGTAAATGCAAGGGGGAAAAAATGTGCGCAGTTGTTATCAGCTCCTGCCATCAAAATTCTTTAATTTAGAAAAATATTCAGCTGTCTGAAATTAGATTGCAAACTGTAGGGTTGAATATCCTGTGGGTGGTATTTCTTGGTGAAATAAAACAGCATGTAAGAACTGATAAATAACTCGGGATGGCAAAAATGCAGACAGGGCGAGTAGAAGGCATGCTGCACTGGGAGAGAAGAGGGTGTAGGTGGTGGGCAGGTGGAAGGGGAGAGCAATTGCCCACAGAGCAGCAACTCAGTGATTCCCATTGCAGACAGTTCAGCAAACTGAAGACTTTGCTGTAGGTGTCTAGAAGTGGATGTGCCCTTAAGCTTTCTCAACCAAGACACCAGCTTGTAGAAAAATATTAACCCCTTACACTCAGACCACTGTTTCAACTTTTCCCTCCAGTGACTGCTTGAAAAAGGTCATGTTATCCTTCAACCCAGAGTTCCTCAAGCTTGACACTATTGACATTTGGGGCTGGATAACTCTTTAGGGAGGGGGCCTGTGCTGTGCACTGTGGGGTTTTTATCAGCCTCTCTGACCTCTTTAACTCCAGAAGCACCCTCTCCAACCACCCCCCCCCACATCCAATGACAACCAAAAATGTCTCCAGACATTACTAAGTATCCTTTAAGAGACAGAATAACCCTGATTGAGAACCACCACTCTAGAATACATTGGACCACAAATTGCTGAGCAACACATAAATTGCCGAGAAATCCTAACCGGCAGATAGAAATCACTGCTATCTTTTTTTTTTTTTTTTCTACCCACCCAAGGAAGGAAAATAACCTTTAATTTCTAACCAGAAATAGACCATTCCTTCCATTCAAATCCCAGAATGATAACAAGGCACAGAGCTTAGCTCTGTAAGAAATACTGTAAACTGTAGCTGCACCTTTTGGTATGGAATAAGTGAACACGAGTCCATCACACCTGGCAATTTTTAGGGAGACACACAATTCCTTGAAGAGAAGGTAGGAGTCAGAACCCACTTCACTCACTTCACTGCTGGGGATGCCATGAAATAGGTTCCATCTGTGCGTCACCCCTACGATGGTGGGCCAGAATGTGGCTCTGTGAGACTAAATGGGAGACTCCACCATGGACACAGCAGGAGAATTAACCCCCTCTTTCACCTCCACATAGACCAGGCCACTCTCACCTTTGTGGCCCCATTGTGTTTGGCTCAACTGTCTATTATCCACGGGGCTGTTGACTGCCCTCCCGGCCCCTCCGCTGAAACCTGATCTCAAGACCCAGAGATTGTGTCTTGTGCTATTAACACAACGCCTAGTAGGCTCCTAATAGATAATTGATTAAGCCCTTACAAACTCACCATAGGTGAATTCAAATGGCCACAGGGTTTCTAATGTTTTATAAAATTACTTCCAATAATCACTACTCCGCAGCTGATATTTTCTTTTTTTAATTTTATTTATTTGTTGGACAGAGAGAGATAGAGCACAAGCAGGCAGAGCAGCAGGCAGAGAGAGAGGGGGAAGCAGGCTCCCTACCGAGCACAGAGCCCGATGCGGGGCTCGATCCCAGGACCCTGGGATCATGACCTGAGCCGAAGGCAGAGGCTTAACCCACTGAGCCACCCAGGTGCCCCGCAGCTGATATTTTCAAAAATATGATGGGAATTATAAAGGCAGATAACTTATTCCCCTCCATATATATTTTGTAACTACACACAAAACAAGGAAAATGGCTTCTAAACTGTATCTCTGTGCAAACCTAAAATGATTACCTAAAATACGTATGTATTCGTGACACACGTGCCTGCATGTGTACTGTGATCGTGCTGCATGACTTGTGAGGGTGACCTGTGTTTGAGAACCGTTCATTTGCTCTAATCCGTATGTGTTGAAATGTTATACTTCTGAATAACAAGAAGACAATGCAATGAATAACTACTTTTCTACGCAAGAAGAGACATTTTTGGAGCATCAAATAAATGTTCTTTGTAAAAATACACGTTTTTTTACTCCCATCTTACACTTAGTGACATCTCAGATAAACCCAGAGAAATAAAGTCCTAGACTGCTGGGAAATCCCTGTCACTTTGTTGGAAATCTCCAAAGCGAGGGCTCTGGTAAACCGTAAATATGACAGCTAATTTCAACAGCTACTGTCAACCGCTGTGCATGTTTCATTAACACAAGAAGCTGAGCTGGGAATCCGCAAGCCTGTGACTGAATTAATAAGCCTGGCTTCCTTTTATGATGAGCGCTCCTTTAGGGCATGCTAATAATGGGCCTCCTTGTTCTACTTCAGATGGAGAATGTCAGAACAACAGTTAGAGTAAGGCCGAAGATGTAAAATGGCCTATGGACTTGTAAGTTTTACAGCAAGCTCTTCGGTACATATTTGAATCTGGTTACTCAGCCGAAGCATTTCACGAAATCCATGGTCCAAGGGAGCCTTGCAGCTTCTCCAGTAGAGGTACTGGTCCTGCCCCATGGCCCCCTTCCCTCCCACCACCACCCGTGGGACCAGTGGGAAGAGTGATGGCGTCCCTTCCAAAAGTCCTCTGTGTTTTTAAAATGTCTCTTGGGGAGAGTGTTGGGGGTATTACTGCGAGAGCAGAAAAGCTCCGTTTGGGGCGCCTGGGTGGCTCAGTGGGTTAAGCCGCTGCCTTCGGCTCAGGTCATGATCTCAGGATCCTGGGATCGAGTCCCGCATCGGGCTCTCTGCTCAGCGGAGAGCCTGCTTCCCTTCCTCTCTCTCTGCCTGCCTCTCTTGTGATTTCTCTGTCAAATAAATAAAATCTTTAAAAAAAAAAAAAAGAAAAAAAAAAGAAAAGCTCCGTTTGGCCTTTCAGTGGCATCTCGAGGCCCGCTCTGAGTCATTAGAGCTTCCCTAGTCCCGGTGAGTGGTGAGTCAGTCATGGGACGCAAACCTCCTGCCCCACCACGTGAAACTGAAGCAAAACTGTCTGCAGGCAGGCCCCGGGAAGGCGTAGCTCTGACACAGAGTGCAGCGCAGAGTGCAGCGAGGTGGCGTGGCCTGAGAGCAGAGCACTCCAGAACTGCCCACTGCTTGAAAGGGTGAGGCTACATCTGGCAACACCCCTAAATCCTCTCGTAAAGTACGTTCACTGCAGGAAAAGTCAAGCTACCGACTCAAACCTCCGTGTTGCAAAAAGATTCATTGTACGATTTTTAAGGTTTTCTGACCCTCTCAGGACATTTAAAATGCAGCTGATCAAGCTGTGCAGGAAAGTTTCTTCCTTTGCTTCTCTTGTTTTTCATATCTTTTTCCTGGAAGTAAACACAGATTACTTGTTGAATAGGAAAAACAATAGAAGTAGCTTCAGAAAAACAATTTGATTTGCTGAAGTGGCATTTCCACATTCGTTTAATGAAAGAACTTTTATTCCTAGAGCCTTAGTGCAGGAACCAGCTTCCCTTGTGGAGCAGCTGGATGTTGGCCATGCCCAACTCAGCGGGCTCTCTGTGAGAGGCGAAAGCCAAGGTCAAGGGCAGGTGAGCAGTGGATCCCCAGGTCCGGCCACGATGAGAACAGGTCGACCTGGAACCTCAGACTCCTTCACCAAGAGTACACACTTAAAGGAAAGGGACAACAAGGTTGAACGTAAAAGACAGTTAATGCTAAATGGAGTTATTAGATTCTAGAATGTTTCTATGGATTATCTTTGGTTTCTTTGGATCTTCAGATATGTGTGACATCAAATGATAAGTAACAGGACTACCACCATCATGTTCATTACAGATACTTGCCTAGAATACCTGAAACCATGATAATTAAGCTTTTTCTTGGGAAAAAATTTCGATAAGGTGTTCACTTTTCTCTATTGTGTGACTGTGCCAAAACTGAGTCTGCCGCCGTATTATGTAGTACAAATCAATTCACCCACACCTCCAGCATCAGTTTTCATGGGGAAGAAAGCAATTAAGATTTCGAGCAGGTGCTGCTCTGACTATTAATTATAAACCCTGTGGAACACATTGAAATGTGCACTATAATTCTGAGAAACATCTCATTTTAAATTGGAAATGTTTCCTTACCTTTTAAGGGGACTGTCTTGAGCAAAAACAGGGTACAAATATTTTAATGTATGCAATAAAAATTTGAGATTTTCTGAAGCTTTCGTTATGAGGGCACTTGATTCTGTTAGATAATTCTAGGAATAAATAGAAGGTTGTGAATGCTTCTGACACGGCAAATTAAAATTTTGATATTTATAATAAAATAAATGCAGCCCAAGTTCAGGGAGAAGAGGTCTATATTGTTCATGGCTTATGTGGCTCTGGGGTGTTACCGCTGCCAGGGGTGCAGGAAACAACAGAATGAGAAGTTGGGGTACCACAGAATGGTTGGTGGGGCTGCTTTCCATCAGTCCATTAAAGGAGTAGTGAATGTGGGTGCTTTGGCTCAGAGAAACAGTTCACCGGCAGGGGGAACATGGAATGGCCAGGCCCAGAATACCAACTCTTTTTTTTTTTTTTTTTAAGATTTTATTTATTTATTTGACAGAGAGAGAACACAAGTAGGCTGAGAGACAGGCAGAGAGAGAGGGGAAGCAGGCTTCCCGCTAAGCAGAGAGCCCGATGCGGCACTCGATCCCAGGACCCTGAGATCATGACCTGAGCTGAAGGCAGAGGCTTAACCCACTGAGCCACCCAGGCGCCCCAGAATACCAACTCTTGATCTGTATAGCACCTTGAGAGCACACTCTGCTTCTCTCCCACTTTGCTAGAGAAGTCTTGTCAAAAAGGCATCCTACTCAAAAATAGGCAAGAGAGAGTCTCACTAGAAATGTGAACTCACATGGGAATTACCTAAAACATTAGGTAAATTAAACACTCTGAAGGAGACACCAAAACTTAAAAGCGAAAGAACTAAAATAAAACAGTTGATAGAGGAAAGAGATGAAAGCGCTTAAAAAACAATGTTATTATGATATCTTCATGGGGCTAAGGAGATCATACAGCCCTAAAACAAAATCAGGTTATGTGAATAATCCTCAGAGAAACTGAAAATGAGAACCATGATGATTAAAATAATAATTTCAGTAGATGGGCTAATGATAACAGAGACAAAGCCTAAAAACAACCTGCTGGAGAATGAAGCTAAGAAATTGAGAAGACAGTTCCAAAAAACAAAAAGAGAGAAAATGGAAAAATAAAATTAAAAGTACTAGTGAACGTTTAAAATTCTGTAACACTGGGGCGCCTGCATGGCTCAGTGGGTTAAGCCTCTGTCTTGGGCTCAAGTCATGATCTCAGGGTCCTGGGATTGAGCCCCGCATTGGGCTCTCTGCTCAGTGGGGAGCCTGCTTCCTCCTCTCCCTCTGCTTGCCTCTCTCCCCTCTCTCTCTCACCCTCTGTCAAATAAATAAATAAAATCTTAAAAAAAAAAAACAAAACTAACATCTATCCCAAGGAAGAGAATAGAACAAAGAAAGGGAAGAAAATAACCTGAAAAATGGTATGGGACTATTTCCTGGAATGGAACTATAATACCAGTTGGTTAGATTTTTTTTTCCTACTCTCAGAAATTAACTATGTCCGCAATTATCATAAAGTAAGTGGATAACATTCACCTGCTAAATCCTGTCAGACTAGGCAAAAAAACAAAACAAGATAATTCAACGACATGCTGCTTTATAAGAGATACAAACATGACACAGAAAGAAATCTTTGGGAAAAAAAATCTTCGAAAAAGATTTACAAAACAGATGGTAACAAAAAAACCTCAAGTGTGACAACATTATATCAGACAAAATAGAATTCAAAGCAAAAAGAAAAAAGCATTGAAGGAAACAAAGAGGATATATTTCAGAGTCTGAAAAGGTGCAATTATCTGGGAAATTATAACATGAATCCTAATGGAACCAGCAAATTGCCTGAGCTGCATAAAGCAAGAACTGGTACAAGTACAAAAAAATAAAATTCACAACCCTAAAGGGAGATTTAAAATTTTTTCCCACTAAATTGGATGAACAGTCACAGATGCATAGGATTCAAATGACACAATTAATAAACTTAATCTAGTATGCATATATTACTTATTACAAAATATTTATACTCACACAAACATTATGTGTGTGAATATAAAACATATACACAGACTTTGTAAACACACAGAACACAGAACATTCCCCAAACCATTTATGTATTAACAAAAAGAAAATCTTAACAAATTTTGAAATTTCTAATCAAGCAAAAGATAGACCACACTCATTGACTGTAATGCAATAAAATCAACATCAAAGAAACAGAAACAAACAAACAAAAAAGTCCCAGAACAATCCAACTGGAATTTTAAAAGCTCTAAAACCTTTCAAGTTAAAGAAAAAACCAAAATAGAAATTACTGGCTATTTAGAAATGAACTGCAGTAAGAAAAACACATCCGAACCTGCAGCATACAGGCGACGCTCAGAGGAAAACATAAAGACCCCAGTGGCCTTGGTGGAAGACAAGGCAAGATTCCTTCAGTTGTGAGCGTCTGAAACCCAGCTCAAACTGGCTTAAGCAAATGGAAAAACCTATTTGCTTATGTAATTAAAGAATCCAGGGGTAGACATCGAACTGAGGAAGGTCTAGGTGCTGGACAAATATCATCAATCTCTGTTTCATCCGGATTGCCATCACTCTCAGGTAGACTTCCCCCAGTGTGGCTGCAAAACCGTGGTCACCTGCAGTGCATGGTGTGTCCATTCTGAGCTCAACACTCCTGGGACTAACTCTCCACTGTGACCACTTTGAATGAGGAGTGTGTCTGTCCCACTCAAAACAGAAATCCTGAGTAGGGGTGGGTAGGAAAAACACCTAGTGCGATAGAAAAGACTGAAATAAACTAAGTTCGTAATTCAAGGACAAAAAAGATAACAAAGCAAACCCTAAGAAATAAAAGGGAAAAAGTTAAGTGATTAAGCAAAATATTATGAAATATGAAAAAGTAGCAGGATTGATGAGCAAAACAAAAAACTTACTGCTTTACAGCATAGACAAATCCTTGGCAAGTATGACCAAGAACAGGGTAAAAACACAAGGGTCAAGAAAGAACAGAACTCAAGAAATGGATTATAAAAGAACGCTTTGGGGAGACTTTGTTTTAAATTTAAAAAAAAATACAGGTGAAAGAGATGATTTTCCTGGAAGATAAAAAAAAAAATCAGTCAAAAGTTGTGCTTCTAGAACCTGACATGAAAACACACAGATACATGCACATTCACCGTAAAAGGAGCAAAGATATATATACCTTATAAATGCCACTGCGTTTGGAATTTTGACAAGTACATTCTACCAAACACAAACATATACCACCAATAATGTATTAATTATTCCAGAGCTTAGAAAAGTATAAGAGCCCTCTTAATTCATTTCATGATTTTGGCATGACTCTGATGGCAAAAACAGGCAAAGACAGCATGAGAAGATGATATGCAAATGTCACATATGAACAAAGGTGCCAACAAATTCTAAATAAAATATCTACTAATTGACTCCTGCAACTAATAAGAAAGCTCAACAAGACACACAGATTCAAGATACACACAAATATGGAGCGAACATTATATTCACTGGTAATAACCAATTGGAAGTTCCACTGAAGGACTCATATATTCAATAGAAACAAAAAACTGAAATGCTTAGGAATATCCTAAGAATAAGAAATAATAAGAAATATGCAAGACCCAAATGGAAAAATCTGTAAAATTTCCAGGAAGACATGTACTGAGAACTGAGTAAACAGAGATCATCCAAGTTCCTGTACAAGAAGAGGAAGGCCCATCAGCTCCCCCTTTAACTTCTGTGCTGCTTCTAAAACTGGCTGCCAAGAGATGAGGAAGACACCTCCTCACCCAGAGGGATGGTCTCAGCCCACATAATTTGAGGACTAGGGGGCCTGCTTGCTGGGGCTCTGAATAAGACTGCTGGGACAGGTTCTTCCGGCAAGTTCTCCTGAAGTACATCTTCTCCACTTCAATTTTCAATTCAATTCAAAATTCAATTTTGAATTGAAAACAATTCAAATTGCTTTCTCCCCTGGAAAGCAAAGCCACTCCCCTCACCGCCCCTGCTCCTGGGGTCCCTTCTCTTTTCCTTTTCTCAAGGACAGGTCTTTTATGACCCATTCCCCATTCTCAGATTCTCTGCTTTTCAACAGTTGCAGGCCAATTTTGGGGAAAAGAGATGTTTCAGAAGCTGCTTTCAGGGATAAAATGATTCTCTACTCTACTCCCTCGTGAGTCCTTCATCCTTCAACTAGTTCTGCCGATCAGTGACGAGCAGAGGTGGGAGGAGGGCTGAGGAACTCACTTACTCTGCGGAACTCTGTTCAAGGTGGTCAAGGCCACGTCTGGGCCTCTCCATCACAAGCATCCCCCAAACAGGTGTCAGGTACAAAGAGTGGAAGGACACACCTAGTTGCAGAGGCAACAAACACCTCTGTCCTCTTGGCCTTGGTCCCATTTGCTTGCCTTCATGTCCCAACCCCCATTCTGGCACTGGCCTGCCCATCAGCGAGAGAGGTGTCACCTGGAGCCAGAAGACGAGGAGCCACAGTCTGTCTGCATTTGGATAAGAATTCCTCGGCAGCTCCTAAATGGGCTGGCAGTTATACTTTATGGAGACTGTAATGCACTGGGGAGAAAGCTTGTAATACTCACTAGTCATCACTATCATAGTCACTATGTGTCTGCCCTTTCCCTTTGCTTCCCCACTAACCAACCCTTGTTCGTCCAAGTTTTCAGTTCCTCCTGTTTCTTACCTGCTTCCCACTCTTCCTGAGCTCCTTCTGCCGGTCTCACACCCACACTGCCCTTCCTGGTTTTTGTTTGTGTTCATTTTTTTTTTGTACTTACCCCTCCCTTTTTCCTGCATTGTGGTCTTAACTCAATTCACAGATTCTTGAATTGGAGCCAGTAAAGATGTTGTCTTTGGCTCATCCATTCTGCTTTCCTCGCCGCTAAGCCTTCTCTCCAGCCTCCTGCCCCGCTTCAGGCTCAGCATTTTCTGAGGCCAAAGCGTCAGCACAGGGAGAGGGCTGGACGGGAGGCACTGGGGTTGCAAACTCAAGTCCCCCCCCCCCCCCCAGGGTCCAGGCAGGTGACACTGGTTTGTGAATGGGCCAGATGGCACACTGGCAGGCGCATGCCCAAAGAAAGGGAGCAGCTGCTACTCAGCTCCCCTGATTGGTGCCAGGTGGGAGCGCGGGCCTGGAGCTGCCAGAGTGCTAGTTTTTAAGAAGCCAGAAATGTCTTTGTTATCTGCAACATCTCAGTGCCCAAACACTATACAATTCTTCAGCTAGGCCTGGAAACCTGCGGGAGGGAACGACTGGCTGTAGCTCAAACTTGTAGCTTGTTGAAGATCATTATCTCCCACCTGGGGAAGGGTGCTCGAAAAAAGCAGAGAGCAGATGGGAGTCCCACAGGAGGCCTGGATGCCCCCCCTCCTTTCTCTCTCAGGACTGACTCGAGGACCTACTGGTATCTGTTATCAGTCACAGTGTGTCAGGCCCCACAGCGAGCCCTTTACACGTGTTATCGCACGGAATCCTCGAAAGATCCGTGAAAGTGGCATTACAAGACATAGCGAATAAAAACACGCGATGCCATTAAATTTGGATTTTTGCGTGGGGTATTCTCATACCAAAAATTTAGTGTTCTGAAATTGTAATTTGGCTGGGCATCCTGTGTTTCATCTGGTGACTCTACGTGAGAGTGGAGAACTATCTTTATCTCATTTTGCAAAAGAGGCTCATCACTTCTGAGTTGCTAGAAGTTACCTAACGGGGGACGGTGGCATCAGGGTTCAAACCCAGACTAGTTCATTTCCTAAGCCCGCACGTAACCTCCACACTTGTGTTTCTTTCTCAGACCTCGGTTCACTGATGTCATGGGTCCAGGGGTTAGGGAAAAATCTCCAAACTAATTTTTTTTTAAGTTATCGACAGTCTTAAACACTTGCTAACTTAATTGTTAAACAGATTAAAAAGTTGGATCCCGATTTGAATAGACCAATTACAATAAAACATTCGTAAGACATTCTAGAAAATTTGAACACAGACTAGATATATAATTGCATTGAGAAATTAAATCTAATGATGGAATTGTAATTTAGCTTTTGGTGAAAAATAGTCTTTATCTTTTAGAAATGCATGTTGAAGTATTTACAAATGATATGTCTGGGGTTGGCTTCAAAATAATACATTATGAGATAAATGAAGAGTAGAAACAAGACTCACCAGGGGTGTCTTGGTGGCACAGTCAGTTGAGCATCTGACTCTCAGTTTCGGGTCAGGTCCTGATCTCAGGGTTGTAAGATCGAGCCCTGAGTCAGGCTCTGTGCTCACTGATATTCAGCACAGAGTTGCTTAAGATTCTCTCTCCCTCTGCCTCTCCCCTCCATGTGATCATGCTCTTTCTCTCTCAAATAGATAAATCTTTAAAAAAGGAAAGGAGAGGTGCCTGGGTGGCTCAATGGGTTAAAGCCTCTGCCTTCAGCTCAGGTCATGATCTCAGGGTCCTGGGATCGAGCCCTGCATCGGGCTCCCTGCTCAGCTTGGAGCCTGCTTCCCCCTCTCTCTCTGCCTGCCTCTCGGCCTACTTGTGATCTCTGTATATCTAATAAATAAATAAAATTTAAAAAATAAATAAATAAATAAGGAAAGGAAAGGAAGAAACAAGCCTGGCCATGAATTGATGGCTGTTGAATCTGGGTGGTGGATACACCTGGGCTCCTTATACCTCCTGTATCTCTGTGCTTTGTGTCTGTTTGAAAATTTACATAATGTGAACAAAAATTAGACCCTCTTTTCCAGCAACAATTGCAACTAAAAGATATTTTCTTGAAATAGACTAGTTTCTCACGTCAGCATTTATTAAACCAAAGTCCAAGTATTCTGTGGGATTCCTAAGAGTTGTATTTTCTTTGAAATAAGTGTATATAATTTTCAAATTTGAGAAATCCCAAATGCCACTTTATTGTTAAATATATACAAATGCAACAGAAACGCTTCCAGGATTTTAAGGCTATTGGAACTCTATTTATTTGAAGTTAAAATGGATAAGCCCCCCCCCTTTTTTTTAGAATTTTCACTGTGTGAGTGGGTGGCAAAACTTCCAGACTATGCAACCAGATAGCTGCACACACCTCTAACATATGACAGAGGAAATTCCAAGACTGCTCTTAGTTTTATACAATATGTTTGTGCTGGAAGTATCTACTGAGCTAGAATGGCAGGACAGGGAAATGGCCTCATGACTCAAAAATGTTGGGCCAAGTGATGGTGACTGCAGTGGGCCCCAACTTGTGTGTAGCCTCAGAGCTCGCTAATAGGAATGTGTCCTGCCCCTTGGCCGGCAGCATTACCACTGGCCGCCTTCCAAGCACATGCCTGGTCATCATCTCTCTGTGTGTTCTGGCCTTCAAAGGCAGAAACAAGTTTGTTCCTCCAAGAGCTTCCCATAACTGGGCATAATTAACAGTCGTGGGGAGAGGAAGAAGGAAGACAAGCAGAACAATCGCACACTATGAGAAAGCTGGGCAGAGAGGAAGCACTGAAAAGGGTTAAGTTGCAGTGGCCTGTCAGAAATTGCCCTCAGTTGGAATTTGGGAAAATTTGGGCCATAGATAAAAATGCTTCCCAGCTGTGTGCTTTGGGATAGTGATCACCCTATCGTCAGGGCACCAGACTCTGTCTGGGTGACTAGAGACCATGGATGGTCATCTTCATTGAAAGTTGTCTGGGTTCCAAGTGTACCACACAGATGTTGCCATGGTTCACAAGTAACATGATCTGAAAAATGTATTATAGAATTAATATTTACATTTGCACAGAAACAGCCAACAGGCAGGCCCAAGACACTCTTGTCATTCACTGCTTATTAGTTTAAACTCCATGTGTCAGAACTTCACCTCCAAGGCTGCAAAGCTTCATGGCTTCCTCAGGTGAAGGACTAGCTACCATGCTGAGTTTATACCATCTAAGGACATAGCAATGTTGAGATAACCAGTCTGGAAGACCCATGATTATCTTTTCTCGTGGAGGTGTGCCCAGTAGAATCACTGTCAGCGTGAAGGGTTCACTACTCAAGCTATATCCTGTAACTCAGCTGGGATCCTATCAGAGACACTGAGGAAACAATTTTGTATCTGTTTAAGTCCCTTATAATATTGAGTGGCAGAGGGGATGTATTTCCTTAAGACTTTTTTTTAAAAAAAAAAAAACCTCAGCTTTTGGATTGGAGAGCTCAGTTTCTTTTTTACTCTCCCCCTTTAAGCATATGAACAATTTTTAGAAGCCTAATCAGGTTGTTAGGTAGCAAAGCAATTTCAGTGCACAAAAAGATAATTAATCTGCAAAAATAGTGAGGTGGAACACCTGAGAGGAAAAAAATGATCTCAGCTGACCAGGCAAAGGGAGTTGGCATATGCCAGATACTGTGTGTGATCCAAGGTCTGTATTATGCGTCTTAAGTGCTTTGTTAGTTTGCCCATGCAAGGGACTTTTAGTGCAAAGCGTAAGATAGCCTTGGGTGGCAAGGCTAGGCACTTGGAGGAGGGAGCTGGCCGGGAGCTGCCTGGCAAGGATCTGAGATCATGAGATTAGCAAATTTCCGGAAGGGATCTGCAGTAACAGTCAGGTCAGCCTGACAGCCTCGCTCCTGCCAGTTTTTCTGCCATGGATGCATCTGTGAGGGGGCCAAAGGCTGTAGGCTTTCATTCGGCAGCAACTCAGGGAGGCAGGCAGAAAGAGAAGTCCAAATGGGCATGCCAAGGAGCCCCCAACCAGGCAAGGGGAGAGGTGCATGGAATAAATGAGCTTCTGGGGATTTGAATCTAATGGGAAGGAACAGGCAGGAGGTGGGACCCTATGACATAAGGAGTTCACTCCATTGTGACAACAGGGCCACCATGACCATCTGGGCATGGAGGTCAGCTGCTGCTTGCTGGGTGTGGGGAATTGAGAGGCAGCAGGAATGTGATGATACTCACAGAGAGGCAGGGCTTGCTGTGAAGACCTCTGAGCCACTGGACAGAGCAGAGAGATGGACTCTACCAGAGCTTGGGTCTGCAGGTAATGAAGTTGGTGTGGTCTCTTAGCTGGAAGTTCAGAAGGACAACATGGTCTTCTGTGCAAGATTCAAAGACAGGCTCTCCTGTTAGAAAAGGACCTGCCATGGTCCACAGCGGTGCTTCTTAAGCTGTAACGTGTACAGGAGTCACACCAGGATCTTGTGAAAATGTGTACCCCGATTCCACAGCTCTGGGGCAGGCCTGAGAGTCTGCATTCCTAACAAGTTCCCTGATGATGATGTTGTCCTTGAAAGCAAAGTTCTCTGACCAAAATGCCAAAATCTAGACTCCTCCCAAGGAAGAGTTTTGAGCTGAAGAGAAGTCAAAGATAGTAAGCCAGTTTTACCTTGGGTCTGAGTGTGACCACGATTGGATTAAATAATTCTTTTTAGCAGGTTAAGAATTGTTGCTAAGGGTAAGAAATTGTGCTGAGGAGCTTGTATTTCTTTAACATTTGCTCTAATGGCAATCAGATTGTAAATATAAAATTGTTGTGTCCGTGCTTAGTTCATTTAGAAAGGGATTCAATTCTTAAACTGGCACATGGCAGCTGTTGAGTAAGTATTTATACTTAATGAATAAATAAGCAGACAAACAAGTGAAATGCCTTGTGCATTCAGATTTAGCCCTGCTAATAGAAAATACTTTCTTTCAGTTTGAAATGCCATAACCTATAGCTTCTTGGGATCTCCCTTAGCCTCTCCCTTCCACTGTGGTCTCATTTAAGGGAGAAGCAAGAAGAGGGTGTCTAGCACCTCCGTGGGGTGGTGTCAGACTATAGCCTTCTGCCTCAATCAGGGGCCTTTGCCTCGGGAGCTGTGAGTCCTTCCAGCTCTCCCGTATACCCTGTGTCTTGCGTCCCTGGACAGAGAAGCCAGGCTGGGCTCCATCTTGAGGAGGATGCTGCCTTCTTCCTTTCAGCCTCCCTTTCGTTCCCTCCCACCGACTTCCTCCTTCCTCTTAACCCTTACCCATCTCTGACATTCTGCCTATTTACCTCTCTGTTGTCTGTCTTGACCCCCTAGGGCCTGAGCTCCACGAGGCAGGGACTTTATTTTGTCTTTTGTATCCCCAGCCCCAAGAGGAGTACCTGACATCTGCAGGTGCTGGAGAAATCTTTGTCGAATGAATGAATTGGGGAGAGAGTGCAGTGGACTAACCACGAGTGTCTGATCTTTTCTTCCCTTAAAATGAGTCTGAGGTGACTTCTCAGTCCCTGTTAAATAAATTCATTCTGTGCCCAATATTCCCCACCAGTGTATCAGTCTTGCTCAGACTTATCTAAATGCTCCCTGTGGAACCTCCTGCTGGACCAAATCCTCTCCTTCAACTCCACCCCCCTCTGATCTCCCCTAGTGATGAGGAGCCCCTTCGATTTCTCCTTTATCTCTCTGGCCCAGATAGATAGATAGATCGGTTGATAGAAAAACTTTGATTTCTAGTATCTTCTATTGTTTATTTATTTATTTTTAGATTTTATTTATTTGACAAAGAGAGACACAGTGAAAGCAAACAAGCTCTCTCAAGCGAGTGGGAGAAGGGGAAGCTGACTCCCTGCTGAGCAGGGAGCCTAACGTACCCTGGGATCATGACCTGAGCCGAAGGCAGACTTTTAACAACTGAGCCACCCAGGCACCCCTCTCATTTAAAAAAAAAAAAAAAAAACAAAAAAAAAACCAAATAGTAAAAAAGAGGGAGTATATGGTCTGGGGTAAGCATTTTTGAAATATATTTTTCTGAATAAATACAATAGAAATATGCCAGACTGAAGTAAATGAAAACAGTGCAATATTCATCCAGAGAAACCACTATTTTATTTTCAAGATAAATTATTATTTTATGACTAGGTTTTAGAACCTTCTCATTCTTTGATTCCCTCGGTTTTGTTTGCTGAGATTCTGTACAGTTCAATCTCCTGTTGCTCTCTAGAGATGATGACTTCAGGGGCCCCATACCATGTGTGAGACCACCTTGTGCCTTCCTACAGTTTCCAGTGTGTGCACACCAAATGTGGAGACATTTCCACATGGCTATGTAAAAATCCGGATCTATAAGACCTGAAAGTTGATGACTTGTATATAATTTTATAGTTTTTGAAAATGATAAAATTCCTGAAATATGTAACTGCTCCTCTCACTCTCCTCCTTCTGTCCCCTGCCCCTGACCCAGCCAATGTTTAGGCTTGGGAATGTGCCCTCACAGAATCCCTAGTTATATTTACTTAAAAATATACATCTATTACCTTGGGAATTGGGTTGGGGAAGAAAAAAAAATCTTCAAATAACTTCCCCCAAAAGAGCAAAATTCATGCTGAACTTTTTGTCAGCTGGATCTCCTGCCCAGCAGAGCGGCTGTGGAGCTGACTTTAGTCTCGGCGTCTAAGTGCGTGAGCAGATGTGGTGGGAGCAGGGAGAGGCCACTGCGACAAAGAAGGAAGGAGATCATCAGGGAGATAGCAACTCTGCACACCCAGGGGCAGTTGAAGAGCTTCCCGTGTATTTGCTGACTTCTTGGAGGTGTCCTGGGGTCAATGGCAGCAGCAGTATCTGTGTATCAACTTGGTTTCTTTGCACATGGATCCCTCTTGATATTGCTAGACCCTTCACAGAGGCCATGTCACAGTGCTGGCTGCCATGGTGTGGGGGTGTGGGGCTCAGAGCACCGTCTGCTGCCACCTTCATAATTGGAAGACTGAAGTCGGATGAACACAGGCCTTCTTTGACCACGAATCAAGTAGGCCAAGAGGTCCAAATTAGCAAGAGATGTTAGAAATTCAAAATTCAGGGCACCTGGGTGGCTCAGTGGATTAAAGCCTTTGCCTTCGGCTCAGGTCATGATCCCAACGTCCTGGGATCGAGCCCTGCATCGGGCTGTCTGCTCCGCATGGAGCCTGCTTCCTCCTCTCTCTCTGCCTAGTTGTGATTTCTCTCTGTCAAATAAATAAAATATTAAAAAAAAAAAGTCAAAATTCAGCTAAGCCCATGAGCAAGTCCCATGGTCCTCTGCCAAAATACTTTGAATGAGTAACATAAAATTGTTATATTTTTAAAAAGGAAGAAAAAGGGGAAATTTTGTGAAATGCATTTTTCCCCTCTTTGGTAAGAGATGGTGCAGTTTTCATCCTTCTAAATGTTCAAGCCTAAGTTGATTGTTCCCAAGCAATGGAAACATTTGCTTTAGAATCTGTTGTGACTAGAATTCAAATGCTTTGAAACTGTGGACTAGGCCCAAGGCTCCCAGGCCTGGGTGTGCATTGCAGCAGCCTGAGAATCAGAATCTCAGGCTCAGACTGGCCTCAGCCAGGGCTCTTCTGAGTGGGCACAGGGACACTGGGGGTGTACTAGAGAATGCACTACGGGGGAAGAGGGAAAAATTAGAATTCTATTTTTATATATTTCATTCCATTTTTAAAAATAATATTTATTGGGCTGCCTGGGTGGCTCAGTTGGTTAAGTATCTGTCTTCATTTCAGGTCATGATCCCAGAGTGCTGGGATGGAGCCCTGCATCAGGATCCCTGCTCAGCGGGGAGTCTGCTTCTCCCTCTCCCTCTGCCTCCTCCCACTTGTGCTTGCTCTCTGTCTCTCTCTCTCCCTGTCAGATAAATAAAATCTAAAATATAGATATATATTAATTATCTTCAAAATAGTATGTTTATATATGTATAATGTATTTAAAGTATACATAATATCACTTATTTGTATGTTTACAGGGTACACTAGCCTATTTTATGTATAAGGAAATGGATATTCATCTTTTGGGGCTCATGCTCGAAAACTTTTACACAGGGGACCATGACTAAAATTTTGAAGGCCACGAACCTAGATCACTGGAGCAGCTGTCAAATGGTCTGCCTGGTGGTGCGTTTCTCATCCTTATTCCTCTTGTTTGTCATCTGACCACATCATACGCCTCAGTGGCTTCCCACCCTCAGGACAGTCACGTCTCGTGCACCCATCTCAGCTGTGCAGCAGCTTCTTCCCTCCCTCCAGCTTCCCTGCTCTCCAGCACCCTCACTCTGCCCCAGTGTCCAGCCATTCAGGACGAATCCTGCACCCCAGACCCCTGTGTTGGTGGTCTTTCCCAGGCCTTTTCCCACACTGTTCCTTTCCCTAGAACATTCTCTTCTTTCCAACCTAACTTGGTTAACTTCTATGCAACCTTGAGAGCTCAGTTTAGCTGTTACTGGCTTGCACCCAAACACGGGGCCAAGGGGCCTCCCCAGGTGTTCTCAGAGCCACCAATGCTTCCCACCATAAGGGGCAGTCATAACGCAGTCTAACTCCCTGTTTACCCTAGTGTACTGTAAACCCTTGGAGGGCAGGTTTGTCTGGCTTATCATTGTAATTCTGGTGCCTGGTATATAATAGATACGTCAAATGTAAGTGGAAACCATTCCATTGTTATTTTTCTAAACAATACAAGTGGGTATTGTATTGATGTTTATTCCCCTCTTCTCCATCTTTTATGGTTTAATAAGAAGACAAGAGAATTCACAGTCTCCATATTACCCAATGCACAGTCCCAGGAGATTAAATTGTATGATCGAGATATAAAATAAGGGATGTATGAATGATTCTCTTACCCAGGCCACCAGACCTCATCAGAAGACATTTGGCCATTGGAAGGAATAAAAGAAAGAGAAAGAAAAGTAGCGAAGGAGGAAGCATTTTCATCTACTTGGAAGTGAAGATTAAAATACGCCCTGTTCTCTTCGCGATCTCAAGCACTAAGTAGAAGTTGTTATTACTCTGTAAGGCCACACTGTACAATCTTCACCACACAGCCCTCACTACAGAAAGGTCATTTTAAAAAGATGCATGATGGGATCACTTTCCTGCCAACATCAGTGTAGAAGAACACAAAATAGACAGCCGCCGTGTCCACCCAGAGTGGAGACTATAGCTCTCATCCAAGGCATTGCCATGAGTCTCTAGTTTATATGGGAGACTGGGGCAGAGGTTATCAAGTGACATAAATAAAACATCACACTACAAACCCAGCTAATCCCAGAATACCATTCTTTCCATGGTTTCCTGACATTAGAAATAGGCATCCAGATTCCCCTAAATAAGTTCACACAGGCTTACATCCACAGTCTGAGATCAGCCTCTACGCAGGACTGTAAGCTCTGTGCTCCAACTCTGCCACTGCCTGAAGGAGCAGAGGCTCTGTGGTCTCCATACCACTTGGTGACGTGTCTGGGCCACAGCAGTAACACTGATTGCCCATCCATCTCCTCAAGGACGCCTCGCTTCTCATTCCTGTTTAATGAAATCACTGCTCTAAGTTCAAGTATGGCATCCCTGTGATCATCAGCTCATCTCATCCCCATACTGTTTCCCCATTCTGAACCAAACTCCACCCAGACCCAACCCTCCAGATCCTTCCATATGTCTCCCAGAGTCCCAGAAACCCCGCCATATCTTCAACCACATTGTTGAACTTGCTCTTTAACTTTTGGCCTTCTCAGAAAGCCAACTACCCGTGGGGACTCCGCAAATGCCACGTTCTCTGGTGGCCAGTGCAAATGCAGGCCATCACTCTCCCACCAACATACTCACACACACACACACACACACACACACACACAACCCTGCGAACAGCAGGGGGGCTCAGAAGAGGCTTCCCAGTTCGGAAGGGCTATCTATCCAAGCTGCATGTTGTCAGGCAGGATTGCTTACAGATTTTGCAAGGCCCAGAACAAATAAAAATTTGTGTTCTTTTGGTCAGAAATTATTAAGAATTTCAAGATGATGACAGCAGAATATTAAACCAAGTAGGTGGCCCTTCTGAGTACAGGACCTGTGTGACTGCATGTGTCAAATGCCTGTGAAGGCGGCCTGCCATCAGCGTCCCTAGGACTTGGATAAGAGATGTAGATAAGCATGATTCTGGGAACTACACAACCTAAGATTTGAAAAGGAGAAAGACCCTCACTTGTCCAGGACTTGTTTAAGAGAGGCAATATATTATCTTCTCTGTTTAAAGGATTTTCTGGGGCTCAGAGGAGTGAAATTCCCCTGTCTCAGCAAAAGTCAGTACCACTAGGGTATTAGAGCCACGCTTCCACCAGGGCAAAATGGTCCTCAAGGACGGGACATTGGTATTCGTTCTCTCTGTTTCTTGTGATCTGCAGATGTAGGGGAGGAAATGAAGCTAAGCCAGCACGTGCTGCTGCAGCCTGCCCTCTTCTACGGGGCCCATCCAGGTGAGCCTCTCACTAGGCACTACAGAAACGGTAGCTGCTGGGAGGATCTCCCCAGGCATTAGTGAGACTGGCCGAGTTTGCCTGCAGCAGAAGAGTCAGCAGCATTTGCTTTTGCTCACTTGCTGTCCTCTCTCCATTACACTGATCCTCGCTAGCCCTCTGAGTCTTTGGACCTCAAAGGAGCCCTTCATGGTGGACCTCTGGCATCTGCGGGTTGGTGGTGGGAGACACATCCATGCTGCTAGAAACCTTCCAGCTCCCATCCTGCTACGGAGGCGGCCATGCCTGGCCTGTACCTGCCGCCATACCCTGCCTGCAGACAGAACACCAGCTAGCTCCTTGGAAGACTTGCCTGGGACTTGTGAACATGCCTGGTGTCGGCTGAATAAGACCAGCTGGCGTGAAGGAAACAAGCCAGGACACATCACTGGAAAGGCTGGGGTAGAGCTCGACAAAGTTCTACTAGGTAAGTCAGGCCACCCTTCCTCTTTCGGCACAACTTAAATCTCTCCAAAACAAAAACAAAAACAAAAGCAGCCACTGACATGACTGCCATGAGTCGGAGCAGACGGATGCGTGTTTCCATGTGAGGAATGCAAGTTTCTGTGGGGTGTCAAGCAGGATGAGGGCATGCTGTGGCCTCGGTTTCATTTGAAGGAAACCTATGAGCTTTGCGCTTCAGGCGTGTGTGGCTGTGTGTTTAAAGTTACTGTCACACCCAGAAGTGAATGCCAGGAAAGAAACTTCACATTTTCCACGCCCTGAGGCTTCTTTGCCTCCAGATCATCCCTTACTTGCCGTCTCTGTCCTTGCCAAGGAAAGCCAGCACCTTCCATAGCTGTTGGTCCAGGACAGAAGCAGACCTGTGGCAGATGTTTGCTGAATGGGTGAATGAACGAATGAACAAACAAATGAATGAACTCACTTCCACCAGGGGGAAACAGATGAAACTGTCGTCTGTCAAAAGCAGGTTGGATCATTGACTATGAGAAAGCTCAACTTTCTGCAAGTGCTGACTAGCATGCTCCCATTTTTGCATGGTAATAGACTTCTGTAGCCTATGATGTCGGGTATACATTTAAAAGGAGGAATGCTTTAATTAACATATCTATCTATTTTATTATTAATGATATAATGTGTGCAATGCCTTGGGATTCACGAAGATGAAAGCGAGCAATTTAAATGTGGGCTATTATTATGTTTCTTATAATTACAGTGTATGTATACAACAGTTCATTGTGAGCACCCATCAAACAAAGCACCCCATGAAGCTGCTGCAACAAAAGGCAGTGGTCAGAAGGGTTCAACAAGGCCAGAGGATACCATTTTTAAGCAATTTGGGTTGGTTGTTTATGGGAACACGTTGGGATGATTCAGGAGCTTCAAATTCCATTGGCCTGGCCTTGAACATCAATTAATTTTTAATATATTTAAAGAATAAAACACAGCTCCTCCTAAACTTCCCAGAATAGTCATTGCACTTTCTGAGGCAGTGAGCACCCATAGCATGAGAAAGATCTCCAACCTTATGAGTAGCCTGAGTCATTCAGAGCTGGGGGATGGGGGTGGAGGTGGGCGCAGTGGGAGCTTAGGAGTTGGGAAAACAGGACTTTCTCATTTCTTACACTTCTATGGACCCATCTTTCATTGACTCAACATGAATTTTTAATGAAACCGGTATGTCCCCCAATTAGGCAAAAATTGGTTTGGTAGAACAGAAAATTCTTAGCCTTTTTCTATGTAAAGCACAGGTATTCAGATAGTACATTAACAATGTTGCCGTGGTATTAAAATTCATGAGGGAGGAAAATTCGGAAATAAATATCTAAGAAGTTTCCTTAGGGGAGAGAAAAATGAAGAGAAAGTTTGAGAAACACTGCTCTTGATCTCTAAGAAGAGTTTAACTGATATTAGACATGCGAGTTCTCCATTACATGGGAGGCAAGCTTCAGGCAGATCACGGAACCCTGGGAAGAGGCAGGTCTTCCCAGGGAACCATCACGGCATTATCTAATGGAAACCTGGCATTCCACAACTATGGATTTTCTCTTGTGACCTAAATTTTGAATCCTTGCCAAAGTGTGAATATCTCTGAATGAGGTAATACTTTTAATTTTATCATCCACTTACATCTTGGCATAAGGATCTATCAATTCCTTTTCTGACATCAGCTTAAGTAGGAGGAGAAGAGACTATGAGGACAGGAAGGGGGCACGACCAGGGAAGGGGGTATACAAAAAGAAAGGTCAAAAATATGATGGGGCCGGGGCACCTGGATGGCTCAGTGGTTTAAGCCGCTGCCTTCGGCTCAGGTCATGATCTCAGGGTCCTGGGATAGAGTCCCGTATCAGGCTCTCTGCTCGGCAGGGAGCCTGCTTCCCTCTCACTCTCTCTGTCTACTTGTGATCTCTCTCTCTGTCAAATAAATAAATAAAATCTTAAAAAAATATATGATAGGGCCAATTCAAGAGTTCCATCTAGTCTCTGTGTTATGAAATATATTTATTTTCTAGAATTCTATTTGACTTTTTAATGATTTCAGTCTGCTGAGGTACCCAACAAAAAATCCTCATCAATTCAGGGTCTGTCCATTTCCCAGAACTGGGCATGGGTTCCATGGCAACTGCATAGAGTCAGGGCAAGGGTGATGGTGGGTCATGCTGTGACAGGTCTTTAGCATCATCTCTCATCTCCTCTGGGCTTGGTCATGCCCATCCACACAGTACCCTGCCAGGCCCTTCAGGTCTGCTCTGCCTCCAAGCTGGGAACTTGATGAGATGCTCTAGACCCTCAGGCCCAGGTACACCCTGTTCTCTTGGTCTTGCCTCCTTGGTGTGATTCTATCCGGATGCGGGCACAGATCTTGTCTAATCCTCAGTCTCCCCCCAAAGCTATCTGGGGTTTTCACCTTTACCCCTCACCCCCCACCTGTGGGAGGCCCCATTTCTCAGAGGCAGGAACAAGGGGTGTCGATGCCACCAGCACCTGAGCTCCCATTGCCTTTGCCCCACCTTTCTTCAGGGACGCTTGCCAAGTTTCCGGGCTGAGGAGCTCCATCAACAAAGATTCTTCCAAGTTCATGGCTTGGGCACATCTGTCCTCTCTGGCTCCCCGAAGGCCTTGGCTTCTGTGATTCAAAAGCCCTGAATGGACTCCTCTTTGCTCTGCTCTCTGCTCTGTCACACCTGCCCCAAGGCAACATGTGCAGACATGCCAAGCTGACTGGACAGAGACGGGCCAAGAGGAAGAAAGAAATGCCAAGGGAACGAAAACCAGTTAATATTTCAAAATATTTTATCACTCTTTAAAAAAAAAAATTATTTCACAGTTTGGAAGTTGATCCACTACCCCAGCCCTGGTTTTGTTGACTTCCATTCTAGACTGTTTTCAGAGAAATTGCTGTGAATTTTAGTTATACAAGTGTGTCCTTCGTGTCACAAACCAAGAGGCTTCTCCTTTTTGATCAGATTGTCATGTATTTCAGCTGGGATAGATTAATAAAATTGTGAGTTTAGCTCCCAAGGTGAGATTGATTTAAAAAATCATCTTGATGACTAAGGCATAACAATTTTAAAAGTCTGTGATTATTTGGGTATGAAATAAATGTTGTTGAAATGAATTATTTCAGGTCTGATAAGAACCAGGTAACTTTAGGGGCCCCTGGGTGGCTCAATTCATTAAGTGTCTGCCTTCGGCTCAGGTCATGATCCCAGGGTCCTGGGATCGAGCACCACATCAGGCTCCTGGGATCGAGCACCACATCAGGCTCCGTGCTCACTGGGGAGCTTGCTTCTCCCTCTCCTGCTGCTCTGCCTGCTTGTGCTCTCTCACTCTCTCTGTCAAAAAAATAATAAAATTAAAAAAAAAAAAAAGAACCAGCTAACTTTAGATATTGCTTTGAAGTGAAAATAGGTTAAAAAGAATTACAAAGCCTTTCTAATATAGTTCAGATAGAAAGTGTGTTGATCATTCTGTCCCCCAAAAGAAGCTACTGATATTGTGTGGGGGTGACTGGAAACCAAGGGTAGAGTCTGTAAGTACAGTAGCTACAGAACCCAAGTTTGCAACAGTAATAAGCTAAATACTTCGGCTTCGCTCTACTGAGCCTGTGGGGGTGCTCATCATGCTGGGGATGTTGTCATCACAGGAGAAATCAGACTTTCATACAGGGGACTGTCAACTTACTTGGTGAACTTGTTTCTTCCTCAAGTGATACTTATGATATGAGGTGGGGTGGGTGTTGCCTTATTCTTTTTTTTTTTTTTTTTAAGTTGTAATTTGAGAGAGACAGAGCAAGGGGAGGGACAGAGGGAGAGAGACAGAGAGAGAGAGAGCATCCTCAAGCCAACTTCCCACTGAATGTAGATCCTGTCTCGGGGCTTGATCCTAGGACCTTGAGATCATGACCTGAACCAAAATCAAGAAGTTGGACACTTAACTGACTGAGCCACCAAGGTGTCCTGGGGGAGAGGGTGCCTTATTCTTGTGTTTTCTACCGTCTGATTATCTCATATTTACAATCCATATATGTTCCTGAGGAAAAGCTCAAAGTGTCTTATTCCTTCCTTAGAGATATTGCTGGGGAAGCCATGATGGGAAGAGTGATGAACGTCAATTTAAAAAGCATTAAACATTGAGACACAGTGAGATTTCTTTTCTGGTCATGGTGTGAATCACAGAAATACTTTTTTGGGGAGGTTGCTTTTTATTCTCACTCCTGAATCCCACAATCCCAATAAATGTAGAGCTTTTCCAATTTTTTTTTTCCCCGTCTTAAAGCTTAACTGGCTACCAAAGCAAACAAAACAAAAAACAAGCCTAAAAAACAAACAAAAAACAATGAAACAACAGCAACAACAAAACCCAGAAAAACTACCCATTTACCTGCCAAATGATTTTCAAAGTTTAACTTCCAAAATATTTTGTGAAGTTCACTCTTCTTTGCATTAAGATGGGATGACAATGCAGTGCTTGGAAAGGCTGACAAAAACAAGTATGTCATCCCAAGTTACAGAGAAAACAAAGACACCAGAGAATCCTCACCAAGTTTTAACATGTGGAGACAGCAATGCACTGAACCAGATCGTTGGAGGCTAAATCCAGGGGAATAAAGCAATGGAACCAGCTCATTTCCATGCGACAAACCAGCCCTGGGAACTCAGATAAGGCCTTAGCTTCATAAATGCTACAAATCTGTTTTCCGTTTTCCTGAAAGTCTTGGCAATGATTCAAAGCCAACCCATGAAACAGACAGGAGGCCTGTTTCTGGCCAAAGTCTGTGACCGCGGAGGCTTTTTCTCCAGGCAATGTGAACAATAAACGTCTTCTTTCTGGGTGGTGACCGAGTTCTCCCACAGAGCTACCCACATTGTAAGTCAAAATAATTTCTAGTAACTAGAAGCTAGCTTCAAGACAACTCTACTAGCCGGCATAATAATAATAATAGCTAACATTTATTGAGTGCTTATTACATGCTAAGCACTGTTCTTGGCATTTTACATGATGGCCTCCCCTGTGATTTGCCATGATCCTGGTTATTATAGATGATACTATTACTGGCTGCATTTTATTGATGAGGTAAATGAGGTCCAGAGAAGTTAAGTAATTTTCATTTAGGGTCCTATGGCTAAAAAATGGTAGAGTTGGTCTGGACTGTGGAACCTATGCTCTTGATCACTGTACCATATTATTTGCAATGATCATAATATCAAATATTATTATCCTCCTATATGTGTATTTGACGGGTAATTTAATTTAGGAGAAAACATTAGTTACTAGTAGACTACCTAGCTACTCTTGCCTAGATGCCAGCCTGAATGTGACATACTAACATGTAAGAAACAAAATGTTAACTGGTGGCATATTTGTAGAACATTTTGAATGCCTTTGAATGGTCATCGAAAATCAGTGTTAAATTTTGAGAGGGGAAAAAATAAGGTAAAAAAAGTTGCCCAACTTTTGTTTGGAGATGATAATCATCCTGTCGCTGCCACGCCGCGTTCAGTACAGCTTCAGCCGCCGCGCCACCTGGCTCTCGTATTCCTTGTTGTCGGCGGGCTCTGGGGGCTCTGAGCTGCGGCCGTTAGTCATGTCGGATTCTGGAACTTACAGTCAGTCTGGGGGTGAGCAGCAAAGTTATTCTTCCTATGGAAATCAAGGGAAGCAAGCGTATGGACAAGCACCACAAAGCTATTCTGGCTAGGGACAAACTACTGATTCCTCATATGGACAGAACTATGGCAGCTACTCCAGCTATGGACAAAGCCAATCAGGTTATTCATAATCATCCTGTCAAAGTATAGTTTTCAAAGGGCTAAAAAATATGATTCTGATACAACTACAAAATGAGGATGTGCAAAAGATTTTATTCAACTTATTAACTAGTGAGGGAACCAGTAAGATGTTAAAATGGTCCAAAGGGCATTTGGAAATTTGCATACACACAGGCAATTTACTACATTGTTGTATTAGATATAAAGCTGGTTAATGTCCAGTTCAGCTTAAAATGTAAACTTTGGGGTTATCTATTCCACCAGAAAGAAATTATTTACATCTCTACTAGACAAAAATTTACAGCTTGAACTCTGTCCCTATAAAGATATAAATTAGATCAGTAAATAGAAAGTGAAGCCTATCATTGCATTGGAAAAATAAAGAAACAAAACCCCAGGTTCTACTCATTATTCTTTTATCAATTTTCAAGTTCAGATAATCTTTTCTGAATTTTTTCTAACAATTCTTACTAAGGTAGAGGTTCAGAGCCTGTGTCTAGCCAGCTCAAAATGGTGGCAGTGGGGTGGGGGATGATACATAAGTATCTCCCTAACATGGGTACAAGGTATGCCTTAAAATTCCTTAAGAAAAATATTCTGAGATCTAATTATCAAGAAAGGACTAAGCCATTGTGTCAAGGGGAGGGGAATAGGCAAAGAATGAAGAAGAGGGAAGAGCAAAAAATCTCAGTCCTCCATTTTGCTTTAGTGGAAAGTACAAAGGATAGTGGGCTCATCTTATAGGCAAAATGATTAGTGATCAAATTTTAAGACCAGGGAAGACCGATGATAAGTCAATATGCCCCTAGCATATGTTCCTCTATATCCCGTCAAAAGCCATTCCATTTCCTAATCAAAGGAGTTTTTGTTTCTACTCATGTAAAGAACATGAAATTAAATATGTTAATTTACCCAAGGATATGTAATGTGATAATAATCAAAATCTCTGTTTTCCTTGAACTAGTCCTCACTTTTGTTTGTGTTACAGGTTAGGAAGAAATTTGAGGCTCTTCAGTAACTAATTAAACATTTGCCAATTCTCAGGGCTTAACATAACAGACTCCTGATGTCAGTACCTTGCTTGTGCTGAACTTTCTGAGCATTTCAGGAGATTTTTGAAGTTGGACTTTTAAGATGCCAAATACTTATTTCTGTTCTCATAACTATGATTTATGTATAGTGACCTGGTTTTTATTCAGATTGATAGATAAATATAATAGTGTTCCTCTTCTTTTTTTTTTTTCTCTTGAGTGAATAAAATGTCAAGTCTTCCCTCCCAACAAAACAAAACCAAAATATCCTACTATGGAAAACTACAACTGAATAACACTGTCATTGAAGGTTAATGTATACTTTTTTAGACTATTCTAGAATAACTGGACATATTTCATTTTCATTGCATGATTCAAGCATTTCTCCCTCCCCCAATTCTGTGAGATCCAGAAGCTAAACTTGGAAAAGAAGAAGGACTTTCCAACTCAGCTGCCTTTGTGCCTTTTTAGTAGGAAAACATGAATTGGTAGTGCTCAAATCTGTAAGATTTCAAGGCATGTTTACTATTTCTTATGCTGAAATATTTGAAAAAGCTTAACAACAAATATTTAGCTTTCCTATAGTGGAAAAATAAGTCTGTGGAGCTATTTTATTTATTTATTCCTTATTAACCTAAATTTTTTTTTAAAGATTTATTTATTTGACAGATAGAGATTACAAGTAGGCAGAGAGGCAGGCAGAGAGAGAGAGAGGAGGAAGCAGGCTCCCAGCCAAGCAGAGAGCCCGATGCGGGGCTTGATTCCAGGACCCTGGGATCATGACCTGAGCTGAAGGCAGAGGCTTTAACCCGCTGAGCCACCCAGGCGCCCCTAACCTAAATTTTTATATTAAGACTATTTTTTTTAAAGAGCAGTTTAAGATTCATAGCAACATTGAGAGGAAGATGCAGATATTTCCCTTATAGCCTCAGCCTGGCACTTCCACAGCCCCTCTGATTGTGAACATTTTGGTCAGAGTGGTACATTTGTTACAATTGATGAACCTACATTAACACCTCATAATCACCTAAATTCTATAGTTTATATTACGGTTTACTCTTGGTATCGTGTATTCTGTGGGTTGGGCAAATGTATGATGATATGTATCCATCATTACGATACCATACAGAATATTTGCACTGCCCTAAAAATCCTCTATGCTCTGCCTATTCATCTCTCACCCCCTGCTCCCCCCATCAATCCTTGACAACCACTGATCTTTTATTGCCTTTTAATATTATATAGTGGGGATCACACACAGTGTTGCCTTTTCAAATTGGCTTCTTTAACTTAGTAATACACATTTAAGATTTCTCCATGTTTTCTCATGACCTGATAGCTTATTTCTTTTTTAGTGCTGAATAATATGCCATTGTCTGGTTGTACCACAGTGTATCCATTCACCCACTGAAGGACAATTTGGTTGCTTCCAAGTTTAAGGAGTTATGAATACAGTTGTTACAAACATGCATGTGCAGGTTTTTGGGTGAACATATATTTTCAACTCCTTTGAGAAAAACCAAAGAGTGTCATTGCTGAATTATATGGTAAGAGTATGTTTAGTTTGGGGGGCACCTGGGTGGCTCAGCTGGTTAAGGGTCTAACTCTTGGTTTTGGCTCACATCCTGATATGAGGGTTATGAGATGAAGCCCAGTGTCAGGCTCCACACTGAGCATGGAATCTGCTTAAGATTTTCTCCCCCTCTGCCTCTCCCCACCTCTCCCCATGCCCCTCTCTCTCACTCTCTTAAAACAAAACAAAACAACAACAACAACAAAACCAATTTTGTAAGAAATTGTCAAAATGTCTTCTAGTATGGTTGTACCATCTTGCATGGCCGCCAGCAGTGAAAGAGAGTTCCTGTTGCTCCTCACCATCACTTGATATTGTCAGTGCTCCTGTGACAGTGTTTTAGGTTTTGGCCATTCTAACAATCCATCACTGTTGCTTTAATTTGCATTTCCTTGATGACATATGATGTAGAGTAGCTTTTCATATGCTTATCTGCCATCTGCATATCTTCTTTGGTGAGGTGTCCATTAAAATCTTTGGTCCATTTTTTAATCAGGTTTTTTATCATTGAATTTAAAGTGTTCCTTCATATATTTTGAATAGCAGAAAAACAGATGTGTCTTTTGCAGGTTTTTCCTTCCCAGTCCTTGTCTTATTCTCCTGACATTGTCTTTTACAGAGCAGGTTTTTAATAAAGTTTGAGTCTATTGGTTAATAATTGAGTTTACCAATTATTTCTTTTATAAATTGTGCCTTGAGTGTCATATCTAAAAATTCATTGCCAAACCCGAGGTCCTCTAGGTTTTCTCCTGTATCATCTTCTAGGAGTTTAATCATTTCATTTTCTACATTTTGATCTGTAACCTATTTCAGGTTAACTTTTGTGAAGGGTGGGTGTAAGGTCCATGTCTGGATTCTTTTTTTTTTTTTTCTTTGCAACAGTTTTTTTTTCCCCAATAAATGCTGTTTATGACTCCTTTAATTTACAGAGTACTCCAGCATACCCTGAAAACTGCAAAAAAAAAAAAAAAAAAAAAAAAAAGAATACATTTATAGTTATCAAAATGGAGAAGGGAAAGAAACTTTCTAACCACAGACTCTTACCAAACTTCATTTCCAGTTGAGGAAACAAGTTTCCTCCTAGAGTTTGGACTTAGACCACAGGGGAGGGAAGAAAAGGACCTAGAGGTTTCATCACATCCAGCCCAACTCAGCAGTTTAGGAAAACTGGCAAAGTTCAGGGACAAAAGCTTAGCCAGGAATAAAACGTAGATGTTTGATTGACTGTGCCCTGCATTATAGCTCTCAGGAACCTAATCCTGATTGAAAATGGGCACATTATTTGCAAACCCTGCCATCTGGAATGCTTGATCACATCTGGGAAGGAGTGGGTGAGCAGTTTTGCTGAAGAGCCTCCAGTGATAAAGGCAAGAGAAGCTACATTTTCCTTGGACTTTGTACTATATGGAGAGAGTGATGCTGCTGCCTTAGCAGAAGCTCTTGATTTTGGTGTAGATTTAATTCTAACCTAAGGCAGATTTGGAATTGCTAATATACAGCTATATTAGCTACTTCCAGGTGTTGTTGCTATTATTACTGTTATTACTATTGATACTAACATTAAGGGGCGCCTGGGTGGCTCAGTGGGTTAAAGCCTCTGCTTTCGGCTTGGGTCGTGATCCCAGGGTCCTGGGATCGAGCCCCACGTCGGGCTCTCTGCTCAGCAGGGAGCCTGCTTCCTCCTCTCTCTCTGCCTGCCTCTCTGCCTACTTGTGATCGCTGTCTGTCAAATAAATAGATACTAACATTAACAATAAGAGACATGATTTATTGTGTACTAGTACATGCTTACTTCTTCTGTAAGAAAGATATTCTTATGCCACTGTACATCCAGAAAAACGAAGACACAGAAATTAAGCATTTGCCCAAAGTCACACAGCAAGTAAATATCAGAACCAGCTTTTTAATCCAAGTTATTTGAAGTCACCATCATGGTTCTCTTTTCCTATTTCCATATTTCTTAACTAGTATGTGGAATCGATGTGCTATTTAAGGAACTTACTCCATTTTCAATTAAGGGCAAGCTGATGTATTAGCTACATCTGGAAACAACAAGGGAGAAGCCAACAAGAGTGGGTTTTTAGAATTCCTGAGGTTTATCCACGGATTGTCAAAGGTACCTGACCATGAGCTTTACAGACAGAGAACCTGAGATAAGCCAATTTCTTTTCTTTTTCTTTTTAAGATTTTACTTATGTTTTTGACTGAGAGAGAGGGAGAGCGAGAGATCACAAGCAGGTAGGGAGTGGCAGAGAAAGTGAGGAGCAGTCTCCCCACTGAGTAGGGAGCCAGACGTGGGGCTCGATCCCAGGACCCTGGGATCACTTAACCAACTGAGCTGCCTGCACCCTGAGATAAGCCAGTTTCTTATAAGGACTGGAAGGATAGAAATATCCTGGGAAAATACGCAAAAGATGATCCATTGTGGTTTTCACTGCTAGCGTTAGATGGTCAGATGTGCCTTCTCCTCCCCCAAGGAAAGGTTCCTCCTTAATTAGGGTTCTCTGTGAAACTTAAGTCAGTCCTGATCAAAGGGGTAGAATCAGCATATTTGCCATAGAAAACTTGGAGCATTTATTCAATGAACAGATATTTAAAATGAAGGTCTTCTTTTAAATTGGGAATTAAACATTTTCTTAGGTGGACATTAAGGAAAAACTCATGGAATTAGCAAAATTCTAAGAGCTAATGAAGAATTTTTAAGAATCATATCCATGGGACACCATGTTTCTGAGACTTAGTTTTGCTCAAAAGTGGACATGTCTGTTCTCTGCGGCTCAGACATGTTTAGAGACCGCTCCTGAAGCCAGAACCGTGACTCAGGAGATAGGTGACTTTGGGAAAAGAACAACACATTCAGAGAAACATGGGATCGGATATAAAGATACAGTTTTGGGGGCGCCTGGGTGGCTCAGTGGTTAAAGCCGCTGCCTTCGGCTCAGGTCATGATCTCAGGGTCCTGGGATCTAGTCCCGCATCGGGCTCTCTGCTCAGCAGCAAGCCTGCTTCCCTCTCTCTCTGCCTGCCTCTCTGCCTACTTGTGATCTCTCTCTGTCAAATAAGTAAATAAAAAATCTTTAAAAAAAAAAAAAAAAAAAGATACAGTTTTGTTTTGCAGTTAGGACAGAAAGAGTGGAAACATGGAACAAAGTGGGGGAGGAAGTCAGTAAGGTTTGGCAAAAAGCCTTGAGGAAGACAGAACATAAGCAGTGTGTATGTATGAAGAAAGAGAGAGAAAGAACAGGCGCAATGTCAGGTGCTGGGAAATAAGAGAGTTTGGTGAGTCCAGAATGATGCCCAGGTTTCTGACATGGCGAAAGGGTTGGATTAAAATGTCATCCATTAACTGGGGCAGTCTTGGGAGGCAGTTTCCAGAGACAGCTCAAGTTAAGAGGAAATGTGGGGGTGATTCTTTAGCTGCCAAGAGTAAAGAATATATACTTTCTTTTTAAAGTGCAGAAATTCTCCGAAATTTGACAGCTACTAACTTAAGCTACCAGCCAGTGCAGGAGGCAGAGAAAGGCACTCAGGAGGCAGGGATGGGGCTTGGCGTCCTGTCTGGCCCTGACAGTTTCTTGTGCTGCGACTGAACGACAAAGTTTTTTGAACCATCACGCTGGAAGCTCTTACTCCCCAAGTGGAAACTGCTGATTTTTGATGAGCATGACTGTCCGTGGTGACTGCAGGGGGGAGATTAAACTTTACTTCAGTTTCATAGATGAGACAGCCAAAGCCTGAGAAGTCAAATGATCATGGAGGTTGATGGCTGGCCATGGTAAGAGCCTGTGACTAGAGAATTTGCTTCTCAGAGACACCCTTTTAGACAACTTTGCCCTGGAACTTGTCACATCACAGGCTACCATGGTCATGTGTATTTGTCTTACTAAGAGCTACTCACATAGTAGTGAATATGGGCTAGCCAAAACTTTACCCACAGAGTGAGTTTTAAAAAGCCCAATACATTCTTAACTATATTCCTTGTTCTTGTTAAATAGACATCCTTCTGGACTTTTCTCTCCCTCCCTCTTCCACAACTTCCCATTCTCCTCTGTCACTACTTCCCTTCCTGTGCTCATGCCCTCCGCATTTTACAGATCAAAAGCTCATTTACTTCTATGGTGAATAAGCAGACACATTAAAATATTCCCAAGGCAGCCATTCACTTCATTTGATCAGATGTAAAATGTCTGGAATCCGGATTAGCTTTACAGCTATGGAAAGCAATTTCCAGGAAACACTGACCCAAAGTTTAAAAGTTAATTCATCTGAGCATTTCTCTGGACTATGAAAATTAAAATAATCCTATTCCCCAGGAATCAAAGAGCATTCAAAACATCTTCACAAATTATCAAGCTTTCTGCAAGATACACTCACAATTACGCACATGATCCCATCATTAATGGGATCTTGTTGGATTTTCTGAATGGAGGCTGAAGCCTTCCCTGGAAGGCTTTTGCTTTTGTTCCTATGAATGAACAGCTGCAAAGATTCAGTGCTTTCTCAGCACTAAAATACAATTTGAAACAAAAGACAGGAAGAGAGAGAGCTCTCAACCTGGATGGCTTTCAGCAGAGGGTGCTGTTCAGAGAAGGCTAGCCCTAGTTCCAGCAGGGATGGAATGTTCACTACTGATGGGTCGGGCATAGTGTGGGGCGTGTGGGCAAAGCTGGCGCAGGAGGGAGTGATCACATTTCCAAAAGGCAAGTGGGGACAAGCCAGGGACCAGATCAAAATGGGACAGAGATTCGAGGGCAGTAAGTCATCCCAATCAGAAGGCAGGCTGAGGCTGGTAAGACTGGTAGGGGCCGATTTACTAAACTGACTTCAGAGACCATCAGTGAGTGCTCCCGGGAGCAGGTGCTTACACCGTTTGGGCTCCTCCGTGAAGCTTTTTGTTTTCTTTGCCTTTGGCTCACTCTTAGTGGAGTAGTCAACTATTCTTAAAGGTCCAGGTCTGTTGCAATATGCAGTAAGGGTTCACGGAGTGACTTTGATCTTGAGATCAAAGGAATGTTGACCTTTAGGTCTAAAGAAGAAAAAAGAGGAAATCAGTCTCTGTAAATTTTAGGTTTCTTCTCAAGCATTTTTACATAAATCTTTCTCTCAAAAAAATGGAAAGTAAGTATAATTATGCCCATTTTAACACATGATAAAACTAAGGGTTAGGAAAATTCAACATCTAGCCTAAAATCAACAGCTATTAAGTAGAAAATCCAGAATTGAAAAACAACAATATATGGGGCACCTGGGTGGCTCACTTGGTTGAGCATCTGATTCTTGAATTCGGCTCAGGTCATGATCTCAGGGCCCTGAGATCAAGCCCTGAGTCGGGCTACACACTCAGCGTGGAGTCCGCTTGAGATTCTCTTCCTCTCCCTTTCCTTCTGCCCCTCCCCGAGCTCATGCGGGCGGTCTCTCTAAATAAATAAAATCTTAGAGAGAGAAAAAAAAAAGAAAGAAAGAAACAGCCATATGTTCCAAAGATCACGCTCTTTCTTCCCCACTATATTACCCCATCTTCTGGAACAGCAGTTTGTGAACATTATGTTCTCAGTACCCTTATACATTCTTAAAAATTGAGAACCCAAAAATCATTTTGTTTACGTGGGATATATATATCCATATTTGTCATGTTAGAAATTAAAACTGAGAATTTAAAAAATATGCAGTTAAAATAATCCATTACATATTAACATTTTATGAAAAATGAGTATATTTTCTAAGCAAAAAAAAACCATAAAAGAATAGCATCATGCATTTTTGCAGGCCTTTTTAATGTTCGGTTTAAGGGAGGACAGCTGGATTCTCATATCTGCTTCTGCATTCAATCTGCTGTGGTAAGTTGTTGAGGTTGACGCGTGTGAAGAAAATCCGACTTCACACAGATCTGTAGTTTAAAAAGGGAGGAGTATTTAAATAATCTTTTCGGGTAATTTGTGTCCTATTCTTTGAAGAATGTTGCAGTGTAGACTCAAAAACTATATGTAGCTGAAGTTTCCATACTCTGTTGCATTAAAATCTCTTTTTAATCTCTTTTCCATTTATTTTAAATCTCTTTTTATGGGCACCTGGGTGGCTCCGTGGGTTAAGTGTCTGCCTTCAGTTCAGGTCATGATCTCAGGCTCCTGGAGCTCCGCAGGGAGTTGCTTCTCCCTCTCCCTCTGCCCCCATCCCTTCTCATGCATGGGCTCTCTCTCTCTCAAATAAATAAATAAAATCTTTTTTTTAATCCTTTTTCAAAGTCTTTCCTACACTCTGTATGGCTCTCTTACTTATGCATGATTTTGTAATGCTTTGGTCATTTGAAAATTTTCGTTTACTGATTTATGCCAGGGGTAGTAGCATTCCTAGTAGTAGCTCATTTTATTACTCACTACCTGAAGGTCACAATTACTGATATCAGCTCTGCTCTCTTCAGAAAATGTGTTAAGAATTGGATGCTGTTAAGCTCAAGGTGGCAGATACAAGTTTTCCAAAATTCCGTTTTCATCAGAAAGGTCAAATTTTATCACTGGCAACAAACACTATCAGTTTTTCTTGAAGGGACGGTTTCACTTCTTCTCTTTTTGAGAACATGTCTACCAGATACCCAAGTCTGAATAAACATAGTTCGCCTCTCAGTCATTTTTTTTCCCAAGCAAAAATGGGGTGTTCTACCAAAAAAGCAGCCAGTTCTGCTCACAACTCCGTCAGGCGGGTGCTTTCCCTCGGCACGACCACCACCATCCTCAGGGTACCACAGCACTGCCTTCTGGGTACTTGCTACTGTCACACACAGAATGTTAAAAATATATCTACTTCAGAGTCAAGAACTCTAAAATTAATTATTTTTATGGCATTATTAGAAAGGGCATTCTTCAGTGATACTGGAATGCTGATTTATTTCATTTTTAAAATTTTTGTTGTGAATGTATGGTATGGCTGTCAAGGAAACGAGTACAGTTTGTTCAGCTGTCTGGATTTATATTTTGCCCACCATTGCTTTTGCCCTATCAGGACAAATGTTAATACGGTAAAAAGGCAAATAGGGCCTGAGCAGTATTATTAAAATAGATTCAATGTTGTGAACCCATGAAATGGTCTTTGGTACCACAAGGGGGTCTATGGACTATACCTTGAGAACCCCTGTTCTGGAAGAACTAGACGAGCTCTCACTGTCTCTCAAGGCTGTTTCTCCTCCCTCAGTGCCTCAAATCCTATGTGAGCCAGTCAGCTGTGTGCAGGCTGGAAACATGAACTCAGGATAGAAGCAGAATTCCCATCAGGCTTGGTCCTGAGAAACCTCCTCTTGTCCAATTACCACATTTTCTGTCCTCACAGAATTTATGTATTAGTGACACAATGAATAGTATGACTAAGTAAATTAAAAAAAAAAACAACAAAAAGCCTTAGACCTCCATTTTGCCTCAGTCACCTGATGAGGCAAATATTATTCCCATTTCAGAGAAGACCAGATAGAGGAGCAGCTGGAATGAGTGAGGTGTCCTGTGTCCCATAGTTAATAAATGATGGTCTAGGAGTCAGGGTCTGAAGCCCGGCTCACTCCACCACACGTGATTCTCACAGGTCCATACAACAGGCCTTGGACAATACAGTAACATTTCAAAGTCAGTGACCTGGCTTTTGAGTTCTAAACCTACTTAGGAAAATGAGATGACAGTTTCCAAATTAAAAAAAAAAGAAGAAGAAAAAAGAACAATGACTTCTGAAAGCACCAAAATGTGTGCTTCAAGGGAAATCCTCAGGTTTTGACTCTTAGGCTTTCAAATGGGTCTTTCTAGACACTAGGTTTCTTCTGTTCACTTATTCTATGGGGGTTTAATAAGCATTTTCTTTGTATCCTGCTTCGTGGTAGGTGCTGGGAGCAGAGGGAGTTCCTGTGCTGAAGCTCCCCACAGTTTTTTTGAGGGGAGAGAGACAGGGAAGAGAGCACGTTCTGGAGACACAGAGACACTAGCATCAGAAGGTGAGTTTAAAATGGCTGAGTGTGTGCGCACGTGTGCACACGTTCACACCCCCACACACACATGCACGCCCACCCACATAGCTCATTCCTATGTCTGAGATCTGCGACCTCCTGCAACTATAATAGATGAAAATATTAGAAGGACAGAAACATTCTCCTGACCCACATTGTCCCACAGGATGGGATCCTCAGAAAAAGGAGAAGCTGGAAACAATAACCCTTTGTCGTTCTAACAGCCGTGTAAGGAAGATATTTGCAGGCTACAGATGAGAAAATAAAGGCCTGAGTGAGTCTGTTTGCTTTCTTTTGTCCCATTGCTGCATGTCTTAGCTGCTGGGCAATGTCACCCCCTCCAGAAAGAGAAGTGCCTGGTGTCTCAGTGCTGCTCAGGGCATGACCCTGGGCCAAAGCAGAGCCCTCTTTGCTCTTCTCTTTCTCCCTTCCTTGTGTTTCCACAGGGCCCTACTCTTTCTGGCTTGTCTCGCATTCCCCACACGCTTGCTCACCCCTTCCAAGTGACAGCAGATTAGGTTCCTCTGGCCGAACCTTCTACACTTTGCCTCAACCTTCATTTCACTTCGTTGTTTTGATTTCTTTCAGACCTTTGGTTTTTACGGATTCTGCTTCTCATGACCTTGGGTTAGCCTCTCTTCGTCCTGTCTCCATGACCCCTGAGCCCCCCCCCCCCCCAGAGTCGGCCTCCTTGTTAGGGACTCTGATTCTCTGTCACTCAGGGTTGTGCAAGTGCAAGGTCACCTTGAGAATGAAACCTCTTTAAAGTTTACTCCCCGCACCTTTGTCTTGCTCTCCCTAGTCCTGGCCTTGCAAAAGTAGGATGCTTAACATCAAAAATTCCCTGGGCATTCTTTTTTTTTCCTTCAAAAATTATATTCCTTTGCGATTACTCACCCAGTAGAGGACCCATGGGTATAAAATTACTGGAAAGAGTTTAAAATCCACTCAAACTTCTCTGAATCATAAACCAGTTTTCTCATGCATTCATAGCTCATCCTTGGAGTCTGTAGTTTATTTTCCTTCCCCAGTAATGAATTTTTCAATGAGTTTCAATGAGTCAAGAAGCATAAATCATTGATTCATTCATTATTCAAACATGTATTATTAACACCAGTGTGCCAGGGTTCTTGCCTCTTGCCTGCTTCTGTTTTTTAACGGTCAATCCATAATTGAACAAGTAGGATTCATGAAGTGTGATTACAAAAACAGCTTCATTATGTTTTACTTCACATCTTCTATTTATTGTGGGTCCCTATCCTGACTCTGTAGGCACACATGGGCAGCTCTTTGCCTCTTCTGGTCACTCCTAAGAGGGAAAAAAAAAAAAAAAAAAAGAGGAAGGAAGGAAGAGAAAAGAAAGAACCAATTTAAGCACGATTCAGACATTAGAGTGTCTAGCACAATATATTATTTAACACTTCAATCTTTATTTCAAAGCAAAACCTCACCCTCTTTCCCCTGGTCGTAAGCTCATTCCCTGTGTGACTCCTTTGGGATTGGAACGAGAGGGAAGTGAAGGGAGCTAGAGTTCCCACTTAACTGTCAGAAGCCTGAAGCTTCTCTTACTGGCCTGGAAGCTCTAAAGAGGGTCTTTTGCATTGCTGGGCCCTTCCTTCCGCAGCTCCCTGGATCTGGGCGGGGCTTTCCATTAGATAGTTGCTCCTGTTCCCCTCCCGGTCCTGTCCCAGGCAGCTTGCTCAACAGCTCCCTTCTGCTCATATCTCCACCCTGGGGGCTTGGCCTCAAAATATATTATTATCCAGGTCCATGGGTGGCTCCGTCATTAAGCATCTGCCTTTGGCTCAGGTCATGATCCCAGGGGTCCTGGGATCCAGCCCCACATCGGGCTCCCTGCTCGGCGGAAAACCTGTTCCTCCCTCTCCCACTCCCCCTGCTCATGTTCCCTCTCTCATTGTGTCTCTGTCAAATAAATAAAATCTTTAAAAAAATATATATATGTATATACATATATATATATATATATATATAAAATTCATTCTCTATTCCCCCATAAAATCCATAATACTAGCCATTCTCCAATTGTTGCATGGTTAGGGTGGTTGTTTTAAAAGATTCTGATGTTCTAAAGTATGGTATGTTGAACTGTCTATGAGGAAAACGTGGTCTTCCATCGTTTTTAAAACTCTTCCAACTTTGGGTGGCTCCATCAGTTAAGCATCTTCCTTCTCCTCAGGTCATGATCCCAGGGTCCTGGGATCAAGTCCCATATCGGTTCCTTGCTCAGCAGAGAGCCTCTTTCTCCCTCTGCCTGCTGCTCCCCCTGCTTGTGCGCACGCTCTCTCTCTCTGACAAGTAAATAAATAAAATCTTAAATAAATAAATAAATAAAACCCACAGCTCTATCAAGCCCAGCATTCTTTTGTAGACAATAGCATGGATTCTCCCTTGAAGTTATTTTAGTGTGAATTTCACTCTATGAATATATGCCCCCACCGGGAGATGCATTTTAACTGTAGAACAAAATGGCCATTGGTCTTGTCAAAGGTGTCTCAGGCATCAGTGGGTAATCTGGGGTCATTCTTCCTGGAGCCTGAAAGTCAGAGCGACATGGAAATCACCTGTTTCACAAATTATACTTTGTAGGTCGTGCTTGTTTATGTCAAGGTTGCCCCATATGGCACATTCATTCTGTTAGGATTAGACTTGGCTCAATTGTTCTGTTAGACAATGGAGAAAAACACAGTGTTTAAATGTGTTAAACTTCCGCCCTAAGGAAAGAAGTTGGTACCTGAAGAAACACTGCCGCAAGACTCCCTACAAACTTACACAAGACTAAGAGATGGAGGGGGTTGCACAGACCTAGGGCCCAGGTCCTCTGGAAGACTTCCCTGAGGTGAATTGTCCCGGCCAGCAAATGCACCCCACCTCCAACTCCTCAGGCCTGCGCCTTAGTTTAATTGGTTCCTTAATTTTAAGCATCTTTTTATCCTAATTTCTTTTTTGTTGGTGATGGTGGTGGTGGTGATTTCACTCATATTCTGTTCACTGAACTTTTATTGAGCTCTAGTTAGTGCAAAGTATTTATTGAATAAGCGATAAGTAAATCTGAATGAGATGGTACTTGCTACCAAGAGCTCTGGTCTGGCTGAAGAGAAGGATATATAAGCAATTAACTGTAATTCCGAATCACACCAGCCCTTTAGTTGCCCTACTTCTTTGTTTCCTACAGTCTCTCCTTGATTTTCATGACCTTGACACTTGGATTACATGCCATTATTTGGTGGACTCTCCTTCAGTTTTAGTTTGTGTGAGATTTCCTCATGATGAGATTCCTGTGATGCATCTTTGGCAGGAATATTACAGAAGTAATCTCGTTTCATCCTATCAGGTAGGACACACTTTCAATTTGTCCTGCTCCTAATGACATTTATTCTGTTGGATCTTCCAGGTTCTCCACAGGAAAGTAACTCTCCTCCCCTTTGTACTTAGTGTTGGGAGAGGGAAGTACTTTGAAACTATGTAAATATTCTGTTCCTCTTTAGATTCTCAAAGTATTCATTTATTTATTTATATCAGCAGGAGCTCATTGTTTCTTTATTCAATTTGTTATAACCTGTTATATCACTATTTATTTTAATGTTCAAATAATCTCTGATGTGGCCTGTGGGAGCCAATTCAAGCTGGCTTCTGTGTCCTTCTAATGTGCAGTTACTGTTTGAACATTTCCTTGCTTTCTGGCACAAGGTATTTCAGACTAAATTTTTATTTGTCCTCTCTTGGTCTTGGGATCAGCTCTTGCTTATTTAGTGAAAAATAGAAGCCAAGTTTTGGGTACTAGGGGTGCTTGTTGCCATTGGGGTATCATGTTCTCAGGTCATCCTGGTGGACAGAACTAGGAAGCATACATATATACACATACAATTCCCTCTATGTTTATTTCTACATCTGTCTTATATGTTGAAAACTGTAAGCTCATCTTGATCACTCTCATTCAAATACAATACCCCAAGGTTCATTTTGTTTTTCTTTCTATATTTGTATTGCCCTTCTCCAGCAGTGAGAAAATGGACTTCCATTATTCTTAATATGTATATATATGATCAACCTCCCTGTATGTACATGATTTCCATCACTGCTACCAAATCCTCTCCCATAACTGCTGGTGGCTTCCTCTCCATCCTTGGGCCCTGACACACTATTCCAGGTTCTCTTTGCCCTTGGGGACACCCTTCTCCCCCTTCTTGTGCTTTAACTTCTGATGCCGGGCCGTCCATCCCCACCTGACTGCCCTCCTCACCCTGATTCGTCTCCATCTCAGTATCGGGTGACCTTTTTCTCTAGTTGAGCTTTGACACGGCATTCTGAGCTACTTGCTCCTCTTGTCCCTCTGCATTGACACATAACTTAATGGCTTTGGGACAAAATCATTCAAGAATGGAAGGAAAGGGAAGGGAAGAGGAATACCTCCAGTTGTATTTTATATTTTAAAAAACTCCCTGTTTCTTTGGACCCCAATGGAAATGTACTGCCCACATCAAGGTATAAAGAAACAGTCTCTCTTTGTTGATAAACACAGTAAGAGTCCTTAAAACTATTCTTTGAGACTCTGTACTTATTCATCTCTTTTACTCCTGATACACATTATCATTTGTTAAATGAGGGACAGGGAGAAAGTTTAAATTCCCATGTGCTGATAATAGCAAAGAAGAGGAAATATTCAGCCTACATGGCATTTTTTAAAAAAATAATGAGGCAAATGTCCTCCAGCCTGGAGGATATCATATCTGATATATTCATGTGACTATTGAGATGTTACAAAAGAAGACGCATTGTTTAGAAATCTTTGCAATTTGACTAGATTTTTTTTTTAAAAAGAAGAAGAAGCTTCTTTGTGGGCTTTAAGGGTTCCCAGAGCTATTCTGAAGCCCTTTTCCACCTCAGATCTGCTGGTCACAGACGCCTGGCACTGCCTTCTGCCTTACAATGCTGTACCAGCTAGAATGTGCTTCCTGAGCTCTCTTTGACCTTAGAGCTCTATGATTTCACAGACACAGTCTGGTCAGGGGAGGACATTCTTGCATATGTCAGACTAATTACAGATCACTCTAAGTGCTACCAGTACAGATTTGTCATCCCCATCAAGGGCGGCAAGTGCCACCCCTTCCCCCAGAGACCCTTCCCCAGGCCTTCCGTCTCAGTGCTGAATTCAGAGGGGCTGGCCTGGAGCAGACAGCCGCATGACTCCCCGCTATGAACAGGTCAATGTCTACAATGCAGGGCCTTTGAAAATGGAATTTAGTCAAGTTCAGGCATCAGTGGATACCAGTACGGGAACCTAAAAATAAACCAGGCAGAGGAAGCTTCAAAGACTTTCTAGAAGGTGGAAGGAACTGGAGGTTACAGGGGGCAGTGGGATGACTTCTAATGGCCTCATGGAAGCCATCAGGAATTCTTAAATTGCCAGGAATGTCATCAAGTACTGTCCCATGCTGTCATGAATAGAGATAGGCAGAACCAAGCATAGTGAATATAATAGCTCTTTAGAATTTGGAACAAAACTGTGTGTGTGTGTGTCTGTCTGTCTGTCTGTCTGTGTGTCTGTGTGTGTCTGTGTCTGTGGGTATGGAGCAGGTGCCATGTGGTGTCTGTCCTCCACTGAGGGTTTGATGTAGGTGTACTCCATGCCCTGATGTCCTCAGAGTTCAGTTCCATCAAGAAATGACCTATCAGTCCTTCATATCTAATAAATATCTGGTGCCAGTTTTGGTGTGCAATTCTCCCCACCTATCAGGGTTTTCCCTTCATCCCATTATGCCAAATTCAATACGTCTAAACCATACTCATAGATTTTCCTCACAAAACTACATGAACTCTGGGGTTTTCTTGAAGTCACATGGACTTTAAAACTCAGTACTCACTTTATAGTCTTCCCTCCTTCTTCCTTCTTCCCTGCAAAGGCCTCTCCGTTGCCAAGTCCAGGAGATTCCTTTACAACATCCCGTCATTATCTCCTGCTTTGTCCTCAGTTCAGATTCTCATTATCTCACAATGGACTGCTCTAAGTCAACCTTATTCTTTACTAAAATATGTTTTATTTAATGCATGAACATTTATACCTATTTACTAGCAAAGTTGTATAAATTCATACTATAACCTGTAGATCATTATGGTAATTTTTTTTACAAAATTTGAACCAAAAAGTGGCATAGTACTTTCTCTCCATTATATTGTGAAGTGTCATGTGCACTCCTATTCTACTGCTGGAATAACAGTTTATGTAAATTTTAAGAAAATTCTGGAACGTTTAGGAAGGCCAATTACTCCACTCAAAAATCCTCTTCAACATCCCAGCCAGTCTTCCTGCACAAACTGAGCCATAAGAAGTGGTGGGAAGTAAGGGAAACTGCCGGTCTTCACTGTTCCTCCTCATGATCTAGACTCATATCTTCACACGTGTGTTTGCAGTTAAAGGTTGCTATTGTCCACCATGACCAAATAACCATAGTCTTACTTGAAGTCTGGCAATATTTTTCATGAATGATATAAAGATCATAAGTTTTGACTGTAAGGTAGCCTCTTCTTTGTAAAATCTGTTCTAGCTCTACAAGTTCAGTAGCAGATTTGGAAGAACACAGAATGAAGTGTTGGGGACAAATGAGGCCACCCTACACACACACACACACACACACACACACACACACGGAAAAAAATAGAAGCTTCTTAGTCCTTCTCTTCACATCATGCAGAGCATTTGTCAGGAAAAGGCATGGCAATAGAATGGAGTGGATGACACAAAATAGAAATGAAGCTCTTTGGTTTTGTTGTTTTAAAAAAAATTTTTTTTGTGAAAAACAGTACTAAAGTCATCATAACAATAGAAACAAATCTGTTTGGAAATAAGTCAGCCCATCCAGGCTCTTAAACTGTATAGTGAAAAATCTCACTCCTTCTAGCTCTGCCATTCCAAGTACCTTTGGAAAAGTAACTAGTTTACCTTCTCAATGGAATATTAGACACGGGCCATATTTGTCAACAGATATTGTTACAATATTCTTTGTGACCCCTTGTGAAAAGTCCTAGTGAGATACAAGAAAGGACACTTCCTAGAGGACATGAAGCTTCTAAAACCAGGAATCATCCAATACACTTTAAAGTTCTCATCAATGCTTTTATAAACAAATCACAGTACACATTTTTGTAAGTACAATGGCGTCTTGTTAGTAGGTATCTAATACTAAAGAAGTGTACCCTTTAACTCCATTTAAAGTTAAAGACAATCTGTAAAATGTAATGGAAATTTTACATAACTTCTTTTATGTTGTTTTAGGGCTGCCTTTGTCTGTTAGCTAACGTTTGTAAAGTTTAAATAGTTGTTATTTTAAGTCTGCAAAATAGAAATTGCTTTGACCTTTTAGGGTATTGTTTTGGATTTTGTTATCACAGTGAACTTTAAGGGTATGATTCTGTTTTCTATTATCAAATACCTCCTTCTTGCAGCCTCATAATAGAAAAGTCACAGTCCTTAGCTCCAATACCCAAAAGAATAAGTATGACTATAATTTAACACAAAGAGTGAATGGCAAGGTCAGACTTTAAAAGCCACATGGAGATTAGATTGGCACAAATGAATGTATGCATATATTATATTCAATTGAACAGAGTCAAATTATGTATATAGTGTATGCATATCAACGGGTACTTTAGGGAAACTGTTCTCTTGGGTAGGAATTAGCTGTGGTTGACTGAGTTTGCAAAGCACAGCAAAGTTATTAAATCAACAATATCGTAAGACTTTCCACTTAACCCAGATCATAAATGAAATCAGTTGTAGGTTGTTTATGTCTGTGATGTGGAAGGCACAAATTGCCTTTCTCTTCTGGCAAGTGTACTGATAAAGAGAAGAGATGCATTATGGTTACTGCTAAGCCTGCACTTAGAAATTATCCTACAGAAAGAGAGACACAAAGACAAAGACCATCAGTCAATGGTGTGATGTTCACTGTTCAAGGCAACCAAATGACAAGGGCTGTCTCAAACGTTCCCCATTGGTTGTAGTTATAAAAAAGACAAGCGACCTTCTTGGACTCTCCTTCCGGCAGCCAGCCAGGTCCAGACAGAGAAAATCACTGCAGAACAAAACGGACCACTACACTCCATGTTCACGCAGCCTGTCTGGCACCATGGAAATGTTTGGCAAACAAGTTCTACACTTCTGTGCAGTTCACTCGGGGGCCTTACACTAAGAAGAGGTAGTGCAAAGGGATGAGGCCCTCTTTGCAAGGGAGAATCTGAATATACCAAATGGCCAGAACATCCTGTATGAATATAAGTGAGTTCATTTATACACACCCTTGGGGGGCGTTTGTCAAATGGGCTCAGATGGAGTCAGATTATTTTTTTTGTGTGTGGTAAATAAAATGGAAGGCCTTATTAAAAAACCTCCTAAGTCAACTTTCCTGAAGCCTGGAAACCCATGACAATGGGAGAGGGCATCAAGGTAATGGAAATTCACAACCAAATTTCTGATTGGCATACATCTCTGATGGGGGGAATCAGTGTTCAGTTCAATAACATATGCAGTGCAGACCTAGGTATTTGAGAAAAGCAGGACCAGTTGCATTCTCATCACAGTGAAGACCCAGGATCAAAAGTTCAAGGTTTATTCACAACCAAGTGTGCTCATGACTGGCTTCCATCCTGACTGACAATGCCCTTCCCAAAGTGTTCTGATTCGTTGAAGCTCATCTACCAACTGTTACTACTCTGACCATCAGCTTCACTGGAATTCTTGTTAGCGCATGGCCCTTAAGGAGCCCAGGAAATTCATAAAACTGTCAGCTCCAATTTTTCTGATTTGGAGAAAGAGAGACAGAGGGACAGAGACAAAAAGTTGCCCATATATTTTGGATCTAAAGATGCAAACAACTTAGCTGTATTTTTCCTGTATGAAAAACTAAGCATTTCCCTCCCACCAGAGCCAAAAGCAAGCAAAGATGTTGGGGGTGGGGTGAGGTACCATGTCTATGGTATGGTCCTCCTGAAGGATGCCCTAAGAGGTGTGACGGAATGTTTCCTCCTCACCACCTCCCTCCTTTCCTCCCCCCTCCATCTGTAAAGCCCTTTCCTTCAGTTTAGATCTAATCCTTTGCTCCACACATATACTGCTTTTTACTATTGGTTTCGTTTTACAAAATTCTTGAAGGTAGGGAGGAACCATTTCATATTCTGTGTTGCTTTTGTTTCCCATGCCTTATCTCCTGCAGATTATTTTGTCAACTGATCAGTTAATACAAATAAATATGGTGTTGCTCAGCAAGACTCTAAGAGTCTTTCTAAGCTAAGCAAGACTCCAGAGGGAAAAAAAAGTATCTCTCATATCCCACTCTTTTATTCCCTCCTTTTTTTAATGAAAGACAACCCCCAGTGTGTGGTTCTGTGTTTCTGCACAATGGTCAAGCACAGCTCCCACTGTGGGGAGAGCTGTGGGCCCAGAAACATGGGTGCTAACCCGTAGATTCCGGCAGAATGACTTGTTTCCAGGCAAAGAAGTGGGTGGATGAGTCTTTGCTTAATCATCTCCAGGGAAAGAAAAAGGACTGACAGGGCTTCAGTGAGCTATTTCAGTTTCTAATTACTCTTTCATACAGGAAGTTCTTTTTCCTGTCCAATCAAAATCATTCTGCCACAAATTTAACCAAATTTTCCTGGTTTTCTTTTTTTGAGATAAATCAGAGGCAGGCGTCATCCTGCATTTCGTACTGGCTGTAGGTAAAAATACATGGGTCTAGTTTAGATTGTTTGTTTAATGACATTTATTAAAATGAGCATGTTAACCAGGAATCCCAGTGGAAGTCAGTGGGACCTAGAAGGGGAAAGATACCTCACATCTTGCTGTGAGATTGTGTTGGATTCCCAAGTGGGGACAAAGAGGGTCCTGGGATAGTCTCTTCTTGGCCACGGTCTTGGCCATGTTTTGTGTTGTTTGGGTAGGTTGTATAGAAGAGAGGATATGTTTTTTCAGCTGGTTTGGATGTTGGAGGGGGGCATGCGAGAGGGATTAGGTGAGGCTTCTGTGTGATAAAGGACAAAGAATCTTAAAACTCTCTCTTCCTCACCTGCCTATATTGGGGGAAACACTCAATTCTGTCATCAACACTGTGACTCTTATACAGACAGGAACCACATGGAATATTTATACAAGATTGTCTGTTGTGTGGAATTTGTGGAAACCAGACCACCCTTCTTATGGGTCCACTGCCAATGTCCTGAAATAGCTCAGAGGGCCAGGACCTTTCCACTGTGGTATTTGCCTTTCTGTGTTGCATACACCTTGGGGGTGGGGGGGGGGGAGGGTGACCTCCCACCATGCTTCACTGTGACCTCTCTGGCCCCCAACTTGTTACCACCCCTTTACTTCCTCTCACACCCTTTCATCTTTCCAAACTTGGGAGAAAAACAGAAAAGGGGAAAAAAGAAAATGGAGTCTGGGACGGGACTTTAGCTAAGGACAGCCACCTAAAGCTTTAAGCCTTTCTCAGACATCTCCAAATATCTCTTCAATCACTGACCCACACAGAAAATTCTATGTTATTCTTTCCCAACTTCAGATCTCCAACATGGATTGTATCATTCATTTTGCTTTATATTTCTGCAATGAATTTTATTCCCCCTCATCTCCCCTCTACACACACACACACACACACACACACACAAATCCTCTTAATAATTTACCCATATTTTAGAATTATAATAGAAACATAAAGCACATTAGTGAATACTCTTTGAGATTGTGACAACTAGTTGGAAATTTAGAGATAACCTAACCTAACCCTCTCACTTTTTGATTAAGAGATTCAGGTGGGTAAAATGACCTATTCAAAATCACACGAATCATAAAATACCAAACTAGAAATTAGTGTAAATATTTTGTGTAGGACTGTCTGTAGGTCATGGCCCTTGCAACCAATCAATGACCAATAACTTATGTGACTTTGAAACAAAGTATTAGAACTCTCTAATAATTAGGAATGAAGAGAACAGATGAAAAAGAGATTTTGCCCCATGCTCAGGTACACTCTGAAATGTTAAGTATGCTGAAACCCAAGGGAATATTAATTAAGGGAACTTTATTCTGGGCCAAAAGCACCTTTTGTTGTAATAGTCAAGACGAACTTCTGACCTTTCAGTTGGTCAAGTTTTATTGCCATGATTTAACTATTATGAAGTTTGTGTGAGCCATTATCTGCACATTTCTTTGTTATAAATTACACTGAAAATGCACCACAGCATTGCAAGAAGAAAAAAGGACCACTGTCAATGAAATATATAGCGTTTTGCTGGTTGAATAAGCCAAAGGTTATTCAACAATGGATAAAAATTCAACCCCCAAGCCATATGTATCCCTGCTAGTGTGTCCCCATTACCTCCTGTCATGCTGGGTTCAATGGATTATCCACCAATGACAATGACTAGTCAAGTTCAAATATGATATATTAAGAACCAGGGTATAGACGATCAGAGTTTTTAGAAAATGACATGATTTTGCAGAGTTGCAAGATGTTGGAGGAGAATCCTGTTAAGAGTGCTTCTTTTTGTGAAATTCTAATAAGAATGTTTATCGTTAACAATTTTTAAAATCATTGTACTACTTAAGAAAAGCATGAGCAGTGATGAAAGTCAGTGGATTCTTCTGATCCTCTGCTGTATTAAGAAATACAATAGGGCAAATTAGGCTGGCTTCTTTCATTTCTTGAAATGGTTCAGAAGCCCTTGAACTTAAAGTCAGTACATAAAAATGTCCTATTATCTTAATTATCAGTGGTCATGCTTTTTTATGGAATGCCTTTCATTTCAGAGATGGTGGCTGCTTACTCAGCACTAGCAAATGTTAAGGGACACATTTACACTAACCCACTATACACTAGTCTTCATGGATAATTGAAATCCACATTTTTTCCAACTCTCTTTCATCTTTGAGGTCATCAGGAGGTACTGTCAAGGAATTAATTTATCTCCTAGGCAATCACATATTTTCCTATTGCTTCAGACCAGTTCTTCTGATTGATGTCATTTTCATGTTCGTGAGCTCTCCTATCCACCTTTTGGCAGGACCATAATGACATAAACAGGATACCATTTTAGGAGGCAAGGCATTTGGGTCCAAGTCTGAACCCTGAAATATACTGGGCACCTCCAATAAGTCACCTTACCTCTCTATCTTGTTTCCTTCATCTGTGACATGATAGCATTGGATTCGACAAAATATACATTTTCTTCTAGTTTTAGCACTCACTGTATCTGAAATGGCAAAAAAAAAAAGGAAAGAAAGAAAGAAAACGAGCAAGCAGAAGGGAACAAAAGGGCAGGGTTAGGCCACGTTACAGACATTTAATGCCTGCATAGTTGGCAATTAGCAGCACCAGAGAAACCAAGCCTTGCCTGCTGGAGTCATTTTAACCTGGAGTGAAAGCATTCACCTTCTTGCTAAGACAAGACCTTAGTTCATATCAAATAATACAGCTCCTCCAAAAGCAGATTTTGAATTAGTCATAATGCAAGAATTCCAAGGTATAATCAGGATTGGATCACGATTTAATCACAAAGTGAATCACTATATCTAACTTCTTCCAAGATCATTTTCTATATTAACCCAGGAATTTTTGTCCTTTTTATTGTCCTTTTCTAGACTCTTAACTAGCTTTTGAAACAAAGCTGAAACTAATCTTTGCAATTGTACAGTGTGGTGGGAAGTACAACTCGGCTAAGGGCAAGTTTTCTAACTGGGAAATTGTGCTTGTGTATGTTTATATACAAATGCTCGTCGTTTACACTGAGAAATCCTTACCTAGACATTTACCTGATGAAATCAGTTTTCCTCAGTAGCCGTATTCCTAGCAATACAACCCAAAATAGAAGGCCCCTTTGCGGGAATCTGAAGACAGAGGTTAGGGCAGACCGCCTCTCATAGGATCTCAGAATCAGAGCTATTCTGGAGAAGCCCAAGAGAGAAGAATTGCCTTTGGTGTCGGGCAGGCGGAACATGGCACACTTCTGTCAGTCGGCCCTGGAGCTGTCATGGAGCCCATGAGGTTCTTGTTGAGAGGTCGTGACAATTAGAACGAGGATCAGAATGTGGCTTATGAGAGGCAGCTGACTCAGTTCCCTTGCGTGCGAGCGAGGCAGGCCTGAATGTTGGTTTTGCCTCACAGCAGGTTATGCGGTAGCGAAGCCCCCGTGCATTTGCCGTCAAGATTCTCAGCAGACTGTCCCTGCCCCCTTGGCAGCTGCTCTCGTGCTCTTGCGGGCAGCGTGATGTAGCAGTGCACAGCAGCTGCACGAATCCAGCAGACATGACCGAGTGCCTGGCCGCCATCAGGCCGCACACAGCCCCAAGAACAAGGAGCTAATCATTCGCAGTCCTTATCCCTTGAGAGGGATTAGCTCAACCTGAGTTTCCCAGAGACCTTCCTGGGGCAACTAACGCCTGCAGGGAGCCTGAAAAAAAGGAAGAGAGAGACTTCCTCTCTCCCACTCTTCCCCAAGTGGACAGACTTGGGGAAACCTTTCCGAAAGAGACCTAGCAAGGGGCAGAGTCTGGAAAGCTCCGTCTCTAAAGGGAAAGGCGGGCAGGTTGGTGTGAGCAGAGCATGGGTTGGCACATTTTTTTAAAGGGCCAGATTGTGGGACACCTGAGTGGCTCAGTCGTTAAGCCTCTGCCTTCGGCTCAAGTCATGATCCTGGGGTCCTGGGACTGAGTCCTGCATCGGGCTTCCTCCCCGGCAGGAAACCTGCTTCTTCCTCTCCTGCTCCCCCTGCTTGTGTTCCCTCTCTCGTGCTCTTCCTCTCTCTCTCTCTCAAATCTTTAGAAAAATAAAAATAAAGGGCCAGATCCTAATTACTTCAGGCTTTGTAGCCCTAGAGTACTCAACTCTGCTCCTGTTAGAGAAAAGCAGCCCTGTACAGTTGGGTGTGGCAGTGTTCCAACAGAGTTTGGTTTCCAAACCAGGTGGCGGGTGATATTGGACCCAGGGGCCGTAGTTCGCCGATCCCTGGAGAAGATCATCAGTTGCGTGAAAGCAGAGTGAGCGTGGTGATTTTAAGGTCAAGGGCCTGCTGGTGTGGGGCTCCTTCACCAAGTCAGGCAGGTTGGATTTGTGGGAAATGAGAAGCAGTTAAGGCCTCAGTTGCCCCTATGAAGCCAAAGGCTAAAGGGCCTTAGTAGTCCTTGCCAAAACGCAGAAAGGAAACCCTATGCCAAGCAAAAGCACTGGCAGTTTCATTCCTTCTCTCAGAAGGCCCAGAGGCCTTCCAAGGCCTTGCCTACACAGTTGGCACCGTTGGAGTTTCCAAGCTAATCCAGGCTCCTTCCTGCATGTAACTAAAAGCACCAGTGTCTCTTCCCAGTTGTCTCCACAGGCCTTTGGAGACAAAGGCATAATGAAATTTTTTAGTTTTGTTCAAGAGCAGAGGAAGGGGGAAAGGGGCTCTAGATAGCACCAGGGATCTTCTCAACAGAATACATGTGTTTTCTCCACTCACATAGAGATTCGGGAAATCACAAGGATTTATGCAAATATGTTTTCCATTACATTACCATTTCCTGTCTCTATTTGCAGACTCCCACTGCAACCATATTTGCTCTGAACTCAACTGAGAATAATTTGGCTTGTTCCTTTCATTGTATGACAGTTTGGCTGGCCCCCTGCCACACAGTCAGAATGTACCCTAAGTAAAAAAGTATCTGCACTCTTCTTGTAGCTCTGGGTGAGATGGGAAATGGGGGGATGCCAACTCTTGGAGGAGTATAGCAAAGTTGGCTCCAGCTAGGCAAAGAAGAAGTGAATGAAATCTTTTGGTGACCAAATTCTCCTTCTAAAACAAACACTCCTGCAGCTAGAGGGAGGGGAAAGGGGAAACCAACACTACCCCAAGAGCCTTCCGTGCTTTGTCTCATTTGATGTTCCCAACAAACGTGGGAAGAGTTTAGTGGTGTCTCTGATTTCTGATGAGGAAGCTGGGTCTTGGAGATGGCTAAGCTAGGCTTTCCTAGGTCGACATGATTATCTTTTCAGTGTACGTTTTTTGCTCTTATAAATTAAAACAATTATTAAATTTATGAGTCAGCATCGTGAAGGTTGAGATAGTATCTAAAGATTATTGGCATGCAGTTTCCACAGTATTACTAGAAGTCAGCACTGATTCATAGCTTCCCAGGGATGATGGGACTTCAAAGGTTATCTAAACTAAGCATTAGTGGGCAGCAGCTGGAGCCTTGCCCAAGCTGGTAATGGTAAACCTGTGAACTCCTCTACCACTGGAAATGTTAAGTGGTGATATGGAATCAGCCCAAACTACTTCAGGGTTTGCAAAATAGAAATATAGCTGGTAAAGACACCAATTAAAAATGACCCCTATGAGCTGCAGAAGATGGTGGGAGTTTTGAGCACATGGTACTTGTTAAGGATCTTTGACTATCTCAAAGCTTTAGACAACTGGGGAGCTACATAAGCAACTTGAAATCTCTATGCAGCCTCTCAGGGCATTGCCTAAGAAATACCAGCTCAGTGGTTGTAAAGGATATTAGGAATACCTACCTCATTTACCTCCAGAGGTGAGAAATGCTGACTCCAACGTGAATTCCGTCTCCAACTGGAGCCAAAATGCTGGGAATAAATGGAAAAAGGAGCATGAGTATAACTGTGAAAGAAAACCCTGAAATACATGGATGTCCAGAAAGAGTGAGGCTTTCCCCAAAACCTAGAGAAATACTTCATAGAATATGACTTTAGACCTTGAATTTATACCATGGCCACTGAGAGAGGAACACTACCACCAGGAGATAGAGGAATGTTCATGAGAGATGTTCCTCAAATGTCAAGGCAACTCTGGCCCTTGTAAATTATTTGGGGGGGGGGGGGGTGTAGTTAGATTGAACAATCATGAAATGAAGACTGGGATAGGTTTATAAAATTTAACACAACCGTAGGCGTCAACTATATGTCAAATTGCTATCAACACTGATTAAACCTTTAAAGTATTAATCATCTTTTGACTTCACTGCAACCGTTATCTACAGAAATATTTAGTCATCAAATGAAAGACACTTAATGGCAAACTCCAAATGTTAAGTCACTCGTTAACCTACTTGCAACTGGTGAAAAATAAGTCAATGTTAAAAAAAAATGTAAACCATTGACAGAAAAACTGGACATTCTGCTAAGCTACAGATGGTGCTATCTCAGTTTATCCTCAGGGGCTCAGAATACAGACATGAGACACATGGAAGCATGTCATTATCAAGGCTGTCAGCAGTTTGGGCTTTCCCAGTCAGGACAATCCGCTGTCACACTCTGAGACTTGTACAGCTTGACTCAGATGCTGTGGGTGGCACTGCGAACTCTGGCCCAGTCCTTGCTAGACATTCATATTTGGGTACCCACCCTACTCTCATTTTGTCATAGTAATTTTGGAGCTAAATTTAAAAAAACCACTGTGAAATTAACATACCTTATTTAAGATATGGGCACAGGCACCTGGGTGGCTCAGTGGGTTAAAGCCTCTGCCTTCGGCTCAGGTCATGATCCCAAGATCCTGGGATCGAGCCCCACATCGGGCTCTCTGCTCGGCAGGGAACCTGCTTCCTCCTCTCTCTCTCTCTCTCTGCCTGCCTCTCTGCCTACTAGTGATCTCTGTCTGTCAAAGAAATAAATAAAATCTTTTAAAAAAAAAAAAAGATATGGGCCAATCATGCTGTAGGGGAAAAAAAGGATTCAAAGTATAGATGGAAGGAGACTCCAGTTTCCTGAGATATTTAACTTGGTTCTGTCTGACCGGTGGGGTTATGGATGACTTCTCTTTTTCATGCTTTCCTACATTCAACAAATATTAGTTTAATAGGAAAACATTTTTAATACTCTGTTTTTAATAAGGCATATAAGAAAACTAAAGGTGTTAAGCATGGAAAGTGTTCAAACGTAGACACTCAACTGACTGAGCCACCTAGGTGCCTCTCATAACACCAAGTCTAAAAAACAGAAGGAAAATACACATGAGATGATTATAATTTATAAAAATATGTATACTTGTGGCCAAAGATTATAAGGAAACACAAAGAAATGAAAATAATTTTGTTTGAGTCATGATTGTGGATGAAATTTTCCAAAACAGAAGTTTATGTTTTATTTCACAAAGGAAGTTTCTTTTGATAAAGTGCTCTAATATATAATGTTTTCTTCAACAACTTAAAGTTATTCAAAATATATTAGATGATGTGGAACAGGAACAAGGCAATCACCTCTTTATTTGCATCCTAGATCAAGTAGGTTAGGTAGGTTACCAAGATCAGGTAGGTTAGCCTCTTAGAACGTGTTAGTGTCTGTATTCTGAGAACATAGGAGTTCATGATCGAGATCCTACAATTAGATAATACACTGAGAGCAAAAATGGCAAAAGAAACAATAGATACATTGTGCTTCGTCAAAATTAAAAACTGTTATGCTTCAGAGGATATCGAGAATGTGAAAAGACAGTCTACAGAAAGGGAGACTATATTTGCAAGTCATTTGTCTGAAAAGGATATTTATAAGACTATTTAAAGAATTACTACCACTCAGCAATAAAAAGACAACAATTTAAAAATGGGCAAAGGACTTGAATAGTCATTTCTCCAAAGAAGATGTACAAATGGCCAAAAAGCACATGACAAGATGCTCAACAGCATTGGGCCATGAAGGAAACGCAAATCAAAGCCACAATGAGGTACCATTTTACCCACTATGACGACTATAATCAAACCATGGACAGTAACAGGTAGTGGTGAGGATGTGGAGAAATCAGAAACCTCACACTAATGTTGGCAGAAAATAAAATGATGCAGTCACTTCGGATAACTTTGGTAGCTCCTCAAAAAATTAAACATGAAGTGACCATAAAACACAGAAATACCCCCTCCTAAGTATATCTACTCAAGAGGACTGAAGACCTATGTTCACATAACAACTTGTACAGAAATAGTCATAGCAACACTATTTATAATAGCCAAAAAGTGGAAACCACCCAAATGCTGGTTAACTGATGAATGAATCAACAAGGTGTGACATATTCATACGATGGGATATTATTCAGCCATAAAAAGGAATGAAATACTGGTGCAAGCTGCAGGAGGGTTGAACTTTGGAAAATTTTGTGCAAGGTGAGAGAAGCCAGACACAAAAAGTCACATACTACATGATCCCGTTGATACGAAGGTTTCAATTGCCAGTTGCCCAGAATAGGCAAACCTGCAGACAGAAAACAGATGAGTGGTTGCCTCATGTTGGGAGGATGCGAGGGATGGAAGGAGGGGGGAACGGGGAGTGACTGCTTCATGAGCAAAGGATTTCTTTTCCAAGTGAAAAAAATATTCTGGGATTAGATGATGCCAACAGTTGCACAACATTGTGAATGTACTAAAACACACACACACACACACACTGAGTTACATGCTTTAAAATAGTTCAAATGGTGAATTTTATGTTATATGAATTTTATCTCAATGTTTTAAAAATTGGTTTGTAAATACATGAATGCTGCAAGTTTTTCAAATTTATTTATAAAGACCTGTTCAGTCTCAAAACCAAAGAATTTCCATCTTTGAGTTTTGAATTGGGAAGTTATTCCATTTCATTTTACCATGTCTCCTGCTCAGAAGCTTGAAATCTGTTTGCCCGTAACTAGGAAGGAAAAGAGTCCCTCCTGTTCCAGGCAGCCAATGGCATGTGCCTAGGCTCAGACAATATAATTCTCTCCCCCAGAGTTTTGAATCTTAGGGACATGACACCAAGACTCATGGTCAGTTTGTAACTTATTCCTGGAGTCTGTGGAGCATCAAGAGTTGGCAGAGGCAGCCACCTGTGCTCAGCTGGAGTCCTGGGGCTTATCCTGGATTCTGGTCCATTTGTCCAGCTCCCCCGTGTCAATCAATCTATGGGAGGTGAGCATAATCTCCCACCCCGGAATTTCTTTGTATGTCAAAAGAGATGACCCAGTACACGCATCAGTGAATATGAACACAATGTATGTAGTATTCACAATAAGCTGGGATTCCGGGGAAGGGAAAGCTTACTCCTAGAGCTTGGGGCTTTGAGGTGGGAAGGGGGTGGAGCTGGGTTGGGGCTCTGCACTGGGCCAGAGGCTGAGGTTGCACTAATTGAGATTCTTGGCTGCCAACAGAAACATGGAACATCCACGGGTCTTCTTAACTGGGTTGCCCAGATGTAGGGAAGCAGGGTGGGGACCTAAAAGCTGGCAGTGGTCAAACATGGAAAACGGAGTCACCTTCTCCATTACATGCCCTTTTTGTCATCCTGGTCCTCAGTTCATAGAGCCGAATCTATGAAATCTCGAAGAATCTTCCGATGGATTCTTTTTCATATTAAGTTAAGCAGACTTGATTTCTGTTGCTTACAGTCAAGAATCTTGACTGATATCAAGAGAGCCAGCAGTTTTGAAAAACTATTACATGCAATTGCAGATTAAATAGCCAAGCAAGCATAAAGCTTTAAGCACAGAAAAATGAAAAATGATTTCCACAAATTCATGTTCTTTCTGCAGGAACAATTACGACAAGTCTCATGGGTCACAGTGTTGGAAGATGTCTTAAGGAGTCATTTAGTTCAGACTTGGACACAAAGTTGATTCAGGTACATAGGATTCTAGAGCTTGAGGAGACCCAAAAGACTTAAATTAAAAAAAAAAAAATAATAACCTTTAATTTAATGATGAGGAAACCGTCACCAAGAACAAAGTGCTTTTCCCAGTCATATCAAGAGTTAATGAAGGATCAGACAGCAGGCATCCAAACACTTATAATCAAAGGACTCTTACAGATTTTCTGAAGTCAGTTCAAAAAGCTTTCTCATGCTGTGGTGCTAGGAAGGACAGAATCTCCCTTCACAACCCATAAAGGCTTTATGCTGCATCAGTTCCGCAGTGCTCTGTGACTGCCTTGCTCATTTATGTTAGCTAATGCATTGATGAAGTCAAGGCCGTGGGCCTGAGTCTGGAGCGAGGAGCCAGTTTGGCTCATGTTCCACAACACGGTGTCCAGATCTTGACTGGCCGTGCCGTAAAGATGAGACCGTGCTGGGGCACCTGTGTAAATATGCATGTAATGTTCAGCAAGGTTCATGACCGGAACACAGGGCAGACGCATGTTCCCAAGGGGGCTGAGACAAAGACATGGCACCAGCTTTACAGCTTTAAAAAAAAAAAAAAACAAAAACAAAAAACAAACAAACAAAAACAATGTGTAGTTGACAGAAAACAGAAGAATTCCATTGCTAAATATCACAGCCTTGCCCATTTAGGAAACCCTATCTTACAGTAAATGCTAGGTATTCTTTTACTTGAGAACATTTCTATCCCTCCTCTGCTTCCTACTCCAGACCGTGCCTGCCCTTTACAAAGGGGAAAGGGGGGGGGTGGTTCAGAGAATATTCCATTGCCATGGCCCTACCTGCAGTTGCCAGCACCCACTCACCAGTCTCCTATTGGTGGGAGAAGTTTGGAAAGAACCAGGAACACCAAATGAATGCATATAATTGACTCAGTAAGTTCAAAACAATGAAAGATGTCACTCTGGGCTGAATGATTTAAGAATTACTTGGAGAAAGAACAGATTCTTGAAGAGTGAGGAGGATTTTTATGGAGAGAGGGGAGTGTGGGAGGCATCCCAGGACTGGAGGAACCATTTATAAGCCAAGGCACAGGGAGAAGGGTGTGTGAGGCATCCTACGGAAAACCGACTGACAAGGAAGGTGCATTTAGGAGAAAAGGAGGAGATGCGTTTGGAAAAACAGTAGGCTCTGGCCATATTGTGGGGAATTCTAGTGACAGGCTAAGCAGTGTGCTTAGTGCTTAGTGCTCTCTGTAGGCAGTGGGAACTATTTGGAGCTTTTGGAGCAGGAAAAGGATGATGATCCCAGCCATATTTAAGGAAGAACAATCTAACAGTGCTTCATCGGCTGCTTTGGAAATGGGCAGCAGGGAGACTAGAAATTGCATTAGGTCAAGCAACGGTGATGAAAAGTGACCTAACATCGAAGGGAGGTCTGCCTCCCTGACAGACGTGGGCAGAGAAGAAGTTACTTTTCCCTGTCAGGGAATAGTTCTGGGTGTCCTGACCAAGTCCCAGAAGACATCCCTTTGCCTCAGACCAAGATACCGAAGACCACCACACTGCTCAACGAACCTGCCGCTGTCCACACACAGGCAGCCGAGCAAGTGAGCGAGCCTGATCCGTGGAAGACATGCCACTCTGGACCATACAGTGCTTGGCCATAGTTTGTGCTTAATGAGTCTTTGTTAGATAAGAGGCTTTGATGAAAACCAAAGTGTGTTTGACAGAAAACAGTAAAGAATCCCATGGGTGCTTTCATCTACCTTGTCCAGTACCCACTCAACCAGGTAGAATCTGACATCCATGAAAACCGAGTCTCCTCAGCCGCAAGGTGATGGGCTCCCTGCCTGTAGCCGCACTGAGCCTGGGCTCCCAGCCCACTGTTTCCCTCCAGATGAGGAGGTGATTTCACCTGTCACCGGGCCACCCGGGCCGTAGGAGGCCCTCCTTCCACGCCCACACAGGCACCCCATCGGATGGGGCTGGGGTGGAAAGGAAGAGACATGAGAGAGACATCTACATTTTACTGTAAAACCTTTTAACTAGACTACGTATCTATCTTAAGACTCTGGGTCACTTCCAGTCCGTGTTTATTCAGGTCTACGGGTCAGATGATTCTGCCTGAATTACACAGCCCTCTGAGTGGAACAGGCGGCCTAATGGCTGTCTTACAGAACTGACCTAATCGTGGACTATACTGTCTGTACAGTTCCTATTATCAAAAGACACAGATGCTACACTTCCCTAAAAATCCGTAGAAGCCTTTCCCGCAGACCCTGGCATCTTCCCACCACATTTGGAATAATAATCCTCTTTTCTGTTCCTGCCTACATCCAACACATTTAGGCGTAGCAAGTCTTCCTTGTCACGGAGCTTTATAATCTCTTGATTTGTCTACCCAGAAGCCCAACAGGGGAAACTAGGTCTTGGCCTTGACAGAATTGGTAAGGGAAAGAACGAGATGATGCTTAGGATGTGGGCATAAACAGCAGGCATGCACTCTGGGCTCAGCAAACAGAGCAAGAAGGTGCTGAGTCATTGGATCCCAGAGCCCAGAGGAGAAGCAGAGAGACCAGGTGAGCCAGGAGGAAAGACTCAGGTCTGCTCAGCAAATCCTTAGCTTTGGACAAGTAGGAACCACAGCCAGCAGCCACCCCTTCCTGTTTCTCTCCCCCTGCCCCTGCCTCCCAACTCTGGAGGGGCCAGAGGACCCTCCGTCTACTGGGGCAAGTTCTGTTCATCCACGCTTCCTCCCCTCAGCCCACTGCCGAGAAATGCGAGGGTTTAAGTGGCAAGAGCATTTCTGGCACGTGCGTGGAGTCAGGGGAAATCACTGCCTGCTCAAGTTTGCCGAAATGTTCAAGAGGCTGGTTTCATTTGATTAAAAGCTCCATCCTCCAGGAAAGAAGCCAGGTCAGTGGCGAGCCTGATTACGAGGCGAATTCCACAGGGAAGCATGAAGACAAGTGAGGGTTTGGGCTCCGCCACTATCAAACACAGCTGCGTTTATCCATAGGGAGCGCCGAGCCTTTCCAGCCCCAGGCCATGCTCTGGGCATAATCCTGTGATCCCGGTGAAAAGCGGACTAAGAGCAGACAGGTTACGCTCAATCCCGGGTGATGCTTCCTAGGGGCATAGTCAGGGAATGTACCAGGCACACATCCAAGGAAGAACTGTGCTTGTTTGTTCGATTTCGGGTCCCGCCTTGGCATGCTCTGTGCTGCCGAGTTAATCTGGTTGCCAGGGGCGAGTGCATTTGGACAAGGCTCTGCATCCTGGCTTGCCCCTAACGGAGCAGCTCCAGGAGTGTCCCGGGGGTCCCTCGGGCTCTCCCCGCCGTTTGCAAGTCAGCTAAAATTGCCAACTCAATCCCCAAGACTTCACTTTTGCAGCATCCTCCCCAAGATGTCTTCCAATGTCACGGTCCTCTCTGCTGAGCGACATCCTGCGTCCTTACAAGGTTCTGCCTCACTTTGCCAAAGACAGGAAACTGCCTGATTTCTTTGGGGGAAAAGAGTAAAACGAGACCCAAAAACCCGAGACATGAGAAGGACACGCAGGCACAGAAGACTTTAAGAAAGAGCTGGGTGTCACAAGGAGAGAGTCACAGCACACCCAACATGGCAAGACACCTGAGAAGTCTACAGTACGTGCTCCTAACCTCATTTCAGGCTCCCAGTAGCTGGGCTCTGCTCTCTTGGCCTTTCACTGAAACAGAGCTGCAGAGTGTCCCTACTGATGGCTCTTCTCCGTTCCTCTCTTCCTTCCTTCATCTACTCCATCCTGAAAGAGCACATGTCTACCTCGGCCCCTGGAGCATCCCTGCCTAACTGAAGCTGTCATCCAGATACTCTTCCAAAGACAGTTGATTCTTGCTGTCCGCAGGGGCTGGTTATGTTCTGTAACAGCCCCGGGCGCTCTGCATTAGGGAATGAATGCTGAGCCGCTCCTCCATGGATAAGTACGGGTCCGGTTCTTACAAGCCTCTGGTCACATTTCTTCAACCAGTCAGTACGTAACTTTGTTTTACATGCAGTTTTCTTTAAAGACACATTCTTTCAGAGATTCCGTCGATTCATTAGTGATTCATGAACTAATGAACCCATGGCCATGAACTAATTCATTCATGAACTAATGAACCCAGGCACCCTAACCGGAGCCTGAATGAAATGTATGTAACCCCCACACTTTCTCTGCGAGACATACCACAGCCTTCTTGGGCTAAGGACAATACATAGCACTCTGGCACTATGCTTGGGGTTACTGTAAAGCAAAATCACCAAGAAAAGCACCAAAAAAAAAAAGTGTGTCACTAAATAGACACCTAAAGGGACAATTTGTTGACCATTTGAGAGCCCAAAGAAAAAGGCAGAGCATTGCCTTGATCAGCCTCGGCTGGGAACACATACCTCCAATAACTTAATTTTTTTTCACTGCTCTGCAGATGGCTCTGAATGACGGCAAAAGTACTACAAGTATTGATTTTCTAGGTACACACGTATTTTAGCATGTAGGTGGATTGAAAAATATGCAATGGGCGGATAATTGGGATCACTGTGTGTCCTTTTCTGAGAAGCACAGTGGTAACAACTGTTAACGTAACAGCTTCTCCATTTTGTCACAGATTTATTGGCCTATGATTTCATTTGAAAAATCGCTTCTACTGTCTGAAGGAGATCTAAAAACCAGTGCCTGCCCTAGGAAACCTGATCCATGGCTCATTCAAGTGGTGATTATCTGTCTGGTCTCATGGCAGGGGACTGGTGAAGTTTGCCAGCCAGGTTGAGTCATAGCGAAAGAGAGCAGGATCTGCCCACATCAACAGAACAGAGTCCAAAATGGGGATGTCACCTGGGAATGTTATACGAAGTGGGAATGTCCCATGGTATTTCACAGATTTCTATTTGGCAGAGATGATCTCAAGGTCATGATTTCATTGTCTGCATGCAGGCCATTAACCAGTTTTGTATCTAATCTAGGAATCTTATTTTAGAATTCCTTTTTTCCAAAATGCCTCTGTGGCAGGCCTCAAGAGTCTTATCTTCCCATTCTGCAAGCCCGAGGGGCATTCTTCAAACCTTTCAGGGCCTCTGGGTATGTCCCGCAGCGTGCTGCAAACCTCAGTAATATCCTCCTGTTTCAATTAAAAGACAAGAGCTACTGTAATGAACTTTGGTGTTTGTGTTGAAAATCAGCACCAGTTTCTCGTTCTTGTGAAAAGTTTACCCTGAGGCTCCGAGATCAGCACTGGGTGAAATGCAGTAAACTCATACCGATGATAGGTTTACTGCAAGACATTCTCTGTTTTTGGAGCTACACCAAGGTTCCCAGGTATGTGCGGCCACTAACTGCTTTCACAGCTCCCCTCTGTTTGCTTTCAGCCATTAGACGTAATTGAAGGATAGAAGGTGGGTGTGGGAGCATGTGTGTTATTTTCATTTTAGTTATTTGAACAGCATTTACAAGCCTCAGCCTTTTGTGGTCTACCGAGCGTGATTCTTGGCTGTGGAAACCTGACACCAGCTCGTCCTCCAGCAGCCGACCACGGGCATGTGTGCCGTCGGATTTACAGATGGCATTTCAATCACTTAGCTTACACCTTCCTCCGCTGTCACCACCATTGACAGAAATGAGTTACATTTGCTCCATTTTGCAGAAGGGTGAAAGGCAACAGCAGCTTGCCAAGCTTACACTGTCGGTGGGAGGAGCATCTAGTCCGAGGTCCAACAAATAAAAAAAACGACTGCAGATGTTAACCAAAGTGGGGCTTTTTAATTTGAGAATTATTTGATATGTTTGTTCGTTTGCTAAGAAAAATGACTGCAAACTTGGAAATAAAGCAACACCGAGACCATGTCCTCTCGATGTCATATCAGAGCATTGTTTTAACAGGGTCACCCGAAGGATTATATACTTATTTAGGGCAGTGGTTTTTAAACTTGGTTTCACATTGGAGATATCTGTCGGTCTTCAAAACTACAGATGCCTCGCTCCTACTCCCAGGCACCCGGCTTTAATGATAGGGGGTGATGTGATGAACTGAATAATGTCTGCACCCAAAGACACCCACCATCCAATCCTCAGATCCTGTGAATGTGTCACTCTACGTGATAGAAGAGATTTTGTAGGTGTGATTAAGTGAGGGATCTGAGTTGGGGAGAGGATCCTGGACTATCCAGGTGAGCTCAGTGTCCTCACAATGCCCTGACAAAGGGAGGCAGGAGGATCAGACTGGAGCAAACAGAAGCAGCGGTGAGAGGAGGAAGGAGATTCTCCGCTCTGGGCTTTGAAGGCGGAGGAAGGAGCCACAAGACAAGCAGGACTAATGGTCTCTAGAACCTGGAGCGGGCAGAGAGTAGACTCTGCCTGGAGCCTCCAGAAGGAGCACCGCCCTGGAAACCCACGGGAGGCTTCTGACTTCCAGAATTGTAAAAGAATAAAGTCATGTTGCCTTAAGCCATTGTGTTTGTGGTAATTGTTCACAGTAAGGTGAAATGATGCAGGTATGACCTTGGGCATCAAGATTTACAAAATCTCCCCCAAATGATTCTAATGTTCACCAAACTTTGGGCATCCACCGATCGAACGAAATTTATTTGCATTTGGTTTTGCCCTTAACTGTTTGATCAGAATCGGCCACTACTGTAGGTTCCATGATATATGGAAATAGATCCTAGTAAATATCTACCTTACAGATAGGTCTAGAAGATGACATCGGGGTCATGATTTTATGGTTCCATGGGGCATTAACTAGTTTTATACCTACTCCATGAATTTTCGTTCCTTTTTTCCTCCCAAATGCCTAAAAATATCTAGTTCTTCCAAATGCTTTTGGAACCAACTTTGCTTTCGTGCTAGCTCTCTCAGTCGAGCGCATTTTTGGCACGTGTTGATTCTATATTTTTATGAGTGTCATGCCTTTAGCTCTTTGAACATATACTTGCACAGATTCAATAATAAATATTTGTGTGGGGGCAAAAACAAGATGTGAGGATGCCAGTCTCCCCGTTGGAAGAACCAGAAGTAAGGTTGAAGAGTCGCTTCAGAAGTTATGGACGTAAAGCCAGTCAGTCACTGGCGCTGAGGCCATGTCCGCTGGAGCGGGGACGAACCATCTCCTGCAGCCCCCTGCCTGGTTCTCGGGGTGGCTTTCCATCTCCACTCTGCTGCTTAGGAGCTGTACGATCTTAAGATCTTCTGGAAGTCTCGGTTTCTTCATCAGAAAAATTCTGATGATCTTGGCATCACTGGAGGCACTGAGCGAGAGAAGGCACATCAAACATGTGGGCCTGGGGAACGCTCAGGATGAACTGGACCCGGACGACTGAGCTGTGCTGCCTATAGCGTGCCCTCTCCTTACCTCTGGCGGTACCTACGGCGGTGACCGTAGGGACACCCCTGACCAAAAGTGCAAATTCTCTTCCCAGCGGGTCTCATTTTGACCAGGTAGAAATTTCACCCAAGGAAGAAGCTGACCCCATCTGCCCCTGCACTCAGGCAGCCTGCAGGGTTTTTGAAGCCGATGGCCTACATTTCATCCTCAGGAGATGATGCCGTCGTTGGCCTGCCTTTCCTTTGACTTTCTGCCATTAGGTATTCCCCTCTCACTGATACGCTGGGCCTGGCTTCAAATTACACTCTGGCAGCTCTATGGGAATTTAATGGGTTTTGCATTTCTCCCCATAATGATCTCTCAACATGGCTGAAAGAGTGGGCGCTGCATCCAGATGAGAAGACTCTGCGGCCATACGTTGAGATCTCAGCAGAGGCTCTGTTAGCTTCCAGCTCTCCTCTGCTGAGCCTCAAGTGACAGCACGTCCACCAATGTACATAGGCCCTCCCCAGAGCTGAAGACCCCTGTATCTGGCAGGGAGTCTGTGAAACTCTCCCATGGGCTGCTGAGGGCAAGGAATGGTTACAGAAGCTTGGACCTGGGACCTGGAAGGAAGTCAGGCCCAGCAAAGTCAAATGATTAGGAATCTGGAGAGTTTGAGTTCAGGGATTAAATCCCCACTCTATCAATTAAGCCACCTGTGAGTCAAGAGAGCTAGGAATGATAACCATGCAAGGAATTTTGACCAGATAAAGTACCAGATAGGTGAGGTCTCATTTAGGGTCACCCAGAGGTTATGTAGAAAATGTAGAAAATCAGTGAAGCAAGACTTCATCCATCACTAGATGCGAGAGCACAAAAACGAACGCTTAACGTTACTGAACCTAAATGAGAACAGAAGTCCCTCACTTGGTTAAATCATGTGGATGATCAGATAGCTTCATTTATAAGTATGAAAGACTCACCAAGTAATTCAACTGGTCAGTTATTCAACAAACATTTCCTGACAGTCTGCAAATAATACCAGGCAATGTGCCAAGTAAAGAGAAGTAAAAATTCTACCCAACCCCACAGAGTTCATAGTCTCTGCGGTGAACACAAGAAATGCTACTCGGGAGGTATGTACCTTGCACGGTGGGGTCATAGGAAGGAGTGCTGTCCTACGACAGGCTTCTACAAATCATGATTATCACATGTAATTTCATATCTTCTGTGTATATAAATAGCCCCACTTTTAGACACTGAGAAATAAGCCCTTTTCTCTCTTCTAATTTTAGTAGACTCTGACAAATGCTGGGCAGTATTTATTTTCCGAAGGCAAGACACCACATAGAGAAAATTTGCTCTGCTTCCCTCGAGAGATCTAGAGCCCCCGCTCAGATCCTGACCAGGAGCAGCTCGGCACTGAGGGCCCTGGCCTGTCGTAGAGATGCGGTGAGCTCTGGGAAGCAGAACCGCAGCTGGGCTCCCCAACAGCAGGCCCGTGCCCCTCACTGCAGTGAGATCTGCAGGCACAGCCGCCCCCCCCCCCCGCACCGGAGGCAGCCCCCTGGGGAGAGCGCAGGCTTACCCTCGTGTCAGTGAGCCCGCAGCCCCACATCCACACCTGCTGTGGGAACTGCTCTCGGAGACGAAGAGAGAGCCCTGAGCTCGTTTCCTTTGCTGTCAGCAGCCAAGAGACACCTTCAAGTGAAGGAAGCAGAACCACCACGTATAGCAGATTTGCTTCCAGGTAGAAGGTGTATTTTTTACAGTATTCGAGTACATTCCATTCTGCTGTGCAAGGTAAGCATACAAATAGGATGGATGAAACCCATAAGATCTGTTAGGTATTACACTACACTGAAAGGGGCCCACCCCCAAAATTCACGTTCACCCGGGTACCTGTGAATGGGACCTTTTTGGAAATAGGGTATTTGCAGATACAATGAGTCACAGTAAGGTCACTCTAGATTAGGATGGGCCCGAAATCCAATGGCTGGTGTCCAGATAAGAAGGCCTCGTGAAGACAGAGGCAGAGATTAATGTGCCTACAAGCCAAGGATCACCCAGGATTGCCAGCAACCACCAGAAGCCGGGAGGCAGGCACGGACCGGAGACGACAAAAGGAACCAACCCTGCTGAGACCTGGATTTCAGACTTCTGGCCTTCAGAAATGTGAGAGAATAAATTTCTGCGAGATAGGTGGGCACGGATAGAGGTGAGCACGTGTGTGCTGCACTTGGATGGTAAGGGATGGAAGGCCCAAGGGGCACTGGTACTCACGAACCTCTGGATGTACAGGAGGCCCAGCAGGCAGTCAAAACTCATGAGGCCTTGAAGTGCCCAGTCATCGGAGACACCCCTTCTGGCTCCATCTGTCTACCTGCCACCCAGAATACTCAGGCAAAAGCCATGACTGCTCAGGAGATCATGCCGAGTTCCAGCGGCGGTCAGGAGTCCTCGTCCAGCAACTGCCGGATATAGCCAGTGTGAGGTGGTCCCACATACTGTCTACCTGGGCGTCCCTTTGCCTCAAACCTCACCTCTGGTCAGCAGGGAAAGCTGCTATGGCAGAAAAGGAGGAGGTGGCGAATGGACAGGGGGAAAGGAGGAGGGAAGGAGGGAGGAAGGGTGTGAGGGAGGGAGGGAGAAAAAGAGAACCTTCATCTGTTGTGTGACCCAGGTTTCAGGTAGTGTGGTCCACTCCTACGCTTTATCCTAATTCTCCAACTCTTTATGGTCCACTCCTACGCTTTATCCTAACTATCCAACTCTCCTCTTTCCCCTTGCTTCTCACTGCATTTTAAATTGATTCCCTGTACCACATAGTTTAGCATTATAATTCGGTCATCGGCCTTTCTGTTCCATGAATTCTGGAACAGCTTGCCAGATAGTTTATATGGAGGCAACAAGGTGATTTCACACACCACATATGGGGGCTCACTTGCCCTGATGGTATTTCCTGGAAACTAGTTACTTTTGAACAAATATTTACTGAAGACCCACTATGTGCCAGGCACAGGCTTAGGCCCCTGCTGTGCAGTAATGAGCAATGTAGACTTGGTCCCTGACCTAGTAATAGAGTTCCACAAAAAGAAAAATAATCAGTGTCTAATTTAGCATAATAATTTCCCTGACTATGGAAAAGTCCACACGACAGAACACCTGGGAGGAGCCGATAGCCCAGTCTAGACAGCGGGGGACACGTCCTGGAGGAAGGATGTTCATAGAGAGACCAGGCGAGCACATAAGCTAGCAGGGGTATGGAAGAGTGTTCTAGGTAGAAGGAACAGAATGAGCAGTCTCAGAATTAGAAAGTGGCAAGGGAGCTTTTGTATATGTCCTTCTACCTAACCCAGGGATTGCTTCTGGAACAGTTTTTGGTCTAAGGAGCCACATTAGGTTTCCTATGTAATACCGAGTATTTTTCTCTTCGCTACTGATGAAATAATGCATTCTAAATTCAGGTCCCACCCCCTCACACATTTTTTAAGGCTGGTATTTCCATCTGCTTTAGTATTGATAAAATATGAAACTTGTTTATAACTGTGGAGAGTCAAATACATTATCGAGTTCTCAGGCCCCTGTGCCCAGAACAAAACCAACCCATTGTCCATGGGGTGAGACCTAGGTGAGTCAACTTTCTCCCTTCCCATATTCACTACACCATCTCCTGAAAGGCCCTTCCTCTAGTCCCTGCCTCGCTTCTCCAGATGTTAAATGGTTGTTCACCTCACTTACCTGCAGAACATAATGAAAATAAGAAGAGCAAAGAGCATTTTGAACATGAAACAATTTAGTTACTTATGAAGGATTTTACTACCAGAAAGATGGCAAAATGTTGCTTGTTTTCCCCATAACAACTCCTCACCCTGTCCCCTTTCCTTTTCTAGAGATTGTTAAACAAGAAACACTGTGATGGGGGCGCCTGGGTGGCTCAGTGGATTAAGCCGCTGCCTTCGGCCTTCAGCTCAGGTCATGATCTCAGGGTCCTGGGATCGAGCCCCACATCGGGCTCTCTGCTCCGCAAGGAGCCTGCTTCCTCCTCTCTCTCTGCCTGCCTCTCTGCCTATTTGTGATCTCTCTCTCTGTCAAATGAATAAATAAAATCTTAAAAAAAAAAAAAAAAGAAACACTGTGATGGGTGTGCGGCTGTTCGTGTGCCGAGTTGTCCAGAACAAGCCTGATAATTCAGACAACCTCTCTTAGTTCTGTCTGAATCTAAGCTCCGACTTTATAGATACATATTTTTATACAATACAAATATTTCTGAACATTTGAAAATTAAACTTTATGGATTAAATAATATTTTAGTTATACCTAATTAGCCTGCTTGTTTTAAAAACAAAATCCCAATATAAATATTTTGACAAAACGAATTCTCCAAGTTGCATTTTATTTTTATGATTGACTTAGAATACAAAGAAGAATTTAGTTGTGTTGGTAGATGTAATATCTGTGTGAAAATGTTTTGCAAGTGTAAAAAACTGTTAGTCCAACTGTTTAGACAGTATTTAATTATCTAAATATCTAAATATTTGTTGCCTAACAAATTACTCTAAAACCTAGCAGCTTAACATCTCAGGAGGGGTAAAAGGAGATGTTTTTGTTTTTTTTTTTTAAATCAGCAGTGTAAAACAATAAACATTGTATTTCATAGTGTTTGAAGGTCAAGATTCTGAGCTGGGTGGTTCTGGTTGGGACGTCTTAGTAAGTTTTAGTCAAGCAATATGCTAAAGCTGCAGTCTTCGAAGGCTTAACAGGGGCTGGAGGATCCACTTCCAAGTTCATGCCCACAGCTGTTGGCCAGAAGTCTTCAGTTCCCTTCCTATGTGGGGCCCTGTGGGGCTGCTTACAACATGGCTTCCCCCAGAGGGAATGTCTACATGAGGAAGAAAACAAGAAAGACAGAAGCCAAAGTATCTTATGACCTAATCTAGGATGTAACATTCCATCATGCTCTATATTGTTGGTCACTCAGACTGACCCTGACAAGGCGTGGATACAGTAGCACAATACATAAGGTGTGCATACCAGGACGAAGGGGTCACTCGGGGCCATTTTGGAGGCCAGTCACCGAAAACAAGCTAAACAGATGATTCTTTCCAAAATCCTGGCTGGCCCTGTGATTTTTCATACTTTCTCATTAAGATTAATAAACCAGTTTTCCCAGTGGGGTCTCCAGTGAGTCATAGAATCGGAGCCATCAGTTTGAGACAAAAAGTTACATTAGATCAACTAGTATAGAAACACGTTAATTTGAAATACTTAGGCAAGGCTCTGAGGAAAGTATTCAATACCAAAATTAGTTGTGAGACGAAGAACCATCTGTTTTTTAAAGGAAATTTCTGAGAACTGGTTATACAAGTCTTGAGCTTCTCACCCAAGAGCTATTCCCACAGATCAGAGGTATGAAAAGGTCAAGAGGGACATCAGAAGAAACATGTAAGGAGGGTTTGTTGGAGAGAGTAATTTATTGCTGTGAGTCCCATCTGAAAGAGATGAGTGAGAGTCGCTCCGATAGGGTTGTTTTGAGAGCGTGAAATGTGTTCTCCGTGGCCAGAGGGCAAAATGGCTCATGAGAGAGTCAGTTTGAAGGATCTGTAGGTGCAGAGGCTGAGCCCTGTAAGAGCAGCACCACTTGAGCAAGAACTTTCCAGTAACCCTTACCCTCTTCCTGCTCAGGTCCTAGCTGGCAAGCTGGTGCACGCGGCCGGTGGGAAGCCCATCTGCAGGCAGGAAGACCAGAGGAGACCCGTTCAGGCCAGGCTCCAGCAGCCCACAGTAGGTCCAGGCTGGAGAGTTGAATGTTAACTCAAATTTGGTGTTTATTACCTACGACTAGACACGTTCAATTATTGTTACGTTGTGTGTCTTCCAGTGTCTTCCTCAGGTTTTTCTCCCAGATGCAAGGTTATAATGAGACAGTAAGAGACAACACAAAGTTATGTATAGAATTTTATTTCCCCCATAATTAAAAAGCTATCTTTTTTCACACACACACACATATATACATAATATTACTGTATTTATATTTATATACTGTATATTTATATACTGGTATTTATATTTATATACTATAATATCTTGGTATTAATATCGGAAAGTAGTTTGGATATATAATGACAGATAGGAATGCATTGAATCGTTTCAGAAAAATGGTTTTCTAATACCACATATTGAAAAGTCCATACCTACCTCACTTATTTGAAAGGAAATCTTTAACCAATACTTAATTTCCATGGTTCTCTTTTTCTGTTCTGTTTGGCTGTATTCGTGCTGGTATGAGTCCGTTTCAATTACTACAGCGTCAAAGTCCATTTTGATAGCAGGGAGCAAGTAATTCAGTGTTCCGCAAACAGCCTTTACCTGATCTTCTCCCCTCATCAGAATCACCCAGTCATCCATCCTTGGCATCCAGCTGAAAGGGGGACTCCTGGCTTAGCAGCAAATTTAGGTGGAAAAGACAAAAGGGTTTTTTGGCTGATCACACATTTGCTACTTACTTACAATGCCATGTGGTGGCTGAAACCCAAGGCAACATTGGGCTGTTATCAATCGTGAATCATGTTCAGAGAATGACAATGTAAATTTACGGGATGGTTGACTGGAATACACCCAGGATGCCAGACTCAGGGCTGGGCCCCGCCTTTGGCTTGGACCGTTCCCTGACTAGAATGGCCAGTGGGCGGTGTGGGGAAGAGGGATGAACGGTTGGTCTGCAGAGGAGAGGATCCCAGAGCTGTTGGTGGTTGTCTTCAGGTCTGAAGAGGGGTTGGGTGAAATTTTCTTTGGTCTGGAAAGGAAAACAAAGACAAAGGAAGTTAAAGAAAGCCAGATCTCAGGTCTCTGTTGAGGAGAAAAATAAATAAATACAAGGGCTCAATTTGTGAGGTAATGGATACTTGCTATGGAAAAGATTTGAGAAGAAGTTATACACTGTGGAAAGGATGTCTGTTTAGGAAGGAAGATAAACTTGATAATTCTGTTGGAATTTTCCACCTCCTTAAATTCCTTTTCCCTTCGCTGAAACGTTTCAGCTCACAGCACTTGAACCCTCTCCCCAAGGACTATGGAACTTCTAGCCTGTACCATCCGTCTGTCTCCCAACATTTCCTGAGCTGAGTTTTCCCTTAAGTTGTGATTTAAATTTTCCCTCCTGTCTTTTTTGACTGCAGGAACTCTTCCCCCATCCTCCTTCACAGTGTCTAGCTCAGCCCCTTACATTTTAATGTGGCTTAATACATGTTTATTTATTGTTCCACAGTGTTCTGACTAAGGTGCTAATTTTCCTGACTCAAGTCACCAAGAACTTAACAGCACGTTGTGGGGTTCTGTTTCAGAAATACCCACCTTTTCCTGTCACCTCGTCTGAAACTACCAGTCCTCATCATTCATTTCCCCCTCTCCAGTTCCCATCCTTTTTTTTTTTTTTTTAAAGGGAAGCAGTCTCCTTTGCCAAAATTAAACTTTTTTTTTTGTGCGTGTGGTCAGAATTATAGACAGGAGGGGAACAGATGGCTGAGTTTCGAGGAGACAATTCCAGGCCGCTGAGGCTTAACAAAGCTAATAAAGGGTAATTTAGCAAAGACTTTGAGAGTCACGGGGCATTTGAGATTCTTTAAAGCCCCAAACCCACTGCCCTTGCCAACACCTCCCCTCCCCCTCCCCCTGCCCGTCCGTCCCTCCGAATTACGTGGAGTTGCCAGGCTGCTACTGATGTAGCCGCTCTAGGGCTCTGCTCTCCCAGGCACATTGGCTGGACTGTCTGGGTAACGGGCTGAGGCACCATTGTCTTCCGGCAAATGGTCTTGGCACCGTTCAGCTGCCCAGGCCGTGGCCTTGTGCACCTGGCTGGAATCCCGGAACCCCTGCTGTGAGAGCCGGGCAGACAGGGTAATGCTGCATGGGCGTCTTTATTTCACTGTGGGGGGATGCCTTGTTTGGGTTCTCATTTCATTTTTCCCCTCCCAAAAGGCCCAGCTTGATGCTTCCTACATCTGCTCTGTTCCATTTAGCATGTGTCCAAAACCTCTTTTTATCCTGTTCCTGATTTTCTTTGAATAGAAAGCTTACAAAATGGCCCCATCTGCCTCGCCTAGGCTTTGTCCACAAAGGCAACCTGGACCTACGTCCGCCATGATGGGGTGTCCCTTTGCTGCCCGCCTTGGACTGGGATCACCACTGCCTTCTCCTGGCATAGGCCGGTCTCCAGGACCGCTGAGAGAAAATGCCTTTTGTGGTTTGGTTTTTTTGTTTTTGTTTTTGTTTTGCATTCGGGAGCGGATACTATAAAATGTGTGTGACTCACTATGGAATATCCAGGGTGCTTGGAGCCCAGGTAGGCTGAGGTGATGTAGACAGGACCTGAGTGGAGGCAGGAGTCATTAGCTACATGACGTCCTCACTTCATCTGACCTCTTGGTTTCTAGTGGAGACAGAGGGACTGGGGAGAAATTGGGCTTAATTTAGATTTAGGCAAACCCAGTCTCTGAGCTTTGCCATCAGAGCAGCAAAGGCTTCTGGGACCAGTACGACTTTCTGTGCCTGGTAATGTGCTAAATATTGGCGGAGGGGAAGAGAGTAGCTTATGTTCAGTTACAAGACACAGATGGCTCAGCACGATGGGATGATCGTTATGGGGAGGCGTCCACGGAAACCACGGGTATACTCAGCCCGCCTTCTAGAAGAGATGATACCTGAGGTATGACTGAAAATTGAATTCCCACCAATCAGGCAGATCAGTGGGGAAGGAGGTTTTAGGAGGAGAGTAAGACAACATGAAACACCCTAAGACTCAGAATCACGATTTAACAAGTTGCGTTCAGGTTCCTGTGGGCGGTTTGGAATTGCTCTAAGGTAGGGCCATAGGAAATGAAGTTGGAGAATAAAGACAGGGCCATATCACAAAAGGCTTCCTATAATAAATGAAGGTGATGTAGGTCCAGAGAGCTGCTAAAGGTTTTCAGGGAGGAGGGACAGGGTCAGGTTTGCAGTTTGGGAAGCTTGCTCTGGCAGGAGGATGGATTTCGAGGAGGGGTTCCGGGCACGGAGAACTAGGAGCAGGTCCAACACTCAGGTTGACTTTCTCCTTATTCCTGACCCCACTCCCCCTCTCATCACAACCGAGCAGTCCTTGTAGTCCTTCCAGAAATTCCACTGGCTTGACTTTCAGAATATTTCCAGGATCTGCCTTTCCTTCTCACCACCCCCACTGCTACAACCTGTCCCGGCCACCAGCATCTCTCACCTGCATAATGGCCGCAGCTTCCTGCCTGGTCTCCTTCTCTCTCCTGATTTCCCTAAGTCTGCTCTCAGTGGGGCAGCCATAATGATCCTTCTAAAATATGGATCTGATGACATCATTCCTCTGCTCAAATCCTAGTGATGACTACTGATTCCGGTCTGAGAAAGCTGAAGTGAGTGTCATGAACTCTGACCTAATTTCTGACCGCCTCCCCTCCCTTCCTCAACCCCGGTTGTGCTGACCTCTGGCTCCCTCTTGAACTCCCCAGCCACTCTCCCAGGTTAGGCTCTTTCCCCTTGTGCTGGGATGTTTCTCCCCCGGTAACTGCATGGTTTGCCCCCTTCATGTCTTTGCTCAAATGTTACGTTCTCAAAGATTCTTACTCCAATCACCCTGTTCAAAATGGCAAATGACAGCCTCCCCCCATTCCCCCCCTCCCGACACTCTGTCTGTACCTTTTTCCATTGGAATTACTATTTTTTTTACTGGCTATGTAATTTACCCATTTATTGTGTTCTTATTGTTAGCCTTCTCCCTCCCTCCGCTAACATGTAAACTTGTCAGGGCCAGGGATCTTTGTACATTTTATTTGTTGATTGTATCCCTGGTTCCTAGAACAGTGCCTGGCCTACAGTATGTTCTTACCAAATATTTGTTGGACCAGTAATTAACAGTGGTTCCAATGGGAGGTGATTAGGGCCTGAGCATAAGAAGAAGAGAAAGGCTTCAGATACATTAATCAGACTTTCTGACTGATGGAAAATGCCAAATGAGAGAAAGGAAATGTTCTAGAATGAATATCAAGCTTGGATGAACAACTGGGGCAGAGGGCCACCTCTTATGAGGGAAGGGGAAGAGAATACTGAGCCCGACTCAGGACATTTTGAGACGCTGTTGGCTGTGGAATACTCAGAGGGGACCCAGAAGGCAGTTAGAAATTCAAGCAAAACACTCGCTGGCATGACCAGAATTGAGGTGTAGAAACTGAAGGCATCAGCAGTGACACACTGACTTGTAAATAAGCTAATGTTTCCTAGACTTGCTCAAGCGACTACATAGCAGTAGCCAGAAAGACGTGTTGTACCTTCTGTCATACGCACACAGAGGAGATATTCCAAGAACATGTCAGAACTGTATGCAAAGGGGACGGCTAACTTTGTCTATAATTTCAAATATCCTTCTCCAAGGGCAGTTTTTCCTGTAAGACACGATCTATAATGTCTTAAGATAAAATGAGGCTAAAGGTAAAACATTCTTGGGGTAAATTACATTTTGTTCAACTGAAAAGTACTAAACACATGCAAAAATAAACTTAATTACATGGTTGATCTCAGATAATCATCTAGATGTTGCTGAAAGGGCAAACTATCATTTTTCCCTCTAGACAAAAACATAGCTCCTGCCTGGGAATCTCATAGATTTTTTTTTTAAAAGGCATTGTACTATGGCAAGTAATATTATCTGCCTTTGCAGAGAGGATCAGGTCACAGGAAGGTTAAGGGAATTCCCAAGGATTAAACAAAGTCAAAGGGCAACTCCTGGAACAAATCTTCAAAATCTTGGATCCTAGGCCAGAGTCCCCCAAACTGAGGTCGTTCTTATGGTCACAAAAGCTTTAGGCAGATTTATGAGACAGTTGGAAGAAAAGTCACAGCAATGATGTTAGATGTCTTGGTTTGAACACTAAGAGTTCACTCTTCTCTCTGATATTTAAAAACTCATCTCCTCTCATTTCTGCCTTTTAAAAAAAAATCTGAAGTCTCTCTTCCCTTTGCATTTCTAGTCCCCGGGTTCTTCTGACCCAGACAAATTGGGGCAGTGGATAGAGGAGTCATCCTGCTCTCTCTCTAATGGAAGAGGAGTTCCTGATCTTTTTTTTTTCCCTAGCAGTGTGAAGCAGTGAGATCAGAAGCCAAGAACCTGAAATTCTGGGCAAGGTTCTGGCCCAAAGGTGCCAAATGTGGCGGCAAATATTGGCCATTTAGGCTCCAGTTTCTCGCACTGCAAGATGAGGGAGCTGACCACCTTTGCAGCTGTGTCTTGCTCCAGAAGTCTGTAACTCTGTGTAAAGGGAATAAGTCTATTCGAATGGTGTATCAAGATGTAGCCAATTCCATTCAAATCAACCCAAATGGGTATATGTATTTCTAGGTTGGTGGTATTTTTGTCCACTGTAATCCTGGGGCTCCTGGGACAGACTGACCATGGAGTTGCTCCCCTGCTGGAGAAATTGTGAGAGCTGGGCCACGACAGGGTCAACATACAGTGGGGAAGGTTGTCTATCTGGCAAATGAGCCTTGGGAAGTGTTGGCAGCGAGACTTGTGGGAAGACGCTGCGTACATGATGGGATGCTTTTCTGGAACACCTCAGATTTCCAATTAAACATCACAAAACACAGAGAGGGAGTAAAACGCTTGTGGAAACTGGAGAAAGGGCAACCCTATTCAGCTTGATGTCCACATTTGTCTCAAGGTTGCACTCCAAAGATTCCATGGGCTCAGAAATAAAAACAGGAAAGCAAGAGTGAGAGGTATTAATTGTGCAGATGTGTGGGAATTGCTCCGACCCTAGAGTAAGCGTTAGAGTCCAACTCTGCCTAAATTCATGTGTGGCAAGTTTTCTCTAAGCAATATGTAATACAGAAATGTTTTAGGTCAAAGCCGGATCTTTTTGCCCCAAATATGAATATTAATTATAACATTTAACATATTTATATTATTATAAACAGTGTTGTTGTTTCAGTTTAAATTTTTCTTTAATGTAATAACTAGTAACAGTTGATATGAATAATAACTATTAATACATATTGCACCTAAGGAAATTTGAGTTCTAATTGAAACATAAAATTAGGCAAAATAATTATCATTAATGACTGCAACTTTGTTCATATCCAATACTGAAACAATGACACATACGTGGTATAAAACATCCCTAAGGTCAAATACATGAAGTTGTTACAGATGTTTGGGTGTACCTAAACTTACTGACAGAGAAGAACTACGCAAGGTAATGTTGCAAAAAGAAATGGCAGAGCAATTCATGTAAATCTACTTTTCCAAAATGTGTGTAATATTTGCTTGGGGAAAATATGGAGACAGATTTACCTGATATGCATATATAGGATCTATCTCCGCATGACAGGATTTCAAGTTTTATTTTTAAAAATGTTGACCAAATAGGGGCGTCTGGGTGGCTCAGTCGGTTAAGCGTCCAACTCTTGGTTTCAGCTCGGGTCATGATCTCAGGGTGTGGGATCAAGCCCTGAGTTGGGCTCCACACTTGGTGTAGAGTCTGCTGGGGATTGTCTCTCTCGGGCTTCCTCTGCCCCTCCCCCACTACTACACACTTGTGTGCTCTCTCTCACTCTCTCAAATAAACAAAATCTTCTTTTTTTTAAAGTTTATAAAATAAATTTAATAAATAAACTAAAATTCTGTTTAGTTCAAAAAGTTCATTAAATCTGAAATCAGGGACTACAAACCCAGTGGAAGGTGATGTCTCCTCACTTCTTCCCAAGGAAGCAAGATACCCTTGTGTTAAAAACAAGTTGCCCCAGTACCACTGTCCCCGTTAGAAACCAGACCTGACTCCTGAAGCCAAAAAAGCTAAGCACTGTCCAAAAAGAGAGAGGAGAGGTGGCTTCTCAGGCCCAAGTTCTTCTCTTCCTTCTCTCTCCTGAGACCGAGTTCCCTGACGAGGACAAAATCAAGTTCCAGGGTCTTTGGCGTCCCCAGTGAACATTTTTGCTTGAATGCTCTTCTCCCTCAGATGCTGTTCTTCACAATGAAAGGAGAGGAAGCCAGCCGAGAAGGAAAACTGGATGAAAATTGTGGATAGCCTAAGGATGTGTCCTTGGAGGCCTGTGGACACATGAAAAGTAATGCAGGCTTTCTCCTCAGATTTAGAGACCTGTCATGACAGAGCGTCTAATGTTTCATCAAAGAGGCCAGGGCTTGAGCTTCAAAGATGTTGGAAGCCCATGGTTCATCAAAACAAAAAGAACTAATGTGATTTCAGGGCATTTCTGGGCTGCAGAAGGACCAGTAGTCATCTTGGATGGAAGTTCCATATGGCTGTCACTTCAAGCAGAGCTAATCCATTTGGAATAGTCAGGGGCATTTATCAGCAATCAATCACTGGATATTTATTGAGCATCTTGGACGGGGACTGGCTCTCTTCTTTAAAACATTAATGAAACACTTCATGGTTGCATCAGAGAATTCCAGAAGGAGATCTCCAAGTAAAAGAGAGAGGTGGAAAACCAGCCTCACATGCCCTACCCCTCCTGCTATAAGTTTATCTTTCCCTTAAGAATTTCAATTACTCTTACTATTATAAAACCCTCTTTTTCCTTTAAACCCCAGTACAAGCTTAGATAAAAATGTCCTTTCCTTGGTTCCCTCAATAAAGCCTAGACAGACTGACATTGGCAAGAACAACTTACCAAATGTTAACACAGAACAAGAATAATATTTTATAAAAAGTTCATAGAAAAAACAATGGTCATGACTGCAAAATGGCTGAGTGCGGTCATGAGAGCACAGATTTCAGACCCAACTCCAGAGCCATCTTACAGAACCTTCTTCCCTCGTGCTCCTGGGCAGCAGCCTTCAGACCTCTCGGGGCATTCCTCATTCTGCTTCCCTGACAATTCCCAAGGTCCACAGTTCTCTTAGTTTCCATGTGCTGTTCTCTAAGGAAATATGGTATCTCTTCAGCTGAGGCCATGACAAGCGTGCAGTGGTTCAAGGAGTGTTAAAGAACACCAGTCTTGCCTCCTGGCCTTTCTCCTTATTTTAAATGTGGCATGCAAGCCAAAGAGAGAGCTCAACTTTTTGAAAGATGACAGTCAACACTTTTTAAAATCTCGGTTTGGGCCAAACTGTAGTAGCAAATTCTAACCTCAAATAGCATGAATAGTTTTTAAATAGTGGGAATTGAGGGATGCCTGCATGGCTCAATGGGTTGGGAGGCCAACTCTTGATTTTGGCTCAGGTCATGATCTCAGAGTCCTGGGATAAGAGCCCCACATCGGGATCCGCACTCATCGGGAAGTCAGTTTGAGGATTCTCTCTTTCTCTCCTTCTGCCCTTTCCCCTCCCATGCTCTCTTTCTCTCTCTCAAATAAATCTTTTAAAAAAATGAGAATTGAGTTCAAGTCAACAAATATTAATTTAATAACCACTATGTGCTAAGTTATAGATAATATATAGAAAGGCTTATTACAAAGATAAGTAAAATGTGGCTTTGTCCTTCCGGGAGTTCAGAACCTAACGATGGGAATAGGGCAAATAGTGTTTCACTGTAACATAAGACAGAGGTCAGAACTGCAAGAATTTTGTTGTTGTTTTGTTCTTTTTTTTTTTTTTTTGGTTTTTGTTTGTTTTGTTTTGTTTTACCATGCTGAGGCAGCTTAGGGGAGAAAGAGAATACATCCAGTTGGAGGCTACTTCTTTTTTTTTTTTTAAGTCTTATTTATTTGTTTAGAGAGAGAGAGAAAACACAGGGTGGGAGGAAGGGCAGAGGGAGAGAATCTTCGAGCACAAGCCTCACTGAGCGTGGAGCCTGAGGCGGGGCTCCATCTCACAACCGATGAGATCATTATGCATGAGCTCATGGCGTGAGCCAAAATCAGCCAAAACCAAGAGTCAGACACTTAACCAGCTGAGCACCCAGGCGCCCCTGGAGGCTACTTCTTAGAAGAAGGAGTATTGAAGGATAAAGTGAATAGATAATAAAGGTACCCCCAAAAGGAGGAGTATTATTAAGAAAGGCCCCGAGTTGAAAAGCATGACAGTAGTCAGGCCACTGAGCACATGGGAGATGAATCAGCGAAGAAGCTGGAAAGCAGATTCTGAATCAAGAGTTTGTACTTGAACGTAAACTGCTAAAGATTTTTGAGTGAGGGCGCACTGAGCTGAGCAGTAGGTTACATAAAGTGACTGCACATGAATACAAGGGCTATGCTGCCCAGAGGTGGGACTAGAGGCAGGAAGCCAGGTCACCTGCAGGGGTTGAGAATCAACATCTGAACAAGGTCCCCGTTGCTGGGAGAGGGTGGGGCTCAGAGCCCAGGAGAGGTAGTATCTGATCTGCACGACCTAGAAGCCATCACTCTGCAGGGAGGCAAGGAGGAGTGACAGGTCCTTAGAGCTCCCAGGTTTCCAGCTTGAGTCGCTCGGAGGGTGTTTTTTTGCCTTGACAAGGAAATCAGGAGGGAGCGCCTCTTTGGATTATTAAAAGTATAAAAAACAAGGAAGACTTCTTAGAAGGGATCAAGTTCTGATGCAGTGGAGCTTACTGCTTTTGTCTTTTTCCTTCCATGCAGTGTTCAAACATGGGTAACTTCCCAGTTCCAGTCCTTCTTCATAGGGATGGAAGCTGGAATGAGGACTTACAATTGGGAGTTCCCACCCTTTGCACATGTGAACAGGTTTGAGGCTGTTGGGAGACTCCATTCTCTCAGCTCAGCTCCAAGGATCTTCTAATTGACGACAGAGGTGAAATGCAGCCTTAGAGATTAGGTAATCAAGGGGGGAAGGTGGGTCAAAGAAGTCATGGATTCAGAAGCTCTTTTTCAAAAAAATTCTCAGGGCAGAGATCTAACTTTGCAAATAGAGTCCTTAAAGGCAGACTCCCAGGAGAGAAAAGGGTAGCGTACAAGATGCTTCAGATTATAGATGAGCTCCTTCTCTAAATAAAGCCTCTGATCCAGAAAATCAGCCCCGGTGCCAATACTGCAAAGAAAAACTGTCCTCCCAGTGCTCTTTCCCACTCTCAGAGGGTCCAGCAATCACAGACCTCTGCTTTTTGCAATGACAGCCAAGAAAATAGCATCCAGGGCAGACCCAAAAGTCAGTGCAGGTCTGCATCATGAGCATGTCCTGCTTCAGAATGGTCTTTCGATTACTGTCCCTCTTTGATCCCTGCGGATCTGGGAAGGAGGCTCGTTTCTGCTCAATGACCAGCTCATTTTTTCCTTCCTTCTCCTAGAAAATGGAGACTCTCTTGTCACTTTGCCAGTCTCTTCTGGAAGCCTCCAGACTTCGTGACGGACCATACATCTCAGTTTCTCTGGGACTACCCAGGTCTAGGCGTTGATCCCATATCTTTTTTAAGTTAAAATTTGCATGCGGTAAAAATACAACTCGTATGTTCCAAGTCCGTAGGTTTTGACAAATGTATCCATCTGTGTAAGCACAACCCAGTCAGGATACAGAACATTACTATGATCCCAGAAATTTCCCTCATGCTTTGGTCCAGCTGAACCTTCCCCCACACACGTACACAAGCAACGGCTGCTCTGATCTCTATCAGCACAGATTACTTTTTCCATATCTTAGAATAAAAACGAGCTTTGTGGAAAGGGAATCATACAGCTTGTACTCTTCTGTGTTTGGCTTATTTCACCCAACATAATGTTTTTGAGATTTAGCCGTATTGTTGGTGTTTGTTCTTTTTTACTACTGAGTATACTTCATTGTGGATGGACATGTGTGTTGTTTCCAGCTTGGGGAAATTATGTGCAAAGCTGATGTAAACATTCCCGTACAGTCTTTTTGAAGGCATGTCTTTTATTTCTGGGGGATATACCTAAGAGTGGATCACAGGGCAAATGTAGGCTTAATGTTTTTTTCAAAGCTGTCAAACCTTTTTCCTGGCTCATTTTGTACACTTACCAGCAATATACGAGTTACACTTGAACCACATCTTGGCCAGTATTTGGCATGCTCGGTTTTTAAATTCCGTCATCCTCGTGTATGAGAAGCAGCATCTCATTATAGCTTTAACTTGCATTTTCCTAATAACTAATGATGTGCTTGCTAACCATTTACCCATCTTCTTTAAACAAATATGTATTTGGGGCATCTAGGTGGTATAGTTGGTTGAGTGTCTGACTCGGTTTCAGCTCAGGTCACAAGCTCAGGGTACTGAGATCGAGCCCCGAATCAGGCTCTGCACTCAGTGAGGAGTCCACTTACAACTCTCTCTTCCTCTCTCTCTTCCCTCCCCCCAAATAAATAAATAAATCTTTAAAAAATAAATATAAACAACATGTATTTAAGCTTTTACCCATTTTTAATTGAATTGTTTGTCTTTATTATTATTATTAGAAGTCTGTTACATACTCTTTTTTTTATTTTTATTTTTTTCAGTGTACCAAGATTCATTGTTCATGAACCACACCCAATGCTCCATGCAATACATGCCCTCCTTACTAGCAACCGCCAGGCTCATCCAGCTCCCATCCTTTCCCCTCCAAAACCCTCAGTTTGTTTCTCAGAGTCCATAGTCTCTCATGGTTTGTCTCCTCCTCTGATTTTCCCCAACTCACTTCTCCTCTCCTTCTCCCAATGTCCTCCATGTTATTCCTTATGCTCCACAAGTAAGTGAAACCAAATGATAATTGACTCTCTCTGCTTGACTTATTTCACTCAGCATAATTTTCTCCAGTCCCATCCATGCTGATACAGAAGTTGGGTATTCATCCTTTCTGATGGAGGCATAATACTCCATTGTGTATATGGACCATACCTTCTTTATTCATTCATCTGTTGAATGGCATCTTGGCTCTTTCCACAGTTTGGCGACCATGGCCATTGCTGCTATGAACATTGGGGTACAGATGGCCCTTCTTTTCACTACATCTGTATCTTTGGGGTAAATACCCAGTAGTGCAATTGCAGGGTCGTAGGGTAGCTCTATTTTTTTTTTTTAAGATTTCATTCATTTGCTACAGAGAGAGAGAGAGAGAGATCATAAGTAGGCAGAGAGACAGGGGGAAGCAGGCTCCCTGCTGAGCAGAGAGCCCGACACGGGGCTCGATCCCAGGACCCTGAGATCATGACCTGAGCCGAAGGCTCAACCCACTGAGCCACCCAGGTGCCCCAGGTAGCTCTATTTTTAATTTCTTAAGGAATCTCCACGATGTTTTCCAAAGTGGCTGCACCAACTTGCATTCTCACCAACAGTGTAAGAGGGTTCCCCTTTCTCCACATCCTCTTCAACACACGTTGTTTCCTGTCTTGCTAATTTTGGCCATTCTAACTGGTGTAAGGTGGTATCTTAATGTGGTTTTGATTTGAATCTCCCTGATGGCCAGTGATAATGAACCTTTTTTCATGTATCTGTTAGCCGTTTGTATGTCTTCTTTAGATAAGTGTCTGTTCATGTCTTCTGCCCATTTTTTGACATGATGATCTGTTTTGTGTGTGTTGAGTTTGAGAAGTTCTTTATAGATCCTGGATATCAGCCTTTTATCTGTACTATCATTTGCGAATATCTTCTCCCATTCCATGGGTTGCCTCTTTGATTTGTTGACTGTTTCCTTTGCTGTGCAGAAGCTTTTGATCTTGATGAAGTCCCCAAAATTCATTTTCGCTTTTGTTTCCTTTGCCTTTGGAGACATATCTTGAAAGAAATTGTTGTGGCTGATATCGAAGAGGTTACTGCCTATGTTCTCCTCTATGATTCTGATGGATTCCTGCCTCACGTTGAGGTCTTTACCCATTTCGAGTTTATCTTTGTGTATGGTGTAAGGGAATGGTCGAGTTTCATTCTTCTACACATAGCTGTCCAATTTTCCCAGCACCATTTATGGAAGAGACTGTCTTTTTTCTACTGTATATTTTTTCCTGCTTTGTCGAAGATTAGTTGACCATAGAACTATGGGTCCATATCTGGGCTCTCTACTTAACTGGTTTATGTGTCTGTTTTTGTGCCAGTACCATGCTGTCTTGATGACCATAGCTTTGTAATAAAGCTTGAAATCAGGTAACATGATGCCCCGAGTTTTGTTTTTCTTTTTCATCATTTCCTTAGCAATTTGGGGTCTCTTCTGGTTCTGTTACATTTTCTTGTTTCGTTCCTTATGAGATATTAATGTACTGAACATATTATCTTCCAGTCTGTGACTTGAATTTTTATTTTCTTATTGTCTTTCCAGAAGCAGAGTGGTTTGGTGGTTTGTTCGTTTGTTTGTTTGTTTGTTTGTTTGTTTGTTTTTTGAGGTAGAAACTCACAAGAAGTTGCAAAGACAATACAGAGAGCTCCCCTGCCCCATTTCTCCCATCCTGTATAGCCATCATGTGATATCAAAACAGGACACAGACATTGCCACAGTGAGCATGTGGAGTTTTATGTCGCTTGATCACAAGCGTAGATTGCCCTGGCCACCATCGCATTCCAGATAGAGAATGACTGCAACACTGCAGAGATCCTCCCCCAACGCTACCTTTTACAGTCACACCCATCGCTGCCCCCATTCCTAACCCTTGGCCATTTGTTCACCAGGCTGATACATTTTTCATGTTGAAACACTGTATAAATCAGATCACACAGTATATGACCTTTTGAAATTGGATTTTTTCACTCCGCATGACGTCCTTGAAATCCATCCAAGTTGTTATGCACAACAGTAGGTCACCCTCAGCAATATTCCATGCTACCGATGTACCACAGTTTAACCTACAGAAGGACCTTGGGTTGTTTCTAGGTGTTGACCATAAAGATAAAGCCACTATCTACATCCCTGTGCTGATTTTTGTGTGGACAGATGTGTCCATGGAGCCTGGAAAAATAACCAGAGTGTGATTGCTGGGTTGAATGGTAAATGGTATGTTTAATTTTTAAAGAAACAGTCAAATTGATTTCCAAAGTGACTGCACCCATTCAACATCCCCACTAGCAGTGTGGGAGAAATTCCGTGTCTTCACATCTCCGCCGTTTGATACTGTCACTATTTTTATTTTACCTGTTCTAATAGATGTGGAGAGTGACCAGATACACCTGGTGGCTAGTGATCTTAAACGTCTTTTCATGGGCTTATTTGACACTTTTCTATCCTTCTTGATTTGAAAACATTTTTCTCCTGGCTTGTAGCTTTTATTTGCACCCTCTTAATGGTATCTTTCACCATGCTAACCGTTTTAATATTGATGAATAGCAGTTTATCATTTTTTTCTGGTATGGATCTTGCATTTGGTGTCACGTCTAAGAACTTTTAAGTACCCTAGGTTCTGATGATTTTCTTCTGTCTTCCTTAAAAAACAAAACAAACAAACAAACAAAAACAACAACTTACAGTTCTATGTTCTGCATTTAAATCTGTGATTTATATTGTGCTAATTTTTATATAAGATGTAACAGGTATGTAATGGGGAATTAGTGTTTAATGGATCCAGGGTTTCAGTCTGAAAAATGAGAAAGTTCTAGAGATGAATGGTGGATATGGTTGCACAATGTGAATGTACTTAATGCTGTATAATTGTGCACTTAAAAACAGTTAAAATGGTAAATTTGATGTTATATATATTTAATCACAGTTTTAAAAAAATCAATTCATCCAAAAAATGTGAGTATACTTCTGCATTTGTATTCTGTCCCTCTCATTTGTTTATCTATCCTTATGCCAATATATTATTCTTTTGATTACTGTATAAAACCACTATTTATATAAAACAAGTGTTATAGTAAGTACTGAAGTCAGATAGTATGAATCTTCTAATTTGTCCTTTATGTTCACAATAGTTTTGGCTCTTTTAGGTCCTTTTCATCCCCACATGCATTTAAAAATAAACTTATCAGGGGTGCCTGGGTGGCTCAGTGGGTTAAAGCCTCTGCGTTCGGCTCAGGTCAGGGTCCTGGGATCAAGCTCTGAATCTGGCTCTCTGCTCAGCGGGGAGCCTGCTTCCTCCTCTCTCTCTGCCTGCTTCTCTGCCTACTTGTGATCTTTGTCTGTCAAATAAATAAATAAACAATCTTAAAAAAAAAAAAAAACATCAATTCTACCAAAAAAAAAAAATCTCTCTGGAACTTTGAACTTGAGATCAGTCTTAGATCAACTTGGGAAGAATTGACATCCCAACAATATTCCAAACCATCATCTGATTATTTCTTCCTTTATTAGGTCTTATCTAATTTTTTAAGCAGCATTTTATAATTTTCAATATAGCAATGTATCTTGTGTTAAATTTATTCCTATGTATTTTTTTATTCCTATGTATTTTTTATTGTTGTTTTGGTGTTATTATAAATGGAATTGTTTTATGTTATTTTCTAGTTGTTGCTATCGTTACTTAGAAATACAAACAATTTTTTTATATTCATCTGTATTCCTCAATCTTAACTATATTAGTCTGGGCTTTCCAAAAAAAAAAGAACCAGGGGTATAGAGAGAGAGATTTATTATAAGGAATTGGTTTATGTGGTTATAGAGGCAGAAAAATCCTAGGACCTCCAATGGGAAAACTGGAGACATAGTTTCCATATGAGTCTGGAAGTCTAAAAATCAGGAGAGTCAGTGGTGTAAGTCTCAGTCTGAATCCAAGTCCAAAGGCAGGCAAGAAAGGATGTCATACCTCTGAGAGAGTCTTACTCTACCTTCTTGTTCTATTCAGGACTTCAAGGGATTGCATGAGGTTTACCCATATTGTGGAGGGTAGTCTGCTTTAGGACAGACTGCCAATTCAAATGTTAATCTCATCTAGAAACATCCTCACAGATACACCCTGAATAACCTTTAACCCAATGTATGGGCAGCCCTTGGTTCAGTCCAATTGACTTAATAATAACCATCGCACTGACTAAATTCACTAAGTAGTTGTTTTATCGATTCCTTAGAATTTTATACATACATAATTATGTTATCCATAATTATTTTATTTTTGTTTTCCAATGTTATGCCTTTTTAAAAATATTTTATTTATTTATTAGAGACAGAGGGAGACAGAGGAGGAGCAGAGGGAAAGGGAAAAAGCCAACTCCACTCTGAGTACAGAGCCCAACTCAGGGCTTATCTTACAACCCTGAGATCGTGACCTGTGCTGAAATCAAGAGTCAAATGCTTAACTGACTGAGCCACCAGGAACCCCCAATTTTTATTCCTTTTATTTCTTTTCTTTCTTTTTTTTTTAATTTATTTTATTTATTTGACAGAGAGAAATCACAACTAGGCAGAGAGGCAGGCAGTGAGAGAGGAGGAAGCAGGCTCCCTGCCAAGCAGAGAGCCCGATGCGGGACTCAATCCCAGGACCCTGGGATCACGACCTGAGCCGAAGGCAGAGGCTTTAACCCACTGAGCCACCCAGGCGCCCCAAACTTTTATATCTTTTCTTCCTTCATTGTGTTAGTTAGGATCTCTAACACAAAACAATAAAAATACTGATAGCAGACCTCTTGTCTTGTTTTTGATCTTAGAAAATACTCAATATTTCATCATTAAGAATGATGTCATTGGTATACTTAATTATATCCTTTAAAAGATGGAGGAAGTTTCCTTTCTATTCTTGACTTGTGAGAGGTTTTTTTGTTGTTTTTTGTTTTGTTTTAAGGTTTTATTTATTTATTTGACAGAGAGAGAGGGAGATCACAAATAGGCAGAGAGCAGGCAGAGAGAGAGGGGAAGCAGGCTCCCTGCTGAGCAGAGAGCCCCAGGCGGGGCTCAATCCCAGGAACCTGAGATCATGACCTGAAGGCAGAGGCCCAATCCACTGAGCCACCCCGGCGTCCCTCATGAGAGTTTTAATCATACATAGATGCTAAATTATGTCAAATGCCTCTCCTGCATTTATTGAGATGACCATATGGTTTCTCTTTGATGGTGAATTATGCTGATGATTTTCAAATGCTATATCACAAGCATATTTACTAAAATTTCCCTTTTCACTCTCAAAAGTTGTCCTTTTTTCTTTCTTTCTTTCTTTCTTTCTTTTTTTTTTTTTTACAACAAATTCTATGGTTATTTTTTCTAGGTTTCTCTGTCAGTGTTACCTTAACCATTAGGCTTTTGTTAACTTGGAACTTGTTGAATCTGCTCTTGACGGTAAATATGCCCAGCTCTATCTGACAGCCTAAACGTTTGGAGGCCTCCTTGATATTAGCAAGGAGTCTAGAAATTTGGGAATCTAAATAATTTCTTACCTGATGAGGTATTAAAATATGTAGAATTCTAAATCCTACACTTACCCAGATCTTCAAGTGCAATCATACCAGCTGTGTTTAAACTCAGAGAAAAAATCCAAAATGTGGGCCATCAAAGAGTTAGTGCTTATCCTTTTCTCTAGCTCCATGGCTCCCCACCCTATACATTGATAAATACAATAATCATAGTTATATATTATTATATATAACAGTGTATTATTATATATTTAATATATATTATTATATGTTTATAATAGTATAAATTATGTTTATATTAATTATAAATTATGTGAAAATATATAGTTTATATGAATTTATATTATTATAATAATATATTATTATATATACATTTAAGGAAATACCAGATATATTATATGATTACATTATGATATGATATTATGTGATATGATATGATATAATATGATACATTACATTATATTTTATACATATGTGAGGGAATATTCCTGAAATGGAGTCAAAAGTGTCTCTTGAGGGTTCTCACTGTGGTCTTTTGGGGCTTCAGAGGTCAAGCAAAAGCCTTTCAGAATTGCTTCTTTCCCCTATCACCGCCCCACCCCCCGTTTTATTAAGCTGTAATTGACATACACACCATATAAGTTTAAGGGGTATAGCATAATGGTTTGACTTACATACACAGTGGAAAGATTATAATAAATTTAATTAACATCCGTTATCTCAAATAGATATCACACCCCCTTAAAAAAGAAAAATATTGTTTTCCTTCTATTTAGGACCCTTAGGATTTACTCTCCCTACAACTTTATGTATGCTATATGTCTGTTAACTATAGTGATCATGTTGTACATATATCCACAGTCCCTATTTATCTTACAACTGGTACCTTCTGACCACCTTCATCCAATCCCTCCATGCACCATGCCCTGCCTCTGATAGTCACAAATCTGATCTCTTTTTTCTAAGAGTTTGTTTGCTTTAGATTCCACATGTGAGAGAGATAATACAGTATTTGTCTTTTTTCAACTGTCTGGCTTATTTCCCTTAGCATAATGCCTTCAGGCTTGATCTGTGTTGTTAACAAATAGCAGCATTTCCTTCTTTTGCATGGTTGAATAATATTCCATTATATATATTATATAGAAATAATGTGCATATATACATAAAATATATAATATATATATTCTTTATCCATTCATCTGTCCATGGATATTTAGGCTGTTTCCATGTCTTGGCTCTTGTAAATAATGCTGCCATGAACACGGGGGTGTAGATAGATAGCTCTTGGACATGGTGATTTTGTTTCCTTCAGATACATTCCCGCAAGTGGAATTCCTAGATCTATGGTAGTCTTATTTTTCATTTTGAAGAACTTCCACGGTGTTTTCTGTAGTAGCTTTACCAATTTGCAATCCTACCAAAAGTGCACAAAGGTTCCCTTGAGAATGGCTTTTAGGTAGTATCTAAAATTAATATGAAGAGAAATTACCTTTGTGGAGCAAAAGTAGATGGTATTTTGATACCATGTTTGAGAGGAACCTTCTTTAGTCTGGAATTTCAGAGACCTGGTTTCCAATCTCTGCTTTCTCCTAACAGTGTGTAAGGCACGCCACTTCTATAGTTAACCGTCGTCATCATCATCAGTGTTGTGGCTGCTGACATTTATGTAGAAGTATGCCAAATATTCCCCATACATCATTTCACTAATATAAAAGAGGAAAGATTGCCAGGGTGAATCCAAGAATAGAAGAGACAATAAGAAATATCCAAAATAATGGCTGTCACTGTGATAAAGACTTGTGATAAAGATTTGTCTCAGTGAATCTTCACAACAACCTGATAAGGTGGGTTCTATTACCCCAGGAAAGGGAGACTCAGGCCCAAGGCAAGGCAGCTGGCAAATGAAATTTGGCTGAAATTCAAATCCAGGCAATCTGACCCTAAAACGTCTGTTAGTAATGGCGATACTCATGTCCTAACATGGAAAACAGGCAGGAAAAATCAATAAGGTTTTCATCAGATCACAGGGATGCAGGTCAAGGAACACTCTAGAACTCTTAATCCTTTAACCATTTACCTCACTGCTACCATTTAGTAAGTACTAATAGGCAAGAAGTTTTCCTGCAACACTTCACATGCATTTCCAATTTTACTCCTAAAACTGGCTCTTGCCGTTGTCTGGTCTTACCTACCGGCTCTGTAACATTGCTCCAGGACCGTCTCTGGCCCGTCTTGCTGGGGATGCCCCTTCTGAGTCTCAGCTACTTGGGGCTTAGCATATTTGTAAAGTTTCCCTGCTTTGCTCACTCCTGAGTTTCTGAGAACCCATGCCCTTTGCTGAGGACAATCCAGTCCAGTCCTTGGTCCTGGGACCCCCGACCACTTTCCTAGTCAATTGCCAGCCCTCATTGGTCAGGGGGTGAGGGGACAATAAGGCAGTCTCCAGCAGCATCTGCAGGAGCACACAGGGTAATGGTTTTAAACCTGGACCAAGCGTCCTGAACTACATGTGATGAACTTGTGCTTCTCCTAAACCAGCTGTGGAGAGGAACCCAGTGAAAACCTGGCCTAGCTCCCTGTCAGGTGGAGCGGCAGCCAAACATCAAAGCCAGCCTAAGAGAACAGAGCACACAAAAGGAATACTGCGCACCCTGGGTCAGGACAACACAGCCAGAGCCTGAGTTTAGACAAGAACCGAAAATCAGGTCTTGAGTTCGAGTCACGACTGATTCGATTTTCTGTCAGTAGACTGTGTTATTACGTGATAACCCAGAGCCAGAAGCATGGACAAGTAGGAACCCAAGTCAACACCTCTGACTGGGGAATAACTTTTAGTTTTATTTTGTTTTTCATTAACTGTTTCCTTCAGCAGGTGACAAAGAAAAGAGAACATGAAATCACTCAGGGCACTTGAGCTCAGATACTCCTGGGCTGGGACGTTAGCACCATTTTGTCCCAGATGTTAATGTTATGACCTTGTCACAATGTGTAATGATGATAGATTCTTGAATGTCCCCGAGAGTGGTCTGCAAACACTTTGCAAACTGAAACCGTGGGTGGAATATTATTTGGGGATTCTTCCGATTCTGGTTCATATAGCATGCTGGAGTCTCACTGTCAGAGAGAAATCTCTCTGAAGTGTCTGTGGGCTCCTTGTAAAGGGAGAGCAAGGAGAACACATAACGAACTAGTTCAGGGACTTTGGCATCTTTGGATCCGGAGCACGGGTCAACTTCTCACTTCCTGGGGCTTGAAGGGGTTGAGGGGTGAACACCAGGCCTGCCCCTGTCCTCTGGGCAGAAGCTGCTGCTTTCCCACAGACTCCTGGCCCAGGGGCAAGGCCTTTAGAACAGAGCCAGGAATGTCTCCTGGAGTTTAATGCAGCCCAGAGGTCATGGGTGTGACGTTGTGCAATGATTAATGACAGGGAATGCTTAGTCAGGATTATATTTAATTTATACTTAGGTGTTGGGAATTTTTTGCAGACAATTATTTCTCCAGGACATCTCCTCGTTGTCCCTGAACCATATGACGATGACTGTTAGATGTGTACTTGGGATCCCAGACTTTCATGAATATTTGGTGAAAGACACACAGGACAGCGAATGTGTCCCTAATGGGCACCTATCCCTTATGGTTCCTATTCCTATGTTCATCCCTATTGTGTGTCCTAAACTGCTGCCACTTTCCTCTATTTATAGAACTGTTCAGTTAATTGAATACTATCAAAACAACAACAAAGAGAAAAATATGTCCCTTTGTGCTGCCCCGTGTTCCAAAGTCTGTGAATGCCACGTGTTCTATGGTGCTGAGTTACTTTATCCTAACTAGCCATACATAATCTCATACCTTGGCAATATTAGACTCAGCTCAAAGTGTAGATAATAAGTCAGTCCCTTATGTTTATAAATTTTGATATAAAATCTGAATCTCTGGATTTGCTTTTTAGAGGAAATGGGGTTTCGAGTAATTTCCTAAGGAAACAGAGTTTCCTTAAGTAATTTACCAAGGTTAATTTATTCACTTAAGTAAAATAAGCAGCAAACAAAAAATGATCATGAGTGAAAAATCACTCTAACATGATCATATTGCCTTAAAGGCAGAAATCCAGATCGTTATGAAAATAGCTGATAACAAAGCCTTCTATTGTTAAATTCTGTCCTCAGCCTTCATCACCACAGCGCTATTACTTACAGGTGAGAAGCCAAGTCCAGCGCTCACCCTTATGGTTTGGTGCTGATTTATCATGCTCCTGTGAGGACGACTTCTTTCCGCATTCATGTGGGTCCGGTGGATACGTGATCCACTCCTTCCTCCTGGCACTGGGGCCAGACAATGTCCACAAGCGTTTACTCACAATACATCCGCTCTTTCATCGACACGAACTCACGTAACTTTATTCTCTTAATATAATGAGGGTAATTTGGTGTTAAACTATAATTGATCTAGCTGTTTCCTTGTCAACTGACCTAGGAGGTAAGGGGGAAAAAATCAATCTCTAGAAATCTAAGGCAATGCATCTTCCCTTCCCAGAAGATAGGCTCGATCCAGGGCCCTCCAACAGATAGATGTACCATATCCTGGGGGAAATGAGACCAAATGTGTGGAAGTCAGTGTTTTAAAAGAGTAGCTTTTTTTCTACCTGGGAAGAGTGAATTGTCCCAATAACATCCTCAGTTTAATTATGAAATAAGACTCATTATCATTATGGAAACTGGAATTTCTGGATTAATTTTAATTAACATGACTTTGGAGTACCTAATGTTATGAGAAGACAGGCATTGGTTGCCTAGTATTGAGAAGTGGAATGAGTCTTGATTGCCTTCAGAAACTGGCAGTATCAGCAGAGAACCAAGGAACACAGGAACATCACCGAGACTACCAAGATACCTGGAGAAGAAAGAGCTGATTTATATGCTTTTGCCTGTGACCTTGTAGAACATATTCCAGTGATTTAATTAACCTCTCTGAGCTTCATTTATTCAGATATAAGAAGTCCTAACTCATTGGTTTACTGGGAGGATTAGATAGAAGGACGCTTGTGTGGGTCATATGATAAGTGCTCAGTAAATATTAGCTCTTAATTTTTTTAAATGAGGACAGAACAATGACAGCCCCTGAAGAGAGCCCCTGCCTCCATCTCACAGTGTCGCATACAATGGGGCTCAAGTCGTAGGTAGCAACCCAGTTGGAACTGAGGATCCGAGGCTTTTATTTCAAAACGGCTCTGAAGCCCCATCGTACTAAAGTCAAAGGGCCACAGAGCTCCCAAAAGATCTTGGCCCTTCTAAAACGACTCAGGGTGAGATTTCCACTAAATCTTGGTAAAGAAAACCAGATGTAAGTTAAGCAATGATTCATCACAGTTAAAGCCTACTTGGTACTCAATTTTAAGACATACATTTTTTTTAACATTTTAGCATCTAATAAATCAGTTTGCCTTAATCAATATTGCTTTTAATCAATTTTGCCTTTAATCAATTTCTACATGTAATTGAGAGTTTTTTTCTCTCCTGCCCTACTCCCCTTTTGAATTGATGGTGTGTCTTAGAATCAATATTGATGTAAAATTAAATGCAGTGTAGGCATATATTATTTCTAAAACTTTTTACAAGTTTTATAACTTCTTTGAAAGTACCAATTTCTTTTATTACAATTCACGAATTATTGTCATTTATTATGATGACTGTTGTAATATGGAGTCGATTCTGATGGAGAAGCTTGATTGATTATATCGTGGGCCATCTTGCTGTTAGTAATCCATGGAAAGCCCACATGGATGAAGGATATCACACTTCTTTGAATCATAGGAGGAATATTTAGGAGGAAACAACATTCTGGAACGAAGCCTTGAAATGTCTCAATGGTTCTCAGTGCCAGTTTGAGTGATGACCCATTGTGACCCCTCTGGCTGTTCATGCCAGTACCTTCCGGGAAAAACTTCACACCTGATCCCTTCTCTGCACTCTGCTTCTGCTACCTCCTCGCTGCTGAGCCCCAAGAAGTGTGAGAATGGTTTTCCGTAAAGATCACTATAAAAAGATAGAGCAAGCTTGAAATATTTACCATTCCCTTCTTTTGGCATTAGCAACTTTTGGCTTTAGATGACATAATGCAAACGGATAAGAAATGTGTTATCAATATAAACATCTTGATAAATATTAGGTGTATAAATTTTACAAACTATATCAACTCTACACATATAACAATAATAGATTTTTATTGCTAATATTAAGATAATCCCATATACTTATTTTTATAATACTGTTATTAGCAAATTCTACACCAGAATGAAGACATTACATGAGTAAATGCATGTTAAAATTATAGAATGTTGGATTGTATCATGTAGATCCACACACATCCTCTACCATTTATCAATTAGTTGAGGGTCTGGATTAGATTTTTTTATTAATTAGAATTCATCTAATTTTTAAAATGGAACAAGTTAGAGTTATCAGTCGGTGTTAAAATGAGGAATATTATCATGTGTGAGAATATTGGTTTTATTCTTGGGTGTCACCTCTATAAGGAGCAGAGCAAGTGACTAATTTTATAAGCAGTTCAAGTCTCTGTCAGAGTAGGAGGGGTCATGCTTCCTACTCCTCTTGGCTTAAAATTTTCACCTTTTGGGAACAGAGCTCTGGTAAGCCAAATAAAATTATGTATATGTCAAAATATTTTAATCAAAAAATACTTAAAGGTAAGAATTGACAACAGAAAAATACATACAATTTACATATGAAAAATGTAAACTTAATAATCAAAGAAATGCAATGAAAATTATCATTTAAAAGTCTCACTTTTGCCTTTCACACACAAGTGCAATACACTGTTTTTCATGGGATGAAAATATTTCTCATCGTGGTAAAAAAAACACTTTCTAGCCCCTTCTCATTGGAAATTTTACAATATATATTAAAAATCTTAAAAATGTTTAATCCCCTTGACCCCAGACATACATTCCTAAAAGTGTACAGCAAAGGAAAAAAAAAGGAGGGAGAGAAATGCATGTTAATATTAGGTTTAAAGATAATATACTGTTCCATGAATCATTGTTTGGTTACAACACCCAGTGCTCCATGCAATCCATGCCTTCCTTAATACCATCACCAGGCTCACCCATCCCCCCACCTCCCTCCCCTCTAAAACCCTCAGTTTGATTCCCAGAGTCTATAGTCTCTCAAGGTTCATCTCCACCCCCCAAGCCCCCCCCTTCATTTTTCCTTTCTTCTCCTAATGTCCTCCATGCTATTCCTTATGTTCCCCAAATAAGTGAAACCATTGACTTTCTCTGCTTGACTTATTTCACTTAGCATAATCTCCTCCAGTCCCATCCATGTTGATGCAAAAGCTGGGTATTCATCCTTTCTGATGGCTGAGTAATATTCCATGGTATATATGGACCACATCTTCTTTACCTATCTGTCTGTTGAAAGGCATCTCAACTCCTTCCACAGTTTGGCTATTGTGGACATTACTGCTATGAACATTGCAGTATATGTGGCCCTTCTTCTCACTACGTCTGTATCTTTGGGGTAAATACCCAGCACTGCAATTGCTGGGTCCTAGGGTAGCTCTATTTTTAATTTTTCGAAGAACCTCCATGCTGTTTTCCGAAGTGGCTGCACCAACTTGCATTCCCACCAACAGTGTAAAAGGGTTCCCCCTTCTCCACATCCTCTATAACATTTGTCGTTTTTTACCTTGTCAACTTCTCCCATTCTAACTGGTGTAAGGTGGTAGCTCAATGTGGGGTTTTTTTTTATAATTTTTTTTAATAAATCAATGTGGTTTTGATTTGCATTTCCCTGATGGCTAATGATGATGAACATTTTTTCATTTATCGGTTAGCTATTTATATGTCATCCTTGAAGAAGTGTCTGTTCATGTTTTCTGTCCATTTTTTGACTTGATTATTTGTTTTTTTGGGTGTTGAGTTTGAGAAGTTCTTTATAGATCTTGGTTACCAGCCGTCATTTGGAAACACCTTCTCCCATTCTGTGGGTTGCCTCTTTATTTTGTTGACTGTTTCTTTTGCTGTGCAGAAGTTTTTTATCTTGATGAAGTCCTAAAAGTTAATTTTCACTTCTGTTTCCCTTGCCTTTGGAGACCTGTCTTGAAAGAAGTTGCTGTGGCAGATGTCAAAGAGGTTACTGTCTATGTTCTCCTCTAGGATTTTGATGGATTCCTATCTCACATTGAGGTCTTTCATCCATTTAGAGTTTATCTTTGTATATGCTGTAAGCAAATGGTCGAGTTTCATTCTTCTGTAAATAGTTGTCCAGTGTTCCCAATAGCATTTATTGAAGAGACTGTCTTTTTTCCTGCTTTGTCGAAGATTATTTGACCATAGAGTTGAGGATCCATATCTGGGCTCTCTATTCTGTTCCATTGGTCTATGTGTCTGTTTTTGTTGTGGTCATATTTTTTAAGGACATGGGAATTTTCACAGTGGGTCAGATCCAAGTTCAAAAATCTGAGGAGGCCGCAGGCCCCATTTCAGGAGGACAGAATTGTCCTCCCTAACTGATGTCTTCCAAACAGTTTGGGTTTTTGACAACAGCCGAACAACTTCTGATTCATGTGAGGCTCTTTCAGTTTACAGAATTTTTCAAATATATTTTCCCCCTTGGATTCTCAAAACAGTCCTTTGAGGATGGCCATATTGTATTACCTCCAGTTTGTAGATGGGAAAACGGAGGCTCAGAAAGTTGCAGGGCTGACAAGTGACAGAGTTCCCAGCTTTATCATTACCCCTCCCTGTTCTACCATTAGCCACTTCCTCCAGGAGTGTGATTCATAAATACCATCCATTTCCATTGTGTACTGCCTCTTGAGAGGGTGCATTGTCCACATATATTCTTCCCTATTTGTTCTCAGATTGCCTAGTTACAGTGTCAGTGGGTAGAGAATAGTTATATAAATAGTTATATAACTGTATAACATATAGTTAGACATAAAGCATGATAAGCGTAAGCCTGATCACACCAAACACCACCACTACCAAACATGTCTGTAACCCCCTTTCTCAGGAAAGTAAGATAAGTGTCAGGAAAAGCACCATTCAGGGGACGTCCCTGTGGTCAGGAGAATTTCTAAGCTCTGAGAATCAACAGTCATGAGGCAATGCCAGCTAAAAGAGTTAGAAGCAAAAGCAGAACTTGGCCTCTTTCTGAGGCCTCAAGAAGGTATTTCCCAGCTGTAGTTATTCTGCTCCACCCTGTGGCTACCTAAGTCAGGCTTCTCAAGCCTCTCTGTGCAGATGAATCATTTGGGGATTTGGTTGAAACACAGACTGGCTCAGTAGGTCTGGGGTGGGGGCTGAGATCGTGCATTTCTAGCAAACTCCCAGGTGACGGTGATCCTGCCGGTCCAATCCACGCTTTAAGCAGCAGGATCTAGAAAACCACCAACTAGTGGGTTGGGACAGAGGTTTCACTTGGTTCTCATTCCATAGGTTGCTCCTCTGTAGCTAAGTCAGTGACAACTCACTTCAGTGTTTCTTCATCAGCAATCATTCTGGATGATCATGAATATCATTCTTTTATATGACTCTTGATCTTGGCTCTGTATTGCAATCACCTGGAGGCTTTTAAAAACTTGATTCCCAGATCACACATGCGTAAACCTAAACCAGAATCTCTGCGGGTGTGATCAGAATGTTTAACCTCTCACTAGGAGGGTGAGGGAGGCTGAGAAGATCCCCATAAATCTGGCTCCAAGCTATGCCGCTGATGTTTTTAAGTCTGGGCCTTTCCATTGCCTTTGTTAGCCTGAAAGTTGGCTGGAAATAATTCTCCCAAAACCCTATTTGCAAAGTAGTCACCTTCTCTGGAAACAGAGAAGATAATTTCACGGAGACAACAGTGGAAGAAAGTCCATACAGTAGCTAAAGACTGAGTTTTTCCATGATTTGCCTGAGATGGAATTGTATCATAAATTCATTCAGGATTTATCTTTCATTTCTGTATCTTATGGACCTCTTCTTATCTTTTTTTTTTTTTTCCTTCAAGAAGGTGCAACACTTGAAGACAAAAATCCAACTGATCATTCAGATAATTAAATAGTGACAGCCCTTATAGGTTCTGGGAGTTGATGGCACCATGAGACAGGAGTTTCAAATAGGTGAACCATTAAAAAGAGAAAACCCTTTATTTTTCTCTGAAGTTGGCTCATTCGAGCAAAACTAAAACAACTGAAACCACCTTATTTTAAAAGACAAACTGAAATGAAGACAAGTTTTAAAAAATACAAAACATGAGATACTCAGGGTGCCTAGGTGGTTCAGTAAGTTTAGAGTCTGACTCTTGATTTGGCTCAGGTCATGATCTCAGGGTCATAAGATCAAGCCCCACCCACATGGGGCCCCATACTCAGCGTGGTCTACTTTAGATCGTCTCTCTCCCTGTCAGCTTCTTCCCCTTCTCCTGCTTTCTCTCTCTCTCTCTCTCTCAAAAAAATAAAAATAAAGGGACAACTAGGTAGCTTAGTCGGTTAAGGGCCTGCCTTATGCTCAGGTCATGATCCCAGGGTCCTGGGATGGAGTCCCACATTGGGCTCCTTGCTCTGCTGGGAGCCTACTTCTCCCTCTGCCTGCCTCTCCCCCTGCTTCTGCTCTCTCTCTCTCTGACAAATAAATAAATAAAATCTCCAAGTAAATAAATAAATAAAAATGAAATCTTTGGGGAAAAATTATATTCATTCTGGTTTTTAGTTATTCATTCATCATTTCAAATATCTGTGATTACTATGATTATAATGCCTTGCAAGAAAAAAAAAACGAAAAGCTTCTTTTCTACAAATCAACCCATATGTGATACACATTTTAAATCCCTGTAATTCATTTAGAACTTTTTTTTCTTATGATCCTCTAATTTTTTTCATAAAGTCCTCATGATATAGGTTGCTAGTTCATTTGCCCTTCTTCAACAGGAAAAAAGCACAAGACATTGACAGGGAAACAGCCACACCCAAGCTGAATAAAATAGCCTCTTCTCAGGAAATGAGAGGAAGGTTCACAGTTCTGAGCCAATGTATTGTTGAGCCCATTGGGCATGTCTAGCAATGACATTCACTGGATACCTGAAAATTAAGTTTTCGGGATTGCTCCAGAACATGTGCATCCATTTATCCACACAGCCATTCGGCGGGTATTTATTGAGGACCTAATATGTTCCAGACACTGTTCTTAGGTGCAAAATATGGAAGTCATGGCCCTTGTTCTCAAGAACTTAGAGGCCGTTGGGAGAATTCAACTTATAAACAAAGAGCCAGCGTGACACAAAGATGAACTCAGAGGCAGGAGTCAGACAGACGGAGATTTGCATTCCAGCTCTGCCACTTCTTTCTTAGCTGTGTGATCTTAAGTTATTTACAGCCTCAGTTTCCTCATCTCTATAGTTGGGATAATAGTACCTATGTCAGAGGGTTGTTGTGAAGGGTCAGTGATATCTTCCACATAAGGCTGCTTAGCCCAGCACCAGACACAGACTGAGTAAGCCAGGAGTGAGGCCATATACAGCTCAGTGGTAGTTCAAAGAGGATAGATTGGTCTGCCTGGGTGGACAGAGGCACTTCTGTTTCAAGACCTTAATGAATATAAGTAATACTGTGTTAAAGTCAGTTAGCCAAGAATAGAGGGGGGATATATCTAGAGTAGCTCTGTAGCCACAGAACATTCAACTTATGAAGCACAGAGATACCCAGTTATCTGAGACGCTGAAATCAGAGACTCCTGATTAGCCTCTATGTGCAGTCTACATGCAACAAGATTGTATTTGTCCTGTCTCCTTGTCAATATCCTGATGGTATATATTTCCTGATATGCATAACCTGTTAGAAAATAGATATCATAATAAGGGTCTCATCAGAGTGTCTTTACTGTCAAATCAGAAAATGCATGTGACATTCTAAACAGTGAAGCCTTGTACAAAATATATGACTGCACTAATTATGGAAGACAAGACAAAGTAGTCTCTCCAAGAAGCATGCCAGGCAATCCTGATAGTGGTGGCTATGAGAGCTTTTCCAGAGCCATCCAGCTGACCTCTGCCTTCCCTGCCCCCAGTTCCCTACCCCATCCAAATCTGAGTGAAAAAAAAAATCAGTCTTCCCATCTAGGGGAACTGGGCACAGCTGATGAAGAGAGGCCCCGAGAATAATGAGAAAATTGAGTAAGAAAGAAGAGTCAAGCAAATTCTACAGACTGGTCAGATGTTAGAAACTCTTAGTATGCTAGGACCCATCCCCCCGGAGAGCATGGGAAAACATGCAAGACAGATGGCACCTCCATTTGTCTAAGGAAGATGAGTCGAAGATTAGAAGATTAAAAATACACTTGCCCAGGGTCACCTGGCTGACTCCGTTCATTATGCGTCTGACTCTTGATTTCAGCGCAGGTCAAGATTTCAGGATCTGGAGATGGATCTCCACATTGGGCTTCCTTTTGGGTGTGGAACATGCTTAAGATTCTCTCTCTCCTTCTCCTTCTGCCCCTCTCCCTCCCAGTGCACACTCTCTCTCAAAAAAAAAAAAAATTAGTTAATGAATAAAAATATACTTGCCTAAAACTGTAAAAATGGGTAAACAATAGCCAGAGTAACAGTGCGCTAGGGCAGATGGGAACCCGAACCAAAGAGCATATGTTAAAAAGCTCATACCATGCCCAGACTCAAGCACAGATGGAAAGCAGAGTGTTGACAGCCCCCGTGCGTGGGCACTGTCACATTTACCTGCCCGCCATCTAAACACCTGTGAGGAATCCACCATTCAGTGAGTCTTGGTAGGAAGGGAGATCCTAAGATGTGGAGTTTGGAGCAAGGGAAATAAAACAACAGGAATCTGTTCCCTGCCCCAGTACATGGACGTCCAGTGGCCAGTGACGATAAGAGCATGTCCTAACCAGCCTACTTCTTTGACTTGGCCTGCACAGACCTTCTGGATGCCAGCTGTCGTCTTATCTGACCTGGGGATCTAGCCTGCTGATGGACTCAGATTCTAGGAGCTGACTGCTTCCTCAGCCTTTCACCAGCACCCCTTCACCTGTAAGGTCCTTTTTAGACTTTTTTTGTCCTGATCATTACCCTGACCCCATGAAATTTTAATACCACAGGTACTCAGTGTATCTCTTTCTGGTAAACCCAGATGCATAAAGCTGATGTTATTCTCATGTGGCCTACATCAGAGCTTTATAGAATTCTGTTAAAATTCAAAAATTTGGAAGAAATTAGTATTTAGAAAATGCCCATAATAGCTACCCTCTCTGTATCTATGCCAAGTATTTTATACGTTAGCTAGTTCACTCCTCACACCACTCTCTGTACAGGTCATTAGCTCTGCTCTACAGATCAGAACCCTCGAGTTCAGGCAGGTAAATAACTGGGACAAAGTTATCCTACTGGTCAGTGGCCAAGAGAGAAGGTAGGTCTTAAACTGCAGTGCAGAGTAAGGCACACTCCCTGCTCACATCGCCTCAAGGGAAGTTTGATTTGGAGCTTGAAATGGAGATCGGTTTGCAGAGCAGATAGTTGTTTTAAAAATACTCATTTGTGAGGCGCCTGGGTGGCTCAGTGGGTTGAGCCTCCGACTCTTGATTTTGGCTCAGGTCATGATCTCAGGGACGTGGGATCTAACCTTTGCCGGTTTCTCGCTCCATGGGGCGTCTGCTTCTCTCCCTCCCTCTCCCTCTGCCCCTCCTTCCTCTTTCCCTCTCCCTCTCTAATAAATAAATAAATAAATCTTTTAAAAATATTCAGTTGCTTTCCCGTTTACAGTCCTGAGTGTCTTACCTTCCCTTCTAGTCAGCGTGAGATAGGAAAATAGGGTAGGGATGAAATTTCATTCACTAAAGTAGTAGTGCATGTACCAGCCAAACAGAACAGATCAGGCAGCAGCCAATCACAATAGACCAGCCATCAGCCAATCACAACACTCCAGGCATCAACCAGTCACAACAGATGGCATCAGCCAATCATAACAATCCAGAGGAGGCATTCAGAAAGAAGAGCCCTGGTGGCACCTGCTGTGCCCTCTCCTACCTTTGCCCCTCCTCCTGAGGGAAAGGCCTGTGTGGAGCACATTTCAGGGGGTTAAGGCAGCAGTTAGTCGGCTACCATTGTGGAAGCATTTTAATATTTACCAGCTGATAGAGTCATACCTGGTGTATGTGGATGTGGTATTTATATGAGAGCACTAGGAAGGTTATAGAAGAATGCAAAGAGGGGCGCCTGGGTGGCTCAGTGGGTTAAAGCCTCTGCCTTCAGCTCAGGTCATGATCCCAGGGTCCTGGGATCGAGCCCCATGTCCGGCTCTCTGCTCAGCGGGGAGCCTGCTTCCTCCTCTCTCTCTGCCTGCGTCTCTGCCTACCTGTGATCTGTGTCTGTCAAATAAATAAATAAAATCTTTAAAAAAAAAAAAGAAGAAGAAGAAGAAGAATGCAAAGAAAGTTAAGGGAAAGAAAGTAAATATTCAGCCTCTAACACTCAAAATGGCATTTTGAAGTAAAAAGATAGGCTTGAAAACCAAAATGTGTTGGAGGAGATAAGATTTTCTAAATGTCTTCCTCACAAATATGGAGAACCAAGTCTACAGGACTCAATGGGACTTTGATTCCTAGTGTAGACAATATGGGGTTATGAAGGACTCCCCCTAGGGTAGAATGACAGTAAAACTTACTGAGAGGAAAGGAGCCTACAACCCAACCCCTGTAGCCCAGAAGGGTTTGAGGAGGAAGCAGGAGACAAAAGGAAAGCAAGGAAGTCAGGAACCAGAATATTCATCCACCCTTTACTCTTCTCACCTAACCAGGTGGGAGGGGGGCAGATTTAAAAACATTAGTCTGAGTCAAATAAATAAAATCTAAAAAACAAACAAACAAAAAAAATTTGTCTGAGTAAAGTGACTCCCAAAAGGAAAGGGGGCTTTCTCTGTTTCCCTCTGCCTTAGCTTTGGCACCTCCAAAACAGTGCAAGAGTCATGCTCAGAAGAAGGCAGTGGAAGAAAGGTAGATAAATAATTTTGACTCATTGCTCCTGTCTCTTCCCATGGAATGAGGTGACCCATAGGGGATCCAGAAATCTGGGGCTAGAGGACTGGCAGGGGCCTGGCATGAAGGCAGAGAAGCTGATAAAGGAAGCATCTTTTAAGATGTGGAGCAAATATTCAGAAGCATGGGTGGTGGGTGCAGTTTCTTGTGGAAATGGGTGAAGACCGCCCAAAGGAGAACAAGCAAAGGCTGTTTATCAGAGTTTGCTGTCACAGGAAGCCAGCCACCTCCACTTGCTTTTTTGCAGAGCCTGGAAGACAAGTAGACGAATGGGGAGGTTTAATAGTGGGAAGAAAGGGAAGGCTTCAGGCAGGCGGTGATTGGAAGCTGTGAGCATGGGGAAGCTGTAGACAGACTAATCAGAAGGCAGGAATCCTATGTGATTGGCTAAGGGCACGTGTTCGGCTTTCTCTGGTTGGTCCCGAGTTGGGAGCAGAGACAAAATTAGAGAATCTGTCAATTTTTAATCAAGCCCTGGCCATTTGGGGCTGATTCTTTAGGAATCGTTTTTTGGCTTCCTGGATTGTTGTTAGAGATAGCAGTCTGACCTCCTTCAAGTCTGACTAAGAGCAGGCTGTCTTCCTGGGGTGGTGATTGTTTATTGGGGGTTTCCCAGGTGGTTTGGTCAGGGTGGTGGGTCAGAACTCTTTTTCTCTATAGCCTGGCCTTTGTCCATTTGTGTGCTCTGTTTCTCAACCTCAACCCTAATGGCCGCATAGGACCAGTTATGTCTTATGGTCACAAGTTTGGATGAGGAATAAGCCACATCTCCCCAGCAGAGATCAGTGAAGATCTAGTGGGACTGGGTAAAACAGAGAACACCCCTCTTCAGCCAATAACCAGACTACAATGTGGAACAGTGCCTTTTCAGAGAGGTAAGTGCTATAGGGTTGGCAAAATTGTTACAGACTCTGCCCCCCTTCTCTGTGTCTGTCCACCTCTGCTCACCACCCCCTTTTAGCCCTTAGGGTCCTGCTGCTTGCCTGCTTCTTTTAGCTCAAAGGAAAGACTCTGATGTTGGCCATTTGTCCTTTATTTCAAATTAGGGTAGGCATTGTCCTTAATTTTTTTATCTATACATTGTTCACTATTTAGTATTTTATAATTTTTACTTCATTTAGTTATGAAACAGGATTTTATAAAATTTTAAGGCTATGGGTCTTTTTTTTTTTCAGAGCTCCTGAAATCACAGTACACAAGCTCTTAGCTGATTTATTAGGTTGATCCTTATGAAATTGCTGATATTCGTTATTTTTGCCACTCAAAAGAACAATTTCATAGAGTCCGACCAAAAAATAAACTAGTGTCAGGAGTTTTACTCCTAGGAACCAACTGGGTGGCTACAAAATGCTTTTTAAAAAATTACAAGAACAACTTGAAATTCTTGCCTTTATTTAGGAAAACTGCTGAGATGTTGCGTCCCTCCTCACTTCAAAAATACACACAGTGGTAACTGACGGCCCCTATTATTTGTTTGAAGTGTGGAGGGAGAAACTAAGAGCACATCCCTCTCTAACGCAGCAGAAGGACTTAATGATTACAGGGGAACAGTTTTCTGAACCATATTTCATTTCTTTCATTTATCCACTCTGGAGTAGAGATCTTATTTTCAGCCTCAGAATGATACATTTGAATTTCTCTCCAGGATGTGATAATGAATAAAATTAAATGTAATCTCCTCTGCAGAGAGCTGGCGAAGGGAAGGCAGAGGTAGGCTGGAAACTGTATTGTTGGCTGGTAAAAAAATATATACTCCAAATTAGGTAAACCACAAGCAGTTACACGTTCCTCCCTGGCTATCAATTAAGGGGAAGCCAGCACAACTCCCTGAGGTTGAAAAGTGGGCTTGTCATTGATTTCCTAATGTGCTGGTGGAAATTTTGTCAGCCACTGTCAATTTAAAGCCCTATGTAATTACACTTCGTGCAAGAGAGATTCTGATTGTATTTTCTGTGCTGGCTGAAGCCTTGTCCCCAAATACCGTTTCATGGTAAATCAAAAGAGAGACTGCAGCAGTTGGTATCGCAAAGACCACATAAACCTCCCTGAAGAATTTCCCTTTAATTAATGAATTAGACACTATATCCCTCCGATGGAGGCCATCCGAGTCATTTCTCTTTCCTACTGAAGAGAAAACCTTTCACATGTGGGACAAGTTCAAGGTCGGGGAGTACTGTCAGTGACATTCCCGAAGCAAAAGAGCTGTCTACGGGGTCACATCACAATTTTTGCTTATAGATAGAGGGGTACTCCACTGACATGATGCTGAAGTTTCGATTCCTCTAGGCTCTGATTATTTTAGAGACGCCACATAACACATAGGACTATTTCTTCCCCTCCCTTGATACCTAAAAGCAGCCTCTGTTGTTAGCTTTTCTAATTTCTCTTATGTTGTAAATCCAGTGGGAGAAGAAGCCATGTGCTCTACCCCAAGGCCCCCATTATAGTGCTCTCCACAAATACGTATCTGCTGAGTGTTAAGGGACCTTCATCCACACAAACGGGATGCCGCGCAACTCTGAGAACCCAGGAGAGACGGCAAGCTAGCCCTGTTGCTGAAAGATATTGATTTGAACCCTGGATTCAAATTCTAGGCATTAAAGTTTGATAGTTTTCTCACAATAATGGGGGATTTTGAGAAGCAAGTGGAAAGAAAGCTATTCTGTACGTGGACATTAAAGAGAAGCACGCGGGGGCCTTTGCCAAGGTTAGATGATTTTCAAGTGCAAGAGCCAAAGGAAAGCAGATACCTAACACAGTCTCCTGTGTCCTCCCTCAGAAAGGAGCCCTGGGCTGCTGGCCTTTCCACATCTCTCCCACTCACAATGCCCGCTGTGTACTACAAAACGGATTTTGCTCTGGCCCTTTGGCAAGATCTCTTCTCTCTGAATTCTCTAATAATGTCTCGACAAGGCTTCTGTACACCAAAGAAATATAAAACCAAAGATATCACAGGAAAAGTCAGAAAAACCTCGCCCTCAGCTTCACCCCTGGGGGCCAGACATTCAATGTGAGAGTTTGGCCCTAAAAAGAAAGAAAGAAAGAAAGAAAGAAAGAAAGAAAGAAAGAAAGAAAGAAAGAAAGAAAAGAAAGAAAGAGAGAAAGAGAGAAAGAACATGTAAAGAGAAACAAAACAAACAAAAACTGTCCCTTAATTCTTTGTATTCTTCGTTCCTGTTTGTTCTCTCTTTTTTTGAAATGAAAATTTCACCTTGGAAATCAAGAACAAAGAAAATGGCCAGAAAATGTGAAATTCTCCCCGATTTGCTTCCGGCTCGGGAGCTCCCTGCCCTGCCCATTGCTGCATTTGCCAGATAACCCATTACAGGCATAAAAACCTCCAAACCCTGGCAAATACATCATTCTGAAAGCTGGGGCTTCCCAAGGGTAACATCAGAGATTATCAGTCAGGCAGAAATGTTAACATCCATTTTCCCACCGTTGTGAAGGCTTTTGTTGATGCAGTTTTTTTTTTTTTTTTAATTCTTTGCAGAAAAGGCACAATGCCTGCATTATGGGAACATTTTATGCAAAGCAGTTAGACTCTGCGAGGCTGCTCTGTGTCAGTCAGTGTCCCCCAAGTGAACACCCATTACGGAGGAATTTTCATCCCAGTGCAAAGTCACAGCACAGGGGCCTCACATGAAAGGGTTGACACGACTTGTTTCCACTCCCAGGTGAAAGGATCAGGCTTTGAGCTGTCTGAGCTCTCAGTGGTGGCCCAGCCAAAGGGAGGCTCTCTCCCACAGCAGGAAAGGGAATCTTTCGTCTCCATTCCTGAGGCTGAAAAGCGGGTCAAGCCCTGGGTCAGTCTAACACTAGGAATCTTGGGATTTCTGAGCTGAGAGCAACATCTCATTTCATCTACTTACATCCACAGAAAAGCTGAAGGCTGGAAAGGGGATGGGGCTTGCCCAAGGCCAGGGAGCCCATTCATAGTGAATCAGAATCTCAGTTTCCTGGGCGGCATACTGTCTACGTTCATTCATTTCCTTAATAAGTAGAAATACCGGGGTGCCTGGGTGGCTCAGTAGGTTAGGCCTCTGCTTTTGGCTTGGGTTGTGATCTCAGGGTCCTGGCATCAAGCCCCACATCAGGCTCTCTGCTCAGCAGGGAGTCTGCTTCCCCCTCTCTTTCTGCCTGCCTCTCTGGCTACTTGTGATATCTCTCTCTGTGTCGGATAAATAAATAAAATCTTTAAAAAAAAAAAGTAAAAATACCAAGGCTGGATCACTGAGCAGGGTTCTGAAGAGCTAATAATGGATAAGATACAAGCTATGCCCACAAGAGACACTCACAGTTCAGAAGAGGAGGCAGAAATAAAGAGATAGACATGACGGCAGAAGATTGAACAACCTCAGTGCCTCTTGTGATGTTCAGCATCTTTTCATGTGCTAATTGGCAATTTGTATATCTTCTTTGGTGAAATGTCTGTCCAAGGCGTTTGTCCATATTTTAATTGGGTTATTTATTATTTTGTTCTTGAACTCCAACCTTTTAAAAATCTGTGGGAGGGGTGTCTGGATGGCTCAGTCATGGAGCGTCTGCCTTTGGCTCAGGTCATGATCCCGGGGTCCTGGGATTGAGCCCCGCATCTGGCTCCCTGCTCAGCGGGAAGCCTGCTTCTTCCTCGCCCACTACCCCTGCTTGTGTTCCATTTCTCTCTGTCTCTCTGTCAAATAAATAGATAGTCTTTAAAAATAAGTAAAGAAATACATAAAAATAAAACCAAAAACAACAAAAATCTGTAGAAACTGCTGTCATTAATGAAATTGTTTTTCTAAGCCCAATATACAAAACAGGAAAAGGTAGTGCAACTCTTATTGATTTGGTTACATGCAGAGGGCCTGGAGCTCTGGCCCAGAACTTCCCAAGGGATTCTCATCTCAAGTCTGTCCCTTCTATCCCTCTTGTGCCTGCCTCCAGCCGGACGTGGCCTCTGGGACACCTCCATGCAAGCCTCAGTGTTCACAGAACTGAGAAGGTTTGAAAACCACTAGACTAGATAACCTCTAGGTTATCTCTCAGGTAACAGGCTGTGTTTATGTGGAAAATGGCCAAAGTTTAATTAGCATAAAAGGAGAAGCTATTTAAAGTAAGGAAACTTTCACCGATACTTAATTTCAGTGAGGTTGCTGTGATGTCCACTTCCTTCCAGGAAAGCCCTTTAGTTTAACGTGTAGGCCAGACTTATGCAATATGTTTATGAAACTCTATGGTTGTATTCATGTGTTACCATTCTTGTGGTGAATCTCAATGCTCCTCATGTCCTTTGGAGCACATTGCTTGAGTAAGTCTGTTTGCAAAGTTTTTTTTGTTTTGTTTTGTTTTTTAAATATTTTATTTATTTGACAGAGAGAGATCACAAGTAGACAGAGAGGCAGGCAGAGAGAGAGGAGGAAGCAGGCTCCCCGCAGAGCAGAGAGCCCGATGTGGGGCTTGATCCCAGGACCCTGGGATCATGACCTGAGCCGAAGGCAGGGGCTTTAACCCACTGAGCCACCCAGGCGCCCCTGTTTGCAAAGTTTTAAAAAAATAAAATGCTGGGGCGCCTAGGTGGCTCAGTGGGTTAAGCTTCTGCCTTCTGCTCAGGTCATGATCCCAGGGTCCTGGGATCGAGCCCCGCATCTGGCTCTCTGCTCCGCGAGGAGCCTGCTTCCCCCCCCCCCCCCCCGCCTGCCTCTCTACCTACTTGTGATCTCTCTCTGTGTCAAATAAATAAATAAAATCTTAAAAAAAAATAAAATGCTACTAGAAATATCCCTGTGGTATGTGGATCACAAATTTTCCTAAATTTCTTCTCCCTTCCCTATATCTACTCTTTCTCCCCTTGCAATGTGACTTTGTGACTCCCTCCATTAAGACATAGAGCTGGGCTGGCTTTGTCATTTGCTTCGATCAACAGAAAGCATGGAGACTGGGTTGGATCAGTTCTGAACACCATTTCTACTTTCATTCTTAGAATCCTATCCAAGGACAGTGAAAACAAGCCTGGCCTCGTCTTTCTGATCGTGAAAACCAAGAACAAGGGGTTACATCACCTGCTGGCCCGTTTCACAGCCAGCCAATAGCCACACATGTCACTAAGGCCATCCTAACCAATCCAGCCCCAACGACCCCTCCCACTGACCACAGGTGTATGAGGGAGCCCAGTAGAGATCAGTAGAATTGTCCAATTGGCCCATGGCCCCATGAGTAAAGATGAATGCTTCTTTTTCTGGGTTGCCAAGATGTTGGGTGTTTTAACACGTGGTGATACCCAGCTGATGTTATCACCAACTGTTTCTTACAATAAAACCCAAAGTGACGAAGAAGGTGGTACAAAAGAGATAGTACTTCGGAGATCCTTTTGGATCCTCTACAACTTAAATCTTTCTCTTCGTACCTTTTTCTCCAACGGGTACTTTGCCTTTCACCATCAGAAAGAAAACTCTGCACATCGAGTTCAAGAGCATTTGCACAAACCACAAAAGGACTGAAGAAAATGTCTCATTTCAAAATTCTCAGAGGTGGATAGAAACAAGTAGTCATGGCCACCAAGGAAGCATGCCTTGGAGGGTCCCTACCACCCCGTGCTTGCACTGGCTAAGCCACATTTGTATACGATATCCTTAAGCTTCACCAATGTCATCTGAAGTCATTTCAGAAATGACATGTGTTTGTTTCTGTTTGATTGTAAAATGTTAAAAACAAAGCCAAAAAGCAAGCAGAGATGACATTATATCTAATGCCCTTTCCCCATCAGCGAACAGAAGGCCACAGTTGAATCCCAAAAGCAAAAGGGAGGGCGAATCCTGAAATATGTCCTCTCTGTAAGCAAACAAGGGGCTAGGCTTCTTTGCGTCAGGCGTCGCCCTGCAGTCATTTCCATAGTTAATTACAGGCCAACCTTGCCCAGTGTCAGATGGTCACCACAGTTCAGCCTTCTGGCTCCCACCTTCCTAAAGGCTGGAAGGTCTTTTGAGAGAGTGAAGCAGGAAGAAGGAAAATGAGACTAATTTATGCAAATGTATGCCACATAAATCAGATTGTGTCTGCCAGATAGCACAAATCACAGCCTTTCCCTCTCTGCACAGAGAGTCCCAGACACCCGTTCTTCAGTTTGGTGGCAGTGTACCTCGGTCACCACCTTGGTTTTGCCACAGTCATTTGTTTCCTTACCTTCAGAGAATAAACAGGCACAATTCAGTCTAACATACAACTTGAATAAGTAAATGCACAAAGGGAGTTTCGATGTCTGAAATTCATCAGGGCTGCAGAAAGTTAGAACTTTTCAAACTTAAAATCAAGTAGAATAAGAAGGAATTTTAAAAGGGAAAAGGTGATGAGAGCTTGGTCAACATTGACAAATATCTCAGGGACATGGGAGATCAGGGAAACTCAAGAGAAGTGATCATGTTTTCGTGAACTTTGCAAGCTCCACCGCAGCAGAATGATAGTGATGGCAGCCGAATGAGCACAACTCTGCGAAGGAGCAGGAATTGAGCGAGTAAAGATAGTGGGTGTGTTTATAGGAAGTTGAGGTAGGAGAGATAAGAAATGCAGATGTAGCTTAAGGGGCAGGAGAGGTCAAGGAAAGGATTGTTCTTGGTGAGCAGGGTAATGAATCGCAGAAGCGTGACTAACCCGGAGTAGCCAGCAGTTAGCTGCACCAGAGAGAAAGGAGGCAAAAATTCTGTCCCAAAATAGGCAGGAGGAGACAGGATTCAGGCTGTGTTTAAGATAGAACAGGTTTAAAACTTATCCTTCAGGTATTTACATGTGCAACTTTTATCTCCTCCTTGGCTGCCACAGAACCTAATTGAGCTTATTAGCCATTTCATCAGATCTCTATCACTTCAGTTTTAGAGGAGGGCCAATTCAAGATCTCAGCTCAGGTAATTGAATATTAAAGAGTGTCCTCCCTCATCTTCTTCTCTCTTGTCCAGAAGGGATCTGGCTTTCCACTGTCTGGCACTTCGGCTCCCGCCGCAGGGTGGGTGGGTGTGCCTGGTCCTGGGCATCATGGTGAACTGACACGTGCTGCTCTTGTCCATTCTCCCACATGCCCACAGTTTCTGCTCCCGAGTTCCATCTCCTCCACATTCTCCTTAGCAGGACCTCCCGGGGACGTCCGTGCTCAACCACATCCTGGCAGACAGGGGGCACTTATCTGCTATAGTGCATGCCGAAGGGCTATTCTAGGGTCCAGCCACCTCTAAACCACACCTCCAACCACTGTCCAGCCATCGCACACCTATACACATGTGGAACTTCTCTCTGAGCCTTCTAGAGCCCCCAGCTAATTCCCAATAGGCTAAGCACTGGACCCTTCTGTCTGGAATCCTTTAAACTTTTCTGGGGTACTCCCCCATCAGCCAGCAGAGTGTAGGGCTACCACTTCTCAGGCCACCTCTAGCTGTTAAACCGCAACCATTTCCCTTTCCTCCTCCCTGTTGGGCCAGCTGTGGGCACTTTCATGGCCAGTCCCAGTGGAGCAGATGTTGCTATTTGGGTTTGAGGGAAGATACAGTCTTAATGCTTTTATTATTTAAAAATATTGAAAATAACTATGAGTTCCACTCAAGAATCTACGGCAGAAACTACTAAATAAACTAAAAGCAGGCTGGAAGTAGGCACTGGTTTAAAAAAAAGAAAAAAAAGCAGCCAGTATGCTCACTATTGATTCTCATGGACTTCCCTCAAATCCCATTCAGGAATCCTGGAGGCCCTCATCCTCTTCTAGAAAGTCATGTCTCTGTGGCATCTCATCCTGTCAACAACTGTAGTAGGTCTGAAATTTTGCTCTCCTTGCAAACTAACAAATTAACCCATCACAGTTTTAGGGATGTTGCAGAAGACAGGAGACTTGTGGGTCAGAGACAGAGAATTTTATTACAGCAATACCTGTAATGCTAGAACATTAGCATTTTCTTGCTCTGATTTTCTTGCTTTGGTTCTCTAAAACTCAAAATCCAGAGTGACATGAAGAGAGCCAGGTATCTCCTTCACATGCAGTGGATTGAGTTACAAAAGAGGAACCCTGAGTTTAGGGAATCGAAATCTTTTATAATAGGCAGTAAGCATGCCTGTGCTTTGTCCTGTAGAGGGACATTATCTCTATCTTTCAAAACTGTTTGCTATACAAACAGCCTGGAAAAGATATTCCAGGACAATTTCAGCCAGTGCCTCTGCTCAGAAACTGTACAGAAAGCAAGAAACCCATGGAGAATGTCTCCATGGTGACTCCCTTCTCTAGTTTTCAGTAACCTATAGAATGTTTACAATTACATTGTTTCATCATTTCACTGAGAACTTGGGAGAAAGAAAGGGCTGAGTATGTATTTGGAATGTCATCTTTGTCTCTGAAATCCTGAAATTTGCCTGAATTTTGTTATGAGCATGTTTTGTTCTTATTACAGAAAAGATAAACTTAATTTATTTTGAAAAGAAATTTTTTTCTTTACGTATATGATAGAGTTTATATATATATATTATATATAATATATAATATATATTATATATATTATATAATATATATAATATATAATTATATATATAATATATATAAATATATAATATATATAATATATAATATATATAATATATATATATATATATATATATATATATATTAGGCAGGTTTTACCATTTCTTTCATTCTGTGTACTTATGGTTGCATTTTATCCACATGGCCCTAGTGAACATCACCCACCATGTCTATTGCTGTAGATGGAGGGAGAGGATGAGAGAAGCTGCCTTTGAGATTAGAAATGTCGTATGAAAATACAGTAGCTTTGCCTCCATCATACTCATGCTTTGGGAACTAATATGTCAGATATCCCCATTGGAACCAAAGTTCTACAGGACGAGAACAGTTTCCTTCAGATAGTAGAAGAGCTGCACTGATTTCCGGAGACAGAGAAAGACGAATCTCTGCTTTGCTCAAGCTGCCTGGGGTGCCTGGGTGGCTCAGTCAGTTAAGCATCTGCCTTTGGCTCCAGTCATGATCCCAGAGTCCAGGGATCGAGCCCAGAGTTGGGTTTCCTGCCCAGTGGGGAGTCTGCTTGTCCCTCTCCCTCTGCTCCTCCCCCACTTGTGTGCACTCTCTCTGTGTGTGTCTCTAGCTCACTTTCTCTCTCAAATAAATAAAGTAAGAAAATAAATAAGTAAAATCTTTAAAAAAAAATTGGAAGAGGAAAAATAGTTATGTCTCCATCATTCCTGCTGCAACCATCTTCAATGATTTCTCCTACAACATCCTTTTAATGTTCGCTTCTCATAGTTCCCATACCCAGCCCTCTTTTCTTTTCACTCTTTCTCATTTTAGTTGGCCTTATCTATTCCCAGGAAAATAATTACAGTATAGATTGTTAGCATACCAATGTAGCTGCTCCCAGAACAAAAGACCCATATATTGACTTTCCCAAGTCACTCCTAGATCAGGTGATCTATCAGGGTTTAGGTCAGTTTTATGATTTGCTAAAGGTTGTGTCATATAGTCCTCTCTTATCTAAGAGGAATTAATCTTTCATGTATGAACTTTGGCACACAATGGGCCTTTCATACATCTTTATTGAACGAGTGAATGAGCTAGGTAAGAAATAAGGTATGTAGACTGATCATGGTTAATGATCCGTCTTTATTTGTAGATAGTGCTTTTATATAATATAATTTGCAATGAACTGTCCCTCAGACACAAAAATATCACTGCTCCACTGTTAATGCCATTCTTTCCTCCCATGCTGGTGATGATCTGTAGTGAGTGATCCACTATCACTCTTTTCTCTGGTCCTGCTTATAAAATGAATGGCGCACACTAGTGGCCCAATAACAGAAGCTTCTACCTCTACTCTTCTTTCTTTCCAAGGTCTCCTTATACCTCTCACTCTCACTCTCCTCACACACACCAGTTCAGTGGAGGATAAGGTAGTCTGGTTAAACAGAATGAAATAACTGTGTCATGCAAGGACTGAAATCAGGACCTCGTGTGCATAACACTTGTAACCAGTGAAGAGATGACAAATCTTTGTATTTATAAGAGTTAGCTAAATGTTCGGCTTTTCATTATGTACAATAACCAAATTGTGGAAACAGCCCAAGTGTCTATTGACTGATGAATGGGTAAAGAAGATGTGGCTTATATTTACAAAGGAATATTACTCAGCCATAAAAAGAAGGAAATCTTGCCATTTGCAATGACATGGATGGAGCTGGAGAGTATTGTGCTAAGCAAAAGAAGTCAGCCAGAGAAAGACAAATACTGTGTGATTTCACTCATATGTGGAATTGAAGAAATAAAACAAAGAGCAAAGGGGAGAGAAAGAGAAGTAAACCAAGAAACAGACTCTTAACCATCTATCGACTATAAATTGATGGTTATCAGAGGTGGGTGGGGGGATGATTGAAATAGGTGTTCAGGATAAAGGAGAGCACTTGCTGTGATGAGCACAGAGTGACATATGGAAGTGCTGAATCACTATATTGTACACCTGAAACTAATATTACACTGTATGTTAACTAACTGGAATTGAATACAAACTTTAAAAAAAAAAAAAAAAAAGAAAAATTTAAAAAGCCAAACTCTACGGACATGGAGGATAATGGTGGTGGCCAGGGACTTGGGGTGGGGGAAATTGCGAGCTTTGTTCAAAGGCTAAAACTTTCAGACTGAAGATGAATGACTTCTGGAGCTCTAACGTACAAAGTGATGGCTGTCGCTAGCACTGCTTCTGATAAACTTGAAAGCTGTTGAGAGTTTAGATCTGAAATGTTTTCACCAATAAAATAATGGTAAACTATAAATAAAAGTTCAGCTTGAAGGAGCATGACTTGGAAAGGGGCTCCCAGAGCTAGACAGGTAAATACTCTAACTTTCTTACTTATAGCATCATTTCTGAGCTTTATACACGTGTCAGTTGTGAGGAAAATCGTGAAATATCTCTGCAATCGGCCTGGATTTCCTTAATGTGTATATCATGTATCAGATGGCCGGCGGAGTGGGGCGGGGGTGGGTGGCGGAGTGCAGAGTGTAATGAAACCGAGCCATGCATGCAATGTTTGCATCTTCTGCCTCAGAGGTCTTTGTCTCTTTTGGCCAAAATTACTTTCAGAAAATATGAGTACCCTGTAGTCAGCTTAAAGGCTTCCTGGAATGTCATGGCTAAAAATGAATCAAATTCCTGGCTAATTTCCTTCAAGACAAGACAATACAAGAGGCTATTACACTGCTTGCTGCTGCCTGGAGTTCCTCCTATCCAAAAATAAAGAAGCATATTTAACATGAAAGAAATCCTAAGCCTTAAAAAAAGCCTTGATTTTACCGGTTACATGAAACTCTCGTGTGCATACAACTGGCTATATTTGTCCTCTCGTTGTTGTGGTTTTAGGCACTTCTGGGCATACCAAAGAGACATGTTGCTTAAATTACCCAGGTTCTGTGCTTTAGGAGACACTGGATTAGGAACAAGGCGCCTGGGCCAGACTCTCCCCTGTCCCTCTGAGCATGTTCGCAGCTTCCAGACAAGCCAGCCACTCCAAATAAATTTCAAGTATTTGAGAAACTAAGTTGGGTTGATCACCGTCTCTTCACTGTTTTGTGCTCAAGCCTTAATTATGAAGTTTACTTTTTTCCCCACTCCATTTTTCTATATTTTATAGAATAAAAATATAGAAAACATTTTCTGTGTATTTCTACATACTTTTCTACAGTTATATATATTAATGAATTCTCCATTCAATTAATTTGTCATGCATTTTGGGAAGCAAGTTGGTAAATGTATCAAAAGTCATAAACTGTTCATACGTTTCCTCCCCATAAATCCATGCTTGGAATCTTTCCTAAACAAAGCTCCCTAAACATTTAAAACTGCATTACAGTATTATAGTATTGAAAAAGATCCAAATGCTCAGCAGGAGGGTGCTGATTAAATAAGGCATAATCATATTGACAAAGGGTTTTTAATAATATTGACAAATGTCTGTTATTCTATTAACTCAAAAACTGGATGTAAAATCGTATTTTCTGTATAATCATAGTATTCACAATGCAAGCACAGTCCTGACACGCAGTAAGCACTTTATAAATATTTATGAAATGAATTAAAGAATGAATCAAATTATGTTAAAAAGAAAAGATCCTTGCATAGAGAAAGACTGAAACAATATTTATACCTTGAAATGATTGTCTCTAGATGATGGAGTTAGGCATGATTTTTTTTTCCTGTATTTTAAAAGTTACTATAATTTTTTTAAAAGTTAGGACAATTTAACACCCAATAGTTTCCTAACAGAAAAAATAAAATTTGTTTTGTAAAAGAAATATGTTCAGGAGCATATTCTGAAAAGTTTAACATACAAGAGGAATTCAACTGTATATTTAGGCTTTCATTGTCTAATAACTTTTTAGAAATATGGTCTAAAACTTTTCCATCTAAAGTAGTATTTCAGGGGTGCCTGGGTGGCTCAGTGTGTTAAGCCTCTGCCTTTGGCTCAGGTCATGATCTCAGGGTCCTAGGATCAAGCCCCACATCGGGCTCTCTGCTCAGCGGGGAGCCTGCTTCCTCCGCTCTCTCTCTGCCTGCTTCTCTGCCTACTTATGATCTCTGTCTGTCAAATAAATTAAAAAAAAAAAAAGCTATAATAAAGTAGTATTTCAGATACTAGTTGAGAAATGTCATGCATGACATGACGTCATTTATTTTTTATAATCGTAATCAAACTACCCTTTATTGAGTACCTAATTTATATCAGGTGCCAAGATAGCATTGTATAGCATTGTTATGTTGGTCTCAGCTTATTGCTAGCAATGCCATCAGCTCGGAAGGGCTGAGACACTCCCCCAGGCCCCGTACTACCTGTAGTATAGCAGCACCAACAGACATTTTCTACCAGAGCCAATGTCCTGGCTGGAGTGGCTCATATGGTTCTTATCATGATCACAGACACACCTGAGAAACACCGTCAGGGAATTTTGAAGAACAAGACTTATTACACACAGCCCCTGGAGGGTGGATGGCACACCGAAGGGCCACACAACAAGGTCACAGGTAGAAGAGAGCACAGACCGGGGTTCTGCCTTTATTAGGGTCAAGGGTGAGGTGCTTAGGGCTTCTAGGGTTCACTCTTTATTTGTATATTTAAAGCATAAGAGGAGGAATTAGGGAGACGTGGGGGTCACTCAAGTGATCATTTATGCAGGTTACCCAGGGCTTTGTAACAGGGGCGTTTCATGGAGGCTGAGGGGTTGGGGTGATCTGGTTAGTTATCTGGATGTTTTGCTAGTAGCTGTGGCCTACAGCTGGGTGCCTTGGAAATGGATCCTATGGCAATCACAGTTGTCAGGCATTTATACTACAACCATTTAACTTTAGTTTTATTTTATTCCTTCACTTAAAACATTTTTTGAGCACCTGCTAAATACAAGACACTGTTTTAAACACAGGAATATAAAGATGAATAACAAAGAGTCTTTACCATGAAGGAAACATTAAGGAGGTTTGACCTTATTCAAGGACAGCAGTGCTGTGCCTGCTAACAGACATTTGTGGGGGCACGAAGGAGGGGTGATCACATCCGGGTCAGCGGTGAGGGTCACAGGGAGAGCTAATGATTGAGCTGAAACTGTAGAATTAAAGCAAAGGCCCCATTGCCTCCAGGCCGCGGGTAGAGAAGGCAAGCCCTGGACACAGGTCAAAGGCTATACGAGGAACGGCCTGGCTTCTTCTTCAGAAACCACTGGTCGGGTTTCCCCAAGTTCCCAAAGTTCCCTAATGCAGACATTCTAGACATTTCCCATTTTTCTAATGTATAGATGTTTTTGTATTTTCATGCCGTTTTACCAGCAACATGGTTTTTTACAATCTTTGCTTCTCTCCTAGTAATCCTCTAAGCTTCAATGCCTATTCTTAAATGGCTACAAACACCTGATCTTTTTGAGAATAAAAATGACCCTTAGACACTTGCTTCCATAATGATGGAAAATCTTGACTTTAGGTCTTGCTGACAGGTCGCTGTGAGATATTTAAACCAAGTGGCTTCCTTAAATTAAAGGCCTAGGAGAGAAAAGTGTGGAAGACAAGTGTTTCTGTAGATTCCGTCAAACACTAGAGTAGAGCGGACCATCCTAACTTCTTGAGACCTGAATTTATATTGACTACAGAATCTACCTAGCATTCATCCTAGACTCAAGTTCGTTTATTAGCGATGAAACCACACTACCTAACGTTTAAAGAACTATCTGAATGCCAGGTACTCTTTAAAGTTCTTTACACAGATTGCCTCCATTGAACCATCATGCCAATCCCACGTGGCAGAAAGGTCTTCCAATCCTCATTTTATCAATGGCTAATTGTGAAAATTCCACTCATGTCATTTATTAGTCATTTGCTATCTGCAGTAAACAAAACCAGACATACTGTAACAGTTTCTAAAGAAGTGATCTTGTTGTAAGTCAGCTCCAATCTTCTGTTTAAATACTACAGATTCTCCTCAAATTATCAGAATGCACTAACTCTAAGTTAAGCACTTACACAAATATTCTGCCTCCAAATGCACTGTAATAAAAATATTCTTCAGTGATCTTTTTAAAATTAATTTTATTAACATATCGTGTATTATTTGCCCCATGCCTGTGCTCATCAGGCTTACATATTTCACAGCACTCCCCATAGCACATACCCTTCCCAGTGTCCATCACCCAATCAATGATCTATCTTAAAAAGACATGGTTCTAAGGAAGTGACTTGAATTTATTTAAGTAAGTGAAAAAGGAGGCAGAGGCCATTGCAGAGGGGTCCCCACCCCTCCATTTGCAGGGATCTTACCTGGAGGTCATCCAGTCACCAACTCTGGGCTGTTTTCAGGAACTGCCAGGTACACGGAGTTCAGGGATCTCCTTCCTATTAACTTGCTTATAATGGTTTCCAGGATGACTAAACACACCCAGAATTTAGCACAGGAAGCAGCTATCGTACTATAAATCATAATACCCACAAGTTTGCCATCGAAATAGACAATGTATCTAAGTCAAGTATTTCTATGGGATGAATTTTAATAGTACTAAGCAGAGTGGAATTTTCAAGGAGTAGAATCCCCTTCTTCTCAGGGTATTACAAACCCTTGAGACCTCCCCCAGCTTTTCCTACAGGTAGATAAAAAAAAATAGTACAGCTCTAAGGGTGCTTAAGCCTTATCTGGAGAATTGCAAGTTCAACGGAGAGATAGGAAATTGAGACCCAGGGCTGTAGGAGTTAGGCTGCTATGGAGTGAATAGCTAATCGACTTTGCTTCTTCTTGATTCTCTTCACAAAACAGTAATTAACAAAGGAGAATCCCAGAATCCCTTACTCCTGTAGCGGTGTCCCTCTGGGATACCACACTAACTGGCAGGAGACAGCAGATGAAAAGCAGGTGTGCAGCCTTCAAACTTGGGCCTGAGAGGGACTTCAAACAGTTGTCTATTCAAAATCAGAAGCCATTTTTGATGGGCAGGTGGGAAAAAAGAAAAAAGATACTGGTCTTATTTTTGGGTTTTTTTTTTTTACAGGATGTGTGTTCTCGAAGAAGGGGTAAAAAATAATAAAACCCACATGTATCAGTGAGCGCTTCTTCTCTCCACTTTACCTGCAAGAGAGTCTTTAAAGATGTGTCTACCATACCTCTAATCAATGAAAACCGAAGATGTTCAATAAAATCTAATTGTGAAATCCTAATAGAACTTTAAAAACATCTTTCCTTGGGGTGTCTGGATGGGCCAGTCAGTTGAGCATCCCGGTCTTGATTTTGGCTCAGGTCATGATCTCAGGGTTGTGGGATCAAGCCCCAAGTCAGGTTCTGTGTTCAGTATGGAGTCTGCTTGAGATTCTCTCCCTCTGTCCCTCCCCCCATGTACACGTGCACACACACACTCTCTCTCTCTCTCAAATACATAAATAAATCTTCAAAAATATCTTCCTTTGTATAATTCCATGTAGTAGGCTTATGTTGAATACCAGGCTGATACATTTGCTAGCCAATAATTCATCAATAAAATAATGATCACAGGACTTAAGCTGTCCCTCAATAAGGAGTCAGATGCCTCTTCAGATCCTGAGGGATTTATTGGTTGATTAGTGAGTTAAGAAAACTGTGGTCAATTCTTCTCTGACTTTTTTCACTAAAACATTAAAATAAAGAAAAGTAAATTGGCATTAAAATAAGGCATTTATTTTCTCATCTATTCACTTTGAAAGGGATTATTTGCCTGCTACATGCCCCTCACAATGAACTTTTATTGAGTAACTAGAGCAAAACATCACTGGCCTGGGGCCATTAGACGAATCGTGTCAAGGCCCAGTGTGAGAGAGAGCCGGCCAACCACATGGTGATGAGAGAACAGAACAAAGAGGCCATGATGAAGGCAAGTGGCAGAGACCATCTTGTACCACAGGGAGCTACGGGACAGCAGGGACATCACAGCGAGGAAGTTTATTCTTACCCCCAAGTTGCTTGTGGGACTTAAGTGACCTGAGAGAGTTTAGGTCAGCTTCCTAGCATCACAGGAAAGGAAAACAAGATCTAAGTCTGAAACTTTCGCAAAACTTCTCTAACTTTAATGGCATCTACAGGTGGTCATTTTGAGAAAGGAGATGGCTAACTTCCCTCATCAGGAAATGTAAAGGGGGCACTTGCTAGTGCATATATTATAATAAAATAGGTAGTTGTTGGAAGGTAGAAGAGGGTCAGAAACATATGCTCCCAGGGCACCTGGGTGGTGCAGTGGGTTAAGCCTCTGCTTTAGGCTCAGGTCATGATCTCAGGGTCCTGGGATGGAGCCCCACATCGGGCTTTCTGCTCAGCGGGGAGCCTGCTTCCCCTCTCTCTCTGCCTGCTTGTGATCTCACTCTCTCTGTCAAATAAATAAATAAAATATTAAAAAAACAAACAAACAAACAAACAAAAAATATGCTCCCAACTGAGAAGGCACTTGGAGGTGGAAAAACAAAGCGAGCCACTCTACACTGTTAACAGATTTTATTCTGTGTCATCGTCGAATGGACAGAAGATCTATGGCAACTGATTCTCTCTGCCCCACCAGGACCTCAAGCCACAGCTTTTATGGAGCGAGGGGCATAGTGGTGAGGTCACAGGGTAGTTATCTAAAGTGGTGCTGTCTGTGTATCAGTCATTTCTACTACTAACTTAAAGTGGGCCCTTCTGGGCGCCACTTTAAGGAAGAGCAGAACAAGCCTTCACGTATTCCAGGCGGGGCATATGCTTACCTCCCTGGAGCCAGAACACGTAGCCCCAAGGGAGGTCATTGCATGGGCAGGAACAAGATGGAGGGCCAAAGATGGAATCTGTATAGTCAACACTCCCACAGTAGCTCTTTCGGAGACCTTACCTTGAGCTGTATATAATGCTAAACTCTTTATATGCGTTACTTTATTTAACCCCATAGCAATCCCACAAGGTAGGTACTGTTGTCATTTGCATGGCAGAGATGAGGCAACGGAGCCACAGAGAGTTTAATTAATATATCACAACTGGCAGGGTCTCCTTCAGCATCTGCTCTCTAGACCCTCCTGCTGCTCGGCATATTACTAAGAATAATGAATACCTAACGTGATTAAACTAATGGTATCACAAAGCATCTTATATAACCCAAGGGCTTCTAAGCCTCCTCATAGGACTATATTAAGAGTATTAAATAAACGAATGTTCTAGTACGATCAGAAAAGTCAGATCATCTTCAGATGTCCCTAATAATGGAATTTGAATGATGGTCAAACTACTAATAATATGTGAAAATATCCAAAGGAAGAAGTCAAGGATTGAGGTGTGATTTACTTTTTCCTTAGACAGCCAAAGTAATCTGACAAAACAAAACCATCCAAACTACAAGTCAAGAGGTCTGACAAGCTCTTCCTGGCTCCTCTAAAATACAATTTTGGCAGCAACTTTTGACAGGACATCAATTCAAATTCATATATAGAAGGACATGGACTATTACAAAGAGGATGGGGTTGAGCTCAGACATTTCCTACTTACATCTGAAATAACTAAAAAATTGTGACCACTCTTTGAAAATGAATGCCCTGTGGGCTTTTTAATTTCTCTCTGTAGGTCCTTCTGTGAGAAAGCAATAACAAGGGGACCCAACGCAGTTCGGTGCAGAAGTATTCCCAGTGGAAGGAACCAGGGCGCAAGAGGCTGAAGGCAAGAGCGTGCATGAGACTAGAAGCTTTGATCTTGGGGTGAAGATGGAGGTTAGTGACTGAGAAGGGGCATGGAGAATGCGGGCAGAGGTGGCTGCGGGGGACTTTATCCCTAGGGCAAGAAGAAGCTATTGAAAGGTTTCAATCAATGATAAGTGAATCTACCCTTTCCCAGGCGGGTTTAAAAGATTCATGAAATCATATTTGTAATTTAAACGTGAGTATGAAGGAAAAGCAAGGTGTTTCTATCTCTTCTCCTAGATGGTAAATGCAAAACATCGTCCATTAATTCTTGAGGAAAGAAACACCTGGATATCCTTTTAATTGTGAAAGTATTCCCGGACATTTCCTCACAGCAAATCCCAAGAAGCTCAAGTCGCAGATCAAAACTCCACATGCTTTTAACGGCAAATCTCGACATATTTATAAACAGCTCTGGAAGAATTACACTTCCAAACACTGGTGTTCATAATTCTCCGTTAAGGGGCAAAACCATCACCAGCCTGTGAACTAATTCTTATGGAACACCTCGAGTCTCCCCAGGTAACAACCACCAAAGTGTCACGAACTACCCCGAGTGGCAGACTTCCAAGGCACGCGGCAAAAGAGGAACCACAGCCTTGATCCAGAGAAAACTGTAGAAGATACTGAGCCCCTGAGAGAAAAGTGGGAAATCCACTGTCGGAAAAGACAGAAGATTAAAACCCAGTTCCAGGACCCAGTGGGTCAAGCCACAACATGCCTAGGTAATCACTACTTTTACGCACAATAGGTATACATGAATCTTCATCTTTCTTTATCCCTTTCTAGCCTAAGGACAAAGATGGATGATTATGACCGTCTCTCTCTCTCTCTGGAACTTCTAATCACTATGCCTATTCATCCATTCAACAAAATTTATTGAGCTTCTGCTCTGTTCTGGGCACTCTGTTGGGCACCAGAAAAGGGAAATCAATAAAACCTAATCCCTGCCTTTGAATTGCTCACAGTGAGATGGAAGAAGTAGGCAGGTTTAAAGTATATCCATATTTGTACCATAGAGTCAGACCTAACAAGCACTGGAATATACAAGGCTTTATTTGAAACTCTGAGATCTAAGTTATCCCCAGAACCAGGGTCAGAATAAAAAATAAACAGGAATTCCCAGCTGCAAAGTCCTACCAAACAATCCCTTTTACCCAGGACAACAGTTAATCTCGAATAGGAAAACAGGAAGCATCCTATTCAAAAATCCTGGCTGAAGGATGTAGGCTGAATATTCACTAGGATGGGGGGTGGAGGGGAGCAGGAGTGAAAAAACAGCAGGAAGCCAGGAACACCCAGGGCAGGAGAACTTCTCCAGCTGCTGAGATGTGTTTCCTAGACAGCCTCCCCCAGGAGGGATGTTGAAATTCTCCTATTGTGAAACTAAATACAGCAATATAACCAGTTTAGATAATAAAATCTTCTTTAGTCCTTGATATGGTCAGTTCACAAACTCTAGATCCATTTTCACATGAAGGCATGTGACAATAAAAACATCGATTGCTTTCTGTACTGTCCCCTGAAGTCAGATTAAAGGAGTTTAGAAGCCATATGAAATGATAATTATGATGTCGCGCAGCCAGAGAAGCTAACAAAAAAGAACACACTTTCTTCTTGCCCGGTCTGTTGCTATTATTAAGCTACTGCTTTCCTGCTATTGATAAATGCATCTGGCTCTGCTGAATGGTTGGCGGACTGGTCAGACTCGGGGCCAACTGCCAGAGTGGGGATCATATATGTACAGTAGTGCTATAAACGCCAGACAACAAACAGCTCAAGAAGAATGAGGGCTTGTCTTTTTCTCTCTCTTCTCCAAAAAAGGAAGGAAGAAATGCGTATTGGCTGTGTAATTAACAGTCAGCCTTCTTTCTTCTTTTTTTTAAGGTTTTATTTATTTATTTGACAGAGAGAGAGAGATCCACAAGTAGGCAGAGAGGCAGGCAGAGAGGGAGGGGAAAGCAGGCTCCCCACTGAGCAGAGAGCCCGATGCGGGACTCGATCCCAGGACCCTGAGATCATGACCCGAAGGCAGAGGCCCAATCCACTGAGCCACCCAGGCGCCCATCAGCCTCCTTTCTGAATTGAGACATAGTCACTGAATGCAGCTCCTCCAAGGGCATAGCTTGGGAAATTTTAAAGGTGACCTAAAAGGGGGGTTTTAGTTTAAGAACTGAAAAATACTTGCTGGCAATATCTGAGTAGAAGCGAAATTCACTTGGCTGCTCTGCATAAAAGAAATCAATGTTCTCTATTAGCTAAATCTGAGGTCATTTGCGTTTGCTTTCCCAGCCCCTGAGACTTTATAAAATCCGACAACCCAATTCTTTGAGAGTGAGTCACCACCTTCTCACCTTCCTACCCCACCTCCCTCCTGCTGCCCGCTCTACCTCCGGCCCACATCCTTTCAGGAGCAGGGGAGCTTGGCAGGATTGGCCCTTTGTGTTCCTGCTCTTTCTCCCACATCTTCCTGGGGGAAGGGGCTGGGGTGGGGTGGAGCCAGCTGGTTCCTCAGACTGCCACTCTCACACCAGAGCCTCTTGTGGGTGTGCAGAGAACACCAGCTTGAGTAAGGGGGCACGGGGTGGGGGGGGGAGGGGCAGTCCTTAGGGGGCAAATGGCACCTCCCCTTTCTCCCTCCCCCGCCCCCCCATAGCAGCCTTCTGGAGGGCATGGTGGGGTGTTGCATAAGGTGGGCAAGGCTGGAAAAGGGAATTTTGATTCAGGTTTGCATGAATTCGATTTGACTTGAGAATATAGGTCTTCATGGTTTGTTATTTGCTTGTCTTTCAAGTTGCCCCAGCACCTTTCCTCCCTACCACTCTACCTGAACTCCCCACTACCGCACACAAGCCCTTCCTTCCCTTTTTTTAAGATTTTATTCATCCATTAGAGAGAGAGAGAGACAGAGACAGAGCACAAGCAGGGGGAGTGGCAGGCAGAGGGAGACTCAGGCTCCCCGGACCCTGGGATCATGACCTGAGCCGGAGGCAGACAGCTTAACTGACTGAGCCACCCAGATGCCCCACGTGCCCTTCCTAAAGAAGAAGGGAGGAAGCCTTTGGGAGGAAGGAACAGTGGTCACCTACCCTTATAGCCCAGGGTTCTCTCCCCAGAAAATGAACACATACACAACATGTTTGCAAAAAAACTTCAGCTTTGGGTCTCCCGCAGTCCTTCCATGGTCTGCTTCTTCAAGTCAGAAATCCACCTCAGAGCTCCCAGGAGGAGCCGCCGGCCAACCCCTTCTTTTCGTGACCCTGGCAGGTGACACCAGGATGTTCCCTGGGGCAGGGCCACCTCCAAAATCTGAACTGCCTTCTCTCCCCACCTTAGACCCAGCCACTAGTGCTGTGGCGTGACTTTGCCCTTTATAAAGCACGGCCATACACCTTGTGTTCCATTGGAACCCTCTGGAACTTGCTGTGGTTTGTTGTCCCATTTAGAGGTGAGACACGGGGGCGTGAATGCATCTTGTCTGAGGTCATACCCCCAGGGAGAGGGAGCTGGAACTCCCTCTTGACTCCAGCTCACACCTCACAGCTTATTGTTAGTGTCTCCTATGTTAAACCCCTCATGACCAGGCACTTAAAAATGAGAGTCTGATCCAGATACTTGCCCAAGAATTTGGGAACCCAGGAAGTTCCATAATCAGAGTGAAAATCTTTTTTTTTTTTTTTTTAATTTAAAACATTTCTTTGGCATTGCAGAGCATGAAAATAAATATTTCCGCATACACACCCTTCTCTATTGGCAGATTTTCCACAAAGGGGTCCTTCAACATTTGTGTGAGACCAGGCTCAGTATTGCCCTTCAGGGCTCCCCGATTTGCTCCCCATTTGTCCTCCATCTCCAAGAACAGGGCATCCGAAATGCCAGAAGCTTAAGGTGGTTAGGAGCATGGGATGTGAGGTTGGCAGTTGGCAGACAATTAGTATGTTTCCAGAGTTAACTTTTCCCAGCTTCTTTAAAAAAAAAAAAAAAAAAAGATCTCATAAGAAAGCCAATTCAAATAAATCATCTCATCTCTCTGAGATAGAGTCTCTCCATCTATAAAATAGGCACGACCTGCTCGGCCTTTCTGTATAAAGCAGAGGTGTAAGGAAGACAAGGCGCTCTTCCGAGGTCAGAAGGCTTCTGAGTTCCTCAGTGATGGGGAGTGCATTAGTGTCGGAAGTCACCCTTAACCAAAGACCACGCACTGAGGGCCCTAAACAAGCAAAATGTGTTGTGTCACAGCTCTGTGGAGGCTAGAATTAGAGATCAAGGTTATCAACAAGACCAAGCTCCCTCTGAAGGCACTAGGGAATGATCTGTTCCAGGCTTTTCTTCTAGCTTCTGGTAGCTCCTTAGCTTGCGGCAACGTAACTCCAGTCTTCACAGGGTGTTCTGTGTGTGTCTGTGTGTGTGTGTGTGTTTACTCACACCGCACACTTTTTATAAGGCCACTAGTCATACGGGATCAGGGGTCCACCCTACTCCAATGTGACCTCCTCTTAACTGATGACATCATCAATGACTCTATTTCCAAATAAGGTCACCGGATAGGTGCTGGGAATCAGGACTTCAACCTATGAATCTGGGGGGGTGTACAATGAACCCCGTGACAGCAAGCGATAGCACAGTTGCCCAGAGAAGGCAGTCCCGTGTTGAGTGCCCGGGTCTGTTATCAGTAATGGTTCTCAGTCATTCCGAGGCTAGAGGAGGGGAAGGAAAAAACAACCAACTTGCACCTGCTCGAAGACTACATGGCTGTGGACCTGCCAGTGTTGGAGTAGGAGCCCGAGAACTGCCTTTCTGCTTCCCCGGAACCAAGGGGAGGTAACCAAATGCCGCTGTGGGGCCTTACGAGACAGCTGGCTGCGTGGGCTGATGGCTGCGGCGAAGGCGGGACAGAGCGTGACACCAAGACGCTTGCAGGTCCCGGTGAGAATGTGACATGGGGCTTCTGAGGCTCAGGCCGATGGCCCTAGCTCGTTGCCTTCACCCTGTGCAGGGGCTGCCCCTCCCCCGACCGGTGCCCTTCGGGCGGATTCCCCGAGGCTGACTCACCTCGCTCGCAAGCCCGCACACTGAAATGTCAGCTTTTTATGTCTGCCGAAGGTTCTTTCTTTCCAGTAACAGAAACGCTCCCATTCCTGTCAGGAGCCCAGAAGCTTCACATGTTAACATGAGTCAGAAGGATGCTGAATGAGCTTGGAGGGAAGGCCGGTGAACCCGAAGCATCGCCCTCACCTGACCCACCACGGTCAAGGGCCAAGGCCTTTCTGGTGGGGAGCCCGGGGGAGGGTGTCCCCTCTCTCCTGACGTTCTGGGTGAACGCTGCTGAGCTCTGCCCCTGCTGTTCTCTCTCTGAGCCCCAGGCCGACCCCTCCCTGACGCTCACACGGTCTTTCTCCACCAAGCCCGCGGGAGACTCTTGTGAGGCTTCCCCCAGATGTCCCCAGGGGAGCCCAGGTTGGGAAAGGGGACAGAGGGTCCTCTGTAGTCTCCACGGGACTAGTGAGATCCTCTCTCTGTGTGTCTGAGAAAATGAAGAAAGCTTCCTCTCTCCCCACCTTCCCCAGCCCCCAGAAATCCTAGGTCTTTCCAGCAAATCTGCCTCGGTGGGTCATGTACCTGAGGATGAACACAGCTGGCTGGGGGTCTCCTTCAGTATCCAGGCAGGCCAGAGGTCAGAGACACTCTAGGGACCACCTCAAACACGGATGTGACAGTTCAGCCGCACCCTCTTCTCCCCCTAAACACACACACTCTCTCTCTCTCTCTCTCTCTCTCTCTCTATCTCGGCTGGCCTCCAGAAAGGACCTTCAGTATACCAGTTGCCATCTGTTGCAAAGCCGAGGTGTTGGAGCCCCCTACGTGTAACACATCACTAAGACTATTCTCCAGAAAGTTTCTGCCTGCCAGGATTTGGAGGAACATCAAGAATTAACTCGGTAATTCTACTCCTAAGAACATACTTATTGAAAATAATTCCATATGCCCACACTACACACACGCACACACACACACACACACACATACACACAAGTGTTCACTGGAGCTTTTCTTATATAATAGGAAAAATTAAAAACCTAAGTGCTAGCATTAGGAAATGATTTTAAAACATTTGTTTTATCCACACAATGAAATATGAATCGGCTGATTTAAAAACAAATTCTTGCAGATGTTGCACTGTTTCAGAGGATGCCCACGAAGTAATTATTAAAAGAAAAGGGTAGGCTATGAGACTGCATCAAAATAACATTCACTAAAAGGCTAGTGGTATCTATCCTTAAGTTTTGGTATATGAGTGTTTTCGTTTCCTTCTTAAGGCTCTTTTTTTTTTCCTTTTTCTTTTTCTTTTTTTTCCCCTTCAGGCTCTTCTGTATTTTCTAAGTTTTCTATAATAAATAAGTGTTATATTTATAAACAGAGAAAAACAACAATAATGGACACATAAGAACCTATGTCTCGTTCTTTCCCTGAGACCTTCCCATCTGGTCCCTGGGCCTTGTGTGGTGGAATTTCTCCACTTCTTCCTGTGGCTCCCTAAGAAGTAAACAGGCTGGATCCAATACCTAGCCAAGGTCAACCTTGCTTTTTTTCACTAAGACAAGTCGCTCTGGCTAAATTCCTCTCCTCATTTCTCCTCCCGATACCCTTGACACTCCTGGCTCCAACACAGAGAATCCTCCCAAATGTGGCAAGCAGCAACCTGGTCTTTGCCCCTTGGCCCTGCAAGGTTCCCTTTGTCCTGGCCAGAGCGAAATTTCCCCAGAGAGAGCAAGTGAAGGAGGGAGGGAGAGACAGAGACAGAGAGAAAGGGGGTGGGGGGACAGAAGTTGACTGATCTGGCCTTCGGCCATCTTGGATGGATTTTGTCCAGTTCAGACAGGACGAATGAGGAACACAGGCCCATTCCTTCCCACATGTTTGGAACCCTGGCGCTGAGCCCTGAGTCCAGCATTCCATTTTATCCTTTTTGTGGGCTGAACAGATGAAATTGCTTTAGCTGAAGAAAGTGGCATGAATTTACTTATGTATTAGATTCACAGGATGCATCCATCATACCGACCCTTGGACCAGCTGGAATCATGAGCCAAGTACACATTCAAGCAGACATCTGAGTGCCGGGCATTCCTGTCTCAGGGCCAACAGGGTGGGCAGTGCAGCCCCCTCTCCGTGCACATGGGTAGGGGGCTGCAGCACTGGGCCGCTCCCCTTCCTCCCTGTAGCAACGCTCCCGAGATCCCACAACTGGCAAGAGGAAAGGCTGGTCCCTGGGTACTCCACTTGCCATCTTGCTGCCACTGTGAGACCCGGGCCCGAGGCTCATCTCGGAGCTTGGCCATCCTCACATTTCCAGCCAAGCAGACAGTGCGAGACTCGTTAAAATAACCCATCCCAAAGGCAGTTCTTTATATTCTTCTTTCCTCTCTGCCCACAAACCCTGCCCTCCCCAACCCCTACCCCTTTAACAAAGAACTCGGCCTTGTTTTGTCTCTCACCTGTTCTAAGACATCTTAGGCTGAAATGCCACAGGGTCCTTCTGTGATGAATATTAATATGAAACCTCTCTTCCTCCCAGCACCAGGCTCTCCTCCAGACCTCAGAAGGGAGCCCCCTGCCGCCACCGCCCCCCCCCCCGCCACGTGGCCCTCCAATTCCCCATTTTCACACCCCCATGATGGCTGCATTCCTCCCTTACCAGACAGAGGCAATGTGTTAACGTGTCCCCACCTGAGACAAAGAAAGGAGCCTTTGTTATACCTGCAAGATCCGAAATATTATCACTATTTAATTACTGCCGTTCTCCCAAGCCAGCTTCTCGGCAGCAGGTACTCCTTCAGTTAAATAGGCTTTTAAGTTTTCCCAGGGAGGCTGCATCAGAGGTAATTTGTGAATAGAGACTAATTTGGGGTGTTGCTGCTGGTATAAGAAGGTGGCGCCAAGGTAACAGAGCCTTACAAGACAAACAGGTGAAAGGTTAGGCATTTCCCTTAGGCACAGATCATCTTTTGGAAAGGGCCACTCCTCTCAGATTCAAGGTCTAGGGCACAAACCGGTGGACTGTATTATTAACTGGCCCAGATTCCAGTTCTTTTTCTTTTTCTTTTCTGTATCTCTCCCTCCCTCTCTCTCTCTATCTCTCTTTTTTCCCAACACGAGGAGAGCTGGGTCACATTCATTATGCCTTGGGTTGCCGGGAATTGTCTCTGAGTTGTGTGCTGAGGCAGAAGGACAACTTGACTTCAGTCTTCTGGTATGTGCATCAACCAGGAGTGTCTGCTTGACCCTGAAAGGTGTCAGAAGCTTTCAGATTCTAAAATGTTGCTCCATCTGCAAATAGTATCAAGTGTGCCATACCTGAAAGGACGACATTCCAGGCAAAAATGGCCCAGACTTTGGAAATGGGAACCCTGATTTGCAGCAAGCGTTAATGGGACCGCGGGAACGCAGACGCAGCTCACACTGCCAGGACGTTTCTAACTGTATGTGGTTAGGTCGCAACTCTGCCGTTTCCTTAGGACATTCTCCTGGAACATCTCGATTATGGGTTGCTTTAATGCTCCCAGCTGGAGCAGTTCCCCAGTAGTACTCAGTTTTGGCCACCTAGATTGGGGAGAAAATTAGCTCAATCAAGTCAATGAGATCACTGACCGTTCCCGAAGTCAGCGGACTGGGGCTAACACCCATGTGTCCCGCTTTTCTCTCTCCATCTTAATATTATTATTTTAATTGTGACATAAACGACATAGAACATTGTGTAAACGTAAGGTGTACAACGTGTTGACTTCATACATTTGTGTATTGCAGTGTGATTAACTACACCTCTGTACATCACGTAATTATTTTTTGTGGTGAGAACAATTAAGATTTAGAGTCTTAGCAACTTTGAAGTTTACGATATAGTAATTGACCACTGTAATCCCCATGCCACGCATTAGTGCTCCAATAATTATTTATTTAAGATTTTATTTATTTATGTGACAGAGATCACAAGTAGGCAGAGGGGCAGGCAGAGAGAGAGAGGAGGAAGCAGGCTCCTTGCTGAGCAGAGAGCCCGATATGGGGCTCGATCCCAGGACCCTGGGATCATGACCTGAGCTGAAGGCAGAGGCTTTAACCCACTGAGCCACCCAGGTGCCCCAATTATTTATCTATTAATTGCAAGCTTGTACCCTTAAATGATATCCCCTGGATTTCCCCAACCCCAACCCTGCTAACCACCCTTCTGCTCTTTGTTTTTACCAAGTTTATCTTTTTAAAATTCCACATATAAGTGATATCATATGGTATTTGTGTTTCTCTGACTTATCTTACTTAACATTATGCCCTCAAGGTCCATCCATGTTGTGGCAAATGGCAACATTTCCTTCTTTGTCACGACTGAATAATATTCCATTATGTGTCTTCCAATGGAATATACAGCATCCTAATCTCAAAGTTAAGGATAATTGTAGCTTGCAAGTTCTATCATTAGAAGTCATTCTTAGAGGAGCACCTGAGTGGCTCAGCTGGTTAAACGTCTGCCTTCAGCTCAGGTCATGATCCAAGGGTCTTGGGATCGAGCCCCACATCGGGCTCAGTGGGGAGCCTGCATCTCCCTCTCCCTCTGCTGCTCCCCTACTTGTTCTCTCTCTCTCTCTCTCTCTCTCTCTCAAATAAATGAATCTTAAAAAAAAAAAGAAGAAATCATTCTTAGAGCACATTTGCTTCAAAACTGTAGAAAAGCTAATGAAATTATAAAAACAACTAAGAAAACATATGGTGAGGTCAGGGGAAAGTGGTCAAATGTGAACTGGGTGAACTCTGCAGACAGAAATTAATGATGATATGACCACAAAAGGAAAAAAAAGGAGGGGGGGAGAATACACATCACCATGATGGCAAAACTTTATTTTTTAAAAAAATGAGATAGGTAGGGCGCCTGGGTGGCTCAGTGGGTTAAGCCGCTGCCTTCGGCTCAGGTCATGATCTCAGGGTCCTGGGATGGAGCCCCGCATCGGGCTCTCTGCTCGGCAGGGAGCCTGCTTCCCTCTCTCTCTGCCTGCCTCTCTGCCTACTTGTGATCATTCTCTCTGTGTCAAATAAATAAATAAAATCTTTTTTAAAAAATGAGATAGGTAGTTATCTCACTATTTTTACCTCCTTAAAATGCAGACATCAAGATTATCTGCCACATGCATTCTTCCATTGTCAGACCCAAAGTGACCATGCTTTGTGAATGTGTGTGTTAAATACGGAATAGTGTTCCTTCGGAAAGCGCTCAGGTGTAGGTTAGGGTGTGAGGGGACAGACCTAAAGAAACATAGTTCGAGTCAAGAAGAAGGTTTAGGCGTGTGAGGGGCATTACCAGGAATTGCACCCTGAGAGGCCCTGAGGAGAAAAGTGAAGTGGGAGGTTTGGGGCCCCTCTGCTTAGAGAATTACCCACTCAGAATCCTGAATGTTTCGTTTATTTCGTCCTGACGTCACCTTCTTGGTTCTGGTGTCGAAAACACCGTGTGGTGGAGGGAATCTGCGCACCGCCTGGAGAGGGCTTGTGTGTGTTTCTGCTCAGTGCGACGTTCTGATGTTCTGATCCCAGCGTGTCTGTGTCAGCATCAGGAGCTTTGCTGGGATCCTGCAGTGTCTGCGTGGTCATTCTGTTTTTGAAGAGACGGGCAGCTGCTGGACAACGGTGCCACACCCTGTCATCTCTGGGCGATGCCAGTAACGGCTCTCTAAAGGAAAAACCAGTGCCCTTCTCTGCGGCTCTCCTCACACGGAGAACATCGGTTATTGGACCACTCACTCCTTGCCAAAATCTGGGAGAAGTATCTCACACTTACTGTGGTAGATCAGTATCCTTTAGCGTGTTCAGCCCACCTTGACAGTTACTTGTTAGTAACACCTAACCACTTAGGTGTTACTGTTCACATTTTACAAACATGGAATGAGCCTCTAAAAGTTAAAAAACAAAAACAAAACCAACTTTGTTCCAGATCACTGGTAAGTAGTGTCAGACCTGAGATTTGGAGCTGTTTTTTCAAGTTCAAAACTCCTTTTTTTTTTTTTTTTTTTTTTTTTTCAGTTTTTGGGAGAGCAGACAACTTCCTTGTGGCCGTGGCTTGCATCCCTTCTGTTTCGAATGAGGTTGAATGATTTGGTGTGGATTTAGATATTTACCCACAGATGCCTTTGTGGGGGGCATCCTTGCATCTGTCTGGCCACACGGGGCCTCTAAACACCTTTGCTTAAACTTTTTATTTTCTTCAAATACCCTTTTACACCACAGCAAAATATCTATGCCCTCTCTGAGGCTCGAACTCAGGACCTTCAGATTATGAGACTGACGCGCTGCCCACTGCGCTAAGAGGGCTGTGGGGCTCACTTTTGACATGAGGAATAATGCCTCTTCAAGTGGTAAACTCCTTAAAGAGAAAGGTATCCGCTCATCTCTGTAGTTCAATACAATGACTGAGTGGATTTATAATAGCATTCAAAATGTTCTTTTCCCACATATCCTCCCACAGCAGTAGATTCCTAAGTAATCTGGAAGAAAACTCAGCAAATGATGCATGTACTTTGGAAAAACAAAAGACCTCATTATGTTAATTGTAGCCCATAAGAAAAAGAACCAAAATGTGATTAGGCCCATCTAAAAGAGTAGGTGTATAAACATATAAATATTAACAAAAATTAAGCACCTGTCAACTTTGGTACAACTATCACTTCTTCCTTGGGTATTGGAAATTTATCCATTCTAGAAAAGCCAAAGTCAAGGTGTAGACCGTTGAGTTGAAAAATTATTGAACAAGACTTCTGAGTGAAAATAGAGTAACGAATGTACCTATCTGTGGCCACTCCTTCCTGAAGCCTCCTGAAATAAAAATAAAAAGATCTTGAAAGGCATAAATGCAAAGGACAAATGGAGAAAGAGAAAGGACAATAGTAATAAACTTGGAAGGTGGAAAATAATGTCATGGAAACCTTGTCTTTGTAGAACCTTCCAGAAACTCAGGAGCTGGTAGCACCAGATACTTCTGAAAGTGGAGGTAAACATGGAGCTAAAGACAGAAAACTGGTCTAGTTAGTTTGTTGAAAAACTAGGGAGGCCCTCCGGTGGCCTTCCCAAAGCCGAATACCAGGAAGATTCTCCTGCCCTCACCAGGAAAAGACAGGAACTATATTCTCTAAAGAGTAAAACGGAAAGTCTCTGGACAAGAGACACCAGGCACATTGAGGGTGGAGAGCCACTCTGGAAATGCAGCCACATACCAGGGTAGAACTTCTCTAGCCTTTTCCCCTAGTTGGCTCCCCAAATACAGAAAGTCAGGATTGGACTTCTGCTTAAAAGTTCATACTCTGTGGGATATGACCAGCTCAAGAGAGGGAGGAAGAAACAAAGGGCATGAACATCAGGAATCTCCTCGAAGAAAATAGTGCAGCAAAATCACCCTACGAGGAAGACCACCCGTGAGCACAGAGCTCTAGCAATCAGCTGTTTAGTACCTCATGCATAAACATGAGCAGAAAGTCGAGGATCACGAGGAAATCATATAAGATAAAACAACCTGTATTAAAAGAACTTGGAAGAAACAAAGATTATATAGGGGTAAGAAAAAAGTATTTAATTAAGATCAATATTCTTGGAGAGATAAGATACATTTGGATCCATAAAGCAAGAATAGATGATACACAAAGTGAATATTTGGGATAGCACATAAATTGCATTTTATTCATACAGTAGAGTTACCTAAGGCAATGAGACTGAGTAATTATTGCCATGTGTCGTGATGAATCCCACAAACATGATACAGAAATTTAAAATTTAAAAAGCCAGGCACACACAAAAAAGTATATATTCTGCGATTCCACCTATATAACATTACCACAAAAGGCCACAGGGCTGAAATTCAGCATGATGGTTACTCTAGAGAGAGGGTGTGGAGAAAATCTTTTCAGTTTCCCATACAAAAATAAAAATGAAACAGGTTTTGTACAAAAAACTGGGAGTCAGAGTAATATTGAATTTCTCAACAGCAACTGGAAGCTACAAGATAATAAGGCAATTCCTTCAAATTTCTGAAGGAAAGTGATGTCCATATCCTGCAAATTATCAATTACTTGTGAAGTTACGCTGACAATATTTCCAAACATCCAAGGTCTTTCAAGATTTACCTTCCTTTTACCTTTGTTCAAACAAGCGACTAGAAGCTCTCAGGAGCTAGATATACCAGAAATAAACCCACAGAAAGAGACAGAAGGGATCCAGGAAATAGATGCACCAATGGAAGAAAGAAGCAATGAGAAGTCCCAAGATGGTGGCCAAGGGGGAGCAAGCCCAAGGTGACAGGTAAACAGCAAGCCTAGAGAGTCATCATAGTACAGTGATGTCCTCGAGATTCATTGACCCACCACACAGAAAAGATTTACACAACTAGGGAAAGTTCAAGATTAAACATATGTATATTAGATACATGTACTATTGTAAGTGTGTATAATTAAACTGCATATGTGTAGTATTATAACTAATATATTGTACACATTATGAAACAAAATGTAAATAAGAAAGGATGAAATAAAAAATACAAATAAGAATTCTGTCGTGTTCTTCCCTTGTCCTGGTTAATATCAGACACCCCTCTTGCTTGTACCCCACAGTGCACCCCTCATATAAGTGATAACTTCCTTGTGGTGGGTGATCAGATTAGCCAGGGAAGATGGCGCCTTGAGGAAATGGGCCACAGAGAAGGTAAATGTGGACACCTGGGAGAGAAGGCCAAACACTGGCAAATGCCAGCCTCCACTCACTCCAACATGAGGCCCTAGAGCCTCAAAAGGCCAGGATCAGAGAATCATAAACTCCCAGAGAAAGCAAATGCTTTTAAGACCATCTCAGTTACAGTGCTCAGTTTACCAAAGAGAACAAACTAACACTTCAGAATCTTGCCTAAATCTAGTTCTAAATCCATTTAACATCTTATGGATGCCCAAATGAATGTATGAAAAACAAGTAGAAAGAAAAAAAAAAATTTTTTTTTTAAATTTTCAAGTAATCTCTACACCCAACATCGGGCTTGAACTTATGATCCCAAGATCAAGAGTCATGTGCTCTACCTACTAGGCCAGCCAGCCACCCCACAAACCTAAAGAAATCTTACATGTGTTTAATTTCTTGTCCTTATTGTCTTCCACTGCCTAACTGGGCTGCCAACTCTCTTGTTTGCCAGGATCCAGAATATGTGCTTTCTGGATCAATGCCTCTGCAGTTCCTGTATAGGCTCTGAGCTGGAGCTGGGCAGTTTCTTCAGAAAATACCCTCGGGGCTCCCGGGTGGCTCAGTCAGTTAAGTGGCTGCCTTCTGCTCAGGTCATGATGCCAGGGTCCTGGGATTGAGCCCCGCATCAGGCTCCTTTCTCTTTAGCGAGCCTGCTTCTCCCTTTCCCCCTGCCTGCTGCTCTGCCTACATGACCTCTCTCCCTCTATATCTCTGTCAAATAAATAAGTAAAATCTTAAAAAAAGACAAAACATCCCCTGAAATATTTTGAAGAGCTTCACAGAGCCCTTGTTATCTAATAAATAGACCAAAAATCTGACTGCAGGCATGTTTTCCTTTTCTGTTCCATCAAAGGAAAATAAAGATGAAAAGACTTTTTCTAAGTGCGTATGTCTTATTAGGACATTTTAAAAGTAAATAGCTTTAGTCATAAATGTTAGAGGCAATCTGCCTAAAACAGAAGTATATTTAATCGGCTAGATTTAATAAATTCCAATTTACAAATTGAACTCATTGGCCATAATTGCTTGCAACAGTCGGCTGTAAACGGAGAGATTAGCATAATTGTGATTGCCACTCCTATTAGCATTTATAAATATAATTACAGCCAAGTATTGGGCTGTGCTGGAAAGATGCCCCTGAAGTTTCTTTTGTGAGGATGTGAGAAGCCCATGTTCCTCCACCAGGAGGCAGCATCATGATTAAGGGATGAATTGGTTCTTTGACCTATAACCTCTCAGTGTCTCATTTTCCATCAGCAAAACACTGTGTTTAAATATGCATTTAATATGCATTCAGTATGCACGAAAAGGGGACTGGTTGAGGAATTCCACTCAAGATGGAATAAAAAGGAGAGATTTTGCCTGCTGCCTGAAAGAAACAGACACACAAACAAAAAACAAATTTGGAGAGCTCTACTATTGCCCCAGCTTACTACCTCCAGAGAATTTCCAAGCTATGGCATAGGAAGGGGGGCCCAGGCAGAGCCTGGTGGACTCCCCAAGGTGAGGAGATGCAGGTGGGAGGCCAGGGAGACCAGGCAACTAGAGTGCACAGACAGAGCACCAGACCAGAGATAGTGACACCAAGAGAGCGTGCTGGTGATCTGGAGGGGGTCCTCTCCAGCTTTCAGCAGAGTTCTCATCCTTACGCACATGTGAACCTACTACCTAATGCCCAAGGAAAAAACAATCTGATAGGATCAGGTAAAAGCACCCAGCACTCTCACAGGGCCAAAAACATAGCCCATTCCTACAGTCAGCCTGGAAAAAATTCAGATTTTTCAGGACACTGGATAGAATACTCATGAAGGTTGTGCCTCAGCAGTGGCAAATATTTAGACCCAAACCAAACACGGACCCAGATTCACTTTATAACTCATAAAATAGATCTGAAGAGCTAAAACTATTTCCAAGTAATTTAATGGCATCCCAAACAAAGCAAAGCTCAAGAATGCCTATAGAAAAACAAAATATCTTATATCTAACAAAGGTAATAACACAATGGCTGGCATCCAATCAAGGATTTCCAGACATTCAAAGTATAAGGAAAATGTAACCCATAGTGAGAAGAACAATCGGTCAGTCAAAACTGACTCAGAACTGAAATAGATATTAGAATATTAGCTATTAGATAAGAATATTAAACTGTTGTTATAACTGTATTTCAGATATTAAGAAGGTTAAGTATAAACATAAGAATGTTTCCAGATAAGCATACCCAAATTGAACTTCTACAGATGAAGACTGCAATATCTGAAATGAAAAATAAACAGACAGGATTTTTTTTTTTAAAGATTTTATTTATTTGACAGAGAGAAATCACAAGAGAGGCAGGGAAGCAGGCTCTCCGCTGAGCAGAGAGCCCAATGCGGGACTCGATCCCAGGACTCTGAGATCATGACCTGAGCCGAAGGCAGCGGCTTAACCCACTGAGCCACCCAGGCGCCCCAACAGACAGGATTAATAGTAGATTAGACTTTGCATAAGAAGACATTCATAAATTTGAGGGGCACCTGAGTGCCTCAGTCAGGTAAGCATCCAACTCTTGATCTCAATTCAGGTCTTGATCACATCGTTGTGAATTCAAGCTCTGCACTGAAAAAAGAAAGAAGGAGGGAGGGAAGGGATGGAGGGAGGGAGGAAGGAAGGAAAGAAAAAGAGAAATGAAGAAAGAAAAGAAGAAAGAATGGGGATGTTAGTAAACTTGAAAACATGACAATAGAAACTATGCAAAATAAAACCCAAAGAGAAAAAAAATTTGGAGAAAATGAAGAGTATCAAGTGGCCTAATGTATGTTTAAGTGGAGTTGCCAAAAGAGAGATGATGAAACAAATATTTGAAGAAAAATAAGTCCAAAAATATTCCTAATTTAATTAAAATTATAAACCCACAGATCCAAGGTCAACCAATCCCCAAGCAAAATAAGCATGAAGAAAATTACATCAGGACCTGCCATAATCAAATTGCTGAAGAAACCAATGATAAATGGAAAGTTGTAAGGCATCTAGAGAAAGGGATAAGATATTACATAAAGAGACACAAAGATAAGGGTGGGAGCAGAGTTTTATCAGAAACAATGTAGGCAAGAAGATATCTTTAAAATATTGAGAGACAAAACTGCCAAAAAAAAGTTTATGCCCAGGGACACCTGGGTGGCTCAGTCAGTTAAGCGTCTGCCTTTGGCCCAGGTCGTGGTCCTGGGGTCCTGGAATTGAGTCCCACATTGGGCTCCCTGCTTAGTGGGGGGCCTGCTTCTCCATCTACCTGCTGTTCCCTCTGCTTGTGCTCTCTTGCTCTCATTCTCTCTCTCTCTCTGACAAATAAATAAATAAAATATATTTTTTTAAAAGTTTATGCCCAGCAAGAACATCTCTTAAAAATGAAGGTAAAATAAAGATGTTTTTAGACAGACAAAAACTGAAAGAATTTACCAGCAAACCCACACTATAGGAAATTTTAAAGAAAAGTCTTTTGGGCAGAAGCAAAAGAAGACCAGATGAAATCAGTACAGATCTACATAAATGAATAAAAAGCTCCAGAAATGATTAATATATTTTTTCTGATTAAATCTTTTTATATGATTATTGTTTGTTTAAACAAAAATTCAAACAATGTATTGTGGGGTTTATAATACATGTATAGGTAAAATATGTGAGAGCAATAGCATAATAACCAGGAGAGGGAGGTGGAAATTTTCTTTTCTAAGGTTTTTACATGCATGAAGTGGTAGATAATCATTTAAAGAAAGACAGTGATGGGGCGCCTGGGTGGCTCAGTGGGTTAAAGCCTCTGCCTTCGGCTCAGGTCATGATCTCAGGGTCCTGGGATCGAGCCCCGCATCGGGCTCCCTGCACAGCAGGGAGCCTGCTTCCTCCTCTCTCTCTCTGCCTGCCTCTCTGCCTGCTTGTGATTTCTCTCTGTCAAATAAAAAAAAAAAAAAAGAAAAGAAAAAAAAGAAAGACAGTGATAAGTCAGAGTTGTGTACTATCTTATACACTGTATACACCATATTTTAGCAGCCATTAAAAAAGCATAAAGCAAACACTTATAGTTAAGAAGCCAACTAAGGAGGGTAGATGGAAGCACAAAAAAATCAGTTAATCCAAAAGATGGCCAAAAATAGGACAAAGTGGATGAAGAAGACATGGAACATACAAAAACAAATAACAAGATAATAAACTAAACCTAACTATATCAATAATCACATTAAATATAAATTATCTAAACAACTCTAATTAAAAGACAGAGATTGATACATTGAATGAAAAAAACCAAGTTGCAAATGAATGTTTTCCATAAGAAATGTGCTTTAAGTATAAAGTATTAAGTGTAAAGACACAGGTCAAAAGTGAAAGGATATGAGATGATATGCTATGCTAACACAAGTCAAATGAGATCTGGAGTGGCGATATAAATAACAGAAGCACATAATAATAGAACTACAATTACACGAAACAAAAACTGACAGAAGTACAAAGAGAAATAAACCCGAAATTATAGTCAGAAATTTCAGTAATTATCTCTCAATAATTGATAGCACAAGTAAAAAGAATACCAGTAGGCACATAGAAGATTTAAAAGTCCTTCTTAACTAACTTGATATAATTGACATTTATAAAACACTCCACCTAAGAATAGCAACATCCATATTATTTTTAAGTGCTCACAGATCATTTACCAAAATAGAGCATATTCTGGACTATAAAACAGATTATAATAAATTTTTAAATGTTCAAGTTATGTAAAGTATGTAAATGTTCAAGTTATATAAAGAGTATAAAGTATTCTCCAGTCACAGTGGAATTAAATTAAAAATAACCTGTGGAAATAATCTCTGGAAAATCACAAACTTTTGCCTAATGGAAATGAAATAGTACACTAACAAATTCTAAATGAATTAAAGAAGAAATAAAAAAAGATATTAGAAAATATTTTCAGTGAAATGAAATAAAAATTTGTGAAATGCTCTTAAAGCAGTTCTTGAGGGAAATTTATGGTACTAAATGCTATATAGTTAAATCAATTACCTCAACTTCTACCTTAAAAAAACTAGAAAAAAGATGACCAAATTAAATGCAAATTTATAAGAGTCTTTGAGTTTGCTTAACACTTATGGATTTTTTATGATAGCTTCTTTAAAGTCCTTATCAGAAAATTCCAATATTATATCATCTTATCATTGGTGTCTGTTAATTGCACTTTCCCATGAGTGGAGGTTTCTGTAGTTCTTTATATGTCAAGTAATTTGGGTTCATGCCCTGGGCATTTTGACTATTATGCTATAAGACGATCTTATTTATATCTGCTAGTTTCATAGTACTTAGAATTCTGGGTTCCTCCCCAATCTGGCTGCTGATTCATTTTTCAGAGTTCTCAAAGTGCTGTTCTTGCATTCTGTCCAAGTTTTATAATTGAGTTCAATAGGAAATAGAGAGATGTGTGTTAATTTCACGTGATCCACAGACTTCTAAGATTAGTCCCAAGATCCTTGTCCCACATGTAGATGCCCTTCATAATCCATCCCATCCCCTTCAGTGTGAGCAGAATTCATAAATATAATGGAATATCACTCCCATGATTATGTGACTTTATTTTTTTAATTTTTTTTTTTAGTGTAGTCCTATAGTTCTTTGTATTTTTTTAAGTAAGCTCTAGGCCGAGCTTGGGGCTTGACCCCACAACCCCAAGATCAAGAGTTTCATGCTCTACCAGCTGAGCTAGGCAAGCTCCCAGATTATGTTATTTTATATAGCAGTAGGGATCTTACAAATGTAATTAAGGTCCCTAATCCGTTGACTTTGAATTCACCAAAAGAGGTGATTAGATCAAGATGTTCCTGATCTAATTAGATGAGCCCTTAAAAGCTGTCAAAGAGGTTCAAAGCCAGGTAGGTTCTCTGGCTAACCTTGAAGATGCAGCTAGAATGCAGCTGAATTCTGCAAAGCTGCAAGGAAATGAATCCTGCCAGCAGCATATGAGCTGAAAAGAAACCCTCAAGCCTCAGATGAGACCACAGCCCCCACTGTCACTTTAATTGCAGACTTGTAATGTCCAGAGCAGAAGGCTCAGGTGAGCCCTGCCTGGGCTTCTGACTTTGAAGAAACTGGGAATTAACCCAGTCAGCAGTGTTGCTTTGAGTCTCTGTGTTGGTGATAATCTGTTACACTGCAAAAATCTAACATACTTTCTCCTACCTGCAACAGTGATGGAAACAACGTGCCTGTTCTCTGGTTATTTCTCAATATGTTTTTAACAAAGTTTTTTGCTGGGTTTTCTTCCTCTGAATTCCCAGGATAGTATTAGAGAAATACCTCACTATTTCAGATCTGCTCCTTATCAACTTTCTGGCGGAGTTCATTGTAGCAATTGATCTGTGTGTGATCATAATCTGCTTTTTTACTTTCCTTTCCTTTGTTCCTCTTGGCTCATCAATCTCAGTGAGTTTTAGGGAAGAAAAGCTAGTCTTATTAGATTATTGCATTAATTATTATCACATGAATCACCCAACAGGGACGAATAGCAAGCCTGGTATAATTAGTAAACTAGAAGTAGCCATTTCCAGCCACCCATCAGCCAAGTTATCATGCCAAGTTAAGATCACCATGAACTGACAAGATCCCCCCAACCCCAAATTTAACAGTGGTCAAAAGAAAGCACGATCTCCTGGTGATAGATGAGAGGACTCATACCCATCTAATCCACATATGGGGGCGGGGGGACACGGGACATATAGAAACAAGACAGCATTATCTTTTGGGACATTTCTTGAGAAAAAAATCTTTAATCAAATATTTGGAAAATACTAAATACAAACAGACACTTCTTCTAGATCCACAACACTTAGTAAAGACAACCCAAGACCTGATTAACTTGGTCAATGCCAGCATTTCCCAAATTTATGAACTATGTTTTCTGCCCAGGTTTTATAGTTGAGTTCAGTGGGAGGCAAACAGAGGTGTGCGTTTAATTCACATGCTAGGTAGGATCATTTCTTTGACACACCGATTAGTCCCTAGAAACTCAAATGTTTTTGCATGGAAAATATTTGGGGAACTGTGGACCTACAGATTTAAATTGATTGTGGTCCTTTATCCTGTCCCCTCTTTCTGATGATATTCCACTCTAGGCCAAGTGTTGATACCATGTGAATTGGCGGGAAAAATTCCTAGCGTAACTACTCTCAAATAGAAATTGCTGTCCCAACCTCACTTCAAGCTACTGTAAAGCACTGATGCTCCAGAGATAAAATGCATCCTCACGGGATGCCTGGGGGGCTCAGTCATCAAGCGTCTGCCTTCAGCTCAGGTCATGATCCCAGGGCCCTAGGTTGAGCCCCACTTCGGGCTTCCTGCTCAGCGGGGAGCCTGCTTCTCCCTCTGCCTCCCGCTCCCTTTGCTTGTGTTCATATTCTCTCTCTCTCTCTCTGAAAAATAAATAAATAAAATCTTAAATTAAAAAAAATAAAAATAAAAAGTCGGTTAAAATGCATTCTGTGAAACTCAAAACTGTCCCACCAGAGCACTCACCAGACATTGGCTAGGAACGGACTTTGTGCCAGGCTCAGTGCATTCCTAGTACGCCAGTGGGACCCTGGCTTTGCAGGTTGGCAGAGGTGTGGCCCCAACTCCCAGAACCCCCAGAGCCTCAGGGGTGGGGTGGGTAGAGGATGAGGAGCGCGGCTGGAAAGTGACATTCAGTCCCAGTACAGAGACCCACAGGAGGTGGTGGGGTGAGAGCTCTCCTGACTCTCAAGCAGGGCTTTGGATGGGACTGGACGGAGTAGAGAACTCACCCCCCAAAAAAGCAAAGCCAATTTACAGCACACGTGAGGTTAAATCAACCCCTGAAGGAAATTTCTTCAAATTAAAAGACACACACACACACACACACACACACACACGAGACTAGGAAAGAGAGGAATGTCCGAAAGGGAAAGAAGGAGTTACTTTGCATTTTGCATTGATTCTAAGAAGTGCGTTTTTTTTTTTTTTTCATAAGTTAACAACCCAAAACTCTGAAATCGGAGTATGTCTTCCGACGCAGAACGTCTTACAATCGCGTCCTCCAGGCGTCAAGGCGACCCAGTTGCCCTTGCCCGCGTGTGCCAGCTCGTCACTTCAGCGGGATGCTGGTCCTACACGTGCAGGGTTTAACTGTCATGTCAAACGTCTTCAGAAAGAGTCCCCCATGGTTCAGGACTGAAAGGAGAACTTAGGTGTATTCAAAAAGGCAGGGAGCCACCCATCTGATATTTGTGACGTGAACATTCATTAGAGGAGACAGGCTTGCGATTCCATTGTTTCCTGCGAAACAAACCAAGTGCTTTACCCGAGCTGCTCAAGTTGTGGTCCCCACACCGGGGACCAGGGTGCTGCTGAGCGTGAGCCCTGCACGCTGCCATGGCTGTGGGTTCCAGGCTGTGGGTTCCAGGCTGTGGGTTCCAGGCTGTGGACCATCCTCCCACAGATCACAAAAATGGCATTTGACTCCCTATCCTTTCAAGTGATGTTTACATCCATTGTTTTGTTTTTTTTTTTCTTTGACAACTCTTATTGTGTCTTAATCCTTATCATCTCCTCGAGTCTGACAGCCATCCCTGGTGAGTGGCAGCGTGAGCTGGGAGTGGGAACTTTGGGTGATATTTGTCCTTTCCAGGTGAAGAAAATGGGTCCAAGATGGCCCTGTTGGTGAATAGCGGAATTGCGATTAGAGCCTCCGGCTTCTGAAAGTTGTAACTGGAAAGCAGGTGTTGTCGGCATTCTGTGCAAGACAAATCGGCTGGGGAAGTTCAAGTGAGTCGCCCACGCATGAAACTGTCACCATTGGGGTATCCGGGCAGTTTCTTCTATTTCCGACTCCCTGGCAAAATCTGCTTAGTCGTTCACAATTTGAAGAGCTTCCTGTTACGGCTATTAAGTAAAGAGCTGAATGGTCATGTTAACTTCACCAAAGAGCATGGGTATTATTTGAAAATACTGAAGTTGGTCACCAGGGAGCTGTAGCCCTCACGTGTATCTTTGAGAGCACTTGAGGCAAGGAGTGTCACTGGGGCAGAGCCCGCACCTGCCACACCTTTGATCCACAGCTATTATGCCAAAGCCCCATCTCCTCCTGTCTGATCCCAGAGAACAGCCGAGCAAGGCAGGGTCCCAGAGCCAGGGCATCCCTGCCCAATGTAGGAATCCTTTGATGGTCAGGCTTTGCGCTGGGACTCCCCAACAGCTTGGCCAACACTTTCTCAGGGAGGCGATGCGGAGCGAGTGTCCTACCTCCTCCTCTCCTAGTTTCAGAAAAATTTTGTTATCTACAGAAGTTTCACCTTCCTAGGACTTTGCTAGAAATGGTGTTGAACTTGTAAATCAGTTTGGAGATAGTCACATCTTTCCCATATTTGGTCTTCCAATCCATGAATCCGGTATATCTCTCCATTTATTTATACCTTCTTTGCTTTTTTTTTTTTTTTGAAGTAGTTTGCACACCCAGTGTGGGGCCCAACACGGGGCTTGAACTCATGACCAGGAGATCAAGAGTTGCATGCTCAACCAGTTGAACCATCCAGGCACCCCTACTTTCTTTGCTTTTTTATTAGCACTTGTTGTTTTTAGCATACAAGTCTTGTACACGTTTTGCTAGATTTCTACCTATTTTTCTGTGTCTTCTTTTTTAGCAAATGATAAATAGTATTGTGTTTTTAATATCAATGTCCACCTGTTCATGTTTAGTACTCAGAAATACAATTGCTTTTTGTTTTGGGGGGGTTGTTGTTGTTGTTGTTTATTTTTTTAAGATTTTATTTATTTGTCAGAGAGGGAGAGAGAGAGAGAAAGTGCACTAGCAGGCAGAGGTAGAGAGAGAAGTAGGCTCCCCGCTGAGCAAGGAGCCCGATGCAGGCCTCGATCCCGGACCCTGGGATCATGACCTGAGCCGAAGGCAGCCACTTAACCTACTGAGCCACCCAGGCATCCCTACAATTGCTTTTTGTATCGTGATCTTCCATCTTGTAACCTTGCCAAATTCACTCATTAGTTGTAGGAGTGTTTTGTAGATATTGGGAGATATTCTGTGCTAGGCTTTCTAGCACTATGTTGAATCAGAGTCATGAAAACCAACATTCTTGCTTTGTTGTCTGTTTCTTCCTGGTTTTCCAAATTTTATCATTTTACAGTTTCTTTCATGTCTGGAGAACTTCTTTTAGCCGTTCTTTGTGGGGAAGTCTGAATTTATTTTACAAAAATCAGAGCAGAGCCTTGGCCATTTCTTCATCGGTTGTCCGTAGCTCCCTCCCTCCTGGAACGGCAGGGCTGAATAGTTGGAGGCAATGTTCCAATCCATGAGTCTCCCCAAACTGCAGACGTTTTGAGGTCCTTGACATAAGGCTTTCTAATTCTTCACAGAAATCTTCCCTACTCCTAACACTTCTGCCCTTCCCGCATCTGCCAAGCCAGAAAACTTCTTGCAACTCCCTGAACACCTATCATGGAACGGAGGAGAGAAAGATGACTGCGGAATCTCAGCTCAGGTTACCCCACTGCCGGAGTCCTGGGTGCCTTGCCCAGCGGCAAACGGCCTCTAGAATCCCCTCTGAAAGCTGGTTGTTGCCCAAAGATGTCAGATCCTAATCTCTGGAGCCCACAAAATTCCCTTATATGGCAAGGCTTTGTAGATGCAGTTAAGGATCTTGAGATGGAGAGATGACCGAGGATTATCTGGGTGGGTCTGACATACAAACACACGTTTCCTTATTAGAGGCAGAGGCAGATTCCGCATGCAGAGGAGGAAAAGATAATGTGACCATGAGGCAGAGACTGTAGCAATGTGGCCACAGGCCACAGAATGCCCCAGAATGGAGGACAATCCTGCCAGACTTCCAGCTGTCCGACAACAAGAGAATCAGCCTCTGTGGGAGCTTGTTGGGGGAGCTACAGCGAACTAATAAACCCTTCCTTTATTTACTGTGCAGAGGCTAGAAGTCAAGTTTTGTTTTGTTTTGTTAAGAATTTTATCTATTTATTAGAGAGAGAGAGCAGGGGGAGGGGCAGAGAGGGAGAAGCAGACTCTGCACCCGAACACAGATCCCCATGCAGGGCTCAAGCCCTCAACCCTGAGATCAGGACCTGAGCCGAAATCAAGAGCCAGACACCAGCTGAGCCATCCAGGCGCCCCTATAAGTCAAGTTATGAATATAAACGGAGCTATTGTCAGCTGAACAAGTAATGATGAGGGGAGGCATTTGGTGATGTCGCTCACCTAATTTTTTCCTAATACTCTACTTCTAGGGTGCACTATAGCAATAGATAAGTAGAGAAAGCTAAGGCATTCTGGGGCACCTTATCCTTAAAGGTAGGTGGGGTTTGTTTTCATCTTCACAGACCAGTTAGTGGTGGCTCAGAGAGTTTCTAAGTCACGTAAGCACCAAGAGTGACAAAACCCTCGAACGATTCGCCCTCATATTTACACGCCCCCCCCCCCCAAGCCATTTCTCAAGGATGATACTCTGTCTCTTTTAAGGAGACCACAGCAAACTGATAGGGACCCTACAGGTAAATCTCTACCCATTTGCTTCATCCCTCTCTCCCCTACCCCCAGTTTGGGGACAAAAGACTGCATCTTGAGATGGTGTATTTTACTCCGTGATATTTGCTGCCACCTGCTGACCAAGGGAAGAATGGCAGCGTAAAGAAGTTTTTGTGAGAGACCCCTGCTCAGCCCTGCCAAGCCACTCTGCGGCCCCTGAGGTGGTCGGACGCCAAGTCTCAGAGTGTCTGGGCCCTGCGCAGCGTTAATTAATACTTGCAAGACAAGTACTGAACTCTTGGGGCGCCTGGGTGGCTCAGTGGGTTAAAGCCTCTGCCTTTGGCTCAGGCCATGATCCCAGAGTCCTGGGATCGAGCCCCGCATCAGGGAGCCTGCTTCCTTTCCTGTCTGCCTGTCTCTCTGCCTATCTGTGATCTCTGTGATCTCTGCCTGTCAAATAAATAAATAAAATCTTTAAAAAAAAAAAAAAAAAAAAAGACAAGTACTGAACTCACGGAGTCACCGTGGGCAGATCCCCGCAGTTCCTTGCCTCTGCTTTCCTGCGACAACCATGAGCCACACTTGAGTTATCCTAACTAAACTCTTACTGATATGTTCAGATAAATAACCACCATAAACAAGAACACACAAAGGCCATCCCATTTACATTACAACTGGGTCTAGAGACAAACCACCACAGCTGGGCTTTTGAGACAATAAAATACCACTTTGTTCCACCAGGGGGAGCCAGAAGACCAGACGAAGCTTTTCCTGGGCCTTAACAAGTATTTCCCCAACCCTGGGCAGTTTTAAACTTGGTGGGATCGGGGCGCCTGGGTGGCTCAGTGGGTTAAAGCCTCTGCCTTCGGCTCAGGTCATGATCCCGGGGTCGTGGGATCGAGCCCCACATCGGGCTCTCTGCTTGGCGGGTAGCCTGCTTCCTCCTCTCTCTCTCTCTGCCTGCATCTCTGCCTACTTGTGATCTCTGTCAAATAAATAAATAAAATCTTTAAAAAAATAAAATAAATTTGGTGGGATCTGTGAACAAGGTTCCAGGGAACCCATGTCCATCCTCATTTACATGTTCCCCGCATCAGTCATCCTTTTATGCATAACTTACTTTTCCACCAAAACCACCCCACTGTGTGTGGATGGGACCTCTGAGTACCAGGCCTTGACTCCCTCCTGGTTACCCTCACCTTGTACACCTCTCTCTAATCTCAGCCCTAAAATCAGCAGATCATGCTATCAAAACATCAAAATGTTCTACCTCGCAGACGCAACTTCTTCCTCAACTCTACTGACCATAACAAACAGACAAACGAAAACAAGGAAAGAAACTAATTTTTATTGAGGACCTGTTATATGTCTGGCATTTCCACGTGCCATCCACAGACGAATGGATAAACCAAATGAGCTGTATACATATAAGAATATTATTCCAGAAAGGAATGAAATTGGGTGCCTGGGTGGTTCAGTAGGTGAAGCGTCTGCTTTCGGCTCAGGTCATGATCCCGGGGTGCTGGGATCAAGTCCTGTGTCTGGCTCCCTGTTCACAGAGGGGCCTGCTTCTCCTCTCCCTCTGCCTGCTGTTCTGTCTACTTGTGCTCTCTCTCTCTTCCTGAGATGACAGACCAAGAGTCATTGGCATATGTGTGAGTTGGCCTGATGGTCTAGGCAGGGAGGGGAGAAGAGAAGTTTGTCCCCGAGCAGGGTCCTGGAGCACCCTCACACTTAGAAACCCACAAAGAGAAGGAAACTACAGAGACATGAAAAAAGGACTGTGCCGTGAGAGGAATTCCAGACAGCTGGAAGGCTTGGCAGCCTGGAGAAACATGTTGTCAGAAGGACAGAGGGGTCAGCTCTGAAACGCTACTCTGAGGACAGAAGACTGAACTGGAGATAGCAGATGGAAGCCACTGGTGAACTTCACAGAAGCCATTCTTGTAGAATTTCAGGGGCAGAGGACTGACTGGAGTGGGGTGGGGAGGACAGGGATGAGAGAGCAGGCGCAGCAGCAACTCCTTTGAGACTTACCCTGGTGGGAAGCCAAGTCCTGGGCCAGTCTCTGAAAGGACATGTAGGAATCAGAGATGAAAGACAGCTTGGTAATTGCACTACTGGGTATTTATCCCAAAGATACAGATGTAGTGAAAAGAAGGGCCATCTGTACCTCAATGTTTATAGCAGCAATGGCCACAGTCACCAAACTGTGGAAAGAACCAAGATGCCCTTCAACGGACGAATGGATAAGGAAGATGTGGTCCATATACACGATGGAGTATTATGCCTCCATCAGAAAGGATGAATACCCAACTTTTGTAGCAACATGGACGGGACTGGAAGAGATTATGCTGAGCGAAATAAGTCAAGCAGAGAGAGTCAAGTATCATATGGTTTCACTTACTTGTGAAGCATAAGGGATAACATAGAGGACATTGGGAGATGGAGAGAAGTGAGATGGGGGCAATCGGAGGGGGAGACGAAGCATGAGAGACAAACTGAGGGTTTTGGAGGGTAGGGGGTGGGGGGATGGGTGAGCCTGGTGGTGGGTATTGTGGAGGGCACGTATTGCATGGAGCACTGGGTGTGGTGAGTGACAGTGAATTTTGAAACACTGAAAAGAAATAAAATAAAATGATAAAAAAAGAAAAGAAAGATCTCATGGTGCACTATACTATCTCCATTCTTCTCATCAAGTCATACTACAGATATTGTTGTCTTCATTTCAGGCGTGAGAAAACCGAAAGAAAAGTTCATTTCCCACCTGCCAAAATTTTAAAACTAACACACAGCAAATGCTACTGTTATAAAAGACCCGAATTATTTCCGCTAAACCCTGTCACATCCCATCAAAACAGAAAAAAGCAAAGGTTAAGAACCTCTGTTTTCCTGCTCAACACAATGACCCAGTTGAATGCCAACCAGCACAAATGGCTATATTTTTTTATCTTCCTGTTATTTGTTGACTTGAAATCATTCATTAAATACAGAAAGGTGGTTTTGTCACTTTTTTTTTAAAGATTTCATTTATTTATTAGACACACAGAGAGAGATCACAAGTAGGCAGAGAGGCAGGCAGAGAGAGAGGGGAAGCAGGCTCCCAGCTGAGCAGAGAGCCCGATGTGGGGCTCGATCCCAGGACCCTGAGATCATGACCTGAGCCGAAGGCAGAGGTTTAACCCACTGAGCCACCCAGGTGCCCCGGTTTTGTCACATTTTAATCACTATCCAGTGTTTGCCTTGATCAAGCCTGAATTTGGTTTCCAAGCTGGCAATCCTCCTTTTCATTTCACCTCTCAAATCTGTTTCTGCCGAACACATGGAGGATTCAGAAATGTCACAGTTAACGTCGTCTACAAAAGCATAAAATGAGGTGGTGTGAGCTCAGGGTTTTGCCCCATGCACCGCAGGACCCCAGAAAATGCAAGCCACTGTTGTTTCGTCATGAAAGATACATGATCTAAATGTTATACTCAGCAGAAGAGTTGCTGAACTTGGCCAAAGTCTTGAAGTGTACCCATAATGGGGAATTCCACTTCCAGAATTATAAAGCTTTCATGTATCCCACTGTTTCAAGGATCAATGAATAGGAAAGAAAATGCTAGCATTCTGAGTTTCCCAATGCTTCAAGGAGACATTCAGAGAAGGACAGCGTTCATTTCCTCTCTTCACACCGCAACCGAGCAGAGCACAGACCAGAGAGACAACCCAGTGTCTATGACTTCCCGCTATATGGGAAGATGGGAAAAGAATATTGAGAAAGGGAACAGAATATTGAGAAAGTGGATAAGTATGAACTATGGGTATAAAGGTAAAAACAGAATGTGGAAGATAAGAAAACTGACAGCTCTATAAAAAAAAAGCTCTCTATAAAAATATATATATATATAGTGATGTTAGTAACTTTTATTTTCAAATGGGTTGACTTGTGTTCTATTCAATTACATGCTAAATATTAGAACAGACCATTTCAGCCTTAAAAAATGCAGAATTTTTATACAGAAAACAATACTAAAAATCTAGGGGACTAGAAGTTGACAGCAAAAATCACCCAAACAGGTGAAAAGAGTCTGAAAATGTTGGCATACCCAAGGAGACATTGAGCTAGCTTAAACAAAAGGCATCACATTTCACCATGATACCCATCCGATCTCTGAGTCATCTATGGAATCTTTTTTTAAATTCCTTTTTATTCATTTTTTACCTTTAACATTTTAACTCTAATATAGTTAATATACAGTGTTATTCGTTTCAAGTGTACACAATAGTGATCCAACAATGCTCTACATTACTCAGTGCTCGTCATGGTAAGTGTGCTCTTAATCTCCTTCTCCTGTTTAATCCATCCCCCTCACCCACCTCCCCTCTGGTAACCAGCAGTTTGCTTTCTATAGTTAAGAGTCTGTTTCTTGGTTTGTCTCTTTTTTTCTTTATTTGGTTTCTTAAATTCCACATATGAGGGAGATCGTATGGTATTTGTCTTTCTCTGACTGACTTATTTCACTTAGCATTATACTCTCCGGATCCACCCATGTCCCTGCAAATGGCAAGGTTTTATTCTTTTTTATGGCTGAATAATATTCCATTGTGTGTGTATCTCTTCTGTAGGTACTGTATATTCGTCTGTCAATGGCCATGAGTTTGCATCTCCATCAACAGTGCAAGAGGCTTCTTTTCTCCACATCCTCACAACACTTGTGGTTTCTTGGTTTGGGGGGGGTGTTTTTTTTTGTTTTTTTTTTTTTTTTTAGCCATTCTGACAAGTGTGAGATGATAGCTCATTGTGGTTTTGGTTTGCATTTCCCTGATGATAAGTGACGTTAAGCATATATTTTTTTTAATTCCAAAGTACCCAAAGGCAAATCACCCACACTCACATCCACAAGCCCTAGCCCTCCAGCTTCCCCAACACCCAAGAGTTAGGAGCCCCCACCTTAACTCCTGGTTGTGGTTTTCACCATTCACCCAGACACCAGGCTAAACACCACTCCTACCCTTCCCTCCCCATGTTAATTTTGCTTTTCTCTTCTCCAGTAGGATCGCTTCTGTCCAAGTCTGCCATCTGTCACCTGAAGCATTACAATAAACAGCCTCCTGGCCAGTCTCCCTGACTCCTACTTTTCTCTGCTGGAGAGGTGACTCAAAACCACCTCGGATGAGGGCACTGCCTTGCTTTACAACCGGGGCACTTCCCTTGTCTGCAGGTTGAGGGCGCTCCTGAGCACGGCAGGTTCTTTCAGAGCACGCCTTAGCGGTTTCCTGGTGCTGTCCGGGCTGCTGCTGCCCATGACCTGTATGACAATGTGTCCATACTTGTAACCCACAAAATGAGACGAGATGATTTCAGGTCCTTCTTTATTTTCAAGTGGCTCAATGTGACATTTTGTCCAAGTGTACTTTAAGCACTGGAATAGTCCAATGCAGCCTCTTAAAACAAAAACAAAAACAAACAAACAAAAAAAAAAACAAAAAACCAGCCATTTATTTCCACATTCACCAGCAACAAGTAATTTGTCAGGTGCTCAGAAAAGAATCTGATTTCCTTAACAGTGTCAACGGTGCAACTTGTGAATGAGGATGTGAGTAAGGCAAGATAAAAACAAGGCTTGAAATATTTTTTCCCTTGTATCTACAGGGATAAACAGATTAGCTAGACAACAGACTAGAATTTTAAAACTCCCAGGAAACGCATTTCCTTAGTTACATAATGAGACAATGAGAAACACTTGAGTCTGGGCCACATTCCAAAAAATGATACTCAGATACACAGCATCAGGAAGTTCAAGGGCATGCTTGGATGACAGAGGGGAGTGTACCGAAGCAGATCGGCCAACCATTCTTGTCAGAAATGCAGATTATCTCCAAAAGCCAAAAGTCACGTAGGGAATTATGTTCACCTGTCCTTGGGAATTATGTTCACCTGTCCGTTAGGATAAAACTAAGCAGCCGTATCATATTGAAAAGAAAACAGCAGAAAGGAGACAAAGTATAAATCCCGAACCCCCTGTAAAATATGACAAGAGTTGTCCTTTTAACCTAACAGACCTTAGCTGGAGCTTCTTGTCAAAAGGATGGTGAAGAGTTAGATTGGGGGAAGGCAATCCAAAATGGATTGGAAGATGGGGCACCTGGGTGGCTTTGTCGGTTAAGTGTCTGAATCTTGATCTCAGCTCAGGTCTTGATCTCAAGGTTGTGAGTTCAGGCCCTGGGTTGGGCTCCATGTGGAGCCTACTTAAAGCATGGTAATTTTTTTTTAATATTTTATTTATTTATTTGACAGAGAGAGAGGTCACAAGTAGGCAGAGAGGCAGGCAGAGAGAGAGGGAGAAACAGGTTCCTCACTGAGCAGAGAGCCTGATGCGGGGCTCGATCCCAGGACCCTGAGATCATGACCTGAGCCGAAGGCAGAGGCTTAAACCACTGAGCCACCCAGGCGCCCCGAGCCTACTTAAAATAAATGAATCAAGAAATAAAAACAAGACAAAATGGATCAGAAGAAAGGGCTCTACCATAGGCAAAAGTCAAACCAAATCTAGTCTTACTACCAGGCGGAAAGTGTTCACGATTTCCGAAAACTTAGCCATTTCTGGGCTTTGGTCCCTCTGTCTCTGGCTGGAATGTCCTTTTCCAACCTTCTCTGGCTCACCTGTCTTATTAACCGTTTATGACCCGGAGCAAAGGCATTCCTGTGACCCTTCCATGCTCACTCCGTGTCCCCAGAAATGGCGCTCTTTGCAGACCTTTCTTATAGTGTTTCTCTTTCTGTCCCCACAACTGTTTGTGTGTCTCTCTGTCCCTCTAAACTGAGCCAGTGTGGTCCGTCACCAGGAATGAATGCTCCGTGAGTGAGCTCAGTGAGCACTCACGAATGCGTGGTGGAAGAGAGACTAAATTAACGCACTAACGGAAACTCAATTTCTGGGCCCAGGCCTGCTGACGTCACCCCTCATTAGCCTCCCTGATCCTAGCTTCCAGGACCCCTCTGTCCTGAGGAAATACAACGAGATGATTTCTAAAGGGACTACCACTCTAGGATTCTATGCGCACGTCCTTTGATATCCGTGTGATAAACCACCCCAAGAATGAATGATTTACCCCTTATTCTTTCTCTGCAGTTGCATTCGCTGAGCTCTCTCATGCCAGGGCATTCAGCAGGCTGGATGGAGGCATTAAGTGTGACTCACATGTCCGGGGTCTTGGTGCAAGCCAGGGGCCTTGGTTCACTCCCAAGCCGCTCAGCCGCCATCGACTTACTTGGACCTGCTCCTCTGAACACGCACTGATCAAGCCTCTCTTAGGCCCTCCATGCGGGTGTCCAAGGGCCTGGGCAAGTCACATGACCAAGCAAGTCACATGACATGAAAGGGCGCTTATACTTCCCCGCTTGTGGACAAAGTGGCAAAACTTTGTAGTCACCTTTCTTTGTTGTTTTTTTAGGGATTTTATTTTTAGGTAATCTCTATACCCAATGCGGGGCTCGAACTTACAACCTGGAGATCAAGAGTCAGAGGCTGCACCCACTGAGTCAGCCAGGCACCCCTGTATATCATTTCTAACCCACTACACCATCACAGAAATACTCGTAAGTTAATTTTGTTGTCCCCACTATTGCACATGGAAAAATAGGACCTTTTTTCTTTGCTTTCCTTTCTTTCCTTTTTTTGGGGGGTGGGTGGGTTGGGGCGGCAAAGCAAGGTTTATTGAGCGATAGCAAAGTGATAGTACAAAGCTCCCAAGGACAGAGAGGACCCAAGAGGTTCGCCCGGGGAGTTTCTAAGTCTAAGGGTTTTTATGGGTTTGTTTGTGGGCTGTCTTCCTCTGACAAACCCTCCTCCCTGTGCCTGTTGTCCAATCAGGTTTTTGTCACCCACCTATCCTATGGGATAGGGTGGATGGCTCCTTCCCGGGTGGTGTAAAATCCTTTTCAGGGTGGTTTCCTCTTCGGAGGATATAAAATGGGTTAGGGCCTTTAGGAGACAATGCCCAAAACACAATGCAAGACCGAGGACAGCCAGGGGTCCTGCGAGAGATAGAGGCCGTTTTAGTAAACTCCCCACCTACTGCGGGGAGGAGAGGGCTGGCCCAAAGGAATGCAATAAGGATTATGATTTTGATGGGTGTGGGGAAAGTAACATTTAAGATGACTTCTCTGTATCTTGTCACTTGAAGACTAGTTTGAAATCCTTTCTGGGTTCAGAGGCATTTCGGTTCCTTGTTGTTAGGCGCTGTTGGGGATCAGGGTTTGACTCTGGAATGGTGGGTCCAGGCTTCAAATGTAGGCGCTTTGACGCTGTCGGAGTGACTAAAATCCCCTTCGCGGGCCTTCCCAGGCCGGCTGGCACAAATGCTTGCTGAGTATCCCACTTGCTGTTGCTCTGGCCCCCCGGGCCAAGGCCATTCCCTTTAAAGCTGGGGCACTGAACAAGGCCCTCTTGAGATTTTTAAAAGCTTTTTCTGACTCTGGATCCCACATTGCTAGATAGGTACTGGCTGTCAGGGTGTCCTTGATCAACCGATAGAGGGGCCGTGCTCTTTCTCCAAATCCCAGGATCCACGAGCGACGGTGTCCTGTTAAACCCAAAAAACCTTTCCGACAAGGGGAAGTTGTGGGGTCCTTAAGGAGTATGGGAACGGGCACTGACCCACTTTGGCCTGATCTGCCCAGACCTGGGACTGAGTATCAGCCTCTACTAAGGGGAGGCACTTGCTATTCTGCCCAACGGCTACCATTAGGAGAGTGAAGAGCTCTACCCCGGAGATGGGTGGGGCTCTCAGCATTAGGAAATGGTGAGAGATAATTGGGTCTCCCCAGGGGCATCCCAAAAGACGAGAAAAAAATGTGACTATCGGGTCCCCCAGTGACACCCTTAACAACAACCTTGCAGTTGGACAGTTGGCCCAGGGTGGAGCAGAACAGAAAAGGTGGTTCCAGTATCGAGAAGGAAACGACTTGTTTTCCTTCTATGTCCAGAATTACCTGCCACCCCTGGTTCCCTGGGGTGAGCTGTTTCAAAGAGGCCACCATATAGAGCCCTGGACCCCATCAGTCCCGATCGGGGGCGCTGGCTACCTGAACCCTCACAGCTTGAGGTCCCGGAGAGCATTCAGATTTCCAGTGTCCCCCTCCTCAAGTGGGACAAGGGTTGCTGGGCCTTGGTTTTTGCCATTGGGGGCATTCTCACTTCGGGTGTCCTGGGTGGCCACAGAGATGGCATTTGGTGGCTGAGCCTTGGGAGGCTGAACTGATGATGGTTTGCAAGATCAAAAGCAAAGTCTCAGCTGTCCTCACTCTCCTCTTGGTCCCAACTGCAGAAAATCCGCTGACAGCTCATTGAGCACTTCTAGGGTCCCCTTGGGGCCAAACAACCAACTTTTGCAGTTTTCTTCCGAATGTCTGGGGCCCATTGGGTATTAGACAATGATCTTGACCTTGGAAGAACCGGGGAGGTAGCTGTGTATTAATGAGAGCCTCTCTCAATCTTTCTAAGAAAACCTTTGGCTTGTCTTCCTGAGTTTGTGTGGGCAGTTAGCATGTTTACCAAGAGACCCAAACATCCTTTAACAGCACAAACCAGGGGCGCCTGGGTGGCTCAGTGGGTTAAAGTCTCTGCCTTCAGCTCAGGTCATGGTCCAGGGTCCTGGGATTGAGCCCTGCATCTGGCTCTCTGCTCAGTGGGGAGCCTGCTTCCTCCTCTCTCTCTCTCTCTCTCTCTGCCTGCCCCTCCCCCTACTTGAGATCTCTATCTGTCAGATAAATAAATAAGATCTTTTTAAAAATAAAAAATAAATAAAAGCACAAACCTATGTCTTGTTATTCATGTTTTCCCCACTTACTCCTATTTGGAAAAGACCTAGATGTAATCCCATTGATCATCCAAGCAAAACTTTCTTAACAATTACCCAAGAAAACTTGGAACTAGATAAGATTAACTGCCATTTTTTTTATATTTTATTTATTTATTTGACAGAGAGAGAGGTCACAAGTAGGTAGAGAGGCAGACAGAGAGGGAGGGAGAAACAGGCTCCTCACCAAGCAGAGAGCCCGATGCGGGGCTCGATCCCAGGACCCTGAGATCATGTCCTGAGCCGAAGGCAGAGGCTTAACCCACTGAGCCACCCAGGCGCCCCGATTAACTGCCATTTTTTAAAAAGATTTTATTTATTTATTTATTTGACACAGAGAGAGCACAAGCAGGGGCCAGCGGCAGAGGGAGAGGGAGAAGCAGGCTCCCTGCTGAGCAAGGAGCCCGATGCAGGATCATGACTTGAGTTGAAGGCAGAAATTAACGACTGAGCCACCCAGGTGCCCCAATTAACTGCCATTTTTTTTTTTAAGATTTTATTTATTTGAGAGAGAGACAGTGAGAGAGAGTATGAGAGGGGAGAAAGTCAGAGGGAGAAGCAGACTCTCCAAGGAGCAGGGAGCCCGATGCGGGACTCGATCCCAGGAGTCTGGGATCATGACCTGAGCTGAAGGCAGTCGCTTAACCAACTGAGCCACCCAGGCGCCCCCCAATTAACTGCCATTTTAACTCGAGTTTATTTGACCTTCAGCTAACCTAGGTAGAATCATTCCTGGTTCGAACCCTAATCAGCTTGGACAGATGAACAGACACTTTGGTTTTTTCCACCAAAGTGGAACTATGCAGTCCGTGTCGGGTTGGAGAAGACAGGGAACTTCCCCAAAACAATGGGAGTTTCAGGAGTTTTTGTGGGGTTTTTTTGGTTTTGTTTTTGTCCTTTTTTGTTTTTTTGTTTTTGCTTCTTTCTTCCAACACATCTACCCTCAAATTTAGGTTCTTATCTCATGTCATTGCTTAGCCAACATGGAAAACCGACTCTGAATTTATTGGGAATTTACCACTTTTCTGTTGGCTCCTGACGTAAGAACATATTCTTTACCACTGAGGGAAAGCTCTCTTTTTTATTTCACTAAGGGTGTTTGTTGGTATTCGTTTTAGTTATAGTAATACATACTGAAAGTGAACAACAAAAAAAGAATCTTTTAGGATGATTATTTCTTTGGGTTCACTAATGCGAAGGATTGTATTCGTAGATTTCCTGCTGTTGGGCCCTCATTCCTTTTTTTATAAGGGGCCTCCGTCCCCGCCCCTCGCCCTTGGCCGCCAGGGATGTGGGCGGGGCTGGGAGGGGCGACTGTTCTGCATCCGGAGGGACTGTGGGGTAATCTCAGCCTTCCTCATCTGTTAACGGCCACATCTGTGCTGCCCCAAAGCACGGTACGTTCTGAGCTGCCTTGTGCCTTAAGTGTAAAACACATTAGATTTTGAATGCTTAGCACAAAAAAAAAGTAGACCCTCATTAATAATGTAATATTGAATTATCCTATGATCTCCCCAATATGAGGAAGTTGAGAGGCAGAGTCGGGGTTTTGGGGGTAGGGAAGGGAAAAATGAAACAAGATGGGATCGGGAGGGAGACAAACCATAAGAGACTCTTAATGTCACAAAACAAACTGGGGGTTGCTGGGGGGAGGTGGGGTTGGGAGAGGGGGGTGGGGTTATGGACATTGGGGAAGGTATGTGCTATGGTGAGTGCTGTGAAGTGTGTAAACCTGACGATTCACAGACCTGTACCCCTGGGGCTAATACATTATGTGCTAATAAAAAAATTAAAAATTAAAAAAAATAATGTTATATTGAGTACATGTTGAAATGATACTATTTTGAATATATTGGGTTAAATAAAACACGGTATTAAGATTAATTTCACTTGTGTCTGTTTACTTGTTTTTAATGTGGCTACTAGAACATTTCAAATTACTTTAACATGTTTAGATACCTTTATACATATATAATCACATATACCTCTCTTATACCGCACCAATCCAGATGAAGTCTACTCTTTGGTTACAAATATTTCTAAGAGATTTCAATAGTCTATTCAAAGAGAATTGGACATACCGGTGATAGATGGTTGCAGAATTGGCCCCAATTTGTTCTCCTCTCCACGCCCTGGATAATCCCTTCCCACGCTCACTCTGGCCTTGGCAGTGTGACTTGGCAAGAGTGAGCAGAGCTTTGCCCAGAGCTGGTGCATTAAGGGCCACCCTCTCTTGCTGCTGGAACCCTGGAGTCGGACATGGCGTATCTCTGGGAGCCTCCCAGGGACCCAGAGACCCTAAGGAGAGGCCGTTCTGTGTGGGCATCCCAGCCCCAACGTCACCTGGCGAGACTGGCAGGATTACCACCCAGCCAAGCCACAGAATCAAAAGAAATCGTAAACAGTTGTTTCACGCACTAGAATTTTGGATATAATTTTTATGCAGCAAAGCCCAACCGATTCATTACTTTCAGTCTTGAAAATGGAACTCATGCTGTAGGTATCAGTGTAATTATATGTAAATGTAAACCACATTGTCAGATTCTCAGAAGTATCTTACGATGGGTTTTAAAGTAGCCAGATCGGTCACCATGATGTCATCTCTTTCCAGTGTCCTCCCTTACTCTTATCTGCCTTATCATGCGGTTCAAAATTCACGTACTTTATAGATCTCTCTCTCAAGAAACTTCCTCTTCTTCTAACTATTTATAGATAAGCACCCTTGCCTCCAGGAGATGACTTTTATTGCCCCTGCAATAAGCGACTTTTTACAGGTGATGTGACTAACAAGTAGCCCAGGCAGGATTTCTGAATCCGAGGTCATTCCTTCTCTTGGGAGACTTTCTGCTGACTCACCCTCCGAAGCCAGACTCCTCCCACCAGGATCAGCAGGTGTTCCCCCAGCAAAAGAGGGAGCATATTTCCAGTTAATTAAACCTGTTATTTACAGCAGGGCCATCCCCAAGTAACCTCACGACTAGAATTGTTTGTGAATGGCACTCTAGTAAAATCAATTGCCCCAAAAATTTAAAACACATTTATTAAATTTTTTAAAATTATTTATTTATTTATTTATTTATTTATTTATTTATTTATGAGAGAGACAACACAAGCCCGGGGAAGGGGCAAAGGGAGAGGGAGAAGCTCGTTCCCTATGGAGGAGGGAGCCCAATGTGGGGCTCGATCCCAGGACCCTGGGATTATGACCTGAGCGGAAGGCAGATGCTAAACCGACTGAGCCACCCAGGCTCAGCCCCTTAAAACATATTTAAATCAAAACCATGAATGGCATGTGGCTGGGTTCTGATAATAGCATAGGGTACCAACTGGCCATCCCTCCTATCAAGCAGAAAGTTTCCAGTTCTGATGTGGTCAGTTCTTTTGATCCACTGTGTTCCTCCTCATACCGACGATATTTTGTATATCCTCAACAAAGTGTTATTCCAATCTATAATTTACATTTGTAGAGAAAAAAAAATTTGTAGGGAAAAAAAAAGGAATTTACATTTGTATTGTCCAATTATACACAAGCATTCTACTTTCAGACATGTTCTGCTACATTTTCAGTGACTGAGAGAAAATATTTTTAATCCGTTTTAGAGTTTTGTATCAACACTGGCCCGAGCCAACTTCTAAGATTTTTATGCTTCTCCTTCTGCGAAACGAGCTGAACTTTTAAAGTCTGTGGGGTTTTGACACTTGAATTTGCTTTACAGAATGACTGACTAAAAACTAAAGATAAATGAAGCAGGAGCGAAGGAGTCAGGTTGTCGCTAATGCTGCCTGGATTTGGAGATTGGATGCACTGGTTTCACGGCCATGGTCACGTGCTGGCTCTTGATCTTCTGGCTACGGAACCCTGGATCTACCTAAACGTGCCTTTTATTTCAAGTCCTACCACATCATCAACCTGAGCACCTGCTCTCTGCTATGCCCTCGAGACTTACAGCTTCCCATCTTTATTGTATTTTGGAAACCCCGCAAAGGCTAATTCATTCATCTCTGTAACCACCTGGTTGAGTAGAAACTAACTGCTCTGCTTTATAAGTTAAGATTCAGGGAACTGAACCCGCCCAGAGGCAAACAAAGCGGAGGCGCTGGTCTTACAGGCACATCAATCAGTCAAAGCAGGAACTAAGTATCTTCCCTCCACAGGTCTGAAAGTCACTTCCCTCCGCACCTCTGAATCCACAGCAGGACGATAAGGAGGCTGGAGCACCTTCTCGCGGTGCTGCCCACCCCGCATGTGTTTCCTGCACACACCCTGCGGGCCTTGCCTGTTTCTCTGTGGCTGGTTCTCGTCTGGGTCTTTCTGGTGTGGAGCAGGGTCAGGAGCTGGAGGGCGCCCTGCCAGTCGTTAACATCATGTGCGGATATTGATCCAGTGGAACCGAAAACCTGATAAAATGCCTGGCTGATGGCATCAAGCTTCGCAAACAACGGACGAGTTCTACGAGTTGAACAGGTTCCGCCTGGAATTGCTTCTACAACACGGAGGTGGAAAAGAAGGCTGGGCTGGGGAGAAGGGTCTTTCTCAAAAGCTTCTGCTGAGAAACTGTGCTATGGTACGGCATTCGTCTGCCAGCTACTAGATTAATCAAATCCCACACCAGCCAGGAAGAGAGTAATAAGACTAGTCTGCAGGTTTCCCAGTGATGTGCTTGTGAAATCACTCTCCCGTGGCTGGGATAGAAAACCCCTCTGTTTCTCATCCTCAGGTTGTTTCAGTGAAATTCCCCCCAGCCTCTGTCTGTTTTGTTTTGTTTTTTTTTTTTTTTTTTAATTTGATAGAGATCACAAGTACGAAGAGAGGCAGGCAGAGAGAGAGAGGAGGAAGCAGGCTCCCTGCTGAGCAGAGAGCCCGATGTGGGGCTCTATCCCAGGACCCTGGGACCATGACCTGAGCCGAAAGCAGAGGCTTTAACCCACTGAGCCACCAGGCGCCCCCAGCCTCTGTCTGTTAATGGGAAACGGAACTCTGAACAGAGCAAGACCGGACAGAGAACTTTCCGGCACAGTCTACAGTGCTTTCTCCTCTTAGTGACAAGGGGCAGGGGTGGAAAATCTACAACCATCCAGACAAGGGGGCTTATCTTCACTCTGGAAGTAAGGAGGACGGTATGTTTTCTTATACTTCTTTTTCATTACCAAGTCCAAAGGATCCATGAGGAGAAACAACTGCTTGCTACATTTATTACCTTTTACTTTGCCCTGATAAATCCTATGGATTTAGTTCCCTTTAGTCCCCTTTAAAGGCACAATACTTTTTAATCTTTAGACTAAAATTTCCCCTTTAATCTAACATAAACTCCTTAATTGAAGCCTATGGACTCGCAGTATAGCCTTTTTGCCTGTTTCTGGGTTCAGTGCATTTCCCACACGTACTCAGACGTAGCACAATATGGTAAACACAACATTGGGTCATTCAGAGAATTTATTACCTGCTTAGCAACCGCAAGAAAGTGTATTCAGAGTTCCCGGAAGAAAAAGAGAGAACATGTTTCTTAATATTCATGAGTATAAGTGTTCACCACAATTAAGAACATGGTATTTTTTTTAAAGATTGTATTTATTTATTTGACAGACAGAGATCACAAGTAGGCAGAGAGGCAGGCAGAGAGAGAGAGAGAGAAGGAAGCAGGCTCCCTGCTGAGCAGAGAACACAATGAGGGACTCGATCCCAGGACCCTGAGACCATGACCTGAGCCAAAGACAGAGGCTTAATCCACTGAGCCACCCAGGTACCCCTGTTTTGTTTTTGATTTTTTGGTTTTTTTGTTTTGTTTTTTAAGATATACGGTGTGGGACACCTGGGTGGCTTAGTCAGTTAAGCGCCTCACACTTGATTTAAGCTCAGATTATGATCTCTGGGTGGTGGGATCGAGCCCCACATCGGGCTCTGCACTCTGTGAGGAGTCTCTCTGTCCCTCTGTCCCTCCACCTCTAAAATAAATAAATGAATCTTTTCTTTTAAAGATTTTATGTATATATTTGAGAGTGAGAGAGAGTAAGGAGAGGAGAAGGAGAACCAGACTTCCCTCTGAGGAGGGATCCTGATGCAGGACTTGATCCCAGGACCCCAGGATCATGACCCAAGCTGAAGGCAGACGCTTAACCCACTGAGCCACCCAGGTGCCCCATAAAGGAATCTTTTAAAAAATAAAGTGATGTAAGCTGTAACTTCATTATGTGTTATTGTGTGGAAATTTTATAAAACTTCTTTAATCAATTTAGTATATATTTACATACTGCAACAACTGAGTACCTACTATGAGCCAGGAATATTCTAGGTGCCAAAATACAGCCACAAACAAGACCAGCAAGGTCCCTAGTGTTTGGAATTTAATAGTGCAGTGGGAGAAATGGACTATGAATAGGTCAATACATCATTAATAAAAAATTATTTGGGGTAGCAATAAGTTCCATAAAGGAAATAAATTAGGGTGATGTGATACTGAGCTGACTGGGTGCTCCTTTAAGTTAGAGATCAAGAGTTATTTTTTATAATAATAAAAAAGTGATTTTTAAAATAATATAATACAAAGGCTAGCAAAAGCACTGTCGGGCTATTTGTCAACGAGGAAAGCTAATGCTATATTAGTTCTAGCTGCTTTAATGCTGTTTTAAAATAGAGAAGGAGGGGTGCCTGGGTGGCTCAGTGGGTTAAGCCGCTGCCTTCGGCTCAGGTCATGATCTCAGGGTCCTGGGATCGAGCCCCGCATCGGGCTCTCTGCTCAGCAGGGAGCCTGCGTCCCCCCCGCCCCCGCCTGCCTCTCTGCCTACTTGTGATCTCTGGCTGTCAAATAAATAAATAAAATATTTTTTAAAAATAGAGAAGGAAACAAAGAATGATCATAGTTTAGTTTTTTATAATTTATTTTTTATTCTATAACCTACTGAATTTGCCACTGAAAGCCTAGCGACAGTGTTTAGGGCCTTCTCTGTGCGGAGTAAAATGACACTTGCAGAATGACACTGAGGACACCTCACAAGAGCGCACTGATGGGGTGGGCCCGTCTGGGCCCCCGGAAGTTTGTCACGTGACTTCCAGGATGATGTCACTGCAGAAGATTGGAACTATGTGCTCAGTGTTACCTGTGACCGACCTGTGAGGGCTAACAGGGGACTGAGACTTTGTCCCTTTAGAATTAGTGGCTGGGAGCTCACTATTCGTCTGGAAACCTAGGTCACTGTGAATACATTCTTGTCTTACCATAGGACCTGTCTTCAGAAAAGAAAGCTAGTCTAGGGCCCTGGGATCAGCTTTCACGGACAGGTACGATCTCAGCAACAATTCCCTCCTGCCGCACTAGGATTTGTGCTGTTTCTCACTGAGCCTTACAATGAACTTGGAAGTCCGTGGAACAGAGACAGGGTGATGCAGGTCTGCAGTTAGACACTACAGAGTGCAATCTTCTCTTTCTCTTACTACCGTAGAAAGTGACCCCGTCCCCCCAGGGCTACCCTGCTCTGTCAGAAACACCCGGAGCTGGCCTATATGCCACTGGTTTCCATGCTGAGAAAAGCAAGCGCTCATACAACCACCAAACGAACCCGTTCGCGGAGATGCGGTAACCACCTGGTTTGGCCAGGCGGTCGTCTGGGAGACAAGCCTGTGGGTACCCTGTGGAAGAATGCGGGCAGAAGAAGACGATCGGGTTGCTAAGTGGCTACTGTGGTCAGGCCCTCAGATGGATTTCGGGCCAGAGGAGAACAAGACAAACATTACCTCTGCCCTCGAAGGTTTTACAACCTCGCCGGACAACCAGGTGGTTCAAATAATGAGGAACTGCGGCCGGAGAAACCAGAACTCAGTCCGGGAGACCGAGACGCCCTCCCAGAGAAAAGAGTATTTAAAGCAAAGATCTGAAGGGTGCCTTGGGGTCCGGAAAAGGAAGGCGGGGTTCCGGAAAAAGAAACAGCATATCAAAGATCTAGGGATGAAAGGGAGCGCAACACTTTGGGGGGGGGGAATGAGGAAAAAAATCCAGGTTTGGGGGGTAATGGTGTGAAGGGGAGGTGGCAGGAGTGGGTGGCTGGGGCCGGGCTGTAGGCGGCCTGAAAAGAGATTAATGTAAGAGCGCCTGAGTGGCTTGGTTCAGTGTCTGACTCTTGATTTCAGCTCAGGTCATGATCTCAGGGTCTTGAGATCGAGTCCCAAGTCAGGATGCACACTGGGCGTGGAGCTCACTTGATATTCTCTCTCTCTTTCTCTCTCTCTCTCTCTGCCCTGCCCCCTGCACGTGCTCTCAAAAAAAAAAAAAAATGTTTTTTTAAGGCAGAAGTTAATGTAAGCACAAGATTCAGTTTCAGTTTTACAACGTCAGTTCTGAGGGCCTGGGTGGCTAAGACAAAGGGACAGAGAAAGTGTGAGTGTAGGAAGCTACTTAGAAACCAGTCTAGGGGGAAGATGATAGGATGTCCTGGGTTGAGGGAGAGGCAAAAGGCAAGAAGGAGACAGTGCAAGGGCAGGAGACAGATTTAGGGGACAGAACAGAGAGGATTCCAGTCCTCCTCCTCCCAGGTCACAGGGCCTGGGCTTCCTTCATTCCACGCAGGAATCCATGTGGGGAGAGGACTCAGATCCTGTAAAGTCTTCCCCAAGTCTCTCTGGGTTCTAAACAACAGTATATTCATCTGTGAAACACTGTTCAAAAGCAAAAATGTCCTCTTAGAGCTGAGGGGGGGTTCGATTGTTTTCGGCTACACTGGCTTTGTATTCCAGACTTCCCTAGACCTAGGAATCCCCCGAGGGCTTGCAAACCCACAGATTCCATCACACTACCCTGGGGAATCCCATTCAGTAGGAATCTGTGTTTTCCCTAAGTGATGGCCGCAGGCGATCTTGAGTTCAGACAAATGAGGGGGCTCCTGGCCCCGGGAAGGCATGCTGATGGTCTCTTGTGGGTGATCTATATTGTGTGATTGCACTCCTACAAAGTTCTAGAAAACGCAAACCAATCTATACTGACAGAAAGCAGATCAGTGGTTGCCTGGGGATGGGGGGACGGTGGCAGGGGGCGAAGAGAGGGAGGATTACCAAGGGTAGAAAGAAACTTTTGTAGGCGATGGGTGTGTTTACCATCCTGACTGTGGTGATCACTTCGCAGGTGTTATGTATATACCAAAACTTAGAATACGTAATGTGTGCACTTCGTTGTATGTCATTTATACCTCATTAAAAATATAAAGGTTGGGGCGCCTGGGTGGCTCAGTGGGTTAAAGCCTCTGCCTTCAGCTCAGGTCATGATCCCAGGGTCCTGGGATCGAGCCCCGCATCGGGCTCTCTGCTTAGCTGGGAGCCTGCTTCCTTCTCTCTCTCTGCCTGCCTCTCTGCCTACTTGTAATCTCTATCTGTCCAACAAATAAATCTTAAAAAAAAAAAAAAAAAATATATATATATATATATATATATATATATATATATATATAAAGGTCAGTAACTTCCAATATGCAATCTCAGGGTGTCTTAGATCAAATTTCAGAACACATTCATCAACAACACATTAGCAAGCAGGGGCAAAAAGAGTCTTTCGATAGGTTTCGTAAGTTTGATGAAGTCTCAGTTCTCTCCGTCCATTGAGGGGCTCCAAGAGCAGCTGTCAGGAAAGTTCCCTGGAGGCAATATTCTAGAGCAGGATTAGCTAACCCTCTGGCTGGGGTCAAGAGAGATGGGCTTCTCTGAGGCAGCCGCTACACACAGGGTCATTTATAAATCATGGCGGGGCTGCATTCTTGTGGGTATTGGGTATCTAGATTCTAATACTCTGTTCCTGGAAGGCCGAGAATGCCTTGCTTCTATTCTAGCCAATTCACAAATCTCAGACAGGAATGACTGCACCAGTGATAGAGCATTAGTAACCGGTACTGTGTTCATTATCAAAGTCACTGGTACTGATTGGAGACAAAGATGGCTGAAGCTTGTAGATTCTGCTTAGGGAGCGTAACTTTTTTTTTTTTTTCTGAAGATTTTATTTATTTATTTGACAGAGAGAGAGATCATAAACAGGCAGAGAGAGGGGGAAAGCAGGCTCCCCACTGAGCAGAGAGCCCGACCCGGGGCTCGATCCCAAACCCGAGACCATGACCTGAGCCGCAGGCAGGGGCTTAACCCACTGAGCCACCCAGGTGCCCCGAGGAGCATGACTTTTTGACTCAAGGCTCTGACATGTCATCTACTCACCCACGCAGCAACTCAAAAGGGGGGAGCAATCAAAGCGTGCATCCAAGGATGAATGGATAAACAAAGGAAGAACATTCTGATACATAGTAGAACACAGAGGAACCTTGGGAATATTATCTAAGTGAAATAAGCCTCAAAAATACTATATGATTTCACTTAGATGAAGTATCTCGAGGACCCAAGTTCACAGAGACAGAAAGGGGGATGGTGGTCGCCAGGGGCTGGAAGCATGAGGAGTGGTGGCAGAATGGGGAGTTATTGGTCAATGGGTTGAGTTTCAGTTTACGAAAATACAAAACTTTGAGAGATGGACATTGGCGAAGGTAGCACAACAGCATGAATGTGCTTAATGTCAATGGGCTGTACACTTGAAAACGGCTGAGACAATAAATTCCATGCCATGTGTATTTTACTATAATTTAAGAAAATTTTTAATGACAAAGATATTCCTTTGATTCCTATACCTGGTTATTATTCACTCTAGAATGTTTAAAATTATTTCCAAATCAACACTTAACTTTGATTTTAGAAATAGTTTTCATTTTAACCAATTATAAAGGTAATACACTTCCACTGTAAGAAGTATGGAAAATGAGAAAAATACTTTGAAGAATGTAAAATCATGACTCTCACACAAGTATAAAATGAACACATGCCAAAGATTTTATTTAACTCATTGTTAATAAGTCAAGGAGTACGACGTTAGGGCCAGTTCAAAGAAGAATGCACATTTACAGGTACACAGCTGAGAGATTTACAAATCAACGTCAAATTGGTCAGTATCCATTGGCAATCATCATTTCGGTTCTACTGACACAAGCTCATTTGCATTTCTTTCTTTTTTTTTTTTTTTAAAGATTTATTTATTTCTTTTAGAGAGAAAGGGAGGAGAATGTAAGGGGTAAGGGCAGAGGGGGAGAGAGACACAGAGAGAGAGAGAGAGAGACCCAAGCAGACAGCCCGCTGAGCGCAGAGCCCCAGGCTGGGCTTGATCCCGCAACAGGACACCAGCACCCCAGCGGGAATCGTGAGTCAGAGGCCCAACCCGCTGAGTCACCCAGGGGCCCCAATCTGTATCTTTATGAACAAAAGTCACCGACAGTACTATAGGCTTTCAACAATCGACAGAGGTATAAAGCGGCTCAAGGACGAGAAACGGACACAGGACCCTAAATGGTTAGACACAACTGAAAAGTGTGCCGCACAGGACGCCCAGTAACACTGCTCCTTTTTTTGGCCTCTTCAAACTTTTCCATGGGAATAATAATAATAATTAGAATCCTCTGAAACCCTTCATCCCAGAAAAATACTCCCTTTGATTTTTTTGAGTGGAACTGAAACTGCAGTGTGGGGCTTTTACTCAGCACGCTGAACACGGTTTCTGAGGCCACCGAAGCGCCGCATCCCGGGACGGGGACCCTCGGCGCACACCTGCCCGGCGCATCCCCGCGGCCCACGGAGGAGCGCTGGCGCCGCCCGCTCGGCCGCCGGTGGCCGACAGTCAACAGCCCAGAACTGCGAGCGGACGTCGGACCCGCCGGGAGTGGAGCGGGGAGAGGCCGGCCCCGCCGGGCGGACGGGCGGGGACCGCAGGGACCGCGACGAACCCGAGTGCGCCGCGCGGGAGGGCGGTGGCGCGGCCCCCGAGCCAGGTGCGGCTGTCGGGGCGGCGCCGCCCACGGGTCCGCCTCCTCCCCCAGCCCAGGGCCGGCGGGGCCGCGGGGCCGCGCGACGAGCAGGGGGGCGGGGCGACCTTTGCTCGGTCCCGGAGAGCCGGGCGGCGCGGCGGGGTGTGGACGCGGCCCCGAGCCCGCCGCGCGCGAGCTGCCCCCTCCGCCTTCGGCTCGCACCCCCGCCCCTCCCACCCGGGCGGGCTGGGCCCCGCCGGCCGCCCCCGGGCGCCCGCACCTCGGGCCGCAGTCTCGGCCAGACGCTCCAGCGAACCGGTTTCGATTGGGGCCGGCGGCCGCGCGGGAGGCCGGAGCGGCGGGGACGCGCGGAGGGCCCGCGGAGGCCCGCGGCCGAGAGGGGACGGTCGCGCCGACTGGGGCGCGGGATGCGGACGCCGGTGGTGATGACGCTGGGCATGGTGCTCGCGCCCTGCGGGCTGCTGCTCAACCTGACGGCCACGCTGGCGCCCGGCTGGCGGCTGGTGAAGGGCTTCCTCAACCAGCCGGTGGACGTGGAGCTGTACCAGGGCCTGTGGGACATGTGCCGCGAGCAGAGCAGCCGCGAGCGCCAGTGCAACCAGCCGGACCTGTGGGGCTACTTCGACGCCGAGCCGGTGCGCGTGGCGCGGGCCCTCATGGTCACGTCGCTGGCCACCACGGCCCTGGGGCTGCTGCTGGCGTCGCTGGGCGTGCGCTGCTGGCAGGAGGAGCCGCGCTTCGCGCTGGCCGGCCTCTCGGGCGCGGTGCTCTTCGCCGCCGGCCTGCTCAGCCTCATCCCGGTCTCCTGGTACAACCACTCCTTGGCGGACCGCAGGGTCCTGCCCGCCGACGACAGCCCGGTCACGCTGCACGTCAGCTACAGCCTGGTGCTGGGCTACCTGGGCAGCTGCCTGCTGCTGCTGGGCGGCTTCTCGCTGGCGCTCAGCTTCGCGCCCTGGTGCGAGGAGCGCTGCCGCCGCCGCCGCAAGAAGCCCGCGGGCGGCCCGCGCCGGCCCAGCATCAGCACGGTGCAGGTCGACTGGCCGGAGCCCGCGCTGCCGCCCGCCATCAAGTACTACAGCGACGGCCAGCACCGGCCGCCGCCGGCCAACCCCAGCGCCGCCCGCCAGCCCAAGGCCGGCTTCCCCATGCCGCGGCCGCAGCCCGCCGCCTACAGCAACCGGATAGACGTGCTCCACGGGGAGGACGCCCGCTCCCCCCGCGACTCCTTGGGCAGCACCCGGTCCTGCCAGGCCTCGCTGCCCTGCGACTCCGACCTGTAGACGGCGCCCCCTTCCTCTCCCAGGCCTGGGAAGAGGACTCGAAGGACTCGCCCCCACCACGTCCAGCCTTGAACTTGCCCGGTACCTTGCGGCTGGAAACACCTGGCTCGGCGTCCGAAACCCTGGACAGGTTCCTGGAACTGGTTTGGAGGGTGATCTTCCTTTCTTGTGACTCAGCCAGACTCTGGGCGATTAGGTCAGCTTGGCTTTGCTTTTCTTTATGTAAAATTTAGTTTTCCTCCCCAGAGGGATGAGGATCTTCTTACAGAGTGACTGGGATTTTCATACTTGAAGCTGAAGGAGATCTAAAAAGGGCGCCTTTGCATCGTGTTGACACAGGACCGTGACAAAAAGCCAAAATCAGCAAAGAGAGGCTCAAAAACCATGTTAACACCTTGAAACAGTATCCGGAAATGCCAGTGAACCTTACATCAATATAATGTTTTTTGTTTTCCGTTGTATAACTTATTCTCCTGCAGACTCTCAAGAGACCAATATACTGGCTATGTTTGATTGAAGCTCTTAAAATAAACGTAGAGCCATGCAAACGCCAGGAACTCTTGTGGCTTTTATGGAATAACTTGATTAACTCTTGTTTACATTTCTTCAGGTGTACATAGGATTTTCTTGATTGCTTATTTTTGGTGTGAAAGTTGAGGTCACTGCAGTTTCTCTCCTAGAAGCCAGGTGGGATTGAACAGACTTACTGCTCCATTCCTGGGCTACCTCACACTGGACATAGGGGACCATAAATTACATATTTGGTACAGAATGGCACCTGTTAATCATATTAGGTAGAGGACATGGGCACATGTCTCTTATTTATAAATAAAAGCTGAACACAAGCGTTTCAGTAGACACACAAAAGCTTTTTTTTGTCTCCAATACAAACTTGGGGAGTTTCTCATCATTACCAACGATTTCCTGGCTGCTTGGGCACTGTTTCTGAAATCTAGCACTCAGATCTTTGCCCCTCTTGGCATAAAATTACTAAAAGGAGCCAATGGGCCCCACTTAAATCCCTGATCGCTTTATTTTCAAGTTGGTGCTGTTCTCTGAGCAAAGACACTTCTATTGTTTGGAAAAACTAGAAGCACCAGTTTCCAACATGAAGTGAGACTAGAAATCCTTTCCTCTTGTAAACAGTGGTGCCTAAAATCACAGGTAGGCAGCTCTGCGTTCCACGAAAGGGACTAAATCTCAGGCAGGGCCCACTCTAATTTCAAGCAGTTGAGTTTAAGGGCGCCTTTCACTGAGTTGAATTTCATCTTTAAAACTGGCCGGTGGCAGCCCATTCAGTTGCAGGAACGTTCAGTTCAGTAAGCAGGGATAATAGCGAGCTACAGCATAACTAAACAGCACACTCTACTCATTAGCAGTGAAAGGGGTAGTACAGATACACTTCTATTTTACATCTTTTGGGGACCGAACCTTAAAGTGCAGCCCTATGACCCAGCTATCTCTTTTATTTGTTTTTTATTATTTTACTTTTAAAGATTTCATTCATTTATTCGACAGAGATCACAAGCAGGCAGAGAGGCGGGGGTGGGGCGGAAGCAGGCTCCCCACCAAGCAGAGAAGAGAGCCCAATGTGGGGCTTGATCCCAGAACCCTGGGATCATGACCTGAGCCCAGGGCAGAGCATTTAACCCACTGAGCCACCCAGGTGCCCCACCAGCTATCTCTTTTAAATGCAAATTCTCATTGAGTAGGTCTGGAGCGGAGGTCGGAAACTGACTTCCCTACCAGCTCCCAGAAGGGAGCCACACCTGTGATGCCTGTGGTCCACCCACTTGGGGCTGCGAGGCTTTCCTGGGAGGGTGCTTCACCCAAATTGCAACCCCAACTGGTGGCAGAGAATCAGACCTTTGAGAGCTTGCCGCTCCGGAACAGAGTCGGAGGGTTAGAGGCAAGCTGCTTTCCCAGGGAACACCTCCAAAGGCAGGCATGAGGGCTCTGGGAAGTCAGGACCTAGCCGATTACAAAGATACCAAGTTCCTAGCAAGTGCCGAATCTACTGATCTTGCCTGCATAATAATGCCAGATGTTTCTCAGGGAGGCCTGGTAAAAACAAAACTAGGGCTTTGTACGTTTTCACTTTTCCTCCCCGCCCAGCCATTCTGCGGCTTATATCCAGAACACACCCCCTCTGCTGATTGAGGATTTGTTGTCAGGAATGAGAGCTCTCTCTGTTTTGGCCCTAGCAACAGAAATGAAACTGAAACTCCCTTTAAAAAAAAATGCAAACTGCTTTTTGCTGTGAAAAAAGTCAAGACAGCATGGAAAGGCACTCCTGAGTCAGGCTGGGATCTGTTGTGGGCACACAGGTCATTCTGTGCCACAGCAGCACACAGACAATGGCTCTGACGCTCAGGACCCCGGACCAGGCAGGAGCCTCCGGAGCTGCTGCTGTGGGCCTGAACTTGAAAACTCATGAGCCAGGCAACCTGCCCACAGGGAAGACACTGAAGGGGAACAGCACTGCCCCCTTGCCTCATACCCACCCCCGCCCCGCCCTTGCGCCATCACGACCTGTTCTTAACGAACCTGATCACATACGAAGTATGTGTCCCCAATTAATGGGCAAAGTCTTCTCGAGATTACTCAGCTCGTGCCTGCCTGCAGGGACCGAGGAATGTGCGAACGTAGAGCACACACTGTTCACAGGGCTCCTGCTCTGCCTGTTGGCCAGGCTGGCTCTGACCTAGCAGCATGCCTTCGGTGAGGAGGGGTGAAGATCTGAGCACAGAAGCTGTTGAACATTTGCAGAAGCTGTAGGAGGCGCTGTCAAGATGCTTCTAGACCATGCTCTTCTTCACTGCATGGACCATCCAACCAGTATGTGCCGGGGCACCTGTCGTTTGGTCGGCACATCTGTGGGCACCTTGGAAGACCACTCCCAGGCTCTGCCTCTGGGGAACTTACACAATCTAGCATAGCCTGAGAGACACGTACTAGGAAAGGGAGGAGAAACAGACCAGCGACAAGGGCTCGAGGAGAAGAGGGTAGTATTTTAGGGAAGGGGGTCAGGAAGGAGGTGATGTTTGCGCAGAGAATGGAAAGAAGGGAGAAGGGCGCATTCCAGGCCCAGAGAACACTGATGGCGCAGTGGGCGTGGCACCAGCGTGTTTTGCTTCTACTTGGCTCTAGAACTGGCTGCTAAGGACAGGAAGAAGCTGGCGGTGTCTTTGAGTGAGGCTGGGAAAATCCTGCTCTCTGCCCTTTGTCAGGCTAAGAGCTTGAGGCCGGAGTACAGTCTGGTCTGGCACAAACTCGGTCAATCATGTCTTTAAAAGCCCTGGGATCTTCCTTAGGTGTTCCCCTCTCCCGGCTTAAACTCTATTCATGGCTTGGCCAAGGCCTATGTTACCACCATCCCCCACACACCCTAAATGGCTCCTTTTCCCCATCAGCTTCGAGGGGTCCTATTGGAACATATCACTCACATGTTCAAGCGTGTCATTTTCTTGATGTACTTTCAGTAAGGGTATGATGGTCTCTATGTATATTTGTAGTCCTAGAACGTGTATTAACACTTGTTCGGGACCCATTAGAAATTTATTAAGTTACCTCTAAAATCTGTTTGTGTACCCTAAGTGCCTCTTTGCCTTATACACAACTTGTCTTGTACAGAGAGTCATTTGTGACCCGACGCCACAGGCCCACAGGGTGTGGCGGGGCATGGACGCTGGCGGGGAATGGGTCACAGGACCAACTTTGCGAACTGGGTTACCATCGGCTTGGGAGGGCCAGGCCAACACAACCGGTGCCTCCTCTGGTCCCGACATGTCATAGATGAGATTTTCTCCATGTGAGGGGAACAAAATAAGGGAGAACATCACAACTTCAAATACAAACTTGTGTGAGAGGCCAGAGAGGGGAAAAAAACACAAACTTGTATGCAGTTCTCCTCCAATCTTCCCAATGACCCCCGCGTGCATTCCTCTCTCTCACTGCACGCAGTTCAATGACCCCCTGCAGCAAATCTCCATTACAGAGGACTGAACACTGGAAAACAAGGACCTTTGTCCCAATCAAGGAAAACACAGACAAGGCTTTTGGGGTGGAGGGCGTGAGGGAGACAATGCTGGCGAGGGAGCTTGCATCTCCAGGGCTGTCACGTGGAGAGGAGGGCCTGAAACCAACAGTAAAGACAACTCTACCAACCTCCCTCAGGTCCCACTGGGCTGTCCAGCACCTCCTCCCTCTGACAGGCAGGAGGGCAGAGCCGTGCTCATAAACCAGCCTGAGGTCCACAGAGCCTTTCCAAATGTACTGTCCTGAGGGTGAAAGTTAAGAATTAGATGAGGCTGAGAGGAGAGAAGTAAATGTGAACAGTGAAGGCTGAGAAAGCAGACTGATCTGTAAATCTGGTGAATGATGGCAACAAACTCCATGTTCTAGTTCCTGGTTTCTCTGGATTTCAAAAGCCTTCCAGCGGTTAAAAGAGTAGGAACCTGGTGCATCCCTCCCAACATCAATGATCTCTCCACCATCGGTTTCCTAAAACAAGTAAGTATCAAGACTAAATTGATACTTACTTAAACAAGTAAGTATCAACTAAATTGCTAGCTAGAGACCTAAAGTTCAAGTTTTACACAGGGCTCTCTGAACCTAAAGCATGAAACTATGAGCTTTTCTTTTTTTTTTTTTTTTTTTTTTCAGAAACTATGAGCTTTTCTAAAGCTCCTTGTCCCTCTCCAGAAGGAAACCCAAACCTATCACCAGGTTACAGGTGTTGAGTTTCTATAAAGAAATTCAAATTTGGGGGCACCTGGGTGGCTCAGTGGGTTAAAGCCTCTGCCGTCAGCTCAGGTCATGATCCCAGGATCCTGGGATGAAGCCCTACGTCGGGCTCTCTGCTCCATGGGGAGCCTGCTTCCTCCTCTCTCTCTGCCTGCCTCTCTGCCTAATTGTGATCTCTGTCTGTCAAATAAATGAAATCTTAAAAAAAAAAAAAAAAGAAAGAAATTAAAATTTTACATCTGCTATGGAGTTTACTACTTCATCTATTTAGGTGGAGAAATTAAGAAATTAACACCTAATACTGAGATCATCACAAAAGAAGGTTGTTACAGTTAATATGCCTTTGCTCCAAACAGCTAAGTTTAGGTAACTGACATGTGAAAGCCAGTTTTGGGCATAGCGGTGGTTAGGGATTGTTAATCTTATAAATGGGCACTTAACATTTATATTTAAGTCTGTCAGTGAAAAGGACGTCAGAGGTGTCTTGTAAATTCTTGAATTGGGGATGCATAATGATGCATTAAACTGCATTCAAGTGGGATAATACTTAGGCACACATTCATTGGAGACGAGATAGGAGAAGACTTGACTAAGCCCGGGCAGGAGGTAGAGGGAAGGGGTACCTGCGTGACACACAGATTGGGCTGCTGTCAGCCACCCTTTCACCCAGAAAAGGAAATGGTGGAGCGGCTGGGGTCTAGTCAGGAGGCGGAGCTTGCGGAATAGAAGGCGGGGCCTGCGGAGTAGAAGGCGGGGCCGGGGGTACCATACCAGCGCACAGCCTGCGGAAGTCCAAGGTCAACGGAGCTGGCCAGAACTCCAGTCTCGGAAGTCTGCTGGAGGCTTAGGGTCTGCAGGAGGTGAGGGCGACAGCTAAAGGGTGTCCAGACAAAGTGATAATGCCGCTGCACGTCATTCATGCATGTTTTCCAGCCAGACTCTCGTTCGTGTCTTTTTTACTCACTTTTCCACAGATGGAGGCAGAGCCTTGCCAAGGGCCAACTTGGCAGGGAGATGGTTCTTGGGAGCGGTGGCAAGAGAAACCGACGAGTCACTGTGGTGGCGAGGGGTCTCGGGCGCTTCGGTGCGGAAATGGTTTCTCTCAAATACAGCTAAGCGCCCCCAGGAAACTGGATGCTGCTACAGTGTCTCCCAGCCTCGGGAAGGGTGGGACCCCAGCACTTGTTTTTCCCGTCAAGTTGATCTGTACTTGGGAATTTTTATACTTGACTGCAAAGCACAGTCAATTTTATGTTTCATACCCACAGCTATAAGCTTAAGACTGCTCTTACGCCTTGAATCCTACACAAACGCGTGCTGCAAGAAACTAACTTAACTATGAATAGCCCAGACAAACAGCCAAGCCAAGGAAAGACTTCCAGGACAAGTCATGACTATCATTTGGACTTAGGTTCTCAGCCTCTGGTACTACGCACTAAGCAGTGCACAGGTATTTTTATATCTTCATGTGATGATTCACATGCTGATGTAGGTTTTCTTAACCCCCTTGTTATCATTGGAGAAACAGTTTCATGATTAAGTGGTCAGCCCAAGGTTGCCACTGAATGTTAGACAACGCTCCTGTTACCCGTCTCCCGTCACAGATTCAGTGCCCTTGATTCCTTACATAAGAGTGTAAAGGAAGATACCATCTGGAGGGCCAAAGGGAGTCCGGGATCTAAGTAGCATCTGTGAGTTTCCCCAGCAGGCTAGAGCTCCTTAAGATGAGCCCCAGGCCACACCGGTAACGCTATGTTGAGGCCCCCCGTGTCTACCTACTTTACTTCAAGCCTTAGACAAATCACTGTCCGAGTTTCTACATCCGTAAAGTAAATCCACCTGCACAGCTGATCCTGGGGCAGACAGGGGTTGGGACACCCACCCACTGTGGTAGAAAAACCACACACGCCTTGACTCCCCCAAAACTTAACAGCTTACTGTTGACCAGAAGCCTTACCCATAACAGTCGGTTAACACATATTTTGTATATTATATGTATTATATACTGTATTCTAATAAGCTAGAGAAAAGAAAATATTACTAAGAAAATCATGAGAAAATGCATTCATAATATACGTACTGATGGAAACCACCTGCACGTAAGTGGGCCCATGCAGTTAAAACCTGTGTTGTTCAAGGGTCCACTGTACTTAGTTTTAGAATCAAATGAGAGCATTAAAAAAATTTTTTTTATAAATTTTCAACAAAAGCGAGTACCAACCTTGTAGTAAAACATCTGAGAGGGAATGATAAAGAACTTAAAGAACTAATACTTGAATACTTGCTACACTGCAGAAACTTGACCTTTACCTGAGAGGTAAAGATTTAAAAGAGATCATTCCCTTCTATAAGATGAAAAAGCCAGTTCAGAGCAATTAAGTACCAGTCAAAGTTAGTGATGGGACCAAGATTCAAATCCAGAACCTCTGACCAGCACTGGGCCAGTCCCGCTGGGATCAGACAGTCTCCGCAGATGAACCCTCACCTAAATCACATGGAGCTTGTGCAGAAATCCAACCCCGCCTGTGACTCTGCAGTCCTCCAACCTCTGACAACAAAACCAATCCTCCAATTTAAAAAGCAGTTATATTAATAAGTTACCATTTTCACACATAGTTACAGTACGTTACTTACAGACCTTAAAACAGTACACAGTGCAGTGTCTAAACAATTTTTACTGAGATGTTTCAGCTCCTTTTTCAGCAGGTTAGTCACTTTGTAAAGTTAACAGTTCCTGTAGGAAAAGAGACCTGAAGTTAGAGAATACACACTATGATAGTTTTTTCTTGTTTTGTTTTGTTTTTAAAGATTTTATTTTTAAGTAATCTCTACACCCAACTTGGGGCTCAAACTCACAGACTCTAGATCAAGAGTCCCATGCTCCACTGACTGAGACAGCCTGGTGCCCCTTAATATATATACACATATATATTTTTTTTAATTTTTATTTATTGTTTTTTTTTTCTTTAAAGTAAGCTCTATGCCCAATGTGGGCCTTGAACTTATGACTCCGAGATCAGGAGTCGCATGCTCCACTGACTGATATAGGCACCCATGGATACACGCTATGTTAAAACCAAGCAAAACACAGAGGTGGTTGAGTGACTGAGAGGTTAGGAGAGATTGCAGAGAGGGACATAATTTTAGGGGTAACTCCAACTAGCCCTAATAACATCCCACCCCACCATAGGACTGAGCCCCTGGTGGAAGTTCACCAAAAGCTGAATGTCTTGATTGCTATTTCATGTGCATTTCACTTTGGTTTGAACTAGAGATTGAACAGAGTCTACAGATAAACAAGTTACTGAACACTCGTTGGATACACATAATAGCATCATTCAAAAATCACGAAAAGCGCTGTAAGTTAACACTGCCTACTCTCACCCAGCTCGGATTTTTCAGAAGGGGCATTCTTTAGCTATATCTCACAATCTGTTCTCCTCAAAGATACTTCCCAGGCATACCTGCTCATCGTAGGCCTCGTTGACAAAAGTCTCACTGTTCATTAGGTTCTCCTCTTCTTGGCCATTTTCTTTATAGCGGGTCGAATTTCTTGATGCTGCTGCACTATTTCTAAGAATAAAAAATAAAAAAATAAAATAAAATAAAAATAGAATAAAAAACCAGAGTCAAAAGAGTTGTTCCTTGAGGTTGAAGCTGGGATGGGTCAATGGTTGGAAAGGGCCGACTCATCCCCTATCAAAGGCTACTGTTATGGGTACTGTGTTCTGTTTTGTCTTTTGAATCAATCAAATGACCCAGAATGGGTGATACTTGAGTCAATTATGATTTGTTAACAGACATTCACTTAACTTCCAAAAGAATACAGCTTCTCAGTTGGGGGACTCTACTAACTGGGGTCAAGGAGAACAGAATCCAAGGACAAGTTAGTGGCTAGTGGATATTGTAGGCAGGTGAGCTAAGAAAGCAGATTAATGTGGTAGAAAGACCTGTGGTGACCATCAAAACCCCACGGGTAGCATTTCAGTCAGTCTTAACATTAGTAATCTGTTAACCAGGGTTCACTTGGGCAAAGATACACCATTTCTCTCTCCTGGGCTTTTCTTCAGTCTGTGAGTGCTAGACAGAGACATAACTTTTCAGACTTCCTTATCTCTGTATTTCTTGATATATAGGCTGCTTGATGTCCCTTCCCAGCATATAAGTGGACCCTAGCCAGCACATGTGACCTAATCAGTATCTTCAGTTCGTGATATTTGTTATAGCAGCCCCAGCGAACTAACCCATCCCTGCCTTTTTTCTCCAGGTATTGGCATGAACTCGGCCTTGTTGGCGAAGAACCTCATCACTTCGTCCCTGAGATTGTGCCTCTGGGTCTGAGGCAGATCCTAGCTGCATGAATGCCTCCTACCCCTTACAATATCATTTGCCTCAGGTCCCAAAGAGGTGACCTCTGTTGTCTCTCCAGGTCATCTAACAAGTGAGGGCTGCCTCATCCCTGAGATCCTTCCTCAGAGGACAAGTTCTTAGGGAAAGAGCCATACCTCTAACCCAATGAATCCTATAAGCCTTCTTTGGAATGAACTCTCCCATGAGGACATTTGAGAGCTGCTCACCTTTTGAATTTGTGTTCTCTTCTGGAACAGACAAATGCTCCCAGAGCGACTAGCGCGACTGCTAAGACGATGGTTAAACTGAGGGCGATGTAGCCAGGGGAAGGTCCACGTGCTGGCTCTTCACAGAACTCTCCACCATACTCCATCGGACAGCGGCACTTTCTCAGCGGGCCTACCATTGTACAGATTCCCCTCCCACTACAGAAATCTGGGCTACAGGGCAGATGTTTCGTTCTCTGTAAGTCCTTGGGCTGGACAAGTTTGCCTTCTTCCTTGGTTTCTGAGTTCTTTCTTTCTCTAGCAGAAACTGGCGGATTTAGTGTTTTTCTGACAGGATAACTCATCCCCTCTGGACCCGGATATCTAGCCTTGGTGGACTTGGGAGCTTGGAAAGGTAGGGAAGCTTCTGGAGTCAACCTTTTTCCAGCCTCTGCATTTTTAGATGTTGTTGTTGAATGGGTTTTATCTGGATACGTACCTACAAAAACAGGTGTGAGTGTGGGTATATACACATATTTGTCAGAAAGGATTTCAGAAGAACAAGAATTCTAGAAGACTTAACCAGATAAGTTTGAATCTGTGAAATCACCAAGTCATTACCATTACCTTTTGGCCAACCAAAAAACAATTAAAAACATACAAAAAACTGCATATCCTAAGGCACTTAAACTGTTTGGTTCCAGGACCAGTATATCATACCAATCTATTTTTAAAAGATGGTATGCCCAGTTTTAGCCAAGGCAGATTCCCTCAATTACAAAAAGGTTTTATTCTATGAAGAATAGTATGCTAGATCTAAGTGGTAATATCTAGAAAGATTTTTAAGATATATGTTTATCTGCAAATATGATTTTTTTTTTTTTTTTTTGGTCCAAGTAAACTGTTGGTTTTACAAGATCTACAAGCTGCAAATCTTTGACCAGATTTGGAGGCAGTAGTGGGCAGAAGGGAGTAGGCAACAGGGTATTTCTAACCACCAATCTGAAAGTCAGGTTTGCCTGTAAGGTATTTCACCTTATCCTCCATCACTGTTGGCGCAAGCATCGTTCTGTGTACAAATCAGCATGAGATACTTGTTGAGGAGTGGATCCAATTTCTGGTCATCAGGGTGAGAGAGCAAGTGAGGGTACGTTAGGCTTCTGGTTTAGTTCTCAAACCAGATGAGGAAGACAATCCATTTCTTGCTCACTGATCTGCCTCCTAGAGTCGCTGTAACGTGAGGTTTTTGAGAAGACCTCCCTCATTCGTGAGACCATAGAATCAACTCTGGGATTCAAAATCTATTAACTTTCCTTTTTAAGATTGAAATTGCGAGGTCAGTAAGAACTCTTCACTCTAAGATTCCTTTTCCAGTTTGTTCTTTTACTAGTTAGGACAAGTTTCAGTGCTGAGCCCACTGTTGCTTCAGCTCTACAGCCCCCATGACTTGGCTACCACTGGAGCGCTGTAGAATTTGAGCGTAGTGGCCACCACGGAATTAGCTACCACAGTCGCTCAGCTGACCGGACATGACAACACCGTGAAGGTCGTATTTGGCAGTAAGATTTCTGTAACGACCATCTACTAGCTAGAGTTTAAGAAGTAACCTGACAATGGTATGTCCTCATATGGCAGCTTTAGTCACACGCTCTTGTATCCCGTAACGCTTTGAGGCAGAAAGGGCTACTTCCACATTAAAAGGGGGGACCCAAACTAAGGTTAAATCATTTACCCCGCCTCCTCCTCCTGGACCATGCTTTCAATGTGATCCATTTAAATGGACAGAATCAGATGTAGTTAAACAGTGTTCTTTCAGACAGCGTACAAACTGTTGAGCCCTACAGAGCTATCACATCGCCCATACTGAAACTTTCCAGAAGGCGTCCATATAATCTATGTCCAACTGCCCATAGTTAGAAGTTTTACGTTGTTCAGTTTAAAAGTGCCAGTGATAAAAGGCAGTGATTGAGAGGATAAAACCTTCAGGGATACTATAGAATTAGATATTAAGAATTAGGTTGACATATTAAGGATTATTTTATTAAATATCCAAAGTATGTCATGTATGGTGATGAACAGTGGGGTCCTAGATAGGAATTACTCACAGCGCATCTCGTCAGATCCATCCAGACAGTCAGCATGACCATCACAAACCTGCTCCGTGGAAATGCACTCCCGACCATCCTCACAGGCCCGGGACGGCTCAGAGCACGGGACAGCTTCAACACATTTGCTTTCGTTAGCCAAGTAGTGCCCACTGGGGCATTTACAAGTCGCTCCTTCAGGGTTTGGTAGACACATATGGCTGCACCCTCCGTTGTCTTTGGAGCAGCTGTTACTACCTGTGGACCCCCCCCCCCCAAATAAATCACTTTGATTTAGATGGTTTCATAAGGGTCTTCTACCAACGTTCTACAAATATGCTATCAGAGTTATAGGACCCAGGTGTTTTTTCCAGAGTGGCCGGCTCTTCAGTTTAACTCCGCTTGGCCAACCAGGTGCCAAGTGATCAGTGATTCTTCACGGTGAATCACACTGGAAAATTCTAAGAAGGTTCTCTCTGCAAAGCCAAGACTTCAGAAGTTTAAGCTTGACTAACATTAGTTTACAGAGTTTAGCTTTCCAGAACAAAGCAACGGAGTAGCGTTCGCTTAAGACCAATGTAGTCCACATCCCCGGTAGTGGTAGGTGTGGTGAACCATTTGAGCTCACATTGTTGGTGTTCCTCTCGCCTAGGAAAAGACTGTATCTATGACTACTTTAACTAAGCCCATCATCACTCCACTCAAACACTGGAGAAAAGCATCTGAGCACCCCCAAGTTGGACTTTCAAGGATGAGTCGACATCACAAGCAGATCCACATGACAATAAGTAGAATAAAGATGAGTTCTAGCGCAGAGCTAAAAGATAATTTCAATTATACCACAGTTGTAATTCCACCTACAAGAGAACACAAAATCATACCAAACTCCAGCCCAATATATATACCACTATTTTGTCTCCTGGAAAAGTAACGGGACTAGTTTTATACCAGAACTATACTATATATAACTGCATGAAGACAAGAGAGCTATGCAGATCTTTAAGAACTTGCCAGAGAAGTAACTTAGTGGGAAACACAAAGCCATTTCAAGGAGATACTGCAGGGCAGAGGATCCCCTTCAAAGGGAAATCCAGCAGGCTTCTGTGTTCTCATCCTGCAAAGTTGCTTACCCTGTTGACTAAGTTTACTGTAAACTTTTAAATCCACAATCTTCTGGTCTATTTGGAACCACTGGTCTTCTGAAAGTTCTGCCTTGCCGTACCAAACTTTAGTGATTTGTGCTGAAACAAAAGCCAGTGAACAATCATTAAGAAAAGCAAATTTTAAGACAACTTCTTGTGCAAAGAAAATTGCTCACTGTGAAAACCATCACCCATCTGCATAAACTCCAGTTGAATAACAAGAGTTTTAAAGAAGAGACATGTGTTTTTCTAAATTTTTTTCTGGGAAGAAATTTCAAGACAAATAAAAATAGTTCTATGCTTTCCTCCAAAATAAAATCAAGTGTAAGTTATGTTGAGCATTCATATATGCCCAGAAATATAAAGATAGATAATTAGGATATGAGACACTTAAATGTAGTCCATGCAAATGATGGGTAATGATTTTAAAGATTTTATTATTTATTTATTTATTTGACAGAGAGAGAGAGATCACAAGTAGGCAGAGAGGCAGGCAGAGAGAGAGAGAGAGAGGGAAGCAGGCTCCCCGCTGAGCAGAGAGCCCCATGCAGGACTCGATCCCAGGACCCTGAGATCATGACCTGAGCTGAAGGCAGCGGCTTAACCCACTGAGCCACCCAGGCGCACCTGGGTAATGATGTTAAACACTGTTCTAGAACATACCTGAAAATGGCTGTCTGCAATAAGTGTCACCAGTGGATCTCAAAACAGAGAGCAAAGGTCTCACCACATAGCTAATAAATTAGCACCTCTGGGGGGTAGGATCTACCCAGCCTGTTTTTGCAATTGTGACGTGGCCAGCCCAACTGGTTAATGGACCAGCGTTTGGAAATACTAAAGAGATAGATTTTAAATAGAGTTTTCCAGTTTAACCAAATCTAGACTCTAGCCAGAAACAACATACTAGAACCCTGTTGTTTAGGAAAAACCTCTTTAAATACCAGTAATACCCTGCAAGGACAGAATATTCCATAGTTCACCTCGTACTTTCCTGTGTATGAGTCAAGTGAGACATGTACTCATTTTATAGGCAAGGTATTCTAGCTACTAACTGACTGAGCAGTTATCCCACCCGGTTCCGATTCCTGGCCCAGTTCTCTCTGTGCTATATCAGAAGGCCCTCTAAAGCAGAGAGCCTCAGATCAAAGCCAACAATGTCAGGCAGAACAGGATTAAGCATCTTCACATACAAAGAATGACCAAATAAGTCAAAGCTTCCCCAAGTCATAGAATCCCTGTTACACATCCATGTTAGATTAGGGAAGTTGCTTCATTAGACCTTCCAGAAGAAAGACCTTGCCAAAGATCAGTGCGAGACATTAGCAGATTTGCTTTAGAGACCCAGGAGTAAATTCAGATCACAAAGACAATCAGACATGGACTAAGACATACCATCGTCAGTTGTCATCCAGAACATCATTCCTTGGCCAATGGTAAAGAGGGTAAGGCCCTCAATGCCTCTGCGGTCTACTCTGTACCCAGAGCCATCTTGTTGAATACTCTCTATGAGGCCTCGCCCTGCAGAGAAAGGTTCAGTTAATCTCACTTAGCCCGTCCAGCTCTACTCTGTCCTGCAGCTCTTTGCGTCTTGTCTTGACTCCCCACCAGGTGGACACTGTTTACGCTGCATTTTCTGAAGGACGGTTCTTCATTCACTCTACTCTAACAGTGATACACCAAAGATTGGCTCACGCACTTCGGTTAAGTTCTCGATTTTATGCCTTCACAAAGGGACAACTGCGTGACTCCGTGGGCTATTACATCCGACTCAGAATGGGGTCTGTCTGGAAGGTGGTGCAGAATATGTAAACTCAGGCCTAAAACTGTTTGGAGTCATGGCTGAAGAGCAGAAAGCAGAACGTCACTCTTTCTCTCTGGCCGACGTCCTTCAGGGTGTTAGGGTGTGTTATAATTGCTTACCAGTATCAGCCCAGTAAACTCGGCTTCCCGAATCCGACAAGGTCAGGCCCTCAGGGACCTGGGATTTCTGCCACAGCACCTTCCTCCCGCGGCCGTCCATGGAGGCACATTCAATGCTGGACCCGCGCCTGCCATTGTCCTGGGCACCCAGGTCCACAAAGCACATGACTGCAGAGGGCGGGTGGAGCACAACGGAGGCTGGCCGGTAGAGATTTTCACTGACCAGGACAGTGGGATACTGGCCTTTTGAGGAAGCCACATTGATGTGAGGATTCTCACTGTCAATCCAATATATGTTTCCACTCAACCAGTCCACGGCAAGGGCGGTCACTGTTCCCTCCACAGTTAGGATTTTCCTCCAAGAGAGTTTTCCAGATTCTTTGAGCCTCAGTAGCCTGATATCACCATTCTCCAACTCTGAAAGGTAGAGAGCCTTGTCCTGGACTATGTAGTCCAGGGACGCAAGGTGGTCCACACTGGTAAAGGGAAGTAGCCGATGTTCTGGTAAAGTTGGTTGTCCTAGCAAAGCTTCTAGATTTTTCAGATAAATCTACGGGAAAAAGATTATGTGGATGGCACCGGCTGAACCTAGTGCAATTCTTCATCTTGATTTTGCAACAACGTCACAATATTTAGAATAAAGGGAAATCTGAGCTTATCATCTGAAAACAGATAGATAGCCATTATTTCTCTCCCTTCTTGGAGCTTTAAGCACTTAAAAGATCGACCCCTTAGTTAAATGCCCTCCCCTTTATTTTGTAAATGTTTGAGCTATAATTGACATACAACATTTGTCCAAGTTTACCAGGTTTGTCTAGTTAACTAAGTTTTTCGAAGGTGTACAATGTGTTGCTTGGATACATTTGTATATGAAAGGCCCTCCCCTTTAAATGAGACTCTACTATTGATATCTTACTGAAACTGAAGTCAACCCTCCATCCCAACATTTGTCATTTTAAAGTGCCCAAGTTGTAAATTCTCTACATAGTAGAAGTTATTAGAAATTACTTGTTTGTTGGTGTCTCCTAGGACTTAAGAAAAGTTCCCTTAAAACTTGTACTTCCCCCTCACCAGGCTAAAACCCAGCTGAGCTGCTGGGACTAGAATTACTCTATATCATCAGCAAGATGATGGATGGACAACTACGCCAGACGCACCACACTCTCAGATCCCTACCCCATGTGCTGGCGAACTAGTTCTCAAGGAGTGCTCCGCATTTCAAAGCCACTTCATTTTTGCTCGTGATAGCTCCCAGGACACAGTGAATACTAAAATTTAAGTTGTAGGTACAGAATATTCCAAGGGGGAGTGGGGCTGGCTGGCTTGGTCACTAGAACATGCGACTCTTGATCTTGGGGTCATGAGTTTGAGAGCCACATTGGCTGTAGAGATTACTTAAAAAATAAAAAAAAATTTTAAAAAGAGTATTCCAAGGACCAGGACCCCTACTATTACAACTGTTGCCTGGAGAATTCGAATTAGTCAGTCTGAAACAGACCGCAGCCCAGGCACAGACATGTGAGTGAGGCTGCGGACCAGTACCTGCATGATAGCTGTGGGCAGCGCAAGGAAGAGAAATGCAAAATCCTCGAGCGGAACGCAGGTGATGCCATCGTCTGTGAGCAGGAGGCCAACTGGGCAACGACAGCTTGCCTTGGATCGCGGGCTCAGAAGGCACAAGTGAGAACAGCGGGCGTCCAGACAGGGATTAGGAGCCTTGGGCTGGAGTACTTCGTGCATTATCTACAAGAGAGTAGCTGGATGTCACCAGGCCTTATTGAATCCTCACAAACAGCAAGCGAATAAACCTTGCTTTTTAATCACGATAGAAGGAGGTCACTACAGTCTGTACTTGGGAAGGTCATACAGGTAGCCTTTTCAGGGAGAATCAGGGGGATTTTTTTTAAAAAAGATTTTATTTATGTATTTGACAGAGAAAGACACAGCGAGAGAGGGAACACAAGCAGGGGGAGTGGGAGAGGGAGAAGCAGGCTTCCCGCCAAGCAGGGAGTCAGATGCGGGGCTCGATCCCAACACCCTGGGATCATGACCTGAGCCGAAGGCAACGCTTAAGGGCTGACACTTAAGGGTGGCCCTAGGGGAATATTTCTGAAGAGTACACTGGAGACCTTGAGTCCATGAGGCTGTTGGAAACGCTTGATGAGAACAGCCCTGTTCTTGCCTGTTGTCTTCTTCACGCGCTGTACTGTCCTCGTCTTCATCTCAGACCAGAAGACTTCATCTTCAAACACAGCGACCGAAAAGGGGCTCGTGATTTGTGTTAGCTGCAACATCTAAAATGGGGATGTTAAGGTCTCTGGGAGGAGTTTTATACAAAGCTTAAGACATCTCACACAGCCTGAGACCAAGGAGTACTTACGCTAACACCAGTACCATCCAGATTAGCGGAGCCAATACAGTGGAATTTGTCATCAGACCAGAATATCTTCCAGCTCAACCGGTCGAGAGCTATGCTGGTTGGCCAGCCAAGACCTTGACTGATGAGGACTTTCCTGCCGCTACCGTCCATCCCCGCTTGTTCTATCTGAGGTTCTCCTCCGATTTCAGACCAGTACATTAACCTGTGTGGACAAAAGTCAGCCGTAAAGTATTACTTCACAGACAATATTGATTCACTCCTTGAAACGCTGATTTCTAGCCCAATTATTTTTTCCTCAAAATTGGTCTATGCCATAAATGAAATTGTGAAGTGAAAGAGAGTTTCCCTGGAAATCTTAGGGCATACATTCATCATCACGTGGGGATAAAATATCACGACGGTTACAAACAGCCAAGGAACACAGTAGTTCCTGGACCTGGAAAATAGGGAACATGCCCTTTTCTCCTGGGCTGGAGAGCAGGCTGATTCTATAGGAAGAGGTGTACCTCGGACTTCATTGGTCACAGTCAAGGCCAATAGATGCCTCAGTAACTATTGCCAGTTTCCTGAGGACCATATGGTAACAGATTCCTGTTTCAAGGTATTTTAAAGGGGAGAAAGCAGATAGAGGGTACCCAGCCCAGATCACCGTTCTGTCCTAAGTTTTGCTCCATCTTGCTCTTACATTCAATACACACGTGGCTGTGTGTATTGGGCTCTGACAGTTAGGAAATGTTGTTTCCAAGTTTCTGAACTTTTCCAGAGAGAAAGGACTCTGGATGGAAGAACCTTGATTCACCCTCACACACAATTATTTTCCCTACTACTACCAAGCCCATTAATATAAATTAAACACTATTCTTGGGGCCTGGGTGGCTCATTTGGTTAGGCACCTGACTCTTGATCTCAGCTCAGGTCACGATCAGCGGGTCCTGGGATCGAGCCCCATGTCGGGCTCTGCACTCCGTGGGGAGCCTGCTTGAGGGTTCTCTCTCTGCCCTTCCCCCGCTTGCCCTTTCTCTCTCTCTCCCTCTTGCAAATAAATAAATAAATCTTAAAAAAAAATAAACACTATCCCTAATTCCATTCTTTTTCCTGCTGCCACTTAGAGCCATAAAAAAAATATAGCTCTGAAGGGAGAATTATGTTCACAGAAGAAAGTTTAAGTGAGCGACCAAGTGCAAACACCCATATCTCACTTCACTGAAACAAAGAACTTTTATCAGAAGCTTTTAAGATTACTATAGGTATGGTTGACCCACATCACCATAAGATTTAAAGTCAAGTCAGATAGGTTTTTTAGCCCTTCTGTGTTGAGTGAACAGCACCAAAGTAGAACTAAAGAGGAATAATGCACTTGAACGACTTGACTGGCGTTTTGAACCCTGGACTCACCCATTTAGCGGATCTAAAGCCAAAGACCGTGGCTGAGCCAAGTCATCACCCAGGACAATCGTGTGCTCACATCTTCCTCTCCACGCAGCAGTCAGCTGAATGGCCGAAATCTGGCCTGCCGCCCCATCCACCCAGTAGAGGTTCCTCCCAATCCAGTCGACCGCTACACAGTCTGACTTCATCCCTAAAGAGAGAGCGGAAACCATGCCGCACATGAACCCAGGCTGAATCACGGCTCTTACTCGGTTTCAGATCGTAGGCATCAGACTCGAAAACCATGTTAAGTCATCCTACAACTGGTGTATGCGTCTCCATCAGAGCAATTTCTATTTGCAGAGGAGGATGACCATTAGAAATAGCGGCCACTGGCTGACTCGCATGGTCTACTGAGGCGACAATGCAGCTTTCCATCTCTAGTCCACTAGCAGGCCTCGGTCCCTTCTAGTGGAGAAGATTTCACTGAATCAATGCTTAGACTGTTAACGACCATTTCATTCTGCGTGTTATATATAATTCGTAAGGGCAGGATGAAGCCCACATGGGACATACCCTTCACCACGGTCCCTTTCCTCTTTGTGTCCATACTAATCCACTTAATGCTTTCTGCACCGGGATCCATCCAGAAGACCTTCTGCCCCACTAAGTCATAGTCAATAGAGAAGATCATCGTGTTCTTGTCCACAGTCATCAGAATGTCCTCCTTCAAGCTCCTCAAGCCATAGAGGAGGAGGTTGAACTGAATCGCCACCAGCAGGATGGGTTCGGTACCTGCCAGATAAGAACTGCGTTCAGTGTGTGGCCTTATGGAGCCTGAGCGCTGAGCTCAGCCCTGGCTAAGGAACCAGAGAGCAAAGTAGCCTTTGCCTTCTCACTGCCAGGGCTGGGGGTAGCCCGGTAGTTCTCCCCTCGATGTGCTGCTTCTGCTAATACCCACCATTTAAAGATATTTAGAATAAGGCATGATTAGCATAAACTAGGAAAAAAGACATTTCTAACTAAGTATTTAGGCACAGGTGGGCAGGAAAGAAGGGCTTGTCAAGACTTCTGACACTTATTCTAACTTGAGGTAAGGCTGACCTGTGGGGAGAGGGGCCCGAGTCATGGTTCTGTCACCACGAAGGCTTATCTGTAGACACCTTCCTAGATCTAATTCCATCTGAAATACTGCTTTTAAAAAGGGGATCTGGAGAATGTTCTAGGCTTGCTCGTCAGACACAAGCAGGCAGGAGCATTTAAGACTTGAGAAAGAAGGTCTGCATTTGTATTCCTGGGAGAATCAGGACTTGGAAGATCCTGACCCGGGGCTCAGGAGACATCAGGGTTCCGGCTTACCTGCTGCTTTACAGGTGTGGCCATCGGGCTCCAGGGAGTAGCCAGGGTGACAGGTGCAGCGGTAGGAGCCCTGGGTGTTGACGCAGGTCTGACTGCAAGGCTGACCACCCGGCTTCTGGCACTCGTCCACATCCTTGCAGACCCGGCCACTGCTGCCCAGCTCGAAGCCTTGCTCACAAGCACATACCTGAAGGGATTTCAAGAACATTGAGACTTCCTGAAGACACTGACACATAGCCCTGATGAAAACGCCTGACTTTGCTATTAAAAGCACATGGCGGTGTACTTGATTTCAGCAGCTCGAAATGAAAAGTTCTGAAAACCAACTTTGCTTTGAATCGTCATTCTCTCGGTCTTATCAATGCCACCGCGCACCTCACACCCTCGCTACCACGGTGGGTCCTGAGTTAACGTAGGGGTCCAAGTTCAGCCCAGGACACCTAGAATCCCAGAAGAACCAGTAAGAGGCATGGAGACTGAACTGAACGGGCTGCCTGCCAATGGAGAGGTTACCATGATCAGACACCAGAACACTGTTTTCTTCTACTTGCCCATCAGAGTCAAGGGCACGATGTTCAGCCAGCTAATAATGTTAGACCAGAACATGGGCAGTCCTCGATTTAAGGGCAGGTCACATTCCAAACACACATATGGAAGACAAGTCCATAAAAATGTCGGGCTTAGTCCCAAGTGTCGCCCCGAGCTCACACAGCAGAGTTTCTGGAGGCTCGTGGTCAAGTTCTAGGAGACACGACACAGGGGAGGAACCTGACAGGACTCAGCAGGAGCCAGGAGGGGCTCGGCGGACCCGAGAGGACAGGTCAGGACAGCTCAGCCACGTAGGACTGAGGGTTTCACGAGCAGTCAGGGACCGACTGACGAGCTTCCCCGTCACTAGACTCAGTTTACGGCTGCCGGCGAGTAGTAGCGGCATGAACTCACAGGCCCGTGCGGAGACCGGTAGCAGGCGTGGGAACACTGTGCCCGGCTGCATGCTGATGACAGGCACATTCCACCTTCATCGGAGCCGTCCGCACAGTCCTCCTTCCCATCACACAGCAGGCGGAGGTCGAGGCAGCCGAGGGAGCGGCACTGGAACTCAGAGCTCGGGCACTTCTCGGGGCGGCCTCGAGAGGATGATTTTCTACTGTTACATTGTCTGCTCCCTGCCGCCCCGAACATCCCTTCCACGGCAAGGATGTGCAATCAAGACACCCCCGTCCTGTCAGGGCCAGTGGCACCTGCTGGCTGAGCTGGTTTCTCGTGCCAAGAGGAAGCCAGCGGTCAGTGTCCCTGGGAGCCCCCTCCCTCACGGGGAGCCCCCACACTTACACCCAGCCTCGTCGCTGCCGTCCTCACAATCTCTCTGCCCGTCACAGCGCCACACGTCAGGCACGCATTGGTCTCCGCCGGCACAGGACCACTGCCTAGAGCCACAGTGAAGCTTCTCGGGTTCACAGTCCTGAGGGGACAGTGACTCGGTCAGCGACACCAGCAATCAGAGCCCAGGATGGGGTTCTTGGAGGGAGAACGAGCCTGGCTTATAAGACAATGCTCGAGTCACTTTTGCAAGGAGGCCAGAGAAGCCCCAAGACTCAGAAAAACATTTTCAGCAGGTATTTAAGTGAAGAGGTCTAGTTAAAGCGAACCTGGCTGTGAAGAGAAAAGAAAGGTCTTATTTTGTCAAATCGGGGTGTCTTCATGTAAGAAATCTAAGAATAAGGGCGCCTGGGTGGCTCAGTGGGTTAAAGCCTCTGCCTTCAGCTCAGGTCATGATCTCAGGGTCTTGGGATTGAGCCCCGCATCAGGCTCCCTGCACAGCAGGGAGCCTGCTTCCCCCCCACCCCCTGCTGCCTCTGCCTGCCTCTCTGCCTATTTGTGATCTATCTCTCTCTGTCAAATAAATAGACAAAAATTTAAAAAAAAAAAAAAAAGAAAGAAAGAAATCGAGGAATAAGAATGTGCTCTAGAAATTTTCTTCAGAATTCCTTTGCCATTTGGGGTCGCCTGGGTGGCTCAGCTGGTGAAGCATCTCCCTTCAGCTCAGATCCTGATCTCAGGGTCCTGGGATCAAGTCCTGCTTCACGTTCCCTACTCAGTGGTGAGTCTGCTTCTCCCTCTGCCTCTCCGTTTTCTCCTGCTCTCACTCTCAAATAAATACATAAAATCTTAAAAAAAAAAAAGAAGTATTCCTTTGCCATTTCCAAAACCACCCCTAGCCCATGACATTCTGGCCTCCCTTGCACCTCCCCTGATGTGGACACTGTCTTGGGGTAGCACATACTAGAGGAAGGGAGGGGACATCTGTGCCTCTGCTAATAGTCCTGAACCTTTACAGGCATTCTCACCCCCCCAGGAGCCATGAGGCCTATCTCCTACCCATTTGGCAGATGAGGAAATAGAACATGAGGGAGTACGTGCTTTCTTCGGGTCAAACGCAAGCAGCAGGATTCAAGCCAGACTGCACCTCCCACAACATGGCAGGGTCGTGGCTGCTCAGTGATGGGGAGGCAGAGCTTTGGTGCAGGTCTCTGGGGGAACATTTATACCATAGCCATGAAGGCCCAACACTTGCAAACCTACAATAAAAACCACTTAAACATCTGCCTTTCGACAAGAGATCTTCTCACTCCAGACACCCTGATGTCGTGATGAGTGGCTCTCTGGGCAGGAGGGATGAGAGCCTTCTCTGTTCTTGGGTTTTCTCAGATTTTCTACAGGAAGACATGTGTTCCGGTTGTGAGGAGAAATCAGTTTTTCTGGAGAAGGGTGCCCTACCTTCTCGTCGGTCCCGTCTTCACAGTCAAAGTCACGGTCACAGAGCCATGCCATGGGCACACACTCTCCGCTGCCCCGGCACTTCACCTCCCCCGACGGACACCGCAGCAGCCAGGCCACAGAGCAGCCGTCCTCATCCGAGTGGTCCAGGCAGTCTCGGTTCCCGTCGCAGCGCAGAGAGTGCGAGATGCACTGGCCGTTCTCGCATTGATATTCAAAGGCACTGCACTTCGCCTGAACTGGAAAACAAAGCTTTGGGTAAGAAGTCAGCCAGATGCGGAAGCCATTTGAGGGCACGTGGAGCAGTTTGAAGACTCCCCAGTTTTCTGCTGTCACCTGGGGAACACTCCCGCCCTCGAGGTGGTAGAGTAGTCTTAGGCTAGAAAAGTCCTACCAAATAGCCCAGAAGAACCCTGTCTCGGAGAATGAGGGCTGGGGGACAGGCAGGGGACACACATGGAGGGACACTGGGAGAGGCTGAGGAGTAGGACTCTTCTCCGGGACCTTATTGTCATCCATGAGGAGAGAAAGTCTCTCATGACATCCAACATACTCTACATGTTATATTCTTGGGTTCAGTTCCTACAGATAGAAGTTGCTTGACTTGGCTCAAGAAAAAAGCTTAGGTCCTAGGCAAAACCATAAATGCGCATTGAAAAGGAAATTATACCCGGTGTTCCTTCCTGCCTCTCCTGACGTTCTTCTCGTCAACCCAAGTGCACCGATAGTGTCCAGCCACTCCATGGTCTCTGCATTCAAATCGGTCATGATACCTCACACAGCTTCCTCTCCTTCCCATTTCAATTCTCCAAATTCTCTCTTCTACTCTATTCCCATAATGTGATTAAGGGCCTTGAAATGGGCCACTGGGAAGACTAAAAAGAAAGATGGCATATCTTAACGAAAAGAGGGGAAAACAATCATACCTAAAGATAAGGATGGCCGACCACACAAGAAGACCTAGGATCAAAATTAAAATCGTCAAGATGGTCAATTCCAGCTCAGGAAACACTGCATCAAGTAGACTAGTTTTCCACTAATGGGAATCTTGTCACAAAGCAGGAAGTGTTGTACCATGATCTCCAACATCCTTCCAACTCAGATCCTTTCATCCCAGTCTGCTAACTTTGTGGTAAGTACTGTCCCTCTTCACTACTTGCAGATTCCTTATTTACCTCTGCCCTCAAATCCATGCTCCCATGCTTTCATGGTCATCTGAAGATACGCATTCACAAAGCAGAAAAACATTTGTGTCGCCTAGCATGCGTTCCCAGCTGAGATGGAACGAGGCAACGCTCTGCCTTCTTGTTTCCATCCTCACACTGGGAACAAGTGTCCTTTCTGAAGTCTCTTTAGAGCCATAGTTCCCAAATTTTTGTACTCTGGGGAAATTCTGCTGTTGAAAAACTCCCCCCACGGGTAGAGCGGAAATGCTGTCGGCGTTCCTAGTGCGAGATGTCGAGAGCCGCCTCGCGGAGCAAAGGCACGTGTCAAGCTTTGTTGGGGCAGGTGTTACCGTGCTGGGGCTGCGGCTTCAGTGTCAATGAGCCGACAATGTGCACGTCAAGTGGTCTCTAAACAGCCTGCACTGAAACAAGGTTATATGTTGGTCAGTCAACAAAAGTATTGGCACGAGAGAGTCTCAGAAACGTCGCCCTGTGTCTCTTCTATGAGCAGTGATGTGGGGTCTGTGCATTCGGGGTCGGTGGCAACCTCGTAGAACACAAGCTCCTCCCACGTGAGCTGCATGGCACTTACCGCATCCTTGTTCATCGCTCCTGTCAGAACAGTCCGGGTGGCCGTCACACAGCCAGCTCTTGGGGACACAGCGGGTCTCGTTGTCACAACGCAGAGAACAATCTTCAGCAGGCTTCCAGCAGCCCAGCTCGTCAGACCCATCCGAGCACTGCTGAGCCCCATCACAGCGGAACGTCTCCTCAACGCACTGGTTTCTGTTCAGACACTGGAAGAGCCCTGCGACGGGGAGGACCGGCGGGTTTGCACCGTCTGCTCAGTCCGACTGAAGGCTGAAAGCTAGATGAACGCCCCCTCACCCTGGGGCTTAAGGGGTAGACTGCATCCTATCTGATCAAGCTCTATAGTTTATCTAATCCCTAAGCAAGCTTTAATAAAGTGCCCAGGTCAGTTAGATTAACCAGCTGAACGAGGCTGTTTCAGTAATAAGGGCTTATATTGGTTTGGTTACTTGAACAACTTGTGGAAATTCACTGCCAAATCTGTTCTAAGTGGTCCATTCTGGTCGGCTTATGGCTCAGCCTTTATAAAGGCAAACCCTGGAACACTTAAGCATATTTAAGGAGGCAAGGAAGCAATAGTTAAAAATTACACCCGGTAAAACGCCTGACTCAATCGTGAGACCACGGACATTGGCAAAGTCCGTATTCCGACACACTAGAACCTTTAGCCACGACACTTTCCGAGGGGAGGCAAGGGTGCTTGTGGTCAACGCTACTCCCTCCTACCGTGTGGCATTCCTCCTGACACAGACAGACCTGGTCTGCTGCAGAACCGGGCACAGTCCCCTTCGTCCGAGCCGTCCTGACAGTCTGGCTTGCCATCGCAGAGGTACTCCCGAGAAATGCATTCCTCCCCGTTCCGACAGGGGACAGAAGACGGGGAACAGAGCAACGGGGGTGCGAGAGGAAGCACGGGAGGACCATCTGCGGCCACCCCTTCGAGCTCAGGATCTGCAATAAACAGTGGCATCAGCGAGGCTGGCCCTGGGCTCCAGGCACCGGAGACGTGCTTCTGCTGCCCCCTCCTCCCAGAGCCAGGTTGGGGCCGGGCAGCTATGTGTGTCTCCCTCGTAAGAAGAAAAAAGTGAAATAGCCTCAAAGCCTAGATCCTTAGGTCAGACGTGATCCATTGGCCCATCATCATCTAATGGCTTCATATTTGGGCAAACCGTTTTCTGCTTCACGCCTAATAACTTCTTCTCCTGCCTGATGCTAGCTGCTAGGAATGAAAAATAAAGTTTCGGGCACCTGGGGGGCTCAGTTTTTAAGCTTCGGTCTACTTGTGGCTTAGGTCATGATCCCGGGGTCCTAGGATTGAGGCCCCCATTGGGCTCCCTGCTTGTTTGTCTGCCTCAAGGTCCAGGAACTAACTTTTTGGCCCTGGGCCAAAGGCTCATGTGAAGAGGGAAAAAGCAGCCGTCAGCAGGGTAATCTGAACTACGGGGCAGCTTCAATAGCCGGGAGGACCTGCTTGTCCCGGGGTCTACAGCCCCAGGATGGTACCTCAAAGGGTCCTCGGCAAGATGCTGCTGCTGGGGGAAGGGGTTAACGCAGTAAAATCTGTTGAGGAAAGTGCTTCAGAACAAATTAAATGGATCTCTTTACCGCCAGATGAAGAGGTTTAAGATGCTAACTTACAAGCGGACTCCCCAGAGGGGTTATGGTGGACAAACTTCTGGAAGTTTTGCTGGGGGTCGTGTCAGTGTAGCAACTTTGAGAAACGTGTGTGACTCTTACTCCTCCAGGGTAAGGCCGAGTGAGGGGGAAGGCCTGCTGCGCTGTGGGTCGGGACAAGGGCCAATACAAAGACCCCCCAGGATTTTACCCTCTGCAAACAAACAGACCAGAGGCAAAGAAAGTGATTTCAAAGAACCCCACAGAGGAAGACTTGCCTGGGACTTGCTGGTTCTCAGCCAGGATGATCATTGTCCTCACATATGGCTCTTTTGACACGGCGAAGGGCTCCAGCGTCCTCCTGTCCCACAGCAGGAGGGCTCCCCTGTGCATGGTCACCAGGTAGGGCTCGTGAGCCGCAAGAATGCCTTCACTCCAGGTCTTGTTCAAAGTATGTGTTCTATTTTTTAGGAGACTCAGACTTTGCAAGCCTAAGGAAGAGTCAAGTGCTTACAGGCTGGCAGAGGGTGAGTAACCTGTGATGGGGCCGGGGTGGGGGGTGGGGACAGACACATGGGTAGCCCTCGATTGAGGGTCAATGAGCCCCACTGAAAAGAAGCCCAGATTCTTCCTATGGAGTTTTGTAGGTTTTAGTTTTGTAGTTAAAGATAGTCCCGGATAGTGTTTAAAGCTCCAGGAACTTGAGATCTGCCACGTGCGAGCGTCAGGCAAGCCCTCCCCTATCTTTGGGCAGTAGGCTAACACTCGGCCGCGTGCACGAAGCCACCAGCCCTCGGGGGCGGCTCCTGGTGGAGAGGACCTCGGAGCCGGCGGCCAGGCGGAAGTTGTATCCGGCACCCAGCGGACCTAGCACCTCTGCTTCATTCGCAAGGCAGGTTTGGGTTTGCTACATCCGCTCACGGAGGCAGAAACCCATTCCGAACCCAAACTGACTAAGTATATTAGCTCTGCAGTGTTCTGCCTTTCAAGTCAAAAATCTAGGACTTACCAAGGAAGCCGAGTCTGAGCTGAGGGACGCGTGCCCAAGCTGTAACTATGAGAACCTAATTCAAGCCCAGGTCCAGCTAATTCTGGGAATGAGCGCAATCCTCATGCAGGAACAAGCCTTACTGCCACCGCTCCCCCTGCTTCTTCCAACCACTGCTCTGCATGGCGCTCACCTGACCCTTTGGCCGTCCAGAGGATGCTAGACGCGCCAAGGTCCAAGGTCATGTGGGTGTCCGCTGTCCAGGTGCCCGTCCAGACTTGCTGTCTAGTTTTGCCATCGAGGGTCATACTTTGCAAGTGTTTCCCACTCTCCACCCAGTAGAGCACTCTCTCTGGCCAGTCGAGAAGAAGATGCAGTATAATGCGGTCTGTCGTGTAGAGGGTCCGGGTGTCTGGGCCAGGGAGTCCAGTCTTCTGGATAGCACGTCGGTCACACGGCAGCCAGTACAAGTTCCCCGTGGATATGTCCACCTTTGCTGAGCAGACTGTGAGGGCGGGAAAGGAACTCCCGTTAGGACATTCAAATACATTCGTGCACACCCTTAACATTTTGGAAGGGAGACGCTCGGAGGCATGCGAAGCCTGGTCCCTAACGAGCCCACATACCTCGTTCACATGAGGAGACCCATCAGGCCTACTCTGGTCCCAGCACCTTATCTGTTAAATGAGCTCATGTGATCCTCACAGCCTGCTGGTAAGGGAGACAGCCAGCCACTGCCTTTCAGAAGTTGGATATCTAAGCAGCAATCCTTATGTCTGAATGCAGACATGCAACTCCACATTCACCTCCCTTTTCATCGGTTAAGTAGCAAAATCAGTCAATTACATGCCCAGTGCCTGGAACTGAAATGGCTACGGGAAAGCAGAGACTGGGGGAAGTGTCACCCCAGCAGTGGTATGAAAGGTCACCGGTAGAGTGGGCGGGGAGTGAGGAGACCTAGAGCTTGGGGACAGAGATAGGACAGGGACCAAGTATATAAAAGCCACAAAGTGGTAGCTTTTAAGCGTAACAGACGTGGGCACTAGCCCACCAAGCACTTCCTACTCCCATCCTGCCCACTAGACCTGCGTAAGTGGATCTCAGCTAGGCAGTAGCTATTCTAGGGTGAGTACAGCTTTAAAGTTAAGAGCAGTATTGGGCTAGCAAGTCAGACTGCCATTTTTGAAGCACATTCCAAGATAAGGTGTCAGCTAATTACTGTGCCCCAGGTCCTGCAAATGCGTGACAGGGACAGGGCTTCTCCCAGTTTTGAGGATTCGAGTCGGTACCTATGAAAAGCACAGGAGAGCATCGTTCTTTGCACAAGTTCGGAACGGCCAGTTGTCGAATTCAGGAACGCCGCGAGCTTGCTGTCCAATATAGTCATTTTTAAAATTAAATTACATCAACTTAACTGCACTTGAAACAAAAATACTCTGGTCCTCGCTTTCCTGCACTTTGCTACCCCACGCTCCTTCCGAACCCTATGATAAGTCACCTTACATTGTGAGCCTGAAACCTGCCACTGTGGGGGAGTATTTTTCACCAGAGGCATTGGCAAACCCTCCAAATCAGGGCTTAATTTGTTTTCAGTTTCATTTTCTAGACCAGGGACTGACAAAGAATGGCCCTTGGGCCAATTCCAACCTTTGGCGTGCTTTTGTAAATTCCAGGGGAACACACCATGGTCCTTAACGCACATATGGTGGTCGGCTCCTTTGCAGACAGAACGGCATAGTGCCTGACCAGCTTGAAAGAGTTGCTGTCTGGCCTTTTACAGAAGGAGGCTGACAACCCTGGTCTGGACTTAAGTGGCAGAGGAAAGTGTTCATATTGCCAATTAAACTCACATGCGTCACACCTATGCCCACGACATTTTAGAGACCACAGAAGTTGGGAAAACATTTTCCTAGATTTTGAAAACTATTATCCAAATCCACAAATCAATCCCTTCGGTCAATAAACTAATTTCAATTAGTCTTCACTGCTACACGTCCCACTGGTTTACGGAAACAACTGTCAAATTACGTTAGAGTAGGATTGTATTTGCTCGGTGATGGCAGCGACTCCGTGCCAAATCGGATCGCAATCGAGCATTTATTCATAGTTGGATTGTGTTAAATTTTGATTGAACTGCAGCTATAAACTGCTTTTTTTATTCTGAATTCTTGGATCTGTAACCAATCTGAAAATCATGTAGCTATATGAAATTTACAACAAAGAACGTTGTATAGTTTGTTATTTGTAAATTGTGTTACAACCTTTATATAGGCAAGCTTTATTGCAAACCTATATAATGCATCTATGTGCACATTCCCCACGACACCCCCCCCCCCGCCCCTCACAGAGCTGGGTCTTAGTAGAACACTCTGTGGTGTGCCGGAATGTGTGTCAGAACGCCAGTGTTGGGGCGCCTGGGTGGCTCAGTCGTGAAGCGTCTGCCCTTGGCTCAGGTCACGATCCCAGGGTCCTGGGAATGAGCCTTGCACTGGGCTCCCTGCTCAGCGGAAAGCCTGCTTCTCTCTCTCCGGCTCTCCCTGCTTGTGTTCCCTCTCTCACTGTCTCTCTCTCTCTGTCAAATAAATAAAATCTTAAAAAAAGAAAAGAACTCAAATGTTAACTAAGAGGGAGACTGACAAACAGATGAGGCACGAAGCTGGGGCGTGGGTAGCAGAAGGGAGAAGCCTGTACACACAGGGCTCCTGAGTTCTAGTTCTTCCCACTTCCTGGCTGTTAGGGTGGGAGGTTTTACTATTCCTCGTGTTTTCACGTGGAGGAACTTGCACAGAGTTGTCCCCCACATTCCTTAAGTCACCCCAGGAAAGAAGGGACTTAAGGCTGGCCAGTTAGTAAGAAGAGACTAGCCACACCCAGATCAGCTTCTCTCTTCTCCTGTGGGCTCTGCCTTCTGCACAGAAGACACGTTCTGTCTGGTATTAGCTTTAACTGGCGCTGTCTGCATGGTTGCCAGGGCCACAGAAGATTCTTTGAGCGATTCTGTACAGGTTTCTTTAGGCACTCTTGCCTAAAACAGAATTCTGGAGCCCTCCCATTTTTTCTTTTTTTTTAAAGCAATCTCCTCTGTATTTCCCAGCCTACACTTTTCACTGAGGACAAGATTCACTCATTCAAGAGAAAACACTGGGGCACCTGGGTGACAGAGTCGGTTAAGCATCTGCTTCATGATTGTGGCTCGGGTCGTGATCTCAGGGTCAACAGATCAAGCCCCGCATTGGGCTTGCCACTTCATACTCATCAGTATGAGTGTGTTTAAGCATCTTTCTCCCTCTGGCCCTCCCCACCATGTGCTCTCTTTCCCATTTTCAAATAAATCTTCTAAAAAAAAAAGAGAGACAGCACTGATATTAGCACCCTCTGATGCAAGGGTAAGGTGAAAACTGCATGCTCACAGGGGTTGTAAGGAGACCCTGGGCTCTGCAAACAGGTCCCCATAGGTAGTAAGCAGCCTGATCCCTGCTGTGAAGGTCCTGCCTGGCTTTGTCGTGCTTTCAGCCATTTTATAGCAAGAAACGCACCTGTGTGGCTCCTTTACGCCTCCAACACTTCTGACACCAGATGTGGGGGATCCCACGGGGTTCCCCATACCAAGCAATTCTGCAACACTAGCCAAATGTCCTACAACCCAGTTCTGCCCCTGTCCTGGAGTTGGCATCAGAGTCCACAGGTTAAGGGCTCTGTGCCAAGACTGCCCCCGCTTCTGACGCCAGTCACAAGTCTCGGTTACCACCAGCACTGAGCCACTGGCTCTAAATCAGGGTTCCCACACCTCCTTGAGTTTGATAATCCGCTGCTCACAGAACTGAGGGAAACATATTTACTGCTTCATTTCATAAGAGATACAGATGAACGGCCAGACAAAGAGAGCCACAGGGCCCAGAAGTAGGAGCTTCTGTTCCCATGGAGATGGGCTACACCACCCTCCCGGCACACGGGTGTGTTCACCAACCCGGAAGCTCACTGAACACCCTGCTTTGGGGATTTCATGGGGGCTTCATCACATAGGCGTGATTGATCCCCAATTCCATTTCCAGCCCCTCTCCTGTCTCCAGAGAACAGGGAGTGGAGCTGAAAGTTCTGAGCTTCTAGTTACGGCTTGGTCTTTCTGGTAAACAGCTTCCCAGGGTCAGTGGTAAGGTTTTTAAATTTTTTCTGACCTTAAGTCTGGGTAATGTAGAAATGGACCTTAAATTCAATGCTACGTTGCACTGCAGACCCCACCAAATTTGCCTCATTCCAACTAAGCTCTTCCTATCACCTAGAAAATTCCAAACGGCTTAGGGGAGCTCTGTGTCTGTTGCTCTCACTCAGGAAGTTACAAAGGGCTTAGGAACTCTGTGCCAGTAACCAGGGGACAGAGACCTACATATTTTCTTTTATTTCAGAGCTACCTACCAGAGGGACTCCACATTCCTAGAAGCCAGCTCAAATGAAACTGCCAGTCCCTTACAAACCCTCGAAGTGATCATTGTAACACAGAACCCTGTTAGCTAAGATTAGCCAGTGGAGTGAAGGTGGCATTTTAATTGGTGGGGAGAAATAGGAAGAAATTCAAGATCATAAGTTTTCTCAGACAGCCACCAGAAGTGTTTCAAGAATGCTGTCCATTCCACTCTTTCCTGAAAGTTCTCTGGAGCAGGTACCAGAAGTTCCTAGGTTCCAGGCATTGTGCTTGCCCATAGGACTCAGCAGAGCCTACTGCTTGGAAGCGTGTCGGAGGAACGTGCATTTCAATATGGCGCTTCCTGTAGCAAAGCCTATCGTTGGTGCTTAGTGTACCCGGGGCCCAGACATTCAGAAATCAAATTACTCACCCTAGAGCTCTAGCCCCAGATCTCTTTTACAAAGTAGATGTTTGCCTTTAGGTGGAGTACACAGTGCTAAGGATGGGCTGTGCCATTCAGCAGTGTGGGAGAGGAGAGAAAGGATCTATTACCACATTAAGAAAATATCTTGCTAGTTCTCTCAGAAATCTGCATTGCAAATCACTTCTAAATTAGTGCAAGAAAAATCTGCAATGCTTAACTGAAATATTTAAGGTCTATTTCTATCCTACCCAAACTTAGGCCAGAAAAATACAATTTCAAAAAACTTACTACTGACCCTAGGATTTCCCAAATCACGGTAGCCTTTTAATAGCCTGTATTCCTCTCAAAAGTATAAGAGTAAGTCAGACAGCCCATGTTTAAATTACCTTAATTTAAACCATCCTTTGGCATTAAGGTTGATTCAGATCAGGTAGGGTTTTTTGTTGTTGTTTATTGGGTTTGGGTTTTGTTTTTGTTTTTTTTGTTTTAGTTAATTTTAGAGCCAAGAAATAAAGGGGAAAATCCAAAATAGCCATCCAGCTTACCTGTATGCTCTGTCCAAATCTCTTGCTTTTCTCCGGAATAGCCAGCTGAGCAGAACAGCTGTCCCTGGGCATTTGTCCAGTAGACGAGGTTCCTTTTCCAATCAATATCCAGTAAATAGATGTTTCTCGGATGCTCTTGAACTAGGGTTCTCTCTATAGCAGTTCCCATAAAACCAACTTTCAACAAGTAGAGACGTTTGCTAGACGAAAATACTATCTTTAACTCTACCAAGAGAAAGGAGAGATTTACTGTTTGGCCATTTGTCAGATAAGCCCCCTGCTCCCTTCTTGAGTAACCTCTCCAGCTGAGGAACACCTAGAAAAGGGTCTTACAAAGTTTGCTTCTGAGGCACCAATACAGCACAAAAGCCTGAGCTTCCTTGGAGAAGGGAGTCATTTGGGCAAATGAAGTATCGCTCTGCTTTCCCAAAGCACTAAAGATTTCGAATTTCTGCTGAAAGGTTAACACAGAGCCACAAGAATTAGGGCTGGGCTGTGCTCCATCTGTTTCAGTAATGTCCTCAAACCCTTGCTCATGATGTACAAGTCTCAGTAGAAAGAATTTTAAATTTGATTTCCTATTTAAAGAAGAATTACTCGGGTATTTAGCTGTATATATAATGTTCAAGATACAATTTTAAAAAAATTTTTAGAAGATTTGTTTACTTATTTGAGAGAGAAAGAGAGCATGAGCAGGGGGAGGGGTAGAGGAAGAAGCAAGCTCCCCGCTGAGCAGGGAGCCTGACTTAGCCATCCAGGTGTCCCTCAAGATACAAGTTAAAGTGAAGTCCTGAGTTTGGCACAACAGCGTATTATAACAAGCACCATGATCCCATCCGGTGGCTACCCTGAGAATTATGTTCTTTAAAGGTGGTTAGAGCATGAAGATATTTATATCATTTATCCTTCTAAACCTGAGTGTTCTTTAGCAAAAAAAGTGATGTGGGAGGCACCTGGGTGGCTCGGTTGGTTAAGCGTTGGACTCTCAGTTTCAGTTCAATCTCAGGATTGTAAGATCAAGCCCTGCACTGGGTTCCGCACTCAGAGGGCTCTGCTTGAGATTCTCTCTCTCTCTCCTTTTACCCCTCCCCTTACTTACGCACCTGCACGCATGCTCTCTCTGAAATAAATAAATAAAATCTTTCCCCAAAAAAGTAATTTGGATGGAGATGTTCAAAGGAGCTTGTAAGCCTTAATATTTCAAAGACAAAACAACAAGAAGAATTTATGCTAACAATACTGCAGTAGACCCTGCTTACAAACCTAGGTCAGAATACACAAGCCATAAGACTATTAAGGATTTCTTTCTTGTACCAACTTAACTTTTGGGGAAAGCTGAGGGGTGTAACCTATTTTTCCTGCTTTAAAATCAAACAAACCCTAGTATTCATTGACAGATGAATGGAGAAACCAAAATGTAAATTAAATGATTATTCAAGAAAGGCAATTCTGACACATATTACAACATGAACCTTAAAGATAGTAAAGGAAAATAAGCCAGCAGCCGAAGGACGAATACTGTAGGATTCCACTGGTATGACGTTCCTAGAGTTGTCACGTTCATATAGAAAGTAGAATGGTGGTCTAGTGGCGGGGCTGGGTGGAGAGGGATGGGGAGTTATTGTTGAGTGGGTACAAAATTTCAGTTTAGGAAGATGAAAACGTTCTGGAAAGGGAAGCCTGAGTGACTCAGTCAGTTAGATGGCCAAATCTTGATCTCGGCTCAGGGCGTGAGCTTAGAGTCATGGGATCAAGCTCCGAGTCGGGCTCTGCACTCAGTGCAGAATCTGCTTGGGACTCTCTCCCTCTCCCTCTTTTCATTCTTCTTGCTCTTAATCTCTCTCTCTAAACAAATATATATATATATATTTTTTTTTGACACAGAGAGAGAGAGAGAGATCACAAGTAGAGCAGCAGGCAGAGAGAGAGAGGGAAGCAGGCTCCCTGCAGAGCAGAGAGCCCGATGTGGGGCTCGATCCCAGGATCCTGAGACCATGACCTGAGCCGAAGGCAGCGGCTTTAACCCACTGAGCCACCCAGGCGCCCCCCTAAACAAATATCTTTCTTTAAAAAAAGAAAAAGTTCTGGAGATGGATGGCAGCGAGAGTTGCATAATAACGTGGATGCACTCGATGCTACTATACGCCTGAAAGTGGTTAAAATACTAAGCTTTATGTTCTATACTTTTAACACAATAATAAAAGAACTTAAGATCTTTGGATAACAAAACTTAACAAGGTAAGGTCATCAGTATACAAGTGATTGATCCCAAAATGGAATGAGTCTCCCTGAGCCAAGCCCATTTGCCCCAGCATACTTACCGCTACATGTACCAGAAGGCAAAAGGAACATTCCCTCCGGACAAACACACTTATAGCCCTTGGGATGGACGGGGGACAGGAGACAGAGGTGGCTGCATGAGCCTGGAGCACATGCTGGGGGTCTGCCTGTTTTCAAATAGAAATAGGTTAGGTACGATTTTGGAATTCTCCGTACCAATTCCAAACTTAATACTCAAGGGGAGTTCAGTTGTTTTTGCCTTAAAAGGAATCCCAGGATACTCGTTACCTTCTCGGTTAGGCATGCTGACCTTCAAACTCCCATGACCCCCTTTTGGATAGTGGCAATTACTTATCCATATTAAGCTCAGGCCAGTAAGTGTTCAACCAACAGCATCTTCGGCCCTAGAGTTAAAGCAAAAAGACTGCCTGGCTTGCTGACAGGAATACTCCTTTAGAAGTAAATAGTGGTCGCAGCTCTCTACTTTGGGGAGTCTCTCTGACCCACTTAAGCAGCATTATCTGAGTTGAATCTGACATATAGTTTCTGATTAACAAAAGCCTTTAACTCCCAGTCAATGAATATTTGGCTTCCTCCCATAAATAGGATGTTGGGCTTTCTTCAGTTTTCTGTCAACGGCAGAAAAATTAGCATCAACCGCAATTAACAATGAACACGTCAGGGACATACCCTTGGGCTGCTGGGATTTGTGGAGGACGGAGAAAGCAGACACAGAAGCACTGAGCAACACCGCTCTCTCCTTGGGGGTGTGGGGTGAAGTGTGATACAGATGCATTTTATTTGCCCAGAAGAAGGAGTTCTCGAATACAGCTAGTCCTATTGGGTCGTCTTCTTCCAAGAAGATCTCAGGAAAGGTGTGCCTCCCACTGCCATCCACGTTGACCGTCTCTATGGACTGAAGCATAGAGTCATGAGAGTTGGGCACCACTAGCATGAGACTCTAGCGTCAGGGCACCTCTTGCGTGGATGTTGATTAAACATCTTCACGTGCTATCAACTTGATAAAGAGGAGAGTGTCTTAGAATTCATGGAGGTTAATGCCAAAGACAGTGGTTGGACTGGCTTCTTGCACAAACTGGGGTCACAGGTGCATTGTACAAATAGCTACCCTAACTTACTGTCTGCGTCCAGATGTGGTATACCAAGTCCTTCCCTACATTCTCCAGCTGCTTTCTGAGGTGAATGGCCCATCTGTCTTCAGAGAGGGCGATGGGAGTTCAAAGAGGGGCTATAAATTGCCAAAGTCACAGCTGAAGTGACACACTTAAACATACGACTCCCAGGGTCTCTGGCTGGCTCGGCTGGTAGAGCAGGCAATGCCCGATCTCAGGGCTGTGAGTTTGAGCCCCACATTGGGTGGGTAAAGATGACTTAAAGAAAAGAGTTGGGGCACCTGGCTGGCTCAGTCAGTTAAGCATCAGCCTTCAGCTCAGATGATCCTAGGATCCTGGGATGGAGTAGGGCTCCCTGCTCAGCAGGGGTCTGTCTCTTTCTTTCCGCCCTTCCCCTATGCATGCTCACACATGCACTCTCTCTCTCAAATAAATAAAATCTTTTTTTTTAAGATTTTATTTATTTATTTGACAGACAGAGATCACAAGTAGGCAGAGAGAGAGGAGGAAGCAGGCTCCCCACCAAGCAGAGAGCCCGATGCGAGGCTCGATCCCAGGACCCCAGGATCATGACCTGAGCCGAAAGCAGAGGCTTTAACCCACCGAGCCACCCAGGTGCCCCATAAATAAAATCTTTTTAAAAAGAAAAATAGGGGGGTGCCTGGGTGGCTCAGTGGGTTAAGCTGCTGCCTTCAGCTCAGGTCATGATCCCAGGATTCTGGGATCGAGTCCTGCATAGGGCTCTCTGCTCCAGCAGGGAGCCTGCTTCCCCCTCTCTCTCTCTGCCTACTTGTGCTCTCTGTCTGTCAAATAAATAAATTAAAAAAAAAAAGAAAAGAAAGAAAATAGGGGCAACTGGGTGGCTCAGTGGGTTAAGCTGTTGCCTTCGGCTCAGGTCATGATCTCAGGGTCCTGGGATCGAGCCCCGAATCGGAGTCTTTGCTCAGCAGGGAGACTGCTTCTCTCTCTCTCTGCCTGCCTCTCTGCCTACTTGTGATCTTTCTCTGTCAAATAAATAAATAAAATCCTTAAAAATAAATAAATAAATACACCCTAAAGTCTTAGGAAAAAACCTGTGCTCCCAAGCCTATGCTTTCAGCCACTGTGTCATATCTGTCTGTCAGTCTGAGGCTTCCAAAAATATGATAAAAGCAACTGTAATATCAAGACCTAGAAATAGGAGTCCAAGTAAGTACTAAGTAAGAAGTACTAACGACATGCTTTCGAGGAGGTGGTCTGCCATCATAAAAGGTTTTACGTCCTAGGTACAACATACAGTACGACCTTTACTACCAGGAAATTCCAGGGCTAGGTGTGACCGCGGTGCTGGAGAAAGTCACACACGAAGTCTCCCAGCCTGTGTTGATCTGGTCAGGCTCTATCCCAAGACCCTGGCCCAGCCCAGCTCGCTTCCTCCGTCCTCATCACCAGAAGACCACGTGCGGGGTTGATGCGAGACTTAGGGAGGTCTCTGCAGTTACCCACAGGCCTACCAAGCCCCCACTAAAATGCTTTCCTTCCTGACCTCTCTCCAGTACCTCTTTATACTCGCTGATCCAGTAGAGGCGGCCGGCCACGGGGTCAAGCGTCAGGCCCACAGGCTCCTCCATGTGGACGGCTGCGAGCACCTTCCGATCCGAGCCATCCATCCCTGCAGCCTCGAGAGTTCTCGTGCCTTTCTTACCACGATTTACCCAATACAACAACCTGAGGGAAGCAAAAGGGCAGAGTGTTAACCATCCCCCCCACCCGCCGCCCTGAACACACGCTCTTCTGAACAGCCAGGCCCCCGGAACGCTCTCGTTCAGCCCCCCCCCCCCCCCCCCCCCCCCCCCCCCCCCCCCCGTCATTGCGCAGCTAAGAATGCAGATCTCTGTCCTCAGGCTCCGCGGACTGAAAAGGGGCTCTGCCTAGGATTCAATTTAGAAGATATTTTTGGAGCAAATGAAGACCTACGTTGAAAATGTGGAAGGGCCCTCTTATCAACCTAAATGTCTAAGATAACCAGTGATTTGGGATATATTCTCAAAGAAATGCTGCTTACTTCTTCGGAGGAAACACGATGAGCTGCTCTGGCACCAGATCCTTCTCCAAGATTTTGACGTAGCCTCTGCCGTCACTCAAGCCAGCACCGATGACCCTCGCGAAGCTGCTAGCCCAGTACAGCAGCCCCGTGAGCCAGTCCAAAGAGATACTGTCCACGGCCTGAAGTTCTGGGGATACACAGGACAGTATTACAATGCTCCTGTATTCTCCTACCTTCTCCTCACCTGGAAAAAAAGATCTGGACTAAAATTTTCTACATCTTCTGATTTCAAGCTGTACACGGCAGCCAGTGGGACGCAGGGAAGGAGGGCCAGAGATGAGCTCTGTGCGATATACTGTGGGCGGCAGGAAAAGAGAAGGACCTTAGGAGAAGCAGAACCAAGAAATCCAAGAGAATGCAGCCTCGGTCTGGGGCAGCATCTGTTACAGAAGTCTCAGGGGAGTGGCTAACAGAGGGTTTCTACGTGCCCAGGACAACTAAGCACTTCCTCCCATGGACCGGTCGTCTTCAATCCCCACCCCCATTCCCACCTACCCAGTGAGACGGGGCTATCCCTTTTGTCTTACTGAGTGCGGTTCAAAGGAGTTAATGACTTCCTCTAAGTCACATACCCAGGGATGAAGCGGAGACTAACCCTGGCCTGAGCCCGTATGCCCAACTTTCTGTACCTCTTTAGAGCAACCTTGTTCGCCGGTTACGCTCCAGCAAAGCTCCTGTTGAGCCAAATTACATGGCCTTATCTCAAATCAGGGCTGCACTGGGGAGTCACAACAAGCAAGTCCCAGACGACGTCCAGATGAACACACAGGCCGCTTATACTCTGCTGAAGCCGCTTTAAGAAGCCAGGGCTCTGGATGTCAAGAAATATACCTGGATAGAGAGGAACCGGGTTTGGCTTCCCAAGGACAAACACGTGTAAGGCTTCATCCACCCAAAAGTACATGCTTCTGTCGAGATCATAGGCAACAGAAGTCGGCCTCGAGTTTACAGGAACCAGAGGCTCATAGATGCCTGTTCTCCGATCCAGGACCCCAAGTTCTCTCTCTGCCGCTATAAGAATTTTAACAGCATCATCTGCAATAAAGGAGAAAAGGAACAGTGACACACTCCTTGGACACTTTCTTTCAGGCCATTCTCTTTCACCAGAGATGCTGTCCCATCTCCCGTGCTGAAATCTGCCAACGGCTCAGGTCTGGACTGTGGCGTGTCCAGAGGCGATCTAGCCTACCACCCTAAGCCCCGATTCCTCCTCTGAACTCCAGCACATTCCAATTCATCTTTGGAACTCTGGGCCTGTTTGATTTCAGATTCTGCCCTTCTCCCCACCGAGACAGAGCTCCTATCCCTGCCTCATACACAGCAGCCGAATGGAATTCGCCATTCCCTCGTTAAAGCAGCACAGGCCAAGTTAACACTACGTCAGTGTGGTCTCCGGAGTACCAGGTGTACCGCCTGCAGGCAGCTAAGTCATTTTAAAGATACTTAATAGCGGCGCCCGGCTGGCTCAGTCAGGAGAGCATGCAACTCTTGATCTTGGGGTCATAAGATCTAAACCCACATTGGGTGTAGAGATTTAACAGGTAAACTTAAAGAAACATAAAGACACCAAATAGCAACTGATACTTGATTTGGCCAAGGAATGTTGTTAATAGCAGCTTCTTTATGGAAAGAATAACGTCACCTCTCATACCAGACCCTTAAGTGAACCATGAATAACACTTCTATCCATAATGACCGCTAAGGACCGAGCAAGGGCTAGGCTTTGCTCAGGGTCGTGACACTCACCTGTAACTCGACAACTGGTCCCATTGTAGAGCTGGTGACCTTGAACACACGCACAGGAGTAGGAGCCCGGGACATTACGGCACAGCTGGCCGCAGGGACTGTAGTCCTGGGAGCACTCATCTACATCTGATGATAGAGAGCCAGAAATCAGAGACGACCACAGAGCCATCTCTGGGTATTTCTGGGCCATTGGGCCCCCTTTCAGATGCTCTCTGGACACGTGCTATGTGGAAATCCCCGTGCTGGTGCTGGCACAGACAGTCCCTGCCTCTGCGGAGTTGCCATAGGAGCAGCTCAGCGGGAACGTCAGTGTGGAGGCCCCAGACGCGCGGCTGGCACAGAATCCAGGTGGAGGTTACCCTAGCAACACTCGGGGGCGTGCTGATTCGGAATGAATGGTAAGACGTGGAGAATCGGAAACGCTTGTGCCCTACTAGGGGAATGTCAAGTGGGGCAGCCACTGTGGAAAGCAGCTTGAAGTTTTCTCAAGTTAAAAGCAGAAGTTGCTGCAGGATACGACAATCCCGCTTCTGGCGTATACCCCAGAGTGGGGAAAGCGGGGATTCGGGCACGTGTACACCAGTTGCTCATAGCATCGCCCATGAGAGCCAAAACGTGGAAACTACCAAATGCCCATCAACGGATAAATAAATGGGGCATATTTATGCAAAGAGGTCTTTGGCCTTAGAAAGGGAGGGAGAGTCTGACCTCGCTATGACATGGATGAAACTTAATGACAGGCTAAGTGAAAAAAGCCTGGCCCATAGGGACAGATCCCACAGGACTGCATTTAGATGCAAGACTAGAACAGGCAAATTCAGAGAGGAAGTGGATGGAGTTTCTTGGGGACTGAGGACAGAGTTTCTGTCAGGGAGGGTAAGAGAGTTCTGGAGATGGATCGTGGTGATGTTCACACGTGTCGTGAATGTGGTGGAGGCCGCTGAATTACATCCTTAACGTGATTAAGATGGTAAGCTGTGTGCCATGTCTATCCCACTGCCATGGAAACTTCGGAAGACGCGCCCGATGAACCCTGACCTGCACAGCTCTGGCCGTCCGGCTGTAACTGCCACCCAGCTCCACACGAACACTGGACTCCCCAGGCGGCATCACTGCACCGTCCCTCACAGCCCCCGTTGTCCACGGAGCAGTTCCTCCCTGGTAGAGAAGGGCAGTGGTCAGGAGAGTTGAACACGGTACAGATCCAACATTTTCTAAACCGTGGTGTTACAAGCCCCTACTTGGTATGAGGGCTATAGAGGCTTCTGAAGAATAACCTCTGACTCTGCCCTCTGACCTAGGAATGTGGAGGCTTCGGGGAAAGACCACAGAACAGGGAAAGTGAAGAATCATGGAGCAGGGGAAGGGACTTTTCTAGGCAGACGCTCTGGACAATAACAAATGCTGGTGTATTGCTCGCCCACAGAAGTCCCCGCAACCTCTTCCCTATTTCCTCTAGAAAATCTGAGGGGCCAGGACCCTTGCCTCAGGAAGTGATAGAGTAATTTCCTAATCCCAGCGAATTACCTCTACAGCACCAGAAACCTGTGCGTTGTCCCACTGTTCATGCTTCCTGTGTCTTACGTGCTCCCTCAGTAGAAAGCGGCCTGCACAGCCCTTAGCACTAACAAAGGTCTCGTCATACCCATCTAAGCCCAGATTTAAGGAAGAAACGAGACAGTGACCTGGGGACACCTGCCCCACCCCCATCCCCCCAACCTGAACCAACAGTGATTTTTAGAGTGAGAATCACAAGGTTTTAAATTTTCAGACAGTTGCTCAGGAGCTCCCTCCTCACCAGGAAATAGTCTTCCTCAGTCCTTCCTCAGTTAAATCCTTAGAGAATTCACCGTACGGTCTTGAACATGGAATTCGGTTCTCAGTGCCATAGTCTGTTCTTTATTCTAGAATTTTCAGAGCAGTGTGGTTTGAGGCAGTTAGTCTCTTTCCCTAGAGCCGTAGTGTGAGGCGAACTCACCGAGTTTTCAAGCTCAGGTAAGCTGTGCACATACTCAGGAGACCAGAGCCAAGGCTCAGAACTTGTTAAGATGTGGGGGACCTACCACGGGAGGATGATTGCTGACGTAGGGGTCTGGTCCGAGCATTCTCTGAGAGCGTGGACCCCCATGATAACTGAGGCATTGGCTGATGTAATCAGATTCTGCCCACCCCCACATGACGCCTGGCAGTTGGATCCTCACCACATGTAGCCGGTTCATCAGCACCGTCTACGCAGTCAAGTTCCCCGTCACACATCAGGGATTCCAGGATGCATTTCCCTTCATCACATCTCACCATGCCTTCTGGACAGGAGGCTGCATAGGAAGGAGAGCTTTCTTCTCCAACAGCACGTGGGGGAAGGAGGAGTCAAAACAGACCCTTATTAATTACAGTAAGGTGGAAGGGTTTCCAGAACCCAAGGCAAGTTGAGGTAAGAAAGAAAGTTTTATCATTTTAAGTAGAGTTTTCAGGGCATTGGGACTTAAGACTTGATAATGATGAAGTCCAGCAGGCCATGTGGGCACTCGGTTGAAATAATATTGATCAAACTGCATTAGTATTAAGTAGTTCTAACTGAGATAGTGTTAAAGTCGGTGAACATGAGCCCTAAAAGAAGACCCTCTTAAGAAACCAGCTTATAGGGGCGCCTGGGTGGCTTTTTCGGTTAAGCCTCTGCCTTCAGCTCAGGTCATGATCTCAGGGTCCTGGGATGGAGCCCCGCATTGGGCTCTCTGATCAGCAGGGAGACTGCTTCCTCTCTCTCTCTCTCTCTCTCTCTCTCTCTGCCAGCCTCTCTGCCTACTTGTGATCTCTGTCTGTCAAATAAATAAATAAAATCTTTAAAAAAAAAAAAAGGAAACCAGTTTATACACGATAAAAATGTTAGAGTCTGAATATTGCAGATATAATTCTACAAAGACCGAGTGGAACTGAGGTTTACTGACAAGCTGCAGGTTCCACCGCACTGTGTACATGGAGTCAAGAAAAGGAACATTGTACTCATCGAGTTCGTTGCAGGGTTTGGGGGAGCAGAGCAGGGGGTTCTCTTTTAATGAGGAATTTCCCCGTCATGGACCCCACAAGGACATGAGGCATCCGTTAGGAGGATCCTTCAAATATGGACACTCCAGTGTTCTGTGCTGTGGCCACATTGCCTAGAGTGTCCAGCACGGAGTTACTATTCGAGCACTCCTCGATGTTTCCATGGATAACTACATCTTGGTTACTGCTAGGAGACGTCCTGTTTTTAGATATAGGATGGCGTCTCAGTCCTAGGAATTAAAATGCAACCTGCAGAAAGCAGCCCACATGGTACAACCTTCCTCCTTACAGGCCAGGCCAGGAGGGGGTGGGGGAGGGGCACTCACCACAGGCGTCCTCGTCGGAGGAGTCCCCACAGTCGTTGACCCCATTGCACCTCCAGCTCTCTGGGACACACAGCTTGTTCCTGCACAGCCACTGGCCCGCCAGGCAGTGGTTCGGGGAGCAGCGTGCTTCATCGAGCCCATCTGCACAATCCCGGGGGACGTTACAGAGTTCCCAAGGCTCGTGACACTGAGACTGTCCCGAACACTGGATTTCCTGGCCAGGACACACCGCCGAAGTCTCTGTAAAAGGCAGGCGTTGGCCCAGTGCGGTGGAAGGCCTGACCTGCCGGCTCATGCCCTTGGGTATTCAGGGTTTGCTCACGGCTTTGGGCTCCAGAATAGCAAGAACTGAGCAGGAGGCCAGCCACTGGAGATGTGGCCCCAACTCGGCACCCCAAAGTGTCAGCCCAAAGGAATATAAAAAGCCAACAGAAGCGAGAAACTTTTAGGTGATTTTGCAAAATGCAGAAATGGATAAAAGGTCACCTATCACCCCGGCGACAACTGAACACAGGCATTTAGCCCCGTCCAGCAGAAGGCTACCTAGGGACTTGCTGGTGTCACTTAATACCGTGGAGGTTCATTCATCAAGGCGGCTAACTTGACATGTCACGTCCGAAGAGAAAGCAGATTATACCTACCACAGTTAATCTCATCGGAGCCGTCCAGGCAGTCCCCGGTACCATCACAAAGCCGGCTACGAGAAATACACTTCCCATCGTCACACTGCCAGGCCTGTGGATGTCCGCGACACGCTTCCTCTGCGGGCCAAGGGGAATGTTCGAGGGGCAGAGAGGAAGAGCTGTTTGCCAGGGCATTAATAACTTTTCAGCTGGGGTTTTGTATGAAGTATTTTCATTACCAGAACAACAAGTAAGTCCCCATCTGCCACAGAGTCCATCTTAAATTTGCCTGTCCTTTCCATGTCACCCTAACCACACACCATACCTTGCCTTAGGGACAATCACCTAGCAGTCCAACATCGCTTACACTCCCAGTCATGCTGCTAGAATGATGATGTTGTCCAATAAAAACTTCTGTGACAATAAAGGCATTGTCCAAAGGGGCCATCACTAGTCACATGTGGCTACTGAGCATCTGAAGCGTGGTTAGTAGGATAAAATATTTATTATTTAAATACATGCAAATCTTCACATGTGGCTAATGGCCACTGTATAGACCACTACAACCTTATAGCTTCATTTCTTGGAACGCCTTTGGCGTTGGAGACCATACTGAGATCGAAGACAACCTGGGCGCTGTCAGTCTGGGGTCTAATGGGACCTTTGAATATTTCCACCTAAGTATGCCTCCTGGCAGATGCAAGTGAACCTGGACAGCTGGAGGAAGTGTAGGGGGGAGCAGAGCACAAGGCACTTCTCTAAGTACGAAGTGCAATTTGAACCTGTATGAGCACAGGCTTTAATATCAAAGTTTTCACATTAAATTAGTTACAGTAAATGGCCAGCCCAGGAGTGTGCAATCAGGGTAGAGAAAAGGAATGCAGCACTCGCCAAGTTTTTCGGGGGGGGGGGGGTCCTCTTTTACTCAGGAGTTTTCTCCTTCCATATTCACTGCTCAAGGATGTGAAGCATCGGTTAAAAGGCTTTCCTCATCTCCAGGGGGTCAGGTGTCCCTTCTGGGGCTGCAAGCACTCCTAGCATGGAGGTGTTTGAGCTGGATTTCAGGAAGACAGTTACCAAATGGCTAACTTGGCTTCTATTGGTCTTGTAGTTTTCTTTGGTCCTCCATTTGAAAAACTGTCTTCTCATTGTACAAAAGCTCGAAGCAAAGCTAAAGTACTTGATTGTATCTATTTACAAGTGTGTGCTGCGGTCAGTGAGGGCGGCCCATGGAGCAATCTTGTGTTAGTCCAGTTTCAGTTCCCGCCACGTGTTGAAGCTAGACTTGAAGGCGAGAAGCCAGACTCATGCTGGATTTTCTATCCCAACTAGCCCTCCACACTGGTCTTGAGAACATCTGGGTTTTCTATCCCAACTTGCCCTCCACACTTGTGTTGACAACAGTGCTACCAACACCCACATCCCTAGACTTACGAGCTGAAAGCCTGCCACAACCCAGAACACCTCCTATTTCCGAATACCCACTAAGAGTGAAAACCACAGGACCTGACGCCGTCGGCAGGGCACACAGCCGTTCATGGATGAGGACACGTAACAGCGAGGAGTGCTCACCACACTGCTCGTCGGTCCCATCAGGGCACTCTTGCTGTCCATCACAGAGCCAGGCCACGGGAATGCACCTGTCCCCACACGCAGCTTGCCTTGTCATGTTACACCTTGCTTCATCTGCATTGGATGAACAAAAAGCAAATCCATGCGAGCACCTTTTCATGAGAAGCTGTAGTGAGAAGATTATTCAGAGGGAGGTCCTTCAGCTAATACCCAGGAGAACATTAGGGGGATTCAGTACCATAAAAATCTTGGACTTCTGCAGTAATGATCCTTGGATACTGTTCTTTCTGGTGGTGTGGGGTTGGGAAATCGCCATTAGCCTCCGTTTTCCCATTGGAATGGGACCGACGTGCACTGTGCTCCAAGAGACCCAGCTACTTCTTCTGGTTTGATCTTAAAGACTCTGAATGGTTGCATGTTTAGAAGTCTAAGCTCAAGTCTGGACTCTAGTTTACTTTTAAGCATGTGCAGATACATCTACAAATTAGATTCGGATTTTGGATCCTACATACGATCTTCGTAAGAATGCCTCTAACAGGTTGGTTATAAATATTTAAGTTCTCAGTGATTTGCCTAAGATTGATTTACTGTGTCTTATTCAAGTCATAAACTTGTGTTTATCAACCTTGAATGATTAATGGTCAAAATTAAGCCTGTTTTGGAACAGGTCCTCAGGAGGCACCAGGAAGGCCTGAGTATAGTGAATTTACTATACTGTCCTAACTTTCAAAGAGAAAGAGCCAATCTTTAGTTCCTAGAAAAGATAAACCACATGGCCTATACCGGAAGTCTCTGCAAGATCCGGTAAAGACCTCCCCCCACCTCCATGGTCCTACTCCCAGGAACAATCTGTACATGGAATGGAAAGTGCTATGCAAAGTTGTGTAATAGAAGTTGATAATGGAAGGCCATTGTGTAGACCACACCTTCTTCGCTAAGCGACCAATTCTTAGTCTTATTTGTATCCTTCTAAGATAGTATTTTAGGAGGCGCCTGGGTGGCTCAGTGGGTTAAAGCCTCTGCCTTCAGCTTGGCTCAGGTCATGATCTCAGGGTCTTGGGATCAGGCCCACATCTGGCTCTCTGCTCAGCGGGGAACCTGCTTCCCTCTCTCTCTCTCTGCCTGCCTATCTGCCTACTTAGGATCTCTAGTTGTCAAATAAATAAATAATATCTTTAAAAAAATAGTATTTTAGCTTAGCTACTCAAGGTTGGACTTTTTTTCTTTTTCTTTTTTTTTGAGGCTGGTGTATAAAAAACATTTTAAATATTCAGAAAGTATTGGTGACTAATGGGTAGCTAACAACTCTGCCATCTACTCACATGCCATCCAAGCAGTCTCACTTAGCTTGACCAAAACCACTGAGAGCAGGTGATGTTACCAGCCACTAATCCGGAAGCACAGACTTAGCTGTCAGGCTGCATAGGTTGGCATTTTAGTGAGACCACTTACTGATGATGGGACCTTGGGAGAGTTACTTCCTCTCTCGGGATCTCAGTTTTCGGTCTATAAAATGAGACTAATAAACAAGTGATCAGAAGGGAAAGATTCAAAGGATAAATGGGCACAAAGCCACTTGGTGCCCTATACTCACCATATAAATCTCCATAAAGCATTAACTCTTTTGCTACCACTTCTAGCAGGTCCTTCCAGAAGGATCCCAATTAGGGGTCCAGTCAGCCCTCAAACACTCACACTTCTAGGTGAGTCACACCTTGAACAATATTTCGCCCTGCTGATTCTCGGTCTAGAGACCAAGTGTGCATGCAGATTCTACACGTCTGCAGGTGGGTCTCAAACCATTATTTTTCACTTATGTAGATGCTTGCTGTGAATAAATAAGAAATGTATTAACATATTTACTTAAATGTTAAGTATAAGGTAGCTTTCTCAGAGTCTGTTAATATGCAAAGTAGGGTGATCACACGTTATTCTAGAACAGACATCCGAAAGAGGGCTACATGCCAGAAGGCTTTGGTAACCATTGCTTAATAAAAAATGCAAGCAACTGTAAAGATGCTCCAGGAGTGATGCAAAAAGACTACACAGAGCAAGGGTTTCTCATCATGGCAGAGATGCCCCACCACCTGTGGCAAAAATCCTGTGGGTTAGAATCCCTCCTGGAAGACGAACAACTCAATTAAGTGGCTCATCCTCTGACCTGATTAACACCCCCTTAATCAAAGGTCTGCTAAGTGAAAATGATTTAAAACCAGACTTCAACAACACCGACAACACCTGTGGAGGGAGACTGCAGGCCAGTTTGACAACATTAGGCACCTCCTAGACATGGCTAAGCCACCAACCAGCCACCCACCACTTGGGAAATGTGGATGTCTTGGTCACTCTGGGGCATCGACTCAGCTCTCCTCTGCCGGGGGGTCTGGCTAAACCTGAGTGGTATCAACACGTGCCATGAGAGTTGCTTCCCAACTGCACCTCTGACCCAAGCCCCATTTCCCCGTGCTGTTTCTGGAGTGAGGTCATGTCTTCCAGGAGGCCCCTGGCCTCCACCCAGGCTAAATCTGCTGCCTGGGGAACCCTGAGCTGGGGGTCCCCTCGGAGACCAGGGCTAGAAAGCGAATCCCACTAGGCCAGGCCGCTGGGGGAACAAAGAGAGTGCACCTGCCCTCAGGGGTTGCAGAGAGCTCCCTCCCACACGCTTGGGGTAAGGATGAAGGAAAGACCCCAAGTTGTTCGCTGAGCCCACCTACGGTTCCACCCACTGAGCAGGACGGGAAGGAGTCAAGCGCAGAGAAGCAGGGGACCACGCGACTCATCTGGCGGCCCCCTAGAAAGCCCGATGTCACCCTCCTCTATGGAAAGTCACTCCAGAACGCGGGGTGTGGGGCGTCGCGCTCGCCAGCCAGGATGCCCCAAGCTCCCTTCCCGCCCTGTGCAGCGTCCCCCCCAACCCCCGCCCGCCACCCCTGCACCTTGCGAGGCGGACGGCGGTCCCTTCCCGGGCGCTCCGCCCGCGGCCCCACTCACCGGTCCCGGAGCCCGCGAGGCCGCCGAGCGCTGCCAGCACCCGCGGCAGGAGCAGAAGGAGCGCCCGGCGCCCCATGGCGGGGAACGGACAGTGCGCCGGCTGCAGGCGTCGCGCTGGCAGGAGGAGCGCGGGCGCTGCCGGGGGCGGGCTTTCCTTCGCTCGCGCCGCTCATTGGGTCTGGCTGGGGCCGTGGGCGGAGCGTGGGAGCACCTGCACCTCCCGCTCCCGGGGCCGCGCTTCTGGAGACTCAGCCAGGCTGCGCCTCTCCGCTGGTCTCCCCACGTGCCGTGGGACAGCACACCCTCGCCTAACTCGGGGTCTGGCCCTTGCCATGCGGGGGGGGGGGGCGCAAAGTAGGAGCGCTCAGCCATACTTAACCAAAGGATTCCCAAATTTAAATGGGCAGAGGAATCGCCTGGAACTCTCCTTAATAGGCAGACTCTGATCCTGCAAGTCTGAAGCGGGGCCTGAGAGTCTCTAACAAAATCATCATCGGGTAATGCCTTTGTCGCTGGCCCTCAGACCTCACACTGAAACACCAGGGCTTAATAGCTTCCACATTAGGGCAGCACTGGGACTCCAGGTGCCCCTCTCTGCCTCCGGGTCTTCCCAGTGACCTTGGCAGAAGCCGGTCTGGGCAGATGGCTCTGAGGCCTCCGTGCTCTTTGGCTGGCGGCCCCCATACTGTAAATACAAAGAGTATGAAAAGCCCTGAAAAACACCATTCCTCTCTCAGTCTGGGTCCCTGCAGGAGTGGGATACTCTCATAAAAAAGGACGCCGAGCCCATTCGGTGGGTCTAAACCAGAGTCAAACCTAATGCTCAGAGGGTCGCAGACTTCTGGGACTGAAAGAATTTGAAGGTCATTTTATGCAAAAACTGACATTCCAGGATGAGATGATGGATAAAAATGAGAGTTGGTGACACATTACCAAGGACATAGACTAGCCTCCCATGCCCTTATTTAGCTAAGCTGTGGCATTCCTTCTTTCCAGTACACTGGGAGACGTGAGTGTCAGATTCTTGGAGAGAACGCGACTGAGTTAGAATTTTAGAATGTAAAACTGGCAAGGAACATTTATAGTGTTTGGGAGTGCGAGGCAGCAATAAAACACTAGGGAAAAAAATAGAAACAGAAAACTGAATTGCAAAGTGCCTTCTTAGAATTTATTTGCAACACAGTACTCCAACAGCTTTCTTTAAATCATACCTCCTCTTCGTGTTCACTGCTGGTCCCATCAAACCACACTTTGAAGATATCAGAATGCCATATGCTCTAAAGTTTTCTTTAAATTTGTTGTATGCTCTGATTGCATAAGCCACTTAAAAGGACCCCTCCGCTTTTAACAAAAATCTCCTAGTGTATCATATTGATTTCTGCTGAAAGGTTGTTGCTTTAGAACCAGATTATTTCAGATGCTTAATGGTCTTGAGTGACATAAGAGAGCACTCAGAGTTTTAAGAATATACTAGTTTTCCTCCCAGAAATGCACTGAAGATAGGGGTGAGTTCCTGGAATTGAAGTGTGAGAGACCTGGGTTCAGTCTCAGCTAAATGAAGTGACGTGTGGACGCAAATGGCAGCTATATGGTTATGAACAGTCCATGTGGCTCTTAATAACCCACACCAGGGGCGCCTGGGTGGCTCAGTGGGTTAAAGCCTCTGCCTCAGCTTAGGTCATGATCCCAGGGTCCTGGGATCGAGCCTTGCATCAGGCTCTTTGTTCAGCAGGGAGCCTGCTTCCTCCTCTCTCTCTCTGCCTGCCTCTCTGCCTACTTGTAATCTCTGTCTGTCAAATAAATAAAATCTTTAAAAAAAAATTTTAATAACCCACACCAGCTGAAAAAAGCCACAGACATGCGTGATATAAGTAAGAATTTCAGTAACATTTGTATTTGTCTTTAAATCTTTATATTCTGACTCATTCTTAGTGACGTGTTGTCCTCCCCTTGGTCTGTCCCCCCATTTCGCCTTTTTAATCACCTTGTCAGCCCGTGGTGAGCAGAATAATGTCCTACCACCACCACCACCTGAAAAAGGTAACATTCTAATCCCCAGAGCCTGTAAAAATCGAGATTTATTACTGTTCTGGTTGCAGGATATGAAGAAAATCTGGCCTCACCCAGGTGAGTGATGGCTACAGAAGAAGTAACAGCCTTTCCAGTTAAGCTATAGATATTCTTTGATGCTGTTATTGGTTTGATTTTCTGCCTCCCAAAAATTATGTCAGATGTCCTAACTCCCAGTACCTCAGAACGTGACCTTATTTGGAAAGGGTCTGTGTAGATTTACTCAAGTTCAGGGGAGAGCATTAGAGTGGGACCGTATCCAATGTGACTGGTGTCCTTAGAGAAATATGGACGCAGATATATACAGAAGGAAGACAGTGTGAAGAGACATAGGGAGAAGGCCATGTGAAGACGGAGGCAGAGACAGGAATTGTGCTTCTACAAGCCGAGGAGCATGTGAAGCTCCCAGAAGATAGAAGAGACCAGGAGGATCTTTCTGCTAGAGCTTTCAGAGAGAACATGGACACCTTGATTCCAGACGTCTGGCCTCCAGAACTGTGGGCAGTACATTTCTGTTTTAAGCCACCCGGTTGCTGGTAGTTTGTTATGTCATTCCTGTGAAATTAACATAGATACAAAGACTAAAACTGAAGAAGTGATCATTTCTTAAAGGTTAACTGCGGTGCAGAATCCAAAACCACATCAATGAGCATTTCATACTGTTCTTATTAAAATTCATCACCCTAAGGGCACATGGGTGGCTCAGTCAGTTAAGCCTCTGCCTTCAGTTTGGGTCATGATCCCTGGGGTCCAAGGATCGAGCCTCACATCGGGCTCCCTGCTTGGGAGGGAATCTGCTTCTCCCTCTCCTTCTGCCCCTCCCCTGGCCCATGCAGGTGCACACGCTCGTGCTCTCTCTCTCAAATAAAAAAATAAAATATTTAAAATAAAATAAAACCCATCAACTTATTTTGTACTTTGAGTGGATCTTTCACCCACACATGACTTTGTAACATCATGCATTGATCATTTTGAAAATAGGGGTTCCCTAAGTTATGCTGATACTCCAAATGTTGATGCCTTCTATCCTACAATATTTTGTAGGTCACCTTTGTGACCATCCCTACTGATATCATCAGAAAAGGTTTTGACTGTTGGAAATCTGGTAAGCTCATGAGGGTGGCCTCCAGTTTCCAAAAACTATAATTTTCCCTCGAAAGCTCGAATTGTATCATTGGCAACAAATACTGCCAGTTGTTTTCCTTGAAGTGATGCCTATGCACCACTCATTTTTGAGGATCGAGTCTGCCAAGTACCCGAGTCTGAATAACCAGATGTCTATCAGTCATTCTTTCCTGTAAAAATGGTATTTGGTGAGAAGTGGGGCTCATTATGCTTGCAAGTCAGATGGTAGTACAGGTGGTTTCCTCCACCAACGCTGGTACGCCATGGAAGGGCTTAATGCAAACGCCCCAGTTAGTAACAGAGAACATTAAAAAGATATATACTATCAGGCTAAAATTTAATAAAATTAATCATTTGTACTGCATGAAGTACATTCTTACTTTTTTTTTTAAAGGCATATTTTAAAGCTACAAGGATATGGTAGTATAGAATATACTGATGGCTAGGACAGTTTGGTGCCACCACCATGATTCATAGTAAGGAAGCAACAGTTTTACCCACTATTAGTGTTTGTTTGTTTGTTTGTTTACCATCAGGGCAAATGCCAATGTAATGAAAAAGGCAAATATTATTTTGAAAATAGTTTTGGCTTTGTAGACCCGCAGGTATACATAGACCATCTCAGAAGGGCCTCATATCCACCATATATAAAGAACTTTTACAACTCAATAATAAGAAGCCAGCTGACCCCTTTCTTGCTCCCAGTCACCTTGGCGGCTGCTCCAGGTTGGGGCTGTCCCTACACCTAACACAGGATGATGGTGGTCACAAATAAAACCAAAGTCTCTGGGTTCAATCAACTCTAGGTTCCACCTCGCTACGAGACATGGAAAGTACGTGCTGGGGTACGAGCAGACTCCAAAAATGACCAAGTATGACAAAGCAAAACTAGTTATCCTTGCCAACAACGGCCCACCTAGCCTTGAGGAAATCTGAGGTAGAATACTATACCATGTTGGCCAGAACTGGTGTCCACCATTAACAGTGGCAGTAATATTGAATTGGGCCCAGCATGTGGGAAATCCTACAGGGTACGTTCACTGTCTCTCACTGATCCAGGTGATTCTGGTATCATTGGGGGCATGCCAGAACAGCCAGATGAAACACAAATCACATAAAAGTTTTCTTTAATAAAACTGGCCAGAGCTTTTTGGTTTTTGGTTTTTGGTTTTTTTAAAGATTTTATTTATTTATTTGACAGAGAAAGATCACAAGTAGACAGAGAGGCAGGCAGAGAGAGAGAGAGAGAGAAGCAGACTCCCTGCTGAGCAGAGAGCCCGATGCGGGGCTCAATCCTAGGACCTTGGGATCATGATGTGAGCCAAACGCTTAACCCACTGAGCCACCCAGGTGCCCCGAGATTTTTGTTTTAAAAAAAGCTAAATGACCAAAATTTTTAGCTGGTTAAAGTTAATAATAATTCATAACAGACAATAATAATAATTAATTCTCCATTAATATATGAAAATGGAGGCAAAAAGTCTAAACACAATAAAGTAAATTGTATCAAGTAGTTTAAAATATATAATACTGAATAACAAGTATGGTTTATTTTGGAAAGGTGAAGTTCATTTATCATTAGGAAATCTTTAATATAATTAATTATCTCAAAAATTAAAGGATTAGTGTTCTATTATCCATATGTTTTATAAATATATGCTCAAAACCTTTGATGAAATTCAGCAGCTATTCCTATAAGACAGGGAAACAAAATGGGCAGTACAATCGAACGTATTATGAAAGAAAGAAATATTTTATTTACCAATGGTGCTATATACAGAAAACTTAACAAACCTTTAGTTAAACTAAAATTTGTAAGAGAATTTGCTAACATGGGTGGAAACAATATAGCAGTACCTTCTCTGAAAGCAAGAAAGCAGTGGAAATGGAAATGCAAAAAAAATAATAAGAATAAACATAAAATCTATAAAATACTTGAAATACAAAAGGTACAAGACATAGATTGAAACTATAAAAACTTACCAGATTTTATTAATATTAAATATAATATATGATAAATATAACATTATAATACTTCTATTAATATTCAAATAGTATATTAGAATATTTCTTATTAATATTAATATAAAGATATATATGTTTCTAGATATAAAGACCTTAATTTCTTTTTAAATTTTTTTTAAAACTTTATTTATTTGACAGCGAGAGAGAGATCACAAGTAGGCAGAGCCGCAGGCAGAGAGAGAGGGCGAAACAGGCTTCCTGCTGAGCAGAGAGCGAGATGTGGGGCTCAATCCCAGGACCCCCGGATCATGACCTGAGCCAAAGGCAGATGCTTAACTGACTGAGGTACCCAGGCGCCCCCAAACCTTAATTTCAATAGATATTTTTTTAATTACCTGAACAGCAAACTACTCAAAATATCGAAAGACTTAAACAGGCAGGCCGTTTTTATGGGGTCACTCTAATCACTACTTTTCATATTACTACACAACATTTTACTGCAATTATCTCTCTACATTTCTGTTCCCCAACACCGTTGAGATTTTAAATTCAAAGTAAAAACTTTTTCTTTTTTGAGATTTATTTATTTATTTATTTTGAGAGAGAGAGCACACAAGTGACTGGAAGGGGCAGAGGGACAGGGAGAAGCAGGTGCCCTGCTAGGCAGGGAACCTGATACGGGGCTCGATCCCAGGACCCTGGGATCATGACCTGAGCCGAATGCAGATGCTTAGCCAACTGAGCGGCCCGGGTGCCTTTCTTCATCATCTTTAAGCTCCACCAACCAGCTATAGCACATTTTTGGTATAAAAGAAGAATCTGTGATTAGTGCGTGGGTGAATGACGTCTAAAGGAGAGGACCGAGCCGTTCTGTTCCCTGCTGAGGACATGACCTTCTATAAGCATGCTCCAGAACTTGGTAGTCAAATGCTTAACTACTTTTGATGTGGCCCTACAAGACACATCCTGCATTCAATTACAGGGGCAATCTGAACCGGTCATGATCATTGATTTCATGTGTTAACTTGAGATGCTAAGCAATGCCCAGGTCGCCGGTAAGCATTATTTCTGGGCATGTCTGTGAGGATGTTTCTGGAAGAGATTAGCATTTGAATCAGTACATGGAGTAAAGAAGAGCCACCCTCCCCTATGTGGGCTGGCCTCACCAATCCATTGAGGATCCTGATAAGAACAAAAATATGGAGGACGTTGAGAATTCTCTCATTCGTCTTGAGCTGGGACATCCATCTTCTCCTGCACTCCCACAGCAGAACTTCTGGTTCTCCAGTCTGTGGACTCCAGGACTTACACCAGCAGTCCCCCTGGCTTCCCGACTCCCCCGCTTTCAGATGGCATATCGTGGTATATATAAACCCCCATAATCATGTGAGCCAATTCCCACAATAAATGTCCTCTTACCTATTTATCTACATCGATGTCTTTATTTATGTATCCTATTGGTTCTGTTGCTTTGGAGAACCCTGACGAATCCATCGGTGCCTAGAAATTTGAGTGAATATCACTCTAAATTTGAACCATATATAACCCAAATCGAGACTTCAACCTCTGGGCCTCTAAAGTTCTATTACGTAACTTTTTGGCATGTTCAAGATTCTGTCTAGAAAAATCTTATATTAGTTCTCCTATTTTTATACATATCTTAACAGGAGATTTGCATATATGGTTATGCCCCAAAATTTCAACCCATATAAGGAAAACAAGACAGAAGAATTATGCAATATAATCTGCAATGCTGAACTCTCACAACTGGAATCTAGCACACAGGCATTCTGAAACTTTATATTTTTACTTTTTTTCCAAAGTTCCACATCAAGTGAAAATGAACCGATTTCCTAGTCACTAACCAGTGCCCTGCCTGCAGGATATACATGACAAATGTTAAACCAAGTTGAACTGCTCTTAATGATTATTCTTCTGTTAAGGTTTTATTTTTCTTGTTTTTCACTTTTTAATCTAATGCCTCAGCCTTCTGATCCAATCTAGAAAATACAGGTTGTTTTGTGAAAACTAAAGGCTTTATGGATTTAGTTGATTGTTATTAATAAAATTGCCCTCCCTCTCAGCTCTGGTTGATTTAAAGAAAAAAAAAAATGCCAGGAAGTGAAACTCTGCCCTCCAGGCAATAGACACTTATAGAATTTTACAGCGCACCGAGAACTGAAGATTCAAAATAATTTAGGATGCGTGTCCTACAATTTACAGCAACGGTAACAGACCAGACCACCAAGGACTACAGTATAAGTATATATCAATATAAATATAATATAGTATAATATAAATATGGTATAAATATAACAGCAGGAACACACTGGTATGTCGTGGACGCAGAGAGGACACAGGGGTTGACCTGGGAGATACACCATCAGGGCAGTCTTCAGAGAGGTCATGATGCTCATCTAATTTTTGAAAGACACATTATCTGTGTAAAGAACATTCCAGGTAGACAGAGTAGAATATATGAAGGCGCCGAGGCATGTTCTAAGAAATTGCCATTAATCCAGAATTGCTGAAGTGAAGGGTTCTCGTGAGGTGGTAGCAGGCAAGGAAGCTGGACAGATAGGTGGATCCCAGAGCATGAGAAGGCTGATGAGCTAACCTGTAGAAAGTTCTGGACATCCACATAGGAGTACAGAGAGTCAAACTAGACCCAGGTTGAGGCTGCCAGAGGTAAAGAGGAGATCCAGTGGGGAGGGGACGTGTTGGTAAAGGGACTGCAGGTACAGCCATTCTAGAAGTTCTAACTGGCGGATGCCTGGTCCAGCAACTAGAAGTAAGAAACCAGACACATACTGCCGGCTTCCCTCCTCCCGGCGCCAGGAGAAGGGTAGAGTCACCAGACATGGAATCTGCCAGGGAAGGAATGGTCTGGAGGCAAGGATGGACAACAACCTTTATTTCAAAATCCATTGGCCATAGATTCTTTAATAACATTGAAGTTCATAATTAGGATCTCAAGAAATCTTTTGAACTATCAAAGATATACTTAAATGTGATGACATAGCAAAGAACTTGGAGTGAGGAGACCTGAATATTACCAAACAGCAACACTTTCCACAAAGCCAGTGGAATTTGTGGAATTCCCTCCTCCCTGCTGTGAGGGCATCTTGGTGGGAGCCTCCTCCCTGCCTCCCACTAATGTCCAGGGTCAGATTCTTTCTCTGACCTCTGCAGTAGGGTAAGGGAGCAGGTAGGTGACCCAAATGTGGCTGATTCGTCTCCCCTGGGACTGAATTTTGAGCCAGCAACATTCCCAATCTCGAGGGAAAGCATTCAGGCTTTCTCCATTATATAAGATGTTCACTATGGGTTTTTTATAGACGCCCTTTAACAGGTTGAGAAAGTTCCTTCTATTCCCAGTTTGTTCAGTATTCTTATCATGAAAGGAGTTAAATTTTGTCAAGTGCTTTTTTTTTTTTTTGAGTCTATTGAGGTGGTCACATGGTTTTTAAAATCCTATTTCCTACTAGTATGATAGATTATTATATTGATCTATTTGCAGATGTTAAACCAATATGTTGGGCTGGCCTCAGCCTGTCAAGTAGAAATGCCTGAGGGGTCCCTCTGCCCCACAGCCCCCACAAACATTTCTCAGCCAATGCTGTGGCCAGATTGGCCCTTGTGGTTCTTATGATAATTGCTGTTCTTATTTTATTAATAATAAAATGATGGGATAAACTGCTCCAAAGCTTTATATCAATGATTGATACTAAAGTTATTAATTTAGTGTCACATCTATTTTATCTCCCAACTGTGGGATTTGCTAATTTGTGTACGTTTAAGCATCTTGAATCTGCGTCAGTGAGCTGATTTCCCCTGCAAAGCTGGGTAGCAGAGAGCCGTGGGGGTGTCCACGTTAAGTCAAGCAGCCAAAAGGAATAAATGTTAAATGATGAAGTGCCAAGAGATATCAGCCTGGAGCAGTTTCATGAAAGAGGTAGAATTTAAGCAGCCATTTGAAAGAAGAAAATACATGCTACAGAGGATCATTTATACAGGAAGTCAGATCTGTGTTAATCTCCTTGGCTGTTAATTTGGCAGCAACGGGAAGCTGAAGCACGTTGGAAGCACCCATCTGTTGGAGTATAAATACCAGAGAATCACCTTTTCCCAGACTCCTTTGCGGGTGTCCGTCTGGGCCATCCGATAAACAGATTGCTAATATAATCTGGTGTGACAGGAGACGTTTCCAAAAGGCGACCTGCTTTCCCACCAATGACTTTAACCGCCTTTCTGGGTGAGGTCTCTCCATTCTAAGGATCCTTTGATTTCACTCCATGCCCAAACCCCTAAATCAGTCATGGATTATTTCCATTTAAAACGTCACACTTTCCATTTCTAAAGAGTCATTCAAATGCTATTGTCCCTGGTAAAAATGATTCATCTTAACTCCTTTTGCTGTGTTTCTCCAAAGAGTATGCCCCACGGCACTCAACCTGAAACACAGAGTAAAAGACCTTGAAGTTATAGAGCAGGAAAAAATAGTAAGTCCCGTACTGGCCTTTCGTTTATAGCATTATTAGTCTTTCTCTTAAAAATAGTGGCAAAAGTCAGCATGGAAGCATCGCAAGCAGGGACCACAAAAGGTACAAATATAGCAAGACTTCCGAGCTGCAGCCGAACGTTTGGGGACAGTGTCTGTGCCAGCGTGTTCTGTTTACATTAAGTTTCTAACAAGAAACGCATTCGTGGGCGCCTGGGTGGCTCAGTCCTCTAAGTGTCTGCCTTTGGCTGTGATCATGATCCTGGGGTCCTAGGATCGAGCCCCACACTGGGCTCCTTGCTCATTGGGGATCCTGCTTCTCCCTCTCCCTTTACCTCTATGCCCCACTCGTGCTCTCTCACGCTCTCTCAAATAAATGAAATCTTTTTAAAAAAAGAAGAAGAAAAGCATTTGTTAGTGAATTTCCTCTATACCCTACTAACAGTTGACTTGCTGGTTCAATCAAGTATTCATGAGGTCAAATAATTCCACCTATTCTACCAACTTCTCCCTCTCCTGTCCCCCTCACCACCTCCACAATGTCCCCTGGCCCCACCCCAGCTCTGGCCCCTGGGGCGTCCCTCACGTGTCCTTCTCAGAGGCTTGTGCTCAGTGTCTGTGCTGGGCACCGGTGTGCTTGTGAGCCCCTCCTGTCCCTGCAGCAGGCTGCTCTCCAACACGGCCATAAGCGTCTTGTATTCCACGCAATTAAATACAGAACCTGCTGTCTCAGAAATTTTCTTTCTCTGTTTCTTTTTTACCAAATACTGCAAGATCGTGACTAAGAGAAAGGTACAGCTGTCTGATTTTATTCGACTTTTGGAAGTGTGGCTTGTTATTTAACTAACTGGATTTTTCTTTCTTTTCCCTCCCCCTTCTTTCTTTCTTTTCTTTTTTATCTTTTGTGGTGGTGGTGTTTTTGTTTTTGTTTTTTTTTAAGATTTTATTTATTTATTTGAGATAGAACGAGAGCAATAAGAGAGAGAGACAGCACGGAGAGCACAAGCAGGGGGAGCAGCAGAGGCAGAGGGAGAAGCAGGCTCCCCGCTGAGCAGGGAGCCTGATGTGGGGCTCGATCCCAGGACCCTGGGATCGTGACCCGAGCTGACATGACACTTAACCTACTGAGCCACCCAGACACCCCAAGTGGTGGTGGGGTTTGTTGTCTTGATTTGCTTCTACCTTAGGTTTGTCCTAGTAATATTTGAAGACCATACTCATCTGCTGATAGAACATCGATAAAAATTACCGCCCAGGATGCTCTGGGTGGTGAAGTGAGGGAAGAAAGCTATGGTCTAGAAATGAAGAGACCTGAATTCTTCCCCTTGCTCTGCTGCTGATTTGCTCTATGACAGTTATTAAACTTCGGGGCCTCTTTGGACTTCCTGTAGAAAATCAGATGATGGAAAACCAATTCTCTTCCAGATCTTTCTAAACTTCATTATTCTATGAGGTGAAAACCAAATTGTTACAAACATCTAAAAACACTCTTGTAAACCTGTAAGGATGGAATCTGAGAAAATGTCAGGGGAAGTGTACATTTCTGGACCCTCCAGCCTTCCACCTCCTTTCCAAGGCCACCCAGCAACCAAGATGACTTTGACGTACCAGCAGGTGTCCATGGCTGGAGGCCGTGGCCCAGGGCACGGTTTTTTAATGCTTTAAAATAGAGACAGATGGGGCGCCTGGGTGGCTCAGTGGGTTAAGCCTCTGCCTTCGGCTCAGGTCATGATCTCAGGTCCTGGGATCGAGCCCCGCATCGGGCTCTCTGCTCAGCAGGGAGTCTGCTTCCCCCTCTCTCTCTGCCTGCCTCTCTGCCTACTTGTGATCTGTCAGATAAATAAATAAAATCTTTAAAAAAAAATAGAGACAGATGATCTAGGGGTCTTGTTATTTCGTACATTCCTTTTCAGTAGATCTGAAATGAGGCATGAGAATCTGCATTTCTAACTCACAGGCAAGGCGGCTGCTGTTGGGTACGCATAGGTCCCTTGAGGGATTCTTGAGCGCGTCTGAGGATTAAATTCTCCAGGAGCTGGACAGGTGCAGAGACTGACTTTGGACATGCTTGGTGGAAAGCAGAAAACTTTGTGTCTTCCACAGAGAAGCTTCAGGATCCAGACTGCAGAAGCTGAGGTGGTCTGAGAAAGCCTAAGTGAGAGATTCCAATGGATCTTTCTGGCAATCTGCATGTTTGCTGCATGGGGTCCCGGGGAAGACTTCAGAACTGAGCTGAGCCACATAAGGAGTGAACTGCTCTCCACCTGATTCCAGAAGAGACTTTCCCTCTCCCTGGAACTCTTCCGCCCAACATGCATGGCTTCCCCTCTCCCCAAACCACAAGCTCCCCCAGCCACTATCAAGCTAATCTGCCGTGTCATTCAAAGTGTCCAGCCAGCTCACCCCTTGCCGTGGTTTTCCACAGCCTGACTTCGGTGGGGGCTGAGGGATGCCCCCCGAGCCCACGAACCCACATTGAGTGAGGAGGAGTGGGCAGACTGGTTGAGAACAGGAGGTTTCTGCTGAGGTAGAATCAGCACGTGAGACAGAAGGACATTTCAATAAATACATAAAAATAACCCTTTGGAGATAAAATTGGAGTAAATAGAAGACTTTCAAAAGTTCAAAATACGATTTATGAATTTAGAAAGTCAGCAGACATGAGAAATACAATGGTCACTGTCAAGAACCGAACTCAGATTTCAGGAGAAGAAATGGGAAAAAAAGAGCTGAGCCCACTGAACAAAACACAAAGAAATAGAAAAAATGAAGGAAGAGATAAGAAGGGGCCTCGCCTGGAGATTTATTATGTGAATAATAGAGTTTCTGAGGGAGAAAAAGCACTAGAAGGGGAGAAATTAATGCTTGTATAAATATAGAAGAAAATTTCCCTAAGCTGAAGAGAAACTGTTTTCTGTCAGAAGGTGCTTGCCAATTCCCAGGCAAACTTAATGAGAACAGACTTCTATCTAGCTATACAGCACTGAAGTTTCTGAACCCGGAGAATGGAGAAAATACATGTTTCCGACGGAGAAAACACTGCTTGCGTAATAAGAGAATCTAGGCTAAGAGCAAACGTTTCGTGTGCAGACTTCTGGTCGACTAGGCCTGAGATCTGGGAGCCGAGGACAGAAACGTGCCATTCGAATGCGAGGGCAGAAGAAGGAGGTTTGCAGACGTTCGAGAATTCAGAAATGTATCCCCTTTGTTTTGTTACCAAGGAAGTCACACAATACTCAAAAAAAAAAAAAAGAAGAAAAGAAAAGAAAAAGAAAAATTCGATTCTAAAACTTAATGACAAAAAAAAAAGTGAGAATATGAAAAACTGTGACAAGCATATATATTCCTATAAAATGTATAAATTTAAAACGATAAGGCCAAATGCAAATGAGCACAAATGATACATAGTTGTGCCGTCTCTCCTTCCTTCCTTCCTTTTTTCTTCAAGCATGTATTTATACCAACAGGAACTGAGGGATTCTTACTTTACAACTTCTGTCCTAATCCAATACTACTTTTTATTTTTATTCTTTCTAGAATAACAAAAAAACAATTTTGCTAAAACTTAAGATTTACAGAAGTTTCCAGACACGCCATACAAAATGGTCCCGAGCTTTTTCTTGAGGGAAGGATTCTAGTCGCAGTGTTATTAGTGAGGGCTATGAGGTCTGTTTAGTTTCCCATTTTGGTTTAAATCAAGCTCGTCCATCTACAGCATCTAAATAAATTCAGACTTGGCTAGAGAGCATATTCTAAAGAACTGGTTCGCTACTTTTAACTGATGCAATCAGATTACCATAAAAAGGAGGAAAGGAGCCCAGACAATTAAAATAAAACTACCTCTTCCCCTAAAAAAAAAAAAAAAAGAAAAAACAACAACAAAACACCCACACCCTGGCAGCTAACCCTGACAGCTAACTACCTTCATTCAAGGGCTTTATGCTTAAACCAGGGTAGGGGACATGAATAAAAAGACAAGGGTCACTGCCTTTAAGCAATTCACCACAATCCAGATGGTACTTCTAGCCTCTGCTCCTGCTTTCCAGCAGTGACTCAGGACAAGACAGAGTTTTGCTAATGGGGATTTAATCACCAAAGGGCTGAGGATGTCCGGGCTTTTATTCTGTAATGTTTCTAAGACCGTGTCCATTAAATGCAGACGAAAAAGGAAGACGTTTTGGCAGAACAGGAACAGTGATGCCCATCTGAGGATCAGATCGACTTTAAAAATTATTCATGGCAGACAGCCTAGTCCATGCTCTAGCTCTACGGTGGGGGGCGGGGGCTTCAATGGTCTCCCGCGGCTCCGCTCCATCATTTGCTAATGGATCGTCTGGATTGGGAGCATTTAACCAAGCCTGGATCGCCAGCAGAACTGGGCGGATTTGCTGGGCCGGGGAGCACTTATCTTCCACCATATCGAAACATATTCTTCCCAACTTGTCTGGATGATAAATTTTGGCTATGAAACATACTTTAGGGGCTGCTATCAGGTAATTTTCTGGTAGGAATAGTTCAAGCTTAAAAGTCCCTCTCTCAGGGGCACCTGGGTGGCTCAGTGGGTTAAAGCCTCTGCCTTCGGCTCAGGTCATGATCTCAGGGTCCTGGGATCGAGACCCGCATCGGTCTCTCTGCTTGTCAGGGAGCCTGCTTCCTCCTCTCTCTCTGCCTGCCTCTCTGCCTACTTGTGATCTTTGTCAAATAAATAAATAAAATCTTAAAAAAAAAAAAAAGTCCCTCCCTCAAAGGGGGAACCCCCGGGGGACCAGCAATGACCCTATGAAAATAACAGGCATTGTTCTCATCTGGTTCTGCTTTAATGCCAGGAACTGGTTCTGCCAGCAAACTTGGTTTCCCTGATAATCCTGTGGGGGCAGCCCCGCTGTCTTGTTAGATCCTGAGTTCCGCCTCTGGTCTCCATTCTCCCAATACTACTTTTTAAACATCTCTTTGCTCAAATTGTTATTATGTATGTATGTATAGGGAGGGAGGGAGGAAGGGAGGGAGAGGAGGAAGGGAGGGAGAGACGGAAGGAAGGAAGGAAGGAAGGAAGGAAGGAAGGAAGGAAGGAAAGAATTCAAGTACCTTGTGAACACAGTATTTGCCTACATTGCCTCGTTCCAGGCCACTGAGGTGAAGGCAGAATTGAAGATGAATCTTGAACTCTTTTTAGTGATTTGCTTATTTTAGCGGCATGGACAAAGTAATTCTGAAACTACTTTAGCTGGATTCAAGAATGGAGCAGACTGGGGGCGCCTGGGTGGCTCAGTGGATTGGGCCGCTGCCTTCGGCTCAGGTCATGATCTCAGGGTCCTGGGATCGAGCCCCGCATCGGGCTCTCTGCTCCGCCGGGAGCCTGCTTCCTCCTCTCTCTCTGCCTGCCTCTGCCTCTCTGCCTACTTGTGATCTCTCTCTCTGTCAAATAAATAAATAAAATCTTTAAAAAAAAAAAAAAAAAAGAATGGAGCAGACTAAATGTGGTGGTTATTGGGAGCCAAGTTCTCACCGGGGAAGAAGGCACACACAGATATGACTCCCACTGCCAAATCTGACACAATTTGAGTGCCAAAATAATTAAGCACAGTACTGAATTACATTCCATTGAAAACAAAGGGATTCATCAGTCCATGCTAATAGATTAGACTGATAGGTAGACAGAGAGACGAAATAAGGGCTCTAGTTTGCAGCAGAATACCACGAGCTGATTGGTCAATGTGCGGTAAGTGACGGAGCTGGAAAAAATCACTATTTTGCAAGCATCAGAAGTAATGACTGGGTCAGGCAAGAGTCATCAGTGAATGATCAGTCTAGGGGGGGATTTTGATAAGGAGCAGGACAGTTGCATGGCAATGAGGTATAGCACTCCTGACTGATTATTAGTGGCAAGGGAGAGAAAGAAAACCATAACGACGAACAGAAAATAAGACAACGGTCTGCACAGGTGATCAAACTTCACATCATCTCCGAAGGCCAGGTCCATATTGTGCGAGGGCAGATGGGATGAGCTAAGGGAGACCCAAGCTCCCTTGATGAGAGCGAGATGAGGAGGTGTAATCTGAATTAATCATGACGGAAGACTCAGACAGGCACAAAATAAACAACCTTCTATTTTTTAAAATGTCAACGGAAACTCTGATCCTATAAAATGTGAACGTTTTCCAAGAAGACATCCAGATAGCCAGCAGACACCTAAAAAAATGCTCAACATCACTCATCAGGGGAAATGCAAATCAAAACCACAGTGAGACATCAACACACATGGGTCAGGATGGCTGAAATCAACAACACAAGAAACACCAGGTGTTGGCGAGGATGTGGAGAAAAAGGACCCCTCGTGCCCTGTCGGTGGGAACGCCAACTAGTGCAGCTGCCGTGGAAGAGAGTATAGAGGTTCCTCAAAAAATTAAAAATAAAATTACCATATGATCCAGTAATTCCACTACTGGGTATTCACCCAAATACAATGAAAACACTAATTCCTAAAGATCCAGGCACCCCTATATTTATTGCAGCATTATTCAGAATACCCAGATTCGGAAGCAACCAAAGTGTCCATCTCTATGTAAGTGGATAAGAAGAGGTGGTAAGTACACACACACACACACACACACACACACACACACGGATACTACTCAGCCATATAAAGAATGAAATCTTGCCAGATATATCTAGAGGATGTAATGTTAAGTAAAATAAATCAGAGAAAGATAAATACCATAAAATCTCACACGTATGTAGAATTTAAGAACCAAGACAAATGAACAAAGGAAAAAGAGTAAACAGAAACAAAAAAAAAAAATCAGACTTAAATACAGAGACTAATCTCATGGTTGCAGGGGCAGGAGGGGGCTCCGTGAAATAGGCGAGGGGGATTAAGAGTACACTGACATTGACGAGCACTGAGTAATGTATAGAATTGTTGAATCACTATATTGTACACCTGAAACCTGCTATAACCCTGCGTGTTAATTACCCTTCAATTTAAAAAATGTGAATGTCATAAAATACCAAGAAAGACTATAGAGATTTCCAGACTAAAGGAGGCTAAAGAAGCACAATCAAATATGATACTTAACCCTGCACTGGTGGGGGTGGGGAATGCCCTAGAAAACATTACTGCTGGAAGTCAACTGACAAAACATGAATATTAACTATACATTAAATTAAAATATTTTAACAAAATGAACAAAACCGATAACTATGACATGGAAATTGTAAGAGGCTATCACTCTTAGTAAGTACACGCAAAGTGTTTAGAGATAGAGTAGATAGAAGGGTATATATGTAACTTAGCCTCAAAAAATAATTATATCCCTTTGTGTGTGTGTGTACAGGAAAGTAAATGATAGAGGAGATTGGGGTAAAAATGTTAATAAGAAGTCTGACAAAGGGCATTGCAGATGCTTTTTGTACTAGTTTTCTTTTTCTTCTTTTTTTTTTTTTTAAGATTTTATTTTTCAGTAATCTCTATACCCAACGTGGGGCTTGAACTCACAACCCTGAGATCAAGAGTTACATGGGGGGCGCCTGGGTGGCTGATTCATTAAGCGTCTGCCTTCAGTTCAGGTCATGATCCTAGGGTCCTGGGATTGAGCCCCACATTGGGCTCCCTGCTCAGCAAGAAGCCTGCTTCTCCCTCTCCCACTCCCCCTGCTTACGTTCCCTCTCTCACTGTGTCTCTCTCTGTCAAATGAATAAATAAAATCTTTAATTAAAAAAAAAAAAGAGAGAGTGACATGGGCCATGAACCAAGGCAGCCAGGCACCCCTAGTTTTGTTTTTCCAATTGTAAAATTGTTTAAAAAAAAAAATTAGGGCACCTGGGTGGCTCAGTGGGTTAAGCCTTTGCCTTCGGCTCAGGTCATGATCTCAGGGTCCTGGGATCGAGCCCCACATTGGGCTCTCTGCGCAGCAGGGAGCCTGCTTCCCCCTCTCTCTCTGCCTGCCTCTCTGCCTACTTGTGATCTCTCTCTGTCAAATAAATAAATAAAATCTTTAAAAAAAAATTAGAAGAGGGGCGCCTGGGTGGCTTAGTGGGTTAAAGCCTCTGCCTTCAGCTGGGGTCATGATCTCAGGGTCTTGGTACGGAGCCCCGCCTCCTCTCTCTCTGCCTGCCTCTCTGCCTGCTTGTGATCTCTCTCTATCAAATAAATAAATAAAAATCTTTAAAAAAAAATTAGGAGAAAGGATCCACAACTACGAATTCTAATTTTACAAACAAAATATAGAGATCAGGAATGGTTGGCAGGGAAGACAAGGATGATGTTAAATCTTTAGGGTGTCAAGGGGACATCGTGGTTCCAGCATACTGATAGGGACTTCCAACTTGAAAGATGATGTAAAACGTAACAGCTATAGAGTAACAGGTGTGTTGCCTGAGATGAAGGAAGATGGGGAAAAGAATATGCAAAATGGATGTCCCGATTAATCTGGAAGAAATGTGAAAAGGGGAAAAGCATGAACAACAATAAATATAGTAAATGGCAAAAATATAGTAAAAAGGAAGGAATCAACTACCACAAGAGATGCGAATGGGGGCAAGTCCAGGATCAGACAATAGGGACTCTCGGACTGGGTTAAGATACAATATGGCGCTCTACGCTCTCTAGGAGACACATACTGTACATGTTTTCACAGAAAATTTGAAAATTAAGGGAAAGGTAAATATTAATCAGACATATGCAAACCAGAGAGTATCAGATGAAAGGAAATTCCAAGGCAATCGTTTCTGCTCAGATCTGATCTCAGGTTCGTGTGATCGAGCCCCCATCAGTCTCCATGCTCAGCACGGAGTCTGCCTGAGCTCCTCTCTCTTCCTCTGCCCTTCACCCCCTAAATAAATAAATAAATAAATGAATAAATACTTTTTTTTTTTAAAGGGAGAACTTGTCTCACCATGAATAACATGAATGATGGCTGTCACAGGTCATAATTTGGAAGCGATCCCTCATTAAATGTTGAACCTAATCTAACAATGCTCTATTGCTGAAGGCATTCTGATTTTCTTTTTAACATAAAGAACCGCAAATGGATGATTTGGGTGAGTTTGTACTACTGATCTTGGATATCTTCATTCGTGCTGAAGAACAGATAAGATAGCTTCAAATGGTGTGTCAGATCGACTAAAGTTATGGCTGTACAAGCTTCCTGGTCTTTTTTATAAATTACTAAAAGCAAGTAGCGAACGCCCTACAGGGCAGTTCCCAGGAAGGCTTTAGGGACGCCCTCCTTTTTCCATGTCTGAGTTTCTGCTGCCACCTACAGTCTCGTCTGCGCACAGCACTTTGCCTTCTGGCGCTGTTTCGAAGTTGCCAAATGGTCCCTTAAACACCTGTCTTGGCTGCGTCTTGCGCAGTGAATATGTTGTGTATCCAGGACTTACAGACATATAGCTATGTGTCAGGGAGAAAATGGCACGATTAATTCATACCTGGAACATCTTCCCTTGCCAAACCCTGAGATGACCGTTGTGTAGACTCCCAGGGTCACACATTCTCAGCCTGGAAATTCCACGTAGTCCGCACCAACCCCTCCTGAGTTAGCCAGAGATTGAGATGAGGCCACACCCCGCCCACCCCGACCCCCCGGTGGAAATAAGAATGACGAAATTCACGAGAAACACCAGCATCTATTTCCTGCTTCCTCTGAGCCAGACCTCTCGTCCGTTCATCATCCCATCTACTCCTCACAATACAGATAGCTACTCTTAACCCCTTCTTTACAAACAAGGAAACCAAGGTTCAGAAAAATCAAGTTCCCTGTCCAAAAAAAATAATACAACTAGTAAATGATAAGCCCCAGGTTCAAACTCAAATCTTGGGTTTCAAAGTCAACAACTCTTGATAGTATGACATGCTTGATTCCCTCATGTATATGGGAAGATCACCCCATGGCTGAGCAACCAGGACAACCACCCTCCCAAGAATGGTAAAATGTTCCTTTCACCATGAGGGTTTTTGATACTTCATTTTCCTGATGGTATCTACAGAGACATGTCCCTAGAGTGGGGCGCCAGTGTGGCTCAGTGGGTTAAGTGTCTGACTCTTGGTTTCAGCTCAGGTCATGATCTCCTGAGTCCAGATATCTCCCCAGGACCTCCTCATTCAGTGGGGAGTCTGCTTGAAAACTCTCTCCCTCTACCCCTCCTCCCCCCCCCAAATAAATAAATCTTAAAAAAAGAAACTGGAGCAACTGGGTGCATGAAATTGCTAAGTTCACTAATTTGAGAAGTCAAATTAGTAAAATGGCCATACACTGTAAAACGTATCCCAATAAAATGGGATACAACGCAGTGGTTGCACCAACAGGGGTGTGGGGGACCCCATCATTATTATCTGGAGTCAATTACCGCATTTCCTTCTTTAGACACCTTCTTCATGAAAACGGTCTGATATCTTCCTCAAACTACGAAGGTGATTGAAACCTTTCCTTTTATTGGTACGGGTTTCAAAGTTTACATCTTCATACTTTTTTCCACTTTCACGCAGTTTTCCGCCTTTTGCTTGGCTTGGCTTCACTCTATCTTCTCCCTGCCCCAGGTACTTCAGGATAGCCCGCACTTAGCAGGATGACACGTGCTGCAAATATTACATTTATTCCTCCATATTTATATATTCACACATGGACATAAAAACCCTTACACCTTTGGGAGGAGGAGAGTCAAGAGAACACTTCTTTCTGCGTGTACCTATAAAGTGTGCAAAGCTGTTGATTGGCTGTTGTCTTGCACCTGCTCAGCTTCTGTGCAATCCTGCAGCTGGAAGGTTCCAGAAGCCACCTGCTTCAATCTCTGCCTGTGGCAAGTGACGGGCAAAGCCTCCGCCTTGGGTTATTCTCCTCTTAAAGATCTTCCTGATCAAAGGCTTAGTGATGACCCCAGGCAGGTGAACCCATACCCCTCTGTATTTTGCCTTTTAGGGCAGATACGATGTTTTCTTACATCTAAGTAACAACTCTCCAGCTTTATCTAAATCCATTTTACAGAGTAAATATTTATTGGATCCTGTGTTTCTAAAGTCCTTAAAAGTTATTTGAGAAAACAAAGCCTACCCTCAAGGAGAATGTACTGATGATTCCAGGGGAAATTCAAGCGATGAAAAGAGCCCAGGCTCTGAAGTCTCAAACCCAGCCCCGCACCGTAGGCTGTGTAGCCTTGGACTCACCTCTCTGAGCCTCTGTGTAGACATCATAAACTCCTTATTATCTCACAATTGAGATAATATATGCAAAGTGCTTCGCAAAAGCCAAGACGCGGGCGTTAGTGATAGATTTTAGAAGAATACTGCTGACTCAGTTTTCTACCCCAGGAGAGATGCTCCCCTTGGCTTGGCAGAGAGAAGCAGAAGGGAAGCAAACAGGAAAATGCAACAGGGTGACCAGGAGAAGGGGGTTCTAAGTCCACATCCCATGTCCCCACATTAACCGTAGGGCTTGAAATAACAAAAGCCCCCAGAGGAGCTGAAGATCTGGAGACAGGAAGTAGCCCCTATGTTACCTCCTGCATGGATCCGGGGAGACAGCAGGACCAGGCATCCCTTCCCCCAAATGGAGAAGATGCCAGATGAGGCACCAGATGCCCCCACACATACCTTGACTCTGAACCCCCGTGGAACCTAGATGCAGTGCTGCAGGTGGGGGGCAGCGGTGAGAACCCTGAAATTCACAGCAGAAAACCTGACCTGGCTAACATGGCGTTCCGACTCTCTGTGGCATGTGATGTGGGCCCAAGTATGAATTCAGATCGAAAAAATAACTGAGAAATTTCATGGGAAGGGCTTGTGTCTGAGACCTGAGCAATCTGTTTCTCTTTTGCAAAGAAAGCACTAGCTGGCTGTCATAATGCTCCACCAAGGCTAACAATGATGGTCGCTAATGACCATACAGGCTAAAAGAACAATGCAGTGAGGCAAGATGAGAAAGTTCTTAAAATTGTTTTTTTTTTTTTAAAGATTTTACTTATTTATTTGGCAGATAGAGATCACAAGTAGGCAGAGAGGCAGACAGAGAGAAGAGAGAGAGGAGGAAGCAGGCTCCCCCTGAGCAGAGAGGGCAATGCAGGTCCCAATCCCAGGACCCTGGGATCGTGACCCAAGCTGAAGGCAGAAGCTTTAACCCACTGAGCCACCCAGGCGCCCCGTGGATGAGAAAGTTCTGAATGACAAAGGTCACCAAGTGTGGGGGCCCTGGAGGTGCACAGCCCAGACCTCCTCCTGCAAGGAGCCAGCTGACTGGCTGCCCTGTGTCTCCTCTCCAGACTGCTCCCAGCCAAGGCCAAGGACTAGGGTTCCTCTGACCCTGCTTCAGCCCTGGAACTCCACTCTGCTCCAACCTGGCCAAGGCCCACACTCACCCAGCGGCAGAAAGAACATAGGTGGCTTCATAAAGAGGTCAGCCTGGAGGACGGATAGGAAATAGACATGGCCCAGCTTAAATTCAGGGACTGAGCACTCAGACCCATGGGACTTCTGGAGCAAGTGTGGGGCTGGACTCTAGACCGTCTGCTCAAGGTCGGTCTGCCTGCAGAACCGGTTGAAGAGGCTGGGCTTTATGGTACATCCTTCCAGGGAGGTATTGTCACCCAGCGAAGCAATAAAGCATCGAGATCCCTTCCCAGCCATGCTATAACAAAGACCACCAGACACTAAGCTCAGAAGAAACACAACTTACAATCAGCTCAGAAAAAAAGTCCCTCCCACAAACAGCCGGGCAAAACTTCCCAAGTATTTCAGGAGAAGATCTAAAACAAAAGCAAAAATGAAGTAAAAGAGACAAAAATAAACAAGTAGAAGCCAGAAATTCAGAAGAAACAGAGAGAATGCAGGGAGTGAAAGAAAATTCCATGGAAATGTTGAATATGCTGAGACATAAGCCAGTGTGGCATCTAATGAAACAAGATGAGTATAAACCTTTAAAAAGAATGAAGAACAAGGAAAGCCTTGGAAATTAAAAATATGATGGCCTATATATTTTTAAAAATCAGGACAAGTGTTGACAATAGATCTCTCAGGGCGCCTGGGTGGCTCAGTAGGTTAAGCATCTGCCTTCGGCTCAGGTCGTGATCCCAGGGTCCTGGGATCGAGTCCCGAGTTGGGCTCCCTGCTCAGTGGGGAGTCTGCTTCCCCCTCTCCCTCTGCTCATGCTCTCTCTCTCAAATAAATAAAAAAAAAAAATATTTTTAAAAAAAGAAGAAAATAGATTTTTCAGATAGTTTTTTTAAAAGACCAGGGGAGGTGAAAGGTAAATGAATCGGAATCATCGCAGGAAGCACGACAAGAACGTGCACATCCGGTGGCCAGAAGCGTCAGAAGTTCAGAAGCGAAGGGCTCTGCGTGAGTAGTGAGGGAGGCACCCAGAAAGGGAGAAAGAGAGGTTTTCCTCATAGTCAACTTCTAGCACCAGACAGCTCATACCATTTTCCAAAATCCAAAATTAAAATCCAAAGCGCCTCACATCTTTTCAGCTCACGACCAGGCATAATTCTGAGAATTGGGGGCGGCAGGACATCCCCTCTGCAGGCTGGCACTGCCCTCTTGGGTACACGTCTGAAAACCAAAAGAATTCAGAAATCGAAAAAATAAGGACATGGTCTTCAAAAAACAAAGGAAGGTGAGAGTGTGAAAAGAATCAATCTCCCAACAACCTCCTTAAGATCAGACTTTTAAAGGAATTTCCATTTTCTATTGGCGGGTGTGGGGAGGGGGGAGCCCGAAGCCCAGACGAATGGTTTGGAGAACGTAAGACAGACAGCCCGTGACACCAGCGATCACCGTCCTGTGGACGAGCGCGCAATCTCCAGCCACGACTTCCTTAAACTCCAACCACACAGTTCCAGTACGGGGCAGAATTCTCCATAACCAATCAGTATCAGTCAGAGGACTGCAGGCGCCTGAACTTGCCTTCAGGAGGCCCCTCCTCTAGCTCCTTCCTCCTGCTCGGAATCAGCGGGTCTACGGTTACTGACCTCATCCCAGGAGGTGAGCGACGGGCAGGGACTCGTGCAAAGTGTTCCAGCAAAAACTATGTCTCTTACATTATAGTGAGAAGACCACGAGCCCCAACAAGCATATGTTCATTTGTTGGAATGACTCAATAGAAACCTCATGAGAAAAAGTCCCATAGCGCCTCTAATTCTACAGTGAAATTATTAATGCTGTTCTTAGGATATGGACAACTGATGCTTTTTTGGTGATCTGTACTATGTAACATAAAAACAAAACTCTTATGCAAATACATGCAGATTTCCACCATACCACCTCCTTACCCACCAGGCTCAGGCGGTAGCCACGCCCTCCCAGGGAGAGACTGACTCGGGTTGCGCACCATTCGGAGAATGATCTCCAACTTTTTCACTCGTCAAACAGAATTTGGTAAAAACTTCGCACTTCCTTGCACCTGGTTAAGCTGATACAGATATTTCCTCATCCCAGTTAAATTGCTACAAAAGATGTCATTTCTGATGTATTTGTAAATGCTGACATTTAGAATGAAATTCTCAGTCTTCTAATATATTCAATAGAATCCAAGCACTCTAGCGATTTAATAATCACCACGATTCATTTTAAGTATGCATGAGCTCCTCTCATAGTAAGACATTTGACATTATATCCCCCTCCACGCCATTTCGTTTCTTCCAGAATTGTATCCTTTGGCAACACTTTTTGAATCTCACAAGTCTTTTTTCAACCATGCTTCGTGTTTTTTTGCCATCAAAATACATGCATCTAAATAGAAAATTGCATTTTTTTTGGTTGCCTGTCATCATAGAACTCTAAGCGCTACACTTCTTTTCCTTTTGATTGATTAAAGTAGTCGTACAATAATTTTAAACAAAGCAACATCAGTATCTTTCAAATTGTGATAGTCAACATAAGACGTGAAGAGGCATTGGAAGGACGTCATTTACTTAAATGAATGTGGCTCTTTTATTGCTAACTTTGTGTATCCATAGATCAAAATTAGTTCGAACAAAATAAGGTTCAGCATCCAATCTCTTCCTATTTTTTCCTTATTAAAGACTTAATCGAGGGATGCCTGGCTGGCTCAGTCCATAGAGGGATAGACTCTTAATCTCAGGGTAGTGAGTCAGACAGAGTCCACGTGGGGTATAAGATTACTCAAAAGTAAAATCTTTAAAAACAGAAAAAGACTTAAGCAAAGAGGCCATTCACATAAATAAGTGGAAATGCCAGGTGTGTTGTTACCAAAGTGTTATCCATGTGTTTGAGTTCCTCTGTAATGATACACGGAGAACTTCACCATGGTCTATCATATCGTCATTGCCAATCATCGGTCAGCTGACAAATCTCTCCTTTCATTTTGCTCCTGATTTGCAAAAGCATCTGTTACCCGGACATTAGAGTCCATCATTCACCAACACAAACCTGTTCTTCGGTCAGTTACCGCAGAGACTTTTGCTCTGCAAAAATCAGGCTTGGAGGCCCTGGCAGGGAGTGGGGATTGAGAGGGTGGCGAGGGAGGAAAAGGGCATTTGGGGAAGAGACGCCCCCTGGTGGCCTCGCACCTTCAATGCAGAAGGATTTTAGATAAGAGTACAAAGGGAAGTGATTTACCTGTGAACAAATGTCTGAAAACCACCTTGCAAGAAGCGCTTTTAAAGTTTCCGTGCAAGGTCAGGGCTATTCATATCCTTGTCCGAAGACTACTGATTCGGAACTCCAGGACTACAAGATCTTGCTGAGAGTACAGCCTGCTAAGAGAAGCGCTTAGGTGAGATGGGAAGGAACTTGGCAATGATACACTTCTGTAGGGTCTGTGTTTCTCCAAATGGTCTTCTGGGGTCACCTGCATCCAATATGACCTGGGTGTTTATTTAATATGTTTAAAATAAGCATTTCCAAACTCCACCCCAGGCCAACTGTCCTGGAATCTAGGAAGAGAGACCCGTTTGTGTTTTTTTTTTTTAAACATGTATCACTTTATTTTTTTTTTCTTTTCAGCATAACAGTATTCATTGTTTATGCACCACACCCAGTGCTCCATGCAACACGTGCCCTCACTAATACCCACCACCTTGTTCCCCCAACCTCCCACCCCCCACCCCTTCTAGACCCTCAGGTTGTTTTTCAGAGTCCATAGTCTAAGAGAGATCTGTTTTTCTTTAATGAGCAAGACTTGTGTTTCCTAGGCACAGTAAAGTTGGAGAATGTTCTCTTGGCCATCTAGTTTCTATTTTTTTATCTAGCTGAAGCACCAGAGGGCGTGTACTTAGCTGTATCTTTAGCCCACCGCTGCCTTTACGGAAATTCATCTTACGTCTGAAGATTTTGTAAAAGTCACAAACACATATATGTATGATGCCCTCACATCAGTTTATTACATTGTTATAGAGCACACTGATGTCTCTGTCAGTCTGTCTCCTGCACTGTAAGCCTTTTTAAGGAATTTAATTTAGAAAGCAGTGCTTAGAAATATAGTATTTCCCTTGCTGATCTGGCATGAGATGCAACACATTGTAACGAAAATGTGTTGACCCTGTTTTTTTCTTTTTTTTTGCCCTAACTGCCTGAAGCTCATTAAGTTAACTTAAAGTTTAATCACATCAACTATACTGAACTTTGTAATTAAAAAAGGGATATTCTTTCCTACTGATCTTGAATTTGTACATCATTTTTAAAAAGTCATTGTGTTTTTGTAATAAACTGTATTCAAATATAAATTTTTTAAAAGTTTTATTGATTTAAGCCATCTCTACACCCTGCATGTGTCTTGAACTCACAACCCCAAGATCAAGAGCCGCTCGCTCTTCTGACTGAGTCTGCCAGGTGCCCCTCAAATCTAAGTATTTCACAAGACTTTCTGCATGTAACTTAGGCCAGAAGGTTTAGTTATTTCTTTTTTATATTTTGTTTGTTATTATTTTTTGTTTCTTAGAATAACCTAGATTAATTATAACACAATTTTAGCAAGCCTGATAAAAGTATAAAGAAAAATCCATCCACAATCTTATTGTTCGGAGACAGTCAGTATTTTCTTGCTTTTCTTTTCTTCCTTTTTTGTATATATGGAGAGTTTTCAGGGTTTGGGGGGGTTGTTATTATTGTTTTTACAGAACTGGGATCATATTATGTGCTGTGAATCCTGACTTATTTGAAAATTTAACATGATTCTATCTACAGAAGCATTTAACCCTGTCATTAAATATTCTTGAGAAACCTAACCTATGTATCCCTTCTTCTGGATATATGGAAATCTATAGATCTCCTCTGGTTGCTTCTAGTTTCTTCTGCTATAGCAATACTGTGATAAGCATATGATACACATGTTTTATGTTCACCTGTGATCATCTTGAGATAGACTTCTAGAGGTAAAATCTCCCTCTCTGCCTTCTCACCCCCTCCTTCTTTTTAACTGGGATGTTTTCTTTTTAGTATTTTGTTTTCCCTATACTCAAGTTAGCTTTTCTTCCTCTTTTAATGAGTGAGTAGTTGTCCATTCCATGGCACAGAGCCTTCCAGAAGTGGCTAGAGTAGTGAGCAACATTCTCTATCTTTTGGTTAAAAACATCCAAGTCCTTATCTTTATTAGGCAAGGAGCTTGGATGCCCTGTGTGACCAAGAGGAAAAGAAGCCCACGTTTGGCAGATCTGTCGAACAAAGCTTGGACAGATAGCGTCTCTAATCATGGATCTGACTCTCTTTTTTCCTCGCTTGAAAACATTGAAAGGTTAATGTTTTATTATGACTTGGATGAAGTCCACATTTCCTGCACATAATCAAGACCATCAAGACCTGTTCCCAGCCTGGTTTCCAGCGTTATCGCTCATGAACTTGCCGCTCTCCCTGCAGCCTAAGTGCACCCGTGGTTCTGCTGAAAATGCTCCCAGTCTGGCATCTCACCCCTCGATTCACTTGACCCTCGAGTCTCCCTCTGTCCAAATTCTACACAGATGCTCAGTGTCAGAAACTTGCAGAGGGAGAACTGATGAGTTTTATTGTCATAGAGTTTGGGGAGCTAGAGAGTTAAACAAGTTTCAAAAGAGCATTTCTAGAAGGTGAAATGGCACAACATCACATAAGACTTACATGTTCCTACCCATTGATCTAGTGATTTTCCTTCTAGAAGTCTATCTCAAGATGATCACAGGTGAACATAAAACATGTGTATCATATGCTTATCACAGTATTGCTATAGCAGAAGATAACTAGAAGCAACCAGAGGAGATCTATACATTTCGATATATCCAGAAGAAGGGATACATAGGTTAGGTTTGTCAAGAATATTTAATGACATAGTTAAATGCTTTTGTAGATAGAATAACTAGAAGCATCAGTTTTCATGCTCCCCCGAGAAGCCTGCCCTTCTGCTTGGAGTCAGTGGCTCGTGTTGCTGGCGCCCATGGAATCCTGCTTTGCCTAATGCTTCCAAATGCCTTCCTTTACCTGTAGCACAACCCTGGGGAGCCTCAGGGCGGGATCTATGCCTTCTTCTTTATTTCCGCATCTCCTAGCCCAGAGGCCAACACATGTTTATGCTCAAGAGATATTTGTTGTGTGAATAAATTAATACTAAGTGGGAAGCACAAAAACGAAGAAGATGGAAAGACTAGAGAGGACACTCCCCCCACTACCATCATAAAAGGTTAGTACTTAATTGCATACACTGAAGAGATCCATGATGGGATTTTCACAACCAAAAGGTAGCCTCCGGATCATCTTTATCTGATGATGTATTAAAATTCGGTACTGAGACAGGGTCTGTGGTGGAAAGGGCAGGATAATGGGACGGAGGTCAGGGTCATGCCTTTAACTTCTGGAACCCTGGGCTACCAAAACGGAATGTGTGAACGAACACCTATTTGCTAAGGACCCTGTAATCCTCTTAGAAAATAGTGACAAGAACTTTGGGATACTTCTCAGAACGTTCACTATTCTGATTAATATTGATAAGCCAAGCCTGGAGATGGTCTCTAGTCCTCTGAAATGGGGGGTGCGGTAATCCCAGAGAAGGACAAAGAAACCCCACTTATTTGTTAGTCAAGTGCTTTTCGGCCCCACATCTGCGAATTTATCTTCGGGGCCTTCATACAGGAGATTGTAAACTAAAAGAGTCAAGTCACCCGCCGGAAGCCTGGTGAATTAATGGCTGGAAAGGCTGGTGGGTGAGGAAGGTCAGTGGAAGGTCCTGAAGGAGTGCAAGACAGCACCAGAGAATCTAGCAATTGCTCATTGTAACCACCAGGTGGCGCAGCACAACCCTGAACGCTCAGCAGTGCAGGGCAAATCCCTCCTTCAGCAGTTCTCCCCAAAGAAAAGAAGGTTGGGAAACGGAAATTTGCCTGGAGGAGGGCTCAGAGTCAGACACCCCTGAGACTGTAACCCAACACCTTAATTTCATCCTTCTCCCAATTTTACACTCTGATAGAACTGACTCATGAGAGCCAGTCGCTAAGTTTTTTAAAATTAGAATCCGATTACATAAATTTACAATTAACTAGATTATATTAGGAACAAAGGCAAGGAACACTCAAAATGTCTTGTGTCCTAATTCTTTTATTACGTGTTCCCACGTTCTGTGCTCTTGAGGTTATACACATCTATCGTAGCGAGAGGATACTATAACATGGTATAAATACTAGATGTTGGGGAGTGCTACTGACCGCCTTTTGTCATCTGAAATTGGCCACTTGGTAATTGGCCCCGGAAACTGGCAAATGCTCCAGATCAGCTCTTCAGAGGGCTGGTTGCGAAACATTCACCAGACAGCGGTGGGCGAGGAAGCGGGGAGACTACACAGGAACAGTGCCTGGAGGTAAGGGAGAGGGGAGGGGCGTTATCATGTGCGTCTGCTAATAACTCAGACACAGGAAAATGCAGCAGCTAAAAACTCGTGCTCTGGAGTCAGGATTGGGCTCTGCCCCTTGCTAGCTCTGTACCTTTAGCTACTGACTCAGGTGCCTATTAATTTGTAAAAAGGCGATAATGGTCCCCTACCCCATCATAAGGTCATTGTAAGGACTCAAGGAATTCCTGCACGTGTAAGGCACCTGAAAGAGCTGCAGCGAAAGTCATGATGATGCAAAAAGCAGAAACACCCTCGAATTCTAAAACCCTAAGGCCGTCTATCAATCTTGTTACATTTTTGTGTTTTTCTTTTTAAAAGATTTTATTTATTTATTTATTTGAGAGAGAGAGAGAGAGAATGCACACAAACAGGGCAGAGGGCGAAGGGAGGGGCAGGCTCCCTACTGAGCAGGAGCCTGATGCTGGGCTGGATTCCAGGATCCTGGGATCATGACCTGAGCTGAAGGCAGATGCTTAATGACTGAGCTACCCAGATATCCCACATTTTTGCATTTAATTTCACATAGTGATTTAAATTTATTTTCTGGAAAGAGACTAAACACAATGTCAAATTTCAGTCCAGAATAATACATGTTTACTGCCATACAATACAAATACTTAATATTTGGGAAGTACGTTTAAAGGCACAGGGCTTAGTACTAACGGCTTGTACCCAGATTTCTTAAATATTTCATAAACTTCAGAATATCGGTTGGGTTTTCCCAAAGAGCATGTCATTTAACCCAACAGTGTATTTTAAATTGTCGGAGTCAAACAGAGAGGTTGCTTAGAAATTGGGGTCATAGAAACTCCATGTCAAATGCCTCCAACGAGGGATTAAGGATTCTTCTCTATATCTGAATGGCAGCAGCCTTCGAGAATAAATTTAGGGAATGATCTCTCATAGTGACAGAAAGGAATGACGAGAATTAAGAATGATCAGACATGTGATTCTCTTCCAAAATCAGAAATTAAATGAAAGACCCAGCTTTGTGATGTGAGGAGCTTGATCGGTTAGGACTGAATTTTGCATGATATGAAATTGAGGATGTCTGCTTGCACCTAGTTGTGAAAAGCCCTTTCTGGGAGTTCTGGAGAATGTCAGAGTTCTGCCTACCCTCTGAGATCCCAAAGTCTTAATGCTTTGCTGCTTGGAGCCAGAGGAAAACTCAGTGAACCACCAGAGTCACTTCCAACCAGCAGACACTGGAAAGCTGTTAACTACATGGGTCAGAGACCATCAAACCCACTGCATTCATCCAGACTTTCAAGTTCAGACTGTCCAGTGTTCTACTCACACCTAGTCCCTCACTCTTTTTTTGATTCACTAGCCAATCAAACTCTTCTTTATGGCTCTTTAGGATTTTTGCCCCATATTGTGAGAAATGCTATTTTAAAATTTATATTTAAAACTATCACTAAAGGAAAAAGAATGCTTTTCCAAGATATGCAAAGATTAAGCAGGTAGGTTCTATAAATCTGTAATAAATAACAATTTGCTTTAAAAAACAACAACAATGACACTTTAACAATGCAGACAAGTCCGAGTTCCTCACCCTGGCACTCTCATACCCCCAGAAAAATGACAGGGTGTTTCGCACCAGAGTATGCACATTCTTAGGATTCCTTCTGTTATATGATATACGCATGGCCTCGGGGGACAAACATGGGACACTCGAAGTCATTTGAGACTACAGCTGTCTTACTGTCACGATCCCCTTCAGAACTATTTTGGCACTGCCGCAGCTGCTGGGAGGGCCCAGATGGGTGTAACCAGGCATGAGCAGAGTAGTGATAAGGACAAGACAGCTGAATTGACAAGGTGCCACGGTCACATCAAGGGGGACAGCCCTTGATGGCACTTTTGAAAATTTTAAATAAGTGTCTGTAAGAAAAACAGACACATGCCCATGGTTGCCTAGGTATAAAATATAAAAGCATAAAGAAGATGAATTTTATTTTCTTTTTCCCCTGTGGATGTCATGCTGTATTGTATAGAAATCTATTGTAGATTGCCAGAACTGACCATTATAACCAGAAGTTTGTGCCCTTCGACCAACACGGCCCCATTTCCCCGATTCTGCCTTCTGTTTCTGGAAGTTTCGTTGTTTTCAGATTCTACATCTAAGTGAGAACATACAGTATTTGTCTTTCTCTGACTTATTTCACTTACCATGATGCCCTCAAAGGTCCATTCGTGTTGTCAGGAGGGCAGGATTTCCTTCCTCTTTAAGGCACAATAATATTCTTCTGTGTCTATAAGCCACATTTTCTTTCTTTTTTTTTTTAAAGATTTTATTTATTTATTTGACAGACAGAGATCACAAGCAGGCAGAGAGGCAGGCAGAGAGAGACGAGGAAGCAGGCTCCCTGCTGAGCAGAGAGCCACCCAGGCGCCCCCTAAGCCACATTTTCTTTATCCATTCATCTATCAGCGGATACTTCGATGGCTTTTGTGTCTTGGCTATTATAAAAATACTGCAATGAACATGGCAGATCTCATTTTGAGTTGGTGTTTTCATTCCCTTTGGATAAATACCGAGAAGTGGGATTGCTAGAACGTATGACAGTGCTATTTTTCAAGTTTTGAGGACCTTCCCTACTGCTTTTTCATAGTGACTGCTTTAATTCATTCCCACCAACAGTACCCAAGGCTGCCTTCTCTCCAGTCCTCACCAGCACTTGTTATTTCTTGTCTGTTTTTGGTCCTAACCATTCTAACAGGTGAGTTCGTCTCTCATTGTGGTTTGGATTTGCGTTTCCCTGATGACGAATGACGCTGGTTATATTTTCAGGTACCTGTTGTCCCTCTGCCTGTCTTCTTTGGAAAAATGCCTGTTCGGATCCTCTGCCCATTCTTAAACCAGACTGCTTGTCTTTTCGCTATTAAATTGCATGAGTTCTTCATTATTTTGGATACTAACCCCTCATCAGATATATAATTTGCAAATGTTTTCTCCCACCCCATAGGTTGCTTTTTCATTTTGTTGACAGTTTCTTGTTCTATGCAGAAGCTTTGTAAATCGATGTAGCCCCATTTGTTTGGCTCCCTTTGCAAGAAAATTTATTTTGAATGTAATGTCCCACCATCTAGATATAAACACAATTTGCACTTTCACAACATTTTTTTCAGACGTGTTCCTGTGTGTTTGTGTGGAGAGAGAGGGGGTAGAGGGAGAGAGAGGGAAAAAGAGAAGAAGGGATGGAGGCAGGGAGGGAGGGAAAGAGAAAGACATTTTTTCTTTTTCCCCCTCACTAGCTCTCCCACTTATTTTGAAATAGTTTCAGGCTTACAGAAAATTTGCAAAAGTAGTACCAAGAATTCCAGTATCCTCTTCACCCAGATTCCCTAAATATTAACATCTTATCATACTTGCCTTCTATTTCCCTCCCCACATAGGTGTTATATTTTTCTGAGTCGGATGGAAAATTACAAACTGTTCCTTGGCTTCTGAATACTCTCGCAGGTATTTCCTAAAAACAAGACCCGTCCATACATACCCACACAGACTCCACAAAATTGGAAAATGAACAGCGATACCACCATATTATATAATCTACAGAATTTCACCAATTGTCTCATTGCTCTTTTGGCAGAATAAAAAAAAATCCCACCCAGGATCCAGTCCCACATCACTTAACAGAATTCAGTCTCTTAGAGGGTCTAACGTGGCCATTCTTTAGCCTTTCTTGCTGGCTCTTGAAGTTTTTCTTGCTAGACATTATTTTTTTAAAAGATTTTATTTATTTGACAGACAGAGATCACAAGTAGGCACAGAGAGAGAGGAGGAAGCAGGCTCCCTGCTGAGTAGAGAGCCTGATGTGGGGCTCGATCCCAGGACCTAGGGATCATGACCTGAGCCGAAGGCAGAGGATTCAACCACTGAGCCACCCAGGCGCCCCTATTTATATATATATTTTTAATAAAGATTTTATTTATTTATTTGACAGACAGAGATCACAAGTAGGCAGAGAGGCAGGCAGAGAGAGAGAGGAGGAAGCAGGTCCCCCACTAAGCCGAGAGCCCCATATGGGGCTCGATCCCTGGACTCTGGGATCATGACCCAAGCCGAAGGCAGAGTCTTTAACCCACTGAGCCACCCAGGCGCCCCCTTGCTGGACATTTTTGAAGAGTACCAGCCAGTTATCCTGTAAGACAGTTCAAAGTTTGTGGCTTACTCCTCGTAATTAGATCCACGTGTCTCTGTCTTCAGCAGGAACCGCACAGCATCGAGCCGGCGATTCCTCGGGCCATGGGGTGCCGGGGTGCTGGCGCATTACCGGTGGCTGGTCCTTTGAGGTGGGACTCCGCCGGCTTGTTCTATTGTAAATGATACTATTTTACCCTTCGTAATTAAAAACTACCTTGTGGGGTTAGAACTTTAATACTGTGTAAATATCCCATGGTTCTTGCATTACTTTTACCTACTATTTTTACCATCTTGGCTGATTTGGGCCTGGATCGATCATCATTATGGTGGCTATACATACGGATAATTCTCTAATTCCATCGTTCCTTATTTATTAGTTTACGTGCTCCTGTGAGGAAATGCTTTCCCTCTTCCTCATTTGTGTACTTATTCACTTATTTATTCACTGTCGGTACTCACGGATTCTCATTTTAGGCTCTATTCTGATGCTCACCTTGGTTCAGACTTGGTCCGTGGGCGCGCCCTCGATCTGGCTCCGATGTCTTTCTGGGATGTGGCCAACATGGTTCACAGACGTCCTTACTTATCTGCACAGTAAGAAGCTCTCGCCCTGGAATCAGTCGGTCCTCCAAGTACTCTAGGTCCTTGTCATGGAGAATGACATTTAAAAACCAGCCATGGGCCCTAAAGGCGTTCATCGTTCCTGGGGGGCCGTTGTTACAGACATTCTCAGCGAACAGAACCAGGAATATGTGTCCTGAGAGTCAAGTTCATTTCTGAATCCGTGTATTTATACCCATATTTATACGAACACCTCCAATTCCAATACAACCCCACAGCGTACATTCTAGGCTTCTCCTTTCGTGTATTTGTAATTTTACTCTCTGATGGGGAAAAAACTGGATCCCATTATTTGTTCAATCTAAGAGTCTCCATAACATAGTCTCAGAATTTGCTAACATATACCACTGTGGGGTGGGAGGGGCAACCCCCACTAACTACAATAATATCAATAGTTTTTGTCTTTAGCCTGAGGGTATAAAATCAAATTACTGTGCTCAAAAATTACTTAACTGGTTCCCTATGCTTCCTTTCTGTATGGTTGTCGTTTGTCTTAAATACCATTAGGATTATTTGTTTCTGCTCATGTCCTATTTGCAGTTTTTATCCCACATTCCAGTGAATTCTATTTGCTAATGTGTTCATCTAGTTTTTATTTATTCTTTGAGTGTGTGAAGAATAAACATGCTTCTCAAAGTCAAAACTATACAAAAAGCTTCTTCAGAAAAGTGTGACTCCTTTCATCCCCTCTACCTTATTCCATCCACCTCCCTGCAGGTGACCAATCTCACTTATTTCTGGGCTATCCTTCCTATGATTCTTTTGACACAAAGAAACAGATATATAAATATTTCCTCATTTCCCATTTCTTTGTTACACAAAAAGTAGCAAAAAAATAGAGACTCCTTGGCACCCAGCTTTGTCATGCAACAGTATATCTTGAAAATTATTCTGTATCAGTCCATTGTGAGATTTTCATTCTTCTTTTGTAGCTGCGTAGGACTCCATTGTGTGGATATATCTATCACGGTTTATTCAACCCCTCTTGTACACAGACCCTTGGGGTGTTTCTGATATTTTACACAACGCTGCAGTGCATAACCTCGCCCATACGGACTTTCATTTTGCTGGAGTTTATCTGCAGGATAAATTCTTAGAAGTGCAGTTGCTGGGTCAAATTATAGCTTTTTTTTTTTTTTTTTGGTTGGTTGGTTGTTAGTTTTTTTTAAGATTTTTGTATATGAGAGAAAGAGCGTGCGCACACACAAGCAGAGGGAGAGAAACTAAGCGGACTCCCCACTGAATGGAGAGCCCACACCGGGGCTTAATCACAAATGGGAGATCATGGACTGAGGTGAGACCATGACCTGAGGTCAGATGCTAAACCAACTGAGTCCCGCAGGCACCCCAAAAGGTAATTTCAATTAGATAATGTCATTAGTAGATATAGCCAGAATCCCCTCCAAGGCACTGTACTGGTTTCCATTCCCACCAGCAACGCATCAGCCTGCTTATTTCCCATAATTTCCCGAATTGAGTGTATTGTCATACTTTTAATTTTCACCAATGTGATCGGTGAGAATTGGCATTTCAGTGAAGTTGTAACTTGTATTTCCCTAATTGTGGGTGGGGGTGAATTTTTCCTTTTGAGGGAGCAAATATTTTTCATGTGTTTAAGCTATTTTGGGGTCTTTGTTGTATGTAAATGATCTTTTATGTGTTTGTTTGGTTTTTTTTCCTATCTAGTTTTGGTCTCCTCTCCCTTAATTTTAAAGTTTGTTTTTTTTTTTAAGATTTTATTTATTTATTTGACAGACAGAGATCACAAGTAGGCAGAGAGGCAGGCAGAGAGAGAGGAGGAAGCAGGCTCCCCACTGAGCAGAGAGCCCGATGTGGGGCTTGATCCCAGGACTCTGGGACTCTGGGATCATGACCTGAGCCGAAGGCAGAGGCTTTAACCCACTGAGCAACCCAGGCGCCCCTAAACAGTTCTTAATATATTGGGAACATTACCCCTTAATCTGTGATAAATGTTGCAAATATCTCCTTGCAGTCTATCAGGTATATTTTGATTTGGTTCATTTTTTTAAGCAAAAGATTTTATTTTAGTCAAAAGATGTTTACCATCTTTTTACATCGCATGTCAGAGAAGTTACTGCTTATGCTCACTTCTAGGATTTTGATAATTTCGGGTCTCACATTTAGGTCTTTATTCCATCTTCAACTTATTTTTGTATATGGAGTAAGGAAGTGGTCCAGTTTCATTTTCTGCATGTGGCTGTCCAATTTTCCCAACACCATTTGTTGAAGAGACTGTCTTTTTCCCCATTGGATATTCTTTCCTGCTTTGTCAAAGATTAATCGACCATATAATTGTGAGTTTATTTTTGGATTTTCTATTCTGTTCTACTGCTCTATGTGTCTGTTTTTGTACCAGTACCATACTGTGTTGATCACTACAGCTCTGTGATGTAACTTGAAGTCTGCAATTGAGATGCCTCCAGCTTTGCTTTCTTTTTCAAGATTGCTTTGGCTATTTGGGGGTCTTTTGTGGTTCCATTAAAATTTTAGGATTGTTTGTTCTGGTGTGAAAACTGCTATTGGTATTTTGATAGGGATTGTGTTAAATCTGTAGATTGCTTTGGATAATACAGACATTTTAACAACATATTTTCTTCCAATCCATGAACATGGAAAGTCTTTCCATTTCATTGTGTCATCTTCAATTTCTTCACCAGTGTTTTATAGTTTTCAGAGTACAGGTCTTTCATCTCTTTGGTTAGATTTATTCTTAGATATCTTATTATTCTGGGTGCAATTTTAAATGGGACCATTTTCTCAATTTCTCTTTTTGCTGTTTCATTATTGGTGTATAGAAATGCAACAGGTTTCTGTAGATTGATTTTGTATCTTGTGATTTTGCTGAATTTATTTACTAGTTCTAGAAGTTTTTGGGTGGAGTCTTGAGTTTTCTGGATATATCATGTCATCTGCAAATAGTGAATGTTTTAGTTTTTCTTTACCAATTTTCTTGCTAAATATTTGTACATGTATAGCTTTGGCCATATTTCTGCAAAGCTGGGGTAGATTCCTCAGAATGGGATAAAATTTGGATACACTGATGGCTTTGATAGATATTCCTAATCGCTTTCCAGAATGGTCCAACTTCCACCACCATGGCCTCAGTGTATGAGTGCGAAAGAACCAAACATGAAAGGTGCACTGTTCCAGAATGTTCACAGAACAAGATGGTACAAGATGTCAAAACTCGGGTAGGTTTACTGACATGGTTTCTCTTAGCATCTACATTCTACAATCCAAACAAAGCAACACGAGTCTCTTTTAGATTCCATTTGGGGATTTTAGCCCCAGAAATGGCTCATAGTATAGTCTGTTTCAGCCCATGTTTCAAAAACACGGGTTTCAAGCACAGCATTCTACAGACCGTCCCCGGGTGTGAATTTTACTGATGAAGCCAGATTTACTGCTTTCCTTTAACTATGTTGAATTTTTACAAGACATCACCCTTGCACAGAAAATGTATCACTCCTCCAAGCCCTCCACTTAATAACTTGAACATTTAGTTCTTTTCGCTTGAGTTTAAAAATAACACTATGATAAAATCCTTGAAGGCCAGTGACCACATGCATTGGTTCATTAGCTGTTAGACTCTGCTGCTGAGGAGGCATGAGTCCTAGAGGCTGCTTCCTTCAGACCGTGTACGGGTAAGAGGAAAAGTGTCACGACCCAACCAAATCTCATTTCTTTAGGCCACTGTGTGACCGATGCAGTTAGTCACAAGGAGAACCAGGCCAGAACCTGTGTGTGGTTCAGGGCAATTAGAAAAATGACCCTAAAGTTGATGAGTCACCTCTAGTAATTTTGTAGCAGTGGGACAACAGTCTAATGTACTCCCATAGATGTGACTCAAACCGTGGAAGGGATCTTGAGCAATTATTGAGTATGCAGATAAGCAATTTTAAGAAGTCAGAGATATGCCCAAGATCCCATGGCTAGTTGGTGGCTCTCTGGATCTTTAACTAGGTCTTCTGACTGTAAGCTAAGTACACCTTCTAGTACAACCTTGGCTGCCTCTCTGGCCCACATCCACGAAGTCTTTCAGTCAGTGGAGCTTGGAAGAATGGGTTGAGAGAGAACCCTGGACTCGTGAGAAGATCACCCTTATTATTTATGTTGCTGTCCCCTGAAAATAGTTAGTTGGATCTTCTGGTGCAGCCCCGAAGCTACCAGTCATCCACTTATCCTCATGTGCATCTCTCAGGAAGAAATAGAACGCACTTAAGAATTCAGTTCTCTGGCCCCCTTTTTATAGCAAACCCCCTCTACACGAGGGGATAGCTCCAAATCAAGATTCTTTTCTGATGAGATGCAAACCGATCTGCAGTGAAACATGTAGTCAGGGGACTGTAATTTCCTGCCCTCGACATCATTAAACCTCAGCAAGGCCATCCTATTAGCGTGTTGTCGTGTAATTGTATAAACACAGGTTTGCCGGTTCAAAGCACTTGGAAGTATTTCATTATGCCTTCTTCATAGCTAGGCAATACTGACCACATGCCAAGGCTAAAAAAAGAAAAGAAATAAAATAACTAGCTCATCCCAGCTAGTGATGATTTGGATCTGTAGGAGGGCAGCTGCACAAGCCTTCAGATACTCGCCACCATTCTGTGGCCATCTGCTTGGGTGTGGAAGCTGGGAAGAAGGGAAAAGGGTGAGTGTCCTCCTTGCTTTCCCGCTCCCTTGTTCCTCTAGGTTGAATTTAATTCAGTTGAACCAATTTGCATTGAAGGGATCCTGGGTGGAAGGTTCAGTGATAGGCCGGGGCGGGAGGAGGAATCAGGCCCACTTCCGGTTCTCAAGGAGTTCAAGTTCCTGTAGACTAGGTAGGCATGTAAACAACTCTAGCTCAAGGCAGAACGGCAAGAGTGTCATGATGGCTACGGAAATGCTACATAGCACAACAAAGAGGGAAATTAATTTTGCTTGAGAGATTCTGGAAGGCTACATGGAAAGGGGTAGCATTTAGCAGAGGAAGGGAATTCTATGAAGAGGAACCACTGTGGAGTCAAAGGCACAGGCCCGGGGAGTGCAAGGGCAGGGCACGGGGCTGGGGCTGAGGAATTCAGCGTGAGCATGAATATTATCATCTCTGGCCACTAGATCAGGTCTGTGCCGAGGCCCGATGTGCCTCGTCTAGTGCCGGATCTCCAGCGGGCCAAACAGCACTTAGCATGTCACGAGGGCCCAGAAACAGAGTGAGGGAATTCCTGGGAAAGAGGTCCTGCTCCAGCCAGGTATTTTTGGTGCATATGCAGAGATCCACTCAAGTTACTTCTAGCAATGGGTGGCTCATTTTAATAATGTGCTTGGACTGCAACAATGGAGGCAACTCTAGGGACCCCAGACTGTCTCCAGACCCACTCACAGCAAGTGCGGTCCTTGGAATGCTTTTCGGATTGGTCAGCTCTCCTCTCTTCCAGCCAGCGTCCTCGGTTTCAGCCCGGTCTCGGTGCGGAAGTGGTTCCAGTTGCCGCTCTGACCCCTCTCTCCATGTCACAGCATTCCCTCTGCTCCTACTGTTGGTTGGCTTGGTCTCCTCCATGTAAAGTGCCAAGAGCGGGACACTTGCTGGCCTGGACCATTTTTGCACACCAGACACCCCTGCCTACTTCAATCAGCAATGCCGGGCTGGCAGAGGGCCAGCAAGAGCTGCAGGCAAACATGTCTCCCTTAGAATTAGGGCGTGGTTGCCCTGAGAGTCTTAAGTACACCTGCGGAGGAAATAGAGTTGAGTTAGGTTTATGCCAATTGTCCAAGGAATGGGAACTGTGTTCAGTAGGCATAGTGTTGTTGAAGGCTTTTATCAGCACAGCCTGCTGGCTCCATATCCTTTGGAATCCTCAGACTCTATCACGCTGTGGGCCAGCAGTTTAACAACTCATTGCCCTATAATATTTTCCTTTATTTCAGTACTGTGTCTTCGCTTGCAAACCTTATCACTCCATCCTCAATTTGGCTCCATCACTCCCTTTGTTCTTTGAGTCTTTCTCATAAAAGTCTGTACCCTCAGCAGATTGTCCCCCATGAGTGGGCCTCGTCTAATCAGTTGAAGACCAGAACAGACCAAAATCCTGACCCTCCCCTGAGTAAGAGAGAATTCTCCCTCCAGATGGCCTTCAAACTGAGACATTGGCATATTTGGTACTTGCCAGCCTCCGTAATTGTGTGAGCCAATTCCTTATCATGAATCCCTTTCTAATATATATTATAGTTTGTTTCTCTGGTGTACCCGGACTACCACACTGCCCTAAAAGAAACCCATTACCCCAGTAGTCGTCATCACCTACCTCTCCTCTCACAACCTGAGCTAAAATTGAGAGTGGGATGCTCAACTGACTGAGCCATCCGAGTGCCTCTAGGTTATCAGTTATCGATTTGAGATTTTCCTTTTATAGGCCTGCCTATATGCAGATTCCCTTAGCTATGGCCTACAAGTTTTGGTATGTTGTGTTTTCATTTTCCTTCGTCTCAGAGCATTTTCTAATTTCCCTTGTGTTTTCTTCTTTGACCCATTGGTTATCAACCCCTGTGTCATTATATTTTTGTTCATGTCCCAAATTTCCTTTCCTTCCTGATGGATTGACTTTTTCACGAAGAAATGTACCTTTTGTCTCTAGTAGCATCTTGATATGTGGGTGAGCTTCAATGTCTATTTTGTCTGATATTGGCAGAGCCAGCTCTGCTTGGATGTTTTTTGCCTGGTATTTTTTTTTTCCATCCTGTTACTTTCCACCTATTTGTATCTTCACATTAAAATCTGCCTCCTGTGCAGAACATAAATTTTTAATCCACATAGGCAGTCTTTGTCTTTTAATTAAGTTGTTTAATCTCATTAGGGCACCTGGGGGGCTCAGTTGGTTAAGTGGCCGACTCAGGGTCATGGGATCAAGCCCTGCATCAGGCTCTGTGCTCGGCAGGGAGTCTGCTCGAGGATTCTCTGCCTCTCCCTCTGGCTCTCCACCCTCCCCACTCAATCTCTCTCTCTCTCTCTAGTAAATAAATCTTAAAAAGAAATAATCTCCTGATATTAATGATATCATTATTAATGATATGGTTAGACTCACATCTCTCATACTGATTTTTATCCTTTCTATATCTCACTTTCTTATTCCTCTATTCATCCTTTGGTGTCTACTTTTGCATTAAGTGGATATTTTCTAGTGTAACATTTTAATTCCATTAACTTCTTGAATATATTTTAAAGTTATTTTCTTAAGGGGTGTTCTTAATCCTACAACATATGTCTTCACTTACCAGCATCTACTTCAGATTCCTATTAGCTTAGTTCCAAGGAAACACAGAAACTTTATTCCTACATAACTCCATTTCTCTCATGCTTTTTTGTGCTGTTATTGTTGATTTATGTGCTCAGCAAGTTTAAAGAACTCCAAGTTTCTTGGTTTAAAAGAAAACCAAAAATACACAGCGAGGTTCCCAAATGATGAGTTATTTCCCTGTACTACTCTCTTCAGTGGGAGGGGCAGCAGCAGCAGGACAGAGGACTTGCTGCCCCCCCTCTCCCCGATCCCCCCTCCCCAAGGGCTGTGAGGGCCCAGGGCCAGCTTCCCCAGCCTTTGGAAAATTCTGATGGCCACACCTGGGCATCAGCTTTCCAGCAGGGAGAAGGTGCGTCCCCGGCCCCCAGAGGCTCCACCTGCCTTCTCGGTGGAGAGGCCCAGAGTGGGCTTCTCTGCTCTCAGTCCCTCCCTGGAGGCAGGGCTCCTGCGGAAGCTGGCACTTTCCCTTGCCTCTGAGTCAGAACCTGCAGGTCCGGTGACTATAGACCCCTCCCTGCGGCCCCGGCAATGTGCGCAGTGGTGGCAAGGCCTTCTGCGCCTGGGTGGCTCAGTGGATTAAGCCACTGCCTTCGGCTCGGGTCATGATCTCGGGGTCCTGGGATCGAGCCCCGCATCGGGCTCTCTGCTCCGCGGGGAGCCTGCTTCCTCCTCTCTCTCTGCCTGACTCTCTGCCTACTTGTGATCTCTCTCTCTGTCAAATAAATAAATAAAATCTTAAAAAAAAAAAAAAGAACTCTCTGGAAAGCAAGGTCTGCAAAGGGAACTTGCAAACGTGTGCTCGGTTCCCAAGTTAGACTGAAGAGTACAGCGAGTTGCTGATAAAGGGTCTGACTGAAGAGAGAGCCCATATTCAAGCACTGACTCTGTGCTCTGGAAAGAGGCAGGGTTTTAAACAGGGACCTGTCAGTTTTCCTTGTGGGGGCTTCACCCCCCCAGTGGCACGGCCACCATCCATCTCCCATCAGTTCAAAAGCGACTAAAAAAATACAAAAGTTATTCCTAGAACTGAAACGAAAGAAAACAACAACAACAAAAAACCCCCAAATAACTAAACTCTGCAAATAGAATTGTTTCACCATTTCTTTGTATTTTTATTGAATTTTTTGACTTTTTTTTTTTTTAAATTTCTGCCCAGTCAAGACAATTCAAGGAGAAACCACAATTACAATTTACAAACTGTGGTATGAAAAAGAACACACACACACACACACCCCATCGGGAATTATACCAAACCCTTTCCTTTTTATTCATTCAAAAGAGCCCAATGCACAAATGTCAAACATGAGCACTGTCATTTTCTTCTTTCTCTTGGAAGGGGGGAAGAACATTTATCCTGGCAGGACTGTTACAATTCTAGGAAGTGGTTTTGATATCACAGGTTGCAGGAATAGAAACCATAACCAATGTGTCTGCGAGGCAAGGGACCACGCAGTCTGCAAAGTCTCCCCTTGTGCTGGCTGTGTCGTCCAGGTATGGAACCACGTGCATCGACCCTGACCGTTCCAGTAGAGCAAAGCGTTTTCTGTTATCTCCAACCCTCCCCCGACCCCGAAGCAAGGTCTCCGGCTTTTCTGGAGCTGCTTCTGGTCACGTGTGATACCGAGATTTCTCCTTATACTGCTTCTCTAGGGTTCAGATGACAGCACAAAACATCACTTGTCCAAAAATAGCAGTTATTAAGAACGTGGGCATTTATGTTCATAAGAATAACAAACGTTTTGCAGGGTATGTCACCCAAAGGAGCATTTTTTTTTTTTTCCACTTAAAATGGTCCCCTGGGGAGTTAGCCCGAAGTCACATCCTTCAGAGTCCTTACAAAAGACCGGTCAAAGTCAGTTCATTTGACAGTTTCGGAACACTCTCGTGCCAGTTACAAAACTCCTAAGCCCAACAACTCGATGGTCCCTAAAGCAATTAAATGTTACCATTTGGCTTACACGCACACACGTGCGCGTACACACACGCGCACACAGAGGCGCACGCACGCACACGCTCACACAAGAACTGTGACCAAGGGATTAAGCAGGTGAATTTGTGACTGTGTTCTAACAGCAAATGAGATCTCAAAATCAAGATGGCATATTCAAGTATCCAAAAATGCAGAAATAGTCTGAGATCCCATTTGATTTTATGACTGTGAGAAACCACACTCGTTTAACCGAGGTTCTGGCGTTAGTCAAGTCGACTCCCAGAGCACCCAATCTACGGACGTCAGCTAGGGAACCTTCCCAGGGCAGCCGCTCGCTAGCTGGTTATTCTTTTTAAAAATACACCAAGACCTCGTATACTGGCATTGCAAGAGTCAATACTTGACAGAAGAAGGAAAAGAAAAACATCAGCTGACTCACTTCTCATGCCTCACACCGCGGATTAACAGTTTGTTTTACACCTATTTCCATCCACACGCAGAGGAGACAGCTGCAGTCCTTTACCTTCGTCAAAGAACGTGTTACTACTGCAGCTGATACGTTTGGCCCCGATTTGGAATGGATGAGAGAGCAATTTGCTTTGCTCTTCCCGTTCTACTCTGTGGAGACTGAACAACACAGGCTTTCCTAGTTCCCGGCAGGTGACCGTCCTATCAGAGGTAACTCACTGTCTTAAGGTCTGACAGCCAGACATGGAGGGCTATCAGGGTGCTCTGCTAAGTTCCACAGACTGTTGTAGAGAGACAGAGAAAAGGACCCGTTAGCAAAGCCCTTGCATGATTCACAACTGACTTCCCATTACCTTGCGCTATTATAAGACTCAGGTTTTCCATGGACTCGTTGACCCCTCTGTCCCCTGAAGAATGCCAGCACCGGGCCTCCATCAGCACACCAGCCAGTGACAACTCACTGTTGACAGGAAACCCAGCCCACAGCAAGGACCACTTGGCCCGGCGCTGGCAGACAGGCGGGCAGAACGACCCTGGAATCCCACCAGGCCACCCATCAAACCAACTCACAGGCAGGGGACATTGATTTAAAACAAGGGAAGGAGACTCTGCCTGCCATACACGTTTAGGGTTCTTGCTGATTACTGGTAACCTCTAGGACCCCAACACTTAATCCGTGGACAGAGAGATTTCTTTTTGTAATCTCAGAAGGATTAAAGAATAAAGAATGAACAAAAAGGTCTTATGCTAAAATAAGAAATCAGCCCTATCTTGGCACAGTTCTCATGCAGAATATCGCACCCAGTGTGAACTAACGCTAGAAGCATCAAACTGTATAAATTTAAATGTATTTGCATATTATAAAAATAAAGATAAACATATACATATTTTACACTAGTCACGGAACAGCAATGAACGGTCAGTCGATCCCTCTTTCACATTTAACTGAAATCTGAGTGCTCAAAACACGGCCACCTAAACGAACTATGGCTTTTATGTGGACAGAAAACAAAATCCCTGAGAAGCCATTCGACTTTTTTTTTTTTTCTTTTCTTCAAGTAGCGCTCTCCTCGGAGGATCACAGTTCTGAGGTTCAGGTTGTAAAACATATGCTCCATGTTCTCCCCTAGCCTCCCCCCTGCCCCTTCCCACTCCCTCTGCAGGCCAGGTCTGTGCCCTCCTCTGCAAGCGCCCCACGCGTCGATTTGCTCGAGTTCACGGGACACGCGCGCGGGAGCGTGGAGGGTCTGCCAGGTGTGAAAGATGGTCCAGGTGAGTTCGGATGCTGTCTTTTCTCCACGGAAATTCCACAGCCATAGAAGTCATTGGTTTCTGTGCTTTTCACCAACATTCTTCCTATATGGGTAGATGAGAAGAAGGCAGAGCAATGACAAAAAGGTGACAGGAGGAGCATCTCCATGATAAGAACTGGAAGCAATCATAGGACTTGGGTTTTTTGCAGATTTTAATTTCTACTTCTGGAATTCCTTATAAAAATGTAAAGGTCAGAAGCGCCTGGGTGGCTCAGTGGGTTAAGCCTCTGCCTTCGGCTCAGGTCATGGTCTCAGGGTTCTTGGATCGAGCCCCGCATCGGGCTCTCTGCTCAGCGGGGAGCCTGTTTCCCCCTCCCCCTTTGCCTGCCTCTCTGCCTACTTGTGATCTCTGTCTGTCAAATAAATAAATAAAGTCCTTAAAAAATGTAAATGTCAGGCAACTCATGATTCTTCAAAGGAAAACGTCTTTTCATAGAAAGCTAGGCAAAGGCTTCCATTCATAACACGAAGTTCAGACATAAAGATGAACTCTACTAATCTGTAATAACCACATAATCTATTGTTCATTTCACAGCTGAACTAGATTTCTAATCAAGAGCCCCAAACTCTAACCCTGGGTCCTTTCAAGAAACATCCACAGACGGACCGACGGGGACACACACACACACCCACACACACACACATACAAGCTATATAACCCGCTAGGAGTAGGAATCTATCCTGAAAAGTGAGAACTCTTGGTTTAGGATGTCTATCTCACCTAAAAGGCATGAATTCCCTTAAAGTGTCAGAGGCAAGGCTGTCAAACCAAAAGCCAGAGTCAGACGGACAGAAAATGAAGAAATGCCTGCACCGCCACGTAATTAAACAGAGGGACATTCAATTCAGACCAAATGGTTAGAGGGAAAAATGTCCAAGGCCCCCATCCCTTATATCGGCTTTCCTACAATGACACGCAGACCCTCCAACGCTCCCCCTCTCTCAAGGCTGCTTGATTTTAAGGAGACTGAGTCTAATATTCGCAACATTACCAAAAATCTGTACCTGCCGTTTACTGACCGCTTACTCCATGCCAGGACTCACACCACTCACCGTGGTGCCTTATTTGATGACTCCTCAATGCCGCAACATGCCCGTGAGGTAAACCCTACCTCCTCTGCATTCACCAACAAGGAAATTAAGGTTCCAAGAGGGTAAAGAACTTGCCTGCGGGGACGCAGCAGTGTGCGGCAGGGCAGCCTTTAACGAGGGTTCCTGGACTCCCAGGGGCGCTGGGCAGCTAAAAGCAAGGTGGGGACATTTGGGATGTCCAGATAGTTTCCTGTTTCTCTGGCACTCGGCCCTGACGACTTGTGAAGGCCTCTTATTATAGTAAACGTCCCAGTAGGAAAAGTTTTGAAAACTGATTCAAAAAACGGACTCAAAAATTTATTATATTATTATTCAAATAATAATATAATAAATCTAATTCTAAAGAGGATGGCAGTGTGAAAACTCAGGCCTCCGCCAAGCAGTTTACCTTTGGTTGTCAGAGCGCTGTGTGTGGGGGTGGGTGCCGGGCAAAGGTTTTCCTGTTGACTCTAATGAGCCTTCAGCAACACAGACGGTTGTGTCTGGCTGTCTGTCCCCTGAGCCACATGTAGGACAGAAACACAAGAATGACTATGCAAGGGTGCCCAGAGGGGAATAGTCCACTCTTCAAGATTGGGGGAAAAAAAAAAGGAAGACCAGTTTGAGTGTACTTCCCCACTGATACCACTTTTCGTGTTCAGGCCTTCCCACCTCACACGGCTTCTCCATCCCAAAAGACCCATCTCCAACACTACTTCCCAGAACTTTTCTCAATCCTTCCTGGCAGTGTTCTTTGCTCTCGGTGTCCACAGGACTTTGTTGATATGCCCGCTGCGGCAGGCGTCACATTTTGGTTGTAATTAGAGCCTCCTGAGTTTGCTTGGTTATGTCTCTGATTCCCCTTCTCCCCAAAGAGACGACTGGATTCGTGAGGGCAGGGTCTGGCTGGCTATTTCTGCAGCCTAGGCGCCTGGCATGATGCCTGGAGGGTAAATCCTTAACAAAGCGTCGCTGAATGAATAATGAATAAGATGTGATGGGAAAGTCACGGGTGAGAAACAGCCCAGATACGAGACCATTACTGTCATGGTGGCATGTCAGACGTGAGGCGAGGAGTCACTGATTCCAGGCAGAAGGGTGAAAGATGGCGTCTCTAAGGAGCTGACACGTGACCTTGGCCCTAAGGACGATGGGCCTTCACCAGGTGGGAGAGGAGGGGTAGCAGCTCGCCATGAGCTGAGAGCCAGCCAGGCGAGCCCTATGGTGGACCTTCCCGCGGTAAGGGGGTGTCGTACATGTCAGCAGGGTGGCGGGGGGCTGTGAGTTGTGCCTGGGGCTTTAAACTGGGGTCTATAATCACCAGAAAGCCATGTAAGTCTTTTAAACAGAGAAGTGGCAGGATCTGACATTGAAAGGTAATATTGGTTTGAAGGAAAAAAAAGATCAGAGAGATGGAGGCTAGTTGGGACTCAAATACAGATATCTTGGTAGGGACAGGTGCATCGAGGGGAAAGCAAGGGCCAAAGAGAAAGTCATCTGGCCTCACGTCAAGGCACACTGAAGAGATGGGAGGACAGGCCTCAGCAGAAGGCCGCATGGGGGGAAGAAGGAGAGGGAGGCATTGCAGCTGACGGACTCCTAGTACAGCAGATGCGGGCAAAGCAGCGCCACTTCCGAGGTGGAAAGCACAGACTGGTGGAGAACATGGAGGGTGAAGGCCATAACTCACACCTACAAAGCCTACAGGGCCTCCCAGTGGGCCGCCGGAAAGAGAGGTCTGCCCGGAGGCTCAGACCCACAATCCTCCCGGGTGATTGAATCTGCTCCTCCTGGAACACAGCACAATTCTTCAAGGCAGTTAGAAGCTTAGGCTGAAACTGCAGTTCTCCTATGTTATATTGACAGGTCTCTTATTTTCTGTTTTCTGATGCTTTGACATCCGGGCCCTGGCTGACCCTGGAGGGACTGAGATAGCAAACAACTCTGGTGTGAGTGTGCCTCTCAATACAGACCAACCCCGCAGAGCCCACACCCTGGGACCACTTCCTTTATCAGGCTCCAACAGCGCAGGCCGCTGTCTATCTGCCCTCCTCACTCTAGGGCCACGTACCAGACACCCAGCGACTGCCCCTACACCCCACAGCCCGTTGAAATGACTCTGCCTGGCCACACCCGGCCAGCACCTTCCCACGGAAAACACAATACAGGCTCATGCCCAGTTCCTCCCACTCTGCCTCAGGTCCGACCCCGGTGCTTCCCCAGGGCACTGTCCATCGCAAGCTATCTTTTCCATGGCACTCTGTTATTACACTACATTTTCAAACAAACATGTAAGTAAGAACTCGGTGTGAAAACAGCGCCGAACCTGGGAGCCACGACGTGGGTTTTAGGCCCAGCTGTGCCGCTCGGTACCTGGGACTGTCAGACCGTGGCTTCGTCTGGAGCCCAGACCTCCCCACCTGATGTGACATAAAGGGTTGTTAGGAGCATTATGGGTTAGGGGGGCTTTGCTCTGAAGGTCCATTGGGCACCACAGGCATTTGTGATGATGATATGAAAGAAATGATACCACTCATCTCCTCTTTCTCCCATGAAGATGGGGTTAGGACACCGCAGGGGCCCTTAGACACGGATCCTCGAGGGGTGAAGGGGAAGGGAAGCCAACATTCTTCCTTACCTACCCGGCACACACGTTTATCTTCCCCGGGCAAGGACTAAGTGCTGCTAGGTAAGTCAGTGAGCAAATTTCATTCTAGGATCTAGATCTGCATTTTGAAATTCTGTCTTTAAGGAGTACCTTGATATGCCACCCACAGGGCACACCACCAACATTCCTGGTAGGAAAAACAGCAACCGCGTTTACCGAGCGCTGTGCACTCTGTGGGCCATGCCCACGGCTCCCCTTGCAATGGTCTCTCTCAATGCTCCCAACAGCCCCACAAGACAACCCCTTCTGGACCCTGTAGCCGACAGGGTCTACAGTCACGGCACCAAGAAATCGCGAAGATTCAAACTCAGGCAGCGTTAAGTCCAGAGCCCAAACGGCCTTGAGAAACGAAATGTGGACGCTACTTTTAAAAAGCTATTTGCTGTGTGAGCCACTTGAGATTTTCCTGATGTTACATCCGTGCATCATGAATTTTATGAAATGACTTCTTTTTTCCAGCGAGGAACGAAGATGACTCACGCATGCAATATCATCGTTTTAGGCAAAAGAATCAAGAAGTTTCCTTATTCGTAATTCCCAAAGGCTTCTTGATTCTGGATAAGCCAAGGGTTCGTCATCTTGAAATGCATCACTGTGCAAGATCTCTCCATCCCAACCCCCCCCCACCCCTGTTTTCCCCTAAACGCTCGAGTCCTTAGGAAGCCCTTATCTATTTCAGAAACCCTCTCTGCTTCCCAGAGACTTACCCTTAAAAACTGGTGCTCCTAAAGTCACAGATTGGGTACAGTAAAAATGATGACAAAGGGGAGAGAAGCACTATCTTTTCCACTTAATTTTCCAAGAAAGTATGGAGATACCTAAGCAGAGAGGGAACAAATTCTAGTATCAGTGTGGCTGGCGGGGCACTAAATCACCCAAGAGACACTCTTTCTCCTGGCCTGTGAGCACAGCGAGGCAATGAGCTGTCTTACTCCTCACAAAAAACACAGCTCATCCGCGTGATACGCTCCCCAGGCCAACTCCCATTTAGCTTCTGAAATACCATCCCCACCCATTGTCTTTTGCCGCTCTGTGGTCAGTGAAAGATTCTCCATCGTTATAAAGCCAAAGTCATGTTGCTCCACTGATTTGAAAAAAAAAAAAAAAGAAAGAAAGAAAAGAAAGAAAATGATCAAGTCCCTACGAACTAATCTGAGGGCAGTCTAACATATTTTGCCTGTTTATCGGATGAAATAAAGGCCACAGTCTTCCTTCTACTTTTAGAAAAGCCTGTTTCCATTGGTCTTAAATATCCTTATGTCATAACAATGGGAATGCCAAAATTCCTATGCGAGGTCATCACTATATCTTTGGGACTACTTATGAACAGTAAGAAGCTGGAATTTACTGGGGTCTTGCTTGAATGGGAACGCTACAGTATGGACGCAATGACCCAAGTTTCAAAGGTGGTTCTGAAGGGCAGTGTCTCTGCCCTGCCTTTCATCCTCAGCCGTACTTTCTGGAGAAAGGAGAAAGCTTATTAGCTCAACAATCTTCAAACCAGCCAGTGTTTTCCAATCTGGCCACACACGAACTGCCCCAATCCCAAATGACTTCTGTGGTCGTGTCCACCACCCCACACAGATGTGGGATTCCACAAGAGAAATGGCAGCTGGCAGGAGATAAAAATGATCTAGTCCCATTTCCTATATGCTCAAGGGTGAGTCCATTAAGAAACCACATGGAAGGGACACCTGGGTGGCTCAGTTGTTAAGCGTCTGCCTTCAGCTCAGGTCCTGATTGGAATTGAGCCCCGCATTGGGCTCTCTGCTCAGCAGGAAGCCTGCTTCTCCCTCTCCTACTCCCCCTGCCTGTGTTCCCTCTCACTCTGTGTCTCCCTCTGGAAAATAAATAAATAAAATCTAAAAAAAAAAAAAAAAAAGAAGGAAGGAAGGAAGAAAGAAAGAAACGAACCAACCAACCACATTGAAGAATGTGGATTGCATTTCAGGATACCTTAAGGTAAATCGTTTTTATACGCTGACTTACTGAATTCTGTCTCTTAAATGAAACAGATAACTGGGTCATCTGGCCGTTTATTGGAGTCTATACTTTACTTGCTAGCGGTGGGGTTGGTCTAAACCTCTCTGGAAATGAAAGAGAGGAACATTCTATAGGCACCTAAAAATAAAAAACGAACCGTGAGCTGCCATTCGCCAAAGGAAGTACACGCGTCCCTTCTGAACTGGAATTTTATGCGTCTCTACGTGCAGGGCAGGCGGGATAAAGGTAGGAATTTACAAACAAAATTTTTAAAAATAAACTTAAAAAATGTATCGACTTTCTCCTTACTTTCCCCACCGAAAGGATATTTTTGCCTCTTGTGAGACGTGTAATGTCCAAGACTCAATATTCCTTTCGTGTCTCGGCATCGGTTAGGCTGACCGTTCAGAAGTCCTGGAGGATGAGTGTGTGGGGTGTTGGAGGGGCTGACAAGTGAGTGAGGTGGCGAGAAGCTGTTCACCACGTACCGCGTATCAAATCACCGCGATGAACGTTTCAAATATCTCACAGTTTTATTGTCACTTAGACTTCACTAAAGCTGAAAAAAACCAAGAGATCAGTGGCTGCCAGGGGTTCAGAGGGGAGGGAGAGGAAGGTGTCCTCTGACTTTCAGGGCACTGGAAATAACGATTTGGGTCTGATAACGGAGGCTCCATAAACCCACGGGATGGAGAGCACCGAGTGTGGAGCCTGATGGAAACTGCGGTCTCTGGGCGATGACGATGTGTTCGTGCGGGCTCGTCCACCGTCACAAGTGTGCCCCTCTGCTGGGGGACGTCTATGCGGGGGAAGCCGCGGTGTGTGGGGGCAGGGGAACGTGGGATCTTTCTGTACCATCTGCTCAGTTTAATTGTGAACCTAAAACTGCTCTACAAAATAAAGTTTATGTTTTGAAAAAAAAAATGCTACCGATACTACAAAAAAAGAAAAAAAAATGATCTGAAGAAGGCGGACGTCCCCCACTTTGCCGCTGTTATCCAACAAATGGGGGGCTGGAAGCAGGGTGGGCACAAGACTGAATTAGGCCAAGAAGAGCACTTTCTAAGAATTGCCTTGAAACTGCTTAATACCAACACACCAGGCGGCAAAGCCATTCCTGAAAATGGCACGAGACATTTCTTGACTGCGCGGAACTAGGTGTTGCGTGAGACGGAAGCGGCTGCAAATGGGCACACGTTTCCTTAAGGAGTGGTAACAACGTCCTACCTCTAGACCGTGGTGATGGCTGTGTGCCACATAATGTGTCAATAACCAGCACATTATTTAAAAAAAACGTACCAGAGAGAATCCATATATCCTTGAGGAGGCCAGAATTTTTCAGCCAATGTGCTACGAGGTGAATTGTCCCCTCATCTCAAAGGCAAATATCCTTAAAAATCAGCCCAGAAGAGCCAAAGGTTGAAGGTGACTCGCATTTCTATCTGGTAAATAATCGGCGAAGGGGACAAGAAGCCACTGAGCGCCTCGGTTATCCCCCTGGATGGTGAGGGAGAAGAGAGGCATCTCATTCACGGGACCTTTTCCCCATGGAAAGTTGGCTCGCCGATCACCAAAGCAACAGAGGAAAGGACGTCGACTTTAAAAAACCACTAACCTACTCTTTTATTGTCTGTCTCTCCCCCCAGGGAAAAACACACAGAAAAAAATCTCAAAATGAGAAATAGAAAAGCTTGGAATTTTAAAGGAAGATCCCATCAACGAACCGTGGTCCATGATTTTTCTAGAACACGGCAGCCCCATTATTTTATACGTGGTCAGAGGCAGGCTCCAAGTAAAATGGCAAGTCTCTGTTCTGACCAGTGAAAGAGAGGAGTAAGTTGGTTCAAGAGCTTGGACTGTCTTTTCAGAAACCACCATGAGATCGAGATCGAGGGTGCTGGAGGAGAGGGTGATGATTCTGATGGGATTCTGGAAGACTTTTTGGGCTGAGGCCCGCTGTGCTGGTACAATGACTAAGAATGCTCCTGTCATCCTCAACCCTTTCCTGATTTGAGCAGTAAAATACTGACCCATGTAGCACAGATCAGCGTTGCTTTGGTGCTGACAACTGGTTACGGACCAGACAGAGACTCCGTAGCCAAGGTTAAAGCCCACTGGCAAGGGGGCACCCCCTTAGAGTCAGGGAGGGGACCCCGGCGATCAGAAAGCCCAGCATGCACACATTCGAGATCAGCAGGGGGCTACCATTTTTCAGACCCACATGTGGCCCTTCCTCCTGGAAGTTTTTATCCATATGCCTGATGCAGCAAGACAGCTCTCCACCACCCACCTGCGCTTTCTGGGATGATGGAGAAGTAAAAGATCTCTCTGCCACGACTTGCTGGAGTTAATCTGGCTGGAGTTCCCAAGGCAGTGCAGTAACAGCACAGCCTCCCAAGTTCTCCTGCCTGCTGGTAGCCCCAAGTCTAACTGTCGGGGTTAGACCCAAGTGGCGACCCCACGATAAGTGTCTCCTGCGGCAGCTTTCCTCTTTAGTCCCCCCAATCTTCTACTTTCCATCCCCTGTCATCTGTATGTAAATCAGACCTCTGCTGGGCAGAGTCGGGCCTACATGTGTGTTAGTTTCCATGGATAGTCCTTCATGTAGAACTGAGACTCCACGCCAACCCTGCCGTCCACTGTATGAGACTTAAAAAAAAAAAAAAATCCATTTTGAAATAAAACTACTCTCATAGCTAGGTCAAAGTAGCTTGATCCCTAAAGGTATTCTCTCCAGCATCCAGACGTTGGAGGCTACGTGGCTCTGATGACCCAAGACCTTAAAGCTGCTTATTCATGTAGGTACAACAAAGCGTGCGAGACACGGAGGGGCTGAGAGCGTTTTCTCCAGGCTGGCCTAAATGTCTTTCTGCGGCAGGACAGTGAGCAGCCCAGGGGAGAACGCCCATCAGCAGGCTCGGTGCCGATCAGGTTTCTCGTGCAAATGGACATGAAAACTTCTACCTATCTCTCTCGCCTCTTTAATGCCACGCGGCTATGGCAAAACAAGACTTGGCTGAGCTCAGGAAGATTCCCGCCAGTGCAAAGTGTAGTGCAAACTACTGCCCTCCAGGTCAGAGCTGCGACGTCCTTACCCTTTCCCCACGTGTGTCTGACAGAAAGGGGCAGTCACATTGCTGTCGTTTGACGGGTTCGGGGCAGGGGATGCTCTGGTTAGTATGAAGCTACTGTGTAATCCTAAGAAGCGCCTCGTGATTTCACGGTGTCTCGGGGGCCCGTTAGTGATGAAGGAGAGCGTGTGCAGCAGGTTCGCTGAAGTAGCGTTCTGCACACCCAGCCTTCACTAAGCGCCCCCTCGGGCACTCAGTGATGTTTTCCAGCAAAGACGAATTACGGATGTTCTAATGAGTCACCCCGTTTAGAGAAAGGGGTACCTCTTCCACAGCTGCGAAGGAATGAGCGCCCGCTGACCCCTCACTCTACGGACGACACACCAGAGTCAGGAAAAGGGACACTTCAGGGCAGAAGCATGAGTCCCATTCCACCCGGGGCTCTCTGGAACGCAGCCTCGAAGCAAGTTTCTCAAGATGAGGAGGACAGGTTACTGTTTTCAAATGCAAACTTTGGAAGCACCCTATAAAGAGCTTATATATATGCAGGAAAAAATTCTGTATGTCAACTAGAAAGAAAAAATGAAAGTCTGCTGTCTGAATACTTCGCGGGACAAATCACATCGCCGCCATCCCCCAGATAATGAGATCTGCTCCAGGAAGCCCGTGGCCGCCACTTTCCAAGATCTGCGGTGAAAAGGTATTTCATTTGAGTTTAGCAGTACCCTGTTTGGTTCCTAATACTACCAAAAGAGACAAACAAAAACTGAACCCAGGATGAGTCTCATGTATAATTACTAAGCTAACCCTGTGTCCGAGTTAGCTCATACGTGTACGTTCTCCGTGTTTAAGTCTGTCTGGGGAAGGGGGAAGCTTCCTTCTGCACAACCCCTGATTATTAAGGACTGAGAATCAGAGACCCACCGAGAAAAATAATTTACTACAGATTTTCTGTAGGCTTTTCTTATTAAATGAGCCTTCACTGTTCTCACTATCCATAAAAAAAAAGCTCTTTTTGGATTCATATACCTGCAAATATACTAAAAGTCAATTAACTGCATGCTTTAAATGAGTCAACTGTCTTGTATGTGAATGACAGCTTAATAAAGCTGCTAAATGCTCTTTTATCAGCAAAGCAAAAAAAAAAAAAAAAAAAACAACAACCCACAAACAAGAAAAAAAACAAAAACAAAACCTCCTAGTTTGCTAGGAATAAGCAAGCCACAGTGTCTCTATCACCTAGAGATCTAGGTCGGCCCGGGGGGAGTCGTCAGGGTTTGCCAAAACGTACATGAACTTGGCTTTCTGTTGTCACAACCACTGAGGCAGGATGGGGAGTGAGGGATGGGGATACCACATCTGGAACTCACTTAGAACAGGGGCTGATCACAGTCGGTGTAGGTGGGTAAACCAAGGCAACATTCACTCGCTCACTGCCGTTCTTGGGGCAAATGATCTCTGCCACTCCTTCCGGTCTGGGCTGACTCAGCAGCTCCCCTGCAGGAAGAGAGAGAAAATGCATTCATGAGATGGACCTTAGGAATGGGACCATTTCACTGAGTGTTACAGCGCTGGGGGGTGGGGGAAGCAGGGAGGAGGGCAGGTACCAAGGAAGCAAAGGGTCCGCAGACAACGGAGCCCCCGGGATCACAAGACTGGCCCTGCTCCCACTCCACTGCCTAAATTCTCATCCGTGTCACCATGGGGAACGTCCTTGTGGTTGTGGCAAAAGGGCCATCGTTCCAAACAAAGACAGCCTCTGCCACCGTTTTCCTCACCTTCTTTTTCACAGACTGATGCCACAGATCTTTATCTAGATGTCACAGCCAAGAACGGAACCAGGATCCCTAGAGCCCCCAGAAGCAAGGGCTGCCAAGGAGCTTTCTGTAATTAGCATTCCGGACAGATGGGATTGGAGCAGACAGTAGCAGTCTTTTGACAAAGACCTGCAGAAATGGTCTGGAAATGCAGCCCATTAGAAGTGCTATCAAGGTAAACAGCCCATTCCACACCGGCAAGAGGATTTCTTCGGTAGGTGTGTGAGGATTTGAAAGCACCAGCTTAAATACTATGTGATAAGTAAAGGGGTCTAGTAAAAACAGACAATTAACTTAATGGATCACCACAACGCCCCCAGGGCTCTGCATGCCTGGGATATAATCTCTCTCCGACTAGATCATTAAATCCCTAAGAGCAGTGATGACTTCCCTTCCTTAGTTGCCCCTCTCTCGGCTACTTACAGGCAGCTGCCTGCCCTCTCTCTCTTCTCCTGGCTAGCACCGTGCTCTCGCTCAGAGCAGACGCAATAACCAGCTTCTAGCTGAGGATGGGAGCTGTTCCTGCTTCAGTTCTCCAACTTAAACCGAGACGTTAAGTAAACCAAACCAAGGACACAAAAATGTATGCCAACTAGACAAAGATACTACTGAAAATAAGATGTCAATTCTTTGGCAGCTATCACTTATAGAATGGATCTGAGATTCTAGCGATCCCCAAGTTAAGCCAACAAAGGATAATAAAAAAAAAAAATCCTTTGCCTCAAAATATCCTATTTCTAAAGGCCCCACCTTCAGCAGAACCCACAGTGATAAAAGCATGGCCATGCGCTGGCCCTTGAACTTTGAACCTTGAGCTTTAAATGTTATTTTTTTTTAAATTTTTTTAAGATTTTATTTATTTATTTGAGAGAGAGAGAGAGCACAAGCAGGGGAAGTGGTAGGCTGAGGGAGAAGCAGGCTCCCCACTGAGCAAGGAGCCTGATGCGGGGTTGGATCCCAGGACTCTGGAATCATGACCTGAGCCAAAGGCAGACACTTAACCCACTGAGCCACCCAGGCGTTCTGAACTGAGAGCTTTAAATGTACATCTCGTTTCCTCTGTGTGATGTCTCTATAAGAGTTACCCTCATTTTACAGATAAGGAAGCTAATGGTCAGGACATTATATGGTGTACCCTGAGTCAAGGGCTAGCAAGCAGGCAGACTTGGATGTGACCTTGGGAAGTCCTCTCTGGGGAGCTTACTCTTGGCCCTCACCCTCCGAGACCTCCCAGAGTAGGAACTGCTTCTTCATGCCAGAACACGTCTCCTAGAGGAGTACTTTTAAAACAACAATTTTTAAATAATGAACTAAGCATCGACATATTTGTATTTTTATAAGACATTCATTTCCTGCTTTGAGCATTTTTATATGGCTTTGGACGATATGGACTGAATATAACTCGAAGTTCCTTAACCAAATTACTGTCAACACCCAATTACTGCAAAGTTAATTTAGCATGACTAGCTTATGTCATGGATACATGGATATTGGAGCTAAGCTCTGGCACCAGCTAGGAAAAGAGTCCAAAATATAAAAATGCAAGTTAAGAATGCAAACACTAAATGCTATCAAAGCAATAAAACGAACCAAAGTAATAGCACATTAGAGCTGGATGCAAAGTTGGAAGTCATCCGGCCTGAACATCATGTTCTCAATCAGAAACTCTCTGAGTTTAACGGATTTGCTCCAAGTCCCACAGTGAGCTGCACGTCTTTGACCCAACCCAGCCGCCACGCGACTTGGACCACAAGAGGGTGCCCCGAACACCATAGGCCTGGTGACGCCCCGGTCCTGGACCACTCTCTCCTGGATCCTAAAGGAGTATTTTCAATTTGTACTTTCTGTCCCAAGATTACCCCCAAGGCCAGAAGCTTCCCCTGAGAACACTCTCCTGCTTGGAAGTTCATGCAGCCTCTCAGCGGCCCAAGAGCCCAGGATCCAGCTGTGGGTGCCCAGCCCCCCACTCGGGCACCCACCCCCGGCACATGGGCTCCCTTGCTGGCTCTGCTGTGGGTTTCTGTGAGCAGACCCAATTGCCAGAGCTGAAATAATCTGTAGTAGACTCAGTACTAAGCATCCGTTATCAATTTTTATTTATTTATTTATTTTTTTTTTAAAAAAGATTTTACTTATTTATTTGACAGAGAGAGAGATCACAAGTAGGCAGAGAGGCAGGCAGAGAGAGTGAGAGGGAAGCAGGCTCCCTGCGGAGCAGAGAGCCCGATGCGGGACTCGATCCCAGGACCCTGAGATCATGACCTGAGCCGAAGGCAGTGGCTTAAACCACTGAGCCACCCAGGCGCCCCCGTTATCAATTTTTATTAAACCAACAGCTTTAGTGCTCCCCTCCCGAGATTCCTCGTATCAGACAGAACCAGGTAAGCGGCTCTGTTTGGGTCCCCCTCCTCCCAGCAGCACCACCAGCCACAGAGGCGGCATGAAAGCTGGAGGCACGGAGAGGGCTCTGGCATACAAAAAATCCACGCAATCCTCCAGAAAACGGAGCAGTGGGGCTGCACGGGTCACAATCTCCAGCCCGTCCGTGCACTCCCACAGGCTACCGCATGCTGCCGGCATTCCTAGGATGGGAGATTTGGCTAAGATGGCTGTTGCTAGACTGAGAAAATGAGGCAAGTAGCTTGTTCTTCTCAAAAAATGTACCACAAATACAAAAAGTGGTACATAACTCGTGTTGTCTACTGAAATAGAAGCTCATAGTCTCAAATTTCTTTAACACAAACTTGATTTTCAAACTAATGGGTGCCATGCCTTTGGCTCAGGTCAGGATCTCTGGGCCCTGGGATTGAGCCCACGTCTGGCTCCTGGCTGGGCGGGGAGTCTGCTTCTCCCTCTCCCTTTGTCTCTCCCACTACTTATGCTCTCTGTCGCAAATGAATAAATAAAATATTAAAAAAAACTAATACACTGAAATTACTGAATTAAAATTCACTGAGTATCTAAATAGGGAGATCTTACTGTGTGTGTGAGGAGACGCAGGGGATGCAGGAGTCTAAGGCAAGGCCTCTGATACGGAGGGTCCCCCCCAACCGAGAAAGTCAAATGTCTGCAAAAAGAACTACAGTCCCTGTGATAGGGATCCCCAAGCAAAGTTATGAAATGTTAGAAGAGCAATGAGGAGGACAGACTAATGCTGATTTGCAGGACTGGAAAAGACCTCAAAAGGTGGAGGACAGCACCTCAGAAGGCCAGTAACGTTCATGACCATGTGTTCTACCTTATCATCATGCTGTTATATATGTCAAGGTGAATGACACCCGTTGATCCCAAAAGGAAAAACGATGATCACAGTTGCAGCTAACATTAACTGAGCATTTACTATGTGCTTATGCTATAAATGCATTATGTCACTTAGTTCTGATACAGCCCTACGAAGGTAGGTACAATTTTTATCTTGAGGAGAGAGCGTCTCAGAGGAGTTAACTAGTTACCAACATTCACAAGAAAGCAGTGGCAGGACCAAAATTTGGAGCCAGGACTATCTGACTCCACTCTTAACCACCACACACTGCTGTCCTGGGCAGGGATAGCGTGATAATTAAATTAGATAACATAAGAAGTACTAAATGTTCTATCTGGCATCCAGTAAGTTCCTGACACTCTTACTATAGTGATGAAATTTTTTTTTGAAAAGCTTATTTTCCAACTAGATAAAAAATTCATTTACAAATATATGATCCATAACCAGATTCTCTATAGTAAAGTAATACGCAAGGATCAGACCATAAGTTATCTACCTGCAAAATACCACGTCACCAGAGATTTGAAAACTTCAAATGAAAAAGAAAAATAGAATTATTACACATCTGTCATCACCAGCAAAAGCGAATAAGAAATAAATTCCAAAGTTGCTAAGAGTTGTAAAAAAAAAAAAAAAAAGCTACATTTATAGAAAATACGTTAGCAGTAAAGTGAGGACAGATATACATGTGACCTGGTATGTTCCCATTTTCAGGATCTTGCTTCAAGTCCTTTCCTCTCTGACAAAAATCATACAATGATTGCTCATGGCCACAGTATTTATAAAACAGTGAAAACTTGGTAACCCTCTCAAGTGTCCAACAATGGGGACATGATAAAAAACTATGACACGCTATTAAGAGGGGATCCTTCCTCTGCGGTCATTAAAAATTATGAGACTGACCTTTCTGGGTGACAGTGTCAGCTGAAAAGTACCCTCTGATTAGAATATATGAAACTCACAAATGAGCTTCGAATGAAACGGGTCATTCAAGATGAAATGGCCCTGAGGTTATTTATTTTTAAGTTTGAGTCCGTAGTAAAGCAGGATGGAAAGCATGCTTCACAACTGAAGGGCCAGGCCAGCCGTAAATGCTAATGCTTTCTCTTCTGTCCGAGATCTTCTCTCCGTGGGCAGTAAGCACACAGCGCCATCGAAGGAGCAGGAATTTGGCCTGACGCACAGAACGCTGCATTCTCTGAAGCAGTATTAGGCCACTAAGCTATGAAAAAGTCTTCTTAATGACTCCGGCTCAAGATTTCTGGCATTAAAAAGCTACCACATCAACTGTTTCCCCTTCCGCCCCCGCCATAAAAAAACAGAACACTAAGTTTTATTATGATTCTTAAAAAAAAAAAAAAATCAACAGAAGGTGAGAGGAACGAACTCTTTTCCATCTTTTTCTATTAAGCATCAGAATTCTCAAATGTGGGGCACATTACTCAAACTATGACAAATTGATCGTTCTAATGACTCAAATCATAATATTAAACACCCTGCCCATTTCAGTGCAGATGAAGCCCACTTCCTGATCTGGGATAAAGATCTAAATTATGAACATCCCTCAAAACAGCCAAAGAGGTCTAGATATTAAAACAAACAGTGATATAGGTTCTATTAAGGAAGGAATGATCTGGAAGTCTTCAGAGCGTCTGGAGCTCTACTTTCTAAAATTCACACCCCTTGCCCCCAAGTCCACTGCTTAATTAAGTGTGACTCTTGAGTAGCAGCTGTGAGATACGTGAATGCCTGTTTCCCATGTCTCCGTAGGGCAAAGGCAGCATCGTCTGAAACCATGAGCAGGAAGGTTCCCCACTCGGCAAGCCCACTGAGTTGTCAGAGACAGCAAAGACCAGAGAACTCCAAGGTCGCTTCATATGGAGGAGGAGAGCCAGAGAGAGGCAACAGGACACCTTGTCTTAAGACGAAATAAAGCCCAGAAAGTGTATACACGAGAGAAGTAAACCTTCAACACCCAAACGTTCAACTTAAAAACATGCCATCGTGCACACTTCCGAGTGTGAGAAAAGGCAGAAGAGATCTCCCGGTACCTGCTGGTTCCAACATAACCAACCATTTGTAGACTCGGCTGCCTCTGACAGGACGGTCCCCCGTGCCTGTATCCCCTCCCACCGGCGCCTCCCTCAGGACCACGGCTGGGCGGCTCCTGATTGGCCGCTGCTCCAAAGAAATAAATAGACCTGGCTGTGTGTTTTGGTAGTCTTTAAAGGAAATTCCATTTTCTTAAGCAGCTTTAGTCTCAGCCCTTTGATTATGAATTCTTTTTTTTTTTTTTTTTTTTTTTTTTTGGCGGGGAGAAAGTGACACAGGGGAAGGAGGGTAATGAGTCTTTGTAAAGAGGAGAAATGGACCTGGGTCTTCTGTTTCAGAGTCCAGAATCGTGTTCATCTCTGGCAGTCATCTTTCTCACAGTCGTCTTTTTCAGGACGGGGTAGGGTGTACCCTGGAGCCGCAGGTCAGACAAGTCCACGGTTGGCTGGCGGAAGGCAGTAGGCTGTGGCAGCCATCCTCTGGGTTCTGGAAGCCGTCTGGGGGTAGGGGAGCGAGCTGTTGAGCTCACTTGGAAGCTGGGGGGGACACCAGCTGGAGTCCTTGGAAAGCTACCTCCGTGGTCTGCTGAATTCATGGGAAAGCCAGCTGGGACAGCCTCAAAACTCCCCAGAAGCTGCCCACTGAGCCTGCCAGGAAAGCGGCTGGGTCCCCGGAGATTCAGCGGGCTCTTCCGGCTGGGTCTCCAGAAGCCAGCAGGGATGCCTGTACACCCTGTCCAGCCCTTGGCTACTTGAACGTGTATAGCGTTCTGGGACTCCGAGAAGGCTCCCCAAAGCTGCAGGGAAACTCCAGGCTTCCTGGGAGCGGAGTCTTGGAAATGAGTCAACGGATGATAAGACCATCAGGATGGAACGGGATCCATCCTGAGGGATGAATTCCAAAGGCAGCCGCAAAAACTCACACCGTCAGAAATGATGAGCTTGGGGTGCCTGGGTGGCTCAGCGGGTTAAGGCCTCTGCCTTCAGCTCAGGTCATGATCCCAGGGTCCTGGGATCAAGCCCCGCATCGGGCTCTCTGCTTAGCGGGGAGCCTGCTTCCTCCTCTCTCTCTCTCTCTGCCTGCCTCTCTGCCTACTTGTAATCTCTATCTGTCAAATAAATAAATCTTAAAAAAAAAAAAAAAAAGAAAAAGAAATGATGAGCTTCTCGTAAATTGCGTTTCCATTTTCACCAAATAGCCCTGCGATTCTTCGAAATGTGGGGATTTAACGAGTTCTGTGCAATTTAACAATGTGAAGACATTTCTGTCTCCAGCCATTTGTTGAGTTCTCAAGACTAGTTTTGATGCTGAAAGCTGGGATTTCTTAAAAAAAAAAAAAATGCAAATGCCCTTCCGTGCCTCGATGCTTCGGGGACAATTTGTAAAGACTTATCAGTAAGAGAGCACAACCTACCAGCCAAACAGAAGCAGATCAGCTGGGGTTCTTGGACGTGCCCTTGAACTAAAGGTGCGAGTCAGTTCCCACATTCAGTGAGTTTTCGGGGCCTGCTCATCAGACCACACTAAACAAAGTGAACTTCAACACTTCGCTTCCACTTCTCCCCAGCATCCTCCAAGGTGGTGGTGGCAGTAACAGAGGCAGAAGGAGAAACAGATCATGCCCTTGAGGACTTCTGTGACTCACACAATGATTCTGCCTTGCGGAGTCCTCAGATTGTCCTAATGAGTAACAGAAGCCAAGCCAAGCAGGAACCTCACACTGGGCACCAAGGACTGATACCTTTAATTCTGCCTTTTATGGAAGATGCTCCATCTAGAGTGAACACGCTCAGCTTTTCCTTGTTTGGCCCAATTCCCAAGAGACGAGTGTCCTAAGAATAATGTCTGCTTACTAACTACATAAAGCTTTGTTTGTTTGTTTGTTGAGGGACAGAAGGAGGTGACTAGCATCTCGGGCAGGCTATGCCAAGCGGGGCTGCATTCAGACCCTCCCTGATGGAGACTCTGGTCTCTTCTGGATCTAAACAGTTGTGACCTAAGATCACTGCACCCCTTCCAAAGCACCTGACCGAAGTTCAACCAGGAGAAAAGAAAAACAAAAACAAAAACAAAAAAACGCTAACGTGATTTCTTTTCAAATCTCTGCCTGAATTTTGTCACTTTCTTCACATTGTAAGCTCACACTTTCTTGTCGTCAAGTCTGTTTTCCTTTTTTGTTTTTTTTACTCACACATATCCAATCCTCTGTACCCTTCTTTCCTACCACTTCTCATGCGTGGCTCATGGCAGTCGCCTTTTCTTCAGCCCCTGTTTCCATCGCCGTTCCAGCCCCATGCCCTCCTCCTCCAGGCTGCTGCTCTGCCTAGACTCCGCACCTGCCGGAAAGCCTCAGGGTCTCCGAACCTATAGTCTCCTTATCCCAGCGTTTGTCGCAGCACTGGGACGAGACGCCAGGTAGAAGCTTCACGAGGATTCCACTTTCAAGTGAAGATCTTGTGTCAGGAGACACAAGATAAACATTCCTGGGGCTGGAACAGGTGAACCTGGCCGTGGTGGCCTTTACTACACGGAGGAGAAATGACTCCAGCCAAGTTGCGGGGAGCTCGGGAGCCTCCTTCCAAGGGTTCTGCCTTTGGATCTAGAAGAGTGAACCCGAGAAAAATAAAAGATTGTATCAAAGTTCTTTACCCCTTCTGGTCTCAGAGCCTTTTTCGGTCCCAGATTAGCCCAGATAACACATAAATTGCAATAACACGAAAACAAGACACTCTATCTTTGGATTATATACAAGATTTCTCTCAAGTGTCTAAAAATAAAGCCCCCCGCATCCTGAACCAGGAGGCACCCCCTGAAGCTTGGATGAGGCGGGCTTCTGACAGGAAAGCTTTCGGATCACGGCAAGCATAGTGTAAACACTCGCTACCCACAGGGAGGGCCAAGGGCTGGTCCAGAAAGCGCTGACAAACTCGTGCGAGGAAATCAATCATGGACACACTGTGAGAACGTGAGGGATCCAGAGCTGAAGCTACAGAGGACAGCGAGGCCCCTATGACACGGCTCTCTCAGCAGCAACAACAAACATGAAGTGAATGAATCCCCTCCGTGTGCACACAAATCCCACCCGAGCTGTGATCTGAAGTCAGCTGGTTGGCTGCTGGCTCAGTCATGCTGTTCCGCGATGGTCTCGCGTGTACCCGTGTACCCACGTCCCTCAGAAAACGCCCATAAGGACTTATGTCCTCACTGACCCTTAGAAGGTCTGCCGGGGTCTGACCCAAATCAAAGCTGGCCCGGGGCTGAGGGACAAACTGCCCCTGCCTCTTCCACCACAGACTCAACTCGCCTCTCCTCAGACGACGCGCCTGCCACTTGGCTCCATTTTCACTGCTAAGGGTTTATATAAATACAAATCCACCCAAGAAAGGAAAAATATTTCCCTTTTTCCTGCTCTGGATAAAGTTCCAAGAGACTTGGCTAAGGATTAGACATGCTTCGCAGATCAAAGTGTGTAGGGGGGACGGTGGCTGGGGAGGGGGGCGAGGGGGGAGGCAGGGCCCAAACCCAACCGGCCTTCCCTCTCTCAAAAGGCAAGTGAGGATTACAAAAAGCCCACACTGTTGGACAGAAGTGCTTTCCAAAGGTTCTTCTTTATTTGGATAGCCTGTCACCTACTTCTTACTGGAAACGGTTCCAGGCTCAGAGAAGTGAACGTGGACAACACGAAAGCATCCCGACTAGAACTCTCTCCAGCCGTAGCTTTCCCGTCCACGGAACATGGGAGGAACTTCTAGGACTTGAACTGAAACAGGAAAGGCCCAACAGCCTTATCAAAATCGACCTGATCTGGAAGGGCTGGGATGATCAGAAGCCATAGAGTTGCTTGTCTCCTAACAGGGAAGATGACGAGATTTCCACAAATTCATTTTTCTTGGAGGGAAAAGGAGTGAATGTCGGGCTGGGTTGGGGGAGGTGGAGGGAGCCAAGGAGACCCTGCAGGGGCCTGGGAGATCAGAGAAAATGAGGACTGGGAGGAGCGCTGAGATGGTCCCGCTCGCTTATTGCACACATGACTGTTATCTCCCACGCGCATAAACAAACACTACGGGAGAACCTACAGTGCAGGGGGGGGGTACCCCCCAACACGAGCGAACCTTTACCTACCCTACCCCTGCCCAAGTCTCATTCCCAGAAGATCCAGACTGGACTTAAGACCATTATAAGCAAACAACAAGCATCCATGATGATCTGAAAAGTATTAAATTGCCCTCATGGTGGAAACCCAGAACTCCCTGGCCTCTCTAACCTCTTACAAGTTGCAGTTATGAACAAGAAAGAATTCTTTATATTTCAATGGCACCTCATCTTGACGTCGACGCAGCTGGCTTCCAGACTGAAGGCTAAATACAGATAGAAAGAAAAGAACATAGTGCTCGCTTCGGCAGCACATATACTAAAATTGGAACGACACAGAGGAGATTAGCACGGCCCCTGGGCAAGGATGACACGCAAATTTGTGAAGGGTTCCATATTTTTAAAAAAAGGAAGAAAGACAGGAAGGAACATAATCATGAAAGCATTAAAGCCAATTAGGAAGTATGGGATTGCCCAAAAGGGCTTGGCTTCCCATGGGGAAAGGGTAGCGCCAGGGAGAAGCCAGTTCTCTGAGCAGCTCGGTCTGTGTAGAACCTGCCACTCAACTAAGCCAATTTGCCTTCCCTGGGCTTCCATTATCTTGTCTTGAGATTTTCACTGAATATGGGACCAAGATCGGACCACCTGTTAAACATGGTCACTTGGATACTGACACGTCCAAAATCAAACTCTTGATTCCACTGGCCCGACTTCCCCAAAGTTACTCCTTTCCAAGGCTTCCCCACGTCCATAAATGTCCACTCTGTTCTTCCAGTGACTCTGGACAAAAAACGTAGAGCCAGCCCTGACCCTCCTTTTCCCTCACATCCCACACCACAGCCCACAGCATCAGCTTGTCCTGTTGCTCCAACTCAATCCCGCCCAGCCCATCCGACCACCTGATCAGCTCCCTTGCCCACACCACCATCAACGGGACGACCATGGTGCTCTTCTAGCCCACGTCTGGCCTCCACGGTCCATTTCCCTGCTGAGGCCAGTCAGGTTCCTTTAGAACGCAGATCAGGTCATGCCACTCTGCTCAGAACCCTCCGACGCCTCCTGGGTCACTGGGAGCGAAGCCCAAGTCCTCACAAAGGTCTCCAAGGTCCCATGTGATCTGCTCCTGTCTACTTCCTGCCCATGCGCCTTCATCCGGCTCTGTGGCCTGACTTTGATCTGCACCCTGCCCTCGTCTCCCATACACATTTCATTCAGGCCTCTGCTCAACTATCACCGCCTCAAAAAAAAAAAAAAGAAAGAAAGAAAAAGAAATCTCCCTGACCACCTTGTACAAAATAGCAAAATAGCATCCCTACCTCTCCCGGGGCCTCCACATTCCATTTCCTGATTTATGTTTCTTCACAGGACTTCTGTCCACCTGACATAGAAGGGTTGATGGTGTGTCTCTTGTTATACCTCGTAAGCTCCACAGTGTGGAGATTTTCCTTGCTCGCTGTTGGATCTCAAGCTCCCAGAACAGTGCCTGGCACACAGTAGGCCCTCAGCAATGGCGGAATCCACAGATGGAGGGCACATACAAGGCAGCCTCGCAAGTTCCTTCAGGTCTGTGGTTCCAAATCTGACACTGGGCAGTGCACAGTCACGCCCCCGGGGCCCAAGTCTACAGTCTCTTCTTCAGAAGGGTATACAAGTAACCCAGCCAGGAGCTGTTTCCAAACATTCCCCCATACGCTGCCTCCTTGACGTACCACGGCGGAGGCAACCACCCAATGGGAACTGCCCAAAGGGCTCCGGGAATTCACCCTGTTTTTCTGTCTTACTTGGTCCTGCCATCATTTCAAACAGGAAATGATGTCAAATGTCAAATGATTTTGACAAAGCCAAAATCCATTTGGGAGGAGTCTAAGGCCAACATCTTAAAATATTTTCTAAACGATGACATAGTTCAGAGATACATTAGGGAAACCACTAAGTGTAGCATAAAACGCCTTCTTCTGAACTGTAGCTGAAAATGGGTTCGTTTGAGAGTAGTAGGGGTGAGCGGGGGAGACAGGAGGGAGCAGAGGTACCCCAAATTATTTAGTGCTCCGGATGTGGGGTAGGGGAGACTCCAGCGGAAATAAGTTCTTAGTGCCCCCCTTCCTTTCCCAGTCGCCTCGTTTCCTCTCACAGGCGTATCTTGCTGGGTTTTCCATGGGGATATGCCCGAGGACCCTCGGAGTTGCCTCTCTTCCCCTCTCCTCTGTCCTGCTAATTCTAAAGCTCTGGTTCCCTTGAGCTCCATCACTAGGGGAGCCTGCCAGCAGGCCCCATGCCCTCCCCGCCCTGCAGCCCAGGGTGCTAAGCTGGGGAAGTTACGGGGCTCACATCCTTTGTTCCCCATCTCTCAGGCTCACTGTCTTCTGCTGCCTGCTGCTCAGGGTCTTGAAAATCATCATTGTATATGTTGCTACTTTGTTTTGTTTTTCTTAGGTGCGAGGGTAAATAGGGTCTCTGTTACTCTGTCCCAGCTGAAAGCGGAAGTGTGGCTACTGGGTTTGAAGTACTTTCTACATCATGAATGAAGTCGTTTCTTTCTAAATGGTTAGCCTGTCATTGAAGTTGAAAACTCCGATGCTTCTAAAGACACTGAATCGAAAGACAAGTCACAGATGGAGAGAGAAAGTATTCACAAAGGATATATATGATAAGGGATTTGTATCTAGATTATATAAAGAACAGAACTCAAAACTCACTAAGAATATAAACAACTCAATTTTTAAAATGGGCAATAAATAAACCAATTAAATTAAATAGGGGCACCTGGGTGGCTCAGTTGGTTAAGTGAGTGCCTTTGGCTCGGGTCATGATCCCAGGGTCCTGGGATCGAGCCCCACATCGGGAGTCTGCTTCTCTCTCTTCCTCTGCCTGCCGCTCCCCCTGCTTGTATTCTCTTGCTCTCAAATATATAAATATTTTTTTTAAAGAAACAACATACCATCTAATACCTAATAATAATTGGTAGGTGATGCCTCCCACCAATGGCTACAGAATTAGCAGGTCAAAGTAGTTAAAGGGAATTGACGGGTGTCAACTTCTGAGGAAGAGTGATAATATGGCAGCAACCAACAACAGCTTCAACAGGACAGGCATGCAAGAGTTGACCTACAAGGTAAGTCAGGGGGGTCACACCTTTAATCACACACCTTTAATCACCTAGAGGTATGGAAGCTTGGTTTCTTTCTCCTCTCTTCCTCTTCCACTTCAGAAAATTACTCTCTGCCTATTATAAGGTTAAGAGTATTATGAGACATACACTTTAGTTCATCCAACGCTATTCCAAACTTCTAGAAGACAAGGCTAAGAGTAAAGACACTGGCTCCTTTCAGTCTTGAAGCACAGAGTAGTCCAGGGGTGACCCACAAAGTCAACTCAAGAGACCACTACTGTCTTTCCACTTAGACTGGAAATCACACCAGAAAAAGCGACCATAATAATCTCTAGCATCTATAAGAAAATTTGCCCTGCTTTTTATGGGAGGAAAAATCTCCTTTATTTCTTGAGCTGAGAAAGTATGACCCTTTATATCCAAACTCTTTAACTGAAGCCAAATTTGCATTTGAGTTTACTAGTCTAATAAAGCCATTTGAGACAAAAAAGTGTGGGCAATTGCCAACCTACAAATATTTGACTTTTGAAAATAATTAGTGGCCTCACTGCTCTTAGCAGTGATGCTGTGATGCTTTTAACAATTCCAAGCAGCAAGCCTTCTACTGCCTGTCTCCTGGGTCCCAGCCCCACTCAATGCAGCCAGCCATGGCCCCGAAGCCCAGCCCAGCCCTCAGATGAGGTAGCTCTGGCCTTTCCGATCCTTGTCCTCACTGTGGGCTCTCGCCCGTATCTGTCCCTACGTCCTCACCCACACACTCCACTATGGACTGACAGTGCCAAGACATATGGCCACAAACATTCTTTTATAACTTTGTAGGTTATACGGGCTTTGTGGTTCGGCCTGGACGCCAAACCAGCATTTAGAACATTGTCCCTTCCGGGCTGTGTCTTCCCCTTTAGACTCGGCAGACGAAAAAGAATTTTTGGAACACAGCCCTTTGTAGGTTGTGGACAGTCCACATAAACCAACAATAAACTTTGTCCTTCCACACCACAGACCCATAAAAAGGGATTTCTTAGGCACAAGCAATATCACACGTCTAGAGGTCAACCATAGGGGACACTGGTCTTCTATGACTCGCTCACTGCTCCAATGCACCCCCAGATTTTCTGCAACACAAGAGCTACAGAGATTTCTAATTTTCTAAGAGACAGGGGAGAAGGATCAACATGAGCATGAGTGCACTGACAAAGTCTGAAAAGTGGCTTTGCCACTTACCCACTGTGTGGCCTTGGGGAAGTTACCTAGCCTCTCTGAGCTTTGCTGCTCTCATGGGTGAAGTGTGGATAAGAAATGTGAAACATACACCTCACAGGAGTGCTTTAAGAATTAAACTGTCCTGGCACACAGTGGCAGCTCACTAAATGTTCATTTCTTCCTCATATCCTTGTTCATCTGAAACCAAGGTTTATGCAAAAATAACTTCTGGAAAGAGATGGGCCTATCACAGGGGCAACTGAAAAGGCCTGACTCTCCTATCACCTTACCCCAGATCCCTGTTGCTACCATGATAGTATATCCTGCCTCTAAGGCAGCACGGGTCCTCTAAAGGACATTAGCACTTTCATACATTTCTGGAGGAAGAGCCAATGTGTACCCCTTCTTTGGAGAGAAGTTTTGTATTCCATTTCAAGGTATTTATTCTACAGAGATACCCACAAAGGTCAAAGGATAGAGTCCCAATTATTTCTTCAGTATGGTTTCCTACTTTAAGGGCTGAAAACAACTCAAACGCTTACTGAGAGAAGCCTGGTTAGATAACAGAATATGATATAGCCAATAATAATAATTTAAAAAGGAACGAGATAGCTCTATATGTATTAGTATGCCCTGAGTGTATTTTTAATTTTTAACTTAAAAAAAAAAAAAAGCCCCAAAGCAGTGTTTCTATTCTGCTACCATTTGGCAGGGGGGTGAAGGGGGAACCTCCTTCTTCCCCTATTTATACAGGCAAATATATATTTGTAAAAACACAGAGCATCTGGGCAAGGACACCCAGGAATCCTGGCTGTCTCCAGCGGGGGAAATGGATGGCCACGGACAAGAGAAAAGACGTTCTTCTCCCCACGGAGCCTTTTATGCCTTTTGAAAGGTGCCCACCACTTACACAGACAGTTTACAAGTAAACATAAAACTTAAATCGAGCCTGACTGGCTCAGTCAGGAGAGCGCACTCTACATGATCTGGGCGTTGTGTGTTTGGGCGCCAGGTCAGGCACAGAGATTACTTGAAAAGCAAAGCAAAGCAAAGAAAAGAAAAGAAATGAGAAGAGAAGAGAACAGAAGAAAAAAAGAAAAAAGACTATTTAAAATTTAAAAAAAAAAGATAAAACTTAAAATAATCTACCCCAGTATAAGTTCAATTGTTTCCTTTTTCTCTTTAGAATAGCTTTCTTCTTTTTTAAAAAGACTGATTTATATTAATTTAGAGACAGAGAGAACATGAGAGAGAGTGAGAGGGGGAGGGGCAGAGGGAGAAGCAGGCTCTCCACTGAGCAGAGAGTGTAACACAGGACTCGATCCCAGGACCCTGGGATCATGACCCGGGCCGAAGGCAGATGCTTTAATGGACTGAGCGGCTCAGGCACCCTGTATTTATTATTTCAATTATAAATAAGTTAACACTTGCTGGTTTCAATAAGTAATTAACATAAAATGTATAAAAGAAAGGTGAGAATCACTTTTGTCCCTTACCCCCTTCGCAAGCATCCAGTCCCCTTCCTTGCCTCTCTCCTTGCTCAGCTCAGACATACTGAGTGCTTCTCTACACACCTGTGGTTTTGGTTTTTTTTTTTTTGGTTTGGCTTCTTTTCCATCAGGCAGAGGCATACCATAGCATAATGCAATGTTCTTTTCTTTCATCCGACTGCATACTACCTGCGGCGGTGTTAGAGTGAGGGCTGTATTTGTTCCCTATTTCTTCATTCATCTGATATCAATGTCTTTCTCTTCCCTGGGCCTCCCCTGCTCACACAATTTTACATAAACAGACTCATGTCACACAATTATTTCTTAACAGGGCCCTTTGGTTTGGTTGCTTTTTGCCACCACTCCTACCCATTTCCTGAACAGCGTCTCGTGCCCTTGGAGGGTGAACTTGCATGCCCAGTCCCCACCCTGCGGTCCTCCCCGAGGAGTCTCTACCCCCAACAACCTGCAAGGCCGGGGCTCGCTCCTGTGTTAGGGGCCTCTCAGAGTCAGGGGAGCCCTGGGGCAAAGTGCAGTCCGCTGGCCAGGCAGAGAAGCCGGGGCTCTGGCCAACTATGAAGTGTGATTTCAGACTCAGTGGTGATGCCCCATGCATCATGGAATGAAGCGATCTAAAAGGAGAAACCCCTGGGAGCTTTTCACAGACCCAGATCACACATCTAAGAAAAAACAGCACAAGTGACAGAGAAAAGCTCCTCCAGCAATCAGAGGCTTGTGGTTTCCGTCCCCTTCCCTACCCCTCTTCCTTCACAAGGCAGGAGATGAGCAAGCATGTGAGTAGGAAGGGGAAGGTCCAGTCTCTGTGACACAGCTGGCCCCTGGCCGCATCTCAGGGGCTCCCTGCCTGGCCTTGGGGTGAGAGGGAGCAGCTGCCGGATGGATCGGAAGGAGCTAGGAGGAAAGGCTGGGGGATTAGAGGCTTCCGTGCAGAGTTTACGGTGCCTCCGAAGTCCCTGCGGCAGGAGGTCAAAGAACGAGGAGAGAGTGGAAACAGAGAGGGTCACTCACTGCTAAGCCCATTTCCACCCTCTGCTTCCTGGTTCTTAGATTTCATGGCAGCAAATTTCACGGAACTCAAGGAAGTACTTAACAATCCTTGTTCAGCGAGGAGGACAGTGCACAAATGATCGCCTCCCTCCCAATTACGTTTACAGGTCTCAGTCCATGTAAGATCTTTCCTTGTGCCATGGGCTATGAAAATGCAAATCAACCTCCATTGATTAAAAATTTGATTTCTGCCAGAGCTTTGCGTCTTCTTTAAAAGAGGTGGGGGTGGGGCTTTTAAAAATCCGGACAACCCGCTCGTCCTGTTGAAATCTCAGTACGGCATTTCTATAAGGACTTGACCTTGATCCAAGAAATCCTCCTCGGATCCCAAGTGTGGGAAGATGTTAGCAGATATCACGCAGGGTCTCAAGCAAGGTTTTCATAAAATCCTACTGATCTCAAGTCTACTGACAGTCCAGGGGCCTTAACAATAACTTCTTAAAGGCATGCAGAAGACAGCTGGGTCTACCTAGCATCAGGGCACGGTGACTTCTGGGGAAGGCATGGATTTGCTTCCAGGGGAGCCCAGCACGAAGAGGAGGAGGGTGCGGCGGCACTGACCCCAGAGGCTGGCTCCCATCTGGACCACCTACCGGGCCATGGGTCCCTAAGCAAATGGCTTTAAGGGCACTAAGCCCAGGTCTCCATGCACCGCCGTCCCCCTCTCCCCCACACACGGAGAGATGACACTACACGCCACACAGGCCCGTCGTGAGGACGGAATGAGGTCGTACACATGGTGTCCAGCTAGAGGCCGGCTGCCTTTCCCAGGGCTCCTGAGCCCCCCCCCCCCCCGGTCCGGTCCCTGGCCTCTGCCCAGGGCTGACCACCCGACCACAGGCGGCCCCCTCCGAGGAGTGGCAGCAACTTGCAGCCCAGTGAGAAAAGGTGAAGGAGGCAGATCAGACGGCTCCGTGGGGAACTGGAAATTGGGGTGAGCAACAGATTTAGTGAGTGAAGCAGAGAAAGGCTGGGGCGGTCGCCTGCCTCATGCGTCGGCTGCAGAGGAAGCTGGTCTGAGGGGAGAAAAAAAATGGAGGCAAGTCCTTAGGGAGAGACAGAGGGACAGAAGTTGGAAGGGAAATCAAGCAGGGGACCAAGGTGGGGGGGCAGGGGGTCAAGTCAGGGGATTAGAGATGGGAGTCCAGTGACTGACAAGTTGAATGACAGGACCTGAGGGCTCATCAGACAGGGGATGTGGGAGGGGGACTGAGAGACAGACTGGGACAGACGGACAGAGTGACACAAACCAGTCCCAAGTTCCAAATCAACGTAAGGAAAACTTCGACTTGTTTCCTTTCCTTGGATTCTGAGGATCACTGTACTCTTGACACAATCCTGCTTTTCTTCCCTTAAATTAACTCGCAAACACTGACTCGAACATCATAATTAATAAACGGCTTTTACTGAGCATAACCATTTCTTTCATTAACTACAAGGTATTATTTGCAACTAATTACAAAGCTCTCATAAGTTATTATAAAAACCACTTTGAAGACTTGGCTTTATGAGTAACAAGGTATTTCTCTGCATTGAGGAAGGTGCTTTGGGGAAGCCCGGTGAGCGTCGCTGCTGCAAAGGAGAGACAGCAGGGACGACGCTGAAACCTGGGTTCTGCTCCCAGGGCCACACTGACTCCCTGCAAGTTCCTGACATCCCCGGGCTCCTCTGGGGAGGAGCAAAGGGAAGCTGCAAAGGGAAGAAGCTGAACTGGTTTATCTTCAGGATCTGTTAGGCTTAAAATAGTCCATTCCAGCTTAAAATACTGTGAATAAGTATTTTCTACGGAATTTTCTAGGTTTCTCAAGTTAAACTTGCAAATTTAGCATGAAGTAGAACAATCTCTTAAAGAGGCCAAACAAACATGGCTCGTTCCCCCACCCCCACCACCGTCAGCTGCCCCCCCAACCCCCACCCCCCGCAGCCGCCCCCTCATTGCTTCCCTACTTTATGGCCCTCATGCTTCCATACAAGAGACCGCATCCCACTGGTACGCAGAAGGAAGTTACCCACGGCTCAGTCTCACGCTCAGCACCGAGAACGGTCAGGGCCCCGAGAAAAGAAATGCTATGGCCAGTAAAACAGTAAAGCCCTCTTCTCAGAGATTCATCTGTCTCCCTAGGCTTCAAAGAACTTGCCACCTCTATATATAGGAGTTTGAGTGCTCACAGAAAACGTCTGTTACTCTTCTCTAACACGGCAACGTTCCCTAGAGTGAAAAAAAAGCAATCATAAACTGTCCAAAAAGAGCAAGATTTAATTTTCTGTATAAATAAAAGTGCTTTTCATTCCCCACTTAGTAAAAACCAGTAGCTTCCAGGAGCTCACAGTTGTGCGCATCAAGTCAGACCAAAATCCATCTGTGCGGCTCTTCGCTCTAACACCGGCCTGTCTGCAAGGTAGACCTGCTGACCAACGAATGAGGCAGCCGGGTCCCACCCAGGCTACACACTTCCTGCGAAGAGACTGGCAGGCAGACAGGCAGACCCCACAGACGAGGCCTCCCTGTCCAGAGGCTCAGCAGGGACCAGAGTGCCATGAGGCTGACCTCTGCTCACCTTCCGTCAACTGACATCTGCTGGAAATGCAGGCCTGGCTCTCTCCAAACCTGGTGCAAGGGTAACCCTGCAGTCATTGTCCAGTGAGGCAGGGAACACCACCCCCCAAAAAATTCACGTCTCCCTTAAATAAGGACCATTGCAAGCCACTTCAGAGTCTTCTGGTCCTGGCAGAGGCCAAGGCCCTGGCTCAGGCAGACAGCACTAAGCTGGAGGTGTGCAGACCCCAAAACTGAGACTTCAAGGTCAAGGGTTCTCTCTCTCTGTATCTTACACACATACACACACCCTTTCCCCGCTCCATCAGAAGTGGAATATAATTCTTGCCAATATGTACTTTAAGGCGATGCATATAATACGGGATCCAACCAATCAGGGGCAGATCATCTGTAAGAGACAAAACCGTGTGTGATCAAGATGGATTTAGCCATCAGAAGCCAGAGTGATGGACAGCATCCACTGGTCCTAAAGTTCAAGGAAAGAAAAGGGATCAGGGACCAGGCATGCAAGCTGGAGGCAGGGCTCCAAGGAACCTGGGAATGGTGCGCTCACAGCACGGAGGCCCTCTAGAAGGGCCTGTCAGAGGTTCTGTCCCAGCCCACATTCAGGATTTCCAGGTTCCCAGCCAGACTCCCTGGGGACCAGCTTTTACCAGGGAAAAGAAGACAGGAGTAGTGGCGCCTCGGGCACTCTCGACTATCCTGAGTTTCTGTAAACCCTGGACCTAGCCCAGCCAAAGTTTAAAGGGATAGAACAATGTATTCATTTGCTAAGGCTGCCAGAAAGTATCACAGACCAGCAGCTTCAAGAACAGAAAGTGGTTTTCTCACAATGCCGGAGGCCAGAAGTCTGAGATGGAAGGGTCAACAGGGTTGGCTTCTCCGGAAGCTTCTCTCCTGGGCTCACAGATGGCCATCTTGTCCTCTCCCTGCTCTCCCTGTGCCCTCATGTGGTCTTCCCTCTGTGTCTGGGTCCTAATCTCATACTTTTTTTTTTTTTTTAAAGATTTTATTTATTTATTTATTTGAGAGAGAGAGAGCATGAGCGGGGGGCAGGGGGTGCACGCGCAAAGGGAGAGGGAGAAGCAGCCCTATTGAGTGGAGAACCTGATGAGGGGCTTGATCCCTGGACCCCCAGATCATGACCTGAGCCGAAGATGGACACTTAACTGACTGAGCCACCCAGGTGCCCCTAATCTCATCTTCTTATGAGAACGCCAGTCATATTGGGTTAGGGCCCTCCCTTATGACCTCATTTAATTTTAATCTCCTTTTTTTAAGGTTTTATTTATTTACTTGACAGACAGAGATCTCAAGTAGGCAGAGAGGCAGGCAGAGGGAGAGAGGAGGAAGCAGGTTCCCCGCTGAGCAGAGAGCCCGATGGGGGGCTCGATCCCAGGATCCTGGGACCATGACCTGAGCCAAAGGCAGAGGCTTTAATCCACTGAGCCACCCAGGTGCCCCTTTAATCTCCTTTTTAAAGACCCTATCTCTGGGATGCCTGGATGGCTCAGTCAGTTAAGCAACCAACTCTTGATTTCTGCTCAGGTCGTGATCTCAAGGTGGAGAGATTGAGCCCTGCACTGGGCTCCACGTTCAGTCTAAATAAATAAATAAAAAATCTTAAAAAGAAAAACCCTATCTCCACATATAGTCACATTCTAGGGTACTGGATGCTAGGACTTCAACATATGAATTTTGGGGAGGGGGTTATATTCAGCCCATAACAAAGACTAAATCAGAACGTCTTCAAAATGCTAGGTTTCTTTTGTGACCAAAGAGGCCGACTCTTAATCCTCTTCTTCCGTTCCTGGAGAATGCGTAAATTATAACTTGAATAATTTGAGGAGGCTCAGACCCAGAAGGAGTCCAAGATACCAACAACCTGCAGGACAGCTGTAGCCGGGGGGTGGGGGGGGGTGGGGGGGTGGGGGGGTGGTTCTGATAATGTACTGATGTCAACTTCCTATCAACTTCCTTCCTTTACATTTAACACCTATTCTTTTTTTTTATTCGTTTATTTGTTTATTTACAGCATAACAGTGTTCATTGTTTTGGCATCACACCCAGTGCTCCATGCAGTACGTGCCCTCCCTATTACCCACCACCTGGTTCCTCAACCTCTCACCCCCCCACCCCGCCCCTTCAAAACCCTCTGGTTGTTTTTCAGAGTCCATAGTCTCTCATGGTTCATCTCCCCTTCCAGTTTCCCTCAACTCCCTCTCCTCTCCATCTCCCCATGTCCTCCATGTTATTTGTTATGCTCCACAAATAAGTGAGACCATATGATACTTGACTCTCTCTGCTTGACTTATTTCGCTCAGCATAATTTCTTCCAGTCCCGTCCATGTTGCTACAAAAGTTGGGTATTCATCCTTTCTGATGGAGGCATAATACTCCATTGTGTATATGTACCACATCTTCCTTATCCATTCATCCGTTGAAGGGCGTCTTGGTTCTTTCCACAGTTTGGCGACCGTAGCCATTGCTGCAATAAACATTGGGGTACAGATGGCCCTTCTTTTCACTACATCTGTATCTTTGGGGTAAATACCCAGCAGTGCAATTGCAGGGTCATAGGGAAGCTCTATTCTTAATTTCTTCAGGAGTCTCCACACTGTTCTCCAAAGTGGCTGCACTAACTTGCATTCCCACCAACAGTGTAAGAGGGTTCCCCTTTCTCCACATCCTCTCCAACACACGTTGTTTCCTGTCTTGCTAATTTTGGCCATTCTAACTGGTGTCAGGTGGTATCTCAATGTGGTTTTAATTTGAATCTCCCTGATGGCTAGTGATGATGAACATTTTTTCAGTGTGTCTGATAGCCATTTGTATGTCTTCATTGGAGAAGTGTCTGTTCATATCTTCTGCCCATTTTTCGATATGATTATCTGTTTTGTGTGTGTTGAGTTTGAGAAGTTCTTTATAGATCCTGGATATCAACCTTTTGTCTGTACTGTCATTCGCAAATATCTTCTCCCATTCCGTGGGTTGCCTTTTCGTTTTGACTGTTTCCTTTGCTGTGCAGAAACTTTTGATCTTGATGAAGTCCCAAAAGTTCATTTTTGCTTTTGTTTCCTTGGCCTTTGGAGACATATCTTGAAAGAAGTTGCTGTGGCTGATATCGAAGAGGTTACTGCCTGTTTTCCTCTACACCTATTCTTTATTTTTAAAAATGTCCTAGGACTTGACTCCACAGGTACCTGCCGGGGGTACCACCAGCAGCTCGAACATCTGAGCAACCCAACCAGGAAGGAAGCTGGAGGTAGTGTAAGTGGGCGGGGTTTGTGACGTCGGTGCCCGCCACCCTCCAGCCCAGCTGTCGGGGAGCCCGTGGGAGCCCCTGCCATGCAGTCCACCCCAGGGGCAGGAGAGGAGGACGCAGGACTGGAGGATCCGGAGAACCTGTGCACCTACGTGGAAAGGAGACCGGGCAGTGCCTGACCCCTCCTAGCCCAAAAACTCAGTGGGAATTAACAATATAAAGTGAAAAATAAATGTCCTTCTTTCTCCTGACTTCTGGTTGGTTCTACAGAGGAAACGAAAGATAGTCCAGGACTTAACAATGGTGCAAAAGCAATATGCATCTGGTGGAAACCGTACTTGGAATTTTGAATTTGGATCTTTTCCCCAGGCTGGTGACCTGTGGTGTGATCCTCTCGCGTGACCATGGCAGTGAGCTGTAGCTCCCGGTCAGCCATGTGATCACGAGGGTAAGCAAGCCATACCTGAACCGTTCTGCACCCACACATGCACCCTGCTTCCCACTTTTAGTAGCCCATCGGTTATACGAGGTATCTAACACTTTCTCATAAAATAGGCATTGTGTTCGATTCTGCCCAACTGTAGGCTAATGCGAGAGTTCTGAGCTTGCTTCAGGTCGCTGGGCTAAACTATGATGGATGTTCCGGAGGTTAGGTGTATTGAAAGCATTTTCCACTTACGATATGGCTTACCAGAACGTATAATGGATTTATCAGGACATAACCCCATTGTAGGTCGAGGAAGATTGTACTGTTATCCACTTCTCTAGTGCCTTCCAGAAATACCGTATGCAAACACAGACTGTGTGTGTGTGTGTGAGAGAGAGAGAGAGAGAGAGACAGAGACAGAAAGCAAGCAAGAAAGAGACACTTCTAGCTGCCTACCTAATATTCCTTCTCGTCTTCTTCCATAATCACGGAACCCTGGATGACACATAGGAAGAAGCGTGTGCCTAATTAAAATTCTTACCTTCGCAGATTCCCTTAAAGATCTAGAGAGCCACGGGGTAGTTCTAACCAACAAAATGTAAGCAGAAGTCTGCTGAAACGTTTTGGCTTTTGTGATAAAGACACCTTCCCTTCCTCCTACTTTTCTCCTTCTGTCTTTTTCTCCCCTGGAAATCCAGACATGGGGCTAGGTAGAGCACAGCCATCTTGCTGTGATAAAGGGGAAAAAAAATATGAGGACAGAGGCCCACACAATTAGGAACGTGGAAATGAAAGACGGAGCGTGCGTGAGGCACAGATGGCATACTTGGGTCCCTGTACCAACCGTGCACGGCCGTCACAGGCAGATTTCTTGCAGCATAAGATAAATACAGCCACTCAGGCTTTTTATGATTTGTAGCTAATACCTTCCTGTCCGGTATTCATCTTTTCTTTTACAAAACACATGATATCAGACTATACACACTGGTTTGCTTTTCCATTTAATATCTTAACTCAGTCAGGATATTGAGAATTGCAAATTTTTTTATTAAAAAATTTTTTTTTGTATTTTTAAGTAATCTCTACACCCAACATGGGGCTCAAACCTACAACCCTGAGATCAAGATGCGACTGAATCAGCCGGGTCACCCCAGAGAACTGCAACATTTATAATCATCACACAGCATTCCACTGTGTGCCTAACTGACATGATTTGCTTTTATTTTTTCCTATTACAAACACTGTTACAACAAACATCTCTGTAGCTATTTTTGCATACTTGCTGGAAAATATTTACAGGGTCAGTGTAATTCCTGAGTCTGAGAATAACGACCTTTTAAATTGTGATAGATATTGTATAAATGACCTTCAAAAACACTCATGAGCTATACACGTCTGCCTCTTTCCCTGTAACCTTGATAATAATGGGTATTACCGAACTTCGTCATGGTCCTCTCATGGGTAGAAAAGTGAGATCTCGTCGTTTTAAATGAACTTCCAAACAGAGTAAAGAACAGGATTTTTTTATATGCTTATTTCTGTCAATATCAGTCCAACCTCCTCATTGTCCATCTTTGTTCTTACTGATTTTTAAGAATTCTTTCTACATGAAAAGAACCAGCCCTCTGACATATATACCACAATTGTTTTTCTAAGTACATTCTTTGTCATTTGACTTCATTCATGGAATTTTTGCCAAACAGAACCTTTTAATTTTCATATGAAATGTGTAAAGTTCTTCTTTCCTTTATAGCTTCTGTGTTCTGGGACATGTTTAGGGGGGAAAAAAGTCTTCCGTCTCCATGCCAGGCTATACTTAAAATTTACTCATGCTTCTTCTGATAGTCTTTATGATTTTGTTATTAAAGTTTAAATCTTAGAGCCATCTGTAATTTATTTTTACATATTTTATCTAAAGAATGAGGACAGACTCTAGCTTTCTCTTTTTCCAACAGGTATCCATCCAGCTGTCCCGAACACCTCGCAGGGATGAGTTTGCTTCTCCCACTGATTAGAAATGCCAGGTTGTTCACACCAAAAGGCACAGTGCAAAGCAGACGACATCTGGCAGGACTCAGATTCAGGTCCTATCCTCAAAGGCATCTCCATGATGCTGGTGAAAATATACAAGGGACCTCATAAATCATTCAGTTAGCTTATAACCAAGACAATGAATTAACAGGATGAAACCAGATATTAAAAAAACAAAACAAAGCTCAAAAGCCTGGAGCAACAGGAAACATGTAATAAGATAATGTCTGATAGGAATATAGTTAGAGCCTACAGATAGATGCAGTGAAATTAACAGCATCAAATACAGAATGGGAGGTAACATGGAAGCAAAGACATGTCAACTGTTCTTTGGAATTTTGTGAGTAGCTTTAAAAGTAGCTTCTTTTAAGATACATGATCTTAAAAGAAGCAGGTCCATATCTTGGGCCATTTTAATAGAAAGGAGGTAACAGACTGCTCAGGTAGCCTACAGTATCTCAGGCACTTAATTCTGCTCTGGACACCATCCTCGAATGAGAATATTGATTAGATCCTCTCCATGAGGAAGAAAGCAAATGATACATTTCAAGTGTTTCAGTTAAAACAATATCGCATGAAAAAAATTTTTTTAAATGACCAAAAAAATTAAAAATAAAACAGTATTACATGAAGAAGGAACGAGTTGAGATGTCCCCTTGCCCCCACTAAACAGTGAAACTCTGGGGTTGGGGGGCAAGGCCCATGACTTCTTTATTTATATATCCCCCAGCCCGAGTGAAGTCTCTGGAAAGAACTGGCCTGTAATAACCAGGTATTGAACCAACGTGAGGAATGTAGGGGAAAGGATTTGTTCTTTGGTCTTCTGAGGCAGAGCCATCATGGCCCTCAGGGGCCAAGCCCTACCTGCTCACCTCCAGTATCTTTCCTTCAGACTGTCGATGACGGGTTGAGAGTGCCCCTGCCTCCATCTCACCCCCCTCAGATTCCTCTGGCATCGTGCAGCTAGCACTTACCTTCCTAAAACACACATCTATCTCCCCGACTGTCCTAGATTAAATAAAGTTAACGCCTTGGGCACTGCACGGATGGGGCCTTTGTGACGTGCCACTGTCCACGTCTCTAGTCCCCCTACATAAGCAGTATCAAACTTCTCCCTGTCCCCCCAGCACCTGACACCTCTCCATGGCCTCTGCAGAGCTCCACTCTCTGAGCCATCCCAACTTCATCTCTCTCCAGAACCCCTTCCCCACATCCAACACACTCCAACTCAACCCTTCACCGGGAGGCCTTGCCCAACGCCCTGATTCTAATAGAAATCAGTCCCTGCCTCCTTCGTGCTACCCCAGCACCCGACCCATGAGCTTCACGGAATGGACATTCCTGTTTCTATACTAGATGGAGTTCTTCGAAAAATGCGACAGTGTCTTACTGATCTCTGTGTTCTCCGTGCCTGGCACACAGGCAGCACTGGGAACACAGACTGCAAATCAATTAAAAAAAAAAAAAAAAGGAACATGAATGGAACTATCCACCCATGGAACAGACCGTTTCCGCGGGGTTACCTTCAGAAATGTCTAGATGCCAGATGGTCTGGTGGGAAGGCCAAGGAAGATGATTCTTACTGTCCAACTCGAACAGTGCTTCTCAACCTTTAACACACACACCTGTGAATGTCTGATTCGGTAGGTTTGGGGTGTGGCCCGAGAGTCTACACTTCTAATGAGTTCCCGGGTGATGCCAAAGCTGCTGGGCCAAGGAACACTTTGTAGAACAGGAGGCCTGGCTGGCCTCTGCTTTTCTCCAGTTCGGAGATTTATCCACAGACCCTGACATGAGAGGTAGCCAGCCCTGCAGCCTCTGGCCCGGGGAGCCATTAACTGAGTTAATAACTTAAGAGTTATGTGTTGAAACACCAAGCTAGAATTTAAGCCAAAAGAAGGAAAAACTATCAAAACTTCTAAAATAAAGAGTCCAGCTGCGCTTTGATATTTCCTGAAGCATTTCAGGAAAGTACCACTAGAAGGGTACAAAGTCACGAAGTGCCAGCCACGTTTTCATTAAACTCTGGTTTTCAGCACTGTTTTTGCTTGGCTATTTTAAAACTTGAATCACACCACAGTGTGCAAATTAAAGAGAAAATGGTTGATGATCCATATGACTCAGATGGGACATGGGTTAGCACTATTCTAGAGTCCTCTAAGCTGAGAACCTTCTCATTCCACGGGCAAGGAAACTGAGGCCCAAGGTCATCAAAGTTGACTTTGAAGCAGTATCACTTGTCCCTTATGCTCAGTATACTTTCTCAGCCTTTAAAGGTAGTTTAATATCCAAATCTGAAAAGAAATATGCTTATTTCAGTTTTCACAGGTACAGTTACTGAATAATACATTTGAAAAAATAGTTGTATAAAAGAAATCAAAGGTAAAAATACATCCTTCTCCATTATACTGCCTGATTTCGAAGGTTTTATTTATTTATTTGACAGACAGATCACAAGTAGGCAGAGAGGCAGGCAAAGGGAGAGGGAGAAGCAGGCTCCCTGCTGAGCAGAGAGCCCCATGCAGGGCTCGATCCCAGGACCCTGGGATCATGACCTGAGTTGAAGGCAGAGGCTTTAACCCACTGAGCCACCCAGGCACCCTAGTATACTGCCTGATTTCAAAATTGATCATAAAGCTCCAACGGTCAAGGTAATGTGAACAGACGGACAGACCAATGGGACAGAAGAGACTTCAGAAAGAGACAAACCCCATCCATGGTCAATCGATTCTTGACAAAGCGTCTAGTTAGCTCAGAAGGGAAAGCACAGTTTGTTCAACAAATGGCATCAAAACAACTAGTATCCGCTGGGGAAAAACCTCAACCCTGATCTCATGCTGCACACAAAAAATAACTTGAAATGGAACCTGTACCTAAGTGTAAAAGTCAACACTGTGACATAGAACGTAGTATTTCCTTCTAGAGGAAAATCTAGGGGAAATTTTTCTTAATCTTGGGAGAGCAAAAAGAAACAAAAAGTACTAGCCAGAAAAAAACCTGGTTAGGTAAAATTTTAAACTAGCTTTTCAAAGGACACTAGGTTAAGGAAATGAAAAAACAAGATGCCAACTGGGTAAAAACCTTTAAAAAAAAAAAGAATTATTTATTTATTTATTTGATAGACAGAGATCACAAGTTGGCAGAGAGAGAGGAAGGGAAGCAGGCTCCCCGCTGAGCAGAGAGCCCGATGTGGGGCTCGATCCCAGGACCCCGAGACCATGACCTAAGCTGAAGGCAGAAGCTTAACCCACTGAGCCACCCAGGTGCCCTAGGGGGAAAACCTTTTTATACATACATCTGGCAAAAGGCTTGCATTCAAAGTATATAAAAACTCTTATAACTCAATAATAAGATATGCAACCCAATTAAAAAATGGACAAAAGATTTGAACAGACACTTCATACACACACATGTAAGCTACACACACACACACATACACACACACACACACACAGAGGTAAATAAGCATATGCAAAGATGTTCAACATTATTCATCAGGGAATCGCAACTTGAAACCATACAAAGATATACAACATACCCAGTAGTAGAATGGCTAAAATTTTAAATGCTGACAATACCAAGTACTGGCGAGAACTGAATCAATGAAAGTTTGCATACACTGTTGGTAGGAGTAATGGTATGATCACTTCAGAAGTCTGGCAGTATCTTGTAAAGTCAGACAAGGGTTATTATATGAGCTAATAATTCTAATTTTAGTGAAATGAAAATATATGGCTTACACATGGGGGCTTACATATGAATGCTTATATGGTCTTGTCATAATGGCCAAAAAATGGGAACAACCCAAATGTCCCCCACCAAATGAATGGATATATTGTGATATTTCTGAAAATGGAAAAGAACTCAGAGGGGAGGAAAAAGGAGTGAAATACTAATATATCTAACAACATGAATAAATCCCAGAAACATGATGCTGAGTAAAAGAAGCCAGATCTGTGGTTCCCAAACTGTGGACTAAAGTCAACCCAGGGCACCATAGCGGACTCACGGGTGTACCACAGAATGCCTCAAATTTAGGAGGGAAACATAGCAACAACTGAGTACCATGCAAAGTACTTCAACTGAGTTCTCTGGACCTAATGGAACTCTTAGGGTATTGCTTTTGACTTACCATGAAAAAAAAAATTACTGATTCTCTAAGGGCACACTATGAACCAAGAAAGTTATTAATCTCTGAGCCAGATACAAAAGAATACATACTGTCTGATTCCAGTCATATGAATTCTAAAACAGGCAACCCTAATCTATAGTGACGGAAAGCAGACCAATGGTTGTCTGGGGTTTGGTGAGGGAGACGGCTGACGTACCTTTAGGAAGATGGAAATGCTCCTTCTCTTTATGGAGATGGTGGTGGCATGTCAAAACTCATGGAACCTGTCATACACTTTAAAAAGTTACATTTGTACTGTATGCAAACTATACCTCAAAAAAGTTCATTTTCAAGGAAAATGCCCTCCAAAAGTTAAAAACATACATTCACAAAAATATCCTCTCTCATGGGCCTTGATTTTCTTTCCAAGATGGTAAGTGCCTCAGAGCAGGAACCATGTGACAGCCATCCTGGTAGCCACCTCAGAACCCGGGTTCGCCTCATGCTCGGGAAAACATTTGTTCGTTAATTTCCCAATTGTCCTCACAGTGAAGATGTTTCCACAAGGAAATGAAACAGAAACTGAATTCCAAATTTGTTATATAATTATCTTTTTATGAGAACCAACTTTTATTTCAGCAATTTAATTTTTAGCATTTATAAATATTTATAAAGCTTTTCTCCCTTACTGCCCCTGGATTCGAGTCATTGAATAAAGGTTCAAATTAAAATTTTTGAAAAAAATCACTTAACCCTCTGAGAGCTTCTGGGATCCCAATAATACCACGTAGAAGGGTCAACATTTACAGATAGCTCTCATTAACCATGTGTTCAGATTAAACTATGCATGGCCCCCTGAGAGAACAGGTCTCAGCAAAGTAAGGCCTCCTGTCTGTTCTTCTAAATAAAGTTTTATTGTCAGTCCGTTACTTATTATCTGTGACTTCTTCCGAGATGGTAAAACCGTGCTTTCAACTCTGCCTCAACAGCAGAGTTGGGTAGTTGCCAGAAACTCTATGGCCTACAAAATTAAAAGTATTCTATCTACCCTTTAAAAAGCTTGCTGAGGGATGCCTGGATGGCTCAGTTGGTTGGACGACTGCTTTTGGCTCAGGTCACGATCCCGGAGTCCCAGGATCGAGTCCTGCATCAGGCTCCCGGCTCGAAGTCTGCTTCTCCCTCTGACCTTCTCCATGCTCATGCTCTCTCTCACTGTCTCTCTCTCAAATAAATAAATAAAATCTTAAAAAAAAAAAAAGCTTGCTGAGCTCTGATCTGGGATATATCTGACTTAAAATATTATATGCAAAACGGGAGAAAACCAAACACCAAAATGAAAGATGACATGCATGCTGTGATTGAGGAGAGAAGTTTGTTATTTCAAATGCAAATTTCTGACTCTAAACATTTTAGAAAGAGTACCCAGATTTCCATTCTAAACACTTCCTGGGTGATGGATCTGTATGTCCATGAACTCAAGGTCTTATGCGTAGTATTATTTCAGGAAAGAACAATGAAGTGGAGATGGCTTTCCTTTGTCCCCCCTCAATTTACATGGGTCGGAAAAATCTGATTCTTTTTTTCCTCTTTGAATTTCATCATTTTTCTGTAAGTGAACTAAACTTTCTGCTTTCCTCTTTTCTGTCCACAGTAACAGTTCTCTTGTTCATTTAAACTGGATCTTTACATATGTATGAATCTCATTTTCTCTCTAAATGTAGGGACTAAAACATAGTTCCATGTAAAAACATTTTAGGTTAAAAAAACAAACAAAAAACTCTTTAGGTATTCTTAGAAAAGTTTAACTATGTTAGGGAAAGGAATGGGGGAATGGTGACCCTGTGATTTTGACAAAACGTAACTGCGTTCCATGTCTAAAAATATTCATTTAGCATTTGAAATATGAACTATTATCATATGTAGTCAGCAACTAGATGTTCATATCAAATGAAAGTTTTACAAAGTTTCTGCTAAGGTGGACAAGCTCTTCTTAAACAGATGGCCAAATAAGTTATACTGCTGGCCTTTTAGGACAAAGATTTTTAAAAGCAATGAGGCAATGCTTGATTTTCTACAAAGAAGATATATAAATAGACAATAAACACATGAAAAGATGCTCAACATGAGTAATCATTAGAGATATGCAAATCGAAACCACAATGAGATACCACTTCATACCCACTGGGACAGCTACTATCAACCAAACCAAACCAAACCAAACTAAACTCAGAAAATAGTATTACAGAGGATGTAGAGAAACCGGAAGCCTTGGGTATTGTTGGTGGAAATGTGTGATAGTGCAGCTGCTGTGAAAAATAGTATGGCTGTTCCTTAAAAGGTGAAAGATTTATATGATCTGAAGAGAAACCAGAGTATTGGCTGTTCCTTAAAAAATTAAAAACAGGGGGCGCCTGGGTGGCTCAGTGGGTTAAGCCGCTGCCTTCGGCTCAGGTCATGATCTCGGGGTCCTGGGATCGAGTCCCGCATCGGGCTCTCTGCTCAACAGGAAGCCTGCTTCCCTCTCTCTCTCTCTCCCTCTCTGCCTGCCTCTCTGTCTACTTGTGATCTCTCTCTGTCAAATAAATTAAAAAAAAAAAAAAAAGTTTAAAAAAATTAAAAACAGAATTACTATATGACCCAGCAATATAGCCAAAATGCCCAAAAGAATTGAAAGCAGGGTTGGGTGCCTAGATGGCTCAGTCAGTTAAGCCTCTGCTTTTGACTCAGGTCATGATCCCAGAATCCTGGGATCAAGTCCCACATTGGGCTTCCTGCTCGGCAGGGTGTCTGCTTCTCCCTCTGCCCCTTGTGTGCATGTACGTGCATGCTCTCTCTCTCTCTTTTGCAAAAATAAATAAAATCTTTAAAAAAAAACAGAAGAGAATTGAAAGCAGGGTCTCAAAACGACACTGCTATACCCACATTCATAGGAGCATTATTCACATTGGCTGACACATGGAAGCAACCCAAGTGTCCACTAACAGTGAATGGATAAATAAAATGAGGTGTGCACACACAATGGAATAGTATTCAGCCTTAAAAAGAAAGGAAAATCTGACACATGCTACATTGTGCATGAACCTTGAGGACATTATACTAAGTGAAATAAACCGCGTAAATACTGTATGATTCCCTTTATATGAAGGACCTGGAGAAGTCAAATACATAGAGACAGAAAGTGGAAAGGTGGTTGCCAGGGGCTGGGGAACAGGAAGAATGGGGAGTTGTTATTTAATGAGTACAGAGTTTCAGTTTTGTGAGATGAAGTTCTGGAGATGGATAGTGGTGATTGTTGCACAATAACATGAATATACTTAATGCCACTGAACTGAACACTTAAAAATGGCTAAATTTATAAATATTATGTTATGTGTATTTTACCACAACAAATAAAGGAGGGGGGGTAATGCAAGAAAGGTCTTGCATTCATAATATATAAAGAACCCTTAGAATTCAATAAGAACACAAACTATCCAACAGAAAATATGCTTAAGGTTTTAATGAACACTTCACAGAAGAAGACATGTGAGCAGACAATACACATGAAAGATGCTCAACATCGTTAGTCAAGAAAATGTAAATTAAAATCACATATCCACTGGAACGGCTTAAGATAAAGATCATACTCAATGTACCTAGCACACTCATACAGTACTAGTGGGAAAATAAAATGACGCAACCCATTTCAAAAAAAGTTTGACAGTTTCTTATAATACGTTAAATACATGCTTACTATGTGACCTAGCGATTCCACTTCTAGATGTTTACCCAACAGAAGTGAAGACATATGCCTGACACACACAGACTTGTACCTGAATGCTCATAAAAACTTAATTTATAATAGCCCAGATGTCTATCAGCAGATGCATGAACAAACACACCATAGTAAAGTCCCAAATGAAATGCACTCAGCAATGAAAAGGACCAGCTACTGATACTGATTCTGGATGAATCCCAGAAATGTCACACTAAGTACAAAGGCCAGACAAAAGATGATCTTTTATGATTCCATTTACACAAAACTCGAGAAAATGCAAACCTCGTTTATAGTAACAAAAAACACACTGGTGGTCGGTAAGACTGGAACAAGAAACAACTGACTGGAAAGGGGAATGTTTAGGAGTCTATATCATCTCGAGTGTAGCGGTGATGATACATGTGTATCAATTTGCCACAACTCATCGAACGGTAAATTTAAAATGGTGCATTTTTATTTTACATAAATCACACATCAATACTTTTTTTAAGTTATTCTGTTGGGCTTTCAAATCAAAAAAGTTTTAAAAGCAAAATAAATGGCCCATCCTTCTCTGCATACCCTAGTCTTTCTAATAAACCTCACACACAAAATCCATATAATATCCTCAACTTTCTCTTTTCCCTTCCTGAGTATCCATCACGTCATTGTTTTTAGGGGACTCTCTCTTTCTTTGGTCTAACACAATGAAAATGAAGCAAAGGAATACATAATGATACACACAGGACTTGTCTAATGCTTAACTCTCTGCATGTTAAAGAGAGACGAACTTCAGTCACAAGTTGCTGCTTTAAAACATAAATGCTATTAAAAAATGAGAATAATACTGACAAACTAGAGCCCTAAATTTTATGAGATCAGTGAGCACATTTCCTACAGGAACTATTTGTTCTGGATAGTAGTTCCTGTTACAACTTCTCTTCTCAAGAAAATCATACCTGGGGAAGAAATAAAAAGAATAAAAATAAAAATAAATAAGTAAAATGAATAAAAAGAACAAAATAGGGACAATAAGAAATAAGGATTTTAAGTTTAGATTTTATGCAAAAATTAACTGAAAAAAAGAAAACAAAATAAAACTCGTTCTTCTCAAGATTCAACAGCCATTAAGTCATTTAAAGATAACTTTATCATTCAACTTGTGAAGAAAAGGCTGTATCTGTGTGAATGTGAAAGACTTGTCAAACTGTACAGTGCTACACATTGCAAAGCTACCGTCATGAGCCAGACGGTCTGCCTTTTTTTTTTTTTAAGATTTTTTTATTTATTTGGATGGTCCGCTTTAATATGGTGTAGTCATCAGATTCTCCAGAGAAACAGGACCAATAATGGGAGGGGAGGAAGATTATATACAAAAAATAAATAAAAATAAAAAATAAATATGTGTGTGTGTATTTAAATTATGGAGGCTGAGAATTCCCATGCTGTCTGCAAGATGGGGACCCAGGAGAGCCAGTGGGTGCAGTTCAAAGGCCTGAGAGCCAATGGTATAAATTCTGGTCCACGTCCGAAGGCCAGAGAATGAGGAGTACCCAGGGTAGGAGAAGACAGATGTCCCAGATCAACAGTCAGACAGAGAGCAAACTGCCCCTTCCTCCACCTCTTTGTTCTATTTACTATGTAAATGGAAGGGATTATACCCATCCTCATTAGGGAGGGCCATTTGCTTTACTAGGTCACCCATTCAAATGCTAATGGGGTAAGAAACACCCCTAGGAATACATTCAGAAGTTATGCTGAATCTGGTTATCTGGGCATCCCGAGGCCTGGTCAAGTTGACACATACAATTAACCATCACACATCGTAGCAGAGAGAACACTGCACTAAAAGTCAGATACCCTAGTTCTGGTCCCAGCTCTACAGATGATGAACCAAGTGACCCTGGCAAGTGACTGCTTGCCTTTAGCCTCAGTTTCCTTATGCAGACCCAATCTATACCCTCCTCACATAACAAGAGTGCTCTGCAAACCTGATGACTGCACATGAACGGATCCTCCCGTAACAAGAGTGCTCTGCAAACCTGATGACTGCACATGAACGAATTCTTTTTTTTTTTTTTAAGATTTTATTTATTTGACAGACAGCAAACACAAGTAGGCAGAGAAGCAGGCAGAGAGAGAGAGGAGGAAACCGGCTCCCTGCTGAGTAGAGAGCCCGGTGCGGGGCTCAATCCCAAGACCCTGAGATCATGACCTGAGCCGAAGGCAGAGGCTTTAACCCACTGAGCCACCCAGGCGCCCCACATGAACGAATTCTTGAGACCATCCAGACTCTCAATCAAAAGCAACATTATTTATTCTTATCAGTTTGGTTCAGACCATTTAACATAGCATTATTTTTTTTTAAAGATTTTGTTTATTTATTTGTCAGAGAGAGGACACAAGCAGGGATAGCAACAGACAGAGGGAGAGGCAGGCTTTCTGCTGAGCAAGGAGCCAGAGGTGGGACTCCATCCTGGGACCCTGGGATCGTGACCAGAGCCCAAGGCAGACGCTTAACTGACTGAGTCACCCAGGTGTCCCAATTTAACAGATTACTGATTACACATATCAATGGAATATTCTCATGATACACTTGGAATATGAGCCCAAGGGGTAACAATCACATGGTTGAATCCAACTGTTTCTAAGAAATAGAAATCATCTAAATTCATTTAAAATGCTGGTCTTAGATTCAGTACCTTCAGTGTCTGGACCTGATCTGTCCCAGATGAGTATTTCCAGAGTTTTGATATCAATTCAAAATGAGCACAGTAATTGGAGGGAAAAATCCCATTAAGTGTCTAAATGCATCCTAGTATATGATTAGTTCTAGCAAATGGGAAAAAAAGAACTTCCATATTTGTGCACTGTAATTGAACGTTTTTAAAGGATCCTGACGCATCAAAACATATATCTAAACCCCAACTGTTCCAAGTCCCCTGTTATCAGGGAGGCTCCAAGGATGTAACAAGATGGTTCATTATCATCCACACTGCCCTGCCCAAACCTCAAGGGAGGGGCAGCCATGAAATCACTGGTCACAAGACCACCACTGAATATATCAGACTACACATGAGAGCAAAGTGTCCTCCACTTGCTGTAAGGCACAGTCTTTTTGAATGGACTATCATTTCTTAAACTTTCCTATAGGGACTATTCCATGAGTTGGATGCTACGGAGACTTAGAATCGCTGCTCCCCAAAGCCCATATCACTGCACATCTACTATCGTTCTATCTGCCTGGAAGTCTAATTTAGTGACGTGCTTTGTTTTGGGTTGTAAGTGTGCTCCAAAAAACGACAGTATGAAAGGGAACACTTAAAAAAAAATTCCTAAAGGAAATTACCGATAATACATATCGCACCTATTATAAATCCTTTTGTACACTCATCGACTTCTTACACAAAAGTATACTCACCCACTGGGTCGGTTTAACATGGTAGGTAAAACTAAGCATTAAAAGCTTACTTGTATGTAATATTTTAAATATCTTCATTTAACCGTAAATAACTGAAGAAAATAATGAAGAAAAATTATAAAGCAAAGCTCCCTAATAAAAATCAAGCTTCATATGCAACATCTTCTTAAGGATACTTGCTAAGGGGCATCTGGGTGGCTCGGTCAGTTAAGCATCTGACTCTTGACTTCGGCTCAGGTCATGATCTCAGGGTCACTGGATCGAGTTCCGTGTCAGGCTCCGTGCTCAGAGCAGAGTCAGCTTGAGATTCTCTTTCCTTCTGCCTCTTCCCTCCCACGGGTTTTGTGCACACACATGTGCGTACACACACACGTGCGCACGCACACTCCCTCTCGATAAATAAAATCTAAAAAAAAAGAATACTTGCTAAAAATACTGAGAGCAGACTGTACAAAGGCACTTCTTTTTGTTGTCTTGCGGGAATGAAACCAGCACACACCAAACACTAGCTCCAAACAAGCAAGCACACTTCATGCGAGAGGCAGTAGGAGTTCGCCAAGACCCTTTCAATAATCAAGTAGAGGATCCTTATCTCAGAAACGGCAACACTCAGGCCTGCCGGGTCTTAAGGAGCTCAGTCTGGGTTACAGAGACGGATCAGGAATAAGAAGCCCGCTATCCCCTGTCCTTCACTGCTCCACGTCTCCCCGACCCCCGTGACCCCGCACCACTCTGTATTTGTTCTGTGTTGATCACACAAAAACCTCGATCTTACTACTCTACTCCCAGAATATGTCACCCCCCCTTCTGCTGCTGCACGATTTGGGGAAATCCGCCATCCTATTTTGGCAACTTTATGTAAGATTTTCTGAATTTAAAGAAAGAGGGGTATGTGTTCCGTCTTGGTACTAGAAATAAAAAGGCTTCCTCAGTGTCAGCGAGGCATGCAGTTAAAAACAGTCGGGCCTGATTCCACAGTGAGAGAGAGCAATGAACGGTAGCATGTAAAGAGGCTTTTCCTTTTTTAATAACCTGATCTAAGTCATCGACTTCCTGATGCAGATTGTAAAGCGAAGCCCAGGAAGAAGCATGTCCACTCCTCCACATGTTCTTGAGAGACCATAATTTCAGGTGACTAATTTAGACATCATAACGCTCCCTCGGTATACAGTATATCACTCAACTTTTAAATGACTCGCAAGAAACATATAAACCACTGCTAAGAAATCCATCCCTCACAGCACGCGGACCAGTGTGGTCTGGCCCCGCAGCACCTGGCGGCTGGTTAGGAATGTAGAACCTCGGGCCTTGACCCAGACCTCCTGGATCACTATCATCCATTTGAACGAGGTGCCCAGGTGACTTGTGTGCATGTTCAAGTTTGAGAAGCACTGCCTCATCCTGGTAACCACCTGCATTATCGCCCCCAAAGAAATCCCAGGATGCCACCTTGAATTTCTCCCCAGCTGGCACGTTAAGACATAAGGATGCTCATGACGTTCCTTATTATCTCTTAGTTTTCTCTCCTATGTTCTAGCAATTTTGATTTGCAAATGGGTCTGGCTCTAGCCAATAGGAAAATAAGAAAGTAGGCATCTGGTTTGCATGCAAGAAAATGAGAGAGAAAGAGAGCGAAAGGAGGACAGGCTCAGGGTGGATGCCCAAGGCCAGGAAAAGGAAGAGGAGAGGAGGGAGGGCACAAGTGCGATTATTTCTGCCCTGCACTTCACCTTGTGCTCCCTCCCCACAAGCACTAGGAAACTCGGCCATATCTCACAAGCTGGAAACACAAGACTGACATTAATCTTAAATTTAGCCTTTACCCTAATGTCAGTGACAAGGAACCGAAAATGGAAAGAAAGAAACTGAAGAGTTATCTCTCTTGTTATCATTATCTGGGGCAGAATTACTTGCCTAAAAGGACAAACTATAAATAGTAAAAACCTATTTTTATGAATGATTGTCGGATCAGTTTAATAGAGTTAAAAATCTGCTCTTCTCTGGAGCTCTGACGGTTTGGGTGTCATGCTGAAAGACACGGAGACACAAATTCTAATCACTCAGAAGAGCGTGAGGGATGGAGAGGGGGGAGCCCTCTCTGCAGTCTCAGCCCCTCCGCCCACGAGAGGGAGAGCCTCGGACAGACGGTCCATCCGCCATCAGCTTAGTCATTCCAAGAAATGGGAGAAATCAAACCAGACAGTCCCCAAAAGTTCCTCCCTTTCAATCCAAAACCAGTAAGATTCTAAGTCATATAATCATGGTTGCAACATTACTACATCTTGTAAAAATGGGAGAAACAACCCACAGATGTTCTCACCAGATGCAGGCTTCAAATGTGTTATTTGTTCGCTTTGGAAAACAGTAGAACCTTCTTCAGAATAAGACTCTATTCACACTTGAGCAGGTTCCTTTACAAAAATACAAATAAAATATGCACGGGGACATACATCACTCCTGTCATTGTTTCAAATTAGCATGACTCTTGTACTGGGTTCTTATCTGAGAAGATCTCAAACTACACAGTTAAGATGCTTGAAGTTTTTGTTATTTTTGTGTTTTTTTTTTAAGATTTTATTTATTTATCTGACAGAGAGAGAGCACAAGCAAGGGAAGGGCAGAGGGAGAGGGAGAAGCAGGCTCCCCTGAGCAGGAAGCCTGACACGAGGCTCGATCCCAAGACCCTGGGATCATGACCTGAGCTGAAGGCAGATGCTTAACTGACTGAGCCTCCCCGGTGCCCCAAGATCCTTGAGTTTTGCAGAGGCAAGCTGGCTTCCATCCCCCAGCTGACTGTAAGCCAGGAGGCCATGCAAGGTCAGATCTTGATTTCAGATGCTCCCTTCTCAGATCACCCCATGTACTGCCATCACTCACTACACCCTGGCTCTGTGTATTTATTCTCCAAACAAAGTCACATATTTGCATACTGGACTAGTGCTCACCCCCCACTAGATTTCCAGCTCCTGGATGCAGAGGTACTGGCTGTCACTGCTGCATCTCCAGCCGTCACACAGTGCCTAGCACGCAGGGGTGCAGGGGTGCTCTGCAAACACTGCTAAATCAGCTAATTTAAGTTCTAATACTTAGAGCTTAGTCACTTTATTATTTTTTTTAAGAAGGCCCAAGGGGCGCCTGGGTGGCTCAGTTGTTCAGCGTCTGCCTTCAGCTCAGGTCACGATCTCAGGGTCCTAGGATCGAGCCCCGTATCTGGCTCCTTGCTCAGCGGGAAGCCTGCTTCTCCCTCTCCCACTCTCCCTGCTTGTGCTCTCTTTCTCTCTCTATCAAATAAATAAATAAAATCTTAAAAAAAAAAAGGTCCAAATATTGTCAGCATCACAAAGCAACTCTTGGATGAAGTTATGAACAACGGCAAAAGATGTAAAGGGAAGAAAATGAGAACTCATTTCAGTCGCAGTAAGAGGAGGAATAAGAGGACATTCAAAATGGACTAAGCTATAACCTCCTTCAGCATTTTAAATGCAGACATAGGGGCGCCTGGGTGGCTCAGTGGTTAAGCGTCTGCCTTTGGCTTAAGTCATGATCCCAGGGTCCTGGGATCAGGGTTCTATGGGGCTCCCTGCTCAGTGGGGAGCCTGCTTCTCCCTCTCCCATTCCCCCTGTTTGTATTCTCTCTCTCTGTGTCAAATAAATAAATCAACTCTTAAAAAAATAAGTAAATGCAGATATGTTTCTTTTTCCCTTAAATCTAGGGACATAAATGCAGATATTTTTCCCTTAGAGCTAGGGACAGAGATTTAAACTGGCCTGCTTTCATCCATGTACAAAGACAACAAAGCAGATTTTTTTTTTAATACTCTACCTTCAATATTGTGATTCTTTATCAGCTAAACAAATAATGGAGTTTCCTAGATTAGTTCACATAAAAATCAGAAATAGTTCTGAAAGGAAGGAAGGAAGTGGGGGGAGGGAAGGGAGGGAGGGAGAGAGGGAGGAAGGGGGGGGCAGAGCTATTTTCACAGTGAAAACCAATACTGGCAAGATTGCAATTGATCCATCTATGATGTATCAGAAAATCCATATTCCTTTTTAGTAGTATTAGCCCCATCACACAGCACACTGGGTAGCAAAGTCCAAACCTGGTACACACCCAGTTAGAGCCAGACACAGGGACACTTTTCCTTCTGGAAAAAGATTCTCAATTAGAAGCCCCCAGTTTAATTAAATTGCATTTTATGAGACTCTCTTGCTGGGGCTCATATCATGCTCCTGAGGGTGCTTTCTCCTAACTGGCCTTTTCTGATCTTTAGCCTAAATTTTTCTTTCCTTGATTCAGTGTTTACATAGCTTAAGCTTAGCACTGCCCTGAGATTTATTAGTAAAAGTACACTTATGCCTATGGAAATTGGGAAGATTAAATGAGCCAATAATAGCTTTTAATAACTATCATAATAAAAAAATAAACTAAATAGTTTCCACACTCAACTTTTTATTTTTTCCCCTCAGAATTTCCTCTTCTCCTTGTCTTTCCCACCTTGATAAACGGCAACTCCATCATTCTAGTTGCTCAGGCCAAAAACCTTTGTCTCTTTTTGCTGCTTTCTCTCATAACCCAGAGCCAAACATCAACAAACCCTTTCACTCTATCTTCCAAACAGAGCTAGAATACAACCACATCTTACCAGCTCATTGGCTAGTATGTAGACCAAGGGATCACTGTTTCTTGACTGGACTACTGCAAGAGTCCTACCTCACCTCCTTGCATTTACCGTTGCCTATCCCCATACAACCGCTAGGGTCTTTGAAAAATACTTAATTTAAAATAGTCTCAGCTCAAAACCTGCCACTGGCCTCTCAACTCTCATGGAGTTGGTGAGATTACAAAGGTCTTTTATTTTTCTCCTTCCTACTTATGCATGGACAATAAACATATTTTATTGTCCCTAGAAGGGGCAGCCATAGGATTTTTAGTTTCTGTTTCCAATAAACTAGTCTTGAGAGATAAAGGTTCTCAGAGGTAGAAAAGATTTACTTAAAATATAGAAGTATGAAATAAAATAGAAATTCATTGTTGATAAGCAAGCAGCAGTTGTATTCTAAGAAATAAAAACCACCCATGTTTAAAATCATCACGTATTAACTACCTGAATGAAGACATGTCATTGCATGTATATAAGACAATTTTGCAGTAAATTCCCTACACATTCCAGACCTTCAGAAATCATGAATTGACTCAAATTCTGCCTTATCATAAATGATGAAAAGAATATTTCCCTTCTCAACCACGTCAGATAGCAGTCATCTAAAGGCACATCGTTCTGCTTCGTGTCACCATACTTGGTGCAGCCCGTATGGCTGCATAACCGCAATTTCCCACCACATTCATGCTTAAGAAAAAAAAATCTGCAGCCACTGGGAGGGGAAGTATATTTGGTACAGCGTGAGTAGGCACAAACGGGTATTGCAAACCGCCCCTCGGATTTTGGCCTGTCTTCCGCCCTGCTGTGATCAGAGGTGAGAAAAGACAAAGCATCAGCTAGACACCAAGGTAACTGCACCTTGGAAACTCACCCGGGGTCTGTGGTTTCACACACAGGCGGCCCAGCGGGGCAATGGCTAATCCCTCAGCTTCTGGGTCTTTCCACGCAGAGGGATGCAGAGGGTGTCCCACCCGACAGCAAATGGCCTGGGATGGCCACTTGTGTCCCACTGTACTCTCATCTTTAATGATTTCCAGCACATTTATCATAATAGCCCTCCTCCTCTTCTTCAAAGAAAGGATTATGACCCCAATTTACACACAGCTCAACATGTTAGCCATTTTGAGGGAGTGACTCTCCTCTCATTTTCTAAAGAGCCAGTCAGGCTTGAAAATAAGAGTCATCCAATTTCACTTCCTTCTCTATCTCGAGACACAAATATATCAGCAAACACAACTCATGGGGAACTCAAAATCCCCTCATTATTAAACTTGAAACTGAAATATTAAAATACGCCTTGAGATCAAGGCCAGTGGTCTGACTAGCAGCAGAGCTGGATAATCATTTCCAAACAGCAAGTAAAACATTCAGGAGAAAACTGAAAAAGCTTTCTGCCCTTACATTAGGACTTTTGTTTTAGGTTAAAAAAACAAACACAACAACAACAAAACCCCAAATGACTGAAAAACACAGCCGACTATGGCAAGCTACTAGCCCACAGGCCACCTAACACAAAGAATTAAATGTCCACACAGCTCCTTCTATCGAACACAGTGGAATGTCGGCTTCCACGCACAAGACTGGTCTGGAAAAAAGTGGTTAAATCAAACAACTTCTTTTTTTTCCCCGGAAGGGTGGGAAGGAGGTTTACCTCTGATTCCAAACATCCATTTAACCTACTTTCCTCTTAAATTGCTTATGGCACTTACTACTCCACCCCACACACCATGGGTAGAAGTGCACAGGGAAGTAGAGCCCTCTGAAAACACTGTGAAAGTGGGCAGGTCACACACGTTCATTCCTTCACCCAGCCAGCCACGCACGTAGGTGCATAGGTTTGTAGCTCTACATACAGATGCGTAGGTATATTCTATGTTAGTAACATATAGTACCGTAATGACAAAGTAATATAGAGGCGCCTGGGTGGCTCAGTCAGTTAAGCGTCTGTCTTCGGCTCAGGTCATGATCTCTGGGTCCTGGGATCGAGCCCCGTGTCAGGCTCCCTGCTCAGTGGGAGTCTGCTTCTCCTTCTCCCTCTGCTGCTCTCCCTGCTTGTACTCTCTCTGTCATTTTTTCTCTGTCATATTTATTCATTTGAGAGCCCTCTCAAATGAATAAATAATCTTTTAAAAAAATGACAAAGTAATATAAAAATAGTAAGATATGGGGCACCTGGGTGGCTCAGTGGGTTAACCCTCTGCCTTCGACTCAGGTCATGATCTCGGGGTCCTGGGATCGAGCCCCACATGGGGCTCTCTGCTCAGCAGGGAGCCTGCTTCTCCCCCTCTCTCTGCCTGCCTCTATGCCTACTTGTGATCTCTGTCAAATAAATAAATAAAATCTTTTTAAAAAAAAAGAATAGTAAGATACATTACTAAATAGCAATATAATATTTAGTAACATACGTAACTACACAGTAACATCATATATATTGTTATATTAGTAATATACATACAGTGTGTATATGTATGTCAGTATGTATATTATATATACACATACACATATGTAATACATATACATATATACACACACATATATCTATGTATACACACACACACACTATGTCAATGAGAAGAACGTGAGATTATTATAAAGGTGTTTACTCAGTTGCCCATTTGTATCCTCAGCCTGGGTCTGGCACCAAAAGAGCCTCCTGGGGCCTGAAAATACATTCTGTCTCCTGGACACAAAACGTGCAGCCTAAGTAGCTGCTTTACTGTGGTCAAGGGAACTACGCTTTTGTATAAACACACTATTCCTTTCTTTAAATCGCAAATAGGTAGGGGTAGATAAGCTTTACTTTCCAGCAAGAGCAAAAGTTATCTCCTTTCCCTTTCTCTCAAAGGGAACCAAACCCTGGGAGATAATTTATGGCTCAAAGCCCTAGTTGCCTGGTATGACCCAGGGAAAATTCCATTTTGAGAAAATGTACTTTCCTTAAATACTCTGAGACAGAAAGCAGTCAGGCCACTAGACTTTCTCAGGATTAGGTAGAAACTTTCAGAAAATCAAACGAATTTAAAATACAGAAACCTAACACTTTGAAATCTTCACCCTGAGCAACAGTGATGGCCAATATTATGCCTGTTCTAATGAAGATAATTTTATATGAATCATCTACCTTTGACCAGGTTTGAGGCTACAAAAACAAAAAAATCAAATTGTAAACTTTTCAACCCAGTGGCCATGGCTCACTATTACACGAATTTGCCCTTATAAACCACCAACCCTCAGCTACACCCCTTAGTAAATGTTAATAGTCACTTCAAGTTCTCTTTCATTAACTGAAATACAAACAGCTTTAACATGGGTGTGACCACACACATTAATAATTTCCCACTTTTTACAAAATGTTGATAGCAAAAGTAACTTTTATAAAAATGTTAATAGCAAAAGTAACTTTTATAAAATGTTGATAGCAAAAGTAACTCTCACTGAGCTGGAACCTGAAAACACTTCCCTTATTAGAGACTTTGGCACTGATATTTTCCTGATAGTGTGTTTCCAACACGAGAGGAGAATTTTAAACCGGAAGAGACTTGAGAGGTCACTTAATCCAGCAGCTCAGACTGAAGATTAGCTGGCAGGACCAGAGCGTGGAAATGTCCAAAATCAGAGTTTATATGTAGAAATAATACCTGAGGATTCTGAACTCCCAGGCCACCACACCATCCATTAACCCACCTAACCCTTCACTGCTAGTGTAATCTCAACAGAACTTTTCTTTTTTTATTGTGATTTTTAAAAGACTTATTTATTCATTTGAAAGAGCGAACATGAGCGGGAGCAGACTCCCCACTGAGTGTGGAACCCGCATCGGGGTTCGATCTCACGACCCTGAGATCACGACCAGAGCTGAAATCAAGATCAGGTGATTAACTGACAGCACCACCCAGGCGCCCCTCAGCAGAACTGTTCTTTGCTCCACCTCCCACCCAGCAACTCCCTCTTCTAGCAAGTCCCAGATATACTCCAACAGCTGCGTGGATGGATTTACTGCTCTGGGAACTCGTGGCCTGTAGGCCATCAGCTTCTCCTTGGAGTAAACCTCCTCTGCTTCACAATCCAGAAGCTCACCCAGGGCTATGAACCAAAATCTGCCTCAAGGGCTTAGGAGAAAAATCCAGAGCCAGACGAATTACAAAAATTACGTGTCCAAAGTGTGTTCTCCCAGTTAAGCTCTGCTTATTTTCAGGATTCCCAAAGAAGCTGCCCGTTGCATTTGTGCAATGACTGAGATTTGGGTGTGAGGCATAGGAACCGGGTTTATTGTCTGATCCCAAACACCGATGCTTAGTATCCTTAGTATTTCTGGTCCTTAATATTTGCAAAGTTTCTGTCATTGAAATGAGAAGAACCCTGGCAGGTAAGGAGGACACTGGGCCTCAGACAGTCACACGATGAGCAGTTATCGAAACTCCCCCTCCGCGAGTGCACGGATCGGTACAGACAGCCGCAGGAAGTAAGGTCTGGATGCTGCAAGACAGGCTCTCAAACTGCCTGTGGAGTTGCAGTCTGGGCTAAACAACGGATTTGCATGGCTGTTTAACCAAGTTCAATACACCATGTAGTACTATAAAATGCAGTTTCAGTGTCTCGTTCAACAACCAGGGAATAACAAGCTTAAAGTACTTATCTGTAGTTGCAGAACAGGAATAGAAACGAGAAACTCTATTCTTCCATATTATACCCCTTCCCTTGCTTTATTTTTCTCCTTCCATTCACTAAGTAACACTTTAACTAAAGAATAGGCTTACAATAAAAACAAACACGGGAAGTTAATCTGAGCAAAACACTAGCAATGATGTTAAACTAAGGCGCATGGAAAAGAGGAAGTTTCGATGCCTCCGGTGGACAAGGCTTTCTGGCATGGGTGACTTCAAGAACAATCACCGTGCCCTCCATGCTCAGGAAGGCCTTGGAAACGGAGAATAAATATTTTCTCTGGGCACTGCTGAAGCTGGAGTGTAAATTCCCAGCCACTGAGTGCATCCCTACAAAGGACCGAATTGGGGGTGGGATGCCGGCTTCCTCTCAAGGGAGCCAGCCCCCGACCAGGGATCCTCCTCCAGAGAGCGGAGGCGGCCGCAGTGCCTGGTACATTACACGTGTGATTAGCATGACTCGGGTATCTCTCCAGCGTCTGCTGCTTTCGACGGCTTCAGAACCAATGGGGGCATTTTGTTTCTTTGCAAATTCTGTGTTCTCAGGACACCAGCACGCCCTCATTAAGGCTGAGATTCCGACTTCCGTGGCCATTTGCCACTAATGCTCTTAATGCCCATACATTGATTTGGTTCTCAAGTCTAGAGAAAAAGCTTTCTATTTTTGCTTTCCCTAATAGAGTGCAGCCAACAGAATACGCCCCACCATGCAAAGCTCTAATTTGGCTGACATCCGGACAAAGTCGGCTAAATGGTTTCTTATATTAGGCTGTAATTGTTTTTAGCCTTACTGAGTCAAATTTATATTCTGGGAGAAGGGCATGAGTCCTCACTTCCAAATACTTAAGGTCAGGACTGTTTATATTTCCACAAAAAACCATTAATACCCAGACCTATTTCAGAGTCTTCCTTTGTGGATGGGAAGATGGCCTAAAAAACCAGCATTACCCAAAGGAGGCAGGAGCTCCTGATTCGGTCTCTGCAGCAACCACATTCGAATCAGCCTGTGTCTCTGCTCTGAAGCCCCAGATTTCACCCCTACCTGCTCCATTTTCTCCTACCAGGAAAATGGGGAGATTACCATTCACGCATGCTTACGTGAATGCTTATGCATACTCTATATATACACTGACCCACACATACAAACTCACACACCCCGCAAAAATCTGGAGGTTTAAAATACCCAGCACTGTCATACTCTGCTCTGATCTCCTCTGGCTCAACAGATGACCATCTCCCTTCCGGCCTGTCCCTGCTCCCCTCTCAGGAAGGAAGCTGGGTGCTGGAGACCAGCAATGAGAGGAACAGAAAAGCAGAAAGGGAGAAGGGGGCCAGTACCTGACGCAGCCACGGTTCCATAATCCCAGACAACTACTTCATTAGGCGATAGGCATGATCTCCCAAGATGGCGGCTCGGGAACATAAGGAACTTGGATTAGGAGTGCCTGGCTCACGGAAGGCAAGGAACACTAGCCAGTCCATTAATTTGGGTCCTCGCTACATATTTCAGTAATTGAGGCTATCTAGTTGTTGCAGGTGAAATGGTCCATCTTCGCTAATACAACTTGTGAAGGAAGGTAATTATTCTTATTTGCAATTTCCATCCTACTTTTCATGGGCACCACCAGTACCCCTGAACACCTTGATTTGCCTTAGCTGTGGACATTGTAGAATTATACCGTTTGTATTAAAAAAAAAAAAATAGTTTCTAAGTAATGGACATTATAGAGGGCTGTCAGGTATAGCAAATAAAAATACAGGATTACCAATTAAATCTGAATATGGCCAGGGACATATTTATCTTAAAAATATTTTTTGTTTACATAAAACTCAAGTTTGTCAATACATGGATATATGGGACATATTCAGAATCAAACTAGTTGTTTTTTATCTGAAATTCAAATTCAACTGAGCATCCTTATTCTGTCTGACAGGCCTACCCCTGCACTAGGCCTGGAGAACAAAGATGAGTCAGATATGGTATCTGTCCTCCAGGAGTTCACTGTCTGATGAGAACCAGACCTGAACAAGAACAAGGTTAGGACAAAGGATTACAGGCACTACCAGGTACTTTGAAAAACACAGGTAAAGAAGCCACTAAATCCTAATTCTTCATCTCCAATAAATTCTCTACCCTTCCTAATAAAAAGAAATACTATGGAATTTTTTATTCTAGAATTCGCTATATTCTATAGACTCTATCATCCCGACTCAGGAACTTGCTTAAGAGTTCCAAGTTTTCTTCCCCTGCAGTGGGACATCACCCACCATTCCTCCTTCAGGAGTACTATCTACAGCATTAAGAAGTAATCCCCAAGCTGGCTGAAATTTTGGAAACTTCCAGGAATTGCTTAAAACTCAGAGAGCTGTGTTGGTAACTTCAAAGGAACCCATATGAAAGCTCAGGGGAATGGGCTTGCATACAGCAGGTGCTCAGTAAGGATCACGTGGATAAGGAAAAGACTCTACCAATGCCACACCATCTTCATGTGTAACCCAAAACCTCAACGATTGTGAAGAACATTCATTAGGCTTTCTGCCACTCCTTGCATCTGGAGCAGGTTAGTGTGGAGCTCATCTAAAAGGAGTCAGAGCCTACTGGCATGAAACAGATCTGAGAAAGAAAGATGAACAAATAAACCGAGTTATTTACAAGGCCAAATAATCGTCATGACTCGTATGCTTTGAGAGTTAGCATGGTTTGAGAGTTTGCCTGTTTTAGGTACATTTCAGTCCCGCTGAAATGAGGGACTGCCCCCACACAACTCATGTACACAGCTCTGGAAGTAAGATTTGGGGCCCATATTTGGAAAACTAACTCTTCCTTTTATATCTTGAGGTCTTTTTTTGGTGCCAGCAGCCAAGGGAGTTGGGCAAGGCACAGAGTGGACGGGTCAGGTGGGGTCAAGCAAAGACGGTGCTGGAACGACCTGGCCTGGCCCCACGTGATTCTCTCTTGATGGCGCTCTGGCACGCGGCCCCTGCTCAGCCTGGCACAGACATGCCTCCAGCCTTCAGGCCCCTGGACCTACTTATGAAGGGCTACTTCCTTTCCCCTTGACATCCATCACAGGAGAAAAAGCAACAAGAAGGTGAAAAGAAAAAAAAGCATGAAAGCTAAGAAATAGGTGGTGTGTACCTATTTCCTGCTGGAATCGCCTTGGACTACGGAAAAGAGGACATGATGGCTGCCAGGTGCATTAGGTAAGGCTTTGGGGTCCGCTAGTGGAAAACCCAGAACATAACTAAGATTGGGTAATTAGCTTAATATCATGTTACTCACAAGGTCTCATGTCTCGGTGTTAAAAAATACTAACACTTTAAAAAATAAAACTGGCCTTTTGTCGCCCCCCCCCCCCCATTCATCTGTGCATCCCCAGCACATGGCGTTGTCATGGCGCATAGCAGAGATGCCACGAGGTCTGGGAAACTGACAAGCTCCTGGATGGGGCCCGCAAGGTTCAACCCTAGCCGCCAGGGCCCCTCTCCCAGGCACTCCCTGGGAACTGCACACGGGTGGCTCCACAGTTCTGCTGCTACACTTTCCTAACAGCTAACATCACTCTCTAGGCAATGAAGAAAAAGAAGTATATTCAAAGTCTCAGCTTTCAAGGCCCGACCTTAGAACTTACTCAAACCACACACATTTACAAGTCAGGAGAGTAAAAACACGATTTCATAATGCATCGCCCCCCCCCCCCCCCACAAAGTCAACCTGTTTGTAATTTTGTTTTGGAGGCAGTGCAGAAGGAAACATTTTGGAAAGCACTGCCAAATTCTTTAAAAAAAAAAAAATTTTTTTTAAAGCCCAAAACAAATTAAACAAAGGCCATTAAACAAAGTAGGCGTGGGGGGGGGGGGGATGCGGACTGCATTAAATTCAAGGCAATAAGGATTTAAACAGAAAGTTTGCGAAAGATTTGATTCCAGATGTGGCCCCACTAATTAACTATTAAACAGTCGACTTAACGTTCATTGGTTAGGATAGGTTTACTTCTAATTTAATATCCCTTTCAAATCTCTGACTCCATAATGAGATTCCTTGCAAGCCAAAATATGCCAACTTTTTCTGACTTGAAATAAACACGTCAGTTTTCTAGGGTACCTAAGGGTACTTTCTTCTTCCTCTTATTTAGCTACAAATAATCTAGTCATCTCAACCACATTCAATAAGTAATGTACAAATAAAAACATTTACATGTTTGGGGCACCTGGGTGGCTCAGTGGGTTAAAGCCTCTGCCTTCGGCTCAGGTCATGATCCCAGGGTCCCTAGGATCGAGCCCTGCATTGGGCTCTCTGCTCAGCGGGGAGCCTGCTTCCTCCTCTCCCTCTCTCTCTCTCTCTCTCTGCCTGCCTCTCCCCCAAATTGAGATCTCTTTCTGTCAAATAAATAAAATCTTTTAAAAAAAAAGTTTGTATATAACATATATACACATAAGTGGTATATAGATAACATAAGTAACATGCATATAAATTAAAAACGAAAGTGAGTACAAATAACTGACAAGTGAAATTAATTAAAATAATGAAACTAATTCTAAGAATAATTTTAATTAAAAATGAGTTCAGGGGCCCTGGCTGGCTTAATCGGAGTGTGCTATTCCAGATCTTGGGGTTGTAGGTTCAAGTCCCACATTAGGTATAGAGATTATTTAAAAATAAAATCTCAGGGGCACCTGGGTGGCTCAGTTGTTAAGCATCTGCCTTCGGCTGAGGTCATGATCCCAGGGTCTTGGGATGGAGCCCCACATCGGGCTCCCTGCTTGGCGGGAAGACTGCTTCTCCATCTCCCATACCCCCCGTTTGTGTTCCCTCTCTCACTATCTCTCTCTCTGTCCAATAAATAAATAAAATCTTTTAAAAAAATGAGTTCAAAATTAATCAGTCTTCTGTTTTGTGACCTTGATAAATATGTATGACTTTTAACTCTGTTAACCTAACAAAAGGTGACATTTACAAACTAATTTTAAAAGTTGCCTAAAACCTAAAGCAAGTGCTGTTCTCTAGTTAGCCAGTACCATCTGCTCCTCTGCTCCACTTACTGATATGCACACAACGTTACCAACACTCTAGCAACACCAACTTTTGGTAAAACATTCTTTAAACAGATTGAGAAAAACCAAGGTGACCCAAATACTTGAGCTGCACCAAGCAAAATGCCTAACACTGTGACCGATGTCTACTGCTCTGAGTCAGTTTCCTCCCTCCGAGCCCAAAAACCTTTGATCCAACCTTTGATCCACCTGGACACCAACAGGAAGGTGGTCAGGGGGTGACTGAGGAACCAGGAAGGGAAAGAAGGAAATGGTCTAGAGAGTGCCTACAATGGGCCAGGCATGGTGATGCACTTTCACACACATTCTCTTCTTTGCTGTGTACAACAGTTCTATGCAAGAGATTTAGCTCATGTACACTGAAGGAAAAGACTCCGATGTCTCTGTGTCATTTAAACATAAATATATCAAGGTGCTTTTCTTCACTCCTTTTTTTATTACCCTTTGGGATATAAGAAAATTCTAAATGACCCATCCAGTTTTGGAGACGAAGAAAGATGCAATATTGAACTATTTATTGGGACTAGAGCTACAGACGAGGTCTATTCTACTTAAATTGATGACGTGATACCACGATTACTGCATTAAAGTGATTATGCCTTTTGGGATGATAAACATGTTCATTATCTTGATTGAGGTGATGGTTTCATGAGTATACATATACATCAAAATTTGTATTGGGGCAATGCTGTTGGGACCCCTCTGCCAAGCAGAGAGCCTGATGTGGGGCTCGATCCCAGGATCCTGAGATCATGACCCGAGCTGAAGGCAGAGGCTTAACCCACTGAACCACCCAGGTGCCCCAGGACCCCCTCACTCTTGCAAGAGTTCTCTGTATCTTCACTTAATAGATTAAAAAAACAAAAAACAAAAAAAATGAAAACCAAAACAAACAAAAAAACCCTTATATCGGGGCGCCTGGCTGGCCCAGTTGGCAGAGCACGCAACTCTTGATCTTGGCATTGTTAGGTTCGAGCCCCATGTTGAGTACAGAGATTAATTAAAAACAAAAGTATCAAATTGTACACTTGAAACATGTGCAGTTTATTACAGGTCAATTGCACTTCAATAAAACTATAAAAAGAAAGTTTATGCCATAGATCAGAGCTAAGTAGATAGAAGGAAAGTGAAAATATCCATAATTGATATTCTGGTATCCGTAACTGGTATTCTGAGTCAAAAAAGCTATACAATGAATACAAGCAAGATTTCTCTACCAGCAGTTCTCAAAGTATATACCATATAACACCAGCCCTAAGAAATGTTAACAAGTGTTACACGCACACACGTATGTGCATGTACACACACACACACACACACATACACATACAGGTTCTGGGGTCACCTAAGTTTGAGCAATGCTTGTCTAGACAAGGCTCACCATGTTTGTTAACTGTGGAACTTCTCAGAGGCTTTCTCACATGCTGAGATACCTGGTGCTTTTCAAAAAAACAGCTCTGCAAAAATACAGCTTTTCTGGGGCGCCTGGGTGGCTCTGTGGGTTAAGGCCTCTGCCTTTGGCTGAGGTCATGATTTCAGGGTCCTGGGATCGAGCCCCACATCCAGGCTCACAGCTCGGTGGGGAGCCTCCTTCCTCTTCTCTCTCTCTCTGCCTGCCTCTCTGCCTACTTGTGATCTCTATCTGTCAAATAAATAAAATCTTAAAAAAAAAATACAGCTTTTCTGAAACTAATTTGACCAGAAACCTTTTTTTCAAAGGATCTCCTGGGATTGCTAATCCACACAACACACTGTGGGAAATGCTGCTCTCATTCACGGGCTCGTGGGGTCGGACAGGCTGAGAGTTTAGGGAGCAGCGAGGCTGGGCTTCTTCGATCTCAGCCCCAAGTGTAACTGCGGTTCTCACTTGCTCACGAATTCCTGCTTCCTTCACAGCGACAGGGGACAATGAGCACAACTCAGAGGCAACAGAGGACAAGGAACGTGTGAGCAGAGATCCCTAAATCAGGTCCTGCCGCAGAAGTCCTCCTGATGGTGTCTAAATGAGTGTATGAGGGCTGCTGTCATAAAGTACCAGACACTGAAACAGGAATGCACCATGTCATGGTTCTGGAAGCCAGAAGCCCCAAATCCAAGTGTGTGCAAGACCGGTTCCCCCTGAGGGCTGTCAGGGCAAACCTTATCCCAAGTCTCTCTCTCTCGTTGGCTTGTAGTGTGTTCTCCCTGTGTGTTTGTCTGTCCCCAAGTTCTCACCTTTTCTGAGGACACCAGCCCGGGTGGATTGAACCCCTCTAATGAATTCATTTGAACTTGATTACCTCTTTCAAGACGGTCTCCAAATAAGGTCATATTCGGAGTACCAGGACTTAGGACTTCAACACAGGAATCTGAGGGGACACAGGCAACCCATAACACCCTTCATTATAGTTCTCATCGGGCAGGAGACTGGTGAGTTGTCCAGTTCACAAATGCGCCCTACCTGTGGAAGTTGTAACCTGCCAGATTGTGTTCTCTCTCTGAATATCCTTCTGTATTCCCCGATGCTCTCACTGATACTTTGGTTTGGTAAGCTATCTTTATTGTTATAGAAATAGACTAGAAAAAAGGTTTCCTTCATCTGATATCAACATTATGGGAAGCTTTTATTATGGTTTCTGTTAATGATCTCCTGAACCCACTGCCTACGTCAGGCACATTATTCGTCATCCTCACGTCCCATTAAAGTCAGTATTTTTCACGTTTAAAGAGAGAGGGGTGAGTCGGGTAACTTTCCCAAGGTCACGTGGCTAGCAAGGAGCCGAAAGTCAGGATGTGGATCCAAGTCTGGCTCCAGAGTCCCCACTCGTCCTCGCCACCACACTCCCGTTCTAAATCTGGGGCAGCTGCATTCTCTCTACACCGTTACCAAGGTTTAATTCACTCGGCAGGGAAAGAAGTCGTCTTGAGAAGGGATGGGGGGGAATCAAGAGCTCTATTTTAGACACAGGATGCCTGGGAGATATTCAAGGGGAGGTACGGAATAGGAAGCTAAATATGGTAGCTTCAGATAGAAGGAGCGGAGCTGGAGACCCAAGTTTCTGTCATCAGCACACGTACGGTGTATGAAGACCAAGGAGGGAGTGACCTTGCTCCCTGATACAGGACACTTGTCCGCAAACCAGTTCAGCCAAACAGGCCAGCTCTTCTTTTGTATGATCTGTGAGCTAAGAGTGGCTTTTGAAATGACTTGAAAAACTAAAAAAATATCTGAAATTAAAATATCAGGGTCCCTAATAGTTTTCCTGGGACACAGCTACACTCACTCAAATGTATGTAATTCCAAGGGCTTTTGTGCTACGGCACCCAAGTGGAGTAGCTGCAGCCGGACGGGATGGCCCACAAAGCCCGAAAGACTCATTATGTGGCCCTTCACAGACATATCCCCTGTGGCCTGCAACACGGGACACTGGGGTAAGGAAGTAGCCCCCGCAAAGGTGACCGGGCAAAGCAGGCCATGCGGCAAGAAGACCACCGCGTGTAGGAAGATTCCCCAAAGCAGCAAAGGAACAGGAAGCCAGGGCAAGGCAGTGTCTCCAGAAGGATGGAGGGAACAGCAGTGGGAGGAGGACGAGGCCACTGACCACACGGCATCACTGAGGACCAAGACCAGGGAAGCCCCGGAGAAATGGTGGGGACAGTCTGACTGACAGAGCTTCAGAGAGAGGCGCCTGGATGGTTCAGTGGGTTAAGCAACTGCCTTCAGCTCAGGGCATGATCTCAGGGTCCTGGGATCGAGCCCTGCATTGGGGTCCCAGCTCAGCAGGAAGCCTGCTTCTCCCTCTCCCTCTGCTGCTCCCCCTGCTTGTGCTCTATCGCTTGTGTGTGCACACTCTCTCTCAAATAAATAAATAAAATCCTTTAAAGCAAAAGTGGGGGGGGGGCTTCAGAGAAAGAATGGGAAACAAGGAAGTAAATACAGAGGATGAACAAAGTTTCTGAGGAAACTGACCATAAACAAGGTGGAGAGAGCAAGAGAGGACCATCAGGTAAAACATGCTTTGGTTGTTCCAGAAAGAAGATCTTACGGCAGATGGGAATGACCGGGTGGAGGGGAAAGTGATGCACAGGAGAGCGGGAGCGCTCCCTGTAAGAACCGAATGCTCCAGAAGACACAAGCGTAGGTGTCCCTGAATAAGCGACTGGGACGGGGGTTGCTCGTCTATGGGACAGGCAAGGCAAAGACAGGATATGGGGACGGATACACTCAGCCAACAGATGTAGTGTCAGGAAGATGAGGACATTCTCATCCTACTCCTTTTTTTCCAGTAAAATAAAAAACAAAAGACATGAGCAGACAGGGGGACGAAGGCTGCTGCACACTCACAGAGAGGAGAAACTGTCACCCCAGAGAGGGAGAAGAAGGCACACCAACGAGGGGTGGGAGAGCAGGGCGGTCTCGCATTCTCGGGGACACTAGAGAGTGGTGATGTCGTACGCTGAAGGGGAAACCACACAGTGTGGCTGTTTGCCTTCGGCTACGTTCAAATACTGAACACCAAAAAGATCCCGTGACGAGGAAGCGGGGCTGAGGGAACCGAGGTGAACAGACCGAGTGTGCAAGTGGAAGACGATGTCATTGTCTCATTTCTGGGGGCTGGAAGACTAAGACCCAGGGGCTGGCTGGGTGGTCCCAACTCTGAGGGCTCCCCCAGGCTTCTGGTGGCTGCTGGCAATCCCAGGTGTGCCTTGGCTTCTTCTGCACTCCCTGATTCGTGTCCACACCGCGTTCTCCCGTGTGCATGTCCGAGTCTACACTGTGCCTTTTTTTAAGGACACGAGTCACGCTGGATTAGGATCGACGGTAATATTCTCATTTCGACTTACTTCCTTCTGTAAGGACCCTGTCTCCAGATAAGGTCACATTCTGAGATCCTGGGGGTTAACGCCAACATATCTTGGGGGAGGGGGCACAATTTAAGCCATAACAGACAGCAAGGCTTCTTTATCTTAGTTTGGTCTCCTAAATTAGAATGCAGATAACCTAACGGCAGAGAGCCATTTTCAAAGAACTCCACGTGCCTCCAAAGATGGAGGGATTTTATACGCAAAGTACATATTTTACAAATTTGGTAGGGCTAAGGTGAAATGTGGCACAAAACAGTTTCATTAAATTTCATGTCAGTGTATGATTCCATTAAAAAGAATCTCTCAAAGCAAAGAAGTAGTTTTGGAATTAGACTTTCTGCAGTTTAGCATCTCCAATGCACAGGAATATGGTAGTATATCCTGAGAAAGGTGGAAAGGGAGAAGAAAAAAAAGAAAAAATTTCCATATTGCCCCCCCCCACCAACCTTCTTGCCACAACCTAGAGAAGTAATTCCTAACATATAGCTGTATTTTATCATAAGCTGAAGATTTTCCTAAATTTGGTGTAATATAAAATAGAAATTAAGCATAATTTGTACCCCAATACCCTTTTCAGGAAGAAGGCTTTGTGACAGAGGGAGGGGTATAAAGGGGCAGGAGAAGTTTTCTGGGGGGTAAATGGAATTTTCCTGTATCTTCTTTTTTTTTTTTAAGATTTTATTTATTCATTTGACACAGAGAGAGAGAGAGAGAGAGAGAGAGAGAGACCATGAGAGAGGGAAAATAAGCATAGGGAATGGGAGAGGGAGAAGCAGGCTTCTCCCAGAGCAGGGGGCCCGATGCGGGGCTTGATCCCAGGACTATGGGATCATGACCCGAGCCGAAGGCAGACACCAAATGACTGAGCCACCCAGGTGCCCCATTTTTTCTGTATCTTGATGGCGGTGGTGATTATATGAATCTACATAGGAGTTCATAGAACTGTATGCCCAGAAGAGTTAATTTTACTGTATGATAATTTTAAAAAGAATATTTAATGGGGATGCTTAGGTGGTAGAATTGGTTGTGTGTCCAGCTCTTGGTTTCAGCTCAGGTCATGATCTCAAGGTTGTGAGGTCGAGCAAAGTGTCCGGCTCTGTGCTCAGCATGGAATCTGCTTGAGATTCTCTCTACCCCCTTTTTTTTCTCTGCCCCTCCCCCTGTTCGAGAGCTGGCTCTCCCTCTCTCTCTCTCAAATAAACAAATAAATCTTTTAAAAAATAAAAGGAATATATAAAAAAGAATATTAGCACTTGGTGTGTATTCTTCAACAACTTTAAGTGACATCTGATATTAATCCCATTTTTCTGGTAAGGAAAATGGCAGCTTGAAATTAAATAACTTGCTCAGAATTAAAACTTCTTACACAGAAGAGGTAGGGTTTGAAATCATATTTGTCTGGCTCCAAAGCCTGTACTCTCTTCTACTGTTCCATAATAACCACCGAAAAAACTTCCCAAGTTCTTCATTTGGATATGCCTGCCCCTTCTCATAGCTGCAAATCCTTAATCAAAAGGCTATTGTCCGAGGGAACACACACACAGAGACCTGAGATTCCATAAAGAGAGCACAGAACAAAACATGGAAACCCATCCCATTTCCATAACATCGTTTCTTGGGTACATTCTCTTCTGTGGCAGATGTCCAAAAACAAGAGCCTATGTGTCAACAATCTAATCCCTAATTGCTAGGATAACTCCGTTCCACATCAAAAGAAGAACCACCTGCCCTCCCCATCCTCTGCACTCCATTATTAGAAAGAGGAAAAAATATAACATAGTTAGGAAATACGTTCCCTAACTATGAAGAGCATACATTCTGCTCTTCTTTTCCATTTTGCTTGAATAGGTCTCCACTTAGAAACCTAAGAAAACAGGGCCTCGAGCTGACCAGACATTGGTCACTGCTGCACTGAGTTCTCTAGAACATGCCTTTAGGAGTGAGTCTCCCAGGGTTCTTCATGGATGCTGAGTGTGGGCCCTGTCACCATCTTAGCAAACAATGAAGTTCAGTCATAGAATGAAGTGGTAGCTTCTTGTCCAACATCTTCTGTACTCCAGATGAAAGACTATGAAGACACCCAGAAGCAAGTCTCAAGCACTCATCATCTCACTCAAGACAATGGCCCAATACACTCAACCAAAAACTAATGCGTCAGTAGGGGGTCATCCACTAAGTGAGGGCAAACTATACTGACTCCACTTGAAAACATAAGAGAGGCTTGCTCTTGGCAGAGTGGTCAATTTTCAAGCAAACTGAATTGTTGGCCTTATTTCCACTTTTTCTTCAGATTCATATATGCATATGTTTATGTACGCAAATCCACAACCCCTATTTCTTCAGTAAGAAAACCCAATACCTTCTTATAGTTGCTACAATGGAGACAATGACAATCAAGCACTGTATTTCAGTCTCTTGTCTGTGACTACAATAAAGTCTACACCTGACTTTTAATTTCATCACTTAAATTCCTCTGGGCAGGAGCGGTAAACTCATCTGCATATCCATCCACTCTAATTCCAAGCAAAAGGCCCTGAAAATGGCAGAGATCTATAAAGTATCTACTGAACTGAATTAAATCACAATGAGGTAAAATAAAATGCATAACTTAGAATGAAAAATGGAGGCTTCTTGTCCTACAAAACCCTTGGAATTTAACTACCGCACGTAGTCTTGAGCTGTAACCATTGTCCAAAGTCTTTCCGATGAATCGGAAAGCAAACAACATGTCTTCTATTAGTTGAACCATATGAAATTGCTGCTGTTTTGTAGGTCAAAAATTACTAGATATCAACGACTTCTTGTGGTTCAATCTAATAAAGTATTAATCAACCACACAAGTTAAGGTAGAAAATCTGGATATATCTTCAGTAACATGTTTCACTTACCAAAACGCTCATCTAAAAAGGATATGATCACACACCATATATCTGCGTTCATGTGAAAAAGGGGTATGTTTCTAGAGATCTAAGGAAATCATTTTTTAAGAAGCTTTAATGAGGTCTAATTTCCATGTAATAAAATTCGTTGATTTTAAGTGTAGAATTTGATGTGTTTTGACAAATCCACCCTCGTGACCTCCACCACAACCATAGTGTGGCATATTTCTATCACCCAACAAAGGTTCCCTTGTAGCACATCCCCTCCCCGCATCACTAGCTTCCTGTCAATGTAGCGTTCTGCCTTTTCTACAAAAATTTCCTACAAATAGATTCATAGAATACGTGCTGTTTTTTTTTTCCTTTAAGATATTTATTTGAGAGAGAAAGTCTCAAGTAGACACCCTGCTGAGCATGGAGCCTGGGGGGGGGGGCATGACCCTGAGAGGCCCCATGACCTTGAGATCGTGCCCCAGCCCAAACCAAGAGTCGGACTCTCAACTGACTAAGCCACCCAGGCCCCCCCTAGTGTGTGATCTTTTGCGTCTGGCTCCCTTCACTTAGCACAAAGCTTCTGAGACTCAACTCTCTTGTTTTACTAGTAGTTCATTTCTTTTTATTCCTAAGTAATACCCCACAATTGTTTGTTCATTCAATGTGTTTATTCATACCCCACAATTTATTTCCAGTATTCAGCCATAATGAAAAAAAAAAAAAACAACTGTTATGAACATTTGCATTTAAGTCTTTTTTTAAACATAGATTTCATCTCCCTTAGAGTGAATACACAGGTATGTAATTGCTGTGCTATATGGGTAAATGGACATTATTAAGCTTTTTAAGAAATGACCACAGGTTCACAAAGTGATTGTATCATTTTGCCTTCCCAACAGCAATACAGGAGACACATTCTCACCAATACTTGGTATAGTCTGTCTTTTTAATCTTAGCTATTCTAGGTGATATGTAGCAGTATCTCTTAGTGTTGCTTTTTTTTTTTTAAGATTTTCTTTTTTTTTTATTTGACAGAGAGAGAGATCACAAGTAGGCAGAGAGGCAGGCAGAGAGAGAGGGGGAAGCAGGCCCCCACTGAGCAGAGAGCCCAATGCGGGGCTCGATCCCAGGACCCTAAAATCATGACCCGCTTAACCCGCTGAACCACCCAGGCGCCCCAGAATACCTATTTTTTTTTCTTTTTTTTTTTTTAAAGATTTTTATTTTTTATTTATTTGACAGAGAGAGATCACAAGTAGATAGAGAGGCAGGCAGAGAGAGAGAGAGAGGGAAGCAGGCTCCCTGCTGAGCAGAGAGCCCGATGCGGGACTCGATCCCAGGACCCCGAGATCATGACCTGAGCCGAGGGCAGCGGCCCAACCCACTGAGCCACCCAGGCGCCCCGAATACCTATTTTTAAATAATTTAATAACTTGTGACTGATTCTCCCCAGGACAGCTCACTCCTGATGGACATATCCTAAGACCTCTAACTGATGCTACTGCTCTTCCTATCACCACACCACCCCCCTTTTTTGTTTAAATTAACAGTGGCTCCTTCCATTCATATCAGTGCAGCTTCAAAGCCCTTCATCTACTTCCTACTTAGACCAGGCATAAAGAATTCCAACCCCATCGACCTTACCAAGAATGGGCTCTCCACTATGCTGTTACTGCCGAAGCTCTTTTCTTGTTCTACCACCCAGGACCTCCTGGACTCTTGGTTTCGACTCTTTAGATTTTTTTCAGATCACATTACCAAAAAGTTCCTAACCTCTGTATTGATCTTCTGATTCCTACAACTTTGGCCTATCTCAGAGGCTCACGTCCCTGGGTGTTGGTCCTAAATCCAGACTGGAAGCTGGTTCACTCTGAATTTGTACTTTACCCCTAAGCAGCCATAACTACAGATGAATGAATCAATGAATAAAGTCCTTCCACTTGCATTCCCAACGGGCCTGCTGCTAATGACCTTGAGGGCTGTGCACTGCCCAACTCCAGGTACATGGTTTCTCTGACGCAATGGACTTGCGCAACACTACAGCCCTGACCCCACTCTGCCAACTCTGCTCCCCTCCTCCACTCACACATTAGATACAATATTTTCATATTAAAAATTGCCAAGTAAAAATATATTTAATGTCCCTCGGGCCAAGTTCATACCCTAAATATTCTCATGTTAACTTTGATATGTTCCGGGCAGGGCAAAAATGCGGAACCGTTGAAATAACTGGCTTGGTAAATCACTTCCAAATCTCTTTTTCCTAAAATACTCAGATACATTTTTACATTACCTCATAAGAACCATGATAAGCATGAAATTAGCTCTTCCCTTCCTGTGATGTATACCAGCTTTTTACCAGATGGTCTTGCAATTTATTTACTTTATTATGTAAAACGAATTTTCCCAGCTGCATCCCAGGATAAAACCTGTAGGATCTGTGAGTCATTTTACCTTTAAATTCACCTGTGCACTTTAGGTTCTGCTTAAAAAAAGAAAGGCAGGCAGGCAGGCAGGCAGAATGAAGGAAAGAAGGAAAAGAAAGAGAAAAGTAGGAAGTGAGATATGAAGTTATATTACAGAGCACTGAAGTTTTCTCATCCTAAAGATAACGTGAGATTTCTTTTGGCTTATGTATGAATCACAGATCAGCTACTACAAAAGGATATCTAGTTTCCAAACTAATCAATGAGGGGTCCACCTAAGGTTAAAAAAAAAAAAGTTTCACCCTCAAAATGAGAAGATTGGAGGCTGATTCCTCATAAAAAACTAGCTCCGTTTGTTTAAGAAAAAAAACTCTGAAGGCAAAAGCTGGAAGGCTCCTGGGTCCGATGGTTCACAGCGGGAAGGGAGACAGAAAGGAGATAACGAGTTACCCAAAGTCGGGCGCCAGCCACACTAACCCACCAGACCCAATCCAGGAAAGGCTGGGGGTCACTCTGAGAAACAGCATGTGACCCATGACCTTCATTCCTCTCTGGATGCCTTCTCTTCATTTCAGAACGTGGCTGGCGAGTACAATTTTTTATCACTCAACTGTCAGATCTCAGGCTACTCAGGGTGAGCGGCCTGTAGCTTCTCGGGAATTGCTGGTGAATGTTATAAAGATCCACTTGCCAACATTAAACCAGACAGTCCTCTAGCCCCATTGCTATTTGTTCCCAAATCTGACACTCCGGATCTCAGAAGCATGTAACTTCAGAGTCCAAAAAGGTCAGAAGCTCGGTGCACCTGGGTGGCTCAGTGGGTTAAAGCCTCTGCCTTTGGCTCAGGTCATGATCTCAGGGTCCTGGGATTGAGCTCCGCATTGGGCTCTCTGCTCAGCGGGGAGCCTGCTTTCTCCCCTCCCCCCGCCCGCCTTTCTAGCCTACTTGTGATCTCTCTGTCAAATAAATAAATAAAATCTAGAAAAAAAAAAAAAGGTCAGAAGCCTGGTTTGTGTAACAGTTGGTGTCTTATCATTTCACTTGGGAAGACAGAAGCACGAGGACAGGAATTCTTCCTGCGACAGAACAGAGGTCCTCCATCCACACCTGCTCCTCGCTCACTTTGCTCGGGATGCTGCCCTGACAATGTGGCACACGAAAGCCCAAAACAATGTCAAAAGGAGGTGATGGATGACAAGAGGCTCCACGCCTGAGTCTCTTGAGACTCGGCTGGGCAATGTGGGGGAAAGATTACACACTGAGTACCAGCCTCTTTACCTGCACTGACCTGCACTTACCTGCACTGACCTAGCCACTTTACCTGCCCCAAGCACTCTAACTGACCACTGTTGCTGCACAAGGTAAAACTCCAGTGTTACAAATGGGGATTTAGAAGAGGAATCTAGGTACAGTTACCTAGTAAAGGTCACTCTGAGAGTGGTAGGAAGGATCGGTGATACAAAGGGGCCACTGATTGTCCTTCAATCTCCTACATGGTCTCACACACCATAACTGCTTCATTTGTCTTCTGCAGAGGACAGAACTGCATGAATGTGGTGGAAAACGTTCATGTCCCTCCTTGGATGTCTCTGGTCTTGTGAACTACCCTGCGGAGCAATTACCTCGAGGAATCCTAAAATAAAATCATGATTGTGAAATTTGATACGAGTTTACTTGCATAATTAGCCCTCTGTAGAGAACGGGGAGGTATTTATCTGACACCAGACCATTTTTAAAGTAGAATCCCATCATCTGCAAATAACTAAAAATTTAGAAGGTGACACCGAGCCAGAGAGGACTCTTTTCAGTATACAGTTCAGCTACACATCATAGTCACACTGTGTTCATTGCTAAGAGGCATTAGTATAAGAGAGAAAGGGAAACAAAACAGGACTTCAGATGAAAGGAAACACGATAATAAAGCAGAGAGATGGAGCTTTTCAAGTCTGTACTGGCAGAGAATGCAATTAAACAAAGGTGATGGTTTTATTAAAATCACAATGGTTAATAGTTTAGGTAGACCCAACTGAATTCTTCACCATATAAGCTTTGTTACATTATTATGGCACAAATTAAAAATTAATCTCACACTACGGGAAGTTTGCCTTTAGCTGTTCCTAAGATAGCAAAAACAAAAACAAACCAAACTCAGAGGTTCCTAAAATAGCATAAAAATAAAAGGAGGTACATATGTACCTTACATGTATCACATAGAAAAAAAATGTTTAAATAACCAATGTTTCTCCTCCTGCATTATTAATTTAACCCCAGGATTTTATTTTTTTTATTTTTTCTTTATTTATTTGACAGAGAGAGAGATCACAAGTAGGCAGAGAGGCAGGCAGAGAGAGAGGAGGAAGCAGGCTCCCTGCGGAGCAGAGAGCCCGGTGCGGGGCTCGATCCCAGGACCCTGAGATCATGACCTGAGCCCAAGGCAGCGGCTTAATCCACTAAGCCACCCAGGCGCCCCTAACCCCAGGATTTTAAAAGCAAGGCAAACTATGATTCAATGAGAATGAGCTAATAGTCATTCAAAAATTATGAGTTAAAGCCCAGGGATCTGATGATCTTGCTAGAAGAAAAAAGACCACGTGTAACTTCTTTATTCACAACACACCTTTCTCACCACTAAATGGAATTCTAGTTTCTCCATGACCTGGTCACCTGAAAGAGTCCCTTTCTCCTCTGGATTCCCAGGGCCCTTTGTCTAGATTCACTCTAGAATCTACCCGAGTTGTACACGAGCCTCATCTCCCTTTCCAGGGCAAGGTCCTGGAGGACGTCTCTTAGCGGGCTTCCTACTAGATCCTTCTGGTGCCCATACACTGAGGGAAGGCCACAGTGAATTTCTCCTGAGGGAATGCAGGGTTAAGCGAACGAATATCCTGACAAATGTCTACCTACACGTTAACGGTAGATGTTATCTCATTTCTCTATATCGCATGAACACAGAGTTGTAGCTTTGGGTTAATAATGTTGATGAACAGAGTTAAATGATTTTTCTTGGAGGGGTGCCTGGCTGGCTCAGTGGGATAAGCGTCTGTCCTCGGCTCAGGTCATGATCCCGGGGTCCTGGGATGGAGCCCCACATTGTGTTCCCTGCTCAGCAGGAAGCCTGCCTCTCCCTCTCCTTCTGCCTGCTGCTCCCCCTACTTGTGCACACGCGCTCTCTCTCTCTGCTGAAGAAATATACAAAATCTTTAAAAAATTGATTTTTCTAGGAAAGATTTTTTTTAATTTAGTATGAGCTAGAACCATAATTAACCACGGAGATGACCAGCTGCAACATTTTTCAACTGACAGTAAACTAAACAGACTAGTACAGGGGAATCAGTCCTTAGTAGACGTGAACTTCAAGGGGTGGCCACGGGCTTCACGCTTGCTTGGATGTGGAGCCCCTCCCAAGGATTCAGATGCTTGCCTTGGATCATCCCCCCGAGTGAGCATCTTAGGGAAGAGGAGACAGCTCACCAACCCACCATGAAATACAAGGGCAGGCCCTTTCTAATTAGCTCCAGGTGAGCCAGGTGTGACCCCGGCGTCTGGGAGGTTCCCCCCTTGTAAAGTAGGGAGCCGCTTTCCCTACAGAAAGAAGTTGTGAATGACTAAAATAAGCAATGTTACAACAGGCTTCTGCTTTTAGTCATCATTACTTCATGCGTGAAATTTAAACAGTACCTTTGATACCTTTCTCAGATCCCGAAGAACTCTTTGCTGGGGGGAGAGAACAGGCACAGTCTGATTCTCTGCTGCGTTTCGTGGTTTTAAATCCTGTACTTGCAAGAGTCTAGAGCAAATTCATGGGAGCACAGATCCTGGGTGTGTTCTTCATAATTTATTCTACTTTATTTTATTTATTATTGGGTTCCACAGTAGTTAAGGTCCAACCTGCTCTTACACAGAGCATGAGATCTTGGTGGGACTCACTGTCCTGACAAACTGGAAGAGGGCACAGCAAGGAGGAACAGGAGGTCGGGGAGAGAAGAGATCCACTTTAGAAGCCCAGGGAGACGAGAAGAGGTGTGCCCACGCTAAGCTCTGCCATGAGTGGACCTACAGCTGTCCACACCGGGGGTGGGAGGCGTCCTCTCCCACTCCCCCCACATCTCACCCTACTGCAGACCCAGTCCATAGAGAGTAAACAAAGCACAAACAAAAGCAACTAACAGAAGAGGACGGCAAAAGGCAATCATCCAGCACCAAACAGATCTCCGTAATGCATCTGCTTTGACCTCTCCTTTTGCAAGCACCACCACTGAAAATAAGCTAGAACAAAAGATGATTCGTCCTGTCCTGCGCAGCCATCAAGAACTCCAGGGCTCGCTGCATACATAATTCATGATGCAGAGGAAGCGGCCATCAGCGTCATTTATCCTCGCCATAGTTTAAAGTGGTGAAAGGTTACTAGGTATTCATAAAGTCTCTGATTTCTACAAGACCCCTCCAAAGTCACGAACAAATGGGGAACTTTATTTTTCTGCAAATGTCGTTACTGACCAAGCGAAGACTGTAAGTTCTTCTAGGACTCCGAGGTAACCATCGCAGGAGGGTGGGTTAGCAACCCTCATAAACCAATTCAGTCCGCAAGCAACACGCATGGGTCCTGTTGAGGCTCATCTTCTCTGATCACTTCAGCTCTGTGTTTCGCAAGCAGACGCCCCAGTGTGGTTCCAGTTCACCCCCTCCCATCCCCCCAGATCAAGGAGAGAGGCTGTGCGCCTCACAGACAGGAAAGGGAAGCCCAGGAAGGTTACTTTACCTACCTGAGCCCTCAAGCCGGGCAGAGAAGGCTAGGACTCTAGTTGTTAACATCCTGGACAGCTCCCACAGCCCCTGCCCTGGCTTCCCAAGACCTGCAACATTTACTGTGTGGGACTGACCTCAGAGCACCTCCCCTCACCCCACTCCTTTCTTACTCCCTCCAGTCAAGCCATCTTCCATGCTGCCCTGACCCGTCTTACAAAAGGGCCACTTGACCCTTCAGGATTTCCCTTTCACCTTGGGGGGAGGGGAGGTGGATAATCAAATCAAATCAAAATATTTCAGCTTTATACTGAGCTGCCAAGAATTGTGCCAAGAATCTTAGCTAATCGGGTAGACAGGCATGGGCACTGTGCAGTGAACAGAACGGACTCCCAATTATCTGTCCCCCCCACCCCCCCCACCCCGGGCTGCAGTGTCTGTGACACTTCGTTGGCTCTGGTGGTGGCAGCAAGTCCCCAGGCACCAACTCTGCTCAGCGGAGATCTGTCCTCAGGCATCCAACCCCACCCACCTGCCTCCAGACAGGTCCCCCCCCCCTCAGCCCTCTCCTGGCTCCTGGAGACAGGCTCATCTCGGCCCTTACTACACGGCACCACGAATGTTCTTCGAATGTTCCTTAACGGCTAGCTTCGCCCGCCCGCCGGCACTGCAGCTTCCTGGGATCAGGGCCTTCTTTTTTTTTTTTTTTTTAAAGATTTTATTTATTTATTTGACAGAGAGAGATCACAAGTAGATAGAGAGGCAGGCAGAGAGAGAGAGGGAAGCAGGCTCCCTGCTGAGCAGAGAGCCCGATGCGGGACTCGATCGCAGGACCCTGAGATCATGACCGGAGCCAAAGGCAGCGGCTTAACCCACTGAGCCACCCAGGCGCCCGGATCAGGGCCTTCTTCACCGCTGACCCTAACCCTCATCACTGCAGACGGCCAGCTCATGCCTCTGGGCCAGCACGACAGGTGAACGCTCATGCTTTCCCCACACGTTACTCCGTGTTTCATTCAACCAACGGCCCATGTCTGAGGGGGGGAAGCTAGCATTTTCCTGAAAGGCAGTACGGGCGGGGTGACAGAGAGCATAAGCTCGGGACGAGGGGAGCCGGGGCCCTGGGACCTAGTCTGTCACCTGGCTAAGTTACTCAGTCAACCTACACCTCAGTGTTCCTTGCCCACAAACAGGGCTCATGGGCCAACATGTATTAAGCATTTACTGAATGGATTAGTGGATACCAGGCACCCACTAATTCGTCTATTCCCCACAACATCTAGGGAGGCTGTGAGAGCAGAAACAAGTGCTAGGGAAAGGTCAGAATGATTTATCTCAGGTTCCCATGGAGGAACTGAGGCTCCGGGCAAGCTCCCCAGAGGTGCGGGCTTCTCTGCTCCTTAATCCACTGGCTTTGAAAGATAAAAGATGTAAGGCCTCTCTCTCTCTCTGATGCGGCCTTAGCATAGGGCAAGAAAGCTCCAAGGCCGGGCTCATCTCCAGCTGGAGTTAACGGGACTCTTGTCCTAGGTCACCCTCCCCAGGACACTATGCAGACTCCTTGGGGTGAAGACCTGTCCCATTCTGGAAACAGGATGCGCTGGAGGAGAAGGGAGAGGTGAAAGGAGTGAGAAGCTGTTCCGACTTTCAGTAGCTCACACCGAGATTCCAAGCATCGTACTATTATCTGCACGACGAGGCGTGTGCCTGCCCCCTTGCAGGGCGAGGGAGCTGCCTGGGTGTGAACAAAGCCACCGACACACCACCAGATTCTTCAAAAGCAAATATTTGTCTGCAACTGAAGAACCAGCGTTCTTTTCTAACAAAGAACAACGCGTGTCATTCTAATTCCTGATTCCTGCCCCGGGTTCACAGTGGGCTCTGATTTCAATGGAAATCCCCCCATGAATAACCGTGTCTTGAATCACAAAGGGCACAATAAAGCAGAAGATTTACAGAGGGTGAATAGGGATGGCCTGAGTATTCCAGTCTGCGTGGGGACTACCTGGGGCCAGGTATCCCGCAGTTTCTCTGGACTGGCAACAGGCACCCGGTGGTTGTTTGGTTTTTTGTTTGTCCTTTTGGCTCGGTGGGAGAATTTGAATTGCCCGGGTCATCAGCGAGCTGCAGCCCTCCCTGCTCTTTGGGTAAGCTTGTAATGCTGCTCTAAGTCACACGGACAAGGCTCAGAGGCCAGAACGGGTTTCAAGAAATAGCAGCAGGCTAACAGATCTGATAAACTCTGTCCGCCTGCAGCAAAGCCTGGCCCCACAGCCTCCAAGGCAAATTCCTGAAATGACCAAGCAGAAAACAAGCAAAATGTCCCTTTCTCTATGCCAAGGAAAAAAGAGATGGAAACAATGTAGTAACCAGGGAGAATGCACTTTAGGTTACACAGTAACCAGACGGCATGCATATGTTTTTCTCCAGGAAAGGAAAAGGCATACGTAGTCGCAGAGGCTTAATAAAAGAAATAACCTCAAAAGAACACCTGCCCTAATCTGGAGAGGGCTGGGCTGAAAACCCGCCAGCTGGGGTTAGCAACATCAGAAACAGGGACAGATGCATCCTTACACGGGCTTTGCATCCCGGTTTTTTGTTTTTTTTTTCTTGTTACCGTGCCCTGGGCACAAAATGGCCCAGCTCTCAGCAGACCCTTGAGCTGCTGGAGCATTACAGTGATCTTCTGGAAAATTCCTCTCTCGTTTTAGTTCTTCCCTATACAATTCATGAGCAACGAGTCCCCCTAATGAAGAGCACCACAGCAATGCCAGGCCAATGTGTGTGTATTTATATATAAATATATATATATATTTATATATATTTTATTTATATATATAATATATATTATATATATATTATATATATAAAATATATATATATTATTTATATATATTATATATTTTAAATATATATTTAAATATATATATTAAATATATATATTTATATATATATTTTATATATATATATTTATATATAAATATATATATATATATTTAATAACATATTCAGAAAATGTGGCATACTCTTTCCCTCATACCACCTGCGTTGATTTGGACATTTAATATGAGATGGCGGATTTTAAAGATCAAATCTTTCAAGGAGCCTTGTTAAAAAATCTTTCTCTAGGGGCTCCTGGGTGGCTCAGTTGGTGAAGCGTCTGCCTTCGGTTCAGGTTATGATTCTAGAGCCCAGGGATCAAGTCCCGAACAAGGCTCCCTGCTTAGCAGGGAGTCTGCTTCTCCCTTTCCCTCTGCCCGCCGCTCACCCTGCTTTTGCACTCTGTCTCCCTCTGTTACATAAATAAATAAAATCTTTAAAAAAAATCTTTCTCTAAGAAAATGGAAATTTTGTTAGCATTAAACAAAATACACAATTAAGTATCTTTTAAATTTTTTAAAGATTTTATTTACTTATTTGACCGAGAGAGATCACAAGTAGACAGAGAAGCAGGCAGAGGTAGGTGTGGGGGGGTGGGCAGGAAGCAGGCTCCCCACTGAGCAGAGAGCTGAATTCGGATTCGGGGTTCCATCCCAGGACCCTGAGATCATGACCTAAGCCCTAAGCCAAAGGCAGAGGTTTAACACACTGAACCACCCAGGTGTCCCATCAATTAAATATCTTTTAAACACACCAGATACCTTGATGGATCAGTCGGTTAAGCCTCCGACTCTTGATTTCGGCTCAGGTCGTGATCTCAGGGTCTTGAGATCAGAGCCCAGCATCCAGTTCTGGGCCCAGTGGGGAGCCTGCTGGAGATTCTCTCCCTCTCCCTCTGCCCTTCCCCCTCCAAAATAAAAAACCAAATCTTTAAAAAATAATAATAATAAACACAAAAGCAACACTAACAGGATTGAATTCTTTACTATTTTTACAGTCAGACATTTCAGTGTGCTGGGCTGGACGCATCCTTTATTCACTACGTACACAGAAGAGCCAACAGCTCAGATTATCTCTTAATTTCTGAACCCTTACTGGTACCAGAATAAAACACCCAGGGCACATCTCCTGCGCATTACAACCAAGCTGAGGTCTAGAAAATACATTGTGGAACGCTAGGACAAGGTTATGGGACAGAAATGAAGATTGTCCTACTGGCACAAGCAGATTTTTCTTTAGGGGACAGCTGGGGTAAAAGGAGGAACAATGTTTTGGATTAATGAGATTAATCATTATCAATTTTTTTTAATGGCTCACACGGCACAGCATTATTCTTGTTGTCACTGTCTTATTCTGACCCGTGGCATATTTATTTGCAGATACGCAAGGTTTGTCGGTATTGCTGTCTAAACGTGACATCACGTTAAAATGGATGAATGAGGGGCACCCGGCTGGCCCAGGTGGTAGATCACGTGACTCTTGTCCTTGCAGGTGTAAGTCCCAGCTATGTTATGTGGAGAGATGACTTAAAAAAATAGTAACAAAATGGATGAATTAAGGTGTGAAATGCATAATCACCCTGAAAACAATGGTATTCCAATAGGCATCGCAAGCCAATTTAAAAGATTGCCCTTATTTTAAATCACAAAGTTAAATTTTCAGAACTCCCAGGCCCCTTTTGAAGTCCCACCATTCTGACTCACATATTTGCCTTTTTCTAATTGTATCTCTACACTGTTCTAAGCATGAAACTGGGTTACTAACCCCAAAGGAAATAAAATTGAGTATTTCTCAGGGCACCCGTGTGGCTCCCTCTGTCACATAATAAATATGAGTCCAGCGTTGGACTCATGGTTTCAGCTCAGGTCATGATCTCAAGGTCCTGGGATAGGGCCCCGCATTGGCTCAGGGGTGAGTCTGCTTGAGGATTCTCTCTCTCTCCCTCTGCCCCTCCCCCTGCTCTCACTCTTAAATAAATAAATAAATCTTTTTTAAAAAATTGAGTATTTCTCAAAATTCTGGAAATTGGAGAATTTACTTACTGTAAAGTTTATAAAGGTTTTTCAGTATATGACCAACCAAACAGGACTGCCATTGGTAGAATGTAGTTGAAAGACAGACATACGTCTGTAACTACTCACATGAGAGCATCTCCTATATATATATATAAAGACTCTATTTATTTGACATAGAGAGATCACAAGCACACAGAGAGACAGGCAGAGAGAGGACGGGAAGTAGACTCCCCACTGAGCACAAAGCCCAATGCAGGGCTCGATCCCAGGACCCTAAGATCATGACTTGAGCCAAAGGCAGAGGCCCAACCCACTGAGCCACCCAGGCACTCCTCCAAAATATATTTTTAAGTGGCCAAATGTAAGGTACAAAACTGTTAGTGTTGCATTATCTCTTTCAGTTTAAAATACAGGCAAATACATGCTTTCTTGGACGAAATTACAAGAAACGTTTTACAGAGGAGAAAGAAAACTCAGGGTGAGGGTTATGAGAGATGGGATTTTTGCTTTTGAACATACCACCCACGTACAAATATCAGTTTTTTTTATTATTGGTAGAGGTTGTATGGGTGAAGAGATTATGGTTCCCTGTGAGTCCTTCTGTTACTTCTCTGAATTTAGAAAAATAACAATGGTATTTCATTTGATCATGAGGAAATGATCGATATTTTATATTGAATAAAATTTAAAACATCAAGACATCAAAACTTTTTTAACTTTGAAAGGGGAAGCACACTAGAAAATAAAACACCTTATATGTGAGAGACCAAAGGTTATTACCTGGAATACTGGCAAAGAGTTAATATAAATTTAAGTCTGTGGTTTTAAGAGGTTAAGAAATCACTGTGATTAAAAACAGAAAAAAGAAAAGTACCATGAAGATGATGCCAAAAGATATAAGCAATTCACAAAAGAAGCAACAAAACTGGGCAACACACATAGAGGAAAACACTCACATTCATTAATTAAAAGTTTTAATCATCAGTGAAATATTGTTTTCCATCAAATGTTAGTGCATTTTTGAGATGATACCCAATACTGAGGAAGTACAGTGAAATCAATCCGGTGTCCTCCACAGATACGAGTATGATTGGGACCCATTGTGGAGAGCAGTGGAGACATGACCCTATTGGACCGTAGACATCCTTGCCTTTGACCCAATGATTCCACTTTGGGGATTAGTGTAAATAACACTATCAGGGATTAATAACAAATAAGAGCGTTTATAAAGAAATACAGCCATCAGAAAATTACACATAACAACAAAAACCTGAAACAACTTAAGAGTCCAATGGTTAAATAAAGGTAAAAATCCCCTTGATGTATTGTTATGTGAATATTTATAATTATGTGTAGATACCAATAACATGAAATTGTATTCATGATAGCTCACTTAGTTTAAAAAAAACGATTTAAATTATTTATACGGTGGGATCACAGCTACCTATTTTAATAAATTTAAGATTAAAGGGGAAAAAACTGAAAAAAATTGAGTAATCTGTGTTAATTAATGACACTAGATACCAGTCATGAGTAATTTTTTTTCCCTTTACCCTTCAAATTTATGTATGTTTTAATAAAGGGGGGAGAAAGCACTTTCAAAAGAGCCTAAGGCGTTTATGACTAGGGATCACACTGTACTTACACTCCTTCCACCAAAAAAGGGGAGTTTTACCCATAAGCTTATCAGATTTTCAAGTGTATGTTTAGACTTGTGCTTTCTGAAATCTTCCTAGTATCTACTGAGCTCCTGCAATATATCAAGCATTGTTCTAAGCATTTCACACATACGAACCTGGGCCTTGGGACCAGCCTGTGACACAGAAACGAGTGTTCTGGGAGTGTTCCTGACTCCCAGAGTCTTCCCAAGCCTACACCCTTAGAAAACCTGGCGTGATGATTAATACAATCACAGCCTTTATGGCATGAAAAATAAAAATCATACCGAAACAACAAAAAAGTTGCTAAGTCAAACAACAGTTTGTGGGAAAATACCTTTTTTTCCTGATTTTATAATTTTCTCTCCCTATTACTTTTTTTTTAAAACTCTCTTTTCAAAAAAAAAAGGAAGAAAAAAAAAAGAAAGTCAAGAAAGAGGCTTGTTCTGGGACACTCAAATTCACGACTACCGTGATGCCGTACTAAGACAAACTCCTCATTTTCAGGGTGGGGAGGATCTAAGAAAATTAACTCTTTAATTCTCTCAACATTTAACATGCTAAGAACAGAACGCCATCTCTGCAACGCTTTCTTCAACAAAGAAACCTGTAAGCAGCGGCCATATCTTTTTATTACAACAGCATCCAATTTAATGTGTACTGTCTTTGGAGGTGGTGTTCATAAATCTTTGGTGTCAGAAATGACTGATCACTTCAATCCCTCTCAAGAGGAAGCCAACCCATAAATGGTTCTGAGAAACGTAAAGGCTCCTGAGCAGAAGGCACTTTCTTCCTCAGAAAAGAGGATTTGTTTTCAAAGATTTTAGAAAGCCTCACCTACAGTGCATTTTCTTCAAGATCTCTCTCCAAGATCTGCCTGAGATTTCTTGCAAACAAATGATCCAGACTGAAAATCAACAGAAGAGAATGGCTTAGGCATCCCTTTCCACCTACTCCTCTATGTCAAGCAAATTCAAAGTGGTAGCTGACTTTTCTCAGTACAATCACTTTTTTTTTTTTCCAGGAAAAATCAAAAGCCAGGTTTTCTTTTGGAGTCATGATTCAAACCTGCAAATGAATTTCTCCATATGTAGTCAGATTCCCTATATATAAAAATCAAAAATTAAATCAACCAAAATCCCAATTCAGCTCCCTAGGCCATATATGTTTTTTTTATTTTATTCTCCTCCAACTCCTAGTTCAGTACAGACTTCTGCATACAGCAGGCATTCCAGTGATTAATGACAGAATCCGGCTAATAAACTTATGGTACACTTGTCTGTCTAATCTGGTAATAACCTAATTTTGTTTCAATTCAAGTCCATCCCCTTAACTCTCCTGCCTACGGTCTTGTCAATCGTTCCAGAGCTCTACTCAATATTTTTGTAGGAAAACAGCACTGCGGGGCACCTGGGTGGCTCAGTTGGTTAAGTGTCTGCCTTTGGCGCAGGTCATGATCCCAGGATCCTGGGATTGATCCCTGCATCAGGCTCCCAACTCAGCAGGAGTCTGTGCCTCCCTTTCCCTCTACTCTTTCCCTCCACTCATGTCTCTCTGCTCTCTCTCTCAAATAAATAAATAAAACAAAATAAAAAAAAAAGAGGGGCGCCTGGGTGGCTCAGTGGGTTAAAGCCTCTGCCTTCGGCTCAGGTCATGATCTCAGGGTCCTGGGATCGAGCCCCGCATTGGGCTCTCTGCTCAGCAGGGAGTCTGCTTCCCTTCCTCTCTCTGCCTGCCTCTCTGCCTACTTGTGATCTCTGTCTGTCAAATAAATAAAAATAAAATCTTAAAAAAAAAAAAGAAAGAAAGAAAGAGAAGAAAAACAGCATTGCACAGAAGAAGGCAAGTGATTACACAGTACTTATACGTGCTTCTCTTCTATGTGTTCTTCACAGGCAGCCCCCCCATTAAATCACAAATGCCACAGAACAGACCGGAAGGCCCATGAGCTTCTCTCTATCCTCTCATCGACACCGAGTAAGAGGATTCTCAGTGCAGCCATATTAAAAGATGTCCAACAACATGGCGTCTCAAGGCCCAGCATAAAAAGCCCTATTCTTCTCAAGTCATGCTTCAGAAGGAAAGTCACCACAAAGAGCCTGGTGAGAGACTTTTCCAGTCCATTTGCCCCAGAAAGAAAGCCAGCAGCCTCCCAAGCTCCTTGCCTCAAGACACATTTGACTTAAGGTGTGGGGGCCCTGACAATGAGTGACTAAATGCCATGGAATTGTTTACTTAGGGGCACCTGAGGGGCTCAGTGGGTTAAGTGTCTGCCTTCGGCTCTGGTCATGATCCCAGAGTCCTGGGATCGACTCCCACATCACATCATAGGGCTCCCTGCTCAGTGGGGAGCCTGGTTCTCCCTCAGCCTGCCGCTCCCCCTGCTTGTGGGCTCTCTCTCTTTCTCTCTCCCTCTCTGTGACAAATAAATTGATAAAAATCTTGGGGATAAAAGGAATTGTTTATATAAAAAGAGTTAATTTCCTGTTATATGGATATTGATTTAAAAAAGGAGGAGGGTTGGGATGTCTGGGTGGCTCAGTTGGTTAAGCAGCTGCCTTCAGCTCGGGTCGAGATCCCAGGGTCCTGGGATCGAGTCCCACGTCGGGCTCCTTGCTCAGCGGGGAATCTACTTCTCCCTCTGTCTGCCTCTCACTCTCTTTGTGCTCTCTCTCTCTCTCTCTTAAATAAATAAATAAATAAATAAATAAATAAATAAATTTTTTAAAATAAAAAATAAAAAAGGAGGAGGACTTAGAGGAGGAGAAAGGAGCAGTACGCCATGCCACTCAAAAGGCAGAATGACCCACAGGAAACAAGAACCTCCAAAGAGCGGTCTGACGACCCCAGCTTTCCTCTCCTCCTTGTGCTCCTCCCAAGTGCCCTTGTGCGCAGAGCTGCAAAAGCAACGGAAAGAGCTGGAACAGCCCGGGTGCCTGGGGCTGCTGTCTAGAGCAAGCAGTTCCTTCCTGAAGGGAATGGAACAGCCTCCAGGCCCACCAGGCCCTCTGGAAGCCACGGCCGGTACCCAACGGTGTCCCGGGTCCTTCCTCCTGCTCCTTCTCCCCAACTCCCGCTTTCCTCCTCGTTCCGTGTTCTTTGCCTTCTCTAAATGACCAGGCTAAAGAGAAAGAAAGTCTGTTGATGGCTTTTCACTAATTCACTCCTTAAGGAACCAAGCGCCAGAATGGTCAGCTAAGAGATCGTGCTGAGAAAGGAAAAATGAGAAAATGTCTTCAAGCCTCCAGTGCCGAAAATAAAAATAAAAAATATTCCTCCTGCTTCTTTGCAAAGAAGTCGGGCCGGCTGGCCGTGGTGTCTGGGGGCTGTTCTCCGTCACCTAGGGCACACTTAGGACACTGGCCTGCATTCATGACAGTCTCCAACTGCTCCCGGCTTCCATGAACTCCAACCTGCAACCCCAACTCTGCGCGGAGCTTCTAGAAAGCGACAGCTTGGGGGAGTCAGTACAGCTGGTACAAACCAGGGAGCGCCTCTCCCTGGGACCACCACTGGCGCCCCTTCACTCTCCTCACCTACACTCGGTCTCTCCTTGGGCACAGAGTCAAGGGAGGGCTGGGGAAGAGTTAGAAGGAGCAAGCTCTGGAGCAGTGGGGGGCCGCGGGGCAGTAGCAGCGCTCACTGACTGACTCCTGGAGGAGAGCAAATGTGAGATCCAGGGAAGAGGGCTTTCAACAGCAGCTCCTGCCCCTTCATTCACCTTGACCTCCCAGCCAGAGGCTCCTTTGCCCACCCCTCTGCCATGTCTGTCGGAGCTAGGAGACCCATAGAGGAGGCAGGAATAGAGGTACCAGAAAAATCACACAATCAAACAATCAAATTACATACGTTTACCTTAAAATACACACTTTAAGGTGAAGAACCTCATAAACAACCCCAAAAAGCTCTTTGCCAAGGAATCAATTAAGAAACACTAGAATTTCTTGAGTTCTTTAAAAATAACCAATCTCTACTGAGCCCACCCCCTTTCCCCACCCAAGCGTCTCAGCCCTGTGCCAGGCACTGTCCGGGAGTGCGGGGCCATCACAGGGAACGTCAGGACTCGGAGGAAGGATGTAACCACAGAGTCATACCGCCATACCTTACGTGGGACAGTCTTTGCGGAAAATGTCACTACACATGCTCTGCGGTGGTCTGAGATGCCTGTGGATCGCTCTGGGTGCTACAGCCGTGCAGACATGAGAAGCCAATCGGGGATCAGAAGGCTTTAATGCTAGAGCAGAACTGGGGAATGCGGGCCAGAATGGGGCCCCATCCTCCTAACCCACTAATGCAAACGTAGCCAGTCCCCAGAGGGCTGTAAGTCTAATAGCCACCCAGCCCCTGGTTTTGTAATCAGAGCGGCTGAACCAGGGAGAGCAGAATGCTGGTGGGGCCTGCCCTCAAGCAGACTCGACGCAGTGCCCTTTCCACGGAGCCCGGAGCCCGGAAACACAAAGAACTCTTCTCTCCACCCCAGGGCACAGGAGTGCAGGGCTGCAGGAGAGTGAGTGCAAGAGAGGAGGTCGGCACCTGCCCTGGCCTTTTTTTTTTTTTTTTTTTAAGAAGGACCGTCCATGATGGATGACCATGTCCTTCATCTAGAGAAGCACCCCCCCCAAAACAACAACAACAACAACAAAAACCAGGCTCCCATGGAGAGAAGCAAGTTTATGGGTGAATGGAGAAAGCATCCAGAAATGTTCACCCCAATAGCAGCCTGCACCCCTCTCCTATATTGTAGAGCAAAAGGCCCAGCCTCCTGCCTCACTTCTTCCGAGACATAGAAAACCACTTTTCTCGACACGTTTTCTCACCAAATCCCCCAAACAACATTTTAGGTGGTAAAGTGAAGTAAGTGGTTAAGAACAAGAACAGGTGAGGTTTATTGGGCATAAGGTGAGCGGGAGCAGAACATGACGTGAAACACGGGCTGACGAATAAGAACTACTTTCTTTTTTTTTTTTTAAGATTATTTATTTATTTATTTGACAGAGAGATCACAAGCAGGCAGAGAGGCAGGCAGAGAGACAGGAGGAAGCAGGCTCCCCATTGAGCAGGAAACCCGATGTGGGGCTCTATCCCAGGACCCCGAGATCATGACCTCAGCGGAAGGCAGAGGCTTTAACCCACTGAGCCACCCAGGGGCCCCTAGGAACTACTTTCTTGAAGGAAATTCTAAACTCCTTGTGCAGAGATGGGCTTGAGATTCTATTCGAGAGTTTAAAGAAGAGGCACCTAATGCTTAAAATAATTTAAATACTCCAAAGGCTTTTCAAGTCTTTGAATCCTATTTTGCACCGTAGTTCTTTCTCCCAGTGCATGATTAAGGTTTTGGTTTTTATATGAAACAAAGCCCACGAGAGTTCAAAGAGGACTGTCCACAAAATCAAAGCCAAGAGGCATCCATGTTAATAAAGCTAAACCAAAAAAGATACTTAATAACCTTTGTGAAATTAAAAACAATAACTAATTCAATCCAAACAACTAGGTCATGCTCAAATTCCAGTAACTCTAAAACTGAGCTATAATAAGGCAAGAATTCTCCTTTGCTTCAGTGGTCAAAATGAAGGGCCCATTCAAGGGAAAGACCAGTAATACACAAACAATGGGCACACCAGAGGGACATTTGCAGGGTGGAAGAGGGAAGTTGGGACACAGGACAAAGCGAGATGATCACTCCTGGACCACCTGGGAATTTGACAGAGTATGTGAATAACAAAGGGGAAAAAAAAGGTATTTCTCACAAAAGACCAAACAATCATTCAGCAAACATCTGAGCTCTTACAAAAGCCACAAAGCCTCAGGCAGGCCTCCCGCTCCCAGGAAGCCAGCGAACAACCTAATCAAAGAGATAGTGTGACATCCAGAAACCCCAGCAGAGAGAGGCAAGGATGCTGAATGCCTCAGAGGTATACGGCGGGCGTACAAGAAATGGAACAAGGGCGAAAGGCACTCAGGAGACAGAGAAAGGCACCGAGTCACTGAGTGAAGAAAAGAGACCAAATATAACAGCGACAGTATGCTAATTATCTGTCTACTGCTTTGGGTGGCTTTTCCTAATTATTCCTAAACCTGACCTTTAAAGAATCGGAGGATAGGATATTTAGTGAAAAATCACATGCAAGCCAAGTTCAACTCACTAAGACCCACTCTTCCAATTTAAAAACACACCTCCTCGGGGCGCCTGGGTGGCTCAGTGCGTTAAAGCCTCTGCCTTAGGCTCAGGTCATGGTCCCAGGGTCCTGGGATCGAGCCCCGCATCGGGCTCTCTGCTCAGCGGGGAGCCTGCTTCCTCCTCTCTCTCTGCCTGCCTCTCTGCCTACTTGTGATCTCTGTCTGTCAAATAAACAAATAAAATCTTTAAAAAAAAAACCAACACACCTCCTCCGTTCCACCCCTTAAATGGAATTTTCGAAGGACAGGCGTCTTGCTAGGACCTATATCCTAGCTTCCACATTGGATTCGGTATGCCACACATCATGCAACCTCAGGGGCATTCAGCTCTCCTGCTCTAGATGCCTTATTGGCAGAAAAGAACACAAGCATAAATAAATATGCCACCGAAAGAAACATACTCTACCAAGTACCGAGGAGGACACCCGGCTGGCAGAAGCCGCCAGGAGGTCCGTACCTGGAGAAAGCAGGCAAACACACACCGACACTCTAACCTCTTCTGAGTTTCCAAAAGCATCTCTGTCACACAACCCTTTCGGCTTAAACCAGATAAGTAGGTCATCTCTCTAACAACACGAGATCTTTTTTCACTAGAACTTTTTTTTTAAGATTATTTATTTATTGGGGCACCTGGGTGGCTCAGTGGGTTAAAGCCTCTGCCTTCAGCTCAGGTCACGATCTCAGGGTCTTGGGATAGAGCCCCGCATCGGGCTCTCCGCTCGGCAGGGAGCCTCCTTCCTCCTCTCTCTCTCTGCCTGCCTCTCTGCCTACTTGTGATCTCTGTCTGTCAAATAAATAAATAAAATCTTAAAAAAAAAAGATTATTTATTTATTTACTTACTTACCTATTTATTTGAGAGACTAGAGAGAGCGAGAGCGGGGTGGGAGGGGCAGAGGGAGGAGAAGCAGACTCCCCGCTGAGCAGAGAGCCTGACTCAGGGGCTCAATCCCAGGACCCTGGGATCATGACCTGAGCCGAAGGCGCCCCTCACTAGAACTTTTAAAACCAAGTGGTCGTTGGCTGAGGAGTTTCCAAAACATCACATTGTAAACCGAAATCAGGAAAGAGATATCCAGCATCATGTCTCTCTAGGTCAAATGCATGAGCGCAGCTCGGGCCAGAAAGGATAGTGTCCTTTCAACACTGAAAGGGATCAATCAGGCCCTTCACCCTCCCACACCCTAAAACACCTTTAAAAGATAGTAATGCAACTTTAAATTTCTTCTGTACAAAATCAAGGGAGACAGTAATTTTTTATTTATTCTTATTTTCTTAATGTCTTAAGGTTGAAAAAATTAAAAATCCACTTTTCACCAGTGGGAAAAAAATAAATGAATTTTTCCACCAGTAAACTGTATTTCAATGGGTCTCAAATTTCTCTGACAGTTGTCTGCTCAAGTCATTTCTATGAAAAAGCACCTATTTTAAAACGAATAACTTAAAATTGCCACACACACACAAAATAAATGGTCCATAAAACATTCTCCTTTGATTTCATGCCATCATATCTAAAATTATTGAGTTTACAGGGGAGGGGGACCTGGGTGGCTCAGTCAGTTCAGCATTGGACTTCAGCTCAGGTCATGACCTCCGGGTCCTGGGATCGAGTCCCACATTGGGCACTCTGCTCATCAGGGAGTCTGTTTGTCCCTTTTCCTCTGTCCCTCCCCCTGTGGGCAGGTGCTCTCTCTCTCTCTCTCTCTCAAACAAATAAATAAAATCCTTAAAAAAGTAGTTTACAAAGGAACTTGATACTTTAATTGAATGTAAAACTAAGTAACAAATTGTTTCAATGTCTCTAAAATACAAAATGACCTCTTAAAAAGACAAAAAGTCTACCAATAGATTCAAAGGTTTCTGCTGACTGAAAATATATCTTAATGACCTAGGGACTCAAACATATGTTTACATGGGTGCCCTAACTAACGGAACACTCAACATTATAATTCTGTTTGTACATTGCCTTCTAGTTTATTATTTTAGCTCTTCCCAAGTTGTTCAGAATTGTGATAAATACTATCAAATGATGACTGTTACAGAACAATCTGAAAGAGGAAAATATGTTTTTTCCCATCTTCTGTTACTCATTTTTTCAAATTGAGGTGTATTTAACATATAATATTAGTTTCAGATAAATAACATAAGGATCTGTGTATATTGCAAAATGATTGCGATGCTAAGTCTAGTTAACATCTGTCACCATACAGCTACCTCCCTGTCTTCTTAATGTCATGAATGTACCAAAATGTACCATATCATCTTTTTCCCACTACTCTGTGCCCTTTGCTACTTTTCAAAGAAATATAATCCTAAACAAAGCAAAAAAAGATAACTTAGTTCTCTGACCACAAAAAAGGCAGAAACGCACAATCTTTGTTACCAAAACACCTAATGACTTATTCTTACTCAATAGACAAGATAATTCAATAATTTTCAACCTTTTTTTTTTTCAATTAGCAATAATCGCGCCTCGGATAAACCTCATTGGCTACGATACTGCCACTGCGCTAAGCTCAACCTTTTTTTTTTTTTACATTGAGAAAATCATCTTTTTCTTATAGCCTAGATTGCAAACCAGGTGTGCCTCCTTTGAAAGGCAAACAGGCAAACAATAGCAAGATAATGGGTTCTCAGGGTCCATAGCATGGCACATGCTTGTTGGTGGAATTCATGACTGTTAAAAATGAGAAATAAAGAGATGAGTTTAGGAGGGGAAAAAATCCGGCCTCATGGTTTACTCCTCAGAGTTCCTGGAATTCCCCTACACAGATCTTCACTTGTCCAATAATCTGGCTCTTTCCCTTTGTTGATAATAGCAGATTTATTAACACTCCATCTTTAGATTAGGAATCCGCTTTAGGTAGCTCCTTCACTCAGCAACTCTGGACTATGTAACTCTTCACCACTTTATTCAATCTAGTAACACAATAAAGAAAGTATTTGCTTTCTTGAGCAAGGTACAAAGGCAAATGTAAGACAGACTAAAGAGTCTACCGTGTCAAGGACAATGACAAGACACCAGATAATCACTCACAAAGGACAGCTCAATGGACTGGTAACTGAATAAGGTGGCTTTTTTCAAGCTGGAGAATTAAACCCCGTCTAGATCTAGGGCAACAGGAAGATGTTACCCTTGGAAATGCGGGTGTCCAGTTGCTTCCTGATACTGACGAGTTGCATTCAGACTAGGACAAAGATCTGAGTGGCCTGCAGTCTTGCATTTCAGCACGGCTCTGCTCCCTGGGGGTGGGAACCGAGGGGAGAAACTGGCTATGATGCTATCACGCGGGCTTGTCCTCAGGTCACTTGGAATGTTGTTAACGATGCCTGTACCCGCAAAATCAGAGTTGTTTAAAGAATGCTCCAGTGTGAAAAATGGACACATTCCCAGCTAAAGACTCAGGATATCAATTAACCAAGCTCCGAAAATCCCAGACCACAAGTCCTGGAGTTCTTCTACTCACCTATAATGGTTTAAGAAAGTAAAACAGAAAAAAAACTCTGTGGCAAAACATTCCCCAAAAAGAGAAAAAGGAAAAAACACACACACACACACACACACACACACACAACCCTTGTCAGCCTTTTGTCCCTTCCATCTTTGACCAAATATTACCAAAGAGCTCCACTCTCTACCACTTAGCAAAAAAGCAAACCTTTAGACCTCTAGAAAGCACGAAATTGGCAGGAAATACCCAGAAAACTCCCCACAGAGATTTCGGTAATCCATCCTCCCTGCCTGCCAGTGTGCTGGGTAAAAGTGATCTTAGCACTTAGTCACGCATTTCAGACCAAAATTCTGGTCCTTCCTAATCCATCATTCACCCTGATTACAACATTCTTCTCTAGAATTTCCTAAGAAAAATGAGCAATAATCTTTACGTTACGATTACACTCACTCCAAACAAAAGATGGTGACAATGATATCTCAAGCCGAGAGCCCCCCCTTGGAGACGTGTCTAAGAGGCATAGTACCTCAGGGCTCGGCGTGAGGCTCATGTCCGACACCACCCATCTTCTGTTTAACCAGCTGAAATTCCTTCCATGAAAGGTTGGCTCAATGGGGAAAAGGAGATCCAAAATCCAAAAGTGGGACCGGAAACCGCTTTTGAAGTCTGGGTCTTTTTTATTAGGAGAGTGTGATTCTGGGGGCTATTTCATCTCGCTCATGTATGTACTGTCTTTTGCTTATCGCCTCACCTGCCCTGAATTTACCCTGTAGAACTTTCCCAGGGAACCGGTGAGGTTAAACAAATAATCAAATAAATGAAACACAAGAACCTTCTAAACAACACCACCACCACATCTTAAACCACCGGCGCAGAGGAGCCACATCCCTCCCTCCACTTACCTGGGAAAGCGTGTGGATTGGGCGACCCTCTCTTAAGGCACTTAGAACAGAGAATGTGCACGGTATAGTGCAGTCCAGGCCATTCCTGAAGCAGGACATTCAGTTCCTCTACCAAGGGGGTTATGGCTTGCCATGCCGTCCATATGTTTGGTAATGACGCGTGGCTGGCGATGGACAGAGTGTCTGGCTGCAGGAGCCCCTTGGCCGGTCTGTAACTGACCACCACCGGAACCTTCCCCCGATAGGCAAAGATCTGAAGTTTCCCGTCGGATCTGTGCACCACGTGGCTGTTGATCTGGACACTGTAGCGCGCGAACAGGCCGGGTGGAAAGGTAAAGGGGAAACTGTATTCAATCTGCAACTGCTCAGCCACAAAAGACTGCCCGGCCAGGTTGGTCCCGTTAATCCAGGCCTCAGCATGGGGTACCTCGTTCTGCACATAGCACGGGAACTTGTACCAGGCCGTGGACCCATTCAGAGGCTTGCCTTTGGGCTTATTGAGGCAGTAACAGAGTCCCATCTTCTCCAGCAGCTCCAACAGCAGCTGCAAGTCCTGCTGGGCCTGGACGTGAGGCTTCAGCAGCAACCGGATGACATGGGCCGGCAAGAGCCCGTGAAGCAGAAAGCCCTCCACGTAATGATGGAGCTGCGTGGCCCGCAAAAGTTCCTGGCCCGGGGTGGGCGTCGCCATCAGCGGGGAGCTGTCCCCCTCGCCCTCACCCTCGCCGCTGGTGCCGAGGAGCAGCTTGTGCAGCAGCAAGGAAGGGTCCCTCTGGAAAAAGACATTGAGGATGTCGATGAGGCGGGTGAGGTTGTGGAAGACGTGCTCCTTGAGGGCTGGGCTGTCCTCGAAGTAGAGCAGCTTGCCGCTCTCGTGCAGGTACGAAAGGGCACTCTGCAGCCGGTCCTCGGTCAGACCGGCCTGCAGGCCCAGGCGGGCCGAGTCCCACCAGCTGAGCCACAGCCGCTGTGCCTGGGGCGGCTGGAAATGCAGCTCCTCCAGCACCTGCCAGGATCGAGGCAGTACTCGGTGTAAATTGGGGAAGATCTCCCTGTGCTCAGCTACAGAGAGCAGCTTGTCCCGAAGGCGCCGTAACTGGCGAGGGTCTCTGCAGCTGACGGGCAACACCGGGGACAGGATCTGCAGCCGGTGGTTGAGCAGGTACTGAAAATGGGCCTTGCGCCGCCGGAGGTTCTTGTCTGAAACCCCATAGTAGGCGGCGTGGGGGCTGGCGGAGCGCAGCTCAAAGTCCCGGGCCAGGGCCTCATCCACCACCTGGGCCAACCGGCTCAGCCCCTCCGCGTCGTGCTTCTCCTGCAGGGCGATCTGGCGGTGAATGTCCAGGCACTTCTCCTCCAGCTCCCGCTCTCCACACAAGTCTGCGTGCGTGCCCACGATGCACACCACGGCATGGGGAACCCGGGCCCCGACACGATGCAAGAAGGAACCCACGGTGGCGGGAAAGTGGCGGGGCTCATAGGTGGCCAGGTTCACCACCAGCACGTAGAGGGCTCCCGGGGAGAGGAAGAAGGGCTGGATCACCTCGTAGCTTTCATCACCCGCTAAGTCATACACAATGAACCGCAGCCCCCGGGAAGCATCCGCTGTCCAGCTGGTCACCTCGATGCCTTTGCTCACAGAAGGAGCCGCAGCGGGGTAGCTCTTTTCCTTGTCCCCTCCTCCTTGGTTTCCCTCCACTCTGTCCTCGGTGAGGCAGTGTCGGAGCAAGGTCTTCCCCGCAGCCTTGTGGCCCATCAGGAGGAGCTTGAGGCGGGGCTGCACGGCGGGCTGGGAGTGCGCCAGCTCCTTCTGGTAGGCTGCGATGTAGGGGATCCCCTTCATGCAGACCTCGTAGGGGGGCTGGATCAGCGGGTTGTCCTTGATCTTCCACAGGCCCACCCTGGAGAGCTGGCCGAAGTTGTCCGGCAGCACGGCAATCTGGTTCCCTTGCAGCACGAGCTCCTCCAGACCCGTCAGTTCCACAATGGAGTCGGGTAGGTAGCGGATCCGGTTATGATCCAGCCAGAGGGTGAGAAGCCGGCCCAGGCCCGAGATGAGCGACGGCACGGCGGTGAGCTGGTTGCGGCTCAGGTAGAGCTCCTCCAGCCCAGCCAGGGGCAGCAGCGCGGCAGGGAACTCCTTGAAGAGGTTGGAGGAGAGGTTGAGCATTTTGAGCCGCTGCAGGCGGCTGAACTGGGCGGGCAGAGCGTGCAGCCCGTTGTTGTCCAGCATGAGGCTCTCGAGGCCGGCCAGCTCGCAGAAGCCGCTGGGCAGGGTGCCAAGCTCGGCCCCACTCAGCCAGAGGATCTTGAGGGCGCGCAGGGCACTGATATCCTCAGGTAGGCCCCGCAGCCTGTTGCTGGACACGTCCAGCTCCTCCAGGGCCCCCAGCTGCAGCAGCTGCCGGGGGAAAGCTGTGAGCTGGTTGTGGTCCACGTCGAGGGTGCGCAGGCGCAGGAGGCAGGAGAGGGAGTCGGGCAGTTGTGCCAGCCGGTTGAAGCTGACATCCAGCTCCTCCAGGTGGGCCAGGGCCCCCAGCTGGGCGGGCAGGGCGGGCAGCTGGTTGTGGCTGAGGTTGAGCTTGCGCAGCTCCCGCAGGGCGCTCACCACCTCCGCGCCCAGGGCGGTCAGCCGGTTGTGGCTCACGTCCAGCTCGGTGAGGTGGTGGCCCAGCTCAGCCACGGCCGGGGGCAGCCGGGCGAAGCGGTTTCTGCGCAGCACCAGGACGCGCAGGCTGCCCAGTGCCGAGCCCAGCCCGTCGGGCACCTCCTCCAGGCCGTTGTTGCCCAGGTTCAGCACCTCAATGTCCCCGATGTTGGCCGGCAGCACGAGCTGGGGGGCGTCGGGAGAGTCGAGCTGCTCGGCGCCCGCCCCCGGGCAGCCCCCGGCCGTGCTGAGGGTGAGCTGCCGCAGGTTGCTCCGCAGCTTCCTGGCGCGCAGGGCGGCGTCCCGCCACAGCCTCACCGTCTTCAGGTTCCCGCTGTCCTTCGCAGCCATGGCAGGGGCCCCGGGCCGGCAGCCTCACGCGGGCGCCCGCAGCTACATGCCGCGCTGCGCCCAGCCGGGCGCCAGGCTCCCGGGCCCTCTCGCTCCTCTCTCCGCACCCGCCCTCGGCGAGCGGCGGCCGGGGGTCCTAGCGCAGCCAGCGGCCGGGCGCCCGCAGCTGGGGGGCGGCGGCGACGCGAGCAGCTCCGGGGGGCGCCGGGCGCGCGGCGCGGGGGGAGGTGGCGGCGGCGGCCGGCGGGCAGTGCAGCTCGCATTCTCCTTGCTCCCGGGCCATGGGCGCGCCGGGGCAGCAGCAGGGCCGCCGCCCGCCGCGCCGCGGAGGATGCCTGCGGCTCCTCCTCCCGCTCTCCCCGCCTCGCGGCGGCGCCTCGGTGCCCACTCCGGCCCCGCTACCCTCGCCGCCGCGACCCCGCGGCCGGCAGCCCCGTCGCCTCCGTGAGCCCCGGGAGGAGGGCGGCGCTCGGCTCGGCGGCCGGCATGTTGCGGGCGCAGGGCCGGGGCGCAGCGGGGGAGGAGGGGGCGGCGGCGCCTCCTTGTCTCCGCTTCCCCGGGCTCAGGCGGGAGCGCGGGCGCCGCGTCCCCGGCGCTGGGAGGGCGCGATCGGGAAGCGGCAGCGCCGCCCGGCGGAGCGGCCCCCACGTGACCGGCGGAGGCGCCGCGTGTTCCCGGCACCGCCCCGGGGGCGGGAGCTGCGGGCTGCGGGGCCGAGGGCGCCGGGGGCGGGGGCGAGCCCGGGACCTTGGACCGCGTCCGGCGGGACGCGCGCGGGGAGCCGGGTCGGGCTGCTGCGCGGGGCTTCGGTGTGGTCCCGGTGGGGCTCGCCTCCATCGGGCTCTTTGTCGGCCCCTGCCTCTGAGCATTTCTTTCTCTTCCCTCCGGTGTCGGATCCGGGGGCTTCCCTTCCTCATCCTTCACAGTCCTTCTGGTTCCACTGACCCTGCGTCCACACCGAAATGGAACGGGCAGAATTGAGGGGCCTGGGTTCCACGGGAGGAGCTTAGATCGAGAGTGTGACCAAACAAAAGGACCAAAGCAGGCAACCATTCATTCATCTGGTAAATATTTATTGAGGCCCTATTTCGTGCCAGACCGGCTGAGACAGACGTTCTCAGCTCCCCTGGGGAAGAAGGCTTTGAGCAGACTTCTTGCTGGATTTACTGTGGGGGATAGGGGTGGGGGGCAGGCCGTGAAAGGCCTTTTTCCATGTGGGCTAGCCCATGTATCCTCCCAACACCGCCCTGAAACAAATCCAATATCCCCATTGCACAGTTCTGTTACTGTTCGTTCTAGAAAAGGGTGCTCAATTTTAACGTTTATTTTTCCTCTGTGAGGGCGTTTCCTTCAGATCACATCTACACTAAATAAATAATTTCTTCAGAATTTACCGGGACCTGGAAACCTATTAGGTGTCTGGATGTCACCTCTATCGCTGATTCTAAGTTGGTTAGTAATGAAGAGAGCTTTCCGAGACGCGAGACTAGATGTGATTGGTTGAATGCATCACCCAGCACACTGTTGCTCTTCCTTCGCATGAGGTTGTTGTCCTCCTGGGACCCGTATTTGGTCCAGTTATTCCAGTAGAGATAGTTTGTCTCTTCCAAGAGAGCTACTGGACGTCTTGGTCTGGAAATCTGCCCCAGGGATGGTTAGCCAGCCTTGGTCCTACACCTTGTAACTGGAGAATGCTCCTAGAGCCAGGCTGGTCCCGAAGCTCCTGCACCACAGGTGAAATGTGGGGAGTTGACAGGAAGAGTTGAGCTGTGTCCTGAAGGAGATCAAATGGCTCAAGGATTCCCCCAGCCTCCCACCCCAAGAAAAGTTCTAGATTACCCATGCTGAACTTTTAATTTTGCAGAATAAACAGGCTCCACGTAAGTGACTTCTCAATCGGCCAGTCAGGTAAAGGGCAGACTCAGGTGTACTAACTCCCCATGTGGCTTATTCCTTTGAGTATCTCACCTTCATAGTGTTCTTAAGTCAGACCCTACATTCTCCACCTTTAGCTCCTTCCAACCCAAATGTGAACCTCAGCCTGAGGAAAGAGATTGGAGAAGGCATCAGCTCCCTACCCCACTTTCGGTGGCTAAACTGAAGTCCTAAAGTGGTTTGGATTAGATCTAAATGACTATGCTGAACTGGTCCACTTTAGAAGCTATCAGAAGGAGCGCCTGGGTGGCTCAGTCGTTAAGCGTCTGCCTTCGTCTCAGGTCATGATCCCAGTGTCCTGGGATCAAGCCCCGAATCAGGTTCCCTGCTCAGCGGGAGGCCTGCTTCTCCCTCTCTCATGCTTCTCCCTCTCTCACTCCCCCTGTTCGTGTTCCCTCTCTCGCTGTGTCTCTCTGTTAAATAGATACCTAGATAGATAGAAGCTATCAGAAAATTATCCTTCCAGGGGCGTCTTTGTGGTTCAGTCAGTTGAGCATCCAATAAGCAGTTCTTGATTTTCAGCTCTAGTTATGATCACAGGGTCTTCAGAAAGAGCTCTGTGTGAGGCTCTAGAAAGTCAAATCAGGAAATTAAATAAAACTCCAGGAAAATAAATTGTGTCCAGTATGGCTCTAAAATCTAGGCAAGAAAATTCCTGCCTTGGGCATCCAACTTTGCTACATCTTGTCTTCCTCTTGCCACCCCCACCCACCCCTTGTGGAAAAGTTCCTGATGGGCCAAGGAGAATGATGGACATGCTCCCTCAACCTTCTAGAATACGCTTGGTATGAAGGACCCTAAATTCCTGGTACAAACAGCCTCATGCCTGCTGGGGAAAGAGGGGGCAGTCTTTCACAGTCACTCAGGGATTGCTGATGTGTAGGTACATCCCCAAGCCAACCCCACATCTTCCCTGTGCTGGAGGGGACCCAGGTTAGGATGAGAGGGGGCATGGGTGGGCCACCACTGTGAGCCTAATGTAACATATTTAGATATTTAGGCATATATTATATGGACCTACATTTATTCTCTTGCCCCAGGCCCTGCACGTTAGGGTTTTCCTAAAAGCAAAAGCAATTGTCTCAGTTTGGAAAAGAGGGATCCTGATTCTTCGAAAAGTTTTGCCTTCAATATTTAATGTCCTGGACCTAATCTATAAACTTTGCAAATCTTTTCATTGACCCTATTTTTCTTACTCTGAGGTTGTTTTCATTTTCAGGGTTGCCATGATTGTAATAACATTCCATGCAGATGGGCTTACGTGCAGACCCTGCTTGGGTACCGGTCATTTCAGTCACCTTGGAGAATGGGAAAGCACACTTGAGGAGGCTACGTCTTAAGCCAGGCCTTAAAGAGGTGGCTGGCTAGAGGAGAGGATCCTGGGCACTCAAGCAAGAATCTTCCACTTAAATATCTGCCAATAATGGCCTAAGTGGCCCTGCGGACAGTGGTACCCTACTCCTACCCCTGCTAAGCCTAGAAACAAACTCCAGGTAAGCTCTGGTTTCTTTCACTGTGTCTTCAACATACTCAACTTTCCTCCATCTTGACAGGCTTTTCTCTTGACCTTGCCCACCCCCTAGCTATTGCCTCATTGCTTTACTTCTTTGCCCTGTCATATATCTTGTATAAGTGGTCTGGAGCCAGTCGTCAGGCTCCTCTTCACTGGTTCCCTCCTTGGGCCCCATAATCTGGCTTCCATCCCCACTACACCAGCAGCATTGCTCTGTAAAGGTGAACTCACCCTTTCTCCTTCCTTGGCCTCCCATTGTGAAACACGGTGTGCAGCTCCCTTTGGAAACTTTGTCCCTTGATGGCCCATGGGATATTTGGTGTCACGTTAAGGTTGGGGTTTTCAAAAAGAGCCTTCTAAAGGCTGATTATTTCCTAGTAGGAATTGTTTGCAGTTAGAGTAAGTACTATGAAATGAACCACTATGACAAGCCTGCTAGGACTTGCAGAGCTACGGACAACTTCTTATAAAAATATTTAGTCATTATGCTTTTCCTGTTTATATTTATACTATCCTATTTACATTAAAAATGCTGAATTTGGAAAGTCACCTCTTTCACTGAATTTTAATTTTATCAACCTCAGCTTAATCGAGTCTTTATTTTAGGGTGACCAAATGTTCCAGTGTGCTCAAGGCTGAGGGGTTTCCCAGGGTGGGAGACATTCCCCACCTAGATCCAGGCCAATCCCAGGAAGCCAACGCAATTAGTTAACCTACTTGGTCTTTCAAGAGAGCCCGTTTTCTTGCTTTCTCTTGACCATTCAGGAGTTCAAAAAGCACAGCTTCCCAGAAATGCAGCATTTTACTTGCTTCAGCTGCTTCAGACTTTCAAAATAGTTCTGATTTACTTGGTAAATAAATGCTCACTAACTTATCAGAGAGGACAGTCACAAGCTTGAGGTTCTAACTAACTTTGGAGTACGGAAACTATCTGTCTAGTCTTGAAAGGAACTTCGGCTATCCCTTAAGCCTTCAGTGCAGATGAGACCTAGAGAGTGGGTTACAACATTTACTTAGTTCTCTCCAGTGTGGAGAAGCTGGTATTTGCTGCCTTTATCACAAAAAGAGGGAAGGGCTTCCCGCATTGCCCTTCCTCATAATTTTAGATCCAGCTCATGTTTTGCTTTAAAAAACCAGTAACAACAAAATGCTCCTTGGTGCGTGGATAAAGGTAAGTAAGAGAAAATTTCACCTCCACAATTTTAATCAAGCTGTCTTCTTCTTCACTTGGTTTTGTTGGAGACAGAAGTGGAGGAGATCAAGGGAAAGACAGAGAGGCAAAGAAGGTTTTAGGCTCGTCCTGAAGAAGAGGATTAGAAATAAAGCCTGGAGAATTGGCATAGGACAGTCTAGCCACAGAGAAGCTTGGAAGTCATGTCCTGTCTTCGCTACTGGGCATAACTAACCAAGAGATCGAAGATGAATCACTCGTATCAGTAGCTAATCAGCTACGGATCAGTAGCTAATGTGCATTAAAGGTTGTCTGTGTGCTCAGGCACTGTGCCGTAAGCTTTTTGTTCAGGATTTCATTTGATTTTCACAATAGCCTTGAAGAGTGGGCTCCATTTTTCTTTTCATTTTATTTTATTTATTTATTTTTTACAGAATTCTTTTTTTTTAACATTTTATTTATTTATTTGACAGATGGAGATCACAAGTAGGCAGAGAGGCAGACAGAGAGAGAGAGAGGAGAAGCAGACTCCCTCCTGAGCAGAGAGCCCGATGTGGGGCTCGATCCCAGGACCCTGAGATCAGGACCTGAGCTGAAGGCAGAGGCTTAACCCACTGAGCCACCCAGGCGCCCCTTTTCTCTTCATTTTAGAGATGGAGAAAAATGAAGACAGAACCCTTGAGTGGTACAACCCGGACTCCAAAGGAGGCAGAGTCCAAAGCTCATGTTTTCATCACTGTGCTATTTCTTGGGAGGGGAATGGGTCTTGTTCACTGTCAGCAGACTGTGTATTTTTAGCTATAGAGAAGTGGTACCAGCTGGAGAAATTGAACTTTGTTCTTACAATATTGAAGAATGTCATACTGGACAACAGAAAGCTCGAAACAAACAGTATCTCCAAACTACAAGAAATGGGTTTAACATCTGTTGTTAAATGTTCCAGCGGGAAAGAGAACTTCTCTGCCATTTGTAGATAAGTTGTGTTTGATTTGTTTGTCTATTTGGAGAGAAAGGATTTAATACAAGTGTCCATAAAACTTATACTTCAAGAAGAAGACATTTCAGAATCTGTCTTTTAGGAAGAGCATTAAGCATTTTTTTAAAAATGAAAATGGTGAAAAACTAAATTATCAAGCTAAGGTTAGTTACAAAGAATCTGACATCTTTTTTTTTTTTTAAGATTTTATTTATTAATTTTGACAGACAGAGATCACAAGTAGGCAGAGAGGCAGGCAGAGAGAGTGAGAGGGAAGCAGGCTCCCTGAATCTGACATCTTTTGTTTACATTAAAAAAAATTGAAGTTTTACCCATCTTTGGACTCACCATCTGATTTGAATGCAAGCCGGTTTATATCAGCATTGGCTAAGAAGGCTGAGTGGTCACTTAACTACCAACAGAGCATTAAAAAAAAAAAAATGTGTTCAAGACCCTGACTCCCCCAGAGAGCAAAGGCAAAATAGCACCAATATGTCTGTTGTTTTTTCTTTCCCCTGTGCTACAGAAAACAAATTTATCTTGGAATGGGCAACATTCAATTTAACATTGGCTCTTTTTGTGTTTCCAGGTCAAGTGGGAACACATATGCTCCCTACTGAGGAAAATAAACTGCAATGTATTTTTAGCACCCGTTGGAAGTACTTTCAGCTGAAGATATTCTGCAGGATCCAGACAATTTAACTGAAGGCCAAAGGATTGATCACAATGTCACCCAGAATTCTAGATCTTGCCCTGGGGGGTCTAGAGGGAGCAGTGCCCCTAAACCCCTCACCCTACCACCCATCATTCTCAATGCCAATCCTGTTGTAAACATCCTCTTTCAGAGAAAAAGAAGGAAAGTCATTCCAGAAAAAGAGAAATGAAAAACATCTGTGAACTAGTCATGACAAATGGCCCTAACTATAGCACACTTGGCACTTGGAGATGAAGCATGTCCAGGAGGAGGGAATGGGGAGCATGTGGAGCAGAGAGGAGGTCCCCCACCCCTTTTGTGTCTAATGGTTAAGCCATGAACCGGGAGCCAATATACACTATATACACCATATAGTGTGTATATATATTTTACACTATAATCTGGGTGCCTTTGTGAATGGTAGAACAAGGCACCACTCCCGCCGACCTAGCAGCTCCCTGGCATGGTGAGTGACAGATGGTTTCAGCTTCCGGGCCCTCCCTCCAAGGGTGGTGCGCGCAGCCTTGGCCGTGGAGTTTCAGTTACTAGTCTGAAATGCAAGAAGTTTCTTCATGGGATCTGGCAACAGTGAGACAAATGGTTTGAGACTTTGCCTTTGTCTACATAGTTCTGAAAAATATTTTTCGTTTTTAAAAGCAGATGTAGTTAACTGCTGGCTTTTCAATAAATGGCACGGGACTATTGCAACCTCCTTGTGAAACACTCTATTTCTAAAATAAATACAGCCCAGTGTCATCTGCGACGACACGGTAGAAGATGTCTCGTACAGCACAGCATACCATCAAAAATGGCAAGTCCTTGGAAAAAAAAAAAATGGTAAGTCTTCCCAAAGAACTAAGTTTTGATGATTATTGTAATAAAGCCATGTATTTATTAAAAAACAGAGAAGCCAAAGTTACCCTTTATGTTCTTCCTGATATTTTATTACTCCTGTAGCAAAAAGGAATTTCTGTTTCCTCTTCTGAAATACAGAACAATAAAACCCGATTCCCTACCTACCGTACCTCATCCCATGAAATGGTGAAAGGTCTTGGAATAGGGCCATGTAAATATAAGGAACGATGGTGTGTCCAAATATAAGCCATTGGTTGTGGCTTCATTATTCACCCAACAAATATTTCCATAAGGCTCCGTGCAGAGTGCCTGAGTACAGGATCACTTAAGAAGGCTTTGGTCTCTCTTGTCTTCGTCAGGGTGGAAAAAATCAAGTATTGTCTACTGTTGATCAAGACCCTTCAAAAGTGTGGTCCTTTGAGAAGTTAAAAAGTTCAAAATTCTCAGAGCAGATTTGAGGGACGTCTATCAGACTCCTAAGTTTTTGTTCTTTTGTTCCCAAACAGCAGTGGCTCTTCAGAGGTTAAAGAACAATTTGAGGAAGCTTTTCCCTTCCTCTGTAAGATAATACTGTTCCCTGGTCTTTGTGGTTCTTGAGTACAAGGATATTGACATCTAATTTACATTTGCAAAACTAAGAATATGAAGTTTATGTGTTAGGAGTTTGGGGTTTGTTCTAGAACAGAATATTAAATTTACTGGGTTTGTTTTTTACATTGACTTTCTAAAATAAGCCTTTTAAAAACAAGTTTAACATGATGTACAAATTAAATAATAATACACCTCAAGATTAACTGGAAAAGTTAGAGGAGCTTTATCCTAGGGGTTTAAGTTTGTAAGGGAGGAAAAATAATTTTCCTTGTAACCTTCTGAGGTCTTGGCTGAGGTCTCTGTAGTAAAAGACAGATTGAGGAGTGCCTGGGTGGGCTCAGTCATTAAGCATCTGCCTTCTACTCAGGTCATGATCCCAGGACTCTGGGATCCAGCCCCGCCTTTGGCTCCCTGCTCTGAGGGAGGCCTGCTTCTCCCTCTCCCTCTGCCTGTGCTTGTGTTCCCTCTTCCTCACTGTCTCTGTGTCAGATAAATAAATAAATTCTTTAAAAAAAAAGAGAGAGATGGATTGACAAGAGAAAACTAATGGGAGTTTATTAACTTGTGTACCTCATGTATAAATGGGAGATACTCAGGGGAAAATGAGTGATTCAAAAGGGTGGCTTAGAATTATGGTTTAGATCACATCTTCAGCTGAAGACAAAGAAAGAGATGGGGGAAGGCCATCGAGGGGCAGTGGGATTGGGTATGCACATTTTAATCAGTGCACATTCTCTATTGATGAGGGTCTAACGTTGTCCTTGGGGAGTAACCGTTATCCTGTCTGGTAGAGTGAGATACTTTTGTAAACTCAAGTCCTGCTTTTTAAGCAAATGGGAGAAGATACAAGCTTTTCTTCTATCTGCCTCTCAGTTGCCTTCAGCTCAAAATAATTCTTGTGCTTGATTGAAATATTCTGCTCCCCTTGAGGACTGAGAGGAAGAAAGTCGGTCTTTTCATGGACCCCTGTCTTAAACTGGAAACCATGAGCAGCTATCCCTAGACTATTGGAGGAACTTGAGAGAAGAAAGCCAGTCTAGAAAAAAAAAGCCAGTCAAGAAAGAACAAGACAGGGGCGCCTGGGTGGCTCAGTGGGTTAAACCTCTGCCTTCGGCTCAGGTCATGATCTCAGGGTCCTGGGAACGAGCCCCACATCGGGCTCTCTGCTCAGCAGGGAGCCTGCTCCACCCCCCCTCCAGCCACTTGCCTCTCTATCTACTTGTGATCTCTCTATATATACCAAATAAATAAAATCTTTAAAAAAAAAAAAAGAAAGAAAGAACAAGGCAGACACGAAATGATAGCAGATACAAGAGAGAAGATAAAATTTCTTGAATTTCCAGCAACAGTTTGGTTTCTTGCCTGGTGTTCATGAGTCTTAGCTATCTTTCCTGCCCTAAAGGCTTATAATAAATCCCCAGCTTTTGCTAGAGCGCCTTGAATTGGTGTCTCGTCTCACCCTAGAAATTTGTATCTAGAGGTGAGTGGGCCAGTTACAGACCTTGAAGAACATAAGTCATGTCAAAGCAGAAGGGTTAAGAAGTGAATAGTCCTGGAAACAAGGAGAATATGTTAACGTGTGTTCAGTTCCTGCAGCTTTTCAAGAAAGTGCAATGAGAGCAAGGAGGCAGGCTTTGGGCCAGGGTGTCTGGAACAAAGCAGAGCAAGAATACAGTTACGAACCAGAAGGCCTTCTGACTGTAGCCAGCCATCTCAGACTGCTCAACGTCAGCCTGAACAGCACTTACACTGACAACGTATGGATCAATACAAGCAGATTCTGTGTTATGATTGCTTTTGAAACTATAATTTGTGAGTTGATCCAGAAAAAGGTATAATCTCAGCAATTACAATGGAAATGGCCATGGGAAACCAGAGGTGTTGAAGACTTCCAAACCCCCACCTTTAACTCCCCAAACCCTCCATGTGTCCCCTCCATTCATCCTCTCAGATAAATACAGTGAGGGCCGCCCCCACTGTAAAGTAGTTCAGCTCGAACAAATCTGGAGTTATGAGTGCCATTTCATGATGCGTTAGAGGAAAAAGCACCATCATAAGCTAAAGAAAATGAAAAACGGGAAATATTTTCAATACATAAAACATCAGGTTTATACTCAAGATAAATAGGGAATTTCTACACATTTACAAAGCAGTTTGCAAATGACGAATGTCATAATTAAAAGTACAAACAGCTTGCATTAGAAGAAACACCAATAGATAACAAATATATGGAAAAATGACTTAATTTTGATTGTAATCAAAATAATGAATATTAAAATAGAAGACCATATTTAGCCTATCAAGCTGCCATAGATTTTTAAAATATAGATACTGAACTTTATTATTTTCCCAGTATTTTAGAGGTATAATCTATATACATCACTGTGTAAGCTTGAAGTGTACTGCATAATGGTTTGACTTACATGTATTATAAAGTGATTATCGCTGTAGGTTTAGTTAATATCCATCATCTCATACAAATCCAATAAAAAAAAATTTAACAAACAATATAAATAGAAGAATAAGGGAAAAGAGACTTCTCAGCTTGAATTACAGCTGGCAGTGTATTGCTACAACTTTTTGTAGGGTATGTAATAATATACAGCAAAATCCTAAAGAAATATTCTATGCCTGGGATTTGTTCTAAAAGAGATATACCCCAAAATCCGCATATAATAATATTCAGTGAGGAAAATTGAAAACACCCTGGATTTCCAATAATGGAGTAAATGATTAAGTAAATGTTGGCATGCCTATATCATAAAAATCCATGTAACCATTAGAAATTGTATTCCAAGGGGTGTCTGGGGGGCTAAGTTGGTTAAGCATCTGACTCTTGAATTTGGCTCAGGTCATGATCTCTCAAGGTCTTAGATCAAGTCCCTAGACTCTGCCCTGGGCGTGGAGCCTGCTTAAGATTCTCTCCCTCTACCCCATCCCTTTCACTCACCCCAGGTGCTCTCTACATAAATAAGAAATAAATTGTTCTCCAAGAAAATGTAACAACTTTTAAAATCCTACATTGTTACATTTGTTGAAAATACCAAGGTAGAGGGCGCCTGGGTGGCTCAGTTGGCTAAGGGTTTGCCTTCAGCTCAGATCCCCATCCTAGTGTCCTGGGATTGAGTCGCCAATCAATTCTGGCTCCCTGCTCAGCCAGGAGCCTGCTTCTCCAGCTTCTCGCTCTCCGCTCTGCCCCTCCCCACTGCTCCTGCTCTCCCTCTCTCCAGGACACTCTCTCTCAAATAAATGAATAAAACCTTCAAACGAAAAGAAAAGAATGAGATAAAGTTCTCCATATAAAGCATGACCTGACTTTGATGTAAACAGGTATGTACATACATGTATGAATACGTACGTGTGTGTAAATACACGTTAATAGAAAAGGGCTTGAAAATATATGTAGCAAATTCTCGGTAGCTGTTATCTCCGCCTGCTGGAATTACAACTTTATTTTCTTCCTTTTTCGGTTTTCCAAATTTCCTATAATAGGTATTATCTGTAGCATTAGATTAAGTTATATTTTAAAAGAAATTCATGGAGGGGCGCCTGGGGGGCTCTGTCTGTGAGGCATCTGAGTTTGGTTCAGGTCATGATCTCATGTTCCTGGGATCAGCCTGGCAGACTCCCGGTTCAGTGGGGAGTCTGCTTGTCCCTCTGCCTCTGTTCCTCCCTCCCCCTACACCTGTGCTCTCTCTCTCTCAAATAAAGTCTTCTAAAAAAATAAAATAAAAAATAAAAATAAAAGAAAGTCACACAAAAAAGTATATATGTTTTGCTCAAGCAATCAGAAAAAGCACTTGTTGGGTTTATGTTATATTTCTATATTTCAATTTATAATTTGTTTGAGAGCAAATATGTTCACAAGGAAATCCCTCTCTGACCTGGAATATCAATCCAAGCTTCCTTCTTGGCCTTAACGCAACTGTTAGGCAACATGTGCAGTTTCTCCAAGTTAATTGCATGCGACTCTTAAAACTGGGCATTTTAAAATACTTTTCAACAGCATTGGGAATATGGTTGCCCACTATTACAATATAAAAAATGTCCAGAACTCTCACTTCCAGCTACAAAATAATATCTGAAGCACAGGAAGCTTTTGAAAATGTTGCCCTTGCTTAACTTTAATCCGGGTAAAGAGAGTTTTCTGCCTCCCCCCACAGGTACATTCTCCAGCCCCTCCTCCTTGTTCCACAGACAAAGTAGGCAAATATGTCAAGACGCAAGGTCAGGAGCAGGTAAGGAAGCCAAGAGGCTCAAAGCATGAATTAAGCATGAGGGAAAGAGAGTCTGGTCTAGTGACTCTTATCAGATTTGCCTTCAGCCATTTGAACTGAGGACGTTGCCCTATGTCCACGGTAATGCAAACACATGACCGGAAGACCCCATGTGTGACAATCTGAGGTCCTGTCAGAGGCGAGGTCAGCACATGTAGGCCAATGAGGCCACTCCTGTCAATTGCTTTTTTTTTTTTTTAAGATTTTATTTATTTATTTGACAGACAGAGATCACAAGTAGGCAGAGAGGTAGGCAGAGAGAGGAGGAAGCAGGCTCCCCGCGGAGCAGAGAGCCTGATGCGGGGCTCGATCCCAGGACCCTGGGACCATGACCTGAGCTGAAGGCAGAGGCTTTAACCCACTGAGCCACCCAGGCGCCCCGCTCCTGTCAATTGCTTAAGTTTAGATGAACTCTTGCTTAGACATTTCATAACCAAGTGATAGCAAAAATCACTTTGTAGGGGCGCCTGGGTGGCTCAGTGGGTGAATGACCTGACCTTCGGCTCAGGTCATGATCTCAGGGTCCTGGGATCAAGCCCCGCATCGGGCTCTCTGCTCCGCGGGGATCCTGCTTCCTCCTCTCTCTGCCTGCCTCTCGGCCTACTTGTGATCTCTGTCTGTCAAATAAATAAATAAAAATCTTAAAAAAAAAAAAACCTTTAAAAAAATTGCTTTGTAGCAAGGAGTGAGCTCTCTACCCTACCTTACTTTGTAGCTGTGGGTGGGACACATAGCCGCACCTAGTCTCAGATCCATTAGCCATAAAAGGAAGGAATTGAATTACTCAGATGCTTAATTAGGGCATCGGACAGTCCAGGAACATATGAAATTTTAAGCAAAACTATATGCATTTTTTGAGAGAAAACATGCGTACTTTTTTCAAATTCTCAATTCACGAATCCAAAGTGATTATGGCTCCTTGAGTTACGTAATCTTAAAATTTCATTCAGTGTTAATATTTGATGATTCTCCATTTATGCATATTTTGGAGAGCACTTTTCCTTAGTGGCATTAGAGAACTAACTAGTGATTAAAGAACTGTATTTATACTATGTTCACTTTACTCACACTTCAAGTTGGTGAATATTATTATGTGTTCCAACTATAATACTGGAATATAAGGTAAATATTATTCTTTCCTCTCTCATGTACATGGAGTTTTGCTACAGGAGAGATTTATTTAGGTGCACAGAGCTACAAAATGCTAAAAACTTATTAAAGTAGTTAACCAATTATATATCACATCACTGATGGAAACTTTGCAATTACGTGGAATTGGACACAATTTGCTAATGTAGTTTAATTAATTAAAATATTTTAAAATTAATAGATCTTAAGAGCAATTTTACATTGTATTATCTCTATAGAATCCTGATACTAACCTTAATATAACATTTTTAGGGGCTCCTGGGTGGCTCAGTGGGTTAAAGCCTCTGCCTTCGGCTCAGGTCATGATCCCAGGGTGCTGGAATTGAGCCCCGCATTGGGCTCCCTGCTCAGCAGGGAGCCTGATTTATCCTCTCTCTCTGCCTGCCTCTTTCCCTACTTGTGATCTCTATCAAATAAATAAATAAAATCTTTAAAATATATATATATATAAATTTTTAAGGAATTGTTTGGAAAAAAGTTGGGAGAAGTCATAGAACTGCATTTCTAAGACCCGAAGCCCATCAATATGTAGTTAACGTTAATGAATTCAGATCTTTAGATTTTCATTTCCTGCTTGACATCAATAATGCAAAATACCTATTCACATCGGCCTCTCCGACGCTCCCTACTCTTTCAGAAGCCCACACTGGAAGCGTCTTGGTGGTGGTACAGTCACCTGGCATCGCGTTGCTCGGCAAGCTGGCTCACAGATGTATTGAGAAATTCTGTCTGGGATTGAACACAGGCTGTATCTTTGCCAGGTGTGCTGAATCAACATGCCAGAGCCTGGTTCTCTTTCTCGACCCACCAAACTGGGCAGGAAAAGCCAGCCTTGCTGGTTGTGGAGTCTCGGCAATGATGTCTCATCATGTGACAGGTATCATACCCACTAAACAAAAAAGCAGCCAGCTTCACAAACTGTGGAGTTTTATTTTCAAAGTAGTTTTTTGTTTTTTAAAGATCTTATTTATTTATCTGACAGACAGAGATCACAAGTAGGCAGAGAGGCGGGCAGAGAGAGAGGAAGGGAAGCAGGCTCCCTGCTGAGCAGACAGCCCGATGAGGGGCTCAATCCCAGGACCTGGGATCATGACTTGAGTTGAAGGCAGAGGCTTTAACCCACTGAGCCACCCAGGTGCCCCTATTTTCAAAGTAGTTAACTTTGAAACTGTCTGAACTCCTATGAAGTTCTTTTTATTTTTTTTTAAAGATTTTATTTATTTATTTGACAGAGAGAAAGAAAAGAGAGCCCAAGCAGGGAGAGTGACAGGCAGAGGGAGAGGGAGAAGCAGACTCCCCGCCAAGCGGAGATCTTGATGCGGGGCTGGATCCCAGGACTCCATGACCATGACCTGAGCCAATAGCAGATGCCCAACCGACTGAGCGACCCAAGCTCGCCTCCTTTGAAGGTGTTATATATCTGTCATTTGATTCTTAGATTTCTTGTCTCTTTGGATTTCGAAAAATATCACTGCCACAAATTTTATGTGAAGCTCTGTCCCTAAAGAATTCAGTGAATTTGCAAATGAAGACTGAAATACACCAGTTAAAAAAAGAATTAGGGGACAATTGAATACACAAATGTGGCACACACACACAATGAAATATCATTCAGCCTTCAAAAGGAAGGAGATTCTGACACACGCTACGACATGATGAAGCTTGAAGACACGCTAAGTGAAAGAAGCCAGTCTCAAAAGACAGATATTGCGTGGGTCTTCCTCTAGGAGGGGTCCAGAGTAGTCACATTCGTAGATACAGGAAGTAGAATGGGGGTTGTCATACTCCTGGAGAAGAACAGGGGGAGGAACTGGGGGTTATTGTTTAATGAGTATGAAATTTCCATTTAGGAAAATGAGAAAGTTCTGGAAATGGTTGCACTGTAGTGTGAATGTGCCACTGATCTGTCTACTTGAAAATGATTAAAATGGTAACTTCTATGTTTTATGTATCTGAACTCTGACTGCGTAAAGGAAGTATTCGGGTTTTTTTAAAGACAAATTTTTTTTTTAAGATTTTATTTGTTTATTTGACAGAGAGATCACAAGTAGGCAGAGAGGCAGTCAGAGAGAGAGAGGAAGGGAAGCAGGCACCCTGCTGAGCAGAGAGCCCAATGCGGGGCTCGATCCCAGGACCCCAAGATCATAACCCAAGCCGAAGGCAGAGGCTTAACCCAATAGCCACCCAGGTGCCCCTAAAGACAACCTTTTAAAAATACATAATAAAATATTTACAGATAAAATGGTATGTCACCTGTCATTTGGGCATAGATGAAACAATTTTGGCCATGCGCTGATTAAATTTAAAAAGAGAGAGAGAAAAGAATAAAACTATAAGCAGGCATTGCTGTTAATCTGCTAAATGAGATAAAAATGTAGATTATATTTTTTTATGAAAGTGCATTGTCCACTATACTATTTTCTGTACTTTTTGATTTACCTTCCATATTTAATACTTTTAAAATTTTTCCTTCCTAGTTTGATTGTAAATATCATAATATGTTTTCTTTTTTCAGTACGATAGTTTGTAAGATTTAAGCTTCTAGAAAGAATTCAGTGTTATTTTGAATGACCTTTCAGCTCAACCAGTAAATCTAGTGACGTGTTTGAGAGCATAGAGAAAATACAAATTATTTCTTTAGAGTATCATTGCAGAGTCATTATTGTTTAGAAATCATTTTTCCTTTGCAACTTTGCTAGTTTAAAAATAAATGATGAAGCATCACCATAGATCTGCCTAAACCCTAATGCAATTTTAATATTAACGTGGTTGAGTTTGCTCATCCAAACTGAGGGTGAAATTATATATATATTCTCAAAAGTATACACTTTCCAGAGAACAACATTTGCAGGTTTTTAAAATCTAGAATATAATGGAAACTGTTAAATATTTGACTAAGAATGCCCAAGGCTCCCTTATTGGAATTGCTGTGCTGACCTAGAAACCATCACCCTCTACTTGGAACAGTAGGTACTTTGATCTAGGTATTTAGGTCTTAGAGGGGTTAATATTAATATTAATTGAAAATAACCCACCTCACTCCTCACCTAGATATAATAGCCTTTGTATTATTCTTGAAGATCCTAAGCACATTCCACTTATGGTTCCCTCTGTTGAGAAATCTCTCTTCTAAGAAAGAAAGAAAAAAAAGATGGAAGGAAAGAAAGCATAAGAAAGAAAGAAACAGAGAAAGGAAAAAGAAATCTTTCTTCTAAAATGTTTGTATGAGGGGTCCTGGATGGCTCAGTTGTTAAGCATCTGCCTTCGGCTTGGGTCATGGTCCCAGGGAGCCCACATCGGGCATCAGGCTCCCTGCTCAGCAGGAAGCCTGCGTCTCCCTCTCCCACTCCCCCTGCTTGTGTTCCCTCTCTCGCTGTGTCTCTCTCTGTCAAATAAATAGATAAAATCTATAAAATAAAATAAAATGTTTGCATGAAGAACTTCTCCCCTGTTTCTTGTAGTCTTTCCTAGAGACCCTCTATAACCACCCCCATTTAACTGGATCCCTTTACCACTCTGCTTAACTCTCTATCCCTGTACCTATCCCCTCCTATCTGTTCCCTAAGCACTTATCACTACCTGGTATATGTTTGTTTGTGTGTGTGTTTGTTGTCTCTTTCCCATACAAGACTACAATTTCATGAGGACAGGAAATTTTTTTATTATCTAGCCGGTGATACATAGTTGGTCACAAGTGACTACTTGTTGAATCACTGAATGGACAAAGAGTTGAAAATGAACATATGCTTAAGGAGACACTTCTAGCTAGAACAATGAATTTCAGTCATATCTTTAGCAACCTCCATAGGAACTCTTACGGAATTTCATTACATATATTTTTCACCTTCCACGTACCTTATAAAGAATTAATTCTTTTAATTCCTCCATGAAATAGATGCAAGTACTCTGTTTTACAGATGAGAAGATTAAATTCCTGAAGATCAATGCATGAGTCAATGTCGGAGCTTGATTTAGAGAATTTTGGATATTTGGTCTTAAACAACTGATTCCCAAAGTCATTTAACGATAGCTTGTGCTTGTTATAATTCATTTAAAAGCATTTACTATTCCTGAATTTGAAAGTCTCTCAGGTAAGAAACTGATCTGTTGTGACAGCAGGTGACTCAGTTACTGTAAACGTTCTTTCAAGAACTTGTTCCTTAATCCCTATAGAGTAATTCACAAAGTAAGTGGCTGTTTTAGCAGAAACATATGGTTTGTAAGTAATTAACCAATTAGTTTCATTGTCCTTGTCTCGCATTTAATTTTAAATGAATTCTACCACTCCAAATCTACTGCAAACATTAGGGAAACTCTTTATGTGGTATCAGTAAACGATTGTCTCAAGTCTAATTTTACGTTTGATTCCTCAAACATAACTGCAGGTGATTTGACCCCAAAATTCAGTATACCAGGAGGATCACACAACTTTTTTTTTTAATTGAGAAGTCCCTTTTTAAATACGGACAGTGTCCCAAATTTGGTTGCCTTTTGAAATTATCTGAAAAAATTACCAATGCTGATACCTGGATCCCACCCCCCGAGATACTGATTTACTCGATCTGGGCATTATGATTCTTAAAAGCTTCTGAAGAGTAGCCAAGATGGAGACTTTTGTGGATTTCCTGACAAGACCCAAGAATGAAATCCAGGAAAGAAGCAAAGCTAGAGGACTGTGAATATAACGCTTTCTAGATTTGTCTACAATTCCAGATATTTTAAACTATTATATTATCTTTAGTATCTTATTGCATTCTTCACTCTGGGGTTATTTCTTAGACCTGGTTTTACTAAGATATATACTTTTTTAAGATTTATGTATTTTTACAGAGAGAGAGAGAGAGCATGAGTGGGAGGTGCTGAGGGAGAGGGAGAGAGAATTTCAAGCAGACTGCACGCTGGAGAGTGGAGCCCCATGTGGGCCTCAGTCACACAACACTGAGATCATGACCTGAGCCAAAATCAAGAGTCGGTTGCGTAAATGACTGCGCCAACCCTGTTCCCCAACTATCTAAGACTTAAGTTAAATTGGGTTGAGATTAAAAGGATTTTATGACAACAACTGGGATAATGTATATGAAAAACACTCCTTAAAATATTAAAATATTTAGTAATACATAATATATAATAAAATAATTTAAAATATTAAAATATAGCAAGCTATACAAATGTTTGATACAATTAATGTTCTTCCAACTGCTGACACACTACATGAGCCATATAGAACCAAAGGCCATTTATATATTATAAATGTGTCTAGTATAAAATGCCTTCAAAATAATTCTTAGTAATAAACAAATTTCATTCAAAATATGTCCATGTTGATTTGGGAGACTTTGTGCCTTCATCATCAATTACTTGCACTTGGAAGATAGTGAATTTAGTATTTTATGCCTGCCTGGAAGTTTTACCAACTCTAAAACCTATAGCGTAAAGGAAACCAGAACCCTCTTGTAACCCACTACTTTCCCATAACCACAGCAAAACCGTTATGAAGAGTCAGACCCATAGACGGTTTTCATTTGTTCTCTATCAAGTTCTTACCCTTGGAACTTCTGGGGCTTGCTTGCTTGCTTAATTGTGAATGGTAGCAAAGGTGACATAGAAAAAATAGCAACAAATGAGGAAAGAATTACTGAAAAAGAAATTTTTTTGTTTTTTTTTTTAAATCAGCAAGAGGGGTGACTGGGCAGGTCGGCGAGTTAAGCATCAGACTCTTGGTCTCCACTCAGGTCTTGATCTTAAGGTCATGAGTTCAAGCACCACATAGGGCTCCACGCTGGGTGTGCAGCTTATATTAAAAAAAGAAAAAAGGGAAAAAATCAGCAGGAAAAAGCTCAGGAACTCAGTTATATAAGAGCAAGATGTAGAAACCTTCCTTGATCAGGGGCTCGTCCGTTGGCCTCTTGTTGGGCGCTCCTAGAACCTTGTTTCCCAGACTGCCTCCCTCCCTCACAGGCTGTGGGGCTTTGACTATCTGTCACTCGATTACTTAAGCCCTTTAAAGAGTTGTTTTTCCCTCCTTTGCTCCAGGCTGTCGGGCTTTCCCATTTGGTGTAGGTTCTCTGAAGCAATGAGTGTCATCCTTCAGCACTCCCATTATAATCACGATCCTAATTCCTCCTGTTTAGTCTGGCTCATTGGGTGTTGCCCATAAAAAGTTTGGCTTTTGTAATCACAATTAGAGCAGGGCGGTGTGACTAATCAGTCAGCTCACTGCGTCTCTATCTTCTGTGAAGTGAGTCAGTTTCAACATGAGCTTTGTGCTCGCCTATCACTCCCTACTCTCTGATGTTCAAGTCTATATTTGTTCCAGACTCTAGAAGTTTAAAAAAAAAAAAAGCTGTTTGTTTTCATTCTTAAAACATGTTTTATACTCCCTCACGGGAGTGGAACTAACTCCACAGGAATTTGGAGAAATTCCCAGAGTGCTAGCTCACTATACAGAATTGCCAGGGCAGGGAAGCCATGTGCTCCCTCATTTGGGGAAATTGTACTGATAATACAACTAGTTCAGGTGAACACACTCATAATGACTATGACCACGCAGAGCCCTTTTCATATATCGTTGTTCTAAAATAAGGTTTATTTTAGAGTTCTAAAAAAATGGCAGTTTACAGAAAAATTACAGACAGTAGAATTTCCATATATCCCATACCTAGTCTTCCCTATTATTAGCATCTTATATAAGTGTGATATATTTGTTACATTAATATAATAATATATTGATGATAATATATCAATGATTCATCAACTGATACATTATTAACTAATATTTATGCTTTATTTTTGTTTCCTTAGTTTTTACCGATTGCCCTTTTTCCGTTCCAAGACCCTAACCCTAATGCAACATTACATTTAATGATCATATCTTCTCAGGCTCTTCGTGACTATGACAGACTCTCAGCCTTTTTTTTTTCCCCTATGAACTTAACAGTTTTGAGGAGTACTGGACAGATACTTTGCTGAACATCCCTTTATTGTGATTTGTCAAATCTTCTTCTCATCAGATTGGAGTTAAATGTGTTTGAGAGGAAGACCATAGAGGTAGAATGACATTGGCAAAACATGATGTCAAGGGTGTATGCTATCTGCATGATTTACATTGTTGATGTTAACTTTGATCACCTGGCCAAGGGAATATTAGATTTCTCCCCCACACCTTTCAAGTAACTTTCAAGTAACTCCTCTTCTTCCCCCTTTTATTCTATATGCTTCGGAAGGAAGTCACTATGCGTGGCTTATACTTAAAGAGTAGAAAGTTATGGTCCACCTGTTTGAGGGCAGAGTATCTGCACAAATTATTTGAACTTCCTATTAATTCAGTCGTTTATTTATATCGGAATGGACTCAAGGCTTTTTAAAATACTACTTTGAGTTATATTGCCCCAAATCCTTGTTTATTTATTTTCTTGATCAAATTTTTCCAGCTTTGCCCATGGGGAGCTCTTTTATTTGGTTTCTTTTTTTTTTTTTTTTTAAAGATTTTATTTATTAATTTTGACAGAGAGAGATCACAAGTAGGCAGAGAGGCAGGCAGAGAGAGTGAGAGGGAAGCAGGCTCCCTTCAGTGCAGAGAGCCCGACGTGGGACTCGATCCCAGGACCCTGAGATCATGACCTGAGCTGAAGGCAGCGGCTTAAACCACTGAGCCACCCAGGCGCCCCTTTTATTTGGTTTCTTGTCCCTTTCACGTGCTCCTTCATTGTGGGGTGTGTGTGTGTGTGTGTGTGTGTGTGTGTGTGTGTGTGTGTCTTTTGAAGCATTTCCTTAATTTCTGGGTCTACAAGATGTTCCAGGCTCACCTTGTATATTTCATATCCCAGTCCTAGAACCAGTTATTTCTTTAAGGAACCCTGGTTCCTTTTACTGCAGAATGGTATTAGAAATCAGGATCCGGATGCTAGGTATGCTCATTGTTACTGCGGTGTCTTTGTTTCTCAGGTGAAAGGGAAAGGGACTATATGTGCACATACTAAACCAGAGATTTGCACATATGCATGACTATTTCTTTCTTTCTTTTTTTTTTTTTTTAAGATTTTATCTATTTGACAGAGAGATCACAAGTAGGCAGAGAGGCAGGCAGAGAGAGAGGGGGAAGCAGGATCCCCTCCGAGTAGAGAGCCCGACGTGGGGCTTGATCCCAGGACCCTGAGATCATGACCTGAGCTGAAGGCAGAGGCTTAACCCACTGAGCCACCCAGGCACCCCTGCACGACTATTTCTATATGTAACTATTTGTATCTATATTAAGCCAAACATGAGTTCATACAGCAGTCTCCAACTTCAATCCATTACCACATGGATCATTCTAGTCACCTCCCTTTGCTCCAACAGGGAGATACCGGACTCCTACCATCCCACATCCACTCATTTAATTATTCAACTTCAGTATACATGTACAGCAGTACCCAGATTGTTAACATGTCCCCCTGTGGAAGGCAACTTTATCAACGAGTTTTCCAGAGAGTCTGGAAGACATTTTTCTGGATGGCCACGGGCCTGGTATCATACAGCAGTTCTGTTACTAAGGGAGAATGGGATAATCAATAAGGGAACACAATGGTCTCCACCATAGAATGCATTGAAGTGACAGGTCACAAAAGAGAAAAATACAGCGGCCTTATGTTGAATTTTGGCTGAGTTTCTATGAGAAAATCAATTGTTTTCTTCTACAGACTGCAACCTTTTGACACAACGGTCATTTCCTTCTTTGGCCACAACACCAGTTCCCTCTTCTTTTGGCTTCCACGGCCGTCAGCCACCACTAACAGATGTAAGAAGCAACCCTATTGAGCACACTATAAACGGAGATGTAAAAGGGCACAGCAGGACAATGGAAATGTTCCCTGGTTGCTGGGTGGCAAAGGCGGCAGAGTTTGCAAATGGGTGCTGACTGACCCTATGACAAGGAGAAAGAAATATAGGTGATGGGATGGCTTTTTCCAAATGATGGTTAGTGAGGCCCCATCCACAACTTTGACTAATCTGTGCCCCTTCATTGATCTATTATCAACTCAGTTGTGGGGCACCTCGGTGGCTCAGTCCTTAAACAACTGCTTTCGACTCGGATCGTGATCCTGGTGTCCTGAGATCAAGTCCCACGTTGGGCTCCCTGCTCTGCTAGGAGCCTGCTTCTCCCTCTCCCACTCCCCCTGCTTGTGTGCCCTCTCTCTCGTTGACTCTCTCTTGTCAAATAAATAAACAAAATATTTTTAAAAAATCAGTTGTCAGCTTTGCGCAGTGGCAGTATCGTAGCCAATGAGGTTTATCCGAGGCGCGATTATTGCTAATTGAAAAAAATCAGTTGTCAATGTGCTATTTTCATCCAGTGGCAGTTGGCAGTTCTAGAACAAACCCTTCCATACCCACTCTCCAAACGTGACCTGAGATCTAGGCACTGTTATGCCAACATATGGGAAAGAACAAGCAACTCTACACAAGGAAATCTAAAGTTTTCCCCATCACAGGTGAAGATTCAGAGATTAAGATTCTTAAAAAAAGAAAGTGATGCGTAGGAAGGGGGCTTTGGAGGTTTGATCATCTCAGTTTGAATCCTATCTCTGCCACAGAGTAGCTGTGCAACCCTAAGTAAAGCATTTGCTGCCATTTATATTAAAAGGATAATAACATATTAAACATAATTCCTAAAAATAATATCAAAATGGTGTATTTTATTAATATTTAAAATGATGTGTGACAAACCCTGTAGAATTTTCTAGCACAAAGAGAGAAACTTAATTCATGCAAATTTACAAATCCTTTAGGAAGTCGAGGGATCCCAGGGTGGAATGCAGAATGTGATAAAACCGTCTCACACTTGTATGAAACAACCTCACACCCAGGGTGGGAGGTGAGGGGAAAAAGCATCAACCTAAGGAACTGTGGAAATGTATGGAGGGTGGCAGGCTACAGGCAAAAGAAAGTGTATGTTCACACTCTGCTCTAGATGGGAGCGAAATGTGAAACTTCCTGTAAGCATCCTAAAAATGAGGGGGGGTACCCTTCTCCTCACTTTTTTCCTTTCCTACTGGGTAGAATAGTCCTTGTGGCCCAGGTGGAACATCCATCTTGGACATGAGGTGGAAGACAAGCGTTGAGGAGGATGGGGACAAGAAGATAGAAGAAGCCTATCTTTTTTTTCATGATTATGGAGCCACCATGCCAGCTGAATTTATGTAGAATGAAAAAGAAACTTCCGCCTTGTTTAACTCACTCTTTTTTTTTTTTAAGATCTTTTGTTATTTATTTGAGAGAGAGAGAGCATGAGCAGGGGGAGTGCCAGGGAGAGAGGGGGAAGCAGGTTCCCCAGTGAGCAGGGAGCCTGATGCTGGGCTCGATCCCAGGACCCCAGGATCATGACCTCAGCCAAAGACAGACGCTTAACCGACTGAGCCACCTAGGCGCTCCTGTTCATCTTATTCTTAATTTGAATTTCCTGTTACAGATGAATCTAATCCCAACTAATATAGATTTTACTTGTACCTTTTCCTCCCTGCCTTTTAACACTTCACCAATTCCTGGATCCCTAAAAAAATGAGGATGCGTAACTTTTCCTGGTGTAACTCCCTTGTAAGCCGTTCTGCAGTATCAGTAAGCACCTATCCCAGCCGATGAAAGGGATGCCCAAAGTGGACTCTTGCTCCCCAAAAGTCTACGCCCTTGCATGGAATAATAACAATTGCCAGGAGCATAATTTGTATTAACTCATCATCCTCACAAAAGAGTTATTTAAATGGTCAAACAGTATACATTGAGCTCTTGTTTCCTTTATATCAAATGTACATACTTACTGAATTTGGGGAGAAATGCCAAGAAATGTCGCCTTTAAAAATGTAAAGCTTAGGGGGCACCTGGCTGGCTCAGCGGGTTGAAGCCTCTGCCTTCGGCTCAGGTCATGATCCCAGGGTCCTGGGATCAAGCCCCACATCGGGCTCTCTGCCCGATCGCCACATCGGGAAGCCTGCTTCCCCCCCCTCTCTCTGCCTGCCTCTCTGCCTACTTGTGATCTCTCTCTGTCAAATAAATAAATTTTTTTTAAAAATTTAAAGGTTAGGCAGTAGGAGTCTAAGATCTCTCTCTCCCCACTCCCCCTTGGACTTTGATGTTCCACTGGATTTGGGAACTATAAGCCTGTTCAAAGAATGACGGATCAGAAAAGGAAGATGGTGGTTAGTAGTTTGCTAGGTGTCAATTTCACAATGGTTACTTAGCAACAGCTGGAATCAGTAGCTAAAAGGAGTAGTGCCAGTGACTTAGAGTGGAAAACTTCCCTGAGCTACAGACGTGCTCCACTAAACATTGTGTCTGCGTGGTTTTCAAAATAAGAAACAGCTTTTGGGGTAACATGGGCTCATGCACAACGGACCGTCTGTTTTATTTGTCCTGTCTCACCTTCTGACAGGGTGAATGGGCTTGCCATGTTTATAGAAAACCACTCAAGGTGTGAAGAACATATGATAGCATTTGAAGCCAAAACAAAATCTCTTTAAAGCTCCTAGATGCCAGGAATGGCAGCTCTGTGAAGACACGATTAAAAATAAATAAACAAAATTTTCAAAGTCCACTTTTAAGTAAGAAAATTGGGTTTCCTTAAACTCACAGAATAAGGTTGAAGAGTTTAAAACAGTATTAATTTAAAAATTTTTGTTATGTATTCTAAGAACACTGTAACCTAGCCTCTCAAGTTTTCACCTATTTATGTTCAGTTCCAGAAAACTAAGACTAATACCTATAAAAACAGAAATGCAGGCTATAGTTCAGGGCTGGTCGTATTTGACAATTATATTCTATCATTAAGCTGCACCTTTATTTCCTTTGTGTTAAGCCTCTCTCCTTGTTTATATCTATTTTCTATCTATATTTTAAAAATCATAAAAATATTTCATCTGTATGATTACTTTGTGGCATCTTTGGGGTTCTAACCTCTCAAAAGGAAAGCCTCTCAATAGTTTAAATACACATCACCCATGCTATATGGGCTAGAAATGAAATTTTCGTTAAAAATAAAATTTTGGGTGCTGGGGTGGCTTGGTTGGTTAAGGGTCTGACTCTTGGTTTAGGTTCATGTCATGATCTCAAGGTCGTGAGATCAAGCCGCACACAGGGTTCCATGCTCAGTGTGGAAGCCTGTTTGAGATTCTTTCCCCTCGGGGAACCTGGGTGGCTCAGTCGTTAAACATCTGCCTTTGGCTCAGGTCATGATCCCTGGGTCCTAGGATGCAGCCCTGCATCGGGCTCCCTGCTCAGCAGGAAGCCTGCTTCTTCTCCCTCTCTCACTCCCCCTGCTTGTATTCCCTCTCTTGCTGTCTCTCTCTGTCAAACAAATAAAATCTTTTTAAAAAAGAGATTTTTCCCCTCCCTCTCCCTCTGTTCCTCCCCCTGCTCACATGTGCTTGCTCCCTTCCCCTCTCTCTCTCAAATAAATAAATCAATAAAATCTTTAAAAAAATTAGAATAATTCACAGGGGCTCAGATATTTGTACACCAATGTTCACAGCAGCATTATTCATAGTAACTAAAAGCTGGAACAACTGAAGTGTCCGTTAGCAGATGATGGCCAAACAAGTGTGCTACATATAAAAAATAGAATAGTATTCAGCCTTAAAGAGGGATGAAATTCTGATGCATGCTCCAACAGGGATAAACCTCGAAGACCTTATACTGAGTGAAATAAGCCACAAACACAGAAGGACAAATATTGTATGATTTCACTTATGTGAAATATCTTGTACTGTGTCATCTCGGTTCCCTGCCTGCTGGGTATGTTCAGCCAATGGAAAGACTAGCGGCCCCACATCTCCAGAGTCCCAAAGAGGTAACTACTTCCCAGAAGAAATATGGTGTCTTTTTCTGGGTTCTTCCAAAAGCAGATCTTGAAACAAGGACTTGAATGCAAGTAATTTATTTGGAAGGTGATCCCAAGAAATAGTGGCATGGAAGTGAGAGGGAGAAACATGGCAGAGAAGAAAACAGACAGAAGGGTATACCATCAAGCAAGACATCCTTAGGGACAATTGAGGTTTAATCTGTTGGGAGAAAGCTTAGCAATGGTGAAGTGTATGCACTTGAGAGCGGTCCCACTTGAGGGGTGGGGAGTTAGTCTTTATCACCCATTCCCATCTGTCATTGAGAGAAGACTGGTCCGCGGACGTGTACGTGACGATGCAAAGACTGTGCGGTTTTAGGAGGAACACTATCTATTAGGTCATGAAGACTAGAGAAGAGCAAGGAAAGGTCAAAAGAGTCGAAAAGAGGCACAGCGTTGCTGTAGGTACTGAACCCTGCCTGCTGATTTCTCCCAAGGGGTTGCTGGAAGGACCGTTGGTCTTCGTGGAGTGCTAGGGGTTGAAACCAGAATGCTTCAGAGAAAGAAGGGAAGACAATACGTGTGGACAATTCTTTCAAAAAGGTTGATTCTGGGGGCACCTGGGTGGCTCAGTGGGTTAAGTCTCTGCCTTCAGCTCAGGTCATGATCTCAGGGTCCTGGGATCGAGCCCCACATCGGGCTCTCTGCTGAGCGGGGAGCCTGCTTCCCCCTCTCTCTCTGCCTGCCTCTCTGCCTACTTGTGATCTCTCTCTCTCTCTCTCTCTCTGTCAAATAAATAAATTTAAAAAATCTTAAAAAAAAAAAAGGTTGATTCTGAAGGGTAGGAGAAAAAGAAGGCCCCAGCCAAAAAGTTATGGGGTTAGAGCAATGCTTTTCAAACTGGGATTGCTGGAAGTGTTCTTGGTCCCTAAAATCTGAGAGCATTAACCCACATACACCCCATATCCGCTGGATGCCCGGTTATGAATGAAAACTATTTCAGGATTTCAGTTCCTCTGGTGATATCTGCGTTCACAACCAAGTTGCAGCCAGTCAGGAACCCTTCAAAGATACGTTTTGAACAGAAATTGTTCGTGCTGGATGAGAGAAGGGATGATGTCCAAGACAGTGAACATCCATTTCTGTGTGGACAAGGAGGGTCATGATCCGGTCTTAGACTGCTTGTTCCAGTTTTGGAGATGTTTGAATCGGAATGAATGTCCCCAATGGAGAATGCTTATATTCTAGAAAAGACCGTGAGGACAAAGAGAACAAAGAGAAACAGTGGGAACAAAATATTGGGGATGGGATACTTGTCATATTAAAGCAGCAGCACAGACTGAAAGCTTAGCACATATTATCTATGAGATCGCTCTGGCTGCTACAGGGCTCCTCTCTTCAAAGCAGCTCTGAGAACTTCGAAACATGAAGGACTTGAGGCCTTAATTTTCAGAGAGGAATCCCTTTAGTGGGTATATAAGTAAATGATTCAAGCCAGACTGAGTGGGGAAGGCTCCCATGTGGTCACAGCAGTGTTGAAACAGGGGGCCTATGGGTGACTATTCTCGAAGTGTCCGACTCCTGATCTCAGCTCAGGTCTTGATCATGGGTTTATGAGTTCAATCCCCGTGTGGGGCTCTATGCTGGGTTTGGAGCCTACTTAAAATGAAAGAAAGAAAGAAATAGGAGGAATAATAGGCAAGTAGACGTGAAAGTCACCTGTTTGGCCATCCCGGAGAATCTTCCCGTCTGCATGGGAATGCGGGACTTAAGTATGATTTGTGTATATTTGCAAAAAGCAGAGACCCGGGGCACCTGGGTGGCTCAGTCAGTTAAGCAGCTGCCTTCGGCTCAGGTCATGATCCCAGGATCCTGGGATCAAGCCCCACATCGGGCTCCCTGCTCAGCAGAGGGCCTGCTTCTCCCTCTCCCTCTGCCTTCTGCTCTGCCTGCTTGTGCTCTCTCTCAATCTCTCTGTCAAATAAATAAATAAAATCTTTAAAAAAAAAAAAAAAGCAGAGACCCTATGTCATAGGTAATCTCAAGATTTTGATGTTTCATAAGGAAGCTGAAGAGCATAGCTTCAGTGATTAGGATAAATAATCCTGGAAGTATTCAGTGTTTAAAGGGAGCAACTATTGACAACTTGTTAAAGTCTTTCCAGTTTTGATCTATGTACATATAGTTTTTAAACCATTGTGCTCATTGGGTTGAATATTTCATGAGTAACCTCAGACAAACCACTTCAGTTTCACTCATCTGTTTTCTTATCAGCAAATGGAGGGAATCGCTTCTATTTCACAAGGTTATTGTGAAGAATAAATGAGGTAATGTAACAGTAACACAATTTGTAAACTCTGAAGTATAAAATTATGGCATATAATGCTCACATGTGATTGCCTCTTATATGCTTTTCCAGGTATCAGTTTTAATGATCACATATTATTCTCACTGAATTACTGTCATCGTTTATTTAACCGTTGTCCAGTTGTTACTCATTCTTGCTTCCTCGCCGTCATAAATAAAGTTGGTTATAAACATATCTGCATGATGAACATTTCTCCCTTCTGAAATATTTCCTTAGCATGAATTCCTGGAAGCGGAATAATTGGGTCCAAGTAGTTGGAACATTCTTCTTTAAACGATGTACATCTTCTTAGTCCAGGAAAAAAAAAAAAAAAACACTTCAAAACCAAAAAACAAGTTAATTATGATGCACCACAATTCAGATGAATTAAAAAACTAAATCTAATCCTGGCGACGATAACAACTCAGCTCATATAAAACCACATCAGCATAATTTTCAAATAATTAAATTTCCTCTGATCCCGGAACATGTCTTCCAATCGCTACAAATCCTTTGTGGAATGTGGCAGGATAAGCATGAAATGCCAAGACCGTGACCTGGGAACCTTCTTGTCCAGTTTTAGCAGCCTCTGTTTACAAGAGACCTCATTTTTCGAGGATAAATTTCTTCTCATCAAGAATTCAGGCACCGTTTTTTTTTTTTTTTCCAGTTCTACTTCCCCCCCACCCTCCCTAGATTCAGAGCAAAGTAATTTTGGTAAAGGATGATTTGCTACACAGACTTTAGGTTAAAGTTGGGGAGCTGAATTCTGTGCCGTACATATAAAAATATGAAAATAGATTCTTCATGTTCTGTTCCAATTTTCTGGAAATATTATCTTAATATTTATAAAGTATATGCAGATTCCTAGACTCCTGAATATAAATGCTTTTACTCTCTATTATCCAATACCAGTTTTGGAGGCTTAAATGCTCAGATTGGCAAGTTTTCTCTGCCTAAAAGACTCTTTTTTGAATTGAAATTCTGCTTTCCTCTGGGCCCTTTCTTTAGGGAGGGCTGTAAGAGTTAAAGGAGAAATATCTATGAAACTAATATGGTTCAGTAAAAACTTTCCCTATGACATGTTGCAGGGGAATACTTACATCATTAATTAAGGGGCCAATGTGACTGATCATTAAATGGTTAGCTCTCCGGGGCTCATTTTGTTTCTCTAGATATTTCTTTTTTTAAAAATGACTTGAGAGGGAGTTAAGAAGAGGTACAGCAGACAAGTACTGGTCAAGAGTTAGAATTGATTTATGGTTTCAGCTTTGCCGCTAACTAGTTGTATGACCAGATCTAAGTTACTTACCCTGTTTGAGCTTTAGTTTCTTCAATTCAGAAGTTCAATCTAATGAACATTTTTGGCTCCGTATGGAGGAAAGGCCTTTCCCCACCGGATGCAGTAATCTTTTGGGGGCCAACAAACCAAGAAAAGGCTTCTAAATCCTGTGTTACTGCTAGGGCATTGCGTTTGTGTGGGTGTGGGTATGGGTGGAGGGGTGGGTGAGAAGAGAGATTTCTACTTCTCTCCCCATCAGCAGTTGAAAAACAGATCGGAAAAAAAAAAAAAAACAAAAACAACAAAAACGCAGTGCTCTCCTGTGTTTGGGCAAACAGGAATCAGGCCACCCTGACCTCGTGGTCCCACAGAGACTGCCAGGAAGCCTGCAAAGTCCGTCCAGGGCTGCTGAGACAGCACATTTGGCAGAGCGGAGAGGAAGCTGCAAGGAGGAGGGTAGCAACGGTAATGCTGTAAAGGGGACAAGGGGGTGCCGAATTAACACCTGCCTTATGGCATCAGGGCTTTCAGAAATCCCTTGATGAGCCAGGAGAATGACCCAGGGAGGGGAAGAGTCCCATTAACTTAAGTGAACCTCGCTTCAGCTTCATTGAGACTTGAAAACAATTAACCGCAATACTTTCACTTGTTAAGGCATTAAGATTCCTTTCAGATTCCGGTAGTTACTTAGGTCTTCCTTTGGTATTTCTCTGGCCTGGCTGTTGAATCTGAGACCCAGGCTGGTGCATCAGCTCCTACCAAGCACTGCTGTTGAGAGCTGAGTGAAAGACAGTCAGGTCTCCCAAGACTCGGGGCCACCGGGCCTTCCCTTCCCACCCCTCCTCCTCTGCTGCCCACCAACCCAGCCCCAGCCCCCCGGGCCCAGTCTACCCTCCAAGCAGCTTGGCTAATCTGGTCAGCACACCTCCGCTAAAGTCCCTCACACTTTTGTCCATCCCTAAAACCTCTCTGACCCTGCCTGCTGCTCTCAGTGTATATCCTGCTGCTTCTCCCCACTACCCTTAGCTCCTGGAAGATGATTTGCCGTGGGCGGCAGTTGCCTTCCCTGGCTCTCTGTCTAGAAGGTTCTTGTCCTGTCTGTTGGCGTGGTAATCGCGACACCTGCCATCCTTCAAGAATCAGCTACAATGTTTCTTCCAGGTGCTGTACTTCTTCCTCCACGGGGCTGCCTACCACTCAAGAAAATAACACACACAGGATGCTGGGTTTCTTGGGATCATGCATTTTATTTTCGTTTTTTTTTTATTTCGAGCACAGAATCAGGCAAAGGAGTGTTCGATAAATCCTGAACACATATTTAGACCTGTGTTTCAATAACCTCATCTTCAATTCCTGTTTAGAACAAGGTGGGGGAAGAGGGCTTTAAATGACCAAAACCAAAAAACAACAAACAAAAACAAAAAAAAAAAAGTGTTGAAACTGACAGGGAAGAATGTATAGTAAACCATATTTGTAAAATGGAACCAGATGATCCAGAATTCCTTTCAGTTTCAAAATCTTATCTAAGGAAATCCCCTCAACATCTCACCCAACACCTCATCCCATAATTTCTCTTGTACTTTCTATCAACCGTGGACCCATTTAGGTTAATAAGTTACTCTTTAAAATCTTTGTTACTTGCGAGAAAGGCTAAGTGCCATTTACTCTAAATAAAAATCCTCTTACAGAGAGCAGGGTAGAAGCGCACTTTGAATGGGAAGGTTCCTGTCTGGTATCCGAGCCACAGCTCCAATGCTAATTAGTGCTCCTTGAGCTTCCAACCACTCTTGGCCCCAATTTCTGGCCCAGGCAAAGCCAGCCTCTGTAGTGTAAAGAGCCTGGGCGTCCTTGCCAGACAAAGCTAGCTTTCAATCCTGGCTCTGTCACATCCTGGCTCTATGATTTGGGATAAGTTGTTTAACTACCCAAGCTTCTAGTAAAATAGTGATAACAGCAGTAGAGTCCTCAGGAATTGGTAAGAGGATTAAACGAAATGATGGGGTGAAGGCTGTTGTACAGCAGGTGCACAGAAGTAGTAACTATTCTATGTGTGCGCATGCCTCCGGGGCCCCTTCCACTTCATGGGAGCGAGTGTGGATTGGAGGGTTACTGGGTCTGGCTCTGAACTGGAGATGGTGTGGGCTGGGTAGGGTTTTGGGCATGGGACAGGAGGCGGGGGGATCCTCGGTCAGGTATGGCACAACACGGAATCCTGAGCTGTGATCGGCGAGGTCTGCCATTTTCCAAGAGCTCCAGGACAACCATGACCCACAGCCTGCCAAACGGGATGCTGGCTGATACGATTCAGGGGGGTCCACTCTCTCTCCCAGTGGAAGAGGAAACTCTTTTCCATTCCCAGCTCGCTGAACTAGCGAAGGCCATTGCATTTTATAGAGCTTTAAAACACAGAAACTTTTGTTTCGGACCTGAAATAAAATGCTAGAATCAGCTTTGACCCTGTAAATCATCTTTCTCCCTTTTGGAAGTGAAGCCCATGGAGGGTTATCTCTACATCATCTCTTTTTTTTTTTTTTTAAAGATTTATTTATTTGACAGAGAGAGATCATGAGTAAGCAGAGAGGCAGGCAGAGAGAGAGGAGGAAGCAGGCTCCCCACTGAGCAGAGAGCCGGATGTGGGGCTCGATCCCAGGACCCTGAGATCATGACCTGAGCTGAAGGCAGAGGGTTAACCCACTGAGCCACCCAGGTGCCCCTCTACATCATCTCTTAACGTGGGGAATTCTGAGCAGCTAGCCCTGAGCCCCATCTCGGACACATTGAATCAAGATCTCTGAATTGGGCGTGGAGAAGCGACATTAAATCAAGTCCTCAGGTGATCCTGATGCCCCTTGAACCCTTGCTTCTTTGGACACAGGCCCTGGGCAGCACCATCAGCATTACTCGGGAGCTTTTAAGAAATGCAGAACTTCAGGCTCTGCCAGACCTACTGAATCCACATTAAAAAAAAGGGGGGGGGGGTGCTAAAATACCCATAGCACAAAATTTACCATCTTCACTATTTTTTATTTACCATCTTCACTTTTTTTTTTTTTTTAACCATCTTCACTCTTTTTAACTGTGCCTTTCAGTAGTGTTAAATACCTTCAGGTTGTTATGCAACCTATTTCCAGAACTCTTTTCTTCTTGCAAAACTAAAACACTACACATATTAAAACAACATCTCCCTGTTTCCCTCTGGCAACCACCCAGAATCTGCATTTTCACAGGATCCCCGCATGATTCATACGCCCAGTAAAGTCTGAGCAGTGCGGCCCTACATAGGAGAAGCATAGGTAATAAAGTCAGGAGCCACAGTGGGTTTACTCAAACAACCAGGCCCCCTACTTGGGCCCCTTACTTGGGCGAGGCAATGGGAAGTAGCCTGCAGAGCCATGACCAATCCCGCTAGACAATTCTGGTGCGTGCTCAAGCTTGAGGACCACCGCTCTAGAGGAATGATATGCCTCCCCCCTACATACGAAGAACATCTGAGAACTTTAAAAAACCATCACTGAGACCCAGACCAAATCCATTCACTCTAGACCTTAGAGGCAGGGCCCAGGCATCTGCATTCTTAAAATCTAGTGGTCCCGATAATGTGGGTTTCAGAGCCACTGAACTGGAGGGGTGAAAGAAATGACTAGACGAAAATGGACTCCGTGTGTGGCCCTTAGAGGGGAATAATGGCGTCAGGGATGGCATCGTGACTGCGCCTCCATTTTCCATCTGTCCAGCTACTCTGATGGGAGTGATTGCTCTGGGGAGCTTAAAAAAAAAACACAAAAAAGCTGTATTCGTGAAAAGAAATAGCTATCTTATTAGAAGTTCTAACACTTGAATGCAAAAATCCCAGCCACCTCTTTTCCCATTACCTGTCATTATTTCCTATCAGAGTGCTCTGTTTAATTTTCTTAATAGCATTTGCCGCAATTAGCAATTATCATGCTTATTGTCTGCCTCCTCTCACTAAAGCAACAGCTCCTTCTCTGTAAGAGCCAGGTTCATAGCTCCTGCTCCCCTCTCCTTCTCACAGAGGCCCTCGATAAATACCCAAGCTAATGAAACACATATACCAATCAACCCTGCTAGGTCACCAGATCACTTCTAAATCTGTGGCCCCAGACCAACGGAGCGTGATCTAGAAAGAGGGGAGCAGTCTTTGGACAGTGAAGGAGACTGCTGAACTGTCAGGACTGAGAGGATCATGGTTGGGGGGGAAGGCGGGTCTGCCTAGAGCTGTCAAGGTCAGCGGTGTTGAGTTTTCCCCGGGAGAAGAGGCCAGGGAGGGTAGCACTGCAGACAGATTCACTGGGTAGAATGCTTAGATGGGTAGTAGGGACTCAGAGCTAGTGAAAGCCGAATATATCAATGGGACCTCGTCCAGAACCTCCCAGCTGGTGAGGCTGGGATTGCAACGCAGTCACACCACCCTTCATGGAGAATTCTGTACTGAAACGGGCATAGATTTTGGGCCAGACCTGCATTCAAATTCTGCTCCCTCTCCTGGCTGCCTGTTCAACCCTGGGAAGTTATTTATCAGGATTTCACCTTCCTTATCTGAAAATGGGATAGCAGGATTTATCCTGCAGTTTATGGGAAGCACTCGGTAAAGCGCCTGACACATAGCAGCATTCAAGAAATGTTAGCTCCCCAAACTGCCATCTGGATTTCCTCACCCACTCTTTTTTAAACCCTTTATTCCTTTAGTTACGCTCTTACTGCCCATCACTAGAACCACAGGCAGTCAGTTATAATACTTCTGTTCTGTGCCACCGGTTACAAAAAAAAATCACACGCTGACTTGTGGATGGTCTTCTTTCATTATATCGAGAATTCTTATATATAGTGGATACATGAAAATTTGAAGAGTCTATTTAACTTATTTCCAAGGCCAAATGGAAATGACTTTGGGGGCAAGAACCTGCTGTTCTTTCTACCCCCCAGCACTGAATTCTGCAATCAGACACACAGAGCTGATATGCATTTTTCAGATATCAGTACACAAAATGGTTCAGACAGGGAAGAGTGGTTGCTTCTTGAAGATTCTGCATCCTTCCAAGCACCCTTTCCATAAATATAGCCCATCTGTGCACTGCTGATACTGTGAATCCATTTAAGCTCTTATGACATGCTATACTGATCGAAACAGGTTTTACTCTTGTCTTCATCAGATTTTTATGTGCTTTAAATTTTAATAGAATTCAAAGTATCATGAAAAGAGAGAGCATCCTTACATCATCATGATGTTATTTCTATTAATAAATGGCAGAGAATATAAATTTCTTCCTCTAGTCGAATCTCCCCGTTCCCTTCAGTAACAGATCCCCAGTTTTCAGTTGGTACATTGAAGTCCAGTTAAAAAAATGATATTTTCTGGTCTCATTTGTAGTTGACTGTGTGAGGTGACTAAATAGTTACCATAGAGATGTACTTCTGAGGGAATCTCCTTATAAATAAAGTGTTAATGTGTTTATTTGTCCTCATCTGTTGCCAGCCTGGAATGCAGATGAGATGGCTGGAGCAGCAGTTACTTTATTAGACCATTCCGTACAGGGCCACACCTTAGAGATAGTGGACCTGACAGCCAGAAGGAGACTGAGTCTTTCATGAATTTGGAGCACTTTGCCACACCAACCCCAAACTGCCTACTTGTAAAATCCCTTTGCAAGAGAAAGTGGCCAATTGTTATATGCTAGATATAAAATGTTACATTAGCTGAACCTAAGTTTTAAAAACACTTTTAGGGGGAGGGACAGAGGGAGAGGGAGAGAATCTCAAGCAGGCCCCATGCATAGCATGTGAGCCTGACACAAGGCTTGATCTCACATACCTGAGATCATGACCTGAGCTGAAATCAAGGGTCAGACGCTAAACTGAATGAGCCACCAGGTGCCCATAGCTGAACCTAATTTGAACTGATATAAGATATAATTAAATTAAAAAAAAAGATATAATTAAATTATACTCACTTCTTTCTCTCTTTTCCTTCTTTCCTTCCTTCCTTCCTTCCTTTTTCTTTCTCTCTTTCAAGATTTCTTTATTTTAAAGAGAGAGAGAGAGCATGAGTGGGAGGCGTAGAGGGACAGGGAGAGAGAATCTCAAGCAGACTCCACGCTGAGCCCAGAGCCCCATGCAGGCTCAATGTCAGGACACTGAAACCGAGTTCGATGCTTAACCGTCTACACCACCCAGGCGCCCCAAATTATGCTTTTCTCATGTTCAATTCACATGCATGAGATTTAATCACAAATAATTAATGCACTGATTCCATTATTATCAAATAATTTATTGCCCACTAATTATACTGGACTGCTGACTAAATGTTGTATTTTGATTTATAGTGAAAAATAAAAGAAGGGTTAAGATGCTTAAGAAAGAGTAGCTGAGGGGCACCTGGGTTGCTCAGTGGGTTAAAGCCTTTGCATTTGGCTCAGGTCATGATCTCAGGGTCCTGTGATGGAGCCCTGCATCAGTCTCTCTGCTCGGTGAGGAGCCTACTTCCCCCCCACATCTGTGCCTGCCTCTCTGCCTACTTGTGATCTCTATTTGTCAAATAAGTAAATAAAACCTTTAAAAAAAGAAACAGTAGCTGATCCAAAGTCAATTTTAGATAGCAGTCAATAGGCCTAAGCTTCTCTGGGCACCAAAGATTACTCCTTAAGGAAAAGCTATGCAAAAAAGCACCATAATCTATTTAAGATAAAAGCATCATTATTGGTTTTATAGATTTTATGAGCTATTTTTATTTGTCTTAAGTTTTAAACAGCACATTTATTGTGCTAGACAATTTTCATCACTAGTAAGAAACAAAGTCTCATCCTAGAAACACACATTTTTTCATCTTTGCTTGTTGTTGGAAAATGAGCAGAGTAGGAGAGAAACAGAGCATGGTGACTAAGAGAATATCACTTAAAGGGAAAGAACTGGAAGATCATGACCCCAGTCAGCAGGAAGAGTGGGAAGAGTAGAACTTAGAGGAAGATAATGGTAGAGTGTGTCGTATTAGCTGGCTGGCATAAAAATCTACTACTTGAATAAAGGATTTCTGTTTACAAAGCCCATGAACGATCTCAGTCAGAGAAAAGGTGTGGAAACGCAGGGATAGCCCTGGTTATGGGTGAGGGAAAGGATGGCTATAAAGGACTAGTAGGTTCTCTTGGATAATAGCAAAATATAGAGTCTCCACACTCCAACAGTCCAAAACAACCATGGTTGGCCATGTTTGTCGTATATAAATATCAGGGAATTATTCAGGTTTTGCACCTCATGCTTATGTTGTTTTGGAGAACATGTTTACAAAAAATACAAAATTAATTTCAGGGTCTTGAAAGAGATTTGTGTAAGCGAGAGCTCCTGAGCCATAAACTTTGTTAGCTTCACTGTAACTCTAACTCTGGTCATTATTTATATTTTTAAAAACGATATAAACGGGGACTGTAATTTACATACTCTTCTGTAAACTTGTTTCCACTCAACTGTGTAACTTGGGTACCCTTCCCTGTCAATACATATGATCCTAGTTCATTTTGTAAAGTAATTTCGTGGTTGTCCCAATATTCATTATATTCTTACTGAAAGATTTTTAAATCACTTCCATACTTTGAATGGGGAATGCTTTACAGAGCAGAGCCTAGAGTATGATAAGCCCTAAAGAAATGTTTGTCGAATTGGTGCATTGTTCTGAGCTGTGTAGTCTCTCAACTTGACAGAGTAAAAAGATGGTGATCTCTACTTTGAAGATGCCCCTGGCTGGAGTTGTGACAGAGAGAACAAAGCTTCACTCTTTGGTTCCTCCCCTGTCCTACTCCTGTAGAGCCTTCTTCCCTCCCACTTCCCCTAGCTGTCAACACCCGGCCTAGCTCTTCGTGAAGGATGGCAAACCTCACTAAACAGGTTTGGCCAGACACAAGTTGGTCTTTCAGGAATGTGCTCTAGGTTTCAAAGCACTTTTAACTTTAGAGGGGAAGTTTCCTGGACATTCATTCTCTGAATCAAGGAAGGCAAAGTCCCAAACCTACAACTTGAAAGACAGCTGGCAATCTGAAGGTCTTGAGTACGTTAAGTTGCGGTGAATTTGAAAAACAAAGAATATTAAAAGTGAATACAAATTTCACAAGATCAAGGAGCATGGGGCTCTAGAAATAAGATTCTGTTTCTATCCGTATGTGGTAGAATGGATAACGATTATATTGCATTTAGGGGGGTTCAAATGCATAATTAGTTCATTTGTTTTTAGAAATGTTCTCTAGAAATAATAAGCAGAACCAGCAGAAGAAACCACAGCTTTAAAATCTATTAACCCCAAATAATGCGTACAGTTTTGGTGTTGTTAGTGCAAAAAAATTGGTAAGCCCATTTCCTTGAATAAATCCCTATGTGATTCAAGAAAGATAGTGGAATATTTTCCACTATTGATTTCTCTTATTTACAGCCATGCGAGAATGGAGTCCCTATGGAGCCAGTCATATCCCCAGACTCAGGAGAATCTAAGAGACCCAAGGACACATCCTCAGCATAAAGGACAGGTCCTATTGGTCCTCTCTACTTTCTCGGCTTTCCCCAGAGTTGCCAGGAGAAGGCCCTTGCTTCAATTACAATGCCCCCATGGCTGTCAAGCACAGATTTCTTTCTTTCTTTCTTTCTTTCTTTCTTTCTTTCTTTCTTTCTTTCTTTCTTTCTTTCTTTCTTCCTTTCCTTCTTTCTTTCTTTCTTAAGATTTATTCATTTGACAGACAGAGATCCCAATTAGGCAGAGAGGCAGGCAGAGAGAGAGGGGAAGAGGAAGCAGGCTCCCTGCTGAGCACAGAGCCCGATGCAGGGCTCGATTCCAGGACCCTGTGATCATAACCTGAGCCGAAGGCAGAAGCTTAACCCACTGAGCCACCCAGGCGCCCCCAAGCACAGATTTCATCCCCAGGTCACACATCTCTCCCATAGCTTTCTCCAGATCCTTGAACTCTCTGGGCATCTCCTTTTGATATTCCCAGTTTTCCTGGAGCTAGGACCCTTGGTGGGCATTGGCGGAAGTACCAACTTATTCTCATTTCCTAATAGTACTTACATTGTCTTTCTGATATTTCCTATGAAGTCCTGACATTTCAGGAAAGCGGACCCCACCCACAGCTCAAGAGGTGGGCTCACGTGGGCTGAAGGCCACCAGCCCTGTGGCAATCCTTTGGTCAGTTCATCTGCTCAGGGATGTGCCTGTGACTCAGCAAGCCACGCAAGGTGAATCTCAGTCTTGTGTTTGTAAGACAGGGGCTGAGCTGCTCTGTTTCTCATCGGATACGAACTACAGAACGTTTAGCTCCCATTGCAGCATGCAAAAACTGGTTAAACATCCACCATTTTTTCTGGCCATACAGCTCAATAACATTTCCTGGCTCCCTGTCAGTCACGTGTGGCCACGTGACTGAGTTCTAGCCAACGGAATGTGGTCAAGTTGACATCTCATTTTTCAAGCTTGATCTTCCATTTTCTTTTCCAAAGTTCTCACTGAGTGGAGAACCATAATGGAAGGGCCTGCGTAAGCACTTGGAGGAAAGCTTCCCAGGACGGTTGCTTGCTGAGGAACCCTGGACTGAACCCTTACACAGAGAAACGAATTTATACTGAGTTAAGTCACCAGAATTCTGAAGTTATCAAAGACAGTGTTGACCTTCCTGAATGGTTCACCTCCTTACCTCTAATTCTTCCGTTTTATTATCCCGTAAATCCTTCTTGTCGAGTAAACATGTTTAGGTTGGGTTTTTCTGTTACTACTTAGAACATGGGAGCTGATACAGATCCTGCCTTGCGCCCCATCTTATGATGGCCCTGTGGCTTTTTGGTTGTGCTTTTGTTTATTTTATTTAGTTTCCCTCTGGCGTTCAATGTTGCCCAGCGTAAGGAGAGTGGATCCTGTTTGGTTAATAGCTTAGCAAGCAATCATGGCTAGGTGCTCTGCCTATTTTCTTCATTCATTTGTGACTAAAAATAAGTCTTTTTATTTACTTATTTATTTATTTATTTTGCTGCAACTTTCTCTCCATTTAGGGATTGGGGATAATCACCACTGGTTCCCCGCTGCTCCTGGTTAATTACTTAATGCTTCCTAATTACTTGCTAAAGAACCTAGCAGCCAGACAGTTTAAAGAATAGCACAAGGTAAGATGAAAATGTAAATCTGGATGGGAGCATCTCATCCTTACTTGCACAGGGCTTATATTTTTTATGACCAGATCAAAGTATCCACATTCCCTGTTCCAACAAATTTTCACAGGGACCTAGAATGTGTGATGTATGATATACTGTATTCTAACAATAAAGTGAGCTACGGGAGGGGGGAGACAGAAAAGGAAATGTTAGTAAGAAAATCATAAGAGAAAATAGATTTACAGTATATACAGTATTTCTCGAAAATGAATCTGGATGTCAGTGGACACACACAGTTCAGACCTGTGGTGTTTAAGGGTCCGCTACACACAGGATGGTGAGAGGCACAGGCTCAGGGTTCTGAAGAGGCAACAAAGCATGTCTTTGAATTGTTTATTCCTATTAGGATATAAGTTCCTTGAGTGTAGGAACCTAATCTGTCTTGTTCACTGATATATCTTCAGTGCCTAACACAGTGTTTGGTAACCTAAGCGGTGCTAAATAAATGTTTGTAGAACAGAACGGATGCCTGGCAATAATGCCATTAGATACGGCCGTCAAATAAGTCACTTTTGTGGCTGTGTGGGAGCTGGGAGGAAAACCAGTCATGAGGCTCATGCAATATTCCAGGTAGGGAATTAGATAGACCTCCATATGGCAAATGAGAGCAGGATAAGGCAGAGGGGGCATTTTTTTTTTAATTTTTAAAAAAAATATTTAATTTATTTATTGACAGAGAGAGAGATCACAAGTAGGCAGAGAGGCAGGCAGAGAGAGAGAGGGAGGAGGAAGCAGGCTCCCCGCTGAGTAGAGAGCCCGATTCGGGGCTCGATCCCAGGACCCTGAGGTCATGACCTGAGCCGAAGGCAGAGGCTTAAGCCACTGAGCCACCCGGGTGCCCCCAGAGGGGACATATTTGATCAATGTTTATAAGGAAAAATCAGCAGGACTCGGTAGTTGGATGAAGGAGATGAAAGAGGGACTAGGGTTACTCTTCGTGACAAAGAATACAGAGCAGAAGCAGGTTGGGTGGAGAGGACAAAACAGAAGACACCCACATGGCTAGGAATTGGCTTTTAATAAAATCTTTTTCCCATGGGCATCTCGTTAATCACTCTTGACCCTCTTTGGGACCACCTAGACAGGGAACGTTCAAGTCACATCCATACTGTCATGTTCATTGAAGCCACATTTGTATGATTTTGAAATTACATAATTTATGAAATTCTAAGTGAGAATACATATGTGTATACATATGTGTACATTACACATGCATACATCTTAAATAATACATGTTATTTAAAAATGTATATTAGACCTTCTCGCTGTATCTTCCAGGTCTTTTCTCTCTGCTTTATATTTTTCATATTTTTGGCTCCCTGAAATTCTTGATAAGTACATGTATGTGTATATGTGTGTTTGTGTGTGTATGTATATAATTGCAACAATATTGAAATTATAATCTAGGAAAGTGGTTTTATTTCGGAGAAGATAATATTTCCCTCACCACTAAAGGAGATAAACTTTTTCTTTTATTAAGTCTATCATTTGTTGTTAGGCTATAACATGAGATTATTTTTATTTAAAGACATAATTTGGATGTATTCTTAATCTGACACATAAATGAGTTTTTATTTATTAAATTAATATTAACTTACAAATGATACATTTCTCTTTCCTCCATTTTAGTTTTTAGTATTCGTGAGTTATAGTTTCTGTGAATGATCAAAATAAGAGACACAGCATCTTTGGATTTTTTTTTTAAGATATATTTACTTGAGGGGCACCTGGGTGGCTCAGTGGGTTAAAGCCTCTGCCTTCGGCTCAGGTGATGATCCCGGGGTCCTGGGATCGAGCCCCGCATCAGGCTCTGTGCTCAGTGGGGAGCCTGCTTCCCCCTCTCTCTCTCTGCCTACCTCTCTGCCTACTTGTGATCTCTGTCTGTCAAATAAGTAAAATCTTTAAAAAAAAAAGATATATTCACTTGAGAGAGAGGGAGAGCAAGCAAGAGAACATGAGAGCATGGCGGGGGGCGGGTGGTAGGAGGGGGAAAGGGAGAAGTAGACTTCTTGCTGATCAGGAAGCCCAACACGGGGCTCCATCCCAGGACCCCCAGGATCATGACCTGAGCTGAAGGCAGCCATTTAACTGACTGAACTACCAGTTCAGGTACCCAGGCATCTCGCATCTTTTGATTCTTGACTTCTAAGCAACATTATATATGGTTAAAACTTAACTTTACTAGTCATCTGTTCATATTGTTGTTAATTATTATGTCACATAAATATGATAGACAAATGTAGGAATAAAAGTAAATGATAAAATGACCATCGGAGTCTCCCCATCCTACTTAAGAAATGCCAATTAGATTCCAAAGTAATTTTTGAATATAAAATAATACATATTTGTTGCAGATATTTCAGAATGGATAGGAAAGGATGAGGAAGAAGAAAAATCCTCTTTGATTTTATTACCCAACAGCAACCAACATAGCACTTTTATATGCTTCCATATTCCAGAATATTTTTCTTCAGAAAATCATATTATAGAAACAACTTTGTACCTTGCCTTATATTCTTAATATTGGATCATAGGTATTTTCTTCTATTACTACTGTTGTAGACATCTATTTTAATAGCTGCAAAATATCCCATTGTATGACTGAGTCTAAACTTTTTATTTTTTCATGAATTTTCTAGTTTTTTTTTTTCCTTTTAAGATTTTATTTATTTATTTAAGAGAGCAAGAGAGCGAGAGCACAAGCAGGGGGAGGGGCAGACAGAGAGGGAGAAGCAGGCTTCTCACTGAACAGGGAGTCCAACATGAGCTGGATCCCAGGACCCTGGGATCATGTCCTGAGTTGAAGGCAGAGGCTTAAAGACTGAGCCACCCAAGTGCTCCTGAGTCATAACTTTTAAACTGTCTCCTAAACTGTTGGACTTATAAATTACTTTCAATTTTTCAATATTATAAACATATTCTGATACATACCTTTTGCATAAAGACTCATCTTGTGCTGTTGTGTATCGTATGTATACTGTGCATTTTATCTTCTCTCAAATGCATGCCCGGGAAGTGAAATCACCAGACCAAAGAAGAATGAGAACTTTGAGGTTCTCAATACATGCTACCAAACCGCTTTCCCAAAAGGCTCTAGCAAGTAGTAATTTTGAGAGCACACCTTCACAACGCGCTTGTAAATACAGAACTTGTTATTTTTTTCTATTTCAAAGCACAGAGATGAGAAAGTGTGAATGGGACCATTTTAGCCACATGATTCTTTTAACTTGATTCTTAATCCTATTGATGGTAATATAAACCAAACCGATTCAAGTCACATGCATCTGTGCATAATTTTGTAGGTGATTTTATAAAATATAAAACTTTAGAATTGCAAAATGCGATTGTGTGTTAGATCTCCTCTCTGTCTCTTGTGCAGACTGCATCTCAGAGGTATGGATGTAAGACTGTCGACGGGCAGCCGTTTTCTGTTAGCGTCCTGAAAATACCACACGGCTGCTCTCTGGCTACGGCTCTGGCTGCTCAGAAATCACGTCAAAGTCCAAGCGCACTTTCTACAAAGGTAATCTGACGTTTCCTCTGGCCATTCTCCTTCCCCCTAATCACCACTCTGTCTTTAGTTTTCTTCAGTTTCACTCTGCCCTATCTAGGCATGGATTTTCAAATTATCCTTCCTGGTATTAACAGGATTAGTGAGTCTGGGAACAGTGTCTTTCATTAGCTGTGGAAAAAATCAAAATCGTTATTTCTTCAAATATTGCATCTCCCCTATTCTCTCTTTCCTCTCCTTTTGGGATTTTGATCCAATGTATGGTTGCTAGATGTTTGATAATATTAAGGGATTATTATATGTTTTTAGGTGTAATAATGATGTTGTTAGTTTGTTTTAAGAGTCCTTATGGTTAAAAGACATAATTATTTTTTGATGAAAAATTTTGTATTGAGGTATAGCCAGCTGAACTCAGTTTCGATGACCCCAATTTTGTCGGCAACATCTTGAAGCATCATAGTCAAGAGCCAGTCCAACATACATGACTTCTCTCCATCGGGTTTGATGACGGTATTGACCCTGGCCGTGTCAATGTCACTGAGCCTCTTCACAGCCTGTTTGATCAGGTCCTTGTTAGCTTTGAGGTCCCCAATGAACACAAGTGTGCTGTCTTCTAGTTTCGTCATGGCTGGCTCAGTAGTCGGGGGGGGGGGGGGGGACTTAATGATGGCATAGAAGTCAAGCTTGTTTCTTCTGCGAGCGCTCTTTCAAGACTATTTGGGCTGCCTTTGGAGACACAGTGTCTTGGACTTTTGGAAGGTAGGTGATGTGCTGATCTTTCTCTTTTTCTTTTTCTTTCTTTCCTTTTTTTTTTTATTTTTATTTTTGTGACTGTGGACACCGTTCAGCACCCTGCCTCGTCTTCAAGGCTTTTGCTTCGGCTTTGGGAGGGGCAGGAGCTTTCTTTGCTTTCGGCGCCATCTTCAGGAAAGGGAAGGCGTACAAATTTTTTTTTTTTTTTTTACACTTTTTTTTTTTTGTTTAAGTAGGCTCTACACTCAGAGTTCAATGGGGGGTAGGGGGCAGAGCGGGGGCGGGGGGGGGGTAAGGCTTGAACTCACAGCCCTGAGATTGAGACCTGAGCTGAGCTCAAGAGCCAGAGGCTTAATCAATTGAGTCACCCAGGCACCTGAAGACATACAATTGTCAAATGTGTGTTGGATCTTCCATCTCTTCCAGGTCTCTTTCCTCTGCTTTGTGTTGTCCGTATTTTTGACTTTCTGCTCTAAATTCTTGATAATATATTCTGAACTACTTTTAGTTCACTCATCTTCTGTTGTATTCAACCTACTGTCAAAGATGCTCACCTAGACATTTATGAATATGATTTATAATAAATATATAGTTTTTATAATATATAATATATATACACATTCTGTTTGTTTCCTTAACCAATGCATGTTATTTTTATAGTCTCCTGCAAGTATTTTCAATTTTGTCATTTATTTATTTAAACTGGAGAAATGAAGTAGTTTTATAATGAGTCTTATAATAGTTTTATAATGATGCCTGAAGTCTGGGCAGCCCTTTCTTAATGTTATTTCTGCTGGTTCTCCCTCATGTAGTCTTGCTCTCTTGTGCACCTGGTTACCTGTAACTGCACGTTGACCCTTGACAACTGCTTGTGAGGTTTTCCTAACGCCTAGGCTGGGTATGTCTTCTGCGAGTCTTTGAATTTGCTGTCAGCAGAGTCCCAGCAAGACCACTGATGTGATGCTGGGGGTGACATGAGGTCCAGGTGCGGATGGCGAGAAAGAATTCTTGAGAGAGATGTCTTTGGTGCTAAAAGGGTAGTTTTATTAAAGCACAGGGCAGGACCCCTGGGCACAAAGAGCAGCGCCAGGATTGTGAGGAGTGGCTGATTATATACTTTTTAGCTAGTGGGGGTTAGGGACAGCATAAATTTAAGGAATTTGGAAGCAAGCCCTCCAGAACCTTGAGGGGCTAGCCGCTGTTAAGATAAGGGTATTCACTACTGTCTAGTAAAACCTTAGTCATGAGACCCTTCAGATGTGTATCAGTGGGCCATATGTTTGAAGGATGATTGCGAACATACATCTTGGGGGTGGGGAGTTGAGATAAAGTAAGTTTCCAAAGCAATTTTCTTACATTAAAGAAGATTTACAGATCTGGGTTGTCAGGCTAATGTTAAGCTAAGGTTGCTTTTTGCCTCCAGCAAAGCATTAACATTAAGGCCGTTCAGTTCCTTGAGGAAGGTCACTCTGCCTGTTTCAAGTACTTATCATTGGGCTGCAAGTTGTAAGGAAATTTAATTTTATCTACATTCCTTTTGCCTTTGTTCTCTTCACCATCTCCTATTTGGGGACAACCTCAAATCACATTTAAGGTGTGCGGCTCCTTCAGACTATAGGTACCCAGAATGAAAATGCATGTGAGGACTGATCTGCGGCCAATTTTCCATAGGATCTATTTTTTTCTTTCCCTTGTTTCCCCCTATTCTATTCAGCTCCAAGGTAACATTTTTTAGTCTCTTGTGGTTGTGAGGTGGAAGAACATGTTTAATTCTGTTTAACTGTCTGGTGTTTTGTTTTTTGTTGTTTTGGTTTGTTTTTAAAGATTTTTAAAAAGTAATCTCTGCACCCAATGTGGGGCTCGAACTCACAACCCTGAGATCAAGAGTCACATGCTCTACTGAGCCTGCCAGGCACCTCTAACTCTGTTTAACTCTTACACTGAAGATGTTGCACTTTGCTATAGGGACAGTCTTCTAGAACTACACCGAACTTAGACTTCTGTCCCCCTTACTCACTGGGCAAATCAATTTCGCCAACTGGGTGTTGCCTTCAGTTCCCTCAAGGTATATGCAGCTTTGATGGTCCCTCCTTTCCCTTCCCCTTCCCACATTTTATATACTATTCTGAAAAGAGCCTTTTAAAAAACTAGCCAGTCACCACTTGTCAATGCTTTTCAACTTCCTGTCTTTTTAAAGGTGATCCAAATAATCCAGCCCTCCATTTCCAGAAACATGTCTTCTGCTAGAGGTTTTTAATTTTGTAATTCACAAAAAGTGAATAACTCAGAGTTTTTTGTTTGTTTGTTTTGCTTTGAGAATCTGACAGTAAACATGTAGGTGAATAGCCGCTTGATTTTGCTAAAGGATAAAATATTTACTATTAATATTCAACAACATAAACAATTTCAATTGGTGTCATTAGTCTGTAACACTGTGTACAGGTCCAGTTACTGCTGTCTCCTTATCAGACACCTGATACCCAACTGACAAAGTGTTTTGACTAATCAAAGACACAGACGGTGACATCTACCATGTACTCACGTAACCTTAGGCTTCCATTTTCTCAGGTCTGAACTCTGAAATGAGAAGGTCATTAGTCTAGCTTCTTTCAGAGCTAATAATCTGGGCTAATAATAGTTAGCTCTTTTCCCTGGGGAAGGAGGAGAAAGACAGGTTTATCCAGTTACTACTTTTTTCTCCCCTTTGTCCAAAAAAATAAAAAAGAGCTTGTACCAAATAAATCAACAACATAACAGAGAAATACACTAACATTTCAGAATCAGAGCAAGAGAAAAGAGATGAACATACACGAATTTATTCCGTAACGTCCTATAGGTGGGTCACGAAGTCTATGCAGAACTTTCTGGGGACCCAAGCAGAAAGAAAAACTTCAATGGTCACTAAGCTCACATATTTCCTAAGACAATAGTAAACCAAAGTAAAGCTTCTCTACAAACTTGCTCTGAGAAAACCTTCTCCCATGGGTCTTATGTTAGTTTCCTAGGCCTTCCATAACAAGATTACTACAAACGGGTTGGGGGACGGGGAACTTAGAACAATAAAAATGTGTTCAATCAAGGGCTTGGCAGAGATGGTTCTTTCTGGGGACTCTGAGGAGAATCAGTTGCATGCCTCTCTCCTAGTCTCTGGTAGCTGCCAGCAACCCTTGATCTTCCTTGCCTTGTAGCTGTATCGCTCCAAATTCTGCCTGTCATCACATGGGCTTCTCCTCCGTGGGTCTGCGTCCCTGTATCCAAGTTTCCTTCTCCTCTCTCTCTATTTTTTTTTTTCAGGTTTTTTTTTTTAATTTATTTATTTTTTCAGCATAACAGTATTCATTGTTTTTGCACAACACCCAGTGCTCCATGCAAAACGTGCCCTCCCTATTACCCACCACCTGTTCCCCCAACCTCCCACCCCTGACCCTTCAAAACCCTCAGGTTGTTTTTTCTCTCTATTTTTTTTTAAAGATTTATTTATTTATTTGACAGGGAGAGAGAGAGAGAGATCACAAGTAGGCAGAGAGGCAGGTAGAGAGGGGGAAGCAGGCTCCCCGCCGAGCAGAGAGCCCAATGTGGGGCTCGATCTCAGGACCCTGGGATCATGACCTGAGCTGAAGTCAGAGGTTTAACCCACTGAGCCACCCAGGCGCCCATCCTTCTCCTGTCTTTTATAAAGATACCCAGTTATTGGACTGAGGGCCCACCCTGATCCAGCATGACCCCGTCTTAACTTGACTCTATCTGCAAAGACCCTATTTTCGAAGAAGGTCACAGTTGCATGTAGCAGGGATTAGATCTTGAGCACATTCTTTCGGAGGACACAATTCAGCTCAGTATAGGTCTCTTACACCTTCTCTCTGTCTCTCTCTCTCTCTCTCATACCCTGAGGGCTGTAGAGGAAGTATTTGTCCCCCCCACTGCAGCTGCTCTGCTCCAAGCATCCAGTCCTTCCCTCGTCCCACTCCCTGCAGCCCACCAGCCCATGCAGACTCCCTGACTGCTGGGATGTCTGTCACATTCTGACAGATTGTTCTGGACTACGTCGAGGAATATTAATCATTGGATTAACCAGTTCTTTGTACAAGAGAAAAATACTGTGAATGCTAATGGACAGCCGGAACTCCCTGGAAGAACACCAGGTTTTAGAATTGTGACCGGATCATTCTGGCCGAGTCTAAGCAGGACTCTGGGGAAGGACCTAGCCATCTCCTTCCTCACTTTGGATTACTATTCAAGTAAATGGCCATGTTTCCTTCTCAGGTTTAGCTAAAGTTAGCAGGTAGGCAGCCTTTTGGTGCAGAATCCAGGGGAACAAGTTAAGATGATCGAGGGGGTTGGCCTGGTTTGGTTCTCTTCACAGTTCCCAGGCCAGTTTTGGGACCCTGAGGTTAAATGGGTTAGAGACAGAAGCTGTTCTAGAATGAACTGGGGAGCCTCAAGGAACAGGCATTCTGCTTTGGAGCCCAAGATGTGACTCAGAGCACCAGGGAGAGGGGTGCTTTCCCCATTTCTCTGTGAAACATAGCTCAGCTGTGGAAGAGGGAGGACTGAAATGGGAACCTGCGCCACTCAGGGTGCGAGAGGATGTGTAGTATAGGCAATTAAGCAAGAAGGGAAGTAGCCTTTTTTTTTTCCTTTGGTGGGAGACACTGGTAGCGGTGGCAGTGAAGAAGGGATCCCTTCCTCAAAAACATCTGAGCAGAGGACTTACATAAGAAAACCAAAATGATGAGCGAGACCCAATTTGCTTCTGATCAAATGTGAGACAATTCAGGGATGTCTCAGGAACAAGTAACAAGCCATTTTTTTTTTTTTAAGATTTTGTTTATTGGAGAGAGACAGTGCGTGTGCACAAGCAGGGGGAGCAGCAGCAGGAGAGGGAGAAGCAGACTTCCCTCTAAGCAGGGAGCCTGATACGGGACTCGATCCCAGGACCCTGAGATCATGACCTGAGCTGAAGGCAGATGCTTAACTGACTGAGCCACCCAGGGGCCCCAGAACTATCTATCTATTTTTAAATTTTTTCAATGCCATCTGTTTGTTACTATGTAAAACATACACAATATACAATTTAACATTTTTATCATTTTTAAGTATACAGTTCAGTGACACTAAGTATGTTTATACTGTGGAACAACCATCACCACCATTTATCTCCAGAACTTTTTCATCATCCTAAATTCAAACGCTGTACCCATTAGAACCATTAAACACTACCTCCCCCAACCCCTTCCCTTCCCCCAACCCCAGCTAACCTCAACCTTACTTTCTGTCTCTACGGATCTGACTAGGTTAGGTACCTCATATAAGTGGAATTACACAGTATTTGTCCTTCTATGTTTGGCTTATCTCTCCTAGCATGATATCTTGAGGGTTCATCCATTTCATAGCACATATCAGAATTTCCTTCCGTTTTAAAGCTGAATAATATTCCACCTGTAGGTACATACCACATTTTGTTTATCCAACCATCTGTCGACAGCTAAGAGAATTTCAATAGTGGAGACTGAGGTTCACAGCCATGTAGGCTGGAACTAACTAGTTAACAGAGTTCAGCACTAATTCCAACAGGAACTCACTTAGACCCGTAGACCTTATCCTACCTGTGGACATTCAGGTTCCTGAAATGTATAATTTTTTTCTTCTGGCATATATTTTAATTTACAGCTGAGGAAATGAAAGCCAGCCTGCCTAAAGCCCCCTGGACTGTTCTCTTGCTTTGCCTGTGCCCTGATGACTGGACACAGGCTTGGATTCTGCCAAGAATGAACCATAAACCCTCTTCCTTAAGCCACAGAAGGAAATACGGGACCAGCAGCATGGGGTAGGGGGTGTCTTCCCACTCAGTCGGAAGGAAAAGAAATGAAACTCTCCTCTCTACTATCTACAGGGTGGATGTCAAGAAATTCATCTTATCTTAAATAGGAATTCTCCCTTCCTGTTTTGAAAATAGGTCCTATTCTAGATAGAAACCTCTCAGATTTGCCTGTTCGTATTCTATTAATAGTTACACAGAATTCATAAATATATGACTGCTATTTGGCCCATCTGACTGATGGAATATTGACAGGATGGATTTATGTGCTCAGAATGGCACAGCCGGAGGACTCTTTGGCTGTAATTACTTAGGGTTTTATTACCCTCTGCGCAAATGGAGAGTGTGCAAATGTGAAAGCGCCAATTGTTCCCAATTACTTGAAATATTGTCTGTAAATATCTAACCCCTTCCTGCATTATTAGCTAAATTGAAAGGAAAATTATCAGATTAGTGTAAAGAATCTTAAAGTGAACAACTGGGTCTTTAAATTTCTCAATAAAGCAATTAAGTGGTTGAAACAGAATCATCAGAAATGATATCTGAATACAGTTAGGATGGTATGTGCCACATCTCGGATGCCCAGCGGAACGTTAAATACCAAAATAAATAAATTAGGAGCCACATAGGAAATACAAATGACTTTTTATGAATAACAGCTTATTGTCATAACAATAGCAAATAGCAAAAGAAAAAGCTCAAAGCAAAACTCTTTTTTACCAATTTTCTCTCCTGACCAAACAAAAAACAAAAAAACAAAACAAAACAAAACAAAAAACCTAGGAAAAACAAAATTTACAAATAAAACAAAATTAGAAATTTTCTCTACCTACTAGTCTGTGTCCTTCCAATGGACTCCCCCCCCCCCCCAAATTAACGTACATTTGTTTGTAGGAGCCCCATTGGCCTGTTTAACTACGGGGAGGAGTTTGATTTTGTTTCTATGACCTTGTGTGAATGCAGGAGTGCTGGAGTTCTTGAACCTGAAGATACTTCAAAGTAAGAAGTAGCAGCAAATCTTCAGGTCACTCACCCTTGTTAGACTGAATTGCTGGGATACTCTGAGCTCACTCACTGCTAGACCAGGTGGCTAGTTGTTCTCTTCAGACAGCCTGTACCAAGTGGGGGTAATCGTGGGAAAACCCGAGAGTATCATCAATTCTCATGGCTGGAGAATGTCAATGAGCAGCCTGCATGGACTTATAAATAAGCTGTTCAGTGGCCAAGTTGTTTAATTATTATTCCAAAGCATACTCTAAATAGTGATAACAACATTCAGCTAAGTGATTCATGGTGTTCAGCAACTTCTCGAAGGAAGAGCTCTCCCCAGGAAATGGTATCCTCTAACCTACCTGGTTTTAGGAGTTTAGGACCCTAAGGAGACTATGTGATTATGTACTGGGTTGGCTTTGCTCCTCTGTCACCCCACCACTTCCAAACACTCTAGTCTTTGTGGCACATGTAGGTTTAGGGGATGAGCCATCTCAGTATTTTCTCCTACTCTAGTTTCACACCTACTGGTCAGAAATAGAACAAATGTGACCATTTGCTAGTAACAGTGCCACATAACAGCAAAAAACAGATTATCCCTTATTTCTCTGATCTATACACATTTATCTGTACATTTAGATTTAGATTTCATTTATCTAAATGAAATATTAGTATTCCAGATGCATCCAGATGAAACCCATTATTTGTCTCTTACTATGAAATCCCCGGATAGCTTGTATTTCTTTTTTTTTTTTTTAAGATTATTTATTTATTTATTTGACAGACAGAGATCACAAGTAGGCAGAGAGGCCAGGCGGAGAGAGAGGGGAAGCAGGCTCCCCGCTGAGCCGAAAGCCCGATGTAGGGCTCGATCCCAGGACCTTGAGATCATGACCTGAGCTGAAGGCAGAGGCTTTAACCCACTGAGCCACCCAGGCACCCCAGTTTGTATTTCTTGATGCCCATTGTTTGGCTTCTTTCCACTCATTCCTACTTTTCTATTTGGTTGATACTGAAGAGCCTACTGAAATAGACTAACAAGAACCAAGTGAAATTTCAGTTATAGCACTCTCTACTGACCTATGGCTTTGCTCACATACCAAGCTTCAAAAGAGCAAAGTCCTCTCTGTGTAAGGGGTCTGTCAATGGAACCAATCAAAGTGCTAAAGAGTGTCCTCATTCATTCACTTATAGCACACACTGAGATGAGGTTCCTTTCCCAACATAGTCTAATAATACAGTGATATTCAAACCTGAATAATCAAGACACTTCTTTTTTTTTTTTTTTTTTTTAAGATTTTTAGAGCATGCCTGAGGGGCAGGGAGCAGGAGATGGAAAATCAGACTCGGTGCTGAGCAGGGAGCCCAACATGTGTCTCCATCCCAGGATCCTGGGATCATGACCTGAGCTGAAGCAGAAGCTTAACCAACCAAGCAACCCAGACGCCCCTCAAGACATTTTGAAAAGAAAAGAAAAATCCTCCCAGAAGTTCAAAGATCCAACGTAAAATCACTAGTATTTTATTCTATAAAAAGATTTTCCAATTGTAAATGATCACAGCAAAGGCAAGGGCAAGAGGGAGTGTTTTTTGTGACTGGGACTTTTATATGGAAATGATGAATATTTGGTTAACTTTTGAACCTCTCTATTATGGTTATTATTTCCCCTAACAGAATTTTAGGAACTTGTATTACTTCCTATTCTCATTTTCTGAAGAAGTTCAGATGTGCTTGGCAGAACACTGAGGGAAGAGCTTGGCAGATGTCTGAGGGAAGGCCTATGCTTTTTTTAAAAAAACACCTTTATGAATGAATACTTGGGAAAATTAAAGGGGAACCCTCCGCCACCTCAGGAGTTTATTCTGCTAGAACTATATGAGAAATGCTGAGTGGAACTTTGGTTACCACGGAAGAGATCAGTCATTTCCTGGGGTGGCCGTGCCATCACCAAGAATCTAGTGAGAATAAGAGAATGCAAATATTGGCTGATCTAAGAATTTTCAGTTGGAAGTTGGACAGATGACGTCACCTTCCAAACTCTTGCACTGCTCAGGAACCATACAATTTCTCGCACATTTGGTGTAGCACTAGGGACCAGGGAACTGGGTAACGTTTTGGAGAAAAGGAACCAAAAGTCTCTCTTCTGTTGAAGATTCCAGAAAGTAGATTTAAAGTAAGTGTTACATGTGACTTCATTTTCAAATGCACTTCATTAAAACAAAAATAGAAATTATTTTCTAGAAATTATTTTTCACACATATATTCCAAAAGGCATATTCTGTTACCCCCCCAGAATGATATACACGCATGCATGTGTATGAAGAGCAAATGCTAGTAGGATACATATAAAAAGGTTAAGAGTGGTTGCCTCTGAGCAGTGGGAATGGGACCAGGGACCGGTGTGAAAGTGGGGTTTTATTTCTCACTTTCTATGTTTCATATTTGGAAAATGTTCATCTGAAGTGGGTATCATTTTTATAATGATTAAACTTAAAATATATCACTGTGTACCTGATCTGCTCCAGGAGAGTGTGCCGAAGAGGCATTAGACCAATGTGTCAGCAACATCAGAGTGCCCAAGTGTGTTTGAACACCAAGTCATTAATAATCATGTTCAGGGGCGCCTGGGTGGCTCAGTTGTTGAGCGTCTGCCTTCAGCTTGGGTCATGGTCCCAGGGTCCTGGGATCGAGCCCCGCGTAGGGCTCTATGCTTGGAGGGAAGCCTCCTTCTCCCTTTCCTTCTACTTGTGTTCCCTCTCTCGCTGTGTCTTTCTCTGTTAGGTGAATAAATAAAATCTTTTAAAAAAAAATCATGTTCAGTTAATAAGTACTGGTATCAAGATGACTTTTGATTTGTAATCTCTTAATTACAGATACATTAAAAAAGCCAGTAACTGTCAAAAATTGGAAGCAACAGATGTCCTTCAATAGATCAATGGATAAATAAACTGCAGAACATCCATTGAATAGAATATTATTCAGTGATAAATCTATCTATTTATTTATTTATTTATTGGGGGTGGGGGGAGAGAGAGTGTGAGCACGAGCGCCGTGGAGGAACAGAGGGAGAGGGAGAAGCATATTCACTGGGGGACAGGGAGCCTGACTCGGGGCTCGATCCAATCCCAGGACCCTGGGATCATGACCTGAGCCAAAAGCAGATGCTTAACCAACTGAGCCATCCAGGTGCCCCCAATATTATTCAGTGATTTAAAAAAAATCTATCAAGCCCTGAAAAGGCATGGAGAAGACTTTGCATATTGCTAAATGAAAGTAGCCAATCTGAAAAGGCTATATACCAATTAATTCCAATTATATGACATTGCAGAAAAGGCAAAACTAGGGCCACAGTAAAAAGATCAATAGTTGCCAGGGGTTGGGGAAGAGAAGAAAGAGAGAGGGATGAGCAGGGGGAGCACAGGGGATGTTTAGGGCTGTGCAACTATTCTATATGATACGATAATGATTGTTACATGACATGCAGTTGTCAAAACGCATAGAACAGTATAATAGAAAGAGTGAACCCTAATGTAAACTCTGAGCTCCAGTTAATAATAATGTATCTATATTGATTGGTCAAGTGTAACAAATGTACTACCCTAATGCAAGATGTTAATAATCTGGAAACTGTTGGGAGGGAAGAGGGATCACATGGGAATTCTTTGTACTTTCTGCTCATTTTTTTTCTGCAAAACCATAGCTACAACTTTTAAGAACTTAATTTTAATAACTTAATTCTGTCTTCCAATATGTAATAACAAAAGCCCAGTAATAGCATGATTAAAAAGTAGCATTTCCAAACCAAGTCAGGGCTCTGATGCTCTGAGCCACGTTTTACAAGGGAAAGCGCCGGAATGCTTTCTTTCCAATCTACTTTGCACAGCCGTCTTGGGAGGAGTGATCCCTCATGCTGTCCTGGCACGGGCATAGTGCGTTCTCCTCTGCCTGCACGGCCTAGGCAATTGCTCGCCTTGTGCTTCCTAACCAGAGGGAGCCAGAATCCTTCTGGGTCCTACCAGCTTGCAGGCAACATGGCTAGCTTCTACCTAATTGGTGACCTCTGTGGCCCCGCAATGGCACCCCACAGCGCCGGGTGCACCTGCCGCCCAGCCCTGCTCATCGCCTCTGAGCCAAGAGATGGCCAAGATGCTGAGTTAGCCCCTGGGTAATCAGTGCCTCTCTACCAAGGGCGGTCTTGACTAACAACATTTGAGAGTAGGGGGCACGAATGCTCCCAGAGCATGGCGGGCTGAACCGCTGGGAAGGAAGCCCTGCGCGGTTCTGGCTTGTTCTCCCCCACCTCTGGCCCGTTCTCCCCCACCTCTGGCCCAGTTCACAGTACAACAGACGCACTTCCACACCACTCTGGACTTTCGGTCTGTCATCAGTAAAGCCTGGCTGGTGGTGCTTACAGCCTAAAAATAAACACCCACTTCCCTTGGGGGCATTGGGATTTATTCTATTTAAATTGCACAGATTGTTTTCATTCCTCTGTGTTTGAAGTCTTGAAGGCTGAAATCTCTTCTCAGCGTTCTGCGTATATTTGTTTTAGTGATGGAGTCACCCCTGCAACACGGGCTGCTCCTATAGCAACCGCAGCAAAACAAGATCAGGCTTCCACCAGAGTCGGGAAAGGAAACCTCCCAAGAAAACCAGGCGCTGCAGTCAGGCATGGGTGTGGATCGCTCTTCCAAGGCCTCCTCGGGAAGGGAGGGCCTGCTGAGCCGGCAATGAAGAAAAGCCAGTATGACAAAGATGTTTGCATGATGAAGTCCTGCACTTCAAATTTAAAAGTATGTCCTTCTTTTGGGGTTAGAACTGTTTGCATACAGAGTTAATGCTCTTTCAAACAGTTACATAAAGGGAAAGTATTATACCTTAGCTCACATTCATACAATTGCTTGCATCATTCTTAATATTTTATATATAAAGATATAGACACATTATGCATGTCCAATACATACTATATATTGCATTTATTGCATAAATTTATATTTAATACGGAGCATATGATTTAATTATATTTATTTTGCAACTTGGTACTTCCCAGTAGATATTGTTTGGAAAACAACTTGCACATTTTATTTTTTTTTATTTTTTATTTTTTTTTAAGATTTTATTTATTTATTTGACAGAGAGAGATCACAAGTAGGCGGAGAGGCAGGCAGAGAGAGTGAGAGGGAAGCAGGCTCCCCGCCGAGCACAGAGCCTGATGCGGGACTCGATCCCAGGACCCTGAGATCATGACCTGAGCCGAAGGCAGTGGCTTAAACCACTGAGCCACCCAGGTGCCCAACAACTTGCACATTTTATACCTTGAAGTTTATCTTAAGGTCTTATATTAAATACAGAGTTGAGGTTCAAGATTCCTCTAGATCCAGCCCCTAAAAAGCAAGGCTTCATTGCTTTCGAAAGGAAGAATTCTCAACCCTCTTAGACCCCATACTCACTTTTTATAACAAACATTTTGTAATACCTCCTTAAGTACTTTAAATTGCATTTATAGTTAATATCATTTACCTACCACATAATTTTTTAAAAAATGAAGACAAGACTCTAAAATATAAAGGAGAGGGTGCCTGGGTGGCTCAGTTGTTTAAGCGACTGCCTTTGGCTCAGGTCATGATCCTGGAGTCGCAGAATCAAGTCCTACATTGGGCTCCCTGCTCAGTGGGGAGTCTGGTTCTCCCTCTGGCCTTCTCCCCTCTCATGCTCTCTCTCTCTCTCTCAAGTAAATAAATAAAATTCTTTTAAAAAATGTATATATATGGGAGAAAAAAAGGAAAGTAATAATAATATAATACAAAGGAATAAAAGAAGAAGACAATGAAGTAGACATAAAGTCCCACATGAAGGTCACAGCCGCAAATGAAGGCTAATGTAGATGCTTTCTATTGTCAAGGAAAAGATCCCAAATCTGTGACAGGATTTTCTGAAATGGCAAGTAACTCTTAGTAAAGTAAACAAAGTGAAATGATCTTCCCTCTTTTACATGGTAGTTGCATTCATGGAATCAGTGTGTATTAAAACCACACAAAAGATACGGAGTGTTTCTGTGTAAAATGGAGTTGGGTTCTGGGCTCAGATAATCAAATACAGGGTGTTGGGTTGTTGTATTTTCTTACACAAATATCTGATGGGATATTCAAAAGTTGACAGAATTGTCCCATGCCAGCAATGCTACCCAAATATTGTGGTAAGTAATCCTCCCTCCCACGTGGATTTCCAAAGCATCCCCTGGGATAACTTCAAAACATTCTACCTTTTAAGCCACTGTTCTGAAAGGCAGACCTCTGACTCCAACAGGAACATAATGTGACTCCAACAGAACATAATGTATTTTATTCATTGACTTGAGATGGGAGTCAAAGAATGGAAGGCAAAGTCGCCAAAAATCAGACTGCCTTAAAATCACATGTGGTAACTTAATCACACTTCTGGTGGGGATTGAAATGACTAGTTTATTCATAAACAAAAAAAAAGCTAGGTCTTTCCAAAAGCTTTTCTAAGCATTTTATAAATGCAGCTGGCCCCAAGGCCAGGTGATGCCTTTGAAGCTCAGCCATGGGGAATAACGCTGTAGCAAATATGGGACTAGTGATGAGCTGAATGAAATGGGGGGAATGAGATGCACTCTTCTCAGCTTCTCCATCTCCAAACAGCTGCCTTCTGCAGAAACCATGTCAAGATTCCTTGAGCACAGCATCCCTTCTACAGGGCTAAGGGCCTTTTGCTTATCTGGAAATAACATAAATCACAGGCAGGTCCTATATGCCATATACCAAATAGCAAGTGGAGATGTGCGGGATAGGAAGACTGGATGAAGAGGAAGGAGGCAAGGCAAACTTTCTCAATTCTGGCTGCACACTGGGATCCCCTGGGAAGAGATGTGGGTGTTCATCATTGTGGACTTCTTTTTCAGTAAATGCCAGCAACAAATGTTATTGGTTTTGTGTCCTTATTTTGTATACTGTTTATCCCCAATGAGATTATTTCTGAGAATTAACTATCATTTCAACAGTTTTCTCTTTCTGAATTCATGGCTTAGGATATTTGTAACACATTTTGTTATAAAATCAAGAACCAGGGTGTCTGGCTGGCTCGGCGGGTGGAGCGTGTGACTCTTGATCTTGGGATTGTAAGTTTCAGCTCCATGTTGGGTGTAGAGATGACTTATTAAAATCTAAATTTAAAAAAATGTTTAAAACCTGAAAACCAGTGACTCTACATTTGTTTCATTATCTGCTACTCCATCCACTTGACCGTCCACTCACTGAAGCTAAAAGCTGACTGTGTAGTCCCATCCCCCCCTTCTCTGTCTAGTTCACATTCTTTTTTTTTTTTTTTTTAAGATTTTATTTATTTGGGAGAGAGAGAAAGAGAGAGCATGCACAGAGGGGGAGTGAGAGAAACAGACTCCTTGCTGAGCAGGGAGCCTGATGAAGGTCTCAATCCCAGATCCCTGAGATCATTACCCGAGTGGAAGGCAGATGCTCAGCCAACTAACTGAGCCACCCATACGCCCCCTCTCTAGTTCACATTCTTCTAACCATGAGTTCAAGTTTGCCATCACATTTTCAATGCAATGGTGGTCTCCTTTCCTTTTCTCATCTGACTCCATGCGGTTAGCGTAACTTGTTCTACAGTGAGTATCTACCCACAGCATTCTGACTTCAGCGGCTGGAAGTAGGACCACAGCATCAATTTTACAAAATCATGAGGTGATTCTAATGTGCAGTCAGAGTAGAGCATACAAACCTGGCAAATGGAAAGAAAAGAGTGAACATTGCCCCTCTTGCCAGTGTGGAGTTTCTACCAAGTAACTTGATACATATGGATGCGTCTACAAAGGAGGTTTGGGCCATGTAGTATGCTTCTGGAAATATTAGCTAATGGTAGGACCTTGGGTTGGTTAATTTCTCTAAGACTCAAGGCCTTAGAAAGAAGGTTATAGCACTGCCTGATGCAGGTGTGAGGGTTAAATGAGATAAGATGTGTAAATAATACAGCACCATGTTGATACAGAGTGCTCAATAAATATTTCATCATCTTATTATCTAAAGGAATAAAATGTATTAGGTTGAAGATTCATACACAACATATTTTTTTCACATTTTAATTTTTTTTAATTTGTTTATTTACAGCATAACAGTGTTCATTGTTTTGGCATCACACCCAGTGCTCCATGCAGTACGTGCCCTCTCTATTACCCACCACCTGGTTCCTCAACCCCCCCACTCCCCCGCCCCTTCAAAACCCTCTGGTTGTTTTTCAGAGTCCATAGTCTCTCATGGTTCATCTCCCCTTCCAGTTTCCCTCAACTCCCTCTCCTCTCCATCTCCCCATGTCCTCCATGTTCTTTGTTATGCTCCACAAATAAGTGAGACCATATGATACTTGACTCTCTCTGCTTGACTGATTTCGCTCAGCATAATCTCTTCCAGTCCCGTCCATGTTGCTACAAAAGTTGGGTATTCATCCTTTCTGATGGAGGCATAATACTCCATCGAGTATATGTACATCTTCCTTATCCATTCATCCGTTGAAGGGCATCTTGGTTCTTTCCACAGTTTGGCGACCGTAGCCATTGCTGCAATAAACATTGGGGTACAGATGGCCCTTCTTTTCACTACATCTGTATCTTTGGGGTAAATACCCAGCAGTGCAATTGCAGGGTCATAGGGAAGCTCTATTCTTAATTTCTTCAGGAATCTCCACACTGTTCTCCAAAGTGGCTGCACTAACTTGCATTCCCACCAACAGTGGAAGAGGGTTCCCCTTTCTCCACATCCTCTCCAACACACATTGTTTCCTGTCTTGCTAATTTTGGCCATTCTAACTGGTGTCAGGTTGTATCTCAATGTGGTTTTAATTTGAATCTCCCTGATGGCTAGTGATGATGAACATTTTTTCATGTGTCTGATAGCCATTTGTATGTCTTCATTGGAGAAGTGTCTGTTCATATCTTCTGCCCATTTTTTGATATGATTATCTGTTTTGTGTGTGTTGAGTTTGAGAAGTTCTTTATAGATCCTGGATATCAACCTTTTGTCTGTACTTCATATACAACATATTTACCTCCATGAAGAAGTGGACATTTCAAGATGTAAGCAAAAACAAAAACAAAGATGGGGCGCCTGGGTGGCTCAGTGGGTTAAAGCCTCTGCCTTCGGCTCAGGTCATGATCCCAGAGTTCTGGGATCAAGCCCTGCATCGGGCTCTCTGCTCTGCAGGGAGCCTGCTTCCTCCTCTCTCTCTGCCTGCCTCTCTGCCTGCTTGTGATCTCTGTCTGTCAAATAAATAAATAAAATCTTAAAAAACAAACAAACCAAAAACAAAGAATCTTTAAATCATTTCCTTTGAACATAGGTGGAGGGGGATTTAATAGATTTTCAGTGTCCATAAATGAACCTGTTCCCAGTCTTCTTTGGCATTCTCAGCCTTGAACCTCTCATTTCTGTCCATTTATGCTCTGCAAATGTCAATCTCAGATATGCATAGCTAGCGCTTTGTTCGCCCTAAGGGCTCCACAAAGTAGACTAGGACCTTCATGTATAATGCATAGCTTACTGGGTTGGTGTAAGGAGATAAGATGATCCGTGGTATTGAGATCGAAAGAACTGGGTGGGAGAGCCAGGCTCCTAATCACTTCTGTCCTTTCTTACACCAGGAAAAGAGAGAGAGAGAGAGAGGGAAGGAGATAACTAGATGGATGACAGACAAACAGATAGAGGGATTGGTGGGTCGGTAGAGAGGCAGGGCAGAAGGAGGGAGGGACAAGGAAAGTGATGGGGAGAGGCTTTTACTCGAAGCCTCTCAAGTGTGAGCTGGGCTAAATGATGTGAAGGATTCATTCGGTCTGGGCCAGAGACAAGCTCCAGGGGCTGCCTCTGACGGTGGGATCAGCAGCCTCTTGGACTCCCTTTCCTCTAAGCCCAGTCCAAGTTGCAGCCTCCGGAGTAACCTGATGTACCGAGGCAAATCTAAGGGGTAAAAAAGAGGAACTTCTTCCCTCCTGAGAGCTACATCAGAGTGCCTCTAATCCTCCCTCACTTGCATCAGCAAGCATCTTGTTTGCAAGCAACAGAATGGGACCTCGCTCATTTAGGAAGGAAGCCCATTACTGGAAGGCTGTTTGGGAACGCCGGTATGATGACGACACCGCGCTACTGTTGCCCATTGCGCAGTACTGAGGCAGGCGCGAGACTGTGCACCAGCACAGGCATTACTGCCACGGCTTTTGGGGACTTGATGCTGCTCCCTCAGCTGTCACCAACCACTGATAGATGGATTCACCACCACCCTGCTTCTTGAAGTGCCCCTGGATGGAAAGCTGGGTGGTGCATTCGGTTAGGCGGCCGACTCCTGGTTTCAGTTTAGGTCATGGTCTCACGGTCGTGATCTCGGTGTGGTGAGACTAAGCCCCATGTCAGGCTCTGTGCTTAGCTCAGAGTCTGCTGGAGATTTCTCTCTCCATCTCCATTTGTCCCTCTGGCTCCTGCTCTCTATCTCTCTCAAATAAATAAATAAATCTTTTAAAAAGGTGGGGGGGGGGCACCTGGGTGGCTCAGTGGGTTAAAGTCTCTGCCTTCAGCTCAGGTCATGGTCTCAGGGTCCTGGGATGGAGCCCCGCATTGGCTCTCTGCTCAGCGGGGAGCCTGCTTCCCCCTTTCTCTCTGCCTGCCTCTCTGCCTACTTGTGATCTCTCTCTCTCTCTCTGTCAAATAAATAAATAAAATTAAAAAAAAAAAGGAGGTTAAGCTTTAGTTAAATCCCAGCTCTACCCTTTATTGCTGTATGGCCTTAGGCAAGTTACTTAACTTCTCTGTGTCTTATTTCCACATCTGTAAAATGAGAACAACAGATTTACCTCACTGGGTTGCTGGGAGAACTCAACATAATAATTCATGGGTGACCAAGATGTTGGATAATTAAAATTCAGGTGATGTAATCAGAAAGAACCTTTATTTTGTTTCTCATTGACTACTTAAAATTTAGTCAGGGGGAGGTCTCTCTTCAATGAAAAATCCAACAGCTCCCTAATGTTTCTGACTACCCTTGGATAATAAAAAGTTATACAACCCCATTAAGTTGCAAAACCTAATCTTGTTTTGATGCTTACTTAGGAAGTCATGTTCTAGATAATAATATGGAACATGTTACGTTCCGGTTTCCTCCAAGTTCCCCTAGCTGGGGTCCTCTACCAAGAAATCAGATACTGGGCACAAGTCTCCTCTACTTTTTTACCTTACCCCTCCAATCCTGCTCTCCCAATTTGATAACTAGGGTTTCTTATCAGCTGAAGTGGGAGGAAAGGTGAGGGGGTGGGCAGAAAAGTTCTTACTTAACTGATATTTTTGGAAGTTGATTTTCTACTTTCTGGGCTTGGAAAATGTTAAAGGTGACTTTTTTTTTTTTTTCGGTGTTTCAGAGTGGCCCATCATGAAAATTCAACTGTACTTCCCATGTTGAGGGAAATGTATTTTCTCCTTGTTGCAACCCCCTTGGCCACACACGTGTGTGTGTGTGTGTGTGTGTGTGTGTGTGTGTGTTTTCAGTTACAAACTCCACCCAGAATCTCTGCTGGAGACCAATTATTCCTCCAGGCACTCCCTTAGCCAGAATTCCAGAAGGCTCTAAGCCAGCCTTCCCTCCCTTCTTGTCCACATGCAGACTCTTTGTCCTGACATTCTGGGAGTGCAAGCTGATTTTAATACAACAGCAACTCTATTCTGTTAATCGTGCTCGAATGCATCCTCTCTCTTACGCTCTAGATGCTCCAGATACCAGTCAGACAACCATCCACTCTGCTTCGTCCTTGCATGGAACACGTAGGGAGCTCTGGATGTTCCCAGGGGAAAGAAACCCTTCTTGACTTGAGATGAGGAAGGAAGCATCCCCACCATACTCCTTTGGTGCATATGGGAAAGGATCCAGAAAGTACCTCTCTCCAAATATATTTTATTCAAAATTTGTTCTCTCAGTTTCAACTTTTATATATTTGACTTGGGTGAAGTAGTCAAGAGTTGTATAACTAATTTTCAACTGAATCCTGGTTTGTTTGTTTTTTAAAGATTTTATTTATTTATTTGACAGAGAGAGACATCACAAGTAGGCAGAGAGAGGGGAGAAGCAGAGTCCCTGCTGAGCAGAGTGGGGGGGCATCGATATCAGGTCTCTGAGATCATGACCTGGGCTGAGGCAGAGGCTTAACCCACTGAGCCCCAGGTGCCCTTGAATCCTGTTTTGAAAGCCCTTTAGGGTGGTCTGCCTTACCACTCACTCTGATATTTAATATCTATGGTCTTCATGCCTTAGTCAAAACTGGGAAAGGAAGAAACCCATTTTTATATTCTTTATGTGTACATAATGAGCATTTACAACCATGCTTAGTAAGTATTAGCTATTACTACTATCCTGGATGGAAAACAAGACATGTGGGTAGTTTCAAATAAATAAGTAGAACCAGAACAAAAGAATTAATCATATCGTCTTTTTCTAACAAATAGCCTTGGATAATCAATTTGATATTGTGGAGTATCTTTTCCAGTTTATTTTCAGAGTAGAAGAAATTTTCCTCTATCTGGAATGAATTAACTACAGTTTAACTTAAGCAGAACAATGGACTCGTGACCTCTTAATTCTAGTCAGTGATGCTTTGAAATTGAACCACACTAAGCAAAAGGGATATGTGTGGTGGAAACTGTGGCCAATATGGGATAAGCAAGTGTATAGGGCTATGGTATATCATGCAGTGAAGATGATGGAAAGATTGGGATCCAGCTCCTTTGGCAATACAGTGATTATCACTTTGGCAAATGTAGGAAGGAAATTGGATGATGCTGACCATACTCTTGGAATCATTCCCTCATGGTTGACTTTTCTAGAGAAAAGGCTTACTGCTTTTTAAAATGGAAATATTTTCATAGATTGGGAAAGACATGACTTTTTTGTTGTTATATAACTGCAGTTTCTTTTTTTTTTATATTTTCTTTCCTGAAGAATAATAAAAAGCTTACTGAATTTGGAATAGGGGATATAGTTCTAATTGGACCAGTCAGTTGCCAGCTATGAGAGCCTGAGATAAATGTTCTCCGAATCTCTTGGCACTGATTTTCCTCCTCCATCAAGTGGGACTGCAGATGTGCCCTAACTCACAGAGCTGTTTTTTTTTTTTTTTTTTTTTAAGATTTTATTTATTTGACAGACAGAGATCACAAGTAGGCAGAGAGAGAGAGAGAAAGGGAAGCAGGCTCCCAGCCGAGCAGAGAGCCCGATGCATGCGGGGCTCAGGGCACGATCCCAGAACCCTGGGATGATGACCTGAGCTGAAGGCAGAGGCTTTAACTCACTGAGCCACCCAGGCGCCCCTCTTACAGAGCTGTTTCGAAGGATTTGATTGGCAATATGCACAAAAATACCAACAGTACTATTTCATCGTTACTGAAAGTATTTGCTAAGTACATCAAAGGAACAAGTTTTCCTGTGGTGTTTGGATTGAGATCTGCTAAGATAAATTTTATACTGAACAGGGTGAAATAGAAAGCAAAGCCTCAGAGAGCCTGGAGTTTTCAAACTAACAGAAGTGCCAACATAAGAACATAATCAGTCAGTTGACATGTGCCTGGTGAGTTCATTTACTGTAGTAAGCAAATTTCAATTTCTTCAATCAATATAATCTATAGAACAAAAAATTAATTCAATGTTTTTTATAACAGTGTGGTCATCGCTTATTTTGTGACTGAAAATCACATTTCCAGGAGATTGAATGAAAGCAAAGTTTTTAAAAGTTAAGTATCCCATGGATTATTTTGAGAAGTTTGTTTCTTCTCAGTAAATACAAGTGATAGATCCTGCATAGATATAAACTTAAATAAGACAGCTGAGTGAAGAGATAGTAGGGCTCATGGAAACTGAGAGAACATGGCGGGGATACAGGAATAAGCACACAGCTATATGGAGAATAATGGGAACTGCGTTTTTACTGTGGGAGTAAGAGAAAACATAAATGAGAGGGAGAGGTGAACTCTGAGGTGTTGGGCTGCCTGGGTGGCTCAGTGGGTTAAAGCCTCTGCCTTCGGCTCTGGTCATGATCCCAGGGTTCTGGGATGAAGCCCCACATTGGGCTTTCTGCTCAGCAGGGAGCCTGCTTCCCTTTCTCTCTCTGTGCCTGCCTCTCTGCCTACTTGTGATCTCTGTCAAATAAATAGATAAAATCTTAAAAAACAAAACTGCCAGCGTTGATGTGAACTCATAGTTTATATAGATAAAGATAGATAAACACAGAAATAGTTATATAGATTATGTGTATATTGTTTAGCTCTGTTCATGACAGGGCTCATACAGTAGAATCCCAGTAGAAATGAGTACATGGTTTCCAAATATTATTTTTCATTGAAATGAACCAGGACTCTAATTTAGAGAAATGGCTGATTCCAAGGCCAGGGCAGGTAAATACACAGAGTACTTGAAACATTTTGTTGCACAGAAAGTTGGGAAAAATGATGGAAACATGCCAAAAAGGACAGAGAACTGGCTTAAAGGGAATCCTTTGGGCAAATGTGGGTCAATTTTGACATTAAAAAGTTGATAGGGGGGCGCCTGGGTGGCTCAGTGGTTTAAGCCGCTGCCTTCGGCTCAGGTCATGATCTCAGGTCCTGGATCGAGTCCCACATCTGGCTCTCTGCTCTGCAGGGAGCCTGCTTCCCCCTCACTCTCTCTGCCTGCCTCTCTGCCTACTTATGATCTCTCTCTGTCAAATAAATAAATAAAATCTTTAAAAAAACACAAATATCAACATTTCAGATGTTAAAAAAAAAAGTTGATAGGATGGATTACAACCCCTTGAATAAAATAGGAAGCCATGAGTTCCCACTGACGTCAATAAACAAATACATTGGTTTGGTACAGTCATGGAAAATAGTAACACAGTCTGGGTGTTCTTCGAGAAATTAAAAATAGGATTACCAGTAACCAAGCAATCCCATTCCTGGTTATATATCCAAAAGAAAAGAAATCACTATTTTAAGACAAGATCTGAGCGTGTTCTTGGTGGGGTGCACAGCATGCATGTAGAAGAGCTGGCGCAGCTCACCTGAAGCTTGTACTTACTTGCTCAAACATAGACTGAAGATTAAAGGGGAGTGGTGGTGGGGGGGGGTGTCCCAGGTGGCTTGGTTAAATATCTACCTTCAGCTCAGGTCATGATCCGGGAGTCCTGGATTGAGCCGCAAGGTGGACCCCCTACTCAGCGAGGACTCTGCTTCTCCTTCTCCTTCTGCCCCTCTCCCTGCTTGTGCACTCGTGTGCTCGCGCTCTCTCATAATAAAATCTTTTTAAAACCCGGGGGGTGAAGAAAGAGAGAAAAGGAGTGGAACTGGGGAATCTAGGTGAAGTGGAAGATGCTTCCTTTGCTTGAGCTTATTTGTTTTGATCTCTATCTTTTATGTAACAGACTCTCATCAGATGTCTGGTTAACCCTTTGTGGTCTAGTCAAAAGTAAGAGTGAGCGTGTGAGTTTCACTATAAGGAGATGTTGGTGGGGAGGCCGCTGGGGAAATCTTGATGTCAGTATCTTTAAATATTTTCTTTTTCGATGGCCAGATTCCTCCAGGAAAGAGTCTACTAATCTCCCACCTACAGGGTAAAGGTCTAACTGCTGCCTTCTGGGGACCAAGTTGGGGGAAAGGTCTCTTAACCCCCATCAGTGAAAATAAGCATCCAGACTTCTGCCACCATGAATGAGGGTCTGGGGCTCTAATTTCTTCTCAAACAACTCTAAGCTTGATCTTCCTGATATTAGGTCTTCTCTCCTTTTACCTGTAGTTCTAGACTTGTCGTAACTTAAAGGGTCTAGGAATTGTGCCCTTCGTGGATTTTGCTGTGTAAATATAGTTGGTTTCTCAGCTTTCTCATTGACAGCTTGGGATTTTGTTCAGTTACTTACCAGTGATCCATCAGTTCTTCAGCTTCCAAAATTTGTTGCTATTGTTTCCTCTCCTATTTGCTTAATCCTTGTGGGTTTAGGTCTTAAAACAAAACACTTCCTATTTTTAATGTTTGCTCAAGAGGGAAGAAAATTAAATTCACATGTTCAAGCCACCACTGTAACCTGGAAATTCGATGTGCCTACTCATTTTCTAAGGTTCAGTTCTTCTGTGAAACAGTCTTCTCTTATTTGCCTTTAGCAGAGTTAATCCTGTCCTTCATTGCACTCAAATATTTTGTGTGGTACAAAACAAACTGGATCCTAACCCATTTGTTTACATATGCCTCTCTCCCCAGAGAAAGTCTAAATTGTAAGAGGTTAGGACCCCGTTTTATCAACTGCACCTATCAAAACAGCAAGCGCTCCAAAAATGTTTGCTATATTCAGGAATGTATAATTAGATTCCAGAAAGGGTAGTAATGAAACTTTTAAAAAACTTAAACACTTATTCAGATACATTTTCTACCAAACACATTTCAATTCCTCTTTTTTTGATGTCTTCCCAAACTAAAACTGAAAACTCGAACATCGCCACAGCGTAGAAGCCGGTTCATACACACATAGAGTAAATTTTGGTTTGACCGCCCTCTGGTGGCATTTCAAGAAACTAACTTCTTTTATAGCCTGTGAGTCATCAAGAAAGGAGGAGGATGTTTGGTGCTATTGTTATTAACAACTCAATGGGATGCATGACTCTATTTTCTTAAATGAGTATACATGAATTTTGCAATCAGAGAAAAGTTATAATTTTCAAAATAATATGATGAGTTTCTAATACAATATAAGGATATTAGGAAGTTAACAAAAGTATAAATATATGTGTTTTTAGAATATAATCTGTTTCTTTACTATACTTTTATTATTTCTCAATCTGACTCAGTTGAATTATGATAACCCTCAAATGAATTATTTATAATTCAAATGGTAAACATTTGAAGTATTTCGTAATAGAAAATCTATTTTATTTTATATACAAAACACCCAAACTGATTTCCTTCTGCTCAATTTCAAAATAAATCTGAAATCTTCAATATGCATGCTTAGGCATATTTATTTAAACAAAAACATTTGGGGTTCTTGGGTGGCTCAGTGAGTTGAGTGTCCAAATCTTGATTTCAGGTTAGGTTGTAGGCTCAGAGTCTTGAGATTGAGCCCCATGCTGGGCTCTACACTCAGTACACAGTCTGTTGGAGATGCCCTCTCCTTCTCCCTCTGACCCTCCCATGCTCCCTCTCTCTCTCTTTCAAATAAATAAATCAATTCTTAAAAAAAATAAAGACATATAAAATGTGCAAAATAAACTTTCTTGTATGATCTGTTTAACAAAAGTGGCAAAGTTTGTACATACCTCCCCTGTCACTGAGTTGTCATGCAGGTCAGTGCTTGTCAGCAAGGACACACATCCCCATTCTGTGGGTAGAACAGAAGACCCTACTTGCTTTGTACTCAAGATGAGACAGGACATGATTTATACCAGGCCACACAAATGCTTCGAAGTAATTACTTGTTACTATGCAAGAAGAAAACGGAACAAGGAATTAAACTATAATTATATATATAAAAATGTGCGTACATATATAAAGTATGTGTATGTATAAAATTATATGTTGTTTATGTAATATATAAAGTAATTATAATTTGGGGTACCTAGCTGGCTCAGTTGGTACAGCATGCAACTCTTGATCTAAGGTTTGTGAGTTCAAGCCCCATGCTGGGAGTAGAGATTACTTAAAAACAAAATCTTGGGGCACCTGAGTGGCTCAGTTGTTAAGCATCTGCCTTTGGCTCAGGTCATGATCCCAGGGTCCCAGGATTGAGCCCCGAATCGGGCTCCCTGCTCAGCGGGAAGCCTGCTTCTCCCTCTCCCACTACCCCTGCTGTGTTCCCTCCCTCACTGTGTCTCTGTCAAATAAATAAATAAAATCTTTATTTAAAAAAAATAAAAATAAAATCTTAAAAAAATTATCTAATTATATAACTATATGCAATAATATATTACATACAAATAACTTACAGGTAAAATATAATTTATTTATATATACTATATATGCATACATACATATTGAAATTGAATGAAATTATTTAAACTTAAATTTTTTTATATAGCAAAGGAGTTTTGTCAAGCAAATATAAGGGAAGTGGGTATTATCAGATGGGAGTCACACAAGATAAAGATAACAGAGACAACCCCGTCCCCTCCCAGCCCTCCTAAGAGCAGAAACAGCACTTGCCACAAGTTTAATCAATCTGGGCCCAGTTTTTTCAGTTCCTGCACAGTCAAAATTGGTCATTTTTATGGCCCAGTGACCCTATGTTTTCCATTCTTCTTATTTTTCCAAATAAGCATTTTTATTCCAGTTATCCTGGTCTTGCTCCTACTGTTTTATACTGGAAATGGTCAGAGCAGATAACTTATCTTTTAGTTTTTAACTGGTTGAACCAAGTCTAGTCGCATCTGAGCGGGAGGGACAGGACTGCACATTCCCGTCACTGTAAGCATTGAGCCGGATGCACTAGTTGAATAGGATCTGGGGGTTGTCTCCACTGGAAAAAAGATGACTGTGCTTTATGTGCAAAGAAGGGTGTGCATGGACATGTGGGTTCACCAGGATTGTGGCAGAGACTATCAACTGACCAAATATTTGATCTCCTCTTTTTCAACAACCAAGACAATATTTTTGCCAGCATCTTCTGTGGCTAGTGTGTGGTTATGTGACTAAGTTTCAACAGATGGCATCTAAGCATAAACAATATGCATGACTTCCCGTGTGACTTTAAAAGGAAATGCACACTCTCCCTTTCAATTTCTCCTTTTCCACTGGCTGGAAGGCACACAGAATACCAAGCCGCCTGGAACATGGGGATGAGGTCAACATACTCTGAATGATGGAATAACAAGATAGAAGGACCCTGGGCCCTTGACGTCTTTGCATTATAGAGCCAAGCTTGAACTTCCTCTTCTTTTTTTTTTTTTTTCAAGATTTTAGTTATTTATTTGAGAGAGAGAAAACATGAGTGTGTGGAGGCGAGGGGCAGTGGGAGAGGGAGAAACAGACTCCCCGTAAGCAGGGAGCCTGACATGGGCCTCAATCCCAAGACTCCAGGATCATGACCTGGGGCCAGAGGCAGGCGACTGAGCCAACTGACTGAGCCACCCAGGCACTCTTTCGAACTTCTGAGAGAAATAAAATTTTATGTCATTTTAGCTACTGCTATTTAAGGTCTTTTCCTTACACAGTCAAATCCTTATTCTAACAATATGCCAAGGAAGGAAGCAGAGCTCATAAAGGGCAGAATCTAACAAAGTCTGGAAACTCGTGGCAAACATTCTGGAGAAGTGAAATTTAATCTCTAACCTAACGAATGAGAGAAATTAGCTGGAGAATCCCTGAGATGAGAATCAGCACAGAAAACTGAGGTACTGAAAGAAGTAAAGTATGGGAAGGACAGAGAAGATATTTCATGCTAAACCTGCAGAGATAAACCAGGTCATTCTGCGTTCTGTAGCCATCTTGATTAAGGGAGGTGAAGAAGATGAAAAGTCAAAAGCAAATCCCGTGTTTCTGGTCAGAAAAACTGTGTGGATTGTAGAACCATTTATTGTGAAAAGAAATGATGAGAGAAGTGGCAGGCTTTGGTTGGAAGATGATGAATCCACTTTTCGAAATGTTGAGTTTGATGCGTTTGTGAGCGGGTAATTAGTTATGTGGATCTGGAGCTCAGAATTAAGGACTTGTGTAGAAATGTAAGTTTGGGAATCATTGGCAAGCGGACAGTAAACAAAGCTAGAAGAATGCTACCAACACTTAGCGTGAGAATCCATACCAAGAAAGGTATATGAGAGAAAAGAAAAGGGCCTAAAATCCAACCCTGACAGAATTCCTGCTTTTTTTTTTAAAGATTTTATTTATTTATTTGAGAGACAGAGAGAGAAAGAGGGAGAAGGAACAGGGGGAGAGGCAGAAGGAGAGAGAGAAGCAGACTTCCCACTGAGCAGGGAGCTCTGTGTGGGGCTTGATCCCTCTGGGATCAAAACCTGAGCTGAAGGCACTTAACCCACTGAACCACCCAGGTGCCCCAGAATTCCTGCTTTAAGTAACTGAATACAAGAGAGGGGACTGACCCGGGATATTGGAATGGATGGAGATGGAATGGAATGGAATGGATGGAATGGATGGAGAGAAAGGAAGGAACCAGGCAAGTGAGTTGTCATAGAGACAAAGTAAGAAACTGTTTCAGTAAATAAATAATGGACAACAATTTTAAATGCTGTTGAAAGCTCATGTAGGATGATCTCCAAAAAAAAGCCTACTGGGGGGGGGGGGGCGCCTGGGTGGCTCAGTGTAAAGCCTCTGCCTTCAGCTCAGGTCATGATCCCAGGGTCCTGGGATCGAGTCCCGCATCGGGCGCTCTGTTTGGCGGGGAGCCTGCTTCCTCCTCTCTCTGCCTGCCTCTCTGCCTACTTGTGATCTCTGTCTGTCAAATACATAAATAAAATCTTTAAAAGAAAACGCCTACTGGGTTTAATTTAACCACAGGGTGAGAACAGGTGACCTCAAAGGAAAAGTAAAAGCCCTAGACTATAAGGGTGGAATCCAAACTCTGGAAGATTGTATAGTGAGTGGACAGTGCAGAAAGAGAGACACTTCTTTCAAAAGGTGTAGCTCCAAAGGGGGGTTAAAGAGAGAGAGAGAGAGAGAGAGAGAGAGAGGGCAGGAGCTGTAGGACTTCTGAGTTTGAGGAAAGTATTTGGTTTGGTTTGGTTTGGTTTCTAAGTTGGAAAACTTTGAGTTGAGTCCATTTAAATACAGAAGGGGAAATTTCACTTGCAAGGAAAAGATGGAAAATACACAAGAATGGGTTATGCAAAATTTAAACTTTCTGAGAATGTAGGAGAGGAGGGGAATTCAGACAACATGTAGTGGTATTCACTCAGAAATTGAGGAAGGGAAGAATGGATGGATGAATTTTTCAGGGCTGGGACTAGGGTGAAGCAAATGAGACACTCAGTCACAAAATTTAAGGAAGCACCAAAAACTCAATAATTAGGATAAACATTATTTCAGTGTAATAAATAAAAATTAATGCAAAAAACCTATGATGAACAAAATATCAAAATGTTAAAGACAAGATCAGTTATGGGTAAGTGAAGACTTGGAGGAGGAAAGCTAAAGTTGTTTTCTTCAGAAGGTTTCTACTGTCTTTGCGAAGCAGGAGGTGAGCGTAAGCAGGAAGTAGATTGGAGGTTGGAGATGAGAGCAGAGGTTTACCGTAGGAGTTGTGAAGACGAAAGGCAAGATGAGGTGAGAAACATGCTAGAAACATGCTTGCCAGGGAGTACTAGCACTCAGATGATGTGGTGATCCTTAATTTACAGTAGCACTGATCTACCTGTTGCGTGACCTCTAAGGTATCTCTCAGAACTCAGAGCAAGTATGCAGAAGGTAGACAGATTTATCACCATGGGGTTTTTTTAGGGAAATGAATTAAAGATGTTGTAAAGAGATTTAATTATGATAATGGACCACAGAACCTTAGGTGGTGAGGGAGAAAGTCAAAACATGAGAAATAAGCTAAACCAGACGTCAAATTATAGCTCCAAAATAGAATGTAAATGCCATTTGTTGTGGGCTGAATTGTGTATCCCCCAATTCATATATTGAAGTATTAACTGCTGTCTTTCAAAATGTAACTGTCTTTAAAGAAGTTAAAGAAGGCAGGGGTCTTTAAAGAGGTAATTAAATTAAAAGAAGTTCATTAGGGTGGGCCCCAATCCAATATATTTGGTGTGCTTACCAGAAGAGGAAATGTGGACACAGACAGTTACAGAGGAAAGACCATGTGAAAACATAGGGAGGAGAGGGCATCTACAAGCCAAGGAGAGAGGCCTCAGAAGAAACCAAGCATGGCACATACCTTGATCTTGGACTTCTAGTCTTCAGAATTACAAGAAAATAAAATGCTCTTGTTTAAGCCACCCAGTCTGGGATATTTTGCCATGGTATCCCTAGGAAACTAATACACTGTATATCTTAATATTATAGAAATAATGAAGTAGCTTCATAACTCATTAGTTTCCTTCCTTTCCCATGAACCCCAGAAAAATTCTAGAATTAAGAAAAATGCAGAAATGAACAATCACAACTACAATAAAAGGAGAAATTCCTTGGGAGTCTGAAGGTAGTTTTGAAATGGTGTGGGAGGAACATGTGTTTATTTGGCGGGGGGGGGGGGGTGTCATACTGGGATAGAGGGCAACTGGGAGCAGCCATGGAAGGCTTAGACGACACCAGCAGCAACATCCTAAGCCTGCCCACGTCTTAAGGCTAGAAGCATTAGGGCACCTGGCAGGGAAATAGACTTGATGAAAATAAGACATGCAGTCCAGCTCACTTGAGACATTGACTTCTTTGCCCTTTTCTTGCACCCCGAGTCCCAGAGTTGATGGATTATGAACTGGGGGGTTGGTCTCTCAAAGATATTTCTTCCCAACAGATTAAAGGTAAAACCCTCAAAGAGTAGTTGCCCGGTGGAGTGGCAATAAGTGGAAGTGATTACCACTAATTTTGTGGTGATTGGAGCTCAGTGACTTTCTTCTTAAATTCACCTGGAGGGTCACACATGCCTCTTCCCCAACTTCACATTACCGGAAGTTCCCATGGGCACATGAACTCACAAGCCAAAATAACTTGAAAAAGTTATTTTGGAGGAGCAAAGAGACCATAAAATGAAGATAACAAACTGAATGACACAGACCAACTGAATTATAATTATTAGAACAGATGAACCAAAAATTTAAAATATGCATGATGAGTATACTAAAGGAGGTAAAGGAAGATATTAGCAATATGAATAACATATCATTTGAAAGTGGAAATACAAGTTATGAAAAAAAGAGAAATTCGGAAGAGGGAGATGGTGCAGCTCTGGCTTCGACAAGGTGGGGGCGCTGCCGCAAACACACTGGCAGGCATGACAGATGGCTTGGTATACAGGCTCCTGACTAAAATTCTCGAGTTTTCTAAAAATCCACACACCACTGAAATTGTTCTTTGATTCCTCTATTGTCTTATTCAAGCTGTTGGCTAACCATATAGCCCCAAACATGTGTACCAATCACTCTTTCCAGAACGTCTCTGGCCTTTTCCCTCTCTCTAGTCTTTTAAGTTCGGTTTTTGTTGTTGTTTCTTTAACAATGGTCTAATGACTGCCTTCCTCATATGACTAAATTCCTGAAGCAAATTAACTGAAGGTCCCCCCGCATTAATCTTTGACTAAATAGAATAATAGGAGGGAAAAAAACAAAAATAGGAAAAATAGCAGGGTGGATGCAGATGAAAAATAAGTTAGAGATTTGTAAAATCAGATTGAGGAGCTTTCTGAGAAGGCAGAGCAAAAATATAGATATGGAAAGTGTAAAAGGAAAGATAAGAGATATGAAGGCATGGTAGGTAGAAGCAGAATGCCAATATCCGGATACATTATGAGTCCCAGATAGGGGGAAGGAAATGGATTAGAATATACATTTTTAGAAATAATGGAGGCTAGTTTTCCTAAAATTAAAGAGAAATGAAAGTCCTCTGGTTGAAAGAAATCACAGAAAACAAAATAGACGAAAAAAAATCCTTACCTAGATTCACTGTGGTGAATTTTTTTTTTTAAGTGCTCCAGTGAGTGGTGGGTGGCAGACGGGTAGAGGAAGCTGGAGAGAGACTCCTAAGCGGGCTCTACACCCAGCATGGAGCCCAATTGGCAGGGGTGGGGGGGGGAGGCTGGATCTCAGGAACTAAGCCAAAATCAAGAGTTGGAAGCTTTACTGAATGAGCCACCCAAGTGCCCTCACTATGGAGAAATTTAAGAACATGAATGACAAAAATAAAATATGTGACGTTTCCAGAGAGAAAGAACAGGTCATTTAAAAAAGAGCAAGAGGGGCGCCTGGGTGGCTCAGTGGGTTAAAGCCTCTGCCTTCGGCTCAGGTCATGATCTCAGGGTCCTGGGATCGAGCCCCACATCGGGCTCTCTGCTCCGCAGGGAGCCTGCTTCCTCCTCTCTCTCTGCCTGCTTGTGATTTCTGTCTGTCAAATCAATAAAATATTTTTAAAAAAATAAATAAAAATAAAAAAGAGCAAGAATCATGTTGATATTCAAGGCAACACTAGATGTCAGAAGAAAATAAAGTAGTATACTTAAAATATTGAAGGAAAAGACCTTGGAACTGCAGAAAACATTAATACTAAATAGAGAAGATTTATTTATATGAAATTCCCATGAGATCAGCACTAGTGCCTTATCAAGTCTCTGGTCAATGCCATAAGAAAGGAAAAGATAGGGTCAGTTGGTTGGGCGACTTCTTCGGTGCAGGTCATGATCTTGGAGTCCCGGGATCGAGTCCCGCATCAAGCTCCCAGCTCCATGGGGAGTCTGCTTCTCCCTCTGATCTTCTTCCCTCTCATGCTCTCTCTCTTTCTCTCTCTCTCTCTCAAGTAAATAAATAAAATCTTAAAAAAAAAGGAAGAAAGAAAAAGATAAAAGCAGTCCAAGTGTAAGACAAGTAAAGCTAAAATATTTTTTTGCAGAAATAGTCATCCAGGGGGGCCTGGGTGGCTCAGTGGTTTAAGCCTCTGCCTTTGGCTCAGGTCATGATCTCAGGGTCCTGGGATCGAGCCCCCGCATCAGGCTCTCTGCTCAGCGGGGAGCCTGCTTCCCCCTCTCTCTCTGCCTGCCTCTCTGCGTACTTGTGATCTCTCTCTCTTTCTCTCTGTCAAATGAATAAATAAAATCTTAAAAAAAAAAAGAAATAGTCATCCAAGGTAGAAAAAACCAACAGAATTTTGAAAAACTATCAAAATTCATAAGAAAGTTTAGGAATTATAAAAAATTAGTAGTATTTTTTTCACCACAAATAACCAACCTAAAGTAAAAAAAAAATTACACCATTCATAATAGCAACAAAAATCATAATGTATCCAGGAATTGATTTAACCAAGAATGTAAAGACTTTTATGGACAAAATCAAAAAATTGTAAAGACTTATAAAGTTACTTGAATAAGTAGTTTTCCTTTTGAATAGGATGACTTAATATGCCAGTTCTCCTCAAATTAATCCTGTGAATTCAATTTTAATAAAAATTTTTGCTGAATTTTTGAGGAGCAATAAACTTGTCCTGAGATGTATGTAAAATATCAAAAATCCATAAATAGCTAAGTCAATCTTGAAAAAAAAGAGTAATTTCCTTTAGAAGATATTAAGACATAACAGACCCAAGCCATAAAAACAGCATGGGAAAGGTATAGGAAAGGTACAAGAAGGTACAGGGAAAGGTATAAGAACAGATACCACCAATAGAACAGAGAAGGGTGCTCAGATACAAACCTAAACATAGAACAAAAAATATATAACTTTTGGCACCAAGCAGCAATGGGTAAATGACTTAGAAACAATTCTGCAAAGTTCACGTATTTAGTTCAGCCTCGAACAATTTACAAACTACACTATCTAACAATGCCTACACACAGATCTGTCACTGACAGTGGGTAATCCAGGAGCAGGTACTTTTTTTTTTTTTTGCTGGACTTAATAAGAGAATAGAAGAGAATAGCCAACTCTAAAACCTCTCTTTTAGCTTGTGCCATACTGCAATCATTTGGGGAGGCTTTCTTCCCTAGCTACCCAACTACAGCACATATCTTCTTAGGCAGAAGGCACTACAATCACTGACATTTCTACCTCAATGTTATATGGAAAGTAATAGCAAAGTCAACATTTAAAAACATCTGTGTCTCCTACATGCAGATATCACATAATCAATGAAAAGTATGGGACACCGTGATATTTCTTGAACATTCCAGGCACATATTCAGCTCAGGGCCTTTTTACTTGTTATTTGCTCTGCCTGAAATTCTCTTATCCAATATCCTCACAGTTCACTCCTTCATTCCTCACCTCCTTCAGGTCTTTGCTTAAAAAGCACATCATCAGGGAAACCTCCCATAACCACTCTATTTAAAATTGCAAACACCAGAAATAAAATAAAATTGCAACCACCTCCTGCCCTCGACCCCAAGGACAACCCCATATTCCCCTTACCTGCTTAATTTTTCTCCATAGAGTAAACATTGTACTCATTTCTTTTGTTTATTGTCTAATTCCACTTCTTGAACGTAAAGTCCTCTAGTGCATATATTTCTTTATTTTGTTCAATGCTTATTCCTGGCACATAAAAGGTGCTCAAGAAATATTTGTCAAATAATTGAATAGTTATTGTATCTTATTCCCATACATACAGACAACTGTACTAAGGTATAAGAACCTCATTTGCAATGTAGATAAATTATTACTCCTTGATGGTGAAACTTAACAGCTGACATACATATACCAAAAAGTTCAAGTGGAACAGTTTTAACTAGTGCTTATTAATGTTAATATAATGTGGACCCTGTTTACTGGGTTTTCTTCTCCTTTGAGAGAAAAAGCATTTCCTAGGTGACAGAGAGATTAGTAATTTTCATCAATTTCTGCAGTTGAGTATCAGGACTCAAAGTCATAATCTAAAGAGAAAATGAACAAATCTGGCAAAAGACTAGTGGTTCAGTTGTATCTTAGAAACCTTTAAAATTTCTGAGTCTGTAAACTTTAGCTTATAAACACAAAGGTAAATGTGTAGTTATGAGGAAAAACATGCAGTCCACGAAGGAGGAAGCTGGTGATATCAGAAATAAAACATTTGTAGTAGACTCCCAATAGTGTCCCTTCTTCTGTTAGGGAATTTTGTCTTCACCAAGGCCAAGTGACTTGAATTGATGCTGTACTTCAACTATTTCTAAAATAATGCTGAATAACAAACCACCCCAGTGGCTTAAAAAAGCATTTATTTTTCTTCCTCACAGGTCTGCTAGACGGCTGAGATGACTCTTATTTCAGAATGTGGCTTTCCTGGGCTTGTTGGAAAAAGTCTTTGTTTCACCCTGCTGAGTGTAGTATTCCAAGCTGACAGTTGGCTTTGTTTTTGCAATTTAAAGTTACCATTTCATTACTTTTGGTTTGTAGAGTTTCTAATGAGAAGTCTATAAAAATTCTTTTATTTTATTTTATTTTATTTATTTGACAGAGAGAAATCACAACTAGGCAGAGAGGCAGGCAGAGAGAGAGGAGGAAGCAGGCTCCCTGTGGAGCAGAGAGCCCGATGTGGGGCTCGATCCCAGGACCCTGGGATCATGACCCGAGCCGAAGGCAGAGGCTTTAACCCACTGAGCCACCCAGGTGCCCCGAAAAATTCTTATTGTGCTCTACACCTTTTTTTCTCTAGCTACTTTTAAGATTTTTCTTTTTATTACTGTTTTTACCAGTATGATTATGATGTGGCCTGCTGTAGTCTTTATATTTATCAGCACCTGGCTCTGGGGGGGGTGGGGGTGGGAGAGGGTCCCAAACAGACCAGGTTAGGCCACGCACCACTGACAAAATCCAAAGGCAGAGAAACTAGCCGTGGTAAAAGAAGAAGGAAATTTATTTCAGTGAGGCCAATAGGGAGTCTTCCCAGAGTCTTGATGCCAGTGGACTAGCATCTCAAAGATGTCTTCCAAGTGCTGAAAATACTTCTAGGTTTATAAGGAAAATGTGAGACAAAGGTGGGCAGTGAAGGTCAAGTCAACCACTGTCCTGGGGTCAATCATGGGTGGGGTCTTGCTGGCTCCAGGCAGTACTGCTTGAGGGGGTACTTTCAGTTCCCACCAGAAAATACTTTGCCCTCAGGGTTTTCTGCCTGAGTTAAGAGGTAAGCTGGCAAGAATTTACTTAGAAAATTTGAGGACAAAAGGGAGGCACTTGAAGTCCTCTTTCAAAAATTATTTTTAAAATATTGTCCCATAGGTTGCAGAGGCTCTGTTAATTTTTTTTCCACTTATTTTCTCTGTGTGTCATTTTTGGATTGCTTCTCCTGCTAGGTCTTCATTACTTCTTCTTCTTTTTTTTTTTTTCATAGTGCTAAATGTGCTACCCACCCTCTCTAGAGATTTTTTTTAAAATTTCAGACATCATAATTTTCATCTCCAGAAATTCTATTTGCTTTAAAAACAAACAAACAACAACTCTTTCCTCTCCCACCGTTTCCACCTTTTAATTTTTGAGTATATTGGGTGCATTAATAATAGATGGTTAAAGTCTTTGTCAATGTCACCATTTGTATCATTTCTGGATACGTGTCCATTGCCTGTCTGATGTATTTTGATTTATTTTCCTCCTTACTTGGCATGTCTATAAATTTTTAACTGGTGGGGATGCCTGATATTTTCAACTTAATGTTGCTGAGTCCCGAGTTCTGTTATAGTCTCTTAGAATTAGCCTCTGCTCTGGTAGGCAGTCAGGTGAGTTACTGAGCAGTTTGATCCTTTTGGGGCTTGAACGGTCTACAACAGCTTTTACTCCAGACCCAGAGTCTAAGGCTAGTTTACCTCACAACTAAGGCATGACACTTCTGGGGTCTCTACAGCATAGTCCACGTATTCAACAGTCTCTTCACTGGCTGCGGGGCACGCAAACGAGTCCTAGTGCTGGGTGAGCTTTGAGAATTGTTTGGCTTACTGCTCCTCCTAACTGCTCTTTCTGGGCCTTGTGGAATGTCACATGACCTACCCACGGATTTTTATTCAGCTAAAAAGATTCAAGGATATTCCTCGCTAGATTCTGAAGCTCTTTCTCCATGAACTCTGCCTCATACACTCCAACCAGCTTGGCCTCCTCCAATTCCCTAAACTCCAGTCCTTGTCTTTTCAACGCAGGTAAGGCCTCTGTCTGTCTTCCTAGGGAAGTTTTTCGGAGTTCCCCTTCCCGGCACCTAACTGGAAAGTGCCTTCGGGCAGAAAGCCATGTAAGGTTCATCTTGTTTGCTTCTTTTCTCTCAGGTCCAACAGTCCGGAACTTTCTATAGCCCAATGTCTGAGAACAGCTGTTTTAATATATTTTGCTCAAATTTATGTATTTTTTTTTTTACTAAGTCCAGTCCCATCTTCTTTTGCCAGATGCGGACGTCTTAAACTCCTCATGGAAAAAGTAAAATTGATGTAGGGATGTTTTTTTGCCACGGTTGAAGTTCACCTCTCTCCACAGTACGCCTCGTTTTTCTCCTTAGGAAGTATGGCGATGAGATCGTGTACTCCGGTGGTATCGTCCAGTGACTAGTTTAGGCTCTTGCGAAATGGCAAAAGACACTCCCAGGCTCGCCGCGCGGCGATACCAACACCCATACAGTCCCGCGCGCACCTCCCTTACTTTCTTCCTCCCTCCCGCGTTGGCCGACGCGCGAGCGTTCCCCGCGCGCCTGCTCACTGCGCCTGCGCGGCGTGTGGACGCCACACGCTCCCGGAAGTGGGAGGTGTCCGCTCGAGTTTGTGTGGCCGCCGCCGCGGGAACGCGAGCCCGGTAATTTTTCAACGGAGAAAGGCGAGGCTTTCGGGCTTGGCCGAGTGAGAGTGATCTGTGTCGGTCTCCAGCCCCTCTCTTCTTACGTGACAGCCGGCATGGAGCATGAGCGGAGCAAACATCCTAGCAGCGAGGCCGTGGCTCCCGCGCGGCTGGAGTCGCCCCGGTCGGAGTGTGGGGAGGAGCCGCAGCATCCGAATCCTGAGGTGAGTCCGCCCGCGCCTGGCGGTCGGTGCCCGGCCCTTCCATATGCCCGCGTCCGTGTCTTCGAGGGTGTCCCGCAGAAACCTCAGCCAGCGTGCCCTTCCACCCCAGCCCCGGCAGCTTTCCCTGTCCCCACCTCCGGTACCATGGTTGTCACTGAGTCCCCCTTTCGCCCGAATTACCCTCAGGATGTGAGGAAATGGTCAAGAAGAGAAGTGTGTGAACTGTGGCTTTGTAAGTTCTGCTGGGAATTCTGCTCTCATATTCTGTGCACACTGTTGCTGTGGTCATTCTCTCCAGCCCTTATAGGTAACTGATGGGTTATGTTTTTTAAAAGTGCACCCTGTGCTCTAGTTATGTCATTTCTTAAGTCCTGAAGCCCATTGCCTCCCAGACTTCACAGAAGGTGGTTGTACCTGTTGGAGATATTGCCCATTTGCTACTATTTCATATTGACCTATCCTCTGACTTATTTTCCATAATGATTTTGACAACTCATTGGTAGATCTTAGTTACAGAGCAAAATTGTGAAGACGGCCTTCAAACTTATTTATTCGTCCTATTGGACAGAGATATAAATTATTGTTGACCAGCGCTACAGATTGTAAATAATACTAAAATTGGTTATTTCATTTCAGGAATGTATTTTGAGCACTTCCTAGAATGGGTACTTGCAGGAGGCGTCCTTGTTCTTGCTCTTGGATCTAGTTAAGGTCTTCATTTAACGGCTAGAGTGATTTTCTTTTTTTAAAGATTTTATTTATTTATTTCACAGACAGAGATCACAAGTAGACAGAGAGGCAGGCAGAGAGAGAGGAGGAAGCAGGCTGTCCGCAGAGCAGAGAGCCCGATGTGGGGCTCGATCCCAGGAACCTGGGATCATGACCTGAGCCGAAGGCAGAGGCTTTAATCCACTGAGACACCCAGGCGCCCCTAGAGTGATCTTAATAACATAAATCTGACTGGGTTTCTTCCTTTCCTAGTGTTCAGTTTGCTGTCTTGCAAGACCTGGCTCCTGCCCCCAGGGCTGAATTCATCTCACACAGTTCTTCCCTTTTGCTCTCAGAGCCCCTGGCTTCATTGTTGTTTTTTGTTTGTTTGTTTGTTTGTTTGTTTGTTTTTATGGTGGATGGTCTTTTTCGTTAAGGATCTTTGTGTTTTCTTTGCTCTGCATGCTCTTTGGGATCTTTGCATAGTTACTGCATTCTATTTAAGATACTTTCAAAGAGGCCTTCCAGGCCCCTTCTCTCTAAAGAAACACTTTTCCACCCACCACCCTCTTCAATCTGAGATCGTCATCATGTAAGTTGGTTTAGAAGTAATTGACTATACTTTATTATATTTGAAAGTCTTAAAACTTTGAGATATATCAACTTAAAACTTAGGTCTGTGTTCCAAATTGGTTTTAGTGACTCATATTTGTTAAAAACGTATTGTTGGATACCACTAATAAATGCTGATAGGTTTTTTTTTTTCCCCAATCTGATTATTTTGTTGGAACTCAACTAAGTACATTTTCATTATCCCTAATATCGGTTGTTTTTGTAAAATAATAGGGGTTGCGTTTTTATGTTTTTAAGCAAGTAGGTTCCAATTTCATCAGAACTCTTCTTTTGGAAGAATTTTAATCAAGCTAAATTATACTTCTAAGGTCTTTTTTTGTGTGTGTAGTTGCAGAAGTTTTTTTGTTTGTTTTGTAGGTAATGCAGTTTTGGGCAATAAAATAATGAAAACATTCCCAAAATAACTATTTTAAAAATGTTCTTGACACAGAGAAAAGTTTCTTCTTCTCTTGTTGTTAAAACATATTTTATTTCATGTTGAAATAACAAGTTGTGTTTGTCAAAAGGAATCTTCTGAATTTCAAACTATTAATCCCTTTCTCATCACAGAAAATGACAGCAATTTTGGAATACCTGTCTTGTAAATGAAAATATGTCACTTGAAGTAGAAAAACATTTTTAAGTACTTAAGGCAAGATAGTAAGCCTCTTTTTGGTATACAAGATTTTTATAATCATTTCCCATAATGTAAATATCTTCTTATTTGGGATAATATAAATCATACAGCCATTTAGTTGAATACAGGAAAATTGCAGAATGCCACAACACCGAAAGTGAATATTCCTCCCCATACTATGGAATCTGTCCACCCTTTCCTCATTGTATGTCCAGGACTTTATGTGAAGTGTTTCAGGTGGACATAGACATTGGGGAGTATCAATCTATGTATTATTTAGTATCAATCTATGTATTATCAATCTATGTATTATTTAGTATATCAATCCATGCATTATTTAGTATCAGTCTATTATTTAGTAAACTAATTATGCATTTTAGTAGATTAATAATACAGGTGAGATTTTTAATATTTTCTTTCTGCTCCTTAGTGGATTGACTTGATCTCCTTTGGAAACCATTAGTGTAGACCTTAAATTTGGGAGAAGGCACTGATCACTGAGAACTGGACCCTGATGCCCTGAGCTTCACTGAAAGAGCTAGAGTTGGATCTGGGAGAGGAAGCAGATCTTCTGATACAGAAATCACGATTTATAACAAATTTACAAGAGGCCTTAGTGTATTTGTAGGTGATTTTTGTAGCTATAATCTTAGATAAGAATTAAGCAGGTGAATCAGAGAGAGAGGACTTAGCCAAAGAGTAAATTTGCTTAAATTGACTGAGCCTTCTGTTTTGGTAGACAAACTGTTAACTCGCTGTTGACTTAAATTTTAACCTGACTGAAGATGAAGTTTAAAATTCAATGTAAATTTAAAGACACGAGATAAATTATCTTGATTAAATTCTAGTGATAAAATAGCTAGGTATTATAAATTTAACATATTATCAAAAGCTAGTTATTTCCTCAGCTTTAGTCAAAGATCAGTGTAATAAAGTTTTTTAAAGAATTTATCCACAAGGAACTTCAATATAGTTACTCTTATTTATGGACAATTCACATATTGGGATTGCTGATGTCTTCCTCTGACGAGATAGGAGTAATTCTTGAGTCCTCTAGCATAATACCAAGCATTGCATTTCTAGTAAATGTGTGTTATACTAAATTGAGAGCTTTGAGTGGGAAATAGTTCCTGACCATTAGGATTAATGCTAAGTCAGGATCTTTAGCCTGTCCATGGCTATCCCTTCTTAATCTGTCATTAAAGTTCATGTGGGGGAAATGTGGTAAATTATAACCAAGTTAACAAATTTTAATATAGATCAATGGTAAGTTCCAAAATCTTTTTGAAAATTCTGAAACATACCTAATATTTGTGATGTTGCATTTGGAAAATAATTAACTTATAAATGGAACTCTGTTACTTAACATATTAATAATTTGGGACTACCTGTGGAGTGATTATAGTTGAGTCATGTTTTTTTCATATAAAGATTTTGATTTAAGGAAAGAGGGAGGATTTATGATACAATAATTGTAGTTCTGTATAATTGGTACAATGTAAGTTTTAGAAATTGTGTGTTTTGAAACCGAATACATTTCCTCCTTTGCTTTGGGTTCTAGGAAGTTTTGAGCTAGATTTCTATCTAGCCCATTTTGTTTTTATATTGGGCAATTTCTGTTAAGTTAGTGAAATGAAGTCAGGTTAAAAAATTCTCTGGGGGGGGCGCCTGGGTGGCTCAGTGGGTTAAGCCGCTGCCTTCGGCTCAGGTCATGATCTCAGGGTCCTGGGATCGAGTCCCGCATCGGCCTCTCTGCTCAGCAGGGAGCCTGCTTCCCTCTCTCTCTCTCTCTGCCTGCCTCTCTATCTACTTGTGATCTCTCTCTGTCAAATAAATAAAATCTAAAAAAAAAAAAAAAAAAAAATTCTCTGGGGGCACCTGTGTGGCTCAGTCTCTTCAGTGACAGACTTGATTTTCGCTCAGTTCGTGATCTTAAGGTTGTGGAATCAAGCCCTGCATCAGGCTCTGTGCTCAGCAGAGGACTTTGCTTGATATTCTCTCTCTGCCTCTGCCCCTGCCCCTCTCATACATGCTCATTAATGCTCTCTCTCTCAAATAAATAGAATCTTTTTAAAAAAGTTCTCAGGAAGTCACTGACTTACACATGCATAATGCTGTAAAAGGTCATTTAAAAATTTGTTTGTAAATTTTAGATTGTCATTTGTGAAAGGTCTGTTCTATAGTCTATGATACGGTAATAAAATTTCCATTAATTGCTCAGTGGGTATGGTGTTGGGAGCTGATATACATAATCTCATTTATTCCTTATAATAACCTTGTTTATTTTAAAACAGTTTTTGAAGATTTTATTTCTTTATTACAGAGAGAGAGAGCTTAAGGGGGGGCAGAGGAAGAGGGACAAGTAGACTCCCTGCTGAGCAGGACACAGGGGAGCTGAAGTCAGATGCTTAGCCGACTGAGCTACCCAGGTACCCCTATAATAACCTTGTTTAAGTACTGTTTACCATTACCAAATGCCAATAGTTATTATTATTATTATTACTATTCTTTATTTTATAGATAAGGAAACTGAAGATCAGAGGTTAATAAGTAACTATCCAAGGTCTTGCTGCTAGTAAATGGTCAGCTAGGGCTCTGTTTTGAAGTGCTCCCAATACCAGTGCTATTTTTACTTAGCTTCATTTCCTTTAAGAAATCTCATGACTCAGAACAGCAGGGTAAATTGTATTGGAAACACGTCTTTTTTCTTTCTGTGTACTTTTCATTGCACATGTAGCATGAATAGGCCTCAGGAGTTTGAATCTTTAATTTGTTTGTATTAATTATATGCTCTACCTTTTTTTTTTTTTTTTTTTTGGTAGAAAAAGCAACGATGTAGATTCGATGGCCAAGAAACAAAAGAGTCTAAGTTCATTACCTCCAGTGCAAGTGATTTCAGTGACCCAGTTTACAAAGAGATTGCTATTACAAATGGATGCATTAATAGAATGAGTAAGGAAGAACTCAGAGCTAAACTTTCAGAATTCAAGCTTGAAACCAGGTAATTAAAAATAACTTTTTAAAAATTTAAAAGTAGTATATGTTCATTGTAGAAAATCTTGAAAACACTGAAAAACTAACAGTCATCTATAATCCTACCATAAAGAGATAGTCATTATTAACAATTCAGATAACAGCTATAATTTACATTCTTAAAGTATATTTTTGTGCAACTCTGATTACTTCTGACAGTCTCTTAGGTGATAGCCTAAGATTGCTGAGTTGAAGTCTGAATATTTTGACACTCTACCAATAATGTGTAGGAGTAGCTATCTTACTACTACATATATTTTAAATCTTTTTAGTTACTCATTTGGTTGATGGTTAATTATATCTCATTAATGCGATTGGAGATGTGTGAGTGTGTGTGTATTTTGTGTTATTTTTATAAAGAGGGTTTCTTTGAAGCCAGGTAATTTTAAAAAATCACTTACCAGGAAATATTTTTTTCTGTTTTAGTTTCTGAAAGTATGCAGAATGATAGTGTACGTATGTTTAACTGTATATTAAAAGAGAAAATAATGCAGCTTAGCCAATTCTGTGTTCAGTGAGATGTATACATACTCAGTTTTTAGGATTTTATTTATTTATTTGACAGAGAGAGAGAGATCACAAGTAGGCAGAAAGGCAGAGAGAGAGGGGGAAACAGGCTCCCTGCTGAGCAGAGACCCCAATGTGGGGCTCGATCCCAGGACCCTGAGACCATGACCTGAGCCGAGGCAGAGGCATAACCCACTGAGCCACCCAGACGCCCCCATACTCAGTTTTTAGTAATTTTTTGCAAATTAAATCACTTTATTTCAACTTGGGGCATGAGGTAAGAATGAGCTTTGGAATCCAGAAAAGCATGTTTATTTTTGATGGACAATTCAGTTGCCAGGCATTAATAAAAAAAATTGACTGCATGCAATAAATGTTATTTTTTATTGCATGCAATAAAAGTTATTGTTTCTGGGTCCCCCTGTATCCTTTTTCTCTTTTAGGCAAGATTCCTGTTCTTTGCTTTGTAATAGAGCTTCACTACTTTTTCAAAAGAGCACACATGTACTTTTTTCCCTTTTAGATTGTCTACATGATACCTTGTGAAGAAAAATTTTACTTCATTTCCCCCTGACTCTATTATGAAGATAGAGCTTGTGAAGATTTTCAGAGCAAAATTCTTGTCGTTCCTAGGAGTGAAGATCAGTTGCTTACTTGTGACCTTGCATGGCAGTTAGAGATCTAATTGTATGTTTGTACCTTTACTCAACAAGCATTTGCTGATTTGTAAGCACTACAATGGGCATTAAAATTATAAAAGTAAAATGGATATGTATATCCCCCACTTTGGAAAGCAGACAGTCTTTTGGAAATACACACGGTCACATATAGTGTGACCAGTGCTGTGTTGGAGAAGAGAGTCCGTCTTAGGAATTCAGGAGTGATGATTGAATTGATAGGCCATATAGAAAAGGAATGGTGGGTAATTGAGGCAGAAGGAACTCACAACTAATTTCTGTAGGTATGTTTTCTGCTAAATAATCTTGCTTTTTCATCAGCTGTTGTATGACCAAAGTTACAAAACAAAAAAGCGTATCACATATTAGACAGTGGCTCATGCAGTGTTTTGTCTGCAGTGTTCGATGTACCATGGGGAGTGGGAGCATCTGAAGATGATACAGAAATGACAGGTCGTAGGCAAGTTGTGAAGGAACTGTATGCTGAAGTCTGTTTAACGCATAAGCACAAGGGAGCCACTCAAGGTATTATAGCAGGAAATTGGCGTTAGTGGATAGTTCTCAAGTGGGGTAAAGAATGAAAAGGAGGGTTGTGGTGTTAGAAGCATTTGACAGAGTCTAGGGAGCTCATGGGAGCCACACCAGAGACAACTCAGGAGAAGCAGATTCTGAATTTTTTTCTTTGTTAGAATTGGCAAAAGTGGTGATTATTTGGATGTGGATGGCAAAGGAAGTATTATAAGGCGACAAGTCTCTCCCTGGAGCACCTGGTTATTGTTCCTATTACTACTAGGCTTGCCGGCACCCCTTAAAGTAAGTGCAGCTTCTCCAAGAAAGAAAGAGAAATTAAGACGAAGGAATCCAGAACTGCCCCATGACACAGAGGTCACTCACAGTACCTTAATATGAAGGGGCTTAAGGAATTTCCCTCCTAGATTTTGGTAATTTAGAAAATCTCAAGCAAATAAACATATTAAAACATTTTGCCTTAAAGCAATTGGTTGTCAATAGTCTCTTGAATAGGATACCTTTTCATTGGTAGTTTAGAAAGGAAAATAAAAGATTAAAATTTTTTTAATAGTCACTAATCAGTGATGTGACCAAAATTCCCGAGTTGTTGGTATGCGCTAATTACAATTTAGATCCTCTTATTTTTACTGCCATTTTGTATATATGAGTTGTTAATATAAGGACTCTAACAAGTAACACTGAAAGAAGTCAGCACTGGTCATGGCTTTTGATTTTTAGAAGTACATATAGTTTGAAGAACATGACCACCATTACCAACCATTGTATTTAGAGCAACCCTTTCTCCACCCACCAGTTGTGAAACATGTATTTTGAAAATACCTGTAATCTCCTGAGTTAAATTCTACTCATGGTAAATGAAGAAACCTACTTCTAGTTAAGAACCTACAGAGTAAGACAAAGTTCTTCTAGAAGTGGTTTACACTAGGATATCTTCTAAATGAGTTTTTCCTCATTTAGTAGCTAATAGACATTCAACTTTACATAGTAGGCTCATAGAGCTTTCATATTCATATGGATATCTTAGTTGTTTAACCTATAAAAACCAAAAGAAAGGTATGAGACAACATAAATGTTCCATATACCTGAATGTTCTTACTCTGAAATTTGTGTTTGGCCCATAGAATAGTTCAACATTAATTTCAGTTTTTGTAATGTGTATATTATCTTGGTACATAAGGCAATGCGGCTTTGTAGGTGGTGTATGCTAACAAGGCTTATGGTTTGAAATACTAGAATAGGAGAAAGCTCTTATGTACTACAAAAACGAAAAGTTACTTGGGAAGGAAAATACTGATGCTGTATTACATTTGATTTTAATTCTTTGCTAATTTAGCTTTAAGTCTTGCTTTCTTTACATTTATTTTAGCTAATGTTTGCTAAATTATGCTGCGACTGCCAGTGTTCCACCCAGTGCCAGCAGGTAAGACTTCAGATTCGTGATTGTAAAATTCACCCGAGAGTTCATTTTCTTCTTCTTTCCTTAGAGGAGTAAAGGATGTGCTAAAGAAAAGACTGAAAAACTATTACAAGAAGCAGAAGCTCATGCTGAAAGAGGGCAGTTGTGCTGACAGCTACTACGACTACATTTGTATCATTGATTTCGAAGCCACTTGTGAAGAGGGCAACCCACCTGAATTTATACATGAAATAATTGAATTTCCTGTGGTTTTACTGAATACCCAGACCTTAGAAATAGTAAGTGAACTGTTGTGTTTCACTTTTATTCTTAGCAGCAACTCTCCTGGGGTTCTCAGTAGAGCAGGCATCTCATTTGCTACTTTAAAGCTAGAACGAGAATTCTGAAGTGGGCTGTTTGCTCTTGTGTACTTGTATCAGCTTGATTGATAGAAAAGCTGTAATGAAATATTTCAGAGGCTACTTCTCTCCTTTTCCAATAGCTAAAATTATAGTGGTTTTTTTTTTTTCCTGTTTGCTTGGAACACATACTTGGCTGGCCGTCAGAATCTCCTGGGGGGCGGGGGGATGCCTGGCCCTCATCCCAGAGGTTCTGATTTAGTTGTCCTGTGGTGGAACCCCTGATATCAGCATGTTTTTAAAGCTTCTTAGTTGACATGCAGTCCGGGTTGAGAACCAGTGCTATAGATGACTGTATGCCGTGATCTCTAAAAATGGCAAATTACAGAAATCACCTTTCAACTTAGAACTGGCCATCTTTCTGGTGAGAAGTCTGGGGTGCGATGACGCTCCTAAACCTTGACCTCAAGACCTGTCTATAATGTATGTGCTTTACGTACTTGCTGCCACTGCAGTATTAGTTCAGGAAGTCAGCAGGAATTCCCCAGGTGCTACTCTTTGCCGTGTAAAATCTGAGCAAAGGTGTATCAGCATCTCATCCATCCGGAAGTTACTTCTGTGCTGTTCCCCAGTTGGCACCAACACGTTGGGAGCAAGTATAAAAAGGCTTATGTATTAAAATGCATAGATCTTTTTCGTGGCGTTGTTCAGAGCCTCTTAGTTATAATCAGACTATTAATGTAATTTCCTTGTCCAAAGAAGATTAAAGTCAATAAATTAAAAGGAAAAATGACAGCTGTGAAGGTAATAATCTTGTATAACTCACCAGATTCCACTTTCTCTTTCTTACTCAAGGACATTGCTCTGGCAATTCTTTTCTCTCATTTAGACAGTAATGATTTATTGCTTTCTACTGTATTGTTCCCATCACATACAGACCTGTTACTTTTCACACCATGAAAAGCTTTCACTCTCCGACTTCCCTGTCAGCTACCCTATGCGTTTGTTCTTTGAAAAGGTACATACTGCTGTCTGTTTCCTCTCATTCTCTGTTAAATCCACACTGTCTTCAATCCCATCACTCCATTAAAATCACTCATTAGTGTCATCTTGGATCTCTACCTAAGTCCTGGTGTAGTAAACCACTCAGTCCTTGAAACATTTTTTGCAAGTGACTATCAGTACACCTCATTCTCTTGATTTGTCTCCAGTGTTACTCAATTCAAAACCTAGCAGTCATCCTTGCCTCCTGTTTCTCTCCCATCATACATCCAGACCAACAGCAACTCCCGTTTGCTCTGCCTTCAGAATACATACAGAACCCAGCCACTTAACTGCAGTGCTATGACTGTAGTCTGAGCCCCCATAATTTCATGTCTGGATTTACTGCATTTACCCTCAAACCGGTCTCTCTTTCCTTCCATGTCTCCTACAGCCAGTTCTCAACATAGTGGCTAGAGTCATCCTTATAAAAAAGTCAAATCATTTCCCCTCTCTGCTTAAACCCTTTAGTGGCTTTCCATTTAACTCAGTAAAAGCCATTTTCCTTAACATGAGCTATATTCTCCTTACCTCCAATCATGCCATATTGACCTGCTTGCTATTTCTCAGAAATGCCAGGTATGTTCTACCCCCTCACCTTCCAGGGCTTTAGTTCTAATTCCTTTCCTCCAGAGGTCTTGATGCTAATTCCTCCCTCCCTCTCTTCCTTCCAGGCCTTTCTTCGTTCTCACCTTCTGCATAAAGGTGATGACCTAGTTAATAGTGTAACTGAGCCCCCCCCCATTTTTCTGATCCTACTTACCTGCTCTACTTTAATGTTTAATAACCGTTATCACCTGTTAATTTACTATGTAATTTACTTAAGGTATTGCTAAATATTTGGTCAGCAAGTGCATAGTTCTTCTCTATAGCATCATTCTGATAAAAGTGTTAAATACTGACTAAAGTTTTATTAATAGTGTGTTTAATATTACCTGCCTGTATTGGTAAGGGAAGTTGCAACATATTTTTGAAAGGTTTTCATTGAAAATTATAAAAATATTGATACTTAAAAAGATGAAGCTTTCATTTATCTATGAAATTCAATTAAGTAAAATTTTTCCTTCTGCAGTGTGTTTGGTAAGTAAAGAACTTCTGACTTTTGAAGTTCAAACATTCTTTGTTCTTTAATTTTGCTCTTTTACAATAATAATCTTTATAACTCATTGGCTTCATACACTTGTGTGAAGAAAGAATTTATTATTGGGAAATAAAACATTTACTTCTCTTAATTTTTTAATTTTCTGTCACAAAAAATATTCTTTGTCTTTTTCTCTGCACCTATCTGGTATTAATGGTTGCTGCCTTTAGGCTTTGAAATTGTCATTAAGTTTTAACAAGTGACAGCATGTTCTAGTTTAGGGAGGCAGTATTAGGGTAGAGGAAAATTCGCACTTTGAGATCTGAGCTTGGTGATAACAGTACTGGCCTATGAGTTCATAGAGTTGTGATTATAGGATGGGAAGGCAAGCATGAAGGCTTCTCGAAGAGGTTAAAATTGCTGCAGAAATATAATATTATCACCCTTTAAACTACATCTCATGTTTAATTTTGACTATTCAGTATTCAGTTTATTAGAATCAATATAAAAATAAGGAGTAGTCGAGAAAATGAGAGAGTAGTAATCTAGAGCTAATTTTTTTTTTTAAAGATTTTATTTATTTATTTATTTGACAGACAGAGATCACAAGTAGGCAGAGAAGCGGGCAAAGAGAGAGGAGGAAGCAGGCTCCCTGCCGAGCAGAGAGCCTGATGCAATGCGGGGCTTGATCCTAGGACCCTGAGATCATGACCTGAGCCTAAGGCAGAGGCTTAACCCACTGAGCCATCCAGGTGCCCCTGAGCTAATTTTTTATAACCAAAGATTGGCATTTCCTCAAGAATTTATTGTTATTTAAAAAGCTGTAACTTGAAGTTAAGGTTGCATTAGTAAGCTTTGCGATTTCAAATATTACGAGCAAAATTATCAACATTTTGCTCCTCAAGAAAATGTTTAACCTTTGGTTTGAAGACTTGCTTTTAGATACTTGCCTTATCTTAAAAAAAATTTTTTTTTGAGATTTATTTATTTTAGATAGAGAGTGCACCCATGTGCACACACAAGTGGGGGAGGGGCAGAAGGAGAGGCTCTCCAGCAGGCTCCATGCTCAGAGTAGAGCCTGATAATGGGGTTCAATCCCAAGACCCATGAGATCATGACCTGAGCTGAAATGATGAGTCAGTTGCTTAACAACTGAGCCACCCAGGCACCCCATCTTAAATTTTTTTTATTTTTTGAAGATTTATTTATTTGAGAGAGAGAGAGTGTGTGTGTGCACATGTGAGTGGGGAGAGGGGCAGAGGGAGAGAATCTCAAGCAAACTTCTCACTGAGAAGGGAGCCCCACCTGGGGCTGGATCTCATGACCCGTGAACTCATGACCTGAGGTGAAACCAAGAGTTGGATGCTTAACTGACTGAGCCAGCCAGGTGCCACTCTTAAAATTTTTTAAACTATAAAATAATTAAAATTAAAGTGCCTTGGGAGTAGAGAATTATCCTTAAATTCTTAAAATTCTAGAAAGGGCTATACCATGAGCACCTATAAAATTATAGTCTTCTGTAGCTAAATGTTTCATGTATTTTGTGTCCTGTTTCTGAAGTCATAGAAAATACTTTAACTTGTTCTCCTTGCTCTTCCCTTGTAGGAAGATACATTTCAGCAGTATGTGAGACCAGAGATTAACACGCAACTTTCTGATTTCTGCATCAACCTAACTGGAATTACTCAGGTTCTTATTCTATGTTCCTTTTTCTAGAGTTTGAAAGAAGTTCTGAAATTAGGTTTTATTTCATAGTTTAAAAAATCATTATTATTGTAAACAAATTAATATGGTACTTTCCTTACTTGGTAAAGATTTTTCAGATTATACTATAAAAAAGGAGAAAAGCAAATTTTATACCTGGTAAAATCTTTCTCAGCCTTTCCTCTTAAGGACTTGTAGTGATGAAACTAAAGGTTGCATTTATTTAAATCATTAGTAAAGCAAGTGATACCCTGATGGACTTGGAGAGGAAGTTTGGAAATGTATCTCTTTATAGCCTGACTGGATACATAGCTTAATGATTTTTTAAGTCTCTGACTTTTTATTATATTCTATTTGCTCTTTGTTCATTTATTTGGTTCCTTTATTCATTTACTCATTCACTCAACAAGTATTTCAGTGCCTACTACAGTAGTTGCCAGGGTACTGGGGATACAGAGGTGGTCAGGTCAATCTCCTTGGCTCACTCAACAATTTATAATCAGGAGGACAGACACACTAAACCAATGGTGACAATATGGTTAGAAAAACTGACAAGTCAGTGTTTTATCTGGGTATTACGGGCATCTTATGGCAGAAGAAATAGAGAGCTGGCTAGTGTCAGACTTCTCAAGTTAGTGAACTTGGGCGGAATCATGATAGGTCAATGGGCAGGAAAGCATAGCTAGGCATTTCGGGTATCCACTACCAATGGCTCAGCTGTGTACGGGCTGGTAAGAAAGTGGTTGAAAATAACATGGTAGGCAGAGGGAGGCCACACCATGAAGAGTCTATGTGTCTTATCCTGAAAGCCTTGGGGGATGTTTGGAGGATTTTAAGTATGGAAGTGATGTGATGGATCGATTTAGGAAGATCAGTCTGGCAGCGGTGTGTCATCTGCTGTGGAAAGATCTGAGCTTTGAGATAGGGAGTCCATATTAGTGGGCCATGGCTTTTAGCTGGGAGATTTCCCTTTTTTCCACTCTGGAGAAACATAGTAAGTCACTGGATTGAGATCTTTAAAAAAAAAAAAAAAGAAAGAAACACCAGGGATGATCTCAGATCTTAATTTTGGGAGGATTGTATACTTCAGTTGAAAGTGTCCCTAATGCCTGACTGTGAACAATTTTTTATTATTTTAAAAATGAAATGTTAGGTGGACCTCAGCTAAGGAAATCATGTAGAGTTTAAAATATGATAGATAAGACTTTCACTTACTTTTCCTTTTGACGTTTCTGTTTGGGTATTTGCAGGACTACATGTAGCTACTCTTATTTTTATAAATTTTACTTTTATATCCTCAGGATCAGGTAGACAGAGCTGATACCTTCCCTCAGGTACTAAAAAAAGTAATTGACTGGATGAAATTGAAGGAATTAGGAACAAAGTATAAATATTGCATATTGACAGATGGGTGAGTATTTAGGAAAATTATCTTTTTTATCTACTTTTTTTAAAGATGAAAGATGTTCATATCCATTTAACTTTTAGAATAACCACAAAAAAATATTTTCTGGTAATTCTGGGGTCTCCCACAAAAGACCATATTTTTCCTTTCACATTCTTATTTCTTCTTAAACTTTGTATTGTTTTCTTTTTTCTACTTAAGCTTTGAATCCTAAGGATCAAAAAAAAAAAAAAAGGAGGGAAAGAAGGATAATAGTTTAATCCAGAACTAGAGAACTATGGAAAAATAAATATTACTACGTACAACTAAAATGACTTTACTAAAGTCAGTTTTTTTCGTGACACTTCCTTGCTCCAAGAAGTCCAAACTCTTGAGTTTGGCTTTCATCAGCATTCTCTCAGCTAACCCACCCCCTGGGTAGCCTGATCCACCTGCCGTTCTTGTCCACTCTGCATGCTGGCCATGAATCACGTGGTGTATCCTTTCTCTGTGCACGTACTCATGCTTTCCTCTCTACTGGAAGGCTCTCTTCCTTTCCTACTTCTTTATTACTATTCAAAGCCCTTCTGTTGTTTTACTCCACATACTACAACTCACACTGATCTTTGTTTTGTTTTGTTTTTGTCTGTATATCTGAGCCATTTGTGCTGCCATCTAACTATTCTGATATCTAAGCTTTATGTAAGACTTGTTCGCAGGGAGATTAAAAATCCTTTCAGAGTAAGAGCTTCTGCTACTTGATTGTCTTCCCTAATGCTTCCTATAGTCTGGACTCAGAACATGTGCTCCGAAGCATTCGTTAGATGGAAAGCTTAGAGGAAAGATCAGGAGGATTGAAATAAGGATTACAAGCACTGTGCCAGGGCAACTCCTATACCAGAATGCTACTAAGATTGGAGAAGGAAGTCCCGATCAACTTCTCTTTCAAACTGTGGACAGATTTATACACTAAAACTGAGATGTCACTTAAATCTCTTACATCACTTGCAGTTTAGTGACCCTTACATAGGAAAAAAGCATTGAGTGTAGTCACATAATAGTTGTGTTTAAAAATAGAAATCTGGGGGCGCCTGGGTGGCTCAGTGGGTTAAAACCTCTGCCTTCGGCTCAGGTCATGGTCCCGGGGTCCTGGGATCGAGCCCCACATCGGGCTCTCTGCTTGGCAAGGAGCCTGCTTCCTCCTCTCTCTCTATGCCTGCCTCTCTCCCTACTTGTGATCTATCTGTCAAATAAATAAATAAAATCTTTAAAAATAAAAAAATAAAAAAAAAATAAAAATAGAAATCTGGGAAAACTGTTGGTGGACCTCTTTGGAAATCTGTTGATTTTAAATGTGAATGAGCAATGTTCCTGGTCAGGTATATAGGTGTTTCCGTCATAACACAGTATGTGTGATTCTATAAATTATGTATGTGTGATTCCTCACATTCTGGGACATAGCTCATACCTCCAGAAATAATTTGGACAGCTCAGAGTTAAGGGAAGTTACCTCAGAGGATATTATAAATGCACAGAAGCAGTAGGATCCTGGGAACAAGCACTCGTTTTTAAATTTTTTAAAAATATACCTGAAAGTACTGTCGTTGGCACTGTAGCAGCTGAATTGAGAACTTTTTTCTTTCCTGCTGAAGGTTATAAGTTGTACGGCTGTTGTGTCACCTCCCTTCCCTAGGAAAAAACCATGTATGAACCAACACGATTTCCATATTATACAATCAGTATTTTCCTCCTTAACTACATAAGTTGATTAGTGTTATAGAAACATAACGCTGTAGGGGCGCCTGGGTGGCTCAGTGGGATGAGGCCTCTGCCTTGGGCTCAGGTCGTGATCCCAGGGTCCTGGGATCGAGCCCCACATGGGGCTTTCTGCCCAGCGGGGACCCTGCTTCCATTCTTCTCTCTGCCTCCCTCTCTGCCTACTGTGATCTCTGTCTGTCAAATAAATAAATAAAATCTTTAAAAAAAAAAAAAGAAACATAACGCTGTAATAGAGCAAATTGTATTCTCACCATTTAATACAAGCTACTTTCGTCTTTCAAGTATTTTGTTCATTTGTTTTTTGTTTTATTTTGTTTCAAAGCATACCCTCAAAAAACTTCCTAATACAATAAACCTGGCATTAAAAGTAAGCTTAGCAGTGTTAGTTTAGGATTGTGAAAAAATAATTAACAAGATAGAAGTCTGCCCGAGTAATCAGAACCATGCAAGTGATCATGATTAGCCTAGTAAAATTTGTTTATGATAAAAGTTTGATATACCTGACTTCTACTTTCCTTTGTTGTTTATTTTTGAATTAGTATTTTGGAAGTAGGTCAGTTTTGTAAGCTTATTGATGCGTGTGAATATCAGAAAGGTGACATGTAAATAATAAACAGAATGACTTAAAACAGTAGAACAGTAGAGCATTTATTTTATCATTTTTCTACCCCTGTTTTTTATTTTACAAGTTCGTGGGATATGAGTAAGTTCCTGAACATTCAGTGCCGGCTAAGCAGGCTCAAATATCCTCCTTTTGCTAAAAAGTGGATCAATATTCGAAAGTCATATGGAAACTTTTACAAGGTAAAATTTCTCTATATTATTGATTATACTGCTTTTAATGATAAATTTATTACATTTTGCTTTTATGGTAAGTTGTGATTTACTAGGTGCTCTTCACAGGAAAAGGCCATATACTTTAGTTCTAAGTTTTTATAATCCAAACACAAGGATGATTATATGAATTCAGGAAGTTGAGCTATTTTTCAAACCATTATTTGAATAGTTTAACTGTAAGTACATGATCTTCAGGAGAGGCTTGAAATTGTGGGGGTATTCAGTATGTGAATTGTTTGTGGAACAAATGCTCCCCACTGAACTTTAATTTTATCAAAGTTAATACATATGTGTAGTATAAACTTTTTAAGTAGTACTACAAGGCTTATGAAAAATGGCATTCATCCACTATGGCCTTCACTACTGGTCCTTATTCTTCTTACTCTCCTGAGGCAAACACTTTCAACTTTTTGTAGCTATTTCTTCTAGTATTTACTTTCATACTTCTAAATGATACGTTTATCCTATTTCTTGAATTTTCAGTTTGAGTTATTTATGGGGTCCTACAATGGAAGACGATATGTAGCTCTATATGAAAGCCATCATACCTGCATGTCCTTCCCCTCTGCTTGTCTTCTTAATTAGTTACATTATCTTTATAAGCAAATCATTATTCAGTGCTTACGTTCTTGTAGCAATGGAGAGTGTTCACCACTTCTCCCGAGATTTTTACAAGCACCTTCAGTTGTTTTCTTACCCTGTTACTTTCCATTCAAACTGTAAATCATTCTCCGTATTCAAAACACTCAGTGGTCTGTTTTATTTCTTTGTCCTTTCTTTCTTTTTCTTTTCTTTTTTCCTTCCTTCTTTCCTTCCTTCCTTTCTTCCTTTTCCTTTTTGCTTGGGCCTACCTTCCTTAGCTTTTAATTCTGTTCTAATCTGAACTATTTGTTCTTTAGTCTTCTTCTAAAGTCATCCTAAGCGATTTTTTTCTTGCTTCTCTGTCATGTTTTAGACTTTGTGTCATCTTCTTCCTTTACAACCTCATCTTAGTGAAGCTAATCCTAAAGTAATTTCTTGAGAAAAGGTACCGTCCCTTAAAAACATTTTTTGTAATTTTCCCATTTTTTAAAGCTGAGAAATATATATACAGAAAAGTGGAGTTTGATAGTTTTAAAGTGAAATCTCTTATAACTTCCACTCACTTAATTCCTTTCCTTTCTCCCAGAGCCCCCCCCCCCCCGCCCCACGCATATAGTTTACACTTTCATGGAAATCATTTTCTTGTTTTTCCTTAAAGCTTTAATACTTATGTGTCTATCTTATACTGTATAGTTTACTTTTGCTTCTTTTTGAACATGGTATAATTAACATTGTACTGGCTATATTGTTCATTTTGCTTTTTTTCTCAAGATTGTGTTTGAGATTCGTTGATGTTGTGTATGTAGCTGTGGTTAGTTTATTGCTGTGGAGAATTTTATTGTGTAAATATGTAGTAGTTTGTTTATCTGTCCTACTTTGGCCATTTTGGGGACTTTTAGATACAGTGTTGCTATAAACATTCCTGTACATGTCTTCTGGCACCTTTGTGCACTCATTGCTCCAGGGTATAAACCTACTAGTCGAATTGCTGGTTCATGGGATATGTGCATCATTGACGTTAGGTAATGCAAAAATAGTTTTCTGATTTGTACTCTCCCCAGAAGAGTGGATGAACTTAAAATTGCTCCACATCTTTGCCAGCATCTGGTATTGCCAGACATTTTAAATGTTTATAAATCTGGTGAATGTGGGATGCCATCTCATTAAGGTTCTAATTTGCATTTGCCTAATTACTCATGATGTGGAGCCTGAGCTTGTTTTCTTATGGTTCTTAGTCATTCGAATTTATTTTGTGAAGTCCCTGTTTAAGTCTTCCCAGTTAAAGAAATTGGGTGGTCTGTCCTTTTGTTAATTGTAGATTATAATTTGTGATTGTTTATAGATATTTATCTTGGATACTAGTCTTTTGATTATATTTGGTAAATATTTTTTTCCTTTTTTGTGAATTTATCTTTTCACTTATTTTATGATCTTTTTCAAAAAAAAATTCTGTTATGGATAATTACAAATATATGCAAAAGTTGACAGATGTAATAAGCCCTCATGACCCAGTTTTAACAGGCCAGTTTTAATAGGTATAAGTTCATGGCCAACCTTGTTTCATCTGCATCTCTACCCACTTTGCCCTTTCCTTAACTCCTTTGAAGCCAATCTCAAATGTTATTTCTTTTCTTTTTTTTTTTTAAAGATTTTATTCATTTGACAGAGATCACAAGTGGGCAGAGAGGCAGGTGGAGAGAGAGGGGAAAGCAGGCTCCCCACCTAGCAGAGAGCCCAATGTGGGGCTTGATCCCGGGATCCTGAGATTATCACCTGAGCCGAAGGCAGAAGCCCAACCCACTGAGCCACCCAGGCGCCCCTCAAATGTTTTCTCATTTGATCTGTAAACATTTCATTATGTAGTTCCAAAAAACAAGGAGCTGTTTTAAAAAGCATAACCATCACACCATTATCACACTTAGACAAAAATCAACCAGAATTCCTTAATATCATCAAATGGTCATAGCTTTCTTTTAAAATTTAATTTAATTAATTAATTTTAAAAATTGAAGTGTAGTTGACATTTATTAGTTTTAGGCATACAACATAGTGATTGGACAGTCCTGTACATTATGCCATGCTCACCACAATGTGTTACCGTTTGCTATTTGCAGTTATTACTGACTGTATCCCTGTGCTGTACTTTTCATTCCCGTGACCTTTTTTATAACTGGGGTTTATACCTCTTAATTCCCTTCACCTCTTTTTTTTTTCCCTTTTCCCTTTTGTGATTTGAATCCAGATCCGAATAAGGTCCACACATTTAAAGTTGGTTGACATATCTCTTTTAAGTTTTTTTTTTTTTTTAAATATTTTATCATTTATTTATTTATTTGACAGAGAGAGAGATCACAAATAGACAGGCAGGTAGAGAGAGAGAGAGGGAAGCAGGCTCCCCACTGAGCAGAGAGCCCGATGTGGGACTCGATCCCAGGACCCTGAGATCATGACCTGAGCCGAAGGCAACGGCTTAACCCACTGAGCCACCCAGGCGCCCCTCTCTTTTAAGTTTTTAATCTCTAAATTCGTTTTCCACCTCCTTTTTTCCCTCTAGCGAAAAATTATTATTATTTTTTTTTTTAAGAAATGGAGCCATTTTGGGGTGCCTGGGTGGCTCAGTCGGTTAGGTGTCTGCCTATGGTTCAGGTTCTGATCCCAAGGTCCTGTGATCAATCCCACAAAGTTGGGGAGGGGGTCATTGCTCAGCAGGGAGCTTCTTCCTCTGCCTGCCACTCCCCCTGCTTGTGTGCATGCTCTCTCTCTCTCTCTCTTTCTGTCTGACAAATAAATAAAATCTTAAGAAAGAAAGAAAGAAAGAAATGGAGCCAGTTTTCCATTTTCCCAATCTGGATTTTGCTAATTGTGTCCTGTGATATTAATTCAAATGCTTCTTTCTTCCTTCCTTCCTTTCTTTTTTTTTTTTTAAGATTTTATTTATTTATTTGACAGACACACAGCAAGAGAGGGAACACAAGCAGGGGGAGTGGGAGAGGGAGAGGCAGGCTTCCCGCCAAGCAGGGAGTCTGATGTGGGCCTCAATCCCAAGACCCTGAGATCATGACCTGAGCCAAAGGCAGATGCTTTAAGACTGAGCCATGCAGGCGCCCCATATCCTCTGTGTTTCATGTAAATTGTAGGGGCTTAGTCATCTTTAGGTTTGCTTTTTTTTTTCTCTATATCTCCCAGGCAACAATGCATTCTTACATTAGGGTGTCTTTCTCAAACCTTTAACTCTATTTATTTTAAGGATAATTACTAATAATAAAGCCATAAAATAATTTTTAAGTCTGCATTAAAAACATCCACAGCTCACAATACATTGGAGTGTTCAGAAAGTTGTAGCTATAGTAAGGCAATAACATTGTCAAGTGCTCTTTTGAATAGAGAATAGTATTTCTTTTGTGGATCTGTTTATGTTGACCAATTTATTAGGCTGCTCTTTTCTTTTTTCTTTTTTAAAGATTGTATTTATTTATTTGCCTGAGAGAGAGAGAGCGATCAAGAGTGCATAAGCAGAGGGAGCGGCGCAGAGGGAGAAGCAGGGTCTCTCTGCTCAGAAAGGACAGGATGCTCTTTTTATATGGTTTTCCCCTATTCATAATAGTTATCAACTTTAATGCCAGTTAATGGAAGTTGAGGAAACATAACATTTTTCTTTTTAAAATATTCCCTTCTTTTGTTTTGTTTTGTTTCTCTTATTTAAGTAGGCCTAAAAGTCTTTAACACAAATTTTTTCTGTATAGGATGCTACCGTGTAGTCTTCAGTGTGTACAAAGTATTCTTTCTCCTTTTTAAAACTAGAAATGACTTTTTACCTACTCTTTCTTGGTAGTGGAGATAGATCATTAAATTTGAAATTATCTCTTTCCTTTTCATATGTTTAAGAAACTTACAGGGCAAGCATAATACTTTTCTCTTTAATAGGTGGCTTAAACTTACAGTGGGTTTGATTTTCCTGTAAGTAAGCTGAAACAATATGAATAAAAACAGGTTACAGGTGCAATTTTATACCAGATTTTAGAAAATAAATTTACTTATCTATGGCATAATCATACTCAAATATAGGTTCAGCATTTACAAAATTATACAAACATGTTTATTTCTTTAGTAGTTCTGTATATGTCATTTTTGAAGTATAAGTAGAAATATGCTTTGGGAAGGTGAAAGCTATGTTTGTTTTTGTTCTTTTGTTTTTGTCTTTTTATTTTCCTGTACAAATACAGTTCTGGGTTGGATTTGAGGTAAGTTCTCATGGATTTCGTTTTCCACTGAAAATAGACAACTTCTGCCTGTGCTCTTCATCTTGTTAAATAAGAGGCTTACTTACACATACAAAAGGTTGAAAGCTATGGCAAAATGTTCATTGGTGTTCTGTGAGTGACTAGACCCTCTTCTTTTGCAGAAATCTGCAGCTGTTCTAAAATAGAGAAAGGTTTTTTTTTTTGAGAAAGGTTTTTTTTTTCAATTTCCTTTTTTTTTTTTTTTTTTTACCTAGCTATACTCTGTGTTCAATGGGAAGAAAAATACTGTCTAATTTTCTACAGTTTTTCCAGATGGCTTTCAGTAGGTCTTGAGACTTGCAAACAACTTTCTCACTGCAAAGCCCAAGCAAAAGTGTGAACATTTCAGGGTTTGTTTTTTTTTTTTGTTTTGTTTGTTTGTTTGTTTTTGCAATGTGATTTTTCCAAAGACTTAATTTTCTTCAAAATCCAAGAATCCTGTCACTGGAAGTTAAATGTTTTCTACAGGGTCTTATAGAGATTTCTTCAATTGGTTTATGTAATGAAAATGTCTAGGCCAGTTTTTGTAGCCCTTCTTCAAACCACTCAGCAAATTTTGGCCTACTGTTTTCCTACCATTCACTTTTCAAGTCAGGCATCTTGCCGGGAACTTTTCCTTGCCAGGCCAGAGGAAGGGTGAAGTTTATGTGTTCTTTATCCAGGTTTTCACACAGCTATTAAATTTTAGACATGATTGAGTGAATTGGTCTTTGTTTAACAGAGTTAATCACTTTGCTGGCACTGTCCAGGACTTTTCATGTTAACTCTGATTCATTTTGTGGTAAAATATGCATAACAAATTTACCATTTAGCCATTAAGTACACAGTTCAGTGTCAAAAAGAACATTCAGACTGTCATGGAACCATCACTACCATTCGTTTCCAGGGCTTTTTCATCTTTTAAACCTGAAACTATACCTTTTAAAAAGTGACTCTCTGTTCCCCCTTCCTTTGGCCCCTGGTAACCACCATTCTGCTTTTTATCTCTGAATTGTACCACTCTAGGTATCTCATGTAACTGGAATCATACAGTATATTGTCCTTTTGTTCCTGGCATATTTCCCTTAGCATAATGTCTTCAAGATTCAGACATGTGGTAGCATGTGTCAGAATTTCCTTCCTTTGTAAAGCTAAATAATAATTCCATTGTTTGAGAAGCTCCTTCCTTTTGAAGGTGGAATAATATTTCATTAGATTTATATCCCATTTTGTTTATCCCTTCATCTTCTGTAGACACATGGGTTCTTCCACCTTTCGGCTATTGTAAATAATGCTCCAGTGAATGTGGGTGTGCAAATAACTGAATCCCTTCAGTTCTTTGGGTACATACCCAGAAGTGGAATTGGATCGTATGGTAGTTCTGTGTTTAATTTTTTGAGGAACTTCCATGTCACAGCTGCAGCACCATTTCTCACCAGCAATGCATAAGGGTTTCAGTTTCTCTGCATCCTGGCCAACACTTAGTTTCCATTTTCTTGCCTTTTTTTTTTTTTTTTTTTTTTTAAATAATGGCCATCCAATGGGTTTGGAGTGATATCTCATTGTGGTATAAATTTGTACTTCCAGAATGATTAGTAATGTTGAGCAGCTTTTTGTGTGCTTATTGGCTAGTTGTATGTCTGTTCAAGTCCTTTGACCAATTTGAAATCAAGTAGTTTTTTTTTTTTTTTTTAACTATTATTATTGAGTTTTAGGAATTCTTTTTTTTTTTTTTTTTTTTAAGATTTTATTTGAGAGAGCAAGCATGAGCAGAGGCAGTGTAGAAGGAGAGGGAGAAAAAGACTGCCCGCCGAGCAGTGAACCTAAGGCAGGGCTCAATCCCAGGACCCTGGGGTCATGACCTGAGCTGAAGGCAGATGCTTAACCAACTGAGCTATTCAGGCACCCTTGAATCTTTATATATTCAAGATATTAATCCTTTTTCAGATCTATGATTTCCAAATATTTTCTTCCATTCTGTTGGCTGCTTTTCTCGTTGATAGTGTGCCCTTTGAGATACAAAAGTTTTACATTTTCATGAAGTCCAGTTTATCTGTTTTTTTTTGCTGCCTCTGCTTTTGGTATTATATCCAAGAAACCATTGCCAAATCCAGTGTCAGGAAACTTCTGTAGGTTTTCTTCTAAGACTTTTATAGTTTGGACTTAGATTTAAGTTTTGATCCATTTTGAGTTAATGTTTTTATTACTGATTGCTTTGAATTTATAGATCATGTTAGATTGATAGCTGAACAATATTAAATCTTTAAATTTATGAACACAAATGTCTTCCCATTTATTTATACTGTCTTTCAGCAACATTTTTTTTTAGGTTTTGATGTACAAGTCTTTCACATCTTTGGTTAAAATTTTTTTTTTTGCTACTGAAATGGAATTCTTTTCTTAATTTCCTTTTTGGAGTCTACATTGTTAGTTTATAGAAATGCACCTGATTTTTCTGTGTTTATTTTGTATCCTGTAACTTTGCTGTCTTTGCTTATTAGTTCTGACAATTTTTTGGTGGAATCTTCAGGACTTTGTGCATGTAAGATCATGATAAGCTGCCAACAAAGATCACTTTACTTCTTCCTTTGCAATTCAGATCTCTTTTATTTCTTTTTCATGCTACTTGTTCTGGTTAGAATTTCTGATGATATTTTGAATGGAAGTGGTAAAAGTGAGCATCCCTACCTTGTTCCTGATCCTGGAGGAAAAGCTTTCAGCCTTCTTGCCATTGAATATGATGTTCACTCTAAATTTTTTTATATATGGACATTATTATTTTGAGGTAGTTTTTTCTATTCTGGTTTGTTGAGTATCTTATCATGAAAGAATGTTTAATCTTGTCAAATGCCTTTCTGCATCAATTGAGGTGATCATGTGTTTTTTCCTTCATTCTGTTAATGTTGTTTGTTACATTTGATTGTTTTTTGTATGTTGAACCATCCTTACTTTCCAAGAGTAAATCTCACTTGGTCGTGGTGTATAATTCATTTATTATGCTGCTGAATTTGGTTTGCTAGTATTATTGAGGATTTTTACATCAATATTTATAAGGATAATGGTCTCAAGTTTTCTTGTAGTGTCTTTGGCCTCAATATCAGGATAATGCTAAGCTTATCAAATGATTTAGGAGATGTTTCTTCTTCAGTTTTTTGGGTTTTTTTATGTTTTTTTTTTATTTGACAGAGAGAGAGATCACAAGTAAACAGAGAGGCAGGCAGAGAGAGAGAGGGAAGCAGGCTCGCTGCTGAGCAGAGAGCCCGATGCGGGACTCGATCCCAGGACCCTGAGATCATGACCTGAGCCGAAGGCAGCGGCTTAACCCACTGAGCCACCCAGGCGCCCTCTTCTTCAGTTTTTTGCAAGAGTTTGAGAAGGATTAGTGTTAAGACTTTTTTAAATGTTTTTGTAGAATTCACCATGGAAGCCATCAAGTTCTGGGCTTCCCTTTGTTGGGAGGTTTTTGATGACCAGTTTAGTCCTCTTTACTTATTGTGGGTCTGTTCAGGTTTTATTTTCTTCAGGATTCAGTCTTGTTGGGTTGTGTGTGTCTAGGAATAGTCCAATTCACCTAAGTTGTCCAACATATCGGAAAAGCACATTTTTCTAGGTGATACTTAATGAAAGGACCAGAATGCATTATGGTATTATAGTTTAGGATAGTTACTAATTTTTATCAGGTGCTTTTATATAATTTGCTTTGTGATTCTCCCAATAACCCAGTGAATAAGGAGTATAACTGTTCGTCTTATTTTGCAGGTGAAGAAGCCAAGACCCTAAGGTGTATAGGTGACATAGCTATACAAACTACAGAATGTAAAACTTAACGTGTACAGTAGAGAGAATAGTGGTTCTCCAAAGTGGAGGGGCGTATTGGAATTTGGGGAGTGAGATTTTTACATTTACCAAATTGGAGCAGGTATTTAAATGGGATGAAGAATACCACTTGATAATTTCTTTCATGCTGGATCTTCATTATCTTTAGTCATAGAAAGGCTGGAGCTGTTTTTTTTTGGGGGGGGTGTATCTGTCTAAGGAGTCTGTCAATACATATACATACATATATGTATGTATATAGTGTATAATACATTATACACTGTAATACATTATAATAAAATACCATGGAAAAGAATGTTTGGATTAAAATGGTATAGCTTTGGGGTGCTTGGGTGGCTCAGTTGACTGAGTGACTCTTGATCTTGGTTCAGGTCTTGATCTCAGGGTGGTGAGTTCAAGCACCATGTTAGGCTCCACACTGGGTGGGAACCTACTTTAAAAAAAAAATGGTAGAGCTTCAACTTAGATATCCAGAACAATACATTTCCTTTCATAAATGTGATTTGTCAAATTACAGAACTGCAAACTCTTTAGATGTCTTGAGGATTCTACCTATTTATATGTATTTTCATTTATAACTTGAGAATTTTTTTAAACTTATGAAGGTTTAAGTTATTTATTTGCTTCATTTGACTAAGAGTACTTGCCCTTTGCTTAACTTTAGCTGTTACCGTTAATTTTTATTTTCTTATTTTGCTTAACTTTAGCTGTTACCATTAATTTTTATTTTCTTATTTTTCACAATGACTTACAGGAAACTAAAGAATTATTTACTAAGCTGTTTATTTTCCAGGTTCCTAGAAGCCAAACCAAATTGACAATAATGCTTGAAAAGCTAGGAATGGATTATGATGGGCGGCCTCACAGTGGTCTTGACGACTCTAAGAACATTGCCCGAATAGCAGTTCGAATGCTTCAAGATGGATGTGAACTCCGAATTAATGAGAAAATGCATGCGGGACAGCTAATGAGTGTGTCTTCTTCGCTACCAATAGAGGGCACTCCAGCTCCACAAATGCCGCATTCTAGAAAATAACAGCATTTTTGCCCTTTGCCCACAGATCATTCACTCTAACTGGAGTTGCTACAAAGAGGTAGCAGGTGAATACTTATTGAATTAGTCCTGTGGTGCAGAATTTAAGCACCTTAAACATTTACAGTCTTACTACAGTTACATATAAATGTGTGTGAACAGATTCTGTGGGGAGGGCGTATTGAATTTTTTGTCACCAGCACTTTTGATATGAGCAGTATTTGTTACACAGTAACAGTTCCTGCTTAGAATTGACTTTTATAATTTAAGGTGTCCAAGACGTGTTCCTTTTGGTTTTAAAATGCAAAGGCTTACTGGCGCTCTCCTTGAATGTAATATCTTATTGATGTTAAGATATATAATGTGTTTCTACATTAACATCATTAGATCAAATCATTTCTTACAGTGCAGGAAAGATTGGAAAGCCTTATCCAGGCTTTGGGTTTTAAGACTATCACAGTCCTTTTGATTTTTAAATTCTGTATGTGAAGTTCAACTGTGCATGGTGAATTTCATAAAGTACTTGGTACACATATCTGCCTACATTTCTTTTCAATTTGTAGTTGGAAGACTTGTGGGAGATTATAGGGTCTTGTTAAGAAGTCAGTTACTGATGAGGTTAATGGACAGTCAGAAGAAAATACCATTTAAAGGAATATAAGGGCTGTAGCTCAGACTTTATCATACATAAACATATCACTGGGGTTCTTTGGAGTTCATTTTTTGATTCCCCCCCTCTTGTGACATACATCTGCCCTAATTCTTAAATCTAAGAGACTGTGCTTTGAAATAGATGAAGAATGGGATCACCACTTAATTTTCATTTGTATTCAACATTATGAGTAAGGTTAATAAAGTCAAATAGTGCTTTTTAACATATCTTATGTTTTTATTACGGATTGATTTTACATAGTGAGTGACCGCTAAATCTTGATAGTTAATTTCTTAACTAATTCTAAAAACATAAGTGGGTTTATGGAGTTGAAAAAGCAAAACTCTTACCTAGATGCTAAAAACATTTTCTGAATTGAATTTCCCCCTATAGCTTTCATGAACAATTTGCCTCTTCTCTTTTCCTTTCTATTAGTAGTTGTGATGCTACTTTATTTTAATGATTTACATATTAACTAAATGACTTTTATAGAGGCTTTTATAGAGGAAAAAAGGAGGCATTTTTCTTGGTCTGAGAATTCTCTCCCCAGTGCTGTAAAAAGAATGAATTTTGCCTTTGAGCGGTAGTTGTAGAATAAGAATAAAGACTAACAGTGGATAACAGAAGGCAAAAGGGACGTGATGCCCTTAGACAAACTGATACGGATTATAGTAAAACAAGGAAATCTAGGTGTTTTATATTTATGCAGTAAACTTTGGGAGTGAAATGGATGTATGCTGAGATTTTTGTGAATCCTAAATAGTACCATAAAATATACTGTAAAGTATTGCTGTAAGTTTCAAAGAATTTCCTTCAAATCCTTACTGAGTTGCTGGGCCAGGGCAGAGTTGTAGAGAACAGCAAATCACTGTTGAGATGTGGATGCCAGGAAGTTCACTGGCACTCTTTTTAGGCGATTTTTTTTTCCACGTAGCCACCTTAACCTTAGAATTCAAATTCATGCCACAGCAAAACCATTAATTATCTGTTGCCAGTTTCTATCATTGCTAATTAACAGCTGAAATTACAGTGGAGAAATATGAAAATGGCAAGGAAATATTGCTTCTCGTGTCGTTTGTTTTTAAATCAGACTTCTAATTTCTGTGCCGATTTGTCCTTTTTGTGAAATAACCCAAGTACCAGCACCCAAGTATCCAGGTCCTATTGTATTTCTTTTTAAGATCTTCAACCTTACAAGCTGTAAATGTCCTTTTGGCTCCGTCAGGTATTTTATTTGGTGTTGTTTTACTATTATCATTTTTTTAAAAACTACCAAGGAATAATTGACAAATGTAAGTGTACATATTTAAATTATTTAAAGTGTAAATGTGATAATTTGAAGTACATTGTGGAATGATTATCAAGATCACTTCATATGGTCAACTTTTTTTTTTTTTTTTTTTTTTTTTTTTTTTTTTTTTTTTTTTTTTGGTGGTGAGAATGCTTAAGGTCTACTCTAGGCAACTTTCAAGTTTATAATACCCTGCTATTAACCACAGTCAGCATGGCTGTATATTACATCTTCAGAGCTTACTCTTCATATTACTGAAAATTTGTACCTTTTGCAACCACCATTCTGTTACATTTCTATATTAGCTTTTTTTTTTTTTTTAAGATTCTGTATCTAAGTGATACCATGTAGTATTTGTTTTTGTCCATCAACCTTAGTTCACTTAGCTCTCAGGTTCATTCACACTGTTGCAAATGGTAGTATTTCCTTTTTCTTCATGGCTGAATAACAATCCATTGTATATGTACTATTTGTTTTAAGACGTTCTTTGAGTTCTCTTGATTTTTTCTGTGATCCATTAGTTCCTCAGAAGTGTTTCGTTTAATTTCCACTTATTTGTGAACTTTTCCAGCTTTCCTCCTGTCATTGATTTGTAGTTTTATACCATTGTGGTCAGAAATAATTGATATGATTTCAGTCTTTAATTTTTTGAGACTTATTTTGTGAGCTTATATATGATCTCTCCTGGGGAGTGTTCCATGTGTGCTTGAGAAGAACATGTATTCTGATGCTCTTGGTTGAAATATACTGTATATGTCTGTTAGGTTCATTTGGTCTAAAGTATCACGCAAATCTGTTATTTCCTTATTAATTTTCTGTCTGGATGATCTGTCCATTGTTAAATGTGGAGTACTGAAATCCTCTACCATTATTGCATTGCTGTCTATTTTTGCCTTCAGATCTGTTAATAATCATTTAATATATTTAGGTGCTCAATATTGGGTACATAAATGATTGTTATATCCTCTTGATGAATTGGCCTTCATTATTATATAATAACCTTTTTTTGCCTCTTGTTACAGCTTTTGAGTTAAAGTATATTTTGTCCAGTGTAAGTACAGCTATTCTGTTCTGTTTTGTTTTCCATTTGCATAGAATATCTTTTTCTATCCCTTTACTTTTAGCTTATGAGTGCCCTGAAAGCTTAAGTCTCTTAATGGCAGCATATAGTTAGGTTTTGTTTTTATATCCATTTAGCCACTCTGTTTCTTTTAATTGGAAAATTTAAACCATTTACCTTTAGTGTAATTATTGATAGATATGGACTTACTATCTCCATTTTGTTAATTGCTTTCTGATTGTTTTATAGTTCCTTTTTTCCTTTCTGTCTTTGTGCGTTGATGGTTTTTTATAGTGGTGTGCTTTCCTTTTATCATTTGTGTATCTATTATAGGCTTTTGCTTTGTGATTACCATGAGGCTTTCATAATATACCTCACAGTTACAGCATCAGTCTTGTATAAGCAAGCTGACAACAACTGAACTCAAAAGTTAAGCATTTCTTTAGCATTTCTTCTAAGGCAGATCTAGTGGTGACAAATGCCCTCAGTTTTTGTTAGTCTGGGAAAGTCTGTATCTCTCCTTCGTTTCTAAAGTATTCTTGGTTGACACGTGACAGTTTTTTCTTTTGAGTATTTAGAATATATAATCCAACGTTCTCCTGGCCTGTAAAGTTTTTGCTGAAAAATCTGCTGGTATCAGACTTTTTTCTTTTGCTGCTTTCAAAATTCTCTTTTTATTTGATTTTTGAGATTTTTTTTTTTAATATTACAATGTGTCTCAGTAAAAACTTCTTTGGGTTGTATCTGTTTGGGGATCTTTGAGTTTCATGTACCTGGGTGACCATATCTCCTCAGATTTGGGAGACTTTCAGCATCATTTCTTTAAATCAATTTTCTATCTCTTTCTCTTTCCTTCTGGGACTCCCATAAAGCAAATATTGTTTCAGTTGATATCCCATAGTTCAAGTAAGCTTTCTTTACTCTTTTCTTTTTAAACGTGTTTATACGAATGATAGTTTTTTTAAGGTTTTATTTATTTGAGAGAGAGAGTGAGAGGTGAGAGTGGGGGGGTGGAACAGAGGGAGAAAGAGAATCTCAAGCAGAGTCCCCACTGAGCGTGGAGCCCAATGCAAAGCTTGATCCTAGGATCCTGGCATCACGACCTGAGCCAAAATGAAGAGTCAGCTGCTTAACTGCCTGAGCCACCCAGGTGCCCCTATAAATGCTCTTTTTTAAAAGTGGGGAGCACCAGTTAAACCTGGTGAGGAAGGCATTAACAGTAGTACTTGGTGAATTGTGAAGCTGCAGTGGCTGAACTAAAGACATTCTACTGTTTGGTAGGAATCAAATCCAGGTCCCCTTTTCCAAGTTTTAGGGCCTATAAGAACATAAAAGTTCCAGTTCTTCAGCCCCAGAGCAGGGGCATCCAGGGGTTGCTGGGTGTGGGTTGCAAAGAGAAGGGCAACTTGCACACTCTGAGATTGAGGGTGGAGAAGAGGCTCCCGCTTCTCCAAAGTCCTTGGTGCCCAGTTCTATCAAAGGAGGTGGGGGCGGGACAGTGAGACCCAAATGGGAGAATCCCCAGTGCAGCAGCTTCTGCACCTTGTCCCTACCTAGCACAGTGTGTACACCAGTCTGCATGCCAAAGGGTTCGGCACTCCCACCATGTTCTGCTCTGTAGCCCAGACAAGCGGGCCCTTGTCCTGAGCTCAGGGGCCTAGAAGGGAGGACATTTGGCCCAAGGTGGTCTGAGGAGGGCAGAGCACTCTGCTTTGGGGTGCCTGCCTGGGTGCAGGGTCACTGGGACGGCTGGTCCCTGGTGGGCAGTGCTGTCTCCACTGCAGGAGGAGGTGTAGGTTGCCTAAACCATGACCTCCAAACATTTTTTCTCTCCCCAGCAGCGGTGGTCCTTACTACCTTTCTCCCTGTGGGTGAGCCTGCCATCCAGCCCATAGGTTCTTTCACTCTCTGCTGGGCTGAGTCTGTGTTGTCCTCTCTCCACTCTTTTTCTGCTAATGTTTTTATTCTCTGGATAATAAATATCAAGAGACCTGTCTTCCAGTTTTCATTTTTTTCCTTCTGTCTTATTGAGCCTGCTGTTGAAGTTCTCTATTGCATTTTTAATTTGATTCAATGTGCAGTAGTCCCCCCTTTGTCCACTGAGGGTACATTTTAAGAGCTCCAGTGAATACCTGAAACCACAGATAGTACTGAACCTTATATATACTGTTTTTTCTTATGCACACTTACCTATGATGAAGTTTAATTTGTAAGTTAGGCACAGTAAGAGATTAACAACAGTCACTCATAATGAAGTAGAAGGAGTACAGCAGGGTACTCTAATAAGTTATGTGAATGTGGTCTTTCTCGAAATACTGTACTCTACTCACATTTCTTCTTGTGATGATGAGGGATGATACAATGCCTAAATGATGAGATGAAGCGAGATGAATGACGTAAGCACTGTGACGTAGTCATGGCCACCGTTGGCTTTCCAACAGTACATCAGAAGGAGGATCATCTGATTTGGGTGATCCTGAATCATTGAGCCATGACAGTGTTAGTGGTTGGATGTCAGCAGCAGACAGTGTCCATGGTTGGGGATCCTCCATAGTTGAAGGTTTTTTTGCTGAAATCTTTTAGAAGAACATTATTATCAGAAATGGTTGTCTTTGTAACTCATCAGAGTATTGCTCAGAGGTAGTAATCCTTTGGTGATCGTATGGGTGACTTGAATGCTGCATTCCGTCTGAGGATTATATTCCATAATTTTATCCTTTAATGTTTGTGCAGTTCGATACACGTCAGCAAATTTTGGGAATGTCTGCATTGCTGGTTCTGCTTCAGTTTCTTCTTCATCTTCCTCTTCTGTACATGATTCCAGAAGTTCTTTTAATTCCTCATTTGTTAACTCTCCTTGATGGCCTTCAACATGTTCTTCCACTTCGTCAAGAGTGTTGGCAGTTCCTCTCTCTGTGTGAATAATTCTCCTAACTTCATCAATTCTTGGGAAGCCTTTAAAATTGTCCACGACTTCACTTGCTAAATTCTAGGAGGCATATACAGTTTCTGGTTTTAATTCATCCACTGCAGCTTTGATGAATGTTACTGCATCGGTAGTAGTGCGTGATTTCCAGCCCTGCATTATGTTCAGATTAGGGTCTGCACCAACTGATGATTGAATGCAATCAAATATGAGGCAGGTGTGTGCAGCTTTCACAAAGCAAATGATGCCCTGGCCATGGGGCCTGAAGCTGTGAGATATTTGGAGGTTACAATTCAACTTCAACATTTTCATTTTCATAGCAAACAGATTCAGGATGGCCAGGTACTGGCACTGTTATTAATAGGACTTTAAATTCCAGCCTTTCCTTTTCCAAGTATTTTTTCTCTTTCAGGATGAAGCACTAGTGGAACCATTCCAGAAAAAAGATGGCTGTTACCCATGCTTTCTGATTGTGTTGCCAGAACATGGGCAGATAATTTTTGTTTTTGAGAGTGCATGTGTTCTTTGCTCTGTACCCTCGGCCTGGGTGTATCATATGCCTTGCATAAGTGTACTAGGTGGGTACAGAGTTAACCTGCCCTCCTATGTTTTATGCCCTGGTACCCCTCTTGCATTTTTAAGAAGGTATGTTCTTTTGGGCATCTTCTTCCAGAAGAGCCTGATTTCACTGCAGTTGAAGACTTTCTTTGGGTGGCATCCTTTCTCTTTTTTTGCGGGGGTGGGGGACGGGCGGGTAGAGGGCAAAGGAGAGAGAGACTCTTAAGCAGGTTCCACGTCCAGTGTGGAGCCTGACGTGGGCCCAATCTCATGATCCTGAGATCATGACCTGAGCCAAAATCAAGAGGTGGATGCTTCACTGACTGAGCCACCCATGAGCCCCAACTATCCTTTCTCTTTAATCAGCTACTTTAACTCTGCCAAAAATGTAGCAGCTGCCTCTTCAATGGTAGTCTCAGCCTTTCTAGTAATTTTTATATTTTTTAGTCCAAACCTATTCTTGAATCTGTAATAACCATCTGTTACTTGCAGTAAAAGGCTTGCTGTTAGTTGTTTTAAGAGATCCCCCATCATTTGAGGGGCCAGGCTCCTGCTGTTCTTTCTACAGAGGTCCTTGGGTCGGGGGGCATTGGTGGTGAGGGCTGCTGGGATCCTCAGAGGCAGAGGCTGCTGGGATCCTCCAGGTCCCCTGAAGCCTTCTACAGGCTCCGTGCTTTCTGGCGCAACATGCCGCCGTCAGCCAAAACCTGCTTCTGTTCATGTCCTCCACCCATGAACTTGATGCCTTTTCCCTCTTAACTGAGCACTTGTCACACACCGTGGCTGCAACATCTGCAGTTTCATGTGCAACAGCAAAACTAACACAAATTTCTTGTTCCTTCTTCACTATTGTACGGATGGAAGATTCACTCTTACCGTAGATCTTAGCAACTTCAGCATATTCTTTTTTCTCAAGTTGAAAACTTTCCCCCTTTCACTTAGCGGAAGCACTTTATGGCTTTTCTTTGGCTTTTCTGAATTGCCACTGTCACTAGTTTTGCCCTTTGGAGCCCTTAATAAGGAAAATAAGCGCTACTCAGTGACTAATGGGCAGGTAGGGTGTACCACGTTGCTACGCTGGACAAGGGGGTGATTCACACCCCAGACAGGACAGAGCAGGACAGCTCACGATTTCATCACACTGTTCAGAACAGGGCACAATTTAAAACTTGGGAATTATTTATTTCTGGAATTTTCCATTTCATATTTTTGGACTGTAGCTAACCACAGATAATTGAAACTGTGGAAGCAAAACCACGGATAACGGGGGGCTACTGTATTCTTCAGCTCCAGAATTTGGTCCTTTATGATTCCCATCTCTTTGTCAAGTTGTTGTTCATGTGTTGCTTTCCTTAGTACATTGAGTTACCTACTTGTATTCTCTTGAATCTTGCTGAGCTTCCTTAAAATGATTATTTTGAGTTCTTTTTCAGGTAACTCACAGATCTCTATTTTGGGGGGCTAGTAACAGGAAAGTTTTCCTGTTCCTTTGGTGGTGTCATGTTTCCATGCTTTTTCATGTTTCCGATGGCTTTGCATCGAGGTCGGTGCATTTTGAGGGAGCGGTAACCTCTTCCAGTCTTTTTTTTTTTTTTTTTTTTGGCCGGTTTTGGTGGGAAAGACTTTCACCTGAAGGTCCTATGAGCACCTGGCTGGCTGGGATGCAGTGTCTTTGGTTCCTGGGGAAACACAGTGGCTAATCCTCCATGTAGCCCTCTTAGCTGAGGTTTGTGTTGGTATGTACTTGAGGAGGTGTTCTGTGGCCAAGACTGCAGAAGGTCCCTTGGGTGGCGAGGGCTGTTGGGATCCTCATAGGCAAAGGCTACTGGGGTCCTTCAGTTCTCCTTTTTTGCCCGTGGGAGAAGTTTCTAGCTGAGGACTACCTCCTGGCACTTGGCCTGGCCTACTGGCCCTCAGAGCAGTAGTGAGGTGGGGTCCTGGGGTCACGTGTGTGTGGAACTACCACGGTGCCTGGGTCTGCGGGCACAGGTGTCTGAAGTGCAGATACAGGCTGCTCCGTGAAATCAGACTGTGAATCCCTGGCTCCTCTCAGTAACTCAGGTGGGATGGTCGTGGCGAGATAGAGCAGCGCAGGCCCAGGGACGACAGGGTGCGGGGGTTGTTTGGGCCCAAAGGATAGCATGCAGTCGCAGCACGGCCTGGGGATGGGCTCTGAGTCCTCCCTCTGGTCCCAGGGAGCAGTCTCAGAATAGCAGCAGCACAGTCCTGGTGGAGGCCCACTAAAGCCACATGTCGGGACCTGGGGGGGAAGGTTGCAGATGAGTAGGAGCTCAGCCGCGACAATGATATCAGAGCCGTGCGCTGGGACCTGCATGTACCGGTCTCAGTAGTGGCAGCCTGCCCCGGGGGATGGCAGTGAAGAGTGCTGTGGGACTTTGAGGGCAGGGCTCAGAGCAGCAACAGGTGTCCCAGCAATGGTGGGACAAAGTTGTGACCCTTGAGATGGGGTTTGCACAGAGCAGTGGCTGCTCTGGTCCTATATGTGGCGGGTCACTGTGGCATCCCAATCTCTGAGAATGGGGCCTAGCCGCGACTAGGGCGTCTGGGGACATGTCTCACCGCAGCCACCACACCAGCCCCGAGGAGGAGATACAGCTGCTGGAATCTGCGTTGGTCAAGACTGTGAGGTCCTCAGTAGCCAAGGCTGCAAGTGTCCACAGCAGTGAGGCTCACTGGGGTTCCCCTCCCCTTCCCGTGGGGTGAAGTCTCCGGGAATCCCTCCTGGCACCCTGCACTCTGGAGAGGGAGAGGAGCTGCGGCTGAATGCTTCCTGTGCCTCTCCAGGCGACTTCCCTTGTTGTTTCAGCTCTGCGGGGTTTTTGTTGTTTTTTGTGGAGGAGCTGAGCCTGGGGCTGCTCGTGGCCCTCCGGGCTTGCAGACACCACCCCTTCCTAACCATTTGTAATTGCTCTCTGGTCAGTCTCCACCCTCGTCTCCAGTGTGGTACTCCTCCGATCAGACGATCAGATGGACTTTGTGTTTGAATTTTGCTGAGACTAATCCTGCCTGTTCTGATGAGATGATCTTAAACACCAGGACTACTGCTTTCCACTGTTTGAGTTTTGTTGTGTTCTGTTGTCTTCGAGGTATTCAGTTTTGCCAATTCTTGCAAGGAAAATGCTGAAGAGGTGAATGCCATTTAGTATTCCCCCAAATCAGCAATATTAGTTGTATTTAATCTTGTCATTTTATTATTAATAACATTGTTTTAATATACACTGTCATGATATTAATATTTATTAATAATTATTATTTACAAACAACCCTGTGTTTTTTCCTTAATCGTTAGCTATGTTAATTTCTTCACTTTCTGATTTCTACTTGTTAGGACATATTGCCATACTGGTTTCTGCGGTATTATTTCAGATCCACAGTCTTTAGAACTGAGATATATGCTAGAACAACTGTATTTTGTGTTTATTTGTTTCATGTTCTTTTGGATAAAACACTTCAAAACATATGCTTGAAAAAGTGTTTTTCTGAAGTGTCATTTTTGCCTAACATAGTCCTGTTTAATCTGCCTCTTGGGGACAAGTTGTACCCGGACGGAAATGAAAAACCACAGGAGCCACTAATGCATCACCTATTAGGAGGGAGATGTATCTTTGAAGACTAGGTTAAGCTGTCATTTTTTATAAAGATAGGACCAGTTGACTTGCCTTTTTTAGCACATCATCATGACTGTTACCCCCAAAGTGGTCATGCAAAACAGTAACTTGGGAGAGAGGGAGGGGTGGGTGTTGAAATTATTGAGAAGAAGCAGTAAAGACAGACTGCTGTTCAGTGTGGGCTGCGGGCAGGGTCACCGAAGAAACTGCTTGCTGGGAGAACTGATAGGACATGTTGTGGTTTGAAGACAGACTTTTGGTTTGTAAGCTACTGTGGAGAAATACAAACTCCTTGAGAGCAGGGACTGGGACGTCTCCATTTTTTATTCCAACACAATGGGATCCCACAACTGTTCTGCACATAGTTGAGTCCAGTGTTAGTCAGTGAATGGCAGCATTCGTTGTTGTTTTTTTTTTCTTCTGTTACACTTAGAAGTCCCCTCTTTCTTCTGCATCACAAACCTGTATTTAAAAACTCCTCGCCCCCACAAAGCTTCCAAAGCCCATAAACTTCTGAGCCTAGAGCAGGAGTTGGCAAGCTACCATCCACGGGCCAAATTCAGCCTGCTGCCTGTTTCTGTATGGCCTATGAACTGAGTATGGTTTTTACATTTTTAAATAGTTGGGGGGAAAATCAATATTACTTTGTAATGTGAAAATAATATGAAATTTCGGTTTCTGTAAAGCCTCACTGGAACACAGCTACCATGCTCATTTGTGTCCATATTCTCTTGGGCGGTTTTCGTGTTGCACTAACAGAATTGTCAAGTAGTTGGAATAAAGGTCATCTGGCCAGGAAGGCTGAAAATATTACTGCCCAGCCCTTTGAAGAAAAAAGTTTGCCAACTCTGCCCCCCTGTTCTATAGAAATGTGTACATTCCATCGGTCCATAAGAAATCAGCTGTGGTAACATGATAATCCAGAGGTGGATGGTCAGGCACAGTGAGAATTGCACCTGCCAGTGACCACCGTGAAAGCACTTTAATCCATTGTTGGTAGGGTGGGCTTGATCATCTCCATTTTACAGATGGAAAAGTTGAGGTTTAGAGAGCTTACATTGTTGGCCAAGACTAAGTAGCAGGAATTTCACACTTAGGCCATCCAACTACCCCTCTCTCTTCTATGCCACCTCCCCTTAGAGACCTAGCTCATTTGAGGTTTTAAGAACAGAAAGGTTATCCTAGATAGTATGAATGTCCCCTTGCTGCAGTTTAAACTAGACATTTTCAATATTTCCTGATAAATATTACATGTCAGGAAATAATTCGATGTTCCTTTTGAATGGAATGTATGAAATACTGTTGACTTCAAAGGTAACAAGCTTCCAAGGCTTGTTAGGGATGGGGTTCGTGGGGGAAATTAATGGTTTTATTTTTAAAAATTTTTCAATGTGTTCTCAAGGTGAGGGCTGTAATGAGGCTGGCGAGGGGCTGAGAGGTAGAGGTAATTGTTCTTATGGATCCTGTATTAGTACTTGAGTAAAAGGCTGATAATTCTGAGACTTTAAATTGAATCGCTTCTGAACTTCTAAGTGAGTGTTATCAGGGAAAATTTGTCTGGATTTCTTTAGGTGAATATGGAAAAATCATTGTGGAGTCACATAGTATGATCAACAACAAATTTAGAATGAGTCATTTTTTCTCCTATTGAGCAAGAAAACAAAATCGGAGAAAAGGTATGCTTCTCTCTGTAGCCAGTGATGGCAGAAGAATCAGGGATTGGACCCTCCCCTCCATGTCTCCATTCCTCCTTGCTGACCCTGCTCCTTCGAACATAAACCTTTCCTTTAGGATTTATTGTTGTCAGTGGGTCCCCAGTCATGATTCTCCCAGTCATGTAGGCTTGAAGCCTTGGAATTTCTTGTTTCCCCTCCCCACTTAGCATTATGTCCTTTGAAGATTTTCCTGTCACTATATCCTTACCCCAGTCTGCTTTCATCCTGGCTACCCAGACTATTGCTAAAATGTAACAGACCCTTCTGTCTTGATTTCTCTTCCTATGTACTACTGTCATTGAAAAAGCTTCCTAAAATGTTGCACATTGATCTCAGAAACCTTTCCATGTCTCCTAGGGTAAAATGCAGGTCTCCACTGGCATTTAGGCCCCTCCACAGTGTGGTTTCCAGCTACCTTCCAACTTTTTTAGCAGCCATCTGCTCTGGGCTAATCACTATTCTACTCACCATCATACCTGCAACACACTTAGACCAGCCTGCTTCCGTCCCCAGCAAATGAGCCCATCAATCTTGTGCTCTTGCTTCTAGTTTTTTTTTTTTTAAGACCTACCTTAATTCCAACCTTCTCCTTCCCCCGACTACCCAGACCTTTGGCAATAAGTTCCTCTATTTGTTCACTCATTGCACAGATTCATATTTATCTCCATGTTTTTTTCCGTTCCTCCAAGAAGATTATAAATTATTCAAGTGCAGGCTCTTGCATATTGTAGCCCCAGAACCTAACACATAAGGGATGCTCAGTTAAAAATAATGAATGGAATGGAAGTTAATGGAATGCGGTAAACTGCATTCCATAAGATCAGTAACTTTTGCTGAAATTGCAAATGGTGGAGAGCTTAAGTGTTGACTGTTCTCTGAGAAAGGAGTTGCTGTGTAGACGCAGAGTTTGAGACATGGGCTGTTCCTTTCCCTGTTACTATGCACCAGAAATACATGTTCAGAGACTGACTCAGTAGCAGTAATGGTTAAGCCCTGTCTATACTTGGCTTTCCCTCTAGGTGCCAGGAAAAGCAAACGAATGTTAAGCTGTCCTTCCTAATTCAGACCATGCACTGCTGATAAAAAAAACCCTGCTCCAACTATCTTTGGCTTTGAAAAGGTCATTGCTTACTTTTCCTTTGTCTGGAGCAGTGATTTTTCAAACTTTTATGCACAAGTACTCCCTAATACCTTTTTAAAAGCTGTTTTTTTTTTTTAAGATTTTATTTATTTATTTGACAGAGATCACAAGTAGGCAGAGAGGTAGGCAGAGAGAGAGAGGAGGAAGCAGGCTCCCTGCTGAGCAGAGAGCCGGGTGTGGAGCTTGATCCCAGGACCCTAAGATCATGACCTGAGCCGAAGGCAGAGGTTTAACCCACTGAGCCACCCAGGCGCCCCTAAAAGCTGGTTTTAAAAGGAAACTATTAACACTGTATATTTAAATCCGTCCCTAAGTTTAAATGTTGGCAAAGGGATATAATTTCCAGTATAGTATAAATATTGACATTTTAAAACAAATGTTCATTACTCTTTCAGAAATGCCCAGTGGAGTGGAGACATAGAAATTCAGTACCATCAACCACTATAGTAAATACACAAAGGAAAATACAGAAATATTTAAAATTTTAAATCTTTCTTTTTTCTTGAACATATGTCTTCACTGCAATTTCTTCACAAGATTTTATTGTCATGCAACACAGCAAAACCCTACTGTAATACCTGGATGGGACCCCAAAAAATGGAATTGTGAAAGTGTGAGATCATACTATTGCAATAATAATGGGTGTGTGGGGAAGTGTATGTTCTAATCTGTACTGTCACACAGGACAAAAGTAGAAGTAATGAGACTTGTACAAACTGCCCGATCACTAAGCAAAGTCCCAACTGATCACAAGGCGATCACTTTCTAACCACCAGCACCAGCACATGCCTTCCCCAGAGCAGCTTAGAATGTTTGGGAATAGGAGGCTGGTTTGAGGAACAGGGGTCAATTCCGTTAGATCAGATTTTCATATTCCTGCAGTTGGTTGGTTGCCTTAGAATTTTACTATATATTCTTATGCTTGAAAGTCATATCGATCATACTGTCATAAATCTTTGCAACAAAAATAAGTATATATGCTTAAATTTTTATTTTCTTATGATCTTGAAGCTGTGCTAAGTTTCTTCTGTATTGAGTTTAGTTTATGTAATTGATCAAAATATAAGTACATTTAAAATTTGATACTTATTTAATGTAAAGTTTACGAAAGTCCTCTTTTTTTTATTTATTTTCAGCGTAACAGTATTCATTGTTTTTGCACCGCACCCAGTGCTCCATGCAATATGTGCCTTCCCTATTACCCACCACCTGGTTCCCCAACCTCCCACCCCCCGCCCCTTCAAAACCCTCAGGTTGTTTTTCAGAGTCCATAGTCTCTCATGGTTCATCTCCCCTTCCACTTTCCCAACTCCCTTCTCTCCATCTCCCCATGTCCTCCATGTTCTTTGTTATGCTCCACAAATAAGTGAAACCATATGATATTTGACTCTCTCTGCTTGACTTATTTCACTCAGCATAATCTCCTCCAGGCCTCTCCATGTTGCTACAAAAGTTGGGTATTCATCTTTTCTGATGGAGGCATAATACTCCATCGTGTATATGGACCACATCTTCCTTATCCATTTGTCCATTGAAGGGCATCTTGGTTCTTTCCACAGTTTGGCAACCGTGGCCATTGCTGCTATAAACATTGGGGTACAGATGGCTCTTCTTTTCACTACATCTGTATCTTTGGGGTAAATACCCAACAGTGCAATTGCAAAGTCATAGGGAAGCTCTATTCTTAATTTCTTGAGGAATCTCCACACTGTTCTCCAAAGTGGCTGCACCAACTTGCATTCCCACCAACAGTGGAAGAGGGTTCCCCTTTCTCCACATCCTCTCCAACACACGTTGTTTCCTGTCTTGCTAATTTTGGCCATTCTAACTGGTATAAGGTGATATCTCAATATGGTTTTAATTTGAATCTCCCTGATGGCTAGTGATGATGAACATTTTTTCATGTGTCTGATAGCCATTTGTATGTCTTCCTTGGAGAAGTGTCTGTTCATATCTTCTGCCCATTTTTTGATATGATTATCTGTTTTGTGTGTGTTGAGTTTGAGGAGTTCTTTGTAGATCCTGGATATCAACTTTTGTCTGTACTGTCATTTGCAAATATCTTCTCCCATTCCGTGGGTTGCCTCTTTGATTTGTTGACTGTTTCCTTTGCTGTGCAGAAGCTTTTGATCTCGATGAAGTCCCCAAAGTTCATTTTCGCTTTTGTTTTCTTTGCCTTTGGAGACATATCTTGAAAGAAGTTGCTGTGGCTGATATCGAAGAGGTTACTGCCTATGTTCTCCTCTAGGATTCTGATGGATTCCTGTCTCACATTGAGGTCTTTTATCCATTTCGAGTTTATCTTTGTGTACGGTGTAAGAGAATGGTCGAGTTTCATTCTTCTACATATAGCTGTACAGTTTTCCCAGCACCATTTATTGAAGAGACTGTCTTTTTTCCATTGTATATTTTTTTCTGTTTTGTCAAAGACTATTTGACCATAGAGTTGAGGGTCCATATCTGTGCTCTCTACTCTGTTCCACTGGTCTATGTGTCTGTTTTTATGCCTGTACGACACTGTCTTGGTGATCACAGCTTTGTAGTAAAGCTTAAAATCAGGTAACATGATGCCGCCAGTTTTGTTTTTGTTTTTCAACATTTCCGTAGCAATTCAGGGTCTCTTCTGATTCCATACAAATTTTAGGATTATTTGCTCCAGCTCTTTGAGGAATACCGGTGGAATTTTGATTGGAATGGCATTAAAAGTATAGATTGCTCTAGGCAGTATAGACATTTTAACAATGTGTACTCTTCCGATCCAAGAGCATGGAAGGGTCTTCCATCTTTTTGTGTCTTCTTCAATTTCTTTCATGAGTGTTCTATAGTTCCTCGAGTACAGATCCTTTACCTCTTTGGTTAGGTTTATTCCCAGGTATCTTATGGTTCTTGGTGCTATAGTAAATGGAATCGATTCTCTAATTTGCCTTTCTGTATTTTCATTGTTAGTGTATAAGAAAGCCACTGATTTCTGTACATTGACTTTGTATCCTGCCACGTTACTGAATTGCTGTATGAGTTCTAGTAGTTTGGGGGTGGAGTCTTTGGAGTTTTCCATGTAAAGAATCATGTCATCTGCAAAGAGAGAGAGTTTGACTTCTTCATTGCCAATTTGGATACCTTTTATTTCTCTTTGTTGTCTGATTGCCGTTGCTAAGACTTCTAATACTATGTTGAACAAGAGCGGTGAGAGTGGGCATCCTTGTCATGTTCCTGATCTCAACGGGAAGGCTGCAAGCTTTTTCCCATTGAGGATGATATTTGCTGTGGGCCTTTCATAGATAGATTTTATGAAGTTCAGGAATGTTCCCTCTATCCCTATACTTTGAAGCGTTTTAATCAGGAACGGATGCTGGATTTTGTCAAATGCTTTTTCTGCATCAATTGAGAGGACCATGTGGTTCTTCTCTCTTCTCTTGTTGATTTGTTCTATCACATTGATTGATTTGCGAATGTTAAACCATCCTTGTAGCCCTGGGATGAATCCCACCTGGTCATGGTGGATAATCTTTTTAATGTGCTGCTGGATCCTGTTTGCTAGGATCTTGTTGAGAATCTTTGCATCCATATTCATCAGTGATATTGGTCTGAAATTCTCCTTTTTGGTAGGGTCTTTGCCTGGTTTGGGGATCAGGGTAATGCTGGTTTCATAAAAAAAGTCTGGAAGTTTTTCTTCTGCTTCAATTTTTTGAAACAGCTTCAGGAGAATTGGTGTTATTTCTTCTTTGAAAGTTTGGTAGAATTCCCCAGGGAATCCGTCAGGTCCTGGGCTCTTGTTTTTTGGGAGGTTTTTGATCACTGCTTCAATCTCATTACTAGAAATCTGTCTATTCAGGTTGTCAATTTCTCCCTGGTTCAATTTTGGGAGTTTTTAGTTTTCCAGGAATGCATCCATTTCATGTAGGTTGCTTAGCTTATTGGCATATAACTGTTGGTAATAATTTTTAATGATTGTTTCTATTTCCTTGGTGTTAGTTGTGATCTCTCCCTTTTCATTTATAATTTTATTAATTTGGGCTTTCTCTCTTTTCTTTTGGATTAGTGTGGCCAATGATTTATCGATCTTATTGATTCTTTCAAAAAACCAACTTCTAGTTTCATTGATACGTTCTACTGTATCTCTGGTTTCTACCTCATTGATCTCTGCTCTAATCTTGATTATTTCCCTTCTTGCGTGTGGAGTTGGTTGGATTTGTTGTTGATTCTCTAGTTCTTTAAGGTGTAGAGACAGCTGGTGTATTCTGGATTTTTCAGTTTTTTTGAGGGAGGCTTGGATGGCTATGTATTTCCCCCTTAGAACCGCCTTTGCTGTATCCCATAGGTTTTGGACTGAAGTGTCTTCATTCTCATTGGTGTCCATGAATTGTTTAAGTTCTTCTTTGATCTCCTGGTTGATCCAAGCATTCTTAAGCGAGGTGGTTTTTAGCTTCCAAGTTCCTTCTGAACTTTTCCTTGTGATTGAGCTCCAGTTTCAAAGCATTGTGATCTGAGAATATGCAGGGAATAATGTCAGTCTTTTGGTTTCGGTTGAGTCCTGCTTTGTGACCCAGTATGTGGTCTATTCTGGAGAAGGTTCCATGTGCACTTGAGAAGAATGAGTATTCTGTTGTTTTAGGGTGGAATGTTCTGTATATGTCTATGAGGTCCATCTGGTCCAATGACGAAAGTCCTCTTTTAATGAAATTATTTTTCTGATTAGTTTGTTTATCCTTGGATAAATGGCATTGCTAGAATGAAGGAGGGTTCACCATTAATTCTATTTCCGTCTTTCATTTCTATGTCAATGCTGAGAACAGCCCCTAAATAAAGAGATGTTCCGGAAATAAATTTCCAGAAGTAGCTTTATTAAAACAATGTCACTCAGTTTTTAAAATTCCATGCCGAAAATCACATTGTGGTTTTATTTATTTTTTTAAAAAAGATTTTATTTATTTGACAGAGATCACAAGTTGGCAGAGAGGCAGGCGGTGGGGGGGAGGGAAGCAGGCTCCCCGCTGAGCAGAGAGCCAGATGTGGGGCTCGATCCCAGGACCCTGGGATCATGACCTGAGCTGAAGGCAGAGGCTTTAATCCACTGAGCCACCCAGGCACCCCACATTGTGGTTTTTTTTTTTTAATATTTCATTTATTTATTTGACAGAGAGAGAGAGAGATCACAAGTAGGAAGAGAGGCTGTCAGAGAGAGAGGGGGAAGCAGGCTCCCTGCTGAGCAGAGAGCCGGATGCGGGGCTCAATCTCAGGACCCTGAGATCATGACCTGAGCCGAAGGCAGAGGCTTAACCCACTGAGCCACCCAGGCGCCCCACCCACATTGTGGTTTTAATCATCCTTCAGAACTGACAGCATGATTAGTTTATTATTCATTTTTTGTTGAAAACAGAAAATTGTTAGCTGCCTAACATTTAAAAGAGTTTGTTATTCTCAAATTTGGGGATATAAACCCAGAAGGCTTTACCAAGACTATCAAATGACTGTTAACTGTAATTTTTACTTTTTAATTCAGAAAAGCTTTATTTAATTTAGTATATTCAACCTAGTTGGGAAATCCAGTCTGTTACTTTCAAAACACCTTTCAGATATATTCTTTTGATAGAATTAGTGCTTTAAATATATTTTCATTTCATATTTCATTATGTTTCATTAAATAATATATGTTTCATTAAATATATAGTTCATGAAGACTTTGGGACTGCAGATTTAGTCAGTTTATGGTGAATGTCCACTACATATAAATTCAAGTCAAAGATCTACCATTTCATCATTAAATCAAACAACCAAATCAGACTTCCTTTCGGTTTGGAAAAGTCTGACTTGAAAACTCAAATGTTGTGTTAATGAATTTTGAAGACTGTTATAAAAATTATCAAGAACATCACTGAACATTTATTGTAAGAGATGTCTAAAAGTAGTCAAGGCTTAAAATCATATAGATTTAACAACTTTCTAAGAAATAAGATAAATATACTATTTCTCATTATTTAACTTGTAGCAATCAGTTATCTGTAAGCTAAAATTAAAAGTTATACATAATACCATAGCAAGAAGGGTGATAAGATATCTTTCAATAAACTGTGTATATTGAATGAAGGTAGGTGTTTGGCTTTTGGTAGAATTAGGAATCAAAATATAACATTAAATTTATTAGATAGGATCCAACCTCTCCTGTAAAATGTTAATAGTCTGCTAAAAACTAACTGGTGTGGCAGCTAGAACCTATTTTGTATTACGGGTGGTAGGAAATAATAATCATCTCATGAGATTAAACTGAGGTTTGACTATACTTGGAGTAAATATTTCATGATACGATCAGAAGTTTTCTTTGCTGTCTTTTATTCAGTGCATCGTGAAAATTCTAGTCATCCTGAAAAGTGTTTCAAGTTACAATTAAAACGATCAGCATCACCAAACTTCTTGTTTTGACTTCTCAAAGGTACTTTACTTTCCAGTCAGTGATTGTTCTGAAGAAGAGTATTTTAAATAGCAAGAAAGGTTACTTGTGTGAAAATCTGTAGCATTCAGCGTTTCTTACAGGTACTTCCTGCTTTGCTGGTGGGGCTTTCTAGAAGAATCTCTTTCTTCCTTGGCAAGAATCGGAAGATAGAAAGTGGCCAATTTGTTAAATAAAAATCCTCCTTACTTTCACCGTACCGCGCTTTTTACCACAATCCAAATTTCGAACACATTCTGATAATTACCCAAATGCCCTGTCTCTAAATCTCCAACAGAAATGTAGAATAGGAAAAGTCAGGGAGCCCCAAGGACCAACACTGTGTATGCCTTAGACGTTAATGCCTCAGGGCGGTACAGCCTAGTGTAGGTGGGGAAGGTGAGCAGTGTGCCTCTAAATGGAAGAAATATAGTGAATATAGTATTTTGCTGCTTTTCAGACTGCTCAGTTTGAGGGAATGGTATGTATGAGAGGAGAGAATGTGGAAGAAGATTCCTTTAAATTACCCTTGCTCAAGGACCGCTTGAGAAGTTTTAGGGTACCCCTCTTCAGGTTAAACATAGCCTGTATGAAGGCCTCTGGTCCAGAGTGTTGAAAAGTTCTACCCTTATATCTATGTGTTTATAAAATGTTTCCATCAATGATACTGTGGGGTTTTTTTTGAGTCCACATTTGATCAAAGTTCTTATTTAGGACTTCTTGTGAGCCCTGAGAAAACTGGGTTCATCTTTTGTTAGGGGGTGTAAAACAAACTAGCCTGCTTCTTGCCTCATTAATGTCATAAAGTTTATCCATCAACCAGCCAACACCAAGCCTTTTGAGTTCCCTTTATCAGATAATGTCAAGAACACCTGGGTTAGCGTTCTTCCCACCTCAGTCTAGTGCTTACTCAGTCCTGAGCTGTGTTGAAACTATACACACACTAGGTAGAATGTTATGAAACAGTTTTCAGTGCAGACAGCTGAAACCTGATCACTTTCTCTGTTGAGTGTTTGAGCGATTACACTGTGCTTCTGCTCCCTTGCTTAAAATGTATAAGGGGCCCCTCAGGGAACAATGACCATGACTTTTGTTCATACTGTGTGTAGAGCGAGAAAAATGTGGGAACTACAAACAGTCACTTAATGATGGTTCAAGAAATTCAGGAAAGACGGGTAAAATGTAATAAACATTAAGTCTAACATTTGTGCTAAATCCTGCATTCCTTATACAGGCAACTTCCTTGTGTTCTGTCAGGGTTTGGGGAGACATTATGGGAGGGGAGCTTTTTGAAAATTAGGTGTAGTAAAGTTCCAACTTGCAAGTACGCGATTTTTTGCTCAAATTATAAGATGAGCGCAATAAGAATCTTAAACACTATCTCAGATACCATAGTTCTTTCTTCTTGAGAAAGGTTATTAATCCATCAAACACTTCCCTCTGCTACAACATCTTTTATGGCCTTGCTGAGTAAAGTCATTTATTGCAAGGCTCTATTTGACTGTCAGGTTTGGGGAGAAAATTTACTACTATTGCTCAAGGTAGAAGGGAAGAGAATAAGAGAAGCGTTAGGAATTTCTCAAGGCTAAGAGGAATCTCTATGCAAAGAATAGGAAAAACTTGGGGACCGTACAACCAGAATGCCTTGGCCAGTGTCTATTTCCCTAAGCTTGTGTCCTTGGTCCTCACCTTGCTTTACTGCCTCCCGGAGACGCACAAGATTTTATCGCCTCCCCGCAAAAAGTTCCTAAAATCTATTGTCCTGACCTCTCCTTTGAGTTCCAGAAGTTCTTTACCAGCTTGCTGGGTATTTCGTGAGTGTCACCAGCAGCTTAAATCTAATACGTTAAGACATAAAACGTGGTCATCCCCCCATCTCTAGCCTCCAGCCTGTGCTCCTGTCTCCTGCTCATCACTCACATTCCAAAGCCACGGCAAAGCTGCCGGTTCCCTGGTCTTCATGCTTGTGGGGATGCTCCCTTTGTCGCACTGCAGTGTGCTCTGGTTTTCCGCCCTGGGAGGAAGCCTAGATGTGATTACCCTTTGCATCTGGCATGAAAAGTTTGCTAACAAAGCTGGAAGAAAATGTTATGCTTTTAGGAGGTGGCACCAGAGCCTGCTTGAAGCAGCTGTTCCCTGCATCGCTCCCAGGTATACAGGGTCGTGTATCTGCCTCGAGCAGCTGTCATCTCTACAAGGCTCTGGACTAGTTCGCCATAGCCCCTGGCGAGAAAAGGCTTGGTCACCGACTCCTTGCCACCTGCGTTTCATCTCATTTGCTGGAATAGATGGGCTTTGTCTCTACTCTTTTTTTAAGTTTTTGTTTAAAGTCTACTTAGAGGCACCTGGGTGGCTCAGTCGATGGAGTGTTAGACTCTTGATTTTGGCTCAGGTCATGATCTCAAGGAGGTCGGGGCTAGTTGTGGAATCGAACCCTGCTTTGGGCTCCACGCTCAGCGGGGAGTCTGCTTGAGATCCTCTCTCCCTCTCTCTTTCCCTCCGCCCCTCCACCAGCATGCATACGCTCACTCTAAAATCAAATCTTTTTTTTTTTTTTTTAATTCCAGTTAGTTAACATGCAGTGTAGTATTTGTTTCAGGTGTGCTTTATGTCCAGTGCATCTCTTGCTTGGGCATAAGAGGTGGTACATAATTCCGTTTAACTTTCTTTCTACTTCCTCAGGTGTAATTCGCGCAAATGCTTTCCGATAGCCCCTAGAACTCTTGTGTCTTCTTCCCAATCCCTCCTTTGAGGCAAATGATGCTTGTGCTCTTGTGTGGGCTGTGTCCTGTGTGGATGGTGTGTTTGGGGGACCTGCGTATGCGGTGCTCCCCTCTAACCCCGTTTCAGGCTTGGCTTGTGTGACTCTCATGAGTCAGTTATGATGAATCTTCTGAGAGTTGTGGCTGGCCCGGTCACACTGTCCTCATCCAGCACTCACACAGACCTCATGCAGACCCTGCCATGTAGGGGCCACACCTGAAAACCAAAGAGCTCCATGGAAGGAGGGCTTCCTTGGAGTTCCATTGTTCTGTGGATAGCAGTGGAGAAATCTTCTCCTCAGCCATGTTCAGCAGAAGAGGTGCAAGTAAGCAGAGTCTCACGTTTATTGGAAACTTTTAGATAAATACTTCTAAAAAATTATTCTGTACTTGATAATTGATAGGCTAGCCACTTTTTATTTAAGTTCAGATCAGTGATGTATCATCCATAATTGTATATATTCAACCAACAAATACTTACTAAATATTTCATTCTAATTCAGAAAATAAGGCAAAAACATGGAAAGATAACTATGTAAAATAAGTAAGTAGCTAGCCCAGTGGCTAACTGAAATCCGTTTCAAAGGACAGCCTGGTGTTTAAGAACAGAAGGGTTTGGGATCAGAACTGGGTTTTGATCTTGCTTCGGACACTGGTGGTGTGGCCGAGGCAGATTACTTCATCTTTCTACTCCCAGTTTTCCCATAAAGCTTTCTTTGTAGGCTTGTTGTAGGAGTTAAATGGGCTAATATCTGAATCATGCCTAGTGAATTATGGCTGATTTAGCTCGAGTATCATAGAGTAAAACTCAAATAAAACATCTTTGGAATTCATGATAGTGCTTAAGGGTATCTTAAGCATGGCCTACTGGATGCAAGGCTGCAGGTTTAGGGCTTCTTAATTTTCTGACTAAGGGATGAGTGATTCCAGAACCTGGAATGGCATTGAGATTGGTGGCTCTGACTGTTAAAATAAGGGACGTGCGAGGGACAGAAGGGAAGCCAGGGGCCAGATCAGCAGACACATAGCTACATCCGTTCAGTAGAGGCTGGTTCACACCAAGCCCCAGAGGAGTAGATTTAGTAGTAGATTTAGTTACCCGTGATTTAGAAATAAGTTTAGTTAGCCATGAAGTGGAGGTGATGGAGAAGTTACCTGGTTACGGTCCATGCTACGATCATGGTACACAGAAGATTTTAGAGGAGCAGAATCCAAGATGAAGAGACTACGAGCCAGAGAAGGCTTCCTCTAAGTGGAAACACAAGTGAAGTCTTAAAGAACAAAGCAACAGACATTAAAAAAGAGAAGAGGTAACAGTTCATCAAGAGGCAGAAACAGCATGTTGTAAGAAACAAAAATATGGGAACCAAAAACCAACTTGAGTCCCTAGGATGGTGTTTTCCTCCCAATAGAGTTCTATTTTTTTCCCCTAGCATGAAGTTCTAGGTTTTAAACCTGGTCTGGACTCTCACATTGATCACAGTAGCTTGCATCACAGGCTTGGCTATTGCTGACCCAGATTATCCCTGGTCAGAAGGGTTCTTGAAATTTTGTCTCAAAGTCCTGACCACAAAGCCTTTAAAAATGGTGATACCAGATCCAGCCCCGAGCTGTCGTCTCAGATTTCCACTAGACTGGTTCTGCAGCAAGCGCTCGCAGGGTAGGGAGTTCCCCATCCCGCTCACGTATATTCGCACTGAAATGAATTGCTCTCTCCAGCCTCCAACAAACAGCAGATAGCTTAAAAGGCAGTCTTTCATTAGACCTTTGTAGAAAGATTAATAGATACCAGAGAGTTCTGTCCCAGTGGCTCTCGATCCAATTTATCATCAGAATTGCTTGAGGAATTTTTAATGCAGAGTCCCAGGCGCTACTCCTACAGGTTCTACAGTGAATAGGTTCACAGTGGAGCCTGAGTCTGTATTAAAAAAAAAAAAAAAAAAAAAAAAAAATCTCCCACCAGGAACCCTAGTCACCGGCCGAATCTGGGAACGTTGGTTGAGAAGACAGCCCCCGGATTATCTGTCCACGGACCAGGGCTGATAGAATCTGACCAGTCACCCTTCCTGAGAATTGGTACTGCAAGCCACGAGTCACTTTGGGCACGTTTTGCATGGAAGTGATGAGCGCCGTGCTTGGGGACAGCAGAATTTCTGCTTGTACACAGAGGTGGTAAAAACCAGTCTGCAGAGAGACGGGAGCTGTAAACACCCAGAGCTTCGGAGAGGAGACAGGGCAGAAGTGTGCTGGCGGCTTTCCATTTCCCCGGGCTCCCTGCAGCCTGGCACCCCCTGTCTTTGCCTCTATGAGGTGTTCCTTTATGCTGGAATCAATTCCCCTCTCGGGCTAAAGCCAACACAAGTTGGTTTCTGTTACTTGTAGCTGAAGAGCCCAATGACCACCAGTCCGACGAAAATCGCTTCTCTAATAGGAGAACAATCAAAGCGCCCACTTCAAACACGCCCTGGTATGAAATCTCAACTTTCTTCCCAAATGCGTCTGGAAATGGGCTCAGGGGAGGAAAAAAACAAAACCCTCTTACTGTCGAGTAGCTTATTCAGTGATTACCTTGGTACAAGGCGTACTCCTTTATGAGAAAAAGAAAAAGACACTGCCTTGATTGGAAGAAATGAAAAGCAGCGGGGGAAGGCACAGGAACAAGCAGGGCCCAGATGGGCCTCCCTAAGGGAAAAGGAAATATAGCCAGTTTGGGGGCCCAGATGATCAGCGAGGCAGAGCCAGGCTCAGTTAGCCAACCACAGTTCGTACCTTCTGCCTCCCCCCTCTCCGAATCAGCCCGTGCAGCTTCTCTGAACTGGGCCAGGGTTTTTGACCGATTGGGTTGAAACAATCAACACTGCCTAAGAAACAAATAGAACGGGGCGCCTGGGTGGCTCAGTGGGTTAAGCCTCTGCCTTCGGCTCAGGTCATGATCTCAGGGTCCTGGGATCGAGCCCCACATCAGGCTCTCTTCTCGGCAGGGAGCCTGCTTCCCCCACTCTCTCTCTCTGCCTAACTCTCTGCCTACTGGTTATCTCGCTATCAAATAAATAATAAATAAAATCTTAAAAACAAACAAACAAACAAAAAAACAAATGGAGCATGGCTGTTCTCAAACGGGGAAGCAGGCCCCTACTCTTTCCCAGAAAGAGCCGTCCTTGCCAAGCCCGGGCTCCATGAGAGTCTCCCTGTGCCGGGGGCCTCACTGCTCCTCTCCTCTTGAACAGGAATCACGTTCAGCCCTCCTGGTCACCACCACACACCTAAAAACCAAGCAGAGACGTTCACCCAGCCAGTCTGGAATGTCGCTCATTCATCAGCCTGAGGCCCGGAAGGCCCCTTGGGCCAAGCAGCCCTGCGCTCCCAGGGCCTGCAGCCCGAGAGCAGCCCCAGGACCGAGCCGGCGGATGCCTGCCGTTGAAAATGAGATCAGAAACGGGCTGAAAATGAGATCAGAAATGGGCCAGCGCCATTCTGAGGCAAAAAAAAAAAAAAAAAAAAAAGCCACCCCAATGGAGAAAAGTTGGGTTCAAAGTGTCGTTACATGCCATGCTGGTGGTCTTCAAGTTATGTCCCAGAATCAGCGGTTCACAACACGCTGGAAGAAGAGAGCGGGGTCTGAGTCTCCTCCCAGCCCTGGTCTCCAACAGAGCAGTTCTGCCTTTGTCTGTGTACTCGCTGGGCTTCCCGCCCTGTCTGCCGGCTGGCTGTGGAGCTCGTAGTACTGAGAGCTCATCCCGAGCGTGTGGGCGCACGAGGGCACGTAGCCACACGCACAGCAGACACTGCCGGCTGTTTCGGATGCCGCAGCTCGATTCCGTCCAACAAGTCCCAGGTGTACATTCTGTTATTATCTCCGGAGAACAGTTGAGGAAACTAAAAGGGTCTTGTCCAAGGTCACAAAGCAACGCCGTGGGAATGCCAGGAGTTGCATCCAGCTCCCTCAGACCTTGGAGTCTTGACTGAAACTGTCCCTGGGATGGACCTCGGGGGGAAAAAACCATCCGAGGGAGGAAAATAAAAAAAAGTGAGCCTTTGGCCAGAGCGGTCATTCTCAACCTTGCCCGCACATTAGAATCTCCCAGGAAGCTCTAAAGACGGCGGATGCCAGGCTCTCCCCCTGGAGATACTGATTTAATGGATCTGGGGAGCAGCCTGGACATAGGGATCTGTTTTGAAAGACTGAGAGCCACTGCCTTAAAGAAACAGTGATAGGAATCCAATAATTAAAATTACATGTCAACACTGATTTGAGTGTATCAAAGATAGGAATTTCCCTCAGGGCAGATTACTCAGCTGATGGTATAAAAAATGTCCTTTAAGAAGTAGAAGGAAACATTGTAAAACTCTAGCTCTGATGCAAGGCAGAGAGACTTGTTTTCTCCTCCTCCTGCACAGCCCGCTCTGAACTTGAGTGCGCTCAGTGGTCACTTACTCGATGGGGCTGACACAGAGGGTAGCGGCCACGTAGAGGAGACTAGGAAAGACGGGGAAACCGCAAACTGGAGATCAGGGCCCACCATCTGTGATTCCACTTTTATGTATTCAGTCCAGGATCAGGATAAGCTGCGGTGGGTAAGGCCTTGAGCACAAAATTTAAGGGGACTCAGAACAAAACCAAAAAACTCATCCGTTATCAAGATAAAGAATGTTTTAGTGGGATATTTTTAAAAATGAAAATCAATGCAGAAAATATCCATGATGAACAAAAGGTCAAGAATTTCGGTACAGACAGGACCCAACAGGACTGGGATGGGGCCGGGGTGGGGTGGGGAATTGGGGTGGGGTTGGAGGAAGTGGTGCAAGTAAGTTTAGGGTTGGATCTCCTATCTTTATTTAAAATGGCATTTTGGGCCTTGATCTTGAGTTTTAAAGTTTTTGCATGAAAGCATTATTTTTCTTAAATTTTCTTTGCCCCACCATGAGTCCCAGTAAACATTCCTGCGAGGGGAGTAAACCTCTTTGGCTTATTCAGATGCTTCTGAATTGAGGGAGGAGAATATCACAAAAGCATCAAAGCACTAGTCTCCCAGAGGCCTGATGGTATTTCCTGCACCAGGAAGACCTCCCCATAGAAAGAGCCCCATTGTTCAGAGCCAGCAGGTAAGGAGGGAGGGGAGAGTGGAGAACCGAGGGGGAGACTCAGGTCAGCCCCTGTGCTAAGGGCAGGCCTGGTGTTCCTGTCTGTTGACTCACTTGGCTGGGAGAACACAACGCCCCGTCGTCACACAGGATTCCAACAGTCCTCTTGGTCAGTTAATCTGTTTAACCTTCAGATCCCTTATCTGTAAAATAGAGCTAATAATACATCCCTCACAGGGATATTTTGGGGATAGATGAGGTAATATCTATAAAGAATTCTGCATGCTGCCTGGTACATTCTAAGTGCTAAAACAGGGCATTTGTTATAAGATGATGACTCCATTTTCTTTTTTTTTTCTTCTTATTTGTTTATTTTCAGCGTAACAGTACTCATTGTTTTTGCACCACACCCAGTGCTCCATGCAAAACGTGCCCTCCCTATTACCCACCACCTATTCCCCCAACCTCCCACCCCTGACCCTTCAAAACCCTCTGGTTGTTTTTCAGAGTCCACAGTCTCCCATGGTTCATCTCCCCTTCCAATTTCCCTCAACTCCCTCTCCTCTCCATCTCCCCTTGTCCTCCGTGTTCTTTGTTATGCTCCACAAATAAGTGAGACCATATGATACTTGACTCTCTCTGCTTGACTTATTTCGCTCAGCATAATCTCTTCCAGTCCCGTCCATGTTGCTACAAAAGTTGGGTATTCATCCTTTCTGATGGAGGCATAATACTCCATCGTGTATATGTACCCCATCTTCCTTATCCATTCATCCGTTGAAGGGCATCTTGGTTCTTTTCACAGTTTTGTGACCGTGGCCATTGCTGCAATAAACATTGGGGTACAGATGGCTCTTCTTTTTACTACATCTGTATCTTTGGGGTAAATACCCAGCAGTGCAATTGCAGGATCATAGGGAAGCTCTATTCTTAATTTCTTGAGGAATTTCCACACTGTTCTCCAAAGTGGCTGCACCAACTTGCATTCCCACCAACAGTGTAAGAGGGTTCCCCTTTTTCCACATCCTCTCCAACACACGTTGTTTCCTGTCTTGCTAATTTTGGCCATTCTAACTGGTGTAAGGTGATATCTAAATGTGGTTTTAATTTGAATCTCCCTGATGGCTAGTGATGATGAACATTTTTTCATGTGTGATGACTCCATTTTCTAAGCTGTTCTCCGAGCTCTAGTTCTTATCTCATTCCACTTTTGGAACATTTCACTGCTCATGGATAACATCAGAGGGTAGCCAAATCAGTCAGGTTTGTGACTTGTTAATAAATCTGGGCAGTTATCACTAACATGGGTCAGGATTAGAGAAGGCCTGAAGAGGCCTAGATTCTAGTCTTCCCGTAGGACTTGCTAAGTGTGTGGACTTAGGCCTACCCCCTCACATCTCAGGGCCTCTTTCTTCTTTACTAAATGAGGATTATAATAGTGTCTTTCTTATTGTTCTCCTCTTGTGTGATCAAAGAGATGATGGGGCAGAAGTGATTCACAGTTGCACACTCAGGTGGAAATAAGCTTTCAGGTGTCATTCTTGAAGTGAGCTCATTTCTTCGGCCTGGTCGACATGGTTCTGGTACTGAACCTCACTAAGCCTCGGAAATAGATTCTTTATTCAGGACTCTAAAATGACAGCAGGAAGGATCGAGAGGAAAAAAATTTGGACTAAGGAGTGAACTGCATATTATCTGCCAAATTTTTACTTCAAACGGAGAGATAAGACCTTAGCTCTGGTACTCTTTTACTCTCCAACAGGGAACTGGGAGTAATTTTAAGAAGCATGACTCGGGGAAATGTCTCCCTCCTATCCTGCCTAGAACTACTTCTGTTGTCCCAAGTTTGTGTATCTTCTCAAATGCCCCATGTGGTTACACATCCTCCCTGGGTACGTGTTCGAATGATCACTTCTTTTTCTCAAAGGTCCTTCATTAATTCATGAGAAATTTTTGTCATTTGGACCGTAATTATTTACAATTCAAACTGTAAATGCCGTCATTTTCTAGTCATGGTTATGGAGTGAGTGTAATGATTGAGAACCTGGGCCCTGATACCAGGCTATGTATGCCACTAACTAAGGGCGGGGGGTGCGTCACAGCCCTGATCTCATAGGATCAAAGTGAGAAATAAAAGAACGAATGCTTATGAAGTTCTTAAAATCGTGCCTAGAGCAGAGTAAACCCTTAATAAATGTTCGCCATTATCGTTTTGACCTCATTTGGGTACGCTGCCACACCAGTCTGTGCCGTCATGAAACTTAAAGCTTGTCCTCGGGGACGGTGCCTGTGATTCCAAATACTGGCCCTATTACACTTCCTTCAAGATTGTTGTCTCTCTGTTTCTTTGCTTTCTTCCTCTCTTTGCAATGGCAAGGGGGAAGGATTCTATAGACTGGCTATTCCAGGAAGTCTTTCCCTCTGGGTGCCGAATATCCTCATCTCTTGTCTTCTCTCCTAACTCACCCACTGGTTGCAGCCTCTGGCAAGTCTGTCATTTGGCAGTCCCACATCCATGATGAATCATCTGCAGTAGCACTCAATAAGTTATGAAGAATCCAGGGAGATTACAAATCAAAACCACAGTGAGATACTCCACCAGTGAGAATGGCTAAAATTAACAATATCGGAAACAACAAATGTTGGCGAGGATGTGGAGAAAGGGGAACCTTCTTACACTGTTAATAGGAAGGAAACCCTCTTACACTGTTGGTAGGAAGGAAACCCTCTTACACTGTAGAAAACAGTATGGCATTTCCTCAAGAAATTAAAAATAGAGCTACCCTATGACCCAGCAATTGCACTATTCGGTATTTACCCCAAAGATACAGATGTAGTGGAAAGAAGGGCCATCTGTACCCCAATGTTCATAGCAGCAATGGCCACAATGGCCAAACTGCGGAAGGAGCTGAGATGTCTTTCAATGTCTTTATTAACATTTTTATCCAACGAATGGATAAAGAAGATGTGGTTCATATATACAATGGAATATTACTTAGCCATCAGAAAGGATGAACACCTACCATTTACATCGATAAGGATGGAACTAGAGAGGATTATGCTAAGTGAAATAAGTCATTCAGAGAAAGACAATTACCATATGGTTTCACTCATATATGAAATATAAGAAATAGCGCAGAGGAGCTTAGGAAAAGGAGGGAAAACTGAATGGGAAGAAATCAGAGAAGGAGATAAACCATGAGAGACCCTTTACTCTGGGAAACAAACTGAGGGTTGCAGAAGGGGCGGGGGGTGGCAGGGTGAAGTAACTGGGTGATGGGCATTAAGTAGGGCACATGATGTGATGAACACTGGGAGCTATACACAACTAACGAATCAATGAACACTGCATCAGAAACTAATGATGTGGGCACCTGGGTGGCACAGTTGGTTAAGCAACTGCCTTCGGCTCAGGTCATGATCCTGGATTCCTGGGATCAAGTCCCACATCGGGCTCCCTGCTCCATGGGGAGTCTGCTTCTTCCTCTGACCTTCTCCACTCTCATGCTCTCTCTCACTCTCTCTCTCAAATAAAATCCTAAAAAAAACCCCAAAACAAAAATGATGTACTATATGTTGGCTAATTGAATTTAAATAAATAAATTATGAAGAACTAAGTTGTAATAAAATAGTTGATCTTTGGTATCATTATTATTTAGATATTTATGCAATTTTCGAAGCTAAATCATTTTTATAAAAACTAAAGGATAGGGGCGCCTGGGTGGCTCAGTGGGTTAAAGCCTCTGCCTTCGGCTCAGGTCATGATCCCAGGGTCCTGGGATGGAGCCCCGCATCGGGCTTTCTGCTCAGCAGGGAGCCTGCTTCCTCCTCCCTCTCTCTCTCTCTGCCTACTTGCGATCTCTCTCTCTGCCAAATAAAAATAAAAAAAAAAAAAAAACAAAAAACTAAGGGATAAAGATACAGATGTAGTGAAAAGAAGAGCCATCTGTACCCCAATGTTTATTACAGCAATGGCCACGGTCGTCAAACTGTGGAAAGAACCAAGATGCCCTTCAATGGACGAATGGACAAGGAAGATGTGGTCCATATACACGACGGAGTATTATGCCTCCATCAGAAAGGATGAATACCCAACTTTTGTAGCAACATGGACGGGACTGGAAGAGATTATGCTGAGTGAAATAAGTCAAGCAGAGAGAGTCAAGTATCATATGGTTTCACTTATTTGTGGAGCATAACAAAGAACACGGAGGACAAGGGGAGATGGAGAGGAGAGGGAGTTGAGGGAAACTGGAAGGGGAGATGAACCATGAGAGACTATGGACTCTGAAAAACAACCTGAGGGTTTTGAAGGGGGTGGGGTGGGAGGTTGGGAAACCAGGTGGAGGGTAACAGGGAGGGCACGTACTGCATGGAGCACAGGGTGTGGTGCAAAAACAATGAGTACTGTTACGCTGAAAATAAATAAATAAATTAAAAATTAAAAAAAAAAAAAACTAAGGGATTTGTACTCCTGTCTAGAAGTAATTCTACATTGTATTTGGTAAGTAGAGAAATGGAGAGTGCTGTAAAGTTCTGGCAAATCAGAGCATGAACATTTTGGGCTAGCTGATAGCAGGATGACCAAGTTAGTAGTGTGACGTAATTGATGGGGAAAAGGGATGTATCCAGCAGGTATTCTTTGAGCACCTGCTGTGTGCTGGCTTGTTTGGAGAAGTAGACAAGAATAGGTCAGAGACCTCGTCCCTGGATTTTACATCTGAATAATCAGACATGCTGTAGGAATGATGTGGCTGATTCTTCTTCTTCTTTTTTTTAAGATTTTATTTATTTATTTGACAGAGAGATCACAAGTAGGCAGAGAGGCAGGCAAAGAGAGAGGGAGAGGAAGGGAAGCAGGCTCCCTGCTGAGCAGGGAGCCCGATGCGGCGCTCCATCGCAGGACCCTGGGATCACGACCTGAGCTGAAGGCAGAGGCTTTAACCCACTGAGCCACCCAGGTGCGATGTGGCTGATTCTTTTTTTTTTTTTTTTTTTTTCTAAAGATTCATTTATTTGACAGATAGAGATCACAAGTAGGCAGAGAGGTAGGCAGAGAGAGAGAGAGGAGGAAGCAGGCTCCCCGCCAAGCAGAGAGCCCGATGTGGGGCTCGATCCCAGGACCCTGGGATCATGACCTGAGCCGAAGGCAGAGGCTTTAACCCGCTGAGCCACCCAGGTGCCCCGATGTGGCTGATTCTTAAGCACAGTGTTGCAGCAATGTATTTCCTGCTGTCTCAGGCTTTCCTTAGATTTATAAAATGAGAAAATAGATTACAGGATTCTTATTATCTTACTTTCTGCTGTTTCCTGTGTAGGAATGAATAAAACTCTACCATGATTTGTACCAATACATATTTGAAGATCAGAATTATTAATTGAATCAAAATTTTAAAATAAAAATCTAACAAAAAAAGTATGATATGAAATCAGAGTTGATAAACACTCCTGTGCTAGTGTTTTAAAATAATATTTTTATTTTAAAAGGAATGTGTGTTAATGTACAAACTTGAGAAATATAAAAAAAATCAAGAAAAATTTAAAAAATCCCTTATTATTCCATTACCCAAAGATGGTTAACCTCCACCTGTTCTGAGTTGGGAATAACCGTCCAAGTGCATACCATTTAAGAAACAACAATGCATTTTTATCGGATGATCTCCTGTGAGCTTAGCAGTTCTGAGGTGGGCAGTTTAAATTCTAAATGGAAACTCAGCCTTGAAAGGCTGACATTTGGTCAAGTTCAGGGAGTTGGTGAGTGCAAGAACCAGAGTTTGTACTGGAGTCTTAAAGTTCAAACTCAATATTCTTTCCAGATGCAGCAGAGTAGATATTGTATGATTCTTTTATATGAAGTTCTAGAAGAGACAAAACTAACCCATGGGAATAGAAGTCAGATCAGTGGTTGCCTGGATGGCAGGGGGCAGGGAGGTGTTGGGGAATGAAGAGAGAGGGACACGAGCATTTCTGGAGGAATGGAAATGTTCTGTACTTTGATCTACAGATGTATGCATTTGTCAAAACTCATCAAATTTATGCTTTTAAGATCTGTATTTATCCCTGCATGCCTAGTATACTTCTACTTTAAAAATCACTTTTCTATTTTAAGTGTAAGGATATATAGCATGGAAAATGGGCAATACTGTAATTTCTTCATAAGGCAAAAATATCATGTTATTTCATATAAACTATTTTTAAAAAAATTTTTCATGTAAATGATTTTAATTATCAAAGTGGTCATCTTCCTTTTCCTGGCAAATTAGGCTCCTATGGCCGCAGTAACAAATCACCACACTTAGTGGCTTGAGACAACCTAAATTTATTGCCTCCCAGTTCTAGAAGTCAGAAGTCAAAAATAGGTCTCGCTGAGCTAAACTCAAGGTGTTGGCGGGACTGAGTCCCTTCTAGAGGTTCACATAAGAATCTGTCTCTTTGTTTCAGAAAGATGGCTCAAAAAAGGATTTCCAAATGACTCTTAAACATACAGAAGGGTGCTCAGCCACATTAACAATCAAGGGAAATAATAGTAATAATAATAAAAAAGTCAGTCAATAGGAAAATAGATAAATAGATTGTGGTCTAGTCATATGATGGCAGGCTGTACAGATATGAAAATGATTCAACTACCAATAGAAACAATGACATGGACTGTAGATCTACTCAGATGTGCTAGTGAATGAAATTAGCCAGTCGCAGAAGACCACATAGTGCGTGATTCCATTCAGGTAAGGTGAAAATAAAAAGCGCAGCCCTAAACCACAGCACTGAGGGATACACCGTGGTTAGATAATAGGGATATAAAGAGAAATGAAGCAGCCAGAACAAGGAAGAAGAAGGAGGAGGAGAAGAGCGGGTGGGTGGCGAGGGGGTGCACGGTGTTTGGGAGGAAGATGAAAGGGCTTTCAGGGCACTGGCAATTCCCGTTAATTGAGCTGGGTGGTGCTTATGTGGGTATTTATCTTGAGGTAATCATTACGCTCTGTGCCTTTGTTTTGTACACTCCTTTGTATGTATGCTCTACCTCACAATGAAAAAGTAAAACAACAACAACAACAACCACAACCCCACCATCAAGATGGTTCAAGAAGAAAAGAGAAAGCGGAATTCATTAGGACGCATCCAAAAACCCAGGATGATATTGGAACAATGAAGCATAAAAATTAACTTATGGTTCATAGGGGTCCGTGCAAAATGGGAAACATGTTATACTATATAACTCCTATTGTCTGATAAAAATAAGCACACGTTTGCCTGGAGAGACAAATATTTCTCTGACTCTGAACCGTGGGCAGAATGTTAAGCTCATTACATAAGGTAGGAACAATGTATTCAGTTGCAGGTTTTCTGAAGACCATGAAATGTTCCTTAAAAGGACATTACTTAACTGAATTCGTGATAAAAGCTAAGAGCATGACATTGAATCATAGCTCAGTGAAGACATTTCTGAGGAAATCTAAGTTGACACAGTCCTGTGACTTTCTAGGGCAAGGACATAGCTGTGCTGTAGGAATTCTAGAAGAATTCCAGCTGTTTCCTGAATGCAACCTTTTGTCCTCTTTGACTTTGTACCCTCACAGAGAAGGGTCAGTGTCCCAGGCTGACACTGTAGAAGCTTTCCTCAGACCCTTATTCCAGGCCTGGCTTTCTCGCTTGGCTCTTGGCTTCCTCTTCCTTGTCCTTGACCTCTACCTGGCCTTGACCACAGCTTTCTCCTGCTGAGCACGCCTGGCTGGCTTATCAGGTTAGGGTGGAGCTAGTAAGGATTCCTCAGCTGGACTGACCTGCACCGTGTACCGAATGCAATGGATACACTGTCTTTTTAAACCTCTCCCTCTTCTCCCAAGCACCCAGGCCTCATCCCCCGACTCTGCAACACAGCAGAATGGTCCAAAGCCTGGGCTTGGGACTCAGACACTACCGCTGTGAATCCTGACCCAACCACCTAATGGACATACCCTATGTCTCATTTCTCCCTTTGTAAAATGGTAATAATTATACTATTCACCTCATGTGTAGGTTAAACCCCGTGCAATGGAGAGACTGTATCGCGGTGTGGTTGAAAGCAAAAACTAGGGAACCAGACCACTTGGCTTCGTACTCTGGCTCTACCACTTCCTAGCCATGTGGCCTGGGACCCCTTTCTTAGCTCTTAGGCTGCAGGTGGCTCACCTATAAAATGGGGAAAATATAGCATCGGGGGAAGGGTTGTGGTGAGGATTAAGTGGTTAATATGTATAATGTATCCAAAACAGGGCACATACCAAATGCTTTATTAATGTTTGCTAAATAAAGGGTTAGATGCCTGGTATATAGTAAATTTGAATAAATGTTACAAATTTTAATTACTTCTGCTTGTGTGACCCCTCTCCTTCCATTTCCCGACTATAACAATTGATTAAAGAGTAAGAATCTGAGTGTGATGGGGTGCCTGGGGGGCTCAGTTGTTAAGCATCTGCTCAGGTCACAGTCCCAGGGTCCTGGGATCCAACCCCACATCAGGCTCCCTGCTTGGCAGGAGGCTTGCTTCTTCCTCTCTCACTTCCCCTGCTTGTGTTCCCTCTCTCACTGTGTCTCTCTCTGTCAAATGAATGAATAAAATCTTAAAAAAAAAAAAAAAAGAAAAAAGAAAGAATATGAGTGTGAATCTAAGTGGGAACCTTGGGTCTTGCCTTGCCTCCCTTCCTCTCCCCTTCCTTTCTCCCCCTACTCCCACCCCTCCTTTACCTTCCCCTCCCGTTCCTTTCCTTCCCTTCCTTCCTACTTTTCCTTGTTAAAGATTGATTGATAGATTTTAGAGACAGAAAGAGAGTGAACACGAGCAGGGGGAGAGAGACTCTCAAGCAGACTCTGTGCTAAGCTCAGAGCCCGGAGTCCCACACGAGGCTGGATCCCACAACCCCAAGGTCATGACCTGAGCCAAAACCAAGAGTCAGAGGCTTAACCAACTGAGTCACCCAGGCACCCGAGCCTTGGATTTTTCTGATTGAAGTCTTAAGAGGGGTAAGACCCTTTCCCCCTCTGTTTGCAAAGCTGTTGCTAGTGTCAGAGAAGCAGCAAAGAAACAGAGGAGAGAAGAAAACTGACATAGAAAAGGAAAAAATATTTGAAAGGAGGGGAGCAGAGACAGAGAGAGACAGTGAAAGACAAAGAGACAGAGCCCTAATGGTGTTGGAGTCATGGTTCTCATGTCTGGAGTCCCAGAAATTTTTTGGTTTTTGTCCTTTCCAATCACGGTCGAACAAAGAGTTCTTTTGATTCTGTGAGCTACCCCTCCCCCACCTTTTTAAAAAATACATCGCCTCTAAGCAAATTTGAGTCAGGTTTCTGTCTCTTGCCACCCAAAGAATCTAGAACACCATTCGTTTGGGAAAAGTGACTTTCTATTCTTCAACACACGCGTGATCGATGAGTAAGCAACACCAAGTGGCATTGAAGGCCCCGTGGGCCACCTGGTGTAATTACGAGTTTCCATTTTCATGTTCACAAATGAAGCTGATCCAATCTGTGACATATTCTGCCCACACGTTTCCGAGTGGATCCAGTTATCTTCCTGTCTAAGAACAATGCCATGGGATTCGGTGCATCCGACGTACTACGGATGGATGTGGTGAGGCCGTTCTGTAGTGTGCTCCCAATAGCCGCGACTGAAATATCTGGCGGCCGACTCCCATTAGCCATTCCGAGGGCCCAAGGATGCCCGTCAAGACATACCATTACATGCCCAGTTAGTGCTGATTCTGATGTACTTTTTCAATAGGATTCACCTTTACCCTTCTACAAATACATGTGTTTATCTCTTTCACTCTTCTATTCTTATCTATTTGGTTGTATTTATTTTTTATGTATTTGGATTGAGTCCCCCCCACCCCCGACCCTAATTCATAATGCGTCTTCGCAACAGTGGATCCTCAGGGGGCTGGTCTTCGGGGACCTACATATTTAGGGTGCCTGGAGCTGCAAGGGCAGATTGTGAATAAGAATTTGGAATTATAGGGTTTCTAGACATTGAAACTACAATCCTCAGGTGCAGGAGAGCAGGAAACCCCATCAGTCTTTGAGGGAGTGGGATTTGAGGGATGGGGTCAGACAGGGTGGGACCCAGACCAGCCCTGTCCATATTTCACCTGCCTCTTTCCCATATTTTTTCCCTAATTGACTGGGGTGGGTGAGGTTATGTAGTATCACATTAGGACTTTTCCACATTGTTAAAGTATTAATGATTCTTTAAAAATGGAATGGAGTTGATGAGCCATGTGTAGTTTCCTTAATCATTTTCTTATTGGGGGTCATTTAGGTTGCCTCCAAATTTTGCTTTTGTAAATACAGCTGTAATAAAATCTTTGCTCATAAAGTTTTTTCCACATTTAGGATAAAATTATGCAAATTAATTCCTGAATATTTTAAGGCTTTTGACACATTTGTCCAATAATTTTCCAGAGGGGCTCTATTTTCTAAAGGGCAATGTCTGAAAGTACATTTTTCTCTGCTCCTTTGCCAGCACTGAGTATTATAATCTTAAAAACTTTTGCTAATATGATAGTTGAAAAATGATCTTACTGCTTTAATGTATATTTCTTCGATTATTCTGGAAGTTAAACACTCTAGCCTCATGTGCTTATTAACCACTTATTTCTTCTTTTCATATACTTTTCTCAGCTCTCATCTTCTCCTCATAATTCTAATTGCAGAATCGGGTCAATGAATGCAGAATTCATTGGGATCGGCAAACACTTCAGCAGCCGTACAGAAGAGCCAGCAAACATCTCAGAAATCCCAAAACTTTTTGAGTCCACACTTAGAAATCACACTTGTCAGGGTGCCTGGGTGGCTCCAGTTGGTCAAGCAACTGACTCCTGATTTTGGCTTAGGTCATGATCTCAGGGTTGTGGGATCAAGCCCCAAGTTGGGTTCCCAGCTCCACAGGGAGTCTGCTTCTCCCTCTCCCTCTGCCTCTCCCCCTGCTTGTGCTTTCTGTCTCTCTCTCAAATGAATAAATAAAATCTTTTTTAAAAAAAGGACTTCTTAGGTTACTCTATGCACAATAGACCCTTAATTAATGTTTCTGAATTTCTAGAGTTAAAAATGAGGAAGAAATTTTCTCAGGGAGAGAGCTGCAGGCATTAAGGCCATGAGAACTAATTCCTGCCATGAGAACTCGGAAGGGGCAGTGGTTTTGTCCATTCTAATGAGACGGCAAATAAAAGTGATAACAAGATTGTGGTATTCGGTCCATCATTTACCATCTTCTTGTAGTCCTGCTTAATGTTAGTTACTTGGATTAAAATGGACATTTACTATCTTGGCAACCAACTGTGGGTCTTTTTTTAAAAATTATTTTTATTTATTTATTTATAATAACTTATTTATTTATTTGACAGAGAGAGAGAGCACAAGCAGGGGGAGCAGCAGGCAGAGGGAGAAGGTGAGTCCCCATTGAGCAGAGAGCCTGATGCAGGGCTCCATCCCAGGACGCTAGGATCAAGACCTGAGCCGAAGACAGATGCTTAACGACTGTGCCACCCAGGCATCCCCAACCGTGGTTCTTGTACAGGATTTATGCCTGATGTCTTGTAAACACACCAGTGCTTATGATGATTTGATTTAGTGTTCACATTGTGTTTGGACTGTTAGGCAGATCGAAAGTGGGTGACTCGTTAGTGAAGAATGAGGGATCTCTAATGTGAGTCATCATTTTTAAATGAAGGGGTTTGACATATTGCATATTTTATTCTCTTAAAATTTAGAAGGAAAGAAAGAAAGGTCTTGCAGACCCCACTGCCGAGACTAAACTGTGGTGGTTCTGGAGGCTGGCACGGAAGCAGCGGGATGCATACCCCTGGGAGAGCTTCTAGTGTACACAGGTTTGGAAATGGCACTGCCTCCCCACGCTGGTCTTCTCAGTGATCTGAGCCAAGCTACGGAAGGAGCAGAACAGAAAGCTGACGTGAAGGTTGAGGGAAGCAGGTCACGGAGCCTCCCGGGGCCTGGCGGTGTGGCGGGTGGCAATGCGTGCTGACGAGCCGGGAGAAGGTCCAAGGCTAGCCCACTGCTGCATAAATGAGGGCAAGTCATTTGACACTTTCAAGTATCAGGACTATTTATTTATAAAAAGGAAATAATTCAGGGGCGCCTGGGTGGCTCAGTCGGTAAGCCTCTGCCTTCAGCTCTGGTCCTGATCCCAGGGTCTTGGGATAGAGCCCCGCATCGGGCTCCTTGCTCAGAGGAAAGGAATCCGCTTCTCCCTCTCTGCCTCTCCACCTGCTCATGCTCTGTCTCTCTGTCACGCTGTCGCTTTCTCTTAAACAAACAAATAAATAAATAAATAAAATCTGGAAAAAAAGGGAAATATCTCATATAATTCATATTGCCCGAGCTATTTCTTAAAGTAACTGTGAGGCTCAAAAGTGAAAGTGATGTGGGACACCGGGGTCGCTCAGTCAGTTAAGTGTCGGCTCTGGGTTTTGGCTCCAGTCGTGATCTCGAGGTCACGCAATCGAGTCCTGCGTTGGGCTCTGCACTCAACATAGAATCTGTTTGGGATTCTTTCCCTCTCTCTCTGCCTTGATCCTGTGCTCGCCCATGCACTAGCTCTCTTTCCCCCTCTCTGTAAAATAAATTTTTTTTTAAAGTGAAAGTGATATGACATAAAATTGCTTTGTAAACTCTAAAGCACTGTACAAACATAGGTCTCCGTTATCGATCTAGCTCTAAGGTACGTTGTTCATACAGTGGTTCCCCCTTATCTGTGGTTTTGCTTCTGCCATTTTATTTCCCTTCAGTCAACAGCAGTTGAGCTGGTTATCCTCCTTCTGACCGATCAGATCATCAGGAGGTCAGTAGTAGCCTAACGCTAAGTCACAATGCCTGTGTCATTCACCTGACTTCATCTTCTTACGTTGGCATTTTATCATCTTAATTACACAAACAGAAAAAGAGCAAGTACAGTACAAGATGAAATTTGGAGAGACATATTCATATAACTTTTAGTATGGTGTATTGTTATAAATTGTCCTATTATTAATTACTGTTGTTAAGTCTCCTAATTTACAAATTCAACTTGATCATAGATACATATGTATACGTAGGAAAAAGCATAGTATATATACAGTTCGATACTCTCTGTGGTTTCAGGTGTCCCCCCGGGGGTCTTGGAATGTATGTACGTGTAGACTATAGTACAAACTATATGCATTATACCCAAAGAGCATAGATACATTCTTTCATCATCAGAGCATTGAATTAAGTTTTCTGGAGATAAATAGTTCATTATTTTATGATCATAATTTTTCCTTTCTATGGCCTGTTCATTCTACAAAGATCACGATGGGATTTAACCTTTAACCTCTGGGCATGCGTGCGTGCGTGCATGCCTGTGTGTGTGTGTGTTTGATGTTAATACTAGGAAGAGGGAAAAAGGAAGAAATATGGACAAGGCCTTACAGTCGTTGGATGAGTCTAATTTCTTCACTTTAAATTGAGGCTGCTATCCATGATGTTATGTGGTTGATACCCAAGAATGCATAATTTATTAGAACAGAATCAATACTGGAAGCCAGGTTGACCTCATTTTACTTCTATCAAGTATCATATAATTTTTCTCTACATTTTAGCACAGAGGGTCTTATCACCCCTATATTACATAACATTCCTCCACCAACATTCTCCTTCCCCAAACAAAAAGTATCCACAATCTTACTGAAAGCTTAATGGCTAAAAAAATCTAAAGGAAGAAGAGGATTTATATTTTCAGAGCCAAAGCTAAGCCAGAATTGCTTTTCTCCTTACCATTAATTTACCTCTTTTTGAAATTCAATTTTTCCCCCCAGATATCTTTGAAATCTTATCATAAGTGATTCACCTGATAACTGTCTCACTTTTGAAGAAATGTTTCTGGGACTCTACCTAGTGAATTTCATTACATCTCACATGCTATCCTGCTCTTCCCGAAGGCCAGGAAAGGTGGGTTTAGTTTTGGGCTTTGTTTATTTTTAAGTTAGGGTTCTTTTATTAAGGGTGAGTGGGAGGCTGGATATTATAAGGGCATTGACCTCTCTGCCACAGGGGTCTTTCTCAACATCATTAGAAGCAACCTTCTCTGTCCCCCATCCTATCCATGGTGCAATTTCCTTCTTAGAATTTATCATGTCTGAATTTATCTTCTGTGTTAACCTGTGTGATTATTCATTGTTTTTCTCTCCATGAGAATAGGAGCTTCCTAAGGGCAGGGAGCTGGTCTGTGTTTTTCATCAATGTACCTTGAGCATTTAGCATTTGGTAGGCACTCAACTGTTATTAAAAGAATGAAAGAGTTCGGAGCACCTGGCTGGCTCACTGGGTTAAGCCTCTGCCTTTGGCTCAGGTCATGATCTCAGGGTCCTGGGATCGAGCCCCGCATCAGGTTCTCTGCTCAGCAGAGAGCCTACTTCCCCCTCCCCTTTGTCTGCCTTTCTGCCTACTTGTGACTTCTCTCTCTGTCAAATAAATAAATACAATCTTTAAAAAAAAAAAGAATGAAAGAGTTGTGGGGGTCAGTGTGTTGAACATTTACAAGGTTTTGGATCCATATTATCAAATAGTCTCCCCCAAATGTCGAAATTTATAATCTCATTAGCAATGTCTCTGAATGTCTCTGAGGATCCTTTCCCTTACATCCTCTATGAACCTAGTATTATAACTTAATAAAAAGTTCTTGTTAATATAGTAGGCACAAACTTTTTAAAAGGATTCTTAGTATTCTTATTTTAATGTACATTTCTTTCTTTAAGTGCATTTTTGAAAAATTTTGTTCAGACTCGCTAAGATTTTTTCTTTTGATTGTGATAACATAAAGGGATAAACTTTAGGGGTCAAGAAATTCAGTTGATCTTCACGGAGAATGCTGGGGAAATCAAGGTTACTCTACCAGCCTCTCTAAGATACGAAGCGGGGAGCCTGGGTGGCTCAGAGGGTTAAGCCTCTGCCTTCTGCTCAGGTCATGATCCCAGGGTCCTGGGATTGAGCCCCGCATCGGGCTCTCTGCCCAGCAGGGAGCCTGCTTCCCCCTCTCTCTCTGCCTGGCTCTCTGCCTACTTGTGATCTCTGTCAAATAAATAAATAAAATATTACAAAAAAAAACCATGTAAAACAGCACTTTGAGAAGGATAAGCAAGTCATGCAATCATAATGATTTGTTATCCTCAGGACGGGAGTGCAGAGAACGATATGGTTTTACTCAAGTAGCACATTTAATAAAACACAGCAAAGATACTTTGTTATATTTGGTGGGACATGGATGGTGGTCAGAACTCCCAGAGCTCCCAGTATGGACAGAAAGGAAGAAAATGATTGGCCTTTATCCCAACCACTTATTCACCGGAGAGCATTCATAATGAATCCCCACAAGAACTCCTTGCTCATAAAGACCAAATAACCCACTTAACCAATGCATTCCGTCCCCTTGCAAATGCACACAGAAAGATAACCCCTGGAATCTGAAGGGCTCTGGCTCCAGTCTCATGTGTGTAGGTCAAGGTTAACTTTTTAAACTGTGGTTCCATGAGCTATGTTTCCATCTTGGGGCTGACTTCATTTTAAGTCTCTCTCTTCCTTGCCATTGGGGCAGACCTCGTGTGAAGGGCCTAGTGGGCCATGCTTTGGTGGTGGTGGTCAGGGGGTAGGGGGAGAACCGTTCAAGGCATTGCTGTGGGCTCTGCTACCCTGCAGCTCTCCAGAAACTGCAGGGTGACTGGACTCAATCCTCTCTCTCTGCTCAGTGCTCCTGCGTGTTTTGGTCTGTTGATTTTCCAGTGTCCGTAACCCAAAGCAACATATCTTTCTTGGCATGTTTGGAAAGGGAGCTGTTGCTAAGATTATTGGACTCACAAGGGAAAGTTCTGGTGTTTACACAGTTTAATACAGGGCATTACTCTAAGCTGAAGATGGCAAGATGATAGACATCGTCAAGGTCAGTTTTTCCAAACCATTTTAATAAAACCAGTGAGAACCGGTAAACTTGACACAGTCGTTTCTTAAAGGAGCTTTGGTGTTTGGTAAATACTTTTCCTTTTCTAGGGTTTATATTCTAGCTCTTACATTTGGAAGTAGCATACACACACATCATGAAATGTCTAAGCATCCTCTTTGGAATTCAGTATAATTAAAACCAGCAAGTATTTGTTAAGTTTCTAATAATGCCAGCCCTATGTGGGGGAATCAGGGAGGAGGGACACCCGAAGATTACAATTCCTGTAGAGGGTGTCCTAATTATGCAAAGGAATAAAAACCCATTTCCGGTTCTCAGTTCCCAATTGATTCACCTGAGAAATGCTTTCTCCGGGTAGGACAGGATAACTGGCTCCTTTAATTGATCCCCATTCTGCAGGGAAATGTGGGAAATGTTCCCATATGATTCGTTCTATGGCTAATACCGTCCTTTCGGGTGCACAGACTGTAACACATTTATCACACCTACTGGTTGTGAGCTCCAGCAAGGTAATTCAACTTTGAAAAGGTGGTGTCTGGAGAATTAGAGAGTCACACAGTTCGCCTAAGAGAAGGGAAATACGGAATATAATGATTTTGAGCTTCCCTGTGGTTCTTTACTCGGCCTTTGAGTAACACCTTTCCTTATCAGGGTCATTGATACCCAGTCTTTATCTCCTAGCCCTGGGAGATTGCGCTGTGAAGGCGTATTCTCACACCACATTGACCCTTCTCTCTCATTTCTTGTAGGCTTAAAACGCACGTGCGTGCGTGCACACATACACACCCACACACACACCATATTTACCGCGATGTCGTTCACAGACCACGCCGTTCATTCACTCATTTACAGTGTGTAATCATCGATGTGAACAGCCGTCACCACTCTTTCATCACCTCAAGAAAAAAACCCCAAATCCTTTGGCTGACTCCTCTCTGTCCCCCAACCCCCTCCATCCCTAAGCCCCTAATCGATTTTCATCTTCTTGTTTAATCTCAGAAGCCCCCAGGAGTCAGCACTGGGTCTATTTTCCAGCCGTTCTTCCCCAGGCCTGGATATGTGCTCTTGCCAGGGCGCTCGCTAAGGGAACCGAGCCATCTGCCAACAACAGTGGCACCCCAGAGAGAAGCTGAGGGTTGGGTTAGCACAGAGTGTTCTCAGGTGAACTGAAAATCTTCACCCAGCATTTGGAGAACCTCCTCAGCCTTAAGTCTTTTTGTGGAGATCAGACTTCAGCGGGTTCCTCTTTTGGCCTCTTCTGAAGTACAAGGCAGCTCTGTAGCCTAGCTCTTCGCTATACCTTCGCTCTGAGGTTTCCTTTCCTTGACCTTCACCTTCTACTCTGCTCGCCTTCGGGATTTTCGTTCCCACCTTCATCTGGGAACAAACGAATAATCCTTCTTCCGGCTTTTGCTGTCAGTCAGTCCTCATATTTGTTGTCTTCTTGTCTTCTCAGCCATAAACTTTATCTCAGCTTTGTCCTTGGTTTGGGAAGAACCGTGAATCAACATTATTTATCTTTGCTGAAGGCTGTATCTTAAACACCTTAAAGTAACATTAATCTGTCAAGTCATCCCAAAGATGCAAGGCACTATATTTTATCTAAAGTCACAGTTCTTTTCTTTCGAAGGGCATTGTCCACTCTCTTATTGAAATGTCTCCTCTTATGGTCCTGAATATTTCCAAGGAGGGTAAGCAGGAGAGAAGGTGTGTGTGTGGCTATTTAGGCAGGAAGAGGGACCCCGCCAGTACTGTGGACATGATAGAAAACAGAGGATGGTAGAAATCAGTGAAACTAGCCATTTCCAAAGTAACAAGGGAAGAATGTTGATAATTTTCTTTTGCTTTTCTAGTTCAACTTCCATTTTAAAAAATTACAAGGTTTTAATCGTTCCATATTTAATTTTTGCTTTAAAAAATGTCACTGAATAATTATATTCTTCTAGTGTGAAAAATTTGTGGTGTTAGAAAACCTCTCATTTCTTCAATAGGCTTAAACATACTTCAGTGGTTCTCCCTATGATCCGATCAGGACCAGACCGACTGGAATGAAACCTTATCTAGTGCAGCAAAACTTTTGTTTTAGGGTCTTTCGCTTGTTAATAATTCACTTCATGAAAGATTCAAGTCCTATAATATCTAATCAAATTTCCTGGTTCAGCCAACACTGTACTCTATTTTTATAGTGCCCTCATACACATGAACACTTCCTGTAATATTCCCCTCCCCCCCACCTTTTTTTTTTAAATTCTTGAAGCTTTAATTAATGGAGGGTGTAGTCCTTTTGGCTTGTTTTAGTTCTTCTAAGGAAAAAAAAAATCAGCATTTCCTTGTGTTCTTAATTTTCAGAGCCATAAGAGCAAACTTGTCTCCTCTGGCACCATGGGAGGAACACAAAATAGGGGCAGGGTGCCATACATTCACCTACATTCCTGGGGTCCTGGCTGAGTGCGTAGGTTTCCCACGGAAGTCCATTTCTCCTTTCCCGAGTCGCAGCAGAGCCAAAGGCCCTATAAGGGAAAGATTCCCTGCTCAGTGATGAAATGCCAGCACATGACATTCTTTCTAATGAGTCACAGTCAATAAAAATTGTTTTCCAAATGAATCCGACTATGCCTCCATAGAGGCATACCCAAAAGAGAAATCTTTATCAAATCCAAGCATCGTGTTTCATCAGCTAAGCTCAGATAGGCCTTTCACTTGGTAAGCAAAGTGAAATGTGTTTCCACACAGAGTGAAAATCCAATCTGTCCTTCTTTTTCCTTAGATACACATGTTATGTCATATGAGGGATGGAGGGAAACATATATTAGAAAGTGTTTTCGGGGTTTGGGGACAGAGAAGAAGCAACTGAGTTCTGTGTACGATAATAATGAAGAGTCTGAAGGTATTTTGAACTCCTGAGAGCTTGAATAGAAGCATAAAAGAATAGGACTGGTTTATGCAGCATGGTTGAACATGGTCTTAACTTGGAATGAGACTGATCCTATTATTAGGAGAAGTGGGAGTTAGAGTGAGTTAAGTGAACCCACAGATGATCTCCAAGGTGTGCGCATCTCAGCCGGGACATGTTAACCCTTTGGGTTCTGGAAAATGGAAAAGAGGAAGCAACAATGTAATGAGAGCCCAAAGGTTAACAATCATGAAAAGGAAAGAAGAAAATTTTAAGGGGCAAATGCAAGCAAGTCATGTGACACACAGGTCAGGGTATAACAGAGGGGTATAAATTTCGAGGTTGGTATCCATAAAATTCCCTACAGGGGAAAATATACAACATGTAAGTTTCAGCTATAAATCAGAACAAACCCATGTCAGCGACACCACAGACAAGGGAGAACACATTCAGACCTTGAACTCGACCTTCTCTCAAGCACCCCCCTATGAAGTTACCCAGTAAGGAAAAGAGGCAGAGACAGGGACTTAAATTCTTATCCATCCATCAAGACTGTTTAAATTATCCAAGTGTGTCAGGGAAGGCTCCTCTTCCTGAATATGGGAGAAACAAAATTATATCCAAAGAAGGGTAGAATGAAACCTGTTCGATGAGAAATGGCTGAAAAACCCAGGCATGCTTCACAACAGGAAGAGAAACCCTGCTGAGGACCACAGGGCTGCCAGAAACGTGAGGAGGAAGAGGGAAAGTGTGTCCTCTAATGCTCCAGAAGGCACCGCTGAGACCAACGCAGAGTTGCTCAGCATTTTGAAAGGGGATTCCCAAGGGTAATTATGATAGAGAAGATTGGAATTTATTGTAAGGCCACACCAGTGGGGTATGGGAAATGCATATGGAACCAAGGTGGGAAGAGTAGGGAAAGCTGTTAAGGAAAATTCTTTTTTTTTTTTTTAAGATTTTATTTATTTATTTGACAGAGAGAGAGATCACAAGTAGGCAGAGAGGCAGGCAGAGGGAGGGGGGAAGCAGGCTCCCCTCTGAGCAGAGAGCCCAATGTGGGGCTCGATCCCAGGACCCTGAGATCATGACCTGAGCCGAAGGCACAGGCTTAACCCACTGAGACACCCAGGCGTCCCTGTTAAGGAAAATTCTTAACAGGTCTCCCTGCCTTCACTCTCTCCCCCTCCCCATTCACCCTGTAAGCAGACTGTGTTCATTATCTTCACAGCATGTTGAGTCGTTGATCAGAACATTTAATTGGCTCTCCATTCCCTACTGAATCAAGCTCAAACTCCTTTTTCTGCTACTCCAAGCTTTCTGTAACGTGGCGTTAAACTCCTTTACCGGATGTATCATTAATCATCTTTATTGCCTATATGCCATTCACCTCTGAATACCTTCCCCACTCAATTCCCTGCCTGTTGAAAACTCGGCCTTTTTCTAGAAGCGTACCGCATCCAACCTTTCCTCATGCCAGCTGAATGCGCCCCTTCTTCCTCTGTGTTCCCATAATACTCTGGTGGTCTTTCTGACTCTGACCACAGGCTGCCTTGTTTTCTAACATTCTATATTTGTATAGCACTTTGCAGCTTGCAAAGTATTTTCACAAACGCATTTATTATCTACCTGGGAGGTTTTTATTCCTATTTTGTAGACAGCTTGGGCTTTGAGAGCTATAACTTGTCCAAAGTCACAGAGCTAATATTTGGTAAGCTGGAATTCAAATGCAGGTTTTCTGACCCTAAATTCAGGAGCTGTTTTCCTCCTAGGATTGTGGTGAGGTTTTGTTAAAGAAAAATTCAATACGAGAATAATTTTAAAATTCCGAAGTGCTCTGAGCATGAAAGAAGGGATTTTTCCATCAGAGTGCAATGTTCTAGAAGCCAGAGACTAGGTCATTTTCATCTTTGTGTATAAATGCACATTCTCAGGCTCACCCCAGACCTGCTGAATCGGACTCCCACGGTCTTTGTTCAGACAAGCCCTCCAAGTATTCTGATGTGTACTCAAGTCTCAGAACTAGGGCTGTAAGGAGATTATCCTTTTGTGTGTGTGTTGGGGGGGGCCCTCATCCTCTGCAGGCTACAGGCACATTATCAGATCATTAACAAGTACACAAACCTCAATCCTCAGAGGAGACGATGGCTTATAGTGCTGAGTGAGCAAAAATTTTATGGAAGCTAAAAAAAATGTAAAGACTAAGCTGGCAAGATTATGAGCTCTAAAGGGTGTTGTCTTACCTACCTGGAAGGCAGGTGTCAAGGGGAGCTTTAAGTGGAGGGGGTAAGAAGACAGGACTTTGAAAGGGAAGATTTTCATGAGTATCAGAGAAACTCACAGGGAGGGGAAAACAAGATTTATTATGGAATTTTAATTTGGGAAATAAATGACATTAAAAAAATCTTTTTAAAACTTGTAGAAAACTGACTTTTGGTGAGAGGGCAGAACAATCCAGAAGGATCACCAAGTTTGGAGAGGAAGCAGTGAGGTACTGAAGGCCAAGGTTAACCCCTTCGTCTGGAGAATGGACTTGGACATTTGAGTTCCTGTGACCATTTTGTTTTGGAAACACTAATGTGAGTTCAGCTATGGATTATTTTAATTCCTAAGCAATGCATCATTCTAAGGAGGAAAACAAAAACTGTAAAAGGTTCTGGTTTCTTCAAGCTATTTGCATAATGCAAAATGTTGATTGTTACTCTCATTTGTAATGCGTACAGAGTTAGCTTGCCAAAAAGAGGAACTTGCCAAAGTTCAAGTGACCGCGGAACCCAGTAACCTGGTGCCTGAATGGACTGGCCCTACAAGTCTCCAGGGGCCTTCTGGTGTGATCTTTCATTCAATGTTCTGACGGAATGGCGTGGGTCACCCCCCATATACATATATTGTGGGAACCTGCCCTCATCTCTCTGTAGGTTTCCATGCGTTCACATTCTCCTAGTCAACACAACGCGGTAACCTTTGGAAAGCTCCTAGGGGTGTGGTGAGCCGGTGGCCAGCGGAACCAACCATGTGATTAGAGGTCTGGAACTTCCTGTAACCACCTCCTGACCTCCGGGGTGGGGAAAGGGACTAGAAACTGAGTTCAATCACTGATGGCCGGTGACTTAATCAATCATGCCTACATTATGAAGCCTCCACAGAAACCCCAAGGGGAGGGTTTAGACAGCTTCCAGGTTGGTGAACTTGTGGCGGTCCAAGAAGGGCGACGTGCCTTCAGAGGGCCTGGAAACTCTGAGCCCTTTCTCATAAATCTGGTCTGATGCAACTTCCATCTGGCCGTTCCGTTCTGTTATAGCCTCTTATAATAAACCTGCAGTCTGGTAAGCAGACTGTTTTCTTGAGTTCCCTGAGTCACTCTAACCAATTAATTGAGCCTAAGCTAGGGTGGGGGGTGGTGATGGTTTTGTGGGAAGCTCTGAGGTACAGCCAGTCTGTTAGCAGCACAGGTGACAGCCCAGACTTGTGATTGACATCTGCATTGCGTGGTGGGGGGATGGAGTTCTGTGGGGCAGAGCCCTTAGGCCATGGGATCTGATGCTATCTCCAGGTGGATGGAGTCAGAATTGGGCTGAATGTAGGACATCCAGCTGCTGTCACAGAACTGCTTCGTGTGGGAAAATGACCCCACATCTGGTGCCCCAAGTACAGCCCCGTTGCAGTGGGGTGCTGGGAATAAAGGAGACACACAGGAGTGTGTCTTTCCTTTATACAGGCTTTTAGGGAGGATATTGGCTAATTTAGGGAGACAGCAGCACAGCCCAGAACAGGCTACTGCTTCAAACTGACTGCTTATACTAAAGCGTTTGCCATACAGTGTCTGGAATTTCCTTCAAAATAACTTACAGGGGAGGGAATGAGTGGGTGGGGGCGTTCTAGAGGAAATAAGGTTGGCTGTGAGTTCATTGTTGAAGTGGGTATGGTACGTGGAAGTTCGTTAAAGTCCTTTTACTTTTTTTTAAAAGAATTTATTTATTTAAATGAGAGAGACAGAGAGAGAGAAAGAGCATGAAAGAGTGAAGGCCAGAGGGAGAAGCAGAACCCCCTGCTGAGCAGGGAGCCGGATCGGAGACTTAATCCCGGGACCCCAGGATCATGACCTAAGCTGAAGGCAGTCACCCAACCAACTAAGCCACCCAGGCACCTGTCTATTTACTTCTGTATATGCTTGAAACGATCCATAATAAATACGTTTTTTGAAAGTCACTGTCCTAGAATCCCTCAGCCGTCCCTGGCATGCACAGTTTCTCTCCAGCCATCCTTCTCTGCCTACTGATGTGTTTGCATGGATCTCCCAAACCCTCTGTTACCCATGTCTTCACCTCTTTCTGTCTTTCTATCATCCACTAAAACTCTGCCTTCCCCACCTTAGCAAAACATCGTCGTCATTATCGTCACTATCATCCTGTTCTATACAAAGCAAGCAATTTAATTCTTCCTTGTTGAGGCTTCTCATAAGCCCAAATTGGAAGTACCTACTGTTTTATAACCAAACAGACCCACTCATACTCTTGTGGTTGTTTTTTTTTTTGAAATGGACAAAAGCAGTTCTAACCTCACGAAGAATTCTGCTTTCCTCCCAGTCCAGCTGCAGCCAACTATTAAAATCCCTGTATTTCCTCATCAGAAATCTAAAATTCATTTAACCTCAAAGCAGAAGGCACAAATGGTAGATATGTCCTATGATTCCAGGGATGGGTATTTAGTCTAGAGAAACTTCCATTAGGGGAGGTCCAAGCTCATAGACTTGACACTAGATTTGTTAGTGGTTTAGGGCCAGGAAAATAGAAATCCCCACAATCTCGGGAAATTGTTGTTTTCTACAAGAAAATTTCTGTAAGAGTACAAAATTTTGAATTTCTCTTCCTTTAAACCCTCTTACCCCTTTTACCAGAACTTCTGGCAAGTAACGTGTTGACTCATGATGTTTTATCACTTCCTTCCTCTGGCTCACTTCCAGGGGAGATGCTAATGAGTTGTCAAATAACCAAGGCAGGACAAGACAAAAGTTCCTTCCCTGTTGCAAAAACCTGATTATCTGGGTGTTAACAATCTGGAATCAGCAATGACAAACTGAGACAGAGCGAGTTTGGATGATGAACTCTCTCCTGCCTTCTAGCATGAAATCACTCTTTCTTTGTTTCCTTTGAAGTCTAGGGGACCCACCTGGATGTACAAAGGATGTCACAGCAGGCAGGACCGGCCAGCATGTCTGGGGGTCTTAATCTCAGCTATGTTGGAAGGATATTGCAAGGAATTTGGTGGTGGTGGGGGGGGGGGGCTAGTTGATTCTAGCTTCCTCCTCTTAGAGAGGAGGCCTTTGCTTGGGAACATTTAGGCACATGGCTTCTTTCCTTACCACTTGCCTTCAAGGGTTAAGCTGACAGTCCAGCTTCAACCCATCTAGGGTTGGAAAGAGTGCCTTTGTAGGAACATAAAGAAAGCAAATGGTGAAATACGCCGAGAGTCATAATTACAGAAGTCCAGTCTGGTTAGTTCAGGGAGAGGTTAAGGTATGTGGCACAGGTTGGAGAAGAGAGGGGAGGACAGACTCTCCTAAATGTTACAGGTCATAGAAGATAGAGTTGCCAGATAAAAGACGGGATACCCACTTAAATTTGGAATTTCAGATAAGCAACAAATACATCTTTGATATGACCATGTTTAGTAGAGGCATATTCAAATATGACACAGGACACACATATATGAAAAACTGTATTTGCTGTTTATCTGAAATTCAGATTTAACCGGGTCTTGCGTTTTCATTTGTACAGGGGACCCTGTATAGTAGCCGAGTCATTTTAACTTTTTTGGTTGCATTGAATGTAAATGTAACAAGTGGTCATGGTGTATTTGTCTGGGTGAAGCAAACACAATGACTGGGGTAATAATGCTTTACCTTGACCTACTTTCGGTGAAAAAGGCACTTAGTGTTTTCCTTTGGGAATGTTGCTAAAACAATGATTGCGCAGTGAAAATAACTCCCATCCAAAGGTTTTATTACAAGGTATATGCTTCTTTTTTTTTTTTTTTAAATATTTTATTGATTTGACAGACAGAAATCACAAGCAGGCAGAGAGGCAGGCAGAGAGAGAGGAGGAAGCAGGCTCCCTGCGGAGCAGAGAGCCCGATGCGGGTCTCGATCCCAGGACCCTGAGATCAAGACCTGAGCTGAAGGCAGAGGCTTTAACCCACTGAGCCACCCAGGCGCCCCCAAGGTATATGCTTCTTGGAGAGAGCATGCCATGGAGACTTTAGACGTCACTCCTTAAGTCCATTCTTTTTCTGCTTTTCATGCCTTTTAAAATTTTACTTTTCTATTACCAAAAATTTCAAACATACACTACAATAGAAAGAACAGAACAACGAACCTCCATGTACCTGTCATCCAGGTCAATAATCATCAACTCACGATCAATACTGCCTCATCTATAGTACTCCTTCTGTCCATTGGAACCCCATTATTTTAAAACAAATCCCAGAGAGCTGGAGCTTTATTGCCTTATAACTTTCCATTCCTCCATGGTACTTTTCTTTCTTGGTAATGGGATTGTGGCTTGGTAATGGGGGTAGTGGCTACCCCCCACATCTTCTGAATGCTGCTCCATGTTTTTATAGTTCTCTTGTTGCTAGCCTTTCCAGTATGATATCCCCAAGTCTGTGTTTCCCAGCCTCCCTTGCCTATAGGGCCCACACAGGGGACTTGAATTTTGAAAATCAGATTCCCCTGGCACAAGACTTTGGCTGGGACTTCAGTTATGAAAAGAATCAGGAGGGCTGGTGGGTACATGCTCTCTCTGCAGTGTTGTTCTGGGAGCTGTTCCTGGAAGCTGACCCAAGAACACATTATTCCAGCTCTTCCAGTGAGCCCACGAGCACCACAGCATACACTAATACATCCTTCCTTCATGCACTTAACTAGAGAGGATTCCATGGATTTTAACCCGGTAGCTTGACCTCTACAAAAGCTAACCACACTTATTGTCCAAAGAGGCAAGAGAGGAGAGGTACATACAAGCATTGAGATCACTCAAAAGAAAATTGTGATGATTTGTGTGAGTTTAATAATTCATTGAGCACTTCAATCTTAAGGGACTGTCCCAGAGCAAAAGTTCTCAAAGCATGGCCTTCAACCAGCAGCATCGACATCACTTAGAGACTCGTAAATTCCAGTTCTTGGGCCCATTCCCAAGACCTAGTGAATCAAAAACCTTGATGGTGAGGGGGAAGTAGAGCAATCTACAGTAGATGATTTAAATCTGGGGTCAGCAATGACGACTTGAGGACCAAATCCTGCCCACCGCCAGTTTTTGTAAGTCAAGTTTTATTAGAACACATCCATAATCATTTATGTACTGTCTCTGCTTTTGTGCTCCAGCGGCAAGGTTGAGTGGTAAGGACAGAGACCATGTGGCCCATAAAGCCTAAAATATTTACTACCTGGCCCTTTACATAAAAAAAAAAAAAAAAATAGCTGACCTCTGATTTAGATTCATGCTGAACGATGAGTCAATAAGTCAGAGGATGAGTCAATAAGAGTTGGACAGGATTGCTTGACACTAACTCATAATGAAGTGTAGCTGTTGGGAATGGTTTGCATAGAAGAGCAGTCTTCTGGGGCACCTGGGTGGCTCAGTAGGTTAAATGTCTGCCTTCAGCTCAGGTCATGATCCCAGGGTCCTGGGTTGGAGCCCTGCATCGGGCTCTCTGCTCAGCGGGGAGCCTGCTTCTCCCTCTCCCTCCTACCCCACTTCTGCTCTCTCTCCCAAATAAATAAATATAAATGTTGTTTTTTTTTTAAAAGAAAGGCAGTTTTCTACCATTTAATGGAGGTCTGTGGAATACAGAGTAGCCAGTGACTTCTGACTTCTATCAATGGCAATCTTTGCCTTTGAGGACTTAAATTTAACAGAATCTTATTTGAACAAAATTCTTTTTTTAAAAACAGATTTTATTTGTATATTCGAAAGAGAAAGAAATAAAGAAAGCATGAGCGAGGTGGAGGGGCAGAGGGAGAGGTAGAGGGAGAAGCAGGATCCATCCTGAGCAAGATGCTAGGCTCAATCCCGGGACCCTGGGATCATGACCTGAGCCAAAGGCAGACACTTAACCAACTGAGCCACCCAGGCTCCAACTGATCAAAATTCTTAAAAAAAAAAAACAAAGTGTGCATGTATGCAGAAGGCAAATAATCTCTCACCCAACCAGGAGCAATCACAGGAAAAGCAGATCAAAGCCTAACTCTATTCCTAGTGTTAGGGAAATAACTCCAGTCCTCTTCCAAATCCAAATTTGCTTAGCTGTGGTGTTGGGCATTTTTCACAAATGCTGAAAAATAGGGATAGCTTGCAAATTAGTTCAGAGGGTGCAGAGGATGCAGAGGGTGGCTGGGGTAGGTTATCTGAGATTGGTGTAGGGCAATAGAACTCTTCCAAGCTAGTAGAAATGACTGTTACTTAGTCATGCTTCGTTCCACGCTGCTCCAATCCTTCCACTTGCAGAAGAGGAAGCCACACGTGAGGGCCCCACCCACTAGTCCCTCACTCCGTTAGCCCCAGGGTAGTGCTCAGGGGCCTGTTCACGGGGTTCCACTGATCCTGGGCAAGCCTTTGCCTTCCCTGGTTGCCAGTTTTATCACCTAAAAAAGTGATGGAATGGGACTGGATGATCTCTAGGATTCATTCTAGTGTGAAAAATGCAAGAATTGTTTTTGTAAATGGCCTTAATTGTGCTGATCGTAGTCTCTAAGATACTTCAAACTTAGGCTCTTCTACGAAGAAGGAACTAGTCATTCTCGTTCACTGCTAGTGTGATAACTTCCCTGGAAGTCATGTTTATAATACACATCAGAAGACTTCTAAACAATGCAATCTCTTTGAGTCAGCAATGCCACTTTGAAGAATTCACTCAAAGAAAATAAGATCAGATGTGTTCGATGACATGGCAACAAGCATATTGGTTTTAGCCCTGTTTATAACAATGAAAAACCAAACACAGTCTAAACGTCCTACCTAACCCATTATTGAATAATCTGCGGCAGGGGCATATTATGGAATATTACATGGACATGTAAAATGATGTTGTTCAGGTGTGCTCATTAATATGGATAAATATCTATATCACTGAGTGAACAAGAGCTTCAGAGCATCGTTTTTTGTTATTATGTTTTTCAGGAGTGGGTTTCCTATTATTTACACCTGTCTATATACCTATGTTATAATCTACAAGGATACACATAAAAATTCTCAAAATAGTTACTGCTGAGTGGTGGGTTTATGCATAATTTTGACCCCTTTCTTGCTTTATCTTTATTTTTAATTTTTCTGCAGCGACCATGTATTACTTCTGCATCTGGGTTAATGCACTGACGTGTATACACTCAAACGCACACACATCTCGGTTCAGAGAAGTAACACAAAATTTCAGCGCATGCATTTAGACACCTGCACTCTGTCCCGGTTGACATAATGGCCACCCCCATGTAGCTAGATGGGCGGTGGGCCCACGAGGGGACAGGTTGCTCTACTTTTGGAGACAGGGAAAGAGACATGATACCTGGGGACCCTTGGTACCTCCCTTATTTCCCGGCTAGGATGACAAACCACCCCAGTATGCCGGGGACTGAGGAATCACCCAGGATATGAGATTTTCAGTGCTATACTGGGAAAGTCCCAGGGATGCTGGAACAGGTTGGTCACCCTGTTCCTGGCAGACTTGGGAAGAATCGTTAGTACTGACGCAGGTACAGAGAGGGATGTTTCTGACTCACTCCGTGGTATGTGATGTCTTGAGGAAATCCTTATGAAACTTGCTGACCCCTGGCTCTCCTGGCCAGGAGGGACTGTGAGCTCAGCAGGGTGGACTCAGGGCTCAGGAGAGGCTTTCAGACTTTGAGGAAAGCCGAGCTCACTTCAGACGACGCCTTCTCGTCTCTGCGTTTATCCCGGTGCAAGCCTTCGGTCCGTGGCTTGAGCCTCTGTAAATAAAATGAAATGAAATGTGATCTGAAAATACAGCACAAGAGCCATTCAATGACTTAATTTCTCACTTCGATTATTATTAAACATTGAACTAATTAATGTTGCTGAATTTGTTGCAACTCACTGACCCGATTGTGCCCCTCCCGCTGAAGCTCCCGGCATCCTTTTTATAAAAGTGAAAGAGGAGAGAGATCAGGATGGGGGACCGGCAAACCGCAACTGGTGTGGAAAGGATATCTGACATGTGATGGGAGTGGAAGTCTGTGTCAACCACCGGGCTCTTGGCACCAAATATTTCTGCCTGTGTTGCCCGTGCTCACATTTGTGGGTGGTGGCGGAGAGGGAGCCAATGGCCCGTCACCGAACGGAAGTCCTGGTCTCATCTTGCTGCCCGTCACCCTCTCTTTGAAAGTAGCACCCCTCCTTTTCTCCCCACTGAGTCAAGAGATGTTCTCACAGATAGCTTCAGGGGACCTGCCTCATTGCTCCTATTCAGCACATTCCCTTGGGACCTCCGCGTACTAGAGCGCTCCATCGAGGACATGTGACGGTGGCTTTTCCACAGGCAGCCCGAGCCCCTGTCCCGGCCAGGTCAGGCCCAGGCCTTCCCTCTGCCTCCCACGCTGAAGTGCGAGCCCCGTGGGGTCAGGCCCATGGAGGAGGGAGCCAGACTTACGCCTGAACTGCCGCTCAGCCACTTTCTAACTGTGTGACATTAGGCAAGTTATTTGCTATTACCAAGTGGCAGTGCCCTCCAGTGAATAACGGGCATGGATGTCATTCCGCCGTCGCTCTCATCTTTCTGCTTCTCTGCTAAGCTTCTCCCACTGGTGCTCCTTTACTGCCTGCGATACCCAGGGAAGGAGAGTGACGTTGACCCAGGGGCTTTCCAGATTGTTCTCATCTTCTGGCACGCGGTGTCCTCAAGCCTGGAGCCTGGACCCACTGGGGAATGAGAGGTTCGTCTTGCTTTTCTGACAAGGTCTGAGGCAGGGGTTTGGAACGTCTGTTCCATGAGCCGCTGGAGCTTCTCGGGTCCCCCAGGTGTTAGAGGATTCAGGATGCGAGGGCGCTCACGTTGCCCCGTGGGGAGGAGACCGACGAGTCCCATGGACTCTGGTGGGGACTCTTGGTTCTCCTCTGGAGCTCTGGGAAGACACGCTTTTTTCTTCTCCTAGTTACCTCCTTCATCTTTCCCAAGAGCCCACATCTAATGCCTTCTTGTTCTCAACACCCCCTTTTTGCTGGTAGCCCCAGATGACAAGGTGTGGGTAGCCAGCAATCCCTCGGATTTTTGTTGTTTGTTTTACACCGTCAGGAAAAGCGGGGGATTGGGTAGGACAGTCCACTTCACTTTTCGCTGAAGAATTAAGAGGCGTGGTGAGATGGGTTCAGGGGTGTTTCGCTGGCGGGAATGCAAGCGCGATCCGGGGGAGGGTGACGTGAACGTGAGCCATGAGAGAGGTTCCCTGACATTACCCATGAGAACGTCTCCTGACAGAAGGGAGGGAGTGCTGCTTTCAAACGGAGGGTGACTGGCAGCAAGATGAGATCAGAGTTTGCAGCTGGCATCCGTCCCACCGTCCATCACATTCCCATGGGGGGGTGTGTGCCCACAGACGCCCGCACACACTGACGAGTGAGTCATGACAAGCCCCCTGAGTCAGCAAACCTAATCCAAGCGCCCAGGACGCTCGCTTGACCCAGTGCTCTACAAACCCAACTGCTTCATCCCCCTTGTCAGATTTGGGAGAACAGGTGGGTGTCGGGGGCGTAGGAGGAGAGGTGAGGAGAGCTCCTGGGTGTTTTGTTGGTAGGAGGGCCCCCCTGGGGCCATATTTTGGAAATAATTTGCACAGTTATATAAAAGCCTTGAGAAGTTCTCATTCACTGGTCCAGTAATTCTAGTTCTAGCAATCCAGACAAAAGAAATCATCAGTGATGACGATGAGTGTGTGTGCCAAGGGGACTCACCCTAGCATTTATGATTTTATTTATTTACTTGACAGAGATCACAAGCAGGCAGAGAGGCAGGCAGAGAGAGGAGGAAGCAGGCTCCCTGCTAAGCAGAGAGCCTCACGCGGGGCTCCATCCCAGGACCCCGAGATGATGACCTGAGCTGAAGGCAGAGGCTTAACCCACTGAACCACCCAGGTGCCCCACACCCTAGCATTTATACAGGATGGTGAAATATTGGTGAAAAACTGACATGGCCCAGGATGGGAAGTACCTAAATGTGTTTAAGTGGTCTGTATGGTAGAATTACACAGCCAAGGAAAGTGATGCCTTATTTATTATTTAGTTATTTGTTTATTTTTAAAATTTTTATTTATTTCTTTGGGAGAGAGTTTGCGCCCGCGCGTGTGCTTGTGTGAGCAGGAGGAAGAGCAGAGGGGGAGGCAGGGGCAGAAGGAGAGAGCCTCAAGCAGACTCCGTGATGAATGCAGAGCCCCACACGAGGATGAGTCCCATGACCCTGAGATCCTGACCTAAGCCGAGACCAAACGTTGGACATTTAACTAACTAAGCCACCCAGATGCCCCCAAATAATGTTTCAGATGTATTCATTTTCTTTTCTTTTCTTTTTCTTTTTTATTCATTTATTGGACAGACAGAAATCACAAGCAGGCCTAGAAGCAGGCAGAGAGAGAGGAGGAAGCAGGCTCCCTGCTGAGCAGAGAACCCTACGCGGGGCTCGATCCCAGGACCCTGAGATCATAACCTGAGCCAAAGGCAGAGGCCTTAACCCACTGAGCCAACCAGGTGCCCCTGGATGTATTCATTTTCTAAACTGAAAAGTAATCCATGAGAATGTTTGAAAGTTTAAGAAGTGCAAAAGAGAAGAAGTGAGAAGAAGGGCCTTTCTCTTACCTTAGCTCCCGGTCCTTCCCCGCAGATAGGACTGCTCTCATCGGTTATAGATTGTGCTTCAGGAAAGAAAGGAGTGAGATAAGAAAGGGACTCTGAAGTAATGGTAAGTGGAAGGAAGACCCAGATAAGAAAACTAACTTCTCAGCATAGTTGAAATTTGAGAGAGTGGGATGAAAGTACTACAGACAAGAAATATCCCAACTGTTTCTGAGTGGTGCAATTCAGGGTACCTTTTCTGTTTTTTATTATTTTATTTTATTTTTTAAGATTTATTTATTTATTTGACAGAAAGAGATCACAAGTAGGCAGAGAGGCAGGCAGAGAGAGAGGGGGAAGCAGGCTCCCTGCTCAACAGAGAGCCTGATGTGGGGCTCGATCCCAGCACCCTGAGATCATGACTTGTGGGTTTTAACCCACTGAGCCACCCAGGTGCCCTCTTTTTGTTTTTTAAAAGATAATGTGTAATATTGCTTTCTAACACTCAGCATTTGACTGCATTCAAGTTCAGAATTCAGCAAAGATCACAAGCGATCTTTAAGTAATAAATGGTCATATTTATGGACACACGTTTCCCTCGTATGCAAGCTTACAATACCACTGCAGGCCCATATGTTTTTGTTCTAGAATACCCAGAACACGAGTTTTATCCTTCCGCTGACCCTGCTCCATCATCCGTAAATGAACACATATGAGAAAGTTAGAGTTCTGGCTATTATTTGGTGATCTTATGCTTAAATTAAAAAAAAAAAAAAAGTTCCTCTCACTTTGCTTTTGAGTGCCAAATGCTCAAGTTTGAACTTTGCCTTTCTATAAATGAATCCGTCAGGGAAAACAAATTTGACACTGGTTCTTAGGTCAAGGTCTAATGTTATGAGATATTTTCAAAAGAATCCCAAGGGAAAATAAGTGTCTGGCTTGCATAGGACAGCACTTAGGAACAAACTCTCCAGTTCCCAAAAATGTTGAATGTACGTTGGAGAGTCCAGTGTGGATCTCCGGATTTACATTGGTATTTCAGAAGCCATACACGAGTTTTAAAGAGACAGACTCTCTTTTTTTTTAAATTTTTTTTATTTTTGGAGAGAGAGAGGGTGCAGAGGAAGAGGGAGAGAATCTTAAACAGACTCCACATCAAGCGTGGAGCCTGACACAGGACTTGGTCCCATGATTCCAAGATAATGACCTGAGCCAAAATCAAGAGTCTGACACCCAACCAACTGAGTCACCCAGGCACCTCTAGACAGACTTCCTTTTTTTTTTTTTTTTTTTTTTTGGTGGGCAGCAAAGCAAGGTTTATTGGGCGATAGTGAAGTGACAGTACAAAGCTCCCAAGGACGGAGGGACACAAAGGGATTGCCATCAGAGTTTCTACGTCTAGGGGTTTTTAATGGGTTTGTTGGCAGCTGTTTTAATCTGATTAGCCCTCCCTGTGCCTGTCGTCCAATTAGATTTTTGTAACCCACCTATCATATGGGATAGGGTGGATGGCTCCTTCCAGAGTGGTATAAAATCCTTTTCAGGGTGGTTTCCTTTTTGGGTGGGGGCCCCCTTGTCCCTGCCTGCCTGCCTTCCAATTTTCCTTCATTCCCCTCTGAAGGGGTAGCCCTAGCTACTGTTAGGGGAAAAGGGTGACGACCAGTCGTGCTACTGCCTGCTTGTCAGGGGCGTTGGATGGGGCGGGAGTCAGGGTTCCTCTCCTCCCCATCTCTCAAGGGGTCCCCTATAGATTGAGAGAGACATTCTTTTTTTTTTTAATTTAATTTATTTTTTTTTAATTTGTTTATTTACAGCATAACAGTGTTCATTGTTTTGGCATCACACCCAGTGCTCCATGCAGTACGTGCCCTCCCTATTACCCACCACCTGGTTCCTCAACCTCCCCCCCCCGCCCCCCCCCCCCGCCCCTTCAAAACCCTCTGGTTGTTTTTCAGAGTCCATAGTCTCTCATGGTTCATCTCCCCTTCCAGTTTCCCTCAACTCCCTCTCCTCTCCATCTCCCCATGTCCTCCATGTTATTTGTTATGCTCCACAAATAAGTGAGACCATATGATACTTGACTCTCTCTGCTTGACTTATTTCGCTCAGCATAATTTCTTCCAGTCCCGTCCATGTTGCTACAAAAGTTGGGTATTCGTCCTTTCTGATGGAGGCATAATACTCCATTGTGTATATGGACCACATCTTCCTTATCCATTCATCCGTTGAAGGGCATCTTGGTTCTTTCCACAGTTTGGTGACCGTAGCCATTGCTGCAATAAACATTGGGGTACAAATGGCCCTTCTTTTCACTACATCTGTATCTTTGGGGTAAATACCCAGCAGTGCAATTGCAGGGTCATAGGGAAGCTCTATTCTTAATTTCTTCAGGAATCTCCACACTGTTCTCCAAAGTGGCTGCACTAACTTGCATTCCCACCAACAGTGGAAGAGGGTTCCCCTTTCTCCACATCCTCTCCAACACACGTTGTTTCCTGTCTTGCTAATTTTGGCCATTCTAACTGGTGTTAGGTGGTATGAGAGAGACATTCTTAAAGACTCCTAAAAAGACCTGGTAGAAAAATATTGTTTCCGATGTTGGAAGGAGCTTTCTGCACTTCGGTTGCTGTGTGTGCCTGCATATTGATTATGAGATTCCTGCGATGCTATGAAAACCCTTGAGGAGCAGGGTTGGAAGGGTATGGGCTCTCATTCTGTTCAGAATGTTCCTGTTGACACCACTGCGCTTAGGACTAGTAGTCAGGTTCACTGAGTCCGGGCTTGAACAAGAAAATATTTATATCCAGAAACTAGTTAATTGGTCAAGTAGGTGATGCTGTTAGTAATTACTTGAACTAAGATTTGCTCTTGCCATAGGCGAACAGATCTGGGACTTCAGTGAAGATTAGCACCAAATGAGCAATTTTTCTTTCCGTCTCCCCTATTTATAACTTATGAGGATAACTACGGCAACCGTGAGCTAGGGCTGCAGGTGGTGATCTGCCCTCAGATTCACGTTTTTACTTCCTTGCTCGTATTTTGAATTCTTGAGACCCGGTGATGTATATAGTTATTGATGTATCTTGTATTAGTTTGCTAGAGGCTAGAAGCCCAAATTCAAGGTGTCAGCAAGGTTGGTTCCCTCCGAGGGCTGTGATGGGGGGACCTGTTCCATGCCTGCTTCCTAACTTCTGGGGCCTTGCTGGTAGTCTTTTTTGGCTTTTAGCTGCCTTCACCCAATGTCTGCTTTCATGCGGTGCTTCCTCTGTGAGTGTGCTTGTCTCCAAATTCCTTCTTTTTATGAGGACACCGGTCATCTCAGGTTAGGTCTCACTCGATTCCAGTATGACCTCATCTTAAGTAATTACATCTGCAATAGCCCTATTTCCAAATAGAGTCCCAACCAACTGAGGCACTGGGGGTTAGGAGTTCAACATATGGATTTTTAGGGGATACGGTTCAACCCACAACAGGTATATAAACAGACAATGCGCATACGTGTATGTATGCATAATATTTTTTGAGGGGAGTTAATTGAAGGCCAATCTGGTTTGCTCTGGACGTGGATTGCATGGTGGAGTCTTACAGGAATTCTCTAGCATTATTATGACAGATGAGTGGATGTCGCTAATTACAGCAGTTAGGCATCACCTACATTGTGGCATTGCCTCCGAATTTGATGGTACAGTGACGTTTCATGTACCAGCTATTTTTTGGCAAGAATAATAGCTACTTATGCATGCAACTAGCTTGTGGGGCGGTTGGAAAGCACGAGGTGTGGTTTATGATTTCACAAAATTTCTTGCCTTCCTCAAGGTCATTAGCATAATTTACTTCTTTATTCTGGTTTAGAAACTTACTTTTCCATACTAGTTCAGTTTCAGTTTGGGCGGATGTGCAGTCGGCAGAGCAGACACTGGTGTGCTGGGTCAAGTGCATGGTAAGATTAGATCCCCAAGAACTTGAGAAGTTCTACAGCCTTGTGGGGACTAGATCGACCCCGTTTTGGGGGTACTGCAGGCTTTCCTCGTCTCAGCAATGAGCACGGCGCACAGTGCTGCAAATGCATAACGGTGGAAACTCCCTGACATTACACCATTAGTTCTGAAGATCCGGAATCTCGTCTGTTCTTTGAAGTCATTTGCAGAGAAACCAAGGGGCACTGAGGAGCTAGGATAACTTTCCTAGAACCGGCCCTTCAGAGAACAGGTCTAGGTTAATCTGGGTCAGGAAAATAACCACATCTGTCCAAGAGAGCAAAGCACATGTTTAAAGAATCAGAACACAAATCCCTGAATGTTCTAGAGAGCTTTATCTACCAGTAGACCCTTGCTGAGCATAGGGTACAGATACGAAGACACCGAGGGACTCCAAAGGGAAAAGGTACACCCTCCATGTTAATAATGTTTGTAAAACAGCTTAAGACTTTAAAATAATTATTTTTTTTTCAAAGAGAGAGAGAGGGGTAGTTCTGAGTTTTAAGGGAGGACACTAATGTGTTTTAAATGTTTTTTAATCATTCAAATGCAGAAAATGACCCTTTTTTAAAATTATCGTGCCCCACATGTCTGTCCATCAGCTAGCTTCAACAATTATAAATAACTGTTCTAAATTAATTGTTTAATAATGACAATGACAAGAGTAATGATCAGCAACTTGAGAGTTTTGCTGGGAAATATTACAAATGGCAGACAGAGCATTGAGGAAAGCAGAAAAATTAGCCGTGCTTTTTCTTGACAAACTCGAATTCTTAAAATAATAGCCTATGACATTATAGACATTGAGGATCATTATAGACTCTCACAACAAATCCTGACAGCCAGCAAATCATCTCACTCTTATTCTCAGCGCTGGCTTGAGCAACATCCCAGAGGCCTCCCTCCAAGTGTTAAGGATTGACGTTTTACCTAGCATTCCCTCTCTCTGCAGTCCCCGTAAGCACCGAGTCTCAAACTTTTCAATCTGTGAACCTCTTTGATGAGGCAAAAACCCCTCCAACCATCTGCCCAACCTGTTTGCTCTTGCTCTGAACACAAGGGAGAGCTTGCCTTTGCTCATTCTTTCCGTCGAGTGTTTTTGATGGATGATCAGTTTCCAGCAACCCAACTGCTCAGAACAAAGACCACATCTCCTTTTCTCTTTTCTCTTTGTGCTGGTTGGGGAACATAAATGTGTTTCTCATTATTTGCTCTGTTTTACAATGTGGGTTTCTGCTGGGGTTCACTGCTTCTGGGATTACCTAGCCATTTCATCTCCTACAAGACTGGCCCTTCCCTAATGTTTAACAACGGCTTTCTTTATGAAGAAGACAGGTAACCCTGAAGTGCTTTGCTAGATGTAAAGTTTCCATCAAATACCAAGATTCAGGAGAGTTTCCTATTCTTAAAAAAAAACAAAAAAAACACACCCTTGTAATCTCCTTGTGGCTGCGGTGTGTGTGTTTTGTGAGACTGGTTGTGTGTTGGGGCTTGGGGGTTCACCTGGAATAGGGTGGTGGGTGGTAGGAAGACCCAATGCTAATCCCTAGGTTAAAAGCCATCATAGCACCATGGAAAAAAGAACAGGCTTTGGAGCCAGAGGGTCTGACTTGAATCCTGCTTCCTTTTTACTGGCTGTTGGAAAAGCAAGTGACTTCGAGAAAGTGAATGCAACTTGCTGACCCTTAGTTTACCATCTGAAGAGAGGAGGGTAATATAACCTGCTCTTTGGGTCATCAAGATTGGAGGAGATGCTGAATGAAAACATCTGACACGTTACAGATGCTCAATAATTGGTATCCCTCCTTATCTCCCTGTGTCATGGCAAGGAGTCAGCATTATAAATACGTGGCCTGGACCAAGGGATACCCCGACCCGTGGTATAAATGTCTATAGTTGTTACAGTTTGCTTGGTGTTTAAGGAACACCTATGGGGGCAAGGAGAAAACATGGATTCACCAGCTCTGTGACCCTGGGCAAGTCACTTAGCCTTAGTGACCTCTTTAAAGAAACACCCATTGGGCCCCTGTCTCCTAGCTCCAGGGCACTGGGTCATGTGTGATACGGAAACCATATAATCTCCACTTTCATCATGGGGTTGACCTGGGGATCAAACGAGATAACGCGTGTGTAAGTGCTTGGTAAACTTCGAGCGCTATCTAAATGGAGCGCCGGGGACCAAAGCAGATAGGACATTTACTGTCCCATTCGTGAGGCTCAAATACAACTCTCCATTCCTGGGCATTCAGCAGAGAGCAAACACTTTCTGTTTGGCTTTAGCATTGAATGAAAAGTAAACAGTAGCTTTTCAGTTGCTTTGCTTCCTCTCTTCTCTGTTCCAAACAAAGACAGGCGCTTTAAAGGGCTTCCTGCTGAGTTTAGAAAGAGAGTTGGGTTGCAAACCAGCCCCAGTACCCAGGCCCTTAGAAGGTGGGGAAAAACCAGGCTCAGAATGAGGATGTCTAAAGACACCTGCACGTGGTTCTTAACGAAGCAGTCGGCCTCGTCTCCAGCCCTAAACCAGAGCCAAGGGCCCCAAGGCAATTGCCTTTTTCTTGCCTGCCTGGGGTTAGTCCCAGGAGAAGCGCTTGGACGGTGTCCCTGCCGGATTGTGCAAAGGGTCCCTGTGAGGATGAGGGTGGGCGGGGAGGGGCAGCAGCGTGGGGCTGGCCAGAACGCATGCTCCGGCAACTCGGTTTTGGTGGCACCTGTGGCCTTGCTGGAGAGGAGTGCTCAGTGCCTCCACAGTCCTGTGATCCTGGTCTTGGAAATGCTCCTCACTTCCCTCCCGCTGTCCTTCTCCATCTACCTTCCTTGCTAGCATTCTTGCCTTGCGTCTCAGCGGTCCATCCTGCCGCTCCTAAATGCTGCCTTGGCTGCTGGAATTAAGGCTCTGGAGACAAGCCTACTTTTCCCACCTAAGTTCCTAATAAACTCCAGGCCCCATCACATCTTGGCCTGTGTCGTCAAGGTGGCTCCCTTGGGAGGCCCTCTCCTTTTACTCTTACTGTTTACACCAGCCTTCAGGACGCTTTGTAGCTTATCTCCCTCTGAAGCCTTTTGTGATAATTCGATTTCTGCTCTTTTCCCCCCATCCTCTGGTGTACTCTAGTATACTTTGTATCCTATTTTCCATACAGCTCTTTGACCTGTAACAATTTTCTGTTCCTTATTCATTCATTAACATTTTGCCTTTGTACCAGGCACTGTGTTAGGTGCTGAGGATCCTACGAGATTTAGTAACTAAGTAAGTAAGTAAGTAAGGGAGTTTAGTTTGGTAAGAAGGTTGACAGTTCGTAGGGAGCTTTCAAAAAAAGAAAGAAAAAAGAAAAATAAATAAGCAATTCATAATACATCGCAGAGTGTGCATTTTTTTCTGAAAGCAATGAAAGCCATGGTAGAGGGTTTTAAAACATTTTAAATCCAGCTTTATGGAGGTATAATTGACATTCGATAAACTGTACCTATTTAAAATATACAACTTGATGAGTTTTGCTATGCACAGACGCATAAAACCATCATCACAATATAGTCGTGTGTTCATCAGCCCCCAAAGCTTGCTGTCCCTCCCCTTCCCCTACATCTTGCCCAAAGCAACAACCGCACGACAACACTACCGATTAGTGTGAATTTTTCAGGATTTTATATAAATAATCACGCAATACGTACTTTTTTTCTGTGTGGCTTCTCTCCCTCCACATGTTTTTTTTTTTTTTTTTTAAGATTTTATTTATTTATTTGACAGACAGAGATCACAAGTAGGCAGAGAGGCAGGCAGAGAGAAAGAGGGGAAGCTGGTTCCCTGCTTAGAGCCCGATGTGGGGCTCGATCCCAGGACCCTGAGACCATGACCTGAGCCGAAGGCAGAGGCTTAACCCACTGAGCCACCCAGGCACCCCCACATGTTTATTTTTGAGATTCATCCGTGTTGCAACACATGTCAACAGCACATGCTGAGTAGTACTCCACGGTATTCCACGGCGTTCCGTGATGTTGCATGGTCTGATATACCGGGCTGTTTATCCTGTTGACAGACCTTTGTGTTGCTTCTGCTTTTTAACTACCATAAATCATGCTGCTATGAGCCTCTGCGTGCAGCTATTTATGTGGACGTGTGTGTTCATTTCTTTTGGGTAGACAACAAGGAGTGGAACTTCTCAGTCATGTGGTAAGTTTATGTTTAATTTTCTAAGGAACTGCCAGGTCTCTTTGGCCCAGGCCATCATTCTGCTCATGGCAGCTCATTGGAGAATAACGTAGACACAGACAAAGATGGCGGAGAAGAGAAAAATAATGGCTGACGTAAATCATACGTTTCCCACGTGCCAGGCATTGCACTATTTTCAAAGCATTATTCCTTAATCCCTCCAATGCATCCTATGAGCTCGGCACTATGATTTCTTCTTAGGGCAGTTCAGACTTTGAAATTGAGTAACTTGCCCAAGTTCTTTTACCTACTCGCAAAGAAGCCAGAACTCAAACCTTGGCTTTTCTGACCTTCAAGTGTGTACTAATAACCACAGGGTAAGACTGAGCTGGTAGATGCTAAAGTCAGGACACCTGTCTTTTGCTTGGCTTTTTCCTCAGGTCGTGGGAGCAGCACGATATTCTGGGCCTAGGAGGAGGTTCTGTTTAGATGATAGGTTGGTTTCACTTTTCTGGAAGTTTATTTATTTTTTTAGTAATCTCTACACCCAAAGTGGGGCTTGAACTCATGACCCCGAAATCAAGAGTGGTATGCTCTTCTGACTGAGCCAACCAGGTGCCCCTCTGTTGGTGTCATTTGAATTGTTAGCCTAAAAATCAGTAAAATATGATAGGCAAGATTTAACAATCATTTTTATATATTTCTCTAGAACTCTGTAGAAATCATTTATGAATTTGTCTAATCCAAATATATGACTATATTTAAGTTCTTCTTTACTAGGCTTAGATCATAGTTCTTCAGAGGGCCTCCTCCATCAATGGAACTGACTGTATAATATTTGGAGGTAGAATGATAGAGCAGAAAGAATGCGAGTTTGGGAGTGAAAGAGACAGCAATATTTGTTTTGATGTTTCACAGGGAAAAGCTATTTAAACCTTGTTTTCCTCACCTGTGGAATGGAGATAGTAATGTGTATATAAAGGGTTTTAAGGACTAAAAAAGATTATAAGTCAAAGCCTTAGGTTCTTGGTGTCAGTTCCTAGCTCCTTTTTCTCCTCCTCCTCCTCCTCCCTTCCCCTTCCTTCTGCTTATCCTCCTTTTTTCTTTTTCTTTGTTTCTTTCTCTCTTTCTTTCTTTTTCTTCTTCTCCTCTTTCCCCCATCCCGCCCTTCTCCGCCTCCTTCTTCTTCTCTCTTCCTCTCTCTTTTTTCTTTTTAAAGACTCATACCTTTTTATCCTGGCTTAAAATATAAAGCTTTTCTTGGTTGAGGTTGCTGATCCCTACCAAACTGTATGTAGAATTTTGCATATTTGTACATACGCATTTTAGTGGGGAAATGTCCCTAGCTTTCCTCAGATTTCAAAGAAACCCACAGCTCCAAACCAACTCAGAACCACTGCGATGCTGGTTTTCATCCATCCATTCATCCATTCATTCATTCAACACTATTTAATGAATATCCACGACGGATGTCAAGCATTTTTCACAGGGCAACTCTGTCCCTCGCTGCTTTTAAGGGGTTAACAAATTTAGAGTCGTGAATAAAAAACTGCAGTTATTTTGTGAATTTGTGTGTTACCACACTAATTATGTGCATCAGAGAGAGAAGCTTGGTCCGTGCATCAAAAAGCAGAAGTGTCCTAGGGGGGTAGATGAAAAGGATGCCCTGTAAGCAGGGACAGGGCTGGGGCGTCAAGGACATCACACACCCTGACTTTCACCTGTTACTTGCAGCCCGTTGCTCCATTGCTATGGAGAAGGTGCGGGTTGTGCCTGCACCGGGAAGTGCCTGCGGTCGGGCGGGGTTGGGGGCGGGGGCTGCTGGGCTGGGAGGGGACGCTCTGAGCTCCGCCCACTGGAGGAGGCTGGGAGGGGAGCTCTGAGCTCCGCCCACTAGAGGAGGCGCCTTTCCTAACCCACTAGGAGGGGCATTGTGGGCTCCGGCCCGGGGTTGGGGGTGGGGCTGGGGTGGGAACTGCTTTAAGGTGTAAAGTGTTCCTTCCTTTAGCTCCTCAACTTTAAAGTAGGTCATCTTTAGTGGGGGGGAGGGAGGAGGAGTGTGTTTTTGCTCAGCTGATCTCTCCAAGGACATAGTAAAGATAAGAGATCGCTCTGTCAACAGCTTTGGGAAAACAAAGGTGTCTTTCAGCCTAGTCTCCCAGGCAGTCAGCAGGGCGCCCTGGGACGAATCCTAAAGCCGGAGGGGCATTTGGGTAGGATGTGGCTCAATGCCCTGGTGTTTATGGATTAAGAAACTAAAACACGGAGAAGTTATGTGACTTCTCCAAGGTTTCATGGCCTTTCCTTAAGCACAGGCTGCGTCAATCGGTGTAGCAGCGGGATAACGGATGGCTCCTGAAGGCGCGTTCTGAACGGTTCATTCGAATCCCCGTGGGCCCTGCAGGATGGGAAAAGCCGGTGGGCAGAAGCCCGGCTTCTACGCACCTCACCCACGGGACTAGCACCCCCTGCTCCATCCCGAAGCCTGTGCATAGTGATTCCTTTGAGGCTTGCACTTTGCCCTTTGATTTTTACTGGCCTTGCACTTGTGTTTGTTCTTGCGCTCGGCTCGTGCAGATTGCAGGAGCTGGTCTGTTTACCCATAGCGCAGGCCTAAATATAACCGCCACCAGCACCGGAGGCCTCCAGACGGGTCAGCCCCTTTCCAGTGCGAGCGTAAACCCCACTCGGGGCCGCAAGCTCAGGGTACTTTCATGGGCATTCACTTTGAAATGGAAACTATCACCACAAACTTGGGTGGCGGGGTTCAGGAAGAAGTCTTCATCTCTCGTGTGCAAAGAGCCCCGGGCTCCATCCAGATCCGAGGTGGGAAGGCCAGGAAGGAGCATACCTGGGGCCCTCCTTTTCTGCCTAACAGCAAGGCAGACTCCATCCCCATCCTGTGCGTCCCTTGAAGGCAGTTGGAAAGTGTCACATCTTGCCCTCCTTTAGAGCCTTCGAAGGTATCCATGGAAGAGCCCAGCTGGTGGTTTTATGGAATGCCACAGGCCCGAGACCCCAGATTCTCAGGAAATCGCTGCCATACTCCGCACTGCACAGGGACAAACCTGCCACCCCACCCCCTCCAGGAAGTTCTTCCTACCTCTCGGATCAACAAGGCCCCTTCCCGACTCAAGTCATTATTGTGCTAATCAAATGTTGTCTGTACGGTTCATATGTTATTTTGTGGTTTTAATCTTGTCCAAATGAGAGCGAAAGCTCGCTTGGAATCCGAGTCTGTGTCTTCTGCTTCCTTTTTCCCACTCACTCTGCTGGGTCCTGACAGATAGTAGTGGGAGCTGGCCAGTTTGGCACTTTATGGAGAGCAGGGAAGAAGTTCCAGCTAGCCCTTCCCCCACCCCTTCTCTGAATGTGGTGGAACCTGCTATGACCTCCATGACAGGCCTGGTGAATGATAGACAGGAAAGGGCGGCCGAGGGGGGACAGCAGGACCCCTTAAACAAATCTGCTTAGTGAGAGAGGAAAGAGGATACTTGCTCAGCCCTCTGAATTCACCCAGGAACTGTGAGAGAACAGAACTTGAAACCACATTGTTGGCCTACAGCAAAGTGAGTCTGAAATCAGGATCTTTTCAAATACCTCCAAGGTCCCTGGGCTCAGAGAGTCACTCTTTGGAAAGAGTACAGTCTGTGTTGACATCATTGCCCAAACCAGTTCCTCTTTGCCTTCCTTCTAGCCATTATTGAGATTCGTATTTAGGTATGAAGCTTTGGCTCAGCAGGAAAGAAGACCAGCATGCACCCCTGTACTCATGGAGCTTACTCTCTAGAAGGGAAGCCTTACCCACAGCTTTGGGAGAGCAATTCTACCGTCTAGAAGTCATTTTGGCAAGAGTTCAGGGAGCGGGGGGAGAAGAGGACGGTAAAGAGAAGATGAGAGGATGGGTTAGTTTGTTTTGTTCCGAGATTGTTTCAAGCCCAGGAAGGTCGTGGGTGGAGAAGACAGGGTTGCAGGTACTGCAGAAGGCGTGGGAAGAACAGCAATCGTGGCTCCATCAGAAAAGGCGAGAAGACGGGTGCTGGGGCAGCCCGTGGCAGGGGGGCAGCTCTGAGCGGTTTCTCAGGATGACTTACTGTCTTCTCATGCTGTAGATGTACAGCCAGTGATTTTCTGCATGACTCGCCAGCTCCTAAGCCTGTTTTCGAGAATGCCTTCTTTTTTTGTGTTAGCTGCAGGCAAGGGAGGGAAATGATTCTTGCTCTTTACCCTTGGTTCTGTGTTTACTGGCTCACCTTCATGCTATTAGGACTTGACCGAGAACACAGTGTCAGCCACCATCCATGGGAAGGACAGTTCTGGTCGGTGCATCTCTAGAACCAGCTGCAGGGTGGTTGGTGGGGGCGGGTGGGTGCTGATGGTGGGAACTAGAGCATCTCTTGGCTTTGACCTCTCTGCAGCAGCTAGTGGACCTGAGGGGGCCGAAAGTGGGTGTCTTTACTGTACAGCTCAGAACACAGAAGAGGACGAAGCTTGCTGACAAGGACTGGGGCCAGCTGTGACCTCAGGATGGGACCTTCTGATTTTCAGTGATTCATTGTTAGAACCGGAGTTTCAGGTTTTCAGTGGCCTGGGGTCTACATAGGTAGGTGGGAGGAAACCGGAATTACTAGCTCATTCAGTGGTATTGAGTATATATGTGTCCTGAGTGTGCAAACTTTACCCAACCACACGGAGCCCGGTCTCTCTTCTGCCTCAGTTGGCCATGACATCACGTTGGACTTACATCTCCCTTGGAAAGAGGCAGTAATGTCTATAAACAATAAACCGAGATTGAAAACATGCTCAGCTTGTGTTTTAAGCCAGATCGAAAGATCAGTTCATTTTGCTCCCCAGCATATGGGTTTTGTCACTGCACAGCCTCCGTGGAACGAGAGTTGTGCATGGCCCAGGACCCAGATGACACTCAGAAACGTTGGTTACTCCTCTACCTCAGGCCACCAGTTCTCCTAGAGAAGGACGTCTTGACTCCACACACTTTGAGGCCTTTCTGCACCACCCGGTTCCCTGTCTCCTGTTCAGTAAATACATGAGTGCCAGTTACGTGCCCAGCTGGGGAATACAGGGGGTCGAGTTCCTGCCCTCATGCACTTCAGATTCTAGTAGGAGAGAAAGTCAAGGAACAATGGAAAGAAAGTGTATAATGTCACGTAGTGGAAAGTACTGTGAAAACAAAACAAAAACAAAAACAGAGCAGGGGCACCTGGGTGGCTCAATGGGTTAAAGCCTCTGCCTTCCGCTCAGGTCATGATCCCAGGGTCCTGGGATCGAGCCCCATGTCGGGCTCTCTGCTTGGCGGGGAGCCTGCTTCCTCTTCTCTCTCTCTCTCTCTCTCTGCCTACTTGTGATCCCTGTCTGCCAAATAGATAAATAAAATCTTAAAAAAAAAACAAAAAACAGAGCAGGGGAAGGGGAGAGAGTATTTGCTTTTATGTCTTTATTGGGTGCATTTCAACAACTTCTTCCGCGGGAAAGGTGCTCCGATTCCCCTTCCTCTGGTCTTGCCCACCTACTGTTTTCCTCTCCTTGATTCAGATCTGGGGGCTGTTTGCTCCTTACTTCTTCCATTTAGGTTCAATTTCCTTCTTAAAGTCCATCCTTTTCCTTGAGGGTCTGTGAACAGTATATTCTCTTTGCCTGAATGTAGCTTGTTTCATCTCTACTTGTGATTAGTAGGTTAACCTTGCCTGGATCGCAGATTAAAATTATTTTTCCCCCTCACTATTTGGAGATATTATTTCTTTGTCTTCTAGTGCCTTTTGCGGCTGTTGGGAACTCTTTTGTCGGGCTATTGGCTGTCCTTTGTATAATATGGCTTTTTCTCTCATTGGTGTTTTTTTTTTTCTTCAAAGATTTTATTTATTTATTTGAGAGAGAGAGACAGTGAGAGAGAGCATGAATGAGGAGAAGGTCAGAGGGAGAAGCAGACTCCCCATGGAGCTGGGAGCCTGATTGGGACTCGATCCCAGGACTCCAGGATCATGACCGGAGCCGACGGCAGTCGTCCAACCAACTGAGCCACCCAGGCGTCCCTCTCATTGGTGTTTTTCTCTCCTCTCCCCTTCCTTTCCCTTTTTCCCTCCTCCACTCCTCCTCCTTCTCTCTCTCTCTCTCTCTGTTTTTCCTCTCTTTCTTACTTTCTCCTCGGGCTGCTCTTAATTTGTTTGTTTTAAGAGTATGTTCCATAGCTTTGCTGTGGTTGTGTTGGTATACATTTATTTTTCTATCTTCTGTCTGGGACTAATGTTTCCTTATCCTCAAATATGAATTCTCATTTTCTCAAAACTTAAACCCGACTAAATGTTGGTCCTTCTTTTCCATCTTCTATTGCTCGTGATGCTTCTGATTATTTCCTATCTCTTTCTCTCTGGCTTCATAATGGGTAACCTGCACATGGCTATTTCATAAATACAAATTACAAGGATCTATTTTACAATTCACATTATTCTTTCTTCAGTTTTGCTAGTCTGCAGTTAAACTGTACATCGCATTTTATTTTTAAAAAATTTATTTATTTGAGAGAAAGAGAGAGAGAGAGCACATGTGCATGCATGGAGGGCAGGGCAGAGAGAGACAGAGAGGGACCAGCGGACTCCAGGCTGGGTCTGGAGCCCCAGTCAGGGCTCGGGCTTGATCTCAAGACCCTGAGATCATGACCTGAGCTGAAATCAAGAGTCTGATGCTTAACTGACCGAGTCACCCAGGCACCCCTATATGTGCCTTTTAATCTTATAATGACATTTGTCCATTTTGAGAAAAAAAAATTTCAAATCTTTTTTTATTTTCATAAATGCCTTGTCTTTGGGGCTATGTATTTGATCATTTTAAAATATTCCTTTTATATTCTATTTTAGATTCCCATTCTATTGAATAAAGTCTGTTCTTGATTTTGTTTTGCCTTCTCATTCTTGCAAAGAGTGGGTTGTCTCCTCATATACTTTCTGATTATTTATTTGTGCTCCATAGAGAGTGCGTGTGTATGAAACGCTCTCGTGGCCCAGGTTGTAAAGCAACTTCTAATGGTTACCTCTGTTTCTGCCAAGAACTCTGGGTTCTGGGTAAGAGCCTGGCTGAGGACCAGGCTTTTACATTAATCCCTGAACTTAGTGCTTTCTAGACTACTTGGATAAATTTGAATTCTTCATCCATGCTAGATATTGGTTAGAATTCCTATTTTTTTCAGGGGAGACTATATTTCCCTACCCAGAGTCCAGCCCAAAACAGAACAACTTCCTCATGATACCTTTGGTCAAATGGGTAGATTTTTCTAGGCTATCATTTATGGGGGGGGGCACTCTATTAGCGTTCTAACTTAATGCAGGGATTTCGGTTCCCAGCTTCATATCTCTATGAGGCCTTGTTGAGGCTGAATATACAAGCTAACTATTTACTTTAAAACCCAGCGCTGCCAAGATCCAACAACATCAGCAGCATCTTGAAGGTTGTTAGAAACGCGGAAGTTCAGTCTGTCTCAGACCTATAGAATCAGAACTTTCATCTTAACGAGATCCCTGGTGATTCACGAGCACGTTAGAGATTTAGAAGCACTGTCCCAATCACCATGTTATAGAATGTTCATTCCTCCCATCTGTCCCTTGGAGAAGGCACAATATCAGCTAAGTATGGATTCTGGGTTTTGTTCTTGTTTTTGTTTTTAAAACTTTAAAACCTCTGCATTTTTGGGGAAATGAGTATTTTACTTTCTTTCTTGGGAGCTCATTTGTGCATTTAAAAACAACTTTCTTTAGACTCTTCTTAGTCGGCTGTGTCACCAAGGCCTGCTTTAAGTAGTTAGCTTCCTACCCTAGCCTGTGGTTGGGTGCTTTGTGTATACAGACACTCAGTAACTATTTGTAGCTTGTGTGTTTCAGTGATGGATTAGAAATGTTCTTTTGAAAGTTTCATAATCAACAGCACAAGAAACAACAGGTTTGGGGGACGATGTGGAGAAAAAGGAACGCTTGTGCCCTGTTGGTGCAGCCACACTCGAAAACAGTTTGGAGGTTCCTCAAAAAGTTAAACATATTTTTACCTTATGTTCCAGCATTTGCATTAGTCAAATCCAGCTCGATCCAGATTGTTTCCATGGAGCTTAACCCTGCACCCCACTCATGGCATTTCAGTGGCCTGGACTTTAGGGGTACCTGAAAGGGTAGAGGAAAGCAATTCCTGACTTTGAGGGAAGTTATTGTCAAGTGGTAATGAGACACCCATATGCAAGAGAGTGAGAAGAAAAATCCAAAATGTTAGATAAGCAAATGCCTCCGAGAGGTAGACACTGTACAAAAATGGTGAGGGAACATCAAGGAAAGAGGAAGGAACTTCATAGAAGGGGGCAGGGTAACATTATTCCTTCATTTCCTTCAATCGCCACTCAGTCCTTATCCCACCTGCTTCTGCTCAGGGGCAAATCATTCTCTCTTGTTTCAAAGAGAAAGAAAGAGCCCCTCTGCCATCCCCTGCCTGGGAAATCTATCACACCAACCACAGAGACCTTGGCTTTTTGCACCATTTTAGGGGCTCTGCTTGGCATAATAAACATATCTTCCCTGCATGAAGTGAAGAGGGATTTCTGCTTTCTTCCCACCTCCTGTAGGGTACATCTGGCCTACAGTCCCTGATCATTGTTTGCATAGCTTTAGTCCAAACGTGTACATTGTTTTTTAAAATGGTGAAAGATTGAGCCAACAATAACCTTAGGTCTCCATCCGCTCCAGCTCCGTTCATCTGAAGGGCAGGATTGTTACACGAAGCTCCTCTTCCCGCATCCCGCCATGCTTTGTTTCCTGGGAAGCCGGATCATTGCCTTTGAAATTTTGCTCACAGCCACCCACCCCGAGAATCCCTTCCCAACTCCTACCCATTTTAAATGCCCACCTACCTGCGTGACTTTGTATCTGCACTGATTATTTGAAACTTCGGTTCGTTTTCTATTGTGAAGGATTGTTTTTGTCTTTCTGATTTATCGCCCCAAATATCCTTTAAGCTCTTTGAAGACAGAGAGCTTATAGCATGCAGCACAATGGCAGGCAGAGGGCAAGTTCTCAAAGATTTCAAGAAAGTCTATTGATTTCAAATGGATATGACTATTAGTTATAAATATATACAATTATTCATATGTCCACTGAAGCATTTCCAAATGATGCCCAGGTTGTGTTGGAAATTATACCAAAGAGTGGCTAAGAACACATTGCTGTCTTGTTCATAAGGTTATACAAAATGAGCCAGGTTTTGTCCTGTGTGGGGAGGTGGAATTCCTCACTAGTGCTTCCCTGAGTATAGTTTCCTGAGTATAGTTCCCTGAGTATAGTTCCCTGAGTATAGTTTCCTGAGTATAGTTCCCTGAGTATAGTTCCCTGAGTATAGTTCCCTGAGTATAGTGTCTCCCTGCACCTCCACCTCCACCTGCCACGAGTACCTCTTACCACTATTATCTTCTCCCGTAGGATAATAAAATGTCACATGCATTGTCCTCATTTTATATATATATATATATATGTATTTATATATATGTATATATATGTATTTATATATGTATATGGAATATATATGTGTTATATATACTTTCGATTATATATTATCATTATATATCATATATATGTATGTTATATATGTGTTTATATATATGTATTTGGAATATATATGCATTATATATACTTTTGATTATATACACACAAGCAATTGTTAGGTCTTCCTAATAAATCGATACTGTAATCATTATGAAGTCAACCTCATCTGATGTTACTGCTACTCAGTCTTATTATGCTTACTGTTTGCATGGTGTGTCTGTTCCCATTCTTTTCTTTACTTTTACTTTCTATCTGTCTTTATCTATCTATATCTTCCTGTCTATCTATCTATCTATCTATCTATCTATCTATCTATCATCTTTTTAAGTAAGCTCTACACCCAGCGTGGGGCTTGAACTCATGACCCTGAGATCAAGAGTCACATGCTGTACTGACTGAGCCAGACACTGCCCCCTGTCTTGAGATTTTCTGTGCATCTCTTATAGACACTATCTATTTAGGTCTTGCTCTTTCATCTAGTAACAGAATCTCTGCCTTCTAATTGGAATGTTTAGTTTATTAATATTTAGTACAATTATTATTTTGGTTGGATTTAGGTCTATCGTTTTTCTGTTTGTTTTCGTTTGGTCTCATCTACTTCTTGTTCCTCTGTTCCTTCTTCATTCTTTTGAGTTAATTGAACGTTTTATGTATTTATTTAAATTTTCTTTAAGTATTGTATTGATTTATTTGAGAGAGAGAGAGTACAAGCAGGGGAAGGAACAAAGGGACAAGCAGACTCCTCACTGAGCATGGTGTCCAATGGGGCTTCATCCCAGGACCCTGAGATCATGACCTCAGCTAAGGTCGGATGCTTAACCAATTGAGCCACCCAGGCATCCCCAAGTTAATTGAATATTTTAGAAGTTTATTTTAATTTGTCTATTGGCTTTTTAGTAATGACTCTTTGAATTAGCTTTCAGTGGTTATTCTAAGGATTAAAATGCATATCTTTAACTTTCATTGTCTACTTTTATACCACTTCACATTAAAATATAAAAACTTTATAAGTGGTGGGTCCTTTTTCCTGATCTGTTCTTTATGATACAGTTGTCATGCACCTATACACATTATACATATCCATATATACTCATCTATAAATTTATGAAATTATATACATATCATTTATGAAATTCAGTGGGAAGATATTTTATGTTTACCATTTTTCATGCTCTTCATACCTCTTTGAAAATCCTTGTTGTTAGGTGGTGGGTAATAGGGAGGGCACGTACTGCATGGAGCACTGGGTGTGATGCCAAAACAATGAACACTGTTATGCTGTAAATAAACAAATAAACAAAAAAAAAAAAAGAAAATCCTTGTTGTTATAGCTTTTTCATTATCCTGAAGAACTTACACTATAGTAGTTCATATCTGCAGGTGAAGAATTTTAGTTTTTGTTCATCTGGAAATGTCTTTCTTTCACTAAATACATTTTTTCCCCTTCATTCTTGAAGAATATTTTTTACAGGATATAGAATCCTGAATTGGCAGTTGTTTTTCTTTTACATTTATAAAAGATATTATTCTACAGTCTTCTGTCCTCCATTGTTTCTGGTAAGAAGTCAGTGAAAATTGACATTGATGCTTCATAAGATGCTGTTGTGCTAGTTGCTTGAAAGACTGTTTGTCTTTGTTTTTTAGTACTTTGACTACAGTGTACCTAGATGTGATTTTCTTTGTATAAATCATATTTGGGAATTTGCTGATTTTTTTTTGAAATTTATAAATATTGTCTTTCACTGAACTTGGGAAACCTCCAGTCATTACTTCTTCAAACATTTATTTGTTGGCCCGTTCTCATTCTTCTTTCCTTCTGGGACTCTAATTACTCATATTAGACCTTTGGTATTATGCCACAAGTCACTGAAGCTCTGTTCATTTTTTTTTTTTTCAAAATTTTCCTTTTTTAAAAGAACTGGATAATTTCTACAGATCTATTTTCAAGTTCATTGACTCAATATTTGCTTTTGTGTAATATGCCAACTACATCCAAATAATTTTTTAGCCAGATATTGGGTATTTTAGTTCTAAGATTTCTTAGTTATGTTTTAGGTTCTTTTTTTCTGCTAAGATCTCCTCTTTTTTCATTTATTAGGAGTATTTTTTTATGCCTTTGAGCATAGTTACAATAGATGCTTTCAAACATATTTCTGCTTATTCTAACAGCTATGTCTTCTCAGGGTTGTTCTTCATTGATTATTTTTTAATTTTTTTTTTATTTTTTAAAAGATTTATTTATTTATTTGTCAGAGAGAGAGAGATCACAAGTAGGCAGAGAGGTAGGCAGAGGCAGAGAGAGAGAAGCATGCTCCCTGCTGAGAAAGGAGCCCAATGCGGGACTCAATCCAAGGACCCTGGGATCATGACCTGAGCCGAAGGCAGCCACTTAACCTACTGAGCCACCCAGGCATCCCGATTACTTTTTTTTTTTTTTAAGAAAAGTATCACATTTTTCTGATTCTTTATATATCATGTAATTTGAGGTTATATGGCAGCTATATGCAATGCATTAAACAATGCATTACAGGGAGTCTGGATTCTCATATATTCCTCCAAAGAGATAGATTTTCTTTTTTTGTGTTGTTGTTGTTAACAAGCAAGTAACTTGGCTGGTCTTAAACTCCAAAATCTGTATATCTTGAGATGAGCAGAGGCTGAAATCTGTGCTCAGTTCTTTTAGCCATGGGTTCTTTGCAGTTTTCCCCACGTTTGCAGAATTCAAGGGTCAGTCAGAGATTTGGGGAAAATTTCAATGCAGAATTTTGGGTCTTCTCTTCCTAGATGCCTTCTTTCTGGAACTATCCTTCCCTCTTCATTTTCCAGCTACAGAGGGTGCATCACGCTATTAAAACTGTCTGCTTCCATCTGAGCTGCAGGTATCCTGTGGGTCAGGAGCAGGAGCTTGAGAAAAAAGTCTTGAAACGGGCAGAAACTCCCCAAGTGCCTTTTCCTTATTCAAAGTATTGGCTTTTCTACTTTCTGCCTGCTCCTGGCCATTCTCCAGTGCCTTCTGGTCATCGTCTTTGATATTTTACACAGAGTTTATGGCTGTTATCTGCAGGAGGATTGGTCTCAGAGGAGCTAATCTATTGCCAGCAGCAGAACGAACTGCTTTATTTTGGAGAGAAGGAAGTGGAGCGAGTGCTAAGGCTTAGCACTTAGGATGTGCGTGCCTGTGTTAATGAGAGAAATACACCCAGTCTGGGATCCCTGTTCCAGCTCTGCTAAGGGGCTCATATACTACCCCATCTTAGGAAACTGGTCTCCAGGGCATAGAAGAGAGTCTTCTTGGATATGGACAGCCTTCAAGGTGACTTTGAGTGGAGCTGATTGGTCATGGCCAACTAATATGAAGAAGCCAAAGTATTGATGATAGCTTATGTATTGGTTGCAAGGCACCATGCTAAGTGTTCCATAGGCAGATCTCATTTAGCCTTCCCCAGAACCTTTAAATTAGGCATGATTATAATCCTCATTCTGCAAAAGAATTAGTGAGACCTAAACAGATCAAGTGATTTTTCTCTCAGTCACACAGCGGAATGTGTGTGGAGGAAGGACTACATTCTGGATCTGCCTGACTTTAAGGGCTCTTTTTTTATAAGCATGGTGATAGGTCTTACCTCTCTTTCCCTGCAGACAAAACATGGTAATGTAATTCATTGTCATATAAATACATAAATATTTACCTTCCTGTTTCCCTTGTCTCCTGCTTCAATAGGGAGAATATCTAGGCCCAATGGCCTCTGCAGTGCCAGGAACCCCAAAGGGAGGGAATCCCCCTAGTTGTAGAAGACATGCTTTCTTTTTTTCTTTTAATTTAAAAAAAAATTTTAAAAACATATAATTTTTTTTTTAGCCCAGGGATACAGGTCTGTGAATCACCAGGTTTACACACTTCACAGCACTCACCATAGCACATACCCTCCCCAATGTCCATACCCCCCCACCCTCTCCCAACCCCCCTTCCCCCAACCCTCCTCAGTTTGTTTTGTGACATTAAGAGAGAAGACATGCTTTCATCTGAGAGCAAGGATTCCGACTGTAGACCTCATTGTTGCCAACATCCTAGTGTGATGCCGGGCAAGTCACTGTGCTTTTCTTTGCTTCCCCATGAGTGAGTTGGGATACACTCTGAGATCCTTCCAAAGCCTTTAACAGCATAATTCTAAGGTTTATTTTTGGTGGCTGGAGCTAGAAAGACCTTGCCCAAATCTTGCATGTGAACCATGAATTTAACAGTGTCCAGAGTAAGTGTCATTGATATCTTTACTTCGCAGATATCTTCCCAAAACTAAACGCAAATATGAAAACCAGGATCTTAACATGGTGCTCTTCAGTCTCTGATGCCAGATAAAGCCTCCCTCCCTAATCAGTGCTGTTGGCCCACCCATCATTACTTAGGGGTGCCTTGATCTGGCTAGAACACTTTTTGTTTCTAGGGCTCTAATTCCTACAGAGGGACCAAGTTCAAAGATACAGTAGTTATCTGTCTTGGTAGCCTGTGGTCCAGGGTTGCATGGTTAAACTTTCCCACCTACAGAAAGAATCTACCTGCTTAACCTGTTCAGGGTGGGAAGAAGAATTGTTTACATTCTAATTCCCTTGTAGGACTCAGTCTCCATGCCTGCTTTTCAGTCACTATGCTCAACCCTAGACTCACAGATGGTGGGTTGGATGTGAGACCTGTTCTCTGAGGAATTCATCGGTCTGCAAGTTTTTATGATCAGATAAATTGAAGAATTAAAGTCCTGACTAAAATGCCTTCTTGGCACCAGAATCTTGTCAGTTTTTGGAATCTCCAAGGTCTGTCTCTCCCCTCCCTCAACCCTATCTGGTTCTTTTTATCATATATATATATATATATATATATATATATATATATATATATTTTTATTTTTTTTAAGATTTTATTTATTTATTTATTTGAGAGAGAGAACGTGTGTGTGAGCGAGAGAATGAGAGCATGATGAGGGGTGAAGGGGGAAGCGGTCTCCCCACTGAGCAGGGAGCCCAACATGAGACTTGATCCCAGGGCTCCAGGATCATGACCTGAGCCAAAGGCAGATGCTTAACTGACAGAGCCAGTCAGGCAGCTTCCCCACTCCTCCTATTTTTTTTTTAAGGATTTTATTTATTTATTTGACACAGAGAAATAGAGATCACAAGTAGGCACAGAGGCAGGCAGAGAAAGAGGGGGAGGCAGGCTCCCTGCTGAGCAAAGAGCCCGATGCGGGGCTCGATCCCGGGACCCTGAGATCATGACCTGAGCCAAAGGCACAGGCTTAACCCACTGAGCCATCCAGGTGCGTACCTCTCCCCCCCACCCCCCCCATTTTTAATAATCATGCTGGATAAAGCATTCTGTTTGGGGTAAAAAAAAAAAAAAAAGTGGAGTGGAAAGAGGTCTATGGCACGGACTCACAGTGTTAGAGCTGTTTTTTTGAGAATGGCAGCTTGGGATACAGCCAGGAGAGGCCTTCACATTCTTCATCTTCCCAGAAATGGCTCTAGTAGGAGGTTAGGAGGATGAACTGTACTGTCCTTTAGACTCACTGTGTAACTTTGGGAAATGAATCAAGCCTTTCTGTGGCCCATGTGAATGATAGACGCCAAGGTGTTGCCTCTCATAACTTTGTGTCAGCGAAGATCCTTGAAATATTAGGAGAGACTTGGAAAAAGAAAGTGACCTTATGAAGGTGACATTTCTGGTCACTGCTAAAACTATCACAGTATTTAAATGGAGCTTTCTGACTTGTCAAACTTATGTCCTCAATGTACTCGGAGACTGAACTCTCTACATGAGATGTTGACATTTTACTGTCTGCCTGCCAAAGATGGCAAAGGGCAGACTTTCACTCCTGGGGTGCCCGATGTCACCACTTTTCCCTACAACTTCTGTTTGCCTTCTCCCTCTTCACATTTCTGCTGCTTCTAAGAGCTGGTCCACATTTGCTCACTTAGAACTGGTCGGGGGTAGAATCAGGAAAGAACGAGGAAGGCCCTCATCCCATTTCCCTATCCAAAAGGTGGGAATATTCATGCTTTAGAACAAAGATTTAAATTTCCCAGGACTGCAGCAGTGATCACCGATGGATAGTTAAATGCTGTTAAATTCTCACAGCAAGAGTTTCCCAGAATGGCAACAGGTAGCTAGATGTCATTTCAGTGCTCTGGGTCCTCGTTTTCTCATCTATAAGGTGAGGCAGGAGGAGTCACAGGGGGTCCAAGGTCTTGTCTTTTGTTTACAGTCTGCATCTCTCATTTTACCGTTATCGTGTCCCATGATCATTACCAAAGCTGGCATTGCCTAAAATTATTCATTTTATTACTTTTTTTTCTAAACAAAATAATCTCCAAGATCCTCTCCTACTACCTCTCATACTTTACAAAGTCCTAAGATTAGTAAGAGCCCATGACCTTTATCTTGTTCTAGCTCAGCAAGAGACAGAAGGCTTTTACCGTCTTAAGGATATATTTCAGGTCTGATCATTGACTTCAGTTTTCTTCTGCACATACAGTATTTTGGGAGAGTTTTAATTCATAGTTAACACTATTTTCTCTTTGCTAAAGACCCACCCAAATATTCTAGCCCTAACTTCTCAGCAAAGTTCTATTCTTACCCTTATAGTTACTCAGGAGAGGTTTTCACTTGGAAAGAACATCTTACCTTAAGTCGATCAACAGGTATTTTTTGAGCAACTATGATATAATCTAACATTATGTGCAATCGACAAGAAGTAATAGACATCAACCTTGCTCCCAAGAACCAACGTTGAAAGTGGGGAGAAAAAAACCAAAGTACATTCAGTTGGGAATCACTTGTTGAGGGCCTATTCGCATGGGACACCATAAAGCCTGAGGGGTAGTGCAGTCAGAGAAACCCATCACCCAGAAACTGTCCTTTATCCAGAAAAGGGACCTGGGGTCTCACTGGCTTCACTCAACCACCATGCCTGAGTGTCTCTACAAGCCGAAGACTGGGCCTTGAGTCAACAGGGCGGAAGGAATTTAATGAGCAACGCCCAGAGGTAGGAAAGAGTGTGGGTTCTGGGGGAACCGCCAAGCAACTTGGCATTGGTGGACGGTGAGTCAGCCGGTGGCAGTGGGTCTGGCTAATGGAGGCTCTGGAGGGAGGCAGCTGCCAGATGATGGAGAACCAACATCAAGCAGGGTCGTGTTTTTTAAGTCTTGAAATGAAACGGGACCTCAGATAGAGCTCCATCCCTAGCGCCGCCTTCCCTGGCTGCTGCGTGTCCAGCCACCTGATCTCTTGATCTCTGAAAACCCTGTCTGCCCTCTCCAGGGCTCTGTTTCACATGCCTGCTGCATGGACATGCTGTAGTCCTTGGCAGGGCTGATGAAACACTTTCTGCAGATCCAGGACAAACAATGCTAGCTCGGAGGGAACACCCAGCCCTGGGCAGGCGTCCCCACGTTTGCCGTCACCTCCAGATGTCACAGATGCAGTAGCACGACAAGGATAAGTGATTCACTGGGTCCAGGTAGCGGTAGTGTTTCCGTTCTTCCCAAGTGTGCAGCAGTGGCTCACAATGCCGGGCTGGCCCTGAGGTTCCCGCTGGTTCCTCTGATCATTCCTCCCACTGGTGGACTTGGATGGCCCCCAAGGCCATGTGACCAGCCTGGTATGCCAACGCCAAGCTCCAGATCCTGAAGTCCCTGCCCCTCTGAACGGCAGTGGACAGATCAGGTGATCTTATCTATGCTGGCAACGTAAATTCTTGGCAACAGGTTTAGAACATTATGGGTTGGTGCGTAAATACAAATAAGTTAAGAAAAAAAAGGCTCATACCCATTTTGGAATGAACAAGTAGAAACCATCGAAAAAGCAAAATGTAAAACTAGCATGAAGGATGGTGAGATGGGGGCCCCTGGGTGGCTCAGTGGGTTAACACTTCTGCCTTCGGTTCAGGTCATGATCCCAGGGTCCTGGGAACAAGCCCCGCATCCGGCTCTCTGCTCAGCGGGGAGCCTGCTTCCTCCTCTCTCTGCCTGCTTCTCTGCCTACTTGTGATCTCTCTCTGTCAAAAAAATAAATAAAATCTTTAAAAAAAAAAAGAAGAATGGTGAGAGGGACACATCAACAAGAATTTTTTTCAAGTAAGACAGTTATTAAGAAGTAGATGACAGAAGGAGCGCCTGGCTGGCTCTGTCGGTTAAGCGTCTGGCTCTTGATTTCGGTTCCAGTCATGATCTTGGGGTCATGAGATCAAGCCCCGTGTTGAGCCCTGAGTCCACAGTCAGCAGGAAGTCTGCTTGAGATTCCCTCTCTCCCTCTGCTCTTCCCCATGGTCGTGTGCTCTCTCTCTCAAGTAAATAAATCTTTTTAGAAAAGGAAATAGATAGCCAGTAACTTTTATTTTTATTATTTTTAAGAGATTTAATTAGTTAATTTATTTGAGAAAGAGAGAGCACAAGCAAGGGGAGGGGCAAAGGGAGAGGGAGAAGCAGGCTCCCCACTGAGCAGGGAGCACTACTTGGGACTCGATCCCAGGACCCTGGGATCATGACCTGAGCTGAAGATAGATACTTAACTGACTGAGCCACCCAGGCGCCCCTCAGCTAAGAACATTTTTTTTTTTTGAGGATTTTATTTATTTATTTGACAGACAGAGATCACAAGTAGGCAGAGAGGCAGGCAGAGAGAGAGGAAGGGAAGCATCCTCCCTGCTGGCAGAGAGCCTGATGAGGGGCTCCATCCCAGGACCCTGGGATCATGACCTGAACCGAAGGCAGAGGCTTTTAACCCACTGAGCCACCCAGGCGCCCCCAGACAAGAACTTTTAAAATCAAGGGCAGAAGCCTGGTTTTCAGTTCACTAGACATAAACTCTAAGCATAGCATCTTCAAGCGACATTTCTTTTAGGCACAAGGTGGTTTTCTTCAAGTTGGGTGAAACATTTTCCCTTTACAAATTCACTTAAATGAGCTTCTTCGATAGGTATTTTTTCTTCTCCACGACAAGGGTCTAACCAGTGCTCATTTGGTGAAGAATCCCTAAGGAACTAAGGGAATGTGGAGAGGAATTCCCCTCCTTGGATGATTATGGGGCTGCCAAGAGATGGAAACCCGTGTAAGTCCATGAGGTTTCCGGGCTGATCCTCGGGGCCCATGCTGGCTCAGGCCAGGGCTGATCACTTCGTCCAAAATGCCTTGAGGAGTAAGCTCAGAACTGGACCCTTGAGATCGTATGATTATGATTATTTTTACCTCTGACTCTCACAGGAGAAAACCCCGATATCACAGCCTCCTTTATGAAGTTTCAGTCCGTGTTTCCCTCTCATATATACCAGGGTTGCTCTAAGTGTTGTCCCTGGTGATGCGGAGCTCGGTGGATGTTAATCAACGTCCTGCTCCCTTCAAGGAGCAAGTCAGGCTTGCACAGACCCACCAGCGGAATCGCTGTGTGCGTGGGGAGGTGGCGGACACACAATACGACTGGAGGTCCTCCTCATGATGGAGAATGGGAGCTTTGCAGACCCGCATCTGTCTGCAGACTGGCATACACGTTACTGTCACTCACGTCATCTTTCCGGTTTATAGTCGTTAAGCTGGCTTCATTTAAAAACAATGACTTTGGAACCCATTTCAAACCTGCAGGAAAGTTGCAGGAATGGAACAAAGAACTCTGTACCTTTCACCCAAGCCCCCTTTCATCCCTGATGTGCTTGCTAGGGGAGTCCAAGTCTGGATCACATGATCTAGTCTCTCTAGTCCTGGAATGAGTTTCAGGTCATTGATCTTTATGACCCTTAAGGTGGGGTTGCCCCATGCTTCCTTATGGCTAGCCCCACGTTATGCGCCTTGAGCAGGAACGTCACAAAAGGGATATTGTGTTCTTACTGCCCCCCATTAGGTGGCCCCTGCTGTCACCTTGTCCCATTAACTTTGTGTCCCAGTGGTCACATTAAGATAGTGTCTGCTCCGTTTCTCTGCTGTCAAGTTACTTTTTTCTTTTATAATTAATAAGTACCATGTAAATATCCATTACTCATTCAACTTTCACCTGCTTGCATAAGAATCCATTGAGGTTCCTTCCCTGAATTTATTATCACTATGATGTTTGCCATTTGGGACAGTTTGTAGTTGTATCATTCCTGACATATTTATTGGTTGGCATTGTATTGCAAGGAGGAAATTTTTCATCTCCCATTCTTAAGTTCATTCTTTTGTTTATAAATAAATGAGCTATTCATCAATGGGTTATAAGGCACTATTATCGTTAGTTTTTTTGATGTCCAAATTGACCTAGACTTTGACTTGTGCCCATCATTCTCGAGCACTTGCTCTACAGTAAGCCACTCCTGGCTTACTTTGTACTTTCCTTGGTCCAGCTCTGGGTCAGTGAGTTCTCTAAGAGACCTTGATTCCTTTTCGTGGACAGTGATATTAAGAAGCCAAGCTCTGGGGGCCAAGTGTGCCCTTTGGTCCCGGAGGATTGCTTCTCACAGGCCCTCTCAGTGGACAGAGCTCAGAAATGCATGTACTTTCATACATACACACATCCCTACCCACATATGTATGTGTGTTCACGTACCTTTACATCTGTTCTTTCTGTTTCTCTGCTCCCGCTGTCCTTAGTACGTTTCCTTCCTCGATTCCCTCTATGCAGTCATTCCCCCAGCTCAGTGAGGCTGCCTCTCTGCCATCCTCTGACACCGTCCTTGTAAATGTCATTACTACCTGTCACCAGCTGCCCCTGCAACCTCATTCCAATGCTATCCTGGCCCCGGCCCTGTTATCCCCTGCTTGCACCTGCCCAGGGACTGCTGGAAGTAGATTAGAAAGAAGAGGAAGGAAGTCAGATTTGTGTTTCTTAATTAGAAGAAAAAGAATCAAAGGCTAAATTGCAATCATCTGCAATAGGTTCTTCTTGGTTCGGTGCCGCACCACAAACCGGTATGGTACTACATGGTACCAGTATGGTATGGCTACTGACACCAAGCGGTCTTCTGGGTCTGTAAGTCTACTGCAGGACTCTAATTATTGCCAGGAGGGTGGGGCATGGGGGTACCAGTGCCTTCGGCGGTGCATTTTGGCCTCGGCTATAGTGGCAGGAATTGGGCTATCAGCACTGATTCTAATGTCGCTAAGTCAGCAGAATGCTTTTCAACTGGTCTAGACATGCCTCATGCCTCATGAAAGAAGAGCAAAAAGAAACAGTTGATTTTTCAGTGGTTCTAACCAAGAGGTTATACTATCCATCCTCAAGGCCATATCGACTTCTGTTGAAATGAACACCGGAAAAATAAATGTGTTCCCATAGTCAGGATGACGGTTACCTAATGATGAACTCGCATTTCCCGTCACTTGGGCAATAAGGGTCCGTGAGCCCTTCCAAGTTGATTGTAAGCCCCTTGAGGGCAAGAGGCAGGATGGTACACTTAGGCAATCGCCCACAGTGACTTGCAATTAGGGACTGATTAGAAGTTGATGGCTCAAGGTTGTTTTTTTTGTTGTTGTTGTTGGTTTGTTTTTTGTTTTTTCCCTCCAGTTAGACCTTTCACCATAACACTGAGTTAGGACTCACATCTATTTTTCTGTAGTCTACTGGTCTCCTTCATTGTTTACATTTTAGATAGGACTGAAATTTATAAACTACTGAACTGGTTAAGCCGGAGTCAGAGGCAGAAATAAAGCCCTTTTTTATTTCCTCTCCCCTCCGTCCCTGCCTCTGATACATAGACTGATAGAACTGATGTAAGAATGACCTGATCTAGGTGGGCAAATGGCCCTGCTGTGGATTGTGCTACTTCGAGTTCAGAGCCGAGTAGCAGGACATCCGGGCTCCAGTCACCAGTCAGGGCCCTACTAGGAAGCCGGCTTTGGCAAGAAACTCTGATCAACTTTCAGCAATTCTCCTAATGTCTCCGGCTTCCTGTGTGTGCCTGTCAAATTGGAGGTTGGACGTCATGCTCTCCAACCGTCTGTGGTTCTCGAGTTTTTGTACTCGGTCCTTATGAAATACTATGATTCACGGCCATATCCTGAACCACAGCACAAAGATGGCAAAGCGACAAGGAAAACAGAGAGTGAAAGTATAGTGTATGATAACACTAGGAAGACCTCTGTCTGGATACTAAGCCCGAATCTCGCTTTCTCTCTCTCTCTCTCTCTCTCTCTCTCTCTCTCTGTGTGTGTGTGTGTGTGTGTGTGTGTGTGTGTGTGTGGCGCATGCGTGTGTGCCCTTGCAATTACAAGAACAGCACAATGCCTCTTAAAACTGCCACTGTAGATGATTCTAAAATTCGTATGAGAAGATAATCCTTAGAATCACTAAAACAGTTGAGAAAAAGAAGAATAAAGAAGAATAAAGTGGGAAGAATCACTCTCCTATGTTAGCTGTCTTGCCATAAAGCTGCTGTAATCAAGGCTGTGTGTGGACGATAGAGGGAAAGATACCCTAGTGCGGCAGAATAGAGAACCCTCACAAGCACGCCCAGCTGCTTCCTGGCAAAGGCACGAAGCACGTCCATGGAAGGAGGACAGCCTTTTCAGCGCGTGGTGCTGCGGCAGGTGGATCTCTGTAAGCAAAAGGAACGAGCCTGCTCCTGAGCCTCTCACTTCTACAACAATGAAATTGAATCATATATTTACATTTAAAATGCGGGAACGCCTGGGTAGCTCAGGGGGTTAAGCATCTGCCTTTGTGGTTCAGGTCATGATCTCAGGGTCCTGGGATCGAGCCCCCGAATCAGGCTCCCTGCTCAGCAGGGAGTCTGCTTCTCCCCCTGCCTCTGCCTCTCCCCCTGCTTGTGCTCTGTCTCTCTCTGATAAATAAATAAATAAATAAATAAATAAATAAAAACTTAAAAAAATAAGTTTAAAATGAAAAACTATAAAACTTTTAGAAGAGAACATAGGGGACACTCTTTGGGATCTTGAGCTAGGCAAAGAATTCATAGACTTGACATAAAAGGATCCCACAAAGGGAAAAATGGCAAACTGATAAAAAGTAAAATTTTTTGCTCTGAGAACGTCCATGTGAAGAGGGGGAAAGCTATCGATTAAGAGAAAATATGTTCAAACTACACATCTGACAAAGGGCTGGCATCCAGAATATGTAAACAATTCTCAAAACTCAACAGTTAAAAGACAAAAAAAAAAAAAAAAACCCAAAAAACTCCAGACATTCCAGTTAGAAAATAGGCGTAAGATATGAATGGCTATTTCACCACCAAAGGTACAGAGATGGCAACTAAGCCATCTGTGAAAGGATGTTCACCTTAATCAGCCATTAGGGCAAGCAGATTTAAAGCACAATGAGAGAGCACTATGCACCTCTCGAAATGGCTACAATAAGAAATTGTGACCCCCACAAAAGCTGGTGAGGATGTGAAGACATTGCTTCCATGACTGGTGGTGTGGTAAAATGGGACAGCCACTCTGGAAAACAGTTCAGCAGTTTCTTTCTTTCTTTTTTCTTTTTTTTTTTTTGAGATTTTATTTATTTATTTGACAGAGACAGATCACAAGTAGGCAGAGGCAGGCAGAAAGAGAGGAGGAAGCAGGCTCCCTTCCGAGCAGAGAGCCCGATGTGGGGCTCCATCGCAGGAACCCGGAACCACGACCTGAGCCGAAGGCAGAGGCTCAACCCACTGAACCACCCAGGTGCCCCAGTTCAGCAGTTTCTTACAAAACGAAACATGGCTCTAGCCTATGACCCTGCAAATATCACTCCTGGGCATTTACGGCAGATAAATGAAAACTTACGTTCACGTAAAAATCTGTACGTGGATGTTCATAACGGTTTTATTTGTAATCGGCCTAAACTAGAAGCAACTCAAGTGCTCTTCAAGATAGTCATTGTTAACTGCAATATCTATCCATGGAAAGTGCGCAGCAATAAAAAGGAACACACTGATACATGACACGACTTGGATGGCTCTTCTGGGAAGGATGCTGAGTGGAAAAAGCCAGTCCCCAAAGGTTACATACCGTCTGATTCCATTTATATAACATTCTCGAAAGTACAAAATTATACATGAGGGACACCAGATTCATGGTTACCAGGGGTCAAGGCTCCCCGGCTTGGGATGGTGTGGGGGAGGGGAGGGGAGGACAGGCAGGGTGACTATAAAAGGACAAGGTGGGAGGCCTTTGCGATGTTTGGACCACATACATCAATGTCAGCACCCTGATCGTGACCTCGTATTATACTTTCACCAGATGTTACTGTTGGGAGAATCTTGGTAAACAGCACCCCAGTTCTCATTATTTCTTAAAATTGCATGCAAATCTATAATTATCTCAAAATCACAACTGTAATTTTTTAAAATATTTTTTAAAATGTCATATTTGACAGGGGCACCTGGACGGCTCAGTGGGTTAAACCTCTGCCTTCGGCTCAGGTCATGATCTCAGGGTTCTGGGATCGAGCCCCGCATCGGGCTCTCTGCTCAGTGGGGAGCCTGCTTCCTCCTCTCTCTCTCTCTGCCTGCCTCTCCACCTACTTGAGATCTCTGTCTGTCAAATAAATAAATAATATGTTTAAAAAAATGTTATATTTGACAGAGAGAGCGCGCAAGCAAGCACAAGCAGGGGGGAGAAGCAGGGAGAGGGAGAGGGAGAAGCAGTCTCCCCGCTGAGCAGAGAGCCTGATGTAGGGCTCGACCCCAGGACTCTGGGATCATGACCTGAGCCAAAGGCAGACGCTTAACTAAGCCACCCAGGCACCCCACAAGTTTAATTTTTTTTTTTTAAGGAAACTTGAGTACTGTCTGGGCTTGGTTCTGTTCTTTTTTTCTTTCTTCCTTCCTTTCGATTCATTTATTTATTTTAGAGAGAGAGCACAAGCAGGAGGGGTAGAGGGAGAGGAAGAGAGAATCCACAAGCAGACTCCTGTGCTGAGCGCAGAGCTGGTGGGGGGAGGGAGGGGGGTGTTCTGTCTCTTGACCCTGAGATCACAACCTGAGCTGAAACCACTGGGCCACCCAGGTGCCCCCAGGCTTAGTTTGATGCCAGTAAACGGAGTGAAAGCACGTGCGGTTCAGGAGAAGAAAAGGCCAACATGGCCACCAGAGAGATTGTATAGAGCTTGGCAATAATGATCTTTTTCTTTCCATATTCCCAGAAGCACTTGGCCCTGACTACAACGTTGCCCACAAAAGTACTCAGTAGTTTTGCTTCGTGTATTATTGTTAGTGTGGAATGGAAGTCGGCTTGTCAGGAAGTTCAGTTTTTGTACGTAAATGTGAGACACTTAGGAAAGATAATAGGGAACTCCAATGCAAGGCCTTTTGCGTAACATGGGGTTAAATTGTGTTTCGCTCCCATAGAAGTTTTGTTTGCCAGCTTGCTTTTGTTTTATTTTACAGGATATCCTTGAACTACATTCACTAGCCTCGGAAGCAGGAGACTTGTAACTTCTGCACTCTAAGGAAAAGCTTCTCACCCCATGTCTGCGTCCCCTGGCTCTTAGGAAGTGCCTCAGGGGTCCGGGGAGGGGGAAATGGGTGTGGTCCCCTGCTTCCTGCAATTTCTACCTTAGCTAGCACCTTTTCAGTTTATTACAAATTGGGTTCACATCAGAATGAGTTTAGGAACAGATTCCAGTGTTTTGTAAAAATTTGAAAACCACCAGCTGCTCCCGTTTGAGGCAGCTGAACCTCAGAGCTGAGGCTGTGCCCAGAGACCCGCATCTCCTCCGCACTCCCTTGTCTGGGGAGATAGCAGGGATGCCCAGCTGAGCAGAGAAGGAGTGAGAGATGCTGGAGAGGAGGAGGAGAATGAAGGCCTTGTGCCACTCTCCTTTCCTGCTCTAGCTGCGGCGGGCTGTGGTTCTCACTCCGTGCTGCCCTTAGTCCTGGCTGGAACAGAAAACACCCGGCCTGAAGGCCTGGGTCAGAAACTCGCCATTTTGAGAGCAGAAAAATGGACTGGTATAAAATGGACCGGATTTTTGGAAAGAAAATAATTTTTCTCTGGCTTTTCTTTTCATTGTGTGTGTGTGTGTGTGAATAATAAGGCATGAGGATTTCAGGCGGTGAGGTGATCGAGCAGCCGATGGCAAAGCTTCTGGAGACTGGAAAATTCAGATGAACCGATGCTTGATTGCGTGAGCGAATGTGCCAATCCGTGTGCCTAGAGGATTTACGAAAATATTTGGGGGATGCGTCAGAGTTTGTTTCAATAGATAATTGATTGATGGCAAATGGTTAATAATAAAATAATTTTTGGTCAAATGATATGGTAATTGTTGGGTCGGTGGCTCTGGGAATGCAGGAGGAACGATAGAAATGACCACCGGGGCCGCCATCTTCCAGCCCCCTCCCCCTCCTTCCTCAACCCTTGACTCTCCCGCCAAAAGGATGTATGCCCAGGTCACGTCTCCATAGGTAACCCGATACCTATGCAGGAAACACAAGTATCAGGACCCCCCACCCCATACCCTCTGATCACCAAATACCCTATCATATATGGATGTGAGCCCATGCACTACCTTGGCCCGATAAAAGACCCCGCCAACTCCCTCCCAGTGCGACTTCCCCGACTCCGCTTTCCAGAGTCGTGGAACCTCGCCCGAGGGTGCCCACCTCCTCCCGGCGCGACTTTCCTGGCTCCCCTTCTCCTGAGCCCTGAAACTCCGCCAGAGAGTGCCTTTAATAAATCTTGCCTTGCGCCTACCTCGCCTGGTGTCGTGTTTATCTCGTCTATAAAACCTTACAGTAATAAGATCCGTGAAATGTCACCTAGCTAGTTCCACGTTCGGATGGGACCGGGTGTCTCTACCAAAGGACAATTAACTAGGTGGCTCTGGGGGCGGGCCCAGCGCAGGCAGCGAGGCATTTCTCTTTCTTACCAGCTGTCACAGGGCACATTGTGATGTGCGGTGTCCCTACTTTCTCTGAAAGACGTGTGGGCTCTGAAAAGCTTCGCATCCCTTCTGGTGACGGAGTTCCCCTTGGGTATAGTGGGGCTTCGTAAAAACCTTTCCAAGTCCCCACAGCATGACACTAAGATTTCCTTGGCATTGCAGACCTTCCTTGGGTTCTAGCTGGCGGGGAAGCCAGGGTTGGGTAACAGATCTAAAAGGAAGAGCCTGTGTGTCTGCAGGACAGAGACGGCCTGCGGGAAGGGTGCTTCGGAGAGGAATTCCCACCTCCTCGACTTCCTGTGCTTCTGAAGGCCTCTTGAACTTGCTGCGCCAGAGAAAGATGAGCTGAGACCGTGTAGTTGGCCAAGTTCCCAGGAGCCCTTCAGGGTTACTTTGTGGGGACGGAGGCCTGCAATATAGCTGAATTCTTTCTCTGTCCCCATAAACAGTTTCTCGGGGAGCTCTGCCATGCCCTGTTGGGAAGGGACGGGGCGGAGGGGAAGAGGCGGTAGGACTTACGTCCAAACCATTAATAACCCCTTTCCTCTTTGAATTGACTGGAGTTTCCAGAGGGCACTTGGCCATCTGCACTACAATTAGGAAACAGAAAACCTAACCAATATAAACACATCGAAACCACAGACGAAATCATGCTCTGTTATAACCCATCAAAAAAAAAAAAACAACAAAAAACAAAAAACAACCCACCATCCAGCCAGAACTGATTCCAGTCCGTGACCAGCCCGAGCTCTCTGGGCACCCCCAAAGGTCTGAGAGGATCCCGCAGGCCCCAGGACAGGGGAGCACGGCAGGGATCGCTCCCCAGGGTGTGCTTGGGCTGCTCGTAGCTCACACGTTGAGTGCTCCGTGGCAATTCAGGGTGTCTCTGCTCCTTCTCGAAAGCATCCCCATTTGGGCCATCAACCATAGGGTCTCTCAATGAACCAACTGAAGAGTTGTCTCTGGGCCTCCGCTGAGGGTCTGCGAGTCCACTCTGATGTCTCACTCCTCCTAGACGGCTTTTCAACCAGGGTCAGCACCCTGCGGCCGGCAGTTCGGGTCTAGCCCTTGGCCTGATTTTGTATTTTTGCACAACCCACACCTAAGAACAGTTTTTACATATTTAAAGGGGTTTTTCTTTTGTTTCTTTTTTTTGGGGTTTTTTTTTTTTTTTGAAAGAAGAATATGTGACAGAGGCTGCAGGGACCCCGCAAAGCCCCAAATAGTTAGTATCTGGCCTTTTATAGACAAAGGTTTCCAACCCCTGACCGAATCAGCCCATCTTACATTTTGGGGTGGAGGGCCGGGATCCCAGATCATTATTACTATTTTTGACCCCAGAGGAAAATGAGCGTTATGCCTCCTCATCCTCCGTGCCAAATTCAAGTCTAGCGGAGGGCCCAAGTTTAGGGAGGGACATCCATGCTTGTGAGATGAATGATGCCAAGTAAACCTGTCACCTATGGGAGAATCCCACGTGCACAAGGACCTCTGTTCAGAGTCCCTGTCTATCTCCTCACTGAGGGCTCCTCATGGAGAAGGGAGAGGGAGGGAGGGTGAGAGCCTTCCCACGTCATGACCGAGGGCTTCCCTTCTGGTGGAAGATGACGCCGAGGCTGTACGTTCTGCCTGTGGGCTAGAATGCCGCTGTAGCCACGGGCCCCTTCCATGGTTTCCTGCCACCCATCACATCGAGCTGGGCCCTTGCACACCCAAAATATGTACTGTTTGCGTTTATGCTTCCACATGGTGGAATTCCTCAGCCTCACACGTGCAGAGGAAGTCTTTGGGAGGGATGTGCCATTTGCATCTAAAGATGAGTGTGTTGGGACGCCCGGGTGGCTCAGTGGGTTAAGCATCTGCCTTCTGCTCAGGTCATGATCCCAGGGTCCTGGGATGGAGCCTTACGTCAGGTTGTCTACTCTGTGGGGAGCCTGCTTCTCCTTCTGCCTGCTGCTCCCCCTTGCTTGTGTTCACTCACTGTCAAATAAATAAAATCTTAAAAAAAAAAAAAATAGAGCCAAGCGTGTTCACTCTTCCCCCTGGGGATTGCATCTCTCCGGAAGGAGGGTCTTACTTTTTAGAATTGACCATTTCAGTGTCCGTTCTGTTAGAGTGACTCCAGTGTGTGGGATGAGAGTTCCTGGAAAAAGGATAAAGGACCCACGTGGTCCTCCCGGCTTTGGCACAGATTGGCTCCATGATTTTAGGACACACACAGAGGGCCTTCATCTCTTTCCCCCTGAACACGAGCCGCTATCTCTCTGGCTTGCACACTGATTTTATGACGTCCAAGCTGTTGTCTGGAATGCTATTCATTCCTGTGATTCTTGCGAAGAATGGAAGTGGTGTACGTGATATTTCTTACAAGTTTCTATTTAGAAGCATTTTTTAAAAATGAACATGTTGGCTGACTCTTAAGTACTTGGGGCACCACGAGATCCCCTGGTTGTCTTATCCCGGCTGAAGAACACTCCGAGCCCCTCTGATCAAGCACTGGACAAGGTACAACAGCATCAAGGCCAGGACCCAGCCTTCCTGACTCCTGATACCGAGAGGCAGCAGGACGCACTGCTTTTCCTGGCTGTCAGAGGACTCATCTAACACATGACTATCTCTTGGAGGGGTTGGGGAGGAAAAATCACCTGGCAGGCTTTGCATGCCATAGATAAGCCTAAACGTTCAACTGAATAATTCAGAGCTGGATATTTGCTAATCTGGAGACAATGCCCTAGCAAAGTGTTTCTGCTGGTTTTTTTTTTTTCCTCCAGACACCTCTGAGATGTCTGTCTCGCAATTTAGAATCATGTAATGATTATGAAAACCATATTGAATCTCAACTAGACATTCATGAAAACCACTATTGATTTTTCCCCCTTCCCATTTTTGGTAAGGCCAACTGTGGGCAGTGTTGGACAGTCTTGAGAAAGGCAGGTATGTGTGTAGCTCCCTTTTTGCATTTATTCAGTAGGTGCTGAGGTCTGATATGTTCTACCTTCCCACTGGCCTTCGTGGCGTGGCGCACACTGCATTACAGGAAGCATCTGGAAGCAATTTGTCCCTCCCTCCACCCTATTGAAGTCTGAAATAAAAGATCTCTGGAAATCTTACTTAGGATGAGTGTCTGACACCCAAAGGAGCAGAAGTCCCACCGGGAGCTGGTTGGCTTTGCTGGTTCCAGCTTGTCTGAACAAGCAGTTACAAACTATCACGGCTGGTCACAGTTCTCCCACCTTTAAAAACAGTCAATCCTAAGAATATGCTTCACGAGCAAGTGAGAGGGTAGGAGACATGCCCTCAGATCAGTAAAAATGGGTTCAGGACAATGCTGGCCCTGTGCTTCTCTAGCCCTTCCTTTCCTAGCAGTGACAGGACTTCACCAGTGTGACTGCGAAATGGCCATTACCACCCTCCCTGTGTGTCTTAGCTTTCGAACTCAGCCTGATTGGGACCTAGCCCTCTGAAAAACCTACATTCTATATGTGGAAACACACTGCCTGAAAAGAATTCTCCCCAGGGACCTGACTGCCTCAGTCGGTGGAGCTTGTGATGCTTGATCTTGGGGTCGTGAGTTCGAGCCCCATGTTGGGCTTAGAGATTACTTAAAAAAAAGAAAAAAAAAAAAAAAAAGAAAACCATAAAAAAAATTCTCACAAGCCTCTGACTCCCAGAATAGCGTGTTTTAAAATAGAACAGTTTCAGTTTTGTGTTTTCTACCTTTATTACATTTTTGCGTTTGAGATACAAACCAACCACTCTCTTACACCACACAAAAGACATCCATTCTGGTGATTTTAAAGTGCATTTCCCCTTTACCTTTGTGTACAAAAATATTTTTTTCAAAACATGTGTACATTTCTTGACAAGGCACTTTCAGGCACCGGGTGAAGATGAGCCTTTGGTTCTCCATCCACACTGACGTAAAAGTGAAACATCGTCCTCACAGGTCTGGCAGGCTCTAGGAACTGATCACCGAAACTGCTGTAACATTCACAGCTTTCCAACCCTACCGAGGAGAAGCCACCAGAAACCACAGACTCCCCGCCCAGTCCCATGTGTCCACTTTAGGAAGTGCACAGAAGTTGCCAGGCTGTCTTCGAGGCCCCGGGAAAGATCCCATTATGCTTATGACTCTTCATCCCCAGTTTCAGCGATCGGGAGCCCCCAAGAGCAGAGAGCCATGGGGCCTGCTCTGGCAAACCACACCCAGTGGAGGAATTTTCCGAAACAAATAAAGACAATCAAGGTTTTCGTTCACTGTCCACTGAGAGGGAAGACCTGGAAAATGAGCATTTCTAAAAAATGAACCAATACTTTTTTTGGTTTATAAACATACCCATAACGCATTGAACATCCACGTGACTACAAGTAATGCTTGTTTTTAAAAAAGCAAATTATATGCAAAGATCAAAACCACAAAACATTTTTAACTGTTCGAAATTTACATCTTTAAAAAACACTGAACAGTCATGTTTTGCCACCATTAAAATGAAACCTTAGAGAAAAAAAAATAAATTCTATCTTGACTCTGAAACTGTTTTAATTTCTGGAGAACTATAGAACTCCTATTATTTCTCACCACCTCCCCTATCATCAGAATACTTAAAAAAATAAAAAGAAACCCATTCGAATGCTTCTTATCTTCCAAGAAACACTGAAAGCTTATTTATTATGTATTTTTCAATAGTCCAGCTTATTTATTGCACCTGATTTCTGAATGCTCCCCAGGGCGTTTGGGGGAAATAAATATGAAAGAAACGGAGCTGCTTCCCCATTTCTGGACAAGGGCACCCGCGGTGGGAGGCCCGCCCTTTAGGGGGCAACTTGGAAAGGGCACTGGGCTGTTGGACATTCGTCACCATCACTGAATCCAGCTGTGTGAGGGGCACACCGCCAAGTCAGGCTGCAATGACGTCCGTCTGCAACTAAGAAACTGGTCACCGTCTGAAGGCTATAGACCTATTTACGGACGGCGAGCTCCGAAATGAGGAGGGGTTCTGCAGATCCTGGGACCATCTGTTGATACCCTGGGGCAGAACTGGGCCCAAGGAAGAAAGACTGGTGAATAAAAGATAATATTCTTCAGACGCCCCCTCTCCCCCCGAACCACGAGGCTGACAGGGAAGTCTCACAACCACATTGTCTAGTCAGAGAAGGGTCTTTGGGAGCAGGTGAGGACTTGCCTGGTAGGGCGGGCATCCCAGGTGCACTGGCAGGGGTTGGCAAGCAGTGCCCCCAGCAAAAAAGCTGGGGTGAGCTGGGGGGTAAAGACTGGGGGAGGGGAGGGCTTAGGACTGTTTTAAGAGCTACTTATTGCGGAATTACCGTATTTCAAATTTTGACCCCGGAATGTCTTAAGATCACCATTACTGAAAACCGAATAGGAACAGGAGTCTCCTGAGACATTTTTGTTTTGAATATACAACGATCTTGTTACTTTTAGACTGTAACATGTAAATGACAGTGCACCCTGTAACTTTCTTGACTTGGAGGAGGAGGGACTGGACTTCTGAAAACAAAATAAATTCATGACCTACATAAAATGGCTTGCTTCCATTTGGTTTTAATTTGCACTATCGACTGTTCTGATCGCCAGATTTGCTAACACTGAAAGTGCCGTTCGTGTACTTGATGTCGGCATGTCTAGATAAAACACAATCCTGCCCAATTTCAGCACGAGATAAAAAGGCAATTTTCCCCATAAATTATGTGATCCCGAGTCCTACCCATGTGGGAGAGGCATAAAAAATAAAGCACTAGATCTCAGATGAGTAACAGCCAGTTTTAGGAACAAGAATTACATCAGACATCACTTAAAAACATTTTTTAAAAAGTCAAAACATTTCGAAGTTCAAAAAAAAAAAAAGGAAAAAGAGAAAGAAAAAACCTACCACAAAACTCTAGGAGCCAAGACACTCCATCCCTGCCTGATACCAATTGACCAAACCGCAGAAACCAAGAGGCCTTTTCTAATCAATGCAAGCAAGAGCGGACTCTCTGCCTGCAGAGTCCAGTTGCTGCACCTCCAAATCCAGGCCGCTGTGCCTCCCTCTTCCTGCCTCCCTCAGGAAAATCCCACTTTACTAAGATTAAGCAAATGGAAAATGAGACATTTAAGTAAGCTCCAAAGACAAAACAGAAAAGAAAAAAAACAAAAACAAAAACAAAAACAAAAAAAAACCCCAACCTTCTCCAAATACATATGTAAAAATATTTTTTAAAACACACCCAAGTACAAACCATTCTCACCCCAGAAAAATCATAGGGTTTGGGGATCAATCTGTCAGTGACAGTTAATGTCCCAGGAGTCTCACGACAGGATGAACCAACGGACTTTTAATTCATGGTCCAATATGGGTAAGAATAATTAATCTCTGATATTTCAGAGTAGCCACACATTGAAAATAAAATATGAGAACTTGGTGAGGGTTTTTTCCTCTATCCCTTTTATATAGACTCACACACCATAAATAAGAACACCCAAATCAAAGTTCCTGGGTGCTTGCAAAGATTCCTGGGTCGTACAGATCACAGTCAAAACCAAACCAAACAATGTGTCCGGAACACAGCATGGAGGAGGGCTCTCAAGGAAAGGACAGTCTAAAATCCCTCCGTGAAGAATGAGATGCCTGCAAACCAGCCGGGCAAGTTCCAACAAATCTTGTAATTGGGCTGTCTGTGAGGTCAGGGTAGGAGTGAGTACTTCGAAAGCTGCCCCGAAAGCCAAGAGGGAGAGCTTACAGGTGTCCCCTTCTGTCCTGCCTACTCAGAAGCCTGCAGTCTGGAGCCTGGCATGGGGGCCAGTTTCTTTCGACAACTGGTATGTTGTTCTCTGCCGGGGCACACAGACGTGGGGTCAGAAAGAGGAAGCACCTGTTTCCGTCACAGGCTAATTTACCTTGATTATCTTTTCCTGAACATCAGAGGAACTGTGAAGAAAACAAAATGCAAAAAAAAAAAGCACAGAGCTGCGTGGGGTGGGGGGCGCCCAGAGACCAACGGCAAGGGTCCCGGGGCAGCGGGCTGGGATGGAGTGACTTCCCGGTGACCATCCACATTCCAGGGGGCAGGGACGGTTCCTCCAGGCAGCTGGGGCGCACCCCTAGTGGCCTCATTCTGAAGCCACCATCCCCTAGTGTCGCCCGCAGTACCCATGGGCCTGGTTCCTGCCCAGGCCCCGGCCGGCCCTGCCACTCTGCTCCAACTTTCGTGGCCACCCTGGATGCCGAGCTGACCAGCACCCCACTGGTACTCCGAGTATGAAACCAGTCCTGGCACCTAAACCTGGCTGGCTTAGCCGGCATAAGAAGAAAAGTGAACAGGATCCTTTCTTTTCAGAGACTGTGCCTAATGGCAGTTCCACGTTTCTCCTGGTTTCCGTCTCCACTTGCCCGTGACCGCAGCGAGGCTCCTCTGCACCTGCTCCGCTATGCTCCGGCACACGCAGTGGCTAATAGTAGGGCCCTAGCTTTTCGTATCCTAAATAACTCGGCCACTCCGGAAACAGACCGTAGGAACACCGAGGGCTCCCAAACTGGTCAAAGGATATTCCAAAATCGGGTCCGTTTTGTGGCTCGGCGGCACCCTGCGTGGATTTCAGCTCGGCTCGGATGATCCTATAGTTTTTGCCTTTGTTGCTGTCCCAGTACATCTGTCCACTGCACTCAAAGCACACGGCAAACTCCATCCTCTCATAAGACTGAATTTTCTCAGGCAAGCTGATGTCAAAGGAGAAGGTGTCCCTGTCTGAGCCGGCGTAAGTGTCCTTCACATACCGACAGGGAAAGTCTGTGAAGCTTTTCCAGGTGTCGAATGTCATTCTTATTTTCACCGTCTTCTCAAACGCCAGGTTCTGCACCTTCACCGTGCCTGCGATGGCTTTGTCCTTCAGGACACAGTTTTCAAGGCATACGTGGTCAGTCTGAAGCCGGTTTCTGAAGTCTAAGTAATCAGCGGAAGGCTGGGTGAAATCCAGAACAAAGCTCTCGCTCTCTGCTGTCGTCAAGCTCACAATGTTGTCTAGGAGCTCGGTGATGTTAAAGGGAATATCTAACGGGTCATCGAATTCTGAGAACACTTTGACCATTGTCAGGGCCAGCCCTTGGTTGTCTGCAAAGGACACCCGCTTTTTCACCTTCTTCTCCTGGACCGTGGGGGCCACCATCCCGCCGGCTTCATTCCTGCTGCTTAGCTGAATGCACGGCCTCAGCGGCTCGCTGGGCTTCGGTGAGGTCTTGAAGGTGAACCTCTCTCGGCGCAGGGAAGGGGCCATGCAGCTGTATCCGTACTCTATGTCCACAGCCATCATGGGGTTAGATGAATAGGCTAGAACCCTGGCCAGAGGGGAAGAGAAAGAAAACGGCAACGAGATCAGACAGACGTTCAAGGCATCATGGCAACGGGCTGGCAAACCACGTCTGCCTTCGTCTCTGCCCACACAGCTGCAGCCGGGCATTAACTCAAGTGTGGGCCAGCAGGACCTTGGTTTCAGGGGAGATTACGAATGTCAAGTGGGGTGGGGGGGGAGGATGAAGGTTAAAACACACAATATAGTAGGGAGCCGCTGGTTTTAAAACTAAATTCACAGGTATTTCTGTTAGGATTTCTTGGGGCCCTAAGGAGGCTAGAGTGCCTTGGGGAATAACAAAAAGATGTGCTTTTTTCCTTCTTTTTTTAAGATTTTATTTATTTGAGATAGAGAGAGAGTGAGCGTACAAGCAGGGAGGGGGCAGAGAGAAGCAGACTCCCACTGGGCAGGGAGCCCAATGTGGGACTCAATCCCAGGACCCTGAGATCCTGACCTGAGCCAAAGGCAGATGCTTAACAGATGGAGACACCCAGGGGCCCCCAAAGAAATGCACTCATCTCACAAATACTGATTGGTATTTATTATATGCCAAGTCTTATGCTGGACAGTGGAATTCAATTGTGAAGACACAAAATGTACACTAAATTTTTATATGCCAGTATATCTTTCTTTTTAAAAATGCCAATAGTTTTCTTAAACCTTTCATATAGGTGGATATTTGTTTTTTCTACAGTGAAGATAACCTGTATAAGAATAAAAGGCAAAGAGAATCCTGCTAAAGATCAGGTTAAATCTGACTTCATAAAAACAAGATTTTTCTCTAAGTGAAAAAAAAAAAAGTAAAACCAAAAGATTAAAGAGAAACTGGGAAAACATTTTACAAAAAGTATGGCAGGAAAGAGTTAATACCTTCATATACAAAGAGTTCTTACAAAACAATAACAAAGTCAAATAGCCACAAAGAAAAATGAGCAAAGAGCATGAATGGAAAATTCATGAAAAAATCTTAAAAATGTCCCAGAAATACACAAAACATCCAACTTTATAATTAGAGAATTTAGATTAGGAAACAATGCCTGTTTTTACCTACTGAATTAGTAAAGATTTTTAAAATAATATGAAGGGGCACCTGGGTGGCTCAGTCAGTTAAGTGACTGCCTTTAGCTCAGGTCATGATCTCAGGGTCCTAGGATCAAGCCCCAGTTGGGCTCCCTGCCTGGCAGGAAGCCTGCTTCTCCGTCTCCCTCTGACCCTCCTCCCTCATTGTGCTCTCTCTCTCTCTTAAACAAAGAAATAAAATCATAAAAAAACCTTAAAAAATAATATGAATACATCGATTAGTCTAAATTAGCACCTTTCTAAATATTCATATCATTTTTGGTTCTAATATCACATACAGGTATTAATCTTAAAGAGTTAATGCATGGGGGCTAATGTACTAAAATGTCCAATGCAACATTATAGGGAGGAAAAGGTGAGAAAACCTAAAGAACCAATAACAAGTATTTGGTTAAATTAGGTGTACAACATCCAGCGATAAAATTTTGTATCATTACTAAAACCATTATTTGGAAAAAAGGTTTAAGCAGCATGGAAAAAAGTTATAATATATTGTTAATGTAAAAAATAGAGAAGATAAAATTGTACATAGCGACTAGACTTGTAGGGAAAGGTATTAGGTATACAAACAAAAAAAAGACTAGAGATATACTTAAAACTGTTAGAAAATCCAGGTGGGGGGTGCCTGGGTGGCTCAGTGGGTTAAGCCTCTGCCTTTGGCTCAGGTCATGATGTTAGGGATCAGGCTGATCTTGGGATCAGCCCCGCATCTAGCTCTCTGCACAGCGGGGAGCCTGCTTCCCCCGCCTCTCTCTGCCTGCCTCTCTGCCTACTTGTGATCTCTGTCTGTTAAATAAAAAATCTTAAAAAAAAAAAAAAAAGAAAGAAAGAAAATCCAGGTAAAGGCATTTCGGGAAATTTGTTTTCCTGTGTTCTGTTTCTTGTATTTTTTAAAAAATAACATCACTTCTATAATCAGGGAGAAAAAAAAAAGTATCTAATAAAATGCCTCAAATATTCAACACTACTGCCTCACTAAAGCCAAGCCATTTTTCTCATCTAATTGCCATAGCAAACTTATATTCTGATTTGATAGTTACAATGGGCTACCTGGAGAAGTCAGGGACAAAAGCAGGATTAAACTCTAGTCTGCGAACCACAGAACACAGAATCTAGATTAGGTCCCAACCTCTCCCCTCTCATTATGGCAAAGGGGTAGGTATGTGGTGGGTTTTGGGGGGTGCCTGCTCGCAGGCTCCCCTAGTTTCTGCCCACTGGTGGGGTCTTCAGGGTAATGGTAGTAGTTAAGGAGAAGCAAAAGGCAAAATGCTGCTCGTCTTCTGCCAGGGGCTGAGACCACTGGTTCAGTCCAGTCAACATCTCATTTTCAACTTCTGATTTTGATTAACCAAATACATAAAGAACAGTCAGAACAAAGACACATTGGATTTGATCCCATTTTCCAAAAGAAATATAATCATTCCCTAGGATGCAGGAACCACTTGGTGATGACTGACTGGAAAAACACACATTCAGAGACACAAAACAATAATTTATAGCCACAGTGTACTTATATAAAAATCCACTTTAAAGGGACATTTGTCTTACTGTTTCCCCTCTAACAAAATCAGTGAGTGAAAATTTTAGGAGCAAATTTGTTTTCTATTATCTGTTCTTGTAGCCAGGCACTTGTTTTGCAAAGGAAAAGTTCTCACTGAAATGGGAAAGATAGATTCACAGAGGGTCAGTGGGTTGGCTAAATGGTTCCATGTGAAAAACAAACAAAAAACAAACAAACCATCCTATAGTAACAAAGTACTTGAGTTTTACTTTCCCCCTGTCCACTGCAAAACTTCATTAGAATGCACTGGAAGTATACTTTCAGCTCTAATGTTAACACAGGTAGTTGTTTTTATTTTATTTTTTTAATTAAACGTGGATTAAAAATTTCCCCAAAGTGGGCAAAGCCTTGCATCTCAGCCCCTCCCCCTCTGCCTACCCTTGACAACGTGGGCGTGAACTGAGGGCGGCTGGGTTCCTCCTCTGACCCTACAGCCCTTCCTCCTTGCCTGAGTCAGCACAAGGTCAACCGTAAGTTCTCCATCCTCTTCTCTATCCCTTCAAGCCTGCAAACCAACCTCAATTACGTGCTTTCCCGCACCTCATACGTGCTTCCCCACACAACCTTCAAACAGCTCATTAGAAAAAGGTTGGGAATCTCTCAAGATACTTTGGAAACAGAATTCTAAAACAAGCTGATCAGTGAAAGAATCTGCTCACTTGTAGTTAACTAGAGTCACTCTGGGCTTTTAATCTTATGGATGAAAAAGACGTAGCTGAAGATCTCAGCAAAGTTTCACCGTTTGGACCCAGTGCGTGTCCTTTTGGCCCTGAGATCCCTTTTATCACCAGACTGTCAGAACCAGCAGAGCTGGGGGTCGAAGGTGAGGTTCTGGTCAGAACCAGCTACCTCAACAACTCCACTGGCACTCTCTAGAGCCTCGTTGGTTTTGCAACATTCTTCCACGAAAGGCAAAAAGTTCACTACTGGGTGCCGAAGGGTTACCAAGAGTACTTCAGCCTCAGGGGCACTGCTAAGCAACCACTGCCCAGAATCCCTTCCCTATTTAAGTGACACCGTAACTGGAGATGAGGACATGAACCCCAGTGGCCTCAATCAGGGTACGATCTGACCATTGGCCACTTGCCTATCCTCACGGGTAGATTCCAGCTTTGATGAACCAGATCCTTCTACGAGAATCAGGGTACCAAATGCTGATTTGAAGTAGGCCTTCCTGGCCCTCTGCTCAGGAATTTCCCAGTGGGCTGGGACAGGGATCATCATCCCCCAGAAGCACTCCTAGCAATGGAGATGGACAAGGTAAGTTTCTGAAGTCTCTGAAAGGCAGGCACCTGGAGAGGTGTTTTATCCAAAAAATGATAAAAATGATCAGTGCCAACACGGTGTGCAAAGGCTACACCTCGGGCCTCCCTCTCCTGGCTGCTTAGCTGTTTCCCAGGCCAAGAAATATGAGTCACTAAGGTTGGCCAGGGAAAAAGCCAGAAGAAGACACGGACCCATATTTGAACCAGCACAGTATGACGCAGGATTCGATAGCGGTTTGCTGCACGACAAGGTCCTGAGAGTATGAGTGAGTGTTATTCAGAGTCTCAAAAACTTGACTTCCAAATAGATGCCTAGGAGATCATTTTTGCCCCTGAGCGAATGGGGCGTGCCTACCGGTGGATTTCAGTGTTCCTGGTCAGAAGAGGGCAAACCCTAGCACTCCATGAAAAGTGAAGCGAACAGGGATAGTTTTGCGTAATACTTTCCCTGTTCCACTAGCGACAACCAACGCACCTTCTCAAGACAGCTTGTCAGGTTATGGTGGTGTTTCTGGAGAAACAATAAACTTGTACAGAAAATTGGCACATGACCTTCACAGTTTCAGGCAGGGGAGCTATTGGCTTTGGGCTGTGCCTTTTATAGGAAGTAAACCTTTTTTTGGTATCGAGCCCAAGACAATCCTCCCCTCCATTCTCATACTCTCACAGGAAAAGACAGAAAAAATCAGATGCACCAAGAACCTACAAGGAACACCAGAACGACACTAGGGAAGCATTCACACCCAAATGACCAGGTTATACTTTTTAACAGACCTGTCCATCCACACTTTGGCATTGCTTTACTACCTCCCAAAAGGTTTGGCTGACGCAGTATAAAGTTGACATGTTTTCCTTTGTCCTCTGACCACTGGAACCTTTATTCACAGCCTTCAAATTCACCTGCGTTCTTCTGTCCTGTCACCACCATTTAAAGTATGAGATACACACACGTGCACACACACGCACTGCTTATTACAGTACCTGCCACGGAACAATGCCCAACACGAAACAGAGCACTAGCCTAGGAAGGCCTCCCCCTAGCTGTGCCGCTTGGACCAAGTTACTGACCCAACCTTTCTGGGCTTAGGCCTTCTCCTCGGAAGTCCCTTCTAGCTTCGACTCGTGGCTGCTAATAATGCCCACTAACTTCTTTTCTTCCCTCTCACTTCTCCCTAACTACCTCTACTTTACTTTTGTGGGGAGTCCACTGGCTGGCTTCACTTCAGTCTTGGCTGCTGGACAACCCCACCACATGAACCATTTCCTCTTCTCCCCACCCCTGCTCAAAGCCCTAACTTCTCTTCTCCCAGACCCTGAGTCTCCCAGGGAGGCCTGGCCACACCGACCACAGGCTCCACCACCTTCCCCCAACTCTCCAAGTCTTCAAGTCAAGTCTGTCCTAAGTTTTCTCCTCTTCTGCAGTAAACAATACCCGGGGGGCCCCAACTCTTCTGGTATGTCATTCCAGGCCCTATACCCTCTCTCTGGCTAGCAAGTCCCCTCCACACCCACTTTTCTGGTTCAAAAAGAGTGGCATGAACAGGACACGGGGTGGGGAGGGGGGCAGGAGGCCGGTCCGGGCTTCCAGATTTGGAAGACCGCACAGGTCAATGCGACCCTGCCCCCCCTCTGTCCAACAGCCCGCAACCCGCCCCCCATGTACTCTGTGAGCTCCCTGAGCTCCCTGTGCCTTGTCCCGCACCCACCTTTTGGGCCGTGGGGAAGCCCCCTCTCCAGCTGGCTCGCTGCATCGGAGAGCCTGGAGGGAGGTGGCAGGGGAAGCGCCTGCCACCCGACTACGTGAGCGTCGTGTGTCCGGGAGGCAGGGCTGGCGCTCCGTTCCGGGAGACAGGGCCGGCAGGGGGAGGAGGACAAGGGGGAGGAGCCCAAGTTATCACACCAGGGCGGGGCGGCAGGGCAACCCCGGTCGGAGCCGCGCCGCCGCTCGAGCGTCCCCGCGCGGCGGCTTCGCCCCGCCGGCCCGGGACAGCCCCTGCCTGGGGACCGGAGACCGTGAACCGGGGCTGACTCTGTACCCCATCGCCCTCGGCGGCCCGAGAGACTCCCAAGTGTATTTCCTTGCGTATTACGGGAAACTCAAGACCCGGGGAAAGTCGAGGCTACTTTTCCTCGTACTCCAGGGCCCACCGCCCAACTTCGGGGACACCCTCGGGGAGTGTCGGGTCCCAGGCTGGAAGCGCCTTTTCTCAGGTTCCAACTCGGCACCAACCCCTGCCACCGCCAACTACCCCTGGCGGCCAGACCCGCACTAAAGCGGAACACGTGGGTCCCGCCAGGCTCCATCCCACCTCTGGTCCCCGATTGCTCTTCCCACCTGGAAGCAACCGCCTCCTCGGCCCCGTCTAGGGTGGTCCACCCCCGGGGTGCAACGGCAAGTTGGGCGGCGAACGTGCAGGGACAGGAGTCAAAGAAGGTCTCCACTGCGCGCCCCTCGCCGCCGTTTCTCGGTCCTGCACCGGGACTCGAGGGCTTGGGGATGGACGTACCTGGTGCAGCTCATGAGCCCTGAGGTCCAGAGGCGCCAGCCCGCGGCAGCATCCGCGCGGGGCTGCCAGGGGCAGCGGCGGCGATAGCAGGAGCAGGGGCCGGGACTCAGGTCCGCGCCCTTGGCGGGCAGACGCATCCGTCCGTGCGCGAGAGCAGCCCGCTCGCCTCCTCCCCGTGGCGAGTCATCCAGACTCAGACTCCCAGCCTCCGCGCTGCTCCCTTTAACTTTCCAGCACCTCTCCCCACTTGGGGAGCCATCCCGGAACCCCTTCCACGTGAACGCCCCCCGCGGCCAATGGGCGCTCTCGGGACGCGAGCCGTCGACCAATGGCCGTGGAGCCGCGCTCTTGGATAGCACCGCTTCGCCACGTGATTGGCTGCGCGCCGGGAGTGATAGGGCTGCGGTCCAGGGCTGGGAAGGGGGCAGTGGGGTCACTGTTTCATCAGAAGCGTGGGGACCGGCGCCAGGGGGCAGAGGCACTTTCCTACAGAAGAGCGTCCCGTTACAGCAAAAAGGCTGGCTCGCGGGCAGCTTGCCAAATGCCCTCTTTCAAGCAAAGTCCTGGCCAGGGAAAAGCCTTCCCACAGGCGCAGTAGTAGTTGCGGTTGCATCCGCGCTGTCCAGCCGTTCACCTTCATCGTGCACTTTAGCCAGGGGCTTCACGCATGACCGTTAATTTCCCCATTTTATGCCAATCCCAGAGAAGCTGCTGGAGAGTGCCAAGTGCTGTTTGCCTCCGTGTTAGGTGGAGGCTCTCTGGGATGAGTAGCTCCAGTTCTAATGATAGTGTCGAAAATAAGTAATTACTGATGCTGGCTTTGTGCTCGTCAGGGGTCCAGGTGTTACTGTGAAAGCCATACAGTAACCTGGTCTTATAAAGTTGTTACAGGGAAGGGGGGGGGGGCGGTGGAGCACCGCTGGGTGACTCAGTCGGTTAGCCTTTGCCTTTGGCTCTGATCATGACCACAGGGTCCTGGGATGGAGGGACCTCCCCCTCCTTGGGGTCTCTACTCAGCCAGGATCCTGCTTCTCCCTCTCCCTCAGCTGCTCCCCGCCACCTTGTGCTCTCTCGCTCTCGCTCTCTCTCAAATAATTAAGTAAAACCTTAAAAAAAAAAAACAACAAAAAAACCTGTTACTGGGGCCATCACAACAGAGTACCACATATTTAGGTATATAGGTAGGTATATTTCAGAGGAAATTACCTGACTTGAATCTGTCACAACTACCTGTACCTGCAGGGCCCCTACGATCTCTGTGATACACCTTGAAGTCTGTAGAGAATGATAAACCCAAAAGAGACCAGCTCCTCCCTCTCAGATGAGATCAGTTTAAATACATATTCACATAATCATATATTAATCCACTTGGTGCTCATCTCTGAGATAGTCACTTTAGGGATGATCATCCTAGTTTTCTAGTTTTGTTTTTTTTTAAAGGTTTGTTATTTATTTGTTTGACAGAGAGAGAGAGAGAGATCACAAGGAGGGAGAGGGGCAGGCAGAGAGAGAGTGGGAAGCAGGCTCCCTGCTGAGCAGAGAGCTCAATATGGGGCTCCATCCCAGGACCATAAGATCACCACCTGAGCCGAAGGCAGAGGCTTAACCCACTGAGCCATCCAGGTGCCCTTAGTTTTCTAGTTTTAATGAATTTTGAAAATCAACAGAGGGTTGCCATTTTGTTAAAGTGCCAAGACGTTAAAATTACCATCTTCTGTTACCAACATTTTATGTTTTAAAAAAATATTTTTTAGCAACAATAAAAACAGAACAACAAACATAATTCAGAGTAAAGGTCATTCCTTCACATTGGATATATTTAGTTTTAGGACAATTCATTATGTTGAACATGGCACTTTGGATTTTCTGCTTTTCAGGGATATGAAAGCAAATTCTAATTTTACTAGAAATGTAAAACTAAAACACTGATAGGTTGCCTTGATCCAATACAGGCCTTCAGCTCAAGACACCATCTCCCTGTCTGAAGGGCAATTATTAGTCCTCTTCCTTCTCTTTTGATGGGAATATCTGATAAGGACCACCTCTGAAATCAGCTATTGGTAGGCGGTTGGCAAATAAGGTTTCTATTCAGTATTCCATTTGCCAACTCTAAACCCCTTTTATTAACTGATGAGTAGGTTGGTTTTGGAAGCCAAGTGCTGGCTACATTTCTCAAGCGTGGTAAGCATGGTAGAGGAGTGGGCAAAGATGAAGAGCCAACTGGTGTTGCAAAATGAATTCAGGCAAAGGGTGATCTGAACCAAACTGGGAAGGAGTTGGGGCAAGTAAATACAACCTTACAGCATTAAGGTTTGGAAGCATCTTCCTTACATAGATCTAGGAAACCATGGGTAATCATTTCCCCCTGTGGTTTAGAGACTATTTCAGAGCAGGGGAGTGGTGCTAAACTTAGTTGTGGCTCACCACAGTCTTGGTAGGCAGGAGTGTGGCGTCTGTGAGTTTGAAGCAAGCACAGTCTCCTTAGCAATCAGAGTAGAGCTGGTTTGTGAGGTCTGGAGGACTGTTCCAGCTGAACTCGGCAGGTCCAACCAAGGCCCTGGAACCTGAGATCTGGACCGGCCCTTCATTCTATACGATCTTGCTTTACCTTCATTTTTAGCAGAAAAAAAGTAAAAACTTAAAGTGTCAACCTTTCAGTCAACGCATACCAAGTCCCTTTTATAATATCTGGCATTGAATTTAAGTCTTAATTTCATCTAGTAAGCCAACCCTCCCCACACAAATAAACCAAAAACCCAGCAGAAGCTAAGCAAAGCCAATTATCTTTTTCCCATAAACTTTGTTTTTGGTGGCTATAAGTGGCTCTTTGGTGGCTACTTCCTTGCACTTGGGCTCATCTGTGACTTCTTCAATCCTCTCCTATACATTTGTTTATTCATTTAACACCACATTGTTGAGTAACTACTGTCAACTGGGGTCCTGGAAGTAGAAAATCAGTGAAATATAATCTTTGTCTCAAGAAGCTCTTAGATTAGTAAGTAACGACGTAGGATAAATGTGTCGAAGGTAATCCTCTGTAATTTGGGAGCCAAGAGGAGGACTGCGCATGCGTGGTCGTGGAGGTAGGGTGGGAAATGGTCAGCTGAGGCTTCTGGGGAAGCGAGCATTGAGCAGGATCCTGAAGGGGGAGTCAGAGTTTAGGGGTAATGGGAGAAAGCATGGCAGGAATTGACAAAGGAGCAGAGTTCTATGTGTCCCTCCAAAGAATTTCCACTCTACTGATTAAGAATTAAGTCTTTTTTCTGGCTTAAATATTAGACAATGTTTCTTTATGCATGTGTTAAAACCAGCTTTTTGTTCCTCCAGAAAGTTCGAAAAAATACTATTAATATCTTATCTCTTTCTCAACTGAACACACTTCAAAAACAGCCCAGACCTTGGTCTTAACTTCATTCTAGGTTTTGAAAGAGAATTTTTTTTTCTTCTTAGCGTTCTAACTTTCCTTCTCTTTAAAGAACAATTATTGCACAGTGCGTCTAAGTATAAATAACCAGCATCAAGAGTCAGAACTAAAGAAGAGAACATTCTTCTGCCTGATCAGAATAGAAAGTGGGAAAGACTGTTTCCAAACTGCCTAAGTGAATTTATATTTAGACAAGTGGAGTTGTTTGCACCTGTCAGAGCTTCAGACATGTTCTGGGCGCCTTATGTTACCTGGGGCCCTCTGCCCCTCTTTCAGATTTGGCCGAAAATGACTTGCCAGGTCACGTTTTATGGGATAGGCATATGCATACTAATGGAGGGTGTTCATGAGCCTCTTGTCTATGGAGAATGTGTCCTTGGCTTGGGAGAAGACCTTGAGTAGTTCACACATCAAAGATCCTGGAGCCCATTAGGGCATTTTTCCCACTGTTGAGGACTTTTCACTTCCCTAGTGAGGTTACTGTACCACTTCTCAATTTAATTTAAAATTTAATTTATTATTTTGTTTTTCTTCCAAAATTTTATTTAAATTCTAGTGAGTTAACATATAGTGTAATAATGGTTTCAGGAGTAGAATTTAGTGATTCATCACCTACATTTAACACCCAGTGCTCATCACTACAAGTGCCTTGCTTAATAATCCCCATGCCCCATGTAGCCCATCCCCCACTCACCTCCCCTCCAGCAACCCTCAGTTTGTTCTCTGTCCTTAAGAGTCTCTTTCGGGGGTGCCTGGCTGGCTCAGTGGGTTGGGCCTCTGCCTCTGGCTCGGGTCATGATCTCAGGGTCCTGGGATTGAGCCCCCCATCTGGCTCTCTGCTCAGCAGGGAGCCTGCTTCCTCCTCTCTCTCTCTCTGCCTGCCTCTCTCCCTACTTGTGATCTCTCTCTCGGTCACATAAAAAAAAAATTAAATTAAAAAAAAAAAAAAGAGTCTCTTTTGACGTACCACTATTCTAAAAGCTACATTTGTAGAGAAGCTTCCACAGCTCATACCTCCTGCGTTGATACGATACCTTGTTATTTTTTATGATTATAAAACTAATACGAGATCACTGTAGATATTGTGGAAAATACAAAAAATATGTAAAAAGGAAAATAGATTCAACACCACCCAGCAATAATGACCAATATAATTCACAATCTTTCTTTCAGTATTGATTCAATATGTAAGGATTATATTATCAGGATCGTAGTAGAAGACAGTATAATGTCTTCATTTTTTAATTCATGACTGCTTCTCCCTCCGAGTATATTAATATTGTCATATTTTTTCTGACATGCTTTTCAATTGCGGCATAATATTCTTTCATACAAAGATCATACTTTAACTATGTTCTTTTTTTTTAAGATTTTATTTATTTATTTGACAGACACAGATCACAAGTAGGCAGAGAAGCAGACAGAGAGAAAAGAAGGAAGTTGGCTCCTCAATGGGCAGAGAACCCAATGCAGGACTCGATCCCAGGACTCCAGGATCATGACCTGAGTTGAAGGCAGAGGCTTAACCAACTGAGCCACCCAAGCACCCTTTAACTATGTTCTTATTTGGGGACACTTAGATTCCCCCCCTCAGTTTTCTCTGTTTTTAATAGACTTTGATAAGCATCTTTGTATTTAAATCTTTGTCCACATCCCTGGTTATTTCCTATAGATCTATTTCCCAGAGTGCAGACCATGAGTATAGACATTCTTTAGATTTGATTTATATTGTCAAATTGTTTTTAGAAAGAGCAGTGTTGATTTTTCATTCCCACTATTGGGGAAAAATGAGAATTAAATAATTCTAATAAGGTCTTGGTTTATGGATTTGGGGGCAAATTACACATCATCTTACAAAAAAAAAAGCCATATGAGAATTTTTACTAATAAATCATATGCTCTGTGCCTGGGTGAAAATAACTACGTACCTCATCTTTTGCTTTAGCTTTGAATCTCAACGTACACAACCAATTCGCGTTGTGAATGGGGACTTCATAACCCATATTATTGACTTAAATGATTCTAAGTGGTGGCTGGTCAGAGAGAAGGTGCAGAGGCTGGGAAGGAGGGAATAACTTTGCCACAGGCTTAAAGGAATTAGGCAGAACTCTGTGTATATATTCTTTGCTCATTCATCCCCTGTTCAAGACTGGTGGGGTCATAAATTATATTTAAACATGTAACTACATACATATGATCCAAGGTATAACATCCAGAATTTCATGACAAGTGGCATGCATTTTTTGGAGGTGAACAGTATGTCACGCTGTGTGTTGGATTGTGACAGCCCACTTGGCCAGGGCGTGCCTTAAACCTTAAGTCGGGGCTGTTTCTGCCACCTGCCTCTGGAATCAGATGCCTTGGATAGTGCAGGCACTTTGGGTTTTGTGTAAGCAACTGTATATTAGCCAGTTTCGCCCTACTATTTACAAAACTGCCTGGATAGCACTCTTAGAAATGGGCAACGATATGATTTGTAATAAGGAAACAATGACTCACTTGAGGGATGAGGAAAAATACTAAATATTTATGTACAATGATTTCTGACTGTACATCACATTCTCTAGCAACCTTGAATTTTCCATCACTCCCCTTTTTCTTTGAAATTTAGAGTCAGAGGCTGACCTGCTTTCATGGTTTTCCTTATGATCATTCGATATCCTCTAGAGAATTGGGACTTAAAGACTGCATTTTTCCTTCATGAAACTCATGGTAGTAATTTCTCCACGTGCAGCCGTGGGCTGTTTGGGAGCTAGAAAGTGATCATTTAAAGCTAGAAAGTCATCCTACGTGGGGAATATTCCTTCTCTGCCCCTTGCCTTGTCTGTGCTCTCAAGGAGCACACATTTCGAAGGGAGAGCGGTCCCATCATCCAACATGGTTATTTCACCTACAGCAGAAAACAGTGCAGAGAACAATAGAGCATTTGTTATAAATGCTACTCAGGTTTGTTATAAAATTACACTTCACTAAAAACAACAACCTGATAACTAACTATTAGTATGAGTCTTACTTGGTGAGTAGCCAGGACTATAAAATATACAAAGCCCAACTCTGACATTGCTTCCATCTAAGCCTTGGAAATTGATATAGCTATGTATTAAACCTTAGCAAACATATTTGGCATCGCTATTTTCTTCTGTGAATTCTTCAGTCATCTTCAAATGCAAAGTCCCCTTAAATGTAGGGATTGTTACTTCCTATCATTCTCAAGGCTCATTGCTCCAAACAGTGCAGTAACTTCTCCTTTCTTCCCTGATTTTGACTTTGTTTCTTTTTCCTTCTTCCTTCTTTCTTTTTTTGGTACTGCCCCTTAATTGGTAAAATCTAGAAATTTCTCTCTCCTAAGATTAATAAGTAAGCTTTTCTCTTTCTTATAAATCAGCATTTTCCATCAGCTTTCAGGGACAATCCAAAATCCAAATACTATAAGAAGAAGAAGTATATTACAAAATATACAAGGAAGGTTGCAGTCTAACTTCCTGCTGAAAGTCCTAGGAAGACACACACACAAAAAGGTAGACTTACATAACGCTCAAAGCCTGGAGTAATGACATACAGGGGTTAAGGCCTTGGCCATCTGGTGGTCCTGGCTTTGAATACTGATTCTGCGCCATGGGCTGTGGACCTTGGGAAATTATTCCCGACTTTGTATCTTTGTTTCCGTACTGTAACATGGGAATACTGCCCAGCAGGATTACTCGGAGTTTTCCCGGGAATCCTTCACGTGCCATCAGGATGACTTCTTCCCCAGAACCCAACGGCAATGAAAGTCACATTTCTTGATTATTCATAATGCAATAAGATTTGGATCTGAACACTCCACTTACCAAAGCCAGCAAGAAACTTAACAAGCCCTTTGTTCTTAAACTCTGTGGTCACTGCCCTTGGCAGTGCTCCTTGCTCCTTCTGCCGCCGAGCCTCTGTAGAAGCCTGGTCTTCACTGCTCACCAGAGCTACTGCCCATACAGCAGCCCTGCTGTGAAGCTCATGCGTCCCAGACCTAAGCCTCTTTCATGTAAACAGGGAGTCGTTTTCTATCACCTGCAGAAACTTCAGATCCCACAGTTCACAGGGCTGAACTTTCAGCAAACCCCTTCAAGAAGCAGGTTCTAAACCTCTCCCACTCTTGAGTAGTTCTGGATGCTTCTGCATGGACCCAGAATTCCCAAATGATGCCTCAGACAGAGGCAATTTCTTCAGGGGCTCCAGAAGTGTGAAGGAACAGTTGGTACCTCCTTATGGCTAACAGAGCCAGGGCTTTAGGGAAAAAAAAAAGACATACTTTTCTCTGTAGTGTAAGGTGTTGGGGTATATGAGAATAAAGCCCAAACTTATATGCTGATACATGAGACACGTGGTAAATATTCCAAAAGCATCACTAGTTTGCTGAATACCCCCTTATTTGAGCGTTGGTGAATAGGAACAACTAAGATGTAGCTTACGAAAAAGAGAAGGGGGTATTTCTAAAGACTGAAAAGGACCCAACTTCCAAAATGGGTTTACCATAGGAAACAAAAGAGAAATTTAAGAGTATCTTTGACTAGAAGACATGGTCTTTATGAATGACAGAAAACCATTCACAGAGAAAAGATTCAGATGCAAAGCTAGTGAGGTGATTCCTTTTCTTTTTTAATTAAGAGAAATTTATTGAGAAATACATGAATTTATCCCATATAGTTCATTGCTTTGTTAGGTAGTTCTGCCATGTAATAAATTTTTGTAGTAAACGTTTTGTAAAATTGGCGCACATTTTGAAAAGTGAACAACGTTTAAGTGTTTGGATTAATAAATGCTGTAGTATTTATCCACTAGCTTTACAGAAGTCCCTTTTATTCCCAACTGCTTATCAGAGGTAAGGAATTACCCACTGAGTTCTAAGACAAGAGCAAGATGGTTTCTTGCAAAACTGGACATTCTCTTACCGTATGCTTCTTGGTCTTTACCCAAAGGAGTTAAAACTTGGGTCTGCATGCAAGTCTGAACATGGATTTTAACAACAGTTTTATTCACAATTGCTAAAAGTTGGAAGCAAACAGCAGGTCCTTGGTAGGTGAACGGATAAATAAACTGAGGCACATACAGAAAACAGAGTATTATTCAGCACTAAAAAGACGTGAGCTCTCACTCCATGAAAAGACATGGCAGGACTAAATGCATATTTCTCTGTAATAGATGCCCATCTGAAAGGGCTATGTATCCAGTGACCGTCTGGAAAAGGCACAATTAGGAAGCAGTGAAAGTGTCAAAGGTTGCCAGACCGAGGTGGTGGGAGATACAGGGCAGAGCACGGAGGATTTTTAAGGGTAGTGAAAATACTCTATATGCTATTCTAATGATGGACATTGGTCACTATATGTTTTATTGAAACCCATAGTGTGTAAAACAGTAAGAGTGAGTCCTAAGGTGAACACCCTATGGACCCCGGGGGGTTATGATGTGTCAGTGTTGCCTCGTCCTGGGGGAAAATGTACCCTTCTGATGAGCGGTACGGATCATGAGGGAGGCTGTGTGGGTGTGGAGGCAAGGGGTATTTTGGAAATCTCTGCATCTTCTTTTCAATTTTATTGTAAACCTGGAACTTCTCTTAAAAAAAAAATCAGGTCTTGCCTCTGCCTTCAGCTCAGGTCATGATCCCGGGGTCCTGGGTTCGAGCCCCGCATCGGGCTCTCTGCTTGGTGGGGAGCCTGCTTCCTCCTCTCTCTCTGTCTGCCTCTCTGCCTGCTTGTGATCTCTGTCTGTCAAATAGATAAATAAAATCTTTAAAAAAAAATCAGGTCTTAAAAAGAGTCAGCAAGATGAGCTATGAAGAGGGGGGCCTGGGTGGGTCAGTTGATTGGGTGTCTGCCTTCAACTCCGGTAGTGACCCCAGGGTCCTGGGTGAGTCCCGCGTCGGGCTCTCTGCTCAGCAAGGAGCCTGCTTCTCCCTGTTCCTCTGCTCCTCTCTCTGCTTATGCGCTTGCTGTCCTCCTCTCTCTTTCTCTCTCTGTCAAATAAATAAAGTCTTTTTAAAAATGAGCTATAGGGGTGCCTGGGTGGCTCAGTCGTTAAGTATCTGCCTTCGGCTCAGGTCGTGATCCCAGGGTCCTGGGATTGAGCCCCGCATTGGGCTCCCTGCTCAGTGGGCAGCCTGCTTCTCCCTCTCCCACTACCTCTGCTTATATTCCCTTTGTCGCTGTGTCTCTATCAAATAAATAAATAAAATCTTTTTAAAAAAGTGAGCTATGAAGAGATGAGATAGATAAGAATGTATGGCCAAAATGCAGTAGAAGAATTAAATGTCATCATCGTGTATGTGGAAATCAGCAAAACTGACAGTGTAGAATCCTGCAAGGTCTACTGGGACGTATGGGAAAAGAACATTGAATTAGGAATGACATGACCAAAGAATTACTGAAAAAAGACCTACTGAGAAATAGAATGAGAATCCAATTTAAGAAGTATAGTATTACTTAGGAAAACTCCAGAATAGAAACAGAAGGGATAATAACTTTACTGACGAAAACATTTCTAAGCTGGAAAGAGACCAGAGTACATAGACTGAACGGGCTTACATATTTCAGAGAAAATCAGTCTCAAAAGACCCACACCCAGACACATACTAATGACTTTTTTTTTAAATTACAAGGACAAAACCCAGAAATGCTGCAAGTATCTAGGTAGGAAATGATTAACCTCCCGAACACGTTATTGATGGGAGAACAAATACCAGGCTGACTTCTGACCTCTTCGTAGCACGGTCAGAACACTTGGGAGAAGCACCTAAGAGAATTCTGTACTCAGCCAAGTTGATTTTCATGTGTACACGACCTCTTTTCTTAACACTTCCCAATTTTCTTACCACTTTTCTCCCCACATCACAAAATATAACAATGAGACTGAAGAGTACTCAAAAAAAAAAAAAAAAAAAAAAGTAGTTCTATCTAATCCACCATGAGAACTTAGTTCCCTGATGAGGTGCTAATGTTACATGTAAAAGTCTATTTTAGGCTCCCATTTCCCATTGGTTTCAGTGATCCTGACATCTGGCAGTGGTAGTCTTACTTGCTGCTGAGAAAGTTCTCCCCCCAGAGGCCCATGACATTGAACGTCACCTCTCTTCTCTCTTACTCCAAGGGTGGTCCTATTGTTTCCCTGCTGGTGGGAATTTACACTTTGTGGGCGTAGTGTTTGCTCAGGTGGAAGAGCTCAACATACCAATTTTCTGCTCCTTGATTTCACGCCAAATGCCAAGACTTTAGTTTACAAATCATATTGAAACATAATAGACTCGTAGAATTAAAAGGAATTTGTGTCCTTTAGTCCAGCACCCTCTGTTTGTAGGGGAAGAAACAGAGACCCAAAAGGTTGCCATCATTTGTTTAGAACCGTAGATTTGGAAACTGTTCGAGTTGGGACTGACTAGGCTCCTGATTTTTCTGTATCCACCACCAGGCAGGCTCTGATGGGCAAGATCTATTGACAGGTCCACGCAAGCCAGGGTTCGCAGGGAGGGAGAGGCTTATGTAGGCCAGTGCCCACAGCCCGTGGAATGGCCAAATGTGAAGCGAAGACCCACTAATCAAAAGGCTAGTGAATTTCCAATACCTGGAGACGCACCTTCAACATGGCGCCTCAAAGCAGTTGACGACCAAAGGCATTCAGCGTAGATGAGTCTGAAGAGGCAAGTGATGTGCCTCCCATCAGTCCTTCAGAACTCTTCAATGAGTTAACTTTTTTTTTTTAAAGATTTTATTTATATATTTGAAGGAGAGAGATCACAAGTAGGTAGAGAGAGAGAGAGAGAGGAGGAAGCAGGCTCCCCGCCAAGCAGAGAGCCCGATGCGGGACTCGATCCCAGCATTCTGGGATCATGACCTGAGCCGAAGGCAGAGGCTTAACCCACTGAGCCACCCAGGCGCCCCATCAATGAGTTAACTTTTAAGGGCTCTAGTAAGAGGAGCATTTTCCTTCTAAACAAGAGCACTTGGCTCATGATATCTGGCATCCTGTCATCAAACTGGGGTCAAGGTCACAGCTTGCATTTGGAGATTCTGTAGCTCTTTTACTTGTACTTGGATAAGTCAGCAACTCATTAAGTTGCAAAAGAGCTTAATCAAACAAATAAAAAGAAAAAAAAAAGAAATTGGTTCCTACTAACCATATACCAGGAAGGCAGGGTGGGGTTGGTCCTAGGATTGTCTTCTCCGTACTGTGGGGAACATTGCTACACACGCTGTGGGCCAATACCCACCGTGCTTAGAGTGCACAGAGGAGAGGAGGCATCTCTCCCTTGATGTCGGTAAACAAAACTCCACGGGGGATGCTGACGGACCGTTAACTGTGGCCAGAGAGATGGGCCAGCCTGATTCCATGCTCAGTTCTCTGTTGAGGAGCATTTTCTGTCACGGGAAATGGGTACAGGGTAGATATCATGATAGCCAGTGTTCTGCTTATTATCTGTAGCAGGTTTCATACAGTGTGTGGAAGATAGCATGCTATCTTGAATTTCCAAAACAGGAGGAAAGAAATTAGTAATTCCTCTCCTTTGCCTTCCCCTTCACTACTGTCACCAACCCCACCTCTAGAAGGTATCAGATGCTGTCTCCTGGTCAGGAAGGGAGCCCAGAGTCACTGAATGGGTCTTGGTGGTGTTCTCTCCCCTCCCGTGCATAGGACAGTCATCAGCAGGGAGGGAAGAGGAATAGGGTCACTTCGTGCCAGGCAAGAAACAAATTCCTCCTGGGGTCATTTCAGATGGGGAGGAGCCACTTGAGCTGGAGGCTCCAAGATGGTGCCACTGCCCCTGATCAGGAGGGCGGTGCCGGTGACCCCAGTTGGCCCTTGGCTCCATTGTGGTGCTGCTGGCCGGTGTAACTGACGCAGAACAAGAGCCAGAACCTCCATGGGGAAAGCCCTCTTGCCAGCTCTTCGGCTTCATTTCTGCCTTTATACTTTATGGGTCCAATCTAAAGGGGGGGCTGTCAGCTATTTTTTTCTTTTCTTCTTCTTCTTCTTTTTTAAATTAGCATATAATGTATCATTTGTTTCAGTACAGGTCTACGATTCATCTTCTTACACAATGCACAGCACTCACCATAGCACATACCCTCCCCAATGTCCATCACCCAGCCACTCCATCCCTCCCACCCTCTCTCCATGTCAGCAACCCTCAGTTTGTTTCCTGAGATTAAGAGTCCCTTGGGGCACCTGGGTGGCTCAGTGGGTTAAGCCGCTGCCTTCGGCTCAGGTCATGATCTCAGGGTCCTGGGATCGAGTCCCACGTCGGGCTCTCTGCTCAGCGGAGAGCCTGCTTCCCTTCCTCTCTCTCTCTGCCTGCCTCTCTTGTGATTTCTCTCTGTCAAATAAATAAATAAAATCTTTAAAAAAAAAAAGAGTCCCTTATGTTTTGTTTCCCTCTCTGGTTTCATCTTGTGTCATTTCCCTCCCCTTCCCTTTGATCCTCTGTCTTCTTTATCAAATTCCTCATATTGGTGAGATAATATGATAATTGTCTTTCTCTGATTAACTTATTTTGCTTAACATAATATCCTCTAGTTCCATCCATGTCATTACAAATGGCAAGATTTGGTTTTTTGATGGCTGCATAGTATTCCATTGTGTATATATACACCACATCTTCTTTATCCATTCATCAGTCTAAGGACATGTAGGCTCTTTCAATATGGCCATTGTGGACATTGCTGCTGTAAAAATTTGGGTGTACATGCCCCTTCGGATCACTACATTTGTATCTTTAGGTAAATACCCAGTAGTACGATTGCTGGGTCGAAGTGTAGCTCTATTTTCAACTTTTTGAGGAACCTCCATGCTGTTTTCCACAGTGGCTGCAGCAGCTTGCATTCCCACCAACAGTGTAGGAGGGTTCTCCTTTCTCCACATCCTCGCCAAACCTGTCATTTCCTGACTGGTTAATTTTAGCCATTCTGACTGGTGTGAGGTGGTATCTCACTGTGGTTTTGATTTGTCTTTCCCTGATGCCAAGTGATGTTGAGCACTTTTTCATGTGTCTTTTGGCCATTTGGGTGTCTTCTTCTTTTTTTTTTTTTTTTAAGATTTTATTTATTTGGTATATAGAGAGAGATCACAAGTAGATAGAGAGGCAAGTAGAGAGAGGGGGAAGCAGGCTCCCTGCTGAGCAGAGAGCCCCATGTGGGGCTCGATCCCAGGACCCTGAGATCATGACCTGAGCCGAAGGCAGAGGCTTAACCCACTGAGCCACTCAGGCACCCCTGGGTGTCTTCTTTGCAGAAATGTCTGTTCATGCCTTCTGCCCATTTCTTGATTGGATTATTTGTTCTTTGGGTGTTGAGTTTGATAAGTTCTTCATGGATTTTGGATACTAGCCCTTTATTTGATATGTCATTTGTGAATAACTTACCCATTCTGTCAGTTGTCTTTTGGTTTTGTTAACTGTTTCCTTTGCTGTGCAAAAGCTTTTGATCTTGATGAAGTCCCAATAGTTCATTTTTGCCCTTGCTTCCCTTTGCAATTTGACGATGATTCTAGGAAGAAGTTGCTGCGGCTGAGGTTGAAGAGGTTGCTGCCTGTGTTCTCCTCAAGGATTTTGATGGATTCCTATCTCACATTGAAGTCTTTCATCCATTTTGAGTCTATTTTTGTGTGTGATGTCAGGAAATGGGGCAGTTTCATTCTTCTGCATGTGGCTGTCCAATTTTCCCAACACCATTTGTTGAAGAGACTGTCTTTTTTCCATTGGACATTCTTTCCTGCTTTGTTGGAGACTAGTTGACCATAGAGTTGAGGGTCCATTTCTGGGGTCTCTATTTTGTTCCATTGATCTGTGTGTCTGTTTTTGTGCCAGTAACATACCGTCTTGATGATTATAGCTTTGTAATAGAGCTTGAAGTCTGGAATTGTGATGCCACCAACTTTGGTTTTCTTTTTCAAAATTCCTCTGGCTATTCAGGCTCTTTTCTGGTTCCATATTAATTTTAGGATTATTCGTTTCATTTCTGTGAAAAAAGTTGATGTTATTTTGACAGGGATTGCATTAAATGTGTAGATTTATCTAGGGAGCATAGGCATTTTCATGGTATTTATTCTTCCAATCCATGAGCATGGAATGTTTTTCCATTTCTTTGTGTCTTCCTCAATTTCTTTCATGAGTACTCTATAGTCTTCTGAGTACAGATTCTTTGCCTCTTTGGTTAGGTTTATTCCTGGGTATCTTATGGTTTTGGGTGCAATTGTAAATGGGATCGACTCCTCAATTTCTCTTTCTTCTGTCTTGCTGTTGGTGTATAGAACTGCAACTGATTTTTCTGCATTGATTTTATATTCTGACACTTTACTGAATTCCTATATGAGTTCTAGCAGTTTTGGAGGGGTGTCTTTTGGGTTTTCCACATAAAGTACCACATGATCTGCAAAGAGTGAGAGTTTCACTTCTTTGCAGATTTAGATGCATTTTATTTCCTTTTGTTGTCTGATTGCTGAGGCTACGACTTCTAGTACTATGTTGAATAGCAGTGGTGAGAGTGGACAGCCGTGTTCCTGACCTTAGGGGAAAAGCTGTCAGTTTTTCCCCATTGAGAATGATATTTGCTGTGGGTCTTTCATAGATGGCTTTGATGATATTGAGGTATGTACTCTTTATCCCCACACTGTGAAGAGTTTTGATCAAGAAAGGATGCTGTACTTTGTCAAATGTTCTTTCAGCATCTATTGAGAGTGTCGTATGGTTCTTGTTCTTTCTTTTATTGATGTATTGTAGGACATTGATTTGTGGTTTGAGCCAACCTTGCAGCCCAGGAATAAGTCCCACTTGGTCATGGTGAATAATCCTTTTAATGTACTGTTGGATCCTATTGGCTAGTATTTTGGTGAGAATTTTTGCATTCATGTTCATCAGGGATATTGGTCTGTCATTCTCCTTTTCGATGGGGTCTTTGGTTTTGGGATCAAGGTAATGCTGGCCTCATAAAATGAGTTTAGAAGTTTTCCTTCCATATCTATTTTTGGGAACAGTTTCAGGAGAATAGGTATTAATTCTTCTTTAAATGTTTGATAGAATTCCCCTCGGAAACTGTCTGGCCTTGGCTCTTGTTTGTTGAGAGATTTTTAATCACTATTTCAATCTCCTTACTGGTTATGGTTTGGTTCAGGTTTTCTATTTCTTCCTCTTTCAGTTTTGGTAGTTTACACATCTCTAGGAATGCATCCATTTCTTCCAGACTGTCAAATTTGCTGGCATATAGTTGCTCATAATATGTTCTCATAATTGTTTGTATTTCTTTGGTGTTGGTTGTGATCTCTCCTCTTTCATTCATGATTTTATAAATTTACGTCCTTCCTCTTTTCTTTTTGATAAGTCTGGTCAGGAGTTTATCATCTTATTCTTTCAAAGAACCAGCTCCTAGTTTCATTGATCTGTTATACTGTTCTTTTGGTTTCTATTTCATTGATTTCTGCCCTGATCTTTATTATTTCTCTTCTTCTGCTGGGTTTAGGCTTTATTTGCTGTTCTTTCTCCAGCTCCTTTACATGTAGGGTTAGGTTGTGTATTTGAGATCTTTCTTGTTTATTGAGAAAGGCTTGTATTGCTGCACCCCAAAGATTTTGAACAGTTGTGGGTTCATTTTCATTTGTTTCCATGAATTTTTTAAATTCTTCTTTATTTTCTGGTTGACCCATTCATTCTTTAGTAAGATGGTCTTTAGTCTCCATATACTTGAGTTCTTTCCAACTTCCCTCTTGTTGTTGAGTTCTAGTTTCAAAGCATTGTTGTCTGAAAATATGCTGGGAATGAAGCCAGTCTTTTGGTACCAGCTGAGACCTGATTTGTGACCCAGGATGTGATCTATTCTGTAGAATGTTCCATGTGCACTAGAGAAGAATGTGTATTCTCTTCCTTTGGAATGGAATGTTCTGAATATATATGTGGTGTTCATTTTGTCCAGTGTGTCATTTAAAGACTTTATTTCCTTGTTGATCTTTTGCTTAGATGATTTGTCAATTTCACTGAAGGGGGTATTAAAGTCCCCTACTATTATTGTATTATTGTGATGTATTTCTTTGATTTTGTTATTAATTGGTTTATATAATTGGCTGCTCCCATGTTAGGGGCATGGATATTTAAAATTGTTAGATCTTCTTGTTGGACAGACCCTTTAAGTATGATATAGTATCCTTCTTCATCTCTTATTATAGTCTTTGGCTTAAAAACCTAATTTTTCTGATATAAGGATTGTCACCCCAGATTTCTTTTGATGTCCATTAGTATGGTAATTGTTTTCCACCCCCTCGTTTTAAATCTGGAGGTTTCTTTGGGTCCAAAATGGGTTTCTTGCAGACAGCATATTGATGGGTCTTGTTTTTTAATCCATTCTGGTACTCTGTGTTTTTTGATTGGGGCATTTAGCCCATTTACATTCAGGGTAAGTATTGAAAGATATGAATTTAGTGCCATTGTATTGCCTGTTAGGAGACTGTTATTGTATATTGTTTCTGTTTCTTTCTGGTCTGTCACTTTTAGGCTCTTTCTTTGCTTGGAGGACCCCTTTCAATATTTCCTGTAAGGCTGGTTTGGTGTTTGCAAATTCTCTTAGTTTTTGCTTGACCTGGAAGCTTTTTATTTCTCCTTCTATTTTCAGTGGCAGCTTAACTGGGTATAATATTCTTGGCTGCATTTTTTTCTTGTTGAGTGCTCTGAATATATCATGCCAGTCCTTTCTGGCCTGCCAGGTCTCTGTGGATAGGTCTGCTGCCAATTTCTACCATTTGACCATTGTAGGTTACAGACCTCCTGTCCCGAGCTGCTTTCAGGATTTTCTCTTTTTCTCTGAGACTTGTAAGTTTTACTATTAGATGATGGGATGTTGACCTATTTTATTGATTTTGAGGGGGATTCTCTGTGCCTCCTGGATTTTGATGTTTGTTTCCTTCGCCAAATATAGTTCTCTGCTATAATTTGCTCCAATACACCTTCTGCCCCCATCTCTCTTTCTTCTTCTTCTGGGATCCCAATTATTCTAATATTGTTTCATCTTACTGTATCACTTATCTCTCAAATTCTCCCCTCATGACCCACTAGCTGTTTGCCTCTTTTTCTCAGCTTCTTTATTCTCCATCATTTGGTCTTCTCTATCACTAATTCTCTCTTCTACCTCATTTATCCTAGCAGAAAGAGCCTCCATTTTTTATAGCACATCATTAATGCTTTTTTATTTCAACTTGGTTAAATTTTAGTTCTTTTATTTCTCCAGAAAGTGATTCTTTAGTATCTTCTTTGCCTTTTTCAAGCCCAGCTAGCATCTTAAAACTGTCATTCTGAGCTCCAGTTCTGACATCTGTCCATATTGATTAGGTCTCTAGCAGCTGGTACTGCCTCCTGTTCTTTTTTTTTTTTTTTTTTTTGAGCTGAGTTTCTCTGCATTGTTCATGTTGTCCAGAGAAGAATAGATGAATGAGAGAACAAAATGCTAAGAAGGTAACAATGATCCCAGAAAAATATACACTAACAATATTAGAAGAGACCCAAAATCAGGGGGAGAAAAGGGAAAAAAAACTATACGATTAGATTGGTGAATAGAACAGAGCCACACACTTGATTCTGGGTGTATTTTGGTTAGAAGAAACTGCCTCCCAAAATTTTAAAGAAAGAAAGAAAAAAAGGAAATACACACACACACACACACACACACACATATATATGCTCATATATACATATATGTATATATGGATAAACGCAATGAAAGGACAGAATATGACCGTAAAGATGAAAATTAAAAAAAGATTTTTAAAAAGGAATTGATAAGATAAGAAGTTGTTTGAAAAAAGAAAGAACAAAAAAAAAAGGAGAGAATGTGATCAGGCTGGAGACTAGAAAAAGCCATATGCTAGATTTAGGGTATATTTTGGTCTGTTAGAAGAAACTGTATCCCAAGATTTTATTTTATTTTTTTAAAGATTTTATTTATTTATTTGACAGACAGAGATCACAAGTAGGCAGAGAGGCAGGCAGAGAGAGAAAGAGGAGGAAGCAGGCCACCTGCGGAGCAGAGAGCCCAATGCGGGGCTCGATCCCAGGATTCTGGGATCATGACCTGAGCTGAAGGCAGAGGCTTTAACCCACTGAGCCACCCAGGCGCCCCATATCCCAAGATTTTAAAGAAAGAAAAACTTATTTGTAGACAAAAAATAAGGTTAAATACAATGAAGGCATAGAATATGACTCTAACGGGACGCCTGAGTGGCTCAGTTGGTTAAGCGGCTGACTTTGGCTCAGGTCATGATCCCAAGTTCCTGGTATCGAGTCCGAGTCCCATATCGGGCTCCTTGCTCGGCAGGGAGCCTGCTTCTCCCTCTGCCTACCTCTCTGCCTACTTGTGATCTTTCTCTCTGTCTCTCTCTCTCTGACAAATAAATAAATAAAAATCTTTAAAAAAAAAAAAGAATATGACTCTAACAATGAAAATTCAAAAAGATCTTTAAAAAGGTATAGATAAGATAAAATAGTTAAAATAGGTAAAAATAGAAGAGAAAAAAATTTTTTAAAATTGAAAAAAATAATGAAAATTAAAAGAATTTAACTTTGAAAGACTAAAGAATTATGGGGGGAAAAAAAGCCGTGAATTCTCTGTGCTGTATTCTCCTATCTCAGGAGTTTTGTAGTTCGCATTGATCGGTAAACTTGGTCTTGGCTGGATGTTCTTGCTGATCTTCTGCAGGAGGGGCCTGTTGCAGTGAATCTCAAATGTCTTTGCCGGAGGCAGAATTGCGCTGCCCTTGCCATCAGCCAGGCTAAATAATCTGCTCGGGTTCGCGCTCGGGAGCTTTTGTTCCCTAAAAGCTTTCCGTAGAGCAACGAAGGACGGGAATAAAGATGGCGGTCTCCCAGTCTCCATCGGGAGGAGCCGAGAGCTCAGGCCGCGACTCCTCAGTGCGCCCTCCTAGAAAAATGCTCAATCATTCCTGTCTCTCTGGTCTCCAGCCCCACTCCGTGCTCACCCGGCCTGTGACTGAGCATTTCTGTCTCTGGCACATGGCCCCGTTTGGAGTCTCCAAACCCAGCAGATGCCTGCGTGCTGTTTCTCCAGAGCAGGAAGGTGAGTCTCCCCAGATCTGCCACTTGATGGGGTCCCAGCTCAAATAGCAGTGGCCAACTGTGCTGGGGACCATGGTTTATGACATCCCTGAGCTGAGAGCTCACTCCTCGGCTTGTCTCTGCAGCCGGCTTCCCCGCTCCGATACCTGGGAGCTCTGCCACACTCAGGCATCCCCAGTCTTTCTATGACCCCACGGGACCTGAGACCACACAGTCCCTGTGATGTCTCCAATCCCCGCTTAGCCTCTGGAGCGATGTCCCTCTGTGGAGCAGATTTCTAAAAGTTTGGATTTTGTGCTCTGCTGCTTGCCGGGAGCCAGCCCCCTCCCCCGTGGTCTATCTTCCTGAGGCCTGGGATTCACTTCTCCACACGTCCTACCTTCCAGAAAGTGGTCGCTTTTCTGTTCCTAGAACTGCTGCTCTTCTTCTCTTCGATCTCCTGCTGAGTTTCTAGGTGTTCGGAATGGCTTGATAACGATCTAGCTGAATGGCTGGGACCAGAGTGGGGCCATCTTCCCCACTCTTCTCCTTTTTGCCTTTTTTTTTAAAGACCTTATTTATTTATTTGTCAGAGAGAGAGAGAGAGCACACAACAGGGGAGCAGGAGGCAGAGGGAGAAGCAGGTTCCCCACTGAGAAGGGGCCCTGATGTGGGGCTCAATCCCAGGACCCTGGATTCATGATCTGAGCTGAAGGCAGATGCTTAACCCACTGAGCCACTCAGGCATCCCTGGGGCTTTTAGTTCTTGAGCTCAATACCAGGCACTCTGCCTACTTTATACCAGGAACCTGGAAGGTAGCTATTTCTATTAACTCCCCTTCATAAGTAAGAAAACCAAGTCCCAGTGAAGTTAAGTAACTCTCCTGAGATCACACAGTAGCAGAATGCAGAGTCTTGATTCAACAGATCTATCCCCAAAGGCCAGGCGACTTCCCCCCACACCGGACTGCAGCTCATAGCAACCAGATGAAAAAGGCTGGTAGTCCCACCTCAGGGACTTCTGGTCTTGCTTCCTCGGTTTGCTAAATTAAACTTCAGGGCCTTACCTGGGGCCCCGCAGAATAAATTTTGCAGTTTGCAAGCATAGTCCTCAATTTGGTTTGACTGCCAGGCCAACCGCCTTATTCACAGGCGGGTGGTAACGAGAGGATAATTAGGTTTATGGTGGCTGTGGCTCAGGCTGGAGGGAGAGAGGTTTGTAGCCCCCCTGGATGGCTACAGCAGAGTGGGCCGGAAGGAAATCTGGGGAGGTGGAGAGGGAAACCATAGGGCTAGAGAAAAGGGAGGAAGCCTGGGGACAGGTGGGGAGGAAGGTTTCTGAGGCTTGTGCAGGGTAAAAGGGAAAGGCTACACAATGGATGAACAGATGCCAAACATCTCTGTTTTCAGGAGGGAGACAGACATGGAAAGAAGTCATTGGACCCCAAACAATTCTCAAGTACACCCTATATCCTAAGACAGTCTAAAAAATAAAGACGAAACAACCTGCTCCACACACAGTGGAGGTAGGAAATTTCATGGTAAACACAGAGGAACTCATTTACTCCAAATTGCTTTAGGATGGGGACAGGGCAGCTAGCAAAGTGCTGACCTCTCTGGCTTTGTCACAGCCTAGGGGCACAGAGCTGCAATTGGGGAAAAGGGGTGTCACACTGGGGTCTGTAGTTTGTGTAGGGGTGGGAGGGTTCCTCGTGACTGAGACTCATCCTCTCATCTCTGGGCACCCCCTCTACAGCCTCCAGCCAGGGCTGGCCCTTGTCATACCGTGTGAGAAGCTGTGATTCTTACAAGATATCAGGACAGAGGTGGTGACTGGGGATGGGGGGAAAGGGGAGGACAGTTTGCCAGTGGGTCATCTGGGACATGAATTTTATCTTCCGCTGACCTTTGTGCTTTGAGGACTTTTGGGATCTCTAGATGGATGATTTTCTTAAGGGGTTCATACGAACCTCCAAGACATCCAACCCAAACAAATTAGCTTTCATTCTAATTCACTCCAATTTAAAACATGAATATGTGCCATCTGGCATTTTTGTAAATGAGAGGAAATATTGCAGAAGCAAGTACTGAAAATTCCAAGGTTCCCAAGAACTCTGGGAAGGCACGAGTTTAGGGTTACAAGGATTCCGGAAAATTTTTTACTGGGATATGTGCTTCTAGTGTTTTTCTGATCACTGCTGGCTACGGAACAATGATGCAGAAGAGAAGCATTTCCGGACTCTGTGCTCATGTGGCCAGCTGCCAGCAAAGTTCTCCTCTTCCTCTTCCGGGGCGGGCAGAATGTGGGCTGTGAGTGCCCTCCCAGGGTGCTCAGGGGCCCCAGATTTCCAGCCTCTCTCTATCTGCCAAACACTTAAATATATTTCATTTCATTTCAATTTCAAATGTAATGTCTTTAATATGCATTTGTTTAAATCAGACCTTTGATAAGATAACCAAAATTGGAAAAAGGAAAATCATTTTTATATCTAGAGAAACACTAGAGAAAAGAAGTGATAAAGAAACAAGACAAAACCATGAAGAACTTATATGATATGGCTCTCTAAAATGCCTTGGCCAAAACACTGGGACCAAATACAACTGGAGATTCTGACAAATTGGGGACAAACCTGGAGACTGTGATAAAAGTCAGTGAGTCCCAGTGCTCACGAGCATGCTGACAAATCCTTCAGTGAGGAAAGCTGGCAATGTGTATTGAACCTGGCATTTCCCAGACTGACCTGAGAGCTGGTGTTTCCTGAAAAATTGCATTTTACAGTATGGCAAGGAGTAAAGGTGAAAAAAAAAACACAATAGGTGAGCATGACTGAAATCTTAGAGAAGAAAGTCTAGTGGCATTGGGATGTATCTTACGCATGATTTAATTCTGTATAATGTTTGGACCCCGTAGAGAGCAAGGGCAGAAATATTTTCCTAGGACACAACAATCGGAAGGGTGCCTTCTTCCAAGCAAGACTAGAAGCAAACCACAATGGAAGAAGTGGAACCAAACAGAAGAGATGAAATCGAACAGTTCAAGGCTTATCAGTAAGGAATGAAGGCGTCCTGAAACAGCTGTCTTGCATGACACCAAGTGCTTCACCTGATGCCAGTTCTAGTACTAGATACAAACCTACCCATGTTAACGTTGTGTCCAGGTTTGAAAGGGACAACTATTTTTTTTTAGTTCATTTTAAATTTTTTAAAGACTTTATTTATTTGAGAGAGAAAGAGAGAGAAAGCATGAGCAGGGGGAGAAGCAGAAGGAGAAGCAGGCTTCCCGCTGAGCAGAGACACCCCCTGCCCCGGAACATGGGGCTGGATTCCGGGACCCTGGGATCATGACCTGAGCTGAAGACAGATGCTTAACCAACTGACCCATCCAGGTGCCCCTGAAAGGCGAAAACTCTTACTTCTTTCTAAAATAGAGGAGTTTTGACAGAAACATAGAGGAGAACATCGAATAAGGATGGAGGCTGAGAGGGGAGTGATGCAACCACAACTTAAGGGACACCCAGAGCCACCAGAGGATGGAAGAGTCAAGGAAGTCTCCTCCCCTGGAGCCTTCAAAGGGAGTCTGTCCCCGCTGACGTCTCGATTTTGGATCTCCGGCCCCCAGAACTGTGAGAGCGTAAATTTCCATTTTTTTTAAGACCAAAAGAAAATTACACTTGAAGAATTTTTTCTCTGTATGATCATTCATTCACTCACTCATTCGTTTTTTCAATACGATTGGTTCAATGCCTGTATGAGCCAGTCAGAGCTGAGGCTGCTAAGTGAGCAAGCCAGGATTTTCGTTGTGTTGGTTCTCACTCTGGACAGAAGAGCGATGGTAGCATAGAGCCACAGGGCCACCATGCTGGGATCTTTCATAATGGGATGACTGGGGCTGCTGGACTAAACTCGGAATGGAACCGCGCTGTAGCTTATCTGTTTTGATCTCAACACAACTAGACGGTGTTTTCTCAGCCACTGAAGCAAACCGGCAGATGGTTGTATGATGGTTTATAAAACCAAACGTTAACTACTGGGCTTGGCAATCTATCTCTTTTCCTGAAGGCTCTGGAAGCAGATATCAGACAACACTCTGGAAGATGCTGAAAACATTAAAAGATGAAATGTGGAAACTCGGAATCTGGCCCTGGCACCGTCCCACCGTGTATCCTCCGTCAAAGCGCAACATGGAGATAGTTTGAGGGTCTCACAGGAGCACTGGGCAGAATGGGGGGATTTCAATTGCTCCTTTTATAAGTGGCAAAACAGAAAGTGACTCACAAAACCTCTTTCTGGAGATAAAGGGTTTCTATCCAGTCCCATGCTGGGCAATGATTTGCGGAATTTGGCCCCCTTCACCAAGAGAATATGTAGTCTCCTTGTTCCTGACAGAGAGAAATCACAACTAGGCAGAGAGGCAGGCAGAGAAGAGAGGAGGAAGCAGGCTCCCTGCAGAGCAGAGAGCCCGATGTGGGGCTCGATCCCAGGACCCTGGGATCATGACCTGAGCCAAAGGCAGAGGCTTTAACCCACTGAGCCACCCAGGCACCCCCCTGGCCACATTTTAATGTTGCCTGCATTTTAGTCTATGAAGCTTCTGTCTCTGATATAAATGCTATCCGTCCTAAAGAGATAATTGCAGTCATGGGGAAGGCACTTATGTCTTTAATAATCACACCCACACCGCTTGGCCTAATCTTCTAAAATAAGCTAATCCTGGGGCACCTGGGGGGCTCAGTCTGTTAAGCATCTGTCTTTGGCTCTGTCATGATCCAGGAGTCCTGGGATCAAGCCCCGCCTCCAGCTTTCTGCTCAGTGGGGAGCCTGTTTCTCCCACTCGCTTTGCCCTTCCCCCACTGCTCATGTTCTCTCTCTCTCTCATGCTCTCTCTCTCAAGAAAATAAACAAAATCTTTTTAAAAAAAAAGCTATTCTTAAACCATAAAACTCTCTAACTATGCATATTACCCCAGAGACACTCACAAATGAGTAACAGCCTGAGAGTCACCAAAGGCATCTCACTGTTCAGCTGTCACCAGCATCCCCTAAGATCCCAGTTTCAAAGGTTGCCTCTTGGTGGCGCTGCCATGAACATGTGGGAGCTGGAAAGCCAGCCTGTTCCTGAAGGAACCAGGCTGAAGTTTCCATTCAGGGTCTTGTAAGTAGGTAGGGACAAATCCCGTCCACAGAGCCCTGGCAGGCTTCCCTGCTCTGCCAGTGTGGAACAAACAGCACCCACCGCAGTTGCCTTCCCAGACAGCCTGTTCCTCATCCTCCTGGATTCAGCTGAAGTTTCACAAGTTCAGAAAGGTCCCCTCACGCGCCCACAGCCCTGCTCGTCTAGAGCCTTCCTGTTGGATTTCTTCAGAGCTGTTATCGCCATCTGTTATCATTTCCATGTCGATCTCTTGTCGTGTTTGTAGTCTGTCTCTGGGTCTGCTTGTGAAGGAACAGACAGGAATCATAGGATCTGCACTCGGGTTTAGGAGATCCAACGTGGTAGCAGTGCGTGAAGCCGATCGCAAGGCTGAGAGACGGCCTGAGTAGACCAGAGAAAGGATGATGGTGAGGGGGGCTGCAGTAAGAGGATGCCTGAAGGAAATAAGGAAAGGGAAGGAGGTGAGAAGGCCATCAGTGAAAATAAAGTATGTAAAAAAGAAAAAAAAAAGGAACGGTATGTGGACGAGAGAAGTTAATTTGGTTTTAGAAATTTTGCTCTTGAGATGCTGGTGTGCCGTCGGGGTGGAGTTGTCCACCAGGCAGGCGGATATGCAGGTCAAGAGGTGTAGATCAAAGAGCTGGGTATATGGCAGTAGTAGTTGAAACAGCGGAAAAGAGTGTTAAGGGAGAGAGTGCTGAAAAGCAGGAAGTAGCTGACAATTTCTGAGCACGGACATTGTACCAAACACCATGCTAGTGTGAGGGCCTAGAAAACACCAACATTTGCAAGATTAAACAAGGACGCAGACAGCTGAGAACAGCAATCAGCAAGGGCAGATAGCAGATCCTCCTGCTCTTCCTCGCTCTACCCACTGCAGACATCACTAGTCGATCGTGACAATTTTCTCAGAATCCTTCTCAACACCATGCTCCAGGAAGCAACACCAATTAATCATATTTGGCTCTTAAGAGAAAAACTCTTTGCCATTTTGATGTCGTGGAAGCCAAGAGAAGAGAGGCCTGTACAGAGAAGAAGGTAGATGGGAGCCATTTTTTTTAATGCTAGGGACACGGAAGAGAATAAAGCCTGAAAAAAGCCAGCTGGGCTAAGTAAATAGAAGGTCTCATGGACATGTAGGAGAGCAGCAGGACTGTGGTCAGAGTGTAGGATTCAAGCAGATGCTGGCTTTCCATCTTCTGTCTGTTTCAGGGAGCACTATGCTTGGAGCCAGCAAGTTTAGACTGTAGCTGGCAAGTTCCTAGTAACCCACGGTGATGCTTTATCTCAAGAAATAAAAATAATTAGATTTTGAGAAGCAGTTAACAATTACATTTGCTCTCTGTGGACAAAATTTCACTTAATTTTCTGAACCCATTTAAGAGTACAATAAGCCACCTTTTCTCTAATATGTATTAAACAGGTCATATGCAGGAAGCATTTTGTTTCCATATTCCACAATTGCATTTGGAGGCCATTGGAAAAGCTTTAAAGAAAATCTCCAAATGCAAGTGACTGCCGGTGTTGGAAAAGCATATATCAACAATGTCTTCTGCTTTCCATATCTATGACATTTGCCATAAAACACATAGGATGAAACCAGGGATGGCCTGGAAATGGAGACTGTGAGGGATTCGATCCCAGGAATCACCCTGGCTCTGGCTCTAGCTTGGGTTTGACCTCGGGCAAGTTGGTTAACTCTGTAGTCCTTTGTTTCTTCATCTGGAAAATGAGAGTCCTGGCCATGGGCACTCTAGTGCAGAGAAAGTCTATGATTCATCTGTGGCCAACCCACCTTTACCCCCCAGGCGAGTCCTCATGAATAATTTATACATACCAGTAGGTCAGCTCTTCCTAGAATCAAGTTTCCTCTACTCATCTGCTTCCAGGGGATTTAAAACTCTGTGTCCCCTGCCATCTAATGATATACCCAAAGTCTGTAGAGGTCAGAGTTGATGACATCCAAGGGGCTTTCAAAGTCCAACAGTTCCAGGAAGGGACCCATCAATGTTAATTAAGTGCTGGCAGACCTCAGGATTCCTTAGTTATTCCAAAAAATGTGTGAGCTCACTCATCGTTTGCCCATGAGGAATTTGGATATACCTGTGGATCTGGTTACTATATCAGTTGGACCACATCCAACGGCCACAACACTCCACTTCCTGAATTTCAAGTGTGCTCATACTGACATTCTGATGAATACCTACAGAATTGAGTGAGCTCCTAGCCAAAACCATTACAGTCATTGGGTAAACTGGGAAAAGAGTAACACACTATTGCAGTGTCATTATTAACCCTGAGTGATAAATTAGCCAGTGGGGCTTCCTGCTGGTTCATGCCTTCCTTCGAATGTTATACAGTGAAGAGTGGAGAAGGGACCCAGAGAGGGGGAAGGGGGAAACATCTGGAATCCATCCAGAGATGAGCATCCCTCAGAGCTGATATTTTTGCCTCAGGGATAGGCGAGCTCTCAGCTCTTTGGTCCCTGGACTTGTCTTCTGCTTCTCTGCTTTCTTTTTCATTCTTGTCTCCAAGATCCGCTTCCTCTGTCCGTCCATCAAAGGCTGATATTCCTCAGGATTCTGTCTTTGCTCTTCCTATATAGCTAGAGTATTTTCCCTTCCAAGGCTCATTCATTTTTCTGGACTTAAAAATGCCTCCGTTGGGGCTCCTGGGTGGCTCAGTCAGTTGGGTGTCTGCCTTTGGCTCGGGTCATGAGGCTGGGGTCCTGGGATCAAGTTCTGCGTCAGGCTCCCTGCTCAGTGGGGAGTCTGCTTCTCCCTCTCTCTCCCCCTGTCAAATAAATAAATAAAAATCTTTAAAAAACATGCTTCTGTTGCTGATGAGACCAGCACATCCTCCTGGTCCCTGAGCAGCCCCGCTGGGAGCACAGAGACGGGGGTGAGAGGAGCATGAGTCCACCTGCCTTCCAGTCACTTGCAGTCTAATGCTCTGTGAGAGGCACCATCAGCCAACACGTTCTCCGAGCTAGAGACCCGGACACACTTCAGACTTCCTCCCTCTTCCCCTAACAGGTGATCACATCTCTTCTGATTTCCCTTTTCCTTGCTCTCACCTTCTCTCCATCTCACCTGCTGCTGCCTTCACTTGGGGCTTTGATCGTCTCTCACCTGAACTCTTTCCGTAGCATTAATTGATGTTGCCAACCTCACCTTGCCCTCTCCACTGCAGCCAGAATGATCTTTCTCGAGTGAAACTCAGATCATGGGGTTTTTTGGTTTGTTTGTTTGGTTTTTGGTTTTTGGTTTTTGGGGTTTTTGCCATGTCCTTTCTTGGCATTATAAGTCGAGTCCTTTATTCCCACTCCTGGAGCCTCTGGCTTCTTCCTATGGCAGTTTCAAGCCCCTCCACCTCCTCTGCCCATCCTTGCCTGGATAGTCTCTTCCTCTGTCTGTCTGGTGGGCTGTTATTCAAGCTTCAAGACCCAAGGCAAGTTGTACCCTCTCTGTGAAGACAACCTTGACCCCAGCCTACCACCCTCTTCTCCACAGGCCATACTATGCCTTGCTCTTGCCTCCAACTCTTACTGGCCTTTGGTTGGGGGCTGTTGCAGGGAGACAGAGGCTGGGACTGTGGTCATCTCAAGACTCATTCACATGTCTGGCATCTGGGCTGGAACATCTGTAATAGCTGCGTCTGCTCAGGGGGCATCTCTCTCTTTCTGCGCTTCTCAATGTCAGAATAGCCTGACTTCTTCCATGGCAGCTCAGAGATCCAAAGATGCATGGAGGGAGAGAAGGAGAGGGGAAAAGAGATGGCCAGAAGCCATTTAGACTTTTGTGACACACCCTCAGAAGTCTTGCAACACTGTGTTGGTCCAGGCCATCACTAAGGCCCGCCCAGGGACAGAGGAGAGGACATAGACTCTACCTCTTGATAGGAGAGTGGCAAGCTTCCGGAAGAGCATGAGGGTCTGGAAATACTGTTGTGAGCATTTTTGGAAAATAACCATCTGTCACACTTTCTTCATTAACAAGGTTTCATCTTACTGTGAGTTCTGAGTTACTATCATCCACTCACCAAGCGCCCTAGTCAATTGTGCCCTGACACATCTGCGACAGATGGACTTTGATGATGGAAAAGGCTATCCAGAGCCACCACAAGGCATCCAGACACCTGCTGAACCACCAGAGGGCCTGAGATTTTTTTCAGTCACCCATGGATGATATCCACTAGGAACTAAAGGAACTGGGGAGGCATTTGGGTTCCCAGTCTGTTCGGCCACTAACTAGCTTTGTGGCCTTGGGCAGCCTGTAGGTCATTGGATCTTCATATCAAAATCAGGCGCTGACCTAAATCCTGCATCTGTTCTGGGGTTGGACTGGTATAAACCTGATTCTGCCAAGTCCCACGGTTACCATAGAGATGCCTTCCACTGTGGGGTTCTTAACCTGGCTTGTTTGTGGCCATCTCCTCTTGGGGGAAACCCAAGGAACCACACATCTACCAGCCATAGACACCTGGTCTAGGAAGTGAAGTGAAATCATCCCAAGGCAGGGGAGTCACCGGAGGAGGAAGAGTATGGAGAGAGAAGAAACAGAATAGATAGAGAAAAGGCAGCCTGATTAAAAGGTTGTTGAAGTTGGCATTGGCTCAGTGTGACCAGGGCCGGTGACCTCGGCTGGTCTCCCTGGTAAAGAGAAGGAAATTTTAATAAACCTTGCTTTAGCTTGCACCTCTCTCTCTCTCCCCTCCCCAAAACAGCTGTTTCCCCACTTCTAGGTTACAATATTCAACATAAATACACAAGGTTTGCTAGGCCAATTTATCCCACAGAGTGGACCCTCGGGTGGTTGGAATTAAATCAGAATTTTTGTTACTGACTTGGCTTGAGTGGATACTTGGCCATCTGGCTGAAATGAGAGGCATATTTTTCTGTTGTGCAAGTGAATACTAATAATAAAGCTGAAGAATTAAACATCAACTTTGCATAAAAACTTGGGTGGTTCAGAATTTGAGGGAAAAGAAGTAGCCTGTTCATTGTCACTTAATGCAGCGGCCGTGTGTGTTCTTTGGGTCTTTACCCTTTTGCTGGACCCATACAAACGCCAGGAAAATAACTGTATAGAGAAAGAATCTGATGAAAATAGTCTGAGAAGAGTGACAGCAGTCTCTGCGAGGACAGCCTTGCAGCTTCCGTGGGTTCTGCTCAGTACCGTTGACAAGCCTCCCATCCCATCTCCCCCTAGGGATTGTTCATTTCAAACTGTATATAGTGGGTGCTTTCCAGGAGGTCCTGTACTGGGGACACAGCCTCTAAGAAAACGTTCTCCCCCTCCACATTTATTGTGTCCCTTAAAGTGATACATGTATATTAAAGAAAATTTGGGGGAAAAAAAATCTAATATAACTGCTGGTAGCATTTTGATGTCGTTTCTTCCTGGGCACATAAAATATGTATGGGGTTGTAATAATGCTGAATATAAAACATTTTATTCTGCTTTTTCCAAATGAGGCCATTTTATTAACGCTGCCAGCTAGGATGCAATAAGGCAGAGGGAAGAGTTTCTCGGAACATGCCAAAGTCCGGAGCAGTTGATAAATCAGTGCAAACGAGGGCCTCCAGTGTTTCTAGAAGTCACCTTAAGGGTTTTATTCGTTTGCTATTCTAGATGTTCACCACCCTTTCCTCCCTCATCCCCCTCCTCCCTCATCCCCCACAACACAAACCCACTGCAGTATTGTCCAGGGGGCAATGAGCTAAGGATACGCTAACAATTCAGTCTGACACCCCCTCCCCCTACCGTTAGACTGTTTCTCCTTCCTTCCTTCCTTCTTTCTTTTAAATTATAGACACAGTTTCTAAGGAGTCAGCTGCCAAGCTAGCTCTCTACCTCCTCCTGAGGACACAGGTGGTCTTGCTGGGTTACAGGCCAAGAGCCCCCACCATTGGAGGTGCTGCCTTTCTCTCTCTCTCCCTTTCCTTTTTAAAGCCTCTGGTGTTGCCGGGGAATGGTGATTCTTTGAGGCTCTAGTTCTGCTCCATTATGTCATTCAGGATTGCCGGATGGAGTGTTGCATCAGATGCTGAAGAAGCCCTTCTGGCTCTGTTCGGATATCAATTGTCAGCACAAAAAATAATAAAAGCCTACAAATAACTCTTTGCTGGTGGGTAGTAGGGGACCCAGTCCAAACCCTTAAAACACCGCCAGCTTGCAGCAGTGTTCAGAGCCTGTGAGGACACGCCCCCGACGCCTCCGCTGAGAGTGGGTCTTCCTCTGTAATTCTCATTTAATTTACCTGGGCACCGGGTGGGCGGAGCTTGGAGCTTGTGCAGCCCCGGGAGCCCTCTATACAGGAAGCAAATAAATGAGTAAGACAGAGCTTGGTGCAAGCTTTTTGGAAGGGTCCCAGGCAAGTGAGAGGCCTCTTCTCTTGACTTTCTTAAATTCCCACGAACCCGCCCCTGGCTGTCACCTGCACAGTCCTGCCCTATGGGGGATGGTCTCCCAGTCTCCAAGTGTCCCCAAGTCAGAGGGGTCAGGATGGAGCAGGAGAACACTGGCCCCCCAGATCGGCTGGTATTTTCAAAATGAACATAAGCAAAATGCCAGGAGGAGTTAGAGAAAATAAAAATGATGTGAACATTGTCAGGATTCCACGGTGAACTGTCTGAGTCCGCAGATAGGAGTGGGAGGACCAAAGGAATTTCCGTACTAGTCCCAAAACCGCTTAAATGGCACAAGCTACATTATGGCCCCAGAGCTCATCCAGCTTTTTGTGAGTCTTGTCTCCTGGGCTTCCTGCTCCTATATGATGAGTATCCCCCTGTGCCCGCTCTGAGGAGGGGCTGGACTGGTCTTGCCCTTCCCTGATATCACTACCAATTCCTGTCCTGTCCAAGCTCAGAACATTTCGGGAGTCCAAACTCACAGAGGTTCTTCCTCGGGGGTATTAAATGTGTTAAATGGGGGGCAGGTAAACAGAGTAAGGTGTTTATAATGGTGCCCAGAACCTCATTATTGCTGCGTCTTCATCATTATTATTACTAATAGTCCAAGAGCGGCTGACCTCGGTGATTAAGAAAAAGGGCTTTCAAAGGAAGTCCAGATTCATCCAGCAGCCCCAAGTTCCCTTTCCCACACAGAGAGAATTGTGCTTTTAAAGGGTAATCCACAGAACGTGCTGAGCCCAGGGGCTGGGCTGGCAGCATATAGTAACACACATAACGAGTCAACAAACGTGGTCGGGAGTGGCGGTGGGGGTCTTTTGGAGAGGCTCTGTGCTTGCCTACATAATCTAGGGTCTGTTCTACCACGGTAATTCCTACAGGGATTTCCTCACCATACAATATTGAGATTTCCTCTCTGAGACTATCAGGCATCTTCTGAATCTAATACAACACATTGTAGCAGTTACTGAGCTCCTACTTTGCGCAAGCCTGCGGGCTAGGGACAGGTAAGGCACATGAGATCACCATAACAAGATCAAAATTATTGTCTACGTAATAAGTCCCCAGCACTACATGATGTACTTTAGGTCCATTTTATGCTCAGAGTAGTCTTTAAGGTAGAAATGATTAACCCTATCATAAAAAAGGGAAACAATCAAAATCTGTTCCTGTTTTCGTTTTCTTTGTTTTGTTTTTAAATTCCACCTATAAGTGAAAAAATACGGTGTTTATCTTTGCCTGACTTACTTCACTTAGTATCTATTCCCTCTAGGCCCATCAGTGTTGTTGCAAATGGCAACATCTCATTTTATTTTATATAGTATAGTACTATTCCACTATATATATGTAATATCTTCTTTATCCATTCATCTACTGATGTACATTTAGGTGGCTTTACTTTGATATCTTGGTTATCGTAAATATTGCTGCAATGAACATAGAGGTACATATATCTCTTCAAATTGATGTTTTCATTGTGTATGGATAAATATCCAGAAATGCAATTGTTGCATTATATGTTAGTTCTGTCTTTAGTTTTTTGAGGCACCTCCATACTGTTTTCCATAGTGGCTGCACCAGTTTACATTGTCACCAACAGTTTGTGAAGGTTCCCTTTTCTCTGCATCTTTGCCAATGCTTGTTATTTTTTGGCTTTTTGATAATTCCTATCTGACAAGTGTGAGGTGACATCTCATTGTAGTTGTGATTTGCATGTCCCTGATGATGAGTGAGGCTGAGCATCTTTTCATGTGTCTCTTTGTCGTCTGTATGTCTTCTTTGGAAGATTGTCTATTCAAGTCCTCTGTCCATTGTTCAATCACATTTTTTAAAATATTAACTTGTATAAGTTCTTTATACATTTTGAATATTAGCCTCTTACTGATTGGATGATTTACAAATATCTTCTTCCATTCAGTGGGTTGCCTATTCATTTTATTGATTTTTTTCCTTCACTGTGCAGAAGCTTTTTAGTTTGATGTAATTCCCTTTATTTATTTTAGCTTGTGTTGGCCTAGCCTTGAAGAAACTGGTCCATAAAAATATTGTTAGAAGCTTACTGTGTGTTTTCTTCTAGGAGGTTTGTGGCTTCAGATCTTACATTCAAGTCTTTGATCCATTTTGAGATTAATTTTATATATGATGTAAGATAGTGGTCCAGTTTCATTCTTTTTTTTTTAAAGAGTTTATTTATTTATTTGAAAATGAGAGTGAGCAAGAGAGAGACAGCATGAGTAAGGGTAGGGGCAGAGGGAAAGGGAGAAACAGACTCTCCCATTGAGGGAGCCTGATTCAGGGCTCAATCCCGGGACCACAAGGTCATGACCCAAGCTGAAGGCAGATACCCAACTGACTGAACCACCCAAGCACCACTCCTTTTTAAAAATTTTTTTTGAGAGAGAGAGAGCATGAGGAGGGGGGCAGAAGAGTAGAATGAAACTTAAGCAGGCTGCATGTCCAGCAGAGCCCAGTGTGGGGCTAAATCTCATGACCCTGAGATCATGACCTGAGCAGAAACCAAGAGTTGGACACTTACCCAACTGAGCCACCCAGGCGCCCCAGGGCTACTTTCATCCTTTTGCATGTGGCTGTATAGTATTCCCAACACCACTTATTGAAGAGTCTGTCTTTCCCCTCATTGTGTATTTCTGCCTCCTTTGTCATAGATTAATTGACCATATATACCTGAGTTTATTTGGCCCCTCTGTTTTGTTCTGTTGGTCTATGTGTCGACTTTTATGACAGTATCATACTGTTTTGATTACTATAGCTTTGTAGTATAGTTTGATACCTTCAGACAGATACCTTCAGCTTTGTTCATTTTTCTCAACATGGCTTTGGCTATTTTGGGTCATTTATGGCTCCATGAAAATTTTAGGATTCTTTATTCTATCTAATTCGTTGAAAAATGCCACTGGTATTTTGATGGGAATTGCATTGAATCTGTAGGTTGTTTTGGATAGTATGGACATTTTAGTAATATTAATTCCTCCAATTCATGAGCATGGTATATTTTTCCATTTATTTATGTCATCTTCAATTTCTTTCATCAACATCTTTCTAGCTTTCAGGATATAGTTCTTTCACCTCTTTGGTTAAGTTTATTTCTAGGTATTTTATTCTTTTTGATGCAATTGTAAATGGGATTGTTTTCTTAATTTCTCTTTCTGATCGTTCATTATTAGTGTATAGAAACACAACAAATTTATATATGTTAATTTTGTATCCTGCAAATTTACTGAATTAATTTATTAGTTCTGATAATTTTGTGTGTGTGTGTGTGTAGTATTATATATAGTATTAAGTCATCTGCAATTGTGACAGTTTTACTTCTTCCCTTTTAACTTAGGTGCCTTTTAATTTTTTTTCTTGTCTAATTGCAGTGGCTAGGACTGCCAGTGCTATGTGGTGAGAGTGGCACCCTTGTCTTATTCCTGATCTTAAAGGAAAAGCTTAGAGCTTTTCACCATTGAATGTGATGTTAGCTGTAAGTTTGTCATATATAGGCTTTATTATGTTGAGATATGTTTTTTGTATACCCACTCTGTTGAGAGTTTTTATCTTTAAATGGATGTTAAATTTTACCAAATGCTTTTTCTGCATCCATTGAGATAATCATATGATTTTTCCGATTTTGGTCATTTTTTTTTTTAGTACTAATTCATCTTCATCATTTTTTTTAAACAAATTCACAATTACTCAGAATCATAGTTCCACAGGTAATGAGAGTGATTTCCATTTCCCTTGTATTTCCACAATGCAATGTCATGAGTATTTTAAATGTGGTAAATGCAGACAACCAGTAAGGATCATTTTTAGCAATGGCAATTATTACTGATTGAAAATATACTAACACAGTCTATACAGTAATGCCAAATTTTTAGGTCTATGTAATCCCAGGGTATTCAAAAGACTTCTGTGCATTTGAGAGATGTGATTGTCATGCTGAGCAGTGTTGAACTTTTCCCAAAGTGGTATCAGCAGGGACAGAAGGTTGTCACAGTTTTATAATGTCCTGCTCCATTAGAGGTGATAATGCAGGATTATCAAGGGGAAACTAGAGGGGGTTATGATGATTCTTTTTAGATTAAGAATTAAAATCACATTTATTTTGGAAATGTTTCTCTGCCTCTGCCACAGGAAACTTGTTGGATTATAAATTACCTAATACATTTTGCATGTCCCTGAGTTTTGGCTAATGTACCAGTCTGTTTACGAGAACATCCATTTACATGATATAAATCTGCTCTGAGCACAGTTCAGAGACCAGATACCCTGGTTTGGAATTACTGCCGTTGTCTAAAACGACATCTGGGAACAGGTCTCCAAAGGGCTGCATCTGACTGTTTTCATCCTCTGCTTTGGACAGAAGGCCGCAAATGTGAAGCCCAGTGCTTGGTGCTGGCCTATGATCAGATTTTCATTTTCTTTCTTTTTCTTTAATCCCACTATAGTTAACATATACTCTTATATTCATTTCAGGTGTACAATATATCATATTTTCAACCAAGAAATGCTAGGGAAATGCTAGATGAATCACAACTTAATAGAGGTTAGAGTACAGACACTCTAACCGTTCTAGAGTAATCATAGCAACTTTGTCTTATTTTTCCAAAGAAGTGTGAGTTTTAGACATTCCTAAAAGCTAAAGAAACACATGGCAGTAATGATAGTCTGTGAGTCAGGGCGGGATCATGGTTATTTGAAGGATCTCACTTTAGTTTTCAATTCAATTTGTACTGTAATAATAAATGCTGGCCTTCAAGTGGAAAACTGATATAAAGCAAGCATTCAAAGTACTGTTCAATCGTTTTAACAGATGTATGTGTGTGTGTGTGTGTGTGTGTGTGTGATGGGTCAGCCTCACTATAGCTTATGAGGAGTAGGTATATGGAGCTTTCTGTTTGTTTTCTTTATCTTTTCCTTTACCTTGTAAGAGTTGCACGTCTGTGTAATGAGTGGACCTGTCTGAAATATTGGACAGACCAGAAAGGGAAGCATGGAGTGAAATTTAGAGTCTTTTATGAGCGAGGTAATTTGATAAGTTCCCTCAGCTCTCAGAGCCTCAGTTTAAGATCTGTAAAATAGGGATGTAGACTGGGTGGCTCAGTCAGTTAAGCACCTGGCTCTTGATTTCAGCTGTGGTCATGATCTCAAGATCGTAAGTTCGAGCCCCGAGTTGGGCTCTGCACTTGGCAGAGTCTGCTTCTCTCCCTCTCCCTCTGTCCTTCCTGCACACTATCTCTCTCTCTCTCTCAAATAAATAAGTGAATCTTTAATAATAATAATAAAAAAAAAAGGGATGCAGGTTATCAGAAGGATTAAAATGTCAGACTCCTAGGGCAGTGTTGATCACCATTAACATGCGGACAGGAGCACGTGGCCATCACCACCACAGGACAAGGCTGGGAATAGGTTCTTGGCCCTACTTGGCAGCTCCCATTGTTACCTTGTATTGTCCAAACAGAGCTGGTGAGCTGGGCTCTCTTACCTAGTTACCACCTATTAAGACTGTGAGGAGGTCGTAGACACCCCCAAACCTATTTGGGGCTCAGCTTTCTCAATACTAAAATGAGGGGAAGGGATAGGAGACAGTTCACCCTCCTTGTGGAGATGAATTTGTTTGAGTCTAGAAATAAATGTCAGGAGATAAAAAATGGGATCCTGCTTCCTCACCTGTGGGGATGGGAAGAGATAATGACATAGCACTTAACACTTTGGCCAATGTGGCTGCCTTTTCCCCAGCTGGTTTTCTTCCCCTCTCTGGTTTTGACCTTTTGATATTGAGCTGTCAGGAAGTTGATCAATGGCGCACTTCGGATGGCTTGTTTTGTCAATACAAGGTGCTAAAGAGCCACTTTTCCTTTTCCTGTAAACAAGAGCTTGATTATGGGTCCAAAGGGGGCTGCAGAAAGTAATGTGTTCTCTGTCAACACACACACACACACACACACACACACACACACACACACACAGTCATGACACACTTTGAGGCCCAGGAAAGAAGACAAGTTGCAGAGTGACCACATGAGGCGCTGTAACTTATGCCTCTTTCCTGGTTAACATTCAAATTCTGTTCCAGACTTTTTGTCTTTAGTGACACCCCAGGGGCTTATGCAAAACCTCAGTAGGGTGACCTTTCCAGTACTTTGTCCTGAGTGCCTCCCTGGCTGAGTTGCCCCTGCTTGGCCTTTCTCGGGATGGAAGGCAAGCATTCCAAGTGTGTGTTTCCAGTAACAGTAAGTGGGGAGTAAGTAACTCACCTTGATTTCATCCTAGGATGAAGGGGATTTACTCATGATTTACTCATGATTTCCAGAAGCAGAAAACCCTTTGTCTATTTTTCGCCTCTGTCCATGGACAGCGTTGCCACCTGATAGGATATTTCAGTTGCCGTGGTGTCTAAATAGCTTTTGCTCCAACTCTGTCCCATCCACTTGTGGATGCAGGAAAGCCAGTTCGTATCCCTTGAGAGCCTCCTGGCCCAAAGCCCCACTTTCAGTCTGCCTTTCGACCGTGTCAGTCTGATGGCAGTCTCCCTGCAATGCTGCGAGGCGCGGAGATGGCACAATCTTTTCTCGTCACCTGCTGCCATGTCGAATGGGAACTTGTGTGTTTGAAGTGAAGGTCTGGATGGGAATGTTATTTTCCCTAACACCAATAAAATACATCTGAGTATTCCTAAGCACGTAGAGGTAAATGTGAGGATGAATAGTAATGTAAATACTGTGTCTCTGATCAAGTAGACAAATGAGGGCAAGGGAAGAAAAGTTGCGGGAGCTTCCCATGTAACCACCATTTTTAAAACCCAAGAGATGTTTGGGAAAAAAAATGTAAAAGGCAAGACTCAACTGCTTTACTTCAGATCCTTCATTTGAGCTAGAAAAATCAATGGTAAAATTTTCCAGTAATCTTAAATCAACCTCCTTAATAAAACTCTTTAATCCAAAATGTCCCCCCACCAGCCCCTGACTATAGAATTTATAGTAAGATCTTTTATTACAATTATGAACATAGGACACTGGCAAGTATCTTGTATTTGGCAAGCAACACTGTAATACTGTCCTCAAGAATTCTTTTATTAAAATGCACACACACACTCATACTTGGGATTTATTGGTCTTTTGTCTTGTTGCATTAAGTTCTTAAGCTGATTTTTGATATTACTCCTGTGGCATTTTAAAGCTTTCGTGCTTAAACTGCACATTCTTCTCCAAGCACAGATATTTCAAGATGAAATGACAACATTTTATAGAATTTCAAAGAGATGCGCTGGCTAAGTGATGAATGAATGTATTTACTGCGTAACAGAGCAATAAAATGGGCCAAGATTTTTCTCCTGCAACCAGATTTTTTTTTTTAACACTTCAATAACATATTTTAATACTTTCTCCTCTTTGGGATAGTGTATAGGGAACAGGCTGTATTCTCCCCTTATTTCTCTTTCCTGAGGGTCCGAGTGACCCCTGGACACAAGCAGGGTGGTAAGCCCTGGCTACGTTGCCCTCTGTGCCCTTGCCTGTCTGCTGGCTTCTGTGTTCTAGTACTTGCAAGGACAGCTCAGCAGCTTCCTTGAAGCTCTTCCTCTCCTTTTTGTTCTATTTCCTTCCTTTAGCCTTCCATTCAGTAGTGACTTTGAAATCTCCGTGTTATTTTTCCTCATCCATTGACCGGTTGACAAGTCTGCAGCGTTTCCGGAGGGAATCTGCTGAATTGGTGGGATGAGCTCTCAGGGAGATGACTGCGGTGACGCATTAAATCACTACGTATCATAGGGGAGGAGACAGGTGTCCGAAAACACTGGGCCACTCGGCCTAGAATCGCTGACTATTAAGTGTTAGCATTTTTATTTATTTATTTTTAAAAGACGTTATTAATTCATTTGACAGACAGAGATCACAAGTAGGCAGAGAGAGAGGGGGAAGCAGGCTCCCTGCAGAGCATAGAGCCGGATGCAGGGTTGATCCCAGGCCACTGGGATCATGACCTGAGCCGAAGGCAGAGGCTTTAACCCACTGAGCCACGCAGGCGCCCCAAGTATTAGCATTTTTAGAACTGCGGCAAGAATGTGGAGTGGGAACCCACTCTGTGCTCTCTGGCAGTCTTGGGGTGGGGAGCTCTCTGTTGATTGTTTTGCTGTTAAGACCCTCCCTCGGAAAAAGGAAGATTAGTCCGTGCTTTCCCTGTGCAGCAAAGTCAGATCAATATTGACTTGAAGCCCGACTCCAGACCACACGTGAAGTGGGGTGCAGGGGGGCCGCTGGAGAGCATTCTCTGTAAGTGGGAGAGCCTTAAAGAGCAAGTGGAAACCACAGTGGAATTTCTAGCACAAGGTGGCCCGTGATCAAGGATCTGGTAAATGCTTTAGATCTTGATAGACCCTTTGAGTCAGTGTGAGCAAGGACAGGGCAGGAGCTGGGACTCTAAGGAAGGGAGGATTTAGGTGGCGAGGAGCAGCACCTGTGCCTGGTTGGCTCAGTGGGTTAAGTATCTGCCTTCAGCTCAGTTCATGATTCCCGGGTCCTGGGATTGAGTCCCGCATGGGGCTCCCTGCTCAGCGGGGAAACTGCTTCTCCACCAGCCCTTCTCCGGACTTATGCTTTCTCCCTTTCTCTCTCTCCCCCCAACCCAGTTCTCTCACAAAAATAAATAAATAAAATCCTAAAAAAAAAAAAAAAGGAAGTGGCAGCAGCAAAGGGGGGCGCGCCCCACCCAGGCTTAGGAGACCTGGCTTTTCTGTGTGTGCGCTCCAGCTTCCTGTGCGGCACAGGACAAGCTCCATCACCTTCCCAAATTTTCATTGCCTCAACAGGGATGGAGCCCTTAGAGGACTCATCCATTCCAGACACCGTGTTGAGCACCATGCTACAACCATGAGGAGCATAAATGAGATTTATGCCTTCCAAGAAGCTAGTCTTCTTGGGTGGGGGCGGGGGGAGTCCTAATTTCATCAGGAATTCACAGTGCTGAGAGCTAAGTTCTGTAACAGGGAAGTGGAAGGGGCCATGAGGATATCAAGGAGCAGAAGCTTTCCAGAAGACATTGCCTTTGAGCTGAGATTGAGAGGTAAATAGAAGTGAGCTGGCAAAGGCAGATGGGGCAAGGTTTTTCTGAGCAAAGGGGCAACATTCCTGCTTGACTGCAACATGAAGTTTGAAATGGTAGAGCTCTGATCCTCTGTAATGTCAGGAAGTTCCGGAAAGTTCAGCCAGGAACCTTATGTGTTCCTAACCAGTTGTGTGACCTTGAGCAACTTTCTTTACCTCACAAAACCTTGTTTCTTAATCTGTAAAATGGGAGAATAATGGCACGGATTATATGAGATAATATGTGGATTATAGGAGATGATGTGTGTCGAGCCCTTAGCATAGCACCTGGAAGGTGGTAAATGCCTGATAAGCATTAATCACTGATTATCATTCTTATTACATCTTCCCAGCCTCGGGGGCCCTGTGAGTCACCACCAGGGCCAGTGCACACCTGTCCCACTCGCTGTGGCTCTCTGTGAGGAGCTGCAGATCTCCACGATGCCAGCTTTCGAAGAAATTGCCGTGGGATTAATTTGTGGGCCATTGTTTGCACTGGCTTAGCTTTTCTCCATATTTCTAGGGTTACTGCTTTAGGTTCATTTCTCCCTACTACTTTCCCACATATCCCTGTACCTAGGCATTTGCCGTGGGGAATCCAGATAAAGTATTGGTATATTTAGTTCTATCTCTATGACTAATATGGCTTTCTGTCTCCATGATTTTGATACAATGACCAGTGGATGATCAGGATTTCTAGGAAGCCTTGGGAAACTAATGTACTTCCTGCTGCTTTAAATTATTTTGGTCATGGCATTCCTCCCTGACACTAGAGGTACAGCCATATCCCCATCTCTCTCTCTCCTGGGTACAAATCTCACTTTCAGGTTTGAACATAATGTAGACTTCAGACGTGTCCCTCTAATTCTTTTATAGCAGAAGCGATTTCCAAGATGGCCACATCAGAGAGATGAAACCCTGGGAAAACCTACTTTCTTCTGTAGAATATGTATTTGCCAAAAATGTGGCAGAGGTTTTAATCGAGTAGATGATCTTTAAATAACTGCCCACGTGTGCTAAGTTTGGGCAGTTTGGAGAATTGGACCCTCATAGACATATTCCATTCTTTCCGTATCTCTTCCTGCCTCCCCCACCAGCCTCCGATCTTGAGGGCTTAGTTCTTCCTTTTCTCTCTGTCGAACCAGGATCCAGCAGCCGCAGATCTGTGAAATGTTGCAATAGCAAAAGGGATTTGCAATTGTCTGTGCTTTTCATCAGTGACTTGAATAACGTTCATTCAGAATGCTGGGCTCTGCTTCAGTAAGGCAGCTCTGAAGGAAGTGGGGCTGAAACAGCCCGATTTATCCCAGGCCACGCGAGTTCGTCTAGAATTCAGATGCACATGGGATTTCTTTAAACACAGACTGCGTGCTTTTGATACAGTCCCCACTGTCTCCTCCACCCACACCACCACCTTCTAAATGACTTTGGTTAGATGCAATCTATTAATCCTTCAACAAGGAGAAAGGAAAGCAGTGGAAAATCTGGCAGAGTGAATCGTATACGAATCGATGCTTAAACTACTGGAGTGGAAGGCATGTACAAATACAAGAAAACCCTACTTTTCAACAAATAGCGCTGATAGAGCTTTGCAAAGAAATGTTTCTTATTTTTCTTCTTTGTTGGAAATTGAAATCAAGGTGCTTAAGATATTGGGTTGAACTACTGAAATAAAGAGAGGTATTAAAATAAAGAGAATAAATAACATTGAGCAAGGAATCACTGCCACAGGTGGTGCCGTTGGCACTCTTACTTGTGGGGTTCCTGGGTGGCTCAGTGGGTTAAAGCCTCTGCCTTTGGCTCAGGTCATGATCCCGGGGTCCTGGGATCAAGCCCCGCTTCAGGCTCTCTGCTCAGCGGGGAGCCTTCTCTTCCCTGCCCCCTCTCTGCCTACTTGTGATCTCTGTCAAGTAAATAAATAAAATCTTTAAAAACAAACAAACAAACAACACTCTTACTAGTAACTGAGCCTGCAAAAGTCAGGTTAGAAGCCAATGAGGGGTGGTTCTGCTAGGACCTGCCCTCATGCGTGGTGGGCAGGAGGCATAGGGCTGGAAGCTTCATCAGGCACAAAACAACCAGGGCCTCCCAACTCATGGTCACAGCTAACTTGCTCTTATGAACCCTTTTCCCATCTCAGTCTCTGTCAGCACCCCCAGGATCTGCCCTTTTTATCAGTTGATCTTGTACCTGGGACTAGAAGCTTGAGGTGTGGAGACAGGGCTCTCTAGGAGCTCATACAGAAGTTTCCTTTGTTTTCGGTTTCCACGCTGATGAAAAACTGGTGATGTTTTCACTGCCAAAGAACCAACAGGGCCCTGTTAACAACTGGTTCCATGTTCTAGGACATTCTAAGAATCCATACTTTTTTTTTGGAAGTTGGAAGGTGGACCATGACGTGGGTATGCAGAAGCCCCCCCCCCCCCCCACCGTGTCATATTTACGATCCATGCCCCAAGCTCAGTTCTACCCAAGTCCTACAGGCGCCATGTCTCTGATTCCCTTCCAAGTGCCCCTACCAGTGTCCCCTAACAATCAGCCTCCTTTGCAACTAACTGAGGGGCTGTGCTTGGAATACACATTTGAGCTCACCTTTCAGAGTCTCACAGATTAGAACCACCATACTAGACTACTTGTTTTATATTGTAATCCCCATTACCAGGCAGTTTTTGTGAAAGACGGACACGTACTTGGATACTGATCTTTTACCCTCTGGAAGATGGTTGTTTTGAAACTTTATATCTGGAATCCGACTTCAAGATTCTGATTCAGTGGTTCTGGGATGGGGCCCAGGAATTTGTAGTTTTAACAAGTATCTCGGATGATTCTTATCATCAGAGAAGCCTGGAAAACACTGCTTTATTGTATACTCGACTTTCCTCTTCTCTTTTGCACCCCAGTCACATAAACCTGCGAGATATTTGCCCCACAGTACACGCTGTCTTTGTAATGAAGGTGTCTGTTTCCACTGGTGGCTTGAATATAATACAGCAATGTTAAGCCCTTGTAATTCTTTAAAAAATGGAGTTCTACCAGATCAATCTTTTCATACATCTTTAACTCATCATGGGTTCCTTCGTGAGCTGCTGATTGTTGAACGACTGGGAGGCCTTTTTTGTTTGCTTTAATCTGGAATGTAGTTCATTGGATAAACTTGATTCTGAGTAGATTCTACACTTATTAAATGTAGTGGTTGAGGTTTTTACTATTTGATTGGTTCTCTTCAGTTAAAAAGTTTTGGAGCAGGGGGAGATGGGGACTTGCTTCATGGGTATAGGGATTCAGTTTGGCAAGAGGAAAAGGGTTCTGGAGGTTGGCCGCATGACACTCTGACTATACCTAACATCCCTGAACCGTACACTTAAAAATGGTTGAGATGGCAAATTTTAGGTTATGTGTATCTTACCACAATTCAAAAAATGTCTTGGAGACGTGCTGACAGATTTACTGTCCGGATAAAGGACAGAAGATCAATACACCTACCTACTGTGTGGCCAGGCACTAGGCCAATACACATTTTCTTTTTCAGTTTAATGGATTTTTAGTCCTTCAATGACCTTGCTCCTATTACACAGATGAGGAGAGAGAAGGTCATGGAATATTAGGGCTGGGATGGCCACTTTGCAGTAGAGCTTAGTGTTCCGACCCATCTCTGCCTAACCCTGCACTTGTGCTCTTTCTGGATGTGAACGTCTGCCCCACCAGGTTTCCCTGACTCTTTCTAGAACCCTAGAGAAGCATGAGTCATGTGCAGTACCCTCAGGCTGGATCGCCCTTCCTCAGACACGTCTCTGCGTAGTGCGCTCCCCACTGGGATATCCAGTCGGGGTCCCCAATCTTGTGAGTTGGTGAGATTTAATGTTGGCAAACTTGGGGAATTTAATTTTTACCTTTAACAAAATTTTTCAGGCATAATGGACCCTCTAAATGGATTAGTTGAGAGCAATAGAAGTTCCGGTATAGAATGGTGTCTACACAATTTACCAATGCCCTTAGCCAATACTGTGTGCGTTACCAAAGCCCACCAAAAAGCACACTGGCGTTCCCTGCCCGACAGGTGATGATCGAGGCACTGGGCATAACAGTGAAACCCTCGGCCCACAGTGGTTGGAGGCAACGTCCCTGTCATGTCCATCCGGACCTTCCTCTTTGTGGTCGTGGTTTTTCTGTCCCTGCTACATCTCCTCCCTGGGTCCTACCACTCAGAGTCTGAATGCTCTCATGGATGTGATCAGAGCTTTCCCACCAGCTGCAACAACGTCCCTGCCTCTGAAGGCAGTCGAATTAAGTTTAGAATGGAATGTCCTGGTTTGAGGAACTGTATTTCAAATACTCAAGGGATGGCTTTCTGTAATTTACTCCCACTCAGATCTGTGCAGATGCCAGAACGTGTCTTATGTACTTGCTTTAGTGGAATTCTCTTTTCGTCTCCTTTCTGTTTGTGCAGCAGTGGGAAAGGGGTAGTCTGTTCCAGAGGGAGAATGATTTTAGGCTGAGGGTTTCCTGGACAGTCTCCACTGGACAGAAGGATTTGACGAGTCTGTTTCACAATCAAACATGACCTTCTGTTTCCATCCTCTTTAAGATCTTTATCCTGCCTGCTAACTATTTTTCTACCATGATTTGATCTTATACAAGGAGCTTTACTTCTCTGGGTCCCATTTACTCCTTTATTAAATGAAAGTCCCTTCTAGCCTGGGCAGTCCAGCCCTGCACTCATTTTCCTCTCTGTTCCCAAGTGCCACCAGCCCTGGGAATGCTTCTCTTGACTTTGGAGGTCTGGCACCTCCCAGCTCTTCAGGGCCAAGGTGCCTGGAGCCTTCTTGTCACAGGTGGTGATTGGAGCTCCATTTTAGGAAGTGGCTTCGAGTGACTTCATCAGAGCTTGGGAGAGTGTGGAACTTGCCGCAGAGTGACTGGTGTCATAGGAGTCCCCATGACACAAGCTGCCCCACTGTCCTTACTCAAATCCCTTGTCAAATTCTCACTTGTAAAACAAGGTGACAATAATACCATAAAAACCTAAACTTGCTGTCATCTAACGTCCTTCTGCTGACGACAAATACTTTCCTCAGACAGTTTTCTCTTCTGTTCCAGTTGGGTTCTTAAGGAGTAATTTTTTCCCCCACAGAGTTTTAACAAATGCTTCCTCAGCTAATTGAGACTAAGAAGGTATAGGAAATGTTCTCACTCGCTAACTCAGTGACTCAGTCCAAAACGTAGGTTTAGGAGGCTTTGCCATTCAGATGGAAATGTCAGAAAATGACAACATATAAAGCCCATGGGATCATTCCAAAGTAGACCAAACTGAAAGCAATTAGAACCAACGATCCCTAAAGACATGTGTTGGCGGTGGATGTACCTATGGCATAGGTGACATGATCCACGGGAGACACTCCAGATGATATCACTTGGGTACAGAACATTAGAGACCATTCAGTCTTTACATGGGAGGAGTGCCTAAAATAAAAGAGCATTGTATTTTAAAAATCGAATTTTGGGGCACCTGCATGGCTCAGTTGGTTAAACGTCTGCCTTGGGCTCAGGTCATGATCCCAGGGTCCTGGGATGGGGTCCTGAATTGGGCTTCCTGTTCAGCAGGGTGTCTGCTTCTCCTTCTCCCTCTGCCTCATCCCCCCCTCCGCCCCAACCCTTGCTTGTGTGCTCTGTCTCTCCCCTTCTTAAATAAATAAATAAATAGTCTTTTTAAAAAAATCAAATTTTATTTTCCATTGATGTGCTTCTTGATTCCTTGTTGACTCTGTACTGACTTATGGATTATGCACTTCCTTCATTCACATCTTTATTTATTCATTAGAAAATCGTCTCTGAGGGCCTGTCTGCCATGTGTCAGGCTCTGGGTGAAGCCGGGGCTTTAGAACCCTGAATAAGCCTTGCGTCTCAGAGGAGGGTAATAAGCTGACTAATAAATGAATTGAATGGTTACAGATTGTGATAAATGCCATGCAGCAAACAAATAACATGGCATAATACTAACAGTCAAGCTGGAAATCACTGAAATAAAAATTTGCCTACACTTTTGGTTTTCCGGTGCTTTGGAATGCTTTGGCTTCCCCAGGTTCTTTCCCATTGTACCTCCAGAGCGATAGTTCCCCAATTCAAGTTCCAATAACTTATTGTAAGAAAACAACCAAGAAAATGCACAAGAGAGCTGCTTTTGTGTTTGCAGATGAACGGTCCTCCTCACTAACCTATCCTAGTTATATCTTCCATGCATTTTGAGATTCTTCAAAGTGGGTCACATTTTTTGTTAAATCACAGGAACCTTATTTTTTGTTTCTATTTTTGATATATGCATAAATTAAGATTCAAGACAGTTAAAAGGGGGTTTGCATTTGACATCATTCCATTCAAATTCTCCATGTTAATTCTCTAAAATAACATTGGCAGAAGAGATGAGAAGTAGAATCAACCCTCGTCTAAACTATGGACTACAACAGAACTTTATGATTTCACCATGGCAAAGAACAACTTGTTCCACTGCCCCCTTACCTTTCTGTTCTTGTGTTCTGGCCTGGTTTTCCAGAACTCCCAGTTCTGATTCGGGTTTTCCTGCTGATTGGTGGCTACTGAGCAAAGTATTTACCTTTCCACTGATTGGTGGGCACGCAACAAAGCATTTACCTCCAGTGTCTTCTTATCTCCCATCTGCTTCATTTGCATGAAAGTTGCCTGGTTTAGATGAGTCGAGCCTTTAAAAATGCTCTTTATATGGTTTTCTGTTATTTTGCTGGAGCTTAGACCCTAAGTTACAATCACTTGTGTATTTCAGTGCTGTCTTCAATTTTTTTTTTTTTTTGCTGCAAAATAATTAAAAAGTCATGAGATTTATATGAATAAAATACAACAGTAAGTCTCCCTCCCAACCCCCAAAAGCCCATACCAAGACAATAAAGTCTAGCTAGTGTTTAAAACAACCAGTCAGGTACTGAGGAAACCGAGTGGCTCCTTTCAAGTAGAAGAAAGACCGGAGATGTTTTCTATATTAACAAGCAGCTCTGCTTTAGTTCTACTGGGAGGGACGCCCCTGGCCTCTGAGCTGCATTATATTGGGTTACAACATCTGTCACTGGCTCACAGAGCTGTGAATCTTTCATTTCAAATTCAGACTTATCAGTATTCATTAGAAACTCTCCATTTGTGCATGTCCTTTTGGGGAAAAGTACCCTATCTTGGAGTCTTAGATTTTTTTTTTCCTTAGGAAAAAAAAAAAAGGTTCAATCTTAAACACATTTTTCACTCTGTAGCGAGCAGCATCTGGCAGCAGGAGTCAGGAGCCCGTCACGCATGCCGATGACCAAGCAGCTTGTCTCCAGAGGAAGTTTAGTGTGGGTAGACGAAGGGTTCAAATTAAAATTTAAATTCACCGATTGCCATTTTGATTCCTCACCTACAAGAAAATTGAGAAGCTGGTACAAATGGCATTCCATTAGCTGCTCACGAGTCTTGCATATTTTTCTGGCGAAGTTGTACAAAGCCTCTAGCGGAATGCCTGGATCATCAGGGCAACATCTCAGCTGCTTGGGAGTCCAGGCACACACGCAATGTCTGACGGTCTAAACAGAAAGATAGGATGTCCTGCCCCAGCAAAAATCTAATGATTTTCCATATCTGTAGCAGAAAACTAATACAGCAGGGATTTCTTCCACCAGACCCGCCACGCGGCTCTGGTTATATTAAAAATGCAAGAAACGTGCAAGGGGACCCATTGTTGCTTATTTCACATTGATAAAACATAACTATTCCTAATATTACCTATATAGTCGCTACCATATATTATCATATCCGAGAGGAATTAGTGTACACTGGATTTTTCCACGTAGGTGAGGATTTGAGAATAAATCTATCAGATTTAGTACAGACTGAACCAACAGGCAAAACAACCCTTACAAAGAAACATCAGATATTGGGTCTAAATGAAAGCTATATTCATTTAGATGGAATGGGATGACCAGGACTTCAAAAATGAGAACACAAAGAAGAAACTTCTGGAACCTCTAAATTGTAGCAGAAATGTAGGCTTGCAGGAGAAGTGGGCAGTGCAACAAGGTGACTGGGGAGGAAGAGAAGGTTAGCTCTTGACTCTTGGGCGTTTTCTGTCTACACTCCTTCTGGTCTTTGGGGGCTCCATGAGGATGAACAGTTACCCAGGAACCAGAATCCATTTTATTCTCTACTGAAGGCCAGATTCTTGGGCTCCTTTCAGGGAGCACTTGAGAGTTTGTCTGCCTGGCTACAGATTTTGGCCAGCAGATTTTCTCCAAGTTGGGGGTAAGAGCCCGGAAGCCATGGCCTATCCCCTCCCCAACCCTCTATCTGACCATTCTCAGAAATTTCTACCAGAGGCCTGAATCTACTACCATAAACATGTCCTTTGTCAGCTTGTAGTTTGAAGAGATAGAACCTCATCTAGGTTTAGTTCAATGTGGCCAAAAGCAAAAAAGAAAATACACTAAGGAAAGAAGATAAGAATTTTGCTTGCCCCCCCTTTAAGATTTTATTTACTTATTTGATAGAGTGTGCAAGAGAGCACAGACAAGGGGAGCAGCAGGGAGAGGGAGAGGGAGAAGCAGGCTCCCCACTGAGCAGAGAGCCTGATGTGGGATTCAATACCAGGACCCTGGGATCATGACCTGAGCTAAAGTAGACACTTAACTGACTGAGCTACCCAGGTGCCCCTAATTGTCCCTTTGCATATACTTCTAACTTTCCTTCTCATGGCATCAGCAATATAGAAAACTTCTGAGTTCTTGAATTTCCCCATGACTGTGACTATGACTGTGTCCATGGGTGTATCACCTCGTCTGGACTCTCAGCCTCTAGGAGCCTAAATTACTGTTAAACGTATTATAAGATATGGGGACACCACAGCCCAGCGAATTCCCAAGCTCAAAACCACAAGGAAAGGGCGAAGTAGCAAAGATGTAATTGTCCATCTACAGAAAAGTATTATTTGGAGCACTTTTTTTCTTCTTTTAACTTCCATTTTGAAAAAATTTCAGAATTAAAAACTATAAAAAATTACCATATATCCCTTACCCATTGTCCCCAAATTTAACCTCTTACATAGCCACAGTGATCAAGATCAGGCAATTAACACTGATACAGTGTCATTACCTAATGTTCAGACATTCGAATTTTGCCAGTTGTCCCGTGAATGTTCTTTTCCTGGTCCAGGATCCAATCAAAGATCTCACCTGACATTTCATTATCCTGTCTTCTTAATTTCTTTTAATCTGCAGTGGCTCCTGGGGGGCCTGGGGGACTCAGTCCATTAAGTGTCTGTCTTCAGCACAGGTCATGATCTCAGGGTCCTGGGATCATACTGCACATTGGGCTCCCTGCTCAGCTGGGAGCCTGCTTCTCCCTCTCCTTCCTGCTCCCGCTGCTTGTGCTCTCTGCCCCTCTCTCTCCCTCTCTCTATGTGAAATAAATAAATAAAACCTTTTAAAAAAAATCTGCAGGGTGGGGCACCTGGGTGGCTCAGTGGGTTAAAGCCTCTGCCTTCAGCTCAGGTCATGATCTCAGGGTCCTAGGATCCAACACCACATTGGGCTCTCTGCTCGGTGAGTAGCCTGCTTCCCCCCCTACTCTCTGTCTGCCTCTATGCCTGCTTGTGATCTCTGTCTGTCAAATAAATAAATAAAATCTTAAAAAAAAATCTGCAGGGTTACTCAATCTTTTTTTTGTTTTGTTTTGTTTTTCTGGTCTTTCATGACCTTGACAGTTTTGAAAAGAACAAGCTAGTTGTATTGTAGAATATCCATCGGTTTGGGCTGATCTGGTGGTAATCATGATTAGATTCAGGTGGTGCATGTGTATATCAAGATATTGATATGTCCCATTACTGGTTCACTTTGATTATCTGGTTATGGTGATGTCTGCCAGGCTCCTTTACTACAGTTATTTTTTCCCTGTGGCGATTTTTTTTTTTTTTTGTCTGATGAGAAGATACCTTGATACCCCTACTTTTAGCTTCCTTATGATATTTACCTGAAGCAATTATTACAAGGATGTTTTTAATTTCATCATTCATTCTATGTTTGTTATTTGAAATTATATAATAAGGAAGAGCTTCCTTTATTTATTTATTTATTATAAAGATATTTATTTATATCAGTATGGGCTTATGATTCTTATTTTCTTCTATGACGTTTATAATCCATTACCATTGTGATTTATTTTCTTGTTCAAATTACCCGAGATTTGGCTATCGGGAGCCCCTTCAAAGAGATTCCTGTGTCCTTATGACATGTTCATTCTTTGGGCACTGTCATATTTTCTGACAGATGAAAATGTTCCAAGCTCATCTTGTCCTTTCCTTGCCCCAGCGCTGGAATTTGCCAGTTCTTCCTAAAAGCCTGTTCCTTTTCTTGGAGAATAGTATTTAGAATCTGAGAACTTGGAACTGGTTGTTCTCATTGCTTTTGAGGTGTCATTCCTTCTGGGCTCTCCCAGTGGGCAGAGATAAGAAATACATGCATTACAGACACACATCTGTTTCTGTTTCTGTCCACCTGTGCACATATTAAAAACTGTAAGTGCATACTACATCCAATTCCAATCCAAACCCATGGGGCTCATGCTTGCCTTCCTCCTTTCTCGTTTGTAACTCTTTTCTCTGACAGCGAGAATCCTAGTTCTTATATATTTACATACCTGCTTAATCTTAGAACATACATGAAATCATTATCTTACCTTCTTAAGTGCATGGATATAGTTATAAAAGTGAGAAATTATATGTGAACTTTAACATGTCGTTTTAAAACTCCTCACGTTTCCTTCTTACATTATCACCCTTAACAACTCTATAGCAAAGCAAACTTTACCTTTTATTCTTCCAGAGACATTGTAAGGCTGTCTTATTTCTTACTTAGGATTCCACATTTATTCAACGCTTCTTTCAAGTAACCTTTACATGGGGAGGTTTGGGAGTGGGATCATAATATGTCATTTTTTCTTTCTCTGATTTTATTTACAATACCCCAGGCAGACCAAAAGAGGACTGTTATCCAATCCATCTATTTTGTTTCAACCTTGCATTTGTCTAGTTAAACTTTTTATATTAACATCATAGGGAAACATCAGAGCTTCCAGCATGCAAAACATGGACTTCAGTCTAATTTTGAAAGAAGTTAGGGCAAGAAGAATGCAAAAGTGTTCTGGAGGTCTGGAGATCTGTTGAGATTATCCTCAAAGATACTATTCACTGAGCAAGGATGCTAGCCACTGGTTAAAGAAAAGACAGAATTGACAAATGCAGCTTTCTTAGTATTTCTCTGTACTCCGGGACCCTAAAATTGTTGCTCTGGGCCCTTTCACAGAGGCTATAGGACAACAGTGCTATCTGTCATTACTGTAGAAGAGCTGACATGTACTAAAATATTGTTAATGTAGTTCTTTCAATGCAGAAAACATCCCATGGTTCTCTACTCTTTGCCCCCATTTCATTTAAGCATTGGATGCCTATAATAGATCTAAGTTGAGGCAGTTAAAACCACATTTTGTTGCAGCAAGAAGTTCACCAAGGTCCTATGTTTATTCAGTACAGAGTTGATCATTTTCGCAGAACCAGCTCTAGATACAATAACAACAAGTGAGAAAAACTTGATGGAATATATGAGCTCACCGCCTTGTGTGTCCAAGATATTTGTACTTTATTTTTAACAGCACAAGTAAGTAAAATTGGTCAACATGAATAGATTAAGATCTGTTAAAACAAATACTCTTAGATTGTTTCAAAAACAATTTAGCTGCATATACATGATAATATTGCATTTAAAAAATAAGTTGTATTAAGGTTTAAAATAAAGGGATGGTACAAGATATACTAGGACAATAAAAAATACAGCAGGATGGCAAGATTATCACACAAAGTAAAAATAAGAACAAAATTATCTAAATGGGACAATATGATAATTAAAAATAATAAAAGATGCAATCACACAAAACCTGTCATAGTCATAAAGCTTATTCACTACCATGGCAAAAATATATATAAGGGAATAAAATTATTAGAAAGCTCATGATAATTTAATAGATTTTGATATTAGTGGTAGATTTTAATATTACTCTTTCAGTGTTAAATAGGTTAAGTAGTTTCAAAATAAATAAGACCATAAGTGTTTTGAATATATAATAAAATTAATTGTAGACATATACAATATTATTTTTCTACAGAGATTTTTCAAATCTCCAATGAATATTTGCAAACATTGATCATGTACTAAGTCACAGAGAGAATCTAAATGCAATGCAAAAATTAGTACTATTGAAGGATTTATTATTTTATTGCAATATAATAAAATGGAAATTAACTATTAGAAGATGACAAAAGTAGTCTAATAGCTTAAAAAACAAAGCAAAACTACTTTTCACCATGCCTCTTGAGGAAGTAAGGGAATAAAATATAAAATTCAGACTACTCAGAAATTACAAAAATGAAATAGCACACAGCAGAATTTGCAGGTATTGATACAGCCAAAGCCATACTCAAGAAAAATTCATAGCCTTAAATTATCTTGTGATCGAACAAGAAAAATGAAAATTAAGTTAAACTTAACTCAAAAATTTATTAAAATTTTTTTTAATTTTAGAGACCGAAATGATGTTGGAAAAATAAATTAATAAAGAATTAAAAAGAAAAAAATTAAAATTGAAAATCATATAGCCAGTTTTCTAAAAATGCCAAAAGAGACATACTGATGTTAAATCTGGCCATGAAAACACTTCAGAAGACCTATGCATACAATATTAAAGATGAAAAATATTTATTAACAATGAGGGAGATGTGTGTGGGTATACATATATACATATACATATACATATGCATACACACACACAAACATATACACATATATACAGACACAATATATAGTGTGTATATATGTATATATGGGATATAAAAACATATACAATATTAATGAGAAATGGAGATGTGTATATATATATATATATACACACAACACACGCACACATTTATATAGACACATTATATATATATATACCATATATATATAGAAAATCCAAATCCATTAAAATGGTTAAAATTATAGACCAAATATATAAATAAATACAAATATGTAAACATATATGTAAATATCCTGTATAATATTAGCAATTTAATTTAGAAGTCAAAGGAATATCATGTCATGATTCAAGCAAGTTTTCTTTCAGGAATTTGAGAACAGTTCAAAATTAAGAAATGTATTAGTTATATCTTATTTATAGATGCCTCTGCAACCTCCCAGATGGCCCCCACTGACCCCTGGCTTCTGTGTTTGCTCTGTGTATTCCCTTCCTCTTGAGTAACCGGCTTCTGACAACAATTTAGTGATGTTGAGGGGAATGCCATTTCCTTGATTAAGTTATAAAAGATTCTGACTTCCCTCTTAGTAGCAGACTCTCCCCCTTGCTGGCTTTGATGAAGCAAGTTGCCATGTTGGAGAGGTCCACATGGTAAGGGACTGAGAGCGACCTCTGCTCAAGAGCCAGCTAGGAATGGAGGTTCTCACATCAACAGCCTAAAGTGAACTGATTCCTGCCAACGACAGCTATGCAAGTGAGCTTGGAAGCAACAGGAAGCAACACATGAGACCCCAGTCCTGGCCAATGCCTTAATTGCATATGAGACCCTGAAGAGAGGACCCAGTGAAGCCATGCCTGGATTCCTCACTCACAGAAACTATGAGAAAGTAAACATGTGTTGTGTTAAGTGGCTAAGTTTGTGGTAATTTGTTATGTAGCAATAGATAACTAATACTGATGCCTAATAATCTTTGGGCAAGATTGACTAACCATTTTTGTGAGGGGGACCTCTATTCAGTGGTCCTCCTCTCTCCATAAAGGAATTTCTAACAGTATTATACTTGCCCTCTGTCCGTATCTTCCTCGCATGAGAATGGTCAATGTTGAAGAAAAGACCGATCTCTTGCCCTGCCCTTTGGATCTCTCTGTTTTAAGATGGGCTACTTTCCAGAGACGCTCCTTTCTGGAATGCTTTCCTCCGTGTGGTATTGTATTTACCAGGGCAGCTATGTCTCTGTGGAGGAGACTCACCATTACCCACCTTCACCTGGGTGAGTTTGTTTCTTGGCGAATAACTAGGGAGCTACCTGAGTCCCCATAACTATGCCACATACTCCAGTTAGTCTTGCCAATTAAGCTGGTGTTTTGATCTGCATCGTCTGATTCTTATATTTAGAATTAGTTCTAGATTCAAAGTGGGGAATAGGTAGGGTGATATTCATCTGCGTTCTAAAACCCCAACTAATGCTAATAAAAATTCTTAGTATTCTAGAAATCAAAAGAAGCTTTATTGATATGACAATGAGTATATAGCAGAAGACAATAGTAACCACTGTATTAAGTAGTGAATTAATAAAGGAATTCTATAAAAGTCAGAAACAAGGCAGGAGTGCTCCCAATTACTACTAGCATCCAACCTTGTTCTGGAGACTAGTGAAATATGGAAGAAAATGGAATAAGTTGAAAAGGAAGATGTAAACATAATTATTTTCCAATGCTGTATTTTCACACAGAAAATCCAAGATGATAAGCTGAAAAAATATTGAAACCAGTAAGTACAGTCAGTAAAATTTAGAGAAAAAATAGGTACAAAACACAGTGGATTTTCTTTTTCTTTTTTTTTTTTAGATTATTTATTTATTTATTTATTTGACAGACAGAGATCACAAGTAGGCAGAGAGGCAGGCAGAGAGAGCGGAGGAAGCAGGCTCCCTGCTGAGCAGAGAGCCCGATGTGGGGCTCAATCCCAAGACTCTGAGATCATGACCTGAGCTGAAGGCAGAGGCTTTAACACACTGAGCCATCCAGGCGCCCCCACAGTGGATTTTCTTCACACATGAATTTTCTGTTAGAAAATTTAATGGAAAGTAGATCAATTCACAATAGCAGTGAAATCATTAAATACAATATACTTAAAAAGAATGTGAAAAATCTTTTTGAAGAAACCTATAAAACTTCTCAGATGGAAATAAAGAGATGAAAGACAATAAATGAAGAAAGAAGTAGCAGTGATCAATGACTTAGGTTACTCTGGTAGGACAATGTTTACCATATATCTCATTTGGCAAGTGGAAAATCAAACAATAGCAGTATGGGGTTCTATAGAACATGATCAGAAAATCTCATTAACATGGCATCAAAGTTCAGGATTCAATAAGTTTCTGAATTATTTAACACTATTCAATAGTTTTTATAGTTTTGGGATTTGGATCAGACATATGTCACACCTAACCACTTGACAATGTTAGCAGTCGCCAGTGATCTTCCCTTAACTCTGAATGGCAGGGCAAACGCATCATCACTGAAACCCTGACATACTCTATGTATTTGCTTTTCTGGAGAATGGCTGCATAGAATTACATTTGCCATCCAAAGAGGGTTAACCAGATCCAACAGGCAGCATTTGCTCCCAAAGCTAAAGCATGGTTCCTGCTGGAGTCAGAGAACCAATGAAACATCTGTCCTTTGAGCCCCATCACCTGTCTGAATCAGCAACAGCTTTGGACAGCCTTGAACCATCTGTAAAGCCTGTGCCAGTTAGGATTCACGACTCTAGAAAGATGCCCAAAGCATATTATTCCTCATTTGGTAGGTCTTCAAGTTCCGAGACCATAATCTCTATTTACCAGATTATCTATTTTGGGTGATTAATGTTTTGTTACATCAACGGCAACTATGCCAAGATCTAAACTTCAAGCAGTCATGCTTGATGTGGTCCATGATGTGTGAAGGTTCTGTAGAAACCAAACACATAATAAATCAGGGGTTCCAAACACATTCCTCTGGAGTCATCACAACTCTGTTCTTTGTCTCACTTTCCAGTGAGGTCTCTAAGTACATCCTATAGACTCTAAAATATATTATAGACTCTAAAATATAAAATATATTCTATAGATCCTATAGACCTTTAAGATATATTCAGAGTTCTACCTCTTCTTCATTCCTTCTGTCCCAGCCTAAGCCACCATTATTTCTTGCCTCGCTTAAATTGCAGGAGCCTCTAACTGATCTCCCTTCTTCAACCAAAGCCTTTTACCTTTTAAATAAAAGTCGGAACACATTGCTGTTTTGCTTTAAATCCTTCAGTGTCTTCTCCCTTTTCTTAGAGCCAAAATCAAAATTCATACGGTGGTCCGTAAGTAGAGTGACCACATAATTTATCCTACAAACAGGGACAGTTTGAGACTAAAAGCGAGAGTTATTATGAATTATTCCAAAACAATAGGCATAAACAACGGTATCTTAGATAAGATGTATGGCACCCTACCTACAAAGCTGTATGTGAGTAGCCCTCATCACCCACCAGAGTCACCCTTACTCTTTCTGCTCTCCCCAGACTGGTCTCCTTGTTGTCCTCTGAACATGCTAAGGATGTTTCCGTCTCAGGGCCTTGTTCTTCCCTCTAATTGGAATATTATTCCTTTTGATAAGTGCATGTCTTTGTCTCCTGGGACTCTGCCCAAATATCCCCTTAGTGGTGAGACCCTCCTTGATCATCTTGTGAATTTCAGCAAACTCATTGCCATTCTGTAGCCCTATTGTTTCTTATCCTCCTCACCCTGATGAATTTTTCTTCTGCTTTATTCATCACCATCTATCATGTTAGATATTTATCTTTTATTTTTTACGGTCTGTTTTCTCCCACAAGAATGTAAACTCCGTGAGAGTGGGACTTTGTTTTGCTCATGATTATATCTCCAGCCCAGAACAGTGTCTCTAGCATGTAAGGAGTACTATATAAATATCAACTGAAAGAATGATGAGTGGTTGAAACGAAGAGACATGAAGAAATCAAGCCATTCCCTGTGGAATGGCATAAAGTATTTATGTTTAATCCCATCATAGCAAATAGGAACAACTTATCAGTAGAAAGTATGCCCATACGATGTTTGTAACATCAAATTATAAACACATATGTCCACAGGCAACACCATCAACAAAAATATAACACAGCAAACTGTTGAATGATGGGCTTCCTCAAGATGTTGATGTTCCTATTTGCTTGCGACTTATTAATTGATGTGTCCTACTTATACTCTTGCAAGTACTAAAGATCTTATAAATGAAATGTTGGAGGAAAAAGTGTATCAATTTAGACATTCTGTCATTGGGCATTATTGAAGTCAGTTTTTGCTAGATTTCAGTCATGGAATACCCTGGAATGTTCTATTGACTTGGAGCTTAAGAACTGGTGTAATAAATCACAACCAGTTCAATATAAATAGCCCTTTGAGATCTTCTCCTTCATTACACAGACAAGGAAATTGGGATTCAGGGTGGTTATGACTTGCCTGAGAAGGTGGACCTTCCAGGAAGTCTATGCCAATATGCCCTTTTAACAACAGTATCTGAGAAAGCCCACATCACTTTTTTGCTTATGTTGAGACTTGTATAAAATATTAGTCAATTTAATAAAGGCGAATTGATATCTCATTTGAATAATTTTGTTATAATTTAAATTAATTTGCTTATTAAGGAGATTGATTTTTTTTCCCAGACACATTTACTATTTGTGCTTTTTCTTTTGTGAATTTCTGCTAATCTCTTGTGTCAGTTTAGCTATTGTGTTAGTCTTTTTGTTCTTGAATTATCAGAGCCCTTTTTCCATGTAAGAGTTCTTATTATGTTGTTGGTTGTCATTTGCCTTGAACTTTGATTCTGATTACTTTTTGATAGAAGATGAGTACATAAATAATTTCCTGTATAATTTTTTGCCTTTGATTTTATATTTCTTCTTTTTAACATTGTATTTATTTATTTGACAGGCAGAGATCACAAGTAGGCAGAGAGGCAGGCAGAGAGAGGGGGAGAAGCAGGCTCCCTCTTGAGCAGAGAGCCCAATGTGGGGCTCGATCCCAGGACCCTGGGATCATGACCTGAGCTGAAAACAGAGGCTTTAACCCACTGACCCACCCAGGCGCCCCTGATTTTATATTTCTAAGTCTTTTCATTACCTGTGTGTGTGTGGAGGGGGAAATTTTATATGTGTGTATGTGTATCCTTGTTGCTCTTCTCCGTAAGTGAGGCAAAAGTGATATGTTTATTATACACAAACCATCCTGTGTCAATCAGTCAGGGAGTAAATCACCCTGGCTTTCTTCGTGTGTGTCAGATTGGTGTGAAAGGAGTGTTGGTGTGAAAGGAGTGTTGGTGTGTCCCACCATGGTAGCCCTAGTCTTCTGTGTTGTTCCAGAAACAGGAACAATGGGGCTCACCCTTGCATGCTTTTTTACCTTTCTTGTCCTTTTCCTTTTTTATTCCACTGTCATATGCCACCTTCTTCTCCTTTTAAAAATTTTGAACAAGTTTGTAGGAATTGAGATTGATTTGTATTGGGAAAAAAATGCAGCAATACACTATACTCAAAGTTTCCCAAAGGTGGGACTGTATTTTATTTATTTTTGAATCCTCAAAACCTAAAATGATACGTAAATTCTGCATTGTTGCAGGTGCATTGTATGCAGGTGACATAACTTTGAAATTGAAGCAAATAAAGCATGTCTTTGAGAGTACTGATAAGTATACACATAATTTCATGTGTATACTTGAACAAATTTCAATCAAAGTTGAGAGCTTTGAGTCAGACATAAAACAAAAGTAGAAAATCAGCAGTAGAATCAGATACAGAGGGAAGTTTTAGAATCTTTCCCTAAAACAAATAAAAGAAAAAGGCTTATCGCAGTGTTTCTGCTTTCCTTACTGGCCTTTAAATGGGACATAGACCAGCTCATCCTATAGGATTTTTCCAGGTTTCTGATGCTATGAGATTTTGTAGGAAAAGACTGAGGCAAGATGTGTAACCAATGGTTGCTCAGTCTTTGCAGTGTTCTTTTCCTGTCTGAATATGAGGCTTCCATTTGTGGGCCTGGCCTTGCTGCTTCCCTTTCCCCGGCAATGACCTGGACTGTAGACAGCAGAGACGGAAGGTTCTAGTACTTACATCAAATCCATTTTTGCTGATGACTCTGCTTTCCTTTGTGCCCAAGTCTGATGACTGGCATTTGCCCTGTTTTCTCTTTCTGTATATCACTGTTTTGTAAAGGCTGGGGTTCTGTAGTCTCTTCAGAACCTGTGTCGCTCTTCACAGGAGTCCTGAACTACACTCTCCACTCCATACAAGCCCATGGTTCCTTTGCATTGCTCATCTAACGAATGCTTGCTGGGGATTAGGAATCCCCCACGACCGAGGAAAGGACAGCCCTGTGTCATGTCAGTCACAGCCACCCACAACACCAAACAGGCTGCTGGCTCCCATGGGACCCTCCCCTGGTTTCTCATGTTTTCCCTACCACATCAGGCTGTTTCCCCACACCTGCTGCTCTTTGCCACCTCCTTCCCCGGGGGGTGGGTCTAGGCAGGTTGTGGCCCCTTCCAAACTGCTTCATGCAGCTGTGGCTAACTCGACTCGACTTGACTTAACCCTGTCTCAAGATGCAGCTGTGGCAATAAGCCAAAGAAACTACAACATCAGCAAAACTCAAAAAAAAAAAAAAAAATTCCCGATAGAGAGGATTCACAGTTCTACAATGAGCAAGATGGTTTGCCTTTGGCCTTCACACTGAGCTCTTCCCATCTGCCACGATCTTTAACACCACGTACATCTCCTCCATTTCTTGCTCAAAAGCTATTCTTCTTTCATTGCCGTTGTTCTAAAGAACAGCTCAGCAGAGTGAAAGGATAAGTAATTTAGAATGTGTAAAGGATGACAATTTTGGGGGGAGGGGGACAAGGCGGGGAGATGAATGATGCCGGCTGGCCTTTGCAGCTGAGAAATCTCAAAGTAAGATTTATCTCTTCCTAAGCTGGATGAAGCTGGCTCAATTTTACTTGTGTGTCTGTAATTGTTCATGTCCCTCGCTCCTTGTGAATAACAAACTCTAATTATTATAAGTAGTAAAGAAACTTACTGGTAGGATACGGGGTTCATAGGGAGCTAAGAGAGTTCATAGAGAGGATGAAGAAGCTGACAAGTGCCAAGGAAAGCGGATGGTTGGCACAGGCCAGACCATCACACATTGGTATGGGCTGGAGAAGGTGTTGTGGTCACTCTTTATGAGTGCCACTCAGGAAGAATTCTAAATTGTCCCTGCTCCTACGGATCACTCTTCTAGACTCAAAATCTTAGGCAAGAGGGGACTTTGGCTGCATTTTGGTTATAACTCTGTATCCTAGCTGGTTTCCATGAAGGCTCACATAAAGGTAGAACTTGAGATAGGGGTTTGGGTGTAGGGCAGCCAAAATATGGCAAGTGTTTATTTCTTTCCTAGTAACTTGCTTGAGAATATCCACAGTTATTTCATTTTCATGTAGGGGGATAGTGAGGGATGGCTTTCTTTTCCAAGGCGGGAGCCAAGCTGTGGTCTTGATCCCTGAGTGTCAAATGAGACTGATTCCTTCATTCCTGCTTGGAGGGGAGCTAGGAAATAGAAAAATCTATCAGCAAGAGGTAGAGGCCTGGTAGTTTCTGATCCCAACTCTGCCATTTCATTGCTTAGAAAAGTTTGTTAACTTCTCTGGGCCCCAATAGTCTCACCTGTAAAATGGACAGAATTAAGTGAGGCAATACACTGAAAGTCCTCAGTATGGATTCTGGCGCACACTAGATGCTCGATCAGTGGCCACCGTCATTACTGTTACATTAATGTTTATTATTTCCATCCATTTCTGTGAACCACACAGTCATATCAGCCTTTCCCTCCGTCTACAGGAGCTGTCCCCTCTACAGCCTCCCAGTGGCATGTCATGCTCAGGTCCAGCTGCCTGCAGTGGCTGAAGATGCTGGTTCTTTTGTGGAGAAGAGGGATAAGGTAAAGGGCCAGAATGTTACTGAATGAAGAAATTAAAACATAATTTCTCTACTAGAACTTTGGGTAATTTGGGGACTGTGATCAGAAAATGGCCACTTAGTGCCTAGAGGAGTAAACACATTTTTCTCTTTCCCCTTCCTCTGAATCTCACACAAAACATGGAAAAATAGATCCAAAAACTCCAACTCTAATTAAAAAAAGAAGAAGAAGAAGAAACTGACACAATCCCAAACCCACTTAGACCAAGTTGAAATCATTTGTGGTGCTCTAGTAATATTACTAACCATGAATTAATATTATTATTATTATAAAATATTAATGTGAATAAAGGACAGATCCATTCAATCATTTGACTTAATAGAGGTAGCAAGTGGCAAAAAAGGATTCAAAGCTAGGTTATCCAGTTCCACTGCCTGAGCTCTCAACCCATACTGTGTTGCCTCTCTGATATGCCTCTGTTTGAACTTGAGCATTCCCAAAACGTCTGAGTCAGAATGTTGAAAGGTGTATCTAATGGCCATTTAATTAGATGAACAGGCCTTGGAAAAGACAGGGCACATTACTGTAGAAAAATTGTTGATCTTCCTGAATGGGAAGGAGGTGGAGGGGAAGGAACAACCATGCTCATGATCCATTTCCTTTGTCCCAGGTCTAGCCTCATGGCCAAGGGGAAGTGCTAGTGTGTGGGCCAAAAGGGCAGGGCCAACTTACTTGGTTCACAAGGCAAGGGGCCTTCGGCCAAGGGTGCAGACTGTTTTTATGACCCCAGAACCTTGAAGGGAGACGTGCCCCTGGAGAAAAAGGAGGCAACAGACAGGCTGAGGGCATTGGAGATGTCCAGCCAGACCTGTAGGTGCGGCCTGACCATCCCATCTCATTTCACCTTCAACTTTTTTTTTTTTTTAAAGAAAGTGGCCAGATGTAAGACAAAATCATGGTCTTTAACATGTTTAAAGACATTTTAACAGTTGTCTAACTCCAGATTCTGCATGAATCAACTGGTCCCAGGAGTTTTCATTGCATTAGAAAAAATCACGATTTGGTGCAACAAAGATGCAAAGTTGGAGAATGTTCATTAAATACGTTGGGATCGTCTTTTGCCAGGGGCATCTTCTCAATTTCACGTTCTCAAGAACTTATTAACTTCTGCAAGTGGCTCAGTCCAGGCAAGGAAACTGCTTCTCTCTTTACAAGGATGAGAAAGGCAATGAAATAGAGTTGGACTGAGTAATTCAAGGGGGCCTTCTGTGTGTGTGTGTGTGTGTGTGTGCTTGGCATGGAATGAGCTTGAGTATGAGAATTAGTGCCTCACATCAAGAGAGATTTCCTAAAAGTTGTGAAGATGCCATCCCCAGTCGTCAGGCCACCTTGACCACTCCGAGGGTGGCAGCTGGGGGCCATTAGGGGACCAGAGTTTGCTGGCTTTCTTCTGCTCTTGGAAATAGTGCGTCAGATGTTCAATCTGTTGACTTTTTTCTTAAGGGAGAGGATGAGGTGGGTGTGCACACCACCAAAGACTGCCAGGTATCAGAAAAGGCTCTTAAGAATGTTGCTAATGTTTAATTAGAAACTAGCCCCCACATGGCAAAGAGACAGGAAGTTGAAATGGAAAGGACTGGAATCTGCCTTACATTCACAGCAAGTGGTTGACTTTATGAGGTCAGGGATCATGACTATGTCAGTGACATTATACTCTAGTGCCTCTGAGAGAGTATTACAGCTTTAATTGTGTCTCCTTCAGATTTATGTATTAAGTCCTAACCCCTGTGAACATGACCTCATTTGGAAATTGGGTCATTGCAGATGTGATTAGTTACAATGAAGCCATGCCGGGATAGGGTGGGCCACTAATCCGGTGTGACTGGCACACTTATAAAAGGGGCAATTTGGACACAGATCCACATACAGGGAGAACGTCATGTGAAGATTGGAGTTGCACCGCCACAAGCCAAGGAATTACCAGTAGCTAGGAGAGGGGCCTAGAACGATCCTTCCCCAGTGCCTTCAGAGGGAGCATGACTCGGCTTTGATCTTGGACTTGTGGACTTCAGAAAAAAGAAACAATAAATTTCTCCTGTTTAAGCCACATAGCTTGTGGCACTTTGTTATGGCAACCCTAGCAAACCAACACAAAGGGCCTGGCACAGAAGATGAGGAACATTTATTTAAACGAAAGTGTAAGGTATTATTTTATCCCTCTTGATGAATGAATTTTATTCCGTAATATGAAATGGAAGAAATGTCTTACTTATGGTATTTCTTTAAGTCCAAAGTATTTTTCTCCCCATCTCACTAGGTTGGTAGTCATTTTGATGGTATGGTGGTTTCCCTCTGCCCTGTATCTCAGGGTGCTGGGTAGGTCCTTGGGGTCTCATACCATCCAAAACCTTAGGAGAAGGCTTTTGTCCTTTGAGTGCCTGGAGAACTGAGCCTGAACCAAGCTGGACGTCTCACTGAGGTTTGTATCCTTGGCCTCCCCAAGAACACCTCAGAAGCATGCTCCTATGAGGTCTCACCACCTGCACCCTCCACAAAGGAGAAAAGTTCAAGTGATTCTCCCAACTATTGGGACCCGTATCCACCTCCTCCCATTCATCACCAAGAACACACCCCCTCACCTACCCCTGCTGGCAAATCCTCTTCTTTTTTCAAGTTTGAAGAATAAAATCTCTCTCCTTTGCTTATAGCTTCTCCCTTCCTTTTTCTCCAAGGCATTCACCTCTCTTCTCACCTCCTCCCCCTAACCCTGAGACATCTCGACTAGCTGAGTCTTTCTAAAATCAAAACCAGCAAGCTATGCTTTGCCTCAGCAACACAAGGCCTTCGGAGGTAAGCAAAGGCAACAGCTGGGCTACCATCTTCACTGGGAATGGCAAAATTCAGTATGACTGAAACACAAATTAATATCAGTAGTAGATTGTATTATTGTTCCCAGTTATTCATTCCTTCTTTCTACAGAAGGGTTAGACATCTCCACCCATCACTGTGACTTGCCATGCTCCCTTATGAAAAGTACATTTTTCTGCCCCACTGATGTCACGCTTAGCAGAGACTAGCTTTGATCAATAGAATGTGAGCAGACATGACATGATAACCCTTCTGAGTGCTGGGTTTCCGTTAGCTCCCCTTGCTTTTCCCCCCTGTTCGGTGAGATCTATATGTTTCCAATAGACCCTGCTTCTTCAGCCTTGATTCTTATGAAACAGACCCATAGCCAACTAGCTGCTTAGGCAGAGCCACAGTCTAGAGCCAACCCACAGCCAGTGTGTAACATGAGGCCAAAATAAATCTTCATTGTAAACTACTAAGATTTGGGGGCTAGAGTTGTTTGTAATCATAGTATAATCTAGCAAAATCTTATTAGTGAAACATCTAAAGAATTATCCTTCCACATTGGGAAAGAATAGGTCCTTTCTCTGGGCCTCTATTTTATTACATGGGATGTTGACTTGTTGGGCCACATGATGTCATAGGTCCTTTCTAGTTCTTATTGTCTAGGATTCTAAGGTAACATGACCAGCTTCCTTCCTCATACTGGGTCCATAGGGTTCATCCATGAAGGCATCTGCTTTCTTCCTGCCCCCCCCCATTACAACCTTCATTCTCACCTAAATGTCTATGACAAAATGGGGAGCCAACAAAATAGAGTGGAAAGAACTGTGGCTTAGGACACATACAAACTCAGTTCAAATGGCAGTAACCAATTGTTATGTTTGACCATTGGTAAGATAGAGGTTTGCCTAACTTCTATGAGCTTCCATTTTTCCATCTGTAAAATGGGAAAGATGATAAGATTGTGATGATGGAGTAATACAAAACACATAAAGTTTCTAATCTAGGGCTCGTTCTGTATTAGGTATCCAATAAATGTCAACTTCCTCCTCCTTTCAAATGTCTCAAAGGCTTTCATCACCCAAGAGGATTTGTAACTTAATGGAAATCAATGTCCTAAGATAAAAGGAAGGAATCTCCAAATTCATTTCAGATATTCAGATATCTGTGGTCGATTGAGAAGGTGATTTAGGAATTCCTGGATCCCACACCTTAAACACAGGAAGAGGGATGCCTGGGTGGCTCAGTCCGTTAGGCCGCTGCCTTCAGCTCAGGTCATGATCCTAGGGTCCTGGGATTGAGTCCTGCATCGGCCTCCTTGCTCGGCAGGGAGCCTGCTTCTCTCTCTGCCTCTGCTTGCCACTCTGCTTGCTTGTGCACTCTCTCTCTCTCTGACAAGTAAATAAAATCTTAAAAAAAAAATAGGGAGAGATGCAGCATCTATCTCTCTCACTTACTTCCCATGCACAAGCTTATTGTGACTAGGGTGGAAAGATGTCCTTCTCTCACGTGGATGCAGTAAATAGTTGGAACAATAATACATCTACCACAAGGGTTCCACACCCCTTCTTAAGGAGGCCTAGAAAACAAAGTAACCCAAGCTGGCGGGAGTGGTAAGGTAGATCAAATGCTGTCGGGAAGTTGAGTAACACGAAGCCCGAGAAGTGACCACTGGGTTTGAAAATGTAGAGGCCTTCTGTTTCGTCAGTACATCATTCTTCCAAGCTGACAGATTAAGTACATATTAATGTGTACTTTTGGTGCTGGCAGCACATCACAGTGATACTCTCGTTGGCTGGCCCTCTGAAGAACAATTTCACGACTCGTGATTCTGAAGACAGAGCAGACTAAAGTTCAGTGAGGCCCTGGAGAAGCTGGTGGGTCCAATAATCAAAGGTATTTGGTTATAAAAGTAGGAAGTGTTAAATTGATTAAACCAGGGGACCCCTAGACTGAGGTGGTTCTAATCTTTAGCAGCCTGCTAAGCAAACCAACCCATAACCTGTAAATGCCTCAAGGTTAAGAAACCAAAACCTAAGGATAACCAATCACAAAGCACCAGTTAGGTTTTCCAACATAAAGCAGACACTTCAGCAACAGCCAATCAAACGATTTCCTTGTTTTTAACAAAGGGAACCTGAATTTTGGTTTGTCCGGTCATAATTCCATGCATTCTTGGAGAGGAGTCATTGGCTAAACAAACAACTAGTATACCCACTGACCAGGTTAGTTTTGAGTTTTTCCAAAGACAAAAGAAAGCACTGGTCAGTATGTTTGCCTTTCATGGAAGATTCTCTACTCTTCTCCCAGTTAGTCAGATTTTCCTGGGCCGTCCCTCACACTTGCCCCAGCCCTAACGCTGTTCGTTTAAGAGGCGTCTTGCAGGAGTTTACAAAGCTGGGGGTGGGCATTGAACCGGTGAAGCAATCACACCGGTGTGAAGCTGAAATGCTGAGTCCACCTGGGGAAGAGCACAGCCACACGTGTCATTTTGACATTGGCAAGGTACCTGAGAAACGTGAGATTTCTCCATGTGATTTAGATCTACTTTGACATTTTGAAAGAAGGGTTCTTTTAAAATGTAAATCCTAACCCTTTGTTTTTTTTTTTTTTTAATAGTTCAGACTGTTAGGGATGGTGAAGAGACCTTAAAGGTATTTGGGCTCAACGACTCAAAAGAAAAGTAAGACTCTCTTCAGCCCTGACAAATGAAGGCCATGTCTGCATGTACGTGCAGATGAGGGGGCCCATTATCTCAGTAACCAAGGGACAAAAACCAACTTTGACTAACGGAATTCTAATTTTAAGGTCCTTTCTGATGTTTGATTAAAATTTGTCTCCTTAGAACTTCCCTCAAGTTTCTATGTTGGGGAGAATATGTATGCATACTAGTCAGTGTTCTCTAGAAACAAGAGCAATGCATGCATAGAGACTTATTATAGGAATTTGCCCATGCAGTTTTGGAGGCTGACAAGTCCCACAGTCTATGGCTACCTGCAAACTGGAGAATCAGGAAAGCCAGTGCTATGATACAGTCTGAGTCCAAATGCCTGAGAACTAGGAGCTCTCATGTCCAAGGGCAGGAGACCACAAACAACCAACTCAAGAAGACAGAGCAAGAATTTACCCTTCCTCTGCCTTTTTGTTCCTAGTGAGGTCCTCAGTGGATTAGATAATGGCAGCCCACATTGGTGGGAGTGAATCTTTTTTACTTAGCCTGCTGATTCAAATGCTCATCTCCTTCTGAAATACCCAGAAGACATATCTAGAAATAATGTTCCACCAGCTTCCCAGGCATTCCTTAGCCCAGTCAAGTTGAGGCATTAAATTAACCATCACAGTGTGGTATAGTAAGAAATATATTTCATCTTTGTCCCTGGTTCCTGTCACAGAGCTCCGAAAACCCTTAGAATTTCCTGAGTGGTAGGAGTGTTTTTGTTATTAATGAGCTCCTTTCTATCATACCAAATTTATGCTAATGAGGTGTCTTAAGGTGGGACCTGGAGATAGTTGCAGGATGGGGTCCAAGGGCCAAGCCATCAGGAGAGGGCTTGGCTTTCAGTTCCACAACCCTGACCCCTGGGGTGGGGTAGGGGAGGTGGAGATCGAGTTCAATAACCACTGGCCAATGATGAATTAATCATGCCCCTGTAATGAAATCTCTATAAACACTCATAAATGACAGAATTTGGGGAGATTTCAAGTTGACAAATACATCCATGTACCAGGAGGGTAGCACACACCAACTCCAGGAAGACAGAGGTTTCTGTGTATAGGATCATTTCATTTTTTCTTAAAGATTTTATTTATTTATTTGACAGAGAGAGAGATCAAAAGTAGGCAGAGAGGCAGGCAGAGAGAGAGAGTGGGAAGCAGGCTCCACACTGAGCAGAGAGACCAATGCGGGGCTTGATCCCAGAACCCCAAGATCATGACCTGAGCCAAGGTAGAGGCTTAACCCACTGAGCCACCCAGCCGCCCCATACCAGACCATTTCAGACCCAACCCTACGGACCTCTTAATCTGGCTGTTCATTTGTATCCTTTATAATGATTGTAATAGTAAGTATAGCATTTTCCTGAGCTGTGTGATTATTTAAGCAAAATATCAGACCTAAGGGGAGTAGCTTTGGGAACCTCTGAATTTTTAGCCAAATCAAGGAGAAACGTGGGCACCCTGGGACCCCCCCTTCCCATACCGGCATCTGTACCAGTACAGACTGTACCCAAGTGAGGACAGTCTTGTGGGAACGGAAATCCTTTAGCCTAGGATAGGTTGCTAATGCATGGTCGCTAGTGTCAGAATTGAATTGAATTGTTAGACTCCCAGTTGGTATCCGGGGAATCAGAAAATAGGACACATCTATTCCATCTCTCCCATGAGAATCCTTTGAACAGGTCGAACAGCTTTAGTTCTTCAAACTCTCATGAGATAATTGACCAACTGCTCATCGTCCATATCATCTTTCCCTATCATCCTTCAGAAACGAATTTCTCAAATTCATCTTGAAATGCTATATTTATAATTTAGCACGCTTCTCTGGATATGGCCTAAAGAGGACATTGTAGGTACCGTACCCTAGGCAGACCAATAATTTTATGCTTCTTCAAATGGACGTGCCCTAAATATTTGTCTGTTACCAGGAGTAAGGCTGGAAACGCTGGCCAGCAGCAGTTCTGGTCCTCTTTATCGCTCTGATCAGTTCAATTCTTACCCAGTCAGGAGCATCCTACCCAGGGGGAACAAGTCCTAGAGACAACAGCACCACCTCCTTGAAAACTAGTTAGTGACCCTCACTTGTATCTCAGACATGTCTTCAGAAAGCTCAGCTCTCATGCCAGTGAGCTTGCCAGAGAGCACCAGGTTCAACTAACAATTCTAGTAAATAACATTTTCTCACATATTTTATGATATCGAGCATCTTATAGTTTGGAGCCCTGGACCCTGGCATGGCTGATACACTTTTTAATCAAGCTTTAGGTCTGACCCATTATTTCCTGTGTTCTAGGTCGCTATATTGATTGTGTCAATTAAAAAAAAAATGCTGTCACAATATGGCTCTTAGGAAACTATGATTAACGTAAAAACATTATTTTTTTTTACATGAATTGTCAAGCCGATGTCTTTCATTTTATATTCGTGTTTGACTTTTTGAGCCTGAATATAGAATTCTGCATTTGGCTGAATTGACTTTTATTTTGTAAGAGCCAATTAACTATTTTAATTTGTCAAAAGCATTTTGAATTTTTATTCAAATATGTCAGTACAGGATACATTAAGCAATTGCATTGTTTGTCTCAGGGACAAAGACGTGGAGGTTGAAATTTGATCACTGTATTAGAGAAGTGTCTTCCTTCCAATTCTGCAGCTGTTATCTAAACTATAGTCATTAGCCTCGTAGGGCTTTGGAACACTTGAAATGTGGCTAGTTCACATTAAGATTATATGTAAGTATAAAATACACACCAGATTTCAAAGCCCAAGTACAAAAAGAAAAGAATGTAAAATATCTCATTAACAACCTTAAAAATCTTGATTGCATGTTGAAATGATAATATTTGAGGTATGCTGGGTTAAATAAAATACATTAAAATTGTTTTTGCCTGCTCCTTTTTATTTGCTAAAATGTGGCTGGAAGAAAATTTAAAATTACATCCGTGGCTCCCATTTGTCTGAGTATTTGTCTTAGACAGTGTTACTCTAGAAACTGTAGAGACCTCTAACTTCCCTCTGTTGTCACTGGGTAGTTAAAGCAAAGGGGGCTGGGCAGGAAGCAGGGGACTTTTTGAAACAAGGCCTGGTGTGTTGGTGTGTGAAAAGAGGGGAAAACAAGAGATCGTATCGGACAGCTAGAGAGTAGCCTGTGTGTACCTAGTGAGGATATAGGAGCCTGAGAAGGGACAAGAGATGAGAGACAGTGTCCAGAAAGGCAGAGAGACAAACCCAAATTGAAGAGCAATTTGCTGTAATTTCCATGCAGTGTATTATCCCTGCTGAAGTCTAGGTTGAATGAGAGTTTGTGCATGTGGCTCACTCCCCAGCTTTTTCCCCAGGTCCACCCAATCAGAAAAGCCTAGGCTGCTTCGGTCTAGCCTGACACCTCCTTAACTAAGCCCACACATGCTTTGGCAGCAGAGAGAGAAGAGAGGAAGTGCAGATTTGTACTCTGTCGTATCCCCTCCTCCCCACCCAGGCAAAGCAGACATTCACCAGTTGGTGTCCAGTGTGTGCTTAGCATGCTGTCTGTCATACAAACACAGAATGCAGAATTGAGCTATGGTTAATTTAGCTAACCACCAGCACTCATACCTCTCTGTTGAGTTTTTAGAAGTCTCAAGGCAACCAGGTAGACCTTAGAGTGAATGTTCCACATGTTTCCATTAACTATCAATTCTCATGCAAACAAGAAGTACCAATTCCTCTCAGGATGGGCCCCAGGAGTGTGGCAGAGGTTTCACACTGGCAGCCTGAGGTTGACTATGACCCTCAGTCATATTTTTTTTTAAAGATTGTATTTATTTATTTATTGAGAGAGAGCACAAGGGGTGGGGTGGAGGCACAGGGAGAAGCTTAACAGATTGAGCCACCCAGGCGCCCTGACCCTCAGACATATTTTGTTTGGCTTTCACAATGCTTTAAAAAATTAAGCCAACCTTGGAAAATTAGAACATCTTACATAAAACTCCTGAGTTTGAGCTTCACTTGAAAACTTCTAAAATAACACTGGGTCAGTATTCTTGTAGGCTAACAATGAGCTGGGGTAGAATAACAGTAATCCCACCACACCAGGCCTGGGCCAAGATCCCCAGGCAGATGCAAAAATGGCACCAAATCCACACACTGGAGTCGTCTAGCTGGTTCCTGGTGTTATCTGTGTCCACTCCCATTAGGTCTTCCTGACTGGAAAGCCAGAAGGAATTTGCCATCAGGAAAGTGGCATGACATGGGCTTTTTCATGATGGCTTTATTGCCAGAGAGGTATAAGAGTTAGGTGAAGGCGGAGGTTTTAAAAAGGAGAGAACAGGTCTTAGACATTGTTCCCAACTGGCTATGTTTCTGAAAGGTAGGCCAGAAAGGGCAGGAGGACAAAGTATAGAACTGGGGAGGGAGAATTCTCACTCATCTTCCAAGTTCATCTCTAATGTGCTTCTGTTGCTGACCCAGCAGAGCAGGGAACAAGGAGATTTAGTCAGTCACTAGCCAAAAACCATGCAACAGTTCCAGCAAGGTTACAAGAGTAGACTTACCATTTAGAAAGATGTATTTTCTCGACGAATCAAAGGAAAGGACAGTGTAGCAATAGCATGGGGTCTGTGTGGGTGAGAATAGGTTGCACAATGGTTTGCCGGCCCGGCCCCTGAATGGAGAGATGCCCTGCTCTCTGAGTGATAAAGGGCAGGCAGGTTGCACCCCTGTTGCTCACACATTCCAAGGTCCGAAGAGCAGGTCAGTACAGTGCCCCTCTGTAGAAGTCTGGGACAGATGAGCCAGAAAAAAGTCCTCCTTGTTGAAAACTCTCATCTCCTATGGTATTCTGCATACTTGGCTTTTATTTTAAAGTAACAGAATTAGAAAAAAAAAAAAAAAGCAGCAGCAAAGGAATGGTAATCCAAACTCAACAGCAGCTTTTTTATCTTTTTTTTTTTTTTAAGCAAATTGGATAAAAAGATACCGCTTAAGAAAGACCTGAGTTTCCTTCACATTCCTGAGGTAGAATCTAGATAGCTTTTATAAACTCGAGTCTACTCTGGTTGCTGATTTTGGCCTACTTTCCTTTTAGAGAAAGAAAAGACTTTTGAAAGTCTCTCAACCCATGGTGTGTTTTCTCTCCCCAGCAATGTCTAATTCAGTAGGCCAATTTTAGCCACATTGGGCAGGTTCCTGAAGAAGGGTCAGGTCTCACATGTTCTGTAATGACCAGTTTATACTGAGGATCAGACTGGACTCTTTGAAATGACCGTGGCCCCAGCCAAGATCTGGTTTCCCACTGACAGTGATCACGGTGTGAACTGGCCATTAAGTGATGTGTTTGTTTGCCTGTTTGTTTGGAGTGGGGATGGGGTTGAAAGACCTGATAGAAGCTGAGGAATTGACAGAAATTTGTCTTGGATTTTATTATAAGCATGTTCAGGGCTTTTCTACTGAAACCCAGATCTCCTGAATGCATTCCAAAAAGAACCAGTGAGAAACAAACAACAGTAGATAGTCCCTTTTGTCTTGGTCCTTCCACTCTCTAAGCTTCTCTTCTCCATTTTCCTCGCCCTGAGGGCAGCCTACAAGAGTGTCTCTGTATCTTTGGGGTAAATACCCAGCAGTGCAATTGCAGGGTCATAGGGAAGCTCTATTCTTAATTTCTTCAGGAATCTCCACACTGTTCTCCAAAGTGGCTGCACCAACTTGCATTCCCACCAACAGTGTAAGAGGGTTCCCCTTTCTCCACATCCTCTCCAACACACGTTGTTTCCTGTCTTGCTAATTTTGGCCATTCTAACTGGTGTCAGGTGGTATCTCAATGTGGTTTTAATTTGAATCTCCCTGATGGCTAGTGATGATAAACATTTTTTCATGTGTCTGATAGCCATTTGTATGTCTTCATTGGAGAAGTGTCTGTTCATATCTTCTGCCCATTTTTGGATATGATTATCTGTTTTGTGTGTGTTGAGTTTGAGAAGTTCTTTATAGATCCTGGATATCAACCTTTTGTCTGTACTGTCATTTGCAAATATCTTCTCCCATTCCGTGGGTTGCCTTTTTGTTTTGTTGACTGTTTCCTTTGCTGTGCAGAAGCTTTTGATCTTGATGAAGTCCCAAAAGTTCATTTTTGCTTTTGTTTCCTTGGCCTTTGGAGACATATCTTGAAAGAAGTTGCTGTGGCTGATATCGAAGAGGTTACTGCCTATGTTCTCCTCTAGGATTCTGATAGATTCCTGTCTCACGTTGAGGTCTTTTATCCATGATACAGATGTAGTGAAAAGATGGGCCATCTGTACCCCAATGTTTATTGCAGCAATGGCTATGGTCGCCAAACTGTGGAAAGAACCAAGATGCCCTTCAACGGATGAATGGATAAGGAAGATGTGGTCCATATACACGATGGAGTATTATGCCTCCATCAGAAAGGATGAATACCCAACTTTTGTAGCAACATGGACGGGACTGGAAGAGATTATGCTGAGCGAAATAAGTCAAGCAGAGAGAGTCAAGTATCATATGGTCTCACTTATTTGTGGAGCATAACAAATAACATGGAGGACATGGGGAGATGGAGAGGAGAGGGAGTTGAGGGAAACTGGAAGGGGAGATGAACCATGAGAGACTATGGACTCTGAAAAACAACCAGAGGGTTTTGAAGGGGCAGGGGGGTGGGAGGTTGAGGAACCAGGTGGTGGGTAATAGGGAGGGCACGTACTGCATGGAGCACTGGGTGTGATGCCAAAACAATGAACACTATTATGCTGTAAATAAACAAACAAACAAACAAAAAAGAGTCTCTGAATTCACATCTCTTACTGCAGCCTCTGAAAGAATTGAAATTTTCCTTTAGGGCCCTACATGGGCAATGATATATCATCACCTTCTGATAGCCTTTGCACAACTCTATAAGTTTCGTGGTTATTTATCTTTGAACTTGTGTTTGTATCATCTGCTCAGCTAAACTCTAAACTCATTGAGATTAGTGGGTGTATTGGGGCACCTGGGTGGTTCAGTCGGTTAAGTGTCTGCCTTTGGCTCAGGTCATGATCCCACGGTCCTGGGATAGAGCCCCTCATCAGGCTCCCTGATGAGCTGAGAGTCTGCTTCTCCCTCTGACCCTCCCCCTTCTCATGCTCTCTCTCTCTCTCTCTCTCTTTCAAATAAAGAAATAAAGATCTCTATTTTTATTAGTGGGATTAGTGAGATTAGTGGGTATATCTTGCACATTTGTGTGTTACCACAGTTCTCTGGACAGTGCTATGCCCACATGAGATTCTCAGAAACAATTTTTTGAAGGAATCGTACAGTAATTGATCTGGAGAACAGAATCTGCCCCAAGTGGTGATCGCTTTTGCTCTTGTACCAAGTGAAGTAAAGGGACCCGAGAGATTGATTTAAACAGTAGCTCAGAAGCAGAATGTGACCTGCCTGGTGCAGGTCTTCTGCTCAGAAGCAGACTGTCACCTGCCTTGTGTAGGTCTTCTAAGTCCACAACCCCAGTAGATGGCATCCTCTGCAAGAGTGCCATAGCCGATGTTTGACTTTCCCTGGTTCTGTGTTCCCTTTTTTGTGTACCTCCTGCCCCCACCCTCACAATACACATACAAACACACAACCACACACCTCTCTGTTTTGCTTCTCTATTCCTCCTCATCTTTCCTTCTCTAGAAATGTTGGGTTTTATAGAAGTTAAACTCAGTGCCTAAGGTCAAACCCACTGAGGTGGTATTTCCCAGAAACCACAAATTGAGGGAGTGAATTTTTTTTTTAAATTAATCTTTAGTATTTCCACTGAACAGTTATCTGTAATTCAAGAGTACCAAGGATGTTTGCACTGTATACCTTTTATACTAATATAAATTTTATGAGCGACTTGAAGAACCAAGAAAGGAGAGACCTCTTGGGAAGGGAAAGTCTATGATGTCATGCACATACAGCACCCTAGGCTGTCTGGGGTACTCTGAACAATGGAGGCGATTGAAGAATTCAAATGAGTAGGTGATCGTTCACATCTTTACAAGGCAACTCCTGGAATACGCCAGCACTGAGATTTCAGTGGGTCCTGAGACTTCCTTCCTTTGGCATGATATTTCCATCATGATGGGCTATGGTTCAAGATTTTTATATTACACATGCCCAGGCAACTTTTGAGTTTATTCTCAAAAAGTTTTTAAATCAACTTGTTTTAAAGGGAATGTTCATCCCACCCACCCACCCCCAGTCCACTATTATTTAAAAGTGCCTATTATGGGCTAAATTGTGTCCCCTTTTTCCCCATCCATATGTTGGAGTCCTAGCTGCCAGTACCCCAGGAGCTCACTGCTTTTGGAAATAGGATTTTTAAAATGAGTAATTAAGATAAGATGAGGTTATATTGGGTGGACCTTAGTCCCCACGACCAGTGTCCTTATAACAAGAGGAAATTAGGACACAGAAGTATACAGCAGGATGACCATGTGAACACGCCAGATGGCCATCAAGAAGCCAAGGAGATAGGTCTCAGGGAAAGCAATCCTGTTGACCCTGATCTTGGACATTTAGCCTTCGGAACTTAGAAGAAAATAAATTTCTGTTCTTTAAGGCACCCAGTCTGTGGTACTTTGTTATGGTGGCCTGAGCAAGCTAGTAGAGTGCCCTTGCTCATTTTTTCAACATATCTGAGAAAAATATTCATTTTGCCGGTAACAAGTACTCCATGAAAGAGTATATCCAAAGCCATGAGGCTAAGCAGAGACTGTAATAATCAGAATTTTTTCAAGTCTTATACAACAATTCTTTTTCCCATTCTACATTTATAAAGTTGTTTTAAATAACTTGATTCCTGTGGGACAGTAGTTCTCAAACCCAGCTTCATATTACAGTCAAGTAGAGAGATTTGGAGGAACATGACTGATGTGAGCTCTGTCTCCAGAGGGTCTGAGTGACTGATCTGAGTTGGGTGCCAGTATCCCACCCCCCACCCAGTGGGTAGCTAGGAGTGAGAAAAGTAGCCTCAAAAATCAGTTGATCAGAAATACCCTGAGAATTGAAAGTTTACAGACAGAATCTTTGTATTTCTATCTTTTAAAAGACCCAGATTTCATATATCATTTTATGTTGCTTCACCGCTCTAAATTACACTTCTTAGTCTGAAGATGACTCCATCCTTTCAGCCTCCAAACCATCAGGGAGTTGGTATTGCACCATTTAGTGAGAATAGAGACTAGCTTGTAATTTCCTCACCACTGATCAATGCAAGTTACAAAATGGCAGTTAGAGTTTCAGGGCACATTCAAAAACCTTCCAGTTTCAGGGAGCCTCTGTGCCCAGAAGAAACTCCACTTGGACAGGCATGCTCGCATCACCCTAATTAGCAACACAGCAACACAAGCCCTATGGAGAACTGGCCTAATTTGGTAGAGCGGTGTTGAGATCCAGTTCCCTTGGACTTGGCAGCAAGTGAAAGTGCTTTGGATGCCAATTAGCTGGAGTTGCCTTCAACCCCTAGCTGCTTAGTGGCAGCTTTTTAATGTTTGTTGGTTTTTCATTAAAGATTGATCTGACTCTGTGGATTTCTAATGTCCTTCTATTTGGTAAGTCAATCCCAGCTTGGCAGTGTCACAGACACAAGATGTTTAAAAAAAAAAAAAAAAAAAAAAAAGTCTTGGCAGAAACTAGCTTTCAAAATTCTGGAACTGTATAGCTCCAGAAGAGAAGGGAGGGGGAAAGAGGACGGTGGAGTGGGAGGGCAAGCCCCTCTCCCAAAGCTGAAGTAGTGGAGAAGCTGAGAATCGTGGCTGCTCCCGGGTCCTGCGTGGGAGGGACATAGAGATGAGTGAGGAGTGATCTCATGCAGTCCTTCCCAAAGGACGAAAATCCTGATGCCTTTAGTACTTCAGGTCTTTAAGAAAAGGAAAGTAAGCAAGAGGAGAGTTTGGCCCATGGGAGAAGGAACGGGAAGTTGCAATAGGACGTTGCCCTTTGTTTTGACCTTCCTTGCTATAAGCCGCTGCATTGTCAGGTTGGACCCAACTGCTCCGGCTGGTCTCTTGAATCCAGGAGTCCCCCCGGCCCCCACCCCTTATCTGTGGTTGTGGTTTCACTTTCTGAGGTTTCGGTTACCTGCGGTCAACCAAGGTCCAGAGGCAGATGCTCCTCCCCCTGACATCGCATCAGGAGGTCAAGGGCAACCCCACACTAAGGCACAACGACTACATCACCGACGCCACTTCCTTTCCTTGAGACATTTTATCAGTTCCGGTCGCCGCAAGACCAAAGGCGGGTGTCCTCCACTAAGGTATTTTGAGGGGGGGAGAGACCACATTCACATAACTTTGATTACAGTATATTGTTATAATTGTCCTATTGTTAATCTCTTACTGCCTAATTTTTAAGTTAAATTTTATCATACCTGTGTATGTGTGGGAAAATACTTAGTGTATATATGTAGGGTTTGGTGCTATCTGCGGTTTCAGGCATCCACAGAATTTAAACTAATAAGTTTTAGTCTAGTTAATAGTCTAATTTAAAGAAATAAGATCGATCCTTCCCTGTGCCGGTGCTGTTTTCATTGGCAGGTGCCAACCAAGAAATAGACTTGAATAGACAATTTGTAGTGTATACTGGGTGAACTGGAAGGCAACTCCGAAGGATAAGGGGGACTACTGGATTCCGATTGGCTAAGGGGGACTACTGGATTCCGATTGGCTAGGCAACATAACCCGTTTAACCAATCAGACTGAGCCTCTCTGGGGCAACTCCAGACTGGCTGGAAATCAAACCTCATGACTGGCACAATTCCCGCTGTCAGTTTATCTTGTCTCTAAGGAGATATCCTGACTATAATTTCTGGCAGGAGCTAATAATGAAAGTACTTGCCTCATTGATAACTTGCCCCAAGTGGGACTCTCCTTGCATCTGTTAGGGCCAGTGTTGCTTCTGCATTGGCAAGTAAAACTGCCCCGGGGGCTGATAATTTAAGGAGTGGGTATCACCTGCCAATACAGTCAAGGGCAAAAAAAGTTTAAGACTTTCAGTTTAGCCCTTGCAAGGCTGGGTAGTGCTTTGTTTAATATGGCTCATGTTCTTATAGCTTAAAAAGTCCTGGGATGCCTGGGTAGCTCAGTTGGTTGGACGACTGCCTTCGGCTCAGGTCATGATCCCGGAGTCTCGGGATCGAGTCCCACATCGGGCTCCCAGCTCCACGGGGAGTCTGCTTCTCCCTCTGACCTTCTCCTCACTCATGCTCTCTCTCACTGTCTCTCTCTCTCAAATAAATAAATAAAATCTTTAAAAAAAAAAAAAAGTCCTGCTCGCAGGGATTCAACAGTAGTGTCAGTTAATGCCTGTCTTATTAAATCACTACATGTATGTGTGTGTGTAATATGTCACTATAGACATGTATATAAAAATATATACGTACTTGAAAAGTTAACAATACTGTGTTAATGTTATCCTTATTATATACTATAATATAGAGTATTATACATAATAGGTAAGACTTTTTAAGTTGATACACATGTACATTTATTTATTTAAAAAATAAATATATATCTCAACTAGAAAATTCCTGCCCCCTGAGGTTCAACGATAGTACCTGTTGATGTCCTTCTTTTTTTTTTTTCTTTAAAGATTTTATTTATTCATTTGACAGACAGATCACAAGTAGACAGAGAGGCAGGCAGAGAGAGAGAGATAGGAGGAAACAGGCTTCCCGCTAAGCAGAGAGCCCGATGCAGGGCTGATCCCAGGACCCTGGGACCATGACCCCAGCCGAAGGCAGAGGCTTTAACCCACTGAGCCACCCAGGAGCCCCGCTGCCCTTCTTAACAGGGTCTTTACTTGCTGTTCCCTCAGCCTGTAAGATGTGTCCCCTAGGTATCTGCATGGCTCACTCTGTGACTTCTTCAGGTCTTTACTCAAAAATCACCTTCTCGGGGCACCTGGGTGGCTCAGTGGGTCAAGCCTCTGCCTTCAGCTCAGGTCATGATCTCAGGGTCCTGGGATTGAGCCCGGAATAGGGCTCTCTGCTCAGCAGGGAGCCTGCTTCCCCCCCTCTCTGACTGCCTCTCTGCCTACTTGTGATCTCTCTGTCAAATAAAAAAATAAAATAAAATAAAATTTTTAAAAAATTGCCTTCTCCCCAATCTCACAATCTGAAATTTGAAACCTCCATGGCCCACGTTTCATATGTTATAATTTTTTCTCCTTAGCACTTAACACTAAGGTATTCTACCTCTAACTTGTCTTTTATTGTCAGTCTATCCCCTCTAGACTAGGAATTTTATGTAGCTGACACATAGCAGGCATTCAATAAATATTTGCTCGGCGAATAAAAGAGTCCTACATTTTCTGTGTTCAATGCCCCATGCTCTCTGCTATGGGAGATACGAAGGCCTCCAAGAGATCCCATGCCTTCCGGGACCTCACTTGAAAGTTAGCAAGGAAACAAGAGATGACTATATAAAACAGTTAATGCACGTTATGAAGACAAATGTTCCAGAGGGTAAGATGAGCAGACTTCAGAGGAGGGAGCGGCTAGGAAGGGCTCCTGTGGTCAGGGAGGTTACTGTGGGTAAGCTAGGCCTTGACCCTGGCCGTAAAAAAAAGAGGATGGTGTTAGATAAGCATAGAAGCAGGAAGATGTTTTGGGCCAGGGCTGCTTCCTTCAGCAACTTTGTAGATAAGACACTCAGCTTTGTGAGTGCAAAAGTGACAGGAGGTGAATCATTTTCCAGCCGAATCGTGGGCTTGTTGCCACCTGGCCAGCGCCAAGAAAAATGTGCATGTGCCTGCCTCGTGTCCTGGTCACCTCCAGGCTGGGCAAGCTGGATGCTTGCTTCTTTTGTCGCAGAGAGGAACATTCATGCTTCCCTAGTGCTGGCCTCCTGGAGTGAGTGTATTTTAGGAGATGGGAGGTCTAATTTGGACAAAGGGTATAGTCAACACAGGCCAATTAATCCTGAGACCTTATCTCTATGAATGAGTTCAGAATATCTCATTTAAAGGCATTTCTGGGTCGTGAGTAGTTCAATACCATTAAAGTTTACAGATAACTGAAGTCTTGTTTTTAAAACCAAAGCTTTAAAAACCTACTGGGTGCATCACTTCTGGAACTGAGTTATAAAAATACAGAGGTGTCCTCAGGGAGACTAAGGGCTAGCTGGATAGTGAGTTACTTGTTAAATAACCCCTGAGCTCTGTGGGTTTCTTAGTTGTACCCTTTTAAATAGCTTTTTGGGAGCCTCTACCATTATTTTTGGCTTCTGGCTTATCATTTCTCATTCTTAGATTTGTTGTTGATTATTTGTGGACTGGGAATCCAAATGAAGTAGGTTATCTTAACTATTATTTAAAAAGAACATAGGCATTGACCAAGGGTCTTGGGAACTCTTCTCTGTGCAAAAATGTGACCTTCAGTGCCCAGGACGGGAGTCATCTCTGTTTTCCATTCAGCCCCCATCTCCTCCTCTCTGGTCATCACGCAGAAGCCCCCTTTCTTACATCCTGACTTTTAGCGTGATCAAGAGAAGTGAGATTGTCAGGTGGCTAATTTCTGGACATGTGAACTATTACTATGGTTTTAGTCTAATATAAACTAAAAAGTTTTAGTCCAGTTAATAGTCTAACTTAAAGAAATAAGATTGATCCTTTGCTATGCCGGTGCTGTCTTCATTGACAGGTGCCAACCAAGAAATAGATTTGAAGAGAAAATTTGAAGAGAAAATTTGTAGGTCTGGAATTTGACCTTACCTACAATATTCTCTGAAACGAAAAGAATTGACCCATCCTAATGTAACCAGGGACCTTGAAACTACTCTTTACCTGGGGTGGGGGAGATGGCCGGTGGTCGAGTGGTGCAGGTGATGGCCGAGTGTTCAAAGCCTTTTAATGAAAGCAGTAAGAAAGGGTCTAGCAGCACCGGTGGGGTGAGACCCAAGAGAAGCAGCGGGAAGCGCATCGTCACGGGTACAAGGGAGCTTGAGGGAAATAGAATACTCATATGGAGAACAGTTTGGTGAAAGAAGTTGCCCATGGGAAGGTGGCATCCTGCAACATGGCTGCCACATCCTAGAGCCCAGTGTGGATGACCTGTGGCAGGAGTGGTGGTTATACGTGGTCGTCAGCTGACACAGAGGACAAGTGAGCTTAGCACTAGGTTTCCTTCCACCTGAATTCAGCCAGCTTTGCAAATGGAGAGGGAGATAAAGCAAAGTAGACTTATTTCATAAAGACTCACGACAGCTGTCATCACCGTCATTGCCGCGGAACCTTACCTAACGCTGACTTTTGGCGTGGTGTTAACTCTTGGTAGCCAGGCATGGAGTCCTGGCTGAAAGAAAGTGCTGGAAGTAGCCTTCGGGAAGGTGGGGGTGAGCTGTGGGAGGAGGGGTCCTGTGCTACAGGCCTGTGGTTAGGTCTCAGTTCTTTAGTGAGCCTAGACAATTTGAACTTGAACTTTGTAAGTGTTCTGAGATTATTTTTCTCCTCATTCCCCCATCTCGTAGGTGAGACAAGATGGCTAGAGTAGGTTTGCAGTTGGGTATTCTCTTGCCCTCCTGCTAGTTAGGTTCTGATGACACCCCAGGAAGTTGGGCCCTGGTTAACTTAGTTTCCCCTCAAGGGGGGTCTTGTTGAGGAGAACAGAATGCTCTTGCTTATTTTAGAATGGTTTCATTCCCTTTCTGCCTTGCTAGAAGCACAAGGGGATTCTCTGAAATTTACTGTGGGAACCCAATCAAGTTCCTGGAGTTAAATCTCATAATATTGTGAGGTCTCCCCAATGACTGGGCACCCCTGGAGTTTCTAACTGAATCTCCAGCAATTCCTCGATTATAGTTCAGGTTTTCCTACTCTGACATTGGTTCCCAGGGCAGGTTCCATTGGCAAGTTTCTGCTTCTGAAAGCCATCACCCCCTGTATTCTCCTGCCTGTCTCCCCAGTCTTGGGGGCAGCAGTATGCCCAGGGTCCTTCCCTCTCTAACAGATCCAGTAAGAGTTGTTAATTTTTCAGTCTGTTCAGCTTTTCAGTTGCTGGGATGGAGTGACAACTTCCACGCTCCCTACAAGCAGAACTGGAAGCCACCTCCAATTTTTAAGAGAGAAAATACGCTTTTTAAACTTTAATTTGAATGGAGTAGGATTCCTAGAAGAATATTCCAACATTTCTTGAGATGGTCAGCATTGCAAACCTCGGGTTAGAGTCGTCAGGTTTAAAGATTCGGATGGGAAAAGAGTGACCTGTGGAAAGACAAGAGATTCTAGAGGTTGGAGAGGCTAAGAAGGGAGGTAAATGGACAGTGAAAGTGCATGAACTTCCCACCAAATGGGATCTCCCCTGGAATATGGGTTTTTATTCTTTTAAAAAATGTTTAATTGAGATTTGGTTCACATATAGGATTGTATTAGTTTTAGATGTACAACATTGGGATTTGCTCTATGTACATAATGTGAAATGACCAGCCCAATAAGTCTAATTAACATCCATCATGTTACACACATAATTACAATGTCTGGTGTGTGTGTGTGTGTGTGTGTGTGTGTGTGTGTGTGTGTGTGTGTGAGATGAGATCTTTCAAGATCTACTCTCCTAGCAACTTTTAAATACACAGTACAATATTGCTAACTATAGCCATTATGCCGTACATTACATCCCTAGAACCTAAATTCATCTTACAGATGGAAGTTTGAACTTTATACCCATCTTGAAGTTTGAACTTTATGCCCATCTTATGCATTTCACCCACCTTCCCACCTCCCGCCTCTGGCAATCCCCAATCTATTCTCTGTATCTATCAGTTCATTTTTTTTTTTAAAGATTCCACTTAAAAGGAGATTGTACAGTATTTGTCTTTCCCAGACTTATTTCACTTAGCATAATGCCCTCAAGGTCTATCCCCATTGTTACAAATGGCTGAATAGTCCATTCTTTACACCGCATCTTCATCCATTCATCTGTCAGTGGACACTTGGATTGTTTCCGTGTCTTGACTATCGTAAATAATGCTGCAATGAACACAGAGGTATGTTTTTGAAATGGTGTTTTTTTGTTTCCTTCAGATAAATATGCAGCAGTGGGGCTGCTGGATGGTATGGGAGTCCTAGTTTTAATTTTTTGAGGATCGTCCATGCTATTTCCATAGTGGCTGCACCAGTTTACATTCCTACCAACAGTACACAAGGGTTTCCTTTCCCCCATAGCCTTGTCAACACCTGTTATTTGTTTCTTTTTGATAATAATTATTCTAACAGGTGTGAGGTATTATCTCATTGTGGTTTGGGCCTGCATTTTCCTGAGGATCTGTAGTGGGGAGCACCTTTTCATGTACCTGTTTGCCATTCGTATGTCTTCTTTGGGAAAACATACTTGCAATTTCTCTGCATATGTTTTAATCCGATTGCTTCCCCCCACCCCCATTGAGTTGCATGAATCCTTTATAGATATTGGATATTAACCCTTTAGCAGATGGGCAAACGTTTTCTCCCATTCAGTAGGTTGCTTTTTCATTTTGATGGTGGTTTCCTTTGCTCTCCAGAAGCTATTTAGTTGATACAGTCCCACTTGTTTATTTTTGCTTTTGTTGCCTTGTTTTTACTCTTTATTGTCTGCTTTTGCTCCACCGTGTCTGATTTTTTCTTTTGTCCAAAAGGCAGGGCACTGGCTGGTTAATCTTGAAAGTAAAATTCATAACACAAATTCAGTGGAAGAGTCATGAGGAAAACTGCATCAGGTTAGGCTCAAGACCACCAGTTAGTGCTTATTTACAGTTTTAACTGAACCCACGTTAATATCATGACATGTACACTAAATGTGCATAACTTGAAAAAAATATCATGACAGATTTTAAGAAGAATAAGAGGACAGTAGGAGATTCCTCCCATCTAAAATCCATCTCCCCCTGATTTGGAATCTCAGTTTAAAAAAATAGATTTCAAATACACAGTTTACCAAAAATATTTACATTCCTAAGTGACAGGGGCTTTCCTACTGTTTTCCTTTTTTTCTAGGCTCTGACCCCATGGGAGGAAAAGTATTCTATTTGGGGACTGTTAGCTCTACAGCCCCAAAGATTTTGCTGTCTTCTTTGAGGAGCTCTTAGAAACCTTTGGGTTTCTTGACTCTTAAAATTAACCCATGTTGTGCAATGTGTAATCAATCACGGAGATTTTTTTCAATGAAAATTAGATAACTTTGTGGGAATGGTTTATATGTGTTTCCTCTTTCATACAGGACATTTCAATGGCTCCATTCAGACCTCTCCTAACACACACTCTCTCAAATAGACAGTTTCAAATCAGTTATTTGCCATTTAGCCAGTGTGTTCTCCTACCCTGTGATTTGCTTCTGTTACATTTAAACTAGATTCCACGCTTGCTTGGAAGGTGTAACTAAGACTCAAAGTCAGCCCTCCTTGGCCTGTTCACAAGGAAGTTTTGCCATAAAAGATGAATTGCAAAGTAAAAGCTGAGTAGAGCCAAAATAGTCAATGCAATTACCCTTTGGTACATTTTTGGGGCTAATGATATTTAAATCAATTTGACTGAAAAAGAAAAATAAATGTCAAACCAAATACCAAAGTATGAATAACCCACGGCAAAGATTACTAGAATTACAAGCCGTTCCCTGTGCTCTAAGATTGCTCTGAGAACCATGTCAATATGCTAGTCCCATGGTAATTAAAAAATCTAAAAAGCCAATACTTATTTTGTCAAAGGCACAAATGTAAATCCAACTTGGGCTATGAAAAAATTAACACAAAGTTCTGACTTTGCTCAAACTGCAGCAGTTAGCAATTATCCTTAAAATAATATTTCTATAAAGAACTCTCTTCTAAAATCCAAAATACTAGAGAATCATCGAAGTTGGAAAGGACTCGAGAAACGATCGAGAAACACAGGTATGAATGGGAGGGTACTGAAACAAACAGAGGCATTCCATCTGGTTGTAGGGCTGAAACAGGCATCTGAGCCTCACAGTTGTCCAAATGCCGTGCACTGGTCTAAGGGAGCTGCAGAATGCGGGGTTATAACTCCGCACAGTTTGAAACATGGTGTACAAAATATCAGATCCTATATGGCCTGCCGGATTCCATTTTGAGCACAGCATTTAAAAGGGGATTTAGACAAACTGGGAAATGTAATCAGATTAGTGATTAGATTAGTGAAAGAGCCTGAGATTATCCATGTGAGAACAGCTGAGGCTGAAGGAAACCGGAGGTTAGGCTGAAGGAAAGAAAACAGCTGCTTTCACAGGTTAAAAGGACTTGAACTGTCACAAGGCTGAGCAGAAAAGCAAAGGAAGACAGAGCTTCAAATCAATACACACAGAGTTTTCGTAAAGTCTAGTTTGGGTAGACCTTTGCAGAAATGAGAGCTGCCACAGGGGGCGGAGATCTCCCCCTGCTGTGGGTGTTTGGGCTCAGAAGGGGTGGTGGAGGGATGGAGTAGGGAGGAGTCGGGCATCAGATGGCACTTGGACTAGACGATCTTCAAGATTATTCCTAGTCACCCTGGGAGTCTGATTCTTGACTCTTCTGGTCTGACCCAACAATCTCCTACTCAAACCCTGTTTCCGGTGTTTTCCTGGGTGTTTCTGACAATCTAGCCAAGGGGGTTTGCCCCCATAGAAGGTCAGCTTGATACCAGCAGCCTTGCCATGAGCTGAGAGTACAGTGTGAGGGTGACCCACACTTCGGGAGGTGCAGCCCAGCCTCTTCTGCTGATGGATCCTGGCCCTCAGGGGCCACGCCAAAGACCAATAACTCATTTGTCATTGGTCTTTTGAATTAAACTGAAATGGACACACACATTAGGGGCACACTTTCTCCTGTATATGTGTTATTTCCAAATGGGGCCTTGTATTCTGTAGAGACTGACCCTCTACCTGTTCAAGCACTTGTCTCAAGCTGAGAATAGCCACTGTCTAGTCCATTTCTTTTTTTATCTATTTATTTATTTTATTTAAATTCAATTGGACAACATTGAATTGCCACATCATTAGTTTTTGATGTAGTGTTCAATGATTCATTAGTTGCGTATAACACCCATCCCATCATGTGCCTTCCTTAATGCCCTTCACCCAGTTACCCCATCCCCGCACCTACCTCCCCTTCCGCAACCCTCAGTTTGTTTCCCAGAGTCAAGTCTGTTATGGTTTGTCTCCATCTCTGATTTCTTCCCATGCAGTTTTCCTTTCCTTCCTCCAATGTCCTTCATGCTATTCCTTATGTTCCACATATGAGTGGAACCATATGCTAATTGTTTTTCTCTGCTTAACTTATGTCACTTAACATAAGTACCATCCATGTCCATGCAAATGGTGGATATTCAACCTTTCTGATGTCTGAGTAATGTTCCATTGTATACACGAACCTCTTCTTCATCCATTCATCTGTTGAAGGGCATCTTGGCTCTTTCCACAGTTTGGCTATTATGGCATTGCTGCTATGAACATTGGGGTGCAGGTGCCCCTTCTTTTTACTACATCTGTATCTTTGGGATAAACACCCAATAGTGCAATTGCTGAGCAGTAGGGTAGCTCCATTTTTAAGTTCTTGAGGAATTCCCATACTGTTTTCCAGAGTGGCTGCACCAGCTTGCATTCCCACCAGCGGTGTAAGAGGATTCATTCCCCTATCTCCACAGCCTTGCCAACATTTGTTCTTCCCTGTAGTGTTAAATTGGAGTCATTCTAACTGGTATAAGGTGGTATCCCACGGTGGTTTTGATTTGTATTTCCTGGATGACAAGTGATGTGGAGCCTTTTTTCACATGTCTATTGGCCTTCTGTATGTCTATTCTTTTTAAGCAGAAAATATATTTTCCTAAGATCATGAAAAGTGGCCTCAAATGTGTTGTGTTTATGCCTCAAATAGAACAAAATAGTAACAAAAATCCAACTGATTTTCCCCCAAATCTTTTTACTGACTATGAGAATCTTTAGAGGATGTTTGAGAGATTTTAAGACCTAACAGTATGGTGAGAGACAGTAGAGAGAACTCACATAAAAAGAACAGGAAAAATGGAAGGTAACTTTCAAGGAAAGAATGCTCACCCTGTTAAGGAAAGTCCTGTCCCTATAATCATGTTCCCATGTAATAGCACTAGGGGCAGAGGTTCTAGCCTTCCCCCTGCAAAAACTGTTATAGGAATCAACATTTTATCTAAGCAATACTGAGTACACAAAACTGATCTTTTCTTGGCATAAACTGGGCCAAGGTAGTGAGATTGGGGGGAATATGGGAATTAAGCCAGAGTTAGACCCTCGAGTTACGCTAGGCTTGGATGGTAATTCTTAAAAAGAAAGAAATTACCTCCCATTTTTCTCAAACTCAAGGTGCGTGCGTTTCCTGGCCTCTTTCTTCCATGTCTACCAAGAGAAGCACATCCTCTTAGCTCCTGCCTTGTTGAAGCACTGGCTGAAAGGAGAAGTCACTGGTTATTCTGGGAGACCCTTTGCCCACCGGTGGGCTGAGTCAGCGTGGTGTGGCTTTGAAGAAAACTTGAATGTGTGAAGTTTGTCCAGATGATCTCGATGACAATGATGCTACTATTAAGGGCTTACTATGTGCCGAGCATCTTGCTCAAGTGCAGTAAGTATAGTATCCCATGAAATCTTTACAACCCCCCTGTGAGGTAGTTATTGTAGTCCTTGTTTCCCAGTGGAGGAAGCAAAAATTCTGAGAACTTAAGTTTCCTGCAAGTCATTTAGCTGGTGTGTGGTGGGAGCCCGAGCCTGTGCTCCCCAGCATGGTGGCCTTCAGCCCATCTCCACCTCAAAGATGGAGCTGCTCTTCCTTCCAGCAGCTCCTTGCCCTCCTGGCTCCACACTGGAGGGCTTCCCAGGTTGGCTCTACCCTATTCTGGTCTCCCAACCCCAAAAATGTCCTGTAACACATGAAAAAGAGTCTGTGAATTAAAATCACGCCACCTGAGTTTTAAAATCCAACTCACCACTGGGAGCAATTACTTAATTTTTGTAGGCTCAATTTCCTTGTCTATAAATATTTACTTATTTTACATAATGGACTCTTTTTTTTTCCACCCGACGCTGGGTTCTGAAATGAGCAAGTGAGCAAAAAGTGAAGATCGTTAAGTGTGTCCTTGATAAATCCTGTAAGGAGGTGCTCCTTGAAGTCCCTAGTATGAGTCAGGCACCTTTCTCCAGAGGTGATCAAGACAGACAAAGTCTCCACTCCCTTGGGCCCAGCCTCTTGGTGGAGGGCGACAATCATCACCCTTCTGCTGAGTATTAAACAGTACTTGTGAACTTAAGAGCGAGAGGGAATGATGAGGAAAGAACCCACCAAGGAGATGGCATTTCCATCCGGGGGCGGGGCGGGGGGGTGTCTGAGCGACAAGAAGGAGCCTCCATGTGATGATTAAAGGAAAGAGCATCCAGGCCGAGGGAACAGCCAGAATAAAGCTCCCAAAGAGAGAACAAGCCAGAGTAAGGCAGGCTAAGAGGAGAGTGGCCCGAGCTAAGGCTGGGCAGTTAGGTGGAGAATTACATCATTTGGTTTCCAAGTGTGCTGGGAGGGCTCTGAGCAGGAGCAGGATGTGACGGAATCCCCCTTTTCAGCTCTCTCTGGCAGCCGTGGGGGGAGGGATGGCAGCATAGGAGGAGGGAAGCATGGAGACTAGGGAGGAAATTCGCAGTGGTGCAGGCAGGAGATGCTGGTAGCTCAGACTTTGGCAGGGGGGTGGTGGTGGAGATGGAGAGTAGCAGCAGACTGAGTTTATGCTTTGGAAAGGAGAGTTGATGGGTTGGTTGTGGGGTGTGGGAGAAAGAGAAGGATCAAGAATAACTCAAAAATAAGCATTATTTGCCACTAAGTCTAACACGGGTTGGTTTTTTCTCCAGTGCCGACACTGTTTCTTTAATGGAACACCCGGCAGAGTCGTTGTCTTCCAGTTGGTGGCCATATTGTGTGGGGGAAAGTGTGTCTCTTTAAACACTAGAATCACTCTCAGCCTGGGGAGCTGCTCACACTCTGAGAGGCCCCCAGGACACGAGACCAACAATTTCATGCTTCCTTCATTTCATGCACTTGGGGACATATGGTCCTTTAAATGAGATGGCAGGGATCCCATGGTATCCGTGGTATGTAAATTTAAGTTTACTCTCAGTCTCTCTCTTCCTCTCATTTTAAATTAAGATCAGCTAAATGTGCCTGATAAATATACAGTGACTCCATGATAATGAAGATCACACCTTATGTTAGATCATATCTTCATTAGAACTCTGCAATCTCTGCTTGGCACATAGTAGCCAGGACCTGTTCCTTCCCTTCTTTCCTCTCCCCCATCCCCCAATATTTTCTTCCCACCTGCCCCAACCCAACTTACCTACTCCAGTGTTCATTGTCTCAGAAATCTGCTCTCATATGTTGCACAGTAATTCATGTCAGATCATGAGTGAGTGTTCATGAATCCTTTCCAAGGTAAGATAAGTAAGTCAGTAAGTCCATATTTTAACAGATGCCTTCTGAAAACACTACGCTTCAACCAAAAGTAGAATTCTAGTAGTGGAAGTGTAGGTTTTGTGGGATCGCTAGTGAAGAGGTTTGTGGGTAAGGGGACTTCCGGTACCAGTGTCTCACCCTACATGTGGGGCCAATGACCCCATTACGTGACTATGAAAGACATAATACCACCATTGCTCTATGAGAACCATGGCCCCTTCTGCCTGGGTGTGCAGAGGAAATGCCTTGCAAAGGAAGAGAACTTAGTGATGGTTTCTTAACAGAAATAAAACCCGTGTGAGAGTGGACATTTGAGCAGAACAGGGTAAGACTGGCAAACTTGAGACCTCTCATGGTGAGGCTGAGTCTCCACAAAGTTTGAGGTTTCCTGCTAACCACCTTGTTGCTCTCACTTACGTCAGTCTGACACTTGCATATTTTCTTTGACCATCCTTCCATCCTCACCCACCCCTGGAGAGAAAAAAACTATGATTCTGGCTTCTAGTTTGTCTTTTGTTAACTACCTGAGAAGATGTGTTGTCCGTTCATCTCTTCATGTATAGAATGATACCAACACCCTTATCCTTGGTACGAGGGTTACATGAGGCTCCACACAGTGCTGGCCCATTGGGGGGATCTCATGAAAGTTGGATTCCTGCCCTCTTACCGGAGAACCTTTGACTAATTCCTAATAGATAATTCATTCATGGCTATTTATTGAGCATGCACTGTGTCCTGAGCACTGCCCTGAGTACCATAGAGGTAGCTGTGATCAAGATAAAATTCCTGCCCATGCAAGGCTGGCATTTAGCAAGAAGAAAGAGGCAAGGACCTGAGAAGCAAATAAAGAGCATAACCTCAGACAGTCAATGAAGATAATCAAGTGGGGCGATGGGGTTGAAAGTCACAGAAGGGTTCTCTGGTATGATGGAATTTGTACTAAGGTCCATGATTTCTAATGCAGAAAGAATTCCCTCTTGTCTCAACATTGTGATTTACTACACCCATTATCACATTCAAATAAAACTTTGATTAAAACAGAAGCTTAGAGAATGAATATTTTAATTAACTGGTTTTTTTAGTCCAAAGGATGTTAATTCTCAAGTACTTCTTTTTTTTTTTTTACATTGTTGTGTGAGAATGGTTATAAATACTAATGTGTTTAGTTCATCTTCCTGATGTAGCAAATAGAGTAGAAAGAAAGGCTCATGAAATAAAAGCATCTTGTAAGATCTGAAGTTCATTACTTGGATTCTACTTTAGGGCTTCGGATACTGACGTTGTTAAAAAGAAAGTTTGGGCAAAATTGGATCCTGATTTCAGTTATAACCTAGAAGTTCTTTTAAGAATAAATCAGTGTAGGGGCGCCTGGGTGGCTCAGTGGGTTAAAGCCTCTGCCTTTCGCTCAGGTCATGATCCCAGGGTCCTGGGATCGAGCCCCGCATCGGGCTCTCTGCTTGGCTGGGAGCCTGCTTCCTCCTCTCTCTCTCTCTCTCTCTGCCTGCCTCTCTCCCTACTTGTGATCTCTATCTGTCAAATAAATAAATAAAATCTTTAAAATAAAATAAAATAAATCAGTGTTACTTACTTTTTAATCTAATAAGCAAGTTGTAGGGCAAATGACGAAATATCTTGTTCTCCTGGTCCTCTGTTTTTGAGTTCTTCATCTTTCTCTTCACCTTATTCTTCTTTTTTAAGATATTTATTTATTTATTTGAGAGAGAGTGAGAGAGAGTACTTGTGTGCAAGTGGGGGAAGGGGCAGAGAGAGAATCTCCAGTAGATTCTATCCTGAGGGTGGAGCCCTATGCAGAACCTGACCCCATGACCCCGAGACCATGACCTGAGCCAAAATCAAGAGTCAGATGCTTAACTGACTGAGCTACCCAGGCACCCCGTTTTTCTTGGTCTTCTGGATTCATCTCTTCAAGATCCAGTGAGTGTATATTCTGTTTTGGTTATCAAATATGGTCAAAGAGAAGTGATTGACGCCAGCTATTGTGTTAGTTTCCTCTTGTTGCTATGACGAGTAGCCACAAAAGTAGAGGCTTAAAACAGTTCTGGAAGCCAGAAGTCCAACATGGGTTGTATTTGGCTAAAGTTATGATGCTGGCCAGGCTGTGTCCCTATGGAGGATCTGGGGGACACTTGCTTTCCTCGCCTCGTCCAGGTTCTGAAGGCTGCCTACATTCTCTGGCCCATGACCCCTCCCTCCATTTTTCCCGGCCAGCAGCATGGCATCCATAAATCTCTCTTACAAGCCCTGCTTTCACAGTCCCATGTCCTCCTGTGGTTCTGACCCTACCACTTGCCTCCCACCTCTAGCAACCTGTGTTATTACACTGGGTTCCTTGGCTGATCCAGGATCAGCATCTCATCGCCACACAACCTTCATTGAATTCTTGTCCTCTTTCCATGTGAGGTACCATTGTTACAGGTCCCGTTAAGAGGTAGACATCTTTCGGGGTGCAAATGGTGGGTGTAAACAGCTGTTTACTACAGCTGTTATCCATCCAGGAGAGATTCGTTAACAGATGCCGGAGCCAGGATTCATATTCCCATCTTTCCATGCTAAGTCAGTATTTAAAATCAGTATATTAGAGTTTCCCATAAGGCATCAAAGTGTTAAATGTAGTGACTAATACTCCAGAACTGACCCCTTATCAGATCACGTTCCAGACCAGAGGTCCTGATTTGGCATTGGAAATCTTCGTGTCTGGATCCAAGTTGCATTTTCTGATCAGAGGACCCAGGAATAGCTTGTAAGCTCAGGAGACCCTGAAGTCCCCAGGAGGGACCAGGCAGAGTGAAGGTGTTTCTGGGGTGGCCACAGGGCTGCCTAGTTTGACACAGGGAACTGGAAGTTAAACTTGGGTCTTTGAGCCTTTAGATCCCTGGAGCACTAGAGAGGCCACTGCTTTGTATAGAACTGTGACTGCATCACTAGCAGGGGAACATTGTGTGGCAGCGGGCTTGCCGAAAACATTGAGCTAAAACAAAGCAGCCTTTCAGTTCCTGGGGAACCTGGATTTTCTCTATGTCTAGGGCCGGTGGAGGCCCGCCTGTCAGCTCTGAATCCTCAGGCCAAGGACCTGGATAAAGGAGCCACATGCCACACTGGCATGTTTTATGTGTGTGGAGGTGAACCGACCTTATTTTAGGGATGAAAAAAATGCCTCTATGTGCACTTTTAGATAAGACTGGCCCTGTGGTTAGTTATTCAGGCCAAAGTCCCTCCTCTCTTTTTCTTATATAATCAAATCAAATATAGTTTAATCCTGAAACTGGGAAAGAGGCAATAAGTTGGAAAACTCTTTGGCCAGCTCTCCACTTGGGGAAGAACTGTAAAAACATACTCACAATTCCAGTCTTTTCATTCATACAGGAATCTCGAGTTTCTTATTTGAGTTGCAGCTTTTCATAGATTAGAGGTACCAGTTTTTTGAAAACATCTACTTCTTGTCTCCCACTCCCAATGTCTTCATTCATAGATTAATTTTTTTCTAATTGATTAACTGACCCTTGTATGTTTATAATGGCTTGAGGTTGTAGGGCACAGTTTCTGATCTTCTTTGGTTTATGATTTAGAAGGGGAGACCAAAGTGAGTTTGAGTTTGTACAACTCTGGACTCCTGAAGTGGGACCCTTGATATTTCTGCCACAAAGGAAAACCCTGTGGGAGAGGTTGGTATCTGGGAGAGGAGACACTCAAACTTTTATTGGCTGAAGAATCAGAGCATTGTGTGGGCCCCAGTATAGACCACTGAGAAGACCTGAGCCCAGGCAGTTCTCCCCGTGGTGAAATTGCAGTAGTGTGGGGTAGAGGAAGGAACAGCTTCTGCAAGTTAGAAGCCTGGATTCAAGATCTGTCTCTGTATCTCATGGTGCCCTCTGGACCTCAGTCTCCCCACCACGAGACAAGAGACTCAGATGATGAGCCAGGTTTTTCATGGTCATTGGTGGGGCCACAGACTAACTGAGAACTTAATCATCGAGTGCTGGAGGGAGACAAGTGCATCTAATCTAGAAAATGCTGTGATTGATTGAGTAGTACAACCTATGCCTTACACAGAGAACAATTTAAAGAGAGTTAGAATACAAAGAGTGTGGCGTTTAGAACTAAAAAGAATGTAAGCTCATTTTCTCCTGAATTGTGAAGCATTTCAGGGCTTGATAGAAGCTTTTGTCCATTTATGAAAGACCCAGCATCAAGCTGCTCTACCGAGGGCAAGCCTTTTCCTTCCTCTCATTATAGAACCTAGACCTTAAGAAAATTTCTGTTATTATTTAAGCCTCAGTGAAGAAAAAGTCAAAGCAGCATTTCCAAGGTGGCACAGCTAACAAATGGAAAGCCGGGAAGAAAACTCCATGTTCTCTGTTCTCGGGCCATTTTGTATTTTGATGTCATGCCTCACCTTTGTTGTGCTTTGCCCTAGCCTTGGATGCTGAAGATAGAGCAGTGGGCAAGAGCCAGAGAGCTCTCATCTTGGTGAGGAAGATAGAACACAAATGAACAAAATCATTCTGGTTGGGTATAAGTGTTATGAAGAAACCAAATCACAAGAATGTAATAAAACAGAGAACCAGGCAGGAATGGGTCGTTTAGACTTAACGCTGGAGAAGGCCTCTCTCTGAGTAGCTCTTCTGCTATTCACTGGTAGATTGGTAGAACCCACTTAGGAAACTGCCTTCCAACACTGGTGGGAACTGTGTTGTTCTAACCTGTAGAATGTTGTGATTTTTCTAGATGCCATCTGAGTTGAGGCCTGCATGATAAGAAGGTGCCAACCATGTGGTTACTTGGGAAAGAGTCTTCCATGCATAGGAGACAGCAAGTACAGGAGCCCAGAGAGAGAACAGTGAAGGGACAGAGTCTGGTGTGGCTGTAGTTTGGGGACCAAGATGGAGAGCGTCACGCGATGAGGTCAGAAGTTCAGCAGGGTTATTTGTTCCATTTCTTTGAAAAAAATGGACGGTATTTTGATAGGGATTGCATTAAATGTGTAGATTGCTTTAGGTAGCATGGACATTTTCACAATATTTATTCTTCCAATCCAGGAGCATGGAACATTTTTCCATTTCTTTGTGTCTTCCTCAATTTCTTTCATGAGTACTTTATAATTTTCTGTGTATAGATTCTTAGCCTCTTTGGTTAGGTTTATTCCTAGGTATCTTATAGTTTTGGGTACAATTGTAAATGGGATTGACTCCTTAATTTCTCTTTCTTCTGTCTTGTTGTTGGTGTACAGAAATGCAACTGATTTCTGTGCATTGATTAACAAGTCAGGAAATGACAGATGCTGGCGAGGATGTGGAGAAAGGGGAACCCTCCTCCACTGTTGGTGGGAATGCAAGCTGGTGCAACCACTCTGGAAAACAGCATGGAGGTTCCTCAAAATGTTGAAAATAGAACTACCCTATGACCCAGCAATTGCACTACTGGGTATTTACCCTAAAGATACAAACATAGTGATTCGAAGGGGCACGTGTACCCGAATATTTATAGCAGCAATGTCTACAATAGCCAAACTATGGAAAGAACCTAGATGTCCATCAACAGATGAATGGATAAAGAAGATGTGGTATATATACACAATGGAATACTATGCAGCCATCAAAAGAAATGAAATCTTGCCATTTGCGACGACGTAGATGGAACTAGAGCGTATCATGCTTAGTGAAATAAGTCAATCAGAGAAAGACAACTATCATATGATCTCCCTGATATGAGGACATGGAGAAGCAACATGGGGGGTTAGGGGGATAGGAGAAGAATAAATGAAACAAGATGGGATTGGGAGGGAGACAAACCATAAATGACTCTTAATCTCACAAAACAAACTGGGGGTTGCTGGGGGGAGGTGGGATTGGGAGAGGGGGAGGGGGCTATGGACATTGGGGAGGGTATGTGCTATCGTGAGTGCTGTGAAGTGTGTAAACCTGGCGATTCACAGACCTGTACCCCTGGGGATAAAAATACATTATATGTTTATTAAAAAAAAAAAATTTGGAAGGGGAGGCGAACCATAAGAGACTATGAACTCTGGAAAACAACCTGAGGGTTTTGAAGGGTCAGGGGTGGGAGGTTGGGGGAACAGGTGGTGGGTAATGGGGAGGGCACATTTTGCATGGAGCACTGAGTGTTGTGCAAAAACAATGAATACTGTTACGCTAAAAAAATAAATAAAATGGGGAAAAAAAACAGTAAAAAAAAAAAAAAAGTTCAGCAGGGTCCAGCACTGTAGAGTTTTGCAAGCTATGGTCAGGAGTTTGGATTTATTCAATTATGCAATCAGGAGACTTTGGAAGACCTTAAAGAGGATGGTCCCAGGATCTGATGTATGTGTGGAAAATCTTGCTCTCGCTTGGATAGAAAGGAACAACATGGAACCGGGAGACCAGCTGGGAGGCTGGCGGGAGAATGGGGGCAGAGGTGAAGGCAGCATGGACCAGGGAGGCAGACATGGAGAAGCAGATACATGAAGGCTATAGGGCGTTTGTTGGAAACAGTGCCAAAAGAACCTGCAGATGGGACGTGAAGGAACAGAGAAATCGAGGAAGCCAATAGCTGTAGAGACTGGGGGACGAACTCTAGTAAGAAGTGACAGTTTCAGCAGCCATAGTAAGTTTAGGTGGCCTGCTAGACATATTTCTTTAAACAGTCTCTCAGTTAGTCTAACTTTGCCCCAATTTGTCAGAATTAAATGAATTTTATGCCATGCTCTAAAAACTCCATGCAACTTCCTGCCCGTGACTCTTGGACAAGTATCCGTTGTTCTTTAATGGCAGCCGTGAGGGAGTAGACTCAGGAAGATATCCTAATTTCCCCCTGTGAGATTCCCTCCTGGGCCCTGGTTGTGCCCAGCTGCTCTTTCCCTGTATAGCCTACCACACGGCATCCACACTGCGGGCCCGAGAGGCAGAAGGACCAGGTAGGCCAAGGAGACTCCCGGCAGAGAGACAACTGGCTCACAGACCCCAGCACAGGCCCCCTGAGGGGCCAGGATTGGGTGGTTAGTATTTGGCCTTCTTTCTATTTCTGTTGAGGCAAACAGTGGGTAAATAAAGAAAAGACACTGTATGAGATGAGATGCTGAGTCTGGGGAGATTTGAAGTATCCATCTGCCTGTTGGGAGAGAGGGGAGGGGATCGGGAGTCTTTGTTCATCCAATGGGAAGAACCCAGGGGAGGGTTTTTTGTTTGTTTGTTTGTTTAAGATTTTATTTATTTATTTGAGAGAGAGAGAGAGCACAAGCAGGGGTGAGGGCGAGGGGTAGAGGGAGAGGGAGAAGCAGACGCCCTGTTGAGCAGGGAGCCCAATGCAGGGCTCCATCCTAGGACCCTGAAATCATGACCTGAGCTGAAGGCAGACACTTAACCAACTGAGGGACCCAGGTGCCCCCAGAGGATGGTCTTAAAGAACCAAAGAGATGAGTTCATTACCTCAGAGACCAGCCATCTGGAGAACTTGAGTTGATGGAGATACAGGTTAGGACTATGAAGGGATGTAGGCTTCCCAGAGAAGCAGGTAGTAGAGACCAGGGTCAGATGGAGGGTAGATTTCAAGGAGTAAACGAAGCCCAGCTTAGCTTTGCCCGTTCTCAGTTTTTCCAGTGTAACTAGTGCAGTCTCTGAAGGCAACCGATCTGAAATCTCAAGACCGTATATATGGTTTTTCCTCAAGGATCTTTACATCACTGATATTCCCAGTATCCTCACATAGCTGAAATTTAGTGCCTACTCACTAATTTCATTTGGAGAAGTGGTAAAGAGTGTGGGCAGTGGGGTCAGAGAGCTTGGGTTTGAATCCTGGCCCTGCTCTCTATAGGCTATGAATCTGGACATGTTCCTTAAATCCTCTGTGTCTCACTTACCTTGTCTTTATTATTTTTTAAAGATTTTATTTATTTATTTATTTGACAGAGATCAAAATTAGTCAGAGAGGCAGGCAGAGAGAGAGGAGGAAGCAGGCTCTCCGCGGAGCAGAGAGCCCGATGCGGGGCTCGATCCCAGGACCCTGGGATCATGACCTGAGCCGAAGGCAGAGGCTTTAACCCACTGAGCCACCCAGGTGTCCCTTACCTGGTCTTTAAAACAGGGCAATGAGGGTCCTTGCCACATAGGCAGTTGTAAGGATAAAACAAGTTAATCCATGTTAAGCCCTTGAACTAATTTCTGGCACATCTTAAGCCCATTAAAATACCATATCTTATAGGAAAAAGAACAGTGGAGAAAATGGGGCAATACATTGTAGCTTCTTTTTTTTTTTTTTTTTGAAGATTTTATTTATTTGAGAAAGAGAGAGAGGAACAGAGAGAGGGAGTATGAGCAGATAAGCAGGGGGAGCAGCAGAGGGAGAAGCAGACTGCCCGCAGAACAGGGAGCCCAGCGTGAGATTCAATCTCAGAACCCTGAGATCATGACCTGAGTCAAAGGCAGATGATTAAATAACTGAGCCACCCAGGTGTCCTACTCTATAGGTTCTGAGTCCCCCAACTCCTGTGAGATTAAGGAAGAGGCCAAAGTAAACATAGGAGACCTTCATCATGTCATCCAGGCATTCTGGCATGAATGATCTCCTCCCCAAAGCTGACAAGCCACCGCATCAGCTCTTTGCTGCATTGGAGAAAGTGGAGGTGGCTATGTGAGTCATTTACATGACACGTGAAAAATATGGAACCAGCAGCACCATGTCCAAATGAGCCTCCCAAAAGCATCGCTAAGTAATTCACCATGTCTGAGACACAGGCAGATGGTGAGATCCCTCAGAACATCACAGTGAAGTACCAGGAGGTTTTATGGATGAAGAGACTTAGAAAAATGCCATCGGAGAAATCCTGCATTAGAACCACCCAGTGCCTGACCTTTCCCACCGGCCCCTTAAGTTTACGCCTTTCTTCTCCTGAGGGACATAACTTAAAAAAATATTTTTAAATGTAATAAGCAGAACTGTCAATTCATTAAGGGAAACAAACCCTTTCTAATTAACAACCGTTCATAGGGAAACAGCTTGCTGCTGCAGGCCTAGAAACAATGCCAACCCAAAGCCTCGGAAACTGCGCCAGCAACATGGTCCAGTTCAATTATTTTGTCCTCACTCAGCCAAGTAATTGATATCTGATTATTTTCGCCTGGTGGGTGTTGATGGAGAGGCAGTGATTTCTCCTTAGGCTGGACCAGCACCATGAGCAGCTTCTGGAAGGTGACTTAAGGCACAAAAAAGAATGTACACAGTAGGCTCACTGGGAGAACCTGTCCCCAGATGAACCGCCTGAAAAAACGAAACAGAGCGGACATCCCACTAGTTCAACGCAGAGACTATCCCTGGTCAGTCTTCTGGGTGAGAGTTTGTCCCTCCAAATAAGCCCCTTTGACTTAGCAAAACTCTCCAGTTCTAGATCCAGAACCCACTGAAACAACTTTGTGCTTGGCGAAAAGAAACAAGGTGGTGATGTCTTTCCCCTCCTGTTCGCAGGAGAAATTATAATAACAATGAGCCTTGCTTAAAAAGCTCATCTTTATTTTTTTTAATTTTATTTTTTCAGTGTTCCAAGATTCATTGTTTATGCACCACACCCAGTGCTCCATGCAATACGTGCCCTCCTTAATACCTACCACCAGGCTCATCCATTCTCCCACCCTCTTCCCTCCAAAACCCTCAGTTTGTTTCTCAGAGTCCACAGTCTCTCATGGTTCATCTCCCTGGTCAATTTCCCTCAACTCCCTTCTCCTCTCCATCTCCTCATGTCCTCCATGTTATTCCTTATGTTCCACAAGTAAGTGAAACCATATGATAATTGACTCTCTCTGCTTGACTTATTTCACTCAGCATAATCTCCTCCAGTCCCATCCATGTTGATACAAAAGTTGGGTATTCGTCCTTTCTGATGGAGGCATAATACTCCATTGTATACATGGACCACATCTTCCTTATCCATTCATCCACTGAAGGGCATTTTGGTTCTTTCCAGTTTGGTGGCTGTGGCCATTGCTGCTATGAACATTGGGGTACAGATGGCCCTTCTTTTCACTACATCTGTATCTTTGGGGTAAATACCCAGTAATGCAATTGCAGGGTCAGAGGGTAGCTCTATTTTTAATTTCTTAAGGAATCTCCACACTGTTTTCCAAAGTAAAAAGCCCATCTTTAATGATTGAGTGACTGCTTAATTTCATTCTGTTTCATGACCTTGATAGTTATTTAATCAAGGATTTGTAAGTGCTGTTGCTTCATATTTGAGGAGCTCTGGGGAAAGTACCCTTCAGATGCCCATCACCAGAGTGAAGTGGAGATAATCTCTGAGCAGCCCTTTGGATTATTAGGAAGTCTATCACAGTCCAGGGACGTGGGATTTCAGCACTGGCCTAAACAGCCCTAGATTAGGCAGCTAATTGTCATCTCACATACAAATGAATTCAAGCCATTCCAATTGGCTTCTGTTCAAAACTGCTGTTCGTTTAACCTAAATAATACCATAGGACTTGTTGATTTCAACATCGTATTTGCTGGAAAAACCTTTCTAGAAATAAAGACCCCAGTCTCAAGTAAATACTGGGGTAGAGAAACATCAAAGGATCACTTTGCCGTCTTAGACATTTTCTTTGAGCCATCAGATGGACAGCTGACTACAGCTGGGCTCTGTCTTGCTTGATGACAATTCAGCAGGCAGAACCCTGAGACACCTGCCATCCTAGCATGCTGCCTTCTCCCTAAGACGAAGCAGCACCGTATGTGGGTCGATAGATAGCAAGGATAGATAGCACCGCAGATTGGTCAATAGAACCGATGCTGTTAGGATGAAAAACACATTTGTGGTTTTTTAGAGTCGAAAGGTGATGACCTTTTGGTCCAACCCAAGGAGGTTAAGACCCTGTGTACCCTAGATCACACAGTTAGTTACAGACAGTCCCAGAACATGCAAACGAGGTTTCAGACTGTGGATTTGGAGCTCTTTCTATTTTACCAAGCTGCCCCCTGGGAAACACATTGGAATCACTTGAGTTTAAAAAAAAAAAAAAGAATCAACAGAAATGAATATTCAACTTGCGGGACACTTGCATGGCTCAGTGGGCTAAGTGCTAGCCTTTGGCTCAGGTCATGGATCCCAGGATCCTGGGATGGAGTCCCATGTGGGGCTCCTTGCTGAGTGGGGAGCCTGCTTCTCCCTCTGCCTGCCCCCCTGCTTGTGCTCTCTCTCTCTGACAAATAAATAAATAAAATCTTTAAAAAAAGAAATACTCGACTTGCTTTATACTTGAGATAGGTAACAAGGAAGGAAAGACTCTACCTCTCGGAATATAACCCCAGATTCCAGGATTGAGCTACCATTTCAGGGTGGAATCAGGGGCCAGGCAGTCATTTTGCAAAGTCTGGAGGACAAGCTGCCAATGTCTCTAGAAGGTCGTGGAGATTATGAGAGTTTTGGGAAGTACTACTGGTTGATGACCCACAGATGGCAGGAACTTAGTGACAAGATGGAGACCATTTCTTTGGTAAAGGACAAGATAGGGTAGATACATTCTCTTCACAAGGGGAAGTCCATAGAAAAGTGAACTCTTTGAGTGTGTTTAACTACATAGTAAAACTGACTGTTTACTATGTGGAATGCATTGCATCTTTTCATGAAAAGTATTATAAGAGGAGGTTTGGGTGGCTAGCAGTGGGGATTGGAGAAGAGGGATTATGTTTAGTATCAAATTCACTTTCCCAGGTCAGGTGCAACACTGGACTCAAAATGGAAATAGGGGTATGGCACCCCCTCTCAGATGTAACTAGGAGACAAGGGCCAATTTCCTTTGCTTTATGCTTTCAATTATATTGTAAGTCATTGAAGAGGAGGAGGAGCATGTCATCTACTCTGTAGAATTTCCAGCAACACCTGGAAAAATTCTATATTCTGTATATACTAGACACAGAATAAACAATTGTTGAGAAATGATAATGAACTGGTGAAAGAATGATTAGCAATAGCTCACTTCTTTTGCCTCTCTGGGGAATTGTGTTGGGCGGGTGATTTTTCTAGTTAACTAATACTTCCTTCTGTACATGTGAAATCGTGTTCGAACCATGATCTATAGTACATCAACCAGGTTTCTTTCTGCTTAAATATATTTTGCTGAACTTAATTCTAACTTTCCTGGAAAGTAGCATTGATTATTTTGCTGTGTACAGCCATGATTCTGGGGCTCTCAAAGTGTAAGCTGTTTGCACCCCCTACCCAAAACACTAGATAGTGATCTTTTTACTTGTTGCTTCTTCTGCCTCCTTCAACATGAATCATCATGAATCATCATAAATGTGAGCCTACCATGAGCCAGACATGCTTTAGTTACCTGGAAACAATAGTGAACAAGACAGATGTGGTTGCTTTCCTTTCAGAGCTTCCAGTCGAATCTGGAATCCAAACAGACCAAGCAAGTAATTAGAGTCCAAGGCAGATTCTACGAAGATAACTGCTAAGACAGAGAATATTAGAGAAGTGGGTGAGCCATATAGGACTTGCTGCGGGGGTGACACTAAGCTGTATTCTGCAGGAGGAGGAAAGCCAACTGTGGGGAGGATGCCTCAGTCCTTGTAACGACCCCTTCCACCCACCTTTCCCTCTCTCTCGTTGCTAAAGTCTGCCAGCAGATACCAGAGACACATGTTTGCTAAATCATTAATCTCATGTTCACAGAAAACAGAGCTGTTGCCCTTAAGGGAATTTCAGTTCTTTCTTAGGTGAAAATATATAATTTTTAGGACAACTATTTTATTCACTCTTCATTTCACTTTGGAAAGACATGCAAAGTACTGAGCACTGGCGGGAATAAGAAATGAATAAATCATGTTCCCCTCTACCTGAATCATCGTATTAGTTAAGGAAAACTAGCCTGTGTGGCCATAACAAGGAATCCCCAGATCTCAGTGGCTTGGCGTAGCCATCACTTATTTCTCAGTCACACAATCTCCTGTGTGGGTAGGTAGCTCTCTCATACGTAGCTGTCTTACAAGTAATTACTTAGGGATCCAGCCTCCTTTTAGCCTGTGATTCTGGCCTTGATCCGTAGAAGGTGGAGAGAGGACTAGAGGTTCATCAAACAATTTTTAAAGACTAGCTTGCTCAGGACCATCCTGGAAGGTGCTCATCTCTCTTCTACTTCAGAGCATCAGTCAGAACCCAAACACATATCCTCAAACTGACCAAGAGGAGCGCAGGGAAAATGAGGTCTTCCTGTGTGCTCAGAAAGAAGAAATGGGATTGATGAAGATAGAGCTGGCCTCCCTTCTGGGAATATAGTGGCCCAGAAAGATCCGAAGACAGTAAAGTATCGTTATTAGGGGGCGACTGTCAAAAGCATTAAACAGAAGTGGAAACAAAGATGGGAGCTCCTAGGGACAAGATTGGTTTATTCTGATTAATCAACACAGGATAAGGGAAGTTGGCGAGAGGAACCGAGTTTGATCAGGGTCTTAAATGATGAGTAGGTATTGAAATGGTAGCAATAAAGGAGTGAAGTCAGACCAAGGCACAGAAATCTGAAAGTTCACACCTTCCAGAAACACTGACGGATCTGGTAAGACTGGAGGAAACAGGAGTGGAGAGGGAAAAGGCACCAAATTCTAAAGGGTCTTAGATGTTTTGTTAAATAGTTTGAATTTTACTCTGTAGGCAGTAGGACACCGTGAAACCTTTTTGAATATGTAGTCACATCATCAGATTTATATTTTTAAGAGATGTTTTTCTTTTCCATGTATTTGATTGTTGGCTGAGGTCAGTGGAAAGCTAAATGACTTGACAATGGGCTCTCAATTTCTTCAAGAGTAGCACGGGAGAAGGGCACCTGGGTGGCTCAGTCAGTTCAGTGTCCAACTCTTGATTTTGACCCAGGTCATGATCTTGGTGTCCTGAAATCAAGTCCTCACTCAGCCAGAGTCCGTTTGAGGATTTCTCTCCTCCCCCTTTGCTTCCCGCCCTGCATGCTCACTCTCTCTGTCTGCCTCTAAAATAAATAAATAAATCTTTTTTTAAAAAAGTCAAAAGTCATATAGGGAGAATCAAATGTGCCTCTATGACCTACTTTACTGAGCTGAGAAGACCTCCTGCGGATGGCAGTGATAAGGTAGGAGAGTTGCAGGCTGCTCGTTTGTCGGCGTCATGGAGAACCCCATCCAAATGCTTTTGGGAGAGGCAGAGCAATTGGCAACTCTATGGTATAACTTGGAATATGGGAACTCAATTTCAGGGAATTACAGCAACTCTTTGTGTACGTTGTCATCAGCACCTGTGGGTTCCAGCTGAGGACAACCCATTTCTTAATCTTTGGGCTTAAAGATAAATATCCGTTTCTTCATAGATTGTCAATCCTATTGTTGCTTTGTAATATTGATAGCTAACCACATTTCTCTGTTATAGCACTTTCCAAGCGCATGGAAGTTTAGTTGAAGTCCTAACCTAGATTAAATTTCTTCAGTTTCTTTGCACCTCCTCAACAGAGGTCTGGGTCCAGCCCTTTTCAGTCCCATACCCCCCAGTCTAGAGAATAATAGAAAATACAGAAACATGAAAATCTTGATTTTTATGTGCTCTGTCTTCAGAAAAATCTAGCATGCTTGAGTAGAAGTTGCTGTTGGGGCTCCATCCAATGGCTAGTTCTTTCCTTATTCCTTGCTGTCAGAGCCCTGGTTCTGTTCAGATGGCCACTTTTCCCTAATATGACTCAGGAGCAAACTGAAACTAGTCTAATCTAATCATGGCATCCCTGAACACTTTCTTGGTGATGAGTTGAAGGTTGACCCATAAGGTTGACCTTATGGCTCTGGTTCTTTTTGTCTGTAGACTTTGCCCACTTCACTTAACACTGTGAAGCTTCAGCTTTTCTCATCTATAAAATATGCACCTTGCAGATTATTGTAAGGATATAAAATCATGCATGGCAAATCATCTAGCATAGTGATCACAGCCCATACAAGATGGGCATTCTGCAGAAGGAAGTTTTATTTTAGATACAGCAATGATTCACAGGCCTTTCTCCCTCAGATCTTTAATGGCAACAAAGAACCTCTGGGCCATTTACCTTCCTACTGTCACTTGAGACCACAAATACATAGGACAGAAGGGAAGAATAGCGTCCTATAGAAAAGACTCAGTTCACATATGATCAGCTAGTCACTAATTCCTGCTTGATTCCCTGCATCCATAACGCTCCTTATCGTATATGAAAAGGCTCATGTGGATCAGAAAAGATCCTGGGGCCATACCTGAGAACCCAGTTTAAGATGTGTAAGTGTTGATTTGATACACTTGTATATTGCAAAATTACTACTACTGTGTCATTAACTAATACCCCTGTCAAGCTACATAATTTCTTTTTTGTAGTGAAAACATTGAAGATCTATTCTTAGAAACTTTTAAGTCTGTAATAGGGAATTATTAACTATAATCATCATACTGTACATTACATCCCTACAGCTTATTCATCTTCTTTTTTTGTTGTTGTTTTTGTTTATTTTCAGCGTAACAGTGTTCATTGTTTTTGCACCACACCTAGTGCTCCATGCAGTACGTGCCCTCCCTATTACCCACTACCTGGTTCCTCATCCTCCCACCCCCCCCTTCAAAACCCTCTTGGTTGTTCATCGTCTAACTGGAAGTTTGTATCCTTTGACCAGTATCTCTCCCTTTCCCTGACCATAGCCCTTGATAACCACTATTCTAGTCTCTGTTTCTAAGAGTTCAGCTTTTTTAGACTCTACATACAAGTGATATCATATAGCATTTGTCTTTCTCTGTCTTACTTCACATAACATAATGCCCTCAATGTCCATCCATGTCCATCCAATGTCCATCCAGCTTGCAAATGGCAAAATTTCTTTTTTCAGCACTGAATAATATTCCAACACACACACGTACACACACACACACACGCACACACACCACTTTCTTTATTCATTCATCCATAGACAGATGCTTGTATTGTCTCCATATCTTGGATATTGTGAATAACACTTGCAATAAATGTAGGAGCTTAATGATCTCTTTGAGATCTTACTTCCATTTCCTTTGGATATATACCCAGAAGTAGGATGACTGGATCATAGGATAGTTCTATTTTTAACTTTTTGAGGGATGTCTGTACTTTGTCCAGAGTGGGTACACCAATTACATTCCCACCATTGGTCCTGAGAATCCATTTTATTTTATTTTATTTTAAAGATTTTATTTATTTATTTGACCGACAGAGATCACAAGTAGGCAGAGAGGCAGGCGGGGTGGGGCAGGGGGGGAAGCAGGCTCCCTGCTGAGCAGAAAGCCCAATGCGGGGCTCGATCCCAGGACCCTGGGATCATGACCTGAGCTGAAGGCAGAGGCCCCGACCCACTGAGCCAACCAGGCTCCCCCTGAGAACCCATTTTAAAGCTATGTTGCCACCTAGCAACTCAGAGGAAGACTGGGTTTGTAAGAGTCCTTTCAGTTGAGTGCTATGCCTCATACTTCCCATTAATTTTTTTTCTCATAACTACTTGTTAGGCTCCAGTTTGAAAGAAGGAGAATAAAAAAAAAAAACACTGGAATGTTCTTGGTTGGAAAGATAATTGCTCATTAGAACCCCGTATCGTTATAATTGTACAATTCATTATGCGGAGCACTTCATTAGACATATTGTAAAAATTCTGACAACTTGAATATGTTACATTGAATATCAAAATGAATCTGATTTAGAGCTTTGCTCTTTCTTGAGGGCATTTTCTAATTAATAGAAGTCTGAGAAGCCAGAAAAGCAAGAGTCTCCGTATTTTCTTCTGGGGGTCATTATTAGAGATGTGCTTAAAGCCACATAATTTTAAGATAGGAATCTTTCTTTAGAACAGAAAGAAAAAAAGGTAGTCCATAAACCTGAAATGGTCACAATGAGGCCACATCTGTCTTTACAAATACAAATAGCACAGAATTATCTGCAATTAATACCAAACCACATCTTTTTATCATGCTGTTAGGGACTTTTGGGTAAAGAGAACAGATTGAACATTTTCATTTATCTCCCTTTCCTCTTGAAAGCCTACAAAAATAACAGTAATGGGGGCTTTAAGGGGTATAAATCCACAAGGACAGAGGAAAGGAAGGAGGGGACAGAAGCAACGGAATCCTGGAGAATCCCCAAGCTGACAGAATGGCAAGTGAAAAGCAAACTACAACTCAGAATCCCCCAGAATGGGGATCTGGTAATTGGGGATCAAGGTGGGGCTCTGAAAGCATCAGCTGAGGGGCGCCTGGGTGGCTCAGTGGGTTAAACTTCTGCCTTCGGCTCAGGTCATGATCTCAGGGTCCTGGGATTGAGCCCTGCATCACACTCTCTGCTCAGCAGGGAGCCTACTTCCCCCCTGCCCCCTGCCTGTCTCTCTGCCTACTTGTTCTCTCTCTCTCTGTCAAATAAATAAATAAATAAAATCTTAAAAAAAAGTCAGCTGAGAGTCTGCCTAGGGAACATTTAGATGCCCAGATCTCCTCTTCCACATGAGCCAGCTAGAGGACTGTCCCTCATCCCCACCAGCGCAGGTCAGGAGGCTTCTACCTCTGGAGAGTGTGAAACAGAGGGTGTCTGGACTGGAGGACTCCAGAAATACTTGCTGGCAAGAATGCCACAAGAAAACAGGGGGATCAAATGGTCATGTACGTATTGAATGATGAGATCCTCCCTCGCAGCTCTCTTAGGCTAACAAAATACAGGAGCCAGGCCTTGACTGTAAGCATGAGATTGGGAGGCCCTTGTTGGAGGAATCTGGCCAGCCTGTAGGGAAATACTTCAAGATCATCTTGGAGAGTCCCCAAGAAAACAACCAGTCATAGCAGTGGTTGCACAAACCTGCAGTATCAGCACCACATGGGCCCTTGATAAAAATCCAGACTCTTGGGGCGCCTGCGTGGCTCAGGCAGCTAAGCATCAGACCCTTGGTTTCTGCTTATGTCATGATCTGAAGGTTGTGAGATTGAGCCCTGCGTCAGGCTCTGCACTGAGTGTGGAACCTGCTTAAGATTCTCTCTCTCCTGCCCCTCTCCTCCTCCTGCCCCATCCCCACTCCCACTCTCTCTCCCCCCAAAATTAATCAGTTAAATTAATTGCAAATTCTTGCACCCTGCTCCAGACCTACAGAATGGGAACCCCTAGGGGCAGGGCCCTGAAATCTGTATTCAATAAGACCCAAGTACACACTGAAGCGAGAACCACTGTTCTTCCACAAAGCTCACCATGGGTGCAGATTTCCCCTTCTTTATAAATATGGGCAATCAGGGACGGGCATATTTCAGAAGAAAGAGAACAAAACGAACTAGAAGAAATAACAATCTTGAGGGGAAGAGAGACCACGCAGGGAAAAAAAATCAAACTTGTGAAAGAGCTAACGTGAATACCCTCAGAGAGGTAAGAAAATATATTTCACCTGTGAACCAAGAAGAGGCAGCTATTTTTTTTTTTTAAAGAAGGGGTCCTTTAGAAAACAACAAGAAGGGGCTTTTGAAATTTTAAAAATATGGCAGTAAAAATGAAGGATTCAACAAAAAAGTAAAGCCAAGAGCCAAAGAAAATAGAAAAAGGAAAAATCTAAGGATTAGTATAGGAGAGTGGTTGAGACTTGCTGGTCTAGGATGATGAACAGGCAAATAATAAAAACCCAAGACAAAAGAAAGCAGGGAGAGGAAAGTCTCAATGAAATAACTGACAGATAATTCCCAGCATTTAAGAAAATACATTCCTAGATGGAAAGGGCCCACCTAATGCTTGGCTGAAAACAGATTTGTATCAAGACACATCGCTGTCTGATTTCAGAATGTGGGGATAAAGAGAAGATCCTGCATGTTTCCAGAAAGAACGAGGTACATACTAAGTATTAAGAACGAGAAGGTCCGGGACGCCTGGGTGGCTCAGTGGGTTAAGCCGCTGCCTTTGGCTCAGGTCATGATCTCAGGGTCCTGGGATCGAGTCCCACATCGTGCTCTCTGCTCAGCAGGGAGCCTGCTTCCCTCTCTCTCTCTCTGCATGCCTCTCTATCTACTTGTGATCTCTCTCTGTCAAATAAATAAATAAAATCTTTAAAAAAAAAAAAAAAGAACGAGAAGGTCCTCAGACTTTTCCGGAACAACAGCGGAACCTGGAGGACAATGAATCAAGGTTTCAAGAGCCTCCAGGAGATGATTTCCGGAGTAGAATTCCATACCCCGGTAGACAGCGAATCGAATGTGGGGACAGAAAAAGCATTAACCAAATGCACGATGGTAGAGAAGAGACACTTAAAAACAGCCTCGATTTTCAGTGCTCTTGGGTCAAGATGTTAAATTCTGTAGGAAGAATTGGAGAGTGGTCACTGTCGAAGTACCAGGTCTGTTTCACAGAAGCTTTTCAGGGAAGTGCATCAACCGGGGCCTTCGTGACAACTGTCATTTTGTCCCTGTGCATGTCTGTTGTCATCTTCTATCTGTGCCCCACCTGTGCCCAGAGACTTCTCTCCCCCAGCACTTGTCTCCCCAGCCTGCCCTATTTCCTGAAGCTAATAAGCAAATCTTTTGGTCTCAGTGAGGCTTCGTCTTGTCTTAGCTCTGGAATTATTACCTAGTTGGGGTGCAGGGTAGAAATCTGACTGTGGCCAGTGAAGCCAGCCTCAGGGTCTTACCTTAAAGCTGCATTTGAAAAATAAGCACCTTCTTAAACACTGAGATTTCATATCACTTTGGATAAAGTTTTTCAAGATGATTTTATTTACTCTAAACAAAAGGTTAAGAAAATATAGTTGCCCCTATCAAATGTTATTTTTATCTTTTTTATTTGGGGTAGAATGAAGGACCTGTGGAGCCTGGGAGCTGGAGGCCCAAAGCCCTCTCTCTGTGGCCCTTTTGTCCTGCATCCTGGGGTGATGGCAAGAGCTGAGTCAGTCCTCACAAGAGGAAGCCTTGGAAACTGTTTGGATGTGCCTTCTCGTTCCTAGGAATGAATCACCTCAGGTATGGCCCCTTTGAAGCCTCTCTTGGTGAAACTTCTCCTTAGAAGCTGTTCCCATAACCTGTCTGGCTGGACTCCTTAGAGCCCAATTTCTGCAACACCATTTTCCAAAGAACCACTCTTTATTAAAGAGACTTATTCAAAGATCCCTAGATTGACCAGGGCAATTCTGGGATATAGCACAGTAACATGCTCCTTTCTGTCTCAGTTTCATTGGCCCAAACCTTAAGATGGGGCCTGGATCCGGTGACTTTCTGGTGAACTTTATTTTTTTTTAAAGATTTTATTTATTGATTTGACAGACAGAGATCACAAGTAGGCAGAGAGGCAGGCAGAGAGAGAGGAGGAAGCAGGCTCCCTGCTGAGCAGAGAGCCCAATGTGGGACTCGATCCCAGGACCCTGGGATCATGACCTGAGCTGAAGGCAGAGGCTTTAACCCATTGAGCCCCCCAGGCACCCCTGGTGACCTTTAATATAGTGGGGTGGTTGAGAGCCTGGGCCATGGGGGTAAGACAATGGGTTCAAATCCCTGGCCCCGCAAGCTTATGCATGGGGCAAATTAGCCCATCTCAATGGGTGATGGTGAGGATCAAAAGAGATCATGTAGGCAGGGATTAAGCCCATTAAATCCTCAATCAATGATAGATCATTAACAAAATTAACTAAGTACTCTGTAAAATTTTCTCCTAGGAGAAAACATTGCAGAAACGGTCCCTCTGAGTTTAAGTATCGAGGAAATAAGACAAGAATCCCCAAATTCTTTCATTATTTTCTCACCTTGTCCTCTCCTTGGTCCCTGTATTGGGCTGGGAACAGACTCTATCAAGTTCAAGTTCTGCACCAGTTCTAAATACTCCCTAGCCCGAGTTATAAGAAAACTGGTACACCAGATGGTTAAAGAACATTTAAAAGAGAAAGTGAAACTCAATGCAAAGCTTTGCCCCCTTTTTCCCTAGAAGTGTTTCCCTAAGACATCTCTCTTACCAGCAGCTAGGATGGTAATCATGATGAGAGGCATTGTTAGCTGAGGGCTGACTATGTGCCAGTCTTTCTCCCATTTCTTTTCACAAGATTTCCTGGGGTTATCCTATTTAACCCTCGTGAGAATCCTAGGAGAGAAGTGCATGTGTTATTCTCTTTTTGCAGGTAAGACACCTGGGGCTTACAGAGGAGAACTCACTGAGGAGGAAGCAGACAGCAGTCCAGTCAATGGAAGGGTATCCCGAGAATTTGCGAACGTAGCGATCATCCTCACACCGTAGGGATTTTGATTGACTCTGCCCGTCTTCTCTTTAATGGCTTCGAGGGAAAGTGTGGGGAATGGTCAGTTTCCTTTCTACTTCCATGTAGCTAGCAGGGAAGCTTCTCTATGCTCAGGGGATGTTTTTCTATATTCTGCCTCAATAGAAGAAACCACGGAGTGGAAGTTGGTTTGTGTGGACTTTGAGACAGACTACCAGGGCTCAGGAGGACTCTAACTCAGCTCTGTTCATTTCCCCATGCTCCAGATCCTTCTGAGGCAAAAGTGGGCCTTGGATTCTCCTGTCTTGCCCACAGGTGCTGGACAGCAAGAGCAACTATTCCAGCCCTGGCACCCATGGTCATGCTTGGTTTGTTGTTCCTAAACCTCCAGTTCCTTCTTTGTAAGGTTATTCCCCACAGACACATCAGGAAGGAGCCTGGACTAGATGATCTGCAAAGCCCATCTCACTTGCAAAGTTTGTTATTCTGTTGTTATATAATGTAATGGTATATAAAAAATAAAGGTACGCATCACAGGTTTTAAGGGAATCCAGCAACATCATTGCATATTAGTGCTTTCTTGGAATCTCTTTTGGGCATTGACAGTTGGGGTCACCTTTCCACTAGGTGGCAGAGAAGTCAGAAGATAAATAAATGACCTTGAGCTGGCTGTCATTGGGTCATTTTGTGGTCAGCTGAGAGCTCCCCTTTGATGCTATCATCCAGCCCCGGCCTGAAGGCTCCATGCAGAGTGGCTGGGGATAGGAGCACCCTCAATGCGAATGTCATGGGTAGAGCCTGAGCTTCGACCTCAAACCCACCAGGGTTCAACTCTCAGCTCGGCTACTGACTCACATCGTCATCTAACCTCAGTTACTGTTTTTTTAAATCTGAAAAATGCGGGTAATGTGGTAGGAATGGAATGATCCACCCATGTGCCAACACGAGGCATAATGCCCATCTCGTGATCAATACTGCATCATCGGTAACTGTTAGTAAAATCGCATTGTTAACAAAGCCAAATGACCCTCCCGACTGAACAGTCTCAGAGCATCTAACACAGGGTCGAGGGGCCACTCTCGTAGACACTGAGACTTGGATCTTAGCAGCAGTGACTACCACGGATTTGTAAGAACGAAAATGGGAGTAGCTAGGCCCCTCTCTGCTGTCATAAAAAAATCACTATTAATCTTGTAAATTTGAATGTATCGTTAATTTGCGTTGCCTGTTACTGCCAGTTATAAAGAATCTTTCCAACAGGTAAAGTGAACCAGGAGCGCACTGGTGTGAGGGCTCTTCACCACGGCAGGAATGGCTTAAGGATAGGGCCAAGGACCGCATGGCGAGCCCATAGCAGAGGACACTGAAGGACCTGGCGATGGTGAGTGTTCATGACTAAGTTTTCTGAGGTTCCAAGTGGGCATCACGGGTCTCTAAGCAGCCCTGGCAAGTTATAGTTTTTGCCGACGTTTGTAGAACTAACACGCTACGCCTGCAGAATTAACACCACGTTCATGCAAGGAGCAGGGAGGAGGACGAATGGCTACTGGGCCTATGTATTTTCGGACTCAGTGCCAACCCCCGGCCACGAGTACTGTACACTTAAATGCTTCGGTTGGCTCACTGGAGTATTGACATAGTCCCATAAACTGACACCCTTCAAAGACGCGGAAAGAAAAAATAAGTTTAGAGGAACATTTACATAGAGATTTCCCTTGGGTTCCAGCTGCCCAGCTGAATTAGCATCAAACCACTGCCCCGGAGCTGGGTCATGAGAGCCGGTGTTCCCAGCCTCGCTCTATGAGCGCGGTCACGTGGGCTGCCTGTTTTTTTGTTTGGGAGAAACTGACATTTGATCCCATCCTCACCCCCAAATTTCTGTCCTCCTACCCGCTCTCCTTGGTCCTTCTCAGATCCAACTACCTGCAACAAGCCTCCACTGTTCTTTCCCCTGCGGACTTGGCTAGAAAATTCCTCCTGTTCAGTCTTTCTTCCATCCCAGGCAAAAACTGCCATTCTTGACTTCCGACAGGCATCAATACAGAGTCTGGAGGGAAAGAGCTGAGTGAATGCATTCACACTAACAAGCAAATAGCTGATAAATCCTCGGAGCCGTCCTAACGCTTTTTATGAATTCAAGTATCCTAGTTATATAACTTCAGGGTTTAAAGGCTTAACCTCTCGAATGATGGCATTTCCTTCATGAAGACCTCCCTTCCTTGTGCTCCTTAGTCTGATAGTAAGGAAATGTGGCATCTGGGAACAGCAGGTGATACTGTTAACCCCCAATATTCGGAGATCCACAGTCAGAATAGATGAGAAGCCTGGAAGCTTCTGTACGGACGTACAACAAAGGGCTTCAATCCTCGATAGGGTCCTTGCATTCCCAGTTCCCATTCCCAGGTTCCGGGGGCCTCCTGAGAGGGAAAATCTCTGGGCTGAAGTGACCTTCTCTCTATTCCAAATTAGGAGCTTCTTTTGTCCTTTGCGAGTATAAGGGAAAGGAGGAGAGGCGTACCCCTTGATGACGGAATTTTGACATTTGCATAATAAACAGCTTATTATGATTTGCTGTGTGTTGCTATGATCCTAGAGACTTTAATACATTCATTCAACAAGTATTTATTGAGTGCTTCCTATGTGTCAATCTAAATGCTCGCTATCCATTCATTTATTCAATGCTTGACCTCTTTCATGTCAAATAAATACTACTCATTCATTCATTCATTCATTCATTCATCAAGTACTTACTGAGCCCCTCCTGTGTGCCAGGCACTGATCTGTGCCCCATAGCAGTGAACCAACCAGAGCCTCTGCCTTTGCGGATACAACGCTCTTTTGGAGTTTGCCGGACAATGCACAAAGAAATGAGAAAAAATACGGTATATCAGATGGTACGAAGTCTTATGGGGAAAAAGAAAGCAGTTGAGGGCAGCAGAGAGCACGGGTGGTAGAAGTCGCTGTGTTTTGCCCCCATCGGTGAGGTGGCGTTTGGGCAGAGGGCTGAAGGAAGCAGGGAGCCGCGACAAAGTCAGTCAGAGGAAACCACAGCGCAAAGACCCTGAGGGGTGAGCGTGCTTGGCACGTGGGAGAGAAAGCAAGTGAGGAAGGAATGGTGTGAACAAGAGGGAGAGCGGTACACGGGGTCTGAGGTAGCCGGGAGAGGAACTGCCTGGGGCCTTACGGGGCTGCGGACCCACAGACGCTTCGACTCTGACTTGGAAGGGAAACAGCGGAGATCTTTGACCATAGGCGTGACTTGTTTTAAAAGCGGCCTCCAGGGGCGCCTGGGTGGCAACATTGGTTAAGCCTCTGACTTTTGGTTTCCACTCAAGATGGTGATCTCAGAGTGGTGATCTCAGGGACGTGAGATCAAGTACCTTGTCGGGCTCTGGACTCAACCCAGAGTCTGCTTGAGAGTCTCTCTCCCTCTCCCTCTGCCCCGCCTGCTTGTACTCTCTCTCTCGCTCACTCAACCTTTCACATAAATAAATATATAAATCTTTTTTAAAAATAAAAAAAATAAAAGCAGCCTCTAGCTGCCCCGTTGAAAAGACTGGAGAAGATGAGTGTGAAAAATCCAGGAGCCCGTTCAATGGCCAGCACAGCAATCCCGGCAAGAAGGGCAGGGGCTGTGGTCTGTGGGGGCAGCAGCGGAGGTGGTGAGAAGCGGTCAGTAGTTACTGCTGTCCAGAAGGGACCGTCCACGGGTTTTGCTGATGCATTGGCTATGGTACATGAGAGGAAGAGGGACGTCAAAGAGGATCCCAAGTGTTTTGTCCTGGGCAAGTACAAGGCTAGTGTTGACATTTACTGAGATGAGGGAAATTGCCAAGGGGAAGAGTTTGGGGCAAGAAGTGGGATAGGAAGCTCAGTTTTGGATATCATTGAATTGGAGAGGCTCATAACCCCTCTTAGTACAGAGCCTGAGGTGGGCTTTGGGGTGTTGGTCTGCAGGTCAAGGGAGGAGGCGGGCTGGGAAAAAAAGAGAGGACAGAGACAGCATTTAGAGTTACAGACCAGACAGATGAACTGACTGTGAGTGCGGTTAGAGGAGAAGCCCCAGCACTAGCTCTAGGCCGTCCAATGTCTAGAAAATGAGGAGGAATCTAGAATGGAGATAAAGAATTAACTAGGGAGGTAGAAGGAAAACCAGAACAAAACTGTTATTCTGGAAGCCAGGCAAAAAAGTGCTCAAGAAAGGGGGAGCAGTTCTTCTTCTTCTTCTTCTTCTTCTTCTTCTTCTTCTTCTTATTATTATTATTATTATTATTTCCATTTTACAGATGAGAGAACTGAGGCACAGAGAGCTGCTCCAGAGGACACGGCCTTCATCACTTCTCCCAATGCTCTGAAAGCCAGATGGTCTCAAACTTGCCCAAGCCAGTGCAGAGAAAAGCAAAGTCCATTGGCATCTTAGGACAACAGTCACTAGGTAATGGGGATCATGGGGTAGAGACAGTGTGGTCTTGCCTCCCGACACCCGCTAATCCATCTTTGCTTTTGGTGAGGAAGGCTAGGTCAGACAGCCACCTGGACAGGACAGGACAAGGTAACCTTTGCTTTCTTGGTGGCATTGTATGTTTCTAGACGTTAATTTGGAATCTTCAGAGCATGCTGAATGTCCTTCCAGGAAAGAGGTGGCATTGAACCGATAATGATGATGATAATGGATAAGATTTGGGGCTTACAGAGAAGTGCGTCTTGCTGTGAGTTCCACGTTCACCTAGACTTACCCATGAACTTGCCACGTCTCTGTGTGAGGAACGTTTCGTCCTGTTGCTTAACCTTAGAGCACCTTCCCCCTGGGCCTGCCAGAATGTTCTCCAGCACTTACTCCATAAGCCCTGATCAGCTGACTCTTAGTTACAGTTTACTGGGGATTGGTGTGTGGTGACAGTGACATGCGAAATCCGCATTCCTGTCCTTATCACAAAGAAGACAATCAGGTAGCAGATAGGGACACCTGAGAAGGAGTTGGAAGAGCTCCACAAATGTGTGTCCCTATTTCCCAGGTCTTCTTGGGGCTGGATTTCCAGGAGGACAGAAGGTAGGGCTGGACTCCTGGCTGAAGTCGACAGTGATCTCAGTGAGCCCCTTGTTCTCAAGCTCCTTTGGGAAAGTTTTCCATCTTGCTCTTTTGGAGCCAAGGCAAGGCAGGACCAGCCAGCACGCAGGTGGCTTTTAAACTTTCCAGGCTTGGGAGAGAGAAGTCAGCAGACAGGGGCCCCAGGCCCTCAGCTCCTGTGAGTGGACAAGCTGAGATCAGTGTGTTCGCTTTGGCATTGAACTTCAGCCTGAGCATTTGGAACCATTCCCAAAGTCCCTCCCAGTGGTTACTTGGGTATTTTCCTTACAATGATTTGTTCAACTATAATCACTTTTCTCTTTGTTCCCAAATGGGAGCACTTTAGTATCTCCCATGCGAAAGAAAGAATCATGGTTGTTCTGCTAATCCTATGATCGTGACACATACGTTGCCAATTCCAGCCCCTTCACTGACAGAAAGAGAAGCCTAAGCTCAGGGATGTGGCATGACTTGCTCTCAATCACACAGCGAGGCTTTAGGAAAAACCACTTCTCCTCAACCCTGAGAAATTAGCTCTTGCTATACCGTGCCCTCCAAGTAATGCCTAGCTGTTCTTTATTTATTAATTCAAACGAGAAATCAATGGAGGGACAAAAAGTTCAGGCCACCAACATTGAAGGAATGAGAGCTGACATGGGCCTCCAGGAAATTTGATATGACGAGTCATTCTAAGGTCTAGTTTCTGAAGAGCTCGTTTAGACTATTAGGTAAATGTGAACCTAGTCTTTATCTGCAATGAGCAAGATTGGGGGCTGGTGAGCAGAGGACAAGGGGATACCTGTGTGGCCTGTTCGAGGACAACCTTCCTCGACAAGGTGATGCTTGGAGAGAAATCTGCTGGAAGTAGGATTGTGTTCCCACTCTCTAGAATTCCTTAGTCATTTCTTCTAAAAGATACTGGTTCTATGGTGGGTTACAAATATTTGGGACTCATAACTTAAATATCTCTTTCTTCTGCCATGGCCAGCTTCTCATAAGTACTCAACTTTTTGTTGAATGAATGCAGATGACTTATGATAAATTAATACACTGATGATCTATTTAAATGTTTAAGAACTTTTAACTGATGTAGTACGCTGAAATTACCAAGCGAAAATGTAACAGGAATAAATGTACAGACATGCATTTGCTTTCCAAAAAAATCAATGGGGATAAGAGGGACAGGAATACTTGTTTCAACAGCAGTTCAAATGAAGAAGACTTAGGAATCTTTGTTTACAAGTCAGTAGAAACCAGATGTATGGAACCACACAGTAAGGGTTGATGTGATGTTAGGCTATTTTAACAGAGTAGTTTCTAGTTCAAGGCTGGACATCATTACCTTGTGCTCTTAGGCCATTAAACCTTATCTGGAGTATTGGAATTGCTAATGAGGTGTCACATCTTGAGGACATTGCTAAACTAGACCATGTTCAGAGAACAGCATAGGGAGCTAAAACTCTGACTTTCATGACATACTATGTCTCAAAAGAATTTAGAATGTTTAGCTAGAAGAAACAACCAAAAGTGACACAAAGATTGATCTGATGAGACTTTGAACTGCATACAAATTTATAACTATATACAACTATATATTTACTATATTATATTAATATATATTTATTATCATATATAAGTATTTATATATTATATAATTTATAATATATAATGTATAATATATAATATATATTAAATAGTATGATTATATATATATATATAAAACCATAATGTACCATCCAAGGACCTGGGATAGACAAAAGTGTTATCCCTTTCACAGCAGTCTCCGCTCCCATCACCCAAAACAAGAGTCAAAGTATAAATTAAGATGCTCTACAAACCACTGTTCTCCAGAAACAAGGGGTTTAAATTATCCTTATGCACAAATAAAGATCACATGTCTGTTATTTTTCCCAAATAATCACAGTGTTGTCAGAAATGCCAGGGAATTCCCCCAATAGATATTTTTCTATTGCCTCAAATCATTAATAAGAATTTTGACTGCTATCACAGTAATAAATACATAAATAAATGCTGCTTCTCTTCTGACAATGATTTATTAACATCTACTCATGGAGGAGCCTTTTCTCTTGGGGTACAGGTTTTCAGTCACGTATGAGTTTACCAAACCATGGTTCATTCAAAGAATATATTTCGACCTGTTTTTAAGGAACTTTAGCCAATGCCTTACTCTGTCTATGAATTCCCTTTACATGCCAGGATACTAATTCTATGAAAAAATAATGAGCTTAGTGTTGCATGACTTGCTTTTGTGGACTCTCAGATCCTTATTTTCTAAGGAGCCTCAGTTTCTTTATTTCATATTCAATTCTAGAATTTTGTCAGGAATAACAATCCTCCTGTTTCCTTTTTGAAATCTGGGAGATCGTCTTCCCCGTGACATCGTGAAGATTATGACAAGGGTTCTGGGATCTGCCTCTAAATTCTTGCCCGAGATCACCTCTGGGCTGGGGAGGCTAACACTCATGTAGTAGAGGCAGCTTTGTGGGGGCAGACAAGTCCCGTTGGTGGTGATTGCCCAAGGCGCCATGGTGGCAGGGTTCTTAAACCTTCTTGAGACTCAGCATGAAGTCGTATGTCATGCAATGGCAAGGTCGGGGGTTGGCCCCAAGGAGAAGAGAGGCTGTGTCAGAAGGCCCTATCTCTGATCTGGAGCTTGATGTTTTCTTGGTATTTCTTGACCATCCTAAGCTTTCTTTTCCCTCTGGGTGTCTTTATCTTACCTCTTTCCTTTTGAAGACTTTTTGCACTAGGGGATAAAACTGAATAAAAATGGGAGGTGATTCATGCTATTGGTTATTAAGTTGTGAGACTTTGAGTAAGTTGCTTAACCCTATTTTAGAGTGTTCAACTTCATTTTTGATTTGGCTAAATTTAGGCAGTTGTGACTAACCATACCTTCTCAGTCTCCTTAGTTCCTCTTTCTGTCCAAAGAACCAACCAAAGGCACTTTCTAGTCTTTTAAAAAAAGGAGTTTTATTGCCATGGCTTATTTTTTCCAGTTTTATTGTGATATAATGGATATACAACATTGTATTTTCCCAAGATGTACAACATAATGACTTGATATATGTGTATATTGCAAAGTGATTACCAACATAAGTTTAGTTAACATTAATCACCTTCCAACAGATGTGACTGGAAAGGATGTGAAGAAAGGGGACCTTTGTGTGCTGTTGGTGGAAATGCAAACTGGTGCAGCCACTGTGGAAAACAGTATGGAGGTTCCTCCAAAAATTAAAAATAGAATTACCGGGGCGCCTGGGTGGCTCAGTGGGTTAAAGCCTCTGCCTTCAGCTCAGGTCATGATCTCAGGGTCCTGGGATCAAGCCCCACACCAGGGTCTCTGCTCAGGAGGGAGCCTGCTTCCATTCCTCTCTCTCTCTGCCTGCCTCTCTGCTTGCTTGTGATCTCTGTCTGTCAAATAAATAAATAAAAAATCTTTAAAAAAATAGAATTACCATATGATCCAGCAATCCCACTTCTGGGTGTATCTCCAAAGGAAACAAAATCACTATTCTGAAGAGTTACCAGCACTCTCATATCCATTGCTGCCTTATCCTCAATAGCCAAGACATGGACACACCTAGGTATCCATTGACAGAAGAATGGACTTTTAAAAAAAATTTTTAACTTTCCTTCCTTTAAAAATCTCTCAAGACTCACCAAAAATCCTGTGAGGCCAACCCTTTACTCCAGATCAGACTCTAGCCCCATTGCCTCACCCTTTGGTCTCAAAACCTTGGGTTGTTCTTGATTCTCCAGGCATCTTTTGCAAGGAATGTGGGTGAGCGATCCCTGTGCTTACTACCTATGGTCTCAGGCCACTCACCATTCACACCTCTCCTGCCCTTTTTCCTACAACCCAGCTTCTTAGAGCCAGAAGGTCAGAGAGTGACATTCAACTTGCAATCACACGAGTGAGAGCACTTATGAACCCTAAAATGGCTCCACCGTAATAAAACAGTCTCAATCCTAGCATGCAATATATTTTAAGACAGCATCAATTCAAAAAACAATTTCAGGAGGAAAAATAATAAATATGCACTTCGATTTAGAAGGCATTGGATTTCAGGAATACTACCATGTTTTTTAAAAAAAGCATATCTTAGGATTGGAAAACTCATTGTTCTCTGTGAACACTCCTGGCACTTCCTTGTGTGGTGGGTAATTTTTTTATTATTATTATTTCTTTTCAGAGTAACAGTATTCATTGTTTTTGCACCACACCCAGTGCTCCATGCGATACGTGCCCTCCCTATTACCCACCACCTGGTTCCCCCCCACTGCCCCCACCCACCCCGCCCCTTCAAAACCCTCAGGTTGTTTTTCAGAGTCCATAGTCTCTCATGGTTCATCTCCTCTTCCAATTTCCCTCAACTCCCTTCTCCGTGTGGTGGGTTATTGAACCGGCTGGATCTGGTAGGATGAAGTCAGAAAGCAACTCTATTTTCTTCCCACCATAGACTCTCCCAGGCTGTTCAGTTAGCTGCTCCTACCCCATGCCTGGTGTCATCCGGTCAGAATTTATGCTCTGGTTACTTCCAAGCATCAGAAAGTCCAGCACAATCCAATCAAAAGTTCACTCCCTAGTGATCCGAAGGGGCACGTGTACCCGAATGTTTATAGCAGCAATGTCTACAATAGCCAGACTATGGAAAGAACCTAGATGTCCATCAACAGATGAATGGATAAAGAAGATGTGGTATATATACACAATGGAATACTATGCAGCCATCAAAAGAAATGAAATCTTGCCATTTGCGACGACGTGGATGGAACTAGAGCGTATCATGCTTAGTGAAATAAGTCAATCAGAGAAAGACAACTATCATATGATCTCCCTGATATGAGGACATGGAGAAGCAACATGGGGGGGTAGGGGGATAGGAGAAGAATAAATGAAACAAGATGGGATTGGGAGGGAGACAAACCATAAATGACTCTTAATCTCACAAAACAAACTGGGGGTTGCTGGGGGAGGTGGGATGGGGAGAGGGGGAGCGGGCTATGGACATTGGGGAGGGGAGGCGAACCATAAGAGACTATGGACTCTGAAAAACAACCTGAGGGTTTTGAAGGGTCAGGGGTGGGAGGTTGGGGCAACCTGAGGGTTTTGAAGGGTCAGGGGTGGGAGGTTGGGGGAACAGGTGGTGGGAATGGGGAGGGCACGTTTTGCATGGAGCACTGGGTGTTGTGCAAAAAGAATGAATACTGTTAACGCTGAAAAAATAAATAAAATGAAAAAAAAATAAAAAAATAAAAGAAAGGAAAGAAAAAAAAAAAAGTTCACTCCCTTCCATCCAGCAGAAGCCTCTCCACTCTCTCCAAGCCACACCCTGAGCTGGGCTCAGACTTTCTCCTTCTTCCTGCCCCTCCCTGTGTTCTCTCCGCTACTTCCCATTACTCCTGCTACTTCCGGTTACTCCCGAGCCCAGGATTCCTTCAGTGCAGAGTCTGCTTGAGATTCTCTCTGCCTCTCTTCTCCCCCTCCCCCCGCTCACTCTCTCTCTCTAAAATAAATAAATAAAATCTTAAAACAAAACAAAACACACAGGAGGGGCATATCCAACCCTTTACACTTGGCCAGTTCAGTTCAACAGAATGGGGACAGACTGTGTGCGGAACGCCAGGCACTGAGCTAAATGCTGCGATTACAGTTGTGCGCAAGGCTTAAGCCGCACCCTCCGAGGATCAGAGCAGCTGGTGAGCTCAGAGTGGATGAACAAAGAGGGAGGCAGCAGGTGGGGGTTCAGGACACAGTCTCTGAAGCCTGGACGCCTGGGTTTGAATTGTGACTTTGCCACTTTCCAGGCGTCTTACTCTGGGCAAGTTGCTTTAACTGTCCACACCTCCATTTCCCACCCTGTGAAATGGGGATAATAGCTTACCGAGTTGCTGTGACATTCAGCTTCATGCAAATGCAAGTGTGTAGAACAGACCGAGCACGCAGTGCAGTGACTTGATGTCCTGAATGGTTCACAAGCTTCAGCTCATCCTGGCGTCTGACTCTCCTTCCGTTTCTCTTCCCGGTTCAGGCTACCCCTCTCCATGGGTCTTGGGATATGGCCTCCTTCTGGTCTATGCTCCTGTCGGGATGGTACCCAGCTTAACAGGATCCACTCTCCGACCCTGTGGCTCTCCTGAGGGACCTGCCCTTGTCTCTTTCACCAGAGCGTTTGTTCCAATTCTGATACTCAGAGTGCTTCCTACCCCATTTGCCTTTCCGTGCCTCCACATGGGAACACTCAGGATGCACGTTTTCCCCTTTGAAGTCCCCTTTCCAAAAACATGAGGAGTTCACCTAGTGTCCGGTGTTCCCTTCAGAACAGCCCTATGAAGTTCAGAGCAGCCGTCCTTGTGTGATTCCTCACCCTCCTGAGGAATGAATTCAGAAGAAAAACAAGGCAAAATGGAGCACAATTAGATTTCTAGAAGCTCTCCCACTAAAAATGAATTTTTAATACCCTCATACGGTTTCCTAAGTAGTAACTTGATACTCCTCCTATATTGAAATTTGGGTGAGGCCTCACAGCTGAGAACTACCCTAGAGAAGGTGCTGGATCATCTGTGTGGAACTGGCCAAGGGGTGGTCCAAAACTTGTTCTGCCACCCACTTCAAGAGCTTAAAAGGGGAGGCTAGGAATTTATTAATTTGAAGGGATTTGGCAGCCTGGCCTGGGAGGAAGGGAAGGTGTATTTTCCCCTCACCTTAAGCAAAGTGAGACAGATTTCGGAAACCACTTAGCTTCATCTGTGTGGCCCCTAATTGGGTAGGTGTCCACTGGTATCTCCTTCCATTTGTAAAGCCCAAACAGAAGATGGGGGTTGGAGCTCCCTTGCCAGGAAGCAGAGTAAAGAGACAAGGTGAGGAGGCAAAGATTCCCTTATGTGGGGTGTACCAGGGGCGAGGGACATGGGGGTGAGCGGCCAACTGGCTATGACTGTGACTTCTTTGAAAGACCTCAAATTGGAGAGCCCAATGCTACTAATCAAGGTGCCACGGGAACCCACAAGACACATTGCAAAGGACGAAGAATCAGCCTGACAGCAGACTATAACAGTGACAACCAAGTAAGGCCTTTCTTCCTCCTCCCCTTCTTTCCCTCTCCTCTGGTTCTGAGGAAGCCTGAATCAAGCAGGAGGAGTGAAAATAGTGCGGAAGTCAACCACAGAGCGGACCTCACCACCAGCTCCTAATCTGGTATCTGGCCCCAATGGTGGGAAGAGAGGGGTTTCAGTTGTCTGCCAAGTTGATATCTGGATTGAGCTGGACATTTTTATTATCTGAAAAATGAGGCTTGTGAATCTCATAGGAATGGCCTGGGGTTTTGTCCAAGAGGAAAGAAGAAGCAGCACTCGACTTAGTGCAGAAAAAGCTCACGTAGTTCCTTTCTGCCTGAGCTCTTTGGAGTCCTGCTCATTTAATGAGATAGTGACTCAATAGTAAGAAAGCAAACCCATATCCTCTAGGGTCTGGGTGGTCTGTAGACATACGGGATGTTCCGGTGTGGTCTCGGAAGCGTGACTCTCACATTAAGAAGTCACGGCCTTTCGGTTTTCTCCTATGAGTTTCCTCCCGGACTTTGGTCACCCGTCACCACAAATAAATGGTACTCCGGGACCGGGGTGAATTTCTCTTGCCATTCTCATCAAAGAGCTGAGCACGTAGGCATGACTGGTATAGGAAATATTTGGCAAAAGACTGAACAGATGGAGTGAGAGGAAAGCTTAGCCACCCAAGGGTGGATTTTGGTCCCTGCGGTGGGGAACGCCCTGTCCATAAGTTCAGCGATGGGCGATGGGCGAGCATGGGTGGGGACCACAGGAGCAAGCGAGGGAGCAAGACCACAGACAGGGGGGCAGTAGTAAGAAGAGGATGCAGAGAAGAAGGGGAGAACGAGGCAGAGGTGGAGGTTCCTGAACAGGAGCAAGGCTCTGCATTATGGCTGCCTGACTTAACAATAAAAACCCAGACCAGCCGGTCTGTTCTTCTGTCTGCCCATTCCACTCCACAGGGTCTGCTGGACTGGGTGGAGTGAGGAAGAGTGTCGTCAGCATTTGTTAAGGTGGCCACTAGAGCAACCCAAACTAAGGACAGTGTGGAAATAGAATGTTCTCTCCATGTGAATCTGAAAGTGAGCAAGCAAACATTAGAAATACTAAGATGCGTGAACTATTATCACCAGAAAACAACGTTCTTTGGAAGAAATACCATGTGCTTTGGGGATATAAAAGACACTAGAGGTAACAAATTTACATTACCTGCTTTAAAGAAATAGAGCTTAGATATAAATGACGGTAAGGGGGGTGCCTGGGTGGCTCAGCGGGTTAAAGCCTCTGCCTTCGGCTCAGGTCATGATCCCAGGGTCCTGGGATCGAGCCCCGCATCGGGCTCTCTGCTTGGCTGGGAGCCTGCTTACTCCTCTCTCTCTCTCTGCCTGCCTCTGCCTACTTGTAATCTCTATCTGTCAAAAAAATAAATCTTTAAAAAAAAAATTAAAAAAAATAAAATAAAATAAAATAAATAAATGACGCTAAGGGAAGTCATATAACAACATAAAACGTATTAAAATGTAAGTGCATTGAGTCTTTAATTTAATTTTGAGTCAAATAATCGGGTTGAATTTATTCCTGGTGCGACACATAATTTTAACCTTTTATTATGCAGAACTGACAATTCAATTTAAATTGTGAGAGTATGTTTGGCCCAATTAATTTTAATGATACTTACTATTTGCTGCATATTCCTAAAAGGCAGAACATCTTGAAAAATTTGTTCAAGTCATTTCAAACCACTTCCAGATCCTCGTTAGCAAGCAAGAGCTGAGCTCCCATCAACAGAGGCTTTTGAAAAATTGACAGACACAAGTGCTGATCTGTGGGAAGTATCTGAAGCATGATTTTCATTTCAACAAATTTCATGGGCAAGAGGAGGTTCTTGCCGCCACTGAGGAGGTCCCACGACGGGCACCTCCCGGCTTTGGTCGTGTGATGATGACCAGCACCGGAGGTGTCCTTAGAGCAAAATGAAATTGCCCACCTCCCCAGTATTTGAAGGACTAAAGCTCTTTATGATTGAAGTGCCCCAGTTACGTCCACCCTCCACCCCCTCCTCAGATGAATTGTCAGCTTCTTGAGAAATGGTGCTGTTAACCTGAAGTTAACAGGTAAGGGCATCGATGAATAAATCAAGAAAGCTTTCAGAATGCAAATTCTTGCTGCCATAATTAAGGAGAGGGCTGAAATGTATCCTCCGGCTCTGAAGGGAAACCCCAACCCCAGATGGGTGAAATGAGTTGCTCGAGATTGACTAGACAAGAGAGGTGTTCCTGAGACCGGGACTGGAAAAGTTCATTTTTGTTTGGAATACCCTTTTTTCTTTTTTTTAAGATTTTATTTATTCATTTTGAGAGGAAGGGGAGGGCAGAGGGGAAGGGAGAGGGACAAGCAGACTCCATGCTGAGCACAGAGCCTGGTGCCAGGCTCAGTCTCTCAACTCTGAGATCATGACCTGAGCCAAAATCAAGAGTTGGATGTGTAAATTGATTGAGTCACCCAGGGGTTCCTCTTTGGATGCTCTTAATACCCACTCCCAAAGTCCAGATTTCTTTAAACGGGGTTTTCTTAAACTGAGGCACACCTGTATTTGTGTTGCCATCAGTACCTTAAATTATTAGTTTTTGAGTGAAAAATATTGTGAACATTTTTTTTCTGGAATTTTCTCTCACTGGCAATCCAAAACTGTTAGCTCTTCATAATCCCAAGACCATTCTAAGAGCCGAGATAGTTTTCCTTGTTGATTTGGTGTTCCTGAATTCAGACTTCTCACACGATTTGGCATTCTTCCCTTCTCTTCAGATTCCAAATATCCTGAAAACAGAGCAGTAGGTCTTGGAGGCTGAGCAGGCAAGCCTCTGGTCACACTCCAAAGTGCTTTTCCAAGGAGGGGAACAAACCCTTCTCTTTCCTCCAGAGAGGCTGGCCTCAGGACCAAGCCCCAGCAACATGACCTGCTGAGTGGGAACAGGGACACCACCCACAGAGGTCTATTGCCTGAGGAAGCCGATGGGTGTGAGGCAGAATGGAGGTCAATGAAAGAGCAAGCACCTTCTCTCTGATTACAACTGGGGATGAATTTGCCTTGTTGAACATTTGAGGTTGGGATCACAGTATGAAATAAGATTTATAGTTGGAAATTGCACCTGGGAGGGAAAAAGGGTATGCAAACTCAAGGCTGCCATGGGCTTGGTTACGTGGTCAGGAGAGCTCTGGGTAGGCAATAACCACCTACCCCCCACCCTGTCCCCACTGTCTCCTGGCACATTTGCTTTCTCACATTGCCATACATAATTCATTTCTTTCTTTCCTTTTGTCTTCCTTCCTTTCATTCCTCATTCTTACAGTTTTACCAGCTCTTAAAACTTGTACCCTTTTAGCAGATATAATACAAACACATGGGCAAATGGAAACGGTGCAAAAAGAAAGAGGAAAAAATTGTCTCCCCACAAAGTTCCCTATTGACACCAGTTTCTAGAGTGTGTCTTTCCAGAGACAGAGCATGCATACATCAGCACAGTATCTACGTACCCATGTTCTCCCCAGATGCAAGCACACAGCACACCCCTACTCCTTGCTGTTTTAGGCATAGTCTTTCCGAAACACTCTCCTGCTTCAAATACTTCAGTCAGTCCCCATCCTCGGCAGAATCAGGCCCAAACTCCTCCTGGTGCAAAGCATCCTTCACCGTCTGACTGGCCAAATGAGCCTTACCCTCCAGCCCAGTGCTCCCTCTTTCCAGCTCCCCACCCCTCCAGGTCTTGGGCTCAGCAGATCTCCAACCTGAGTCTCGCTCCTGATGGTTCCTCAGTCTGGAGACTCTTGGTTTTCCCTCCTCTACTTATCAAAATCATTCTCACCTGTAAAGGCTCAGTTCCATGTATCACTTGTGCTGTGGAGACTTTTCCAAATTTCCCAGTCACGTTGGCTGCTTCCCCTCTCTAAGGCCCCTCCCTGTTGCATTCTGTCTCCCTCAATGGGTGGTTCATTAATTTCTGAACCCTCCTGAGATGCCACATATTGTGGTAAGGACCAGAAAGAGCCCAAGAAACAACAGTCTCTGTCCTCGGGGATTTAAGGTCTAGCAGGAAAAAGGAACATGTTATGACAATGGTATATGACAAATATAAGATGCTGTCATGCAGACTGGGCCAGGACCCACTGGGAAGGTCCCCAGTGGAGGAGAAACCTAAGCCAGTGCCCGAAGTTCTAGAAGGATGAGCCACATGAGGAATTATGAAGAATAGAGAAGAGTTAAAATGTCCCCAAAGAGCCAGGCCCCACGAAGAGAAAGGCACATGCAGAAGGAGCACCAGAACTCACGGAACATCAAAGAGCTCAGTCAATATGGCAGGAGGCAAGAGCTATGACCACGGTCAGGTAATAAAAACAGAATTTTCTGTCAATTATGAAGTGATCTTCAAACAATGGGTATAGGAGTAAGTGACTCAAAAACCCTGACAGTTGAACGTTCATAATCTTTGACTTCCAAGTTGCCGCAGCCTCCGAAGATTTATAGGGGATTTGGGGAGGGCCGAGGATTGTCACTCAACCTGACGGCCCTTGAGTACTTAAACTGTGAATGCTGACAAGGTGCTGTCGGGAAATGTTTAGAGGTTAGCATTTTGGTGAATTGCTCTGTAAATCCAGGTACATATTAATACTAAGAGTGGTAGGGGTTAGTCTATATTGAGTTCTTACCCTTCTTCCAACACTATTGGCGGGGGGTAGGGGCAGAGGGAGAGGAAGAGAGAGAACTATAAGCAGATTACATGGTCAGCGCAGAGCCCAATGTAGGGCTTGATCTCATGATCCTGAGATCATGACCTGAGTCAAATCAAGACTCAGACGCTTAGCTGACTGAGCCACCCAAGGCCTCTCCAATGCCATTTTAAATGCTTTAGAATCTATTTAACCCCAATCACTTAAGGGTGGATAGACTACTACTGTCCCCATTTCATAGATGAGGAAACTGAATAACGGGACTCATTCCTGGTGGAGACAGCCTTGAAACCCCAGCAGTTTCTCTGAGCCCATCCTCCTGACCGTTAGGCACCACTGATTCTCCCTGGCTACCATGGGTGGGTGTTTGGGTGAACGCCCCACTGGGCCTGGGAACCCAAGCCTCACTGTTCCAGACACAGAGTACTAGAAATCACAGATGGACGGTAGGCGGAGTGAACATGGCCTGCCCTTGGCACCCCGAGGCAGCCACGGCCTGAAACTACTAATTTGGTGAGTTTAATTAACAGCACACTTGCAGGAATGCCAAGAACAACAGAAGTCCATGGGTGAATGGCTCGGGGGTGAAAATCAGGATCGAGGGGCCTTTGTTGCCACCTTCCAAGCTGCGAGCAAAGGCAACAGGCAGAGCGGAACATGCCCGGTTTTGGCAGGAGAGTGGTCAAGATTAATTACACAGATGGCTCATTTTGCTCAGAACAAGCCGGTGGACAGTTTGATGTAGTGACTTGTGCAACCATAAAATCAGGAGATGTATGGCTATCTCTGTGCTAAATGGGGCCCCGAAGAGATTAACCTCACCTCTAAAGTAAAAATGATATGCATGAATTTGACCAGGTGGCTGAAATGCCTCATGATAGTTGCAAGATAGTGATTTTATGCCAAGGAGGCCGGATTCAAATGTCAAACTATGGGGAAGTGTTCTTGAAAGACTGCCTAGGGGGCTGCGGAAGAAGTGCGGGATTCTGATAGGTGGAAGATTAGAATTTGATGTCAAATGCCTTGACGAGATCCCTGAATACATAATCTCTAAGGAGGAAAGAGGGGGCGAGTTGAGGCTTCTGTTTACTTTGCAATCAAGATGGGTCTTCCAAACCGAATACATCCCAATGCCTTCTGGGTACCTGTTAGCTCCATGACCTTCCCTCTCTCCCAGGACAGGGTGAGAGGGAGGCTGGTTGAGGCTGGCAGGCTAGGCGCTTGTTCTCCGGGTCAGCACAGTTCTCCACCCCCTCAGCCTCACTGGCTTGTCCTCAGGGTGAGCGGCATGGCTCTAAGCCACATAGTGACCCCTTTAGGCAGAAGCTGGAGGGTAGCATTTCCAGGGTGAGCAAAAGTGTTCAAGTCACAGCTCTGCTCCGGGCTAATGAGACGATGTCAGGCGAGTTGACCTCTCTGAGCCTCAGTCTGTTCGTTAGCGAAATGGGATCATAACTAGCTCCACCCCCGCATGGGGTGCTATGAGGACGGAGGCAGTGATACAGGAGAGCACTGTGAGATGTAGCTCCTGTAGTTAGCAGGATTTTAAGACACTATTTATCTGATAATCCTTCTTCTACCTCTGGTCCTTCACATAGTTTGGTTATCTGCACTATTTTTTATTGCACTAAAATATGCATAGATAAAATGTGCCCCTGTGACCATTTTTCAGCGGACAGTTCGGGGGCATTCAGTACATACTGAGTAGTGCATAACCATTACCGCTCTCCATTTCCAGAACTTTTCACCATCCCACCGGTGACTCTGTCTCCCTTAAGTAATAATTTCCCATTCTTCCCTCCCTTCAGCCCCTGGTGACCTCTGTGCTACTTTCCGCCTCTATGAATATGCCTGTTCTGGACAGTTCATGCAAATGCGATCAGACAATATCTTTCGTGTCTGGTTCATTTCGCTGAGGATCACGCTTCTAAGGTCAATCCATGGTGCAGCATGTGTCGGAGTAGAAGTAGAATTATTGGATCTCATGGTCATTGTCTGCTTCACTTTTCCAGGAACAGCCGAACCGTTTTCCACCGTGGCTGCGCCACTTCACATTCCCATCAGCAGTGCACAAGGGCTCCCATCGCTCCACACCCCTGCCAACATTTATTTTCCTTGTCCTGAATGATAGCCATCCTGATGGGTGCGAGTGCTAACCCTATTTGTTTGGGAAGGGATCAGTTACCTCTCCCCGATGCGAGAGCCCCCAGAGCAAGTCTGTTTGCCTCCCCTGGAACTCTGGCCTATCAGGGAACGTGCCTGGCACCCGGTGCCTTTTCTGCATGAGTTTTTAATCCAAACCAGAATGGTTTTCCAGGGAGGGACAGGGAGAAGGACTTGGGACCATAGTCACTTGGCCATTCTATTTGTTAATTCACCCATTCGTGGTTTTTTTTGCTCGTTCATTGATTCCACACATATTTATTTGTTTATTTTTAAAGATTTTATTTATTTATTTTAGAGAGAGAGAGACTGCGTGAGTGGGGGGAGGGGTTGGGGGGAGGGGAAGAGAGAATCCCAAGCAGACTTTGTGCGGAGCACAGAGCCTGACATGGGGCTCTATCTGAGGACCCTGAGCTCATGACCTGAGCTGAAACCGAGAGTCAGATGCTTGACTGACTGAGCCAGCCAGATGCCCCACAAACATTTACCGAGTGCCTACTCTGGTGACAGGGAGCAGGGAGGAGTCGTGCTAACCAACCGTAGCACTGCATTTTAGAATCCTCAATAACGAGGTGGAAGTCACCTGAAGAGTCTTCTTGACCAAACCCCAACCGTATTCGACAATGTCTCCAACCGGAGAGATGGTTTGGGGCTCAGGTTTCCGAGTCAGTGATCAGCCAGGAAGCCAAAGTCCTCTGACTTGTGGGAGAACGGTTTTAAAAACAGGGGCAGAGATTTGTCAGGAAGCTTTTGTCCAACAGCTCGCTAACCAGTGCAGTCCCTTGTTCAGGTGGTGAGATTTGAATGCAATAAAACAAGCATCAAGAAGACCCGATTAGATAAGCCCCAAGTAGTTGCACAGTCCTTATGCTATGATAACCTCCCGCGAAAATGTCACTACCAGCTGTGTGTGATGAGAGATATGGCTGACTTGGAATTTGAAAGCCAGGCAGGAGTGTGAGTGTTTGATTTCAATCTGGGAAAATTCCAGAGGACTGAATTCAGAGGATTTATGAACACCATCCTAGCCATACAATTGGATTTCATCAACAAACACAGACTGATTTCCTAGCACCAACCGGGACATTTCAACTATATTAAAGGGCAAAAAGAAAGAGGTAGGAACGGTGGTCAGACTGCAGTTCACGGATATAGTTACCTCGTATGTATTTATTTTCTCAAGCCTCAGGAGTCCAAAAATAAACTGGACTCACAGGCAGCCTCATTTCCTAAAGTCACGTTCTCCCCTACGTCCTGTATACCTTCCAAAGACACACAAAGAGGCAAGACTGACCTCATCTATTTCCATCAGGGAGAAAGCACCTTTGTCTTGGATCCGGGTGGAGATTTGCCAGAAGAGCTTCCCCGTCTTGGTAAACATCATCCCAGTGGCCGCCGAGACGCTGGCTGGAAAATAAGACTAAATGCTATTACACTGAGCTTTCCAGAACTTGGGTGCCCACAACTCTAGTTTCTATCCCATCTGTATTCTTGGGGCTCTACCTCTTTCAGTATTTTACTGCCATTTTTAGGTACATGAAGACCTCACTGACATGACTAATGTCTTAAATACACATAAAATCTTTTCACAAAGGACTATGAGGCCCAGAATTATTCTGTTGGGTGTTACAAGGCCCGTGGTCATATCCAGGTTCCCGTGCTCATACACCAAGGTGTCAGGATTCTAAAAGGAAGCAGAAAGCTGAAGATTAACAATCACCCTGCAACCTTCTTAGGTAAAGAGGATTGAATGGGTGCCCAAGACATCTCTGTTCCCTCTCTGTCCCCAAGTGCCTTTTATCTGTGACTCTGGGACCTAGGGAAACCCTTTCAAAATCCGACCTCTTTTCTTTCTGTCCATGGCCCGGCCTGGCGACCTGGAGCTGCTCCTCTGAGTTCCTGACCTGGCTTCCCACCATCACCCCCACTGACAACTCAGCATTCAACCTCGGCCTGTTAGCCTTGCCCTGTCTCAGATGAACCCCCCCAGGTCGGCTCAGCAAGGAGAACCTCAACTCCTTCGCCATCTTGTAGAAAGATGTGTGGCATCACAGGCATTTTAAAAGAGGCAGCAAGGCACGAGCTAAGCTTAAAATGAACTTAAACCCAATCCCACTGCAAGCTGTCCAGCTAACTGAGATCATTGTCCCAAAATGAGTATGGGACTCAGCACCATTGCTAAAGGAGGTGTGGAAAACAGAAGCTACACAAACAACCCTCTGAAAGGGATTGTCCGGAGAATTTTTTAAAACTTTTATTCAGTTTTATCGGAAAAGAACTGACATTGTATTCGTTGTAGTTGCACAACAAATAGATCTGATACACATATATATTGCAAAATGATTACTGCGATAAGTTAATGTTCATCAACTCCACATATTCATAATTATTTTCTTGGATGAGAGTTTTTAAGATCTACTGTCCTAGCAACGTTTAAATTATAACATACAGTATTGTTGACTATAGTCACCGTGCTGTGCGTTACATTCCCAGGACTTCTTTCTCTTTTAATTGGATGTTTGTACCATTTGACCCCCTGCCCCCAACTCCCCACTACGACCCCTGCCTCTCCGAGGGGGTTTTTCAGGGGGAGTGGGGTAGGAGCATTGGACAAGGTGACCTCCCAAGTGTGGGATTTGGTGATGGCAATAAGGATTGGTGGGGACAGTCCTAGTTACTCTCTGTCTGCCAGTTTTTAGTCACATGGGACTGACAGGGACCAAATCCCTGAACTGTCTGAATGCAAACTGAGGAGGAACAGGGACAATTTTAAGAAAGACCATGCATGTGTCCTGATCTCAAAGAGCGAATGTTCTGGTCTGGAGGTAAAATCAACACTCAGTGGGCACCAGGAAGTCAGATTTAGGGAGTGCCCTCCTTACCTATATAGACAGTTTTCTTCTTCTGACCCCAGAACTCACTGTGCACTATGGCAACAGAGAGGCGTCTTTGGGCCTGGAAGACCAAGCCCGGTGACAGCAGTAGCACCAATGTGTATCTTGGAAGTTACAGGACACTCAGAGAAGTATGTTCCTGTCGATGTAGATCATTGTAGATGAGGGAAGCTTTGCAGGGATGGGGGATTCTTGTTGTTTGGTTTGGTTTATGTTTGCATAGAACGTGTTAAGGGATGGGAGGACCTCTCCCCCTGGGTTTGCATTTCCATGAGGAGGCATACTTTGAAGGCTGACTGAGTTATAGCCAACCCCTCAGTCTTAGGAGGAATTCTCTTATCTGGTCAGTGTATTAGAAGAATCTGGGTCTTTGTGGCTTAGCCCTTCCTGGTTTCTCCCTCTAGATCTGTGCACAGTGGGGTCGACCCATCCTGGTGCTCCACTGCCTGCAGAAGGGCCCAGCCCGCGGGGGGAGGACTGCTGAGCTCTCATCTGCTTGGGCATTTCAGAGACCGAGTTAGTAAACCTTTAGGCTCCAGATCTCCAGCCACGCTCAGCAGCCACACTTGCAGTGAAGCCGACATGGGGCTTTCCAGGTGTCAACCGTGTCTTTCTTTCTATGGATTTTGAATTCCGAGGGAGAAAATGGGTATCATATTCGAGCTCCCCTTCCAGTTCCTAAACAGCTTCAACAAAATCCTTTACCCTTCTTTATCCTAACCGTCACCGAATCCAACACACATGCACACACACACACAATTTCTCCCTCCTACTCTTAAGTTCCCACTGTCTGTTCTCTTCCTCTCGAAGCTCCAGGCACCTGACCCATCAAGCCAAATTAGCTGGCGCGGAAGGACTTGGCTTCCTTCCACCGAGGGGAAGGGTATCATTGGTGACGTGCCATGGGTCATGCCCTTGCTCGGATAACGTGGGCACACCCCTTCCACCACGTAGACAGACGCACTGAGCCTTTGTTTTGGGAAAGACCCCAGGGTTCTCAAGAACCACCTTCTATTTGTGGGGCCTGTCCTTGCTTCTATTCAAAATTCCTGGGGCCATTTGCCCCTTGACACCAGGAGCCCTCCACTGCGCAGCAGTGTTGGCCGGTGATTTAGAAAACAGCAGCATTTTCTGGTGTGAAATGAACCACCGAGGAAACAAGACTGTCTCTGAAATCAGGTCAAGGTCAGGTCAGATAAGCGCAGGCTGGAATTTTCAAGGACCTGCGGTAGCTGGTCCTGCAATCTTGTCTCTTGTGTGCACAAGGCTGCGGTTGCTGATGATTTTCTGACAGGTGCCAGAACTCGCAGCTCTGTTAAAGATAGGAAATGAATGTGGAGTATTTCCCCCCCTCCCATGACGAGGGTGAAGGGGAATTTATTCCCTGTTCATATGGGGTTCCTGATGCCAGTCATTGCACTCATTCAGCTACCAGAGCGCAAGGGGCCCAGAAAGGGACTCTGACTTAGCTCTCCTTGCTCTCTAGCCCCGAGAACTGCTGACAGCCTCCCTAATACAGTCACTAAAGTTTAAATGGAAGCTCATAGAAGGGATCACACAGGGTTCTCAGGTGCACTAGTGTGGGGCAGTGGGTGACGACACCCCTGGGGTTGTGGAGTGCCCAGCCAGTGAGGCATGTGCAATGGCCCTGAGGTCACTCAGGAGAGCCAGGCGGCTAATAAACACGAACCTAGAGAGTTTCTTTATGGGGCAGTTTTGCCACAGTCTGGGCTTGATCATCAATTTCAGATGTTTGACCGCCTCATCTGTGAGAGGAATGGAGGCCCTCGTGGGGAAAGACCCACCCCAGCTGTGCTCACAGAGGCTGCTCTGATTAAGACTGGCGTCTACCCCAGCTACTTCAGAGTGGACAGCTGAGATGGGCATCGTGGACACCCACCCTGGGATGTTCCTAGCTCCGTGATCTACTGTCCTTCTTCCTGGTGGCTCTCTCTTTAGAGATGAAGAAAAAAACCTAAGTCCCCATTACTGCTGAGTGCTACGGGGCTGGAGGAAATCGACGATTTTGTCCTTCCAGCTTTGATCCTCTGGGCGAGGCTTTCATGGTTTCACTCATAAAGTAGCAACCTGAATTTCCAATTACTTTGGGTAAATTTGAGGGACCCCGCTTATTCTAACCCCCAGATGCAGAGACCTTACCGAGCCCTCCACCACCCGTCCCTGCCTACTGCACTGCTCGCCGACTCACCAGCACACGGGGCCCTCTCCCCACCGCGTGTATTTGTGGATATTATACCCTCCAGCTGACCCCTGCATTCTCAATGCCTCAGCACAAATATCACCTCCCACAGGAAGCTTTTTCTGACCGTCCTCCCCCTTACTGATCTCGGTCTTCCGAAACGCCATAGTACTTTGAGATAATGGAACACAATTTAGCCCTTAATTGGTTATTGGCTAGTATTGATCACTGTCACTTCCTGTATGTCCTATTTCACCAACTAGTCTCTAAGTCATTTGAGACTAGAAAATGTATTTCCTATTTCTTCAGCCTCCCCAGCATGCCTAACACACAGAGGAGAACATTTGGGAGTATGCGGTAAAAAAAGTATTAAATAATTCTTTGCATCTCCAGATACCACCATATTTTCTATGCATCTCAAGTTCCCTTCCTCCGGGAGACCTCTCCCCACCACTGGGGCTCATGCTGATTTCTTTTGCGCCTCCGGACCACCCATTATTGTCTGAGCCACGTGTTTTGTTCCCCAGTTCCGTCTCTGCGTGCTCTGGCAGAGGGTCTGAGGGTCCTGTTTGCACTATGGCTGCGGGGTTTGGCTGATGTTAGCTCCAGGCTGAGGTGGCATCGGGGGAGGCCTTGTATCAGGGTCTGACCCACACGGGGCTCAGCCAGTGTTTGTCGTTGTGCTGAAGGTCCCTTCCCACCCCCGGAGGGCCGTCTTCCACAGCCTCAACACCATTATCCACCCAGGGGCAGGCTTTAGCACTGGGTAGACCTGGAGGGGGTCCCTGCAGGCAAAGTCTCACCCAAGCTCCCTCGGCCTCCACTTACTGGAAATAAGTGGGACGGTATAACCCACTTATCCACAGAATAGGGTGGTGGTGATTCAGGCCACCCACCATACAGAGCAACTGTGAGTCCTAAGCACCATGAAGCACTGCAAAGAGAAGGCGTGTGAACTAGGGGGTCAAGGGCAGGGTTCTTTAGAAGCAGACCGCAGGACCTTGAGCAAGAGCTTTAATCCCCCACACTGCAATTTTCTATTAAATAGAGCTTCTCATGTGAGCCTCATGGGTCTCTTGGCGGATTATTCCTGATGAGATTAGGTGCTTCTGTATTATTAGCAGTAGCAGTGGTAGTAATACGGACACATGGGAAGTGCCCAGTAACTGACACACTCCACTGTGATGGGGGTTTACAGTTTCTCTCCAGGAATCAGGCTAACGACTCTGATCCCCTTTGTCCACATTCGCCATCCCCACAGCTCAAAGCAAGGCTTGCAGCCTTGTCAAATCTTCCTACAATGTCCAAGGGGGGATCTCCGGAAAGCAGAGGCCTGGGCATCTCCAGCTGCACCCCACCACACAAGTCACATTGTATCTCCGTCCTTAATCCTACGGAGCACCTGCCATAAATTCTGACTCCAGGATTGCACGGAGCAGCGTGTAGCATGATAAAATCTGCAAGAGAGAGGGGTGCCTGGGTGGCTCAGTGGATTAAGCCACTGCCTTCGGCTCGGGTCATGATCTCAGGGTCCTGGGATCGAGCCCCGCATCGGGCTCTCTGCTCCGCAGCGAGCCTGCTTCCTCCTCTCTCTCTGCCTGCCTCTCTGCCTACTTGTGATCTCTCTCTCTCTGTCAAATAAATAAATAAGATATTAAAAAAAAAATTCTGCAAGAGTCTCCCGAGCAGAAATTTTGACAACAGCTCTTTTCCCAAAGGACAGCGCAGAGGATGCGTAGGCAGAGGGGAAAGATCTCTCCAGGAGAGAATCACTCTATACCCCAAAACCCATTGGATGATTAGCATTTTCTGGAGCTTGGCTTAGCATTTTGAATCCTGAGGTCATGGACTGTTTTCACACGCAACTGTTGGCCCACCTTGTTGGTGCAGAACGGTCAGGTGGTTCCTCAGAGGACAGCAACCTTCCATTCTCTGCTCCCAAACGGAGGCTAGAAGGTTCCTTGATTTGTTCGTCCTTTATCATGCACAGCCATCACTGGACTCCACAAGTTACGGCTCTGTGCTCAGAGCCCTGGCCAGCTTGAGACCTTCAGTACATTTAACTTCTGAATTTCTCCCTTCGGTGTCTGTCACTTATGGTATATTACTTAATTATTATCTATACCTTTTGGGTAGTAATTCCAATGCAACTAAACTGGTATCATAATTTACTCTTCTAAGGGGCCTGATTTTCCATAATGATGAAGAGATCTGCTGTACTCCAGCTTAATCATACTAGCTTAAATTTGTGGGCTGCCTCCAGATGAGAGGAGAAGGCTATAAACATGCAGCATCGCTCTTGTTCATTTTACTGTAAATCATTCCTGCCCCTTTAATTATTCGATTTCAGAAAATCAGGACCATTTCATTGTGTCAAGGGCACAGCCAGAAAACTGTAAGAAGGAATGACTTAGGAGGAAGAAGCAAGTCCGGATGTAACAAGAGATAATTCTAGAAGCTTCATCGTAACGAAACTTCATGTGCTACAAACCCCGAAGGAAGGACGGATGCAAAAAAGCAACAGCAACTTTATTAAAGCCACCATTCACTGATAGAGGAAGAGAGGGCTGGAGAGGAATTAAAGGCACTGTTGAGTCCAAGATACATTTACATTAGCAACGAAAAACAGTTATGCACAGAATCACTAGGTCCCTAGGTCCCCTGAGTTACAGAGTAACATTTGTTGCCTCAAGGGACTCCTGCCAACCAGCAAGACATCCTTGTCCCAGAATCAGTCTTTGGAGAGTCGGGGAGAGACCAAGTTGGGAGGTCTGCCATGGGACCCCCCATTCAGACTCCAGAAGGTTCTGAGGCAGATGGTTTGTAAACCATATTTTGAGAAATTCTGGAGTAGATGACGCCAGGAGTTTTCAGCTGTATGTAATATACACACCATCTCTAAACATTCAATGCTTTGTATATCTTAGACATTCATCGCTTCTGTGTGCACACGCAGCAAGCAGCTATCCGCCATCTGTCTCTCTGCTGTGTATATGGACGCCACAGGTGCCTCATTTATAATAGAACAACGGAATTTTATAAATCTCCAGGAAAAGCAAATAAACACAGTGTATAGGTTTGAGTATTTTCTTTCCTTGCTTGGCCCAAGAGAAGAATTTAATTTGTAAAAGACGCCCAGAGTCACAAACACAGCCCCATATCTCTCCATAGAAGTGCCTCTGTGCTTGACTTGGGGGGCCATTCCCCAAAATCTTGCCTTTGCTGTCCTGATGCCTTCTCTTTTCTTTCAGCCTCAGACCTGAGTTTTGACCTCCAAAGTCTGTGGAGGCCTCAGGCACCTGGAAGTTGGTACTGAGGTGCTCTGCCCTGCCTTGCCCAAGGGGAGATGACTTTTTCTCCTTTGTTAGTCATTCATCTTCGGGGATGGCAAGTGAGTTTCAACACATGAATCGACTATGAGCATTTTGTAGAGTCTGACCAAAGGAGTAGGTAGAGATTCTGAGGCTCTTTCCGGGCTCTAAATGAGGGTGTGTGTTCTGGGTCCCTGCGGGGTAGGATGGGTTCCCTTTTGTACCACCTATTTCCGGTCTAATCCTGAGTTTTCTCTTTTCAAATACCTACTCTTTTCATATGTAATTTTAGAGCTTAAGGAATTTAGAGATTTAATAGGTAAGGGTTACAAGTTCGGTCTCCTGATGCCAAATTCCACGTTCTTCCCAGTAACCCTGTTCACAGACATTAGGCATACTAGAGTTTTGGAACTGTTAGAGGTTGTAAAACGTCATCCCCTTGGGTCCTCTTCTTGCGGGTGACCCACTCATATTTCTAGCAGAGGTCTTTTCTGTCCAGTCCAGCCAAGCTTTGCCAACAGAAGTGATTAAAGGTTGAGTATGAGAAAACAGTAATCCCAGACTAGGTTGCTGGGGGTTCTTGGGGGAGGGCACCCCTTGACTACGCTGGTGTCCTTAATTCTGAATGGTACTTTCAAGCCTTTGGGAGCTTATCAGTGATGCCCTGCACTCTTTGGATTCCCCCACTTCCTTTATCCCCACCCCTCCACCAGCTTTATGGAAGTATGTATGACAAAGAGAATTGTATATGTTTGAATTGCATGTATGACTGTGATAATTTGATGATGTACCTCTACATCGTGAAATGATCATCAATCAAGTTAACATACCCATCACCTTTTGTGTGTGTGTGTGTGTGTGTGTGATGTGATCACTTAAGATAGACTCTTCTAGCAAATTTCAAGTATATAATATAGTGTGATAAGCTATAGTCACTGTAGGGTAGTGTAGTTATTGACAGCTCCTGTACCTTAGGTCCTCTGGAGCTATCAATCTTGTAACTGCAAGTTTCTATCCTTTGGCCAACATCTCCCCATTTCCCCTGTTCACCCACCCCTGGCCACCACTATTCTGCTCTCTGGTTCGATGAGTTTGACTTTATTAGTGTTATTATTTTAGATTCCGCATAGAAGTGATACCATGCAGAATCTGTCTTTCTTGGTGTGGTTTATTTCACTGAGCAGAATGCCCTCAAGTTTCATCCATGTTGTCACAAATGGCAGGATTTTCTCCTTTTTTTAAGGCCGAATAATCTTCCCTTGTATACATATACCACATTTCCTTTATCCAGTCATTCACAGGTAGATATTTGGTTTGCTTCCAATCTTGGCCAACATGAATAATGCTGCAATGATAATTAGATTCCAATACAGCTTCAGAATAGTGCTTTCATTTTGTTTGGGTAAATATCCAGAAATTGGGGTTGCTGGCTCATATGGAAATTTTATTTTGAATTTTTTGAGGAACCTCCATACTGTTTTCCATAGTGGCTGCACCAATTTACATTCCCATTTAAGTTTTTAATTCATTTCAAGTTAATTTTTGTGACTGATGTAAATGGCATTCTGAGCCTTTGGGAGCTTATCAGAGATGCCCTGCTCTAGTTGTATTCTTCTACCTCCTACCCCATTACACAGATTTGTCAGATTTGCTGATTCTACAGCTATATATGCTCTTAAACCAATATGCAACAGCCTTTACCCCCTGTAAGATGGCTGCTTCTTCCTCCAGTAGGGAGCAAGCCCAAGGGAAGCAGGTGTCCCTAGAGCTCTTACTGTACCCCATGATGATTCATTGGTTTGGCTTTCATGGTGGTGATGGGAGATAGAGGGAGAAAAGAGAGATTGAATAAAATGGAAATGAATACTATTCATAACCAACATTTAACCTCTGATTTCAGACAGGATGATTTAGTAGTTGGAATCTAATTGATAGGAGTGGGGAGTAGCATGAAAGACAGGGAAAGGGCAACTTGTTTTCAGTGGATGAAGTTGACCGGACCAATGAATTATTGGGTAGTAATTCTGCTCTCACAGACTCTCTGTTGCATTGTTTTATCGTAAAGAAGAATCGATAAAAAGGATGACGCTCGAGGTTTTTAATGTAGTGAATCTCATCTAGGACCAAATACACCTGACAGTAGCCTGACTTTTTAAAATGCAAACACTGTGCTCAGATTTATTAATTTTTATGTTATGAATATTTAAATAAGTCTATCCCAATGGAATCATTCTACACAGAGCTAATGCACTTACATTTTTAATGGAATGACTAGTCAACCATTAAAAATAAAATATTGATAGGAATTGTTAGACTAATTGATTGGGGAAGAAAGTTATTGTACAAGCAATCAGAGATTTAAGAAAAATGAATAGAAATCAAACGACCCAATTATTGCCAGCCCTTGGCCTTAAGGAAGAGTCTGTCTAATATATCTCTTTTCGTTATGAACAATCACTTTTAAAAATGTCTAAAGAAAATTATCATTATAAATCAAACCTCAGGTAGGAAATGAGTCAAAAAGTAATATGATCTTCAGGAGAAGTACTTAACTGCTTCAGTCCTGCTACAAAATATGAGGGGTAGGGGAATTGAAGTGATTTTGTCTGTCATTCAAGCCCCAAACCAGCTTTTCCCTGGGTTCCACATAAAATACAGCAACTCAAACTGGAAATAAGTCTTCCCTGAATTACAAGACATCTGTGCTCTTATCAAGAGATGAACAAATATAATTTTTAAAGGCACTTTAAAGACTACTAGTTTAAAGATCTTTTGAATTTTTTTTTTTAGTGGAAGAATTATCATCGAAAGCCAACCCTGCCATTTCTTCTTCTATGTTATGATTTTCTATGTTTGATTGCTGTAAAGCAAGCCATACTTTCAGTTAAAGTTTAAGCTTGACTAATGAAGATAGCTCAGTTCTCAAATTCTTTCTAGCAGCTGAATCTATAAATGAAAAGCGCAATTTTCCCTGCCACCCCACATTTTTTGCTGACCAATGAATTCCTAACTCCTGTTAAGTTAGGAGTGAGTTGATAAACAGAAAAGGCAAAAAGAGCTATAAGCCATTCAAGAGAAGATTGAATTCAGAGTTCCTACTGTTAGATGAGGAAGGTGTGCATTGATTTGACCAAACGGGTGTCCTGCCTTATATTAGTAGAGCGGTAGGTGTTGAAGACTCAAAGAACAATAACAAAGAATGGAGAAAGTGAACTGTTGGCATTTTGTGGGCAGGAACAGAGATCCTAGAGGAGTGAGAGCACTGGGATATTGGAGAGAAAATGGTTGAAGTGATGTCCTGTGCTTGGGGGTAGACCGCAGGGGTGAGGGGAGGGGAGAAGAGCCAGGGATGGGGGAAGCAAAAGCAGGAGACCAAGTGAGGCAGAGAAGATGGAGACTTTGACAGTTAGTGTCATTGAATGCACTGCTTCTCATGAATACGTCTCCAGCCGGTCTTGTGAAAATGCAGCTTCTGTGTTGATAGGTCTGGGACAGACCTGCTTCTGCATTTCTACCAAGTTTCCAGAAGATGCCGGTGCTGCTGATCCAGACTACACTGAGTCATGAGATTGGAAGACCCCAGTTTCATCTGTTGGAATGGGAAGAATGTCTATACTCAAGAATGAATTATTTATTAAGTGCCTCCTGTGTACCTAGCAATCTGCTAAGTACTTCGAAGAGTTGAAAAGATGAGAAACCCTCTCTGGCAGGAACCTGGAATCTTACAGGGGAGATAAGACATGCAAACACAAAGCCACTGGAGGAAAACAGAGGAGACTATGTATTAGAAAGCCTATGTGTGGCCAGAAGGCGTCAGGAGGTGCAGGACCTGTCTAAACATGGTAGAGCTAAGGCAGAAACGAGAGGGAGTAACCTTACCCTGAAATAAACACACATCAGAAGAGTCTGGCGTGAGGTGCAAAGAACCACAGAGACCTCTGTGGGGCCTTAATACACCTTACCTTAATACTACTACTTAATACTTAATGGAATGAGCATCTCTGGGGTGGAAAAGGCTAAGTGTTGTAACTGCATCTGAGTTCAGCTGAAAGGCAGGTGTGTCTCTGAGAATCTCCAGGGCACCCCACAAATTACTGGATGCAGTAATGGCCATTCAGTAAGTGACTCACTGTCAGAGTACTTAGCAAACCACAGAACAGCTAACTATGCATGTACTAATACAGCCCGCCAGAGACATTGGGCTCTAAAGATGAAAAAAAAAAAAAATGGATCCCCATTGTAACAGTGGGAGAAAAAGATAAATAATGATTGTGGCATGGCAATGTGTTTAAGATTTGTTTACTTGCATTTGTTGTTGAATAAAGCAACAATAAAAATAGAAATAACATTTACCTTCTAGCTCTCTTCTTAGGTGAACAACCAGTGTTGCCTGGGTAGCTTGGTCAGTTAAGCATCTGACTCTTAATTTCGGTTCAGGTCATGATCTCAGGGTGGGGAGATTGAGCCCCACATCAGGCTCTGTCAAGCATGAGCCCTCTTAAGATTTTCTGTCTCCCTCTTCTTCTGCCCATCCCCCGCTAGCTTGCATGTGCATATTCTCTGTCTGTCTCTAACAGAAGGAGAAGTAGAAGAAGAAGAAGGAAGAGAAGAAGCATATGTTCATGTTAAGTTTCAACTCTCTGGGATTCTGAGGTCTTGCAGAAGCAAACCTTGCCCAGCTCTGGAAGACTTGACCCTAGATTATGCTGGAGTTGTCAGAGGAGGAGGACCTCATGGATCCAAATGTTCTGGAGCTTATCATTATGTAACATGAGGATAAACACGGGTGTCTTGGTCACCCAGCCAGGGCCTGGAGCGATGAATATGTCTGGGAAGGAGAAGAAGCCTTCATCCAGGAAGGTTCATCATTTAGGCTGGGCCTGGAAGATGAGGAGAAAGTTGCCAGAGGGCACAGGGGGAAGGTCTTCTGGAAGAAGACAGTGGCTCCCACAGAGTGGGGGCGGGGGGGAATCCCCATGTCAGAGAGAAGGCCATACTAGGGGATTTAGTGCTACCCAAGACCCCCGGGAGCTGTGGCAGAGGCTGAGCATGGAAAAGTAGACTGAGACCAAGCTAAGAGAGATCCCGAATATCAGACAGAAGAGTTCAGAACTCGTTCTTCTTAGAAAGAGGTGTCTACTCAGGACTTTTCCCTCTTGCTTGGATAAAATATGAGTGGATGCGCATAATGCTGGCAGTGGACCATGGTTAGGAAGACAATGATCTCTTTGCCTAAGCACCCATTAGATATCTTATCTTCACTCAGCTATTTCCTAAATAATGTGGCAACAAATGACAAGCAGACCGCAGGTGATTTGTGATGTCATACTAACCTGCTGTGTGGTTTTTGTCAATGGGCAACGTCCCTGAACTTGTTTTCCCCATCGTGCTAGGAGCAATGCTCATTCTGGCACAGTGTACTTGGAGTTCTCACAATACTTCCTGTGGGCTTCCTGTGTGCAGGCCCAGGCATCATCTACCCAATCCTCCAATGGTCGCAGGAAATAGGCTCTGTTATCAGTCCTTCTGCCATTAATGCTCAAAGTATTTAAGTCCTTGACCTAAAGACACGTATGACTCATAATTAGCAAAGCTTCAATTCATATCCTTCCCCTATACACCATTCTGGAACATCCCACATCCCCAAGATGGCCATTTGAAATAACTGTCATTTCGAAGAAAATGTCAAACGCAAACTTGTCTCGGAGTAGTTTTAGGACATTACTCACGATCTGCACTGTACGAAGAAATGTGGACTCATGCTGGCCTGCAAACACCTGATAAATCACTTGGTTCACTCTTCTCTCATTACACAGGAGGAAACTGGACCGTAGCCAGGCTGTGGAATGCACCCAAAGTCACACAGCTTGGCCTGGTAAAAGCTGGTCCTATTATTTTTTAATGTGGCTCAAGTGCAGTGTATCGAATAGGGATGCTAATAAATACAGTTTCGGATTTTTTGCACTCGCTCGTTTTCTATTCCCAACAGCTGAGAGCCATTGTCTCGACTTCTTTATCATCCCCCATTTCACAGTGACATTGACAAGAAGTGTCCTGGGGACTTGGAAAGACCTGGGGTCAGACAGGAATCCTCAAAGCCGATTGCCAGTTGCTGATGAAGATCTGGGTTCTTTGATGTTTTATCAGAGGAGGTTGAGGCCAGTGTTGCTTCAAGAAAAGTGAAAATTTTCTCATGACTAAAATGGATATGATTTTTTTAAGAGAAAAAAAGGTGATGTTAAGTCATAAATTGTGTTTGAAAAATTAAGACCAAAACAGCATCGAGTCCTAAAACTATTTATACTTTTTAATTTAATAATTCATTTCTAGAAATGCATTTTAAGGAAATAATCTGAAAATTTCCGAGATCTATGAACATGGTGTTCATCTTAGCATTACTTATAAAAATTAAGAAGAAAAAAGAATATAATCACAAATGACCTTAACTGATCAACTTCAGGACAATGCCCACAACAAAGAATATTACAAAGCCATTAAAATATTATTTAGATATGACTTCAGTGACATGAGGAAATGCCCATTATGCAATATTATGCAATCTTAAGTGGGGGAAAATTTTTGAAATAATATAAGTAACATGATCTCAACAATGTAAAAACTGTATTGAAAGTGGAGAATACATCAAAATGCGAACAGTTTCTCTGTGGGAGGGGTAGAATTATGAAAAACTTTTCTCCTAAACTTATCAGATTTTTCCAAATTTTATGAGAATGAATTCCTTTTGTAATTAAGGTACAATTTTTTTTAAAAAGCATGGACTGTCTTGTGTAAATAGCAGAGATGATCTCTCATGAGACCCCTGTTTTATTTTCCGTCTGAGGCTGTTACCCTGGTTCATGAAGCTGTGTATTTTGACTAAGAATGGACAAGGTAGTGTAAGCAACACTGGAAATTGGCTGTGAGGACCATTTCCAGAGTCGTGGGTCACAAAAGGGTAGAAGACCTGGGGCCTGGTTCAAGTCTGGGTTCATGCGTCTGAAGAAGTAGCTTCCCAATATTACAGAACAGAGAGGGGCAGGTGAAGGGCAGGTATATTGCCTTAAGATTGAAATGATTCTCACTTGAGAAATAAAAAACTTTCAAAGAACCCTGGTGTTTGCTCTAAAAGGAAACTCAGAAGTGAACTAGTCAGCCCCCTCATTCCCTTCCAGGAGTTACTGTGATGTAATTGACATACAACATTGTATAAGTTTAAAGTGCATAACACGTTGATTTGATACACTTAAATATTGCAAAATGATTACCAGTCACCATGGTGTCAGCTAACACCTCCATTCTGTCAAGCTTGTTATAGATGAGAGAACGGAGTCCAAGGAGACTGAATGACACTTAAAATCACACATCGAGTGACCAAGACTCCTAGCTCCTAGTCCTGTTTGTTTCCACTGCTTGAGGCTGCCTCCCTAGCTTTGAAATAATGTCTGGGTGCTTTAAGTAGGCATCTGCAGTGTATTATTAAAATGGAGAGTGTGAGTCACCAGTGTTCCTGTATGTGATCTCAACAACAAGCCTAGGATGCCAAACACGGCCCATGCCAATTGAAAGCACGCTCCTGCCACTCTCAGCCAAATCAGTTCTGAAATGGTTAGATTCCCAAAGCCCCATACCAGAATGGCAATGAGTCCACAGGTTGGCAACGTGTCCAGGATCTGCAGGGGTAATCTGCATTTCTGGAATTCATGAAGGTGAAAGGGAGAATAGCGTCCAGAAAACGTGCCATTTTCAGAAACTTGGTTCCGTGCCCTGGTGTAATGGGAACGCTCCTAGCCCACTTTATGGAAATTGCTCGACTCTGTCCTGGCAGTGGGAATAAACCACAAGGAGATGGCTGCCTCTGGAAATAGAGCAATGAGAAGTTGAGATCTGTGATGGTAGCAAGGAACTCCAATAAACAGAACAAACCTCAGACAAAGTCAAGCAAGCCTATTAGGATGGACATGTTGAGTGTCGCAGAGGGGAAAACGGGCTGGGGACAGCGTCTTTTGCTTCCCGAGCTTCCAGACCTGGGACTGGTGGTCTCATCATTGGACTCTCGCACTTTCTGCCTCGCACCCTGCTCTGCCCTGTCTTGTTCCTGCCAGTGGCTACTTTATTCTAGTTCTGTTAGTTCCAGTGCCAATGCCTGGAAGTGATGTCAGGTTGGTGGACACAGCAACACAGGTGTGCCGACGGCAACCGAAAGGATAACCGATCAGGGAGCAGGGCCTGGGGGTGTAGGGGGGCAGTCTCTTCCAAGTTCAGAGGTACAGGGTAACCTACAAGTGATAATAGAGGCCATCAACATTTTCAGCTACTACAGGGAAAATTTGCCAGTTACCTCTATATTCTGTCTGTGGAGTGGAAAGGAACAGAGACACTCAGGATTGCTATTATACTACAGAGTACTTACAAAAACACTCAACACTTGGGGATTTGAAGAACTCATCAAAATAAAAAATATAAATTCATAATTTATTACACGGTACACATTATATGGGCTACTTGCTGGATGATTAAGCATCCTATGAGGAAAGATAGGATTTCTGCCCACAGGAGCTTCCGATCCAAGGAAAGACAGTAGACAATTATCTGTAAGTGTGATGGTACCACGATGGGGCAGGAAACCTACTCTGAGATCGTGTAACAATGTATGCCTATTTGAGGGATAGATCCAGATTAAATGAGATACTTTGTAAGAAGTACTTAGCATGATCTCTGGCACACAGTAGTGCCCAATAAATTGTAGCTATTATTTTTGATATTACGGACAAATGCATTTCCAGGGTCAACTTCCTTTTTGGACTTTTGAGCTGGGAAAGATAATCTATGATCTGCATGCCATTCATTCATTCATTCATTCATTGAACAAACTTTTTCAATTTTTTAAAGATTTGTTTATTTTAGAATGAGAGAGAGATCAAGCACATACGTCCGTGTACAGAAGTGGAGGGAGGGGCAGAGGGAGAGAATCTCCAGCAGACTCAGTGCAGGTCATGGACCCTGACTCATGGCACGTACCATGACTCATGAGATCATGACCTCAGCCGAAATCATGAGTCAGTTGCTTAACAATGGAGCTGCCCTGGAGTCCCCATTTGACATGTTTTGTTTTGTTTTTAATATTTTATTTATTTGACAGAGAGAAATCACAACTAGGCAGAGAGGCAGGCAGAGAGAGAGGAGGAAGCAGGCTCCCTGCCGAGCAGAGAGCCCGATGCGGGGCTCGATCCCAGGACCCTGAGATCATGACCTGAGCCGAAGGCAGAGGCTTTAACCACTGAGCCACCCAGGCACCCCCCATTTGACATGTTTTAAAAGCTTATGAGTAAGGTGCTATATTCAGTGACAGAAATAGAAAAATAGAAAAGAATCCTTACCCTTAAGGGGCTCAAATTCTAATAGGGAAGAAAGGCAAAACCAAAGAAGTATAGAATGATGCAATAAGGAATGCGGTATGTACCACGAAGACCCATGAGTTCAATTCTGCTCCCTCAGAGTCCAAGAAACCTACTCTGGATAAGGGAAGGGAGTTAGGTCTAGAACAATAAAGAGTTGTTCTCCAGGTGCCCCTGTTCTATAACCAGTTCTTTGCTGGGTGCAGGGAGCTTGGCAAGATGACTTTTAATTTTGTGCTTCTATTTCCATATTTGATCTCACCATTCAATCACCTAACGCTTTGCAAAAAAAAAAAAAAAAGTTGGTAAAGTTTCATTGCCAGGCTGTAGCTACAGAATTTGTGGTCACAAGAACAAATTTAGAACAGACACACTTCTTAGAGTGGAATTCATTTCCAAAATGATCAGAGAATGGTCCATCTCCACAAGGACCGTGATTCAGAAAAAGTGAGATTCAATCAAAGTCTCAAAGAAAACTTCAATCATCTGTGTATCCAAGGTTAGAAACTTCTGTCTCCTGATCCCTGGGACAGTCTTAACCATCAAATGGTAAGAGAGGGAGACCATTTTCCAAGCTGTCGCCTCCCCAGGGCACAGAGCCTCAGCATCCTGAGGGCAGTTGGTCTAAACTGTCCCATAAAGGGGTGGAAGAGAAAAGAATGAACACAAGGAAAGTTCCAAAGTCTTCCTCAGAGAGCAGATGTGATGACTTTGCTCCTTTAAGCCTGTCTGTGGCTGAGAGACTGAGGCCCTCCCGCCTCTGCAGCCTCTTCTCTGCCAGTAGCTTGGGCCAAGTGGGAAGCAAAGCCCAGACTCAACGAGTTGACTGATGGCCCAGAGAAGCATGAGCCATCTGATGCCTTCACATGGGAGCCTGCGTGGGCCCCTCATGTAAAGAACACGGTAACTGAGTCTGCCAGGCCCATGCCCATGGAGAGTTCTTTTATCTCTGACCTTGTAGGTCACCCCATATAGCAGAAGGCAAACTAAGTTCCTGCTACCCTAGCTGGTGCAGCAATCAGCTGGAAAAGAGTCAAACTGGTCTCTTTCCCAACTCATGTCCGAAACAAATGAGCAAACAAACATGGTTCCAGCAAAATGGGGGAGGGGGGGAACAATCTTGTTCCTAAAGGGAAGAAGGGTGGTAAGGATAGCTATTCCCTGAGCATTTCACTCTCAGATTCTCTAATCTTGACCAAAGTCCCCTCCCTTCCACCCCAGGATCCGTATATTCAGAGAGAAGGCCCACTCTTTGGTAAAAAAAGACTAGATGGATATTTGTTTTAACTCAGAAGAATACTTGGCAGCCAGGTCTAACTGGAAGCTTCAGAAACCAATCAATTTGATATTTCATGTGCTCACTCTGACCTGGAGAAAGAAGAACCCAGAAAAATCTATTCTAGAATGTTCTCTGCAGAAGGACATAGGATGTTTGGGGGATCCAATGTCTCCACCATAAGATGCTACAAAATCCAGAAGCAATTAAAATAGGGAAGGATTTCCCCCAATCCTGGGGAAAAAATCATCTACCCATACTCCTTCTACTCAGAGTAAAGCTTTGGATGGTGGCTGCGACATGGAAATTGAGGAACATTCCTGTCTATTTGTTCCTACCTTTGGCTTAGTGTCCCCCAAGGAGTGAAGACTCAGAGATAAAAGGTTGCCTCTGGAAATTTCACACAGAGCCAGAAAAGCTAGAAGATCCAGGAGGGACTCTCCTCAGAATATTAAAAGTGGTTACCTCCAAGTCGCAAGATTTTATGGATTTTCCCTTTCATTTTATATTTTTCTTGGTTGTTTGAAATGTCTCTTTATAACAGAGCTGAACTGTGTTACAATCAGGAACAAGATAAAATATGTACAACCATGTCTTATGCCTCTTTTCAGAGACCTCAGTAAAATAAAAATGAAGGAATACATTCAAAAGAGTCAAGGTAGTTGTTGGAAAGATCCCAACACATTTCCAATAGAGGGAAAGAGCATAAAAGCCTACTGATGGATAATTGGATTGACGAAACCATATTCCAGAATGGTGGCGAGGGTGGAGGGGAGGGATTTCAAGAGATCACTGAAATCATCTGCAGATGAACTGGCCAGTTGGTGGTGCCCCACACTCGCCTCCCCCATCCCAGTTTGGAATCTGGGCCACCAAACTCCAGGAAAAATCAGAACTCCCTTCTCTGCAGAGGTCAAATGTTCTTTCTGAGAATTAGGGCTTCTAGCTCTCTGTGTAACTACCCCCATGCTTTTGACATTCGAGAGCTTCCTAGTCAGAATCCTCTTCCTGCTCACACCAAAGTAAAGCTTGCCCATCAACTAGCCCCACCAAATGTTGGCATGGCATTGGGACACCGATGGATGTAATGAAGGAAATCCATTTAACTTGAGGAATAGCACATGTTTCATGATACTGGGTCCATAGTATATTATTAGCTCAGAGCCTGTCTCAGGATTTAGGGAAAGAATTGACTAATGCATTAATAATTTCAGTTTATATTAACATAAAGTTTAGTTTCTAACCTTGAGAATCAGCCTCACAGAACACAGAAGAGTTAAATATGTTTATTAAAAATGTGGTATGATCAACCTTGACAGTGTAAAAACAAATTCCAGATGTCAGAAAATGAGAAGGATATGGGGAGAAGAAGAGTAGAGTCCTCATATCTTAATCTAATTTAGCTAGGAATCGGGAGGCACTTTCCATGTAAATTGGTACAGCTATTATGGAAAATAGTATGGCGGGTCCTCCAAAAATTTAAAATAGAACTACTATATGATCCAGTAATCCTACTGGATTACTACATTAGGCTATATAGCCAAAGGAAACAAAATCACTATCTTGAAAAGTTATCTGTACTCTGTGTTCATTGCTGCATTATTTGTAAAAGCAAAGACATGGAAGTAACCTAAGTGTCTACTGGCAGATGAATGAATAAAGAAAATGTAATTAGTATATATATATAATTGAATATTATTGAATATTGAATATTAATATTGACTATCATTCAACCATTTAAAAAAAGAAAGGTATTCTGTCATGTGGGAAAACATGGGTGAAATTTGAGAGCATTCTGTTAAATTAAGTCAGAGAATGACAAATACTACATTGTCTCACATGTAGAATCTTAAAAAAAAAATCTACATTCTTAGAAATAGGGAGTAGAATGGTAAATGGTGGTTGCCAGAGTTTGGTGAGTCAGGGAAATGACTATGTTGGTCCAAGGGCACAAATCTTCAGTTATAAGATGATTGAGTTCTGGGGATCCTAACATGGAGATAGCATGGTGATTGAAAATTGCTAAGAGAGTAGATCTTAAATGTCCTCCACACAAAGAAAAAATAATTATATGAAGTGAAGATGAACATGTTGACTAATATTATTGTGGTAATCATTTCATACCACATATGTATACCAATCATCATGTTGTATATCTTAAATTTACACAGTTATGTGTCTATTACATCTCAATAAACCTGGAGAAAAAGAGGTACTTTCTAAAGTTGATAGAATATAAAAATATCCATTTACATTATTAGTCTGAGGTACAAAGAAAATGAATAGTAGAACAAAAATAGTTGTTAAAAACTGGGGAGAGGAGAAGAGGACAGGATAAAGTGCATTAAATCCTTCAAGTGATTAGATAGTGTCTTAAATTAATAAACCAGGAAGTAGTATATAAATTTAGAGTCAGGTTGGTAACCACCAGAATTAAGAGCAGAAAGCATTGACTTCTGGAAACTAGGGTAAGCATTGAGAAGGGTAGGTAGGCAATTGTAGCTCCTCATTGTAAGACCTTTCCTTCTTTCTTTTCTTTTCTTGTCTTTTCTTCTTTTCTTTCCTTTTTTCTTTCTTTTTCCTTCTTTCTTTTTTTTTCAGTGTTCATAATAAACATTAGTACAGAAATGAGAGGGGAAAGAAAGAACAGAACAAAAGAGGAGGGAGGGAGGGAAGGGGAAGAGAAAGAAATGCCAAATGCTTTCAGGAGGTTACTTCTCACTATATCATACTACTGACGCTCTGTTAATATAATTCAGCACAGTTGTCGATGGTACAAAATCAGATGGTTTGGTTGGTTTCTCCATCTCCTGGAAAGGATTTGAGTCTCTGACAGTCACTGTTATACAGTCAAGACACAGGTGCTGTAGTCTCCAAGTCCAATGAGGGCTTATGCCACCAGACTGGCTCACTCCCTCTCCTGGTTGGTCATTGTGGGCCAGTCTCTCTTTGACCCTGTCTCTACAGACTCAACCAGCTTGGACCCAGGACTCTGCTCGGGCCTTCAGCTTCTGAGTTTTGCACAGGTTCTTCATCCTGGCCTTGTCTCTCTTCATCAGGCCTCCAATCCAGTCAGTCCAAGGTTGACCTGTGGTCTCCAGGCCCAATGAGCCTACGAGAATAGAGCATTCTTGCTTAACATGGATGACTCAGGAGAGGGGCAACCCAAGAAAACTCCCTAGCAAGGAAGGCTGTGTGCTGGAACCAAGAATCATGCTGTGGTTAGTAGATAGAGTGTAAGCTTTGGGGTTGAACTAGGATGCTCCAGTCCTGGCTCTGATGCTAACTGTATCACCTTGGCCAAAAGACTTGGCTTCTCTGAGCTTCTCTTCCTTCTGTAAAGTGGGGATAATAACATCGCTGGTGTGCACAGTCTCATTGAGAAGATCAAATGAGACCTAGTATATATATAAGGACTAACACACTGCTGATTTGCAGGAGGTGTAAGACATTAGGTCCTCTCCCACCTCCATTTCTCCTATCTTCCTGCTTCCCTTTATTTTCCTTCTATATGGGTGAACACAATGCAAAAACCAATGAAATGCTCTGAAGAGATCACATCTAGGTTTGGTAAAGCTGGGACAGATTCTGATTCTGTGGCTTTGCTGTGAGTCTCTATGACAGCCAACAACTCTCTGCCCTTGGGTAAAAGTCCCTCTTCTGGGCAGCTTGCCTCTAAGGTAGGGGAGGCATCTGAGGCCGCAAGATCCACTAGGACTTTGAGTCATAACATTTTTAAATTTTAGAATTGGCAAGACCTCAGAGGTCATCCAGTCACTGGCTATCATGTACAGGGAAGTAACTTGAGACCCAGAGCAGTTGTCTTGTTCAGTATTACACACCAGCCAGACTGAATTCCCACTCACTGCTCTTCTGAAAAGAAAGATACTCTGAGAAAGTTGTGTTTCTGTGTCAAAGAACGTCAGTTGTGCAGTAAAATGTGGTCATAAGTGTGACAAGTATGGAAAAGAGGCATGATTGAAAGCTCTAAACTAGAAAGAGGACATGCATTTTTAGAGTGTTTATAAAAATATGAATACATTAAATGACGCTGTAGTTAAATGCCACTGTACATTAAAGGAAAAATTTGCCCAGGCACCAAAAAAGAAGCAAAGGTGACAGATAACAGATGGGATTAGGGAGTGAGTTTATTAAACAGCATCTATTAAATGCAACAGACATAATATAACCCAAACAAAAGCAACCAGAAATCCTGTTGCTTAATGTTTTAAAAGTATGGCTAAAAATCTACAGCAAAAGTTATGTAAGAAAGTTAAATAATTTCCAGAGTTTTCTTGTATCTGATGAGTTAGTATGTTAGTATACATACAATTTTTTCATGGAGTTGATTAGGATTCATAGGCTGGAAGACCACTTGGGTATGATACCATTATGATAACTGTAAGAACCAGAAAATGGCAGTTTGTGGTGCCAAGACAGTCTTGATAATTTGAATGGATATGCTTCTCTGGCTGAGCTAAAGGTTGTACAATCACGTCTTTAACCCTCTTCAAGCACAGATACCATATTTTGCTGTATTTCATGGAATTTGGGTGGATCAGTGTAGATGGTTTTCAGTTGGGAAGGGTTTTTTGATTGGTTAAAAGGAACTGACTTATTTATGTGACCCAAGGAAAATGCTTTACACCAACCCACAAAAAAACTAGACTATCGAAATCCTTGGAATCTTTGTCTTCAAGAGTGTCCATGAGTATAGTATAGGTATTGTGCGCTGTAGTTCAAAAATATGTTTCAATTCACTTATTTATGAAGAAATTACCTCTAAGAAACTCACTTCGTGGGGAATGATCTGGCTTGTTTAACTGTAGTGGGCTACGTTTTCCAGAAATGAAAGCGATAGTCTAAACTTCATTTGCAAACCTGTAGATTTGGAGACGAGGCTCCAAAATCAAGCTTAATGAAAATGAAGGAACCCTGTTGAGTTTGCTTTTCTCAATTAATCCTAAGAGGATAGAGAACGCAGTATAGACTGATATTACTGAATCATAGGCCAGAGAAGTACTAAAAACTAAACATGACAGTATTGAAGTAGCTGAATTCTAATAGCGCAAATATTCTATATGCCTGGAACACAAAGTAGAGGATTAGACATGGACATTTTGGTACAGAAAAAAAGGTGTCAGACACCCGGATGTATATTAAAGAAGAAATGATTTATAAAAAGGAAAGTTTTGCTTTATTATTGAATATGGTTTGCTCTCAATTTGCATTTTTCGATAAATTTAGATTCAGATTTTTACATAAATTTAGATTTTTCATGTAAAATAGATTCAGCATAACACATATTTATGTGTCTCCCGCAGGCATTAAGCGTTGATCAAAAATAAAGCCCGTGTGTTCATTTTTCTTAAATCCCATCATTTCACTCATCTCCGCGACGTGCCCGCTGGGCAGTCTTTCAGCCTGGGAATCCCTGAACCTGAGGGAGGACTGGCTTCTGCACAGCATGTGGCTGATGCAATAGTTTAAATATCTTGAGTTCAGGAGCAGAAACGCAGGGCACTCCCACTGTATGCACAAGCGTCTTTGGATTGGGCCACTGGAAGCTCTCTCTGTCATACTGGATGCCACAGACCTTCAGAGCCTGGAGCGGACATTTGAGAGTCTCAGCTCCCTCTGTGCCTGACCTCGAAACCAGGACTGAGCATCAGCACCTTTGGACCGAGCTAGCCCTGAGCCACAGGAATCCTTTTTGAATGAGAAATGGAGGCTCTCAAGAGGGAGATACTTGACTTCCTGTTAATAGGACAAGTTGAGGCCTCAGTGATCGAGCGACACAACAAAAGAGAGATTAATTTATATTTTTGTTTTTAGTACATCTCAGTAATAGGATTGGATTCATCCTAACTCTGGATTTGTGCCATGCTGCCATCATTGTCCCATGCATGTTTTCTGTTAGTGTCCAGCTGGATGCATTTATATTATTATTATTATGGTTGTTGTTATTGTTATCATTATTTAATTATTCAGCACTCTGAAAGCATTCATTCTCCAAGTTCCATGTTGAAGGATACTAAGCCCCATAATGAACCCAACTCAGAGGAGAAGTAAGAGAAGGGCATGCAGACAGGACAACCAGCATTTATGGAGCATCTCCTGCTTACCAGGCACTACGAGGGGCCCTTTGCAAACATTTTCTGTGTAATTCTCCCAAAGGTGTCCCTGGCAATCCGAGACAGGCCAGCGGCAATTCATGCTTCCTACCTGTGGTCCCTTCCCACTGCTGTAAGCCAAGTGGTCAGATCTAGACTCGTAGCAAATGGCAAGAATATTTCAGCGCAGTATTCTCTAGTCTCAGGTGGCTGGGGGCTTTGGTGTTGGGTAGTTTTCAATTTTCACAGCTGAACTTTAAAATCTCATTAAAACAGCTTTTTGTTGCTATTTGCAGAGTTGAAATCAGTAGTGAGTCAGCAAATAAGCAGACACAGCAGGTTGCCTCTCTTGGCAGGTATAATAAGGGACCGACAAAGTACACGACTGAGAAAGAAAAATGTGGTTTCAGAGCTCAAGCGTGTGAGCCCTTTTGTAAGGATCTTCTGTTGTAAATCCTGGCTGATCTTTATATGTGAATGACTTTGGAAGGAAAAGAAGCCTCTTTCTTCTCCCCCATCGCTGGCAGTGTTTGCACTGGCAATCGGATGGGTGGGTTACTAACAAGTTTGGAAACGTCTGTTAGTGTCTGATGCAACCGATGTCCCGAGGAACATTATTTTTTTTAATGTTCTGGACTAGAAGAAATAGCTCTTAGATTTTGAGCTGCTCTCAGTCCCCAAGCTGGCCCTTACCTAGGGTTTTAAAAGATTTTCTTAACATCTGACTGGAAGAACTATGAGAAAATAGGACAGTGGCTCCATATCATCTGCAGGTCTGCTCTGTACAAGGGACCGGGCTTGGCGCTGCTGAGTCAGATGGGGCCCTTCCCTCAAGTGGCTCTCACGCCCCTGCTGGGAGGAGGGCAGGGCTCTGAACATCGAATTCCAGGGTGAAAGAAAGAAAGGGTCAGTAGAAGTCAGGGATGAGTTCTGAGAAAGGTGCTGATGGTCAATGCACTCTTTCAGATGCCATTTGCAACTAGGCATGCAAAGGCACCTCTGCCAGCTCAAGGAGGAAGAACAGGCCCTCCGCTGGGATGCAGATGGGAGGAAGGTGACTAGCACAAGGAGGCAGAGAGAAGATTCTCTTAGGTTAGAGGCACTGTGAAAAGAGGACATAAGAGGACATCTCAAAGCCAGATACAAGGAGAGCAAGAGGTCACCCCTTCTAGACCCTCTCTTCCCCAGGGGTACGACCTCCCCTGACCTTGACCCCCTTCCTTTGCAACTTCATTCCCATCCTCTGGGCTCTCAGGCTCCAACTGCTTCAGCAGGAGCTCGCTTCTACCTGTCTTCCTCCTTCCCCCCACCCCGCTTCTCCTTCCCTAGAGGCCAGGTGTCTGCACCGTACGGACTAACTTACTAAATGACCGAAATGACTAAATTAGAAATGACCCAACGGGTTTGCTTCGTAGGGGCCTCTTGGGCGGCACTCTGTCATTCCACAGCAGGCGGGAAGGAAGACATTTGAGGACTTGGAATTGTGAGTTCTTAGAGGAGCCCATCCTACTGTGCAGCCTTCCTACTGCTTGCATGGAAACTTCCTAAATCACCCCCAATGGCAGACAGGCCCTTGTCTTGGCAGCACCGGGTCCCTCCTGCCTGCAGGTGATGCAGACACCAGCCTTACATGGGGTCTTTTTTTTTTTTTTTTAAGATTTTATTTATTTATTTGACAGAGATCACAAGTAGGCAGAGAGGCAGGCAGAGAGAGGGGAAGGGAAGCAGGCTGCCCGCTGAGCAGAGAGCCCAATGCAGGGCTCGATCCTAAGACCCTGCGATCATGACCTGAGCCGAAGGCAGAGGCTTTAACCCACTGAGCCACCCAGGCGCCCCGACGTGGGGGGCGGTCTTCATTTCAGGTCTCTACCTCCGTAGCATGCAAGAGGATTAAGGTCTGACTCCAGGGCACAAAGCCCCTCTTCAGGTCCGGGGGTGCACGGGGGGGGGGGTGTCCCTGGGTCAGGGAGATCTCGCCCAGTCAGTGGGGAGAACAAACCGCTACTCAGGCCGCTGGCTGTTTACATCAGGGACGCAGGCGCTCCCTACCAGCTGCCGCCCTGACGGTGTTGGGGAAGCTGCTGACAGCCCGTGGGAGGATAATGTGGGCATTCATCGCCTGCAGCTGCTCCGGCCGCGCATGCTCCCGGGACACAGGGGAGCACACCAAGTGGGGACGCAGGGGTGGGGGGGGAGGGGAGAAGGACTCAGGGCCCTGGGTGTGCGAGGCCGCCACCGCAGGGAGGACCGCAGCGCCGCTCTTGGAGCAGCGCCCCGCATCCACTGCCAGGGAAAGTGAACTTTTCTTGCCTGACCTGCCTAAGTCTCTAATGAGGCTAGTTAAACATTTCTAGCATTTCCAAATACTCTTCTTGATTTTTCCCCACTGAGCCGCCTGCTAAGAAACGGGGGGGCAGACCCAATACCCTCGAATCCAAGGATCAGTGCAACATTTTTTTTCTTTTTTTGGCCCCGTGAAGATGAGCTGGGTCAGTGATTCTGGGATGTTCTGATAAGAGAGTCCAGATGGGGAATGAGACCTCGGATCTATTCCCAGTCTTACGACCGTGGCCTTGACCCTAAAGCGGTTATGTAACTGTTCCCGGGCTTCTGTGTCCTCACCTTTAAAATGAACATGATAACAACCGTCCTACCTGCTTTACGGGGTGGCTGTTAAGGATGAAATGACCAAAAAACAACCATAAATCTCGTTATAGGGAGAGACCAATAAGGCCTAGAGGGCAGGGGTGGACAAGCTTGTCCACAAAGGGCCCCCCTCCCCGTAAAATCGGTTAGACTTTGTGTATCACATAAGGAATAATATATCATAATAATAATTACATATTATATATATTACATATATATATCTCACATAAGGAATATGAGACATAAGATCTCTGTTATTTTTTCTTCTTCCTGGATTTTTTTTTTTTTTTTTGCCACCCTTTAAAAATGTAAAAACTATTTCAGTTCATGGGTTGCCCAAAAACACACCCTGGGCAGGATTTGGAGCGCAGGTGATAATTTGCCAACCTCTGCTGGAGACAGAGCACAGGTGAGGGCCCGAGGCAGGTCCGCCCTCTAATGGCTGTGATACAACAAAATATAAAGAAGTATTAACCAAAAAATGATATATTCAGTAGTATATGACTATAAATAAGTATGCATATCCATTGTCTTTCTTGGGGCCTCCGCTAGTGAACTTCCTTGAACCCCAGCCCTAAAGCCATCTTGTTTGAGAGCGGCTAGAATCTTCTTGCTGTTCGAGGAGCTCTTCCTTGCCTGGACTACAGCATCTATGCTGACTCACTAGTAGCCTTAAACCGCAGGCCAGCCTGCAGCCCTAACTTGCCGTAGTAAGAGGTTCCCTGGGTCCTTGTACCAACGAAACCCTGCGCAGACCATCCTGCTTGTCCAGCCAGTGCTGCCCGGGCATAGCTCCTGTAGGAAACATGGGGTGAAGGACTTTGTCTGGGGGCAGCTACTACCCATGGAAGAAGCAGTTCACGTTGCTTGTGACAAGGGGCACACACTAGGACGTTGTTGATGATGCGTTTTGAAGCTGTGTCATTATTTCTCCTGTAATACCTTAATGAGGTCAGTTGACATTATCACTTGCATTGGCAAAGAGGAGAATATTTAAACACAGTACTCAAGGCACAACTGTCGACCTTCACGATTGGGTGGAATGATGGTTTCTCGTTCCTTCTGCCTCTGATGAGGGGTCAGGCCCTGCTTCCCCTTGCCTGTCTCTTTCCTCTTTCCTGATCCTCATTCCTTGTGTGAAGACATTAGCAAAGCTGCCGAATGAGGCCTGGATGAGAACGGCAAATTTCCAAATTAAAACGGCAGATCAGTATCATTATCTAGCCCAGAAGAATGAAAGCAGCCCGATTTCAGATATACCCCTACAAGGAAGAGGCAAAGCTGACCTGAGAAATCTTGCTTTTGTTGGTCCTCTGTGGAGAAAGGAGAATGTAGATGCTACAGTTTGGAGCCAGTTTCTGAGATCGAGACCATTTCGTACCTTCTTTTGACAGAGGGCGATATGGAGACCCAGAAAGAGTGTGTGCTTTTCAAGACGACAGGTGCTCAGAGCTGAGCCCAGCAGTGCTGTCTCTGACCGTGTTTCAGTCCCTTGTCTACTACACCCTATTGTTTCCCAGAGTACCAGCTGCCCGGATGGTCACAGCCCTACAAAGCTACACCTCACGTGTGTCGATTTCAGTTTTATGACCTCGGGAAGTCTTTTCCCACTTCCTGTGAGGATCTCTATCATTTCTAATTCAATACCATGTTTTCCTCTGAATGATTTTTACATTTTGTTAACACATCGGGCCAAAAGTTCAACACTACTCTTTTACCAGTGCACAGAGTAAAGCTCTCCTCTGTAGAGGAAAGTTCTAGGCTTTGGACACAGACCATTGCAGAAATAGACCAAGGATCTTGTAAATGCCTGCCCCTGGGGGAGTCTGGTCTCTTCCTGGGCAGACCAACCCAAGGTACCCATCGTAGAGAGGGCAGTCCTCTGTACCATTTTCAGGTGTGAAGGAAAATACTTTGGAAGTGAAAAGCTAGCCACTGAGTAGCACATACAGGGACTAGAAGGGAAGGTGTGCTACACCTGCCCTGAGAAACAACTGACTTCCTTCTTCCTACTTCATATTCCATTACTCCTAGAGAGAAGATCAGTAAAAACACATTTGAGGGGAATGTAGTTTGTCAAAACATTTCACAAGACCCACTCCCTTCAGGATAAAATCCAAACTTATTGGTATAGTAGACAAGGTCTTCCATGATTTGACCTCAACCTTCCCTTCCAAACCCCATCTCTGTCACTCCCCATATACCCCACCAGCCTCTGAGAACCTCTTGTCACTCTTCAAGTGTATCATATTTTTAAATTTTTTTTGCTTTTTCTTATGTTCTTTCTTGTTCCTGGAAGACCCTTTTCCTTTCTGTGACATGATGAACTCCTACTCGTCCTTCAAGACCCAGCTCAGATGGTCCTTGTGAAGTCTTTCCTGACTCCCTCAGGCAGTTATTTCTTTTCTCTCTCCTCCATTAAAGTCTTATGCAAACTTCTATGATGATTTATATGACTCTCAAAGAGTTATTTATTTATGTATTTATCTCCTCCATTAGTCTGTGGGCCCCTGATCTGTGGGAGCAGTGACTACTTATTATTACCCTCTGAGCCTAGCCCTGTGCCTGGCCATCATAGTCTCTAAGAAATGTTGAGTGAGTGAATGAATGACCTGGAGGTAGGTCTTGTAAAGGCTTTGACGACCCAGCCTACTGATTTAATCTCAGCTCTCCTCTATGGTGTCCTGTGCGGGACGCTCAACGTGACCCACTGGGGTAGAAAATATTAGAACGCCTATGGTAATTTACATTTGTCAGAAATTAACAATGAAAGGAAGCTTTTCTAATATTTCCTATGGATCGTTAGTAGCACATGTATTTAATTTATAAATCAATATACACATTAATATGCATTGAAAGCCCTGGAGGCCACTGTTTTAAGCAAGGGGAAGTCATTGAAGAATTCTAAACAGGGACAAGCATGCAAAACACCGGTGTGTAGGGGAACTGATCTTGGAGACTGGAGGGAGATAGGGCCACCCATCCATATGGGAAGCAGGACCGCGGCCCCCACACAGGGGATAAGAAGAGACTAGACGAGAGGAGGGCCTGTAAAAATAAGGGAAAAAAGGAAGGCGTGCTCACGAATTACTGTCACCGCCGCTATCCTCACGACATCAGCGGGGCCGGGTGACGTATCAGCTAATAATAAGCAGAAAGAGTCAGAGCCCTACAGAGACCCTAACATGTAGTCATAACCTCAGGGAGTAGGTGGAACTCTAAGGTGAAGATAGACTACTTGGCCCCAGGCTTAGATTCTAGAAAGTGACACTTAATATTAAAAAAAAAAAAAAAAAAAGAATTTCTCCACTTGTTTGATGGGGCAACAAATAAAGGCCACCCATCAGGCCTGTCCAATCCCCAGATGGAGCTTCTTAATAGACTATTTATAGCCTGGGGCGGGCGCGTGCGGCAACATTGCGCAATTGCTGTCAGGACAGCCTGTCTGAGCCACTGCTGGGTGAGTGACCGGCTTTTGGCTGCTTCCTGTTGGCTTAGGAAAGAACGGGAGAAGGTGGATTTGTTTGTCCATTGAGCAACCTGCCCTTCATCTGTCTCCCTTTAAACATTAACCACCTTTTAAAACATTTGTGTTTTGTGCCCAAGGCCAGGAGGGCCCCCAAGAGACAGGAGAGGAGGAGAGGGTAGGGGAAGGGATGGGAGGGAGGGAGGGAATGAGGGAGAGAGAGACAGAGAAGGACGGGGAATGTTCCCTCCATCCAGAATATACTCATTCCACAAATACGAGTGGAATGTCCACAGTGATCACACACCACCCAAGGCCCAGGGCTCGAGGTGACTCCCATCCTCGGAGACTCAGAATCTAGCAGAGGAGACAGAGAAGTAAACACAAAGCAAGAGAAGGGATAAACCAACCGTGTGCCACCACTGGGCCTCTTTACTCCACATCTATACCTACTCGAGAAGGTTGCAGTGGAAAGAGGGAGGAAGCCATCAGAGACCAGAGAAGTTTCCAGGTTCTTTGTTCCCAGGGCAGTGGTTCTCAAACTTCAGCACACAAAACGGGCCCTGGGAGCGTTGTTCGAAAGGCAGCTTCTGGTTCAGCGTGAGGCCCTCAGTGGGTCGGGGTGAGGGGTCCAGGGCTGTGCATTAGCCCAGCTCCCCGGGGGAATTCAGATTTAAGTGGTCCATGACCCCTAGGGGATGCTGCCCTTCCAGAGCAAAAGCCTGACTCTGGAACTGCCCACCAGCACCAGAAGTGGTGGAAGTTAGTCCACCAGAGGCTGATGGAAGAAACGGGAAGAAAGAAAGAGGGAGCATTCAAGACTATTAGCAGCAGATAGTGGGGAATAGGAGGAAATCTGGTAGGTGGGGGAGAGGAAAGGAATGCCTCTGTACGAAGTGGGGGGGGGGGGGCTGGGGCCGTACAGGGGACTGGGGACCATGATTTTTGGTCCTTGTCCTGGGAACTCCTAACTTAGCTAAGCAAGCACAGAGTGATGAGCAGAGCCTTGGGCATGGAGAGCTCCTGTGGACCCAGCCTTTCTTTTGTCTTTCTTCCGGATGCCCTGGCTGCGGCATATTGTTTATGTCCAGCTGGTGAGGCTGGATCCAGCCTCAGGCTGGGGGATGGGCGGTAGATCTAGGGAAGACTTGACACTGTCTTCAGGAACTTCCCTGGTTCTGGGCAGCTCGGGCTAGCTGCACCCATACTCACAAGTCCCCATCTAGTCTACCCTCGAGCAGTGTCCAGCTGGCTACCTGGGAAGGCTGCAGTAGACTAACCCACATAAGGGTTGTACTCTGATGGCCACTGGTCATTTTCCCCAGTGGTCTACAGATCTCGCTCCTAATCCTGATCATGTCAAGATTGTTCTCATTCTTGAACTGGCTCTAGGCTGAAATCAGAGCCCTTGGGTTGTGATTGGTTTGATCCTAGCACCATTTTGCTCCTCTGTGGCATCAGATAGGATGTTCCCATGCCAAAAGCCATCCTTCCCTCACCCATCTGCCAAGGGACGTCTCCTCCCTCATTCTTTAAGCTCCTGCTTGTCACCTTCCTGGGACCTTCCTGAACCGACCCCCTTCCCATTGGAAGTCCTGATCGTAAGGACCCTGTTCTGGTGTGCCTCATCCATTCCACTACAAAGTCCAGTGATCGTGTCTCACAGGAGCAAATGGTGAGGACTTCAGGCTGACCTGAACCACACACTCAGCACTGCCACCTCCCAGGGTGACCTCGGGCAGGTTACTTCATTGTCCTATGTCCTGGATTCCTTACTTAGAAAATGGGCAGGCGGTGCCTGGCTGGCTCAGTCAGTAGAGCATGTGACTCCGATCTCAGGGTTGTGAGTTCAACCCCCACATTGGGTGTAGAGCCTACATTTAAAAAAAATAAAATGAAATATAATGGTCAAACCATCGTACTCACTTTTGAGGTTAAATAAGCTAATGCTTGACCCAGCACCTGGGACACCACAGCCCTCCATCAATGTCGCTCTTTCACTGTTCCTACTTACATCCTTCCTTTTAATGTCATCTCCATGGACTTAGTACAGAGTAGGTGTTTCATGACATTTATTGAATTAACAATTAAGATATGTATCCTTATCACTGGATCTGTTGATGAGTACATTTTAAGGAGTGGGCAACTCAGTATTTTCCCTCAATTCTTCAATATTGGGTGGTGCTTCCGCCGTAGGAGGATTTGCTTCAAGTGGAATTATGTAAATAAGCTCGGGCAGGCTCTCTTACCCACTGCTTTTGTGTCATGCTTCAGCCTCTTCCTCTTACTCCTGTTCCCATCCTCGCATTTGCTGTCCTGCTTCTTAAGGAAGACATCAGAAAATGATGGCGATCCAAGAGGACCTTAAACCAAGCCGAAGTTCCCTGGAGGAAAGTAGCTGCAGGCTTCTGTTAAATCAGTTATAGATGTTTGAATTCCACTTCTCCCCCTGGTGATTTCCACCTTGTGAGATGAGACAGGAAGAGCTAGATAAACCCTGAAGTCCTCTTTAATTGCTATCGTCTGTGTTCTCCTTTTGTGCACAGCTGGATTTTTAGGCTTAAAAAAGGGAAAGCAATTTTTGTAAACAAGCATCCCGTGATGACTGGTTCTGAGTCCCTGGTCTGCATCATCTCGGAAAGAAAGCCCCATCTCTACTACTTGCCCTCAGTGCTGCTGCTTGTCTTTGCCACTGGCCTGGACTCGGCAGGGGCTGTTTGCATGGCTGGGCGGAACATCTGGACTCTTGGTGGAGGTGCCTCGGAGTTCGGGAATTCTTAGGAGAGTTAGCAAAGGTGGACTGAGCTCAGAATGAACCAAGCTATTCCTAGAGATCTTAATCAAATAATCAAAGGTTAATACGAAGAGAAAACATCATAAAAGTAGGTGAAAAGCTGGTAACAACGAATTTGTTAGCTTTCTTTCCTCTCTGGGAGAAGCAATGAGCCCCATCTATCCTGCGGAGGCTGAAGGTGGGCATGGTGTTCAGTCTGCCACTCACCCCACCCCACCCTGCCACGGGGTCCCTGAGCCAAGGAGGGACCCCGAGGATGTGGGAGTAACCCCATCTCCCACCCTGGCAGGTGGGTCTGGGTACTGTCCTTTGTCTTGTCTCTTCGTCCCTCTTCCATGCAATGTGGCCCACTTGGGGTGCATTCTTCCCCTGGGCCATGTTTCTCATCTTCTTTTAATCCATTCTCCTTTTGGGAAACATTTTTTAAAAATCTCATATATACCTCTCCCCACCCTCCCGGCCACTCCGAGGTTTTTCATAGGCACTGCTGGGCCCAGGACTATCCCACCCTCCGCCCACTTGGTGTGGTCAGTGACAGCTCTGGTTCCTCCTTCTCACCACTCTCCAGTGGTTTCTGGCAAGTTTTCAAGTCTAGACATGGTGCAGTCATACTCAGGGTCTAAATGAATCATCCATTCATGAGTGTTTCTTAAGCATCATCTACGTGACATTAAGCACTGTGTGACCCCAGGGGCTCCAATGATGCCTGAAACGAAAGCACTTTCTAGCTTCAGGAAACACCAGAAATATACAGGGACAATTTCAAACTGTTTGGCACTAACGCTAGGTACAGAGTCCCATGGGACCCCGAGAAAGAAGTGACTAGCCCTGCCTCAGGTTGTGGGGGCGGGGGGGGTGTTAGGGCAGATTTGCAGATTAGGGGGGTGGGTGTTAGGGTGGGTGTTAGAGGAAGGAAAGGACAGCCAGGAGCAGAAAAGAGCTTGAGGGTGTTGAAGGGCAGGATTTGGAGGAAGTGTGGCTGATGAAGGAAAAGGCAGGTGGTTGGGGGTAGCCATGCTGGAAAGTGATCCGCCATGATGGCAGGAAGAACGGTTGCTGTTGGAATTGAAGGCAAATTGAGGCATTTGGTCTTGATCCTGTTGGCAAACGTGTAAGAATCTGATAACTCAGCAAGGAACTCAAAAATAATTTGAATTTTAGGTCTTCCAGTATAAGCTACCTATTTAGCCAGCATCCTAGGGATAGTCGAGAAATTAGAGGTCAAACGTGAGGAGGAATCAGTGGGAGAAATGCCTCCAAAGCAGCCAAAGGATGGGCTCTTGACTAGCGATGTTGTTGTGGAAAGTAGGGATTTAATCATCCTAAAGCTTTAGCTTACTAATTTAACCTGCCCATGCACCAGACTTGTTTTTGCTATGCTTCTAGAATGGAATCAGCCCAACTTCCTACATGATACCGTTGTATTACAGGGAGAGATGGTAAGTAATAGGATTTCTGTGAACGTGCTTGCAACATACAGGATATTCTACAGAAACATTGATAATTCGTATTGCAGTTTCCATTTAACTACTCAGATAACTTCCTCAGAGAAACTTGTTGCCTTCAATATGACAGGCAAGGTGAAACAGAGGACAGGGAGAGGGGATGGTCCTAGCCAATCGGATCAGCCAAATCAAATTTGTGACCATTAATATTATCCTTGTTATTTATGATAATAACCTGAAGGCAGAAAAAAATAAAGCCTGTTTTGTGGGTCTTTAGCTTTTTAGGCATGTTACTTGGGGTTCATTAAATGGCTTCTTTAAAAGCAGGACTTCTCATAGCCTTGAATATGCAAATGAGCATTGTGAATTCAAAACAGGTTTTATATCCAGTATCCCTCACGTTGATTTGACTACCAAACCCCCTCCTACCTCCTGGTCCACACTATCTGGAGGCCTCTGAAGACCTTCAAGAAATATCAGAGTCCACTCTCTGTCAACTCTACGTTTCTAGAGGAAAATGCCCATTTCTAGGGGAAGTTGGAGGCAGCCTGTGAGGCCACAGCAGGGGCTCCAGCCTCTTGAGGCCATCAGCTCTGCTCTCTGCTGCTGAGATGTTGGGTCTGACCCCAGAGCTTCCCCTCCTGTTCTTCATTAGGACCTGCACTGCTTCCCACCTGCCTTGCCCCGCACGCACTTGTCCTCACCGGCACTGCCTGCTAGCCTCATCCCTAATTCCTGATTGTTCCTATTTCTTGATATTTTCAGCCCTGAACCAGTGCTTCTGCCAAGAACTCAGCAAGAAGGGCCCCAGGCTACAGCATGAATAGTCTCTCATGGCTGGAACACCAGCCTGTGAAATACTATTTTCTTTTCCTCACATTTAAAACAAATTGGGGGTGGGAGTGGTGTGGGGGGGGGGGGTATTCTTTTGTTCGTATTCTACTTTGCCTGGTTAGCTTCATGTGTGCTCCCTGAGGTTTGATCTGCTTTTCCATCTTTGTGTGTTACCTTGTTTTTATCTCTGATACTTTGTTTTTCTTTACATGGAGGCAAGAAGAGACTTTAATTTATTTTTAGTTAATTAATACTAAACTTTCATGTTTAGTATTAATAACATATGATTTTTTAAAATATGATTTTTTTTTTCAGAATGACATGCACAAAATGTTCTTCAGAGATGGTGATAGTGAGGACACCTGCATTGAACAGGAGACTTTCCCCTTTTTTACAGGAAAGAAACCATATTTTCCTAATCTGACCCTTTGGGTTTTGGTCTCTGGGCCTCTGCCCCTTGAGGGATAGACCTCTCTCTTTGTAAGGCACAGAGCTGATTTCTGAACCTACCTGATCAGTTCTGAAAATTCAATCTTAAACCATTTGAATAAGAAACTGTCTTCCAGCTTCAAGCTTTACCTCAATCAACATTAGTTTGATTCAAGTGAAAAATATCCTCCTGGTTCCCTCTCTTTTCGCTAAAATTCTTGGTTACTCTTAGGATCCTCATTTGATTCAACATAATACAATTTCTTCCATTCCTGTGAGCTCTAGGCTTATATTTCTATCCGCTTACAGAAAAAAACTCTCTCTCTCAGGCCTCAGAATTTGTCAAATTTAGCCTGTCCAGAGATAAATCACATTACCCTCCTCCGACCTGTCCCTTCCCTGCTGCCCGTAGTCAAGATGTACAGAGCCTCTGTCTAGCTGAACAAGCTCAGATCCCCCTAGTCCTCTCGGGATCTTCCTTCTTCCCAGATCCATCAGTCTAATCTGATCTAACTTCAAAGTTCTCAAATCTGAATCAGTATTTCCTCTTGCCTGGATCTCTTTCTCTTCCTTCTGCCATTGCCAGCTCTTGTCTCCTCTTTTCTGGACAGCTGAATCATCTCCTTGGTGGTCTTCTTATGAGAACTTCTCCTCTTCTAAACCCACCCTCTACGCAGGAGCAAGAAAGGTCATCAGCAATGAGCATGCCCCACCCCACCTAGAACCCACTGCAGGGGGCTGGCGCTGGGTCCTTGGCAGTAGACCAAGGTGTAGCCACAGCTGTTCGTGCTGCCAAGAAGAGGAGCGGAAGTCGTTGTGGATCTGAACCAAGTGACTCTACCCACTCCTTCACCTACTCTCCCCAAACATTCTGGCCTCCTGCCAAAGGGCCCATGGCCATGAACCTTCAGCTCTGTTCCCTTGGCTCTGGAAATTGTTGCAAGCTCTCATTCTCACCTGGTTTCACCACTCTATACAATTTGCTTCATTCCAAGATCTTCCCATTCCACCTATCCTCTGAGTAGTGGCCCGGTGGAACTCTCTGGAAGTTGCTTCTTGACTCACACTTGTTTCCTCATACATCCCAGGTGACTGGGCCACTGCAGACCAGCCCAGCTCCATCACCGTAGCCTTCCACTGGTCAAGCAAGGGTTTGGGATGGGACTCCCGGGGATGATGCTAGAGACTTTGAGGTGTGAGAGAGAAAGCTCACTGGCAACCTCTTAGAGTCCACAACAAATATTTCTAGTGTGTTCATTCATGGATTCATTTAACAAACATGTATATAGAGAGACTACCGAGTACTGGTACATTACATATAGTATTGGCAATACAGAGGGCGTCAGATCAGGTCTGTGCTCACGGAATCTCCATGCTAGTGTTGGAGCGACAGAGACAAATTTAGCATCAATAATTGTCAGTGGTTTTAAAACTCTGAAGACAATGAAGATGTACTTACCATAAATTATCTGAGTGGGAAGGCTATTCTAGACAAGATAAGCCAAGAATTCACTCCTGAGAAATGACATCTAAGCAAATATCTGAATAATATTTTGGTCGGTCACGCATTCTAGGTCAGGGGGTCAGCAAAAGGAAAAAGCCCTAAAGTAGGAATGAATGTGGGTGATTCTGAGAAACGAAAGGAGAACAATGTGGCTGGGCTTGGTGAGCAAACAAGTGAGTGAGAGGAGAGGAGATCAAACAGGAAGACACAGACCAGATCACGTAAGGCTTCGGGAAGTTTGCGTAAGATGTGCGTACCCTGCCCCCCTCCAACCCCGCCCGAGAGCAAGGGGAAGCCATACTCTGCTCACCCCGAAACAGAGCAATGCTAGAGGCCATGACGACTGAGTGTGTGGGTTCCCACTGATCATACAGAAAGTGAAGACAGGCCCCAAGGAAGTGACTCACTGATGAGTTTCCTGCATGTCCGAAGCCTGGCCATAATACCTGGGGTAGGACACCTGACTCCAAGGGCTAGTAAGGAGTTCAAAGAAGAAGGAGGCCGCATGGATCCAAAACGAGTAAGTACAGACACACTGTTCTTTCTTAAGTGCTACTGGAGGCAGGGCTTTGGAAAGGTAGAGAGAGAGAGAGACCCAGCATTCAGGGAGGCTGGAGGTGTGAACTCTAAGACAGCGTCCTTAAACTCTCAAGACAGGCGCAGGTTATGGGTTGCAACAACAGGGCCATGTGAGAGGAGCAAAAACTTCACGCTTAAGCCTAGCCAGCCTCGGACATACCATACCATTCACTCTCAGCTCTGCTGTTCTACACCTAAAAATACATACAGAAATGGCACCCTGCCCTTCATGGAGGATGGGTCCCAGAAGGGCTCACTCTACCAATAGTATAAATCCCAACTCCAGACAAAATGGCCCCCTTGACCTTTTTAATGGTCTAATAAGCAGCTCTCCCTAGAGAAGGGTCTCTTCCTTTCATGGCCGTTCTCTTTCCTGCATGATAGTTTTACCTCTGCTAATATGAAGAAGAAGAAGAAAAGCAACCCTATGAAATAGAAGGTACTTTGAAAATGCTAAGACTGCTCGGTTCTCTGACAAGCCTTGGCCAACAGTGAGGCTTTAGAATAAAATTAGGAACTGTATGAAGGATGAATGGGTCCTGTCTCCTGCAGAGCTCTGCAGTGTGCATGGGGCCAGAATCGTCCCTTGGTTCCTAAGACTTAATAGAGCGTCTTTCATTCAAAGCTCCCAGGACACTTCACAGCTGCTAAAATGATCCTAAGCAAATATTTGGAGCTACACGGTGCAGGTGGGGAATATGGAGGCACGGAAAAGAAAAACGATGGACCAAAGACCCCAAGAGTCAGCTGTGGAGGTAGGACTAGAATCCAGGACCTGAGCCAGTTCAGAGCTCCTGTCTGCAGGATCCAGCCTGGAAAAAAGCACTGAGGAGTTATAATCAAACAAATTGGGGGGGTCCACAGTCTCAACCAGGTGTCAGCCAGCTGCTTCCTAATCCACTGCACGCTGGCACGTGTGCATGAAGGCTGGGTGACCAGCAGCTCCAAGTGGTTAGGACTTGAATCATTCAAGCTTTCTAATTAGATTGACGGTGTCTGTTAGAGCGAGCATATGCAGCGAAGTGTGTTCTGGGTTCCTGACAAATTCACTTTATAGCTTCAATTAAACCCATTTCCTGTGTCCTGGGGCCAAAACAGGCCAATATACGAGACGGCCACATGACCATATTGCCAAGATAAGGGTGAACACGGTACAATTCACCCATGTACGTTGCAGGCTGGAGTCTCAGCCGGGAGGCCACGGTAAAGACCAAAGAGTGCCATGATCTAACTGTGTGCCCCCCTCCGGCCCCCTGCAAAATTCATACATTGAAATCCTAACCCCCAAAGCCAATGGTATTAGGTGGTGGGGCCTTTGGGGGTGATTAGGTCACGAGGAGCTCTCATGAATGGGATTAGTGTTCTACTGAAAGAGCCTGGGAGAGCTCGTCAGCCCCTTCTGCCATGTGAGGCCACAACGGGAAGTCTGCGGTCTGGAAGAGGGCCCTCCCCCCATCATGCTGGCACCCTGATCTCGGGCTTACAGCCTCCGGAACTGGAAGCAGTAAATTTCTGTCCTTCTACCCTTCCAGGTAGAAGGGTAGTCCTTCTACCCTTCCAGAACCCAGTCTGGAGTATTTCGTTACAGCAGTCCAAAGGGACTAGGATGAAGGATACACTTTGATATGGTCCCCCAGGGCGGACACTGCCCCATTCTTGTCACCGTTGACCTTGAAGTAAACAAAATTTGAACACAATGTAGAGTCATGACTTGGAGTACTCAGACCTCCTTCTCTCAAATGGCGGCACCAGAGATGAGGAGCTGAATGGCAGACAAGGAAGGAAGAATCTGGGAGCAAAATAAGAAAGGTTGAAAATAGGAAGAGCTTCAGGACTCATGATGGGCTACCACCAAGAGTACGTCTGCAAACATTTGGTCCATAGAGACTGGTTTGTCCTGGGGCTTCTCGCAAGCGTCGGATCTCAGCTGAGATCTCCCTAAATAACAGGGTCTCCGTGGAGCTCCGGAGCCCACAGGACACATCCAGCATGGCTGTGAGAGGTAGGGGCCATTTCGGCATTATGGAGAGGTGGTCACGAATTTGAATTCGTGCTTCTTTTACTACCTGTGGGATCCTGGCCAAGTCACTACCTCTTTTTGCGCCTTCTGGGCACAGATAGTATGGATTGGACAGGGTTGTGAAGTAGGGAGTTGATAGAGTAAAGCACTTTGAAGCGCTTAGAACAGAGCTTGGTCTACAGCAAGAGCTCAATAAATGTCTGCCGTTATTACCATTACATAGCAAACTCAAAGTATCCAGAGCTTCCTAGATTTCCGGTTGCTCCTACATGCAGATCCAATTCACTCTTCAGCGCAGTTTAACTTCGGAGTCACATATAAGACTTATTTTCTGGGGCACCCGGGTGACTCCATCGGTTAAACGTCCAACTCTTGATTTCAGCTCAGGCCATGATCTCAGGGTCATGACATGGAGCCCGATGTCAGTCTTCAAGCTCAGCAGGGAGTCCCCCACCCTCTCCCTCTGCCCCTCCCCCCACTTTTGCTCTCTCCCTCTCTCTAAAATAAATAAATAAAATCTTTTTTAAAAAAGGACTTACTTTCCAAATCTAAGGGCTTTGATTAAAGACCAGCTTCCTTGGCAGGTGGGAAAGGAAGCCAGGCTGTGTGGAGGAACGCCGTCACCACTGACATTTTGCTCAGCATCCAGCTGGCCCTGGGTAAAACTGAGAGACAGGTCAAATTTGCTTACCTGGAGCAGCCCCCTTTCTAGCACCCCATCACGCTGGGGCCACCCAGGATCCATGACCCCGGAAGCCCCAAGGGCAGGGACGTCGGTGGCAGCCACCCACCAGCACCCATTCAGCAGGCTTACAGTGGGTGGGGAGCAAGGACCAGCTCAGAGAGGCGTTACCCATCGCTTGGTGCTGGTGAGAGGAACGAGGGTCTTTGATGGACCCAGAGTGACAATGTAAAGTGCCAGGTCGGAAGCAAACAGAGTCAACCCAGGTGACTTTTCCCTTCTCTCTGGCGAGGATAGGGGCTGCTCTTTTTTCACATGGAAATGGAACTTCATAAAACTAGCAACAAGACAGTGGCCCCAGGAAAGGTTTTAGGAGTGAGTTATTTTCATAGCATCTTTTCTCTCAAAGATCACGCAGGGAAGGAATCCCCCTTTCCGCGTGGCTCAGGCTTCTTCAGCAGCAGGTGCCCACCAAGAGCGGGGTCCGGGAGGGTGTTCCGTATGCGGAGCTCTCTTGTTGACCTGGGTCCTGTCTCCGCAGACTCTGCCCCGCGGGAGCCTCCAGGTGTGAGCTGCAAGGGCAGAAGCAGCTCGCCAAGGAGGCGAAGGGCTCCTGGAGACTCCGTGCCAGGCTTGGTGCATGGACAGGAGAGCGTCCCGCAGTGGTCACAGCCCTCGGAAGACACCTCCCCTGGAAGGTGTCCATGTGCCGTGGGAGCCTTCCACTCGGGGTTGCTTGGTGTGGCCAGTGCTCCTCGTGGCTTTTCGTGGGTCCCTTTTTGGGCTGCTTCCGAGCCTCCAGCTGCGCTGGTCTAGGAGCTAAGCGGTTCTGTTTGCGAAATCTCCTACCTGCTGGAGGCCAAGGCCAGGCATCTGCCCGACACGGGAACGGGAGTCTGTGGAGGTGGCGTGGATTTAGTATTCCACCCTCCACGTGATGGGCACGTCTGTCTGCGCTGACCTTGTCCCCTCCTACGTCGGTTGTACGCACACCGCCACCTCATGGACACACCAACTCATTACACTTGGCCTTGATTTCCTTTGTTTTCTCAGTCCTTTTCCCTGGGAAAATGAACTCTCCTGACATGCCCTTCCCCTTTTCTAGGCCCGCGGGGCTGCCAAAAAGGAAGCACAGCCCGAGAGAAATATCCTTAGGGAGTGCGAGCAGATTAGCCCTATACTCCCGGAGATTCTGTGTGCATAGAAATATACAGGCTTATTTTCATATACGAAATAGGTATGAGATAGGAGATATAGGTATATACATAAGTACGAGATTTGTGTTGTGTGCGTGTGTATGAGCTCCCGCTAATCTGTTTTCCACGAATCTCTTTTTATGTAAAGTAAATAAAATACTTACATAGGGATTTAAATAAGAAAATACGTGTTGGAGGGGCGCCTGGGTGGCTCAGTGGGTTAAAGCCTCTGCCTTCGGCTCAGGTCATGATCCCAGGGTTCTGGGATCGAGCCCCTCATCGGGCTCTCTGCTCTGCGGACAGCCTGCTTCCTCCTCTCTCTCTCTGCCTGCCTCTCTGCCTCCTTGTGATCTCTGTCTGTCAAATAAATAAATAAAATCTTAAAAAAAAAAAAAAAAGAAAAGAAAATACGTATTGGAATATGTAATATAGAAATTGCATATTTGTTCCTGGGCCATCTCTAGGTCAACCTGGAGATGCTCCTTTCTGTCTTTCCCATAATACTCAGGCTTCATACTTTAGGATTTCTGCTCTGCCCCCATGTGTATTCTGACTTGATCTCACTGGGATAAAGATTGCACAACCTAGGCCTCAGAATGTGTTATCGGAGGGAAAGGCTAGTGGCCAGTGTTGGGCACTGACGAATGCTGTGGGTGGATGTGGGGCTGGTGTTGATGAGGGAGCACTGGCTTTTGGGGAGCTGCAGACATAGAGGGCTCCACGTGTCCAAGGTCAGTGTTATTCAGGAAGACCCCATAGCTCTTGCCCTCCAGGGACATCCTCTTGCTAACATCCTGTGTTAGTCAAATGAGTTAACTAATCAGAGCCCGGGAGCTTGATTTCTGAGTGTTTTACTGCTGGTGGCTCTTTGGAGTTGTGAAAATACATAGAAGACGGGAAGGAAAGCCATATTTGAAGTCTGGTTATTGCACAAAGATAGTGATCAGCGGGTAGGGCGCCCTCTCCGTGTTTCTGGATGTCTAATCAGAATGCTCCCCCTTGAGGTCCCTGGTAGGTGGGATAGGTTGCAGACTCCTTAAGCAGCATTTTATTATGACAGTGAGTGCGAACAGCAAAGGCTCCCATTTCTGCACTCTCTTCTCACATCAGGGAGCTCGGAGCAGAGCTGAGAGGGTAGGAGACAGCAGGAGAAGTTCCATTCAGCTTCCAGTCCCTCTGTCCTTGGTTAGAGGTGACAAGTTAGCAGGCCAGACACTCAGTATATCCAGCTAACCAACCCAGAGCAGCAGGAATCAGTGTGTGGTACCACAGAACGCACATATTGGAGCCCAAAAGTGTGGGTTCCTGACACTCTGACACATGTGAACTTGTCTAAGGCTAAGACTCTACTGTGACTCAGTTTCCTCATCTGTCAAGTGAGGAAGTTGATCTTAACGATCCCTGAGTTCACTTTCATGGTTAATATTCTTTAATCCTAAATATTAAAAAAGATTTTATTTATTTATTTATTTGAGATGGGGAGAGAGAGAGAGAGAGACAGAGAGAGAGTACACATACATGAACAGGGAGAGGGAGAAGCAGAATCTCCACTGAGCAGGTCACCCAACGTGGGGTTCGATCTCATGGTTCTGGGATCACGACCTGAGCAGAAGGCAGATGCTTAACCAACTGAGCCACCCAGATGCCTCCTTAATTTTTTTTTAAAGACTTTTATTTATGGGGCGCCTGGGTGGCTCAGTGGGTTAAGCCGCTGCCTTCGGCTCAGGTCATGATCTCAGGGTCCTGGGATCGAGTCCCGCGTCGGGCTCTCTGCTCAGCGGAGAGCCTGCTTCCCTTCCTCTCTCTCTGCCTGCCTCTCTTGTAATTTCTCTCTGTCAAATAAATAAAATCTTAAAAAAAAAAATAAAAAAAAGACTTTTATTTATTTACTTGAAAGAGAGAGATTGAGAGTGAGAGAGAGCACAAGTGGGGTGAAGGGCAGAGTGAGAAGCCAACTCCCCACTCAGCAGGGAGCCTGGGGAAGGGCTAGATCCCAGGACTCCAGGATCATGACCTGAGCCGAAGGCAGACTATTTTTTTGAGAGCGGGGCGGGGGGGGACTGAGCCACCCAGGCACCCCTCTAGTCCTCAATTTTAAAAATATAAAAAGTTAGCAGTTAACGAGAATAATGCCCAGTGTACTAGAGTTATTAAAACAATGACACAGAGAATCCCAAACAGCAGAAAATCAAGTGTTCATGTTTGATTCAGAAATTCAGATTAACCATCCTATGAGTCATATCAAAATATTGATGGTTTTGTAGAGAACTAAGTGGGTCTGGGGAGACAAATAATGAATGTTCATGGTCATTTGCTTTCTGTGGCCACAAACAGTGGGCAGCCCAGAGAGAACAAAGTATGTGCCAGAGAGATAAAGAGTGGCTCGCCGGCTTGACAATTAGCTACGGAGGGCCCGCACCCAGCCCTAACAGCTCGAGCATGTACTTCTCGAATTTCCTATGGATTCCACTCACATGGCGTCTTAAGGTACAGATTCTCGCTCAGCAGGTCTGGGTGGAACCCAGGCTTCTGTGTTCCCAGTATGTTCCCGGGGAATCCAGAGACATGTGTGTCCTGCAAAATAGCTATCTTTCCGGGTGTTGGAGGAGGGTGCCTGGGTGTTGGAGGAGGGGGTCCCAGTTTTCAATGCGGTCGTGGTTCAGAGGATGGGGCCAGCTCTGAGGACGGATAGAGCTTCCTTGGAAGAGGAGGGTCAAACCAGTCTGAGAACAGAATGTAGCTAGGGTTAAAAATACTGGTGGATAATTAGAAGGAACTTCGAGGGGGAAGAGAGGGACAGAAAGGGAGTTTGGAGGCGTGGGCGCTGAGGGTTACCGAGACTGCGGTGCTATTAAAATCCCGTCCTGGCTGAGACACAGAGCCCCTCAGCTCAAGGCTCTGGCCTTTCTGTCCTTTGAATTGAGGTTTGCCTTTGACTTAATGGAACAATTTTCTTCTGGTGCCACAACAGCCATTTCATTCCAAGATGGATTGCAATGTGAACTGATCTTTTTCCATTTCGGGTCCCAAACCGCAGCACAATTAGTTTCTAAATAAATGTCAGTGGCTTCTGGGGGAGGCTCTGAATGCGAGGCTGGAATAAAAGTGGCCAGCCACAAACAGGGTCTACGTTGGCTGTTCCCCTGAAAGGGCTCAGGGTTCTGATTGCACTCACTGCCCTTAGACACCCTTGATTTCCCGAGAGCTGTCTACGCTGATGAGCCTTTGTTACGCGTTTTTGATGCAAAGCAGTTTAAAAGACAGAAGACGGAGTTTGTTTCGAAGGTTGACCTGTTTTTTGTTGTTGTTTTGTTTTTAAAGATTTTATTTATGTATTTGAGAAAGAGAGAGGGAGCAGGGAGGGGAGGGCAGAGGGGAAAGAATCTCAGGCCGACTCCGAGCCCCGCAGAGTCCCACACAGGACTCGATCTCACGACTCAGAGATCATGACCTGAGCCGAGACCAGGAGTCGATGTCTAACTGACTGAGCCACCCAGGCGCCCCGAAGTTTGACATGTTTTAAGGTAAACACAGGAAACCTCTGCCACAAAAGTTGTGCCTGCTTCCACGAACTCATGACCCTTTTATCCTGACAGACTCTAATCTCAGGCAGAGATGACTGTCGGCTCCACGCTGTCCTTGGATCAGAGTGAGGACGGATGCGATGGGTTGAACTGTGTCCCCTAAAATTCCGATGCACACAGGTCCCCACCACCAGTGTCTCGGAGCAGACCTCGTTTGGAAATAGGGTCATCGTCGATGTAATTAGTTAGACGCTGGAGTGGGCTGGACGCCTAATCTAATCAGACTGATGTCCTTACGCTAGGGGCACATTTGGAGAACGCAGGGAGAACACCATGGGAAGATGAAGACAAACGACAACGATGCACCCAGTCTGAGCCCAGGGACACGGGAGGTTGTTCTAGGCCTCTCCCTCACAGCCACAGAGCCAACCCTGCTGGCACCTGGACCTCGGGCGTCCGGTCTCTAGCACTATGAGACCACCCATTTCTGTTGTCAAACCCACCCAGTTTGTGGGCTTTTTCACATCAGCTGGAGGACAGCTGTGCAACAGACTGGGAATAAAGGAATAAAATTACACAGTTAGGTGAATGGTCGTGGCAAGTATCTCATAACCTCTGCCAAACGAGGAAGCTGGAGCCAGTGGTTAATAAAATCCCTTGCGTTCTGTGAAGGTAAAGCATTTTGTGGTTCTCCAAGGTTCTGACGTATGGGTCAGCTTATGCCATTTGAGAGACAGCACCTGCCGATGAGAGCCGAGAAGCAATGGGCTGGAGCACGGGTGCAGGAGATGGAGCTTGAACAACCAAGTGACCAGGCAAAAGCTTAACTCCATGGCGATCTCAGATGCTGAATAGAGACTGGACCTGGGAGAGCAGGACCCTGGGAGCAGAGAGCAATCTGTGCACAAAGCCAGGATGACCTACACAGGGCTGGTCGCGGCCCCAGGCTCCTCCTGCAGGGAGGGCGATCTGGGAGCGGCAGTTAGGAGTCAGGCTACGAGGACTGGCCTGCGTTGCTGACCTCCCGGGTTGCCAGTCAGCAAAGGGCAGGGAGGACATGCTCACACCCCAAGGTGGGCAACCTTAGGACTGTTTAGGCATGTTTGTTGAGGGACCACCCCCCCTCCCCGGGATATTTGCAGATGGGAACATGGAGTCATCATCATTTGGGTGTACAAGGCAGTGTGACCTCAGGTTGTAGTCACTGGTGGATGGCTTACGGGCATTTGGGTCCCGTGTCCATCTGTGAACAGGACAGAGCCGGGACCCTGCTCACTGTTCATTCCTGATTTCCCTAGTCAGTACCTTGCACATGGTAAACCTTTAATTGGTTGCAAGATAGAAGGAGGATGAAGTGGGAATTTGTTCCAGGAATAGCGAAAACAATTAGTTAACTTAGGAATGAGGGCCATGTGGCCCTTCCAGGTTCAACTTTAATCAGCTGTTTATCTGGATCAGTTTCACGGTCATCATTACATTGATTATATTACCGTTGGTGAACAATAATGCATGCGACCACAAAGTTTAGCTTAGCAATTCGAGGATTTCAGCTGGAGACGTGGAGTGAAGCTGTTCCATGTTACAGTCAACACATGGCCGCTGTCTCTGGTGTGTGCAGGGCACCATGCTAGACACTTGTGATCAAGGCGCATGCCACATACGAAGTGGCCGGTGATTGTTGAGAATAACATCGTGGCAGAAGCCCACGGTCCCTGAGCAGTGCCTGTTTTCTCTGTTTTCGTACTTAGGCTTTTTCCTCTTCCAGAAACGCCCTACCTTATAAAATGTCTCTCATCTGGCTAGGTCTATCTCTCAAGTTACTTTATCTACCAGTTTCCTCCAGATCTGCTGAATGGGTACATTCTTCCTTTTTATACCCGTAACGCTTTGCAAATCTCTTGTAGGACATACGGTCTACCTTGCATTCTAGCAAATAGTTGTTGTCTTATTTATCTCTCATATTAAATTATATGTTCCCTGCTATGGTGTGTTTTAGTAGTGTTCTCCCAAATCTCAGGTCCACTCAGAACCTCGAAATATATAACCTTGTTTGGATTTTTTTTTTTTTTTAGTATAGTTGATACATGATGTCACATTAATTTCAGGTGTAGAACACAGTGATTCGCTGACTCTGTACACATGCTCACCACTAGCGAGGCTCCCGTCTGTCACCGTACAATGCTGTTATGGTACCACTGACTGTATTCCCTGTGCTGTTCCTTTTGTCCTCATGACTTTCATTCCATAACTAGAAGCCGGTATCTCCCACTGCCCCCGGCAACCTTGCACATCACCACATCTGTCCCTTTGACAGCCCTGAATTCGTTCTCTGTATGTCTAGGTCTGACTCTGACCTTATTGAAATAGGGTCTTTGCAGGGGCATTAGTTAAGGATCTCGAGATCATTCCGGCTGTAGGGAGGGCCCTAAGTCCAATGACCGATGTACATGTAAGAGAAAGGAAAGGGAGATTTGGACACAGAGAGACATTGAGAGAGAAGGTCATGTGAAGAGGGGGCCGCAGATTGGAGGTTTGCTTCCAGGAGCCAAGGAGTGCCTGGGCCCACCAGGAGCCAAGGTGAAGGACAAGGGAGGAGCCTCCTGCCTTTGGAAGGAAAATGGCCCTGCTCACACCTTGATTTCAGGCTTCTGGGACTGTGAGAGAATCCATTTCTACTGTTTTAAGCCACCCAGTTTACGGGAACATGTCTGGGCACCCTAGAGAACTGATACGCCCGAGTTTAATGAATGATTTCCCTGTGTATCCCCTCAAACTTTCTTATAAACATTTGTGAAAATACCACATCTGAAAGGCATGAATCTTAGCTTTTCTCTTTCTTTCTTTTTTTTCTTTTTGCCATTGTGATTAAAAAGGCACTAGTATCAATCAATCAACCAGTCAACCATCAAGGACCGAACAAGGTCAAATTACATTAATTGGTTATGTTTTCCCTGATGTGAGTCCTGGGAGGTACACGTGCCTTTTGTATCCGAAGGAACACAGCAAGACTCCTTGGGTTGGGTCTGAGCAGTGGCCCTGCTGAGGACAAGTATATGAATGGGGCCCCTCACTGCTGGAGGGAGCTCCATACTCACAGGGAGAGGGAGCTCTGGACCTAGAATCCTAGGTTCACTCTCTGTGGCCCTCAGTAAATCCAGTTTCTGGGTTCCTAGCTGGCCCCTCGAAGGACATGTGGACAAGCTGGGGTGTCGCCAACAGCCACGCAAAGCGCACCCAGGAATCCGGAGCCAAGGCTGATCACGTTTCCAAGTAGAAAAGACTTTGTCATCACTGGAAGGCACAAGCCTATGAGGTCTCTCAGTGGGCACAGGCCCTGGGGGCTCAGGACCAGATATTCATTTCTTTGAGTTCAGCATTGGCTCTCCAGGCCAACTGCTCCTAAGGCATAATAAGCACCTTTGGGAGATCCGCTCAGAAACACACTAATCTGCCAGCTGCTCTAGCTTTATCAAAACGTGTAATAGCCAACATAGAGTGAGCGTCCCTCGTGCCAGGAAATGTATTATACTGAGTACCTTACGTGTACTGGTTCATTAAATGATCCTGGCAACCCTACTAAGTAGGTATTTAAATCCTCATTTTACAGATGGGTAAACTTGAGTCTGGAGGTGTGGAATAACTTGCTGAAGGTCACACAAAGTCGGTTGTGCTGGGTCTCAAGCCCAGGCTGCTAGCCCACACTGCTACTGCTTTTCGAAGGGCCTCTCTGCTTCCTCAAAGGCATGAGCGCTTATGAGGTGCTAGTTATTGTGGGTGGTGGGAGGGTAGGGAAAACAAAGGGAAGGACAGCTGCTGAAGCCCAGCTTCACCATTTCTTCCACTCATGGGCTCCCTCTAGGATGCACAAGGGCTATTTAGAGCAGAGTGATTCTGAAGTTCCATGGTCGCTGCTGTGTTAGCTAAAGCAAGCCCCCAGGGACCTGCTAATTGCTTCCTGAACTGAGAACACGTTACACATCCCCTTGGATCTTTGCACCGGAACCAGGATGTGATTGCACCCTACTTCACGTTGCTGAGCCTTTCCCAGGTGTCCTGGTCAGCCACCATTATGAGGTTTTGCGCTCCAACGGTTAAATTCTCAACTGAAGGGGTAGCAGAAAGTCCATTCGGTGAGAACATCCGGGGACCAAATGCACCTTCCCAGGGCCTCCTGAGTCTGTTATTTTGCTCATTCTGATTTAAACCTTCTGTCCTTGTCAGCTCTTTCCCATGCATAATTATTTGTGTGATGGGTACAGTGTTATTCTATTACGATTCACAAACCGTGGCCAAATCACTGTTTCAATTGATATTGCTTATAAATTATTACATCAGCTACTCTGCAGTTCCATAATAATCCCTTTCCTCAAGACCCTCAAGATTTAAGGGAAGAAAAAAAAAAACGGCAAGATTTCAGCCCAGAACCTGCCAGTTGCTTTGACTGCCTCAGTGGTATTTCCTGGAGTTGCAAGTTATTTAATGCTTACATGGTGACATGATCTTTCTTTGCATTGTCCCCCCTTGGCCACTGGGGCGCTCTCATTCAAACACAAGCTCCTGCGAAAGCAAAGAGAAGACAGTTTCGCTGCAGGGCTCCCCACGGGGTGCTCTCTAGTATTTACCCAAATGGCTTCCTATAGGAACAGCGATCACCAAAGCTCTCTGTCTCAAGTAAGCAAACTTCACTTGAACCACAAATGGCTCTGAGGGTTGTGCCCCTGAACGTTATTCTAGCGCAGTAGTGAGATACTCTTTTCTCAGCCTGAGCATCCCGGCGTGCGAGGGCACGCTCACCAGCGTGGATTCCTGGCAGTTTTGTGGGCAAGGCCATGGGGAAGTTGTTCCCAAGAAAGGCCGGAAATGCAGCCCATCGTGCCATTTAGAAAGCAGCCCTTGGCTCTCCAGGAGGACAGTGACAGGCATTGATTCCTGGCAAATGGACTCTACAAGTGGCCCTGGGTTGCTTGCCTACTGTTATTCTGTCCTTGGTCTGGAACGTAGCCGTTTGCCCTATCAAGGTCATTACCAGGTCTTGGGAGCGCTTGTCGAATTAGGGTTTGTGGAGAGGGCAGAAATAGTGTATCCCTTTTGGAGAAAGCCTCTCACAGTCCTGGGTCTGTAGCAGCATTCCCGTGTTGTGTCAATGCGTGTGATTGTTCTATTCTCTATGAAAGAGACCAGGGAAGGAATCAGCCCACCCATACCGAGTTCCTGGGAGCTTCCGAGTGTCCACTGAAAGGGAATAATTAGGAAGGGCGAAAAAGACAACAAGTGGTAAAAATAGGCTGATCCCAGCCGAGGAAGCCAAGGATGCTAACAGTCTGACCCTTCCACGTAGGGGCCCAGAGTTGGCACTAGGTCACAGTAGCAGAGGGCGTCCGAGGGGACTGTGCTATGTTTGGCTTTCACGCAAGGGAGCACCAGGCTTGGTGAGTTGCTCGGTCCCCCAGGGGCCACATTGCGAGCGGCATGTCTCCCTGGGTGGTAAGATTGATGCCAACTGATGATATCACAGCCCAAGCGTTGTTAAAAGACTATGATGGCAAGCTGTTAGCAGCCACACTCCCATCATCCAATCCTACAAAAAGCCTTTGTTTTCACACCTGGAAACTCAAGAAGGTCACAGACGTGGTTCTCACTGCGTGACTCATAGACGAGCAGGGGTAAGGAAGGGTTCTCCAGGCGCCCATAGACAGATTTCTCATAGGATCGTGAGGCTTGCTCATCATTTCCCACCATCAAAGTCCTTCCTACTCCAGTTTCGTCCCCACAGACACGGACATCTGACTTGAAGTGGCTCTTGTTAAAAACAAACAAAAAAAAAAAAACAAATTTTTCCTTGACCTTATACTCCCATCCCACCATGGCTCATCTCGTTGTTTCCCCTTATTGTGAAATTCCTCGCAAACGATGTAGGAACACTGTCTCTATTTTCTCTCTTCAGTCCTCTCCTCCCCCAGCCAACTTTCTCACACCCCCCTCTATGAGATGGGATCGTGGACCTTCTCTGACTGAATCCAGAAGTCAGTTCTCGGATCCATCTTAGAGAAAACTATAGCAGCTATCGTCACCGTGGACCCCTTCCTCCTTCTTCAAACTTTTTCTTCTTTATGGCCCCATGATACCACATGATACCACATTCTGTTTTCCTCTGACCACATTACTGCTCTTCCCATTCTCTTCTGCTCACCCTCTTAATGTAATATGCCCCAGGATTCATTCTCCAGATCGCTTCTCTTCTCTCTCCTTCCCTTTGCTCCTCTCTTCTCATTCCCCCCCAAACCCAATGCACCCCATTCTTTTCTCCACGTTCTACCCATGGGTATCTATCAAACCCATGACTCTCAAATCTATCTTTCTAGCCCGATCTTTCCCCTAAGGAAACTGACAATATGACATCTCCGTTTGGATGTCCAACCTCAAATTTAAATGTCCAAGAGTGAACTCTTAGTGTCCTTCCAAAGCCCATTTCTTCCCCTGCCAGGGCTTCTTTGTGAGCCAAATGGCTCCATCACCTACCCGATTGCTCACATCCAAATCTTAAAAATCATTTGTTTGTGACTCTTTTTAAAAAAAGGTCCCACAGTAGATCAGCCTGTCCTATTGGCTCTAACTTCAATATATATCCCAGAATCTGGCTACATCTCACTGCCTCTGCCACCGCAGCTCTAATCCAAGTCCTTATCTCCCACCCAGCCCATGGCAAGAATTCCTATCTTACCTCCAGACTTTCCCACGCTTGTCCTCTTATAACGCATTCTCTACCTGACAGGCAAAGTAATCTCTTAAAAGTGCAAATACACTATACCACTTTCTTTCTTAAATCTTGCTAAGGGTTTCTAATCACATTACAGAATACGATTTAAGCCACCTGCCCTGTATATAAGACCCAATGTGATCTGCTTGTTGCCGCCTCAGGGTCTTTGCACCTGCTGTTCCTTCTGACCGGAATACTTTTCCCCCAGACTTCCACATAATCCGTCTCAGCTTCAGCATCAACTCTGAAGACAGACCTTCTCTGACCACATGGTTTAAAGCAGCTCCTAAATCCATCCCTCCTTTCTCCCTACACTGTTGGTTTTTCACACATCAATGAACACTCTCTACTTGAAATTATCTTTTTATTCGTTTGTGGTTTATTTTTGTCTCCCACTAGACCACATGATGACAATCTTGCCTGTCTTGTTCACTGCTGTTTCCCTAACTTAAACTCATGCCTATCTCATATTGTGTGCTCAATAAATGTTTGTTGTCTGAGTAAATGCTCCCATTATAATAAGTGATATATGGTGTTTCTGCTTCTGGTGTGAAGTGATGTCATTTCAAGAAGCATGGGAGAATGACTTAGATCTATTTTTTAATGATTCAGATTCTTGGGCCCCATACCGGCCTTTCCTGATGTGCCACTGAAAGTGTCCTGATCTTTTCATTCACTCTGATGAAAAGTCTTCAAGTGGCAAAAGTAGAGGACAAGAGGATTAGCATTCAGGCTGATGGAATTTGGGATAAGTGATCTTGTGAGTCCTTTGTTTCATTGGGATACAAATGTTTGAAGCCATTGGATTGAAGTTGGACGTGGAAGTGGAGAGAAGATGTGAAGCTGAACCTTGGGTCACGAGCCCCTCCAAATGTCAAAAGCCAAGGTCCAGGTTTACCCACTTTGGGCAGCGAAGTGATTCTGTGAGTTACCAGGACACCTTAAAGTTCAAGAAAAACTCTTCGCCTCCCATGTCCTTGAGCTTCATGATCTAGAACTCTGCTGCCCAATCCAGCAGCCCTGATTTAAATTTGAATTACTGAAAATGAAGGCATTTTCCTTTAAATTAGATTACAATGAAGATGAAATTAAAGGAAGCATTTCATTTGTAAGTCTCACTAGCCCCCTTCCAAGCACTCACTGACCGCATGAGAAGGGGGCAGCTGTATTGCACAGGGCACTTTCATTGTGGCAGAAAGTTCTGCCGGGCAGAGCTGGTCTAGAAAATGGGCTCCTGGGACAGTTAGGGCAGGCACCGCTTACTGCCTTAAATGCCAGTCTGGTCAGTCCTATGTAGGACTAAGCTCTACCCTGGTTAAGCAGTGGGTTTTGTGAGGCCTGTGAATTTCAACCGAGCAAGTAAGACGCTGAGGGGAACAGTTTGTAAAACCCCGTGCCAGGAGACCTGCCCATATGCAGAGGACATGTGCTTTTTCACTGAGACCATCATTGTTGGCTCCGAGGACCTGGGACAAGCACATTTCTGGGCCAAGGGAAGGCACTTACTCTCCTTGAACTCTGGGTCCAAGGTCACTCGAGGGAATATCATCAGCCTTTGTTATATAACTGTTTCTTGGGGTTACATTCTCTATCCCCAGTGAGATTATCCATCACTTTAAGGCAGGAGAAATAACTTATACTCTCATATTTTCTCCCCCGCAGCATTTCACATACAATTGATAAACACTAGCACTTAGTCTATCTTGCATTATAATTAGTTCTGTACGTGCTTCTCTCCGTTTGCTCGTGAACCTCTCTCAAGGGCAAGGCTAATACCTTATTCCCTTCCTTGCAGCATTACTATGCATACTGTGTAATTGTTTTCCCACATATATTCATTAGATTGAGTGGATAGGAGGAGGGACGCATGGGTGGATGGATGAATGGTTGGATGGATGGGTTGATGGTCAGATGGACGGACAGACTCACTCCCACCCTGATAGAAAAATCCCATGTTTCAGTAGTAATATTTCTGGCAATCCATCATTTCCCATCTCGGGATTTCAGAGGAATTAAGCATTATTCTCACTCCTAACGACGAGGAAGTGCACCTTCCCAGTCAACAGTGGATAAATGAGGGAAATCTTTTCCAATGTCATCAGAGTTTTCTCTTGGGATTTCATCAGAAAATCCATTTCCTTTTTCTTTTCTCTAGAAGAAAGCCCAGCTAGGGAAAGAACAAATCAGGCTCAAAAGGAAACAGAGCAATAGGAGAAATGTCACAAGAAATTGTGTACGTGCCACGTGAAACACTCAGATTCCCGGAGCATTTTGTGTGACTCTTTTGAACCCCCGATCTCAAATGCGTATAATAGACTATTGAATATTCTGTCCTCACATTCTTGTTTCTGGGGGAGAGGAGAATGAACCTTCAGGTAACACGGCAGAAGACACGTGAGATCACAAAACCAGACGCAGGTCAGTTTTTAGCCCCCCAGCAGAGAAGCCAAGTTCATTTGGGGGCACATTGATTCTCTCCCAGGTGTCCATTCATGTCTACCAGGTTGGGACCCTAACAGGAAATCCAATAATGCTTATTCGGGACAATAGAAACAGACTGTTCCCCCACGCCCACCCCAAGCATGCGGCTTTCGGTGTTGGTTGCTCTTCTGTTCTGTAAATCTTTTCTGATTATAAAAAATAATTCACTTTCATTACAGAAATATGGAAAGATACACGGGAATTAGAGAAAGGTATAGAGAAAAGCAAAAATGCTGGAGCCCTGCTACCCTGACTTAACTGTTCCTTCTAGCTCTACGTGTATGACACAAATACATAGAACTGTGTCCTTTGGGGGATAATCAAATCACATTGCTCACACTTTGCTTTATTTTTATATTTAACAACACATTGTTAAAAGCCTGTCCCCATGCCAGTAAATATTTTTCAATGCAAAGTGGTATATTAAAAAAAAATCCTCCTCCTCTCCCTCCAAATGTATGGGCTATAACTTAATGTGCTATTTGGGAGGGAATTTATAGTTTTAGTTTCCAATATTAAGAAATAAGGCTAAAAATTAGTGGATTAAACATCTAATTTAAGAGGTTAAAAGAGGATGACCAAAATTAACAAAGTTCCAAACAGGAAATTAAACTAAAAAGTCTTCAACAACAGAAATGCTTTTGGATTTGCCTCTTGTGTTTTGTTTTGTTTTTTCATTCTGTGCTTGGAACCTTTTGATCCTTCTGTTTTAGATGTGTTTCCTGGTAAAAGAGTGTTTGACTAGACATTTTAAATCCAGTCTGTCATCTCTGACTTTTAGCGAGTCATTTAGCAGGTGTTCAAGTAAAGCAATCACTGAAATATTTTATCTTTTTATCTCATTTTGTGTTCTGTAACGGTCTCCAGATGTCTTCTCATTTTTTGCCTTCTTTGAAACTGACTTCCTTTTATTTTACTCCCACCACTTTGGAAGTTATAAATGTACTTCGCTTCTAGAGCTTCTCCCGGACTGTTAACAAGCATACTCCACTTATCATATACTAAATTTAATTAATAAGTTTCCTTCCTTCTGCACATTCGAGTGGCCTTAGGACACTTTAATCCTCTTACCCCTTCTGAATTCTCTGCTACTGGTCCTGCATATTTCGTTTCTATTGCCATCGTTTTCTAAAGTCAACATTTTTTTTGGATTTACTCATACATTAACCACTTTCTTGGTTCATTATGCCATTTTTCATCTCAATATTTATATACAACATGACTTCCCTCTGCTTCAAACAAGCCCTTAACTTTCCTTTTAAATCACAGTCTTTTTCTCCTTACCTCGAAGTGTCTTTACTTCACTCTCGTTCTTGAATGGTATTTTCACTTCATGTGTGTTTTGAGGCTGGTAGTTACATTCTCTCTGCATATTAAAAATTTCCACTGTCCTCTAGCTCCTATGATTGTTGTTAAGAAGTCAGTTGTAACTTTGTCATTCCTTTGTAAGTAATCCGTCTTCTCTGCTTGCATTTGGACCTCCCCATCTTCCTTGGCTTTAGTGTGCTAGCCCTATCTGGTGTATGTTTTTTACTTTCTTTCTTTCTCTTTTTTCCTCTTTGGCAAAGCCTACTTGGGTTCCTTGGGGTGTTTAATTCTGAGGACTGGGGTCTTTTCTCAATTCTGATCATTTTTCTTTCTTTCTGTACTGTGAAATAGGTAAATTACTGATCTGTTTTCAGGTTGTCTAATTATTTCTTTAGCTATGCTAAACTTCTCTTAAACCACCCATTGAGGCTTCCAAAAACAGTTATAATATTTTTCATTCCTAGAAATTCTAGCAGGATATTTTTTCAAAAAACACTTGAAAATTTTTATAAATTTTTGTTCCTTGCTTATGTTCTCTATAGCTTATTATGGGCTGAAATGTGTCCCCTAAAAATTAATCTATTGAAATCATAACCTAGGGGCACCCGGGTGACTCAGTGGGTTAAAGCCTCTGCCTTCGGCTCAGGTCACGATCCCAGGGTTCTGGGATCGAGCCCCTCATCCGGCTCTCTGCTCTGCGGACAGCCTGCTTCCTCCTCTCTCTCTCTGCCTGCCTCTTTGCCTACTTGTGATCTCTGTCTGTCAAATAAATAAATAAATAAATAAATAAATAAAATCTAAAAAAAAAAAAAAGAAATCGTAACCCACAGTGCCTCAGAATGCGACTGCCTAGGCGATGGGAAAGAAGTAATTAAGGTTAAATGGGGTCATTGGGGCAGGTCCTAATCCAATATGAAGGCCTTTATCGGAAGAGACTAGGACACAGACATACACAGTGGGAAGACCACGTGAAGACAGAGAGAAGATGGCCATCTACTAGCCCAGGAGAGATGTCGCAGAAGAAATTAATCCTTGGACTTCTAGCCGGACTTGTAACCTCTAGGCTAGATCTTGGACTTCTGGCCTCTAGCACCGTGAGCAAATAAATACCTGCTGTTTAAGCCACTAAGTTTGTGATACTTTGTTATGATGGCCCTGCCAAACTAATCTAGACCCTCAATTTTTTTCCCCATAGTTTAAACTACTTGTTTTATATTCTTTGGCTGATAACCCAATACCTGAAACTTCTTGGAAGCTGAATCTCCTGTTTTGTTTTGTTTTGTTTTGTTTTGTTTTGTTTTCCAGTGGTATTGTGTTGGTATCTTTGTGAGTTTTGTGATCTGTGCTGGTGGTCAATGGAAATTCTTTGAGATGAATCTGACAGGCTTCATTTCTCTTAGTACCGTGAGCCTCGGTTGCTGCAAGCCAGTGGCTCTCCACTAATTCTCAACTCGAGCTTATTTCTTGGGACTACCCAGGAAGTGTGAATCGAGGTTGGAAAAGTATACGATGACCTTGTGTTTATGAATAATCAAGGCAGAGATTTTGTTCCCTGACCCAAGTACTAAGACAGAAGAAAGGGGATATTCCCTGATGTTTAGTGAAGTGCCAGTAGGAGGAATAAGCTGGCAAGTACCTAATTCATGCTTACCTGGGAGATAGAGCCCTTTGGGATCCCAGTTTTCTGTGTGAAGATCTTCTACTAGATTCCATACTTTATGAAATCCCTAAGTGTTTTCTTCTGTGGCCTGTCCACTGGAGCTTGATAGATGCCCTCAGGATGAAAGTCAGATGTAGTGTTTCAAAGATAGTTCTAGAAGGAGAGGTAATTTTTAGCCCAGAGCTCTGCTGGTTCTCCAGAAAGGTCAGGTTGGTCTGTGCCGAGAAAAGTTCAGTGTTGCTATCATCTCTGTCTGCTATCTTCATGGCCAGCTCGATGAAGCTTGCCTCTTAAGAGAGCTAGCTCCGGAGGGAAGCACGTTCTGGACGTCAGTTCTGTATCTCCCAGCGATATGTGTAGAATCCTTATCCATGTGTTGACTGTCCTGTGTCTGGACCCTGGCTTCACCTGAGCACAGGACTCTTTGGAGATCACGTGCGCCCACCGTCATCTCTCTGATCACCTTTTCTCTGTTTTCTACACCCTCCTTTGAAAAAGTATAGAGAAGAGTCATCTGTCTTGGAAGATATCTTGGTTACACTACCCCCTTTCAGAAAGTGCTGGGAACAAAGGTGAAATTCAAAGGCATAACCTAACCCAGAGCTGTATGGAGCCAGGGCCAAAATGCTTGCATTTGCCGCATCCCTGAAGGAGAACCTGCCAATTCCTATTTCAGGAGGATTTTCTGTTTCAAAAGCCTGACCCCACGTAGGAAGTGGATCGCTGGCCTGGAGGCATTTCAAAGCATCATACGGCAGGTGGCTGAAAAGTGTTTTCAAACTTACCTAGCACTGCCTTTGGCTTCCCTGAAAGCAGAGTTGGCTTCCGTCTCCCAGCTGCTCACGGAGAGCCCACGGCATCGAGCACAGGGTGGGGAAGGCGGGCACACGATGAGCGGCTGGGGCCCAAGCAAAACTCTGACGGAGACAGACTCGACTCCAGCTGAATATTCTACGGTTTTATATAAAACTTCCAGTGTGATCTATGATTAGTTTTTTATTCTCTTTCTTTGGAGTTAAGTCTTATTCAGGGAAGCCATAGGAAAGGCATGACCCAAAGGCCGATGGCCCTTCTTCCTCAGGCTCATTGCTGACCAAAGCAATTTGTGCAGGTTTCAAAAAGAGACCAGACAACAGACACATTGACATACCTAGCGGCCTTCCTCATGAGCTGGTCTTGCCAGACTGCCTTGGACAGCCTCAGGGAATCACAGGAGACACTAAGCACATTTTCAAATTTAAAGTCAAGTCTACAAAGGGCTGGCGTCTGGGTATTCTCCTTGGACAAGGTCAGAAGTCAGCTCTCCCCCTTTTTATCACCAGCCCTGTGTGCCCTGCATTTCAACAGAATAAATCAGGCCAATCAGCTCTGCTTGCTTAATAGAAAGTCACAGGCATAGAGGGTGAATATTACTTAGGAGATGAAAGGTCAGCTAGGGCTCAGGAAATGTGTAAGCTGAGAGGATTCTTTTTGTCCTCATGAAAGCTGGTCACTTGGAAATCAAGCTTAAGTTGTGGATGAGCCTGGTGAGTCTAGAAAACTTTTCAAGTACTCTTCAACAAATTAAGTACTGAAATGTCTGATAACAGATGGTGAGATAAAATGCTGTGTCTCTCTTTCTCTTTCTGGAACACATCCAAGATAATATCTAAAACTTACAAACCATTCTGCAGGATATCTGGAACTGGCCGAGTGAGAGTAACAAGAGCAAGGGATACTGACAATCAGACCGGTGCCTGGCATCCAGTAAATATTCACTCTCCAGATCCAAAGCAGGATGCCAACCTCTCTAAAAGGAAGGGAAGGAATTCTACAAAACCCAACCGAGAGTGCTGTACGCGGCGCCACTAAGTTAAAATTCCTGGAGAGAACACAGAAGTGTTCCCTAGTGGTGTTCTAAAGTTTGCCACGTCAGAGGGGCAGGGGTGCGTGGGTGCCTCGGGATGGGATCCTAGGCCAAGCTACCTGTGCCTTCTAAGATCCCCACCTCCAGGCCTGCTCCGGTGCAAAAGGGAAAGCCAAAACCTTAAAATGGGAAGGTATTCAGAGCAGAGCCCAGTACATTTGTGCAGAAAACCTAGACGATGGTAATTATAAGTAAATGTTTACAGCTATGCTTCATAACCTAAGGATGTGATTAAAGCAGTGCTTAGAGGAAAATTTTTAGGCTTAAGCACTTAGCATTACCGGATAAAAAATAATCAAAATAATGCATTCGGGGGTATAGCTCAGTGGTAGAGCATTTGACTGCAAAATAATGCATTCGTTATTCGACTCAAGAAGTTTGAAAAAGAACACAAGGGAATTACAGAAAGCAAGAGGAAGAAATGAATAATGATGAGAATTGAAAGGCATACATTTTTAAAAATTAGATAATTGGCAGGAAAAAATGAATTTAAAATATAATGCTTTTTAAACAAACTAGAAAAATCGCTCATATCCTCCCTCCCCCAAAAGGAGGCACAAAATACGAATACAGACAATTAGAAAGGAGAATCGGAAAGGAGAATTAGAAAGGAGGATCTCCCTCCAAAGATGGAGAAAATACAAAGAAAATTCCATGTTCAACCCTACGCACGCAAACATGAATACTAAGGCATTAGCGTGTGTGAAAATGAAGCATTGGCTGGCTTCCAGGCCCAGATAATTTCACATAAGAATGATTTTAAATTTCAAAGAAATAGATCACTCTAATGTTTTAAGAACTCTTCTAGTGGAAAGAAAATAAGTGCTTCCGACGTCTTCTTGGAGCCAGCATAACAGCGACACCGAAAACTTGACAGTGATGCTGTAAACATGGACACACAGACCAGTTCTACTAACAAATCTAACACAAAAATTGTAAATAAAACACCAATATGTTAGTTAAGATCTTCTTTTTTGCAACTGACCTACTTTTCCAACATCTCCATGACCGAAGGGGAAAGGCAGCCCCATTCCCGAGAAGGAAACCATGAAACTGTCTCAACAATGCAGAAACGCACTGTGGGAAAAGCAACTTTTGAGTCTGGCCTTTGGATCAAAGTCAATTTTCAAAGCCCTGGGAGGAAGAATACTGAGGCAGCATCACGAGGTGACGGGCAGGTAGGTCTTCCCCGTCGTCGTAAATCTGGGGACAGATACGACTCACAAACCCAGACGTTGAGTCTGTTTTCTCCCATCAAGCAGATGTTTCTCTTGTGATGGGGAACGTTCTGCCAGAATGATGATGTGAGCCTGTGGTACAGTTCTACTTCCCGTCTGAAATGCCAGAAGGCTCTGAAGGGGGTCGGTAGAGGATCCCGCCCCCGGTGGAGAGAGAAGCAGGAGGTGAGCTCTGAGGATGGGGAAAGAATCAAGATGGGTTTTGTGAGGGGGAAGTAAAGAAAGATACAGCAGTTGGGAAGAAACCCAGTCGTGAGCGGTGGTCGCTGACAGGGCCTTCCCGAGAAGGAGATTAGAGCCAAAGTCATTAACGGTCTCGGCGGACGCGTGGCTGACTGAGCTCTGCGTAATCCTCTTAGGCCAACAGGCCCTTCTCACCAGGCCTTGGCCAGAGAGGCTCACGCTGATTCCGGCCTGAAATGCCGGCCAAGTTTGCAAACGAGAGCAGGTATTCTGTGAGCGCCGGGGGTTAAGTACACGAGTGTGGAAAGCCAATTTGCTAATGGCACAAGTCTTCCATAGAACTCAAGCCAAGCAGAAAGTGATGTAGGAAAAAAAAAAATCTGCAAGATAATTATTCAGTGAGGCTTCACGGGAGCCGAGGAAGAGTACAGCCACACTCCCTACCTTCACTTGGACTCTCCCCGGCTGACCGGGGCCCCTGAGGGGACACAGGGCAGAAGTCGCTCTAGTACGTGACCTGTGGGATTTGAGATTGAAACTGGCCTTTTGAGGGAACAGGGCCAGAAGCTAGAAGCCCCCAGAGACACTTGAAACTGGTCATTTTCTTTGCAGAGGAATTCCTGTCTCGGCTCCGCGAGCCGCGGTAAGTAGCTGCTGGTTTATCCGATGTCAAGAGTGTGGGTTGCAAGTCAGTCTGGGTCTGAGACGGGGCTGTCCAGTGATAGAGTTATGTGGCGATCTTCCTCTGAGTAATTTCCTTCCGAACTGGCTGTAACAAGAAGGGACAAAGGTCAGCTTTTAATTCTGTGAAGATCTCAAAGGTTCTGAGAGCATGTTCTTCTTCAGTGAGCATGGCCTATCATCCCACCTGGATGTGAGTTTTTGTTTTAGATTTGCCACCCGAAAAGGTATAAAACAGTGCTACCTGAAAGAAAGAGAAGGCCTCAAACGGAGTTTTAAAGTTTTCGAGCAGCCACATTAAGACGTAAAAGGATATGAACGTTGGGTGATAATGAAGTCATTGTGGGTTCACCAGCTGTAACAAATGGACCATTGTGGTGCGGGATGTCCACAGCGAGGGAAGTGGCAGTGTGCGGGGATAGGGGCTAGAGGGGAACTCTCTGTACTTTCTGCTAAGTTTTGCCGGGACTGTTCTAAAATGCAAAACTTATTCTCAAAAAAAGTGAAAGGAAATAGAAAAATTAATGTTAATACGATATATTTTTTCACCAAAATACTATCACTTCAACATGTAATTGATAACAAATCATCCTAATGAGGTATTTTTTTAAAAGATTTTATTTATTTATTTGACAGACAGAGATCACAAGTAGGCAGAGAGGCAGGCAGAGAGAGCAGAGGAAGCAGGCTCCCCGCTGGCTCGGATCCCAGGACCCTGGGATCATGACCTGAGCCAAAGGCAGAGGCTTTAACGCACTGAGCCACCCAGGTGCCCCTAATGAGGTATTTTACATTACACTATCATCTGACGTCTTTGAGCTCAGCACATCTCAGTTCTGAGTAGCCACTTGGAAGTTCTCCATAGCCGCCCATAGCTGGCGGCAGCCATATTTGAGGATATGGTGGCAAGAAGTCCCAGGGAAGACTGAGAGAGAACGGTGGGGAATTAAGAAAAACGAGAGGCAGAAAGCTGGGATTGGGAGGTCTCCATGGGCTGATGACCCAGTGGAGCTCCAACACACATTAGAGACTTTATTTTATAGTTCAATAACAAGAATGTTTATCAAGGAGCTTGAGGTCCAAGGACCACAAGTCTCACGTGACCGCCTTGCTTCAAAACAAGAGTTTTCCCAAGCACATTTACAGAGGAGCTCAAGGACTATGTCAGCGTGACCCAGAGCGCTCATGTGAGCCAAATCAATCAGCGAACTGCAGGGACTGAGGGAGCTAGCCCTTGGCAAGACTCCCTTGACTGCAAGGACCGTGTCAGCTTGCAGTTAGTCCCCCACAAGACAATTTGGGATTGGCCATAAGGGATTACATCCCATGGTCCCTGTCCTCCAGGAGCTTATACGCGTACATCCTTATCCTTTATACAGTGAAGTGGTGTGGGGGGTGGGGGATGTGGAGCGATGACCTGTTAGGACCCCACTGGAGAGAGATGGGAGCTTCTGTAGCATTTAGGGCCAAGTACTAGGACTAGGGAGGTTTTACAAAGCTCTCTCCTCTTCTCAGGTTCTGGTTAACTAACAACTTTGCCACCCGACCAAACCAATCAGAACTAATCTGCAATGACTTGACGAATCAGATTCCCCAGCAGTCATTGGGCCAAGCCAAATTCACCTACTTCCTCTTACAGTGCTCACAAGGTCTCCATTTGGCACAGATTTAGGGGGACAGCACAAGGTAAGAGAAGAATGACGCTCTGGGTCATCTCTGTAACTGACTTTCTTAAGGATACTGTGAAGACCCAACCAGGACCCACACCAGTAGGGCGCTGCTCCGGGCACACCACTCTGGATGGTCCTAAAGGGAGGTTTGGTCAACCCCTCCACAGTTTAGGGGTGGAACTTCTTCAAGTGTTTCAGTGGCTCACACCCAGCCAGCCGCCCATGAGGCGGCGGCTGCTGCCATAGCCAAGCCAGGCCTGGCCCTAATGCCTGGTCTGAGTTGGTCCAGCACCTGCTGCCCGTTCGTCCTCCAGACCCACTCACCCCCAAGTCCCTTCAGGAATTCTTGTCCGCCCCACTGCTCCTGTCATCTGCTGTATCTCCAGCTCCTGAGATCTCTCCTCAAGTCTCCTGAGCTGTAGCCTCTTCCGTACCTCAGCTAATGTGCCGATCTCAGAACAACCCACTGCTATATGGGCCAGTGCCCCAAAGTCAGGGCCTGATGTGCATGATCAATGTTCTTTCTTTCTTTCAGTACTGATACTGCACAAACACCTACATCACAAGAATGTTTCTGTGTGTGGGAGCTGGAAACTATCAGACCACTGTGTGATGACTTTCTTGGTACTTTATGTCCCCTTCCTGCCAGCAAATTAATGGAGATAAATACTAGCCCGAAGATTTTCAACTATTACTCAAATGACATTTTCTCTGCAGCAATTTTCTTGTTTTCTAATATCAAAAGCTCCACTGCTTTTGAATTCAAAGGGGCGACCTGTACTAAAATCTGTGACATAAAGAGTTTTCAGCCTAGAAAGTGCATTTAATTCTTTCACTCCTTCTTCTTGAGAATGTTCGGTGTTCTGGAAGGGGTCCGAGTTAGTGAGTTGCCTAACTCCAGAGGCAGCTGGGTTGGGCCAGTTGTGCGACCTGTACCCCCTGCTCTTTCCAGCACATCAGTGGAGAGACAACACATTCTCCTTGAGGACGGCCCCATGGCCAGACTGGTGGCCAGCGTGCCACCACGAATGTGTCCTGTTCTTTCTCATGGCCATTAGATGTTCAACCCGCTACCATGAATTGGAGCAAATGGCTTCCTCATGTTTAGCCTGGGTTGCGGACTTGTTAGTAAAATAAGAGGGGCCCATACAAAACTGTCACCTGACGGATCTTGTCAGCAGCCCTTTGAATGCAAACCAAGGCCAGCCTTCAAGCAGAAAGCAAGTGCAGATGCTACGGTAGAATTCTACCCAACCGAGTCTGAGCTTAGCAGGTCTACACCAAGTGCTGTCTTTACCACACCCTGGGGGTGCATTTTGTTGTGGGGTCCCCTTGGAGGTGAGGGATGGAGAGAAACTGACATGTGCACAGGCAGGAATGGGGCTGTGCCGATGTATCTCTTTGCATGTCCCTGGGTGCGTGTTCCATCAGGATTTCTTGAGCGATGAACCCGAGGGGAGGTTAAAGAGTTCTACTGTTTGTTGCCTGCAGTCCATAAAAATCCACTGGTTGAGGCAGCAGTGTTTGCTCACCTCCAGCTAAAGAAACATTTTACAAAATGGGAATACTGAGACCTTTTCTTTGTTCGGAATCAGAGGATCATCAGGGCTGAAATGCTCCAGCCTTCCACTAGGGGGAGTCTAACGCAGCACAGGCGCTAGGTGGAGGGAGCTCAGAAACTATGGAAGGGGAAAGTGTGTGTGTGTGTGTGTGTGTGTGTGTGTGTGTGTGTGTGTGTGTGTGTCTTCTAACTGGAAGCACAACTTTTCTGTGTGTGTGTGTGTGTCTTCTAACTGGAAACACAACTTTTCTGTGTGTGTGTGTGTGTGTCTTCTAACTGGAAACACAGCTCTTCCCTATATACTGGCTTCGATATGATTTTGTGGCTAGATTTAATTTTGGTGCTGTCACAGTGAATGTTACTGCTCCCTTTTCTTATAATCTGAAAAGCTCAAAACAGATTCTCTGCGGCACTGGCTTGTTTTGTTGCTGTTTGGTTGCCCCCCCCCCCCCTTAGTACTATCAAATAATACATATAATCTTCTCTTCTTTCTGGCACTGAGCCAGGCACCACACAGAGCCAAACGAATGGGTGGGCTCATTCCTCCTGAGGGTTGGCTAGCTCACCCTCAATTTCAAGAGAGCCCAGTGTCTGCCCAGGCTCCCTGGAAACGGTGGCTCCTCTTTGGGTTTGATCAGCAACATACAGCTAAGCCGACTCCAAGCCAAATCTACTTTGCACGTTTATCACCTTCCCTGGGTTTAAATATAGTTAAGAAATGGGGTCGTCCTTGCTTTTTGAATAATCTTTTTTAACTGGGTGAAAACCAGTGAGTAACATACATCTGTTTCTAGGACAGTGAAATGATCTATTGCAGTGGCAGGAGGGATAAAGGTAGGGAAAGAGCCTTGCTCTGGAGGCAAAAGTTGTGTTTGGAATCCTTACGATGGGTCCAAGGTTCTCAGTCTAACATAACCCGCCGACTTCCGTTTTCAACAACAGAATGAGATGTCCGTGAACGGGGATGATAATGTCCATGTCCCAGGGTTTTTTGGAGGCTGATAAAGGTATTCAGGTGAAAACTGCACAGTCAGTCAGCACAGTGACTGACACAGAGTAGGTGTTCAATCCCTTACTTCTAGAAGCATTTTGCCATCTGGTCAGTTTGAAAGACACTCTCTCCCTGATGTAAATTTCCCTCATATTGTTTAATGGCCTGTTCTCTGGATCAGTGTGAGATAAGGATGTTCTTGCACAGAGGAATGGGGAGTGGGCAAATTGATAAGTGAAAGCCATCTGTTAGGAACGGAGAGCATGATGTAGTTGTAATCAAAATGGATGAAAACCACTTCCCAAACCAGGTGGCCAACGGTAGGCCGCCTTGGCCGGAGCCCCAGCTGCATTTCTGTCCGCCTATCTCCGGGTGTGCTCCCCCCCCCCCCCAGGCAGTGCCTTCACCCTCTCTCAATTCTTCGACTTCAACCTCATTCCAAGGAGACGGACGTGCCAGGGCTTGGGTAAATGGTATTAAATGGAGGCTCTGCTTCCCGGGAACTAAATTATAATTTTGCACGTTCTTTTGGAAGCTCCCAGGATTTGATAAACAACTCCACGGACATCTCCATCCAACACCTCTCCCCCCTCCGAGTCCCAGTTTACAGGCTACATAATCCCAACAACGAGATACATTCAAGTTTCAGATTTATTTCACTCTGCCTCCTTGGCTTCGCAGTTGATACAAGACACGCATTCCAATGGAAACAAATTGCTAAGCGTGGCTGGGTTGCCTATAGCTTTATTACCTCAGTTCAGCTACATTCGGGATAAGTAGGTTTTCTGTGGATCAGCCTGGGAACTTTGCCATTATGTATAATTTCGTAGCTATGGGCTGTGAGGCCCAAATTCTAACTGACTGGCACACCAACTTACTTTCGGAATTTACCTTCTTCTAAATTGGGAACAGCTGGTTCTTTTGTAAATGGCAGGAACCGGAACTATGATTCAGATAAGTAAGAGCATCTCTAAAGGACGGGAGGACCCACAGGAAACATTCTCTGTAAGAGGCGCCGATGGGCCTCAGGAAGACAAGCAAAGACACACTTTGGTTCTTAGATCATGAGTCAAGGTCAGAACAAGGTGATGGAATAATGGGCTTGGTGCTTCAGGCCAGCCCCATAGATCAATGCCTACATTTTAGAGAGAAAGAAGGGAAAAAAAAAAAAAAACAGAGAAAATACTCCCAGCTATTGCTTTGTGCATGGGAAGCCATGCTGTAGCAAGGACAGGAGTCCTCCCAATGGGGGGCAGGGGGCAGGGTAGGGCCTGGTGACGTCAGCAGCCCCCGGGCACCCCAGCCCCCCCGTACCCATGTGAGGAGTTGCCACTGGGAGCAGCAACAGGAAAGAGTGCAGACGTCATTCTTAGAGTCATCAGGAAAGACCAGGGAGCGCGGGCCACTCTGACGACTTCTGTAACGATGGGAAAGGATGTGAGGCATCCGGAAATGCCAGATAAATGTGTTTGTGAGGGTTGCTGGGACCACAGGTTTTTACCTACAAACTGCCGTGGACTAGGAAACAATGTTACATTAAAAACAAGTGTGTAAGGGCGCCTGGGTGGCTCAGTCATTAAGCCTCTGCCTTCAGCTCGGGTCATGATCCCAGGGTCCGGGGATCGAGCCCGTCCTTAGGCTCTTGGCTCGGTGGCAAGCCTGCTTCTCCCTCTCCCTCTGCTGCTGCTGTTCCCCTGCTTGTTCTCTCTCTCTCTTTCAGATAAATACATAAAATCTTTAAAAAAACACAACAACACAAAACAAGTGTGTATATGTATAATATATATATATGGACATGTCTGTTAAAAACGTGTCACAAGTATATGTACTGACAAATATACCTATATGTATTAATTATGTGCATAGACACATACATATCTGTATGTATACGGCTGACCTTGAATGACATAGGTTTGAGTCCACGGGGCCACTTAAGTGAGGATTTTTTTTGATAAATACATCCTACTACAAATGTATTTCCTTTTTCTTATGGTTGTGTTTTTTTTGTTTTTAAGATTGATTTATTGATTTTAGAGAGTGGGGAGGCAGAGGGAGAGGAGGGAAACTGTAGCAGGCTCTGCACTGAGCACAGAGCCCAAGGCGGGACTTGATCTCATGACCCTGAGATCCCCACCGAGCCAAAACCGAGAAGTCAGATGCTTAACAGACTAAATCACCCAGGGGCCCCTCTTATGGTTGTCTGAACAACATTTTCTTTTCTCTAGCTCTATAGTAAGAATTCAGTATGTATTACACATACAAAATACGTGTCAATTGTTAATGTTATCAGTGAGGCTTTCCATCAACAGAAAGCTATTGGCAGTTAAATCTGGGGTGGGGGGGGGTCAAAAGTTACAGGTGGTGGTCGGGGCACCTGGGTGGCTTAGTGGGTTAAAGCCTCTGCCTTTGGCTTGGGTCATGATCCCAGGGTCCTGGGATTGAGCCCCGCATCGGGCTTTCGGCTCAACACGGAGCCTGCTTCCCCACACTCTCTCTCTCTCTCTGCCTGCCTCTCTGCCTACTTGTGATCTCTGTCGGTCAAATAAATAAATGAGATCTTTAAAAAAAAAAAAAGTTACAGGTGGATGTTTGACTGCATGAGGGTCAGAGCCCCTGCCCCCCGTGTTGTTTAAGGGTTAACTGTACAGACGTACATTTACCTACTCACATATCCATGACAGAGCAGGTGGTAGCCGGACACGAACACTGAGCAGCCTGGCAAATAAGAGAAGAGAAGGCACGTGAGATCTTCAGGAGCGAAGGAGGGGGCAGGCCCAGACGACGCCGTCCACCACCACATGCCTTGTCCCCGGCATTCTCTCCCCACGTTCTGAGTCCTCCCTCCTTTCCCCGTTTCAGCTCTTGACTCCACGTTTCCCATGGAAGCTGCCTCTTGTCTGGGCACTCTTCCGATTTTGCATCTCTCCTTGCTTACACAGGTATCGGACTCAGCCTCTGAGTCCGTCTGTTGGCTCAAGCAGAATTTTCTAAAGCACGTGGTGCTAACTCTGTGTATACAGACATTCCCAAGACCAAAGACTGTGCCTACAGCCCAGTGCCCATGTCTTTGGGGAATACCTGACAAATAATCTGATGCATGAATAGAGGGCCAAGTTTGGGGGACTCAGCTTAGATCTAAAAATAGATGCTTTGGATTACAGAACTGTCACCCTTAAAATGTTAAAAAGGGTTGAGAATGAGCCTTGACCTCAATCTCATGCCTTATATAACAATTAATGGCACAGGAAATCAGGGATTTAAATGTAAAACTGGAACTGTGTAGTACGTTTAAACCGATTTAAATGTAAGAGTAAAACCATACAACTTTCAGAATATATAGGATAAAATCTTCAGGACCAAGGGCCACGGGAAAAGTTATTAGACGTGACACCAGAAGCATCATCTGTAAAAAAGGAAAAGCCTCTGTGCTATGAAAGATCAAGTTAAGAGAAAGAGAAGGCAACCCACAGCACAGGAGAAAATATTTGCAAAGCACATGCCTGATAAAGGCTGAGCCAAGAATATATAAAGAACTCGGGAACTCAACGGTAATGAACCCCCCCCAAAAAAATCCAATCATAAAATGAGCAAAGGACATGAACAGACATCTCACCGAAGAGGAGATACAGATGAATAATAAGCTCGTGAAAAAGACGTTCAACCTCATCAGCCATTTGAGAATTGCTAATGAGATTTACAATGAGATGTCACCACCTACCTATCAGGAGAGCTAAAATTAAAATGTTGGAGAAAGTGCAGAGAAACTGGATTTCTCATGCGTCCCTTGTGAGCCTCTAAAATGGTACACTGGCCATTTCTTCTGTAATTAAACATGCAACTTCCATAAGACCAAACAATTACATTGGGGGGCATTTATCTTGGAGAAATGAAAATTTATGTTTGTACAAGACCCTGTTCACAAATGATCATAGCATCTGTACTCCCAGCCCTGAACTGGGAACAGCCCAAATATTCCTTACTGGGTGAACGGTTAAACAAACTATGACACATTGCTCCCATGAAATATTAATTACTCAGCAATAGAAGGGAGTAAACCATGGCTATGTGCAACAACCCCAACCAAACTTAAGAGGATTATGCTGAATGAAAAAGTCAATCTCAAAAGGTTACACGCTGTGTGATTCCATTTGTAAAACTTTCTTGCAATGACAAAATTATAAAGATGAAGAGCAGATTGGTGGTTTCCAGAGGAAAGGTGGGAGGGGTATGCATACAACGGGGTCACAAAAGGGAGTCCCTTTGTGGTGAGGGAATGGTTCTGTATCTTGATTGTGGTCATGGTTACAAGAATCTATACAGGTGATAAAATGGCAGAGAGCTAGATACACACAAATAAATGCATGTGAAAAAGCCAGGAAAGTGAATAAGGTCTATAGTCTAGTTAATAACAGCATCCCAATGTCCATTTCCTGGTTGACATTGTTCTCCAGCCATATACATGTGTTTGCCTTGGAAATTGGGTGAAGGATATATGGCACCATTTCTGCTATTTTGAAACTTCCAGTAGGTCTGTAATTCTTTCAAAATAGAAAGTTAAAAAAAATTTTTTTTCAGGGGCGCCTGGGTGGCTCAGTGGGTTAAGCCTCTGCCTTCGACTCAGGTCAAGATCTCAGGGTCCTGGGATCGAGCCCCGCATCGGGCTCTCTGCTCAGCGGGAAGTCTGCTTTCCCCCCTCTCTCTCTCTATCTGCCCTTCTGCCTACTTGTGATCCCTCTCTCTCTGTCAAATTTAAAAAAAAAAAAAAAAATCTAAAAAAAATTTTTTTTTTCAAATGTCCAAGATAGAGTTTTAATCACGAGACCCTTTGTTCCCGGAGCATTGGGTAGGATTGTTGTTCTACAGAACAGGTGCTGGGAAATGCGTGTCATAGAAACTGGCTTCTGAACCAGCTGTCATTGCCCTCATCATTCCCACAGGGAGACTGAGTGAGAGAGAGAGAGAGAGAACAGACCTGCCAGTCTTCACCTCCATCAGTGGCCGAGCTCACCCAAAGTCCTGTCTTTCGGAGTTGGTTTTGTTTGAGAGGGTTTTCTAGGAGCCTTGTGCTTTGATTCATTTCTATTGTGTGTGTGCGCGCGCGCGCGCGCTTTGGCTCAGCCTGTCCTCTCAGGCTTCTGCCCCAATGCGTGTCAGTCTTTGACAAGCGCCATGCCTCATTCTCAGAACGTGATGGAATGTGACACAGGTGGCAGGTCAGGATCGGGACAGCCAAGACTCTGGAGGAAGCAGATTCATTGTTGTACCAACTGCCTCCTCTCAGAAGGAATTCTGACCTGAACAGCAGCCATGAACGGATCTGGAAGGAAGAAGTCAGTGTTTCTGGGGCTGCAGATCGGCCGTGGATACACAGGGGGCTGATGTCTTTATCTCAGCGGAGGCACAGCCTAGAGCAATGGTTCTGAAACCTCCGCCGCCAGAACCATCTCCTGAAGAGGCGGGGTTACTGCTCTGTCACATCGGATTTTGAGGGGAGGGACCTCACCAGGTGATACTGATGTGGGAGACTCTGGGACCATACTTGCTTCCGCAGTATCACTTCTTGAGAAGTCAACTTAGTTGACAGCCTTGTTACTTTCAATTCATAGAATGTGAAGTATTTAACAACGTCTACCCACTCACACTGGCACATATACTTACCACATGCTCCTTTTTTTTTTTTTTTAAGGATTTATTCGTTTTCAAGAGTAGGGGCAGGAGGAGGGGCAGAGAGAGAAGGAGAGAGTCTTAAGCAGTCCCCTGCTGAGTGCAGAGCCCTACATGCGGCTCCATCCCACCACCCTGATATCATGACCTGAGCTGAAACCAAGAGTCAGATATTTAACTGACTGAGCCACCCAGGTGCCCCTATCCCATGCTTTTTAAAAAATTTCCTTGCACATCACTCAGAAACAAACCAATGTGTGTGTGTGTGTGTGTGTGTGTAAAAATAAAGCGTCATTATCACTCCCAACCTGATGGAAACTTATAAGCATTTGTCACAGTCCCAGGGTTCTGGGAAATAGATTTTTGTTTTGTTTTGTTAGTTTTGCTTATTCATGGTCAAGGACTCAGAGACAGCTTGAACATTACCTTTATGAGCTCTGCAAAAGTCTTTGTGAGAGCTCTTGAAAGCTATTTTTTTAATTGACCCCCCCAAAAAAAAATCCTAACAAATGAATCTGGTCCACTTGATAACTGTTTGCTATTGGATATTCTGGCTTACCTTTAGAAGCCCCGCTGGAGCCTTAAGGGAAGGACAGCAGGGCTTTAGGAAAATGGAACAAAGACTCACTTAGTGATTCGAGGTAATAGAACAGAAATGTCCCAGTAATTTACACTCCCGGATGAGACCCAAGCCCTGCTGTGAGTTCCTTTCACCAGACAATGGTGATCGATTTCACCCTTGTGTTTCCCAAAATGATCATAAGCAATACAGCAGGATCTAACAAAAGTATCAGAGGATTTCATAGCCTTTCCAACCACCCTTCCCAACAAGGTTTCTGAATTTCTCTGGGTCCTGTGATCTTGTTGTGTTGATCTAGATTCGGGCTCCAAAATGAGGCGCCCAGCGTTGAATTGATCCCCTGGGATGGAGAAGAAAATGTTAGAATTATATTTAGTTTTATCTAAAAAATACAGAAGGTTAACCTACTACTGATGTACATGTAGGAACTGGTACGCTCACTTAGTCTATATGACTCAGATCCAGTCATAGAACCTCCGTGGTATCCCCAAATACCTTCAAGAAAACAGTGGAGACCCATTGCTCAAAGAGGCTGATGATAGCTGTCGGTTCACTGAGAGATACTGCGGCAGACATGCTCCTGGCTACGTGGCTTTAGGGATCATATTATCTAGACTTAGCTAAACTAATCCTCACAAAATGAATAAAGGGCTTAAAATGGCTCTTTTAGGGAATCGTCCATGTCTTTACCACAGAAAACTCACCTAGAAAATAGTCCCTTGAAGAGAATAATCATGCCAGCACAAGAGAATATCCAGACCATGGGAGAGCTGACCTTCTTCCCACTCCCCAAGTGAGTTCTTCATCTGCCCACATCATGGCATATTCTACTTTATTTTATTTTTATTTATTTATTGAGCAAGAGAGCATGCGCACAAGCGGGGGTGGAGGGAGGGACAGAGGGAGACGGAGAGAGAGAATGTTCAACAGGCTCCACACCCAGCATAGAGCCCCACTTGGGGCTCAATCTCATAACCCTGAGATCATGACCTGAGCCGAAATCAAGAGTCAGACGCTTAACTTACTGAGCCTCCCAAGTGCCCCAGTCATGGGGTATTTTAAAAATCAGAGATGACATACTGGATTTGAAAAGACATCGGCCAATCTGACAGGAAGTGCTTTATGAAGAAACACATGTTATGAAAAGAACAACTTGAAGGGATATTTGGAAACATTTCCATGTTTATGTGATTTTGCTTTTACCTGGAAAAATTCCGTGTGTCACCCGTAAAAACTCCAGTATCAATACACCTTGGAGAGACCATCAAAAATCTATTGAAAATTCTCCCAGAGTTCTAGTGGATTTTGAACCTATTTGTTAAAAGCACAAAAATGAAATAACTTGAGATGATTTAGGAAGAGCCACCGACTGACATCAGAGAAGATAAAATTTACTAGCAGAATTTAAACAAAAACCTTTGCATAATCAGTGGAGTGGAATGAAAATGAGCATTTAGTGGGTATTTCTTCCATCTGGTTCTGTGCATCTTTGTGAGGGAACTTTACAGCTGCAGTAAGCAGCAAAGCCAAGTATGGAAATGGAGAAAGAGAGAGAACGGTATCTATAACCTGAATTAGAATCAGTGTATCACAAGGACTAAAACAACATATTGTAAAATAATAAAATATATCAGTTATACTATTATCATTGCAAATTATTATTAATAAGTTTCCTAGTGAGGGCAAAGGTTTGTTAACTTGTCAATAAATATATACAGTTTAATAGAGAGAGGGATTATGCATATGACTTTTGTCTCAAACTTTTAAAATTTCAATGTATGTTTTATAGTGGCTAAAACATATATATCAATAGTATCTAAATATTTTAGAACTTTCCCCCTCTCCCTCTGGTTATCTGTTTTTGTGCATGGGATAAACAGTCCAAAGTTTGAAGACGACTGATGTATATAGGAGAGGCTAAATGAATCGACGTGATAATAAAGTCAGCCTGTGAGCAAGAGGCTAGGACAGGGATCCACGGGGCTGAGTTGCTGGAAGGGCTGGGGCAGACTGGCCTTCTTCTTTGTCAGTTTGTCCATCTGTCGTGCTGTGCAGGAGAGCTGGTAAAGGGAAGGAAAGCACCCATGTCGGGATGACTGGTGAACGTGTCCCCACAGGACATGTGGTGCCTTGCACTTTCCACTTAGATGACTTTGGAAGAGACTTAAACATTTGAATGACTTTTGCTTGCTTTTAGGATAACTGACTTGTAATTCTGTGGGAGGTCACACTGAGCTAAGACTGTCATCGTGAGACCTGACTGCCTCCGGGTGACAGAGGCACCATTGCCCATGTCTTCGCAACAGAAAACTCTGGTCCAGAAAACCCAAAAAGTCAAAGAGTATGGCTCACCAGACTGATTACAGGAACAAACTTATTAGCCTAAAAATTGCCAACTTAGTGAGTATGTATAAATACAGAAACAGAAATGTATAAATAAAATATTTTTAATCTGCTTAACACCACAGTCGTTTGGGAAAGAAATGATAGCGTCAAAGGTGCATAGGGTCAGATTATGAGAGTAAAAGGCAAGAACATGGCACTTAGAAAGCAGCTGGAGCTGGCGATTTGGAAATGGGCCAGCAGAAGGGAATCGTGGGTCCCCTGAAAGCAAATATGTTGTGTAAACAGAAAAGTGTGGGCTGCTTATTTCCCTGTCCCCTCACTAGGATCCCCAGAATCGCACCAGACCTCTTCCAACAACTGGGACCATGTGAGTTGAGAGGCCACATTCAGCGACTTGGGGAAGTCACCATGGACCAGTCCATTATCTCCCCCAGAGAAATGCGGACTCTTAGAAATGGCAGAGATGTGCAAGGAGCTCTTCAAGTTAGAGGGAGGGTGGACAGAAATGGAGGCCCCAAGTGGAGAACAGGATAAGGAATCTTAGATGGTTGTTTTAAGGTTATAGAATTGGGACATCAAGTTCTTAAGTCTTTGGTGAAGTTTTTAGGGAATCAGGAGTAGAGAAAGACCTTACAAATTATATAAAAATCTACCTGTGGACAGGAGGAACATAATTGAGCAATAGGATAGAAATAAAGATATTAAGGAACATTACTGGGCATCTGATTCTTGATTTCTGCTCAGATCACGATCTCAGGGGCCTGAGATTAATCCCCACATCAGGCTCTGCACTGGGCTTAAGATTCTCTCTCTCCAAGAAAAAAAAAAAAAGATTCTCTCTCTCCCTATCCCTCCACCCCTTCCCTTCTTGTGCTCCCACTCTTTTAAAAAAAAGGGGGGGGGAATGAAAAAGATTAAAAAAAACAACAACCATATATTTCTGATTGAAAATGTTTTGAAAATAAATTTGCACCTTCAGATGCTTCTATGACTCTTTGCAAAGCAATTCATTGCCCTGGACACTTTCTTTCCATTGGACTGTTGCCTTCATCAGCTCGGGTCACCGTGACAAAGAGCCACGAAGTGGGTGACCTCAACAACAGACGTTTGTGTTCTCATCATTCAGGTGGCCAGAACTTTGAGATCGAGGTGTGGATAGAGTTGGGTCCTTTTGAGTGCTGGGAGGTGTTACAAAACAAAATTCAACTGAGTAAATTTTAAAGATCTTATTGGCTTGATTCAACCAATTCATGAAGCAGGCAGCATCCAGTCTAGTGGACAGAAAGGAGCTCCGAGCAGCTCTACAGAAGGAAAGACTTTTAAAGGCAGAAGGCAGCAGGCTCGAGAATTTCTCCTCAGACGAAAAGCAGGCTGGTTATTGCAAGGTTCATTTCCTTTAGGGGACAACAAGGGTCTATGAGGCAGATTACCTAACGAATGCTCATTAAGCAATTCCTGAGTGACTGATTTAAGATTCCATTTCTGCAGACCCAAAACTATAATAAGTTAAGTCTTGGTTTGGTGTTGTGGGGTTTAACAGAAACACCTTCACTGGGGCCCGTTGTCTTATGTTTAACAGAGGGAAGGATCTGTTTCATGTTTCTCTCCTAGCTTCTGATGGTTTACTGGCCATCCTTGGTGTTCCTGGCAGATGGCATTCTACCTGTGTTCCACATTGTCTTCCCTCTGTACATGTCTGTGTCTGTGCCCAAACGTCCCCTTCATATAAGGGACACTAGTCATGTTGGATTAGCGGCTTATTCCAGGATGACCTTATCTTAACTAGTTACATTTGTAATGGACTTACGTCTAAATAAAGTCATATGCTGAGATACTGTGGGTTAGTATTTCAATATATGATATGTATTAAATAATTAAATATATGAAATATACGGGGGGGGGGCACCTGGGTGGCTCAGTGGGTTAAAGCCTCTGCCTTCAGCACAGGTCATGATCCCAGGGTTCTGGGATCGAGCCCCGCATCGGGCTCTTTGCTCTGCAGGGAGCCTGCTTCCCCTCCTTTCTCTCTGCCTGCCTCTCTGACTACTTGTGATCTCTGTCTGTCAAATAAATAAATAAAATCTTTTTTAAAAAATGAAGAAATATACTGGGGGCGGAGACACAGTTCAGTTGTGCCAACCAAGGCTGTATAAAAAGAATGTGGCTTTGGTTGAGGGCTGGGGACGTGCAAGCTTTGCCATTCTGCCTCAAAATCAGAGAATCACATCTGCCCTTAATTGCCCTGTATGCAAGTTCCATCCCGTCCTCAAGTGTGATGCTTTGTGGGGAGAAATGGACCAGAGGTATTTTGAGGCAAGAATCAGTTATATAATTTACATTCCTGTCCCTGTTCCTAGCCATGCCTTCCCAAGGCTGTTTCTCCTACCCATATGCCATACCCTTTGCTCTTCTAAAACTACAGATAAAAGATTTCAGACCAGGCAAGATTTCAGAGGATCTGTACCATCTGTGAAGTATCTTCCCAAGTGAACATTGAAAGAGAACACTTTAAAGGTCTTATTTTAATAAGATTTTCATTCTGAACATTCCAAAAGTGGGATTTCTTTTTTTTTTTTTAAAGTCTTGTCCTTTACTTGGTATCGTTTTCACTATGAATAAAGAAGTTGTCTTTACCTCAGGGCAGGATGCTTTCCTTTAGAATATAGGGTCTAGAAATATAACACTTAGGCAATCGTAAATCCTTAGTGTAGATGATAAACAGAAAGTACTCTGTTCCAATTCATGACCTGTGAGGATGAAATCTTTCCCAACCATCAGGTATTGCTTTTGGTATTTATGTGAATGAGTTGTGGTTTGAATAATGAGGAAGGCCCTGGAAACAGCCAGCAAGTTCCAGGAGCGAGAGAAATGACTCAGCGTCCATATATAATTTTCAGCTAGAAATGATAAGTTGAAATTGTGAAGTGAACTGAAATTTCTTAACCCAAAAAAGTCTTCCTGAAATAGTAAAATAATGCAATCTGAACCCAATACAGAGCAAGCAGAATGACAAGTTTTTGGATTAGGGCAAGATACTTTAAAATTATGTTTATGTCTAAAACTTTGAAGGACTCTCTAGAGAGATAGGGTGAATAATGGTCACGTGGTGTGACCTTTATCAAAGATAAATGCCATTCTGGATGTGTGTGACCCAAAACCAACCATCTGACAGTCATCACATGCGTAGTAAACAAGAGGACCTTTCAGACCTCTCCCAACCTGCAATTCTATTTGTCTCTGAACTCTGGCTGGTAACAACATTCAGAGCCCCAAAGATGGCACAGTAAACTGAGTCTGGGCCACATATCCAAAGCCTTTACCTCTTCTAGCTCTGCACTGAAGTGTTCAATTCTGGAAGTGGAAGACAAAGTGGGTAGAGAGTTGGCATTCAAAAAAAGTATATCATGTATACTAAATGGAATGAACCGTTTATCACTTTCACAAGTAGAATGGGCCACCCCAGAGATTAAACTCTTAGGTCCCTCTTCTGAAGGATGAAAGAAGTTCAAGCATATTTCCAAAACATATTCAAGTATTAGGAATAAGAGAAGCCCCATTTACTCCAGAATTAAATTGAGTATGAGCACCTGTGTGGTTCCTACAATAAGAAGCAGCTTCTATCACTGCTCCCAAGATAAGTCATCAGAAGGGACAGAAGGTCACATGTTTAGTGTACCATTTAAAATCAAGAGGGAAGGTGGCAAGTGTTAATGATCTCCCTCCCAATGATTAGACTAGTCTCTGGATAAGCCAATCCACTTCCAAAAAAAAGGTAAAATACATATATATGAAATATACATAAGGCAAAATTTACCCATAAAATTTTGACCATTTTCAAGTGTACCATTCAGTGGCATTAAAACCTTCAACAATATTGTCCTCACGAATCTGTCCATCACCCCAAACAGAAGCTCCCCACTTTCTCTTTCATCCAAAAGAAATAAATGTGCAAAGTGTCTTACTCCAAGCACCACTTCACTCCTAGCATTTCTTCTACCAAGAGACAATGTGTGGAGAATGGGTAGTGAGCATCGTAACCACACAACTCTCCTAGCTCAGGTTGCATGACCTGCATGGGCCCAGGGTCCAGCCTGTTCCACACTGACAGTGAGAACACACTCACACCCACCGCCAGAATTCTTCCAGGAACATTGCCTCCTCCACATGGCCTGCCCATTATATGTTGAGATGAATACTCGATTAATTTTAATGATGTCATAAACTAGATAATTGGAAAATGAAATGAACCAGTCTGCTTTCACTCGGAGGGGTTAATGACAGTGGACACATGAGAAACAAATAGTGCTAAGGCTGAAGAATTACTCCTTTCTCTTGGTCCTCTGTCTGGGTTGGGCTTTCAGAACTCCAAAGGCCCGTTTATCTAGGAGGCTGCCATAAACCTCTGAAATCAGAATGGCCAGAGCAGGAGGCCCAGAGCGTCTGGCTTCCCTTTCCCCCTCCAGCTTTTCCATCCCCCAGCGGTGGGAAAACTAACACTTCTTCTGCCCCTGGGGTGGGAAGGGTGATGGCCGACACAACTTCTTTTCAGCTCTCCTTCTAGAATTCAGAAGCAGCTCTGACATGTTACCAGTTCTATCTGTATTGCCACTGCCTGGGGTCTGCTCACCTTCAGGTTCTCAAGACCATCAGATACAAAGCTTGCATATTTTTTCCTTTGGTCGGTCCTCCGCCATGATGACGTCCAAAGTCCATTTGTTTCATCTCTGGAGGATAAACTGAGTTGCTGAGGCTTGTGGGTTATAGCCCTCATTACTGTTGAGGAAACTGAGTCTTGATGCATGAAATGACCAACTCTAAAGCAATCAGTTAGCTAAAACCCCAAATCTTACCTCTTGGCCAATCTAGAGGTGCTCTCTCTCCCATGGGGAGAGCATCAGAAGACCCAAGTTTGAGAGTGATAGTGGTGAGAATCAATAGATGCAGTAAGCAGGGAGCTTGAGGCCATGGAATTAGAAACTTCATACTCTGAATAATAGAATTTCAGAATTAGAAACAACCATAAGGACTTTTTTTGGACTAGTGAGCCTGAATCAATTTGTGCTGGTTAAAATGTAGATCCCTCAGCTCTTCCTTACCCTGTTCATTCAGAATTTCTCGAGGGTAGAATCCAGACATCTGTATTTTTATTTAACAGCTTGGCAGGTTGTTCTGGTGCTGAATGAGGTCTGGGAAACAGTGACCACATTAATCAGACCTCCTGCAGAAGATGTGTCTGAGAGTCCTTTGGGACCATCCCTTCTGGGATGTTCTGAGCTTGCACTCCTCTAAGTGCAGCCTGAGATAGCATTGGCATTTTTCATGACAAATTAGAGTGGGGAATCATCATTAAGCCTGGAATGAGCAAGTATTCTCAAGTCCTTTACTCATGAACCATTATCATATTTATTCTAGAATCCCTAAAGGCACAACACAGGGATGAGACTTAAAAAACTGGGAGCATAATGTGAGCCTAGTTAGTTTGTTTTGCTCTCCTTTCTCATGTCTGCCCTTCATTGTGAAAATCAGTGATGTTTCCATCTCATCATGGGCATCAAGTTGGAACAAAAACAGGAAGTAAGTCTCATTCTGTAGTACGGTTTATATATCAATTCATTTCAACAGATATTTAATAAGCAAATAACCAGCAAATTATTTAAATGCTAAGTACTTAGTATATAAATATAGAACTCAAACACAAGATAGAATTGATATTCTAGAATATCAATTCTATTCACCACAAAAGAGATACAACGTGTTATGAATGCTCAAAGAAGGCAAAGATCACATGTTCGTGAGGATGGGCTGAGGATAGAGAAGGCCTTTTTAGGAGAGATTCCATTTGAGCTGGAGTTTAAAATACCATTGGCATAGATGGGCTAAAGAAGGCATTTCATATATAGAAAAACTTGTCAGCCAAGTAATGAATGTAAGAAGTATGTGTGCTGAGAGTGAGGGTAGTCATAGAATAATGATTTGTATGGTTAAAAAAAAAAAAGAGGGGGGTGGAGTTATGACTAGTGCATGGAGGGCCTTCTAGCTAAAGAATTTAGATTTCATTTCCCAGAACTGGGGAGTCCTTACAGGTCCTGGAGAAGAGGAGTGACTATGTGGGACAGGCTGAAGCTAGGGGAGATCAGAGTCAGGGGTTCCTGTTAAGAGGTAAAACGTAATGAAATATTTACTAAGACTCCAAACAGCTGGAAACAACCTATATTAGTTTCCTATGGCTGCTGAATGAGTTACCACAAGTCTCATGGCTTAAAACCACAGCATTTATGCCCTTGCATTTCTGGAGGTCAAAAGTCAAAAATCTGGGGCAGCTGGGTGGCCCTGTCGGTTGACCAACTGACTCTTGATTTCAGCTCAAGTCATGATCTCAGGGTGATGATCAGCTCAAGTCATGACCTTAAGCTCCACACTCAATGCTGAGTCTGCTTGGAATTCTCACTCTTCCTCTCTTTCTCTCTCTCTCTCTGAAATCAATCAATCAATCAATCAATCAATCAAAGAAGAAGAAGAAGAAGGATGAGAAGGAGGAGGAGGGGGAGGGGGAGAAGAATTATTCCAAAATTTGCTCCACTGGACCAAAATCAAGGTTGTCCTAGCAGACAATTAGTTTCCTTGCCTTTTCTAGCTTCTAGAGCTGCGTTCCTTAGATTCCTTGGCTTTTGGACCCTTGGAAAACAAGCAGATGTTACTTCTGTAATTAAAATAGAAAGGAGAGAAGACAAGAGGACAAGAAATAGGGCCGCAAAATGAAAGGTAGGGACTGCTGTGAGCTGAATTGCAGGGGTTGAGTCTCTAAGATGTGCCAACCAGTTAGATATCAGGAGTGATGGTGAATGAAAGAGCACTCCCAGGCTTGCAGCCTGGGTGATAAAGAATGACCACGTTGTCAGAAGACATCTGGGCAGGAGGAGTAAGTTTGGGGAAGGTGAGATTTCTTTCAGATATGTATGTCCTTCTAGGCAAGCCCTCTAGCACTTGGCTTTCATGCTGTGTGACGTGAAACTTCCAGAATTTCCATCTAATCAGTCACTAGACAGAAATCTTCCTTTAAAGAACCAAGACCATTCAGCGGTTCTGAATTTCCACTTCAAAGGCTCCTCTGTTTCAGCATTGACAGAGCACCAGCCTTGGAGCCTGGCTCTAATGAGATATGGCAGTGCCCTTGCTCTGACTGCTCATCAGTCCTGGCAGCACTGAGATCACCTGGGAAGTTCTGCTGGAGTTCTACTCAGAGGTGAAGGGAAGAAAGCATGGGTGACAGTGATCTACTGGGACCAGACCCAGGATTTTTCCTACTTCTACTCTGTCCCTCTCTAGTCCCAGGCCAGTCTTGAACCTCCTGCCTTACCTCCTATGGTTTCTCCTGCAGCAACAGTAGTTGAGGAAGCAAGTGATTGGCAGGGTTCAGAACATGTCCCCCCAAAATGTGCCACTTTGACAAGTGGACTATTCTGAGCTGAAGGCAATCAAGATCCAACAGATTCAAGAAAAACTTCTACCTCTTCTTTAACTCCCTGAATGAATTTAAGTAGAATTCTAGTCCAGGAAGAGAACTATCACCGGAGATAGCTACAAAGAATATGGGTTAGGTGTGGTAAGCTCGAGAGGAAGTTGGTAGGGTCTAGATATCAAATTCCTTTCTGTGTCTCCTTGTCTCTGCATGGCATGGCGAATATCTGTTTACCAAACATGTGCTCTTCTCGTCGTCCTGTAAATTGTCTTCCTCCTCTTGGAAGTCCCAGACCCCTACCCACATCTCCTTAGCTCAGAATGACATGTAAGCACCAATTGCCTGTCTGCCTGTGGGTCTCATTTTCTTAGGGGACACCCCCATACATATGTAATTAAATTTGTTTTTCTCCTGTTGATCTGTCCTATGTTAATTTGATTATCAAATCAGCCAAAGAACCAAGAAGGGTAGAGGGGAATTTCTTCTTCCCCTATAGAATCAAACGTGCTTTTGAAGAGAGGCCCAGGAGGGGAATGAGAGCAGAGGGTAGGTGGCCCATATGTGCAGAGGGCCCATTTCTGATCTCAGTGAAAAATATTTCTGCAAAAAAAGTCCTACACTGAAAAGCAAGAGACCAGATGCTTCCATAGTTAAAAGCTCTGTACAAGTAACCTATGAAAGGCTTTTCCTTTTCTGGACCTACATCGACTGGATTCTCCACGCTCCCTCTAAGTCCAGTATTCTGGCCGATGAGTGAGTTCCTCTGGAGATTAAAAGGTAAACATTTCTGGTCTCTTCTCAAAGTGTACTTTGGTTTGCAGGAATATAGTAGACTGAAGAATGGCTTCTAACTATCCCTGGAAGCTATAGAAAAAGGCTCTTTGCACATGTAATTAAGGATCTTGAGACGGGTGAGGGAGATTACCATGGATTATCCAGGTGGACCCCAAATGCTGTCCTAAATGTCTTTCTTTACAAGAGAGAAATGGGGAAATTTCACGCAAACGTGCACACACACACACACACACACAGGAGAAGGTGGTGTGAAGATGAAGGAGGGAGGGATTCACACATATTGGCCCTGAGATGGGAGCAATGTGGCCACAGCCAAGGAATGCTACCAGAAGCTGGAAAAGACCAAGAACATGATTTTGTTTTTTCGGCCAATGATACTGATTTTCGACTTCTGGCCTCCAGAACTGTGAAAGAACTGTGAAAGGACACCTCCACGTTTGTGGTTATTTGTTACAGGGGCCACAGGAAACCAATCTAGGATCAAGGCCACCTTGGGCCTGTGCATCCTAGAGAAGCAGTCACTATGACCTTGGTAGTTCATCTTGACTCACCCTGCACGCGGCTAGCTGTGGGTGGGACTCTACTAATGAGTGCTTCCTCCTCCCTGCACACCATCACAGAAAAAGGATGAGAAGAGAGTCAAAAGACTAGCATGGTTTTGCACAAGTTACTCCATTTATAAGAGAAGGAAGGTAAGAGAAGGAAGCAAATTTAATTTCTCTCTGTCCCTAGGTGGCTAGAGCAGTGCTAGGCGCATTGACGGCACACGCTCAGTGTTTGTTGAATGAATAGCATGGTAATAATTCTTTTCTTCCTTGCTCACTTCACAGGGCTGTTTATTGAGGGGTCTATGGTAGAAATGTAAAAGTCTTTTGAAAGTTGCAATGTGGTAAACAAAAGTTAGGTATTTTTTTAAAAGATTTTGTTTATTTATTTGACAGAGAGAGAGGGAGATCACAAGTAGGCAGAGAGGCAGGCAGAGGGAGAGGGGGAAGCAGGCTCCCTGCTGAGCAGAGAGCCCGATGCGGGGCTCAATCCCAGGACGCTGAGATCATGACCTGAGCTGAAGGCAGAGGCTCCACCCACGGAGCCACCCAGGCGCCCCAAAAGTTAGGTATTATTAACTGAGAGATGGATGTCTCTTTGAACTACATTACTTGGAATGAGCAAGTTCTAGTCGGGACCAGGCTGGCCAGAAGCCACATTTCCTACACACGCCCAGAGAGATAAAAAAAAAAAGTTGCTCAGGGGCTAGGCAGAATTGGAACCCGGAGGCTGTTTCCAGGAAGGCAAGGAGAACATCTTTTTAACGGGCTGAGCCGTAGTGCCGTCTGCATTTGGATCTGCCAACTCGCTCTCATCCCTGTAGACGGTGGGGATGGGAAGACGAGAATCTAAGGAACTGTGTTTGTAGGGCAGGCCAAGTTTGGGAGGATGTGGGTACATGCACTAGAGTAAAAAATAGATCTGGTCTGGGTCCCAGGTTCCTAGCACAGAGCTGTAAAAAATCTGTGGCATTTTTTGAGTGATAGGAATGCACTGTGTTGCTCATAATGAGCTCCTTTTGCACATATCTGAGTTTATGCTAATGGGGTGATGGGAGGGTATTAAATAGTTTGAAGAAGGAGCCGACCACACCAGAAAGACCAAGCGTGTAATTAGAGGGTTGGAACATTCATCCCTCCCCACCAATCACCAGGGAGAGGAGAGGGACTAGAGACTGAGTTTAATTGCGTGGTCGATGATTTCTTCAGTGTCATGAAACCCCAGGAAAAACTGCACACCAAAGATCAGGGAGTCTGCCTGCTTCGTGAACATATTGTGGTACCGGGAGAGAGGGGTTCCCTGATCCCATGGTGCCAGGAACTCCTGCTCCGGGGGCGCTTTCAGACCTCACTCTGTGTCTCTCTTCCATGGGCCGTTCATTTGTATCCTTTATGAGGAAACAGTGATTGGAAGTATAGGACTTTCTTGGGTTGTGTGAGTTGGTCTAGTGAAATAACAATCCAGAAAGCATATGGGAAGCTCCGGATTTGTAGGTCAGTCAAACAGAAGTGCAGGAAACTCGAGGACCGCACCCGTGACCCGCATCTGAAGATCTGAAGTAAGGGCAGCTTGTTGGAGACCTTGCCGTGTGTGTGTGTGTGTGTGTGTGTGTGTGTGTGTGTGTGATATTAGTTGCAAATGTACAATATTGTGATTCAGCAATGCTTGGCATTATTCAGTGCTCATCACAATAATTGTGCTCTTAATCCCCTCTACCTATTTCACCCATCCCCCCATCCACCTCCCTTCTGGTAACCAGCAATTTGTTCTCTACAGTTAAGAGTCTGTCTCTTGGTTGGTCTCTCTTTTTTCTTCTTTGCTCATTTGCTCCGTTTCTTAAATCCTACATATGAGTGAAATCATACGGTATTTGTGTTTCTCTGACTGACCTATTTCACCTAGTGTTGTACTCTCTAGATCCATCCATGCTGCTGTAAATGACAAGAGTTCATTCATTTTTCTGGCTGAGTAGTATTCCACGGTGTATGTACACTACATCTTTATCCATTCATCTATCCCTGGACCCTTGGGTTGCTTCCATAATCAGGTTATTGTAAACAATGTTGCAATAAACATAGGGCTGCCTATATCTTTTTGGATTTATTTTTCCATATTCTTTTGGCAAATACCCATTAGTGAAATTACTGGATCATGTGGTAGTTCTATTTTTAATTTTTTGAGGAAACTTCATAGTGTTTCCCACAGTGGTTGTGCCCCTTCTGTATTCCTGCCAATAGTTCAGGAGGGTTTCTCTGTTCCACAACCTTGCCAACCCATGTTGTTTCTTGTGTTGTTGATTCTAGCCATTCTGACAGGTGTGCAGTATAGGCTTAATATGGTTTTAATTTGCATTTCCCGGATGATGAGTGATGTTGAGTGTCTTTTCATGTGTCTGTTTGCCATTCGTGTGTATTCCTTGGAGAAATGTCTGTTTTTGTCTTCTGCCTGGTTTTAATTCGATGATCGAAATTTTTTGGTGTTGAGCGGTGCACGCTCCTATATTATTTTGGATACTGACCCTCTATTGGATATGTCATTTGCAGATATCTTCTCCCAGCAGTAGGTTGCCTTTTAGTTTTATGGATGGGTTCCTTTGCTGGGCAGAAGCTTTTTATGTTGAGGAAGTCCCAATAATTCATATGTGCTTTTGTCTCCCTTGCCGTGGAAGACCTATCTAGAAAAAGTTGCTACAGCCAATGTCATCTACAAATAGTGCGAGTTTGACTTCTTCCTCACCAATGTGGATGCCGTTTACTTCTTTCTGTGGTTTAATTGCTGTGGCTGGGACTTCTAGTGTTCTGGGGAATAAGAGTGGTGAGAGTGGACATCCTGTCTTTTTCCTGATCTCTCAGGGAAGAGCTCTCCAGTTTTTACTGTTGAATATGATGTTACTATACATTTTTCATAAATGGCCTTTATTATCTTGAGCTATGTTCCCTCTAAACCTTTTTGTTGAGGGTTTTTATAATGAATGGATGTTGCATGTTGTCAAGTGCTTTTTCTGCCCCTATTAAAATGAACATATGTTTTTTTTTCTTTTGTCTTGTTTATGCAATTTATCAAGTTGATTCATTTATGAATATTGAACCACCTTTGCAACCTGGGAAGAAATCCCTGGATCATGGTGAATGATTTTTTTTTTAAAGAATTGTTGGATCCAGTTTACTAATATTTCTTTGAGGATTTTTACATCTATGTTCATCAGAGATATTGGCCTGTAGTTCTCTCTCTCTCTTTTTTTTTCTTTTGGTAGTGGCTTTATCTGGTTTTGGTGTCAGGGTAAGGCTTTCCTCTCCTCACAGAATGAAATAGAAGTTTTCCTCCTTCAATTTTTTGAAATAGTTTGTGAAGCATAGATATTAACTCTTCTTTTAATGTTTGCTAGCATTCATGTGTGAAGACGTCTAGTCCTGAACTTCTGTTTGTTGGAAGTTTTTTGATTACTGATTCAATCGGTCTGTTCAAATTTTCGATTGCCTCCTGATTCAGTTTTGGGAGCTTATATGTTTCTAGGAATTTATCCATTTTTTCTACTTGTCTAGTTTGTTGGCATATAATTTCTCATAATATTCTCTTACAATCAGTTGTATTTCTGTGATGTCAGTTATTTCGTGTCTGTTTTTGTTTGAGTCCTCTCCCTCCCTCTGTCTGTCTCTTTTTAAAAGATTTTATTTATTTATTTGAGAGAGAGAGAGAGAGAATGCATGAGGAGAGGGAGTGGCAGAGGGAGAGGGACAAGCACACTTCCCACTGAGCATGGCGCCCAGCGTGAGGCTCGATCCCATAACCTTGGAATCATGACCTGAGCCGAAACCAGGAGTCGGTCACTCAACTGATGGAGCTACCCAGGCAATCTCCCCTCTCTCTCTCTTTTGATGAGTCTGGCTAAAGTTTTATTCATCTTGTTGATCTTTTTAAAGAACTGGGGACCTTGTCTTTTAACTTGTGAGACCTGATGCTAATTTCAGGTAGTAGGTATCAGAACTAAATTGGGTGGGAGGACACACAGTTGGTGTCGAAGAATCAGTGTCAGAAGTTAGTTCAGTATCCACTTCCTTGGGCTTCTCCGTGTGAAAGTCAGTGGCAGAGGAAATAGCCATTGCCTCTGTCTGGCCAGGCAGAAAGGAACATGGCAGTGCGGCCACGCACGAGGACTTTAGCCATGAGGATCGACTACCGCTTCTGCCATCCACCTAGTGCAACATCTCAACGTCCCTGGGACCCTTACCTACAACCTGAGACAACTCGACTTCACTTCAGAAATTTGAGATTTAAAAATGCAGTCCACCAGCCCTACTCCTCAGAATCAGAATCTGACCGGTGGGGGTAGGGGGGTCAGTGTTTTGTAAAATCTCCCCCAAGTGATCCTGTTAAAATGAGGGAGGGAGGGGGCGCCTGGGTGGCTCAGTGGGTTAAAGCCTCTGCCTTCAGCTCAGGTCATGATCCCAGGGTCCTGGGATCGAGCCCCACGTCGGGCTCTCTGCTCAGCGGGGAGCCTGTTTCCTCCTTTCTCTCTCTCTGCCTGCCTCTCTGCCTACTTGTGATCTCTATCTGTCAAATAAATAAATAAATAATCTTTAAAAAAATGAGGGAGGGAGAAAGGAGGGAGGAAGAAGGAAGGAAAGGAGGGAAAATGGAGAGAAGAATGGAGGGAGGGAGGGAAGGAAGGAAGAAAGAAAAGAAAGAAGGAAGGAAGGGTGGAGAGAAGAATGGGGGGAATGAAGAAGGAAGGAAGGGCAAATGGCCTGGACCTCATTGCAAATTTACTGAATAAGACTTTTCAGTAAAGGGATCTGGGAATTAGTATTTTAACACATACTCCCTGTGGTTCTTAGCATCACAGGAGGCTTGGGTGTGAGACCTAGAGCAGGGATCCTGAGAGTGTGATCCCAGGATCTGATGACCAGCATCATTCCAGACTTTGGCATACTCTGTTTGAAAACCATTGACCTAGAGAGTCTCTAAGGTCCAGCCAGCGCTAACAGTTTCAGTCTAAATTTTACATGGGCAATTGTGTTCCAGCTTTCCTATGGACGCAATAAAAAATACGACTTTAAAGTCCATCCTGAGAACTTATTCTCGTGGAGCCTGAGTGGGCATGCTGTCCCTAAGCCAAAAGTCGGGATAGGGTCCCTTTCCACTACTAATTGCCAAAGAAGCAGTTTTCCAGAGTCCCTTTTTTTCATGGGACCTTCTCATTTGCAGACAATGCTTGGGCACTGTTTTGTCCTCTAGACAGATAAGAATATTTGCAGGCTTACATGATTTGAATCTTGAAGGCTCTTTAAAACCCACAGACACAAAAATAAATAAATAAGTAAATAAATCCCATAGTCTCATGTTGTTGAACAGAACGGAGCATCTAATCTAATTCCATCTTAAAGATTAAGAAATGCAGGGACGTGGAGCTGGTTAGTAACGTTTCCATAACAGCGATGGTAACGCAGTTATTTGTGAATAAGCTGGACTCGGACCTTCAGACTCATTTCACTGCCCCACACTGCTTCAGCTTGCAAAGAGCAGGTGTCTGGACTTCTAACCACCAAGAATGCAGCCTCAGTACAGCTTCCAAGGTCACTCGGGCACAGGGGGATGCGGGGTCTCCAGGAGCGAGGTGGACTCGGGTTCTTATTGGCACAATAGAAGTCAACAAGGGGAATGGGGAGAAAACTTTTTTCCAGGCAGAGCTACGTGCTACATTAAGGACAGCTCCTGCTACAGAGGTTGCCCCGTATACTGGGTGTTTCTTTTCCTCCAGACAACTCTGTGAAACGGGCACAGTTCTCCCAGTTTTTCCAGTGAAGATAACGATGCGCAAAGGCGCCAAGTGCATAACCAAGTCCAAACGGTGGACAGAGTACAAGGAGAATTAAAATCCTCAACTCTGAGTCTGTCCTCTTTCCATGAAGCCACGTTGGGCAGTTGCTTGTGAACAGGTGCTGTGATTTCTTTCCGTCTCTGAGTCAGTGAATCCTAACCTTGACTGCTGGTTAAAATGGGGGGAGCGGGGGCGCCTGGGTGGCTCAGTGGGTTAAGCCGCTGCCTTCGGCTCAGGTCATGATCTCAGGGTCCTGGGATCGAGTCCCGCATCGGGCTCCCTGCTCGGCAGGGAGCCTGCTTCCCTCTCTCTCTCTGTCTGCCTCTCTATCTACCTGTGATCTCTCTCTGTCAAATAAATAAATAAAATCTTTAAAAAAAAAAATGGGGGGAGCGGCATAAAACATGCCAGGAGCTCCCGCTCTCCCTCCCCGTCTCATGAAACCAGAAGCTCTGGCATTGGAACCAGGGTGTTGGTAAATTTTTAAAGCAGGTAATGCTAATGTGCAGCCAGGGATGAAAACCTCTGTTCTCAATGTTTCATTTGCTTCAAAAGAATTTAGCTAATGGGAATCGATACTGTTCTTTCGGCAAGCGGTAGTAATTCCATTAATTAAATTACTAAAACCTATGATTGGACCTATTCAGAAGTGAGAGAAGGAGAAGAAAGGACGGAAACGTGGAGAGTGCAGTTTTTGGTTGATGGTTTATCTGTGGACATGCCCGCAAGGCTGTTGCTGGGGACGGACATAATAGCTCATCTTGGGGGGAAAATCCCCCCCAAAATTCCCTGAAGCACAGTGGGTTATCTGGATGTTAGAAACTGTATATATGTTTAGAAGTAATTAAAGCAAATTGCAAGTTAATTATTCTGAACATTATTTTATGAAGAGAAAGTTTTCTTTAAATTTAACAAGCATTTTGTATTATATTCCCAGGTTAAATGTAGAAAACAATAATGTCCTGGCAAGTCCTTGGGGCTTATCCAAAGACTTTTTAATTAATAGCACATTCATTAAGGTTGAAAATAGGTCTTTAAGAGAGGTCTTCCTTGAAGGAAATCTATAGCTCCCACTCTTTAATTAAGGCTTCCTAGAATGAGACATGGTCCCAGAAATTCTAGTCCCTTTGGCCTGATTCTCTAAAAGCTCATTTCCAAGGGGACCAGGAGCAGCCAATTCTCTGTTTTCGAGGACGGAGACCAGCAGTGATGAGCAACAGAAGGCCTTGACCTCCCAGGTTCCTCACCTCCTTCACTTGGATAACACCTTGAGGGGATGGCAAAACCCAGTGGCTAACTGCCTCCCCAGAATACCTACTTTTATTTTTTTAAGGATTTTATTTATTTATTTTTGTGTGTTAGAGAGAGAGAGAGAGAGAGCACAAGCAGGGGAAGGGGCAGAGGGAGAAGCAGGCTCCCTGCTGAGCAAGGAGCCCACTGCAGGGCTTGATCCCAGGGTCCTGGGATCATGACCTGAGCCAAAGGCAGGCACTGAACCTATTGAGCCACCCAGGTGCCCAGAAGATTGCCATCTCACCAAAAAGTGGTTTGTTAGATACATGTATTTACAGTTTTTTTTCTCCCTGAAATTTTTTGTACCTTGTTTACTTGAACATTTACTTAGTATTGAAATTATAGGGGGCACCTGCATGGCTCAGATGGTTAAGTATTGAAATTACAGTAATAGGATTCTTGTATGGTTGGAGTAATTTTTTTTTTCAATAAAAACTTCGAGTTTCTAGAACCTCACCCCCCCACACACACCTCTTCAGATCAAATGAAAAGTTCAAAATTCTGTAATTCAGAGAGAAGGAGCTTTAAAAAGATCTTTGAAATAGACATAAGCTACTAGAATTTCTCAGCCTGGAGGGAACGGGCTTCAAAGTAACCCATTCATTGTCTCAGTGTATACAAAGATCGCTCTGGGGAAGATGGTAACCCGCTAGTTTGCACATTCACTGGGAAAAGAACAAAGGAAGCCTAGTTAAACTGCTACAGGAGAGATTTAGAGGGATCTATAGAACCAGGATTTTCACCATTGCAACGGGGAAAAGAGCAAGGGCCCTCTTCTCTAAAGCTTTGAGGAAAAAAACAACATACTCGCTTGTATTGACTGACATTAATTATTCTCGAGTATCTCGAGTGCACAACATATAAAAGTCAAATCATTCTTGAGTAGGAGCATTAGTCAAGACCTTTTCACTATCCAGTGACAGAAACACAACATCCAGCTCTTTTATAAAAGACAAACTTACTGGCTCATATAAATCCAACTCACCCAAGGGTGGACTGCAGGCCTGGCTGGATTCAGGGGTTGGAACAATAAGATGGGAAATTTGTCTCTTTCTATCTCTCACTTGCTTTGGTTTTATTGTCTGAAAGACTTTCTCCTTGGGACAGCAAGATGGCTGGATGTAGCTTTGAGCTTACGCTGCCCTTAAAGCTTCTCTCCGAATAGCCACATCAATAAGGGATCCTGATTAGCCCTGAGTCAGCCCCTGAACCCCTCACTGGTCCCAAAATAATCTAATCAGTCAGACTGGATTGTGCACCTGTCCCCATGGCAGAGACAGTGAGAACTTAAGTTGGAAGAACCACAGATCATATGGAGAACAGGAAAGAGAGTTCCAGAAGGAAAAAAAGGAAGGACAGACAGAAAAATGGCTGTTGCAGAGGTGCAGAGGACACATCCAGGCAGAAGTCCAGATTTTACAAGGAACTATCCATGGATATGTGGCCAGGTTTAAGGGCCCAGAAACAGAATGAAGATATCCAGATACTAGTGATTTGGGAGCCATTTGCCACCCCGGAGAGACAAGGAGGAAATGGAATTACCGGAGCCTGTGAGAGCTGAAGTTGCCAACAGGGCCCATCATCTGGTAGGAACCGAGGGGATGGAGGCCATGGTCCACTTCCCCTTTGTTCCACGCTGTGGTACCCTGCCGCTGTCTCCCTGGACCAAACCCATCTGGAAGCCAGTCGTCAGGCATCCCCAGGGATGCGGTCCCTAGGGGTCAGTGTCCCAGGAAGAGGAACAAGACAAAGAAGAGAGAGAATGGACTGGGAAAGAAGCGAGGCACAGGGAGAATGTGGGCCACCAGCAGACCTGTGTACCTGCTATGTCCAAACCCTGTCTTCCTCATTTTCCCGATCTTTCCTTCTAGCATCAGCAACGAAAGAACCAAATCTGCATCTCCATCCTGTGCGTGTGTGTGTGAGTATGTGTGTGTGTGTGAATATGTGTGAGTGTGTGAGTATGTGTGAGTGTGTGATAGTGATGTTGGACTAAAAAATCACACTGAGCTTGAATCCAAGCTCTGCAATTTGCTAGCTATATGACTTTCAATGAGCTATTGAACCTCACATGCATTGGTTTCCTCATCTAGAAAGTGGTGATAATAACAGTACCCACTATGAAAGATTTCTGAGCTAATTCATGTAAAGTGCTTAAAGTAATGCATGGCACAGAAAAGACAATAGGAGTTGGTCTCTTCTGAGCTACCCATTAAAAAAGGGGAAAAATTATTTATTTATTTATGAGAGAGAAAGAGAGAGCAGGGGGTGGGGCAGAGCAGAAGGAGAGAGAGAGAAGCAGAATCTGCTCTGAGAGTGGAGCCCGACGCGGGGCTTGATCTCAGGACCTGAGACAAAATCAAGAGTCAGACGCTTAACCAGCTGAGCCATCCAGATGCTCGGGTTCCCCCATCCCCCCAAAGCAGGCAATGGGGGGTGGGAGTCAAGCCACCCTACATCAAATCTAGAGGGAAGACTGTTTGGAAGTTGTTAATGGAGTAGGTCCCCGGAGTTCTCATCACAAGGAAAAAGCATTTTTTTCTTTCTTCTTTTTTTCTTCTTGTATCTATTTGAAATGATGGGTGTTAACTAAACGTAATCATACTTAGTGCACAACATATAGAAGTCAAATCATTGTACTGTACACCTCACAGCTACCCAGTGCAACTTTTACATCCCTTCATGAAACTGAAGAACAGTGTAGGGGGAAGAGGGACGAGCATCCCTCAAAACGACAAAGATGCAGCCCTGCTAAGAATCCATGGAACACGGGCTCCTGGATAGCCCAGTTGGTTAAGCAACTTTCTTCAGCTCAGGTCATGATCCTGGAGTCCCAGGATCAAGTCCTGCATTGATGGGGGGGGGGTCCCTGCTCAGCGGGGAGTCTGCTTCTCCCTCTCTTTCTCTGCCCCCACTCCCCTGCTCGTGCTCACTCTCATTCTCTCTCTCTCAAATAAATAAATAAAAATCTTAAAAAAAAAAAAAAACACGGAACCCACGCCTCATGGGAAGGTGCTGTTGGCCTCCGGGTTTGTTTTTTTTTTTAATTAAATTTATTTATTTTTATTTGTTTATTTACAGCATAACAGTGTTCATTGTTTTGGCATCACACCCAGTGCTCCATGCAGTACGTGCCCTCCCTATTACCCACCACCTGGTTCCTCAACCTCCCACCCCCCCAACCCCCCGCCGCCCCTTCATAACCCTCTGGTTGTTTTTCAGAGTCCATAGTCTCTCATGGTTCATCTCCCCTTCCAGTTTCCCTCAACTCCCTCTCCTCTCCATCTCCCCATGTCCTCCATGTTATTTGTTATGCTCCACAAATAAGTGAGACCATATGATACTTGACTCTCTCTGCTTGACTTATTTCGCTCAGCATAATTTCTTCCAGTCCTGTCCATGTTGCTACAAAAGTTGGGTATTCATCCTTTCTGATGGAGGCATAATACTCCATTGTGTATATGGACCACATCTTCCTTATCCATTCATCCATTGAAGGGCATCTTGGTTCTTTCCACAGTTTGGCGACCGTAGCCATTGCTGCAATAAACATTGGGGTACAAATGGCCCTTCTTATCACTACATCTGTATCTTTGGGGTAAATACCCAGCAGTGCAATTGCAGGGTCATAGGGAAGCTCTATTCTTAATTTCTTCAGGAATCTCCACACTGTTCTCCAAAGTGGCTGCACTAACTTGCATTCCCACCAACAGTGTAAGAGGGTTCCCCTTTCTCCACATCCTCTCCAACACACGTTGTTTCCTGTCTTGCTCATTTTGGTCATTCTAACTGGTGTCAGGTGGTATCTCAATGTGGTTTTAATTTGAATCTCCCTGATGGCTAGTGATGATGAACATTTTTTCATGTGTCTGATAGCCATTTGTATGTCTTCGTTGGAGAAGTGTCTGTTCATATCTTCTGCCCATTTTTCGATATGATTATCTGTTTTGTGTGTGTTGAGTTTGAGAAGTTCTTTATAGATCCTGGATATCAACCTTTTGTCTGTACTGTCATTTGCAAATATCTTCTCCCATTCCGTGGGTTGCCTTTTTGTTTTGTTGACTGTTTCCTTTGCTGTGCAGAAGCTTTTGATCTTGATGAAGTCCCAAAAGTTCATTTTTGCTTTTGTTTCCTTGGCCTTTGGAGACATATCTTGAAAGAAGTTGCTGTGGCTGATATCGAAGAGGTTACTGCCTATGTTCTCCTCTAGGATTCTGATAGATTCCTGTCTCACGTTGAGGTCTTTTATCCATTTCGAGTTTATCTTTGTGTACGGTGTAAGAGAATGGTCGAGTTTCATTCTTCTACATATCGCTGTCCAGTTTTCCCAGCACCATTGATTGAAGAGACTGTCTTTTTTCCATTGAATATTTTTTCCTGTTTTGTCGAAGATTATTTGACCATAGAGTTGAGGGTCCATATCTGGGCTCTCCACTCTGTTCCACTGGTCTATGTGTCTGTTTTTATGCCAGTACCACGCTGTCTTGGTGATCACAGCTTTGTAGTAAAGCTTGAAATCGGGTAACGTGATGCCGCCAGTTTTGTTTTTGTTTTTCAACATTTCCTTAGCAATTCGGGGTCTCTTCTGGCTCCATACAAATTTTAGGATTATTTGCTCCAGCTCTTTGAAAAATATCGGTGGAATTTTGATCGGAATGGCATTAAAAGTATAGATTGCTCTAGGCAGTATAGACATTTTAACAATGTTCATTCTTCCAATCCAAGAGCATGGAACAGTCTTCCATCTTTTTGTGTCTTCTTCAATTTCTGTAGTTCTGTAGTTCCTCGAGTATAGGTCCTTTACTTCTTTTGGTTAGGTTTATTCCCAGGTATCTTATGGTTCTTGGTTCTATAGTAAATGCCTCCGGGATTTTGAAACAAGAGGCAAGTGGTTGCTTCAAAGGCATGTGACCCAGGGGCCCACTCTGGTTATTTCCTCAAAGAAAGAATGCCCTGCAAATAACAGAAAATTGCTAGCAGTGTTAAAAATGATGCTTTTCCAACTTCAAAAAACAAAACAGAACAAAATGCCTTAGCCCACTTGGGCTGCTATAACAGAATCTCACAGGCTAAGTGGTTTACACAATAGAAATTCATCTTCCCCAATTTTGAGGGCTGGAAGTCCCAGATCAAGGTCCAGCTGGGTCTGTTTCGGGCGAGAGCTCTCTGCTGGCTTCCGGCTGGCTGTCCATTCGCTGTGTGCTCATGGGGCCTTTCCTCGGTGTATGTGTGGGAAGAGAGAGGGGTCCCTCTTCCTCCTCCTACAAGCACACGAGTCCCATGGGATTAGGACCCAACCCAGATGACCTCACTTAACCTTAATTATTTCCTAAAAGCCTCTTCTTTAAATACAATCCCATTGGGGATAGGGCTTCAGGGTATAAATTTGGGAGGACACCATTCCATGCACAGCACAAAACGAAATAAAACTGTGGTCCCACAGGTCACCGAGTTACCAAGATTTTCAGTCCACTTCCAGATATTCCTGGTTACCCAAACAGCCTCATTAAAAGCCAAGAATGCTACACTGAGGGACAATGGCACCACTCACAATCGTGTATCCAACAGGAATGAGCCCATCTATCAACCAAACACTCCGTGAAAGAATGTTCATAGCCCCGAACAGAAAACAACGCAAATATCAATTTACCGTAGAACAGATAAACAAATGCTAATATATTCATGCAGCACAAGAAATGCTCTGCAAGTAAAAATGAGCAACGTGGGCGCCTGGCTGCCTCAGCTGGTAGAGCGTGCAACTCTTGATCTTGGGGTTCTAAGTTTGAACCCCACATTGGTGTAGAGATTACTTAAAAGAAGAAAAATTAAAAAAAAAAAATGAACAACGTCAATAACTACTACAAACCTAATGGAAGAAAGCAAGACTCAGAAAAGCGTATGTTCTGATTCTATTAATGTCAAGCTCAGTATTAGGCAAAACCGTGGTCTACAAGTCGGGATAGTGGTTACCTTTGGGAGAAGGGGGTAAGGACTGGAAAAGGTTATGAAGGAGAGGGCAGTGGGATTCCAGCAGTATTCTAATGTTCATTTCTTCATCTGGCCGCTGGTTACACGGGCTTGCTCATGCTGTGAAAATTCAGTGCATTCCAGACGTATGGTCTATGCATACTTTTCCATATGTACTGAAGTCTACTTCAGTAAAATTTACAAACCTCAAAATCTGAAATCATCCTGGCACATCCAGTTTTCCTGGTCCTCCACAGGGGCCCTCTGTCTGCCACCTGCTCTGTGCTTCTTTGCAGGCCCAGGGCAAAAGGTCTGAGGGGAGGAGGACACAAAGAAGACAGGCTGGGCACACCTGGCTGCTCAGTTCCAAAAGGATGTGACTTAATCTTGGGGTCGTGAGTTGGAGCTCCACGTTATAGATGGAGATTACTATAAACAAACAAACAAACTTAAAAGAAAAGGGAGAATAGGGGACACCTGGGTGGCTCAGTTGGTTAAGCAGCTGTCTTTGGCTCAGGTCATGATCCCAGCATCCTGGGATCCAGTCCCACATTGGGCTCCTTGTTCGGCGGGGAGCCTGCTTCTCCCTCTGCCTCTGCCTGCCACTCTGTCTGCCTGTGCTCGCTTGCTCTCTCTCCCTCTCTCTCTCTGACAAATAAATAAATAAAATCTTAAAAAAAAGAAAAGGGAGAATAGCTCTAAACGCCACAGGAGAGAGAGATGCCCCCGGGTTCAACTGGGCACAGAATGAAGGCAGAGTGGGTGAGTTGGCAGGGGCACAGGCGAGGGGAACTTCGGCCACAGGGGCAGTAATGAAACAATGTAGAGAAAAAAATGTCTGGTTTTTGCAAAGGTGGTAATAGGGACAGAACCAAAAAGGAAAGAAATTACTTGGACGGAATAAATTTAGTATCCTACCTGGGCATAACGTGAGTGTGGGAGGGAGAAACCAGGTTTACTAGGAGCAAAGTTAAGTACAGACTGGCCCCAGTCCTTGGTCATTTGCATCTGAATCCTGGGGCCATTTCCTGTGAAACAAGATACAGAGAATGTTCCCCCTCACCAAGCAGACAAGGCTGATATTTTTGAGGTGACCAGTGAAATTGTTCACAATAATAACAACTTTTAAAACTAACAGAAGAGAATCTTTATTCCAGGTAGTTAAACTAAGAGTTCTTTTTGGAATGGACAGGACTCTGCCTGCCAGCCCAACTCCAGAACATTTCTAGATTTCGATCTGTAGATCTCGTTGCTATCTTTATACAGACAGGGCCAGAGAATTATTTTATACTCTTCATAGAAATGAAACTAGGGAGAGGGGTGGGCGTAGTGGGGGATGGGATCCTGCCTCTAAAGGTTATTTAGGGACAAGGACAATGTGAGGACAGCACAGCCAATGACCCCGCAGGAAACACAGAGATCTTGGCAGCGTCACCACCATCATCAGAATTTCACAATCCACTACTAACCTCCGGGTGCTGTTTTACGACTTTTGCACACATCATGTGCAATTCTCACAGCTGCTCTTATTTCCATTATATTGCCAAGGAAGCTGATGCTCAGAGATGCTATGTAATTTACCCGAGGACACACAGCCAAGCAATGACAGGCCGGATTTCTCAGGACTGTTGCCTCCAAAGTTACGCTCTTTGCACTCTACTGTCTCCGAGAACGAGTGCAATTTTGAAAAGGTTGGTGAGACCAGAGCAAGTCTGCGGACAGAAAAACCCAGGTGATCTCTTAAGGCAAAAAAGCAGGAATAGGAGGGAGGTTTAAAGTATTCTCCTCTGCTACCACTGCCTGTGAAAGAGGTTGGGGAGGACTATGGGGGAAAGTCAAGTATTTTTTGCTGAATAGCCTCTTAGATGGGTTACACCGATCAGAGATGGGAGACCTGGGCCTATGGAAGGCATTTCTGGAGCCCAAATGGCATGCGCTGGGCAGTTTCCTGAGACCAAACCGGAGGGCTCTGGTTGGGTTGGTGAGAAGTCAACCATGCAGGAACATGCCGGGGACTAGCAGGCAGGTCTGTGCGGTGTCACTCTGCCTGAGACATTCACCAATCGTGGAGGTTGTGGATGCGAAGCCACGGACACCTGACCTGGGAGAAGGTGAAAGATTTGAGGGATCTTCTGCGGGCCCTGGATCCTTAGAGAGGTGAAAGTGTCCCAGAGAGAGAGAAGGGAATCACCCAAAAAGAGGCACAAACAGAAATGACCCCGTGGAGGCGGAGCTATGGCTCAGTACTATGAGCTCGGAAATAGCAAGCTGAGATGCTGGCGGGAGGGGAAGGAGAAGATGCCGGCCCAGCAGATGCCACGGGCAGACACAGGAATATACACAGGGCAGGGGAAGGCTGAGGGCCCCTCACCCCCAAAGGCCCCATTCCAAGAGTCTCCAAGTGTACTGACAAGGTATTCATATGATCGTATGATTGGTAATGTGGGTGGGGGCGTGCGTTTTAACTGAAATTCATTAAGGTTGATGATTCTCCTTATTCCAACCTCCCCTTAGCTCTACTGGTGGAGTAGATTCCGGACCACCATTTGACAGGTGGCACGGAAATGTCCAAGGTCCTTCTGGGGGATCTGGCTAAGGGGAATTTGATTTGGGGATGCATTTATAGTCTGTGTTTAATGGGACATATTAGTATGGCTTCAGTGATTTCCATGAATAGTCCGTCTATTCCATGTCGGGATGGCTTCTAGAACATACCTACCACGTGGGTGCTGCACCAAGATGCAAAGCAGGGGTCACACCGAGATATGAACAAGTTCTCCAGGGATGGGCAGAAAAGGCTGTGGATCGTGGGGAAGAAATAACCTTTAAAATGTGTGGAGCCAGAGCTAGTCTAGGAGAATTCTAATCATCAGAGGAGTAGAACCAGAGGATTTGGTTCTCATCAATGCCTGATTAAAGTAGGAGCTCTCTCTGTCAGGAATATACGCAATAAGGACACATACACAACTATATGCCTACGTACACATAGACCTATACATCTATAACCTCACCTTACATTTTTATTTCTTTTTTGATGGGAATTGAACAAGATAGAATTTATCAGGAGTCTAACGTCTGAAGGCCCCAAGCCCAAAGCAGTATTATACACAGCAAGCATGTCCGTGGGTAACGTTAGTCCACCCAACTCTCATAAATAAGAAACAAATTCTGAGGACCTGTGGCACAGGGAAGACTAAATTATCTTGCTATTCTCTCTGTAGAAAAACTACTACAAAACTGTTGTCATATGAAGTCATCAAAGAGCAGGCAGCCGGAAAAATCAGGAAGAACGAATGATAAAAGGGTTTCAGACAATTAAATAATAAAAATATTGTTATTTTTATGTCTTTCATGACGTTTGTTGTATCAGCCAGATTTTTTATTTATGACCGTATGCTTTGTATTCACATTCTAAAGACCTAGTCATGTTTGTGTCTTACTTTTGAATTTATAGCTCTATATTCCTTTTGGTAAAGAAAGCCCACGAGGAATTGGAGAAGCTTCAAGGCCCCCGTCACTGGCCCCATTCCTGAGTGAGGAGGTGGGTTCAGAAGAGGCAATAGCAGTAGATTTCCCGTGGAACCATGAAGGGGACTCCAGTTTTATCAATCAGGGAGGACAGTGTTCTGTGGCTGGTGGCTGACTCCCGACCAGGGAGTCAGTCGGTGGGTGTGCTCAAGCAGAGAGTTTAGTACTGGACAGCTGAAACTATCAGAACATCTGCTAAGACCTCTCATGGCTTGGAATTTCCTAAAAACGGGTATGGTCTTCTGCTGGAAGAAGCAGGGCTGTCCCAGAGTTTTTTTTTAACTCAGTCCAGGTCTGGCTTCCCAAGAAGGGAAGTGACACTTGAGAAAAGACAAAGAAGACGAGGATAGTCTGTAAAAGTATCTCTTAAAATTCTGCAGAAAGGGTAGCTCTAGTCCCATGGTGCACTGGGCCTTTCAATGGCCCTAAGGAGCTCCGAGATTTGTTTCTTCCAAATTTTATCGCAAGTGAGCACACCGTGACATCCATGATAGACCACGGCAACCCATCCCACCTTGGCTTCCCCGAGAATTGGTGCTCGGGAACGAAATCAAATTAATTATCTGGCTATATGATGGCAGGATTAATCTTTAAAGTGGATGCAGTGACCATGATTTACATAATCTATTTAATCATTTTTCAATAGAGTTAATATTTAGAAGGCAAGTGGGGAGAAATAAATGACATCTTATAGCTTCTCGCGAACACCAAGCTCAGCTCACAAAAGAATAACATTAACATTATCTAAGGTATAGAACATATCAGGTGCCTGGAGCAATAAATTAGATTACAGGGATAATTAACAACCCTTCCAGAGTCTTCTTGGAATATGAATTCATCCAGAAAGTAAATAAACAGTGACACACACAAGAAGCAGATTTCATCCATCACTTTGCTCTTGGGGTCCGAGCAGAGATGCCCTGATCTGATAAGTCCTAATGAGCTATTTGACAGGGGTGTAGAGTAAACGTTGAGACCATTTGTTTAAGGATCTACCAGCGGCTATATCCAGACCACAAGGATCAGGCTAAAAATAAGCCAAATAAAAATAAGTTTGAATCTGGGCACTTTTTTTTTTTTTTTATCTGATCGTTCTCTTCATATGTTCCATTGTGGGCAGGACATGTGTTTTTTATTCTGCTTTCTGAAGAGACAAAAGCTAACAGCCAAACAGCTGGGATGATGTGTTCTCTAGCCCAGAGGAACATGGTTCCTTCAGAGCAGATATTCAAAGAATACAAAAGACTTCTGGGGGAGTGCGTTTAGGGGGCAGATGGCTTCTTGCAAGAGAACTTTCTGAATGTGTCAATTCTGCAAAGTTGTTTTTTTTGTTGTTTTTTGGGTTTTTTAAGATTTCTTTAAGTTTATTGTTTGACAGACAGAGATCACAAGTAGGCAGAGAGGCAGGCAGAGAGAGAGAGAGAGGAGGAAGCAGGCTCCCTGCCGAGCAGAGAGCCCAATGTGGGGCTCGATCCCAGGACCCTGAGATTATGACCTGAGCCGGAGGCAGAGGCTTAACCCACTGAGCCACCCAGGTGCCCCGTTTTTGTTTTTGTTTTTGTTTTTAAGATTTTATTTAGTTATTTGAGAGAGAGAGACAGAGATAGTGAGAGAGGGCATGAGCAGGGAGGAGAGGGAAAGGCAAGCTCCCCACAGAGCAGGGAGCCTGAAACGGGGCTTGATCCCAGAACCCTGGGATCATGGCCTGAGCCAAAGGCAGACGCTTAACAGACTGAGCCACCCAGGTGCCCTCCATTCTGCAAATTTAGATCACCCAAAGAATATGAGACCAGAAGAGGAGGGCTGGAAAACAGAAACTGCCGTTTTTACAGCAGCTTATATAAACATTAAATTTTTAATTAAATCAAAGTACTTAGTGTGAATTTTGCAAATGCAGAGAAAGAAAGGAGAGTTCCAGAAGGATACAGGAGTATCCTATAATGTATCCTCCTAACCAGGAGGTAGACTAATGTATATAATGGAGGGAAGGGGGTCTAGGAGACCAGAGAGCTGGGTTCCAACCCCGGCAGCCACTAACCTGAGTGAACTTGCCTTTCTCCTCTGGGTGTCCAAGAACCTCCCCGAAAACTAGACCACATGGCACCCAGCTCGTAGCACAGTGGTTGAGCAGGAGTGTAGACTCTGTTAAGCCTACGTTTGCATCTCTACCCTACGAGCTGCATGACCCTGGGCAAAACATTTACATCTTTATCCCCAAGTAAAATGGAGAGATGAGTAGAACCTACCTCATAGGATTATTGGAACGTTTAAATAAATGTATAAATCTCGTCGTGCGTCGTACCTTGAACACAATAAGGGTTTGGTACGAATTGATACTTATTAACCATCACATAACAAGGTCTCTGCAGATCTCTATCATTCTGTTATTCTAGTTTTATGACAGAGACAGAAAACCCACAGCTGAGCAATATTACAAATGCTGAGTCTATAAGCTGTGTCAGCTCGTTAGAACATACATACCACATAATATTAAGTAGAAGGAAGGTGGAAATGGTCATCCTTGTTGCGCCTGTGCCTTAGGGAAAAAGAAGGGGTATACCAGTAAGCCATGGAAGGAAACCCTCACTGAAATGGTTTGAAATGTTATAATATCCTTTTCTCTAAAGTTGTTTGACAGTTTCATACAGACCTAATAAGAAGTGAAATGCTGTGAAAAGTGGTTTTGCTTCTCCTGTTTTTCTATGAAATTGTCCCAGATAAGTAGAGATTGTCATTTAGGGTATGGTTGGTGCTCGAGGGCCCTGGGAAAGCCATCCTGCCAAAGTGATGGATCTAGTTGTTTTTGTGGCTCGTCGGTAGCTCCTTACAAAAAGCTTTTTAGAAGAGAAAGATGGTCCAATCTCTTCCAGTGAAGCTTGCTGAACATCTCTGCTCCGAAAATGTCCCTAATGGCTTTTCTCCATCTCAGCCCCAAGCATTTTAAGAAAAGCCCATAAAGGTAGCATTCTCCTCCATTAAACAGAAACACTCTTCATCAAACTTTGACTTTTTGCTTCTTGGAGTTTCGTGGGAAGAGGGGACGGGCCAGGCTGCTGCCATTTGAACAGCACCAGAGACTGAGAAGCCGTATGTCACATTGGTGACAGGCCCGGCCCCCTTCTATAAGAGACTGGAAATGGAGGTTCCCAGGTTTCTGACTCCTGAGGAATCCGCCCTTCCACCCCACAAGGCGGCCTCTGTCTTACTGTAATAATTATGAGAATAACAAGGGCTCAACTGAGTGTTTTCTGGATGTCAGGCCCCATGCGGAGCACTTTACACATTTCTTTCATGACCTCACAAAAGCTTTAGGAAGTGAATAGTCATATGGTCCCCATTTTACAGATGAAGAATGGAGGCCTAGAAATTTTAAGTAATTCTCTCAAGGTCATCATTGAGAAGGGATTAGAATTGCCTTCTACTTGGTTCCAAAGTTCGTGATCTGAACAGTTACTCCTTAAGGCCTGTCTGTTGACTGAGTTCTCTCTCCTCCGCAACAGTCTTCCCCAAATTACGCAGCTGTTGCCTCTCTTCCAGGAAGAAGACAGCCCCGTGGCTGAGGGAGCACTTTCTCCCCACCGTGGAAGCCTCAATTAGCCAACAGTTTGTTGTCTGCTTTATGCCCAACGGTGTGCTAAGATAAAAGCATTTGAACTTCCAGTCCTGTCTTCCCACAAAAAGAATGTATTTGAGGAGAGTTGAATGACAGATCAGATTGTAAAAAAATTTAAAGCCCATCCTTAAAAAAGAGATTCCTTTGAAAGTAGACTAGAGGGCAAAAAAATTCTAAACCACTGTGTGTGTATGTGTGTGTGTGTGTGTGCACCTGTGTGTGCATATGCGTGTGTGTGTCTGCGTAAGGGAAGTAGAAGAGAAATGCCGCCCATTTATTCCACAAAATGCCATTGGAAAAGAGCAATATCCTGGCAAAAGGAGCCGGGGGCTGTTTGTTCCCCCAAAGAAGAGCATCTGAAGAGATTCATCAGCATGACATTAGCAGTCCTCGAAAACATTTATACATGAGTTCTTGGAGACAAGAAAAGGACAAATCAATCAGGCAGCCAGCCTCTGAAACGATCCCATTACACCGCGTGCCCTAAGTCAGCGTCGGCGAACACAGTCGCGCTTCCCTCCACCAGCTTCCCCGGCTCTCACTGGCAAGCGTGGAAACAGAGCTGGGAATCGGGCAACTCAGGGTGCCTCGGCTGCGCACCCACGAATCCATGCGCTGTCTAGGATGACAGGCACGAAGCCTGCTTTTAAATCAACCCAGGTGTCCTCTGGGGAGACACCCCCGTCTTTTCCTGTATATGGGAGCGGCACCCCTCGGAGGAGGACTGGGTCGATTTTTCTCTTCTTGAAGGTTCAGTCCTTCGCAGAACAGAGCAAAATGTCAAATTGGGGGAGATAGCCTTTTGTTCCTCTATGTGAGTAATAGATGTTTCTTTCAGATCAGGGAGTTGGGGTGGGGTGGGAATGAATGAACCAGTTAAACTTGAGGGAGGTATAAATTAGTCTCAAATGACCTTAAAAGGAACTACTCAACATTCCAGACTTGTGTGGGCTAGGTTCTTTGGGACTATCCCTGACTTTAAGACTGACTCTGTTATGGTCAAGAAAGTGTTCCTTTTCTTTATAGAAACTGACTTGTGTACCCAGATCTGGGACGTGCTGGTTATCAGACTCAAAGTCTTATTGGCCATCCAGCTTCGAACTCTGAAGTTGTGCAGACCTGAATCCCAGCCCTCAGTTTATTTTTGGCTTTAAGATCTACTGTGACTCAGGGAGGGAGAAAACAGGTGTCAAGTTCAGAACTACTTGTTTACATGCTAAATTATGGATCTTTGGGGACTGTTGTCAAGGTTTGAGAGAAGAGGAGAGGATTCTTACAGCAACATTTTAAAAGCTTCATTATATGTTTGAGATGTGACAAGGGAAATTCTCCAGGTTTCTCTGAAATTTTGTCTCCTCTTTTGTAAAACAGAAATAATCTCTTCTGCTCACAGCATAAGAACAACCCCCCAGAACAAGAGTTGTTTGTGCACAAGGACAATGTCCCCTAATGGTGTACCTCAAGTTTTTCAGCAGTGCTTGGAACAGAGAAAATGTGAAAAAATATCATTGTTGAGTGAAAGAGTGAATCAAGAAATGAATCGCATCAGTGGGTTGGAAATAATAAAATGAGAAAAGTTCGTGAAGTCTTCTCCATCTTATTTGTAAGCATGCTCTTCTCCAAAAGCGACAAACTCTCAGATACTGCTTTTGGCATAGTTCAAAGTCTAAGAAGTCCCTTAACTTTTGATTCGGAACTTTTTGAGTTATCTGGTTTTTGGAATTCCGTTTTCTCTTGGGCAAGCCTGGGCCAATCCAACCATGAGTTTTCCTCTAAAGACTGGTGGCTCATCAGATAACATTCGCCCATACTCTAGTCGAATCTCCTAGTCGTATTTTCAGTTGTGAGACCTCAATGAGAGGTTTTCTGAAATTTCTTCGCTCTTGCCATAATCCCCTCAGCCCTCCTCTGGGCTGTACTTCTAGAAATCAGTTGCTCTCCAAATATCAGTGGGAAATGGTGCCCTTAGAAATAATTAATGAAACATGAGGTCATTTTGGGTGGTTTCCCTAGAGGATGGGTAGCATCCATTTAGGATGGTCTAGGTCTAGGACCAGACCCTTCCTGGGTCTTTACGTTTGAGACACACCAGCTGGGCTCACCCTTCTTGTCACATTCCTGGGGGAGGTGTTGGCCACCAACCAGTTCTGACAAAAAGCTGGGCCTTGGGTGAGGCTCTGTGGTTAGAAGGAGGTATGTTGTACCCACACCCTCGGGAGATACAGACATGAACACAAAGAAGTTTCTAGTAATCCAAGAAAGCCCATCTTAAGGGCCATCTGAGCTGACTAGAGGCGCCAGGACTGGGAGAGCAAAGAGCCAGAGACTTCAAGGGAAGATTTTGTGGAGGAAGTGGGACTTGAATCAGGAACTGAGGGAAAGGGAGTCACTTAGTAGGCCAGAGAGGGATGGGACTTCTGAGTGGAGGCAGCGACGGCTGTGCCAGTGAGTGAACAAGGCAGCAAGGAGACACACATTCAGGGAGAGGACAAGAGCTGGGCACGGTGGTGTCTGCCCTGGCCGGAGCAAGGACCCTGGGCAAAGTCAACAGGCAGCTGAGACCCCTGGTTTTCCTTTCTGTGTATCTCTTTCTCCCTCATAGAGTCCTCGGAAAAATCAAATTAAATAGTGGATGTGGAAGTTGTTTGAAAATTCTGATCTGTTGCATAAACACAAGGTGCTCTTAACATCGCCGTTTAGGAAAAGTGCGGCTGGAAAAGCAGGCTGGGCACAGACCGGAAAGGACGTGAAACGCCTGACTAAGGGGCCTTGCTAGGTGACTCTGAGCTTTGCAAGCAAAGAAGAGCAACTAAGAGCCCAGGGCAGGCCCCCTTGGCTCTTCCCTCCGTGCAGACTGCCTCCTCCCCTCCCTGACTCTCCCTGCCACCTACCTGGCCCTCCACAAACTTGACAAACACTACGTGGTGGGACAGCTTATCTCTGAGAGAGCTGATGTAGCCTGAACTCTCTCCACTTCCGCTCCGCCCACCCCCTCCCACAAAGCTAAAAGTGACTAAATCAATTAATGTGGTCTGTTTCAGAGTTTTGGCAGCCACCCAGCATCAGCTTCGGGGCTGCCTAGCAACAAGAGGGGCGAGGCAGGGATCGTCTGCGTTCTGCTCTTCCAGGTAGTGCAGACTCCCTCCTGAACGGCCTTGGCCTTGACCTAACTTTCCTTGTCTCCTCTGTGAAATGGGCTTGTCAGATCCTCTCTAGGGGTGCTTCTGTGCCTGAGGACCGAGCAAAGGAGGAGCTTCAGGGAGAGGATTAAGTGCTCTGGGAAGGACGGATAATGCATATGGCGGGCACACGGACAACCATACGTCCCAACTAGAGCCAGAGTGACACGGTCTATTCATCCAGCCCAGGACGAGCCAAGGGAATTTGTTGATGAGGTCAGACAAATACACAGACTGGGAAGACTGGCAAGTGTCAAGACGCCATAGGGCTGGGAGCAGGGGGAGACAGAGGAGGCCACGTACCCCAGAATGGTGATTTCTATCACGTCTGTCTCATGCTCCCTGCAATCCTTCGTCATTCTATTTCCTGAACAGCTTCACCAAGCAAGAGGATTTGGACACATTTGATCTTCTATTTTTAGGAACACTGCAATGACATGACGCATATCGAACATGCCCAACCCTCCCAGTTCAGAGATGCCCGAGACGGGATCCCCCTCAGTCTCTGTGAGGACTCAGGGATTACCTAGGACCTTTTCCGGTGCCACCAGCCCGTCATTCTCTTTCTTGGTCTCTGCTGGCTCTTTCTGCGTGACATTTATTGAGCTCACTTCCAGGACACTGCCCTTCCCTTCTCCTGCTCTGTACCTGCCACTCGGCCATGTGACACCTTTCACCAGGTGTCCAAATTTTGTTGGACAAATTCCCTATATCCTAGGGCAAATATCAGGGCATAGACTCAACACTGGCAGAGAGACAAATTTATAACCACCTGCCTGGATTGAATCAGGAGAGTTCATGCTCAAAGCCAATGAGCATCTAGGGGGTGGTGATTCGTGGTGTTTACCCACCATCTACAAGTATCCTGAGTTCACCATTCATTCTAAAACTTCATGCTTTGATTTCTTTTTTCCTGACCTTTCTAAACCTTCAAGGGTTTGACATCCAAGAATCTTATGATCAAGCCCATACTGTCCATCCCTACTCCTTTCTTTGTTTCCGAGATCTGCCCCATCCCTTCTTTGCCTCTGCTGCTCTGCACTGAGGTTCCCAACATTTCCCACCTGCCCAGTCCTCTAATCCCCTATTTCCCTGGCCCATCCCTGGACCTTCTCCAGTTCCACTGGGCCATTCTTGAAGCACCAGGATGAGAAGTAGGCATTTCCTCAGATGAAAGGGAGTGTTTATTATTTGTTTTCAAAGCCTCTCTTGAAGACACCAGGCTCATGCTGGCCATTCTGGTCACATCAACCTCCTGTCAGCTGATGAGCCAAATGATGACCTCTGGGCTTCCTTCTCCTCCCCCATTCTCTCTGGGACAGACCGTCCTCCCAGGCTCTCTGAAAATGACTCCTAGCCAGACAATAGCCCTATTTGCTTGCTGTGCTACTGTTCTCTGGTACAGGTAAGAATCAGTAAGAAGCAAAAGCCATTTTGCAGCCAGGAGAATTCTAATCCTCAGCTAAGCAAGTTCACATCCCAAATGCACGCAGGGCACGCGTCCTGACAAAGGAACGACCCGGCCGCCGTCGTGGAAAGAGAGCTGTTCGCAATCTGCCAGCTTCCTCCTCGAGCGGCGGCGAGGAGCTTTCCATCAATGCCAGTGCCTCTGATTACACCCCCGAAGCAGAGTCTCAATGTGCAATTTCCTTCCAGGCAGCGTGAGCCTGCATCTACGTGAAATGAGCTGGATTGCATTCATCAAAATAGCTCCGGCAAACTCTCCAAGCTGGGCCATTTCCTCTGTTCTGATACGAGACTTTTGAGGTTTTGACTAAAAATCCAAACCTAGGCTTTACCTTCTTATTGCCACAGAGACGATATGTGTGTGTACACGCTCCTGGACACCTAATTTCATTCCCGTACCCTGGCCCCTCCCCTCTCTGATCTCTCTCTCCATCTTCCTGTTCGTTTCTTTGTTTCTATGTTTGAGCCTCTCTTTCCTTTCCTCCCCACCCCCTCTTCCTTTTCCTTGCTCTGCCTCTCCCATTCTGTTCCCTGTCCTTTTCCTCACTGCTTTCCTCCCTCGCTCTCCCTCTCCCCCAACTTCTCTCTCTCTGTCTTCTGTTGTATATGAGTGTGCCTCTGTCCCCACATCTCTGTTAACTCCATGATGCCTGAACCGTGCAAATAAGCAACTTCTACCCATTTCCCTGAGACCACGGTGAGCTCGCTACGTGCTGGTAGTGTCCTCTGCTCACTTCTGCTCCCTGTCCGACGCCTCACCGTAAACATCCTCCTGATGCGTCCTTGATAAGCACCAATGTAAGGAACGTGTTGATATCCCAGGTTCCATGAGGCTGACCTGTCACAGCTGCAGTGGGACATCTTTATGATGATAGTACAGAGCCCTGAAGTGCTTTCTAAAGTATGAAGGATAAAATGATCAGTTTGGGGAATTCAAGGGGGGGATTATTTTATTACTTGTTATTTTGATTTTTAGAAAAATGGTAATTTGTGTGTAGTCTAATTTACATGCTGACTTTTTTTAAGAAAAGGTTTAATTTATTAGAGAAAGAGAGCATGAGTGGGGTGAGGGGTAGAGGGAGAAGCAGACTCCCCATTGACCAAGGAGCCCGATTCAGGGCTCGATCCCAGGACCCTGAGATCATGACCTGAGCGGAAGGCAGATGCTTAACCCACTGAGCCACCCAGGTGCCCTACATGCTAACTTATAATTAACTAGAACATTTGATTGTCCTAAACACCCTTTTTCCTAATTGTGTCACCTGTGAGACACAAAAGAAATAGCTGTATTAACTCCTTGGGGAACGTATTGGAAGATAATACAGAAAAACGTCTAAACGTCTCAGCGCGTCGTACTGGAGCGTGATCCGGAAGTGCATACAAATGTCGACAGACCTCAATTGACATTCGTTTCATCCTTGGGGTTCTGACAGCAGTAAAGCGTGGCTCTGGTTGTGACTCTGGCCCCGTCGCCCCGTGCCTTTGCTGGAGGAGGGTCAGTCACTCCTGTGTGCCGTCTCCGCCGGGCCTGCTCTCCTCCGTGCCGCCCGGGCTCCGGCCTCTAAGCTGCGTGGGTTTGCCATCTCAGTTTCCCTGAGCCTAGGTGACCCGAACAACTCTGTCCTGCATGCATTTGCAACGAAAATGTATTTTGCGCTTGTCCCAGTGGGCATGAATTATAGAATCATAAATCTGAAAGGGACCTCTGAGTTGTCTACTCTAGTCTTTCCTTTGGCTAATGAGTAGGGCGACCGGTTTGTCCGGACCGTTTCAATTTATGCCTCTTGTTCTGATGTAGTTATGGATAGCTCCCTCTTCTACGCTCAAATGTGTCCTAATGTGGGCGATAAATTATATGATCTCCCTACTAATGAGAGAAGAGACTTAGCTGGGGCCAGAACCTGTTCGCAGGTATCTGTGGTTTATATTTTTTAATAATTATTCGACTGTGCTGCCTCTTTTGCTTTCAAGATATTCCTTTAGAGCCGTGCTTCTAACCAGAATCACCCGGAAAGCTATTCCAAAACACCAATGACTCTAATAAACTCTTAGGGTGTGATATGAACATATTGTCTTGTGACAAAATTCCCAAGGTGACTTTTTTTAAAGATTTTATTTATTTACTTGAGAGAGTGGGAGACAGAGAGAGAGAGAGCGAGCGCATGTGCGAGAAGGAGCATCCATGCCCGCTTGTGCGTGTGAGCTGGGGGAGGGGCCGAGAGAGAGAGAGGGAGAGGGATTCTCAAGCAGGTTTTGTGCTGAGCCCAGAACCCGATGCGGGATTTGATTCTCATGACCTGAGATCATGACCTGAGCTGAAATCGAGAGTCAGACACTTAATGGACTGAACCCCCACACCCACCTCACCCCCCCCAAGGCAATCTTGATTCACAAGCTGTGTTTCAAAACCATTGCAGAGAGAAAAGAGATACCTGAGAGAGGTTACTCCAACCACCAAAACCATGTGCCAAAATGTACTACTTCGGCGCTAACAGATGTAACCCACCAATTGCCAGGCTCCAATGCTTCATCACTGATGACTCCATTTTGGTTTCTGATGTGCCACGTGACTTGGAAATAAGGCTGAAAAGCGGGCTAGACAGCTTGGAGGTGACTTCCCTCTTGTGTCCAGCTCTAGAAGACATACGGAAAGCCTTCTCAGACCCACAGAGGGCTCCTTTAGTTTGACTGTCTGCTTGCTGCTGGCCATGTGGTACCATCAGAGGCCAAGGAGCTAGACAAGAAGAGATTTCCTCATGCCGTAGAAGATGACGATCATAGCCAACGGAGGGCTCTGAGATTAGCCCCAAAACGGTGCTGACCGCCAGCGAGCTGGAGCTGATGGCCAGAAGACATGTAGTAAAAGACAGAAGTGCTCTTACGTTTTCCCTGGAAGACAGGAAACCAGCAGGAATGATTCCACGGCAGGAAGGAGAAAGTAAAGCACAGCTGGAAAGCTACGCGAGGGAAGAGCCGTGATTAATCAGGGCTCGAAAGCCATCTGCTCTCCTTGGCTGCGGCGTCCATGGTGGCGGCACAGACTACAGAGGCTTGAAAGGGAGCTGGGTGCCGGAGGAGGGACAGCGTTTTCCTGTTCAGGGAAGGTGTAAAGATTCATCTTCGGCAAGACCGGAGCTAGAAAATGGCACGCTCGTTTGGGGCAGCGCGGGTAGGTTCCCCCGCTTCCCCAAGTCTGGGCTGTTGATAGGTTGACTTGCTTTTGTTCTGAGCTTCTCTGCCACAATTTTTTTGTTTTACAAGTTGGGATCCTCCACTGGGACTTACGGTGACGCATGGAGAAATGACCAAACGTGTTCGTCTTTGTTTCCTTTCCAAAACCCTGATTACAACGACAGTAAAGAAACTGAAAGGAGGGCACCCACGGAATGAGCCCTGGCTGTTACATGCAGTGGCTGAATCACTAAATCAAAAACATCTAGAAATCAAAGAATATACATGTTGGTGAGGATGTGGGCTCAGTAAAGGATAAGCATGACCAAAGGTAAAGAGTGTTCACTTGAGAGCCGGGCGGCACCCAGCTCCCAAAATCCCGAAGCGAAGCCTGCAGGGTAGGAGGGCAGCTCCCAGGCTGCTGGTCCTGGGGAGCACACATAGGAAAGAGGAACTCTTGGCCACAGACTCTTGCTGCTGATTGGTCTTGCCTTTCCATTGAAGTCCCACCCACCATCACACCTTCACACCACCCCAGCAAAAAGCAGAGGGAACGTGGTAAGGAAACACCGTCTTTGAAAGGCGTGTTAAGCAGGGCGGTTGGTGCGGGAAACTGCCTTCAGGCCCCCTCTGCCCCTCACGGGCCCCTCATGAGGCCCCGGCAAGGTTGCTCTCTTCTCTTTTCCATAAAACAGGCCGATGTCACGTGCTGCCTCTCTCACAGGGCCTCCAGGAGAATGAAGTCATAAAGAGGGAAAGCCCTTTTAAGCTGTTTAGTGTTGAGCAGTGATGGGTCCCTGTCCCCCCCAACTTCAGTAACTGTACGTCTACCTCCTCCCGGCGTGTTGACTCGAGAACATAGTGCAATTTTCTGGACTGTGAAGAAAAATATCCCGTGATGTCCGTGACCTAGAAAATCTCCTAAAGGGTCAGAACTAGCTGGAAAAATCGTGCAGAGCAGGGACACGACCTCTTCTGCAACCAGATGAAGCCCCAACCTAAGGAGGGCTGAGAGAACTCATACAGGAAGGTACTAGAACCCACACTGTGGGACTGTGACAGTTTGAGTATCTCACCTCATCCTTCTCCCCCTTCCCTGCCTTCTCCCATAGCTCCGGGTCACTCAAGCTTTTAGCTCTTCCTGCCTCCTCTTCCTTCTGCGGCACTTCTGGGGTGGGAGGGAGCTACCTTTGTTTCTGCTTTTCTTTTTTTCCTTTTTTGGTGCAACCTAAAATGATGGGGGGCAAAGAGCAGACTCCAGTCTTCTGGTCTTTGGAAGTTCTTCACAGGAGAGAATGGAACATCCTGAGACAGCCCCGCGTGTGCCCGAGTGTGCAACCTGTGGACACAGGTGTCTCTGTAGGCAGGGTGGGAAGACACTGATGGGCGCAGAACTCTGAAACGTCCCTTCCTGGTGATTCCCGCGAGGTTGGGTGGCTCTAAGACCGTCTCGAATTTGTGTCTTGTTGAGATGCTTCCTCCATCCCTCCAGCCAACGTTGGATCCTTGCCTGGGAGCAGGTGTTCGGTGCTGCCTGCCATCATACTTCTGGAAAAAAACATGGCAGGACTCATTAGCGGGGCTTTAACCACCTCATGGCCAAAACAAGGAGAGGACTGTGCCAAGAGAGCCCACGAAGTAGCCCATTTAGTTGGGCACGAGGTGTAGCCTTCTAGAGTTTTCCAAATTTAGCCTTGAAACCTTCCTCCAGAGCAAAGCAGCACATCGGCCGGCAGGAAAACCCTGCGACGTGGCCGTTAGAGCTGGAACTCCGCCTGCGATTCTGTCCCTGCTATTGAACATGGCCTCTGTGTTTTTGTTTTTTAATAGAATGGAGGCCTTGGGATTTGACAGGGTGGAGCGGTGGGGGTGGGGGGGGGTCCTCTCATTTTGCCGCAGAACACAAAGAGCTCCGTGTCTAAGGCTGTCAGCTGCTCTCAGGAAAGTTGGAATCGCGCACATCGTCACTCCGTGTGTGCGTCGCCCCTTAACGTTGTAGGGGTTCTCTAGAAGACTAATGTAAGGGCAGAGCGCTGAACAGTACCCTCACCTATATGAATCCATAGGAAAGAAAGAAAATGAGCTACAACAGACATTGTTTCTCAGGGATTAAAACATAAAAGCAACCCCAGACTTCAGAGGTTGTTAAATGACATCAGGTGACTATTCCTTTCTGGAGCTTTCCCACTGTGTCGTGAAAGCGTCGCTTACAGAAATTTATAACGCAGAGAGTGGTCTCAGGTCTAAGGAGAGGATGACGGTGTTTTGGATAAAAATGGCATATTTTTGTGATTCGTCCATCTAAGCAATCAATATTTTCAAGAGCCTTCTAGATTCTGGGATACAGAGATGGTTAAAGCCATGCAAAATGGTACAGTCTCTGTTCTCTGGCTTCCAGGACAGTGACGTGAAGAAGAGGATGGAAAGCCAGGGAGGGACAGACATACAGACAGAGGGAGAGGCTGCAGAAGATCAGAGGCAGAGAAGACAGACATCTTTTGGCCCCGTGGTAGAGCTGGCAGAGAGGTAATGTCCCACTGCTGTAGGATATTGGTCAACTCATTCATTCCTTTTCGACTTGGGTTTTCCCATCTGTTAAAAGCTCTGTTTTTCAATGAAGCAAAAGAATGATATAATCATATAGATTCTCTCACCTTCTTTTTTTTTTATAGTTTATTTATTTGACAGAGAGAAATCACAACTAGGCAGAGGCAGGCAGAGAGAGAGGAGGAAGCAGGCTCCCCGCGGAGCAGAGAGCCCAATGTGGGGCTCGATCCCAGGACCCTGGGATCATGACCTGAGCTGAATGCAGAGGCTTTAACCCACTGAGCCACCCAGGCGCCCTCCTTTTTTTTTTTTTTTTATTAGGTTCTCTCAACTTCTAAACACACTGATAATTTGATATGCAAGCTCTTTCAACAAATATGACTAGCAGGCAAGGTTGTGTTGCTATCTATAGTGTGTACAATTGTAGAAAAAATACATACCACCATCTCTGACCTTAGAGAACTCAGAGGATCATGGGAGTATGCAAACAAGGGCTAGCTCACCTACTAGGATTTCTTTTTTTTTTTTTTAAGATTTTATTTATTTATTTGGCAGGCGGAGATCACAAGTAGGCAGAGAAGCAGGCAGAGAGAGGAAGGGAAGCAGGCTCCCTGTTGAGCAGAGAGCCTGATGCAGGGTTCAATCCCAGGACCCTGGGATCATGACCTGAGCCGAAGGCAGAGGCTTAACCCACTGAGCCACCCAGGTGCCTCCATAGTCGGATTTCTATAAGAAAAATTGAAATGTGTAGTAGCATCTAATGATGACAACGTTCACGTCCAAGGGAGACGTCAGGATCTGACCTGCCTCCTAATTCCAGGTCCACCACTTACCAGCTATAAGACTGGGAGCTTTACTTCTCTAAGCCTTAGGTTCCTTATCTGTAAGCCTGAAGCTAATCATACTGACTTTGTAGGGTTGCTCTGAGAATTAAATGAGATAATGCTTGCGGAGTGTTTTCCACAGTGACAGGAACAGAAGAAGCGCCCAGTAAATGGTAGCTTTTGTAATAATTTTTAAAGATCCTCCCAATTCCAAAATATCTCCGTCGAGACCATTTTAGTCTCTCAGGTCGAAGTAGAAATACCTTACAAAGAGAAGAGACGACGGCACAGAGCCACCTGGGCCCTGAGGAGGCCATGTTTGGCACATGGGTCTGGTGGGAACTCACAGATTATTGTTCACACCTTTCGAACCTTGTACAGGGACCATAAGATAGATACATAAATGCTTAAAATTCACATTTCTTCATGTTGGTGGCTCATTTTCATCTTAGTTGGTTAGAGCAAGGGGATGAGTCAACAAGTAATGAGAATTATTTATTGTGTCTGCTTTTGTTGTATCCCGACCTGAGCAAATACATGTTTGGATCCCATCGTTTCCCAGTCCATGAACTCCGACAGTCCAACATTTCATTGGCTCGTCTCCAAAGAGAAGAGTTCTCTCTTCTAATATATTATCTTGCTTGAAAAATGAACTTGGCTGACTCATGGTAACTAAAAATTTTAGGTGAAATAAGAACTCTCCCAAGTAACCTAGAGAACAGGTAAGCAGGCTATCTCAATGAGAAACATTTTTGGCAATCCTAAATTGCTATTCTAAGTGTATACTATTTTCCTTTAAATTATGAAATAATTTTTTTCCATGGATCTACTTGAAAAGATTTTCTCAAGCATAATCTCCTCAGACTAGAAGGATTTTTTTTTAAGATTAACTTTTAAGGCACTCTTGAGATTTACATAAATCTTTCTTAATGACAAATTTCTGCTCAGCTACTCTGCTTCCCTCTATAATATTTGGAACCATTTCCCTCATGTACATCTTTTGTCTTTTCAGTCATCTTCACAGAGGGTTAGGTAATGAAATCACAAAGAACTCACTCCATTGAAATTTTCCTGAAACATTTGCCACTCTCAGAACAGATTGTTTTACGAGCGTATTTTACAGAAAATAGTCTCGCAGAAAATGTCTCGCAGAAAACAGCAAGATGAATTTTCTTTCAAGAGAAACTAGGTTGCATGCTTCTTTCACTTTTGCCTTCCAATTAGAAGAGGCAATAGCATGTCTCCAAAATACTAGACAAATAGCCCTGTGGGTTGCTTATATCATTTTGATTATTTTATGGTGACTAACACAGGGATTGACATTGATGTCTCTACCCATCCAATGCACACTGATACGTAACTACGCCAAGCTCTGTGTTAGTGACAGACACCACAGGTCCAGTGAGGCAGACACCGTTGTTGTCCCCAAGAGCTCCCAGCTAGTCAAGACGGAGACTTCAGAAGAGGGGATGCCAGTTGAGCCGAGGCTTGGAGGCATAACAGAAGATTGCCAGGTCGAGGGGAGAGGAAATGAAACTCCAAGCAGTGGGACAAGCTTTTCAGACAGAAGTCCAGTAGTACCAAACTACACGAGAGGCTCAGACAATGGTGACGTGAGTACACATAACAAGAGGGCAGTTGTCATTCCTTAAACAAAAGCATTCAATAGGTGAAAGCGTGGAGTTGCTAATGCACATTTTGGCCCATTCCCTAATCCTACATCATAGGCCACTTAAGCTCGGGTTTCGTGGTCCCTTGGCACCAGATAGCTGGTTCCTATCACCATCCACTAGACCCTTGGGGGGGTCACCTTCTTTCAAAAGTCTCCCATGCTCATAAGGATAACGGTGACCAACCCCCTCTTTAAGCAGTGAGTGCCACATAACTCGAGTGGGAAGAGCCTGGGCTCCAAAATCATATCTGCCACGTCCTCTGTGACCTTCGGCAATTGGCTTAGCCTCTTTTCTCGCCTGTAAAATGAAGATTAAAGGTACTAACCTCATAAAGTCGTTGCAAAGACTAAATGTGATAGAGCATGTAATGATTTAGATAAGTGGCTGACCCATTGTAAGTCCTCAGTTAGGTGTCGCTATCGTCCATCAATATAATACGCTTCCCCCAACGAATGGCCTCATTGTCTGCAAAAATTAAATTCTAATAGCAGTTTCCTTGTTTCCGTCATCTTTTCTGAGGGAAGTCAGAAGCTGGGTTTTTCCTGCTGCTTTCAGCCTAATGAGGAACCTCCATGTTCCGGGAGTTAGAGTGGTTCCCGTTTCTTCACATCCTCCCACTGTTCCCTTTATTCTGCCTGACCTTTGCTAAAGACAACAGAATACTCTTTGTTCATCTAATCATACAAGGTAAATAAAACTCAGGAAGAATGCCATCTGGGTCTCTCTTCTTTGACCTGTCCCCAAAGGTTCTCCACCAACTTCCCCGGGAGGGGGCAGATGTGCGGCAAACCCAGTAGGTGAAATATTCCTGGATACATAGGGTCACCCTACACGTCTTCCTCACAGCTTGGTTCCCTTTGAAAAAGGCATGTCCATGCCTTCCCCATGAAGATTCTGCGTTGAGGCAATCGATTCCTGAGATTATGTCTTCATGTTATATCCACTTCTTTCCAAGGCTCTGCCTGTTGGCTTATAGATGTCGAATGTCCCACGTACTGTTTTGTATCCCTCCTCCCCTCCTTCAGCATCATCCCATGTGAATTCTACTGCTCTGTAGTTGGAACTTCATCTCACCCTCCTTTATACTCAGTTTAACGTCTTCTCAGATGAACTGTCTGTTCCCCAGGCAAACAGGCCCTTCCCTTTCTTGGTGACATACAGCCCATGCCTACCCAAGGGGTCATTGACATATCTTAAACTCTGCTTCCTAAATCAAACTTTGAACCTCACAACCTTTGCAAAGCCCGTCTTCATCTCACTTCTAAAGTCCCTAGAGAAAATTACCGCCTGTATCTGTAAGCTGTATTGCAGTGATAATAATGGAACAGGTAACGCGTATCGGCCCTACTATCTGTCAGCTGAAACCCTGCACAAACTTCAGTTCGCGTCACATTAAACAAGAGTCCTGTGAGACAGGCACTATTAAATTTCTCATTTTACAAATAAAGGAAATGATGCTTGGAAGTTAAGTAATTTGGCTGAGATCACACCAGAAGGAAGTCTCAGAACGAGGATTCGAGCCCCAAACTCTCTTCATACAAGACCCACTGTAATAATCCCTCAGATGCTACCGTCTTGGCTCCAGATACTTCAGAATACAAAGACTTCTGAAACTTATGGGCGCTAGATTGATAGTTACCCCAAAGCTCCCACCTCTCCCCATATGCACACCCCTGTCATGAACTCAGAGTGTTTCTATGTGTTCTTTCTGCCCCTTGACTTTTGGCTTGGCCCTGTGACCTGCTTTGGCCAATAAAACGAGGATAGAAATGACAGGCCGGGGCGTTGTATTTGTCTCCCGGGGCTGCCATAACAAATTTCCTTCAAACTTGGTGGTTCCCAACAACAGAAATCTATTCTCTCAAGAGTTCTGCAGGCCAGAAGCCCAAAATCAAGGTGAGCACAGATTAGTTCCTTCTGGCCAGCTCAAAGGGAGAATGGGCCCCACATCTCTCCTCTCGCTTTTGGCAGTTGCCGACCATCCTAGGAGTTCTTTGGTCGTGACACTGTAACTCCAGTCTCTGTCTCCATCATCCTACAGTCTTCTCCCTGTGTGTCTGTGTCCACATTTCTCTTGCCTTAAGGACACCAGTCATTGAGCTAATGCCCACCTCAAACCAGTATTCCAAATAAGGCCACACTCATAGGTAGGAGAGGGGGAGCATGAGGATTTCAACACGTCTTTGGGGGGCATACAATTCAACCTACAGGAGGCCTTAGAAAGCCTGTGGTTTTTCTGCTGGGCTCCTAGGACTTCCGCCATCACCAGGGAAAGAGGCCCCCAGTTCACTGCCACCCTTCACCCCAGGTCCCCAAGTATGATACAATGTGGGGGAAACTGAGGAAGAAAGGCAGGCATGCATGCTCCTAGCAGCCAGACATATGCCGAGGCTCTTCCTCTGGGTGGGTCATAGGGGTTCAAGCTGCAGGTTATGCTTCCCAGCCAGAGTGACTCTGACTTCCTCATCTCACGCAGCCACTTCCCCTGCACGAGATTTCTTTTTTTTTTTTTTTAGATTTTATTTATTTATTTATAGACAGAGATCACAAGTAGGCAGAGAGGCAGGCAGAGAGAGAGGGGGAAGCAGGCTTCCCGCTGAGCAGAGAGCCCGATGCGGGGCTCGATCCCAGGACCCTGGGATCATGACCCAAGCGGAAGGCAGAGGCTTAACCCACTGAGCCACCCAGGCGTCCCTGAACGAGGATTTCTAATTCAGTCAACAAAAAGGATTCAAGTGTTCATCTTTTGCTACCAATTATTCAATTTCAAAATGACGCGTACCTACAGTATTCACCCGATCCATTGGTCTACAAAACCTACCTGAGGACAGTTCGTTCTCTTAAAGGGGTAGCTAGAAAAGTTACGTTATGCCAAGCACAATCTTCTTGTTTCTCCAGCAGACAGTAGCCTGGGAAATGCCGTCGTTTATCCTGGACCGTTTAGCCTGGACCGTCGTTTATCACCTGAGAATCTGCTCCTCCAGGAGGACAGGTGCCTTTGTAACAGCATTGAGAGACAGATGGAAACAAGAAGGGCACAGGATGAACTCGGTGATTTGGGGTCATTTATTAAAGCTCTCTAAAACTTCAGTTTCTGTAAAGTGAAGATAATAATTTTGGCTGTCCATCTTTTAGGACAAAGATGAAAATCAGTTCAAGGAGCTCCTGGGTGGCTCAGTTGGTTAAGTGTCTGCCTTCAGCTCAAGGTCCTGGGATCGAGTCCTACATCGGGCTCCCTGTTCAGTGGGGAGTCTGCTTCTCCCTCTCCCTCTGCCTGCCGCTCCTCCTGCTTGTGCTCCCTCTCTGTCAAGTAACTAAATCAAGTTAGTAAATGTATAATTAGTACCTTCCATGCCCAACCCTGTCACAGCTATTTCTGGAAATACAAAGGTATAAACTGTTGGGTCAGTGGCTCCGGGAATGCAGGAGGAACAATAGAAACAATGACTGGGGCCGCCATCTTCCAGCACCCCCGCCTTTTCTTAACCCTTAACTCTCCTACCATAAGCATTTATGACCAGGTCACATCTCCACAAGTAACCCGATACCTAAGCAAAAAACAGGAGCATCAGGACTCCCAGGACCCTTCGATCACCAAATACCCTACCATATATGGATGTGAACCCATACCCTGCCTTGGCAGGATAAAAGACCCATCGAACTCCTTCCCAATTCGAACTTCCCCAGCTCCCCCTTCCAGAGTCGCAGAACATTGCGGGAGAGTGCTGACCTCCTCCCAGTGCGACGTTCCTGGCTCCCCTTCTCCCGAGACCTGAAACTCCGCCAGAGAGTGCCTTTGTTAAATCTTGCCTTGCGCCTATCTCGCCTGATGTTGTGTTTACCTCGCCTGTAAAACCTTATGTAAACAAGTATTACTTCTTGACTCAATGGTCACTCAATGGAAAAATAAAATAATGTACATAGATTGTTAAAATCCTTACAGATACAAAGTGGTGGCATTACCATGGTACCTGGTGGTAATAATGGTAATAAACTCAGAAAGTCAGCACTGGAAAGGATCAGAGACATTCTGAAGCCTACCCCCTCTCCTCTTAAATAACCTGATGCCCTAGAGATAAGCGATTTCTGCCGGGATGTACAACTAGTAGACTTAAATATCAGTTGTTAAGATGCCCCAGTTTTTAAGAAGATTCCTAGAAACTCAGTAAGAGCTAGTCTGGTCGGCTGCGATGTTGACAGTTGTGTACAGAGGGTTGACGACATTTAGAGAAACCATTTCTCTCTGGTTGACACTGTGGGTGATCGGATAGGCTGGAAACCAGCCTGACCAGTCTGGATTCGGAGTCTGTCACTTACTAGATAGTGGCCTCAGGCAACAAGTTACTTATATTCCCTGTGCCTCATTGTCTCCTCTGCAACATGAAGATCATAATCGTACCCGACCCCACCGGACTGTCGTAAAGATGAAACGAGTTAATAGGTAAAGGGCTTAGAACAGAGTCTGGTGCATGACAAGCTCTCAGTAACTATTTCCTATTCGATGGGATTAAAGTAAAGACTCCCATGGGTCATTCTGTTTGCGGGAGAGTCCCTACGGGAGGGACGATGGAGGCTGGACCCAAGGGCAGCCCCCAAAGCAGTGAATGCAGTAAATGTCTCTTACCCTGCAAACCGAACCAGAACTGAAACCTGGAGGCTAGTCCTTCCCTTTCACAAAGGTGTCAGCTGACATGCTGAGCACTTCGAACCTCACTGTGTGAGTGCTGACGGAGAGAATGAGCCTGTGATTCTGGGACTGCAGCCGCCTCTCATCCCCGGCTCCCACCAGCAGCTTACTCGGGGTTCAATGAAGGTGGCAGATGGTTTGCCCAAGAGAGGCAGCCTCTGTTCCGGGAGAAAGGCATTGATCACCCTTCATTAACAATTCTCTAGCATCCTCTGCCTCCTCTGGGTCTGGCCTGAAGGTTGACAGGCAGAGCCTGGAGGGGTTGTTTGGCTTACCCACTGATCACACCTGACTATCTGAGGCTTCCTGCTGCACAGAACGTGATACGCACTGCAGACCCCAGGTCGGGGTCACCCTGGGACAATGGTCCATTTCGCGGGCTCCCTGCGGCCGGAGGAGTAAAGACAATAGCAGAGAAGGGAAAGGACAGGGCTGTGACTGAGTCCGTGGAAGTGATGCAGCTGGAGAAAGCGGGTCGGCCCAGAGTGTAGCCGGCACAGCACAAGCGGGTCCAACAGGAAGCAGGTGTTGCGCCCGCCCAGCTCTCGGGCTCAGAGCAGGTGACGGGTCCCGTGTTCGCGGTCTGTCTGATCCCCTCTAGACACATCCCTTTGGTGCAGAGGGAAGCATCCGGCTTCATTTGACATTCCAAGCAGACAGCCAGCTCCTCTCCTCCCTGTGGTTCCAGCCTCGCCTGGCTGTCTCCCGATGATAATTTGACTTCCCACGTCGATCTCACCGTGGGGAGAGAATGTGCTTGAAACCAAATGTGTGTCTGATCTCCTTGCCGATTTTCCTTGTCACTGTAAATTAATAAAATGGCGTTTTGATTTACACATCTGTCTCTCGTCCGCTCGGTTAGGATGACAGAGGGCCCGATAAACGGATCTTACCTTGGTTGCTGACAAAACCAATTTTCTCAGTTTTTTGAACCTGAAACGCAAAAGGCCAGACCCTGACTGTGGTTGAATCACCAGGGGTAAATTCCCCGTCAAAGTATCTGGCGGTCGGACGCCCACGACTTCCTTCCCAACCTCCTCTCAAACATATTTTACCCCCCTCCGGGACTTAAATCTTCCAAGGTGAACCCTCCATGTCCAAAGCCCACTCAGATGATCGATCCTGTGCTGACAAACACAGGAAATGGGAAGCTCGCCCCTACCCCGTGCTGCCCGATCCAACAATCACATCCTCGTTCTGGTGAGCATGAGAGATTTTTTTCACATTTTATACATGTCCTCTATTCAAAACTATTTGGTTATTATGTCTTTATAACCTGAGCTTTCCAAGCCTATCAGACAGTACAAGTTAAGGTTTATGCTATCGTTAACCCCAAGGGTGCAGGCTGGGCAGACCCACCTGCGAGCAGGTGGGCCATTAGCCTCTGTCCCCACGTTTCCAGTCAGTCTGTCCTAGGATGTCCCCTATGCTCACAGCCCTCTCCTCTGAACTCTTTTTTTTTTTCCCCTAGGGAAATAATCCCTGTTTTTTTTTTTCCCTTTTTATTAATTTTTTCAGCGTAACAGTATTCATTCTTTTTGCACAACACCCAGTGCTCCATGCAAAACGTGCCCTCCCCATCACCCACCACCTGTTCCCCCAACCTCCCACCCCTGACCCTTCAAAACCCTCAGGTTGTGTTTGCTTCCCTCCAGTCATTTTCAACAGACTGGCCTTAGCCACGCCCCTTCTCTTGGAGTCCCGATCTGTGAGATTTCTTCTCCTAAGAGCACTGTCTCTGGGAGGCTGTAACTCAGGGTGACAAATGGCATGACGTTCCCTGCAGTCATCTCTGTGCCCTTCTTATAGAAATGGGTGGTGCCCCTTCCCCCGGGCCTATGTTGCATAATGCCCCCTAGGTCCCAGGCTGACACCCCTGTTAACAGGATCTTACCGTGTCCTCGGGAAATAGCTCTTTTCTTCTCGACCTTCAGCTCCTCTCTGAACAGTGAGCAAGCTTAGAACTAGAGGAATAGACACCATTCTGTCCTCCCCCACCTTCTTCTCCTGCCTCCGATTGGAGCATGCTCAGAAAATCTCCTTCTCTAAAGTTGTACCTTTCATTCGTGCAAATGACACTGGCAACCCTGTGTCTCAGGGTTCACAATCTCCATTCAGCAGCGGGGAGGAAAACCTGAGAGCCACTCAGCCAATATCTGTGAGCAGATGTCCGTATGCCAGCTTCAGGGCTAGCTTGTGATGACAAAGAGAAGAACGAGACAGTCTTAGTCATTCAGAATCTGAGAAGGGGGACAACGGGACTCATTTACAATTAACCATGATACACCACGATAAGGACTATAATAATGGTCTGTACAAAACATGTTACAACATGGAAGAAAAGAGGCTTTCTAAGGCAGAGGTTAGATGGTAGCAGACAGGAGCTGAGTAAAGGAAAGAAAGTTTCCTTAAAAGTTTGCTGGAGATGACGGGAAATGGCCCTTCCAGACCTCAGTTTACCTGGCAAACTACAGAAGGCATTCCAGGTAAGGGGGAAAGATGCAGATGAAATGCTGAAAGCATTTCATTCTCTAAGTCTGATAATTCCGTACGTGATATTTTGCTATATCTGACTGGCAGCCTTTCAGCAAAACCTTCTGAAAAAAACCAGATGTTGCGATGGAATTTGATCCCTTCTCTCTCTTGATTGCTGAGACTGAAAGACAGCAAAAAGAAGAGGAGGAGGAGGGGGAGGAAGATGACAGCAAAACCATTTCACCCCCATCCACCAGGTGGGATTTAACTGAAGAAATTGTGATGAATCTGAGTAGCGTCAGCAGTCCTTTGACGAGTCGTACATCAAGCACTGATTTCCATTGGACAGATGCTCATAAATTCACCAGGAAGCAAAGTCCAGCCTTGGTCAAGGCATGTGGAAGCTCTAGCCTCCTCCCAGCTCTCCTAGACCAACGAGATTTGCCAAACCCGGACACTATCCAAAAAACACGGAGGGATGGAAGGACAGATTCTGGACTCCCCCAGCTTCTCATCTACTTTCCCCTTTAGAGAGGAATCCCAAGATCCATTAACCCATTCCTTGCTTTCACTTCTTTTAGATACTCCGCTAGTATTGAACCTAGATGTTCTGAGAAACAGTATTCTCGCTGCCAGAAAAGGAGCTACAGAGAAAGCCAAAGCAAATGGTAGCCTAGCTTCCCGATGTGTGCCTCCCAGGGGGCCCAGGAAGCTGAATCAACCTCCTCCGAGATGAAAATGTCTGTCACGAGGTAGGAACTGTTGCCTCCTCGCAAGAGATCGGGCCCCCCCTCAGGGATGAGAGGATTGGCCTCAGCTCAACAAGCCTGGCAAGTTCTGCTTCCTTAGAAAGATCCGTATCAACGTTTGCCTTACTTGATATGTCAAAGTGGCATCTTTACACAACACGAATTATACAAAAAATATCTTCCAGAACTACACAGAGGAGGTTCTCAGCTCAAGTCACTCTTGGTGTGAAACTTGTGTGTTGTCTATGATGAGGAAATTTGAGGGCCGGTGGACAGCAGATGACTCATACCTCAATACAACAGGCCTGTTCCGGGGGCATTCTCTTCTTACCTTTTCTCAACATTTAAATAAGAAATCCAAGATATCCTAGCAGATGCTTTTTTGAAGTCTGCTCCATCTACAGAAAATAGGCGTTTTCTATCTTCCTTTACGGGTCAGACAAGGCAATCTTGGATCTGGGCATCGGCCTCTGGTCTTGACAACATAAGAGAATTTTGATTCATATAGCCCTTCTACACTGTAGGAAAATTCACATGCCTGAAGCATTCACATCCCTGCTAACAGATGAACAACGGCTGTGTCAAAGTGTTCAGTATGACCAATGGCCCGGAGTGTTAGTACTTAGGACCCTCTGGTTAAGGAAAATACTAGAAGACAAAAGCTCCTTCCTACAGGCAGCCTACCATCTCCCTGACAAGGGGCTTCAGAGTCTTTAGATTAGAATGACCCCTCCCAAGCCGAGATCCTATCCTTGTTCCATATCTTCATCCATTAATGGCATGGAAAGAACCTAGAAGCTTATTACTGGAAAACGAAGGCATCATGCAAGAACAGTGGCATACTTTGTGGATCATCGTTCAATGGTTTCTTTGGAACCCGGCGTGCTGTTTTGGACATCTTGACTTGCTCAGTAACTTACCTGGATCGATTCTGACTTCTGGAGCATTGTAGGAAGTATTCAAGGGTTCACCACCGTTGTATGTTTGAAGATGGTAAATATGGTCGAATACAAAAATTATGGGGCAATATGAAATTACATCAGAACCTGAAACTTCCCTGCTACGTCTCCATACCCCAAATGGCCCGAATGTCTCTTTATTATCCAAAGGTCCCTCATTTAGCAAGAACCATCAAAAAGTATAATAAAGGATACCTGCGTGGCTCAGCTGGCTAAGTGACTGCCTTTTGTTCAGGTCATGATCTTGGAGTCATGGGCTCGAATCCTGTGTGGGGCTCCCAGCTCCATGGGGAGTCTGCTTCTCCCTCTGACCTTCGCCCCTCATGCTCTCTCTTACTCTCTCTCTCTCAAATAAAGAAAATCTTTTTTTAAAAAGTATGATAAGAAGCATTAAAATGAGTATTTATGGAACGATGAGTCAGATTCTAGAGACAATGAGTAAGTGTTCACATTTTAAAGGACAGCAGAGCTTATATGGAGAAATACTATTTCTCTAGCTTACTCTATATTTAAAGTAGAAGATGGCATACAATCTTCTCACATCTAGCCAAGTGTCCACACAACTGTGATAGTGCATGAGTACAGGGTGATGGGATGTGGAAAAACCTTCAAATGTGTGTGCATGCATGTGTACTTTTGATATGTATCATACACTCAGTGGGTAAAATAACACTTCTATTAAAAAAAAATAAGAAAAAAACTAAGGTCTTAGCAACAGCAAACTGTCATGTATCAAAAAAATATATATATCTTTGAGTCAGGTAACAATATTTTAACTTCCACTTCCCAGACCAGGGAACCATAGGAGGAACTCCCAGGAATATTCTCTAACTTCTAGGGCCCTCCAGCATCCCTGGGCACCTGCACCTGGTAACACTTGCTGTAGAGAGTGATTCCCTGGTCAGTCTGATGCTGAGCCCAGCCCACATGCCTGATGCTGTTCTCTTGTATGGTCTTTCATTGAACTAATTCCACCCAGCAATCTGGATGGCCCTCAGTCCAGTAGGTGTGCCTGCATATGACTAGAGCCCATTGTGGACGGACTTCGGGCCACACACAGCACATGTTACCATGTTGGGTGTTGCCCAGCCTCCTGCTCTGGTGTTACTGAACCTGAACTTTCACCTGGCTGAGACCCCCGCTACTATTCTCTTCTACAGAAAGTAGATCGTTCTGAGAGATCATAGAACATTTCCCAAGGACTAATCATATGGTTGGAAATGAAGACCCTCTCAATAAATTCAAAACAGTAGCAATTGGGTAGGCCACTTTCCCTAATCACAATGTAATAAAACTAAAAGCAGCTGTTTATAACAACAACAACAAACCTCAGCCACTTGGAACTTCTTTAAAAAATCTTCTAGTGACCACTGGACCAAAGACAAAATCGATAATACAATAACATATTATTGAGAAAATAAGAGAAATAATGAATACATATCAAAGCATGAAAAGAGGCCAAGCGGGACTTAGAAATAAATTCATAAACTCCAATTGTTTAATTAAAGAAGAAAAATACATGAAGCTCTTAAGATTTTTGAGGGAAAAAATTTCCCAAGGATGAAATAATAAAGTTAAGAGCAGAAATAATGACATCGTTCTCATAACAAGTGACTACTATGCGTCAAGTTCTTTTACGTACATTCTCTAATCTCTTCAAGGTTACAGACGGGGTTTTATTACTTTATTCTACAGATGAGGAAATTAAATATCAGAGAAGATGGGGAAGCGGTCCCAGACTTCAGAGCTTTTAAGTTGTGAAAGAAATTTGAGTTCAGGTCTATGTGACTCCAGACATCCCCCTATTTCCACTATATTCCCTCCCCTGAAATATCCTCTTTCTAATATCCTGCACTCAATAAAAATACATGAAAAATAAGCCACAGGCTGGGTCATTGAAAAAAAAATGTATAATGGATACAACTCAAAAATTTTCATGAACAAAAAAATTTAACAATAAATATAATCTTAAGCAAATACAGAGATTTTAAAATAGAAACTATACTATAAAAAAGTACATAATACTTGAGCAGTTTTGTTTTGTTTTTTTAAGATTTTGCTTATTTATTTGACAGAGAGAGAGCCAGCACAAGCAGGAGGAGCTGCAGAGGGAGAGAAAGAAGCAGGCTCCCCACTGAGCAGGGAGCCCAATGCAGGGCTGGATCCCAGGACCCTGAGATCATGTCCTGAGCCAAAGGCAGATGTTTAACTGACTGAGCCACCCAGGCACCCCAACTTGAGCAGATCTTAACAGAATAATTTTATAAAAATACATGATGACTGAAATTAGCACAATAAATAGTCTATCAGTTAAGATTTGGTATGGTTTCAGGGCATCTGGGTGGCTCAGTGGGTTAAGGGTCTGCCTTCGGCTCAGGTCATGATCTCAGGGGCCTGGGATTGAGCACCCCCATCAGGCTCTCTGCTCAGTGGGGAGCCTGCTTCCTCCTCTCTCTCTGCCTGCCTCTCTGCCTGCTTGTGATCTCTCTCTCTCTGTCAAATAAACAAATAAAATCTTAAAAAAATAATAAATACTGATGACTCTTAAATTTAATAAAAAATATAAAGACTTGGTATGATTTCAAGTGACTGGGATTCCAAAATAAGAGTAAAGAATTTTCTCTGTCTGTCTGTCTCTCTCTGTCTGTCTCTCTCTCTCTCTCTCTCTCACCCACACACACACACACACACACACACACACACTTAAAAATCCATGACTAATTCTATCATTATGTTGCCCTATAACATATGAACCACATGTACCTCTATGTGGTACAAAATAGCCACTTAGGCCCTAGCCATCAAATGTGCATTTTAGCAAGTATGAAAAAAGCACACACTCTCCTTTTAAGAACAACTTCCAGAAATTGAGCATACCACTTTTGTACCTACCCGTGTTGGACAGACTCTAGATGATCCTCAAATATCCCACATTTTGGTACTCACACTTTTATGTAAATTTGTTACCCTGAGTGTGAATAGAACTTATCATTTATTTCTAACTAAGAGAACATGCCAAAGGTGATGGGATATGACTTTGTTATAGAGGATCGTACCTTCATCCTGCAAATGTATTCTTTACTGGCACTCCCCCTTGCTCGCTTTGATGAAGATGCTGACATTCAAAGAGGTCTAGCTGACAAGAGTAGCTTCTGGTCCACAGTTGGTAAAGATCTGAGTCCCTCAGGTCCACAGAACTGAATCTTACCAAGAACTACATGAGCTTGAAGATGGATCCTTCCCCAGTCAAGCCTCAGAAGAGACCTCAGCCCTAACTGCCACCTTGATTGCAGCTTTCTGAGCGACGCTGAAGCAGCTACAAAGAAAGCTGGAAAGTATCATCTTTCTTCTCATCAGCCATATGCTGGGCTAAAAATCAGAAATTCTGTCACCTACGAGGAAGAAGAGAATGAATATTGGGGCCCAATCAGCAGTCTCTGCCACAAGCAGGCTGAGTAGACAAGTAACCAAGAGAAAAATGAGAAATGCTATCAGAAGGCTAGATATAATATTTCAAGCCATAGTGCTCTTATTATTAAATTTTTTTAAACATTTAAGAACCAAAGAAAGAATGAAATCCTGTCATTAAAAAAATTCCAAATTATCTGTGGCTGCGAAACTGCAAATTAGAATAATCTTTTCAGGGAAACTGTTTATAATGTATACTAAGAGCTAAGAGACGTCTGCATCTTTTGACTTGGTAATTCTGCTCGTAAAACTGTACCTTAACGAATTATCCAAAACAGCGAGAAAGAAGACTGCAAAATACTGGTCATTGCAGATATATTACTAACAGCAGAACTTGAAAATCACCTCAATATTCATGGATAGGTCACCCAATGAGCAAATCGTGTTTTATCTTGTCAATGAAATTATCACAGTCATTAAAGATACTAATTACAAAGCTATTTTGTAGCATTAACAAGTACCATGCAAAAATGCAAAGGAATGAAAGTAGAGTTCCAAAAACACATTTTTTTTTTAAAGAATGAATAGAAATACAAGAATAACCAAAGTGGATTGTTTTGGCTAATGGGATCATTGCCGGTTGTTTTTGTCATGGTTCCCAAATTAACTGTAACGACTTGTGTCACTGACTAATTTAAAAACAGTGAGTTTGAGTAATAAATATAGCTTCTTCAACAGGCTCCATGATCAAGATATCAAACACTTTGTACTGCTTTTTACATACTTTGTAATTTTCTTATGAAGTAGCTACCAATAGTGTCCCCATTTTACGGTCAAGGAACCGGGAGGGGGCACCAGGTACACCGCTAGGACATGTTAGGAAAGGATTTAAATCCATGTAGGGGGCGCCTGGGTGACTCAGTGGGTTAAAGCCTCTGCCTTTGGCTCAGGTCATGATCCCAGGGTCCTGGGATCGAGCCCCACATCGGGCTCTCTGCTCCGCGGGGAGCCTGCTTCCTCCTCTCTCTCTGCCTGCCTAGTTGTGATTTCTCTCTGTCAAATAAATAAAATATTTTTTAAAAAAATTAAAAAAAATCCATGTAGGTCTGATTCTAGAGCCCAGCCCTGAAACCATAGGGTGAGAGCAAAGAATAAGGGAAAGAAATGGAGATAGCAAGTAGGATTTTATGGAAGGAGTGAATGGATAAGGCAAATTGTTCAGAACCCACAGGGGAGGAGAGAAATCACTACAGCTCATGAATTCAAAGCCAAGAGTCCACAGTTGTTGGGTGCCACAGGGCTGTAGAACCTTTGTTTTAAAGCCAGGACATCCGACATTCCAAGAGTTCACTCCTTTGTGACCAAGCTCCTGATCCCTTGGAACGATGCACACAGGTTCCTTTTGTACCTGAAGGATCTGTGGTGACAGGAATTGAGGCCTTGTGACTTCCATTGCCTGGCAACAATGAGGCTGTCACGGCCTCCCTCACCAGCCCACTGGGGGTGTGATAATCCATCAGATGCCCACGAGGGCCGTGGTGAAGGTGATTTCAAATCAAAGTCGAGGAAATAAGTACTTTAAAAACTCTTCTGAGGAGTCAGACAGTGACAGCAGGGATCAGATGATGTGAGCTGAGGGGTGCCTCTCTTGTACACCTGAGTTTTCATATGTGATAAGAATTACTTAGAGTTGAGGACATCCACATGCAGAAATTTACCCAGCTTGTGCCTTTCTTCAAAATGAGTAGTTTTTAACTGCCTCAGTCCTGCCAACCAATGAATGTGTGGGGAGTTATGGGGTTGAAAACCCGTTTTGCAATGATCACAATAAAGATTATTTCAGGGAAGAATCATCAATAGATGTGAAATCTGAGGGGTAGAAAGGGAATGTGATGAGAGTAGGATATTTATTTGGTGTTAATGTGTCTCCGTCAGTCTCACTTTTGGGGTATTCTGGCCTTCTGTGTATAAACTCAATCCAATGGAGAAGAGCCTTCAGACCAACCCATACTGAAAACCATCCTATAAAGTAACTGGCCTTGAGATGCTTGGGTGGTTCAGTCAGTTAAGCATCCAAATCCTGATCTCTCCTCAGGTTGTGATCTCAGGGTCATGAGTTTGAGCCCCGTGTCTGGCTCTGTGCTAGGCGAGGAGCTTGCTTAAGATTCTCTCTCGCTCTGCCCCTCCCTGCCCCCCTCTCTCTAAAATAAGTAAATAAATCTTTAAAAAAATAAAATATATTTTTAAAAAATAAAAAATAAACTAAAATGTCTGGCCTTTTCCTTACAAAAATGCCAGTGTTACAAAAATGAAAGATTAAGTCTTGAGAAATGATTCCAGATTGAAGGAGAATAAAGAGACGTGATAATTTAACACGATACCTGATCCTAGACCGTGTATCCTAAACTAGAGGGAAAACCCACATAAAGTTCATTATTGGAACAACTGACCGCCTTGGGACACGGATCTGAGAAAGTAATAGTCAATGTTACATTTGCAAGTTGTAAACTATATTATGGTTGCATAAAGAATAACCATGTTTCCAGAAAATACATGTTGACATAATCAGCACACTGAGGCCATCACCGTGATGTGTGTGTGGTGTGTGTGGAGAGAGAGAGAGAGAACAAATGAGGCAAAACATTAACAAACTGGTGAATCTGAGGAAAGGACATGCGAGAATTCTCTGAATTGGTCTAGAGCTTCCTGGTAGCTGTGAAATTCTTTCAAGATAATAAATTAAATTAAAAAATATATACCTATATTTTTATTTTAGGAATAGGTGTATATATATTCCTGAGTGAATTAAGGGCTTCCCCTTCTTTCTTCTCCTTCTCATCCACTTAGGACAATCCTTTCAAATGAAAGACCAATGCTTTGTATTTTTATTCTCATTTTCATCCTTAGCTAGATAAATCTCTTCCCTTGCTGGTAGCTTTGTATGTTGTTTTATCTTCTAGTTTTCTTTTGAGGCAGGTAAGAAATGAAAATTTTCCTTCCTAGTTGACACATGAGAGAAAAGGAAAAACTGGAAGTAGAGAGCATCCTTGCTGGGAGGGGGCAGGCCCCATTTGGATTTTGCAGTAGGGCTCCGTGGGTCCCTGGTGACCACAGGGACATAGGTGCGGGCTTGGAGTTTGAGCTCAAGGCCAGAGGAGACTCTGCGGGGGGGGGGGGGGGGGGGGGCGTTTGTGGGGAGCCCCACTGTTACCACTGGCTCATCCCTTCCCGGCTTGTCCCCAGGAGGCCCCAGTGCTCCCATTAAAGAGGCAGAGCCCATGACTCAGCCTTTGGGGTCCTATTCTAATCCAGACACCATCCTCCCTCTTCTCCCCAGCAAGGCTGTCATGATCCTCCCCCTACTCCTCTTAGACTCATTTCCATTTAGTTAGAAATGCACTTCCCTGAGGATTCGCTTGTCGGCCTCTCCTGTATTTAATCATGCCTCCCCCCTCCCCAAACTATTTGAAATTAATTGTTATCCAACAGGGCCCAAACCTCTCCTACCCTCATCTTATTGCATGGCACTCCATTTCCTTAAGTTATAGCAATAATTAAACTGTGCCTTAATTAAGTAAGCCCTACCCTCCTGTTATAGCAGTCCCATTCAGGCAATTTCCTTCCGGTAATTTCCTTCATTTCGATATTATTACTCACGCCCACTGGGGTTAGAGGGATAGACGCACAGACAGAGATTGTACGTTGCCTTCGGTTGTTGATTAACTACCTTGGCGACATTTGTAATTTCTACAACTCTATAAAATCTACATCCTCATTTTCTCCCTCCCAAACCTCTTCTTCTGGGGAAATACAAAAGCAAACCCTTCTGCTGTTTTCTGACTGAAATGCAGTGAGCAAATAAATCTCCAGGCCCGGGGAAGCATGGATATTTATAGCTCTTGCTATTATCCACATCAGGAAACATGACAGACTGGAGGATCCGTGTTCGGAGTGCCTTACACGAAGCACCATATTGTGGAATTCCTCAGATCCCTCTCATGTCACAGAAAATAGGAAGCATTCAGTATAATTCTGCTTTATGTCAGCCTGGCAGACAGAAAGTGCTAGTGTGTTTTCCACAACTTGGTATTCTAAGCCAACACAATCAGGAGGCCCTCCTGTTTTGGGCGTCATACTTCTGAAGGTTTAGTATGGCTGGACCCAGGCCCAGGTAAGCCCTGGCCTCGCAGCTGGGAGTCCAACTGAGCATTTCTATGTAACTTGCTGGAGACCCAACCTAGTATCTATGGGATACAAGGGGAACTTCCATGTCTACAGTCAGGCCCCAACGACAGAAAATTCCTTTCTCCCCATATGAAGAGGAGGCACTCCTCGGGCGATCGCCAGCATCCCTCTTCTCAGTGGCCAGCCCATGCTTCCTGAAGGACAGGCAGTAACCAGTCCCGTTCCTGCTCCCCAGTGAAGGATTGGAATGGAGGGAGTTGCGAGGGTCTATGTTTGAGGAGAACAGGTTGGGGCAACAACTCAGGGCCCCAAACCTAGGTCGATTCTGTAGGACCGAGCAAAAAGCAGATTTAAATTCCAAGAAGAGCAAACCAGACCAATGGATCTCAAACTTGATTTTACAGAATTATCGGGGGTGCTTGTTACATAAGTAGTAATAGCTGGCATGTATGAAGCCTTTTTATGTAACTGGCTCTGTTCTAGGCCTGTTAAATGGACTTACTAAATAAATCCTTCTTTGAGGTGGGTATTGAGGCCATTTCATCACTTGACAGATGAAGCAGAGGGAAGTTAAGTAATTTCCCCCAAGCTCCCACGAATATCAAGGGAAGGAACAGGTAATCACCAGAGTTTGAGTTCTTAATCATTGTCAGACTCCTTCTCCTGGGCTATGCTCCTTCTGTTAACGAACAGACTTCTAGTCCCAGCCTGATGGCATGAGAAGTTTCTTCCGGGTCATTTATCTGGGTAACAAAGCTGAGGTGAGATCCAGGGATCTGCATTCAAAACAAGAGTCTGGAAGGTTCTGACACAGGGAGAGGCAGCGTCCAAGAGGCAGGAACTAAGGGACGTGTGCAACCCAGCAGGCACGCAGGGTCCCCGGGCTCCCAGCAGAGACGCTGGACAGCGAGTGGGTTCATAGCAGTGGTCCTTATCCTGGACCCCACCAACCAATGTCCCCACTTTAGCAATGGACTCTTGTCCCCCCACTAGTAAGGGAGGTAGGATCGAGAGCGAATGATCTTAACCAGGCCTGCAGAGGCAGCGGCGAACACCTTCCTTCCCCTGGCCGGTGACTTTGCTCGGTGAGAAGCAAGCGCAAGACCAGAGCCCTAAGCCGCATTCCTAAGCTCGAGCTACTAAATGGCCAGAAGGGACCCAAGGCCACCACTTTGAACCTTTGGAGATGAGGTGGTTGTGTGGGCTGGAAAATGGTGTGGAAAATGGTGCGAGCCGTCTAAAACAGGGAAATGCTGCTACGCTTGACATGATTTTCAAACAGTTAAAAGGGCCCCAAGGCCAGCTGGTTAGGCCAGATAGGTGATCTGAGCAGTTCCAGCTGGTAAGAACAGAAAATTGTATCACGCTTTCTGTCTTCTGGGGAGAGCGGAAGTTCTCAGAAAAATGAACTTTCTGTGCCTTGCTTTAAAAGGGGGATTCTCAGGTCGCCGGGGTGGCTGCTCCATTGGTTGAAGCGTTGGTTGATTCTTGGTTTCAGCCCCAGTCAGGATCTCAGGGTCATGGTGTTGAGCCCCATACGGGGCTGCATGCTTTGCACTTGCTCTCCTTCTCCCTCCCTCCTTCTCTCTCTTAAATAAATGAATAAATAAAATCTTTTTTGAAAAATAAAACAAATGGGAGTTCTCATTCCCTGGCTCTTCCCCAATGTCAGCATTTGCATTTCCGGAGTGGCAGATCAGACTCTCTGTGCTTTGAGCGATGACTCATGGTCCTCTGGGCACGTGCCTGCATGCATGTGTGTGTGCGCGTGTGCGTGTGCATGCATGTGTGTGAGACAGAGAAACTGGCAGAGAGAGAGACAAGTACAATAGCTTGTGCAAAGACCTCCCTTGCTACAGATATTGATGTAAGTACAGCTTGAAGCCTGTTTTCTTCCCCAGAAGTGATCACGGTACATGCTTCAGCCTCTCTTTAATGTGCCTGTGTTCTGGAAGCTGAACGTCTCCAGTTGAGGAGAGCGGAGCTGTTATCTTTCCCCTATCTACCAGCAAGCCACTGCCTTGGAGAATTGATGGAAATAATACAGGCTTTTGTTGCCTTCTCCTATCCTTGCTCATGGAGATCGTTAGGTAATATGGCTTCGCCAGACAGACTGCTATTCCTGATCAAAACTCCCCGGATTTTCTGGGCAGACTATTTTACCTGCCAGCCAGCCGTTTGTAGAGGGAGAGATAATGAAGCAAAATTAATATCATACCCACGCTCTTTCTTCTAACAGGCTCCGCAGCTGGCTCTTCCTGCTGGGCTTTTTTCCCCCTTCTTTGTTATTTGTAAAAGAAAAAAAGAAAAGGAAGAACAATTAGGAACATGATTTTACGGTGTGCGTACCTGGTGGAACCCTTTTAAGTGATATTCAGAAGCACCGGACTCCCACAATTCCTTGTGCCCTGGGCTGGTCTGGCCCAGATTTCTTTAGCGGGATTGTGTTCTGGTCTCTTCTCGAATGACAATACCCAGGGGATAAAACATTTCCCTTCTTTTTTTCTTTTTGTCTTTATTTTAAGGGCAATTCCCTTCCTCCTTTTATTCAACCACCAAAAGGAAATTCTTGTTCTCATCAATGGCTCTGGTTGACTAAGACTAACCACAGGCAGATGTATGGACAGAGCTTAAAGCCGGTAGCCTGATACATTTCACCCATTGTAGGTGAGCCCCCATCTAATTCACTCTGTGGAAGCCTGAATTTTCAAACGGGTTATGGTAGCATTTAAAGGGATTGCTTGCAAAAAGAATTCTCCCAAGACTGATTCCTGTATGTGATTGTTTACACATCATTCACTACAATTAAAGATGGGTGGAAATTTTGCAAGAAGAAGAAAATCGAATTTTGAGAGAAACTGAGTCAAATTTAAACCATAGTTTTGTTTTTTAAAAGCTAGACGTTGATGAAACTTGATGAATCAAACAATACAATCAGAGGCTCAGCCACAATTACGAGAAACAAACTAATAGGACTATCTTATCATTACTTTCCGATAAAGACGTAAATGCAAATTAGCTCATTATCAGGTAGAAGGGGGAAAGAATGCTCCTTTCTGTTGGAAAAAAGGCAGCCACCGAAAGAACATTGCAAAAGTTCCACAGTGCTTTTTCTCCCTTAAACTTCTTGATAATCCAGTAAATGAAAAATAGTATCTCATTGTCCTAGTTTGTATTTCTCTATCCATGAAAGAAAAACTTCTTTCCATATGTTTATGGTCATTCAGATTTTCTCCTCTCTGAAAGGTCTAAAATTATTATCTTGGTTGACTTTTTAAAATTTGTTTATAGGGAGTAATTTTTATATTATCAATCTATGCTGTCCAATATAGTAGCTACTAATCACTGTTGACCCCCTAAACGCGCTTAGTCTAAATTGAGATGTGCTCCAAGCATAAAATAGGCACTGGGTTTCAAAGACTTGGTACAAAATATAGAATGTAAAATATCTTATAGTAATTTTCTATTGATTGCCTGTTGAAATAATACTGTTTAGTATATAGTGGTTTCACTAAAGCATATTATTAAAATTAATTTCACTCATTTCTTCTTATAAGGGACTGCTAGAATAATTTTTTAAAGCTACTTCTTAACATGGTTACTAGAAAATTTTAAAATACACACATGGTGAACAAATGGGGGGAAGAGAAATCCCCACCCCCTCTTGCCCCATCGAGGAGACACTAATTCTACAATACATGGATCAATTCCTTTTGTGAGGAGTCCAGAAAACAGTTCAGAGGCCCCCGCACCTCAGGCAAGTGTGAAACCAGATACATCAAAGCAAGGAGGAAAATACAGGGCGCTCACTTGCCATATTCCCTCCCACCTAGCTCAGCCTAGTGCAATCAGGAGAAACTCCCAGCTCCTGGGCTTCTCCAGGGGAGGGGAAATGGAAGACTGGAACGTGTATGTGTGTAATGTTCAGACTTTCCAGGGGCTGCTTGAGGAACTGGTTTCTGTCTTGCCTGAATCAAAGCATGTAACAGGAAAGCATGCTAATTTGGTGGCAGCAGCGAAGAAAAGAGAAGGTTTAAGCTGTCACCCCCTCACTTGCCATTGTCCCTCCCCCCCACCTCAGCACAGAGCAAGTGGGAGGAACCTCCAAATTGTAGCTTGTCCCTGGGGAGAGAAAGAGTGGAAGTGCCCATTTAATGCCCCACCTGTTCAGAGAGCATCCAAAAGGACTGCTTTCTGGTATACCTGTTTCAAAGCTCAGATGGAACCCTACGTACTCTAGATGGCAGGGAAACAAAGGAGATCTGGGTAGCCTGCTGAAGCACCAAAGGACCCATAAGACAGCAGACAGAGACTGATATAGCTTAGGGGCCTCTCTCTGGAGTGGAAGGAGGGGAGAATGGAGTGGAGCATGTATCCAACATTCTGGCTTCTCACAGGCTACCTGAGGGACTGGCTTCTGTGTCATTTGACCCAGAGTACTGACAGAGCTGGAATGTTCCAGAAGCTAGAGGACTGCTGAGAAGAATAAAGAGCTGGGCAGTGTGTGGCAGTTCCAGAGAATCTCCAGAGAACTAGAGTAAGGGATTATGTGCTCCTGAAAAAACAGACTGGCAAATCCTTCTAATTGAAAATTAACTAATTGGAATTGGACTTAAGTCCAGAAAGGATGCATTCACAGAAAAGATTTGAGAGGCCCCCAGAATCTATGATTGGACTGATTGGGAAAAGTCTTTCCCTGTATGAAGCAAGTCCATAAAGACTAAGAGAGGTGGCTATTTTTTCAAACACAAACATGAAGTTACAAGGCACCTAAAGAAACAGGAAACCATGATCCAGTCAAAGGAACAAAATAAATCTCTGAAAATCAACCCTAAGAAAATGGAGGTGTTTAAATTCCCTGAAAAAGAATTCAAAATAACTGTCATAAAGAAGCTCGATGAACTCAGGAAAATGATGTGTCAACAAAAATGAGAGTATCAACAAAAACATAGAAAATATATTTTTTAAAAAGAATCAAATTCTGGAGCTGAAAAATACAGCAACTGAATTAAAAAAATTACTAGAGAGTTTCAACAGATTTGATCAAACAAAAGAAAGAATCAGTAAACTCAAAAATAGTTTGTTTGCAATTAACCAGTCAGAGAAAGAGTGGAAAGGGAAAAAAGATGAAAAGACTGAAGGAAGTCTATAGGACTTTTAGGACACCATCAAGTGGATAAACATACACATTAGGAAAGTCCTAAAAGAAGATGAAAGGGTAGAAAACCTATTTGAAGAAATAGCAGCTGAAAACTTTCCAAATTTAGTGAAAGAAATGGACTTTCAGATTCAAGACGTCCAAAGAACTCTAGGTATAATTTACCCCAAAAATGTTCACATAGAATCATATCATAATCAAATTCTTAAAAGTCAAAGACAAAGAGAAATTTTAAAAGCAGCAAGAGACAATCAACTTGCCACATACAAGAAAACCACATAAGACTTTCACCCAGTTTCTCAGCAGAAACCATGTAAGCCAGAAAGGAATGGAGGATATATTCAAAGTGCTAAAAGAAAACAAAAACAAAAACAAAAAACTTACCAACAAAGAATGCTATATCCAGCAAAATAGTCCTTCAAATATGAAGGAGAACTACTTTCCCAGAGACACAAAACCAGAAGGAATTCATCACCACTAGACCTGCCTTATGAGAAATGCTTAAAAGGGGTCCTTCAAGTTGAAATGAAAGGATGCCAGGGGCACCTGAGTGGCTCAGTGGGTTAAAGCCTCTGCCTTCAGCTCAGGTCATGATCCCGGGTTCCTGGGATTGAGCCCCGCATCAGGCTCTTTGCTCAGCAGGGAGCCTGGCTTCCTCCTCTCTCTCTCTCTGCCTGCCTCTCTGCCTACTTGTGATCTCTGTCAAATAAATAAATAAAATCTTAAAAAAAAAATGAAAGGATGCCAGATATAAAACACAAAGCTCACAGGCAAAGGTAAATATATCAACAAACACAGAATACTGTAATACTATAATGGTAGTACATACACCCATACATCACTTTTAATTGTGGTATAGAGTTAAAACACAAAAATAACCATAACTATAAAAATATATTAATGGATGCACAATATATAAGAAGTAATTTGTAACATCAATAACAAAAGGGGAGGATAAGGGGATAGAGTCTTGTAAGCAACTGAAGTTAATTTGTTATCAGCTTAAAATAGATCCTTATAACTATGAGGTATTTTATGTTAGCCCCAGGGAAACCACAAAGAAAAAAGTATGGAAATACATAAAAGAAATTGAGAAAGAAATCAAAACATGTCACTACAAAAAAAATTTAACAGAATGCAAAGGAGGACAGCAAGAGACAAAGAGAGGAACAAAAAGCTACAAGTAGACAGAAAATTAACATAATGGCAATATTAAGCCCTTCTCTATCAATAATTACCTTAAATGTAAATGGGTTAAACGTCCCAGTCAAAAAAATATATAGTAGTAGAATGGATGGAAAAATATCCAAACATACAAAAAGATTTAACTATATACTGTCTATAAGAGATTCACTTTAGATCTAAGGACACACATGGGCTGGAAGTGAAAGGATGGAAAAAAGCATTCCATACAAATGTTAACTGAAAGAGAGCAGGAGTGGTTATACTTTCATCAGACAAAATAGACTTTACATCAAAAATTGTCACAAGAGACAGAGAAGGACATTATATAATCATAAAAGGGTCAATTCACCAGGAAGATATAACAATTATAAATGTATACACGCCTCCCATCAGAGCACCCAAACATGAGAAGCAAACATTGACAGAACTGGAGGGATAAATAGACAGCAAGATAATAGATTCCAACACAGTTTCTTTTTTTTTTTTTTTTTTAAGATTTTAAAAAATTTATTTATTTGACAGAGAGATCACAAGTAGGCAGAGAGGCAGACAGAGACAGAGAAAAGGGGGAAGGAGTCTCCTTGCCAAGCAGAAAGCCCAATGTGGGGCTCAATTCCAGGACCCTGGGATCATGACCTGAGCTGAAGGCAGAGGCTTTAACCCACTGAGCCACCCAGGCACCTCAATGCCCCCACTTTCAATAATGGATAGGATCTCCATTCAGAAGATCAATACAGAAACAAAACTGGAGCAACACTGTAGACCCAGTGGATCTAACACACGGAACATGTGTACTATGGATTCCTCAGGATAGATCACGTAATAGATCATAAGCAAGTCTCAATAAATTTAAGAAGATTGAAATCATACCAAGCAACTTTTCTGACCACAATAGTGTGATACTAGAAATCAAAAGCAGAAGGAAAATCAGAAAATCTACAAAACTGTGGAAATTAAACAACACACTCTTTCTTTTTCTTTTTAAGATTTCATTTATTTATTTGTCAGAGAGAGGAGGGGGGGGAAGAGCACAAGCAGGGGGAACTGCAGGAAGAGGGAAAAGCAGGCTCCTCACAGAGCAAGGAGCCTGATGTGGGACTCAGTCCTAGGACCCTGAGATCATGACCTGAGCCAAAGCAGATGCTTAACCAACTGAGCCACCCAGGCGTCCCTAAAGAACACATTCTCGAACATCCAGTGGGTCAAAGAAGAAATCAAAAGGTAAATTTAAAAATATCTTGAGACAAATGAAAATGAAAACACCAAAACTTGTTGGATGTACCAAAAAAGCAGTACTAAAAGGGAAGATTATAGCAGTAAATGTCTGCATTAAAAAAAAAAAGAAGATAGTTCTCAAATAAACAACCCACCTTTACACCTCAAGTAACGAGAATAATAAGAACAATGTAAGCCTAAATTAACTGAAGAAAGGAAATAATAAATATCACAGCAGACATAAACAAAATAGAGACTAAAAAAATTAGAAAAAATAAATAAATAAAACTAAGAGTTGGGTTTTGTTTTTATTTTAAAGGTCAACAAAATTGACAAATCTTTAGCTACACTAAGAAAAATAAAAAGAAAAAATTCAAATAAATAAAACCAGAAATGAAGAGAAGATATTACAACTGGTACCTTGGAAATAAAAATGATTATAAAAAATTATCATGAACAATTAAATACCAACAAGTTGGATAACCTAGCTAAATTTCTAGAACATACAACCCACCAAGACTTAGTCATGAAGAAACAGAAAGTCTGAATAGACCCATAATGAGTGGGAAGATTGAATCAATAATCAAAAATTTCCCCCAAAACAACAAAAACAACACCACGGCTGAGATGGCTTCACTGAAGAAATCTAACAAACATTTAAAAATAACAGTAATAATATCAATCCTTCTCATACATTTCCCAAAATTTGAAGATGAAGGAACACTTTCAAACTCATTTTATGAGGCTTTCATTGCTCTGATACCAGAGCTGGACAAAGACACTACAAGAAGAGAAAATTGCATGCCAATACCCCTAATGAATACAGATGCAAAAATCCTCAACAAAATACTAGCAAGTCTAATTCAACAGCACATTAATCATAGACTATGACCAAGTAGGGTTTATCCCTGGGATACAAGGATTGGTCAACATCTGCAAGACAACCAATTCATGAGATAACACCACAGTAACAGAACAAAGGATAAAAATTACATGATCAACTTAATAGGTGCAGTAAAAACATTTGGAGAAATTCAATATCCTGTCATGGTAAAAAAAAACAAACAAACACTCAATGAAATAGAAATAGAAGGAAATTACTTTAACATAATGAAAATAATATATGTAAAGTTACAAGTAACATCACGTTCAGTGGTGAAAACTGAAACATTTTCCTCTAAGATCAGAAACAAAGCATGGATGCCCATTCTCACTTCTATTCAACATCATACTACAAGTCCTACAAAGAGCAATGAGCCAAAAGGAGCAAAGTCATCCAGATCCAAAAGGAAGAAGTAGATGTGTCTGAAGATGACATACTCTCATATATAGACAACCCTAAATAGTCCACAAAAACATTAATAGAACTAGTTCACAAATTCGGCAAAGTTGCAGGATACAAAACCAACATACAGAAATCACTCATGTTTCTATACACTAATAATGAATAATCCAAGAAATAAAGTAAGAAAACAATCTCATTTACAATAGCATCCAAAAAATAATAAAATACTTAAGATAAACTTAACTAAGGAGATGAAACACTTACACACTGAAAACTGCACATTACTGAAAGAAATTTAAAAAGATGTAAAAGAAATGGAAAGATATCCTGCATTCATTGTTTGGGAGATTTAATATTGCTAACATGTCCCTATTTCCAAAGAAATCTACAGATTCAATCCACATCAAAACACCAATGGCATTTTTTGTAGAGAGAAGAAATAGCAACAAAAAACAGATAACCCGATTTAAAAACGGGCACAGACTTGATTAGACATGTCTCCAAAGAGTACATACAGATGACCAACAGGTAATATGAAAAGATGCTCAGTATCACTCATCATCAGGGAAATGTAAATCAAAACCACAACAAGATTATGTCACATCACACCTATCAGAATGGCTAAAATCAAAAACAAGAAACAACAAGTGTTGGCAAGGATGTGGAGAAATTAGAATGCTTGTGCATTGTTGGTGGGAATATAAATTGGTACAGCCACCCCAGGGGAAACACTATAGAGTTCCCCCAACCAAAAAAAGTAGAACTACCATTTGATTCCACAACCTCACTTCTGGGTATTTATCCAAAGGAATTGAAAACAGGATTTTTTTTTTTTAAGATCTTATTTATTTATTTGACAGACAGAGATCAGAAGTAGAGAGGCAGGCAGAGAGAGAGGAAGGGAAGCAGTCTCCCCGCTGAGCAGAAAGCCCGACTCAGGGCTCGATCCCAGGACTCTGGGAGCATGACCCGAGCCAAAGGCAGAAGCTTTAACCCACTGAGCCACCCAGGCACCCCTGAAAACAGGATCTTGAAGGATATTTGTGCTCCTGTGCTCATCGCAGCATGATTTACAGCAGTCAAGAGGTGGAAACAAGCTTAATGTCCATCCACAGATATATGCATAGCCAAAATGTGGTTTACACTGACAATTAAATGTTCTTCAGCTTTCAAAAAGAAGTAAGTCCTGTCATATACTACCACATGGATGAGCTATGAGGACATTATGCAAAGTGACGTAAGTTGGTCACAGGAGGACAAATAATGCATGATCCTATTTATATGAGGTATCCAAAGTCGTCAAATTCACAGAAACAGAAAGTAGAATGGAGGTTGCCTGAGCTTGGAAGGAGGAGAAATGGGGAGTTCCTACTCATGAGTGTAGAGTTTCACCCACACAAGATGAAAAAGTTCTAGAGATCTGCTGTACAGAAACGTACATATGGTTAACAATACTGTCCTACACACTTAAAAATTTGGTAAGTGAATAGATCTCACATTACATGTTCTTTTATCACAATGAAAAAGTATGCATGGCTTGCCTTAGCTTCTTGTTGGATAGTTCTCCTCCAGATGCTAATACTTTGTCTAACTGTAACTATTTCCTTCTAAGTTATGTCTTACCTATTCACTTTATGGTGATGTCTTTGATACCAAAAAAAAAAAAATTCTAAAGTATTGCAGTCAAATTTTAAAATTTTTCTTAGAGATTATGCTTTTAATATTACTTCCTATATTAATTATTCCCTATATGGTTTATTCAAAAATATTCTATATTTTATTGAAATTGCCTTAAACTTATTTTTTTCTCTTGTTTAAAACCTTATTCTATCTGGAATTGTGTATGTATGTATGTTGCGAGGTTTGGATAATTTTTTTTTTCTAGACAGAGAGAGAGAGAGGTGGGGAGGGGCAGAGGGAGATTTAAAATTTTTTAAAATTTTTTTTAAAAAAATTTTATTTTTTCAGTGTTCCAGAATTCATTGTTTATGCACCACACCCAGTGCTCCATGCAATATGTGTCCTCCTTAACACCCACCACCAGGCTCACCCAAGATGCCATGCCCCCTCCCCTCCAAGACCCTCAGTTTGTTTCTCAGAGTCCACAGTATCTCATGGTTTGTCTCCCCCTCCGATGTCCCCCAATTCACTTTTCCTTTCCTTCTCTTAATGTAGGGAGAGAGAGAATCTTAAGCAGGCTCCACACTGGGGATCAGTCTCACAACCCTGAGATCATGACTTGAGCCAAAATCAAGATTTGGATACTTAACCTATTGAGACATCCAGGTACCCTGATTTTTTGTTTGTTTTAAAAACCACTGTCCCTCCTATTTATTAAACAATAGATCCTTTCCTCCACGGATTTGTAAAGCCATCGCTATCATAAATCAAGTTTCCATGGTGTGCACGGATGTGCTTCTGAGCTCTTTGCTCCCTATCATTGATCTCTTTGTTCTTTTACCCCCATGCCACTCTCTGATTTACTATGGTTTTGTAATACATCTTGTCCCTGGTAGGAAGTTCCCTGCTTTGCATTTTCAGCTGTTGTTAGAACTTGCCGGTTTCAGGATTGGCTCCCTCCAGCTCTACTGAGGATGTGGTGTTGAGCAGCTGGACTCTGGACCCTCCCCACAGAGATGGTGTATTTCCAAGCCCTAGACCTGAAGTCCCGTGGGTCAGGTCTCCATCTTGGGAGAATTTGTTTCCTCTCCTGGTACCTGGAAATGGGGCCATTTCACACTCTGTCCCCAGGCTACTTCCCAGCCTCTATCTACTGTGAAGCATGTTCTCCAATCCCACAGAGCATTCCAGCTTCCCTCTATTATACGGTATACATTGGCAGCTCCCAGTGGATCACAGAGTGTCAGCCTCCCCTTGTTGTTCCTTATGCTCCTTTCCCAGAATGCTTTGGGGGTTCCTTTGGTTTCTGTTCACAATGATTTTCTTTTTTTTTAAGATTTATTTATTTATTTGAGAGAGAGAGTATGCACACGAGGTTGGGGGTGGGCAGAGGGAGAGAGAACATAAAATAGACTCCCCGCTGAGTGTGGGGCCAACCTGGGGCTTGATCTCCCCACGCTGGGATCATGACCTGAACAGAAACCAAGAATGGGAGGCTTAACTGACTGCGCCACCCGGGTGCCTCTTCTTTCCTGTTTTTAAGCACACCTACACGGTTTTAATATCCTCTCATTATTTCATCTGTCATGTCACTGTGTATTAGGAAAGAAGGAGAAATTTTCTGCACACATTGGATCCACTATTAAAACTTACAGAAGTGTATTTTTTAATATGGGAAGATATTTATGATACATGTGAAGGTGGAAATTACCAAACAGGACAAATGGATCCTCTCAATTAAAATATTTACAAGTAACCTATGAGCTCATGTAAATATATCAAGGGAGACTATATTAATTCTTTGCAGGCTGACTGGGTGGAGGTAGGGTTGGGTTATACCAGATGATAGACAGTAAGAAATACAAGAGGAGGAATGAACAGGAATTTTTGAATGCTGCTCATTCAGTCTCTTTTGCAACTGCAGGGCCCTCAGCGCTGTTCAGAACACAGTGGTGGCTCCCTGCTCTAGTCTGACAAACCTAGAATAAATGCAACAACTCACGTGACAATCATGGGACAATTTGCCTTGTCATCCCCTTGCTGATCTCTGCTTTACACTGTCATTCACAGGACCTGGTTCATGTCTCTCCTTCATGTCGGCCACGTCTCCCTACTCGCTCTCGCTCTCTCGCTCTCTTTCTCTCTCTCTCTCTCTCAGTTTCCACTTGCTCACGGCTCTGACTGTTCCTGGCTTCAGTTCATTCCTTTTCCTCTTTGTACTTCTTCACCTTTGGGCTTATTATCCCACATACCTCTGGCTTTTCTCCTGTTCCAGCTGCAAAAGAAGGATCTGATGATTCACTTGGTTCTCCACTATTCAATATGGAACACCCTTTTTGCTCAAAGTTCTGAGAATAGTAAGGGATTATTTCTCTTGAATGCAATGGAGAGCAGACACATACTGATACTTGTCTCTAGAAGCCCTGTGGAGGGAGAGTCAGAGAATCCAAGCGTCAACATCTGTCTTGTGGGAGATCACCCACCCTGGAAGAGGCTACTTAAGTGGAAATAAACCCAAGATTTGTCTTCAAAACCAAAATGATAGGATGACAATTATGATCACATCTGTTTTGTAAAACTCGGAATGATATGATTATGATGATGTTGATGGCATCTCACATTTGCATAGCAAATATAGTATAAAATGGGATTTTGTACATTTTATCTTACTTGATTTCTACAGCAATTCTGTGTAGACAAGACATGAGTTATTATCCCCATTTTATAGTTGAGAAACTGGCACTCAAGAGAGACTGAGTAAAATTGTGGAGTATCTATATAGGATTCAGCAATGTTGACTGAGGTCCATTGTTTTTTCCAGTATACTTTAAAACCCAGTAATAGAAAACGTAAATTATTTCCTTCAGGAAGTACCATTATACCCTCTTCAGTCACTTGAATAATATGACATATGTACAACTCAACTCAACTCTATTCCCATACGTTCAAGTCAATTCTATTTAATCCATTTGTTTGCTTTTCTTCTCCCAGCTGTATCCTTTTCTTATGGAAGTGTTACTTTGGGGATGTCCAGTCCTGATGGCTTTACATTCCCATCATATGAAACTTTGGCTCCTTGAAGCCCATCTGGGACAATGGCAGAGCCTACTTTATCTGAATAGGCTCGAGGCAGCCAATCTCCACCAGTTGGAGAAGGAAGGAATGTTTCACTGATAGTAAATTTAAAATATTAATGTTAAGTTCACAGCCCTATACATCTGCCAGCAATATTCTCGTGCCAAAATTGCCAAGACTCACCCTACAGAGTTATATTTTCAGTTTAGCATAAAACATAATGTATCCGTCAGGTTTATATCTGATGGTAAATAACAAAAAAATTTTACTACAATGATTTAAGGAAATAGAGGTTGATTTTTGTAATATACATTCCAAGAAGTCCTGAGTTGAGCAGACAGGTCTAGACAGACGTGTTAAGATGCCCTCAGGGAAGCAGGCTGTCCCACCTCCTGGTCACTTCATGGCTACTGGGTCTCCAGGCATCATGTTTTGTTTTTTTCATGTAAAGAGCTTTCCTAGAAAGCCCTACAAAGGAATTCCCTCTAGGTCAAGATCTTGTCACCAGAACTAGCTAACATGGTGACTCTTCTCTACAAATACAGCTGGGAAATTGGGAACCAGGCTTGTCATGACTGACTGTGATCAGTCACAATCCATTCCGTGAGGTTGGACTCATGGCTCCTCCAAACAAAATCGAGGTTTGGTTGTGGTGATGGGGCTGGCCACTTGTGGATCCACCATATGGTGATGCTGATGGATACTCAAGCCCAGGGAAAATGAGAAAATGAGGCCAAGTAGCTTTTAAAAATGGGCAAGAAAGAAACCCCATTGGTGTTCCTAGTCCCGACCCCAAATATGGGAGGAGTAAGTTGCTTTACCTATTTCTGAGTGGATTCCGATGGAAGTTATGTTTCAAAACGTTGCTGTGGTCAGTAACAACATTTTTGTGTACGCCTGTATTTTAAAATAGATTTCACTGCCTTTAAAAAGTTTTGGAGGGGCCCCTGGGTGGCTCAGTCAGTTGAACGTCTGTCTTTGGCTCAGGTCACGATTCCAGTGTCCTGGGATCGAGTTCCATGTCTGGTTCCCCACTTAGTGGGGAGCCTGCTTCTCCTTCTCCACTGCCCACCCCCCACCGCTTGTGTTTTCCCTCTCTCAAATAAATAAATAAATATTTTAAAATAAATAAATAAAAATCTTTAAAGCCCTATAATCTCACAAGGCACAGAGGGCTACAAGTGGGATGCATTCTGAACAACAATAGAGCTGGCCTGGGATGGCTTTGTCAACTAGCATCATTTTACCAAGAGGCTTATAATGATTCAATTTACTAAAATGTCTCAGAGTCATTTTCATTATCCTTATTGACAATTAGCTTTAATGGCAAAATGAAATAATTAGGCAGCAGTACGTCTGAAGCATATAGCTCGTCTGTTATAAAAGAGCTCGGGGTATAAAGGCAAGTTTACCTAGTCTTGGGCCCTTTTTCATAGGGTCCAAAGTGGTATGAAGCTAAGATCATGGTAAGAAGCTAGGGAAAATACAGTCACTGAATTCATTAACAGAATTAATGTTCCATGTGGCATTCAAGCTATTGCCTTAGAAACTATCTACAATAATTAATAGAAAATGTTCTGCAATAATGAATGGTATTTTGGTAACTTCTTTGCCAGCGTGCATTGCAAAGAGCACTAGTATTTAATACTCCCATTTCTTTTGTTGTTGTTTCTGCTTGTTGGAAGACATTTTGCCAGTAGCTAACCTACATTTAACATCCTTGCTTATTGACTTGGTCGAAGTTAACAGAACTGTAATTTGCCTCTCGGTCACCGTCTTAAAATTAGAGAACACAAAAACTGGGGAGGATTTCAATCAGTGTTTCTCAATGGAGAGACAGTTCCACTCTTGGTCAGAATATGTGTTCCTTTGGCAGGAGATTGACCCCCACACTGTCTGGCATTTATCATCCCTCGTCTCCAAGCACTAAATGCCAGTGGCAACCCTTCAGTCATTTTGATGACCCCATATACTCCCACACATTTCCAAATATTCTGTAAGGACACAGTTGGGCCATAGACAGATCCAGAGAATGTCTTAAATTTACAGATGTCCAGGGTAAGATACTCAGCAGCCTGGCTCATACAGTAATTGGTGGACAGAACGGGAACCCAAGACTGGAACTCTAGAGTGTGGAGAACGTCACACAACAATGGGTTTTCTCTGCCAACCTAAGGAAAGTTCATAATGTCCTCTCTTGTGCAGAATAACTATTTGATCAAGTTTTCTGCAGAACAGAGAATCTGGTCAAAGCCATTGTGATTCATTAGCAGAGAGTCATGTATGACAAATGGCATCTCAATAGATAAATAAGGAGAGGTATTTTGTATTAGGGCACTAGCCTAGAAATAATTTGGAAAGACCTTGCCTTTCTTACAGAGTTGGTCAATGGGCAAAGGTGTTTTGTTTAAGGATGGTGGAAGTAAGGGCCAAGTCAGAGAGCTTCCAGAAAGAAGACATCTGGGGGCCCAGAGAAGCACATGGACGCCATGCTTATGGATTCCGAGGAGAGAACTCAGACTTATTTATTATTTGATAATACTTTTGTCCCTTATTTTTTCCAGATGAGCTATTATTTGGTAGTATTTTACTACCATGGCCATGCCTTCTCCCTTAGCAGTGGAGCGACTCCCCCCCACTGCTAATGGTATTCCTGTTGCCCTCCTTGCTAGTCACCAGAGGACACTTATGCTCACTTAGGCATTCCACAAAAGGGGCACAAAACAGCACCCTCAATGTGATGGACATTATGCTAAATGTCGCAATACAGCTGGAAAATGCAGGAATGTGCAGGACAGATGTGTGGCTTTGGGAAATGGGGCTCGCATACAAACCCAGCCTGTTATACTCTTCCCATGGTCCTATGGCATCTCTCGGCCTCAGTTTTCCCATTTCCAAAAGTAGGGGAGATACCTACATTCCAGGGCTATTCTAGGAATTTGATAGAAATGGGGTGAAAATTTCAAGCAAGTGCCAACTCTTAAATTTCCTTGTGCTTCTGCAACTGCTGTCTCTTAATGATAATTCCACCACTGCCCTCAGCTAAGACTTGGAGTGAGTTACGGAACCATAGTTCCTCATCTATAAAGCGAAGATGCTTCCCGCCTTACCAACAACAGGTAAAGGGGGCATTCACAGGGCTGTTATGAAGCTTGAGTGATGTGACAGAAAGCAAAAAGGGTCACACGGATCTTAATCCAATTTTTCACACTTAATTGAATTTTTAATTTAAGGGTACCTACACACTGATATGCCTAACTTGGTTGAGATTCATAGCATTGGACAAAGAATTAGAAAACACAAACTCAACTCTGATAATGGAATATGCTTCACATTATTTTTCAGAACTAATCTGTATACACTTTTTGGCCAAAATAGTCATATTCCCATTGATGCCATTTACATCGCTACAGCCTCTAATCACACACAGAGAGATCCCTTTCTTGTTCTTTTAAAATAAGTCCTCAAAACATGCATATGCAAATTATACCTCAGTTCGGTTTAAGATTCTGTGTCTTGGTGATCAATATAATTGCTCTGTGGTAAGTGCAAGCATTACTGGGAACTGTGTAAAATTAGCTTGGCCCAATAAAAGACCAAATATTTCAAAGTCTGACCTGGATTCAAATCCCAACCTCTCCCCTGATGAGTAGTAGAATGTTAGAAAATGGTTCAAAATCTCTATAGTTCTTAATTTCTAAAATATGTCTCTCACAAGGTTAGTGTGAAAATTAAATTAAATACTGTCTGCGGAACTTGTAATGAGAGTAAGTACTCAGGAAAGACTTTCCAAAAGCAGGTTTGACTCTCAGGATAAAGACCATGTGTTCCTTCTCAGTCTGGCTAACTGGTCAACCTTCCAAGACTTGACCCCAAGATACCTTCTCTGGACAGCTCCTGACCACTACCAACCCATTCACAGATTCCCAGACGGGCTAGGCATCTTTCGTTGTGCTCCCTGACACTCCATGTTTATCCATCTCAGATTACCAACCATTCAAGTTAGCTGCCATGTTTTACCCGTTGGCCTTTGCCACTAGTTTAGAAGAGCTTAGAACGCTCCAGGGACTGTTCTCACCCGAATACCCTAGTCTCCCATGTCTTAGGTGTTAAACATATACTTATATCTGAAAGTTGAATGAGATAAAGACACAGAGTTCCATAAAACCACACCCCAAAAGTGCTGAAATTCCTTTCCTCCCACATCTTCTCACCAACCACGAGAGCTGCAATCTTATCGCTACAACACAGAACATTGAAATCATTTGATCATGGCGCTAGTGGTGCCAAAAAAGCAAATGAAAAGAATCTCTAAGGAGTTGTTTTTCTCTTGAACTTGAAAGCCATTGTGCACACTGTGAGAACTTGTGGCAAGAAATGATAGTCCCTTCAGGACAAGCAAGAGATAATTTCTGGTTGCTTCCCCTCTCCTAGGGGACTCTACGAGGACATTCCTCCCCCAAAATGCATATAGGAGATAAAAGCAATGATATGGTATATTCAGGATCATTATTTATTTGAGAGCCTCATGGAAGTGGTACAAGCAATAGATAATTCTGCCTCCACCTGTCCATTCCATTGGATATTTATCTCTGGAGCTCCTGCTGCTTTCCTCTCTAGTCAGAGCAGCCAGACAGGCCTCTGAGGACAATCCGTTGTCTTCATGGAATAGGTGATGAGGGAAAAGGGAAGACAAAGTATCTATTACTAACTTATCCTGGCAGCCTTTATGTCTTTTGCATACATTATTTTATTTAATCCTCTCAAAAGCCCTGTGAGGTAGTTAAGCAGTTCATTATCTTAGTTTTACAGATGTAAGCCCAAAGACTCAGAGATACTCCGTAACTCGCCCGAGGTCACACAGACTATAAGAAGCTCTCGCTACCATATGGACCTCCCACACAGGGAAATTTCTCTGCAAGAAGTCACCGGGTGGTACACGGTTCTTTCATTCATTCAGAAGCTCTGGAGTCCCACAAAGGGACTGAGTCCCAGGCACAGAATACACTGAGCGAATATCCCATCTGTGTGCGAGTTAATTACTTAATCTTTTTAAAGCTCCATTTCTTATCTGAAAATGAAGATTATAAAAGTGCCTGCCACACGGGATTGTGCGGACGATAAAAGGAGATGATGTACGAGCTCAACAGAGGACAGTTCTGCTGGTGCAACATGTTTCTCCTAACGAAGCCACCTGGTCCAGCGCCAGAGCCAGTGTTGGAATCAACCCCCTGAAAAACAGTGAGCGCTGTTTTCATAATGATATACTCAGTTCGATAGGAATGCTGAGAAAATGATGGATTCTGTCTGAGGGAGTAGAGAGAGGACTCCCCAGAGATGTGACATTTGAGCTAAGCCTTACAGGATCTGCCCTCTCTCCCTGGTTTGGGGGAGATTGTATCACTGGCCTGGGGACTTCTGTAAACAAGACTTGGCGAGTGACAACTTGGAGCCAGACAGAGATCAACAGAGATCAACAGAGATCCAGCTGAAGGTGAAGGTTAGAGTCAGAGGGCGCAGAACCTGCCATGCCAGGCTCCAGTCCATGGAGACTCAGGAGACCCTCCTCAGCAGGGAAGCCCCATGCTCTCATTTGCACATTGGAGAGAGAACTGGAGAGGCCATCTGGACCATTGCATAGAAGGGACAGAGCTGGAGGCAGGAAGACCGCCATGACTCTCCGGAGCATACGGGATGAACAAGAGTGTGGGAGGGGAGTGGGGAGTAAGGCTTCTATCGGACGGGATGGACTGCAGGTGTCAGCGACGCAGACCCATGACTCATTTCTCTAGGACGATGCCATTTAGTGTTCTGCTCTCTGCTTCAGAATTAAAAGTTTTGAAGTTTAAAGCAGTACTTCAGGATTGAAGAAGTGAGAGGACTTTAAATATAAGAAACAGGCAAAACTATGGGTAGTTTGTGGGTTTGCCACAGGTAATGTTCCTCAATCTGGATGCCCCCTGGTTTACTCAACAATGCCTCTGATATAACTTTGAAATACAAAACAGCTTTGGGGCTGCCGCTCTGTAAATGGACTGTGAATATCATATTCCATTTTTTCCCATGGCTCTGCATCCCAATATTCTTCTGGGAAAAGTTGTGGGTCAAAATCAAGTCATTAGGAAAGCGCATACTGATGGAGAGGGGTTTTCGTCAGGTGTTATTTCACACCTTTCCCCCAACACACAGATGGCAGCATCAGCGTGAATGTCCCAGCACCCGGTGCAAGCCAACTATTGAAGATGCTTCATGATCAAGGACACATCTGGATTTTGAAGGTAGAAGACGCTGGTTTTCAGATTTTGGTTTCAAACTGAGAGAATGAAGCTAAGAACACAGAAGCTTTGAAAAGGGTATGAACGTTCGGGCTCTCTGCTCTGCAGGGAGCCTGCTTCCTCCTCTCTCTCTGCCTGCCTCTCTGCCTACTTGTGACCTCTCTCTCTGTCAAATAAATAAATAAAATCTTTTAAAAAAAAAAAAGGGTATGAACGAAAATTTTAGTCCCAGTCTTGCTTAGGAGCTGAGAGGGAAAAGGTGTGAATCCATTAAGTAAACATTCAAAAGGCAACTGAGGATATTTCAAAACACAGACAAAGCATGGGCTCGTTGATGAATGGTGTTGGAGTGTTAAGCTGGTCATGTAGAAAAAACAAAAATCCAGATTCCTCCATACTCATTAGTCCAAAACAGTCTCCAAGTGGAAACTAACAAAAATAGTAAAATAAAACATTTTTAAATGTTTTTCTAGAAAAATGCATGACTTTGAAATAGGAAAGGTATTCCCAAACGTAAAATATTACTAAAAGTCATAGCAGAAAAATATTGATAAATTTGGCCACATAAAACCTTTGGCAAATATATGTAATATAAATACATATTAATAAAAATTTTTTTAAATCTGAGGGAAAAACTATTGGTAACACCGATGACTGCGCTTCACCTGGCCTCCACACTTCTATCAGCAGGAGTTGAAAATTACCCTAAAACTTTTTATGCTCATGACAAAGCTTCCTTTTCCCAGTTTTAGTTCCCCTCATCCCCTTGCCCCACTCTCAGATCTTTATCCCCATAAACCTCTTTGAGATCATTAGCACTAATTTCCATTATGATCTTTATCTCTATTTATCTGGATCATTTCAAGAAGCCCGGATTTCCCTCATTATCTAGAGCCTTACTCCCATTTCTGCCCCACTCTTCACCCATCCCTAATTCCTAAAACTGTCCCACCATGCAGTTAGTCAAATGCAGATCTCCGATATGCTTGGTTTCTTCTCTGAACATTTCCATCAACTTCCTGCTCTAACTGCAACCTGGCTGAGCACAGAGCTTCCTCCCAGGGCTGTTCAGGGGCGTCTGTTTTCTCTCCTCCCTTTCTTAATCTCTAGACTGGAAATCAGGTGGGTGTCTTCCTCCTTCTCATTGTCACGAGTGGGCCATCGGTTCTTTCTCCCCAACTTCAGAACTCTTGTCCTAAGACTGGCCCTCTTTGGTACAGTCATCCACGGGCCCAATCCACCTCCCTCCATTTCTCAAAGACCTCTGAGGTCCTAGTTGGTTTCTTTCACTCTCTTTAACACTACCCTTGTCCTAATTCTTTGTGATTTCAACATACACAGAGGTGATCCTTGTAACATTCTGGGGTCTGCATTCTTTGACCTCTTTTACTCCTATGATCTCGTCCTTCACCTTATCCCAACCACTGACACTCCCATGGTCAAACATCTCATTACCAATAACTGCAACCCCTTCACAGTCCAACACCAGCTTTCTGCTCTTTTATTCCCTGCTCCTTTATTTCCAGCTAGCTCTCTCTAGTTTCCCACCTCCAACATTTCCTTGACTTACACTACAGAGATAAGGAGGAACAATAAGTTTACTGTCTTCTACTCACCTAGAGTTTTTTTTTTTTAAATATTTTATTTATTTGACAGAGAGAAATCACAACTAGGCAGAGAGGCAGGCAGAGAGAGAGGAGGAAGCAGGCTCCCTGCGTAGCAGAGAGCCCGATGTGGGGCTCGATCCCAGGACCCTGGGATCATGACCTGAGCCGAAGGCAGAGGCTTTAACCCACTGAGCCACCCAGGCGCCCCTCACCTAGAGTTTTTAATTCCCTTCTTACTTACCTTAAATTCCATGTGTCATCATTATAATCATTCCCTTGCATCCGTCCTCAACTCACTTGTCCCCTCTTGTTCCTTCAAACTGTTTCTGGTGTTGTGGACTAAATTACGCACCTCCCCTCCCAAATTCATATGTTGATGCCCTAACCCCAATGTGACTATATTTGGAGATAGGGTCATTACAGAGATAATTACGGTTAAAGAGATCATAGGGTGGGATCCTAATCCAATAGAATTTGTGTCCTGCAAAGAAGAGGACAAGATACCAGGGATGCATGTGAACAAGGGTAAGGCCATGTGGGCATGCAGTGAGAAGGTGGTCATTTACAAGTCAAGGACAGAGAGGTCTCAAGAAAAACCAACCTGCCACATATTCATCTTGGACGTCTAGCACCAAGAAGTGGGAGAAAATAAATTTCCCTTTAAAACCCCCCACCTGTGGTATTTTGTTATAGTAGCCATACCAAAATACATGTGGCAAGATCCCTCTTTCTGCTAATTCCCCGTGTGTAGCTGTGCAATTGAACTTGACTCCAACAACAGCCACAACAACACCCAAATATGCAGACTGGTGTCACTTTACACTCAAGGCTTATCAAGTCATTGTCCTGGTGTTTCAGGGCAATCATTCTCCAGGTCCCTAATCCATTTCCTCTCCCTCATTCCTATGCAACTATTTCATACCTTGTCCTCTCTCCTCAAACCTCCAGCATCCCCCTGACCCTAACCTTCAGTAAATGACCTATTTTCTCTCTTGTTGAGAGGATAGAAGCAATCACTAGAGACTTTTCTTGAACTCTGGCCACATCTCCTCACTTAGGCCACATACTATCTACATTGTTTATTTGCTGTGGTTATTTTTGGTCTCTTCCCAATAAATATAACTTGATGGAGAGCAACAGATTTTATCTGTTTTGTTCATTGCACTATCTCCAATGCCTGCAACACAATAGCCACTTGATACATATTTTTGAATAATGAAAAATTAATATCATGGTAGACTAATTTCCTTATTATACAAAGAAACTGTTACAAATCCATAAGACCAAGAACAATTAAGATGGACAAAAAGTATGAACAGAAAGCTCATGGACCAAAGAAATATAAGTGGCCAATAATATAAAAATGCATTCGACATCGTTCATAATTAAAGAAAGACAGCTCAAAACAGTAGAGATAGCAAATTGCATATATCAGATTGGCAAAAATTTCAAATCTTGACAAAACTCAGCATTGGTAAGGATACAAGGAAACACACACTTTCATAAACCATTGGTGTAAATGTAAACTGGCATTCTCTCTTGACAATATCTACCAAAATTTAATATAAATATAATTTATCAAGTGTGCCAAGGTTATGTATAATGGGATGTTCATACACAACTTTGTTTATAATAGCAAGTATTAGATTTAAAATAATATGAGACTGTTTAAATTTGATACATTCATACAAAGAATGACTTTACAGACATTAAAATGAAAAAGATGGAAGTCATTTGCTGATATGAAAAGATGTTCATGATCGTCAACATTCAAGCAATGAACGGTCTATAGAACGTGTATATGTGTTTGTGTCCATTCAACATCTCTGGGAGGCTACATAAGAAGCAGATAATACTTATTTTTTCTGGGAAGTAGTTCCAGGGGGTTGAGGAAAAAGAGTTCTTTTGTTATTTTATTACTTGCTATAATGTTTACTTTTCATAACACGTATGACTGTTTTGTTTCTTTCAAAAGAGAGAAAAGCACCTTAAAAAACAATGGTCAAGTTCTTTTCCCTTTTATAATTTCATTATTGTGTGCATGAGCATACACACACACATGCCACATTTTATGCAGTGCATGGGGTTAAAGCAATTTCATATCAGTTAATGGATCCAGGATTTTTTTTTATTTAAAACTGTTTTCAGAAGGCAAAACAACCTGTCAAGATAGTTGATTAAATGCCTACCTCCCTACCCCCTCATGCACATATATAAATTCAATAATGGGAAAAAATCACTCAGACCATTTGTTTGGCATTTTGAAAACAAAGCAACCAATCAATAAACCACTTCTCAGCTGTGTGTGTGTGTGCGTGTGTGTGTGTGTGTGTGTGTGTGTGTTATTCTTCAGACAAGTACCACGTTTCTGGGTTTAGATAGAAAAGTCTATTTAATCGGCCACACACAAACTAATTGTGCATACTGGATTGGGTCCTTTAAGTAAACTAAATCTCTCCCTCAAGACACTCATACTCTTTAAAAGGATCGAAAATATATATATACATAAACACAAAGGAAACTACCAGGAAAAACTTTATGGAAGAACGAAGACTTGAGAGACCCAGAAATCAAGCCACAAACCCAATCATCAGTGTCGTTCTTCCAAGAGTTGGTCTCTGAAATTGCCGTTTTAATAGGTTATGTTTTCCCATAAATTATAACAAATCAGAAATGCTGCTATTAAAATGGGCCCCTGGGGCAAAACTCCTCTCCAAGCCAATCTGAATTCAAACTGACAGCAGAATATACAAGGACAGCAAAAGGGCTGACACCATTTCTAACACTGTTTTATAAAGATAATTAACTTTTATTTATTCAAATCTACGAAGACACCGCGTGGTGGAAAATAGTGACTCCTTGGGGATGTTGCTAAAGATACAAGCCTTTCAGGATATTCCCTCCCCTCAACTCACCCTTCCTGAATTATTATGCCCATTACCAACCACATGTCTAAATCAAAAAATTACTGAAATGCATATTGAACAGAGCAATTTATCTGTGATCGAAAATATCTCCGAGTTAATAGAGCTCCTCTGATGATATCTAAACAAGACCAGGGAATGGCGATACCCAATTTACAACGGTATTATTTAGCAACATAAATTGAACCACAAGCAATGTATATCGTGAACGTCATAAATAAACACAAGAGGAAAATGGAGGGAAAATGGGGAGTGATACAGAATGCGATTTTTTCAAAGAGAAAAGGGATCACAGAGCCCTCACATCAGTACCTGACACACAATCGATATTTCAAACTGGTGGAAGTAATTAAGCTAACAAATTAAAAATCGTGTTTCCTTTTCTTTCCCCGGTCTGGATTTTCAAAGCATTAAATCAAGTTTTGTGTGTGATTTAAGGGTGTCTTGAAAGATTTACACAGAAAAATATTTCTCCATCAACCTACCGTAGTGCCTGGAATTATCATTGTTAAAAATTGAAGGATTTGAAATTTTTTTTTTGTTTCCAAGATTTCCCTATTAAATCTCTGAGAGAAAAATGATTCTTCATCAGCTAACATACCAGTTGGAATGATATACACTAAAACTACCGAAATGTGCACACACATCTTAGTGGTACAACTACTTCTTTTTCTGAAATTTATTGATAAGTTCAGTTGAAACCCAGATGCTCTCCAAGGTCACAGAGCTAACTGTTGGCTGAACTGGAACCAAAGTTCAATGTGTTGAATCCCCCATGTAGTGCCTTTCCCCTACACTGTGCCTCAGTTTCTTTCCAAGGGTCTACATGAACAAGACATAGGAGAGACACCCAAAGAAAGAAACAGGAATTGTGTAAGAAAAAGGAAAAGCACCATTAAGTAACTTTACTAACGTCATAATTTTGCCTAGATAGGCTCTAAGAACAATTGAACTTGTTTGTTGTTTTTTCATCAAATGCTCAGCTGACCAAAGTAGACCAGGATTGAAGCTGAAAGAGTTGGAAGAGTTATTAGGTAAGACTCTGTATGCAGTTATTAATCTTATCAATCATGCTATTGGTTGCTCATGATTTTAGTTAACAGTCCCTACTGTAACATCCAAAAATTAAGACTATTTATTGTTCTCTGGGCCAAAGTGACTATTTCTCAAACTGATCATCTCATCACCTGCCAGGATTAGGGTATTCTTATACAAGACCTGTATATACTTACCCACTTGTGGTGGTGGCATGTTGGATCACCCCGCTGGTAAAACCAGCAAAGTGGAGGCAGCAAAGAAAATGGAAAGAATTTGAGGGTTGATATTCCCCCCCAGAAGCAAAGTAGTCTTCATTTTAGAAAATCAGAACTTTTTTTTTTTAAAGATTTTATTTATTTATTTATTTATTTATTTGACAGATAGAGATCACAAGTAGGGAGAGAGGCAGGCAGAGAGAGAGAGAGGAGGAAGCAGGCTCTCTGCCAAGCAGAGAGCCCGACGCGGGGCTCGATCCCAGGACCCTGGGATCATGACCTGAGCGAAAGGCAGAGGCTTTAACCCACTGAGCCACCCAGGCGCCCCGAAAATCAGAACATTTTTAGATGGTTTTGCGCCTACCTGATAGCTTAATAGTATTTTTATTTTCTTCTTTTTCCAAAGATTTTATATATTTGTGAGAAAGAGAGTATGGGGAGGAGCAGAGGGAGAGGGACAAGCAAACTCCATGCTGAGCACCAAGCCTGACTCGAGGCTCCATCTCAGGACCCTGAGATCATGACCTGAGCAGAAACCAAGAGTCGAACACTTAACCCACTGAGCCACCCAGGCACCCAGTATTATTTGCTTTTCTTTTTTTTTAAATTTTTTATTTTTTTATTAACAGATAATGTATTATTAGCCCCAGGAGTACAGGTCTGTGAATCTCCAGGTTTACAGACTTCACACCACTCACCATAGTATATACCCTCCCCAATGTCCATAACCCCACGACCCTCTCCCTACAACCTCCCCCCAGCAACCCTGTGAGATTAAGAGTCTCTTTTTGTTTGTCTCCCTCTGGATCCCATCTTGTTTCTTTTTTTCCTTCCATACCCCCCAAACCCCCCATGTTGCCTCTTAAATTCCTCTTATCAGGGAGACCATATGATAATTGTCTTTCTCTGGTTGACTTATTTCGCTCAGCATGATACCCTCTAGGTCCATCCATGCTGTTGCAAATGGCAAGATTTCATTTCTTTTGATGGCTGCATAGTATTCCAGTGTGTGTGTGTGTGTGTGTGTGTGTGTATACCACATCTTCTTTATCCATTCATCTGTTGATGGACATCTAGGTTCTTTCCATAGTTTGGCTATTGTGGACATTGCTGCTATTAACATTCAGGTGCATGTGCCCCTTCAGATCATTCCCAGTAGTATTTTCATTTTATTTCATTTTATTTATTTATTATTTTAGTATTTTCATTTTAAATTCTATGGCTGAGAGACTCCCTAGTCTTTTAACGCTCAGTCTTGTTAAAGTTTTGAACCAGACCTTCTGGTCAAGACGACACAGTGTCTTCATTCTTTGCCGTATTCCCTGTCTCTCATCCTCAAACCCTGTTCAAAACCAATAGCAATGAAATTAAAAAAAAAAAAAAAAAAACCCAGCAGCAGTGAGAGGTAACCAAATGGGTACAGTCAATGTGAAAAAAACAAGATAGGACCAGAAGCAAAACTGGACTTCAGAATAGTGAGAGTCGGTGGCAGCAGCCCATCCGGGATCAGGGTCAGGAAGCCGGTGGTGTTGCCTGAAAAGTCATCATCTCAGAAGGACAAGGATGAACAGTACTTTATCTAGACGGGCCTGCAGCCAGGGGGATGGAGAGTGCAGGGATGAGTGTGAACACAGTGCTGCCCAGCCTCTGCCTGGAGCCATGGCTGATGGCCACTCGGGCTGTAAGGAGAAGGAAGAATAAACTCGTTGTCAGCGGGGACCTGCTTTTAGCTTTCCCACTGTCTCAGTGAACCGATCGGCAATATCCCCTAAGGTCACCGCGTGCCTATATTCCCCAAAGTCCATTATCATGAGATCTGGTTTGCCAGAAAGAGAGGAGTGACGACTTTCGCAGTCCCATCCACCAAAGTTCACTAGGGACAAACCTACAGTCTGACAAAGTCAGGTTTATTGTCTTATCGCTCTGAGATGGCAGCATCCCAGAAGAATGGTGAGTGTCCCACCCAACAAAGGGAGAAATTAGTATGAGAGTGGGGGAAGGGTAGAGTTCAGGCAGCACTGAAATAGTTTATTTATTTATTTATTTATTTATTTATTTATTTATTTTAACTATCTTAATCATTTAGAAGTGATTCAGGCATTCAGTGGTGTTAGGTCCATTCACACTTTGTACCAACATCTCCACCGTCCATCCCTCTCCAGAACTCTTCATTTCGTGCGACTGAAACTGTATCCCTTCAATATCAACTCCTCCTCTCCTTGCTTCCCGCCTGCCCCCGCACCACTCCCTCCCCTGTCCTCGTCCCTGGCAAACACTCTCTTACTTTCTGTCTCTGTGACTGCTCTAGGATCTCATACAAGTGGGATCATTCAGTATCTGTCCTTCTGGGACTGCCTTGTTTTACTTAGCATGATGTCCTCAGGGTTCACGCACGCGGTGACCTGTCTCAGAATTTCATTCATTTTTCAAGATCAACAATATTCCATTGTATGTATGTATCACATTTTTTTTCATTCATTGATCGATGGGCACTTGGGTTGTTCCCACATTTTGGCTATCAGGAATAATGCTCCTACCAACACTGACGTACAAATATCTGTTTGAGTCCCTGCTTTCAGTCCTTCTGGGGGTATATCCAGAAGTGGAACTTCTGGGCTATGTGGTAATTTTGCCTTGAGCTTTTTGAAGAACTGCCAAACTGTTTCCCCAGTAGCGGCATGATTGTACATTCCCACTAGCGAAGCATGAAGGCTACAACTTCTCCCCATCCTCACCGACACTTGCTTTTTGCCATCCTTTTGATGATAGCCATCGTGGTGGGTATGAAATGCTATCTTCCTGTGCAATGAACCAGTGTTTAGATAGGCTTAGTTCTAAGAAGGACTGTGTATAGGTCGGGATCAGGAAGCAGACGCAGGGTCTTATTTTCTCGGAAACTGCAGCGTTAAGTTAACGTGAAATGTGTGCAGAAACCCTTGATCTGAACCTCTGTGCCTCAATTAGTCACTGAGGCTGCTTTTCCTCTGCAAAGTGACTCATCTTCCAGGCAAAAGTGGAAAGCTCATTCTTGCTGATATAATTTCATCCAGCAAAATTTTAGACAATCTATGATTTTAGGAAACAAAGCTTCTCAGTGAATAAGTGAAAGAAAGATGCCTTACAGACTGGGGTTATTGTGACATTTTACAATGTCAGAGTGTCCTTGGGAGAAATATCGGTCCCTCTTAACTTTGTGGTTTGCTTTATCAGTTCTCTGTTATCCCAGAGTGGTAATTAGCAGGGCAAGAGATTTTACTTTCTTATTTTTTTTAAAGATTTTATTTATTTATTTGACAGAGAGCACAAGTAGGCAGAAAGGCAGGCAGAGAGAGAGAGGAGGAAGCAGGCCCCCTGCTGAGCAGAGAGCCCGATGCGGGGCTCAATCCCAGGACCCTGGGACCATGACCTGAGCCGAAGGCAGAGGCTTTAACCCACTGAGCCACCCAGGCATTTACTTTCTTATTTTGAGCTAATATTTAATTTCTCGGCATCAAGGATACACTAGAAAGGAAGAAAAAAATGTCCTGAATAAAAACCTCCCTATTCAAAATGAACCTATAAACCCAAATTCCAAATCCCATAAAACTAATGCTAAGAGAGACAGTCACCTGGCTGTGGCCAGAGCAGCACGGCACAGACGGCAAATGTGATGTGGGGATCTGCCTGCTTTACCATCAGCTAGTGGGGTCACTTAGGGAAATCAGTAGCCTTTCTTGTTTCTTTTTTCTTTTCTTTTTTTTTTAAGATTGTATTTATTTGTCAGAGAGGGGGAACAGCAGGCAGAGGGAGAAGCAGGTTCCCCACTGAGCAAGAAGCCCCATGTGGGACTCGGTTCCCAGACCCTGCGATCATGACCTGAGCCAAAGGCAGATGCTTAACCAAAGGACCCCCCAGGCATCCCAGGTTTGTAATTTCATCCGTACAAAACGGAGTTAACAATACAACTCCCTCAATAATCTCATTATTTTTTTTATTTTTTTGTTTATTTACAGCATAACAGTGTTCATTGTTTTGGCATCACACCCAGTGCTCCATGCAGTACGTGCCCTCCCTATTACCCACCACCTGGTTCCTCAACCTCCCACCCCCCCGCCCCTTCAAAACCCTCTGGTTGTTTTTCAGAGTCCATAGTCTCTCATGGTTCATCTCCCCTTCCAGTTTCCTTCAACTCCCTCTCCTCTCCATCTCCCCATGTCCTCCATGTTATTTGTTATGCTCCACAAATAAGTGAGACCATATGATACTTGACTCTCTCTGCTTGACTTATTTCACTCAGCATAATCTCTTCCAGTCCCATCCATGTTGCTACAAAAGTTGGGTATTCATCCTTTCTGATGGAGGCATAATACTCCATTGTGTATATGTACCACATCTTCCTTATCCATTCATCCGTTGAAGGGCATCTTGGTTCTTTCCACAGTTTGGCGACCGTGGCCATTGAAGAAGTCAAACTCTCTCTCTTCGCAGATGACATGATTCTTTATATGGAAAACCCCAAAGACTCCACCCCCAAACTACTAGAACTCATACAGCAATTCAGTAACATGGCAGGATACAAAGTCAATGTACAAAAATCAGTGGCTTTCTTATACACTAACAATGAAAATACAGAAAGGGAAAATAGAGAATCGATTCCATTTACTATAGCACCAAGAACCATAAGATACCTGGGAATAAACCTAACCAAAGAGGTAAAGGACCTGTACTCGAGGAACTACAGAACACTCATGAAAGAAATTGAAGAAGACACAAAAAGATGGAAGACTGTTCCATGCTCTTGGATTGGAAGAATAAACATTGTTAAAATGTCTATACTGCCTAGAGCAATCTATACTTTTAATGCCATTCCGATCAAAATTCCACTGATATTTTTCAAAGAGCTGGAGCAAATAATCCTAAAATTTGTATGGAATCAGAAGAGATCCCGAATTGCTAAGGAAATGTTGAAAAACAAAAACAAAACTGGCGGCATCACGTTACCCGATTTCAAGCTTTACTACAAAGCTGTGATCACCAAGACAGCATGGTACTGGCATAAAAACAGACACATAGACCAGTGGAACAGAGTGGAGAGCCCAGATATGGACCCTCAACTCTATGGTCAAATAATCTTCGACAAAACAGGAAAAAGTATTCAATGGAAAAAAGACAGTCTCTTCAATCAATGGTGCTGGGAAAACTGGACAGCGATATGTAGAAGAATGAAACTCGACCATTCTCTTACACCGTACACAAAAATAAACTCGAAATGGATAAAAGACCTCAACGTGAGACAGGAATCTATCAGAATCCTAGAGGAGAACATAGGCAGTAACCTCTTCGATATCAGCCACAGCAACTTCTTTCAAGATATGTCTCCAAAGGCCAAGGAAACAAAAGCAAAAATGAACTTTTGGGACTTCATCAAGATCAAAAGCTTCTGCACAGCAAAGGAAACAGTCAACAAAACAAAAAGGCAACCCACGGAATGGGAGAAGATATTTGCAAATGACAGTACAGACAAAAGGTTGATATCCAGGATCTATAAAGAACTTCTCAAACTCAACACACACAAAACAGATAATCATATCAAAAAATGGGCAGAAGATATGAACAGACACTTCTCCAACGAAGACATACAAATGGCTATCAGACACATGAAAAAATGTTCATCATCACTAGCCATCAGGGAGATTCAAATTAAAACCACATTGAGATACCACCTGACACCAGTTAGAATGACCAAAATTAGCAAGACAGGAAACAACGTGTGTTGGAGAGGATGTGGAGAAAGGGGAACCCTCTTCCACTGTTGGTGGGAATGCAAGTTAGTGCAGCCACTTTGGAGAACAGTGTGGAGATTCCTGAAGAAATTAAGAATAGAGCTTCCCTATGACCCTGCAATTGCACTGCTGGGTATTTACCCCAAAGATACAGATGTAGTGAAAAGAAGGGCCATCTGTACCCCAATAATCTCATTATTAGACCGTCCAAGGAGGTGACACGAAAAGCTTAAAATTCCATACAATTTCCAAAGGCCTAGTATTACTGACGTGGTTTGAAGACCGGAAACGATGGCCAAGAAAGAATTCTTGAGACGTCTTTGGTGCAAAAAGTTGGTTAAAGCACCAAGATGGGACTCTGGGGCGCAGAAAGAGAGGCTCTGGGATTGTGGGAGCAACTGACTATAGACTTTGGAGTTGGGACAAGTAAAGACAAAGAGAAGTTTCCAAAAGGATTTTCATATGCTAAGAAGACACACAGGATCCTGGAGGCCCAGCTATCTGAAGTCAAGCTTGTTTTTCCCTCTAGCCAAGCTTGAAGACAGCTGGGAGTCTCCTGGAGGAAGGTCATACTCTGCCTGCCTCAAGTATTTGTCCGTGGGCTGCAGGTCATAAGGACATTTCATTTTATCTCATTTCATTTTTGTCTTTGTTCCCCATATCGCTAGTACCATTTCTTCTCTGAACAAAGAATCTGGAGACTAGGGGCTCTGAACAAAGCTTCTGGAGACTTGGATCATCCATTCCTCCTTCCATGTTGCCTGAGATTCAAGGCACGTTTCCCCCATAATCCTCTGCTGTAAAATCAGAGCGGAGTCTGAGACCCGCCCCTGGTATCTTCCTTCCCCAAGTCTCTTCTGCTCTTCCAAAGGGTTATTCCACCCAGCTAGACCTTATTTTTATGGATAAGGATAGGGCTGGTATTCCCTTAATATTTCGGCCTTTCTCCTTTAAGTAGAAGAAATGGATTGGGAGACTGTGAGCATGAAATACCAACGGTGTGATTTACATCCGTCACTAGGTAATTAGCAATTAGCGGAGCACAACAAAGGGAGATCCTACTATGAATACCTCTCGGTGCAATCCAGACACGGAGATCATGTTTATTTCTTCCTCACAAAATGCAAATTGGGAACCGTCCAAGTATTCTGCAAGAATAAAGTACAACATTTAAATGAACTGTTTAGAAAGATGATGGGAAGGTTTTGTGCAAAACAGTCAGGCTTCTTTGGGATTTCATTTATCATCGAGATCCAGCTTCCTGAGCTCAGGTTGACTCTCCAACGAAGGATTTAAGAGCCTTTTTTTTTTTTTTTAGTGAAGATGGAGCATTGTTCTGGGTAATGACTTCAGACCCTCCACTATAGTTAACAGCCGATGAGGATTCAAGCTGAAAGATAATATCTAACAGAGGAACTGATGGGCTCTTTCCACTTTGTTCCTTCAGTGCTGAAAGCCAAGAAGAGCGGTCCCTGTAGGCATGAAAGGCAAAGTAGACCAGTATGACCAATGCAGCTCTGCGATTAGACTAATAATCACTCAGCTCCCTAATTTTCCTGCCACAGCAGGGACTATAAATGGCATTCTGTGAGGCCACAAATTGCTATGGAACACTTTGTGCATGAGGGAAATTCTCTCATTGTGTAAATGGATCAGTTCCCACCCTAAAATTACTGGCCTCTCTGACAAAATGATGCAGGGGTCTTATTACTGCCTGCTGAGTTGTGTAAAATTGACTAATTTTACAGGTTTTCCTTTTAGCTTTTTCTCTCTTATGATCCCTGAAAAATGGGGGCTGCCAATTTTGGTCCAGCCAGTGGGCTGAGTGGTCATCCCCAGAACTGTAATGGTCCAAGAAAAGAGAGTAGCTCCCCTCAGAGTGACTGACAGAGGGTACATTTCTGTTCTTTCTCCCCATGATTCTAGACCTAACTGCTCTAAAATGTTCCCCCACCCATCTATCTCTTGTCTCCCCTCCTCACTACACCCCCCCCCCCCCACAAAGTTTCAGTGTTAAGAGTTTGCCTAAATTCTCCTACTCTTGCCAGGCAGTCTCTCCTGGAATATCCAGGAGAGGTAAACAAGTCCTTCTTTGCTCCCACACTGCCTTGCTCCTGAGTCTAAAGTAGCTCAACTCACTTCTCTCTAGTTCTGTGAGCCTCCCCAGTAAACTGTAACACTCTGGAGACCGGAAGCTGTTTTCCATTCATCTTTCTATCCCCAACACAGACCACAGTGCCTGGCACATACATTACCTGTTCTTTATAGGAGGCAATTTAAGCATAATTTTAAGCTACTGGTTAACAAAACCAAACAGAGTAATGGGTAGATTTGCTCCATAAGCCTGCACTGTATGGCTGGGCAAGCAGGGGCAGGGAGAAGGGAGGGAGTGCCCACATCCTGAGGAGCTCACAACCAGGCAGGAGAAGGACTTGAAGACACACCACAACACTGCTGAGAGAGAGAAAGCAACTGGGTGCTGAGGAAACATGACAGGAGGGACCAGCTCTGCCGGGGATCATCCGAGGACCTGCACATGGAGATGACCTTTTAAAATGATCTTGAAATATGGCTACAGTTTGGAGGGATTGGGATGATGAAAGACATTCTAGAGGGAAATAGAAATTCCGGGTGTAGGAGCTACTGGGTGGCTCAGTTGGTTAAGCCTCTGACACTTGATTTTGGCTCAAGTCCTGATCTCTGGGTCTTCGAGCCCCATATTGGGCTCTGTGCTAAGCAGGAGATTCTCTCTTCCTCTCCCCCTACACCCCTACCCCCGCTTGTGTTCACTTGCTCTCTCTCTCTCTCAAAAAAAGAAAGAAATTCCAAGTCTAAAGGGTGAGAAGAAAGCACGTTAGGGGCAGAGCCCCTGCTCTTCTCACCTGTGTGTGCACCCACTCAACCCCCTCCTTCCAACCCCCAACTCCAGTGCATCTGGGGGCTTTCAAAAAGAAAATCTTCCATGGAGGGTGGATGCTATTGGGGAAGGGGGTCAAAAGTTACAACCTTCCAGTTTATAAAATAAAGAAGTCCCAGGGATGGGATGTACAGCATGGCAGTACGTGGTTAGTAACACTGTATCAGATGTTTGAAAGTTGCTTAGAGAGCAGATATTGAAAGTTCTCATCACAAGAGAAAATAATCAGGAACTATGTGCCATAACAAGACTGACTGTTGTGATCATTTGGCAATGTATACAAATATCGAATCATTATGCTATACACCTGAAATTAATGTTACAGATCAATTATACCTCAAAAGTACACAAAAAGAATCTCTTCACAACTATTTCAGAGTCTCTTGTCTTTCCCGTATTGGGAACTGTGGGTCCCAGCAGGTAGGGATAGGTACTCTCCAGGTCAGTTTGCTGAAGGCGCTATTTCAAGGGGAAAGAGCAGCCTCCCCTTGACTTACAGCGGGATCCCCGGTGGCTTATGGGTAGAATCAGAGATTCTTTTTATCAGAGAAGCCTTCAGAGTTTACCAGCTCCTTCCCCATAGGAAGTCCTAACCCAGTGCCTCCACACTCCCCCACTCCCTGGAGCACAGCTGACCCTCTGAGCTTCAAAGACCCTGCAGGAAAAGTTCCGAGCATCACTAGGAAACGTGAAAAGAGAATATAGCCCAAGTTCCTATCAGTGAACCAAGGCATTATTTTTTATCCTCATTTCCTCTCTCGCTGCCATTTTATGCCTTCCTCCGATAGCAAGATGACCTCACACACGGCCCCGAGGATGGATAAGGTACAGGATGATTGTGTCGTAGCCTTGCATGTTTTCAAATTCTCATGAGGTTATTCTTTTAAATCAAGGCCCACTTTAAATATGTTCCCGATTTGCACCTTTTACTGCAGCCGTCCGGGTCTGAGTGGCCAGGAGGGAAAAGATTAAGCTGACTTGCACTGTCAGTTAAAATGCAAGAGTCAGCTGTACATCAATTTTAAGAGACTTCGACCTGTGAAAGCCCTGATTCACCTCCTACAGTCTGTGTCTCTCTTGCCCCTTGGGGTTCCCTCCTGTCAAGCCTGTCCATTTTCCAGGGCTCTCATTCACACCCGTTCCCGTCCAAGGCCTCGCTCTAGGGGCACCTCACTGGGCACCGACCTCCTTGCTCTCCACACGCGTGATTCTCCAACCCAGACGTGTCATCGAATCACCTGGGAAGTTTGTTTCTGTGTGTTTTTTTAATTTCAATTGCAGGGCAGGCTGCTGGGATTAAAAAAAAAAAAAAATGCTCCAGATAATTCTTTTGTGCAGCCAAGATTGAGAATCGCTGCTGTAGATGGTGCTTGGTTGGTTGGTGGCTTGGTTGAACTTTGAAAAGCTGTAGAACTCTTTGTTCAAATGATGCAGAGACCCAAACTATAAAGGAACAATGGGGACCGACATTTTCTGGTTGATGAAGTGAGTGTGGCAAGAAACACGCATGTGTCGGGGGCTCCAAAGGACTGCCTGGAAAGCACACTTCACCTTGACAGACAGCTGTCCACCGCATCAGAGCATACCTTCCCCGGGAGCCACCGCTTTGAGCCCAGGGCTTCACAAACTGTTTCTGTAAAGGGCCAGTGAGTCAACATTTTGGGCTTCCCGAGCCATATAATTTCCACCGCAATTACTCAGCACTGTTGCTGAGTATGAAAGCAGCCATAGGCAACACATGCATTAATGACTACATCTGTGTACTACCAAAACTTTATTTTTTATTTTTCGTAATTTTTTGAAGTCGGCTCCACACCCAAAGTGGGGCTTGAACTCATGACCTTGAGATTAAGAGTCAAATGCTCCACCAACTGAGCCAGCCAGGCGCCTTTCACTAAAACTTTACTTACAAAAGTAGACTGTGGACTGGATTTGACACGCCGACCATCCCTTGCTGATCCCTGTTTTTCAAGCATTGTTCCCTTCTAAGTGACTAATTATTAATCTTATAAGCTAAATATTCGTGTGTCCTAATTCCAGGTTATGTCTGTGCTCATTAACTTACATGGGTGTCAGCTGGAGTTCTCTGATGATAGCCCCTAATACAAAGAATTGGTTTTCTTAGATGGTTTTGGTAGGACTAATACAAGGGAGCAAATCTTTGGTGGCAGGTGGAAGGTCTATGTGATGGGCTGAACCGGGACGATAGTAACTTACTCAGGGGTCTCCTCTTCTTTTTTTTTTTTAATTTTTTTTAAGGATTATTTATTTATTTATTTGACAGACGGAGGTCATAAGTAGGCAGAGAGGCAGGCAGAGACAGAGAGAGAGGGAAGCAGGCTCCCTGCCGAGCAGAGAGCCCGATATGGGGCTCGATCCCAGGACCCTGAGACCATGACCTGAGCCGAAGGCAGAGGCTTTAACCCACTGAGCCACCCAGGCGCCCCGGGGTCTCCTCTTCTGAACTGGAGTTTGAAGAGCATGGAACTGAGGTCCCTCCCACCACCTGGCAGTCCTTGGCCAGAGGGCACTGATTTGAGACAGTGGTAGCTATACTAACTTCGTTCCGCTTGGTCAGGTCATCATGATGTTGTGTTGGGGTAAAAAATATCTTGCCAAAGCCTGTAATGTTTGCTTGTGAGAATTGTACTAGGGCTTCTCCTATCTTTTTTTTTTTTTTAATTAATTTATTTTAAAGACAGCAAGCACAGGTGGGAGGGGCAGAGGGAAAGGGAGAGAGAATCTCGAGCAGACTCCATCCCCACTGAGTGTGGAGCCCGATGCATGGCTCGATCTCACAACCTGAGCCGAGATCATGACCTGAGCCGAAACGGAGAGTTGGATGCTCAATTGACAGGACCACCACCCAGGCGCCTCGGGCTTCTCCCATCTGAAGGATCACCCCCAATTCCACTCAGAACAGAAGCTGAGCAGTAATGATGTAAGAGCACTGTCCATGCTCCTTTGTAGAATTCACATAAACTGACACGGAGGCTACCCAGAGTCTGGGGCTTTGATTTTGCTTCTCAACAGTTCCTCATGTGCATTTTCCTTTGTACTGCTCAGCTCTGAATTATGTTTCTCCTGGGCCACATTCGGGATCTCCTTGTCCTCCTTGGTTGGTAGAACAGCAAGCACCGTGTTCCCTGGTCATGCTGCCCCTGAGATGCCCCAGTGCATTCATTTACAAGCATTGTTTTGAAAGCCACATTCTTTATACTGCTTTCAGTTTCAAATCTACTTGACATCCACTTTTCTTTCTCACTCCAGAAATCCCTTAACTGTTTTCACCTAAACTCCCCCTATAAATCAGAAATGAAAATAAATGCAGGAACTAGTTAAAGATATGAATGCTGAAGTATTGAGGAAAACATATCCTGAGGTTTGCAATTTATTTTGAAATACAACAAAAGACCTGAGATAGATTGATAGATAAAAGGATGGAAGGAGATGTGATAAAATAAGAATAATTGTGAGTGGCAGGATCCAAGTGACATGGATAAGAATGTTCATTGTAAAGTTCTTTCCGTGTTGCTGTTTATTTGAAATTTGCACAATAAAATATTAAAAGAAATAAATGTCAAGACATTCAGGAAACAAAATCTTTTCTTCTTATGAATTATGCCAGTACTTGATTCAAGACTCAAAAACTTGAACCAGCATATAAGAGCTGCTCTGCTTGGAGTACTAATTATGAGAACGTTCTCACCAAGGAGCCTGATTAGATTCAAATATTTATTTTCATCAGTATGGCTACGAAATCCTGTTAAACACCAAGTGCTAAATGAAGTGTTCTGGGATCAGCATGATTTCTTTTATTTATTTATTTGTTTGTTTGTTTGTTTATTCATTCATTCATTCATTGGTTTTTCTTTTGGATCTCAGGTGACCATAATTGGATTCATCATCAGAATCCTTGGTCACACTCTCAACACTGGCCCGTGCATGGTCCATTTCTATTCATTTCTTCTTTAGCCATCTGTATGAACACCTGAAAACCCAGCACCCAAAAAGAAAAGCCAGGACCTTCACAACCCACATCCCACTACATAGTCCCCCCCGGGCCATCCCAAATCGTCCTGAATTCTGTGATCATCATTCCCAGGCTTTCCCAGATATGTGCGTGTGTTCTCTGTAGATCTATGTAGTCCTTTAAAAGGATATCATTTCAATTGTTTGTATCTTTACAAAAAGGGTATATTCATTTTGATCAGTCTTGAGCTTTTTTTTTCCACTTGAATATCAGGTTGCAGAAATTTACCCATACTATTGTAAAATTGCTGTGGTTCCTTTATTTGATTACTGTATTGTATCCATTATGCAAATCTACCAATTGTCCTCTTCAGTTATAAGCATTTGTTCCCAGGTTCTAGTATTAGGAACATTTTTTTTTTTTGAGATTTTTATTTATTTGACAGACAGAGATCACAAGTAGGCAGAGAGGCAGGCAGAGAGAGAGAGTGGAGGAAGCAGGCTCTCTGCTGAGCAGAGAGCCCGATGTGGGGCTCAATCCCAGGACCCCGGAATCATGATCTGAGCCGAAGGCAGAGGCTTTAACCACTGAGCCACCCAGGCACCCCTATTAGGAACATTCTTATACATATCTCGTGTTGCTTATGTGTAAGAATTTATCATGGCTACATGCCTAAAAGTGGAACCCCTAGGTATCAGAGTATATTAAGGTTCAACTTTAGGAGATAATGCCAACTTTTTTTAGAGAGGTCACAAGTAGGCAGAGAGGCAGGCAGAGAGAGAAGAAGGGGAGCAGGCTCCCTGGACTCTGGGATCATGACCTGAGCTGAAGGCAGAGGCTTCAATGGGAAAAACCCATTGAGCCACCCAGGTGCCCCTAATGCCAACTTTTTTTCCAAAGTGCTGTGCCCATCCGTACTCCCCTGGTAATACGGTCTCTATCGACATTCAACCCAGTGGAATATACCCAAAGCTAATGAAATGATTTATTATTACACACACATAAATAGGGTGAGCGATGAGATGTAAGCTTCAAGATATGCCTCTCAGCTATGAGAAGAAAGCGATATATAGATTTGTCTCTTCTTCTCAATTGATACTCATTAGAATTACCTCTAAATAAGATATATATGTTTCTCGCCTTTCACTTCTGTTTTCCCAGTTTTGAAATGGTTTATGCTATGAGTTTTTTAGGCTCTCCTCCATCTTTGAGGCCATGGGAATGACTAACCTTTTATTCTTTGTGAAGACCAAAAACCCCTCCCTACGGCAATTCTCTCCTTTGGCACAAAAAAGCATGAAGCCCCCCCCCCCCCCGCCCCCACACCTCTTCCAATTCCTGTTTGTCCTTCCCTGTCAGTTTTTGCTTCTGTCCAAAGAGTGGCCTCATGGAGGTCAGAGGTGCCAAATTAATTTACTTTGTTTTTCAACATCCAGAGACCTTCTTTGGGTCTTGGGGTCTGTAAAAAACACCCCCTTCAGGAAACACACTGGCGTGATTCATTTGCCAGCTCCTCCAAGTACAATGAGGCTGTCAGGGTCCTATTTGTGCTCTAATAATCTCTGCATGGCCAACCCCCAAAATGAGTGGTCTGGAGCCCGGCAGCTCAGACCACAACACGGTCACCCCTGCCAAGGATCTCACACATTTACTCCGCGTTTCAATTCGCCCAGCGGGAGGGCGGGGGGGGGGGGGGGGAGGTGGGGATGGGGAGGATGGGGGGAGGGGATCTGCCATTTCTGCTGCAGGTGTGGGGGGTCACCCCAGATCTCCTGAGAGCCCCGATTCGGTATGTTGCTCCTGCCTGCCGGCGAGTCTCCTACACCCAGGCGTTCTTATCAGATCACGAGTTTCATTATGGGGCTGTCCACCGGGAATCCGGCTAAAAGCAATAAATTCATTTTGCTGTGCGAGTCTCTGGACTATTAAAGCATTTCAGTCCTGTTTCTCCTTTAACATCCCACGAGCCAAATATTCACTCTGACAAAATGCTATTCATTACAAAGTTAAGATGACTTTGACTCTATTTCTCTCCTACATAATACAATGAAGACACTCTGTACCGGATTCATGTACAGCCTGATGGTATTACAGATAAAAACACGCCAAGGCAGGCAGTCTTTTCTCAAAAAAATGGATTGAAATTACCTCTAGCTAGCTATGGCTTGCTTAGATAAAGAGTAGCTGGGGGGTGGGGGGGGAGGTTTTCTGCTCATTTTTAATTTCCTGACCAGTATACTGCTTTAGGGAGGATGATCAGGGAGAAAAAAATAATAATAATGAAATAGTAAAATGAAATATCGCTGGAATATAAAAGAGATAAAATCCCCTGTGACTCCTCTTTTATCCACAGATACTTTCCCCATGCAGAGTGTGAGCAAACAGATCAGAGAGCTCGGTGGAATTAGGATACCTCTGGGGCCCAACACGAGGTAGATCTTAGAAAGATCTTGCCAATTGATTGATTGAAGCAGAAATTATAGCTATATTAGATTTATCATCTAAGTCAGCTGCAGGTCCAAACCCTGCATCTGACACATACCAGTATCAAGTAAATTTAGAAACCTCTGGAAAATGGGGAAACACTACCCCCATCCTCCGTTTATTGTGAAGATGGAAGGAAATACCCGATGCAAATCTCCTAGCCTAGCCCTTCCCAGACAGTAAGAAAAACATGAATATTTTTTTTCCCTTTTCTTTGTCCTTCTTCCTGTGCAGAGAGCTAAAGAGAAAATGGGATAGATGAAGACCAAGAACACAGCCCTAGATGGTTGGGAGTCTCAGAGAGACAGCTCTGTCCCACCTACTTGACTTAGAGCATGGGATCTTTCGCCTGCCTCCATTGAAAGCATTTAACCAAATAACCACAGAAAACCTGATTGCTGTGTTTGGTGTAGGAATGAGGCAATGGATATTCCAGATAAAAACTGGGCGGCTCAGTTGATTAAGCTCTGACTCTGGTCTCAGCTCGGGTCATGATCTCAGGGTCCTGGAATCGAGACCCCCCATCAGGTTCTGCATTGGATCTGGGATCTGCTTGGGATTCTCTCTCTCCCTCTATCCCTCTCCAGCCTCTCTCTCTTAAATAAAATTAAACAAGAAACAAAAACAAAAACAAAACAAGCCTGTGAGAGGAATTTCTCTGTGGGTGGAAGATAGAGCCCCTGAGACCTGGCTTGTGCCGGTCTTAAGTGTCAAGGAACATATGGCCCTCCTGATGGGTCCTGGGGTTCATAGCTGTATCTTTAGGGTGTCCGTTTCACCCCTAATTTCATCTCAATCTTCCTCCCCTTCATTTCCTTTCTTCTCCACCCACTGCTCCTCCTGATTTCCTTGCTCACTCTCTGCAGTGTTGTATGCTGTGTACCTTTGCAAGCCACCTTGTGCCTTACCTAATTACTTTGTTGATTAATGAAAACTCAGCTCTTCTGCTTTTCTGCCCGCAGGCTCTGCACCAGGCTTTCCCTTCCCCGAGCCGGACGGGAATACTGGCAGCTTGTCAGCTCTCACAGCTCGCGGCCTCCGGGGCTCAGGAACAAAGGGAGACTCTGTTGCTTTCACAGCCCTGACCGGCCCCATCCCAGAATAAGGAGACATTTAGGCTGAACTTTCCCGAACACAGGAAAAAGAACCTCTTCCCACCCCCCATCAGCCAAGAAAACAGGAGTCATTCATCCTCTCACTTGTCTAATTAGAGACACTGCTTTAAAAATAAAGCAACTATTTTCTTAAAAATGTCTGCATCCAGTCTCTCTAAGAGTAGATTAACTTCAAAATACCTGATCTCGTCAACCCTGAGAAATTCTCTAGAGAGTGCGTGGAATCCATCCGGGTACTAAAATGTATCTTTGGATGCCTTCTTAGACTGGACGCCATTAGAACGCTATGATCACAAATAACACTGTGGGGGGCAAGGAAGAGGGTAAACAAGGACAAAGAAGAGTTTCCACACCTTAAGTTGTATATTGGCGCCTCAGTATATTCGAACAGCCCATCAATTATTAACTGGCTGGGAACATTTCCAAGTACTGCATCAAAACATACAACACCAGAAGGCATTCTCCAAAACAGGTCTTATTTATTGAACGTTGTTTGCTATCTCTTGGCAGCTTTGTCTTTTTAGATGCTGTTTGGAAGCCTCCCTAATATATACACTGTCCAGCGGAGAGATCTCTGTTCAGATTCTCAAATAAAAGACTGGCAGAAACTCAAAGGCAAGCGTGTTAGCTTGGGTTTCTTGGAGAGATCAGAGAAAGCTGCTCACCAGCAAACCCACCCATGTCGAGTCCATTCAACCCGTTGGATCCGTCCAGGACTGTGGTTTAGTGGGAAGGATTAGACTGTAATGCTGTGCTATGACAAGACGAAACTCAGAGCTAAAAATATTATAAGCACGGGTAAGAGAATAGATATTAGTTGAGAAGAAAATGCATGGAATTTCAGATGTGAGTTGGTGTTGCCCATTCTGGGAAGCACTGGAAATTTCTTTTTATCCTAAAATCCTTTGTAATTCTAGAAGGTAGGAGGAGCTGAGGAAGAATGAGAAATATAGGAGATTTTATTTTCTGGATCTGATCATTTTTGTCAACCACATGTAAATATAGAGAGCTGGCTTTCAAAAACATACAATTACATCGGCTTTGGGGTGTAAAATTGTGAACTTACAGGATCTAGTCGTTGATGATTTTTTGAGATGAGCAGTTTGTTTATTCCTTCCTTTCAGAGGAATAAAGCGTGAGACAACAGAATGAAGAAAACAGATCGAGAAAAACAGATCCACCAAGATCTCATGAGTGGACAGGCCATGGCCCTGAATTTGCCACCTTGTCTCAGAGAGGGCCCCAAATCTCAGTGTGTTAGAGATGAGAGAGCAAAGTAGCCATTCTAATGAGTTGCATGGGCACCTGCAGAGGACACAGAAATTCAATGCCTGCCCACGTTTGTAGGGGGACTGCTTCTGTGGCTGCTTCCACCAAAGTAACTGAGCAGCCCAGATGTCTACTCCTGTCTGAGGCTGGAGGCCTGTGGATGAGTCTGAGGTACCCGAGGTGCAGGTACAAAAGGCTAGGATAGGTGGACTCTTGCTGGGGGTGTCCGCCAGCATCTTGTGCATTCCTTCCTCACCAACCCCCTGGGAGAAGGTCCATGTGGAACTCTCGGGACACCAGATGCCGCACGGCACAGGTAATAGTGCTCGCCAAGCAACTGGACCAGTTTTCCTACAGTAACCCCCACTTCCTGCAGAGACAAACGGAAGTGCAGGGACGCAAAAGTCCTTGCCTAAATCTACCCCAAGCAAAGCAGCAGCTGGGAATTTACTAAAAGCCATGGATTACAGATTCTAGGGCCATGGTTGAACATTCAAAGGCTTTTCCTTCTCCTTAGAGGAACATCTTAGACTGAATAATCCCATACTATAGGACCAGTAAAATACAAAGAGTTTTTATTCTAGTAGAGAGAGGCATAATGGAAAATGCTTCCAGGCTTATTTTTTAAAATACATGAAAGCATCTTAAACTAAAGAAAAACACCTTGCAAATCCAGGGTATGATTATTGTCTTATTACAATATTTCATCACTTGTATTTCCAGGAAACATCAGATTACTTGACCTCAAGGGTACTGGAAAGGGGCACAGAGCCCCTGCTCTGATTAGAACAATTGAGGAATTGGGTTCTATCTTCCTTTGATGACAATTCAAAAGGAACTCACTCTATCTTCGCTATATCATCTGAAGATTTATATTCCAAAAATAACCACCGCGCTGTATTTGATTAATAACAATCACAATCTATAGCAACGCTCAGATGAGCTTATTCAATGTCATCCCTGATGCTGAGCGATAAAAGGGACATAAATACTGTGATATAACCAATACCCTCTCCTACCTTATGCCTCATTATACGAAAATGGTGCCATTTCCCCCTGAACAGTAGACCTAAAGAGAAGACTTACGTTTTTCTTTTATGCTTCCCCTGAGGAGCAAATTTCACCTAGAAACAGAGTTACATCCACCAAAAGCAATTTGTGTACCTAAAGCATTCAGAAATGCTAGCCTGCAGAACCATCATTAGCATTTGATAGCACTCTTTGTTCCTAACAAGCACTCCCTGGCCCTGGAAAAGGCAATAATTGTAGATCTTCTTCATTCGCTTTAGATTAATTTGTCCCTGGGGGTCACAGGACTGCCAGGTTAGCAGCCCTAGAATCTCACCTCATAATTGTACTAAACTATAGCCTTATGAAGCCTCCCTTGGCAATCACTTAAAAAAAATTATGATTCTCTCCAAATCCTGAAGGTTAGAAAACAGGCACTAAGGGACACAGCTGACCTAAACCCAGCCACAGATCTCTAACTTAGTAAGTATCGAGACAGACCATTCCCTTTGCCGGATTAACAGATATTTACTATTGACAAGATTAAGTGACATTGTTCAGAGTCACATGAATTTCAGGAAATCTACAAACACCACACTCTTCCCTTGGGTTTTGCTGATCTTGGTTGACTTTCATCCGTGGTCTCGTTTCCCCTCACGTCCAGTTTAGAAATGCATTTCCTGATGATGATAACAACGTGTCGTCTGAAGCAGACAAAATCCAAACCTTTCAGAGATTCAAGGAGTCGAGCAGATGCTGCAGATTTGAAGCAGAAGCTGTAAATATTATGAAGGATCTGACATCTGTGAGCACCTACCGTATGCCAGGCCTTGGGCTAGTACTTTGCGCTTATTTTTTTTCTTAAAGATTTTGTTTATTTGTTTGAAAGAGAGAGAGAGAGAGAGCGCATGGGGGAGGGGTGGTAGTTTGTAAGGGGCAGAAGGAGAGGGAGAGAGGAAGAAGGAGGCTCTCCCCTAAGCGGGGAAGCCCGCGGCAGGTTCCCAGGACCCTGGGATCATGACCTGAGCTGAAGACAGATGTTTAACAGCCTGAGCCACCTTATTTAATATTCACAACAACTTGCTGAAATAGATTTCATCTCCCTTGACTACAAAGTCGAATTTGAATTTTATGGCTATTAAGTCAATTGTCCCAAATCACACAACTAGTAGGCCGGGGAGCCAGATTCCAAACCAATGGCACCCAGCACCCCTTTCTACCACGTCGGGCAACCCTTAAGCCAGCAATCACTGCCCCATTCCCCTCCGTGCTAAAACCCAAGTCCTGATGGCGGCAGGGGGATGGATCCAGCTGCTGAAGCAGGTTGGAAGTCCCAGCAGTAAGATCCGAATCTCTGGGTGCTAGGATCCGCATACTTGACTGAGCTCCTAAAATGGATTCAACAGGTCAAATGCAAGACATTGGAGAGCAAAGTACTTTCTTCTGGGACCTTGGGAACATCAGACCCAGAAGAAACATTCATGGGTACAGTCAAGGCCCATTACAGAAGCTAGGAACAGTTACAGGCATTACAGGATGTGCTGAGCAGGAAAACAGCCACTCGTGGGGTCAGATTGCTCTCCGAAGAGAGAGCCAATTGCTAGGCAAAGCTAAGGGGAAGCTCAATGAATCCAAAGTCAGAACAGAGAGATGCAAGCTGCTCAGAGCTGGTGGTCAGCGGCTCGGCTAAGTGCCCAGGGAGCAGCTAGTGTCTGAAGTACCGGCTTCAAACCCCAACCTCACCTGACCTTATCTTTACGTGCATGTCACCTCACAGGCTTCGAAGCCACAGTGGGTCCCCCGGGAATCCAGCTAACGCTTGGTGATGCTAGAGACGGCTGCATAGGGATCTGAACGTTATGAAAACCTTCATGTCCCCAGGGTCAAGCGCTGTGCTAAGATCAGAGAAGGGACTCAGTATTTGTGGAAGGCAGGGAGGAAAAGGAGGAGTGAAAAGGCAGATTCGAGTACCATGAACATGCCATTTAAAACACGTCCGGCTCCCGGGTTGTGCATGAGGAAGGGACAGCAGAAACCGAAGCTGGTCTCCCAGCTGTGCAACGGCCACCATTAGAGAAGGTGTTGTGTCTGACGACAAGGAGATGTGGCTTAGGGGACTCTTTAGTCACAAAGAAGGTCTGGGTCACAAGATGAAAAATCCAGTCATTGGAAAATACCCCAGAACTAAGAAGAATCTTGCCCCAAGGAACTGGGAGATGAATTAGGACCGTATTCACTGAGACACAGGAAGGAGGAGAAAGCAGGGAACCGGGATGTAGAAGCAGTGAAGACAGTCGGACCAAGAACCCAAGACCTGACTGGGACATTCCTCTAACTGGAGCCATGGTTAGATTCGGGATGAAGTCCAGCCTGCAGGAAGGGCTCTGTACTCTTCACAGAGAACGTTCCAGGTCCAGCAGATAGGGAACCTTAACGGATTACTGCACATTTTTCTGGTGCTCAGTTGCTAGTTATACATTCTGGTCCCCAGGATAGATGAGGGGGTAGAGAAAATCCCCCTGGGATTGGTAAAAGATCGGCCCCTCCTGGTGAGCTTTTTAAAAGGAGGAAGAAGGGTGCCTGGGTGGCTCAGTGGGTTAAGCCTCTGCCTTCGGCTCAGGTCATGGTCTCAGGATCCTGGCATCAAGCCCCACGTCGGGCTCTCTGCTCAGCAGGGAGCCTGCTTCCTCCTCTCTCTCTGCCTGCCTCTGCCTACTTGTGATCTCTCTCTCTCTGTCAAATAAATAAATAAAATCTTAAAAATAAACAAATAAAAGGAGGAAGGACAAAGGACACGGATGAAAGAAGGCAGCGGTGCCGTCTACCCATAACCGCAGTTCTTTCAGGAACGCAAGATAGGAGGGAGCACGATGACCCTCAAAGAAGAGGCACGGTGCTCCTCCAAAGCCTCTGGATCCAGTCCCTGCCTGTAAACTCCCGCTCCAGGGGGTGGGCTGGCTGGTTGGAAGGTCTTCTGCCCCTTCCTTCCCTATCGTCTTCTAATGCCACTTTACCGGCTGGACTTTTTTATTTTTATCCGTACAAGCTATAAACTCCAGGAGAATAGGTACTAGGTACAGTTTTTTTTTTCTGCTTTGTGTCCTCAGAACCGAGGTCTGTACCTACCATACTCAATGAATGACGGCTCGATGAATGAATGAATGAATACCAAGAATTTACCTCTGATTTCAACTACAGGGAAGAAAGAGAAACATTTTAAAGCCCAGAGACACAGGGCTGGTATCTACATGGGGCCATACAGTTTACCCTGGATACTATACAGGGATCGATTGCTTTCAAGTTTTTCCTTAGAAAGCTCCCGCAGGGTGCAGGGTAGCAACATATAATCTTAACACAGGGCTTGGGGCTGGAAATCCAAACATTACACAAAAAGAACGGGTGACAAGATGAATGCTATAAGTTAGTAATTTCTAGGTCACTTGCAAATGATTACCGTTAATAATTATAAGCTTTTATGGGACCCTTTCTATTTTCAGAGTGCTTTACGATCATTCATGGGTTCTTCCTCACAACGGTGCTATGAGGTAGATCATCATTATTATCGCATTACAGATGCACTAAGGATGTCAAGCTGGATTTAATTGATCCACGAATGGAGCTATTTTTAGTGGTTCATTTGCCCCGCGGCTTTCAGGTCTTAAAAATCTATTGATGCTGTCTAGAGGGTGGTCCTGCTAAAGGGCAATTGAGAAAGACACATTGCAGAGAACGACTCAGAATCACAGAAGCAATGTAGGTACGAAATTTCTGAAAGGTTAAGAGGTGCCCAAGAGAAGCTTCGATGTATTCTAGAAGTACATACATTAGCTGCCGACCGTGTTCTCAAAAACGACTTTTCTCCTAAGGTTACTGCCACCTTGAAAATATGGATTTAGTTTAACATGTATACGTTTGAAAGCAATTTATACAACCCAGCCTCACAATGCTGAGCCAGGGTTCCCCTCAGTGATATATTCGAATCCCAGGACCAGATTATTCTGTCCCTGTGGGAGCTACATGTGATCAGATGTTCACTCCAAGAGGACTAAAGCGGGTATGACCACCTGTTGGGAATGGTATGGCCCGAGAAGGCTGGTGAGTCTGTGGAGAAGCTCTTGAGCCGTGGAAACGATCTATCTCCATTTGCAAGGAGAGTGTTTCGGCTGCTTGTCTCTGGGATGCTTTTCCTTCACCACTCCATTGTCTGGCTTTCCATTTGTCCATCTACAGAGACTTCTCAGCAAGCACTGAGATTGACCTTGTTCTATGTTGAATTATATCCCTCAGAAAAGACATGCCAGAGTCCTAACCCCAGTACCTCAGAATATGACCTTATTTGGAAAGGGTGTCTTTGCAGAGGTAATCAATTTAGAGTGCGGTCATAAGGGTAGGCCTAATCAAATATGACTGGAGTCCTCAAAAGGGGGGAAATTGAGGGGCACTTGGGTGGCTCAGTCGGTTAAGCACCCGACTCTTGATTTCAGCTCAGATCATGATCTTGGGGTCATGAGATCTGGTCCTCCATCACTCTGTGCTGGGCATGGAGCCTGCTTAAGATTCTCTCTCTCCCTCTCCCTCTACCCATGCCCTAGCCTCTAAAAAAGGGGGGGGGGTGGGATTTAATACGGAGACAGACATAGAAAGAGGGAAGATGGTCCTGCGAAGATACAAGATCTGTAAGTCAAGGAACACCGAAGATTGCTGGCAAACTTCCAGAAGCTAGAAAGAGGCAAGGAAGATCCTTTTCCAATAGGTTTCAACGGAAGTGCTATCTTGCCCACACTTGGATGTCAGACTTCTGGTCTCCAGAACAGTGAGTCAATAAATTTCTGTTGTTCCAAACTACCAACTTCCTGGTACTTAGTTGTGGGAGCCCTAGGAAACTAATACAGTCCTACTAATAAAGTAATCTCAAAAGGAGATGAAAAATGACATATCGTCCAAGGCCACCCAGTGTTCAATTCTTTCAGGAGTGTTACGTCACTTCCTACTATGGAGAAACTTGGGTAAATAAAAGAAGATCCCCATCATCCAGACCACTAGGTAATATTTTGAAGTGTTACATTAACAACTATAATTATGCCCACAGCTCTACACCATAGAAGCAGCCCACTAAAAATAAGTAAGATTTTCATATTAACAAACTATATCCCTAGTTTGTTGGGGACATTCATTGGAAAACACATGCTTTTGGTCACACAAAACGCAATGGGGAAAAGGTGAATGACGACACGTGGCACTATAAAGTGTTTTAAATGCATATCTTACTAGTGTCCATGACAAGCAATTTTTTAAAACAGAGTGAATTAAATCCAAATGAGAAGAAATGAAATAACAAAGGTGGGATATTAATGAAATCAAAAATATAAAGCAAAGAAAATCAACAATGCCAAAAGTTGGTTCTTTGAAAGATATTTAAAGGTGATATTTAGCACAACTGATATGAAAGAGAGAGATAAGACACAGATTATGAATATTGGAAATTTAAATAAAGGACATCACTGTAGATTAAATAGGTGTGAAAAAGCTGATGAGATGGGGGTGCCTGACTGGCTCAGTAAATGGAGCACAGGACTTTTGATCTTTGGGTCATGAGCCCCATGTTGGGTGTAGAGAAAAAGGCTAATAAGACTTTATGAACAGCTTTACATGAACAAAGTTACAATTTAGACAACATGTACACTTCCAAAGAAAAACACGATTTAATAAGCTGACAGAAAATTATTTTAAAATTTCAAACATGTATTTATTAAAGAAATTGAATCTGCAATTTAAAACCCTCTCACAAAGACGAGATGTTAAATATTAGATGGTCCTGCTAGTAAATTCATCTATACATACTTGGGGAAGGGATAATGCCAGTCTTAACAAATCCTTCCACAGATTATAAGAGTAGAAATACTCCTTAACTCATTTTATGAGGCCAGCATAACTTAACAGTGACATTACAAGAAAGGAAAATTACAGAGCAGTGGCTCTCATGAGCAAAGATACTGAAATCCTAAACAATACGTTAGCCTCGACCTCTTCACAGAAAACTATGAATCATTTTTATGAAAATTAAAGCAGTCCTAAACAAATGAATAAACCATAGGTACCAGTTGGAAAATTTGATATGATAAAAATGCAAATTCTCTCAGAAATAGATATATAGATCCAACAAAATGTCAACCAAAATCCCAGAAGGCTTACTTTTGTGAGAAGTGACTGATTCTAAAGCTCATATGAAAATGCAGATAACGTGGAATAGCCAAGACCACTTGGAAGAACAAAGCCGAAGAACTTGCACGACAAATGCCGCCACTTGCTCTAAAGCCACAGAAATTAAGACAGCGTGGTGTTGGCACAGGGTAGGTACACAGACAGGTGGAACCCTGTAGAGGATCCAGAAGTAGACCCAACAAATGCAGCGACCTGATTACGACCAAGATGACTCTGCAGTGTGAAGGGGAGTTAACGGATTTTTCAGTCAGTTGGGTCAAGTGAATATCCATATGCAAAAGCCATAGTTTGATTCCTGCCACACATCATAAGCAAATATGAAGTCTAGAAGATTTTGGATTTAGATCTCTAGATGGGAGAGTATCTCGATAAACTGAGGGCAAGCAGACTTCTCCATGGGGCATAAAAGCACAGACCATAAGGGGAAAAAAATGAAGCTATTAGACATTGTTACAATTAAGAGCTGCGTCCATCAAAAAATAATGCTGGGAGTGAAAAGGCAAGACACAGAATGGGACGAATGTACACATATGCGTGTGTATGTATATAAAATTTCCTATATTGAGGGTATATAACTCCTAATAGATAAATAAATCCTAAAATCAATAGAAAAAAAATGCACAAGGACTTGAAAGAACACAAAAGAAAAAAAAATGACTAATAAACACGAGAAGTTTCTGAACATCAGTTGTCACCAGGGAATATAAGTTAAGACCCAATGACAGGGTGTCTTTGGGGGTTAAAGGGGGTTAAAGCCTCTGCCTTCAGCTCAGGTCATGATCCCAGGGTCCTGGGATCGAGCCCTGTATGGGTCTTTCTGCTCAGCAGGGAACCTGCTTCCCCACCCCCCGCCCCCGCCTGCATCTGCCTGCTTGTGATCTCTGTCAAATAAATAAATAAAATCTTAAAAAAAAAAAAAACCCAATGAGATAATCACTACACCTCCACCAAGCGTGTTACTATGAAAAGAACTATAATACTAAGTGCTGGTGTGAATGAAAGCCCATTCCTTGCCCCTGGGAATATAAATTGGCACAACTATTTTAATAAATTGCTTGGTAGTTGCTACAAAAGCTAGGGACATTCACACCCTTGTGGCCCAGTGATTTTACCCCTAGATAAACGTCCTAAGGTAATGTATGCACGCAGTTACCAACACACACATACAAGAACGTTTAGAGCAGCACTATTCTAAATAGCCAAACAGTTACTGTTTGTTACATTGACACAGATCCACCTTGCAAACATATATTGAGCAAAAGAAGCCAGAAACGAAAGAGCTGATACTGCAAGATTCCACACCTACAGAATCGGAAAACAGGAAAGGTGAATCAGAGGTGATAGAAGGCAGAGGGGCAGGGAGTGGGTGGAAGAGGGTCTGCTTAGGGGCAGTGCTGGTGACGGTCTGTTTCTTGATTTGGGTGATGGTGACAGTGGTATGTATGTTTTGAAAATCGATCAAGTGACACACACTCATTTGTGTATTTCAATACTAAGCTTATTTGTTTTACAGATTTTATTGTACTTATTTATTTATTTGAGAGAGAGAGATAGCAAGAGAGAGAATGAGCAGGGAGGGGAGGGAGAAGCAGGTTCCCCACGGAGCAGGGAACCTGATGTGAGGCTTGATTCCAGGACCCTGAGATCATGACCTGAACTGAAGGCAGAGGCTTAACCCACTGAGCCACGCAGTTTGTCCCACAAGATTAAGTTTAGTTGAAAAGTACATATCCTAGTGATAGTAGGTCTTAAAAACCACATAACATCAAGTCTGATAGATTGTTAGAATTGGGAGTTCAAAGGGGAATGACTGACCCATCCTTGATGAAGCAGTGATCAGAAATATGGTTGGGAGGATAAATTCAGGTCCCACTCTGACATCCTCTCAATGCCATGCCAAGGGCTTGAGAACTTATTCAGTAGACCAGACACAGTGAGCAGCAATCGAGAGAGACAATATGACCAGATTCGTGTTAATAGAAAAATTCTTATGGCACCCTATGAAATAAATTGAAAATGGGGAGAGAAGACACAGGGAGACTAGTGAAGACATTGTCAGAATGTTGAGACAAAAAAAATATAAAGGTTTGAGATGGCAAAGCATTCGAACTTGTGTTCTGCCCCTGCCTATCCCTGTCTGCTTCTTTATGTGGATCTGTTCAGTAAACAAGTACAGATTCTGAAAACACTGCTTCTGCTTGGAAAGTCACCATCCTAGTATCCCAGGAGTATCTTCAGTGCTGATGGCTTGCAGGAGAGGGGCAAGCCCCTGGAGGACCGGCTGTCAAACCATTTTTATCCTGATGGCTACTGGGTGCTAGTTCTTGTCATGCTTCATCACTCAGAGCACATTCAAGCATGGAATTTCCTGCGAAGTTAAAAGAAAAGTTATGCTATCTGTTGAAAAAAATCACAGGACAGAGACTCTGAGCAGCTCAGATCTGAAGACTACCAAATTGGATCAACCCTTTTTGATACCAACTTCTTTTTTTTTCTTTTACCATTTTTGATTTTTTTCCATTATCTGTAACCTTTGGAAACGAACCACATGAAGCTACAAAATTGGCAAATGTCTTGAAATCTGTACATAAAACACAAATAACTTCTAATTTCAAACCCTCATTTATTAGCATACCCCTCAATCTTAAAAAAAAAAAAAAAAGGCAGCTCCGAAGATAGTCTTATACCATTCTTTAAAACAGGAAACTGCTCCCTTCTAACTTTACACCCACTCCACACCCCAATTTCAAAACACATCATTTCATTGTCTTGGTCATGGACATTTCCAAGGTGAGATTTTATATTTTGTTCTCAGAGCTTCCGGTTATCAGAAAAACCATGCTTTCCTTTACTGAAGGAGTTTGGTGCTGCTGACGTTGGTGTATCCCTTCCAATATTCTTCATCCTTATCTTTGCTTCTGGAGACATTTCCTCTGGCTCACTAGCTTCATCTTCATTAAAGCTGCTGTGACTGAAACGGTTTTTGGAGCAAGTGTTGGAACAGTTCTTTAGGCTTCCTTGATCCACGTTTGATGGATATGGCTGAGGCTTGCTTTGTCGTCTACCTGTGGCAAATCCCAACTTGGAGATCTTTGTAGGTTTTGTTGGAGGCCTGCAGCTTCTTCTTCAGCTGATTGCATCTCAGTGCTGTGACTGGAACTTTCCCCTCCATGACTAGAGGAAACAGTCTTAATTTTGACAGTTTTTTCTACTTCTTCTTCAGGTTCTCCAGCGGCTTCAGCTCGCTGCGGTTTCTCAGGCTTCTCCTCTCCCTCCTTCCCGTCCGCCATTTTCCCGGCAGTGGCCTGATACCAACTTCTTTACTTGAACGATGGAATCTGATGGTAAGCTAAATGGAAACAGGAGACAAGTATAGGGAATGCTTTAGTTGGTTTATGGTTTTATATGTAACAAGAACATTCCTCCAGTCCCGTGGACACAAGAAATTCTGCCCCAACCCCCAGTATTTAAACAAGGTATACATTTACAAGGATCCAACAAAGAGACAAGAAAACCTCTCCCACCCTTTTCTTTTTTTTTTTTGTTTGTTTGTTTGTTTTCATTTTGTCTTTTTTGTTCATTTGCTTTGTCTCTTTTTATATATAGTATATGAGGTGGGGGTATATGAGAAAAGAGTTAACCCAGAAGGCCTGAACTTCTATCCTTGGAAAGGCCTTCCTGCAAGATTAGCCCTTGGCTGGCATCTGGGAATTTATACTTCAAGAGTGTTCCCACCACTATGCAAGCAGAAGGGCTCACTGTATCAAAACTGTACAAACAATATGGTGTATACGTGTATTAGGGTTCTACAGAGAAACAAAACCAATAGGATATATATACAGATAGATGCATATATAGAGATATAACATATGATACATATGAGATATATATGAGGTACGATATGAGATATGATAGACAGAGAAAGAGAGAGAAAAAAAGATTTACTTTAAGGAATTGACTTCCATTATTATGGAAGCTGGCAAGTCCCAAAATTTGCATATCTGCAGTGCGGACCATTAGGCCTGAGATCCAGAAAGAGCCAATGTTGCAATTCAAGTTCAAAGGCCATCTGCTGGCAGAACTTCTTTTTGCTTGGGAGCGGTCAGTCTTTTCTTTTTGTCCTTTGCCCTGGCCTTCAAGTGACTAGACAAGACCCACCAATGTTATGGGAAATAGTCTGCTTTACTTAAAGTCCACCAGTTTAAACATAAATCTCAAACAAAACACCCTCACAGAAATATCAGATGTTTGACCGAGTATCTGGGCACTGTGGCCCAACCACACTGACACATAAAATTAATCATCACAATGCTGAATGCCTGCTTTCTTTCTCGTGGCCTGGATATATGCGACATGCCAGGCAAACGACTGCCTCTGTGATCGGCTCTCAGTAAAAACCTCGGGCAGTAAGTCTCTAATGAGCTTCCTTGATAGACAACATTCGTTGTCACAACTTGTTGTTGGAAGAATTATGTGGATTCTGCACAATCCACTGGGAGAGGACCCTTGGAAACCTGCATCTGGTCTCCCACAGACTTCATCTCACACACTTTTCCCTTGGCTAATTGTGCTTTACATCCTTTTAGTGTAATAAATCATAGTTGTCAGTGTGGCTAGATATTGAATCCTGTGGGTCTCCCCAGTGAACCATCAAATCTGGGGGGGATCTTGGAGACCCCCAACCCAGGATATTACAAAAACCCATCTCATTCTATTCTTCTCTTGAAATATATCAAAAGGCATGACAGAAGTAAATCACATATTGTATCAAAAGAACATTATAATAAATGACATAAAAATAGTTCAAGAGGAACTAGTGATTATAGAGTACTTTAGAAATATGAAGTGCTACATAAATACTAAGTATCAATAATAAGACAAATTGTACATTTCCATTAATTCCAAAGGACATTTCTGCAGATTTTCACAGAAAATAAACTTAATTATGTATGTCCAGCAAGAACTGTTATAAACCTTTTAAATAGTCCTAGTATATTTTCAGTGAGAAGGATAAGTGCAGAGATCCATTAACCAAAGGGGAAAATGTTTGGGGACTATTGAGTGAAATTTCAAGCCTAATAGGTTTTGAAATCAGTTTATTAGAATTATAGAGAAATATTTCATATATAATGATCTCTGGGTTTTGCTTAATAGTCATACTAATTAACTTCTCAAATTCAATAAAAGTACAGGAAATTTACCTATGTTCAGTACTTGACAAATAAATCATGGTAATTACATATTCACATGGCCAATGATAATTTTTCCAACCTAGTCTAATAAGCAAGAGTTCTTCAAGATAATTATTCTTTCTTTAAAAAAGCCATGTTTATAAAATGACTCCTACTGGTCAGGAGTTTCGAGGGTTCATGCTGATATCCAAACAAGTTTCCTAAATCTTTAGGTCAGTAGTAACAACCTGTCCGACTTTAGTAAGACGTGTATTTCCAGGGTGTTACAACACATGCAGATAATGATCTCTGGGGGGGGTTGAAGGTGTTAGGTGAAAAAATACAGGGATTTTAAAATTTCAGGTCTGCCTTGATTTCCTCTGTTGCTGCATGGTGAACAAGAGAATATATTAAAACCCCAGGAAATCCACAGAAGATGAATTATCAAAAGCCTGATACCTAAGAAGTAATTAAAACCAGGAACCATGCAAATTTCGTCCAACTTCTGTATCACAAACAAGGCTGGTATTTAATCACTTGAGGTATATAACCTCATCTAAAACAGTGATCCTCAGTGTGGGGTTCTCTAATCAGCATCACGTGGAAACTTGGTTAAAATGTGAATTACCCAACAACAACAAAAAATCCAAACAACCCAATTCAAAAATGGGCATAGGATTTGCATTGACATTTTTCAAAACATATATATACATACATATTTTATATATTGTGTATAAAATATTTTTATATATTTTATATATTATATATGTGTATATATATATTGTGTGGTCAATAAGCACATAAAAAGGTATTCAACATCACCAGCTATGGTGTAAGTACCTGACATTAGGCCTTGATGGCTGAGGTACCCATTTCAAAAGACACCCATCTCTTTCTTGGGGACAGACAGGGGACAGGCGGGGAAGGTGAAGGAAACTTCACCTTGGTAAATTTCGTATAGCTTCAGATAACCAAGGATACCAAAAATGGCATTATTAAGTTCGGTTTTTTGAAGCCAAGAATCAAAATACATGCCCATAAAATGTCTGGCAAACTCCCTCTATGGCCAAGGCTTGTCCAATGAAGGTGCTAGTTACCTTTATAAACAGTTTTTTAAAGAAACTCAAAGAAACTCATATATTTTATCCATTAGGATCTGCTGTAGGTCTTTCAGATGAAGAGAATTTAATATTGGGAATCAAATGCAAAGATTATGGAAGGACAGAGAAAATAACCCAGGCATGACAAAGCACCCCAGAAATTAGGGAATCATTGACCTCTCCTGGGGCTGGAGGGCCAACAGGAGGAGATGATATTGCCAGAGCCCAGAGGCCCAGTGGGATCTGGCTCCAATAAAGAAAGGGCTCTCTGGCAGGAAACAGAGCTGCAGAGACCACAGCCCAGGGATGCCACTGGAAGCTTAGAGAGGTGGAGAATTCTGCTGGCTTCTCCCTTCCTCCTTGCCTCCTGTAAGTGTCTCCCACTAACTGAGCCCACCAAGGGGCCAAGGACCAAGGGAACCTGGGAAATGTTCCATGTTGTACAGTACAGAGCAAGGGAAGTGACTGATCTGAGATCAAAGTAGCAGTCAATGGGCAAATACGGCATGAACAAGAAAGATGCACTTCTTTCTACTGGAAAGAGTACCATACTCAGAACCAAAATATTTGAATTGGAAGAATGCACGTGCGCATGCTTGTCAGCTGTGAGCCGTCATATGAATACGGTGGTGTTATTGCTGAGAGCGGAGCCAATGCTCTGAGGAAGTTTTCATTCATTCTGAGAAAGAATTATGGCACCACCATCAGCCATCCAAAGAAGAACCAGAATATCTCCTCCCACCTCTCCCCTTCATCATCACTCCATCCCACTTCAAAACGTGAATTTTGGAAAGCCAGGCTCCTTTAACAATGGGGTAACTCAAGCACGAAAGACTCTTAAATACTGTCTTCAAAATAGGATTGGCTGGAGATTTGGGGAGATGGTTTCTGAACTGGTATCCTCATGCCTGGGCTCGAGATGTGGACCACTGCTATATGACATGATAGGTAACTATTTTCTCGGCTACAAAATTAGGAGTTTAGAAAACATTACGCCTGAACTTACTGTCAGTTGCAACGTTTCATGTCTTTGCAGTGAATATTATAATTTCTACTTTATTTAGAAAATGTTTACCATGAATGGAACAAAGCCACCAAGACTGTAAAATAAGGACCCTCATGACATTTGCCTCTTGTTACTCTAATGATGACTTCCGAGAATATTAGCATGGAACTACGTCAAGACGGAAGACAGCTGACAACGTTTCTGTTAACAAACCTTATACATTTTACTGTTTTATTTTGCAGGTTGAATAATTACACTCAAGCCCATTAGCAGGGGGTGATTCCTAATCAGGGGCCATCTTTGTAGGACTGCCAGAGCTTGGCTGCTGCAGGGTGAGGGACTTCTGGGAGGCCCTACAGCCGGAGACACCCAAGACAAATGGACCAGGACTTCTCAACTTCAGAGGACCGTGGACTCTGCTCTTCACAACATTTGTGAGATCTTACTCTTCCAGCGGGCAGTAGCTGGCAGGGAGGGCTGATTCATTAAAAGGCTTAAACCTCCCTGGGATTTTAGAGGGTATTTGGAGAGGGGAAACCTAGGAACAGCTTGGACTTCTTAATCATTTTGCAAGTGAAAGGGTAGACATGTGGGTATAAATATGTGACCATATTTCATTATCACAGATGGGTAAGGTCAAGACTCTTGCATTACGAGGGGAAATAATAGTGAGATGTGGTTGTCAGCAAGGGTTTTTTTCAACCATCCTCTTACACACGCTTGTTTCCCATGGCACTGACTTGTAATAAATCATAGTAGGAAGAGTCTCTGCTGTTGAGTCAGTAATATCTTAATATCCCTGGCAACCTAGAAGCCAGGCATTCTAAGGACAGTAAGGCAGGAAACAAAATAGGGAAAACCCAGACTTTTAAGTCAGATAAAATGAGGGTGGGATGCTCTGAGGGGGTTCCGCGGGAGCTCCATAGGCTACGTTTTTTTGGGGTCACTGAGAAGCATTTTAGTGTGGACCTGATAAATGAATGTATTGATAGCATTCTTACTGTGTTATTGCAGTCCACCTTGAAAGAAAGAAGTTCTTTTAGTCTTCAGTAAGCTCTGACTTTCTGAGTATTTACATGTTTTGATTTGACATGATCAGGAAGCACCTTGAGAGCTCTCAGTTGCTACCAGGAGCCACTGGGTTCCTTGTCTTAACTCATGTCTCTGTCACTCTCAAGCTTCCTCCTGCTAATGCTGGCCAGCCTTGGTAGCGGTCATCTTTGGCTCTCCTCCCCCTCTCCAGGTCTGAATAGTGATGATTATAAGTTTCCAATGTTAATCAAGGCTTAAGATATTAAGCCATCCAAATCAATAAAAGCTTTGTATAATTAAAGTTGAGAAAGTGCTTGAGAAAAGCCATAATGATGCGCTTGCTCTTCAGAAAGGGTTGGTTGAAGTCTAAAGATTTTCAATAAGGTCAAACTTCCTAAGAGCTTTGTTTCTCAGAGAGCCGAAAGAAAAATGGTAGAATGAATTTGAGAGCACTGTAGTGGCAAGAATCGTAAAGATAATTACCCACATTAGCCACATTCCATCCATTTTCTTTGCTTTTTTTTCTACAAAACTAGAAAGGGAATCCAATAAAACCCATCTGCGATAACAGAACAGATCCCTTTAACCAAGTGTAAGTGCTCTTGTGCTATAAATCCAAATGACAGTGCCGAAACTGTCAACTGATGTTCAAATATTCTGTCCAAGTCAGGTGCTGAGCTGACATGCTAGAAAGATATGGATCACTAGCATTCATAAGTCCTCCTCCTTGGGAGTCCTTGGGGTGGCATGGAGCTCTCCCAAGGAAGACTGTAGTATGATCTTGGGCAGAGCACAACACAGAATACTGCCTTCAGTCTGGCTCTAGAAGCACAGGGCTCTGGGCCCCCAGGGGCAGCTCCATCAATGATTGCAATGCTATTAATACTACTTATCATTTTTAATGAAATCTTGAGAGTCAATGATGGTACATCATGAATACACACTGCACCTAACGGACTGATTAGTATTTATGGAAAGTCTGTGACATTTCCAGTGTTGTGACAAATAAAAGAGCTATTATTATCGACTATGTGATTCCATGGAGCTTTCAACATAGTAGAGTCATATGTATTTGCCACCCTCGGCATATGAGGACCCATATGCAGGGATGATATTCAAAATATTTAACAACCTCTATGTTGTTAGATAGAGGTCAGTCAGCAACAGTTGATGGAGCCCTACTTCCGCATATTGGCTGAACATCAGTCCTGCTTACATCAGAGGCTTCCGAATCTGAGTACATTACAGGAGACCTACCAGAGACTGACTGCCAACCTCAGAGCACAAATGAGACGACCAAATCATCTTGAGGACTTTATTCTTAACTGTGAATGGGGATACAGAAGTAGATGCAGAATAGGCCAAAAAGGGATATTAAGAAAGGACTGTAAAATTGTATCTTTAAAGCCCCGTATAGAACTCTGAATTTTTGAAAGGACAGAATCTCTTGTCAAAGAGAGAAGCCCCACACGACATGCACCCGAATGTTTATAGCAGCAATGTCCACAATAGCCAAACTATGGAAAGAACCTAGATGTCTATCCACAGATGAATGGATAAAGAAGATATGGTATATATATGCAGCCATCAAAAGAAATGAAATCTTGCCATTTGCGATGATGTGGATGGAACTAGAGGGTATTATGCTTAACGAAATAAGTCAATCAGAGAAAGACAACTATAATATGATCTCCCTGATATGAGGAAGTAGAGATGCAACATGGGGGGCTTGGGGGGTAGGAAAAGAATAAATGAAACAAGATGGGATCGGGAGGGAGGCAAACCATAAGAGACTCTTAATCTCACAAAACAAACTGAGGGTTGCCGGGGCGGGGGGCGGGATAGGGAGGGGGTGTTGGGGTTATGGACATTGGGGAAGGTATGTGCTATGGTGTGTGCTGTGAAGTGTGTAAACCTGGCGATTCACAGACCTGTACCTCTGGGGCTAATAATACATTATATGTTTATAAAAAATTAAAAAATAATAAAAAAAAGAGAGAGAGAGAGAAGCCCCATTGTACTAATTCTGATCGTATATACTTTAACTTAGCATATATTTTGGGAGAACAATTTGAATGAAGAGATCAAATTTGATTGCTAGAGAAAGAAACCATGCTTCATCATGCGTAGGAGTTTCCAGGATATGAGAGGGCAGAGACCTGCTGATCTCCCAATGGACTAGATTTTATTAGTACTCCTTTCCTTCCTGAAGGCTGAACCAGACCCAGAGTCTGGAGTGTACAGCAGGAAACTGAACAGAGCCCTGCTCATTCTTCCTGTGACTTTATGTAGCAAGAACCGCTCACTCCTCTGCGATACCCATAATTATTCCTCTTCAAAGTCAGCTTTGCATGTGTAGTTTGTATAATCTGAATGTCAGGAAGGTGCTGAGGGAAGGAAACTCATCCATTGTGGAATACCATCCAGTACTGAGGCTGGTACACACATTGGAAAAGCCGGGAGTAAACAGTGTAGTCAAGGTGTGGTAATAGAGAAATCCATTCTGGACAAGATGTGGGTCCTAGGGCACCTGGGTGGCTCAGTGGGTTAAAGCCTCTGCCTTCAGCTCAGGTCATGACCTCAGGGTCCTGGGATCGAGCCCCGCATCGGGCTCTCTGCTCGGCAGTGAGCCTGCTTCCTCCTCTCTCTCTGCCTGCCTCTCTGCCTATTTGTGATCTCTCTCTGTGTCAAATAATCAAATAAAATCTTTAAAAAAAAAAAAAAGATGTGGGTCCTACCTTCTCAAACGTAAAAGGACAGATAAGATTAAATAGCTTTCCCCCAATCATAAACAAACTGGAATTTGTCTGAAAGTTAAAACTGCCCTCTCACGCAGCTCTTAAGGCTGTTTGGGAAGCCTTTTAACTGTTTGGGTGAGACCCACCCACAAAAATGGAAGAAAATCTCCTTTACTTAGAATCAGCGGACTGTAGATGTTGAAAACATCTACAGAATATCTTCATAGCAACACTAGATTACTGTCTGATCAAATACCTGGCACCACAGCCTAGCCAAGAAGACACAAGAGAGTAAACATCACCCTCCACCTTGTCACCTGGGCACCCGTACACATCTCCTTAAACTACGCTTCATATCCAAATGCAATCAGAAACTCATGCTTCTGAATGGACCTGGGACCCAATTTGAGCCAAGGAGATGCTGGGAGAAACAAAGAAAGTTTTGCCTTTTCTGCTTTCTATTTCACTGAGAAAATAGAAGCAGTCTAGAGTCCTTCTCAATCTCCCACAACCATCTGTAGCCATTCATTGCACATGTGACCATCTACTCTGCCTTTTCTTTTGTTACTAAAGATGGACTCTCAGCGATTGTCCTCTAGAGCTCAATCAACCCTTTTGCTTATCTAAGGACACGTTGCCCAGCAATTCTCAGCTGTATCTCCTGCATCATGAATTCCCCTCTCTACTGGATTCCTCTCATCAGCAGAAAAATACACTTTATTTTTCCCATCTTAAAACCCTTCTTTGGGGGCACCTGGGTGGCTCAGTGGGTTAAAGCCTCTGACTTTGGCTCAGGTCATGATCCCAGAGTCCTGGGATCGAGCCCCGCATCCGGCTCTCCACTCTGTGGGGGAGCCTGCTTCCTCCTCTCTCTCTGCCTGCCTCTCTGCCTACTTGTGATCTCTGTCTGTAAAATAAATAAATAAAATCTTAAAAAAAAAAACAAAAAACAACCTTCTTTTAAGTGACTGTTAAGGAGAACAATGTTTCTTTTTGGGGGTGCTGGAAATGTTCTAAATCGACTGTGGAGATGCTAACATAATGCTGAATATACTATCTACTACCTACTAAAAACCACTGACTGGTACACTTTAAATGGGTGAATGTATGTGAATGTGAAGGGTATCTCAGTAGAACTATTATTAAAAAGGAGGATGCTGGTAAATATATCTAAATATTTGAAATTGGGTTGAATAAGTCACAATGATATTTCAACTACTTTAATGGAAGATCTGAAAATATTTGCAAACTTATTCTACACAAATGATTCATTAAGAAAAATGTGATGGAATAGAAAACAGAAAGAGGAAATGAAAGTACCTCCATTAAAAAGCCCACTCTTGACATCATGCCTCCTTCCGGTTGCTACTTTATTCCCTCCCTTCCTTTGCACCTGAAGTTTATTTTGAAAATTGTCTCTACTCTTTTTCAACAATCTCCTTTTTCCCACACTTCATTGAACCTGCTCCATTCAAGCCATCACCTCGCCACTTCAATTAACACTACTCTCCAGGGATACCAGCCACCTCCATGTAGCCACATCTGATGGTCAGTTCTCAATCCTGATCTTTCCTATCAGTCATCGTTGACACAGTTTGCCTCCCATTTCCTTGTCATCCTTGCTACGCAGCTACAATGGTGCAGTGGAACAAATCCACCCCCAAACTCAGTAGTTGAAAGCATTTATTTTGCCCATTCATCTGCGGGTCACATGAGGGGTCTTCTAATCTAGGCTTGGCTCACCAGGAACCAGGCAGCAGGATGGGCTCAGGTCTACTATACAGGTTATTCTATCTTGGGCCAGTGAACTCACCAGTTAGGTCACACTTATCTCCTGCAAGAGATCAAGTGGAAACACAGGATGCTTGTAAGGTCTAGACTCAGATCTGGCGCTGGCATTTCTACCAACATTCTATTGGCCAAAGAAAATCATGTTTTTGAGCCCCAAATCAAAGGACCTGTAAATATGTTCTATTTTTTAGGGGCAATACTTACATTGTCATATGGCAAAAAACATGGACACAGGGAGGAGCGAAGAATGGGGATATTTAATTTAATCTACTATGCATCCTTGAATCACTTTTTTCATTGGTTTCTAGAATTCTACACTCTACCTATTTTACTCTTTCCCTCTGGCTGTTCCTTCCCAGAAGTGGAATTGGAATGCCTCAAGGATCATCCTTGGACTTCTTCTCTAGCTATAGGGATTCTTTGGTGATATCATCTAGATTTATGGTTTTAAAAATTGCTTATGTGCTGATGGCTCACATATATATGTGATATATCTATATATAGATATATAGGAATATTATTCAGCCACAAAAAAATATATATGTGATATATACATATCATATATATATGTGATATATATCTATATATAGGTATGTATCACATCTTCTTTATCCACTCCTCTATCAACAGATACTTGGGTTGCTTCCATAATTTGATTATTGCAAATAATGCTTCAGTAAGCAGAGAGGTGCATCTATCTTTCTGAATAAGAGCTGAATTTATCACGTGCCAGCAGCTGTTCTAAGCCCTCGACATATATTTACTCATTTATTTCTCACAACAACTCTTCATCTCCTCACCTTGCTGGTGGGTTCACAGAGAGGTTAAATAACGTCTCCTGGATCACTCAACGTCTTCTCCTGAGCTACGATGTCAAAACAAAGACAAGATAGGAAGGAATAGGCAATACCATGAGAAACTGCACACAGATACTGTTTAACTCAAACAACTTTCATTCATTTATTTCCTTCAATGAGCCCAGTAACAACTGCAAGTAAGCAAGAGATGATAGCTGGTAGAAGGCCCATGCCACCCGTTTGGGGATTGACTAGTGTCTCTCAATGTCCCTGTTGCCACTGACTCCCACCATAGATCTGGTGGGCTCTACTTGCCAAGGTCTTTACTCCAGTCTCCACCAGGGGTGAAGTCATGATCGTTAAGTGGTGGTCCGTGACCCCTGATAGTCGGGGATATATATTCATCATGGCTTGGCTGGCTAGCCCCATGTTCTGAGTGGGGAGGCTGAGCACTCTGGGTGTACCTTAGGATCTATTGGCTGGCACTTGCATCAGCCCTATTCTGGTTGGCTACACCCCAACTTACATAAGCCATTGCAGCATGACATATGCATTGTTAGCTAGTTATGCCATTTCTTATCAATACATTCCAGAGCTTTCTGGAACTTTTCTCTTTTTTTTAAGACTTTATTTATTTATTTGGCAGAGATAGATCATAAGTAGGCAGAGAGACAGGCAGAGAAAAAGGGGGAAACAGGCTCCCTGCTGAGCAGAGAGGCCAAAGTGGGGCTCGATCCCAGGACCCTGGGATCATGACTTGAGCCAAAGGCAGAGGCTTAACCCAATGAGCCACTCAGGTGCCCCTGGAACTTTTCTAAACTTGTTTATGACTTTGGGGAATAGCAGGTATTTATAAACTCTTTTGAGGGATGAAGCCATATGCTAATCTGTAATGGAGTGTGTATCTACATATATATGATTTTAATTACTTTTGTAAAAAATGCTTACAAGGAAAAGAGTGTTTTGGTGGGAATGCTTGTTTACCATTTTTTTTTTAAAGCATAGCAAGTAAGTTTTGATTTATCTCTGTCAAAATACAAGTTGTGGCATCCTTTAATCACACATAGCGAGTTAGTCACAAAGCCAGGATTTATGTCCCTGCAATCTAAATGCAGAGTCCACATTCTTTTTTTTTTTTTTTAAAGATTTTATTTATTTATTTGACAGATAGAGATCACAAGTAGGGAGAGAGGCAGGCAGAGAAAGAGAGAGAGGAGGAAGCAGGCTCCCCGCTGAGCAGAGAGCCTGATGTGGGGCTCGATCCCAGGACCCTGGGATCATGACCTGAGCGAAAGGCAGAGGCTTTAACCCACTGAGCCACCCAGGCACCCCTGCAGAGTCCACATTCTTAACTCGGATGTTACATTGCCTCTCTTCCTAGAACTGATACTTCACACTGAAGTGACTACTGCCAAGTACACAGACCATACCAGGAGAAAATCGGAGCTATCAGAGGCCAGACTCTGCTACATAAGAGGTATCTTAAAAAGCAACTGAAAATGCTAATAAACTAGTGTATAGGGATCTTTAAATTACTGTACTTTTCTTACATTGTAATAAGTTGTTAAGCCTTTTATTTTAATTAAACTTCCTCAGATACAATATGGCTAGCATGATTGCCGCTGTTGTAAGTTTTGCCCATCTATGGCTTTTCAAGAAAATATTCTCCTGGGTTTCCAGATGGAAAGTCAGCTAAAATTTCTCTCAGCTTTGTACCACCTCGAGAGCGAGAAATCTGGGCCGTTGGCACAATGGGCATTTCTGGCATGAGAATAACTTATCTTCCAAAGCCAAGGTGAGGAAATCACAGTGCCTCAGCTAAGCTCTAGCCTGTGCTCATGAATTTGCAGAGAAGGCTTTGCTCAGAGCAAGGAAGAAAAAGTGGATTTAGCAGATCTGAGATACTGCTAACCAGTGAACTTGGATCTGGGGCAGACTAATGAGAAGTACATGGATAGAATAACCACACCAATTCTAATTGAACTATGGGCACAGCAAGTTAATGACTGTGTAACGTACAAAGTGTGTTCATATGATCTCCATGGGGAAAAACAAACATTACATCATAGCCCAGAAGGCAAGTGCCCTTTGAGTTGGTGGCTCTTTCTTTTGTGTCAACAGTACGGCTCAATGAGAGCCGTGTGCTCACGTTTTTATACCACATGGACATGATTTTTCTGAAAATATTTTTGAAAATGGCAAGATGTCACACGACTATGATCCTTAACAATTCTTGGAGATAGTAGGGCCTGTATAAAATCTTGAATTTTCAGATGAGGAAACAATTAAACCTGATCTTTCTTTGCTTAAGATTTCTGCTACGTGTAAAATGTTGGATATTTATTCCCAGTTGCTGTCTTTGTCATAATGGATGTTGTAAGGAGATATTGATAGTGACTATGAATTCCTATTAACATCTGATGTATGCCTCATAAAAGAATGAAACTAACACTCCAGAAGGATTTATAAAACACCCAGGTCTTCTAATCCTCATGACAATGCTATGATAAAATCAGAATTTCAGAATGACAGAGCTGAAGCATATTTACTAAGATTAACCAACTAGTAATGGTCAGAGATATGATTCAAGCTCGTTTGACTTCAAGCTTTGCTCTTTTCATTAGGGTTCCTATTAACATCTGATGTATGCCTCATAAAAGAATGAAACTAACACTCCAGAAGGATTTATAAAACACCCAGGTCTTCTAATCCTCATGACAATGCTATGATAAAATCAGAATTTCAGAATGACAGAGCTGAAGCATATTTACTAAGATTAACCAACTAGTAATGGTCAGAGATATGATTCAAGCTCGTTTGACTTCAAGCTTTGCTCTTTTCATTAGGGCACAGTACATCCCTCATGGAATTGTGTTTAGCTATAAACGATTAAGTAGTGATCTCAGCCCTTTCCTGTTTAGAGCTCAGTATTAGTCCATAGAAACCTAAACCTTATAAATACTTAATGTTAAGTACATTTACTACTTTCCACTGGAGGGGGGAAAAGCAATTTTCAATTGATTGAATGCATTTTCAGACGTTTACCAGTAGAATGGTTTCAGGCAATTTGGCCTTTTAATCTTTATCCCCCAGAAATTTTCTTATCTATTTGTACTGATAAACAGATACAGTAGATACATTTGAATTAGGGTAAATATGACAGCTTCTCATAATTGGCCATCAGGGGACCAGGTGGGATATTTCTCATTCAGGGAGAAGGCCATAGTTAAGAGGCACAAGGTGAGTTAGGGGCATCTAATGTATTATGTTGATAGTACACAATATACTTCTCAATGCTATCCTGTGCTGTGCATTAACTTAAGATTCAAAACCAGAAGAATGTGTATTGTGACAGATTTTAGTTGTACTGATGGAGGTTTTCCTATTCAGCCATGTATTTTAAACAATGGTACGAATTTATGAAACAGATGAATATTGGTCAGAGTTATAATCTGTAATCCCAGATTGCTAACAATTGTCACTCATAATATTAATTATGTTCCTGACTTTGTTTTATGTACCTGGTAGTCCTAAATAAACCTACTTATTTATTTAGGTGAGAATATTAACATCACAATAATTACCTTTAAAACTGAACATATAGAAGAATGATCTGGGCGGCTCAGTCATTAAGTGTCTTCCTTCTGCTCAGGTCATGATCTCAGGGGTCCTGGAATCTAGCCCTACATCGGGCTCTCTGCTCAGTGGGAAGCCTGCTTCTCCCTCTCCCACTCCCTCTGCTTGTGTTCCCTCTCTCGCTGCGTCTCTGTCAAATAAATAAATAAAATCTTAAACAATAAATAAAGAACGATTTGTCACCTGGGTTTAATATTCTGTAGCGACAAATTTCTATTTGACTCATGTAAACCTTAATTTTTTCTTAAGACAGTCTCCATTTATGTCCCCTCTACTGGAATAAGGCGTTTGTCTAAACTTCCACAATGCCTGGTTTACTATTAAATAGGAGGCAGGAAACAGAAGCCACACGAGATTATCCTTTGCATGGACACATGTCTTTTGATGGCAGGCCATAAAAGTAGGTACAGGCAGAGGAAAGAGATAAAAAGGAGTTGCTGAAGAAAGTCATTTGAAGGTGAGTGATGGAGAGTAGTTACATTTCTTAGTTTGGGAGGGAGAGAGAAGAGAGGTTCAGCTGAAAAGAATTCAAAAGCGACACACTCATAATTATTTGAGTTGAACTTAAGGTGAGGTATAAAAGTACAGAGATAACAGAAGAGAAAAAAGATCATAACTTTAATAGTCAACAATTACTGAACGATTCAATCAATTTGGCAGAGGAGAACATGAGACACATAATGGTTCAACAGCTTGCCCAAATTTACACAGCTAGAAAAACAGAGTTTGAATTCCAATCCTGGCAATCGGAACCCTTATTTTTATGGGGGTATTAACAAAGTGGATGGAGCGAGAATACTTCCAAGAACGGACATAGAGACCATGGAGTAACGGGGCGGAGGGGGCCAGACCCCATTTTTTAAAATTACCAATGGGCTAAATATGGTTATGTTTTACGAACGGCCAGAGCGATTTCTATACATTAGTTCATTTAATTCTGCTAACAATTCTGTGAGGTACACTCTCAGTTCCTTTTCTCAGACGAGGCCACTTGGGACATGATAAACGTACCCTTCCTGCATTGAGTTACACCTCAGGAGCATGCTCTGGAGTAAGACAAGGAAGACTGAAGGTGACTTGACAACAGAACGGAACAGGGCAAGGTAAGCTCCCTGAGAGCGAGAACGGAGGAAAAGTGCCCCATCTAGGGAGTGGTCGGTTCCAACTTTCAAACCTCCGCAGCCAGCCCGCCAAAGCGTCACAAAGCCCGCCCCTCAGGCACAAAGCCACGCCCTCTTCCGTGGCTGTTCTCTGAGCTCCCAATACTTCCCTCCTTCTCTTTGGCCCCTCCCACTCCGCCTAGCATCATTTCCTGTGCGCTGGGTGCTAATTGGCCTAGCGGTCGGAAGTGAGGGCGGGCGGTGGGGCCGTTGCCGCAGTGACAGTGCTGGGGGAGTCTGAAGATGGCGGCGTCGCGTCGCTCTCAGCATCATCACCACCATCATCAACAACAGCTCCAGCCCGCCCCAGGGGCTTCGGCGCCGCCGCCACCACCTCCCCCCCCACTCAGCCCCGGCCTGGCCCCGGGGACCACCCCAGCTTCCCCAACGGCGGGTGGCCTGGCCCCCTTCGCCTCCCCGCGGCACGGCCTAGCGCTGCCGGAGGGGGATGGCAGTCGGGATCCGCCCGACAGGCCTCGATCCCCGGACCCGGTTGACAGTACCAGCTGTTGCAGTACCACCAGTACAATCTGTACCGTCGCCGCCGCTCCCGTGGCCCCGGCGGTTTCCGCTTCATCTGCCGTCGGGGTCGCTCCCAACCCAGCCGGCGGTGGCAGTAACAATTCACCGTCGTCCTCTTCTTCCCCGACTTCTTCCTCATCTTCCTCTCCATCCTCCCCCGGATCGAGCTTGGCGGAGAGCCCCGAGGCGGCAGGAGTTAGCACCACAGCAACATTGGGGCCTGGGGCAGCGGGACCTGGGCCAGGGGTCCCAGCAGTGAGCGGGGCCCTACGGGAACTGTTGGAGGCCTGTCGCAATGGGGACGTGTCCCGGGTAAAGAGGCTGGTGGACGCGGCAAACGTGAATGCTAAGGACATGGCCGGCCGGAAGTCTTCTCCCCTGCACTTCGCTGCAGGTCAGAGACTTTTATTTATTAAGGGGTTTGGTCTTGGGGACGGGGGTCTGGGTAGGTATAGAAAACAAGTTATGATGGAATAGAATGGAGGCGTGGTTATGGTTCTTCAACACCTCACCGGAAGACTAGAGGTTCCTTTCTTTAGGATAGTGCCTGGATGACGGGGGCGTGGTAGGGGAACGTGTGAATCCATTCTTAGTGTTTGCTTAGTGATATTTGCGTTTCCAAACTACTTTAGTGGTAGTCTCCGGTTATGGGTATACTTAAACTTTTTCAGTTCCGAGTGTGAAGGAATAAAGTTAGAACCGCACTGTCTTAAGAGTTTTGTCATTTGTTGGCTAGTTTCTTTCGTTTTTACAACAAGGGTATGTCCCATGAGAATAGTCTAAACCAAAAGAAGTTTAACTCAACAAGTGTTTAAGGATCTATAGTGGTCTTACTAAACTAATGAAAGACATAAATGAAATTCGTGAAACTTTTCCCCTTTCTCAAGGAGCTTACAGTCCATCTGGGTAGATTAAAATGTGCCTATATGAAACAGCTGGAGAAGAATATTTGGATACATTATGTGATGGTAGAAGAAATAAAGGCTTTGAAGTCCTGGACTTCTATTTGTTACTTGTCTGACAGTTTACCTTATCTAGATTGCCTCAGTTTTCTCAGGGGCAAAAATGATATACTAAGTTTGTGTGAGGACTTAGTGAGAAGCATCTGGCCCATTGGTTATCCCCCCAAAAAAGTGCTGGTTCCTAAATCCTGGACCCCACAGGTATAACTAGGTATTGCTCGAGTGTTGCTTATTTTAGATGAAGTAGCATTTCTTTTTCTTTAGGTCACATGAAAGGTCTAAATCTGATATAATGAATCAACTGAGGTTTTCTTTTGCATACCTTGTTCCAAATTGGACCATTTTAGCACATGTCACAGATCTTTTTAAGAAGATTTTATCTATTTATTTGAGAGAGAGAGAGAGCGCAAGTAGGCAGAGCAGCAGGTAGAGGGAGAAGCAGGCTCCCTTTTGAGCAAGGAGCCCGATGTGAGACTCCCAGGACCCTGGGATCACGAGCCAAAGGCAGGTGCTTAACTGACTGAGCCACCCAGGCACCCCTATATGTCAGAAATCTTGTTGCTCAATATACTGCATTATAAATAACCATTAACGGATGATAGTGATATTTATTTCTATGATAATGTACTTATTTAGGTTTAGTCACACATAAAATAGTGCTTGTCTCCCAAATCAACTTTTTCCTGTTTGCCAAATAGTTACTTTTTATTCTGTTTTAGAGTTTTATATGTGCAGAGATCAGTTACCAGACAGACAGTAAAACACAGTCCTATAATGATGTTGTAATTATGAAAACTGACTTTGAACTTTTTTTTTTAAGAAATAAATTTTTTAGGGGCGCCTGGGTGGCTCAGTGAGTTAAAGCCTCTGCTTTTGGCTTGGGTCATGATCCCAGGGTCCTGGGATCGAGCCCTGCATCCTGCTCTCCGCTCAGCGGGAAGCCTGCTTCTCTTCCTCTCTCTCTCTGCCTACTTGTAATCTTTGGCTGTCAAATAAATAAATAAAATCTTAACAAAAAAAAAAAAGTTTTTTAGTTTTGTTGCGGAAATCATAGAAACAGTAAAACTCTTCATGGTATAAAATTGTAACACTCTGTATTCATTTTATGATACTTTCATATTTGTGTGCATAGCACAACAAATTGGTTAAATCTGGTCTTATCTATGTGTAGGATGAGTAGTTAACAGTAATTCTCAGTTGACTCTTGGTTAGAATGGGAGTAATGGGGTTGTCATGGAAAAGTGGTTTTAAAAGAGGAAACTGGAACAATCCCTAGGATGGAAAAGTTTAGAACTTTTAATTCGTTTGTTCCACAAATGTTTTGTTACTTGTCATAGGTCACATGTTAAATACTGGCAAAATTTTGGTGTGGCAGATATCTTTGCCCTTATGGAGCTTACAGTCTAATAGGGAAGGTTAAAGAAGAACAGCAGTAATAACAAAATATCACAACATTAGTAACCTGAAGTTACTGTTATAAACCGTTGTGGAGAGGCAATAGGGATTCTTGTCCTGGTTTTGAGCATTTAAGGAAGTCTTTTTAGGTAGATAGGGATTTAAAGGATGAGTCCAGTCTCTCCAATGAGATTGGAGAGAAGGAATGTTAATGCCTTAATTTCCATTTAACAATGATTTTCCGGTTCCAGAGAATAAATGAAGCCGTTTTAAAGATCTCAGAAGTGGTGTGAAGTCATTTAAATCCTTACGACTTTTAAAAATATTATAGTTCTTTCCAGCAGCAGAATTAAGAATTTTTTCTATCCCGTTTTGGACTGTGATAATATTTGTTTCAGATATGGTTTAGAGACAGTAATGGAATCATTCTATCCACAATTAGGGACATAATCTTCAGTTTCCATTGTTGATGCAGATTCGCAAACTATTTCTAATGCCTTCTTAAGATGGCCATATCAGAGGGACCCAGTCTTTTATTGTTGACTGGAGTTTAAATTTGATTTTCTCTTCTACAGATGAGACCCTTGACCCTGGTTTTCTATTGTTCTAAGGACAACAGTCAAAGCTTTATAAAAAGTATCAATTTAGAGTGGTATTCTTTTAAGTTTAGTTCCCAGTAGTGACATTTTTGTCATAGGGACCAGTATATATTCATGAGATCGCTTTTTTTTTTTTAAGATTTTATTTATTTATTTGACAGAGACAGAGATCACAAGTAGGCAGAGAGGCAGGCAGAGGGAGAGGGAGAAGCAGGCTCCCCGCCTAGCAGAGAGCCCGATGTGGGACTTGATCCCAGGACCCTGAGATCATGACCCGAGCCAAAGGCAGAGGCTTTAACCCACTGAGCCACCCAGGCGCCCCCATGAGATCGCTTTTTAAAAAAAAGCTTAGATGAAGTGTTGTTTTTTTTTTTTAAAAAGGCTTTTACAAAACGTTGAATTCCAGGGTTTCATGGTACCTACTTTAAATTGATGGGATTTTGAAATAGCCTTCCTAGGTAGTTAATTAACATAAAGATTAGGATATGTAAAATGAGGCACTTCAGTATCAAATCTAGCAAAATATGTATTACAGTTATGCTTTCTTTTGACTTGGATGGTATCACAACAACACACATTTAACCATGTAAAGTTTGCCTAAGTCATTCCAGACTCTTCTGACTTTTCAGCATGACCATGCTTGTCTTTTTTTTCTTTACCACTGTACAAATGAAGTTCCTACACCTCAAAAAAAAAAAAAAAAAAAAAAAAAAGACACAGATAACACTGTGTCCTCTAAACCCATCCATGGCTAAGAAAACAGTCAGCGTGCTTCAGCCCTAGGGTGGGAATCTATTTTGTACTTAACATTGTCTGGCAAGCTCATCGATTACACTTTCTAGCAAATGCCCAGCCTCGAGGTAGAAGGCTCTAATTTGGTAAAAGGTATTAGCTTATAAATGTCTTCTCAGTTTCTCTTTTTCTGGTCTTTTCTTAAAACCTTGTGCTTTGTTTAAGGTATCCTTTAAAACAAAAGTTACATTGAACTTTTAGTTGGAAAGGTGTGCTAAGTTTCTCTTACAGTTAATGATATTCTTTGGAGCAAATGATTTAAAGAACAAAATAGCTGTTTGTAAGATACTATGTAGAAGTTCGTAACAGGAAAACTGGTCAACAGGAGAGTGTTTGCATAAATTAAAATGCTGTATAATTTCTGTTACATATCTATCTGCTTGTATATTCCTCTTTCCATCAGTCTGTCTTATATTTTGAGCATGTCCCTGCTCAAATTTCAAGCATCTGTGCAGCTTCCCCTGACGACACCAGTATATGCATGTTATTATCTAGAGTTCAGTGTTTGTTCCCAGATTTGTCTTTTAGTGTAAAGACTATACAAATCTTATTTGTGCATTCGTTGAGTTTTGACAGATGCGAGCACCTGTGCAACTCAGACCCTTATGGAAAGGCGTCATAACCTCAGAAAGCTTCCTCGTGCTGTTTTCCTAAGTCCCTGTCCCAGATACAAACACTGTTCTTTTTGTCCACTCTAGATTACGAGTTGCCTGTTTTAGAAGTTCATATAAATGGAATTATATAATTCCATAATTCCAAATATAATTATATAATATTTACTCTTTTTCTGCAAGATTTATTTGGTCAGTTAATATTTTTGATGTTGTAATGTATCAGTAGCTCCTTTTCCCTGCTGGGTAGTATGTCATTATGTAAATGTGCTACACCTGGTTTATTCCTTCTCCTATTGATGAACTTTTAGGCTATTTCCAGCTTTGAGCTGTTATGAATAACGCTGCTGTGAACATTACTGTAAAAATTTTTTTTGTGGGCATAGATTTTCTTTCTCTTGTGCAAATACCTAGTATTGAAACTACTGGGGCTCAGGGTAGGTAAATACTCAGTTTTGTAAGAAACTTCCCAAAGTGGATGTACCATTTTACATTCTCATTAACAATATATGAAAGTTCTACTCACCATTTCCTGTTCTTAGATATTTCAGTTTTAACCCCCCTGGTGGGAATGTGTGGCATCTCATGGTGATTTTATTTTGCATTTCCCTGAAGTCTAATGTTGAAGACTTTTTCATGTGTTCAGTTGCCGTTTATATATCTTTTATGAAGTTTTGTCTTTTTTGAATTGGATAAAGTTTACTTTTACTTGGTTTATCTTTTTATTGTTGAGTTTTAGGAGTCCTTTGCTAGCTACACATTATACATGTTGTGTTGATCCATTTTTAGTAGGTCCTTTGAACAGATGTTTTAAATTTAAATTTATTAAATTTATGTCATTTATATATTTATTTTATAGTTATTATTTCCTGTGACCTATGCCCTGGATAAGAACTTCCACCTGTTCCCAAGTAACAAAAATATGTTTCTTACTAAAAACTTCATGGTTTTAGCATTTACATTTAGGTTTGTGATCACCCATATGTTTATTGTTATCTTTGAGCTTGAGTTTGAGGTGGTTTGTTTGTTTGTTTATCTGTGTGGCTATCCAGTTTTGTTTTTTTTTTTTTTTTTTAATTTTTAGGACCATTTCTTGAAGAGGTTTTTTTCCCTATTGGATGGCTTTTTTTCCATTGCCAAGAATCAGATGTTTGTATAATTGGGGATCTATACCCAGACTTTTTATTCTGTCTTACTTATCTCTCTATTTTTATGTCAGAATTACATTGCCTGGGTAACTGTAGCTTTGTAGTTAGTTTTGAAGTTGACAGTGTGAATGTTCCAACTTGACTCAGCTCTTTCAAGATGCTTTGGATTTCCTAGGTCTGTTGAACTTTCATTGAAATTTCAGCATCACATTGTCAGTTCTACAGCATGGCATGCTGAGCTGATAATTGGGGTTATGTTGAATCTATAGGTCAGTTTGGGAAAAATTGACATCTTAAGAATATCGAGTCTTCCAATCCATGACCATTACTTAGCCATTTACTTTTTCTCAGCAGTTTTCATAAATTCTAGTGTGGGGAGCCTTTCATGAGATTTTTTTATTCCAATTTTTAAAAGAAAATTATTATTTCTAATAGTTCTTTTATAGATTATTTAGGATTTTATTAAAGAATCATATCTTCAAATAGAGGCAGTTATGACATATTTGTTTTTCTTGATAATGTTGAAAAAAATGGTGAGGGTGGACATCTTTGTCTTGTTCCAACTCTTAGGGGAAAAATGTTGAGTATTTCCCCATTAAGTATGATGTTAGCTTTAAGTTTTTCATAGCTATCCTTTATCAAATAGAGGAAGCTTTCTTTCATTTCTGGTTTGTTGAGTGGGTTTATCATAAAAAGGTGTTGAATTTTATCAAATGCCCTTTCTGCATATTTCGAGATAACCATATGGGCTTTCTCCTTTATTCTTTTAATATATTGCATTACATTTATGAAATGGTAAGTCAACTTTGTATTCTTGGGGTAGACACTATTTGGTCATGATGTCTATTATCTTTTTTATATATTCCTAGATTTTGTTTGCTAATGTTCTGTTAAAGATTTTTGCTTAGATCTAAGTTTATGAGAAATATTGGTCTGTAATTTTCTTATCTTTTTTTTTTTTTTTTTTTTTTTTTTGTAATGACTTTGTCAGGTTTTGGCATTAGGGTTATTCTACCTTCCAAATAAAATGTATTTGAAAGTGTTTCTTTCTTTTTATTCTGAATGGTTTTTTTGGACACTTGCCATCATTCTCCTTAAATATTCGATAGAATCACCCAATGAAACTAACTAAACCATAGTTTTCTTTGTGGGAAGACTTTTGATACTGAATTTAATTTCTTTAATAGGTAGATGGCTAAGATAGTTATTATCCCTCAATTTTGGTGAGTTATATTTTTCAAGGAATTTGTTTATTTTGTCTGAGTTGTTGAATTTGTTTGCATAGGTGTGCTTACAACATTCTGTTTTATTATTGTTATTTTGTCTGTAAAAGCTAATGAGATAAACTCCTTTATTATTTTTCATACTGATAATTTGTGTTTTCTTTGATTAGACTAGCCAGAGTGTTTATCAGTTCTGTTGATCTTTTCATAGTACCAACTTTCAGCTGTGTTAATTTTGTCCATTGTTTGTTCTCTTAATTCCTCCTTTCTACTTATTTTGATTTTACTGTATTAGTTACTTGTTGCTGTTTTTGAAATAGCCCAAAACTTAAGAGCTTAAAGTAATGAACATTTATTATTTCATAGTTGCTTTGGGTCAGGATTCCAGGTGTGGGTCAGGAATCTGGGCATGACTTAGCTATGTCTCTGGCTCAAGATCTCTCGTTTGACTTCAGTCAAAATGTGGGTTGAGGCTGTGGTGTTATCTGAAGGCTTGACGGAGGGCAGAATCTGCTTCCAAACTGTTCATGTGATTGTTAACAGGATTTATTTCATTGGCGGTTGTTGGACTGCGGTCTTTCTCTCAGTTCCATAGAGTAGCTCACAATATGACATTTGACTTCTTTCAGAGCCAGCAAGTGAGAGAACAAAAGAGGTCAAGCAAGATGGAAGCTAGAGTCTTTTTAAAATGTAATATTACAAGTATTCCCTCATCAACTTTTGTAGTATTCTGTTAGCTAGAAGTTAAACAGTAGGACCAGCCTGTATTAAAAGGGAGAGGATTACACAAGGGCATATATAATGGGAGATGGAGGTCATTGGGAGCCATCTTAGTAACTATATTGCACATTTACTTTGTTTTTCTCTCATAAATTTCATTTAGTTTTAGTGCTGCAAGTAAATGTGTGAAAGATAGTCCCCAGAGATGACTACCATATATTCTTCCTCTTTATGTGTATGTATACTGTATCACTTATCAAAAGGTGGAGGCTTTTTCCTTCCACCTGTATTTGAGTTGGTTTTGTGATTTGCCAGGATGAATGGAATGTGGCAGTTTTGCTGTGTAACACCTGAGCCTTCAGAGATCTTAAGTTTTCACTTTCATGCGTTGGGAATTTTCTTGAACCCAGCCACCATGCTTTTAGAAGGACCATGGAGAAGTAAGGCTTGTGGCTTTCAGCCAGAACCCACTGCCATTTTAACCATTTTTAAGTGTTAGTTCATTGTCAGTAAGTACATTCACAGTGTTATACAACCATCGCCACTGTCCATTTCCAGAACTTTTCATCATCTCAAATATAATATCATATCATCTTGTGTCCATTTAAACACTAACTGCTCATTCCCAGTGATATAATATAATATCATCTTGTGTCCATTTAAACACAAACTGCTCATTCCTACCTTACCCCAAACCCTGGGAACTGTCACCTATTCTTTTTTTTTTTTTTTTTTAAGATTTTATTTATTTATTTGACAGACAGAGATCACAAGTAGGCAGAGAGGCAGGCAGAGAGAGAGAGAGTGGGAGGGGGGAAGCAGGCTCCCCGCTGAGCAGAGAGCCCGATGTGTGGCTCGATCCCAGGACCCTGGGATCATGACCTGAGCTGAAGGCAGAGGCTTTAACCCACTGAGCCACCCAGGCGCCCTGTCACATACTCTTGAATCCTTTTTAAAAAAATATATCTCATTTTTTTTCTTTCGCTTAAAAAAAATGCTCTCCTTTTATCCACCATTTTTCTTAAGGCAAGAGTTGGGAAACTTATTCTATAAGTGACTGGACAGTAAATATTTCAGGCTCTGTGCCCTGTGTGGTCTCTGTTTCAGTTGTTTCAACTACTCAGCTCTACTTTTGTGTCATGAAAGTATCCATAGACAATACATAAATGAGTGGGTGTGATTTGCTCCAATAAAGCATTATTTATAAAAGCAAGTGACAGCCATATTTGGTGCATGGGTTGGAGTTTGCTGATCGCCATCACAAGGCATTCACTGGGGTATTTTTATTCTCTGGGGTATTTTTTCCCTTTTATTTTCCTTCTTGTTTGGTTTTTACTTCTGAAATGATTTTTTAAAAAAAATTTTGAACTATTTTCTGAGTTCTGTCATCTTATTTTTAATTCAGATATATGCTACTCTTTCATATGTCGCATCATTTTCATGTTGCCTTTTAGCCAGTATTGAAGTAGTAGGTCATAAATTTCTAAGTGTTTTCTTCTGGCGTGCATTGTCTGTAGGGATGTTAATCTCTCAAATTCTTCTTATTAAAAAGTCTGCATGGGATTTCACCTCAATTTTTTTTCCATGGCTTATTTTTATAGAAATTAATAAATAATATCAAGAATAATAATACAAGTCTGAGATGTTGAGCATTAACTCCTCTTTTTCTCATGTTGGACATGCAGGTCTTATCTAGGATAGATGAAGTCTCTCTATAAGGTTCATGTCTTGGAGTAGTAGTATTTAAACCATGAAATATCACCAATTTATATCTCAGCTTATATAGCCTCTGTACCACTTTTTAGGAACATTTACCAGAGATATTCTGTGAAGGGCTTTTTTATAATAAAATGGTTTCCTCATAGTCTATGTAGATTTTTTGACAAGAAGTTTTGTCTACTCTTCTGTCTTTTCTTTCCCTTGGGGCATCCCGTTCCTTCCAAAGGAGCTGTATAGATCCCAGCTAGGTATTCATTCCTTCCAGACCTCAAGTGATTCTTTGACAGTTATTTGGCAGATAGAAGCAGTATCATCAGGGGCTACATTAGGAGCATGCATATGTTTAAAAATGGGATCTTAAGCTTAGATCTCAGGAGAAGAAATAATCAAGGAATGTAACTGATGCTAAGAAAAAACATAGTAGTGCTAGGTTTTGGAAAGGAATAAACATGGTCATGAGTTTTGTGATCAGTTGCACAAGACTAGCTTGTTCTTGAATGTCTTTAATAGCTTCCTTTTGCTTTACAAAAAAGAAATCTTTTGGGCCGTTCCCTATAAAATATGCAGTAGATAAACTCGAAGAGATCAGTGTCTCTTAAATTCTTATTTTTTCCCACATATCAAGGTCCTTAAAGTTACTTTGACTTATGTTTATTTCTCTGATAGAAATACCCAGGAAGGTAGGATGTAGTCGTGATCATGGGATTTCCATTAAAGTTTAGGTACTCGGGATAATTTTGAGGGTTGTTTTCTAAAAATTATTTTTTGAGTAACTGAGAAAAGGTAGGAGTTTTTGGTTTTGTGCGCTTGCTGGGTTTTCCTTTTAAGGCTTCATCAGATGTCCAAGATTGCTTTTTCTTACAGTGAGTTGCTAGGTTCTTTGTCAAGTGGAAACTTGTTTTGCCTGTTTGTTCAGTTATCTGTGGAAAGAATTAAAACTGTGAGTTTAAATCCCACCCCAACACCCCCCGGCCCTGCCTTTTTTTGGAGCCTGTCAGCTCCCTATTCAATTTAAACTAATGTGCTTTCTAATTGTGAAAAAAAAAAAAGAAAAAATGATGTAAAGTTTTCTCTCTCTTCTATGTCTTCTTGATGTAACGAAAAGTACACTAATGGTTGGTAGTCGCTGCTTTTCTTGTTTGTTTGACTTGCAACTTTTTTCTTATATGGTAGATTTATTTTTTTAAAAAGTGAAGAGGCATTTGGTAGATGATTTGTATTAACTATAAACTGCATTTACTGATCGACCAAAAATTCTTAAAGCTAAAATCCTGCATCATCACTTACAGTTTAAAAATAACCTATTACCCAGTTGTAATGCTTTTGAAAAGCTAGGATATGCCCAGTTGATGCCTGATGCTCAGTTAATGCCCAGTTATAATGCTATAACTAGACACCAGAAAGGTCAGATGCCTTCGTTCTGATATATTCACCAGCCGTGGAAACCATTTTTTTTTTTTTAATTTTATTTATTTATTTGACAGAGAGAGAGTTAACAAGTAGGCAGAGAAGCAGGCAGGGAGAGGGGGAAGCAGGCTCCCCGCTAAGCAGAGAGTCCGATGCGGGGCCCGATCCCAGGATCCTGAGATACTGACCTGAGCTGAAGGCAGAGGCTTGACCCACTGAGCCACTCAGGTGCCCCCGTGGAAACCATTTTGACATTCTCATCCATCTTGTTAGTAAGATGTGCAGTTCTCCCTTTCCAAAAGCTCATGCTGTTCTCATGTTGACAACTTTTTTTCTTTTTTAAGAAGAAATGACATGGGATTACAGCTAGTGAATAAATGAATACATTTAAGCTATTTTCTCCCCTAATGTCTTGAGAAAAGATGCCAACCTATGCTTTTCTTCTTTGTAGGGAAATATTCTTATTTGGAAAAAAAAAAAGTTTAGGACTAATATAAAAATTGGTAGTAAGTTATCAAAAACTTGGTTGCCCTCCTCCCCCAAAATACACCCAAATTTAACAGTAGTAAAGTATAATTGTTACCCTATTAGAATCTTAAAACAAAAGCAGATAGATTTGTAGTATGTACTAAGAGCAGTTCAGTGTTTAATTCATTGAATCGCTTCTAGTATGTGCTTTATAAATATTTGAGAAAGTGAACTTTGTAAGTTAATGCTTCTGATTTCTCATCTTCTTTCTTAAATGTATAAATAATAATCCTTGTATATTAGTCCAGTCCTTTGTCATTAAAGTGCTTTCACTGCTCTCTTGGCACAGATATGAATGAACTTAGTTTTGATATTATTACTAAATAATAGTATAAAAACTAATAGAAATAGTAAGAATTGTCTGGGAGTGACTTTTGTGCTTTCCCTGTGTAATTTTATTTAATCCTTACAGCAGCAAGCATACAAGGTAGGGTTTTTTGTTTTGTTTTGTTTTGTTTTTAAGATGAAGCAGCTGAGACTCAGAGAGTTATGTCTTGTCCAAGGTCACAAAGCTCTTAAGTGATGGAGCCAGATATAGTGTTTTCCTTGAAGTGACAGGCTCACTTTGTTCATTCTCAGGAGACTGTCTGCCAGATACACAAGTCAAACAGAGCTCAAGCAGTTGCATAAGTATTGTTCCTCAAGACAACCGTATTTTGGTTATCTGTAAGTGATTAATGTGTGTTTCTCATTTTGTCATAAGAATATTAAAAAGGATGTGTGCTCTAGGGTTGAGTTTAGTAAAATTAATATTTATATTTTCATGACATTTTTAAGTGAAACTGGTCCCCCCCCCCCCTTTTAAACTGTGAGGACCTGGTGGTAAAGAATGCAATGACTATTAGTATAGTTTGGTGCCACTTCTTGGTTCAAGCCAAGATGTCGGCAGTTTCACCTGCCATCGCCATTGTATCACCAAGAGCACCGTGAGTACATCTTCCAGATGACCAGCACATGATGTTACAAAATCGTGTAGTATCAGTGTGTTGGTATCAAAAAAGTCAAAATCGTTTTAGTATTATTTTGTAAATAGCTTTGACTTTTCAGACTCCCAGAAAAGTCTCAGGGACCTCCAGACCTACCCACCACACTCTGAAAGCTCCTGAGCTTATGTAAGTGGTTCTTAATTTTGTTAACACTCTTTTGAGAATCTGATGAAAGCCATGAACATTCTCCCCAGAAAGATGAACAGCAAATTTTACATGTAATTTTCAGAGGATTACAAACATCTAGAAGCACTAGAGGTATATGGTTCTTAAACTGCATCAGAATCACCCGAAGGGCTTGTTGAAACAGGTTGCTAAGACCACACTCCCAAAATTTCTCATTGAGTTGGTCTGAGAATTTGCATTTTTAACAAGTCTAATGTAACGCTGATGTTGATGTTCACTTTGTGAGTAGTGATTTTAACCCTAGACCAATTAAGTCAAATCCCAGAAGTAGTAGCAAGGCTCTTGCTTTTTACAAATCTCCGCTGGTGATTCTCACATGCAGAGTTGAGAATCACTGTTTGAGGATACGTGTAACATGGATTAAAACTCCCAAATCTAGTGATATTAAGAACATCTAATGTTTGTAAAACCTTTTATGTTTTAGGAAGTATTTTGACAATTGTGACTCACTGACTACTTAAGAGCCTATAATGTAGTTATTACCTCTGAGAAAAACCTGGCTTGGTATTCAAGAAATTGTAGTTTCATGGTTGTTTGGGTTTTGAGTCTAGGAAGTGAACTGAAAGGGTGATCACTGAAAGTTTTTAAGACAATGCTATACAGGGCGCCTGGGTGGCTCAGTGGTTAAGCCGCTGCCTTCGGCCTGGGTCATGATCTCGGGGTCCTGGGATCGAGTCCCACATCGGGCTCTCTGATCGGCAGGGAGTGTGCTTCCCTCTCTCTCTCTGTCTGCCTCTCTGCCTACTTGTAATCTCTGTCTGTCAAATAAATAAATAAAAATCTTAAAAAAAAAAAAAGACAATGCTATACATATATTCCTAGAGAGTTTTTGTATATAGATATATGTGTTATGAAATTTACTTTACTAAAAGGTTCTACTAATTTATGTTATGACCAAACCCTTGACAACACCAGCTGAAACCCCTGTCTTGTGTCATCAGAGTCACTACTCCTGTACCACCCATAGATTAGTTTTGTTTACTTTTGAACTAGGTATGAATGATATTAGATAGTATATACTATATTCTGCGTGACTCCTCTCTCTTGCATAGTTGTAGTTGGTTCATTTTCACTGTTAGAAAGAATGCCATGGTTTGAATATCCGCTACGTATCTGATCTAGTGGTGATGATCATGTTCTTGTGAATATTGCTCCTCTGAACATTTTTGTACGTTTCTGAACATCATCATTTAAAACATATCTCTTAACTTTCTGATTAAAAAACAGTTCATGTTTTAATATGCATTTCTTTGATTATATCTGGAGTACCTGATTTAACTTTTTTAAATAATTGATATTTCCTTTTTAGTGAATTGTTTTCTTCCCTTACACTTTTTTTAACCTTTTGATGTTTTTCTTATCATTGCAGATATTTTCCATGTTTGTTTTTTAATTTTATTTACAACCTTTTCAAACCGGTTGCCTTTAAATTTTTTCTTTTTGTTTTCTTCCATTTTATGTTTAAAAAGGTATTTCCATTCTGAAATCATGCAAATGTCCACCTCAATTTTTTTATGGCTTCATTTTCTTATTTTGTACCTTAATCTCTTTTGAATTTATTTTGCTATATACTAAGAAGTAAGGATTTTAAGTTTTGTGTTTTTTTTTTCCTAAGCAGGTAGCCCGTTTCCTTGAGCCCTTTATTGTATAATAAGTACAACCATTAAAATAAAAATGAAGATGAAGTCTCTTAATTATAGTTGAAAGCAGAGGTATTCATTAGGGAACATTTTGCTTCTTTTTCTTTGAGTCCTCGTTAACTGTGTGATTAATTCATTGTGCTGTATTTGACCTTTCTGTTTCTACTTTTATAGTGAAAGTATCTTCTGCAATAATACATTGAAATAAATGAAAGTAGATTAAAAACCAGTGGAATTTCAGGAGTCCTTAGCTTTTCTGTCTATCTTCTAGAATTGACGTATATACAGATATATTTTGCAGTTTTCTTTTTTTTTAAAATATTTTATTTATTTGACAGACAGAGACCACAAGTAGGCAGAGAGGCAGGCAGAGAGAGAGGAGGAAGCAGGCTCCCTGTAGAGCAGAGAGCCTGATGCGGGGCTCGATCCCAGGACCCTGAGATCATGACCTGAGCTAAAGGCAGAGGCTTTAACCCACTGAGCCACCCAGGCAGGCGCCCTATTTTGCAGTTTTCTGATACCTAAATTTGCATTGCAGAAATTTTGAATTATGCTGCTTTGATAGGGAACAGTCATAGTCTAACCCCCTGACATACAGAATTTAAAGGATTTTTAATTCTGATACATTGGTTTTGAAGGATGATCCTGCTTCTCCATGATTTTTGTGGTAGAAAATTAGTTGATTCCATATTGTTGCCTGTTACAGAATCTTTATTACTACCTCTCCGAACCATTCTGAACTTATTTTGGGTACTTGAATGTATAAAGCATTTCTCACCTCTTGAGCTTTGGATATACTCTATCTTGTCCTCCTTGGGACATTTATTCTAATCCTTTTTTCTGCTTAACTACTTATTCTGTAGAATTTAACTCAGGATATCACTTCATTGGGGATGTTTTCCTACCCCTGGCTCAGTTAAATTTGTATGGCTGTGTGCTCTTTGTAACCTACATGTTGCAATTATTTGCTAGAATGTTCATTGTTTAGTGTTCCTGGAGATCACATACACACACACACCCACCCACCCTTAAATCCATTTTTCATCATACTGAAGTATTTTGATGAAATCACTTTCAACTAGTATCTTTTTGTGTTCAGCTTTGAGATTTTACGTATCTGAGATTAATTTTACTCTTTCATGTAAATGAAAAACTGGCTACATATGAAATTAAGCATCAAAATGCTTTTCCTTAAAATTAAGAAGGTTGACTTTAGTCTGAAGTCAGAAAATTTGTCTTTTCTTGCTGAAAGGTTTAAATATTTCATTGCCTTTAATATTGCCAGGTTTAAATATTTCATTGCCTTTAATATTGCCAGATTGCACATAACATGTCTGTCCATTCTGTTTAGTGCTTTACGAACTCTTATTAATCTGAAACTTTATATTTTCCTTTAATTATAAGAAGTACTGTCATTATTTCTATGTATGAATAAATCTTATCTTCCCATCCTCTACCTTTCCTCCTCCTCTTTATCCCTATCAGATACTTATGGGCTAGTTCTTCAACCTTTTTTTTTTTTTTTAATCAGGAATTTATTCTTTATTTCATTACTATTCAATCAATTCATTTTATATTTTGATTTTTCCACTTACATTTTTCATGACAATATTTCCAGTTGGTTTTACCTGATTGATTTTTGTGCTCATGTCATGCTTTCAGTATTCTCCATTATTTTCTCCTGAAGCATTTAATTTGACAGTTTTAAACGTCTTTTTTTTTTTTTTTGGTCTATTAATTCTGCTTTTGGTTTATTGTTCTTTCATGGTGCTTGCACTCCTCAGACATGCTATTTTCCACTGTGAGCTTACATTCCCTTAAAACTAACAGTTGGGCCAGTATTGCATTGTTATGGGAGAATGGGTTTGATAGGGGTCAGGTTTAGGGGTTGTGAAAGCCTGCGTTCTGTTTTGGTCCTCCAGGTGTTTTGGGGTAAATAGGGACATGCCTCAGGGTAGAAAGGCTCTAGGTGGAATTTTTGCGCAGTTCTGCCCTGGTTGCGCACAATTTCTCTCATCCTTATCTTTTCAAAGTGTTGTCACTTTCAGTGTAATTGCCTAATTGGGAGTCTACCTCTACTTTCCTTCCCACCTCAGCTAAGTTCTACTATTTTACATTGGTGTTACTCCTTTTCTGTTGGCTAGAACTGGGCTGGAAGTAACTGCTTTTATATTCCACAGTGGGATAGGGGACAGTGTGACTGTGTTGAGGAGTAAAAGGACACAATTAGGACATTTTCCTCTTGTTTCTCCTCTGTCCAGGATACCTGATCTATCTCTTAAGCTGATGTTTCTTCTCACAGCGATACCGAAACATTTTCTTTTTCTTCCTTAAGGGATGATTTCTTACACTGTTTTGTTGTTGTTGTTTAGGTTGGAATCTGAGATTCATCTCTTCCCTTCTGCTTCTCACTTTGGTTTGGGGAAGGCATATATTCTTGACTACACTTGCTAATTAATACTATTTTATCTAACTGTAAGTGCTTTTCTAAATCAAGTTCTAAAAAGTGGAAAAATTAATTGGTGAGATTCTTCCTTTGACAGATGAAAAACATGGAACTTCATTGACATTGAAGTAATTCTGTAGTTTGTTTTCTAAATTGTTATTTTAGAAACAGCAGGTTGATAATGCTGAAAAAAGTAGGTTCTTCTTTTATTTTACAGTCTAATTTTTTTCTAATGTTTTTAGACAGAATAATGAACAATTTACATAAGTCATTATGTGCCTTTTTATCCATCACAGCTTAGCTTTTGTGGTTTCCTTTTATATCAGGAAAAACAGTGATATATGTGAGAGTTCATGAGTTATTTCCTAAATATTCTCAAACTTATTTTGCTCTTACTTTGAGTATCTTTTGATTATAATTATATCTTTCTACCCTTAAGGAAAAAAATTAAAATAAATAAATATGGGAGATGTAATATAAATTTTCTCATTGAGTATATAAGTGTAGGTCAATGGATTTCATAGTTTAAATGATATACAGTGGTTGTTGCTTTTGTTGACAGTCTAATTAGGTAAAAAGTACCTTTAGGCTATAACTTTTTACCATAAATAATAATATCACTTTAAAATACTCCAAACACCTTAGGTTTCTCATGTTTTATTATGTTTCAGAAATCATAGTTGTTAGTTACAAGATTTAATATTGGTCAGTGTTGTTCCTTGGAAGCTTTAATTTTAGTAGGTTTAAAATATTGAACATAGGGGCGCCTGGGTGGCTCAATCATTAGGAGTCTGCCTTCCACTCAGGTCATGATCCTAGGGTCCTGGGATTGAGCCCCACAACAGGCTCCCTGCCCAATAGGAAGCCTGCTTCTCCCCTCTCTCACCCACCCCCCTTTCTTACTGTGCCTCTCTCTGTCAAATAAATTAATAAAATCTTAAAAAAAGAAATGTCGAACATAAATGAAACAATTTTCTATCTCTAAACTTGGACTTGGTGAATAGATGCCAGATGACCTTACATTTGACATTGAAACGTTTTTGAATGCCCTTAATTTAAGCTCTAACATTAGAATAAGGAAAACAGTTAAGTATACTTTTAATGGAACCAACATGAGTTTACCCCATGGTGAGTCACAGAAACTGTATCAGGTGAGATGTTGCACAGAGAAAAACTTTATTTGCAGCAAATAAGGAGATCAGGTGGAATAGGTTCCAAAGCTGGGACTCCCCAAGAGGGTGAATGGGTACCTTTTGTTTAGGGTTAGGATGCATGTTTAGATAGGGAAGCCCTGTCAGATACGTGGAGGTTGTATAAGGTTAAGCATATGCCTTAAGGAAACATTCCTACACATACGTTATATGTATGTAAATGAGGCTGAGGCTCTTCCTTGGGTGGAGATTTTAGTATTATAATGAGGTGAAGGTAATTTCCTCTCATCCAGGGATCACTCCACAGTCCATCTGAATAGGCGCATATCAGACATTTGGGTCCCCTGGGTAGTTGCCATCATCTGAGGGGTGGTTTTGGGTTTCATTTGTCTGAGTTAAGAGGTAAGCCAGAGCCAGAGGAGCGCCTGGGTGGCTCAGTGGATTAAAGCCTCTGCCTTCAGCTCCGGTCAGGATCTCAGGGTCCTGGGATCAAGGCCGCTGCTGCCCTTGGGCTCTCTGCTCAGCAGGGAGCCTGCTTCCCTTCCTCTCTCTCTGCCTACTTGTGATCTCTGTCTGTCAAATAAATAAAATCTTAAAAAAAAAAAAAAAAAGAGGTAAGCCAGAAAGAAATGCTTAAGGAAAAATGTGAGACAGAGGTTAGTACAAGTAGGTGGGCAGCACAGGTCAGGTCTTGGGGTCTAACGGGTGACATATTAAGGTAAGACTTTGTGTTATGAATTTAGGTTTTCCTCACAGAATCAGCACAATGATTTCCACACAGTATATTTTAAAATTTCTTAGAATATATAAAATAATGTAATTATTTCTCACACACTGTTTAGGGGAAAGCATGTGCTGCAGTTTACAAAATAAGTTCACATTACTTAGTTTTTAGTAGAGAAGAACAGTTTCATCTGGGTGAACTTTTTATTGCTACCTGCTTGCCTGGACCCTTCCCCAAATGACACCTCCATAAACCGAGTTGCTCAGGCTAGAAACCTGGGAGCCAGTCTTTGTTGTCTTTCCTTTTGACCCATCTATACTGCTGCTATCTTACTCCAAGCCACCAACAATTCTTGCCCAGACTATGGAAGATTTTTCTTAGCCTGTTTCTCTGATTTTGCCAGTGACCCTCCATTCTGTTTTCACATAGCCAACCGATAATCCTTTTAAGACTTAAATACAATCAAGTAATTTCTCTCATAAAGGACTTCCAACATACTTAAAATCCAAACTTCTTACCCATGACTTAGAAAGCTGGGACAAATACTGTTGGTTATTCACCCAAAAGTTCATTTTCTCCTTTATCTTCAATAACAGATCTTAGATTTTGTAGAAGGCAGCGTGTGCCCAGTTTTGTTTTTTTTTTTTTTTTAAGATTTTATTTATTTATTTGACAGAGAGAGAGATCACAAGTAGGCAGAGAGGCAGGCAGAGAGAGAGAGAGGAGGAAGCAGGTCGTGTGCCCAGTTTTAAAAAAAAAATTGACTTTCCAGACTTTGGGGAGCTGGACAGATGATTCATTTTTGGCTAATGAGATATAAGTGGAAGTATCTTAGAGAGGCTTCCTTAAAAACAAAGACTATGAGAAAGCCTTTTTCTTCTCCCTTTTCCCTCTTCTTTCTTATGTGGGAATCTGAATTACCAGGCTTTGAGGTATAACACTCTTTTGTGACCGTGAGGTGACAAATAAGGAGAAGATAGCTTATGCATGCTAAGCATGCCAGAGTGGAAGAATGTTTAAAGAGCTCTTGTTAAACTTTTTTTTTTTTTTAGTATTTTATTTATTTATTTGACAGACAGAAATCACAAGTAGGCAGAGAGAGAGGAGGAAGCAGGATCTCCACAGAGCAGAGAGCCCAATGTGGGGCTCCATCCCAGGACCCTGGGATCATGACCTGAGCTGAAGGCAGAGGCTTTAACCCACTGAACCACCCAGGCGCCCCTCTTGTTAAACTTTTATATGAAACTGAATTGCCTCTGACTGGACTAGTTTAGTGAGATATGTGAAATTTCTACTTTTTTTTTTTTTTTTTTTGAGGTTTCACAAATCAAGTATATCATTATTTGTAGCTGGGTGTGTTCCTCACTGATAAAGGCCCTACACCATCTGGCTCTTGCCTGTCTTCTGACCTCATTTTGCCGTTACTACCTCTGGTCACATTAGCTAGCAGACAAATCTTGGCTGACAAACTCCTGCCTGCTCAGATCCAGGCTCCTCATGACTCAAAGGCTCTGTGTGATCTGGTTTTATTGACCGCCCCTAATGTACCATTGCCCTCTCTGTCCCAGGATAAAAAAAAAAAAGAAAAACCCTTAAAATACCCCCCAAATCCTTGACAAATATGTGTGAGATACTAATGAGGAAAAAACACAAAATGAAAGATCTGAATTTGAGAAGAGGTATGTATCTGATATATGTGGACATACATGATACATGGTATATCATTTCCATGGGTTAGAAGATTCAGTATCGTAAATTTGTCAGCTTTATAGAATTCATTCTAAACAATGAGCTTTTAAAAACTTTTTTTCTAACACATTTCTTTGTGGAACTTAAAAGATAATTCCATTGAACATCAAAAAGCAATAGTAGCCAGAATAATTCTTTAAGAGAAACAAGAGGAATTGACACTGCTCTACTTGGTATTTTAGACTTTCTTTGAAGTTAAACTATTAAGCAAACAGACCAAAGAGAAAAGGTGTAGAAAACATAAAATTAGATCTATAACTCACAGTGTATATACAGGTAGATTAAAGATCTAAACGTGGGAAGCAGGGGCACCTGGGTGGCCCAGGTGGGATAGGCTGGACTCCCTGCTCAGTGGGAGTCTGCTTCTCCCTCTCCTTCTGCCCATCTCTCTGCTCATGCTCTCTCTGTGTCTCTCAAATAAATAAAATCTTAAAAAAAAAAAAAAAAGAAGTAGAAAGCAGAATTATAAAAGTAATCTAGGGGAAAATGTATGAATAGTGTAGGAATAGGAAGGATTTCTTATAGATTATGCCAAAAGCACAGTATAGGGGAAGATTGATATGTTTTATTACTTTCAAGTTTAAAACTTGTCTGAAGTCAAACATAAATAAAGTGTCAAGATAAGCCATAGCAAAATAATGTGTTTTTAATGCATGTAACCAATATATAACGATCAACAAAATAATAAGAAAAGGCAAAAAAAAATCTGTCTGACAAGGAACTGAAGGCTAACAAATGAAACTTGAATGATCAGTAAAGATATAAACAGATATTTGTATCAGTATGCATGGGTTCAGCTCCAAATATTCCAAAATTCAACTAACAGAAACTTAAGCCTAAGGACGTTTATTTCCTGCTTGACAAGTCTAGAGGTAGGAAGTTCAAGAGTTGGTTGGATACTCTGAGCACAGTAGGGTTCTATGCTAGGATTTTCGTTATTCTCTTGACCTTCTCATCATGATATCAGCAGCTCTGAATGTCACAACCTTACTGAGAATTTTCTAGAAGTAGGAAGGGAGAGAGGAGAAAGGGTCCTTTTTCTTCTACATATCTTCTATTTGCAGGGAGAAAAGTCTTTCCAGAAGCTTCTAGATTTTCCATTCAGTCTCCGTGCCAGTCATTGCTGAAGAGGAATAAAAACACCTTTCTGGCTTAAAGTAATCGGGACTCATTCCTTGTGGGAAAGGTTTACCTTCTCTTTGCTAATATATTACATTCTTACCGATTCCTGAGCAATAACTGAGTTTCTGTGGGCTAGCAAGAAGAGGGGATAATTGCCACAATTGTCAATTTCACTAATAGAGATTGAAGATCATGTGATATTGACAATATAATGAATATATATAATCTAATAACATGGAATATGAAATATATCATATATAAATATATTAATGTGAAATATGTAAGTATATAAACTTATGTGTTTAAAAACATGTATATGAAAAGTATAAAAATACGGACAAGTATATCAAACATTGAGTTTATGTAATGGGATCTTTGGGGAAGAAAGGAGAAGAGTAGGATTAGGAGAGATTTCAGCTGTATTCATATATTCAATTTTCTAAAAAAAAGTGCAGATATCTGAACCAAAAAAATGTAAATTAAGCAATGCATTTTTTATTTTTGCCTCTTTGTTTGTAAAGATTATAAGTATGTGTTCATGTACACAAGATAGGGAAATGGGTGTACTCAAGCATTTTGGTTAAAAATGAAAATTGATGGATTGAATTAGAGGACAGTTGGCAACATATGAAATTTTAAACATGTATCCTTTGACCTAATCCTTCTGCTTTAAGGAATTTATCTTAAAGAACTGGACAGATATATGAAGATATGTATACAAGGATATTTTACCTTTTTTTTTATAATGGCAAAATCTCCTTTTTATAATGGTGAAACCACCCAACTAAATAAATTGTGACGTATCCATGTATTAGAAATCTAAGTAATTCTTAAGAAAAATGTATACATTTTAAATTTTTACCTGAAAAAATATCAGAGATAGTTGAAAAGCAAAAAGGCAGAGTGAAGATGTTAAAACATATATACACACAAAAAAAGAAATCTGGAAGTTTAATCATTAAAATGTTCATGCTGGTTATTTCTGGATGATGATGGCATTACAGAAGATTTTCCTTTGTAAAAATTTGGTGTTTTGTTTAAATATTTAAAAATATCTCTGGTATTTTTGTAGTTGGAAGAGCCTTCATATGTTTTCTTTTTGTAAATTAAAAATACAAAATTAAAAGCTACTCACTTGCTCTTTGATTTAATTATGATGAAGTAAGTAACTATGTATATTCATGTAATCAGCAAATATTTTGCTGAAGCCATACTGTGTATCGGACTATTTTTTTTAAAAGATTTTATTTATTTATTTGATAGAGATTACAAGTAGTCAGAGAGGCAAGCTAGGGAGAGAGGAGGAAACAGGCTCCTCCTCGCTGAGCAGAGAGCCGGAGGTGGGGCTTGATCCCAGGACCCTGAGACAATGAAATGAACCCAAGGCAGAGGCTTTAAACCACTGAGCCACCCAGGCGCCCCCAGGCACAATTTTTGATGCTGGAGACACACACCGGCTCATGAGATAGTCCTTACACAAGAATACCTTTTTTTATGGAACATCTTGAGTGGTGAGTTATATAAAAGGCAAATAGGTAAATGAACAAGGTAATTTCAGGTAGTGATTAAATGCAGAAAGAAAGTAAAACTGAGTGATACTGAAAATAATGATGGAAAAGTATGTGTGCATGCATAGGTGACTTTAAATTGAGTGGTCAGGCAGAGTCCACTGAGTTTCTTATCTTTGGGCTGATAATTGGGTGGCGGAAGGAGCTGGGGAGTGAAGATCCCCGGTGCAGGTTCTCAGGGAACAGTACAAAGTCGCCTAGGCTGAAAGGAGTTGGTCATATTCAGGGAACAGAAAGTGAAAGACAGGGCAAATAAAACTCAATGACATGGGAGAGGGGAGAGGGATCAGCTCACGTAGAGCCTTGTAGATCCTAAGGAGTTTGTAGTAATATTTTATTGTATGTGTTACGGGAGCCCATTGCAAGATTTTAAGCAGGGAAATGACCTAATCTGATACATGCCTTGGAAAGATCACTCGCCTACTGTGTTAACAATGAATTGTAGGGCAGCAGATGTGACAGCAGAGAGACCATTAGAAGTAAATGCTGTTAGAAGGCCGTATGCGGAAGTCTAGACAGGAGATTATGGAACTACAAGTTGAGATGTAGCACTGGGGAGTAGACAGAATTGAGATGTGTATTTAGAACCAAGGCTCATGAGTATCAGCACTGAAGGAAAGAATTACTTAACAAAATGAGGATAATGGTATCTCTCACAGGGTGTTATCATAAGGAGATGATGCATGCCAAGTATTTGGCATACTTTTTGACACATGTAAGAGCTTACTAAATGTTCGTTACTTACCATTATTGTTATTTTTAGTGTTGTCAAGAATAGGGCATATACTTTGAATAAAAAGAGTTTTTCTGTAAAAGCTAAATTATCCCTCTAGTATAACTCAGTAGCATATGCTATGTGTTGGTAAAGATCAGAGAATTACAGTCTTTTTAGTGACATTTGCTGGATCAGAGAGAGAAGGGATATTGGTTTTCCTTCTGTCCTTCATTACTCTGAGCCGTAAATACTTGTGTAATTAGCAACTGTCTATAAGTGGCAACGTTAAAAAATTGTGATTTAGCTGTTTTTTTAAACATGTGGCTGCTTAATGAAATGTGACACTGAAAGTCTTGTCTGCTGTATGTGTCTGTAATGCTTTTACTTTTGGTTGTTTTCCAAAGAGTTAATTAGCAATAAGTTACTTCAAAGTCTATGCAGTTCTTTGACTGTGATCCTAATTACTATTTTTATTTTCGTTCTTCAGACCCAAATAAGCAATTCAATTATAGGGATAAGTATGACTACAAACCTTGTTTGTGAAACAGAGGCCTTGTATAACCATCAGAGATAATGAATTCTCTCTGTGTGTGAAAATAGTGTATAAGCATTTAACATTATAGAATGATGAATGACCGGTTATGATTTGTACTCAATGGAACAGGTAAAATAGATGTTCTAACTAAACTTTATGTTTTAAATAAGCTTTTCTAAATTACTAAGTACTAAATTTCTAAGTCATTTAAATAGGGACTGTTGGGTGGGTAACAAAACCTCTGATTTAATATATTTTATTAATGCAAGACCAAGTTAAAAGAGATAATTCCTTCATTGTCTACTGATTTTGACTGTTTACTTCCATGTTCTTTTATAAACATGTATGTGTACACAATTAGATAAATTTTATACAAAATTGTGTTTTTATATAATAGGAAAACAGATAAAGAGAAGAAAAGGAAATTCTATAATCCCACTACTTAGTGATTTAATCTTTTTTCTATCTTCAAATATACGTGTGTATATATATTTGTCCCCTGTATTTTGTTTTATATATTTTTAATCTAAAAGACTAATTACTCTAAAAACAATTTTCCATGTTTTTGTGTTAACATCCTGTGTTTTCTTGCATTTATGATTTATACTTTAAAATTTTTTTAACTAAAGTAAAATATACAAATTTAAAAATCTTAAATTTTTAAAAATAAAATTTACCCTTTTAGCCATTTTTAATGTATAATTCAGTGGCATTTAGTGTATTCGCAATGTTCAAGAGCATCCTTTTAGTACAGGATAATGTTATATGAAGGGGCGCCTGGGTGGGTTAAAGCCTCTGCCTTCGGCTCAGGTCAAGATCCCAGGGTCCTGGGATCGAGCCCCACATGGGGCTCTCTGCCCAGCAGGGAGCCTGCTTCCTCCTCTCTCTCTGCCTGCCTCTCTGCCTACTTGTGGTCTCTGTCTGTCAAATAAATAAATAAAATCTTAAAAAAAAAAACAAACCATCATTTATTTAACAGAGCCTTTATTGTTGGACATCTGAATTGTTTCCATGATTTTCCATAAATAATGCTTCGATAAACATCTTGATGCAGTCTTTGTTCAGATAATGCTAAATTTTTTAAAAATGTGATACCAGTTTATACTGTATACAGTTTATACATTATCTGTGTGTGAGTACAGTTCCATTTCCCTGCACTCTGTTTCATACCAAGCATTTTTTGGTTTGCTTTTTATATTTTAGATCTAAAAGTATTAGTAAAAAGTAAATACAGTCTTTGCCATTTTGCTTCAAATTTGTAACGGATACTTTATAAAATGCCAGGTGATAAGTTTTTAAAAAAGTATCTTATTTTAGGTTACTTGTTTATTAGTGAAGAAAGGAAATTATCATTCTCAAATATTATCAATGCATTGGTTAGGGAAATGTGAGTTTGCCATGCAGACTTTATTCAAATCCATAGAAGGAAAATCATGAAACCTTCATGAGTAAGGAAGGCACCTTTGGCCCGATGGAAAGTAAGGTTCTGATAATAGCGTGAAGGACACTGAAGTTAGAGAAATAAACAGAACCTAACATCTGTAAAGTTGTGCAGGTATTAAGAAATGAACGGCAAGATGGGGATAGTTATATTAGCATGTATCTTATACTTTTGGGATTTCAGTTAGTGATATAGAATTGACCTCTTTTTACTGAAAATTTTTCAGTATAAAAATGAATTTGAAGGGTATTTTCTATGGACACCCAGTTCTGACTGTGTAATATGGATCTGTGGAAACATGTCTTCTACTTTGGAGACTTTTTCTTAGAGCTTGTTTCCCTGGATTGAATGAATTTCTGTAGATAGTATGGAGAACATATCTTGAAATAAATCTTTTTTTTCTATATTCCTCATAGTGTTCATTTAGTTTATGTGCATAAAATGAAGGAAGATATGACCATTTTATTCTTTTAGTTTTATTTTTGATGCTACTTTCTAACTACATTACACAGTAAGTAATAGCATGCAGGTAGTGATACTTAGACAATAAGACCAAATAAAATTTCAGGTAGGAATGAAAGAATCATTAAGAACGATAATTAGCTTCTAAAGATAAAATACTAATGCTTACAGTCTTCTTTCTTCTTAATCTATAGCAGTGTGGCTTGTAATTCATCACTGTACTATAAAATTGTCAGTGGCTTTTTTACCACTCTAAATCCTTATCATGCTGTACTTTGCATAGTGTTGTTGCCCTTTGACTTCCATAATGTACTTTCTTGGTAATTTTTACTTTTCTCAGTGTGTGCCTGGTCCTTCCACTGATTAAGATCCGTTCTTTCCCCCAACTTTTTCTATCTGAAAATTGTTACTTCCTATCAGTTTTCTGGTTCTTTCTTAATGCCTGTATTCGCACTTGTTTGTCATATTGTTTCCTCAGACTAACATCCAAGCTTGCCTTGTTTTACTTTTAGTTTGCCCATCAGTCCCAAGAGTAGATATTTTGGCATTATCTTTAGTTCTTCCTTTTCAGAGTTCTTATGACCAAACTATTACCACATATTTCTGGTATCCATACATTCTCCTCTAGTTCTTCTGGTATAATGTTTAGTGTTGTAATTTGTTTTGGATTTGACTGTCAGCAGTATTTAATTAACCTTTATTTCTTAAAATAGATGGATTTTATGCATATAATTTTTTCTTGTGAAGCATGAGGGCAAAGTGAATGCCTTGGATTGGAGTCTTACTCAGTTTTGTATTTCTAGCAGAGTTGCCCTGCACATAAAAGGTGTTGAAGAAATGTCTTTCAGAAAAAATTAAAAAAAAAGTCTTTTGTCCAAAGACTTAAGAAAGAGCTTTCTTAGTTCTGAGTTCTGTAACAGGAGAGAATCCATTTGAATGGTAGCCATTTTTTTAAAAAAAACTCTTTTTACTATAGAAGATAGTATTGCTAGCATTCCTATTTGGTAATATATTAAATAAATATTAATGGTTCTTTTTACAAAATTGCTTCAATGTATATTTTGCCTCTTTTTAGGGTTTGGAAGGAAAGATGTCGTAGAACACTTACTACAGATGGGTGCTAACGTCCATGCTCGGGATGATGGAGGTCTCATTCCACTTCATAATGCCTGTTCTTTTGGCCATGCTGAGGTTGTAAGCCTGTTACTGTGCCAAGGAGCTGATCCAAATGCCCGGGATAACTGGAACTATACCCCTCTGCATGAAGCTGCTATCAAAGGGAAAATCGACGTATGTATTGGTAAGTATTATTTGATGATATTACGTTGTTAGATCAACCTGACAGGTATAACATTCTAAATAAAATTTCTTTTTATTGTGGTGGAAATCATGTTCTCTCAGAATAAGAAGGCTTTATTACTTCTTACTCTTAGAAGCAATTTTTTTCCATCAAAAGGGAAATAGGGAGATGGCAATACAAAGTTGATTAAGAAAAGGATTCACAACATTAACTCTCCAAATGCAAGTCAGATGCTAACTGATGTGGAACTAAATTTTGATGGATTACTATTATAAATTTAGTTAATTTACAGTCTCTTTAAAAGACTGCAATTTTCCGTCCGAGCATCAAATGAGTGCCATTATAAAATACAAGGTCTTACTGAATTAGATGACATATTTGGATGCTTTAGGTTGATTCAAGGAAAGTCATCTAGCACTAAGGCAAAATCTTTTTGTTTATGTTGCTAAAAGTGAACACCAGCTATTAGTACTGGGAAGCTTTCAGTGAGTGGCTCAAATAGAGTGGTACAAAGCTTAACATGTTCAACATGTGCCATAATCTAGAGAAAAAAGCAATTTCAAGTAAAATTGAACTATTCAACCATTTTAAATTTCAAGATGATATGAAATTGTATTTAGTCAACATTTCTTTCTCTTTTGTATTTATCTCAATTGTGTGTGGGTGTGTATCTAAGTTTTGCTTTACTGTATACCATTCATTTTGAAATCTAAAACAAGCTTCCAGAAGACCAGCATAGTTTCTTTTGAGTGTATTTATTTCTTGACCTTCAAGATGGTGGATATTTGTTTAGTCCATGGCAGGTTGATTTGCATAGTTGTTGTCTTCTGGGATGACATCCATTTCAGTTTAGTCTTTCATGTTCATCTTTATCATAAAACTCAAATATATAAGTCATTTTTAAAGATGTATGGTGGTATAGTTATTAAGATTTTTCTCTCTCTAAATAGCTATCTTATTCCAGACTCCGGTATATTTTTTATTTTCCCTCAGATTACTGCGGTGCCTGACGTACAACTTCTTTCTTTATCACATTCTCTGTCATTATCTTTTGTCACTTCCATATCTGTTGACATGAGCCCTTGGATACCCTGGTCCTTTTTGGTTTTTGAGATCTTTCGTTTTCATTTTATTCTCCCATTTCCTCCTAAATCTTTCACTGACCACATCCTGGACTATATCATTACCTAAAACTACCCTGAAAAGCTTGAACTTGTAAGTATCCTCTCTGAGCACAAAACTTCTTTAGTTGTGGTAAGTTACCATGTGATGATTAGTATTTGAACTTGATATGTATTCTTACCTAATCTAGAATTATAACTTCCCTATCTTCATTCCTTCTTGCTTTACCTTGTGAAGTATGTTGGATTCTTTTGTCATTAGTCACAGAATTTTATGTAGTTTTCACCTTCTTGAATTATTATCACTTCTAGGCTTCAGTGTTCTGTTTTCTTACCTGTATCCCTCTGAATTTTCCATTCTATCAGTGCTTTTAATATCTTACCAAAATTAATATTCTTTCCTCTTCCTCCTAATCCCCCTCCCAACAGTACGTAATGAAAACGCTCCTTTTATCTAGGTTCTGTTGAAATGAAAGACTAGATGTAGGATGTGAATTTTTAGAAAATGGATCTCCATAGTCCCCAGCCCCGTGATCCGTAGTGTACTTTGGCACATACTGTTTTCCTTCTGTTTAACTTCCTGTGTCTTATAAAAGTTGAGGGAAGGGAAAGGGCACCTTCAAATTATAATCAAAATATAATTGAGGATACAGCTGCTATTAAAATAGTTATTATGGGAAACAAGATTGGTTGTAGACCCTTTTGTACATTTAATTAGCTTTTAGGAACCTGTTAGGAAGCCAAATATATCAAAACCTCCGATAGTTTATGTATCATACCTTCTGAATTTGAGTATAGTTAAGGGATTTTAAAGTGTTACTATAGGCAAATTTCCACTTTGGGACAACTGGTTGAAAGCTTGAGTGTGATGGTTTGGAGAGATTAGTGTGCAGAATTAATTTTTGAAAGGTTTTTGCCTACATGATGAAATGCTGGCGTGATTTTTTTCATATTGACCATATCTCTGTATGTGAGATAGAATAGAGAATACTTTTGATTTTATAAAGTTAGAGCCAAGACACATTATCACTGGCTTCAGGGAAGCAGCAGGATGGTTGCTTTAAAGCACATGTTTTGGGACTATATGGTGACGTGACCAGTTACCGGCTATACATGAAACTAGGGGCCACTTAACTACCCTGTTTCGTTGTATGTGAAATGGGAATGCCTGGATTCTCAGGCATTCAAGAACTCTAAGTTCTTAGAGTACTTGATATGGTGAATGTTAAATAATAAATATTGGTTGCTATCTTTCTTAATTGAAATATAGTTGACGTATGTTACATTGGTTTCAGGTGTACAACATAGTGATTAGACAATTTTATACTTTATGCTGTGCTCACCACGAGTATAGGAACCATCTGTCACCATACAATGCTACTTATCACAATACTGTTGACTATATTCCCTGTGCTGTACTTTTGTATCCCCATGACTTATCCCTTCCATAGCTGGAAGCCTGTATCTCCCACTCCCCTTCGCCCATTTTTCCCATCCCCCCTCTGCCCTCCCCTTTGGCAGCCTTAAGTTTGTTCTCTGTATTTATGGTTCTGTTTCTGCTTTTCGTTTGTTTGCTTTGTTTTTAGATTGTACAAATAAGTGAAATCATACGGTATTCATCTTTCTCTGTCTGATTATTTCCCTTAGCATAATACCCTGTAGGTTCATCCGTATTGTTGTAAATGGCCAGATCTCATCCTTACTTACGGCTGAGTGATAGCCCATTGTACATATATATGCATACCACATCTTCTTTATCCATTTATCTTTCGTATCTTTCATATCTTGGCTACTGTAAATAATGCTGCAGGAAATTTGGGGTACACATACCTTTTTGAAGTAGTATTTTCATTTTCTTTGGGTAAATACCCAATGGTAGAGCTATAGAATCATGTGCTATTTCTATTTTTAATTTTTTTTAAAGATTTATTTATTTGAGGGAGAGCAAGTGTGAGCAGGGGGTGGGGCAGAGGGAGAGAAAGAGAGGGGGGGAGAGAGAGAGCAGGAGACTCCCTACTGAGCACAGAGCCCAACATGGGGCTCAATCTTATACCCTGAGACCATGACCTCAGCCAAAATCAAGAGCTGGACGTTTACCAACTGAGTCACCCAGGTGCCCCTTTATTTTTAATTTTTTTTTAAATATTTTTTATTTATTTGACAGAGAGAAATCACAACTAGGCAGGCAGAGAGGCAGGCAGAGAGAGAGGAGGAAGCAGGCTCCCCGCGGAGCAGAGAGCCCAATGTGGGGCTCTATCCCAGGACCCTGGGAACATGACCTGAGCTGAAGGCAGAGGCTTTAACCCACTGAGCCACCCAGGCGCCCCTTTATTTTTAAATTTTTGAGGAACCCCCATACTGATTTCCATAGTAGCTGCACCAATTTACATTGCCACCAACACAGCCTGAGGGTTCTTTTTTTCCACACCCTCACCAACACTTGTTATTTTCTGTCTTTTTAGGTCTAGCCATTCTGACAGGTGTAATAGCAGTTATTAATTGCTATTATTACTGCTAAGATCTCAGCCTGAATTCTGACTGCTATGTAACGTAGATTTCCTGGTTTCTTCTCTTTGCCCTTTATTGACTTTTTTTTAAAAGGCCAATTTAAAAGTCTGTCCCAACAAAGCAAATAAATGAAAACAGACTCACTCATAAATACAGGAATAAACTAGTGGTTGCCAGAGGGGAAGGCCGTGGTGGTGGGAGGGGTATGGGCGAAACACATGAAGTGGATTAAGAGGTTCAGATTTCCAATTAAAAAAACAAGAAGCCTTGGGGCGCCTGGTGGCTCAGTGGGTTAAGCCTCTGCTTTCAGCTCAGGTCATGATCTCAGGGTCCTGGGATCTTGCCCTGCATCGGGCTCTCTGCTCAGTGGGAAGCCTGCTTCCCCCTCTCTCTCTCTACCTGCCTCTCAGCCTACTTGCGATCCCTTTCTGTCAAATAAATAAATAAAATTTTTTTAAAAATAAATAAATACAACAAAAAACAAAAAAGAAACAAAAAGTCTATCCCTTGTGTTTCTTAGATGCTATTTAGCTACCATAATAAAGAACAAAATACAGTCTGAGATTATTTTTAAAAATCAGTTTTAAATGTTTGTATATTTAAACCAACTACTTAAGACAGAGGTCATGGTTAATTATATTAATGCTGATGATATAATTTTTATATTTAACAAATCTAATTTACTTTAAGAAATTAACATTTTTTCTACCTTTAGAACTTATTCATTTCTCCCTGTTTCTCCCTACGCCCAGATATAAAGTCACCAAAAATTAAAATAAATGACATCTTCTTTTCTGAATATATGTCATGTGATTTTTTGGAGACTATCCAAGTGTTAGTGTTTTGAAATTCCATTTAAAAAGCCAAATCGTAGACATATCTTTCACAAAGTTAATTGAAATAAAATCTGGGAGTCATAATAGACATTTGTCTTTTTTTTCTTTCTTTTTTTTTTTTTAATTTTGGCTAGCTAGTATCCATTTGCTTTTCTGATTTTGGAGATTTAAAACAATGAGTGATCATTCTATGGAGAAATACAGAAGCTTATGGAGTCAGACCTTTCTTCTTTCTGTCTATCCTGGCAGACAGGGATGGCCTTGTTTTGGTCAATCAGACAACCCCTTCTATTCTGTTGAATTTTGAGTGCAAAGCCTTAGAAATATTAAGGAATCGTTCACGGTAGCAGTTTGGTTTCCTGCAGTGTTAATAGTGGCCCCGCTCCATTAAGGTAGACAGAACTGGTTTCTGTCGTTTCCAATGAATGTAACTGCTACAGAGACCTTGAGAAGGTAGCTAGGTGGAAGTTCCAGTATGGGGCCTCTAAGATAATCAAGAAATGTCTTAAATCTTTATATAAATCCCATGATCTACACTATTTACATTTATACCACACTCTCATCTCTTCTTATACTCTGTGATTCTCAAGGGAGAAGGGGACAGAGCTTGTTCGCTTTGGAGACTTCTGGGTTCCTCACCAGCATGGGATAGTGTACTGACTTCATAGCAAACGATTTCAGTGATAATGGAGTTGTGTGGTTTTGTAACACCTGTGGGATTCTCGCTGATTGGAGTATCCGGCATTTAGATCTGAAAGCCCAGTAAACCAAGTGAAAAATTCTCAAGAGGGTAAGATTGAACAATCAGAATATACCCAGAATTGCTGTAGGGGTCGGATAAATACCTGAATAAAAAAATAAAACTAAAAAGATTCCCTTGGGGAAATTAAAGCGTAATGTGGAAGAAGCTTCCTGAGGCCAAAACAATCTAATATTTTTCTAAAGTAAAAAATTCAGTAGATGAATTAAAGAAAAACCACATTAGTAGCCCAAAGATCACATGAGAAATAACACCCAATACAGAGCAAAATGTTGCATCATGAAGTCATAAAGAGAAAGGTAAATAGACGCAGGAAGTCAATATTATTTTGAATACCTAATGTGGTAGGAGTTTCAGGAGGGAAAAAGAAAGAAGAAAGAAAAAAGTAACTGATAGAAGAGAGCAGTAGTAAACAAATGATAAGCCGGAAACACCCAAGTCTTGAGATTGAAGAGTCACAGAATTCCACTCTGGGTTTATGAGAAAGGGCACACTGAGGAAGACAGATGTGTATATACTGAAGTTTTCCAGGCAGGAAGAATAAGTTCCCCTAAAGGGGGTGGGGTTGGAATTAAGCAAAGGACTTTCCATTTACAACACTTAAAGTTTGAAGCCTGTGGAATACCTTCTAAAGACTACTGGAAGAGAAGAAACAGAAATTCTCTTGATAAAGAGAGTTCTTCAGCTTTTTGGGAGTATGAGAGGCTGAATAGAGCAAGTGATGTTGTTTTAAAGAAACAAAGCTCCTGTCACTTGCTTTCTCTCTCTCTCTCTCTCTCTCTGTATTTTCAAATAATGCTTGACTTCGTTTGTCTTATATGCAAAGACTAAGTGGATCCTTACTATATAAATATATCTTACTTGGAAACCTCAGATTCAAACTGCTACTTAAAGTCTAACAATTAGCACTTTAAAAATTTTTTCAGGCTCAGTGGCATTATATTATACCGCTTGGAGTCAAAAAGATGTGGTGGGTCTTTGAGCAAGTTCCTTATTCTCTTTTAGTATTAAAGTGACAGTAAGAACTATACTTCATATAATTGTTAAGGGGATTACATGTGAGGATGCAAATAAAGTACCTTTGTGTAATATCTATGCCGTATATGCTCAATAATTCGTAACTGCTGTTGTGTTAGTAAAAAATAACATGATCAGAAATAATATTCCTACTGTATTATATAATATTGATGCAGACATTTTAATACTTATTGAAAACACAAGAGAAAATGTAGCTGTGATGATTTTTTTTTTAAATATTTTATTTATTTGACAGAGAGAAATCACAACTAGGCAAGAGGCAGGCAGAGAGAGAGGAGGAAGCATGCTCCCCGCGGAGCAGAGAGCCTGATATGGGGCTCGATCCCAGGACCCTGGGATCATGACCTGAGCCGAAGGCAGAGGCTTTAACCCACTGAGTCACCCAGGCGCCCTGTGATGATATTTTTAAAGAAGTCTTTAAGCAAATTGGTTTATTAGGAGAGATTAGGTCAGCTATACAGAGTATCACTTAATACCATAATTAAAGTTAACTATTGAAATGAATTAATAAAAATTCTTAGGTACAGTTCTCATTTTTTCTTACCCCAATTTAAAATTTCAATTAATTGTTTAATATATAATAGGATTTCTGCCTTTTCCCCCCATTATTTACCGTTTGGAGAGTCTTTGTTATATAATTGTATCTTATCTGTTCTTTTTCTTTGTCATAGAAAAGGGCATGCCTTAGTTGGTGAGTATTCAACTGCATAAAACTTTAGTTCACATCCTAGATAAGATTCTAGTTCGAAAACAATTTAAAGCAGACATTATTACACTGTACAGTTTATGTAATTTTTATATAAATATACACACATATGTACGTGTGTGTGTGAGAAATTAGGTGATTAATCACCCAGCTGATCACTTGTTATTGTGGCCTGATAAAAATGAACAAAGGAGTTAACAGCAATAGGGAAGATTTTGCTCTTAGAATCATGAAGACTATTGTGGTCTGCTGCAAGGAACAATAAAATAGCAGTCAGGGGACCTGGTGACTACTCTTGGATCTCTCATTAGTAGGCACTTTGACTTGGGACTGACTATGAGGCAGATTACTCTCTGTGCCTTAATTACTTTATTTATCAAATGGAAATAATGGAACTATGATTTATTTTTTACCTTGCTGTTATTTTATAGATGTATTCGGGGATGGAAGAGGGTCATGTGTGTTATAGTTGTGCTTTTAAAACTTGTAAGTATAAGAAGAAGTGACATGCTATATGTATTAGGCAAAAATAATAGCCCAAAGATGTCCACATCTCAATTCATGGAACTTTAGGAATATTTTATTTAACGTGCAAACAGAAATTAAGGGTATATAGATGGAATTATGGTTGCCGGTCAGCTAACCTAGAGATGGAGAGATTATCCCAGGTTATCTTGATGAACCCCAAGTACCACAGGTTTTCTTCAAATTGGAGAAGAGAAGGAAGTCAGTGATGCATTCATTGTGAGAAGGATTCGACCAGCCATTACTTGCTTTGAATATGGGGAAAGGGACCATGAGCCTAGGAATGCAGGCGCCTTTAGAAGATTGAAAAAGCAGAGAAATGGATTCTCTTTGAGAGTTTCCAGTATGGAATGCAGCCCTGCTAACACCTTGATTTTAGCCTACTGAGACACGTCGGTGTTCAACTTTGAACGTGTAGAACTAAAATAACAAATTTGTGTTGCTGTTTTAAACCATTGGACTTGTGATAATTTATTATAACAGTAATAGAAAGTACTTTTTCAAAGTTTATTAAGATTTGGCATTTTCTAAGGAGAATAGTAGAATGTTTCTTGATAAAATTAAACTGCTTTCTTGGTAGTACTTAAAATTTTAGCCACTTAGGGTAAGTAACAATGTTGGTTGTATGTATTCTTAAAATAAATTCTTAAAATAATTATAAGGTAGATTAATAAATATGTAGTGGGTTCATATTTGTACTTAAATTATTGTTTGGAGGTATTTCAAGATTTGGGTTAAATAATGTGACTGACAGCATTTTAAAACAAAAGAGATTTTGTATTAAATTCAGCATGAAGAGCCCTTGTCCTCATACAGACAGATATTCAGATGGAACATTTTCTTTGTCATCATTGTCATCAAGTGCTACATAATAAAAATTTGAATAATAGTGTATAACTTGACAGCCAAATTGTTTCTTATATTTAAAAATGGAAATTTTATTGTATTCAGTGTGTGGTGCTATTGAATATTTAGATTGAATTGAAGACTAATGAGAACATGGAGATTTCATTCTTGTCTATGTCTAAATCACTGTTATCACTGAGGGCAGATCTTCATTTTCTGTACTTGTGGCCCATGTGTTTCTAAAATGAGTCAAGTAACCATTGTAAAGGTTCACTGTATGAAGTGCTTTGAGACCATTCAAACTCTAATGAGCAGTTTGATGTTTATAGTTTATTTGGTGATCCAGAAAGCAAAGGAAAGGTAATGTTGAATTCTCATAGTTTCATTTCACGTTCGAGTAGGAAGATGTGAGGGTGTGAGGGACTAGGTTGACGGGGATGGAGAAAAGATGACAAGAATCAGTAGTCATTGGTGTTATTGTCGTGGAGAACTGAATGCCAGGGCAAACTCTTAACTGGTATGGGAATGGGGATTTGTCCTGTTAATGTTTGTTGATAGCTTGGTTTGTGTGCTATAGTTTGCTTTAGCTCTCCTTGAGAAAAGGAAATTTTGTAATTTAGTAGGGGAACCCTTAAATGTTAACTCTGGAAGGAAATGTTTAATCACTAAATTGCTGGTCATGGCCAGCCACATGGCACTGATGCTGCTGAGTTTACCTTCCCTTTTGAGTTATTTTAGTTCATTTATTGGTCCTTGAGTATCAGTTATAATAAGAGGTTTTATGTCAGAAAACCCATTTCGTACCATAAAAATACTAAGATTTGTCACATAACTAAAAATATAGGTATATACCTTGATAAACTTTAGAATATAAAACCAAACTCCTGGGGCGCCTGGGTGGCTCAGTGGTTTAAGCTGCTGCCTTCAGCTCGGGTCATGATCTCAGAGTCCTGGGATCGAGTCCCGCATCGGGCTCCCTGCTCAGCAGGGAGCCTGCTTCCCTCTCACTCTCTCTGTCTGCCTCTCTGCCTACTTATGATCTCTCTCTGTCAAATAAATAAATAAAATCTTTAAAAAAAAAAAAAACCAAACTCCTAATATAAAGCTGTATTATAAATACTCCTTTGGGGTCATTTTTCTGCATGTACACAATTGAATTAGGCCTTTCCAATGGTGAGTGCAGTGATTGTATCTACACTACTTTATTTTCCTGGTAAATCTCCCACAGGCAAACATAGGCATTCTTATTGCCCCAAGAACTTTTTAAGTTCAAAATCAATTTCCTTTTGGGGGGCTATTTTTATTGATGATTATGATTTTCTGATGTTATGCTAATAGAGTCTCTTGAAATTATAAGACTATTTTGCCCCCACCGAAAATGTCTACTAATAGTTCTTTATCGTTAAAAGTTGCGGAGGAACTTATCTTTGCTGATGTTGGATGCGTTGGAGACATGCGGATTGGTTTCACCCATTTTTGGATTCAGGAGGCTTGCGTTCTGCCTCCTGAATCAGTAAGTTGTCTCTTATTTCCCCCTCGATTGGTTGCAGTGGAGTTAGTTGGTCACCATTAGTCAATGGTGATTGCTAAGACTGTGTGGGACTTATGATAGAGACGTAAATGAGTTTGATATCTGAGTAGGAGGCTTTTAGCTCTTAACTTCTTATAAGCTGGCACTGGCTAGGATGGTCTAGGAATCCATCATTGTATACTGTAGAACCTCAAGACTAAATAATGCAAAATATTCACAAAATTATAAAGTATTTATTAAAGAGAAAATGCATGTTCTCATCTCTTTCTAATACTACTGAATCTATAAATCCTCGCATAATGGGTTGATAAAACTTTTACATCAGTGCCTCAAGAAAGCTCTAGTGGGTTATCTTTGCTAGATTGTTGCAGTAAACCACAGATCTTAAAAATCATATTGCTTTATTGTATTTGACTCTTTGAAACTCTTTACATAACAAGAAGCATCTATTATATATTTTTCTCTTTTTATTTTGAAATAATTGTAGATGCAGAGGAAGTCACAAGAATAGAACAAGAAGATCCCATATATCCTTCACCTAGTTTTTCTCATTGGTTACACCTTATGAACTTAAGGTATAATACCAAACACAGGAAACTAGGATTGGTACATTGAGTGTATAGCTCTGTGCCATTTTATTACATTTGGAAGTTCATGTAACCACTGCAATCAAAATATGGAACTATTATCACAAAGATCCCTCTCTTTCTTTATGGTATACTTTTATGTGGTTGACTCCCCAAAACCCATCCTTAACCCCTACCAACCACCAATCTGTTTTCTGTCTGTATGATTTTGTCATTTTGAGAATGCCAGAGTCATACAGTATGTGATTATTTTTGGACATTGGCTCTTTTTTCCACTCTGCACAAAGCCTTTCAGTTTTGTTTTGTTTTTTTTTTTTTTTTTTTTTAATTGCTGACTCGTATTTCCTGGTGTTGATATACCATGATTTAGCCATTCACCAATTGAGAGACATTTTGGTTGTTTCCAGTTTCTGACTATTAGAGATAACTCTTCTATGAACATTTGTGTGCAAGTTTTTCTGTGAATATGAGTATTCATTTCTCTGAGATACATGCTTTGGAGTGTGATTGCTGTGTCATATGTTAAGAGGGAAACAAACTGAGGATTTCAGAGGGGAGGAAGAGGGGATGAGTTAGCCCAGTGATGGATATTAAGGAGGGCACATCTTGCAAGGAGCACTGTGTGTTATACGCAAACCATGAATCATGGAACATTACACCCAAAACTAATGAAGTAGTGTATGGTGACTAACATTACATAACTTAAAAAAAGACAGAAAAGAGTATGTTTAGTTTTCTAAAGAAACTGTCATCTTATTTTCCAGAGTGTTATATCATTTTCCATTCCTACTACAGTATATGAGAAATATAATTTCTCTGCATCTTTGCCAGCATTTGGTATTGCCACTTTGTTTTGTTTTAGCTGTTCTAGTAGGTGTGTAGGGATAGCTCAGGATGATTTTAATTTGTACTTCCAGAATGGCTAGTGATATTGAATGTCTTTTTGCATGCTTATTTACTATCTGTATATCCTTTGGTATAAGACGTCTCTTCGTGTCTTTTGCCCCTTTTCTAGATTCTCTGTTATCTGGGAAACACTCACTTTCAAATAACAGAATACCTTACCAAGTACTTATTAACCCATTTCACAGAAAGTCTGTATGAGGTTACAGGATTGACTCAAGAGTTTCAGCAATAAGTAGAGGATAGGCCAACATGTTAGCTTTTCCCTCTTGGTTTCAGGGTGGTTGTAGCATCAATACCTGAAACAGGAAAGAAGGGGGTTACAAAAGGAGGCTCTTTTCTTCTTAGGATTTTTTTTTTAAGAGGGAAAAATCTTTTCCAGAGGACTTTCTCTTAAGAATCCATTTTCAGGGGTGCCTGGGTGGCTCAGTCAGTTGAGCACCCGACTCTTAATTTTGGCTGAAGTAATCATCCCAGTCAGGGTTATGAGATTGAGCCAGGTCGGACTCTGCACTCAGCTGAGGAGTCTGCTTCTCTCCCCCTCCCTCTGCCCTGATCTCCCCTCTCCGCACCTCTGCCTCTGCTCTTAGGCTTGCTCTCTTTCTCAAACAAATAAATAAATCTTAAAAAAAAAAAAAAAGAATCAATTTTTCAGAAGTAAGTTACATGTTCAGCCCTTGACTAGTCACTGGCAAATGGGAATGGGATTATCAGAAATAGGACCAATCACAATTTATCACCTAGGTCTGGGCACCTTGCTTCCCAAATAAAATTGGATCCTTTTTTTTTTTTTTTTAAGATTTTATTTATTTATTTGACAGAGAGAAATCACAAGAGAGGCAGGCAGAGAGAGAGGAAGGGAAGCAGGCTCTCCGCTGAGTAGAGAGCCGGATGCGGGACTCGATCCCAGGACCCTGAGATCATGACCTGAACTGAAGGCAGCGGCTTAACCCACTGAGCCACCCAGGCACCCTGGATCCTCTTAAGTAGGAAGAAGAGGGTATAAGTTTGGGTGGATGGTCAACTGTTTGCACGGGAGGCTAAGACAAGAAAGATAGAAGGTTCAGCAAGATCATACTGTATTGAAGTTGTGTAAGGACATAGAGGCAGAGAGAGCACATTTGGGGGAACCAAGAAGATTTCATGGAGAGGGTGGAAATTGAGATGAGCTTTGAAGGATGGAGAATTATTTTCATATATTTGAGTGAGGTGAGTGGAATAAAGGTTAGGAGAAATGAGAAGATGGTATTTTTTTTTTTTTAAGATTTTATTTATTTATTTGACAGAGACATAGCGGGAGAGGGAACACAAGCAGGGGGAGTAGAAGAGGGAGAAGCAGGCTTCTGGCCAAGCAGGGAACCCAACGTGGGGCTTGATTCCAGGACCCTGGTATCATGACCTGAGCCAAAGGCAGACACTTAACAACTGAGCCACCCAGGCGCCTCAAGATGGTATCTTTTTAAAAACAGAGTATAGTACAATTTAACCAGAAAGTAAAGTCTTACAGTAAATTGTAATAACGTAATATTGGAAAGATAAATTAGTTCCATATTGTAGAGCATCAGCCTGGATAGTTTGATTTCAGGTGTTCAGTGAACCATGGAAGGTTTTAGAATGAATCCAGTGGGGACATACAATCCAGGGAGGAAATAACTGAATTGAACCTCTTATCATGCTCCCAAATGTGTTATGTCCTTAGAAAACCTGAAAATTCCACTTTTACTTGGAGAACACTTTACCACTCTTCATTTGAGTATTTCTGTTTCACAAAATCCAAATCAAATAGCACCTCATTTGAGAACTTTCTCTGTACTTTGACCTTCACCTATGATGAACTAGCCACTAAAATGGATGTTGACTTTTGTTTTTTATTATTAACTGTTTTTTATATTTAATTCTAATATTACAAACACATAGTGCTTACAAGCTACTATACTAACTCATTCAATCTTCATTATGATTCTATGAAGTAGTAGTAGTATTTTATACCTTAAGAAACTGAGATACCAGGGGCACCTGGGTTAAAGCTTCTGCCTTCTGCTCAGGTAATGATTCCAGGGTCCTGCAGCCCCCTGCAATGGGCTCTCTGCTCAGCAGGGAGCCTGCTTCCCCCTCTCTCTCTGCCTGCCTCTCTGCCTACTTGTGATCTCTCTCTATCAAATATATAAATAAAATCTTTTAAAAAAATTGAGGTACCATTTTAAATTATAAATGAACTGTTTACATATATATCTCAGTAAACTGAATTTTCTCTTGAGATGTAACTCTTTTTAGAGTCTCTAACTACATGTACAGAACCGTGTATGTCATAGTAGGCATTTGGTAGTAAATATTGAATGAGTGGTTGACTAATGTGGATATGAACCCTGTGGTGACAGTAGGTATGAACGGCCATGACATGAACGATTTCCCTTATGGTTTCCAGTGTCGTCTCAGTTTTTTTAGGAAAACATTCAAATTAGAACACTTAGAATTTGACTGCTGAATGTTTTTATTGTGATAACATACTGAATATTTTTTGTCTGTGAAGGCTTATATAGTAAGTATGTTGGGTATCAGTTCCTATTTATTGTTTTCAAACATTTACTCCTTTACTAAGTATTATTTGTGCATATTTTGTTCCAGGTACTTGCTAGGCATTTAGATTTATACATTGGTAAATAAAACAGGATTTTAAAATGTTTATAGCATCAAAATAGATGGTGCTGTACCAAAAAAATAATGATTTGAAGGTTCATATAAACTGATGGAGTATTTTAACTAATAAAATTGATGTGAATGCCTGAATAGACTCCTTTTATCTCAAATGAGAAAAAGCTCCATGTTACATTTCTGGAAATCAAACAGTTGAGTTTTCCATAAGCTTTATAATTTATCCCAAATGACTTAATTTTATTATGTAATTATCATTAATCTGATATTAAATTTTATGGCTAAAATTTTCTGATTAAGAATAGTGATTGAACTCATAGTATTACTTCCCTGTTCTTGTTAAATTCTGTTCATGTGACAAAAAAGTTCTGCAGCCAGTGATTTGAATATTTGGAAGCCATCACACCTGTATTAAAGGAGGCATAATCTACTTTGTGTTGAGTAGATTTGATTGGATTGGAGAAGTAGGAAACTGGAAGCAGGATAGGAATTCTAGATCCTGGGTGGTGATAGGATCAGCTAGATTAAAAGGTCTGGTATCATTTACATTTCAGAGGACCCTTGTAAAGGGTCAGACAAATACATGAAGTTATAACAATATAAAATTGTCAGAGTGCACATCAGATTGTTGAGTCAGAATCTCAACCATGCAGGAAAACCCAGAATTGAGAACCAGGCCAACTCTGGGGACTTGAGCAGCACAGGTCTATGAACCTTCACTCTAGAATCCTTCACTCATGTTGATGTGTCTTGGCTTCAAGTTCACTCTGGTTTTTAAACCTGAGATAGAAAGAATCTGATGCCCCAACTTGAGTCAAATGTTGACTCTTAATCATCTTTGGTACCAGAAAAGTTTCCTAGTATGGATATGGCTCTTTGGGCCTTACCACTTTGACTGGGTGCCATTCCTGGAGAGGTGCTGAGTGGGGAGGTGCGGAGGGCGTGGTGAGTCGGAGAGGAGGAAGGAAACGTGGTTGGGTTTTGAATTTTGATCCCTTCAAATATTGAATGACGTCACATTGGAAATAGTGCAAAATAAGGTAGACAAGGTTCCTGTGTTTCTGTCAGGCACAGAATAGGGAAGAGTACACAGAGATGACGAACAAATATATGATTAAACAAATATATAATTTCAGGAAATAGGTGCTATTACGTAAAATGAAACGTGGTTAGTAAAATGAAACATAGTTTCATTTTACTGAAATGACGATTACTATTCTTTGAGCCATTTTATTAGGCCTTTAAAGGATACCTTAATACTGTTTCTGGGGGAAAAAAACAGCCTAATATTCTTATAATATCTTTCAACAGCTGACTCTAAACTTTTTTCTTAAACTTCTGATTTTAGTGTGTGTGCATGTGCTGCTGCCCAGTGTGTCTCTTCTCTCGCAACATGCTCCATTGTCCCATTGGACTTTATCAAATACATGTTAAACGTTACAATTATTCAGAATTTTAAGATGGTGACAGCAAAGAATTAAACCAAGCATGGAGCCCTGTGCAGCTGCACAGGTTATATGCCCTGATCAGATCACATCATTGGCCTGATTAAAATGCTCCACAAAGAATTCTCATTACACTTAAATGACATCTTAGTTCCTTATCAGGGCCCTACTTGATCTAGGTCAGACTCCCACTGTCTCTGAAATACGCCAAAGTTGCTTCTTTATCAGAGTATGTATACTCGTTCCTTTTGCCTGGAACACTTTTCCCCCAGATTTTCACACACACTGTTAATTCCTTGTATTTTTTCTGATGACACTATCATGATTTCTTGCCCTTCCCTGCTTGTCTGGTTCTCTAACTATGTTTCATTTTACTAACCACGTTTCATTTTACGTAATAGCACCTATTTCCTGAAATTATATATTTGTTTAATCATATATTTGTTCGTCATCTCTGTGTACTCTTCCCTATTCTGTGCCTGATAGAAACACAGGAACCTTGTCTACCTTATTTTGCACTATTTCCAAGTGTTACACACTTCTTTTATTTTTTTTTTTAAGATTTTAATTATTTATTTGACAGAGAGAGAGATCACAAGTAGGCAGAGAGGCAGGTAGAGAGACAGGAGGAAGCAGGCTCCCCGCTGAGCAGAGAGCCCCATGCAGGGGCTCGATCCCAGGACCCTGAGATCATGACCTGAGCTGAAGGCAGAGGCTTAACCCGCTGAGCCACCCAGGTGCCCCATGTTACACACTTCTATGCCTACTCTGTAACATGCCTGCTCTGTGCCAGAACTTCTTTGTGGTCTTTTTTTTTTTTTCTTTAAGATTTTATTTATCTATTTGAGAGAGAGAGAGATCGATCATGATGGGGGAGAGGATCAGAGGGAGAAGCAGATTCCCTGCTGAGCTGGGAGCCCGATGTGGGACTTGATCCTGGGACTCCGGGATCATGACCTGAGCCAAAGGCAGTTGCTTAACCAACTGAGGCACCCAGGTGCCCCTGTTGTGGTCTTATTTTGCATAGTGTTGAGCATCTTTCGTGTGCCCTTTGGCCATTTATATGGTTTTGGAGAAAAGTCCTTTGTTTATGTCCTTTATTTTTAATTGGATTGTCTTTATTATAGAATTGCGAGAGTTTTTTATGTATCTAGATACCAGTTCCGTACCAGAAAGATGATTTGCAAATATTTTCCCTGTTCTGTGCTGTCTTTTCACTTTCTTGATGATGTACTTTAAAGTGGAAAAGGTTTTAATTTTGATGAACATTAAAAAGTCGACTTCTTTTCTTTTGTTGTTTGTGCTCTGGTGTCATATTCTTTGCCAAATCCTAGGTTATGAAGATTTAACCTGTGCTTTCTTCTAACCTAGTGACTATTTCTTTTGTGATTTATAGTTTTAATTCTTTTTTTAGGTCTCTAATCATATGGAGTTAATATTTGTATACGATGTGAGATAAGAGTCCAACTTCATTCTTTGGCACATGGGTATCTAGTTTTCCCATTTGGCTCCTAATATTTCTTTACAATCCTTCTTTGTTCTGTAAACTTGATAGTAATGTACTTCTTTCATGTGTGATTCTGATTATTTGAGTCTTCTTTTTCTTTCTGAGTCTGTTTAGCTAAAAGCTTGGCAGTTGATATTACTGTGCTCATCAGTGGTTCCTTTTTGTTGTTGCATCGTGTTCCAGCATGGATGTAGTACAGTTGGCGGATGTTTGGGTGGTGTCCAATCTGTAGCTGTTACAAAGAGGACTGTTGTGGATGCAGGTGTATAGGTCTTGGTGTGAACATACTGTTTCAGTTCTCTTGGGTAGATGCCTGTGAGTGGGATTGCTAGGTGGAATGGTATGTGTCTGGGGGCGCCTGGGTGGCTCAGTGGTTTAAGCCGCTGCCTTCGGCTCGGGTCATGATCTCGGGGTCCTGGGATCGAGTCCCGCATCGGGCTCTCTGCTCGGCAGGGAGCCTGCTTCCCTCTCACTCTCTCTGCTTGCCTCTCTGCCTACTTGTGATCTCTCTCTGTCAAATAAATAAATAAAATCTTAAAAAAAAAACAAAACTGAATTTCCCTGTTGGCTGAATGTGTTGAGCGTATTTTCATATACTTATTGGTCATTTGTGTATATTCTTTTTTGAGGTCTCAGCTCAGATCTTTTTTCTTTTTCTTTTTTTTTTTGGTATTCTTATTATTGAGTTGTAAGAATTTTTTTTTGTGTTATGGATATAAGTCTTATGACATGTGTACTGTGAATGCTTTCTCCCAGTCTTTGCCTTACCTTTCATTTTATTAACGGTGTTTTTGGACAAGCAAAGGTTTTTAATTTTGGTGAAGTCCAATTAGTCAGTTAAAATAGAATAGTATTTGGTGTCTCAACAGCATTGGAATAATAAGGTAAGATTTCTATTAGACAATTATTCTTAGGCTAAAAACAGTTTATGGTGAAATGTTATTATAATTTTAATTACGTTACGGAAATACAGGAAAGCAGTTGGGTTTAAGGTTTTTTTCTTAAATTGTATTATAACAATTTGTTTATGATACATTTTTAAAAATCAAAATGAAAGAATAAGCCACTCCATAGTGAAAACAATATGTAGGTCAATTTTAAGATAATAAGAGTAAAAGTCAGGTGGACCTTGTTTAAATTAGAAAATAATTATCTAAAATGTGCATGCTTATTTTTGTGATAACATTGTTTGCCCCTGCCACTTGGAAGTACATTTTAGAATTTAGGGAAATGGGTTATGTTTAATAGCTTATTGCCTGAAATCTTTCCATAAAGGAAGGCTCAACAATTCCTTACAATTGAACATTTTTTTCATTTATGCTATCCCTCTGCTTTTTTGAGATCAGAGGGCACATAGATGTCCTTTGAGCTGTTTCTTCATATTATTGGCTTGGGTAGAATTTGCATAGTTTTCCGTATTTCCATATTTCCACAATATCAACAGAAAATATGAGCAGTTTAAATATCCAATACTGGTCTTTTTAGTCTGGTGTAGGCTAAACCTCCAGTTCTGGTTGGCATCTAGAAGCAAACAGTCCTCCGTCCACTGAATATATTTACTTTCCTTCTTTATCCCTCCAACAAAATGTGAATGGGGGCAGAATATACAACCTCTGAGCAGAAGTGTGAAGAACCAGAGCACAGTTTTCCTCTCTCTACCTTGGTTATGTAGGTATCACATTTTAAAATAGAGCTCTCTTTAGCCTAGTCCTGGGAGTAAGGAAACTCTCCTGCTGTTACTTTCCCAACTTATGTGACTAAGAAATGAACTTCTTTTGCTAAGCCTATGAGATTCTGGAGCACTTTGTTACTGCAGCATAACCTAGATGAGCCTGACTGAAAGCACTGCTTATGAAATTGAATTCAAAGTAAAAATAAACAATAAAGAAATGATTTAAGAAGAATGACTTGTCTGGATGTCATTATGGAGAAAAATACCTTGGAGCTGTTCCCCAGATACACCAGGGTCATAAACACAGGTATTAAATTAAAATTGCTCTAATCAACATATATTTGCTTTGCCGTACAGCTGTTGGACGAGGGGCCAGTCTCTTAAACTGAATCAGATAAGGTGTGAACTTGAGTATGCTCCAAATATGGTAGTGCCGTGTCATATATTTCTGTAGTGTGCTGCTTAGATCTTACTTGGTTCTTGTTGCTTGATAGATTGTTAGTTCTCTGTGGTAAGGAACCAACAATAATCTTTTTATTCATTCTTGTATTCTTATTGCTTATCCCTGGTACTAATTATATACTCAAGAAATGTGTGTGGAATGACAAAGCAGTTCATAAGAAGTTGGCTTGATTATATCTGGCCTTTTTACTTTTAAGTCTGTGTTCTTGGGGATATGGAGGGCAAGTAATTTTCCACTTCTTGATTAGGTGATATTTTGAAGTGTTTCCATTTTAAAGTTAATTTCCAGCACTCCCATATTTATGTAGAAATACAAAACACATTTTATGGTCAGGTATAAAATTATGTTTAGATTATTTATCATTTGCCAAATCATTACTATGCTTCATTAGGGTAGGTCAGTGAATATTGATTCCAGTCATGCACTGATTCTGGTTATAGTTTGATATAAAGAACGGGCAGTCAACAGTTTTTGTTGCTGCGTGTGGATTAAACCTTTGAATTGCTGCTGTCAGGGACTGAGGAATTGAGGTAGGGAGGGAGAAGAAAGAAAAAGGTGATGGTGGCAAATGTAGGACAAATTGCTGTGGATGGATGATAAATAATAACGTACTTTCCCTTGAGGCAGCTCAGAGTACTGAACCAAATTAATTTCACTAATATTTATGTCTTATGCATGAGGCAGATGATTCACATTACCTGCCATTTTATCAGTGAGGAAGAGAAAGCTGTTACTTTCCTACAGTCTGTAGAGCTGATATAAAGTTGCTATAATAGAAATGTTTTCTTGACTGAGAACTGAAAGTTCTCTCTGCTTTAATGGGATTTATTTAAGAATATATTTTAAGCATAAGAATTAATTTCAATCTTTAAGTGTGTCAAATAAATTCTTGAGTTTAGCTTTTTAGATCATGTAATATTTAGCACATTTAAAGTAGTATTCTTTACCTAGCCTTATTTAAAAAGCCCCAAAACAAAATCTTAAGATAATGTATTTATTAAAACTTAAACCAAGTTTTTGTTATTGTAACTCACTCCTAAAGTAATATCCCTCTCATAATGCAGGTAACTCCATTTTGCATTATCTGCTATCTAGAGAGAGAGATTTTTTCCTTGTGTGAGCTCTGTTGTGAATGGAGTTTTACTTGATCACTTCCGTGGTTACCTGTCCTTTAGTGAAGTCAAAAGCCCTGGAACTTGGAATGGCATGCATTGCGGGTGGGATTGGGAAGAATGGGATCAGTGCTGGACTGCCTTGGGTACATTCTTTCTTCCTGTTATTTTATTTTATTTTATCTTATTTTATTTGTTTGTTCATTTATTTATTTTACCTCCTGTTATTTTAAACATAGTGTCTCAAAATTAACAACTTTCTTGGTTTTGTTTTATTATTTGTCAGTATTATTAGACGTAATAGGTATTCATTAAAGAAGATTTAGAAAATATACCCTAACAGCAGTCACACTGTTTCCTGCCCAATATGGTAGCCATTAAATGAAAATAAGCTAAAATTTAACAAATTAAAAATTTAGTTCCTTGGTTGCACTAAGTCACATTTTAAATGCTTAAAAACCATATATGACTATTGGCTCTCACACTGCAGAGTGTGCAGATTATAATAATTTCCATTACTGTAGGAATTTCTCTTGAACAATATTGTTAGACCCAGTGTACCTATATATGTAGTCCTTTTTATAATAAAAATAGGATCATTCCATGCATACCGTTTTCTTATTGTTTCACTTTGTGTTGTGAATACATTTCATAATCAATGAATATTTTTATCTTATCTTATTTTTAATGGCTGTCAAGAATTATATGGAAATAACCATTATTTTTGTATCACTTACCCGTATTAGACCATTTATAATATTTCTGGTTTTTCACTTTTGTTTTATAAACAGTACTATAGAGAATATCCTCTTCATTAAATATATGGGTAAACCTTAAATTACTTTAGCATAAATTCCTGGAAAGCCACAGCTTTTAATAAGAACCAAAGAAATGTAGCTGCTGAAGATCTCTAGTAGGATTCTTGATTTAGTCATATTATGTATTTATATGTCATTCATAAATGAGCTAGGTTAAGGAAAGTCATTTCTCACATATTCCTTACTCTTTACAAAAATTCACTGAAGGTTCAATGAAGCCCTTGAGACTATTATTCACTTGATTTTGTTTCATGATTGTCTCTTTTCCTTTTTCCTGCCAGAATACCTCCCATAGGCATTTTTACCATCGGTTTTCCATATAAATACTGAATTGGGATCTTTTAAACAAGTCTCAATATAGTATTTTCATAAAAAGTAAAAGTTGGCAAAATTCCACACTTCGTTTCTTAAAAAGGAGAGGAAGAGCCAAGAATAATAGTAATTTCTCCCTTCTGAAAAAATCCCCATTGACGCTGAACACTGTTATCTTGATAGCTTGCCCACTTAGGTAGGTTCAACTGCTTTCAAGAAAGTTAGAATATTTATGCATTTACCTGATAAATTTGGGACTACTTTAGTAGGCATTCTGGTTAATGGAAAATATATACACACATGCACACGCACATTTATATGGAGAGTTTTAAATATGCTCATTGTGTTTTATTAGAAATTCCATAGTGATTGTCTTAATTCTCCTAAGGCCTTAAGAAATAGATCAAAGATGTTTAAATTAGAGGGAAAAAGGTCAAAAACCAAGAGCAATCAAAAAAAGACCTCATGCTTTTTTTAAAGTGATGCATGGATTTGCATATGACTCAAGTCTGCCCATTAAAGGAATTAATTTTACATTTGCCTTTACTTTTAGATTAACCGTGGTGATCCAAAACAGTCTGGATTTCAGTGAGATGATGCATGGCTTAAGTTTGTGGTTGTATGAAAATGGTATTTGAGGCAAATGGCTCATGTAATCAGTTTTCCCTTTATATGGTTACCGTGTTATCTGAAATGTGTGTACATATTAAAGCTGTGTCCTTGCTTTGTTTAGTTCTGTGGTAACGGAAATTGCAGAAGCAGGCCCAGATGGGAAAGACTTCCAGAGTCCTTTCCACTCTTCATTCTCTGCTGACCAAACTACATCGAAAGTTAAGGGTAATAATTGCAGTTCCAGGCTTTAAAAAATCTTAGGTACTCTTGTTTTAGTTCTTAAATTATTGGAATGTATTAATTTTCTCTTAAAATGGAGTGAGTGTTAGACTTTCATCTGTAAACAGAATCCAAGGATTAAGTATGTAAACGTTACTGTGAGTTGTTTCGTATTTTGCCCTTAGATATGACAGTTACAAATAAGCCATTAAGAAATCCCACAGGGCAAAAAGTGACAAGGCAAGAAACAACAAATGCTGGAGAGGTTGTGGAGAAAAGGGAACCCCCTCACACGGTTGGTGGGACACAAGATGGTGTAGCCACTTTGGAAAACAGTGTGGAGGTTCCTCAAGTTAAAAATAGAGCTACCCTGTGACCTGCAACTGCACTACTGGGTATTTACCCCAGAGATACAGATGTAGAGAAAAGAAGAGCCACATGCACCCCAGTGTTCATAGCAGCAATGGCCACAACAGCCAAACTGTGGAAGATGCTGAGATGCCCTTCAACAGATCAGTGGATAAAGATGTGGTCCATATATACGATGGAATATTACTCAGCTATCAGAAAGGATGAATACCCACCATTTGTATCAATGTGGATGGAATTGGGGGAAATTGTGCTAAGTGAAATAAGTAAAACAGAGAAAGACAGTTATCATATGGCTTCACTTACTTGTGGAACATAAGGAATAGCATGCAGGACCTTAAGAGAAGGAAGGAAAAATGAAAGTGAGAAATCAGAGGGGGAGAAGAGCCATGAGAGACTGTGAACTCTGGTAAACAAACAGAGGGTGTTGGGGGGGGGGGTGAGGGGATGGGTGAGCCTGGTGATGGGTATTAAGGAGGGCACGGATTGCATGGAGCACTGGGTGTTATAAGCAAACAATGAATCATGGAACACTACATCAAAAACTAATGATGTGCTTACTGTATGGTGACTAACATAATAAAAAAATTATTAAAAAAAAAATCCCACAGAGATGGGGCGCCTGTATTACTGAGTCAGTTAAGTGTGGGACTCTTGATTTCAGCTCAGGTCATGATCTCAGGGTCATTAGATCCAGCTCCATGTTTGGTTCAGCACTCAGTGTGGAGTTTGCTTGAGATTCTCTCTTGCCCTCTGCCCTCCGCTCCCCGCCCCCCAAACTGTGCATTGTGCACACGTGCTCTCTCTCTCTCTCTCTCTCTCTCTAAATGGATAAATAAAATCTTTTTTAAAAAGGAAATAAGAAATCCCACAGGGTATCCAAATATATGTTTATTTTGTGTCAAGCCTGAAAATTCCTAAATTAGCTGTGTGGTACAAATATTCGTGGTTAGAAAAAGAGGGTGTATATTTTCTTTTGCCTCTTATTTGCTGTGCCTATTTTGGGACACAGTTTTGAGTGTTGATCTTTAGAAGGATTATGCTGGAGCATGAGGTTTGAGGGAGCAAGAGCAGGAAGTATTCTAGTGAGTCTCCTAAAACGGAACCCAAGCTGTCATGGGTGTTATTTCTGTGTCTTGGTTTCATGCTTTCCCACAGGGGGATTGTTTGATGGGATGAGAAAGAGGTCATTGGTCATGGGAGTAGCAGATAAGATATTTAGGACAAACGTGTAGATGTGCCTTTCAGAATTGACCTAAGAAGAAGAAAGCTTGAATTACAGTTCTGGGGCGATCTTGTCTTGTACTTGTGTGGATGATAAGGTAGAAATTAAATGCTTGGCTTTAGTATTAGGTATGAATTCTATTTTACTGCTTAGAAACTGTCATCTTGCACAAATAATTTAGTTGCTGTGAACCTCAGTCTCTCATTTATAAAACAAGTATCTACATATTGCATTAGGTTGTTAATGGAAGTTACGTGAAATAATGAAGCAGGTAGAGCCGCAGTAAATGCTTGTTCCCGTCCATTCTCTTTTCCCTCAGGTAGCAACAGTAAGGTGTTCTTCATAGGTGGGTTTTGGATTCTGACACTCAGTAAAAGCTTAATGATGGACTGGGTGGCAGTTACCATATGCTGTTCTTTGTTATCATCAATGTGAATTAGTTTATGTCCTTTGTTTCATAGCCTATGTAATTTTTTTAAACTTGAATTGTGATTTAGTAAGATATGAAATCAGTTGTTTTTCTTCAACCCGGGAGAAAGGAGCTGAGGTGGGATACAAAAATATGATTGAATAACTGTTTCTAAAAATACTGTAATATTGGTTTGGGATGTGTGTGGGCAAGACAGGTGAAGGACCAGTTATAAAATAAGCCACAGGATAAAAAGTAAAACAAAAAACAAAGAAGAAAGGAAAGAATATTGCTAATAGGATAATTTATAAAATCCAATAGAAAAAACAAAAATCAGTTTAAAAAAATTACTCGGTTTCTTTCCTAAAGAATGAAAACTTAAAGAGTTATATTCTTTGTTAGACTGAAAGTACAATAGCACTTTGAAGTTCAGTCTGTTGAATCAGTTCTCAGAGGTACAGGAAAATAATAGTAATGATATAATTTATTTTTTAAATACTCTTATTTATGTTAAGTTCAATTAGCCAACATATAATACATCATTAGTTTTTGAGGTAGCGTTCAGCGTGTCGTTAGTTGTGTATAACACCCAGGGCTCATCAGATCACGTGCCCTCCTTAATGCCCATCACCCAAAGCAGAATCAGGATGTTATGGTATGGGTTCAACCCTATGTTCCTTGTGGAAGATGCTTTTAAATGTGTATTTTTAAACCTTGTATCTAGTGGTATGAAGACTAGTTTTAATTGGTCTTAACATTTTATACTAGTGGGGAGTTTGCCTGGAATACTAAGTCCTTGAAACTTGAGAGAGGGGAGATGCAGGTGACAGTTTAGGGAAGGTTTCAGAAAGAGACAGATTGGGAAGCACCCTTTTGCATGTGGTCATTGTCCCTTAGAACTGTAAAAATTCTGTGATCCTGTTATAAACTTGTAAAGTCAGACTAAAGTTATCTGCTTTGTTCCTTATTAGTGTTTCATTAGGCTGAGTCTAGTCAGGTTTTTTAAAAAGTCATCTCCCCCTAAATAAAAGAAAGCATAAAACAATAATTGACTTGGCACAAATGAATTCATTGTTCATAGGGCTCTTATCATTTAGCCTTTATTTCATTCCAGCAGGTGTATTTTTAGCACTTTCTGTGTACATGCTTCTGTTTTTGAAAGGCAGATGAAAAGATCCTGATTGAAGGGACAGGGTATTATAGTGAGTCCCTATTATGTGCCGAGAGTCATATTAGGTTTATATGTATTGTCTCAATTATAATGGTAGTTCTCTGAGGAGGGTAGTGTTATATGAAAGAGGAAATGGAGATTGACAGAGGTGAAGTAACTTGCATAAGGTCAGACAATTGTAAAGGACAGAGCAGTGTTCTAAAACCCAGGTTTGTCTGACTCCTGGACAGTACTTTCTTTTAGACTTGACTTTTGGGGGTTTCCAAGTAGAAAGAGAGATCCTTTGTTATAATCATTCTTTTTTTTTTTTTTTTGAGATTTTATTTATTTATTTGACAGAGATCACAAGTAGGCAGAGAGGCAGGCAGAGAGAGGGGTGGGGGAAGCTGTATTACTGAGTAATTACTCAGTTACTGTATTACTGAGTAATTACTGCTCAGCAGGGAGCCTGATGTGGGGCTTGATCCCAGGACCCTGGGATCTTGACCTGAGCCGAAGGCAGAGGCTTAACCCACTGAGCCACCTGGCACCCCTGTTACAATCATTCTTATTTATTTCAGGGCACGCCTTATCTTAAATTGTGGCTTGTGTAAGTAGTTAATGCTGACTTCACAGATGTATTGTGGTGTGGTTTAATTCTATTGCAAAAGGTTATGTCATTGATTTCTGGCTCTAAAAATCTGCTATATATAACAGAATAATCTGTTTCTAAGTTACTTTAGAGCAGTGGGCCTTTTAAAAATTTCTTGATTGTCTATATTTATAGGTAAATTTGACAATGGGAACAAAATCTAAGTGGAGGATTCTTTTATTATTATTATAATACCAAAATTTGATCATAAAGAACTTCTCTTCTGTATGAATTCGGTAAATTTTTACTTGGATTAATTTTCTGAGGGAGTAAATATTTTCTAATGTCTTAGGTGTACGTTATGGTGATCTCCATGGTATGTCTAGTTACCATTTGTCACCAAAGTTATTATGATATTTTTGAGAATCCACCTCACACTGTACTTCATATCCTCGTGACTTATTTATTTTATCACTGGAAGTTTGTACCTCCTAATCTCCTTTGCCTACTATATGCTGGGCACTGTTCTAAAGACTCCTCAAATATTTATTATTTTTGTTATCTTTTTGTCCTAATTAGGTGCCATGTGTTGGGCACCGTTATTATCTCCTTCTTTTTACAGAAGAGAAAATGGAAGAGCAGAGAGAATGGCATTCTAGGGCCCTAGAACTGGGAGGTGGTGGAACCAGGTTTCTAACCCTTGCCTTCTAGTTCTTAACCACAGCTGTGTTCTTAAGTGGTTAACTAAGATATTTTGCCATTAATAAGTGAAGTAGACTTATAGAGAATTTTATTTTTTTGAACTTTTTAAAAAAAAGAAGTGCAGTCTTATTTTTTTTCCAGTGAGGCACATGGAAAAAAGTATTAAGTAGGCATCTAATTAGACACGACAGGCATGCTAATCCCAGATATTGACAGAATTCTGATTTTTTGGTGACTTCTGTATGAAAGGCAAAGACTAAAAAAGTTATTAAAAACTTGGGGTTTGTACACAATAAAAAAGCTATTTCTTGACTATTTTACTTCAGAGTCATTTTTACGGTCTCAGCATTATATAATCTGGATCTGAGTTCTTTACCACATGTATTTGCTGCATTTTGTTCTAGTCTGTAGCTTTCCTTTTCATGTTCATAACTGTATCATTTGAAAAGCAGAAAATCAAGTACAATTAATGATGAAGTACAATTAATTAAGATTTTTTTATGGTTTGGGTCTTTTTATCTTAAAAAAATCTTTCTGTCTCAAGGTCATAAACATTTTCTTCAGTGTTTTGTCCTATGGGTTTTATTGTTTTAACTTTTATATTTAAGTGTATGTCTCATTTGGAGGTAATTTGTTTGTGTCCTGTGAGGTAAGAGTCAAACTTTGTTTGTGTTTTTCCTTTTTCTTGTCTGTAGATAGCAGTTGTTCCAGCATGACTTGTTCAAAAGATTATTTTTTCTTTCCATCATTGTATTACCTTGCCTTCTCTATAGAAAATCAATTGACCGTACATGTGTTGGTCTGTTTTCTTTTTTGTTGATCTAAATATCTGTTTTTAATCCCAGTAATTCACTGTCATAATTACTGTAGCTTTATAATAAATCTTGAAATTGGGTGGCATGATCCCTTTAATTTTACAGGTGTAGAATTTCCAGCTTGATTCTTGGAGTATCTCTCTCTGTTTACTTTTTCATATCATATTTTCCTTTAATTCTTTGAATTCAGTTGTAATAATTGCTTTAAAGTCCTTGTCTGCTAAGTCCAACATCTAGGCCATCTTGGATATGATTTCTCTTGACTTTTGTTGTTGTTGTTCTTGATTGTGGATCACATTTTCTTTTTTCCTTATATGTCTAGTAATTTTCTTATCCAGTGGTAGATATTGTAGAGGCTGCAATGTTATTTTTATCTATCTTGCTCTGAAAATATTTTATTATTGTTTTTGCAGAGTTTGGTTGCTGGGAAGTCACCCTGAACTTCTGGATGTTTGGGGTTATGCTCTATTAGTGCATTTCTGTGGAAGGTGTTCCCTAAGATCTTCATCTTAGTGGAACTCAGTGTTCATATTGTCTCCTCTGCAGATCTTGTTGAAGTTTGGTTTTAGAATTTATTAGGGTGTGTCTAGATTAGGGCTTATTCCAGGGCAGTTTTCAAGTATTTTGGCCTTTTTGCATTCTGAAGAGCTTTATTTATATGGATCATATAGAACATTAGAAATCAAAACTACAAAAAGTTAGTAAAAATACTGGCATTAATGCAAATAGTCTTTATTATCTGGCTTAATCAGTCGGCTGGATTGTCATACCTGCTTCTGTGTGCAGTTATGTTCTGATGACGTAGATTCAGATTTTAGTTGGAAGAGGGAAATGTATTTAATAACATTTTCAAATAATTATGAATATTCTCCTTTGATATTCCAATCCAGACATGGCAAGTGGTAGTTTCTAAATTAGTAATTGCAATATGGAAACAAACCATAACAGAAAACTTTTTATATTCTGTAACATCACAGTAAATTAGTCTGTGTTTCACTTTGAAGGAATTTGTACCCAGACATGATTTTGTAACAGTTTCCGTTGGTCACTTTGAAAGTATTGATTCACTCAGACAGAAATTCCAAAATGTTGACACATTTTAAATACCACATCAAAAAATTACATTTGTTACATCAGTGTTAGCAGAAGAGTGTAAGTATTTACAGTAAGTTCAAGTTCATGTAGGTAGATTAAAAATTTTACAAAGTTCTAATTTTGCTTGAGCGCTTAAATTTTATCATTGATATTTAAAAAATGCCTGCCAGATACCCAAGTCTGAATGACCATAGTATTTCTGTTCATATTTCTTTTCATTAAAAAGGTTGCATCATGACAAACAGTGACTAGTTCAGTGTGTAGCCTCAGTAATCACCCAAGTCGTCTGATTGAGACAACTCTTGTGTCTTTCATAGGCTGCAGTCCTTCAGGCGTGTTCCAATTCTTCACAGAGAACATTAAAAAGGTGTGAATCCAAGGTTCAAGATTTAGTAAAATTAATAATTTTTACTGTCATTAAGGATATTCTAAAATGAAACTGCTTGTTTTTTCTAAGGTGATTGCATGGTCGTGAAGAATGCATTGATCACTATGTATAGTTGGGTGCCACTGCCTTGATTTGTAGCAAGTTACCAGCAATTTTGTTACTTTTGCACCATGTGCAGATGTTACTACTAACAGCAAAGCAAGGAAATCAGTGACTCTGTAGACCCCAACTCTCTGCTCTAAGGTGGTCTTTTGTTTTCTCAGCTCTGCACCGTGTTGAAGAGATGTTTTTAGGATCTCTATACTTTCTGACAACCAGACTTCCATTTTCTCTCAGCCCTACTGTCCCCACCAACCCCCAGCCCTTTTTGACCTCAAGTAACTCTGTTTTGTGCTCAACCCAATAGCAACTACTGTTAAGTCTCAGATGGCCTTGTCTTATACAAACTATACAGGCCAGCCCACAGCCTTGTTATCAGCAGGGGTCCCCACACAGACATCTGAGCCCTGCTGTCTGTAGAGTCCCTCCTCTCCAGTTTGCCATCCGGCAGATTCCAACCAGTTTATCTACTCCAAATTCAGATCACTTGTCTTCTCAGCTCAACATGCCAAGCGTGTTCTGCTCTGATTCTAGCTGTATGCAGGCAGTTGCCACATTGCCGCAGGCAGAGTAGTTGAGTGGGAGATGGTATCCACCTTTTGAGTTTCCTTTCTTTCGAAGATCACAGTTTAACACTACTGTTCATCACTGCCTTCAATGAGTTGCTTCATATATTTTGTCCAGTTCCGTAATTATTTACATTAGGAAGAGAGGGCTAGTCTGCTGTTACTCCATCTTGGCTGGAAACCAAAGCCTTCATTTGTAATTTCAGTTAATTGTATTTTTATTTCTAGAGGTTCTTTTTGGTGGTTTTACAAATTTGCCTTACCACTTTTTATAGTTTCATATTTCAGCTTGTCTTTTATTTCATTAAACACAATAAACAGTTCTTTTTATATTGTAACTGATAGTTCTTTCTGGTATTTGAAGTTTTTATGAGTATTTTTTTGTGTTGTTTATTGATGTTAGTTGTTGCTTCTGCATTTTAGATTACCTCTGCCTGGTTATCTTGGCTCTGTGCTGGGCGTTTTACTACAAATTTATTGACAGGACTAACTTTTTGCCCTTTGATGAAGGTACCCTCCCCTGAGGGGATGGGCATATATGTTTGCCAGATACCCTGATGTTACTGCCAATCTGGGACCACCTTAGGATCAAATTCGAGGCTTCAGATAGTTTGGACACCCTGTTTTTCCAACCAGATGTGTGGTTCCGTATTAGGGTGAGTTCACGTCACTTTCTCCTCATCCTGAGGATAGCCCTTGTTGTGTGGGGACAGTCTTTGTTAGACTCTTTACTTTGGGGGGTACCTGGGTGGCTCAGTGGGGTAAGCCTCTGCCTTCCGTTCATGTCATGATCCCAGGGTCATGGGATGGAGCCCCGCATAGGGCTCTCTGCTCGTCGGGGAGCCTGCTTCCTCCTCTCTCTCTGCCTGCCTCTCTGCCTACTTGTGATCTCTGTCAAATAAATAAATAAGATCTTAAAAAAAAAAAAAAGAATCTTTACTTTGGGGAGCCCAGCAATGATTGCTCTTCCCTTTGACCTTTGAGACACTGCAAGGACAGCTTATATTTTTCTGTATTAGTAATTGCTTTCAGAACAAAGGCAGTTTCCATACACATTTATCCTCTGGATTCCCATTTGCTCCTTAGTTTTGGGCTAGTAATTCTTTTTCTTTTTTTTAAGATTTTATTTATTTATTTGACAAGACAGAGATCCCAAGTGGGCAGACAAGCAGACTGGGCAGCGGGTGGGGGGAGGGGCAGGCTTCCTGCTGAGCAGAGAGCCCCATGGGGGGCTTGATCCCAGGGCCCTGAGATCATGACGTGAGCAGAAGGCAGAGGCTTAACCCGCTGAGCCACCCAGGCGCCTCTGGGTTAAGAATTCGTTATCTCAATAGCTCTTAGATGATTTTAAGAAGTTACATTTTTGTTTCAACTCCAGTTCTGTTCACTGTTTATAGCCTAAGGATTGTTCAGCTAATACTGAAAACAGGAAATTGTGTCATGTAAGTTCTAATCCAAATTCAGTAAGCCATACTACTATATAGGATCATACCATATATATGTGTGTGTTTATATGTGTATGTATGTGTATATATTCATGTTACTTGAATTTTCTTGTTTACTCTTAGTAATAAATAAATTCTTAATGATTTTTTAAAATAAAATATGGTAATTTACGTTTATGCCATGTAAAATGTATCCTGAATGAAAAAATAAATGGTTTTTCAAATAATATGTACCATATATAAATAAGTACAGCATTATAGTAGTATAACACTAGTATTATACAATTATTGTACATGTTTCTGTGGGAGAGACAGTCCGCATATGTATCAGCCACAGAATATGTCATATATATCACTTAGAAAAAATGTCTTTCAAAAGCGTGTGTGTTGGTGAGAGTCGTATACATTGAAGATTGTAGTTAGTTAAAATTTGATCCCTTGATATTTTGCTCTAAAATTGGGTTTTATTTGCTAAAAATTATAATGCATATAGTCCTTTTGTGACTCAATTTTGGAAGCTAAGTCAAATGAATATTAAAGAGTAAGATGACTATGGAACACATTTTGACATAAACATAACTTCTTTAAAAATTTAGTGTTCAGGGCGCCTGGGTGGCTCAGATGGTTAAATGTCAACCTTTGGCTCAGGTCATGATCCCAGGGTCCTGGGAGTCCCACTTGGGCTCCCTGCTCAGTGGGGAGTCTGCTTCTCACTGCCACTCTGTTCCCCCTGCTTGTGCTCTCTCACTCTCTCTGTCATATAAATAAATGAAAATAAAATCTTGAAAAAAAAAATTGATTGTTCATTGTGAGGAATAGTTTTAGACTATTAATGTAACTCTAAAATTCATGTAACAAAGCATTTATAACATTAATAGAGGGTTTTTACCTTTTATAGTGAAAATTATACTAAACACTTTTTGATAATTTACCTAAAGGTCTTGATATGTTTTTAACAGTTTTTTTTTTTAAAGATTTTATTGATTTATTTGACACAGAGAGAGAGAGAGACAGATCACAAGTAGGCTGAGAGTCAGGCAGAGAGGGGTTGCAGGCTCCCTGCCAAGCAGAGAGCCCATTGTGGGGCTCGATCCCAAGACCCTGAGACTATGACCTGAGCCAAAGGCAGAGGCTTAACCCACTGAGTCACCCAGGTGCCCCTTGCTATGTTTTTAGCTTGGAAAATTCATACTGTTTCTGTTTCTTTTTTTTTTTTTTAAGATTTTATTTATTTATTTGACAGACAGAGATCACAAGTAGGCAAAGAGAGAGGGGGAAGCAGGCTCCCTGCTGAGCAGAGAGCCTGATGTGGGGCTCCATCCATGAGGGTTAACCCACTGAGCCACCCAGGCGCCCCTTCTTTTATCTTCTTAAATAAATTAATAATACCTTTAATTAAATATAATTTATCCCAAAAAAATATGATTTACATAATAGTACTCTTTATTTTTCTAGGAATTTGATAGGCTTTGTGTACATGTAGAAATATTTTCTTTTTTGGAAGAATTAAAATGAAATGAATGCTTAAATTTAATAGTTTTGAGGAATGAAACAATTTTAGTTCCTACTGTATTTGCTGGTCACAGGGTAAAGGCATGAATCTGGCTCATTATAGCTGAATGCTTGTACCAGAAATAGGAAAATCACATGTCCTTCTTGCCATGAGCTCTTTTGAGAATGACATTTTGAATATTGTAATCCTACCTTAGTTTTAGCTATCTGTTGTTATGCCAGCTGCTGTACTTTCTCCATCCTCCTAAACTCAAAATGAGATAAACGGATTTGAGATAAATCAGTTGAACAATTGGATACAGTTAAGTCGTTTGGGATTCCAGATTTGATGATGACCTAATTGGTTAAAGATAGTGCGAGGAGATTTTGAATGGCCACAGTAGTCTTGAATTTATGTACTGGGTATTATTCAGATTTTAGTTTCCTTGTTTTTCTTTCAAACCTTACTTTGAGTGTTGTTTGTATACCTTGGGAACTTTGCTTCAGACATTTGTGCTACTTTTAAAGGAGAATTTGTTTCATATTAGTGTCTTGTCGGTGTATATTGATGTTACAAGATGGGTTTCTAATTGCATTATGTATTACAGGTCATATTTTGTGACTGTTTGGTAGCTCAGAACTTTGAAAGCAGAATTTGAAGCAGCGAGAGTTGAGAGTTGTTCATGTCACCAGGTCAAGTGTAGACTGATATTCTTGAAAGCCATTGTTGCTACCTTTGCCTGATGTATGTGCTGTTCTTCTGATGTTAGAAAACAGGGAAACAGATCCCCATAGAGAATAGTGTAAAACAGCAATTTGATTGGAGGAATTGCTTGGGAGAAGCTTGGGACGTTTTAGTATATACCCCACAACTTCCATTGATGATGGGCTCAACTTCGAGTTTTGTCAAAGTGTTAGGGTAAATCAAAAATGATTTTTTAAAATTTTTATTTAATAGGGTAGGGGAGGAAAAGATTCTACTTGAAGTAACTTTTTTTTTTTTTTTAATTAAGATTTCAGAACATAATGTTTTACGTCTTTGGCTATAAACTACCTTAGATATCTAGAAATCATCTACCTAGTCCAGCTCCTTCACTTTATAGACCTGGAACTCTGGCCCAGAGAATTTTACATGTGCCCTGGCTCATTGCTTCTCAAACTGTATGTGGTAGAGGACCAGTTTTCCTCCTCTCCAGTACATGGCAGCCAGTAATTTTGTAAAGTATAATAAAAATGAAATGTGGGAAAAAGTAATTTTAAAAGAGCATACGCAATTCTAAATGCTGCCTCTTAATTTCTGTGCTTCTTTCAATGTCTGTGTATTGCAAAGAGACATACTTTGTATGTCACTGCCCAAGGTTGGAGTTGGCAAGCTCTGACCTATGAGCCAAATACAGCTCACCCCTTGCTTTTTGTATGACCTATAAGCTAAGTATTGTTTTTACATTTGTAAATGATTTTTTAAAATTCACAATACTAGTATTTTGTGACACATGAAAATTATACAAAATTCATACTACACTGTCCATAAATAAAATTTTATTGGAACACAGCCACACACATTCTTTTAAATATTGTCTGTGGCTACTTTTTCTCTGTAAGGATGAGGTTGAGGCCGGGATGAGTAGTTCAGAGACCATATGTTCTATAGAGTCTGATATATATGTACTATTTGTGAAGATCTAAAGAGTTGGCTCTAGGACAGAGCATTGAGTTAGTAGTTAGTGGCAGTGTTGAGAGTATAAGCAAGGTCTACATTTACAAATGCACTTTAAATATTATCATTAGCTGCTGTGTAATATCAGGCTCCGTGCTTAGCGCCTTTGCATGCTGCTCTGCTCTCATGTAATCTTCCCAGCGCTGCCCTTTTATACAAGTCAGAAGTTAGCTTTCTTCTGGTTGTGGATGGCTTTATTGCCCCCCAAACTCTTGATTCTACTGAGTTTTGTTGTTTTAATTAACCGCTATCCAATTAATTTAAAATGGTTGAGTATTTTCTAATGTGGATTTTGTAGTCAGCATCGGGTTCAGAAAATTCAGCTTCTTTTTCTCTGCTGCTGCATTACTCAGCACGGATGTTTCTGTGCATTCAGGTCTGATGGAAGTAATAATGGGACTCAAAATCTTTAGAAAACAGGTATTTCCAGTAAAAAGATTACCCTTTAAAAGTCACCCCAAATAAAGCAAAACTGCAGCTGAACTGTAATGGCAGATTTCTATTGTAAAGTAGCAGAGAGATAATAGGTAAAATACCAGCTACAACAAAAAAGATTGAGGTTTTAGATGACTTTTGGAGGAACAAGAAGGCTTTCAGGTTTTTGCCTCTACCTCGTAAGCTGCACAATAAAAGCTCCCATCGTATTATTGTCAGGTCTTGTTAAATTAAGATATTGCTTTACTTGTTTAAAGCAGGTTCTGCAGATCTCCAGGTATGCATTAAAAATCTCTGCATTTCATGGTAGCTGTTACTTCTTTGTTTTCCTGCCCTTTGCATGTGATTAGTCAACAACTCAGTAAAGGTAAAGTGATAGCTGTCACCTTTACATTTGATACATGAGTCTGCTTCATGATAAAGACCCTTTACAAGCCAGACCTTCATGTTGGGGTTTCTTCTTGGAATCAAAAACAAAAAACTGGGGTGCCTGGGTGGCTCAGTGGGTTAAGCCTCTGCCTTCGGCTCAGGTCATGATCCCAGGGTCCTGGGATCCAGCCCCCACATCAGGCTCTCTGCACAGCAGGGAGCCTGCTTCCCCCTCCCCACTGCCTGCCTCTATGCCTACTTTGTGATCTCTGTCTATCAAATAAATAAATAAAATCTTTTTAAAAAATAAAAAATAAAAACAAAAAACCAAGAACAAAACAAAAACCCCACAAAACTGTTGCCATGAAAGCTTATTCTTGCTGATGGAAGAGTAACTACAGTTTGATACTGTGATACTTGCTATTTTATTCTACTTACTCTCGAGTCAGTTTGCAAACATCTGGAAAATAATTATGATTGCTTTCATTCCGGGGTGAAATAATATAGAAGCGCTTGGCAAAATCTCTCCACCACGGCTAGTTTTTACTGTCCCAGATCTGAAAGTAGCAAAGATTTAATGCAAGAGGTGCTGATGTACACTGTTCCGGCAGGTGTGTCTTAATTCTAGATAAGGCTGATCCTTTGTACGTTATAATAAAGCTATTGACTAGATGGCTTCTGGATAAAAGGAAGGAGAAGAGCTTAATAAACAGTGGGACTTATTCCTTAGTAATATAGGAGGATTGCCTTCCAAATATTACAGAGGAATGTAGGTACTTGGAATGTCAATGAATGAAAATTCAGGACTCATCAACAGTAGTAGCTCAGATGTTTTTAGACATTATATAAAAGGTCTTGAACTACTTATTTGAATTTAATATTTCTGCTTTAAATTTATGTTGTTAGGCTAGCGGTAAGTAGCCTAACAAGTAGCGGTAAGTAGTAACGGCTACTGTTCTTCTCTGGGGTACACAAAATTGTAGCTATCTAAACTGTTAGAATTTCTAACTTGGAATTGAACCTTGCTTGCTTGGACGAGTTTTTAACGTATGTATTAGCTTAACCATTGGTTGGGTAACGTTACAGCAACACCCCTCCCATCCCCATACACTCACATACCAGATGTGGTTGAGAAATGTTTGGGATTAATAAATTACTCCATCTGGATTTTACTTAAACAAGTGCTTCTGTCTTTTGGGAGCCTCCATGTCTAAGGATTCTCTGTAGCCACTTTCTACTGAATATAGCATGTGCAACACTCATTTCTTAGCATATATTATAGTGATTGAGTTTCTGTCCCTAAACATTTTTCATGGGAAGAATTATTGTGGAAGGCAGCCCTTTTTTGCAGCTCGACTGCAGGGGACTAGAGTTGCATGCATTACCATGTCTGCTAAACTTCTTGGAAGCAAGCCAGTATCTTATGGTGAGTTTCATATGTAAGCAGTGAGCCACTAAAAGGCTTGCACAGTATTACAACTCTTCTGAGCAGAGGAAGCATTAGGAAATTCAGCAGTAAAGCAGCAGCAACAAGCAGCCACAGTGGTAGTAAAGACAGGAAGGTTCACGGGTTGCAGATTTCATGGTGCGAGGCAGTGAGCACACAGCTTCCCATTCTGCTGCCCGAAGGAGGCAAACCCAAACTGTCTAGTGCAAGATTTTTCTAGTTTCATGTTTATGATGTTAAGTCATGTGATAATACTGTACCACAAGTTGCCAACTTTGCTTTACTCTAGAGAGGATCCTTTGCTGCAGTGCTTTTTTTCCATCTTTCTGTTGCTTTCTTTCTTCCTTTTTTTTCTTGAAAGAGAAAAAATCGTGCAATGTATGTTTATGCCTACACCATGCCGAGGCGACACTTACCAGTAAATAATCTCTGTATCCCTGAGGTAAGATACTGTTTCTGCTTTCCCTGCACAGTGCTGCTGCAGCACGGAGCTGATCCAAACATTCGGAACACTGATGGGAAATCAGCCCTGGACCTGGCAGATTCTTCAGCAAAAGCTGTCCTTACAGGTAAGCAAACAGAGAGCTACCTAATTATTTTATCTATGGAACTACTGGCTTGATTTGATAAAATTGGTACGCGCTGCGTTTTATTTTCCTGCTGGTGAAGCTCAACAAATAGCTATGTGATTACCTCTACTTTATTAGTGATTTGCTATATTAACTGTCTCATTAATTTCTATGCCATCAGAAGCAGAAGCAATAAACTGTTTATTCATAGGATTTCTGAGAATTACAGCACTAAATGATAACATACAGTGTTCACTCATATTTTAGTCCTTTCTTATGGTTTAGATCGTAATTTTCCTGTACCTCATCTTCTCAGTAGATATCTTTTAAAGACCTTCACCACTGAGCAAGCAAGGGCATTTGTCTTACTTTATAAAAGTAGTTTTGATCGAAAGGACAACCTGCTGCCTTATTACTCAGGGGAATGGTTAAGTAAAATATGATGCTGCCCCTCCTTTGCCCTTCTGTTTGTGTTTTTACCCTGTCTCCTCACTCTGCCCGAGATAGCTGAGTACTTTGTAGATGAGGCAATGTGTTGCCTTTTCATTTCAGATCATGAAAATTTGGGGCTTAAGTATTGGTTTTGATTAAGGCAAATGTCAAGAACCAGCAAAGAGGAAATGCTAGACTAGAAAGGCTGTCTCATAACAATATAGAAAATACTGCTATAAGTGATACAGTGTTGAGCACCTATTTTCATTGATCTTCATTCTCAAAATGCTGCATTGGATCTATTTTTGCTTTTATCCTTAGCATCTGAGTTCTGCTGCCTTTGCCTTCTTTCACTTAACTGACCTTTGTAATTTGGAGCCCTTTTGTCACTGCAGTACTAACAGTATTGTTTTAGGTTGTGTGAAAGTAAATGACTTTTACCTTCCTTTTCAATTTGCCCGTGTTTGAAGAAAATAAATCTTACCTTCGCTTTTAAGTTTTGAGTACATGCTGTGCATTTTTATCAAAGATTCTGAGGTGAATGGAAAATGTTTATATATAGAAAGCTTTGAAAGTACGTGGAATTTTGCTTAATTGCTCTCATAGGAAGGCAACGTCCCACTATGTTAAAATTAAGATGATCTCTGCTAAAGTAAAGTAATATGACTTTTCTCAATTAATTGATTAAGTGATTTGGTCAAGTGAATTGGTTAAGTGATTTGGTTGCTGAATCAAGATAACATCCACTAGAGGAATAAAGCTATTTTAAACCAGTGTAGATAAGAAGAAATTTAAATATAATTATACACTTTAAAATAATGAAATTAAAATATGTTGCCCTAGGCCTCCTTAGGTTCTGCAGCTCTTCCTTCTCCTCTTTTAACAAGGCGGTGGGCAACAGTAGCAGCCTTGGAGTGGTCTCTGACGGACGGAGACGCAGCGCTCGTTCGTAGTACCGGAGGTGCCTTAGAAATGCTGACCGAGACTGTCTCTGTAGCTGCGTGTCCTCCCTCTGACCTTTCCTTCTCTCCAACCCTCAGAGCCTTCCTGGACCATTTGTGAGATTCATTTCATGCAACACTGTTTTTAGATCCACTTTCAGTTTTTTGAAAGACAGAGTTTAAATATAAAGTATTAACAGCAAGAAGCTATCTCCTAATTTGAAACAATTTCTGGGGGGACTATATCAGCTGCTCTTAGTTTGCAGAAGAGCTTTGGCATGATAACTCATGGAGACTAGGTTCCTGGAAGACAGACCCCCTATCTGTTAAACTCGACTTGAAAAGTGTCTTGCACTGTGCTTTGCTGAGACAGAAGGTCTTAATTCTTCTTAGTCATAATACTGAATTCATTAATTGTTCTTTTCCCGAATATTTACTTTTTTGGAAATGATGTACAACTTTTCAGATAGGATTTAAAAGAAAAACATCCTAGCAAGACTGAATTTTGTGGAAAATATTAAGCTAGTGATATTTACACATTCATGTTACATAATATAGCGAATTAACGCTTAAGGGAAATACATTCTAAGATGTTTCTCTGCCATGCAGGTTCTCTTCTAAGCAGTTCTTTCGAATGGAATTTATAGAGGAAATATTTCCAAAGCTAAATTAAAATGATAAGGCATTGATTTAAAAAAAAAAAAAGTCTTTAGAAAGCAATGCCTTAATTTAGAGTTAGTAGAGATTTTTTTGGGTGAAGTGTTGTTCTTTATTTTTATGCCGGTGTAGTTGTAGTACTGGTACTTACCTTGAGAGTAAACTTTCTGTTCTTAATATTTTTCTTCTTTGGGAATTTAGTTCCTGAAGATGACTTTGTAATATCTTTCATGTTACTGCTTTTGTGCATTAGCCAAAACTGTGTACAGGTGTATATGTATAATCCTTAAAGGAAATTAACAAAGTGAAAGTCTCTTTTTACAGAGTATTTTGAAATATGTAAATGACTAATAACCCCTTCTGCATAAAGAATGCGTGGATTTTTGTAAAGCTTTGCAAAACAACCCATACCCTTAGTTTTATAGGTAAGGTACCCCAGCAAGAGCCATTTGCTTTGGATAGTGCACTTAGGTATTTCAAAGAGAATAATTAGTTGGAGAGACTCATCAAACTCTTCGTTGAATTATTGTGCTAAGGTAAATGATACTGCTTAGAAGAAATCTTGAGGGCTCTTGTTTTTTGTTAGCCATTCTAAAGTTTTGGGCAGTAAACTAAAGGATTTAGAGGTGGTTTTTTGTTTGTTTGTTTGTTTGTTTTTAGGAATTAAGCATATGAAAAGTCTAAAATAGCCCATGTAAATTTTATTTAAGATCAGTGTGGGTGTGTTATGATTTTGGATTTTTAAAAATTTATTTTGGCCTTTTCCCCCCTACTTGTAAGAAATACATTCTTTGTGAAAATTAAGGAAAACAGAAAAAAGTACAGAAAAGGGAAAAAATCATTCTTAATTCTACTACCTACAGAGAACATTTAGGTATATTTTATTTATAAGCATTTTTTCTGAGCACACATACCCCACACTCTTCTTTCTCTTTATTGAAATCAGCCTTATATATTGCATGCATACTGCTTAATAATTTTTTAAAAAATTTAGTTACATGGATATTCTCAGAAAGCATTGAGTATTCTTTTGCAATATGAATTTATAATGACTTTATAATACCCTTCTGTGGATCTATTTTAGTTTTTTGAGTTAATCCTCTAGGGTTTACCTTTTAGGTAGATTGTTTTCATTCTTCATGCTTCACTGTGAATTTTGAGCCCTTTCATCAATTCTTTTGGAATTGTGCTTCTTTATCATATTCAGTCTTAGCGTCTACAGATATGCTCTGCTCTCCATTCCTGATTGAAGTATGTGAAGATTTGGAGAATGAGCTTCCCTTTTAAATGGCTGCATTGCATGTGGCATTTGGGGCATATGGGGAGAGCCACATTTAAAGTTGGACACAGGGCACGTTCATTGAAGAGGTTAAGGATGTCGGGGTGTTTGTTAATCCTGTAAAGGATAGCCTGCGAGCACAGTGGGAAGTTGAGTCTGGAGAAGTGTAATAGCAGACTGAAGCTGAGAATTTGGGAAAGGATACAGAGCCAAGGACGACAGGGCTATAAAGTGGGTGAGTTCAGATGCCGAGATTATTAGTCCCAGCAATTTCCTAGCAGGCTTAGGGTTAAAAAAGTGGGCAAGAAAGATGTATTCACACCAAGGTCTCCCAAGAATAAGCTTTAACCTGGATTCATTGCACTTCAGAGGAAATCCTAATCTGTGATTGAGGGACTGGCTCCCAGTCTTTGCAGAAGGTCTCAGCTGTGGCTCAGGCCAAAGGCAGTGTGGAAGGGTCTGGCATGTGCTTTGAGGAGCGTGGCATGTTAGGTCAACAAAATATATCTGGAATCCTACTCTTTTTTTTTTTTTTCCTACCCCACTGCTTCCTATTGCTTTTCAGATGCAACCCGGATCTTCGGTAAGATCAGTGAAGACTTCAGTGAACTGGACCCTGCCCAGATAGGTTTGACCTCAAGGTTTGCTGGAGCCACAATTTAGGTTTCCTGTCTTTTTTTCACACTTTGCATTCACCTTGTCAGTAATTCAGATCTGCTGTCCTTTTGACTCTCCAGTCCAGCCATGTCTTACCAGCTTTGCTGCTTTCGCCTTGTATATGGCTTCATCATCGTTCTTCTGTGACAGCAGTAACCTCGTAGCAAGTCTCTCTGCCTCCACTTACTCTTCACTCTCTTTTCACTGTAGCTGGAATTGGCCTTTCTAAAGCCTAGACCAGCCCTATGATTAGAAAATTCCTTTTTGTATTCTCAGTTACCCCTAATAAGTCCAAACTCTTAAGCCATAGCATACTGTGATCTGGCCCCTGCCTTGCTTATCTCTGGTCTCGTGTTCTGCTGGGTTCTCCCGTGATCTCTTTGCTTCAGCTACAAGCTGGCTCCTTGCCGTTCCTCCCGCAGATGAAGCCCTTGTCCGGTCTGGACTAACACATGCTGTTCACTGAACCTGGAACACTTGCCCAGAACTCCACGTAGTTCAAGTCAAATCTCTGCTCAGATGTTTACTCAGAGAAGTCTTTTTGTCCTCAATCCCATTAGCTTTCTTTATTTTCTTCATGGCTTTATTGATATCTGAAACTGCATTATTTTTCTGTTCTTTGTTTGCCCCAATGGAAAGAAAGCTTTACGAGGATTTGGACTGTTGGGTATCTTGCTCTCTTCATTGTGCCCAGGACTGTGCAAATACATGGAATGATTAAACAAACAAATACTTCAAAGATCAAAAACAAATACTTCAAAATACTGGTGACTGAGGGCAGCATATTTTCCAGGTTCTTCAGATAGTCATTAACCAGTAATTATTTGATCTCTCATGGCATATTGTAGTAGTCTTATTAAATATTGTACTTCCTGAAAATTGCTTTGGATTGCTTATAGTCATGTACATCTCTTAAGACAGTGCATTTAAAAGAATAAATTGGGGGGCGCCTGGGTGGCTCAGTGAGTTAAAGCCTTTGCCTTCAGCTCAGGTCATGATCTCAGGGTTCTGGGATCGAGCCCCGTATCGGGCTCTCTGCTCAGCGGGGAGCCTGCTTCCTCCGCTCTCCCTCTTTGCCTGCCTCTCTGCCTACTTGTGATCTCTGTCTGTCAAATAAATAAATAAATAATCTTAAAAAAAAAAAAAGAATAAATTGGTATGATGGTGAGGTATGTACTGAGCCTTTTATCAATAGATTTCTTGGATAGCTCCCTTGATTGAGAACATTCCAGTTCTGGAAAGATCAGACTGCCTGCAGCTGTCAAGTCAGACTTGTAGATGTCAGACTAGGGTCCAATTTGTACTGTTTTCTTTTGGCATTGCTCTGTTACTACGCTGCTTTGTATACTAGCTAATACTACGGTGTGACATATGCATATCAGGTGTAGTGCCTTTCTGCTGTCGGCCTACGTGACTGAAGACCGATTTCTCATATCCTTAATTTGAACTTTAGGAATTATTTTTATCAGTTATTAAGAAATCTAATAGTGTAATATGCTTTCTAGAAAATAAACCATGTGAGAAAATACCTTACCTTTAAAGAAAAGCTATATGTTTATCCACCTCATTTTTATTAGGGAAAATTATTGTTATGTTAAGAGGAACACCTGTTTTTTTTTAGAAAAAGAATTCCCTTTAGTGTGAGAGTAAGAAAGTTAAAACATGTTATTGCTGAAATAAATCAGTGTGACCACTCTTTTTAAAGATATGTTAATCCCTTAACCGCATAATTCTTAAGAAAATTTTGTTAATGCTTTGATTTGTCTATAATATTGGACATGAGTAGGAAAGTGTAAAATTTTGGTACTAAAAGTGATTGAAACACCTTTTTTTGAAACCTTGAAAATATGAAAATAATTTAGAAGAGGAATGTAAAACTACTACCTTTTTAAAAAGATCTTAGCTGACATAGTGATTTAAGTTTTAAAGTGTTACACCTTCAATAAACAAGTCAAAGCCTTACTGAATCTAGTTATAATAATAATAATAATAATAATAATGATAATGATGATGATAATGATAATGATGATGATGTTGATGATAATAATGATTGACAACTCCTGAGTGCTTCTGTGAGCCAAGCACTGTTCTAAACGCATTGAATCCTCACACCACTAGGAAATAGATATGATTGTACCCATTTTTACAGATAACAGGGGAGTCAGGTTACTTTTATGAGTTCACACACTCATTAAGGGGAATTCCTGGGATTTGAACTCAAGCCACTTGGCTCCAGAATCAGTGCTCTTATGCAGAACTGGATTTTTTACGAATTTGTTCATTTAGAAGGATGCAGTATAAACATATTTGAAAAGCTAGACTAATCCATAAATTCAGGGCTTAAATCCAGTCGGTTATCATTTTTCTCTACTTTCTTAGATTAAAAATTATTCCTTTCAAAAAAGAAAATTTACTTGATTAATATTACCTGCAAGATTCATCACCATATTATTACAGAATGAATTAATTGGATAATAAAAATGATTTATCTAATTTATAAAAGCTATTTTTAAGTCTTTTTCTCTTTAGTCAATAGGCTTGAATAACATTCACTTGACACATTTTTTAAAAACCAATATTTTGAAAGAAAGATGTAATTCAAAATGTTTGAGCTCTTCATAGATAAGGGGCAGATAATATAAGTAAGCCTTATGTGAGTACAGGCAGTTATGTACATACAGGGAGTAATGGAAATGGAAACTGTCCTTCTGTTCAGATAACCCAGCACTCTAGTATTTCAGACTCTTCCCATCTACCTTTTTGTGTAATTAAAGCCGGTAGGCTTACATCATTAAAACCAGCATGATCTTTCAACTCATCAAAAATGACATATTTGTGAAGCATAATAACTTGTTAGTGTACACCCTGAGAGCAGCTGTCATTTTCCCCAGTGAACTGTAGCAGTCATACAGCATCTTCATTGCATTTTGGATTACAGCTTCAACTTCAGCCAAATTATGGCTATTTTAAATGGTTCTTCTAAAATTTCTGATAATAAAGTGATTACTGTTAACATTTACTTTCTTAAAACAGCACATGTGACATTAGAATTCATTAATGCTTTGGTTTTTTAAGGTTAATAGCCCTATTATTTGAAATTTTTACTAAACTTTTATTTTGACATAATTATAGATTTTCATATAGTTGTAGGAAATAATACAGAGGTCCCCTGTACCTTCTGTATTATTTTCCCCTACTAGTAACGTTTTACAAAACTGTAGTATGGTGGGGGTGCCTGGGTGGTTCAGTTGGTTAAGGGTCTGCCTTATGATCTCAGGGTCCTGAGATTGAACCCCACATCAGGCTTCCTGCTCGGTGGGATGTCTCCTTCTTTCCTCTCATGCTCTCTCTCTCTCTCTCTCTCTCTCTCTCTCTGTTAAAACAAACAAACAAACTGTAGTATGGTATTATAAACAGGATATTGACATTGATGTAGTCAAGATACAGAACATTACCATCCCAGAAGATGTTCTATAGTTTCCCTATTTGTAATATGTTTATTCTGGTAATGCTGGCTTCATAGAATGAGGAAGTATTCTTTAGAAAATGTTGAGTGCTTTATTTTCTGGGAGAGATTATTTCTTTTGGTAGAATTCACCAGTGAAACCATTTGGGCCTGGTGCTTTCTTTTTTGGAAGATTATCGATTCAGTTGCTTTTATAGATACAGAGCTAATTAGGTTATATATTTCTCCTTTTGTGAATTTTGGTAGTTTATGTCTTTCAAGGAATTGCTCGGTTTCATCTAAGTTGTCATATTCCTATGTGTACGGTTGTTTGTCATTTTCTCTTATCAGGCTTTTGGTGTTTGCAGGATCTATAATGATAACCTCCTGTTTCATTTTTGGTGATTGGTCATTTGTCTTTTTCTGTATTATCAGTGTTGCCTAGGAATTTGTTGATTTTGTAGATATTTTCAAAGAGCCAGTTCATTGATTTTGTTCTTTTCTGTTTTCAATTTTATTGATTTCTGTTCTTTAATATGTTCCCTGCTCTGTTTGGACTCTGTTTGCTCTCTTTCTCGGTTCTCGAGGTGGTAGCTTAAAATTGATCTGAGATTTTTTTTTCTCTTTCTAATGTATGCATTTAGTGCTATGAACTTACCTTTAAGTACTACTTTAACTGTATATCACAAATTTTGTTATGTTCTACTTTTCATTTTCACTCAGTTCAGTGCATTCTTTTTTAATTCTCTTGAGACTGCCTCTTTAACCCATGGATTATTTAGAAGAAGTATGTTGTTTAGTTGCTGAATGTTTAGAGATTTTTCTCTTACCTTTCTTTTTTTTTTTTTTAAGATTTTATTTATTTATTTGACAGACAGAGATCACAAGTAGGCAGAGAGAGAGGAGGAAGCAGGCTCCCCGCAGAGCAGAGAGCCCAATGTGGGGCTCGATCCCAGGACCCTGAGATCATGACCTGAGCCAAAGGCAGAGGCTTAACCCACTGAGCCACCCAGGCGCCCTTCTCTTACCTTTCTGATACTACTTTCTAGTTTGATTACATTGTGGTTGGGCAACACTCCTTATGTTTTCATTTCTTTTCATTTTAAAGTTTTTGTTTTATGTCCCAGGATGTGGTCTTTTTTGGTATGTTGATGAGCCTAGGATAAGAATGTGTTTTGGCTATTATTGGATGGAGTATTCTGTAAACAAATGTTAGACCCTGATAGTTGATGGTGTTGAGTTTTACTGTATCCTTGCTGACTTTTGACTTTCTTCACATAACCTGAACTGATATCAGAGGGTAGGAAGGACAGAGTGGCCTCATTCCATTGGATTGTAGTGAAAGTCTGTGGCATTCTGTGATCTCCACTAACACTGTGGTCAGGAGAGGCTAATTATTACCTAGCAGATGTGAAAGTCCTGGCCCCCAGTGAGCTTGTAAATCTAGGCTCATCACTAGGCCTTTGCTTCATGGGTGTGGGTGGAACCACAGTTATTTTGTTTTTGTTTTTTTGTTTTGTTTTGTCTTGAGTTTTGCTTTTGTTTCTGTTTTTGTAGTGTTTAGCTGGATTAGGCTGGTTATTATCTAAAGGTTTTCTGTCTTGTTAGACTATACCTTTACTACTCCTTTGTCCAAGAGGGCGGGCTTTCTTTTGTCTGTGTCCATTGTCATTTCTAGATTGCCAACTTCTTCTATTCTTAAGTCTGTGTCCATGGAGCAAAAAGAACTTGAAAACTCACCACCCTGTTGTTCCTTGGATATCAAGATCTCTAATCAGTCTGCCTTTTTCTACCTGTGAGTCTTTGAATGTTTATTTTATTTATAAGGTTCACGTTTTTAGGTGTTCTTAGTAGGAAGAATAGGGGAAAGTACATCTCCCATTTTCCTAGAAGTCTAGAAATTATTTTTTATTACTCATTACTATATGGAGTGAGTCATTTGAGGATTTATGCATATAATGCAACTGCATAAATAGTAGGAATTTTTGTGGCATATCTATTTTTCTAAACCTGCCTGCTGATTAGAAGCATAGATTTAAATAACTGCGAGTTATGAGAGGTAGTATTGGACCCTCAATACTTCACACAGTATTGCACAGAATACCATTGCTTGATAAACACTTTTGCTTTTTTAACTGAATAAAAAACAGTATTACGATTTTAGGGTTTTTTTAATATATATGTAATTTTTTTTTATTTTTTAATAAACATATAAGGTATTATTAGCCCCAGGGGTGCAGGTCTGTGAATCGCCAGGTTTACACACTTCACAGCACTCACCATAGCACATACCCTGCCCAGTGTCCATACCCCCCCCACCCTCTCCCTACCCTGCCCCACCCTCAGTTTGTTTTGTGAGATTAAGAGTCTCTTATGGTTTGTCTCCCTCCTGATCTCATCTTGTTTCATTTATTCTTTTCCTACCCCCAAGCCCCCCACGTTGCTGATTTTAGTTTTATAATTAACATAATTGTGGTAAAAAGCAAAAGTTACCAAGAGCCTGCTACTTTTCATTTGGTAACTGGTTGAAAAACATATAGTCCCCGCTTTTGTGATCTTCTCTCCATGGTGTTCACTAATTTCATTTACTCTTTGGCTCAGCCCTAGGGTTGTTGGGGGTGGATAGCCAGTATTTTCCTAGTTTGCCTCATTCAGAGAGGAATTATATTTGAAACTTTAGAAAGTCACAAACATATGGTATGAGGTTTTTATTATTTAAAAAAAGTTGTCATTGAGTAGTGGAACAAAGGAATAATTGGTCATTTTTGAGCATCACCGAGGCTCCATAATTAAAGTAACCAGCTTAGTGTTGGAGAATTTCTGGTAGAATTTTTACAGAAAACTGTCCTTTCCCGCTGTACAGTGTCAGTGTCCCTTACTCATTCATAAGGCTGGGGAAATGAGCACAATATGTTGCAAAATATTTAAGTTGATTTAAAACAAAAAGCTTCTTTGAACAGATACCTGCTTTTATGCCTGGCATTTTCCAAGCAGAACTGTGCTTACACCTACCTGCGTTTCACAGTTTCCAACATGCTGTTTAAGCAGATGTCAGTGAGGAACATGAGCTAGCTGAGAGGCAGAGACTAACTAGACGTGTAGACCCATTTGCTTAGGGAGCAGTTTAGGGAAGCTTTGGAACCTCAGGATGATGGCTGATGACCATGGAAAGCATGGCGCTCTTCTCAACCCTGTTTATGCTAGACAGAGGGAAAGACATCACGAACAGCAGGTTCATGGCTGTACTCTAGGACTGCAGCATTGGCTGTACAGCACAGTTACAAGAATTGTGGAATCAAGGGGTGGGAGGGCGATCTGACTGTGACATCTGTCACCCCATTGATCGCCAGGATTGATTCGGCTGATCTGGCTGGCTCGGTGGGTGTCCCCTTCCCCCCTTACCACTCCCATGTGTGTCCCTCCCAAAGCTAGGCGCTTGGTCGAAGAGGACGGTCTTCCCCGATTTTACCAAAAAAAAAAAAAAAAAAAAAAAAGAGTTGTGGAATCAAGAAATCTGCATTATCCAGCTTAGATTTTATTGCCCACCACAGTCTTCCCTCCCTCACAAACACAGTCAACTGTTCACTGACTAGAGAGCCAATGTACTCACTGGCGACACTGTAGTATTAAGCCCAACTGTCTGTGTATTTCATACACCTGTACTCAAGAAATGAATGTCGCCGGAAAAAAGAAATATATGTGTGTATATATGTATTGCCATATATTTATATATTTTATATATTATATATTTATTTATATATTTACATATATTTTTATATTTCTATATTATGTTATATATTTATATAGTATATATGTATTTTATGTATGTTCTACATATATTTATATATTATATATATTTTTATATGTTATATATATATATATGACCTTAGTATCATAGCCATAAACTTCAAATCAGCTTTTATTCTTGTTTTAGCCATTTCTCTCCTCGAATCTTTAGCACACTTTCTACTTCTTTTTTTCAGCTAATTTATTTTCTCATATTTCACTGAAAAAAATAAATACCATCAAACAGGAACTTATTGCTGTGGCCAATTCCATCAACCTAGCTACACCTTAGTCAGCATACTCTACTCTGCCTTCCTTCTCTTACAATGGGAGAAGTATCCTGGGGCATCTGGATGGCTCAGCTGGTTGAGTGTCTGACTCTTGATCTCAACTCAGATCTTGATCTCAGGATTGTGAGTTCAAGCCCCATGTTGGGCTCCACGCTGGGTATGGAGCCTAGTTTAAAAAGAAAAAAAAAAAATACAATGGGGGAAGTATCCTGCTTTTAAGGCCAGCCTTCTTCTACTTTTGCTTTGGATTCCATTCTATCTCACCTGCTCAAGGACCTTCTGCAGTTACGCTCTTCCTATTGGCTTATAACCATTTGTGTATATATGGATTGTTGTAGCTCCCATCTTTAAAAAATATGATAAAAACAAAATTTTTTCTCGATGTCTATATCACCCTATAGGAACCCATTTTTCTGCTTCCCCATGGAGCATAAGAAGTTATCTGTGGTTACTCTTTCCTTTTTAATTATTCTGAACTAAACTTACCTGGTCTAATTTTTGCCCCTAACCATTGTAATAAAATATTCTTTCTCCCAAATTATCAGTAAATTCAATCTTACATATCCAGTGGTCTCTTCCTTACTTGACTTCTTAGCAGTATTCAACATCATTTAGTATAACTCCCTCCTTGAACTAGTTGTCTTCTTCTTTTTTTTTTTTTAAGATTTTATTTATTTATTTCACAGAGAAGAGAGAGAGAGATCACAAGCAGGCAGGCAGAGAGAGAGAGGAGGAAGCAGGCTGTCTGCTGAGCAGAGAGCCTGATGTGGGGCCCGATCCCAGGACCCTGAGATCATGACCCGAGCTGAAGGCAGAGGCTTAACCCACTGAGCCACCCAAGCGCTCCTTGAGCTAGTCTTCTAAAGGCTTCCAGGATACCGTACCTTCCTGCTCCCTGCCCCCCGCCCCCCCTCCCCACCCCCAAGTTTCACTGATGGGTCCTTGTGCTGATTTTTGTCTCCTTTGCTCTATATCTAAATATTAGAAGAGCCCAGATTTACATTTATAATTTTCATTTCCTTTCTGACTTTCTGGGTGATCTCATCTATTCTGTTACTTTAAATACTATACTATCTGTGTGGCTCCTCAAGCCCTGTATCACACCAGTTTATGACTCTAGTGCTGACCTCTCCTTTGAGCTCTAGAAATATGTGTTCTACTACCTATTGACACTTTCAGCTTCATTGTCTAATAGACATTTCAAACTTAACATACCCAATATAGAATTCTTTATCTCCCTAACTAATGCCATTGTCAAGGTCATCAAGCTCATCCTTTCAAACTCTTAAGAAATGGCATCAAAATCTGCCACGTTGCTCAGGCCGGCTTGATTTCTACTCTTGTCATCATATGTTACATTCAATTCATCACCCAGTTCTGTTGGTTTTACCTCCAAAATCTATTCCAGATTGATATCTCTCAGTCTTTCCTACTGCCATCAAAACTTCTAATTTATACCAGAGCTAAGCAGTGTGGTGTCTATAGGCTGGTTCTGGTGAGCTCTTTGTTTCTGGCTAACAGTGAGATAAGGGAGTGGCACCAGAATATAAATCAACTACATCAGTAAGTACACTTTTAGCCAACTTTTTTTTTTTAATAGCAAGACTTCTTTGATGATAACACATTGCATGATTTACATTCTGATGCAAGCTCCTGACTTCTTGATTAGTGGTGGTGGAGGCTACTGTTGACAGCATCCTGTCAGCCTTCCTTTAGTACAGTAGTAGCCAACAAACTTTTTTAAAATTTTAATTGGTGTATTTCATTCATTTCTTTAAAAGTATTTCTATTTAGAATAAGATTCAAACTTAAAAAAAGATTTTATTTATTAATTTGACAGAGAGAGAGACAGTGAGAGAGGGAACACAAGCAAAGGGAATAGGAGAGGGAGAAGCAGGCTTCCTGCTGAGCAGAGAGCCTGATGTGGGACTTGATCCCAGGACCCTGGGACCATGACCTGAGCGGAAGGCAGATGCTTAACGACTGAGCCACCCGGGCACCCCAGAATTCAAACTTTTTTTTAATCTGTTTCCTACCTGCTTATCTGACTATATTGTTCAGCAGTTTCCCTGTTGCTTCTTACAGTCCAGCCACATGAACTGCATTTCTCTTAATCATGAACTCCAAGCTGGTTTCTCTGTTTCTTTCTCTGCCCTTCTGTCCTCTCCTTGGTGTGCTGATTCCTTTATTCGAATGCTCTTTTCCTCAGATCTTCTTTTAACTACTTTCTCTTCATATTTAGGCCTCAACTCTCAAAAATCACTTACCTAAAATAAGTTCCTCCTAACCCCTCAAATACGTTAGGGTCCAGTCCCACTGATGGTCTCCCTTTACATCCCTGGCCAGTCACTGTCTGAATTGATTTCATGTATTTACTTTTTGGTTATTTATTGTTTAACTCCCAGTACTGACTTCTTGAGAAATGGGATTTTCTCTTTTTGTCTTTGTTTATAGCATCAGCATTCTCTAAATATGTGTTAAATGATCATTTAGTTAATTGGTGCTTCATAAACTAGAACTGTTTTACTATAACACTGTAACATGGTAATATCAAAGTAGCATTCCAGAAGTATAAAATTACAAGAAATGCTACATCAGTCAGGCAAGCTGCGGTTGACAATAGGAAAATGCAGAAAGGGATCTTTGATAAGTTTTCCAGTCTAGTGTTTGTTCATTAAATCTGTGTTGATCTGTTGATGGCGGCATCTGCAAGTGCCATTTCCAGCTGCTCTTAAATAAACTAACAAATTTGCTCCTTAGTTAGAATGTTTAAAAAAGAATCCTCATCACATTAATGAAAGAAACAAAAATAAAAAGCACCTCTTGTGTAAAAATTGATGCTATATAAAATTTTCCATTATAACCAATGCATTATCTGGCCCATGCTAGGACCCCAATAATAATAGCTTTTGTTATTGAAGGACGATTACAGATGATAAGTTGATTAATTTGTATAGTTTGCATATAATATCATAATCCCAGATGTGTAAAATAACCAATGAAGAAGGAGATTCTGAAGCTCTTCAACTGATTTTTATTGATTTTTTTAATGTTCTATGTATACCCTCAGATTTTTAAAAATATTTCATAATTTCATCCAGAAATTCTTTGTCCAGCGTAGAGCCTTCTTTTATGGTCTTATTTTTCTCCTTGATGAAGCAATGTTTGCTTCCTCATGAGGTTTTTTAAATCTTCATGCAGTATATAAGACCATTATTGATTTGATCTTACTTTTAAAGAAAACAGCTTTTGATTCTGTTGATTCTTATGAGGCTGTTTTGGTTAGATACTCTTGCTACATTTAGAAACTTTATATCTATCAGTGTGTTGATTTCAAACATTTAATTTTATTTTTTTTTTAATTTTTAAAAGATTTTATTTGAGAGAGAGTGAGAGAGTCAGAGCAAGAGGCAGACTCCCTGCTGATCAGGGAGCCCAATGCGGGACTTGATCCTGGGAAATGTTTAACTGACTGAGCCACCAGGTGCCCTCAAACATTTCTTTTTAGTAATTAGCTTGTTCTTAAAGCAGTTTCCGTAACACTGTTGACACTTAAAATTTTTACTTAGCAAGAATCCTCTTGTTTTTGAAGAGTGTTAAAAGGGATGTTCCGTGACAGAACTCCTGACCCCAGCTGTGGCATTGTCGTAGTCAAGAGCCATTTTAGGGCATTTTAGGGTAGACAAAAAATTGAGAACCTTTCATGGCAGAACAATCCTACACCAGTGTGATATGATTTTTGTGAGTGTATTTTCATGTATTTGCTTAGAGGTCATAAAATACACTGGTGAAAAAGAAGCCATTGGTAATTATTTTATAAAGTTAGGTTGCTATCTGGTGACATGGAAGGAAATTTACTAAAAACTAACCTAATTTGGAATTCTTATCATAGGAATAAACAACCTTGGTTTTTGGTGTTTTTTTTTTTTTGGTAGACTTAATTAGATCCCACAATCAAAAGATCTGCTTCAAAATTTCTCATTTATTCCAGTCCATGAAATCTTGGTTTTTATATTTGTAATCCCTTCATTTTTGCTTTTTCTCTTTTTAGTTTTTCATCTTCTTCAATTTATAAAAGACTTTTCCAGAGCAGAGCTAAAACAGGATCTGACATGGTTAGTTGATTTTTCCCCCCAAGAAACAGGGGACAAGTTTTCAGGAAATTTTAACGCGAACCCACCTCTGCAATGCAGATGTAGTTCTCCTAATTCGGCAGTTGCGGTGGCGGTGGTGCACGCTTCATTGGTTGACTCACTTGTAAGTCTGCTAGAAGGAGAGGAGATGAACTTTGGGTTGTATGTTCAAAAGTCATCAAATTTTACATGAAAATCTTTCAAAAAAAGCTTTGGGTAGATCATTATGGCAGTTTTAGGTGTTACTATTATTTATACCTGAGAACTTAATAATATCCATAGTTGAAACTTGTCATTAGACCTTCAATAAGTAGAAAGATTATAGATTTCATATACTACAGTACCGTGAAACTTTTACAACTTACACTGTTGAATACAAATGCAGCTGCCATTCTGCCTCAAAATTGCATTATCCACTGGATTAGCAGTCGAGCTATGGAACTGCATGATTCATATGGCATTGCTAATGTCAAGCTCCCTACTGCTATTTCCCCAACGTTTTAAAAAAATGTTTCCAGCTTATAGAGAAGTTAAAAGAATAGTAAAATGAATATTTTTTACATTCTTCCCATACATTCACCATTTAACATTCTCCAGATTTACTTTATATCTTCTCTCTCTCTATATATATATATGTGTGTACCTATATATACACACATATATATATATATATTTTTCTTCTCTGAACTTTTAGAGTTACTTGGAGACACTATGGTGCTTCACGCCTAAGTACTTCAGCATGTATCTCCTAAGAACCAGAATAAATACAATTATACTTGAGAAATTAAGCATTAATAGAATTCTGCCTTCTAATATACAATTCATCTTCCCACTGTTTTATGAAAATATTTCTTGGCCTGTGACCTTTCTCATCAGTACCAGGTAACTCCATTTCTTTAAGTAGCTTTTGAGCCCTTTGAACCCTTTCATGGACACTTAGAGATCAGTATATCATTTCACTTCTACCTCATTGTCACCCCTTTGTATTGAAGCTGTTACTAGTCACTTTTTCTTTCATATCTTACTTTTTGGTTTAATAATGTTACTGCTGCCTATGTTTGTGTCATTCTTTTACAGGGATATTTGGATGTAGCTAGTGATTGTGGAACATGATGCATTACTTTAAGCTCTTTAACTCTTAAGAAAAACATGTAAAACTGTTTTAAAAATCAAATTAAGGGGCACCTGGGTGCTCAGTCAGTTAAGTGTCGGACTCTTGATTTCAGCTCACGTTGTGATCTTGGGATTGTGGGATCGAGCCCTGCACAGGGCTCTGTGCTCAGCAGAGAGCTTGAGATTCTCTCCCTTTTCCTTTCTCTCCCCCCACCATGTGCTTGTGCTCTCTCTCTCTCTCTCTTTCAAATAAATAAATCTTCAAAAAAATAAAAATTAAATTAAGACTTTTTAATCTCCCTTCAAAAATTACATTACTGATCTTCTCAAGGGAGTTTAATGCATTGGTAATCCAGACTGGATTTTCTAAGAATTTATGATTTTTAGCAATAAAAATATATAGACAAAAGGTTATTTATAGTTGCAAAATATTGGAACCTTCCTAAATTCCCACTTAGAGGAAAATGGTTGAATGATGTGGTATATAAACATAATAGGGCGCCTGGGTGGCTCAGTGGGTTAAAGGCTCAGGTCATGATCTCAGGGTCCTGGGATCCAGCCCCGCTTCGGGCTCTCTGCTCAGCAGGGAGCCTGCTTCCTCCTCTCTCTCTGCCTGCCTCTCTGCCTACTTGTGATCTCTGTCTGTCAAATGAATAAATCTAAAAAAAAATAAAGATTTCACACCTATAAAATAATGAAGTTCTCTATAAACTGAGGATGTAATTCCCTAAGAAATACTGTTTCCTGGAACAAAATATGAAAGCATACTTACAGTATGCTGTCCTTTTTATAAGAAACAGTAAGTGATATCTAATCCCCAATCACCTTGCCTGTCCTTCTTCACACCTACACTGTGTCCGTCCCACCCACACTGTGTCGGAGTTATTCTATGTGACCGATAAATAGCATAGTGGCTGAGCTGATGGTATGTCACTTTTGGGACGGGTCATAGATGATTGTGCCTTTTGTCCTGGGCTTTTTTTCTTGGCCTCTTGGATCACTTGCTCTGGAGGAAGCAAGCAGCCATGCTGTGAGCTACCCTGTAAAGAAGCCTCTGTGGAGAGGTGCTGAATTCTCTGGCCAACAACTAGTGAGAAACTGAGGCCTGCCAAGAGCTACAAGAGAGTACTTGGTAGCAGATTCTCAAGCCTACGGCTTAGCTGCCGCTTTGTTAAGAGACGTTAAGTCAGAATCATCCAGCTAACCACTCCTAGATGCCTGACCCTCAGAATTGTGTGACATATCTGTTCTTTCAAGACGCCATGTCTTGAGGTAATTTGTTAAGCAGAAATAGATTACTAGTACACAAGGGAAATTTAAAAAAATATATTGTTATTATTGTTACAAAATGAAATACAGGAAGGCTAAACCATTGAAATTAGTTACATTCAAGGGTGTGGAAACTTCACGGGCAAAGAAGAAGGTAACACATTTTCTATAGTACACCTTTTGATACAATTTTAATTTCTGGAAGCATGTCGATGTTTTACATATTCAAAAAATAAAATTAAACCAAGAATGGGAGGGGACCCTAAAATTTTAATTCAAACAGAAACAAACGAACCATCTGCATTTCAAAGAAATAACCACATTGAGAGAAACAAGTACTGATCCAAGTAACTTTTGAACATAGAGCTTTGACTTTATACCTTTAGTCTAGAAGGGAGGAAAAGGACAATTTCAGACAGACCTGGAGTTCTTTCTATTAGGTTGTTTTGCAGTGATGTGGGGTAGTAATTCAGAAACTATTTTATGTATATTTTTAAATTGAATAAGTGTGATGTGAGCCAGGGTTCTTACTATAGCATAAGAAACTTAACAAATGTTGGGTGTGGGAAGACAAAGGAGAACCTTATGGAGTTGGATTGAAGGTGTAGGTTTCGGAATCATGGGTAGTGCCTGGGGGCGGGGAACGTCTTAGGTCGGCTGCAGAAAAGGCCTACAGGCGGTATGTCGCCCGCAGCAATGGAGCACCCCTGCTTTCCATGCTATTTCCTTACATGCTATTAAAAGAGCCCTTTGAAAAAAAAATAACAGATTTCAAGGCCAGTACAGGAAGGCATAAGATGAACCTGTAGCATCTTAATTGTGCTACAAAGTAAGGAAATTCTCAAAAAAATAATGGGGGCATGTCAGAAGGACACAGGGGACCTTTCAAAGGGACTCCCACCAACCAGATTTGGGACAATTTGACCATGAAAATAGATAGTGATAGTAATGGATTATAACCCATTAGATGAAAACGGGAATAGATATATTCATACAGTGATACTAAATGAGTGAATGAATGAATGGGGAGAGGTTCTTTCTTACTGGTAGATTGCTGGTAGGTAAATGGTAGATAAATGTGTGGGCCTGTTGCATTTGGAGAATCACTGTTGGCAGCCATCAGAATGAAGACTGGTTAGGACAAGAAACAGCGGATGTTAAATCTCAAGGACCAGATTTGACGAGGCGCAGTATGTATGCTGCTGGTTCTCAGCATATCTGCCCACGGATTATTACTTGGAAAAACAGTAGCTATACACTGGAGAAATCTGACAGTATCTTTTTAGGGAAAGCAAAATTAATATCACTAGTGAGAGTCAATAAACTTTGTGTGCTGGCTCATGTAATAATTAGGAAGGACATGGCATCTCTTATGTGCTCCTTTAGCCAGGGATGCATAAGTAAGTCTCATGAAAAGACATTAGACAAATATAAATTTAGGCACATACTACCAAATAATTGGCCTGTATTTTTCAAAAATGTCAATGTTTTGAAAGACAGAGACTGAAGAATTCTTTGAAATTAAAAGAGATTAAAGAGACATGACCACTAAATGCAAAATACATGATCCTGGACTGGAGGGGTAAAATGCTATAAAGGATATTATTGGAACAATACCAGAATTGGAATATTTACTCTCTATTAGATAAAAGTGTTGTACCAGTGTTTAGTTTCCTGAATTTAATTACTTTGCAATGCTTACATAAGAAAATATCCTCATTTTTTAGGAAACAGATGCTGAAGTAATAAAAGGCAAAGAGATACAATGTATTGCAACTTTCTGCAGTGGTTCAGAAAAATTATTTGTTACCTATACAGACGTTCACAGAGATAGGGAGGGCGGAGGGAAGAAAAACAAGTTTTTCTCTGCCCTTCAAAGTCTCTTCCTTGAAGAGAAAAAAGAAATTTATGTGAGACAGATTACCAGGCAGACCATTCTTACACATTTTAGACAGAAAGACAATAAATTTGTGGGAAATTGATAGTATAAAGAAAACAGGTGTTTGGGAGCTCTAATTAGTAGGGAATTCTAAGCAGAATTTAGGCTGAATTAGTAGATTAGAAAAAAAGATGAGTTTTATTCCTATAGCTTTCAAGTCCCTATGTCTGGTGATAAGGGTATCTTTGTACTTCTCAGTACAAAGAGAGTATTTTTCATATGGAAGATTTATTTTCCTTTGGGGAGGACAGAGGAGGGTCTGAGTGTCCTTCCACTGGCATTTAAGTAACTTATTTAAAATAATCAATATGTCAAAGTGACACATTTTGGAGTGACCTGTCCTTGGCCCCTACAGGGAAAAAAGACGGAATGTAAAGCACACAGGTGAAAAATTAAAAATTTGGTGATTCTGGGCAAAGAGTATTCAGGAATCCTTCTGTACTAATATTGCCATTTTTCTATATGTTTGAAATTATTTCAAAGAAAAAGGTTTATCAAGTTATTACTGTAGGCAAAAAAGTGACAGTTTGGTTAATAAATTATATAGTCTCTCTATACTATTTTCTACCTTTCAACCCCAGATCTCGGTGTTATTTTTTTCAAATTACTCGTGTTTAGGAAAAGCTCAACCTTTTTTCCTTCTAACTGCATTTGTGTTCTGTTCTGTTTATTATTCCCTCAGAATTAAATGTTTATTTCTATTCTGTGAGTAGAGGGCCAAGTCTGCATGCCTTGTTTTGGATCAGAATACCATTTTACAAGCATTGCTGTGATTGTTAACTGTCTTTGTTTTCTGTCTTTTTCTGAAGAAAACTCTTGGGCATTAAATTTGTTGAGGTTATTTTGAATCCAGTAATATCTCTATCCTTTTCTCTTTTCTCTACTTCAAGAACTCAATAGAATCAATATTCTTCTTTGGGTGAGAATGTATTCACTTCCTTCTTTGAGGATGCATCGCCTTGGTGGGCGCTAGGTAGGGCCTAGTGCCCCGGAAGCTTTTTCACCCAATTAGCCGTCTTAGTTTTGTGCATCTGTTATTGGTAGGTGAGTAGGATTTTCTCTTCTCAGGGAATGATTGAGCTTACTTACAGTGTGAATAATTTAGAGTGTTTTAAAATCGTGCATTTGATTATCAGCCTCTGACACGTTAAAATGCTTCACTTTTTTTTTTTTTTTTTTTTTTTTTTTGACGTGAGCATTGAAATCATCTGAACTGACAGCTTGACTGGGCACGAAGAGGAATACAATGAATCATATGCTCAAGTCTTTCTGAATGAAAGAGGAAAATGTGTAATTATCCGAAATGACTATGAGTATTGTTTTATATGTGGGTATTTCTTTTGAAAGAAGTAGTTTTTAGGAGATTAATTAGGAAATCAGTACTTTACAGACCATCCGTTGATTTGTGGATTATCAGAACTTCATCATCTCTAGGTTAGGTTATAATTCTCTTTCTGAAAGGGAATAACACTGTGTATCAGTTTTTATTTAGGTTCTTCCCTTCTGGTTTTTTCTTTGTGGGGAGAAATTCATTGCTCTTAATTTTAGCTGTATGTATTTGGCATCAGTGTTTTGAAATAGGCCCCAGGTGAGTGAAAAAGAATCTTTTTCTCTGTTGATGTTCTAATCTTTCTGTGTTGGTTTTCTATTCTATTACCCTCCATTGCACTGAAAGTGAATGATATATTGCTTATGACAGGACATAAAAATGGCTCTTATTTTTAAGAAGTCATTAGAATGCCAGTGGCAATAACAGACAGGCATGAGAGAGGTATTCTTTTCTCCAGAAGAGCGACAGTTCTGTGGACTTGTTTGAAAAATAAGTCTTCTTTCATTTTTAAAAACCTAGTAAGGGAGTATAAAATAACTGCTTGTCTGTACTCTTTATACAGCAAAAAGAAAAACATGCCAAGTAGAAATATTAATGATTACTTATAGAAGAGAAGGGTAACCAAGAATACAGAAGGGAAATAAATTCAATTAAGAATGGAAGCAATATTTAAATGCTTTATGCTTAGTATCATCATACCAAAAGTTTGTGATTTTATTCATTCCTTTTTCTAAGGATATATTTTTATACATACCTTTCTTAATATTTTAATTCTTAATTAGGGGACATTTGACAACTTAAAGGACTAAGATTTCAGAGAAAGTTCTTGGATACTTTTATATTTCTCTATATTAACTTAATCCTGGCTTTCATGTCACTGTTACCCCATTCATTATTTAAAATACATTTTGGGCCAAATGTCACGTATAAATGTTGTGGGTGATGCTTTGAGTTAATGACAGAGTTTGAACCTAAACATCGAATCTCTTGGAGAAGAAACTAGCCATGATCATACAGCCACATCTGTGTGTGTTTGTGTGTGTGTATGCACACATGTGTGTATATATCCGTTTTATATGATTATTTTTTCTTTCAGAACAAAGACATAATGTTGTTGAATGATAATTTGTATATTTTATTTCTTAAAGAAAAGAGAATGGGAAATACTATTCCAGATTTTTTTTTACTTTAAGTCCTTGTGTGATACTTTTCAGAGAAAAATGTTTAGACAAAAATTGATACATTTTTAACATGATTTGACAAAAGAATTAAGGTAAAGATAGTCTCCCCTAAGAAATATTTAAAAATATGAAGTAGAAATATTTTTTTAAGTTTTTTTTTTCTTTAAGATTTTATTCTTTATTTGACAGAGAGCGATCACAAGGAGGCAGAGAGGTAGGCAGAGAGAGAGAGGAAGGGAAGCAGGCTCCCTGCTGAGGGGAGAACCCGATGTGGGGCTCAATCCCAGTACCCTGAGATCATGACCTGAGCCAAAGGCAGAGGCTTAACCCAGTGAGCCACCCAGGTGCCCCAAAGTAGAAATATTTTTTAAATGTGTTAATAACCATGTCTGCTCTTATAGAAAAGAGAATGGCACATTTTGGGGGAATAGGAAAAAAAAGTAGGAAGATGATGTACATAAAGCCCTACAGAAGAAGTACATGTACGTACATGGTACAGCTGGTGCCCGGATCATAGAGCTGAAGAATGCTTAGAGGAATGAATAACTGGAAAGCTTTCTACAAACTGAAAAAGAAAGGGAATTTGGGTGAAGATCTCCTCAAAATTTTACCCATAGAGAACAGAATGAGCAAAGTCCTTAGGAGGCTACAAAGATTGCAAAAAGACTTAAATTTATAAAATGCCTGACTTCTAACAGTTTTCCCTCAAAACAAATGGTTGTCTTACCCACTTTTATTATTAAGTTAACTTTCTTCCTGTGAACGTGAATTGAAAAATATTGCTACTGTTATCATCACACTTTGCCAGTAGGTTTGCCATTGTCCAGTAGTGTGATGTAATCTGAATGTTCTCAATGTTATTTAAAACAAACGGGAACACTACCTTATAGGTTCTTTGAGGTTAAAATTCAGCAACACTAGGGTGTTTTTAAAAAATAGATCTATCTTTAATTGGTATGAAAACCAATTAAGCTTTCAAGTTGCCCACATTTACAAACTGTAAGTTGCTTCAACATGAGGAGAACAGCTTAGGAAAAGTTTTTATCTGTAGGAGGTGAGAGTGGTTTTCTTTTGATTTTGACCAAACCTTTCTCTGTGGGCTAAAACAAATTAATTTTATTTGTTAATCAAAATGATAAAGTATATATGTTTGCTTTAAGATATATTGCATAACCTTTATTTTTCTTATCTACTGTATAATCTTGTACAAATAATTAAGCCCTTTTTTCCCTAAGTATTCAGTGAAAGACCTTGTATCTTTTCATCATGTGGGATAACACTACATATATTTACTATGTGTTCTGTGTTTAATGCAGTTAAATAACTTTTGTATTTATCTCTGATTTAATGAAATGGGCTTAATTAAGTGCTAAAGCCATTCCTCCAAAATGTTGGTGAATTCTTAGTGTCATGTCAGTTGTGGTTTGTGCTGTGAGTCTGTTGCAGTGACGAGGTGAATCGAAGAGTGTACAGAAGCAAAAGGCCTTCTTTGCGTACTTTGGAATACTTAGAATCTTTTATTCATTTTCCCTTAAGACACTCATTTCTACAAATGTCTTCTGGCAAACTGTGTAAAGCTTGGTGTTCCAACACAATCAGGAAAGTTCAAGAGCGATGAGCGGTGTGCTTTTATTTACTCAACAAAGGGTAATTGCCGATGAGCATCACAGACCTCCGTAAATCTTCCCACTGTATCTGAACTCTTGAGCTGGAAAATACTTATACAGGGAACATATGAAAAGCCCTCAGTGGTAATTTTTATATTCTTGCATCTTGATCACGTCAGTGTTAGGTTTATCCTTCAATTCAAGGCTGCATACTATTTGAGTTACTTATTGGAGAATTGTTCACTCTTGTCCAGTTTTAGTTACACTATAATATTAGAAAATCAAGCACTGTCTGACTAGGTCCATTATATTCAAGAATCTGTCTTATGTTAAATGGATGGCAGTGATTAAGAATGAAATTTGGCATAGTAAGAGTCCTCCAAAATTAGATTCATTTTCTTTAATTTGTAAATTTGTGCTCAGCTGATCAGTAGAAGTGATGTTTTCATTACCAATTAAATGCTCCTTTTGAGAAAGAAAATAGCACCTCATATTCATGAACTGTTGTGACGCATCTAGGCCACAGACCAAAGCAAGGTCATTGAGAACCCACAATTTACCAAACATCCTCCTCACATGGCTGATAGGAGTGACAGCTGCCTTTTTAGCTAGTCATACAGTCGCCCCCATTTTCTAGCAAGATACAAACCTCTGCTTCCTTAGACCCTCCTCACAAGTTTCCCAACAAAGCTCAAATGCAGTAATAGATTCTAACACTCTCACTGAAATGCCCACTGTTTCCTGTCGCTTGTGTCCCCCTCAGGGTAACAAATGACAGACCCAGCTTGTTCAACTGTAGCTGTGTTCCTGGTCATCTTTGGTTGGAAGGCAAGGACACTAAAACATATTTCAGAAGATGCAAATTATTCTCCCAACATTTAGGAGGTGAATGTTTTGTTAACTTTTTTAAGGTATATTTTCAATTCACGTGTTTCTTAGAACTTACATATCAGTCATTTTGATATTTGTTAAGTGGATAAGGATACCGTCTCTGCCTTCTAGGGAATTTCAAACTGAGAACTGATATATTTTCATGTAGTAAAAAGGAATCTGATTTATTTATAAATCTCTTTCCTTTATAGATTGTACTCATTTTTACCATATTCAACTGAAAGCAAAGAAAAATGCTTGAAAAGTTGTTACTTTTTTTAGGGTATGGAATTTTGGTTACCTTTGCCCAATACCTTGACAAGGGCTCACTTTTTGGAACTTGTTCACAAAAACTCTAGTGTCATGGAGTATTTTAACATTATAAGGTAATCTCTCTCAGAATGTTTTCTGTGTGTGTGTGTGTGAGAGAGAGAGAGAGAGAGAAAGAGAGAGACATTTACTTTGTAACTCAGTCACAATAATTTACACAAAGCCACCTGATGGCCAGTTACGGTGATCTGTCCTGTGCCTTCCTGAAAGAACTTCCGGAATTACTGTTAGTTCCAGCATCTGCCCCTGGAGATCTGTCTCCACAAACTGTTTTCTGTAAAATATGAAAGTTTCTCAGTTCAGTGTCAATTGTGAAGACTGTAAGTCTTCATTTCACACAAAGCAGAGAATGAATCTTAAAGCATTTCTTAGTTTCGCTCTTCGGCAGATAACCTCAGCAAGTCTTCTTATATTTCAAGGCAAATCAGTGAACCCCTGGGACTTAAGGTTTTTACACCTCCAAGCAGCTACAGATAATTCTTTATACCCTTGTTTTGGATGTGTTTGCCTTAAATCTTTTAAGCTTATCAAGATGAGAAGACACAAGGCTGTCAAGAATCAGAAAATAGCTTGCTGAAATTTTGAACTAACTCACTCTTTAGGTAGTCGTTGTTACTACTCCTGTGTAATTATTTGCAGAAGCCATTATAGAAATGGCTGGCTCTATCAATTAAACCACATTTACTCAAAATGAATGCATAGTATTTTTTGCTAGCACAGAATGAGAGATTATGTAAAAGAAGAATCATTTTCAGCATTTGCATGGTTCTGGCTGCTGTTAATTATAGCTTTCTCTAAAATCTGTGACTATTATTACCTAATCACAACTTAGAAATGTGAATTTATTTGAAACAATTACCCACTTTTGTCACACTAAGATTTCCACAAACATAATTTAAATTTTGTTTGTGTCTATATTCTCTTTGGGCTGGGGACAAATAATTGGAGATGTGGCAAATGGGCCAGAATAATGTCATCCTCATAAGCATGACCAGCCATGAGCTATCTCGCTATAATTTGTCAGACTGTTCTTTTTATGTATAAAATCCTTTAATGTTGTCCTTGAAATAAGACTCAATTCCATTTAGTTTAGGAAATTGAATACCATTTTTTTTCTTTTCCTTTTTAGCCCTTTCTCTTAAGTCTTTTCTAGAGATACTTTACTTCTCTATTTAATAGTACCTTTTGTAGAAATGGGTTAATTCTTTCCTGGGTTTATACCTGCAAAGAAAATACTGTTAAATAAATGCACATATTTCAGTATCTCGTAAAAATTCATGTAAATTTAAACTAAAACATAGAAAATTCATTATTTTACCTCTTTTGGAAGACTATCATAGTAACTGCCTGACTGCAAGGGTATAAATGCTACACTTCTTATACCCTGTTGTCATACATAAAGCAACTGATTATGCTATACTCCCATAATTGTATGAAAAGATGAATATTTATCTGATTTATTTTTATATAAATTTTTAGTCTGTGAAAGGAAAAGACAGATCAAGTAAAAACCAAAATCTGTTTTATTAAATGTCATTCAATATGAGAAATTATCCAGAGAAGTTTGCTTTTTTTAATTCATATTTTGGAATCATTTATATATATCTTAGGCAATGAGGTTTTATTAAAAAATGTATTCATTAGGGGAGCCTGGGTTGCTCAGTTGGTTAAGCATCTGCTTTTGGCTCAGGTCATAATCCCAGGTCCTGGGATTAAGTCCCTTATCGGGCTCCTTGCTCAGTGGGGAGCCTGTTTCTCTCTCTGCTGCTCCCCCTTACTTGTGCTATCTCTTTGTCAAATAAATAAATAAAATCTTTTAAAAAATTTATGCATTAGCCGTGGTCTTGAAAAGTAATATAAAATAAATCTGGGGTGTACCATTTCATATCCATTAGGATGGTACTATTTTTTTTTTTAAAGCCCTTAGGGGCACCTGGGTCGCTCAGTCTGTTAAGCAGCTGACTCTTGATTTCAGCTCAGGTCTGATCTCAGGGTTGTAAGTTCAACCCCACATTGAATGTTCTTGGGGATGTAAGAATAGGCAAAGAACACAGACCCACAATGATTTTTCATACAATATAGAAAATGTGACAGTACACAGAGGAAGGGGACCATTGATTCTCCACAGAAATTCTTAAAGCTAAGAACTCAGGATTTTTTATACCCAGGTTGTTCTCCACTTTTGAAGCCTAGTATTTTCTGTCTAACATTTTTGTGTATTTTTCTATTTAGAATATTTTGTTTTTCCATACTTTTGCTCAGCAGTGTCAAAATACAGCCTAAACAAATGATCTTACTCAGTTTCCCTCTCCAGTTACATCTGGGTCATCTAAAAACAAATGCAATCAACAAACTAAGCAAAAGGAAAAAATATATATAATCCTTTCCTGGCTTGTTCTTAGCAACAGTAGTATTATTCTGCCAAATAGATAGCACTTTCTTCTGTATCCATCCGGAGGCATCAGGTGATTAGAATCATTATGCAAAACATAAACACAGGAAATTAAGATCTAGAATGAGGGTAAAAGTATGCTTGCCTGTGTGTGTGCACTGGTTTGCTAGTTGTTTTTTCAAGTTAAAACTTGTATAACCTTGGAACATTTCCGGGAAGATAGTAGTAGGTAGTAGCTTATTTAACAAGAGTTCCAAATGTGCTCCTTTTAAAATTTCCTAGGATATTAATCAAGAAGAAGGGAAAAGGAGGTAGCTATCTCCAATCTGCCAGTCAGAGATTTCTGTGCTTTATTTAGTGTTTACTCTGAGCTGATGTACTGAAGATACAGACACCTGTGCACATGCATGCGCACACACACACACACACACACACACACACACCCCCCCCCAAGCATGAGTAATCGGTGACTAGCAGAACTGATCCTGAAGCCAGGCTGGTGATGTCATCATTAAGAAAGCATAGTAACTCAGAAGAAAGGATGGTGAGATGCTTCTGTAACTGCGGCATGGCCTTGGAGAGAAACATTTTTTTATGGGGCCTTGTCCATGTCCATTGGAAACAGTCATTATCAGCAGGGCTGACTTGTACTTCCTCAATATATACCGTACTATGCACTAATAACGCATATTAATCTTCAGCCAAGTTTCATAAGGATTGCTGCCTTCAGAGACTGTTACATTTCTGTGTAGATAGATGAAAATATGAAAAAATCAGTATGCATTTCGTGAAATCATTATAGGTAATTTAAAGTAAATCTAAAGTTAAGAATGAACAAAAAACCTAAACACATATGAAATAGAGTAATGAGTTCATATTTTTCATTATGGCTTAACATTATTGAAACATGGGGTAGGGGCGCCTGGGTGGCTCAGTGGATTAAGCTGCTGCCTTCGGCTCAGGTCATGATCTCAGGGTCCTGGGATCCAGCCCCGCATCTGGCTCTCTGCTCCGCGGGGAGCCTGCTTCCTCCTCTCTCTCTGCCTGCCTCTCTGCCTACTTGTGATCTCTCTCTCTGTCAAATAAAGAAATAAAATCTTAAAAAAAAAAAAAAAAGAAAAGAAACATGGGGTATACCATGTTTCAGTAGGTCAGTAGGTCACCAACTAGGATTGAAGAAATATCAAGTGTCTGTAGGATAAGAAATTATTACCAGTACATACAGCTTTCTTTTGGAATGAAGTTTTCTCTCTAATGAGGAAATAGAGATTTACTCATTGTGAGGTTCCATCAGTCTCAGTAAGGTTTTATCTCTTTTGGTGGAGAGGAAAAGGGAGAGTTCATTTGCGTGTTTTTTTCTAATTACTTCTCCTGAATAGCTTTCACTTTTTCTTGGGAATTATTTAAAACAGTCTATTTTTTTTTCCACTATTGTATTTATATGGTACATCAGTTTCTATAGCTTTCTTCTCATAGTGTGATTACAACTTTCTAGGGACCCAGTAGATTTTTTAGGGCAGTAAGACAAAATGCCTCCCCCTCTTTTCATTATATAAAAGCCATTTTATTATAGAGAAAGTTAGTGGGGTGTGGAGAAATCTGTTTCCTCAGAGTCCTTAAATGTTAGTTAATCAAAATTCTTTCTCTGATGTTAATGAAAAAGAGTTCCTACCTCCCTGGTGATTTCCAGGCAGAGATAATAAACAATTATGAGCAAATCAAATGCTTTAAAAATTTGAGAAGCGTCATCATCATCATTATCACACCGTCAACATCATCATCATCATCATCATCTTGTGTTGGGAGGACTACTGTGAGTCAAGCATTGTTGGGTGTTTTGTGTATGTTACCCTGGCCCTCAGAGCCCCCCATAAGATAAGCATTATCTTTTTCATTTCACGATGAGAACCATGACATTCAGAGGAAGGTGAAATGATTTGGTCAGGCTAACTTGGTGAGATAAGAGGGACCTAGGATTCATTCAAAGGGTGTGGCACAAAAGGCGATGCTTTCTCTTGTGAGTTACCAGTGCTTCCTAAGCCAGGCCGCGGCCATGCTTCTCCCTGAGCAAGTGTACCTCCCACCCCCTTCTTAATGATAACAACCATGAAGTTAGAGGAAGAAAAAAGCTTAGAGACAGTGGTAACACACCATCCTGACTCCAGTTAGGGCTTTTTAGCTTCTCCTTTTATTTTTTGTCCACAGTAAGCTTATGGAGCTCTGGAAGAGACTCATTATTAACCCATCTTATCTAATATCAAATATTACCATAAAAAATTCCATACCCAAATGAAATATTTTTTCCAGAAGGTTTTGTTTTTGAGTCAGTGAAAAAAAAATTATGTATATCCTTTTATACTTTGTAAGGATATGTATATCCTTTTCTAGAAAATATATTTTTTTGAAGATTTTATTTATTTATTTGACAGACAGAGATTACAAGTAGGCAGAGAGGCAGGCAGAGAGAGAGGAGGAAGCAGGCTTTCCGTGGAGCAGAGAGCCTGATGCGGGGCTTGATCCCAGGACCCTGGGACCATGACCGGAGCCGAAGGCAGAGGCTTTAACCCACTGAGCCACCCAGGCGCCCCTCTAGAAAATTATTTCTGAATGAGGTACTTATATAGTGTACATTTTAAAGGGCCTTGTGAATTACATAAAAATAAATGTAAACATCATTTTAAAAACAATATTAAGCAAATAAACTTGAATTAAATCATAGCAGTGTTAAATTATTTGGACTCTAAAGCCATAATTTTAAAAAGTAGGTTGGAGACTTCAGCTGCTGAAGATTGGTTTGAATTTCCTGTTTTGTTTTGTTTTTTAACATTTTTATTTATTTATTTGACAGACAGAAAGAGAGAGATCACAAGTAGGCAGAGAGAGGGGAAGGGAAGCAGGCTCCCCGCCTAGCAGAGAGCCCGACGTGGGGCTCGATCCCAGGACCCTGGGATCATGACCTGAGCCGAAGGCAGAGGCTTTAACCCACTGAGCCACCCAGGTGTCCCTACCTGTTGTTTTTAAAGGTCAAGTGGGAGGAAGTTATAGGGAAGAGAACAAAGCACATTGTAAACACTCATGAATCAAATAACTATTATTTAACTGACAGACTTTTTTTTTTTTAAGATTTGATTTATTTATTTGACAGACAGGGATCACAAGTAGACAGAGAGGCAGGCAGAGAGAGAAGAGGAAGCAGGCTCCCTGCCTAGCAGAGAGCCTGACTCAGGGCTAGATCCCAGGACTCTGGGATCATGACCCGAGCTGAAGGCAGAGGCTTTAACCCACTGAGCCACCCAGGTGCCCCCAGAATTTGTTTTTTAAGGGTATTAGCACATAAAGGCAAAGGTGAATTTGACATCAGGGACTGCTGGATCCAGAGACTTAAACTACATTGTGTATCTGACTGTCACTGTTGCTCTAACCTACCTACCTCCCTCTGCCCCCTTCTCTGCTTCCTTCCCCTTACTCCTGGTCTTTCTCTTCCCCTTTCTGTTGTTTTTGTACCCTTCCTCTGTCTCCGTTGGCTCTCTGTGTTTTGCTCTTTTGTTGTTGTTCTCTTAGATGCTTCATATGTTAAGGACCATGGCCATTGACCACTGTGGCGCCACAACTCTATAGTTTTTGTTATTTTTCTAATGTAAAAAGAGGGCTTTTTCCCAGTTGTATAGTGGACTGTCTCAAGGAGGAACTATAAGCTGCTTTTGTCAAATACCTGTACCCGGATCAGTCACTGTTCTGTGGCTGGAATAGGGTGATTGGCGGGGGCAGAACAGGGCTCTGTGACTGGGAACTCCACTCCAGTCACGCAGTCCCGTAAAGGAGGGACTTGGCCCATGCCAAGGGAGAGAACACTTACCAAAAGAAAGATATAACAGGCATTTGAGCAGATAGTAATAGTATGTCTATTGTGCTTTTCGGTTTGGATTTATGTTTTCCCTAGTTTATTCCTAACCTAGTACTAATAGCTAAAGATGGGGTGAGTAGTCCTTATGCATTTACAAGAAAAATAAAAATGTTCTTACGCAGTTGAGAGGAAGTATGAATGCAGTTCCTCAGAATTTCATCAGTCTTTCCTTTAAAATATACAAATGTTTTTATTGATAAAGATTGTTTTTTTATGCCATTGCAAACTTAACCAAAGAGGAGAGTAGCTATTGTTTTTAGATACTCAGCATATATCTTCTCTAAACAGCTTATTCTCCAAAAGAAGGTCATGCCAGGTAGAATTTCATTTCTTGGTTTATAGTCTCTAGGTGTTAAATTGGAGCCTTATTGAAAAAAATATTTTATTCCCAGCAACTCGTAGGGAATACCTTAGAAAGTAGAATGTGCTTTCCATTTAGAGAGAAGCAGTAGTCGAGAAGCAGCATTCACCGTGGCTAAAAACTCTCCATCTGCTGCACACTTGTTGTGGGAGGCACATTAGTGGCCTCCCAGAGATGTCCGCACGCTCTTCCCGTAACCTGTCAGTGTCACGCTTGCTGTAAAAAGGACTTTGCAGATGTGATTGTTAAGGATCTTCACATGGGGAAATTATTTCAAATTATCTGAGGGAGGTCCAGCAGTCACAAGGGTCTCTGTAGAAAGGAAAGAAGGCCAGTCAGAGAAAGACATGTGACATGGAAACAGAGGCTGCAGCCACGTGGGGCCGCAAGCCAAGGCACGTGCACAGCCTCCAGAAGGAACGCAGCCCTGCTCGTCCATTTCAAACTTCTGACTTCCACAATTGGAAGAGATTAAATTCATGTTTTAAAACAGTAAGTTTCTGGGAATTTGTCACCACGACAAAGGGAAACTAAAATAATTAGCTATGTGACCTTCCATTTCTCCATTTCCTCCCGTGTAAAATGGAAGTCAGAATAGAACCAGAACAGTATTTGGGGATTGAATGAGTTCATTCAAGGAAAGTGCCTGTCAGATAATAAGATCTGTCATTTTATGTATGGACTGAACTTAAATGAAGAGCAGCCTGCAGAATGCATGCATGTATAGTTTGAGTCTAAATTTATTATAATTAGCAAGTATACAGCTGTAACATAGATGTCATACATATATATTATCATCATGGATCTGCAAGGGACCTAAGAGCTCAGCCAGTCTACTCCGTTACTCCAGCAAGATTCTGTATTGTATGCCCATGTGACATTGCTATACTATATCCCTGTGAGCTCTCTAACATCATTAGTCCGTTGTTGAAGAACTTAAATGGTTAGAAATATTTCTCCCATTTATTAAGCCAAATGCAGTAACAACTTTTTGGAACGACATTATAAATGGCTATGCATTTTTCTTTCTAAGCGCTCCTCTGAAATACACGAACAGAGGACACTTCCTCTACCTGTAGCCACCACCAACCCTGACCATCTCAGTTTCTATACTGGAGGCTGAATAGCACCCACTCCCACTGTTTTTATTCTGCCGATACAGTGTAAGTTTCCATTTTCTTTTTTGTAAATGTCACATTGATTCATTGAGTTTCCTATCAAGCCAGCTTTAGAGTAGTTGAGTCTGGGCTAGTCTTAAGTCAATTTTTAAGTATTTCTTAACTTGTATATGTGAACAGTCAACTTTCTTCCTTCCTTCCTTTTTTTTTTTTTGTTCTATTAGCAGGACATTGTCTTTATCCTTGTTACTCATGTTCTTCTGGTAGTGCTCCCCACCAGTTGCCATCATTTTGTATCCTAAGCTCAGATGCCTCAAGACCAGATTTTGTTCTTTCATGTTGTCTAGGTAGCCTTTTTTTTTTTTTTTTCCAAAGCTGCTTTTAAGTTTCAAGTAGAAATGATGAATTTATCAAGTCATTTGGTCCCTTGCCCAGAAGTTGAGTGTCACTAGGCATGGTCTGTATTTCTTTTGGTAAGGTTGTTGATCTCTGTAAGAGTCAGGAAAAGTGGTTAGTAGTGTGTTGGACACATTATCTGAGCATACTCTCCGTCACTCCTTGGCATGTGCATTTGTGTGAGGTACCCTTGTAAAAAGCCTGTGCTGCCTCTTATGGGTCATCGTTAGCTATCGCTGGCCTATTTCTCTGCCTACTCTAGTATGTAACAAGGATTCTTCAGTCCTTGATTTCTGTGAATTCTCTTCACTATTGCATACATCGATAAAGGCCCTATTCACCTACTAAGAAAAGCCTCATTTCTGCATTATCTGGTCATTAATGTTCAGTGCTTTGTATCTTTTACTCACTTCTGAGTTTTTAGCTTTCTCAGAGTGTATCTCAGAAACTGCATTCTTGGTTTCTTTGCCCTTCCTAAACTTTGATCCCTCCTTCTACTTTTACTACTATCCTTTCTTCTCTCCTATTTCTTCCTTCTTCTACCTCCCCTTCCCTTTCTTTCTCTCCTACCCATCACTCCACCCCTACCAAACAAATGTCCAGAAGTCATGCTCTGAATCAGAAGTTCCTTACACCTAGGAGAACTGTTCTTACCTCAGAATTTGCCCCTACATTAGTGACAGTGTTTACTGAGTTTAGTAATCTTCCAGCTCATGGTAGTTTTAGATGTTAACTGTCTAAGACAGTAGCTACTGGCCACAGGTAGCTATTGAACACATGAAATGGGCCTCAGGTCACATGGTAAAATGGTAATATTTTAGATTTATTGGGCAAAATAAATGTATTATTAAAATTAGTGTCAATATTTTAGATTTATTGGGTAAAATACATGTATTATTAAAATTAGTGTCTTCTCTTCACTTTTTTTTTAAGATTTTATTTATTTATTTGATAGAGATCACAAGTAGTCAGAGAGGCAGGCAGAGAGAGAGGAGGAAGCAGGCTCCCTGCTGAGCAGAGAGCCAGATGCGGCTCGATCCCAGGACCCTGAGACCATGACCTGAGCCGAAAGCAGAAGCTTTAACCCATTGAGCCACCCAGGTGCCCCTTCTCTTGACTTTTTTTAAACATGGTTCCTAGAAAATTTTAAGTTACATATGTGCCTTGAATTATATTTGTACTAGATTGCATTTTTAGACACTCTAAATTAAGGAGATTCATTAACATGAAGAAAAAGAGAAAAATAAATTACACATAAAAATAATAAAATGCATAGCATCCTGGAACCATTTTGGATAGGTACACCTATCCCTGCACATCTCAGCTGGCCCAGAGGGCACTGCTGGATTGTTGTACAGTCTGGCTGAGGTTGATAATAATTGGCCCTGATTTGTCAAGAAAGATTAAATTAGGTTTGGAATAAGCCACTTTTGAATGCATACAAGTGTGTAATATATTTCATAAAGAAATTCCATCAAGAGCAGAGGAATTAAACTTCTAAATTAGCAGTTATGTGGAAAACTTGGTTATCTGGAGTGATTTAGTCTTCCAAGTGTTCCAAGAGAGTCAATTTTTATGGTAGCAGGTTTATAATAAGGCTGAGTGACAATTTTTATATGAGAGTAGTTGACAAATTTATGAGAGAATGGAAAAATAAGACCACCAAAAGAGTGGAAATACCGAAATATTCAAAAAACATTTTGTTTCTTCAGAAATGTTTAATATTTGATGTGAAATATTGTATTATATTAAAATTAAATATTTGATGTGAAGTATTATATTATATTAAAGCATAATTTCAAAAGAATTTTTGTGAACAAGTACGTAGATTTGATCTCATCATTCAAGTGATTTTATGTCCTACCTGCAATCTTTGTCTTTGATCATCTTTGTTTAGAAATGGTGATGAGCATTTCTTACTGGCAAATTCTACAGTGAAGTTATTGATCATTCAAAACTAAAACTTAACCTTGGAAAACAAACCAATTTCCATCCGTGTCTGAACTTCGTGGCAATGTTGTTTGTATGAAGTGATGTCTATCACAGGTTAATCTAAGCAGCTTTCTGAAAAAATAAGAGAACAAGGAACTTCTGAACAATTATGTTCCAAAGAGATATCAAGCACTGAAAATTATATAAATCTAATTTCTGCCCTCTAAGAAATAATAACTAGGCAGACAAATTTACATTGTACATACAGAAAACAAAGAATATTGCCTCAAATTTCATTGTTATTAATACAAGATTGTCTTAGACATGTTTCTGATAAAAATTTTGCTGCTCTGTCTTGCTAGGTATTTAAAATAAGGAATTAGATGATAAAACTGATGCCAAGAGATGGGGTTTAGTATATTTCAGATAAGAAAATGAAATGTACAGTTGACATGTGGTTGAATATCAACTCCACATAGGAGAGTGTATCCCAATAAGGTAATTTTAAGATTATCTGAAATTGAATATCTCTCTTTTCTGCTACTTGAAGTAAAAATGTTTTTCTGACCTATTTAGACAGACCTGAAATGGTTTCCAAAAGCAAAATGCTACAAAATAGCATTTCCCAAAAATGCAGGTATGTCCTCTTCATTTCCTCAACCTTAAAGTCTTTTTTTTCCATATTTTTCTGAAATAAACATTCTCCTACATTGCCTTCTCAGCTAAACAAAATAAGGAAAGTAGATAAAAGTACAAGAGGATAGTTGAAACTGGATGTAATCAGAGTAGTACAATAGCCCATTGTATTAACTTTATAATAAATGGTTAAGTAAATTAATTAAGTGAATAGTCTAATCTATATTAGATTTTTTTTTTTTGAAGCTAATATTGTGCTTAGGGAAAGGACAAACTGATTTTCTAGGCATTATATCTCAGTAGCTCTCTTTATGGTCTTTCAGATGCAGTATTTTTCAAAACTACTTCTCTTAGAGAACATTATCTTTAATATGTCTGAAATGCTTCCTAGCTGAACTGTGAACCCTCAATGTCTGTCTTAAAATGGGCTGTACAAGAATGAAAGGCTGTTCAGTTTTAACAACTAAGTTAATTAAATAAACTGACCATATTATTTAAATAGTTTATTCTAACTTAATAGGCATTTCTCAGTATATGAAGTCTGAATCTAGAGTAATATATTCATTAAATACAAATTGAAACAACGAAGTGCTTCTCTGGTTGTGTTCAGCAAGATTATTGGACAAAGTATTAATCTAAGACCAAGATATAAATATTTAAAATTTTACTATTTATAGCTATGTAACATGACATTCGTAGTCACACAATAGAGCTAACACATCAAATTACAAGCTCTGCTTCATTGTGATCCACTCAGTGCCTTCTCTCTCGTTGATGTTCTTTCCATTCTCACCGCCACCATTTATGTTCTTTTCCCTCCCACCATCCTCCTGTGGTAGTTCCGTAACTAATCCCCAGTGTCTCCAGGTCTTAATTCAGTGAGTTATCAGGTTAAGTTCAGCTTTAATTAGCCTACTCTCGTGCTCAAAAAAGGAAAAGAATAACTCCCTTGTCCTGTGCCTTACAAAATAATGCTCGATTCTGCAACCTAACATTTCCAAATTCAAGAAAAAGATCAAATTTATTCTTTTGAAATATTATTCAGTGTCCTCCATTCCTTCACAATATATTTGACATTGGTCACTCTTCCCCAAATAGACCTTGACTTTTTCTAACTTCTTTGCTCATGTAGATAATTATCCAATCTGCAGTCCATTTCCACATGTTAAAAATCCTGCCCAGAGATGTATGGCTAAGCTCCTATGTGGTTTGACTTCATGCAATCACTCCATATCATTCCAATTAAAAATATCATCAAAGGGCAGAGATTACAGTCCTAGTTTTGTCACTACATGGTTTTAAAATTGGCGGTCTTAAAGGAATCATGTGTAAAATGAGGATATCAAACCATTTATCTTGCCAAGCCTGTTGTAAGATTATTATTTAGAATCAATGAACACAAACCAGAGGTTCTTAATGTGTGGTAACTATGACTCCAAGAAGCCTATAAAAACTCTAAACAAAGATTTGAGTTTGTGTTCAAATGTACAAGGTATTTTTCTCTCTAAGGAAGAGGTCTAAAGTGGCTTTCTTTAGCTCCTTAAGATGGTCCATGATTGAAAAAATGTTAGGAACTATCATTACCCTGATGTGAGTCTTCTATTTACATAGACATACCTAGACACACACCGTATCTCTATCTCTCAGTGACACTGGTAGATATCTGAAAGCTTCAAAACCATAGTGCTTAGCTCTGTTATCTCCTAAGAGTGGTCCTCAGCCAGTTTACCTCAACACACCTGACTGAGAATGTTCACACGGGTTATACGCTTCCAGCAAGAGCACTTTTGCCCTGCTGCCCGCTAAATGAATGAGATATTCTGGGGGTTTGGTGCCATTCCTGGTGTTGTGGCTTTAAATTTATCACTTTCTTTCCTTCTGATTCAAGAATCAGTACACAATACGGTAGTAGCGGCTGTATTGTGATTGGCATATTGTAGATATTGAATACATATTTGTTAAATGAGTAAAGAAAGGATGTTATTCAATGGAGAAACTAATACATGAATGGCAGTTTTGGAAAAAAGAACAAGAGTTTGAATGAGAAGGATTATGCCTGGGATAATACCATTAATCAGACTTCGCTAAAGTTAATTAACTCTAACCTTGAATAAGGGATTAAATGATACTTTTGGGAAAATACAAGAAAAATAGTAAGTTAAGCATTTGTAGTTGAAGAAGTAAATCACAATTGGTGCTTCTTGAGAAGACCCACAATTGTAAACAAGGTTACTACATCTTTTAGAGACTTTGTAAACGAAGGACAACATACATTATACTAAGAATATAAATGCAATCATACAGAGTAATTACAGTGAAGACAAGACAGTTCTCAAATCATTCAGAAGGTAGTCACTTGTACTTCCACATTAGCCTTTGTGGTGTTTGTTTGTTTGTTTGTTTGTTTGTTTTAGTTCCTTATACTTGTAAGCAGCAGAGGTAGGACAGTCCCCAAATAGGTGTCTCACAAAACTCCAGGCCCTCAGTAGGCTGCTGCATTGAGGGGCCAGGCTTTCTAAGAAGAGTAAGAACTGTAGGAAAGTAATTTTCTTTTCACAGATAACAGTATTGTTCCTATAAATCAAAATATACTTTGTTCATATATTCTCATAGCTCTGGGATTGCAGGTACTACGTACCAAACACTTTCTTGAATGAAGAGATCAAATTTGGGTATTTTTCCTGTTGAGAAATGCACAAAAGCACCAGTGAGAAGCGAAGAACTAAAAGGTGTGCAAATTGGTTCAGTTTAGGTGAGTTGCCAGTACAAGAAGAGGGTCTGGGATTTCTAGCTGTGAGGTTGTGGCAGTACTGTCTTATTTCTCATTTGTCAACTTTTTCTATTTTATTCTTATTTTTTAATATTCTATTTTGATATTGTCCTATTTTGATATTGTTCTATTTTGATAGGTGACATATCTGTACTCCAGAATTAAGAATTTTTCAAGTTTTTAAAAAGGTATAATGGGCAGTTTCTTATGCAATTGAAACATATACTTACTATACAACTCAGCACTCCCACTCCTAGGCGTTTGCCCAAGGAAATGAAGACATTTGTCCTTGCAAAATCTGAATGTTTATAGTAACTTTATTCATAATCACCAAAAACTAGAAACAACCCAGGTTGTTCAGCTAGTGAATGAGTAAATAAATACAGGTGGAATGGAATACTACTTAACAGTCAAAAAGAACAAATATTTGTATGTCCAATGACTTCAATAAGCATTTATACTAAGTAAGAGAATCCATATTCAAGAGTTTACATATTCTATGATTCCATTTATATGACATTCTTTTTTTTTTTTTTTAAATTTTTTATTTCTTTGACAGAGAGAAATCACAACTAGGCAGAGAGGCAGGCAGAGAGAGAGGAGGAAGCAGGCTCCCTGCCAAGCAGAGAGCCCGATGCGGGGCTCGATCCCAGGACCCTGGGACCATGACCTGAGCTGAAGGCAGAGGCTTTAACCCACTGAGCCACCCAGGCGCCCCCATTTATATGACATTCTAAAGAAAAAGTAAAACTATAGGGACAGAAATCAGATCAGTGGTTGCCATGGAAGGGGGTTGGATAGGAGATTGATTGTAGAGGGACCTGACGAAACTTTTTGGGTGATGGAAATGTTCTGTATCTTGAGGTAGTGGCCACACAGCTGTATAAGTTTGTCAGAATTCACAGAACATACATCTAAAAAAGGGTGAATTCTATTGTATGTAAATTATATATTAGTAAGCAAATAAAATAAGACACTGTACATCGACTATATCTTATAAAACATCCCAGCACAGTCTGGTGCTGCACCTTGTAATCAAACACTAATATTTTTGCAATGAAATATATGATGGCTGTGTATACTAAGTTGGTTAAGTTTTGCTGCCAAATGAATTTGTGGAGCTTTTTGTATTTGGGATTTGCAAATAAATTGTGGATGGATGACTATGGAAAAAGCACCACTGGTGTAGAAACAAAGAATCTGAATCTATTGGCCTGTTTTGGATCAAATATGGATTTTACTTTACCAAACCACTTTTTTAGGAATAGGCATTATGATAGTAAAAAGATCAATGCCCCATGTCTCCCCATTTCACTCAGTTCTCCCTTCTTGTCTTCTTTTTGATATATCAAAAGGTCTTTTCCTCTACAGCATAACTTAAAAGGTCATTTTCTTTGTAAGTACAGGCGCACTTTGCAGAATATCTCATTGGTTAATAATGTCCTGTAGGAACACTTTTCTTGGCTTTTAATATCCAGCCTTTTAGAGGGTATATATATATCTTATAATCCTTTTGGGGGACCAGTGTATATTTAATGTATATTTATATTTATATCCCAAATTTTAATATTTACATTTTTAAAACAACAGCAACATAAGGAATAGGGCAGAGGGCAATAGGGGAAGAGAGGGAAAACTTAATGGGAAGAAATCAGAGAGGGAAAAACCATATGAGATTCTTGACTCTGGGGAAACAAACAGGGTTGCAGAAAGGGAGGTAGGTGGGGGATGGGGTAACCGGGTGATGGGCATTAAGGAGGGCATGTGATGTGATGAGTCCTGGGTGTTATATGCAACTAATGAATCGTTGAACATTATATCAAAAACTAATGATGTACTACACATTGGATAATTGAATTTAAATTAGGAAAAAGATTTAACACTCATTCTAAAATGTAAAGCAAAACAAAAACAGCAACAAAAGTCCAGTGAAAAGCCTTGTTGCATGCCAAATACAATTGACAGAATGTCAGAAACAGGTTTAAATCATTTGAAACTGCGAGGAGTCCATAAATGGAACATGTATCTTAGATGTTGCTGGGGCTAAGCAAGGTCATATTACTGCAAAGAAAGCAACTAGTTGTTAACAGTTCTGTTATTTATTGATTGCACTACATGGTGGGTTTTTTTTTTTGTTTTTTTTTTTTTGTCTTTTTCTTGCAGAGCCTTTGTTATGTTTGAATGTTATGTCTTTGGCATGTTTTAAGACACTGGTTTAAATTAAATGTTAATTTAATGTTAAGTTAAATGTTGACATGTAACCTGTTATTTTTTAATCAATATAGTTGTATTTGAGGGTCTTTTTTTTTTTTTTAAAGATTTTATTTATTTATTTGACAGATAGAGATCACAAGTAGGGAGAGAGGCAGGCAGGCAGAGAGAGAGAGAGGAGGAAGCAGGCTCCCTGCCAAGCAGAGAGCCTGATACGGGGCTCGAACCCAGGACCCTGGGATCATGACCTGAGCGAAAGGCAGAGGCTTTAACCCACTGAGCCACCCAGGCGCCCCTGAGGGTCTTTTTCTTAAAGTTAAGAAATATACAAATCACCACTTTCTTCTGAAAGAACTGTTTCTATTTAGCTTCTAGTTGGAGTGTTTCCCAAAATTTACAATTAGCTAAGTAAAAAGTATAAGTTGAGCAAAATTGCTTTGCTGCTTTCTCTGTAATTCCCAGGTGTAGTATGTTTTATCATAGTTTAGTAGAGATTTTGTACCCCAGATAATTTCATGTTTTTCCTTAAAGTTTGTTTAGAGCAACGTTAAAATTGACATAGGAAAAAATCTGAGCAAAAAGAAGAAAGATCTGAGCAATATTGTGAATCAAATATAGGATGAGAATTTTAGAGCTGAAACCAGAGATGATTTAACCCTTCACCCTCTCTTTCCAAATGATAATAAAATGGAAGGTCCCAGAAGATAGAGTGACTTTCCTGAGGTCACACAAGTAAATTGATGGTAGAGCTAGAATTCACTCCAGATCTTTTATCATACAGTTCAGTGTTCTTACCTGTATTCCATGTTGATGAAGAAGTTGTTTGGTATTTAATAAGAGACACAAAGTTTATACAGTTTTGGCGGTGACAACTTTAAGAAAAATATGGAAAGTAGGGGCGCCTGGGTGGCTCAGTGGGTTAAGGCCTCTGCCTTTCGCTCAGGTCATGGTCCCAGGGTCCTGGGATCGAGCCCTGCGTCGGGCTCTCTGCTTGGCAGGGAGCCTGCTTCCTCCTCTCTCTCTCTCTCTGCCTGCCTCTCTCCCTACTTGTGATCTCTATCTGTCAAATAAATAAAATCTTTAAAAAAAAAAAAAAAAGAAAAATATGGAAAGTAGTTTATTAAAGTAAAAGAGGACTTCTTTTCTGTTTTTTTTCAGGATGACTTTTTTTTTTTAAAGATTTATTTATTTATTTGACAGACAGAGATCACAAGTAGGCAGAGAGGCAGGCAGAGAGAGAGAGAGGAGGAAGCAGGCTCCCTGCAGAGCAGAGAGCCCGATGTGGGGCTCGATGGGATCATGACCTGAGCCGAAGGCAGAGGCTTTAACCCACTGAGCCACCCAGGCGCCCCCAGGATGACTTTTTAAATAGTCAATAAAAACACTAAAGTAGCATGTCCAAAAGAAGTTCGAATAATTCTAACGTTCTCCCTGCACTGCCTACTATAGTAGACAGTAACCCCACGTGCTTATTGAAAACTTGAAATAAGATAGTGCAACTGAGGAGCAGTGTTTTTATTTTTTTTTATAATGTTAATGTACGTAAAAGTAAACAGCAAGTGAGAGTGCTGGGTATTATATTGGACAGCAGAGCTTCGAGGTTATGTGGTATTATAGCACAGGCCATGTTTAATGGTAGCTAATATTGGCTAATTGAAAAGGTCAGTTATAGGAGGCAAAAGAAGAAAAGGGTCTCCATTAGGAAAATACTCTGTTCAAGCCTAGAATTTGAAAACCCCCAATGATTCTGTGTTTAGAATGGTTGTGGAGTGTTTAGTTTGACCATGATTCTGGACTTAAGTATGGACTTTGAATGCAGCATCAGAATGAGTGGAAGACTGGTAAGATTCAGAAGCAGGAGGAAGGCATTGATAACTCTGATAACTTTGTAGTTTTTCCCCAGTTGTCCTGGAAATATTTATGAAAGATTTCAGAAAGAAAAAATAATTCAAGAATTCCTGGAGTTTATTATAGTAAAATAGCAGCCTGTCTGAAAATTGCTTTTGGTGGAAGACCTATAGCTTTAGCTTCTTGAGATTAGATTATTTCCTGGTGTGGTAGTGAAATTCCTTCCATAACAACATAGTCGGTTCTAAGTTTTCAAATCTACTAGTGAAAATACAGTGGTGTTTGTCACCTAAATTAATATTTTATTCCCCATATGGGCTGTCAGGTGAGCTACAAGAATCTGTTTATCTCTTCCATTTGCTTGTACCTTGATGAGGAAATATCTCTGTGAGAACTATGAGTTCATGGTACTGTTTAGCACTCAGCTATGTAAGGGTCCCTAACCCTGATAACTGAGATGATTGATTAAAGTCTTTACATAGCTCTTCCCTTGAGATATCTAAAGCAGGAGGAATTAAAGCATGCTATAGGAAATGCCAGATGTATTGATCATTTGTTTTTTTGTTTTTTTTTTTTTTAAGATTTTACTTATTTATTTGACAGAGAGAGATCACAAGTAGGCAGAGAGGCAGGCAGAGAGAGAGAGAGAGGAGGAAGCAGGCTCCCTGCCGAGAGAGCCTGATGCGGGACTCGATCCCAGGACCCTGGGATCATGACCTGAGCTGAAGGCAGAGGCTTAAACCACTGAGCCACACAGGCGCCCCTGTATTGATCATTTGAATAGATCCAGAATGAATTTTTCTCTTCCTCCTCCCTTGGTCCACAATGTTAAAACAAACTAAAAGGTTAAGCCCTTTATACATTTTTTTTTTGGTTCTTGTTTTACAAGCTCATATGAAAGTTCAAGTGCTTTAAAATGGTTTTGTTGGAAATATTTAGCTTATGTAATATAAATAAGTTATACCAGTTTAAAGCTGGTTATTGTTGTTTTTAAAATTGCTTTATCACTATTATTTTATTTTCTCTTATTTATATCTGTCTTTTAGAATTCAGATCTGGTTGGTTTGTGTTCACAATATTAGCCTTTTTCAGGGCCTGACAGATCATGAATAATGCTCAGTAAACCTGTAAACAATTCATTTAACTGCTTCAGTGTCAATTTCATTAACTGTAAATGAATATGTTGCAGATGTAGGAGAATGATTCTGAAATTGGAGGTGAGGTGACAGAAGAAAGGTGACTTTCAAATTACATTCCCCTCATTGCATCTAAGAAGATGTTACTATAGGCATGTATTGTACATGGCTTCAAAGTAGAGAAAAGTCATAATCCTTTTTGAGTCCCTCATTGCTCTAAGATTTTGTGATTCTGTATTCATAATCTTTTCATGCTGTTTCACCTCAACACAACCAAAGACTCAGTTTTACAAAACTAAGACTACTTTGATCCTGTCATTTGCTGAAGAAAGAGGCAAAAGCACTTTAAAATATTGAAATTGAGTTGTCAGTAATTATGACTCCTCCTCTATTGATGTAAGTCTTCTTCATTTTTATTCAAAAAGTAATTTCGCCTTCACCCTAGGTAAAAAGAGGAGTTTTTTCCTAACTACTTCAGAAAAATGGAAAGGGGAGTTTCATTTTTAACTATTATTTTTTAAACCTTTTTTAAAGCTTTCTGATAGCATACCTGCTTAACGCATTGACCCAAACCTCCGTGTGTGTGTGTGTGTGTGTGTGTGTGTGTGTGTGTGTGTTTTGTCTGTGTGTGTGTGTGTTTATTCTTACATATATCCTGTCACTAGTTTACTAATAAAAAAGCAAGTCAGACTTTGAAAAGTAAACTTTGTGCCTTGCTTATTTTTTTAAGCCCACATATTTTATTCTAATCAAAGAAAAATAGAGGCCATTTATTTTCAGCATTCCTGGCTGCTATTATTTTGACTATAATTACCTAGTTTCCTTTCTGGCTGATCTATTGCTAGCCTTTATCTGGATGTTATTAAAGAATATAAATGCTCCATAGAGCACTGTAGTCTCAGCCAGAATATTTTCAGAGTCGCAGCTAAAATGAAACAGAAGTAGTGGTTTGGCTGTTAACTAAGTAGCTCAGATTTGTTGTCGGCATGTACAAGGGACTCTAAATTCACTGTTAGTTGTTCCTGAGATGTAGCATTTGAAAAATAGCTTCGACTGTTTATGGATTATGGTCCTTGGGCACCAGATAGTGGATGCTGGAATGTATTGCAGAAAAGCTGATTAAAGTACTAGAGTCTCTAACAGTAAAAGTAGAAAGTCATTTGTAATACCTGTGCCTGACTGTCAGATGTGCTTATATATTTCCTTTAGAAATCTTTGGTTTATTTTCATTTTATCCATGCAGGAATAACATCTTTGTAAAAGTGTGCCTTTTGGAAAAAACATCAATAAGCTGTACTTGATGAGAAGTGTATGTAGGTAGACTGATTTGAACTTGGAACATCCCAAGTACTTTGCAGTTTTATTTTCTACCTTATTAGAATCCTATTTCAGTGTGACTCACATTTCAGTAGTAGGTACTTCTGTTCCCAGTTTTCATATGTTGTGACTGTTAACCAGGGAATTTATACTTTCCTCAAAATAGAAACCATGTCAGAATTCATTGTCTCTCCCCACCCCCTCCCTACCTCTTGGGCCACTTTTCTCCCCAACAGCATTCACTGAAGTAGAGTATAATTACAGAACTTAACGGGTCTTTAAATATACTTTGCACTCCCCTTGTTAAGGTGTTTCAATTATTTTCTCATGGGTTTTGAAATAAAGTTCAAACTTGCTTAGAGAGCCATTCGTGTTCTGTTCCTGCTCTGTCTCACGCTTGCTCACCCATTCCCCTGTGGTGTGTGGGTTCAGGTTTGCAGAACTACTGTTTTGTCCTCATTTCTTTTCCTTTGGTTGGTTGCTTCTCCTTCACCCTTTTCGCCTGAGCACCACCTCACATTTCCCCTCTTCCAGGAAACCTTCCTTGAACCACAATTACCCTGCCTCTTACTAAAATCTCAGCTAGAGTAGGCTTTAAGCTCTTGATAGCACTTCATAAGATCCTTTTCATACTCTACCAGAATCATGTGTTTGTCTATCTCACTTAATAGGGGAATATTCCTAGAGTTCTGAGATGATAGTAGTGTCTTCTGTGTTTTTGAGTCCGGCATAGATACCTTTCAAATAAATGTTTGTTGACGGACTGACTGAATGACTTCTACAGATAGTTTCATAATTTGACTGACTTTACTCCTGATTCTTAAGGCATCTGAGGGTATGAGTTAGCCATTTTCCTCCTAAGAAGCTTTTTAAATGGACTCACTAATTCCCGTATTGCCACCTAAAATGTATAGTTAAGGTAGGTCTTTGGCTTCGGGAAGGCAAGAACCTTATTGGCCAGGACATAAAGTAATATAAGTCTTAAAACTCAATCAGTTAAAGAATGTGGATTGAATACAATAGTTGGGAAATTGAAAGACCAACTCCATGATCATGATCCGTGTATATTGTTGGTGACTTTAGTGGTATATAAAATTCCCTAACTTAGGAGAGCATAGATATTTAATAACTTTTCCTTATTTGAAAATAACTGTGTTCAGTTTTGAGATTTTAATGTAATCTTAATCTGAGAAACAAGACAAACTTTAAAAGAATATTTGCTAATGATGGGTCATAGAATTTAAACATGGGCTCGGTTGTCCTTAGGTGACTTTATAGTATTTGCATCAATATCCTGCATTCTGTAACGAAATAGAAATAAAACACAAAGAAATCCATATTTATAAATGATAAGACTTCTAAAATAATTTAAATTCTAAATAGAATAACATTTTCATTTAATCCAAAATTTCATTTCTCATATGTATGCTTAATATTTGCTTTCATGTAATTGTTTGCTTAGACATTTTGTATAATTATTTTTATCATTATATAGCCAACTGAGTCAGCATATTGCAGCTGAATCATAGTCCTGGCTGTTCTTTTTATTTATTGAATGAGCAAACACTGTATTATTAAAATTCCTTGTCCTTCAATTGAGCTTGCAAAAAAAGCTTATTTGTTAGATCTTGAATACTCTAAGAAATGCGTATTGAAGGTTTTAAATTATATACCTCGTTTCAGCCTGTGATGTTTTAAAAAAGGGAAGGGAGAAAAATTACCCACATCTCAATAGTTGGCTATCTGCTTATTCTCAGAGACCCTAGCCTCGTTTTTTAAAAATAATTTTCAGGTTTCTTGTTTGTTAAGATTTGGTCTTGAATTTGTATAAAGTGTGAAGCCTGCAGCATGTTAGAATATTACTGTCATTTAAGAATGTATTCACTGTTTTGGTTTTTGGAGCGCTGCCTCCAAGAGGTTCATATCATTTGGTACGGAGTTCACGTATTTCTAGTCTACAGACCTACCCTATTGAGGCAAAAGCTTCATGATGCTGATACATTTTTTTCTATTGCTGTAATGCTCAGCAGCGATAATTAATTTTTTTTTTGAAAAAACTTTCCATGTCATTACAAATAAAACTGAGTTTTTTTGAAGCCTAGTAATTTGTACCTTTAAAGAGCCACATTATTTTGCTTTTGTCTCAGAATGTATTATGCCTCACAAGTATACTGTGACAGCCTGAATAGGAAAGGGGGGAGGGGACATTGTCTTCAGCTGGCATGCTGTTATCAGAGGGAATGTGTCTCTGGACACGAGATTTAGCATTCATTGGTTGTCTGAAGAAAGCTATTTCATCTGAGGATTGGACAAGAAGCTGCGTCAATTTGCTGCCCGTCTCCAAGGCACTGGTGATGCTGCCTTCACAAGCTGGCTAACGTCACGGCTCCATCACCCAGCGGGGTGTGGACTCTCTTTTTCTGTTCTTCTCTATTTAATTCTGTATTTGCTGCCTACTGCATTTCTTAATCTGTCTTCTGCCAAATGCTAACAGCATGATATTTTGCAATCATCTAGGTGAATACAAGAAAGACGAACTCCTAGAAGCTGCTAGGTAAGTGATTCCATTCATTTTAAGTGAGTATAATGCATGTAAGGGAGAAAAAGGGGAGGGCAGGTGGAGGACTATAAAAATTATAACATGTTATTGTCTTGCTTGGATTTTACGTGATAATGCAGATAAGACCTCATACTCAGACTCTGTATACTTTATTTTGCATGATTAGTGTCTTAAATGATAGAGTTTTTCAACATGGTAAAGATTATAAGGTTGATTTTATTTGAAACATCTCTTAGGGTACCTGCAGATCTGAGTTGCCCAGCTTTTCGGATGATCTTCTTGAAGCATTTAAATACCTATCTCTTCATTTTTCTCTGAAAATTTTTCTAGCAAAGCTTGACTGGGGGGCATAAAGTAAATACTAAAATTCTCATCCATTTTCTTTTGTTCTTGGTCATTTTTATTTTAATTTGTTAGCTTTTTCCATCATTTTGTATGTATTTTTAAGTCCAGTGTTTTAGATCACTTATCAGAATAAAGTTTGTTTGTAATTAAGGTGACTTGATGCAGATAAATAAAACAAATAAAAATGTAGAAAGCTACATTACCCAAGATGTACCACTGTATGATGATTAATAGGAATTAGGAATAATTAATTTAATTGAATATACGAAAAAAGATTCATTGAGAGCCATATATAAGAAATGAAAGCAAAGCCATATTATTTTCCACTCTTCTGAAAAATAACCATAAATATTCGTAAGAAGCTCTATAATCTTACAGGCATTGACTCACTACATTTTTACAGGAGTGGTAATGAAGAAAAACTAATGGCTTTACTGACTCCTCTCAATGTGAATTGCCATGCAAGTGATGGGCGAAAGGTAAGTTATTTAAAATATAATATCCTCCTTTGACAATTTCTTCTTGTTTTATACTGAAAATATTTGAAGTTGGCATATATATATATATGTGTGTCTGTACACATATGTATATGTCCTATATAACTGTATTTTTACTGGCATCTTTTGACCGTAAAATGAAATGCTGCTGTATCTGTTATTGGCAGTTGTGACATATTCATAGAGCTGGTGAAGCATGGATTTTGAGCCTTTTTTCTTAAATGTCAGACACTGGAATTTGTTTGTTAAATGGAACTGCAGCTTTGTCGGTGATTAAAATTATGACAACATATATTATTTTGTGTATGATCGTGGCAATTGGAAATATTTGTTTATGTCCTGTTTTTACCCGGCTTTGTTAGGATATTTGCATTTTTGATTTCCTGTTTGGCAGAGGGAGATTTGTTTGCTAGACACCAACAGTTTTTACCATTTAGAGCTGAGAAAATGCCAACAATTTTTTAGATAAGTAACAGTTCGGCTTTTTCCTTTATTATTTCTTTAATTGGCTAAGTTTTTATCATGGTATATTGAAAAAAAACAGGTTAAAGAGGGAATATTCTGCATTAACCTACAGTTGTTATAAGTGTAAGGTGTATATATAAAATGTACAGCTGGCATCTTCGTTATATGCTTTGTATTTGTGCTGTTTATTGGCTAAAATGTAACCCTTCATAGCCTCTGATAATTGACTGCAAAGTTTTGCAGTGATTTACCTGAGCTACTGAAAAACAAAGCACTCTGTGCTGTAAAGTCTTCTAAAAAATGACAGCTCATATCTTAATAAGGATAGATTTTGTATTTCAAAAACATGAAATATTTGTAGAGTCACATCGTAAATATTGACGAAAATCATTTTGTGTCCAACCGTTACAGAATTAGTTTCTTTGAAATTCTTTATAGTGAAAAGGTCCTCTGGAAAATGTCAGGATGGATGGTACACCCCTTACATACAACGTCTTTAAGTGTGTCCACGTTCTTTTCCCATTCTAATGAAACCCATTTAATAATGGCAAAGAATTGAGTCCTCCCCCCAAATATATGTTATTTGTTATTATAGCTGGCTCGTATATCGTGAAATATCACGTGGCCTAGTGAGCATGCAGTTTCTCTGGATAATTTGGGGGAAAGACTTCTACTTTAATGGAAAGTTAAATTATGTATATTTCAAGCTATAAACTAGCAAAGATTTACTCAGTATTATTGATGACTTTTGAGAGATGTTGTTAAGTGATAACTGCTCATTTTTATCCTTTAATTTGGAAGTTGCTGTGGGGATTTTAACATTCTTGAGTTACTGTGAGCTCCAGATTTTGTTTGGATCCTCTCAGTAGATAAAGTAACTTTTATCACAGGCAGAAAAGGGCCTTCTTAACTATAGTAAGCATAGCTCTGTCTTTATATGGAGCTTGTCTAGAGCCCAGCCGAGTTCAGGTTTTCTTAGTCATTTTAATATTACAGAATTTTTGTGCTATTACTGTAGCGGGAGTCAATTTCCATCCCAGCCTCATTCTCCCATCCTCGCCCTTTTACCTTGCCAGCCCCATTTGTAGCTCAGGAAATCATAATAATTAAGGGGCATGAACACTGATAATTAACAAATTACCTCTTCTCCCTGCCTCACCCCCATGTAACTATATAGAACTCCTTTATTTTTCCTTCTCCCCCAAAGAGAATATATATCTCCCCTCATTCCTTTAGCTGGAACCAGTGTATTCCTTACCAAATTCCTATGGCTCCTTTTCTGTATTACTCTATGGCATTTACCACAGAGATTTTTCCTCTATTCATCCATTTGCTCTTTGTATTTTGCACTGGACCAAGCCCGGTGCCTTGCAGTTGGCAAAAATCTTAGGATATGAATATGCTCCCTAATAAACACAATTTTATCCTCCGAGTGTAAAATCCTCTCTGCTCTTTTCCATTTAGAAAATTAACTCAGAAGTACGTGAATAGGAGATTTTATATTTTTGTTATTATGTTATTACTAGTATTATTTTACTAATTTATTTTTGAGTTATTACACAATGAAGGAAAATTATATATTTTAATGTATAGAACATTTTAAAGAACGCTTCATAAATTAATATAATGCTATAGGATTCATAACATGAATAATGCAGTAATTCTCCAAAATGTGTTCCTATACTTTTTTAGATTATTAATTTGCTCAAATTAAATAGAAAAAAGAAACGAGACTTATTTATTAGGTTTGTTTCTATGCGTATAATATAAAAAATCATTCACAATTGTGCATCAGTATGCAAAATGCAAATAAAATTTTATAATTAAAATCAAATTACGTTCATATTTAGGTATTACCTTTGTTTATGGCACAGAGTAGTTCTTATTAGCTACAGTAAAGTGGTAAATATTCTGGGTGCTAATGGAGATTGGGATAAGATCCCTTAGTTATGACAGTATCTTTTGTTTTCTTGCTTTTTGTGTCAAGGATATGTGTAAGCAAATCTAGCTGTGAAATTACACGTCTGTCTTATGTATTTAGTATTTTTTCAGGCCATTTGCATGTGTTTAGGAAGTCAGATTGTATATTAACAAGAGAATAAAGCTACTTTACAAATATAGTAAGTTATGCATATAAGATTTTATTTCTTAAATTTGCATTTTAGAATGCAATGCAGAATCAAACTTATTCTTAGAGGGTTTCTAAACAACTGTGTTAATGCTTAAGTGAGTCCTTGCCTATCTGTTTTTACTATGATTCCTGGTTTATAAATTAAAAAGCACATGGAAATGTCAATTTCATAATATTTTTAGAGAGAACTGTTCCTTATATTAACTAGTAGGTGCAGAATTTGCCTCGATACATGTGGGGGTTTTAGACTGCAGCATTCCTTTTCAATGCAATACGTGGGATTATACAATGACAGTGTAACTTTTAAATAGTCTCTTAATTCTATACTGTGACTTGGTGATTATCTAATTAGGTAATATATGAGTGGTTAATGTTTTTATTTCCCATAGACATTTGTTTTTCTAACCTGTAGAATTCTGAAAATAGTGAAGTACCAATAATATATATTGTTATTTATGCTTTTATTTTACATGTAAATCAAAGTGGAGCTTGACTACTTGAGAAATTTCCAGTTGTTTTTTTTACCCCGAAAAAAACAAAGACAAAATTTTGTTATAATATTTTGTTCTGAAATGCCACTTTTGTACACTTATATACACATTAAATGATGGCCACTTTAGAAACATGGGGCATAGATAGAATTTATTCTTCAATCAGTTGCCCATTATGATTAGACATAACATTTTGTGGTTCCTTATTTTGAATTGGAGTGAAATGCAACTAGATCTTTTGAACAGATTGTTCCCTTTCTAGAATTCTTTTTTTTTTTTTCTATATTTTCAAACATTTATTCTCCCTTTAAAGTGTGTTCTGTCAAGATCAGATGTTTTATTAGCAACCAGCCAAATAATTGTTTGATATGTAACTTTAAGGTGGTAGGGGTTTCTTGTTTTTCAGTATGAATTTTCATAAGGATGCATTTATACACTGAACAGAAAAATTCTTCAGTACATCTCAAATTATTCTACTACTCAGCCCTCTTCAGAGTTCTTTCTGGTCCCTCTTGTGTGATTTCCCTTTCTTGGCTGCCTTTATCCCCTTCCAAAATGAATGTCCTACATCTATCCCCTCCTTATAACAAGGGACTAGATTGGAGTTGGGTATTACTGTATGCGTAATACTTTGCATGCGTGTACTGTGCCTGTCACTATGCTTGTCACCAAATAATGAAAGTAACGAATATTTGTTGGTAACTTATTTTTAGGAAGTATTCAGTGTAATTTCTGGTGTTTCAGGTTTCTTTCTGCTCCTTTCACTCATTCAGCCAGCACTCAGGTACAGTGTTTAGGTCATTGTGCTAAGTGTTATGGGAGATAAATACGTGTTTAATGGTATCGATTCACAAGCTCAGCGCGTGATAGAATGATTAAGACATTTTCCTGTACATTGAAGGTAACGCTCTAAAAAATGTGTGATTCCTTTTGCTGTCATACAATTATAAAGTGTAGATTTAAGGTGGGTTTTTTGTTATTGTTTTTTGTTTTTGTTTTTGTTTTCTTTTCTTTTTGGTCCCTTTATTTTAAAGCATTAGTATTTGGACGTGGATGCTCTGCTGTAAGAAACCACAAATTTAGGTGAATGGGCAGTTGGAGGAGCATGATTTAAACTCAGAAACATTCACTGAAGGGTATTTTTAAATGTCAGATTTCGCTGTGTAAATGTTTGCTTCCATAAAACAGTTAATAATGAATAAGATTCTGGAAACAGAAAACTAAAGTGTTTGAAAACTATTTTTTTTTTCTTTAAGATTTTATTTATTTATTTGACAGACAGAGATTTCAAGTAGGCAGAGAGAGAGGAGGAAGCAGGCTCCCTGCTGAGCAGAGAACCCGATGCGGGACTCGATCCCAGGATCCTGGGATCAGGACCTGAGCCAAAGGCAGAGGCTTTAACCCACTGAGCCACTCAGGTGCCCCTGAAAACTATTTTTTAATGGAGATCAGGTAGAAATAAAGTAGAATTTAGTGCCACCCTTTGAAGATACCATAAAAGCATTATTTAGTTGAGATCAAATAGACTCAGAAGTTAGACTGGGTTCTGTTCTCTGCTGTTCCACTTTCAAAGTGTGTGGCCATGGCTCTGCAGTTTTCAGTGCATTCATTTGTAAATGGAGATAATCATACTCCTTCCACAAGGTAGTTGAGAGGGTGAAGTAAAATAATGTGGTTAATGTAAACCATTGTAGCACATGGTAGAATCTCAATAAATTAAAACCCTATTCCTTTGATACATGTTTTTGAAGCTTTGGAGCATATTAGAATGGACATATGTATAGTTTTGAGTACTCCAGTGTTCCCCCACTTCACCATGGAAATTGTCTTTCAGTCACACATCATTTGGATAAAATGTATATTACCAGGTAGTCTACGAAGCATATAATTGAATTAATTCTTTTGGAGCTTGGTGTTCACCACCCTCCCAAAACATCACTTTGAATAAATAAATTTGTTTATATTAACAGATTATAAATTCAGAAATGTGTTTTTGAGATATCTATAACCATTTGAGCCTATATTTATTAAAATTAATATCTGGCTGAAAATAATACCACAGTTTTCATTTCAATTCCATAAATGAATCCAATAAACAAAGAATGTAAGATTAGTGAGCTTTCTTTTGCATTTATATTTGAATTTTGAGTTACATATGTTTGTTGTAATATAGAATTTCGCGGTATTCTTGATTAACAGCTCCCTCCCTCAGTGTGAGTCTCCACCAAATATCATGTTTGACCAGGATTTAAACAGCCATTGTATGGTAGATTGTTACTTTGAAGACCTCTCAAAGGAAACCATGCCTCTCATTATTTTATGCTTTGGTCTAGTTCCTTCTCTGCATTGACTTTGAGCTAAGCATGGGACTGGTTTGACGAATAAAATAAAGCAGAAGTGGTGTTCTGCCACTTTCGGGACTAGCCCCTGAATTGGTCTGGCAGTGGGCAGTTCAGGGCTTCTGGAATGCTCTCAGCTGCCACGCCATAAGGCAGCCCATGCAGCCACGTGGACACCTCTACCCGGGGACCCACCTGAGCTCAGCTGAGTCTCTGTATGACTCTTTGTGCACGCATCCCAGACAGTGTACCCTCAACTGCGTTCCCAGGTTAGCCTCCAGGTGACATCAGCCATCCCTAGCACCCTAGCCCATCCTCCATAGAGTAGAAGAGCCAGCCAGGTAAGCCACTAGTTTGGGGGGGTTTTGCTATCTAGTACAGGATCATTGAAATGCCCATACTATAAGAGAATATGACGCAACACTTAGTATCTTTTGGGCAGGAAAGCTTGCATCTTTTCTTAAGTGGATTACTGAAAAGGGCTCTTTCAGAGCTGTGAGGAAGAGTTAGTGAAGATTTAAAGATAAATCTCCAAATACCTTTATTTCCTTAGATATGTTTAATTATTTTGAATTTATATCTTACATTTTAAGATTATTTTCCCCCTTGGAATGCAAAAATTAATTTCATGTTCATGTACATTTGTTGGGGGTGCTCATAGTATTATAGGGAAAAGCAGGAGTTTGAAGCTAAAGGCCAAGTTTTATTTTTTTTTTAATTTTTTTTTTTTAAAGATTTTATTTGACAGACAGAAATCACAAGTAGGCAGAGAGAGAGAGGAAGGGAAGCAGGCTCCCTGCTGAGCAGAGGGCCCGATGCGGGGCTTGATCCCAAGACCCTGGGATCATGACCTGAGCCGAAGGCAGAGGCTTTAACCCACTGAGCCACCCAGGCGCCCCAAGGCCAAGTTTTAAATTTAAATTACTACTAGGCAAGTTTTGTCATACCTCTGAGTTGTAAATTTTTTTTTTTTAAAGATCCCTCCCTCCCTCCCTTCCTTCCTTCTTTCCTTCTTTCCTTCCTATTTTCCTTTCTTTCCGGGAAAGAACATGATCCAGGTGTAGGGCAGAGGGAGAGAATCTCAAGCAGACTCTGTGCTGACAGCGGAGCCCAACTCGGGGCTTGATTTCATGACCCTGAGATCATGACCTGAGTTAGAATCAAGAATTGGACACTCCATTGACCTAGCCACCCAAGCACCCCTGAATTCTCCATTTTTTAGCCTACACATCGAAGAATTTGGCCATATGACCTCTCAAATACCTTTAACACCAACATTTTAAGATTGTAATGTATTTTGTTACTTATTTCTCATTAGAGTTAGTAGCAATTACCAGTCATACAGAATTAGATTATGTGAGGATGTATGGAGTCACACCAGATAAGACAGTCCTGGAATCTGGAATAAAATTTACCTAGAGCCTTATTTCCCTTTAAGAACGTGTTAGCATTACCTGAGGGCCCATGCCTGGCTCTCTATAGCCTTTCATGGCCTTTATCATCGTCTTCTGTTCTTGGCAAAACTTGGTAGATGAAAAGTCATACCATTTTTTAAATTTCCAACTTTTATGGATGTTACTTGAGATTACAGGGAGGTCAAAATGCCGTAAATCTGCATTAGGGAACTCTTCAAGTACTTTATGTTTAATTATGTATCTAATCTAATCACTTTTTAAAAATACATCTTGCTGAGCAGTGCATGCCTTACTATAATGCAGAAATCCCTTAGAGCAAGTTTTCTTGCCTACTTATGATAGAATATATTGTATAAAATCTCTAAGCTTGTGTATATTCGTTTTGTAACAATAAGGGCTTGAAAATGTCTTTTTTATTTTTCATTAGGGAATCGCTTCTACTAAAACAGTCTCTATTTTGTCAAGCATGACATTTCTACTGGTGAGGGTAATTAGTACCCATGCCAACTGTGCTCTGTTTCTCTCTTTGAGAAAAGAATTTTTAGTAGAAAGGGACCTGTGTTAAAAAGCAGGTGGTAGGGGCGCCTGGGTGGCTCAGTGGGTTGGGGCCTCTGCCTTCGGCTCGGTTCGTGATCCCAGGGTTCTGGGATCGAGCCCCACGTCAGTCTCTCTGCTCAGCGGGGAACCTGCTTCCTCCTCTCCCTGCTTGCTTTTCTGCCTACTTGTGATCTGTCAAAAAAAAAAAAAAAAAAAAAAAACCACCAAAAACTTTAAAAGGCAGGTGGTAAAACAGGAGTTCTGCTTAGCCACCCTCCACCTAACTTTGGTTTCTCCTACACCCGTATCCAAAAAACATGTTTCCTGCAGTTGTCAACATTGGACTGGTTACTAGTTGAGGAATAGAAAAGGAGTGAGTACTCAATCATCTTGCTGTGAGTATGATTCTTTTTTTTTTTTTTTAAAGATTTTATTTATTTATTTGACAGACAGAGATTACAAGTAGGCAGAGAGGCAGGTAGAGAGAGAGGAGGAAGCAGACTCTCCATGGAGCAGAGAGCCCGACGTGGGGCTCGATCCCAGGACCCTGGGATCATGACCTGAGCTGAAGGCAGAGGCTTTAACCCACTGAGCCACCCAGGCGCCCCTGATTCTTCACTAAAATTTGATTTAGAAGCCTGGTTACAAAAGTGACACTTAAGTGTCTTCTTTTAAAATGGCAAGAATCTTAGTTCAAAGTGCTCCTTCTGCCTCTACAAGTGAACCAAACTTTATAGGGTACAGTAGATTTCAGCTGCAACATTCACTTGGAAACATCTGTGTGGCCGAGTGGCAAGGGCAGAGGGTGTGGAAGTAACACACAAAATAGCTCCAGCGGTTTTGACGATGTCCAAGTTCTGTGGCTGAATGGGATGGTGGGCAGTGTTAGGAACATATTTTTATGTTATCAGTTACCACCTGAAGAAGATATTTTAAAATATCCCTATAATGATTATGATTTGATATGATCTCTTTGCTTTAAACTGTTGGGTTAACATCAGTTAATAGTAGAGTATTACCTTTAGGGAAGGGTGAACCTTAGTGGGTAAAAGGCTTGCTTAGGGACAAAGACAAGTCAGATTTTAGAAACTTCTGGCCTGATTAGAAGCAACAAAAAGGAAGAGTTAATCGGGTCGTGATCTCGGGGTCCTGGGATCGAGTCCCGCATCGGGCTCTCTGCTCGGTGGGGAGCCTGCTTCCCTCTCACTCTCTCTGCCTGCCTCTCTGCCTACTTGTGATCTCTCTCTGTCAAATAAATAAATAAATAAATAATCATAAAAAAAATAAATTAAAAAAAAAGAATTGAGATTGGGGCACCTGGGTGGCTCAATGGGTTGAGCCTCTGCCTTTGGCTCGGGTTGTGATCCGGGGATCCTGGGATCGAGCCCCCTATTGGGCTCTCTGCTTGGCAGGGAGCCTGCTTCCCCCTCTCTCTCCATGCTGCTCTGCCTACTTGTGATTTCTCTGTCAAATAAATAAAATCTTTATAAAAAAAATGAATTTTGAGATTATATGGAGCTTTGAATGAGCATTATTAGGAACTGTGGTCTGGCTATAATACAAAAGCAATATAAATTGTTAATTTCTTAATTAATTTTGTACAGTTACCTGGTATCCCAGCTCAGGTTGCCATACCATAGACCGGGTGGCATAAAAAACAGAAATTTATTTCTCAGTTCTGGAGGCTGGGAAGTCCAAGATCAAGGTTTCAGGATGGTCAGTGTCTCATGAGGGGCTCTTCTGGCTTATCGAGAGCCCCCTTCTTGCTGAAAGAGAAAGCAAGCTCTTGGATATCTGTTCTTTATAAGGGCACTAACCCCATCATGAGGACCGCACTTCATGACCTTATCCAACCCTACCTACCTCCTTAAGGTCCTGTTTCCAAGTACCACCACATTAGGTTTAGGGCTTCAGTATATGAATTTGCCAGGGTGGGTGTAGGCACAGAACACTCAGTCTATAACACTGGGTTATTTTCATATCACTACCTTTTTAAAAAATATTTCTTTTCTAATACTTGACCAGGGAGCGTGCTTCCCTTCCCCCCATGCATATTCATCCATTTACTTACTTGCTCAATTAAATTAGAATTATAAAGGAAAATATCTAAAAACATCAAGAATCCCCATAATATTCTTTTTTTTTTTAGAAGATTGCTTTCTGTGACTAGTAAGAAAATGTCTTACTCTGCTAAGAATAGTGTCAGTAGTAAAACTTCAAAAACAACACTATGAATACCATGCGTAATTATTTGAAATGCATATTTGGATAGCCGAATTAGGAAATTTGAAAACAGACAAACTCTACATATCAAACGTTTCCTATATTGATTTATCTTTTGTGAAGATAGTAGCATGGTAATACCCTATTCTGAGACCATAAAAATGCCCATTAAAGTAATCTAGTTTCAGAGAGGACTCAGTACCTCTTACGATCAGGGAAGGGGCTGTGGGCAGGGAACAGAACTAGAGTTCTCTGCTCTTGGCTAATATCAGCTGCCAGATTCACATACACACGCTCAGAAACAAGGAATTTATCACTGAAGGAACTTTGAGGTGACAACCTATCTCCCAAGTCCTAGAGCTCCTAACAACATTAATATCAACTACAGGAATTTCTCCCATTTGCACGGTTAAAATGACTATTTAATGGTCTAACGCAGAACGAGTCCCTCATAAATAATCTTTAGATGCCAATCAATGTACTTTGTGTCCTGTTTCAAAAATAAGTCTGCTCTCTATTGAATGCTAGTTAGAATCTTTGATGTTTAGATTTTAAAACCCAAGACTGTGAATATTAATTATAAAAAGAATTCAGGAGAGGGTTGAGTAGTGTGAAAACTTTTCTGCATAAGGGATAAAGCATCAGGTTAGTATCAGGCATGAAACCTGTTTTCCATAAAGTCTGACAGCTGTTTCTCATTAAACAATGCAAAATTAATGTTGCACCTTCTGAGAGTGCTAAGCATTCTTTTTTTTTTTTTTTCCCCTCCCATACAAACCCAATGAGAGGAAGCAAGAAACTCTCATTTTCATGCGTACATTTCAATTCTGCTGAATCTGAGGCTGGAAAAGAAAAAAAACAAATTTCTGGCTGTCGAAGAATCCCCTTGGAGTTTCCATGATGAGAACGTGAAGTTAAAATTGAATTAAGTTGGCATTCAGAACTTTATTCTCACAAAGATTCCTCTGTGGATTTCCTGTTCTTTCTTGCATGCTCTTTTCCTTTCCCCTCTCCTTCTCTTCCCAATACATGTACTTAAAATAAAGGTAGTCCTTTATAGTCTCAATTTAAAAATAAATTTTTACTATATAAGGCAGCTGAAGTACAGAAACTTTATTTTATAAGCCATTTCATAAATTCTACAAGTTTTCAAATGCTTTAGGTTCATTCTTAAAGATGACAGGTGTTACTCTGGAAGACTATCCTCTCTGAGGCTGGGAAACAGCAATCATATTTACCTCTGTTCATGCAGCCTATCTAGAATTCAGAGAATGTTCCTTGAAGGAGAACGTAAAGGGTAGTTAGTCCAGCCTCCCAACGCAGTGTCGGGACCTTCACTGTGAGAATCTGACGGAATGCCATCCGGCTCTGCTTGAATACTTTTTTTTTTTTTTTAATAAATGAGAGCTCACTGGTTTGGATCGGACCATATCTGACTTAGTGCCGAACTTAAGATGGTACACATCAGGGAGCTGTATTGACTAGCCAGAGGGTAACCAGGAAGGTATCCAGGAAATTATTCTGGAAAAAGCAGTTGAGGCAACTGCAGGGGTTTAGTTCAGGAGACCAAGTGACGATCTGTTAGAGATATGTAGAAAAACCCTGCTGTAGGAAAGATGCAGATAAATTGTCTTGTCCGATTTCAGTTTCCTGTTATTCTTTCTTGTCCTCTACTACTTACTATTCTACACAGCTGTTGTTAAGAAGCCCTACATTTCGGGGTGCTCATCCAGGGGGCTGGTCACACTCTCCTCACTCATGGGGTTTCACATATAGTACCTGTGGATCAGTGCTGAGTAGTTAGAGCCACCACCGGGATCCCTGCCCACCGGTAGTTACTCTTCCTGCCTCTTAGCCGTGTTAGTCCATCTCTGAACATGCTATCTAGAACCTGAGCAGCCAGCCAGAGGAAAAGGAGGAAGGCAGAACAGGAGTTCTGAGGTCAGACCGTCTGGATTTGATCTCTGACGATGCTGTTGACTTCTTGTGTTAGTCTCCCTGTTCCCCAGTTTCCTCCTCTATATGCAGATTGTAATAGTTTTCTAGCTCTGGTAATCGTTGTGTAAGATAAATACAAGTAAATCCAAGTTAATGCGTATAATACATTTTGAAAAATGCTTCATACCTAGAAAGTCTCTAGTAGATTTTAGCTACTATTTTCAGTAAACAACTTTATATTTTCAAAATGTTTTCATATCTTCCATTTCATTTTAGCCTGAAAATAACTCCTTGAGGAAACTGGGATGATTGTCTGCTAACTTTTTACAGAAAATATTAATACGTTAGACACTCTTAGGTTCTAGGAGTGGTATCATGTCTGTTATTACAAAGTAATAGTCCTGATACAGTCCGTTGTGATGAAACCATGTATGTGTTTAGCTCAAGATAGTATGCTCTAGAGTAGCACTGAGCAGGAGGCCCAGGACCAGAGGAAAAGATTGGAGAAGAAAACATTACTATAGGAGGATCGAGTATTGTGTAATCCATAGAAGAAACAAGTTAAAGGAGACCTAGTTTTTGAAAAAGGTATGAATAAAATATCTTTTTAGAAGTTTTTATTTCTACTTGGGTTCATCAGTTTTCATTCCCCAGGTAGTTTCTTTTTAAAATTCCCTTTATAGGGGCGCCTGGGTGGCTCAGTGGGTTAAGCCTCTGCCTTCGGCTCAGGTCATGATCCCAGGGTCCTGGGATCGAGCCCCACATCAGCAGAGAGCCTGCTTCTCCCTCTCTGCCTGCCTTTCTGCCTACTTGTGATTTCTCTCTCTGTCAAATAAATAAATAAATAAAATCTTAAAAAAAAAAAATTCCCTTTATAAAAGCCCAAGAATTGAGAAAACTTCAAAGAGATTATATAATCTTCATTATGGTACTACTTTAAATCTCCCCGAGAAGACAGACATCGGTGATATGTATTTCCATGGACTCGTGCCCATATTGATTCTCTAGCTTGCAAGTTGTTTGATTTTGATTAAAGTATCACTGTCTGCAAGAACTTCTTAGGTGTACCTAGCAAGCAGATTAATCATGTCTCTCTGCCTGAAAGAAGTCTAATAAGCTCTGATTATGTGGTTATTATATTTTCCTGGGAATTTTATATTAATGGCTGATAATAGCATTTTATTTGTGGAAGGGAAATACTGATCTGTCTTAACCAAATGAGAAGTTTGAGTGAGGTGTTTTTTGTTAAAGAGCCAGAACAGAGATGGAACAACCTGACTGTCCACTTCCAGACAGTGAGTAGATAATCATGGTGTAGCTAACAGTGGAAATACTATACAAGGAATGAGATAAACATATATACTAATATTTTAAGAGAAAAGTAGCGAATTACAGAAGAGTATAATATGATCCATTTGTGTGACTAAAACAACAGCAAAAAAGAACTCAGAAAAACGTGTCTATGTACACAGAAAAAGATCTCAAATGATACTTGTGCATCTATAAACAGTGGTTCCCTTCAGAAAAGGGGTTTGTTGAGCCAGAGGAAGAAGTAGAGAGAACATTTTACTTGCTATTATTTTAGAGGGAATACACTATTTTTATAATATAAAAGGGAATTCTGTTGGAGGGCATGGTGAGTAAAGATAACTGATAATTGAGACCAGTTATAAAACTGAGAAAATACATATGTAACACATCTTTTTTGGAACTATAACTGGAAGTATGTTTTTATAAAAATGTGGAAATAAGTTTTGGAATTTTTAAGTGTAATGATCTTCTGTTTGTTTGTATATACTTTATAAAAAGATAGAATCAGGGAGAGTCAAATCAAAACCACATTGAAATGCCACCTTACACCAGCTAGAATGGCAAAAATTAACAAGGCAGGAAACAACAAATGTTGGAGAGGATGTGGAGAAAGGGGAGCCCTCTTACACTGTTGGTTGGAGCCACTTTGGAAAACAGCATGGAGATTCCTCAAAAAATTAAATTTTTTTTTAATGACCTATGACCCTGAAATTGCACTACTGGGTATTTACCCCAAAGATACAGATGTAGTGAAAAGGGCCATATGTACCCTAATATTCATAACACCAATGTCCGCAATAGCCAAACTGTGGAAGGAGCCGAGATGCCCTTCAACAGATGAATGGATAAAGAAGATGTGGTCCATATATACAGTGGACTATTACATAGCCATCAGAAAGGATGAATATCCAACTTTTATATCAGCGTGGATGGAACCAGAGGAGATTATGCTGAGTCAAATAATGAAGCAGAGAAAGTCGATTATCATATGGTTTCACTTACTTGTGGAACATAAGGAATAGCATGGAGGACATTAGGAGAAGGAATGGGAAAATGAAGGGGGTGGGGAACAGGAGTGGGAGATGAACCATGAGAGACTATGGATTCCAAGAAACAAACTGAGGGTTTTAGGGGGGAGGGGGTGGAGGATGAGTGAGCCTGGCGGTGGGTATTAAGGAGGGCACGTATTGCATGGAGCACTGGATGTTGTACATAAACAATGACTCTTGGAACACTGCATCAAAAACTAATGATGTATTTTATGGTGACTAACATAACACAATTATAAAAAAAAAAAGATGGCAGGAAGTTAAGAAATTTACAAGGATGATATCTGGAATTCACAGTTTACAGAGATAGTAATTGCAAAACTGATGGCACACAGAGCCGTCTTCCCATGAAAAGGAGGATATCCAGGCATAATATGTCCCCTGATGCAGTGCTGCATGAAGTACTGTTTATGAAGTATTCTTGCTAAAGAAGTTTCACGTGAAAGAGGAAGTTCCGATTTATGTGGAACACGGAAAACAGAGATAGGCACAAGTGACATCAGCACACAGGAAAGGGAACAACTAACAAGGTCTCTTCAAGAAGGCAGGATCGTGGACAAGGGAAAAAGAGATGAAGACCATTGTAGATGTAGGGAGACTCAATGGTACAAGAACCAAAAGAATTGATCCTGACATCCAGCGAACCAACTTGAGAGAGTTTTTCAGGAAGTTAGGAAAAGGTGCTTTATATGGGTATTAAATGGATTTACCACTGTTTTGTTAATGGGGTTTTAAATGAAAATGCCCATAAATTTTAGAGACACCTTGGGAGATATGTAAGAGCAAGATGTGAACAGTGTCTTGAGTTTGCTTCAGAACACTTCAGTGGGAAAAATAAAAGACAAGAAAAGAGGTGGCAGATGCCAGTGTCCCCGAGTCTTAATAATGAATGGTCATTGAATCTGGATGATGCTTACATGCATGTTCAAGCGCTGAAAAGATCATAAAGCTTTATCTGATGAAGCCATTTTTGTAACTGTAGCAAGAGCAAGAGGCTGGAAGAAGAGCTTGACTAGATTGTAGAGCTTGTGTGGACTGAGAGACTACACTTGGGTCTTTTAAAGGAATTTTTTAAATGGGAAGAGAAGTATCCTTTGTTATCTCTTGAGCCAACTTTTAATAGGATTCTTTTCCTAGTTTGGCAGAGGAATCAATCTTTCTTTATTCAGAGTGTCTGTGTGCCCTTGCACGTAGGCACGCACATACAGACACACACACAATTTTCTGACTTGGGACAGTTCCAGGAACCAGGAAATTCATTCAGCATGAAACTGAGTAGAGTGAGCAAGCGTCTCCATTTGCCAGGGATGAATGGGTTTTCTGGGACCAGGAAAATCTTGGGAGAACTGAGATGAGTTAGTCCCCATGGTCTGGAAAATTCCAGAAGATTTGAACGAGGTCAAACTGGGCCTTTATCTTAATGAAAACCAAAATACACTATGTATCATGAGGTTAGATAGCTTTCTGATGACTTACATCATGGCTTCACAGTTGTGGTTTTGTTCTTTCCTAGGGAAGGCATCAAACATCACTCAGGCCTCTGTTGAAATGTAGGTATAACTCACACAGATTTTTCACCAAACCAGGTTTTTCATGTCCTCTCTTCCCTTTTAGTAATGTAAATCAAAAGCTAACAAAAACTTTCTTTTTTTAATACCCTACTAAATATAAGGTACTGTGTTAAGCCTTCAAACGTAAAATTAAGATACAGTCTCTGTTCTTAAGAGTTCAGGGTACATTAGAGGAGACAAATAAATAATCACTGTACGTTATTTTGTGACAGGTGTTAGAGTAAAAGATTGTGACCGATAATTTTAGGACCAGTCTTTGGCAATCTTTTTTGTATTTTATTTGCAAAGTCGTGTTCAAAGACAGAACAAAAGGAGAAGAGATAATTATTTAGAGTATTGCTATTTTTTTTCAAGATTTTGTTTATTTATTTGCCAGAGAGAAAGAGAGAGCAAGAGAGCACAAGCAGGGGGAGCAGCAGGCAAGAGGTAGAGGGAGGGACGCCTGGGTGGCGTCCAGTCCCACATTGGGCTCCTTGCTCAGCGGGGAGCCTGCTTCTCTCTCTGCCTCTGCCTGCTTGTGCTCTCTCTCTCTCTCTCTCTCTGACAAATAAATAAATAAAATATTAAAAAAAAAAAAAAAGAGGTAGAGGGAGAAGCAGACTCCCTGCTGAGCAGAGGATCGAGTCCCTGCATGGATAGGGGACTCGATCCCAAAATCCTGGGATCATGACCTGAACTGAAGGCAGATACTTAACTGACTGAGCCACCCAGATGTCCAAGGAGTATTGGTATTTGGGAATCTCATTTTAAAATCTTATCTAAGGAATGTCCTAAAGTGTGTGCGTTATGAAAGTGGAATAAAAACAGTCTTAAGAAATTAAGAGTTAATTTTTATATTTTATGCTTTTTAGATGAACAGTGTTCCAAAGATTGGGATATATTCTGTATGGTAATGGTTAAACTTCCAGAGCTTTCTCAAGGAACGCTTTCCCTATACCCAGCAGTCATTTGCAAGAGAGCAATGTGTGTTTTGTGTTAAAATGTAAATGCTAAAATTCCTCTGGGATTGACTATGTGTAATAATGCATTTAAATCTTAAGACATAGTTATCATGATTTCTTTGCTCAGATTTAGAATTTAAATTTTTATATTCTGGGCACATAATAATAATATAGGTCTTTGAAAGCTGATAGCTGCCTTATGAATCCATAAGATTCTTTTATTTTGATATTTAACCCCCAGGAATATTTTGTCTTTCATTGTTGTTTGGATTTGTTAAGTCACATGTGAAATTAAATTTAAGTGGGAAAATATTTTGTTACTGGTAAGCCTATAATTTTTTCTGATGGTTATTCACTTATTAGTACAATCTAATTCCCAGTCATTTCAGCTAATTAGTAATAGGGCATTTGAGCCATGTGGAGCGAATCAGGGGGAGTGGAGTAAAAGATGAGGTTGGAAAATTGGAGAGTAGTATTAGGAGAGATTTTTTTATGGCCTTCTAGATATTATACAAACTTGGTTTTTACTTAGAGTGGGATAAAGAAGGTTTATTGGAAGGTTCTGAGCAGAGGACTGGTATATCTAACTGGTCTATAGCTTTAGCAGGAGCACTCTGCAGGTGTGGTGCCTGGACTCTGAGGGGATTATGCTGGAAGCAAGAATGCCAAATAGATGACTGTCACAACTTGGCTGGATGAGAGAGGGTGGGGACTTAGACCAGGCCAGTGGTATTGGATTCTGGAGATATTTTGGAGATAGTGCCAACAGAAGTACTCTGACTGCAGTGAGTGTAGTGTGTGAGGGAAAGATGGTACTCAGGAAAAACTCAAAAGTTTTTGACCTCAGGAACAAAAAGGATAGAGTTGCTGCTAACAGCAATAGGAAATTCTTCGTTGGAGGTTTTGGAGGGAATACTGGCAGCTCAGTTGTGTACGTGATGATCATGAGATATCTCCTATATATCCTTGTGGCGATGTCAAGTAGGAAGTTCGATGACGAGAGTCAGGCGTTCAGCTAAGAGGACTGAGCTGGAGACAGGATTGAGGAGTCATCAGTGTATGAAAGTTAAATAAGTGCACAAGATCTCATGAGATCACCAAAGGAATGAGTACAGATAATGAAGAAAAGAGATTTAAGGACACAGTCATGGAGTACTCCAATGTCAAGAAAATGAGAAGCAACCAGAAAAAAAGACTATGGATTAACCAGTGAGGTAGGTCTTGGTGTCCCAGATAGCAAGGAGAGAAATATTTCAAGAAGGAGGAAGTGATCAGCTATGTCACATAGTGCCAACAGCTAAAGTAAGCTGTGGACTGATAAATGACCACTAAGAAGTAACTTATAAGTGTATAAGATACTTAATACAGTGATAATAAGTAGTAACTATTATTTGTCATGCTTTTTCTGTGTGATACTGTATTCGGTGCTTATACCGTTTTCTGCCATCCATAGAATAACCTAAAATGGTAGAAATGACAATTCTCATTTTACAGACATTAGAAGGCAAGGCTCCAAGACACTAAGAAATTAGTCCAAAGTCATATACCTTGTAAAACTGCAAAGCAGGGATGCAAACCCCAAATATAAAAGCCTTTACTCATTTCCTTATATTATGCTGCCCAGACTTACGGTAAGGTTGCAGGCACAGCTTTTAAACGGGGCTGTCGCTTGTCAAATCTTTTCACTCTGCATGTATGTGTAGGGTAAGTTAAAGCTGTCTTACTTGCTTTATTCTGTGCTGCAAATCTGTATCATAAAAGACAAGGGTAGATGTGTATGTTTGTTTCTTACAGCCTGATTCCAAGAAGAAAACTTGGAATTATGAGATTTTCTTAAGGAGGAATTCCTTTTTCTATAAACATGTCACAGTATAAAATGTCAGCGATAACGTTCTCTTACAGCAGAAAAAACTAGTTTGTATATTTGCAAGTGTTCCAAACTTTATCACTCCTCATGCTTGGCTTTTTGAATATTCCGATGAAAAATCTCTTAAGAATAAATCTAAGGGGCGCCTGGGTGGCTCAGTGGGTTAAGGCCTCTGCCTTCGGCTCGGGTCATGATCTCAGGGTCCTGGGATCGAGTCCTGCATCAGGCTCTCTGCTCAGCGGGGAACCTGCTTCCCTTCCTCTCTCTCTGCCTGCCTCTTTGCCTACTTGTGATCTCTGTCAAATAAATAAATAAAATCTTAAAAAATAAATTTAAGATGTGCAAACTGGTGGCAATTGCTGGCCTGTGTCTGATGAAATGTTTACTTCTTGTGTTTACTAGTTTACAACCACCACGAAATTATCAAGTAACATGTGTGAATATTTTACAAATGGGTCTGTCTGATTTTTTCTAAAGCCTATATATTACACTCTGTTAATTATCCTAGCATTTAGAAAATTACTTTTATCATTACTTTGCCATTTGGCAATGGAGGTATAAAGTTGGCACTGTGTGTTAACCATTCTTTAAATTTAGTCCTAGACCACATGATTTTAATTACTTTGCATCAGAAGATAGTATTTTGGTATATAATGTTTAAATGCTAAACAATACCTACTGGACTTTTTCTAGAGGAAAAATCTCCAGATCTTAGTAGGGTATGCCTGTTCAAATCATTCTTTGTTCTTAATTTTTTTTTTAAAGATTTTATTTATTTATTTGACAGAAATCACAAGTAGGCAGAGAGGCAGGCAGAAGGGTGTGGGGGAAGCAGGCTCCCTGCTGAGCGGAGAGCCAGATGCAGGGCTCCATCCCAGGACTCTGGGATCATGACCTGAGCCAAAGGCAGAGGCTTAACCCACTGAGCCACCCAGGCGCCCCTGTTCTTAATTTTTACTTTTTCTTTTTGCTTTTTGTAATTTCTTCAAACTTATTGCATACATTTTACAGATTTGTATATGCCCTCCAGTGATGCTATTAAGTTTGCGTAAGTAGCATGCGCATTGGAACTACTACTGGGAAAGGCTCATCTCGCTTATTCTGTACTTACTCTTTCTCTGAATTTATCTATTCCCTTAAGAGTCAGCTACCGCTGCTTAGGCGCTGCTACCATTTTGCGAACCGACGCTGTCATTCTTGCTCTCCTCCATTCATCCTGCCGTCTTCAGTTCAGGTCTTCTGCCATCGGAGTTGCCGCCCACCCCCAGTTTATTCTCTGTAGAACAACCACAGCGACCTTCCCAAAACTGCAGTCTTAAGTAATTTCTGCTTCAGGTTCTTCAGACGTTCCCCACTGTTCTTAGGGTCTCCCGCAGTCTCACATATTGCACTTAGCTGCTGAGTTTTTTGTTGTTGTTTTAAAATTTTTATTTATATATTTGACAGACAGAGATCACAAGTAGGCAGAGAGGCAGGCAAAGAGACAGAGGGGGAAGCAGGCTCCCTGCTGAGCAGAGAGCCCGATGTGGGGCTCAACCCCAGGATCCTGGGATCATGACCTGAGCCGAAGGCAGAGGCCTTAACCCACTGAGCCACCCAGGCACCCCAGCTGCTGAGGTTTTTTTCATGCCTCTGTGTCTGGTGGGAATGGATATGTGCTCTTCATATTACCTGCAATAAATTTCCTCATTCTGCTGCCTCAGTGATTTCTGTTTCTTCTCACGTCTGCCTTCCGGGAATAGTTCTTCTGAGAATCTGCCCTAATGGCAGTCCCTGCCGCTGGCCTCAGTGGTTTAGGTGTGCAGCCGCTTAGGACATCCTGAACTTCCTTTCCTACAGTATTTGTCACATTTAATAGTAGTTGTCTGCTTTCTCTGGGTAAGTCCTCAGAACCTAGACTTCTGTTTCCTCCTCTTTGGCCTTTTGAAGAGTTAGTATATATGTTATTTCATTTAGGGACTCATGTTTTGGAGGAATAAGTAGACTCATAAAGGCAAAGTACTGTGCCTTTCTTGTGATCAAGCTGGCCCTAGCACTTACCATGCTGCCATGTACATTGCAAATGCTAAAATATTTTTTTATTTTATTTTTTATTTTTTTAAAGGTTTTATTTATTTATTTGACAGAGAGAGAGATCACAGGTAGGCAGAGAGGCAGGCAGAGAGAGAGGCAGAGAGAGAGGAGGAAGCAGGCTCCCTGCGGAGCAGAGAGCCCGATGCGGGGCTCGATTCCAGGACCCTGAGATCATGACCCGAGCCAAAGGCAGCGGCTTAATCCACTGAGCCACCCAGGCGCCCCTAAAATATTTTATTTTTTAAGATTTTATTTATTTATTTCAGAGAGAGAGCATGGGGGCAGGGAGGGGCAGAGGGAGAGGGAGAGGGAGAGAGAGTCTTAAGCAGACTCCAAGCTGAGTGCAGAGCCCAACACAGGGCGTGATCTCATGACCTTGAGATCATGGTCTGAGCCAAAACCAAGAGCAGACACTTAATCAGCTGCACCCCCCAGGCACCCCAGTGCTGCATTATCTTAAATGAATGTGAGTGATAACCAAATTTGTGTTCAGTCTTCACCACCCCTTGAATTCTAGTTAGTCCTGTAATCACTGGGGTATCAGGTACTTCAAATTCGATAAGCCCAAACCTCGAAATCTTTCCCTCTGGCTTCCTCTTCTCTCCCCCCTTCCCTTTTCCAACCTATATCAATCCTTTCTTTTCATCTGTCACTGACATTTTTTAATTGGAACTGCTGTATCCTTTACTACCTGCATCAGTTATCAATTCTGCTTTCTAATAGTTTTTGATACTCACTCCTCAACTCTGTTTCTTTCACAACTGCTCTATTTCAAGCCTCCTATCACTTCCTACCTTGTCAATTACAGTCTTCTAATTTACCTAATTACAGTAATTTAGAAACTAAATATAAAACCATTTTCAAAGCACTATAAATAATTTTTAGTCTCAATGCTTCTTAAAAATCCGCAAACTAAATATTTTTTCTTCTGTTTTATCCTTCTAAATAAACAGTTAAAGTGTATGTATATGTATTCATCCATTTAGGGACTTTGTTCATTTTTAAGAAAAAGAAAAACAGTTATTAGATCAAATGTATTTGAACAAAATTTTGTAAAATATTCTTCATATGAAAAAGGAAAATCTTTTTGTGCATCAGTAATGAAAATGTCAGTTTTTTCATATAATAATAAATGTCAGCTAAGTCCTATAAAAGCTTACTGACTTATTGGCTGGACATCCAAAGCAGTCATTGTCTCTGGAGGAAGCTTCCTTACTGTATTGTAAAGTCCAATTCAGTCCTGAAGGTGGGTCAAGATAGAGTAATAGAAACTAATTTTACCTTCCCTGTTGAAATTATTTTTTTAAAAAAAAGCTAAACAAAATATATGAAACAATGGTTTTCAGAAATTGGACATCGGGCAGTACATGGAAGTGATCCCTGAGAGATAAGCATTAAATAAGCCAAGTTGTGTGATTGCTCCAGCTTACTGCCTAGAAAGCATTTCCAGTCCTTAAATCAGAGAGAGGAAGCCCAGGGGAAGCCCAGTGATCTCCCTGAGATGAGAAGGTGAAATTAGGAGCTTGGGCAAGAGTTAGCAGGTGGAGGGCCAGTGAACAGAGCACTGCAAAGAAGAGAGCTCCAGAGATCTGCAAAGTTCCCCTCACTCCTTTCAGCTGAGTACTGATTAGAGGAGTCAGAGGGAGCCACACGGGATGATAAAAAGAACCACTGAAAGAGAATTAGAGGTAGCAGCCCCAGCACGTCAAGTCGCACCACATCTGTGATCGTTCTGTTGCTAACAGCTGGACTGGGCAAACTTCCTCATTCAACAGCTATCATAGGGTACTCAGAAGGGTCATACCTCCCTGGAAGGGGAATTAGTCCTAGTGTAAAGGTTGCTCTGGTTCTGTTTACTAAAACTTAAAAATAAGCTTTGAAAGCAACCCAATATGTTTCTTAAAATGTATGAAAAAAAAATATATATATATATTCATAATCATAATTGAAGTTCCCTAAAGAGAGAATGGTGGGAGAGAGAGGACAGAAAAAAATATTTGAAAAAATAATAGAATATTTTCCAAAGTTGGTGAAAACTACTAACCACAGATCTAAGAAGCCCAGCAAGCCCCAAGCATCACAAAAGGAGAAGTCGGAGAAGGAACATCAGCAGCAGAAGGGCATACCAATGTCCTTCACAATCAGGTTGCTTGAAGCCAGTGATAAAGAGAAAATACTAACGTATCCAAAACAGAAGCCACATGTGCAAATGAGCAAACATAAGGATGCTGGCAAATTTCTAGTCCAAAGTGATACAAACCAGAAGATAGGGAAACAGCATCTTTAAAATATTAAAGGAGGGGAGAAACAGTTTAGAAAATAACTTGATGTTTCCTGGCAGTCTTATTTGCAATAACATTTGTCATGTGTCTGGAATCAGAAATTTGGTTGGGCAAGTTGTTTGATGGTAAAGAAATTTTAATTATTTTTATATAGTATTTTATAATATATATGAAATAAAACTTGTTCTTAGCACATTTTTGAACTAGATAGGATGAATGATTTTATCTCTTTTACATATGAAAAGGCTGAGATGTATAGGGAATATGACTTCCACAGTTTCATAAGATCCAGAAATATAATCAGGTTTCCTGACTTCCTCTCTGGGACTCTCTAATCATCTACTTGGTCTCCTCATTATTAGCTGTGAACTGCCCCAAACTATTTCCTAAACTTAAAGACTGTCAGAATATATAAAATGTACTGCCTCGAAAGCAGTAATAATACTTTTGTTATCTTGCCATTTATAGTATATGAAGAAAAGAAACTGAAAATCTTACTAAATATCAAGGCCCAAATAGAAGACAGGAAAAACGAGAGTACATGAGGGTATACTAGACCCTGTGTGAAAAGCTGTCACAGTATTTAAACTTTAAGTAAGTGAGCAAAGGTGGGGAAATTGCAGTGGTTGCAGAGAACCTTTTAATTTAATGTTACTGCCCTTTAAAAAAAAAAGTTTGACTATTTTAATTACCATATAAAACATGAGCAGAGAACCTTTTAATAACTTGGTTCAAATTAATGTGGCAGAAATTAGTTGGGGAGAAACTGTATTTTGTATTTATGTTGCATATATAGTACATAAAGTAGAATTAAATACTATCTTGTCATGTCATTGCATCTGATACAGCAAATTCATTTTGACCCATTGGTAACAGCCACGTGGAATGAATACAGTCCATTGTCCTTTTTGTTGCCACTAAAGTGTCTTCAAATTGTTCTTTAGAGAGGCTTTTCAGCCTTCATATTCAAGAGAAATTTTGAGAGCCAGCTCTGTAGGGAAGGCCTTATGATAGAGTGGGGATTGAAACGTTCAGACTTACAAAGTGGGCAGGAAAGTAGGATAAAGAAGAATGTTTCCGGTTGTGAGGAATGTGAACCCTAAGAAGTCTTCCCAGAGCGCTGAGAAGTAAGAAAGTAGAGAAGTTGGGGTAGAGCTAGATTACTGAAGGCCTTAAAAAACAAGTGGGAGAAATAGGTGAACGACGCTGAAGTTAGATTTTCCTCCCAAGATGAAGGAACTGTCTGTCATCCAGTTATGAAATGTGACCTTCTGGCACTTCCACTCCGCGCCTTCTGCACGTGTGCGCATTTACTGCGTTTCAGTCTAAGTAAACAGCCGTGAAATGACAAAGCAAGAAAGATTTACTTCAGGAGGGGATGTGTTTTTCTTTTTCCTTTCTAGTCTACCCCTCTACATCTAGCAGCGGGCTACAACAGAGTGCGGATTGTGCAGCTGCTTCTCCAGCATGGAGCCGATGTTCACGCGAAAGACAAAGGGTAGGTGTGTCCATTTACTCCCTTGAATGGTCTCACCCAGGGATCCTTATGCTTTGTTCACCGCATCCAAAACACTTAAGGTTTTTGCACACTGGACAAAGGCACCCATTTCTTTACAGCTCCTGTAGCATTTTAAGAATGTTAGTAACTTCGATGAATACTGTTACACTGAAAAAAAAATAAATAAAAAGAATGTTAGTAACTTCGGTTTGACTCCATTTTCATGTTCTACTTACTGAAGAGGCTTTCTCATGGTGATGGCCTAAATTAGTTAAATTTTATCACATTTCTATTATTTGGAGTTAAAATTTGCTTCTCTCAATTACATTTACTATTTTTCAACTCAAGTGACATTCCAGAAAGGGAGATAAAACAAACTGAAAATTCTGATAAGCCAGTAACATAGCTATCCTCTTCACCTGGTAATGTAAGGATCATCTTTTATGGATAAACCAAAATCATAAGTTTATAACGTTCTACTTTGGTTTTTATCCTGATACAATCCCGGACATCTGACCTGAGAAAACTTACAAAGGTTGATATGGGAGTGGTGGGAGATGGGAGGCACTACTTAGGAAGCAAATTTTAGAAAACTTTGTACCCATTCCTTACCTAGTCTTCAGGGCATCTAGGAATTAGGTCTGCGCCTATGTGATAGGCTAACATTCCTCATTGTCCCCCCTTAAGATCGAGAAGATACTGACCTTACTGCAATACAGGCAAAGGAGGTCCCTATTATACTCCTGTGATTGGCAGCATAAAGCGAAGCAGCCCAAAGAGGAAGGTTTCTTTCACTTTGCCCCTCTCCATGTCAGAAGACATAGGAAACGAAGAAACAACGCAGTATTTGAGATGGTGATGAGAGAGGGAATCTATCATTCCAGATCTACTCTTTGTGGTACTGCTTCTCTCTTGGCACCGGCTGTTTTGCCATACGCAGATGGTGTCCCAATAGTATAGGAGCACACGTGCCTGATGCTCTTGTACATCTCGGTTTCCTTGTGCATGTCCAAAACCAGATGGATGTACGATAGGTGAGTCATCAAGAGAAGTGCACCACAAAAATGGCGGTCTTTGACTCATGCAGAGTGATGCTTGGAGGTGCAAGTTATAGGAGTTTGGATTTTTCATTCTTAAGCTGGAAATTACTTTCCACAATGAAATAAAATGGTAGAAATATTTCAACTCACTTTCAAGTAACATTTTTCTGTGATACTTGATCTTTAAAGCACGCAGTGGTCAATTAACACATGTTCTTCCTTTTATTTAAATACTTTTCTAATTGGTATTTTTATCATTATATTTTTATACACACAAGACACGAGGTAAATATAAAAGGTTAAACATTAGCTATGCCTTGTATCCTCTTACTAAATACTTTAAGATATTTTTAATATAATTATATTGGAATCTATTAAAATTCTGTCTTTTAGCACTTCTTGGGTAAATGACTACATTATTTGAAATTGCAGTACTTTAATTTGCCTTTTTTCATTTAGTGGACTTGTGCCTCTTCATAATGCATGTTCGTATGGACATTATGAAGTCACAGAACTGCTACTAAAGGTAAGAAAATTTTAAAATATTGAGCATTACTTGCTCTTTTTTTCTAACTTGTCATAAGTTTTCACATGATTTGTAGGCCAGTTAAGAGTTTTAAGAAAACAAAAGGTGTTTAAAAATATTACTGTTGCCTTAAAATTTTTATAACATTCACTTTATTTTAAATTGTTTGTAAAAACTGATATTAAGGAAGCTAAAACCCTTCTTGACATTTCGAAGAGTCATAGCTGAAATTTACAGGGAAATAAATGTCTTCTGTGTTTTATTTGACCCAGCAAAATGAGCACTGACCTAAAACTTTTCTTCCTCATTCAGCATGGAGCTTGTGTTAATGCTATGGATCTCTGGCAGTTCACTCCACTCCATGAGGCTGCTTCCAAGAATCGTGTGGAAGTCTGCTCTTTGTTACTTAGCCACGGTGCCGATCCTACATTAGTCAACTGCCATGGCAAAAGCGCTGTAGATATGGCTCCAACTCCTGAGCTCCGGGAGAGATTGACTTGTATGTATTTATATCCTAAACTAAATATTGCTTGCTGTAAATTAGAATATCTCATTTTTGTTTAGTCCTTAAACTGGTCTTTTGTCCCACTTCAATACTAACCTTCTGTTCTTACACATACACTAGTTTATAATCCTCATTTCGGGTACTTTTCTTTTAAGGCTGATGAGGCTGAGTCAATCAGTAACCATTTATTGCATGCTTACTACGTGCCAGGTATTGGAAATACAACAGCGTACAAACCAGAAAAAAATTCTCTGAGCTCACAGAGTTTATATTCTTGTACCTTGGATAATAATATTTGATATATAACATTACTGAGCACTCACTGTTTCGCAACCCCTGTAGGATTGTACAGCCATGTTTCTATTTTTTATGTGTGTTATATAGCCCAACTATGATCACTTGCCCTAATTTGAATACAATCCTTTTTATGATTTGGTGGAAGTAATAGTCTCAAATGCTGATATGTATTACCTACATATATGTGGGCATGTTTTTAGATAAACTTTTTGTTTTGGAATAGTTTTAAATTTACAGAAAAATTATAAAAACAGTACAGAGAGTTCCCATATATCCCATATCCAGTTTGCCCTCCTGTCAACATCTTACATTAGTACATATACTTGACATACATTATTAACTAAATACCATACTCTACTCAGATTTCCTCAGTTTCTACCTCGGGTCTTTCTTCTGTTCCAGGATCTCAGACAGGACACCACATTACATTTACTGGTCATATCAAATACTGAGATATATTTAATTCTATACATGGGCATTACAGGTTTAAATTAAACTAGGCATCACCTACCCAATATTTAACTGGTCCCCTGATTGGTATTCTCTCTCAGGATTCAAAGAATCAGGTAACTGGACTTAAATGCCAAAGAAAATCTTTAAATGATGACTTAAGAAAAAGGCAGTGTCAAAATGATGATAATGTCGTTTAAACTTAACCAGATTTTAAGCTGGCTTTGTTAAAACAGGAAGAGGTGCAATTTTCATTTTGCTTAACTAGAAGTTTAAACTTATTTTGGTATGAGAGCAGATGACATCAACAAGATTAAAGGCCAGCACAAACCAGATTATATCTAGACAGATGTCTTAGCAATGAATCCTTGTAGAAGTGCCTTTATTCTCCCTCCCACTTGTATGACCCTTGTCATATGATATTTTGCAATATGTAGTTCCTTGTTCTATGTGTATGTTCTGTCTTCCCAGTGAAATTTAAATTCTTAGAAAGACTTTTCATTTTATTATTGTCTTAGCACCTGTCCAGTGCTTTGTTACCTAATAAAAATGTATTGCTGGTATTTGTGTTTGGACCCATCTGTCCAACTACCAGCTCAACCCAGCACGGTGCGTTGTGTACTATGCACAAGTTTATTGACTTGAACTCGAAACTTTTTTTATCTTTTTCTAATTTCTTTCTTTTAGTTTATACCCAGGGCTCAGCTTTATCCCCATATCACCTTTAACTTCTTTTTCCTATCAAACATTTTGCAAATTCTGAGTAGTAGTAAGAGTTTTCATAATGCATTTCATTGGACCATCTGATTCCACTGTACAGATTATGAGTTAATAGAAATTTGTATAGTTTTGTAAAAGAAGTTCCCTGATTAGAGTATTTTTCAACCTTCTCAATATTTTTTATTATATTAAGTAAGATTATACCAAGGAATTATTTGAAGAGAAGGATTTAACAAAGTTGGACCTGCTTTAACTATGGTTTTCATCATCATGTCCACTGCCTTACAGTAGGCATTCACAATTACAGAGTTCTTTTTAAGAAAATTGTACAAGAGGGCACCTGGGTAGTTCATTCGGTTAAGTGGCTGCCTTTGGCTCAGGTCATGTTCTCAGGATCCTGGGATCGAATCCCACATCAGGCTCTCTGCTCAGCAGAGAGTCTGGTTCTCCTTCTCCCTCTGCCTGCTGCTCCCCTGCTTGTACTCTTTCTCTCTGTGCCAAATAAATATAATCTTTTTCATTTTAAAGAAAATTTTACAAGAAACAAAGAAAAACAATATTTTGATCATACCCATGTTCATAGCATTTTCATTACACACATTTTTTTCAGCTCTTCTCTCTCTCTCTTTTTCACGTGTTGTTTCCATGAAGCCAAATGAACAAGGTAGTTTGGATTCTGCACATACTAGAGGAGAAAATACTGAAAGTAGCTTTCGTTCTCATTTCAAAATGCATTTGAAAAGAAATTTTTAAGGCATTTTATAAATATTAAGTTTGCAGGGTAAGTTTGAGTAATTTGCAGTTTTACTGCTTTCTTTTTAGCTACTTAAGTACGTCCTTGAGGTTTTTAAAAAGAAACCTTTATGTAACCTTTGCATTTAGAGGGACCATTATATTGTTGATAGATTTTCCATTCTCTTTTTTTTTATTCTTGAGTATACATCAATAAAATATTTTACATTTGAAAGTCAATTTGGGCAGAAATCTTTACCTTTTTAGTAAAGAGCAAAGAAAAGGAATATTCTTGCTATTTGAGAAAATATCATGTTGTTTAATTGCATTATTATGTCCTAATTTCTTGACTTCCTTAGTACTACAGTCTTACTGTTTATGTTTTTCTTAAATTTGTCCATTTAAGTTTTTCCTGAGTACCTTTGCTGAACTTAAAGGAGTAATTGAAAAAGTAGAATTGCTAATATCATTTTGATATTCATATGACATTTGTCATTAGAGAAAAAGCCAATATGATTTGAATTCAATTGAAATTTTTCTGTGAAACAAAAACAAAATCAGAGCAGGGGCACCTGGGTGGCTCAGTGGGTTAAAGCCTCTGCCTTCGGCTCAGGTCATGATCTCAGGGTCCTGGGATCGAGTTCTGCATTGGACTCTGCTCAACGTGGAGCCTGCTTCCCCCTCTCTCTTTCTCTGCTTGCCTCTCTGCCTGCTTGTGATCTCTGTCTGTCAAATAAATAAATAAAATCTTTAAAAAAACAAGAGAGTACATAGTCTCTTATGGTTCGCCTCCCCTCCCCAATGTCCATAGCCCGCTCCCCCTCTCCCAATCCCACCTCCCCCCAGCAACCCCCAGTTTGTTTTGTGAGATTAAGAGTCATTTATGGTTTGTCTCCCTCCCAATCCCATCTTGTTTCATTTACTCTTCTCCTATCCCCCTACCCGAGGGTTTTGAAGGGTCAGGGGTGGGAGGTTGGGGGAACAGGTGGTGGGTAATGGGGAGGGCACGTTTTTCATGGAGCACTGGGTGTTGTGCAAAAAGAATGAATACTGTTACACTGAAAAAAATAAATAAAATAAATTAAAATTGCAAAAAAAAAAAAAAACAAAAGAGAGAGAGAAATCACTTTTGAAAAAATCTTGTACAAGTAATACAATACTGTTTTTTGAAAAATTATCAAACTCTGGTACTTCCCCGTAGTTCAGTTCTTCCCTTCTCTGTGCTAAAACTATTACTATTTGGCGACTATTTTTCTAAGTGCCTTTTTGGTACCATTTCTTGTATTTGGTTGTGGTGGCAATGGTGGTAGTAATGGTGCAATAAGTTGGGTCAACCTGTCTTTCCTCTTTTACTACTTGAATTTTCATTTCATCATATGTACTTTCGTGAAAGTATGTACAGACGTATCTTTGTTGTTTAAGAGCTGTGCAGTATTCCAGTGGATATGTGTTTGTAACTGGTTTCCGTTTGGTGGTCATTTTTGGTTGCTTGTGTTAAAATGTAGCAGGAGTGTATGTGTAGCCTTTGTATGTGTATCCTTATGAATTCTGAGAGTATAAAACAGTCTTATTTCAGAGTATACATTTTTCAAAAATTTTCAGTAACTATACTTCCTTGTCACCTTTATCATTGTATCAATCTGCTGCTGCTATTTGTAAAATAGAGCCATATGTAAAATTAATAATTTTCTGATTTGTAATCATGCTAAAATGATTGGTACAGATTTTAAATCTTTTTTGTCAACCATTATTTCATTAACAGATGAATTTAAAGGTCATTCTTTACTACAAGCAGCCAGAGAAGCAGACCTAGCCAAAGTCAAAAAAACACTCGCTTTGGAAATCATTAATTTCAAACAACCACAGTCTCATGAAACTGCGCTGGTAAGATTTTATTGTTAATCCATTCCTTAGGTCTGTAATAGTAGGGGAGGTACAAAGGATGATTTCATTTCAGAAACCTTAAAGTAACTTTCGTATCTAAAATGCCAGGAATTACCATTTTAGTGTTGGTTGCATTGATTGCCTTCATGGGTGAGGGAATAGACATTTGCTCACCCTTGATTTGGGATTATTTTTACCTTTGTCTTTACCCAACCATGTTATAGCAAATCTACTTTGGTGGCCAGTTCTTCCGTAAAATACAAGGTGTGATTTTCTTTTTAGAATCTTTGTGTTTTTTTTATGGTTGCTAGGTAAAGACTATTTATTTCTACAGAGAAAAGTATTTTCAAAAGTGCTTGCATCATCCTTTGAAGCAATTATCCAAAGAATTATCCTTAATTATCCAGAGAATTACTATACTCATTATAGAAAAATGATAAGATTGTGATTTTTTTTGTTCCAGACTATACAAATTGTTTTTTAAACTGTTCATGTTTTTTCTTCTTATGTCCTTTCAGAAAGATTAGCTTATTTCCCTTGTATTAAGTTTCAGCTGTAGGGCTGGTAAAATTATTCCTGAATTCAGAATTTAAACATACACGATGCCTATCTCACAGACCTGTAAATATGCTTCCGTTAACATTCTCACATATATCTGGCACAAAAAAAAGTCAAGCTGTAGTCGGTTCTTGCTGAAAATGACATTAAAAGAGTTGGGAAACTGAAATGGGCCAACTATATGTGCACTTAAATACATGGCCCTCAAACCGGGGTCAGATGCATTCAAGCTCTCCAGGATTATGCCTGGAGATGGTCAGAGCAGCAGCGTAAACCTGACCTGCTTTTTTGGAGTGTTCGTTTTATTCATTGGCAAGTAGGTTTTTACTCTTAAAATTTTAATACAAACATTTATATAAAACAAGTTGAATACAAAAATTGTATAAATATAGGATAAAACATAAAATTTCTGAGAATACTTCTTCCGCTAAAGTCCTTCAACGTCTCTTACCTTCTTGCCTGTCCCTGGGCATAGTGGCTTATAGTGCTAGGAGTAGTTCTGCGGCAGGGTTTGAGAACCATTGATTTTTGTGACTGACAAGCTCATGAAGGATTGACTAGGTCAGGTGAGGGTATCTGTGGCTTTGGAGAGGCCGCATTCTGATACCTTCAAATAAGTATATACTGGATAATTATTTATTGTCCAAAGGAAAAAAAAGTCTCTCTTGTGCTTAACTAAGATAATTTCACCTTGGTTTAAAGGCGTGTGTCTTATTCTTCCAGTGTATTTAGAAAGAATTTGATCATCTCCATAATGTAAAATGTATAAGTGTGTTTTGACAGAACAATGTTCTAAGTAGTCAGCAGATGCTATTTAATTCTGGAATGTACGTTTAAATAGAAGTTTATTTTATTAACTTAGTTGTGTTTACTTTACAGCACTGTGCTGTGGCCTCCCTGCATCCCAAACGAAAACAAGTGACAGAACTATTACTTAGGAAAGGAGCGAATGTTAATGAAAAGAATAAAGAGTAAGTGTAATTGCAGAAGTTGTGCGGTTCTTAAAGGGGAAATGCAACAAAAGTTAGGAAATTTCCTTTTCCTTTTCTCCTCTCCACAGTTTCATGACTCCCCTGCACGTCGCGGCAGAACGAGCTCACAATGACGTCATGGAGGTTCTACATAAGCACGGAGCAAAGGTAAGCCACACACCCTGAAATGAGATGTCAGACTTGGAATTGGGTAGCTAGCCCCTCTTTAGACCCTTGCTCTTCTCTCTGATTTTCCTGGAGAAATGAATTTTCTAAAGGACTGTTACCATGTATTTGAAGTCGCCTAGTCTCTTTTAAAGCTGATTTAAATTTTCTTACAAATGAAAATAATCACCTGTGTTTTATTATACTTTAGTGCTGTTGTTCTGTAAAGCGATACAATGTAGCTACGGTCTTATCATTCGAAATCCATTTAACTTTACATTGTTTTACAATAGTACTGGAATTGACAGATTATTTTTTTAAAGATTTTATTTATTTATTTGACTGACTGACAGATTGCAAGTAGACAGAGACAGGCAGAGAGAAAGGGAAAAGCAGGCTCCCCGCTGAGCAGAGAGCCCGATGCGGGGCTCGATCCCAGGACCCCGAGATCATGACCTGAGCCAAAGGCAGAGGCTTAACCCACTGAGCCACCCAGGCCCCCCTGAAATTGATAGATTTTGATAGTCAACATCATTGATGGTTTATCAGAATAATTTATGTAAGTGGTAGAATATTGCTGCTTATTCTAAAGAACACTTTTGTTTCTCCAGACTGGTATTGATAGTAATTTTCTCAAATAACCTCGACACCAAAGAAATACGAAATTTTGGGGTAACCATTTTTGTTGGCATTGTCTGAAATTATGAATCGCTTGAGGGAGGAAGGAAGCAAACTGGTTGTTTTTGAGAGGTGACTTGAAATTGGAAATGTTTAAACCCTCAAGAGTATATATTTTAAAGCAGAAGTCTCCAGTGTAGACACTCTGTGGAACATACAAGATAAGCCATTGGGGACAGGAAAAAATATTATAATTTTAATTTACTAAAATAGGAATTTCCTTATTTCTGAATAAAGAAATAAACAGTTGCTGATATTTAATACAAAGATTGATGCTGGCTCCCTCATCAGGTCCATGTGTCCCCCTGTCTGAGTCAGCTCAAGGTGTTTCCTGAGGAAGAATGGGAGTCTGAGTAGCAAGGGATTGGCACTGACAGACTCACTCATCTGTTCACTTTCAGCATGTCGTGACATACTGCACTTTTCACATGCCCAAACGAGGAGGTTTATGGGTACTATCCTAAATGGTGGGTACTTCATAAATAACGTTGGAGATAATCCAAGGGAATGACAATCTTAGAGCAGCAAGAGGTTATCTGGCTATTTCATGAATTAGTATTTTCAGGAATTGTCATGCTTAGTTGTGCTTTTTTTTTTTTTTAAATGAAAATAAGAGGTTTGAAAATTTGTCATCACCTGTGGTGACAAATGACATGTGCCTAGGTATTTTTTACTTGTATGTAGGTACTTTTTACAAAAAGAAACATAATCAAACCCTTGAACATTAATATTACATGTTTCAAGTAAATGGGAAAATGACTGCATTTTTAGAGATACTTTAAAAAATGAAGAAGACATTTGAGAATAGATTTTTAGAAAATGTCTACTGTTTTGGGAATTTTTTTTTTGCCAAAAAAATGATGTAAATGTATCACCCTGCTGTTTTAGCTACATACAATTAAAAAACTTGAAAAACACAATTTTCTAACCTGTTTTAAAGTCTTCCTTAATCTGTGTTTAGATGGTTTTTGAACCTATTAGAAAACATCAAGAAAGATGCAATTTTACTAGCAGAAATTCTTATTTACTAGGTAGTGCTCAGAATGCACCTTTTTCAGTGGCTTTACATGTCTCAGTTATATCTTCCAAGCTAATGTGATTAATGGGACAAGCTATTGAAAGGGAACTTAGAATCAGACCCTCAAATCTACCTCACAATTTTTTATAAGATTTTTTAAGTTTTTTTTAATTGAGCCAAAAGATATTTTGTAAATTTGTAATTAAAATATTATTAAAATTTTTAATTGCTTCATCTCTTTCCCATCCTTCATTATAATTCTCTTTCTTTGTCAATTTTGTATCTATCTATTATGTATTGGTATAGCACTGTTTGTTCCAATTTACAGATGAGCACATATATTTATTGAACGAGTTCTCAAAATATTTTTACACTCATAAGGTTCACAATCCAAAAATTGGGGTATCCCTGTTTTAAAAGGACCATTGGTGTTTTTATATAAAAAAGTGAGGATGAACTGGAATGAAAGGGAACAGAGTTCTCCAGATTTATTACCTACTTGGAGGGTATGACTAGGGCATTGTTATATACGTAATGTCTTGTGGCTCTGTCAAGCAGGAAACACTAAGCCAAGTGGGCTCTCTGCTGTACTTAATAGCATTGTATGTTTATCATTGACCTATTTTAATTTTGTTTATTTAAATTCCATCTGCTTTTTATTTTATTTTTTTAATTAATTAATTTATTTTTTCAGCAAAACAGTATTCATTGTTTTTGCACAACACACAGTGCTCCATGCAATACGTGCCCTCCCTACTACCCACCACCTGGTTCCCCCAACCTCCCACCCCTGTCCTAGTGATTCACAGACCTGTACCCCTGGGGATAAAAATACATTATATGTTTATAAAAAAAAAAAAGAAAGAAAGAAAGAAAGGATGAATACCCAACTTTTGTAGCAACATGGACGGGACTGGAAGTGATTAAGCTGAGTGAAATAAGTCAAGCAGAGAGAGTCAAGTATCATATGGTTTCACTTATTTGTGGAGCATAACAAATGACATGGAGGACATTGGGCGATGGAGAGGAGAAGGAAGTTGAGGGAAATTGGAAGGGGAGGCGAACCATAAGAGACTATGGACTCTGAAAAACAACCTGAGGGTCATTGACCTATTTTTTAAAATAGCTTATAGCATTTATAATGTTCTTAAAAAACCATGAACAATGCCCTTCATTTTGGAAAATATCTATTTGCTATCTCCCATGGGTCATTTTGTTTCATGAAGTTTCAATGAAAAATAGCAGTATTTTATAAGCTATCCCAGTCAGCATTATTCGAGGTCTGTGGTTCTCAGTCTTTCTGCTCTTCTCACCAATAATGGCTCAATCCATCAGTGGAGCACACCTGATTTTAAACACCCTGTCAGTGATAAGAGGGTGACTTTTAGGCTTGTTTACCCTACCTAGTCCTTCCACTACAGTTCATCTAAATTGAGAACTCCTACTATTAGACACTTTAAAATAGAAAAAAAATTATTTTTAATCAGGGTTATGAACCAAGCAACAAGTACCAATTGCCATCCTCCCATTCGCTTACTCCCTGGTTCCAAGGCAGGCTGCTGTCCCTCAGGGTTGGTTTATCAGGTAAAAACTCATGGTAAGAACCCAGCTTAGCTACTGTTGAACCCCAGTGTTTGCTTGTTTCGTGTCCTTTCTGGAGAACTCATGGTTTCAATTTGACTTTTAGACAACTTATGCTTTCCATTTGATTCTAAAAGCACCTTCTGAATGTGGTGCTTGAATTAGGACACAGTCCTCTTACACCGTCTCCGCCATCCTGCCTCCTACCCCTCCTCATGTCGAGTTCCTGAGCTAAGATCAATAAATCAGAAAAGGCAGAGAATTTGATAGGAAGATCTAATACCATTAACTAATTTGTCTTACTTAAATAAAATTTAGTAATATTTACATAAACCAAAACATTCTTTTGCTCAAAGTTTGATGATAAATATAAAGTTCAGGTTCACTGTGCATGGTAAACTAAACATATTGTGACTTAACATAGAAGACATACTTTTTAGTTAACAGTCCTCCACTTTCTGGTTTTACAAACTTGAACTTCATTTCCTGGAACCTTAATTGACTCATCAGTGAGATGTGGATGTTAATACCTCCTCTATAAGCATTTGTGTGTGTCTCCACACGTGCACACGTGTAAAAATTAAATGAGCTATGCATATATGAGTATATAGTTTAGTACCTGGCATACAAGAAGTACTTCAGTTATTTGTAAATATGAGCATTGTATTTTTTCCTATTTGTCTTTCCAAACATACTGCATATTTCCCTTAGTTATCTAAATTTTTATAAAAGATTTATAAACCAGGTCCTTTATGATTTGTTTTGATCCACTAACTCAACAAATACTGAAATGCAAAGTGATTAAGACTGTGTGCTAGACACTGTGGAAGATACCAATTTGCAAGTTTGTGCAGCTACCAGACTTGAAGCTAATCCTGAATCCAATTTAGTGTCATTAGCAATAAAGAAGGAAGAGAAAGAGGAAAGCCACTTATGAAGGAATAATTAGGTATATGGAAATGCTAGAATGCTAGAATGGACTTAGAAACTGGTGGTCAGTTCAGGGAAGCGAGAAAGCTAGAAAGAAATACTGGTTTTCTATACCTTGATAATTTTGTATTTAGAGTTGGGGACATATAGGGACATGTAGCTAAAACTAGTGGTTGAGAATAACAGCACTAGAGTATGAAAGGCAGTCTAGGATTAAAGAAATCTTTTGGAAAGCCATCAATATAGTGATCACGCATCGCAAGGTCCTGGTAGAGAAAATATGGAAAAATGAGTTGAGAGTTAAGGAAATGACCTTTGCAGATTACCATGTTTAAAGAGCAGCCATGGGAAGAGAAAACTGACAGGTCAAACACATGCCTGTTGAGTATAATAGGAATATGGTGAAGGAACAGGTGATCAGTGCTGCAGGGAGAAATCAAGGTAGGCAATGCCATTTAACGGGGCAATTTTTATGTAAAGGCTTTGAGAGCTTTTGAAGGAGGTGTTTGAAAGATACGAGGATAGAGAATTGTATTCATTAGGGTCTTGGCAAAAAAAAAAAAAAAAAACACAGCACACTTAAAATGAGTAATTTGAGGAAAGTTTAATAAGGGAATTATATACAAAGGTGGGCAAGGTTTAAGGACATGAGCAAGGGATAGCAAAAAGTGGGGAAACATCATCTTTGGGCCTGAAAGGTCAAGGAAAGGGAGAAGTCCCTGGAAGCAGAAGAAAGTACTGTTTGGAGACGGCCCCTGACAGCACTTTGAGAGAGGGTAAGTCTAACCCCTACCCCTCACACTCCTGCTCCCCACCAGTCTCCTGACATTGCCTCCCATTAGCCAAATGTAATAAGAACTTAAAGACCAAAAGAGCTCATTGATATGATCCATCTAAGCAAGTTTCCCAGGACACAGAGCAGGGTGGAGAATGGATAGGAATCTGGAGGGGCAAGCAGGCAGTTCAGAAAAGGGATAGAAAGCAAATGGCTAGTAAAGAAAGGCAGGTTGTAAGAAAAGGGGGGGGGGGTATTAGCCAATTCATTTAAAAAATTAACTTTTATAGTGGAGTAAATTTCTGTTTCTAAAAAAAATTAATTATCTCTATCAACTCCCAGCTTTGCAAGATTGCCGTAAAGCCTAAATAGGAAGAGATACGAAGATTTAGTCTTTCATATGGCAGGGTTTTTTTTCTTATTATTGTTAGCTACCGTGGCATTCTACTGCTGCTGTTTTGTCTGCTCTCATTATTAAGTAGAACTTCAGTCCCGGTTGCATATGGTATTATTAACACCTAAAAATGAAAGGTTTAATTCAGAAGAGCTTTTTTTCATATATAAAAGCACTGCTATTTTGTCATTACTCGAGCATCTGTCAAATGTGTGGAACATGGAGAAATTTCCTTTGATTGTTCATTTGTCTTAATTTGACAGATTTATTTATATTGTATGTAGAAAAATTGTGTCAGTAGTAATTGGCATTAAATGGGCTTATTTCTCACATTGAGAAGTGATGAAGAGTCTTTGCTCACTTTGGGGAAATGTGTGAGCTTGTTACAAGGACTTGATTAATGCCTTTCTTGAAGTGGATTGATAAGCAGTTTATATTAGCCCAAAGGTGTTAAATAAAATGCGTTCAAAGCTGTAGATTTAAAGTATCTCTTATAGTTCAGATATCTACAGTTTGAGCATATCAGCGTAAAGAGCAAAGGGGCCGGTGTCTCAGACACATTTAAGTTACCAGTAACAAATCAGTTGAATCTAGACTAAGCATAAATGGAAATCTGTTTATACTTACATAAATGTATGCTTACTACTTTTTAGAGATAACCTGTATCATTATACCATAGAAATAATCTATGGGAATTATAGCTGAGATTCACAAAAGACTAGAACAAGAGATTTGTAAACTGTTGGGTACCTTGACTGCATCCCCTGTCTGTCTCCCTTTCTGCAGTTGCTTGGGTTTCTTTTCTTGGTTGGTCTTTGTTCATCTGTTTCATTCTTCTTATAGACTGTATTTTTTTTTTTTTTTACTTCTTCTCTATGGCCTAAATATGGGCTTTGCAGGCCCTCCTGTACATGTCTTTGGCTTAGAAATATACCACCTGCAGCTACTGTCTCTCCTTAGTCTCAGGGACAAGAAGGGGAGAATCTGAATGAGGCTGCGGTTCGCGCACATGGCCATTAGATCAGCTCCCCCTAGTCTCATCAGCTGTGCTCGGGGACTGGTTTCTCAGACAGTTAGGGCTTGTGAGGAGGTGAGTTCCCTTTTAATAAGTTCGGGTTCAGCTAGTAAACAAATCTAGTTTCATGTCTTTCCAATTATATTGAAATTTAACTTCTTAGACAAATTTTATACTCCATAGTGGGTTCATAACACATTAAAGGATTAAAAACCTTTTAAAATGGGGCACCTGGCGGCACCTGGGTGGCTCAGTGGGTTAAAGCCTCTGCCTTCGGCTCAGGTCATAATCCCAGGGTCCTGGGATCCAGCCCCGCATCATGCTCTCTGCTCAGCAGGGAGCCTGCTTCCTCCTCTCTCTCTCTGCCTGCTTCTCTGCCTACTTGTGATCTCCATCTCTCAAATAAATAAAAAAAAATTTTTTAAAGTCTTTAAAATGGGGCACCTGGGTAGCTCAGTCAATTAAGCATCCCACTCTTGGTTTTGGCTCTGGTCATGATCTCAGGGTTGTGGGATGGAGCCCAATGAAGCCCAATTTTGTCAACATTGGCACTTAACTTTTTTTTTTTCCCCTTCACATTTCTAGAGAAAGAAGAATGTATATTTTTTGGTTAGAAAATATTTTAATAGTTGGGTACCTTGATGGCTCAGTCACTTAAGCATCTGACTCTTGATTTAGGCTTAGGTCATGATCTCAGGGTGGTGGGATCAAGCCCTGTGTGAGGCTCCTTGCTCAGAGGGGAGTCTGCTTAAAATTCTCTTTCCCATCCTCTCCCTCCCATGCATGCATGTGTGCTCATGCTCTTTCTCTCAACTAAATCTTCTTTTAAAAAGGAATATTTTAATAGTTTAGTGTTTGCTCAGTATACACATTAGTATGATGAAAATAATACCCTTTATCATCAGAATTTACCAATTTATTGTTCTCATGAACCATTCACTTACCAACCATTTTCAAATACTATTTTGTACAAGGCATTGTACTTGTTATAGTGTTATAAGGCTATATATGAAGTTTGAATTTGATAAGGAGTCTTCTTTTTTTTTTTTTTTTAAAGATTTTATTTATTTATTTGACAGAGAGAGAGATCACAAGTAGGCAGAGAGGCAGGCAGAGAGAGAGGAAGAAGCAGTCTCCCTGCAGAGCAGAGAGCCCGATGCGGGGCTCGATCCCAGGACCCCGAGATCATGACCTGAGCCGAAGGCAGTGGCTTAATCCACTGAGCCACCCAGGCGCCCCCAGGAGTCTTCTTTTAAGAGACTTAAGATCAGTAGTAATAGTCTTATCCAGCACAGTCAACTTGAATAGCTACTGTATACATTGGAAAGCGAGGTATATAAGAGAAATACAGTTGACTGCTATTCAGAGAATAGTTACTTCTAGTGGGAGTAACAGGCTGGGGGAGAGATTAGAGAAATTTCATTTAAAAAAGTAGGATTTCAGCTAGGAATGTTCAAGGATTAGACATACAGAAATTGGCAAAATACAAATAATATATTTTAAATAATGACTCAGGAAGGCAAAGGAGTTAGCAGTTACGATTAGTGAGTCCAGTGGGTACTAAAAGGACAGTATAATGAAAATCTTGAAGAGATGTCTTGGAGCAAGGTCTTGATAGTTTCATTTGGAGAGTTTTGATTTTGCTATCATAATACTTGGAGAGCCACTAGAAAATTTTGAATAGGCAGGTGAAAGATAAATACTTCTAGAAAACTACTGTCTTGTAGAAAGCCAGTTACAGAAATGTAGACTCAGGGTATGGACATCGTATCTGGCATAATGATTTAGTAGTACTCAACAAAATTAGTGTTTTAAGATTTTTGTAGAAAGAGACGGTAGTAAGATGATGTTTCTTACCTTCAAGCTAAGAGGGTTATAATGTGCCTGGGATCAAGCCCCGCATTGGCTCCCGGCTCAGCGGGGAGCCTGCTTCTCCCTCTCCCACTCCCCCAGTATCCCCTCTCTCGGTGTCTCTCTCTCTCTCTCTCTCTGTGTGTGTCAAATAAATAAATAAAATCTTTTAAAAAAAGAATTAAAATTTTATCTCCTTAAAATAAGAATAATAAATTCATGATGGCATATATAAAATCCGTCATTTTTGTTAGGTTAAAAGCACAAAACTTATGGAGAGCAGTGTGTCTGTGTGTGTGTGTGTGTGTGTGTGTGTGTGTGTGTATAGCGGAGGGAGAGAGAGAAAGGGAAACAGGCTCCCTGCTGAGCAGAGAGCCCGCTGCTGGGCCCAGTGCAGGACTTGATCCCAGGACTCTGGGATCCTGACCTGAGCTGAAGGCAGAGGCTTCAACCCACTAAACTACCCAGGCACCCTAATTTGTAAGTTCTTAGAAGAACTTGTGAGTGAGCAATCTCATTTATTTGGTTATCTCAGCTTGAATGACCCTTTTAAGTGCTTAAATATATGCATAATACTAGATTGTATTTTGGGGTTTTTTTTTATTAGAAGCTTAATCCTCACATAATAAAGAATATTTTAAATGTTGGTAAGCCTGTTTTTTGACCGAGTGAAGAATTGTCAGTGTATGTGAGTCAAAATTGCCAAAGCCAAGAGGACAAAAAGACAATGTTGTCATGACTTTCAGGTTGTCATGGGCTTTAGTTGGTCCTTTTGTCCAGTGCTTTCAATTACAGATTTTGTAGATAACATGCTCAAGTCATTTATTTTCCTATATTTCTCCATCAATAGAGTGAATTACTATCAATTCCCAATTATATAAGTTATAGAATGGTGGTAGAGTAATAAATCCAAACTTATGGGAACCATTAAACAATTAGAGTTCCCTATAACTCTCTGGGATCACAGTGAAATATAAAAACATCACCCTTTTTCACTGTGAAACTGAATTAGAGCAGCAATGCAAATCCTGCCAGATGACCCATTTTAAAAATCAGAGAATGGGGATTGACCTGTAGTCCTATAAAATGGTTACTGTTGTACTCTAAAAACAAATTTATCACCTACCTTGGAAGGCACATACATTTTGGACTTTATTGCTTTGAGCCACTTCAGAATACATATGTGAAAGGAAAAAATAGATTGACCACTTTGTAGAGAGCCTTGATTGTATCCTCTGCCTGCTTGATAAAAAAATAAACAAAGGCAGAGCATCAGAGTACTGATAAGGTTAAATATAAGAGGAAGTTAGGGACCTCAATTTTTGTATTCAATTTTGAATCATTTTAAAGATCAGTAATGGCACCAAAGACAGCTGATTTACCATCCAACAATCACTGTTCCCTTTCTTCTTTGCTTCAGAACAGGGATCAGCGAACATGTTCTTGAAAGTCCAGATAGTAAATATTTTCAGCTTTTTGGGTACTTACATAGCCATTTTAAAAGCAGTCATTTAAAAAATATAAAAAATCATTCTTCACTTGCAAGCAGTATAAAATAGTCTCCTGGTTGGAATTAACCCACAGATCATAGCTTGCCAACTCCCTCTTTGGAACTCTTATTTTGTTCAGAGTTGGGAGCTTCATGGAAGCCTGGATTGGGAACAGTTTTGGTAATTTTACTCTCCTTGCTTGTGACTGGTATAGGCATCGTTTGGGGAGGCGTTTTTGGCCCTAGCCATAAGAAGTCAACTGGGAAAGGTTTCTTCTTTTTTTTACAATAGATGTATAAAACATCCTTTTTGGCTTTGGATATGGAGTTGATGGCATCGAGCTGCCACCGTCCTCTTTTGACCGTAGAAGGACAAGCCTGGAGTCCTGAGATTAGGGTATCTGAGAAATTGACATTTGCTTCTTATGAGGACATGCTCCTATGAGGGTTTTCCTCACAAAAACCCTTGTCGAATGTCTGTTTAATATTTTCCCTGACATCCAGTCTTGTTCATTCTCTGAGTTGTACAAAATATCACTACATTGTTCTAGTTTTGTTCTGCGTGTTTCTATGGAATGAGTGCTTCTGTTAAATATTGCTGATCCTTTTCTACGGCTTCTCAGTGTGTCATCTTCGCTGGCTGATGAAGTACTCCATCGATACTCTTTTGTTGCTACGGTAACAATTTAGAGTTTGAGGGGACAATTCTCTCATAATAAAAAATATATACATTTTCTAAAGCAAAGGATTCTATGTTACACTGGTCTGTCTTGTAGTTTATCTGGAAAGTTTGGTTTTCTGAGATACTAGAATCTAATGCCACCTACGGAAATGAGTGGATCCCGTATATACATCAGTAAGGATGAAGACATAAAGCTTCAGTATATGATTAAGGTTTTAACTTCGTAACATTATCAATCAGCTTTATCAAATGGTTGGAATTTTTTTCAACTAGACATAAAAAATTCCTGTTATAAATGAACTCTAACAGCGATTTATGCATTATTCTATTTTTTTTTTTCACTTATTCACATAAGCTGTTCACATAGCTCCAAGCTATGTCCTAGACCTTGTGTTTCTGGGGAGTGGGGAGGACAGAGGGGAAGAATTACATTTAAGATCAAGTCATAATTTCTGCTTTTAAAAAGCTTCCAATTTACATATAGCATCTAGCACCAAGCCTAATATCGGGAAGTGCTTAATAGACCTTAGCTGCATCCCTTCCTTACCAGACTTTTCAGGAGGTTAACAACTTAGTTGTAATTTTGACAGCTGTATACAAGGGTAAGGAGTATGAAACAGAGAATAATAGCTTGGTAGAGAAATGAGAACGTGTCAGTCAGTAGAGCTGCATTCAGCACCACCCCTCCAAAACCGAGACTAAAGAGAAACAAGGAAAGTTAATGGAAATAATATTAGTGAGTGTTGTTTTTTGCCCAAACTCATTCCATTCCACAAGTGCATGCCCCAGAGTGAGTGAGAGACAGAGGGAATCTGCTGTTTCCTGTACTGTGCTCAGTTTCACCAGGCATATGTATCGAGACAACCTCTCCTTCCACATAGTGTGTTTTTAGTGTTTAAAGATACTGTATGACTTTGGGGTTCAGTTGATCTGCTGATACATTGAAGGCAAAACTGGCCAGTGTTGAATTTGCTAAGAAACCTTGTCTCTGTCTCTACCATTACATTGTCAAGGTGTTTGCAAGGATAGTGTTAACCAAAGGCAGATTTTACCTTTTGCAGTGACTTTAGAAACTAACACCTTCATAAAACGGGGTTCCAGTGTAATCTGATAAAGCTGCAGCACAGCAAGCCTATCAAATTGTGATGAAAAAATAGAGTAGAAGGGAAGATAGTATAAAAGTAAATTACAGATGGGCTTAAATGACAAGCTGAGGAGTTCATGTTTATTTGAAGGCACTGAAGAGTCACTGAGTTTGAGCTGAAAAAATAACTTAGTGATATCTATATTTTGAAGTAGTAGTTGTCAGACCACGTTCCCATGACTTAGCAAATTGTACTGAGGATTTCGGTAACTATAATTAAATAATTTAGTGGGTTTCTTACCAAATTTCCAAGAAAATGTTAATGATTGGAATGTTCCCTATTTTAAGTTTTTCTCTTGTGGCGAGGTAACAAAGAAATAGAAAGTCACGAAGTTTAGTTTGGTAGCCTGTGTTTTCCATCAATACGTGCTTATGGCTGTGCTTTTATGTTGCTTATGTATAAACAGTCACTTTTCTGCTGGCAAATGAGACCTCTAATTACACATATCAGTATGTCATGACAAATTTTGTGAAACACCATTAAGAATTTAGATGAACCCTTGCTTGAACAAGTGTGACAGCCTTAGTTAAAATGATGAAAGACTGAGACATGGAGATCAGTCGTCTTAAATCTTTTCTTTCCTTAATCTTGTATTGGGTGGGTATGCACAAATATGCTGGAATAATCTGCTAGCATATATTTGAGAATTTACTATATGCCCTGAAGAGGAGCCTTCTAGAAAACTCAGAAAACCTATATATACAAAAACCTATAGGACAATCCATAATCTCAATAGCCATAACAAAAATTGGCCCCATGTTAAAATGTGTAAGATGGCACTACTTGATATAGGTATTCAGAAAGGCAGTAATCCCAAGCTTCAAGTAATCATGACTTTTTAAGAAAGCTCAGACTTGCACTGGATTTCATAATCCAGAAAGGCAGAAAGAAGGGCTTCTCTGAAAGAATCAGCGTGTGCAATGAACATGGACTTTGGTCGGATTGGAATAGAAGGTACTTACAGGGGCATCCTGGAAAACAGGTTTGATCAAATTATGAAGCTGATCCCAAAGTTGAATGTTATCTTAAAACCAGCTGAATTATTCTTCCTTTATAACTTCAAAGTTTTAAAAATGGAACATTTGAAAATTTAAGTCTTTTAGGGGCAGGTTAAATGTGTTAGTAATTCAGGCACTAGTAATTCAGTTTAGTAACGAGGGTATTCTATTAAAATTATTTACTAAAATTAGAAAAGAAATGTAATTAACTACTTTGATTGTCTTTGCTTACATATTCTGTCGTCTTCATGTTACAGGAGCAAGTTTGGTAAAACCCATTCATCCAGAAGTATTTCATGTACATCTTGGATGTGGCAGGCAGTGAACATGGGAGTTGCAGCCCTCAGAGACCTTGCATTCTAGTTGTTGAGGGGAGTGGAGGGACTGGAAGATGGACAGGAAGACAGTCATTCAGGGCAGGGATGAGTATGTTGTAATTTTCAATAAGACAGTCAGAGAAGGATAACTAGGAAACTGGTATTTTTTCAGAAGCAGTCACCGAAAAGTTAATAGTAAATAATCTGTGGCATTTTTCAGAATGCTTTTGGCAGTTTTATTTTTCTCATAAGAATTTATTTGCTAGGGTGTAAAATGGAACAAGTAGGTACTCAATTCTCTGTTCCCACCCAATGGTTTTACAGATGAACGCACTGGACACCCTTGGTCAAACTGCTTTGCATCGAGCTGCCCTCGCAGGTCACCTGCAGACCTGCCGCCTCCTGCTGACTTACGGCTCTGATCCTTCCATCATCTCCTTACAAGGCTTTACAGCTGCGCAGATGGGCAACGAAGCCGTGCAGCAGATTCTAAGTGGTGAGTTTAAATAAATAAGTGGTACATTCTGGGCTTCCCGCTTCATGGCTGCTGCTGATAGAAACAGACCAATTCTGCACCACTTGTTTTAAGTAGTTCTTCGGAATACTTTCTTTGCCTGAATATTTTTCATACCTTTCCTTGCTGGCAGTTTAGCCTGAGGCCCTTCCTATCAGCCTTTTTGGTGGAGTGAGGTAGGTGTCAGGAGAACAGGAGAAGGAGGCATATACTCTTTTTTTTTTTTTTTAGTTTTAAATTGAAAACCTGACTCATGGGTGTTATGATCAAAGGTGACTTAAAGCTCCTATAAATGGTGTGGAATTATGCAGCTCTAAAATCTGTCAAATAGAGAAAATAAGAAATCATTCATCTGGTAATGATCTTCAATTAATTGTTCTTACATATGGGATAGTCTGACCGGCTTTTTTGTATTTCTTAACTTCATTTCGCCGTTAGGAAATTATCTTGTTTTTCCTAGCTTAAATACAATTATAAAATCTTATTGAATACTAGTGCCTCCCTAGTGCAGCATTTGATATTTTATCTACTTAATGTATTGAGGGAGATTGAACATAGAACTGATATGAAAGTTGACTAGTTTCCTGAGCCCCCAAATGAGAGGAAATGGCACCATCTAGCTCTTGAAAAATGGTGAGCTGGATAGAAAATTAATTTGGCATAACTAACTGTTGTTTCCCATCCCTTTTATTTTGTCTGTGGGTTACATCTGCTCTAGAATGACATAACAGAAGAGTAAAATGGAGAAGGAAGGCTACAGACTAGGAATCTGAAGTCCTAGTTACTTTCTTCTGCCTATAACCCAGGATTTCTTTGCTCCATCAGACACAGTGCCTTGTCATAATGAGTATTTTATAATATCCCCTTTTCCTATTCAGAAATGAAATGTATAGATAATGTGACCTAACTGTACAGATACCTTCCAAAAACCCCAAATTAAATACCCTAACTATAATATAAAGCGAAAATGACAGTACGTTAACATAAAATAATTTATAATTATTGTAATAGTAAAAGCTTGGATAAAACAACACTAGAAGACAAAAATGAGCCCCACAAATTTCTTAAGAGCCCCGTAAAAGTATAGCACAGCTGAGAATCTCAACTATATTCTGAAATAGGGAACTTTCTAGGCTTGTAGAAGCTCATATATGTATTGTTAGAGCTGAATCAGAATATCTGTGCCACATTTTAAAAGCTTTTAATTGGGATTTACTTTCCTCATGCCAGCTCATTCGTAGATAGTATCATTCTTTTTTTTTTTTTTTTTTTGGTATCATTCTTCTTTAGTCTTAGATGGTGATCTAGAGACATTTGAAGTAAGCCCTGTCTAGAACACCTTTACATCAAAACTGAAAAGATCTAGAGGAATGAAATTTCCTACTATAGGATCGGAAGCTTAAAGTATGAAAAACATGATTTCATTTAACTTCCTGTTCCAGTGGAGCAATAGAACATTTACTTAAAGAAGAGATTTACCATGCTTTGATTAGGAACTCTTTCAGCCTTCTCAGTAAATTCTAATATAATTTCTAAAAAGTGTGATTTTTATTAAAACATTCTAAATTTTTTTTACGCTTTTACCAAGAACCATTTAGCGTTGGATTTTAAGTTACATTTTATAAGTTGTAACCATAAATCGGGCAAACAGCTATCACATCAAAATTTCTAACAATGTTATGCATAATTTTAGAGATAATTGACAAAATGGAGAAGAAAGGATTGAATAAATCAAGCAGATTAGATCCATTAATGCTTTTTAAATGTCTTCTAAGTCAATGTAATTAGAATATATGACTTCTGGTATAAGATAAAATTAAATACTGAATCACAAATGAAATATTTTATTCAATTATTTTGGTAATTCTTCTTAAAAGTTTGTTTGGAATATAAAACATTATACAGGTAATTAAGTGTGTAACATAGGATATGCCAGAACTTTTGGATTTAATTCTTAATATTCTTTATTGATCTGGAAAAATAGTACAAATAGTAGAACTGTATAATAAAATCTTGCCCTTAGAAAGGTTTTGAAAATAGGAATTGTTTTTTTGTTTGGAAAAAGATAGAATTTTTTAAACTAATATTTCTGTGAGAAATTTGAGTATCTATCGTCTGTGGACCATGTACTAGCTGAACTTTTCTGATTTTACCTACATTGACTTATCCATCCCAGGTTATATGTGTAATGACTCCCAAAAGAATGCAGCAGTCATTTTCAGGCTGGGAGTTGTATCCCAATAGTGATCTGTAAAATCAATTTAGTGGGTTGTAACCAACATTATAAAAAATAGAACAGAGTAGAAAATATCAGAGTTCAATTTTTGAAATGTCAACGTAACTTCTGTCTTTCTAAAGTAAAATATAGCCATGAAGAGATTTAATTATGACACAGAATTAGGATAAGTATGGGTTTACACAACTTTTTTTTACATTTGTATGTGTATACACACATACAGATATATTAATATCAGAACATTTGATTTTATGTGTTTATATATACATGTGTGTGTATTCACTTTGTGTATTGAGTCCCAACATAAAGTACGTTAGGTTGGACATACGAAGTAGCCATTTCTGTAGGAAAGACACAACCAAATACTGGGAATTGAATGTGGTTTAACCTACTGTGTTTTATTGTGGGTCATGGACAAAAAGGTCTGGCAACATTTAAATAGCCTTAGCTCTCTTACATCAAAATAATAAACATTTTGTTTTCTTAGGGAAAAAAAAAAAAAAGAATGCAGCAGTCATATAGGTTGTATACTAAGTTACTGGTGTTCTGTTCCGGGTAACGTTTTTTTGTTTTTGGTTTTGGTTTTTTTGTTGTTTTTTTTTTAAAGATTTTATCTATTTATTTGACAGAGGGAGAAATCACAAGCAGGCAGAGAGGCAGGCAGAGAGAGGAAGAAGCAGGCTCCCTGCTGAGCAGAGAGCCCGATGCAGGGCTCGATCCCAGGGTCGAAGGCAGAGGCTTTAACCCACTGAGCCACCCAGGTGCCCCCCGGGTAACGTTTTAAAGATGCATTTAAATATACCTGTTGATACCAGGTTTAAGGCCCACTTTTAAAGACCTGTGCTTCCTGCTCCCAGGTCAGTAGTTGCAAATAGTTTACATTAATGGAGTTTGAATTATAAACTCTTGGCAGTATTCACATCAAAATTAACATCAGATAGCAGCTTTTATAAACCAGCATTTTAAAAGATCCTTTCAGAAGATTTGACCTTTTTCTCTAGACATGCTTTCTCTATACCTGCTCTGTCCACATGATTAGTGGCTACTATATTAACAGATAAAGACTATTTCCAGCATCACAGACAGTTCTTTTTATTTTTTAATTTTTTATTTATTTCTTATTTTTTTATAAACATATAATGTATTTTTATCCCCAGGGGTACAGGTCTGTGAATCGCCAGGTTTACACACTTCACAGCACTCACCATAGCACATACGCTCCCCAATGTCCATAACCCCACTCCCCCTCTCCCAACCCCCTCACCCCCCAGCAAGTTTGTTTTGTGAGATTAAGAGTCATTTATGGTTTGTCTCCCTCCCAATCCCATCTTGTTTCATTTATTCTTCTCCTATCCTCTTAACCCCCCATGTTGCATCTCCACGTCCTCCTATCAGGGAGATCATATGATAGTTGTCTTTCTCCGATTGACTTATTTCACTAAGCATGATACCCTCTAGTTCCATCCACGTCGTCGCAAATGGCAAGATTTCATTTCTTTTGATGGCTGCATAGTATTCCATTGTGTATATATACCACATCTTCTTTATCCATTCATTTGTTGATGGACATCTAGGTTCTTTCCATAGTTTGGCTATTGTAGACATTGCTGCTATAAACATTCGGGTGCACGTGCCCCTTCGGATCACTACGTTTGTATCTTTAGAGTAAATACCCAGTAATGCAATTGCTGGGTCATAGGGTAGTTCTATTTTCAACATTGTGAGGAACCTCCATGCTGTTTTCCAGAGTGGTTGCACAAGCTTGCATTCCCACTCCCCTTTCAGACCCTTAGACAGTTCTTTTAAACAACAATTTTAGGCTTGACCTTGACATGAAATAATTCTGACTATATATTCCAATATGGTTATCCCATTATTTTTACCTAATCATTTATAGAGGTAAGGATTTGTAATAGCCAAAATAAACACTGAAATCCCTATTTACATTTACACATTGAAATAAGCCAGTACGGCCTATTGCCAGTCCAATAAACAGCCAGTCTTAGGGGGTTAAAAATAACAATAATAAAATACTGCTTTACAAAAATAACAACTGCCTTCCAGCCTTTGAAACTTTAGGTTTGGGGCCCCTTTTCTTCCCTTCCCTTCCCTTTCTTTTCCTTTCCTTTTCCCTTTCCCATTCCTTCCCATCCCTTTCCCTCGCTTTCTCTCCCCTCCCCTCCCCTCTCCTTTATCTTTTCCTTCCTCGTCTCCTTTTTCCTTTCCTTTCTCCTTTCCTTATTCTGGTGAGCCAGAACAGAATAGGAGAAAAAATTAGAAGCTCATCTTTAACCATTGACTCGAGGTAAAATCTTTTAATTTCATATGCTATAAAAGCCAATGTGCTTATAAAAGAACTTATGAGGTTAAAACATTCTGAATTGTTTTCTTACAGTTTTTACTAATATAGTACTTTTCTTACACTTTTTACTAATGTAGTACTTTGCATATCAGCCACTCTTCTTTTACTTATGTTCCCTTTCAACTTCATTTTTATGTCCTTCTTTTAATTTTGTATCTCTTTGTACAAAGTTCCTGGGGTGTATATATATCCTTTCAGCTAATACTTTGTTCACATTGTTTCTAAAAATGAATCTGTTCTAAGACTGTTCAGTATTTATAATGGATGCAAAACTCTATAATTTGTATAGTAATTAATCGATATCTTTAAATAACTACTTCCGACTCTTTGACTAGGAGTAAGGATTTCTCCATAGTTCTCAGAAGCATTCTTGTACTTGCATAAAAATTTTGCTTGATTTTAAAATTATACCATTTGCAAGTAGTCTGCATCAAGACCAGTGTGCCAATTTCAAATAGTTCATAGAATTAAAACATTTAGCCTTATTAATTGTATCCCTCAGATGCTAGAATCTGAAAATATCCAAAGGTCTAACTCCATATACATAAACAATTATCATTTTATTTTGTTGAAATGATAAACTAAAAGTATTACCTATAGATACCCAAAGGATGTTTCAGTGTATTTTCCCAACTTCCAGAATCACTGTCACAGAGACGTAATATACACACAGACTTTCTCACCCATAAATGCAGCGGTGGCCTGCACAGCGAGAATGGAGGCAAATAAGACCAGAAAGAACAGGATAAAGGCAGCCAAAGAGCAGTGATGGGCCAAACACACTGACCCCAATACAGAATAGCATGGAAGTCAGTTCAGCAAATGCTTTCTGAATGTTCTCTGTGAAAAGGAACATGAAGACGAGCAAGACCTGATTTCTTTCCTTCACAGTTCCACAAACTAACAAATAATGAACTCTCTTCTGAAGAAAAATATTTATTGATGTTTCAAAAAGATACTTCATCATATGAAATACTCTCTCCTCGCTTTAATCTTAGCATTTTATCTGCTACATATTATCATGACTAAGTAAGCACAGTTTCTATTTTATGGAGGAGTTTTCATAATCAGTTCTGTAAGAACCACTCTTCTGAATGAAGCACTTTAGACTAGAAAGAGCCAAAGTATTTCTTCTGAAATCTAAAACCTTTTCATAGCATCGCTTGATCTTCCCATGTAGACCGTGGACTCAAGAAAGGTGTCTTTGATCATAAGATAATGTAGTCTTAAATCCAAAGAGGATTTAAGGGAAACCAACACTTAGTTTATAGGAGCAAAAGCTAATCTATTAAATGATTTGTCCATTGTCACCAGTACTAGTCAAAATCCAAGTCTCCTGGACTTCGGGTTACATGAATGTGCATTATAAAGGCCACCCATAACGTCCACAAACGTATTTTGAGTGGCGTATGTTGCTTCCTTTGAGAATTTTTTTTTTAAGATTTTTATTTATTTATTTGACAGAGAAAGATCACAAGTAGGCAGAGAGGCAGAGAGAGAGAGAAAAGAGGAAGCAGGCTCCCTGCCGAGCAGAGAGCCCGATGCGGGACTCGATCCCAGGACTCTGAGATCATGACCTGAGCCGAAAGCAGAGGCTTTAACCCACTGAGCCACCCAGGCGCCCCTCCTTTGAGAATTTTTTTTTTCAATTTTTAAGATTTTATTTATTTGAGAGAGAGAGAGACATAGAGAGAGCACAAGCAGGGGTAGTGGGAGAGGGAGAAGCAGGCCTCCCGTCAAGCAGAGAGCCCAATGTGGGGCTCGATCCCAGGACCCTAGGATCATGACCTGAGCCAGAGGCAGACGCTTAGCAATTTGAGCCAATGTATAATGAATTTTTGGTTTATATTACATTAATCAAAACACTTCATTTGTTAGCCTTATACTTCTAGATCAAGCAGCCTAATCTGATTATAGTCTGTTTATAGCATTTGTGTCACACCTCCCAATTGTACAGACATTTTTAACTGCATTTCCCTGAAGCCATTCAATAAATGTGAATTAAACAAATTTCTGTATTTAGTAGGCCCTTTGTACAGTGATTATATTTTCTGAGACCACTGATTTGGGGAGTAGTCCTTCCATTTATATTGAGGAAGTGGAGAACAAAAAGAAAAAAGCTAAACAGTTAAGTCCTGAAAGTTGAATGCCTTCCCTCGATTTACACAACAAAATCTATGGCAAAGCTTTGCTACCGCATTTGTAAGACCAAAGTAGCATGAAGATGTTTTTGATATTGTGCTCCTATGTTTCTTTATTCCCTTTTGCCAAGTGTTGGCCAGAAAATTTGAAGACTAGAATAGTAGGGATGGAGACGGATTTGTGTGTCTTCGAATTTCTTTAAATGTAGCTTAGGACGAGATAGATACGAATTGAAAAATAAGGCACTTTTTTCTTATCTGAAAACAAAAATCCATAGCTTAGATCTCAGGAATTTCTGACCCCTTAATCTCTCTCTCCGTTCACCAAATAATTTTCCCTTCTTAATTCTGTGATTCCTTAAAAACCAATAGGAGTAACCTTTGCTTTCTTTTATTCAGAAAGTACACCTATACGCACTTCTGATGTTGACTATCGACTCCTAGAGGCATCTAAAGCTGGAGACTTGGAAACTGTGAAGGTAAATCAGTGCTTTTAGAATCTTGGGTAGCGCCATTGAAACTTCGCTAACCAATTCATTTTAAGCTCCTAAGTGAAACTATTCAAATCCAAATAATAAAAGAGATGAGCAAAGTAGATCCATAAACAAGAAAGCTCTTTAACCAGGAAGGATTTTCTAGTATGTGCTTTATTATATCCATTAAACTACTTTAGCTACTTTCCTTCTGGTTCTGTGAAAGCTCTTTTGTTTCCACTGATATTAATGAAAGTGTTATTTGTAGCCACATTCATAAATGTCTAAGCTAGTTCAAGCCCTAGTAATATATTACACAATAAAGTTTGAAACAATATTTCTTCAACTTTTTTCTAAGAGATTCTCACTGTTGCTCTAGGAAATTGTTCTTATGATCCTGCATCCATTTGGAATTAAATACAGAAGATGGATTTTCTTCCTTTTTTTCTATTTAAGAAAAAAAATTCTTTTTCTTTCTTTCTTTTTATTTTTTTGAGAGAGAGAGTAAGAGAAAATGAGAGGAAGAGCACAATCAAGGTGAGGGGCAGCAGGCAAAGCAGATTCTCCACTGAGCAGGGAGCCTGATGTGGGGCTTGATCCCGGGACTCCAGGGTCATGACCCAAGCTGAAGGCAGATGCTTAACGAACTGAGCAGGTGCTCCTAGATTTTCTTTTCTATGTAACTCTGCTTGCCAGGAAAATTTTAACAGCCTTTATTTGTGGTATAAAACATGAAATTATATACATTAACATTAAATTATAGATGTAATTTTTTTCAAATATAAAATGATATTCTGATACTAAATATCCTTTTTAAGAATAGATACTTCCTGTCTGTAATCACTTATGTAGGGATGAAGATAGGGATGAAGATAGGAAGAGATAGGGGTTTTATTCTTATTTAAGCACTGGTCTTACAGTTTGTCTGTCTGTCTGTCTTTTTTTTTTTTTTTTAAAGATTTTATTTATTTATTTGACAGAGAGAGATCACAAGTAGACAGAGAGGCAGGCAGAGAGAGAGGGGAAAGCAGGCTCCCCGCCGAGCAGAGAGGCCGATGCAGGACTCGATCCCAGGACCCCGAGACCATGACCCGAGCCGAAGGCAGCGGCCCAACCCACTTAAAGAAAGGCCAAGTGTGGGCCAGAAAATTTGAAGACTAGAATAGTAGGGATGGAGAAGGATTTGTGTGTCTTCGAATTTATTTATTTATTTATTTTTAAAGATTTTATTTAGTTATTTGACAGACGGAAATCACAGGTAGGCAGAGCAGCAGGCAGAGAGAGAGGAAGGGAAGCAGGCTCCCTGCTGAGCAGAGAGCCCAATGTGGAGCACCATCCCAGGACCCTGGAATCCTGACCTGAGCTGAAGGCAGAGGCTTTAACCCACTGAGCCACTCATGTGCCCCTCGAATTTATTTAAATGTAGCTTAGGATGAGATAGATATGAATTGAAACAAGAAGGTACTTTTTTCTTATCTGAAAACAAAGAAAAATCCATAGCTTAGATCTTATCCCTTAATCTCTCTTTCCATTCACCAAATAATTTTCCCTTATTGGTCTTCCGCTCAGTGGGATGTCTGCTTATCCCTCTGCCTCTGCCCTTCCCCCTGTTCAGAGTCTTTCTCTCTCAAATAAATAAAATCTTAAAAGAAAAAAAAGAAGAAAAGAAAATATAGTAAACTCTTTCAAACTGTGTTACTTAGAAATTTTTTTTTTTGTTTCAGCATGTGGCCACTTCTAACATCTCTTCCATCTTACAAGAACATCTAAGTTATTTATTTTTTTTAAGATTTTATTTATTTATTTGACAGAGAGAGAGATCACAAGTAGATATAGAGGCAGGCAGAGAGAGAGAGAGAGGGAAACAGGCTCCCTGCTGAGCAGAGAGCCCGATGCGGGACTAGAGCCCGATGCGGGACTCGATCGCAGGACCCCGAGATCATGACCTGAGCCGAAGGCAGTGGCTTAACCCACTGAGCCACCCAGGCGCCCCATGAACATCTAAGTTATTTAAAGAAAAACAGTAACCTTCAGTTGTAATAGCCACTGGGGAGAAATTTTAAAGTTCTCTTAGAAGATCTAAAACTATATGCTTTTTTCCTTAATTAAAATTATATATACTTTTTGTCATTTGAAATATATGCTAATAAAAGAAAATCTTTAAATATAAAAGTGATCAGGACTCCTTTTCTACATCGTGGCACGATAATCTCACCAGCCTTGCTACATGTACCCATGATCATTAAATTAATAGTTTAGTATTTTCTTAATTTGTAGTTTTTAATTCCATGTGTTTTGTATGTACCGATAGGCAAATCTCTAACTTCCAGATTTCCTAAAAAAGCATTTGTGTCACACCTCCCAGTTGTACAGTCAGCCTTCACAATAGAGGCCGACTATATTTTTATGAGTGGAATGGAAGTGGCAGAAGAAAAGCAAAGCACAAATTAAGTGAGAATTAAGCATGGTAATTTCCTTCCCTAGAGGCTTCAGAGAGTATTAAATTATTAGGAATTAGAAGAAAAGGCTGTTTGCTGAGTAAAGTATTTGAAATTATGAAAATCAGGTAGGAAGAATGTAAATTTGCTTTGGCATTCAAAAGGAAATTGAAATCGAACAGGGAATAAAGAACTTCCAAATACTAGAAAGTGAATGTTTCATAAGCAGAATGGACTTTTTATTTTTGTAACCTGGCAAAATGAGTTGTGTGTCATTCCATGCCACATCCCTGTTTTGCTGATATTCTCTGCGGGGCGGGGGGAATAAAAAAGGTTAGACTATAAGAGCCTGAAGAAAACCCAGCGGCAGCAAGAAGCAGCTTCAATCATATAAGCCACCAGTAGAAGGTGTTTACTAACAGTTTTTGTGCTCTTTAGTTTTATGTATTAATTTACTCACATCTATTTCATTTTGGTTTTTGATTCTATAATTTACGTATTAAGGTATCCACAGACTCACTTGTCACGAAAGGGTAAGACATTTGACCTGGCCAGATGACAGTGGCTCTTGAGATTCTAGAGTCAGGGCTTTTCCTCGTAGAGCTGGTGAGACTGTAGGCTCTCCCTACGGCCCAGCTCTCCTTCCGTGTCCTGTATGCACTGTACCACCTGCCGAGTCCTGCTCTTACCCTACCGATGGGAAAGCCCCGACTCAGGAAGTCGGTAGAAACAGGTGCCTCCCAGGCTCTTGGTTTTCATATAATAATAGCTCATTACAGTGGCAAGAGTGACAGCAAAATTGTCAGACTCCTGGAAAGCCCAGCCATCCTACCTTGTAGGCGAGAAAATGTCACTGTTTTCTCTGGGTTTTTTGACTGTTCTTTCCATTACCTTTCTTTGCATCACTTCCCTGAATGAGGGCAATTAGGAAAGTAAGCAAGTATGTAGCAGAAAGATCAAAAGATTATGAATAGGGAAAACCAAGTTTGAGCTTTTATTGTACCGTTTACCTTACCAACTCTGTGAAAGGACAGGCTGCTTAGCCCTCTCTGAGCATTGGTCTATTTTTTCTGTAAGATGGAGATAATGATCAACTTCACAGAAAGATAATAGTTCTCTCGCTGAAAGAATATGAGATTCTTTATAAATTGTGAATTGTTATTGATGTATTATTAAAATTCATCCGTCACTGCCAGTGGTGCAACCCGCCAGTCCTTACTTTGCTTCCCGCTGCTCTGTAAGCAGACAGAATCGAGCTTGTGCTGAAACACTCGCATTCACAAGGAGAGGAAAGAAGAAAAACGAGAGCATGATTGGAATCAGTTTGACTCGTAGCGGTCGACAAACATCTCTCAGAGATCAGGGGAAGCACTGATGACCACATGGCTTTGCTGGAAGCGGGTCAGGGGACCGAGTGGGTGCCCCAGGCAGAATTAATGTGATTTTTCTGGCGGCTTTTTGCTTGCCACATCAGTGGAGACGAGAGCTCTGGGTAGTTCTGCAGTCAGCCAGGGTCAGTCCTCCTCGAGTGAAGCATGGCAGACAGCGTGCTGGTACGGGCAGACGCGCTGGGCAGACAGTCTCGGGGAGGAGAGCCTTATGAAGATGAAAGACGAAGGCATCATTGGCCATGGAGAGTCTTGTTTTATTATGGGTTTTTCTTTTTGATGAGGATTTTGGCCAGGAAATGTTAAAAAAAAAAAAAAAAGATGAAATTGCTCTGTAAGCCGTAAAAATATTTGTAGACACTGTGAAGCCAAGCAGAGTGCTGATTTTTAAACATCACTTGCATTATCTAATTTCTAGAAATAAATATTCATTAGGAAATGACAGCTTATCCAAGATGCCTGCAGTATTTTAGAGCAAAATACGTGGGAATAAATATTAATGTTCTTTTTGTGTGTGTGTGTTTGTGTGTGTGTGTGTGTGTGTGTGTGTGTGTGTGTGTGTATGTCATTAAAGCAACTTTGCAGCCCTCAGAATGTGAACTGCAGAGATCTGGAGGGCCGGCATTCTACCCCTTTACACTTCGCGGCAGGCTACAATCGCGTGTCTGTCGTGGAGTACCTTCTACACCACGGTGCCGATGTCCACGCCAAAGACAAAGGGTATGTGTTAGAATTTAGTGTTTGGGACTTGCGAATTTTTTAAAAATATTTTTTGAAGTCCTAGATTTTTTTTTTCACTCTTAAAAAAGTAATACATGTTTTTTAAAATTTAAGGCATCTAATAGAAATGTACAGTATAGCAAATGAAAATCCCTATCACCCCACCTTCTGAAGATTATGTGAACACTTCGTGATAATCCTTCAGATTTTTCTAAAAGTATAAATCAGTTCAGATGCTCTTGTGGTGGCGGTGCTTGTTTTTAACTTAAATGGTCATGCCATTCCACACAGCCTACTCTGCAATTTGCTTTCTTACCCGGGAGTGTATCTCGAATGCCTTTCTGTATCAGTACTTAATTGTTCATCTCATCTTTTTAATTCCCGTGATAGTATTTTACTGCATTGCATGAATGTGTTTATACAGTTTGTACTTTGTTGTTTGTCCTTTTTTCTTTTTTGCTATTAAAAATGAATGATCTCTTCCCAAAAGAAGCCATCCATCCCAAAGTCATTGGTATTAATAGACGTATAATTTTATTTTCACTAATTCAGATATTCTATACTTTTTATATTAGTTTACTAAATTATTTTAATTTATCTAGACAGAGTTTAAAGCAGTCACAGCAGCTGTTTAAAAATGCAAGAAGGAAGTTTTAACTGAAATGAGCTTCCATATTCTAAGTTAATTTCATATCATCTCAAAATAGAAATAAGCAAGCACTTTTCTGTGCAATTACATATCAGAGTACGGTGGAATTAAACCGTACAATTTAGACTTCAGTTAACCATTACAGATTTATTTATCTTTTAAAACGGGCACATCACACTTGAATATTCAGTAATAATAGCACCAGCTCTTTCCAAGTGTTGTAGCACTCTGGAGAGCAACCCGTAGTTGTTTCCATTGCCCATTTTATTTTTTTTTTTAAGATTTTATTTATGTATTTATTTGTTTGCTTATCAGAGAGAGAGAGAGCAAGAGAGAGAGAGGAGGCAGAGTGGCAGACAGAAGTGAAGAGAGAAACAGGCTCCCCGCTGAGCAAGGAGCCCGATGCAGGACTCGATTCCAGGGCCCTGGGATCATGACCTGAGCCGAAGGCAGTGACCCAACCGACTGAGCCACCCAGACATCCCTCCATTGCCCATTTTAGTTAGGACTTAGTATTTTTGGTCTCAAAGCATTTAAAAAAAAAAAACAAAACTGATCTCTAAGTAAAAAGGCCTTTATACCTTTTTTGTCATGTTTTAAGTACAACTTAAGCTTATACTTTTGATTCACTCTTTTTTTCATAGGAATCTCTTTCTATCTTTTTCAAATGCCACCTGCCTTCCAACCAGAGCTCAGAGTTATCTCAAACTAGTTTACTCATAAGTTGAGGCAGTTAGATTTTTCTCATCGGGCTGGAGTTTATGGTTGGTGTCACTGTTTCCCTTAATGAATACTGAAGTTTCTGTATCACTTGGCTTTTTGAGTTTTCACTGTATGACACTTAAATATTTAAATCTATGCATAGAAACCACTACTGAATTATTAGGAATTAAGAAATAAAATTAAAAGACAAAAGGTAAAACTTGCCTAAATAAACTAGTTAAATTGCATTGTATATTTTATAAGCATGCAGTTTCCATTAGGAAAACCCAAATGGAAGAAAAGCCGAGTTGATTAAAAGCCAATTACTGATTAGATTATTCCTGAAATCACTTTGTAGTGTTGCTCTTAATATCAATGAAACCTGAATTTAAAGTATTGTGATGGAGCTTTTCTGTGGGTGTATCTGTATGTGTTTTAAGCCTAGGATGGCTGTGAAATTTCTATCCATCACCAAGAAACTAGGGAAAATCCTTATATTGAAAGGGATGTGTTTGAAATTGTTAGTCCTTATTTGGGAATGGATGACTATATCTTCAAGACCAGAGGAGAATTCCTTTTTTTGAAGTGAGTGTTCAGTATAGTCACTGCTGTAGAAGAATTATGTTATTTTTATTATAAGTATCATTTTAACACAAAGATCTGTTATATGTCTTTAAAATAATTTTCTTTTGTTTAGTGGCTTGGTGCCCCTACATAATGCTTGTTCATATGGACACTATGAGGTAGCTGAGCTTTTAGTAAGGCATGGGGCTTCTGTCAATGTGGCGGACTTATGGAAATTTACCCCTCTGCATGAAGCAGCAGCTAAAGGAAAATATGAAATCTGCAAGCTCCTTTTAAAAGTATGTAATTTTAAAAATTATAAAATATAAAGTCATTCTGTTTATTTTTTGGTTAGCATGTAAAATTACATCACAGTAAATTATTAAGTATTAGAAGTGCGATAAAGACTGCTTCCATTTTCTATTTTAGGGGGATATTTAAGTGTGGTATGATACTTACATAGCTTTGAGTAGTGTCTGAAGTGCCTTTCTGAGCTGATTTGATTAAGTGCAGTTCATCACAGTTCATCAGGGTAGGTTTGGAAAGAGTTGCATTAGTTTGCACTGCTTATCCAGTACTTAAGGTACTAATGTGAGAAAACATTGTACTAGGGGAAACAAGAGTTTTAATCAACACTGATTTTTTTCTTAGCAGCTATTTTATTATTAACAATCTCATTGCTTATTATTAAACATAAATCTTACAAGAACTTTAATATTAGATTGGTATTAAAATATAAAATAATCTTTAGAGAAAATTATGCATATAAATTTGGGGGATATAAATGAAATAGTAGAAACTGGTAGTTTTATTAAACTAACTTAATGTGTTTTTTAAATTAAAAGATGTGAAAAATAATCAAACATTGTTTTTTGTCTTTTTTTTTTTAACTAGAGAAAAACTTCTGCGGGTTAAACTTAAATAGAATTCTTGTCCCACCACTTTTATGGTATCAGATATGGCCTCCCCACCCCCACCCACCCCAAATGCATACAAAATAGATATCTTTCCTTGGGTGAGTGAAGATGAAGTTAAAAATAAACCTTAGAAAAGATACTGTAGAAAATACAGACCCCATTTGGTTTTGTTTGTTTGTTTGTTTTGTCTTATTGTTGTTGTTTTAGCATGGAGCAGATCCAACCAAAAAGAACCGAGATGGAAATACACCATTAGATTTGGTAAAAGAGGGAGACACAGATATCCAGGACTTGCTGAGAGGCGACGCTGCCTTGTTGGATGCTGCCAAGAAAGGCTGCCTGGCAAGAGTGCAGAAGCTGTGTACCCCGGAGAATATCAACTGCAGAGACACCCAGGGCAGGAACTCAACCCCTCTGCACCTAGCAGGTAAGTGTCAGTGGCTCGTCCAAGGCCCATTGGCCATTCTTGGATAGCTGATACAGTTTACCAGAAGATGAAAGAAATGCTGAGCAGAAATAGTAATATGCTTTTGATTGACATAATTTTACATAATTTCTAATTGTAAGGGCTCTTAGTTATGTGAGAGGAGTATTAGCTTTTAAAGCAAAAAGTATCTAAAATCCTTACATTTTTCTGGTCATTCTTTATAGATATAGATATAAATATCTATACATTTTCTTAGTCTGACATGTTTGCCTTTTTCACTCTAATAGCAGGCTACAATAATCTGGAAGTAGCTGAGTATCTTCTGGAGCATGGAGCAGACGTTAATGCCCAAGACAAAGGTGGTCTAATTCCTCTTCATAATGCAGCGTCCTATGGGGTGAGCTTGCTAAAGTTCAAGTCTGGAAAACTTCCCTGACATTTACTATTTTATCAGATGCATACTGTGCAGGAAGTAAGTAGATACCTAACCACAGCATAATGTAGCACAATTTGAATCTTACTATTCAGAGTGTTTCCAGCCTTCCCATGCTTAACTATGCTTTGGTCAAGGGCCGTGCTCTTCATAGCTCTCTGCTCTCACATCGTCTAGCACGAGAATAGATGTGTAACGGCTGCTCATTGAGTATTTACTGATACAGATAATAGATCTTAACTCTCCCCCAAGTAGATTTTAAAAAACTATAAAATCCAGGAGGCTGATTGTTTGTGGGCATGGAAATTATGCTTGCTTTTATCATCAGAATCTTAAAAATAGCCAAGGTAATGGTCGAGCCGTTGGTACATGTGGTTTCACAGAATTTGATTGGCTCGCTCAAGGCCTGCCGTGAAAGTCCAGAGCCATTCTCAAAGCACTGTAACTGGAATCAGCTGCAAGAGCAAGAGGAGGGTACCGTGGTGCCTTGACGACATTTGTTGAAACTTACTGCCCGGAAATCACCAAGGCCCACTTAGCCCTGAATCATGCAGGAACAATCACACAGGATAAATGTCCGTGTGCTTTTCTGTTCATTCACTTATTCCCTGTTCGACTGTAAGACCCCACAGACGCTGGATTATACATACCAGGGATCTCACAGCTGGAATCAGTGTTGACGAGGACAGTTTCTGGATTTGCAGAAGCCTAACAAACTATAAGTAAAAACTAATCCTTGTGATTTCATATTTTCTTACTCTTTTCCGTTGGCCTCCATGAGGAATGTCCTCATCTTCTCATAAGCCCTGTGCAAAAACCAGTGTTTCAGAGAGATGACAGTCTGTGGGAATACTTTTAAGGAAGGCAAACAGTCCAGTTTGATTGAGTTGGACAAACAGGAAATTTCCCAATGTAACATAAATTAATTAAAACTTGTCAGATTTAATAAATATATTATTAGTACTGAAATCCTCTTGAAACTGCAGTAAATTTACCTTTCCCAAGATGATTATCTTCTCAAATTTAGTAGAATTTTCTTCTAACCTTCCTTCAAAAAAGGTGCCCAGTTTCACTGTACAGCATATATTTCTCCTGAGGACCAGGCATGCTAAGTATTTACTGCTAACATACTACATATACAGTCACATATGATTTTTTTTTTTTACTTGTCTGTCATTTGGAGATGAATTTTCACTTTGTAGCATGATCCTTCTCTCTGTCTTCTGTCCCTCTAATCCCTCTGCTGCTTCTTCAGTTAGGAGTTTATAAAGCTGATGGGATCAGTAGAACTTAAAGCAGACCTTTTTTTTTTTTTTTAAGATTTATTTATTTATTTATTTGACAGAGAGAGAGAGAGAGAAAGAGAGAGATCACAAGTAGGCAGAGAGGCAGGCAGAGGGGAAGGGAGAAGCAGGCTCCCTGCTGAACAGAGAGCCCAGTGCGGGGCTCGATCCCAGGACCCTGAGATCATGACCTGAGCTGAAGGTAGAGGCTTAACCCACTGAGCCATCCAGGAGCCACAAAGCAGAGTCTTTTTACTTCATACAAATCTACGAAGGAGTAAGGATAGATGTGGGCAATAGAATTAATTCTTTTTTTGATTATTTATTTATTTATTTGACAGAGAGAAAGATCACAAGTAGACAGAGAGGCAGGCAGAGATGGAGGAGGAAGCAGGCTCCCCGCTAAGCAGAGAGCCCGATGCGGGGCTCCATCCCAGGACCCTGGGATCATGACCTCAGCCGAAGGCAGAGGCTTTTTAACCCACTGAGCCACCCAGGTGCCCCTAGAATTAATTCTTAACCCGACCTAGTAAGACTTACACTACCTGTTGTGTAGACTACGTGGATCTGTGTGTTTTTCGAGCCACCCAGGTGCCCCTAGAATTAATTCTTAACCCGACCTAGTAAGACTTACACTACCTGTTGTGTAGACTACGTGGATCTGTGTGTTTTTCGATACATTTTACACATTGTGGTTGTAGATAAGTTTTATCTGGTCAGTCTTTAACTGCCACCGTCTTCACCACTGTCCCAGAAAGCAGAGAAAATAAAACTTAATCCAAAAGTAGTTTACCTTTTAATTCCTAGTCTCCTGATAGGAAGGGCATTGAGATGTTACTTACATGTGTGTGTCCTTTGGTGACTAGTATGAGAGAAATAAATGCACAGTGGCTAAACAGTAATGTAGTATGCAGGTCAACCTTGTTCTGTTTTGTATTGCCTTGAAGCTGCCTTGCGCTTAGCTGAAGGGAGGTGCCATGCAACCAGGGTCCAGAACAGAGGCCCACTGTTCCATTTCATACTTACTTCACCATCATCTCCTAACTCCGTGTGAGAAAAATAATGGACATTTTTTGTCTCATCTCTCTTTCCATGTTACGGTGTTTGTTATCACATCCCTACTGCTAGCTCTTTGTAAATGAAATGAATTTATCGAAGTAAAAATGAACAGAAAATTCTCCAGGCTGTGTAGAGAGCATGTCATAGAGGTTTTGATCAACCTGGTTGATCCCATCCTTCTACTAAAGAATGTTAACAGGCTAGATAATGTGTTTATAGTAGGTTTTTTTTCCCTCATTGTATAGGTGGGTTTTTTGAGTCACTAAAAGTCCTTCTGGTATTAAACTTTACAAATTCAAAAATCAGGTATCTATGAGTCAATGACTATTCACTCAATAGTCATAAGTGTTACTCACTAAAGCCTTTACTTTTTTGGTTTCTTGACCTTTTTTGGTTGCCGTGGGTTTTCCCTGTACAACACTCACCTCTCCCCTCTCCCTGCCCCATAACATCCCTGTGACACAGTGATTCCCAGTTGGCAGTAGGTAAGATCATCCTCCCCGTTGAGAATCTCTGCTCTAAAAAATGATTTTATCTAATGCCGTTTGTATACCATGTAATCCATTGTCAGTAATCATGTCAAATCAGTATTTATCTTGTTCTCAATTAGTAGATTTAAAATGAGGACCAGTGTTAGCCACAAAATAAAAATTTTAAAAGCTACTTTGTCTTCTTTTAACTAAAAGGTAGATATAATAATATTTTTAATATCTCTGGATATATAAATCTATCTTTCAAAAGTCCCTTTTTTACTCATGTCATAGTAAGCCTTGGCTGGATGGCAATGAAAACGTAGGGCTCTGGTCCTCATTTCTCTGTTAAGGAGGCAAAACACTCGTTACGTTGTGTCGGATGGTGTCCTTCCAGTGGTGCTGGCACTGGCTTGGCTGCAGGTGTATATGGTGCGCTGTCCTGAAGTAACGGTTTTGTGGAGGAGATTTTTTTTTTTTAAGATTTTATTTATTTATGTGACAGAGATCACAAGTAGGCAGAGAGGCAGGCAGAGAGAGAGAGGAGGAAGCAGGCTTCCTGCCGAGCAGAGAGCCCGATGCAGGGCTCGATCCCAGAACCCTGGGATCATGACCTGAGCTGAAGGCAGAGGCTTTAACCCACTGAGCCACCCAGGTGCCCCGTGGAGGAGATTTTTATGGTACTGCATGTGAAATAAAAGCTTCTCAGTTAAAAATAAAGCTGTTTGCAGAGTAGTTTGGGGTCTAGTGTTACCGAGTAATTTCTACGTACGTTACTTCTTCCTGATATGATACGCTTCGCCATTTTTGACTTTTCAGGAAATGACACTTGAGTTTTAGTCTGGCAAGACCTGCGGGCAGCTGTGTATAATGGAAAGACCTGAACTCGAGCTGTGAGCACCTGGGATCTCATCTGTAGGCTTTTACTTGATAACCCAGTCTCCAAGCAGTGCCTTAATCCTTCTGATCACAGTTTTCTCATTAGCAGAACTCAGATGCTGAAAGCTTCTTTACAGGGTTGTTGTGATAATTAGATGAGATCATGCATGTGGAAAGTGCATCCTCTGGTCTAAAATCCATATTATAAGTAATAATAATAATGATAGTTATTATTATAAGATAATAATAATAATAGTAACTATTATTATAAGATAACTTGCCCCCAGGGGTGCCTGGGTGGCTCAGTCATTAAGCACCTGCCTTCAGCTCAGGTCATGATCCCAGGGCCCTGGGATCCAGCCCCACATCAGCCTCCCTTGCTCAGCGGGAAGCCTGCTTCTCCCTCTCCCTCTGACTGCTCCTTCCTCTGCTTATTCTCTTTCTCTCATTCTGTCAAATAAATAAATAAAATATTTTTTAAAAAAAGGTAACTTGCTCCCCACAGCCATCCTACTGGTCAGAATAATGGCTGGGCGCCACCCAGCAGTCCTACCAGTAATCCATGTGCTGGAGCAGCTCGGTATCCATGTGAGATAGACACAGACTAACTGGCTTCGGTAGTAGATAATGACTTGTAGCCTGGGGATGAAATAATCATGTAAGATATCCATGAAATTACATAAAGCTACTTAAGCTGTTATTTATTGGTAATTGTTCTCTGACTTGTATTTTGCCTTTTTTACTCTAGAGAGCTCAGTTTGCTGCCTGTGTGTGTCTCTGTGAGTGTTTTTATACAGGAAGGATTTGTCACCTCAGTTTTTCCAACTGTAGAAACCGTCTTAAGAAGTTTAAATAAAAGTTACAGATGTCAGGAGAGTGTTTTGCATTGCAATGTCTTATATTTCTAATATACATGTACACCAAACAGTTAGTTTTTTGGTTTTTCAGTACATGTAAGACATTAATATTTATTTATCACAAAGCCTGTAATTTTCTGTTACCTCATGACTCTTTCATTTTTCAGTGCCTTCTCTAAAAGGTATAATCCTGGGATTTCATGACATCATTGTACAACTAAATGGCTCTCATTGGAGCCCAAGCATATTTCTCTTCTTACTTTCTAGCTTTCTAGAATTAAATTAGGGCCCTCATAGTCTTTTTAGGTGGTAGTTGTCAGTTAAAGTGTTCTGTGTTTCAGCTGGATTCTGAAACCAGGTTAAATTGCCTCTCAGAAACATTCCAGTGGAGTTCAGTTCCTTTTCTAGACCTTCCAGTTCAATATTGTTCTTTTAATGGTATAAACTGAGCTATAGCTTATTTATTGCATTTGTCAGCCTTAAATTTCAGTTACTATTTTTGCCCCAGTGGTTTAGCTGCTTAAAAGACTGAAGAAGTGTGGTTTTAGCCTACTTTGGTAGTAATATACTCATTCCTGTTTATTGCTCTTTCCGGTGTTTGTCAGTAGATATAACAGGCATGTAATTGGTTGCTCCAAGCATAAACTATAAATTTAGTATAAAGAAAGTTGAATAATAAATAACATGTATACAATTCATTTTATACACATATAATTTTCCTTGGACTATCTAATTTTGGAAGCCTATGCAAATTAGTCTACCAAATTACATTATTCCACCAATACACATGAGAGTAGAATAAAATTAATCATCCGAATCATTGTGTGAATGCCCTATAACCTTACTGGGAGAAGTTGAAGTTATTCAATGCTTTTGGGCTAACTGAACTAAAAGAACTATCCTTTTCAACATATATCCTTTAAATAAGGGAGATAAATTTGGGGAGTTTATTTTGTTTTAAGTAATTTAGGGAATAGTACAGTTGGTAGCTATTTTTATCTTTTGTGTTAGAATCAGTTAGAATCAGATGTATCATTCATAATCCCAAGATCACAAAACATAGCTTGTTCTCAAAAGCCCTAGTATAATTGTGCTCCTTTGCTTCATTTTTTTTTCTTATCTTGTCAAGCCAATGTGGGAGCTTCCTTAGAAGTTATCTGATTTATATTTTCCTCATAAATTTTTTCTTTCTTTTTATTTTTATTATGTTAGTCACCATACAGGACATACAGAACATCATTAGTTTTGATGCAGTGTTCTATGATTCATTGTTTGCATATAACACCCAGTGCTCCACGCAATACGTGCCCTCCTTAATACCCATCACCTGCTCACCCATTCCCCCACCCCCTCCCCTCTAAAACCCTCAGTTTGTTTCTCTGCATCCATAGTCTCTCACGGTTCATCTCCCCCTCCGATTTTCCTCCCTTCATTTTTCCCTTCCTTCTCCTAAGGTCCTCCATGCTATTCCTTATGTTCCACAAATGAGCGATAATATGTTTATATGATAATTGACTTTCTCTGCTTGAATTACTTCACTTACCATAATTGCCTCCAGTCCCATCCATATTGATCCATAAGCTAGGTATTCATCCTTTCTGATGGCTGAGTAAAATCGCATTGTGTACGTGGACCACATCTTCTTTTTCCATTCATCTGTTGAAGGGCATCTCAGCATCTTCCACAGTTTGGCTGTTGTGGACATTGCTGCTATGAACATTGGGGTGCATATGGCCCTTCTTTTCACTACATCTGTATCTTTGGGGTAAATACCCAGTAGTACAATTGCTGGGTCATAGGGTAGCTCTATCGTAAGTTTTCTTCTCTTTATTTTTTTGAAATTATTCTCCTGAAATTAATAAGTATTAGATTTTAAAAACTTGAATATTGCTTCAGAAAAAGCATCTTTTCTTTTCGAGGTGAGTGTCTTTGAGAGAGCAAAGACTGTCTTACAGAAAATATGAAGAAGCATGCCATAAATCTCATCTTGGGATATATCTGTTTCTACCTTCCCTGTCTCTTCTCCTTCTCTTGAAAGTCAGCTTCTGATAACTCATTATATTGCAGGAGAGCAACGGCTTGAGTTAGAAATCTAGTCTTAACAGATGATGTGCTTCTGACGTAACTATTAGAAGTGGTCAAGTTATGCCAGGAAATGTATCCATAAAGAACACAAATACGTCAATTGCACAAAATTATGGAATATTAGAGTTGAAATGGATTTTAGAACTACTTTAAGTGGCAACCAAAGTAGCATCCTTAAATATGCTTATGAGAATAAAGTTATTTTTATAATTCTCAAAAGCCCAACCATTGAATTAATATTACTGTTGCATAATTCATTGTCTTAAGCTTACTTTATAAGGACTTTTTGAAGAAACTGAAACTTTTTTGCTATATAGAACTTACTATTTGAGGGAACTTGCTCTCCTTGAAACTTTCTTCTACATTGTCTCACGTGGTCCTAACCCCTCACAGTTCTTTAGTTCTTATCACTCCTTTTGTCTCTTCTGAGGACTCTTCTTCCACTCTCCTCTCTCCAAATACTGTTTGCTCAAAGCTTTATATCCCCTCCCCTGCTTAAAATTATCTTTCTGTATTCCTTTTCTTAGCAGGCTTATCAACTAGCTACAATGGTCAACTCAGTGTTCTGTTTTGCAGTCCCCCAAGAGTCCCTACCCACGGGGCCAGGCACTTAGTAGGTGCTCAGCCATGTCTGGTGGTTTCGTGAGTAGGTGAGAGAGCGCAAGGGAGGATATAAATGGCGCCCTTCCTTGTCTGTGCTCCCGCCTCTTGTGTCAGACCATTCACAGAACAGCATTACTTCGATGTTTTACCTCAAAAACCGTTTACTCAAAGTGAAACTTACTTTCTTATAGTTTCATTCCCACTTCAACTTTCGCTACTCAAAGTCTGTTAATGGTTCCCCTTTGGTTTTTAATCTTCTAGACAAATTCTGAAAAACGGAAGGTAGTCAGTCACCTTTGCCTTTTCTGTCTCTTTCGTTCTCTGCAGTTAATCTGTCTTTCTAAAATCCAGGGTTTTTTTCCTTTTTCTTACCTTTTTCCTGTTTTTCTTTCCCTTTTTTCCAATTTCTCGATTTTAGCTCTTCTTTTCCGTTCTTCTCTGGCCATCACGGTTCAGCATCGCATCACATCACACCCAGCTTTTAATGTATCTGCTGCTAACATTTCCCCCGCGCGCAAGTCATTTTGGACATTGCAGACTCAGTTTGTACAGTGCTGTTTTGTTACGTTACATTACTTCCCCAAGGGCTGAAGAGAAAACAGTGAGAATCTTTGAGACAGATGTTTCAATAAATAGATCAGATTGCAGTGGCTTAGAAGAGAAATAGGAAGATCAGAGAAGCAAACAAGAACACTTGTTTCAGACGGTTCAGGCAGTCTAGACCTTTGAGAGGAGGCTTGGGGTCAGGTCATAGTTTCATTTTATGTGTTCGTTTTTAAGATAGACCTGAATATGGTAGAAGGCCGAATAAAAAGCAGAGTGGCAGGCAGAGGCAGAGGGAGAAGCAGGCTCCCTGCCAAGCAAGGAGCCCGATGTGGGACTCGATTCCAGGGCGCTGGGATCATGACCTGAGCCAAAGGCAGCCGCTTCGCCCCCGAATAAAAAATTTTATAAGCACCTATGAAGAATCACAGGGTAAAACAGTAATGACTGTGGAATGGAGATTTTGGAGGCAAGAAGAGATGGGTTCCAAAATACAGGAGGGGGATAAGTATTTTTTTTAATAGAAGAAACGTACATTAAGGATGAGAAGAGAGAATGAGAAGAGGGAAGGAAGCGTTAAACACAGCAGGCACACCTGATGGAGCTTGACCAGATAATCTCATTCTTGATCCTTCGCATCCTTTGTTTTTTCTCAGCACGTGGATATAGCAGCATTATTGATAAAATACAACACGTGTGTAAATGCCACAGATAAGTGGGCATTTACTCCTCTTCATGAAGCAGCCCAAAAAGGAAGGACCCAGTTATGTGCCCTACTCCTGGCCCATGGTGCGGATCCCACGATGAAGAACCAAGAAGGTCAGACACCTTTAGATCTGGCAACGGTAAGTCTTCATTCTGAATTATTTAGTATTGCTTTAAATTTGTGCTTTCCGAGACGACATTAAATTTCAGAGCTTACCAGGTTTACCTTTAGCGGTAAGAACAAATTTCCTTCCTTCTGAAATTTTTTTTTATTTGCATTTTTAGATAATTCAAAACTCTGTTAAGGCAAACTAAGCAGTGCCTTAACTTAATTCTTTCTGCCATGCTTAACTTGCGTGGGCAAACAGAACACGTATCTAGAGTGTATCCTCAGAGAGTGAAGTATCTTAGACCTTCTACATTTGGCATTTGTTCAGGAGCAGCTGATGTTCGTGATCATGTACCTGAGGCTGTGAGATAGTCAAAGAAAATTTACCTTCTAGGCCGTGTAGTATTCCTTTGAAGATGAAAAAGTAAATTGATATGCACAATAATTTATCATTTTTTAACCAGAAATACCTTCCCACGCCACATTCTGTCTCACACATCTATTGCTGAGTAACAGACCACTTCAGAACACTTAGTAGTTTAACCAAAACCCAGTCAGTGGCTTCCCACAGTAACTGACTGTTGCCCCCGGTTCCGTGGGTTCCATGGCTCCACGACCCAGTTCTGTGGTGCTTACACCTCCCTCCAGCTGGGAGCTCAGCCGAGGCTGCAAGGTCTAGGCCAAGGTAAGGCCTTCGTCCTCCAGGGCATCTCTCCACGGAGCCCCCCTTCCCTCTGTAGCCTAACCCGAACTTCTTTATAGCATGGAGACGACGCCTCTGAAAGAAGAAGTAGAAGCTGCCAGTCATTTTAAAGCTGGCCTTAAAAGCCTCGGACACCACTCCATCTACGTTTTGTTGGTCACTGCAACTCGCAGGGCTGCCCGGATCTAAAGGAAGGGAGACAGATGCCACCTCTTTTTTTTTTAAGATTTTATTTATTTATTTGACAGACAGAGATCACAAGTAGGCAGAGAGGCAGGCAGAGAGAGAGGAGGAAGCAGGCTCCCCTCAGAGCAGAGAGCCCGATGTGGGGCTCGATCCCAGGACCCCGGGATCATGACCTGAGCCAAAGGCAGAGGCTTTAACCCACTGAGCCTTCCAGGCGCCCCCAGATGCCACCTCTTAGTGGGAAGAGTGGCGCGCATGCATGCAAAGGAGGGAGTTAACGGCTAGCTGTCTTCGGAGACTCCCAGGTCGTGTCACAGCACTTAGGTCTAACGGGCCGTGATGGTGGTGAATGAGCCAGCCAGACTTAGGTGGTGGCCTTCTAACATTTCTCCAGATTTTAACTGGACATTAAACTACTAAGTGTGCACTAAATAACTGAATAAAAATCATTGCCAGTATTGAGGCATCTGCACACATGGTGTAAATATGAGAACCCCTTCAAAAGGAGAGACTGCGTCAATACTGCAGCAGGCTTTTTTTAACAAGACAGGAAACTTTTAAACTCCGTCCCATCTTTATTAACTTACACTTTGAATACGAGTGTCATCAGTATGGACAACTGTGTCTGCACGTTTCACTCAGTGTTTAAAAAATGTTTCCAGAAATCAGTATAGTCCGCATTCTCAGACGTCTCCTCCACGGTTGACTTTCATATACGTGAATGCGTGTGTGGCAAGAACACAGATTTTTCCTGAAAATCTGTTCTCAGCAAATTCCAGCTATATAATACAGTAGTATTAACTAAAGTCAGGGTGTACATTAGATCTTCAAAAGATGAAATATTTTTAAAAACGGTACAGGGACTCAAGTTCTGACACCTACGAAATTGCTGGGCCTCTCTGGAGTTGCAGGTCAGGGAAGGAGCGATCAAAAACCAGTGGGCAGGGCGCCTGAGTGGCTCAGTGGGTTAAGCCTCTGCCTTTGGCTCAGGTCATGGTCTCAGGGTCCTGGGATCGAGCCCCACATCGGGCTCTCTGCTCAGCAGGGAGCCTGCTTCCCCTTCTCTCTCTCTGCCTGCCTCTCTGCCTACTAGTGATATCTCTCTCTCTGTCAGATAAATAAATAAAAAAATCTTAAAAAAAAAAAAAAAAACCAGTGGACAATAATGAAGCACCGCTAAAGACAAAATTCACGAAGCATTTGGTCCTTAGTGCAAAATTTTACCATTTTAAAATGTATTTTTGTGTGTGTTTCTTTGTCTTCTTATTTTCAGGCTGATGACATAAGAGCTTTGCTGATAGATGCCATGCCCCCGGAGGCTCTGCCTACCTGCTTTAAACCTCAGGCCACCGTAGTGAGTGCCTCTCTGATCTCACCAGCATCCACCCCCTCCTGCCTGTCTGCTGCTAGCAGCATCGACAACCTCACCGGCCCTTTAGCGGAACTGGCAGTAGGAGGAGCGTCCAACACGGGGGACGGGGCAGCAGGCGCAGAAAGGAAGGAAGGAGAAGGCGAGTATACTTGGGAATGCTTATTTGGTTTTTGATGGGGGCATTGTTTTGTTTTTTTTAAAGAGAGCGGAGCCTGGGGGAGGTGCAGGTAGGGTGGGAGAGGGTGGGGGAAGGGGTAGAGGGAGAGGGAGAGAGAGAATCCAAAGCAGGCTCCATGCCCAGTGCAGAGCCCGATCCTAAGACCCTGAGATCATGACCTAAATTGAAATCAAGAGTTCAACGAACTGAGCCACCCAGGTGCCCCTCATTTTAATTTTTTTTAAATGAACAGATTTCACTTTTACTTCTCTTATAATTATCGAACACCTGTCTTAAGGACATCCTGTCCGGAAGTTTTCACATACACACCAGTGTATAAGAACTATCTTCATAGAATAAATACCTTGACATCTGTATTGTTCTTATGTATATTCCAATTTACCCATTTCTAACCATCATACTGTATTTAACTACTGAGTGAGTCTTATTACTGAAATTATATCAGAAAAAAACAGATCATTTAAGGAATGGAAACTGAAATCATAACTGGTAAATTCAATTTTTAATTCCAGCTGTTAAATATTTCACTAAAAGCATTAGATTAAACTTTATAATATTATAGTTAATATAAATGCTACCAATGCATTTGCTCTGCTTTTACTTCTCCACCAAATTCAGAGATAACCTGAAGTGGCTGAATTAAATAGATGGATTCTGGATGATTTTTATGCTCCATAAAATCATCTGTACAGCCAAGGGTGTCAGAGAGCCATGGCTTGAAATAAATTCTATCACTTCCTTTAGAGTGATAACTGCTTTCTGAAAACTTTAATGTATGTCTCTTTCAGTTGCGGGTCTTGACATGAACATCAGCCAGTTCCTAAAAAGCCTTGGTCTTGAGCATCTTCGGGACATCTTTGAAACGGAACAGGTAAGCTCTCCTTTTTGCTTGGTCTTTTTAATGAAATATTAAGAGCTATGAATTGCCATTCTTTGTTTCTTTTTACTTCTTAACTTTAAAACTCGTACCAAATTCTAAAGAAGCCAGAGGAATTCAGGATTTTATAATTCTCCCCAAAATTGTTTAACAGATGATGCGCGTCATTAACCGTTACTTCATCACATCTTTATAAGCGGTTTGACTACACATGTTTTATTACATAAACTTAGGCCGTGAAACTACCTCAGAAGAATGTTTCAAAATCTTCTTTCATTATTTTGTTTCCACAAAGTGTATCTTAATATATGTGAACAGACTCTGCTTAAAACCAATGACACATTTTTATATTAGCTGTTTAGCAAAATCTTCATAAAGCAATCATCTGTTAAATTTGGAAAGCAAAGTAATTCCTGGACAAGTGTACCTTCTGCAGATTGCCTCTTTATGAAGTTTCTGTTGTCTATATGAGTCTAAAATAATGCTGAACCGAAGCTCAGCCATATTTTCTCAGGCCTATCCTATTTTCACATACATCTTAAATGTGTATGATGCTCTGAGTATGAAGTCACCATTACAGCATTTATGAATTAAGACCCTTCTGTTTGTCACCCTGTTTTTATACAGGATAATGACTTTTTAACTTAATACTGTATGATTTTATTACCACGGTCAGTATTCCATATTGAATAATAATAACTTGCTGAGTTTAAATCAGCTGTTACTACTCTATGTAGAATCTTAAAATGAGAAAGGTATTTAGTCATTTTCCCAGATCCTACTCTTTTAACATCCATGTGGGAAGATAAATTGTTACACTTTGGGCAGGTGTAATAAAGGGCTTGTAATTTAATGTGTGCCCCAATCTGCCCCCGTGTATAATCTATTAATTTTATGTTTACATTTACCCTGTTTGGCACAGAAATCTAATATCTAGTCTGCTCATGTACTCATTTCAAAGGGCTGTTACAACAAATTAGCCCAAACTTGGTGGCTTTATTCCCCCACAGTTCTGGAAGCCTGAAGTTCAAAATTGAGTGGTTGGCATGTCTGCCCTCTCATGCCTCTGCCAGGTTCCAGTCCCCTTTGGCTTACAGCCACGTGACCGCAACCTCTGCTTCCGTGGTCACCTTGCCTTCTCCGTGCCTGCACGTCTGTGTCTTAGAAGGATACTTGCGTCGGATTTAAGGTGCTCTTACTGGGTGCTCTCCCCATTTCAAGATCCTTAACTTAGTCCCATGTGCAAAGTTTTCCACATAGGTCCTTCGTAAATTCTGGGGATTAAAACATGGATACATCTTTTTGAGGGCCACCATTCAGCTCAACACAACACAGAATAGCCCTTCATCTCTTCCTAGGACCCAATCAGCTTAGCATGGACTTACCCTTCTCACCGCCCTCTCCTACAGAGTTTCTCCTGTTTTAAGATAAATATACCCTTTTTATTTTTCACTTCTCTCTGTGGATAGTGCTTCCAAATTCCTCACTGGCCTCTTTGCCCCATTTATGGTTTCTTCATAGGCTTATAGTCAATTTGGAGCTAATTAAAAACACCAGTTCTTTTTCATAGCAGCTGTACTGTTAAGATTATCTAATGTCTTTTTTTTTAGCTAAATTTCCTTATATTGCTTATTACAGTTATGCTCTTACTGATCAAAACAGTGGAGCGGAAATAGCACTGGCCTAAAAGACCTCGATTCTGATTATTTTCTCTTATTAGCTGTGTAACATTGGGTAAGGCATGGCTTGTCACTTCCCTTGACTGTAAATTATAACACCTGCAAGTGTCCAGACAGTTAAAATTCCTGGTCTTACCGTGCCTCTGTGCCAGTTTTTAATATGTGCCATATTTTAATATGCTTTAATGACCTGTCAGATGTGTCTTTGGTGGTGAGGACTTGATGGACTTCCCTAATAATTCACTTTTCCTTGAGCTTCACCTACCATTGATTTACCCTCTGGTTTGGAAATGCTTTTTTTTAAAAGATTTTTTAATTTATTTGAGAGAGAGATCACAGACAGGAGGGAGGGGCAAAGGGAGAAGCAGACTCCCTGCTGAGCAGGGAGCCCGATTCGGGGCTCAGTCCCAGGACCCCGGGATCATGACCTGAGCCAAAGGCAGACTCTTAATCGACTGAGCCCCCCAGGCGCCCTGGAAATTTCTTGTGAGACTGTCCTAAACAGTAAGAATGTTTTTGCCTTGTTCCCTCCCTGGAGGTATGAAAGCTCTTGTAAAAACATTATCTCCTACTAAAGCCAAAGGATATCCCTTAATATATCCCTTCTTCCCAAATCAGATCCACAGGAACTGAAATTTCACACCTCTTTGCTTAATAAACCAAAGACCCTAATTCACACAAATAACTCCAATTGACTGTTGAACATTTTTCAAAGGATTTCCGTTTCTCCCCTTTCAGTTTGTTTGCTGCATAATTTTGCATTTTATTTTTTTCTCTTTTACTTTATTCTCTCAGTAACTGATTTCCTGTGACATGGATATCTCATTCTATTGATTGTAATAATTTAATCGTTTAGTCTCTCGGTTGGGGCTTCTGACAGCTTCTCCTGTTTCATCAGTTTTATTGCTCTCTTTCACACTGTACTTTTGTTCTGAGTAAATGGCTCCATCGATTTTCTTGTTGCAGGAATAATTTCAGTATCCTTTTTTATTAATATGTTGACTGTTCCATTTAATGTATATTGCCCAGCACAGCTCCTTTCCTCCAGACAAATGATACTACCGTTCTTTCTATTGAACTGTGTCTGACTATCTTCGGGCCCAGTCGTCAAGCAATCAAAATAACTTTTACTTTGACTTCAAGTGTTCGTTGAGTAGCCTTTAGTTAAAGAATACTAAATTCTGTAACCCTTTCTAAAATTTACCCGTAGAATTTTCTCCCATTAACATTTCTGTATCAGGCTGTAAGCATGTGATTGCTGATGTGTAGTGAGGGAAGGAGTGGGCATATACCCTGTACTCATTTAATTCTTGTCTATTTCTTTTAAGCCAGGGAGTGGTTCTGTGTCCTGAATTGTTTTGACACACAAGATCTTTGTGCTTCTGGTCCTACTCAAGGATGCTTACCCCGCAGTGGAGTGGGAATGTAGTTATTTTACTTCCGGTCTCAGGAAAGCATCCTTCAGGGCATCACAGCCTCATCCCTTCACAGTTACTCTCTCAGAAGTCTCTTAACTAACTTGACTTATTTGAACATGCAAACCTCACCAAGTAATACACACCCGTGTCCTTTATCGTTGTCAATACGGTACCAGTGTCCCTGTGGCCCTTCCTTTATAACATAGCTTCCTGGTTAGAACACTTTTTCTCTGGGAAAGGGTGATTTGATTTTCACTGCGATTCCTAAACATAAATGCTATGACTATGGCTTAGAAGGCTTTTTTGGACCTATTTATGGGCAACTCATATATTTTCATGAAAAGTGACCTTTATAAATTTTTATTTCAAAATCAAAAGACCAAGGAAGGGTCTCAGGTACATTAACTGTGACTGTGATTATAAAATTAGCTCTAACAACTCTTACTCTGGTCTGCATCTTTTGAAGCCCAAGTGAAAGGAAGGAGCTTTTCCATTTAGACTCTTAATTTTTCTCTCCCCATTAAAACTCTACTTTTTTTCTCTCTACCCCAAAGAAAATGAACAAATCTTAGAAACAAAAGGCAACCCTTTGTCAAGGGACATTTGCTTTTTATGTGAGGTGATTTGGCTGATACATAAATAATCCTTATTTTAAAGATTATAATTTGGGGTTTTTTTAAATTGAAGTAGAATTGACCTACACTAGGGCGCCTGAGTGGCTCAATGGGTTGAGCCTCTGCCTTCGGCTCGGGTCATGGTCTCAGGGTCCTGGGATTGAGTCCTGCATCTGGCTCTCTGCTCGGCAGGGAGCCTGCTTCCTCCTCTCTTTATCTGTGCCTGCCTCTCTCCCTACTTGTGATCTCTGTCTGTCAAATAAATAAATTAATTTAAAAAAAAAAAGAATTGACCTACACTACTTATTAGTTTCAGAAGTACATCATAGTGATTTGATATTTTTGTACATTATGAAATTATCCCTACAATAAGCCTAGTTACCTCTGTTACCATACAAAGTCATTGATTAGTACTATGTCCCCTATGCTGTACATTCCATCCCCGTGACTTACTTATTTTTGTAAGGAGAAGTTTGTACCTCTTAACCCTCTTCACCTATTTGCCCAACCCCTCAACTCCTACCCCTCTGGTAACCAAGTTTGTTTCCTTTATCTATGAGTCTTGTTTCTCTTTTCTGTTTTAGATTCAACATAGAAGTGAAATCATACTGTTACTTGTCTTTCTCCATCTGACTTACTTTGCGTATACCCTCTAGGTCTATCCTTGTGGTCATGAATGGCAAGATTTCATTCTTTTTTTTTTAATGGCTGAGTAATATTTTACTCTGTGTGTGTGTGTGTGTATACACAGCACACACACATACACACACACACACAGTACATCTGTATCCATTCATCTACCTGGGTTACTTACTTATCTTAGCTATTGTGAATAATGCCACAGCGAACACAGGGGCACATCTGTCTCTTCGAATTGGTGTTTTTGTTTTCCTCAAATAAATACACAGAAGTGGAATTGTCAGATCTTATGATAGTTCTATTTTTAATTTTTGGAGGCCCCTCCACACTGTTTTCCACAGTGGCCGCACCAGTTTACATTCCCACCAACAGAGCACAAGTGTTCCCCTTTCTCCGCCTCCTCCCCACACTTGTTATTTTTTTCTTTTTGATTCTAGCCAGTCTGATAGGTTTGATCAATTTGATTTTAATATGTGCTAGATATAAATGCCTAGCCCAAGAAACTTGTAATTTCCTTGAGATAATTAAGTTATTTTTAAGCGAATTAAAGATAATTTTCCCCAAAAATCCTATTTCTAATAGTATAAAATGCCTGAATCATGGAACAGCATATCTAAAATCCATCTAACCTGCTTCCAGATATTTCCATTTCTTTTTTTGATAGAATAATCTCATATTCACCAGTTTTCAGACTTTTGGAATAATCTCTACTCCCATTCCTTTTTCCCTTTTTCTTAACCATTTCTATTTACCAGGCCCTGTATTCTTCTATCATTTTGAAATTGCTCTCTGATTTCTCCCTTCAAGGCTTCTCCGTTACCTCGTTCACACAGTCCTTTCCCTTCCAAACCTGCCCTGCAGAGTGCTGCCATTCTCCTCCTCAGATACAACTTTGATCGTGTTACTCTGCTGAAAAGGCCCGCTAGGAGTGTTTGGATACCATCTTAACTTGATAGATAAAGCGCATTAAGCTGCTCTGTCCATCCCTTCTTCTTTCCTCTCTGTATCTTATACTCTTTCGTACGCTTTTGGACTTCAGTGCTGAGAGTCTCATGTTCTATATTATGTTACCGGATTTTCCTTTTGCACATGCTGTTCCCTTTGTCTTAAACACCCTTTCCTCCTTCCTCTGCCTGATGAGCTTCTGCTTCTTAGCCAAGTTGTTACCTTCTTCTAAGAACCTTTCCTGACCCACCTCCTGTCCCTTCCATCTTTCCCAGCCCTACCTACGACCCTGACCAAGTAGGAACGTTCCTAAGAGTTTCCATAGGGATTGCTCCAAAACATATACCAAACTTTACCACGTTATTGTGTTTACTTTTTGATCTTGTCAGAAGAAAAAGCATAAACTTTTGTGGTAGTACCTTGTTTGATTCCCAGCCCTGCTCTTTTACTACCAGTTTGGTCTAGTTATTTTCCTTTCCGAGCTGTAATGGATAGTTTTAGAGTTAAATGAAATGTTCAACAAGTTACTTTTGGGGGGAAATACCTAGCACCTAGAAGGTGTTCATTAAATCTACTGTATAAGAATGAATGAACAAATGAACAGTAATCTGAATTTCTAAGCTTATCATTTAAGGTTTTCCAGTGGCCACTGCCTGTTAAATATGGGGACAAATTTGGCACCATGGATTCGCAGCAGCTAAATGTAATGTTTAGTTATTTTAGCTTTCTAGTCAGCTTTTTAAGAAATATAAGCAAGGGCAAGAGAGATCTGGCGATCCGTCTCAGTTCTCCTGTGTGCTGCTTTTAGGATCGCTTTGGGCCTCAGTTCCCCATGACGATGTCAGTAGTAACTTCAGGTAGTCGTGAGGAGTCAGGGAACTATTCATTCTGTGAGTGGAGCTGTGTCGTCAGATACATCAAACACTCTCCATTTCTTTTCTAGAACTTTACAGAGAGGACGCTGTCCTTTGGCCTGGTTTCTGATTCTTCCAGATATACACTTCATGTCCAGATTCAGAAAAGCTTAAGGTTTCTTTGAATTGAAGCTACCACATCGATACAAAATCCTGTTTTTCCTTTAACCTTATTTGAACTAAAGTTTTAGAAGGAAAAAATGAGGACATCGCTAATGTAGGAAACCCTGTGTCCGGCTACCGAAGTATATTAGATTACGTCTAGCTCAAAATATACAGGCTCCTATTATGTTGTGAATTATTCTGTCTCAAAGATGTATATCTCAGAACTGTTGCTTTTTAAGAGCTCTACTCAAAATTTCCTTTTGGTGATTGGAAGCGAATTGCCCATTTTGTACAATGGAGCGATTATTTCTTAAATGGCCACTTAGGAGCAGTATAGGACATGATTCCCGAAGAGTGAGTGATGTATGCTTGCTGCACCGAGAAGATCAGACTCATTATATAATATTTCATTCTGGCAATAAAAATCAGCGAACTCCAGGCCTAATTTGCCAGGGGTTTTTTTGTTTTGTTTTTTATGGTATGTTCAAGTAAAAAGGTAGAGAACACTACAGATAGATCAAACATACCTCATTTGAGTTGGAAAAAGGGTGTCTATGAAAGGATTTCTCAGTTTTCCAAGGAAAGAGAAAACTAAAGGCTCATCTTGTAAAGTAGTATTTGTATTGTCATAGGGCCAGCTTCTTCTGAGCTAGATTTCATGTTTCAGCCCTCCAGAAATGTGGAGGCCCCCGATTCCATCCTGTGCATCCCGAACTCTGCCACTGGGTGGCGGTAGAGTCACAGTTACTTTTAGTCAACAGAGGCGCTGGGTGATTTTGAGTCCTGGTAGTCAGCCGCCAGCTAACCACCTCCATTTGCAGGGATGAATAAGCAGAAATTATAAACCACGGTTTTTACAACAACAGAGTGTATGTAAGGCTTCAGGGACTGTTAAGTCTGGGAATTTATAAGAGAACTTAAAAACCATCTACTCTCTTCTGAACTGGAATTTTTTATATAACTTCTGTATAACTGTATTCTCGTGCTCTAAATCTCACCGCTTTCAAAGGCAGCCTTTTCCATTCTTGACTGTTTCTCAGCATTGGGGAGTTCTTTATCTTGATATAAATCCTACTTAGCTAAAACTGCTTCCTCCTTGTCACATTCTCTATCCTTGTGCAAAGCCCCTCTCCCTTTCCCCCACCATTCGGCTCTGCTACCTGCTGGATGCGGGGATCTGGTATTTCCCTGTTTTCAAGCTTCTGGTTGTTTTCTCTTATATCTTGAGGCAGGCACAAAGTGGTAGAGTTAAATAATCAAAAGGAAATACAGCAGTGTTCATTTTATATCTCTATAGCATTGTTTCTGCCATTGTCATTCACCACTGACTAGAAGGAAGGAATATTTCAAGTGAGTAAAAAGCTGATAAAATTATCAAGACAACTTTAAGATTTTAAGTTCACAGTTAAAGAAGACAAAAGAATTTGTCAGTTTGGATGGGATATTGTAGCTTTGAAGACGCATGGAAGAACTGAGCCACTGTTAAAGATTTGTTGATTAATTTTGTTCCATTTTTTCAGATTACACTAGATGTACTGGCTGATATGGGCCATGAGGAGTTGAAAGAAATAGGCATCAATGCATACGGACACCGCCATAAATTAATCAAAGGAGTAGAAAGACTATTAGGTGGACAACAAGGTAAGTTATTTGGGGAAAAAGAATCAATCTCAGAAATTAGTGGGACAAGTAAGTTGTCAGGGCTCAAGCGGTCTGAACCCAGGGCTCATACACTTGGAGGGTATAGCACCTGATTCCTGCCCCCTCTCCCCACCAACACTTTATATGCTGAATCTCTCTGGAATCTTCACTTCTTTCCTTTCCCACTGCTGTTGAATCTAGTACAGGTCACCTAATCCAAGCCACTGTCATCTCTCCCCTGGACTGTCACAACCGCCTTCCAGCTTATCTCGGAGCCTCACCTTTGCCACCCCCCACCCCCCAACCTCCCCAACCCCCCAAACCCCGTGCCTGGCTGCACTGCTCCCAGAAGACTCTTTTCAAAATGACTCTATGATTATATCAGTCCATTGCTTAACACCTTTCAATAGAATCCTGTTGCTTTGGGGATAAAATCAGACATTCGTAGCGTGGCTTTTCATAATCTGACCTCTTCCTCTGACCTCATCCTGAACCTTTGTCCCCACAACTGGCAGCTCAGGCTTTTTTCCACTGTACTGTGCTGTTACAAGCCTCCTATCTCCCCCCCCTTGTCGGCCTCCCCGTTTATCATCTCTGTGTTTGCCCCAAGTGCTTTCACAATAGGAAAGCAAAGGGAGAGAAGGGGAAAAACTTGATTTAGTCACAGCAGAGCCAACAAAGTCACAAGAGTAACATGAAACTAAATGGTAGCAGTTTTTGAGTTTAAGTCTTGCTTATTTGTCTGCATTAAATCAACAAAGGCAATGAAGTTAACAAGAATAATCTATTTTAGACTTGAATTCTGAGTGGCCATTTCAAGCCATCTCACAGAGTTTTTACAGGATAATTCTTAGATTTTAGACTTGACTGCATTGTGATTACAGTGTATTTCTCTTTTGTATCAGACACAGCTGCATGTATGTTTATAATGGAATTCAGTTCATCAAGGAATTGTTAAGCCATGTTGGGGAACTCTGTAAAACAGATCAAATTGATCCCCAATCCACTCTCCATTACTTCTCTCTTGTCTTTGGAGGTATTTGTTCAATAGAACCTTATATATGAAGGTCACATTGCAAATAATTTAAACTTGTTCCAAAATATCAGTTATTTATGATAAAGTTGTCCCTAAAATTGAGCCTGAACAGTGTGGACTTTAATTCATTAATTTTTCTTTCCTACAGGCACCAATCCTTATTTGACTTTTCACTGTGTTAATCAGGGAACTATTTTGCTGGATCTTGCTCCAGAAGATAAGGAATATCAGTCAGTAGAAGAAGAGGTAATGTACATCAACATTTTTAATTCTCTTTTCCTGAAATCTCTGGTTAAGCCTGTTTTTTCAGTAGAGATAAGCTTGTCTGACAGTGACTTAGGATCACTCGCCTCTCCGTCATCCTAACTGCCTTAGCCATTGTGGTGGCGTACTGCCCAAACTCAGGGAAGACCGTGGATTAGGGCTCTACCACAGGATTTTCCCATCAAAAGCCTAGGGTTTCAGTGGACGGGCCACAAGGGTCTCTTCGTCCTGGAGACTTCTTGAAATCAGGCAAGTAGGAACTCTTTTAGAACTATTTGCTTGTGTTGTTCAAATGCTACTAGAAGAATGATAGGAAGTGAGAATCTTGCCTCACAAATAGCAAATACCTTCTTGATTTTATTTTCACGCAAAGTTATAAAATGTGACGATAAAATAATACGCCTACTTTTCCTGTTCGCGTATGAAATCTGCCTCATAACTCAGTCACCTTTCCCAACTTCAGTCACTGTGTTAAAGCACTATATGGATGACCCCTCCTGCCAGACAGACACCACAGAAATTCCCTCCCTACTCTGGCTTCCCCCTCATTTCTTACACATAATAAACAAAGTGCCTAATGCCATTTTCACAATAAACAAGCCACCTAACTAATTCTATTATTTTGCAGAGAAATGCATGCCTGAGTCTTTTTGTTTATTTTCTGCCTTTTAACTAGAGTCATGTTATTCTTATGCTGGGAAGTCTGGCCCTGTTACCCTAGGGTGGGTTTTCCGCTCAGGCCTGGCCATTCTGTCAGGGCAGTGTAGCACCTTCTAGGATCTTCCTGCCTAATCACCCTGTTAGTGGTTAGCAGATTTGGAGAATAATGTCCAAAATGTGATGAATAACTTTGCAAACAGAGCAGTAAGATAGAGAATTAACTCTTTTGAGTCAATTCTATGAGAAACTTGGGTCTTTAGAACATTTTACTTTTCCATAATCCTTTTGAATTTGGAGAGCGGATGAAGAAAGAGTACCACTCAGAGGGAAGTTACTCTTAGTTACCTGGCATACCCAGCTTCTCCTGGTCGCAAAGATGTTCTTTGAGATCCCAAATTGATAATGTGGTCTGTTTCACCCAGGGAACAGAAGTTTATTGATTTTTTAAAATTCTTTGTGTTTATTTGAGCATTTGTTTAGTGAGTATTCGTCAAATGTGAGTTTAAGTTTGACTTAATCCCAGTGTTGCTTCTCATTCTCAGTAACATAAAATAGTAATGTAGATAACTTAATGTGATGTTTTATTTCTTTTTTTTTTTTAAAGATTTTATTTATTTATTTGACAGCGAGAGAGAGATCACAAGTAGGCAGAGAGAGAGAGAGAGAGAGGGAAGCAGGCTCCCTGCTGAGCAGAGATCCCGATGTGGGACTCGATCCCAGGACTCTGAGATCATGACCTGAGCCGAAGGCAGCGGCTTAACGCACTGAGCCACCCAGGCGCCCCTGATGTTTTATTTCTGTGTTCCCCATTGTGCTTACAGGAAAACCTTCCAAAGCTTTTACTAGAAAATAAAGAGAAAAGGCAGAAGTTTAATGTTTATGTCATGACTACTTTCTCATCAGAAATACTTACCCATTAAATTCTGGTGAACCATTTATAGTCAACTCCTATTTATTTATTAGCCCTGAGTCTGAGACTCATCATAAAAAAGTGTAACAGAAGTGAATGTTGAAAACAGAGGAATGTCTTTTAGAATTATATACTGGCATATTTCCAGAAAGTTCTGTTATTTTGTTCTGTAGATGCAGAGTACGATCCGAGAACACAGAGATGGTGGCAATGCCGGTGGTATCTTCAACAGATACAACGTCATTCGAGTAAGTCTTCAAAACTTCAGGGTGAAAATTGGATTGCAGGGCGTATCTGAAAATCAAATCTAGACAATGAAAAGGTTTTTTTAAACGTCCTATTTTTAAACTGTCGAGATAATCAGCCATCTGTTGCCTGGCAGTCAGGTGTCACTTTCCTCTAATCCCTCAAGACCGTATTTCACCAGAAACAGAGACTGGATGGAAACAGGAAAGCTACAGACAGAAGGCTAGATCTCCTGGGGTTGGTGGTACAGATACAGTGATGAGACCCAGCTTGCCCACAGATGTAGACCAGAGCTGAGAGAGTTTTTATCACCACTTCCGAGTAGCTTTGAAGGCCTGGTTTTCAATCTGACTGAGTCAGTGATTATATCAGAATGCATGTATCTCTTAATTTCAGTATCTTAATTTATAACATGGGATAGATGTGCTTTTTTCAAAGGAGTATCATAAAGATACATAAAACCTGTTGAGAACTGACTACATCCTTGGAAGTTCCACCAGTGCCCCCTGAATTCCCTGGAGAGTTTTTAGCTTCTAAAGAAGAATGCAGAGTTACCGGCCCCTGTATCCCAACATTCAACAAGCCTGGGAGGAGTCTAGGAATAGCTTTGTCTTTTCTTTAATTCCTCAGGTGATTCTGAGGTACAACCAGGTCTAGTGCAGAAATAACCAAAGCCATACCTGAAAATTTTGTCACTAACGGCCAGAATGTTAATTTAGTTACACTGCCCTGGCAACGTTATCCTTTTTAAATAATGTTTTAAGCAAATGAAACAAAAACCAAGAATTGAAACTTTCTCAAAGAAAGCATACTTTTCATTTTAAATTATAAACTGCCAACTAACATCCATTTCACTAATTTGCTTCTTTCTCCCTCATCCTTAAAGATTCAGAAAGTTGTCAACAAGAAGTTGAGGGAGCGATTCTGTCACAGACAGAAGGAGGTGTCTGAGGAGAATCACAACCATCACAACGAGCGCATGTTATTTCACGGTGAGCAGCACGCCTGTCTCTATCTCTCCGGCTTTTGCGAATTCCAATAACGTGGAAAGCCTGTGTTATTGACTGTATTAGTGTTGTGCTGAAAATGGCTGTTTTTTTTTTTTTTTTTTAAATTATGTGTCAGTACAGTTTGCTAATGCATTGCATGTTAGGACAGGCTTTCCAGGGCATGTAGAATGAGAATAACTTATCTGGAATGGTTTCAGAACTTGTTCTGCAAGTTGAGCCATCTAGATAGTGAAATATTTTCATCACAGTTTAGCATAATTGTTTTCAGTTTATCAGATTATCTGTTTTTGTGTAAAGTAAGATTGGGCATAAAAATCCACATTTTTAAAGCCACAGGGACCTTACCATCTTTTGGGTGGGGGAGGGGTGGAGGAGCAGAGGGAGAGAAAGAATCTTAAGAAGACTCCATGCCCAGCATGTAGCCTGACGTGGGGCTCAGTCTCACAACCCTGAGATCATGACCACCCAGGCGCCCCTGTACTTCACTATCTAAAAATCTCATGCCATCCGCAAAATCCACATTACATCCTTGCTTGGCAAACACTGGGTCCCTGCTAAGATTCCAGTACGAGAAATAATTTAGATATGGTAGACCATCTTACAAGTTCATATGCACATTATTGATAACTTAATATTACCTGCCAAGTGCAAATAGTTTGTAGCTAATTGAGGTTCTAGAGAAGTATTCAAAAACACTGATCTTTCTGTGTTTCTGTTTTTAGGTTCTCCTTTCATTAATGCCATTATTCATAAAGGGTTTGATGAGCGACATGCGTACATAGGAGGAATGTTTGGTGCCGGGATTTATTTTGCTGAAAACTCCTCCAAAAGCAACCAGTATGTGTATGGGATTGGAGGAGGCACAGGCTGCCCCACACACAAAGACCGGTCATGCTACATATGTCACAGGTGAGTGGCTTGCCTTTGGGATTGCTGTCTTCAGGTCATGGGCCCCAGTAGTTCCTCAGGCTCTACAGAAGTCACTTACCCTCAGTGTTGTTACTCAGAGTGAATCACACTGGTTTGGGGTTGAATAAAAATAGCTGACCGGAGTCTATCCTAACAGGAGAAATGACACAGAGCTACTAGCCACGCTAGCAGAAGCCAGATACGTGTCAGCCAGTCCCAGGTTACGATGAAACTCCCTCCACCTTGACTTTCTCCCTGGGCTTCCCTTGCCTTGCTTCAGATTCAGAAAAAGAAAAGATTGAGAATTATTTCTGTTGAAGAACCTCTAGCTTTAGATACTTTTAAGCTAAGACGCACAACTTCTGTAAACAAGTTGAATCTTTAATCTGTTTCTGATGTTGCTAGCTGTGCTTTAAGGCAGGATATATAATTTGCCTTGAAAAGTTCAATTTCAGAATATTAACTTTGGATGTAATAGTAAGCACATGAATGTTAGCTTTTTAAAGAGAATTTTAAAACCCAAATTCAAGAGAATAAGAGTATAATCTCTCTGAAGTCAGTGAAAAAAATACCATTCTCTTCCATCCCACTGGAGAAAACACAAAAGAATTGTACATTACAAAGATTGTAGTTGATTGTATTTTTCTTTAAATTAACCAGATGGAAAGGTTACTTAGAGATCTTGTAACTCAGGGGAAACCCCCAAAAGATCCAGATAGCCTTGAAATTCATTATAGTTGTTGACCTTGAAACTTCCTCTTCTCCGTTCCTTCATGAAAATCTTACAGCCACCAGCAGTTCTAGTTGCAGTATGTCCAAAAGGAACCTTCTTTCTAGTAAGGCCTCTCTGGTTAAGAGCACACAAAAGTTCCAATGGATGTGTGACATGCCGAAACTCTTGTTGCTGCAAACCTGTCCTAAATCAGCACTAAAAGTGAACCTAGATGAAGAATAGCAGTTGCCCACTGCAATTAGACACGTAAGTTTATGTCAGGATTTCCTAGGAAGCAGAGCCTGAAGCAAAAGCTTAATGTGCTAGCACTTTCTTGGCAAGTGCAATACCGGATAAGCAGGAGTGACGGCGCAGAGAGAAGCGAGGCGGAGCGAAGACAGGGAGATGCGTCAGTGCGTTGGCCTGTTTCATAACAAGTGCGGTCTGTGGCTCAGTCCATGAGACGTCACCTTCAGAGAGGCTTGTGAACTCTAGTACAGTGTGGGAGACCAGAGCTGAATTCACCTGCCAGCTCCTGTCTGACACAGATCACCATTTGCCCCATAGGGCACTGGTATCCCCCCGCGTGGGGCTGCTGTGTCTGCAGAATGCAGCATGACACCCAGGGCTGGCCAGGGAGCGGGGCTGGAGCCGGTGCTCTCCACCGGCCTGTCTGCTGCCCGCAACTTCACGGGCCAGGCCTGCATCTTCTCCTGCCCCCACAGCGACAGGGGGGCTGGGGGCAGGAGGCGAGGGCCCGTCTGGCAGTGGGCCCAGCAGACTGAGCGGGCAGGGTCCAGTGACACCACCGTGCTGCCATGACGTGGAGATGGAGCTCGGGCACCTCCCTCTGTCACAGTCGGGCTGGGGCGCCTAGGCGCTCCAGGGGTCCAGCGTCCAACTCTTCATTTCCACTCAGGTCATGGTCTCTGACCCCGTGTCTTCACGGAGCCTGCTTAAGATGTTCTCTGCTCCCCCTCCTTTCCCTGCTTCCATGTGCGTGCTCTTGCTCTCTCTCTCTCTCTCTCTCTCTTTCTCTCTTAAAAAAAAACAAAAAACCTTTTCCATGGGGACCTCCAAGAGAATGCCGCTGATACCAGGCCAGCACCCTGCAGGGTCATCAGGAATATTGTGCTGGAAAAGCCCGCCGAGGCAGGACCCAGTTACGCTGGGTCTGGCACAATCTGACTCAGAATAGTATCTCTGGTTAGTTACAATGCAAAGATCATGCTCTATTACTAAAAACAAACTATTTGAGTAATAACTATTTTACACATTTAACAGTATGATCAGTCTCACTAAGTAGTTAAAACGTTTGTGGTTTATATTAAAGGCTTACAAACTTTGATTTTAAAGGGCTACCTAATATTTCAGGCTTTGCAGGCCATACGATCCCTGTCGCAGTGACTGACCTCAGCCCTCGCAGTGCGGAAGCAGCCACAGAGGACACGTGAATGAGTGTGTGGCTGCATTCCAATAAAATTTTATTTACAAAAACAGGTGGCAGGCTAGGGTTAGTTTATATAATGCATATATAATGATTTCTTTTTAATCAGCATCTCTTGTCCTGTGTAATAGTCAACATCTTTCACCCAGGTAGGAAGATTTCCAGCCATACATTTAAGCTAAGCGCTTTCGTGTATGATCTACTTTTATTATTAATCTCATCCTGGTTTTTACTTCTTCACAATGAGTAAACCCCATCTTGATTTCAAATGGTGCTGCCTTCTGTGTATTTGCTTCAGTCCTCCTGCCCTCCCTGCTGCACCCCCCCCCCCACCCTGGTTCATCCTCGCAAGAACTCCGATTTTGCTAGGATTCCTCTTTTTCGACTAGTCAGAACTTGCTGGGTATTTTCTGTCATTGATTCTGTAACCACACCAAACCTACTTTAACTATTGAGCCTGCTGCTTATGGTAAATCAGGATATCAAATTCCATCCCATCCATCCGTACTCAAATGTGAAAGTGACATTTTAAGTTAGCCTGCCTTGTGTTAAATATTTATTTTAGAAAATGATCATACCTAAGAGTTCTGTCACTCTAAGATTTAATGCTTCCTTCAAAGCATTGCTTTCCTTTTTCCTTTAGGCAAATGCTTTTCTGTAGGGTGACCCTTGGAAAATCCTTTCTGCAGTTCAGCACCATGAAAATGGCTCATGCCCCTCCAGGACATCACTCAGTGATCGGGAGACCAAGTGTGAACGGGCTGGCATATGCCGAATATGTCATCTACAGAGGCGAACAGGTACGGTACCCATCAAATCAGCATAACTGAGCTACTGAACATGTCAGCACAGAGAGCAGAGAGCAGCTTCCATTTAAAGAATTTTCTTTATGGATGTACTTGCTACAGGCTGGTCATGTGAGTTGACTCTCAGTATTTCTGACTGTGGCACTTAACACAGAACAATAGCTTTCCGAGTTTTTAAGCTGTAGTGCATTCAGTTTCTGCCCACTGTGTAGGCTCCAAAGTAAAATTGTCAACAAGCAGGAAAACTTTCTATCATTTTCCAGCCCAGCCCTTAACTCTCACAGTACTGCTAAATGCCTGTTGATTTGTCTAAAAACAGAGATCAGTTTGTCTGAATTTAATTGAATTTCAAATGGATACCTTAACTACGCTGATGGAAAATTGGGGGGAAAAAAGAGAAAGAGAGAGAGAGAGCTGGAATTAAGTACAAGTAACGTATGAAAATAGTATTTTATTATATGCCATCAGTCCTGGCCAGGTAAGGTGTGGAGTAGCTGTAGGAAAGACACACAAATCCTGAACTTCGTTTACTAGATGTGTTGATGGTGGTGGTATGGGCAAAGCAATGAAACTCCTTTAGGTGTGTTGTAGGATTGAGCAAATGAGTAAATGTGTTGATGTTTGATTTGGGAGGTGGGATTCTCATGGTAGAAGAAGGGGTATACAAATCTATGATGGGGGGATGGTGAGAATAACTGTAGAGATGGACTGGAATTGGAGATACTGATAGGAACTCATTTCTCATGTATGTATGTTTGTGTACTTATATATGTATGTATGTACAGGGATGTGTGTAAGAATATATAGGTACATGTACGCATATGAGCATAGATATGCATATATTTCTTAGCACTGTCTCCTGAAAGCAAGGAGACCCCAAAAGCAGTGAGCACACCTAGACCTAGATCTTGGTCTCTAATACCATTCCCCACCAAAAGGAACTCAGGCTCTTCGGAGAAACAGCTAATTCCAGGGCTGGAGCAGAATAGGAGCAAGGTGAGCCTGTAACATCCTGGAAGTAATGAAGTACTCAAAGTTGTGTGGGGGCCATGTCACAAGGACACAGCCAGCAGGAAGGGGCTCCCACTGGCCAAATCTGGAACACTTTGATTACCAAAATAAATATAGTAATAAATTTTAAGCCTCTGAGAAAAAAACAGGAGTCCATGATTCTGTAGTGATAACAAATAGATAAATAGATAAATGAAGGGGCAAGGAAGGCTTTTGCTTGTAGTGGAAAGCCAAGGGGAGATGAATAGATGTGGAGGGAGTACTGGATTTGGAAAATCATCATCTGGGACCATTGTGACAAGAATCATAAATGGATGCTTAATCTAGGAGACAATTTTGATTAAAAATAAAAGGATATTTGTATGGTCTTACTAACTACAAAGGAGAAGAAAACAGTAATTATACATTGGAGAAAAGGGGCAGTGCCTTGACCAGATGATCAAAAATAACATCACCAAGAAGGGGCAGATAGAAATAGAGTGTGCATCAGGTGTGATACTCTGAGAAGGGCTCACCACTGTCTGTGCAACATTCCAGCCAAGAATGTATAACCTTGTTCTAATCAAAGTGAGGATGTTCTATTAAAAAAAAAAATACGGGAAGACTGGATTCTTCAGAAATGTCCATATGATAAAAGGCAGAGAAAGACTTTAAAAACTCTCCAGATTCAATGAAACCCAAGAGACAGGACAACTAACTTAAGGTCCTGCCCAGGTGGATCTGGTATTGGAAGAGAAACATCATTAAATCGACTGAGAACATTGGAATATGAATGATAGGTATTATATTAAAGTATTTTACCAACATAAAATTATAATGTATAATTATACTTTTGTCCTTTGTATTCCTGCTGAGTCCCCCTCAGAAGGGACTTCTCTTTAATGGATCATTGTCATCATAATGTTATAGTAGTAACTTACACATACTGGATTCTTATTATGCCATACCTGTGTTGAGGTATGTTCCCTCTAAACCTACTTTGCTGAGAGTTTTTACCATAAATGGGTGTTGTACTTTGTCAAGTGATTGTTCTACATCTATTGAAATGATCGTATGGTTTTTATCCTTTCTCTTACTGATGTGATGTGTCATGTTGGTTGGTTTGCAAATATTGAACCACCCTTGTAAGCCAGGAGTACTTCCCACTTGATGGTGATGAATGACTTTTTAAACGTATCATTGGATTCGGTTTACTAGTATTTTGTTGTTTGTTTTGTTTTGTTTTGTAGAATATAAGTTAAATCATATGGTATTTGTCTTTCTCTGTCTGACTCACTTCACTTAGCAAATACCCTCTAGGGCATCCACGTTGTCACAAATGGCAAGATCTCTTTTTTTTTTTAACGGCTGAGTAATATTTTGTTGTTTATTTATTTATTTATTTATATACACACACACTTCACACCTTCTTTATCCATTCTTCTGTTGATGGACGCTTAGGTTGCTTTTATCTTGACTACTTTAAATAATGATGCAGTGAACATAGTTGTTCACGTATCTTTTTAAAGTTCAGTTTTTTTGATCCTTTATTCTTTTTATTATCTTACTCCCTATCCCTAAGCAAGTAGTTTGTAAGTCATCATTCAGCAAATTATTTTTGGGCCCTAAAACACTTACCTCACCAAAGAATACTAGTTTCCAGCCACAGAGCACTCTGAAATGGTCCCTCTAGTTGTATCATTATGTTATATTTAGGGTTGAAGAATTCTTACGTAACATACATAGTTTTAAGGGTTGTTGTTTTTTTTTTTTTTTGCCCCCACCCAATTGTCTTGGGAGTGATTTCCTCTAAGAAACGGTCTTTCCATTCCAGATACAGAGCCATTTTACGTACTTCATTTTACGTACTTCAAGAAAAAGTGGCCAGAGAGAAAGAGAATAAATGGGGTGGCAAGTCTCAGTCTGAACCATTATGTTACCTGTGAAAGTTGCCTTTTATTAGTCACCTTGTATTTATTTATTTTTATTTTTTTAAGATTTTATTTATTTATTTGACAGAGAGAGATCACAAGTAGGCAGAGAGGCAGGCAGAGAGAAAGGAGGAAGCAGGCTCCTTGCTGAGCAGAGAGCCTGATGCGGGACTCAATCCCAGGACCCTGGGATCATGACCTGAGCTGAAGGCAGAGACTTTAACCCATTGAGCCACCCAGGCGCCCTTATTAGTCAACTTTTAAAAATGATCTCCAAACAGTTCCAAGTTACTGGTGACTCACCAGGCCTCACCCTTCCTCCTTCTAGCTCAGTGGATTATATTTGGGAGTAATTAATTTGAAATCAGTTCAGCCAAATTACTCTTTCCTTCACCAACGTTTTATTAAACATATGCTATGTGACAGCACTTTGTCAAGTGAGGTGGAAAAGAGAGAGACTTTCTCCTGCCTTAGTTTTCCGGGCCGCGGCATGTGCATGAAGGACGAACGCACTGCTTCAGGATGCTCAGAGTGGAAACCACATTACAGCAGTCCTCTAGATGACAGGGTCTAGACATGTTTCTAGGCAATACATAGGTCTGTCTGGCGTGTGTGTGTTGTTCAGGCATCTATCAATGGCCAGCCTTCATGGGCTCTGGGGTGTGTGTGGAACACTGATGGGGACCACAGCCTCTGAGACGCCCACTGACTACTGTACCGGCCACAGGAGTGACTCGTTTCTCTTCTGGCCCTTTGCAGGCGTACCCTGAGTATCTCATCACGTACCAGATCATGAAGCCGGAAGCTCCCGCTCAGAGTGCCACAGCCGCCGAGCAGAAGACCTAGTGAACGCCCACGGGGAAAGGCCACAGCGGATTTGAACTTGGGACTGGATTACAGTGGATTGTTGCCAACAAAATCAATATTCCATAAATCCCAGACAGCCTAGAAAGAAGCTGTCTTTTACAAAGCATTGCGATGGTGATGGAGAGTATGAGTAACTGACCCGTACTCCCCTGCTACTGTTCTCTTTGAGGAATGTTTACGGGGCGGCCTTTCACCATATCTCAGGCTCATTTGCGTTGCAGCCGTCCATTTCCAAACAAGATTGCTTTGATCTAGGCTTGGAAATGGGGGGTAAAAAAACCCATAACCCATACTTTCCCAAATTTTACACTTCACACACTACATTTGCTTTGTTCCATATGGCACGTGTATGTAAGAAATGTATACATATGATAGGCTCATTTTTAATTTTTTCTAAACATGCATCATTGTCTTCTTTTTATCTTTTCTTCTTTTCATTTTTTTTATTTGTTTGTTTACTTTGAAAATGAGCCAGAGCCTTATCGAGGATATTTTGCACAGAATCACACTGACTAAAATCATTAGCGATTCAACCGAAGCTTCTGGATGAGCAAGACTTAGTTTCCCCTTAGTTTTCACTTGGATTTCTTTCGTATCCGTACTTCTTATCATCGTAAATTGGGACAGGAAGGAAAACCATCACATTTTAGCTTCCTTTTTGAATTGGCCAGTCTTCCCAGGAAAAGGCACAAAGGTCAGCCTGACTGAGCAGCTCCCCGAGTTCAGAGAAGTCGAAGCCGCTGAGGGCCCCTTGCTGTTCCCCATCACAGCCTGGCTGGAGTTCAGGCCAGTGCCAGAGACCCTGGAGGGAAAGATTGGAGTGACAGGCCCAGGGCTCATGAAACCACCACACCGGGGGAGGGTTGGGGTGGGGGGAGCAGCGCCCAGATGAGCAGGGAGCGTGTGGTTCCCTGAGGCCGCAGCAGGAGAGGATCGCAGGGCCGGCTAGCCCCCAACATTAGTTGCCTTATTGCCAAATTCAGTGGAATTTTCGTACTTCATGAGAGTCATGATAATCTTTATTGTTTCTCCAATGTCGAAAGCTAGGATTCACGTCCTCTCTAGGAAGTAGGTGTGCTAGAGCTTCGTGTCTTCTCCAGATTTGGGAGTTACTTGGAGTGAGGTGCTTCGAATAGTTTCTGAAGGTCCCAGCTCTGCATTTTCATACCATTTCTTCAAATCTCTTAACAGACAAGGAGAACAAAAACGGAAACCAAAGCTCTCTCAGTTATTTTTGTAAAGGAAGGTGGAGAAATACTCTACTGTTTCTTCAGGAAGTTGCTACTCTGTTTTGCGTGTTGTAATCGACATTTGCCCGGCGCACATTGTCGCTTGTGAAAGATGGTCCATTGCACACCTCACACTGGCCCTGTGCACCTTAACTGAACAGCAAACTGACCGCATTAATTTATTTACTTTGACATGCTGTGCATCTGCTCAGCTTTGAAGCAAAAAGAACATAAATGTGGTTTAAAAAGGAAAAACAGTGTGATGCAAACCTGCGATTTCAACTTGGAAGTTCCAAAAACTAATTTGTGTTTAAATGCAGGCTGATTAAGACGTGACCTCATTTAATCTCCTAAAGGAAAATAAAATGGTGACATGCAAAAATTCTAGAATAGGCTCTTAAAATATACATTGAGCTTTCTTTTTGGCTTGAGTCCAACGCTAGAACTAGGCATCGGGAACTAGTTTGAGTTTTGTAGCAGAATCTTGTATGGGTCCTCAACATGAAATCAAGAATTAGCCTCAGTTGTTGCTTCTATTGAAGTTTTAGTGACCCAAGCTGGGTGTTTGTGTCTTGGCTACTTGTTTAATAGCACTAGAATTCCATAGGAAGCTTCCGAGTTTCATATTTGTTAAGAGAGCTTTTTTTCCTCCTCCCCTTCTTTTTTTCACTATGTGTAACAGTGGGTTGAAGGAATGGCATCTGTGGTTTGCAGTAGCTGTGAAAGTGTATATTACTTGCCTCCCCACTTAGATATAGTTTAAAACGGTAAACACAGCTGTGATTTTTAGTTCAGTAAGACGGTGAACATGGGATAGATATCAAAGCTTCATAGCTTGATTAAAAAGATAAGCCACTATTTGACTGTGGTTGTATGTCGTTTCCATCATACTAACTAGATTCATGGATATTTTCAACTTTAGCCTTACACTTGAGAAGTTAAACTGTGGTTCAGTATTTAAACTGCCGATGTTACATATCTGATGTTCTGTGTGCCGAGTAAAGGTACTGTGTAAGGAAGACATTTGCAGTGCTTCTTGTCTTGTGATGATTCGAGTGTATAGTAGTTATGGAAAGAATGTGTATATATTATTCATCTGCTAAAGAGAATGGGTTAATTGATCTTTCACAGGAGCCAAATACATTTTTTTCAAAACTTGAAAACCAAAGGTCATCGTGAGTGCCCGCAAGGTAGCGAAAGTTGATTACATTTGGAACTTGCATCTATAGCAGTGCGAAAAACCCTTTGGAATATAAAGACATGGCATTAACTTAGGCCAAAATCCATTTCGTTTCTTTTAAATGCAGTATATAGGAGCACTAGCGAGTTGAGTTCAGTATGGCCTCCCCTGAAATGGCCAGCGTGTTTCCCAAACCAAACGCAGAGAGAATCTGGACACCTCCCCCAGCTTTACTGCAGTTGTAAAATCAAACCTTCTAGACCCGGTGGTTCCAGTTTACTGGGTATTGCCAGCTGGGTTCTTGAGTCATAAATTAAATGTAAGTTAAGTGCTCTGAGCTGGATGCTTTCTCCTTGTACTTGGCCTCCTTCCCTTTCCCCCATGTTGCTAGTCTGGAATTATAATTCGCTCCAATAGTTACCTTTGACCCCATTCATTTTCCTCCTTTCTTCTTGAGTCTTGCAAAAGGAGACTGGACCTCTGTTTCCATATCACAACCAGAACCCGGTATTGGGCCTCATGTGCTCTGCTCTGAAGATTCTGCCAATTTGTTAGCAAATGACAGCATGGAAACCAGAGTTTTACTTCTATGCAAAATAACAGCAGTTCAACCAGGATTCTTACCTTTTCCTTCTCGGAATCTGGAATTTCTAGCTTTCCAGTAACATAAATAGAATAAATAATAATACTAGGATGTTCTCATGACAGCATCCTTGTGCTTCTCGACCTTGATGTCAGCGGCTAGACTAATTTCCCTATGCTCTCAAAATAGCAAAGTGCATTGATATATACAGAGAAATGCCTGAATAGGGCAAATAAAGTAATATAGATTAATAGTCTATTATTATAGTCTTTATACAAAAAATAACACTTTGGTGTACGCTCAAAGAGCAATAGAATGCAATAAGTCGCCTAGGTTTTTCTTTATTTCAGTTCATCTGCCAGATGCACAAGGGTTATTGGCCATCGCTCACCCCCTCCTTCTGAACACGTGCGCTCTTCGGATTCCGGCCATCAGCCTTGCAAACAGAAATGGTGTGTGTTTCCAAGCACCTTGCCACCATTGTGGCCAGAACCCACTCGTAGGATAATGTGCGATAAGCAGCCTTCTTGCTGTGAACGTTTGTTGGGCAGTTCCCTTCCATAGAGCTGTAGACTTCAGCGTTCAGGGAACACTCAAAACTGACAGTATCACAGGGTTTCGCGCGTCAGAAATTTCACTGAAAAGACGAAACTTAAACTTGTCCGATGTCAAATCAGTGACAGGAAAATGAAAATGAAGTTAATTGTGAAGATAATATTTGAGCTTTGGTTGGACACTTTAGCATATGACTAGAAAATGCTTTTTTAAAAAAGAAAGCGTCTTCAGATTCCTTGTACATTCTGCAATTAATAGACAATTAAATGTTGATTCTTAAGAAAGCCTTAACTATGGCAGAAACTTTTTAACCTTTTATAGCCGAATAAATAAAAACTTGTAATTCCATTTCTTAGTGTTTGAAAGGTGTCGGTGAGTCAGGTGTATCTCCACGTAGGTCACACCCGTGAGGCTGATTTGACGAGGGTCTGTTTCATAAGTAATGCTTCCTTACATGCCAAGGAGCAGATCTAATCAATCTCTCCCGATTTCTCTATGTCTGAAATTCCTCAGCTACCAGATATTCTGGTTTAAAGAAATGCTAGCAAGATTTCCATGGTCGGTGTTGTGTGTGGGGAACACAGCAGCATCTCAGGAAGATGCCATGTGGGGTCTCCGTGTTGCCCAGGCTGCTGCTTAATCATTTTAAATTACAAGCCGTGGTTCTGAGTGCAAGGCAGTAGGAAGCTCCAGGTTTTATACCCTCTAAGACCAAACCCGTTCGTGGTGTGACCAGTTTTCTACATCTGGCGGAGGGCCCTGTCTCCCTCCTTTGAAATAGGATTCACACCGCCCGGATGATTGCATTTGGACTTTTCTATTCTGCTCTACAGTCAGCCACCCTACCACTCCTCTTTTCCAGCAGATTTCTAATGTTCCGCGATTCAGATTGTTTTGCTACTTTTTACCTGTCTCCGCATTTCTGCAGGCAGCCCTGAAAACCCTTTGTTGATTCAGAGGGTTTGCAAAGAAATGCAGTTCAACTCTGGTAGTGGGGTGTCTCTCACACACGCCCACACCCCTCCCCAAGTTTCAGGATGAGAAGCTAGAAAACACAACAATACAAATGGAACCAAAATCTTGGAGGCTAATAGCCTCGACCCAGAAGATGACCTTGACCCTTAACCATTGTACTCATTACACAAAATATTTAAACTCTTCATGTGCATATAATACTTGCTTCTGCTTCCATTGTTTCAAGCTCATTGGTCTTTGTGGTAGTTGTATTTGTCTTTGATAGCTACAAGCTGAAAAGGTACTTTTATCAACAAGGTTTCTCAAACACATTTACAAAACCATCTTTGAGGAAATCTAGAATGTTTCCTGGCAACAGCATTTGGAGTAGGAATCGTTATTTTCCCATTGTGGTGTCGTCTGTGAGTAACCATCGTAGTGACTCTTTGGTTCATTGTCGGTGTTGTTTTTATTTTTAGTCTCTGTGTGACCCACCAGTGGCAGGGGGTTCCAATCCCCTCTCTTTGTTTTTTTGCATTTGTCTGTGTGTAGGATTGCCAGATAAAATACAAGGCACCCAGTTACATTTGAATTTTGGATAAATAGTTTGTTAGCTTAATGCTTCATGCATTATTTGGCATATATTTATGGTAAAAAAAAAAGTTATTTGAAATTCAAATTTAACTCAGCATCCTGGCTTTTTGCTTTGTTTTATTTTGTTTTACGAAATCTGGCAACCCTATCAATTTGGTCATGGGAAATCGCTCACAGCATGTAAATCCTTCTAGTCATCACTGTCTTTCACGTGGAACGGAAGACCTTTTTTCCAACACCTTCTACTTTCCAAAAGAGGGCGTCAAGGAACTTCACCTGCCTGCATGGTGGGTTTCTATTTAAGACATCTTTATGATTATATTTAACCTGTAATTGTGCTTTGGCTAAATGTCTAACAGTACTTGTAACTGTTTAATATTCAATAAAAACATTTTTAAAGTATACGGTGTCTGGAGAGCAGTCCACTCTGAAGTGTCTTCATTTCCCTGTTTGTTCATTTCAGCCGATCAGCCTTAACACAACTGAGCGCCAAGCGTCAGCATACCAGTAACGACTGTCCCTCTGCTCTTCCTGCCGAGATCGTGCCGACAGTGCCTCACCCTCATCTCTGGGCTCACAGGGGAGTTAGCCAAGTGCAGCAGAAGCACAGCGTCCTTCCAGAAATAGCTCTTAAGTAAATAAAAATTAAAAAAAAGAAAAACATAGCTCTGAAATGAAGGGGCATGGGCTCTGGCGCAGACCTCTCGCCAGCTCCCGGGGCAGTTCAGAGGCCTGGCACCGCTCACTCTGCGGACTCAGTCCCTCCCCTGTTCGCAGCACGAGACCCACCTCTTGCACAGCGTCTGGCCCCCGGCATGAAGGAAATTGTTTCCTTTTCTTCCATTCTCCTTTCTCTGTGCCTAGTGACTCATTAGGTAGCAGATTGGAAGCTAGAATTTCATCTGTAACTTCTTTGCCAGAGGGAGTGTCAGAGTCACAAGGAGACAGAATTAAGTACTTGAAAGCATGTTAATAACCCTACAAATAACAAGACCCATCCCTGCGCCCTAATTGTTAGGAGTGAGTTGGACAGTTCAGGAGTCAAGGCCAGGGTCCCCAGCAAGACAATATGGCGTCAGGACAGCTACAATGAAACAGCACTAACATCCTATTCTGCAGCTTAGGCAGGACCGCACCAGCATTCTGCTTTGCAGCCTTTGCAGAACTGACTTCTACAGAATGTCCTAAAATGAGGCAATACACCAAAAAGCATTTGTCAATATCATGGGCAGGGGGCAGTTGAGACATAAGCCACCGCTGCCCCCCGATGTCAGCAAAAAAGACCACAGGTTGACATTAACTTAATAGGCTGACAGATCCATGACCAAAGCCCGGTTTGACATGACTCAGCATACCCTGATGGCTTAAGAAAGTTCTGCAAAAGAGCTCATAAAAAACCCTAAACTTAGAAACTCTGGGGGCAACCCTCTTGGGCCCCCTTCCTCTCCAGGAGCTTTATACTCTTGACCAATAAACTTTGCTTTGCTACCCAACACTTCATCTGGTCTACCTCTTCATTCTTCAAAGTGGTGGGACCAAGAACCCAGGGCACTAAGGCAGAGAATTCCTGCAACATGATGATGAGCCAGGTACTTCGTATATACGTTGTCATTAATAATTCCAACATTCCACAGAGTGGGAAATTTAATCCCCATTTTACAGATAAAGAAACTGAGACTCGGAGGTGAAACACAATTTATGCCCCAGAATTCTTTCCAATATAGACTTTGGCACCTGTTGATAGGCACCAAGCATGACTGTATCTGAGGTTTCCAAATTTCCATGTTTAAATGGGCACAAAACCCAGCAGTGACCCTACTACATGGTTTTATATCGTCAGTGCCTCACGGGAAGATCAGATTCTAAATGCCATTAGACTCAGGGTTTTCCTGCGGCTTTTGCCAGTGTTAGAAAACAGAAATTATAGATTGTGTTTTCTTAAATATGTCTTTCTGATAGTCCTTTATTCATGTATAGAAATGCAACCAGTTTCTGTATGCTGATTTTGTACCCTGTGCCTTTACTGAATTCATTTATTCTAACAGTTCTTTTGGCAGAGTCTTTCACAACGCCTTTTTAAAATTCAACGCCAAAGGCACGATCCACGAAAGAAAGAAACCGATAGGCTAAACTTCATTAAAATTTAAAAAAAAAAAAAAATTCTGTGAAAGACACCGTGGAGAGACGAGAAGACAAGCCACAGCCTGGGAGAAAAGTTTTTGCAAAAGACACATAAAGTTCTGCTATCCAAAATATACAAAGAGTTCCTAAAAACCCAGAGTTAAAAAATCGAACAAGCCGAGGAAAACCGAGGCCAAAGTTCTGAACAGAGACCTCACCAGAGAAGAGAAATGCATGGCAAGTAAGCATATGAGAAGATGTTCCACAGAACCAGTCATTAGTGGAATGCAGACTCAAATAACAGTGAGAAAGCAGTACATGCCCGTTAGAATGGCCGAAATCCCCAAAGCTGGTGAGGATGTGGAGCAACCGGAACGCCCATTCATCGCCAGTGGGAGTGCCAAACAGTAGAGCTGCTCTCAAAGACAGTTTCGCAAGTTACCTACGTGCTCATAACCGTACAATTCAGCCACTGTGCTCTGAGCTGAAAGCTACATCTGCACAGAAACCTGCACATAGATGTTTATGGCAGCTTCACCCACAACTGCACCAACTCAGAAGCAACCAAGATGTCCTTCAGCAGGTAAAGAAAAAAGCTGCATCACAGGCAGACAATGGGATGTTTTTCAGCTCTAAAAAGACGTGAGCTACCAAGCCATGAAAGACACGAAGGAAGCTTGAACGCCTACTGCTAGAGAAACCAATCCGAAAAGGCTACACACGGTGTAATTCCACCTCAATGACATTCTGGGAAAGGCAAAACTGTGGAGACGGTGGAAAGGTCAGCGAATGCCAGTGGTCAGGTGGGAAGAGAGGGGGAAAGAGGTGGGGCACGAGATTTTTGAGAGCAATGAACACAAGTCCAGGATGTTGTGATGTAGACGCGCGTCACAGTATGATGGTCCAAACCCGTACAACGAACAGCACCCAGGAGTGAACCCGGATGTCAACTATGGACTTGGGGTTATGAAGGTGCGTCAATGCAGCTTCACCCACGAACAAATGCGCCCCTCTGGTGGGGGCCGCTGACAATGGGGGAGGCCACATGTGTAGGGACAGTGTGTATAGGGCAGATCTCAGTACTTTCCAGTTTCGCTCTAAGTCTGAAGCTGTTAAAGATTCAGTCTATTTCTAAAGAGAGAGAAATGAGGATAGAAATGTGTTCTAGCAAAGGATAGCTAGATGATAGATGGATAATAGATGGATAGACTTTCTCTTTTAATAGAGATAAGAAACCTAGAGAGGCACATGAAGAAATATTAAATTAAAATAGTTAATTTTGACCTAACTCCTTTGACTTCAAAGAGGTGATTAGTGTAAACAAAATGAAAGAATCCTGGTATTTTCAGTTAGTTTGAAACTGGGGAGAACAAAGGGGAAAAGCAGAAAATTCTGTTTCCTCTGCTTTGGACTAAGAGCTGGATTTTATAGACCAGTGCTCCAAAGTTGAGACCCAGGGGGATTATGAGGAAAAGGGAACAGTAATCCAGATGAGCTCATCTCCTCTGGGCTCACCAGTGTATTACAGTAAAATACAAGTGACAGTCCTTCTCGGGGGTGGGGACCCGGCCACAGGGCGAGCGGCTTTGTTCTCTGTCTAAATAGTCTTTAAAGTAAGGCAGAATAAAAAAAAAATTTAATTAAAAAATAAAGTCAGGCAGGATAATATATACCCAAAAGAACTGAAAACAGGAACTCAAAATAGGTATTTGTTAAAAAAAAAAAAAAAACAAGCAAAAACACTATTATAAGCAAAGACAAAAGACAATGGGAAATGTTTGGAATTCATACTATGGACAAGGGGCTAATCTCTTCCATACAGAAGAGAGTTCCTGAAAATCTGTAAGATAAAAAAAGACAATCAGTGATGAACACACACTTCATCGAAAAAAATACAAATGGTTCTTGAATACATAAAAGTGTTCTAGCTCAGAAGAAAAGAAATGCAAATTAACATAGTAAATTAATGCAACTTACCTATTAGATTAACCCAGGAAGGTTTATGACAAAGTGAGTATTTGGGTAAAAAAGCAGTGTGTGGGGAGAGAAATTACATAAATATAAACACCACATCCATTTCTATTGGACATAGCACGTTCTCTAACCCGAGGGCAACAAAACAATAACCATCACATAGAATAGTTAAAAAACTAAAACCTAGCCACTTGGAAGTTTAAAACCCTCTCCTGTACCATTCTTGAGCTAAAGAAGAAATAAAAAGTGAAATTATATACTATTTAAAAATAATTCATTGATACTCTATTATAAAATATTATGCAGTCATTAAAAAGGGTGAAGGAGGGGCGCCTGGGTGGCTCAGTGGGTTGGGGCCTCTGCCTTCAACTTGGGTCATGATCCAGGGTTCTGGGATCGAGCCCCGCATTGGGCTTTCTACTTAGTGGGAAGCCTGCTTCCTCCTCTCTCTCTCTCTCTGCCTGCCTCTCTGCCTACTTGTGATCTCTGTCCGTCAAATAAATAAATAAATTTTTTTTTAAAAAAAGGGTGAAGGAGAACAGTATATACAGACACGGGACATCTCCAGAGCGTGCTGTTAGGGGATAAGGCAGGCTGTGTGTGGATTAACAGGTCTACGCAGCACCCCCTGGGGCAGGAGGGTCTGACTGAGCAAAGACACGTACTCTCTCATCTATTGCTTTATGCCTTTGCACCTCAGAAGAGAGGAATGTGATTCCTTAGTTTCTGTGGTCTGGCCTGGTGCCATCCCTGACCTGGGGCGACAAGAGTAAATGTCCGGCTGATCACACTGAGGGCAGGGCAGGAGTAACAAGGAAGAACAAGAGAAAAAATTCTGCTAACAGTATTAGGCTGTCAAACACATACATGTATACAGCACAGAAACGCAAGTCTCAAAGTAAGGACACTGCTCGTTTTGGTTGCGGAAAATTCAAGAAGTGGGATGCGGGGCTGGGATACGGAGGAGGAACGTTCCATTTTTACCCCTAAGTATTTGTGTTCTTTGAAATTTGGGGCAGTGAGCACATTTCCATATATGAATATTTGAACAGCTTTATTGGCATTTAATTTATGTGCCATAAAGTTTACCCATTTTGAGCGTGCAATTCAGTGATCTTAAGGAAGTTGACTAAATTTAAGGGTTGTACGACCACCACCGAAGTAGTGACGCAAAGTCAGCTTGGAACTCTGATGGGCTTGGAACTCTGATGGGAGACACCTGGAGCTTCAAGGCCAAGTTCGGTGGGAAGCCTTGACACCTTGAAGGAACCAAATCCCTGGGTTATTGCCCTGAGAAGGCTCGGTTCCCTGCTTTCACAAGAGATCCAAGCACGGTATCCAGAAGACTCCCTATTCGGAATGCCGGTAGCCGTGCAGTTCTCGGGACCGAGATGGCCCCTTCACTAATTCCTGCGAGACAGAGCTCACACTGAGACACGTGGATCCAGGGGCTGGACAAAACCTTTAGGGAACAGACAGTTATGAAATCCCCAATCTCAAGGGTAACAAGACTTTTCTCTAAAGACCTCTCCTCCAAAGTCACATAGAGAAACTGATCCTTTTCACCTGTTTCTAATCCCTTTCTATGCCTCTGCTCATCTACCCTCTCACTAACAAACCTCTGTCCCCGGGAGAGGACGCCCATCCCGCTGGTCAGAACTCAGGACATCCATTGGACCACATTTTTCTCCCCCTGGGTGAGGTTCCTATGCCTCTAGGTTAACATGGTTTTCTTGGGGCGCCTGGGTGGCTCAGTGGATTAAGCCGCTGCCTTCGGCTCGGGTCATGATCTCAGGGTCCTGGGATCGAGCCCCGCATCCGGCTCTCTGCTCCACAGGGAGCCTGCTTCCTCCTCTCTCTGCCTCTTTCTCTGCCTGCCTCTCTGCCTACTTGTGATCTCTCTCTCTGTCAAATAAATAAAATCTTGAAAAAAACAAACAAACATGGTTTTCTTGTTCTTTCTCCTGCCACAAAGCCCTTCCCTTCCCTTCTCTACCAGCAACTAGGAAGGTTAACTTAGTAGGGGGCTGGCTCTTTTCAGCTTAGCCCTTTTGGGTTCACGGAGTAAGTTGTTGGTCTAAGCTGGGTTGTCCGACTCAGGTCTCATCTAAGAGCCCATTGCCGGGACGCAGCAGCTTCGTGCCAATCTGATGATGTCACTAATAACACTCTTGGATGAAAATCCAGTCCAAATCTCCCCATCCTCACAGGCATGATATGTGCTCCAGAGAAGCGGGGGAAGGAGTTTTAGCAAGGGTTCGTGGGAACGTGTCTCTTACCCAGAGACCCCCGGAGCGACCCAGTCCACGTGACTGTTTCAGTAGCTCTGAATCCTACTGGTGGAGAACTCAGCACACATTCTCTCTAGCCAGCTGTCCTCGGTCTCAGGCCCTCGGCTGATCTCTGTGGCCCTCACTGTGTAGCTGGGAGGACAGCCTGGGTGGCCACCGATGTAAAAAGGTGTAGTGGTATGCAGAGGGGGGGGTCCTGAAACCAGGGCTTACCTCAAACCCTCCTATCTCTCTCTGTTCCCTCGCCGAATGGTGCTTTTACAGCTTTCTGCTTTCTAGTATTTCTTTAACTAAGACTAGGTGTACCTTGTGAGGTTTTCTGGATCAGATGGGGCCATTGATAGCGTGCAATGTGGTTGAAAGCTGTTTCAGTCCTTGGAGGAGATCTTAGATGACAAATGTCTCTCAATTAAGAGTGAAACTTGAGGTTCTCGTGTTTTCTTGAGTCTGAGAGGCTTGACACTGCCTTCAACCAGTCTAGTAGAGAGGAAGAGACATTGTGACTTCTGAAACCAGATCACAGAAACAGGTGTTGGCTTGAAAGCGTCCCGCCGCTTCTCTCTTGAGAGAAAGACTGCTCCGGGAGACAGTCACAACGGAGCTCAGCTGGAAGGCATGGACTGCCCATCCATGAGTGTGCCGTTTTGGAAGGCCAGCCTAACCGCCTTCAGGTGACAGCATGACAAGCCGTCACGGACTGTGACCGCCTGAGACACCAAGGGACAACTGCTCAGCAGAGCCTTTCCCAAGTTTCTAATCTAAAAATTCGTGAGCAAAATAAAGTGGTTATTGGTTTACACAACGAAGCTCTTGGGTAAATTGTAGTAGTCACAGTGGCCATACTTGAAACCTTTGGTCTGGAAGTTGAATGGGAGGGGGAGGGGAGACAGAGCTGTATCAGGCATTCCTGAACTAGGTATGAGTCAGAAACCGCCTCTGGGTCTACAGGGTCTCTGATTCTGTAAGTTCTAAGTGGGCCCAAGAATCTCTATTTTGTAAACAATTTCCCACAGTACAAAAGGATGTAAATCCCATCCCTCCACCTTGGAGTCTCTCCCATCTGTCACTTCATTTTTCCTCCTATTTCTGCCTGTTTCTCCAGCTGAAATCAGGATCATGTAGCCATGTTCCTCACAACCCCCGCTGGTGTTCTGAGATTAAATGTAGATTAATCTGTGGAGATATAGTATCTTTTCAGTATTAAGTCTGTTTATCTGAGAGCATAGTACATCCTTTGCTTTTCTCAAGTGATCGTATATGTTCCTTGATAAGGCTTTAGAGTGTCCACCGTCTGGGTCTTGCCTGTCTCTGGCAAAGTTTACTGTAGACTCTTCGTCTTTAAATTATATGGTACATGGGAATTACTACTTCCATCTTATTTTAGATTTTTTTTTTGGCCTAAGAAAGTTACTGAATTTTTCCTATTAATGTTACAGTCAAGCACTCACTGACTTCTCCTCTTTCTGACGGTCGTTCAGTTGATTCTCTTGTGTTCTTCTGACACGTTTCATCTGCAAACAATTTGGCTTCCCAACTTTTCAAATCATATACCTCATTTCTTCCATGGGCTGATCACACTGGCTAGTTCTTCCAGAAGGTTAAATTAATGGTGATTCAGGGGAGATGCATGTTTACGGATATGTTTTCAGTTTAGTTTGGAAAATCTGTACCAGTGGAATCAGAGCAGCACTGAGGGGCCACTGACTTGCATCCATGTATCGTTTCAATCTGGCCTTTAAAATATCGCTAATTTCCATGATCCTGATGAAACACGAAGTCACTAAAATTTCCTAAGAGTCTGTGTGTGTGAGCCAGGCAGGACCCCTTGTTATCGGTGGGGTGGGGTGTCCCAGCGGGCATAATGCCTTATATATTCTCCTACTATAGCCCTAATCACCTTGTGATTAGGCTGTTTGATTGACTTCTCCCACAAAAGAGCCATTCTTGTGACTCCATCCTGTGCCTGGACCAAAATAGGTCAGAAGAAGGACACTCCCTGTCTCTTATTGTCCCAGAGAAACCAGGTTCTTAAAGATGCAGATGAGCCTGTTCCCCCCACTATCTTCAGGTGGTGGTCAGGGAGCAAAAACAGGGCCATTGGTTTTACTAGCCACCATCTTACCATCACCGTCATGAAGGACACAGGATCATCCAACGCCCCAGACCTCCTTTCGCTCCCTTCCAAGCCATCACAGCAGTGCCGTTTCCAAGGAAAAGATAAACCAGGCCAGACATGGTTGAAAATGTATTTATTTTCCTTCAAATGATCTTTGTCAGGCAATAAATAAAAAGACATGTTGACTCTTCTAAAAAACGAAACCAAACAAAAAATAACCCCCTAAACTATATACATCCTACAGAAGTACAAGCATTATCAAATGTAGAAATGACATCACTCTGAAAGACGGGGCTATTTACAAAAGTTACAAGTATTGCATCGCTCTGTCTTGAAGAAGCCTCTCCCTCATCTGACTCCTGAGCTCTGAGGACAGGCAGGGTGCTCTTGGGGGACAAGGGCATCTTCAAGAATAACGCCCCATTATCTTCCTTGCTAGACAGGGAGCATTTAAGGAGCAACCCCAACAACCAGACACCATATTCAGGTCCCTAACAACGCTCCACACATCTGCTGCCGTTCAAGGTCACCTGCTCCTTGAGCTCCTGAGAGAAACGATCTTGTCCCTCCACTGGGCTGGGATGGGCAGCAGGAACCTGCCAAGCCAGGGACAAACCCCTAGCTGTGGTTTCCGAGACCAGTGAGTTCTGTGTCACTAAGACCCCCCTCCAGCAGCACCTTGCCCTCCAGAGAGCAAGGCGGTTTTCTCCACCTTGGCAGCACATGGAAAGACCAGGGGAGCTTTGGAACATACGGATGCCTGGGTTCCAGCTCCAGAAATCCTGGTTTCATTGCCCTGGGATAGCCTGGTAGCAAGGTTTTCAAAAGTCCCCAGTGGACGCCAATGGACAGCCAAGGTGAACCACTGCTTTAATACAATGGGCTTGGCGGCCAAGTCCCATCCGAATCGACCATCCTACCTGCCTTCTGCCCACTTTCCCAGACTCTTAGAATTTCTCTCATGGCTTCTCAACCTCGTTGAAAACTCTGGAATCCAGCTGGAACAAGCACCTGGCAAAACGGCCTCGGGAGGAAAGGATGAGAGCTGCGAGTGCTCAGGCACCATTCACGGCAGCTTCAGCCTGATACTCCTCCATGGCAAAGTCAAGTCCATGACCCTCAGTGCTCCACAAACATCTCTGGGTCCCACAGAATTCCAGGAGGGAGCCGACCGCATCCCTTGGTCCCTAGAGAAGATCCAGGTAGCCAACAGCACCTCTGACAGGATCAGGGCAAGTGGCAATGTTTTCTGGACGTTAGGACTTTTGCCTCACCAGAAAAGACTCCACGGGAGAGATGCCGGTTGAAATCCACCTGGCCATTCGAGCTGACCCTGTAGTGGTGTCTTCATTACAGAGTTATTTCGAGTCATCAAAGAGGCTTCTTGATGGCAGAATTATGACCAAAAAAAAAAAAAAAAAAAAAAATCCCCTTTTCCGATCAAGCTAATTTCCTATTTTATCTCTGAGAGTTCTGGGACTCAGGCTGTTACCGAGTACAAAGAAAATGGCTTTATAAATAGCAGTTTGACACGGTGACAGAAAACTTGAATTGGAAAGCAGGGGAAAGACATGTCTGGGGCTGGTCCTGAGCTCCGATTGTCCGTGTGGTTGGAATCCAGTCTGGGAAAGCAGGACACACTGGTTTTGGCAACTGTACACTTATTCTGTAGAAAGTGAGTCTGTTCCAGGCTGGCTGCCCTTCCCTCGCCACAGGCCCCTCCCCCCTGCCCCCCAAGGTCTGTCTGCTTTTGGAACCCAGAGCTCTCGCAGCTGCAGAACTCGCTCGACCTCACTCATCACAAAACACAGAGCAACTTCTAGGAATCAAGAAAAAAATGGAACGGCCAACCTCGCCATCTCTAAATAGGTCCATTGTCTGGGAACTTCAACCCCTCACCTCTCCCCTACCTATTCAGCCAAGCAGCAGCCAGGGATGGAGGGGGCCTCTGGCTTTTCTAAAAACAGGAACCGGGAACTCCGGCCTCACCCAAAGACAGGGCTTGACAAAGGCAGGATGAGTGATGCCAACACAGGTTCATGTTTATGGAAGGAAATGTAAGGAACCTGGTCCTGTCTGGGATGCCAGGATGAGAAAGAGCATTCCAACGCTATTCTGACATCGAGGCTTGAAGTTATTTATGGATGAGCAAGAAAAGAATGTTCATTTCGATCTAGACTCACAAGGGGCTAAAAAAAAAAAACCAAAAAACACACCAAAACACAAAACAAAACAAAAAACACCAAAAAAACAAAACCAAAAACCCCCCAAAACAAACATGCTCTCATTTCTAGACAAGTCTGCAAATACCTCTAGGCGCACTCTGTAACAACACTGTTCCACACTACCACAAATGAAGTAACACGTAGCTTCCCTCCTCCCCCCCCCCAAGCCCAATCCACATCAAACATCCTTCTCCCTCCAAGAGCCTTATCTCCATTTGGAAAGGCCCCTTAAAATGGCATTAACCCAAGAAGGATTCCAAAATGGGAGCAAAGGATGCCCAGGGTGCCCAGGAAAGCAGCCCCGCAGCCAGCTCCGAAGTGAAGGGTCTAGCCAGCTCCTCACTCGCACTGTCTTCCGTTCTAGACGGGAAACACGATATCCAATCCCCTCTTCTTATTCAAGGAAGGGCCTTGAAAAATATTCGGCTACACCACGAATTTCAAGAAGACAAGAACTGGCTGCTGTACGTCCCTCTAACGTTACAAATACGGAAGTGTGCAGAAGACAAGACCGTGCTCCCAATTACCAGAGGATTCCCGTCCGGTTCATCTCTAGTTAGACGCTTGCCCTGAGGGCCTCACTCCATGTAGGACAATCTCAGCTGCACCGAATTTTCCAGAAGCACCTTTTACCACACAGCACTTATCCCAGAGGATAGACGAGTTTTTCCCGCAGGTCTGTGAGAAGAGGCTCCCATCGCCAAATTAAATCACTGATCTCAAGAAAAGGCTGTGTCACTGGGACCTAGAGCCGCTTTTGTGTCCCCTGTGCCTGGGAACCAGCTTCAGAGAAGTCAGAAAGCAGGTCCTTCCTTTCTTCCTCCTGCCACCCCACTCTGCCTGCTTCTCAGTGGCAACCAGTGCCCACTGACGCTCCCGCTACCTGGTCCGTACCTGGGAGATACCATCCGCCTCCTAACCACCTTGACCTTGGCAGGACATAAATACACCCTAAGCTCACCATCATCCCTAGGCTCCTTGCACTTACATACTCTGAGGAACTTCGTAATAAATACTTTTATTTTATTATTAAGCATCATTATCCACCTGTTGGTGACTTCACAAGGAAAACCATCTCCTGGAAGATTTCTTTAAAGAACAGAACCGCAACCAAAACCCGTTACAAGAACAAAAGAGAAGGAAGCACACAGAACCAGGCACTTCTGGCAAACTTGTTTTCTTTTTGTCCCTTTCCCACCCCCGTGCCCCCGCCTCAATAAAACCGGGTGGGCACGTTTTGCCAGGATCTGTGGGTTTCATAACTTCAAGCCTTACTGCTTAAAAAAATGAGGTAAGAAATTCCTATCTGAAAAGTAACACGGACGCACAAACCAAACCGAGGTCTTCCCTGCCCGCGGAGGCAGCCGTTATTGCTCTAGGCTGGAGTGTGTTGTGGGCTCATAAGGTGGATTCGAAGTCCTTATTGCCATTCTAGCTGGCCCCGCAGGAGGGCACGGGGGGGAGCCTGGCGGCCGGGCTCTCGCGCCAACAGTCCCCGCCGGCCCCCGCGGAGAGCCGGCGGTGGGGGGTCGGGTCGGGGCTCCCCGCGGCCCTAGCAGCTGGGGGAGGTGGTGATCGGGCTGTGCAGGTAGGGCAGGCTGCTGGGGGCCGCGTGCACGCCCACCGACACCGGGAAGCTGAAGACGAACTGCGACGTGGGCGTGGGGGTGGCCTTGCCCCGCTCCCGCAGGGGCCCCGAGGGGCTGGCGGCCTCCACGGCGCACGACGTGGCCAGCACCTGCGACTCGAACTGCAGCAGCTGCCCCATGAAGCTGAAGTTGGGCGAGATGATGCTCCGCCGCTGCTTGACGAACTCGAAGGCCTCCTCCAGCCGCACCCGCTTCTTCATCATCAGGTAGGCCAGGCAGATGGTGGCCGAGCGCGAGATGCCCGCCTGGCAGTGCACCAGCACGCGGCCGCGGCAGTCCTTCACCGCATCTGGGGCAGAGAGCGCGGCGCCGTCAGTGCCCTGCGCGCGCCCGCCCCGGGGTCACCGGGCGGCAGGTACGGGCAGGTGCGCGCTGGGGCGGGATGGCCCAACTGGGCAGGGGACCGGGGGGCGGGGGGGGGCTTCTGAGGAGTCTTGGGGGAGGGGCACTCCTATTCGAGGAATAACAGCCTTAGCTGAGGAGGGGGCGGGGAGAAGCCCACTGCCAGGGACTCTAGGATTCCTATTTTTGAGACTTCACCAAACAAATGCACTAAGCTTAGGAAAAAACCCGGGTTCAAGCGGGTGAAATCCCAACGTACCTCAAGGATTTCCATTTGCAGAAACAAAACAATGACCCCATTCTCCCTTTTTGTCTTCCTCCCCAATCCCCAAAGCCTTATCATCTAGATGATGATAAGGAAGACGGAGATGGCCAAGGAAGAAGCTGTTGGCTGGCTAGGCTAAGAGCAGAGGAGTGGGAGTCCGTCTTCCTATTCTCCTCCCCCAACAGCATCTAGGGGGCCGGCCTCCCTTAGAGGCAGAGGGGAAATGGGTATGCCCTGGAGACAGCGCTGCCTGAGTCCCTCCTTCAGCAGGGAGGACTCGTGGCTCCCTCCCAGCCTCCCGTCTGGGCGTGCACCCCAGCGCCGACCTACCGATGTACTCGATGGCCTCCATGAACCAGGAGCTGATGTCTGCCTTGTGGTTGTCCTCCACCGGGATGCACTTGTACTGGTAGTGTCCTTCAAAGTGGTTCGGGCAGTCAGAGGAGACATTCAGTAGGGCCGTGATCCCCAGGGCGTCCAGCATGTCCCTCCGGGCAGCGTGGTAGGCACTGCCGAGGTAGAGGAAGGGAAGGATCTCCACGGGACCCCCCTGCACCAGAAACGGGAAGCAAAGGCCCCCCGGGCATGGTGAGTAGAAGGCAGTCAGGAGGAGAAGGACGGGGACCAGGAGGGGGAGCCTGTCCGAGGCGGGCTTTCACAAGCCCTGGGGAGAACGCCGGGGGACATGGCCCTCCCAGCCTTGCCCTTACTCCTGCTGGGGCTCCCAGCAAATGGCAGACCCAAGAGGCTTCTCTAGCCTTTCTACTCAGCTCTGCTGTGAGCTGAGAAGCCAGGATGGTAAAGCCTGGTGGGCCCCACTCGCCGGTTCCAGTCGCCCGCCTCTGCCTGGATACCAGATGCCACGCGGGCCTTGCGTTGGCGACATTCATCTACACCTACTAATGGCCAGGCTATCTGGTGTGTGATGTGGGGACTTCTTGGGTCGGATACATCTCCAGGTGGCACACTAAAAACAGGTGTTACCAGCCTCACAGACAAAAGGAGGGGCCTTGGCAATATGAGGTAACATCGGCTTAAATTCGTGACATTTTCTGAGTCACATCAAGTCAGAAGATCTGGGATCTGGGAGCAGAGTTGCTGGACCCCATAAATTCACCCCCGTCCATCTAAACCGAAGGCCTAGAAGGAGTCAGCTCATAAGGAATACGGCAGCTTAAGCTGGTTTCCTTAGGGGAGGGAGAGCCGACCATGTATGTCCACTGGCATTTACAGTGGGCTGTACACAGAGGGGGGCCCTCAGGTCCCTGGGCAGCGCCTTCAAAGAGGGTGCTCTCTCGGCTTTCTTTGTAGCAGTTAGCACACGTCTGATTTCAGCAACCCTTGCCCATCTGCACGTAACTTGAGAGGCTAACCAGAAAGTTACGTCTTTGTATTTTTCCGAGTGAGGCTAATAAGAGGGAAGGGGAAGAATTCCCAGGAACAAATGCACCCTCCCTAACACCCCATCCAGCACTTGGGGTTCAACTACCTTCTCCCCAAACTGAGGCACTGCATCCCCAACCCATGAAAAGCCGCATCCTGGAAACAAGCCCCCTTGCCCCTCCCTCCCGGGCTCTAGGCCCTGAGTCTACCTGGTCATGCAGCGGGGTTCCGCAGGAGCTGCAGCCCATGTCCAAGGATTCAGCGGTGCTGGGGGCCACAGCAGGTGGGAGGGCTGCCAGGGCCTTGGTTTTGGAACAGAATTCCGGGTACTCGGAGGAAAACCTCTCATAGCCACCTGTGAAAGAGAAACATGTTCCGGTTAACGGGGTCACTAAGCCAGAAGAAAACCAGAAAGTACTTGAATCCTATCCCTAGACGGAGAACGGCTCTGAAGCAGGGGCTGGCTGGATCCACACTGGCCACCAGGTGGCGCTGTGGGCCCAGAGATAATGACTACGGAGCCTACAGAGAGCCCCCTTTGGTCCGGCTTCATCCTGAAGGCTGGAAGGAAAGTTTTAGGAACAAGACTTAGGTTCGGGATGCAGATGCAGAAAGGGGGTCGTGCGGGGGAGCATGCCAGAAGGGACCTTCCACAGCAGCTTCTTAGGGTGATGACACAGCACAGAAGACAGGATGGCCACTGTGGGTCTCCATGAACACAGAGGTGCCGAGCCCTGGGACCTACAATGAAGTCTGTCATCCCCCCAACTCCAGCCTTTCCTTTGGAGAGGTTCTCGAATGTGGGAGAGAAGGAAAAAAAAATTACCCTGGCACTAGCCCCTCTGGATCTCGGTAACAGAACAGATGCCAGTCGCCCGGCCGCACGAACAGCTGTTCCATCAACAAGGGGCCAGAATAAGAGGAAACGGGCTTAAATATAAATCCCTCTTGCTACATGCAGGTTTGGGGCAAGGCAGGATTTCCTGCCCTGAGAGTTGCTAAGCTCTGGAATGGTTATCTGTGGGATCGTCTTCCGGGGAAGGGAGGTCTTTTAAGCAAAAAGAGATAAAAAGCCAATTTCTCTGGAATAGTGTTAGGGACGAGCAGAAGAGCGCGGGCTGACCGGGGGTGGGCAGAGATGTAGATAGGCAGAGGGGCAGGGAGACACCCGGCGGAGACAAACGCCTGACCAGGATCGGATTCACTTGGGAGCTATGGGACGTGCCTTGGTGAGCAACTCAGCGTCTACTGTCCGCGTTTGGCCCTGTCCGTATTTTTTATTTTGCAGTTTCTGGAGGACCCACGGTGGATCATAAGTCAAGTCAGTAGGGCCTGCACGTTGTGGAACGACCCCTCTCACGGACCCGTTCACCCAACAGTCACGTAGGTAACGGCTAAACGTCTGGGTATAAGCAGTGTGGGGCCAGTGTGCCCTGGAACCATTCGTGGGAACCTTCCAACAGGCAGACATGTGACGGTGAGTCAATGACTTGCCCGAAGCCCACTCCCCCGCCCCCAGAAAACACTGCTTTGCGGAGGCAGGGAAACAGTTCTTCGCTGCATCATGAGGCTTCCAGAAACACGGTAGACATTTTTTCCTCTGAGCCCCAGTCTCCTGCATTCCCCTCCACGCCCTCCCTTGGGATAGAAAGGGCTGCATCCCTGGTCACCCGCCTGGCTGCTGCTGAGTCACAATGACCAGCCTCCCCGGATGGAAAACCCGCTCGGAGGGGCCAGGACAGGCAGTGTCAGGCAAGTCGGTGGCCCTCCTGGTCATCTTAGCTCAGGGGCACCCCTCCTACCCATCGGCACCCCTTTTTCCCGATAAGGCTACAAACCCGGCTGTCCCAAATGTAGAGAAGAGAGAATGCAGGGAGAGCCAGCAATGTCTTTAGCTGCGTGGCCCCAACACAGGACTCGGGAAACTTCCTCCCCTCTTGGAAGGATAGAAGGGGAAATGGACCAGTCAACAAACCAGTGGTGAACACCCATATGCAAAGCCATTACTTGTTACTCCAGACAATTCTATAGGATTTGAAGATTTTTAAGCAAACGACTCTCTCTGTTTATAGTACATAATTTGAGCTATCCAAATACATTTGGTTTTTTTTCAAAGAAATGTAAGGCCTGGGCAAGTGCCCTCCATAAGCTCATCACCTAGACAGGGAGACTAGCAGTGCCCACGGCAAGTGATCAGGGGAGTCCAGGGGGCCCAGGGCCAGGCTGCAAGGTCACAGAGGTCCTAGGATCACCCCACCTGCCCCCGGGGCAGGGGAAGTGGGAGGGGCCTCAGAGTGATTGACACAATGTTTTTCCCATGGCTGAGTAGGTATGGGCAGGGAACCCCGCGGATTCTCCTTCAGACTCACAGTCTGGGTTGCATCCCAACCCAAGAAATCATCAGCTGTGCAGCCTAGGGCTGTCATGCAACCTCTCTGAGTCTCTCCCTCATCTGTAAAATGTGATGAACCATCGGGGCCTGGCAGTGTGCCTCGAAGACCACTTGGGACAACCAGTGCTCTGCGCCTGGCCTCGGGGAGACGCATAATGAAGGCTTCCTCTTTTGGCGCCAAAGAGGGAACCCAGCATTACTGGCGACTTCCCAGACTTTGGACAGCCTTCTCCTCCTAGGCTTTACTGGTTTCTTTTCCACTCACAGCCTTGAGATCTGGTCATCGGACAGCAGGACAGGCACTGCCCTGTCCAGGACCTTTCCCCATCGGGGACGTCCACTGGCTCCTCAGAGCAGCAAAGGACAGAGGACTCCCGGGCCATGGTGGGCAGGGGGCAGGCAGGCAACTGGGCAGGACAGAGGTGACCTGGGAGCCAGACCAGGCTTGAGGGGGCCATTTGTCATCCACGCACCCCCACACCCAGACCTCTCCTAACAGTACAGAACGTGGGAGAAGACAGCATTAGAATGGGGCAGAAACATTACGACTGAAGTCAGTTCGCTCTGTCAGATCTTCAAAGAACAGGCAGAAAGGAACTGAGTGAGAAAGCAGATTAGCCCAAGGGACTGGAGCATCCCAGGGCAGGGGCAGCAATGAGAGGGTTTTTCCCTCCTGAGCTCTTGCTAGCTTTGGAGGATCCATTACAAGGAGCAGCACCAAAGGAGGTCCTTCTTGCAGGCCGATGAGCTGCACTGGTCCAGGACCAGTCCAATGAGTAGAACGCACAATGATGGGCAGGCAGGGTGCTGCGGCAGAAGCCTGCGAGTTAGGAAACCACTCACGCCCGCACCCCACGAGAGTATCCGTCCTCTGTGGCCATCAGCACCATGTTAGTAAAAATGATAGCCACTGTTTAGGGGAAAGGCTTACTGTGTGCCAGGCTCTTCCCAAACATGGGTCCAACCAGCAGCCCTTGAGGTGACTGGCCCTGATGTCACAGAAAAGAAAACTGCGGTTCAGGGAGACCCCCAAGTAAGGGGAGGGACAACATTCAGCCCATTGGTCTCGAGGCCATCTGCTAGGCTGGTCATCAGAAGCCCACCCTGCTGTGTCCCCATCTCTGCCTTCCTGGTGGTCCTTTTCTTGGGGGAGCCACAGACTGCTGGTTTCACCCCGCTGAAGACACAGAATTTTCAGGCAAAACCAGAAAGGATCTGAATAAGACACTCCTGACATTTCACCAAACTCTGCTTCTTGCCAGGGCTTTTCAGACTATAGGTTGTCACTCAGAAGTCATAATCAGCACATTTTATTTAATGCGATATAACAGAATAGAAACGTCTAGAATGCATTCCATTTAAAGGGGGTATCGAATTTTACAGAAGTCTGGTTTCAGGTGTGTCTGTATCCCTACAGGGTCATGATGTCAGGATTTCAGACCGTATCATCTTTAAGTGCCAATATATTTTTTTCAAGATTTTATTTACTTATGTGACAGAGAGAGAGAGAGAGCACAAGTAGGCAGAGAGGCAGGCAGAGGGAGAGGGAGAAGCAGTCTCTCTGCTGAGCAGGGAGCCCGACGCAGGGCTCGATCCCAGGACCCTGGGATCATGACCCGACCCGAAGGCAGCCACTTAACCAAGTGAGCCACCCAGGCGCCCCTAAGTGCCAATACTCTTGTGATCTTAAATATCACAAACTTTATTTGTAATCTACGAGCTGACAGCAGGTGTCTCTGAAATCTGCTTTTCGAGCTTCTGGATACAATCGTATGACACATACACCAATGACTTTCCACCTGTTCCGTCTGTGTCCAACAGAAGGTAATTCTATAACAGATACTCTGAGCAATTTTGACCCGTTTTCCCCGTGTTCTTAATAATAGACTTTCTAGTCTTAAAGCTCTCATTTTCTCATCTAAATTTTGAAACTTGAGGGGCTAGAGGAAAGAAAAGGAATATAATTCCTCCCCACACCATCCCCGATCAACTTTCTTGAGGAATAACTACCTCCATAGCTCAATTCCACACTCTTTCTCTCCCATTCACACAGTAACACAACTGTCACAGCTTACTGCAAAGAACGGCCCACTGGCTGCGCGTCCAGGCAGGGCTGGGACAGTCTGCATCAAAGTGTTCTAGAAGAGGCAGGCTGATGTAGTGCTGATCATATCACCACAGCAGGATCTCTAGTGGGGTCTGTGTGGGGAAAGCCAGTCATTTGGTGGTGACAGGGGTCATGGATCTTAATACGGCTGTCACTCTCTCCATTACCTTCTCAATACAATGTCACCCGTTCACAGACCAGGCTCCCGGACAGACAAGGGCTTGGTCTCCTGGGACATCTTATCGCTACAAGGCAGCTGATGCCCAGCAAGAAAGTCTGGGGTCCTCTGGCTTTGATAACTTCCCTTGATGTGGGGGTTAACTCCGTAATCACCTGTGTAAATCCTGAGCAGTGCTGAACGTTTTGCCTAAGTGAGCTGCTCGGGCTGGGACCCCAGGCACAGACCCGTGGTCCTGAGCCAGCTGGCTGACAATGACGCATTGGAGCTGGGTCTGGGTTGCAGTCCCTCCCAGAACTTCTGGGCTATCTGCTCCGTCCAGCAAGCGAGCTTCCGCTGCCTTCCATTGGAGAGTGAAGTTTTCTTCCTGTCAAACTGCCTTGGTCAGGAGGCAACTGCGTCCCAGTGAGGAAACTGGCTATCTGGTTTCAGATGTTCTGATTTGTTTAAAGGAATGTCTTGGCTCCTTAAGAGTGTGCTCCTTAAGGCACTCTCGGGGCGCCTGGTGGCTCAGTCGGCGAAGCATCTGCCTCGGCTCAGGTCATGATCCTGGGGTCCCGGGATCGAGCCCCACATCAGGCTCCCTGCTCAGCAACTAGTCTGCTTCTTCCTCTGCCTCTGCCTCTCCCCAGCCCATCCGCTCTCTCTGTCTCAAATAAATAAATAAAATCTTAAAAAAGGGAAAAAAAAAAAAGCCTCCATCCCGTACAGGCCACCTCTCCTATGAGCCTTGAGGACAAGCCCAAGGGAGCTGTGATGGGCTTAGTAAGGATCAAATTTTCACTTTCGATTATCCCTACACCTCATCTTTAGTTACTTTTGTTCGTTGGAAGCATCCAGTTCAAATGATGCAAAAAAAACAGCGAGATTGCTTCATTCGTTGTCATTCTTTGATGAACTGCAGTAGAAGTTAGAGATATCTATAAGACCTACCATTTTGTGTAAGTCTGGTGCCCTCAAGCCTTGGCTGTCATGGGCATTGTGTCCTGTTTGTAGGAAGAAAAGCTAATCCGTTTCTCTTTGGGTGGAGGAGGTTGGCAAACTTATACCCCTCCCCCCTGGAGTGTTGCTGTTTAACGCCACTGACCTGGGGGACTAGGATGGGCTGGGCAACTGGGGACCGAGAGAGACAAGAAAGGCACAGAGTGAGAGCAGGGCTGCTGGCCAAGCACTCCCCACTCCATCACTGGCCCTGCTGCCTGTTTCCTTTGGAAACTGTCATGTCACCATCTGTATGGTCAGGCCCTAGGACTCGAGCATATTTGAGTCCCAGCCTGGAGGAAGAAGCTGGACTATCTAGTTGATTGTCCTTTCTCAAAACATACCGGGACAACTTTAAACTCAGAACTCAAATAAAAACAGACAGAAGTCATGAGCTGTGGTAAATTTTAGACAGGAGAAAAGTAAAATAGTGTTGTTATATCTAAAATCTTTTGCATGAGACTGACTTACTGGAGAAGTATGAGAGGCAAAGAATGCCCTCTATTAGCATAAGAAAATGCTCTCTTTGTCTTTCTCTAATGACCAGGGTTCTTTATAACCCCAATCGGAGGATTTATGAAAGAAAGAGAAAAGGACTTCAAAGGAGATGTGTATTGTAATAAACATCTCAAAAACTGAAATTTCTGAACATTCCCTAAAAATGCCTTACAGGATTTTAAATAAAGGAAACTTAGAGGAGAAAGAAAGAAAGAAAAAAAAAAAAGGTTTAGGTCAATGAGAATCTTTTCCTAGCAAAAACACCAGAAAATAGAGTGATTTAGGTGATGGCTCTTAGCAAACCTTGGATACTATTAGGAAATGGAAAGTCTAACATTTACTCTTAACTGTGAATTCTTGCCTGTGGTGAGTGGCAGAAAGAGAAAACTGAGATTTTGAAAGACCGTTAGTTAGTTAGTTACTGGGAGAATTAGAGAGCCTTTGGCTGGGAAGGACAATGTAACTTCTGAAAATACTCTACTGCGTTTTGTCCCCACAGGTTGTCAGAGACCAACACTCGGGACTTCCGCTGGCTTAACGTCTGCCCACTTTTGCTCCATATTCACAAAATGAGACCTACACAGAGTCCCATTACGTGAAAAGTAAAATGAGCAACTCCAATGGGAACACAACCAGCCAAGCCAAAGCATCTACTAAAGATAATCTAAAGGGCTTTATGTCCCCCCTTCCCCAGCACTTCCGTTTAGTTCCCTGCCAGGGGAGTGCCCTCCTATGAACGTACATTTTCTCCACCAGAACTTAGGAGCCTTGCTTTCCTCTTCTAGCCCTGTGGGAGCAGACACTTCCTGGGTCCTTTTAGCCTCAATAGGGATGCCTTTTTGCTCAGAGGGCCAAGAGGAGGAAGAGGAACGGTGTTGAGACTTCCTCTCCTTAGCACATGTAGGAGAAGCAGCCAGAAATGCCCCTGTTAACCTGTTAGGCAGACGTTTTGCTATTGCTAGTGATCTAGCCCCTTTCCATCACCACCACCCACCCCTCCGAATTATAGGAGGCTGCTCCCAAAGGCTCCTTTCCTTAGAAGACAGTGAAACCTTTCCTGGCTCCTCCCCGGGCCTGTTCCTGCAGACGCACTGTTTCTACCTGCTGCCCAGGCCTAGACGCTCGAGGATGTGGGCTTGGAGAAGCCTGGTAGGAAGCCCTCCCTGCCACACCAGGTCAGACCACAAGAAGCAGTGCAAGCCTCGGGAGGAAAGAGCCCATAGAAGACTCCTTTTCCTTTGGCCGGGGACCTCGCCAACAGCCAGGGGTCTGTCATTTTACCTGGAGGAGACTGTCATTGTAGCCAGAGGCTCCTGTCTCACCCGAACCTGAGCCTGAGCCTGAGCCTGAGCGTCGCGCCTAGAGGCTAGTGCTGGGGCCGGCTGTCCGAACCAATCTGGCTCTGGGTTCTCCCGGCTCGACCAAGGAGGAGCCGGAGAAGGAAACGTTAAATATATGACTTCCCGCGCCGGGTCTTAAGTGTCCTCGCGCCCGTTAGTCCAAGGGCCAAGGTCCCGAGCTGCTGCTCCGGGGCGATCCCCTCCGGATTTCTTCCAGGAAGAAAAACAAAACAAAACGCACCCAGACTCCACGTGGGTCTGCACGACCTCCAGAAAGGCCCTGGCTTCGGAGGCCCGCGAAGGAAGGCGCAGGCTTGGGCTCTAAATCATGGGGGAGAGTCCAGGGCAGCGCTGCACGTAGAACACCCCGGCCAGCCCGTGCCACTCGAGGAGCCCATCGCCCCCGAGAAATTTCTCTCCCCGTTGCCACGAACGCCGGCAGCGGGTAGGGGAAGGCGGGCGTGCTCGGCAGCCTCGCCGCCCACACCCGCGCGGGAGGATGCTGGACGTGCGTCCGCCGGGGGCTCCCGGGCACTGCTCGGCCACCAGGCAGGCGAGGCCCCGGGGTCCCAGGCGCCCGGCCTTTCGGTGCAACCCCTTCCCGGCACTTTCTCTTAAAACGCTTTGGGGAGAAGAAAGGAATATTAGGCTCCCTCGGAGGTGCAAAAGGCAGCCCTCGCGGAAACAGAAAAATCAGCAAAATCGCCTTAGTAGTTCAACCGAAGGTCAACAGCAGCATTTCCCCAGCAGCTGACAGGTCAAATGGCCAGGAAACAACTGCCGAGAACAAAGCCCCCCGCTGTTCGGCAGGGGCAAACCCGGCTCGCCTGCACTCAGCCGGGTTGTTGTGCTTTTTGGAAAGGACGGCGGGGAGAGATTTCCGCCCCTCCTCCCGCCACCACCTCCCCTTCCTCTCCCGCGAGCAGGTCCGGAGGGAAAAGGAAAGGAGGAAGGAGGCGAAGGGCGCCCGCAGGGAAAGGAGCGGCTCTTTAAAGGCCTGGGTCTGAAGCGCCTCACGGGTTCGAAGGCAGTGACCGGACGCGGGCGAAAGAATGCGCGGAATGCGGCGGTGGGAGGCAGGGGCGCAGCGGCCGGGGCGCCCCTACCCACACCGGGTTCTGCCAGCTCCCCCTCGCGCGAGGACAGTCAAGGGCCGCGGCTCCAGCAGGCGGGGCAGGTGCGGTCGGCGCACCGTCCGTCCGATCACTTAGCCCGCGGTCCTTTGGGGGTTTCCGACTTCCCGATTTGACAAGAACTCCCGTCCCCGAAGAGTTGCGCCAGGGTCCGCTTAAAGCAAGCACGCGCCGCCAACAGATGGTCGAGAAGCGGCTCTGAACAAAAGGTCGTACGTCTCCTGGACCTCAGTTGAAGAGGCACCGTCCCATCTCGCGTTCCCCGAATACTCCGTCCTCCCGCCCCCCGCTCCGGGAGCTGGGGTCTAGCCCGAGGCGGGAGAAGTTGGCCACCTTCCAGGAGGAGCTAGGAGTTGGGCGGCAGGGGACGAGACACAGATAGCGCCGCACAATGTCCGCAACCCGATCCGCCTTTCTGCATTCACCGAGCGGTTCCCGCTTCGGCGCGCACCCTTCACCCTCTTCCCCACCTCTCGGGTTCTCGGGACTCGGCGCAGGGCCCAGGCGCCAAGACAACAGGCCTGACCTGGTCCCGCCCGCACAGTGGCACTGGGAAGCACCCCTCCACACACACACAAACACACACACACACACACCCGGACTCTAGGTGGGCAACGCAGCGGGGTCGCTTCGCCTAAAAGGCCTGACGATCAGTGAGGGTAAATAAATGCAGAATCTCCTTAGACTCCCGACTGGGCAGGTGACAGAGGAAACGCACCCTCACCGTCTCTGGGGACTTCAGGCGCTCACACTTATACACAAACGCACAAAACCCCTGCAAACCCATGCACACCAGCGCGCACAAAAGAGTGCGCGGGGATCCTCGCGGCCACGAATCCCTCCGGGCACTTCTTCGCTGGCCGAACCAGGCCGCCCAGCCCCGCTGAACCTCCCCTCCGGCTCGCGCCCTGGCGCCCGAGTTTACCTTTGAGCAGACAGATGTCGGTGCGCTCGGCGTTGCGGCGCAGCGCCTGCACTACCAGCGACACCGTGCTGTCTTCGCGGAGGCTCTCCGCGCGCGGGCTGCGCTCGTCGTAGACGATAACCGCGGAGTAAAGGCCGGAGCGCAGGCGGGCGCGCACCTCCTCCTCGGCGGGCAGGATCTGCTCCAGACTCACGGAGCCCTTGGCCCGCCGCCGCACGATGGTGTTGCAGCGCACGTTGACCGAGCCTCGGATGTAACCCGCGCTGTGCGCCAGGAACGGTCTGCAGTCCAGCAGCAGGCACTTGCCGCCGCTCAGCAGCCCCAGGGCGCCGTGGCCGCCGCTGCCGCCGGCGCCGCCGCCGTTCTCTTCCCTGTTCATCAGCCTTTTGAGCACGCTGCAGTCCATCTCCCGCAGCTCCTCCACCGTCACCATGGTCGCCGGGCACGCGAGGAGGCAAAGGACCCCTGGGCCAGCCGGGCTGCAGGAAGGGGCAAGCGGGGGCTAAGGGAAGCGCGTGCCGAAGTGGCCGCAAACTTGGCCCCCACAGCCTCCCACGGGCGGACCTCTTCTCCCCGGTCCCCTCGCTCCCGCCGTCTCGCGGTTACATAGCAGTCCGAGCGGCCTCGGGCGCCAGGCAGCACCGCGCGCGGTGCCGAGGGGGAGGCGGCGGCGGAGCGGAGTGTGTTTACGGGAGAGAACAGCGAGCTCCCTTCTGTTGTTGCCTCTGTTGTATTTTGCCGGTCGTGCTGCTCCCGCCGTAGCCGCCGCCGGCGCTGCGGTTCCGGCCGCTGCTACCCACCAGCAGCCGGAGCTCCGCGCACTGCCCCAGCCAGAGTTTCCTCTTTGGCTTTAGATGTATTAAGGCTCTTCTGCTCTCCCCCGGGAGGGGGCAAATTCATTACTACCTCCCGAGGCCCAGCCTCTTGCCATCCTGGGGCTCGCGCCCTCCCCCCGCCCTCCCGCGCCTGCTCCCCGCCCCATCCCAGCTCCCTCCGCCCCGCCGGCCCCTCCTCCGCCCCCTCCCCGCGCGTGAATGGAGTGAGGGCCGCTGGCGCCCAGTCATGGGAACGCGACGTCACAAAGAGCGGAGTAAACAGGGCGCTCGGCGCTCGCCGTCAGGCCCATTCATAAAACCGAGACCTAGAGGAAGAGGGAGGCGGCCTCCGACCGGCAGGCGAGCGGCGGCGCCGGGACTTTGTGAATGGAGCGCGGCGGCGGCGGCGCCGGTCACGGCCTGCCGGGTCCCGGGCTCCGCGGCGCGCTGCCCGCCCGACACCGGTCGCCGTGCCGCCAGCGCACCCCGCCGCGGCCACGCGGGTTCGGCGTGCGGAGCACGGCCAGCCGGGAAGCCGGCCTAGCGGGAGGCCGGGGCTCGGTAGGGAGGTCTCGTCCCTTTTAGCGGCCTCGCAGGTCCCCCACCGCGCGCCGGAGTGGAGAGGGGACCGTGGCCCCGCGGCCCAGCGGGCGCGGCCGGGGGACGTCCTCGGCCCCGACTTTCGGAGTGCGCGCCGCCCGGCCGGTCGTTTGAGCCGCGCGACCCAGCAGACGTTCGCTTCTGCATTAGCGTGATCGATTTTCATCCGAAGCCATGAAATCCGCCTTAGAGCTTCCCGAGGAACGCGGGCGAGCCCCCGCTTCCTAGATGAAAGGGAAAAGCCCTCCTGCCCCGAAGCCCAGTAATAGCGAGGTGTTGGGTTTGTTGCTTTACGACCCAGAGGCGGGCATTAATGGCCGGAATGTTGTTCCTAGGGAGGAAGGCAGGGGTGCCACTCCCGTCCACGCTTCCTAAAGCTGTTTATTGAATCCCGGTGGGGGGGGGGGGGGCGACGTTTTCGGCCTTCGGAAAAGTCCTCACCTCATCTTGCATACACGTGCATTGTTTTCTCGGGAAATGACAATTAGGGTCTACATTTGGTGAGAAGCTAGACCCTGAGAAATTGACGCGGGAAGGTCTCAGTAAGTTCTGGGGGCGAGTCCGTCCCTCTTTCCAGGTCGTGTAGCGTTCTCCCCGCCCCCGGTTTTACTTAGGCATTTAACTTCCCATAGGCCGCCTTTGGCAGGGGGTTGTGCGCGCCGCGGTGGGGACACGCCAGAAGCCAAAAATTATTCGCCCGACATCATGCCAAATCTTGTTAGTGAGAATTAACCGCCGGGCGGGGGGGCCGGAGGGTGGGGGCTGCAGGACTCGCTCGCGGCGCGGTTAGCAGCGGAGTCGAGCCTGCCTTTCCGGGTCCCGCCTGGAAGCACGACCCCGGCAGCGAAGGCCACCGACGCCGCGGGGTCCTTCCCGCCCCCAGCTCGGCCTTCCGCTGGGCCTTTGTTGCGGGCAGAGCGGCTCCCTGGAGTTCTCACCTCCCGGCCCCCAGAGCGCCCCACCCCCGCCTTCCACTCCCCTACCGGGCCTCCGGGGGGGCCTCCACTTCCGAAGCGTACCCCCGTCCCCTCCCCCACGCTCCCCTCCCTCTGCGCTGCAGACCCGCCGGTGTCCGGGTCAAGTAGTGGGATCTTCCTTTTCCCTCGGACTCCAAAATGGCTCAGCACGGCACCGCGAGGATCCGGTCTCTATTTAGAATTTAATATTGTGTTTCTGGTGTGTTTTTTTGTTGTTGTTTTGTTTTTTGTTTTTTTGCAATGGGTTCATTTTAATTGTCTTTAAAAAGCGCTACATATTTGAACACTGACTTTTACGAAATTTTGCGCCACAGACGCGCCGATCAGGCCCTGAAGGGGCCACAACTGCGCAGCGACCTAGGCGTCCGGGTGGCGGCCCTGGGGCGCCAGGCACTCGGGGTGGGAGGTCAGCAGTCCCAAGCTCCCTGCGTGGCCTCTCCCGCGGGGAAGGGTGTGTACTTCCTCCCGGGGGGAAAGGGGGCCTGTGTCTCGGTTTCTCATTTGCTGAGCGGGCTGTAAGGCTCTAAAGACTCGCTCTCACCGGTACACCCGTTCGGAACGTGCGCCCTGTCCAGGGGGCGCCCCCAGCCCCAACCCACCCGGGCCGCGTTCCTCTCCGGCGGCCCAGGAACCCGGCCCCGCCAGGCCCGCAGGCTGAGAGCTCTCTCGGCTCAGGAAGCGCCGACGCCTTTACCGGGGCTTGGACAGGATTTCTCTTGGAGGAGCCTCTGGGTCGGAGGCAGGTCTGGGCTAATTTCACTTGTGTGTCTGGAGCTGCGGAGCGTCTCTGAGCCACACCGGCCGCGCTCCGCCAGCCTTTGTTTCCCGGGCCCGACCCCCCGCCCCCCAGCGCTCACGTGGTCGGTAAATAACCTTCAAATCCGGGATTGGGGGGGGGGGGGGGGGGAATGCCCAAGGACAAAGGCTTGCTTTCTGCACCTGACAGTAATCCGTGGTGGCGAAGCCCATAAATCCCGCAGGCTATTCACAAGGAAGGTGGTGTGGGCGGGCGCGTGTGCGTGTGTGTGTGTCCACGTGTGTGTGCCCGCGCCTGCGCGCCCGCACCTCGGAGGGGAGCCGAGGCTCGGACTTAAATGTATTTAAGCCAAGAGCTGCTGTAATGACGAACGCGAATCCCTGATTTTTGAGAGATTAGTAATTTTTTTAAAAATCCTCTCCTCAACTCGGGAATGAGCCTTCGGTTGTGTGAATTTCAACAAATGAAATTTAAATTTTGTATTTATCCGATCCTCCCTAAGCACTCTAAATCATTTTTTTTTCTAATTTTTAATGTTTAGTATTTTAAGTGTGCGGGGCATTTGGGACACGGTTTAATGAATACAATGTGAGGGCCACCCGATACCGGCTGTAAAGATGTTAAAACTTGTCTCCAATTAATGCGCGGGCTGAGGAAGGGAAACAATCAGTTTACACAGGAACCTTGTCAAAACAGCTGGTCTATAAGGTAGATCTTGGAGAAAACAAAGGCGTTTGGTCGGGAGACATTGTTTGAATGTCATTTCAAAGTTAATTTAATTAAGGAAGGCACATGTGCAGGAGTTGGGGTGGGATTGCCCAAGGAGAGAGATTTTATTTATATTCAGCAGTAAACCTGGGGGGGGGGGATATTTTAAAAATTCACTGTGACATGTAAATCCAACTTCTCTTTCATCAGACAGTCCTTAGACCGACCTTATTAGTCACTGGCAGGCCTGGCAAAACCCCTGCTCTTGTTTAAGAATATTTCTTTCCAATTAGGAAGTTGTGTGATCTGGGAATTTAAAGCCCAGAGTCAGATCCCCAGAGAGGACTATCGCTTCTATTCTGGTTTCGATTCCAACCTCTGACTCACTGCCTTGTCCCAAAGTGCCTGAATAAAACTTGCCTGCAAACCCATTAATGAATTAATCAAGGTGTGTTGGAAAGAAAGGGTGTGTGGATTCCTGTTTCCTGAGCAGTGAAGGTACCTTGGTCCTTACTCTCACCGGGAACCGGAATGATCTGCGTTGCCTGGAACTGCTGGCTGGGCTTCCTAGATCAGCTGACTGCGGAGCTTCCCCTCTGGCTGTGAGAATGCCCAAAAGGACCGGGGAGCTTTCTCCTCCAAGCAGAAAAGTGTGTGTCCACTGCGTGCCCTTAGGCAACACGTATAAATGGAATTGAGGAATGCGGGTCCTTCCCTGCCCACCTCCGCACATCAGGTCAGAATTCAGAAACTGAAAGGTACTTCAACATTTAGACTGAACATCAAGCAGTGTCAAAAACATAGCCTCGGGCGCCTGGGTGGCTCAGATGGTTAAGAGTCTGCCTTCAGCCCAGGTCATGAACCAGAATCCTGGATTCCTGTCCCGCAAACGGCTCCCTGCTCAACAGGGAGTCTGCTGCTCCCTCTGCCCCTCCTCCTCCCCCTGCTTGTGCATATTTTCTCTCTCTCTCTCTGACAAATAAATACATGACATCTTAAAAATATATAGCCTCAAGTTTTAGTCCTGACTTTGTCACATTGATTTTCTATGCATAATACGGTAGCATTTGCTAATGATTTAAAATGCTAGGTTTCTAACCTTAGGGTCTCTGCAGAAAGGTTTTAATACATTGCTTGGTTCGCTGCTTTATTTGAAAACTACTGGATCTAGGCTATGCCTCTATCTAGCTTTGTGATCTTGGGCAAGACAGTCTCCTTGATCTCAGTTTCTTTATCCGCAGATAAGGAGCTGGGCCAAGGCAGTTTTTAAGGTCTAGTCCCTTTCCCACCATGTGTGGATCTGAGCAGGAGAACTCTCTTGTCAACCCCAAGGCCAAACTGCCACAGCTACCTCCTTTCCTTCCCTAAAGCCAGGCCGGCTACAATGCCAGAGACCAATCCACAAGACAAGTAATAGGCTCTTTTGCTCCTGGAGAGCAAAGTTGGTAGTTTTTATTTGTATGTTTTGTGCTAATGTCCCAAGCAGCTTGATAAAACTTCAGCCTCTCAAAATCAAATTTGGGGAACAAATACTTCTGCAAATAGGAGATAAAAATGGGCTTGACATTTTTGGGGGGAGAGGGAGGGGGCAGTCAACCCTCCCTCTGTGAATATTGCTTTGTTCATTTATTCAACAAACACGTTAAACTCTGGGGTGGAAACAAATTTGTCCAAAACACGGACTGTGTTTTCAAAGAGTTAATCGTGTACTTGGGCTAGTCAGGGCGGAATGTCACTGTATGTTACTGCAGGGCAGGAGCTAATATCATTAGGGAAGAACGAAAAGGGATTGCATACGGTGTGGGATTAGGGAGATGGATGAAAAAGGCCAATTGGACTAAAATGCATTTCATCTACTTAAATGTTATCCTCGACTTCTCTTTTAGGTCCTTTATCTTTTCTTTGTTAACTTTTATCCCACCTCTGACATTGATTCCGTCCTTGTGCCTTCTATCTTTTCCTTTCATTTGTTAACCTCTCTCTTCCCCAGTGGGTCTGCCTGCTAAAAATAGATGAGCGATTGGTCTGAAGCTATGAGAGAGCCAAGATGATGCAAAAGCTCTCTAGAAAATCTATGCTGTGGATAATGAGCCAATAGGGCCGACCTCTAACTAGTGCCAGTGACATCATCTCAAGCAAGTCGGTTGTTCTAGATCTTAATTTTACCATCTATAAAACTAGGGGAAAATAACAATTATTATTTACTTGTTTGGGGACCAAAAAAAAAAAAAAATCTAAATCACCTAAGGACCCAGCCTTGGTGAATGTATTTCCCAAACCAAACCCTCGAGTACATGCTCAGAAAAAATTTTTGGACTTATAAAATTATTTCTATAAAAATTCTTCCCAAGAAGTAAACATTAATCACATTTGTTTAAATAGTTTCTAAATCTTCTTTTACTGAAAGCCATAAAAACAGCCCCAAACTGAGACTATCATCGAAAATCTGGGACTTTGGGACATTACCTGTTCATTGGAGAAACAGGAAAAAAAAAAAAAAGGAAAAAAAAAGTTACAGAACACACATGTTGTGCCCCTTCTTTGCCATCAGAGCCCCAGGTCATCATCATCCACTAACATCCACACGTGCGTTCCATAGATAGTCCTGGACACAGTTCTTCTGGTCCCGTAAGTGTGAGGACTGTGTGTCCTGCCTTTCAGACGTTTATGCTGCTTTTGCTTCCACATCTGGCCTCACTGAGGTTTTCTTTGTGTTAACAGTTGATTAACTCTCATCATAGGGGAGGGAAAAAAATCTTTCCTATACCCTCTTGGGTTCATACCCAGGACCTGCAAATTAAACTGACAAAGGTTAACAGGAGAAAAGGCATTTAATTTTAATTGATGTTAGTAATTTTTTTTTTAACATGCACAGGGGCTTCACAGAAAAGAAATGAAAACCAAAGAAGTGCTTAAACTTAAGGACTTATATGCCATTTTAACAAAGAGCAATAAATTGTAGATCAATGACTGGACAAAGGAAAGGAGGATTGGGCTTCTAGGGCTGATAAATTATGGAAAGGCAACCAGGAAATATATGGGGGAAACTAAGGGCAGATAAAAGTTATTTAGTAAGGTTTATTTGTACAGGTTCATCTTGGTGCCCTCTGCGTCCCTGGTGATAAGGGTTGTTCTCTCCCTTCCATGGACAGGGAAGGAGACACTGGCACAAGAGAAATTTATGCTCTGCTTTTAGGCAGATGGGAAGGAGAGCAGAGAGCTCTTCTTCTTTTTTTTTTTTTTTTTTTAATTTATTTGACAGACAGAAATCACAAGTAGGCAGAGAGGCAGGCAGAGGGTGGGGGAAGCAGGCTCCCTGCTGAGCAGAGAGCCTGATGCGGGGCTCCATCCCAGGACCCTGGGATCATGACCTGAGCTGAAGGCAGAGGCTTTAACCCACTGAGCCACCCAGGCGCCCCAGAGAGCTCTTCTTATGTCTATTTTTTTTTTTTTTTTCACTTGCCTTCAGCTCAAAACAATCCTTATGCCAAAGTGGGCTATTTTGCAATGGTACGTTCCAATCCCCTCCACAGTCTTATCACAGCCTGACCAGGTGCTCAGAGAGGTATCAGAGTTCCAGCATGAGATTTTCTTGAGTGACCAGCAGGGCCCACTTAGCCTGTCTGTGGCTTTAGAAACCCTTAGTCATTTAGAAACCTTGAAGCCCTTATTTCTGAGTTCTCAGATAGACAGAAGGGAAAGAGGCCAAAAACCCACAATTCATGGATGCAAAACATCCATCTTATTTACAATTTTAGCAAAAAGCAAAAGGCTTTGACACTGCCTGACATTGACCAGCTCACCTCCCTGGGCAATAGTAGTTTTCTGTAACTGGAGCCTGAACGCCTCTCCCAGCCGGATGGGATACTCCGATCACCAGCCTTACAAAGGAGCAAAAGGACTCCACTCTCTCCCTCCAGCTTTCCGGTGGGCGGTGGCTCAGAGCCGCTCCTGCAGAATCCCAGCCCTACCTGCCCACGCACCCCCAACAGCTGCCTCGATTAGCCCGCACCACGCAGCTAGTCCTCCGACACTCAATTTCCCTCCATCTAATCTAATCATCTGTGTGATCCAGTTTTTGTCTTAAAAAAAAAAAAAGGATTTGGGCCATCTGGCATCAACATACAAAAGGAAAATAGCTAAATGTGCTCCATTCTTTTCCAGATAAGAATTGTAGTCTCTCTCTACCTTTTCAGTTGGAATTAGCATAACAATCCCCAGGGGTTTGCTCACTGTGGGAAATACCCAGGGTCCTCTTCAAGCAGCGGTTAATTACATTCTGCTATTTATCCCATTGATTAGAGGTTAACTAATTTGCACCCAGCCAACTCCATTTTTAATCAAATCTATTTCTCTTTCTCCCCAGAACCCCCTGTCCTGTATCCTCTACTGTCACACAGCCTTGAACTTCCCCCACCACGGAAGGAAGTAACAAGGTCTGGCGACTCTTCTGGTTGACCAGAAGTCCCTTTTGAAGGCCCGTCCGGTTGCCCCTGCTTTGCATCTGAGTTATATCCTCTCCAGACCGGGGTTTTATTTGGTACAGGGGCTAAAGACACGGGCTCTAGAGCCCCACAGATGTGGGGTTTCCAGGCTAACCTGGGCATTTAGCAGCTGGGGACCTTCGGGTAAGTTCTGACCTTCGCTTTTCACATCTTTTTCCACAGGAGCGTTACTAACACCTAGACTGGTTTGGGGAAGTGTCATTGCACAACTCTTACTCCCTTTCATGCAGAGAATTTTTTTTTTTTAAGAAGCGTGGCAAGGTCTGCGGGGCAGCGTTTCTGCAATACTCATCAGTCTCTCCATGGAGGTGCAATTGGCAGAACACCAGGAGTATCGGAAAGCATCGCGTTCCGTGTTGTCAGGCCAGGCTACTGCGTCAGCCCAGCTGGTAAGCCCAGTGTTCACCCAGTTGTCTGCCCATCGGCCAACACACCCCGGATCCTTTCTGCTGCTTCCCACTATCCTGGACGGCTCCATGGCCCTCTCCTCCCAGTCCCCTCGATGTGTCCCCACCCGCCCCCTCTCCACCGACCCCCCAGCATCCGCACACTCATCTCCCTGTATCAGGGAGACCTACTGAGACCACTTCAGTGGGAAAGGCAACTCTTCCCCCTTTCGATTTACTCCAACATGAGCCACCTTTCATTCATTTCTTTCTCTCTTTTTTAACGCCTTTTTGTTCCAAACCTAAGGGTAAAATTTAGCAATTCATCCATTGCATACAACACCCCCGGCGCACTACATCACGTTCCCCTGAATGCCCATCCCCCAGCTACACCCCCCCCAACACCAGCGACCCTCAGTCTGTTTCCTAGAGCACAGCGTCTCTTATGGTTTGCCTCCCTCTCAATCTGATTTTATTTTTCCTTCCCTTCCCCTCGGCTCATCTGTTTTGTTTCTTAAATTCCACATATGTTCACTCATTTATTCCTTACTGTTTTCTGCACAGTGCTTGTCTTTTCACCAACGTTATGTAAGACATTTCCTTGATAAAATGATAGCCTCCAATTCCACAACTGGGCAAACGATCTGTCCTGATGGGATCAGGCTGCTCTAAGAAAACACCACGGACCAGGTGGCTTAAACAAGAGACATTTATTTCTCAGGGTTCTGGAGGCTGGGAATTCCGTTCAAGATCAAGGTGCTGGCGGATCTGGGGTCTGCTGGGGACTCTGGTTTGCAGATGGCTGTCTTTTCATGACATCGTCACATGGTACAGAGCAGAGAGGAAGGAAGCAGGCTCTTGCCGGGCTCTTCTTACAAGGGCACTAATCCCCTTCCCAAGGGCTCCATCCTCATGACCTCGTCCCCTCCCAAAGCCCCACCTCCTAGTACCATCACCTTTGGGGGACAGGGCTTCCGCATATGAATTTTCAGGAGACACACATATTCAGTCTGTAGCAAGTTACCCACTTCTATACTGAGTTTTCTTTCTTTTTAAGAGCAGAATCAAGTCATCTTAGATCATTCCCGGCAAATTCACATTAAAACCTCTGTGGGGCGTCTGGGTGGCTCAGTGGGTTAAAGCCTCTGCCTTCAGCTCCGGTCATGATTCCAGGGTCCTGGGATCCAGCAACCTGCTCAGCAGGGAGCCTGCTTCCCTTCCTCTCTCTCTGCCTGCCTCTCTGCCTAATTGTGATCTCTGTCAAATAAATAAATAAAATCTTAAAAAAAAAAAGGAAAAAAAACAACAACAAAACCTCTGTGCATATTATGTGCCTCGCCACGCTGTGAGCTCTGTTCTTGAACCTTCGCAAAACTGCAGTCCTAAGCCCAAGCTCTGCCCGGGATACTCGGAACCGAGATCTGGGAATTATGAAATACTGTGACTGCTCAGTAAAAGGACCCAGAGTTTTTGTGTCTCCCCCTCCACCCCCCAACCCCTTGCCCCCGAGCCTCCCTGGGGCATTTGCGTTCCTTCCTTTCTTCCTGACTCACCTGCTGGGCCACACTGTTGCTGTCTAGCTCTCTGGCCACCGTTCCCTGCACCCTTTTTTGGTTCAACTTTTTTTTTTTTTTTTAGATTTTATTTATTTATTTGACAGACACAGCAAGAGAGGAAACACAAGCAGGAGGAGTGAGAGAGGGAGAAGCAGGCCTCCCGCAGAGCAGGGATCCCAACTCAGGGCTCGATCCCAGGACCCTGGGACCACGCTCTGAGCTGAAGGCAGACGCCCAACGACTGAGCCACCCAGGCGCCGCCCCCCCCCCCCTCCCGCCGCACCTTTTTTGTGGTTCTGATGTTTGCAGCCAAGCCATGCAAGACCACGGCTCAGTTCTCTGGAGAGACCCATCCAGACCCTTAGCCACCAGCTAGTCCCCTGGTCCAGCCGCTCCCTGGGCTCCTTTGGCTCCAAGATGCTCCGGACGCTTTCCAGTCCTGCCCTGGTCAGGCGTGTGCTTCTCTGGAGCTTCTGCCCCAACCAGCTGCTTCCGCTCGGCTGAGGCGCACGACGGCCGTCACAGTGAAGCAGGCCGATGTGTGCGGATGGCTGGGCCTGCCAGGGCCCGAGCTAAAGGTTGTGCTTCCTGGCCTGAGGCAGAAACACCGTATAATTTTTTTCCCCTTTCACAAGGGATATTTTTCAGGCTTGTAATGAAGTGTGGTCAGAATGTATTCTCTTCTAGAATATGAGGTCAGGCAGAGGTTTTTCCTTGTTCTGTTTTATACATGTGAACCCGAATGGAGGCAACAAACCACGCTGTTCAGTATTTTACACCAAGGTCAGTGGATACAATTCTCGGGCAGACATTTTTGTGGGGTGGTTGTTGTTGGTTTAAAAGGAAAGGCAGGACACTGGCCTGGGGACCTTTAGCAGTAACGTCACTGTCTTTGGGCTGGGGAAAACACAGGAATTGTTTTTTAAATGGTTGGGGTGTCCACTTGGGAGTTACCAAGTTTGAAGGATACCAAACTGCAGAATGCTAAAAATATAGATTCTTTTGGTCTTACTGATGAAGGCCCCGGTCTCTGTGCTATCTCTCCAATCGACTGAAGAATCCAGAAAGATGGGGCAGACGGGTTTAAGCCGTCTCCGTAGGGCAGCTCTTTTCTCTGTAGGGCAAAGGCCTTTTCTCTATAGGAAATTCCCCAAGACCTTGCATTTCAGGAGATGAAGAGTGAGTGTGTGTACGTGTGTGTGCACACACGCTCACCTGTGTGTGGGCACACACACATGTATATGCAAGTGTTTGTGTCTACAGATACATCCGCACAAACGTGTAAGAAAAATTCTTTTTTTCTTCTCGAAACACCCATTTCCAACCTCCCTCTCTATCTGGACTCATTTTTGTAATACCCCCTTGTTCCTTCCCCACTCTTGCAATTCTAAGGGGCTTTCTTCATCTCTCTTGGTGTGTGTTAAACTCCTGTTCTGTCCTGATAGGATATATTCAAATTAAGTCCTCACAAAATTCAGAGACCTGTCTGGGTTTTCCCACGTGTCGGTGACCTATAAAGTTAGTTACCACTTTGGAAAGTCGGAAGCTGTGGCTGGGGGATGATTGCCGGGGGCCAGGGTTGGTGGTGGTTGGGGGAGACAGTCGCAGAGGAAGAGAAAGGCAGTTGCTCTCACTGAGTTAGGCCAGGAGAAGAAGGGGTCCTGGCTTTTTCCCCACCGACACCCCCCCCCCCCCCAGCCAGTGCCTCAAGTCAGCTTCTGCCCGCCATCAGGCAGGGTCCGTGCCTGTCTCTCTGTCTCTCCCTCCTACACTATTCTAGTCCTGTTGTGAGAGGCCAAGCCTCCCTGCCTCCCCCTTGGATGGGACTCGATTCTGAACATAACTGTACCACATTGTACAGGGCCTAGGAAACAGTGAGCCTGGGGACATGGGGACTTGTCTCAGTCTTCTGGGCCTGCGCTAACAAAGGCCCGCAAAGGCAGAGTGGCTTCAACAGCAGAAATTTGTTTTCTCCGTTCTGGAGTCCAGACGTCCGAGCTCCAGGCTCCAGCAGGGGTAGCGCCTTCTGAGGCCTCTCTGCGGCTCGTAGGCTGCTGGCTTCTCTCTGTCCTCACCATGGCTCTTCCTCTGTGCGTCTGTGTCCTACTTTCCTCTTCTTATAAGGGCGCCAGTCATGTTGGATTAGGGCCCAAACTTATGACTTCATTTTAACTTAATTACCTCTTAAAAACCCTATCTCCCAGTGTATATATCCCTTTCTGAGACACTGGGAGTTAGGATTTTAACATATCAAGTTTGGTGCCATCATAGAGCTGTTGTTAACTTTCCCCGGAAAGACACCTGGTATCTTCAATGTCATTCTTCTAGACACTTTCCCCAGAAGGTAGTTTGGTGTAGCTGAGAGAGCTTGGGTTCTAGAAGCTTCCTGAACTGGATTTGGACCCCAGATGGACTGTTTTTAGCCGTGTGCTCTCAGGTCGGTGACTGATTATTTCCGAGCTCTAGTTTCCTCTGCTGACAAGTGGGACAAGATACACACACACCTTAGGGTTAGCCTGAGCATTCAATGTGATGACGTAAGAGAGCCTAAGACACTACCTGATTTGAGACCCAGTTGCCTGCCCTAGCTTACCTCTTGCCTCATTCGCTTCTCTGAGGCCCCCAAGGACCTGCCCATCTAGAGAGCAGACAGACGCAGTTATTTCTGATCAGGTCAGCACTTGTCTGCTGGGTCAATAGCTTATGCCCTCCCCTCCACTCCCCCCATAATTCCTTAGCACCTTGAGGGAAGGATCTTGGTCTCCTGGTTCCCACTTGCATAACTGAACCTGCTTGGTGTTCCAAGACCTTCCCTCCTGCAGCTCCTTCCCCCGCCAGGCTGGCGGTGGGGGAGAGCTAGGAAGCCACTAACTAGGAAGCACTTGCCCCAGGACAGGTGGGGGGAGGGCAGAAGTCTCCTAGTGGAGAGGCCAGCGTGGCTGCAGATGGAAATCCAAAAGCCCTAGCTTTGGATTGGGGCCAAGACCAATCCACTTGTACTAGTTGTCAGACTCCAGTGATTAGCAGTTTCCCAGGCTGTGGAAGGTGACCTCTGGCTTGTTGGGAGAGTCAGAAGCAATTGCTAAGAGCAGTTGAAGAGAGCAAAGGCGACAGGGAGAGTGCCAGATTCGCGGAGAGAGCTTGGCTGGCCTTGCTCTGGAAGGTATGGCATGGAGGCCGTCCCTGAACACAGGGAAGGAGTTTCTCAATCAGAAGGAGCCTTGCAGGGTTGATGGAATCAGCGCCTTCCAAGGGCCACCCCACACGTCCCTCCTACACTCTCTCCTGCTTGGTGCTGGTCTGGGCTCTGGTGGGCAGCGCCTTCTGGCAGAGGAACCATAATAGGAGAGAGGTCAGCCAGGGGAAGGGTGCTGCCTGGGAGCGAGCTGGCCCCTCGTTGGTGTTATTCTCTCCTGCCTCTCTTCTGCCTCTGCTCGCCCTTCTTAAGCCTGGAGGGAACTCTTCTCCAGGAGGTGCCAAAAGGGGAAGAGGGGACCAAGAAGCAAGGACGATTTGCTTGGCAGGGGTAGCAGCTATGGGAGAGTTATTTGGGTATTGTGTCCTTAGCATTACCCCCTTGCTTCCCGATGCAGCAGAACACAGAGGTTAAATAAGCCCTGGTCATTAGCCCCAGCCCCCGCATCTGCCTGGAGCTCTGCAGGGGGTCAGGGAGGGAAAAGTTGCACAGGAAGAGGATCCCCAGCATCTCCAGCACACCATGAAGATGCAGGTGTCTCTCAGTCCCAGTGTCTCCCACCCAGCCTGGCCGTGTGTCCACAGCCCTTTCCCCCCACTGCCTCTCGATTAACCTTCTTAAACACAGCTCGGACCATATTTCCTGATTCCCAGTGTCTCATGACTGTGTGGCTGGCCACAATCAAGGGGTCTCCAGTGGGATGTCTACCTCCTCTCCCAACATCTTCAACCCTTTGTCTCGAGTCACCTTTGGCTCTGTGTCTTTCTCGGATGTACTCTGTACTTTCTTTCCCAAGTGCTTTGGCTCGCACCGTTCTCTCTGCCCCAGATGCCCTTCTCCCAGAGCTCTGGGGATAGCTGAAGGAAGATCTTGCCCCACTCCAAGCATGCACAGATGAATTCGCCCCTGTGTGCTTCCCAGTGCACTCCCACTGGGGCCTCACGCAACCCATCGTGGACCAGTTTGAGAATCAACCCACATCCGAATGATACAAAACCAGAACAGTAACCCGTCTGAAGAGACATTGCAAACTTCACTTTTGAATCAACTGGAAATTTGGGCAAAACTTCTTTTGACATTACATCTGCCTCTTTCACTTTCAGTTCGGGGAGACTCACTGATCTTTCTTTCCTTCCTTCCTGCTTTCTTTCTTTCTTTTTTTTCCCCCCAAATTTTATTTATTTATTTATTTGACAGAGAGAGACACAAGGAGAGAGGGAACACAAGCAGGGGGAGTGGAAGAAGCAGGCTTCCCACTGAGCCGGGAGCCTGCTGCGGGACTCGATCCCAGGACCCTGGGATCATGACCTGAGCCAAAGGCAGATGCCCAACCGACCGAGCCACTCAGGCGCTCCCTCACTGACCCTTCTTAGAAGATGAGACTCTCTTTGTCTGGCTAATGATAAATTCATGTCTATACATTTAGACTACTCTGGCTGTCTTTCTTCCATGTCACAACTGAATGCTATATTTTCTTGATTTTTTTTCCCAGCCAGAACAATCCTCTTTCCTCCCGAACTCCTTCAGCACTCCCCCAGTTTTTATTCATTCAGTTAACAAGTATCCAGGCATTGTTATTTTACCTGGCACTGTTCTTTGTGGTGGGCTATGCAGTGAGCAAAACAGACAAATAGATTGTGATGGAAATCCCTAACCTTGAGAGGCTTAGATCATCTACAGGTAGAGACAGACAATAAACACCAAAAAGTAACATATAAAGGATGTCAGATGTTGACAGAGAAAAATAAAACAGGGATAACGATATGCAGTATGGGAGGATGGTAAAAATTTTAGATAAGAAGGTTGTGTAAACTTGATGTAAGTTGGTTTAGATATGCTCAATTCTTAGGTTCTTTTTGGTAGATGATGGTGGTCACTAAGGAGTTTGAGATAGCTGAGGGTTTGAGGCTCCCCCATAATGTCGCCATCAGGGAATAACCAAAAACACATCTCAAAACAGATTCTGCTTATGGCATCTATTAACAAAATAACTGTTAGGAAAGCAGGCCTGAAATCATTCATAAAACCCGTTCTTAGTTCCCAGGTTCTGTGCCTCTCCAAGGTTCTATGCCTTCTACTTGGGATCTCGAACCACAAATTGTTCCAAACTGATGTGTGGATATGGGCCAGAGTAGGCAATAAGTCTCTCCCACTATGTGCCATCTGCAAGACTTTCTGGGTTCTTACACCCTGTTTATGTCAGACTAGGTTTTATCTCTGAGTCTCTAAATGATTGTAGCAAACTGTTGGAGTCAATCAACAGAGATAATTTTAATGTCATCTAAGAAAGCCAAGTCTTCCTTCCACCATGCTATGTAACAGATTTGTGGTTTCACCAATAAAGACCTTTAAAAAAAAAATTATCATGCTAATTAACAGTGTTGGTCATTGCTTGAGTAGGGACAACAGAAACCCTGGGAGCAGTGCCTTGGAGTGTGGCCTTTCCCAGTAGAATGCTGGTTGAGAATTCCAGAACTGTGCCTTCTCGATTATGCATGAACTGACCATCTCTAGAATTAAAACATAAGCGAACGGACAATACGTAATACACTATGGACTGTATTGAAGTGTTTTAAAGTAAATTACAAGTATCATAACAGGTGTTAAGGGAAGACCTCCCTGGGAAAGTGGCCTTTCGAAGCAAAGTGAGCCTGACCTGCTTGAGGAAGAGTGTGGCTGAAGGTGAGTCAAGGAGGGGGGGAGAGAGCCATCAGTAGCTGGTGACGACAGAAAGGTAATAGGGTCACATCACATGGAGCCTCGTGGGCCACTGTAAGTGACTTGGGAGCCACTGGAGAGTTTTGCACAGAGCAGGGACAGGACTTGGCTCAGGTCTTCACAGGATCCATCAGGTTGTCTTATTGAAATAAACCGATGGGGACAAAGGCCACAGCAAGGTGACCAGTTAGGGACCTACTGGAATAGGCCAGGTGAGGCTGGTTGGAGTGGTGAGAAGTGGTTGGATTCTGCAGACACGGGGTTAGGTGACAAATCTGAGATGGGGTGTGAGAGAAAGAAAGAACTCCAAGTTGACTCAAGGTGTTAAGTTGAGCACCCAAAGGTTGGATGAGGGGGAAGATGGAGAGGGAGACTGAGGGGAAGAAGGTGTTGGGGACGGGCGCCTGGTGGCTTAGTCGGTTTGGCATCTGTCTTCGGCTCAGGGGATGATCCCGGGGTCCTGGGATCGAGCCCCACGTGGGAATCCCTACTCAGCAGAAAGCCTGCTTCTCTCTCTCCCACTCCCTTTGCTCCTGTTCCCTCTCTCAGTGTGAGTCTCTATCAAATAAATAAATAAAATCTTTAAAAAAAAATAGAAAGGTGTTGGGGAGGTAGGTCAGAACTTCAGTTTACCAAGTTTGAAAGGTGGACTGGTGATGTGGAGTATCCAGTTGGAGACAGGAGACTTATGTACAAGGGAGACTAATAGGCACGAGTCCTAAATTCAGAAGCAATCGACATAGAGATGGTGCTTAAAGCCATGAGTCTAGATAAGGTGACCCAGGGAGTGAGGTAAAAGTCGACTAAAAAAAAAAGAGAAGAGGTCCTGCGCTGGAGCTCTAAGACTCTCCAGCATTAAGAGGTCAGGGAGGCAAGGAGGAAAGAACTAAGTCCGAGAAGGAGCCACCAAGGAGACGGGAGGAACACAAGGAGATTGTGTGTCCTCCCAGGGAGCCAAGGGAAGAAAGTGAGCAAAGAGGAGGTGGTGACCCACTGTGAAGCTGAGGACAGAGACAAGGGGTTTCACAACAAGGAGTCTCTGGTGCCCTTGGGAGGATCCCTCCCCTGGCTGGAACTGATGCGAGAGAACAGGAGGAGCAACATTGAGGCAGTGAGTATGAACCACCCTTCTAATCGGTATTGCTGAGAGAACAAGGGGAGAATGGGGGGTAAATCCCTTTAGGGTGTTATTGATACTAGGTCCATGCCATATTTCCCAATCATCTAACGCGTGCTAGGGATGGGTGCCAATGAACAGGGCTGGAACCGTGTTTCCCCCTGGGAGCTCCCACCTAGCAGAGAAAACTCTACAATCAGCCGCAGGCATCCCAGTGAAGGATTTCAGGCAGTGAAGGGGACAGGCAGACACAGGGATGAACAGGAAGGAAGTTCCGGGAAGTGACGTCTGGTCTGGCCTTGAAGGAAGGGCGGTGGTTGCAGGTAGAGTCGGGGAAGCAAGTTCTCTGCAGAAGGGAGACTGTGGTCCAGACATGAGGATGAGACACTTGGACTGTGTGCAGGGACGCAGAGGGTGGCAGCTGAGTCCGTTCAGGCCGAGGGCCACAGCGATCATGGCCTCATGCAGAATTTGAACTTATATCCGGTAGACCATAGGAAACACCATTTTTAACTCTTAGAGTGAATGGATCTGATTTTGTGTTTTGTTAGATACCGCTGGGGTTTTCGTACCAGAGACTGGAGGCAGAGAGACCTATGAGGACTTTTGGCAACAGTCCAGGCAAGAAACAGAGGGACCTGGATGAGGGCGATGTCATGAAGGTGTTCAGGAGGGGAAGGACATGGTGAAAGCCACAGGACCCAGTGACAGGTGGACATGGAGACTAGGGGAAAGGGAAACACAAGAGGGAGGCAAGGCTCAAAGGTTTCTGGTTAGAACTCAGCCGATGGCTTGATTAATCTTTTGCGTCCAAAGGACTGAACATACAATAGGGTCACCAAAAGGCTTGTTTGTTTGAATTTAAATATGGCGGCCCTAAAAGATAGTTCTGAAACCAGTTTCTAAGATATCTGTCTCTGCACCCACCCCCCAAATGTCCTCGCTCATGTTGACTGGGGTCCAGGGCAACGGCATCCACGGGAGACGCCTTGCCCCTAGCTGGGTGCTCAGCCTCAGATAACCTCGTGGAGGGGCTGGAACAATACGCGGTCACAAGGACACTATGTGATAGAAAGCATTTACCTCTCGGGACTGTGATGCTCTGGGAATGAGGAGAAGAGAGAGACCCTGGTGAGGCTTCTGGGTCCTGCAGGGTAGGGGGGAGGAGGGGCGTCGTCATAGTGATACGAATCTGCATGGAGCGTTCACTACACGTCGGGGACGGCGAGTCGTGCAGAGTTTGGGGCCCTTCTTGAAGTTCCTGGATAGGAACCTGGGAGCGTCAGAGCCACAGGCGTGACCCGGGCGTCCAGCTCCAGATCCTTGCTCTCGATCCCCTCCCGACAGTTCCCGGCGGAGGGGAACAGAGACGGCACTGAGGGCGGCTCAGGAGCGAGTCTGGGGTGCAGCGAACCGCCCAGAGGAGCTGTGCTGCGCAAAGCAGGGGGGGCCGTTTGCTAGGCTGTTGGAGGGACAGCTCTGACCCGCAGCTCTCCTACCCCCTCCGGACAACTGGGGGCCGAGGGGAGGTCCTTCTCAACCACAGAAACCATGGGGAGAAGCAGGAGAGAAGGAAGCCGAGAGGGGCTGCAGTTTGGACCCACGATCTCCAGACCCCCCAAAACAGCAGGATGGGGGTGCGGAGGGAGGGAGATCACTGATAACAGGCTCAGACAGCAGGCCCGGGGCAGGAGGCCAGGAAGTACTCGGCTCCTGTCAGAGGGGCCCCCAAGACAAGTGGCTCAGGGCCCTCCTCCGCGGGCGTGGGGGATGAGATGGGTCCCCGTCAGCTCCCGAGGGGCCTGAGCGAAGAGGAGAGCTGGTCTCCCGAGCTGAGCGAACGAAGCTTCTTGGAGCAGCTCGTTTCCTCCCTCCTTTTCATCCCATGCTCCGGAGCTGAAGGAAGAAAAGAAACCCAAGAACAGTGCCATGAGGGAGATTGCACCGTGCAGGTCTTTGATCCCCACCTTCTGCCTTACATAACCCTCCTGGTCTCCTTCCGGCCTGCGCCACTGCGGCCTCCTGCGCGGCTGTCCAGAAGCTTCTGCTGTAAGAACGGCCCGAGGGGCCACGGACACACATCAGGGCCTCTGCGTGCAGCGCTGAAGGCGGGAGCCCCCGACTGACCCCCAGCCCTGAGCACTGCAGACCCTCGACCCCCTCCAGGGGCCAGCCCCAGACGGCAGGGGTGACTTTCCAGCTCCTGTCAGTGCTCCCCGTTCAAGGTACAAATCCGTCATGATTCCCCAGCGACCGGGGGCGGCTGCAGGCCGCGGAGGTAAAACTGTAAACGGAGCAGACAGGAAACTCTGCCGCCCGGGAGTTCACGGTCTAGTGCATGAGTGAGTGACGTTAGCCCGGTTCTGGAGAATTCCGGCCTTCAGCTGACGCGCCCCCGATGGGCATCCATCATCCTGGGTCCCGTGTCCCCAGCCCGGCCTCGTCCCCCAGCCTGGTCCTGCCTCCTGCTTCCGGTCAGCTCGGGAGCTCACGTGCAGATCGCGGGGCAAGGCTGAGACGACATTCAGGTTTGCGAGCCTCGCTCCCATCTCGGCCCCCAGATGCACAGCCTTGACAAATGCACACTTCTGGGGCAGGGCTTGCGAGGGAAGACGTGAAGTCTTGCGGGGCCAGATGGAGACAGAGGTGACTCACTCGGGCCATCCCAGGGATCGCTCAGAGATAACTCCCCCTCCGTTTGAACTTGGGTTGGTCCGAAGTGGGGGTCTTGGGAAACTCACATTTGCGAGCCTAACTTGGCCAGCGGATTTGGAGAAACGTTGGAGAAAACCTTCTGGACCTCCTCTATTTGAGAGGCAAGCCAGGGAGACAGCGAGGAGAGGACTTGAGGGAAGTGGCGGGGAGCCACAGCGCCATGACGGCCCACAATACCCCCATCATCTGGAAAACGCCCTGCATGGTGTCTGGTAAGGACACAGCCACCCAGCACAGTGGAACTCGTCCAGGCACTGTACCTGCCTGATGTTCCTTCTTGTGGCCCCAGCACCATCCATGCTTCTCCTGTGGGGAAACGTACTTTCCCTCCATTTCGGTGGGCTTGTCCGCCTGGAATGGACACACCCAGGAGGGAGGCTTCTCAGCCTCCCCCCCCCCCCCAGCAGGCATGAGGTCACCTGGCATGGGTCTGTCTCAGTGGGCCTATTTGACATGAGTCTGCTACTCAGATCGCGGATGGCTCTGATTCCTGTCCTTTTCAAGCTTGATGATTCGATTCTGGAAACTACCCCGTGTCTGTCTGACACATCCATGTTCTTGCCAAGATTATCCAAAGTTCTTTTCTGTTGCTGGTTACTTTAGACCTGGAAGGGATGAGAAAGCTAGTCTGTGGCTGACGGCTGGACTGATCCTGCACAGGGAGAGGGGGCCATAGGGACGGACAGGCTTACAGGGACCTCTGGACCGGCTTTACCCGTGATGGAGAAGCCCTGGCGAGAGGTGGACTCTGCCACCAGAGCCACTGAGCTGTCCTGTGATGTCTGTTGAGTAGCTGGCCTGCCCCGACTCTTCTGCTGTGTGGTCAATGTTGCCAGGAAGAAGACTCCTTCGTATTTTGGATGGCAGTTTCTAGAATGTTCTCTTTACTTTGTCTGAGTCTGGAGTGGAGGGCAGGTAGGGCTTCTCAGCATTTGCCTGCATCTAGCCTGGCCTCCCAGGTCTGACTCCTTACTAAGTCAGACTCCAGCTTGGCTGTCTCCCTCCTGGCCCTCCCACTCTCCTCCAGACCAGCTCACCCTGGAGCTAGGTCAGTGCTGGAGAGAGAGCATTAGGCAGAGAGGAAAGAACCAGAACTTTAAGCCTGACAAACCCAGTTGCAGCATGTGGTCGGCTTTAGCTCATGTCTGCATCTCTCATGGAGGCCCCTCGTGAGTGTTCAGTGAATGGTGGTTCTCTAAAGAATCTGTTCCTAAGGAGGGTGGGCTATCCAGGGGTGTTCTTTTTCCTCTGGATTTTCATACCCCCCTATCTCTGTACCTCCTGGCTGCTGCACTCACCATTTTTTTTTTTTAAGATTTTACCCATTTATTCAACAGAGAGAGAGAGAGAGACCACAAGTAGGCAGAGGCAGGCAGAGGGTGTGGGGGGAGCAGGCTCCCTACTGAGCAGAGAGCCTGATGCGGGGCTAGGTCCCAGGACCCTGGGATCATGACCTGAGCCGAAGGCAGAGGCTTTAACCCACTGAGCCACCCAGGTGCCCCACCATTTTGGTTTTAAATCTCCTGCCCCGGTGGGGGGGAGTAAGTACTCTCCTTCAATGTGTTCAAGTCCAGTCTGGAAGACCATCTGTTTTAAGGAGATCCAAGTTCAAGATGGGAAGTTGAACCACATGAATTCTAAGTTCTCTCCCAACTTAGAGTTTTACTATTCTATATCCATTTTGAGTTTTATTTTTTTTAAGATTTTATTTTTATTTATTTGAGAGAGAGAGACAGAGAGAGCACCAACAGGGGGAGGGGCAGAAGGAGAAGCAAACTCTGTGCTGAGCAGAGAGCCCAACATGGGGCTCCATCCCAGGACCCTGAGACCATAATCTGAGCCAAAGGCAGACACTTAACCAACTGAGCCACCCAGACACTTCTGCAAGATTTCTTATTGCAAATTTTTCCAGCATTTGGAAAAGTACAGAAATAATACAGTAACCAAAAACCACATACAAAGAACACCTAATTATCATAGTTTAACTTTCTTTTCTGGATCCAAATAAACCCTGTGCAGTCTTGTTTTTTTTTTGATTAAATATTTATCGAGGCATAATTTACATATAAGAAGGTACACAGATTTTCAATGTACAGTGTGGTAAGTTTTGACCACTGTGTCCCCATCATCCAGGACAGGACAGGATAGAGAATTTTCTATCATGTGTCTTTTCCAGTCAATCCCCCCTGCCAGAGGCAACCACTGTTCTGATTTTTCTCACAATGGATTAGTTTTGCCTGTTCTAGAACTTTATATAAATAGAATCGTGCAGAGTGAAGTCTTTTATGCCTGGCCCCTTTTGCTCACCATCATGGCTCTGGGATTCTTCCATGATGCTGCAAATATGCGTAGTTCATTCCTTTTTATTTCTGAGTAATATTCCATCGGGTGAATATAACACAATTTATCTATTCACCTTTGGATGACATATTTACCCAAGATGAATGAAAACATATGTCTATAAAAAGAACTGTATAAATAAATTCATAGCAGCTTTTCTCCTAATGGCCCCAAACTGGAAACAACCCAAATGGGCATTCTATTTTTAAATGAGCATCTCCTCTCCTAGACAATGAGGACAGGATGCTTACCTGATTCATCTGCGTACCCTTACAGCATTTTGAACGTGGTAGATGAATCAATAAGTCTTTGTGGAATGGAGGAAAGGCACGGAAGGGTGAGGAGTTCTCCAGGCCCAGTTCGAGAGGTGAGGGGTGAGGGTTTGCCCGGGTCAGCTCACCAGGAGTCAGAAAGAACATTAGCAGAACAAATGTAGGTGCTCATTCATACCAGAGCATCGGTGCTAAGCACAGAGCCTAGCACAGGTAAGTGCTCAGAATACACACGTTGAATGAATGAAAAGGAGGATGCAGGCTGTCAGGTGTTGAAATCACTGGGTCTCCTTGCTTCTGGGTCACCCTGGCTTTCGCATCTTCCCTGCTTCCTGGAAAGACATCCTTCTAGGGGACAAGGTCAGAGGGGCAGTGTCAAACGGAGAAAAGGTCTAGGAGAGGGGTCTGAAGATCAGGACGAGGAGGCTGAGAGTTTCCAGAGTAAGGGGAGATTAGATTGCGTTCTCGCTCTTGCCCCTGACCCCACTCCTTATCTCTTTCATTCTTGTATGCTGGCAGACCCAAGCATAGGACTCCTCCCTTCAGAATCAAGAAACTCACCTGGGGAGCCCCAGGGAACCCACCAGGCCTCGGATGTGCCTCTTCTCTTGCTTCCCATCGCTGCCTCAGGCTGACACTTTCCGATCTTCATAAAGGCATCAAACAAAGCCAGATGATGGAGAGCTTTCCATGAACCACAGTCAGGGGCTCTGACCCTCAGCAACTCAGGAAACCAGACCCTTGGCTCTGGGTTGGCAGCTGATTTTGCGAGGAATAGAAAATGTCTTTCAGTGTGTTCATTGCAATGCAGGGATACACAGATTTCCTTCAATGACAAGTATGAAAACCTTCAAGTCCTCCAAGGCGACGCATAAAGGTCTCGAGAATAGTGTGGAGAAGAGGAGGTTTGCTGGACGCTCTGTCTCCAGTGCGACTCTTAATCGTAAAAGGATGTGTATAGAAGGCTCTAGAGATTGTTGTCTGTGATGCCCCAGCTCTAGCACTTGGCCTGGAACCCACAGGCACTTGAGTTTCTAGTAAGTGGTAGCGTGGGGGGAAGAAGGTGAAGGTTCCTCTGTTCTTCTGGTTCTATTTCTGGGTGTTCATGGGAACTCAGGTCAGCCTGTCTCCTCACCTTACAGTGGGAATGCTGGGTTAGGCTCTCTCTAAGGCCCCCTTTCCAGCTCCGAGACCTCTGCTTCCAGCATGGCAAGTTCAGGGGTGATCTGTCGGCCTAACCGCTAAACACATTCAGGGGAAAGGCTCACAGCATCTCTCGCGACAAGCCCGGGTGTGTGTTTGTTTGTTTGTTTTTAAAGATTTATTTATTTATTTGACAGACAGAGATCACAAGTAGGCAGAGAGGCAGGCAGAGAGAGGAGGAAGCAGGCTCCCCGCCCAGCAGAGAGCCCGATGCGGGGCTCGATCCCAGGACTCTGGGATCATGACCTGAGCTGAAGGCAGAGGCTTTAACCCACTGAGCCACCCAGGCGCCCCAAGCCCAGGTGTTTTAAAGACCACAACTCACTGTTCATTCCCACCGAGGTAAGCTTCCCACTCACAGTGTTTTCTTTTTTTGGGTCCCATTCGGAAATGCTTTCAGTCAACTGTCAGTGCGGATGGAAAGAAATCTGGAAGGTTTTCTGCTTTATAGCCTTGTTGATAATATGCACAAACAAAGCCCCAACTGCCTTCAGAGGATGGTGGAAAGATAGGAAATTCTCATCCTTTCGGGTCTAAAAATAAGTATTTGTTGATGATCTGGACAATCTGATTGCTGGAAACAGCAGCAGCCTGGAATCTTCATCACATGAAAGAGAAGGGTGCATTTCCCCGGCCGGGCCCAGGGACACCAGAGTTAAAATAAATCTGACCTTTTGAAAGGAACACTCAGAAACTTGTATCCGTGGTTTCCACTCCAAGTCCCTCCCGTTCATGGGCCTAAGTACTGAATTTTACATGAGATATTCTAAGTACGTACTTCAGGCTGAACATCGTTTGTTTCCTGTTAGGGCTTAAAGTGGATTATATATTCAGCCTGACCTTTAAAGAACTTAGGACTCGAGGAGGATTTCTAAGGATTCACTTAATGGAAGATGCAGAAGATTAAAGATAGTTCCGTCAATAAAGAGGATTTTCCCCCCTACTTTGTTGACCGACAGAGCTCTTGGTCTCAAATGGTTCTGTGTGCCTTCCCCCTTTATTAAAGAGGTAGCCGGCCCGTGGGCTTTGGTGGAGAAGGACCTGGGCCCACATTCTGGCCTTGCCCCCTCAGTCTTCGTGGGATGGCTGCAGATGGCCCCTAAGCCGGTCTGATCCTTCAGCATGTGACAGCATGTGACAGGGACCACCTGCCAGAGACGGGCGGGGGGCGGGGGGCAGGGGATGGCTGGGTCTCTGAGACCAGAGACAAATGAGTTGAAATCCCTTTCCCTAAGCGGCGTTCCAAGTGACAGTGAAAGCCCACCTTAGGCTAAATTCTGCTAAGCATACAAATGTCTATCAGCACGCTGGTACGGTTGTATAACCTGGTTAGCCAACCTATTTTCTAGGGCTCTGGAAAGGACCTCGCACAGAAGGTTTGCTCAGGGGCTTGGGGCCTGCCTTCTGGTAGTTCTGCAGGGAACCGGGGGGACTCGGGACCAGTGGGGAGGTCTTTGGCATTAAATTGCTGGATTTGCCCACTTTCTAAGCTTCATTTATGCAATGGTCCTGAAGGCTGGGTCATCTTTCTAACCAGTGACCTATTTTAGAATACGTCACCTCTTCACCTCACCAATAGGAATATTTCTAACATCCCTGAGGCTAATTAATAATCTCTTTAGTGTACAGTGCTATACTAGGATTTAAATGCTAAGGCGCTGCCTCTGAAGACTTTCGTTCTTGATTCGGGCACTCTGTCCGTCAATCACTTCTGATCTGAACTCCAATACTTGCTAGGAGCGCCCATGGTATAGACGAGAGGTATTTTTTTTTTTTTTTAAGATTTTATTTATTTATTTGACACAGGGAGAGGTACAGCGAGAGAGGGAACACGAGCAGGGGGAGTGGGTGAGGGAGAAGCAGGCTCCCCGCTGAGCTGGAAGCTGGATGTGGGACTCGATCCCAGGACCCTGGGATCATGACCCAAGCCAAAGGCAGACGCCTAATGACTGAGCCACCCAGGCCCACCAGAGGAGAGGTATGTTGTCCAAGGATCACACTGTTTCTACTGACGTGTTTATAAATTACCCTACAAGCCCTATAGCAGTGATCATGGGCAAGTTACTACCCTCCCCAAGGCTCAGCTTCCTCATCTGTAAAATGGGGATGATAATACCCTCTAAGGGTTTGTTGTGAGGATGAGAGGAGATTAAAGTGTATCGAATAAGCAAAATTGTGTGTGAGTGTGTGGGTGTGTGTGTGCATTTACTGCGATAGAGAGCTTCTAAACACTCGTCCCTTTACACTTGCCTCTTGAGGAATCCGAAGGATGGAAAGGGAGCACTTTGACCGGGTAGAAAAAGAAAGCAGAGGTACTGAATATAGGGAGTTGTGGGCAACTGGGGATGTTCCTCAAGTTGTAAAGAAAAGAAAAGCAAATCAAAGTCACACCCCCACCCTTCTTCCGGAAATGTGCCCTTGTAGAAAATAACATTAAAAGAGAAATTCAAAGAAGAGAGAGACCAAGAAGTTTTCCTCGAAGATGTTTCCCTAAAAGTTGTCGATCAAAGCTGCTCCAGATGCCCATGACTTAAAATCCACCTACGATGCCATTACCTGGGAAAGATCTTATCTGATGAGGTGCACACACATTCAGGAGAGAAAGCACCGCCCCCTCTGGGGAAGGAGCCACGCCCACTGTTCATCGCCCCCCGCTCCCCAAGGGAGAGTGGGTGAAGTCCAGCCTTCGCCCTCCTATGGACAGAATGGCCAGAGAGGGAGACTGAAATGGTAAAGGGGATGATGGAACAGACCAGCTGAGAAAACTAGAACCTGGACAAGGGGAAAACAGAAGCTAGGGGACAAGGGGTGTTCAGGTGTGACAGGTGAGTGTAGAACTCAGGTGTCTGAATTTTGCCTTCAGAAGGGCAGCCCTCCTTGCTCCCAGCAGGCAGCTTGAGGCTCAAGTGGAGAAGGGTCCTTCTGAAATGAACAAAGTTTCGCCATCTGATTGAAGCAAGTTAACATGATGCTGGGACCTGGAACTTGGGTCAACTTACCTCAACATCAGTGGCACTCTGCTAACCCGCCCCTAAACCAGCCATGGGCTTATTGGATTAGTAAGGGTGGGTGGAAACATTTGGGATTATTACCTTTGAAGCTACCAAGAACCCTGGTCCTGGGATCATTATGAAATGTCCTTACTCCTAATACTTAACAAACAGAACCTTGAACTTCTGTTCTTGCATGGATCCTGAGTCTGCTCTCTTACCTTTTGGGGTTATCGCTGTGACACCACCAAGGACGTCATATCACTTTGTGGATCTTGAATTCACAACTCAGCTCGACCACCTGTTACGCTGTGTAACCTTGGGGAGGAACTTTTCTGAGCTTTGGACTTTTCCTGTAAAAACAGGGTAATAGAACTCGGACCATGGGATTGGAGCCTTTGGTGGTGGAATGGTTGGCTTTCCATTGTCCAAGTTTGTTCAAGTACATTTTTTTTTTAAAGCTAAGTTTTTAAATTTTGATAAGAAAAAGTCAAGATTGTGTCAGCCAGCTGCATGAGGCCTTGGGTCAGGACAGTTATTTGGGGAGGAAGCCGTGTTTCCTCAGGTGGCGTGTGGGGACAGGAAGTGGAAATAGCAGGAGACGAAATGGGGAGTATTTAACAGCTGGAGCCTCGGACCCCTGCCATCTCCTCTCCGCCCCTCCCCCACCTCCACTCCCCCCCTCTGACTTAAGCAAGGTCTTCACCTTGCCTCTCTGTTGGCATGTCCTTGAGCAACAGTGTGGACAATTCCCTCATCTCATCGTCCCTCGCCTTGCTTCAGAAAGATAATCTTGCCTGTTCCAGAGGCTTTGGAGGGCAATTCCCTTCCCCTCTTTCCCTCCTTGCTGGTGGAAGCATCCAGACTTCCGTGAGCTGATGGAGCTAATCCTCTCACACTGGCCCCCAGGTGCGCCCCCATGGGCACAGACCAGTTTTCCGTCCCCTCTCTCCTGCCCTCTTTCTCGTTGACTTGGGGGCTTTCGAAGCTCCAGGATTTCAGCATTCTGGGTCTAGCACGGAGTCGTGGCTCTTGAGGAGAACAGAGAAAACCCCCAACCCCACTTGGACACTCAAGCCCGCTTCCGGCTGTGTTTCTGCTCCTTCCTCCTCCTTCCTGGTCATCCTTCCGCTCCGGGCCTCCCTCCCGTGCCCTGTCCTTCACCCGCTGGGAGAGGTTTTATCTGCCTGTCCGGGCCTCTGCCTGGGGAAATAACTGAAACTGTCACATGCCAGCACAGGGACAGTTTGGGTTGAAACTGCTGGGGGTGGACAGGAAGCAAAGGAAGATGATGTCCTCGTCACATGTCACAAGGCATCAGTTTCTCCTTTTCTGTTTGTTTTACCTCAAATAAAGCTTGGTTTTTTTTCCGGTCTTATGGAAGCCAGAGGTTTTCTTCTGGTTCTCTCTTTTATCACTCTGAACTTGTCCCCAGGAAACATCCAAATTCAGATTTAGTGTATTTGAGGTGCGGGGGAGGGGGACAGTGGGGAACTTATTATATTTTTCCTTACATGTAGTTTCTCTGACTCATTTGCTCTTTGTATTTTCCACTGAGAAGTGAGCACAATCACAGATCTTCAAATCTGTTCCACAAAGCAAGTGGGGACAGAAGCAGAATCCTGGGAGCGTCCTTCCTGGCAGGCATCAGGAGGCGGTTGGCGCTATGGAGGGAACCCCAGCACACATGACCCTATCCGGAGCACAGATAGCAGGGGTTCACTGACCACCCGGGCAAAAGCCCCGGCCTGGCTTTCTTACAAATGAAAAATGACGGTGTGTGTGTGTGTGTGTGTGTGTGTGTGTGTGTGTGTGTTTCATTATAAGAACTTAAGATCATAAGGGCATTCTGTACATAAAGAAAAATCCCAGCCCCCATCCATAAGGACCATTAACATTCCAGTGTGATTTCTTCCAGTCTCTTCTATAACGATACAGTACAGAAAGGATTTTCTGGGAAACACTAAATTGCACCTAGATGTGCCTGCTTATTTATTTATTTATATTAAAAGATTTTTAAAATTATTTGACAGAGAGAGAGATCACAAGTAGGCAGAGAGGCAGGCAGAGAGACAGGAGGAAGCAGGCTCCCCGCTGAGCAGAGAGCCCAATGCGGGGCTCGATCCCAGGACCCTGGAATCATGACTTGAGCTGAAGGCAGAGACTTAACCTACTGAGCCACCCAGGCGCTCCAGTGTACCTGCTTTTTTAAAGTAAAACATGGAATCATACCATAGATGCCATTTGCAAGTTGCTTCTTTTTTTTTTCTTTAACTTTAGAAAGTTTTTTTTTTTTTAATATTTATTTATTTGAAAGAGAGAAAGCATGAGCAGGCAGAGGGAGAAGAAGATTCCCCACTGACCAGGGACTCTGATGCAGGGCTCAATCCCAGGACCCTGCGATCATGACCTGATCCGAAGGCAGACGCTTCACCGACTGAACCACCCAGACACCCATGCAACTTGCTTTTAAACTTACCACACTGTAGGGGTGCCTGGGCAGTTCCATTGGTTACACACCTGACTCTTGGTTTCAGCTCAGGTCACGATCTTTGGATTGTGAGATCGAGCCCTGTATCAGGCTCCACACTCTGCTCGGAGTCTGCTTAGGACTCTCTCCCTCTCCCTCTCCCTCCCCCTCTGACCCTGTGCTCTTTCTCTCTCATTCCCCCTCTCTAAAATAAATAAATAGATCTTTAAAAAAAAGAAAAGAAAACAAAGTAGAAAACTTTACGATCCCCGACACAAGACTTTCAGCAAGACTGGCCCCCCGACCCCTTCCCCATGAGCCTGGGACAGCTGCCGCCTCAGGATATTAACCAGGACGCTTTCCTGTCTTCTTCCCAGCACTGGTGGATTCACAAGGACCATCACTCACCTTAAAGTGGGGCAAATTCATGGAGAGTATGAGCACTGAGGTGTGGGACACTTCCCATGCATTGGGGGCCCACAGAAGCTAAGGGCTCTGCAGAAACCCTTCATTCCCTTCAGGCTGGAAACTCCTGTTTTGCAAATTTGTCACCTGACATTGCCTCAGCTGACTCAAACACATTTTATCCATTTTGCAGGTCTCTACCTCTGGCATCTCTCTCTCCGTAGGAGCCCGAGTGACAACAGCTGTCCACACCCCAGCCCACACTGTCAGCTGCTGAGCCGTAGGAGCAGCTGTGGCCAGGCCGGGGCCACACCTGTGTTTCTGGTGTCAGGAGGGAGTGCGGCAGAGGGGAGGAAGGGGGCAGGGAGGAAGGGGTGGCGGGTTAGGGCGTGAAGCCCCACTTCGCCATTCTAAACCCCAAGAGGCAATGTGGTCTTTAATAATTAAGCCATGAATAAAAACCAAAGTGAGAAATGGGGATTGCTAATTATCAGATGCTAATCCAAGACCCATTTAGAATCTTTTAGCATTTCATAGTCCCAGAGCCCAAAGACAGTAACTAGGGACAGGTAAGCTGTGCTTTGAAATGAAATGGAGTACGTTTGGTGCTTTATTAGTTAAAGACCCTGCTGGGCTTGGTTGGATTTTGTCTGATGGTTTCTGCTCCCTACCCACCATCAGCTCCGTGAGAGTCGGAGGGCTTTTCATTTTCATTACCTCTCGCCCTGGGTGGAAACCTGGGCTGCATGTCTGACCATCTTAGAACTCTTGCTGTGCCCTGGAAGTCTGGGCGAACCGTGTGTGTCTATGCGTGTGCGTGTGCGTGTGTGTGTGTGTGTGTCCACCCTTCTCTCTCTCCTTCTCAACTTCTCATAAACTCCAAGAAAGCCATCTGGCACTTTAACCCACCAAAGACTGGTTTTGTTAATGTCCATTATTAGAAGTTCTAGAAGCTACTGAGTCGTTAATATCTGCATCTCTTTTGTAATGTCTAACATTGAAGGAAGCTAAGTCTTCATTTTTTTTTAAGATTTTTTTTTCTATTTTTATTTGACAAACAGAGATCACAAGTAGGCAGAGAGGCAGGTAGAGAGAGAGGGAGGGGGACGCCGGCTCCCTGCTGAGCAGAGAGCCCAATGCAGGGCTCCGTCCCAGGACCCTGGGATCATGACCCGAGCTGAAGGCAGAGGCTTTAACCCACTGAGCCACCCAGGCGCCCCTAAGTCTTCATTTTTAAGTCTGCATTTTATATTGGGAAGGCTTTAACTCTTTTCCTGCCCTTGATACTCACCAAGAAAGTTTTGGGGGACTTTTAGCATTGGTTCAGCTGTGTGTGCTAGGTTTCCCGGTAAGTGACTTACAAGAAAACGGGATTTAACAAACACAAGGAAAGTGTTTTACAAACAATTTGCCAGATGGCTCTTCTCTGCTTGTCATATTAGCTTGGTTTTGTGACTTATGAGTAAATTTCCCCGTACGCAATTCCCACCGGAGCTAGAGTTAGCGAGAGTGTGTCAGAGGAATAGCTCAATAAATCCTAGCAAAGGGGAGTTTTCAATCATAAAACTTCTTGGTGACTTTAATCACATGGAGGAGACCTCACCGAGCTTTGAAGGATGGCATTTATAAAATAACCTGCAAAGCCTGTGTAGGAGACAGGAGTTTTGCCACCACAAAACTGAATGGAATCCAATCTGAACACAACTCGTGGTTCAATCTCTCTCCTTGACTTGGTGCAATTGTACTTTTTCCAACATTGGGCTTAGATGTGCCAAAATAGTACGTATGACATTGGCTCTCCACAGGTTACACGGGTCACGACCAGGAATAGGAAAACACCAAACATTTCTCAAGGCAAAATATTTTCATTTTCCATACAGAAAGGTTGAGAATGGTTTTCAACTCGTTCAAGGCAGATGGGTTTTAATGGCTACTATCCTCTGATGAAGAAAAATGGGAAGAAGGTTATCATGGGGGTAATACTTTTCTTCTTGGGTTTCTCGTCTGAATGTCTTCTCAGCTGGGTGTGATACTGCCAATTCCTAATGCCCTAGCCTCCTTATATGCTTTGTTTTCACCTTACATTATAATGTGTGTGTCTTATTTCCCCCTAATAATTTTAAACTCGTTGAGGGCAGGGCTTATAGCTTATTTATTTCTGCAGAGCCTGCCTAACTCAGCGTAGAGGTGGGAATTCAATACTCTGAGCCAAATTCAGAATTTACTCATATAACCAAGTTCTCATAGAATCAAAAGCAAAGTGGGGGGGAAAAACTCACGAAAGGATGATTTGTAAGTAAGAATACCAATTTATGGGGTGCCTAGGTAGCTCAGTTGGTTGAGCATCTGACTCTTGGTTTCAGCTCTGGTCATGGTCTCAGATTGAGCCCTATAAGCCCCAGGAGCCTTTGTCCAGTTCTCCACTCAGTGGGGAGTTTCCTTCTCTTCTCCCTCTCCCTCTACCCCCACTCGTGCACTGTCTCTTTCTAAAATAATTAAGTAAATCTTAAAAAATAAAAAAGAACACCAATTCATGATAAGGGATTATGCTAATGTTGGTTGGCAACTATTTCTGGTTCTTTCCACTTCTGGTCCTATTTTCAGATTGTACTTCCCTGCCCTGCTTTGTGGTTAGGTGAAGCCAAGGGACTGATTCTAGACTTTGAGCTGTGGCTATAAATGATATGTGACATTTCTGGGCTAGAGCTGTGACCAACCATCCCAATTTGCCTGAGACTAAGAGGTTTCCCAGGATGTGGGGCTCACAGCATTAAACTGAGACGGCCTCTAGGAAATCAGGTCAGTCGTCACTTTAGATGGAGCATTTAATTGCCAGTTCAAGACCTTCCACAACCGTCTTTTTTCCCTCATGGCAGTAACTGGCAGCATTTAGCTGGAAGGTTCTCCATCTTTTAGACTCTTGGATCACACAATGAGCAAAATCCACCTGTAAACCCATGATGGGCAGTGACTGGTAGCAATCAATAAAACTTTGTTCTTATGTAGCATTTAGATTGGGGAGTTCCTGTTCTTGCAGCATAACCCAACTTATACTGACTAATGGTTGAGTTCATATACATTGTGAATAAGTGCTTATTTTTCTTCTAATAGGAAATTTTCCTTATGAAATCAAAGAATATCACACTGTGGCTTGTTGAAATCAGAAGCAGAAAAAAAAAGATTTGGATTATCTTATGTTTACATTTTTACATTTATCTATGTTACATTACAGGTTTACATTTTTCTGTGCCCGGTTTATCAGTCAATTTCTTCTCCAAAGTGGCATATATACTATGCAAACTTGGTCAGGGACTGAATGGGAGAGGAGCTGCCTGATTATTTTTTCCTCATTTTTCCCATGAAATCTCAACATTATCACATTATTTTAATTTCACAATTGGCTGCAAGGCTAAGTTCATAAAGTACCTAGAAATCTTCCCATATTAGAAAAGCCATTTTCTAGTGGTGTCTAGGAAGAACCTTCTAGTCTTATTAGCAATTTTTCTCTCATTCTCATTTCAAGGGTTGATTTTACTCATTAGTTTAACAAATACTCATTAATGCTTATTTCCTGCCAGGTACAAACAAAGCAGACAAGATCCCCAACCTACTGGAGTTTATATTTTTATTCGTAGGGTCAGGGCTAGCTCTAATAATAGAGACGTAGTGATTGTTCAGTGGTTAAAGAAGAGAGATGTTTCTTTTTCTCTCATATAACTGTCCAAGGGAACATTCCAGGTAGGCAAACAGCTCTCCTCCACATGAATTATCAAGGACCAAGTTTCCTTCCACTAGTCCTTTGTACCATCAACCAGGGTCTTGTAATTGCTACACAGGTGAACCTTGGATGGTGGGTGGGTTTGCTGGAAGGAAGGAACAAAATAATACAGAAGCGACCTCACAGCTTTCTCAGGCTCAAACCTAGAAGTGACACGTACCATTTCCATTCACATTCTGTTTATGGAGAGCTTAGTCATGGAGCTCTCCTGACTGCAAAGGAGTCTGGGAAATGTGGTCAGCTCTGTGCCCAGAAATAAGGATGAAATGGATGTTGGTGGGCAGCCAGCAGCCTCAATTTTAACATTCTAATGGGATATAGAATTTATTACTTCTCTGTGTCAAACTTCTTCTCATCACCCTAAGGAATTTATTTATTTACTTCTGAGTAGAAGAAATACTCTAAAAAAAAAAAAAGAAATACTCTATAGGAATGACAGGCACCTAGTTATCGTATCAATGGCAACCATGGTGCAAGTACAAACACACAGGGAGTTCAAGGGGCAAAGGGTGGTAATAGGCCGTGATGTCCCCCGGGCTCCACGCTGTGCCATATTGGTACCAACTCTTCTCTATTGATATGGATGCCTTGCGACATCTTCTGTGGAATATCAGTCAATCACCTCTATTTTGTATGTTCTAAAAAAGAAAAAAATGCATCTTCCTTTTTGTCCCCTGTGGAACAGTTAGCACCCTGATAACGTTTCCCGTTGATAGGGTGACCAGCTGACTTATCACTGAAACAAGGACAGTTCTGAGAGGGAGAAGAGGAGCCACTCCTTACACTGGGTCTACAGGCATAACCTGTGATCCCGTCAGGCAGGCTGGGATGGATGGTCGCCCTACCGGTGGAAATGAATTTCCCTCTTCTGACAGCCATGCCCCCCCATCACCCAAGTCCAAGTCCTCCCCTTCTCTGTTCATCTGCTTTCCCTTCTCAGCAATTTTCCTGCTGCTGCCTGACTCCGAGCTTACAGATTCTTCTTAATTTAGATTAAAAAGCCACTATTTGGGCACCTGGGTGGCTCAGTGGGTTAAAGCCTCTGCCTTCCACTCAGGTCATGATCCCAGGGTCCTGGGATCGAGCCCCGCATTGGGCTCTCTACTCAGCGGGGAGCCTGCTTCCCTTCCTCTCTCTGCCTGCCTCTCTGCCTATTTGTGATCTCTGTCTGTCAAATAAATAAATAAAATCTTTTTTTTAAAAAGCCACTATTTACTAGACTTCGATGTCCTCGGGCTGGGGTTTTATGTTCTACTTTTTTCTTTGTTTCCTCAATGTCGAGACGTTGGTGGTAGAGCTTACTTTTGGTCTTGTAGCCCTTGTTTTATTTGGTATAGTCGTGCCTTGTGTTAATGGCTTAAGTTACTTCATTCTAGTTTCCCCTCTTCATAATAAACAGGATACAGCCTCTTTTTAGGAAAACCTATCACACAAATGCAAGGCATCCTATTTATTAATTTTCTTTTCTTTTTTTTTAGTTATTGTTATTTGGTAAGGGTGGGGTGGGAACGGTAGGAGTGGAATGGGGGGAAAGGGGGCAAAGCCGTGGGAGTATGGTACGTGTTCTCATAGTCTCCTTTTAGGAACACACTGGAGGAATTTACAGAACATATCAGGCAAGTTGGAATTAAGCCAATCTACAAGGCTCTATCTTTATTTTGGTGGGAAAGTGTTCGTTTTGAACACAAGTGCCTTCTATGCTGACATTTCTCACTGCTGTGGGATATAGGAAATGTGTCTTGTTCGTTACATAAAAAAATTCCAAATTCTATGACCTTGGGCCCTTTCGCACAACGACCTAGAAAAGAATGGTTGGGCACTCCGGAGTCCTCTGAAGTCACTTGCTGGGTCCGCGAGCAGCTGGGCTGGCTGTTCTCTTCTTGTCTGGGGAAACTGGGAGCTAATGTCAGTGGGCTCTCCATTTTTCCCATGGGACCAAGAGGATTTTGAAAACCCCTTACCAAGCTTTTCCGACTATTTGGGATTTTAGAAAAAAAAATTTTTTTAAAACCACCTTTTTAATGTTTGGGGTTTTCTTAAAGACAGCTCACCTGGGATCTGTGATCCCAAACGATAAAATCCATTTCTTTCTGACAACGTGTTGTTTGCTCACTCATGCAGAGTGGGTCGTGGGGTTGGGGGAGAGGGAACTAGATGGAGCCTCAGACATCAGTTGTTACATTTACGGCTCCTGAGAAGTCAAGGGCTCTAGAACCCGGAAAAACAGAACCTAAGAATTTGGCTAAACACGGCTCAACTTCATGAAGCTAGAGAAAAATTCACGGGCTCTCAGGGATTGCTGGGAAATGACACCACAGCTGACATTTGAAATTCATAGATGTTTCAAAACGTTCCCTCAAATGTTTGAACCTAATAAAGTAAACCAGACCCACGGAATTAAATGGATATTTTTTTCTCTATTCCCAATGGACGAGAACAAGCATCAAAGACCGGCAATGGCAGAAAGGGCCAGGAAACGATGACCAATGTTGACTCACCTACGAGGCGGTCACTCTTGTTTCCACGGTATGTGAACAACGATAACAGATAATGTTGACAGTCTGCTCCATGCCTCGTGCCCTGGGTTCCTGCTTTAATATCTTTTCACTTAAATCTCACAAAAACTCCTTGAGGAAGGTATTATTATCCTGATTTCGTAGATGAGGAAATATAGACTTAAGAGAATAACAAAATGTAGCCCGGAGTCCTAATTAAATAATTGTTGGCACCCGTAATGGGATCCTAGGCTGATTGACTCCAAAGCCTGCTTTTATTTTTTTTTTAAAGATTTTATTTATTTGACAGAGAGAGACACAGTGAGAGAGGGAACACAAGCAGGGGGAGTGGGAGAGGGAGAAGCAGGCTTCCCGCTAAGCAGGGAGCCCGATGCAGAGCTTGAACCCAGGACCCTGGGATCATGACCTGAGCCAAAGGCAGATGCTTAATGACTGAGCCACCCAGGTGCCCCAAGGCCATGCTTTTAATTGCAATACTCAATCACAATGTGATGTAAAGGAAAGAGAGTCGAACGTGCACGTGACATGAATAGCTTGTGCATCATATCGAGACACCGTACCTCTAAACTGTTAAACAATGTACCTTTCATTCTTCTGTTTGTGGCATCTCGGATTTCACTTTACTTTAGCCTTCTTCCAAAGGGAGTTTAACCTAAGGAATATAACACAGTAAACAAAATGAATTATACGTCTTTGGAGGGAGGGTTGGGTGGATTGTGCAGGTGTGGCAGAGGGTTGCAGCTGACCTAGTTCAAGGTTAGAAACCCTCTGTCATCGGTGGGCCACAGAGAAGCCCATGGTTGGTGGTGGCCCACCTCCTCTTTTCTGGAAAAGCTCAACCGTAATCCATCCAGATCAGGAAAAGTGCAGATATTTTCTGAAGGGATCCTAGACAATCTTCCACACCGCAGGAATTAGCTACTTGATGACCCCAAGAGAGAGAAAAAAAAAAATGTTGCCTTATTTGTTGAAAGACTATAAATGGAAAATATTTAAAACATCAAGCTATGGATTTGGGGTTGGCAGGGTTTGTTTTGTTTTGTTTTGTTTTAAAAGGGATTTCTCCCTCTGGGCCAATTCTATGCTGAGGTTCTGTCATCTAGGACCAGAAAGTGGTCTTGTATCTTGACTCTATTTCCACTTAGCGGGGCAAGGACTTGGAGTACTTCATTCTGATTGTGGGAGTAAGTATAATTTTATTTTTTTAAAAGATTTTATTTATTTATTTGACAGAGAGAGATCACAAGTAGGCAGAGAGGCAGGCAGAGAGAGAGAGGGGAGCAGGCCCTCCGCCGAGCAGAAAGCCCAATGTGGGGCCCTATCCCAGGACCCCGAGATCACGACCTGAGCCGAAGGCAGGGGCCTAACCCACTGAGCCACCCAGGTGTCCCATATAATTTTATTTAAAAAAATATTTTCAATATCTTCCACAACCGGTATGTGTTACTTGTACAACTATTAAAATAGAAATTTTAATAAAGATTTACATGTTCTTGAGTCTCAAAACCACAACCTTTTTACCCTGCTGTGTACCAGAAGTGGGCTCTGTGGTGTGTGTGTGTATGTGTGTGTGTGTGTGTGTGTGTGTGTGTATCTGATTACCAGACTCCCTACTGTGACTTTCATCTAGAAGTGTTTCATTTGCTGACAGGTTCAATTCCCCATCAGTTTCCTTTCCCTATCAGTTTTCCCTGTCAGTTTCAAATCCCCGTAAGTTTCCTTATACCCATTCCTTAAGAAGCATCTGTATTCTATATGTTTTATTTTATTTATTTATTTTTAAAGATCTTATTATTTATTTGACAGACAGAGATCACAAGCAGGCAGAGAGACAGGTAGAGAGAGAGGGAGGGGGAAGCAGGCTCCCCCCTGAGCAGAGAGCCTGATGCGGGGCTCGATTCCAGGAACCTGAGATCATGACCTGAGCTGAAGGCAGAGGCTTAACCCACTGAGCCACCCAGGCGCCCCATTCTACACGTTTTATTGATATATAGCTTGAATAGATAATCTACCCACCTCATTCACCATGAAGAAGATGCAAGAAGTTCCCTCCTGCAAGCAAACAAAATTATGTTTCTTGCATGTTTTTCCGGAGACCTTTCTCCTTTGTATAAGCAAGCGCATACGGACCCGCACACACAAGTTTTACTCCATCCGTTTGGCATCATTTGTTTGGGCCGAAATTACACCCAAACAAAGGCTGGAAATAAAGCGAGTTTTAGGTTGCTCCACTTGGGACTGACCCGCCTCCCTCATACTTTACCTTCGTCGGGATCGGGATGGAGACTCTAATCTCAGTCTTCCCTCTTCTACCTGAGCGAGAAAGTGCCACTCCCATTTACCTCTGATCCCAAACATGTACCTATTCTTGCCTTAAAAAAATGTACTACTACATGATAGAATGCTGCTTTCAAGTGCGATGCAACCAAGCAGAAGAAATGGGGAGAAGAGAAGAGAAGGAGGCTGTCCCCACGCGCCCCTCGCTGTGCTCTGTGCAGCTCCCGGACTGGGGAAGGCAAGTGTCCGTCAAAGGGGTGACACTGTGGCCTCCAACAATGCAATGTCCCTGGCACGCCTACGTCTGTGGGGGTTCACAGAGAACTCCTCTTCATGTCCCTGGCCCACAGCGTGACACGTCCCGGACACCCGTGCGCCTGTGCACAGTCTCCTCATTCCACACTCCAGAGCGGTGCTCGGTCACAGTGAAAGGGACTCTGAAGCGACAAATGGCTGCTGAGATTTAGGTCTGTTATTAATTTGCACAATTATTAGTGACGGCAGGAATCACAAGCGTATGGGTTTTTCCCCCCCAAAATGTAATGCAGCCTCCTCTCCCACCACAGTTCAGTTTTAGTCAGAATTAAATGCTGTGCCTCCTACCAGGTTTCCAAGCACGCTGAATCACAGACTTCCTGGGGAGAGAGGGACCTGGTGACAATGTGGTCTGGTCCTCAGTGGACAGGCCCACGCCTCTCGGGCTGATCTGATCTGAGACGTTCGTGCTTCAGTTCCACTCTCAGGAAAGGCACTTAGTTTCCCTGAAAGAAAAAGTCCCCTCGACAAGGTCATCTGTTTCTGATGGTGTTTGTCAGACAGCTTCAAATACGGTGACTCATAGTCACACGGTGGGATAAACCTACTCGCTATCATTTATTAAAAATGAGTTCCCACCACCTGGGTAGGCTGACTGGCTCCCGTAAATCACGTCTCCCGAGCCAAGCGGGATGAAATCATTTTTAATGACATGGTCTCTAGATAGCCCAGGCTTGCTTTGGTTGTATTTTTGTCTCTTTTGGTTCACGACAGGTCCTTTGCTAATATATTAGCCCTCCTGTGAGGCACAGAACCATTGGCTAGTGAGAAAAAATTTGCATTTCTTCCCTTTCCTGCCAGACATGGTGTGCGTTCCATGGGATAAAGGGCTGGGCGAATGGCAAGTGGAAGAGCTTGTGGAGTGCAGGTGGGGAGTGTGGCTGACATAGGCATGGGGGCCACTTAGGCAACCTGCTCTTCCTCTCCTCTGGCCATTAGCCACGCCCTCGACTCATGGAGTGTTCCAGACTGACCAGCTGTCACTCTCCAGGGCAAATCCCCTTACCAGATCTGGTCTTCTGGTTGGAGTTTCTGATGAATCGTAGAGGAACACAATTATTATAATCAAGCTTTCAAGAGGAGATGATTGATTTAGAAGAAGAAATACAACCACGAGCGGACCTGAAGACAGTGCAAGTCATTTCCCCTCTTTAGACTTATGTATATGAATAGCCAATGACTTTAGAAAGGACCTTGATACAGCTAGAATCAGAGGGAAAGGAGTGAATTTAGAAAGCACATCCAATTTTACCTACTCCTTCATTGTTCGTGTGTGTGTAGCAGACTCATTCAAGCAAATGGAGAAAAACCTACAGAACAGTTTTTCAGATTATCTGCTGTTCTTTTAATTTACTACTTATTATTATCGCTGAAAAGGAATAATAAACGCGCACATGCTAAAAAATTCAAATGAAAAAAAGAGGATGCCGTGAAAAGAGAATCATGCTCCCGCCTCTATTCATGGTTCTTCAGTCCCTGCCAATATCCGCACTTCCTTCCAGAGATACTATATACGTGCAGAGACATACATGTGTGTGTCTTTCAGTCATATTTTATATGAACTTCTGGTAGTACTCGAGGCACACCGTCGTAGGCCGTGTTTTTTTTTCACTTCACATTATACCCTGGTTATCTTTCCAAGATGTCTGATATCTCCATTGTATGGAGATACCATAATCAACCAGGCCCAGTGCGTTTCTTCTTGGACACTGAGAAACACTGGCAAAGAGTGACCTATCTTTCCTTTTTTTTTTCCACTCTCTCCTCTCCCCCTCTTACCCCATTAAGTTTTCATGAATACCATGACTCTTCTTTCCTTCTGAGCATAATGTAGTCAGTCTTACATTTTGGCTTTCCCAAAGCTTTTTAGCCACATCTCTACAGAGAATTGTGTGCTACAGTTAAAGACACAAGTATAGAGTGTGTGTGTGTGTGTGTGTGTGTGTGTGTGTGTACATGTCAAACTTGTTTAAGTTTTGGGAGAAGGAGGTTTACATTTTAACAATGTAAGTAACATAAAAAGTAACATAAAAAGGAACACATGACATCTCTGAGGTTTTTTTCTTTTTTAAGATTTTATTTTTAAGTAATCTCTACACCCAGCATGGGGCTTGAACTCATAACCTCAAGATCAAGAGTCACCAGCCTCGCCCACTGAGCCAGCCAGGTGCTCCCTGACACTTGTGTTTTTAAGAGTCCCACGGGCTCTTTGCCACAAGAAATCCCTTACTGACCACACTTCTGCAAACTTCAACCTCCTGTGCCCTACCTTCTTTCAGAACCTTCTTTGTTTTCCATGACGTGTTAGTAAAAGCCTGTGATCACTAACCCTAACACTGCCAACTTCTCTCCCCCCACCCAAAAAAGATTAGCGTATACATCTCTGAGTATTTAACACCTTAACAAGCACAGAAGTAGGGCCTGAAGGCACCAGCACGATACTATCATCTATCGGTGCCTCTTAGATACATGCTTGACTCTCAGGAGCCATGTCTCTGAAAGACGAAACCCATCAGAAGAGGCTAAGTGCTACCTTATTTGTGATTTGCTGCCTGTACCTACGGGAACAAATAGACCCCCAAAATATAATGGCTCTAACACACTCAAAACTTATTTCTTGCTCACATAACAAGTGGGTGAATGAAGAGTTCAGCATGATAACCCTCTTCCACATCATAATCCTGGGACCCGGGTTTCACTCTACTCTCTCCAACATGTGGCTTCCAAGACTGACAATCCATCCATTGGTAGGAGGAAAAAAAAAAAAGGAGAAGCACTACATGGTAGGTTTTAAATGGGTCAGACCTGGGAGTTGTATATGTCTGTTCCTCTCCCATTCTGCTAGCCAGAACTCGGTCATGTGACCATCTAACTGCAAGGGAGCCTGGGAAATGTAGTCTCTGGCTAGGAATCCATTTTTCCTTTTAACTTTATTTATTTAGAAGGCTGGGGTGGGGAGTGGGTAGAGAGGGGCAGACAGAGAGGGAGAGAGAGGATCTTAACAGGCTCCAGCACAGAGCTAGGCATGGGGCTCACTCCCATGACCCTGGAGATGACAACCTGAGCCAAAATCCAGAGTCTGACACTTAACTGACTGAGCCACCCAGGGGCCTCTGGGCATCCACTTTCTAGCAACGACTCTGCACCAGGAAAGAGGGTGTGTGGAGTTTTGTTGGACACCCAGCTATCTTTCTTTTATAATCATCCTCATACTATTTTTTTTTAATATTTTATTTATTTGACGGAGAAACCACAAGTAGGCAGAGGCAGGCAGAGAGAGAGGAGGAAGCAGGCTCCCCGCGGAGCAGAGAGCCCGATGTGGGGCTCGATCCCAGGACCCTGGGATCATGACCTGAGCCGAAGGCAGAGGCTTTAACCCACTGAGCCACCCAGGCGCCCCATCCTCATACTATTTTTAATGGGGCATCTTTTGCACACATTATTTACAAGGCATTGCACCGTATATACAGGCACTATCTAATGTCATTCTCTAATTAACAAACAGCTATAAAATATGATATTATCATATTTTATAGATGAAGAAACCGAAACTCAGAGATGAAATTACTTGCTCAAGGTCACAGAGGCGGTACATTCCGGAACCGATTCAAATCCCCATCTACCAGATTCGAAAACCCCACGCTCTTCCTTTTTATGTTATGCTACTTAGGAAGCACTGGCATTTTGAGGCCTTAATGGCTGAAACAAAAGACAGGGACCAACCCAAAGTTCCTCTTTATTTTTCTTACTGCTTTTCTAGCGGCACTGCGGAGAAGACGTGATGGCTTAGCAATCCTGATGGTTTTCAAACCATCCTTTTACCTTTCCTGCCTTCATTGTCCAGAATTTGGATTATTTTCAGTCATGTTCAAGGGTTTAATTATTATTTATGTGAGACGGCCTCCCAAATAGTTCTCTTCGGCCTCAATATTTTCACCCGGGCTTACAGTCCTACTTCTGACCACATACTCACCACCTCCGTAGCCCCGCAAATGCAGCTTGTCACCAAAGGGAAGGCATTGCCCTCACCCCCTCAGACCTGCCCATTCCTCAGGCTTGTTAGTCAACAACTCACTGCTTTTGATTAGCTCCCCAGGGTGAGAGCACCAAATTAGTTTTTCCATTGCTGCTCAAGTCCTAAAGATTAAGCAAATGCTTGGCTATTTTGCATGTTTTCTAGATGGTCCAAATGTCATCGATCATGCCGGGAGGGTTGAGGCACTGTTTCGAGGTGGCAGTGATGGTTATCTCAAGAAAACTCCCTCCATGTGCAGCCTCTTTTCTCAATTTCTGTTTGACTCTGAGGAAGCTGGGAAGACTTCTAAATCACGCATGTCCTAAGGCACTGAGGCCTGGCCTGATTCATGGACACTCAGTCGCGGAGACACATTCACTCACACTTATGAATATCATTGTGTAGGCCACATGCCTACTTTCTCAAGTCCCTCTGGCCAACCAGTCCTCTGGGGACAGCATCTTTTCTCGCCCTTCCTTGCCCACCTTTGAGCAGTCCCGAAGGCAGCCAAGATCCCAACACGTCAGAGGTCCACTTCTACACAGATCTTCATGAGAGCTTGTGGGAAGGAGGTACTTGTCCTTAACGAGCTCGGCCCATGGAAACACAGGGTCCTCTCTGAGGCGGTTCTGCTCCAAGGAAGCCCAGACTACTCGCTACAGATCCCGGAACTGGTCAGAGCGGGGCTGGCAGGCCAGTTGGGACCAATCACTAAGTTGAAAAAGGTGCACAAACACCAAGATGTCTTGGGATAAAGAATAATGTAAAAATGGCAACTGATAATCAGGAATTTAAGCCCTTATTTTCTGCTAGCTTTTCATTCTTTGCCTGAAATATATTTTTTTATGAAACATGAAAGAAAATATTTATAGCTGTTGTTTAGTTCCTCTTCATGTATCTGGCATGGCTGCTAATCTTTATAAAAGTCTTGCAGGGTAGGTATACAAGTATTTTACAAATGAGGGAACTGACCTCAGAAAGGCTAATGGACAAGCCAGGTTACTTAGGTGAAAAGAGTTTTTAATCCACCTCTCCCCTTTTTTTAGACTATTTATTTATTTCACAGAGAGAGACACAGTGATAGAGCGAACACAAGCAGGGGGCGTGGGAGAGGCAGAGGGAGAAGCCAGCTTCCCACTAAGCAGGGTGCCCATTGTAGGGCTAGATCCCAGGACCCTGGGATCATGACCTGAACAGAAGGCAGACGCTTAGCAACTGAGCCACCGAGGCCCCCCCCAACCCCGGGTTTTCTATCTGTAGTCACAGACCTAGGCAAAGGACCTAGGCAAATGCTTTCTGCACTTCTGTATCCTTAGAGCGAGTACAATTCTTAGTACAAAGTAGGGGCTCGGTAAATAAAGGAATGAAGGGAACTCGGAAGTGATTAAAATGATATCTCCTCCACCTAGGGGTGGTGCTGATTGAAACGGGACAGGTTACAGCGTGGTAACAAGCAACCCCAAGGTTTTAGCAGTTAGGAACTACAAAGGTCTGTTTCTTCACTGCGTCCATCACTGGTTGTTGAAGCCTCCACTCATCGTCGCTATGCAAACCCCCACGTTGATGGAGGGGCTTCTATCTTGAATGTTGCTGGTTGCACTGTAATCCCATCATTGACATTGGAAGTGATGCACATCTCTTTGCTTGGAGCTCATTGGCTGGAACTTCCCATGTGGCCCCAATGAACTGCAAGGGAGACAGGAAGTGCAGTTCAGTCATGTGACTGGAATTGGGTACATCCGGAATATTTGGCAAACAACAGTAATGACATCTGTAGAGTGTAGGAGTCCAGTCATATGAATGATATAAACGTGATTTACGTCGCGAGGAGCAGGTGGTGTTTAACGGGGATAATTAGGCATAAGATGGCCTCAAGGCTTTGTGTTGGCTTCCACTTGGGCTCTGTGTCCGGAATTCATCCAGGGTGGTGACATAAAGCCCCTGGGACCAGATAAAAAGAGAATATCAAGTCCAATCCTGATCCCTTTAAAAATGTCAAGATGATCTAGGATTCATTTTAAGTTAGCGTTTGTACCTGGTGTGAGAGAAGGGTCAGGCTTACACAACTGTTTACATTTTTATGTATGAAAGTCTAATTTTATAGCACTATCTGCCCGAAAGATTTCCTCTTCTTTATTGGATTGCTATAGGTCATTAATCTTCCTACTCACCTGCGTACTGGTTGTGTTTCAACTCAAGATTTCGGTTTCTGCTTTTGTTTTTCTTTCCCTTCTGGTTCTTGAATGTTTCCTTCACTTTCTAGTATGTTCTACATACATTATCATTATGGTTTTTGTTTGTTGTAAGTTATCGAGGAACTAGTCACCTTTCAGTGGGCGTAGAAGCTTCAGAGCCACTGATCTACCACACTGCTGCCCCCTCAACTTTCTACCTGTCTCTGTCACTTTGCTTTAACTTAACTCCTTTTAAAACACTGTAAAGAACTCCCTTGCACCATCACTCACTTTCAACAATTATCAACATATTATCATTCTAACTTCATCTCGTTGCACTTTCCCTCATTGGCATGGGCTTGTTTATGGTTTTTTGGTTTTGTTGTTGTTGTTTGAGAATTGTAAGGCCAGTCCTCGACGTTTTATCAATCCATTCCTGAGAATGCCAGTATGGATCTCCCCCACACCATAACAACGATACCGTTGCCATACCTTGATAATAAATACCCAGCCTGGGCGGGCACTCATTTTCCACATGTCGCTTCCTGAATCTATCATCTGAGTCTCTTATCTTGTCCTCACAACTGTCTTCTCTCTATTCGTTGAGGCGTTCTTGATTTTTGAGGCCACCAATTCAGATGTGAGCGGTGAATTCAGCTACTAAAATTTCCAGTTTACAAATCATGTTTTTAAGCTGCAGGATCCTGGAGTTTGAGACTCATTAATTTTTTTCCCCTCAGATGTCCAGCCATCACCTGCAATAACTGTTTCTCTGGTCTTCGTTCTAATGATTTAATCTCATCCTTCCTGGCTGCTCGGGCTGCTCAGGCGGGCCGTTATTTTCTCTCTGGGATGCAAGTCTGGTGGACGGAATCCCTTTCATGGCAAAAATCCCACAGGCTGTGAAAGCCAAGGTATCTTAATTAGCGTTCATTGAGTCAGTAATGAATCTATAGCCAAGGATCCGTGTATCCATTACCTTTGTCCTCCAAGCAGACTGAAGGAGTAGTAAAATTTTCACCTGAATGCCTGCTCTGAATGTTCATTCCTAAAGGCAATCTATTCTGGGGAAAAATGGTTTCCCCTGGGTATATTTTTTTTTCCTTTTTTTTTATTTAATTAATTTATTTCTTTTTCAGCGTAACAGTATTCACTGTTTTTGCACCACACCCAGTGCTCCATGCAATACGTGCCCTCCCTATTACCCACCACCTGTTCCCCCAACCTCCCACCCCCCCCCCGCCCCTTCAAAACCCTCAGGTTGTTTTTCAGAGTCCAGAGTCTCTTATCCCCTGGGTATATTTTTAGTTGTTATATGAGCTGTGCAAGCTTGGTCTTGAAAATACCCGTGGGTCAGAGGAATATTTGTCATCTCTGGCACTTAAACTAAGGGTGTGGGGATTCTGTAGGGCTGTATTGTGTGTGCATGTGTGCGTGTATGTGTGTGTGTGTGAGCATGTATGTACGTGTGCATGTATGTGTACGTGTGTGTCTACGTGTGTGTGCACGTGTACACGTGTATGCCTGCGTACATGCACCTACATTGTGGGAGGAAGAGGACATGGGTGCCCATTGTGTAACCAGAAGTTTCCAACAATTACAGGATTTTAAAAGGGTGGTTCTTAACTTTCACTTTCCTGTTTTCTGTTGAACTTAGTCCTAATCTCCAGAAAAATAAACAAGTGTAAACTGACCTGAACATTTGCATGCCACTGAATGGTCTCATGTTTCCAGAAGTGTCTTCAGAGGTATGAGGAAACAATGCAGTTCTGGAGACGAGAAGAGAAAGGGGACATTGTCTTCGGAGTGAGGAGCATGGTGCGTGAGAGCCGGAGTCCTGGGCATTTGGGTGGGAAATACAAGGGCTTGAGACCATATTTGCCTGTGCGGTCTGGGCGAGTCACTTCCCGAGAAATGGACTTCATCATACCCGCCTCATGGAGTTGTTTCAAAGATTCATGGAGGCATGGAAAGTGGCTCAATACATTTTCGCAGTTTTATTTGTAAACTCAGTGTGGGTCCTGAACACCATGTGTTTGCTTCTGTAGTATATAGCTATGTTCTGGAATTTGCCTCCAGTGGTCCCAACACTTTGGGACTTTTGGTGGCAATGGTTTTTCAATCATGCGCAGAGCACCTATACAGAATTAACTTGGTGTTAACAAATCATTGTTATTTTGTATTTAAAAATCCATTTCGAGGTTAATGCCCTTTTCCCTGAGATGGGTCTCGGTGGAAAGCCCACCTTCCGCTAAGTGAATTCGCCCTGAGGGGGAAAAGGCATCGCAGGCTTCATCACTGCTAATGGAATAATTAATAGACTGTGTTTGAGACTGAGACTCTAATGCTTAAGAAAACCCTTGATCCAGGGTGCCTGGGTGGCTCAGTGGGTTAAAGCCTCTGCCTTCGGCTCAGGTCATGATCCCAGGGTCTTGGGATCAAGCCCCGCATCAGGCTCTCTGCTCAGCAGGGAGCCTGCTTCCCTCTCACTCTCTCTGCCTACCTCTCTGCCTGCTTGTGATTTCCCTCTCTGTCAAATAAATAAATAAAATCTTTAAAAAAAAGAAAAGAAAAGAACACCCTTGATCCAAGTGACCGGAAATCAAATCTAGATTTTCCAGAGAAGTGTTTGGGAGTTAACCTAGTATTTTGAGCACCTGTTAGTCTTCAGCAGGTGAGGGGGAGGGTAAGCACAAGGAAAGGAGAAATGTGGCCACGGTGTAACAGGAGAGGAAGTCATTAGATAAAAAGCCTATTTAAAAATGAAGAATGAAGGAAGTGGACTGACCTGTTGATTTTCCTCTTTAAGAGAAAAACCAGGTGTCTTAATTTCCCAGAAATCAGAATGTTATGGCTTTTCTCCACAAACATGTGTGGGGCAAGAATGGACGTGACGGTGTGCTTCCTACGTGACTCATTCTTCTCTCGAAGCTGGGTGTTCCCAGGAAGTACTTTTCCAGAGGGTCTGTTCTGAATGGACAGAGCAGGGCGCAAGGATTTGGGGGGAGCGGTTAATACCGACAGAATCCGGGGAGCTTGTTCGAGAGAGAAGTTGGCGATGGGTGAGCGGGAATCGTGGATAAGGTGTTGGGTGTGACAGAAGAGGCACGCGCGTGGTTTGGTTAGCGTGACCGCGCTGAGGCTTCTGGCTCTCTCGCAGCATGACGGCATGCAAGCAGTGGCCACACTTTTAAAAGATGCTGCAGATTTAAACTGCCACGATGCCTCTGTTCTGCTTTTAAAAACACGAAGTAGACCAAATTTTTAACAGTCGTTTTGTGTACAAGGTATGGTTAGCAATGGCTTCTCAGACGGTCAGGAATAGAAGAAAAATGAAAGGGCGCCTGGGGGGGCTCAGTTGGTTAAGCTACTGCCTTTGGTTCTGGTCATGATCCTGGAGTCCCAGGATCGAACCCATCCCCAGGATCCAGTCCCGCATTGGGAAATCCCTGCTTCTCCCTCTGACCCACCCCATCTCACGCTCTCTCTGTCTCATTCTCGCTCTCAAATAAATAAATGAAATCTTTAAAAAAAAAAGAGAGAGAGAAAGAAAAACGAGAAAAAAACCACAAACAAGCACGTTATGCTTTAGCAAAAGGAAAAAAAAAACTAACAAAGCTATTTGCAACATGAAAGAGGTATATGTTTCCATCTCTAGGATCCAGTGCCTTTGATGGTGCCTTCGGTAAAGTTCTGTTGCTATCCAATTAAAAGCAGAAAATATCTGATTGGGTAGCAAGAGCCATCGCTTCCTGTTTGCCTGCCAGTCTGGGAGGAGACAAGCTGTTGCGGAGTAGAATCACCCATAGGACCGTAAAGGGGATTCCTGCACGGTTGTTTGCAATCCCCGGCTGGTGTTAAATGAGGCATTTGCTTTGTCATAAATGGAAAGATGTTATCTCCATCCTTCCCTGGTTCCTCCCAATGCTGCAGGCTCTGTGTTTCTCAGAAGGCAGGGAGTACGCTTTCTTTTCCAGAAGTCACTACGCCAGGTGTAGGAGCTGCAAAGCCTCATTCATTCAACCAATATGTCGGGGCACCAAATATTGTATGCGGCACACCAGACAGAAGGTGGTGAGAGACACTGTCGGCAAGGGGTTCAGTGCTAGAGGGCCTCACCGGCCCTGGTGAAGAACTGAAACTTCATCTTTGGGTCCATAGTTCTCAGTTCTTGATTCCTCATTAAAATCACCTGAGGGGGGAGCACCTGGGTGGCTCAGTGGGTTAAAGCCTCTGCCTTCAGCTCAGGTCATGATCCCAGCATCCTGGGATGGAGCCCCGCATCGGGCTCTCTGCTCAGTGGAGAGCCTGCTTCCCTTCCTCTCTCTCTCTGCCTGCCTCTCTGCCTACTTGTGATCTCTGTCTGTCAAATAAATAAATAAAATCTTTAAAAAAAAATCACCTGAGGGGAACTTCAAGGATAGACCAAACCCCCATTTCTATTAAATCAGAATTTCAGGTATTGGGGCAACGGCATTGGTTTTTTTTTTAAAAGCCATCCTCGTGATTCCAAAGTTTAGTCAGGGTTAGAAACAATAGGTTTCGGTGAGGGGGAGTCAGGGTGCAGTATACTATAGAAATAAAACAGTTCAGGGTCCCCTGGTTACCCCTATGATACAGAAAGGTCTAAGGGAGCCGGAGGCTGAGTTGGAGAGCCTTGGGCAGAGGCACGTGAGTGAGGACAGTGTTTTTCCAACTTGCCTGTGCTCATGAATGGCCTGGAGATGTCGTTGAGAAGCTGACCCTGATTGCATAGGCCAGAGGAGGGCCTAAGAGTCTGCATTTCCAATGAGCCTCCCGGGTGATGAGAGGACGCTCTTCCTCTGGCCACACCTTGAGTATCAAGGACGAGAGCTAATGAAGGCCTGACAGAAGGCAGTGTGCCCGGGGATGGAGACAACCAGCACAACCCCAGAATTCACGCTTGGTGGCCGAGTAGAAGTTGTAAGAGGACAAATTTTCACTTGGCAAGAGCAGGACTTGCGGAAGAAATACCAAAGCTGTGTTTGGTGGCCACCGACTCTGAAAGAGACAGGACAGGCCACCCATGACCTGACGGAAGACTAGCGCTTGTTTCTGTGTGTTTTTTGTGGAGGTGTCGTTGACACACAGGGTTATGTTCACTTCAGGTGTACAGCACAGTGACCCCGCAATTTTGTACGGTAGGCCATGCTCACCACAACGGTAGCTCTATTCTGAGCTCCCATGCTCACCACAAGGGTGCTTATTTGTCACCGAGACTTGTCTACTCATTTTGGCCATTCCGGAGGAAAAGTTTTCAATCCTGAATTAGCATAATCATCATAAGTTCCCCCTTTTTCAGCACTGAGAAAGCACTAAGTTTTCCCTATCAGGGAACGACAATTTTTTTTTAAAGGCTCAATGGGTCTCCCACAACATTGCACTATTGGGCAGATAGGGAACACAGGGAGCAGGTGGGAGAACGCAGAGAGGGGTAGGAAATGGAGTTGGGTTTGGATATGTTCAAATTTGTGGGGCCCCGTGATGTAGAGGTTGAGTGAGCAGCGGGCACACACGTCCGGGTGCACATAGGGCAAGTCTGGTCGAGAGCCATCTGGGTACATGTGGGAGCTGGACCCACGAGAATGAGTGAGATGACCTTGGTGGAGGGAGGTGGGAAGAGAACCCTGGGCCACATCAGCACCACAGAGATGGGCTGAAGGTGTGCCAGTGAAGGACACCCACCACAGGTCTGGGGACACATCCACATCAGGGAGAGCTTCCACAGGGGTTCTGGAACCTCGCTGCCCCTCCTACCATTAGGGGCTGAGACAGTATAATTCGTCCTCTTCCCTCAAGTTGTGTTTTCTCTCAGAGATCTAAAATCCCCTTTCCTAGTTTGGCTTTTGTCTTTTCCCTGGTTCCCACTCCCCTAGTCTCTAGATGTGCCTGGAAGGGTCTGAGCCCTAGAGGACCCTCATCCCCCGCACGTCAGTGGATACAAGTGTCTAATTCTAGTACCAGGTTTATTAAAAGCTTAGCCTCAGCCCAGCCAGCATCCTTGCTTAATAATAAAGTCATTCAAGCCCCGAGTCCTGCTGTGAGGTGGCAAAGGAAGGAGGATAAGGGCCAGGAAGGAGTAGAACTTGAAGACACACTGGGAATTTATGAGAGGCTGGGAAGATAGAGAGGAAAGGGAGAGACTCAGCTCACAGAGTGACTGAGGTCACAGTCCCCAAACTGCCCCCAAAACTCATTCTGTAAGTGAACGTTATGGGAGGAAAAAGCAAAGCAAAACAGGAGTAACGGACACTCCCCCTTAACCCAACGTCGTCAACCACGAAATCCCAACTGTGATATGGCTTCCATATTTATTAGACTAGGTTGCATTTTAGCTTCTGGAGGAGGTGACTTTGTGTTTTCCTGGTCTTCACAGCTCTTGAACTGGGCCTTGGGGTGGCGAGGGGGAAGGATGACCTAAGAAAGTCTTCAGAGGTTCTGTCCCCTAGAGCAGAACCTCCAGGTTGTGTCCCTGCACCCTTAGATTCTGTGAAGGAAGAACCCACGGGAGTCGGGTGTGGTGGAAGTGCGATCGGTACCTTAAATTTTCATTGAGTCCCAGCAAGGCCGTGGATTAGCAAAAATCTCAAGATTTCATGCTCTTGACTGGATTTTTTAAAAAAGATTTTATTTATTTATTCAACAGAGAGAGACCACAAGTAGGCAGAGAGGCAGGTAGAGAGAGAGAAAGGAGGAAGCAGACTCCCTGCCGAGCAGAGAGCCTGATGCAGGACTCGATCCCGAGACCCTGAGATCATGGCTCAACCCACTGAGCCACCCAGGCACCCTCTTGACTGGATTTTTATCAACTCATTACAGAATTCTGAACAGCTCATGTTCATCAAAACATCCGATCGGCACATATTGGTATATTTGATGAGTAAAACTGGGAAATGTAAATTATGGATGAATGCACTTTTCTTGGAAAGAAACTCTTAGGAACACAGTTTCCATGATGCTGATGGGGCTTGGGGTGTGCTCAAAGCTTTTTCTTGGGGACAGGTTGGAACCACGGTGTTGAATGCCTGGTGTTCCAGAGCCTCCTTCCACCGCTGTGAGGGGCCAATAGGATATAGCAATTTATACAGATGATACTTAATATTCAAGTCAGACAATAACATTCTGGGACCTCCAAGTGTAATCAAGGGAGCCACATATCTGTCAGATTTTTTTTTTTAAATCACTTACACGTCTCCAGGGCTTGCTAGGAAGCCCATTCATATCACAGATGACACCGCTGAAGAAACACTGAGGTAGGTAAGAGAGACAGGAAATTGTGAATTTAGTGGTTGTTTATTTTTAGAATCTTGTATCCAAAGGGTGATGACGCTGTATCCCTCTAGGTAGGGGGAGGGAGTGGCTGGCTAACGGAAATGAAATATTCACTCACCAGCAGATGAGGCGACACGTTTGCCCTCATCCTTTTGTTTTTTTTTTGAAGCCGCATGTCAAATTGATCCGTTTGTTCCTATATACTCCATAGTCCGGGATGGGTTGTGTGTTATACAATTTGGACTCGTGCAGAGAGATTATTTTGTGAATTTTGTGTCAGTACGTGACTCAGTTTCAGTAAAATAACCCTCCCTAGAGACAACCACAGACAGATGAACAGAGCGCGCTCTGGGTGTGGGCCTTCCCACTGGTACTATTTGTCTTTCATTTCATGAGAAGACATTTTTTTTTAAGACTTTTTCTATTTATTTGGCAGAGAGAGACACAGTGAGAGAGGGAACACAAGCAGGGGGAGTGGGAGAGGGAGAAGCAGCCTTCCTGCCAAGCAGGGAGCCCGATGCGGGGCTCGATCCCAGGACCCTGGGACCATGACCTAAGCTGAAGGCAGAGGCTTAACAACTGAGCCACCCAGGTGCCCCGAGAAAACATTTTAAAAAAATTAAATAGCAAATCTATTTTGAATACTTGTTATAGACATAAATTTTTAGCAAAATGCTCACCATCCATTAGGTTAACAAGTTAAAAAAAATGAATAATTTCTTTTCTTTTTTTTTCTTTTCTTTCTTTCTTTTTTTTTTTTTTTTTTTTGGTGTGGGAGCAGAGGGAGAGGAAAAGAGAGAATCTTAAGCAGGCACCACGTCCAGCATGGGGTTCCATCTCACAACCCTGAGATTATGACCTGAGCCGAAATCAAGAGCTGGGTGCTAACAAGGGAGCCACCCAGGCGCCCCTAAAACATGGAATTTCAAACAGATTAAATGTAAATAAACTTAACCTTAAAGGAAAGTAGTTTACAAGAGATACTGGGAAGCATAACTGGTAAAGGAATGTTTGGAATGGAGAAGTTTTGAGTCCCCGTTTTTGGGTTTGCCCCAGGAGCTTAGCTGAGTACACACTGTCCACCTGTGATATATTTTTAGCTTTTTCACAATTCGAGCTCAGGCTCAGACACGACCACTTACCTCTCGACTCACATGCAAGCTGGGCTAATAAATCTCTTTCCTGACTTACGTCCCTACTTTAAAGAGTCGGTCCCTGTTCAGAGCAGGCCATGCATGTCCCTCTTACACATACAGAGGCTGGGACATTGTATGATATTTTGTACCCCGGAGGATTAGAACTGGCCCAGGGTGTTAGACAACAGAAATCTGCAAAACAAGGAGAACCTTTAGAGCTGAGTCACAAAGCTGACTTCCTAACATTGGAGGGAAAGGAAAGGCCAAATGGACTAGAACTATTGAACCCCAAGAAGACTGGACTTGAAATACAATTATACTATTCACATCTGAAAACAGGAACAGTTCCCATCGAGACAGGTGCATGGCACAGAGTTAGGCAGAATTTCCAAATAATGAGATTCGAAACAAAAAAAAAGGAGTGTTTGGGGCCAGTGTGGGATATGGCATTATTATCCGTTCAACTCTAAAGAGCAGAGAAACTGAGTGGTGAGAGGACGTCCTACCCTCCCAGCGGAAGATGCCAAAGCATTACTATTACTCACTGTGAATCACCACCCACGGTTAGTAAGTGTCCACGCATGCCGGGGTGACTTCTAGGCAGAAAGGTACCTCATGGCTAATTGAGAACACTTGCGGCTGGTCAAAAGATCCTAAAAGGGGAAGAAGGAAAGTATGTTTTCATCATCAAATCCCCTTAAGGAGGGTGTAGCTCCTGGGACTCCTCAAATAGAAATAACCCTTCTCGGCTGCTTTTGCTACATTTTTTAGGAAGTGATAGTTCGGAAAGAGCCTGCCTCCTGAGAGCATTCCTTATTGATCTGTTTGTGGGTGTCAAGTGATCCCCTCTGAGAACCAGAGACTCTCTCGGGGCGTTTGTGTCCAAGAAGGAAACGATTCAAGCGTGGAGGCCTGCCTGCCCATTTCCAGAAGGTTCCGAGGCAGAGTGAAATGTCTGAGTATCTGCTTGGCTTCCAACCATGGTGGATTCTTGCAAGATTCTCTCTGAGTGAAGAATTGCTCCGTTGAGAGGATTTAAACCTTGATTGAATTATAATGGGAAAAAAAATAAGCACGATGCCAAGAACAGTATTTTTGTGTTTTTGTTTTGCTGACAATAAACACGAGTCTGGTAATCAGCCATGACAGAAAGATGCCTCGAGCAGCCTCCAGAGGGGGATTTTTCCATCAGATTCTAAATTGCATTCTTTATCAGGGCAGAGGAAAATGCTTTAAATAGCCCTTGGCGCCCAATCAAGTGGGTAAGCCTATGCCGTTGTCTTGATTTTCACCTACGGAGAGGCTTTTTATCACGGAGTCAGCAGCAGAGCGAGGGCCTGTGTTCTTTGTCCTGATGTGTCTGAATGATATTCATTATACATGGGGTGATTATGAACATGGAGCGAAAAATCCTTCTTCAAGCTCTTTTTGATACCATTAGATTCTAAGTGCTTTTCGAGTTTCTCTATGAGAACAAATTTTCTTCTTAGAAAACCAGTTGGTGTATGGGTGGTAAGACCAAGATTAATGTCGTGTATCGTCGGGTATCGTCAGAGTTCTAGCTGGCCCATATTTACTCGGGGATCCAGAACTGGCTGGAGTGGGTTAAGTGAATGAAGCAAATGGTCAAACTCCAGAAAGGGAAATGGAAAACTGTTCTTATGGGCCAGGTCTGCTGGGCCCCGGGTCTGGGGATGGAGTGGGCACCTCTGTAGGTGGGCTAAGGTAGTGGTTAAAATCCCAGCCTTTGGATCAAACCAGTCAAAACCAGATAGGTTGATATGAAGACTCATATAGCCTTCGGTATCCCTCAAACATGGGTCTGATTCCCAGGCTCCCCTTGCTGCTCTGTGGCCGTGAGCAAATTGCTTCACGGCTCTGACCCCTGTTTCTTCATTTGGACAACTGAGGGAACTGTGCTTAATTTAGGGGGTGCTGTAAACATCGAGGGCAATAATGTTGAAGATGAGTTTAGGAGTGCCTGGCACATCCTTGCTTGTTAGACATTCTAATTCACGTCGTCAGAGGGGACAATGACGAGTGAGAGTTGTCCTGTATTCATGTTCATTCTCCTTTCAGGGTGCCCTCACTGCAGAGGGTAGAAAACCCCAAACTACCATATTCCCCAGATTCTTTCACCTAGAAAATGGTTTCCTTTTTTTTAATTTTTTTTATTTGCAAGGAGGAAGCAAGAGCTTAACCGTTTTTGTGCTGCTTTTGTATAGGCAAGCCAGGTCAAGGGATTCTGGAATTTTCTGGAGCATCTGTCCAACTTTGTGGGGGATGAGAAGCAGCAACTTCCTGATCCCTGTTTGTTCAGCCCTAGATCGTGGCTATGGTGCTACATTCTTGAACTCAATAGATTCTAGGACAACTTCCTGATTGCCTACTTTTCTGATTTTTAGCAGAGGGAGCCACTCTCTGGTGGTCAGCTCTTCGGCATTCTAGAATTTTCTCCTGGAGATTCCACCTAAAAACATCACTTCTCTGGCTTTCCCACTGCTTCCTTAATTAAATCCCTTTGCGTATTCTGTTCCACGCACCATGTCCTAATTTATCCAGTAAAGAAGTCCCATGAGAGAAGGAAGACAGAAGGTAAAAGGAGAGGCAGTGTTGGGAAAGAGAAGGTGCCAAAAGTTAAGAAGGAAGAAATCCTTTGAACTGACTGATACGGTAACAGCCATAACTGATGACAGTCCACACAGAACATGAAAACCTCAAGAAGGGAAGAGTGCAAGTACCCTGAGGTTGGAATCAAGGACTGGGATTAGGTAGACATCAAGGATCACGTTGATCTGCTTGTCCATCAGATTGTGTAACCAGTGTGTGGGGTATTTGCAAGAGAAGCAAGTCTCTCTTCCAGTAGAGCCTTTGAGGGATATATGGAATCTTTCCACAGGCCACGTACTCTACCAAGGAAGTCTAAGAAACAGCACCCCTCACAGAGCTATTCCATAAGTGGTTTGAATAATGACTGTTTGATGGAAAAAGATTACTTCGGTTGCTGTCTTGATTAGATTGGAAACAGATCGACTCTGTAAGTGTCCAAGGGCTGGGAAGTCATCCCTTGTTGCTGCTTTCCTACCTGAGTCTTGATGATTAAGTTGCTCTTACCCCGGGGGCTGTGTTCTTATTTCAGAGGCCAATCTGTCACGAGCATAAAGGGGTTTAAGCATTACTGAGACATTCTAGGCTATTACTCATAACACGCTGCTCTGATGATGTTTGCATTCAACCGTGGCTCAGAATAATCATGGATCTAAGAGCCCTTAAGAAAAGTCTCTCATTAGCACGTTTATCCACAGGTGTCTAGAGATAACAACTCTTAGTGAAATGTCAGCATGCTAACTGGTCTTCAGCTAACACTAGCTGATCAGCAAGGGTGCTGTGAAAAAGGCACTTGAGTGTAAAAAAGCAACCATTTCCCTAGCAATCTGTCGTGGGTAGCGAATTGGGACCATTCTGCTTCCTCTTCATACTAGATGCAGACGACAGAGTTTCAGAAAAGGTTTGATGTGCATGACCTTATCAACGACCACAAAGATTGTAATGAGGCCACAGCTGGCCCATCATGGCTGGAATCTTTTAGGAAAGGGTTTTCACTCCCATGTTGTTGGTCTATCATCACCAATGGATACAGACAGATGACTGGGCATCGGTACATGAGATGATCAAGTTAGATAGACTTCCTGATGGGGGAGATGAAAAATAGCACAAAGTCCTTGCAGCTTGTCCCATCAAGGGGTGAAACCTATTTCTCCATCCCTCCCAGCTAGGCGGCCTTGTGACTTTCTTTGACCGACAGAATGTTGGGGAGGGGATGTTGTACCATTTCCAAGCCTAAGCCACAGGAGGTCTTGCACCTTCTGCTCTTGTCTCCCTGAAATGCTACTACTGCTGTAGGAAGAAGCCCAGGCTGGTCCATTAGAGGGTGGAACTATATAGAACAGAGATGAGCCATCCTAGCTGGGACTCCCTAGACCCTGCCCCCCAGGGGACTCCCCCCACCCCCACCCAAGACTGCAGCCTCTCTAAGTGACTCCAGGCAACACACGCATAAGTCACCTCCCCAGCTGACCTCAGCCTGAATTACTGACCCACGGAGTTATGAGTAAATAGGATGGCTTTTGTTTTAAGTCACTAAATTTTGAACTGCTTGTTCTGCAACATGAATAACGGACACAATTAGCTATATTGAGACTGACCAAGCCAAGGAGAGAGGGAGGGACGTGCAATGCTCTAGGTCCTGATGGGCGAGCCAAGAGTTAAAATGATTCTACATCTTCAATTCGGATTCAGTAAGAACCATCGTTAACAATTTTTTTACATGCCTTGGGACCAATATAATTCCCCCACATAGAATCACATTCTCCAATGGCAGCTTGGATAAAGCTAAATTCAACTACTTCTTATTTCAGAAACCTTCCTGCCTAGGTTTTTCTTCAACGTATACATTTACAGGTTGTGGTATGACCAAAAAAATGTAGCCTTTGTCCCAGTTCCTGGCAGAAAGCTCTCCAACCCTTGGAGTTTCCCGAGTAATACGAGTGTCTTTTGTCATTCATAAGAAACTTTTTCGAGCTTCTATTAATGAAGTGACTTTTGGAAAGTCCCTCAGCAACCTAAGGACGGGGGCCGGTTGTTGGGGGAACCAACTATGGAAATTTCAGTTCAAACCCTACCCGTGTCCTCCCACCCACCAAACCTCTCCCGGGAAGGGAGAAGGGCTGGAGATTGAGTTCAGTCACCAATGGTCAATAATTAAATCATTCATACCTATGTAGTAAAGCTTCCAGAACACCCCAGAAGGACTGGGCGGGGCCAGGAGAAGGTCCTGAGTACCTCCGGGCTGGTAAACCCGTGGAGATTCAAGGACACTCAGACCATGAAAGCTCCATTCCCCTTCTCAGATACTTTGGCCTATGAAACTCTTATCTGGCTGTTCCTGTGTAAGAATCTTTTATATTTACCGGCAATCAAATAAATAAAATGTTTCTCTGAGTTCTGTGGGCCACTCTAGCCATTCAACGAGCCAAACGAGGGGGTTGTTGGAAATTTCAATGTGTATGGAGCCAGCCAGAAACACAGGGGACAACCCGGAGGGGCAGGCTCCGTAGACAGTGTTGGAGTTGAATTCATCGCTTGACCGTGTTGGAAAAACACACAACAGACAGGTCTTTTGACTCTTCATTCCTTCTGTGGTCAACTGTTTCCAAACATCCATCCATATTGCTGGATATTCTGGGCTCTCACGTTCTATTCTTTCAAACTGGAAGATAGATTTATAACCATCATCACGTCCTCTGGCTCATTATTCTCATTGATTCCATCTGTCAAAAATAAAATTAGTTCCCCCTCTCTGCTTCACGTTGTCTGTGCATCTGATGAATATGAGTCATTCCAAGAATTAACAGTGGCACAGGACAGGTGTGAATGGATCCAGGAGTGACCCATGTGTACACATCCCTAGTGTGGAATAGACTTTTGGAATTAATGAATGCTAAGCCGATATCACAGAACTCTGAAGTGATGCCAGTTTTGGAAATGGAGTGGTAATGAAACAATGATGAGGCACTGTGTTTGTTTTATATCTCACGTAACAAGTCAGCCCAGACTTAGTGTCTTAGAACAATGTATTCATGATCTCCTGTGGGTTAGAAGCCCAAGGATGGCTTCTTCGCTGGGTCTCTGCGCAGCAGCGTCACACAAGGCTGGGAGCCGACAGAGAGGCATTCTTACCTGGAGGCTGTCCTGGAGTTCAGTCCTCCTTCAAGCTGATTCAGGTTGCTGTTGGAATGTATTTCCTGGTGACTATACAACCGAGGGCCTATTCTTTTCCTGGTTGTCAGACGGAGGATGCCTTCTGATCCTGGAGGCCACCAGGAGAGCCTTAATGCTTGGGTCACCTCTACATGGCTGTCTATGGCTGCAAGCCAGCAAGAAGACTGTCTCTCGTGCCTGCTAGCAAGATAGAACCTCACATCCGTGTGACCCAATGCAATCATGGGAGTGACATCCTATCACTTTTTTGGGAGCCACATCTTATTGTTTAGAGGCACCAATGGATTCTGGATAGAAACAAGTCAAGTCCCAGGCACCAGACATATTTGAGGGTAGGGGATTATGGATGGTATGGACGTGGGGGAGGCCCTAGTGTCAGTCCATCATAGGCATGGAGTTTTCCAGAAGGATCCTACCATCTACGGAATTGTATTCACATTTTTTTGAAAGATGGAAAATAATGAAAGAGAGAGGTGAGAGAGCACACAAGCAAGAATAGACTCGGTGAGGGACAGGTCTGGATGACCTAGAGGGCCAGACTGAACCCTGGTGGGAAGTGACCTTGGTTGATGCACTAATTCAGATTGCATCCCCCCAGGAGCCACAGACTTACACCTGGGTGTGTCAGACTGAATGCATCCTGACTTGCAAGAACTGAGTATTGAATTTTCAGGAAACTTGCAAGCCCATTTCAAAATACAGCCATTATTAAAATTAAATCTTATAAATGTACAATGGACTATATTACAACGGTAATAAATGCCCCCAAATCCTCACATCCCAATTATTTTAGCATGTTTTGCCATTGTCTGTGCTCCCGTGATTATTTGCCTCTGTCTTATCTGTTTAGTTGGAACACCGTTACCTACCAGTTTGGTGTTCCGCGTCTCTTGTCATCTTTGCATTCGGGGACATCACATTGGTAGCTTGGAATCAGCCACAGTGAGAGAACTTAAACAACAGAAAACAGCAAATGCTAAAAATTTGGGCTTTTTTTTCCCCTCTAGGGAGCTGGGAGTTATCATTTGCCAATACTTCAAGCCCGCAAGTTTATTTCTTTTGATTTCTCATGCACCAAGAAATCTGGGCACAGGTAGTGGCTTCTGTTAGCTCAACAGCCCAAGGGTGTCGGGGTCAACGTTTCGGTGAATTCTTGGCTTTTCCTTCAGGATTCCAAGAAGCCTCTGCAGTTCTTAACATCATGTCCGCTTTCCAAGAAGGAAGAAGAAAGGAACAAAGCGGAAGAAGACAGACCCGTATTTATGAAAGCAAACATTTCCAAGAAGTCTGGAGCAGACTTTTTTGAGATTCAAGGAGGAATGGGAGGGGTGGTTTGTTTCACGGAGCACGATGCCTTTCCCTCCCCAACAACACTGGATTTCTGTTACTAAGAGCCACAGAGCAAACAGATTTTAGGTAAATGGCTGTCAGCGGGCCACAGCCGGACTGCCGAACGCAAAGATCGTCCTTATGACCATACACAACTTCATCATGTAATGTGTCTATGCATTCCTTCCTCCTGCAAGTCTCCAGCCCTCTCCATCTTACCACACAACTGTGGTCCCCTATTGCGAAGGATTTGAAAACTACCAAGAAGACTTCAGAATGAGCTCTTTAAAAATCTGACAAAAATTGGAAGGACAGACAAAAAAAAATAAAAAACGTGAAGGCAGGGGGAATGAAATTCGGAGGAGAGGTACTAACACTTGGCTCTGTTTCTGCCCCCAATACCTGATATTTATAGCTTACTCGCTTATGGGTTACTTCCTACTTTAGAATCGAGGCCAGTGGTTTGAAGCATGGCCCCGGGGAGCTCACATTTGCTTCCTGAAATTTGTTCTAGGTAGTTCATGGTAATTACCTAAGTCTTATTTCACCGTTGGCCTTCCCGACTTCCGCTGATGCTGTGATCAGCTCGGGCTCATTCTTTGTCATCTGTAATTACAAACCTAGATGCCTGAGCGACTGAAAACATCAGTTGCCCTCACAAAAAAGCAGCAAGGTGAAAAAGTAAATTTTATTTTCCATGGATACTTACTGCCTCTACTAAGAAAAAAAATCTTTTCAAATCTGTTAAAAATATATTTTTAAAGTGGTAACGTTCTGCTAGAATCCTAAAATGTTTGGCTTAAGAGCTTCATCTCCTAACCATTGAACTATATTGTCTTTCAAATGACCGCATAAAGTACTGGTTATTTATTTTTATGGCTGCGCGATAGGTCATCAAATGGAACCGCATATATTTATCATTCCTTTCTGGTGGATTTGAGGTTGCCCACATTTTTGCTACTGCAAATAACGCTGTAGTGAATAAACTTGTGGAAGTGTACACTAACCATATTTTCTTATTTTCTGTATTCTTGATGCTTCGACAGCTGGGGCCTTACTGACCAGGGAGGGCCTGCACCTCGCAGGGCTAGCCAACTCTTGGAGCAAAGAGCTCCTCTGTGAGTGGCCTTTTCATAGGCAAGCCGAACAATCCGGAGTCTACATCTCCCAGCCAAGTCCTTTATTGAGCGCTGGTCCTCCTGGGCTACTGTCCATGTGCCTTCATCACACCAGGGTCAAGTGCTAGACTGCCAGGGGCAGTCCCTATGCCCAGAGCCCACGGAAATTATTCAAACTAGTTGGTCCTGATCCCATCTATCCTGCTTAGCTTGCCTCACCTGATCCTTCCCTCGAAAACCACAATAGAGGCTCCTACTTCGCTTTCCCCCTCCCTCCTTCTGCCTCCTAACGGGCCCTAGCTCCTCTCCACGTGACCCTGAGTGGTGTGCTGCACCTCCTGTTTCTAGGCAACTGGGCAAAAAACTTTCCCCTGACATTTTCACATCCGGCTTTCTTGCCATATTGGAAAAAAACCAAATGCTCTTTTGCACATGGGTCAGGAGGACCAATTCCTAGACGTGGAATCTCTGACTTAACAGGTAACGTGCATTTTGGGGTTTGGCTAGATATGGCCCAATAGCCCTGCGGGGAGAGTGTATCAGTTTCCGCTCTAACCTGTAACGCATGAAGGGCCTGTTCACCATAGACGTGCTAACAAGGTGTTATCAACTTCCTGATTTGTCCGATATGATAGGCGTAAAAGTGGTGTACCTTTATTATTTTAACTCGCATTCCTCTGACTTTTAGTAAGATTGAGCATCTTTTCATATGTTTGAGGGCCATTTGTTTTCCTTTGCTGTGAATTTTGTTCCCCTTCTTTGCCCATTTTTTCCCCCATCGGGTTGTCTTTTTCTTAGTGGTTTGTAGGAGGGCTTTACACGTAGTATCCTTATCAATTTGCAGCACCCCTTCATGAGACAGGTGCTAAAGAGAAACAAAAAATCTTAAAAAGCAGTCTTGGGGCGCCTGGGTGGCTCAGTGGATTAAGCTGCTGCCTTCGGCTCAGGTCATGATCTCAGGGCCCTGGGATCAAGCCCCGCAGCGGGCTCTCTGCTCCGCAGGGAGCCTGCTTCCTCCTCTCTTTCTGCCTGCCTCTCTGCCTACTTGTGATCTCTCTCTCTGTCAAATAAATAAATAAAATCTTTAAAAAAAAAAAAAGGCAGTCTTAAAAAAAAAAGACTGATTACCATCCGAGGAGCATGAATGGGACTTCCAGCCTGGCTTCTCCACCGCAGTAACAGAAGCCAGAGGACAACAGAATGATGAAGTCAAACTACTGAAGGGGAAAAAAAAAACTGAACTCAGAATTCTCGATCTGATGCAAATATCATTAAGAAACAAAGAGGAAAACAAGTCATTATTTTTAAGAGAAACGGAAGCAGTTCATCCTGAGCGGATCTGCACTGAAGAAAATAGGAAAGGGAATTTTTTTAAATAAAGATTTTATTTATTTGACAGAAAGAGACACAGCAAGAGAGGGAACACAAGCAGGGGGAGTTGGAGAAGAAGAAGCAGGTTTCCTGCTCAGCAGAGAGCCCAATGTGGGGCTCGATCCCAGGACCCTGGGATCATGACCTGAGCCGAAGACAGATACAGAACAACCGAGTCACCCGGGTGCCCGAGAAAGGGAATTTTTTTTTAGGCAGAAGGAAAACGACCCTCAACTTAAAGCTTAGAGATTCAGAAAGAAGAACAACTTGAAGGGTAAACAGGGTAAATCCAAATAAAATAGAATATATAAAACAATAATTAGAATGTTTTGTAGATTTTTAACTGTAGAATTTAGAGGCATGAAACCATGGCATAAAAGCAGGTAGAAAGAAATGGAGTTAAAATGTCCTAAGATCTTTGCATTGGCTAAAAAGGGAAAAAGCAGTGATTTATGTTTGTCTTAAATAAGTGAGGGATGATTGTCGTAATCTCTAGAGCAACTGATGAGAGAATGGTGTTTTGAGACGTATAATAACAAGCAAATAGAGCAGAAAACTGGAGAATCGAAAGACACTGAATACAAAAGGATACATGAAAGAAAAGGAAAGGAACATAGAACAGGCAGGACAGAGAGGAATTAATGGTAAGGTAGTATATTAAAATCGAACATGTCAGTAATGACAGTAAATGGAAAGAAATCACTCCAATTAAAGTACAAAAGTTATCAGAATGGAGGAGGAAATAAATCATATGCAGCTTATAAGATACTAGATATAAAGATACTGAAATATGAGAAGTAAAAAGATGGAAAAAAATAAATACATTACGCAGTCCTATTAGACAAAGAGTCCGATCAGACAAAAACAGGCTCTAACGAAAGAAGCATTATTAAATTAGAAGGCATATGTGAGAAAGAGAAACGTGCCATCAGTCAGGAAGGTAAAATAATTCTAAATGTGCAAACAATAGTGACCTAGTGCATGCACACACACACATACATATACATATATATGTAATTGACAGAACCAACAGGAGAAATTGACAAAAAATCATTGTGGAAATTTTAACACTCTTCTCTCAGGAACTGGTGGAAGTAGCCAGGAAAAAAAAAATCAGTAACAGTAAGGGATTTAAACAACGTGATGCACAGAAGTGACCTAATCAGTGCTTCCTTCCCTCGACAACCGCAGAATGTACATTCTTTTCAGGAACATCTAGAACATTTACCCAAACTGCTTATGTACGGGACCATAAAGAAAGTCATAACAGACTTAAGAATGAAATGGCACAGAATTTCAGAACACTGTAGACTTAAGTCACAGGGAGATTTAACAACAACAATGAAAAGAAGATCCCTGAGCATTTGGACATTAAGTGACATATATCTAAATAACCCACGGATTTAAGAAGAAAGCATATTCATAATGGAAATTATAAATATTTTGAAAAGAGTTATAATTTAAAATATTTTGACACTTGTGAATGCACAAAGCTGTATTTAAAGGAAAATATACTGTTTTAAATGCTTATATTAGCTAAAAAATCCATGATCTAAGCTGATATACAGAAGTTAGAGAAATCACAGAAAATTAAAGCAGAAGGAAGGAAGCAGGGAAAAGGGAGTAACAAATACAAGAATGGAAATTATTGCAATAGAAAACAATTTTCACAGAATCAAAAAGCCAAAAAAAGGGTCTTTAGAAAAAACTGATTATCAGTTATCAACATAACTCCTAGGGTAAGACTGAAGAAAAAAGGGAGAAGGTAGAGATAAACAATGTTAGGAATTTTTAAAAGGAAACTGTAACATTCCACAGAGAAAAATCAAAAGATGAAAAAGAACATTTTGGACAACCTTATGCCAAAATTTTAGGAAATTTGCATGAAATGAGTATCAGAGAAACATTACTTAGCAAAAAAGACACACACACAAATAGAAAATCTCAATTGTCTTACAACCACTAAAGATTGGATTTCTAATTCAAATCTTCCTTCAAAGAAAGTATCAGGCCTGGATGGTTTCACCAATGAATTCTTTCTTTAAAACCTCTTAGGAATAAGGAATACCAATCTAGCACATTCTTTTCCATAGAACAGAAAAAGACAAAACACCTCCCACCTTACCACCAAACCCTGACAAGGACATTACAAAAAAAGAAAATATTGGCCAATGTCTCTTAGGAACAGAGATGGAAAAATCCTAAGTGACATTGGAATTTGAAAATGAAATTCAGAAAGACATAATATAGCTATCATGACCAAGTTGGATTTATTCGAGCAATTTAAGGAAAATCAATGTAATTAACCACATTAGTAAAATAAGAGAAATATTAGTAAAATTAGAAAAAAATACTAGAAAATTAGTAAATTAAGAGAAACATTATGTGGTCATCTTCATAACGCAGAAATAGCATTTGATTAAATTTAACACCTACTTAAAGTAATAACTCTTAGTAAAGTAAGAATAGTGGGTGTATTAATGATCCCTTACTGTAAACAAATTACTCCAAAACTTGGTGGCTCAAGACAACAGTCAACACTTACTGTCCTTACATTTTCTACAGATCAGGAATTTGGGAACAGCTAGGTTAGAATACTCCCTCTGCTTCTTTCGTGAGGCCTTAAAATGTTGGCTGGGCCTGTAGTCATTGAAGACTAGCAGAATATGGCACCCCAAAATAAGACTGCACGGTCATGACAGGCACCCCAAAATAAGCTGCTTTGTTAGAGTGATTACTTTGAGCTCTAGGCACTTGAAAAACAGCAAAAGAACAGAGAGACTTTCTCTGAACTTGACTTCACCAGTGGCTTCAAGACAGACCCTTCAAGAACTTACCCGTTGTAAATCCCTTCCTTCCCTGGGCGTGTCACCAACCAGGTGGGACTGGCTCCTGCCACTGGAAGGGAGACTAGAAGTCCAAACCACACCCAGACACACTTTCCCACAAACTCATGCCTCCCATTCATTACCCAAAGGGCCCATTCATCTTTCCTAAAAATCATTTCTTCTCCCCTAAGAGGCCTACATTCCTTCTTCTCTTCCTCTATGAAGATGATACTGAAGCCTGACTTCTAAGCCACCTTGAGGAGTGACTTATTTTTCCCTGGGCACCTTCCACATATGCATAAGGTATCCATGCTCATAATTTTCTATTTGTTTTTCTCTTATTAATCTGTCTTTTATTAAGGGTCTTAGCTGGGAACTCAGACAGGTTGAAGGAAAATTATTTTTCTTCCCCGTCAGTGTCAAGACTTGATTGGGAAGCTCTGCTCCCATGGTGTGTCACTCACACGCTTGACAAGTTGGGGTTGGTTATTGGTGGAGTCATTCTTTTGATCATTATCATCACAGGTAAACCTCTTCACACAGGGCTGCTCGAGGCTTCTCAGGACATAGTGACTGGTTTACTCCAGAATGAGTAATCCATGAACAATCAAGAAATCCAAGAAGTTAGGCCGAAACTGAAATGCTTTTTGTGATTAACTCTGGAAGTCATGCCTTAGTTCTGCCATATTCCATTGAACACACAGATCATCCATGATTCAGCGTGGGAAAATACTATACAAGGACTTGAATTCTGGGGGTGGGGGTGGGGCTGGAGGGCAGAAGAATTGGGGATCATCTTAGAAGCTGGTTTCCACAAAAGGAACTTCCTTAATCTTTCAGGGTGTGTCTACAAAAATCCCATAGCAAATATTATACTTGACAGTGAAATTCTGGAACTTTCTCCTGAAATTAGGACTGAGACAGGAATGCTCAGCTGTAGCCACTTCTATTCAACATTGTCCTGATGTCCTATCTAAAAAAAGAAGAAGAAAAAGATGCAAAAGATTAGTTAGATTAGGATTGGTTGGCCAGGAAGAAAAAAAAGTCATTAATCATAGGCAATATATTAAATCGAAATTCCAAATAATCTACAAATGTACTTTTAGTGTTAGTGAGTGAATTAAGTAAAATCGTTAGATACAAGATCCATATATAAAACCTAATAGTTTTATCAGCAATAAACAATTAGTAATAATATTGAATATCATCATTTAGAATAGTTAAAAAAAATCAGTCCCTTAGGAATAAGCCTAAAGAAGACATGTAAGACAGCTACACAGAAAACTATACAACATTATAAAGCGAGATTAAAGAAATATAAGAAAACTTGAAGACTCAATCTTATAAAGATGTCACTTCTCCCAGAATTGACATCTAGTTAAGTGCAATCCCAGTAGCCTTCTTTTATATGTAACAGAATCCACAAGGTGATTCTAAAATTATAGGGAAATGCAAAGACCAATGCAAAGCCAATCATCTTGAAAAATGAGGTTGGAAACTGTACACTACTGATACCAAGACTTTATTTAGCTACAGCAATTAATACAGCAAATAATTGGCGTAAGGATAAGTAGGTGAAACAGACCAGAAAGAGCTGCACGCATATGGACCCTAGATGATGACAAAGGAACACTGCAGAGCGACAGAGATGTGACGGTCTTTTCAATAAATGGTGCTGGGTTAATTGGATATCCTTGTAGAAAAATATTAAACTTGACCCCTACCTCGTACACACAAAAATCTATTTCAAGTGGACTGTATCTTTGAATGTGAATGGTAATTCAATACATTCCCATACAATTCAATACATTTCAAAACATTTTCTAGAACATGGCAGAATGTCTTCAGGACTTTGAAGTAAGCAAAGGTTTCTTAACCAAGACACAAACCAAATATTAACCGTCAGTCGTATTCATCACAAAGGTCTCTATGTGAGAGAAAGCCGCTGGCTAACATCACAGGAGAAGGTATTTCCCACACATGTAACTGACAAATGACTCATATCCAGAATGCACAAATTATTGCTTCCGTGTCAGTTAGAAAAGACAGAGAACACAGTAAACAAAATGAGCAAAAGACTTGAAAAGGCACCTTATAAAAGAGAATATACAAATAATACATAATTACTAACTTTTATATTCCGAATGTAAACCATCTATAATCAGAATATATATGACAAGTGTCTAGCCTCATTAATTACCAATAGTCACCAGGAAAATGCTGGTAATGCTTTTTTAAATATATCGGCCCGGGGTGGTTATGTGGTTCTGCTCAGTTTGCGACAACTTGTAAAGGTGTATTCTTAGAATATATGTGCTCTTCTGTAGATTTTTTATACTTCGTTGAAAACATTATTTTATATACAGGAATGTGTGTTTGTATGTATATATGTGTGTGTATATATATACACACACACATATATACTATATATATATACTATATATATTATATGTATATGTATATATATACACCTTTTTTTTAAAAGTTAAAGTTCGTTTTGATGGCCTTTGGTCCTTTCCAGGGCAAGAAGTGAAGAGATCTCAGGCCATCCAACCACGTTTGCTTGCTTACTTGTCTGACACAGGAGTGCAGACAAGCGATGCTACGGAGTCTCCTTTCTTTCTCTTGGTCTGTTTCCGGCTGCTTTTATGCAGACACGTGGCATCCAAGGGCCCGAAGCCTTCCCGGATTCTCAAGAGAGTGATCTACAACTGGGAGCGGACAGGTCGGGTAGCAGACTGCTCACTTTAGCTGAATCCTTGCTGCTTGAAGAGTGATGCAGGAAGGGGCGCCTGGGTGGCTCAGTGGGTTAAGGCCTTTGCCTTTCGGTCAGGTCACGATCCCAGCCTGGGATCGAGTCCCGCATTGGGCTCTCTGCTTGGCAGGGAGCCTGCTTCCTCCTCTCTCTCTCTCTCTCTGCCTGCCTCTCTCCCCACTTGTGATCTCTATCTGTCAAAATAAATAAATAAAATCTTTAAAAAAAAAAAAAGAGTGATGCAGGAAGACGGGCGTTTAGTACAGGGAGCACCAGACCGATTTCATTTTTTCAGGCTTTGTTAATTGCATTTCCATGTCTGCACTTCACAGTGGTGGTTCTAAAAGTTCTGGGGTCTTGGACATCTTTGAAAATCTGAGGAGTCCTCGGCACCCATTCCCCCAGGCAAAAAGGGCACAGGGATGCTTTCAAAACAAAACTTTGGCTGCAGTTTGGTGGATTGGGGTGGGGGGGGGGGTGAGGGGACAGACCCCAGGAAGTTAAGAAGTAGGGGATTAGTGTAATTGGTTTCTCCGCTAATCAAAGAACTTCTTGAGATTAACTATTTACATTCTGTCCATCTTTTTTTTTTTTTTTTTTTTAACCTTTTGGGGTTGTAAATGAGGCACTGACTGACATTTCAAGCTGGGCAGGAGGATGTAGGCTAGGGGGTAGGATCAGGGACCGCAAGCTCTCTTATCATCAAAATAGGAACCCAAAGCCCTGGGTGTGTCCTGCTGATGCTTTTAGAGAAGAGAGAAAATTGCTACTTCTGGCTGTAGGAAGTGCATTTTCATTAATCCAGAAACTGAAACAAAGAGAGAGCCCCGAGGCTTGAGGTAGGGGGGCTTGGGGGTGGGGCGTAGTGGTGGGGGTGGAGTTGGGATGGGGGGGGTGTTGGTCTCCCAAAACCTGGTTGCTTTCTCAGGCGATGCTCTTTTTCAATAGGAAGTTGGAGGAGCACCTCAGAGCTCAGGTGTCCCCCTCTACAAACTCGCTGCAAGCTGGCCCTCTGGACATCTGCACCGGCCTTCCAGAACTCGAGCTGCCTGACCGAAGGCGGGGGCTTCCGCCTGGACCCACGAAGCCGGGTGGATTGAGTCGCAGAACGGACCCCTTCTGTCCTAAACCCTGGCCAGCAAAGGCTGGGCAAGGAGGGATTCATTTGTGCGGCAAATTCGTACCTAAATTTCAGAACCAATCCGTGGTTCAAATTTTATCCCAGATCGCTAAAGAGGAATTTTAGGATGGGGGTGGCGTACATACTTTAAAAATAAGTAACATAACACCACAGCAATTCCACTGATCGTCCCTCCTGGTGGAAGATAAGCTGAGACATATTAAAAACTTTGGGGTGTATTTGAAGGAATGTGAAATCGAATTGGGCGGTGCCAACCGGAAGTGGTAGGAGCACCTGCTGAGCAGGAGCTGGGGACAAGACTTTCCTAGAGAAGATGGGAAGCCCCGCAAGGAAATTATTTGATTGACTACAGTTTCATCATTTGCCTTATTTGGAAAAAGCCCAGGTGGCTGTTTGTCATGGATTGTCCCTGGATTTAGATTTTTTTAAATATATTTTTATTTATTCATTTGACAGACCAAGATCACAAGTAGGCAGAGAGGCAGGCAGACAGAGAAGAGGAAGCAGGCTCCCTGCCGAGCAGAGAGCCCAATGGCCTCGATCCCAGGACCCTGGGATCATCACCTGAGCCGAAGGCAGAGGCTTTAACCCACTGAGCCACCCAGGCACCCCCCCCTGGATTTAGATTTCTTAACCTTGAGATGGGTACAGGCTTGGGTTTTAGTTGGTTTACATGGGACGCTAAGGTATAAGAACCACCGCGATCTAATGGTTTCCCTGTGTAACTAATCTAATGTTCTGTTCAGGATATTTAACGAATCAAGGCTTTCGAGGATGTTCTTCTTTTCTTTTCTTCTTTCCTATTCTTTCAAAAAAATATTTTATTTATTCATTTGAGAGAGAGAGCACAAGCAGGTGGAGAGGCAGAGAGAGAGGGGGAAGCAGGCTCCCTGTTGAGCTAGGACCTGGGGATCATGACTTGAGGTGAAGGCAGACGCTCAGCCATCTGAGCCACCCAGGCACCCCTAGAAAATGCTTTTCCTCACCTCCCTCTTGGAGAGGGAATTATGAGCCTACTTCTAGTATCTTGAGATACCACCTTAATAAAATACCAGGAGAGAGGCAGTCATGAAGCAAAATGACAGTTCTTGACGACAACCCTTTAGCCAAATGGGTTAGAGCATGTTTGCTTTCAAATAGTGTCTGTAATTAGAAGCAGATTCTCCCCCAGCCCCTCAGCAGAGTCAATGGACATTTGGGCCATTTAGATACTAATGAAGCAGCTCATTCAGGATGATTCCCATTTGTTTAGCCTTTCTTTTTTTTTTTTTTTTAATTTTTTAATTTAAAATTTTCTTCAGTGTTCCAAGACTCATTGTTTATGCACAACACCCAGTGCTCCATGCAATATGTGCCCTCCCTATTACCCACCAGCAGGCTCACCCAACCCCCCCACTCTCCTCCTCTTCAGAACCCTCAGTTTGTTTCTCAGAGTTCACAGTCTCTCATGGTTTGTCTCCCCCTCCGATTTCCCCCAACTCACTTCTCCTCTTCATCTCCCAATCTCCTCTGTGTTATTCCACAAGTAAGTGAAACCATATGATAATTGACTCTTTCTGCTTGACTTATTTCACTCAGCATAATCTCCTCTAGTCCTATCCATGTTGATACAAAAGTTGGGTATTCATCCTTTCTGATGGAACTCGACCATTCTCTTAAAGCCATACACAAAGATAAACTCGAAATGGATAAAAGACCTCAACATGAGGCAGGAATCTATCGAAGTCCTAGAGGAGAACACAGGCAGTAACCTCTTTGACCCTGGCCACAGCAACTTCTTTCAAGACATGTTTCCAAAGGCAAAGGAAACAAAAGGGAAAATGAACTCTTGGGACTTCATCAAGGTCAAAAGCTTCTGCACAGCAAAGGAAACAGTCAACAAAACAAAGAGGCAACCCACGGAATGGGAGAAGGTATTCGCAAATGACACTACAGAAAAGGGCTGATACCCAAGATCTACAAAGAACTCCTGAAACTCAACACACACAAAACAGATAATCATGTCAAAAAATGGGCAGAAGACATGAGCAGACACTTCTCCAAAGAAGTGTCCAAAGACACTTCTCCACAAATGGCTAACAGACACATGAAAAAATGTTCATCATCACTAGCCACCAGGAAGATTCAAATCAAAACCACATTGGAAAAAAAAAAAAAAAAACACATTGAGATACCACCTTGCACCAGTTAGAATGGCCAAAATTAACAAGACAGTAAACAACAAGTGTTGGAGAGTATGTGGAGAAAGGGGAACCCTCTTATACTGTTGGTGGGAACGCAAGTTAGTGCAGCCACTTTGGAAAACAGTGTGGAGATTCCTTAAGAAATTAAAAATAGAGCTACCCTATGACCCTGCAATTGCACTACTGGGTATTTACCCCAAAGATACAGATGTAGTGAAAAGAAGGGCCATTTGTACCCCAATGTTTATAGCAGCAATGGCCACAGTTGCCAAACTGTGGAAAGAGCCAAGATGCCCTTCAACAGATGAATGTTTAGCCTTTCTTCCTGATTCCATAACCTGAATACTGGTCTGTGTTTGCACATTTTAAAATCTAGAGAATCTTGAAATCTGAAGACATCCCTCTAAATTTAGTTTGGGCTCTAAAACACTTGAAGAAAATGTGGTTTTTTAAAAAAATATATTTTTAGAGTTGGTCATATATTCTTAGAATTTGAGATAGGCAAACACACAGTCCCTGTTCCTATTTGCATTTTATGACCTGAATAATACACTTTGCATGAGGTCTTAGATACATAGGAAGTGGCTGACAAAGATTATGAAAATCAATCATAATAACAACCAGACCAAGATCCTTAAACATGAAAAAAAAAAGAAAGAAAGAAAATCCATCAGAATGACTTAGACTTTTTTTTCTTTTTCTTTTTTCTTTTTTTTTGACTTAGAGATTTTTAATGATACTGGACGGGTAGTTTTCATTTTTAAAGAAATAAAAAATTTTTTCTTTTAGTAGTAAATAACAAGAGCCGGGATAGATGCAAATTTAGACATTCCAGGAATGCAAATGACCTCATCCTTAGTAAATAACTCATTGACTTAAAAAAGTTATTTTCTCTTTGTCTGTAGAGGAAAGTCCAAAGAGACCCTATGACAGAGTGAAAACTCTCTTTTTTAAGCATTTTGCAGTTCAGCAGTAACTGTATTACTATCTGTGCTTTGTAAAACTGAGCCCAGGCAGGGCTGCAGCCCATGGGCTCGAAGGGAAATGGTTGCCTTAGAAAGGTCTTTTGTTAGATGACGTTTTAGGCTGGTGCAGACACATTTCTCACCTGTAGCGGCAAAGCCCTATCTCCAGGTTAACGTGCAGTGTAGCACAGAGGTTATAAGAACAAGGGCAAGAAAATTCTTGGTCCAAGGCTATTTCCACGGTATGATACTGTAGGGGAGGAAACAAAAAATCTTTTCTTACTCCCCTCTGAGGTTCTCAGACCATGGCCCTGTCATTAGATTAACAAATAACAGACTAACGAGAGAAAACATACCGAAACTTATTAACCTGGGCATTGATCACATACATGGGAGCACCCAGTGATGAGTAACTCAGAGGGATGGTTAGAATCTGCTGAGACAGCATCTGCACAAAAGAACAACGAAGTTTTTGAGAAGTGACAAGACCAAAGAAAAGGACTTAACGTTTCTTTAGGGTGGCAAGTTGTGGCAAGAAAAATACATAAGGCAACTAAGGGTAGATTAGTTTGAGCAAAATTTGTTTTGTGGTTTCCTCCAATGCTGTCTCTGGATGGATCAGGGTCTTGAGCTGTCTCTGGTGATTAACTTCTGTCCTTCTTGACACAGAGGGGAGGAGGGACACCATAATAAGTTTCTGTCCTGCTTTTAAGAGGCTGGGGGCCAACAGCAAGCTTCTTTCATTTCCTTAAAAGGAAATTACATTTTTTAAAAAAAGATTTTATTTATTTATTCAACAGACAGGGATCGCAAGTAGCGGGGGGGGGGGGGGGGGCAGAGATCCGGATGCTGGGCTTGATCTCAGGATGCAGGGATCATGACCTGGGCTGAAGACAGAGGCTTTAACCCACTGAGCCACCCAGGCACCCCAGGAAATTACATTTTAATCCCGAATCATATGCCGACCTACAGTGTGACCTTGGGCGGGTCAGTGAAGCTCTCAGAAACTTAGTTTCCTCATCTGTAAAACCAGAGCAGAGATCCGGATGCTGGGCTTGATCTCAGGATGCAGGGATCATGACCTGGGCTGAAGACAGAGGCTTTAACCCACTGAGCCACCCAGGCACCCCAGGAAATTACATTTTAATCCCGAATCATATGCCGACCTACAGTGTGACCTTGGGCGGGTCAGTGAAGCTCTCAGAAACTTAGTTTCCTCATCTGTAAAACCAGAATGTAAATAACGTTGACATTATTAACAAATGATAAATAAGTGGGATAATATCTTGAAAATCCTTCCTAGATCATAAATGTGCAAGTGATAGTACTACTGATTTTTGCTCATTTGTACTTTTGTAGGGAGGTGGCAGGAAGGTGAAGAGACGCCTATGGGTAGATTTTCATGTGTTGTGTGTGTGTGCATGTGTACATGCCCCACTGTTCACGAGCTTGTAAATTACACACCGATGAAATTAAATGAGACATTTGTTGTGTGTGATTTTTATTGGTAAACCATTAAAAGTCGCTTTAGTTTTAGAATCTATTCTTTTGGCAGTAATTAGATTGTAGGGCCAGATGTCCATTCAAATTACAGTTAGGAATGTGCATTTCTATACATATAAGTATATAATAACACTAAACGTATTTTTAGCATTATGGGAACATCCTTTCTTGCTTTTCCAGCCCTTTTCCCTGTTATTGCCCAGTCCCTCCAAACCCAAGCCTCAGATAACTGCCCTTCTTCTGGGACCAACGCCTGATACTGATTCCAAGGGAAAAATCTTGATCTGAGCCACCATAGAGTAAAAAATAATCCAAGCGTGGCTTCCATTTTTAGTTACTTTTAGCTTGTACATTTGGATGAATCACTTCACCTACGTTTAACCCTATGAAAGTTTGTCAAAGAATATTTTCGTTATGTTTATAAAAGACATAACTGAGCGTTCTTAGAAAATCTCTTTTGGACCATTGCCCAGCTACATTTCACATTGCTGCTTGGAAGAGGAATTCCTCTTTTCATATGGCCTGATGTATTCAAGGCATCTGGAGGAGGTACTGGGTCTTGGAAGTTCTATGGTCCTTCAATATTCACATATAATAGACTGTGCTCCTTATTTATGCCCAATAAATGTAGAAAGCCAGAGGAATTCATAGGTATAATCCGGCACTGATGTACTGATAAGCCAACGCACCCCCACTTCCTCCTGTATCCCTGGTTAGCCCTTATTTGTGGTGGATGCCCATTTCTCTGTTACAAATACTTCCACCATGGTCAATTTCAAGCTAACATCGGGTTAACAATGGACTTTCCACGGCAGGTAGGAGCTGGCTTCAGCACACCCCTGAGATCGTCACATTTAGTAAGACATCACTTTCTACAGGGGAAGGCCAGGTGAACTAGGAATGGGGACAGTGGCTGTTTTTGGTCTGAGCTCTTTGGCATATGGTTTAATGCATTGGGAAGATGGAAGAGTCAGTCTTCACAATCATTAGTTCAGGGAAAGTCAGTGTAGGACTCTTTCTCCAACTTCCCCATTGTTATTTCCTCCCCGTCATGTCTTTCAAACTTTAAGAACCTCTAAGAAAGGTTTATTAGAAATGGTAATATAGATATGGTTTAACTTTTAAAAAATAGACTACTGAACACAAAGAAGTATATAAAAATACAACTCCTCAAAATTCATGTGATGCAGCAAAAGCAGTGATCAGAGGGAACTGAATAACATTGAATGCACATGTTGGAAAAGAAGAAAGATAAAAAAAAAAAAATCAATACTATAAACTTCCAACTAAGGAAACCAAGAAAAAGAAAAAGAAATTAAAGCCAATGTAAGCAGAAGAAAATAAATCATAGGAATTACAGCAACGGTCACTGAAATTGAAAGCAGAAACTCAATAGAGAATAGAAACAAAACCATAAGGTGGTTCTTGGAAAAGACTAGCAAGATCGATAGATAAACTTCTAGCTGGTCTAACCAAGAAAAGAAGAAGATACAAATGGCTAATGCCAGAAATGAAAGAGGGGCTATCACTGCTGATCCCATGGAAATTAAAAGAACAAGGAAGGAATATTATAAACAACTGCATGCCTCAAAATTTGGTGACTGAAATGAAACACACTAATTCTTTGAAAGACACAACTTCCAAAACTCACACAAGGAGGAAAAAGCCGAACAAGCTTACACCAATGAAAGAAATTGAACCAATGATTAATGACTTTCCAAAATAGAGAAGAATGGGCCTAAATGGCTTTATTGGTAAATTTATTCAAAAATTTATTTAAAAAAAAGATACTAAGTCTCTACAATCTCTTCCAGAAAATAGAAATAGAGGGCATACTTTCTCATTTGTTGGAGAAGTAGTCCCCTAATATCAAAACCACACAAAACATTACATCATGAACATTGATGAAAAACTTCAACAATCTATTAGCAAATCAAATCCAACATAAAAAGACAAATAAAAAGAATTCTTCATCATGACCATACTCGGGACTTATCCCAAGTATGCAAGGCAGGTTCAACATTCCAAAGTCGATTAATAGGGACGCCTGGGTGGCTCAGTGGGTTAAAGACTCTGCCTTCGGCTCAGGGTCCTGGGATCCAGCCCCACATCGGGCTCTCTGCTCAGCAGGGAGCCTGCTTCCTCCTCTCTCTCTGCCTGCCTCTCTGCCTAGTTGTGATTTCTCTCTGTCAAATATATAAAATATTTTTTAAAAAGTCGATTAATAAAATCTTTTACATCAATAAGCTAAAGATGAAAAATCCCAAGATGATATCAATAGATGCAGGAAAAGCATTTAACAGAATCTAATGTCTATTCTTGATAAAATCTCTCTGCAAACTAGGAACAGGGAAACTTCCTTGACTTGAGAAAGAACATCTACAAAAAAAAATCTACAGCTAACATCATGCTCAAAGGTGAGATACTAGATAGTTTCGCACTAAGATATAGCAGAAAGCTATATGGGAACCCTCTGTACTTGCTGCTCAAGTTTTCTGTGAACTTGAAACTGTTCTAAAAAAGTAAAAACTACTTCTTTAAAAATATAGAGAGTATGGGATGCCTGGGTGGCTCAGTGGGTTAAGCCTCTGCCTTTGGCTCGGGTCATGATCCCAGGGTCTTGGGATGGAGTTCCGCATCGGGCTCTCTGCTCAGCAGGGAGCCTGCTTCCCCCTCTCTCTCTCTGCCTGCCTCTCTGCCTACCTGTGATCTGTCTGTCAAATAAATAAATAAAATCTTTAAAAATATATTTTAAAAAAAATAGGGAGAGAGTAGGCTAACACATAGAGGTGTATTTTTTCTCCTAGAGCAGAGACTGGCAAACTTTTTCGGTGCAAGATCAGATGGTAAATATTTAAGGGTTTGGGGTTTTTTTTTTGCCATTTAGGTCTCTGCCATCTTTTCTCCTCCTCTTCCTCTTTGTTCTCACACCTTAAAAAATATAAAAACCATTCTTAGTTTGCAACCTGGATTGGGCCCAAGGACCATAGTTTACTGATCCCTGCCTTACAACACTTTTCCTCTTTCCTTATCTCTATGCTCATCTACATTTGAAGTGGAAACTTGAGATATTTAAATCCTCTCCATGTGATTTCCCCGAATATTTGCCATGCTTTTAAATAGGGTGATTTTGAAAGTTTAGTAAGAAAAGTGAAGGGTCAAGAATGAAATCCTTGGCTGGAAGTCAAAGAAAGAGTTCTCAGGTTTTCAATTCCTCTTAGCAAGAGTTGCAATGTTCATCAAGACAGGAAACCTGCCACAGGTATGGGACTTTGCTGAGAATATTTTACTCAAAATGTTTTCATTAAAGTTATTTTATTTTATTTTTTAAAGATTTTTATTTATTTATTTTACAGAGAGACAGCGAGAGACGGAACACAAACAGTAGGAGTGGGAGAGGGAGAAGCAGGCTTCCCGCTGAGCAGGGAGCCTGATGCGGGTGGGATCATGACCTGAGCCAAAGGCAGAGGCTTTAACCCACTGAGCCACCCAGGAGCCCCTAAAAGGTTTTATTTTTAAGTAATTTCTATGCCCAACGCAGGGCTCAAACCCACAACCCTGAGATCAAGATTTGCATGCTCCACGGATCCAGCCAGCCAGGTGCCCTATATTTTGTTAATTTTTATTAGTTTATGATACAAATCATTTCACAATTTTAAATAGTCTTTAAAATTTTTTTTTTAATAATACATATGATTCCATCATATTCATATGGTTCCCCTAGCTTGGAAATTACTTATGCTGCCATGACATTTTCATACCTATATCTTTTTGCTTGGCTGAATGAGTTTCTTAGGATAAATTGCTAGAAGTAGAACATCCATATTAAACAAATATGATTATACTTATGGCTCATGCTCTACATTTCCATTTCTCTTAGGGGATAATCTATACGGGGTTTTTTTGCTAAAAAATTGAGGATTAAATTTAGGGAAATGATTTGAATGTGAATTTAAGTATTAGCTTTGAGAATCACTTGTGAGAATTTAATGAGTACTTCTTGTGTACCAAAGATAAATTAATGCTCGATTTATGCCCTTATAATATTTACTGTTTAGTGAGAGAACAAAGCCAGGCCAATGTTAGGAAATTTAAAGTGGTACTAGGAAACTTAGTAATCAAGATAAATAATATTTTAATGTAATATCAAAAAAAATCAGTTTGGCAAATGGCAGCCCATGGCCAGCTGCCTGTTTTTGTAAATAAAGTTTTATTGGAACAAGGGCCAAGATTAGGGTGGGGCAACTGAGGTAAGGTTGTACAAGTACAGATTGGATCTTACTCTTCTTTAAACTTCTGCTATTTTGTTCATCATGGATTTTTTTTTTTGCATTAAATTTTATTTTCCAAACTATTTCTTTAAAAACTTTTTTATCCTGAACATTGAGTTTTTTGGTATTGTCCTGAATTGTGTTCCCAAGGCGACTGCCTCATTCCTGGCACCCTAGTCCTGTTCTTATTGGAGTGATCCATGACACAGATCATTGGAAGTATAGTGAAGGACAGTAGGTACTAGGAAATGTGTGTGTGTGTGCCTGTGTGTGTGTTTTCCAGTGGTGATGTTTTGTGACTCATCAGCCACAAGGCCCATGGTGCTAAGCAGCGTGGAACATGAGACCCACTTGTGAGCATCTTGTGTTGGCTGGAATGGCTTGGGAAGGCTCCGGTTCACTCCCAGCCTCACTGGCCACAAACGTGCTTACATCTGTGTGGGATCAGTTATGTAGACTGAAAATCTAGGCCAGCCATAGCCACTTAGTAAGACCCATGTGTCCTTTTTGATTGACTAGTTTGTATAATCTTTATTGTTCCTTAATGCATTAAACATATTATTATGTTCTTTTAAAAGGAATGGAATACTGAGAACAATTCATGTGGAGTGTGTTTTAAAAGCTAGGCCAATAAAGTGCTCGTAAGCCTTATCCTGTCGAAGATTACTGCCTGCCAAAACATCATCAGAAAATCATTCCTCTTGCCTAAAAATTGGTTTAAGAAACAGTTTCCAAGTTTGCTAGAAAAATGAAATTTTTTTCTCAAACTCCAAATATAGCAGACTCTAGGTCAGGTCAGAAATATCTGTTTCTTCCTTAAACATATGTCTCTTTCTTTCTTTTTTTTTTTTAAGATTTTATTTATTTATTTGACAGACAGAGATCACAATTAGGCAGAGAGGCAGGCAAAGAGAGAGGAGGAAGCAGGCTCCCTGCTGAGCAGACACCCCGATGCGGGGCTGGATCCCAGGACTCTGGGATCATGACCTGAGCTGAAGGCAGAGGCTTTAACCCACTGAGCCACCCAGACACCCCCATATGTCCCTTTCTAAAGCTCACTTAATTTATGGTAAAAATCAATTTCAGGAAATACTAAAAAATAAATCTTAAGTACAGCTACGGTTCCATATTTTTGAACATTCATCAGATTATAAGACTATAAATTCCTAGGGTGTTATAGAAAGACCTAGACTTCAGTGCTAGCCAAACATTTAAGGTCAGTGTTCTGGAACTAAAAAGATACTTACTATTATCTAGAAGCCTTAAGGGGGTTCTTGCAATTCTCTAATTCAATAATTGTATGAAATTTGGGCAGTGGGTAAACTTTGTCTGAGGAACAAAACTTGACAAAGAGGCAGAACATTCTGGTAGTCATTAAAATGGATCATTATATACAGAAGAAACATCCTGTGTCTGAAGAGATGTAGAAGCAAGTCATTTCAGAACTGTTCTGAGGTTTTGTTGTATTTATATAACACTTACCGGTACTCCTCCCCTTAGAAAAAAAAAAAAAAAACAACTTCCCCCATCAGATTCCTGTTTGCTTTCTCCTGGCTCAAAGTAGCTTGACAGGAATGGATAGGGTTGAATGCGAAAAGTCGGTGGAAGGAGATTCAGCCCGCCCCTCCCCAGACAGGAAACCCAGAGCAGATAAAAGATGCTCTGGTCTCTGCAGCGGGCATCCCCTAGGCAATGGAAACAAATAGGACACATAATTAATATTCTTCTCGCGTGTTGTGGAAGGCCTTTAGGCAGAACATCAGTGAGCATTTTACTATCTAAATTCAGGCTACGTTTTGATGCATGGTATTTGGTGAAAGTGGGGGAGCCTTGTCTCCTCTGGGATCATCTGTAAACACATGTCAGATTGCTACATTGGAGGAGAGCCAGTGGGGGGCTGCTCCCTAGTCAGGGCCAACCGGCTCGACCTCAGAGATGCACGGGAAGGAAGAGGAGTGGCAACTGGTGGTGGAGAGAGTGGGGAGGGGTTGCAAAGGGGCTGGCTACCATTGGGGGCCAGAGCTTGCCCCCTGTCTACTCGGGTGACTTTCAAATCAGTTGAGTCAATGCATCGGGAGCACTTAGGGCATGCCGTGTGCTTTCCAAGTACCAGGATACAGAGATAAAAGGCACACGATTGCTGCTCGCTGCCTAGTCTAATGGACGCAGGTAAGAGGAAGATTTTTCAGAGATTAATCATGGAAAATGCAGAAGCCCCATCACCAGACTCCAGCTGTGGAGTCGTTCCCCAGTTGCCAAAGGCACGATGACTCACACGATTCAAGAAGTTCGTGGGTGAAGAGTGAAGTCCCCTGCCGTCTCTTATCATGTGTGCTTTGTAAAGGCAGTGAGGAAGACAGGGGGTGTAATTTACCCCAAAGTCAGTTAGTTAGTCACTATGGGCACCAATTCCCTGGGGCCATGCGTGTTCATTAGTGGAGGAAGGGACCAAGACATGGGCGGGGTGACTGCTGTCCGTGTTCACCCACCCTGTGCCCTCCACCATCCCCGCCCCCGGCAACCAGTTCTTTTTTTCTCATGTAGTGCTGAAAAGTAGCCTCTGACTAAATATTCAGGCTGTTTACATTTTATGGGAAAGATAGATTAGCAGAAAGGGATAAAACCGCACAGAGTTTCCCCATTAATGGGACTGATAAGATCAAGCAGCCCTCTAGCCCAGTGCTTTGCAGTTAGAACTGGGAAGCTGGTTTCCATGGTTGACTGGCTGAGACTGTAGGGTTAATCAAACCTTGTTGCTCTCCCCTTGCATCGTAAGGCAAAAAACAGTAAGGAAGGACAGCACCCAGAAATCTCATGAGCCCTGTCCCAGCACATGGGGAAAGAGGTTTTAGGTCTCCCTTTGGCTCATCAGAGGTTGCTTGAGAATTCTGCTCCGTCTAGGTCTGTTGTAGGAGATGGTGCCCATTTGATTCCAAGAACAGTGGGCATCAAGAATGTGTATGTTCGTGTCTCTTTATTGATGGTGTCCGTGATGGTCGTCCTGGTAGGTGATGCTGACTGAGGTCCCTCATCTTCTGAAAGGAGTCCTTCCATAGACTTAAGTTCCTTCTAGCTCGAAAATTCTGTGAGCCTATGATTTTCTACCAAGTTTCATAATGCGCTCAGCTTTTTTTTTTTTCTTCAGGTGTGGGAAAAGGGGGAGGAGGGAGTAGATTTCCCGCATCTATCATCAGGAGGTTCATCAAGAAGAGGGATAAACACAGATGTAACAATGCAAGTCGGTCTCTAACTAAGTTGGAAATTACTTCGGAGGCTGACGAATTCCAAAGGGCAGTGTATCCGTGGGATCTGGAGGTGACTAGGGGATGCTTTGTGGAAGACAGGGTCATGGGGGACCCTTATCGGGGCAGAACTTGACAAACAAAGATGTGTGCATTCCATAAATACATGGTACGTGAAAACATAGCACTACATGCAGAATGCTTACAGATACTCATCTAGTTGTGTGACCGTCGTCCCTGACCTGCATGTTTAAACAAGGAGATGCAAACGGTGTATCAGTTGTAGGCCCTTCTTTCTGGCCCACGTTGGTTCATGGCATGAATTTGAAATAGTGCGTGACGTGGTGTTTCCAAAGAACCACACACACCACGTCCTGAAATACAGTGAGTGGCTCAGGTGTGCTTGGTGCAGGCCTGGTTGGTTAGCTTTAGGAGCTGAAATAGTACAAAACGTCTTAAATCTGCTAAGGAAAACTCCCAAGACTTTGGTGTGAGGTGTTTCCTGTTGAGAATGTCTTTTGTCTCCACCACCTGCCCCAGTGAATGACTTTTCTGAAGGACCCCTAGGCTCTCAAACCCAAACCTGTAGGGAAGGGCTAATTTGGGAAAGACTTTCATGTATCATTTGTTTTGACCCCGTAGTTCTTCCTTAGAAGAGATGCATGTATTTTCTTCTTCTTCTTCTTCTTTTTTTTTTAAATTTACTTTTATGTAATCTCTACACACAACATGGGGCTCGAACTCACAACCCTGAGATCAAGAGTCCCACGCTCTTCTGACCGAGCCAGCCAGGTGCCCCTCCCCCGTGACAGGTCCGCATATTTTCCAGACACAACTTTGACCTCCAAGAAATTTTAACAATTATTACAGCAATGATGACAGGTCAAGAATTAAGGCCCTCGCTTTCTCAATAGAAAAGGAATCGTATTGTTAATAGCAACACCGAACACGTAGTCCTGTGTTTGAAGCCTTATCCTAACATTTGCATATCTCTTAACTCGTTGACTCTTCATGATGACCCTATGAGGCATAGGCTATTATTTTTCTTTGTCCCATTTTGCAGACAAAAACACCGAGGCATGCAGAGGTGGAGAAGCCTGCACCTGACCCAGATGGCAGAGCTGGAGTTTCAATCCAAGCAGTCTAACTCTGGAGTCTGTGTTGTGTGTTCTGAGTCTTTTAAAATAACGCGTTCTTAATCTCTATTCAAACCAATGGAGGGTTTTGGGGTTTTTTTGCCGATCTCTTATAATATCGCATGTAGTTGGAAAACAGGGTATTGACCTTGTCAGTGGGGTGGGCGCCAGCAGCTGCTTTTCTCTCTCTGCCAGGTGCATCATTTCTTGTGCCATCCCTCCCGTGTCCTAGCCGATGCGAAGGGAGTCACGCAGGACCTCCAGTGGATACTGGGTAGGTGCGTGGTCTGAGGATCTGGGGTCTGGCAGCAACCAGGTGAGACCTTCCCCAACCCTGAAGCATCTGCGATAAATTGATGCCCTCTGGGATCTGTTGTTCATTTTAGCGAACCCACCAATGACTTAACCATCACCGTGGACATAATGGCACCTTGTCACCCAGCCTTCCGTCTGTGCATTTCCCCCCCACTGTTCCCTTATTACTGAAACTTTAATATAGAAGCAGGTTGATATACTGCTCTTTTGTTGAATACATCACAGGCATTTTCTCCTGGCATTACAAATTATTCATAAATATAATTAAATTTTCTGACAAACAAAGGAATTGCATACCCGTGACAAATATTTCAAACTGTACCAAAAGATATTTTGATGCAATACTGGCATATGTGTGAATGAATCATTTTCGTTGACATAAATAGATCCTATGATATACGCTGTTCTATCCCTTGCTTCCCCCTCTCTCCCTCTTCCCCCTAAACAGAGAAATAGACTAACTTGGAACTAACGTTGTCTTGTCATTTTCATCTAATTTCTTCTATTGTTGTATCTTAATACAAAAAGTGATACGTGCTAACTGTCACAATGGAAATGGTACAAAGATATATCAAATTCAAGCCAGTCATCTCCTTGGGCCCCTCTCCCCTCCCATCCCCTTGCACGACAAGCACTAACACCTGCTGTCTACTTTCTGTGATTTTCCCTTGCTCATTCAAACAGACGCAAATGCATATTTACATATAGATAGATTCTTTTTTGGTTTGTTTTTACTCAAATATAATTAAAGTAAATGCATTAGTCTGCAACTTGTTTTTTGGTTTCCTTCCCTCGAAAATCTATCAGGGACATTCCTAACCACTCAAGAGATATGGCTCCACTATATTTTAAATTGTTTTCTAATTGCCCCTCAACGTACATGTGTGCAATTGGTCTCACAATTCTTATTTGCAAGTCAGCTTTGCGGACACCCCTGCCCTCTTGCTAACCAGCCTGCTGAAGTGCCTGGAGGTTCTTGGATCTCAATGCTATCCATCCAGGTGGAAAGGGCATTGCCTTACTGAATATACTTGAGAGACCTAGTCCAACCAGATCCTGTTCCTTGAAGGAGAAATGAAAAGATCCCGTGGTCCACCAGCTTCTGCACGCAGAAAGCCATCGAACGTTTCTCAGGTGAGTAATTGGATCCATCTCTCCTGTCCTGAGCTCTTAAACTCACAGGTTTTGAGGGAGAATGTTACAGTTTCAAGACAGCCAATTCATGAAACCCCTTTCTTCCTTTGAGTTCTGTATCTGTCAAGAGATCGAAGCAGAAGTCAGTTGAAAATACCCTCCTACTCCTAAGCCAGACGGAGCCAGCTTAGAACTAGGGCCACAAGGAGCGTGAATCAATTTCCTCACCCATCCCCAGACCCAGGTGTGCACATAGTGGGAGCTCGGGTCAAGGCTGCCTCCCCCGAGGTACACAGCTGCTGACCAAGCATCCTGGGAGGTCAGTGCCCCAGGCAGATCTCTTCTGAGACAGGAGCTAGGGCTGGCCTCTCCTTCTTGCCAGTCTGACCACTCAGAGAAGCCAGGCTTCTTCTTTTTTGATGAGGAGAGGAAATGGGTAGACATTTCCTCCCTCTAGTTTCTGGAAGGGAAGACGCTCTGATTCTAAGGGCTGAGACACCAAGGCGGGAATGGGGAAGGATGTTCCCACAGATCACATGCTGGGGGGTGAGTCATGCCATGGGCGGTAGATTTCTACTTTAATCTGTTGTTCAGCAAACGTAATGTCATCATTTTGTTCATCCCAGTGCAGGTACAATGTACTTACCTTGGGAAGATGTATGTTTTGCGAACACGCCTCGCGCCCTTGGGGGCAGCTGTCCCTCATAGCAGGTCCCCCTCTATCTGAGGTTGCATTGCAAAGACCCACAAGTTCTGGATGACGGATGAACACCCACATCTCACAGAAGGATGGGGACAGGGACATGCACGCCCAGAGACAGCATCCGCCCACAGCTCCAAATCTGTCAAATGAGGAGGTCGATTGCAACCATCTCCCGAAGGACCCTGTTGTGCCAACCTTCTGGGATTCTCAAACACCACCTCCCCTGTATCTGCTGAAGACCACCTTGTCCATAAATAACCTGGTGGAGCTGTGCAATCTTGCTGAATATCTAATGGCCAAGAGCACCAGAGAGTTCTTCGAGTCATGATGGAAGCCCAGGTTCTTGATTCCCGGCCAAATAGGCAAGACTAGGATCTGTCAAGACCTCGAATAAGGACACGTTCCATATGTGCACACACCACTTCCCCACGTCCCCTCTCTAGGAGGATAACCTGGTACACCTTTTGAAAACAGTCATCAAAATACAAAATACACATACCCTTTGGGCTAGCAACTTTACTACAGGAAATTCACCTTCAGAAAGAAATCATACAAGGGTCAAGGATATCTGTACAAAGATACTTTCGTAGCATTCTTCGCAAGAGCACAAAACTCAAAATAACTTAAATATCTAGTAATAAAAGATGGATTAAATTAAATTAGAATGGGCTAACCATGCAGCCATTAAAAACAATAATAAGGGGACGCCTGGTGGCTCAGTTGGATAAGCGGCTGCCTTCAGCTCAGGTCATGATCCCAGCGTCCTGGGATCGAGTCCCACATGGGGCTCCGTGCTCGGCGGGGAGCCTGCTTTGCCCTCTGACTCTACTCTGTCTGCCTGTGCGCGCGCGCTCTCTCTCTCTCTCTCTGACTAATAAATAAATAAATAAAATCTTAAAAAAAAACAATAATAAGGAAAGTTTCATATGGAAAGGTGTCCAAGACAAAGTATTGATTGAAAATAGTAAGATGCCTACGCTATGTTGGCTATGATTACATTTCTTGGTGTGTGTGTGTGTGTGTGTGTGTGTGTGTGTGTGTGTGTGTAGGGATGTTCTTCGATATGCTTAGAAAATAAAAACACATACCCAGTCTTTCCACAGTGTCTATTTTAGGGAATCTGGATCATCTGCATGGGAGTGAGGACTGTTGAAAAACAGATGACATTTATATTTTACTTTTATACATTTCTATCGTCCAAGTTTTTTTTTTTTTTAAAGACACTAAGTACTTACGATTTGTATGGCACCCACAAAGAAAGCCCCCTCAATCCTCAGAGTCTTCCCCGGGGAGAAGAGTTAGCCTCTGTCTTAGCATCTTAGCTCTCTTGCCCCAGAATCGAGGGCAGGGCTCTACAGAGCCAGAGGAAGGGATCACACTAAATGTCGATCATTAAGGAGACGCCATGTTGTCGAAAGGCTTCGGGGCCATCTTTGTGTCCACACCACGGTGCAAAGAATTTGGGTGAATTAGAGGCCAGAGTGGACGCCTAATAATCTGAGCCCACATTTACACAAAAATTCTCATTTGAATACGAAGAAATTAAAAAAAAAAAAAAGAAGCATGCACACCATACATCCCACAATCTAAAAATTCTTCTTGGTCGGATTATTTCTGAGCACCACTATCCCGCAGCGAACTGGGTTTTCCGTGGTGCCTGGCAAGGGTTCACATGCCTGCTTGGTTTTTATGATTTACTTCTTTTATGGCTGTACCTGGGTCCAATAGTGTACAGTGGTTCACAGAGAAATTAAGGGACCCCTCTTCCCGCAAATTGTTAAGAGCTGTCCACAAATTCTCTTTATGTTGTTAAACTTAATGTCGTCTGACCCCATGATCCTGGAGAAAAGTAAGATCACATCCCATGCAGGCGCAAATGCTCCTTGATCTTTATACCTTCTCGACTGCAGGACTCCAGGCCCCTTTCCGTGTCCGTTCCCTCCCTCCTGTAGAATACCTGAGAGTTTGCTGGAGATCTTTAATCTAAATGGTTCCCTTGGCAGCTGTTAGTTTCTCCTCCCAGTGTCAGTCTCCTGGTGGATCGCCTCTTGGGTTTCTCTCGGGCTATTGTGGCCGGACCACTGCTCACTGCTGCGTGGGGAAGGTTTTCCTGCAGACCCCCATGGCCCCCTCGTTGGGCAGCGGCATACACCACTCAGTGCTCTCCCCCGGGTCTGCTTCCCCACCTGACATCAGGGGCGGGGCAGGGGTTGAGGGGTTGGCAAGCTTACCATTACTGTTGCCTTACCTCAGACTTCTGTCAGTACCCCTCCTGCTGCTAAATTCCAGATGGCTGATATTTACCTTCTCCTGCAACGTACACAGGAACGTGGCTTCCCTGCCTCTGTCTTCCACCGAAGCTGGAAGAGGATCCCAGGACACAGTCTCTGGGTTTTTCCTGGGACCCCTTCCCCTGCTCTTAGGCCTGGGGCCAAGTTCATGCCGGTTGCCAGGTTCCCTGAGTCTAGAGGCTTTCTGGAGCTCTCTTCATGCAGTTTGGCTTCTGTTAATTTCCTGCCAACTTGCTGACTATGTCTGTCGTTATCTGACCCCTCCATGTGGAGATCCCCGTCTTTTTCCCTAGGATTCTTCTATCTGGATGAAACGAGCTAGAAGGGTCTAGGAGAAGCAACAGGATGTCACCCACTCTCTATCGGAATGACTCTCTGCCCTGCAACACTGAGGTCCACCGCTACACCAGTGAGGTCCTGGAAAGACCCTGCAGGAGCAACATGAGAGACCGTTAGGTTAGACAACCAGGCGGTAGAGGGGGTGGGGTGGGGTGGGAGCCATATTGACAGAGAGGAAATGGAGCTGACTAAGAGGAGACAGGAGGTGAACTGCCAACAGAATGATGAAGGAATTTCAAGGCAAATAGATCCAAAGTTAATTCTTCTTCAGTCTTCGGCCGCAGGCCTCATGAGTACCTCTGATGGGTTCCACAGAGAGGCTTTGCAGAGTAAATCTTTGACATTTGGGGAAAATACCAGAGCTCCTGGAATCTTCCCATACCCAGATGCCATCCTGACATGTATTTTCACGTTAGATGTTGGGGTCAGAAGAAAAAGACTCTGGGCCCATAAGGTTGAAAGTTGACCACTGAGCTAGCCCCATGCTTTAGCCAAGGGACTGACTTCATCACAGGCCACTCAACGCATGTGGATTCAAGCGGGGGCCGCCCCCAGAGTTACAGAGGGGTCTGTCCTGGACTGGGGGGTATGGTACAAAGCTGACATGGAGAACAGGAGGCAACAGAGTGCCAAGGGTCGAGGGCCCTGTGCTAAATGTGGGGGGTCATGGCTAAGAGCTTCCCCAGCTTCTTTCCCATCAAACCTCACGGACTTGAGTGACTTTCCCACAAAAGCTAGCCCTGCAGTCCACACCCGACATGACTGCCTGTCAGCCAGGAAACCCTCCAGAGGAGCTCATTTCCTTAAAACGTCTCTCAGCCCTCGCCTGGGCCTCCGCCAGGCCTTGATGACCAGGGACTGGCTCTGCAATCTTCTTGGTATATTGGGTCTCTTCCTTGTTTCTTCTTTCCTTCTCTTTACCTTCCTTCCTTCTCTCTCTCTCTCTCTCTTTCTCTCTTACTATCCCCCTCCCTCCCTTCCTTTTTTAAACAGAGGACGGGGAAGGGAGATTAGGGAACAAAGTCTGGCTAAGGAGATTCAAATTATTTGGTGGTAGTAATAAGTGGAAAATTCCAGATATAAGCCTTGTTCCTTAAAACAATACTTCTAGTGGTGCCTGGGTAGCCCAGTGGGTTAAGGCCTCTGCCTTCAGCTCAGGTCATGATCTCAGGGTCCTGGGATCAAGTCCTGAGTTGGCCTCTCTGCTCAGTGGGGAGCCTGTTTCCTCCTCTCTCTCTCTCTCTGCCTGCCTCTCTGCCTACTTGTGATCTCTGTCTGTCAAATAAATAAAGTCTTAAAAAAATAATGCTTCTAGATTCGAAAATATAATTTTAAAGATGTTTCCATTTTGCAGATGGTCAGCCCCGAGCCTTCATGCACAGAAGATAGAAATGAAAAACGAGGCCAAGGGAGAGTCACTGAGGTGGATGAGGGAAGAGTCGGAGGGCATCTAGGAGGTGGTGGGCATGGGGCAGAGTCCTGGTTCACCTGGTGTCAGAAGCTCTGGGTTTCCTGTTAGCTCTGCCTCTGACCAGCTATGTAATCTTGGGCACATCACTTTGTTTCTTTCCACATCTCCATAGTCTCAGTATAAAGATGTTCTAGAAGTTTCCTTTTAGTTCAGGAAATAAGAATTTATAGTTTCGATTGCCCCTCTACTCAGGAGTTCATTATAGAATGGTGGTTTAAGGTAAACTCACTGATCTCCAGTGATGAATAAATAGCATGAATTATTTAATAATGGATAATTGATTCAAATTTAATCAGTGATTTGTCTTCCATTACAGCACTGTGCACATTGAAGTTTTGGTTTTAGCATTAATAAGAACATAAAAAATCTTTTAATTCACTTTTCAAAGTGCTTTCACATATATAATTTTTAGAGATGCTCTAGTGATAAAGAGGGTGTTGAAAGAGGCTGAATGAAGCCATAAATTTGCACCATGTTTATTCTTCCTTGTCTTGGGAACAGAGAGATCCAAGAAATGTTCTTTCTGGGATTATAAATTCTTCCCTGGTAGCAGGTGGCCACCATGGAGTGTACCTGGTCCTCTTGGTCCTGTGTCCTGCCCTGAGAGAGGAGAGACGCCCCAGTGACCCCCTCTTCCAGACCTGCCCCTTGCTTCTTATTTCCAGACCAAGGTATTGATCTGTGGCAGTACCTAGAAGCTTCGGCAAGGCCTTTAGCCCTAGCCACTTCCTGAGAGGAGTTATTTTTCATAGAAAATGTTTCTTGACTGGGTGGAATTCTTAGCAATGATTTCATCACACACTGAATTCTCTCTTCCGTCAATGGCTTTTTGGCCAGTGGTCTCTGTGTAATTGTTTATGAGAATTTGCTAATAGGCCCACGCGCTGTGTTGGGTTGTTTGCCCAGGATGTGGCGTCTGCAGCTGACTTCAGGCCCCGTGTCTAGCATGCAGGGCAGACCAAGCCGTTTCCTCTGGCGCTGTAAGGGTTAGAAGCCATGTCATACACTGCTGAGACAGTCGCTTTCTTCCCTGCGACGGCACACTTTTTATATTCTACTGAGTCTGGGTGCATGGAGAAATTTGAGAATGCTCAAGAGCTATTTGCTTTTATTTTTCTTCTAAAAGAGTTTCATGGACTAAATTCATTAACTTATAGAAGCTTCATAAGACAAAACTTGGGGGCACCTGGGTGGCTCAGTGGGTTAAGCCTCTGCCTTCGGCTCAGGTCATGATCTCAGTGTCCTGGGATGGAGCCCCACATCGGGCTCTCTGCTCAGCGGGAGCCTGCTTTCCTCCTCTCTCTCTGCCTGCCTCTCTGCCTACTTGTGATCTCTCTCTCTCTGTCAAATAAATAAATAAAATCTTTTAAAAAAAGACAAAGCTTGGTAAAATAAGCACTTACATTAACCATCATCATCACTACTAGTATTACTTTCATTGACTAGCCAATACTAGTGAGCTGCCAAGCAGCTGAATTTGAAGAGAGAACCGACGTATCTTTTAGTCTACATTGCCACTGTACAGCCGGGTGACCTGAGATGCATAGAGGAGACAAGGCTTGCCTGAGGTCACAGAGTTTATAAGAGCATGAATGGGATTAGAGCCTGGGTTAAAAATGCAATTAAGGGGCGCCTGGGTGGCTCAGTGGGTTAAAGACTCTGCCTTCAGCTCAGGTCATGATCCCAGGGTCCTGGGATCAAGCCCCACATCGGGCTCTCTTCTCGGCAGGGAGCCTGCTTCCTCCTGTCTCTCCCTGCCTGCCTCTCTGACTAGTTGCAATCTCTGTCTATCAAATAAATAATTAAAAAAAAATGCAATGAAGAAATTTTGTATCTTTGAAGCTGACCAATACATCCTGGAATTTTTTTTAAAAGATTTTATTTGTTCGAGAGAGGGAGAGAGAGAAAAAGAGACAGAGCATGAGAGCCGGGTGAGGGGCAGAGGGAGAAGCAGACTCATCGCCGAGCAGTGAGCCAGTGTGAGGCCGTGTCCTGGGACTCCAAGATCCTGACTTGAGCTGAAGGCAGATGCTTAACCAACTGAGCCACTCAGGTGCCCCCATCCTGGAAATTTTTGAACTAATAAAGTGGCATGATAATCCTGAGAAATTTTGGAGAGGTTCTTTCTCTTTCTTTCTTTCTTATTCCATTAACCCTTAAGGTCCCCATCTACAGGACCCCAAGGAGCCCTATTCTGGCCCGGGTCCCTGCAGAGGCAGCCGGACCAGAGCTGTGTCTTGGGGTTGTGCACAGCTGGGAATCCTTGTTGCTGCTGGAGAGATATACGGGGCATGTTTACTGGGAAGCTGCATCCCTCAGCCGGTTGATGGGAAGGTTTTCTAACTATTCATGAATTTTTCCCTTTTGGGTGACATTATCTATAGAAGGCACGTGTATGTGATTTATTAGGGGTTACTGTAACAAAGTACCACAAGTAGCTTAAATAACAGAAATGCATTGTTTCAAGGTATGGAAGCTGGACGTCCAAGGTCAAGGTGTTGGCAGAACTAGGTCTCTCTGAGGCCTGGGTGAGGAAAGATTCCTCTGCCTTTTACCTCCTTCCTTTCTGATGATTTCCTGGCAATTTTTAGTGTTCCTGGCTGATAGAAGCAGCACCCTGATCTCTGTCTTCATCTTCACATGGCGTCCTTCCTGTGTGTGTGTGTCTGTCAGTCTGTCTTCACGTTGTCCCCTTTTTATAAGGACACTGGTCATATTAGATTAAGGGCTACTCCAATGACATTTTAACTTGGTTTCCTTTGTAATGACTGGCTTCAAATCAGGCCCCATTCCGAGGTACTGGGGATCAGGACTTCAGCATCTGATTTTGGGAGATGGGCACAATTCAACCCACAAATCAATAGCACTGAATAATTTAGGTGAGTAGGGATTACGTCTGTTCCCCGTACCCCTGAGTCCCCCCGGGGTCCAGCATAAAGCACATATTGGACCCTCAGAAATTTGTCGAACTAAGGAACACACTTCGTTATCCTCACCTAGTTATACTAGGGGTTTTCAGATCGGCTTCTCAGAAGGTGTTAATTTTCCCTCAAAGACGTTGATTATCCCTGGTGATGTGGGGATTGGAAGGGCTGGAGTCAGTAATGCCCGACCCTCAGTGGGACCAATTTAATGTCAGAGTCTTCTCACATGACCGCTTTCAACTACTCTGTTACCGAGCATAAAACCGACTGACACCGACTTTTGTCTGTCCTGTCCGGAGCCTGGGGGAGGGGGCACCGAGCCATGAATCAATCTGGAAGCCCGGGCGGTAGGAAGAAGACAAAAACGCCTGAATAACAGAGTTGGCATCCCCCCATTCCTGTCTTGGAAATCCTATTCTGCCTTTGACTTTTCTGATGATACCAGGATAGGTTGGCCATGGGAACGCTGCCCGGGCAGACGGAGAAGTTCTCACAATGTCATCGGGACTGGGGGAGAGCCAGTTCTGAGATCGCTGCATCCCATCTGCAGGAATAGTAACTCCTTGCAAATTCAAGCTGGACTCTGAGGTCCAAGTAGTAAACCCTGTGTCAGTCCTTCCTATTTCCCACTAGAATTGCTCATGCACATAAACACCAGATGGAAGAGATTAATGAGACACATTATATTCAAGTAGAATAAATCGGTCTGAAATGTGGGTGCACTACTCTCGTTTGGCTGAGTGTGATATCAGCTCCAATGGAAGATTGTAGTGTGCTTCGAGGCCGCCCGGGCATTGGGGGCAAAATCTTCCAGAGCCAGTACGAGAGGACCAAGTTAGAAAACAGACCCGTTTACAACGTCTGCACCCTTTCTACCAAATGTTGGAGCATCCGAAGCCTGGCCCTTGAGTTGTTTCCGAAAAAGGATGATGCGATAAAAGCAAGAGAGCACACGACCCAGGGTCTAGTCACTTGTTTATTTTCGTGTGTTTGCTCTGGTGTATTTCGAAGTGGGCGAGTTGGCTTGTGAGTGTGTGCTTACATGGCCATCTGGGCAAAAACGAGAACAGATTTGGGTCCCCTCGGTTCTTTCTGTTTGACAGGAAATTAGCTTCCTCCTTGGACTCTAATTTGCGATGTTTAATGGAATAGAAATGATTGGAAGCTGGTTGTTGACTGTGCACGGTGGAGGGAAAGCTGTACTTAGTGTGACCAACGAGCTCTTTGACCGTTTGTTGGAGGCTCCGTGAATGTAAATAGATCGTTGCGTCTAATCACTTCGACGCGGCACTCCAGGGCTCAGACCGAGACCAAGACTGATGATGCCAAAGACCACAAGGTACTCCGAGTTCACCAGTGCGCTGCCGTTGCCTTTCAGGGGATCCGGTTCAGGACCCACAGGACAGCCACGGGGTCTGTGCCTTTCTAGCAGGGCATGGAAGGCTTGGCTCTGAGCATCCTTATTCAGTGATTCTTTTCATGATGAATCTCGATTGCCAGAGCTGCCCCGCCATGAGGGTGAGGCTGGGAACCCAAGAGCATTTGTCTCTCATCTGAACTTGGACCCTTTCTGGCGTACAAAGTGGTCGCTGGCTGGCTGCCCCTTTTCTAGGGTGACATTCCAGGAGCTGCTGGTATGTCCCACCGCTTGTAAAATGTCAGAAAGTCTTTGACTCCAGGCTAAACATCCCAGGTGCATCTCTCTGACTTTCTGTCTGTGTGTGTGCGCGTTTTCCTCTAACCTCATTTGTGTCTGTTGACAGATCCCGGCCCCCACTTCCTAGTCAACCACCTCTTCGTCTGGGGTCCAACCATGCACGTGGGACTTCCTAAGGAATCTGCCTAATAGAGCTCGGAGCGGGAGTCTCTTTCTTCCACGTTGGTGCCACGTTTCTCGCCTTTAAGGTCATCGTGGGCTTAAACATTTTCATTGGGAAATATTTTAAACGTATAAAAAAATACAAGAGGGGTGCCTGGGCGGCTCAGTGGGTTAAAGCCTCTGCCTTCGGCTCAGGTCATGATCCCAGGGTCCTGGGATCGAGCCCCGCATCGGGCTCTCTGCTCGGCGGGGAGCCTGCTTCCTCCTGTCTCTCTCTGCCTGCCTCTCTGCCTACTTGTGATCTCTCTCTCTGTCAAATGAATAAATAAAATAAAATAAAAATACAAGAATAACAAACACTTATGTGCCTACCTCCCAACTCCATTGAAAGCTTTTTTATTTTTTCTTGCCATAAAATCTTAGAGCTACACTGGCTATCTTCTGGGACCCCATTTCATACACATCCCCCCCTTCTCCCTTTGCTTCCTCTCTCACCCTCTCCCTCCCCAGAGGTAATGTTATTCTTAAGTTTGGTAGGTTTAAATTGTATGTGTGTTTTTCTTACACTTTTACTATACACGCATGTATTCTAAAAAATAGTTGTGTTTTGCACATTGTAAAACTTCACATACATGCTGTCATTTGGTAGAATCTTTTTATAACTTGCTTTTTTTTTTAATCTAACGTTTTGTTTCCGGGAGATGGCTCCACGTTGTGTCATTTTTTATTATATCGCTGTATAGAATTGCATTTTTTGAATCCAGTGTAATTTATTTATTCTGTCTCCGTTTGATTGATATTTACACTGTTTCCTTTCTCTTTGCCATGTGCAAAATGCTGCCATACACATTCCAACGCCTGCTTCCTGGCCTGAGGTCGGGTTCCTCCTGATTCTGACCTTGATGTTACCATATTAACATTTCTCTCTTTTTTAAAGATTTTATTTATTTATTTGAAAGAGAGAGTGCACACGAGTGGGGGGGGGAGTAGAGGGACTAGCAAATTCCCTGCTGAGTGAGAATCCCAGCTTGAGCCCAGGACCCTGAGATCATAACCTGAGCCAAAGGCAGACAGACACTTAACCGAATGAGCCACCCAGATGCCCCCCCATATTAACATTCTTAGGGCTTTTTTAAAAAATTTTATTTACTTATTTGACAGACAGAGATCACAAGTAGGCAGAGAGGCAGGCAGAGAGAGAGGAGGAAGCAGGCTCCCCGCCGAGCAGAGAGCCCGATGTGAGGCTCGATTCCAGGATGCTGGGATCATGACCTGAGCCGAAGGCAGAGGCTTTAACCCACTGAGCCACCCAGGCAACCCACGGCTTATTTTTTGACAGCAGTTTTAGGTTTACGACAAAACTGAGAGCACGGCACAAAGATTTCCGACATACACACACACAGCATTCCCCACCGTCAACATCAGTATGGAATATATCTATATATTTTTTTTTTACCAAAGATGACTCTACATTGATACGTCATAATCACCCCAATACTTTAGGGTTCACTCAGTGTTGCACACACTGTGGGGTTTGAACAAATCCTTGAGGAAAAATACCCACGATTATAATATCCTACAGCATATCTGCCCTGTCCTATATATCCCCTGTCCTCAGTCTGTGTGTCTCCCACCCAGTCCTCCTGGCGACCACCGGTCTTTATTGTCTCCACAGTTTTGCTTCTTCCAGAATGTCATATAGTTGGAATCATACAGAATGGAACCTTCCGGATTGGCTTCTTTCACTTAATATAAGACTTTAGGCTTCCTCCCTATCTTTTCATGGCTCAAGAGCTCATTTCTTTCATGTTCACATTTTTCACCAATACGAGGGCATTTTTTAAAATTTGTTTTAATTTTGTTTTAATTTGCATTCCCCTAATTATCAGTGCTGGTGAATATGTTTTCCACATGTTTATTTTCCATTTTCTTCTTCTGCGGTTGCCCTCTTTCTGTACTTTGCCTCTTTTTCCATGGATGTGTTTGTCTTTTTCTTATTCATTTGTAGGAATCCTTTATAAATTTTGAACCTAATCCTCTGTTCGTTTTCAATGTTACAAATCTCCTTCCCCAGACCGCGCCTCCTCTCTAACTTTGTTTACGTGTCTTCTGGTGAACAAAAGGATTGAAATTTAATGTCATCAAATGTATTGTAAAGGTTTGCCCTCTCAAATTTTTTCCTTTTTGTCCTTTTAAGGAAATCTTCCTACTACCCGCCAGAGGTCATAAATCTATTATTGTCTATGTTCTTCATCACACTTTATAGGCTTTCCAACCTTAATTTAGGTTTCTGATTGACCTGGGATTGATTTGTATATGTGTGCTGTAGGGCTCTGATCTTACTGTATTTTTCCAGTTGCCTGGAGCATTTTTTACGCACACCACGTTCCCCTACAGATCCAGTTCCCTTCAACGTGCAAGGATTGGGGACAGTGTTAGCGGAGCCTGGGTGGAGTCTGGAGCTGAGCGAGAGGGGTCACCCACAAGAATTACCGTCCCAGACAGAGGTAGCCCCTGAGAGAGGAGTGGCAAAATGGAAGGGAGGTGGGGGGAATAAATACCTCAACCTCTCACTTCCCGTGTCTTCCATTCTTTTTCTGGGACATACCGTTGGTCGGACGCCAGGAGGCTGGAGGACGTCAGTCAGAGCCCCAGTCCTGCAACGCCTGGGAGTCACCTCTCCGGGGAGCAGAGCAGGGCAGTGACGGGCAGCGGAGGCAGGAGTGTGCGGTGCGCGTGGGCACCAGCTGACATGGTCTGCTGCGGTCGGCACTACCTCACCCCATCAGGTCTGCTCCCAGAAAAGCTTCTCTCGATTTCCTTAGCGTTTTACAACCTGTACCTATCCCAGTTCAGTAGGGTGTGAAGGGGCAGTTTTCCAAGACTGGGAAGCCAGCCCAAAGCGAGCAGGCAAAGAAAGAGCACCATTTCCCCTTTCAGAGAAGATAGGGTGAAGAGAGTTTTCCAGACATGGGATGGCTTCCGATTTCTTGAGAATTTAAGATGCTGGGGACCTGCTCATATGTCTGAGTAGAGATTTAGAAGCTGGTTGCAAGGAGTGAGAGAATGGCAAAGCCGGTCAACAGTGTCTTCAGGTTGTGTGATCCAGGCGGACTGTTGGGAGAAACCCCCTAAGTCAGTCTTTTTACCTTTCCTCTTGGACTAACAGGAGAAAAGTTGTATAATTTCTCTCACAACCAAGCGGTGGGGGAGGGCTGGGAGCTCAGTGTTCAGTTGCATCTGCCACTCAATCTCCCTCTTTGGGGCTGGACACTGGTCAGTCCATCCGGGCTGCTAGAACAAAAATACCATAAACTGGGAGGCTTGTAAACTACAAACATTTTCTCATAGTGCCCAGAGGCTGGGAATTTCAACATGCAGGGGCCAAAAGATTCTGTGCCTGCTGAGTGCTTGGTTCCTCGTCTTCTTGCTGTGATGTCACCTGGTGGCAGGGGCGAGGAGCTCTCTCACGACTGTCTGAGGCTCTGCCCACAGGACCTCATCAATTCCCAGACCCAATACTATCACCTTGGGGGGCGGTGGGTTTCAACACGTGAATTCGGGGAGGGACGTATATGTTTGGCCCATCCCAGACACCCATGCCTTCCTCTCTGTGGTCCCCAGCCCGGAAAACTTGGTGGTCAAGTCATGACCAAGGTCACGGTCATCTGCAGTGTGGAGGATAGGAGGGACCTTAAGGATTAATTGTTGTCTAAACAGCTTTCACCAAATGCCCCTTGATGGAGTCCCCCTCTTTCTTCCCAATTCCAAAGAACTGGTCTGCCAGTATCCAAGCCTGGGAGGGTGTAGACCTGTTACCAGGTTCGCTCACAGCTCCCCCCACTCTGGCTGAGGACTGGGCTGTGGCCTGGGTTTAAATATCCTTACCCAGGATCCTTTCTTCCATATTCTATAAAAGTATTCATTTCGAGATGTGAATGGTCTATTCATTTCAGTTTAGCCTTTCTTGCTTTTTAATAGATGCATTCAAAACTCTCAATTTCCCTCTAAACATTCTTCTCGCAGGTTTTGATATCTAGTACTTTCCATTGTTGGTGCATTCCAAATATTTTGTCATTTCCACAGTGATTTCTCCTTCAGTTCACGACTTACTTGAAAGAGTGGATTTTTACATTTCCAAACATATTATGAAACCATCTTTTCATTGCTGATTTCTAAGATGGCCTCTATGACAAGGATTCTTTGAAACATGTTGAGATTTCTTCTCTCCCCATGCTCATTGTCAAATTTGATGTGTGTTGCCTGTGTGCTTGTAGTCTCCATTGTTGGTGAAAGATCCTATGTTGATAAGATCAGACTTGTTGATTTGATTGTTCCAATCATTCACGTCCTTACTAATTTTGTATTGGCACAATCAATTTCTTCCCAGTGATTAGTTTTTGTTTTATATATTTAAGACTATGTGGTTAGATATATATGAATATACATATTCATGATTGTAGGTTTTTTCCATTAAATTATATATAATGTCATTCTCCGTCTTTGTGAATGCTTTGGCCTTACTTTTTATTTCATCTGTTTATGATTTATTCTCTAGCATTCTTTGTTTACTTACTTTTTCATAATATGTATTTTCCATCCATTTATTTTCAACATTTTTCTCTTTCTCTCTATGTGAATGTGTATATTTTAAGTATGTCTCTTGTAAGTAGTATAGAAATGCATTTTTAAAAAATTTTAAATTTTTTGTATTCTTGAAATATGTAACCCTGCATATATTACCAAATTCTAAATATACTAAAGAGGAAATGGTAAAAACTCACTGTCACATCTCCTTTCCCATCTTTCCAGACGTTCTCTTTAGAGGCAACCCAAATCATTAGCTTCTTGCTAGATATGATCGCTGTGAGTGTAAGTCAATATAGTCTCTATATTTATTCCTTTTAGAGTGGCATGCTATGCACTATTCTGGAACCTTCTTTTCCAGATCTCAGGGATCTACCTTTAACTGTGCACACAGAACTTCCTCATTCTTTTGGGTGACAGCAGTTAGTTCATTTAATGAATATATCCTGGTCTATTAACTTATCTCCCATCAGCGGATTTTTAGGTAGTTTCCAATCGTCTACAAACAACGTTGTGATGAATAATCTTGTACAAACATTATTTTTAAATACCTGCAAGTATACCTATGGTAGAAACTTCTAGAAGTGGAACGGCTGGAACAAAAGTTGTCTGCTTCTGTAGTCCTGATAGATCTCTAGATGTTGCCCATTTACCCTCCACAGAATTTTGCCAGTTTATGCTCCTGCCAGCAAAGAACGTTCTACCTCGTTCTCACTCCCGCTTGCTGATTTTCACATTTCTACGCTATACCAGCGAAGGACCCGTCGAGTAAAGAGTCCTCTCTTGGGATTTTAAACAGAGGGAAGCTCAAACAGGGTCCTGATGACCCGGGCGGTGGGAGAGGTAGAGAAGTCAGAGGTGGGGCAGAGCTCTGGCAGGAAGCTGCTGTCCCCCGGGGGGGGGGGGGGGGGGGGAGGGTGCTGAGGAGCCACGGAGGCAGTGTGGCCCGATCCCAGGAGCTGGGCGTGGAGGCAGCTGGAAAGGCAGCGGGCCTGTCTGGCAGGAGTTGGGGGGTTGGAGGGAGGGATTGTCCGGATAGAGCTGCGGGACCAGTGGCCACCTCCTGATAGAGATGTCCCCGAGGTAGAGAGTGAAGGGGAGAAACACTCAGGCTTCTCCCTTCTGTAGCCCTCCTGCGGGTCTGCCATTGCCTCCCGTTTCTGAAAATGAATGACTTGGATTCAGCCAGAGTTTGGGAAATGCATTTTCCTCTGAATACAAACCTGAGCAGAGAAAGATGGGAAGTGGCTCTGAGAGCAAAACACGTCTGTGACTGGCACAGCCCAATCTTGGAGGGGCTCAGCCACATTCTTGCCATCGCCCGCATTTCCTGGCCATGCTGCCTGATAGAGCCCCACTATCCTTTGTACCAAGGACACAGTTGGGGACACACAAAGCCCCCCATTCACCACATGGGTCTTGACAGTCTAGTCTCTCCTGGATCTTTCTTTTGATTGTAAACCCAAGTACCATCCACATCCCTCATACAACATCATCAGGGAATGGGAAAGAAAAAGAAAAAAAATCTGAAACAGATACCGTTGTTCTGTCTTCATGTCTGTAAGTGGCCACGAGGCTCAGTGGATACTTGTCACTTTCTCCTCCTATGACACATTCCCTAGTCCCTCTGTCCTCTGCCAGCATTTGGTGTTTGGGAATCCTTATACCCAGTAGGATGAGGCGAATCTTTTTTCTTTCTCAAAGGGGCTGACTTCTTAACAGTCCTCCCTTTTTGGGTGCAGTACCTTCCATTTGCCACTGGTCATGCCATACGAAGAGGCACGGAGAAAATCCTTTGGGTTCCAGACAGAGACTTTTCTGCCCATTGTGCATCAGACACCCAGTTTCCTCTGTGTAACAGAGATCATTCCCCTCAGCCATGTGATGACCTCTTTCCTTATGCATTGGTTCAATGGCAAAGTAGCCCAATGGCAGTGTCAACCTCCAGTTCCGGGCAACTTTCTGTTCCTGGTGGACACATTCCTCTCTTGGGAATCAACACTCCTCACTGGGCAGAGTCCAACACTTGCAGGACTGGAAGCTTTCTGTAATGGGCCGTTAGGTGTAATGAGAAGTCACTCAGCTCTGCTCCTGGCACTGTGTAACCTGACCACGGGAGAGACCACACATACATTGGTTTCTGGTCCAGAACACATACTGCCTCCCGTTAGGACAACATCGCAACGCGCAGGAGCAGCACTGAGCTTCCGGCAGGCCGTCCTGCCGGATGCTTGTTGGTGATAGGGCACGTGGTAATAAGACTAGCCGGGAAGGAAAGACTTGGCAATGGATTTGAGAGCAAAGTAGGCAAGTGACCGGCAAGCTCACCAAGGCGGCTCAACCTCTGATGAGCTGATCTTTGTCAATCTTGTAGATGAAAAATCTCACTGTGTTTTTATTTTTCATCTCTTTCAAAGGTCTTATCATGTATTTAAAAGCCACTTAGAGTTCCCTTTTTGTGAAGTCTTGATATTTTTTAAAATCAAATTTTAATTTTTTTATTTTTTTAAACTCTAACCCCATTAAAGCCTCTGCCTTCAGCTCAGGTCATGATCCCAGGGTCCTGGGATCGAGCCCCACATCGGGTTCTCTGCTCAGCAGGGGGCCTGCTTCCTCCTCTCTGTCTGCCTGCCTCTCTGCCCACTTGTAATCTCTGTCTGTTAAATAAATAAAAAAATCTTTAAAAAAAAAAAACAAAACAAAACTCTAACCCCAGCGTGGGGCTCTCAAACTCAAGACCCCAAGGTCAAGAGTCGCTTGTGTCACCGACTGAGCTAGCCAGACGCCCCGTGAACTCTTGATATTTTGCTTATTTTTCTTTGGAATATTGGTGACTCTCTGTGTTTTAGTGAAGTTAGCCTCTGTGTATTGTAGATTTTACCCCATTTGAAGTGCTACTTTGTCATATACTAAATTATAATATATAGATATTCATATATTTATGTATTTATATATTTAAGTATATATACAAATATATTTATATATACATTTATATATATTTATATCCAAATATATATATATTTGAACTTTTAGGCCTATTATCTTTGTCTGTCTTCTTATTAATGTATCAATATTACATTATTTTATTTCTTGTGGCTTTATATTTTAATGTTTAGCAGGCTAATATTCCTCCATTGTTCTCCATTTTCAAATCTTTCTGGATAATCTGCTTTTAAATTTTTTGCCCCATTAACTTCATGATTAGCTTGTCTAGACCCCAACCTAAGTCTTGTTGCTTTTGTGTTGGGATTCCCACTCCCAAACACCACTGTCTACCAGGCCCTGTACAATATGGCCCCTGGCTTCTCCTTAACCTCATCTCCTGCCACTGTCCCCGTATTTCCTCTGTCCCCCCCATGCTGGCCCCCTTGCCTTGCTCAAACATGCCAACGCCCCCCTGTGGTGCTTTTCTTCACTCTACTTGGCAAGTTCGAGAGCCCCCCTACCCCGGCCCCAGCCCCAGGACCACACTCCTGTCTGCGGCTATTCAGGAGGGAGCTCTGCCTGCCTGGGACTGTAAGGTGTATCAGGTCCAGTGTCCCAGTCAGTGCGCAACTTTTTCCACACCCAGCCTTGGGCCTGAGTCTTAATCCTCTCCGCGCACTAGGGCCACTGTTTCCATGAAGCCACCCCACAGGTCCAGGCCGGGAGTGGCTGCCATTTTGTAAGCCGCTGCTTCCGGGTTGCATGGAGCCGTGAGTCTCTCTGGCTCAAGCAGGAGCACATTTAGTCCCTGTGACGACGCTGCTGATCTCTTGGCCACCATTGCCCAATTCAGAACCCAGAACCCAGCAAGCTCAAGGCTCCATCCAGTTCCACCCACTGCTTTGGTTCCCATCTGCTTCTGGTCTCTGGAATGTTGAGCTTGTTTCTGAGGCCAGCTGTATTTTACTGGGTTTCCCTTTTGATATTGTATCACTCATTTTTATGTGTTTGGACTATAGTGGGTGTGATGAACCATGAATGTCCAGCACCATCTTCAGCAGACCACTCACTTAGACTGGCAGACCCTCGGTTATAACACTTCGAAGTCACTTTCATAGAAGCTGATGCTGCTGAAATAATATATCAGGGGCCCCTTGGTCGCTCAGTCACTGAGTGTCTGCCTTTGGCTCAGGTCACGATCTCCAGGTCGTGGGATCAAGCCCCGCTTTGGGCTCCCTGTTCAGGAGGGAGTCTGCTTCTCCCTCTCCCTTTGTCCCTCTGTTCCCATTCATCCTCTCTCTGTCTCTCTCTCAAATGCTCAAATAAATAAATAAAATCTTCAAAATAAAATAAAATAGGGGTCCCTCATGGCTCAATGGGTTAAAGCCTCTGCCTTCAGCTCGGGGCATGATCTCAGGGTCCTGAGATAGAGCTCCGCATTGGGCTCTTTGCTCAGCGGGAAGCCTGCTTCCCCCTCTCTCTCTACTTGCCTCTCTGCCTACTTGTGATCTCTCTCTCTGTCAACTAAATAAATAAAATTTTTAGAAAATAAAAATTAAAATAAAATAATACATCAGCCAGCCTGTACTCGTGTGGTGGTTTTGGGAACAAATGTCGGAGCTTAGATCAAGTCCTTGCCAAGCAGCCCAGCTGGGGGAAACACAGGTGGGCATGCCTGCAAATCTGAGGTCTCTAACCTGCTGCCCTTAAGGCTGGCTGGCTTCCTCTGTGTTTGTTTCAGCCCTTTATCTGGCCCCCTCCCCCAGCAAATACTAATAACAGAACCGTCACTGTTATTACCATTACGTTCCAAGCTGTCAGGTTACGCCCCTGTGGCAACTGTCACTCTTTTAAACTGGGTTCCTTCTTCCTTCTTTGTGTCTCAAGGAATTCACTGCCCCTCTTTTTTGCCTAAGGCTTATTTTTCAAACAGTTCTCACTCTTACCCGCCCCAGCCACCACCTCAGGTGGCCTGTGTCATCAATTTCCCTCTCATCTCTGCATGAAAAATACACAATCTGTGGATCACGCCTGGCTCTTCTATCCCAGCATATGACCACGGTTAATGTTTCTCTTCTTCAAAACAGTCCATAAATAAAGTCTCCCTTGACCGGCTTCTCCCACCCCCCCCCCCCGCCAACTACTACCTACCTCACCCATCCTTTAGGGAACACGGTCTGCAGAGCAGTCTCTGTGCTCACCGCCCCCGGCCCCCGCACTCTGCTTCAGCTCGCTGCAACCAGACCTCCACTCCCGTCGCCCCACCGAAACCCTGCAACGAAGGTCAGTCGTGAGCTTTAATCGCCACATCTCTGGGAGCCTGCTGGGGTTTTATTGCCTGACTTTTCTGCAACATCTGCCACTTCTTTCCTTTGGAAACTCTACACTTTCATGACTGCCACGGTTCTCTCACCTCTTGTTCCCAGGATGGGTCTCAAAGACTTTCATTTTGCTGCCTGTGTGCCTGGAATACCTCTCCCGACCCCTGGCTCTAGCCTGGATCCCCTTCTTTCCTTACCCTGCACACAGCCTCCCGATTTCCTGTCTGTGCACCAAGTGGTCTTCGGCATCTGCCTGCCCGTGACATCTGTACTGCATTGAACGGTGTTCTCCCACATTCATGCCCACCCAGAACCTTACAATGAGACCTCATTTGGAAATAGGGTCTTGGCAGGTGCAGTTAAGATGAGATCATACGGGATTGGGGTGAGAGAATGAAGTTCTGTTGTTGCAAGCCACCTAGTGCGGGAGACTTATTACAACCGCTGCAGGAAATGAACACGCTGGTTCTTTCTGGGCGTGTCAGAAGGCTGTACCCATTCAGGGCAACCTAGTCCGTCTGTATAGCCCCTTCGGTCTGCTTGCCCAGCTCACCCTTCACATCTACAGTTTTAGACCAGAGACCTTCTATTTGACTGAGACAGTGACAGAGGGGGGACAAAAACTTGACTCTTGACTTGCCACTCAAGTGGCGTGAACCCCCAGGAAGTTGCAACTCCTTGCGCTGGTTCAGTGGGAGGTGTAGTTTCTGCCTTACTGGGTTTCGAGATTCAGTGAAAGTTTTAGTGTGTAGTCAAACCCATAAATAGCCTTTTCTTTGGAAAGCAGAAACAAACCAGCAGTGGTTGGGGTTCTGCTTTTTTGTTGTCATTCATTAACTTGACACCATCAGTCTCAAGCTTCAGTTGGCTTTCGTTGTCATGCACACAACTTTAGAAAAGTCCTTTCTGAATCAGATACCTTTCTGGGAGTCCTCTCTCTCTCGGCTGAAATTCCAACGTGTCTTTCCAGTCCATGACCTTGAGGTTTATTCTAGGTCAAGTGCCCTGTCATCTCCCTTCCTTCCCTTTCCATTTTCCAACAGTTCTTACATTTTCTTAAGAATTCTGAAGTTGTTGGGACACCTGGGTGGCTCGGCCAGTTAAGTGTCTGACTCCTGATTTCGACTCAGGTCATGATCTCCAGGTCACGAGACTGTGCCCCACATCAGGCTCCATGCTCAGCTTGAGATTCTCTCTCCCTCTCCCTCGGCCCCTCTCCCCACTAGTGCACACACACTCTCTCTAAATAAATAAATTAAATTAAATTTTAAAAAATAATTCTGAAGTTATCAGAGAGCTTCTTGCTTGTGTAGCAACACTGTTTTTCCAGATGCTTTCTAGTTACCTTCTAGCTCTCCACACCTGGTGACTCACCATCCTTAAAGCTTCCCAGGTAAGCTCTCTTTGCTGCCAGAGTTGGATGACAACAGCCACAACAAGGACACTGACAACCACACTTGTATAGCATGTCTTGTCTGCCAGCACTCTTCTGATATTCTTACATAGATTAACTCATTTAATTGTTAATCTTTCGTGCCTCCTTTAGAATCATCTTTCAAGTGAAATAATTTCAGTGTACTATTTTAGTTCCTATGTTGTTTTTGTAGACATTTTTTTGAGTTATTTTTGCAGTGGTTGCTCTAGAGGTTATAACCTACATGGTAACTGGCAGAATCTCCTTCAGGTGAATACTGACTCAATTCTTGTAAAACAGAGCAACTTTGCTTCATTACATCCCCACCCCGTGTTATTGTACATTTGTATCTATTAAAAATATATAGTGTATATATTAGTGTACATATTAGTATATTATTAGTGTATATTAACAATAGTGTCATAATTATTGTGACATGCAGTCTTATGTTGTTATAAAAAGCTTAAGAGAAAAAATATATTGGTACATTCTTTATATTACCCCCATATTTACTGTTTCTGGGTCTCTTTGTTTTTTCCTTGGATTCAGGTTATTGTATGGTGTCATTTTCTTTCAGCCTGAAGGACAGCTAGTGAAAAAATTCATTTAGTTTTTGTTTACCTAAAAACACCTTTATTTTGCCTGTACTCCTGATGGAGAGTCTTGCTGGATATAAAATTCTTGGTTGACAGGTTTTTGTTTTGTTTTTCCTTTTCAGCACTTTAAATATGTTGTCCCACTATTTTCTGGCTTCCACTGATGTGATGTGAAGTCAGTCATTAATTATATTGTTCCCTTGCATGTGATGAATCCATTTCTTCTTGTTTCTTTCAAGATTTTCTCTTTTTCTTTCATTTTCAGTAGTTTGGCTGTGGTGTATGTGAGTGTGAATCTCTCTATGATCATCCTACTTGGGATTTCATCAGATTCTTTGGATCTGTAGGTTAATGTCTTTACTTTCCTTCAAACTTTTTTCCCCCTCTCTATTTTTCAAACTGGAAAATTTCTATGGCTCTATCTGCAAGTTCACTGATTCTTTCTTCTGGAGGCTCAAATCTGCTTTGAGTCCTACCATTATTTTATAGGTGGAGAAACTGTGTACTAAAAGGGTTAGGTGATTGCCAATGCAAAGGTAGGCAAACTGTTACTTTAAGGGCAAAAGAGTCAACATTTTAGGCTTGCATTCATATGGTCTCTGTACAACCACTCAACTCTGCCACTGCAGCTCAAAAACTACATAGACAATACGTAGACAGATGGTGGCAACTGTGTTTCAAAAAAACCTTTATATTTACAAAAACAGGGGACTGACCTGTAGTCTGTAGTTTATTGACCTGAGTTTTGTAAATAGCAACTGGCATAGCTGGGATACATGTGTCCTTTCTTCAACGTCTTTCTTCAATGTTCCAGTGTCTCATACTGCCTCCTACTAATGGATTGTTGTAGTCTTTTCAGCAGTGAAATCATCCCAGTGGAACCACAAATACTAGATAGAGCACCAGACTTACTTTTCATCACTTTCTTTACTCTAGTGTTTAGAACACCAGTTGTAATAATAGATTCCTTCCCTCACTTTCTCTCTGTCTTCCTTCTTTCCTTCCTTCTTGCCATTCTCTCTCTTTCTTTCTTTTTTAAAAAAAATATATATATATTTTTATTTGACAGAGAGAGAGAGATCACAAGTAGGCAAAGAGGCGGGGGGGGGGGGGTGGGGGGAGGAAGCAGGCTCCCTACTGAGCAGAGAGCTCGATGTGGGGCTCTATCCCAGAACCCTGAGACCATGATCTGAGCTGAAGGCAGAGGCTTAACCCACTAAGCCACCCAGGCGCCCCTCTTTCTTTCTTTCTTTATCAGTCACCTTTGCACAGTGACTATACTGCCTTTTTTTTTTTTTAAATAATTTAGCTTTTTTCTCCACTGAAATGTTTTCATTTTGCCTACAGGAATTGCTGGTGACATACTGTGTTACAATACTCACTTAGAAAAATGGTAATAAGAAGAGAAAATAAGGGTATAAATGGTGCTGCTGGCAGGATCGCCACCTATAAGCTATAAATAGAAGAGAAAGAATCTGTTTTACTTTGATGATCTTTGATTTTTTTTTTTCCATAGCTTCAAGAAATATCTCCTGGGAGGCAGAAAGTAGGGAAGCATGCAAATTTCAATTTCTTCTCCATTTTCTGAGGATGATTCCTTTCTAGAACAATTTCCTTCCCTCAGCCTGGCTTTGTCATTCACAACCTGAAATGTACTGTTCCAGCAAATCTTGGGCTGTGGCAACTGCTCTCCTGGGCTTCTTAGGGAAAAACTTCTATTCCTTGTATTCAAGATCTTGTACCAGCTCCAAAAGGTGAATTGGATCCCAGATTCATACCTATCACAGCCCTGGTGTGGCCATAGAACTAGGATACATCTGGTAGAATGTTTTTTTAACAGAGAGCAAAAGAATACCCAACTAAAAGTAGCTTAGATAAAACAATTTTTAAATATGTATAAACAAATTTCCAGAATCAGGCATTTCCAGGTCCCTTCTATCATTCAACAGTATTAACAAGGATTTTACCCTTTTTCTCCTCTACCCTCTTCCCCGTGTTGCCTGCATTTGTAGAATTGTCTCCTCGTGGTCAAAAGCTGGTGGTCACAGTGGAAGGGTTCATCTGTGGACAAAACACTGTCTGACTCAAGAAACCCTTTATAGATTGGGTCAGAGACTCACGCTCTCACTGCAGAAGAGGTTGTGAAGGTATCTGATGTTTAGGTCCCTAAAGTGGGGTTGATTTTCATCAGAATAGACGTTGGTGGGAAGGGGAAGGTTAGGCTGATGATCCAACCTTCAGTTTTGACAGAACCTCTTTATTCTAGATGGTTATGCTCCAGGAATACTGTTACCAGTGGGTATGAGATACAACCTTTCCCTGTTAACCGCACTCAGCAGGTCGCCGACTGAGTAAGAGGTGGAGGAGGGACGGCATTCCCACTGTTCTTCCTGTCTCCCCAGCAGTCTCCCTAGCTGTCCCTGCTGAGGTGTCTTTCATTTCAGGGTTCATTTTGATCTGTGAAGGGTTGGCAATATGTTATCTATTTGCGGGGAATTTCCTTTTGTTTTTACGAACAGTAAAAACTTAAAGTAAGTCCTGTGGTCAGACCTTCAGTATTCATTCAATCATGAACTCAGCATCCATCATGTGTCAGGCACAGTGTCAGTCCCTGGAGTTTCCAAATGAGTCAGACAAACGCCCACTGTCAGGGTCAAAGGTCTGGGCTTTGAGTGTGCTCGATTTTCTTCCTGGCCCCATCTCAGAGTCTGGGACTCTGAGACTTTTTTTCTTCTATGCTCTGGACGAGGTCTGATAGACCTCAGATCGTCCTGCAGGAAGTCACTGCTAGTGAACTTGAACTAGCCCATAAGATGAAAACTGTTTGCTCTCCTTGTCTCGTCTCTTTAATTTTCAGTTGGAAAATCAGGTTTTTTGCCGAATGAGTCTAGTCAGCTCTGAATCTTCAGCAGGATATAAGGTGGGACTGGAAATGACCACAGCCCTCTGCATTAGTTGGATTCCTACTGGAAGGAAGACATGACATGTCCTGCCATGACTTGGCTCCCAGAACAGTGATGTGAGTGATCCTGAAATAGATGCAGTCTGTAGTTACATCCAGAATATCTATACCACAGCGTTCTACAGTAGAAAGGTGGCCAATACTCTTTGCCCAATCCTGGAACCTGATGTCCTTTCGGACCAGGAAGTCAGCTGGGCTTGGAATTGGGAGAGAAGAAGCAGGTGACCTTGGTGGAAGAGGACCACCTTCTTCCGTCCTAGCCACTGCCCCTTAACTCAGTGATCAGAGCAGCTCATAAAATGATGCCACGAAGATCCCTTTGGCATCTCAGAACAGAAACTTCAGGTCTTTGGAGGTTCTGCTTCGGTTTTCTCTGTTTCAGCTAAAGGGAAAATTAAAGAGGCAGCTTGACCTCTGAGGTTGCTGAATGTCAGTGGGTGTGTAATATACATCGTAAAATATATTCCGTGAAGTGTGGGTAATGCAGGGAACTTGTGGATTCAGATTTCATTGTAAAAATAGATGGTTTGCTTAGTTTTGGATTTGGGCCATCTGTTTTATTTTTCTTGAATTTGAAGGCACTTTCCTAGCAGAATATGTATTTTGAACTTGCCTGGGGAGAAGAGGACACTTCATTTATTTAGATGTTAGTGTTCTTTGGCTAAGAACAAAGCTGGTGAACTCAACTCTGAAATGCCCCTTGGTTCAGATATCTCAACCTCGCTCACACAGGCAGATAAAGTGTGAATTGACCATCTCACGCCTGCTGTCAGAGACGGAGAGTTCCAATCTGAGATCTGTGATTTGTAAGGGACACTGAGTAAAGCGGCACACATGGGCCAAGAAGACGATCCCAGCCGGGCAACTTGTTATACTTTTCTGCCCAAACGTCACAGACTGGTGAAGACAAAGGCTCAGTTTCCCCAGGCACCGATTCTTACTGAGATTCATGTCTAGAAAAATTTACCTTAGTCCTATTTGTAACTCAAAATAATTTGGAAAGGGCCATATGTGCACTGACTGGAGATGGGTCAATAAATTATGGTTTAGCCATATGATAGAAAAATTTGCAGCCATTAGAAATATTGTTATGGGAGGATATTTATTTATTGACCTGGGAAAATATTTACACTGTAATATTAACTGGAAAAAAACACATTGAGTGAACTATAATGGTGTGACTTCAATTTTTTAAACTACACAAACATAATTATATGCACATATACATATTTGTGTAGTCATTTTTAAAAAGATTTTAATTATTTATTTGAGATAGACAGAGCAAGAGAGAGTGAGCACAAGAAGGGCAAGGGGCAGAGGGAGACGCAAACTCCCCACTGAGCGGGGAGCCTGATGTAGGGCTTGATCCCAGGACTCTGGGATCCTAACTTGAGCCAAAGGTAGACTGAGCCACCCAGGCACCCTACATAGTCATTTATTTAACAAGTGTGGCTGGAGGGCCAGATACTGTGTTGGAGGCGGCGGATATGAATCAAATAAGGGTAATTCCATCCCTGCTTTCATGGAGTTTACAGTCCTTTATGTGTAGGAAAAGGCATGGCAGCAAAGATGTCATATATTCATAGAACTTTTTTCTGTTTTAGTGGGTAACTTAAACTTTTTTCTTTATATATTTCTATATCTTTTAGATTTCCGGCTAAAAGTAAATATCTTTTATAGATAGAAAAAGACAACAGATGTCCTTTCATTTCAATGAGCAGAGCTGAAAACCTGCCCCCTGACGTGTAAGTCTGTCCCTGAAATGGGAAGATCCGCTCCATAAACTGAAAGCGTTTGCCTGGGGACCAGGAGACTGTCCCTAACCCACTCCATGACCGCGGACAAGTGATTTTCCTCTCTGGGTCTCAATTTCTTTTCCTGTGCAATGAGAGTCTGACCCGGTTGATATCAAAGGTCTTTCCAACTCTAAGGTGTGTACAGTGTGTACAGAGATTTTAGACGGGGAGAAGAATTTCCATAGAAGCAAATAGAAAGGTCAGTAGAGCACCTGCTCGTAGGACAGTAACTCACAATTAGGTTCTGGTTTCTTATCTCACACACAAAGGTTATCTTTAATTTATGTGCAAATTTTTTTAAGGTTTTATTTATTTATTTATTTGAGAGAGAGAGAGAGTGAGTGAGCACTGTTGGCGGGGGAAGCAGAAGGAGAGGGACAATCAGACCCCCCCCATTGAGTGTGGAGCCCGACCTGGGGCCAGATCTCATGACCCCGAGATTGGGACCTGAGCCGAAATCAAGAGTCTGAGGTCTAACATAGTGAGCCGCCCAGGCGTCCCTGTGCAAATCCATTTTTGAGCATTCTAGACTCTTTCTCCTCCAACATTTGCCTTTTTCCTACCTGGGAGAAACTTGGGAGAAAATGATAAACATAATCTTCTCTTTGTCTAGTCTCTGTGTGCTCTAAAGCAAATAATTTTCCATTAGTTATTGACTATTCTGCCTGGTCCCAGGATAGTGGTAAGAGATGATACAAAGTGAGATTCAGGCATGATTTTGACCTTAGGGGCTTGAAGCATCAATGGGAGAGACAATGAAAGCTGATGGAGCAATGGGAGAAGGGCACAGCCACGTACACAGGCTGGCCTGTGTCATTCCATCAGAATATGGTACTGTTGCTTGCAAAAAGGAACCAATGGCATGAGTGAGACTAGTTAGGAGAAGATTTCTGGAATAAGCAAGGTGCGACCTAAGCCTTACTAGATGACCGTGATTTAAATAGATTCTAGGAGAGGACAGGCGTTTCTAGCAGCATAGCCGTGAAAATCAGGGAGGAAAAGCCACTGATCCTAGGGTTGTGGGACATAGCGGACAAAAATCCAAGATGCCTAGGTAACTTTGAATTTCAAATAAACAATGAATAATTTTTTGGTATAAGTATGTCCCGTACTTGGTACCTATGCTATTTGGGACATACTTAGATTAAACATTATTTGTTGTTTATCCAAAATCCTAATATACCAAGTATCCTGTATTTGATAGGCAACTCTGATCGGTGTTCCCTCATATGCCTATGTACTGACATCCAACAGCAAGTCCATTGTTCCAAGAAGATGATTCAAATTCCTATCCCACCACTCTGGACATTTAGACACCATATGGGTTCTGCCATTGAGTGTCTACTGGCCTATCTTGAGCGAGTAATTCTAGAGGTCTCTTCTTTATTGCACCGTTAACCAAACGAAGCTTTCTGGACAGGTGCTTGTGTGTTCTAGGGTGTTAGCATGAGAGCATTTGATATCAGAGAAGGGAAAATCAGACTCCTCCCGTCATCCCCCAGAGAGGAAAAGCCGATCCCTCTCTCTTTAATTTCTAGTCTATGGCATTCACAGTTACATGCTAATACTTCGTCTCCTGTCCCTTTGTCTGGGCGCAGCTGGAGCCCCTCATTTCACTCGTCTGCCTCTTCCTGTATGATCTGGCCGCCTTTCCTTCACCTCGTCCTCCTGCCCTTCTCAAATTCCTCCCGGAATGCAGTGGGCCCGTGACCTCTCTTGAATGGTTGCTGGAGGGGAACAGAAAATATTAAGACCCTTATTCTGTCTCCCCTATCCTGCAGAACAGAAAAACCAAACAACCCCCCCGACATCATCCCCCCACCATCACAAGACTTAACACAAGAGAAGACAGCAGGGGCAGATATCTCTGCTCCATCTCAACAGGAGGGAATCAGGCAGATTTCCCCCTGCAGAAGTCACCCACTTCCCCGATGTGAGCGCCACTTCTCCTTCCCACAGAAAACATGCCCTGTCCCTGTTCTCGGCAGCACCTGTGTGCGGCTTGCGCGGGATTGCTTTTACACGGTACCACCAACAGGTTTCGAAATGTGTTCCCTCTTCTCAATCAAGTGCTCATTTGCATGAAGTGAGTTCCCTTTGTTCAAGAAAACTGGGTCTCCAGAAGAGGTCCTTTGCTTCTGTGTCCCTGCTTCCCCCACTTAGAACCCTTGAACTTGGTCTGACCCCTCCTGGTCCTGGGCACCCAAGGGGCCACGCAGGACCACCAAAGCCTACGAGGCACCCAAGGCACAGACTCTGCAATGGGCAGAAAGGCCACTTCCGTGGGATTTGCTCCAGAAACAAGCAAATCAGTTGTGTGTTTGCTGCTTCCATTGCAGTAGACCTGGATGGCCCCATCCTACTGTGCGTCCTTTCTGGACCGTAAGCTCCCTCACGGGGGCTTATGAGGTTCCAAGGTGCTGGCTTCTGCACCCATCTTTGGACATGCTTTACAGTTCAGCTGGGGTTCAGTTTAACCCCCAGAAGTGAGTATCTGCTGCCCGTTCTGTTCTGACCCAGGCTTGGGCCTGGTGGAAATGCAGCTGCCCCAAACCATCGTACAGCATATCCCCCTGGGCACCCAGTGGTCGTTGTGTTGTTTCTGCGGAGGGACATCCCAGCCAGCCTAACCCAAGTGACTGCTAAGAAAAGGAGTCACTTCCTCTTTAGACAATAGGAGAGACACACTTTCAAAGACAGCCTGACTTTTTACCTACCCGGGCCTGAATCCCACACACCTAGGTATGTGACTGGGTAGCTGCCTGCAGCGGCACGGGCCTTCTGGTTTGTGAGCGAGGCCCGTGACTTGGCAGGGTAGTAAGACCTGATTTGGCAAAGGCCGTGTACTTCTTTTGTCTGTATTAAGGCCACATAGGAGAATTAGGCACATAAATTCTGAAAGATTAGATAAGAACAAGGCAGCTGTTGTTTTGCTGGGGCTTAAAGGGTATCACAAAGGTTGTTGGACCCAGTGCTGTTTGGTTTAGCGATTTCCCCCATCTTGGTCAGCTCTGGCTCCTGTAACAACACCATAGATCGAACATAATATGAAATACCATCCATGGGCACTTATTTCTCTGAGTTCTAGAGGTTGGGAAGTCCAACATCAGGATGCTAGTGTGGTTAGGTTCTTGGCGAGTGCTCTCTTCCTGGCTTGCTGATGGCCGCCTTCATCCTGTGCCTACCCATGGTGGAGAGAGAGGGAGAGCAGTTTCTCTGGTGTCTCTTCTTATACGGGTGCTAATCCCATCAGGTGACCCTATTCTCATGACCTCATCTAAATCTAATCACCTCCCCCAATTCTACCATGTTGGAGATTAAGTTTCAACACAGGAATTTGGGGAAGGCATGAACATTCAGTCCATAACACCCCCTTGCTGATTTGAATACTGTTGCCGTTGTCTTTCCCCTGCTCACTGGTGCATGGTATGCCTCATGAGAAGGGATAGAAGTTGTATGTGGCCTTGGATGGAAGGAGGATGGACGGTTACATTTCCAAGGACTCCGCTGGGCTCAGATGGTCTCCCCTGCTCTTCTAGAAGATTGCAAGCCTGTGAGCATATCTCACTTGTCCAACATGATTCTGAACTCAACTGGACAGTTAGGTCATTTCCAGGAAATGATGGAGTAAAAATTTAGTATCTCCCCTCCCCTTTCTTTTATCTCTATTGAAATGAGTTTAGGGTGATTAAATGCAGGCATTCACTCTTCCAAAAGCTTCTGCAGGATTGACTTAAAACCCACGAATATGAAGGCAACTGTCATGGTGTCCCCACCTCTGTATATGTCATAGTCTCCCCTTGTATCGGTGTCTTCCAGGTGCTGCTGTCATAGCCTAGGTCAAACACTCAAGGGCAAGTACCTTCTCTCATCCTGGGTCTTCACCAGAGTCTGGGGCACTGTTCTCCATTGAGTGATGGAAGAGTCACTGGTCTGGAAAGGTCCTTAGAGACGTCTGGCCTATTTCCTTTAAACTAAAGAGGGCTTCCCAAGGCCATGAAGGGGTAAAGATACCAGGCGGTTAGAACTAGACCTCTCGATTCTTTCTGCCAAGGATCTTTTCTTAACTCTGTTGAATTTCATGGACGGTGCCCCTGGAAAGTGTCATGATGCAGAGGCAGAGGGTGCCGTGAGCCGTGGGAGTCAAGAAACTGACGTTCTGAGAAATGTATGCAAGGGTGTCTGGTTCTTAGAAGCACATGAAGACGACGCTTCAGGACAGGAGGCTGAGGGGAGGGTGTGTACTGAAGGATGGTGAGCAACTTTTCTTCCCTTGGGAGCTCGCCCCACTCCCTGCCGTGCCTCAGCCTTCAGAGATGCCTCTCGCCTTCTCCATTGACTGACAGCTGGTCTTTGGCATACGGAAGTCCTCAGTGCCTCTAAGCGGGTGAACTAACAGCTGAGTCAGGTTCTCTCATCTCAGGGAAAGGAGGTGAGAGGGGAAGAAATAATATGGCAGAGTCGGAGGCGGGAGAGAATTCTCTAGTTGACCAAACTCTTAAAGGCAATACCACAGCACAAAGTCTGTGTGAAGATAGTATTACTCTTCTTGGATATCCATGGAGGCATGAGGCTGGTGTAGATGTGTGTGTGTGTGTGTGTGTGTGTACACACGAGTGGGCACACCCACTAGAGAGAGCAAATGGCACAACAAAAATTCTCATTGCAAGCCTTAGTGGACTGGCACCAGTTTGCTTTCTTCTTTGTAGCCTTAGCAGGAACTTGGAGAAGGAAATACCCTCTTCCTTTCAGAAGAGGTAACAGAGGAGAACATGGATGTGTTCTGCCTTAAACAGTCTGTCATAATGTTCCCAAATATGAACCAAAGCCACTTGAAAAGGGATCGCTAAAATGTACTAAACTTACAGAGCGAGATTTATATGGTCAAGCGGTTAGTGAAACAAAAAACGTTGTTTTATTGGTGGCTGCTCTTGGAGGTTTTTTTTTTTTCCCCATTTGTAACTTCAACAAATTGAATAATAATTTTAAATTTAAAAAAAAAGAATCTGTCGTAGAATTCCTCTGGTTTAACCTGACCTTGTATTAAATATATCAACCTAACCTGTTGTATTAAATATGTGTTCAATATATCAATACCCTTGTGTTAAATAGTTACATTGTGTTACAGTTACATTCTTGGTGTTATAGTGAGTCATAGGTCAGGAGGTAAGGATGTCCTATTCGCAAAATAGGTACTCTGTGTCCAGATATTGGTAGTCATTATGGAGCACTTTATTCTGGTTGCACTTAGCCAGTACCTGGCTACGCTGTGTAAATATAGCCAAATTACCTTCTCTCTCCCTGCGGGGTTCTAGAATTGGCTCTGAAGCCAGGACCAATCTGGGTGAAGGGAGTTTGAGCAGGCCGGGGTGATAAGCTTGTGTGAGAAGAGTGGCAAGTTTTCATTCTCTTCCAGTGGGCCGTGCACACTGTGGGAGGAGGGAGCTCGGTGGGGTGTATTTCTTTCCCGGATTCATGGTGTGCAACTCATTCACGCCAAATGTTTACTGCTCTCTAGGAAAGTTCAACCCTGGACTGGACTCAGGGCTGGGGTTTTTCTGCCTGTCTATTTGTTTTGTCTTATAAAATCCCGAATTCCTTTTGTTGCTTAGAAAAGTGTTCCTAAATTCTCCACATTTTAAAAAAGCTTCAATTGTGTCATTGTGTCTGGAAATTGTCTCAGGAAAGCATCCTGCAGGTCTGGATAAAGGATTACTGTACGACTTTCATTTAGATGGAACTCATTAAAAGGCTGGCATGGGAAGGCTAATTTCACTATTGCACTCGAGTTGTTAATGAGTAAGTAACAACCACCACGACAACAGTAAATCAAACCTGCCGTTTCAGTTCATGTTATTTAGCCTTTACTGTGTGCCAGATTTTGAGCTAAACACTTTACAAACCTTATTTCGCTCAGTTCTTGAGACCTACCAGGTGGTTGTTTACCCAGGCCAAGAGGCAGCCAAGGACTCTCTGGTCTTAGGTATTTTTCAACTTCTTAGCCCAAATGGCAGAATTTTAAACCATGTGGTAGAGCAAGGTGAGTAAGTTAGCCTGCTCCTCACTGTTTTCTCAGAGGACGAAATCATTTGATTCTTGGGAAAAGCCCCTGAAATCCGTTTGGCTCAGGTAGACAAAAACCGTGCATTCTGGGCTCCCCGCTCTAGAAAAGGGCCAATGGGCACTGAGGAATTGGCCCTGCGTTCAGTCATTTCCTGAACGATATTTATGTGTCCACGGTCCCGGGCATGACGTCGGATACTGACCATTGCTGCCAAACACTTAGTTTAGATGCTCTTAGGTTCGAATTGAGTTCTAAGACTCTAGGATCCTCAATGCAGGGTCATGATGGGGCTTCATGAAAAAGGATTGAAAATATGCGAAAGGATATGTCAGATGGGCTCAGAGGCTCCTCCCACACTTAAGAATCTGTTGCTGGAGGGGCGCCTGGGCGGCTCAGTTGGTTAAGCAACTGCCTTCAGCTTGGGTCATGATCTTGGAGTCCTGGGATCGAGCCCCACATCGGGCTCTCTGCTCAGCGGGGAGTCTGCTTCTCCCTCTGACCTCTCCCCTCTCATGCTCTCTCTCTCACATAAATAAGTAAAATCTTTAAAACAAACCAAAAAAAGCATCTGTTACTGGAGATCTACTCCTTTCATCTCCCAAAATATGATGTTCTTTTTAGGTAGTCGCTCTCTTTTTAAGATTTACTTATTTATTTGAAAGAGAGAGGACATGAGTGGGAGAGGAGCAGAGAGAGAGAGATAGAACCTTTTTTTTTTTTAAGATTTTATTTATTTATTTGACAGAGAGATGACAAGTAGGCAGAGAGGCAGGCAGAGAGAGAGGAGGAAGCAGGCTCCCCGCGGAGCAGAGAGCCCGATGCGGGGCTTGATCCCGGAACCCCGGGATCATGACCTGAGCCAAAGGCAGAGGCTTTAACCCACTGAGCCACCTACCACCTAGGCGCCCCGAGAGATAGAACCTTAAGCAGACTCCACAGTCAGCGTGGAGTCTGACTTGGGGCTCGATTTCACGACCCTGAGATTATGACGTGCTGAAATCAAGAGTTGGATGTTTAAGTGACTGAGTCACACAGGTGCCCCAGGTCCTGTCTCCCAAGCACAGCACTGATCTATGCAGAAGGCAAAACCATCACGACAGGAGGGACCATAAGGACAAACCAGCCTCGGAAGTTACTGAGACAGAAGTACAGTCACAACCCTTCACACATTCACTGATCTGAGTCGTTGGCTTCTCTTTGCCCTTCCAGGTTTCCATTATCCTTTCCTTTCTGTCCCAGATAAAGCTGCTTCTTCAATGTCCCTAGTCAATAAAGAAGTAAGAGCCATTCTGGCTGGTGGGCTTGGGCCTCACCTTTGAGGTCAGATTATAGCCCAAGTACCTCTGTCCTGACAGTGTTTTGTTTTTCCCTGAGGCCTTTGATTCAATCAGTCATTTTCTCCTTTGCTCATGGACTTTGATCATTCTTGTAGTTACTATTATTATTATTTTTTTAATACTTGACTTTTTTGGTCTTTCTTACCAAAGGAATGTATCTCATGACTTTGAAATATGCATTGCATCATACATGGGTCTTCTGAGGTTTTCTGAAAAGATAATACACCCTTTATACATTTACCAGTACAGCACTGCGCATTTGTCTTTTGCATTCGTGTTTCCTGGAGTATTTTTCAGCGATGGTCCATACGTGACTTGGGGAGAAATACAGAGAGCCGAGGGGGGAGCCGAAGGAACTGGGCTGGTGGTTGAACTTCGTGGGGAGAAGGCAAATGACCTGAAGGAGCTTAGAGTGTGTGAGTCGTTTGCCTACTTGACAGCTCGGCTTGCTATGCCACGGAGCCTCAAACTCGGCGAGTCTGAAAGGGTCTCAGAACTTCTTCAGCCTCACTGGATTCCAGAGCCCAACACTTGCTAGCAGGCAGACGCCGCCCGAGTTTAAGGGATCCCTGGCATCGCCACGTGGCCCTCTGACCCCTCTTTCCAACACCTTCCTGTGGGAACTGTTTCTGTCCTTCTCCCGGCAGTCTGTGCCCTTGAGTTTAAAGCTCCTGGCTTTGGGGCTGATTGGTGATGATCCAGGTAATGAGACGCCTCTGTCCACGGGACAAACGCAGGACACATTTCGGATGTTACTGTGGAAATTACAGTTCTAAAAATGGTAGCATAGGAGAACTGGTATGTTCGAAAGGGTCAAGTTTGCATTAAAACGAGAATGGTTCCGGTGCGGTTGGGGGAGGGGGGTGAGGGCACAATCCTGCATCTCCCACAAACGGTGACCAGGATTAAGGTAGCGTTTGGAAGCCCGGGCTGCCTTCCTCCCCGCTGCCGCTCACCATCTGTCAGCGCACAGCTCTCTCTAGTATTGCAACAATTCCCAATTGCCATCTCTTAAAATAAAGCTTAATATATTCACATCTGGTGGTTTCCTGCTCCAGTTATGCTCAGTTTGGCCTTCATTTAAAAAAAAAAAAAACTATTCTGTGATTGCTTTGTGTTGCTTGGGAAGGGTTTCTGGATTAGGGATTTGTGACTCTCTTTGATTGCATTGTGATTGTATTTGCAAGTGACAGAACAGAGGAAATCTGAAATCTGCTTTTACCAGGCGTCTGTGGGTACCAGCGCTGGCTGCAGATCAAAACCATTTAAGCAAATTTTTTTTTTTTTTAAAGAGCAGATTGCCGAACCCTGCTCCAGACCTACCGAACAGAATCGCCAGGCACAGAGCTGGCAGTTCATTTTTATTTTATTTTTTAAAGGTTTTATTTATTTATTTGACAGACAGAGATCACAAGTAGACAGAGAGGCAGGCAGAGAGAGAGAAGGAAGCAGGCTCCCTGCTGAGCAGAGAGCCCGATGATGCGGGGCTCGATCCCAGGATCCTGAGATCATGACCTGAGCAGAAGGCAGAGGCTTTAACCCACTGAGCCACCCAGGCGCCCCTGGCCGTTTATTTTAAAAAAGCTCTTGCAGGTGAGTCCGATGTGCAGCTCGGATTGCTAACCATCAATACGAGTGGTTTTCAGAAGTCTCAGAAATTGTCAGTCTCATCTCTCTCTCTCGCTTGAAGAATGCTTTCTTCTGTGTTGACAGAAGACATTTTCATCCTGAGTATTAATAATGTTGAAATATCGGCATTTGCTCTCTAAACATCAAGGAAAATGGCTTAATAATATTGGTCTTCAAAGGAGCTATGGGGCAAAGCATTTGCATTTGGGACTGTCATCCACATTAACTCCTAAAGGTAGGAGCAAGTGGGCTTCCTATGGGAAGACTGCTAAGGCACAGTATACTGGAGGGTATGCACTCTTCTCCTGCCTTCAAGGAGTGAAAGAATATCAGTTCTGGAAACAGATTGAGTGGCTTTTAAGTCTTGGATCTACCAACTTCTTAGCTGGTAAGGCAGTGGTTTCCATAACTGTGAAATGGGCACAAAAATATTTTTCCTGCAGGATTACAGTAATTTTTAGAGCTATGAATCATGCCTGGCACATAGTAGTTGTTAAATAAATAATGGTCTTTCTCCTCTTGGGTATGATGAAAATTCTAGATTTTCTGTGTAGCTCTGAACACTTAAGTCCATCCATTCTTCTGCAGGAGCTGATCGTTGAAGTGTTGAATAAGTTTCTTGCCTCTACAGGATTCTGTCTCAACTTTTTTCACATCCAATTTACCCATTTGGCATTTCCCCCAAACATTTAAAGATGGAAACAGAATAGTTCTGTACTTCTGGATAGTAACCCTTTCTGGTGCCCTCTAAGATTTAAAATTAACAGCCAGACAATGGGGTAAAACACCTGAATTTAAAGCAAGCTTTGGGATAAGACTGTCCATTGCTACCCTCCCCTCAGTGCAGAAACACAAGCTAGGATTTCTACACTAGCCAAGCACTCTCCCCTTTCCTCTGATCTTCAAATGCTTTCCTCCCTCACCTGTCCGCCTCACCAGGGAAAACCATCCTCTTCTTGCCTTGTTTAAGCTTCACGGCTTCTCTTAATTGCTCTTCTGAAATCTGGGGCTTTTTTTCTAGCACAGAAGCCTTTTGAACCAAGCAAAAACATTTTTTTTTTTTTTTTTTTTGCAAAAACTCTCACCAGAGGGGTGTTAAAAACCTCTGTAGTGGAGTGAGTCAAGTGGATGGAGTATCTTGGTAAGACCTGTTCTCTTTCCTTTGACAGGGTAAAACCCCTTTCGAGGAGGAAGGGAAGAACACATTCTCATTCGTGCGTGAATTTACATTCATGAATTATAATGTCAGACTGTTTCTCTGGATCTTATTTTTAAAAGCTGCTACCTGGTGTTATTCCCATGCCCTACCCCCTAAAGGAAACTGTGTATTTGTTAACATAGAGCAGTTGTGACAGTGTTGCAAGACAGATGGAAATTTTGCAAGAGTTTACCAGATGGGAAAGGGGAGGAGGGGAGTGGGTGGGCACCTGGGGTAAAAAAAAATCTCCCAGGAGAGCACTTGAGAGAGGACCTTACAAATGGGAATGAAATGAACAGACGGAGATGGAGGAAGAGGCAGAGCCCAGTAGGGCTGGAGCCATGGGAGGCCTGTAATTGATGGGAAACTCACCAATGCTTTGGACTGAGATTAAGAACAGAGCTCCAGGTCATTTTAGGAAAGGCAAGCTTGCTACACCTGAGACAGTGTGGCCAGGGAGAGGCAGAGCCAAATGAATGGAGTGCTTGAAGAGGAGGATGTACCCAGAAATCTACTAGGGAAGATAGCTTTGCCTCTTCCTGACTGCAAAAATGGACTTAACAGCTAGGATGAATTTCCAAGGGAAGGGAAGAGAGAGGGTGAGCGATTGACAAAGAGACAGAGAAGGAGAGTCTTACAGGTGCAGTATTTCATAGAAAAACTAAAAATAATGGAATCCGGTATCTGGAAAAATTTAGAGGAGGGACAGAAAAAGATATTTACTGACATGCACTTGTGTATCTGGATAACATATACACACCGTTTATAATACAACGACCAGGAAAGTCACCTACCTGCCTTGCCATGTCACAGAGGAATAGTAGGGTCATTAGATGGGCCCCTGGGTGGCCCAGATAGTTAAAAGTCTGCTTAAGGCTCAGGTCATGATCTCAGGGTCCTGGGAGTCCCAGGTTGAGCTCCCTGCTCAGCAGGGAGTTTGCTTCTCCCTCTCCCTCTGCTCCCCGCTCCTCCCCACCCCCTGGCTTATGCTCTCTCTGTCTCTCTCTCTCTTAAATGAGTAAGTAAAATTTAAAAAAATTTAAAAAAATAAAATTAAAATTAAAAAGTAAAATTTAAAAAAAAAAAGTAGGGCCATCAGGGATGATTAGATGCATGACCATCCATACAGTAGAACAATTCGGACTCAGGGGTAGAAAAGGTCCGGACTCCAGCTCAGCTCTCCTGGAACTTGAATTATTCTTGTCCGCCAAATGGGGACAGCAGTGCTCCCTACCTCAATAGGTGGCTGAGAGATGAAATGAGGGATCGGGCCTTGGGTCTCAAAGACACACAGATTTTCAACAACGAGTTCAACACATAAGGTAATGGGGATTCAATTTGCTACATGCAAGCTCTTGCCAAAAAAACCCAAAACAAAACCAAAACCAGCGTGTTTTTACAGGGGTGTGTAAAAACTTTGCCTCCTGAGCTGTCAACAGTTCTTGTCACCAGTGACTCAGAGTTGGAGAGAGTGCGGGTGGGAATCAGGAGCATAATGTGAAAGTCAAGGACACTTTGAAAGGTGATGGGAAATGTTGCAACGACTGACAGCTTGCTTACTGCTGGCTTCCATCTTCTCATACCTTCCATTGCTGCGTCAAAACGTTTGACCGTGAAAATGTTGGACCACGAACTACTGTATGAACACGAAGTCATGTCAACCTTGGCTCCATAAGGTTCCTACCAGGTCTTAGAGATCAGAAGTCTGGTGGGATGCTTTATTTTGCTCTGATTTCATTAACGACCTCCTCTGATTCACAATGAATTCATGTTGTACTTTGTTTCTTTCCTTTTGACCTCTTACTGCACATTTGTTTCCTGCTGTTTTCAAGATATTTTCGTGTGTGTTCCCCTAGAGGACAAGTTTTGCCCATTTTTAAAAAGATAGATAGACTGATTTTAGAGAGAGAGAGATTGAGAGAGAGCCTGTGTGAGCAGGAGGAGGAGCAGAGGAAGAGGGACAAGCAGACTCTGAGCTGGGCAAGGAGCCCTTTGTGGGGCTCCATCCCAGAAACCTGAGATCATGACGTAAGTGACCCAAAGAGTCAGGTGCTTAACGAACTGAGCCAACCATGTGCCTGAGTTTTGCCCATTTTATACCCTTTTCATTTTGCTTTGCTTGTGTGATAAGCTGAATAATCCCCCCCCCCCCAGAGGTCTATGGCCCGACATCTGTGAGAGTTACATTACACCACAAAAGAGAATTAAAATTGCAGACAATTAAGATTGCTCATCAGTTGACCTTAAAATAAATTCTGGATCATCTGGGAGGAGCCTGTGTCAACACAAGGTCCTTACAAGTGGAGGAGAAAAGCAGAAGTGGTTTCATGGGAGAAGAACTCAATTGGCCTTTGCTGGCTTAGAAGACAGAGGAAGGGGCCATGAGCCAAGGAGTGTAGGTGGCTTCTGGAAGATGGAAAAGGTAAGGAGCTGATTTTCCCCTAGAGCCTCTGGAAGGAGCACAGACTGACTGGCACCTCGATTTTGGGTTGGTGAGACTTGCGCCCGACTTCTGACCTCTGGAACTGTGAGATAGTAACTTGTATGGTTGACACCCCTAAGTTTGTGCTCATTTGTCCCAGCAGCCATAGGAATCGAGTACAATTTGCCTCTCGCCCCATGTTAGCTGGGTCGAAACTGCAGCATCGGGCAGAGGGCACGAGTCTGAGAATGAGCTCCTGCCATGCCGGGGGTTAGCCAGGGGCTTTACCCAGGACTCTGCTCTCACAGCTGGGGGCTGAGAGGGGTGGGGAAGACCCTGTCATGGGGGAGCCGCACCCCCATAGAACCTTCCTCATCCTTCCACGCCATCCCCACCCGCTGCGCCATTGTCACGGGCTCACTTCCTGTTTCGGTCCTTTATTTACCAGAAGCGGCTCTCCTCTTCTGAGAATAAGTCCAGTTGGCCATGTAGAGAGAAGCCACTCAGGAAACACGTACTGAGGTTTCATTCTGAAAATCTTAATGTGAGAGCTGACGTTGGAAACCTCAAAGACCCCCGGGTTTAGTAATGGTTTAGAGAACTAGTAAGTATGAAATGACCCAAGGGCTCCTCAGAAACCAGTGACTAACATGCCCATTCTAGCCTTCACTCTACAAGATGCAAGAGTAAATCCTGTTGAATAATTCTGGCCTTTTAGGCCTGAGGCCTGGTGTTCAGGCATAGTTTTCCTCCCGGGATTCACTTTCGCAGGACTGTCTTCCGAGCCTTGTGTCTGGAGCTCCCCTGAGGTTTACTGGAAATGCTGGATCTCTCCCTTCGGGTTCCTGAAGCATCATGAATTGGCTGTTTGAGTTGATGCTGGAGATTATTAATTACATCAGCTGGAGAGATCCGTGGTTCATGGCGCTCCTAGGACCTCAGGAGAGTGTGAAGGGAGAGATCTCGGCTTCCCAGGAGAGGTGGCCCTGGCCCGCTCCACAGCCTCAGCCAGCACCGACTTATCTTGGGACCAAGAAATCTCAGAGAGACTCTTCCAGAAGGATTAACTCTGTGAGTCCCTTGGGATTATCACAGCTTTAATAGGGCCTGTTGATAAATGTTAAGAGTTCAGTAAAAATGGAAAGAATAAAAAAAAATTTTTTTTTAAATAAGACAAAATAAATAAAAACTAATATGAGATAGAAGCTTCAAATGTAGATCCTCAATGGCACATGGTAAGGGGAGAGGGAGGATACAAGCAATTTATGACAGGATGAGAAATGCTATGATAGGAGAAATACAGGTCACCTCCCTTCCCTGTCTCTCTCTCTCTTCTGGTTTCCCTTCCCGCTCCTTCTCTTTCTCTCTCTTCTCCCCACTTTTTCTCTTCTCTGTGGAGATCAAAATCTACCTGAGGACAGATGATGTTTTACTTCCTTTTTATCCCCTCCCCCCCCCCCCCACCTCAGGGCCTTACTTTGTAGGTGTTCAGAATATCTCTGGTCTTCCCCTCAGCGGTCTTTTTAGAAAGTATTTTATATTTTCTCTTTGACATTGGCGTGGGTGACTACCTATTCTATTCTATTCTATTCCATTTTTCCCAGCTGTATTGTGGTCTCACTGACAAATAAAATTGTATATATAAAGGGTACACTATGATTTAATTCATGTACACATTGTGAAAGATTTAACACAATCAAGTTAATTAACACCTCAGCCATCCCACAGGGTCTCGTTCTTGACTACTTGGCATTTTAGAGGGACTCTGAAAACACTGAAGTAAGTCTTTCACTGAGAAATGTCACACACTTTCATAGGGAGGGGGAAATTTAAGGGCCATTGTTTTAGGATCTCCACAGATTGTGACCCTACACCTATCTGTAAAGCCAGGGGAGCACTTCTCCAGGCCAGAGTTAAGAAGAAATCTCTATTCTGCTGTGTATGATATGCCGCTGAAAAACAAGGACCCGACAAGTCTATTTCTCTCTTGTTGTTGCTGTTTATTCTTTTTGTTGTTAAGATTCTACATACAAAGGGGCGCCTGGGTGGCTCAGTGGGTTAAAGCCTCTGCCTTTGGCTCAGGTCATGATCCCAGGGTCCTTGGATCCAGCCCTGCATTGGGCTCTCTGCTCAGTGGGGAGCCTGCTTCCTCCTCTCTCTCTGCCTGCCTCTCTGCCTACTTGTGATCTCTCTCTCTCTCTGTCAAATAAATGAATGAAATCTTTTTTTAAAAAAAGATTCCACATACAAGTGAAATTGTATGGTATTTATTTGTCTTTCTCTGTCTGACTTATTTCACTTAGTCTAATATCCTCTAGGTCCATCCACGTCATTTGGAATGACACAATTTTATTCTTTCTTAGGGCTGAGTAAGATCCCATCATGTATATACACATCTTCTTGATCTATTCATCAAAAAAGAAAAAAGAGAAACATAAATAACTACAGAAAGCAAACTCGGGGCTGCCAGAGAGGAAGTGGGTACGGGAATGGGGAAGGAGAATGTTATAAAATAAATGTCACAGGGATGAAAAGTACAGCCTAGGGAAGAGAGTCCAAAATATTGTCATACCTTTGTCCAGTGACAAATGGCCACCGCACTTGTGAGCAGAGAATAATGTATATATTTGCCAAATGATGTGCTGAAACTAATATTATATGTCAACTACATTTCAATAAAAAATAAAATAAAATAAGATAAGATAAAAGGATCCCATGAAAAGGAAGTCTTGGAACTTAAGACATGTTCTGTTTCCTGGTGGAGGGTACATCCTTTCCTACCTCTTCAAGCTATAGTGGGCATCAGCAGGTAGGCAGCGAACATCCGGGAGCTTTCGCATCAAGCAGGATGTCAGTCTGCCAGCTTCGTGGAGGAAAGGAACAATGGCTGTTCCATTTGCTTTTTATAGCAAAGCCCATTTGGGAAGAACGAAGACAGGAGGATCTCCCGAAGAGCTTCCTTTCCCTGAGGGTTGGCCCATCTGCTGGGGAGAAGCGAGAGTGCTGTACGCGCTGAGCGTGGCCCGTGCCAGCCAGGATGCTGGCCCACGCGGCCACTGAGTGAGTGACATGCTCTGGGTGCGGGGACGGCTGTCAGGGGCCTCCTTCCCGGGGCTGAGTCAACTAGCTTCTGCCCGGAGGCGACAGGGACATATGTTCCAGGCACACCGTTGGGACTCTTTGTCCTCCAAACCTTCTTTAGTCGGGGATCATTGGGGGCATGAACCAAAGCTCATCTCTTGCAAAGGAGTCCACATTTAAGGAAAATTGACCAAAAACATTTTTGAATATCCCATATCTTTGAGCCTTTGAAAGCAGAAAGGGAACAAGTATAACCATCCATGAATGCCTCCGGATCATGAATCCGAGTAATAATTTTTAGATACGATGGACTGGATTATCATGAACTTCTTTTACTTTGGTGTTACAAGCACCCCGTTATCAACTCACAGAGGTATGGTCAACCAGCTCTCCGCGGCTGTGCTTTTGAGTTTTCAAGTACTTTTCATCATCTTTCCCTTTCTCGAGTTGTGACCTCTTTTTCAGAGTCCATTTGGAAGTACTTCCTAGTTGTTGTTTTTTTTTTCAATCTTCTTCCCCCTCATTTCTTGTGAAACTAATAAATTGCTTTGTTATAGTCATATGCAAAGTAAGAATAAATAAATCCTGGAAAGAACCTAATGAGTTTCCTGTGAACTGATAGTTCTTCAGGCTGTTCTGAGACCTGTTCATTTTTTTCTTTGAGCAAGGTTCCTGCCTGTCTCGCAGTGACCCCAAGATAAGGAAGGTATTTCAGACTCTGTGGGTGGGTGAGTCAAGGGTCTTTCCTGAATGGCTCGGACTGGGTTGAGGGTTTAAGGGCACGTCCAAGATCTGGGGGGAAGAAGGACCTCTCTGCTGAGAGCTTGGTGCCCAAACAGTGAAGTTCACCCTGCTGGATGCTGGCTGTCTAAATGGGTGGCCTTCCCCTCCTCAAAGCAGAGACAAGGGGCTCCTTGGATGCTCAGACCTGCCTTTGGCTCAGGTCATGATCCTGGGGTCCTGGGATCAAGAACAGCATTGGACTCCCTGCTCCGTTGGGAGTCTGCTTCTCCCTCTGCCTCTCCCCCACTCCCATGCTCTCTCTCAAAAAAATAACTTTTAAAAAAAGAAAAAAAAAAAAAACAGAGACAAAATCAGTTGAGATGACCTATCATTCGTTGCCTCATATTTTTCCTTAGATGCATTGCTTACCTAGGTGAGTCCTTATGTGAAATAATGATCCTTTCATTATCCTAGGTGACATCATTTGGGGATTTGTTGGGTGACTTCAACGGTGGCTGGTAAAGAAGAGATAACAGAATGAAAATATTTGTCATGTGAACCTCTCACTATCTTTCTTAGTCATAAATGTTCTGATGCGGTAGTGGGAGTACAGAATTCTCTTATGACTGCTCTAGACATCAGGGATGGAAAATTCTTAGGTCATTCAGTTTACCCTTTAAGACTCACAGAAGATTATGGCTTTCTGTTCATCTTCTGGGCTGACTTCCCCCACAAAGTGGTGGCTGAAGGTCTTGGTGTTGGGGAGATGTTTTCAAAGAACCAAGTCAAATGGCGCCCTTGCCATTCTGTGGAATTATCCACCTCTAGTGGGAGAGCCACACCCAGACTGTCAGCCTTTGGTTTTCGTTCTGACTCTCCATGGAACAAAGAGCAAGTCCCTTAAAAATATTCTGGGGCCTCCAATTTTTGTCTTTGCCAGCACCTTCGAATAGCAATAGAATGTGAGGAGCATATGGCATTCAAAATGTTCTAGAAGTCAAATTTACAAAGTAAAAAGACCTGAGTGACACTAGTTAATACATTTTACTTTACCCAGTACATTTAAGATATTATAATTTCAAGGTATAATTAATATAAAAATCAATGCGATACCTTACATTCTTATTATTTATACCAAGTCTTGAAATCTATTGTGTTCAACGGCTCCATTGCTGGTGGACAGAGCATTCTGTATCATGGAACACATCCATGGGTTGTTTTTTTTTTTTTTTTTAATTAAACGAAGTCTTCTAATTGTTCAAAATAACACAAAATGATATCATAAATGGTGATATTGAGTCATGGAGGTTACCTCCAATAAATGATTGGGTCCCATTCCCAGAACGAAGAGAAGTTAATGTCTATTGCTTTTTGAGGAATATTGTATAGATTTGGGGGCCTGAATGAATATCTGCTTTATGAAAGAGGCAGGTAAGGATATAGAGTGATGCCAAGAAAAAATATAAAGAGGCCTTTTCTCCCCCGCTTCATCCGCTGGAGGTTCAGATAAACTTCAAAAGATCAGGGATGGCATCAATGAATTACAAGAGACCATGAAGGCACGGCCAAGAATAGGTCAGGGCAGTCAGACATGGAAAGGGAGATGCCCTAGAATTAGCAAAATCAGCATATCAGGGGTGTGAAAAACTGAATGTGTGCTATGAGTAAGCCGCTCTACTTGGAGTGGTACTTTACCCACCAGCCCAAGTAGCCCCCCAGATGTCATGAACTCATCTCGAGAGAAGTCATGAAGATGGAACTGGTATTTAAAGACCGAGGCATGTTAAGAAAGAGGCTGAAATGCAGAAAGGGTTTGTTGTCATCACAAGTACAGACAGGAAGGTGGTGGCTTGAACGAGAATTGACACATCCGTCGTTATCTTTCTGGTCTTGTCCGAGGCAGAGGGTGTTCCGGCCAGACCACGTGCACATTCCAGGCTGCCTGGCAGGCAGACTGTTGGCAGAGAAGGCAGCCTCCACACGCAAGACAAGTCTCTGGCAGGGAGATCCCACGTCCTCAGCTCCGCCCGTGGATAGGCAAGTGCTAACCCTTGTCAGACGCCTACTACGTACCAGGCTTCTCGATGATTCTTCTGTATTGTATTAGTCGGCTGGGGCCGCCATAACAAGATACCACAGACGGGGTGGCTTAAACACCAAAAACTTATTTTCTTATGGTTCTGGAGGCTGGAAGTCCAAGATCAAGGTCCTGACAGGGTTGATTTCCTCTGAGGCCTCTCTCTTCAGTTTGCAGATGGCTGTCCTCTGCGTGCATGGGCCCCTGGTGTCTCTTTCCCTTATAAGACATTAGTCATACTGGATTAAGGCCCTACCCTGAAGGCCTCATTGTTACTCAGTCACCTCTTTAAAGACCTTCCCTTCAAATACCCTTACATTCTGAAGTCCTAGGGGCCAGACCTTCAGCGTGGGAATTTGAGGGGAACACGATTCAGCTCACAACACAAATATTTCCCATCTTACAGATGAGGAAACTGAGGCCCCGTGAGGAGAGGGGACTTGCTTGAGGTCAGAAAACCAGTGGAGACTACAATCTGAATCTCAATTTAGTGTTCTTTACACAGGGACCACTTGGTTTCCTGAGGGAGAATGAGGTATCTCGCTAGTGCTAAGACATCTGGAAAACATGGGTTTTCATTGCCCGTGTGATGACTTGGGTGTCACAGGGAGTGGCGGGAGTGGGCGTGTGCATGGTACGATGATGCAGTGGAAGCAGCTTGGGGACTGGAATCCGGAATCTGGGTGTGAGTCTTGGCGACGTCATGTACTATGACGTGTGTTGCTAAAGCCTGTTGCCCTAAGCTTATATAAATGAATACTCAACAAGCACACGTGCTTGTCACTGAGCATACATTCTCCCATCCCATGTTCGCAGGCCTGTGAGGAAGATACTATGACCAGGTCTACTTTCCAATTGAGGGAAGGAGGCTCAGAGGGTTGAAGTGATTCGAGGTTATACAGCCAGTAAGGCCTAGAGCCAAGACTCAAACCCAGGTCTGTAGATTCCAAAACTAGTACAGTGAACCATTACCAGAACCAGGAATGGGGCCCAGAGTTATACAATTTTTGCTTTTATCAAGAGAGGAAAATTCTGGGTTTTCATGTAAAATCTCCAGAGTTTTAAACATCGATTAATTCAAGTTTCGTAGAGACACGAAGCAGGCCAAAGCCCATGAGGGGACTTCAACTTTATAGTGCATTGGCTCATACCAATGTATGAGGAGGCTGGACTAGATAAGGCCAGATTTCTTACCTGTCCTGGTAGCTCATGATTCTTTGATGCCATTTGGAATTTATGAAATAGATTTTGTTGTGTACAGCTGTTGGGCATGGATGACCGGATCTGAATGTGTACCCTGACCATCAATAGCCACCTGATGAGGCAAATTCCTTAACCTTTCTGAGGACAGTTTCCCTGTCTAGAAACTGGAGATTGTACCTCGCACACTGAGGTGAAAATTGAGATAATATTTGTAAAGCACCTGGTGAGTACGTGGTGGCTGATGAGCAAAGCGTTAGCACTCAGAACCACTGGTGTCTCTCTCCATGGGATCCCCGGCCTGCATGTAGAAGGCCTATGTGGCAATTGGAGGGACTATAGACAGGACTGCCACTCTGACAGGTCTCCAACCCACCCAAGGTTCTGCCATCTTACCTTTAGTTTTTGCAATTGCCAAGAGTTTTTTTGGTTTTGGTTTTTGTTTTTAATGCCACCACTCAAGGGAGGGAGGAGTTAATACCTTAGCAGGAACTCTTTGGTGTTTATTTTCAACAAGTTTTAGTGAACTTTCAATGGGGTGAAAGATACAGTTTTCAAACTCAAAACTGTGTAAGAAATACCTGGGGGGCTGGGGCGCCTGGGTGGCTCAGTGGGTTAAAGCCTCTGCTTTCAGCTCAGGTCATAATCTCAGGGTCCTGGGATCGAGCCCCGCTTCGGGCTCTCTGCTCAGGGGAGAGCCTGCTTTCCCTCTCTCTCTCTCTCTCTCTGCCTACTTGTGATCTCTCTCTCTGTGTCAAATAAATAAATAAAAATCTTTAAAAAAAAAAGAAAAGAAATACAGGGGAGGCTGTTTATAATACAGGTTCTGAGATGCCACTCCCAGAAAGTACAATTTAGTCAGACTAGAATCAGGATTCCTACTGCTCTCTGGGGATGCTGAGGTGGGTGGTCCCTAGATCATATCCTGAAGCACATTCCTGCCTGGTAGGACCTCCTGAGCTGTCTCTCCACCCATGGCCCCTCCTATACGGTGGCGGCAGCTGGGCCCCCGTTCAGGGTGGGCCGGGGCAGCCCGCAGGGCCAGGAAGGCCTGGGGGAGTCTGTCCCACAAGATGGACTGAAGTCAAATTCCTTACGGACCAGCCGGTTCTTTCTTAATACATTCAAGTAATTTAAAAAAGGACCATTTCAGTGTCCTGAAACAAGCAAGGATTGGCAAGATCAGAATATGGTGTGTTCTGAGCTCGGGGCCTCTAGTTCCATCTGTATAAATAGCGCAGCGCTGACAAAGCTGCCATGAAGGGCTTCCTTTTTCACCAGAGACCTTGGGCAAGGCGGGCGGCTGTGCCCATAATAAAGTCACCAGCAGGTTTGCGGCCAGAGCCGGCCCAGTCATCTCTGGCTTCCCGCCCACGCACCTTAGCGTGGCGGCTCCGTCCGTAACCCTGCGGCCTCGCTGCCGGGAGGGGCTCGGCGGCTCAGGGGGAGGGGAGGTCAGGACCAGAAGCGCACGCCTGCGCCCGGGGCCGGACACCTGCTCCTGCCCACCTCGGGTTCGGGTCAGGGCTGCCTGCCTGAGCTTCCGCCGCTGGGATCCGGACTGTGACACATGCTGCCCAGGTTTTTTTTTGTTTTTTTTGTTTTGTTTTTTTTTTTTTTTTGCATTCCTCCAGCAGCATCTGGAGGATAAGCTGGGAGGGTCCCAGCCAACCACAGGGTGTTCTCTGGAGGCCCAGCTGAGGCGCGTGGGCGGAAACGGCCCCTGGTCTTGGCTTGCTTTCTGCTTGAAACACTCACAGAGCACACCACAAGGTTTTTCAGAGGTTAGACAAATTTGCATCCTTCTCCCCCAAAGCTAGAGGAAGTGCCGGAGGAAGTCATGTATTAAAAGAATGGGGCGCAGGCTTAAGTAAGGAAGAGGGACTCTTTCTTGGCAGTTTTCCTTCTGGCTGGAACCCCCTCCAGTTACCTTTAAGCCATTAACCCTAGAGGACAGGGATGGGGGTGGGGTGGACCCATTTGGAGTTCATTATCGCAGAAAGCCCGTTCGTTCTTTCTCTCTCTCTTTAAACCTGAGCTTTAAGCTGATCAGCTGCCGTTGTCCCGCGATTCAGCTCCCTGGGGACAGCAGCAAATCACAGGACCGCTGCTCTTAGTACTGCCAACACAGGGCACCGGCCCAGGGGCATGCGGGGTGTTGGGGGAAGGTCCTGGCCTTGACCGTGTGGGGGGGGGGGCGGGGGAGTTGAGGGGGAGGGGAGAGGAGGTCCTCCCCTGGCCCTTTTGCTTTCACATGGAGAACATGGACGAGCTTGTCTTTGATCCCTTAACCGGTTCTGCACTCTTTTCTTCCTGTCATAAATCCAGTGACACGATTTATATTTAAGTGTGAGTCCAACCTCAGATTACATTGCCCGAGAACGGAGCCGCTGCAAGGAAAGTGGTTAAATTATTGGCATGAGGTGCAGGACGCCCGAGCCTATGGCGTGGAAAAACCACTAGTAAAAGTGGAAGGAAGCGACTTTTGAAGATATTGCTACCTGTGCTAAGAAACCTCAAGTGCTTACCAGCCACTTCTGATCAAACCTGAAAGTGAGTCTGTGCCTGTCGTGGGATGTCAGATGTCAGGAGGACTCATCCGGGCCCTGTTCCAGCTCAGTGTTCTGCCTCTCTTCAGCCTCGGCAGTGGGATACTGAGGTCCCAGCTTGCCCTTGGAACTCTCTGGGCCAAGCTTATCCCAAGCCTGGTTGAAGGTCAAAGTTTGGGGTGTTTGGGAGGACGGGGTCTCATCCAGCCGTACTGAGCTTTCTGCCCTCCCCTCATCTCCTCTGTGTCTCCCCCTACAACCCCGGGGGCTCATTCACTGCATCCTGGATCAGCCCCTGGTTATTCCAGATTTTTCTCCACTACAGTGCAATTGGGTGCCCCCTCCCAAGGGCTTGTTGCCGAGGCCACCATCTCTGCCCCCCACTTGCTTTCACATGCCAGCCCTGTGCTTGGCACAATAAAGACCTTCCCAATAACACCTTCTCCCCTTGTTGGAGTGACTGGGGAGATGGAAGGCAAACATCTGTCCCTCCTCTTATATAACCCGACTATTTCCAAGTTTCCTCTGCCCACTGAAACAACCTGAGCCGCGTTGCTGGGCAGGGCAGCAAATCCAGCCCCTTCCGCCTATCTGTGAGGCTCCTTCTGGGACAGCTGGGCAGGATGACTCACCCCACTGGCTTGCTCCAGAAGCGCACTGCTCAGGGCTTCTTCCTGGCCGCCTCTGGACACGTTGCAGCCGCCAGCCTTTACTGCAAGGGCTCCCTCCTGCCTGCTTCTCGGGGAAGGAAGGATCCTGGAGCCTCCCTCCCATTCTCCAAGAATGGCTAACCTGAGGCTCTTGTGTTTAATGAATTTTTCGGGGCTGGAAGATCATTGAATGGAATTATAATGCAGAAAACGGAAGCAAAATCAATATGGGTGTTTATGGGCTGAAGGTTTGTGCACCCCTCAAAAGCCATATCTTAAAGCCTTAACCCATTTGGAGATGGAGATTTTAAGGCAATAAGGTTAAATGAGGTCATGAGGGCAGGACTCTGATCCAATAACATTAGTGTCTTTTTTTTTTTTTTCTTTTAAAACTATTTTCAACTTAATGTGATTTTCTTTCCACTTCTTTCTTTTTCTTTTCTTTTCTTTTTTTTTAAAGTAGGCTCCACACCCAGTGGGCTTGAACTCACGACCCTGAGATCAAGACCTGAGCTGATATTAAAAGTAGGACACTTAACCGACTGAGCCACCCAGGCGCCCTAGGATTGGTGTCTTAAGAAAAGGTACCAGAGAGCTCGCTGTCTCTGTGCATGCACACATTTGGGGAAAGGCCACATGAACACACTGTGAGAAGACGTGCCACTGCTACCCAAAGGGGACGGGCTCACCAGACGTCAACCCTGCCAGCACCTTGATCTTGGACTTGCAGCCTCCAGGGCTGTGAAAACTAAGTTTCTGTGGTTTAAGCCACCTGGTCTATGGTATTTTGTTCTGGCAGCCTGGAACTCTGGGTTCTCCCTTCAGGCTGCCCTGTACCCACTGCTGAGCCTCTCGCGTGTTCCCTCTTGCCTGCCCCTTGACTGATCAGCTCACATCCTGGCTCAGAGACCCGCAGTCTCTTTTGCCTGTCTCCTGGCCCCAGGCAGAAGGAGGAAAGTGCCATAAATCATCTCTACAAAGACCCCCCTGTCCAAAATGAAGATGGATTTTTATTTAACATCTCAGTCTGAAGCAGTTTCATCTGGACGATGCCACTGGGTTTTCCAAGAACCAGCCTTGCTGGGGAAAGGGAGCATCTCCCTAACAGCCTTCCAGAACGCAGAAAGCATAACAGCTTCTTTTCCCCTTAATGTTATAATTTTTTTTTAGATATTTACAAAATTGATAGAATAGTACAGGGAACACTCACATACCCCTTTCCTAGACTGAACGATTGCTAGCAATTGCCTTGTTTGCTTTATATGCATATATATAGCTGTGTGTGTGGGTGGGTGGGTGTGTGTGTGTCTGGTTCATTTAAAAGTAAGTTGTACACGTCATGATACTTTATCCCTAAACACATCAGCTTGCACCCCCTAAGAGTGAGGACAACTTTACAACTCACCACACCATTAACACCTAGGGAAGCCAGCGTAAGACACACAGCTTTTACAATAGCCCTTTCCTCGTTTCTGCTTTGCCGTCCTCACACTTGAGGTCATAGAGCAGTGCGTGGCGTCAGTTCTTGGGAAATTTCAAGTTTCCCATCCACAGGGGGAATCTCCCTGTCCACGTGGGGAAATAAGGTTACTGGGATCTTAAGTGTAAGACTGACTTACGATCAGAGCGGAGATGGGTAACCCGAGTTACCTTAAAAGACAGAGGGGCTGCTAGATCGTTAACGTATGACTGTGTGTCCAGATTAGAGGTAGTAACTTATCCAAAGAGGGAAAAAACCCATCTGGGTCAGAAAAGGCCAGGGTCCAGAGCACAGACGAAACCTAGAGGCGGAGGTTACAGGGTTCATCACAAGCCGTTACATTTGTCTGCTCTCCCGGATTGATCCCAGGGAGCTGGTGTCCGGGCTTTTTATCCATCGGATCAAACAAAATACACATTTTTCAAGGGAAACCTGAAAGCCTCTATCAGGGTCAGGAGGCTGTGAGTGGGAGCTCAGTGCTTCCGATCCCCGTGTTGCAGGAGAGCCACGGAGTGGATATTCCAACTTAGCAGAAATGTTCTCCCTGTGGCTCTCGAGGCACCAGCGAAGCTTGGTTTTCAGGGCAAGCTGTGTTTCCAGGATGCTCTTGCCTTCCCGCGTTGTGAGAAGAGTGGGTATTTATGGGGCAGGTGGTAGGGCTGGGTAGAGGTGAGGCACCCAAATGTCAATATGTAGGTGGGGTTCTTTGGGGTTCTGAGTAACAGCAGGAAAAGCCGCCCAGGGGGGAAGAAGGCTCAGACATCTTTCTACAAAACACTTTTTTCTCAGTGTGAGGTGCTTTGTCATTTTCCCTGGGAGGTTTGGGAGGGGGCTTTCGGGCGTGCCCTGAAGGGGAGTCTAGGGACAGCAGAGAGGGGAGAGGCTCTCTGTTCTGAAGCTGGACTTGCAGTCACGCGGATTTAACGGTGTGCATTGTGATGTCTGTTGCCTACCCCCCCACCCCCACCCCGCCCAATCGCATCCCCCACGGAAGCCTCAGAAGCCCGTGTATAAAAGCTGTGGCTGTGAAGCCCAGAAAGATTTTTCTAGGACATTTGCCAGCGACAAAGCCTTGTCAGAATATGGATTGTAGGGCTGCCTGGGTGGCTCTGTGGGTGAAGCCTCTGCCTTCAGCTCAGGTCATGGTTTCAGGGTCCTGGGATCGAGTCCCGCATCGGGCTCTCTGCTCGGCGGGGAGCCTGCTTGCCCTTCTCTCTCTGCCTGCCTCTCTGCCTACTTGTGATCTCTCTCTCTCTCTGTCAAATAAATAAATAAAATCTTAAAAAAAAAAAAAAAGAATATGGATTGTATTTCCAGGGGAAAAAACTTGGTGGGTGGGAATACCATGAATAGGTTATTCCAGAGGGACTTGGTGCCTTCTGGAAGATCGTCCTACACCCCACTCGGCCCTTTGTTGTTTGGAAATGAGGACACATGCCTCAGCGTGTGGGATATCTATTGAGCATGAAATGTGACCCCAGAAGTACTATTTAATCCATTAGAACTGTCCCTGTAAGAGTGGGCCTTGGCTAATGGATTTCTAATATTCCAGCCCCATTTGAAAGGCCCCATCTGAGGGAAGAAAGGTGGTCTGGCTCTCCGAGCATGACCTTTACAGGTGGGCTTGTCTGTGTTCCCTTCACTCAGCTCCCATGCTGGAAAAGCAACAGTTTTAGCTTCTGAGGGCTATTGTAACAAAGTATCATAAACTGGGTGGTTTCAAATAACAGAGATTTATTCCCTCACCGTTCTTGCCAACAGAAGTCTGAAATCAAGATGTCTGGAAGGCAAGTCTCCCTCTGGAGTCTGTAAGGGAGAAACCTTCCTTGCCCCTTCCAGTTTTTGGTGTTTTCCAGCAGTCCTTGCTGTTTCTCAGCTTCAGGATGCATCTGATATCTGCCTTTGTCCTCACAGGATGGTGACGTCTGTAGGTCTGTGTCTCTTCTTACAAGGATACTAGCGGAGTGGACTAGGGGGGTCACCCTAATGACCTCATCTTAACTTAATTAGACCGGCAAAGACCCTATGTCCCAAACACACCACATTTATAATTAATGGGGTTTGGACTTCAACACCTGTCTTTGGGGAGGACACGTAACAGCAACGCTTACATTATGATGTAGCCTCCTTGGAGATTCCCTTCTTGGAAAGACTGTCTTCGTCATACGTCCTTGAAGTATTCTAATTCCTGTGCCAGTGATGTCTTATTGTAAAATTTATAAATCTGTCTTAGAGAATGGTTTTGGTTTCCATGGAGCTAGGCTATGGGAAAGTAAGTCCCTGATGATATGTGGGCCAGGATTTTTCATTTCCAGAGAGGGTGGTTTCTCAGTGTGAGCTAATGAATTGCCTTTCCGCTTTGATTTATCCTGTGATCTGTCTCTGCTCTGAGAGGAGCAGCCTGCCATCTCCGTGCCATCAAAACCAAGTTTCTTAACTTTGGAGGTTGAGAAGTACACTTTGGGCTCATCTCCCAAGGTAGTGTCCAACCGTATTCCCCAAGCCACCAACCCAATACTACACTTGTCTTGTGGTCCAACGTGAGGCCCGTTACAAGTCTCGTTTTGGATTTCTAATATATAGGCTTTCGTTCTGTGTACGGAATAAGAATTCCCAAGAGAGTTTGATTCCCTTGGTAAAGCAAACAAAACTCCCAAACACAGACAAAAAGAATTGATTAAAACCAAGAATGCTTCAGATCTTGTCTCGGATCCAAACTTCGTAAACAAACAGAGGGTTTTTAAAGAAAATTGGTAAGATTGTTGGGATAATGAAATAGCCCAATACATCAGTCAAAAGAACCCTGATTGTGGCACTGTTTCAAATCTCTGAGGTCATGAGATCAAATTTTGGTACATTCATTCTAGAGGACAGAAGAGTTTTCTTCTCCAAATTTCAATCAGCTAGTGAGAAAACAGCATATATGAATAAATTTTATGACAGGCAATGAGTCTGGCACCTTCTATGACAATGAACCAGAGACACCTATCCCCTACTGGGCTGAGGCAGGAAAAGTTGTGACGGAAACAGTGGCTGTGCGAAGATGAGGACCAAATGACTAATGGTGGCACTCTTTGACGGAAATGGCTGATGTAGGAACCAACTGGCAGGGGGGGCAGTTCTTAGTTGACAAGGGTCTACACTGCAGGCAGGCTTGCCTGAGGGGTCACACTGCAGGGCAGCTGGAAGATTCGAGTGTGCACAAGAGAATCACCAGGACAGCTTTTATTATTTATTTATTTATTTATTTTGAGAGAGAGAGTATGAGAACACGCACAAGTCAGAGGAGGGGCAGAGGGAGAAGCAGACTCCCCGCTGAGCAGGGAGCCTGCCATGGTGGGGGCTCCATCCTGGGATCCCAAGATCATGACCTGAGCCGAAAGCAGACGCTTAACCCACTGAGCCACCCAGGCGCCCCCAGGAGAGCTTTTAAAAACACACGTTCTGATTCAGTACATCTGGGGTGAAGCCCATAAATTTGCATTTCTGAGGAGGTGATCTGTGTTGCTGGTCTTGTGAACACCATTTTGAGTAGCACGGTACTAGCAAACACTTAAAGGCTGGGAGTGGTTCCTGGGGCTGATTTTCTGTGGAAACGGCAAGTCTCCAGAGAGAGAGAGAAGCTCGGGAAAGCAGCGTCAGGCTCTGTATTGGTTCTCGTGGTACAGCTGCTAAGAGCAGACCTCTGAGAGCCCGAAGTCCGTGACACCTTGCAGGTGTGACGCTTCTGTGGGTTTCCAGGGTTTTCCCAGTTGGGCAACACCTCTCTGAGGGTAGAAAAGTCAGATGATTTTAAGTAGTTCTCTCTTTTCAAAAAACAATGTCTGGATTAGTTGGGTTGTAAGTTTACAAGGACCTATCGGAGAGAATTATTTTGTCATCTCCCCTCGTTTGGAATTGCCTAGACAGTGAGCGTTATTATTATTACATAATGATGAAAGGTGTAACTACCCTTTGCGGCCTGCCTGCTGTGGGTCAGAAGAGACCCTCGCCAGTGACAATGGGGCAGGTCATTCTTCTTAGATATCTGTCGGCATATGGTATGGTGCTGCGGAGTCTGTTGAGTCACAGGATGACATGGTACCTCTCCCAGGAGTGTGAATACTACTGGAACATTTTGGAGGAAAATTGATTTTTTTTTTTTTTATATTAGAGTAAGCATGCAAATATCACAGCATAACAGGCACGCTTTCATCCCCCAAGCTCTAACAGTTGATGTCAACACTCCTCCCGTCCGGCGGTTGGGTCTATATGTCTTTTCCTTGGATCTAAGTCGTCCTTTATGGCTGTACCAATAGAGTAGGGTAGAAATGACGGGGTGTGACTTCTGAGGCTAGGTCATAGAAGAGCCATGTTGTCTTGGGATGTCCTTGGAAGCCACCCATCATGCGGACAGTACGCCAAGGTAGAAGTCCGTGTGGAAAGGAGCTGATGACCCCATCTCCCACGCTGACCTCCCATCCTACTACTAACACTAACTTTCCAGGCATGAGAGTACGGCATCTGGGAAGTGAGCCTTCAATCCCTCATTGGGCCATCCCACTAGCTCCTGTGTGAAGCAGACACAAGTCTTCCCTTTCAAGCGCTGTCTGGATTAGACACTTGTGAGATAAAGAAGTGATTGCTGGTTTAAATCCACTAGGTTTCAGAGTGGCTTGCTTGCAGAAATATGTAGCTAGATTGATAGGGGCTGATGGATTGGTAGTTCTAAGAAGGGCCGTGGAAGTAGTGATTCATTGGCAAGCCAGGCAGGATCGCAGGCATCCTGTGACCCTGTCACTCCTCCACCTATAAACTAGGGATGGAGGGGAACAGAGCAAGTATGAGAGCACACAGGAGGAGTGGACTTGGGTTGGAAATCACTGAGGCAAAAAGAAGGAGGAAGTATATTCTCTGTGTTTACAAGGGTCAGTGGGTTTTTAATGTCCTTGAAGATCAGTTTCCCTTGGGAATAACTAAGTTAAAAAAAAAAAGGAAGAGGGGATCTGCTTGGATTCACTTGAAATAAAGCCGTTAGGATGAAATCAATGTAAAAATAAGACCCGGAGAAGGGTAACAGTGGAGAGAAGAGATCAATCTTGGGTAGAGACTTGCATTGCAATGTGAAAACATTTTGGAAGCTAAATGAAACAACGGTGGTCATAAGCATTGGACGTTAGCATCCACAGTGGAGGCTAAAATGGCCCGAGTTCAAACTCTAGTGTGTAAAATTCAGCAGCCGGCGTGTCCCCTGTCTGTCCCATTCCCTGGTCCCCTGTCCTTCTGGAGTCCTGCTTTGAAGGCCAAAGCAAAATGAAGAGAAGATAGTTCCTCTTACTGTGTGCTCCTAGAGGCGGGGAAGTTCTGATTCACACTGTGGGTGTTGGAAAACAGCTTGTTGATGACGCAGGTGAGGGCAAGCCTGTGGGGGTGAACCCAACACCCAGTGGTTCAGGAGAGCACCTGCAGAGGGTGGGTCGGGGCATGAGGGTCCCTCCGTGACTGGGATATCAGGGGTAAGGATGCCGAGAGGTCCAATTTCAGGACGTTTAAGGCCTTGCTTATGACCTTCTAACTCAGGGGTGCCTGGGTGGCTTAGTGGTTTAAGCCACTGCCTTCGGCTAAGGTCATGATCTCAGGTTCCTGGGATTGAGTCCTGCATTGGGTTCTCTGCTCGGCAGGGAGCCTGCTTCCCTCTCACTCTCTCTGCCTGCCTCTCTGCCTACTTGTGATCTCTCTCTGTCAAATAAATAAATAAAATCTTAAAAAAAAAAAAAGACCTTCTAACTCCAGTGCAGACAGACAGGAAGTCTAATTGGTCTTCTTTCAATTTCTCTGGCCCAGCTTGAGGGGCATGCCATTGAGTAGGAAAGTGACTGGTGGAAGAGGAGGGAATGAAGGGACCCAGATGACTCCCTAACTGGAGAATGCAGAGGGCTAGGCTTGCATCCCGCTGGGCTGCATTCCACACCCTTCTGGGGCCGCCCCTTCCTTTCTGCCAATCCAGGCTCTGGTCTTCCAGCTCGAGCAGGTTTGGGTGCTGACAGCACACGCCTGTCACCTGGCCAGTCAGCCAGCTCTGGCTAACCCAGCTGTCAGCCGTGGCGGGCAAGCCCCCACGTCACCGTGGAATCAGAACACGTGTAAGCTACAAAGGACCTGGGCAATGGGGTTCAACCCCTTCTCTTCTATGGGCAGAGGAACTAAGGATCCCAAATTTTTAAAACAGCTCAATAGGGGTGATGCTGAGCAGGGCCAGGAAACACATCTCCTCACCCTGATTTCCTGGGCCCGTGGCCTCTGTGGCAGCCTCCCTCCAGAAGGCATTAAAGCAGAACTCTGACGGGAGCAGAGCGGACTCCTGCTTTGTCTCTCTGCTTTGTCTCTGCCCCCCTGGCCCAAGGTGGAAGGAAGTAGATTTTCTACCCTCTTCGTTCCTGTGTTCCTCTCCATCTGGCAAATCTGTTTAGAGGCTAGCAATGTTTATACTCCTGGGCAAGAGATTAGTCACGTGGCTAACAGCTCGTGTCTGCTTAGTGACCTCAGATGGTGAGCAGTTTTGTCACTGAACTTTGCAAATCTTCCAACTTGGCCTTTTCTTGTTTGCATTTTCAAGTTGTTTCCAATTCTAGAAAACACCCTTCTTGGCTTTTCTCCTCCTGGCTTCAACCCCCCACCTCGGTCACTTGGTTACTTCTTTTCCTTTAAAGACTCTTTATTTTTTGTTTTTACAAAGTTCAGAGAGCAAAGGGATTTAAAAGAGGATGGGTTAAAAAGCCTCACTCCCTTCCTTGTCCTTGTCTTCCTCTCCTTGGGCGGTAAGTCTGGATAATTGTCATTAGATTCTTATTTTTCCAGGACTCTTATGCAGACAACAACACATAAAGATATTTACTCTTTTTTTTAAAAAAAAGATTTTATTTTTATTTATTTGACAGACAGAGACAACTAGGCAGAGGGGCAGGCAGAGAGAGAGGAGGAAGCATGCTCCCCGCTGAGCAGAGAGCCCGATTCGGGGCTTGATCCCAGGATCCTGGGATCATGACCCGAGCTGAAGGCTGAGGCTTTAACCCACTGAGCCACCCAGGTGCCCCAAGATATTTACTCTTATACTCCTACTGTTTCTTACACTGAAGGAGCGTACTATGCTCGCTATATGACATCTTAACATTTTTCGCACAAGTAGTATTTTACCGAGGTTGAACTTATTTGTATACAGTAAAATGTACAAAATATTCAAGTGCCTAGGCCAGTGAAAAATTTTCCTTTTTTAAAATTTATTTTCCCTGCGTGACTTTTATTTTATTTTTATTCTTTAAAGATTTGTTTATTTATTTGAGAGCGTGCACGCATGCATGGGGGGGGTGCAGAGTGGGGTTGGGTGCGAGGGGCAGAGAGAGAATCCCATGCAAACTCCCTGCTGAGATCAAGACCTGAGCTGAAATCAAGAGTCAGCCACTCAACCGACTGAGCCACCCAGGCGCCCCTCCTGGGTGACTTTTAAGAGAGCCTTTATGGAGGTATAATTGGCACACAGGGATCAACTGCATGCGTATGTAAATACCTCGAACAATCCCCATGACCAAAACACTGAGCTCACACATCATACTTGGAAGTTCCCTTTTGTCTCTATATTTTCTTATTAGCTACTGAGAAAGACCAGCTTGGTGAGTTGGGCTGAAGACATCTAACGAGCTGGTTTACACTTTTACAATAGTTCTCGAGGCATCTCTAGTTTCTAAAGAGCCAGGCGGCGGGTAACAAAATTTAAGCCTTTTTACAATGAAGTCTTATTAATCACCTCAATTTCCAATGCTTAAACATTTGACCTCAAGGCACTTTGACTAAGATGAAATGGAACGTATTTCCCGTAGAAAGCTTATTTTGCCTCATTTTAAAGTTTCTAGTGTCCCAGCTTCTGGTCCTGGGCCATTTGATTCAAAGAATCGAGGACTCTTAGGAAAACAGAAACCAACAGAACTTCTAAGAAACTCCAGGATTTTCTTTGTTTACGAGCCATAATTCTGGAAGGAAGGAAATGAACACTTAGCAAGCCCCTTCTGTGTGTCAAGCACTTTACATAAAATAAATCATGTAGCCTTCCCAAGTAACCTACAGCAGAGATGGATGGGATCACCACCACGTTGGCAGAACGGGAAATAAGATCTGAGGGTCTAAACAAGTCGTCCAAGGTCACGCAGCAAGTGGCATGAGCTGGAATTGAAACCCATTATTATTTTAGAGCTCATCCTTTTCTTATCATGGATCTACCCTCTGTTTCCCACCCCCGGACAAATTATATTTAGATAGCTACACACACACACACACACACCACACGGTAGGATGTGCTATAGGGCACATTTTTAAAACTTCCAAATGCCACCCTCCCCCTCAAAAACCAGTCTATAACAGAACATGGAGGCGAAGGGGTCCAAATACATTTAATTTGCTATTTTACGATACTTTGCTTTTGTTATCAGTTGACATGCCTTGAGTCGTTCCCAAGTTTTTCAGTGAGCAAGAACTGAGAAGTTACCATACCCTGAGAACTGTGTTCTAAACGTTGACAGTTGAAAAGTAGCATCTTGAGGCACCTGGGTGGCTCAGTGGGTTAAGCCTCTGCCTTCGGCTCAGGTCATGATCTCGGGGTCCTGGGATCGAGCCCCGCATCAGGCTCTCTGCTTGGCAGGGAGCCTGCTTCTCCCTCTCTCTCTGCCTACTTGTGATCTCTGTCAAATAAATAAATAAAATCTTTTAAAGAGAGAAAGAAAGGAAGGAAGAAAGAAAGGAAAGTAGCATCTCTGGGCAAAGACCGAATCCTGTGTTTGCAGAAGGGAGGCACTGAGTGGGAGATGGTGTGTGGAGTCTGGAAGGGCAGTGGGGTTCTAGAAAGGTCTGACTGGAGGAGGGAGGGAAATCAGATTATTGGGTGTGTAGCTGGGGATCCGAGTACCCAGAGCTTTCAAAGCCGGACAGGGACATCTTGGCGGGTTGCTGGCGTTTCAGAGAGAGCTGCTGAAGGGCTGGTAGCTGGCCGAGGACGAAGCGTTAGGCATCCCGCCTCGGACCCACATCTATCCACTTCCATATTCTTCAGCAACTGGAATCTTCGTGTTACGGCGCCAACCTCAAGTAGCTGCGAACGAAGGGAACAAGGCCCGTGGCTCCAGCGTCCCACGGGGAAGCGGTGACGCTCAGAGCAGGGGACTGACGAGGTCCATGGAGGGCCCATTTGCAGAGCTGGAGCAGGTCCCTAGAAAAGCAGCAAGGAGGGGTGAAGCACTGGGACCAGCCAAGGCAGGAAGCCATGATTGCCCCAGGTCGGAGAGGCAGAGGTGCAGAGAGGACAATGGGCGAGAGCGCTGGGTGCAGGAACTGTACAAGCTCCAGGCTGGGGACTAAATCCCCCGTCTTGACTCACCCCGCGTGTCCTCCGCTCACTCCCGGTTCTTCCTGTTGGCCCATACCGGGGGTCACAGGAACTCTGTGGGTACGGGGTTCAGAGATCAAGCTCTGGAGAGACAAATGAACACTATCCAGGGCAAAGCCTGTGCTGGGGGGAATCTGGGAAGGCTTTTCTGGGCAGCGCATCAAAGGAGCTATTCCAGGTGCCCTAGAAGCTCAGAGTTTTAAATTCACTCCCTTTCATTCTCCAAGATTCTGGTTCGCAGCAGAAGCTCGATAAACCAGGACCTTATTCTTACAGTGCAGTCATCATCCCCTGTGGCCCCAGACACAAGGGCCGGCTCTTTAGCTCAACACTTGCTAAAGAGGCGGCATGGGTCTATTCCTGGTGATGATAATAGTGATGAGTTAGCGACTTCATGTTCAAGGTAGTGGGAGCCCAGATAACCCTGAATGACAGTGTTGTTTATTGGGTCGAAAGAGGTCCTCCTCATTAACTCATTATCTTACTGGAGAGGCAGTTGCATTTGGGCTCCCGCTTTTCAATGAGAATGGCTCTATTTCCGACTTGCTTGGAAACTGTTATTAACTATTATTCCAAACAATGAGTTTGCATATTTGACAATCCGGAAACCAAATTTAGCCGCGTAAATTACAGACAACTGCTCTCTGATAATGTCACTGTGATGTCCCAATTTTTAAGAAACGGAAGATTAACAAAGCCGGCTTTAAATGCTTCAAACAATATTTTAGGGAAGAAACCATTTCCCCCCCCGAAGATGCATAGATCTCTAAAATGTTCCCGGAGCGCTCTGGAAGATCGCTGTGTAATGTTTCTTCCAAAGGAAGGGGAACTTGCAGAACATTGAAGAGATGCCCAGACCATGCAAAGCTATGAGCGCCCTTCAACTTACTAAGGAATTATGTTGAAACGAAGAGAAACTTCAGAGGTAATTTAAATGATTTAAACGCCACCGTTTTCCCTCCTTCTCCCTAAACCTTCAAGATAATGCTCCTAATGTTAGGCTGACCTTTAACATATGTGATTTTAATGAAAGACAAGACATTTTTCAGGTTCTGAGTCCACTTCAAACCGTTCTTTAAAGTAGTGATTTCTTGTCAAGGCCCTTATGCTGACTCGCGAAGAAGGGACGTTTGACCTTTGAAAACTATTCCGTGGGTCTGAATTATCTAAGTATATTGTAGCTTCATTCTTGCAGACAAGAGAAACCAAGAACTGGTGGATAATGGAGAAATCCATTAACGTAACTGGGTTTGAATGGCAAGTTACTGAACCGCTCAGAATCTGGCTTCTCATCTTTAAATATTTAAAAAAATTTTTTTTAGATTTTATTTATTTATTTGACAGACAGAGATCACAAGCAGGCAGAGAGGCAGGAAGGGAAGCAGGCTCCATGCTGAGCCAAGAGCCCGATTGGGGACTTGATTCCAGGACTCCGGGATCATGACCTGAGCTGAAGGCAGAGACTTTAACCCACTGAGCCACCCAGGCATCCCTGGCTTATCATCTTTAAAATAAGGCTGATAGGATTAGCGTGCTAGTGTTTGCTGTAAACAGTGTTCAATACACAAGTATTAAGGAATTTTAAAATATCAATTAATATTATTAATTAATAATTTTAATATTAAGACATATTTATTAATAATATTAATTAATTAATAATTTTTAATATTAAGAAATATTAAGGACTTTTTCTTATAGGTACTTGTTACATGGAGTACAGTGAAAAATATCAACCACTGTAATGAGATTTCTCAGTTTGGGGCCCTTCCTGAGAATGCAGTGGACCTCAGAGTTGAAGAGAACCCCATCATATACATGAGAACTGAAGAAATGCCGTGCCTTCTGACAACCCCATCCAGCATATGCCAACTTGAGGGTGCTGGGCTTCTAATTTCAAACTCATCATCTGTTGGGGTACCACCACCAGCTGGCTTTGCCCTGGTTTTCTCACCAGGTGGCTCAGGGACCGTGTTAACTGGGACAGTGATGAGAGTACCTACTCTTCCTGCAAAAGGATTAGTGTGATTGGGCTGCTGCCCGCAGGGGGAGGAGGGAGGTGGCGGAAGGGTGGGGGCAGGAAATCATGCTTCTAGACCTGGGAAGGATGTTGATATGAAATTATGGCTTTTCTCTGATGGTGATGTTTCAAGATTTAAAGGGCTTCCAACTTCAACAGCCCCAAAAGAACAGATATTGTATAAACCCCGGGTCTTTGGATCAGCAGTCTTCAAACTGCTCTGAGATTTGACAAGCTGGAAATTCTGGGAGGAGAATGATCTCTTCTTTACATATATATATATATATATATATATATATATATATATATATACATACACACACATATATTTTAAAGATTTTATTTATTTATTTGACAGAGATCACAAGTAGGCAGAGAGGCAGGCAGAGAGAGAGGAGGAAGAAGGCTCCCCACTGAGCAGACAGTCCAATGCGGGGCTGGATCCAAGGACCCTGGGATCATGACCTGAGCCAAAGGCAGAGGCCTTAACCCATTGAGCCACCCAGGCGCCCCTCTTCTTTATGTTTTTAATAAATCATACACAATGGGTTATCCTCATAATTTACACAACTTGTAGCCCCCAAATGTTTACTTTTTACAATTATTATAAAATCAAGTAATGCTTTTGTAATATCTTTAAAAATTGACATTTATTTTAATAAATATTATGTACACTTGAAATATTTTAATAAATATTATATAAATATCACTGAGACCAAATAGAGCATAAAATAGAAGAAAGGGGGAGACCAGTTAGAAGATATCTCGGGAGTCTGCTGTAATATCTCCTTTCAAGTAGTCCACTGCACAGACAGATGGTGAACATGACTTAAGTCTCAGCTACCACTGTTACCCCTCCCAGAAGCATTCTCTAGAATATTCCAGATGGGTGACAATTCAGCCTTTATTTTATTGTACTTATCTATTTCTAACTACTATTCAAGTTTATTAAAGTTGTACATAGCTTGGTTTAAAGTCAAACTGTATTTTATTTAAAGGGTAATAATGAGAACCAGCTTTCCCCATCTCTACCACCAATCTATGATCTTGCTGTCTGGAGGCAATCACTTCTAGTCTATTCTTTTAGCTGGTTATTTTGGCATTTATCTCCTTGGAGCCATATAATATGCGTATACTGTTATTTCTCTATTTCTCAATTTCAGATATTATTAATTTCTATCATAGCCATCAAGTTTACTTTTGTATATCCCTCCCTTCTGTATCTCTAATTCCAAAACTCAAGTCTTAACGATTAAATCATCTTTGGTGTTTACTTCCTTATGATGGTGTGTATGTTGTTCAACTTGAACCAAGTGGGGTACTATAGTTACACTTTGTCTTAGGAATTTTTGTTACTGTTGGAGATAATTAGCTGCCTTTTTTTTTTTTCATTTCCTGAAATTTCTTTAACCCCCACCCCACCTTACCCCAACACACACACACACACACGCTCACACTCACACGTGCATGTGCACAGGCACGCTCACACACACACACTTGATCACTCAGGTCTGTCAGACACCTCCTGTTTCACTTTCCAATGGTTAAATATCCAGTAATCAATCAGCTCCAAAGGCGTCCCTCCCTGAGCTCTTGGAGGATCAAGGACTCCGCGTCCAGTCTGCATTTGGGTCTGTGCCAGATCTGCTGCCCACGTATTGCGGGGATTTTCCTCACTCCTTTCCCACGTTCTACATCTTCCTCTCGCTTCACTCCCTGATTTCTCAGGAGCACATTCTCTAAAAGCTTATTAAGAAAGAGAACATTGGGGTGCCTGGGTGGCTGAGTGGGTTAAAGCCTTTGCCTTCGGCTCAGGTCATGATCTCAGGGTCCTGGGATCGAGCCCCGCATCGGGCTCTCTGCTCAGCAGGGAGCCTGCTTCCCTCTCTCTCTCTCTGTCTACTTGTGATCTCTCTGTCAAATAAATAAATAAAATCTTTAAAAGAAAAGAAAGGGCACATTGGAGGTAAAATTCTTCTTCCTGCATATTTGAAAATGTCTTTTCTCTACCCTCACACTTGATCGAGCATTTGGCTGGTAATAGAACTCCCGGCTGAAAAGAAGGTCCCTCAGAATTTCGAAGCTAGTGATGGGTCCGTGTCTTCTAGCCTCCTGTGTCACCGTGGAGCATTCCGATGCCGTTCGTTCTGATTTCATCTATTTTCTATGGGACTGTTTCTGTTCTCTCGAAGTGCTTTTAGTAGCTTCCCTTTTATGCTTGGCGTAACTTTTCAGTATTTATTCATTCATGTGCTGAGCCCTTTGCCGTTGCGTTCAATCTGGAGACTCATGTTATTGAGTTCTGGAAAGTTTTCTATTATTTCTTTGATAATTTTCTCTCTTCCATGGTCTTCATTCTTTTTTTAGAACAGCTCTTAGATGGTGTCAGACTTCTTGAATTGATTCTCTGAGTTTCTTATTCTGTTTTATTTTTCTTCTCTCTCTCTCTCTCTCTCTCTCTCTCTGTTATTGATGTACTTTGGGACAGTTTCTTCACATTTATCTCTCAGTCCCTTTACTGAGCACTTAAAATTAATTTTTGAGCGAATAATATATACTTATGTATCAAATATATCAAAATATTTTGATATAAATATATCAAAATTATAAAAGAGAATGTAGGTAGAAGTAAGCCTCCTCTGCACCTCGTTCTTGAGACATCCAGCTCACCCTGTTGGTGGGGATATTTGGCACAGGAGAGGGTGGGACTGGAAAACAAGGGTATTTCATACAAGTTTGCGTACTGAATGATGCAAGTCCCAGCTCTCTTTCTGCACCCTGCTCCTATCATGCAACCCTCCAGGCATATATTCTCCTAGATAGGAACCCACTAAAAGGTTTTGTTGAAGAAAAGAACCTTGGCTATCTGTCAGCATCTTTGGGTCTTTTCTCCCTGGTTGGTAAGATTCTGTAATGTAGAACATTCTAAGATCCTGTTTGGAGAGTATCATCCTGAAGCCCAGCTGCTAAGATTTTGAAAAAGAGAGCTGGCATGCGTGGGACAGGGTTCTGGGGGCTGGGAAGTGTCGGGCGAGCCTCTCCGTTATCAGTAGGTAAATTTCTGCTTTATCTTTCTGTCTTCCATTTTTTGCCACCATCCTCAACGATGCCTAGTGTCCCAGCAAAACCTTCAGTTTTGCCCTCTCTGGAGAATGATCCTTTAGTCTTCAGTTGGGGGTAGGGTATGGGGGGGGGGGCATCATCTTGCTGAGCTGAATCAGGGAGGGATTCTGGAGTTCCAGCTGCCTCTTCCGGTCTTTAGACTGGATGATTCCCGTCCATCTAGTTTCTTGCTTACTGATGCTTTCCTTTGCTGTCACCATCTTACTCTTACTAGTCTACCTAGTGAATGTTTTATTTCAGATAATACTATTCTGCTTTAGAATTTCCATTAAATTTTTTCTAATCTTTCTATATCTCTATTTTTAATAGTTTCCATATCTGCTGATTTCCTATCTTTTCATGTATTATGAATATATTTTCTTTTACTTTATTGAACATAGTTATAATAGATGCTTTCAAATCCTCATCTGCCATTAAAGTCCTATCAAGGTCAGTTTCTTCTGATTACTTTTCCTCTTGAATATAAGTCACATTTAAAAAAAATTCTTCATATACTGAATAATTTTGGATTATATTCTGGACATGGTGACTATTATGATTCGGAAAAGTGTTGTTTGTTCCCCAGCAAATACCATGGTTGCACTCAGACTGAACACAGTAATTTGGCACGGAGGTTCAAACCTCCTTTTAGTTCTTGTACCTTTCGCTGGGCTGTTTGTAGTGTTCCCTGTGCATGTGTAGCTTAGAGCCACCTAGATATTTGGTCCGAGTTTCTGCACATCGTTTGTGCTTCCCTGCCACCAGCCTTCATCTTTCCAATATTACAGCTTCACTTTCCAGTGGCCGTGGTTGCCCCGAATTCTGCTCTCTGGTTCTTGAGGGAAGAAAAACTACAGATTTTCTGTTGGAGTTTTGGCTCTGCAGCCTGGTCACCTTTCCTCCATCTAAGAAATTAAAAAGGGAGGGGGGCGCTCATCCTGCCATCCTGTGCCATTCCCTTCTTCCAAGTGTTAGTTCCCCTCTCTAGAATCTGTTTGCTTTTGTTCCCTCCACAGGGCCTCAGAGAGATTATTTTTTCTAATGCTTGGAGTTCAGAGTTGTAGCCTGTGGGAGGGCGGGTCCGGTAGAAGCTCCCTCTATGTCAGAAGTAGACTCTTCCGAACTGCTTCTTAAACAACTGGTTAAGCAATTCTCTCCTCAGTCATTAACTCTACGTCCAAAGCAACGCGATGCCACCAGATTCTGAGATATTAGAGTTTCTGTGTGCAGACGAGAACACCACTGCTCCTCTATTCACTCATTAAAAAAAAAAATCTCTTAATGAGCATTAAAAAGCGTGCAAATAAAGTTGGAGATAATAAAAGATTGTGTTGTGGAACATTCGAGTTCAGACAATCCATGTAGCTTCAACACAGCAGAGGTCAGGTTTTCAGCTTTGTGTGAGCCAGAATAAGAGCATCCCTTGAAGTCAGTATTTTCAAAAATGTGGCTAAGGACTTGTAACATCAGAGTAACTTGGGGGGGCTATTAAAAATGCATATTTCTAGGTCCACCTTAATCTTCCCAAAACAGAGTATGGGGTGGAGCCTAGGTGTTGCCTATTGTGATTATCGTCTTAGGCTGCATAAGCAACAAATAGCCCCCTAATGTTTGCTTGCTCCCTCACCACCTCCACCCCACCCCCTCCAGGTGCCATGCTGCTGGGAGGGAGGCTGCTTAGCAAAATGAGACTGGTGTTACCAGCCAAATGCACACCTGACTCCAAAGAAGCGAATGTGTTTCCAACAGCAAAGACAAATAGTTTGGAACCATATTGTGTGATAGGAAAGAGTTTTGTTTAGTTTTGTTTTCCCAGCATCCGTTTGAAATGAGGTTCTGGACTAAGACCTTAGGGCTGATTGAGAGGTGCTCTCATGTATACTCTGTAACTTCCAGGCATGAAGTCACTATTAAGCACAGCAACAACGACCCCTGGGCTATAACAACGTCACCTTGTCACTGTCCTCTCTGGTGTTCTCTCCCCTTCCTGCCACAGGTTTACCTTGTATGACAGTAATCTCATTGACCTGGTCGCTTCAGGACATTCCATACATACTGGAAACCTTTACGAAGGTCATCTCATTAATTTCTGGAAGCTAATTTTTACTTTTCCTTGCCATAAACTCAAGAACACAGAGAAAGTGTCACTGGCCTGCTAGATCCATTTAATTAGGAATTAGCTTAATTCTTAATGCACTAGCAACTCTAGCCAATCAATTTAGGTCTCCGTAAACTATTTCCAGAGACATTAGTGTACTTTTTAAAGGACCCCTTTATCTATTGAGGTATGAGGTGTTTCCTGAGAAAAGTCCCCCCCCAAACAGCTATACCATAACCTGCAGAAGAAGATGTGGACATAATTCAACAAGACTTTGCTCCCAATCGAAATAAAATTTGAATCTCTTTAGGGTTTGAGTCAAAACTTCTGGCTTCATTCGCTGGTTCAGAGTTCAAAATAATTTCTCCCTCTGATCTTGTACTTTTTTCCCCCGAATATGCTTGAATTCAAATCCCCTGAAATAGAGCTAATCTGCTCTAGCTGAATGTTTGGAATTCTTTAAACCCTCAAACAGGTTGAATTTATCTGGGGCTAGGAAGTGGTGAACCTCAACACTGCAAGCTTTTCTCTGAACTCAGATCACCCAAATGGTTCTTCTCCTGTGGAGTTGTTGGTGAGATGCAGATTTTCAGTTGCTTGTTTCCTTCCCTCCTCCCTTCCTCTTTCCTTCCTTCCTTCCTCCCTCCCACCTTCCCTTTCTCCCTTTCTCCCTCCCTCCCTTCCAGTTGTCTGTTACTTTCAATTTTCAGATTGGGAAATTGAAGCCCTAGAAAGGTAAGCACTGTGCTCAGGTCTTGGTTACACAAACCTTTTTGGTGGGGGAGATAGGAAAAAAAAAGGCAGGTGTCCCTCTCCAAGGCTATAGAAACTCTCTCTCTCTCTGGGCCCTTTGTGAGGTCCTACATGAATAGTCTGCCCCTTGGGCCATATGAGCCCTTTGAGGGTCTTTGAAGGAAGCAATACAGATTTTTTGAGTTGTTCTAATATTTCAAAAAGTCCAACAGAAATCACATGTTTCCCAAAATAAAACTCCATGAATAAACTAGAATGTCATGGTATTTTTGCTTTTGATTAGAGTTAAATTAATTCAGTTTGATAACATTGATTATCATGCTGATCTGAAGCTGTGATTATAGTTATATGCGTCTTAGATGATTAAAATGTGAAAAATAGGTTAATTATGTCTTAATAAATACAGTTTATTTGATAGGCAGAATCTTATAAAACCTGAAACTAATCAGGAAAAAAATATGACACATTTTGGAAACTCTCTACATATACCTAGAATAGGTAGAGTGTCAACGAACATAAAACTCCAAAACATATCTATTTCGAAATTTTCTGGGAATCACAAAAATCCAATATTTGTTTTTTTCTGATTGCCTTAACGTGAACAGTACAAAGTCGAATTGCCCTTTCTTGTTCTTCTGAAGCTAGGATGTCTATAGTCCATGACCAGCTAATGTCCATAAATGACATCTGCTTAGTCTTCATTACGTGTGTGTCAATGTATCTAATTTCAGTTTTTTGTGTTGATGTCTATGATTGCTGATAGTACATTTTATTTATTTTTTTAAAATTTTTATTTATTTATTTGACACAGAGAGAGAGATCACAAGTAGGCAGAGAGGCAGGCAGAGAGAGAAGGGGAAGCAGGCTCCCTGCTGAGCAGAGAACCTGATGCGGGGCTCGATCCCAGGACCTGAGATCATGACCTGAGCCGAAGGCAGAGGCTTAACCCACTGAGCCACCCAGGCACCCCAGTACATTTTAAAGAAAGTATTTTGAAAGCAACGATACAAGAATTATATTGAGAAACAAAGACGAAAATGTAATATACCATTTTGTGTACACTCAACAGATCTCTTTCCCATGTGCTAATAGCACATGGCAGTTTCTAGGGCAGTTATGCTCGTGTGCAAAGTATAAATAGAGATATAACGTATTTTCTGATCTCTTATGAATCATTAGACTAGTCGAAAGACTTTTTTTTTTTTTTTTTTTTGAGAAAATACTCAACTTGCTTCCCTGAGCTAATTCTACAGGTTGAGGTTTTCATAATCACGTTACAATCGCTGTGGCTTTGGGCGTCACTGTTGTGACTCACCTGGCTCTGGCTGCTTTAGACCCGCAGTCCGGAGTTCACGTTGCTGAAGGGCAATGACTAAGATCATTGCTTCCCCAGGGCATGGCCTTTAAAGGTTACATCAGTGGGGAGATGGCGCAGGCTCTGGGGCTTAGGAACACGTGACTTGCTCAGGTTAGGCTGCCTCCTTCCCTGGTACAGTCTGGTTCCAGAGATCTTTCTGGAGTGTTTCTTGGCCTTAGGGAAAGGTCAGACAGCACCTGCCGTCCCCACGCAGGTGTCTGTGAATCTCGACGTAATTCCAGAAGCGACTAACTATTAATCCCAGGGGTGATTTGGGTGAGCATTGTATGTCTGTTGGAGTACGATACGCAAGAACAAAAACGGGGTGACGTAAGAGAAGCTTATCTCTTCGGGCTCCTCGTGTGTAAAGGAGGGGATGGTACAGATGGTGACCAGACACCTCCCAGGTCCTGACCGACTTTCTATATCTCTAAGCTTCCTTCATAGTAAAGCTCAGAATAAAGATGGTCCCGGTACCACACTCGTGGCCACATTGAGCCAGACAGGTGGTAGTTTATATGCGTGGGAAACTCATCTGTGGGTAGACAAACCTAGGTTCAGACAAAGCACATGCCTCAAAGTACGTATTTTAATCTCTAAAAAAAAAAAGAAAGAAAGAAAACCACAGGAAGTTCCTCCTGTGAAGGGTGACTCTTTTCCTTTGGTTCTTTCATGCTGGTACAGAAAACAACCAGCTCTGAGCTTGTGAGCATCACCACTGGAAATTTTTATCCCGGGGACTGGAAGGGTTAATGATTATAAGATTTTTAATTGTGCCATTTTCTATGATTTCAGAATTGTCTTTAAGTTCTTAACTTTCTTTTTTCTTTTTTTTTTTTAAATATTTTTATCTATTTACTTGACAGACAGAGATCACAAGTAAGCAGAGAGAGAGGAGGGAAGCAGGCTCCCCGTGAGCAGGGAGCCCGGTGCGGGGCTCGATCCCAGAACCCTGGGATCATGACCTGAGCCGAAGGCAGAGGCTTTAACCCCACTGAGCCACCCAGGTGCCCCAAGTTCTTAACTTTCTGTTTTTCTTTCCCTCTCAGCCTCTTCTCCTGCTTGCGTGGGGCTTGACATCTGGGAGCACTCTGGTTGGGATGAATTAATGCAACTGTCATTTATCTGGATTTTAGTCTTCTGCCCCCCCACCCCCACGGTTCTGAGCCTAGATTATTTAAGCCTCACAATAACCTAATGATTTGCTCTCATCTTTGTTCTACAGAAATGGAGAATAATGAAGAAATGGAGATTTTTGAGGGACTGAGTAATCTGCCTGAAGTTGTATAATGTGAAAAAATAGGATTCAGACTAAAACGTGTTTGACCTGAGATCTTGTGTTCTTAATCACGGTGCTATGCTGTTTCCCTGTTTTTTGTTGAAAGAGTAAATAATACGTGCTTCTCCACCCTGGGGAGAGTGTAATATTAGCAGATCTCCTCTGCTTGAAGACGTCCTCTGTGACCCGGAGGAAGGGTCTTGGGTTGCTGTGCCAGCAACACAGACATTACGACTCAATACCACTGACCGAGATTGGGAAATACACACCCACACACGGAAGTCCACACTTTACAATGACACATTCAGCGAAGTGACAGACAGTAAACCCACGACAATGGTTGTTCTTGGGGGTGGGGCATAAGAGTGGGAAATAAGGCTTAAAGGCAACAAATAAATATATAAGACAAGAGAGGGGGTCCTTCCAGGGCCCAGCCACGACAATGTGGCGTGGTCTGAGAAACATCAGCATTGGCATTTGAGCATCTCCCCTCCCCGCAAAACATAGTAAGAGGCAGGACAAGGGAAAAGTAGATGAGGTTGAGAAAAGATTTGGAGTGGCAAGGAAGACATGAGTGAGTGCCCCCTTCCTCGCATTCGGAAATCACTTTTTTTTTTTTAATTTGACAGAGAGAAATCACAAGTAGGCAGAGAGGCAGGCAGAGAGAGAGGAGGAAGCAGGCTCCCTATGGAACAGAGAGCCCGATGCGGGGCTTGATCCCAGGACTCTGGGATCATGACCTGAGCCAAAGGCAGAGGCTTTAACCCACTGAGCCACCCACGTGCCCCGGAAATCATTTATTTAGTCTTAGAATGGAAGGACTTTAATGCAAACATCAGCTATACCAAAGCATGAGCTTGACTCCATTGGGCATTGAATTTTTGATGGAGAATAAAAGGTCCGAGGTCCTATCGTTTATGTATTACAAGGAAAACAGTCTTAGAATGCTCCAGCTACAAGGACAGTCAGAGTGATTTCACAGGTAAGAAAGCCAAAGTTCAGAATGGTTGAAGAACTAGTCCGAGATGTCACAGCTGGTATGGGACAGATCCCCGCGTTTCTTCTCCAGCCTCATCTGCTTCTCCTGGTCTCTAGCCAGCGCCGGCACTGTGATCGCTCTGCTGTGATCTCCTGCCGAACTAGGGATGGATTTGCTTGACCAATGTTCCTCTCCTTCATTACCTTGACTCAGAAAAGCCTTGACTTTGGAAGATGCTCAGTAAATGCTGATGATCATGATCACTGACATTCAGGAAGACGTTCTTTGACGCTTAACGTTTCAGTAAGGAACTGAGTATTGTGCTCCTTGTTCCGGATTGTTGTGGCATTTCATTCTATTCTAGTTTCGGCTCTGCTGTTAACTAGCTATATGAACGGGCACCTGTCACACTTATCTTGGCTTTAGTATCTTTTAGTATCTTTATGGACAAAGATCTTCAGTATCTTTGTCCACAGGATGGTGGTTTTATATTCACCAAAGGGTCATCCAGTCAAGGCTTCTATGGTCAAGGCTCTTTCGGGAGCCCAGAATATTCCTTGCCAAGGCAGGTATGGGAGAGCTCTTGCTCACAAGATATTCTCTCCAGAGCTCCTCTGCATTTCACCTGTTCCACTGAGCAGGGACCCCATGTCATTTCACCCATAAGCAAGAAGTGAGGCACTCTCGAAGGATGCAGGGCCAGTAGAGACAGACAGTCCCTGCCTTGCAGGCGCTATCACCGTAATGGAGGAAGAACAGGGAGAGAGAAGCACACTAAGCTAAACCAGGACGGGGGGAACAAGTGCATGGTTGCCAATCCTACATCCGGCCTGGCTGTGAGCGGCCAGGGAAAGCTTCTCAGGGGAAGAGGGATTTATGCTGTTGCCTTTTTTTTTTTAAGATTTTATCTATCTGTCAGAGAGAGAGAGAGAGAGAGAGCACAGGCAGGAGGGGAGTGGCAGGCAGAGGGAGAAGCAGGCTCCCCAACCCGGCAGGGAGCCCAACACGGGACTTGATCCCAGGACCCTGGGATCATGACCTGAGCCAAAGGCAGATGCTTAGCAGACTGAGCCACCCAGGCGTCCCTATGCTGGGTTTTGAAGGGAGGTAGACCTCTGATAGCAAAGGCATCAAATACCACAATAGAGGGGGATGTCCCAAATAGACCAGAGGGACAGTCAGGTGGGCCCCAGGCATGCTGGGACATCTGTCAGGAACTGTTCAGAGCAGAAGACCATAGTGTTCAGATATCAGCTTCCAGATGAGTGTAAACTAGGAAGCTGACCATCTAAAGACATTCTTTACCGCATGGTTGGATGAGCAGGCACTGAAGTGTGTATCTGAGATTAAAAGTATGAGCATGTGGGGTGCCTGATAGCTCAGATGATTAAGCGTTTGCCTTCGGCTCAGGTCATGATCTCTGGGTCCTGGGATCAAGCCCCATGTCGGGCTCCCAGCTCAGCAGGGAGTCTGCTTCTCCCTCTCCCTCTGTCTTTCTCCCTGCTTGTGCTCTCTCTGTCTCTAACCAAAAAATAAAAGAACGAAAAATTTTAAAAAGTATGAGCATGTGAATGAACGAAGGTGGTTGGAGTGAACCCCAAAGCTGAGTGAGGCTGTGCGGGGAGAATTCGTTCCAGTTGGGCACTCCCTGGGGGATGGATTCTGTAGCTGGTTGACCGCTGGAACACAGACACGAACTCCCCAGGAGTCAACACAAAGAGTTCATCTAACCTATTGAGAGACAACACAAAACTGTTTATGAATAACGGCAGACTATTGGGAAATCGTTGCAAGTCAAAAGGATTTAAAAAGGCAGCTTGAAACTCAACTGTTCTTAGCAAGAAACAGTGACCCTATGAGGAGACAAGAGTACCCAGAGTTTTTTCTGCCCACCGTGAAAATGTGTGTGTCATACCTGAACAATTACGTTTTTGCATCTGAATAAGTTCAAGTGCCTATCAGAGTCAATAAATCCATAAATCACTAGGCTGTTTCAGATACAATGCAATTCCATGTCCCCATGGAACTTGGAATAATTCCCTCCCATATAATTATTTACACATGTGTATAGGTAGATAGATGATAGATCAATCGATAGATAGATCGATAGGTGTAATTGAATATGGGTTGAAAAGCCAGATTGGGAGTGAATTGTGAGGACCATGCCTTCCTGGCTAAGGAGGTGGGGGTTTCTCTTAGGCAACAGAAAATCACTGGTATGGATTTCAGATGAGAACTTTATGGACTAAGCTTCTGTCTGCTTTCTGGAAGCTAAGTGTGAGTTATAAACCGTAAACTAGGAAAGCCCTCTGTAAGGCCAAATGGTCCTGTTCCCGTACCAGCCATCAGCGTGGCTCCAGGGAGTGGGAAATCCTGAATCCAGGACAAGGCACAAGGGACAGTAGCGGCTTAGCTGCGGCGTCCTCTAAGGGCTATCCGTGACATCAACGTGGCAATGCTGGGAAAGCACGAAGCTCTGCACTTCCTTCCCTGACCTCTCAGGGCTCTCCTCCAGCAGGTCCCTCTATGTCCAGTAGAAGAAAAGAAGACGGATTTTGGAAAGACTAAAAATCAAGTTCAGGTTGTAGCAAGCAGTACGCCTAAGGATAACCAGCATTTCTCTGACTCGAGATGGAAGCAGGATGGTTAGACTCTTAATAGAATTCATGAATGACTGCCTGTCTCTTTGTGGGGCATGCTTTGATTTAGGGAGTCAGTCTTTATCCACACAGAAGGGAAATGGTCAGAGACACACAGAGTCACAACCAGACTACTTGAATTTTCTAAATATAATGTTCTGGAGATGAGTATACCAATAATAAGGGGACTCTCTTGTATCTTTGATGCATTAGGCAGCCCACAGCATGGTTTCAAATATAACTTTATTTATAACTTATTACTGCTTTGTGATCTTCAGAGCTGAAGCTCTTGCCTCCTGGTCCCATTTGACGACAGGCAGACTGAGGCTTTAAGAGCTTCTGTGAATTGCCTTGGAACTCACGGCGAGAGAGCTGCCGAGCTCTGATTCAAATTTCAACCTCCTGATCCCCCCAGCCAGTGTTCTACACTCCCTGCCACGTAAAAAAACAGTCTTGATTTTGATTCTGCATCAGAAAATTTCCTTTCTAGTAGCTCATTCTGCTTCTCAGACCTTGAGATGCTGCTGAACTCCCACAGGATAGGATCAAGCGCCGAGCCACGACCGGGCTTCTCTGGATGAAGGTTTTGGTCAAGGAGCCACGCCGCCCCACTCACATGTTCCTATTTGCCTAGAGAGGATCGTATGACAGGGTCATCTTTGTTCCACTCCATGCTTCCGTGTTCGTTTATGTACAGAGAAAACTCTGTGTGGGATTTGCAAAGTCTAGCAGATCATGTCCCTGGTTCATCACGGGCAATTTCTTTTTAACGCATTGGTGTATCTGTTCTTTACAACTTGAGTGAGTATGAAAGCTAGTGAGGGTACGGACGGGGCCAAGCTGGTGTTTCCAATAGAGGAAGATACTCTGATGATATCACCGTGCCAGCTCCTTTATGGGTTGAGGAAGGCAGTGCTTTCAAGGGGAGAGAGAGGAAGGGAGCTTGATTTTCACTTGGGAGGGGCCTTGAATTATTTATCTTAGCGTCTCACCCCCGTCCTTCACCCAGCATCCAGAAAGCACTGCCCCTAGACGAAACTCCGTATGCTATTATCTGCATGAATGACGGAGGACCCAGTGACTGGTCTGCTCATTGCCTGCATTACATGTTTCCATTTCTATTCATGGTTCAGGATTTTAAATAGCTTTGAATAATCACTTTGGATTGAAATTAGAGACGCCAATCCAAAGAAAGCCGTGCAATGGGGTCTCCATTGAACCAGCTCCGGAGAAAGTGTAAGAATAGTTATATTTAGAAACAGAGCTATTAATAGCTTCATTTTCTTCCAAGTCTCCTCTTTTCAAAGAAGAAGAGGGTGTTAGATATTCTCAGCTCCTGGTCCCCTCTTTAGGGTTTTGGCACCTCGTAGGTGGCATGGCCTCCGAGACGACAACAGTGTCTTACAGGTGTGGCGCTGCTCGAAGGAGCCTGCGGGATGGACCGAGGACACTAGTGCTCCGGAATCCTGACTCCCCACCGAGAACCCCTCCGGAGCGGCACTTCCCAAAGTATAATCTGCAGTGTGACAAAGGCTGCCCTTCATCTCTCACACCTTTAGTTTTCTCCCCCATGAGGCATGGAGAATGGGAACTAATACAGGGATTTGAGGATTAAATGAGATAATACCTGGGCTGAGCTGCCAGGAACTCTCAGTTCCCTTTGCTATCCCCCCTCTTTCATTCTCAATGGTCAGAAGGTACAACAGATCCTTGAGTTCCTGTAACATCTTTTTTTCCCACGCTCTTTTCTACCTGTTTATCTCCTTTTGCCTTAAAATCCCATTCAAGTCCCACCTCCTCTCTGAGACGTCTCTGCAAGTTTTGCCTCGCCTCGTGGTCTCCTGGGGTTTCTTAAAGCAGAGTGTTCCTGGCTGAGCCAACATTCAGAATAGACATGTGGGGCTCCTATGTGTCCTTAGGCGAGTTGCTTTGCATGGAAGGAGGACCCAGAAAGGGGATCTTTGAGTTGAAAGCTTTAGGTCCTAAGACACCTGTGGGCAGAAGAAAGAGATGGGACCAATAGTGTGTGTGGGGAGGGGGGCAATCCGGCCCCATTGTAAAGGGAAAGACTCCTGCTTTCTGCTTATTATCTGCTTATTATCCTTATTTCTGCTGGGAACCAGTCTGGCCCTACCATAGTGAGGGATGAGGAATGCAGTTTTTAGGGGCAGCATTGGGAAGGCAGATTTGGGGACACAGCAACACACGTTCTGGGCAGGCAGCCTTGCCCCAGTGGAGACCACGCTGATGCCCAGCAGAGACCAGTGGGAAAACAGCAAGCCCAGAACCATTCATAGAATGAAAGACATTCCCAGAGGGCTCTGAGAAAGACCTGGGGAAGATTTTGAGAGCGTTTTACATAGATGAAAGGGACGACGAGTCAGCCGCCTTTATGACCTCATTCCTACTCTCCAGCTGATTATGGTTCTAAATAATGCAGACTGCCCCATTGCCTAACACCAGCTTACCACATGGAGGACAAATCCTGCGCCGGGAGGTGAGTGCTTCCTGTTCAGCAGGGATGGCCTAATATAGCGTTTTGTGTCCGGAACTCCTTTGCCTTCCAGACTTTGAGCTACAGACTGTTGCTTGAGATTCAAAGTAGAAAGAGAGAAGAGAACAATTTCCTCTTTACTGGGACTTCGTCATTATCAAAGATTCCGTTCAGTGATTCTATCCTGCAAACCCAACCCCCACGGTCAAGGCCACGTTCTTTCTCTCCTTTTCGAGATATTTAATGATCACAAGGAACTTCTGCCAAAATGGGCTGATTTAGAGTTGTGCTAAGAAACACCCTGAAATAACCAAATGGCTCTGTTGCATTGAAGAGAGGGTTTGAACTTGTCTCTGTCTAACGGAACAGCTGGAACTAAGGTGATAGCTGGGATCGAGGATAATATTCATCTCAGTCATATTTGCTCTTGGCTCTTTTGAGAATTGACACTTTCTTGAGTTATTAAGCCATTACTGCTAGCATATAAGGTAAAGGGCCCCAAATTCACAGAAACTCTGAAAGATAATTTGAATGTATTTTATTTTATATTTTATTTTTGGAAAGATGTTCAAGTGCCAAAGTCATCATTTTCTGAGTGAACTTGAAGGTTGTCCAGCTGCCTTCTTGAGGTCCGTGCTGGCCAAGGAGTCAGCCAGAAAGTCTGGCTGAGCCTTTGGGTTAATGTCTGTCATTGAACAGCCTTCGCGGCTGGTTTGGAGAGCTCTCATTTTGGCCACAGAGAATGGGCTGTGTTCACTCCACAGTGGTGGGATCTGTTCCCAGGATGGATGGCTGCGTGACAAGTGTCCACCTCCAGGTCCCTAGCAAATGGTTGGCAGGGCCCTTCCTTTCCACAAGCATGGGAGAGGCAATCCCTTCCTTCTCTCTCCCAAGGTAATTACGAGTGCCTTTCCATAACCCCGAGCTAGCCCAACTCTTCTCCAAGTCTCATAAATACTAACGACAGGGAGGAGGCTAGAGCCGTGGGGATGGTACCCATCCCCTGTGGTGTCGTCGTCTTCTGTTACCCAGGTGCACAGCCTGGCTTTCATTCAACGCCCCATGTTCCTGGCACATGAGGCCCCTTAGTGTGGTCTGCTGGGGCGGGCTGGCTTCCTGCGTGTGTCACTGCCGTGCTGGCAATGTATTTCCGCTGCCCGAGACGCAGCCGATGCCCCCCCGGCTGCGCCTTGAGATGTCCTTTTGTTCCTCACCCCTTGGCCCTGGAAACAGTTGTCTTCTGACAGGCTTATCATACGCACAGCGTGTTCCCATCACTCTGGAGCTCTTGCCAGAGAAAGAAGAGTGACCTGTCCTTTCCTGGTCTTCCTCTCTCCGGGAGCGCGTATGAGAAGCTCACAGGGGACAATCAATAAATATTTGCTGAATGAATTGGATAGATGGAACGGCTTCTGGATCACTTAGCCACTTACAAAAATTCTTCAGGTGGCGGGGGGGTCTGATGGACAGAACCGCAACGCCAAGAAACCTTTCTTTATTTGTCGCCCCAGCGCGGTGGATGACCCCATGGTTGGATGGGATGGAACCATATGGCAGAGCGCCACGGGCTCAGGGCCTGTCGGGGAGGTTGGCAGGTGACGTTTCTTTTCAACAGTTGTCGGGCGCTAGTCCCTGAACGAGGCACATAATCTGCATTATTTCCCCTCATCTGTACAGCTGCCTCCTTGGGAGGAAAGATTGCCCAGCTTTCCTGGTGAGGGAGCCAAGGCTCAGAGAGAGGAAGTCACCCGCTTGAGGTCATGCGAGTAGGGAAAGGCAGAGCCCAAGTTAGGAGTTACGGCCAAGCTTCGGCTGCTCCCATCATCCCACAACTGGGGAGCTACCGTGTTCAGGGTGACATCCGGGTGAACCAGCCCCTTCCGGGATGCCTCACTCTGGACTCTTCAAAAAAGATGCAGTAAGCCTTAGATTTACATAGCCCTTGACCATTTAGAGAATGATTTTACCCCCACTGTTTCATGTGCCCCTTATAGTAGTTAGTCTGATGAGCTCCGTGTCACCAATGAGAAACTGAGGTATGAAGAGACTGAGGTTTGATGTAGCATTCAGGGTACGTGATCATGAACCTAGAGCTCTTTCCACTGGGTTTGAGAGAAAACAAAGGATTTTTATAAAGTACAGCTGACCCTTGAACAAGGCAGGTTTGAACTGTGTGGGTCCCTTCCTATGCAGATTTAAAAAAATAAATATATTGGAAAAAGCGTGTAAGGTTTGAGATGATTTGAAAAAATTCTCAGTTGAACTGTGTGGCTTAGAAATCCTGAAAATATTTAAGAAAAAGTTAGGTATTGTTGTAAGAAACATCACCATTTATTTGTTGCGTTTGGAACATACGCCACGTCCCACAGCCTTTTTGGCCATTGTTCCCAGCTAGCCCTGCCCCTGAGCCTTAGCGGGGCCATCCCCCCATTCTATGAGGCCATGTGTTCCTAGACGAAGGGCAACTGGTCAGGCCTGTGAATCCTGGGAGCATGAGCACGTGTCTTTTCCCATGAAATAACCTTCTTTGATAGAAGCAGTATTGTGTGGGATACGATGAAGAAGGCACAGTCCACAGAGAATACTGAGGAAGTCCCTAGAAGCATTGGAGGCAGGGAAGACAAATCCATGTCTCAAACAAGCACCTGTTTCAGTGAGCACAAGTTCTGTTTAACAACCCAACAAGTAAACTCCTACATTGTTTCTCTACTCCTAAATATGGAACGTAAAAAAGTTGCTGATTACAGCTATGGGAAACCCAAGATGGCCATGCGTAGAGTTTAGGCTTAGGAGAAGCCCACTCAGTGGGGCTTTGAATGATGCACCGATAATTCTGTTCCTTTCCTCAGCCATTCCTTTCCTCACTTCACTTTTGTTTTTCGACCATCATCCCTTTCCCCAAACTCCCAGCTCAGTCCTTTCCTTCTCATTCTCAGAAGATGAACTTTCTTCCTTCTTCAGGAAAGACGCTGAAGCTCTTAGACCAGAATGCCCACATATCAAGTTACCCTGGGCTGCTTGTCTTCAAGATTCAAAGTAGAAGGTTAAAAATCCCACCCAAATTCTTAATTCCCCTCTCTTTCACTGTCCTGCTCTGTCAACTCTCCCCTTGGGGACTGTCATCCTTTCCACATCCATAGGCTTATGACTGCCAAATTGTTAATTTGCTCAGATTTCAGCCACCTTAAGCAATGCTAGCATTTGGCTGGGGAACCTCCCTTGATCCTGCATGGTTTTCTAGTAAGGTCTCCTTTCTTCTGGGGAAAGCTTTTCAAAAGAAGGGTCTAGCGCCGTGTCTGTCTCCTCACTTTCTTCTCACTCCTCAGCCTACAGAAGTAGGTTCTTGATTCCTCTCTACTCTGAAACTGCTCAGGTCATAGATTTCAGCCCCACAATGTAGTAGCCAAACTCAATGGCGCTGGCATCCTTATCTCATTTGCTATCTCTATGGTGGCCGGCAGTGTGGACTTCTCCCTTCTCTCTCCTCCCATGACTTCAGTGACTCCTTAGCCACCTGGTTTCCCTCTTGTTTCTTTCCTTCCATGTTGCTTCTCTTCTACCTACCCACCTCTTAACTGCGTTCTTCGGGAATGCCCCTCCCAGTCCTTTTCTCTTCTTCCTCCTGCAGTCCCTGAGAAATCTCCATTCACTCCAGAGCTATTGTTCTGTTTTTGTTTTTTTTAACTGTCCCCACATGTCAATGATTCTGAAGTCTACGCTTTTGGCACTGACTTCATTCATGAAGCTCAGATCCATGTATCCCATTATCTCCATGGGCACCACCCCTACCAAGGCTTAAACCGAAGTCATCTCCCTTAACTCTGCTTCCTACCTGACCAAGGACCGGCCATGTTGTCAGAGAAAGCAAAGCACAGGCTGGAGGACACTGGCTCAAAGACACAGGTGTGAGGACATGGAACGAAGAAGAATTTAAGACAGGGAGGCCACTGTGGAGTGCGAGGATGTGGGAGAAGGGCAGAAACTCATGCCTACAGCAGTGCTTGTTGACTTAATGGACCAAAGGGGCAGTAGCCAGGAGGTCACGTGCAGTATGAGGTGGAGAATGTCTTGGGGGTGGGGGGGGTTGGCACTGTGTGGTGCTGAGAGGTAACCACATGAGTATACATGAGTAACCAACTCCGAGCTTCTGATAGGATTCGATGGTGGAAACACCGAAGACTTGGGATGTTGGGCCCTATTTGCTGGAACTTTTTAAGAGGGACCAGGCCAATGGAAAGGCCTTTGAAACTCAGCAGATGCTCTAGTTGCTTTCTGTAGGAGAGGCTTGAATCTCCACTGGGTAGGTATGGGGCCGATGGAGGGCAGGCAGCATAGCCCCTGAATTTCTTGCAACTCCTTTAGTGCTGAATAACGTGCTAGGCACATGGTGGATCCTCGATAAATAGTATTTGGAAAGGGCTGAGGGCGTTTTATCCCTGCTTTATTCCTGCTTTCTATCATCTCTGTTCTTTTCTCTGAGCCAATACCATTTGCCATCAGAATTGGGGAATGGATGGGAGTGGGGAACTTGGTGAGAAGGAGGAGAAAAGAAGAGAAAATACATGATTGTGTGCTTGAGAATTTCTCTTTGGTAAACTTGGTGGAGAGATCTGGACTTTTTTGGGAAAACATTAAAAGAATGGGAACGCACACATATTCCAGTGTCTTATTTACTGTGCTGGGTTCGTACGACAGACAAAACCGTCATCGAAAATTCCAGCCCCTCCACCCAGTGTCAGGTTCTCAGCCCGTGATTGTGGGAATGGAGTCGACCGTATTCAGAGAAGTTCCTGCCTCTCAAATCACCTTGTTGTCACCATTTGAAAGGTGCATCTGCCTCCACAGAGCCCAGACGGCTCTTGCCCCTACCTGAACAGCACAGGATTTCATTCTGCTCATTCCCTGTTCCTACATTGGCTTCAGTCGATCACCCTTTATCACAGCCCACTCTTGGCCTGCCCAAAGCAATCTGCATAACTCTGTTAAAGGTGAGATGGTTTTCTGATGTTTATCTCTAAATTGTGAAAGGAGAGTTGGCATCAAGGAGCCTTACACCCTTCCTCTAAATGTGTGTTAAATGCCTAGCAAGATGAGAAGTGATTTCATCTTATAAATTATGGGGCAATGGACTTCAACAGTCAGACTTGTGGGAGAAGGGCATAAAATGAACGGCAAGTTAGTTGTTTAGCTAAGAGTCAACTTCTCTCTTATCTCCTCTGTAGCCTGTTTCCTTCCTCCAGACATGACTCCTGGTGAGCCATCCTTGCTTCTGTCCCCCTGCCTGACTGTGGCTGGGCTGCCTCTGGGGAACCATGGTAATGGCACTAGTACCTTGTATAAATCATGCAACAGGCCCAGCACGTCTTGCCCCAGAATGCTTGGCTGCTCGGTGTCCTCAAGGCCCTCCGAATCTCCTGGGATGGGGCAGCCTTAACTGGAACCCAAATGGAACCCTGTCCCAGGACAGTTGCCCTGGGACACAATCCAAGTCATAATCCTGCCCAGGTCAGAGGTTAAGAAAAATTTGTGGGGAGAGGGGCTCCTGAGTGGCTCAGTGGGTTAAGCCTCTGCCTTCGGCTCAGGTCATGATCCCAGGGTCCTGGGATCAAGCCCCGCATTGGGCTCTCTGCTCAGCGGGGAGCCTGCTTCCCCCTCTCTCTCTGCCTGCCTCTCTGCCTACTTGTGATCTCTCTACCGAACAAATAAATAAATAAATAAATCTTAAAAAAAGAAAAAGATTCTTTTAAAAGAAAAACTTGGGGGGAATAAAAACATCTCACAGCCTCCTGCTAACAGCTGTTAATTCTTACCTTCTTTAACTGGGTTGTTCCCTGTGAAATCTCTCCAGTTCAGGTCTGCCTGTGTTTTCTTGAAAGCCCTAATACGTGCCAGACACTAGGCAAAGAGCTAGGGATACCCAGTCTCAGGTTTCCAGGGAAAGAAAGCGGAATGGTACCTACGAACTCATGACACTATGGATGGCTAACCAGTACCATTATAAGACAGGTAAACGAGAGGGCCCTTTTGGCCTGAGGTCCCTAAGCAGGTACCACAGCGGCAGTGGCATTTAAGGATAAATAGGATTTTCTTGAGCAAAAAAATGTGGGGGTGTCATTATTTATGTAGGGCAAGAGAGAGTGAGGTGGGGGAGGTGAAGCGGGAGAGGGAGTGGGAGAGAATCCCAAACAGGCTCCACACTCAGGGTGGAGCCTGACTCGGGGCTTGATCTCACGACCCTGAGATCATGACCTGAGCCAAAAAGCAGGAGTAGAACGTTCAGCCGACTGAGCCACCTGGGCGACCCAAGGTGTGTGGGAGGGGAGGGGAGCGTCATTTAAACAAAGGCAGTAACAGAACAAAGTGTCTGTGCGCAAGGTGTTTGAGGACTATAGCAGGACACACACACACACACACACACACACACACACACACGCACACATGCACACATGCACACATGCACACAGACATGTTTATTATTCTATAAAGCAGAAAATAACCCTCAGCTCGGGGTAAACTTTTACAGAGGGCCATGTCCTGGCCCAGGATGTGTAATGCCCGTCACCCAAAGCAGGAGGATGACGATTCCAAGTGACACACTGGTGCCCGGAAGGCTGAATGTGACTCGCCCACCGAGAGGAGGGCGCCGAGGCTGTGAGGACAGAGGGGTGGGGAGCAGCTTAATGCTTTCATTTGGAGAAGAAACCCTTTTTGGGTAGGATGCTACAGGATAAGTAAGACTTCAGACATCAGAGAAGGGGGAAGGACAGGGACCCTTCAATCCCTTGGAGTCTGTCCCTTGTACTCAAGGGAGCACAGATCTGAACGTCCTTTTACCATACATAAGAGGGACCAAAGGAAAGTCACACCAGGAAGTGTGTCCCCTCCCTCCACAACAGCTCCCTTCTCCCCAACTTCGTGAGGTCTGCCCTACTCTCCTTCCCACCTGCGTTCCTACCCACCCACCCTCGCGTGTTGTCCGAGCTGCTCACATTCGTTACAAATCTCCTCTGAAATGGCAGGAAGACACAAAACTCCAATCATAAGCAGGGACTCAGGAGTAAAACTGATGAGCAACACCTTCTAGGGAATACCCATGCACCTTCTGACGAGGGGGACCCTTCATCGGAAGCAGAAAGTAACAGTGTAAGGAAATCGACGCAGTCCCTGCAGCTTCTGGTTTGGGATCAGACCAGAGTTGTCACGCACCAAATGTTTATTGTGTGTGTATCATGGATATACAAAGGACAACTTCCCTCCAGGAGCTTATGAGTAGGATCAAGGTGAAAATGTTAAGTATGTAAAAATGTAATAGTAAGCTAAGTATAAGTATGTATACTTAATATAAGTAAGTGTAAGCAAGTATAAACTGATGCTGTAGAAGAAATGCTTGTATCCCCCTCAAATTCTTATGCTGGATCCCCCCCTCCCCCGGTGTGATGGTATTTACAGTGGGGCTTTGGGAAGGTGATTAGGTCATGATGGTAGAGTCCTCCAGAATTCGATTAGTGTCCTTATCAAAGAGACCCCAGAGAGCTCCCCTGCCCTTCTCCATGTGAGGACACGTTGAGAAGACCGCCATCTATGCACCAGGAAGCAGGTTTTCAACCAGACTCGGAATCTCCTGTTTCTTAATCGTGGGCTTTACCCCCAGCGGTGTGAGAAATAAGTTTCTGTTCTTTATAAGCTACCCAGTCAATGGTATTTTTTTAATAGCAGCCCGAACGAACGAGGACAACAGATCTTACAAGGTGACGTATGATTAAGTTTCCTAGGTGTGGGAGATTCTCCTCTCAAGTGGAGGAAGGGAAGATTCTAGATACGTGATTTCCTTAGACCCTGTTTCTAGATCCATCATTGTATGATTCTGACAATAAGTGCTTTGAGGGCAGAGTTTTATCATCCAAACTGGTTCTCTTCTCCCCCTCTGATTGCATTAACATCAGAAAATAATCCCAAAAAAACTACAATAGTTACGTGGAATTAAAGATTATTTATCTGCAATACTGGCTATGTTATATTTGCATCTTATAATGCAGGACACATGTGGAGGATATTGACAAGTGAATTTATGGAGTATATTAAAACTTCTTTACTTACAAACAGGTTAAGTTCTCAAGGTCATTTTTTAAAAAATCTTATTTTATTATGGGAAGAATGCTTACCAAATTTTTAAAAAAGATTCTAATTATTTATTTGACAGACAGAGATCACAAGTAGGCAGAGAGGCAGGCAGAGAGAGAGGAGGAATCAGGCTCCCCACTGAGCAGAGAGCCCGATGTGGGGCTCGATCCCAGGACCCTGGGATCATGACCTGAGCTGAAGGCAGAGGCTTTAACCCACTGAGTCACCCAGGCGCTCCTGTTTACCAATTTTTTAAGTGTATAATGTTGTACAGCAGAATTCTAGAACTTATTTATCTCCCTCAGCTGAAACTTTGTGCCCCCTGATTAGCAACCCCCATTTCCCCTTCCCCTGCAGCCACTGAAAACCTCCAGTCAGTTCACTTTAAAGCCAGTCTTACACCTAGTTGTTTACAAGCTCAGAGTGTCTCCAAACAAGCAACATGGGACATTTTTCTCACCATTCTCAATATTCTTACTTCTATATTTGTTTCAGTGGGGATTCTGTCTTATCTTACTGGGACCTTCAACACGGGTAATATTTCCAGTTATGTCAGATATGATGGGGTTAATACCACTTGCAAAATCCCTAAAAAGCAATCAGCCTTCCACTCTCCACTCACAGAGGTCGAGTGGAAGCTTGGTCTTGAGCAACACCTGGCTTGGTCTTGATCAGAAGGAACACCAGGCTTTCCCAATGTCTGTAACTTTATGCATGAGGCTCAGAGGGATGGCGGGGAGACTCAGCCCTAGGACTCACTTGTAGGTATTAAGAATGCTTTCTGAGCTCAGGAATTAAGATCTTGCCTCCTTAGATGCAGAGAAAGGGGAACCCTCCTACACTGTTGGTTGTTCCTGGTGCAGGCACCCTGGAAAATAGCACGGAGGTTCCTCAAAAAGTTCCCTATGACCCAGCAATTGCATTACTGGGTATTTACCCTAAAGATACAAACGTAGTGATCCGAAGGGGCACGTGCACCCGAATGTGTATAGCAGCAATGTCTACAATAGCCAAACTATGGAAATAACCTAGATGTCCATCAACAGATGAATGGATAAAGAAGATGTGGTGTGTGTGTGTGTGTGTGTGTGTGTACACACAAACAGTGGAATACTATTCAGCTATGAAAAATGAAATCTTGACATTTGCAACGACGTGGATGGAACCAGAGGGTATTATGCTTAGTGAAATAAGTCAATTGGAGAAAGACAATTATCATATGATCTCTCTGATATGAGGAATTTGAGAGGTAGGGTGGGGGGATCGTGGGGAAAAGGGAGGGAAAAAAATGAAACAAGATGGGACGGGGGAGGGAGACAAACCATAAGTGACTCTTAATCTCAGGAAACAAACTGTGGGTTGCTGGGGGGCTGGGAGGGGAAGGCTGGGGTGGGTGGGATATGGACATTGGGGAGGGTATGGGTATGTATTATGATGAGTGCCTGATGATTCACAGACCTGTACCCCTGAAACAATACATTATGTTAATAATAATATTAATAATAATAATAAAAAACCTTGCCTTCTTAGGCCTTCAAACCCAGCAATTTCAGGGACCTTCCTCCCTTTCAATACTTACAGCTTCACCAGCAACACTTATCTGGAGTTCAGTAGGACTCATCTCATTCTGGTTTCTCACAGTTAATCCTAAGAAGCCCAGCCTCCCAGGTCACCCCACATCCTCCAATCACCTGAAGTTCTGTTTACCTGCTATTCTATCCGTGTCTCTTTCCCCATCCTAACTCCTGAACATTTCCTGTCATGGTTCTGCTGTTTGCTCCATAAGCAAAATCCTGCATATCTTAATTCCTTCTCTTTGCCTGAATCTCCCCTGAAGACAGTGCACCCCACCTCCACCCCTACCCCCGCCAAGGCGTGACGATGATTCTCTAGTAGTCTTTGTACCACTGGGCCTGGAGGAGAGCTCTGTGCTCTCCATGAACCTTATTGCCTCCTAAGGTCCATTCCCCACCCTCCCTCACCCAGACCTGACCAGAGCAGACTATACCACTCAGTACCACTCCCCTTTGCATACCTGCTCTCCACGCACCCCACATCTGCTCCTGGGCAACCCAATATGGCTGCAGAAGCCCTCAGCCCCACTGGCCTCAAGGGGAAGTCCTCGGGGCGGCCTTCCGTGCTATTGGGGAGACAGACTGCAACACATCCGGATCCGTGCGCTCTTCCAGAATCCTCAACAATGAGTTGATGATTTCTTCCTCCTCCTCAAACCCTCCTGTTCCATCTGCCTCTCAGCTAATGACCTTGCTTCTATTTCCAGAGAAAACGGAAGTAGTCCGAAGAGATGACGGCTGATGCCACCGCCCCATCCAGCTCCTCCCACATCTGCCCCCATGTCCCCTGCCGGTCCACCTGCCACAGATGGGCTCTGTGCTCCCAACTGAGGACAACCCCTTACTGTGTGGACTAGCTCGTATGTTCCCTTGAGGTCTCAAGATGATTATTCTAGAACATTCCTCCCTCTCATATCATCATTTTTCTCTCATAAAAAACTCAAGTCCTTTTTTAACCACGCATCTCTCAGCAGCCATTGCCCCACTTTTTGCCCCACTCCGTAGCAAAATTCCTTGGAAGAGGTGTTTCTACTTCCTGTATCCAATCTTTCCCCACCCGATTCTCTAACTCTAGATGTGCCCGCTATTCGTCAAAAGGGGCTCTCACTGAGGACACATCCTTGAGGCTGACAATGGTCAGCACTGCTCCTCACCTCCGTGACCTACCCTCAGCCCGTGCCACAGCCGATCACGCCCTCCTCCAAGGAGCAACCTCCTCATTCAGTTTCCAGAGCTCACACACTTGCCTGTCTTTATAAGTCACCAGAAGTGGCTTCTCGGCCCCCGTCCTTTGCAGCCACCTCCTTCTCTTCCTGACAACAGCTCACCTCCTGTCCCTCTTTCCTATCCACATCCCCTCACTTGATGATCTTCCCAAGAATCGAAGTCTTAAATGTCATCTACATGTCCAAGACTCCCAGTTTCGTAAATCTATCCCAGACCTTGCTCTGTGACTTCGAACACCAAAAACCAACTGCCTTCTTGACACTTCCCCTTGGAACCTTGTGGGGCATGTTCCATACTTGAGCTCTTGATCCTTCTTTCAGGCCAACTTGGCTCCAGGCTCCCTCATTTCAGTTGGTAGCAACCCAATTTTTCTGCTCACTCAGCCCCCAAACATCAAGTCTTTACTCAAATTATGCCTTCCCATGGGGCCTACCCTATCAATGCTTTTTAAAATTGTGTGTGATTGTCTCCTTGCTCACCCCATCCTCCTGACCCATTCTAGTTGATGTCCACAGTCCTTACTCCTTTTATCCTATCAATTCTTTATCATCTGTCATCTTACCTCACCCCTGCCTAAATGATAACCCCCACGAGGGCAAGAACATTTTTTCTGAGCTATTTTTTTTCTTTTTTTTCTTTTTTTAAATTTTATTTTATTTTTTATTTGTTTATTTACAGCATAACAGTGTTCATTGTTTTGGCATCATACCCAGTGCTCCATGCAGTACGTGCCCTCCCTATTACCCACCACCTGGTTCTGGGTTTCTGGGCTATTTACTGATGAGTCCTTTGCCTGGCTTGTACTGTGTGCCCAGTGAGTGTTGGTTGAATGAATGAAAATAAGCAAATTAAGCCACAATGGCCTAAGTTAAAGGCAGAGAATGAAATAACTTTACGTGATCTCTGATGTTGTCTGTCTACAGCCCACAGAGTGACCTGTTGTTGTCAGGTATGACCCCGGGTCCATGAGAGTTTGAATGTTGAAGTTTGTAAGTAGGGAAGCTTCTCTGATTCCTTTAGGTGAAGCTGAATTAGTTCATCTTCAAATTCAGGGATAAGGGGAGGGCTTAGCTCTCTTCCTTTTTTGTCTTTGGAAAATCACACATGATCTGTGTCGTGGGCCTTGGAACCCTCTTAGACATTTATGAGATTCTCACTGTATATGGAGTATGGTGCTGAGCATCGGGCTGTGCGTTCATTGCTCTACCGGTAGCCCGGGGGCAAGTGGTGCCAGTTGTTACCTCCCTCCCTGTCCTCTTCCACGTATGGACGCCCTGGCTGTTATGATCGTCTCTGAGAAGTGGGGAGAGCTCTGCCTCAGCCTCACAGGCTGGGAAGGGAGCAACAAGATGGAGCCTGTTCGCCACCTCCCACACGTGTTGTTTACGGACTGTTCCTGGCTGAGCCCCGAGCCAATCACTGTACCCGTTCAGGGGGGGGTCTGAATGTATGACCCCTGGAGGACCTCAGATAAATGATTTACCTCTGTCTGTGACTCTCTCAGACACTCCTCCACGTCTAGCAGTGGTGACAGATGGACACAATTCACTCAAGTAGGTGACCTGGTGAGATGAACTCACAGAATTCTTTTTTTTTTTAAGATTTTATTTATTTATTTGACAGAGATCACAAGTAGGCAGAGAGGCAGGCAGAGAGAGAGGGGGAAGCAGGCTCCCTGCTGAGCAGAGACCCCCCCCCCACCCCGATGCGGGGCTCGATCCCAGGAGCCTGAGATCATGACCTGAGCCGAAGGCAGAGGCTTAACCCACTGAGCCATCCAGGTGCCCCATGAACCCACAGAATTCTTTAGGTTAGATCACAATTACACTCTTGGTAAAATCCAGAACACACAAAGTCACGCTTTGGAGGGGCAAGAGAATCAACTGATATTGCCCACTGCGGACAGGAAGTTGGGTGTTGGGCAGCCCCAGACCTAAGGGTCCCTGCTTTGCTGGAGAGCCAGACAGCCAATACTGAGACGATCGAGCCGCCAAGGGGAGAGGGCATCTGCAGAGGCACAATGGGACCAAGTGAAGAAAGTGGGGAGCTAAGAGGGGGATAGAGAGGGACTGGAGACTTGGCACGTTACTGCCTATTCTCTGACCCCAAAGTTTCTCCAATTTTGGACGAAATGCAGAAGTATTGCTTGGATGATGAGTTAAAGACCTAGATTCTTGAGCCTTCGGTCTGGATGGGATCTGCATTTATGCGAGCTTCCCTGGTGCAAAGTTGGAGAGCCCTTGTTTGGGCAGTGGTCTCTCCTTTCCGGGCGGGCAGGTTGCCCATGGTGGGCTTTTCACAATGTGGGGCAGTGGCCGCATTCCAGGGGATGGCTTCTGCCCTCGACTTGTCCTCGATGGCTTTGACTGTCCCCAGGTCCAAACACTCACAGCCCAGCTGGCTGGCCCTAAACCACCGAAACTCAGGGCATCTGAAACAAAATTCCTCATCTCTTTCTCCTAACCCTGCTTCCCTTCCTGACATGCACTTTTCCTCTTCAACTTGGCTCGAAAACTCCACCATACTCTTAAGTCCTTCTTGTCCTTTACCCTTCTCTCTACCTCACCGGTTCCCATGTGCAGTGGATTATTTCTTCACTGTGTCCCTTGCTTTCATGGAATCCCTTCCTCTCCCTTTCTGTCGCCAAGTTTAGGGTCCCCGTTCTGGTCACCATCCATCCTGACTCGCCCTGGACTAGGGGATGCAGGAGTACAGTTGGGAAGGTCTCGGGAATGCTGGGATGAGCTCGTCACCCTGTGTCTGACCATCGCAGCAAGGATGAGGTTGCTACTCCGATCCCAACAGAGTCTCTCCTCTCCACCCATCACCCCTGTGCGCTCCTGAGGATTGAATTTCACCATGCATAATTCTTCCTGAGCCCCCAAATCTTCTACTCTCAAGTACATAGCTTATATCCTAATTTGTTAATTAATTCCTGGGCCATCCAAGGCCCGCAGCAATCTGGCCCTACCTGCCTTACTAGTTTCATCTTCCCTTACACACAGTAACCTTTGTCCGACAGAGCCGGCACTTCGATCTCACGTCTGGGCTTTTGTTTATGTTGTGTCCTGGCTCCAAAGATTTTTTTTTTTTTTTTTTTTTTTTTTTGGCCCATTCTCACCCTTTCGAAATCTTACCAATCATTTAATTTAATTCCCAGCCCAAATGGCTCCACTTCTGGGACATCACACATCTGGTCCGCCAGCCAGAAGCAATGTCTATCTCTCAACTCCCCTGACTCCCTCATACCACCCCACTGTCATTTGTCACACACCGGCTTGATATATACCTACTTGTCCCCTAGCTTTTCCCCCTGCTTGACACTTTGTCTCCCAGAACAGGGACCTGAACTTTCTGTAGGGTAGATGATTAGAAAGCATACCTACAGTCTGAGGAACACAGAGTGAACTTCCCCTGTACTTTATGAGACAGGAAATACTCGCTCACGATGGGGGAAAGGCATCAGGGTCGCACATCACTGTGGGGATGGCCCTGCTCCCAGGAATACATGTCAAGTTCACTGGGACTTACAAGGTACACAAATGACATTTACATTTCTCCAAAGCTGGGAATAATGGTGCCAACATTTCTTGAGCGTGTACTACGTTCCAGGAACTGAGTGCTTTGTAGGCACTCATTTAGTCTCCGAGCAACCCCAGGGGGGACCTGGAGTCAGACTTAGTGGGTCTGAAACTCCGCTGCATCGCTGACAAGGTGGTGTCCTTCGGAAAGCTGCTTAACCTGTGTACCTCAGTTTCCTGATTTGTAAAATGGGGGTTAAAATAGTAGCTACTTCAGTGGGGGTGTTGCAAGGACTATTATACCCTATTGAATCTAAGATGTCGCCCATCGTAAGATGCCCCATTACTTTATGTGCCGCTAATAGAAGAAAACCATCTGCCGATTAAACCCTGAATACCATAGACTGGTAGAAGCAGCCTGTGTTAGATGTTAAAATACAGAAAAACATGTGTCTTAAAATCAGTGAAATGTGGCAAATAATTTAAAAGAATGATGATACTGTTTTGGGCTGAATTGTGTCTCTCTCCACTCCCCAGAATTCATACGTTGGAGTCCTAACCCCTAGTACCCCAAAATATGACTGTATTTGAGATAAGGTCTTTACAGAGGTGATTGAGTAGATTTATTCCTATAGATGGGCCTAAAGTCAATGTAACTGGTGTCCTTATAAGAAGAGATTAAGACACACACACATACAGCGGGAAGACCACATGAAGACACAGGGAGATGACAGCCATCTGTAGCTAAGGAGAGAGGCCCCCAGAGAAGCCATTTCTGCGGACACCTTGATATTGGACTTTGAGGCTCCAGAACTGCGAGGAAATACATTTCTTGGTTAAGCCACCCAGTCTGTGACGCTCTGTTATGGCAGCCTGAGTAAACGAATGCATGCCCCCCACCCAATAAAGCTGTATAAGACTGTGGGACAAGGAACTGAGATCTGGGACAGTCCTGTTCTAGCAGGAGAACTGCCGGTCCAACCCAGCTGGTCCCTCGTAGTCAATGGACCTAGTACCCACTTAGACCTTCCCTTCTGCTTGGGTCTCAATTCATCGCGAAGTCAACTGTTCGCTTGGGACGGATGAGCTGTCTTTGAACCGGCACCATTAGCAACTGACCTCCCTTTTTTTTTTTTTTTTTGTTCCATTTATGGAGGTAGATGGGAAAAGTCTGAAGAACTTTTGCATATCAACAGACTATTAGCAGAATTCTGACTCGAGCACATGGCCATGCTTAGGTCAGTCCATCTTCAACAGAACCGACAGCAGGTACCTGGCATTGAAAAGTTTATGACAACAGATTGTCTAGATTGGTCAGATCTTCAAGTAAGACGGACACCCCTGCCTATGTTTTCTTTTCTCAAGTGGTTTGACATTTGTACGTAATATGAAAAAAGGTCGTTAAGACTGAGATGTGGCAGCTAGGAGGCTTTGGCTCGTGTTTGCTCATCTCCTGTATGGTGAAACCCTGGCATCTGGACAAACCCTCTTTCACATCAGAACAAAGCACTAGTTATGTGTGTTGAAATTCCTTAGAGAAAATGTCTTGCAGGCTGTTGGGGAGTGAATGAATGCTGGAAATACTTCCCCAAGTGTTGCTCAACGTCCTGGGAAGACAGTCTGCTGGCATCTGGATGCCTTGCCCTGGAGAGGGGTTGCGGGACTCTGGGGAGTGTGGGTCTGCTGAGGACAGAGGGGCATGGGTGGATGGGTGGGCGGAGACTGGGTTGGATGTTTTCTCTGTAATCATCCCAGGCCTGGCTGGAGCCAGCCCCCGACTGCCCACTTTCTTGGTCTATCGAGAATATCTAAAGTCAACCTTGTCACCAAGGCGGCTGCCTCCCGTGCTTGGGACCAGATCTTCCTGTTTTGTTTTGTTTTGTTCTTATAAGCCCCAGTTACTTGGATTTCCTCAGCTTTGACTTAGAGAGAAGTAAGAGGGGAGAGGGAGGTTGGAAGGGCTTTTGACCAAGTGGGTCAGGTGGGAGGTCTGCGGTTTTAAATTGGAAATGAAATTCACAGTGGCTCCAGCCGTTTGGAGGGAATTTCAACAGATGGGACCGAGTTGTCGACCAGAGGGTGTGATCGTAACAAGTGAATACCACTAGGAGAGGGGGGAGAATGGTACTGAGAGCAGAGCTTCTCCTTGTGGCCCTGGGACCAGCAACATCAGCGCGCCGGTGCTTAGCCCCACCACAGACCTACTGCGTCAGGAGCTGTGGGGGTGGTGTCCTGCCATTTGTGCTCCCGGGACACCTTCCGATGATCCCAGGGCACCCTCAACTCTGATAGGAGCCCTTCTGGAAGGAGGGAGAGACTGCCCTGGATTGGGGGAGTGGAAGGGAGGAGTGACCCCAGTAAAGGAAAAGTGACGAGGGCCGCCAGAATCAAAGACTAAGAGTCAAGCTCACAGCAGGTCAAGGTTGTCTGGATTCCCAGTTAGCCCATGTCTACCACTGATGGCCTGCAGAAGTTTTAAGGAGACTCCAGCTAACAAGGGTAAAAGAACAAAAATGGAGGCGAACTACTCTCAGAAATTAGAAAAAGGGAATTACATTGCTGGGATTCACCTGCGGATCCTGGAGGGGTTCACTCACTCACTTTCCACTCTAGTCCTCCCTCCCCCCGCCCCCCTCCATGAAAGCACAGCTGCCCTTTGCCTCAAACCTTTAACGTTTTAATTTTTTTTTTTAAGATTTTATTTATTTATTTATCTGACAGATCACAAGTAGGCACAGAGGCAGGCAGAGAGGCAGGCAGAGAGAGAGGAGGAAGCAGGCTCCCTGCCGAGCAGAGGCTCGGGCAGGGCTCGATCCCAGGACCCCGGGATCATGACCTGAGCCGAAGGCAGAGGCTTTAACCCACTGAGCCACCCAGGTGCCCTAAAGTTTCAATTTTTTTAATGAACAAAAATCCTAACAGCTACTAGTATCCTACCCCTTCCTGGTAAGACATTCTCATGTTAGTGAGCTTCTTGAATCGGATGGTGAGGGTTTCAGGGCCGTGGTGGCCTGGGCCAAGGGGAAGTGTCCCTCAGAGGCCTCTGGAATCCAATTGCAGGACATAGATGACCGCTGGCTGTACAGGCAGACCCGACGGCCCCAAGACCACAGAGAAAGGGAACCTGCTTATACAGGAGCCCAGAGGTTTTTGGCTTCATCACAGGGAAAGAAATGTTTGCTCTAGTTTCTCCTGAAGAAGGCTTTCTTCAGAGAGCAGGCAGGGGAAGGGGAGGCTGAGAGAAGCGGGTGTCTGCTTCTGGGGCCACTCAGCCACCAACAGGCCGTGGGATCCTGGGATTTCCCTTAATTCTTCCAAGTTGCTTTCTTTGCCTATGAAATTTTGTGATTAACTAGGTGGAGTTAGGTCAGGGTCTGACTAGAAAAATCAGTAGAAATCCAGCTCTCTGGGCCTCACGACCGACCCCCTGAATCTGACGCTCCATGGAAGCACATGGGGATCTCCGTTTCTGATAAGCCCTTCTGAGCTAAAGGATCAGGCAGTGTGGGAAACTGAGGCAGATGATTTCTCAACGGCCCCCTCAGACTCGCTGTCCTGTGAGGGTCTTCAGACTGGGCAGAGGGCAAGGGCCCAGGAGGCCGAATGCCTAAGCCCCAATCCTGCCTCTGAGATTTACCAGTAGGGTGACCTTGGCAATCATGCCTCCCTAGGCCTCCGTTTTCTCACCTGTGTAATGGGCGTCATAATAGTATCAATCACGCAGGATTATTGATGAATAAATGTCAAATGAGCAAAGGCTACAGAAAGGGGTCTGGCGCATAGCAAGGGTTCAGGAACATGTTAAAACTTCAGCTCAGTCTCCTCTCTTTGCAGGCTTCCCTGGAGCTCTGAGCCAAGGGGCTCCGTCCCTTTCTTCACCTTCCTGACCACCCTCGGCTTACTAGTTACATGGCATTGTTTTGACTTACGTCTGAGTCCCAGTGCCCACCAGAATCTACGAGCCTCAAGGACAGGCTGGGGGCCCCTTTGTCTTTTTCCCGTCGGGGTAGAGCGGACCCGGCAGACTGCAGGCCCTCTGTCTGCACTGGCTGGGCCAAATGCATTTCTCTGCTTCCTTCTGTCTGTCTATCTGTCCGTCTCCTCTTATCTCTGTGTCTGCCTCCCTGGATTGGAATGATCTCACTGGGACATAAAAGCTGGCCTGCGAGGAGGATGTAAAACGTTTTTCTCTCTCTGCTCTCCTCGGCGGGAGATGTACACTGGGGGCTGACGACATCCGGAGAAGGGCTACATTTCCTCACTCGCTCTGTGGCAAGCCAGAGTTTCAGAAGCAAAGGCGGGGAGTCCGGTCCAGGAGCACCCCCTCACTCCCACAGGGTAGTGGGCAGGGAACAGGAGCTGAAACAGCCGCGTTTTTTGAAGTCCTGAGTCCGGGCGCCATTCATCGGTTCAGCCTGTATCCCTCGGGGAGTCAGGTCAGGCGACCTAGAGACTGACCAGGCTGCCAGGGGCTCGGAGAGGGGGCCAGGCTGCGGGAGGTGAGGGAACACTCAGGGACCAGCTCAGGCCAAGAGGTGGCGACGGCTCCCAGTCCATGCCCTGCCTCCAGCTTTCTCGGACTTTTGGACCCTGAGCTTCTCTGGGCGACGCCAGCAAGGATGACGACAGTGGAAGAGAACCAAGCAGAAGGTCCAGCCCCGTTTATGACCTGGGCTTCGGTCATCACCTAGTGTCCTTTCCTCGGCTGTCACAATCCCTCCCAAGTTGAAAGGGAGGGAAGAGAGCCCCGCCTCTTGATGGGGGAGGGTGAAAGTTGCCAAGCAAGAAGAGAGCGCGGGATGGGATATGTTAGGGTCCTTCAGAAAAACAGAACCAGCAGGGGATTATGTATTTACACCACACGTATGCACACACATACACACAGACATGTACATGTATGTGTGTGATTCAAGAATTGCCTCCTAGGGTTATGGAAGCTGAGAAGTCCCAGCATCCGCCGTCAGGAGGCTAGAGACGCAGGAGAGTCAATGGTGTAAGTTCTAGCCCAAGGTCAGGAAAAGACCGATGTTCCAGCTCAAGCAGGCAGGCAAAATTCCTTCTTTCCTGGCCTTTTTGTTCTATTCTGGCTTTAGTGGATGGGGCCCACCCACACTGGGAGGGCAACTTGCTTTACTCAATCTGATTTAAATGTTAATCTCATCCAGAAACCCAGATGTGCCCAACTCTACGGGCACTCAAATTGATACGTAAAATAACCATCGTAAACCATCTCTGAAACACCCCCCTGCCACAGTCTCAGAGGACCAGAGCACCAGCCCTTCTGTCCACAAGCAGGCTCAGAGCCCTCTGGCCCTTCCGAGGGATATTGCTGCTGGTAGATGTGGGACCAAGATTCAGGCAAAGGCACTTCCTCCTCAGGGTCCCCATTCTGCCCTTGATGAGGTCTCGTAGGGAAGGGAGTGCAGAGATGAGAAAGATGGCTCCTTGCCCAAGCTCTGGCCCTGTGGCTTCACAACAACCCAGGGCCAGTATAGATTGGAATAGGCCATTAAATAAAAGAATTAAGTATATTATTGGATTAGTATGGTAGTGTAAGATTAATATGCCTCATATACGAAAACCTTCTCAGGGTAGGATATTATCCATTTCAAAGTTTAAGTGAAGACATTGAGGGAGAGATCGAATAATGCGTGGTGATCATACAGTCGGTGAGTGATGTAGGTTGGATTCAAGCGATGTCTGTTGGACTCCAATGGGTCATTCCACTGTAGGTCCGGGACCCGCTATGGGAGTCCCTCTAACTGGGTGGGGTGGTAGGGAATGGGGAAGTGAGGTTGCCAGGAGGAAGCAGCAACAAGAAGGAAGTGAAGGAAAGAGAAATCAGACTTCCTTCCCGTGGCTCTTAGTGCTGTTCACCTTTGACGGAGTGGGGGGCTGCCTGGTTCTTGGAATATCAGTGAATTTGGGCAGGAGGTGGTTTTGCAGAGAAAATGGGTAGTGAATATGTTGGATGAGAAAGGGAAGGGTCAGGGCCAAGGGTGGCTTGCCTCTACTCAGGGGCCCCGTCAAGCTGATTGGACCTGGGCATCACCGCACAGCATTCAACATTTTCTCTCTCCTGCTCTCCATTTTCAGGTTCCCCGAGAAAATGTTTTATGTATTATAAAATAATTATGTATTATATATTTTATGAATTATATAAATTTAATTTTATAATTAAATTTATTTATATTTTTATATTTATATGTTGTTATATAAATTTATGTTTTATGTGTTATAAAATAATTCCCTGGGAGAAGGCCAGAGGGAGTGGATAGTGAAGAGAAACAGGAAACAGGGACTCTGCTCTGGCTCGGTCACGACTGGTTGGTGCTCTAGGAAAGTCACTTCACTTCTTGGGGCCACCAGTGAGTAGAGGGTCTCCAGACTCCTTCTAGCTCTGATGTGGGACTCTCTTCCAGCACCGTGCCTGGCAGAAAACAAATGCTCGAACATGCTGAATTATTGAACATGCTTGTCTGAATTTCCAGTCGCTCAGTGGCAAAGTAAAGGCTCTGTTTTGGGACCGGGCTAAGCAGTCACCCTGGCCAGATGAACAGCGTTGTTCCTGTCTACCTCGGTCCTAGGGTGTGGGTTCACCCTGGGGCAGGTCACACCAGAGTTCCTGAGGGCCTGTATAACTGTGACTACTAAGTCACTTTTATGTAACTTCCTGCGGCCAAGTCATCCTTCCACGGCTGCTTTAAAAGCTTCTCCCTCTGGCTTTCCCTTTGTTCCAGATCTCAATGCCATGGTGGGAATGCATACAATGAATCATGGGATGGAGCCTACCGGAATGTTCTGGGTGTTATGAGGAGACCCTGGTGGTTACTGAAGGACGCTCATACCATCTCATATACTCAAGCTTTAATCAGGCTGCCATCCACTCCTTGCTTTGGCTCTTCTGGGCCTTGTCATCCTCTCCCTTCCTGTTCCAGACCACCCCCCACCCAGACACCCCTGCCCCAGGCTGAGGCTCCCCTTCCTCCAGAGTCTGGCTGTGGGATCCCTCATTCTTAGGGAGTGGGTCCCCCCTGATAAGCTTGGCCTCTGTTCCTCATTCCAGTCCAGTCATCGCTTGGGGGGGTGTGGGAGGTGGGAGGACTTGGGGCAGAGCTCACAGCAGGTGAGTCACCTCCCCAGGTTGACGTGGGGGAAAAGAATGAGTGGATGTCCTGGTAGGAAAATACTGACGCTCAAGGGACGAGCGAGCACAGCTGAATCAGGCGTGAGTCACTGAGCCCAGGGGAGAAGGATGCCCTCTCTGAGAGGGGCCGTGTATGTACGGGGCCAGTGGTAGGGAGAAGAGATCTGGGAGAACAATGGGACCTACCACCTCAGGGGTCCCTGACTAAATGTGGTCTGAGAGTAAATTGTGGGGCACTCAGATTCCTGAAAGATCGTCAGTCTGCAGCGAGGGCCTGTCCTGTGGACAGCTCTGTGTGCTTTGTCCCCCCAACTGGTGTACCAGACTGTTGCCTTTGAAAAGGACACACAGGAGGAGGCTAACTTTTGCGGGTTTGGGGAGTGGTAGGAGCATCCATTTTTCTGGAACCTTCTTCGGAAAGAGCATGGCTACCTGCTGTGTCTAAATGGTCAAGGGCCAGTTGGAAGGTTAGGGGGCACCAATTTGTCTGGCACAACCCTTGAAGATCTGTGGCCCTATGGCCTCTCGATTTGTTGTCTGAGGACAGGAGGATGTAGTCCCAAGGGGCTGAGGTCTCGGTCCTGCCAGAACATGAGTTAAGTGAACATTCATCTCTTTCACTGGAATTCCCTCTTTCTGCTTTTGCAAGACATCTGGTCTCTCACCTCATTATCCTTCTTCTCTTCAGACTGACTCACTCGGTCTAATAGTGACCATCCACATTTCTGTCATACATGTCATCTCTCTCCGCTCCCTGAGGTCACAGACCCTAGAGTCACTTTGACTTTAGTAAATTCACTGAGCCCTGGTTACAACCGTTTCCTGACATCACTCCTGCCCACGCCCCCCCCCCACCCCCAATCCCACCATTCTCTCTTCAACCTTCTTTTCTTCTTCATTCTGCACCACCAGATAGCTTCAGGCCCTCATCACATCACCTGTGATCTCCTAACTGTCGATCTGCAGCTAATGCTTCTCTCCCCAGACCTCCCTAGTCCTGCCAGGTCATGAAATGATGGCCTGGATCCAAACTGTTAGACGTAGCTCCTTCAGGATTTTCACGTGTGGCAGGGACAGCCAAAACCCTGCACCCCCAAAATCCATTTCCTCTTGCTGGGACCATGGCTAGCCTACATTTACCAGTCTCCTCTGTGTATAAAGGTCTCCTATCACTGAGTTCCAGGCAGTGGAAAGTGAGCAAAATGGCCAACACTTTAAGAAGAGCACCAGGGGCCCCTGGGTGGCTCCATCAGTTAAGCGTCTGACTCTTGATTTTAGCTCAGGTCATGATCTCAGGATCGTGAGGTCGAGTCCTGTGTCAGGCTCTATGCTCAGCATGGAGTCTGTTCGAGATGCTCTCTCCCTCTGCCCCTCCCTGCTTGTGCATGCTCTCTCTCTCAAACAAATAAATACATCTTTAAAAATCTATTTAAAAAAAAAGAGCACTAGCTATAAGTAGACAACAGTGAGGCTCAGGAGATGTCATCAACAGGCATGGAAGGTGCCTGGGTCCCTGAATTTTGAGGAGGACAGCCACCTGCCAATGAGATTGGACTTCTATCCACATCAGCAAGCAGGAAACGTGTACTGTGTTTGAAAATATTGGGGTCCATTTATTATTACAGCTAGCCTAGCCTGACGAAACTCACTGAAGTCCAATGTCCTCTGCTGAATTTTTCAGGTCCTCCATGCATTGCCCTTCCCCATCTGGCTTCGTTTCCCCACTGCTCCCTCCTCTGCCTTCCCCATTCCGATCGTTTCCCTCCTCTGGTGGCCCTGAGCCTGCCTGCTCTGTGCCTGCCCTTCCTCCCGCCCCTGCCTCCTTTCCTTTACTTATCTCAATCTCAATCTTCCAGGAAGAGCCTCAGTCAATCCTATCCCACACTCATCTCTCCCTTCTCTGAATTAATAGGTCAGTAATTGCTTCAGATGTACTATTTTTCTCTTCCTCCTCCCAGGCAACTACTGTCTTTGTGTCGACTCTCAAGGCTGAGTATAAAGCAGGAGTTAAATACTGGTGTGTGTGTGTGTGTGTGTGTGTGTGTGTGTGTGTGACTTGATTGTCATTTAGGGTCCTTAGGGTCCTTAGACTTTATTCCTTGCCATGAATAATATGGAATATGTTCTTTAATGAATCATTTGTTCATTCAGCAAAAGATATACAGAGTGTAAACATTCTTATATAGGGTTACGGTGAAAGCTACAGGGAACACATTGAGAAGTTACTGACCTTGGGGTGCCTGGGTGTCTCAGTCGGTTAAGCATTGGACTCTTGGATCATGACCTCAGGGTCATAAGACTGAGCCCCGCATTGGCCTCCACACTCAGCGTGAAGCCTGCTTGGGATTCTCTCTCTCCCTCTGCCCTTCCCCACCAACAAAAAAAGTAAATAAAATAAAATAAAATAACTGTCCTTCAACATGTATGTCAGAACATGAAGCTCTTGTTTGATGATGTCACTGTCCTGGTGAGTCCCTAAGGTTGCTCACGTACTTCACTTCCCCCTAAATTGTTTGTTCCCTGTCAACCTTGTAACTTCAACATTGAACTCCAGGGGTGGAGAGAGCAGGACCCCTAGAAAAGAGGGGTCCCATTCGACTTCAAGTCTCACAATTGACTTTCTTTGCTTATTCATCAGGACAATATTCTTGAAAGTCAGAATTTGTGTCTTCGTAGAGAGAGGGAAATTTTGTCTAAATCCTCAGTATCTCCCTTTGGCACAATAAAAACCAAGATAGACTGTGCCTCTATCCAAGAACAGTGGAGAGAGCACATACCCCGGAACCCTTCCCAATCCATTGTCCAAAAGAGGATAGATTTAGAGCAGAGATAGTCCTTGCCAAGGACGATAAACGGAGATGCCAACATCTTCCGGCTTTCTGGAATGTGGAATGGAATATGGGCCTCGGAACAGTATGCCCAGACTCTCCCGCCTAGGAGAGGGAAGATGATGAGAAGGACTTTTGTTGGGACTCTGGGAGGCAGCTCCTCCAAGGGTCCTCTCTCCCTTGTCACGGAGCTGCTGGATTGTCATTTCCACTAGGACCTGGGTCTTTGTTCACTGATCATAAGAACCTACAACACTGCCTGGAACATGGTAGGTGCTCAATAACATAGGGGTGACTACGCTAGCATAAAGGTGATTGGAGGCTGCCTCTGGGCAGGGCTTCCCGCCGTGGCCTGGGAGGTATCCAAGAGTCTCTATGAGCCCTGTGCGGGGTACATACGGATGAGTGGAGGGGCTGGACGGTGCACTTCATGGAGTGTTGGTACAACGGAGGTTATAAAGAACTTTCGACAGGAGGGGCGAGAGTGTCCTCAGCCAGGGTCAGGGAGACAGTCAGCCCTGGTGAGACCCGATGGGGCCGAATCTGAGAGACTCATTGCTAACAAGCATATTTGAGTTTCCTCTCCGCTCCTTAAATTGGAACTGGCATTGGCCCCTCCTTCACAGGGTTGCTCTGAGAATTAAATAAGCACAATGTCAAGAGCATTTGCAGTCTGGCAGGTTGTACTCAATGTCCTTGCTGTGACTTACTGTTCTCTAGAGATGTGGCGCTCCTGGGGACCACTAGGTCAGTGATGAAGGATGTTACATTTATCTTGCCCATCAGAGTGTAGAGTGAAATTGTGTGTGTGTATGCTACCGTATCCCTACCATAACACTTCATAACAACACAATATGAGAAGGGATTTGTGGTTTACACAGCACTTTCTAATATTGCCCCTTGAGTCCTCTCAACAATGCCACAGCAGGGAAGATCATTGCTATTCCAATTTTGCAGATCTAGAAACAAAAACTCAGTGAGTTTGACAGGCTCACCCCAGGTCATGCTTCTAGCCAACGCTAGAGCCAGCTCTGAAATCCAGGACTCCTGACTCCAAATCCCCTTTTTTTTCAACACCATCACTCCTGTAAATGGGCCCCATGCCACCGCAGAGGGCAGGACCCTCCACCTACTTCTCGGGTCATGAGACTTCCCTCCTACAAGGAGGCTTTTGTTGAGTGGGAGTGGGATGCTGGGAAAGGAACAGGATTACAGAGGGTCCCAAACATGCGGTGGTGAAAGATCAGATTCTGTGGCTGACTTCACAAGCGCTGGGCTCCTTTGTACAACCAACCTGCCCGTGTGACATGGGTTTCGCTGATTCCAAGATCTTGCCAAGCGTCCCCACCAGCGCTGTGGGCCAACTGAGCCATCCACAGTCTCGCAAGCTCAGAAGCGGACCTGCCAGGCGGTCTTCCCAAGTCCTGCAGAATCAGAGGTGACTCAGCTGTAAGGAACCCCCATCATCAGAAAGTGGAAGAGGCCAGTGGAAGTGACCAATGCCACGAACAAGGGAAATGAAGTCAGAAACACTTGGGTAAGCTGCCCAGAGAAAGAAGGACTTACCCTCCTGAGTGAAGACCCTGTTGGTGGCAAACAAGAGAAGCTCAGCTCAGATTTGACAGGGTTTATTTGGCTTTTAAAAAATGGATATTACCTAACATGGTGGAGCTTGGCCCTGGGACTAAAGATGAGGCCAGCAAGTGACAGAGCCCTTCAGCCTCCAGACACAGTTCGAACTCTGTTGTTTGTATTCTTTGCCTCCTCTTGTCTCCATATTTCTCATTCAGTAGAGGGAAGCCTGCTGACCCCACAAATGCTCAACTCTGGGGTTCACCTGCTGAAGGAACCGAGTTAGAAAGGTGTGGCCCCCCTTCACATAACATCTTGACTGGTTGGGAGTTTGACTTTCCTGTGTGGACAGTTTCTGGTGGGCAAGAAAATCTGAGGGTTTGTTTCTTCCAATATCAAGCCCCCCAACATTTCACTGAGGGAGTAACAATAATACCTCTAAGGGGAACTCATTTCACAGGGATGTTATACGACTGAGAATTTATGCATGGCACTGAGAAGTCTTTACTGGAAGGAGGGTACACCAGAAGTTTCTTGGGTCCAGCCAGCCTGATGTGAGTGTGAGGGATGCTCAGTGAAGCCTCTGTCTTGAGCTACAGTTGTAGGGTGCCTCGGAGCTGCTCCTTGAAGCATTTTCTAGTTTGGGGTCATACCCTTTCTGCTCCTTTGCACCCTGAGTCACTGTGTCAGCTTCTGTTTCCCCTTCTGGCCATCACCAGTGGGTCCTCCTCCTCTGCCTTGAGGCCGTCCTTCTGCCCCATTTCCTGCTGTCATCAGTCACAGCACAGGGAGGTCATGAAGGAGAACTTTCTCGCTCATGCTGCTAACTTTCTATTATTCAGATCCAAAATGGGACAAGGTCCGAAATATCTACCATTTCACTCAGCACCCCTAAGGGATTCTCCTCTTTGAATATACTCAGGCTTTGCATTCATTATGCTTTTCCCTCCCAGGAAAAGTTACTTAGAAAGAAAATAGGGGTGATGGCTATGATCTTTCGTTCAAGATTTATGTCATCACAGGGAGGGCAGTCACCGTGATTGTTCTTACTGAGTACATTTTGGTGCCTCATCATAAACAAGACCAGGCCAAGGTCAGATGAAGCAACCGCCTGACCCAAAGCATGTGCTTTTTCTGTTCAGTCATTTATTTTTGGTGTAACTATACTTGAGAGAGAATCTGCCCCAGAAACCTTCTGGACAGCCTGGTAAGTTAATAGGGAAAGATGAAGGGGGGATTTAGGACTGTCCCACCACCTCAGATGACTTGATTTGCCAACAGCGTTTTTGTTTGTTTGTTTGTTCTTGTTTTTTTAAAGATTTTATTTATTTGTCAGAGAGAGAGCACAAGTAGGGGGAACAGCAGAAGGAGAGGGAGAAGCAGGCTCCCTGCTGAGCAGGGAGCCCATCGTAGTCTTGATCCTAGGACCCCAGGATCATGACCTGAGCCGAAGGCAGATGCTTAACCAGCTGAGCCACCTGGATGTCCCCAGTGTTTTTACACCCCTCCCCCCAATATCGTGTTAGGTAGCAATGGTAGTGGCATTTTAAAATACTTCTTTATTCTGTAGAAATTACCCCAGACTGGCCCCCCACTAACCACTGAGGTACACAATTTGAGGAACCCCAAAAGAGCCAAACAGACGCATGCACAGAGACTCAGTGTCCCTGACTGAGCAGAGAGCACCCACATCCACAGAATAAGAATTAAGCAAATCCTTCCCTCCCCCATCCTTCATACAAGAGGAGGGCGAGGCCCTCAGCCTTTAGGTCCCTAGCGCTGGCCTAGGCATTTTACACGTGTTATTGGATCACCTTCATGCCTTCCCTGTGAAGTTGGTTGCCTGATTTCCACTATGGCACTGACGATCTCGAGGCTCACACCTGTGGAAAAGGAACCAGGACTGCTGTGGGCATTTTCGTCAAGCTCCCCAGCCATCACCGGAGGTGTGAACTTTCCTTACTAAGGTTTGATAAATTTCTAGGGCCCTGGGAAGCCGTTGGAGAGCCTCAAAAACACTGTGAAATGATTAAATTGGGTCCTTAGAGCAACCTTTTCCCCACTCCTGACAGCCAGCAACCAGTGCCTTTCCCAGCCTTTCTGCGCCTCCTCTCAAACCCCCAGGGCCTCCATGAGCTACTCCCTGAAAGCCGAATGGGCACATGGTGGTATCTTTGGGAAGGACACCCCCAGAACAAAAAACCTCGGATCTAAATTGAGCCTCACCTCGAGGAATTTCAGGCTCCAAGACAGGCAGGGTCTACATATCGCTTATGCCACACTCAGCCCTGCCCCTTCTCCAAAACCCACTGGAAACCGGCTGACGTCATATGTATATGGCGCTGCGCCTCTGTCATTGAACGGTCCTCGTCCCCTGCTGAAGCCTGAGGCTTTTAGAACAGCCCCTCCCCCCAAGTTTGTTTCCTGCATGAAATTAGTCTCTTCAGCCTCCTTTGCACAGTGCAACTGCCTTGTGTCTGCCTCATAACCCATCAGTTCATTGCAGCCATTAGAAGTCAGATGAATGGATGAACAGTGACATACCAGCTGCGTGGCCTTCCAGACCAGGGACAAAACAATGTCCCAGGACCACTTCCTTATTTGACATTGTTCCAAAAGGGTCAATACAATAGAATGAAGGAATGCAATGTAAATATTTTAAAAGAGAGGAAAATATCATTATTTACAGTTAATCATATATTTGATCAGATATTTGAAAAACATGATAAAATAAAATTATTGGAATATGAGTTCAATAATATGGTCAGATTTTTTTTAAAGGCAAATCAATGTCCTTAGAGGAAATAATAACCCGTTAGAAAATAAAATATAATAGACCCCATTCACAAAAGCAACCATAATAAAATAAAATAAAATAATAAAAATGAGATACCTAGGATAAACTTTAAAAATATGTACAAGACAGGTGAAGAGAGTAGTAAAACTCATCCTAGAGACATAAAATAAGGCTTGAATAAATGAAATATTTTGTTCTCAAATGGGCAACTTAATATTATTTGCGGGATTTTCCAGATATTCTGATAGTGATCTCTCTAGTTTAATTGCATTGAAGGCAGCAAGTATAATTTGGATGATTTCAATTCTCTTGGTTTAATTTATGGCACAGAAAAGATTTTATGAGAATATTCTACACTTGAAAACTATGTGCATACTTGCTCTTATTGGATAGAATACTCGGTAAATGTTAATTAGATCAACTTTTAGAAGTTTTCTATAGCTTTGCTGATTTCCTGTCTACCTGTTCTATCAATTACTGAGAGAAGAAGGTTGAAATCTCCAACTGTAATTATGGATCTATTTCTTTTTAGTGCTGTCACTCTTTGCTGTGAATATTTTGAAGATCTGTTGTTTGGTGCATTCACCAGGGAGGTTTAAAAATCTTAGACATGTATGTGCCTAACAACAGAACTTTGAACATACATATCTTCTTGGTGACTTGACCTCTTTACTCATATGTCCCTGTTCCTCTCTAGGAGCATTCTTTATTCTGAAATCTACTTTGTGATAATTAATATAGTGATTCCAGCTTCCTTATGCATTGTGTATCTATCTTTTTTCATTCTTTTACTTTTTTAAAAAAGATTTATTTATTTATTTAGAGAGAGTGTGAGTAGGGGTGGGAGGAGCAGAAGGAGAGGGAGGAATTTAAGCAGACTCAGTGCTGAGTGCAGAGCCTGATGCAGGGCTCAATCCCACGACCCTGAGATCATGACCTGAGCCAAAACCAAGAGTTAGATGCTTAACTGACTGAGTCATCCAGACACTCCTCATCTTTTTACTTTTAACTGATCTTTGTCTTTATATTTAAAGGTAGTTTCCTTTGGACAGCATATATGTGGGTCTTGCTTTTCCAATAAATGTCTTTTAATTGGTATGTTTAGACTATTTACAATTAGTGTAATTATTAACAAGGTTGAATTTAAATTTATCATCTTGATGCTTTGTTTTCTAATTTGTCTCTTACTCCTTGATTCCTGTTTTCCTGCCTTCTTTTGTAGTAAATTGATTTTTTTGATTCCACTTTATCCTAATTATAGCTTTGTTACATCTCTCTAAAGCTTTTTGGTGGTTGCCTTAGGGCTTATAATAGGCATCATTACTTATCATAGTCTACCTTTAAATAATATTACTTCATTTACTGCATCACATAAGAACCTGACAACAATAGCACAAAAAATTGAAAGAGTACATTTGAACCTGACAACAGTTTATGTCCAAATTCATTCCTTTCATTTTTTGTTTTATTGTTGTCATACATTATACTTTTACATATGTTATAAACCTACAACATGATTCTATGTTTGCCTTATCCAATTAACAATCTTTAAGAGGAATTAAAAATAAGTAAAATGTATTTTGTATTTGCTTTTACACATTCTGACACTCTATTTCTTTGTGTAGGCCTAAGTTTTTACCTAATATTATAGTCCTTCTGCCTGAAGAACTTCCTTTAATATTTTCTGTAGTGTAGTTTGCTGGCAAAGAATAATCTCCGATTTTGTTTTTCTGGCAAAGTCTTTATTGTATCTTATTTTTTGAAAGGTATTTTTGCTAAATATAGACTTCTAGGATAACAACTTCACTTTTCTCTTTTGGTATTTCAAGATATCCCTCTAATGTCTTTTTGGCTTGCATAATTTTTTTATGAAAAGTCTTCTGTAATTCTTATCCTTGTTCCCCTTTATATAGTGTGTCTTTTTTCTCTGCTTGTCTTCATAATTTCTTTCTTTTATACATAAGTTGACATTGGGTCATCTATCTTGCAATTTTGAGATAAGATAAAGCTGAGTCTCTGCTTTACTCTTCACACGAAAATATATTCTAGATAGATAAAAGGTTTCAATGCAGAAAAAACATGGAACTATAAAAATGCTAGAAGAAAAGATGGATTTTTGTAAAAATTTAAGGTGGGAAAAATATTTATGAGCATGCTATAAAATTCAGACATCATAATAACATCAAAAAATTTGAACATATTTGGCTTTCAACTTCTGTGAGCCAATATCAAAACAGGTCATAAACAAGTTGAAAAGTTATGGACAACATATGACAAATTTTGTCACTTATATCCTAAATAAAAGATTTATTTATATATTAAAGAAAATCAATATCCAAAGAAAAGATGAACAATGAAACAAAAGATAGAATATATGAAGAAACAAACCCAGAAATTAAAAGCAAATAAACCTTTGAAAAAATGTTTGTTTTTGTTACAGAGAATGCTAATAAAAAATCCTTTTTAAAATCTTATCAGATTGGCAAAGATTAAATAACACAGTACTCAATGATGAAAAGGACCTAGGAAAACAGACTCTCACAACCACCATTTGTGAGTTTTTGAACTGATAAAATCTTTCTGAAGGGCCAGTTAACAAAATGAATAAAAATTTAAAATTCTGTATACTTCCCTTCAACCCAGCGTGATGAGAGGCAGCACAGAGTGATGGTTAAGCACACAGGAGTTAGGGACGTCTGGGTGGCTCATTTGATTAAGCATCTGACTTCAGCTCAGGTCATGATCTCCAGGTCCTGGGATCGAGTCCACCACCCCAACCCCGGGATGGGCTCCTAGCTCAGTGGGGAGTCTGCTTATCCCTCTCCTTCTGCTTCTCCCCCTGTTTGTGCTTGCTCTGTCTCTCTCTCAAATGAATAAATAAAAATCTTTATTTTTTTAAACTTTTATTTATTTATTTGACAGAGAGATAGAGAGAGAGCACAAGTGGGCAGAGTGGCAGGCAGAGAGGCAGAAGCAAACTCTCCACTGAGCAAGAAGCATGACACGGAGCTTGAACTCAGGACTCTGGGATCATTACCTGAGTTGAAGGCAGCCACATAACCTACTGAGCCACCCAGGGGCCCCAATAAAAAAAATAAAAAGAAAAACACCACATAGGATTTAGCATGAGACTATCTGGATTCCAATCCTGGTTCTGTCACATACTTGCTGCGTGACACTGAACAATTTACAAAATCTCTCTGTTTTACTTTTATTGTCTGTCAATTGAGGATATTAAATACCTACCTCATTAGGTCATCATGGACATTTAATAAATTAATATCTATGAAGCAATTAAAATGGTGAATGGTACATGTTGAATCTGCATCAATTTGAGTGTTTATTATTAATATATCAGTCTTTGTGAAAATCCTCCTTGAAATCCTTGGGTCATCAAAGCAAAAAATCACCTTGTAAGATTTTTTTCCTGTTCATTACCAGATGGTAGCCTAAATCAGTTGAAACTGCAGGTCCTAAATTTTAAGTAAGATGATGTGATATTTTAATAGTTTAGAAGTTTGAACTTAGGTACAAAGTTGTTCAGATTTTGTAAGTGCACTTGACATTTTGAGGATTGGTGGTTTACTTATATCTCAGTTCACAAATGCCTGGACAATTTCCTTAAGAGCCATGACGATGTTCTTATACCATAGATGAAAGGACCATCTGGTCTTCCCACAGGGCCAACCATGCCCTCCATTCTGGGCCACAACTGTTACAGCTGCTGAAAGAGGTTGATAGAATTCTTTGTTTGCTTATATCTGTTGCCCTCACTAACATGGGACCAGGAATTCAAGCTTACTGAGATACCCAGAATCTTGAACATCGTACACATCCAAAAATGTTTGTTGAATGAACAAATGAATAAATGAATTCTACTTCTGTGTATTTTCTCTCTCTCTCTCTCTATATATATATATATATTTATGTGTATGTTTATGTTAAGGGGAAATATCTGGGGCCAAGTTGGTGGCTTAGTTGGTTGAGCATCATCCTACTCTTGGTTTTGGCTCAGGTTGTGATCTCGGGGTCATGGGATTGAGCCCCAGATGGGCTCCGTACCTAATATGGAGTCTGCCTGAGATTCTCTCCCTTTCCCTCTGCCTCTCCCACTGCTTGCGCTCATGCTCTCTCTCTCTCTCTAAATAAATAAAATAAAATTGGGGCACCTGGGTGGCTCAGTTGGTTAAGCGGCTGCCTTCAGCTCAGGTTGTGATTCCGGGGTTAGAGCCCCAAATCAGCTTCCCTGCTCAGTGGGGAATCTGCTTCTCTCTCTCTCTCTCTCTGCCCCTCTCCCCTGCTCATACTCTCTCTTGTGTTTGCTCTCTCTTTCAAATAAATACATAAAATCTTTAAAAAATTTATTTTAAATAAATAAAATCGTTAAAAAGGAGAAAAGAGAGAAGCATCTGGAAGGACAGTTCACCTGAAGACTGGCAGGGGTTGGCTTTGTGGGATAGATGCTGTCTCTCCCTCCTCTCCAACTCTTTACTCCCCAGCTTGCATGTCCATAAATACAAAATGATGTATGAATATATTCTCAGTGTAGAAACTTCCAAAAATATGGAAAAAATTATAAAAATAAAAAGCAGAAGTTCCCTTTCATTCTGTCTTCCTCCCATCCCAGCAATTCTGCCTTTCTTCCCAGACAGCACCATTATCAGTTTTGTTTGTATGTTTCTGGATTTGTCCATATACCCACAGACATATATAGACAGACACAGCTTTTTTGGTGTGTTTTCTTTAAACAAAAGGGAACTAGCCTGTAATACTGTTCTCCAATTTGCTTCTTTCATGTAACAGTATATATTGAAGTGTTTTCTACATCGCTACATAGGATTCTTTCTTGTTCTTTTCAGCTGCTTTGCACTGTTTTAATTCCTAAGCCAGATAAACAATGGAGCCATGATTTCCCCTAAACCAAGCTGCCTTCCTAGTAGGTGGTAGGAAGGAGGGTATGAACCCTTGAAAGAATTATAACCCAGGAGTCCCAACCTTGGGTTATGGATAAACAACTCAGTGACTGATCAGAGCATCCCTGGCTCCAACAGCTCATGGGAAAACAGCAGGTTCAACTTCTGCAAATCTGTCATCAAAACCCTAGGAGAACACTTGGGCAGCGGTGCAGAAGCCAACAGGCCCCTTTCCTTTCCCCGTGAGATCCCGCCCCGGCCTCGGGTTGCAACAGACGCTGACCTGCGGCCCTGGCTCCAGCATCAGAACTTTCTCAGGGTGAACTTTCTCAGGGTGGGCAGGGCCAGGTGGTTGGAGGAGGGAGGGAAGAAGGGAGGGGCAGGATGACCCTTTGGGAGCCTCTGCCTCATACCAGCCGCTGCTCTCATGCTTCATTCTCATGCTCTCACGCTTGGCAATTCTGTTTGCGATGGGGCAAAGCAAATCCTTTGAGAAACCGAGGTCTTGCCTCGGACTGTCTTGAACCTCTTCCCACGTGCAACCTGTCCTGAAGCTCTTAGATATTTTTCAGGAGGCGTGCTGTGAATAGCCTGTCCCCGGCTGCATTGGGCAACCCATCCCTCTCCTTGGCCCGTGCTTAATGATGGAGTTGGCAAGTTCAGGGTCCACGTGGGAACATCCTGTTGGCCAGAGGCCTTATTTCAGCAGACAGGTAACTCTAGGACTCTTAGCTCAGGAGGCCTGAGTACTTTTCTCTTGTGTCTTCATGCCGTCCTCTAAACTTAATGCCTTCCTCTTGCCACCGCCTCCAACAGGCTCGGATTTTGGTTCTCTTGTTGCTGCTTAATTCCAGTTCTTTTCTCCAATAACTGAGTCTCTGATTTTGAGGGTTGCCTTCTCATTGAACCATCTGAGGAGCAGACACAATATTTGTACTCAGAATGTTTGGTGTTACAGGGCACTTGGTTGACTCAGTCAGGAAGCCTCTGACTCTCGATTTTTGGCTCAGGTCGTGATCTCAGGGTGATAGATCAAGCCCCCAGACGGGTTCCACGCTCAGCTTAAGATTCTCTCTCTCCATCTCCCTCTGCCCCTCCCCACCTCAAAAAAAAAAAAAAAAAAGAAAGAAAGAAAGAAAGAAAGAAAAGAATGTTTGGTGTTACAGGAATGAGTCTGACTGTCATCAAGGAAGAAAGGCAAGGGAAATGAACTGTGTTCAGTCTGCATCACTGCATTTGAGTCTCCCAAGTGTCCTAAATAAATTGTTACAATCTCCATTTTCCATGATAGCATATTGTGATGCATGTAAGTTCAGTAAGTTCCCCTAAGTTGCAGTTAGTGTGTGATAGAGTGGGGATTTGCACTAAGGTCCGTCGAGAGCCAAAGCTTCCAAACTCCTCCTCTGGGATGAAGATGACAGACCCAAGGATCTGAGGTCTTGACTGGGCTATATTCAAATGAGAACCGCTTGTCACCATCCCACCACCTCCTCCACCTTCCACCAGAGCCCGTGGGCCTGAGCCAGAGGCCCGTGTACCCGTCAGAAGAAGCTACAGCGCCTACCCACATGACACTTGAAGAGAAGGGTCCAGAACTTGGATTTGTCTTCACTCAGTTCTTGAGGGATCGTGTATCTGTTCTTTAGTCTTTCTGATTTGTAATCATGATCCCAACTCAAGAGATGGATATGAAGCCATCAAGAATCAGTTAAAGGAACTATCACACAGTTTCTTCAAGCCTCGTACTCAGTGCCGATACTCAGCAATTTCATTGCTCACGAAGGGTGCTGCCATTATGGTGTAGCTGCTTTTAAAGCCTCATGAGATGGCCCTGTAGCAGTAGAAGAGATCTTACATTTGAAATAGGGTTGGCTTTTTCTTAAGACGGAGAGCATTGTCCCTGATCTTCCAGAACTGCTTTCTCCTTTGTTGTGGGATTTTTAAAAATAAACATGGTCTGTTTGCCTCTTCGTGGATCAGGAAATGCCAGCCTGGTTCTGGGGCAATGGTTAACTCTACCCCTGGGTCCATGCCACGACAGGCTATGATTTGGATCCTTCTACTTACAAGGTCCCAGGGGAGGTTTGCTTCTATCAAACCCATGCCTTCTTTTCAAGTCAATTACTCAGCTAAGGATTGGAATAGAGAGAATTAATGGAAATTGAAGTTGAAAAAGCTAGGTACTCAACCACTGTTTTCCCCTCATACTTGGCCCTTTCCTTTATTCAGGCCCTTTATTCTGACAACTTATTCTTTCTGAACGTGAACTTGAGCTAAGGCTTACCAGGAAACAATAGTTCCAAGTGTCCTAGACTCCCTGCCTTTACACTGTTGACTTTGCCGGAATGTGCTTCCTTCCATGTCAGCATATCCAAAAGTCACACTCTCTTCAAGGCTCTGGGTAAATATCTTCACCTTCATGAAAGCTACCTTGGGTCCTTCCACCTGCGGCTGAAAGACAGCAGCCTGGTGGCCGAGAGCAAGGACTCTAGGACCAGACCTTCACAGTTCTGCCACTTCCTAGCTCCAGGACTTTCGTAAAGTTTCTTAATATATCCGGGCTTTAGTTTCCTTCTCTGTAAAATGGGGATGAAAATAGTATCTATCTCATAAATTATTAGGCGCATTAAGTGGGCTAATATATATTAAGTGCAGAAAATAAAGTAGGTTCTCTGTATGTGCTTGCTAAATACGAAAAATAATATTTCCTCCACTGAGCTAATAATGGCATTTCAGTGCTATCGTCTGTAATGCATACCAGTATTATCTTCTCATCCTTCTTAGATGGAAATTTCTGGAAAAGAAACCTGTGCCTGGTTCCTGCTCTATCTCCCTCATACTACCTCACACATGGTTGGCACTGTATCAATATCCACGGTGATCGCCACGGCTTGAGGGAGCCTATAAATCTCATAGAGCATCATGGTCTTGTCTTTTCTGTGCAGAAAGAGTTTGGGTCTTACTCAGCCATGCCCTTGGATCAAGTTCTAGAAAGCGTACTTCCTCTCAGAGAAAACACATTGGAATGTACACCCTGCCAAGGGTCCATTCATCCCATGGCCACTGGAAGCTCGGTGTTGCAATAAGGAAGGGTGTCAAGGCTGGTTTCTCAGGATCCCTGCTTCCTGGTGGCATCACCACAAGATCCAGAAACCTCTGTCAGCTCACACAGGGATAATCTCTTTGCTCATAGGGGCCCGGTTCATTCATGCCCAACTTCTAAGATGTTGTGTAACAGACCAAAATGAAATCGTCAGTCTTCAGCATTGGGAAATAGATCTCCCAGGGAGGTACTTAAAAGTTCTTGTTGGCAGGTTAACACATCCTCTCTCCAATATTTGAAAAGCCAAGTCAATATCAGAATGTTGCCCAGTCTGCACAGAGTTGAATAAAAGAGTTAGATGCTCAAGCTACGATTGCTTAGTATTCCCATTTCCACCAGAGGGAATGCAGACCAGAAGGGGCAGGCTGCTCCCCTCTCAAGAGCACTGGTGACATGCGCAAATTTGACAGTCCTTCTATCCTTTTCCAATATTCTTGGCCAGTTTCATTGTGGCATTATTCCCTTGCAGTGGGTATGTTTCAGTGTCCAAGATTTCAATTTATCCTTCATCAAATGAGCCCTTCTAAGGGAAGGCCTTCGTTTTGGGGAGGTACTCTGAGTCCTTGGCTAATCCTGAGAAAATGCTCTAGCTTCATTAGCTACACAGTAAGATCAGTGTTCGGTATGTACTTTTTTGGAGGAAGATGGCAAATATCTGTTCTTGTTAGTCTCAGGTCCTGTTGGAGATGTGATCTCACTTTCATCCCATGTTCCAGAGGTACCCTGTTTGGATGTGAGAACTTCAAAAACCTGAACCTAGCAGGCACCTTAATTTCCCCAGGAGGCAAATGCTTCCCATTCTCCTAGTAGTTTCCATTTGTCAAATCTAGTCCTGATTTATCAAATATTGAGGTCTAACGTCAGTGGGCTCTATAGCTGAAGAGCTCATTTCCGTAGTTTTGGCATATGGAATGGTACTTTCCCCAATAATAAGTGGGAGACTCTGTGGAGTGATATAGCAGGGTTTCAGTTTTGTTGGTTGGTTTTGTTTTAAATATAGCTGAACTCCTTGGCTGATAGTGAAATTGAGCGCATGGGATGTGCCTTGAGTCGAGTTTGCTGGTAGGCTCCACTCTCCATACCATCCCTAGTACCACCCGAGGTCCACGAACAAAATGGCATGGTCACAAACGTCCCCCTCCTCTCAGCTAATCAAGTATCTCTACCACTTCTATTCTCTCCACGTCCTCAGCCAGGCCATGCCACTCTCTGAGAATGAGCCCTGAGTTTCTTAGAGAACTGAGCTCAATATGAAGCTTTTATTTGAAAGGCAAAAAGAAAGCTTATGTTTTAAGGAGATATTTCAAAAAAGAAGATTCCTAAAGTGTTAGTGGTTGAATATGATTTCCGTTGCATTACAAATCCTGAGTCTGGAGCGCCTAGGTGGCTCAGTTGATTAAGCACCTTCCTCTGGCCTAGGTCATGATCCTGGGGTCCTGGGATTGAGCCGCTGACTTGCTTCCATGGTGTGTCTCGCCACGGTGGGTTAGCAGCTGCTGTGCCCTCTGGGAATGCCCTCCACACGCTGCCCTGCCCACGCCCTCATCCCCTCTGCCTGCTGCACCCAGTCATCCTTTCATTGTGGGGGCAATTCCATCCCCTTCAGAAGCTCTCCCTCACCCAGCACAGGTGAAAGGACTTTTCCTCTGTGTCCCTAGGATGATTTTTAGCCTTTATAATTGCAATTCTCTATGCTGAAAATGCATGCTTGTCTGTCTTCCCCAGTGGATTTCAGGCTCTTGGAAAGCGGGGTCCTGTCCTACTCATGCGTTCCGGTGCACACCGCCTGGTACAAGGCAGGTAGCCAGTGAAGACGGATGCTGAAGGAAGTGACTGGCCCCGGGTGCAGCCTACAGATCTTGGAAAGAACTGCCTCAAAAGCAGTCCAGCCACGTTTGCTTCTTCGGTTTATATCCGAAGCCTCTGCGTTTCTAAAATCAGTATTAGTGAAGATCTTAGTATAGCCTTTCGAGAGAGAGTGAGGATGCTAACTTCTCCAGGATGATAGACATTGGCCATCCGGGAGAGCGTGTGGCTGGAGGTGGAGGTCCAGAGCCCAGGACCAGCTGCGCCCCTCTTCCCCAACCCCATCCCCCAAGCTGGTGAAGGACGGAAGCTACAGGCTCCCGAAGCTCACGTCCCCCGCTGTGGAATAGCCCAACCACCCCAAGAGGTGTGCCAAGGGGACGGACAGACAGTGAGAACCAACTTCTCCTGCGCTTCTGGTGACTTATCTTGGGCGGGAATTCTTACCGGGGAAAATGAGAAGTTAGGCAAGTCTGGAGCCAGACAGATATTTGGAGATAGAGTGAGAAGAAGACAAACCGTCTGTGTGGGAGCAAGGAGAATGTACTGTGCTGATGTTGGCTGGGCGGGGGTGTGGTGGCTGTAACATGTTTGGAACAAGGGAAGGCTCTTGGGAGCCTCTGCGTTCTTGATCAGACTGTTCTATTAAACTAAGTTACGAGCATTTTTTTTTAAAGCTGGTTTTTAACATTGAACTGGTACTTCAGAACTAGTTTTATTCAGCTGGAAGTTTTACCAGCACCCAAAGGGCCACAGTCACCTGCATTGTCCTTGTTGAAAGGGAGCAGTTTTCCCTGCTCATTCATTTCCTACTCACATCTAAAGAGTTCTCGTTTCCATCTGAAATATATCTGCATTCACAGCAACTGCCCCGGACATCGATTTTGGTTTAATCATACAAATGATATGATAAACTCCACTGGCAGACGGAGAGTGTCTAAAGCAAGAATTAGCTTAATTGGCTGCCCTTGTTAACATGCTCTCAATTATAATCTGCTTTTGTCCACCACATTTTATCTGTGATAGAAACAGACGTCTCCACTCCTTCTGGGCCAGGCTCCTCTCTGTGCTAGATAATTTTTTATACTGCTCCACCTAAACCCCCAGTCATCTCAACAAATCTGTTCATTATGGAATTTTTTCAAATTTAATTTAATTTTTCAGTGTTCCAAGATTCATTGTTTATGCACCATACCCAGTGCTGTATGCAATACGTGCCCTCCTTAATACCCACCACCAGGCTCACCCAACACCCAACCTCCCTCCCCTCCAAAACCCTCAGTTTGTTTCTCAGTGTCCACAGTCTCTCATGGTTCATCTCCCTCTCCAATTTCCCCCAATTCAATTTTCCTTTCCTTCTCCTAATGTCCTCCATGTTATTCCTTATGCTCCATAAGTAAGTAAAACCACATGATAATTGACACTCTCTGCTTGACTTATTTCACTCAGCATAATCTCCTCCAGTCCCATCCATGTTGATACAAAAGTTGGGTATTCATCCTTTCTGATGGAGGCATAATACTCCATTGTGTATATGGACCATATCTTCTTTATCCATTCATCTACTGAAGGGCATCTTGGCTCTTTCCATAGTTTGGTGATTGTGGCCATTGCTGCTATGAACATTGGGGTACAGATGGTCCTTCTTCTCACTGCATCTGTATCTTTGGGATAAATACCCAGTAGTGCAATAGCAGGGTCATAGGGAAAATCTATTTTTATTTTCTTAAGGAATCTCCACACTGTTTTCCAAAATGTCTGCACTGACTTGCATTCCCACCAACAGTGTAAGAGGGTTCCCCTTTCTCCACATCTTCTCCAAAACTTGTTGTTTCTTGTCTTGTTAATTTTGGCCATTCTAACTGATGTAAGGTAGTATCTCAATGTGGTTTTGATTTGAATCTCCCTGATGGCTAATGATGATGAACATTTTTTCATGTGTCTGTTAGCCATTTGTATGTCTTCTTTGGAGAAGTGTCTGTTCATGTCTTCTGCCCATTTTTTGACATGCTTATCTGTTTTTTGAGTGTGGAGTTTGAGGTGTTCTTTATAAATCTTGGGTATCAGCCCTTTGTCTGTAGTGTCATTTGCGAATATCTTCTCCCATTCCATGGATTGCCTCTTTGTTTTGTTGACTGTTTCCTTTGCTGTGCAGAAACTTTTGATCTTGATGAAGTCCCAAAAGTTCATTTTCGCTTTTGTTTCCTTTGCCTTTGGAGACATGTCTTGAAAAAAGCTGCTGTGGCCAATGTCGAAGAGGTTACTGCCTATGTTCTCCTCTAGGATTTTGATAGATTCCTTCCTGAGGTCGAGGTCTTTTTATCCGTTTTGAGTTTATCTTTGTGTATGGTGTAAGAGAATGGTCAAATCAATAACAGAAGAGAGAAGAACCACAAGGTCCTCTCAATTGATGCAGAAAAAGCATTTGACAAGATACAGCATCCGTTCCTGATTAAAACTCTTCAAAGTATAGGGATAGAGGGAACATCCTCAACTTCATAAGATCTATCTGTGAAAAATCCACAGCGAATATCATTCTTAATGGGGAAAAGCTGACAGCCTTCCCTTTGAGATCAGGAACACGACAAGGAGGCCCACTCTCACCACTGTTGTTCAACCTAGTAGTAGAAGTCCTAGCAACAGCAATCAGAAAACAAAAAGAAATAAAATGTATTCAAATTGACAAAGAAAAAGTCAAACTCTCTGTCTTCATAGATGACATGATCCTTTATATGGAAAACCTAAAGGACTCCACACCCAAACTACCAGAACTCATACAACAATTCAGTAATGTGGCAGGATACAAAATCAATGCACAGAAATCAGTTGCTTTTTTATACACTAATAATGAAAATATAGAAAGGGAAATTAGAGAATAAATTCCATTTACTATAGCACCAAGAACCATAAGATACATGGGAATAAACCTAACCAAAGAGGTAAAGGATCTGTACTTGAGGAACTACAGAACAGACATGAAATAAATTGAAGAAGACACAAAAAGATGGAAAAGCAGGGGCACCTGGGTGGCTCAGTGGGTTAAACCTCTGCCTTCAGCTCAGGTCATGATCTCAGAGTCCTGGGATTGAGGCCTGCATCAGGCTTTCTGCTCAGCAGGGATCCTGCCCCCCCCCCCCCACACCGCCTGCCTCTCTGCCTACTTGTGATCTCTTTCTCTCTCTCTGTGTGTCAAATAAATAAATAAAATCTTTAAAAAAAAAGATGGAAAAGCATTCCATGCTCATGGATTGGAAGAATAAACGTCGTTAAAATGTCGATGCCGCCTGGAGCAATCTATACTTTCAATGCCATCCCGATCGAAATTCCATTGACATTTTTCAAAGAGCTGGAACAAACAATCCTAAAATTTGTATGAAACCAGAAGAGACCCCAAATTGCTAAGGAAATGTTGAAAAAGAAAAACAAAACTGGGGGCATCATGTTGCCTGATTTAAAGCTTTACTACAAAGCTGTGATCACCAGCATGTTACTGGCACAAAAACAGACACGTAGACCAGCAGAACAGAGTAGAGAGCCCAGATATGGGCCCTCAACTGTGTGATCAAATAATCTTCAACAGAGCAGGAAAAAATATCCAGTGGGAAAAAGAAAGTCTCTTCAATAAATGGTGCTGGGAAAATTGGATAGCTATGTAGAGAAGAATGAAACTTGACCATTCTCTCTCCCCAGATCTCTTTAAGGAGGAGCAATCCTGGACTTGGGGGAGTGAGCCAGTTGGAGCACCAAGAACAGAGAAGAGCTTGCTCTGAGTAGAGAGGAGGTTCAATAAGGGGACATCAAGCAGAGCCCCCTTCTGGGTACCGCTGTTGTGGAAGCAGTTTATTGGATGCAGCATCTGGGACAGCAGATGAGAGCTGGAAGAGAGGGCTGACTTTGGGATTGTGGGGCATCTCGCAGGGAGAGCCTGAGCTCAAGAGGGGGAAAATATGGGTTCTTCTGAGTCTTTCCTTCTTCCCTTCCTTTATGGTGTATCTATCTTCCCTTCCTTATGGCCATGAGACTAGGTCAGGGCAAGTGGTCTGCTCCCAGTTCGTCTCCCCTGGCAGAATAAGATTCAAGAAAAGCAAGGGGGCTCAGAGGAGGGGTACGTGAGTGGCTCTCTGTTCTCGCCTGTGCTCACCCCTCTACTTGTGTCAGCGCCCGGGAAAGCTAAGGAGACCAGGCAGCCTCTGAGAGTCATGTGCTTCCCCGAAGCTTACACGGGGCTTTAAAAGAGGCAAAAATCAGACAATGAGGCAGAAAAAGCGGGGAGGGGGGGCATTTTTAATGTATTCCGCAAACCCACAGAGGAGGAGGCCTTTTAACAGTGGCTAATGCTAAAGGTCTCTGTTACTCAATAAAACAAATTAATCCTCGAAAATCCTTATCGACTGCCTACTTGGAAAATCAACAGAGATGCTTCTAAAGAAAGCTTTACTATGAGTCCTAAAGCATTCTTTCTGGCTCTGCCTGCCTGCCCCTACCTCATTAAAATTCCAGATGTCGGAAGGAGGCTACGCTCCATTCCATGATTTAAGGCCCCCTTTGTTAGTTCAAAGCGACCTCCGCTGCCCTAATGCGAAGTGCCAGGTTCATGCCCTTAGCTGCTCTCCATTCAGAAGGATGCCAGGTGGGCCTGTCTCCAGAGCACCGTGATTTGTCTTAAGACAAAGCATTCTCTGGTGTAATTGGGCCCCCAAAGCATGTGTGAATCTCTGGAAAATGTGATTTTTCTCCCCTACAATGCCTGTAACTTTTATCATATTCTTAAAAAGAAAGAAGAGAAGCATAATGCCAACCCCCCTCTCCCAGGTCCATGAGGGACTCACAACGCAGGCGCCAGGGGTGGGGAAGCCATTCCTGTTCTGTCTCTGTTCCGTCACCCTTCTCCATACAGCCCAAATGCTTCACGTGCTTTTCCCCAAGTGGGAAACCGGAGCCCCCCTCCTGGCCCCTGGGTCATTTGAAGGCTCCCTCTTGGCCACACAACCATCATTGCCAGGCTGGAGAATTCTGGAAGAATAAAGCAGCGGGGGGCCTTCAGGGCAATACACGCCCATCTTGCACCAAGAATGTCCCAGAACCGCAAAGGATGTCCCAACAGACACACATACCCCCTCCCCCCTTCTCCCATCCCTACAAGCGGATGCACGCACTTTGGCCACCATTATCCAGGCCAAGACAAAACTCTCAGCTCACTTCCTGAGAGCTAAGAAGCCACTGTGGGGTCTGGAAATGGGACGAGGCCCCCTCTACAAGGTGAGGAAGTGGGGTTGGAGGTTGTGAAGCTGGCGGTGCCATAACCTGTATGGGAGAAATCCCAAGCTCACCTTTGTGCTCTAGCTCTATTCTTTTGTCCTGTTTTTGTAAATTCTAAACCCTTTGGGGTTTTGTGGGGTTTTTTCGGTCCTTGTTGTTTTTGTTTTTTTTTTTCTTTACCACAGATGGATATGTTCGCTAATCTGCTAATTATGTTGCCTTCAACTGATGGGATGGAACTTGTATTTGGTGAGTTGATTTTGTTTCAGATGGCGGGCCCATGGGAGGTGGGGGTGTCTTGACATTGTTAATGGGATATTTGCTTGCTAAAGAGTGGGACTCCTCATTTAGCTCTGGGCTTTCTTTTTTGTTTACTCACTGCCCACCTCCTGAGACCTTCCTCAGAGACAGAGGGGCTACCTTGGTGTTTGGAGACAACTGAGCAAGGTGCTTTTGCTCACTGGCTGTGCTGGTCTCAGCCCCCGTTCTCCGCCGAACCAGAAAGGTGTCCGCTATTTCCAAATGCCTCAGGGTTGTGATGTGACCAGTTGTAGGAAAAAAACAATGGGTGAAAAAAAAAAGAGAGAGAGAGTTCTCTTTGGATTTATTTTGGCCTTATTGGATTAAAATTGTGGTTGGAAAAACTGAGATTTAGTTTGGTACTGGAAATTGAGAAGTGGAAACAGAGTGTGAAGCTGGGGGGTCCTTTTAGCAATGAGGAGAAGGGGGGAATGAGAGTGATTTTTCCCTAGAAAAGTAAAGCATTTATCAGTTAGGATGGGACAAAGACAAATTGGGTAAACAGTTTGTATAATGGAATGGATGTTGATTTGGGGGCCAAAGGATTAGATTTTAAATCCCAACTCTGCTACGAACAAGCTTTGTGACTAGCTCTAGGCATAACCTCCTTGCATCTGTTTGGCATCTCTCCAGTAAGAATAGTAATGTTTCAGAATAGTTGTATTTGCAAATAAGTGACAACCCAACTCAAAATGACTTAAATACTAAAAGAAACGACTCAGCTCGTAGCTACTAAAATGTCTATGAGTAGCAAAACCTACAGGCATGGTTTGATCAGGCTTCCAGATCCGTTTCTCTCCAAGTCTCTTGTTTCTGCCCTTTCTGATTGCTTTCCTCTGGAGAGAAAAATGTCAGCAATAGTTCTGTGCTTTCCAGTGTGCACATCCCCATGTTGAGAATAAGGCAGAAAATTTCTCTTCGATCACTGCACAAAACCACTGGGCCTCACTTTGACTGGACTGGCATCAAGTGGGTGGGGCTGGGAGCAGGCAGAAGGAGAGAGAGAATCTCAAGCAGCCTCTGTGCTGAGTGCAAAGCCCAATGGAGGGCTCTATCTCATGACCCTGAGCTCAAGACCTGCGCTGAAATCAAGTCGGACACTTAACCAGCTGAGCCACCCAGGTGTCCCTCCATGAAGGATTAAAGTGAGAATTAAATAATGTAGCATATAGGAACATTCCCGACAGCACCCCAGCACATAGGAGATGCTCTCATATTAATCAAATCTGAATTTGTGGTGAAATGCCCTATATTAGTTTTCTGTTACTATATAATAATTTATCACAAACTCAGCAGCTTAAAACAATACCCAATGTATTAGCTCACAGTTCTATAGGTCAGGAGTCTGGGGCCATATGCTTGGTTTCTCTGGTCAGAGTATCACAAGACCAAGGGCATTCTCATCTGAAGGTCGGGGTCCTATTCCAAGATCATACAAGTTGTTTACAGATGTATTTCCTTGGGATGACAGGTCTGAGGTCCCTGTTTCCTCCTTGGTTGTCAGTAGAGAGCCCCTCTATGCAACTACAGACTACTTTTTGGTTCCCCTTCATCTTCAAAGTCAGTATTGGAGAAAGTTGTATTGAACCCTTTTCATGTACCAGATCTCTGGGTCTCTAGACTCAGATTTCATGGGCTCTTACAATTAAACAGGCCCTCCCATATAATTTCCCTTTTGTTGAACTCAAAGTCAACTGATTAGTAGCCTTAATTACATCCACAGAGTCTCTCTTTCCATGTAACACAATCTAGTCCATCACACAAGGGTGCCATCCTGTGATATTCCCAGGCTCTGCCCCACAGTGAAGGGACTGAGGAGGGGGGTGGTCCTGAGGCCACTTTAGATCCTGCCTACCACAGAACAAAGACCCAGTTATCGTAACGTGTATTGGTCACAGTGTATGGCACTCCAGGAATGCAACAAATATTGGTTGAGTGAATGGAATGAATGAACATGGTTCCGAAGGCCCTTCAGGATCTGGCCCATTCTTATCTCCTGCTAACTGACCCCAGATACACACACAACACACACACACACACACACACACACACACACACACACACACCCCACATGTCTGTCTACACTGCCAGGCCAACCCTGCTAGGCCTTCAGACTCAGCTGCCTCTGGCCTCTTCCATCCTCCCGACCCAGGACAAGAGTCTCCAAGCTCCCATAAGCATTCTTATCACAGCATCGAGTGGAGGTTGGCTTGTTAGCTCCCACTCAAGACACCAATTGCAGGAAAAGAAGGAACTCATCTATGCTGGCTGGTTTAGAATGTGACTGGCCATGAGTTTTGACACATATTTTCCCAAAGACTTGGATTTTTTAACACCAACTGCGACCCTCCACCTAGAGGTCCCTGAACACTATCCCAGTCCCTTGACTTTCGACCCTGTTTGGATTCAGAATTCTGCTCTCATCTGCCTTGTCATCAAGTGGAAAAAGCTTGGGTTAAAACACATAGTCTGCAGCAACATACCACCTGGCTGGTAGAGCAGGGTGCCATAGTGGGGTTGGATATGAAGCTCTGGCATGGGCAAGTGCTTCTCCTGTTCCAGCTAGGTTTTCAGTATAACCTAAATGAGCATTTCCCTTTCCCCTTTACTATACCACCTGCAGATTTCCCTGCGACACAGGCAGCTCGCTCAAGAGAAGTGGGCATCTTATGAAATTCTCTTCCAGTTCGAAAGTCTATTTCCATTTCATGTACTCTGGGGAGGCAATACACCCCTGGTGTCGAGAGCTGGGCTGGTAGGATGAGATTAACATGGCTATCGGTTTAGCAGAAATTCCCAGACTGGACTCTGTTTCAGTCATTTTGTGAACTTGGACAAGTTCCTCCTCACTCTTAGACATGCTGCTAGGCTCTGGAGGTTAAAAAAAAAATGAAGAAATAATTTCTGTCTTTGTCAAGACTTTGGGCTTTCTCAGGGTAGAGATCAAAATGGGAGCAGAAAAAAATAATTTATCTTTTGAGATATATTAGAACAGAGGTGATGCGGTACAGAGGAAGGAACTGGTAACGACAGTTGACTTTGACCTTAAGTCTGAGTGGGAGTTTGCCAGCAGGAGCAGGAGAAGAAGGTGTTCAGGCAGTGAGAGCAGCTTAGAGGTGCCAAGAGGAAAGGGAAGAGGAAAGAGAGTGGCACTGGCTGAGGCTTTACACAGACATGGGTGAGCTTAGGAAGCCAGGACAGAGTACTGAGACGGGACACAGGAGGGTAATGGAGCCATGGAAGGAAGAGCTCTGCCTCTCCACCAAACACAGGTGGGGAAAGAAACAACTGGTCCAGGAACACAATGGGAGTCGCTGTGGTAACAGCAAGTGGTTCTGCAAATGTCCCCCACATTTCCCTACAGTCTCCACTTCTCTAGCACACTCTCTCCTTGTTGGGGCAACGCACCTTCACCTTGGCTAGGTAGAGTCAACAAGGTGTCACAGGAACATTAGGGACCTTTGACGATGACTTTAAGTGCTTTGAAAATGTCTGTTGAACTAGTTCACTGCAGGACGTCCACCCAGAGAAGAGAGACCTAGAAGTCCTAGGTGTTGTGACAACTTTCTGGAGGGAATAAATCAGTTGGCTTCAGCGGGAACACTTTTTTAGAACCTCAGCCTCAGATTTCACAGTTGTGGTGGGCAGCATCCCTACTCCCCCAGGTAGTCTGACTGTATGTGTTAGGGAACTCTGGATATTTCTTACCTCTTCGAGAAGAAGGCTTTAGAATGGATATACCATCACCAAAACCACACTTGGTTCTTTACCTAGTGAAATATAAATACTGTGCATAAAAATGTGTAACAGTGGGGCACCTGGGTGGCTCCGTGGTTAAAGCCTCTGCCTTCAGCTCAGGTCATGATCTCAGAGTCCTGGGATCGAGCCCCTCATCGGGCTCTCTGCTCAGCAGGAAACCTTCTCCCTCCACCCCCACTCTGCCTGCCTCTCTGCCTACTTGTGATCTCTATCAAATAAATAAATAAAATCTTTAAAAAAAAAGTGTAACAGTCATCCCAGTCAAGATCTGTAGCTCTTACAAATCATCTTTTAGGAGGGATAGATTCTACTCTGTAAAGTACAGATTCCTCATTGCTGTTCACTTTCAATGAACACTCATCCAGCTCCCACTCTGATCCAGTTGCTGTATCTGGGGCCTGGGGGAAAGCTTTTCCTTCCAATAAGTCAGGGGAAAAAGACTTAGAAAGGTTAAACAATTCACTCAAGTTTACACAGCAGAGCCAGGATTTGAACTCACATTTCTAGATTTTAAGTCTAATAGTCTAATTTCTTTCATGGGTTCTCATAGAAATTGAGCCACTCAAGTGACCCTGTCATTCATGGCCTTCGATAGAGTAGGTTTATTCATGGAATGCCACAAGCTCTTGATTGGTATTTGATTCCTTACATAAGATCTCATTGTCTTTTTTTCTCCTTTGGGTTATAGAATACCGTTCCTACCTACGGCCCTCACTTATGTCACAGCACATGGCTGTCTGGCTAATGGTTATATTTCCTATATTTCCTAACCCCCCTTGCAATGAACTGTGAGTGAAAGTGATCTGTGTAATTTTTGGATCTTGCCCTTTTAAAAAACTTATCAGGCAGGCACACACACATGCCCCTCCCTCAGTGTTTCTTCCTTCCCTCTGGATGGAAAATATTGGCAAATGGAGGGACTTCCTTGAACTCCATGATGGAAACCATGTGTTGATGACAGCAGAGCCATCTTGCCACCCATGGACCACCAACCTCTGGACTGCTATGTGAAAGAGTATCAGTTGGTTATTGGTACATAATAGACCATTGCAAAACTTGGTGGTGTAAAATAACAACAATCTTCTATTTCTCACGGGGAGGTCTGCTACTCTAGAGTGGGTTCATATGATCTTGGCTAAGCATGTTGACACATCTAGGACCAGCTAGAAAATCCGTTGGGAGTAGGGATGACACAGGTCCACTCAAAAAAGTCTCTTATTCCCCAGCAGGCGAGTTCAGGCTTGTTCTCACAGCAAGGCAGCAAATCAAGAGAGAGAGGGTGGAAGCATAAAGGGTCTCTTGAGGCCTAGATTTGGACCCAGCAAACCACTGCTTCCACGATGGTATGCTGGCTGAAACAAATCGTAAAGCCAGCTTGGGCTCATGGGTAAGAGAAATAAACTCCACCTTTCAGTGGATGGAGCTTCAAAGTCCACATTGGATATAAGGGTGGAAAGAGAATTGGGGACAGTTTTGCAATCAGTACCCCCCAGCCCAGCATCTGGCTATAAGTGTTCACACGCAAGAGTAAGTGCTCACATACTCATACCCTGCCATAGATCTCCAAAACCTACAACTCATTATAGCACTGGATGTTGTTCTAAGTCCAGGATTTTGTGACTAACTTTAGGTCCAAATGTAGCTCCTCTTGATCCAAAGACCTATGAACTAAAAACACAACTTTTCTTCCTCCCACACACCCCACGTACAATGATGAAATAGACAAAAGATAAACTTTGCCCTTTAAAGAGGGGAGGATTGGAAGGCACCTGTCTTTGACGATTCCGAAATTCCCTGGTGTACATATTTCCATTTCCCCCACTATGGAATTGGGCAACGGTCCTGGCAGTAGCTCGTCACTCTATCATTCTCCAGACTCTGCCTTCTGGAACACGCGTCCTTTCCCATCACCTTCCTTAGGCACTCCTGAAGAAGACATAGGGAAATGTGCCATATGAAGCATGGGGGACCTGCTTGTAAAGCACTGGGGACCCAGAAACCTTTGAAATTGTTGAACAATTTTAATTCAGAACGTTTAGTCCAAACTGGTGACACTTTTGCCTTTACAGTTCCTTTGAAAATTTCATGGGATTACATTGGATCTGAGTTGACAATTCTTTCTGAGACATGCTTGGCTCTCTAGACTTATTCTCAGCTACTTTTGGCCTTCGGACTGCAATGGGGTGGCACCCCTAAGACTCCAGGGGCCCCATTGTCCTGCTGAGAAACTATACTAAGTACTGCCTTCATTCTTCCCAAGGTCTTAACAAAGGGTCTTTTAACTATGATCTTGATTTGCAGTTTACTCAAAGCTTACATCTTTCTGGCAATGCCTTGGGTTTGATTTCTTTACAGGGTTGAGTCACTAAAGATGAGCAAGTTCTATTTTCCATCCTATCTTGTTCTGCACCTTCTAAATTCAGCTTGCAAGCTGGCCAGTTCTTTCTTTAGCAGTAGACAATTTCAAGTTCTGTCTGGAGTTCTCCCTGCCTGAATCTAAAATTTGTAGGGTACCTTTCTCTCTTTCAACCTACAATAGACAATGGTCCCACCAACTGTTTTGCACTATTTAACATGGGCTACCATTTTTCCAGACTCCTACAGTTTTCTGCTTATTGTCTGGCCCCTAAGCCAGCGCCACATGGTTTAGGATTTTGTTGCCGCAGTTCCTAGTTGCTGTTGCTGCTAATTACACATAGCAATTGTAGCTTTGGTTAGCTATTGCTGTGTGACAAACCACCCCAAAACCTACTTACTTAAAACAGCAACCATTTTTGAAACTCATGATTCTGCAGATCAGCAGTTTGAATGGGCTCAGCTAAATGGTTCTTCTCTTCTTGGATGTTCTCTTTCATTTTTCTGTGGGTCATTGCGGATTGATCTAGGTGGCTCTGCTCTTGGAGATGAACTGTGCATTGGCTGGGTGCTGTGACCCTTCTCCACATGTCTCAGTCTCCAGGTTCTTTTCCCCACATCCCTCCAGGAAGCTTCCTGGGATTATTTTTATGGTAACATCAAAGTTCAAGGGCAATCAGACCAATTATTCAAGAGAACAAATAAAAGTGTACAAGGTCTCTCAAAGAGTAGGCTTGAAACAGGCATTCTGCCACTTCCGCTGCATTCTATTGGACAGAACAAGTCACAAGGCTGAACCATTCAGAGTGAGACCATGAAGTTAGGCAAAGGGCACAGATACACGGGACCACTAATGGGGCCATTTACATAGTCAACTCTAGGAAGAGAATCTATTATATTTAAATCTCTGGGCTTTGTTACAGCGACATCGTTTGTAATCTAATAAGCTTACTCTGTGCCCAACAGCGTGCTTGTGATCGTGCTCCTATTTCCAAATGTAACAGGAAGAAGCATTGTCCACTGGCAAATATATATCCACCTCTGTCAAGCTTCTGCTTTTCTCTATTCCGGTCCTGGCTTTTGGTGCAGAAAAGGATCCCGGCAAACATGATTTTTATTATGATGTACATAAAGTGATTAGCCTGCAGCCCTAGGCAAGTGTAGCATGTCAGAGATTCCTAAATAAAATTACAAAAAATCCCATTATGGTCCCTGTTGACAATCCCCTTTAAAAAGCAATAATTTGTCTTCAGAAAACTCTCAAAGAGGCTTTCCACTCAAAGCCGAGTGAGTGTGATCTAAAATGCCTTCAATGGAGAAAATATAAAACACCAAATATTTTTAGAAAAACATTACTGATGCCCTCTGCTCTGGGCAGAATTGTCCTCCCTAACCCCTCCCCCCACACCCTCAGATTCTACCCCCCGCTACCTGAGGATGCAACTTTCCTTGGAGAAAGGGTCTTTAAGAAGGTAAATAAGTTAAGATGAGGACATTACAGTGGTCTCTAATCTAATATGACTGGTGTCTTCATGAGAAGAGAAGATTAGGAGCCAGACACATGCAGAGGGAAAACCATGTGAAGATATGGAGAGAAAATGGCCGTCTGCAAGCCCAGGAGAGAGAAGGCAGAAGAAACCAATTTTGCCAACACCTTGGTCTCGGACTTCCAGCCTCCAGAATTGGGAAGAAATACATTTTTTATTTAAGCCCCCCAGTCTGTGACACTTTGCTATGGCAGCCCCAGCAAACTACTACGATCTCTAAGACGTTAATGAATTTGGGTTCTTTTGAGGCTAGATTACCTCACTTTGAGTGTACACAAGTTTCCTTGCCCAAGTAGACAGCAGAGCTTGCTAAATATTAATAACAAAATTTTGTTGAGTACTTACTATTTGCCAAGTACTGTGTTTATATGTATTTTCTCCTTTTGTCCTCAAGGCAAAGCTGTAAGAAAAGTCCATATCATGCCCATGGTATTATTTTATTTATTTTTATTTAAATCCAATTAGCCAACATATAGTACATCATTAGTTTCAGATGTACAGTTCAATATTTCATCAGTTGCATATAACGTCTAGTGCTCATCACGTCATGCACCCTCCTTAAATGCCCATCACCCAATTACCCCATCCCACTACCCCCTCCCCTCCAGCAGCCCTCAGTTTCTTTCCTATAGTTAAGAGTCTCTCATGGCTTGTCTCCATTCAGTTTTCCCTCCTTCTCCTATGATCCTCTGTGCTATTTCTTATATTCCACATATGACTGAAACCATATGCAAATTGTCTTTCTCTGATTGGCTTATCTTGCTCAGCATAACACCCTCCAGTTCCAACCACGTCAATTGAAATAGTAAGTGTTCATCCTTTCTAATGGCAGAGTAATATTCCATTGTGTGTGTATATACCACATCTTCTTTATCCATTCATCTGTCAATGGACACCCTGGCTCTTTCCATAGTTTGGGTATTGTGGACATTGCTGCTCTAAACATTGGGGTGCATTTGCCCCTTCAGATCATTACAGAACTCTCTCTTGATTAAAACTCGCCACAGTGTAGGGATAGATGGAACACACCTCAATATCATAAAGGCCATCTATGAAAAGCCCCCAGAGACTATCATTCTCAATGGGACAAAACTAAGATCTTTTCCCCTAAGGTCAGGAACACAGCAGGGATGCCCACTCTCACCACTATTTTTCAACATAATACTAGAAGTCCTAGCCTCAGCAATCAGATAACAAAAAGAAATAAAAGGCATTCAAACTGGCAAAAAAAAGTCAAACTCTCACTCTAGGCAGATGACATGATAACTTACGTGGAAAACCCAAAAGACTGCATCTCAAAATTGCTAGAACTCATACAGCAACCCAGCAATGTGGCAGGATATAAAATCAATGCACAAAAATCAGCTGCATTTCTATACACTAACAATGAGACAGAAGAAAGAGAAATGAAGGAATCGATCCCATTCACAATTGCACCCCAAACCATAAGACACCTGGGAATAAACCTAACCAAAGAGATAAAGGATCTGTACTCTAAAAACTACAAAACACTTCTGAAAGAAATTGAGGAAGACACAGAGAGATGGAGAAATGCTCCATGCTCATGGATTGAAAGAATAAATATTGTTAAAATGTCTATGCTTGGGGCGCCTGGGTGGCTCAGTGGGTTAAAACCTCTGCCTTCGTCTCAGGTCGTGATCTCAGGGTCCTGGGATCAAGCCCCGCATTGGGCTCTCTGCTCAGCGGGGAGCCTGCTTCCCTTCCTCTCTCTCTGCCTCCCTCTCTGCCTACTTGTGATCTCTGTCTGTCAAATAAATAAATAAAATCTTTAAAAAAAATGTCTATGCTTCCCAGAGCAATCTACACATTCAAAGCAGTCCCTGTCAAAATACCATGGACATTTTTCACAGAACTGGAACAAATAATCTTAAAATTTATATGGAACCAGAAAAGACCTTGACTAGTCAGAGGAATGTTAAAAAAGAAAACCAAAGCAGGAGGCATCAAATTCCAGACTTCAAGCTCTATTACAAAGCTGTAATCAAGCATGGTACTGGCACAAAAACAGACACAGAGATCAATGGAACAGAATAGAGAGCCCAGAAATGGACTCTCAACTCTATGGTCAACTAATCTTCAACAAAGCAGGAAAGAATGTCCAATGGAAAAAAGACAGTCTCTTCAACAAATGGTGTTGGGAAAATTGGACAGCCACATGTAGAAGAATGAAACTGGACCATTTCCTTACACCACACACAAAAATAGACTCAAAATGGATGAAAGACCTCAATGTGAGAAAGGAATCCATTAAAATCCTTAAGGAGAACACAGGCAGCAACCTCTGTGACCTCGGCCGCAGCAACTTCTTGTTAGACACATCTCCAAAGGCAAGGGAAATAAAAGCAAAAATGAACTTTGGGGAATTCATCAAGAGAAAAATCTTTTGCACAGTGAAGGAATCAGTCGACAAAACCAAAAGACAACCGACAGAATGGGAGAAGATATTTGCAAACGACATATCAGATAAAGGGCTAGTATCCAAAATCTATAAAGAACTCATCAAACTCAACACCCAAAGAACAAATAATCTAATCAAGAAATGGGCAGGGGACATGAACAGACATTTCTGCAAAGAAGACATCCAGATGGCCAACAGACACATGAAAAAGTGTTCCACATTACTCGGCATCAGGGAAATGCAAATCAAAACCACAGTGACATCCCACCTCACACCAGTCAGGACTGCTAAAATTAACAAGTCAGGAAATGACAAATGTCGGTGAGAAGGTGAAGAAAGAGGAGCCCTCTTACACTGTTGGTAGGAATTCAGGCTGTTGCAGCCACTCCAGAAGACAGTATGGAGGTTCCTCAAAAACTTGAAAATAGAGCTACCCTATGACCCAGCAACTACACTACTGGGTATTTACCCCAAAGACCCTGTGGGGGTTTTTTGCTTTTGTTTTTTTAAAGATTTTATTTATTTATCACAAGTAGGCAGAGAGGCAGGCAGAGCGGGAGGGGAAAGCAGGCTCCCTGCTGAGCAGAGAGCCTGATTCAGGGCTCCATCCCAGGACCCTGAGATCATGACCTGAGCCGCAGGCAGAGGCCTAACCCGCTGAGCCACAGGCGCCTCGACACCTGTGGTTTTAAAAAAGAAAAAAGATCCTTGTGTGACTAGGGGGTTAAGCGACATGTCCTGAGTCTCCCAACGGGAAGGACTGGATTTCAGCCCTCTCAGCTGGGGAAGGCCTCAGCTTTGAAGTCAGGTGGATTTGAGGTCCAATCCTTGTTCTGCAAATGACCAACGATGCTGCCTTGAGTGGTTGACTTAACTACTCTGAGCTTTGGTGTTCATGGCTACAGAAATGGTCCTGATAATGCGCAGCTTATTGTGATGATGAAATGATACAACTTGCGCCTACCAAAATGTTTTAAGAAGCCTAGCACAATCCCTCTTACATATCAAGGGCTCGGTGAATGTTAGCCTTTGTGTTCTAAGACCACATTAGGCCCCGTGTTTCCAGCCAGTCTCTGTGTTAGGGCCAGATGTCAAGGCTGTTTCCTGCATTACATTTTTTTTCCAGTTCCTTGTTCCATCTGCTCTTACGTTCCCTCAAAGGATATGACCTTTACCCATGACCTCACATGGTAGACGGGGAGGTCACAGAAGGTCTCACGCAAACTGAGGAGGCTCAATATTCAACACAAACCATTGCACAAAGAGGTTAAAGGCCACCATGTAGGTCTTCTGCACAAATGGCTGAACCCCCACGCACAATAAAATGTCATCATGTGAAAAACGGGCTATTTTCCAGGTTGTGATTTGGAAAGGATTGCTTTCATTCAGTGAGTTTTTCTTGATCAAGAATGTGATGGCGGCATCGTGCTGAGTACATCATGGGAGGTAAACTCTGAAGACTGACAGCCCCAGACCGAATGTGATAAGGGCCTTTAAAAGGGTAAAAACACACTGAGAATTTAGGGGAGGGAGAAGAAACCTTTGGATTGAAAACATACAAAGCTCCTGGAGAGAGGATGACATTCAGGTAAGACTTGAAGGGAGAGAGGACGGAGCTAGTTTTTCATCTAAGTACATCTCCCCTCAGCTTGGTTTGATGTTAAAGCCCATGGTCTATATTTATTGTAGATAAGCTGAAATGCAACTTTCTGTAAGGAGGTACAGTTTGCAGCTAATCACTAATACACTCCAAAACTTGGCAGGCTGAGTCTAGGGTCACTTGTTTGAAGGACAAACAGTTCTTCAGTTCTCTTGGCTCTTTTAAGATCTTTCTTGGGATTAAGTCTCATGAATAGAATGGGGCTCCTGGATGATGTTGGCCTGGCCATTGGCTGAACTGTTTCCTTGAGGGGTAGGTTGGGGGTGACAGACAGACATTGGCATGGGGATGTCTCCAGGCTGCCCATCAGTGGAGTGCTGTGACTTGCTTAGTTAGGGCCCGAGGGCCCCTGTGATCCAGAGTCACCCTTCCTCTGAAGAAGTCTCCTCAGAAGAGGCCACCAGCTTTTCCTTTCGGGGTTGATTCCTAGATAGCGTAGAGTGAAATTAGTGGCTCCCTTGTGACGAGCACACGTGTTACTAAGGAATGCTGTCTTTAAAGTCTTATTCTTGGCTCCCTTCAAAATCCCCACCCTTGTTTTGATTCCTTCTTAGTTCCTCTTTTTGATTTATGCCTTCTCCTTCCAGCTTTTATATCCTGTGAGTACTATCAATCTTTTCTGGAAGGAGGTGTGGCTGAGCCACACTGTCCCTGCCTTTCCTTCAAGCCTAAGATCTTCCCCACATACGTTCTCCTTTGCCTGGAAAGCCCTTTCTTTCCTTTCTCTTTTTCTCTTTTTACTTTTCCACGTTTTCCCCTTGACTTTCCTGAAACCCCGCTCTCGTGTATGTCTGTTTCCGTATCACTTCCTCTGTGGGTGAGAGGATCCTTCTCGTGTGTTCCTGTAGCGCGCTGCACTCTTACTCTCCGTGGAATGGCTACTTCTTTGTCTGTATTCCCAGCAAGACTGCACACTTTGCGGGGGGTCGGGAGTATTTGTCTTCTGGAAAGCTGCCTCCCCAGGACCTAGTATTTTGTCTGGTATACGTTAGACACACAGCAAACATTCACTCAGTGGATGAGAGAAGTTACTTTAGGACCCTCAGTTTTCTGATGTAGCCATAAGACTCTAGTTGTCACATGGTTTAGGTAATATTCCTAGTATAGAACCTGTCAAATATGGAGGCTTCCTCTCACCTATAACCCCACACTCTGCAAGCGATTAATTTCTTAGCACAGAATTCTGATGAACTATGTCCTTCCTGGGAGGAATGCAGTTTGCTCCAAGAAGAAAAGATACAGATACACAGAAAGTGACTAGGGAGGGCTTCCTGTCAAGTTAGAGCTTGGCAGAAGCATTTGAAGGAGTCAAGACTTCAGACAGTAGCCCATCTCAGAGAGGGGTGGGAGATGGTGTGTTGGGGATAGGAGCCAGTCCTGGGGTAAGCACACATCCCCAACTCCATCTTTCCAGGACACTGCTCCGATTTTCATGATGGAGCTTTGACAAATGCAGCAGGCTTGGAGTTCAGCATGAGGGATCTCTGGTGAGCATTTCCTGGGGGTTGTGGATCCTTCTGTGCATATTTTTCATCTTTGTGGTTCCAGAATCTAACACATTTCCCGGCTCCGATGCCTGTTGAACACATTTTTCTAAGCCACTTCTCCCTTGCCTTTCTGTCAGCCAGTAACACCATTTATAGTATCAGTTTTGTCCTCAAACACCTTTTCCCCACTGTGGCTGTTAAAGCAACAGAGTATCCAGGGAGCCCAGAGACCTTCCCAACACACATCTCTGAAAACACTGTGTGGGGGATGGAAGAAATGCTATTTCTTTACTCACGGGAGGCATGATTCCTTCCACAAATGTGCACTGAGCCCTTACTGAGTGCCAGGCACTGAAGACAGATGTACCCAAGGCTGGGTAGTGTGGTCCATTCGCCCCTAGCCAGCAGGGGATCTGCAGGAATTTTTTTCTTTTCTTTTTTCTTTTTATTTTTTTTCTTTGAGAGAGAGAGAGAGTAGGGAGGAGTAGAGAGGAGAGGAGAGAGAGAATCCCAAGCGGGCTCCACGCTCAGCACATGGCTGGTGCCAGGGACCGATCTCAAGACCCTGATATTGTAACCTGAGCCCAAATCAAGAGTCTTATCCTTAACCAAATGAGCCACCCAGGCACCCCTGGAGAATCTGTTCTAAGAGGTGACTTCAGCCATTTTAATGCCTTCATACTCTGTTACTTCTCCTTGGCCCCAGCAGGTCACCCCAACAAATGATTCAGTGGCTCACTATAACCACTGAAGCTTCACAGTGCACCGTTCTATTGTTAACTGCTGTAGAGCGCCTCCTACAGGAACCTTTTGGAGCTGCAGCTTGAGGACCCGCGCAAAGAAAGCATGCGGTACCAGTCGCAGGACAAGGTCGGGGAGGTCTCCATTCCTTTCTGGGATCTTCCTCTGTGTCAAAGTCTCACCCTCCCCATAGGCCAGTAGAAGCCCGCATGAGAGGGGCACCTGGGTGGCTCTGTCTGTTAGGTGTCTGCCTTCGGTTTAGATCATGATCTCTGGGTCCTGGGATCGAGCCCCACATCAGGCTCCTTGTTCAGCGGGAAGCCTGCTTCTCCCTCTACCGCCTGCTCCTGCTCTCTCTCGTGTGTGCGCTCCCTCAAATAAAATAAATAAAATCTTAAAAAAAGAGAGAGAGAGAGAGGAGCCTTTATGAGGGGATTAGACACCCCACCTCCTTCATCATCTTTGCTTTCTTGCCTCCTTTTAATACAAAGGAGATGTAAATATTTCAATATGGCAATTAATGCTAGCTCAAGTCAAAAACGTACTATTTTAATAGAGCCCTAGCTTAGGGATAGGGACAAAGCAAGGCTTTAATAAATAAATACATGTTGTTCGCTTGGTTATGAACCCTTGGTCCCCGGAGCAATTGTGAGAACTGGGATCACCTTCGTGTGTTTATTTTACGTGAAACAGAGGGGCTCTGAGTAGCAAATCTCAGAAGAAGGCAAACAGAAATTTAACATCTGCGGCCATTGTGAACCAGAAAAGAGCGTCAGGAGGTTGTTCTTACAGTCCTTATAGTGCCCGAGATCCGAGTTTTCCGTATTGAAAGTGGACAGGAGGCAGACATCAGAAAATTACACTGCCAGTTCTCTGCCAAAGATCACCGGAGCAAGCCTAGAACCAGCTGGAAAAGTCTCACTCCATTTATTAAAACAATAGTTCCTCAGGACACTATAGAATTTCACTAATAACTGGCTGAATATATGTTTAAGCCCAGTAATAATGGTTAGCACACTAAGAGGCCTCATACACTTAATTATACCTCTAGCGTGTAGGTTGGCACAGAGGGGACCTTAATTACCGATGTGTTACGCCCCTGCTTTACATATAACAAATGACTTTAATGTGGCTATTCCTGTGATAGTTTAAACATCATGGTAATTAGGAAGTGGAAAATAGGTGTCGCCGAGGGGCCTGTCACTGTCCTGAGCTCTCTACGGGACCTTTTGCATTCCGTACCTTTGAAACTCTCTTCTGAAGGAGGCAGGACCAGCCTTGGACCGGAGGACAGCATAGCGGGGACTTCCTGGGCATAGGAGGAGGCCAAGGACAGAGCTACTCGCAGAACGACATCCATTTACTTAACACATCTGTCCTGAGTCCTTCCTACCTCTGGGCACTGTTCTAACCACATGGGACGTCAGCAAACAAACCAGAGTCTGATCTCTGCTTCTGTGGAACTTCTGTCCGAAGCTGGTTCAGTTACAGAATCCAAAAGAGCCAATCCCTGGCCCAGAGATGGCGGCCACTAGCGGGCCTGCTGTCCGGCCCTGTCTTGTCCAGTGTTTCTTTCAACAACTCTGTTGAAGACATAAAAGGCAAGTGATCAATTCTTCAGAGATCAATAGCGAGCACGTACTGGGTGCCAACCACTTTTCTGACCCGATTTCTCATCCTCACAACAATCTTTCGAAGCAGGTATGACCATTCCCTTCACCAGGGAGCACAGAAGCCTGCAGGACTCACTCAAATGGCCCTTCCAAGTTGGCTTACCTCCCTCCGAAGACGCCAGGCTGAGGATGGCATAATTAATACTGGATGATAGAATAAGGATTCCAGAAATCTTTATTATCTGAATAAATGAGCTTAAACAAACGGTTTGCATTGAGGGTATGCTATAAAGCAGTAAGACACAACATGTAGAGATTTGAATTCTCTCGGCACTATTTTTGATGCATTATCTACTTCTGTGATTACTTCCTGCAGTTTATGAGATTTCTGCTTTTCCCTGGTACTCTGGAGGAAGTTGTCATTTAAGGGCAAGATTAATAAATTTAATAGTCAAGTTTAAGGAATAAGGGAATTTAGTGATATGTTCCTCTTGGTCAGAGGCTGACATGGCCAACTTGATTTAGGGTTGAAATCTGTTTGAGCTATCTCTTGCTATGTAGTAAAACAACCCCAAACCCAATGATGTGAAAAAACAATAGTTTTATTATATCCACAGATTCTAAGAGTTGAGAAATTGAGGAAGGCATGTCAGGGACAATTTATCTCTGTAATGTGTGGGGTAGGACAGGAATGGCTGGGGATGACTCAGATTTCTGGGGGCCAGAAGCATCTTGAGGCTTCTTCAGTCACATGTCTAGTGTCTGGACTGGGGTGACTTGAAGGCTGGAACTTCCTGTTGGAGCTTTTCCATGGGGTTTCGGCTTCCTCATGGAATGGCAGCTGAGGATAGTTGGGTTTCTTAAATGGTGGCTTGAAGCTCCAAGATCAAGTTCTAGCAATCAAGGTGAAAGGTATATGGTATCACCTCACCATATTCTATTGGTCAAAGCAGCCACAATTCTGGCTGTGGATTCAAGGGGAGAAAACATAGACCCTACCTTATGATAAGAGATAGGTCAATGAATTTGTGACCCTTTTTGAAAACCATTACATCCCCGCCACACCCCTGAGCATATCCTCCCTGTGGGTTTTTAGCTCAATTCACTCTTGCAGAATAACTTCCAATTTGTAGAAGAAACAACTGGGAAACAAGGATATAAATGTTAAATTCAGCTTTTTGAAAGATTGTCACATGTGAGACAGAACAGATTTAACCCACAAGACTTCAAGCATAGAACTAAAAACCAGTGAGTAAATGTCAGAGGAGAGCTTATCCATATTTATGGTTGACTGTCAATGGCTGGGCTGGCTAGTAAGATAGTGAATTCTCTGATTTTTGCACTATTGATTAAGTATAATTCTGGAATGTTCTAGAAGAACTCCAGGCATTGTCTGAGAAGGTGGATTAGATTATTTCTTTAGGAAAGCAAGGATTATAGTGACTGCAGTTCAGGCACATCACCACAGATACGGGGAGTGATGAATAAGAGTGTAAGATTTTGATTCCTTTTTTCCAAGTCACCTCGTGAGTCTAGGACTTTGGGGATATTGGGAAGGCCTGATGGTACCTCCCCTCCTGTGCTCCTCTCCTGTATCACAGCTGAAATCCCCCCAATGAGAAATTTTTAAATGTAAGCCTTTTTTCCTTATTAAAACATAATACCCCGGGAGAGGTGAGAGCCTCTTTGGGGTAATTTGTAATTTAAGAGGAACACGTTTCAAGTCCTATATTCTGAGCATAGCATGATAAGAACAGATAGGGCAGTGAGTATCTGAGAGGGATGGAGGGGAAACGCACCAAAAAGAGAGAAAGGATGGGGGGAACGGCAGGGGCAGGGAGAAGCACAAGGATCTGGGGGAGTTGAAGACTTTGGGGGCAGCCCTGCGGGAGGCTGAGGTCTTTAGCTTCATTTAAATGGATGAGAAACTGGTAGACAGTAGGTGCCCTAGTCACCGTGTTTCCTGCACTTGAGAAATACAACAATGAGCTTACCGCAGAGAGCACAGGCCCCTCTTTCCTGCTTGGAGCCGTGGAGGTGGCTCACCGCTCCTCCTTATTCCCGTCCCCACACTCTGCTGGAACAGGGACGAGCTGAAGCCTAGCCCACTTCCTGGCGAGTCATGTCGGCCTTTATAAACAAAGTGAAAATCCCGACCCTGAACCTCCGCAGCAAGAGAAACACCAGAGGAAAACAGAAATGGCGCCAGAGACAGACAGAATCCAAGGGGGAAGCGCCTCAGGTTGGGCATATTCGATCTGGTCATTTAAAACTGACCTCTTTTGGAGGCCAAGGGATAGCAGACATTCCCAGGGAGGCTATAAAATTTACGGCAGAAACAGCATTCCATACAGGGAAGAATAAGTAACCAATGGACTCCTATACCTTCCCTCACCCGGCACTGCCCACGCACTTCAAAGGATTTCTGAAACTGGAGGGCAACAATTCATGTTTCTACTGGGGTTGAGGCCCTTGACTTGCACTTTTGCACCTTCCTTCCCTCACACAGCACAGCCCAGAGTGCACCCAGCCCAGGCGAAACCAGTTGTCAGGAAAGCATTTGATGCCAGCCATTTGCATCTTAATATGAAGCAAAAACAATGAGTTGCCTCCCTCAGCATATTTCAGTTTTAAGGCTAATTTCCAAGGGTTGAGCCAAAGCCTGTCTTCCAGGGGAATTCAAGCTGGGGAGGAGGGGTGGGGCAGATGCTGGGGAAGAGGCTGCGGCCACAGGAACCTGAGCAGGGAGCCACCACTTCCCCTTCCGGGTAGCAGGGAGGCCCTGGGGGTCTGCCATTGGTTCCGGGGCCCTGAAGTTTCAGGCTTTGGTCTGGACGATGCCCTCCTGGGGAGCACCTGGAGAGGGGGAGCCCAGACTCTGGTCCCAGACTCTATGTCAGCCTTCCGTCCTGTGGCCCATCGATCAGCCAGCTCACCGGGGCTCCACATTACAGCAGCAGACAGCCTCAGGGACCAAGTATGCAGGTCTTCCCTGGGCTGCAGGAATTTTAACTCGGTTGTAAATAGTCTGCCACCACAGGCCAAAGGAGAAATCTTCTCCGTGGAAATTCTGCATGGTCCTGGCATTACAGTTCCATGGAGATCCCAGGATGAAAAGTCCCCAGGAACACCAAGTACTATTTATTTTCACCAGTATATAAAAAACTGGGCTCCAATTCTGTTATGCACCACCAGTAAGCAGCTCTAGGGGACCACAGACAACATCAGCTGCCCCTAAGGCCCCAGAAGGCTGTTTTCCTAGGATTACACATTCTCCCAGTCATAGACGTCACAGCGCTGCTCTGGTGGAGACTGATGGAACATCATCTCATGATAAGAGACAGAAAGACAGAAAGTAAATTCAATACACATCTCTTCCTTCCTTCCTTCCTTCCTTTCCAGTTACTGAACCAGATCTTGATTGTGAGGAGCTTTTAAATGTTCACAAACACAGTTACAATGTGATACTTATCAAATCCCTTTTAAAGGGGCCATTTGATAGAATTAGGAGGAGAGGATCTGTGATATTCATTTAGTATAGATCTTGTCCAAGGAAAGGAAAAGTCTTGGACTCAGTATGAATCCATTTAAATATGACTCAGGAGAGAAGGCATTTTTTTTAATACATGAATTTGAGCTGTGTGAAACCAGCAGCAATAAACAGGACTTGTATTCCTACCGATGGTCAATAAGCATTAATGAAAGTCTGAAATAACATCACACGCTAGGAACCAACGCAGACAGCCAATATCTCATTCAGTCAGATAATACTTCTTTATCGGTCCACACGCATAGGAATTCAAACTGGCTATGCAGGGTGCAATTGAGAAATTCTTCAAGGGCATATTTGTGTGGGCTCGTACTGCCCTGATATTGAGGAAAAAAAAATAAAAAAATGAAAATAAAATTACTTTTTCATTCTTGGAGAAAAGACTCAGAGACTCAGATTTGCCTCAGCTAATCATAAAGCATCTTAGCCAGACGATTTTCCCTGAAGATTTGTCATAAAAGTTTTGCACAAAAAAGAGGACCACAACTCCAGCCTGAGTTTGGAAGAATGCTCAGTATGTCTATAATCTCGGTGTTTCTGGGGTGCTCTCTGGATGTAGGGCTCTCTAGTACCTTAAATTTTCTGACAGGGAGTAGCCATGTTTGTCTTCCCAAGGAGGGAAGCTCTAGTGGTGTTGATAGGAATCGTACATTCTCACTGGAAAATCTCCTTGAGGTGATGGTAACCTATGTGTACTACCACCCAAGCTATCCCAGAGGTCACAGAACAGATGGGCTCACACCAAACGAATATTCTCGAAACAGTTTTTGAATTCTTTTAAGTACACAACTAGAAGAAAGAGAGGGCCTGTGAGGTGGAGAAACAACTGAGAGAGGGTGTGGGTGGGATGGAGGAACCATACTACCTGATCCTCAGTTACACGATATTCATACTCTCTCTCTCTCTCTCTCTCTGTCTGTCTCATCAGCCTGCCCCTCAGACAGAGGTGATGAGGTTGAAGCATGAGGGCTTGGCCTGAAGGTGCCTAAAGCCAATGCAACTTGCTCTATCAGAGAGACACAAGGCACGTTCCCTGACCAAGAGCTGTAGTTTGTCAATAAGCCTGATGAGGACCAATGGATTTTATCTGCATTTCTTAGGCAAAGGGTACATGATGCCAGGAGGGGTTTCACTACTGGGTGGTCAGGTTAGGACCACAAAAATATTGGGAGTCTCATATTTCTCATGTATACTTAGAGGTTCGTGGGTATCTGTTGTCTCTTGGTCCTTCTGGCCTTTTCTATGTGTTCAGCAATACCCGCTTTACTAACTTGACCCGTGCCACTCCTGTCTCATGGATTACTAACTTACTTACCTGTATCTAACACATTTCACGAATTCTATGTCTCACGAGCTACCTGCTATTCATAACCCATATCTCGTGTCTTAGGTGTTTCATTCATTCATTCATTCATTCATACTGTGTTCTTGTCTTTTACAACAGAATTGACTACTCTCAAATAACACAGCAAATACAAATTACAGTGCCTATATGTTTATTCCTTTAAGTTTTAAAGGTATTCATTCATTCATCCTTTTTTCCATCCACGCACTGGTGAACGGATACTTTTGAGCACCGAGGAATTGCCAGGCACGGGTCTAGGAGTGGGAAGATGAAGACAAAGATGACACAGTCTGGCCTGAAAGTGATGACCCCTTTAGTACTAAAAAGAGACATAAAAACAAATACCAACATGAAGTGTCGTGGGTTTTGTAAGAAGCCTCTGTGTGGAGCACAGTGGAACAAAAGAAGCCCACGATCAAGTTGACAGCATGTGTGGGTGGGTGAGACAGTGACACGGCTTCCTAGCAGGTGTGATGCTGGAGCAGTCTTGGGACCAATATGCTGCCAAGGCGGAAGGGAAGAGAAGGGCCTTGCAAGGGCAGATCAAGGTGGCTACAGCTGGGGAGTCTCTCCAGGACATGCTGAAGTGCCCCAGGCCAGGAACAGTGGCAGACAGAGGGGACCAGACAGTGGGATACCTGGAATTCTAATAGAATGTGAGAATAGTCTGTTCCGTTAACTGCTTAACCCCAAACTCTTCTCAGTGGGAGGGGAACTCCCGTTTGGTCTGTAAGTTATAGGATTTATTATTTGGGAGGTCTTAACCTCTCCGAATCCCTTCTTCCTCATCTGTGACATGGAAACAATAACTCCATGTTGGGAAGTTTGTTTTGGGGATTGGGAGATGACTGGCAGAAGGGCTTGGTTTTCTAGAAACCGCCAATGAACGGTATTGATCACTAATATAATCATCATGGCGATGATCCCGATTTCTCAAAGGGTTGAGTGAGATATAATGGGGTTTTGACTTATCCGACACCATGATCATTTACAGAACGTCTAGTGACATTCAGAGAAACATTCAAATAGTAGCACTTGTCCCCATTAGAACAAAATGAACTTAGAATTGTAACCTGGACAGTAGCCACTCCTAACCCATACCTCGAAGTTCCCTGGGAATAATAGTGATGGTAATGTCCTGTGATGATATCATTACTCTGTCCAAAACGTAGAATGATATAATCTGTGTAATTTCATGACATTTGGGACAGCAGGGAAAAATTGAAACCCACATATTTCTGAATTAACATCATGTCACACTGGAAATGAATATCTTAGAGATTGCTTGCAACAAGGCATCGCGGAAAAATGCTGTGAGGTCTCAAGCCAGCTGCCTGGGTCAGGCTGGGGAGACCGGGGACCTTGCCTTTGTTCGGGGCTGATAGGCAGTGGGAACTGTCTGGAGATGACTTGCGTTACCAGCATCTTCAAAAATGAGAGACGATGGGGAGAAAAATATTACCCGGGGCAGGGCTGGTACTGTGAGGAAATGGTGATTCAGTTCATTGCACTGATCTGCGTGGTGCTTTGTTTAAAATTGTGCTGGGCCATTCCTTCAGCGTCAGGAAGAGAAACAAGTCTTGTCAATAAATTATAGCGGATGTGGGGAAATCACTCCCAGGGTGAGGTCTGGGACTGAATGAGTCCTGTGAGGTCAGTGCCCACAAAGGCAGCTGCCAAAATTTACATTTCTCTGTTTGCCCTCAGATTCAGGGTGGATATAAATTCACATGCTACAATCATGGAGCCCTCTGTCTGCTGACCTTGTGCTGGAATAAAGGGAGGAAGAGGAGAATGCATGACCCCATGGATGTAGGCTCCAGCTTCATAATGACCCCGCCAGTCTTGACATCTTTTCTGGATTTCTGGAATCTTCCAGAAAATGCCAGTCCCCTTATGACAAACAATTAGTTTGTACTTAACGCCACAACTGTATGGAAAGCCAAAATATTTAAATCTCTGAAGATATATTTTTATAATTATAAAAACTATCCACATATAGGCACTGTAAAATCTTCAAAAGGATTTAAATGTAGACAAAATAAGTCAAAGTCATTGTCTCCGTATTTCCCGCCTAAATTCAATTCCTGAGAGAGAGCCACTAATCATTTGAGTGTAGCCTTTCCAACCTTTTACTGTGCACAAAACGTAGTGGGACAGGCTCTGAAATCAGACTGTGTGGATTCAGATATTTCTCTGTCACTCAGTAGCCATGTTACCTTGGACAAATTCCACCACCTTTCTGCACCTCAGTTTTGTCATCCTTCAAGTGGGGATAATAGCGGTATCTACCCATAGACTGGCATGAAGATTAAGTAGATTCATTCAGACACAAAATGTAAGCCTGACCCTTAAGAAGCAATAAATGTTTGCAAAAATGGGGCTGTGATGAAGGGAGTATTGAGAGAAGAAATTCCTTAGGGGCTTTGTTTCCAGAGGGTGATAGAGTGAGTTAGTTCACTGGGCCAGCATGAGTTGGACTCAGCTCTTCTGAGTTTCTTTCTCCAAAAGCAATAGTTTCTTCTCTGCCCCAGTAAACAGAACTACCTTAAGAACACGGGCTATGAGGTGAGGCCAGTAAGGATTGGGAACCAGGCCCTCTGCTTACTAGTGCTGGGAGAATGGCACGTTCCCTAACTTCTCTGAGCCTCAGTGTCTTTGCCTACAGGAGAGGAACAACAGTTATGTTTCAAGGATCATGTGAGTAATACATGCGAATGATTTTCCCTGGCTCGGATTCAGCACTCAGGAGTGATAGCTATGATAGCATGAAGCAAAAGGCTCGAAGCTTCTTTTTCTTGTGTCTCCAACCGAGGTGAGGAGCACAGGGCTGGCGCCATTCCAAGGAGAGGAGAAAGACAGAGACTTGACTTTGGTCGTGCTGGGGATGGCTAGTTCATACCCCAATTGTTGTCGATGATCTTTGGCAATCCATCTTTCTTATGTTGGGATAGAATTAACAAAGCGCTTTTAAAAAACAAGATTTTATTTATTTGAGAGATAAAGAGCTCAAGCGAGGGTCGGGGGAGCTGAGGGAGATGAAGAAGCAGACTTCCCGCTGAGCAGGGCACCTGACCAGGGGCTCGATCTCAGGACCCTGAGATCATGACCTGAACTGAAGGCAGTCGTTTAACCGACTGAGCCACCCCGACAGAGCATTTTCAATTGCATTCCATACTGTATGAAGCAGGAGGAAAGGGAAGGTATCAGAGCATTAGACGAACACTGGTTTCCGCATAACAAAACTGAGACCCAGAGAGCACAAAGTACTTGGCCAACGTTAGCCAGCACAAGGCAGAGCAAGAACGGGCATTCTGTACTGGGACAGGGCTACCCACCCAGGTCCCCAAGAAGGCCAGCTGGAGGGCAGCTTGTGTGTGGGGTGCTGTGGGCTGCACAGGTGAGATAAAGGCTCTGGGGTCACGATCTGGCTCAGAGTAGGCCCCCAGCAAACGGGTCACCATTGTCATCAAAGCATCTTTATGTAACACCTACCTGCCTTCCACCGCTGCTACCGTGACTCAGTCTAGATTTGTTTTTCTAGGCCTGGTACAGCTGATGAAGCTAATAATACTGACCTAAAATAACTAGAAAAGCCTGGACAAAAAAAAAAGTTGGCTTTTTTTTTTTTTCCCCTACCCAAGATGATCTATATTTAGGGAAATGTGGCTCTTCTCTTCCTATATCCCTTTCATATATTTTGAGTCAGGAGCGATTTTGTTTGAGAAACATGGTCAGGACAATTTCGTCTATAACTGCACTGGAAGGAAGAGGATAATGGAAATTTTAATGAAGACGCCGACGCAATGAGACTAGGAATCAGTTCTTTTGCAATAGGAAGCAGCTACTTTGCTCAACAGGCAACAAAACCTTTCGTTTGTGTTCATGAAAATTATGTTCATCTCCGGCTCCGCTGAGATTTCACCAAGAGGAGGAAAAAAAAAAAAGAATTTAAAAAGTTCAGATGCAGTTCACTCGGAAGCTTGTCTCCAGACTTCGAGAACATTTCAGTTTTTCAAAAGGGCACACCAATAAAGAGGCCGGAGGCTGGTACAAAAAACACAGATTCTCTAGATCCTAAGGACCGTGTGAGACAGTGTGTTGGTAGTTGTCTGGGTTTTGTATCTCATGACTATGACACAGCGAGATGAACAATAACACGCTGGCCTCACCAGGCTCAGCCTCAGGGCCTTGGCCATGAATGGGACGGGCTGCGGTGCAGCTGTAGTCATTGACTGAGGCCATGCCCTGCGCTTGTCCATGGTGGGGGCTAGCTGTGGGAGGGGGAGGTAGACCTGGGAAGTGTGTGGCATGCCCTGGGGGACAGAGGGACCGAACTCAAATCAACTGCAGTGTCTGAGCCTGTCTGCCGACCCAAATCCTAGAGGCCCCAGGGAGACTGGCACAATTACGGGGCTTTGCCGTAGAGGGGTGGGAGAAGCGATGGTATCTGTCCATCACCCAGTCCTCCATGGAAAGAGAATGGAAATGCAGGTTCACAGAAGTGTTGCCATTACAGTTCCTCGTGCACTGTGTGGCAAGCACCGCCAATATCCAACTGTCTAGAAAAAATACCTTGTGCTCCTTCCCTCACTCACACAGAAGAAAGCTTCTGTGACTGGACATATGGGTTTTCCACACCAAGCAATTCTGCAACTGCCTGGTTAGGCAGTTAGTTAGTTAGTTAGGTTGGTTAGTTAGGTTAGTTAGTTAGTTAGTTGGGGCAGACGCCGCCAGTTAAGACTGTCCCCAATCTCAAACAGCCATTGCACAGCATGTCCCCAGGTTACCTACAACTTCTGCCTGGCTTCCACAAATGGAAGTTTCCCATGACCTCTGCCCTGGGTTCGATCAATTGCTAGAATGGGGCACGGGACTCAAGGAAACCCTTAATGTTTACTCCTTTGTTATAGAATAAAGAATATGTTAAAGGATACAGTGAACAGCCAGATGAAATGGCATATAGGGTGGGGCCCGGAAGGTTCCCAAGTATAGGAGCTTCTGTCCTTGTGGAGCTGGGGCACGGCACACTCCCCACGTCCTGGTGCGTTCATCAAACCCATCCCCACATCAAACACATCTTGGAAACTCTCCAAACTCCATACTTAGGGGATTTCTATGGAGGCTCCATCATGTAGGCATGATTGAGTATAAATTCACCTTCTAACCCCTCTCTCCACTCCGGAAGATGGGAGTCAGAGCTGAAAGTGCCAACCTTCTAACTGTGCCTTGGTCTTTCTAGGGACCAGACTCCATGTGGGAGCTCACTAAGAGTTGCCTCATTTGAACAAAAGACATTCCTCTTACCCAGGAAATTCTAAGGGATTTAAGAGCTCTGTGTCTGACACTCCCATCACTCTGGGCATTACAAAGTTTTAGGAACTTTGTGTCAGGAATCAGGGTCAAAGACAAAATATTAGCAGGAACCAGAGGCCGATATATAGCTAGATGGATAGATAGATAGATAGATAGATAGATAGATAGATAGATAGATAGATATAGATAGATAGATATAGATATCTATTTCTATCTATCTTATTATTTCACACCAAACCATTTCCCATTCTCTCACCCTTCACTGCTCAGAGAGCTACAGTTCTATTCCAGTAGGAGGAACAGCCCAGATGAACTACATTGATGGCTTCCCTTGCTGTTAGGGATGACCATGTGACGAATCAAAGTTCTAACTGATAATAAGTCAATAGAAGTCAGCCAGGGATTTGGGGAAAGGTCAAGTCCCCTGACTTCGTGCCTCTCCCTGGCTGTTTGCAAGAACATTCACAATTCTTTCCATTGCTATACCCTTGGAATTAACTTTGCAACTCTTTCTCAAGAGTCAGAGACTATTTCTTCACCTCTTGACTCTGAGTTTGGTCTGTGACGTGCTTTGGTGAGTGTGCAAAAGGCAACAAGGTGCGAACCAAAGCAGACATGGGATTGCACAACAGAACTTGCCCTCTCTTGCTACTGGAAAGATAAGACTGCCACAGAAGACACCCTTCTTTGCAACAATTAAACATTTAGACAACAGCAGCCACCACAACATGTGCCTACCTAACATAACACTCTCATACTCGTGAAAATGCACTTGCTCTCTCCCCAAAAGGGAAGACTCGAAGTCCCACTGGTTCGTTCCTCCCCCTCTGTGTGCTTACATTAATGTTTGGGGGGGGGGGGGCTGTGAATGTACACTCATACACAGTCATGCACACACACACACACACACACACACACATCCAAGAAAGGAAGAACATAAAGGCAGCTACTCTAGTCAATTTCTGTATCTAGCAAGGACAGCGACAGAGGGCGTGGCAGTGTCCAGGAGAAAGACCAGTGATGCTGGGCAGGTAGGATGGTGCCCAATGGACATGGTACCATCTAGGGATGTCTGGAGCAAAGAAAGGAGAAAAGGAGGACTGAACAGATTATACAAAAGTACATATGAGACCACCCAAGGCTTCTGGAAACACCAGACGGAGGGTCTTTATAAGGGTCTGGGTTCCTACATCTTGCATTTTATGGAAGACAACACTTCCAAGATGAATAAAAGGAAAACACATGCTAAGGATATAAAAAGACACAGTCATCTCCCCTCACCCCCCATTAATGTCCAGTTGGGAAGATAATTACTCAATGCACAAAATAGCTACCCAAACCCCCACATGATATAGGATTAAGGATGTTCTGGCTCTATAAGGAGCCCTGAGACAAGGGAAGAAGGGAGGGAGGAAGGGACGGAGGGAAGGAGGGAAGGACTGATCTTGGGTGTATCTCTCTGGAAAAGACAACAGTTCTTCATGGTGTCCAATGGCCGGCACAGTGCCCCTGCTGTGTTCTCAGAGGGAACAAGAGCTACCAAGTCCCAGAGAAATTAAGTGCCTTGCTCTTAGTCCACAGGTAGTGAGGAGCACGGCATCTTTCAGGATAGCACACCACCGCAAACTATAACAGAGTCAATGTAGGAAACAACTCTTAGCTTGTTTTCCTCTTGCACTTTTCATTCTCCTTGCAGTCAAAGAAAAGAGCTACTGTCTATTTTTGATTAAGTCATTTGATTTCCTCGTGCCTTCAATAGGCAAACTTCCCCAACCAGTCATCTGTTTCTCAGCTGAACTTTTCTGCCTAATAATAAGGACAGAAGTAGTTTCTGTCACAATAGTATCTTATGTGCTATACAATGGAAAGAATACAGAAGGGCAAGTCAGGAAACCTGAGTCCTTCTCTTGGCTCCATCAGTGAATATGGGGGCGTTTTTAACAAGTCACTTCAACCCTGTGGGCCTCTGTTGTTTCATCTGCAAAATGAACGGCTTGGCCTACATCAGTGGCATTTCGGTTGTTTCTTGGAACCCTAAAAGTACACGGTAGTACTGGAGGAGAGGATAAGGGGGGAGACCCAATGGGCAAGACCTCAGTTCCCCCATTCCACCTCAATTTTATATATTGGGGTTCCTAAGCTAAAAAAAAAAAACAAAAAACAAAAAACCATCTAGAGAATTGCCCAGGCACCAATAATCTGTCTTTCCAAGGTGTTTGGTTGATGGTTCTAAAGATAGCTCCGTGCCCACTTGCCTCAAGTGAGTAAAATTTTGGATGGACTAAAAATAAAGAATGCTGGTTGGATTTCCAGATTTTTTCAGAATGGCACAGAAGACAGTAGACTGAGAAAAAATCCTTTATGAGTAGGGAATTATTTTGCTTTTCTGCCAAGATTTATTACATAAGCACGTTTTGTCCTCAGCAGCACCAATCCCAGTGGGAATGCTCTCTCACTGTATGTACATCTGCCCTGAGGACACAAACTGAAAGATCCACGTAGGCTGGGGCCACACCATGTCCAATCTAGAACCTTCTCAAAAAAGGTCAGTGGGAAAGTTGAGAGAGTCCCATGTTCCTTGTTTTCTCCTCTAGAATCTCAGCTCCATGAGGAATTTACTTAGCCCTACTATAAATCCCCTATCACTATGATTACGAAGACAATTACACTACAAATTAACATTTAAAGAGAATTTCCAGGCGAGGAAATGTAGCCACCTTGAGTCTAGAGCATCTGTTTAATGGTCTGTTAATAGAAGAATCATAAGAACACAGAGCTTCTCAAATCGTGTTGCTTGATACTAAAGAAAAATTGTTGCAGCTGCACAGACTTTCAGCTAGCGAAGTAAAGACAGTGATACATGGGACACAAAGTAAAATTCAAGGAATGATATATAGGAATCAAGCTAAGTGGAATTTTGTTTACAGATAAGACAACTGGAAGGTATCTTTAGAACTGTCTTCAAGTGAATGAGGAGGTTTCGTGAATTAAATCCTTCCTGATCATTTCCTTTATTACTAAAAGAACCAGGAAGAAAGGAACTTACATTTAAGAGAAAAGATCCTGATTTGTTAACAGAAGTGAACCGAGATTTTTTTGGGTAATAAAACACAGAGGCGGCCAAAATAAGGTCACCCTCAGATGTCTTGCCATCTGTCCATCTGTCTTGGACGTTTGCCTATTTGAAAGGCAAATGGTTGGGGAAAGGGAGCTTTATGATCTTTATATCTGTATATGGAGCAATGCACAGAAATGTGAGCTGACGGAACTATTATTAGGATATCACATCTATAAAAGGTTTGAGGCTTTTAAAAAATCCTGTTCCTCTATATGATTTCATCCGGGCTGTGGGACAGGTTCAGAGGCAGCAGGGAGGAAAACTGAGACAAGGGGCTTTCAGAAAGACCTGCAAGGAAGAGATGAAGAGCCCTAACCAGAGCCTCGCCAAAGAGAGTGACGATGTCAGCACCAGCCCCATTCTGGTTCAGGGATGTCCTTGTGGCCCAAGACTGTGGGAGAGCAGCCAGCTGGCGGGGGGGGGGGGGGGGGGGGGGGATAAGTGGGAGTGGGGGCAGGGAGCTCCGGGAAGAATGTGGAACTTCAGGGGGACACAGGGAGAGGAGGAGGAAGGGCATCGTCTGGTGAAGAATGGGGGTCCATGGTTACCTCAGAGAATCAACAGCCTTTGGGACTAGCCCTTACCTGTTAGCAGGTCCACAGACCCGGGAAGTCTTAGGGGGACAAACGGCCACAAGAGCAGTTCACTTACTTATAACAAGAATAATCTCTCGCCCCAGTGACTGGAATGCTCCTGTCCACAAAGGATGCTGGGGACACATTCCTGGGGCCACCAGGCTGGGGAGGGGACCTGGTGGTCTGACCATGTTGCAAGTCAGTATAAAACTCCTGGGAAGCTTGTCAGCTGCCTGCCCTTACTGAGGTCCTCAAAACCCTTTTCTTCCCTGAGGCTCAAACCTGTTCTCAGCACTCCTGTGTACACACCCATGTTCCATCCCTAGAATCAAGGCATCTGGTCACTGAAGTATTTATAAGAAGGGTATTTGGTGACCACAGAATGGGATCAAGCTTGGAGAAATAGTTCACAGAAAACCCTATGAAATGTACCTACACCCCAGCCCCGTATCTCCGGTCATCCCTTAAGCCATATCCCTCCCCCCATAGAATAGAATGTATTAGACAATTCTGTCCTTTGAATTACATATTTTATTTTGTTAAATATTTATTTATTTGTCAGAGAGACAGAGAGAGAACAAGAGAGTGAGCACAAGCAGGCAGAGTGGCAGGCAGAGGCAGAAGGAGGCTCCTTGCTGAGCAGGGAGCCCAATGTGGGACTCGATCCTAGGACCCTGGGATCATGACCTGAGCTGAAGGTAGACACTTAACCGACTGAGCCACTCAGGCATCCTTTTAATTTTATTTATTTTTTAAGATTTTTATTTATTTGAGAGAGAGAGAAAGAGAGAGCACAAGCAGGGGGAGGGGGAGAGGGAGAATGATGAGGAGCTCCATCCCAGGACCCTGGGATCATGACTGCGGCAGAAGGCAGCCATTTAACTGACTGAGCCCCCCAGACATCCCCGAATAACATATTACCTTCCTGCATCCCATGGCCCATTCTTTCCTTAAGCACGTTAACATGCTTCTGATTCCTGTCCTGCATATTTGGTGGTCTTATTGGTGCCACTCTTAGTCTTAAGGGTCTATAAGGGACAGCACTGTGTCGGAGGGCTGGGGGTACCAAGCATGAAGGAAGGGGCCCCGGTTGGCCAAATCAGTATTGGCGATAAACAACAATAATAAATAACTCTGTGTTCCTCAACATCTGATCTTCTTCTTGGTATGTTAATTTTCCTCCAAAGAAAGCAAGGGCCACATTGCCAGAGGGCTTCCCTCCCTGCGCCAACTTTCCACTTCCCCACCCCTATCTTCATCACCACCGGCAAATTTCTCCCAGTGGCTTAAGGGCCCACAAGGGCAGCTGCTATAGGACACAGTTCTATCTCCTCTTCTCTCCTTTCCCACTCATGGCTCACTTGGTTTGACCTTGCTTTGACCTTGGCATGACTACCTTGCTCACTGAACCATCAGCAGAAGAGGGTCTTAGACATGAGAATCTCCAAAGTCTTTGCCAAATCTAGATTTTCAGAAGGATTCCCTCAGAAAAAAAAGGAATCTAAAATTAGGTAAATTGGCACTGGCTTCTGTTTCTCTTCTTTCTCTTTATTCTGTAGCTGCCAAGTCATTTTCTAGGTATTTGAAACTGAGCAAAAAGGTTTCCCCCTGGGTTTAATTTCAGTTGCTCTCTGCGTAATTTTTATTATGCACTTATCCAGGGATCAGTTTCTGCAGCCGTCCCCCAGGCACAAGTGTCCTTTTAATTCCCAGGAGCTTGGCAACCCACGTAAAGTACTCTGATTAAAAATGTGCATTTTGAGAAAAAGTTGAAGTCACACCCTCATACAGTGGAAGAAAGGATCTCTGTTAAACTCTCCACAGACATGAGAATGAATTTCACTGTTAGAGGAAGATTTTCTATCTACCATGTCAGAATCCACCCCACACACTGGGGTTTTGGAGTATTAGCCCATAGGTTCTAAGTACTGACCTCCATCTGTCCTCCGCTGGGTCCTTCAAATGTGGAGGCTCAGGGCTCAGGCTCTGAGGGAGCCAGATGTGGTTTAGGTCCAGGTCCTAGAGTGCACTAACTCCGTGACCTTTTTGAGTTTCAGTATCTTCATCAACGAAATAGATGGCACCTGCGGCATGGGGTTTCAGTGGGAGTCAGTGGGGGTAATGCATGCAAAATACCAGGCATAAATCTAGCCCCTAAGAAGTCTTTAATCAATGACATCCACGATAACGCTCTCGAAAAAGGGAAAATGTCAGATTCATCCATTCCAGAGGCATAAACTGTATGTCTTTTGTATTCCGGGCACTGTGCTACGACTCTGGGTATGTGCTGGGAAACAAAGCAAGCAGAGTGGCTGTTCTTGTGGGATTTGCAGTCTTGTGGGAGCTACAGTGTATAAAGTAAACACACCTATAAATACACAATGACATGTTGTGGTAGGTTTTAGGAAGGAAATGAACTGGTGCCTTAAAGCGCTTGGGAAGATAACGTGGGTGGAGCCAGGTGGACCTGCAAGAGAAGGAAAGGGGTTCGCAGCATGGGAACTACTGTGCTCTTGCGGGGTGGGGGTGATCCGGCAGTCTTCAGAGGAGAGAGGAGCCCCGAGGAAGGTAATACACTTCTTAGAAGAAACTTGATTTTTATTCCATTATTGACTCACAACATTTTAGAGTTTGAGCATTTATCAAAAATTATCCAGCCCTGAGGCACCTGCGTGGCTCAGTGTGTTAAGTGTCCTACTCTTGATTTCCGTTCAGGTCATGATCTCAGGGTCATGAGATGGAGCCCCACCTCAGACTCCATGTCTGCTCAAGACTGTCTCTCTCAGAGAGAGACTTAGAGACTCAGAGTGAGTCTCCCTCTGCCCCTCCTCCTGCTCGCTCGCTCTCTCTCTCTCTCAAATAAATAAATCTTAAAAAGTTTACCCAGCCCAAATCTTATACAGATCAGTAAACTGAGATATGGGAAGTAAATTGCCTCTAGTCACATAGCTAGTTAATGAAGGAACAGGCTTTTCCTGGGATCTCCTTTTTTTAAAATCATTAACACTTACTTCTTAAATAGATCAGAACATCCAGGATTTTGTAAAAGGTTATTAAAAGTAGTACCTATGTATCTTCTTCTTCCATCACTAATAGAAGTCCCTTTTTCTTGAAATTTCTTGGGGGAAAAGGGATGGGGTTGAGATCCTCTGAGAGTTCTGCAAATATGGTTTTTATGTCAATGCTTTAAAAAAAAAATTCCACTGTGGTTCACAGTGTTATCTTAGTTTCAGGTGTTCAATACAGTGATTCAACAATTCCCCGTATTACTCAGTGCCTATTAAGATAAATGTACTTTTAATCTCCTTCCCTTAGTTCCTCCATCCCCCTCACCCACCTCCCTTACAGCAACCATCAATTTCTTCTCTGTAATTAAGAGTCTTTTGTTTGTCCCCCTTTTTTCCTTCAGTTCATTTGTCTTGTGTTTTAAATTCTACATAAATGAAATCATATGGTGTTCATTTTTCTCTCACTGGCTTATTTCACTTAGTATGGTACTCTCTAGATCCATTCATATCATTGTAAATGGCAAGATTTCATCCTTTTTTATGGCTGATGAATAGTCCACTCTACATATACACCATTTCTTCTTCATCCACTCATCGATGATAAACACTTATGTCGCTTCCTTAGTTTGGCTATTGTAAATAATGCTGTTATAAACATAGGGGTTGCATGTACCCCTTCAAACTGGTGTTCTCCTATTCTTTGGGTAAATACCCAGTAGGGCAATTGTGGGATCAGAGCATAGTTCTATTTTTAACTTTTTGAGGAAACTCCATGCTGTTTTCCACAGTGGCTGCACCAGTCTGCCTTCCCACCAACAGTGCATGAAGGTTCCTTTGTCTCCACATCCTCACCAATGCTTGCTGTTTCTGGGGTTTTTGACTTTAGCCATTCTGACAGGTGTGAGGGGATAGCTCCTTGTGTTTTTGATTTGCATTTCCCTGATGATGACTCATGTTGAACATCTTTTCTTTTCTTTTTTTTTAAAGATTTTATTTATTTATTTGACAGACAGAGATCACACGTAGGCAGAGAGGCAGGCAGAGAGAGAGGAGGAAGCAGGCTCCCTGCAGAGCAGAGAGCCCAATGTGGAGCTCGATCCAGGACGCTGAGATCATGACCTGAGCCAAAGGCAGAAGCCTTAACCCACTGAGCCACCCAGGTGCCCCTGAGCATCTTTTCATGTGTCTGTTGGCCATCTGCATGTTTTCTTTGGAGGAATGTCTGTTTATGTCTTCTGCCCATTTTTAAATTGGGATTATTTGTTTTTTTTGGTGTTGACTTGTGTAAGTTCTTTATATATTTTGGATACTAACCCTTATTGGATGTATCATTTGCAAATATCTTCTCCTACTTGGTAGGCTGTCTTTTAGTTTTGTTGGTTGTTTCCTTTGAGAATCCTGCTCATCTTAAGCTATTTAAACTTGGGTAAACTTAATTCCCTCATCAGTACTCACTTCCCGTTTGAGCGCTCCTCTCTTTGGCACTTGGGTTATATTGGAATCATGTTGTCATATTCTAAGAGTAACTGCTTTGAGGCCCAGAGCTTGAGTCTCATTGTGCAGGTCTAATATTACCATCGGAGCCACCCTATGTACCATCCCACAATGGGACATTGTGCTAACTCCCATGGGTGTTCTCCAACCTGAAGTCTGAAGGGGTTCTCATCATGAAGGTCAAGAACCAGCTGCTTCCACTGTCACCCAGATGCGAAGCGGAAATGTAAGATTCCAGCCAGCCATGAGTGGGGCACCCCTAATGGAAACAAAATGGGCGTGGATGGATCTAGGTTTGAATCCAGCTCTGCCACTTATTAGTTTTCTAACCTGGAGCAAGGTTCTTATCTCTGAGATACTCGGTTTCTGTAAGTATAATACAAAGAGATTGGATTTAACATTCAGGATTGTGGTGAGGCAATTGAATCAATCCCTAAGATGGTACCTGGCACATGGCCCTCAGTAAATACACATTCCCTTTCTTTACTTGATAAGTACGAATTAATCACTACTCCCAGGGCTTTACAAATGGTAACTCCATCCTCTTATCTCTTCCCAGTGAGGAAGAATGCCCCACTGACAGTGGATGTTGGGGGGCTCCACATGGCATTGGGCTGTACCATAGACCTTTGGAAAATGGGAAGAGTTTATCTTGCTTAAAAATCATCCACCCAGGCTTTCAAGCAGGAACCTGGGTGTTTTCCTAGGCTCCTAGAGAGTGGTTGCTTCCCATATTGTGCTGATTAATAACGTTGATAATTTCACTGTACACAGCCACTGGGTACTAACTCTCTAGCATCGTCTCTTGCTGTACCTTCTTGACCCATTTTCTTTACAGCAGACATGCACTTGGATCAAGTTGGTCATATGAAGTTACTTACAGTCCCCAGAGGTCCCACTATTTCATGCCAGAGGCCACACTTTTCTTCTTTGCCTACACTGTGATTCCTCCTGTGTTTGCCTGGAAATAGTCTTTTAAATCTCATTCCAGTCATTACTTCCTCTTGGCCTTCCCTGACCTTCCAAGTAGTATAGGCAGCCACCCCCTGTGGGTGCCTCTGTACATCTGTGGCCAGACTGCAGAGTTTTGTAAGGGCAGAGACTGTGTCTTACTCTGCTTTGTACCTCCAGCATCTAGCCCAGTGTCCCATAGTAAGGAAGGAAGGCTGAAGGAAGGAAGAAAAGAAGAGCGGGATAAGAAGGAGGGAGGGAAGAAACAGAGGAAAGAGGGAGAGAGGGAGGGAGACATTATCAAGTAATTAGCCAGTGATAACATTAAGGCAACTTCTCTGACTGCTGGTCACTGTTGCTAGCTCTCACTGTCCCTGCCAGGTGAAAACTGATGTGTAAATGTCAAAATGGTTGTCATGGTTTGATAGTAAATGGCTATTATTCGGGTATTGAAGGGAGAGGATCTCCTTTAAATGAAACTCTTTGTCCTCTCTTATTCTCTTGAAAAATAAACAAGACAGAACCTTCCTAGAGCTGGAGGCAGGACTGATGAGCTTGGAGATCAGGACCAAGTGCCAGCTTCACTAGCCTGGGCCACCGTGGGCTCTCTCTTCCATTAAAAAGAGGCAGGGGCATCAAGGAAGGACGGGTGATGGCCTCTGAAGAAAAAATGTACCAGGCAGGGTTTCTTGGAGTGTAGGCCCCTGTGACCTGGGATCCCTGTTCCCCTGTACCACCATTAAATGTATATGTCTTCCATTCCTGAGGTCACTGGCCTGGCATTCAGCATCCCCTCATTAAGCTGGAGAGACCAATGGGGAATGGTAGGGATGAGGTGAGGCTATAAGTACACTGAAAGCAGAGAGCTTTCATCCATCTATCCATCCATCCATCCACTCTACAAATGTTCCTTTAGGGACTAATGTGTGTTGGAGCTATGCAGATGAAAGACAAAGGCTTTGTTGATGAGAACTTCAAAGCTCCTCCCCATCTCTGTGTTTCAAGTTCTCATCGATCAATGAGACACTTGGATGCTTTAAGGTCATAGTTCCCCATGACCCCAATTCATATTACAATGAAGTCTCCACTCCCTAAAAATAAGCAAACCCACACAATTTTACATGTTATTTCAAGAAACTCATAGACACAATGAAGCCCATTCAAGAATACCAGGTTAAAAACCTTTCAGGACTACAATATTATCCCAGTGTCTTCCTACCCAAAATTCACTTCTTGATTCTAGAATACAGCTGCCCCAACAGAGACTCCTTTTAAACATGGCACTTGCTAACATTAAACAAAGGCTTCACTCTTTGACTTAGGCAAGCACTTTGTTTGAAAGCAATGCAAGGGAACCAAGTGGGGAGGAGGATGATGGAGGAGGAGGAATACCAAGTACCATGGCCTGCCCAACTCATCATCTTTCCTACCCACCCCAGGCTTGCCTTGGCAAGGGAAATAAGAAGTCCTATGTCTATACCTCATTTGTCTTAATAGGGAGCTGATTTGACTGCCGATCCTTCTCTGACTGTCATAGCTCAGCTCTTAGTATCTGGGATCCTGCCTCAGGGATTCAGGTTGTGCTATTCCTGACTTCATCAAACTTCCCAGGGCTGTTTGTCCTCCTACCCAGACCTGTTCTTCCCCTTGGTTCACCACTGTTCACCTGGATCTCAGACTTCAGCGAAAGGCACCCATAGCCTGGCCTGATCATCCCCTTGGGGCTTGATCTCCTGGTGGCAGATCAGCAGAAGTCCCTACACCGCAATGCCAATTGCTAACGCAGCAAGGCATGACTTGAGTGTCAGGTCCCCGAACATGTATCCCATTCACGCTTCTCTGTCTGGAATGTCCCCTTCTGCCGTGTCATCCCTGACCCACCCTGTCTCCTGCCATCCCCATCTAAAACCCTTGCACGTCAAACAGTAAATAAAGGGTGGGGACAGGAATGAACAGGACTAGAGTGAGGGGCCCAGGGAGGCTCTCTTTTCTCAGTGAGCCTTGAACTTGCATGGCCTGACCCAGCAAGGGAATTCCTCCTTCAATTTTGTTCCCCTAAACACTTCTCTAGCCACACCCTGATCCCAATCCTGATGAGGTCTCCTAAGCCTAGAATAGACTTAAGGCCCTCTCTAGACTCAAGTTTCTTCAATTTCTGGTTTTAATTTCTGGAAAGAAATATTATTTAATTATATATAAGAAATTCTTCTGCCAAAGGGGGAAATTCACGGCAAAGAAGGGAGCTCTTTATATCAAGTGCAGCAGGGTTCATGGCTGGTGATTAATCTCTTGGTGGAAAATGGCAATTTTAACACTGACGTGAGTAATACACCTTTTCTTCCCATAGTAGTTTGCATTTCCTGCTGTAATAATTCAGGCCCTAATCCTTCATTCAAGGAAGCAGAAGTGTCAGCGTTCTCTGCGTTGACCCATTTGTTTCCTCATAACCTCACTCCGCATCTGCCGCCATGCTGGCCTACAGCCATGATTCATGATGGACGTTGACAGAGGCTCTAAAGGGCATCGCCAGGAAGGACCTCCACACAAAGAATGATTCCTCAATGAGGTGACATCTCCGTGAATGACCCAGCAACACAGTCAGGAGCCCCTTGAGCCGTGAGGTCCCCTGCTCTTGGATTTTCAAGGCCATTGTCCATGGAAAGGCAGGACGAAAGGAAAAGTCCCTGAACTGAGGGTCAGGTCTCTTGGGTCCTAATTCCAGTTCTGTTCTCCGAATTTGCTAAACTTCTTGGCTTCTCCAGGCTTTCATTTCCTCATCTGTGCAAAGAGAAGACTGGCTGAGAGCTAGATCAACAAAGACAGCTTCAGCACGAAAATGCTCTGGTATGCCTTCAGTGTGAATCTCTAGGGGTTTAGAAGCTGTTCTGAAGAGTTCCTGGAACTCTTTCCTGTCTCTGTTCTCTGGAAGACATTGACCACGGTGGTGAGGGTCTAGGTTCATGCCCACGTTGCCTCTTGGGTTTGCTGAGGTGGTTGATGAACGTGGAGACAAGGTTGGCTCCACTCTCGTCTCGTGACCTGGACTTGAAGCCTTTCCTTTGCCCCCTCAGGGTATCTTCAGGACGTTCATGCCAGCTTTTCCTCCGCCGAGCTGCCAACTCATGCCTCCCTAAAGGAGGCCTCTTAACCAGCCCACCAGCACCATCTCCTTCCCACGAAGGTTTCTGACTCATAGCTGCACTGTAGCGTGCGGCACCCTCAGACAAGAATACATCTTGCAAACTGCACTGGGGGCTGCCTCTCTGGGCTGCACCTTCTGGATACCAGAACCAAGACGACAACCGGAGTTGAGTTCTTCACAGATTGGAGAACATCTAATTATACCTGGAAGAGCTTTTTAATTCAGAGGGTTTTTAAAAACATGTATATATTTTACATGTATGTGTGTATGTATATACATTTCATAACAGGCCAACATGACTAATAGTTGCAGTATTGTTTCCATTCTTTCAGTGTAACTGGTTCACTCATACCTGAGTATCCACAAATTGCTAAGACTCTAAACTTTGACTCTGAAGGATATATTAAAAATAAACTCTGACACGCTTCTCCGAACATGATTTCTCTAAAGACTTTTGGAAAACAACACAGCAAGAAAGGATTGGGTCACAAATAGGTCTTCTCCCGTCTACCAACATCAATCAGTGTAGGGTGGATCCCTTGTGGTTTCATTGGAAAGGATCCTGAGATAGTAACTTGCCAAGAAGAAGTGCCTCATGGATAAGTAATGTCTGCTCTGAGTAAGGAGGGAGCTGGGCAACATATGGGCCATTTCTGTGCCATCCTTGGAGGACCTCTCCAGCTGCTGCTCACCTTGTCCTTCTGTTTGAAACCAGGGGAAGGCATGATGTTCCAAGAACATAAGTGTTGTCCATGATGGAGGAATGTCACACAAAGTAGGACCATTTCAGTGGTAAACATCAAACTAGGGAATAAGTTATTACAGCCTTCGTTCTGGAGCCCGGCTTCCACATCCGCATGCCTGGCGAATCCAGTGGAAACCGAAGTCATTTTAGAGAGGGAGTTAAAAAATGTAATTGGGACTTCCTACTGATGATGAGAAAGTTCATAGAGAAGGAAACTGAGATCTCAAACAATGTGCTCCACAATTATGATTCAAGTAACTGTATGTATGGCAAGTAACAGAGAAACTCCTGTAGGATCGTAAATACTAACCGCCATTTACTCCTCACTAAGAGAATGCACACTCTTAGGCAGACAGGGCTATAGTGAATCTCCCTGGATAACTCTGTGTGTCTCCTATTTAGATTTTGTTATCCTGGTTTACCAACTCTCTCCCTCTTTGCCTCCCAGGACTTTCCCCAGTGTCTCTTCATGCTGGAATAGGTTCTTCCTTCCTTAAGGGCCTGGAGCATCTCAAATGCTGAAAACTCTGTTTCTCCCTCTTCTCTTGCTTTGGACTTTAAAGAAAGAGTCATCAATTAGACTCCTATAGCTCTAGATATCTGCTTTTTAAATTAATAATTGTTTGAAATTTGAAGAGGTTCCTTTTGCCTCTGATACAGAAAAACATCTCCTCTCTGTACACCCTCCTTCACCGACTCCCCCAATTCTACAGACTTTTTCTACATTTTACATCATGGGGTTTTGTTTTCTGTCTCTCTGCTCTGATCACTGAGTGTCTGGCTCATGGTATGGCTCTAGGAAGGATTTCATTGGGTGAGAGAGAAAATATTTTAGGTTGAATAGGAGCCAGACAAGAATGGTGAAATTTATAGGTTCAATGATATTTTCTGGGGGTTGATGTCAAATGCTACTCTCTCTGGCACACAGTGACTTGTTCAACTGTGGGGGAAAACTGAAGTCCTCACCATTCTCTTGATCTCACTTTTATGGGAAAAATGGGATAGAAGCCTGAGTAGAGGGGACAGGTTGCTCCGCCTGGGGAGGACGATCTCCATTTTTTTTACCTGTCCCTTAACTGGGCTTGTTTCAGGCAGCAAGGAATAGATGCAGGCTCGCATGAGGAAGTAAGCGACAACAGAAAGGTATTTCGGCAAGCCTCGTAGAAACTGAATGCTTGCTGAATATTCAATGCATTTCTTGCAAGCTGGGACTTTTGTGCCCACTCAGACTTGGCGGCCCCTTGATACTCATTAGCAGGCAGGACACTGTCTCTGCTTCCTAGATGGCCATGGCACCAGCACCATGTACTAACGTACTAATTCCCCACAGTTACCCTCCTTTTGTTGTCCTATCTCTTGCTGTTCTCTGGAAGGCATCCTTTTCACACCTCACCACATCGCTCTGTGGTGCCGCAGATACAGTGGCTGAAACCTTGCCTTTTTTTAGCACCTGGGGAATGATGCCGTGTAAGCCCAAAGGCTAGGATTTATCTAACTTTAACCCATTTCCTGAGAATATTTGTGTGTTATTTTCTTCCTATTCTCTTCTTTGCCATTGTTCTCCACTTTGATTTATTTAATACCAGCTCCCATTCCCTTTGGAATAGTCATTCCTGTCTCCCCTATACTAAATTGATTAGTCATGAAGTGAAGGTAACATCATCTGTGAACTCTATTACCAAACATCTTTCTCAGAGCACTGGCAGGAAAACTACATAAAATACAGCCCTTGCTTCCATTGTTACCCCCTCCCTGAACCTTGCACCGGTGAAATAATAGCAAACGATACAGTTCAGAACATATGCAAGTGCTCCGCATAATGCCTGGAACATTCTAGATGCTGCATGACACATATTTGGTGGACAAAATAGACAAATGCTTGATCATGTGGTTAAGCATGGAGGGGCCTCAGGGGACTCAGACAAGGTGTGATGAGGTAGGCTGGAGAAGTCAGCGAGGGTTCCAGTAAAAGGCGGGTGGGGATGTGCCGGAAGTTATATTAGGACCTACCGAGGCAGTCTGAAGTAGGCAGGCATAACAGACTCACAGGGAGCCCTCACTTCTTCAGGTGAAAGCTGCTTCTTTGAGTTAGCTATTACGGTGACGACTGCTACTGTCGTTATGGCTAAATTTACTCTAAATAGAAATCTATAATGATCTCAGTGAGCACTAAAGAGCAGCTTAGTCATCACAGCCACCAAATATCACCACATACATTAAGGGCACCTATGTGTCCAGAAATGTCCCAGCCACCTGTGAAGCGCACGGCCTCCGGTTAGCTCTCGTCATGTGGGCTTTTGAGTTTGACAACGAACATACGAAGGAAGCAATCTGACCTTAGAATAAGAGGAAATTTTACTCTCTACGTCTCTCTAAATTGGATTTTTGCTATTACATAGCATAGACACTTTTAGAAGTAAAATGTCATTTCATTCATTTGACAAATAATTATGTAATATTAATGAGCCAGTGGGCATAAAGCAGTTAGAAGAGGGAGGCAGATTTAATAAGTAATTACAATTAATTATCTAATTATAATTGTGCTAAGCGCACAAAGGAACAGGACAGGGTGCTAAGGAGCATGAATGAGCAACCTGACCTAGTTTGGGGCCAAGAAGGTTTCATTAAGTACTTGATTATTTAGAAGGATGAGGAAGAGCCGGGCGAGTGGCTAGGTGAGAGTTATCTGGGATTAACCGGGAAAAGACCCATTTTTCCCTTGCCATAAAGTGCATATTTTGCTAAGTTAAAGCTTCCTGTGTGAACTCTCTGGGCCATTTTTGACCCTCAAGAGGCTGGCTAAGCAGATGGTATTGTGACCACAGCAGCTGCTCCTGACGTGAGAGGCAAAACATCAACTCAGTATCTCTGTGCCTCACCTTATGCTTTCGCTTTGACTCTTAGAGTCCCGTGGAGGAGAACACAAATGCTCACAGACACACACAGCGCAAGGCAGGGGGTTGTCACCTGTAGCTGTTTTCCAGCTGTGCACGCTCAAGCCTCTCAGTGTGGCTGAATATTCCACACACTGAGCTTCTCGCAGCAACCTCGCCTCTTACCTCACCAGCACCACAAGCTCCCCGGTATCCCCTCCTCTCCTTTTGGGCAGCTTCATGCTCACTTTCTCCCTCCACCCCCGGAGCTCGGACTTTTCAGCACGTAGACACTGAGATCGTTGGCGTTTATGCGTCACTCTGTAATGTGTGATGGAGCAGATGGCGCCGATATTGACAGTATTTCTATTTTGTCAAAGCTGGGGCCTGACCTTGAACAGAGAAGCTTTGGTAGCAGCCATCTTGAACTTGAACTTGAACTTCAGAGGAATTGAGAGAAGCCAGGAAGTCTGAAGTGTATTTATGATTGGCTTTCTGGGGACAAAGGGATGAAGGTTACTTCTTAACTGACTCCACCCTAGGCTTTACAAGCTCCATTCTGGCTTGGTGGGAGTGGGGGTGGGGGGTTGGGGAGGTGCTTGAGCTGCCACTGACACAGCCTAGGACTGTAGCAGGGGCTGAGTAGTGAGTAGGAGCTGGGGAAATTTTGTCACAGTTGCTCTCTGAGGCTTGGGTCCCTGACCACCTCCTTCAGGAAGCCTTCTCTGGTTCTCTCAGGGCAGAGTGAGTTGTTCCTGCTCTGCTTTCACAGCGTGTCTGCTGTTGTACGTATGTCTGTACCAGTGTGCCTGCCTTCAAGTTCATGAGGGGCTACATCTAATTCACTCCCTCATCTCCGCAGCCCAGCACAGTGCCTGGCACGATAGCAGCTCCTCAGTGAGCACCTGCTGAATGCACAGGGAGCTCTTTCTTGGATGCTCGGCAAAATATGAAAACGATGAACTCCTTTCTGCATGGTCGTCTGATGGTGAAGCGATCCCAGAGCCAGTTGATAGGGCTAGTGGGGGAGGGGATGGGGGGCTCTTGGGTGGTCTGAGCAGCCCAGGCAGGAGCAGCTGCAGCTGGGCCCGGCAGGGGGGTGGAGGGGAGAGGCAGGCAATTGACATCCTCACTACAGCCCTCCTACAGCACCCCAGTCAGCAAAGGCAACAGCAATAGAAGGCTCTGGAATCCATGTCACAGCCCCTCAAGGACCCCCACCTATAGCCGTACCCTTGCGCCGTAACAGGGTCGCTCCTTTTGACTTTGCCCTCTCTCCATCTTTTTGGGTGAGAGGCTCAGTGTTATGGACATTTATAACTGTCGACCACCCCCATCAACTCCCAGGCTTTTCACTTGGCTCACCCATCTGTGAGCTCAGTCTTCGGGAGCTCCCTTGCGTGTCCCGTCCCCACTCCTGTGTGCACCTGCAGCGCCGTGGGGTGCCGCAGCTGTGTTCCTCCCAACACTGCCCTGTGTGGGTAGTGTTCCTCCGTTAGGCTGTGAACTCCCCGAGACAGGAAACACAGCTCATCCCGTCGTGGGGCCTTTCACGCATGCCCCACAGATGGGTGTTGAAAGAATGGGTGGATGGTTTGTGAAGGCTCCCTCCCTTATGTCAGACCTGAGCCCGTGGGGCCCGGTGCATCACAGCACGGGTCACAACCTCCGACGGTCACAAAGAGAGGTGGGTAGGGTCAAAAAGAAGAGAATTTCACATTTCTTCCTTCAAATGTCAGGGGACAGGAAAAAAATAGAATTCCTAGATGTTTGCAGTGTCACCCTGTCTGGAGGAAAAAAAAAAAAAAAAAAAGACAAGCTAAGAGGGTTACGTTTCTCCTGAAAACTTCAAGACGTGTCCCTGCTCCAGAATGGTGTGTTGCCCCAGACCCTTGGCTTGTCAGACAGTACTCTTCACCCAGAAGTGTTCTCAGGTACGTCAGGGGAAAGAGATGCCAGAGAGAAATGAGTGGGTACTCCAGCCAGAGATCCCTGATGCCCCACCATCATCCCTGCCGGACACGGGGCAGAGATGCCGGGGAAAGTGGAGGAGCTCGGAAATCAGCCTCAGCCCAACCCTCACCCAGAATGGAAGAAAGGAAGCCTGCTCGCTCTGCCCTTCCTTCTGCTGGTCCGGTGGAGATTAACAAGGTCTGATATGACTCATTCTGTGAGTCAGACAGGGGTGGAATAACAAGCTCGTCAAAGTCTAACTTTCAGATGGGTGAAGTTAGCAGTCTGATCTGTGACCAAAATTGTTGATTTGAAGAACTGGAATGAAACGGCAGAGGTCTCTCTCCTCCCGCCGGCAAAGGGGGCTGTGCCCTCTGTGGACTGGCTGAGCCACGGGCAGCTGGGAAGAAGGCGAACCCGGAGAACTGTTCAGAACAGGAAGTATCCGGGAGAAACGACTCTGTGAGGCCTGGAACTGGGGTGTGAAGTCTGTCTGCTTTTTTTCCGGAATCCCCTTCACATATCCCCCACCCCCCACATTTTTTTTTCTCTTCAAGCAATAATGGTCCCTGCCCATTTCCCAGTGCACCTTGCTTTTATGACCTCCACCTCGCTTGTTTTGTGGTTCTCAAACTTGGCCATACATTGGAATCTTCTGGAGAGACTAAGACCTACTCAAGTCTGGTCTTACTCCCAGGGCCTGGGCATCTAGAGTTTTAAAGGCTCCCAAGGTGATTCTGATGTGTAGCCGAGCTTCTGAATCTTGTCTCTCATCCAATGTATAAATTCTCCATGGGAATTTGCCTTTTAGCATTTTATCTGTAATAGTCTAATGACATGCTCTGTCTCGAGTTTTAAAATTTCTTGCTTTAGGGAGATAGTCCCATGAGCTGCAAAGCGTTCTAAAGTCGACTGCACCAGATATCAGAGCTAAAGATAAGCGAGTTATGGTTGATTGAGGATATTTTAGGCCTGAAAGCAGAGTAAAGGGCACAGGACAGCATAATTCTCTTCTTGCTTTCTTCTCTTAATTACCCATCTCCCCCTCCCATTCTTCTTCCCTAGCTCCCAAATGCCAGGGAGCTATACCCTGTTCTAACTGGGCCCTCATCCCTTGCCTTCACAGCAGCTTGCTCTCCCTATAACCCAAAAGGAAGTCTTGGTGGGATAATCCACTAGGGACTCCAAACTCATGATCCAGAAAGTTCCTTCCAAACCCTCCACTCTTCAGGGTGCCAGTTGCTTGAGAGTCTTCAGTCCTAGAGCAGCGGCAGGGGTGGGGGGACAATGCCATGTGGGACCCGTGTGCCTCAGGTTGGGGTAGAGCGGCAGTTCCCATGGTTTTTGATCTTAAGTCTCCTTTATAGTCCTCAAAATTATTGAGGACCCCCAAGAGTTTTTGGTCATGTGGGTTACATCTCTTAATATTGACACTATTAGAAATTAAAACTGAGGAATTAAAAAATATTTATATAATAATTGACTTCAAAATAACAATCATCAACCCATTCCAAGTTTGCATAGATGATACATCTTCTGAAAAGTAGCTTTTTTTTTTTCCAAAACAAAAAGCATGTAGTGAGAAGAGTGGCATTGTTCCACTTTCTGCAAATCTTTTATGTCTGGCTTAATAGAAGACAGCTGGGTTCTCATAGCTTCTCCTATATTCAGCCTGTTTTGATTCACACATTATGCAGCAGCCTCTGGCTAATGATACTGAAAATTGATGAGAGGCTGAGAATACAAAAGGCAAACAATGTCTTCATATTATGAAAATTGTTTAGACCTCGTGGATTCCCTAAAAGGGTCGCGCCGGGACCTCCTTGAGTATTTGAGCCACACATAGAAAACATGCTTCTATGGTCAAAAGAGAGCCAGTGCTGAGTGGTGATTAAACAGTGCACTGGGCAGGAATTAGCAATAACCTGGAGCCGCCGTAGATCTCAGAGGACTTGCAACATGAGAAAAAAAAACAAAGTAACGACTGATTTGACCCAATGCAAGTGATAGTGCTAATGTTGCCTACAAGTCTTTCTTGTCAGTGTTTACATTTCCAGGCAGCATACTCTATTGTTAACTCATTAACTCGGGTGCAAAGCCAGTCTGTTGCTCGCTGAGCATGCTGACCAGGGTGATGCTGAGCTTGGAGGCTGGCACAGACGTTCTGGCAGTCCTTCTGTCCCAGCCCAGCCACTGGCGATGCAGACAGACGTAAACGGTTTTGGTTTCTGTTTCCATCTCTGTAACAAGTTAAGGAGCGAGCTTCCCCAAACCTCCTCTAGTTTCAACATCCTATGGTTGCCTGTTTACAACTTTCAAAAAAGGTTGGGGAGGGTCACGACATTCTTGAAAACATTCTGGCTGAATTGAGGAAGTAAATACTTAATTGGATGATAGAAAAGTAAGAAGGAAATAAAACAACAGTTTCTGAACTCTGGGAGGAAGGTAACTTTTAAAACACTGTAAAATATTTATAAAATGCAAAAACTATCAAGAAGATAGTAAAACTGACCCAGGATATTTTTGGTACATTTCCTTCTAAACATCCTTTTCCAGATCACACTGTACGTGGAATTTAAAGTCCTGATTCTTTTAGATAAACATGTCTACTAAGTATTTATATAAATCCTTTATAATTCCCATTTAAATGAATATAAAATTCCACTGTGTGGTTAGACTATATTTTACTGAATCCCCTTATTTTTCGATATTCGAGAAGTTGTACTAGGGTTATGGAATTACGGCTAATTTTGTTTCAATTTCCTTTTACTTGTCTATGTTCTCTAGTGTGGTTATTCTTAGTATGGCAAGTAATTTTAAGGCAAAGACATGTTTTTTAAAGAGTGGGAGGAATCTGGATTGCCTATACCAAGAAATCTCATTCTTTGAAGAATCTCAATGCCATTTCTTCTCGGCTGTCATTAGAGTCTCAGGCTCCCCAGGATGGCAGTCCCAAAGCTGTGTAGAACCCCACACATGACCATCAGCTGTCTGAGCCTACCTGCGGTGAGTCACGCTGCGTTCAGGAACCGATGCCATCCCTACCCAGATAACAGGTTGCCATGTCAACGCACACAGCCCCCGCAACGTGTAGCAACTTCACTGGAATTCACTTTTCCGGTTTTTTGTTTTTTGTTTTTTCTTTGTGCCCCTCCCAGTTCTAGGAAAGTATCTTTCAGAAATCACTCTGCCTTGTCCTATAGCACCTGTTAACAGGGCCCTCTCAAAAACAGCCAAATCCCAAAGGAGCCAAGGGAAGGTGGGAGGCCGGGCTCCTCTTTTCCATTTGTCCCAGAGTCACAGGTCTCTTGAGGCAATGAGGATGAGCTGAGTTGCCGAGAGGGGAAAACATGGAACTAAATCTCCTACGCAATGGAGAGTCATTTGTTCAAAAGGAAAACAGCATGGGCATGAAGGGGAGGCCCCAAAGGGAGTCCCTGCTGCTGCAGGAGGTGCCCACGGCCACCCTCAGTCCAAGCACACCCGCTGCCCCCACCACTGCTTCTTGGGTTCCTCTTGCCTTTCCAGGGTGCCTGACACCCAGAATCGTCTTAGTGGGACTGATATATCCTGATCGGGCTGTGTCGTTGCGAGGACAGTCAGTTTGGGTGAGACAATGCTCTGGTATACATGTTTTTGTTTCTTGGGTCTGCCATAACAACGGTCCACGAACTGGAAGGCTTAGAATAGCAGAAATCTATTGCCTCACAGTTCTGGAAGCCAGAAGTCCAACACTGAGGCATCTACATGCCCCCCTCCACAAACGAGATAATAATACCCCCAGTTCCCAGTAACGTCAACATCCTCCTGGAAGGTGTCAACTCCTCCCTGCACCGCTCACACCGACTCCCCTCTGTGCACGCCTGTCTCATCCAAACTTCTCCTTCTTAGGAGGATCCAGTTCTATCAGAGTAGAGCCCACCCCAGTGAGCTCGTTGTGACATGATCAACTCTGTAAAAACCCGGTTTCCAGGTAGGGTCCCATTCTGAGGTACTGGGGATTAGGACTTCAACATAACTTTTGGGGGGACATAATTCGGCCCCTAATGAATACAGGGACCTCGGTAAGGTATTACCTCGGTAATACAGAGCTGTCACCATGGCTTTCTCAGACCCATATACCCTCAGGGGAAGTAAGAGGTCTTGGGGGAGTGCTGTTCTCGGCAAGCAGATTTTCCCTCCCAGTGGGAGCAACGTGGTGGCAAGGTTAGCTCTAAATTAAGAGCACTTCATAGCCAAGGATTTTTATTTTCAAAAATTTTTTTTTAATAAACATATAATGTATTTTTATCCCCAGGGGTACAGGTCTGTGAATCGCCAGGTTTACACACTTCACAGCACTCACGATAGCTCACACCCTCCCCAATGTCCATAGCCCCCTCCCCCTCTCCCAATCCCACCTCCCCCCAGCAACCCCCAGTTTGTTTTGTGAGATTAAGAGTCATTTATGGTTTGTCTCCCTCCCAATCCCATCTTGTTTCATTTATTCTTCTCCTATCCCCCTAACCCCCCATATTGCTTCTCCATGTCCTCATATCAGGGAGATCATATGATAGTTGTCTTTCTCCGATTGACTTATTTCACTAAGCATGATACGCTCTAGTTCCATCCACGTCGTCGCAAATGGCAAGATTTCATTTCTTTTGATGGCTGCATAGTATTCTTGTGTATATATACCACCTCTTCTTTATCCATTCATCTGTTGATGGACATCTAGGTTCTTTCCATAGTTTGGCTATCGTAGACATTGCTGCTATAAACATTCGGGTACACGTGCCCTTCAGATCACTATGTTTGTATCTTTAGGGTAAATACCCAGTAGTGCAATTGCTGGGTCATAGGGTAGTTCTATTTTCAACATTTTGAGGAACCTCCATGCTGTTTTCCAGAGTGGTTGCACCAGCTTGCATTCCCACCAACAGTGGAGGAGGGTTCCCCTTTCTCCACATCCTCGCCAGCATCTGTCATTTCCTGACTTGTTAATTTTAGCCATTCTGACTGGTGTGAGGTGATATCTCATTGTGGTTTCGATTTGTATTTCCCTGATGCCGAGTGACGTGGAGTACTTTTTCATGTGTCTGTTGGCCATCTGGATGTCTTCTTTGCAGAAATGTCTGTTCATGTCCTCTGCCCATTTCTTGATTGGATTGTTTGTTCTTTGGGTGTTGAGTTTGCTAAGTTCCTTATAGATTTTGGATACTAGCCCTTTATCTGATATGTCGTTTGCAAATATCAGCTCCCATTCTGTCAGTTGTCTTTTGGTTTTGTTAACTGTTTCCTTTGCTGTGCAAAAGCTTTTGATCTTGATGAAATCCCAATAGTTCATTTTTGCCCTTGCTTCCCTTGCCTTTGCTCCTAGGAAGATGTTGCTATGGCTGAGGTCGAAGAGGTTGCTGCCTGCATTCTCCTCAAGGATTTTGATGGATTCCTTTCTCACATTGAGGTCCTTCATCCATTTGGAGTCTATTTTCGTGTGTGGTGTAAGGAAGTGGTCCAATTTCATTTTTCTGCATGTGGCTGTCCAATTTTCCCAGCACCATTTATTGAAGAGGCTGTCTTTTTTCCATTGGACATTCTTTCCTGCTTTGTCAAAGATTAGTTGACCATAGAGTTGAGGGTCGATTTCTGGGCTCTCTATTCTGTTCCACTGATCTATGTGTCTGTTTTTGTGCCAGTGCCATGCTGTCTTGATGATGACAGCTTTGTAATAGAGCTTGAAGTCCGGAATTGTGATGCCACCAACTTTGGCTTTCTTTTTCAATATTCCTTTGGCTATTCGAGGTCTTTTCTGGTTCCATATAAATTTGAGGATTATTTGTTCCATTTCTTTGAAAAAAATGGATGGTATTTTGATAGGGATTGCATTAAATGTGTAGATTGCTTTAGGTAGCATGGACATTTTCACAATATTTATTCTTCCAATCCAGGAGCATGGAACATTTTTCCATTTCTTTGTGTCTTCCTCAATTTCTTTCATGAGTACTTTATAATTTTCTGTGTATAGATTCTTAGCCTCTTTGGTTAGGTTTATTCCTAGGTATCTTATAGTTTTGGGTACAATTGTAAATGGGATTGACTCCTTAATTTCTCTTTCTTCAGTCTTCTTGTTGGTGTACAGAAATGCAACTGATTTCTGTGCATTGATTTTATATCCTGACACTTTACTGAATTCCTGTACAAGTTCTAGCAGTTTTGGAGTGGAGTCTTTTGGGTTTTCCACATATAGTATCATATCATCTGCGAAGAGTGATAGTTTGACTTCTTCTTTGCCAATTTGGATGCCTTTAATTTCTTTTTGTTGTCTGATTGCTGAGGCTAGGACTTCTAGTACTATGTTGAATAGCAGTGGTGATAATGGACATCCCTGCTGTGTTCCTGATCTTAGCGGAAAAGCTTTCAGTTTTTCACCATTGAGAATGATATTTGCGGTGGGTTTTTCATAGATGGCTTTGATAATATTGAGGTATGTGCCCTCTATCCCTACACTTTGAAGAGTTTTGATCAGGAAGGGATGCTGTACTTTGTCAAATGCTTTTTCAGCATCTATTGAGAGTATCATATGGTTCTTGTTCTTTCTTTTATTAATGTGTTCTATCACATTGATTGATTTGCGGATGTTGAACCAACCCTGCAGCCCTGGAATAAATCCCACTTGATCGTGGTGAATAATCCTTTTAATGTACTGTTGAATCCTATTGGCTAGTATTTTGGCGAGAATTTTTGCATCTGTGTTCATCAAGGATATTGATCTGTAGTTCTCTTTTTTGGTGGGATCCTTGTCTGGTTTTGGGATCAAGGTGATGCTGGCCTCATAAAATGAGTTTGGAAGTTTTCCTTCCATTTCTATTTTTTGGAACAGTTTCAGGAGAATAGGAATTAGTTCTTCTTTAAATGTTTGGTAGAATTCCCCTGGGAAGCCGTCTGGCCCTGGGCTTTTGTTTGTTTGGAGATTTTTGGTGACTGTTTCAATCTCCTTACTGGTTATGGGCCTGTTCAGGTTTTCTATTTCTTCCTGGTTCAGTTGCGGTAGTTTATATGTCTCTAGGAATGCATCCATTTCTTCCAGATTGTCAAATTTGTTGGTGTAGAGTTGCTCATAGTATGTTCTTATAACTGTCTGTATTTCTTTGGTGCTAGTTGTGATCTCTCCTCTTTCATTCATGATTTTATTGATTTGGGTCCTTTCTCTTTTCTTTTTGATAAGTCTGGCCAGGGGTTTATCAATCTTATTGATTCTTTCAAAGAACCAGCTCCTAGTTTCATTGATTTTTTCTATTGTTTTTTTGGTTTCTGTTTCATTGATTTCTGCTCTGATCTTTATGATTTCTCTTCTCCTGCTGGGTTTAGGGTTTCTTTCTTGTTCTTTATCCAGCTCCTTTACGTGTAGGGTTAGGTTGTGTACTTGAGACCTTTCTTGTTTCTTGAGAAAGGCTTGTACCGCTATATATTTTCCTCTCAGGACTGCCTTTGCTGTGTCCCACAGATTTTGAACTGTTGTGTTTTCACTATCATTTGTTTCCATGAATTTTTTCAATTCTTCTTTAATTTCCTGGTTAACCCATTCATTCTTTAGAAGGATGCTGTTTAGTCTCCATGTATTTGGGTTCTTTCCAGCTTTCCTCTTGTGATTGAGTTCTAGCTTCAGCTTTCATGTGGTCTGAAAATATGCAGGGAATGATCCTAATCTTTTGATACCGGTTGAGACCTGATTTGTGACCCAGGATGTGATCTATTCTGGAGAAGGTTCCATGTGCACTAGAGAAGAATGTGTATTCTGTTGCTTTGGGATGAAATGTTCTGAATATATCTGTGATGTCCATCTGGTCCAGTGTGTCATTTAAGGCCTTTATTTCCTTGTTGATCTTTTGCTTGGATGATCTGTCCATTTCAGTGAGGGGAGTGTTAAAGTCCCCTACTATTATTGTATTATTATTGATGTGTTTCTTTGATTTTGTTATTAATTGGTTGGTATAGTTGGCTGCTCCCACGTTAGGGGCATAGATATTTAAAATTGTTAGATCTTCTTGTTGGACAGACCCTTTGAGTAGGATATAGTATCCTTCCTCATCTCTTATTATAGTCTTTGGCTTAAAATCTAATTGATCTGATATAAGGATTGCCACCCCAGCTTTCTTCTGATGCCCATTAGCATGGTAAATTGTTTTCCACCCCCTCACTTTAAATCTGGAGGTGTCTTCGCGTCTAAAATGAGTTTCTTGTAGGCAACATACTGATGGGTTTTGTTTTTTTATCCATTCTGATACCCTGTGTCTTTTGATTGGGGCATTTAGCCCATTAACATTCAGGGTAACTATTGAGAGATATGAATTTAGTGCCATTATTAGTCTGTAAGGTGACTGTTACTGTATATTGTCTCTGTACCTTTCTGATCTACTACTTTTAGGCTCTCTCTTTGCTTAGAGGACCCCTTTCAATATTTCCTGTAGAGCTGGTTTGGTGTTTGCAAATTCTTTCAGTTTTTGTTTTTCCTGGAAGCTTTTTTATCTCTCCTTCTATTTTCAATGATAGCCTAGCTGGATAGAGTATTCTTGGCTGCATGTTTTTCTCGTTTAGTGCTCTGAATATATCATGCCAGCTCTTCCTGGCCTGCCAGGTCTCTGTGGATAAGTCTGCCGCCAATCTAATATTTTTACCATTGTATGTTACAGACTTCTTTTCTCGGGCTGCTTTCAGGATTTTCTCTTTGTCACTAAGACTTGTAAATTTTACTATTAGGTGACGGGGTGTGGACCTATTCTTGTTGACTTTGAGGGGGGTTCTCTGCATCTCCTGGATTTTGATGCTTGTTCCCTTTGCCATATTAGGGAAATTCTCTCCAATGATTCTCTCCAATAGACCTTCTGCTCCCCTCTCTGTTTCTTCTTCTTCTGGAATCCCAATTATTCTAATGTTGTTTCGTCTTATGGTGTCACTTATCTCTCGAATTCTCCCCTCATGGTCCAGTAGCTGTTTGTCCCTCTTTTGTTCGGCTTCTTTATTCTCTGTTATTTGGTCTTCTATATCACTAATTCTTTCTTCTGCCTCATTTATCCTAGCAGTGAGAGCCTCCATTTTTGATTGCACCTCATTAATAGCTTTTTTGATTTCAAATTGGTTAGATTTTAGTTCTTTAATTTCTCCAGAAAGGGCTTTAATATCTCCAGAGAAGGTTTCTCTAATATCTTCCATGCCTTTTTCGAGCCCGGCTAGAATGTTCAGAATCGTCATTCTGAACTCTTGATCTGACATATTACCAATGTCTGTGTTGATTAGGTCCCTAGCCTTCGATACTGTCTCTTGTTCTTTTGTTTGTGGTGATTTTTTCCGCCTTGTCATTTTGTCCAGATAAGAGGATATGAAGGAGCAAATAAACTACTAAAAGGGTGGCAAAGACCCCAGAAAAATGCGCTGTAACCAAGTCAGAAGAGACCCCTAATTGTGGGGGGGGAGAAAGGGGATTAAAAACAGGTTCTGAAAAAAAAAAAAAGAAAAAAAGAAAAAAGAAAAAAATTTAAAAAAATAAAACAAATAAAGAAAAAATATAAAAAAGAAAGAAAAAATATATATATTTAGATAAACTAGTCAAAAAACGTTAAAAAAGAAAAGGGTAAAAGTTTTAAAAAATTTAGCAGAAGAAGAAAAAAGAAAAAAGAAAAAAAATTGAAAAAAGAAAAAAAAATTGAAGTAGCCGCAAGACTAAAGAATCATGGGGAGAAAGCCATGCGTTCCGTGCTTTGCTTTCTCCTCCTCTGGAATTGCTCTGCTGTCTTAGGAATTGAACCTACTTTCCTTGATAGATGAACTTCATCTTGGCTGGATATTTTGTTGATCTTCTGGGGAAGGGGCCTGTTGTAGTGACTCTCAAGTGTCTTTGCCCGAGGCGGGATTGCACCGCCCTTACCGGCGGCCGGACTAAGTAATTGGCTCGGGTTCGCTTTTGGGAGCTTCTGTTCCCTGAACGCTTTCCGTAGAGTTCCGGAGGATGGGAATGAAAATGGCGGCCTCCCAGTCTCCGGCCCGGAGGAGCCGAGAGCCTGGGGCCCCACTCCTCAGTGCACCCCCAGAGGACAGCACCCAATCACTCCCGTATCCCCAGCCTCTAGCCGCGCTCCGAGCTCACCCAGCCCGCGACCGGTTCAAGGTAACCCCGAGCTGAGAGTTTAGTCCTCGGCTCTGTCTCTGCAGCCGGCTTCTCCGTTCTAATACCTGCGAGCTCTCTGACACTCTGACACCCCCGATCCTTCTGTGACCCTGCGGGACCTGGGGCCACACTGACCCCGCGTGGGCTTCACCCTGGTTTAGCCTCTGGAGCAATGTCCCTCAGTGGAACAGACTTTTAAAAGTCCTGATTTTGTGCTCCGTTCCTCCGCCGCTTGCCGGAAGCCGGCCCCTCCCCCCGCGGTCTATCTTCCCGTCGTTTTAGATTCACTTCTCCGCCAGTCCTACCTTTCAGAAAGTGGTTGATTTTCTGTTTCTAGAGTTGATGTTCTTCTTCTCTTCGCTCTCCCATTGGATTTGTAGGTGTTTGCAATGTTTAGATAAGCTATGAGCTGATCTCCTGCTACCTGATGTAGTCTCAGGCTGCTACTTCTCCGCCATCTTGACTCCTCCCCCTCATAGCCAAGGATTTTATTGTGGTTCACAAGTGTGGCAAGCAGAAAGCGCCTGAGGTCCGAGCATGTTATCACGGAGTCTAGAAGAGCCAGCTGATTTTTGCTCTCTGAGTCCCGGGAAAGGCAGCCCTTCGGGATGGGGCAAGCCTATGGTTGCGCACCCTGCCAGGGACACCCCTGACACAGGGCATGTGCCTTCTCCAGAGCAGATGCCCGGGGCCTGATACAAATTGCCTGCCTGGTCTGGGGCAGGGCATCCCGGGGCCGCCTTGACCCCACGAGGCAGTGACGCAGTGATGGCAGGCTCGGCGGGGCACCGATGACAAAGACCTCAGTCCTTACCACACCTTTGGCAAGTGACTGGCTGGTGAGTCAAGCATCGAATTCCTGGCATCTATTTCCATCTAAGCGAGTCTAACTAGAAACTGAAAGGCGCTTAACATGGGATTAAAATAACGTTTCTTTGTAACCAGAAAGCCCTGTTTGGCATCTTGCTGGGAGGTGACCACCATGGACGGAGGGCTTCCTTCAGACCAGGGCTATCACAATAAAACACTCTTCTAATTCCGAACTGTATTTTTTTCTATGTTAAAAGGCACTGCTCCTCACTGTAGAGAACGTGGCCGTCCCTTATTTTCATCAGTATCACCATCAATGGATAATAACAAATGGGGGGGGGGCATAAAATCACACAGGGAAGGGAATCTGCCATTCACCGTGTGTGCCGGGCACATACCAGGAACCAGGTGAACACTGTTGAACACCAGCTTTCCACGAGGCCCGTGGCCCGCGGACACTCTACACCCCTCTCTGGGTGAGGGAAGGGACTCTGGGGAGCTTGGCAGCCAGCCCGCTTCCATGCACTCTACAGCCTTTCAACCTCGGTTCTGAGCTCACCTCTTCTTAGAACTCTTCGCTGGTCAAGTTTATCCAATTGTTGACCTTTGCCTTTGTCAGTCCCATTCCTACGTGTCTGGTGTACAATTCACATGGGGGTCTTGATGGTTATTTTAATGTATTCATTCGTGTCCCCTCCTGAACTGAAAATTTTTAAGTACGAGGATATAGCATTTACTTCGCCGCGTTATGAATTATAGCAAGGTTACAAAATAAATGCGGAAAAAAAAAAAACCCCAACCAGCTGATTACTCAGAAGATGTTTATCTTGGAGCATGCGTATCAGATTCCTCCACATTGAACTTGAGGCTTTGGAGGCACTAAATGGGTTTGTTTCTTGGCGCATCTCACCTTGGATTTCCCCAATAAGAGACTGGATTTGCCAAACCTGGGGGAAGAAGGCTCTACTCTGTAAGGAAGCTATAGGAAATTGGAGGGGGTGGGATGTGAATCCTTCTTTTATATATATATATATATGTAAAATTGGGAGAGTTTTCATTGTGTTCAAAAGGGACAGGTGAATGGGGTGGAACTCCTCATTGGCAGAAATCTGGGCATCCTGGGAGAAGGTGAGCTGTCTCCTGGTTGCCTTGTCAGGAGGGCAGGGGACACTGGCACAAGCATGTTTCTTGGTGGACAGGGAAGTCCTGAAAGGCAGGGGCTGCTCCCCATTCATCTCTGTGCACAAAACAGGTGTTCAGTAAATGTTTGGTGAATAAATGAAAAAATAAATAAATAAATGACCTTTTCTTTTTCATTTCTTTCTTTCTTTTTTTTTTTTAAGAATTTATTTATTTGACAGAGAGTGAGAGAAGGAGAGAGAGCACAAGCAGGGGGAGCAGCAGAGGGAGAGGGGGAAGCAGGCTCCCTGCTCAGTAGGGACCCCGATGCAGGACTCCATCCCAGGACCCTGAGATCATGACCTGAACCGAAGGCAGAGGCTTAATCCACTGAGCCGCCCAGGTGCCCCTTTTACATTTATTTCTTGTGAACTTTGCCCATAGATCCAGGGCATAGGAAGATTGTCTATTTTGGGGACAGTCACAGGTCCTTGCCCTTGATTTCATCCTCTGGGTCTGTGTTAATTTGCTTGACTAGTTTAACCATCAGCCATGCCCACTATGGGGGATTTAGAACCAGAAAAAATCGCGGAGCACTCTTTAAAGAAAGCGGGATCTCATGTTCTCAGTTATTTCGGCATGCAGTTCCACTGAAGCCTAATTACGTAGGTGCTGATGTGTGTCTGTTGAATGAACTGATGTATAATCCACCAGGGGCTCCTGATTAAAATTTTGTATTTTAAGGCATGCAGTCACTTAATAAAAGGTCACAGGACAAAGCAAAAGATGAATGCCTCCTCCCCACATCCTTCCTTCAGTCCATATCCAAAGAAGAATGTGAATAATTACAAACCTTTCCCCACCCAAATCCCCATTATTTCTCCACATTTCTCTGTCCCACCCACTCCCAGTCAGACACAAATCAAAGAACTGGAATTCGCAAATCTTTCAATGCTTCATTTGTTTCCCATCTGTTTCCTGGATGTGTCACAACCCTTAAACTCTTGCAAATGTCTGGCTCTCTACCCAAGAGGTGAGTGACAACCTCAGATAAAGCAATTGTAACTTTCTTTTTCTCCTGCAGCATCTGTCCCATGACTGGATACAGTTGATTTACCTGCAGTAAAAGCGACGGTAACCAGAAAAGAGGATTACAGTACATTCAGAGGCAGTCAAGGGAGGAAAATAAACCAAGTGCCAAGAGGGTATTGAATAACAGAGCTCTCCACAGGAGTAGAATATGCTTAGAGGGGAAAAAAAAAAAGAAGAAAAAAAATTTTCTAGGACAATCCCTGTACTTCATAAATCTGGAATTTTGTCAGGAGCTTGATAATTGATTTTCTATTTTAAGTAATTTAACAGGTAGACATGGTTTAGTGGGTTTTGTTTAAAATTTTGCTCAGGGAGTCCCTGAAGGACTTTTTTTTATTGACAAAGACATTCTTTCTAAAGCAACCTAAGCTATGAAAAATGCATATTCTTAATTCCTTCTATTACATATGAATCAGAGTGTGGGTGTGTAGGGGGTGTTGGGGGGGTTGTATAAAGCCACAGGAAATAGGGAATTGCTTTGAACATAAATTGTACTTGAAAATCTGGGGAAGACATTATCTTTTTGTATTAAACAAATGCGCATTTTTCATAAAATATGTGAACATTTTTTGCATGAATTTGAAAGATTTACATGAGACATCAAGTTGTTATGCTACTGATCGCCACCTCAGTAGAACATATTTCCTCCTTTCTCCCACTCCTGGGGGTCCAGTTTGTGGTTGAACCTCTAGACAAAGGGATGGACAAGAACCTTCTGTCTTATGTATTGATACATGGTCAAGAGACTAATTTTTCAATCTTCACCCTCTGGACTTAATCATTTCTACTGTGGAATCAAAAAAGGCTCGTTGCTTCGGTCCTGCCTCTCTCTAGCCCACTCCCCAAGCCTGTGACTCTGCTGGTCACCAAGAAAAGTTCATCAAACAAAACAATAAAATCGAACGTGTGGTACATGACCACTTCCCAATTCTTATTACTGCTCCCCAAAGGATCGTAGTCTCCATAGTGAATCACGGGCAGTAGGTCTGAGAAATGGCCCTGGCCCAGCTCGAGATGAGCCAGAGAAATCAGGAGACCAGATCCTAAGCAATAGGTGGTGGGAGGTCGGAAAAGATCAAAATTTAACTTGTAGTGTCTTTGTGAAAGGTACATAAAAAGGTGAGGCAAAACTACTTTGAAAGGTTAGGTATGATTTGGTCATACTGGGATTGTTTGTTCATACTGGGTATGACTGCTCAGCTGGGAGGTTTCCTTTCCCCTCTTCTGCCTTGGTAAAGACCATGTAAGATGAAAACTCAGTCTTCAATTTCAAGACTGAACAGCTTGTTGAAAAGAGGTCAGCTTGGGAGCTAGACCCACCTGAGTTCAAATCTGTCTGTCACATATTAGCCTTGACCCAGGGCAAGGGACTGAGTCTCTCTGATCAACCACATCTGTAAACCAGGGATAACAAGTTATCTTTAAACACAGAGTTGAAGCAAGTAATATGTAAATTGTCTGACACATATTTATCGACTTACTTTGTATTAGTTACCTGTTTTTGTGTAACAAATTACCCAAAATATAGTGGCTAAGCATTAATTATCTCATTTTTTAAAAAGATTTTATTTACTTATTTGAGAGAGAGAGACATAGTGAGGAAGGGGGGGACGGTGAGAGAGGGAGAAGCAGGCTTCCTGTTGAGCAGGGAGCCCAATATGGGGCTCGATCCCAAGACTCTGGGACCATGACCTGAGCTGAAGGCAGAGGCTTAACCCACTGGGCCACCCAGGCACCCCTATCTCATGGTTTTTATGGGTCAAGAATCTGGGCACTCTGGCTCAGGGTCTTCCCAACATTGCAATAAAGGTATTGACCAGAGCCGCAGTCTTATCGGAAGGCTCAAGTGAGGGAAGATCTGCATTTAACCTCACTCGTGTTGTTGGCAGGCCTCGGTTGCTCCCTGGCTATTGGCCAGAGACATTTCATTGCCATGTGGGTCTCTCTCTAGGGCAGCTCATAACATGACAAGCAAGAGAGCAAGAGAAGATGCGTAGGATGAAGCCAGGATTATTTTATATCCTGATCTTAGAGCCAGTCTTTTTGCAACCTAGTCTTGAACGTCAGAACTCATTGCTTTTGTCCTACTCTATTCATGAGAAGGGAGTCGCACTATCCAGCCTGCACTCAAAGGGAGAGGATTTATACACCAGTATTGGTTACCAGGAGGAGGCAATCATTAAGGGCTATGTTAAGAGGCTCCTAATAGGGGCGCCTGGGTGGCTCAGTGGGTTGAGCCTCTGCCTTCAGCTCGGGTCATAATCTCAGGGTCCTGGGACTGAGCCCCGCATCGGGCTCTCTGCTCAGCGGGGAGCCTGCTTCCCTCTCTCTCTCTGCCTGCTGCTCTGCCTACTTGTGACCTCTGTCTCTCTCTATCAAATAAATAAATAAAATCTTCTAAAAAAAAAAAGAGAGATAGAGGCTCTAATACACCCTTGCATTCAACAACTATTTCTTGAGGGTTTACTGTTAGCTAGACCAAGTCCTTGTGGTATGTGCTGTTTTAGCAGCAGGAATTGTCATTTTACATGAATTCATGCCTGCCTCCTCTTTTGTAAGTTGCCTGGGAGCAGGTACCATGTCTCATTTCAGTCACTTTTATATGTTTTCTCACCTACCACAATGCCTGGCCAACAGTGGTCTCTCAAGAACTATCTGGACGGTGCCCTTTTTGCTCTGAATGACATAATGAAAAACCTGAAAAATCCTGAATGTGGTCTCAGGGTTAGATGGTGGTGAGGCACCCATGTTAATTTCCTGACTTCGGTGGTTATATTGTGGTTTTGTAGGAAAATATCCTCAAGTGTGAGAAATATACTATAGTTCAGGGTCAATGGGACATCATGCTGACAATGTGATCAAGTAGTTTAGGGGAAAAGACACATTTGCAATTTATCTGTAAGTCGGAGATTGTTCCAAAACGCAAGCAAGCAAACACACACACACACACACACACAAACAGTGACGCGCATCACTGTGCCCTGAGAGACACAAAGCAATTTACAAAAGGCAGGTGGGATGACGTCATCCCCTGTGCCTCCATCTGCTGTTCGCCCCACGTAAAACCATGATCATGTCCTTCCACTTCTACTTGCAGATTGTCTCTGGGCTTTGTCCCCTCTGTCACTTTCAACATCAGCACCTTGTTTACTTTCTCACCGCCCCTCGACAGAACCGGGGCAATGACCTCCAAACTGCTCTTTCTGTCTCCAGCATCAACTTCTCTTTCTGCCCCACCTAGCCCTCCCCCGACAACCCCCACACCAAATCTCTTCTCCATACTGCTGAGGGGTTTTTCTAAAACCCAGACCTGCTTGTGTCCTGCTGAAAATCCTTTAGTCCTCTCTTGTTCCCTGCCTACACATGAAGTCCCAGCTCCTTTTCCATCCTCTGTTCTGGTTATAGCCTGTCCTTTCCCTTCTGCTTCAGCTCACTCCTTTCCTCCAAGCGTGAGCAACACTGAACCCTTCACCTTCCTGGGAACCCACTGGTACCCTCCTGCCTCCCTGCCTCAGGTATGCTGTTCTTTCCTCAGCTTTCTTCTGTCTGAAAGATTTCTGCTCCGTCTTCAAGATCCAGCTCAGAGACCCAGCTCATCACCTCTTCCGAGAAGCCTTCCCTGATCCCTACCATGTACCCCCGGCAAAGTGAAAGAAGGCTGCCTTTGTGGTCCAGTAACTCTGGGAGCAGTCACTCTCACAATAGCTATCATCATTAGGGAATTGTGACCTGTGTTCTATTTGTCCTTCACCAGACTGTGAGCTCCTTGAGGACAGAGAGTATGTCTTAATGGGATGGTCACCAGCACAGCGCCTGGCATCTTGCTGGCATTCAATAAACATCTGTTGAACAACAAGGCCAGTCCTGTGGGGGTTGAGGGGAGTGTGGTATCTGGATGCTCCCTGAGCCTTTAGTGGACACTGATATTAAGACTCTTCTCTCCTGGATGGAAGAGTCCACAACAGCTGGAGATTTGGTGGGTCTGGGACATGCAATGGCATAAGTAAAGTAGGTAAGTTGAAAGTAAGAAATTCTGTTCCCCAGCATTGAGCTTACTTTCTCTTCTTTTCTGAGCATTTCTGAAACCCGCAAAAGAGCACACGCCTTTATGCTTTCCCCACATGAAGAAGGACTCTGATAAAGTCTGCTCCAGTTCCCCAGCCTCCACAGAGTGGGGGTGTAGGGAGGAGCCTGTCCAGCTGGGGGCTCAGCTGGGTGGCCAAAGTGTGCAGGAACGGTGCAGAGGGAACAAGCTGCGGTGGGTGCTACTTATCCCTGCCCTTGGGGGATGCCAGCAGGTAGAATGAGGGAAGCCAGCAGCTGTGTAGGGGGCCAAGGTCTAAAATGCTGATTGGAGAGCCAGGTCCTGCGTCAAAACCTGGTGCAAGAGTCAAGCCCGGGGTGTGGTGGGTGGGGAGGGGATGTGGGAGGTCGGGCAGCCGCAGAGTGGAGGGAGTGGTGTCAGGAAGTATTAGCCTCACTATGCATCTGGCAGAGACCTGCCATTTGAGGGCTAGCAGGGGTGCACAAATACAAGGGTGGTTTGGTGCATTTGCGTAAGGATTTGGAGCGAATCCAATGACAAGGAACCATAAGTGATCAATACAGCCTCTCATACTAGCACGAGTATTTCTCTGTCCTTGTTTCAAACCTCTTTGCTTTTCGTGGCATTTCAGTTCGCAGACAGATGAATCTCTTGGGGGGAAAACCTAATGTTGCTCTTGGGCTGGGTTCATCGAAGCTGTTGGGGACTGGATGATAAAGTGCTGCTGAGAACCAGCTAAACAAGACTGAAGGTCACACCTAAGGCATCAGGTCAGCTGGCTGAGGATGACTGAGGGTCACCACATAGTCAAAATTAAGTTAATTCCAAAGTTCGTCTAATATAAATGTATGCAATTCAGGTATATCTGTCTTTAAGCTAGCCCAGAAGAAATCAGGGACTGAGTCATTCCATTTACCAAAAAAAAAAAAAAAAAAAAAAAAGGGATTCACAATAGAAAATTCTTTTATAGAGCAAGCTGCCCACATGTATTTAAAAAGAGCTGAGAGTTAGAAAAACTGTAATAAGCCCCCGAATGACTAGGAGCACATCTATAGAAGTCAATTATACCCATCCCACATGTCCAGGAAAGAGAGGTGAGCCACTCACAAAACCAAACAAACCAACGACTATGGCTCACAGAGCTAGAAAAGCATTGATTCCAGGCTTCTGATTCAAGAATTTGACATCTGTTTTTCAAAAGTGCCCATTCTCTCATTAATTCAATATTTACTGAGCACCAATTACCTTGTTTTGCACTGAATATATCATTGTCAACAAAGTGGAGATAATCTTTAATCTTACCAAATGTTATTCTAGCAAGAAAGACAGACACAATACAAATAAGGGGACAAGTGATTTAAAAAGCTGTCAACTGTGATGTGATGTGTAGGGAACAGCCAGGTAGCTGAGACTTTGTGTTGGGGAGGCAGTTGGAGGAGGGGTTCACTTCAGATGGGATGGGTGTGAAGACCTCTCTAAGAGGGGTAACATGTAAGTGGAAACAAGGTTGTTTGCTGGCGGGAAGCAGTCTTATGATGCAGGAGAGAGTTCTAGGCACAAGGAACAGATTAAAAAAAGGCTTGGCCGATTTGAAGAACAGATAGGTAACAGAAGACAATATGCCTGGAACTTAGTAAGATGGTGTCGTGAGATATGGTTGAACCAATAGACCAGAGGCTAACCATGCAGGACCTTAAGGTTCATGCTAAGAGTAATGGGGAGCCATTAAAGAGATTTAAGCAAATGAATGCTGCGTTTTATGTAAGAAGGTTACTCTTGAAGGCCATAGTCAACTGGATGTGGGAAGACCATGTGCATGCTGTACCAATGGCCTAGGCAAGCAATAAATGAAAACCGGGATCAAGATGGTGGCGCTCAAGACGGAGACACGTGGATGAACTCAAGATATGTTTTGGAAATTGAATTGACAAAATCTGCTCCAGGTTAGGTGTGGGCCAGAGGTAAAGGAAAAATCAAGAATGACTTCTAGGTTTCTTAGGCTTCTAGACGATGCGCCTAGTTGGTACTATCTACTGAGATGGGGAAGATATGCCAGAACAACTTGGGGAAAATCAAGAACTCACTCATACTAGATGTTAGATATCTTTGAGACATGCAAGCTGAGGTGTCAAATAGTTGGATAAATGCAACTGGAGTTGAGAATTAAGGTCATCTCTGAAGAGAAAAAAAAATCCATATACAACTGTGTTGACAGTGGTTGGCCTACTTTAGGGCCAGTTCACTTACTCTTTAAATATTTGCCCATCTTTCTCAAGACAATCTTAGAGGTAACATACCTCAAATGCATTGTGAATTACAGTTTATTGCTTACAAGGTGCCTATCTTAGAGAGCATATATTGGTTAGCATTCACTGATTGTGTTAGAAGTGGCAGGAACTCAACTTAATGTTATCTCATTTAATCTCCGCAATTGTGTGAGGTATAGAGGGCAGTGTGAGTACACTTCAAGGACAGATTGGCAGTGGAAGCTGAGTTGAAGTGGCCTCCCTGCAGTCCTACAGCTGGTGTGTGGCAAAATACAGAGTGGAACTCAGGCCTGCTGACTCCAGGATCATGCTCCTGTCTTCATGACTCCTCTCCTCTCCATTATAGTCCCTTATCTACCCTTACTGGGGAGCAATAACTACAGTACTATACTGGTACAGTAGCTATGTGAGTTGTAACTTGGGGCAACAGCTGAACCCCTCCAAGCCTCCATTTCATCAGCTATTGGTGATGGCTAATTTTATGTGTCAACTTGGCTGAGCCATGTTGCCCAGATATTTGGTCAAACGTTATTCTGGATGTTTTCATAAGAGTGTATTTGGAGATTAACACTTAAACTGGTGGAACTCTGGGTACAACAGCTTTTCTTCCATCATGTGGGTGGGTCTCATCTAATCAGTTGAAGGACTAAATAGAACAAAAGTCGGATCTCTCCCAAGTCAGAAAAAACTCTGCAGCAGACGGCTTGCCCAGCAACATCACCCCTTCCCTGGGTCTCCAGTCTGTCGGCCTACCTTATAAATTTTGGACTTGCAAACCTCTATAATAAGGTGAGCCAGCTCTTTAAAATAAATCTATTTAGGGGCACCTGGGTAGCTCAGTTGGTTAAGCATCCATCTCTTGGTTTCAGCTCAGATCTTGGTTTCAGCTCATGATCTTAGGGTCATGAGAGTAAGCCCAGCATCAGGCTCCGCACTGGCCATGGAGCCTGCTTGGGATTCTCTCTCTCTCTCCCTCTGCCCCACACCCCCACTTGAGTTCATTATAAATAAATAAATAAATAAATCTCTTTATATATGATATATATATGTCGTGTGTGTGTGTGTTTATGTCTATGTGTGTACTACTTGGAATTTCTTCTTCCTTTCCTTCAGACCCAGAGCCAATTTGGCTGCTTTTCCCCAGATCTCCATATTTGTTAGCCTGCCCCCATTTGGGGGTTGGTCAGACAACTTGGTCAGAAAGAAGGGGGCTTTTGAAGGCTCCCATGGCCTTGCCAGCAAATACCTACATGACAAACAGAGTACTTTCTCATTTCTGATTATTTTTCTGTGAAAATGGGAGTCTTGATTATTTATCATGGCATGTCAACCCCAGAACTTAAAAGCTTAATACAACTATTTTATCATCTTTCAGAATGGTGCTGTGGGTTGACTGTTCAGTTCAGCAAGTCTTCTGCTCACCCTTGGGGACCCTCATGCAGTTTCAGTCAGATGGAAGCTAGGGCTGGAGTGACTGAAGATTTGGCTGGAATGTTGAGACAGTTGGGTCCCTCTTCCTCTCCATATAGCCTCAGGGTCTCTATGCTCTGTGTGGTAACTCCTGGTGGTCTGTACACGTGGTTTCTCTAGCAGCCCAGCCACACATCCCATATGACATCAGGGCTCCAAAAGTGTCAAAAAGGAAGTTGCCAAGCATCCTAAAGGCTTAGGTCCAGAGCTCATGCAGGGATCACTTCTGCCAAGTTCCATAATTTAGAGTCCCAGGCCCAGCCCAGATCACATATGGGAGGATCTACACAAGGGTGTGAACACTGGGAGATGTGGTTCTTTGGGTGACATCTTTGAAAGCCAGTTACCACAATGGGAAATCTTAGAACAGACTCCATCTCACTCCCTAAACATTCTTCCTATAAAGATTTCTCTTAATCACTCAGTGCTTTTCTAATATACTTAACAAGGTTTTCTTTTTTTTTTCTTTTTTAAAAAAATTTTTATTTATTTCTTATTTTTTTATAAACATATAATGTATTTTTATCCCCAGGGGTACAGGTCTGTGAATCGCCAGGTTTACACACTTCACAGCACTCACCATAGCACATACCCACCCCAATTCCATAACCCCCCTCCCCCTCTCCCAACTCCCCCTCCCCCCAGCAATCCTCAGTTTGTTTTGTGAGATTAAGAGTCACTTATGGTTTGTCTCCCTCCCAATCCCATCTTGTTTCATTTATTCTTCTCCTATCCCCCTAACCCCCCATGTTGCATCTCCACGTACTCATATCAGGGAGATCATATGATAGTTGTCTTTCTCCGATTGACTTATTTCACTAAGCATGATACCCTCTAGTTCCATCCATGTCGTCGCAAATGGCACGATTTCATTTCTTTTGATGGCTGCTCACAAGGATTTCTTAACAACACTATTGCAAAACAGGTAAGAGATCAAATTGACAATAACACCAAGAGTCAAAGACGGAGTTAGCCAATTTCATAAACCACAGTTCTCAACCAAATATGTTCTCCCTAGCCCTACCAGCTCAGCTCCTTGCTTTCATCACTACAGGAATTCTCTCTAGAAGTTTCCTCAAGGGTTAGCTTTATTCCAGGCTCTTGAGTGCCCATGCCACTAGATGACAGCCACACAAATACCAGAAATACCCTCCAGGGCGCCTGGGTGGCTCAGTGGTTTAAGCCGCTGCCTTCGGCTCAGGTCATGATCTCAGGGTCCTGGGATCGAGTCCCACGTCGGGCTCTCTGCACTGAAGGGAGCCTGTTTCCCTCTCACTCTCTCTGCCTGCCTCTCTGCCTACTTGTGATCTCTCTCTGTCAAAATTAATAAATAAAATCTTTTAAAAAAATAAATAAATAAATTTAAAAAAAAAAGAAATACCCTCCAAAATTGGATTCCAATCATCCAAGGAACCAGTGTTTACTTTTAGACTTTAGGATGGCCCACATATTACCCCTTCTCAAAAAATCAACACAGCGATATTGGTCAGAAATCTTTTTTGTCATCACAGGAAATATTTTTAGCTCTTTTAAATCTACAGAAGGGATTTTTTTTTTGCAAATTTAAAGTTAGCATAATTTTATAATAAGTAACATAGTCACATAGTCACAGTTGAAATTTTAAAGTTCCAAAGGGAATTGACTAAGAAATCTCCCTTCCACATCCTTATTTCTCAGAATCATAGTTTCCCTTTTCTCTTTTTTTTTCCCCCAGAGATAGTCTATATTTTCTCTTTAAGAGACATTATATGCACATACAAGCAAATATTCACTCATATTCCTTTTCCAGGTTTTACACAAATTTTTACACAAATGAAATCACCCTCTACATACTCTTCTGCATCCCTTTTTGTGTCTGTGTATTTAAATCCTTTTGTTCATTTTCCTTTTGGTTATGTTAGTCTTCTTTTTATTTATAAGAGCCTTTTTAAAAAATATATATGCAGGAAGTTAGCCCTTTGACTCTGACACAAAGTGCAATTTTTTCCCCCACATAATCATTTGTCTTTTTACTTTGCTTCAAATAGATTTGCCAGGCAGAAATTTTTATCTTTATTTTTATGTAGTCAAATTCATCAGTGTCTGGCTTTCATGTCATTTTTAAAATGATTTCCCACTTCAAGGGGAAAAATCAATTTTCTTCTGATAGTAATTTTATATTATCATTTATTACATTTAAGCCTTTGATTTATATTGAACTTATTTTGGTACAAAGTGTAAGCACAGAATCAACTTAATTCTTTTGTTCCAAATGCCTACCCAGTTGTTTTAATACCATTTAATAAATCACTGATCTTTTTCTTACTGAATTTTGATGCCATCTTTATGACACTATTATCTTCCTACTCAGCACAGATTGTGGTTTTTTTCTTGTTGTTTAATTCTTTTATTTTTTCTCAAAACTATTCTAATATTTTCTTCCTATAGAGCCTATGTGGTTCTTATCAAGTTTATTTCTCAATAGTTTTCTTTTTCTTGGTCATTACTATTGTAAATGTTAACTTTTCTCCTGTTAGAATCTACTGGCTTTATCATCTTTTTTTTTTAAAAGACATGTTTATTTATTTATTTATTTATTTATTTATTTATTTAAAATTTCTTTTCAGCATAACAGTATTCATTGTTTTTGCACCACACCCAGTTCTCCATGCAATACGTGCCCTCCCTATTACCCACCACCTAGTTCCCCCAACCTCTCACCCCCCGCCCCTTCAAAACCCTCAGGTTGCTTTTCACAGTCCATAGTCTCTCATGGTTCATCTCCCTTTCCAATTTCCCTCAACTCCCTTCTCCTCTCCATCTCCCCATGTCCTCCATGTTATTTGTTATGCTCCACAAATAAGTGAAACCATAAGATACTTGACTCTCTCTGCTTGACTTATTTCACTCAGCATAATCTCTTCCAGTCCCGTCCATGTTGCTACAAAAGTTGGGTATTCATCCTTTCTGATGGAGGCATAATACTCCATCATGTATATGGACCACATCTTCCTTATCCATTCATCCATTGAAGGGCATCTTGGTTCTTTCCACAGTTTGGCGACCGTGGCCATTGCTGCTATAAACATTGGGGTACAGATGGCTCTTCTTTTCACTACATCTGTATCTTTGGGGTAAATGCCCAGTAGTGCAATTGCAGGGTCATAGGGAAGCTCTATTTTTAATTTCTTGAGGAATCTCCACACTGTTCTCCAAAGTGGCTGCACCAACTTGCATTCCCACCAACAGTGTAAGAGGGTTCCCCTTTCTCCACATCCTCTCCAACACATGTTGTTTCCTGTCTTGCTAATTTTGGCCATTCTAACTGGTGTAAGGTGGTATCTCAATGTGGTTTTAATTTGAATCTCTCTGATGGCTAGTAATGATGAACATTTTTTCATGTGTCTGATATTGGCCTTATCTTCTGATGCCCCTATCTTCTCATTTGTTTTTTCTGTATAAAGACTATTGATTGCTGTACAAATATTTTACTCATATTGTTGTTGGAGGAATGTACTTAGATCCTAAACTCAGAGAATTACTACAATTTTAAAAGGAAAATAAGCATTTCAAAGCAAAAAAACACTACTATATGCAGACTATGAAGCAAAGTACCAGGAGCAAAAACTAGTAGACATAACAGATTAAAGAAATAGACTATCAAACTCTCCAGATATTGAAATTATTAGATACTAGGTAGCATAGTTATGCTTAATATATTTTGAAAAATAAAAGACATACTTGTATGTACCTTCAGGGGACAGAGGCTACAAAAACCAATTGAGCAGTTTGGAGAATCACCAAATAGAACTCCTAGAAATAAAAACATAGCGATTACAATGCAAAATTTAACAGACAGATTTTAGAAAATTAGAGTCATCCAAAGAGAAAACTAGCAAAGTGGAGAATAGGCCAGCAGAAATTATCAAGAATGCAGGCCAGAAAGACAAAGGATAAAAAAAAAAAAAGTATGAGTGGTTTTGAAGTATGAAAGACAGAAAGAAAAAAAGGCTAACCTCTATATAATAAGATTTCCAGGAAGAGAAAAGAGAGACTGGAGATGGGGATTGAGGACATATTTAAAGGAGAGACTGAAAATTTCCCAGAACCAACGACAGTGTAAACTATAGAGAGAAAAATTCCAAAAATCCAAAGCAGGTTAAATATAATTTTTAAAAAACAAACAAATAAGTTAGAAACCTTACAGTAAAAATGCAAAAGAGCAAAGGAAGAAAAAATATTAAAGGCATTCAGAAGGAAAAAATGATTGCTCTTGGAGGAGCAACAGTTAAACTGACAGCTAACTTCTTTTTTTTTTTAAGATTTTATTTATTTAACAGACAGACAGAGATCACAAGTAGGCAGAGAGGCAGGCAGAGAGGCAGGCAGAGGAGGGGGAAATGAGGCTCCCTGCTGAGCAGAGAGCCTGATGTGGGGCTTGATCCCAGGACTCTGAGATCATGACCTGAGCCAAAGGCAGAGGCTTAACCCACTGAGCCATCCAGGCATGCCAAGAGCTAACTTCTTAAGGGCAACAACAGAAGCCTATAAACAATGGATTAAGATCTTCAGTGTGGAGAAAGACAATCACTGCCAATCTAGAATTCTATACAAGATGAAACTATCTTTTGCAGATGAGGGAAAAAATAAAGACATTTCCAGAAACAAAGTGGAAAGAGTTTGCCACCAATAGTACGTCTCTAAAGGAAACACTACAGGAGGACCTTCAGGCTGAAAGAAAGTGATCATAACTGGAAAGTCTAAGATGCAAAAAGGAATTAAATGGAGACAAGACACAGAAACAGACATTTTCAGAAGAAATGCTGCCAAAGAAAGTATGAGAAGATATTCAGCATCATTAAATAGCAGAGAAATGAAAAAATCAAGACCACAATGAGATAAGATTTTCCACTCATTCTATTGTCAAACATTAGAAAGTGTCAGACAATACCAAGTGTGGGAGGAAATGTAAATTCACTGGCTTTATTTTACAACACTGAGTGTCAATGAGAAAACTGTTCAGCCTTATCTCCTAAGCTGAATGTTAACCAGTTTTGTGATCCAATAACTTGTCCTAGGTTTAAATTAAAGATAGGAGTGCCTGGATGGCTCAGTTGGTTAAGCCTCCAACTCTTGGTTTTGTCTCAGGTCATGGTCCTGGGATCCTACCCTGTATCAGGCTCTGCACTCAGTGGCAAGTCTGCTTCTCTGCCTCTCTCTCCCTCTCCCTCTGCCCCTCCCCATACTTGCACATGTGCACCCTCTCTTAAATAAATAAATCTTAAAAAAATTGGAAGAGAACTTCTTACACATCATAGGAGACATGTATAGATATATTAAGCAAAAACATAAGAACAATCCCAAATTCCATCAAAAGGACAACAGGTGAATAACTGTTATAGTCACATAAACAGATATTAGATAGCAGACAAAACAATGAACAAAGTAATATGCAGTTAATTGGGAAGTTAAGTCTTAAAAGACTATATACAGGTGGGGCACCTGGGTGGCTCAGTGGGTTAAGCACCTGCCTTTGGCCAAGGTCACGATCCCAGGGTCCTGGGATTGAGCCCTACCTGGATCAGGCTCCCTGATCAGCAAAGAGCCTGCTTCTCCCTCTCCCTCTGCCTGCCGCTCTGCCTATGGTGCTCTTTCTCTATCTCTCTGTCAGATAAATAAGATCTTTTTTTAAAATATGAAAATCTCTGTAGTATTTTCTCCCTTTTCCATGCAGTACACATCTCCTCCCCTTCCTTCTAAGAATTGCCCTTCCTCCAACTCCCTAAAAAAAGTCTGACTCCCCTCCTAGGAGCTGCCATTTTCTCAGGCCACAGTTAATTGTTTCCCATTCAGAGTTTTTTTCCTAGAATTTTGGACTCAGGCTCCAAGTATCTTATTGACCTCTCTCTATGGCTGGAGATGGAAGATGTGAAATTTGTTAAATTTGGTGGCCACACATTTTGCTTTGATGAGTAGGGAAACGAATATAGCCAGTAAGAAGAGAAAGAAGCAAGAGTGGAGGGACACACACAAAGATAAGCAGAATAGAGAGAAAGCATTCTGTGTTGTTGTTTCCTTACACAAATGAAGCATACCATACATTTTTTTATTCTTCTTCTTTTTTTTTTTTTTTTTTTTTTTTTTGCTTAACAATACATCTTGGTGATCTTTCCATTTTATTTCTTATGAAGGTACTGGGTTCTTTCAATAGCTGCCCGATATGTAATAGAATGTTCCACAGGTCAGGTACCTATTTCTAGCCAATAAGTAGGCTGTTCTGAATCTCTTGTTGATACATAGAATGCCGTAACAAGTATCCTTGTATAAATATGTATTTTGTGTAGAAGAGAGTCTTAAAAAGGGACTCATCACTCTCATTTGCTCAAACTCTCTAGTACATCCAGGATAAAATTCATGCTTCTTAAAAGGGCAGATGCTGCTAACTCCATTTCTCGCTCCTGACCTATTCTTGAGCAAGACAAATTGCTGGAAGCTTCTAGCACATATGTCATGCTTTTTTGTTCCTCTGTGCCTTTCTTTGCTCTTTTTTTTAAAAAAAAGATTTTATTTATTTATTTGTGAAAGAGATAGAGAGAGAACATAAGCAAGGGGAGCATCAGGCAGACGGAGAGGCAGGCTCCCCGCTGAGCAAGGATCCGGATGCGGGACTGGATCCTAGGACCTTGGGATCATGACCTGAGCCAGAGGCACACATTTAACCAACTGACTGAGCCACCCAGCTGTCCCGTCTTTCTTTGCTCTTGCGACACCTGGAATGCACGCACGCTCTGACTCTCTCTGCTTAGTTCATTCCTATTCATTCTCTAGCCCTCTCTTCAGGTGTCCGTCCCTCCAGGGAGGTGCTCTGCACCACCTTCATCACTGCATGTGCCTCTTTGCATCTGATTTATTTATGAATAAGCCTGTGTTGGCTGCTGGATGATGAATTCCTCCAGGTCAGGAGCCTTATTGTTTTTAGATCTGAGGTGCTGAGCCCCGTGTCTGGAACACAGTGTGTTTTCCATTACAATGGAATGAACGAAGGTCTACACTCACACATTTATCAAGCTCCTACACCCTCACCCATGTGCATGTTCACTCCTCTTGAACAGTAATGGATCCGGGTTTCTTTTTCTCTAATCAATTGTAACAATACCACAAACACAGAGACATGCACACATGCACACACCACAGTCTACAGATTAATGCATTGCTTTGTTTTTATATTTTCTTCTGGTTGTCTAGTTAATTGCCTTAGCTAAAGTTTTCATTCCTGAAGACAATAATAATGGTACTAAAAGCTGTCATTTATGGTGTCTCCTACCTGTTCCAAGACCTGGAATAAATGATCCATCAGATCATCTCCAGGCCTTGTGGTTCTGAAGAGTAGGCACTATTATTTCCATTTCACAAATACCAAATCCAAGAGGTTAATACCACACCTAGAATCACACACTCAAATAACAACAACAACTACAACAACAACGAAAAACCCAATCCCACAACTGCATCTATGAGAACGGAAAGCCCATTCTCTTTTCCTAAGTAGGCTCCCTCCCAGTGTTTTAAATCCATAATAGGGGTTATTGACTCAGGCTCCCTGGAGTAGGAGTAAGACTCACAAATTTAAGCCTACTTGGGAATTGCAAATACACTTTCGTTTATTGCCACTACAACCAAAGAAGGAGATTTTACTTAAATATTAAGGTTTGGGGGTAGAAGCATAAATAAAAATGGTTAATGAATATTCTAATTGTTCTTCTGACCCCTCTTTCATTAACCTGCACTAAATTTTTAGCTGGATCATGTTCCCCAAGTGCTCTCATTACACTTTACATATGTTTCTTTGAATTTCAATGCTAAGCTAATTTCCAACAACAATTACCTATGGTTATATGTTACCCCGAGGGAATGTCTAATATTCAATATCAGCAAGACACACACAAAGTCACCCCTGGGATTGTTTGGACTTTTCTTTTCACAATTGAGATCTACAAAATTGCAGTGATACATTAAACTGCACCCATCTCAAAAGGGATTTTGAAAATATGTACTTCCAAGAAGTATACTTTGAGGGGTATAGCATAATTTCTTTTTTTAATTTAATTTTTTCAGTGTTCCAAGAATCATTGTTTATGCACCATTTCAATGGTTAAGCACACTGCCTTGAGAGGCAAGCAAATGTTTCATCTGGTAAGTTCTGTGATCTTGAGCAAAATGCTTAGCTTCTCTGAGTCTCAATTTTCTCTTCTAGGTCAATATGAGGGGTTTTCTTTGATTGTTAATATAAGGGCAACTTCTCAGATTCAGAAATGGCTGCTTTTTGCTATTTGAAATTTTAATTAATAGTTAATTTATGATACATATTTGAAAACCCAACTTTCCTTAGTCCTTGAATTTAACTTATCATAATCTTATCATAATTTTATATCTAAATACAGAAAATTTCAACAATCACTTTTAAGATGGCTTTTGATTAATGTTTAGTCAACTCAAGTTGAACAGACAAAACTTTTTCAAATAATCAGTACCATTTAAAATGTAATAAAACAACTTAAACTCTATTTATAAATTTAATATATTTTTTAAGATTTTATTTACTTATTTATTTGACAGACAGAGATCACAAGTAGGCAGAGAGGCTACTCTCTCTGCCACCCAGGTGCCCCTATAAATTTAATATATTTTGAGTCTTCTTTTTAATTCTTTCCAATGTCTGCCTTTCTAGCCAAAATCTTTCTAAGAACTCAATTCTTGTAAATTTGATAAATGAAATATAGTGAATTTCAAGTTATCATAAACATTGTAAACAATAAATACACAAAGATTTCAGTTTTCTTAAACCTAACGTGAATGTAATAGTACTATGGATTTTATTTATTTCCTCCCCTTCAAATTCAACTTTCAACCTTCCTGGAGTTAAAAGATTCCTGAGCAAGAATCCTAGACAAATTGTAGTAACCATCCTAAGAGAACTGAGGTTACTATCCTGAGCAAGTAAAAGATTGATGACTAGAAATCCAAGACCAGGTAAAGAAATCTGATGGTTTTGTATATCCAGGAAAGCTCTCCCCAACAAACACATGAATTCATTTCTATGGTTGCAATACTGAAGGATTCAACTCTATTCTCCAAGTATAGTTGGTTTTAGTCTACTCTTCAAGCAGGTTGGTCTTCTGAGGGCAAGGTACACCATCATCTAATTATTTCATCTACACTCACTTATCTGGTTTGAGTCTAACTTCTTTCAACATTTCAACAGTCTTTACAATAATCTCTTTACCATCTCCTCGAATTCTGCTCTCATATTTGTTTTTTTTTTTTTTTTTATCCTAGCCATCCTGTTTGACAGGGCATGAGTCCTTTAGCTAGATGCTACATATCCCCTATACTTCTATCTGGTTCTTTAGCCACAAAACCAAAGTCATGCTAATATCAATCTGATCATTTCAGCACCTCTTCCATAAAGCTATTGTGAAGACTAAATCAGCTCAATGAATGCTAAAAGACTTAGCACATTGCCCAGAGCATAGTGGGCACTTAACAAGCTATTATTATTTTGGGGTGTTTCACTACAAAGACTTTTATCCAGTTGTTGAATTTTAGTTAAAATAACATATAATGGGTATAATGCTAAGTGAAATAAGTCAGTCAGAGAAAGATAAACACCATATGATTTCACTCGTATGTGGAATTTAAGAAACAAAACACACAAGCAAAGGGAAAAACATAAGAGACTGAGAGACAAATCAAGAAATAGACTCTTAACTATGGAGAACAAACTGATGGTTACCAGAGGGGAGGGCGACTGGGGGATGGGTGAGATAGGTGATGGGGATTAAGGAGAGCACTTGTGATAAACACTGGGTGTTGAATCACTAAATTGTACACCTGGAACTAACATAACACTGTATGTTAACTAACTGGAATTAAAATAAAAAACTTAATTAAAAAACATAATAAAATGACATATAATTGTAGTTGAAAAAGTCATATATGATATCATATCATCCATTTCCTGCCAAAGTCTCACTAAAGCAGTAGTAAAAAGATGTTTAAAACAGCATAAGCCTATGTGCACAGAATTTTTTAAAGGTAGAAGAGATAATAGTTCATGAATCAAGAAAACCAACTGATTAATCTATCAAGAGGTAAGACACAAGACTGTTGATTTGGAGTGTCAGCTACAATGCAAGGAATGGGTACCTTCTTGAAATAGATTAATAAAACTTTAGACACAAATATTGAGAGCCTTCCTTAGATTTCTTACTCTCTCCTACGTTCTCTGGGGAAAGCAACCGACTCAAAAATAGGCCTAAAGATTCTGACATCTGAGCTTGATAACACTGACTCACAAGCACCGAACTTCCAATCAGCTTCCAGTGCTGAATGGGGAGCCAAGGAGTCCCACACATTCAAAGAAGGCCTCTAATATGAAATTCAAACACTAACATGGCAGGAAAAAAAAATTGGGGACATAAAAGTGAAAAAAACAAAGCAAAACAAAACCACAAACCTAGGAACCTGTACTCCATCAAAATAAAGGAATAAATCAGTGACCTAGAAGCAATGGGATCAGGGTAAAAGAGAAGCCAACAGAAAACACATGAAGGAAATCCCTAAGATGATGGCGAAAGTAGTCCAACACAACAGCTAGGCAGCAGGCTTGGAGGGCAGCCAGTTGAGATTCAAGCAGATCAAATTTCTCCAGAGAGGTTTTTTCCCAAAAACAAAAAACAAAAATTGATGAAACATCAAATGTTCTGAACATATGGTGAGGAGATTTACACAACTGGGATACAGAGTTGGGGCAAGTATTTAGAAGATAAAATACTTGTCATTTCAGGGAAGGTGGGAGGCTCTACAGAAGAAAAAGTTCTGATAGAGATACTGTAAAACACAGCTATGAAAGCCAGGTGATATTCTCATTAGAACCCAAGACACCTTAAGAACTAGAGGCATGGGTGGATTCTTAAAGGCAGTGTGAGATATGGGTAGATATGAGAATGACTGGTTTAAAGTTAGGCCTCCAGATCCATTCACCTACCTTGTGTATTCAGGTAACATTTCCTTCCCTAGCCCAGCATGTGATGAAGATGCATCCTTCTGAGTAACTGGTCCAGAGAGACTCTGAACTTGGGGTCATCAAGACAGCTGATAGGAAGAATAAGGAAAAGGGCAAGATATAGGGTCAGCCCAAAGTCCCTATACTGAATTGTGAGACACTCAACCCCAAGTCCCTCCACCACCCACCTCCCTGCATCAGTTCCCAGATGCTGGAAACCAGGTCTGTATCCACACCAGGTAGGAGATTAGGTATCTTCTTCTCTGAACCAACACATCTGAGAGGAAATACACAGAGATATTGACAAGTCTACAGTCCCTTAAGAAATGGGCAGAGATGCATGAGAGTAGAGCCACTAGTCGACAAGCCACACCAACACAGTGTTTCTATGCTTCATTCTAACTGTGAATCAACAGCTAAGACCAAGCAGACATTGATAAAATCTCTTACCTGAAAGAGACCAAAATAGTTAAACTAGAAAAATAAAACTTGGAATAAAAGAGGCAATTTTATTTTATTTTTATTTTTTTAAAAGATTTTATTTATTTATTTGATAGACACACAGCAAGAGAGGGAACACAAGCAAGGAGAGTAAGAGAGGGAGAAGCAGACCTCCTGCTGAGAAGGGTGCCCGAAGCAGGGCTTGATCCCAGGACCTTGGGATCATGATTTGAGCCTAAGCCAGATGCTTAACAACTGAGCCACCCAGTTACCCCTAAAAGAGGCAATTTTAAAAGAAAAAAAAAAAAAGCAGAATAAAATTTCAAAGGAATTTTTAAAAAGTCCTAAGCTGTCCTTAAAAAAATAAGATATTTCATCCATTGAAAAGGAAAAAAATAGAGGTGTCTGGGTGGCATTTGACTGGTTCAGGTCATGATCTCAGGGTCCTGGGATTGAGCCCCACAGTGGGCTCTCTGCTAAGTAAGGAGTCTGCTTCTCCCTCTAGTTCTCCCCTCCTCCCACTTGTGCTCTCTCTCTTTCTCTCAAATAAATAAATAAAATCTTTTTTTAAAAAGAAAAAAAACTGTAAAATTATTTTTTAATATTAAAAATAACACAGCAAAATTTAGAAAAAGAAAGAAAGAGAAGGTTTGGAAGATAAAGTTGATGAAAACTCTCTGCAAGTAGATCAAAAGACCAAGAGATATAAAAGCAGGGAAAGGAAAAGAGAAAAACTGGTCCAGCAACCAAATACAGAATGTGTTACAGAAAGAACAGAAAAAAGAGAGAGAGAAAGAAAAGTATAAAGAAAATAATAAAAGAAGAAGTCGAGACCTGAAAGATACAGGTTTCCAGATAAAACTGCCCATGGAAACAGTTCAATGAGGCATTTCATGATGAAAATTCAGAAATTTGCAGATAATGATCCTAAAACCTTCAAAACAGGAAAAATAAAAAATAGGTCTTGGCATAGAATGGGGCTTTTCCATAGTAATATTTCTAGCAACGCTAGGGAGCAAAGAAGACATTTCTTCAAAATTCAGAGATACTGATTTCTAAATTAGAATTCTATAGTCAGCCAAGCTATCAGCCAACATTTTCAAATATGCAAGGACTTAAAAATTTTACCTCCCATGCTCTGTTTCTCAGGCAGCTACTGAGGCTGTGTCACACCAAAACAAGAGAATGCACTGAAAGAAAGGAAGACAAAAAAACGGAGGCAGAAGATTCGGTGTGGGAAGAGATGAACTGAAGTCCTTGGCTGTCAGCTGTGCACTGGACAAGCAACATTCTAGAGCAGAACAATAGAGAGGGCTCCAGAAGGAAAGGAACCAATAGGATTCTTGATACATTTCATGTGTAGAAAATACTAAGACTGAGCAGGTTTTTGCAATTCTGATAATGAGGTCATAAGATCCTATGAAAATCTGGGCTCTTGCTTTTCATTTACTGATCTTTCTATATTTCTATCACTAACCAATAAAAAGGTGTCAAAGGAAGTAATTGGGGTTCGGTAATAAACAAAGGTTATATAGTTAAAATGATGTGAGTGAGCATACATATTTGTTCAACCAACAAAAACTGATGGATAGACCTGTGTCATGAAGACATAAGGAGGGATGAATGTAAGAGCAGGGAGAACTGCCAGGACAGAGGGAAATAAGAGAACTTGGTTTCCTCCTTCCATAAAAACAACCAGGATTTGACTTCTGGTTAGGGTGTAGAAGTTGTAAGAGATCTAACAATAAAATAAATTGGATAAGTTCCAAAGCCACAGTTTTATTGAACACATTTGAAGACAGACTATATGGAAACCCAAATGAACTAAAATCCAGAAAGTAATGAGACCTTTACAGGAATGAAGAGACTTATGCTTGCTTTCATTCCTGGTAGAGCATCGGGAGACATAATCCACCATAAACAAAAGGAGGAAAGAGCCAGCTGAACTGGTAACAATGAGTGGTCATAAGTGGACTGCCATAATAGATTAGAAACTTGAAGATTCCCCAGTGGAAGGTCAGGCGGGAGCTCTGAGAGAAACCACCTCCAAGGCTTGTGAGTATTTCCTAAGGGTAAGGCAGCAGCTGCCAAAAGCTGGGGATAGGGAAACCAACTTTTTTTTTTTTTTAAGATTTTATTTATTTATTTCACAGAGAGAGAGGGATCACAAGTAGGCAGAGAGGCAGACAGAGAGAGAGGGAGAAGCAGGCTCCCTGTTGAGCAGAGAGCCCGATGAGGGTCCTGATCCCAGGACCCCTAGATCATGACCTGAGCCAAAGGCAGAGGCTCAACCCATTGAGCCACCCAGGCACCCCGAGAAACCAACTTTAAGTATAAAGACTCACAAAAGCCAATAGTAAAAGGCTGAAAAGAGATATGCTCCTCATCCCAGTTGAAAGAATCTGAAGTGGATATATTAATATCCGATGCAACAGAATTCAAAGCAAATAATTATTACCCAGGGATTAAAAAAATCATATTATATTGAGTCAGGAGTGAATCTGTCAAGATAATATACCACTCCTAAATGTTTATATGCGTCATAACAGAGCTTCAGTGCACATGAACCAAAACTAACACAACTTTGACTTAAAGGGGGAGCAGACCAACCCATAACTACAATCAGAGATTTTAACAGCTGCCTCTCATAAAGTGATAGAATATGTCAACAGAAAATCAGGAAGGATAGAAAAAAGCTGAACAGAAACATCAACCAACTTGACCTAATTGACATTTACAAAACAATCTACTCAATAGTAGAATATGCATTATGTTCAAATATACCTGGAACTTTGCCCAATATACACCTTACTTAGGGCCATTAAACATATCTCAATAAATGTAGGAGATTCAAACTATCCGAATCTGTTCTCTAACCACAAAATAATTAAATTAGAAATCAATAATGAAAAATGCCTGGAAAAATCCCCAAATGTTTGGAAACAAAATAACACACTTCAAAATAAACTGTATGCCAAAAACAAATAAGAAAAGGATATTAGGAAGTATTTTGTAATATGATGGAAACCCAATATAAAGAAATTTGTAGGGTGCACCTAAAGCAGTGTTTTTTTTAAATGTATAACTTTAGATGCTTATATTAGAGAAATGCAAACTCAGTGTTTTGAGCTTCCACCATAAGAAAAAAGAATAAAAAGAACAAATTAAGCCCAAAGAAAGGAGAAGAGGGGAAATAATATGCAGAAATCAACGAGATAGAAAATAGACAATAGAGAAAAATCAGCAAAGTAAATAGTTTTGTTTTAAGTTAATACAGTTGATAAACTCATAGCTAGACTAATCAAGAAAAAAAGAGTGAAAAATTAGCAATATCAGGAATGAAAAAGAGGGTATTTAAAGGCTCATAAGTAGATATTAGGAATAATTTTGCACAACTAATTTCAGTAATTAGATTAAAATAACAAATTTCTTGAAAACCACAGCCTTCCAAAGGAATGCTAGAAGAAATAAAAACTATGAAGAATTCTTTGCCTATTAAAACAGACAACCTCTGGACTCAAATGACTTCACTGGTAAATTCTATTAAACATTTACAGAAGAAATAATACCAATCTGATACAAATTATTTCAGAAAGTAGAGGAGACAGGAGAATATTTCCCAATAGTTTACAAGTTCAGTATAATCCTAACACCAGAACCTGGCAAAGTTATTACGTGGGAAGAAAACCAAAGACCAACACTTTATGAATATAGACATAGAAAATTATTTCAGAATATTAATAGCTTGAATCCAGAATATTTTAAAAGAATCATACATCACGGCCCAATGTTAGTTAACACTCTAAAATTAATCAATGTAATTCACCATATCAACAGACTAAAATAGAAAAACCATCTGATCGTCTCAATAGATAGAGGGGAAAAATTGACAAAATTCAATACCCATTTGTGATTAAAACAAACAAACGAACAAACACATCCAGCAAACTAGAAACAGAGGGTAAATTCCCAGCTTGATAAAGGGAATCTACAAAGCCCTACCATTAACATTATATTTCATGATGAAGGAAAGAATATAATTTTGCCCCTTAGAGCAAGAACAAAGAAAAGTCCTTTCAACATCATAGAAAGAGTCCTAACCAGTGAAACAAGCCAGGAATAAGAGGAGAAAACTATAAATACCGGAAAGGAAGAAGTAAATCTGTCTTTATCGTGAATTCAATAGATAGTTCTGAAAATTTAAAGACATCAAAAATACAATATTACTGAAATATACGGATATAAATTCAGGAAAAATTAAGACATGAAGTGATTCAGGAGTGGGGAGTGTTGGGAATAATGCACTGCTTTTAGCTTTATAAGCTTTGTAGCATTTTTTGATTTGTAAAAAACTCTTTCTATTTTGCTTTTATAAAAACACAAATTAAATTAAAAAGAAAAAGAGAAAAAAGCCTCAGTAAGCATTAAGTACATTTACTCAACTCCAACTATTTCTTCAAAGATAATTTCCTTATTTAATAAAGACTTTTCCCCCAACTATTCCCTTCGTAAATTAAAGTGTTGGCTGAGCTTCGCCCTCTTTGAAAACAAAGCTTGTGAAATCCAGAAGTACTTAAAAATGCAAGCACATTTTCATTTATTAATAGACTGCAATCAAGGCTTGAAATGAAAATAAAAATGTAAATTTTAGGCATAATTAATGAGCTTTAAAATTGTTTTTCCCATGACAAGAATTATTTTTGGCTCTTAGCCCAAGGACAAGCCTCTGTGCAGACACAAATAGTTTACGGATAGTACCTATGTACACATACGGTCATATATTTTCCTGGTTATTCAGCCCATCGGCTAAACATTTACCAAAAAGGCAATTTGTGGATATTTATAATTTTGAGATTTGTTTTAAAGGACTTCACCCAACCAGAAAAATTCAACACAGGCTTTACACTTACGCTACCCATCTCGACTTAGACAATCTAGTCTCTCTTTTCTTTTACACACATTAAACGGACAGAGATAGTTCAAGTAAATCTTTCCAAGCATAGGCATTGAGTTCACTCGATCCCAGGCCAGAGGCAGAATCGAGGAAAAGGAAGAAATAAAGCATTTGAATTGAAAGACCCAATAACCGTTGGGCCTACTTGCTCAGTTCCTTTGACTCGTCGACTGCTTACATTATGAACCATGTTGCTGCACTCAGTGTACAAAACCCATGGTCTGTGTGTTTTGCTTTGTATCTATGTAGATGGAAAAATCGTCCCCCAATTATTTCATAATTAACATTTTACACAAGCAGCCAATAGGTGGCAGTTACTCAGTATCTACCCATGTTTCAAGGGAAGCTTCCCATTAACAAGGAGCAGAATTCCCCCCCTCCCCCCAGGGAAGTGTATGTAAAACTCAGGGGCTGTTTCTCAAGAGAAAAAGGCAGAAATGCAAAAAAAAAAAAAAAAGCAGGGTGGACACATTTTGGGAGGCCAGCACCCTCGACAGATTGTTGACTGGTGTCCAGTGGGACCACTGGAAGTGAAAGATGTGTAATGTGAAGTCTAACAAGTGCCCCTGGAGTGGAACTTTGAAAGGTTACATATGATGCCCGTGGGACCCATTTGAAAGCAGAGATTTTCAGCTTAAAGTTCTCCTCCTCGGAGACCACGCAGTCTAAAGCCAGTCCTGTTATTCCGGATCCCTGCACCCTTTCCGGCTCTTTCCTGGCATTCATCACAAACCACAACTATTTGCTCTTTTTGGTTTGTCTCCTTCCCTAGAATATAAGTTCCACGAGGTCAGAGCCATTGTTTATTTCATTCATCACTCCACCTCCAGAGTCTGGTGAAAGGCCCGGCATGTACCAGGCTAAATGCCGCATTCAGAATATGGGATTTATAAAGTCTGGGCTGGAAACTGATTGTTCAGAATGTGTTGTTGTTGCTGTTTGCATTTTATCCAGAGTATAGTCTTACTCTTCAAAGGACACTTTCAGCGAGAGGTCATAAGGAAGCCAATTGTCGTAAAAATGCCATCTCCCATGCCTGGCAGGGAACAGATGCCTACGTTAGTCATTGCTTGTTTGGTAATCTTGTCTGGTATAGTCCAGAAAGCACCCTCTGGACCTGAAATGGTTTGTCTTTCAACACGGAAACTGGAAGTTACAATAGGCAGATGCATATGGCGTGTGATTCATTCACTTGGGCTATTACTTCGCTCAGACATTCATTCATTCATTCAGGCCCATTTACTCATTCATATATTCATGCCGTGTACTTGTTGGCCATACATTAAGCAAGTATTCATAAGTGCCTGGTGCTGCGCTACAATTAAGACATAAATTGTTCAAGAAGAGGAATAGCTGATGGAAACCAGTGGTGAATTAGAATAACTCAGTAGTCCCCCCCTCAGAGAGGCTTAATGGTCCCTCCATTTCTTTTCCAAGACTTAAGGTTTCAGAGTGTTGAGTTTTCCTAAACTGAAACCATATCCCAAAGGAATACTTCATTATCTATCAGGAATTTTTAGGCTTAACACATATTATTGATGCCCCCTGGGCTGCCATTTTCATCAGCCAATGAAGACTGAGGAGGGTCCCAGTTTGAGGCAGCCCTGCCCAAATGGGGCTTTGGGAGCCTTACATGCACACCGACGAGATAAGACTCAGGATAAGTAACATACACTGTCTAAATATTATTTTGAAAGCAATGTTCATCTATATGATAGGGATCTAACTGAAAGGAAACTATCAGTAACTCATTATGAAATTTGCTGAAGCCAGGGACAACCTCAAATGACAGAATATTATCATGGTGAGGATTCCGGGCCAGATAGTAATGTAACTGCCTAATCAGAGGGAAAAATGCATTATCTTTCTAAATGGGAAAACTCAAAGTAGCATGAAGCATCAAAATCATCACCATACACTGCCTCCTTTGGCCACATAGTTAGAAGATCTACAAACACAAGAAGAGAAAGAAGACGGACAGTCTGGGCTAAGGCTCTCCCTCTGGAGTCCAGTTCTCACTTGGGCTGTTAAAGTTACAAGAACTTGAGTTGGTGGTGGTAGTTCATGGCCATGAAGGAAGTTAGGGGAGTTAAATTCTGAGCAAAGCCAAAGACGATTGTGTACAAGCCTATAGTAAGTGAGAAAAGAGTTGAAGATTTTTACTCTGAGACTGAGGAGAGAATGTAGAAAAGATTAAGAATCTTTATATGAATGACAACTATTCAAGATTGGTACCTTCAAATACTTAATGTAAATGCATGTGCCACAAGATCACAAATTCTTCTGTTCAATTTCAGTTCAACAGAAGTAGATGAATGGACACAGGGAGAACCTACAATAGGTCAGTTATGGTGGTTAACCTGGTAGGCATTGTTCCTGCCCTCATGGCACTTACTTCATATCAGAATGGCTTAAACAATAAGGACAAAACTGAATGATGTCAAGGATCATACGTACAATACTGGTGGGAATGGAAAATGGTGCAGCCACTCTTGAAAATGGGTTAGCAGCTTCTCTAAACACTAAGCATGCAATTACCATACATCCCCCCAGTTGCCCTCCTGGACATTCATCCTAGAGCAGTGAAAACTTATGTTTATATGAAAACGTTTGTCCTAATGTTTATAGCATCACTGTACTAGTACAAAACTGGAAATAACCTTGATGTCCTTCCACAGGTTAACAGTTGAACTGTGGTGCAGCCATACCATGGAATACTACTCAGCAATGAAAATGAACCAGCTACTGAAACACATGACAATCAATGAATCTGAATGAATCTTCAGAGAGTGATGCTGTTAGAAAAAGGCGATCCAGAAGGGTTGTATACTGTATAATTCCACTTACATGACATTCCCTTTTTTTTGCATTTTAATTGAAATATATTTGACATATGACATTGTATAAATTTAAGTTGTACAAGATGTGTCACATGTTGATGTGACCCATTTAAATATTGTGGTAGGCTCACCATTGAAGTAGTAGTACCTCTAACACATCATGTAATTATCATTTTTCCTCTTGGTAGAGGGAATGAATCAGGTCTAGTCTCTTAGCAGGTTTGAAAAATGCCATTCAATATTGTTTCTATATTCAGTATGCTATGCGTTAGCTCTCTAGGACTTAGTTTATCTACTAGTTGCAAATTAGGTAACATTTTTGAAATGAAACATTAGAGAGGTGGAGACAGTGGTTGCAGGGATTCAGGAAGGGGCAGGGGCAGGACAGAAGAGCATGTGCCTAGAAAGGGAACCATGAGGGGCCCATAAATGGTAAATAGAAATCTCCTATATCTTGATGGTATATCAAGGTCAATGCTCTGGAATGAAATACTGTGATTGTTTAGCAAGGTGTTACCACTGGGGGAACTGGGAGGAGGTACAAAGATCTCTCTGTATTTCTTCAATCGCATGGCAATTACAATGTTCTCAAAATAAAATTTAACAAAAACAAGACAAAGGAAAGCAAAACTGAACAAAATTAACACTCCCAGACAATGAGGAAATTTTATACGGGCACACGTCAGAGATATTGTGGGTTTGGTTCCAAACCACTGCAATAAAGCAAGCCCAACGAAGTTCTGTGGTTTCACAGTGCATATAAAAGTCACGCTTACACGATACTGTAGCCTCTTAGGTGTGCAATAGCATTATGTGTAAAATGATGATGTATGTATCTTTATTTAAAAATATTCGATGGCTAAAAAATGCCAATCATCATCTGAGCTTTCAGCACCTCGTAATCCTTTTGCTGGTGGAGGGTCCTACCTTGATGTTGACGGCGGCTGACTCATCACCGTGCAGCTGAAGGTGAGGTGGCCGTGGTAATTTCCTAAAATAAGACAACAGTGAAGTCCGCCTCCTTGATTAACTCTTCCTTTCACAAATGATTTCTCTGCAGCATGTGATGCTGTTTAATAGCATTTTCCCCACAGTAGAGCTTCTTCCAAAATTGGAGTCAATCCACTCAAGCCGACTGCCACTTTGTCAACTGAGTTGATGTCATATCCTAAATCCTTTGCTGTCATTTTAACAATCTTCACAGCCTCTTCACCAGGAGCAGATTCCATCTCAAGGAACCACTTTCTTGGCTCAGACACAAAAGCCTCATCCATTTAAGTTTGATCATGAGTTTGTAGCAATTCAGTCCCAACTTCGGGCTCCACTTCTCATTCTGGTTCTCTTGCTGTTTCTACCACATCTGCAGTTACTTCCTCCCCTGAAGTCATGAACCGCCCAAGGTCACCGATGAGGGATGGAATCAACATCTTCCAAGCTCCTGTTCTTGTTGCTGTCTTGACCTCTTCCCATGAATCACAAATATTCTCAATAGCACGTAGAATGATGAATCTTTCCCAGAAGATTCTCAATCTACTTTGCCCAGACCCATGAGAGGAATCACGATGGCAGCTCCGACCTTATAAATTGTGCTCTTTTTTTTCCTGATATCCAAATAGTTTTATTTTAAACATTTACTAAGTTTAAGCTGTCTTAACTTCTGGTACATAGAAATGTGCGTCCATATAATTACATGTACATATGTATATAATACGTATGAACACAATTCACATCTGTAGTAACATTTTGAGCTTTACCTATGAAATTAATTTCAATTTGGGTCAAATATTTCATCTTTTACAGTAAATCTAATCTGTTCATGAGACTCTTGAATCCCTCTGAGAGAGGACCGGGATATGGTAGTGGAAAGGTAAGAACAGCCTCCAGGTGTCTTGAGACAAGAAAAAGGAACCGCATCGTCAGAGTCAGAGTCACAGCCAAACACCAATAAACTCGGCTTGGTGAGTGGAGCCTGGCAGGATTTCAGCTCTCACTCACCGTCTCGTGCCCTTGTGCAGGGCACGACCTGCCTGTGGGCGGCCGTCCTAGAGGGGGGCTGCTCAGTGGTGGCGCAAGCAGAAGGGGTGATCAGGCCACCCTTACACAGCTTTACCCCTTGCTCAAAAAGACTGATTGAATTTGTCCGGCTGAGTCTGGTCAGACGGGGGTGAAGGTCGGCGGGGCGGGGGGGTGGGGGCTGGATGTGTCTGTGAGACAGGTCCACACTCAGTCCCGCACTCTTGACGCTGGCTACGAGGGCTCTCCACTGTATTTCTTAAATAATAAGACCTAAAATTCGAATTAACTGCTTGGTCTACAGGCCATAAAATGGATGCCGTGTTCGCAGGCATGAGAACAACATTACAATAATAACCTCAAAGATCACTGATCACAGGTCACCATGAAAAATACAATCATCATGAAAAAGCTTAATACATTGCAAGAACTAACCAAAATGTGACACAGAGACAGGAAATGAGCCAACACTGTTGGGAAAATAATGCCGATACGCTTGCTTGATGCAGCTTTGCTATAAACCTTTGATTTGGAAAAAATGCTGTGTGGGCAAAGTGTCATGAAACAAGGTATGCCTGTGCTTCCTATAAATATATTTAAAAGAAATCAGCTCTCAATTCAATTTATCTCTTCCTTCAAACTCTAGTGTGCTCAAGCAGATGTGAGAGCTTCAGTTCTACACTGAAGTGAATTGTGACTTAGCATCTGACAGGTTCCTACATCCGCCGGAGAGTGATGGGCTCTGTACCCGGTCCAGGCACTGCCCCTGTGCTCAGGTAGGCTACTGTCCAGATGGACAGGCAGGCTCAGCATCTGCAATTAGAGAAACAGAAGGAGTCCCCTTGTCCTCAGATCCAAGCCCCTTCTCTGCTCCAGCTTCCCCAGACAGCCCTCCCTAGACATCAGAAGTTCATTGACATACCTCCCCCCATTAATAATGCTGACAGCTTGATTTCCACTTGGCCATCAACTTTTTGTGTGTGTGCACTATCCTTAAGGGTGAAGTTCGGCCCTTCCTGCTGCACACTACATCTCCATTAAGAGATACCAAAATTGGAATGGTGGTGTTTCCCAGGATGGGGTTTGGGCTACTGAATTTCCACTAGGAGGCCAGAGCAGTAGCCCATAAGAGTACTTAACACTGTCCGCAGGAGGGGGGCTGTGGGAACCCTCAGAAATGACTGGAAAGTGATCTGGGGCTTCTTAGCCAGCAGAAATGATAAATTTGAGCAGATGTATCCATACTTGTGTTCCTGGAGTTCTCCTAGGAATAAAGGCATGAACTTGTTATCAGAGTGTCCCGAGTTTGTGTTCCTTATGTGAAACAAACATAAATGAGGCTCGGAATCATGCCATGGGATGCTTCCGAGTACCTAGGTCAGCAGGGCCAAGACTCCTTAAGAGCATTCCAAATTTTAGCTTCTGACTCTCCCTTCTCCACCATACACATCTCTATCTGACAAATGGGTTTGCTTCCAGGCCCCAGGTGACACCTGCTTTCACTCTGACGAGCCTGCTAATGACTCTAGGTCACTTGCCTGTGCTTGGGTCTCAGCTAGATTGCTTGGATATTTTCATTTCCACACCCCTTAGCTGGTTTTGGCTTCCCAACCATTGACTCCCAACTGGCACCATCTCAATGAAACCCTTCACTTGGCGCGCCACGGTGAGGTGATTCCTGGAATCTAGGGCCTGTGGTGTTTGTACATGACCTAAGAAACCACAAATGGACTTTTCTGGCAAAATGGCCTCTAAGATTTTTGGACCCTCTTCCAGTCAGCCGAACATTCTAGTTATTTCAGCATCGGTGCATTCTCTGCCCTCCACCAGGAGCTCTCCCTGACCACAGCCTGTCTTGCTTCCTCACTTGACTCTAAAGACCCTACTTCCCAAACTGCAAAGGATCAGACACATTATCACCCTTCTCTACTCCAAATGTCCGCGAACTTTCTGAAAACAATATCCTACCAGCAAAACGATTTTGGTCATACTTCCCCAATAAACTGCTATACTAACCTTCACATTAGAAGAGTATTAAAACTGCACATTTTAAAAAAGGACAAGACGAGCAGAAATCTGAATACATTTTCTCTCACCCAAGTGGATCATTCTTTGTTACACACTTGGGGGGCCATGGTTCTGACCTGCTAAGCCCAGTGGTCCAGTATGTAAGTCTTTTAACAAGGGCAGCTAGCAGGTGCCTCGTGGGTATTTTCCAAAGAAAGACATCTACAGTGCAAAGAGCTCAAGTCCCCCCCTTCAGGATGTTGTGAACCCCACTCTTGCACTGTAAAGTCACCATCCGGATTGGATACTTTTAAGGACACTCTAGGTCTAATTCTCATTATGGTTCAGCATGTTTATTAATGAGGACTTCAGAGTTTAAGGCAACGAAAAACAATATTATGAGAATTATAGAATTTAAGACTTTGGATACAACTTTTTGCCAAAGGGGAGCTTTAACGAGAATGGTGGGTTTGCACAAGCTTCACAGCAAAAGCTAGGACTGGGCCTCTGGATCCTGGGGTCCACTTCACAGATGGGGGTCAGGGGGAAGCAGAGTATGATAGAAGGAAGGGCACTCAAAGGAAGGTTCTGTTCTCAGAGAGCTCAACAATATTAGCTCTCAGCTCATAGCTGCCGCTTAAAGCATGTGAAGCTATTGTTAGGGGTTTTTTAAAAAATATATATTTGGATTTCATACATATTTTCCAGAAGCCCATTACCCAAAAGCAAGGACAGGCTTTGCTATAGTTTTTTAAAATACTAATTTGCTGAGCAGCCACATTGTCATTGCAGTTGAGACTTTCTTTTATTATTTGCATGTTGAATATTTTTTCCTGTGATTCTTTTCGGTCATTTGCATTTCCTGCTTTCTGAATCATCTGTTTATATCTTTTGGAGATATAAGTTGTTGTTGGAGTCTCAGAGTTTTTTCCTTGTCAATTTCTGGTGATTGAGATTTTAGATAATGAGGATATTAAGGAGTGTGTGTGTGTGTGTGTGTGTGTGTGTGTTTTCTTAACCAGTTAACACAGGCTCCTATGAATTTTCAAGCTAAATAGCTATTCTATTTTGGTTGAGGGGGAAAGAAAGTCAAACCAAGATAAGCTTTTAAAGTCAGCTTCATTTCCAGCAGAAAAGGAAAGCGGGATTTGTGCAGTTGCTGAACAAGAGCAATTTTCATTCTCTCTTGGTTTGAATGAGCTTCTTTTTTTTTTTTTCTTTCCCCTCTCATGAAATAAGAACTTCTTCTCTGTGTATTCATCCAGTTGTGGCAGTAATAACAAATTTCTATTGAGAGGCAGCTACGGACCAGAAGCTGACGCACTTGCGACCGCAACGTCAAGGTCAATGTAACAATGTGATCTAGACGGGGCCCCTCAATTCTGTCTAGAAATATTTTCAATCATTTTGATGAAAAGGGGTGACAGTAGCCACGGGATCTTCAGAGCCTCAATGCGACACCACCCGTAAGCTCCATTGTCTCTACTTGATTAAACTGGGCTGGTTCCAAATTCTGCCCCTGTCCACCTGTCTCTGTGGTGGTGAACATGGGCCGGGAGCTGGACTAACTGAATTCCTGAGTGGACTGCGCGAGATTCGATTCCTCTCCTCTGTCTTGCCGGCCGCCGGGTAGGAACCAGAGCCCCGCGCCATGGAGCAGCAGGACAGAGCCTCCCCAGTAAGGAAACTGAGGGGCAGGAGGAAGGAAGAAAATCTGTAACTCCAGACTAGAGAGACTGGGAGAGAACTGGAGGTCCTGAGGCAGCATGCAGAGCCAGGAGAAGGAATTCAGATTTCAGGCCAGATCGCCACGGAACAAAACACCAGAGGACCTAAGGCTGGAGTTCCTCTCAGGCCTTCATGTTTCACTTCAGGAACCAGCCCTGAGAAGTGAAGTGACCTGCTTAAAGTCACGCACAGTGCGTGGGAGAGAGGGGACGTGAACTCAGGTCCCCTAAGAACACTGCGTCGCCACTCAAGTTTCAGGCCATTTTCCCTGAACCATTTCCTTTTCACATTCTTTGTGGGGTTGGAAATAAGCATGTCATGGTTTAGAGCCAGCAAGACCTGTTGAGCACACGGAAGTTTCTGAGTGCGTATTTATTGAGTAAAGCTGGGTTTAACTAAAGGCTTCCAAGCCAAGGTGATCCAGGCCCAATGTCTGGGTTCTTGGGCAAATTACGTGGCCTGTCTGAGTTTCAGTTACCTTTTCTGTAAAGCAGAGATGATAATTGTACCTGAGAAGGCTATTTTGAGGAGTAGGATAATTCACATCAAGTTTCTGGCTCACTAACCGTTGCTCTGCCATTAGCTAGATCTTACAGAAAAAGAAACAAAGGCCAGAAAATTAAGCAATTTGTCACAACATAACTCATTCTCGAAGGTGTAGCCAGGACTAAAACCTGACTCTTTGGATGCTGGGACGGTCCCTCTCATTCATCTCTATTATCTCCTATTCACTAGGACTTATTTTTCCAGGGCCCAAGAAAGCTATCAATTAGAATTTAGGATCTTGGTTATTAAAGAAAAATTCACAATAACCTCAGGTAACTGTAAATGACTGTAACCCAATGTCTGGAGTAAAATAGCACAAGCCTTCAGTTATAGTGAGCCCAGTCAGGTCCGAAAAAGACAAAATCCTGTTGACCAAAGCTGGAAGAGGGCACTTGCAAGGAAGACTGAGGATAAGGATGGAAGAAACCCGAGACCCTGTCTCAGAAGATGTTCCTGTTGCTCCCACTGAGAGCTTTATGGATAAGACAAAGTGCTCCATCTCCCTGCACCGGGGTCCCTGCCCTGTCGGGTCAGGAGAAGGTATTGGCTAAGATCCCACCTGCTGAAAACAAAAGGAAACAAACCTAGGATTCATCGTATAAAGGTCGTAAGTCCAGGCAGTACTCTGCGATACTATTGAGAAAGAGCCCTTGGCTCTGATTTAAATTTAGGGAAAGAAATTTTCTAGCTGATCACTGGAATAGAAAAAGATCTTGAGAAAGTCACCACAATAAGAATGACATAGTTCCCCCTCGGCTTCGCTGTTAACATTATGTCTACGATGGCGTGAATCTGCTGCTAAAACCAAGTGTTTTCTTTGCAAGCGGCTTCATATCCTTCTTGTTCTCTTCTCCAAATTTGTGTTGAGTAGCACTGATTTCCAAAAAGAAAACCACGTTTCTATTGTTAACTGCTGCAATAGAATTTTTGACACATAAAGGGAAGAGTGCCCCCTAGTGGAAGTATGATCCAATCAAACAGCCAGGCCCACCATTAAAAGCTATTGGACAGTGTTCATGTTTAGGAAATGTTTCACAAAGCCCCCTTCCAAAAGTTGTTTGTGCTGCCAACAAAAATGCATATCAGGCTTAAACTTCTAACAAGGAAATGTGCCTTTTTTTTTTTTTTAATGAAAACCGGATTCATAATTTGGGGTTGGAAAAAAGAGAAGACAGAACAAAAAAAGGATCAAGAGTTAGGAACATAGGGGCACCTGGGTGGCTCAGTTGGTTAAGCCTCTGCCTTCGTCTAGGTCATGCTCCCAGGGTCCTGGGATGGAGCTCTGCCCTGGGTTCCCTGCCCAGTGGGGAGCCTGCTTCTCCCTTTCCTTCCTCCCCTCCTCCCACTCATGCTTTCTCTCTCTCATTCTGTCTCTCAAATAAATAGATAAAACCTTCCAAAAAGGAAAGAGTTAGGAACATACGAGAGATCTAGCACGAAAAAAGAGGCAAAGGCCAGAACACAGAGAAAGTAAGAAAGATGACATGAAAACACATATTACCTCTCAGTATTTTTCTTCCTTAATTTTATTGAACTTTATTCTGGACCCAAAATGCTTTAGATGGAGGGATATGTCTTACTTTACAATAATCTCCATGAAAGACTGTTTTACAAGGAGCACCTTGTATTACATTAGATGGACAATGACTCCATTACTAATAATGAAGCAAATGGCTCCAAACCAATGCCTGATCTAACACAGGACAGACATTCTAATTCCCATTCACGTTGCACTTGAAGGCTCTCAAGAGGGAAAAAAAAAAAAAATGCACCTGGTGTCAAATGAGAGCTTTGACAAGTGAGTCAAGGGAAGGCAGTGATGAATGACAGAAATCCAAAGCCTGGATGGCTTCATTCTGAGTGATGTCTGCGTCCAGGAAGACCAGCTTCCCTTCAAGGTGTGGTAGAGTGGCTGGTCTGGTGACTTTTAGGGGCTGATGAATGAAGAGTGTATCCTAATAGTCATGTGTTTATAGTGATGTGTATTAGGAAAAAAAAAAGAAGTGGCATATCAAATCCATGATTTTAAAAATACTAGTTTTAAAATGAAACAGGTGGAAAGGAGATTTGGCAAAAATCCTTGAGTGCTTGAATCATGAAGGTTCAGAAAACACAGCGCCAGTAAGTGGATAGATACCATTCAAGTATTTCTTCTCCCCTCCCTGGAGAGACAACAGACTGTTCCCTTCTCCTGTCTAATCTGTCTGTCTTGCTTCTTTAGTCTGCCCACTCCTGTCCTTACGGGACACATCCCTGCTGCCCTGAGTCAATTACAGTGTAATTGACAGTAGGATCATCCTCCTTCTCCAGGCCTATTCAAGCAGTCGTTCCTCAGTGGAGGTCCAGCTAAGGAGGCATCTCTAGATGGTCCCCACCAGCTATAATGAAGGCATGGACTCCAAACTAGGCATTCTCCCTGGAGCTTCCTGCCTCTCTCCACCAGCATGCCTCCCCCAAGTCCTCGCCCCAAGAGAAGGCCTGGGTGCCAGTGACATGGCCCATGGCCCCCAGCAGTGGAAAAGTTGGGTTCCTGCCCTGTGGACGTGCAGAAAGCAGCTGCTACAATCTCGAAGCCTCTTTTTTTCAGGCAGGATCCCTGAGAAGACTCTGCTGACAGCACCATGGTAGGCAGAGGGGGACTGGGCTGCACTGAGAAATTCCTCAGAACCGCCATGAGAAGGGCCTTTCATCTGAGCCACCTCGGGGCATGCCCCCCCCCACCCCACTCTTCTGCCAACACCCTGACCGTGGGGGCTTGGGCCTGTCCTCCAGGGCTCATTCTAGTTCAGTTAAAAAGCATTCCACATTCTATGAGACAACCTCAGAGTGGATTCTTGTGTCATTTTCCCTTCGAAATGTCATTACGGGAATGCAACTGGATACCGAATCTACAGTATCTCGTAACCAATAAGAGCCCCTTTGTGCCTGGCTGAACTTTTCCACAGTTTATGTTTTGACTGGCCACCATTCTTCCACTCTGGTGCCAGGGCGAGCCTCTGATGAGTCAGCCAATCAAACCCCCCAACACTGAAAAGGTCAGCAACCCACTGGGCAGGAGGAGGAACTAGAGCTTCCTAGTCCTGCATCCTGATCAGAATGGACAAGACCCACGACCAAGGGCAGATTCGCCACTTGAGACCATATAGACACTGGTACTTAACGCCTTCCTTCACTCCTCTTGCACCAGAGCTGGAGGGTGTACACTCAGTGGGATGCTGGTAAATGCTTGAGAATTGGTTCTGGGGGGAAGAGTCCTGGTTTGCAGCCTTTGCCAGTTTCTGCGGTAGAAATATTCCTAATTTCAAGCTACCAACATGATGTCAATGGACTTGCAAAATCCCTGAAAATCTAACGATCAGCTCTTACAAGTCTGTTCAAGCTTGCTGCGGTCCGCCAATGCATGGACCCCTTCTGTGTGTATGTGTGTGTGTGCACGTGCATGCTTGTGCTGGAGAGTTCCTTACTAGCGCCTGACACTGAGTGTTGAGAACAGGGCTACTGCTTCTGGCTGGTGCTAACATCCCTGTCCTATTCCCTCACCTTCTCCTGAATCCTTCCTTTTCTTATTCTCTTCCTTTTTTGAAACTCCTTACACTATCTCTACTTCCTCGGCAGGTTCTCATCTCGAATACACCTTCGGGCCACAGGGAACTGAAATGAGGCACTTCTGTGACGTTATGTCCCTTGTTCTGTGATGGCCGAAATGTGGACAGAGCTGGAAACAAGTGAGTCAGGGACTCCACCATCGCTCCAGGCACAGTTCAACTCTAAAAATTTATCGGAGGCTAACGACCGGAGATCCAGAGCTGGATAAGACACAGTCACTGCCTTCTGAAAACTAATGGACAAATGAGAAAATGGCAAATAACAAATCGGTAACTAATGTTACTCATGGTCCATGGTGAGGTGCTGCCTTTTCTAGATTCTGACTGAAAGGGAACATTGGGGAGGGTCTGTGGTGTGGTGAGCGCTGGGTGTTGTGTAAGACTGATGAATCATAGATCTGTACCCCTGAGAGAAATAATACATTATATGTTAATTTAAAAAAAAGAAAAGAGAAAAAAAACCAAAGTACATCCCAAATTTATTACAGAAAAAAACAACAACACAGGAACAAACTGCCTGCCTCAATATTTTGCTGGTAAAGCCATCACTCAAGGACAGCATCCTCCAAGGAACAGGAGAGGAACAGGGATCTAACCCTTGCTATTTTTATTTTTGGAGACACGAAGAGGCAGACGGCTCTGGAGGAAGTCACGAAAGCACCTCTGAATCAGACGGATTTCACCCACCCTCACAGGCCCGGTGACTTATGCTATCAACTACCCAATCAAAGAGTGCTCCAGGCTTGCTAAATGGGACACGAAATGGCTCCCGCAGCTGAAGCACAGAAAAGGCGAGGACTATTGGTACAAGCCAAGTTGTTCACCCTCTCTAGAGCCCCAGCTTTCTCAGAGCGGGTGGGAGAGGGCCGGAGGGGTCAAAGTCCCCTATCATCTGCTGCCCCAAAGGGCCAAGGCCTTGGCACCAGCAAGAGAGAGAATGAATGGGATGTGCTTTCCTCTCAAGGTCAGAATTGGGCCCAGTGGACTCAATCTGTCCATGAACCAGGGAAACTGATGTCGGCCCTCACCCCTGGCCCACCTCTCTATTCTCTGTTTCCTGTGCCCTCATATCTAATCCCAGATTCTCTTCCCATGTCTTCCTCTAACGCTCTGCCCTAATAACCATATTAGAAACAAGGGGAGTGAGGCTTGACTTCTCAATTCCCAATACCTCCACTAGCCATAGGATCCTTTGGGGGGTACAGGCTGGGCTTCATATGACTTTATTTCCCTTACCATCTAACCCTGTACTTGGAACATTCTATATACTGCATGAAGATCCTTTGAACTGATCCCCTCACAGATGATTAACTCCAGCCCTAAAACCAACCTCCCCCACCCCCACCTCAGCCCCCTTTAAGGATTCCCAGTGTTTACTGCCATGAACTAGGTGTTTGGGCAACTTGAAAATTTTATGATAGGTTTGGTTTTTTTTTCAGTTTTATCGAGGTATAATTGAGAAACTGTAAGATATTTGACAATTTGCAAGAAAACTTGGCAATCATAAGATATTGAAAGCGTACATTGTGGTATTTAATGTACGTAGACATTGTGAAAAGAGGCCCCCCCCACCAAGTTCATTAACACCTACAGCACCTCACATACTTACTTTTTTTCCCCTTCATTTTGGTGAGAATATCTGAGTTCTACTCTTTTAGCAGATTTCAATTATACAGTAGGGATTATCAACTATAGTCTCCAAGTTATACATTAGATCCTCAGACTTCGCTCATCCTACCGTTGAAAGTCTATAATGTTTACCAGTCTCTCCCTATTTCTCCCAATTCCCAGCTCACTCAACCACTTCTGAGTTGGATTTTTTTTTTTAGAGTCTACATATAAGTGATGCCATGCAGTGTTTGTCTTTCACTGTCGGGCTTGTTTCACTTCATGTTATGCCTTCAACATCCTTCCATGTTGTTGCAAATGGCAGGATTTCCTTCCTTCTCAGAGCTGAACAATATTCCTGTGTGAGTGTGTGTGTGTGTGTGTGTGTGTGTGTGTGTGTGTGTGTGTGACTTCTTTTCATCCACTGACAGACTCTTAGGTTGTTTCCATGTCTTGGCTATTGTGTATAATGCTGCAATGAATGTGGGAATGCAGGTATCTCTTCAATATCCTATTTTATCTCCTTTGGATGTAGACCCAGAAGTGGGATCACTGGATCCTGGGGTAGTTCAACTTTTAATATTTTGAGGAGCCTCCATACTGTTTTCCATGGTGGCTGCACTAGTTTGCATTCCCACCAGCAGCGCACAATAGCTCCCTTTTTCCACAACCTCGTACCGCAGACACTTTGGTTGAAGACACCACAGAGAGAATGTCACTATTTTGAGAGGCATCTATTTCATTATTAATTTTTCGATGACCATTAAACTCAACCCCCTCTGCATGAAGTGAAACCTCTTCTGGCACTGTGATCTTCATCTGCTTAGGTGAAACCTAAATCAAGAGTCAGATACTTAACTGACTGAGCCACCCAGTTGCCCCCAAAATAATTTAATTCAAGTGAAGAAAAAAAATAGTTCAGTTTCTAACAACCTTCCTGCCCCTAGTTTGCAACGGCAGCTGCAATTTTGCAGGGGCCTACCTTGGCTGGGGAGAGGAAGGAACATGGTCTTTTCTTGCCCCAGGCCTCCCAAGAATCAGAAACTGGCCCAGCTGACTTTGAACTTCCCCTTTGAACTGAGGGGAAGGGACCACTGGGACCCAGGAGACTGTTATGAGGACTTCAAGTAGAAGGTGACTTTTTGGGAGAGCAGATTGGAGTCTCCCAATGTGACCCTTTAGCTGCAAAGACCAGCTGTGTTTCGAGGGGTAGAATAGGACCCTCTGGCCATGAGGAGAAACTCCCCCTTCAGTCTGCAGCCAACGTGATTTGACAAAAAGGCACGCTAGGTCGATGAAGCTTCTGGATTCTACCACCATCCGCATTACAGAGGTACAAGGGAACTTGGAACAAACTGATACTTAATTTTTCATTCCAAGTTTTTCATTAATAAAAAGAGATAATAACCAGTTGCCCGGTGGTCTCTGAAACGTCTAAGGAAATTGATGTCAGGCTCTCAGGTTACTCAAAGGAAGGCTGAATTACAATCAGAATTATGGACCCTCCAAGAGCCAATGTGGAGACATCGTGTGGGATTGAGCTAATTGCCTATAAATAATAACTGATTAACAGTTCATATTTTAAGTTTTTACTGTGTGCCAGGCACTGCTCTAAGTACTTTACATGAATTATAACATTTTGTCCTCAAAATAACCCTGTGAAGCAGGTACTATGATTCTCTCCATTCTACAGCTAGGAAACCAAGGCACGAAGAGGCCCAGCCATCCCCGAGGTGTGTACCTAGAGAGTGTTAGAGCCAGAATGGAAGCCCTACCACCTGGTTCTACAGCCCATGCTCCGAGCTCTCCACTCCCCTGGCAAAGCAGTCTACAGAATATGCCAATGGATTCACAGCCAATCAAGTTCATAAACTTGCATACCAATGGGCACATGTATATTGACACTGATCATTTTATCTTTCGAATCTGATTTATCCTCCCCTACAGAGCATTCGCAACTATAAGGATTAAAATAACAAGGACAGATTGGGAAACTGACTGAACAATGACCTGCTGTCCTGTACGGGAGATGTAGTCTAAAATTATGTTAAAGAATGTTCCAAACAGTTAGCATGCTGGGCTGAAGGTAGGGCTGGCTTTAAAATAATTCCCCCAGTAAACAATCTGGTGGGAATCCTAATATTTTCTCCTATGCCTCCCTCCTCTGCGTGATCTCAGAAATCATTTCTGCAGTCAACTCTCTAATGACACGTGCTGGAGAAAACAGGTGTATCCTCTTTTGCCCAAGATCTCTGCATCTAGAGGCTCAAACATGCTAGACCTATTCAGAGCCCAGCCAAAGGCTCCAGTGTTCTCATATAATGGAGTAGGAGTATGAAGAGACCTAGGCATGCAATCTGAACACGTGTGAAATATAAGAACCTAGTGAATCACAGAGCGGAATTGCCCTCTTTTTAAAGAGGATAAAACTGAAGCCAGATTGGTGAAGTCATTTACTTTAGATCACACAGCTAGTTAATGCCTTAGTCATTTTTGTTTCCCTGGGAAGTTGAGCATAAGAGGTGATCCGTAAATGTTTAATTAATCGTGTGAGTTTAGAGAGGGCACGAAACTTCTCCGGCCTCAGTTTTATCTGCTACAAGATACGGAAGAGAAGACCTGCAGCATTAGAGTGAGACGAGGTTCGAATAAAAATCATCCTCCCTCCCCCCACAAACCACAACAGCCCTTCCTCCAGATGAAATCAGTAGGAGGAGAGGAAAGAGGCACATTGTCATTCCTCTCCCTTCTCCCTCCTCTGGCTTAAAAGATTTTGAAACAGAGGAGCACAGCGACTTTGCCAAAACCAGAGGTTGACTTAAGCTGGGGTAGGACACCAGAGAGGAAAATCTGTTAAGAGAAGCAGTGGGGTTTTGTTTTTGATGTCTTTCTTTTTTAATCAATTGGATTTTGTTCCTATGACAGGGAGGAAATTAAGTGAGAAATAGTCTTGTTCAATTACAGCACGTTAGAGATCACCTGGGTTGGCCATATCATTTTAGACCCAAGAACCTGAACATAAAGATGAAAACTGCCCCAGTCACACAGCATGTTAGGACCATGTCTCCTGACCCCTGCTCCTATCATTACTTGGCCCCTGTATGCATGGCTTCCAGAAGGGAGGACATTGGCATTGGCCTGCTCTGAGCTGCTGGTACCTAGAGCCACTGTATGTTTAGTCACCTCTGGACAACTGAGAAAGGTCTAGAACAAGGCCCCCTTCCCACCCCTTGCCCATCCTTGCTTTTTTTTTTTTTCAAGAGTTTACCTCGGTGTTCCTGGGGGCCTCCTCATTACAAATCCAACAGCCTTGGCTCTCTCCTCCCTGACTCATAGCAAATGACTTCTTGACCTGTTCATCCTTGTCTAAATGCTCCACCTTGATGTCTGTGATGCTCTACTCTTCCCTTTCTTAGGTCTCTCTGACCAATCTTTCCCTGGAATGCCTTCTCCCGCCCATTTCAGATATGGACAGAGAGTCCAATGGCTTTGGTGATAACCCTGAAGCAGAGGCTCCCTTTACCTGACGTCAAGCTCTGCCCTCTCTTCTGACCTCTGTGAGTTCCATATTAATATACCTCTACAAATCTCACCCCACAATCAACAGTCCAACTGAACATGTGGCCTTCCCATTCCCATCACTCCCTCCCTGACTCCCCATTTCCACATCAGCATCATCTTTCCACAGTGCCTGACCTAGAGACCCCGGGCTCATCTTCACTCCTTCCTCCCCTCTGGCCCCAGCTCCAGTCAGTTCAAAGTCCTTCCTGTGGGTCTCACCTTTGTCATGTGTTTCAATGGATCCCATTCTCTATTCTTGTTGCCACCATTCGATTTCCGGCATTATAGCCATAACCTTCCTGTCGCCAGATATTCTTCCACTCAATCTATTCTGCAGACTATTCTAGAATTGTCTTCCTAAAGCCCAGATATAGTTAGGAACTCCACTGCTCAGTAATCATTAATGGCTCCAGAGTACTGAACAAAGTCAATCCAAATTCCTGAGCCTTGTTATAGTAGTCCGTGTTCTCCAGAGAAACAGAAACAATGGGATGTAGAGAGAGAGACAGAAAGATAAGATTTATATATATTTATATCATATGTATAATAGGATATATATTTACATGTGTGTATATTTATATAAAATACATACATATATATATAGAGAGAGAGAGAGAGATTTATTATAAAAAATTGTTTCACAGGTTTATAGATGTGGGCAAGTCTCAAGGTCTGTAGCATGAGTTGGCAAGTCAGTGACTGAGCAGAGCAGATGATTTCGTTCCAGTCTGAATCTGAAGGCCTGAGAACCAGGAGCACTGGTGATGTAATTCCCACGTAAAGGCCATGAGGCTCAAGAAATGCCAATGTTTATTTCAGTTCAAGTCCAAAGGTAGGAAAAAAGCCAGTGTTCCAGTTCAAGGGCAGTCAGGCTGGACAAGATTCCCTCTAATTTGTGGGAAGGTCAGCTTTTGTGTACCACTCACGAGGCCTTCAACTGTTTGGATAAGGCTCACCCATATTAAGGAGGGCAATCTGCTTTACATAGTCTTCCTATTTAAATGTGAACCCCATCCAAAAATACCCCCACAGAAATAATCCACAATAATGTTTGACCAAATATCTGGGCACCTCATGGCCCAGTCAAGTTGACATATAAAATTAACCATCACACTGATATTATAGACATTTTACAGCATGTCTTCATCAAACTGTGACAAGTTCTAGAACACTCACTGTGTGCTAGGCACTGTGCTAGATGCCTAACACTTTAGAGTTCACCCTCAAACAGCATGGTTTGAACTACACAGTTCCACTTAAACATGCATTTTCTATGTTACAGTACTATAAATGTATTTCTCTTCCTTATGATTTTCCTAATAACATTTTTTCTCTGGCTTACTTTATTATATATATTATACATAATTTATATACATTATATGGATACATATATAATAGAGTATATAATGCATCTATATAATATATACATTATGTATGCATATGTATATAATTATGTCTATGCATACAATTATGTCTATGCATATAATTAAATAATTATAATAATATTTGTAACATGTAATAATGTATAACATATATGTTTTATTATAATTATATATTATTAACCACACTCTGCTCTCTCACTGTGACCCTGAAAGATATTACTATCTTTTCTGTTAAAAATAAGTAAACTGAGGTTCATTAAGTTAGAGACTTGCTCAAGCTCACAGTCCTGGTAAGTGATCAATTTCTTGACGACTTCATGCTGGCTCTTAATAACACCACTTATTCTTGGATGCAAATGAGTCATCCTTTGACAAATCTCACTGTGCAGAGCTCTGTATGGTATCGGGAATGGTTACTGGACTAGAACCACAGAAAATGGTCATTGCCCAGGATTGTTAATTGCAGAGGATTTGCTGGACCCAGAGGTCTTCCCGGAGTATAGAATAGCCTTGCAGAGGCATTATCTGTGTGGAAGGACATGCTGTACTGGGATTTCACCTGAACGTTTAGCCATTACTATAAACTTTGCTTCAGGGAGAGAGTGTACCTTAAGCCATGTTTCTCTGCAGCAGGCATTCCAGAGCAAACCAGAGATTAGGAGAGTTTCTCTTTGGATTCAGAGACAGAGAAGACAGGCTAGGAGCCCACACGTCAATCTGCCCATGCTCCTTCAGTGGGGAGTGCCCGGCTGAGACAGGCAGCCTCTGCTAGTCTTGATCAAATGTGCCCAAAACCCAGGGCCACTGACTGGGAGGACAGACCAGACTCTCCAAGAGTCAAAACCACCCTGAGGCTGCGGCAGCCTCATTTGAGTTCCCATCAGAAGGGCTGGGGAGGGGACTCCCAAAGGCTTCTGGAGCCTCTAATCACATTCTAGATGCCCTTGGGCAAACTGACAGATACCCCATCCATCAAAATTGCTCACCCAGAGAAAATGATCAAGGACAAGCTGCCCACGGTCAGACTATGTGACAGCAAAATGATTCCAGGTGCAAACAGGCTCGGGCCGCACAGGCAGGGTCAGCTCTCAGCACTCACGTGATGAGGCACGGGATGGAGGTGCGAAAGGATTCCCCACCAACACGCACACACACGCACACGCTCTCTCCTTCTGTCATGGTTACCAAGGCAACACAACATGAGTCATCAAATCTCAAGGTGAATTAGCAGAGCAGAAAAAAAGGATTTTTTGTTTGTTTGTTTGTTTAAAGCTTTTTCCTTTCTTTCCTCTTAATAGCTTGGTCTGATGTTAATATCCAAGTACTTCTCTCACCCTCAGAAATCCTAAAATCAGTGTTAGCTTCTTTAATCTAAAAAGCAATGAACATGTCTTGTCGTATTGGGTCGGGGAAAGGGGAGGGGGACCAGGGCTTAGCCATCATGCTACAGTTGGCAGATTTGAAATGATTACTGGAACTCGGAGAGTGGTATCTTAGAATCATATGCCCTCTGCACTGAGGGTCAGCACTACTCTCCCGGAAGCCCACCCTGACAGGTGTCCGGCCTTGGAGAAGCCCACCCCCGCCACTGCATCTGAGCAAGCAGCCTCTTCCCAAGCCCAAAATGGCCCCTCGGGGTGCAGCATGCCTGCAGATTTTCTATTTTGGGCCTGAAAGTGCTGCATAGCTCATTGGCTGTGCATGTAGAACAGCAAGGTCTTTTCAGGACCACATACCGGAGGACTCTAGTAGCAAGAATAGAGAAAATGAGATGGCAAGACATGTGGGCAACGCTCAACACTGGGGGGTAAGTCCACTTCCCTGTTCTGAGCTTAGAACACTGTCCTCTCAGGACATTCTGCCTGGATCTCATAATACTCTGGAGAGGCATCCAGTGATTTGGTTTGCCAAATGAGGAGACCAGCCCCGGCTGCTGGACTTGCCTTCCATAATAAGTAGTAGAAGGTAAGACTATAGTTCAAATTGTGATGAATTCCCAGGCCAACGCAAGGACCAAAGATGCTGTGCTAGGTGCCGGGAAACTCAACCTGTGCCCTCCCTTCCTCCTTAGCTCAAAGATCCCTTGGGCCTTCCCCATGGGTCTTCATTCAGGGCCTGAGTGAGTTTTGGTTGAAGGGGAGGTCCTTGAGCTGGTAAAGTTCAGCCCAAGGTAGCTGTCTGATGGCAAGGCAGAAGAAACACAAACAATTCCACTTCGGTTCACCGGTCCCCACCTACAATGTAAACAGCAGCTTTCAAGACTTTTCATCACAGGCTATTGCGAAAATCCCAATAGGAACCCGGAGAAGTACTCCGTGAACAGGATGATTCCTGGTGTGAAATCTGTAGTCACTAGAGCAGCAAAGTATTATTCCCAGAGTGTTGGGATGAGGAACGGGCTTCATCTTAGGGAATATTTTTGAAATACTATTCATTTTCATAATCTTTTATCTCTAGCTTCCAAATGTATCATAGACCAGCAGCTGGGCCCATGTTGAGCAGAGCTACTTCTCAGGGTACAAGATGAGGGAAGACAAAAACTTTGCTTACATTCATGTCTAAGATATCTACAACCCTTGCTTCCCATCGCATTCCCGGGCAGTCCAGACCAGAGTGGGGGGCTCGGTAATGTTTCTCACCGGCTTCCCCTGCACCATTTACTAGCCCTGCCTTAGATCTCTTTTAGACCCATGGGCACAATAGGAACAGCTCACCCCTTGGGCTGTTCTGTGAAGCTGGACCCAAGCCAGGCTAACATACTTGGCATTACCCACGGGTAATTCACAGGTAGCATCTGGAAGTCATCGAAAGGGATTTTTAGAGATCGTCCCATTGCCCTATTTTAGATGAAGAAAACAAGACTTTGAGAGGTACATTGACTTGCCCAAGGTCACATAATATCCATCCTGGTGGCAAGAGCCTAGAAGTCGAGCTTCCTGCTTTCAAATCCATAGTTACTTAGTTACATAGTTACTCTCTAACTTAGAGAGGTCTGAAGGGGGACAGAAGGGTCCCTCAAATCCCCTTCTGATAGAAACATTGTCTTCTCTACCTGGTTATCATTAACAACAAAAACAAAGATACATTGGGGATGGAAAGGCAATTATTTTAAACCAACAAAACTTTAGTATAAATTAATAGATCTTATCTATTGATTCAATCAACTCCATGAATAGAGGCCTTTGTGAATGGGAGGGCCCAGTGTCCAGCATAGGGACGAAAAAAGAAAGGGCAAAGAACCCTGAAAATAAATGTCACTTATAGCTAACCCCCCAATTTTGAGTGAAGGGAGGGGTCGGAAACATCCAGAACTCATGGCTTGATTGCGTGCTTGGATGCAGCTACTCAGCAGTGAGGACATTTCATGACCAGTTTCCATCTTGCCTGTAGTTGGCCAGTGTGACCTTGGCTGAGCCTCTGGAAGTGTGAGCTGCAGAGCCTCTGGTCTGCTGAAAAGCTCTGTCCCATGCCCACAGAGGGAAATTAGCTGACCTTCGCCTTTTGAAATTACCTTCTGCTGCTCTTGGCTCAGTGCTGTTTCCCCTGCCCTGCCTCCCAGCATCCTGACATTTCCATTCACAGTTGCTCTTACCAGCCTCATTTCCTGCCTCTCTGAAAAGGTCTCTCTGACCACCTCTGAATCAAAAATGAAAACACTAAATTATACTTATCCTAACGTGACAATCTCGACTAATCTGAGCCCCATCATCTGAAGGCTTGAATAGGTGGGGTTTCGTGAGCTGTTATCACATTCAATTTTCCAAAGGGGAATCATTCCATCTTCTGGAACCATTTGCAACTATTTTGCTCTGCAAAAATGCCACAAACTCACCAAGTAATGTCAACAGTACTTTCCTATCCCTGGCCACCCATGTAGAATCATAGCTGAGGTGCTACCACTACATTTTTGAACTTATTGGCAATGCCCTTGACATTGGTGCAACTGGAATAATTCCAGCAAGGAGGCTCCCTGGTTGGGAAACTTGCTTCTCAGTGCGGTAGGTGTGACTTCCTTTCCCTGCCTTTCTCTCCAAACTTCCCAATTCAGATCTCCAAACATGATGTCAGAATGTATACCTGGGACAGATATTCTTAACTTTGAAGCAGACCCTCACCCAAAAGGTTCATTTCGCCTTCCATGACTCATCTCACTTTGGTGGATTCTTATAACTTCCAATCAGTTTTCTCCTCTACATGGAACTTGAAAGAGCCTTTTCTCCTCCTGAAGCTGCCTTTGGGCCGTTTCTGGAACAATCTCTTTCTTTTTCAACTCTGCCCATCAGCATGCTGTTAAGTGTTTCCTCCCCAAACTGCAGTTTGGTTAGAGGCTCCTCTTTGAACACCTCCCTCTCAAAGGCAAAGTGGAAGGAAAGGGACATTTAAACACTCCTGGGGATTTGGAGAGCGGCGAGGAGCCTCCAGTGCTTGGCAGAGCCTATGAGGAAGGGTTGATGAGAGCTCAGTTGGCTCCTGGAGGAAGGCAGGCTGTGGCACTGGGTGCCAGGTTGAGAAGTAATTGTAGTTTACATGCTGGCTAATGACCTGGCATTATAGGTTGCACTCTGCTCCTCAGCATCCGCTTCTAGAAAATTCTCTGGCAGCCAGGGTTTGTAGATACCTGCAAGCTACATCCCAGAAAGAATGACCTGTACTGATAGCAGACCATGCAAATGTAGTTTTATGAATTATCTTTGATTTTTAAAAGCTATCATAAATTCAACTTTTGAGCAAATAGACGGCAACGGAGCATAGAGTACAATGGGCAGGCCTCAGAGTCAGGCTAAACAGGATTCAAATTCTGGCTCAGACACTTAACAAATATTTGTGTGGCCTTGGACAAGTTATTTTAATTCTGTAAAATCTCAATTTCCTCATCAGGAAAATGTGAATAAAAATAAAAAGTATTTTACACAGTTGCATAGATTACTTAAAAGTGAAAAGCAACAACAAAGCTTTATTAACATCAGAAGAGAATTTATTTTGTGCCAGGCTCTCTCAGGCACTTTACATCTAGTCAATCATTTTGTCCTTCTCCTTACCCTATGAGGTTACTATTAATTATTATTAATATTAGCACTCTTATTACTCTCATCTTACAGATGAGGAAACCGAGATGCCAAGAGATGAAGTAACTTAACTTACCCAGTGTTCAGCAATAGCCTTAGACGTGGGTGGTGGAACTGCAGAGACCTGCTGGGCTCCAGGCCTTAGACCCTCCCAGACTTGAGGGGCACTGGGACCAGCAAGGGACATTAGTCTTCATTTCTTTCCACCTCTTAATTTAAAACCCTTGCTGGGGTAGACCAGATGTGCGAGTTGCTCAAAGACTTGTGCCTACAGAGTCATCCCAGAGCCCAGGGCCAGACCCAGATTCAAGAGGGTGTCCCACCACGCAAGTCCAGCCTGCTGACCAGCTAGAAACTCTTTCACACAGCAACATGATTCTAGATGACTCAAATTTGTGTATAGAGATGAGGCCCTGCAGAAATGTTTGGCCAGGACCACACAGCCTTGCACAACCTTGCCAGGTCCCACTCCTAAGAAGCAGTGGGTCTGGGCCAGGAACTGGGGGACATCTGCCTCCAACCCCTGGCTCTGCAGGTACAGGACCGACTCACAGCAAACACACAACACAGTGGAGTTTTTCTTAGATTTGAAATGCCTTGAGGAATTTGAGTTCAAAGGAATCCCCCAGTAAAGCAAATTTGTAGAATAAATGTGGTTTTTGCCTCTGTTCTTAAGTCTTAATTCAAGCTTTATAAAAGGAAGCCCACTTGTAAATAATTAGGGATGAGAGCTGATGACTGAGCCAGAGGTTTTCCTTCCCAGGCTTTCAGGCTTTCAGAGACAGAGGAAAGGCAGGGTGATGAAGAATATGTTTGGTCTTTGCCTGGGTTCCTAATAGAGAACTTCCCTATGAGACAAGTGTCTGTTGTCCACGGCGGGCCTCTGGGACCACCCTGGGCTTACGCTAACGAGATAACTTCTGGTGAGCTCCTAGCTAGTTTCAGGACCACGTCCGGCCATGCCAGAAAGATCCCCTCCCTCCCCGCCCCATGTGATCTGAGCACTGGGACAGGGGGTGGAGGAGAACCCGGAGCCTGACTTCAGTCACAAGACCAGTGACTGGATCAATTGTACCTACATAATAAAAGCCCTGTAAAAATTCTGGACACGATTAACACCATTGCTATTCAACATAGTACTAGAAGTCCTAGCCTCAGCAATCAGACAACAAAAAGAAATTAAAGGCATCCAGATTGGCAAAGAAGAAGTCAAACTATCACTCTTTGCAGACGATATGATACTATATGTGGAAAACCCAAAAGACTCCACTCCAAAACTGCTAGAACTTGTACAGGAATTCAGTAAAGTGTCAGGATATAAAATCAATGCACAGAAATCTGTTGCATTTCTTTACACCAACAATAAGACAGAAGAAAGAGAAATTAAGGAGTCAATCCCATTTACAATTGCACCCAAAACTATAAGATACCTAGGAATAAACCTAACCAAAGAGGCAAAGAATCTATACTCAGAAAACTATAAAGCAGTCATGAAAGAAATTGAGGAAGACACAAAGAAATGGAAAAATGTTCCATGCTCCTGGACTGGAAGAACAAATATTGTGAAAATGTCTATGTTGCCTAAAGCAATCTACACATTTAATGTAATCCCTATCAAAATCCTATCCATTTTTTTCAAAGAAATGGAACAAATAATCCTAAAATTTATATGGAACCAGAAAAGACCTCGAATAGCCAAAGGAATATTGAAAAAAAAAGCCAAAGTTGGTGGCATCCCAATTCCGGACTTCAAGCTCTATTACAAAGCTGTCATCATCAAGACAGTATGGTACTGGCACAAAAACAGACACACAGATCAATGGAACAGAATAGAGAGCCCAGAAATAGACCCTCAACTCTATGGTCAACTAATCTTTGACAAAGCAGGAAAGAATGTCCAATGGAAAAAAGACATCCTCTTCAACAAATGGTGTTGGGAAAATTGGACAGCCACATGCAGAAAAATGAATTTGGACCATTTCCTTACACCACACATGAAAATAGACTCAAAATGGATGAAGGACCTCAGTGCGAGAAAGAAATCCATCAAAATCCTTGAGGAGAACACAGGCAGCAACCTCTTCGACCTCAGCCACAGCAACTTCTTCCTAGGAATATCGCCAAAGGCAAAGGAAGCAAGCGCAAAAATGAACTATTGGGATTTCATCAAGATCAAAAGCTTTTGCACAGCAAAGGAAACAGTTAACAAAACCAAAAGACAACTGACAGAATGGGAGAAGATATTTGCAAAAGACATATCAGATAAAGGGCTAATATCCAAAATCTATAAAGAGCTTAGTAAACTCAATACCCAGAGAACAAATAATCCAATCAAGAAATGGGCAGAGGACATGAGCAGACATTTCTGCAAAGACGACATCCAGATGGCCAACAGACACATGAAAAAAATGCTCCAATCACTCAGCATCAGGGAAATACAAATCAAAACCACAGTGAGATACCACCTCACACCAGTCAGAATGGCTAAAATTAACAAGTCAGGAAATGACAGATGCTGGCGAAGATGCGGAGAAAGGGGAACCCTCGTACACTGTTGGTGGGAATGCAAGCTGGTGCAACCACTCTGGAAAACAGCAGGGAGGTTCCTCAAAAAGTTGAAAATAGAGCTACCCTATGACCCAGCAGTTGCACTACTGGGTATTTACCCTAAAGATACAAACGTAGTGATCCAAAGGGGCACGTGTACCCAAATGTTTATAGCAGCAATGTCCACAATAGCCAAACTCTGGAAAGAACCTAGAGGTCCATCATCAGATGAATGGATAAAAAAGAGGCGGTGTATATATACAATGGAATACTATGCAGCCATCAAAAGAAATGAAATCTTGCCATTTGTGATGATGTGGATGGAGGGTATTATGCTGAACTTCGAAATAAGTCAATCGGAGAAAGACAACTATCATATGATCTTCCTGATATGAGGAAGTGGAGATACAATGTGGGGAGTTTGGGAGGTAGGAAAAGAGTAAATGAAACAAGATGGGATCAGGAGGGAGACAAACCATAAGAGACTCTTAATATCACAAAACAAACTGAGTGTTGCTGGGGGGAGGGGGGTTGGGAGAGGAGGAGTGGGGTTATGGACATTGGGGAGGGTATGTGCTATGGTGAGTGCTGTGAAGTGTGTAAACCTGGCGATTCACAGACCTGTACCTCCAGGGATAAAAATACATTATATGTTTATTAAAAAAAAAAAAAAAGAAAGTACACTTACTAACTGGAATTAAAAAAAAAAATTCTGGACACAAAGGCTCTGCTTTCCCTGATGCTGATCATATGTGGATGTGTCCAGCAGAGGCTGCATCCTGATAGACCTCTGATGCCTCATGTCTGGAAGCCCTCCAGACTTTATCACAGGCATCTCTTCATTTGGCTGGTCTTACTTTGTAGAATCAAACTGTAATTAGACTGGCACTTTCCTGCCAGTGTCATAAGGGACTGAAACTGTAATGGTAATGGAAAGCCCCCAGATTTGTAGCCAGCTGGTCAGACGTGTGGGTGGCAGGAGAACTCTGGAGCTTATGACTGGGGTCTGATGTGAGAGGCGTCCTGTGGGGGACTGTGCCCCAGACTTGGACTTCTGTACTAACTCAGGGAAGCTACACCATGGCAGGGCAGAGAAGAAAAGGGCAATGGGACAGCATGACCTTGTGTTTTGTTTTCAAGGATCCTCTCCCCCATCTTGGCCTTTCCAAGCATTGTTTTTTATCCTCCATTCACCACCACACCCCTGCCCCAGCTCATAGGCCATGTCTGAAACCCAATCAAACAGGTTGGAGGAGGACTCACATCCGATGGGCACAGCATTGCCAAAGCTCACGGGCCCAGGCCAGTAAATGATGTCAGGTCCTACTGCTCTATACTTCTCGAATACATCCCAGGTGAACGCTCCGAGACCGGGAAGGGAGGAGATGCCAAGGGCTTCCGCAAGTCCAACTGGCTGTGGCAGACAAGGTCTGACAGGAGGATCTTTCCGCTGAAAGGTACCTCAAACAAGTCGTATCTGCCTGTCACCACACTTTGAAAAGTGGTAACATCCTGACACTCCAAACTTACTGTTGACTCTTGGATCAACTGAGGGCATTTGAATGAACCTACAATGTAGGAGAGGACACAGGGGGTATCTCAGAAGCCAAGCCATAATGATGCCTCCTAATTCGGGGCTGAGGAGGGAAGAAATATTAAAGAGGGAAAACCTAGTATCTCTATCACCTTCCCTTCTTCCCTCAACACCACCCTCTCTTATCTACTTGCTATTGTAGAGCTCTTCTTAAAAAAAAAAACAAAAAAACAACTATTCTTTTTTCCACATTGTTTTCCAATAAACCAAATACTTCAGAGATCTTTGAATGTTCCTTCAAAGCTCCCTCTGTATCCATGAGTTTCCCAAAATTCATGATGCCAGCAAATGTTACCTGGACCAAAGCAGGTTTTGGTGAGGCCTATAAATTAAGATTTACAATGAACAAAACTTGTTAAAATGTTGCACAGCACCCAATTCAAGCCAAATGGACATGAGCCCAGTGCTCTTGTCGTACAAATATAAGTCTTCTGTGGAAGCAAACATCTATTTTGTCAGAAATTAGGAGGAAAAAGAGAATAATGGGAACAGCTGGAATACACATCAGAGGCATTTCCAAGTATCCATGATGGCCACGGGCAACATCAATTGAATAATGACAAGATCTGGTCTGAGTCCAAATGAGAAGCCACTCAGAGGAGGCAGAAGGTAAAAGGACTATTTAATTTTTATGAACCTGTTGGCTGGTGCTTGAGGTTAATATTTCTTGTCTTCTTTTTTATTTTAATCTTAAATTCAAAATGAAGTCCTATAACTGGTTCTGGACTATAATCCCGGTAAGAGCATGCAGCGTCTCCACATTCTGTCCCCTCCTCCACGCTAGCCTTGTTATGGACAGCATAGCATTTGTTGAACTGTCTTCTGATCCTGTCAAGCTGTTACAAGTTGAATTTTGGAAATGTGCAATAATTTCAGGGATTAAAACAAATCACCCCACTGCTAAATATTAGCTCCCTCTTCCTTGGTGACAGCATGGGGGTGGGTCTCACCAAGGACCAAGAATCCATGTAGACAATAGATCTACAAGAAGCAGTCTTGTTCTTTTCCCCTCTGTCCTCACCATCCTTGGTTTCTCAGTTGAGCTTCTGATCTGGTTGCTAGGTCAGCAGAAGGTGAATGGTTTCCTGCGTGGGTAAGACAGAGTAGTTGCAAAATGTGTCTCTTGCCTCAACACACCAACTGGTGCCCCAGCTGTCAGGGGAACGGAGCATATTGGAGGCTATGATTCAGGAAGGAGCACCAGGTGAATTGCGTTGTCAAGCACAGTTATTAAATGGCTGAGGCTTCTCAGCAGCTCCTTCCCCACCCAGTTTTTTTGCTTGTTTGTTTTCTTTTTCTTCAAAGTGAATCTATTCCATTGGCAGGCACTCAACAGGGGGTTAGCTAGTAGAATCTGAGTCTTAAGCTGAAAGGGGACATTTGGACCAGCCCCTACTCTTTAGAGATGAGGAATCTAATATCCAGAGTATGTAGGGCAGTGTGGAATTTTTCTTTTCTTTTCTTTTTTGAGAAGAGCATGAAGAGGACCCTGATCTCACCAATGAATTAGTACTGACATTTTCCAAGAAAATGGCGGATTGAATCATGACCACGAAGAGTACTTACAGTGTGTGAGAGGGAGAGTTAATCCTGACAATACGCATATGCAGAGAAAATCACAGTGCTGAAATAATTTGGATGAGTTCTCTAATAATGCCAATGAGCTGCTCTTGTCATACAGCAATGCGCCGGGATGGGGACAATATTTGATGACTCCCCCTCTACCTACCCAGAAGCTTATAGTTTTAATTCATCTTGAACCAGGATGATCATTGATTCATTTGACGAAAACACATTAACTGTCTACCGTGTGACAGTCCAAGGAAAAGAGCTTGAGTAAAGCATCATATCTACCTTGAGAAAGTTCCAAACATGCAAACGTTGTTTCTCAATGTGAGGAGCCCAGACAGATGTATTACAGGGAGGTGGTTTCAATTCCAAGGCAATGTGTGGCTGCCACATGTAGTCCAGTTTCTCCTTTCCTGTTTGGTAGGAGCCATTAGTCATCAAAGTCACATAAAATTATTATAAATGGTAGGCATTTATTTTCAGACCCTAAATGATGGGAAGTAGTAGTGAGTCTCAGTCGTGGAACATTTTATGTGTGTAAAGTGCTTTCCTGTCATATTTTATGGCCAGTTGGACGTATTAGCCATGTGTGAGATGGGCTGGGCCAGCTTCTATTTCAGACTCAGGACATGGCAGCGATCACCACACACACCAATATCTTCTTTGCATGCTATTTGTCTTGGGGTGTGGCCAAAAGGTTATCACATTTTTTGATTTCTTGGAATTTGCATCTGCATGTTTCACTCTGGTTCGCCCGGCCTTTTTATAATGGTTCAGACTCAAAACGCAAATTCTGAACTGCCTGGGACACATTTGCAAGAGGCTGCCAAGATGAGCCATGGCAGGCCTGACCCAACCCTCTTAGCCTGCATCATGATCAATAGCCATTAGCATACTTCCACGGGAACTCCATTTCATTTACCCTCATCACTTATCCACCGAGGTCATGGAAATGGTCCCTCTTGTCTCCATCCCCCTCCGTCACTTTCTTCCAGGTAAATGACCTTTGGGGTCCTTGTTTGCCTATCACCACCCACCCTTTTTGCCCAGCTTCCTTGGGCACCATAGTCACAATGGAGCCGCCAGGGACCAGCTCCAGCAAAAAGTGATCAATTCTACCCCCAACCCCCACTTCTGACAATCTACAAATGGAATCTTTGACAGGCAGGTGTAAAGCTCTTGTAAACCAATCTCATTAACTCTTTTGTTTCCTCTTTCCATTCCTTCAGCAAGTATTCCTGAGCACTGCGATCACTCTGGGGGTGACCCAGTGTCAAGGGGGACTGGTCCCTGCCCATGAGAAGCACACATCCTATCAGGGAACCTAGAAAGGTCAATTACCAGTCAAGGTTGATGGTTCCATGAGAGTGTGGGACCTGTGGAGCAGAGGAGATGGATACCTGTCTCAGGTCTAGTGTTTACAGGAGACCTGTGCTTTGGAATTAGATTGGAAATTCTAGTGTATCTTTTGCTGAGACAGAGTTCACGTCTCTCCAAGGAAGGCCAAGGACGTGACCTAGGGAAAAAGACTGGGGAGTGTCTTTACCCTTTAGGCATTAAGGAGGAGAGGGGGAGTCAGGCTTCCTTTTGATTTGCTATGACTCAGACATTAGTCATGGTAATTGATATGAGGCACCTTTGGTTGACCCCTATAGGAGGTCTCTTGATATATGATGGGCAGTTGGGGAAGGTTCAAACCAGAAAAAGTTACCACCCCCCCAAAAGCTTAAAAGGACAGGATGATCTCCTTTAAAAATCACTGCTGACAAACTCCACAGCTAGTCTCAGTGCTACAAAGGGGGTGAGCTCAGGAAAGGGAATCAGGAAACAGCTTTCTGTTCAATTAGGTGTGTTGCCTTAGCCAGTCATTTGACCACTCTGGGCCTCACTGCCTAATTTAACTTACAGGATAAATAGTACCTGCCCTATTCACATAACAAGTCTGTTGGGAGGACAAAATCATATAATAAATATGAAAAATTGAAGATATATAAAAATAAAGCCCATACTTGTGTCCAATGTTGTTTCACTGTTGTTGTTTCTTCTTCTAGGTTAGTGTTCTACTCATCCACTGCTGAGTGTCTGGGGTGTCCCCTCATTTAGCCCACCATCGGTCAGACATTGCCCCCTCACTCACCATCCCACATCCCTTAATCAACAGTTCAAATCATATGGCCATGACTGAGTCATTGCCAGGACTGAACCATGTCATTGCTAATATTATCCAAAGATTTTAATTGCCCCTTCACTTTAAGGTCCATAAACCATATTTCCCAAGTCTATTCTGAGCCCGATGCCAGTTGGAGCATGCCCAAAGAGGAAAGCCTTTGTCTCTGGACACCCAGACCTGGGCTAGCTCCCTGCGCCCAGTAGCATTCTGCCAGCTGAAGCATACCTGTCTTTCTTCCTGAAGATGACTTTCCGATGCTCCCACTGTAGGAGCTTGGGCCTGTTTCGACAATAGTGATGGAAGCCCTCCCCCATTGCTTCCACACTATTGTCTGTCCTTGGGCATGGATATGCATGGAATCTAAACCAACTGCCCCTTTAACATGACAGTATGACTTTGACCGGTGCCCTGACCAGCTGAGCTAACTACCTAGCACTTTGCTAGCTAAGTGCTCAGTAAATTCTTGTCCAAGGAATGATTAGGACTTGTTATGGGCTGAATGGTGTCTCCCTCTCAAATTTATATGTTCAAGTCCTAACCTCCAACACCTCAGAATGTAATTGTATCTGGAGTACAGTCTTTAGACTTAATCAAGCATTTGATATGACTAGTATCCTTACAAGAAGAGAAGATTTGGATACAGGACACAAGTGCATGCACAGAGATAAAATGATGTGAAGACACAGGGAGAAGAGAACTGTCCACAAGCCAAGGAAAGAGGTCTCAGAAGAAACCAACCCTGCTAATACCTTGATCTTGGACTTCCAGCCTTCGGAACTGTGAGAAAATAAATTTCTATTGTGGAAGTCACTCTGGCTGTGGCATTTTGTGATGGTGGCCCCAGCAAACAAATACAAACCTGACTAAGACCATGTAAAAAGAGTAGTCACAGAGAGGCAGTCAGTTGTGGTGTGGAACTCACATGATTTGCCTGCAATGGGGAACGTGTTTTGCGGTGTCCATCCTTCTTTCTTGGACAACCCTATGGGCCCACCGGCAGGCCTCAAAATGAATAACCAACAGTGTGGAACAGAATTTCCTAACAGTAAGGCAGGGAGGGGCTGCTATCTGGGTATTTATGAGACCTTTCTGTGTTACATTATGAGCAGATATTATTTTTCCATTTTACAGAAAGGGGACCTGGGTTCTACAATGGGTCTGCAGTCAATTTAGAATAGAATCACAGCTGCACATTTTCCAACCACAGCACACCCTCGCTGATCTTTGCTCCCTCTCCTTTCTCATTTCTGCTTGCTTTTCAGCAAACCTTAGAGTGTACACCTAACTATACAGCTATTTGGAAAGCAGGGAAGAACTGGAGGGGAAAGCCAATATTTAGCAATAGAAAAAAATTGCAAAACATCTTTGCCGACATAGTGGATGTAAGGCAAAAGCTGAGAGCTCAACTCATTATTCCATACCTCTCCTCGAGGTTCTGAAGCTGGATTAAACAGAAGTAAACTGCAATGAGTACTGAAGAGACTGTCCCCAGGGGTACAGATGACAGAAGGAAGCCTGCATATTGGGCAGATGATCTGAAGAGATGCTCAGACCTCAGAGGAGACAAAGGCTCTGCCCTTTACCAACACACAGGCTTTGTGGGCTTCCAGCCCTCACTCCCCCACAGGAAGCCTGGCACATGTGTCTGCTATCTGCCCTGCTCCTGGTTTCTCTCCTAGTGTGAGGACACCAAACTTCTCCTTCCAGCACCTGCCTGACATGACCCTGACCAGGCTTCTGTCACCAGAGGATCCTGCTTGTTTTCCACTTTGTCCCCCATTCACCAACAAGACATACAGTGCCTGCTTTGTGCATGGCTGTAAACAGCTTAAGCCCCGTTCTACAAGGCTGGAGGTGAGGGAGAATTTCCACAAGGGCTGGCAAGACAGGACCCAGTGGCTTTGCCTTCATCCCTGGAGATCCAGCTTCCTCAGTGACTCCTCTCTGTGATCACTCCTGCCACTCCCAGCCCTCACTTCCCTGATGTGCCCCCTGCTCCTTTCATGTACCCCAGTTCTCACACAACTCCCAGGGCCACCCTGGGTCAGATCCTGGATGCCACTATCCAAAATTTTTCTGAGCTTTCCCAAATGACTCATGTAGCTAATGATATGCTGCCCAGTCTGTCTTCCCTGTTTTCTCTCTGATTTTATCCCCTGCACCTCTCTTCCTTTATTTCTGGTTCCAGCATGCTTTTCTGCCCTTTGAATGCTCCAGGCACGCTCCTGCCTCAGGATGTTTGCACCTGCCCTTCCCTCTGCCTACAATACCTCTCACCAGGTGGTCTCACGACTCACTCCTTCCCCTTCCTCAGGGTTTTCCTCAAATTCACATTCTCGGTGAGGCCCTTCTTGACACCCAGTATTTAAAACTTTACCCCTCACTATCAGCACCCTTAATCCCCTTCTCTACTTTTTCCCATTAGCTCTTGACTATCTGACATGCCAAGTATGTATTTATTCTTTGCCTGCCTTACAAGAAGGTAAACCCAAGGAGGGATGGACAATTTTCCACTCTGTTACAGTGGTACTAGCACCTATAAGAGCATCTGCCATTTGTTGAACAGATGAAGGCACTCCAAGTACAGGTCATTAATTGGAAAACTAATCCATGATGGTAGAGTAAATGTAAGAATGAATTCGATGCTCTTTCCTAAGTGACTCATTTGTACTTTAAGTATTTTAAAGCAATCACAGGTTTGTTGCCCTCCCCCTACTGTGGATAGCTAGTCCTCCAGGACCTGCACTGGGCCCACTCTGATCACCTCCTCCTCTTCCTCAAGTCTCAAGAGGACTGGTTTCCAGAAGGTGGCTGTGGACACAAGAGACTCCCGCGTGGCTTCCCACAGCCTCTACAAGCCGGTGAGCAGGAAATGGGAAACCATTCTCTGTACAACGTGAGAATTTCCACTCGCCTCTCTTGCCCCCAGTAACATATACTCTAGCATACAGTCCTGATCATCTTTGCCGAAAAGGGTTTTGTTTTTTTTGAAAAGTACATTTTGTTTTTTATTAGTTTTGTCAAGGAGAGATCATACTCTTAGCATCCTTGAATCTATACCGTTTCAGGTTACCAAAGAGAAAGTATACTGGAATCCTGTAGTTTTTTCATGTTTAAAAAATATTTATTTATTTATTTATATGTAGAGAGAGAATGAAGGAGGGAGGGAGGAGGAGGGGCAGAGGGAAAGGGAAAGAGCCTTAAGCAGACACTCCGCTCAGCATGAAGCCCCAGAGCTTGATGTGGGGCTCGATCCTGCAACCCTAAGATCAGGACATGAGCCAAAACCAAGAGTCAGTCGCTCAACAGACTGCGCCACCCAAGCACCCCCGGAATCCTATTTGTATAGTTTTCATCTGTCTCTGTAGATATACTTATGTTTTCATATATTTTTATATTTTGTTTAATATATTTATTTATATATACATGTATATATACACACACGTTTATAAAGAAATACACCAATATGCTAATATTTGAGGGTTGTGAAAATAATTTGATTTTTGACTGTATTTTCCACAGTGAGCATATATTACGCATGTGAGAAGAAAAACACCAGTACGTTTTCTTATTTTTTAAAGAAAAAGTACTTGTATTACTAAGGCACATGCTTACTGCTAAAGGTCATGCTTCAGATACAGGAAAACACCAAAATTATCCCCTTGAGGTGTGACTGTTCCTTTTACTTTGTGATTTTAGCTCTGACGTCTGACTAAATAAACCAAATAAAGGCAAACTGAAAGAGCAGTGCTGGGTTCTCATGTTTCTATTTACCGTGAACATAAGCCAAGCCTCAGGCTAATGTGGGTCTGGTGGATCAGTGATGCCCCTTTGCTCCATCGCTCCCTTGAGAAATCCTTTGTGGCGTCAAAGCCACCCCTGGAGTCTTAGAACTCTTATCATACTGGATGCCCTCCCTCGGAGCAGCCACGGTTCCCTTCATTGCTTCCTCTCCTCTCTCCTCTCGAGGGGTATCCGTATTACCGCCCACCTCTCCCTCCACCTCTGAACCCCTGGCCAACATGCTCCCGGCTGCTCTGTAAGCCATATCCCCTTCGTCCCTAAACCAATGGTGGAAATTTTGAGATCAAGACATAACACTTCCTTTTATCCACCACATGCTCCTTCGATGTTTTGCCTTTTGTCTAAAAGGTCTCTGTTTCTCTGTCTTGCGCTCTGTGTTTGTGCACTGGCTTTAAATGTCATTTCAGGGAGCTGATTACAGATGTCACCACGTTCCGGGGCCCACTCTCCAGCAGGTGCCCTGACCTGCCCCTCCCTAATAGCGGTAAGACAGCTTCTTCCTTTTGGGGGCTGTTCCCAGCCTTTTTGGAACACATCTTTCAACCAGTGAAATCTCTGCTCCGTGTGGTTTATAGAACATGCAACAATCTCCCTTCCTTGGCGTTCAGGACCCATGATTATTTGGTTCCTACCCGTCTTTCCAACCTAATCTACATGAAAGCCCTCTATGAGCCCTCTCAGAGCAAAATCTTTCTCTTTGTTGTGTTCTGCGTTTCTATGTTTTTGCCCCACTCAGGAGTCTCCTCCATGATCTGCTCTACTCATTTGAATCCCATCCATCCTTCAAGTCCTCCCTGAGACGTTATTTAGCTTGTGATGCCCTGTGTCCATCCCGGCTCACGGTGACTGTCCCTATTCACCTGGAAGTGCTCACATAATTTAAGGAGATGCATACATAAAAAATAATGACCTCACAATTCTAGATAAGATGAGCACAGATGTCTGACAGTCTGCTTCCTATGCTCCAATAAAATGAAAAAAGGACTATAAAAATAGGAAGAAATTTCTATTGGGACTGGAACCCAGGAATAGATGCTATTTACATGCCAGAAACTATATATGCTTATGATGTCGTTGGTGTATCCATCAGACATAGCGCAGGTACAGAGCCAAACCAAAAAAAGACGGCCTCGCGTCTTTCCCTCACACATCAGAGAGGAGCCTTGGGGGAAGTCAGTGGGGGAGATGTCAGCAGAAACCCTTCCTAGAAAGAGTAAGAGCTGGTAATACTATGAATTTTCATCAGCCGTCTTTTACACGTAAGAAATGAAAGGCGTGTCCGACAGTAAACAGATGGAGAACGTTTACTCACCTTCTTTCTGGGGAAAAAAGAAAAACCAATTTTAGTCAAGGAGAGGATTCTACAACAAAAAAGTAGCCTAGAAGCCGCAGAAGAGACACGAAGATGATCACACTTGGATGAGAGTCATTTTGAGAAACGGAACTGCACTGCCGAAAGGACCTGCTAGCCCTCACACAGCCACCCAGGTTCCGCAGACAATCTGTAAGGAAAGAAGCTCCGAGAGGCTGGCCTTGGGCTCTTCCCCCTGGGGAGTTTTGGTAAGGACACAGGAGCTACCTCTTCCACATACAAACTTCAGCTAATCCCCTGTGTTCAGCCCCCCTTCTCACTCCACCTTCCTATGTATCTGCCCTGTCCTGGCCCCATTCTTGGCACACGGTGCAGGCTGTAGCCTCCCTCGCCTTCCCATACTCCGGGAATTTAGTCCAATTTTATATCCTTGGAATCCCCTTTCCATGATATGAATTGCTGCAGGCTCTAACATTTCTAGGGCTCTACCATCATTTACTGAGGCATCGAAAGTCAAAGTAGATGTGTGTTCTATCTGTTGATCTCACCTGAGAGGCTCTCAAAGTTTTAGTCAACCCTTCCCAAGTCACTTTTTAGATTTCATGAAATTTTAATCAAAGTACAAATGGAGTACTTCAACAAAATAATTTAAAGTTTATTTGGGAGACAATATGGTAGACCAAGCAAGACAATTCTGAAACATAAGAATTATGGGAAAATGGGCTCATAGGCTGGATAGTAGAATCTTGGTTATAAGAAATAAAGCACAATGATTTTTAGTAGACTGGCAGATCAGTGAAACAGCAAAGAACAAACAAAACACAGTCCTAACTATATGCACGAATTTAATTTGTGATTAAAATACTGTTTCAAATCCAGCCGGGGGAAAAAATTAAGGCTGATGATGACAAACTGGGTGAATCATTTGGAATGAAGATAAAACCAGGCTTTACTCTTTGTATGATGCCGTAGAATACATTTCAAATAAACTAAAGAGTTAGCTGTTTAGGAGAGAATGAAAAACAATAACAGAACAAGAGAAATTAAAATTCAGCCAGTCTTGGGTGGGGAAGATATTAATAACACAAAAGAGGAAAAGGAATCCCAAAGGAAAAGAACCAATAACACTGATTACATAAAAGTGGAAATTTTCTAAAACCTTAAAACAAAAGCCTTTAAAAGACATAGATAAATCAGATAAAATATCTGCAATTCACATGACACACAAAGGGATAATAGGATTATTATATATAGACCTTTTAAAATCAATAAGAAAACTATAAGCACCCCCCCCCATGAGAACAAGGGGGTAAAGACACAAATCCACAATTTACAAAAGAAGAAACAGAAATGACTGATTAATAAGAAACTACGTTCAAGTCCTCTACTAAGCAAAGAAACAAAAATTAAAACAAGATATTTATCCACAAAGTCGGCAATTTTAAAACAATAACACCCAGGACTGGTTAGAGATGCAGTAAATAGGGTACCTATGGGTGTGTGTGTGTAAATTCCTACAGCTTTTTTTGAGGAGAAGCAGAAAAGGGGCTCCAACATTGCATGTGCATTTTATAGTCCTTTAATATATTTATATTTTGGGATCCATTAAGCCTACATCTAGGAAATTCCCCTAGGGTAATTTTTAGAGATGTGACCAAATATGTGTGCACAGAGATATAGATACTGAATATTATTTGTAATAGCCAATGGTTTCCATCCACATTAGGTGCAAAAAGGATCTGTTCAATTACTTATTGTGCATTCAAATGATGGAATACCCCATATTAATCAGATAATTTTAAATAATATTTCATGACTTTGGGTCATGTTATCAGTAGAGCAGATGAAAAAGCACATTCAAATGTGTATAATATGATCCTGGCTTTGTAAAAAGAAATTTGAACACATACACGTTAAAAAAAAAAACAACCAACTGTACCAAATGTTAATGGTGATCATCTCTGGGTGGTAGCATATGGGTGATTTAAATTTTCTTCCTTATATTTTTATATATTTTCCAAGTTTCCCATAATAAACATATGTCATCTTTATAAACAGAAAACTTTTTTTTTTAATACAATGATCTTCTGAACCAGATTTCAAATTCCTCAAAGGCATTTTTTTTTTTAAACAAATGCATCATCCACAGAACTGTAATTCCAGTGGTGTTCAGGCCCATGGTGTGATTTCAAATACCATGGATAATGAAGAAATACTTATCTGGCTAACGAGCCTCCTTCTTAGGTTTTTGTTTACCTTTTCAAAAAACATGTGGCATATCTTTATAATATTGGACCATCATCTCTTTTTCATGTGGGCTTGTGATAAATACGGCTGTGGTTCTATGGGCAGCAAAGAGCAAACCTGTCTTCTGGAAGGGTTAATTTCAGGCCCCCTGGCTCCCTGTTCAGCTTTCATCTCAAAGGCCTCCAAGGCTCACCAGCTCAGGAAAAGGATTTTTGTTTTACAGTTGGATATATACACAAAGGCAGAGCCAATGCAAATAAGAAATTCCCGGTCCACAAATAAACATTTCTTAAGCAACCCAGACAATGAAATGGATAAGAGCCTTCTCTCCCAGAACCTTTTTGTAATTACATTTTTATTGACTTTTCAGAGGAAATGAAAGAGGCTACCATATAGCTGATGAAAAGAAAAAGTAATAAACCAAGCCAGAAAAAAGTCTCGAGGAAATGTATATGCAAGGTAAAATAAGGCTAATATGGAAATCCATTATATAATGTTGAAGTTACGTAACTACCTAAACACGCTGGTTTGGCTGCGGAAAGAGCAAGGTGCAGTGCTGGAATAGAGAGCTCATGAGGGCTTGGGTCCCTTTCCAAATTCGTCCATCTTCTGGGTGTTCTAAACGCTCAATTTCAAAAGCAGTTATTAGTACTGAATTCTGAATTACGCATGAAGAAATTGTGAATGGTGGAGAGCGTGTGCATGTGTGTGTTAACAAAATACTTAAGTTGTGTCATGATACACCTTGCAGCCAAGACAATGAATTAATTACTTGGTGAACATACATAAACACATACGTAAGTATTCTCCAAAGGATCAGTACCTCAAGGCCCCTCTGGCACCAAGTGGTCACATACACTGTGTTTTCCATATAACCATTAATGTACTTTGAATTAGTGACTCCAAATGGCTAACCAGAATTATGAGTAGAGGTCAGAGAGCAAGGTGATGGGCCTTCACTTTACATATGTCCTGCACCCTAGTATTTAAGTAGACATACTCCTCACCCCCCCTACACACCTATGCTTTGAGTAATCCCACAGTGTTCTAGATCGGAGAGTATCATACCCCCCAGATACTGGGGTAGAAAAAAGGTTAAGACTTGCTGACACTGAATGGCTAAAATTAACAAGTCAGGAAACAACAGATGTTGGTGAGGACATGGAGAAAGGGGACCCCTCCTACACTGTTGATGGGAATACAAGCTGGTGTAACCACTCTGGAAAACAGCAGGGAAGTTCTTAAAAAGTTGAAAATAGAGCTACCCTATGACCCAGCAATCTCACTACTGGGTATTTACCCTAAAGATACAAACATAGTGATCCAAAGGGGCATGTGCACCCGAATGTTTATAGCAGCAATGTCCACAACAGCCAAACTATGGAAAGAACCTAGATGTCCATCAGCAGATGAATGGATAAAGAAGATGTGGTATATATATACAATGGAATACTATGCAGGCATCAAAAGAAATGAAATCTTGCCATTTGCAATGACGTGGATAAAACTAGAGGGTATTACGCTGAGTGAAATAAGTCAATTAGAGAAAGACAATTATCATATAATCTCCCTGATACGAGGAGTTTGAGAGGCAGAGTAGGGAGTTGGGGGGTTAGGAAGGAAAACATGAAACAAGATGGGATCAGGAGGGAGACAAACCATTAGAGACTCTTAATCTCCCAAAACAAACAGAGTTGCTGGGGTGGGTAGGGAGAGGGTGGTGGGGTTATGGACATTGGGGAGGACATGTGCTATGCTGAGTGCTGTGAAGAGTGTAAGCCTGATGATTCACAGACCTGTACCCCTCGGGCAAATGATATATTATATGTTAATAAAAAATAATTTTGAAAAAAAAGACCTACTGACATTGATAAAAATAGAAAAGGCAAGCTTATCTAATCTTTGCCTAAATTACAACTAATATTTTGATGACAGAACCATGCCACAGCTGATCTTGACAGGAAGAAATAACAAGAGGAGTATTACAAGAAAATATCTAATAGGGATAAAAGTTTAGTCCTGACCCTGGGCCCAAAGGTCAATGGCAGAAACACAGGGGGAGGTATACATCGTTCAGTAGTGGTTCCTGCCGAGGGGGTTCAGGTACTGGGGTGCTAACCAGAAATTCAGTCCTAAGCTCCATACATGGTTTTAACAGAATTTAGAATGAACCTATTGGCACACTCTCTTTTGCCCTGGTCAGAGTGGGAAAGGCAGGCTGTGGGGATCTGGAGGGTTTGAGGATTTCTGAATAATATATACTGAACCATTTTCTGTGATTCCCATGCTGCTGGAGCCAGGTCACCTCCAACCTGCCACGCTCAGCCGGCCTCACCACCCAGAACCCATCTTTTCATTGAGAGGCAGGGAATAGCTGGGGCGCTAACAGACACTCTGCTGCTCTTTGTGACCAAAGGAAGGAGACTGAGTCTTCCTCATTGACTTATGGAGATGTTGTGACTCGAAAAAACGCCATGTGATGGGAGCCATCCTCCACCCCCAGCACACACATGCAGGCCCACAGGTGTCCTAGAGGCACCACAGTGGCTGGAAGAAAACTTGGGCTTTGGATTTTAAGAGCTCCAGCTCTGTGACTTTTGTGAAGCTGACATCATAATACCTCCCTTCCAAGAACTGTTATAGAAATGAGATAACATTTATCCTGCCTACCACATAGTGAGCACTCCACAGTATTTCCCTCCCCCACCCCCAACCCCACACTCCCCCAGGATGGAGGCAGCAGGTATCTAAGACCCTAGCGACTAACACTTTTCCTCTCTATTCATTTTTGGAATAATTTCTCATTTGGGACCCTTGACCTTGAACCTGGGAAAATCTGATTGTCCTTTTTTTTCCAGCTCCTCCCAAATTTAAATAAAGTACCCTCTTTCAATGTCTGAGAACCAATATCATCTCTATAATATAATTCTCTGCCTTAGATTGTAATGACAAGAAGCAAGTAGAACTGATACTTGCTGTGTGCGTTGTGGTTGCTGACATTATTTTAGGCACTTCCCTATGCAGACTCTTATTCAGACTCATGGTACCAGAAATCCATATGAATTTGCCTCAACTACGAAGTTCTCCTTCTTACTTGCAAATCAGACTTCATCCTATGTTAATCTCCAGGAAAGAATTCTTCATTCATTCATGTGTCTACCTGCTCACTTGCTAACTAATTCAACACACGTCCACTGAGTGCCTATCCTTTGCCAGACCTGGGTCAGAGCTGACAATGCAGAGACCGAATCAGGGGTGATCACTGGTCCTCAGTCAGCCAGAGAAGACGTGCCCCTTTACCAGTGCTTGACAGTGGGGTAAGTGCTCTGGTGGGGGGATGGGAGAGGTCACCAGAAAAGGAAGGAGCCTTGAGTTTTTCCCAGAGGTATCAGGGAAAACTGCAATAAAGAGATATGAAGACTAAACCATGAAGGTCAAAGTTGGAGTTAGTCAAGCACATAGGTTTGTTAAAGGGAATTTCAGACTGTCAGGACCTCCTGAGGAAAATCAGGGAGGCATGGACGTGCACAGTAGACACAGGGAACATTCTGTGCCTTTGCAGGAAATGAACAACAGTGGGCTTCCAAATTCATTTCCAAGAATCTGGAATGGCCAACTTCCTCAAGAAATAGTGTGGAAAGTCTATTTATCCTCATAGACTTTCCTGGGTCTTTGAGCAGATTCTGTATATTTGTAGACAAGATATACGTGGGGCAAACACCACATTCTAGCCACTTACATGTGTCATGCACATATACTAGACCATTTGGCCCCACAACAAACCCACTCGCAAGATATCAACCTCTCACTTACAGCTGAATTCCCTCTAGCCACCGAGATCCTAAGGAGTAAATCCAGACCCTTCAATCCTCTTAAGTCCAAGCTCCAGATCCATACTAGAAGCCAGGTGCCTGCCATTTGCCTTTGTACTGTGTTTGAAATGCAGGTTTTTCTGCTTATGTAAGCTGATGCCAAAACAGACAAGCTTCAAGCAAAATACCATTGTGGTTCTGCTCAACAATGCCAAGGTGAAATCAACAACATTCAGTCTGCTCAGATAGAAGAAAAAAAAAAGACTAAAGCAGGATTTTTGTGGGTAGAGGGAAATGTGTAACTTCAATAATTTTCCCCAAAGAGCTAACTTTGGATGACAATTAAATCCTCATTCAAAATAACCCATTTCTTATGCAAATAGAAAATCACCTCCTTTTAGGTTTCTACAAAGCAAACTAGCAATGGAACAGGAACATGAGAGTTCTTTAAAAACAAACAGCAACGGGGCACCTGAGTGGCTCAGTGGGTTAAAGCCTCTGCCTTCCGCTCAGGTCATGGTCCCGGAGTCCTGGGATCGAGCCCCACATCGGGCTCCCTGCTCGGAAGCGAGCCTGCTTCCCTTCCTCTCTCTCTGCCTGCCTCTCTGCCTACTTGTGATCTCTATCTGTCAAATAAATAATAAATAAAATCTTAAAAAAAAAAAAAAAACCAGCAACGAGGGGCGCCTGGGTGGCTCAGTGGGTTAAGCCTCTGCCTTTGGCTCAGGTCATGATCCCAGGGTGTTGGGATCGAGTCCCGCATCAGGCCCTCTGCTCAATGGGGAGCCTGCTTCCCCTCTCTCTTTGCTCTGCCTCTCTGTCTGCTTGTGATCTCTCTCTCTGTCAAATAAATAAATCTTTAAAAAAAAAAAAAAAGGCAATGAAATCGACCTTAAAATCCCCACTTGCGTGGGAAAGCCTGAATTCCTCAGTAGGTTACTGCCAGATGGATGTTTTACCTGTACTTCTCATAGGTATGGATAGAACAGGTACGGCATGTTTATTTAGTATAGAAATACAGGCCACAGGCCATACAGACATCTAGATGGATGATACAGAAGCAGGTAAGACTTACGAAAGTCTATGAGGGACCCAGAAGGTCATATCTTAGGACCTGTCAGGACCATCTCCCTATTCAGCCATAACAAGGTTCAGAGGCTAAGGGCCAGGCTAAGACACTAGGTGTACCAACTTTTAAGGGTAAGTATTGGAGGTGGACCTGACTGATAATGAAGGCCCAATGCGGTATGGAGACCAAGGGGTAGAGAAAAATCCAGCCACACCTCTCAAGAAAACTCTCAGAGGCAGGGTTTTCGAGAAGAAACGGGGTGTTTTATGGAGACAATAGATGGGAAATTGGAGTTTTAACACTTTCATAATCCAAGCTCATCTGGGGTTTTTCCATCCCCATCAGAGCTAAGTAACTTTGGTTTGAACACTACCCTGTGGAACAGGAAAGCCATCCCAAATATTGTGGGGAATTCCTAAGAGGCTCTCGGGTTTCCAGGGCCCCTGTCCCCTGACATCCCGGATAGTCTAGATCAATGCCCCCAGCTTCTCCATCTCTCCCTCTTCCTGGCTATTGAACGTGCACTGGCTACATCAATGGTTTCCTTGTCTTTTAGCTCTCAGTGTAGATGAGTGGGTATATAGCATTTAACAGGTCAACTCACAGGTGACCTTGACCAGCCCATAGACAGGACTTCAGGCTCCGAGGAAAGGTACTGAGAGGAGCTCCTAACTTAGGGTCTCAGACCAAAGCAGAAGCCTAAGTGCAGGTTCAGATTTGAAAACCAAGGCATAGGTGAGGCCCAATTCCTAGGAAGTACTCCCGAGGGGGAATGGAAGGTGCAACTGTCAAACCACAGGAGAGGTCAGAGGTCAGCAACAAAGCCTTGTCCTGTCCAGCCGAACTGTAGGTGACATGGCACTGAGGTCAGTCCCTACTCAAGTAGTTGTGTCCAGGTTGGTCTGAGAACTTGACCTTCTCTCCTCACGGTAACTGGAGAAATGAGTATGGAAAAAGTGAGTGTGGGGCTGACCCATGCCCCTCTTCCATGAAGGCACGAAAATGTTTATGTTTGTGTTATTAAAGAAACTAAATTATGTCATCCAAGACTGTAGAAAGAATGAACCATGACCAAAATATATTTAACATAAATAAGCAGGAAGTGTGTGTATGTGTGTGTGGAGGGGGAAGCTTTGGTATTAATAAACTACCACAAATTTCCTCTGAGTCCCATTTTAATATTACTACCAAATAGAAAAGAAAGAACATAAGGCAAGTGCATCCATTCTCTAGAAAACAGTAATTTGAAGAAAAACTTCCTGTGGCTGTTATTCTCAAGAATAACAGAAATGGATACCTGTAGAGCACCTTACTTTTTCCAAAATACTTTCAGATATATTATCGAGGCAAAATCGAGGACTGGCTAGGTTATGGTGGCTCAGTCAGGACGAAGAGGTAAGAATCCACACCATGAGGAAAACATCCCAGTCTCTAACACCAGAATTGCGGTTTTACCACCGTGGCACAGGCCATCGGCCTCATGGAGAAGGAAAAGCCCCCACGACTGAGCACTCAATTAATCTTGACTTGTCAGTTAGGAAAGAAACAAAGTAGGGCTGCCCCCCACCCCACCTCATGCCATCAAATCCTTTTTGGCCTTTCTCAGTAGTATTACCCACAGTTATGGGAGAAATTCATCCCACATGATAAAGGACTAGAACTGGTAATGTATCACATATGATTAACTTACTGGCTAATGACATTACAATTTACTTATCAAATTACCACACACAAAAAAAAACAGACCTGTATAAATGATCTAATTATTTACCAGCAAATATCAGTCTTCAGAATTAACTAAGCCAAATGAATTGTAGTCATGCACCTAAGTAATGTCCTCGTCTGCTCCATCTTTCCAAATTTAAATTAAATCAGTGATATACTCTTGGTGACTACAGGGAATAAATATGTACTCATTAATCTCTAGCTCAATCACAGAAAATTAAACATAATAATGTTACACAGTTTAAAAATCATCTTTCGCATTGGTCAACTCTCCAAACATCATGGCTGGTGAATAGTCAGATAATGAATGTGGTTAAGTTGCCATAATTTTTATTCCTCTATAATTAATTCAACTCTGTATTAATTAACTGGCAAACAAATAAAAATACTTTCGGTGGGTGAGCAGCAAAGTGATAAAATAATTGTAGATATTTTGAGACACTGCTCAGATAAAGAAGAGCTTGGACCCATCAAGACAATATCTCTTTTGATTTATACTCCTTTATCATGCATGACCTTTGCTGACCCAAGCCTGAACTTCAGGGTAGGTAGACAGTTGGTGAGTCATAGCTTATAACCAACAGGGGTGCTGGAATTAAGGGCTTAGAATTTGCTGAAGCGTGAGTTAGCACAACAGTCTTCTAGGCTGTTCCCAGAAGAAGAATAGTCTCCTGGGAAAAGAGCCTGAGATCCCTCTTTCTTTTTTGATTCAAAATTACCAAGACTGGGGGCTCCTGGGTGGCTCAGCGGGTTAAAGCCTCTGCCTTCGACTCAGGTCACGATCCCAGGGTCCTGGGATCGAGCCCCACATCGGACTCTCTGCTCAGCAGGGAGCCTGCTTCCTTCTCTCTCTCTGCCTGCCTCTCTGCCTGCTTGTGGTCTGTCAAATAAATAAATAAAATCTTAAAAAAAAAAAAAATTACCAAGACTGCCAGACACTGTGGGGTAACCATCACAAAGGCAGAAATTAGGAAAAGGCTGTGTGAAGTGACTTGGTGAGCTGATTTGAACTCTGTTCAGGCAAGATTCACTCCCTACCCTTCACATGGCAAGAGTAACATACTTCCTTTTGGCGTTGCTGTGGGCATGGCCACATGACATGCTTTGGTCAATGGAATGTTAGCTAGCTAGAAATGTGTTTGCCCATTTGGGCTTGCATCTTGCGCTTGTGGGTGAGAAGGCCATGCCCTCGGTAGTTTACTGACTCCAAAAGAATGACAGCCATGTGGAGCAGGCTTGAAACCAACCTAGAGCCTGAGCCCAAGCCCAGAGGAGCCAGCTCACATCAGTCAAAGCACAGTTGGTTTGTAGACTTAAGAGGAATAAGTAAATGCTGGTATTGGATGTCACCAACATTTTGTGGTTGTTAGTTATGCATCGAGAATTGTGTGAAAAATTAACAATTCACCCTGTGGGGGAAAAGGACGCAGTGCATATGAATATGGAGGGCCCAACACTGAAGGAGAATGGGGCTTCTGGTGTCGAAGACCCCCCAGTCCCCCAATCTGTCCCCAGTGGTGAGTCATCATGGAGAGAGGCTTACCACCCCCAGGACTGGCTGAGTGAGTGAAAGGCAATAGCTGCAATCCTAAAGAGGCATAACCCTGGGAGCTCACATGTTTGTGAGGTTCGCCCTTGGCCAGCCATCATACATGACGTTATAGATCTAGAAGCCGCACGGAGACCAGTCAGGGTAGCTGCCAGTGGGGAGAGGGAACAAGCCACATCTCTTCTAAGACTAGGGCAGCAGTACCTTCTAAAGGTGAAACTGAGTTCTGGGCACCAGCAACAAAGTGAGAATAATTAGTACTCATCTTTGGACATGTGCGCAATCTAAGAATTCTAGAATATGCCACGGGAGGGGGTTCTCAGAATGGGGTGGTGCATGATGGGTCTCTTGCTCATCTGGGAGGTTTAGATCTCTTGTTGTTTTGTTTTGAGATGCTACTTGAGAAGGGTATCATTTAGGCTCCACACTGGTGATGTGTGGCTTATCAGTAATCCTAATCAAAAGGGATATGATGGCCTGGGCTCCAAAGGAATCCAGGTAGACCACACATACACACACACACACACACACACACACACACACACACACACACCACAGTCACTAACTGTGGGCTCTTACTCTTCCCCTCATGGAGTCACCTTTTCCAGAACCCACTATTTACCTATTTCTTTCCATTGGGGAAAACCCATTTATGAATTCATATACTCATTAGATTTACTTCCGAGGCACTCTGTGTGTGTGTGTGTGTGTGTGTGTGTGTGTGTGTGTGTGTGTGTGTACACATACACAACCATCAAATACTGGGAGATAGGGTTTCCTTTTGAAAATTAACTATACTGTAATTTAGGGCTTTGAGTTTTAGCTAATCATTAGAATTCTTGTCTTGATGAGGTGGTTCTAATCCAAATATTGTCAGCATGGAGAAAAGAGCTTCTTTGCAAACTTTCCGTTTGAATATGACTTCTAATTCCTGAGAGAACACATTTTTTGAGAAATGGAAATACCTTCTTCACAAAGAATCTACTACCTAAAATTTGCTACAATGAGTTAAAAAAAAAGTGGTGTTTTGTTTTTTTTTTTCATTTCCCTTGGCAAATTTTTTCATTTCCCTTGGCATGGAAATAACTTTTAGTGTCATCAATAATCTATGGGCAGTTGAACCCAAAATATTACTGCTTAGACAAAAAGAAACGAGCTTTGTGGTTTTGTTTCTTTAACACATTCTTTTCTTGACTGGGGGCTACACTGATGCTCTCCAGAGGACAAGAGGCAGTAGAATTGGATATACAGAGAGAGGTGTCTTTAAGGAATTGACTCATGATTATGAGTCTGGCAAGTCTGAAATCTGCAAGGCTGGCCAGCAGGCTGGAGACCTAAGGAAGAATTGATGCTGTAGCTCTAGATCAACAGTAGTCTGGATCTAAATTCCTTCTTTCTCGGGGGACCTCGGTCTTTTTCTCCTTAAATTCTTAACTGCTTGGAAGCTTTCTCAAAGTCTATGGATTTGTCAATCACATCCCCCCCCAACACAAAAAACAGTACCTTCACAATAACATCTAGACTTGTGTTTGACCAAAGACTTGGTACCATGGTTTAGCCAAGTTGACACATAAAATTAACCATCATAGAAGCAAAAGGTAATTTTTTTTTAGATTTTATTTATTTATTTGACAGAGAGATCACAAGTAGGCATAGAGAGAGGCAGAGAGAGAGGAGGAAGCAAGCTCCCCACCGAGCAGAGAGCCCTATGTGGGGCTCGATCCCAGGACCCTGGGAACATGACCCGAGCCGAAGGCAGAGGCTTTAACCCACTGAGCCACCCAAGCGCCCCTCCGAAAGGTAATTTTTGAGAAATAATTGGCAAAAGCTGGGTATAAAATATATCGTAACAAGCAAACTTCCCATATCATGCACATTCTTTTACAGCTGACAATGTATTTTTTAAGCAAAAGTATCTAGCTTTTTGTTGAAATAATCTGATAATCCTATTATCATTATCCCCACACTGGAAATTGTACATATTCTCACATATACAAGTTTGCTTATATTAGCCAATCCATAAATCTCCCATGTTACGAAACCTTGGCTTATAGAAGTCTCACGGCAGTGCAAAAATGAGACCTGTACTTTGATGGCATCAAGAAAAACATTTTTCACAGGATCAGTAAACCACTGGGAAGACAACCAAACCGTTTGACATCTTAGATGTTCCTGAGACAGAAACAGCTCCAACTTGATTCGATCACCTTTTAAATGTGGGAGGGAACGTAATCACCTTAGCATATGGTTAAAAAAAAAAAAAAAGGTACAGTGTTGATTAAGAAGTAGCTATTAGAAACTCTGGCCAACCAAGACAGACTTGATTTAAGTACAACCTAAAAATTCTCCCTCCTTGTAGAAGCAACTCTGCCCAGTTCTGGAGTCTGGCTCCATGCGGATCAGAATCCGAGCCCCACCCTTTGTCTGCTTTCTGACCTTAAGCCAAGACTTCACAGTTTCTGAGTCTCACTTTCTTTGGCAACACTGAGATGATATTGCTTACGGTACAGTGGTCTCGAACAGTTCAATGAGATACTACGTGAAAGTGACTAACGCACTCTGGATGCGTAATAGGGCTTCAATAGACGCTAGCTATCTTTGGGTTCATTGTGTTCTCATAAGATATTAATTGCTTGGAGATAAAACCAAGCGGGAGAGAAAAGTCATTTTCATCTCACCGACCACACTGATAATGCAAAACCAAATAACACGGATGCTATTAATTGGAGATGAGTCACCTAGTCTGCGTCTGTTAGCAACTGGCAATTTCCTCTCGGGAACTCTGCCTGCAGTTGGGACCCACCAGGACCACGTAAGCAGGGCCTTGCTAGTGACCACGTGGCTTACGTGGCAGTTCTGGTGTAGTGAAGGGAAGAAAAGAATCATTTGCTTTTCTATATCCACGTAGACTTTTACAAACAAAATTAAGATATTGAAACCTAAGGTCTTAAAAACAGTGGAATTAATTGCGCCGCTGAAGAGTATATTGAAACAACATAAGCAGAATGAGATTTTTTTTAAGCAAGCACGTAAGAAGGATTTACATATCTCATCAACCCTTACGCTCAGTCTCTTTGTTTTTCCATCTGAGCTGATTCAAATGTGCCTTTCTTGCTCACCTGAACCCTTACGGCATCAAAGGCTTTAAGGATGACTCTGGGATTTCCAGCCAGGTGCCCTCTACCTTTTGGGATCACTGTGTGATCCATCAGCTAATAGAGCGAACCAAAGAGGAGCCATATTCTACTTGTTTTGCTTCTCCGGCTGGCTACCTACCTGTGTTCACATAACAGAAGCAGAGAGAGGAGAAACAGTTGCACAACAACCCTACATTTGGAAATGACACTTTCCAAAGGAGTCAAGAAACTTCCTCCACCAGGATTCTGCTGAGAGCAGTTTTTTTCTGCAGGGACGGAGAACTTGGTGTGGGGGATAGGTTAGCCATAGTTTTATTTCCACAGGATCTGAAGAGCTCCTGGTGGCTGGAAAGCTATAGATGTCCCCAGCATCTGGGACAAGGGACCAAACAGGAAGACACTTCCCCTGCAGGGACTGAAGAGTCAATGAGTCTCAGCCTGGCCCTGAGACACTGGCCCTGGGTCTTAGGGAGGGCCACTGAAGCAAGAGCAAAGCCCAGTGTCCATCAAGGCCTCCTTGAGCCATCTCCTCAGAGGCTTGTGTCAGAAACCTCAGCAGAAAGAAGGGAGGAGGAGAGGAAAAGTGGGAAAAGGCCGGAGGGAGCCCTAACGAGAGAGTGCTTCCCCCACAGGCATTTGGTTTTGTGGTCTAGGGCTCGAGTGTGCCTAGGGGAAGGAGAAGCATTGCCCCCACCTAGCACAGTGTCTGCTGGAGAAACTCTAAAATCAGCTGCAGCCTCAGAAATATCAGGCAAGAGGGGCACCCCCCCTTCCTTCCACCCCCCACCAGCCAGGAGGCCCCAGACTGTGGCACCTCACCCACAGCTCTGAGGCCAGAGAGGGATGCTGGGAGGAACAGAAGGCTGGGGATGGAGAGGGGCCTCCAGGGAAACTGCCATCGCGATCCACGAGGCCCCAAAGCAAACACCAAGACCCTAGCCAGCTAGAATGGGATTCCAGAGATTTTGCTGTTGGGAGCTAAGCTGCACCAATGCCGTGTTCCTGTTCCTTCCACTCAGGTTCCTGGATGGCTGCCCCAGGCGAAGGGCCCTGTGGACAATGAACGGTAACCGTGAGCGTCCAGGACTGGCCTGACCTTGGGAACACGTTAGGAGAGAAAGGGCTGGGCCAGGCAAATGTTTTATTTCAAGAGCCCCTCACTAGGTTATCCCTTGATGGCTGAAGTTGTTGAACCCTGGGCCCCTGACTGCCGTATCCCCACATACAAATAACCCGGAATGTTCCTGATAGGACTGCGGCAAGAAAAACAAATGACCAAACCACTAAGGAGTTGGGACAGTAGACTTTCTGTTTGTCTAAGATTGTCCCTGACCTCACGCCTCGTCCTGTGGTCCTGCACCCCTACTTCCTGGCTCAGCAGACAAGGAAGCCAGTCTGTACAACTGAACAGAAAGGAGGCAGTTGGCAAGACATTCAGTCTGGCCACTGTTACTACAGGGTCTTCCTGCCGCCTGTTCTCCCTCTTCTCCTCCCCGCCCTCCAGCCCCCCCAAAAGCTCAGAGAGTCAATGTCAGGTGCTGGGACATGCACAAGACAAGGCAGCTGGGACAGCTGTCCCTGGCCTCTGGGTAGGCCCCATCCATCTGTTCCCCTGTTTGTCTTGTGAAACAGAAGAGGGGCATCTCCATGGCGGGCAGGCACAGAGCAGGTGGTCAGATATGGGGGGTCAGTGATGTGGGCCCAGGAAGACAGGATCCAGGAAGGGAAAGGGAATGAGAACTAGAGTCTCAGCTCCAGAGGAAAGAGGCTCCCAGCAGGAGCTGGTCCCATCGATGTCACAGTGGGCAGAGATGGCACCCTGGGTTAGCTGATCATGTCCTATCAAAGACGCCGCTGCTCCTCAAGGCTTCAAAGGGAGAAGCTGAGCGAGTCTTACTTTTTTTTTTTTTTAATATTTATTTATTTATTTATTTGACAGACAGAGATCACAAGTAAGCAGAGAGGCAGGCAGAGAGAGAGGGGGAAGCAGGCTCCCTGCTGAGCAGAGAGCCCGATGTGGGGCTCAATCCCAGGACCATGGGATCATGACCTGAGCCGAAGGCAGAGGCTTTAGCTCACTGCACCACCCAGGCGCCCCGCGAGTCTTACTTTTGCGAGAAGGATGGTTGACAAATCCGGCAAGCAAACCGGAGGAATCCGTACAATATCGCTCTCATAAATGTGTTTTCCAGGATCTGCGCTCACTTTTTAAACCACCATCTGCTGATGTATTCCCAGTCCCTAACGTGCCTCCCCTACCCAGCCCACACTACCTAGGGACAAAATGTCTTCTTGCTCAACCATGTCCCCATTAAACCTCCCTCGGTGTCAGCATTGGGAAAGCATCAGATGGCGGTTAGGTCAGGCACATTCCTTTGTTTCGGGCTATAGTCAAACTAGTTTCCCTCCCCCAGGCCGCCCTCACCCTGGTGCTCAGCCCTTGTATTTGCCTTCTCTAGTTGTTTATTTTGTCAGCAGGAAGTATCACCTGTCCATTTGCCTGCTAATGGACTGTATAATCATAACAGCCAACCCACTCTGGCCCCAAGAGAGGAAAGGAAAAGGACTGTTTGTGGCCCAGGCCACACATCCAGGTTGGGGGGCGGGGAGGAGAGGGTGGGGCAGTGGTTGGGCAGGAGGAGGGGCTGTGGTTGCAGTGGAAACAGAGAGAAAATAAGAACATTTCCGATCCACCAGCAATGCACAAAGCACCGTGATGGGTGAGTGGCCCGGATTATGCCATTGAATGGAGGAAGAAACTGGAGCCCAGAGAGGGTAACGGGCTTTCCAGGTTACACAGCCAGTGAGGACAGTGAGCGGCAGAACAGGGATTCGAACCACAGTCTATCAGCTGCCAAAGCCACCAACGCCGGCAGCTGCCTTGTGGTTTAGAGGCTGCCCTTGGAGTGGGCGAGGTACTCCCAGGTGTCCCAGGCACCTGAGCAGACACACATGCTCTCCTACCAACAGGACCGAGTCAAGATCAGTACTCAGGGGTCTGGGGATCAGCATGGCTTGAGGGAACTTGCAGAAGCCGTTCCTGTGATCAGAACAGAGGGTTGGGGCCCAGACAGCAGGCAGGAAGCCAATAGGAAGGAGAGGCCACAGGTGAGCTCTTCCTTTCAAACCCATTGTGGAGAAGGAGCGACTGTTCTGTCTTCCCCACTCAGTGTCCTTCCAACCACTGGAACCTACAGAAACCCCAAGAGCATGGCTGGCTGTGAAAGGGAAGCTTATTAGCATTGTATTTGAGCCCTTGCAATAAAACACAAAACACACAAAAAACAATTCTGAAAATTCATGAGTTCCTATTATTAGGAATATATGTAGGTCTCGATGGTAAGCTCTGCTCCAGTTTGTGGGTCAGCAACTTAACATTTAGAAATTAGGAGCACAGAGTTGGAATGGGGTGGACAGGGGAGTAGGGTCCAGATAAGCAAGGAGGACACCAAGCCCTGAGTGGGCTCGACGGCCTCGGCAGAAACACTCCAGACGGGAAACTCACAGGGAAAGGAAGATGAGAGGGTAGAGGATGAGGCTTGCATAAAGGTTCAAGGAGTGAGGGAAAGAGGGAATGTACGAGAGAGAGGAAGATCTCTTGTCACACTACAGGGGAAGAAATGGGTCTCTTTAGCGATGGGGGGACGGAGGTTCTTGGGCCCACCGATGTGAGTCCTCAGGTAAGGCTGTCTAGTGGGCAGTTAGAGGTTGATTAACATTGAGAATACATTCCGGAACTGAAAGAACTCAAAGGCTCTATTGTTTCTGGTATGTTCCGGGCCATGTGCCACCAGCTGGAGCACAGGTCTGTGAGGAAGCCAAGAGCCCTGGGCCTGTGGGTATGGCTCCATCAGGCCCATTCCCGGGCAGCCCATGTGTGTGTGTGTCCCTGTGGGGGCCGCCAGCGTCATGGTCTCACCCGTTCCCTACTCTGTTCGAAGGTCAGCACCTGTCCTCTAGTCCCAGGGCACGTGAGGCCATCTCCTCTACAAACCTCTGGAGCCGGAGCTCAGTGTCTTCCTGGATGAGCAAGGGAGCGGACTGGTCTACCACTCCTGCATCAGAATTAATTTACTAAGTAGAAGTCAGTCATACAGGGCAAAGAGGGGGGACCCCTTAGACAGCACTTCATAAAAGCCAGCTGCGAAAGACAAGACTATGGGTCTCCCTGACTCCATCCCTGTGCTGGGGGTTCGTGGGGCTGAAGTTTGAGAGGAAGGAAGGTTTAGTTATATTTGTTTTTAAATGGGATTTTTGCCCATTTTGGGTGAGCTTCCCCTTTAAGAAAGTGGCACTAAAAGTCTAAGCTTATGGGGTGCCCGGTTGGCTCAATTAAGTATCTGCCTTCTGCTCAGGTCATGATCTCAGGGTCCTGGGATGGGACCCCTCAGTGGGGAGTCTGCCTCTCCCTCTCCCTCTGCCCTCCCACCCCCATGGCTCATGTACTCTCTCTCTCAAATAAATGAATCTTTAAAGAAAAAATCTAAGCTTAGCAAAACGGACACATTGGACATGACTTACTCCCCTAGGAAAAGATCTTTTATTTTACACCAGCGTTCATGGCAGGGTATCTTTGACTCCGAACGCCACTGGAGAGAGGACTTCTGCACCCCTGCTTTTAAGCTCACTTTGGAATGCAGAATGGGGCATCCTGCTGTCCAAATGCAAAAGAGCAGAACTAGACATCAGCCAAGGTCACCCTGTCCCTGGAGACTTACACAAATTAGCTTCAGTGCCCTAGGCCATGTTCACTGGACAGCCCTACACCCACATCAGTTTCTATTTCCAAGGCTCTTCATCTTAAAGGATCCTTCAGGCTTGTATGGAAACCTTAGCTCCACATGTAATGTATTCCCCACCCAAATGTGGAAGTGTTATGGTTAGAGTATGCTCCTGCTGTGAAAGAAAAAAAAGTCCATTGCTGAGGATTTCTTTTACTCTCCAGTAATAGTCTAACGTGCTTGTTTCCGGCTGGTGGGAGGCTTTCCTCCATGTGATGCTCACAGACTGCTCCCTTTTTCTGGGTTCAGGGAAGTTTTCATCACTTTCCCATCTCACTCTTGGACTTGGAGTGGTAGAAGCTTTCACAGAAGGTTGGTGGATGGTGAAGGGGTTTGGCCACCAATGGTTTTTGAATCTGTCCTACTAAAAATGGCAAAAACCTTCCAATTAAATTTCAGATGGACCTCTTCTCAACAATCCCTTGTCTGTCGAGCCAGCAAGAATTTCTTGCCGGGCAACTTCCATTGCAGGTTTTTCTAATCTCTTCAGCCCCCAAATTCTCGTTAACTTCTTGTGTTCACCTGTCAGGGGTCAGACCCGTGCACGTGCAGCTCGGGGCTGAGCCAGGAGTTCATAGGTCACCTAATGGGATCGCTGCCTGATCTTATGAACTTTGCAGCTCACAGGCACCCCCTTTCTTGATCCACTGGCTAGAGATCCAGGGCTTTAATTACCCCATTCTGTTGTGTTCTTCCTGTGACAGCATCTGCTAACAGTTCTGTGGTACTTGAAGTTCTGTTTTCTTTTCCCCAATCTGCTCGCTGTCACTTTACTTTGCTGTGTCCTCCAGGAACCACTCCAAGCATTTTCTGTAGGGATTTCAGCCTCAGTCAGTGGGAGACACAGAGTGGAGTGTGCTTAATCCCTCTTTACGAGAATCAGAACCCACCGAGGGTTCGTAAGCTGTCAAGAGGCACATAGCTTTCTGGTCCAGAAAGCTCTGTTTGGCTGGAGCAAGGATGGATTGAATGCAGCAATGCTGGGAGCTGGGAGCGCAGGGGGTGATGGGGGAGGGCTGCCCCAGCCAGCTAAGGAGCAGCTGCCATAGACCAGGTGTGAGGCCACCGCAGGTGAGGCGGAAAGGAGAGAGGAAAATTCCAGAGCTACCGGAGGTGGGTTCTACAGAACCTGATGGCCATTTAGATGCAGAGACTCAGGCATATGGTGGTATCTGGAAATGACTCCCCAGGAAGAGAACAGGAAGAGGAACAATTTGCTCTCTGAATGTCAGTCTTTGATCAAATTCATGGGCAGATGCTTCTCTCACAGACCAGAACAGACGGACTTGAAATCTCTCTCCATGTTCCTTCCCAATCCTCCGGGATCATTGGCCTCTGTGTTATCAGCCCTGCCAAGATAGTCTCCATTCTGACAAAATGTATTTGAGCCAGCTTGAAGATCTGGGAAGTTTACTATTGACCTATCTGCCATTTTTAATAAACAAACTCAACACAGATTTTATTTGTATAACAAGCCACCACCTTAAGGTGCAAAGTAGTCACAGAGCTTTCATTCTGTGTATGTTACATCTGTGTATATTACTGACTTTTTAGGATTCGTATTTAAGCATTTTTGCCATTTGGTTCTATGCTTTGTTTGCAAATACTGTTGGGTGACATTTCAAATATATAAATAGAAGAAACTAAGAAAACCTGAGTTTGCCTGGATTGTTTGTTAAAGAAGCTAATAACTGGGATGCTAATGCAACCGCATTTAGTATAATGTTTTCCTGCTTTGTTTTTGCAGATGTAGCTGTGTCTTCATGCATCACATAGACACCACACACAGACACACCACAGAGACAGATTCAGGCCTCCCAAGCTTCCACCTCACCTGCTAATAAATAATTCAAGTCTTTGAGCTCTCGAAAAATTCCGCATCTTATTCCCATTATTTTTCACAGCTAAGAGGTGATTAATCACCCCGACTGTGGAAAATTTGCCTCTTAAACTACAATCACTCTATTTTCCCCTGCTGAGTATGCTTACAAAAAGCTAGGCTCAGAACCCCTTTGGCTTGGTCACAGCACCAAGACAGCTATCTACTCCATGCCACTCATGCAATCTTCCTCTCATTGCAAGCCACGTGCTTAACTTTGGGCAGGAAAAAAAAAAAACTATACACACACACACACACACACACACACGTGTGTGTGTGTATATATATATATGACTAAAACTGGAAAGAAATTACCAAGATAAACAGTACAAAGGACTGAAAATGAAAGCCCTTACATTTGAGACAAAATTGGATTATTTCTTGGAAAGGCTCTCGAGACAGGAATCTGTGGGCAGAAGGAGAAAGAAGTTCCTTTTGTGTAGCTTGTTGCATGTAGGCAGAAGAAATAAAAGAAGGAAAGGCTTTGGCAGTCTCTTGCTAACAAAGTCCTTAACTTGGGCTCCATCTTCTAGGGCTGAGGAGCATCAGAGAGTTTTCTCGTACTCTAGTGACATCACTGTAAGACACTGCCCACCCTCCCTGTTCCCTAGGTGGGCAGTTATGTCTCCTTTCTTGAACCTGGGAGAACGCTGAGTCAGATGGCTTTGTTTGATCAGTTACAAAAGAAGGGTGAGGGGGGGTTTGAAGTGCTTTTTTCGTTCATGCTCAGACACCAGAAAGTCAGACCCACTGCCACTGTGTTGCTTGGCAAAAGATAGCCTTTCATCAGCACAGAAGGACAAGGCTTTGGGTTAAAAAAAAAAAAAAAATCCTATATTGCTCACAGTCTGGGCGATGCTTTTAATCATGTACATTTCTGCCATGTCCCTCCAATTAGAATCTTTTCTGAGAGCTCACTTTCTGGCAGCCACATTTTATTGTTGTGGCTCGCCCACTGATAGAGGCCTGCCGCTGTCTTTGGAATCTGGTGATCCTGAACTGGATTTGTTCTTTGGTCAAAGTTTTGCAAAAGGTGTGGTCAGCACAGCCCTGACTGGAGATTATGGAAATGAGGACCAAGCTGGGGAGTCAGCGGGATTTAAGTGCTTTGGGAAGCACACACAAGGATTTGTTGATTCACCACAGTTGGTCAATCGCAAACATTTTCAAACCCTCCTGGGTGCTGGTGTAAGAGCTAAATATAGGAATAAACTCCACATGTGAGAGAATTCAAAATAGTATCAAACAACAGACTCGGAAATATTTGGAGGAGGCCCTGTCTGCAAATCTCACCAAAAGACAAGGAAAAATCCCCGGGGGACCTTGGATCCGGTTCAAGATTCAGACACCTCGGTGGATGGGTTGCTACAATGAACGTATTCCTCGAGATATGTTAGATGGACCCATTCATCCCTGAGTCCTCGGTAGCTAGTTCGTCTCTGGATTTCTCTTTCATAGCAGTGCTAAAACAATTTTCTAGGAAAAGACATTAAGTAGATATATGGCGGACGGGGGGGGGGGGGTCGGTGATGAGTTTCATGAGAAAGAAATCCGATTTCTCAGGCGAACCTGAGCTCCCGGTGCAATTGCAGCGGGAGGGGGAACCACCGTCACAAAGGGGGGTCAGCCCCCGATGAAGACAGGATTACTAGAGCTGTAAGAACTAACATTTATTGAACACTCGCTGTTTTTCACTCGTCCAAGGCCCCATAGCTGAGAAGCGGCAAAGCCTTCATGCGGACCCAGAGTCTGTGATGGAGAGCCCTGGCTTTTCACTGTCATCCCACCAGCCAGGCCAGTGGGACCCTGGGTTTCCCCGGCTGTGGTGAGAACTAGCCAAGGAGGGCAAAATTTTGTGTTTCGAACCAGGTGCCCACGGCAGCCAAGGCCAACAGCTCTGAGAATTGTCAGAGCAGAGGCTACTGTCCCTTCCAGAAACCAGGGGTGCAGGAGGGAAACATGAACCCAGGCTCCCGGGGCATGAAGTCCGTACTCCCGCACTCCGTTCTGCCAGGGATGAGGCAGGGGGCTGGCCCAGGCAGAGTGCGCCTGCCCTGTGCTCCCCGACCCACCCGCGCTCTCAGGGCGGCTCCGCGGGTATTTACAGCTCCAGGGGCCTGTTGGAAACCAAGGCGGAGGGTTTTTCTTACCCATCCCTCTCCCAGCCCCTTGGAGCAGGTACAAGGTTAGAGATGCTGCGGTTTCCTTCGGAGTCTACGCGGCACGGGGAACCTCAGACAATCTGTGTCCCCTTCTAATGCAGGTGGCCTTTCATGAGGACCGCGGCCAGCCCCAAAGGAATGCTGGCTGGGAAAAACAGAAGAAAATGCAGCTGTAAGGAATTCGGTTAGACAAAAGAAGAAAAGGAAAAAAAAAAAACAAAAAACCCCACTCTTCCCTAGAGTGGTAGTAGGATAGTGTTGTATATTAAAAGGGACAATGTGTGAAGGAAATCTCAAGATATTTTTAGAAAGAGCGGACAGCTTCCTCCTGGGGATGGCTGTCTGGTTGCAAATGCGGTCCGGCTGAGAGGCTTTGGAATAGATTTGAGGAGATCTGTGTCCCTACCAAGCCTAGGTGGCCACCAAATCCATCGGAGGGTCTCTCTGTCCCCCCTCATCGCACCAAATTCCCAGCAATCCCATCACGTTATTATCTACTCTCTTCTAACTGCCTGGAGAAGCCTGGTCTTTTGAGCCGACTATGACTTTACTCCTTCCAACCCGCATCACCACCAATCCCTGCCCTTGCGGCAGAGGTGAGGCTGACCAGCTGGAGCCTAGATGCGATGAGCAAACCGTGCATCTCTTCCAGGGACTGAACTGACAGCTGACTAACTGAGGACACGGGACCCCGCGTTCCTCCTTCGAGGTGTCTACATGTATTACCGACCCTGAGGACACTTGGCCTGTCTGCTCAGTGCCCACATTGGGTCCCGCTTCCGTCATAAAGCAGCAGCTCACTGCGTTGGTCTCTGGCGGATGCCTGCATTTCAAGGAGATTTTGGTGCAAGGCAATGACATGGGGCCAAGTTATTTGGTAAAGCTGCCTCTCACCAGGTGGGGTGGGGGGGGGAGGGGGGAGGGGGGGAGAGGGGAGGGGCTACCAGTAAGACACTTAGCATGCCCAGAAGAGACTACATTATTTATTCAGTATTTGTTCATCAAGTATTCATAGCTTCCAAATGCCTCTTTCTACACTCACCTTCTCCACTTTCTCTAGATTCTCTAGATTCCCGTCACCCAGGGACGAGGAAGCAAATGACACCGACATTTCTTAGCGCCGGGCACTATGTGCTTTATGGACATCACCTTGCACAAGTCTTCCCTAGATTCCGGAAGCGACTTTCTAGATGGTCTTCATCCATACCCCACACGGTTGCCAGAGTGTCCTTCTAACGCATGCTTCCCAACTTGAAAATCTTGATAGCTCCTCATTGCTTTCTGGAAGAACTGAGGTGACTCAGCCCTCCACAGTGTGCTCCGGCCTCCTCAGCATCTTCTTAACCACCTCCTACAGAGATCCCATAGACACTCCTGGCCAACCACTCTGAACTCAGGACGTATTTCCATCCTGAGCCCCTTGGAAATACACTTATTTAAACTGCCTCCCCGTCCTTCCCACTTGACAAATTCCTTTTCGTTTACCAAGATTCTGCTTCAATATCATTTCCTAAACTTCCCAGGTAGAATTAGTTGGGCCTTTTTTCTTCTTATGACACTTTATGTAAATTTCACCAGTAGCACAGCTCACATTGTATTAAAGATTCGCTGTTTGGGGGGAGGGGGAGGTGCTGGGTGGCTCAGTCCGTTAAGCAGCTGCCTTAGGCTCAGGCCATGATCCTGGGGTCCTGGGATTGACCACTGCATTGGGCTTCCTGCCCAGCAGGGTGTCTGCTTCTCCCTATTCCTCTGCTCCTGGTCGGTCTCTCTCCCTCTCTCAAATGAATGAATACAAGATTTTTTTTTTAATTAAAAAAAAAAAAAAGATTCACTGTATGTCACTCAGGGTAGGTGAAATGCTATGACAAACAAGAATTTCCATGGCTCATCACAACAAAAATCTATTTCTTGCGCATGCAATAGTCCAATGAGAATGAGAATGCTCCTCCTGGAGGCTCCCTGCTGAGTAATGACTTAGAGATCCAGGCTGAACCCCTAAGACCTTGGAGTTAGTTCTTCACTCACAACCACATATACAGTTTAAAAAAAAAGAGAGAGAGTGAGAATGGAGGATAGAGTAGGAGAGTTTTAGGGACCCAGCCTAGTCCAATCTCCATCACCACTCCAATACAACAGGATTTCAATCAATCATAGCCATTAGCTGAACTTCTCATAGGACTCTCCATCTACCGTACTGCTGATTTGGGACCTAAAAATATCTTTGAGAAGATTAAGTATCCATTATCTGGTCTATAGTAACACTACAGCCTTCGCAATTTTTAGTGGATCCATTCCTCTGAGAGAGGCCATTATAAGATTTTGGGTATTAGCAAGAATTTTTATATTACGGGCCTGCTAATATGAGACAATGAGCACATGTTCATAGCTTCCATTTTTGTCTCTTAATATGCAGTTACTCACCGCAATCTATGAAATTAAGTAAACAGAGAAATTAAAAGGTAAATCTAGGCTTATCATATTTATCATTAAACATACAGAATGAATCACATTGCCAGCACTTCTAAAACTCTTAAGGGATTTTTTTGACACCTTCTTCAGTTCTGTGTCATACTTGTTGAAAGATAACCTTCTCTAGTGCATACAATGATTGTTTAAAAACAGGGGCACCTTGGTGGCTCAGAGGGTTAAAGCCTCTGCCTTCGGTTCAGGTCATGGTCCCAGGGTCCTGGGATCGAGCCCCGCATCGGGCTCTCTCCTTGGTGGGGAGCCTGCTTCCTCCTCTCTCTCTCTGCCTGCCTCTCTGCCTACTTGTGATCTCTCTGTGTCGAATAAATAGATAAAATCTTTAAAAAAAAATTAAAAAATATATTGTTGAACACTACGTCAAAAACTAATGATTTACTATATGTTGGCTAACTGCACATAATTTAAATTTTTAATTAATTAATTAATTAATTAATTATCGACCAGCATTCTCTCCTCTTCCACGTAAGCCTCAGGATTATTCAAAGAATACAGTTCTTCAGCGTAAATAGGTAAGTTCTCAGCTGATACATAGGACATTTGACATGGTCCCCTAAACCAAGTTCAAAGAGAAGATAGGAACTTTCTATTTTTTTAACTAAATTTGAGAAGTGGACAAATTTTTCCCTAATACAAAACAAAACAAAAACAAAACAAAAATGAGCTGGGGGGCATTGGAGTGAATATATTTTATTTGGCATTTAGAGGTCAATGAATCAAAAGAATAACTCAAGCTTTGATTTCCAAAGCTCTTCTGTCTTTCATTAGCTCTGATGATGGTCCATGGCACTGATGAAGGAAACTAAGGCAGGAAAGGGTTGAATGGTTGGCAGTGATCACACTGTAAATCATAGGTTTCTCCAGGACCTGTTCCTGCCTCCAAGCCCAGGGCACAGTCCAGGAACTGAAGCACAAATCAAGTCCACTGGAGCTACTCTCACACATTTCCATCACTTCTGGCTCGTTCCTCACCTCACTTCCAGTTGAGTTCCCTCCCAACTCCCCACTGATGCACCCTTAGCCAAGCCTGTTCAGTGATCTTTATGTCATTAAATCCAATGGATCTTTTCTGTCCTCACCTTGTGCCATACCTAAGCAGGGTCAGACTCAGAAGCCCACTGCTTTCCTTTTGAAACATTAGCCACCCTCATGGTTCCTCCTCCTCTGGCTACACCTCCTCTATCTCCTTCCCCTGTTACCTTCTCTTTCCAAGCCACCACCAAAGATTTCTATTACTAAAGACACCATCCTAGATCCTCCTCTTTTTTCTTTCTGTATTTTCCTCTTGCCCATGCTCATGGCTTCAATAACCACTTTTTCATAAATAAACTCTGAATTGCGTATTTCCAGCTAATATTATCCTTTGAGTTCTAGGTCTGTACCATATGTCCACTTCTACTTATAAATTTACTTTGAAATTTTAAATACTTCAAATTTACTTTGAGACCTAAGTCCAAATCTTCTTCCCCACATTGGACTTAGTCCTCTTCCAATGTCTACACCAGCAAATAATGCTTCTGTCACTCCAGCTGTGTAATTCAAAAGACCTAGAGTCATTCTTGATGCTTCTCCTTCCCTCACTCTTCACATTTCATCCACTACAAAATCTAGTTCCTTTTACCTCCTAAACATCTCTCAAATACATATACTTCGCTTCTTCTAGAGCCACACATCCCACCATCATGTCCCGACTGGACCACTTCAACACGTATTTAAGTGTTCTCCTTGCACCCACGCTTACCATCTCCCAGCCTGTCCTCCACACTGCAGCCAAAGAGATAGTTTCAAAACGTTAACCTACTGATGACTCCCATCATGTCTTCTCCTTGCCCCATCTGAGTCCTTCAATAGCTTCTAAATGCTCTTAGGAAAAAGATCAAATCCTTATCATCAATAAAAAATCTTTGTGCACCCTATCTCCTACCCATCCCAGAGCCTCATTTCACACCACAGTCCCCCTTGCTCTCTGAATTCCTATTATCCTGGTCTTTCAACTCCTTGACCTTCCCCAGGTCCATCCTACCACAGCATAGACTGACTCCACAAATTCAGGGGGCTCTCTTCTGCTAAATCCCCTCATAGCACCAAATGCTTCTCCCTCATAGGGCCTATCAAAGCAGGAATTTTACATTTTATTATGTGTTCACCTGGCTGATGTCTGTGATTCTCATTAAACTATAAGGTTAATGACAATGAAACCATGTTTATTTTTGTTCATTGTTACATCTTGCAGCACCAATCACTATGCCTGGAACATAATAACACTCAATAAAAATTTGTCCACTGGACAATAAAATTAAATGCATCAATTAAGTTATTAATCAATCTTAGTTTTTCTTGGGTTCCCTCTGGTTTTGATGTCATATTTATATATTAATTATATTAGATGGCCTATTATATGATAGGCAGTTTTTCCTTGTATTTGCACTAAACTCATCCTGCCCAAGATTCAAATTATTTCCTTTTGTGAAAAAAGTTTCAGAACAATTGGGTGAACAAGTCTATGTTCATATTTTTTTTCTTCAAGATGACTGGGGATTCATCCTGGTGTTTAAAAGTAATGACAACACATTTGCCAGAAGGAAGATACCCGAGAAGGTGGCTATGAAGCGGAAATATACCTGAGCGAGGATTCTGGGTTAGGATCAGCAGGTCAGGGCATTAGTGCCAGCTCTGCCTCAATCCAGCAGCTTCACCAGGAGGAAATAATCTCCTTCCCTAGACCGTGGATTGTTCGTCTTGGAAATGAAAGTGTTGTTCTAAACGGAGAACCTTCTGCCTTAGGCATGTGATGTGATTCATGAGAATGACTGTCCATCCAACTGCCAGCCATCTCCCTGTAAAACCAGAATTCTCCCTGTGGGGAGAAGGTCTTTGAGAACCCAAGGTCTTTCCTTCTCCGTGGCTAAGGTTTTCCCGGTAGCTCTTGACCTGTCATGTATAACAAGAATGTCCTGAGAAACTGCACTCAGCCATTATACGGTACATCTTTATCATCCTGCTGGACATTCATCTTCCTATGATCAAGAAGGAGAAGACTGTTGTCTAATCCACCAATATACCATTTCTATAAACAATTTAAGTCAGAAGAGCAGGTGCCATACTCTGGCTCTTCATCGTAAAATGATCCTCGGGATCGTGATTCAAGATTCGTGTCCCAAACCCTCCACTGACTGGCTGTGAGCTTTGCACATGATCACTCAGCTTCCCTGTATTTCAGGATTTAATTTTAAAAATATGCATTTAACTGACTTGCTTCATTGGATGGTCATGAAAACCACATGAGACAGCACATTTGAAAAAATCTGAAAACTTTAAAGTGCAATAAAGGTGGGTTTTTGGATGACCAAAAGATGCCCCAAAGGAACAAAGGCACGTGGTGTCACTATGACATTTATGTAATAGAAATTACACTTCCAGCAGCCAATTGGTGCCAACCTCCTTTAGAACAAGATGTTAACGGCTCAATGCCTGCATTTCCTCCACAGTCCAACTCCACAATGTTCCAAAAGTTCTAGACACTCCAAGTGCTCATTTGAGAATTTCAGGATTATTTAGTGAAGTCACGGTTTACCTTGCAGGGTGATAAAGGATTTAAACTCACATGTCAAGGAAAATGACAGCAACATCAACAGGTAAATATCAATAACCCATGGATAACAATTTGTTAGAGATAATCTCACTCAGAATATTAAGTAGACTGGAAAAAAAAAAAAACAGTATTACCCAAGAAAATCTACTCACTGTTCCAGCTAAGTAGTAACATTTTCAGGACCACCAGAGACTAATTCCTCCAAACCAACTGGCGGGGGGGTGGGAGGTTGAGGAACCAGGTGATGTTCAAAAATAGAATGGAAGCTTTTGCTTCTATGGTCATTCGATTTCCCACAAGGGTGCTAAGATCATTCTATAGGGAAAGGAGAGTCTTTTCCACAAATCATGCTATAGGAAAACTGGATATGCACATGTAAAAGGATGAATTTGGGCCCTTACCTTATACCACATACAAAAATTAACTCAAACTGGAACAAAGAACCCCAACAATGAAACTCTTAGAAGAAAAGCAGAGGGTAAAACCTCAAGATATTGCATTTGGCAGTGATTTCTTGGATAGGGCACCAAAAGCATAGGCAGCAAAAGAGAAAAGAAATTGGATCTGATCAAAACGAAAATCTGTTGTATATCAAAAAACAATATAAAGAGAGTGAAAAGGTAATATATGGAATGGGAGAAAATATTTGCAAATCATATATATAAGGGATTATATCCAGAAATATATTAAGAATACCTGGAGCCCAAAACAACAACAAAAAACCCACAAACAACCCAATTCAAAAATGAGCAAGGGACTAGGATTGACATTTCTCCAAAGAAGATACACAAATGGCCAATAAGCACATGAAAAGATGCTGGCTATAGAGATCACAAGTAGGTAGAGAGGCAGGCAAAGAGAGAGGGGGAAGAAGACACCCCGGTGAGCAGAGAACCCGAGGTGGGGCTCAATCCCACCTCATCATGAGTCATCAGGAAGAAGAAAGTCAAAACCATAGTGAGATAGCACTTGTTACTCATTAGGATGACCATTATTTGTTAAGACAACAACAACAGCAAAAGAAAATTACAAGTGTCGGGGAAGATGCGGAGGAGCTGGGACATTTACACGTTGCTGGTGGGACGGTAAAATGGTGCAGCCACTATGTAAAATACTTTGGCAGCTCCTCGAAAAACTAAAACAGAGAATTACTGTATGGCCCAGCAATTTCACTCATAGGTATCGACCCAAAAAACTGAAAGGAGGGACTCAGACACCTGTGCTCATGGCAGCATCGTCCACAATAGCCAAAAGATGGAAACGATCCAAATGTCCATCAGTGGATGAAAAGATAAACAACATGTAGCATATACCTATAATGGAATGTTATTCAGCCTTAAAAAGGAATGAAATTGGGACTCCTGCTACCAAACAGATGAGCCTCGAAGTCATTAAGCTAAATTAAGTGTCAGATATAAAAGGAGAAATATTATATAAGCCCCTTTGTATGAGGTACATAGAATGCACCACCTCAGAGACAGAAAATAGACTAGACATTACCAGGAGCTGGCAGGAGGAGGGAATGAGAAGTGAAAAGGGTAGTTTCTCTTTGGGATGATAAACGGTTTTGGAGATGGGTACAGGTGATGGCCGACAACGTTGTGAATGTACTTGAGGCTACGGGATCGTATGCTTAAAATGCTTCAAATGGCAAATTTTATGTTATATGTATTTTACCATAACTATAACAGTAGAATGGAGGTCCTGACACAAGGGAAAATTGTTCTCCCTTTGTTACAGAGAGGAGGTATGTTCTATTTATTTAAGGAGCTTAAAACCCAGGAAGGGAAGGTGAAATTGATGGAAAGAAGCCCCTGGCTGAATTGCCCAGTGCCTCCTGAAGCCCCCATTCACACTTGCCAATCTAAGATTTTTGGCAATCAGTCAACTTTCTTTCTCCCCCTTTCAAATACTTTTCATGATGGCAAATAAAGATGTCAAGCCTCAGCACCCTCCTATCCCTGGACAAATGAGATGTCACGCAGTCATTGTTTTGGTCTGCCCAGCAAAGAGCATAGCAGGAAGGCTTTGGATAAGGCTGGAATTCCCCAGCCTGCTCAGACCAAGTACGCTCTTCACGAGTGGGGGATGGGAGACAGCGGGGGACGAGGAGCAAGAATATGAACACGGAGGACTCCAGTAATAGTCATTTCCCTCTGCCTTCCCACAGGAGACACCTTTGAAATACACAGGCTCCAATGTGACAGATGTGAAATCCCTAGAGAAGATAGGACTGGGGAGGTTATGCGTGAGGGAACCGGGGTTCAAGCACCGGGTACGGCTCCTCACTGGGCCATTAGCAAGTTGGTTCACCTCCCTGTGCTTTGCTTTGCTTTTCTTTTTAAAGATTATTTATTTATTTGACAAAGAGAGCGCACAAGCAGGGGGAGCAGCAGGCAGAGGGAGAAGGAGAAGCAGGCTCCGTACTGAGCAAGAAGTCTGAAGCAGGACTCGATCCTAGGATCCCAGGATCATGATCTGAGCCCAAAACAGATTCTCGGCTGACTGAGTCATCCAGGTGCCCCTGTGCATTTCTTTCTTTATGGAAACAGCTTATCCTATGATAGAGCCTAACCTACTAGGTTCTTGTGATGATTTTGAAGTATTAATTGACATCAGCTATTACTGTCAATCAATGTCAGCTATTATGATCAGAGAACATGGTAAAGATCCCAAGCTATAATGAAGAGTCCCAGTATTGAGCAAATAGGAGAAAAGATTGTTGTGGGGATATACTGTGTCTGTGTGAGCGTATATTGTGACTGTGTATGTGATTTGTTTATGACTTTCAGGCACGGTTAGATTAAGAGTTGCCCGAGATCCTTTACCAAGCTGCTTCCTAACTTCTACCTGAAATGCTCCTTCAGAAACACAGCTACTTCACAGGCAGAAGGGCTCGATGATTTTGAAATAGGAGTTGGTGGAGTGTTTTTCTTCTTACCAGCTTTCCTGAGTGACAAAATCACAACTGCACCCAAGCTAGCTGGGCTCAAGTCATAGAAGCTGGAACCTAGCTCTTCCAAGCTCTTCTCTGCCCTCTCGCTCCTCTATGGAAGCTACCCCATGCCACCCTGATTCCAGCTACGCTGGACTCTTCCTTCATAATTCTACATCTCATCCCTGAAGGCGAGAGAGCTTATGCCCTCTTCTTTGGGTTTATGTCCCTTTTTAGGAAGTACGTTCCTGGCAACCATGCCACCTCCCTCTGCTCGGGAGGGCACGTTCCTCTGTGGGTTTCCTTGATCTGAGCAACTGAAACTTCATCCAATAGCTACTATTTCATACTAAGCAAAGAGGTCAGAGGTCTCCTAGCAATACTGGGAAATCTATGGTTCCTAAAGAGTCAGGAAGTCCATAATCAAAGGAAAATGTGACATAAGAGACATCAGTATTCTCTGGAATTGTACAGAAAGTTGATCAGGAAGAAACCAGTGAGAGAGAACAGATAAAAAGAAGGCACAGGTTTATGTAGTAACCCACAAAGCTACACTGTCTCATAGGTTCTTCCATTTATCACCATCCGTCTCAAAGGAAAGAAGAAATCTAAGCCTGAATGCTAACAGTTGTACCAGCAAGGATTCTCACCTTCCAGATCAGGGGCCAGCTCCCATTCTCCGGGGTGGAACAACAGCCACAACGGAGATGTGGCAAGGTTACATTCCAGACTCCTGGAAGAGGAATTATCCAACAATAGGACGATTCCCGACATCTGTGATCATTACCAGGACAGATCCAAGGGACCCACCAGTTTCATGACAAACTTCTGTTTTCAGAGAAAGCCATCATTCTAGGGGACAGAATACTGCAGACCCCAAAGAATGGAGTGCTACACCCTTCACTTACCTAAGTGCACAGTGATCTGTTGTAATTAACAAGAGCTATCTTTCTTTAGGCTTCCTTTCATTCCCCCAGCATGTGTGCTGGGGACCTGGTAGGAAGGAGACAAAGGATGGCTGTGGGGAAAATATTAAGAGGAGGAGGGCAAGCTATCTGAGGAGTTAGTGCTGTAGAAGAGAAACACAGCAGAGAGGAAAAATTGCTGTGGAATGTTTCAATTTGCGTTTCCATTTGCTTGCCCTTCCTTGTCACATAGACTCCCAAGAGTTAGAACCTTAGTCTCCAAACCCTACCAAGAGACTGCTCATCTTCAACCAACGAATGTTATACAGTGGTTTGTAAAAAGGAAAACTGAACATTTTAAAAGATGCCAATGCTTCCCCAGTTAGAATTAAAATACGAAAGGGTATTCTTTGGGAACAAATCAGATCTGAAGTTCATCTGCAAAAATAAGTAAGGATATCATAGAAGAAAATTTTGATAAAATAAAAGCAGTGAAGGAATGCTAGCCCCGTCAGACACTGAAACACATTTTAAAGTTATAATATGTAAACATCCATGGTATCGGCCCTAGAAACTGAGAGGTCAACTAAAGTAAATAAACATACAAGAAGTAAATCTTGCATAAAATACAATCAGTTTAAAAGGTGGTATCGAGGGGCGCCTGGGTGGCTCAGTGGGTTAAAGCCTCTGCCTTCAGCTCAGGTCATGATCCCAGGGTCCTGGGATCGAGCCCCACATCGGGCTCTCTGTTCAGCAGGGAGCCTGCTTCCTCCTCTCTCTCTGCCTGCCTCTCTGCCTACTTGTGATCTCTGTCTGTCAAATAAATAAATTTAGAAAACAAAAAGGTGGTATCGATACTCAGTAGGGAAAGATAAGATGGCTCAAAAACTGGATTTGGCATAATTGCTAAGTTTTCATAAAGAAACTAGGCCAGCTCTTACTAGATATTGCTCTTAAGTCCCCAGCCCTCGACTGTCCCAGCTCTGCCAGAGTTTGTCAACTCCATGTCACCCAGGCTCAGGAACCGTTCATTGCCTTGCTCGCTCCCACTCTGGCCCTCTCATCTGGTCTCTGCCCATGGTATCTATTGCCCGCTACCTTCCTGAGATCACAGTTCTGATGGCATCCTCACATCCCTCCCCCGTGGTTGGCATGACTCACAGTGTGAGCAACACACACCACCCCTCCACACCCATTCACTTCCGGGGCAAAGTACAATCACACGCCCCACAACTCCCACCTCAAGTCCGAATCAGGACGTCTTTGAAGATCTGGAGTTCATAAAAAGGAAGTATTCAGTGGCTGCCAGGGGAGGGAGGGATGACAAGGCAGAGCACAGAGGATTTTTATGGCAGTGAAACTCTTCTGCGTGATGTTATTAAGGTGGATACATATCATCACACCTTTGTCAAAAATCATAAAATGCACGGTTAAAGAACAAATTATTCTAATACTTATTAAAGTGGTAAGGAAAACTTCATCCAGGATTACTGCAACAGCATCAAGACCAGCACAATAGGGGCAAGAGATCAGGCTCAACTCCAAATACAATAAAGGCAGCTGGAGATTTATAACCATTGAGCAGAATGAGGGGTCAGTGGATGGACAATCACTAAGAGGGGGCATCGAGCGTAGGGGGATTCTTGTTAAACTGGATTAACAGGATTTTGTTATTAAGGCAGGACATGGTGATCAGTTATCAGCAGTGGGAGAAGAGGAATTTGCTTGGATATCAAGTGTGGGGTGTTCTTATTAAACTGACTTAACAAGATTCTTCTAAGACTGGGGGGTACAGGCCGGGCGAGGTCAGGGCAAGGGTCAACAGCAAGGCCTGGTCAAGAAATGGGTCCAGAGGAACCTAACTGAAGTATGGTTGAGGACAGTCTTGGTCAGTACAATGCCAGGAATGAACCCTGATGTAAACTATGGACTGGGTGATACTGATGTGAATGTAGGTTCATCAGTGGTAACAAATGTACAGCTGTGGTGTGGGATGTTGAGAGTGGGGAGCGGTGAGGGTAGAGGGGCCAGGAGGAGGAGGGGACGAGAACTTTCTAGACCTTCTTCTGTGAACCTAAAACTGCTCTAACAAATAGTCTATTAAAATTTGTTTTTCGGGGTGCCTGGGTGGCTCAGTGGGTTAAAGCCTCTGACTTCAGCTCAGGTCATGATCCCAGGGTCCTGGGATCGAGCCCCACATTGGGCTCTCTGCTCAGCGGGGAGCCTGCTTCCCTTCCTTTCTCTCTGCCTGCTTCTCTGTCTACTTGTGATCTGTCAAAATAAATAAATTTTTAAAAAAATTTTGTTTTTCTAAGGAAATGGGAAATTGAGTAAGTCCTGACTATGTCACAGATGGCAGGACTAGATCTGGATTCTTCAGGAGGCAAGAAGTTTTCAGCCAGATTACTAGCCATGGTACCCACCCGCCCTGGGAGGTTCAGTCATGTCTCTGTTTAGAGAGAGTGCCCAGTGTTCATGCTGGTCCCCTCTCTCCTATCTCTCTCCACTTCTCTGTTCTTTGTTGTGGACACTGTGGACAGGCTACCCAAGAGCCACTCACAACACCCCCTCACTGCTCTAATAAGAAACTATTAGGGGATTTGGGGAATGCTTTTAAGGCCATAGACTGAGCTGGTATGTCTCCTTTAGTCTTCTGTCTATTTTTCCATTACTCCTGCCTGGGATGTGGATAGTATGTCCAGGGCAGCCATCTTGTAATTATGAGGATGAAAGCCCAAGGCCATAGTAAAGTGAAAAGAGGTTGGGATATTGATGTCATTGTGAACACTAGATTGCTTGTACCCACAAGTTTTTGCCTGAGACAAATCCCTTACTTACTTCAGTCCCTGATAGCTAGGTTTTTGTTACTTCTAGCCAAGCATAATGTCAACTGACAAACTTCCCCACTTCCCAAATAAGCAGAAGGGGCAGATCAGCCATCCTCCTGCATAAACAAATATCCAACTGGGATGCAGGGGACCCTATTTTATAAAAATGATTTTAAGGGGTACCTGAATAGCTCAGTCAGTTGAGCGTCCAATTCTAGATGGCCTCAGGTCATGATCTCAGGGTGATGGGATTGAGCCCCGTGTCCAGCTCCATACTGGGTGTGGGGCTTGCTTAAGATTCTCTCTCTCCCTCTTCTTCTACCCCTCTGCCCTCCTCACACACACTATCTCTCTCAAAAAATAAAATAAAATAAAATAAATAAAAATAATAAAATTTTTTTTAATTAAAAGTAAAAAAAAAAAAGATTTTAAGTGGAAAAGCATTATCTCTCTCCACAGAATTTATCACTCATGATTGCAATGAATTCTGTCCTTTTCTTCTTCCCTAGGATTCTACTTTTATGAATAGAGTGGGAAAAGGTATTAATTGTGATAGGATTCATTATGTGATTTTTAGCCCACCAAAAATCTGTTTTTAAAATATTTAAGACCAGAGAATGTAATCCATTGCATCTGAAGCCACACTGTCAAGTAACCATAGTCTAAACTAGCGGTGATCTGTATGGGCTCTAGAAGTGACTAGCGGTGATCTGTGTGGGCTCTAGAAGTAAGCAGTGGTGATCTGTATGGGCTCTAGAAGTGATTTTTTTAGCATATAAACTGGCTCACGCCTATAGTCAAAAATCTCTTACAGTAAGTGTATTACTTCCTTGCCCGTTGATATCATGCTGGGTCAAATGATTTGCTTTGGCCTGTGGAATGTAGCAGGTATGATGTGAGCAGAGTTCTGAAGCATGCTTGCTGCCCTGGCTCTCCCACTTGTCTTTCTGCTATCTGCCCAAGAAGACGAAACTTGGCAGCTACTGTCTCAGGTTGAAGAGGCAGTCAAAGCAGTCAAGAATCCAATCTGTAGCCTGAAGCAGAGCCTTCGCAACAGATCCACAGGCTCATGAGCCAAAAAATAAAGTGTGTTGTTATATACCACTGAAAATATGTGTGAAATTGTGTGTTATGCAGCATTAGGCAGGAATAGTTGACTAATGCACTTCCAAAAGTTTTCCAGCTCCCTCTGAGTAAAGGGGCAAAGTCATCAGGATCATTTAAAAGAATCCTCATGAGGATTCCTTTACCTCTCTGACTTCATCTTCAACTACTTTCCTCCTTTCTTACTCTGTTCTAGATACACTGGCCTCTCTGTTTCTCCTCTAACATGTTAGGCATGTTTCTGCCTTGGGACTTTGCACTTGTACCTCCTGCCTATAACTCCTTCTCTAAATTCCTAGCTGGCTGATTTGTTAATTCCCCTCAGATCTGTAAGAAATCATTTCAGTGCACTTATCTGTCCATCTGATTTTCAACTGTATTCCCCAGTACTCCCTTACTCCTTCCTTGCTTTTCTTTTCTATATCTGTATGTCCTCTTCCCACTACCTCTCCATTTTGTTCCCTACAGTACTCCCACAGTCCAGGCAGAGCAGGGAATGGTACACAGTAGGCACTTGATAATTACTCATAAATGAACACATGCGATAAACGAATGAAAGAAAATCTCAAAATAAAAATAAGTAGGGAAAATAAAAATGTGTTATTTAAGAAAATAAATACTAGATTTTCATTTTATAAATAAATGAAAATATATAAACATAAACAAAAGAAGAAATCTAGATGGCCAAAGAAAAAAAACATACATTGCCCTCATTTGTAATTAAAGGACTAGGAATTAATATTCTAGAAAGCTATCCTTTCTCCTTTCAAATTAGCAAATGTTTTAAAGAATCATAGTATTTCTGTTGGTGAGAATTACCTTTTACTGGTACAGGTATTCTCATACACTGTAAGTAGAAATATGCAGAGACTAATTTTGGGGAGAAAGCAATCAAATATCTTTAAAGTCCCCATTTGTGGTTCGGTAACTTCCCTTCTAGGAATGTTCCCCAAAGAAGAAATTAGTGCTTGAGGCAAGGAATTACATACCAAAAAGTTCTTTATAGCATTATTAAGAGTGACACAATTTAGAAACAACCTAAGCAATCAACAATGGGAGAAGAGTTCAATGAATCATAGTACGTAGTTTAGTATATGACGTTTGAAAATATTATTTTAATGATATGGGAAATTGCTCACAACATTATGTTAAGTGGAAAAGGCAGAACACAAAATTGCATGCAGAGTATAATCCTCATTATGTAAAAACAAGAATATACACAAGAATATACACAAGAGCCTAGATGGAAAAGAATATATAAAAATGTTACCAGTGGTTATCTCCATGACACAGAATTATGAATTTTTTTCACTTTTTTTGCTTTCCTGAATTTTGAGGACTTTCTGTGATAATCATATATTGCTATTACAAATACATTTCTTTTAACTCAAAAGAAAATGGGATGCAAATTTGGGCCCAACCTCTCTGGTATCAGAAAGTCCACCCACGATATCAGGAAATGACGCTGCAGAATGTCAAAGACTTTCTTGCCCATATTTGAGTTGGAAAACATCTTTGAATCCTAGGTGGCACAAGGGAAGAAGACAGAGAGAGAAGAAGAAATAAAGTCTCTATTGGCTTCCATTTTCACACATTTCATATAGCACTATTTTTTTCCTCTACTAGTTTGTAGTTCCTTCAAGACAGAGACCATACTTTCTCTTTTAGTGTCCCACACGTCCAACCTAGGCTTGATACGCAGCATGGGGAGCACAGGAAACACAGAGCTGAAATGCAGGTGAGCAAATGGAAATGGAAATGGAAATGGAAATGGAAAGAAAGGTTTGAGGGGAGGTAGAATGGAAGCGTGGAACATATGGGAAGATGGGAGATGATGCCAAAGAGAAATGGAAATAGAAGACACAAAGGAAGAAGGGCATAGAATGGAAGGAGAGAACAGTTGAGAGGATGGTGAAGACAAGTGCTGAAGTCACAGTCTGTGAGGACTGAATTCTGGCCCCATCCTCTAGGAAGGTGCTGGGCTACATCCATTTCAGAGCTGATCTAAAAAGGGAAGTTCTCACCCGTTCTACATCAGCCCCAGATGATTCCTGAGTGGGTTCTACATCACCCACTGCAGAAGTCCTTGACCTTGCAGCCAGGTCTGCTCAGCAGCAGGATCACAATCAGCACCGAGTGACTCACCAGCCACTTGATAATTTGGAAAAACACAGAGATGCCAAAGGCTTGCTTTGGGTCACTTGCGGCATCTGAGGTCCATCGTGATCCAGCTCTGGTTAACAGAAATGGGGGGAGTGGATAAGAGACTATAAATAATAAAGCTGGGCATAAGAGGGGAAAAGTAGGTCACCCCAAAGGCGATATCAATTTCTCTATGTGTCTGGTGCAAAGAAGGCACATTTTTACCCAGGAAGGGGGAATGATGTGGAATAAGAAAATATGGCTGTCGGTCAAACAGGCTTGACACATCATTCCCTCCTTCAACACCTCTACACACCAACACTGTCCCCACCCCTCTTCTGTTCACTGGGTGACAGAGCCTGGCCTGTGTGTTTCACAGTTCTCTTTCCTACCTCTCTCCATTAATGTAGACATTTCCTGAGCAAGTAGTCCTGAGCTGAGCTCAATACTCTTCCTCTTCCTTTCTATGGCTTTTCAGGGGATTATGATGACCATGGCATGCTGGATTAGGATTGTAAGCATCTTCTCTCTTTCCTAGGGTATGGGGTAAAGAAGTCATCCCAGAGACTTAAGGGAGCTCCAGGGCAGGGCCCCAATTTCTAAAACTGCTCAAACATTTCAGAAGCTGCCAAAGAACTGGGACAAGGTGAACAATAATGAACAGAGCTCAAATATTCTGGGACACTCCATTAGGTGGGCATGTCCTGACTCCAGGCTGTTGGGAGACTGCTTGGTAAGACATCACCAATGAGGGAGACCTGAAGAAAACATCCAGGTCATGGTTACTACTGAGGATCAGTCCTTATCCTTGATCAGAGGTCCAGAGACACATGTGCCATCATCCTCCATTGGAAATGCTGCCCCACATTCTTAAAAGTATGGTCAATAGTAACAAGAGATACTGTTTCTGCCAAGTGTGGTGTAGGTGTGCCCAGCCTCTCACATAACACAATCCCATATGAGCTCCCTGACTGTGGATGTGGGGGAGTCATTTAACCTGTTTGATACTGGTTTCCTATCTTTCATGGTGAATATGAGAATTTGAGTTGAGTTTATTTAAGGCATCTAGCATGAAATAGAAACTCAGACATGGTGGTCGTTGTTATTAACACACTATTCTAAGTGCCAAAGTTTACAAAGATGGGTAAGATATTTCCTGCCTTTAAAATCTCTAATGCAAACATAGAGACTAAGCTAAATGCACAATAACCATCATATAAGATATGATGATGAGTAAGGTATAAATTTCTGTGCCAATTTGGAAGGAGAATGATCACAACCCCTGGTCATTGGGGTGGGGAGGGAGCCAGCAGGAAAGGCTTTCTGGAAGAGGGAGATTTCTGCAGAGGCAGGTACATGATGTGAGTGGCCAATTGTTCAGGCAGAAGGAGCAGCAGCAGAGACACCAAGGCAAGAAGACAAGGGCCTGTTGAGAAACATCAAGTCATAAAGTTCAAGTATGGGAGGAGAAGAGATGAGATTAGAAGGATGTTCCGGGGCCAGGCTATAGAATGCCCAAATGCCAGGCTAAGGAGTTCATACTTAATTCAGTGGTCAGCAGGGAGTCATTGGAGGCTGTTGAGCAGGAGAGTCACTTTCTTTACAGCTGTGCCAGGCTAAATTAAGCATAAACAGTACTTTATAATTGGAAAGGGGAGTCTCAGAAATAGCTCTTGACTCAGAAACAGGCACAGGGAAAGGTAATGAGAAAACACAGCTCTGATCAAAGCTGGGAGGTTAATTAAATTTCTAATTATTGTGAAAGGCCATTTAAAAACCCTAGTTCACTGGGGATAACTGCTGTGGAAGGGCCTAAAAGAACAATGCTCCTCTTAACCCTTGGACTGGTGCAACAAAGGTGGGCGTTTGCTTTTCTGTGGAAGAGAAATGTTTAAAGTGCTTAGTAAATGGTAGGTAGACATGCACACAAAGTTGTTCTCTATAAGTCCACACCCCCCAAATACCCATGTATCTATGTACAGTGCTTTACAATATCAGGTCAGTAACTTGTTAAAAGGAATCTACACGGTAAATGATGGGTCTTTAATTTGACTTCTCATCCGCAGGGCAGATGCTGAGATAAGTCAACTTGTTCCATATTGCTAAGATTTCCCATTGTTAAAAACCCATTCCTATTACAAAGTGTTCCATAGTTATTCAAATAAGTAGTGATCTACTAACATATCAGCTTGCCATAGACCACTGGAGTTACTAGACAACTCTCCATGGACACCATTGGCAGAACTGGTCCTGAATCTCAATATCACCCAAGTCACCACCGTCTACACAGCATAGTAATCAATACTGAAGTAGAACAGTTCACCATCTCAGGTTTGTACATGATTTTGTGATTTAGAGAATATTTTCACATCTCCTCTCATGGAAGATACATGTATCCCCATAAGCAGTTAAGAACACTAAGGCTCAGAAAGATTAAGAGCACCTGGGGGGTGTCTGGGGGGCTGAGTCAGCTGAGTAATCAACTCCAGATTTCAGTGCAGGTCATGACCTCAGGGTCCTGGGATCAAGCTGAGAGTTGGGCTCAGCACTCAGTATGGAGTCAGTGGGAGATTATCTCCCACACCCTCTCCCTCTGTTCCTCCCTTGCTCATGTTCTCTCTCTTTCACTCTCTCTCTCTCTCTAACATAAAAAATAAATAAAATCTTAAAGAAAAAAAAAGTGCTCCTGGATTTATTCCTGGGCTACAAGGGTGGTTCAATATTTGCAAATCAATCAATGTGATACACCACATTGATTAAAAAAAAAATACAATCTTTTCAATAGATGCAGGAAAAGCATTTAACAAAGTATATCAGCCATTCATGTAAAAACACTCAATGAAGTAGAGTTAAAGGGAACATATCTCAACATAATAAAGGCCATATATGGAAAAGCCACAGCTAATATCATCCTTAATGGGGAAAACTGGAGAGCGGGAGGTCAGGAACAAGACAGGGATGTCCACCATCACCACTTTTATTTAACATAGTATTGGAAGGCCTAGCCACAAGAATTAGACAACACAAAGAAATAATCCAAATGGGCAAGGAGGAAGTCAAATTTTCACTATTTGCAGGTGACATGAAACTCTATATAGAAAACCTGAAACACTCCACCAAAAAATTGCTAGAACTGATTCGTGAATTCAGTAAAATAGCAGGATACAAAATCGACAGAAGTCTGTTGCATTTCTATATACCAATAATGAAGCAGCAGAAAGAGAAATTAAGGAATCAGTGCTATTTACGATTGCACCAAAAATCATAGGATACCTAGGAAAAACCTAACCAAAGACGTAAAAGAGCTGTACTCTGATAACTATAAAACACTGATGAAAGAGACTGAAGATGACACAATGAAGAAAAATATTCCATGCTCGTGGACTGGAAGAAGAAATATTGTTAAAATGTCTATATGACCCAAAACAATCTACACATTTAATGCAATCCCTATCAAAATGCCACCAGAGTAAAATAAACAATCCTAAAATTCGTTTGGAACCACAAAAGACCCTGAATAGCCAAAGCAATCCCGAAAAAGAAAACAAAAACTGGAGACGTCACAACTCCAGACTTCAAGCCATATTACAAAGCTGTAATCATCAAGACACTATGGTACTGGCATAAGACAGACACAGAGATCAGTGGAATAGAGTAGAAAACCCAGAAATAGACCCACAACTCAATGGTCAATTGATCTTTGCCAAAGCAGGAAAGACTGTCCAATGGAAACCACAGTCTTATTGGGAAAACTGGACAGGAACATGCAAAAGAATGAAATTGGACCACTCTATTATACCATACCCAAATAAATTCAAAATGGATGAAAGACATAAATGTGAGACAGGAAATCATTAAAATCCTAGAGGGGAACATAGGCAGCGTTCTGACATTGGCCATAGCAACTTCTTACTAGATATGTCTCCCGAGGCAAGGGAAACAGAAACAAAATTAAACTATTTGGGACTTCATCAAATGAAAGTTTCTGCACGGTGCATGTGGGTGGCTCAGTCAGTTAAGCGGCTGCCTTCAGCTCATGTCATGATCCCAGGATCCTGGGATGGAGCCCCACCTTGGGCTCCCTACTCAGCGAGGAGACTGCTTCTTCCTCTGACTCTTCCCCATCTCACGCTCTCTCTCTCACTCTCTCTCTCTTAAATAAATAATATCTTTACAAAAAAAAAAAGTTTCTGAACAGTGAAGGAAACGATCAACAAAATGACAGAATGGGAGAAGATATTTGCAAATGACATATCTGATAAAGGATTAGTAACCAAAATATGTAAAGAATTTATAAAACTAAACACCCAAAAACCAAATAATCCAGTTAAAAAATGGGCAGAAGACAGGAAAAGACATTTTTCCAAGGAAGACATATAAATGGCCAAAAGACACATGAAAAGATGCTCAACATCACTCATCATCAGGGAAACACAAACCAAACTACAGTGAGATACCACCTCACACTAGTCAGAACAGCTAAAATTAACAAGACAGGAAACAACAGGTATTGGCAAGGATGCAGGGAAAGGGGAACCCTCTTACACTGTTGGTGGGAATGTAAAATGGTACAGCCACTCTGGAAAACAGTATGGAGTTTCCTCAAAAAGTTAAAAATAGAACTACACTGTGACCCATCAATTGCACTAATAGGTACTGACCAAAAGATAAAAAAGTACTGATTCAAAGGGGCATGTGAACCCCAATGTTTATAGCAGTATTATCAACAATAGCAAACTTATGGAAAGAGCCCAGATGTCCACTGATGAATGAATGGATACATAAGATGTGAGAGATATATATAGATAGATACATATATCTATATCTGTATCTATATATAAATTTACAGTGGAATATTACTCAACTATCAAAATGAATGAAATCTTGCCATTTGTGTTGATGTGCATGGAGTTAGAGTATATTATGCTAAGCAAAATAAATCAGTCAGAGAAAGACAAATACTGTAAGATCTCACTCACATGTGGAATTTAAGAAAGCAAAACAAACGAACATAGGGGGAAATAAAGAGAAGCAAACCAAGAAACGGAGTCTTAACTACAGAGAACAAACTGATGGTTCCTGGAAGGGGGGCCTTGGGGGGATGGGTTAAATAAGTGATGGGGATTAAGGAGGGCACTTATATCTAAGTTATATCTAAGTGATGAATCACTAAATTCCACACCTGCAATTAATATTGCACTGTATATAAACTAACTGAAATTTAAATAAAAACAGTTCTCATTACAAAGAAAAACACTCTTTAAAAATCTAAAAAAAGTGAAGAAGAAAGAAAAAATGCACCCAAACATACACTATTAATCAGGAAAGGCTAGAACCTAGGTTTTCTAACCTCCAGTTCAGTGTTCTTGTGGCATGTCAAACCGTGTTCAAGTCTAATTTGTGGTGCTTGTCCTCAGGCAACCTGCTGGCAAGAGAAAATGAGTAAGAGAATAAAGTGAAAATGAATATGAACTGGTCTTGGTGGTCATGGTGAGAGTTTAAAGAAGGGAAGAGCCAGGAAGACTTCTTGGAGTACGTGTATAGTTCTGCTGCTATAACAGACACTCAAATTTCAAAAAGCTTAAACAAGACAGAAGTTATATCTCTCTCCTGTATCTCACTACAAGTATCCCGGGTTGATATGACACAGAGCTCAAATGACAGCTTCATGCTATTGGGAACCAGGACTCCTCTCCTGTGGTTCTGCCTTCTCAGTATACAACCAGCCATTCAGATAGCTCACACCCTGTCCACACCCCCAGCCCGCAGAAAGGAACAGGGAAAGAACATGCCCTTTTCTATAAGAATATGACCCACAAGTTGTGCAAACCTGCTCATGAATGAATTGCTCATTTGCCGAGCCCTGCTACAAGAGAGACTGGGACATGTGGTCTTTGTTCTGGGGAGCCATATTCTCAATTAAATTTCTTTTACTGTAGGGGAGGAGAGAACGAATGTTCGAGAATAATTAGCAGTCTCAGCCGAATGTGGGAGGCTTGCCTGGAACTTCAGGGAAGGGTAGGAGCCAACATGGTGGCACAAGGCCAGCAGTGCAGGTGGAAAAGCCTGAAAAGGCTTCCACGATCAAGATCTGGGAGGTCCCATTCTGGACACAGTGAGGAAATTAGCCTCTCAGGATGGCAAGAGAAGTCAGGGGAAGAAAGTCAGATGTGTTGCCTGGAGCAAGACATAGGACAGAATTTGAAAGTCAAGCTAAGTGGTTTGGATTCAAGCTACTATCATTTCTCAGGGAAATCGTGTTTAAGGACAATTTGCTGGTGAAGACGGCACAGGATGAATTAAGTTGGATAAAGCTGGGAGTTAGAAAGACCCATTAGGAGATTCTTTCAACAACCTGTCCAAACATCGATAAAAACCCTGCCCAAGGTAGAAGTCCTGGCTCAAGAGAAGGAGTAATGTGACGGGTGCATCATGGGAGAGTAATAGGGTTTCTGTTGGGCTGCATGGTGAAGGCTTATGATGCCCCAGAAGCTTCTCTCTTGGGAGCCTGCCTTCCAAACCTGTGTTCTTTAGTGCCCTCCAGATACGCATTCATCCTTTCTGCCTGTGCTGGCAGTGCGTGATGCCGGAACAGCCCTCCACAGCAAGTACCTGTTCAATGGAAGCTTCATGAGATCACAGAGCCTGGCATGTGGGAGATTTTCAATAAATACGTGTTGAGTGAGTGACTGAGTGTGTGAGTGAAAAGGTAACATGTAGGCACAGAACGCACTGGGTACTGCACCCAACAGAGGCCATTAAATTCTTCTGGGAAGAGACAGTGATCACACGTGCAGGATTTTACACAGAAAAGAGACTTAGATGGAATGTTTTCTGCAAACGGTCATAGAAGCAGTGGCAATTTGTGACACTGTAGAGTGAAGTGGGACATTAAAAAATTCTCTTTACCAAATTTTTTCTTCAGGTCAAACCCATAGAAGAAATAGCAGATCCTAACCACGCCCCTTTATATATAATCTCATCTTGGTTTCCTTTCATTTATATGCCCGGATTTTCTGAACTAACTAGATGTGGGTAGTTACAGTTCAGCCATTATTTCTGGCTCTTTCTTCTATATCCCAACTTCCCATTCCATGAATGAATCAAAAGGAGGTTACCTTGACAACATTCACCTCTCTCTAATTAAGCCTTGAGTGCTTCATTGAGATAAAAGCCCACAGAGTCCCCAGATTCAGGACCTCAGACAACACCCAGTCACTGAGAGGCTAAGCGGAGAGGTGTCACTCTAGATAAAAGCCTGAAAAACACCTCCTCCTCATCACCTTCCATCCAGCTCCCGCTGCCAGTCACACGAACAGGTGAGCCCTAAATGCAATCCTGCAAACAGAAACCACATTAAGAGGCTTGTTTGAAATGGGCCCATGAGCTGCTGTTTTCCAGGTAGTGAAGACATTGCGTGATTAGATGACAAACCCATCAAATCCTTTCTGAGTCACTTCACGTGGACTGTATCTTGTTAGAGGAGGCAGAGGGCCATTATTTCAGAAGCCTTTGATGTTCTCTTTGGCCCAAGACAAAAGGCTAGGATTCCCATCTGAGCCACAATACCCACCCCCCCCAGGCTTTGAATCAAGATGATAACTAAAACACCAAAATGAAAAGCCCAAACCAAACCCTGATCTTACATTTCTAATAAATCCAGAAGATAAGCCCAAATAAAATCTGCATATTTACTAAAACAATTAAACCAGAATAAAGCTGGACGAAAATATTCTCTGAATCAAACTCACATTTTATGCCATTCAAATATTCCCAAGATCTGAAAGATGGAGCCAAAGCACAAGCAATGCCAAAATTTCCTAGAGTGGAGGTACCTCTTCCAAGCAGCCCCAAATTTGGGAGTTGATATTTTTAAGATATTATCATCATTATTATGAAGACATTTATTCTGCAGTTAAAATATCGCAAACCCTGACCCATAAGCACTCCTCATGCGTAATTTTGTCTAATCCTCATAACTGCTAGGTTGTCTTATTACCACATATTATAGATGAAGAAATGGTTAGGAGGCCTGTGTAGACGTCTCAAAGTCTATAGCCAGCCAGGGGGAGATTGGAACCAAGATTACAATTTTACTTTCATGTCCAACCTCTTAGGTGAAAGGAAGAGAGAGGCAGATCAAGGAGGAAGAGGAAGAGGAGGAGGGGCCAGGGCAGGGGTGGAGCAGAGAGGAGAAGGAGAAGGAGAAGAAAGGAAGAAAGGGAGGGAGGGAAGGAAAGGAAAAAAAAAGAAAAGAAAAGAAAAAAGGAGAGGAAGGGAGGGAGAGAGGGGGAAATGGGAGTAGGATGGAAATGCAGCCAGACGCCAGTCTTGAAATTAAGTTGCTCATCTTATGAGAAAATGATCTGGCCAATTTAGAAGGAAGAAGGAGGCATCTGGCTCCTTACTGGCACAGGGAGTTTGGAAATGAAGAGAAACCTGGATATCAAAGACAGGCCTTACTGATGCAGGCCTCCTACATTCGCTTGCTTTTTCTCTCTATTCTAGCCCTGATGATCCTACTGGGTTAAGACTCACTAGGAATGCCCTTTGCCTCCCCAAATTCTAAAACAAAATGCATTGAATCCTTACTTTGGAGAGGATTGTGGGAAAGGTATGGAATACCAGGGTTCCTGGGGTAATCTTTGCATTTTGGATAGAAAGTGGCACTTGAGGTAGAGTGGCATATGCCATTTTACTTTCTAGAATCAAACCTCGTGCCAGAATGGCAGTCCTTGACAGTGGTAACAAGCACTTCAAATGTGATATGTCTATTAGAGGATTTTAATTCTCAGTTTAGCTCTGACTTACTTAGAAGGAAAAGACGAGGTGTCTGTGGGCCAATAGGAGGGTGAAGCAGGCAGGGTGGACAGGAGGGTGAATTACGGTAGACCCGTGTGCATCTGCTTCTATGCTTATAATTTGTAAGACTTGTTTTTCCACAAGTGTTTTGCAGAGAGGTCTTACCCTGGGAAGTCCTAGCAGCTGTTAGAGGGTGGTAAACAACAAAAACAGTATCTCAACAGGGAAAGAATAATATCTGAACTCAGAGCAACTCTCATCTGGAAATATGGGAAATGTTCCCTTATAAAACTTAGGGGAAAACCCCTAAAATTTATCTTCTTATGTTCCACCTTTGTACAAAGACAAAGGAAAGAGATTTAATTTTTTTCAAACAGTGTCATTAATGGAATACCCACTGTGTTTGAAAGGACTGAGAGATCTGCGGCTGGAAGAGAGTCTGAGCTTGACTTACAGTAAGTTACAGATTATTCAGGGCACACATGCACACACACACACACACACACACACACACACACAAACCCAAGCTAACTATGAACTCCAGGAAAACCGAAAAATCATGCAGCAAGGGAAAGTAATCACAGTTTACTACACGGCTCGGTTGTGTAGAGCCACTTAATATTCATAAATTAAAAGTGATGACTATCATAGCAATCAAAATTACAATGTAACCATATTGTAAGAATGTGAAGTCCAAGGAGGGATGTAGGTGTGTGTGTGTGTGTGTGTGTGTGTGTGTGTGTGTGTGTGTGTGTCTTGATAACAAATCAGTCTGCAGAGGTAAGAAGCCCAGATGAATTAAGTAGCAATACAAACACATTACGTAAAGACATGGAAATTAAGGGGCACCTTGGTGGCTCAGTCAAGTAAGAGTCTGTCTTTGGCTCAGGTCCTGGGATTGAGCCCCACATGCTTTGCATGCATAGGACTCCCTGCTCAGCAGGGAGCCTGCTTCTCCCTCTCCCTCCGTCCTTTCCATACACACATCCCTTTGTGCTTGCTCTTTCTCCCTCAAATATATAGATAAAATCTTCTTTTTAAAAAATACGAATGTTAATACTCAAAAATTCATTTAAAGTGTCGAAAATGGCTGCCTCTATGCAGAAAAAGGGGAACCTTCCTACACTGTCGGTGGGAATGCAAGCTGATGCAGCCACTCTGGAAAACAGTACGGCAGTTTCTCAAGAAGTTGAAAATAGAGCTACCCTACAACCTAGGAATCACACTACTGGGTATTCAGCCCCAAGATAAACAAGACAAAACCACAGAGGGAGATACTCTTAATCTCAGGAAACAAACTGGGGGTTGCTGGGGGGAGGGGTGGTGGGAGGGATGTGGTGGCTTCAGGATGGACACTGGGGAAGGTATGTGCTATGGTGAGTGCTATGAATTGCGTAAGACTTGATGAATCACAGACCTATACTCCTGAAACAAATAATACATTTTATGTTAATTTAAAAAAAAAAGAAAAGAAAATGGCTGCCTCCGAGGAATGGAATATTTTAGGGACTGATGTATTTCCTACCAAACTGTGGAAGATAATTTGAATTTTTAAACTGTGTGCATGTATAACTTGATGGAGGAAAAAAATGAACTTAAAGAAATAATTCACATACAATGATACTATATGCAACGAAGAGGTCAAAGAATGTGAGCTATCTTATTAACCATGAATGCTGACATCTTTAAAATGGGACCAATAATAAGAGACTCCATTACTCAAAGTACAACAATCTCATGATAAAGCTCTCTAAAAATCTCACATCCTGTGAAGGAACCTTCTCTTAGCCATGCCCCATACGAGGCCCTGAGAACACAGCATAAACAAGCCAGACCCAGCTCTTTGGGTCATGGGGTTCAGCCATGTGGAGAAGATGGAAGAATCCAGAGTTGCCTACTCAGTGCTCTGCTGGGACAAGGACAAGGTGTAATGGGGAAGGGTCCTTGCTCATACTTGGGGTTGGTCAAAGAGAGCTTCCTGGAGAAGTGGTCACTTTGGAGACTAAGCCCAGCAATTATATCCATCCTTTCATCATGGCTTCATGTCAACCTCTCTAGCCAAGCACTGTGATGAAACATAAAAGGAGATCTTTTCGTCTCTCAAAGAATGCGCCCCTCAGTTAAGGAGTTTGCCAAGTCCCAAGGCTAACTGCCCTTACTAGGGATAAACTGGAGATAAGAAGGCCCAGTAAAATCATAGCCAGAGGAAACGCTCGAACAAAAAGACTTTGGATGTGAATGATTCCCTGACATTCAGAAGCACCACCCAAACAAACCAGCCCACTCACCACTGAGCCAAATTATTGGGATCCAGGGACTGGCCACTTCCAGCAGCGTGCTTCCCATGTCCTTCCTTATAAAGAGGTCTATTCATCAAATCCAGTTCATTGGTAAGATACCCCAGACCGCATGGGGTATGAGCTCCAGACCACATACACTAGAGCTAGTTTTCCTATAACCCTGCAAGTCACAGGGACCAGCTTCCAGAGCAAAGGCCATCTGAACTTTGAACAAACAAGTTCCTCAGAAAATCCCAGAAAATCCCCATCAGTGCATGTGCCTGCCGTGTAGTTGGTAGTCACCTACATCCTCCAAAAATAATGATGTGAACCAAAAAGGAAGAGCGACACAAATGACTAGAGATTGTGACCTAATAACTGAGACGTGACATGGTAGATCCGTGATAATATGAACAGCAAAGGGGATCGATATTTTCCCACTTGGTTATAGAAGGTTTGCATGACTAACGTATACCAAAATCTCCTTTTTCTGATTTTTTTCCCCAACAAAATCTCATCCTAAATGTCAGAGAGCTTTTTTTAATCTGTATGCTTGCTTGCTCGCTTGTCTGTTTTTAACCAGAGACCAAAACTGATGGAAATATCTGTTTGATTCAGTCCAGAGGATATTTTGGTATGCAAATTAAATACTTTTCAAAAATATAAAGAACTGGTTCTGGTTCTAACTAGTTCAAAAAGTGGCTTGTTTTATTTTTAAAAATACACATTTGGTTCTTGGTTTTCTAAGTTCAGTTTTTGAAAATGTAATTTGGGAGCTGAGCCCTGGGTTCAGTTTTTTTCTGGTTTTTGGCACCAGGTTTGGTTGGCGTCCTGGCTGTTGACTCCCGTTCACTGGCACTGACAAGGCGGCTTGCTTAGCTTGGTTCCGCAAGTTCTTGGCAACGGGAAGTGGGACAGGTGCTGTGCTCTTAAATGGGCCACGATTAGCCAAGGAGAAGCCCAATCAGGACACATGAAATGCTGGAGCTGGAAGGCGCTCTGAGGCCAGATAGTCCAGTGCCCACATTAGAGGAAACGGGTGCCAGGGAGACTCACCCCAGGTGGCACCATTAAATAGTGCAAAGCGGACACTATGCGTCTGGCTCCCTGATTCCCTTCTCCTTCACTAAGCCATGTAGAAGACCCTTCAGATGGTCATGCTTTAGGGTAATAAAGAAGATTCCAACAGTAACATTTCCAAGTATTGCTTTTCCATCTCAGCCCTTGAACTGATGTTCCAGGGACCAAAGCAAAACATTGGAAAGCTGCCCTCCGGCCCTAAATCCTACCATGCATTCCCTGACTGTAGAAGCATTTCCCAGAGTCCTGTGCGGTGATTCTGGGAAGGGGCGGGTGGGTAGAGGAGCCAGCAAGTATTTAAAAAGACCTAAGCTACTAACATAGGAAAGAGCCTCTAAGTTCTACCCCATCGTCGTTGCCAAGGCAATGCAGGTGGGCCCGGAGCTGGCTCTCAGGCAAGAAATCCCCACCTCCTCTCTCCACACACATTTCTCTGGCTACATGTGGCTTTTTATGACAGCATGACTTTTCCTGTATAAGGCAGCTCATTTTATGCAGATTCCAACTATGTGCAAGCAATTCTGGGGACTGTGGGAGAGCCCGTTGTATGACTTGCCCTGAGTCCCAGCCTCCTCTTAGTGGTGAGATGGCCTCAAGCCATCTGAGGCTTGGGGACCCTGGACACTACAAGGCATGGACTGCAGCCTCTGTAGTCACTGTCATATCCCCGCCTTCCATTGCTCTTTGCCAGATACAGGCCTGACCACTAAGCGTCCACACGGGCTCCCCACCAAAGTCAATGTGAAAGCACAGGGGCGAGAGTCCAAGCCTCTGTTTGAAAAAGCAGAGTGACCACAGTCATAAAGAAAGGGGAAAGTCAGCTATGAGACTCCTGTTCTGCTCTCGGAGGGCCAGGTGGGAGAAAGAAGGGGTTAACCCACATTTTGACTCCGTTTCTGTTTCTTTTTTTCTCCCCAAAGAGTTCCATGATGTATGTCAAATGCCCCTCCCCCACATCCCTGCACAGAAAGACACCTTTTTATTCCTAACACAGCTGCTGGGATTAATGATGACAGCCGGGCCATATGGCCCCACTCACTTGGCTCCATCAGGCAGCATCAAGCTCATATGAAGTGTGTTTACCCCACACTTCTCTGACAGTCTAACTCAGTCACACCAAGAGCCATCCTTCTGTGGACCTGTGCCTCCAACGGGGCTCCCCTGAGAGTAAACACAAGGAGGATAAATCTAGATGTGCTACAGCTCCGAATCTGGGGCTGGTCCCTCTAAAGACCACTGAGGACTAAAATAGTACAGGAGAAAGTTCTGTTCTCAACGTCAGCCTAATGTTATCATCGACCAGACTGCTGATGCCTAATTTGTTACCGATTGTGTCAGCTGATGGCGCCTGAGTCCATGATGTCATTTAATCAGATATAATCTCTAGTGTGAGCCAGAGTGAATGGGTACATGTGCCAGAAAGAGTGAGAGGCAAGCCCAGCCCAAGGGCCGGATAGAGGAACCCAAGCTGGGGAGGGAGAAGCAGGTGAGTGTCAATGCACACCTATCCCAACTTCGTAGCTCTTAGCTCTTTCCCAGCCCCACTCCCAACCTCCCTTCCTGAACCCTCAATACCACCATCAGGTAAATCTGGGAAGCATTTGTTCTTAAGCCAATGCCTCTGAAGAAGCAGGTGCAGGCCTGCGTGTCCTGAAATTAACAGGGTCGTGGCGCTCCGATTTCTGCCACCTGTAGAGTCTCCCAGCCACGTTAAGAAATAGGATGAGCCAAGAGTCCCAGAAAGATCTCAGGAGCTAAAGACTATGAATAAACTTCTGAAGTTTGAGTGTTGAAGTTCTGCTTCAGTATTTGTAGGATGCCCTTTATAAACTGTCCCAATAAAATATGATCCAAGACACAGCAATTTATGTAATAGACATTAGTAAATACAAATGAACTAAATCACTAAATTAAAGGCTTTATTTTTTAGGCAACATGGGGTTAAGTACCGTGTGTGGAGTTTGTGTTCAAGCACACCCAGCTCTGTCTCCACCGGGAAACATCATCGCTCTACCTGAGCTGTGGTGTCTTCTGTCCTAAAGTGGGGATGATATCAGCACATCTCAAGAAACAAGAGGACACCTGAAGCCTGGCACGTCAGAGGGGCTCGATAAGGGTTCGTTCTCTCCGCCTTACCTCCTTTTCCCCCCAAACTGTATATATGTTACACTGGTACACAGACACTTACAGCCCCAGGAGTAGAGCAGAGACCCAAAGCATGGTACAAACCTATTGAGTGCTCTTCACCTTGACTGCTGTGGGTAGGGACGGCCAAGGGAGACTGACATGTTATTATCTTAGAGAAACAAGATGAACGCATACTGAATGGCATCCATTGGACTCCGAGTCATCCACTTACAAATTTTCCAACAAAGGACTAAGTATATTGGATGCATGGAGCTCCCATCTACCTCCTCTTTCAAAAACAACAACAAAAGCGTAACAGTTCTGGATGGAGGGGTAAAACCCATTCTAAATGATTTCATGCATAGTCCTCAACATCCAGTGGGTATTATTTTATACAGACATGAAGATCCGGCTCCAACTGTGAAAATAAGACTCTGCCACTTAGGGGTTAAAACCTGAAGGCTCTGGGCTCATTGCATAAGGACATTTTTAAAAATTTTAAGATGGTTCCATCAGGGAGGGCCAACCACAAAGCTTTGTCTTTGTCTGGGTGGTCTGTGAGAAGAGGGGAGCAAAGGGAAAGGGTTTCTAGCAGGCCCCCACCCGGGACCCCCTTGGACTGACTGCAAATGCAGAAACACACATAAGGAGACCACCGGATGCGGAGCTATTTCCAGTTTGCCCTGTCGGCAGCGCCTGATGCATCAGGCAAATGAATCCCATTCATGAAACTGTAAGTGTTTTCCTCAATCCACTGAGAGACACGGGACTGTTCCTGCTACAGTTCCACTATGGGTTCATCCCAGCTAGCCAAATCATTGTTCCCCCAAAGAACCTTGGAATTCTGTGCTGGGGCAGCGTCAGAATGGCTTCGTTGTTAGGAAAGAATATATCCAGTGTAAGGCAATAGAGGATATATATGAATGCATGAGGCTGTGTGTTTCTGTCCTCCTGCCCTGCCTCTCCCCTCCTCTCCTGCCATCTCCATCAATAGTCAGGAATACAGGAGGCTGCCATGACAGCCCCCCCAAGAGCGTCCAAACTCTGCTCTGTAAACAACCCAAGCTCCCAAGATTTTCCTCACAAGATTTTCCTCACAAGATTTCCTCCCAAGATTTTCCTCCCAAGATTTTCCTCACAAGATTTCCTCCCAAGATTTTCCTCACAAGATTTCCTCACAAGATTACCTCATAAGATTTTCCTCACAAGATTTTCCTCCCCCTTCGAAACCCACCACTGCACCATGTTTGCTGACACTTCTAGCCTGGACACAGTCAGCAGTGGTGGGGCAGCTGCCGTAACTGGGCCATCAATTTAGAAAGCCTATCAGGTTAAAATGTTCTTTAATGAGGCACCACTCTGCAGGGACCATTTCCAGATCACAGTGAGATTAATATGCATATTAGAATGTGTGAGTAATCTTTGCCTACTGTAATAACATTCCATAAGGCTCCAGGCATAAGGAAACATGTATTTTAGTACCGATCAATGGGGAAAAAATCGGGAGTTAAGATTTAGCTCACAAATGAAGAAAATATTTAATTCATCAAGAAATAGGCAAAACACCAAGGCTGTAAATGGTCCATTGCAATGTTCGAAAAGGCATCTGCCATGTTGGAGCGCCGAGAACAGACCTCCTCATAACTCTACCATGAGAGAAGCTACTCTTCCAGACCAAGGAGGAGAGTAGGGGGAGGAATTATACCAGCACCGCATTTTGCACCCCGATTACAAAATTCTAGGCTCATAGAGAAGAATTCAGCCGCAGTCACGGTGGGTAAAAAGGATCAATTTTATACCACAAAAACTGGAAAAGACAAAGGGGGGGGGGAAGCAACAGGGGAAAGAAAAGGTTCACAAATCAGCTTGTCCAGAAGCAAGAATCCAGAGTTTCTTGACCTTTACCAGCATCAGTTCAGCTGAGATAAAGTAAATTTATGGGTGAAACCAGGTCAGTTGTTGCTTGACCAAACCATGACTTCTGTTAGAGTCATTCAGGAGAGAGCAAAACCCACTGCAAACAATCACCTGCCATTGACCAAGGCTGGGACAATATGGAGCCTGGGACGGTCACTGCATATGTGACCTGTGGTTCACCGAGAGCCTGCAGATGTGGCGGCGTAGCTGGGACCGTGCTTCGGGGCTCAAGCTTCAGATGCGTGATAATAAATGGATGAAGACAATAAAGTTTTATAAGTACTACACCTAAGAACATATTTTTAATGGCTCCTGTGAAATGTGCTGGAAGAGGGCCAGAATAATAACATAAATTCCGGCCAACACATCAGACATTTGGTTCATCAAGAAAAGTCACAGAGGCAGGGAATGCGCTGGCGCAACCATCCCAGCTTGTTTCCCATCCACAGCCATGAAGGAAGAATCATGTGAACCCAGCATGTTGCCAAGTACTTGACGTACAAAGATGAGAAGTTTCTTCACTTGCCCACAGTTAACTACTCAAAAAATCCCCCCCAAAAAACCAATGCAAGAAATATAACCTCCCCCCACCCAAAAAAAAAACCAATGCAGGGAATAGGAAGAGGCTGCAAGGGAGAGAGGGGTTGGGAATGGCTGCTATAAAAGATAAAAAACTTCCCAGCAACTAGGAGAGTCAAGGAATCAAACTATGCGCCTGAACACAAAAAACGAAGGTCTAGTTTTCTTTTCCTTCAGCGAGGGAGTTAGGCTTGGGGGCTTATTGGAAATTTTTTTTCTGGTAAAAAGGGGAAGACCCAGCTGCTACCACCCTCACTACCTTCACTCTTTTTGGCCTCGTGTGGAGACACAGGCAGGAGCTGCAGCAGCTGTCTTGCAACCATGAGGGAAAAGCCGAAAGAATCACAGAAATAACCCTGACATCACCTGCTAAACCAAGAGCAGCACCTGCCAGCTCTTGATGTCTTGTTAACTAGAAAAATCAACACCATGTGCTTAAACCATGGTGGTTGGTACAGCCAAATGCATTCCTAACGGATACCTCTTCTAGGGAATCTGTCTCGTGTTGTAACTCCCCAAATCAAACATTTACATTGGACCCTCAGTGAAGTCCAAACTCCCTTGAGTTTATTCGGGATCCTTTCTACTCTGACTTCTCCCTTCCTTTCAGCCTCCTGCTCCCAACCTGAGACCCTCTGCTCTCATCAGCATGTCCCCCTCACCCTTGTTCCAGCTCAAATATCAACTTTTCTTCTCTGGAAACTCCTGTCTCCCTTGGAGTATGGCACAATCCTCTATTCCTCTGTGTCCATCTGTTCTCCCCAACTCTAGAGCTTTCTGAAGGCCAAGACGAGAACTCATGCTTACTTTTCCAGGTCTCCCATGATAGCCAGCATAGTGCTGAGCACATCGGGGGAGAAAATACCAGAATATCCAACAAGAGCAGAGCTTACTTAGCTAGGTCTGCTCGAACCCACTCATTTGATCGGACTGCTGAGACCCAAAGTGGTAAAGGGACTTGCTCAGGGTTACTCGCTGAAGTATTAATAGACCCGGAACGAGAACACCAGGCCCCAGCTCCTCGACGAGCATATTTTCCACTATACCTCATTGTCTAAAAGAAAAGTGCCAATTAGAGGCACAAAAAGGAACAAAGCTGGTGATGACTATAATGAATGATTATGTCTTTTCAGAGGGCATGAAAAAGAGAGCTGAGTAGAGGCTGGTGTGAAGGAGCTGCTTCAGCGTATAATTAACTGCTGGCTTCTTTGTATTGTTCCAAGAATGAACTCAGCAACGTTCTGCGGAACAACCTTGCCTGCAGGACAAGAAAAGCGGGGCCAGTCTCTTCAGAAGGCTGCTCGGGGGCGGGGGTCCCCGCAGGCTCTGAGTCCCCGGCTGCATTTCTCCCTCACATGCACGCACGCTGATGTGACCCAACAGATGATTTCCTGTGGCAGGCAGCTGTCACCGCGGGCCACCACGCTGCACCGGCAGCCCCCCGGGGTTTCCCACATGCCTGGCCCGTCCCGCTGAGAAAGGACCCACGGAGCCTGAGGCGTGCCTCAGCACCGCTCCTCGTTCCAACCAGCTGAGAAATGTGCTCTGAGCTGCTCTGAGGGATGAGGTTCCAGAGACTCTGGAGGCCTGTGATCCCCCTGAATGATCTAACTGGAGGCCAGTGGGGAGACGGAAGCTGTAGGTCTGCAGGCACAGAAGCTTAAGTTGTTGAGAAAGAAGGAGCCCTGGAGATGACCTTGTCCAGTCTCTTTATTCCAAAGATGACGAGCGGGGCCCAGAAGGGGAAAGGGACTGGCCTGTGGTCACACAGCCGGGGAGTGGGGGGCAGCATGCCGGTCGGACGCTCTGTTCCCCAGCTGTTCCCTTCATTCACACACTCTTGGCCACCCCTCCTGGCGCAGGTTCCTAATGCCCACAGTGCTGAAATAGCTTCCAGAGCCCCCCAAAGTTTCTGGTGTTTGCTGGAAAGAAAGGTCAATTCCTGACGAGACGAGGGTTGAGGCCATTTTTTTTCCCTCTCCTATGACTGAATAACTGAGCGTAGGGGTCTCCCTTTCCTGAAACATCATCCAAAAAGCAGTTTCACAGGTGAGTGATGGTTTTGGCAACACTGGCAATGCCTTTGCTCAGAGAGAAGGGGGACAGACACACTGACAGGCAGGTAGAACTACCCCCAAGTTATGCCATTAGTCTCACTATCCGATATGAGGTTTTAAAATCTTCTGAGTTAGAAGAACTACCCAGAACATGGAAGTTGAAAGGGAGGAGGGAACTAAGAACCAGACATATTAGTATCTGTCCAAAGTCAGATAACTACGTAGTGACACACCAGCGACAATATGGAAAGAAAACCTGGACAAGGATGACACACCAGATTAGCAAAAGGCCATGGAACGCTTGTAACAGGCACACATAAATAGAAATGTTTAATTAAAACTTCAAACTGCCACAACCCATCTGGTGTTTCTGTCCTATCATTTCCAGTACCTGGGCTCCTGAGGCCCCACCTCGGGCCAGGGCTGGCTTTGTGTGTGTGTGTGTGTGTGTGTGTGTGTGTGTGTGTGTGGCCAGTGCAGCTGTCTGGGGCCCCGGGCTCGGGGCTTCAGGCTCTAAGGCCACTGGCTTGAAATTCTTCATTTGATCTTTAATTTCTGTTTTGTAACTAAAGTCCCATAAGAGAGCAGAATATGCATGGGGAACTTGGAGCCTCGACTCACACACTGGTCTCACTTTCCACTACCTCCCTGTCTCCCTGGGATGGGTTCTTAGCTGCCTGGGAGCCCTGGTGCCCTGACCCAACCCACCCACTACCCCTCCCTCTCCCCATCCTGCTGCCTTCTGCCTAGGGAGGCAACCAAGTCACTTGGGCTGGGAGACAGGGATGGAAGGCCCTCATTCTGCCACCACTCCCTGCGCCCAGACAGGGTCTAGTCACAAGCGGAGGTGCTAGGAGGTTCAGGGTTGTGTCTCAAGACAAAGCATGGTGGCAGCTGTCCACATCCTGGCAGGTGTGAGCCTCTCATCCACCACCAACCCAGGACCAAACACTTCACAGTGATAGAAGTTGCAATCCCTTTGGGGACATCAGTCCTCAGTGAGTTGGGGCTTGGGGCTGGGGGGAAGAGGAGATCAGTTTCCATGACACTGTGATGTGGTGGCTGGCAGGAAGGGAGCCTGGAAACTGGTGGGTCACACCGCTAAGTAACAGGGTTCCTGGCACTTAGGAGAATTAATTTATACTGACCTTGCAAAGCAGCCCATGTCCAAGGGAGTACGATATTAAATATCAAATAAAAAGCAACATAATAGAGAGACTGGAAAGAGAGGAAAGAGTTTATATTTTAGTTCCTTTAACAGAACTCTTTTACAGTTTTTTTTTTTAACAAGGACCCTGCATTTTCATTTTGCACAGTAAAATTATATAGCTGGCCTTGACTCAGATTTAGCCCAAGAGATGGGACCTATCATGTCCATAAAGGAATTTTTTTAAAAGATTTTATTTATTTATTTGACAGAGAGAAATCACAAGTAGGCAGAGAGGCAGGCAGAGAGAGAGAGGGGGAAGCAGGCTCCCCAAGGAGCAGAGAGCCCAATGTGGGGCTCGATCCCAGGACCCTGGGATCATGACTCGAGCCGAAGGCAGAGGCTTTAACCCACTGAGCCACCCAGGTGCCCCTGTCCATAAAGGAATTTAAGGGTCCAAAGGCTCAGTAGTATAAGATATCAATCCTTGCTTGAATGTACACTCTGGCTCTTGCTCTTTCTGACCTATGCCGGATCCCACTGTGATCGCTAAGTTCCTATCTGGACCATCTTGCCTCACTCTGTGCCTGCGGTCTTCCTCCAGTAACCCCACCCCTAAGGTCTGCTACCAGATCTTCCCAAGGCCACCTGCTTGTCAGAATCTCCAGCACTGCATGCTACTGGAACCTCTCAGGGCTCCTGCCTAGGAGAGGTAAGAGCCAGCACCTGTCACGGTCCCACTCAATGCCAAATCTTCACCTCAGCCAAGTCCTCAATTCCAATTCTGTCTGTCTGAGACAAAACTAGCCCAGCTATGACATGAAAGGTGACAGGTTCTGTTTTATGAAGCAGTTTCTTTGCATGGTTTCTCTGTGTTAATTCTGGGCAGTACAAGGAACGGGTAACAGCTCCACAGAGAGAAAACACCTTGAGTTGGAATCCCTTCATGGGTTGAAGGACAGTTGGAAGATTTGATACTTTGGGAATGGGGTTACCCGAAGGACGGGGGTGAGATTTTTCTCTTGATCACAGAAAGCAAAGCCAAAGCAGATGAACTTCACTTTTAGCCAAGAGGGATTTTAACACAAAGAGAATGTCTAGAACCAGTAATTGGTGGAGTGAGTTACTCGGAATGTATAGAAATGGTCCAGGATGCCTGCAAACAGGCTTGGCTTTGAATTTGCACCCTAGCTGTGTGATCTCGGGCAACCTGGCTTCTTCGAGTAACCACCTGCAAAGTGGGCAGAATAACACATCCCTCACCATTCTGCCTGTGAAACTGTCCAGGATAGGCATTCGGTTATTTTCTCTGGTGTTTCAGGTGCAAACATCCTGGTGTAGGGCAATCTGGCAGCTCTGAGTCAGAATTCCAGATCCGCCACTCACAGAACTACTTTTAGAGAGAGAACACAGAGTCTAGGTCTTGGCACGTAAATATGGGATGACGCTATCTAAAACACGGGGCTGTTTTGAGTATTAAGTGAGAGAGTCTGTATGAAGCATGTGCAATGCTGTCAGCGCCCAACAAATGTTTTCTTCCTTCCAAAGTAACACACACACACACACGCGCGCGCGCGCACAGCACAGCTTTCATCAGTAATAGAAAGGGAAACACTGACTGATCCTTATTCTTTCGTTCTTCTTGTTATTATTGCTTTATTGCTAGATAGATGAAAGCCAAACAGATTTGGGGAAACTCAAGATTATTTTTATTTACTCATAAGCAAGAGGGACTCGAAGGAAACAAGATATCAAGCATAAAAGTCAAAGAGTCGCTTTAACAATGGAAATGTAAACATCGCCCTAGTTGATGTCCTTGGTCATTGTAGTGTCCTTGCCTTCAGAGCATGGCTAAGCTGGGTCTTCAGTGAGGACCATAGCCTCCAAAATGCTGCTGCCCTCGCAAGTGGCAAGTGCCAACGGGCTCCATCTGAACCCCAAAGTAAACATCGCCTCCAGCTTCCTGTTACCAGAGCCTTCCCTTCAGCCTCACTACATCTCTCTCTCTCCTTTCTCTCAGGAGATCAAATGTTGATGCACTATATATATATATATATATATATATATATATATATATTTTTAATAAAGGCTAATTTAAGCTTTAATTTGTACTTTAAAATAAATTCTCCTAGGACATGGACCCACTAGGGAATTATTACAAATAGCTCTTCGTGGCACACATATAATGAACATTTAACTAAAGAAAGAAAATGCACGATTCTTTTTTTTTTCAACTGCTGAGTACCATCAATCCAATCAGTCATTTCTTTTTAACTACATTTGCCATAAAAGCACTTATTTTATGGCACCCATGACATAAGTACGGCTGTTACACCTTATGATTAATAAAGTAATTACCACCAGTTCTAATATTCTCAGCAGAAAAAGGCCGGGCCAGGCTCTAGATATTTCTGTTCCGGTAATAGGTTTTCTAAAGCAACACGGCGCTCACGGAGGGCTGCACGCAGGGACCTGCAGAACACACTCTCTGGTGTACCTCGTGGCGATCGACTGACAAATGACGTCAGTCTGGGTTCGTCATCATACAGAGAATACCGCTGGAGAGGAAAAAAGAATGGAAGGACGCAGGCAGGGGCAATTTACTTTTCATTGTTGATTTAGGTTATAGAACCATTCTTGTCAGTCAATTACCAAAACACAAAATGCTAGGGAAAATACAAAAATTCTAGAAAAGCAGAGCCTTCTACAAAGAGAGATTCTGCAAACAGATAAGAACAAGAACTCTCTTGAAACAAGCATCCCATGGTGGGGTGCCTGGGTGGCTCAGTGGGTTAAAGTCCCTGCCTTTGGCTCAGGTCATGGTCCCAGGGTCCTGGAATCGAGCCCCACATCGGGCTCTCTGCTCTGCAGGGAGCCTGCTTCCTCCTCTCTCTCTGCCTGCGTCTCTGCCTAGCTGTGATTTCTCTCTGTCAAATAAATAAAATATTAAAAAAAAAAAAACAAAAACCAAGCATCCCATGGAGACAACTGGAAAGCACATTCCTTCTTTTTTTTTTTTTTTTAAGATTTATTTATTGGGGCGCCTGGGTTCAGTGGGTTAAGCCTCTGCCTTCAGCTCAGGTCATGATCTCAGGGTCCTGGGATCAAGCCCCGCATTGGGCTCTCTGCTCAGCAGGGAGCCTGCTTCTCCTCCCCCCTCTCTGTCTGCCTCTCTGCCTACTTGTGATCTCTGTCTATCAAATAAATAAATAAAATCTTAAGAAAAAAGATTTGTTTATTCATTTGAGAGAGAGAGAGAGCATGAGAGAGACCAAGATCACAAGCAGAGGGTAGGAATGGAGGGAGAACCAGACTCCCCCCTGAGCAGAGAGCCTGATGTCGACTCAATCCCAGGACCCCGAGATCATGACCTAAGCCGAAGGCAGATGTTTAACCAACTAAGCCACCCAAGTGCCCTAGAAATCACATTCCTAACTTGTGTAGAGTGTCTTTGGAGCCATGCCCAGTGCAGAATGGGGCCCTGGGCTCTGTTATGTCCTTACTTCAAAACTGTGTTTCCTTTAAGCATATTTGAGGACACCTCGGGGGTGCAGGTCCCAGTAAGAGTGGGCTGAGAAGAGGACTACAGTGATCCCAAGAGTCTCAATGTTGGTTCCTCTAGGAAACTTCAGGATGCTGAGCTCAGTCACAAGGGAGCTGCGTGTCAGTCAAGGCCCCTTGTGACTCCAACAAGAACGATTAGAAACTGCAGTGTTGAATGGGCACTACTGAAAAAAACACCCTCTCTGTTTTTAGAGCTTGCCTTGGAAACCTATTCCGGAGATTTGATTCTTGAGACAGGATACAGATTTTCTTACCAGCCTCACTATCATTGACTTCACTGCCCTTTATCATTCATTCATTCATTCATTCAGTGAGCACTTGGGCTTGGTCCTGGGGAGACAATGGTTCTTGTTTAGGGAGCCCATAGTTTATCATGGATACTAGTGTGGGCTCGGGGGTCAGACAAATCTGGATCCAGCTGTCCTTACTTATTAGCAAAGTGGCTTTAGATAAGTTACTTGCCCAAGCTAGGTCTAAATCGGGGAGAATAATTGTACCTAGTTTATAGGGTTTCCATCAGGTCTGAATGAAGGAATCCTGTTAAAGAGCTGAAGACAGGTCTGGCCCATTATGACTGCTCACTAACTAGAAGCTACCACTCCTAGTAAGACAGTGCCACTCACTCAGGACTGTGCAGGCATACACATGGAGCTGTTTCTCTGGTGTTGGGAACAAATCCGTACAGAGCCATCTGAGCTCTCTCCTTGGGGTCTTCCTGGGGCCCAGAGTCATATGTGCAAATAGTGTTCTCAAATCAGAGAAAACCAGCAATTGATGGAGACTGAATAAGGTATCTCATACTGATCATCCCGGGGCTCCATCAACCAAACTGCCCAACCCAGACCCAACGAACCCCATTCATTAAGAACACTGCACTTTTTTTTTCCCAGAACACTGAATGTTTTTTCTTCCTCTCCCTTTCCTGGTCCCTCTCCTGTCCCCTCTCCCTTCCCTTCTTCTCTCCCTCCCCTCTCCTCCCTCTCTCTCTCTCTTCTTCTCTCTCTCTCTCTCTCTCTCCCTCTCTCTCTGTCTCTCTCATTTGGCACACCCTTAGACAGCCTGAATAATCCGTATCTCCCTCAGGGACCAAATCAAAGTGAACCAAGATTTCATTGCTCAAAAGAAATGTGAGTATAGTCCACAGACCCAGGTCCTCAGGGCTGGGAGGAGCCTCAGAAACACTCTCCAGCCCTTTGTTTTCCTGTCTGGAAAGCCTCATTCCCAGAGCGAGCTACCCCAATGCGCAGCTGATGGGCGGAGAGGTGGATGCGAGCCCTGGCCTCTCCTCTCTGGGGCATGGTGACTAGAATGAGAAGCCCCCCGTGTCGCTGCCACATTGGCAACCCCTCCCCTGCTGCTCTTCCTGGCGCTCAGGACCCTCTGTCAGAGTGTTCTAGATGGATTCATTCAACCAACAGCGGAACTGTCAAGGACCAGCACCACTGAAACACTTTTGAATGCAGGGCATCTTGTCTTGGCTTTCTCTGTGACTCTGCCAAACAAACCCCACCTCAACCATGTCTTTAGCCATCTCCAACTCACTAGTTTCCACAATGGTGTCTGCTCACAAGAGGTGTCTGGTTGGTGGCAGTGCCAGAAGACGGGGAACCCAGGGTGGAGGAGGACAGTTGGATTCCAAAGGCCTGTGCTCACTTGTTCTCTTGGCCTGAGCTGGACCTCTGAGGTTGAGAGGCTAAAGCCTAGTCTCAGACCAGCTCCAGCCCGGTGTCCACACAGCCCCGGTGCCCACACAACCACTTAAAGTCCTTAAAGAGGTTCTCAGATGCTGAGTAGATGAGGCTGGCTGTCCCAGCTTAGCCCATAAACTCCTAGACAGACACGTTTGTTCATCACTCAGTTCTCAGTTCTGAAAGGAATCCCCACAGTCACTGAGGGACAGAGGAAAGTTTCCTGAATGAGGGACATGGCGAAATGTTTTTGAATTTTCTCCTGCCAGTTTCCCTGTTTGCACCACCATCACTATTCAAGACACAGAGGACATACTCGTGTCATCCAGAGGAAGACAGAATTTTAACATTCAGCTGGAAATAAGCACACATTTCTCATCTTCAAGTCATTCCCACCCAGCTGGAGCATCTACAGTCCAGCCTGACCTCAGCACTGCTGCACAGAGCCGTCTGGAGTGCGATTCCTAAGAAATTTAAAGGTTTATCCCCACAGTCACTCACTGCCCCCAAACACACACACACATACGCACATACCACACCACACCACACATACGGAACATATTCATTCACACACACCACACACTACATACACCACATACATCACACGCTCATACTATACCACATGTACCACAAACACACACACACACATACCACACACACACACACACACACACACACAACACACTTAGGACAGCCTTTCCCATTCTCCTTTAAGATTCAAGTGAAATGATCACCACCTCTTGGAAGACCTCCCTGCTCCCCCTGCTGCAATGAGTCTCCCCCTCATCGTTGCTCACACGGGACGTCCTCTGTATCTACACTCGCTGCATCTCACTAGAGTTATGCTTTCTGGTTTATAAGATCCCTGAGGCCTGAGACCACCGTCCTCGTGTCTGTATTCCTTGTAGGCCTTGTCCAGAGGCCTGCAGAGTTCTATGCTCAGCAAACATTTGTCAAATTAAAAGCTAAAGACACGGTATCCCAATGAATCCTGAGTACAACCCCACCTCACCAAACGATGCCAATTTTAGATATAAGGGTGTTTAAGTAACAAAGTACCATAGACTTGGTGGCTTAAACAACAGAAACTTATTTGCCCATAATTCGGAGCCTGGACATCTGAGATCAAGGTGCCCACCAGCTGGTTTCTTCCCATGGCCCTCTCTATGGCTTGTAGACGGCCATCTTCTCCCTGTGCCATCATGTGGTCTGCTTTCTGTATTTGTCTGCATCATAATTTCCTCTTCCAGGACACCAGCTATCCCACCCTGATGACCTCATCTCAACTGAATTACCTCTTTAAAGACAGTATCTCCAACATATGTATGGATAGGGTGGAGCTGACTGGCACAATCCCATCCATAACAGGACGTAAACTAGCAGCACCTACGACCTTCGTGATGTATTTCTAAGCACAGCTAATACTACTCACAAGCCACCCCATGTCTACGACATCTTCTTGAGTTCCTCAGGGGAAGACTTCCTGTCCCTTGAGAGAGGTACTCACCTGATCTTAAGAACATGGTTCAACCTCCCAAGCAATTTCCATCTCGCAGAGACTGTAAACTCTATGGTAAATGTGTAGATGACTATGGCTCTCATGCTGAGCCTTCTTTCTGGTTCCATTTTTACTCCTTCCTCCCACCTTTATGTCTTCATTTGCTCCAATATGAATTTATGTCCATTGGCCAAACTTTCTACATCTTGACAAACTACCTATAATCCTTTCTGCAACAAAGAAGAATGTAAATTGTGCTGGTCGACCTATTGTCGGCTGGCACCATCACTTCTCCCTTCTAAGAGCGGCAACCATGCTCCCCAAGATCTTCTCTTCATGATTTTGGGTTAGTTTTCCAATGAGAGGAACTCTCATGAGATTGGGGAGCCATCAATCCTCAGAGAGAGTTACGGCCACATGTGTGGACAGATGAGGGATTCCCCACAGGCTCTGGTAAGTTCACCACTGCAGACTGAGACATTTGGTGGAAATTTCTTAGAGAGTCTCAAGAATGCCAGGCAAGCTTTTGAGAGCTGGCTGCTTTAGAGTTTTTGGCTGAGATCCTCAGGGTCAACCTCTCTGACTTTTGAAGACAGCTATCCCAAACCTTTGGTGCAGCTTCTCTGATCTCCACTCCCCTAAATCTCCCAACTAATGAGTAAGATCCCAATTCAATTTTAAGCCCTTTATCTCCAGCACAAATAGAGTGGTTTCTGTTTTTCTAACCAACTCCTTTCAGCTACCTATAAAAGTAATAGGAATAAGCTATCCTACACTTGTACGTTGCTGGTAGGAATGCAAAATGGTGAAACCACTGTGGAAAGCAGTCTGTCAGTTCCTCAAAAAGTTAAAACACAGAACTGCCATATGATCCTGCAATTCTACTTCCGGATATATACCCAGAAGACATGGAAACAGAGAATCAAACAAACACCATACACCAATGATCACTGTAGCATTATCCACAATAGCCAAAAGATCCATCAACAGACAAACAGATAAACAAAATACTGTCTAAATATACAGCGGAAATTTATGTGGCCATAAAAAGGAATACATTTCTGATACATGTTACAACACCTGTGAGCCTTTAAACCGTTATGATAAGTGAAATAAGCCAGACAAAAAAGGACAAATATTGTCCGATTCCACTTAGATGAAATATCTAGAATAGCCAAATTCATAAAGATAGGAAGTAGCTTAAAGGTTACCGAGAGCTGGGGAGAGGACAAAATGGGGTGTTTTTGTTTAATGGGTACAAAGTTTCTATTTGAGATGATTAAAAAGTTTTGGAAAGAAATTGTGGTAATGATTGCACAACGCTGGGAATGGACTTAACGCCACTGAAGTGTACACATAAAAATGGTTAAAGTGGCAAATTTTATGTTACGTATATTTCACCATGATAATATGTATGTATATATTTTTAAAGTGATCATGGCAGCAGCAGACTTCCAGACCCGGCCTGTGTATAACCAGCCCATTTTATCACTGACAAAGAGACTGAGGACATATACTGTGTGTGGATTACCAAGTCCGTGTTTCTAGAAAAGAAGAGAGAATCCAATTTCAACCAGCTTTGTGGAAAAGGCCAACTGAGACTACACTAATTTAGATTCTTCCATCCTAGGCAAAAAACCCAAGCAAGGCCCAGTCCAAGCCTTCCCTGCCTGACTGACCCAAAAATTCTTTCTTCTCCAACTCACCGAGACCTTGTTCTCTTCAGCACATTCTCTCCTCCCATCCACAGCATCCCCCTCTTTCTAACCAGCATCAAACCCTAGTGCAGCGTGACTGGCTTCCTGAGATATCAGAGAACTATAACCCTTCAAGTCCCTGAGTTTATAGAACTAAAACCCCTTTCATTACTAAAACTCAGCCTCCCTTATAGCCTTTCACCTTTTTCTTCACTGACTATGCTCGCATTTCTAAATCCTGAACCTGGAGGGATCTCCATGGTTTACTAAAGAACACCGTGTGTGTGTGTGTGTGTGTGCACGCACACCCACGTGCGCACGCACGCACACCTGAGCCCACACTGTTCATCATTCTAATTAAAGCAAAGTTACTCTCTCCTGCAAGATATACTCAAGAGAGTAGATTTACTCCATCCCATTGTTCAAGCTCCTGGCCCAACACAACTTGGCTTCAACTCTACAGAGCTTACCCACAGCCAGTCAGGGCATGGAATCACAGCCCTCTACGGGGTAGCTCCCCCAGGTGTATAAGTGACTGCTACCCTTCTGTTTCAGTTTCAGTACAGATTACCATATGTGTTTGCTCCTTTTAAGTTTGCTCCTTTTTTTTTTTAGATTTTTTTTTAAGATTTTATTTATTTATTTGACAGAGAGATATCACAAGTAGGCAGAGAGGCAGGCAGAAAGAGAGGAGGAAGCAGGCTCCCTGCGGAGCAGAGAGCCTGATGCGGGGCTCGATCCCAGGACTCTAGGATCATGACCTGAGCCGAAGGCAGCCACTTAACGACTGAGCCACTCAGGCGCCCCTAAGTTTGCTCCTTTTAATAAATAAACTCTAAACTGAGTTTTAGGTGATTTTATAAAGCTGATGGCCAAGATCCTATTTGCATTTGCGGTAGTATGAAAATCACACTGGGCAGCAGGGGTCTTGGCTTGCTTGAGTTTCTAATGACCTGCTTTATTTCTCTAAGCCTGAGTTTTTCTATGTTAAAAGGGTGGGGGGATGAGGAGGAATAATTGGTGAATTATTACTTTCTTTCCAGTTGTAGGAGCTTTTTTCTTTGATCCAAGCAAATACCAGATTGCCTTGCTGTGTAAGGCCCTCGGTTTGAGCTTCTCCACTGTCTCAAAAAGCACTCTCAAGGCAATAGCTACAGAGAAGGCCCCAGCCTGGAGAGCCCGTGGACAGGTGTCCCGGGCTCAAAGAAGTCAGATGACCTCACCTGAGTCCCTGGCTTGAGGATAGGGTTGCCACAGTTCCTCTCAGAGACCACACTACCTGTTTGGCCAGCTGGCTGACCCACCTTGGATATTTTTAGTTTTAAAAGCACGTAGCCTGTCTTTGTTACGTAATGCCATCATGGGACATCTCCCTATTCTGGATACAGAATTCATGGTTTATAAGAGCCTAATCACAGAATCTTCCACTGAGACATACGCTGGTGAAAACACCACCTCGAGGCATGCTTGCATAACAAGTAGCTAGGCACAGCCCTGCATCAGAGGGGAGACCGTGGGGCCCAGACCTCAGCACAGAGCTCCCGCCTCCTCTTGTCCTCCCACTAACAGTGAGAACTCTGGCCTGGCCAGCTTCTCTGCTCAGTCGCCCTCCATAATTCAGTGTTGTTCAAAATCTTACTTTTCTCCTAGAAGAAGATATATGATCTATTTTCACTTCTCTCTAAGGCCCTTCCCTGGCCTGTATATAGGTTAAGTCATCCATGTTCCTACACTCCCAGCTGCCGGGTGCCTCATTCTGACCCTATTAAAATAGACGGCACTGAGGCTGAGCCCTCCATGGCTGGAGCGGATTTCCATCCACTCTCAGAAAGAGGATATTGTCCAGGGAAGCCGTCCCTGCTTCCACATCTTCAGGATGGTAATTTGCAAGATCGTAGAGACCCATCCTCCCGCCCTCACTGGAGGAGCACTCAGGATGCTCACACTTGAGCCAAGTGCTGCTCAGTCAGGACTGGACACTGGACTGGAGCTCTAGAGTCAGCTCTAGAGTCACCGCACTGCATAACCAGACTGGCCACTCTGGATCCCAACGCCCTCATCTGTAGCACAAGAGATAAGACCAAACTGTCCCCATGGCCCCTGCTTCAGTGAGTGTAGCTCTGGCTGCTGAGACAGATCCAAGGTATCATTGCTTAAACATTGTCTCCCACCCAAAAGCTGAAGTCGGGTATAAGAGCTCTGCTCCATGATGACGCAGGGGCTCAGGTCCCTGCCACCTGTTTTCCTGCTCTGCCATTCCTAGGGGTTTGTCCTTCTCCGCTGGAATGGGGGACAGAGAGAGGAGGTCGCATTCTTTCTCTTTAACGAGGTCACACTTGTGACTGAGAACCTGGACACACAGCCACAGCTCACTGCCAGGTTGGCTGGGAGAACATGGGACCAGCTAGAAATTCTATTACCTAGGAAGAAAGGGAGAATGAAAATGGGGCCACTTAGGAGTGGGGTCCACAGACCCTCCCAGCTGGCTCATTCTGCATCTTAAGAGATCACACAGGAGGGGTGGGGGGCAGGAGATACAAGAATCTCAGCAGAGGCAGACTGTCCAAGGGTCTCCAGGAATAGCAAGTCCAACCACCATGTTCATGTGAGCAAAGTCATTAGGAGTTCAAAGAGAAGGCGTATGATCCTATGTAATGTGGCATACACACAGACAGCTTCCGCTCCCTACCCCACATGCTGCTAAGACGAGAACAAAATGAAGTTTACTAGTTCATTTCAACAAATGTTCATTGACAATTACTATGTACCAGGCACCAGAGATATAAAAATGAATATGACCCATCCATCCTGCCCTCAAGCACCTGCAGGCTAGGGGGGAAATAAAACCCAAACATAGAAGTTCAACATAATGGGATAAGGGCTTCGGTGGGGTGAACGTGTGGAGCCACACACTAATTGAGGAGAGAAAACTAAAAACCTAAGACAACTGCTGAATAACACCAGCAGGAAACAACCAGGCACCGCAGCACGTGGTAAGGACCACTGTGTTCTGTGAGCATTAATCAGGGAGGAAGGAGAAGACCGTAGCATGAATATAAAAGAAAGACTTTATTTGAGGAGGTGAGCCTTAAAAGGGGAGTAAAAATGGAGAGTGGTAAATCCTCATGAAGATGTTTCGTCTGATTTTGAAATGAAAGCACCAAACAGGTTTTTGTGTCGAATAGTGTTGAAAAAAAGACAGACCTTCTTGAGTTTTAATCTCGTGTTGAAAGGCAGGTGAACCTCTTTAAATGTCCATTTACAAGAGTTCATTTCCATTTCATGGTCCATTTATAAGAGTTCTCAGCACTCCTCATAACACATTTTTATAGCCTTGGAACAACTCTGGAAGGACGGGAAGGCAGAAGGGAGAGACAGACAGACAGAAGCTGGAGTTCAGAGTTGGTAGGTCATGAGCGCACCTTCCAAAAGAGGCAGAAGCCCAGACGTAGGCTTCCTGGCCCATACCTGGTGCTTCTTCTGTTGGGTCGGATTACTCTTGAAAAGAAAAAAACAAGATTCAAATTACCCGAGCAGAAGGAAGAGGATTCAGACCGACCACAGGAGACTGGAAGGAGACAGAAGCCAAGAGGAACCAAGGAACAGGGTCATCCAACACGCTGACCTGCCTCAGACGGGTCATCCCCCTAGCCGAGAAGGCTCACTGAAAGCTGGGTCTCAATTATACATGCCTCTTAGAGCCAAATTCAAGACTGGGAATAACCAAAGTCAACACACAAAGAAATTCTCAAGGTGACGGTTATGTGGTCCCTAGAAAGGATTTCTTGGGGAAGTTGTTACATTCCAATGGCGATTTTACAACTTCCCAGTTTTGTTGGGGGACAGAGGGAGGATGAAGTCTGCTGGGCATGAGATGAGACAGGATACAGTTTTAAAGTCTCTTGCAACCTGTGATAATATAACCCCATGGTCGTATTGTTGTGAGGAGGGGTGATCCAACCACTTCTAGGCCGGAGGCTAGCACTTTCTGCCCACAGAAAGAAGCAGTCCAAGGGCCACTTTTTCTTTAATCCACAAGAAAAAGCAGGATGATGGGTGTGTGGGCAGAAATCCAATTTTATAAGGATTTCAACGGATGTAAATTGTTTCCTGGATAAGGGCTAATGACATCTAATAGGCCGGCTCTGGGTACCAGGCAGATGACCTAGCAGCAGTTTCCTATTTCTGTTGGCCCTAATCACAACTTCCATCTGCTATTTTCATCCTCCTCCCATATTATTGGCAATGCAGCCACATTTTCACACTCCTACTTCTCCCAAAGGACGTCAGCCTGCCTATTTTACTTAGGTACACAAAAGCCCAAGCATTCCCTCACTGGACTAATGGGAAATGAACCTGTGCACAGATACACTTCATACCCCGATCGATGGTTCTCGTATACGCACCATCCAGTTCTGTTTGTTCAAAAGCAGAGGAAATGGAGTTGCTTCGAATTGATGAGCTGACAAGTTTCTGAGTAATGGTGAATCACTGCTCGATATTTCACTTAAAGCTGAAATGGTGAGCTGGTTCTTGCTACAGCTCTTTTTGGGTCATAAGAATTCAGCGGGATCACTCACAGCCCTGAGCCCTGAGTCAAATATGGAAAGGTGGACAATGCCAAGGTCAGCGTGCCCATGGAGAGAGGCTGTCACACATCAGAAAGACACTTCAGAGGGCAAAGACAATATCCCGAGTGTTGGTAAAGCAATAGAAGAGTAGGAGTGGGGTCCATGGGTATGGAAAAGAGAAAAATATGCTCGCTTGATCGGGGCAGATCTTAGATGCTACAGAAGAACCCCACCACAAAGACCCAGGGCAGAAACTGTTTTGATTCACCTGGGAGTCTTACTCCTCTTTATCACCATGCTGTCATCACCCCCCAGCCTCGGGACACTATCTCCACCGCCGGCCCTGTGTCTGCCTAGAAACCTCCAACTCATCTCTTAAGAATCTGCAGAATATGACCTTCCTTGAAATTCCTGCCTCAATTCCCCCAGAACTGGTCATCCTGGGTCAGTTTTCACCACAGCCCATTACAAAGGTTTGTTTTTATTCCTGTCACCCTCACCAGAAGGTGATCATCTCAAAATCAAGGACTGGTCCTCATTCATCTTTATACCCCATTGATTGGCATAGTGCTTAATAAATAACTTTCAGATTGGGAGATGTGAAGAAATAGAGGAGGGAACAAGAAAAGGAAGAGAGGGAGGAAAGGAAGAGGAATGGAGGGTTTCACTTTCAACTCAACTAGATGCTTCCTTAAAACAGATGAGACGATGATACAGCCTACATTGTACTAGGAAAGAGAAGAGCAATCACATTTTATATCTGCTTTGCATACTACTGGTAAGACTCTACGTTTTACATTCTTGACTGACAAGGAGAATAAAAAAAAAAAAACTGGTAAGAGACGTAAAAGAACGATTTTTTAAATACGGTGATCTTGTGGTAGATAATATGCTAATCCAACACAGCTGTCAGCCTGCTTTGAGATGCTCCATCTTTGCCCCATCACCTCCAGTGAGTCAGAGTACTTTGATCCCCCAGGAGCAATGGAGACCCCCCCACCCCAAGTCAAAGGCTCCTGAGAGATCCTGTCAGTCTTCCAAACTGCCTACTTCATTGCCATCACGATTGGCTCAGACCTTCCCAGAGAGATGAAGGGAGGCCATCTGGCTCAAAAGCAAGTAACCATGACAGAAACATGTCTAATATCACCACCCCTTCTGTCTAGAAAACTTGTCCTTTCCTGTACAATGAATTTGTGCCTTCTCCCCATATCCAGTAGGAATGAAAGTCCTAAGGAAGGCATGTCCATTCACAAGTCCTGCCGCAAACACAGAGGTGACTCAGCAGGAGCATCTAGAGAAGCCAAGAAGATCCTCAAGAACTTGTATCACTTTGTTGGATAAACATGAAACAGAGCCACAGCTTGAGAGAGATGAAGAGTCACTGACAGACCTTGGGATTCACACAGTTCTAGGAGATCAGATAGGGGAGTTGTCGTGGTTAATTTTGCATCAACTTGGATGGGCCACAAGGTGCCCACATATTTGGTCAAACATTATTCTCGATGTTTCTGTGAGGGTGTTTTGGCTGAAATTAACATCTAAATCATGGACTTTGAGTAAAGCAGATTGCACCCCAAACCTTGGTGGGCCTCAGTCAATCAGTTGAAGGCCTGAAGGGAGAAAAAACAAAACAAAACTGGCTATTTCCCAAGCAGAAGAGAATTTGTTAACAGACTACCTTTGAATTTCATCTTTAACACTAGCTGTCCCTGGTTCCACAGCAGATGGCCTTCAGACTCAAATTGGAACATCAGCTCCCCTGGATCTCCAGCCTGTTGGCTCACCCTAAAATTTTGGACTCACCAGCTCCATAATTGTGTAAGCCAATTCCTTACAATAAATCTCTTTCTATATGTATATAGATTCTATTGGTTCTGTTTCTCTGGAGAGGTCAGACTAACACAAAGGGGAAGTGAGTAGAAGACTCATTACATGTTAATTTACTGAAAGACCAAATTTCCAAATAAATACTGACCAGACAATATACAAAAATAGAACTCTGACCCACAATCTGCAGCAACCAGCCCAGGAAACCAGCCTATTTCCTACAGTAGCCAGCCTAGGAAGCCAGCCCACTCACTATCTGTAAGCCACACTTACCCAAAACGGATGAGGAAGATATCCTGGCACAGGGCATGGGAGCCCAAGTCAGGCAAAGGAGTGGCCCAGGGCAGGGAATCAGAGCCTGGGCAGAGTGAAGACATCCACATGGTAACATGGTAAAACAGGCTTTGTTGGAGCCCAGGCAAAAGGAAGAAGCAACCAAGGCTAAGACATTAGCGCTTAATTGGGGCAAGAGGGCACCCCACAGGGACAGGTGGCAATAGCAGTATAGAAGACCCCCATTACAATGGGAGTTTAGTAAAATCAGAAAATATATTAAGGAAAATGAGAGCCAGATTTCTCATGGCTGGAAAAGGGACTTACAAATATGGAAGAGCAGAAAACTAGAATGAATTCTGTGGTGTTGGGTTGAATTAGAGATAGTAGTATGAATTGGTGATTTTTAAAAATTTGTATGTACATAAATGTAGATACAGAAAAACAATATAAATATCTGCATGTTCATATATATTCACATATATTGTCTGTGCATACTTTTATTCCCTTGCTGTGCCCACTGAGAGGGCCTGGAAGCAGTGACTCACTAAGAGCATCTAGCACTCAGCACCCAGATTTTGATGTTTAAATGCTATTCTTCACTAAAATGGAACATAGCCTCTTGGGGAAAATGGCTGACTCCAAGGATGGGCATAAAGTCATATAGGAGCATCTTCCTCTACAAGAAAGGAAGGAAGGGCTCAAAGAAGGATGGAGACACATCAAAAAGGATCCAGAAATCAGCTTGCAGGAGCTCCTGAGGGAACATGAGACAATCCCATTGAGGAACATCCTATAAAATAAGTCTCAAAGTCATGAAAGTCAAGGAAAGAGTGAGGAACTGTCACAAACTAAAGGAACTAAAGAGATTCGACAACTGATTAACAGCAATTTGGGACTAGATTCTTTGCTACACATAATTGGGACAACTAGAGAAATGTGAGTGGGATCTGGGTATTTGATGGTAGTATTAGATCACTGGTAATCTCCAGGTGTTGTTGACGACACTGTGGGTCTGTAGAGAATATTCTTGTCAGAGATACACACTAAAATATTCAGGGATGATGGAGTATCATGTTGACAGCTTATCCTCAAATGGTTCAGAAGAAAGATCTTTATATTATACACACACACACACACACACACACACACACACACACATTCACACCTACATACACAGTATTGCAATTATGTAGGAGAATGTGGCCTTGTCCTTGGGAGACACATGCTGAAGTATTTAGGGGCAAAATGTCATAATGTCTAAAACTTACTTTCAAATGATTTGGCAGAGAAAGAGAAAATGCATCAAAATGTCAACTTTCTGGTGAATCCGGGTGAAGAGTACTCTGAATTCATTCTTTCAACTATTCTGAAGGCTTGAAAAGTTTCAAAATAAAAAGTCAAGGAGAGAAAAAGTGATAAAAAGTGGCATAAACAATGAAGTTTCTGGAAGTTCTAAATGGGAGGGGAAAAAAAATGAATGAAACCCAGAACTAAAGTTCACGCTTTTAATGATGTTCTTGACATGCTTTATGACATGGAGAACCATGCTGGATTTTTTTCTCTTTCCAAACAAAAGACAGTAATGCCAAAAAAAAGTTTTTCCTTGTGTTATAAAGAGCTTAGCTATATCTAGTTTCCATTAAACCGTCTTCCACTCCCACCAGATGCACCAGGCTGCAGCCTGGACTGCTCCTTTCCCAGCACACAGAAAACTCACTCTTCCCATCCCCTTCTGGGTAAGCATACAGCAGGGAGTCCCTTGGGGTCACCTGTTCTCCCTACAGTGTTCCAAATCCTCCTTATTTGTGGAAAGGGTCACAGAAGCTGTGTGTAAGAGAAGCCCATTCAAGAAACCCATATGAGAACCTTGATGTTCTCCTGTTGAACATAAACAATTTCACAGAATACCAGCATAAGAGAAGGCCATTGTGTAAGCAAGATGAATCAAGACAAAACAGGACCATGCCATAATAATGTCAAAACACAGATAACACATGAACATTGTCTGAGTCAAAACATATCCAACAACCCCTGTCCTGACTACAATGGGACCCTGTCTCCTCAACCTCTTACATTAGCCCTCCATTAATACACCCTCCTTCTAGATAAGGTTTACAAACATACCCAATCGGAATGACCCCACTTCCTGAAAACATCCAATCCAGAGCAAAGCCCCACTTGCTGAACTCTCTTCCAAATCTCCTCACATTAGCCTAAATCCTATGAAAGCTCCTTTCTATCAGCTTCTATTAAGATGGCCTGTGGTTCCCCATTGTGTATATTCTCCTTCACTACAACAAGTAATAAACCTAACCTGTTCGGATACAGGTGAATTCCTGGCGAACTTCGGATGAAGGCATTGACAAGCTAAAGAAAATTTAGTTCCGGAACATTTTTAAAAAACAAATTGATAACTTCCTCCCTTGTTAAATTGATTATTCACATAATTTTATGACCTCTGAAAACAATCTGTGTTACATTAGATTTTTCTCACTGCAGAAGAATTCCCAAGTCTGCCAGCTGATGACTGAGAACTCACAGCCAGATGTAAATTAAATGGGTGGCCAATTTCATAAGCAAGTGATGAATTATTATGTTTGAAAGAAGCCAAAAGTTTGAGTGCCTGGGGCCTATGAAGATTTTAAATACCCCGACAGAATAGGAAATGTGCAAGTTTTGTTTGGACACAGAGGTTCCTGAGTGACAGAGAGTGGCAAATACCACCAGCTCACTGATCAATGAAACAGGCAGCGTCAGACCCATTCCATGACTTCCACACTTTGGTGGAAATCAGTGGGGCCAGGAGAATGATCTGTACCCCCTGCTCCTCCACAGGGAGCTGTTTTCAAAATAGTGACCTGCCAGCCCACAGGGCAGACTGCCTGCTGTTGGCAGTTGAGGGCACCACATAGAAAGGGGGTGACAAAAGCAAAAGGACACATTGCCTCCCCAATCAACGTCATTCCCAAGCTGTTGGCCCCTTGGCCTTGCTGGTGGGATTTCCTAGCCACCCCTCTTCCTTGTGGTGCTTTCCCACTGTTTGACCTCACGGATCCGTGCCCTGGCCTCCGCTCCTCAGCCACACAGACGCGTGGGCTCTTCTCTGACTCTCTACCATCTTGCCTCCCACCTGCCAGGGGGATCCTCTACTTAGCGCAAACCTTCCTTAAATGGCACTGTTTCTTCCGATCCTCATCTCCATCTCTTCTGCCAGATCACACAGAGGAAGCCTGTGGGCCCGAATGCCATGGCAGCCATCTGCAGCAGAGGAATTCTCATGTAAAGAGAAGTCTCTAGAAGAACTTTCTATTTTCATTCAGCAGTCACATTCCCAGGAAAAAAATAAACCTAGAATCAGAGGTTCTGAGACTCTGGAAGTGGAAATTAAACTTGGAAGTGATGGAGTTCAATCTTGCCATTTTTTATATGAGAAAACTCTGATCTGCGTGATTCACCAATTTTCCCGCAAGGCTAAGAAGCCTGATTCTGCCTCCCCACCGCCCCAAGTCTATTGGTTTTATAACCAATAGTGGGAAGGGAAGGAGAAATGTATTTTTCCTTTCCTTGGTCAAACTTTAAAAAATAAATAAATAACTCTGAAATGGTACACAGTCTGTTTTTTTAAAGCCCCCACAAAAGGCAACACAGTATGAATTATATCTTTGTCAGTGCAGGTTATGAAATTACTCTAGAGAGTCATTTCTATAGAGACTGGCTATACAAAGGCTGTAACTCAATGGAACGCAATTCTACTCTGAGCTCACAGAATGTAATTGATGGAAGGAAGCAACATAAATTACCTTAGCATTCTTCATGGAAAATGTCTGTTTCCCACACAATTTCATTTTGCACACAAAACAAACAAAACCAAATTCAATCTCCCAAATGGTGTCTCCACTTGTTTGCTTTCTTTTAAAAAATCATTCTGCCCACGTCACCTACAGCTACGGCTCTTCTGCTGGGCAGATTAAGTCTAGCATGGACCACATGTGACCTCCTTCCCGTGCACCACCCCCTCCCAATTTGCCTCCCTTGTCCTGAAATTCCAGCCCGTCTTTGTTTCAGATGGGGCCATCATGAAAGCCTAAGAATTAAACTCCACCAAGAAAAAAAAACAGCCAATGTGGCTTCGATTTCATTTTCCAGGCCGAACAGCAGATTCCTTTGTCTTTGTAACAACTAACAAGATGGTTAACCAAAATTAAACAAACAAACAAACAGAAAGAAAAATTAAGTTCTTCATGGTGATGAGAAAAATGATAGTGGGTGACAGAGCTCACTGAAAAGGGTACATCATCAAAACATCTCATTTAATCATTGGTTTCTCCAACTCAAACAGAGAGCTGTTATCACGATGTGCACAGACATGAATGCAAGACTTCCTGAGATGACACAGAGCAGAGACAGGATTGTACGGGTTTGTGTAAGAGCTGACCCAACTTTGTGACTGACTCCAGAAAAGAGCAACTCCCAGGCCAGTTACAGTATTCACAGTGACAACGCGACTCTCAGTCAAGCAAGCGTCAACTCTCCCCACGGTTGCAGATTCTGAGCAGGGCCTCTGCTCAGCAACCAAATGGACAGCAAGTTCTGGGAACAAAGAGAGTTCACCTTCTTGGATGCAGGATTCCATGCAGTGGAGAGAGGGTCAGGTCTAGACATCTAGGAAAAGAAGAACGTCAAGGTCTTAGCAAGTGCATTACGGTTGGCTCCACCATCAAGGCAACACTGGGACAGATGAACGGATAAAGAAGGTGTGGTATCTATCTATCTATCTATCTATCTATCTATCTATCATCTATCTATCTATCTATCTATTCATCCATAATGAAATATTATTCAACCATAAGAAAGAAGGGTATTTTCAACAATATGGATGGACCTTGAGGCCAGTACTGTAAGAGACATGAAACAGACAGACAAAGACAAATACCGCATGATATCACTTACACGTAGAATCCAAAAAATCTAACTCATAAGCACACAGAGTATAATGGTGGTTACCAAGGGTGGAAGGTAGAGGGGGAATTGGGAAAATACTGTTAGAGGGTCCAAACTTCCCAGAAGAGGATGAATAAGTCCTGGAGACCTAATGCACAGTAGAGGATTATAGCCAACAACAACACTGTCTTAGAAACTTCAAAGTGGCTAAGAGACTGGATCTTAAGTGTTCTCACCACACAAAAAAAGAAATAATAGCTACATGATGCAGTAGAGGTGTAGAGGTGTTAGCTAACATGACAGTGGTAATCATATGGCAGTATAAAAATGCAACAAAATGACACATTGTACACCTGAAACTTATAAATCAATTACTTCTCAATAAAAAAGAAAAGAAAAAATGAAGATACCAGAATCCAGAGCAGAAATCCACGAGGAGGTTAGGGGCAGCTTACCTCAGACATCAAGCATAGGGGCTGCCCACTGAACATGCCACTTCCAGTCTCCATGACCTCTCATAGGATTTGGGCAGTCGGGGTCCAACAGCAACAAACATAAACTCTATAGGTACAACAATGTCCACTGCCCCTCCTCTGTGAACCTAAAAAACAACGTGTGATGGGGCACCTGGGTGGCTCAGTGGGTTAAAGCCTCTCTCTTTGGCTCAGGTCATGGTCCCAGGGTCCTGGGATCGAGCCCCCACATCGTGCTCTCTGCTCAGCAGGGAGCCTGCTTCCCTCTCTCTCTCTCTGCCTGCCTCTCTGCCTACTTGTGATCTCTGTCTATCAAATAAATAAATAAAATCTTAAAAAAAACAACAACGTGTGATGCAAGAATTATTTCTGAACTGTTCATCTGGACCCCTGACAGCTTTGGTTTGGAAAATGAGATTATTTGTAATCACTGCCAATAGGAAGTGCCCTGTCACAGGAAACTCCCAAGTATTGAGCTTTGCCCGTCTTGACTTTTGTCTTCCACCAACTACAGTTTAAGTGAAGTTTAAGATCAAAAGTATGGTCTCCAGAAGTGTTTCTGAACAATTTCAGGTGATTTGTTAAACTGAAGTTTATAAAATGGATCTAAAATCAAAATATATTTCCGTGGAGGCTGATAAAGGACAGAAAAAGGAGCAGCTCAACCTTGGGAAGGTTGATTCAAGTCTCTTAAGACAATGCTAAAAGCAGCTTGAATCTGCACTGAAATTTTCATCTGAAGGACCCTAAGGGTAGCTGTAAATCTAACTTTATTTCAATTAGTTGGCTTATACTGCATGGATTCATTCTCTTCTGCCGATTCCCAATCCACCTGAAATAAATTCAGTTGTTTTTGTCTCATAGGAAGGTCACATCCACTCAAGTGGACAGAGCCTAAGGCTAATTCTGGAAATGATGTTCTAACGGAACATATCTGCTGAATGATTTTGGTATCTTTAGACTGATAGAGTGTAGCAGTCCCAGGGTAAAATAAATATATCCCCTTAAAAAGCCAATTAGAGTTGTATAATTCTGACAGAGATAGAAATAGAAAGTTCACTCATTATTTCCCATTATTTGTCCAACAAATAACATTCCAGGTAAAGTGCTATGTGTAGAAAGTTCACTATTTTCCACTATTTGTTCAACAAATGTTTACTGAGGGGCTCATATTCCATGTAAAGCACTAGGTGCTGGAATACAAAGGTAAAATTCAGTCCTGCCTTTGAGGAGCTCTTGAGGAGTCTAGTAGGGATAGGGAAGTGGGGAGATCCAAAGCTGAACAATTAATGCACACCATAAAGGCACACTCAGTGGCAGCATTTGGGAGCACGTGACACATTGCCAGAAGGGTCAGGAAGGCTTCACCTTGAAGGGAGGGAAGAAGCTAACTGTGGAAGGCTCAATTCTTCTAAATTAAGAGTAGATGTATTGGGGCACCTGGGTGGCAAACTCGATTAAGCATCTGCCTTCAGCTCAGGTCATGATTCCAGGGTCCTGGATTCGAGTCCTGAATCTCCCTCTCCCTCTGCTCAGCAGGGAGCCTGCTTCTGCCTCTCCCTCTGCTGCTCCACCTGCTTGTGCTCTCTCTCTCTGGCAAATAAATAAATAAAAATCTTTAAAAAAAAAAAAAAAGAGTAGGTGTGTTAAGAAAAAAGAAACTGTCTGCTACCCAAGCCCAGGACAAGCTGAGAACATGCAGCCAGTCAGAACTAAGGATACACCAACAGAACTGATAGGAGATGCACATTCACATGCTGGTCCATTTCATCAGGCTACTCAGATGTATGATGTCCTGTTATTCTGAATTTTCTGATACAGTAAGTCTTCTGTTGATATAATAGCTCTTGGGTGGATTTCGTTCTTTGTGTGAGTGAGTTGTTTTTTGATAACAAACTTGGGCAGATTTCTGCTGGGCTCTCCGGATCTGCGTAGACTCAGTCCTCATTAGAGCAGGTGCTGCCACTGCCCTGTGAGGTAAAAATGAACCAAACTCGACATCCTTGGGACCACAGATTTCTTAAAGACTTCCCATGTGTCATGTAGGACCCTGTAGGCATTTGAAGATACCAAAATTTCAACCCTCCCGCTACTGTGGCTTTTGAGAGACCACCTAGAGCCTGAGGCCACTAAAGAACTCAGTGGGACCCATGATGGCCGGTGAACTCTCATCAGCCTGAGGGTACCAAACACTGCGATTACACTCTCAGATATCATTCATTACCAATATGCTTTCCAAGAACTGAATGAAGACGTGTGTGTGTGCACACGCATAATCAATATGAGTAATTTCCATTTGAGTCTGTTCTTTCATATTTCATTTTTCCAGTCCCTGAGAATCCTAAAAAACCTAGTGTTACATAAACCACCAGGATGCCAAGATGCTAATGCACTCATTGCTTACGCTCACATAACACTTCTCTCTGGGTTTCCTCCCTGGGGCTCCTGCAGTGAGGATTCAGGTGATAAACATTAATATTTTTTTAACAAACAACCTGTTCTGGAGTCATTTTTATCTTCCCAGGTGGTAGGTAGATAGCTTTCATTTTCCACTCCCTTCTGGGAAAATGAAAAAAAATGATGACGTGAGATAGTTCAGCCTCAGGTCTTTGGAATTGCCAGTAGATAAGGGAGTCTTGGCCTTCAGGTGGAGATGATGTGGTTGACCTGGAATGCTCCTCACTCTTCCTTACTCTAAGGAACTGGGCAGTGGTCTTGAACTTCTGAATCTCTCCTCCTCACCAGCCCCTTGGAGGTATGCCTTGTTTTTGAGAAGGACTTCATGCAGATTGCTTTAACTAGGGAATGAGCCAGAGGCCAGGGTAGAGTGGAAAAGGAGTTACTGGGATCCAAGACGATGATGTGAGGGCCTTGTGGACCCCTGGGATAAGAAGAGGTGAGAGACTAATTGAAGGGAAAAAATGAGCCCAAAATAGCGAATCTTGTAAACTTGTGTCGTGCTTCCGACTTTGTCACATCCTGTGCTTCCAAGGTGTGGATCAGACTATAATTTTATCTTAATGTGACACAAATACAGTCGCTGACTCAGTCCTGTATTTTAGCAGGCTCTGTTTTTCTTCCTTTGTAGCCTTTCTAACGGCGCTGCTGCTATCACCTGACTCCCCAGCTCCCAAGGCTGGTGTATGATTCCTAACACCCTCTGCTGACTCCCCAGATGCACAGCCAATGCTTGTACTCTCCCTCTGTGATCCGGCACTGGCAAACACACAAGCCCCTGCAGCTCCGTCCAGTCCAGCATTCAGCAGCTATAGGCCTGAGTCCCAGCTCTGTGACCCTGAGCCAGGTACCTAAATCTCCTTCACCTCATTTTTTTTCAACAATAATGTAGTCTTAACTAAATAGGGTCTTCATAAAGACAAATAAGATCTGCTTTTAAAATCCCTTAGCACAATGCCCTGCATAAAGCAGAAGTTCAAAATACATGAGCTCTCATGAGCTCTCTTTAAAATCATTATTTTACATTAGGTGTTTATGCACCATCTCTAAAAACCATCCTCTCCTGCTCTGACATGGTAATTGTGGCAGAGGCAGTGGTTGGAAGTGAGTTAACTAATCGGCATGTAAGTTAGACCTACAAGAGGTTTCTCAACACACTAAAACAGACCAGAACAGACCCTGAGGCAGAGTCCATGGCAATCAAACTCAAAGCAGTCTCAAAAACTTGAAAAGAATGAAGTTGCCCCGATAGTCTTAGGTAACCAAGCCTGGCCATCAGAAACCATGGGATATTCATTGTCGGTTGAGAAGTCCCAGACTATCAGCCTGTGAAGTCATGTACCTGTAAATGTCACAAAGTTCACTGGCTCCCAACATCCACCTCATCACTGATGAGGTGTCATCAGTGTCTCACCCAGTTTCCCTTCCCAAGCATTCCTGAGACATACCCACTCACCATCAAGAACTCTCTTACGTTCTTCCAAGACTTGCCCCTAAGACTGACTGCTGAGCCCCATGCAGTGACCTCCTCGCTGCAACTCCAGCCTTCAGCTGTGAGTCACTTCTGCTGCTCTCTCTTTAACTCATGGTCCCATGAATAGACAGCACCTTTCCCTTGACTCCCCACAGCAACTTCTGACACCAGATGGGAAATGTGGCCCAGTCTTGACCAAAGGTTTTGGGGCTAAGAGAAGAGGAATAGAATCCTGGCACTTGGGATACAACTGCAACCAGAGGGTGTCAGAACAGCCTTCTTTGGGGTCCCTTCCTGCTGAGTTTCCAGTCTGCTATGGCTTCTAAGAGAGAAATGTGTCCTACCTTTCTGCTCCCTTTGTCACCTACCAAAAAAGTCACATACTCACAGAGGCCTGGACTGACCATGTCCCAAGATAAACAGTACCAAGCAGATGACTGCCTCTTGGTGCAAGAAATCCACATCTGACTGAAACCCAGCTCTCCCTTCAGACAGTGGCTATGACTTGATTCCACATGGGTTAACTTATGGGCCCACGCAGAGGCTGCCAGGAAACAACCATGTCTGTCAAAAGCAAATGAATGCTTTCACCAAAATGGCTAGAAACTTTCAAACCATTTCCCTAGTTTTTACTCATCAAGATTTCAAAATCTTAGAGCCTGGTTTCCCCTGAGACACTGTTAAAATAGGAATGGCTCTATAAATTGAAATTGCTTTTGAAAAAGAAACCGCAAAGGTCCCAGGTCACCAGGGGCCCAGCTTTCATGATTACCCTCCTACGCAGGGTCGTTCGGCCATGCAGACACAACCCTCTACACAGAAGTGCCCTGTTCATTGTTTCTAGCCTTTCCCTCCCTCCCTTCAAGACAGAGCTGTGCTGGCTGGCTCTTTGTGCCCTGCATAATTGCTACTGCCATTCACCCACCACCATTCCCCCCGCCATCAACCTACCATCCACCCCCCCCATTTCTTTTGTTGCTGTTGTTCTCTCCTTGCATCAGCTGTTAGTCAATATAATGTGCCACTAGAATGTTCAGAACACTCAAAAGAAAAGCTTGGATTCTTTGTAAAACTTGGGCTTGTAAAACACTGGGCTTTAAAAAACAATAATAATTGGGATTATCAGTATTTTCCATGAGTTCAAGCCCTTTGTAGGTGTTTCCATTTATGTTTCAATTCTTGGGCAGTCAGCATAGTTTCACACAGAACATACAAAAAACACATATGTTTAGAGGTCTAGCCTATAACCTGATCATGCAACACATGAAGCACCTCTCTCAGGTGGCTCTACAGGGCAGTGCATCCCAAGTTCCGGGTCCAGATATGCTGGCACATCTCCCAGGCCCTCCCTCACACCAGGATCCTGCTGTTCCCTATCAATGGAAGCTAGACTCTCCTAGAAAAGCCCAGAGCTCTGGGAACTAGAGTGGGGCTCAGGGTCCTGGCCAAGAAAGAAGAGAAGAGAGTCGTGGAAGAAAACCAGGATCTGTACAGGAGCAAGAAAATATCAGGAAGCACATGCACATTTGAATGAATTTGTCCAGATCAATTAGAGAATTACTGTTCACAACTTGAGTCAGCCAACTGAATAACCTAGTCGTCTCCCCCTCTTCACCAACATTCAGCAAAGCCTCAGTTATTGCTTCCCAGGGGATCTGGAGATGACAAGCTCCAGCCTCTGCTCCTCCCAGGTCACAGATGATGGGCTCTAGGTAGGCAGAGCTTGCTAAGAGAACACCAGCCTAATCTGCAGAGATCAGGAGGTATCCTCAGTGCCTGAGCACTGAGGAAGTACCAGGCCATGTCTGCTACCAAGAAAAAATGGGTGTATTTCTACCCACACACCAGCTTCCCCAAGCCCAGCTTCCATATAACAACTCCTTCAGCAACAATAAAATTTTGTGAATTAGTTTTGTCACCAAACTAAGGCCACTCTGATCCCCAGGGTCACGGCAGCTGACAACGGCCCCAGGTATGGAATCCAGCATTGACGGGAGAGGTAAGGCATGAATAATCACACACACACACATACACACACACACACACACACAGGATCTGGAGGGGTAGGCCCTTAATGCCTTTTGCTCCACAGCAGGTAAACAGCCCAAGCCAGTTCCTAACTCATAGATCAGAGTGGGAAGCAGTCTCCAGGGAAAGCATGCCCTTCTCTCTCCACAGATGCTGGCATTCTGCTGGGAGCCCTGGGCATGAGATAGCAAGACTAATAAAAGTCTGATTAGCTGGCTAATGGGCAGGGGGGAGCTCAGCCCACAACTAGAAAAACTGAGCAATAGATCAATGTTTTGCCAAAGAGAAGAAGTCTCCTTTGTTCTAAAATAGCACTTGGGTGTTGAGTAAAAAGACAGGCCCTGCGGACCCCTGAAGATGTTTGGCGGGTCGCTTTATGCTTCTAATAGGAGCTGCTGATCTCTGCCTCATTTTAAATTACTACCAAGTGCTGTGTAGGTTCGGGCTTCTTCTTTGAGTAAAAAAAAAAAAAATCAATCTGAAAGGAAAAGCTATTTCTTAGCAACAAAGGAAAAAGAAAGAAGGCAGTTCCTTTAATGTAATCTGAGATAGAATCTGGCTTAGCAGAGCCAGAGCGAAAATAGCTTTTATCTGATCAAGGTGCCTTAGTCACACTTAGAGGAAGTTAAGGAGGCCAGGCCCTGGGATGCTTAAGACCACAGACGGAATCACGGGTGAGAAAGTCCCCTCCTGGCAGAGGGGCGTGAACCAGGGCAACGTGCTTCAGCTGCCCAACATCAGGAAGTACTGGTTATCACAGCCATTTGGACACTGTGTTTTTATTTTTGTTTTGTTTTTTCTTCTTTTTTAAGATTTTTTATTTTTTTTATTCGACAGAGAGCGAGATCACAAGTAGGCAGAGAAACAGGAGGAAGCAGGCTCCTTGCTGAGCAGAGAGCCTGATGCGGGGCTTGATCCCAGGACCCCGAGATCATGACCTGAGCCGAAGGCAGAGGCTTAAGCCACTGAGCCACCCAGGTGCCCCGACACGGTGTATTTTTAATCATACTCTTTTCCCAACTGCAATACAGCTAAAAGGAAAGTGATTGGAGTGGTCTGGGTCACATCAGACACCGGGTAATAACCTGTCCGCTCTGACATTGGCTATTGCACCTGTAAAATGCGGTCCGAACTGGCTGATACTCATAGTTACACCAGCTCCAAGCAGAGAGATTAGGAACCAATTCTAAAGTAGCAAATGTCCAAATAAAATAGAAAGTGAGGAACCAAGGAGGAAGGTAAAAACTATAGGACAGAGCCAGGAGATAAATTGAGCACACCAAACACATGGCTGTAGCGACCTGTGTAGTTGTGTGGGTACATTAGATGGATGGGGTTAGTGTACCACACACACACACACACACACACACAGAGCACAGGCTATGAGGGTCCATGCAACTGTGTGTGTGTGTGCATGTGTGTGTGTGCGTGTATTAAACAAGATCTTCTGGCTGGAGCATCAGTCGTGACCCACAGTAACGTACCTGTAACTCTCACGTCAGTTTTGTCTGCTCGTCCTGGTGCAGAGCTCAACCAAACTTTCTAGTCTCCAGAAAGAATCTACTCACATCCCAACAACAATGTGAGTTAGAGTTTACTGAATATTTTCTAGGGAAGGGAGAAGGGGGTTTATATCACATCTACCAAACACTTCGAACCTCCATTTAGTATTTGCTTTCTCGCCAGCCTTTAGTCAACGGGTCTCTTTTTTTTTTCTTGTAGCTCTCATCCCCAGGGCTCCAGCCTCTTAGCTCCAAAATCTTTCTCTCGGTCTCCCTCTCTCATCCCTTTCTTTCAGCTGCTGCCTGCAAACCCACATAACTCTTTGTCCAGGGATCGGCCAACCAAATCTCCCAGTTCCAGAACCCACTCATGAAAGAAAGGGCTATATGCAGCCAGAACAACAACAAAATTTTATCCTGTCAGATTTCTTAAGAAGGATTTTGGCAGAAAGTTGGAAGAAGCATCTAATAAAGCAACCGGCCCATAGTAAACCCTGTGTTGAGATGGTCATGCATTTCAAAGAGACAGAACAAGACCCAAACGGCATGTCTAGAGCCTTCCTTCCCGATATTGCGTGAAGCCCATGACAACACCATATCTGCCCCTGGATTACTGCTACACAAACATTCAAGACTTTTCCATCTATTCTGGTCCTTTGTACAAAATCAATCCAAAATCCTAAGCATTCTCAATAAGGCCATGCTCGTTTTTAGCCTATTTGGATTCATACCCAGCTATAAAATGCTATAGCATTTTGTCCCCCAAATTCTCAAGAATGGTCACAAAGGTAAATTAATTTGTGCTTAAAATGACCTGACTACCCACCACTCCCCAAGTTATTCATGAATCCGTTGGACTGGAGTCTACACAGTCCATCCATACTTCCGGCCTGTTCAATTTGTCACACTTTTGAAAGCGAAGGCTACAGTCAGTGGCTGTTCCGGGCACCACTGAAAACAGCATCCTCCCCTCTACCTTAGGACTGTGCTTCCCCCAGACACCCCGCCAGCCCCAGGCCCCACCTGTGTTTGGCCAGTAAGGCTGGAACCTCAGACAAGTTCCTCACTGAGCTTGGCAGAGGCCCAGTAGAAAGCAAAGTGTTTTTCTGGGAATCCTGCAAGGTCTGAAAGTTAATCCAAATATCAGTCGGTCTTCAAATTAAGGCAAATTAGAGCAACCTGGGAGATCATCGATGATTTAGTTGGACACTGTAATGTTACTGAAAAGACTCTGGGACAATCGATGAATGAGTCAAGAGCATATGGGTTCCGGGAGCCAGAACAAGGATCGGGTGTGCAGCTCAAGCTCCACTCCACAACCACTACTAGGATCAGGTGTGGCAGGGCAGCCTGAGGACCTGGAAGAGAAGAACTCAGCATCAGGTTGGAGCCAGTAACTAAAAGAAACGTCCTTCTCTGCCAAGACCATTGAATAACAAACCAAATCATTCTCCCAGAAACTTTCTTCTCTGGTCAGATCCTCCAAACTAAGAATTGCCTGTAGCAGGTGAAACCCACAGGGTACTGGGTGGAGAGACAGAGCCTCGTGGAACAACCCTGCCCACTCCGCACCTGGGGAAAGGAATTCACGCACTGCCAGCATCAGAGCGGGAAGGGCCGCTGTGTGTACCAGCATCTCTCGATGGGCTGGCTACACTCCATTCTGGAGACCCTGACCCAAAAGAAAAGGAGAGCAGTCCAGTGCAAAGAGAAAAGGCCTAGGTGGATGGGCCTATGGGATACAACTGAGTTAATCCTTCTGACCCTTAACGTCTTCATTTGTATGTAGAAAAATAAGCACCAACACTTGCATGAGACCTAAAATGTGCCAGACACCATACTTGATTTCACCTATCGACTTATCAAATCCTCAAAACCCTTGGTGCCATGACTATGCCCCTTCTTCTGAGCTTGAGTTGGAGCCCAACAGTCTGTATCCATCTCCACTCTTAACCCGTCTGATCCCATACCGCCTGGATGTCGTGTTGGAAGAAAAGGCTGGGGGACTCAGACAAGGGTGTCAGCTCACAGTCTGGTACATAGCCGACAGGGAAGATAGTCGCTAATGCTGCCGTGCTTACCATCATCCTTTTTCTTGTCCGGTTCGGATCTACCCTCAGAGACTTCCTTGGTTCTCGTGTCAAACCCTGGGAACCACGCCCACAACAGCCAGTCCCATGGGGTCAACCTTGAGACCCACTTCTTTCCCCCTGAGAGTGGGGCCCCTCCCTTCCGTCTGGTCCCAGCTTAGAGAGTAAAGTCTGCAGTGAGTTCTCACCCACGCTGGGGCTCTGAAAGGAACGGAAACATTTCCTCCTAAATCTCTGAAATCCAATAAGAAGATTAAAACGTGACACTGCTTAAGGACCAGCAACGTTGACAGACGGTCGGGGTGACTCAGCCGGCTCATTTTCCTGGACCTGGAGGAAGAACATTTTTTTTTCTTTTTTTCTTTTCTTTTCTTTTTTTTAAATTTTTTGTCCTCCACGCAGGTAGATAATTCACTTCCTTGAAACACGTCATTGGGGTGGAAGAGTTGTTTTGGAATAGAATCATTCTGGACGTCTCGATTTGGCAGCAGTGTTTCTCTGATGCTACTATCATCCCTAATGCAGAATTGTAGGTCATGTTCTTGGCCCAGCCCTCAATGATAAGATAATGAAGAGACAGAAGACTACGCCAGAGAGACCAAGGCTCTGACATTTGCGAGTACGTTACAGGGTTGAATCTGCAAGATGCAATTTTCCACTGAGCTGGGTGCCCCCAAAGGCGCTGTGTCTGGGGTGCCGCTTGGAATTATCTCATGCACTTGAAATAAGATGGGCATGAGCAGACTTGTTCTGCCAATTGTCCTCTGCCATGAAACAAAAAATCATAGCTAAATAACAGAATTGTATGAGGCACGGATGATTGAAACTTACATTTCAAATATGATAGAAAACAAAAGTTCAGGCAAGAGGTAACAATATATAAGCACGAGTGGGTGACAACTCCTATCTCATCCTCAAGAGCAGCCGGTGGGAGTAGATAGAGCATGAACCTCAATGGCGGACCGAATGGAGTGGGAACCCTGGAGTAGACGGATTTTGTCTGGTGACCTGGGGCAAGTCCCTGAATTTCTTCATCTGAGCCTGAGTTTCATCATCGATTAGAAAAAACTCCTTTTCTGAGATTGCCATGAGGCAAGATGACATGTGAAAAGCCCTCCCACAGAGTCAACAATCAATAAGCGTCACTTTCCCTTTCTTTCTTGGTATTCAGAGAGACTCTGGTTTGTTTCTTCGAAATAGGGCACCTCTTGGGCTTTGTTGCTGGTAAAGTCCTGCGCGTACACTTTCTTTCAACTTCAGAGAGTGTTACTGAAGAAAACCTCACTTCTGCCTGCTTCTTGCTCCCAGGGACATCTGAGTGTCCCAGGACACGTTCCTCTCCAAGAGATCATCACAGCCCTTGAGTTGAGGGCTCTCTTTTCTCCTTTTGTGGAAAAAAAGAAAAATTCCAGGGGCGCCTGGGTGGCTCAGTAAGTTAAAGCCTCTACCTTTGGCTCAGGTCATGATCTCAGGGTCCTGGGATCGAGCCCCACATCGGGCTCTGCTCAGCGGGGAGTATGCTTCCCCCTCTCTCTCTCTGTCTGCCTACTTGTGATTTCTGTCTGTCAAATAAATTAACAAAATCTTAAAAAAAAATTCCAAAGAAGAACAGAAATGTCATTTTTAGAGGCATTTTTAGCCTCACAGGTAACCAGAGAAAGAACTGTACTTTCTTCCTTATTTTCCCTTTTCCATCCTCCTTCTTGCCGTCCCTGCCCAGCTCTTCAGTTTCTCTTGACTCTCCTCCTTCAGAGCGAGCCGTGACGGTGCTCCCAGCCAAGGAGTCAGGAGAGAACAGATGTGTATGCATGTGTCCCAGTGTGACTCGCATCACCCTGCCCCCAGCCCCCTGCTGCTGCTGCCTCTTTGGAAGCATTCCTTTCCTCAGAAGATGAGCTACACCACATTTTCCTTGTCTTCTAATCCCTCCTGCTCCCTCCACCCCATGGCTACCCAAAGAACAGTGACTGTTCCCTCATCCCACCCCATCCTGTCTTTCCATCCCCTCATCATTCACTCAGGTGAAGGGGTGGATCTCACAAGCCTGTGAGACAAGAAAGTCAGCAACTATACACCCATTTCACAGGGGAGAGTGTTGAGACTCAAGGAATTTAAATAGCATCACTTGGTAGTTTCAAAGGGGGCCTGCAGTGAGTGGAAGTGTAGCCCCCCAAAAAAGATCTGTCCAAATCCTGCAACCTGTAATGTGAACATTTTTAGGAAAGGATCTCTGCAGATATAATTAAGTTAAGGTTCTCGAGGTAAAATCACCCTGGATTATCTGGGTGGGCCCCAAATCCAGTGACATTGTCTTTGGAAGAGTGAGGCAGACAGAAGTTATGCAGATAGAAGAGAAGTCCATGTGGATAGGGAGCAGAGATGGGATAGGTTTGTTCATAAGTCAAGGGACACCCACAGCCACCAGCGACTGGAAGAGGCAAGGAAAATAATCCCCCCCTCCCCCAGAGACCCTCCAGGAAGTGTGGCTCTGCCACACTTCCTTAATTTCACCTTAATTTCAGAATACTAGCCTCCAGACCTTGAGAGAATACACTTGTGTTGTTGTTGTTATTTTCAAAGATTTTATTTATTTATTTGACAGAGAGAGACACAGAAAGAGAGAGAACACAAGTGGGAGAGTGGGAGAGGGAGAAGCAGGCTTCCTGCTAAGCAAGGATCCTGATGCAGGGCTCAATCCCAGGACCCTGGGATCATGACCTGAGCCAAAGGCAGATGCTGAACAACTGAGCCACCTAGGTACCCCAACATTTCTGTTATTTTAAGCCACCAAGTTTGGAAAAGTTTGTTATAGTAGTCCCTGGACAACCAGTACAAGGTATAACCCAACTCTGATGGTTAATGATCAACTTTACCATCCCAGACCCCAACATAAGGCTCATGGTAACCTTAGAAAGGAGTCCTACAGGATCCAAAGCCTTAGGTCTCAGTCCCATTTGCCCTGCCTTCTCCCCAACCAAACCCAACCAAACCAAACAAACAAGCAAAAAACCCTTGTCCTTTCTGAAAGAGAGCTCCCAACCCCTCCCCACTGGAGGCTGAGCAACAGTTCAAAGGCACCTGAAGGAAATGAAGGATCTGTGTACATATTTGACATCATCAAAACTTTGTGCAAACACTGAGAGAGCTGGAGAGTGTATCTTTGTACAAATAGAGGACTTATTCCTTCCAGGCAATTACTTGCATGAATACACAACCAGTAGGGAGTAATCTCAAGAGCACCCATTCTCCATTTGCTTTTTGAAACTTTTCTATGCATCTAAAAGGACAAAGTATGCTTGCTCTTCCCAAAGCATATGAACCAGGCCTCTCATGCTTCCAGTTCCATCACGTCGCTTCCTTTCTCAGGGTTCCCAGGTGACCCTCAGATCAACTATGACTCCTAAGCAGGAGGCTCAACAGCCATCCTGGATGTCACCTCCCCCTGCTCCGATGGCTCTTAAGTGTGAAAATGTTCTTGCCTCAAGGATCTGTGCTCTGAAAACTACAGAACATTCATGGAAGAAATTGAGGAAGATACAAAGAAATGGAAAAACATTCCATGCTCATGGATTGAGAGGATAAATATTGTTAAAATGTCTATGCTACCTAGAGCCATCTGTATATTTGGTGCAATCCCTATCAAAATACCATCAACTTTTTCACAGAACTGGAACAAATAATCCTAAAATTTGTATGGAACCAGAAAAGACCCTAAGAATAGCCAAAGGAATGTTGAGAAAGAAAACCAAAGCTGGTGGTATCACAGTTCCAGATATCGAGCTCTATTATGAAGCTATAATCATCAAGACAGCATGGTACTGCCACAAAAACAGACACATAGATCAATGGAACAGAATAGAGAACCCAGAAATGGACCTTCAACTCTATGGTCAACTAACAAAGAAGGAAAGAATATTCAAAGGAAAAAAGACAGTCTCTTCAACAAATGGTGTTGGGAAAATTGGACAGCCACATGTAGAAGAATGAAACCGAACCATTTTCTTACACCATACACAAAAATAGACTCAAATGTAAGACAGGAATCCATCAAAATCCTAGAGGAGAACACAGGCAGGAACTTTGATGACCTCGGCTGTGAGCAACTTCCTGCCAGACATATTTCTGAAGGCAAGGGAAACATAGGCAAAAAAGAACTATTAGGACATCATCAAGATAAAAAGCTTTTACACAGCAAAGGAAACAGTCAACAAAACCAAAAGACAACCAACAGAATGGGAGGAGATATTTGCAAATGTCTTATCAGGTAAAGGGCTAGTATCTAAAATCTATAAAGAACTTCTCAAACTTAACACCCAAAGAACAAATAATCAAGTCAAAAAATGGGCAGAAGACATGAACAGACACTTCTCCAAAGAAGACATACAAATGGCCAACAGATACATGAAAAAATGTTCAACATCACTACTTATCAGGGAAATATAAATCAAAATCGCAGTAAGATCCCACCTCACACCAGTCAGAATGGGTATAATTAACAAGCGAGTAACAACAACATGACAGATGTTGGCAAGGTCGTGAAGAAAGAGGAACCCTCTTACACTGCTGGTAGGAATGCAAGCTGGTTACAGCCACTCTGAAAAACAGTATGCATGTTCCTCAAAAAGTTGAAAATAGAGCTACCCTACATAACAACTCAGGAACTGCACTTTTAGGTATTTACCCCAAATATACAAAAGTACTGATTCGAAGAGGCACTTGCACCCCAATGTTTATAGCAGCAATGTCCACAATAGCCAAACTATGGAAAGAGCCCATAGATAGATGAATGGATAAAGAAGATGTTGTGTGTGTGTGTGTGTGTGTGTGTGTGTGTGTGTGTGTGTGTACACACAATGGAATACTACTTACTCAGCCATCAAAAAAGTGAAATCTTGCCATTTGCAATGACATGGATGGAACTAGAGGGTATTATGTCAAATGAAATAAGTCATTTAGAGAAAGATAATTACCATATGATCTCACTCACATGTGGAATTTAAGAAACAAAACAGAGCATTATAGGCAAAGGGAGAGAAAAATAAAACAAGACAAAATCAGGAAGATAAACCATAAGAGACTCTTAATCATAGGAAACAAACTGAGGGTTGCTAGAGGGGAGGGGAAGGAGGGATGGGGTAACTGGGTGATGGACGTTAAGGAGGGCACGCGATGTAATGAGCGCTGGGTGTTACATAAGACTGATGAATCACTGAACTCTCCCTCTGAAACTAATAATATACTACATGTTAATTAATTGATTTTAAATTTTAAAAACTTAAGAAAAAAAAAGAAAAAAGAAAATCCTCTTGTCTCTGAGCAATTACAAGTACCAATCAGCCCCCACATTGCCCCCTGTCTCCTCCCACTCAAAAACTCTCTTTAAATTGTGCTCATCTTTGAAGCTGGTTCTGAACAATTCTGTGTAAACCATGTGCAGCAGCCGGGTTGTGTAGTTGGGAGAACACTGGAAGGAGAAGAGCTAAATTTTCATGGCAGCAGTCAGAATAACTTGCATGGCGAACATCAGAAAATCCAGGTTCCAAGTGGCTTAGCCACCAAGCAATTTATTATCTTACATGACCAGGGACCCAGAGGTGAGTGGCTCCAGGCCAGACAAAGACCAGCAACTCAAGATGTCATCGTGGGCCCAGGTTCTTTCCGTCTCCCTGCTCTGCTCTACTCTGTCTCTGCCTCATTCCCAGCTAGTTTCCCAAATGATTGCTAGATGACTGCCAGTAGCAATGAGTTCTATATATGGCCTCATTTATGTCTGGATGGAGAGCACAAGAGGGAAATCATTCCCACTGACCATGACATATAAGTCCTTCCCTTCCATGTGGTTGAGCCAGTTTAGGTCACAAGTCTACCCTGACCAGTAACCACCACCAGGGCAATGCCCTGTGGGACAGACTCAGACTAATCATATTCTCCTCTAGAGCGGACATGAGCAGAATGTAAATGACCCCAAAGTTCTGATAGGAAAGGGATAGCATGCCGTAATTTGGGTGGGCACACAACAGTCTCCAGCATACTCATCCTGGCTCTGCTCCCTACTTGGGTGGTCTCGAGCAAGTCCTTTGACCTCTTTGGGCCTCACCTTTATGTAAAAAAGGGGGAAATGTCAGCCCCACAGAAGCATCAAAAGGGATCATGGAAATAAAAGCACTTTAAAAACTGTAAATTTGGGGGCACCTGGGTAGCTCAGTTGGTTAAGCATCTGCCTTCGGCTCAGGTCATGATCCCAGAGTCTTGGGACTGAGTCCCGCATGGGCTCTCTGATCAGCAGGGAGCTGTTTCTCCCTCTGCTGCTCCCCCTGTTTGTGTTCTCTATCAAATAAGTAAATAAAATCTTTTAAAATTCTGTAAATTCTATATACAAGAGATATACAGGGTGGTTTCTGCCATAGTCCTCAGCCCATGGGGCATCGATGTGATGCAATACAAAGGGGGCTTGCCCTGGCTTCACTCCCGTCTCCAAAACACTGAGCCAAACAGGTCTGGGAGAAGGGCACAGGCTTCACCAACAAAAATACAGGATGCTGAGTTACATTTGAATTTTAAATAAAATTTGTATTAAATATGCCCCCAGTATTGCATGGGACATATACTAAGAAATTACTCTATCTGACATTCACATTGAACTATACATCTTGTCTTTTATCTGAGAACCTTACCTGGGAGAGGCCTGGCCAGGAATGAGGAGGTAGGCCTAGACTTCTACCCTATTTTTCCCTTAAACCCTGATAGTGCCCTTTGCATCAATTCTCTCCCTAAACACTCATACTTCTGATGTTCCCCCTAAACATACCTCCCCATCTCAGTTAATGACTTCATGCCCCCATTTGCTTGGTTCCTAACACTGGAGTCATCCCCAAATTTGCCCTTTACCTCCTAGCCCACTTATAGTCCTGGGGGCCCTACAGTCACAGGACTGCCTGGAGACTCACTGTTTGCCCTCCACTACCTTCTCCTTGCTACTGAAGCTTCCCCGGGCACCCCACCATTAGCCAGACCCCTGATGGGTCCCTCAGATTCAGTTCATGCTCCCCTGCACCCCACTCCCCACATGGCACCAGAGTGATCTTTTAAAGGCGTCCCTCAAATCAGGACTGCTTGCTTAAAATCTTCCCTGGACTGCCAAGCTCCACACTACAACCTGTAGGAGCTTACCCAGATGAGCCCTACCCCATCTCCCACCTCACTCTTTGATCCCATCCTCGAAACGCTGAGCTCAGCACCACCCCTGCACCTATATACCCTGTCCCTTCAGCCTACAGTGCACTTCCCTCCTGTGCCACATGACACACTTCTTCCTAATAGGCAGACATCACCTCAGTGTCACCACCCCATAGACGCCCACCATGACTACTCTGAGTAGCAGCCCTCCTGCCTTGTCCCTCTCCCCCTTACCCTGCTTTGTTTTCTTGGTATCAGTACCACTCTTGGATATGTGATTTTCTTGTGTATTTATTTACAATTTTGTCCCCCCTCCCCTCAGTAAAATATAAATTCTGGACCTAACCAGTGTGTCCAAACACCCAGAAGGTTGTTGGCAGACTGGTTGCTCAAGAAACATTTGTTGAATGAGTATGAAATGAATACGCATAGATTGGCAAGGGAACACACTTGATGCCTTCTAGATTTGCACTGTCCAATCCAGCAGCCACTGGCCTCAAGTGGCTGTTTGGCACTTAAAATGGTGCTAGTCCACACTGTGCTATATAAATAGAAGATATGGACCAGATTTAGGGGCGCCTGGGTGGCTCAGTCGGTTAAGCATCCAACTCTTGATTTCAGCTGAGGTCATGATCTCAGGGTCATGGGATCGATCCCCACATTAGGCTTCGAGTTCAGCGTGGAGCCTGCTTGTCCCGCTCACCCCCTCCACTTGCACTTTCTAAAATAAACAAATGAAGTCTTTTTTAAGAAAGCTATATACCAGATGTAGAAAACTTACTAAAAAAAAGGAATAAGGAAATAGCTCATAAATAATTTTTGTATTGATTACAAGTTCAAATGACAATATTTTAGGTATGTCAATTAAATGAAATATATGATTAAAATAAATTGTACTTGCTTCTTTTTCCTCTACTTACTGTGACTACTAGAAAAATTTTAAATATATGCTTGTCTTAAACTGGGGGCTTACATAATATTTCTACTGGGCAGTGCTGCTTCAGACCACAGGCTGCTGGGTCCATGGGGTGAGGGTGCAGAGATGGGGATGAATGAGGGTCACAAAGGGTGAAGAAGGTCAAAAGGTACAGGCATCCAGTTATAAAATCAGTAAGTCTTGGCGATGTAATGCATGGTATGATGACTATAGTTAATAACACTGTATTGCATATCTGAAAGTTGCTACAAGAGTAAATCTTAAAAGTTCTTGGGGTAACTGGGTAGGTGACTCAGTCATGTAAGCATCTGCCTTTGATTCAGGTCATGATCCCGGGGTCCTGGGATCGAGCCCCGCATCAGGTTCCCTGCAGGGAGCCTGCTTCTCCCTCTGCCACTCCTCTGCTCATGCTCTCTCTCTCTCCCTCCCTCTCAAATAAATAAATAAAATCTTTTTTAAAAAACTAGTTCTTACCACAAAAAAATTTTTTGTATCATCTATGGTAAAGAATGTGAATAAGACTTACTGTAGGAATCATCTTGTAACACACACAAATATCACATCATTAAGTATATACCTAAAACTAATATAATACCATGTAGGCAATTATACTTCAATTTAAAAACGAGAGATTTAGTCCAGGAATAAATGTGGTTATGGAGGCTGAGAAGTCCTCCAATGCACGGTCTTCAAGCTGGGAAGCCATGAAAGCCAGAGAGAACCCTTAGTCCAGGCCCCAGGCCTGAGAACCAGGAGAACCAATGAGCCAACATCCTCACAGACACACCCAGAATTCCAGTTTTGACAGCTATCTAGGCACCCTTAGCCCAGTGAAATCGACACATAAAACTGACCAGGAATGACGCTGCCCTCCATAATAATGAAGACATGTAAGTCGGTACAATGCCTGCTTCATAGGAAGCAGTGTTAGCTAGCCCCATTGTGGGTTTGTTTGGGGGGTTTTCGCTACTATTATTTATCTTTGGCCAATCATCCAGAATATTATAAACTATTCAAGGGAGAGTATCGTGTTTCCATCTCCATTTATGACTTGCCAGGTCTAGAGGCCCCTACACATCCTTCACCAACTTTAAAAGGAAATGACTCTCATCCAGCAGCCCCGCTCTCCATCACAGTAGCTCCAGGACAAAGCCCAAGAGAATTGACTCAACCTTAAAATGTCAAATGAATCATGATGCCAAGATGATTTATATCCACCTCAGAATGCAGTTAATGTTGCCTACCTTGACCGGCTTGCCTCTGCCCCCCTCGGAGTCTGAAATTACACTTATTTAACCTGGGAAGGCAGAAGGATCTAGAAAGTGCTCAGTAACCTGTTGGGATGGAAGGGGCTTTGGGACTCTGTGTGAGGCTGCAGCCTCTCCCTGACAATGAGGCCCAGCCAAGAAACTTCCACAAATAGGTTTTTGGATATACACACCACCACTGGGGGATGGGGACAGGCTGAGGAGAGAATGACCTAAAGAACAGGAAGGTATATAAAACAGGCGATACTCATCCCAGCTCCTTAGACAGAGGTCCACATCCGGCTGGCAAGTTCAGTTAAAAAGGAGACTGGATCCTGCAGACCTGCCTTCATACGTCAGATTCACTCATATATTTTGTGCGTTAGCTTCCCCTGCCCATATACTTCTTTAATCCCTGACTTCTCATCCTTCCTTCTGCCTCGAGGGAGTGATGAGTCCTTGCTGGCTCACAGCCATTCCAACAAGGCTGCAATCTTCAGTGCATTTTCTAGAAGCAACTTTTAGATTCATCTTAGAGGACGAGGCATTTCTCACCGTCATTTATTTATCAATGTTGACATCTAAACTGGCTAAACCAGCTGAACTTGTTCCCTACAGCAAAGAGAAAATAAATCTCAGGGCTAGCAGTCCTCAAAATGTCCTGCTCTCTTGCCCCCAAAACTATGCTCACCCCACAGAGAGGTTTCTTGCCATAGTATTACGAAGTTAACCCTCTGGGATCTCAAAAGTTTTTGAATTCCTTAAACGATTTAAACGTTTTATTCTTTCAATTTTAAAAGGGCAGGTAGCAGGCCTGAGGCTGTCACAATTACAAGTGGCCATCTGGAAGTGAACATTCCAGATTCTTCCTTAGCAACAGGTCTGAAGTGCTCATTTTATTCCAGAAGGATGCGGAACTTCCTGGACTGATCATTTGGCTTAGAAGAATGGTTGCTTCAGCCAATATCTTTTTTTTTTTTTAATATACTAATAATATTTATTTTTTTTTCAGCGTAACAGTATTCATTCTTTTTGCACAACACCCAGTGCTCCATGCAAAACGTGCCCTCCCCATAACCCACCACCTGTTCCCCCAACCTCCCACCCCTGACCCTTCAAAACCCTCAGGTTGTTTTTCAGAGTCCATAGTCTCTTATGCTTCAGCCAATATCTTATATTTCATGTCTCTGCTCTTCACAAAGCAGGAGTTTCAAAAGGCAGAGTGTATGAGGTCCAACAGAGAAAATTTCCTTACCAATCAGGCTAAACTAAACCAGGTTTGCAATAAGGCTGCACTTCTATGCACCTTTCTTTCCCTAACTCCCTAACCTAAGAGAGAAGTCAACATATAAAACTCAACTAATTGGATTTGATTGGTCTGAAACTCTCATTAAAACGATAATTCCAATTGCATAATTTGTTGTGAAGAAACAAGCAAAAACTACATTCCAACAAATAACTGAAAAGAGAAAGGAAAAAAAACACAAATGAAAAAATGTTAATCCTCAATAGTAATCAAAGAACGCATATATGATATGTTTTTCCAAATTAGGAGGGTTTGAGAATACTCTGTTATAAAATATTTGCACTATCCTTGAAGCAGCAGTGTTATCCGAAAGAGGATGAGGATAAGTTGCAGATATTACAAACTCAGAGTCAACCACTTAAAGAAGCGTAACTGAAGTGCTGAGAGGAGAGAAAGCATGAAATGCTTAATAAAAAGGTGGCAGATTAAAAAAAAGAAGAAGCATAAGTAGAAAGGAAGGGAAGGGAAGGGAAGAAAGGAAGTAGCAAGCAGTAACAAATATGGTAGATATTAATCGAACTATAGCAATCATACTTTAAATATCAATTGTCCAAATATACTAGTTAAAAGACAGAAGCTGTCAGAATAAAAAAAAAGGCACAAATACATGAAATCTACATTAAATATAAATACACAAACAGATGAAAACTTAAGAGATGAAGAAAAGCATACTATATTAACAGTAATAAAAAGAGAAGTAGATGGGCCACCTGGGTGGCTCAGTGGGTTAAGCCTCTGCCTTCAGCTCAGGTCATGATCTCAGGGTCCTGGGATCCATCCCCACATCAGGCTCCCTGCTCAGCGGGGAGCCTGCTTCCTCCTCTCTCTCTGCCTGCCTCTCTGCCTACTTGTGATCTCTGTCTGTCAAATAAATAAATAAATAATCTTTTTAAAGAAAGAGAGAGATAAGTAGAAATAGCTAACAAAACAAAGTTCAGAGCAACAAAAATTAGAGATAAAGAGGAGCATTACATCATGATAAAGAGGTCAATTCTCCAATTAGACATCACAACCCTTAATGTAAGCACCTAACAATAAAGCCTCCCAATATGTAAGGTAAAACTAATAGAACTGCAAGGAGAAACAGATGAATCCCCTTTATATTTGGAGATTTCAACACCCCGCTATCAGTAATTGACAGATCCAGGAAGCAGAAAATGAGTAAGGATGTAACTGAAATGCACAATACCGTCAATCAGCTGGAGATAACTGACATCTACAGAACATTTCACCCAACAACAGCAGAACACGCATTCTCAGCTTCTCACAGACATTCACCAAGATAGGCTGCAGGACAGACCATAAAACAAACATGAATAAATTTAAAAGAATAAAAATCATACAAAGCATGCTTAGACCACAACAGAATTAAACTAAATCCCCCTGGCAATTAAACAACACACCTCTAAATAACACAGAGACAAAAAAAGAGTCTCAAGAGAAATTTACAGTATTTGAACTTAAAACTAAAAATACAACTTCTCAAAAATAAGGATGATGCAGCAAAAGCAAGGCTTAAGGGGAAATTCATAGCACTGAACTCATAAATTTAAAAGAAAAAAAGATCTAAAATCAATAACCTAAGCTTGTACCTTAAAACACCAGAAGAAGATGAGGAAATTAAATCCAAAGTAAATAGAAGGAAAGAAATTATAAAAATTAGAGTAGAAATTTAAAAAATTGAAAAACAATCAATAGAGAATATCAATGAAACCAGAATTTTTTTAAGTGATCAAGAGAATTAATGTCTCTAGCCAGGTTAACTAACTAAAAGAGAGAGAGAGAGAGAGAGAGAGAGAGAGAGAGAGAAGGCCCAAAATTGAAAGAGGACTCATGGCTACTGATCTCATCAACGTTAAAAAGATAATAAAGGACCACTTTTAACAATCCTATGCTGATATACTTGATGACCAAGATGAAATGAGCTAGTTTCTTACAAGATGTAATCTACAAAAACTCACATGAGGGTAAGTAGATAATTTGAATGGCTTATATCTATTGAAAATTGAATCAATAATTAATAACCTTCCAAAACAAAAACACAAGCCTGAGATGAGTTCACTGGCAAGTTCTACCAAATATATAAGAAAGAAATTATATTAATTCTCTGCCATCACTTCCAAAACATATAAAAGCAGAAGCAGTGTTTTCTAATTCAATCTACAAGGGCAACATTGCCCTAATACCAAAACCAAAGATATTATAAGAAAGGAAATCTATAGACCAATAAACATGATGTGAAAATTCTCAATAAAATATTAGCAAATCAAATTCAAATATACATAAAAATAGGCATACACCATTCCCAAATGGCATTTATCTTAGGTATCCAAAACTGGCTCACCATTCAAAAATCAATTAATGTAAAATAGAATATTATTAAGCCATAAAAAAGGAAATCCTGCCATTTGCAACTTTAGGGATGAACACTGACAGCATTCTGCTGAATGAAATAAGTCAGAGAAAAATACTATATGATCTCATGAATATGCAGAATTTGGAAAAAAACAAACAAACTGTAGAAACAGAACAGATTGGCGATTGCTGGGACAGTGGGTATGGAATAAGGAAAATGGGTCAAGGCAGTCAAAGAATACAAATTTCCAGTCATAAGATGAGTAAGTTCTAGGGATACAATATACAGCATGGTGACTATGTTAATACTGATTGTGTACTTGGTTGTTGCTAACAGAGTAACTTTTAAAAGTTCTCACCACAAAAAAAAACAAAACAAAACTGTAACTAGATGAGGTAATGGTTGTGTTAACTAACCTTACTGTGGTAATTATTCTGCATCATACACATATGTAAAATTACTATGTTGTAGGGGCACCTCAGTGGCTCAGTTGGTTAAGCAACTGCCTCTGGCTCAGGTTATGATCTCTGGGTCCTAAGATCGAGCCCCACATTGGGCTCCTTGCTCAGCAGGGAGTCTGCTTCTCTCTCTCTCTCCCTCTGCTTCTCCCCCCACTCATTCTCTCTCTCTGTATCTCTCTCTCAAATAAATACAATCTTTTTAAAAATAAAAATAAATAAATAAAATCGCTACTTTGTATACCTTAAACTTACACAATGTTACATGTCAATTATAAATCAATAAAGGAGGAAAAAGTCAACTTCTATAATCCATCACATCGGTTGGCTAAAGGAAAAAAATCGTATGATCAAATCAATATATGCTGAAAAATTATTTGACAAAACCCAACACCCATTCATGATAAGAACTCTCAGCCAACTAGGAACAGAGGAGGAACCTCCTTAACCTGATAAAAAACATCTATAAAAATCTGTAACTAAGAGCATACTACATGCTTTCCCAATAAGATCAGGAACAAGACAGGATGCCCACTGTTACTTGTTCAACATCATACTGGGGGTCTTAGCTAATGCAATAAGACTAGAAAAAAAAATAGAAGATACACAGATTTGGACGTAAGTAATAAAACTGCCTTTTTTTCCTGCAGATGACATGATTGTTTATGTGGAAAATCAAACAAAACAACAATAAGAAAACTCATGGAACTAATAATTGGTTAGAGAAAAGTTGCAAGATATAAGGTTAACATATAACAGTTAATGGCACTCTTATATACAACAATGAGCAAATGGAATTTAAAATATATAATTTAAAATTATAAAAAATAATATCATATTAGCACCAAAAAATGAAATACTTAGATACAAAGCTAACAAAATATGTACTATATGATCTTTGTGAGGAATACTACAAAACTGATGAACAAATTCAAAGAACAAATGGTGAAATAGTCCAGGTACATGGATGGGAAGACTCAATATTGCCAAGATGTCAGCTCTTTCCAAATTGATCTGTAGATTTGACACAATTTAAATCAAAATGGCAACAAGTTATTTTGTGGAGATTGACAAACTGATTCTAAAGTTTCTATGGAAAGGCAAGTAAGTCATAATAGCCAACACAGTATTGAAAGAGAAGAACAAAGTTGGAGGACTAATACTCTCCAACTTCAACAGTTACTATTAAAAGCTACAGTAATTAAGACAATGTGGAGTTGATGAAGGAATGTAAATTGATCTATAGAACAGAAAAGAGAGCCCAAGAATAGTCCTACACAAATAACAGTCAACCTCCAAAAGGAAGCAAAGATAGTCTTTTCAACAAATGATGATGGAAAAACTGGACATTCCCACAAAAAAATAGATAAGTCTAGACATGAACCTTATACCCATCACAAAACTTAACTTAAAATTGATCAGACCTAAATGCCAAGTGCAAAACTATCAAAATCCTAGAAGACAGCATAAAAGAAATCTAGATGGCTTTGGATTTGCTGATAGATTTTTACTCTTCACCACGAGCATGTTCCATGAAAGACACAAATCGGTGAGTTGATTTCATCAAAATTGAAAACTTCTGCTTTGCAAAAGACACTATTAAGAGAATAAATAGACAAGCGACAAACTTGGAGAAAATTGCTGCAAAACATATATCTGATAAAGAGCTCATCCAAAACACACAAAGAATTCTTAAAACTCAATCATAAGAAACAAGTGAGCCAATTTTAAAATAAGCAAAAGACCTAAACAGATGTGTTATCAGAGAAGACATATAGATAGCAAATAAACATATGAAAAGATGTTCAACATCATATTATCACTAGGGAAATTAAACTTCCAGATTAAAGCAATGATATATCTGTTAGATAAGCAACTATTAGGATGGTTAGAATCCAAAATACTGACCTCACCAAGTGCTGGCAGGGACGTGGAACAGAAACTCTCAGTCATTGTTGGTGAGAATGCAACATATTACAGCCACTTTGGAAAAGAACTTGGCAGTTCCTTCAAAATTAAACACACTTTTATCATATGACCCAGCAGTTGTGTTCCATGGTATTTACCCAAAGCAGCTGAAAACTTATCTCCATACAGAAATCTATACAAATATTTATAGTAGCTTTATTCATAATTGCCACAACTTGGAAGAAGCCAAGGTATCCTTCAGTAGGCGAATGGATATACATATTGTGGAACATCCCTATACTAATAATGGACTCCTATTCGGTGATAAAAAGAAATGAGCTATCAAGCTACAAAGAGACATGCAAAAAATTTAAACCTATTATTAGTAAGTGAGAGAAGCCAATGTAAGGAAAGGCTACATACTAAGTTAAGTCCATCTTTACGGCATTCTGGAAAAGGCAAAACTATGACAACAGGAAAATATCGGTGGTTGCGAAGGGTTTGGAGGAGAGAAAGAAGGATGATTGGTGTAGCACAGGGAATTTTTAGGGGAGTTAAATTATTGAAATTATTCTGCATGATACTTATAATGGTAGACGGTGTCATTATGCATTTGTCAAAACTCATAGAATAGATAACCAAGAGTGACTCCTAATGAAAATGGTCCCATAATACAATATATCAATACTGACTCATTAATTGTAACAAATGCCACACCAGTACAAACATTAAAAACAGAGAAGAGAGGGTAGTATAAGAAAACTGTCAGAATGGATTTATAAAGCAAAACCTGACTGTATACTATGTACAAGAGACACACTTTAAATATTAAAAATAGAAGGAAGTGGAAAATAAAAGTCTGAATGGGTGAAAACATGAGCAAACAGATGTGGCTATATTAATATCACACGAAGTAGACTTCAAGACCGGAAACATTATCGGAGGTAAAGATGGTTGTTTCTGAATGATAAAGAGTCAATTCATCAAGAAGACATAACTAACCCTAAATTATACACTCCCGATGACAGAGTTTCAAAATACATGACGTAAAACTGGCAGAACTGAAGAGAGAAATAACAGATTCACAGTCCTGGTTGGAGATTTTGACACTCCTGTGTCAGTAAATTGATAGAACTAGGTAAAATGCAACAAGAATTTAGATCAGGACAACTAGATCAAACCAAATGGCTTACTGACATTTATAGAACGCTCTACCAGACAAATGCAGAATACATATTCTTGCAAGCACACGGAACATTCACCCAGCTAGCCCATATCCTTGATCATAAAAAAATCTTAATCTAAAATACACAGAATATGTGCTTTAACCATACCCTGATCACTTTAAATTAGAAAATCATAACAAAACATAGCTAGAAAATCCCCTAACTATTTGTAGATTAAGCAGCACAATCCTTAAAATAAAAAAAAAAAAAAATTAAAATAAAAAAAAAAGCAGCACAATCCTAAATAATCCATGAGTCAAAGAAGAGGTCACGAATAATACTAGAAAAATATTCCAAACTAAATGATAATAATAAATCAGAGGGGTGGAGCTAAAGCAAGGCTTAGAGGGAAATTATAGTTTTAAAATGTTTCTATTAGAAAATAAAGAGTCTAAAAATCAGTTATCTAGATTTCCACTTCAAGAAGGTAAAAGGATAAAAATACACTCAAAAAAAGCTTAAAAAGGGAGAAATAACAAACTAAGAGCAGAAATCAATAAAATACATTACAAACAATAGCTGAGGGGAACATCTGAGAAACCGTCACGGTCTAGAAGAGCTGAAATAGGCATGACCACTAAATGTTATGTAGTATTCTGGATGGGATCCTGAAACAGAAAACAGGCAGTGGTTAAAAACTAAGGAAATGTGAACAAAGAATGAACAGTAGTTAACCCTAGTAATGTACCTATATTGGTTCATTAATTATGACAAATGTATCATAGTTATGTAAGTTGGTAACACTAGGGGAAACTGGGCGCAGAGTATATGGCGATTCTCTGTTATAACCTTGCAACTTTTTTATAAGTCTGAAACTATCCTTCCCAATTCATTTTATGAAGCCAGCAGAAGCCTGATCCCAAAACTAGAAAAGAACATTACTAGAAAAGAACATTACAGACTAATACAATTTATGATATATATAAAAAGGATAATAGAGATTGACAAAGTACAATTTATCCCAGAAATACAGGACTGGTTCAACAATTGAAAATCAATCTATTTAATTCACCACATTAACAGAATAAAGGGAAAAAATCATATTATCATCTCAATTGGTCCAGAAAAAGCATCTGACAAAATCTAACATTCATTCCTAATAAAAACTCTAAGCAAAACAGGAATAGATTTTCTTTCTTTTTTTTTTTTTAGATTTTATTTATTTATTACAGAGAGAAATAGTGAGAGAGGGAACACAGCACAGGAAAGTGGGAGAGAGAGAAGCAGTCTCCCTGCTGAGCAGGGAGCCCAATACGGGGCTCGATCCCAGGATGCTGGGATCATGACCTGAACCAAAAACAGACACTTAATGACTGAGCCACCCAGGTGCCCCAGAAATTTTCTTATTCTGATAAAAGTCATCTATGAAAAACCCACAGCTAACATAATTCTTACTGGTGAAATATTGAATTTCCTCCTAAGATTGGTAATATTTTCAGGATAAATTTTTAAAATCCATAAGCTATTTGTATTTTTTTTAAATATCTGAATATCCCAAATAAACTCTGAATTTAACTTAACATTTATTGAGTACTTCCTAGGTACAAAAAAGCTGCTGAGTGTTAGGGATTTTTTTTTTAAATGGTAAGAAGCAGACCATCTGTCAAGAAATTTCTAAATATATTAAAAAGTAAGACAGCTACTCATTAAAAGTAACTAAAGTCAAATTAATAGATGCTAGAGGACCAAATGAGGCAACAGAAGATAAACAGCTCAGGCTTTCAGAGTCCAGATTTTATAGGGCATGGACTGATATAGTAAATCATTTAAATTTTATTCTGTAGGCTATGGGACTTTCCTAGTGCCTGTCATAGGCCTTTGAGCAGAGGAAGGTATAATACAGTTTCTATCATCAGCATCTTTGAAAGTATATTTTGAAAATATGTCTGGGATCTGTGCCCTTCCTATCACTTTATTGCAAAACAACTAATGATCAGAGAGGTTAATTGATTTTCTCAAAGCTATAAAATGAGAAAAGGAGCATGGGAAATAGTGTGAAAATACAACAGAATCCTGATTTCCTTCCATTGTAGGACTTCTATTGTCCCAGCTAGTGGTTAGATATTTTAAAGAAGAATGGAAACAGAAGTCACTTTTTCTTTTTGACAGCTCAGTAAGCCAGAAACATCTAATATTGGAAGTCTGTCTCCAGACAATGGTAACCAGGAAAAGTATGCAAAGCCTGGAGGAAGGGGGGAAAGAGTTAAAATTGGCGACAAGGAACAGATGGTCTTCTCGACTGAATTCCCACCTTCCTTTCTCTCTTTCCTACACCCACTCATCCACTCATCCAAGTGCACACACGCACTCCATGAGCTCCCTGCTGCCTGTCAGTACTAACAACTAACCCACTGATAGAGAAATCTGTCTCCTTCCCATATTCAGTGGCTAATTGGAAGGCCGTCCCTTGGCATGAGTGTGAGCAGACGCAGAAATTAATAATTATTTGAGTAAAAACAGATGAGATGCTGATAGCACGCTGGTGATAACGAGCAACGATACAGGGAGCGCCTTCAAGGCTCCCAGGGGACAAGCTCTAGACCATGACACTCACCCTGAAACGTGAATCCTACGGCCATCAGGAGAAGGAAGTCAGACTAATTGAGGAAACAAAGCATCTGATTCTTAACAAGCACTCGGTACATGAATGGTTGTCCCTACCACATTAAAGGGACGGCAGAGAGAAGGCATGACAGACTGGAGAAACACAGAGGCAGAATCTTAGTCCCAGTGAAAAACACAGGGTCTTGCATGGTAACCCATAGTCTCAGTTTGCCTTGGTCTATACCATTTTTAGCAATGAAAGTCCCACCTCCTGGGAAACTTCTCAGTCCCAGGCAAACCAGAACACCTGGTCATCCTAGCTTAGGAAGCCTTTTAATACCAAACACTGGAAGTCAGTGGGTCCCACCTCAATAGTTACACACTGTAGAGTCCCAGAGCCCCAGTAATTGTCTACCTACACAAATAGGGAAATAGGAGACTCTACACCCTTCCTCCAGAGCCCACTGAATGGGAGAGCTCTGGAAGAATGCTGTTACTCGCCTACTCAGTGATGGATTGTTTCCTTCTAGGAGTCCAATAGTTCCCAGAGACTTACGGGTATTTGTCTCCCTTCCCCTCCTCTCCTGGCTCTTCTGTTTCATTTACCCTGGGACAGGATAGGACAGAGTGGAACAGGAGGAAGGAAGGTTACCTTCTTGGTTTGAGTTTCCAAAAGCTGCTACCCTGGAGGGAAAGGAGAGCAAGGCCCTATACTCTGCCTCTTGGTGAGTCTTGGGGAGGCTGCACGATACCAGAGAGAACATGACTATGTAAGTTATCGAGACTAACGAGAGCAGAGAAAGCCTGCTAGAGCCCCGTGCCCTCGCCTGGCACACATGTAGAGCCACCAAAGCTGAAGTGGCCACAGTTCCAGGGACCATCACGATAAACAGAAGACAAAGGACCAGACAGGAAGACAGACACCCCACTGGGCATCTATACAGACAAAAGACTCTAAGGGCCACAGCCCTACCTACTTAGATGTGTGCATCTAAGATACACAAGACTAAGATGCATATCTTGTGTGCTCTACCTTCTTAGCTGGTTCCCAAGCACTGGAAGTGGGTATAAGCCCCAAGATGAGAGCAACTCTTAAGTGGACTCAAATTAAGTTTCTGTCACTCTGTCACAAGGGGGATCTGAAAAGGTTGAGCATTCCTTACAAGTGTGAGTCTACAAGCTGAGACTCATCCCTGCCAGCACCCCACAATGGAAAGAACACAGGATTTAGAGTATGGGACCTGGCTCTGGGTCCTAACTCCACCACTGCAGAGTTGTGCTCGTTATACGGAAACTCCTCCTTACATCTCGCAAGACCTGTCTGCCCCGTTTGCTCCTTGAAGAGGAAGGACTGCTTATATCGTCCCACCTCCCACTCTCCCATAGCTAAGTCCTCCCCAACCTCCCGAAGACGAACAACGCTGCTCTTTAAAAACCATGCTTCCCAAGCCCAGCTTGCATTTGGCCACCGTTTTCAAGCCTGGCAGACTGACTGGGTGCTGGCATCCTGACCTACCCCTGACCAAGAGCCCCTTTCATAGCAGGGAAAGTGATTCTCATTCTAGAGAGCAGCCACCCTGGGCACAACCAACTACTGTATGCGACCTGGCCCCTGTGCCCTTGAATCACAAACATCTTTAAGCTCCGCTCCCTACACCATGCCGAGCCCTGCCTGGTGACCAGATGAAGGGATCATTTTCCTCTAGGTTTTCCCTCTAGGTGAGTACGTGCCTACTTGTGATGATGTAGCCTCGGTCTGGATTTCCTAAGTGATATTCACAAGCACGGTTCTGCTGGGATAGTACCTGTTACGTACAAATGAGCTGGGGCCTCCTGCAGTCCAGTAGGTTTGGAAAATTCTGGGATAAGGAAGGTGAAAAAGGTCTCTTTACTACAGGTCTTCCCAGAGCCTTGAAAATGCCCGGTGTGCACTAGGACTCCTCAAAGGAGGGACAGTGGAATGCAGAGTTTCCCAAGCTTTTATAACCCTAAGGGACACGGAGTCCGTGGCCTTCCAGACTGTCCCAAGCATGCAGAGCAGTGCCAACGGAATGTTCTGTGTTCCCCTCCCAGTAGTCAAATCTACTGTTTCTCCTTGATGTGCCACGCTAGCCCTTCCTCAGAGAATGAGGTTGCACAGGAAGGACTTTTTCCCTCAAACAACACCAATTCCCCAGGATGCCTTTCTGAGGACCGGCGGACTCTTGAGCATGGCTAAAGCTAACTGCTTCAAGATGCTGGCAAGAGCTGATACGGAGGACTTACTATGGGGCACGATCTAGAGCTATGAGCTATTAGCTATGAGTGACTCAGCATTGGCTGAGTGTTACAACAACACATACTTATTTCCCAAGGCTGTGATAACAAAGTATCCACAAACCGGATGGCTAAAAACAGAAACGTGTTGTCTCCCAATCTGGAGAACGGTGAGTCCAACATCACAGTGTCCTTCTGGAGGGCTGTGAGGGAAGGTCTGTTCCATGCTGTCCCCCTAGCTTCCGGCGGTTGTTGGCCATCCTTGGCATTTCTTGGCTTGTAGATGCGCCACGCCAACTCTCCTGTGTGATGTGCCATTTTCACTGTGTCTCTTCACATTGTTCTGTCTCTGCACACATCTGTCTCTGTGCCTCTTCTCTTCGTAGAAAGAAACCGGTCCCATCGGATGAAGTGCTCACCTTATGCCAATATAACCTCATCTTAACTAATCACTTCTGCAGAGACATTATTTACAACTAAGATCACAGCCTGAGGTTCCAGGAATGGCACCAATTTGGAAGGGGACAGAGTTCAACCCAGTACACCACCTAAGGACTTTATTATAATTCACACTAATGGCCAACTGTAATGATCCCAATCTCTGGAAATGGGACCCAAGCACCAATATTTTTTTATTATTATTATGATCATCGTTATTATTATGATGTTAAGTTTGTCACCATACAGTACATCATTAGTTTTCGATGCAGTGTTCCAAGATTCATTGTCTGCATATAACACTCAGTGTTCTGTGTAATGTGTGCCCTCCTTAATACCCATCACCAGTCTAACCCATTGCCCCAACCCCTTCTCCTCTAAAACCCACCAATATTCTTTAAACATGTCCAGGTAATTCCAATGTGCCACCAAGTTTGAGATCACTATTTTAAGGACTTTACATATTTTGTCTCTCTTTGTCTTCCTAATAAACCTGAGAGGTTCCATTATATGCCCATGTCACAGAGGAGATTCCTGAGACTTGGAGGGGTTAGAATAAGCTTGGCTAAGGTTACACAGTTAGTGAGGGATCAAGCTGAGACCAGATTCAGCCCCAGGCTTAAGCATCTAAGCCTAACAGACCCATAGCTGAGCTTTATAACACCAGCTAAGCCGGGCTAGAAGGCACCCCCCCCCCCCCCACCCCAGCGACTGAAGGGTTCTACTGACTTGCACGGGGCTTCTTGGGGAAACGTCCTCCTTCCTGGCTTTGATCTGAGCCCCCCTCTTCCCTCTCCACACCGACATAACTCCTCCATCTGGCTCCACTCGGGGAAGGGGAACGTGAATGTTTCTCTGAATCACCAGGTCCAGCCTGCCATGTGACTACAGCTTTTAATAGTAACTACAATGCTCAAACAGAAAAAAAGAGACTCTGGTTTTCACAATGGGAAGAGTGGCCCAAATCCCAGATACCACCATGGCCCTGAGTAATGGATGTGAAAGAGCCACGAGAGAGAGCCTCTCTTACAGCTCTCCCGCCAACGGGCTTGGTGGTGAGTTCTGGCCAGTGCCTGGAACCACAGCACCAGATGCCAGCCAGACCCACTCGCAGCCCTGCAGAGCCGGCAGCCTTGGCAGGGTGCCACATGTCACACTTGCTATTGACCCAGACCGGTGGCGTCTCCTAGAAGATGCCATCAAAATGCAACTTTATTTTTATCTCCCACCATCTCTTTAAAACACGATCTACAAGGATGCCTGGGTGGCTCAGTCAGTTCATATCTGGCTTCAGCTCCGGTCATGATCCTGGGATCCTTGGATCAAGCCCCGCATCAGGCTCCTTGTGCAGCAGGGAGCCTGCTTCTTCCTCTCCCTCTGCCTGCTGCTCCCCCTGCTTATGTGCTCACTCTCCCTCTCTGTGTGCCAAATAAATCAATAAAATCTTTTTAAAAAACATATTTACAGAGAAACTGGATCTTTCATCCACATACACAGATGGAAATGGGAAATAGTCAGCCACTCTGGAAAAGGTTTAGCAGTTTCTTAAAAAACTAAACATGCCACTACCATATGACCTAGGAATTACATTCCTGGGCATTTAACCCAGAGAAATGTAGAAAGGTTCACACAAAGGTTCACACAAAGGTTCATACCTTATCTGTAATAGCCCCCAAACAGACAACAGCTCAGACGTCCTTCAACGGGTGAGCAGTTTAAGCAAACTGTGGTATAGCCATACCATGGAACATATTCTCAGCAGTAAAAAGAAAGAACTTCTTATCTGTGCTAAGAAAAGGAGAACAGGGGGTGCCTGGGTGGCTCCACCATTAGGCATCTGCCTTCTGCTCAGGTCATGATCCCAGGGTTCTGGGATCAAGCCCCGCATCAGTCTTCCAGCTCCATGGGAAGCCTGCTTCTCCCTCTCCCACTCCCTCTGCTTATGTTCCCTCTCTCGCTGTCTCTCTCTGTCAAATAAGTAAATAAAATCTTTTTTTAAGATTTTATTTATTTATTTGACAGAGATCACAAGTGGGCAGAGAAGCAGGCAGAGAGAGAGGAGGAAGCAGGCTGACCCTGGGATCATGACCTGAACCAAAGGCAGAGGCTTTAACCCACTGAGCCACCCAGGCGCCCCAGTAAATAAAATCTTTAAAAGAAAAAGAAAAGGGGCACCTGGGTGGCTCAGTGGGTTAAGCCTCTGCCTTCAGCTCAGGTCATGATCTCAGGGTCCTGGGATCGAGCCCCGGAATCGGGCTCTCTGCTTGGCAGGGAGCCTGCTTCCTCCCCTCTCTGGCTGCTGCTCTGCCTACTTGTAATCTCTCTCTCTCTCTCTCTCTCTCTGTAAAAAAGAAAAAAAAATTAAAAAAAAAAAAAAGAAAAAGGAAAGGAGGACAGGAGGAATCCTTGTGCTGTTGCAAATGGTCTGCTTCGATGTCACAACCCTGTCCAATACTGTACTATCGTTCTACAAGATGCTATCTTTGGAAGGAACTAGGCAAAAAAGGTATAAAGAATCTCTCTGTATAATTTTTTTTTATTTCTTACAACTACATGTGAATCTACAATTACCTCAGAAAGTAAATTTTTTAAAAAATATTTTATTTATTTGACAGACAGAGATCACAGGTAGGCAGAGAGGCAGGCAGAGAGAGAGAGAGGGAGGCAGGCTCCCTGCTGAGCAGAGAGCCCGATGCGGGGCTTGATCTCAGGACCCTGGGACCATGACCTGAGCCGAAGGCAGAGGCTTTAATCCACTGAGCCACCCAGGCACCCCCAAAAGTAAATTTTTTAAGTTTTAAAACTCCTTTTAGGGAGGAAAGTGTCCCTCAACCGGATGAAAGCCCCAGTAGGCCCCAAGAATTTCCTGCTGACCTTCAGTCCTAAAGACATTATGTCAAGAAAACACAGTCTCCATTTCATAATCAGAATGCCCAACCCGATGTAATAGTCAAATCTCCCTCATTACTTTTAGGGGTAAATAGTCCCTCTTCCTCAGGTAGTGCCAGTTGAAAAAGGCCCCTGCCACGTGGCGGGGGCGGAGGAGGCGTGATCTGCTTCCCCTCTGACACTCACCTCTTCCTCACAGCTGGGAAGGAGGAAGAGGGAAGGGAGAGCAGAAGGTTCATATCTGAAAGCATGGTTTTGAGATGGTTCTTCTCTCTCAAGGGTACTTTCACTGGTTCTTTGTAGACGGCAACTCCCATAACATGGGCTTGTATGCATTCCTCCGTCAGCCCTGGTTGGCCATGGTGCCTTTCACAGATGGTAGTTTTCTGTCCTGTCAGACTCTGAGAGAGCAGGCCCATCTCAACCAGAAATAAGTCTCTCCCATTAAAGCTGTGAGCCTGTTTCTCAGCCTCTAGATGTCCCCAGGAGAGCCACCCACACAGGCCCACTCAGCCTTCACTGAAGGGGACCCCTAGGGAGCCCTCACTCTAAGCCCGAGTGACATGCCCTCACAGGCTTGAGATGAGAGTCAACACCCCTGGGCAGGAGTCAGCACAACCTTCCCTGAAGAAAACCTCTTCACAACATGCTCACACCATTCCCACATTCAACTTTCTGTCCCTTTTATGGATTTCAGAGTCAGCTGCCCAGCGACCAGTCACTTCCTTTGAGAGTCTACTATGGTGACTTGATTCAAACTTCCAAGATGGCATCCTGTCACCTCAGCCATACCGGAAGGGACAAGGACACAGACAGAGGAGAGGTTAGAAGAAAAGGAAATCCCTAAGAGTCAAAAGAGAAGATCGATAAATAAAGTCTAAATTTGATAAAAGAAAGAAGAGCAGTAGGTGACAATAAGTACCAGAAACAAAACAAAAACCTGACCGTAGATCTGAAAGTAACTGCAATGGGATTGGAGGTTGGGAGGGTGTGGTCGCGTCTGAGGTTTTGTTCATCCTAAGCCTTCTAGCTCTACAACTGTTTGCCTCCATGTGTGTCTGTGACTATGAGGTAAATAAAACTTTGCTTACTTCTAAAATTGGAGACAAAATTATATAACCCCAGGATGATGAAATGAGATCACATGTGTAAGAAGCATAGAACACTCCCAGTCAAAAATAGACACTCTTGTGAACCCATCACCCTCATGGCTCACAACGTTGCAGTCATTTTCCATTACTATCTTTCCTTTTCACAGACCCTCCATGAGGAGGTATCAGAGAAAAGAGCCAATATCTCCTAAACCCTTTCTTTTCTATTTCCCCTCTAATCCATACATATTAGCTTCTTGTGGCTACTGTAACAAATTACCACAAAGTAGGAGGCTTAAAACAATAGAAATGTAATATTGTCTTGCAGTTCCAGAACCTTGAAATCCAAAGTCTAGATGTCAGCGGGACCATGGTCCCTCCAGAGTCTCCCTCAGAGGATCTTTCCTTGCTCCTTCCAGCTACGGATAACTCCATGAAGGCCTGAGCTTGTGGCCAACATCATTCTGATCTCTCGGGGCCACGCTGTCTCCTCTTCTGTGTCAAAACTTTCTATACATCTCTTTAAGGGGAGTCTCTGTGACTACATATAGGGCTCACCCAGTTGTTCTAGAATAATCTCCCCATCTCATGATCCCACTTAATCCCATTTATAAAGTCCTATTTTGCCAGCTAAGGAAACAGTCACAGATTCCAGGGATGAAGACCTACGTATTCGTTTTGGGAGGCCACCATTCAGTCCATTACACTATGTCTACCTCACTGCACACCTGGCTCTCTGCTCCCCTGGGCTCCAATGGAGTCCACGACAGTGGCGGGAAGGACATGCCAACAACTTTGTCATTGCATTTCCCCACAGCTCGAATCCGAGATCAGGCTCCCTCTGTCACGGAGTGAGAGCTGGCTCCACTGGAAGGGACCTGAGAAACCCTCTGGTCCATCGTGCACCTGCCGCAGAACCCAGGCTGAAGGGGTTTGGGAGCTCACCCAAGGTCACGCAGCTCATCAGTACTGGTTTGGGGGAGGGGCGGAGTCTCCTCATTCCTCCACTTATCTTGTTCTCACAAACACCATTCCCTTCCCTGATCTCCCAGCCGCATCTAACTGGGAACTTCAGCACCCTTCACCGAATCCTTGTTTAGAGCCCTGCTTTTTTCTCTATATGTAAATAACTTTGCCTTCTAGTCTGAGCCCAAATTCACATCTCTTAGGAGTCTTTCTCTGGTGAAAAATGTCTAAATCTAATTACCTTTTTGTCCCCATTCCCTCTGAACTCCTAATTTGGGGCTGCATTAATCTCTCTCACCTATTTGTGGACTCATAAATATTTTAATTTTTATGTTCTGTTTGCAAGTTTAATCCTGGATTTTTTTTTTTATCTTTGATGTCCTTTCCCATACTACTCAATCCACAACTGCCCAATGTCTTCTCCCTCACCCTCCCTCCCTCACTCTCTCTCCCTCTGTTTCCCTCCTTCCCTCTCTATCCCTCCCTGTTCCTCTCACCCCTTCCCTTCCTGTCCCTCTACCTCCCCCTCCCTCCCTCTCTCACACACACACGCACACACACACGTGCTGCCATGTACAGATCGCTGCTGATGCTTCTACAATGCTATTGACTAGGGCTCCCCATTCTACGAACTAGAGTCAGATGAGCACGAAACCTCACCCAGTACTGCTGTAATGAAGGTGGAATTTTGTTTAAAATCATGCAGTTTTTTCTTCTGGATTTCTGAATATGTTGCCATCACTCTAGAATTATCAAAGGCACCCAGAGACTCCCGTCTACCTGTAAAGGCAGAATTTTTACAGAAAGAACACAAACAGAATGGCAAGAGTAATTATCAATTTATGGCATTCAGAAGCCAGGTTAAAGAGCAAAATACTAGCTTTAAGTCCAGGCTGTTGTCTTTAAAAGATTTTTCCCAATTCTCCCCCTATTCTCTTAACCCCTTTTTACCTCCTCCCTCCCCCCCCACCCCCACTTAAAATTATCAAGGACTCAGCCCTGGAGACACTAATGCTTAAAAATCCAGTGGTCGCTTAGGCTGTAGGCCTCCTCCCCATGACAGGAAGGCCAGAATGCCTGCCACCTCAGGGAAGAAGGAGACAATCATACAGGAGAGAAAAGGAGGGATCCATCCCTTTTCCAGGCTGGAGGTTGTTGGAAGAGAATGTGAGGAGAGCAAAGCCACGGGACCAGTGTCCCCCATTCCCCACTTTGAGCTTTGGCATTGAATAAGCAAACCTAACATAGTAGGCCTGGCCCCTGGCCCCATAGAGATTTCTGGTTAAAGAACAACTCCCAGGGGGTGCCTGGGTGGCTCAGTTGGTTGGGCGAATGCCTTCAGCGCAGGTCATGATCTCAGAATTACGGGATCGAGTCCCGCATCGGGCTCCCAGGTCCATGGGGAGTCTGCTTCTCCCTCTGACCTTCTCCCCTCTCATGCTCTCTCTCACTCTCTCTCTCAAATAAATAAATAAAATCTTAAAAAAAAAAAAAAGAACAACTCCCAGGCTGCCTGTGCCAACCTAAGGTCCCGCAACAGCAATGTGGCCATGAAACAAGGAGAAAACAAGGACAGCCCTCGGGGTTTCACTTTTCCAGACCATCTTCCCTCCAGCCTGGTGCAGATATAGAGGTGATGGCCAGGGGCCTGTCAGGGACCTATGTCTGATGACTACAGCAGTGGGGGGTCAGAAGTCAGCCAGAGGAGGGGCCCTTACCGGCCCAGGTAACACCAAGCACATTAGCTGCAGAATGCCCTAAGCAGGCAGAAACAGTACAAAGGGAAAGCAACCAGAGGCCACAGCCCCATAACTGAGAACCCCAGCTCCTCCCCTCTCTGCTGAGGTTAGAACCGCAGCCCCTCCCCCACCCACCGGATGCCTCCCGTACACCAGATGCCATTTTAGGAAGAGAAGCAGTAGGAGAATGGAGGCAATCTGAGATCCAAAGCATTTTTTCCTAGAAAGACTGAGCCTTCCTTGAAGGCTCTGTTTAAATACTCAAATCAGACATTCGCTCAAACCAAATTAGACATTTAGTTATTTTTTTCCACTGTGGGGTGGGGAAAGGGGGAATCATGAATTAAACTAAAACAGCTATAAACAAAATATAGAAATTACATTTCCTCATCATAGCCAAGCTGCAGTGAGTTAAATTTTTCAAAGCCATTACACCAGCCTGCCCTTCTTGGGAGGCTGACAGCTCTGGATAAATTTCTGAGTTCGCAAAATACCCCGGTAACAATGAGGACAGAAATTCTCCCCCTAACTATGGAGAAGTGAGCTACCTAGCACTGGGTCACTGATTTATCATACCAGCTGTATGTAAATTAAATTTTAAAACTCAAATTGATTTCATTTCCAGTCACTAAATGTCCAGGTGGCTTGCTGCATTAATTAGAATTGACATGGAGGTTAATAATCTCACCCTCTGACCTCCACCTCTTCAAACTCGGATGCCTTGCTTTTCCTGCTAATAACATTGAGGGGTGTGGGGTGGGGGGTAGGGGAAGGCGGGAGTGGATCGGGAAACAGGGGCTGATGAATCAGCCAGGAGATGAATTGTTCACACCATCCTTCCCTGGCACCCGAGCAGGCTATGTTATCACGCTGGCAGCTGGCAGCAGGTGCACTGGAGTGATACAGCTGGGCAAGGTGGAAATCAATAAAGCTCCATCACCTGCACGGAGCCTTCTCTCTCCTCAGCACCCAGTGACCTCCCAATGCAGGCTTTACCTTGGAAAAGAGCTAACAGCCGCCCATCCCCCAGAAGCCCAGGCAGAACGAAGCTCTAGGCACAGGCCAAAAGCTATCCAAGTCTGGGTTCGTAGCATTGCCATGGGGCAGGGGACAAAGGCAAGACTGGGTACCAATGACGTGAGGCCCTGCTGACTTCAGATGCTTGGGAGACAGATGCTGTCCCCCGGATGCTCTTCTGTAGAGAACATATGTGGTTGGAGCTTTTTTTTTTAGTTTCCCTGCAGGCAGACTGTGTTTGGCAAAGGGTTTGAAGGTGAGGTTGTGGAAACCATTTGTGGAAATTAGGTGATAAAGGATCTCCTTCCTTCATCAGCTGCTGGGTGCCGCTGAATCCTCTTCCAAATGGTCTTTTAACGGACTAAGTAGCGAACATTTGACTAAAGTCTCCTAATTCCAAAGACCGTAACTACTTTGCAGATACCTGCTTGGATATGGTTTCAAATGCTGCCAATGACGGGCGTCGCAATATGGTAGCTCCCTGAGATGCATGTCGGTTTCACGGTCCCCACGTAGCCTGACGTTCACTAAATGGTCTAAAAAAGTAATAATTACCCCAGGATTTATTTTTCCCTTGAAAGAATACCCTCTCTGGTGGTGAGTATCCCACATTATTCCGAGCGCCCATTGTGTTGAGGTGGCAACTGTGACTCGGCAGAAATTTCACTTTAGTGGGTGGACACCTGTGCTCCTTTCTGCTCAACCAGTTTCTAACTACACTACCCTGGATAAGTCACAGCGCTGAGCCTTAAAATAAGAATCATGTTAGTACCCGACAGGCCCACGTCAGTCCAAAGAGCCACGTGTCAAGAGCTACATGAGAAGTTCAGGGTTCAGAATGTGAGGTGTACCGATCACCAAGCTTTGGAACCCCACTGGCCTGGCTCTCCCACTCTACAGCTGGGCACCCTCAGCCACGTTTCTCCACCTTAAAGTCAGGAACCCAGCAGGCCGGACTCAGACTAATTTGGATAAATCCCAACTGTGCCACTTACTAGCTGTCGCCTTGCATAAGTTATTGGCCTTTCCTTATTGGTAAAACAAGGGAATCCTGGAGTGCCTGGGTGGCTCAGTCAGTTAAGAGTCTGCCTTCGGGTCGGGTTGCAATCTCAGGGTCCTGGGATCAAGCCCCGCATCGGGCTCTCTGTTCAACGGGGAGCCTGTTTCCCCCCTCTCTCTGCCTGCTTCTCTACCTTCTTGTGCTCTCTGTCTCTCTCTGTGTGTCAAATAAATAAATAAAATCTTAAAAAAAAAAAAAAGAGTCTGCCTTCGGCTCAGGTCATGATTCCAGGGTCTTGGAATCAAGCCCTACATTGGGCTCCCTGCCCAGCCACAAGTCTGCTTCTCTCTTTCCCACTGCCCCCGCCCCCCACCTTGTGCTCTCTCTCTTTCTCTCACATAAATAAAATCTTTAAAAAATAACAACAACAACAACAAAACACAAGGGAATCCTAATGGCAGTTTCATAAGTTTGCTGTGCATATGCAATGATAACAGGGAGCGTATCCCTTGGCATGCTGCCCAGAATGGAGGCTCAATTCAGGTAGTTCTGTTGGTGGTGGTGGTTGAAAAGCAGCTTATGGGGCCACCTGGGTGGCTCAGAGGGTTAAGCCTCTGCCTTCAGCTCAGGTCATGATCTCAGGGTCCTGGGATCAAGTCCTGAGTCGGCCTCTCTGCTCAGCGGGGAGCCTGCTTCCCCCTCTCTCTCTGCTTGCCTCTCTGCCTACTTGTGATCTCTGTCTGTGAAATAAATAAAATCTTTTCCAAAAAAAAAAAAAGCAGCTTATGGGGAGAATGGTTAGCTGGCATCAGGACCAATATTTAGTAGATGCTAAGTAATTACCTGTTTTCTTTCAACAGCAGGCAACTTCAAGGAGCAAAGGATACAACTCTTAAAGAGACATTAAAATCTGGTTAAGTATAAGGATAGGCTCAGGAAGTGCTCTGGGGCACAGAGAAAGGGTGACTCCATCTGGAAGAGACAATGAAGCTTTGAGAATGAGGTAACATTGGCCTGAGGAGTCTGACCAGGACCACAGAGAGTCTGAGAGGAAAAATTCTCCTCCACCTTCTATTTTCAGTAGGCTGTGAATTAAACTAATAAGACAGCTTAATAAGAAAAAGGTTTGTTTCCTATGCACATGGGGGGAGCCTCATGAAAAGCAGTGAGGCCCCTACAGGTGGTTAGGCCTGTAAGCTTATATACTGTTTTAACAAAGGACAATAAATTCTGGAGAAATGACAAGACGAGAAAAAGGGGGTCACGCTTCTAAGGGCAGTAAATTATGGGAAGGTAACTACATGAGAAAATCTAATGGAACATAAGGGTCATTTAGCAAGGTTTGTAAATAAGACTTAAGTCTGCCATAACAAACCTTACTAAATCTTAAATTAAATCTTAAAAATTAAATTTAAATGAAATATTACTAAATCTTATCTCCAGTGATATGAGTCTGGTCGTCTCTGGTGATTGAGTCATTCCCTTCTCCCTGACATGGGAAAGAGGAGGGAGGAACCTCTTCACAAGGGGGAAATTTCTGCTCTGCTTTTAGGCAGAGAGGGGGAAGGCAGAGAATTCCTTCCGTATCTGCTGTTTCTTCATAGCCTTCAGCCAAAATAATCTTTATGCCAAAGTGGCCTATTTTCAGGTGGCATATTCTGATCCCCTTCAAGAGCAAGGTCATTTCAGGCCAAGGCAGTTTGAACAAAGGCTCTGAGCTTGAGTTGTGTACAGCATGCATGGGGGGAAAAATGAAGAATCTGATATGGTTAGAACCCCAGGCATATGGGGGTGGCAGGTCTGAGCTAGGGTCATTAAGAGAAATGAAGTTTAAAAGGCAGAAATCAACTGATATCAAATTGTCGTGGGGTTTGGATGCCTTGCTAAGAATTTATGCTTCCTCTCTGGGCTGGTGTTTCTCCAGATGGGATTCTTCGATTGTCTACACCAGAATAACCTAGAGTGTTTGTTAGAAAACCAGGTCCTTGGCTCTACCCTGGGCTTTTATACACCCTGGACTCACCCTGGATCATCACTTCTGGGAGGGGTGCCCAGGGATCGCATATTTCACCGGCGATGCAAATGCACACTGATGTCTGAGGACATTGCTAGGGCCAAGGTGGCCCTTTGAAGGGAGATGGTAAAGACTCTGGTTTAGAAAGAGAGAGCTGTGTGGAGAATGTCTTGGAGAGGGCGGGGCCTGGAGGCAGGAAAGCAAGGTGAGGAGACCCGAAGGACAGCACTGTGCTGAGGACCTTGGGCCAATGCAAGAGGCACCTGTGTGGGGAGGAAGTGGTGGTTCTGGAGATTTTTAGACCTTTCTGAGAAACTAAAAGAGTGAATGAATACAGTTCGATATCAAACAGAGGTGTGTAATCAGTGGGCAGATTTGCAAGGGCAGTGAAGAAATCTTGTTAGAACTATTGCTTTCTGGGGAATTCAATGTGGGCAGGTGACAGATATGATCTTCTCTTGAGAGGTGGAAGCTGCCAGTGGCTGTAACTAACAAAGCCCCACTTCCTTCATTTGACCTACAGAGAATCCATAGAAATCCCACCAGCAGACCCATCAGGCTAAACAACAGAAGAAAATCAATGTGCCCCTCACTTTCTGAACCAGAAAAAAAAATGAGAGAAGAACCTGGCCCTAAGGCAGGAAAAGCCCATGTTAACCAGTAATACTTATTCCTGGGCCCTGGAACAGGCACCCATTAAAAATGGGTGGGTGAGGGGTGCCTGGGTGGCTCAGTGGGTTAAAGCCTCTGCCTTCAGCCCAGGTCATGATCTCAGGGTCCTGGGATTGAGCCCCACATCGGGCTCTCTGCTCAGCAGGGAGCCTGCTTCCTCCTCTCTCCCTGCCTGCCTCTCTGCCTACTTGTGATCTCTGTCTGTCAAATAAATAAATAAAATCTTTAAAAAAAAAAAAAAAGGGTGGGTGACGGGGAGAGAATCAGGGGAAAAAAAACAGAAATTAGAGAAAAGCATAAAGAAAATTAAAGATATGATTCCTAGGGTAAGGCAGTCTGAAGCTGAAGCCAGGGAGCAGAGGGTTTCAAAACAAAGCAGACTTTTCCTCTTTTCTCTTCCATTCTTCTTGCATTCTCCTGACCGCTTTTTCCAGCCACCCAGCTCTGTGCCTGTATTTCATTAGAATATGAATGAGAAGCCCTTTGGGAGAATTTTATGCTGTCATGGCAACAGTCGCTATGGCAACTGTTAATTAATTGGATGCTGATGAAGTGGAGGAAGAAAAAAAGCCAACCAGAACGGATACAACTCCAGAGGAAGTCATGGTGTGTAGTAATTATATGAATTTCATTCAGCAAAGGCATGCAGCAGGTCAGAAATGCAAATATCTCCCCCGCAGCCACCACCTACCTACTCGGAGAGGCCTGCTTTCAGATCAGGCGCCTGTGAAGGAGGGGCTCAGGCCTTGACAATTCAAAAAACCAAAAAACAAAACAAAAAAGAACACATATGGCTCCCCCAACATGGGCCGATTCTCCAGGGAGGGAAACTCGTTCTGATATGGGGAGTTGGTTGATTCTACGAAGAGTGGCCACGATGAGCAGCTGAAATGCGCAATAATGGTGGCCTTCGTGCAAAATGGAAAGTGACTTGTGAGCCTGCAGCGCTGTTCAACGATGAAGCGTCTTCTGGTTGAGGGGAGAGGAAGTTTGGTGTGCCACCACGGTCTCGAGATGGCCCTGGAGCGCCTACGCACACAGACGGTTCACGGTTCGAAAAGAACATTGGTCCGGGGGTGGGAGAGGAGGACCAAAGGAGGAGGGTCCTGAAAGAAACCCTCACAAGCCAGCTTTCTATTAAGAAAGCGAGGTGGACAGGGGAGGGGAGGCAAATGCTTGGGGATTTTCTTAGTCTTGTCCTCCTACTACCGTCCCACCTCGATAATTCAAATTACATTCAGACTCCAAGGAATGGACATTTTCTTAAAATTTCCATTTCGCCTGACTGTTGAGGTTAAACCAGTGCACGCAGGGAGGAACACGGAGTACTGAGCAGGGGTAGGAAGCCCTCCACCACGCCCTTCCCTCCCAGCTCAAAGCAAGCAACCTCGGCAAAGGGCACCCTAAGCCCGTGACCGGTCCACCTGCCGGCAAGCTCGGCTCCCCAACTCCCGACTCTGCTGAGCTTTCTACAACCTCTCCCTAATGACCAGGTTTTGTGAGTTTTGTGAGTAAACGTATTTGGAGTATTTGAGAATAGGACTCTGAGAGCGACTCCTAAAGCTACAAATTCGGCTGCACTTCACAGCTGGACACGGAATCCTACCTCATACAGCAACGTCATTGCCTCGCCTTGACAATCATCTGAAAGCCCCATGTCCTCTCCCACTCATGTGGTGCTGCGAAAGGGTGACCTATAACTGTTTTGATTCACAGTGTGTAGTTATTATCCAAAAGCGTTTCATCACACAGAGCACTAGACCGAGCCTATGTCCCTTACTTTTGCCTTCCGAAATTGCACAAAGACGAAAATGACCTGGTTAACAAATCCTTCCTATTCATAAAGATATTTTCAAGAGGAAAAAAAAAAAAAAGACACCTAACCTATCCGAGCCTGAGAGGCTTAACACAGAAATTCTAACCCACAAAAGTACATTCAAATCCTCTTCTCAGCTTAGCTTAGAACAAAGCACACACATGGTCATCTAAGGAAGGAGGGGCACGTTTTCATGTACTCAGGCAGCCATTCCAAGAAAGTCAATTTCCCTTTTTTTCCAGATAGCCAATTACTGTTTTTGCTGATAGAACTGAAGACAGAGTGGAGGAAGGGGAAAAGGAGAAAGGCATGCATGAATCAATGATCTGCTTCCAATAATAATCCATGCCATCTGGTCTGACTTTCCTGCCTTCCTGACTGATACCCAAAGCACCTAGAAGGAACACCAAAACCAGATTCCTATGTGATAATATATATAATGTATGCAATTTGTTGCTTAAATGATTAACTGAAAAAGTCAATTCAGTCTGTGATTAAGGAAACCATAAATGCCCCCTTGACCTCTACAGTATTTTAAATGGCTGTGAAGATTACCTCATTCGTGTTTCAGAAATCGTTAAGGGTTCACCGTACAATTTGCAGAATGTCAGGGTTTCTGAGTGGCAATAAAATCTCCAATAGATTCAGGGAGAGGATTGAATTGGAATTTGAGTGAACGCAGTAGCAAGTATCCTGCTCTATCAGCTTGTGAACCACTACACAAAATATTCAGAACCCCAAGGCAATGCGCTCTGGGGTCCTTGGAGGAAAAGATGTCATTGCCCTGAAAATCAAAGCCATGTATATAGGATGTGCTCAAAAGGGGGCACCTTACAGAATTTTTCTTTTTATTAATATCATAGTGATTAATTCAAATCGAGCCACTTTTGTATGTCAGAAAGTGGCAAAGTGGCCCTATTACTTTGTAATGACTGGACTATGGTTTAAGTGTTCCCATCAATTTACAGCAGCCTCGGGTCAGTAAATTTATGGTAGGTGAGGGGGAAACTGATTTCTCTCCCTTCCTCACAGTACAAATATCCATAGAGCTACCAAGAAGAGAAAAAAAATATGGGGTGATAAGGTTTAAGGTTTAATTGTGGGGTTTTCCCCCCCAACTTTCAAGCTACTTCAAAATACCTTGTAGTATAGTCTAAAAATTAACAAGGTCCTATCCCACGTAAAATAGAACCCACTAAAGCAATATATTTCTTCTGAATGTATGTAAGTCAACCTTTTATAGTGCTTTCATCCTGGTTGAATGAGAAGACCCAGGTTCAAATCCTAGTCCTACCACTCCCTCCAAACTCATCCATGATACTTAACCTAGCTAAGTCTCAGTTTCTGTACCACTAAAGAGGGGGTACAATACTCAGACAATTTATGTGAAGTTCAGAAATTTGAATGAGATGTGTATGATATGTGTATAATTGTGTACAAACATACATACATGCAGTCACATATGTGTATATACATATATAAGCGTGCACACACACACACACACACACACACACACACACACACACTGGCATTCATATGTGCACCCCAAGACCTGCCACGGACAAAGGGAGATAAAGCACGGTCCCTGCCTTCATGGAGCTTACAGCCTACTGTGACCTTCCTTGGGGTGCTGTTTTTCTTGCTCAATCTTCTGTGAACTGCCCCCAGCAGTTCTAGGACTTCTATTCTTAGAAGTCCAATGCCTTCTTCTGACGCCGGTGCCAGCATGATTACAGGAATTCTGGAGAATTCTCGGGGACAGGAATCATCTCAAGTGCAGCCTCTTCTTTCTTCCCGAATCTCTTCACACACGTGGTTAGCAATAGATTCTGCTTTATTCCTTCTCCCTACACCGCTTCAAGACTTTCCTCTTCTATCCACATGTAAAAAATACTCCCTCCTCCGGAACCCGTGCTTCCCGCTTCCAGCAGCCCCGAGCCTCTCTTGCACCCTCCTCCCCAGCCACCTGGTCACTAGCCCTAATTCCACCGGGAACATCAGCCTCCTTCACCTGGTCTTCCTCTCCTGTCCTGCTGCCGCCATCGACCTACTGGTCTTGGTGCCCAAGAGAACAGCCCTTACGATCAGTCACCCGTTATCACAGCCATACAGGACCTCATCATCGTGGGAAAAAAAAGGCCAAAATGTCCCTGTGTGAGCAAAATTCTTTTAGCCGCTCATCCCCTCGGGTCTGGCTCTCACCTCATTATTACAACCCATCGTGACCTTTGGTTTTTCCACTGCTCTCTTTTCTAGCAGTTCACCACCCATCTCACTACTTCTCATCCCTTCTTCTTACCCCATCTTGTTTCCAGAAATCACATCTTCAACTCCTTCTGCCAACATGGACAGCTTACTTGAACACCTCTCTGTGGGACCTTCAGCCACTGAGCTGTCCTTAAGGAGGGTATGGAGGATTGCCAGCTGATACCTTGGCAAGTGTACACTCTCACACCACAGGCTGTGGTGGAAGCCATGTACCAGTCTTACCCTCTCTCACCACCTTTCTCCCCCATTCCCATGGTGCGGTTCCAAAAGCTCAGTCCCCCACTTAACCCCTTGTCCATCCTACTTTGCAAATCAACTAGCATCTTACCTACTTCACCAAGAAAGCAGAAGCTGTCCATAGAAAACTCCCTCCACGCAGCAATACATAGAAAGCACATCTACATTAATTCTTATATTTTTTCCTAAATTAGGGTGGGAGGGGGTAACTTAAAAATCTTCCTATGGAGGGCATGTATTGTATGGAGCACTGGGTGTGGTGCATAAACAAGGAATTTTGGAACACTGGAAAGAAAAAAAAAATCTTCTCTTGTGGGGATGTCTGGGTGGCTCAGTTGGTCAAGCAGCTGCCTTCAGCTCAGGTCATGATCCCAGAGTCCTGGGACTGAGTCCTGCATTGGGTTCCCTGCTCAGCGGAGAGTCTGTTTCTCCCTTCCCTCTGCCCTTCTGCCTCATTGGTTCTTTCTCTCTCTCTTTCCCTCCCTCAAATAAACAAATAAAATCTTTTTTAAAATCTCTTCTTACTTGGGGATTGAATTCCTAAATTAATCCTCATCTCTCCTATATTTTTAACCGCTATTCTTGATTCTCTCTCTTACAAAAGCTCCCCCTTAACCTTGAGTTGCCCTCTTGCTCTGCCCTCTCTCCCACCTGAAAAGCCAAAAGAATAGTCTGCACTTTCCATCTGCATTTCCTTTTCTCCCTAGTTACTCCTCATTCAATCCTTACAATGGATCATCTGTTGGGGGTGTGAGTTCAATCTACCTAGGATTGAAGTTTCTGGATTAGAGTTCAATGTTCTTTTCAGTGAATAGTACTAAGCAGTTTTCCAAAACAATTTCCAAAATTACACTCTCAGGAACAGCGTATGAGAGCGCTAGCTGTTCTACCTCCTTAACAATTTTAAATATCTTTGTCTGTTTCATTTTAGCCATTTTGGTGTATTATTTCTAATGTACTAATATTTCATTGCGATTTTAATTGACTTTTCCCGATGACTGACATTGAGCAAATTTTCCCACATTTATTGGCCTTTTAGATATCTTCGATTGTGAATTCCCTATACAAGTACTCTGCAGATTTTCCTATTGCATTTCTGTCTTTTTTTTTCTTATTGGTTTATAAGACCTCTTTATAAATTCTGAATATGAGTCCTTAGGGGGATATATGTATGGCCAGTACCTTTTTCACCTACCTTTCACTCTCTACATGGTGTCTTTTGGTGAACAGAATTTCTTAATAGAATCCTTTTTTATCACTTTATCTATTCTTTTTCCTCTTTGTGTCCTGTTTTCAAAATCTTTGCATGGCAACCTGCATGGCACAGTTGGTTAAGCCTCCAACTCTCGGTTTCAGCTCAGGTTATGATCTCAAGGTCCTGGGATCAAGCCCCACATCAGGCTCCCCACTCAGTGTGGAGTCGGCTTGAGATTCTCTTTCCCACCCCCTCTGCCTCTCCTGCTCATGCTGTCAAACTCTCTTTCCGAAATAAATAGTTTTTTAAATATCTTTGCCTACTCTAGACAGTCTCTTCAACAAATCGTGTTGGGAAATTGGACAGCAACGTGCAGAAGAATGAAACTAGACCACTTTCTCACACCACACACAAAAATAAATTCAAAATGGATGAAAGACCTCACTGTGAGAGAGGAAACCGTCAAAATCCTAGAGGAGAACACAGGCAGCAATTTCTTTGACCTTGGCCATAGCAACTTCTTCCTAGACATGTCACCACAGGCAGCAGAGAAAAAGCAAAAATGAACTATTGGGACTTCATCAAGATAAAAACTTCTGGACAACAAACGAAACAATCGACAAAACTAAAAGGCAAACTACAGCATGGGAGAAGATATTTGCAAATGACCTATCAAATAAAGGGCCGGTATCCAAAATCTATAAAGATCTTATCAAACTCAACACCCAAAAGATAAATAATCTAGTTAAGAAACGGGCAGGAGACACGAACAGATATTTCTCCCAAGAAAACATACAAATGGCCAACAGACACATGAAAAAATGCTCAACATCACTCATCATCAGGAAAATACAAATCAAAACGACAAAGAGATACCAACTCACACCTGTCAGAATGACTAAAATGAACGACTCAGGAAACAACAGATGTTGGCAAGGATGTGGAGAAAGGGGAACCCTCCTACACTGTTGGTGGGAATGTAAACTGGTGCAGCCACTCTGGAAAACAGTATGGAGGTTCCTCATAAAGTTAAACATAGAACTACCCTATGACCCAGCAATTATACTAGTAGGTATTTATCCAAACGATATAAAATACTGATTCAAAGGGACACATGCACCCAGATGTTTATAGCAGCATTATCAACAACAGCCAAATTATAGGAAGAGCCTAAATGTCCAGTGATTGATGAATGGATAAAGATTCGGGGGCACCTGGGTAGCTCAGCCACTTAAGCGTCTGCTCAGGTCATGATCTCAGGGTCCTGGGATCAAGCCCCAAGTTGGGCTCCCTGCTCAGTGAGGAGTCTGCTTCTTCCTCTCCCTCTGCTCCTCCCCTGACTCATGTGCTCTCTCACTCTCTCTCTCTCTCAAATAAAAAAATAAAATCTTTTAAAAAAATGTGGTATATTCACACACACACACACACACACACACACACACACACACACACACGGTGGAATATTAGTCACCCATCAAAAAGAAGGAAATCTTGCCATTTGCAATGACAGGGTAGAGCTAGAGTGTATTACACTAAGCAAAATAAGTCAGTCAGGGAAAGACAGATACTGTATGATTTCACTCATATGTGGAATTTAAGAAACAAAACAGATGAACATAGGGGAAGGGAAGGAAAAATAAAATAAGATAAAAACAGAGAAGGAGGGGCACCTGGGTGGCTCAGTGGATTAAGCCGCTGCCTTCGGCTCAGGTCATGATCCCAATGTTCTGGGATCGAGCCCCACATTGGGCTCTCTGCTCAGCGGGGAGCCTGCTTCACCCTCTCTGCCTGCCTCTCTGCCTACTTGTGATCTCTGTCTGTCAAATAAATAAATAAAATCTTAAAAAAAAAAAAAAAAACAGAGAGGGAGGCAAACCATAAAAGACTCATAACTAATAGAGAACAAACTGAAGGCTACTGGAGGGGAGGTGGGTGGGGGATGGGCTAAATGGGTGACAGGCATTAAGGAGGGCACCTGTTGGGATGGATGTTGTATGTAAGTGATGAATCACTAACCCCTACTCCTGAAACTAATACTATACTACATGTTAACCAACTTGAATTTAGATAAAATCTTGGAAGAAAACAAACTCTTTCCCTACTCTAAGGTCACAAAATAGTTACCTATACCAGGAAAGTTGCATTATCTCTCATGACTAAATCTGCAATCCATCTGAAACTGATTTGTGTTCACAGGGTAAGGTAGGATTATTATTCAATTTTCAATCCCTAGCACCTAATAATACAGAATCCAGTGATCCTTAATAAACATTGTCAGAATTAATTAATGAGGTAGCATTTTGGAGACACGAATGGGGAAAGCAAGATTTGGTCCCAGGCTGGGGTGCCTGGGTGGCTCAGTCAGTTAAGCATCTGTCTTTGGCTCAGGTCATGATCTCAGGGTCCTAGGATGGAGCCCAGAGTCAGGCTTCCTACTCAGTGGGGAGTCTGCTTGTCCCTCTCCCTCCATCCCTCCCCCTGTTCCTCTCCCTCTCTCTCTCTATCTCAGTCTGTCTCAAATAAATTAATTAAATCTTTTTTAAAAATTGGGGCCAGGGGGGCGCCTGGGTGTCTCAGTGGGTTAAAGCTTCTGCCTTCTGCTCAGGTCATGATCCCAGGGTCGTGGGATCGAGCCCCGCATCAGGCTCTCTGCTTAGCAGGGAGCCTGCTTCCTCCTCTCCTTCTCTGTCTGCCTCTCTGCCTACTTGTGATTTCTCTCTGTCAAATAAATAAAATATTAAAAAAAAATTGGGGCCAGAGCTGTGTGGCATCCCAGACCTCCCCGAGTATATCGTGTGCTGTGTGTCCTCACCTCCAGCTGCTGCCCGCCCACCACGTGGCAAGCTACCAACAGCTCCATACCCACTCCTTCATCTTCAACCAGAAGCAAAACCTCAGAATTCCCATTTTGACCATTATAACTAAAGAAGTGTCATCTTGGGAAAGGCTTAGCCATTTCTCATTCCAACGTACATGTCTGGAGACTTAAAAAGCTTCCAGAAATCTAAAAGCATCTTCAGCCACCAAAAAAAACAGACTGCATGGAGAGTAAAGTGCTACTTCAAATCTTTTTAAAATAAGGCATTTTTTTATCAAAACAAAGATGATAAGGTACCATAAATAGAAAGCTAACTACTTTTCACTCTCTAAAGGTCCCTTTTAAGAAATGTCAAAAAAAAATACAGAATTATATTTCAGTCTTCTGGACTAGAAAAGAAATTCACCAGCCACTGTGGGTTGAGCCTGCTTTGATATTAACATGCCCACATTTTACTCCCTGTGAATCCCAAGTGTTTCCAGAGACTCATATTTCTAAGACTGAAATTCAATATAAAAGGTGACAAGAAAAGAAGAAGGGTGTGATAAAATCTTACACTTGACCCAAAAGGGAGTGCAAACACACATTCAAGCCTAATGAAAAAGATGCTACGGCCCCATCCATGGCAGAGAAGGTAATTTTATCTGTAGTGATAGAGGTTGCTTAGGAAATACTTCGTTTCTGATCTAAGGCAGCGGCCAAAGAAATAGAAGGAACGATATTTGGGATGCCGATGCCTAGTTTAAGAAGAATCTGAATTTAGCAGTGATTCCACATACAAAATAAAAGACAAACATGCCTGAAGGCTCCCTGGCTGAAGGTTGTGGGAAAGTGGTAGCTCTGATCACTCGTGGAGAAGCAACGTAAGCCCAGGTGAGAGTAGGGAGGGACGTCAGTTGCTCAGTTCTCCACGTCTGCTCTCTGAGCTGACAGCAGCTTCAAGCCCACTGGGTGCCCAGCAAGGCAGGGGCACATGAATCAAGTCAAATGAGTCAGCTGGGAGATGGAGAGCTTTCTCTGAGAACCAAGGGAACGCGGACCCAGTGTAGGGTCCTGCTGCACCCGAAAAGAGTAAAGGGCACAGGATGGTACATGGTATTGGCCGCTCTCCTACTGGCAACCCAAATGTTTGACAAGGTAACAAAGGGACTTAGATGACAAGGAAAACTGATGCACAGCCTGACGTATTTATTGAGGACTTCTACAGTCAGGTCTATCCATGGGCTAAGCACTCTGATTCATCAAATTGCCTCAAAACCCTTTAATAGTCAAAAGATGTGGGTTCAAGTTCAAACTCTGTCCCTTATTAGCTGGAAGGAGCTTCATCAGTCAGTTTGTTTTTTCCTCTGAGCCTCATTTTTCTCCGTTGTACAAATGAGCAGAGCTGGATTAAGTGTCTGAACTCTCTCCAGCTCTGAAACTCAGTGGTGCATTGTCTGAGATTTCCCTCCCAATGGGGCCCAAGCTAATCAGCTCACACCATCCATGGTTTCTCTGTCTGAGGGTTTATCTCCCTAATCAGATTTGGGTAAATTTTCATCCTGTCTCTGTCTCTTACTTCCAATCCAATAAAACCAGTATGGATTTGTTTTGTATTTCATCTCAAGTCATGATTCATTCTAACGGTCACTGCCCCAACATTTCCTTGCTTATAGAGTAATTACCCATTAAAAAGCTTTTGTGGCATGGTTTTCAAATTTGCATCCTCTTTTTCTGAGGTAGATTGATCCTAAACTGATTAAAATATCTCAGAATTTCAAATGCAATTTTTAAAATGCAACAGATTTTTCAAGACTCCCTCATGACTATGCCATGCCAAGGGAGTTGCCAACTCTTGCTGACTGCCAAGGAAGACAAATAAATAATCCCTGACAGTGATTTTGAAATGAGAAGTAAATGCCCAATTACTAGCATGGCAATGTCACCCTGATCCACTGACTACTAGGTCGTCCCTGAGGCCACACGGCGGATGCTTCAGATTTCCCCAGGACAGAGCAGCCCTGGGACCAGTCTTCTCATTCAGCAGGATGGGAACCACTGGCCATTTTCCTTTGCCTCACGTGGGTCCACCCTCTTGATAAAGATATTCCTTCTTTGTTCCATAACCCTGCTAATGCTCACCACTCTGTGAAGCCAGGGAAGGCTCTTTCTAGCTAACCACCCAAATTCTACCTCTTAACCTCCTAACCTAAGATCCTGGACCCCACACTTTGAGCATTTACACCCTCGGACTTTGATCTATCCTTGCAGATGTCTCCCCCTTGGATCAGGACCACCACCCCCTTGGATCAGGACAACCCCCTTGGATCAGGACCACCACCACCAGGTTAGGATAACCCAAACCTAAAACGGTCAGCATCGCCACCCATCATGCCTGCTGACATCCAGGTATCTAGCTCACCTATACCTACTCTTGGATATGCCCAATCCATGCCAATAAAATCAGCCAAGGGATTTCTGCAACACAATACCAATTTGAACCCATCACTGTGCTGTGATCCCTTTCATTTTCTGAAAACCAGGACTATGTGTGGAGTCTGAAAGCATCACAGGACCAAATGGAAATGGTCTCCGGCTGATGCTCTAGGTACCCAGACCCCACTGATTGAGTGACCGCCCGGTTCAGCCAACACCGAAGTGCAGGGCATCAAAGCTGGATGGAATTTTCAATAACTGGTTTTTGTTTGTTTTCATGCCTTTGAAATATGTACTTCCGTTTTTTTGTTTGTTTGTTGTCTTTTCCCCCTATGAAACTGTAATACTCTGAAGCTAAAAACCATGTGGAGCCTCACTACAATTTATCAAACATCATTACTATGCTAACTATGAAAATGCCAACTCAGAGGAAGGTAACCAAATCCCTGTGAGGTTACTAGATATCAGGGACTGGATGGCTCCGACAAAACACAATCAAGATCACAACAGGGCCTACAGGATGAAGGCTCCTGCCTCTATCGACTAAGTCTCAGGAGTAGAACCCCTCTTAGCTGAGAGAATGACCCTCACCCACTGCTGCACAGGTCAGTCTAGTGACAAGTGAATTCCAAGTCTATGCATGCAACTTTAGATCTGTGAGTCAAAACCCCTGTTTGGAGACGCTCTCCCTTGTCTCATTAGAGGCTTTTATTTTTTCTGGTATGGCATAAAATTAATTGGAACACTTATGTCCTAAAAAAATCAGAACACGGAAAGCAAGCTTTTTGATATCCCTTCAGGTCATGTCTCCAGACATTGAGATTTTATAATTAGGCTTGTAAATATTCCTCACTTTGAGGGTGATGAAATGCAAACTGTGAATCTCGGAGATTTCCTGCTAACAGCTCAGCCAGGAAACTCTGAATTGAATTTTCTCTCCTTGGTATCAAAGTGTTCTTCTTCTGTAAACAAGCGGTTACTGAAAATTGCATCGGGTGCGTTATGCTCCCCTGGGATGAAGGGGCCCTAGGGAGCTCACATTCCACTGTGGAGGCTCTGATGGACGTAAACACTGGAGCACAGTCCCCTGCTCTATGCTTCATAGCTCCACATGCTCCAGGGGCTCAGAGTAAAGTGGGCCTGGCCTTGAAGTACCTCAGATTTCTAAACAGAGCAACTGGGAGGAGGCATTCCAAGGGAGGAGAGGAGAGAACATGAGCAGAAGGAAGGCAGGGCAATGTGTATTTGGGGATAATGAGTAAATCCAATTCATTTGGAGTATACTATATAGAGGAGCATGGAGCGAATATTGGGGAACTGGAATTCCTGAAGACTCTTTCCATCACCCATTCGTGATTCACTTACCTTTGAGCACAGTAATTATGCAATGCCATGGACTGTAAGAATGGAGGAAACATGGTTGTTAGAAGGGCTCCTTATGTTCTTCAGAAGCTACTCGATCAATATAGACCTAATAGTAGTACCTTGTCCCTGTTTCTATTAGAAATCTTTGCATTGCCTTCTTTTTTTTCATGTGTCTCTCTTTCCTGCTAAACTGTGAGCTCCATGAGGGAGTGACTTTTTCCTATTCAACTTCTAGTTCTTAGTACTTGGCACAGCGCCTAGAACATAGTGGGTGCTCGGTAAATGTTGAGTGAATTAATTAATAAGTGATTAATGGATACAATTGTGCATCCCGCGTGGCCATTTGGATTGCGCAAAAGGTACTAGACACCAGTGACATTTCATATGGAGAGACGTGGTACCAATGGTCAACGTGGTGAAGGAACCAACAGTGGGGGAGGCTCCTTTCTAATATGAAGAACTGCTAGGGCTGAACATCAAAATCATGAAAAATGCAAGAGCCCCAGGAAAAGGCTTTTTGTCAAAGAGTGCTTGAGGCATAGCTTATCATTTGAGACTGCCTCTCAATGGCTTTGAAGCAAAACCCTGGGTTTTGTAAATTACCATTACAGGTAGACAAATTGATCATCTGGAATCTGTAGCTGGTTTGTTAGGCTGTATCCAGAGAAAGGAGTGGGTAGCAGGTTTGGCTCAGCAGTCTATAATTTTAAGCACTTAATGGGATAATAATTTGCTGTTCAGTTTGTTCGTTTTGAAAAACATCACTCATTCAGAGGGGAAAATGAATAAAACCAAGTTTTGCTCTCAATCTGTATGGAAACATCAATATCCTTCAATCAAAAAAACAGGTGGTTATGAAGACATGGAAGCATGGAAGAGACTGCCAGTATCCTGTAGAAAAATGTGCATCTTGTATGATTGGTTGTGTTAACATATCATGAGCAGCTCCCTATAATAAGAACTCAAAGTCCGGATGCTCTATACATTCCACCCCAGTCCATAGCAGTCTCCCCAGAGATTTCCTGGATCCCCACACAAAAAGGAAAGACACAACTGAACAGAGAGTGTGCGTTTGTGTGTGTGTGTATGCTTCCATATCTGTGCGCGTCGCGTTACTGGGGCTGCCATTTTCTGATAAGAGATTATGTGAAATGGTGGTCTAGAGCATTTTCCACTCAGCTTAAATGTAAATAGTTTCTCATGACATTAATCTAGTTGATTTCTTCCTTGATACATCACATGCCTTCACACAACTTCTTCTTTTCTCTCCTTTCCCTTTTACATCTGAAATTAATTCAAGGAAGTCAAGTCGGTTTTTATAGACATTGTAAGTTCCTCAGAGTAGATCATGCTTCTGTGTCACATATTACAGGACTCAAACATTATCTCTTTGTAAGGGCTAGAGGTATATGTAGGCTATTAGTCAACACAAAGGAGAAAGGAACATGAGAAAGCAGGAGAAATTATCCTCAGTAAGAGACCAAGATTTTTTTTTATTCTGCAACTCATCAAACATGTAGAGCCCTTATTAGGTCCAGTAAAGGATAAAATAATAAAAATAGTAACAATAATAATAATAAAAACACTCCCTGCCATTCATTCATTATTTCATTGTTTGATTAATTTTTATCTCTAGCTCACATTAGGCACTACTATTAGCTACAAATTCAAGATGAATAAGATATGGTGCTACCCCTAAGAATGCGCCTTCCAGAGACTCACATCTTAAAATGGTGAATCATTCTGTGCTGACCTCTGTCCAGAGAGAAGGGTAAGGGATGTGATGGAGAGGTAAAACTTTAGCTGTATCTTTAACGTTTTACTTCTTTATAAAACCTAATAAGAAGAATATTAACACTCGCTAAATCTGGATGAAAGGTACATGGGTATTTTCTATATTATTTCTCTGCTTTATTCTGTAAGAAATACTTCATAGTTAAATATTATCTTGAAAACTGAGACATGGGGACGATGATGACGATGACAATAAAAATGTGGTAAAAGCAATGTTAGGAATCTGCACATAGTAGTGCAGGGGTGCAAAGAAAGGGCATATGATATGTCTGAAAAGAAAGAAAGTCCAGAACTAAAATGTTCCCCCAGAAATCTGAGTCTGAGTCCTTGCCAAAAAACTCCCATGGGGTAGATCAGCAAGAGAGAGAGCCTGGGCCGAGAAATAGGGCAAGACCCCAAGCAAGCAATTGTAGGCCCACCACCCAGAGTTCCTGGGTGAGCCTCTATGAACACCAATTTGTCCTTCTACCAGATTAACCCCCTTCCAGATTAACTGACTCTACTTTTGTCAAGTTCTTGGGTTCTTACTGATTAACAATTCCCTGCTGGAAGTCAGGGTCTTTCTAAATCCAGACCATTTATCTGGGCTTTGATTTACAGCCTCACCCGTGACTGTAGAAACCTACTCCCTCCAGGACCCTGAATTTTGCTTCATCTAAATGTTCCCCTTCCCCATTTCCCACTCAATCAAGAAGCATGACTTGGGGGTGCCTGGCTGGCTCAGTCAGTAGAGCATGCAACTCTTGATCTCATAGTCACAAGTTCAAGCCCCACAGTGGATGTAGAGAAGAGAAGAGAAAGAAAGAGAGAGAGAGAGAGAGAGAGAGAGAGAAAGAAAGGAAGGAAGGAGAGAGGAAGGAAGGAAGAGGGAGAGAGGGAGGATGGATGGATGAGAGAGAGAGAGAAAAGGGAAGACATGACTTAGCATCTGCTCATTGATGAGTAATTTTACCCCACAGAACCCAGAATTTTTGTCTTCATCCACCAGAAGGTAGGTACTAACTCCAACCTGGGCTGGGACCTGCTTAGGACAGCCTCTGAACATTTTAACTTGACTATAAGAACCCTTTGGGGAGCCTGCTCTCAGTCTGGACTATATGTCTGTCCTGCTACCATAGGGTTCTAACAAAGTCTGTAGACTAGGACATGATAGGATCTCCAGACTATCAACAGATGAGTGACACACTTAGAAACAAAAACACTGTGAGCAGAATATACCATAGGGCAGTGTCTTCCAACCTTCCATTCTGGAGTCCACTTGTAAATTAACCATAGACTTTTCTGGAAAGAGCAGATTCTTGGACTTAGCCCAGAAGAACAGAGGAGGGCCAAATGTGGACCCACAAAGTTGGGGCAGAGTTCCTGTCCAACCTCACAGCTGCCATGTGGGTGGGAAGCAAGACACAAACCCACTGGCCAGAATGGAAGCCCTAAACCAATGGTTGCTTCAGAGCCAGTGACAGGTGTTGACCCAGACAGTAACCAGGTTGAAGGGCATCCCAGGCAATACAGCTGGAAATCGCTCAAGTTGGCACTCACCACCAAGTACGTGGAGCACAGAAACCCCGTCTTCATTGATATTTTCCCCTCATAGAGAATACATATGGAGCACATATGAAAGATACTAAAACCATTCAAGGACTTCAAGCACCCTGTGTAACCAAAAACTGGGAATGAACCGTACTTCAATAGTTCAGAAACTAAATTTTTAATTGAGTATACTAAATAATAAAATGAGCCAAAGTTTGTTTTTGAAGTTTTTTGTTTGTTGGCTGGCTGAGTGTGGGATCGTCAGAACCACTGTGAACTGGAACTGAACTTGAATATCAAAATGTTCTCAAAAGTTAGGCAACATTCTGCCAAGTTCAAGTCACAGATTTAAAAAAAAAAACCAACCAAGTTCAAGACAACACAGGATTGATTAAAGGGCTATTCTTAACAAGACAATAAAGGATTTGAAAGCCCACTAAGAATAAGAAAAAAAATTAAGTTTTACATGAAAAGAAATAATGAAGATAAAATTAAAAATAATACATTAGAGAACTATTTCTACCAATTGTGACTGATATGTAAAAAGCTTATTTAAATTAATCTGTAAAAATCAACACCACAATAGACCCCAGCAGGCACAGATATACACAAAAGAAGAAATATAGTCAATAAGTTATATATGGAAAATGGTTTCCTTTATTAGTAAAAAAAGAAAAGATAACCACACTGGAATTTTACTCTATATTCACCCTAACTAATACACAATCTGGCAATATTCTGGCAGAAATGACACCTGCATATTGTTTTTATAATTTATTCCAATGTAAATCCTTTAAGGACACAATTCGCAATAAACAACATAGGGATTAGGGGTGCGAAAGTTGAAAATACACACACTTCTGACTCCCCCCACAAAATTAACCACTAATAGGGCGCCTGGGTGGTTCAGTTGGTTGAGCAACTGCCTTTGGCTTGAGTCATGATCCTGGAGTCCCGGGATCAAGTCCCGCATCAGGCTCCCTGCTTGGCAGGAAGTCTGCTTCACCCGCTGACCCTCCCCCTTCTCATGCTCTCTCTCTCTCAAATAAATAAATAAATAAATAACTACTAACAGCCTACTGTTGACCAGAAGCCGTACTGAGAAATTAAGACATATTTTACTTGTGTATTATGTTACTGTATTCTTACAATAGAGTAAGTCAGAGCAAAGAACATGGTAATAAGAAAATCATAAAGAAGAGAAAATCCATTTCCAGGACAGTCCCGTATATTCGGAAGACATTTCCGTGTAACTGACCTGAGCAGTTCAGATCTGTGTTGTTCAAGGGTCAACTGCACATGGAGATATTAAAATATTCCCATCCCTTGACTCATTCTCTGGAATGGCTGAAGGAAGTTTTTCAAAAGAGGGGGGGAAAAGCTACACACAAAAAAGACATTCATTGTAGCTCTTTGTTACAACAAGTGCTAGAAATGTGTACCAACGAGGAACGGTCAGTACCCAGGGGTAAGTCAGCCCTGAAACCCCACAATACCACAGCCATAAAACAGTTCTGACGAAGAGCGGCGGTAAGAGCATGTTGACCGTAGAACGTTAAGGGAAAAAAACATACAATGCAAAACTCTATTCATCCACTGATTATAATTACAGTAGAGCATGTCTGCAGGTGGATAAAAATGAAGAAAACTCGAAACAGTTGTGCGTGGGCTGCGGACTGTGCAAGATGGTTATTTGATTCTTTTTCTGCCATGGTCTCCACGTGCTGGTACCAGGGGCATGGCAGGGGCAGGGGGAGCCCACCGCAGAAGCACCAGCAAAAATAGCCCCAGTCCCCACTCCGGGGACACGCGCTCCATGGTAAAGCTGCCGCACAAGGCAGCAGCGCGGGCGGACTTCAGGGCTGCCTCGGGGACGGGGGCACTGGCCTTGGCTCCCGCACTGCCGAGATCGTCCAGTCCCCCTTCAGTCACCTCATTCATGCTGAAGGAAGAAAGCGCAGCTACCAGACAGGGTGACAACAGATGTCCAGGCGCTGAGCCATCACGTAGCTGTTATTTTGTTATTTTTCATTCACGTGGGCATGTGCCGGATCTAGCAGATGAGAACCAGACCTACCCTCTTCCTCGTGGTTTTTTTTTTTTCCCCCTGCTGCCGCTGCTGCTGCAACAGCTAAGTGCCAATTATCTCCCGAGCGTGAAAGCAAATATTGTGATAGTCCAACAAGCTCTACAAATGTTAGAGGACACTGGTGGGGAGGATTGTCTTCCCTGGCCGGCTGCTCCTTTAGTAACTGGAACAATTCTCATTTTAAAGGAGGATCTAATAGGTGCAAAGCTCTGTGCTAACACACCTCCGGTACTTCCAGTTCTTTCTTTTCTCTTTAATCTCTTGGCATTTGTCTCTACCCCTCTTGAACCCAGAGGTACGTATGCTCTTATTTACCCAGAATGAAGTCCATCAGACCATCTCAGGACCCAATGTAATGTGGCACGACATGAAGGCCTTCTTCAAATATTTGAAGGTCTGACCTATTAGGTGTATTAGACAGAATTCGCTGGAGAAACAGACATATATAGAGAGAGATGTTTATATATATGTATACATAGTCTGTGTCCATATGCATGGAGACAGATATTTCAAGAGAATCATTGGCCACATACTATCCCTTCTTAAGGCTTATGTGATTGTGGAGGCTGACAAGTCCAAATTCTGCAGAGTATGTTAGGTTAGTGGGTCACAGCCTGAGAGAGATGTGATGTTGTAGCTTGAGTTTGAAGATAGTCTGGAGGCAGACGTGACCTCAGCCCACATTTTCTTTAGGCCTTCAACTGATTGGATGAGGCCCACCCACACTATGTTGCGCGGCGGGGTGGGGGGGGGTCATCTGCTTTACTCACAGTCTACTCATCTAAACGTTAATCTCACCTAAAAACAAACAAACAAACAAAAAAAAACTTCCCAGCAACATCCAGGCTGGTGTACCAAATATCTGTGTATCTGGGCTTAGCCAAGTTGACACATAAAATTAACTATCATAATGGAACTCCTAGAACAGTAAGAATTAGACTAATAAGTGACTATAACAAGGCTGCACATTTTGCATGTCATGGAGTTGCTAAAAAAAAAAATTGAGGAGCACTTGGGTGGCTCAGTCGGTTAAGCATTGGACTCTTGGTTTTGGCTCAGATCATAATTTCAGGATCATGAGATCAGCCCCCACATTGGGCTCCACACTAGGTGTGGAGCCTGCTTAAGATTCTCTCTCTCCCTCTTTTTCTGCCCTTCCCCCATACACATGTGCTCACTCACTCTCTCAAAAAAAAGAAAAAAATACATATATGTATAGAAATGCCTTGCTTGTGAGACAATGTGCTCCTGGTCCCAGAAACATTCAAACTGACCCTAGATGAGCACCTATTAGAGGGATATTACACAGAAGAGAACTTTCTTCACAGGAAGTTTGATTGTGGGATTTCCAATGATCTCTAAATATTCTCCTGATTTTAATATCCCACTATTGTGTGATTCATACAGCTGATTCATATGAACTACTTTTAAATGCAAGGAATCTTATATTCTAAATAATTTACCCTTCCCCCACCCCATTTTGTGAACAAAGAAACTGAGATTTAAGGAGGTAATACCCGGTTACAGTCCTAGGACTATAATCTAGGTCTTCCAGTCCAGGCTCTTTTTACTATAATGTGATCTGAGACGGTAAGGAGATGTTTCAAGATAATCACAGGTGACACACTATTCACTTCTAGAAGCCATTCCCTTGCCCTGCCCTCTCATCAATCCACCTTCAAGGAGAGCAAGCCCTATATGAGTAAAACACAAGTTGGACCCCAAGATCAAAGTGGGGCTCCTGTAAGATCCAGTTTATGCTGGACTAGCACAGAAGCTCCCCAGGATCAATGCTCTTTTTTGTGGCCTGGCATCAGGACCAACCTGAAAGACCCATAATGGAGTCCAAGGAAAAGGGACCTAAAGAGGAGAACCCCACATTACCAGAGAGGAGATTGTGGCAGAATCTGGGAATGAACCCCCGCCATTCCTAACACATGGCCTTGGCCGAAAGGAACCTGTGGGTCAGACAGGCATCTCTACCCCTCAGATTTTTCTGAATAAAACATCTACAAGACCAACTTGCTAATACCGGCTGCCTTTCATTTCAATGGGCAACCATCCTAACAAAGCCTCTCTCTTTCTTCTATCAGCGAGGAGGGGTGGGGGGAAAGAAGGTGGCAGTGAACAGGGAAGGAAGCCCACTCTGCCCCCCTCCCATTTATCCCAATCCCTTGGGCGCCCAGTATAGTAATAACATGGTAGTTGACAATGTGGGTATTTAGAATGTGGACCTCACTCCTTCCCAACGAATGTGACGAATAGCAATGACATCACCAGGGATCTGAATCAAGTCTCAGCCTGTGAACACTTTGGTCTCCTCCAACAGAGAAAATAAAAGCGAGGACTCTTTCTATAAGTGAAGGCTTCACTGAAAGGCACAAATACCATTATCCTACCCACAGCCCCACGTGCCCTCCTTTCTGACCTCTCCCTCCCGCCACAAGCACACCTCTGACAACCACAGCGCGGGTGACAGGCATTGGTACCTCAAGGTTGTCGGCAAAGACATTTTTTAGTAACTAATTTATTCACTGCTTCTTTTTTTTTTTTTGTCGGAAAGGATTTTTTTTTCCTTTTGCTTCATGGTGTCTTTAGCCAGTTGAAAGCACTTCTCATACATTTCTCTTTGTCGTCTTTAAAAAGAAATAATTATATAATGGCTGACTTCGTTTGGTTACGTGGGAGATCAACATCTCAGTAGCTTTTTCAGACATACTTAATAAGAAAGCCATTAGAAAAGCAAAAGAGAACCCTATCATTATTTTCTGGTTTCCTCCTTAATTATAGACAATCATTCTGAAGGAGGGGGGACAGCTTCTGTGACAAAAGTTGTCTGGCATTTAACAGAACAATATAGAACCAGATTGAATGGATCAACGTTATGTCAACTTGCAGATGCTTGACAAAGCTGTTTAAAGGATGTTTAGATGGAATGAGAAGCTAATTCAGCCTTTTCTCCTTTCCCTTCACTCTGAAAATAGAGGCTTTCTTTTTTTCTTTCTTTCTTCCCCCCACCCTCTTCTGCTCGGGAAGATTCAGGTAGATCTGTCTCAAAGACTCTTATTAAAGCATGATACATCCCCAAGTTCATACTCCTTTTTCCCCTAGATAACACAAATTCTACCACTGCCTAAAAGTCACTGACATTTTCCCCAATTCTGTACACTCTCCTTTGGCTACCGTCCTATCTCCAAAAAAACTAATTCTGAAGTTCTCTTACACTGCTTGAGTTGAGGCTGCTGTAGCAAAAAATACCATAGGATGAATGACTTATAAAACAAACCAAATTCATTTCTCATAGCTCTGACAGTTGGGAAGACCAGGATCAAGTTGCCAGAAGATTTGGGATCAGGTAAGGCGGTGCTTCCTGGTTCACGGACGGCCACCTTCTCAATACAACCTACACAGTGGACGGGCAAAGGAACTCCCTGGGTTCTTTTTTATAAGGACAGGAATCCTATTTATGACGGTTCCATCCTCAACACCGAACCACTTTCTAAGAGCCCTGCCTTCTAATCCCATCAAACTGGGGGTTAGGTTTCCGTGGAGAAATTTAGAGGGGACATAAACACCAGTGTAGAGCACTGCCCTTACATCCAAATTAGTCGATAACGCTAAGCCCAAGAAATGTGTCTGAGTCCCAGTGGACATCGGTGCGGGGGACGTGGTGGTTTTCACTCAACACAAATACAGTTGAATCAAATTGCCCCTCTGTTGGGGGAAGTTACAGAACGGGAAACTGAAACAGGATGCAAGATACTTACCTGTTCCCCATTCAAGGTGTGATTTCCCACAGTGCACAACGTGGAGGGGAAATCGGTAACGGCCTCTACAGGAGACCATCCCATCCATACTGGAGGAAGGCTCTGTGCTGGCATCTAACCACAACAAATTTCTCATTCTCTCTATTTAATGCTTCCCAGTAATGCTCTCTAGGCCTTGAGATGTACAGGAAAGGGTCCAAAATAGGAGTCAGGACTCTGCGATTTGCTGCGTTTGTTACCTCCATAACTCACACATGTCCCCTTCCCATATTCTGTTCTGGCCTGTAAAACAAGAAGGAGGAATACCTTCTCTACCTACCTCACTGGACTGTTCTGGGACTCAAATAAGATAATGCTAGTAAAAAACACCATGTTCTCTTGGTAAGTAATCCCTTCTTAGGAAACACGAGTGTTGATCAAAATATTTTATGAACTTAAATTTTGAAAAAATCAAACAGCAGAGACAGCTACAAAGTGGGAGTAGGTGGGAAGATTCTGCACTTTTCCAATCTACTCCCCCTACTCCCACCGCGAGGCCTCTCTGTTCACTGGTCTATACCGCCAAGGTAATTGCTGCGAATGGCTTCATGTCCTAGGAATATTCTGAATTTTTTTTAACACAAATAAGATCATTCTATACATACTATTCTGCAACTTGTTTTTTCATTTAATATATGTTAGACAGTGTCTCATATTAATACATCTCTCTCTACTTCATTTTGATAGCTGTGAACCATTGCATTAACGTTAATTAATACGCATAGCTCTACTTCATTTTAATGGCTACAAACCATTGTACTAACATACTGCAATGAATGCACACTGCCACCTTTTGATGGGCATTAGGCTATTTCTTACTCTCTATGTGTTTGTTGCTGTGATTATTAGAAAGCAGCAAGGAACATCCTGTACATGTAACTTTGCATGTTTCTGTCACTTTGTCTATGAAATAAATTAATAAAAGTAGAGATGGTGAGTCAAAGGAAGTGAGCATCCTAGGTTTTTATAGCTATTGCCAGCCAAATTCGTCTTCAAACACTTGTACCAATTTGTTCTCCCACAAACAACAGTGTATGAGGATATCTGTTTGCCTGGAGATCTTCACCAGCTGAGGAGATTATCGAATGTTTTAATCTTGCCAATCCAGTGGGGGTAAAATGAACATCTGTCCATTTGTGTTGTAGTTCATTTCCAGCAAGCATGAGTCTCTTTTCATCCTTTCTATGCGATCTCCCTCTTTATGGTGGATGCCCGTTTTTCTCTGAATTTTTGTGCTTTGTCTTTTCTGTTTTTAGGAGCTCTTTAGGGATTATGGAAAATGAGTCCTTTTGTTACAAGTGTTGCTGTTTTTTCTTTTCCAGGCTGTCTTTTGACTCTACTTACAGTATTTTTTTTTCAAGTAGAATTCTCTATTTTTATGTAGGTAAATCTTTTTCTTGTTCTTGCATTTCTACGTTGCATATCATGTTTAGAACAGCCATACCCACTCGTCTTTAAATTCATAAAAGCTGTATTCTAGCTTTTGTGTCAATCCCTATTTTTCCATTTCAACATTTGATCCTTCTTGAGTTTATTTTGGTGTGAGAACAGAAGCTTTACTAAGTAGAACAGTTACCCTTACCAAGAAACCTTAACACCAAGATCAAGTAACACAAAATTTATATTGTGCATATCTCACATATTGAGTGAGCCTGGGCCACTTCTACCTTTACCAGCTCTCTGCCTACATGATGACCTTGAATCATGCGCAGTTTGCTGAGTCTGGGCTCAGTTCATCTGCTGGCGTGGGACATAGTAACATTGGTCACCTACATACTTCTTTATTAATTTATTTTCCTGATTCAGGGATTCTTAACCTTTCTTTCTACCTCTTTGGTGGTATAGTGTTCTTAAAATACATAGGATTACAAAAGAAACCAATACATGGAAATAGAGTTCTATGCAAAGACCCCCTTGGTTCATGGACCCCAGTTTACTTGGGACTTCGTCGCTTCTCGTGATATTCTAGATGACACTGGGCACATTCGGGGTGGTATGGCCATAGACTTTCTCCTAACATTCCAACTACTCTTTGTGGAGGCAAATATAAAACCTTCTCCAATGGACAGGCTCTCTCTCTAGCCACAAGATGGTTTCTTAGAATCTCGTGTTTCCCTCTGCCTCAGTGCCTCCTTCCCACTGACATACACCCAGTTGACAATTCACTACTCCACATCAGATGACCATCACCAAGTTCCCAAGAAGCAGGCTAAGTTAAGTTAAGAAAAGTGAACTTATATAAAACAATACCGCCTGCCTGCCCTCTTCCTCTTTGTTTCTATCCTTACTCTAACTCTCTGCCCCTGCTCTGTGCCAATATCTCCTGCCTTATTGCTTCCTACAAAGTTATTTCTGGTTCCTCAGTCATCCACTTTACGTCCATGTGTTACAGACCTGTTATACCTATCCAAAAAAAAAAAAAAAAAAGAACATCATCATATATTCTTCCCAGTATGGGTTTATCATGAATTTGGTTGTTTGTTTTATTGGTCCCTAAACAAGTGGAATCTTCCCCCATGTCAGCATATTAGAAGTTCTCCTGATTCTTTCCCTGAGCAATAAGTTGAATCAGAAGATCTTCTGTGATGAACCATTAACTAAGAATATTTTGAGAACAGAAAAAAAAATGATAAGAGTGGATTTGTGTGATAAGAAGCCTTTGTGAATTGAGTCAGGCCTCACACAAGGGGAAAAAAATCTCACCTTGAAGACATGGGGAAATCCGAAGACTAATTCCATCTGGTTTGTCTGTGATGTCTAACAATACTAAATCACTAGCCTTTGTGCTTGCTCAAAGCCAAGTCTAGCAGCTGGATCAATGATATCAGGGACACCAGGGACATCACCATACCAAGAATTCTGTGGCCCGTGTGGAAGAACAGAGTGTAAAGCACATTTCACCTTTGACTTCGAAAGCCAAAAGAAAATCAATAAGCAACTCTTTGGCTCCTTAGTGATGAGAGAATACAGAAGGTCTAGTGCTCTCTCTCTCTGCTGAAAGACTGTAAATAACAATAATAATAATAATAATAAGTGATAAAGTGGTGAGTTCCTTAAAAAAAGCAAATGGATTGATAAAGAAATCCAACTTTTCTCTTAGATCAACTACTTAGACTATAAACACACAAACACAAAGAATTTTAACCCCTAGGCAACAAAATCTTCACAGAACTGCTTGCTACATTAAAAAGAGAATGTAGACATGAAAACATTTTTTTAAGATTTTATTTGTTTGAGATAGAGAGAGCCTGCACACGAGTGGAATGTGGGGAAGGAAAGAGGGAAAGTCTCAAGAAAGTTCCCCACTAAGCATGGAGCCCAACACAGGGCTCAATCTCATGACCTTGAGATCAGGACCTGATCCAAAATCAAGAGTTGGACATGCAACCAACTAAGCCACCCAGGCGCCCTAAAAATATTTTCTTTATTTTATAGACCAGTCAGGTAAAGGTATAATTATCATCAATAGCATTGGTAGTTTTTGTCACTGAACCTGGCTCAAAATCATGAAAGCCTCAAGTTCAAAAATCTCAAAAATTTATTTTAGACCTCTTTTTGTTTGATATAAGAATATTCATTCCCATACACACAACACAAGACCGGAAAGGGACCACAAAGGTCATCAGTTCTAATCCCCTCCTACAGATGAGAAAATAGAGATTCAGAAAGGTTAAGTGAAATATTCAAGGCCACTGAATACACGTCAGAGCAGAGCTGAGACGAAACCACACACCCACTATAACTCTGTGATCTTTCCAATGACCCCACGCCACCTACCCAAAATAATGTATAAAGTTATACTTTTTATTGTACTACATCCTAGTAGACTGGCTATCTTTTTTAGCCTCTCATATTTCCCATCCAGACTTCCCCACTCTGTTCTCTACCCCAGAAGGCTGACTTTATAGACTACCTAAACTAGTCCCTTTGCCTTCTGGCTTCCAGTTGAGTGCAGTCAAAGGGAGTCCCAGTAGGATGAAAGGATAGAAGAGACAGAGGTGAAGGTATTTATCTCTGGGGTCTATTCTGTGTGGGTGCAACCCTGAGTTTACAACTCTACACAGCTCTTTTCGTCTCCCTCCCTTGCTCCTTCAGGCTTAAGGGTATGTATTAGTTTCCTAGAGCTTCCATAACAAACTACCATAAATGGAGTGGATTAAAAAACAAAAATTTGTCTCACAGTCCCAGAGACTGAAAGTTTGAAATGAAGGGATTAGCTGGATCATGATCTCCCTGATGGGTCTATGAGGATATTTCCTTGTCTTATTCTAGCTCCTGGTGTTGGCTGGCAATCCTTGGCATTCCTTGGCTTATAGATATACATCTACCACTTCATTCTCCCCCTTTGTTGTCACATGGTGTTCTCCTGTGTCTCTTTCTGTCTCTTCTCTTTTTTTAATAAGAACACCAGTCGTATTGGATTAGGCCCACCTTAGTGACATCATCTTGTCACTTACACCTCTCAAATAAGATCACATTCATGAGAACCAAGGATTAGGATGGCAACATGTTTTTTGAGAGACACAATTCAACCTATAACGAGGTGCTAACAGAGCTGCAATTACTATCCCCAAGGCGCTACATTATCTCTTGTACTTTCATATATTCTGCATGCCTTCCTACACATATTGCCTGTACTCTCCTGTAGTTTCACTTCCACTTAGAATGGAAAGCCACAAGAAAACATTGATCTCACCCTAACAAGGAGGAAAAGCCAAATAATCTATATGATTATGACTTTCCTTGGGCCTATCCGAGAGCTAAGAATACAAAGCAACCAAGAGAATGAAATTCCAATGAGTAACAAACCCCTCCAAGGAGAGATAGAAGTCACAAACTGTTTCCCTTCTGGCAGAGCAAGAAAGGAAGAGACAGCTGCTATAAAGTTGGGGGGGGAGCTAAAATTTTAACAAATTCTTAAAGGTCAAGTGTGGATTAATGAAATAGAATTCCATACTATATACAAGCAGAATCTGTACCCTCTCACCAGTTCTTTTTCATGAACCCTTCCCAGGTACTCTTGAGGAAGATTTGGGGCAGAACAGGAAATTTGAGTGAGGGCCCTTCACTAGTGCCCATGTTCTGATTATGAACAAATCCTCACCGATTTACTTGATTCTTATTCCATGAGAAACAAACCCTAAAGCTGTTGGGAGAAAGGCAGGAAACCCTCCCACTCTCAGAACCCTGGCAAAGATCCCTGCTTCTCAAGAGAAAAGGAACTAAAAGCTCTCTGCTACTGTGGGAGGGATAAAAAACCCTCTTTAACCCAGGATCCTGCATTGATACAAAGCAGTGTTCTCTTACCACTGAAGGGGGGGGGGGAGGTAGAATATGTCTCATACAAGAGCTCTCACAGATACAAGGCAGAGTTTGGTTGCAATGGGAAAGGGGACAGGAATATTGAAAAAGGGCCACCATTCGGGCCCAAGGACACAGGGTCTGCCTAAGACTAAAACTGAATGAAGAAATGAAGAACCTTACCTGCTGCCACTTCCACAAGCCTCACACCAAATAACAAGTAACAGCGGTCTATATCTGAGGGGAAAAGGGCCAGAGTGTGAAAAAAGACCTTATCTGTGATGCAGATGTGCAGGGCCTACCAAAAGTTGAAAGTGAACCATAAACTAAAGAAAACCCTCGGTATGCCAAGCCCCATGTTAAGCACAAGGTAAAAGCAATCCATCACTGAATTTGAAGTCTACAGTTTACTGAAGTTAACTACAGTGACAACAAAGCTCAGCTTATCTACTGATGATACTAATTCAAGCCTCCAAACTAGCACCATGAAATAAGAAAAGCCTGGCTCATTTCAGAACATAAATACTATTTATCTCAGACTCGCTATTCTTCTCAGACATTGAATCAGACAATTCAGATTGTCTGGCAGTCAATCTGAATATGAGACACACAAAATAATAAGACAAAGCAAACCACTACCAAGGGATAAAATAATCAACAGAACAAGACCCATAGGTGTTCTGGATACTAGTGTCTTAAAAACAGCAAGGATTAATATGTTAGTTACTCTAGTAAGATAAGAAAAATGCATGAAAAGATGGAGAATCTCAGCAGAGCAATGAAAACTATAAAAAAGGGCCAAGTGGAAAAGCTAGAAATAAAAAGCATGATTTGAGTTGAGTTTAGACTTTGTTGTTGTAACCTTCAATAAATCTGAAATTTGAAATACCTGAAATAAAAATTTCAAAATAAATTTGAAAATAAAAAATTCTTAAAATTGGACATAGCTTAGGAAAGAATAAGCAAATTTGAAGATAAATCAAAAGAAATTAACCAAATTAAAACACAATAAAGGAGGGGCACCTGGGTGACTCAGTCAGTTAAGCATCAAACTCTTGATTTAGGTTAAGGTCATGATCCCAGGGTTGTGAAATCAAGTCCCATGTGGGCTCCGTGCTGAGTGTAGAGCCTGTTTACAATTTTCCCTCTCCCTCTCCTTCTGTCTTTCCCCACCCCCACTCTACAAACAACACACACACACACACACACACACAAACACACACACACAAAAAATAAAGGAAAGAACAGAGCAGAGCATTAAAAAACTGTGGTAGAATGACCCAGCAATCACACCACTGGGTATTTACTCTAAAGATACAAATGTAGTGATCCAAAGGGGCACATGAACCTGAATGTTTATAGCAGCAATGTCCAAAATAGCCAAACTATGGAAAGAACCTAGATGTCCATCAACAGATGAATGGATAAAGAAGATGTGGTATATATATACAAGGGAATACTATGCAGCCATCAAAAGAAATGAAATCATGCCATTTGCAAAATGTGGATGGAACTAGAGGGTATTATGTGAGCGAAATAAGTCAGAGAAAGATAATTATCATTTGATCTCCCTGATATGAGAAACTTGAGAGGCAGAGTAGGGGCTGGGGGGTAAGGGAAGGAAAAAATGAAACAAGATGGGATTGGGAGGGAAACAAACCATTAAAGACTCTTAATCTCATAAAACAAACTGAGAGTTGCTGTGAGGAGGGGGGTATGGAGAGGGTGGTTGGGTTATGGACATTGGGGAGGGTATGCAATATGGTGAGTGCCATGAAGTGTGTAAGCCTGATGATTCACAGACCTGTACCCCTGGGGCAAATAATACATTATATGTTAATAAAAATAATTAATAAAAAAAACTTTGGTAGAATATCAAATAGTCTAATATACATATATTTGAAATTCTAGAAGGAAAAGAGAAAGAACACTACATAAGAGTTATTTAAAGAGATTATGAGCAAATAATATTTCATAATTAATGAAAGACAACACCAGATCTAAGAAGCTCAGAGAAACACAGGCAGGATAAATACACACATACACACACACACACATCCTTAGGCCCATCATATTCAAACTGCTGAAATCAAAAATAAAGAGAAAATCTTGAAGGCAGCTAGAAGGAAAAGAAATGTTACATACAAAAATACAAAGATAAAAATAACAGTGGTCTTTTGATCAGATATCACATACGACAGGAGACAATGGAGTAACATCTTTAAAATGCCAAAAGAAAAATGTCAACCTGAGTTCAACACCCAATAAAAAATATCTTTTTAAAAATAAAGGCAAAATAGGGGCACCTGAGTGGCTCAGTGGGTTAAGCCTCTGCCTTCAGCTCAGGTCAATATCTCAGGATCCTGGGATTGAGCCCCGCATCCGACACTCTGCTTAGCGGGGAGCCTGCTTCCCCCTCTCTCTGCCTGCTTCTCTGCCTACTTGTTAACTCTCTCTCTGTCAAATAAATAAATAAAATATTTAAAAAAAGGAAAAAAAATACTTTGAAAAGCAAAAATCTGGAAGAATCCTTTAGAAGACTTACATTAAAATAAGAGTTAACTATGGTCAAATAATCTTTGACAAAACAGGAAAAAATATACAATGGAAAAAAGACAGTCTCTTCAATAAATGGTGCTGGGAAAACTGGACAGCTATATGTAGAAGAATGAAACTCGACCATTCTCTTACATCGTACACAAAGATAAACTCGAAATGGATAAAAGACCTCAACGTGAGACAACGTGATTCCATCAGAATCCTAGAGGTGAACATAGGCAATAACCTCTTCGATATCAGCCACAACAACTTCTTTCAAGATATGTCTCCAAAGGCAAAGGAAGCAAAAGCGAAAATGAACTTTTGGGACTTCATCAAGATCAAAAGCTTCTGCACAGCAAAGGAAACAGTCAACAAAACAAAGAGGCAACCCACGGAATGGAAGAAGATATTTGCAAATGACAGTGCAGACAAAAGGTTGATATCCAGGATCTATAAAGAACTCCTCAAACTCAAAACACACAAAACAGATAATCATATCAAAAAATGGGCAGAAGATATGAACAGACACTTCTCCAATGAAGACATACAAATGGCTATCAGACACATGAAAAAATGTTCATCATCACTAGCCATCAGGGAGATTCAAATTAAAACTACATTGAGATACCACCTGACACCAGTTAGAATGGCCAAAATTAGCAAGACAGGAAACAACGTGTGTTGGAGAGGATGTGGAGAAAGGGGAACCCTCTTACACTGTTGGTGGGAATGCAAGTTGGTGCAGCCACTTTGGAGAACAGTGTGGAGATTCCTCAAGAAATTAAAAATAGAGCTTCCTTATGACCCTGCAATTGCACTGCTGGGTATTTACCCCAAAGATACAGATATAGTGAAAAGAAGAGCCATCTGTACCCCAATGTTTATAGCAGCAATGGCCACGGTTGCCAAACTGTGGAAAGAACCAAGGTGCCCTTCAACGGATGAATGGATAAGGAAGATGTGGTCCATATACACAATGGAGTATTATGCCTCCATCAGAAAGGATGAATACCCAACTTTTGTAGCAACATGGACGGGACCGGAAGAGATTATGCTGAGTGAAGTAATTCAAGCAGAGAGAGTCAAGTATCATATGGTTTCACTTATTTGTGGAGCATAACAAAGAACACGGTGGACATGGGGAGATGGAGAGGAGAGGGAGTTGAGGGAAACTGGAAGGGGAGATGAACCATGAGAAACTGTGGACTCTGAAAAACAACCAGAGGGTTTTGAAGGGTCGGGGGTTGGGGGAGGTTGAGGAACCAGGTGGTGGGTAATAGGGAAGGCACGTACTGCATGGAGCACTGGGTGTGGTGCAAAAACAATGAACACTGTTATGCTGAAAATTTTAAAAAAAGTTAAAACGGCGTGACTGCGTGGCTCAGTTAAGCCATTCTTGATTTTAGCTCAGGTCATGATCTCAGGGTCATGGGACTGAGCTCCACATCAGGCTCTGTGCAGGACATGGAAGCTGCTTAAGATTCTGCCTCTCCCTCTGCCCCTCCCTCCACTCCCTGCTTGCATTCTCTCTCTCTCTCTCTTTCTCAAAAAAAAAAAAAAAAAGAGTTAAAGGAGTTTCTACAGAAATATGGAGGTTGAGCAAAGGCGGAAATGTAGATCCACTAAATGAAATGGAGAGCACTGAAACTGGTAAAACAGAAATATATGTAAAAGTGCTTATTTTCTTATTTTTATTCTTATCCAAATTGACTGTGCCAATGTACTGTAGAGTTCATAGCATATGTAGAAGTAAAATGTATGACAAAAATAACACAAAGGATAGGAGAGAAAAAACTAACGTATGCTGTTGTGAGGTTCTTATACTAAATGAGAAATGGCATAATGTTATTTAGAGGTAGATCATAATAACATTATAGGTGCTTTCAAAATTCCTCATCAACCACTAAAAAACAAAAAATAGGTGTAACTAAGAATTCAATAGTAGAATCATTAAAAAAAATTTTTAAAGTACTCAATCCAGGGACACCTGGGTGGCTCAGTCCATTAAGCCTCTGACTTCAGCTCAAGTTGTGATCTCAGGGTCCTGGAACCGAGCCCCATGTTGAGATAGGCTCCACACTCAGCAGGCAGCCTACTTCTCTCTTTCTGCCCCTACACCTCTGCTCGTGCACTCTCTCTCTCTCCCAAATAAATAAATACAACCTTTTAAAAAATTTTAATTAAAAAAAGAATATAAATCAATAAAATAGGAAAGATAAAACCAAACCATCTGCCTGGGGCATAACTGAAAGATAATATTTGTTCAGTTGCTAATTTATTGAGTATGAAGCTGAAGTCATGGCAGAACCATCGTTTGTACAGCTCAAGCCAATTTACAGAGGGTTTCCATATACATTTGCACATTTGATCACATAGCGATCCTACTAGGCAAGACTGGGGGCAATCTTCATTATTATTTACAAGTAGGTAATATTTACAAATGAGAGAGCCACATTAAATTAACTTGCCAAAGATTGAGCCAAGACATAATTTCAAAACTCCTGATCCCAAGTCCACTGTCTTCCCACTATCTTCTCCTGATTCCTTATACTAAACACTGTAGAACTTTTATAGGGAACCAAATCTTATTATTCCTGCTTATTATTTCCTGCTTTCTGGGTGAACCCAGAAGTGAAGTAAATCAGAAGCAAATTCAAAAAAGTTTAGCCATGGCTAAATTATTGAAACATCAGAAATTTTTCTTAACACTTGAAGAAATGCCTTTTCTTACCAAGTTCACACATTTCAAAGATGACAACCCAGATTCTTTGTAAGCATTCCAAAAATATTACTTGCTGGCTGCAATTGGCTATTTATAATAATTTTCACTTGACAGGAAGACCTTTCCAACAGATAGTTAGACTTGCCTCCTGTAGATTTAATAAATCCCAAATTATCCACCTAAGAAAGTCATAGTCGTTAAGTAATTTGGATGAACTTTCTGTTCTATTTTGGGTTAAGTGGAAGCCCGAGTTCTTGAAGACAACCAGGACTCTGAACTTATTTCAGTGCACTGTACTTTCAGAAAACAGTAATAATTAGAAAATCTCTGCTATGTTATACTCAGTCCAAATCTGCTTCCCTACATCTTACACCCACGGTAAATAGAGAAGCAGTTTAATGATAATAATCACGTAGGTTTATTTAATCAGGAAACTCACAGGCACCAGTCAAGATGTCCTTTTCAGCAGAAGCAAAGGCAGGTAACTCATTTCTGCTAACAGCCACTTGACTGAGCAGCAATCCTTGCCAAGTGAACAGTTGATTTCAACCATACAATTACTTATACGGATAGCTGCTAGACGGTACTATCTATGTAGGATGCAGAATTCAAGACTACTTCCTATGCCTCAATGCCAGCCCTTTGGGATGTCTAGAGAGAAATGAAACAAATATTTATTTAGCTCATAGTGTGAATTAGGCACCATACAAGCCACCTTATAGAGGCATTAGCATTTAATTCTTACAGTAATCCTGACCTTGCTGTTATTCCTCCCATTTTATGGACGAAGAAATAAAGGTTCAGAGAGGTTCATGATTTGGCAGAAGCCGTGAAGTCTATTAAATAAAAACTCAGGGCTTTGAACACATCTCCTAAGTTTCAAAGCAGATCTTAATCAGTGCATCATAATGCCCTGATGAACCAAAGGCAGAACCCAGGTTAGGCAACAACGAGAAATGGGCAAATGTACTACCAGTGTCTCCATTCTTTCTCCCCATCCACCGCACACCCCGCCAGCACCGTCCTATGGTCCATAACTATCCAAGCCCCCCAAACACCACCTGGTATGGGTCTGCTTTTCCCAGACTTGGCTCCCTGCTCCACACCGAGCCCTTATCCTTGGCCTCCTTGGCCTTTGCCTCACTTCTCCATGACCTGGTTGGCTAACCTCTAAAAATTTAACTCATACTTGCTCCAAATACTCCAACAGAGGTGTAAGGGTTGCATTTTAGGAAGAGGTTTTTTTTTTTTTTTTTTACTGTGATAGAATGAAGGGAAGTTTGATATCAAAGACCGTAGGACATTTCAATCCCAATGGTTAAAACACAGTGCTCTAACAGGACCACAATGGTGACCCAAACCAAGATCCTTTTCTGTGAAAACATTTCCATCACTTCACATCTGCTTCCCTGGGGTGCTCATTCCCATACAAGGTGAATATGGAGATTACACGAGACACTGCTGGCACCTTTAAGGCACAAGTCACATCTTGCTCATTTTTATATTCCAGATGCTAATACAATTCCTGGCACATAGCAGGGGCTCTAGATCTTTGTTGAGTGAATGAAAGAAGGACTGAGCAGAACCATGTGGGTTTGAGCGGATACGTCACTGACCCCCGCTCAGTCAAGTGAGCCCATTTATCTCTCTGGCCACTGTCCTAAGGAAGCAATGACATTAGCCATAACAAAAATATGCACCGCCATGTCTCCTTCATAGAAAAACAGTCTGAATAAACAGGATAGAAACTCCCGATAATAAGGAGACCTCATTCCAATGGGGGAAACAATCCAACCTTGTCTAAATGCTCAGGGATTCTGAGCATTCGGAACTTAAGGAAAAGTACATCTAGACGTCTGGGGTCATCAAATCTTCAAAACCATGTCCTTTTTTCATGGTTTTGTCTCAGGTTTGGAGGCTTTGGGACCCAGTACCGTATGACCCATTTGAATACAAACCCAGGATACAAAGCGATTTTACCTGTCATTTTCCCTACTTTACCTCAAACCCATTATCTGAATGTTGAGGTCCCTTCCATCCTCCTGGATTTATCCAGTGATGTGCTGGTGCTGGCTCTCATCAGTTCATGAGGGCTATTACGTTTTCAAGAATTTTTCAAGGCTGTTGTCAAATATAGCCATTATTCAAAATTAATTTATATGCATGAAGAAGTAAATGACAGTTGAGCCTGGAACAACATGGGTTTGAACTGCACAGATGTACTTCCATGTGGATTTTTTTCTAATAAATGCAGTACAGTCCTATAAATGTATTTTTTCTTCCTTAGGATATTCTTTTTTTTTTAAGATCTTTTAATTTATTTATTTGACAGACAGAGATCACAAGCAGGCAGAGAGGCAGGCAGAGAGAGAAGGAGGGGAAGCAGGTTCCCTGCTGAGCAGAGAGCCAGATTTGGGTCTCGATCCCAGGACCCTGGGATCATGACCCAAGCTGAAGGCAGAGACTTAACCCACTGAGCCACCCAGGCGCCCTTTCCTTATGATATTCTTAATAACATTTTCTTTCCTCTAACTTACCTGATTAGAAGAATACAGTACATAATATGTACAACATACAAAATGTGCGTTTATGAGCTGTTAATGTTATCAGTAAGGCTGCTGGTCAACAGTGGGCTACTGGTAATTAAGTTTTGGGGGATCCAAAAGTTACATGTGGATTTTCTTTTTTTTTAAGATTTTATTTATTTATCTGACAGAGAGATAGAGAGAGAGCTTAAGTAAGCAGAGCGGCAGGCAGAGGGAGAAGGAGAAGCAGGCTCTCCCCTGAGCAGGGAGCCTGATGCGGGGCTCGATCCCAGGACCCCAGAATCATGACCTGAGCCAAAGGCAGACACTTAACCCACTGAGTCACCGTACATGTGGATTTTCAACTGCATGGGGTGGGGGAAGGGCAATAGTGCCCCTTACCCCTGTACGGTCCAAGGGTCAACTGTATGCTAAAAACAAAGGTAATAAATATTCAAAAACTCATCACTTCCTAATTATCGTACTGCATTTCACTGTTACATAAATGCTTTTGAGGTCATTTCTGTCTACATACTACATAATGGTGGGCTGTGTCACATCCCTTCCTAACAGCATATTCTGTGACATCACCTTGGTACCTTGAAATCTGCCACGGTGGGAGTATTTATACCATGAAGACTGGCAATACTATAAATAAGGGCTTCCTCCTCCCACAGACCCAGTTGTTAAACACTTATCAGTACATCACTGGAATTATGCTGTCCCAAAACTTTTAGGGTCAGAGGAAATGGTCTAGCCACAGGGGCAGGCAAGAAAAGAATGGGCACAGTCCAATGAACTGACGCCATTACTTCTTGCTGTCACAGAGTCACAGCTGAAGACTGAGTCTTTGTGGTCACTGGGGATGCTAATCTACTTGGTGATGATTCCTGACTCTGATCCAAATCCCAGCATAAGGCACATGGCACAGCTCTTCAACAGAAAATAACCCCATAGTCTGAGGCCTGGATTGACCAGAGACCCCATCTTTGGACCACAGAGTTGTGGTTCTACATGCTCAGCTCTTGGGATCCACATCCACGCTGTCTTAGGGCGCTGGCTAATTCCAGAACCTCCATTTTCCAACTTGATTTCCAAGGATTTAACATAAGTATTGGGCAGGTTTTCTTTTTAATCTGCAAAATGCAAAGAGCTCTATTGCACTGCATTTCCCTCGATAGGAAGGTTATTTGTCATCCCCCTACCTTTAATAACTCTGGGGGAGGCCTCACCCACCCTTCTAAAAAAGACTACACTTGATGACCCCAAAATTGAATTGCTGTCCTAAGAGAAACATTAAGTATTTTTAATACTGTCCTCAGGCAGGGGTGGCATTAATATCAAGTATTCTAGAGTAATATGATTTCTTAGCTCTTCATTTACTAAGGAAGAAAAGGAGCCGAGAACAGAGAATTTTAATCTTTGCAAGCACTTAGCTGTCATCAGATACTCCAAGAAAATACCTGTCTTCAAACAAGACTCCGCGGCTCACTCGTTTTTTAAAAAGTAAGTCATTTTGTATACATTTTATTCTAGATATAAAACCTGAAGTTGAGAAAAATAAATCATGCATTATAACAGAGTTAGTTGCCAAAGGACTTTGCTCATATTTTAAACATTGTTTTCCACACATATCCTGTGAAGTATGTTCTATTATTTGTGTTTTACAGAAGAGAACATGGAGGCCCAGAGATAGCCAAGTGGTTTTCCAAGGTTACATAACCGATGAATCCAAAAATCTCTGCTCCTGTTCCAAATCAGAATTTCCTTTCTGACATCCTTTCTCAAGAGATGGGAATAGAACCAATAGAGTTCTCTCCTCAGCCTTCCTTATCCCTGCTTCTGCCATGCTTATTTCCACACCATGCCTTTGCCCATGATAATATCTTTACATGAGATACCATCTTTCCTTCTCTCTAGCCTTCCAAATCTGATCCGTCCTCAAGACTCAGCTGGGGCTCAGTCGCCCAATTATACACCAAACATGCATAAAAGAGGTGACTAGAGGGATTATTCATTTATGAACCCCTTTGACTGATTAAAATTACAGTCTTACATTCCACATGATGTATAATCAAAGTGTTTCTAGTATTTATGTGAAGTTAAATCTCTTCCAACTGGGGTTCAAGACCCCATAGCTCAGGTGATGTTTGAGTTAGGTCTAAGGTGAGAAGATGCATACAGAATATGGAGAAGAGAAAATTATATTAAGAATGGCATTTTTCTAAAAAAAAAAAAGAAAAAGAAAAAGAATGACGTTCTTCTGAATACATGAGCAGAGGTAGAAATTTAAAAACTTGTTGGCAAGGATGTGGAGAAAGGGGAACCCTCTTACACTGTTGGTGGGAATGCAAGCTCTGGTGGGAATACAGCCACTCTGGAAAACAATATGGGGTTCCTCAAGATGTTAAGAATAGGGACACTTGGGTAGCTCAGTTTATTAAGCACCTGCCTTCCGCTCAGGTCGTGATTGCAGGGTCCTGGGATCAAGTCCCGCATCAGGTTCCTTGCTCACCAGGGCATCTGTTTCTCCCTCTGTCTGTCACTCCTCCTGCTTGTGCCCTCACTCTCTCTCTCTGATTGATAGATAGACAGATAACATTAATAATAGAGCTACCCTACAATCCAGCAATTGCATTACTAGATATCTACCCCAAAGATACAGGCATAGTGAAAAGAAGAGGCATGTACACCCCAATGTTCATAGCAGCAATGTCCACAAAAGGCAAACTGTGGAAGGAGCTGAGATGTTCTTCAACAGATGAATGGATAAAGATGTGGTTCACATATATAATGGAATATTACCCAGCCATCAGAAAGGATGAATACCCACCACTCGCATCAACATGGATGGAACTGGAGGAGATTATGTTAAGTGAAATCAGTCAAGCAGAGAAAGACAATTATCATATGGTTTCACTCATATGTGGAACATAAGCAATAGCACGGAGGACCATAGGGGAAGGGATGGAAATCACAAGGGGGAGAAATCAGAAAGGCAGATAAATCATGAGAGACAATGGGCCCTCAGAAACAATCTGGGGGTTTCAGAGGGGAGGAGAGTGGGGGGAGGGGATATCAGGATGATGGGTATTGAGGAGGGCACGTGTTGTGATGAGCACTGGGTGTTATACTTAACTAATGAATCATTAAATACTACATCAAAAATTAATTATATCCCATACAGTGGCTAACTGAACATAATAAATAAAAAGAAATTTAAAAATATAATGTTCAATTATAAGATTTAATGGAAGACTAATAGGCAATAGACTTAAAAATAAAAAGATAAAAAGAATCTAAGTGCTTTAAATAACTAAAAGTATTGGGTGAGACCCTTCATTTTTATTTTTTTATTTCGAATTTAGACTTACCGAAAAGTTGCAAAAGTGGTACAGAACATTTCTGTCTACCTTCACCTAATGTCCCTGATGTTAACATCTTAAATAGCCATAGTATAATTCCCCAAACCAGAAAGTTAACATCAGAGCAATACAAGAAACAATGGTTTTCAAGACATTGGACATCAGGGGCACCTGGGTGGCTTAGTGGGTTACAGCCTCTGCCTTCGGCTCAGGTCGTGATCTCAGGGTCCTGGGATCGAGCCCCGCATCAGGGGTCTCTGCTCAGCAGGGAGCCTGCTTCCCCCTCTCTCTCTGCCTCTCTGACTACTTGTGATCTCTGTCTGTCAAATAAATAAATAAATAAAAATCTTAAAAAAAAGACACTGGACATCAGATGATGAATGACAGTGATCTCTAAGAAACGGGAAACAAATGAGGTGAGCCCTACAATTGCCTGGGCTTACTGCCTTGAGAGGATTTCCAGGTCATGGCACAGGAAGGGTGACTGAGGCAGAGCCAGAGGATGCTCTGAGTTGAGACAGAACTGAGAGTTTGGGGGATCAAAGCAGCTGGAGTTCATTGGATAGAATGCTAGAGCAGAGAGAGTTGTACAGACAGAAAATCCCAGAAGTCTGCAGAGGGTCCCCCCAAGCTGTTTGGCAGAGTAATGATCAGTGCATGCATAATGAACAACGAACCATCCAAGACAAGACAAAGGATCATCCAAAAGATCAGGAGAGGAAGCACTCATACAGAGCAGAGGGGTGAAACCATTCCCACCAGCCAAGCCAGACAAACTCCCTTAGGGACAAACTCTAGGGAAAGTCTAGCCTCAGTCATGGGAAACTAACCAGCCCTGCACTAAACACTGCTCCAGACCCACCTACCAAATTATAAAAGCAAGACTGGAAAGGATCGAAGTGTTCCTAAGCAACTTTAACTGCCTCCTAGCACAAAGCTGAAAGAGATGTATATAGGAATACAAAAATATCCATTGTTGCCTTGCTTTGTATGTTGGTTTTGAAAGTCTGTGCTAGTCTTAGGGTGCCTGCTTGGGTGGCTCAGTCGGTTGAGTGTCTGCCTACCGCTTAGCTCATGATCTCCAGGGTCCTGGGATCAAGCTCAAGCCCGATGCCAGAGCTCCCTGCTCAGTGGGGAGTCTGCGTCTCCCTTTTCCTCTGCCTCTCCCTCCCCTCCACCAGCTCCCCTCCCCACCGTTGTGCTCGCTCCTGCGCGCGCGCGCGCGCTCTCTCTCTCTGGTAAATAAATAAAATCTTTAGAAAAAAACAAAGTCTGATGCTACTCTAATTCTTTTGTCTTTTTAAGCAATTTGATCTTTTTGTCTAGAGAGAGACCTTGAGGATTTTATCTTTATTGCTGAGAACTATTATTGGACCAGGCTGTGTCTGAGAATTGATAGTTCCGGATAAATTTTGCCAGATGAGTCATTCCATGTGTTGATTTGGGTCTTTTTCTACTTCTGGAAGCTTTCTTGGATTACAATTTTAAATATTAGATCTGTTCCATTGTTTTATTTTTCTTCCTTGGGGTCTCAGATAACATGAATATTATTCTTTCTTTGCCTGTCTTCCATTTCTATGACTTTCTGAGTCTTTTTACTTTTTTCTTTACTCATTACTATTCCCTTGGTTGTTTTCCTGCCTTTAATTAAATGTTCATTTGGTCCATTTTCCCTTATGTATCTTGCAATTTATTTTTCATTTCTGAGATAATTTTTTTCTTCTATTTCTTTCCTGAGTTTAATTAACTCTTTTCTTTTTATCTCTCTTTCTTCCCTTTTTTTTTCCTTCTCTCTCTCTCTCTCTTTTTTTTTTTTTTTTTTTTTTGGCCCTTTTCTGCTATTGTTTTTACATTTCCGATTTGAAATGGTTTTTCATATCTGCCAATGCTTCTTTCAGTATATTTCATTCATTATAGGAGTGTAGACTTACAATTTTCTTTTGCTTCATGGCTATTTTTCAGGAGGGGAATTTTCCTCTGTTGATTTGCATGCAAATTCGTTTCCTGATTTTCTGAAATATTTCTCTGTAAACGTTCCTTTTGTTCATTTTTATGATATTGCAGCATTTTAGAAGATTCCGTTTAATTCCTTTTCAACTTAGAAATGTCCACATACTTTAGTAGGGTTTTGTCAGACTTTTAGTGGTGGGGGGAGGTTGCGAAGCTTCCAGGTTTTTTATTCTCTTTTCTTTTATAGGGTATGAAATTTCTCCCTTTTTCTTTTTTTTTAAGACTTTATTTATTTATGTGACAGACAGATCACAAGTGGGCAGAGAGGCAGGCAGAGAGAGGGGGGGAAGCAGGCTTCCTGCTGAGCAGAGGGGCCGGATCCCAGGACCCTGAGATCATGACCTGAGCCCAAGGCAGAGGCTTAACCTACTGAGCCACCCAAGTGCCCCTCCCTTTTTCATCTTTCCCCCTTTACCGCTTGATTTCCCAAGGGTAATTCTTCCTTCACTTTTGGCTTTTTTTTTAAGATTTTATTTATTTATTTGACAGATAGAGATCACAAGTAGGCAGAGAGGCAGGCATATAGAGAGGAGGAAGCAGGCTCCCTGCTGAGCATAGAGCCCAATTCGGGGCTCGGTCCCAGGACCCTGGGATCATGACTTGAGCCAAAAGCAGAGGCTTTAACCCACTGAGCCACCCAGGCACCCCAACTTTTGGCTTTTTTCTCCCCCCAGAAGATTTTTTCTCCCAGAAGACTATGCTTTGAAATCAGGTTTTTTAGGTTGTTGGCGGGTGTTTTTTTTTTGGTTTTTTATTTTGGGTTTTTTGGGTTGTTTTTTTTTTTAGATTTTATTTGTTTATTTGTCAGTAGAGAGAGAGAGAGAGAGCAGGGAGAGCAGTACTCAGAGGGAAAAGCGGCTCCCAGCTGAGCAAGGAGCCTGATGCGGGACTTGATCCCAAGACTCGGGATCAGGATCTGAGACTGAAGGCAGAAGCTTAACTGACTGAGCCACCCAGGCAGCCCAGGTTTTTCCTTTAAAACAGAGTCTGTCCAGGGACACCTGGGTGGCTCAGTTGGTTAAGCGCCTAACTTTCAGCATAGGTCATAGATCTCAGAGTCCTGAGACTGAGTGCCATGTCAGACTCCCCACTCAGGGAGGTGTCTGCTTCCCTCCCTCCCTCTGTCCCTCCCCTGCTACTTTCTCTCTCAAATAAATTTTTTTTTAAATCTTTCAAAAAAATAGAGTCTATCCCTTTAAATTGCCACAATTTATTTATCCCATCCTATGATTTACGGGTACAGAGGAGAATTAGAACAATATTATGGCATGAGGCTCAAAGAAGTAAAGTTTAAAGCTTTACACAAAAACCTCAGAGAAGCTAACGGTTGTGAGATCTGACAGAGAAGAAAAGTCTGCTGGGTATAACATGTGTGTTGTCCCAGGTGACTGTAGACAGAACAGTGTCAGGACCATGCTAGAGACGAAAGCCGTATCATAAGACCTTCAGAAATGAGTTGATAATCAGACAATACAAATCACAATACATTTTTTAAGATTTATTTAATTAAGGGCACCTGGGTGGCTCAGTGGGTTAAAGCCTCTGCCTTCGGCTCAGGTCATGATCCCAGGGTCCTGGGATTGAGTCCCGCATCGGGCTCTCTGCTCAGCGGGGAGACTGCTTCCCTTCCTCTCTCTCTCTCTCTCTGCCTGCCTCTCTGCCTACTTGTGATCTCTGTCTGTCAAACAAAATCTTAAAAAAAAAAAAAAGATTTTTTTAATTATTTGAGAGAGAAAGAATGAGCAGGGCAAGGGGAGGGAAGAAGGGGAGGACAGAGGGAGGGAGGGAGAGTCTTAAGCAGACGCCCCGCTGAGCATGGAGCCCAACACAGGGCTCTAGATCTCATGACCCCTAGATCATCGCCTAAGCCAAAACCAAGAGTCAGATCTTAACCAACAGCACCACCCAGGCACCTCGAATTACAATATATTCGTGGAACTCTATTAATGGCTTCAACTGTAAAAAGCAGAAAAGAATAATAGAAAAAGAAAAGGCAGCCAAGCGAAAGCTTTTTCCAAATGGAGGAGATCCATGCTTATTTCAAGGAGACATGCCCCCAAAAGAGACAATGTTAGAAAACAAGGGGTCAATTGCAGTCATGATGCTCAAAAGGTTAACAAGATTCAGAATGTCCCTTATGAGGAGAAGTAGTAAGGAATTAAGGATTTCTGCTTCTGAGGGGGAAAAAAATCCTGACAATCTTGCTTCTACAGTGCTGCATAAAATATTACAAGCATTCTTTAAAAGTGTGGGTGAGAGGGGTGCCTGGGTGGCTCAGTGGGTTAAAGCCTCTGCCTTCAGCTCAGTTCATGATCCCAGGGTCCTGGGATCGAGCCCCACATTGGGCTCTCTGCTTAGCGGGGAGCCTGCTTCCTCCTCTCTCTGCCTGCCTCTCTGCCTATTTGTAATCTCTGTCTGTCAAATAAATAAATAAATAATCCTTTTAAAAAAAAAGTGTGGGTGAGGGGGGCGGAGGGTTGGGTGAGCCTGGTAGTGGGTATTGTGGAGGGCACGTATTGCATGGAGCACTGGGTGTGGTGCATAAACAATGAATTCTGGAACACTGAAAAGAAATAAAATAAAATAAAATTTTAAAAAGAATATAAAAAAAAAAAATAAAAGTGTAGGTGAGTTTGCAAGAAAAAATATTCCCTGTTTCCAGAAACAAAGTTCCTGAAAACCAGAGAGGTAAGCCTCCCAGTTGCCATTACTCTGCAAGGCCAGAGGAAAGGGGGACACCATTGTTTTGGGTACCTTAGGGGTTTTGGTATTTTTGTCTCTGTTGGAAGTAGAATTCAGGCCTCTGTTTCAACCTAGGCAACCCCCCTTTTTTTAAAAGATTTTATTTATTTATTTGACAGAGAGAGAGATCACAAGTTGGCGGAGAGGCAGGCAGAGAGAGAGAGGAGGAAGCAGGCTCCTTGCTGAGCAAAGAGCCCGATGTGGGGCTCGATCCCAGAACCTTGGGATCATGACCTGAGCTGAAGGCAGAGGCTTTAACCCACTGAGCCACTCGGGTGCCCCAACCTAGGCCCCTTTAAAGATGCAGTCTCACAAGAGGTGGATTAGGAGAAAAATAAACCAACCTCAGAAAACACCTAAAAAAAAGTTGTCTTATTCAGGCCTCCTTGAATGGAAAAAATAGCCTCTCCTATAAATACATATATCTGGGTCTAGGCCATATACAGACACTTGGTTTGAGTTTATACTAGCCACATCATGTGCTAACTCCTCAATCCAACAAATCAACCTAAAAGTATGCCCCAGGTTATTAATATCCTAGAATACTAAGTTCAAACAACTCTGAAAGGCTATGTCCCCAATCCCAGCCACACTGGAGTCCTACAGATAAAGTACCAATGAAGATATGCTTGAGCCCACTAATTGGAAAATACATGAGCAATATTTTAAAAATACAAATCATTCCACAATGGGAACAATAACAATAAACTACGATTAGCTCTTCAATAAATTCAGATAATTAAACAATGTGAATAAGCCTAGAAAACAAATATGTTGAAAAATGGTTAAAGACAAAACAAATAAGTAAATTTTTATATGGTTAAAGACATAAAAGAAGATATGCAAAAAGCTTAAGAGCAGTATACTGTTTAAAAATTAAAATCAGGAAAGAAAACTCAGAAAGAAGACACATTGAATACAAATAAGTAAAATTTCTAGGAATAACAAAATATATATAGCCATTGAAATTATAAAATTCAGCAAATGCATTAAATAGCAGAGTCAATGTAGAAAAAGCCAGAATGGATGTACACAAAGATAGATCTGAGGAAATTGCTCAACATGAATCTCAAAGAGACAAAAAAAAAAGATGAAAATATCAGGCAGAGGTTAAGAGACAGAGGATAAAATAAGAAGGATGAACATACACCTAAATGGAATTCTAGAGGGGGATTCAACCAAAGGAAATATGGAATGGATTTTATTTTTTGAAGACCCAAATGAATCTAAAAAAGCTTGAATTTTAAATTGTTCAAGTTGGAACAACTGTATGCTAACTCGTCTCTGATTATCCCGATCTACATTCTTCTCTCTTTTCTCTGAAGTTCTTTGGTAATTACAATCCATACATCACAATGTACCATCTAATTACATACTGTCTTGCTGACAGCGACAATGGCTTCACCCATGCTAGTCATATCTCCCTAACTAAACTGGGGGATTCCAGACAAAGAGGCCACATCTTACATTTCTATTTCCTGCAATGCCTGGTATCACTGACTCTAAATTAGAATTTAATGAGGGAAGTAACAGAATTAAGGGTAAAAAAAAACCTATATTTTAATCCTTTAATATAGAATACTTTATTTTAATAAAGGCATATTCATTTATCTTTTTTGTAGACAAGAATATCCCACAACACACACACATTTCCACCAAGCCTGGCTAAGCAAGAGTTCAGCTTAAACTTTATCTTTAGTTAAAAATTCCTTTAAGTATTCATTCGTTTAGTATGCATCCAGCAAGTTTGCACGCTGAGCATATTTTGTAAATCAAACTATAAATAGCTATAATAAATGTCATATGTAAATTGATCTATTTTCAAGGTTTCTGAGTACAACAGAGGATCTGAATAATTTTTTGAATGGCTGACAAACACTTTTTCTGCTTTTGCATTTGGATATCTCCCAAAGAACTGAGCAAATTTTCCTAAAACTCCATCCACAATTCTCTGGAAGATTAAAAATGGACAGGAGAGAATTCTCTCCTTAAAATCATAATTAATTAAGAAGGTCAATAGCAATGAAAATTAATAGCTTGAGCTGGATATGTTCCTATATTCACATAGCTTTCTTCCAAGGACATGATAAAGAATGTGTGACTGTGACATAAAAGAATAACCGGTGGAAAATGTGCATAAGTCCACAATTCATAATGGCACATCACTGCTGACCATTTCAGCACAAAAATTCATTATTAGTACACAACCTGAGGAGCACCTGGGAGGCTCAGTTGGCTAAGCGTCTGCCTTTGGCTCAGGTCATGATCCCAGGGTCCTGGGTTAGAGCCCCATGTCGGTCCGGCTCCCTGCTCAATGGAGACTCTGCTTGCTCCTCTCCCTCTGCTCCTGCTCATGCTCTCTTTCTCACACTCTCTCAAATAAATAAAATCTTTAAAAAGCAGAACAAAAAAGGACACAACTTGAGGGTATCCCAAAAAAATAATGTACGTTTTCTTCACAACCTGTAAAATGACTTAACGAAAGCAAGTCTGGTCTTAAAAAAGGCTTCCACACCATTAAAATAACTGGATTCCTTCCTGACATGGCTTTATTCCCTGCATCATGTAAAGAGTAATTACTGAACAGGAATAATAAATGGCCAAGAAAAAATGGAGGTTGAAGCCAGCAAGCTCAGGAGAAAAACACAGAACAATCTCCTCTTAGTCTCCATCTCCCACCAATACCACACGTGCACGCACGCATGCACACACAACACACACACACACACACGTACACATACATACAGCATGCACACACATGATTTCAAGCCAAAAGAAAGAACTTCAGAGTCCAAGACAGGAAATGACAAAGCAGCAATGTCTCACCTAACCTTGGTTTAGGTTGCTTGCTCCTCTCAAAAAACAACAACAAAAAAAAACATAAAAACAAAGGAAAAAAACCCACAGCAGGAGATCTAAGGCTAAATCTCACAAGTCCTTTGCTTATCTAAGTAGTTAATTCTCTTTACTTAAAGGCATCCATTTTTTCAGGTAGAGCCATTGAATGGGGTAAAGTTATACTGAACCTACAAGTTGCCTTTGGCCAAAACCTAAAATAAAATCCTAAGTTCTACATGAAGCTACACTAACATGAAGACCCTCAGATATCCATGCACCCAGCTCCTCCTTGTTGCTCCTCGGGCAACCAAACTACATGTCAAGGAAAAGGTAAAAACACAAATCAAGCAGTGCATGTGAAATCAGTCTGCTCCCTGCTCTGTTCATCTAGAACAGACTGTCCTTACAGCCTCCCATTGAATAAGGATTTTTAGCCCTGAAATTTTCCAGCGGAAATCTGTCTAACTCCTGAGTAACAACCAAAGGCTCTCTCACCAAAACTCTTCCTTGGGGAACTGTGGGACCTTATTCCATCAAAGAGTTCAGTCTTCTCCATCTGCTCACCATCTTATTTGTGAAATGCCCAAACTTCTAACTCAAGAGAGGAAGTCTAATTAGTCAAGAGAGCAGCGGGACCTTGAACAAGTCAGCCTGGAGGCTGGGGGCCTTGAGTTCACCTTGAGTGGAAAAGCCCCAGCCCCACTGTGCCCTTCACAGGAAACTGAGAGTTATGTGCTCTGGATCCTTGGGGAAAGAAGCCTATGCACTCATTCTCTTTTGAAAAATATTCTCCTTTGAAAACCAAATCCCAGAAATGTCATCTTCAAAGCCAGCAGAAATTATAAGACGTCCCTTGGTGCTGTCAAGTCTTAGAGACGCTGAGGGAACTTGTTTAGAGCTACACCAGAGGCCTTTGGAGACACAGGAACACAGTTTCTTATCCCAAGAAACCTAAATATGTCCCACATAAGCAAACTTCCCATTAAGCTTAACTCTTCTCTGTGAAACCAAAACCCTGAAAGGTACTTGTGGAAAAATTCATCTTTTACATAAAATCATCCCTGGAACATTGAGTTTTTCCAACCTTATAATTTTAAAAAACAATCAAATACTGCATTCATGGTATCACAATCCAGATAAGACCCTAAACAGAAGATTTCTCTTCTGGTTTTTTATTAGTAGTATAAATTCCACTTTCATCACTTTGAAATGCAGTGGGATGGGAGAAACATCTCCACATCCAAAATTCATAGTCATTGTTCAGCATTGAAGTGTTCCCCAAATAAATGATTCTCAGATCTGATGGATTAAAGTGTGCATGCTAAATAAATAAAAAGAAAACCTGAGAATTGGAAAGCAACTTAAAAGTCAATAGTGAAACCCTCTTATTTTGGCCCAGAATCTCATGGTGAGGGACTGAGCCACCAAGAACCTGGAATTCAGATGTGAGTGACCAGCAGACCAGAATCCTTTCTAGGCACCATACTCCTTAACCCTGCAGAACTAAAGAACCTCGGGATTCATGTGATGTACCAATTGGGGAATTCAAAGTTACGTGCTATTCACTTTTGTCCAGAACTCCCTACATGTAATTTATGTTCACATGGTCGTTCAGTGCTCTTCCAGAGTTTATCATGATGCCCTAGGCCACGAACAGCCACTGCCCTAGATCATGGGAAAAGTAATGTCTCTTATGTCCACCTCTCCACTCCAGGTCTGTTTTCCTTTAAAGCCATCTGACTCAATGACTTCCAAAAATGTAACCCAAAATTTTTCTTCTGATCAAAGCTTGTCATGTTGCAATGAGTGAACATGGTTTGCATTAACTCCCTTGAGCTGCCTATGCTCTAAAAACTTCCTCCTATTTTTGGAACCTACCATTTCTCCAAAATAACACTTTCCAGTATAGTAGTGCTAGGCACATGAGCCATGTAAATGTAAGTTCTGATTACTTAAAATTAAATAAAATCGAAAATTCAGTTCCTCAGTTATGTTCGCCACATGTCTACGATGACTGCAATAGTGGACAGTGCGGATATAGAACATTTTTGGCATCACAGAAAGTTCCATTGCTCAGCAGTGCTCTAAGAGATGCAGCTTTCATCCCAACTAGAGAATAAATTCCTTAATCTTCTCAAACCCTGCAACTCCAAAACCCAACTGCTTATTATCATTAAGCCCAGCCAAAATGGGATGCCATTTGCATTTCACTTGTAGTGGAGTTGACAGCCTAACTCAGATCTTTCTTTTTTGTTTTTTGTGTTTTTTTTTTTTTTACACTTTGTTTTGAGATCATTGTAGAAGCCAGTGCAAGTCTAAGAAATGATACAGAGAGATCCCACATCCCCTCTGCCCGGATTTCCCAAAAGGTTGCATCTTAAATAGCTTTAGTAGAATATCACAGCCAGGAAATTGTTATTGATATAATCCACTGACTTTATTCAGATCTCATAGTTTTGCATGGACCCATTTTTGTTTATGTCTGTGCATGTGCAATTTTACCACATGTGTGGATTTGTGGACAACCATCATGGTCAAGATTCAGAAGAGTTCCAACACAAGCATCTCTTATGCTACCATCTTACAGTTACAACCACCATACCTCCTCCCCTCTCCCTAACTCCTGGCAACATGTACTCTGTTTTCCATCTCTACAACTGTGTCATTTTAAGGAATATCATCTAAATGGAATCATACAGTATGTAACATTTTGAGATTGGCTTCTTTTTACTCAGTATAATTCCCTTAAGATTTGTCCAAGTTGTCGACTGTATCAGTGATTAGTTCCTTTTTAGTGCTCGGTACCAACCCATGGTATGGATGTACCAGTTTGCCTAACTGTTCACCCATTTAAGGATACAAGAGTTGGTTCCAGTTTGGGGCTATTACAAATAAAGCTGCTATAAACACTTGTTTGTGTGTGAACATAAGTTTTCCTTTCTCTGGGATAAATATCCAAGAGTGCAATTGCTGGGCCATATGGTAAATGCATGTATAGTCTTGTGTGAAACTGCCATATGCTTTTCCAGAGTGGTGGTCCATTTTACATCCTTATCTGCAATGTATGAGTGAGGCAGTTTCTCTGCAGCCTTATCCACCTTTGGTTTTGGCACTCCTCTTTATTTTGCCATTCTCACAGGTGTGTGGTAGTATCTTCCTGTGGTTTTAATTTGCATTTCCTAATGACTGATGGAGTTAATCACATTTTTCATGTGCACATTTGCTAGGTGCTCTCCAGTGAAATGTGTGTCCATGTCTTTTGCCCATTTTCTATTGGATTGTGTTTTTGTTTTTTTTGGTTTTTTAATTTATTTTCAGCGTAACAGTATTCATTGTTTTTACACCACACCCAGTGCTCCATGCAGTACGTGCCCTCCTTATTACCCACCACCTGGTTCCGCAACCTCCCACCCCCTGCCCCTTCAAAACCGTCTGGTTGTTTTTCGGAGTCCATAGTCTCTCATGGTTCATCTCCCCTTCCAGTTTCCCTCAACTCCCTTCTCCTCTCCATCTCCCCGTGTCCTCCATGTTCTTTGTTATGCTCCATAAATAAGTGAGACCATATGATATTTGACTCTCTTTGCTTGACTTATTTCGCTCAGCATAATCTCTTCCAGTCCCGTCCATGTTGCTACAAAAGTTGGGTATTCATCCTTTCTGATGGAGGCATAATACTCCATTGTGTATATGGACCACATCTTCCTTATCCATTCATCCGTTGAAGGGCACCTTGGTTCTTTCCACAGTTTGGCGACCGTGGCCATTGCTGCAATAAACATTGGGGTACAGATGGCCCTTCTTTTCACTACATCTGTATCTTTGGGGTAAATACCTAGCAGTGCAATTGCAGGGTCATAGGGAAGCTCTATTTTTAACTTCTTGAAGAATCTCCACACTGTTCTCCAAAGTGGCTGCACCAACTTGCATTCCCACCAATAGTATAAGAGGGTTCCCCTTTCTCCACATCCTCTCCAACACACGTTGTTTCCTGTCTTGCTAATTTTGGCCATTCTAACTGGTGTCAGGTGGTATCTCAATGTGGTTTTAATTTGAATCTCCCTGATGGCTAGTGATGATGAACATTTTTTCATGTGTCTGATAGCCATTTGTATGTCTTCATTGGAGAAGTGTCTGTTCATATCTTCTGCCCATTTTTTGATATGATTATCTGTTTTGTGTGTGTTGAGTTTGAGGAGTTTATAGATCTTTATAGATCCTGGATATCAACCTTTTGTCTGTACTATCATTTGCAAATATCTTCTCCCATTCCGTGGGTTGCCTCTTTGTTTTGTTGACTGTTTCCTTTGCTGTGCAGAAGCTTTTGATCTTGATGAAGTCCCAAAAGTTCATTTTCACTTTTGTTTCCTTTGCCTTTGGAGACATATCTTGAAAGAAGTTGCTGTGGCTGATGTCGAAGAGGTTACTGCCTATGTTCTCCTCTAGGATTCTGATGGATTCCTGTCTCACGTTGAGGTCTTTTATCCATTTCGAGTTTATCTTTGTGTATGGTGTAAGAGAATGGTCGAGTTTCATTCTTCTATATATAGCTGTCCAGTTTTCCCAGCACCATTTATTGAAGAGATTGTCTTTTTTCCATTGTGTATTTTTTCCTGTTTTGTCAAAGATTATTTGACCATAGGGTTGAGGGTCCATATCTTGGCTCTCCACTCTGTTCCACTGGTCTATGTGTCTGTTTTTATGCCAGTACCACGCTGTCTTGGTGATCACAGCTTTGTAGTAAAGCTTGAAATCGGGTAACGTGATGCCACCAGTTTTGTTTTTGTTTTTCAACATTTCTTTAGCAATTCGGGGTCTCTTCTGATTCCATACAAATTTTAGGATTATTTGCTCCAGCTCTTTGAAAAATACCGGTGGAATTTTGATCGGAATGGCATTAAAAGTATAGATTGCTCTAGGCAGTATAGACATTTTAACAATGTTTATTCTTCCAATCCAAGAGCATGGAATGGTCTTCCATCTTTTTGTGTCTTCTTTAATTTCTTTCATGAGTGTTCTGTAGTTCCTCGAGTACAGGTCCTTTACCTCTTTGGTTAGGTTTATTCCCAGGTTTGTGTTTTTTACAGTTGACATTTGAGGGTCTTTATGTATATGCTACATAGTAATTTTTTGTGAGATATGCTATTAGCATATATTTCCCCAACCCGTAGCTTTTTTTTTTTTTAATTCTAGCTAGTTAACATACAATCTAATATTGGTTCTAGGAGGTAGAATTTAGTGATTCATCACTTACATACAACACCCAGTGTTCATCAAAAGTGCCCTCCTTAATACTCATCACCCTTTTAGCCCATCCCCCACACACCTCGTTCTCCACCAACCCTCAATTTGTTCTCTGTCCTTAAGAGTCTCTAATGGTTTGCCTCCCTCTCTTTTTTCCCCCCTTCCCCTATTTCATCTGTTTTGTTTCTTAAATTCCACATATGAGTGAAATCATCTGATATTTTCTTTCTCTGATTGACATATTTCACTTAGCATAATACACTCTAGCTCTATTCATGTCATTGCAAATGGCAAGATTTCCTTCCTTTTTAAGGCTGAGTGACTATTCCATCGTATGTGTACACCACTTCTTTATCCATTTATCAGTTGATGGATGTTTGGGCTCTCTCCATAGTTTGGTTATTGTTGATAATGTTGCTATAAACATCAGGGTTCATATCCCCCTTCAAATCAGTATTTTGCATCCTTTGGGTAAATACTTAGTAGGCAATTGCTGGGTTGTAGGGTAGTTCTATGTTTAACCTTTTGAGGAACCTCCATATTGTCTTCCAGAATGGCTGCACCCATTTGCATTCCCACCAACAATGTAAGAGGTTTCCCCTATCTCTGCCCTTGCCAACACCTATTCTTTCCTGTGTTGTTAATTTTACCCATTCTGACAGGTATGAGGTGATATCTCATTGTGGTTTTGATCTGTACTTCCCTGATGATGAGTGATGTTGAGCATCTTTTCATGTGTCTCTGAGTCATCTGGATGTCTTCTTTGGAAAAAAGTCTATTCATGTCTTCTGCCCCTTTCTTACCTGGATTATTTGTTTTTTTTGGGTGATGAGCTTGGTAAGTTCTTTATAGATTTTGAGTGCTAACTCTTTATTTGATGTCATATGCAAATATCTTCTCCCATTCTGTAGGTTGCCTTTTAGTTTTATTGATTGTTTCCTTTGCCATGCAGAAGCTTTTTGTCTTGATGGAGTCCCAATAGTTCCATTTTGCTTTTGTTTCCCTCTCTTCTGGAGACACGTCTAATAAGAATTTGCCAGGCTGTAGCTTTTAATTCTCTTCACAGTCTCTTTCAAAGTTCTTAATTCTTATGAGGTCAATTTATCAATTTATCCTTTTATAGATCATGATTTTGGGTGCTAAATATATGAAATCCTCACCCAATCTTACATTCTAAAGAGTTTCTCCTATTTTTTCTAACTGAAAATTTAATACTTTAATATTGCATTTAAGTCCATGATCCATTTTGAACTAATTATAAGATGTGAGGTTTAGGTTGAATTCATTTTTTTGCCTATGAATGTCCAATTGCTCTAGCACCATTGGTTGAAAAGGTTAACTTTCCTCCAATGAATTGTTTTTGCATCTTTGTCAAAAATTAGTTGGGCAGAAAGTTCTGGAGATCTGTTGTACAATATGAATCTACTTAACACTACTGGACTGTACACTTAAGAACAGTTAATGTGGTAAATCTTGTGTGTTTTTTACACAATTAAGAAGTGCTTTTAAAAATTTTTTAAATTAGTTGGGCATATCTGTATGGATCTAACTCTGGATTCTCTATTTCATTGATCCATATGTTTTTTTTTTTCACCAATATTACACTGCCTTGATTATAACAGATACTTAACATGTGTTAAAAATAGGTATAGTAAATTCTCCCACCTTATGCTTCTTTTCTGAATTTGTTTCAGCTATTCTAGGTCCTGTACAGACATTTGTGATTTTTACTCATCTTTCACAAAAAAAGAAATACAAAAGAACATTTCATATATGGAAAAACTGATGCATTGACCTCTATTTTTACTCACCAAAAATTTACCCATCAAATAAATTATCATTTATTGACCATTTTTTCTGTGTTGGCACATTACAGACAAGATTTCATTCAATTTTCATATAAACCCATGCAATATGTGCTATCCTCATTTCTATATACAAGGTAACTGAAGATCAGGTAAATTGAGTAATTTTCCTAAGAACACACAGATGATAAGTGATAGACCCAAGATTTAAACATGGATCTATTTTTTTTAAGATTTTATTTATTTATCTGACAGACAGAACACAAGTGGGCAGAGAGGCAGGCAGAGGAAAAGGAAGAAACAGGCTCTCCACTGAGCAGGGAGCCCAATGTAGTGCTCGATTCCAGGACCCTGGAATCATGATCTGAGCTGAAGGCAGCCACTTAACTGACCAAGCCACCCAGGCACCCCAACATGGATCTATTTGATCCAAAGCCCAAAACTTTCTACTGTACCCCTGCATCCATCTTTCACAATATCTATTATCTGCTTAATAAGCTCTGCTTAATCTCAGGGATACAAAGATGAGCAAAACATGGCCATGATTTTGAAAATCTCTTAGATTGTTTCCAGCAGTCTCAGAACTCAAAGTAACAGGCTAAGAATAGGTACAACCAAGCTGAGCTATAATGCCTTTCTCCATCTTCCTTTATCGAAATTGCTTCTCTCACCTCGGTCTTTTATTTTGTAACAATGACGAGCCATTAATCCACCCCAATTTCCCAATCTGAAAAATCCAAACCATTCTCCCCTACTAATCCTACCATCAAGTGTCAAGTCATAGTAATGCTCTATGACTCTACTCAGTTGGTAGAGGAGAGAGGAGATGGACACAGCTATTCCAAACCCAAATAAAATAAAAGTAATCCTTACTGGTTGGCGCAGGCCAACTAATAACTGGAATACCGCTTATACCGGTCCATTTCGTGTCTGTGTGGGGACTGCTCTGCGGTTACTGTGACTCTTCGTGACCTCCAACATTTAACCGTGTGCAGCGATCCAGCACAACAAAGAACCACTCTTCAGAAATACAATATTTGCATCTTAGTAATATCTGCTTTTAAGTATCAGTCACGACAGGGAAGAGCTCTATGCAACTGTCTATCTTTCCCATTGCAAACACATGATTTCATTAGTATTCCTCTGGGGTTCTCATACAAGCAGTGAAATAAATTCTTTGTTTTCTAAAAGGTTAAAGAAGGTAAAATCTGGCTTTTATTGTCTATCAAAAAGTAACTGTTAAAATGAGACCTCATATATATGGTACTCTCTTACACAATAAAGGAACGTTCCAGAATAAATTAATCACTAGGGGAAGGTCACATTAAGGAACTCTATGTCCAAACACCATGCAAAGCAACAGGCTTACAGAGATGAAAAAGGATTGTCCCCTGACCTTAAGGATCTCACAATAGCAAATAACCATAATGCATTCTAAAATAAAGGTCTGCATGAAGCTTCCTTCCCCTGAAGGAAGAAAATTATGGTCAAGCAGAAGAGGTCAGGAAAAACTTTGCAGAAAATTTGAGATTTGAGTTAGTTTTGAAAGTTCTAAAACCATAGATAGAAATGTAGAAAAGGGCTAGCTTGGAAAATTTAAAATAAAAAAATTTTTTCTTCAGTGAGAAGTTTGATTTTAGAAGTCTCCTTCGATATAAATATGTCAGCGACTTATCTGTAAAACAGGCTTGACATCACCTCTCCTCACATAGATATTGTGAGAAGTGATTGTGATGCTCCTGATTAAATGGAAATCATTACCGACCCAGGAGTGCAACTATGTCTCCACACTCCCTGCCTCCCTCCCACTCCCACAGGCTGCACTTGGCACAGAACGTCAGAGCACAGATTTCCACCAGACAACCAGCCCTCCTCTGATGACTACCCTGTCATCAGGGAGGATCCACTGACCACACTACCGGAGCCCCTAAAAGTGGTGAGGAAATATTTTAAGTAAGGAGCCTGTTTGACAACCAGATCCCCACAGATATGTCCCAAAGATAGAGAACATATATAATATTCCACCAAATGCAAGAGCAAGTTCATCAACATTGTCACAGAGGGGCAGTCTGTCTGAACATGAGAGACACTCAAATGGATGGAGGACTCTCTGTTGTTCAGACAACGTGGTCCTGTTTCATCATTGAACAAATCACTTATTTTTCACCCCAAAGCCTAAAACAGCAGAGAGAGGTTAAGCGCTTATCATATTAAGAGATGTATGTTTAAGTAATGCTGTGTCCAGTTAGACCAATGTGTCCACCCAGGGCAAACTCCAGGCTAGCCCAATTCTCATCAAAAGTTCATTTGGGAGGGGCGCCTGGGTGGCTCAGTGGGTTAAAGCCTCTGCTTTCGGCTCAGGTCATGATCCCAGGGTCCTGGGATTGAGCCCCACATCGGGCTCTCTGCTCTGTGGAGTGCCTGCTTCCTCCTCTCTCTCTGCCTGCCTCTCTGCCTGGTTGTGATTTCTCTCTGTCAAATAAATAAAAAATATAAAAAAAAAAAGTTCATTTGGGAAAAACCATATTTGTGGAAGATCACTTCAAAGATGAGGGGCCTTCCACTTACACAGTGAATGTGACCATCAGAGACCTGAACAGGCAACATTGGAAGATTCTTACTAAAAGATACAGTCCTAAAAAGTCCTCCCTGCCCATATAGCAGGCATCTCACGGACAGTGTTAATTGATTGATCATACAATACTCACCTTTTCCACAGAACATCCAGAGAAATTTTTCTTAGATCTTGGTAGGAGACAGATGAATCTCCTGGAAAGAACATGAAAAAATTTTATGGACACTGTGACTATCATGACTTCTCCTATTCATATTTTTGCTTTGGCTACCAGGAAGTGCACATACATTTGAAATGTCCTTGTAGTCGTTGCCCAGGACCTATGGCATGTATTCGGTGTTATTTTTTTACCATCATTTTTTTCTTCACCCTTATTTCATTGCTCATGTATTCCTTAGCCTCTTTTACTATTTCCATAGGATATAAAAAACAAAAACCCAGCCAAAGAGAATAAATGTTGAGGTATATCTGTCTATAATTTATGCAGGTCAGTAGATGGCATCACCATAAACTGGAAAACAAGTGAGAAAGAAATTCTATGACAGCACGCAGTGAGTCTAGTATCAGGATCCTTATGCTGGGGTCACCAACTGAATCTGAGTTTTTTGGTTTTTGTTTTTTAAAGATCTTATTTATTCATTTGAGAGATAGAGCAGAAGAGTGGGGAGGATCAGAGGGAGAAGCAGACTCCCTGCCAAGCAGGGATCCCGATGCGAGACCCGATCCCGGGCCTCCAGGATCATGACCCGAGCCAAAGGCAGTCACCCAACCAACTGAGCTACCCATGAAGCTGAGCTTTACCAAATGTCTTAAAGGTGTATCCTTAGAATGGTCTTAAAGACCAGGCATGGAAGAAAGAGCTAATGGATACAGCTTTGAAGCAGTTCTACTTCTTTGAAAGGAAATTTGTTAAATGTAAATATTAATTTAATTCAATGTGTATAGCTCTCTAAACTTATTTCAGAAATAAGCTCAGAATCATAAAATGACTATTGCTTTTATTGAGCCAAATTTTTTTTGTGAAATATGGTAACCAAAACTCTAACTTGGTCACTATCTTAGCATGGATTCCCCTGAAAGCAGAGCTGGAGACAAAGACTCATGTGTCAGTCCTTGAGGAAGATATATGAAACCAAGGAAAAGGTATGAGCAACAGTGTCAGCAACGCAGGCCAGGAGGAAGAGCCATTACAAATACCCATCACCAAGTTGGCCTCCAGTGTTGACAATCAACTTCTTGGTCCTAAAGGACCATCTGACAAACCATGTGAAATATGTTTTAGAACTGTCAGTAGAGAGGAGAAATGTGTGTCTACCCAAAGCCAATTGATCAAAGTTCATCCTACCAGTATTCATGCCCCAACATTTCCAACTGGATTTCCAAGGCAACCCATGCAGCACCACCTCAGAGAATCCCCAGGGTGGGGCACTAGAGAATGGGCCACAGGCATCAGCAGAAAGCAGGTCAGATCCCTTGCAGAACTGATTATTGTCCACAGTGTCACATTCTTGGAAACTCATGAAAAATAAACCAGTTCTCCTTTTTGATGGGGTCTTTGCCTGGTTTTGGGATCAAAGTAATGCTGGCCTCATAGAAAGAGTCTAGAAGTTTTCCTTCTGTTCCTTCTATTTCTTGAAACAGCTTCAGGAGAATAGGTATTATTTCTTTTTTGAATGTTTGGTAGAATTCCCCAGGGAATCCATCAGGTCCCAGACTCTTATTTTATGGGAGGTTTTTAATTATTGCTTCAATCTCGTTCCTAGTTGTTGGTCTATTCAGGCTGTCAATTTCTTCCTGTTTCAGTTTTGGAAGTTTATATGTTTCCAGGAATGCATCCATTTCTTCTAGGTTGCTTAACTTATTGGCATATAGTTGTTGATAATAATTTCTGATGATTGTTTCTATTTCATTGGTGTTAGTCATGATCTCTCCCCTTTCATTCATAATTTTATTAATTTGAGTCCTTTCTCTTTTCTCTTGGATAAGTCTGGCCAGTGATTTATTGATCTTATTAAGTCTTTCAAAGAACAAGCTTCTAGTTTCATTGATGTGTTCTACTGTATTTCTGGTTTCTAATTCATTGATCTCTGCTCTAATCTTAATTATTTCCCTTCTCATGCATGGTTTAGGCTTAATTTGTTGTTGATTCTCCAGTTCTTTAAGGTGTAAAGATAACTTGTGTATTTGTAATTTTTCTATTTTTTTGAGTGAGGCTTCGATGGCTATGTATTTCCTCCTTAGGCCCACATTTGCTGTATCCCATAGGTTTTGGACCAATGTGTTTTCATTCTTGTTAGTTTCCATAAATTGTTAAAGTTCTTCTTTGATTTCCTGGTTGACCCAAACATTCTTGAGCAGAATGGTCTTTAGTTTCCAAGTGTTTTAATTTCTTCCAATCTTTTTCTTGTGATTAAGTTCCAATATCAAAGCACTGTGGTTTGAAAATACGCAGGGAATAATTTCAATCATTTGGTATCAGTTGAGATCTGATTTGTGACCCTGCATGTGGTCTATTCCAGAGAAAGTCCCAAGTACAGTTGAGAAGAATGAGTATTCTGGTTTTTTAGGGTGGAATGTTCATATATATCTATGAGGTCCATCTGGTCCAGTGTAATTCTATGAGGTCCATCTGGTCCAGTGTAATTCAAAGCTCTCATTTCTTTGTTGATTTTCTGCTTAGATGATCTATCTATTGCTGAGAATGGAGTGTTAAAGTTTCCTACAATTAACATATTATTATCAATATCTCTCTTTATTTTGGTTAACAATTGGCTTATGTAGTTGGCTGCTCCCATGTTGGAGGCATTGATATTTACAATTGTTAGATCTTCTTATTGGATAGACCTTTTAAGAAAGAAATTGAAGAAGACACAAAAAGATGGAAGACCATTCCATGCTCTTGGATAGGAAGAATAAACATTGTTAAAATGTCTATACTGCCTAGAGCAATCTATACTTTTAATGCCATTCCGATCAAAATTCCACCGATATTTTTCAAAGAGCTGGAGCAAATAATCCTAAAATTTGTATGGAATCAGAAGAGACCCCGAATTGCTAAAGAAATGTTGAAAAACAAAAACAAAACTGGCGGCATCACGTTACCCGATTTCAAGCTTTACTACAAAGCTGTGATCACCAAGACAGCGTGGTACTGGCATAAAAACAGACACATAGACCAGTGGAACAGAGTGGAGAGCCAAGATATGGACCCTCAACCCTATGGTCAAATAATCTTTGACAAAACAGGAAAAAATACACAATGGAAAAAAGACAATCTCTTCAATAAATGGTGCTGGGAAAACTGGACAGCTATATATAGAAGAATGAAACTCGACCATTCTCTTACACCATACACAAAGATAAACTCGAAATGGATAAAAGACCTCAACGTGAGACAGGAATCCATCAGAATCCTAGAGGAGAACATAGGCAGTAACCTCTTCGACATCAGCCACAGCAACTTCTTTCAAGATATGTCTCCAAAGGCAAAGGAAACAAAAGTGAAAATGAACTTTTGGGACTTCATCAAGATCAAAAGCTTCTGCACAGCAAAGGAAACAGTCAACAAAACAAAGAGGCAACCCACGGAATGGGAGAAGATATTTGCAAATGATAGTACAGACAAAAGGTTGATATCCAGGATCTATAAAGATCTATAAACTCCTCAAACTCAACACACACAAAACAGATAATCATATCAAAAAATGGGCAGAAGATATGAACAGACACTTCTCCAATGAAGACATACAAATGGCTATCAGACACATGAAAAAATGTTCATCATCACTAGCCATCAGGGAGATTCAAATTAAAACCACATTGAGATACCACCTGACACCAGTTAGAATGGCCAAAATTAGCAAGACAGGAAACAATGTGTGTTGGAGAGGATGTGGAGAAAGGGGAACCCTCTTACACTGTTGGTGGGAATGCAAGTTGGTGCAGCCACTTTGGAGAACAGTGTGGAGATTCCTCAAGAAATTAAGAATAGAGCTTCCCTATGACCCTGCAATTGCACTGCTGGGTATTTACCCCAAAGATACAGATGTAGTGAAAAGAAGAGCCATCTGTACCCTAATGTTTATTGCAGCAATGGCCACGGTCGCCAAACTGTGGAAAGAACCAAGATGCCCTTCAACGGACGAATGGATAAGGAAGATGTGGTCCATATACACAATGGAGTATTATGCCTCCATCAGAAAGGATGAATACCCAACTTTTGTAGCAACATGGACGGGACTGGAAGAGATTATGCTGAGCGAAATAAGTCAAGCAGAGAGAGTTAAGTATCATACGGTCTCACTTATTTGTGGAGCATAACAAAGAACACGGTGGACATGGGGAGATGGAGAAGAGAGGGAGTTGAGGGAAAATGGAAGGGCCAGAGTCCTGGGATTGAGTCCTGCATCGGGCTCTCTGCTGAGCTTGCTCTTCTCTCTGCCTGCTTCTCTGCCTACTTGTGATCTCTGTCTGTCAAATAAATAAATAAAATCTTTTTAAAAAAAAGAATATATATATATATAAAGAATGAATAGTGTCCTTCTGTATCTCTGACTATATAGTCTTTAGCCTAAAATCTAATTTGTCTGATATGAGAATTGCTACCCCAGCTTTCTTTAGTGGTCTGTTGGCATGAAAGATGGTTCTTCATCCCTTCACTTTCAGTCTGGATGTATCTTTAGGTTCAAAATGAGTCTCTTGTAGACAGCACATAGGTGGGTACTGTCTTTTTATCCGATCTGCAACCCTGTGCCATTTTATGGGAGCATTTAGGCCATTCACAGTGACAGTGATTATTAAGATATGATTTTATTGTCATTATGTTGCCTGTGAGGTCTTTGTTCCTATAGATTGTCTCTGTAAATTTCTGCTCTATATCACTTTTGGGGTCTTTCCTCTTTTATAGAATGCTCCTTAATATTTCTTGCAGGGCGGGCTTAGTGGGCACATATTCTTTCAGTTTTGGCTGGTCTTGGAAGCTCTTTATCTCTCCATCTATCCTAAATGACAGCCTTGCCAGATAAAGCACTCTTGGCTTCAGGCAAAGACCCCATCAAAAAGGAGAATTTCAGACCAATATCCCTGATGAATATGGATGCCAAGATTCTCAACAAGATACCAGCTAATAGGATCCAACAGTACATTAAAAGGATTATCCACCACAACCAGCTGGGATTTATCCCTGGGATGCAAGGGTGGTTCAACATTCACAAATCAATCAATATGATAGAACAAATTAATAAAAGATGAGAGAAGAATGACATGGTCCTCTCAATTGATGCAGAAAAAGCATTTGATAAAATACAGCACCCTTTCGTGATTAAAACTCTTCAGAGTATAAGGATAGAGGGAACATTCCTCAATTTCATAAAATCCATCTATGAAAGACTCGCAGCAAATACCATTCTTAATGGGGAAAAGCTGAGAGCCTTTCCCTTAAGATCAGGAACGTGACAAGGATGCCCACTCTTGCTACTATTGGTCAACTTAGTACTAAAAGTCCTAGCAACAACAATCAGGCAACAAAAAGATATAAAATGTATTCAAATTGGCAAAGAAGAAGTCAAACTCTCTCTCTTCCCACATGACATGATACTTCATGTGGAAAACCCAACCCCAAATTACTAGAACTCATACAGCAATTCAGTAATGTGGCAGAATGCAAAGTCAATGTACAGAAATCAGTTGCTTTCTTATACACTAACAGTGTAGCTGTAAAAAGAGAAATTAGGGAATCCATTCCATTTACAATATCACCAAAAACCATCAGATAACTTGGAATAAACCTAACCAAAGAGGTAAAGGATCTATACTCTAGGAACTACAGAACACTCATGAAAGAAATTGAAGAAGATGCAAGAAGATGGAAAAACCTTCCATGCTCATGGATTGGAAGAATAAACATTTTAAAATGTCAATGCTGCCCAGAGCAATCTATACTTTCATCACCACTGGATCAAAATACCATCAGCATTTTCAAAGCACTGGAACAAATAAGCCTAAAATTTGTATGGAACCAGAAAAGACCCCAAATCACCAAGGAAATGCTGAAAAAGAAAAACAAAACTGGGGGCATTCCACTGCCTGATTGCAAGCTATATTACAAAGCTGTAATCACCAAGACAGCATGGTACTGGCACAAAAACAAACATAGATCAATAGAACAGAATAGAGAACCCAGATATGGATCTTCAACTCTATGGTCAAATAATGTTTGATAAAGCAGGAAAATAGATCTAATGGAAAAAAGACAGTGTCTTCAATAAATGGTGCTGGGAAAATTGGACAGCTATATACAGAAGAATGAAACTCGACCATTTGCTTACACCATACACAAAGATAAACTATAAATGATGAAAGACCTCAATGTGAGACAGAAATCCTTCAAAATCCTAGAGGAGAACCTGGGCAGTAACCTCCTTGACATTAGCTACAGCAACTTCTTTCAAGAAATGTCTCAAAAGTCAAGGGAAACAAAAGCAAAAATGAACTTATGGGACATCATCAAGATAAAAAGTCAACAAAATAAAGAGGCAACCCAAGAAATGGGAGAAGATATTTGCAAATGACACTACAGACAAAGGGCTGTTATCCAAGATCTCTAAAGAACTTCTCAAACTCAACACCCAAAAACAAATAATCAAGTCCAAAAATGGGCAGAAGACATGAACAAACACTTCTCCAAAGAAGACACATAAATAGCTAACAGACACAAGATAAACTGTTCATCATCATTAGCCATCAGGGAGATTCAAATCAAAACCCCCTGAGATACCACTTTACACCAGCTAGAATGGCAAAAATTGACAAGGCAAGAAACAACAAATGTTGGAAAGGATGTGGAGAAAGGGGAACCCTTTTACACTATTGGTGGGAATTCAAGTTGGTATAGCCACTTTAGGAAACATGTGGCTGTTCCTCAAAAGATTAAAAATAGAGCTACCCTATGACCCTGCAATTGCACTACTGGGTATTTACCCCAAAGATACAGATGTAGTGAAAAGAAGGGCCATCTGTACCCCAATGTTTATAGCAGCAATGGCCACAATAGCCAAACTATGGAAAGAACTGAGATACCCTTCAACAGATGAATGGATAAAAAAGATATGGTCCACATAGTATTCCATTGTGTATATATACCACAGCCATCAAAAGAAATGAAATCTTGCCATTTGCGACGACGTGGATGGAACTAGAGGGTATCATGCTTAGTGAAATAAGTCAATCGGAGAAAGCAACTATCATATGATCTCCCTGATATGAGGACATGGAGATGCAACATGTGGGGTTAGGGGGATAGGAGAAGAATAAATGAAACAAGATGGGATTGGGAGGGAGACAAACCATAAGTGACTCTTAATCTCACAAAACAAACTGGGGGTTGCTGAGGGGAGGTGGGGTTGGGAGAGGGGGAGGGGGTTATGGACATTGGGGAGGGTATGTGCTATGGTGCGTGCTGTGAAGTGTGTAAACCTGGCGATTCACAGACCTGTACCCCTGGGGATAAAAATACATTATATGTTAATTAAAAAAATTTAAAAAAAGATGTGGTCCATATATACAATGGAACATTACTCAGCCATCAGAAAGGATGAATAGCCAGCTTTTGCATCAACATGGATGGGAATGGTGGAGATTAGGCTGAGTGAAATAAGAGAAAAAGAAAGTCAATTTTCATATCAAAGTCAATTATCATATGTTTCACTTATCTGTGGAACATAAGGAATAGTATGGAGGACATTAGGAGAAGGAAGGGGAAAATGAAGGGGGGAACAGGAGGGGTACCATGAGAGACTATGGATTCTGAAAACTAAACCAAGGATTTTGCAGGGGAGAGGGGGAAGGAGGATGGGTTAGCCCAGTGAGAGGTATTAAGGAGGGCACGTATTGCATGGAGCACTGGGTGTTATACGTAAACAAAGAATCCTGAAGCACTACACCAAAAACTAATGATGTATTGTATGGTGACTAACATATCATAATTTAAAAAAATAATATAAAGAAATAAATAAACCAAAACACTTGTTTGGTTTTTCCTGATACTTGTTTTTCCTGATCTGTCTATAATCCTTTTAAAACTTGAGAGAGGAAAATGAAAAGGCAGTCTGTGCACAAAGCACTGGTGAGATTAAAAATCAAACGCTAAAGTTGACATCAGCACCTGAAAACAGCTGGAGCAGAAGCATCTCATTGCGTTTGATGTAAGCATGAAATGAAATTAATGAGTAATATCACTGCAGGTATGACAAGGGTTCTGGTGACTAAGAATCTTCTATCTGAAAGAGATCATCATGAGGAACCCACCCCACAGCCAATCGAAACACTGTGTGCTCAGAACTCTCTACCTTCTAAATTAATGTCAAGTTGAAGGAAATAAACAGCAGCTCTTTGAACGGAAAATCAGTTCCCATACATCCAAAAAATATTCAGAAAGTTTGGCAGCTTAAGAGTATCAAAACATAAGGTCAGAATCTTTTACTATTGCCATTAGAATCCGCAGCAGAGATTTAACTCAAGCAATAGAACACAGTGGCAAGAATAAGTCAGGAGATGTGAATGAGGCTTAGGGCGTTTTTACACCTTGAACAAATGAGTGGCAGTTAAACATTTCTCCTGAAGGCAAAATACAATTTTAAATACATTATTAAAATACGTAATACAAAATTAAGGTAGTGACAATAAATAGTTTTAATGTAATGAGAAATATATCACAGTATTTCTATAAAGGCTATATTCCTTTAAATACAAATTTTATATTAATATTAATCATTTATGATTGCCAAAGTTTTGTAGAAAACACAAGTGAATAGACTTTATGGGGTTCTAGCTCTGTTTCACATTAGGGGATCATTTTAGACAACATGGATTGTCTCATGGATTATAATCTCAAAGTGGATTACATAGATATAAAAAGCCTCTGTGAGAAAAGAGTTTCCTGGTAAGATGTGATTACATCTTAAAAATAAAATCTTATACCACCTCACACCAGTCGGAATGGCTAAAATTAACAAGTCAGGAAATGACATGCAAGGATGCGGAGAAAGGGGAACCCTCCTACACTGTTGGTGGGAATGCAAGCTGGTGCAGCCACTCTGGAAAACAGCATGGAGGTTCCTCAAAAAGTTGAAAATAGAGCTACCCTACGACCCAGCAATCACACTACTGGATATTTACCCTAAAGATACAAATGTAGTGATCCGAAGAGGCATGTGCACCAAATGTTTACAGCAGCAATGTCCACAATAGCCAAACTATGGAAAGAACCTAGTGTCCATCAACAGATGAATGGATAAAGAAGTGGTATATATACACAATGGAATACTATGCAGCCATCACAAGAAACAAAATCTTGCCATTTGCGACAACGTGGATGGACCTAGAGGGTATTATGCTGAGTGAAATAAGTCAATCAGAGAAAGACAATTATCATATGATCTCCCTGATATGAGGAATTTGAGAGGAAGGACAGGGGTTGTGGGGAGTCGGGAAAAAAAAAATGAAAGAAGATGGGATCGGGAGGGAGACAAACCTTAAGAGACTCAATCTCACAGAACAAACTGAGGGTTACTGGGGATTGGGGAGGGTAGGGATAGGGTGGCTGGGTTCTGGACACTGGGGAGGGTATGTGCTATGGTGAGTGCTGTGAAGTGTATAAGCCTGATGATTCACAGACCGGTACCCTTGGGGCTAATAATACATTACATGTTAATTAAAAAAATAAAAAATAAATAAAATCTTAAAAACTCCGGATGAAACAAGATAAATCACTGGGGATCACATAGAGATGGAGCAGGGCATGGGTTTTACAGCAACCAGCATTCAAATCATGGTAGACCACGTTCTTGCTTGAAGCAGCGCCCAAGCAAAGACTGGCCAGTGGTTCTGCCCAGCTGTGAGCCAGCGGCCCCATCTAGCCACAGAGCTGGGCTGTCATTTCTGCCAGATTTGAGTCACAAACCAACAGGCCCTGCCTGAGCAGGAGAAAAAATTCCCTGCTTCGCCCAAATCAGATAGGATGTAAAATTGTCTCTCTCTCTTTTTTAAAGATTTTATTTATTTATTTGACAGAGATAGAGAGAGACAGCAAGAGAGGGAACATAAGCAGGAGAGTGAGAGAGGGAGAAGCAGGCTTTCTGCTGAGCGGGGAGGCCGATGCAGGGTTCAAGCCCAGGACCCTGGGATCATGACCTGAGCTGAAGGCAGACGCTTAACCAATTGAGCCACCCAGGCACCCCAAAATTGTCTCTTTTACAGATGACATATTATATACAGAAAGCCCGAAAGACTCCATCCAAAAAAGCTGGTAGAACTAATAAATGAATTTAGTAAAGTTGTAGGATGCAAAATCAACATGCACAAATCAGTTGTGGGGCTTCTGCATGGCTCAGTCAGTTAAGCATCCAACTCTTGATTGAAGCTCAGATCATGATGTCAGGGATGTGAGATCGAGCCCCACACTGAACCCCACAGTGGGCTCCAGGCTGATGATGGAGCCTCCTTAAGGTTCTCTCTCTCTCTCCCTTTTCCTCTCCCCCTTCTCCCCCTCCCCCTCTCTAAGAAACAAAGTCATTTTTTCACACTAATAGTGAACTATCAGAAAAAGAAATTGAGGAAACAACCCCTTTTTCAATACAATCAAAGAGAATAAAATACCTGGGAATATATTTAACCAAAGAGGTGAAAGCTCTCTACACTGAAAACTATAAGATTTTGATGAAAGAAACTGAGAAGACACAAATGAACAGAAAGATATCCTGTGTTCATGAATCAGAAAAATTAATGTTGTTAAAATGTCCCTACAACTCAAAGCCATCTGTAGATTCAATGCAATCTGTATCAAATTCCAATAGCATTTTTCATAGAAATAAAAACAAAAATCCTAAAATTTGTATGGAAGCACAGAAGTCCCCAAATAGCCAAAGCAATCCTAACAAAAAAGAACAAAGTAGAGACATCATCACACTTCCTGAATTCAAGGTATACTAAATGCTATAGCAGTCAAAATAGTATGATACTGGCATAAAATAAAAACACAGACCAAGGGAACATAATTAGAAGCAAAGAAATAAACCCACTAATATTCAGCCAACTAATATTTGACAAGAGATCCAAGAATATTCATGGGGAAAAGATGGTCTCCAATTAATAGTGTAGGGAAAATTGGATATTTGCACTCAAAAGACAAAACTGGACCACCACCTTACACCATTTACAAAAATTAACTCAAATTGAATGACTTATAAATATAAGGCCTGAAACAGTAAAACCCCTACAAGAAAACATAGGGAGTAAGCAACTTGACATTGGTCTTGACAATGATTTTTTTTTTAAGATTTTATTTACTTATTTGACAGAGAAAGAGAACATGAGATGGGAGAAGGTCAGAGGGAGAAGCAGACCCCCTGCTGAGCAGGGAGCCTGATGCGGGACTCAATCCTGGGACTCTGGGATCATGACCTGAGCTGAAGGCAGAGGCTTAACCCACTGAGCCATCCAGGTGCCCGACAATGATTTTTTAATTTGATACCGTAAGTATAAGCAACAAAAGCAAAAATGAACAGGTGGGACCACATAAAACTAAAAAACTTCTGCATTAGAAAAGAAGCAATCAACAAAATGAAGAGGAAACAAGACATAATGTGTTGGTGAGGATATGGGAGAAAGGAAACTTTGTACACAGTTGGTGAGAATGTAAGTTGGTACAGTCACTATGAAAAATAGTATGGAATTTCCTCAAAAAATTAAAAATAGATTTACCATACATTCCAGCAATCTCACTTCTGGGTATACAACCAAAGGAAATAAAATCATTATCTCAAAGAGATATCTGCTATATAACTATAAAACTATTCACAATAGCCAATAGTATCTGTTGATGGACGAATAGATAGACAAAAGGGATAAATAAAATACATACAGGTATATTTGAAAGTTGCTGAGCAAGTGAATCTTAAGAGTTCTCATTCAAAAAAGATAATTATGTGAAGTGACAGATGTGTTAACTAACCTTATTGTGGTCATTTTGCAATATATACATTTATCATGGAATATTATGGATTTTAATCCATAATCCATAATTCCATGGAATTTATCATGGAATATTTTAAAAAGGAAGGAAATCTTGCCATTTGTGATAACATGAATGAACCTTGAGGGCATTATGCTAAATGAAATAAGTCAGACAATGACAGATCTTCTTATATCTGGAATCTAAAAAAAAAAACAACACCACCAAATTCTTAGAAACAGAGAGTAGACTGATGGTTGCCAGGGGCAGTGGGGTGGGAGACATGGGTTAAGGTGGTCAAAGGGTACAAACTCCACTTACACGATGAATAATTTCTGAAGATCCAAATCACAGCATGGTGACTATAGTTAGCAATACTGTATGGTATACTTGGAAGTTGCCAAGAGAGTAGATCTTAAAAGTTCCCACCACACAAACACACACCAACAGATAACTATGTGAGGTGATGGATATGGTAACTGACATCACTGTGGCCATCATGTCACAATATATATGCAGACCAAAGCTTCATCTCATACACCTGACACGTGCACAATGTTATATCCCAACAAGCTGGGGAGGGGAAAAGAAATTTCATGTTCCTGTGCACTGTGACTGCCAAAGAGGGCTAACAGTGCCTTTCTTTTCCCAAACTTGTTTGATTATGTAGTAGTGTTTCAAGGTAGGTTCACAGAACGTAAGCATGCCCAACACCACTGTTCAGAAGCCATAATTTTTAGACGGTGTCTGCCTGTGAAATCCTGGAGTTCCAAAGCCATGCCTCAAGGCACCCTGAGGGAGGGAAAAGAGGGGGATGGAAGTTCCTGAGTCAACAGAGATCTGAGTTTTTATTCTTGTTACAGCCAGAATAATCCTACATCTCTATATTTGTATGTTGAGGTTCCAGATAGAACTTCATTTATCTAAAAATTCCGTTTAATTTCTCGATTTTCTATTTTTAAAAAAAATTGCGAACACTTTGTTTAGAGTCAGTGAGGCCATACAGACATAACCCTAAGGGGGTAGCACTATAAATACAATTGTGGAACCAAGCTCACCCCTAATTATTTATAGAGCTTTGGCCAAGAGTACACGTGAAAGCCCACATATACCATACATGTAAGTGTTTAAAAATACATCAGGGGCAACCCGGGTGGTTCAGTCAGTTAAGCATCTGACTCTTGATTTTGGCTCAGATCATGGTCTCAGGTTGTGGGACTAAGCCCCGTGCTGGGCTCTGCACTCAGCATCGAGTCTGTTTGAAAATTCTCTCCCTCTCCCTTTGCCCCTCCCCTCTGCATGCTCTCTCCCTCAAATAAATAAATAAAATCTTTTTTTTAAGTTAAATATCAAACCAACATCAACAGTGAAAACATCTATACTTCCAAATTAACAAATATACTTAAATTCAGAATTCTCGGGTTCCCAGAAATCCATGCCTGAAAGTGGCCCTCTCCTCCTTCTCTTTCCACCCCTGGTCCCTTCCTGCACCACCAACAGCTTAGAGCACACACATAGAGATAACCCAGGCACATGTGAAACCTCCGCCTAGCCTTGAAATAGCCAACACTTAGCCATCCTTGACCCAAGCATGCACACGAAGTCCACCCTAGTGAGAAAACACCCAGGAAAGGACCCACCCAACCTAGAAGTTGACTTGTGACTACTTGGGTAGGAAATTCTGAAGTCTCATGTACCAAAAGTATGTGCTGGAAAAATATTTCTTATATTTCTTATTACAGGTGGTTATATCCTCTTGATCCCAAGGACTCATTACTCCTTGGAGAAGGACCAAAGGAGGACAAGAGTGGAGCCCTCTAAGCACAAAAGCCAGAGCAAGAGTCCCACTTGCCAGAGATTCAGGGCAGCACTCCTGGGAACTCAATGCAAGGCATGAGGCAGAAAGGAAAAGATGGAACTGGCCCGTGGGGGCAGCTTGCAAAACCCAGTTGTGACAGTGGTAGCAAACGCCACAGGGCCAGTCTTGGCATACCTGAGCTTTTTTTTTTTCTGATGAGGAGACCCAAACAGTTGCATTTAACTTGCTACAAAAAGAAAATCCCAGCCTCAGTTTATAGAATTTTTTATTTAGGAGAAAATTTCTAAATGGAGAAATTTGAGACAACATTTATAAGCAAGACATGTAAATATTAAACCACTCTGTGGGTGATGAAATATGATTCACCATAAAGATAGGCTTCATTCAATTATTTATTCATTCATTCAACAAATATTTAATTGCATCTCTGTTATAGGTACTGGGGATATGATACAAAATGGACAATTCAGACAAAATTCTTGCTCTCAAGAAACTTATTCTTAGAATACCTGAGTGACTCAGTCAGTTAAGTGGCTGACTCTTGGTTTCGGCTTAGGTTGTGATCTCAGGGTCGTGAGACTGAACTCTACGTCGGGATCCGTGCAGGAATCACGCTCAGCACAGAGTCTATTTGAGATTCTCTCTGTCCCTCTCCTTCCCCTGGTGTCCCTCCTGCCCTCAAAATAAACAAATATATAAAATCTTTAAAAAGAAAGAAAGAAGCATAGTCTTTTAGGGTCAGGACACACAGAGACCCATTGTCGAATAATGAAAAATTTTATGACAAAATCTAAATGGGGAGGGAGTTGTAAATTTCAAGGTAGTGATATGTATGCAGAGACATAAATGCAGTAAGGAAAGGAGCACCATACACTTTTTTAAATTATTTTTTTATTTTTTTATAAACATATAATGTATTATTAGCCCCAGGAGTACAGGTCTGTGAATCTCCAGGTTTACACACTTCACAGCACTCACCATAGCACATACCCTCCCTGATATCCATAACCCCACCACCCTCTCCTTATCCCCCTCCCCCTGGCAAACGTCATTTTTTTGTGAGATTAAGAGTCACTTATGGTTTGTCTCCCTCCCAAACCCACCTTGTTTCATTTATTCTTTTCCTACCCCCCAAACTCCCCATGTTTCATCTCCACTTCCTCATATCAGGGAGATCATTTCTCAGGGAGTCTTTCTCAGATTGACTTATTTCACTCAGCATAATACCCTCTGGTTCCATCCACGTCGTCACAAATGGCAAGATTTCATTTCTTCTGATGGCTGCATAGTATTCCATTGTGTATATATACCACCTCTTCTTTATCCATTCATGTGTTGATGAACATGTAGGCTCTTTCCATAGTTTGTCTATTGTGAACATTGCTGCTATAAACACTCAGGTGCACGTGCCCTTTCGGACCACTACGTTTGTATCTTTAGGGTAAATACCCAGTAGTGCAATTGCTGGGTCATAGGGTAGCTCTATTTTCAACTTTTTGAGGAACCTCCATGCTGTTTTCCAGAGTGGTTGTACCAGCTTGCATTCCCACCAACAGTGTAGGAGGGTTCCCCTTTCTCTGTATCCTCGCTAGCATCTGTCATTTCCTGACTTGTTAATTTTAGCCATTCCGACTGGTATGAGGTGGTATCTCATTGTGGTTTTGATTTGTATTTCCCTGATGCCGAGTGATATGGAGCACTTTTTCATGTGTCTGTTGGCCATCTGGATGTCTTCTTTGCAGAAATGTCTGTTCATGTCCTCTGCCCATTTCTTGATTGGATTATTTGTTCTTTGAGTGTTGAGTTTGCTAAGCTCTTTATAGATTTTGGATACTAGCCCTTTATCTGATATGTCATTTGCAAGTATCTTCTCCCATTCTGTCAGTTGTCTTTTGGTTTTTGTGTTTTGGGGGGCGGTTTTTGTGAGGTTAAGAGTCACTTATGGTTTGTCTCCCTCTCAACGGTTGTCTCCCAGTCAACAGTTGTTGACTATTTCCTTTGCTGTGCAAAAGCTTTTGATCTTGATGAAGTCCCAATAGTTCATTTTTGCACTTACTTCCCTTGCCTTTGGCGATGTTCCAAGGAAGAAGTTGCTGAGGCTGAGGTCGAAGAGGTTGCTGCGCGTGTTCTCCTCAAGGATTTTGATGGATTCCTTTCTCACATTGAGGTCCTTCATCCATTTTGAGTCTATTTTCATGTGTGGCGTAAGGAAATGGCCCAGTTTCATTTTTCTGCATGTGGCTGTCCAATTTTCCCAACACCATTTGTTGAAGAGGCTGTCTTTTTTCATTGGACATTCTTTCCTGCTTTGTCGAAGATTAGTTGACCATAGAGTTGAGGGTCTATTTCTGGGCTCAGCACTGTACCCTTTTAAGGGAATAGTTTTCTAGGCAGAATGGACAACAAGTGCAAGGGCCCTGAGGTGGGAATAAGCTTAGTATGATCAAAGAACAGATAGAAGGAAAGTATAGATAAATCAGAGTGAGCAAAGGGGAGAGCAGTAGTAACATGAGAGTAGAAAAGTAAGTATTGAGCAGGTTGTGCAAGAATCTGTACACCATATTAAGGAACTTGATTTTGTTCTGCATATGTTAGCTCATGGAAGATGTCTGAACAAAGAAGTGTTATGAGCCAGCCGACAAAAAAAAAAAAAAAAAAATTCCTCTGGCTGCTCTATGAAGAACAGTCTCTAGAGAAACCAGTGACAAGACTACTGCATGTTCTACATGAGACATAGTATTGCTTTAGGCAAGCGTAGTAGTGTGGAAATGGGGGAAGTGTTCAAAGTATAATGTATATATTTAATCAATTCTAAGATGCTTATTTTTTCATATTTTATACCCAAGCAATTGAGATGCATTCTACAGTCAGTGGCATGCCATAGTTTCATTAGCAGCATTTTCTCTTAGTAATATAATACCATAGTAGACATATAGCATATACAATATTAATATATAATATATAATCTGCCGTAGTGTGTGTATATATATATATATATATATATATATAATATCTTGCAGCATAATACTATGTCTTATAATCAACATCTTCCTAGATTCAGTGAAAAAGGTTATTTGGAAGTTAGAGCCAACAGGACTTGCTCATGGTGAATATCAAGTGTGAGAGGAAGGAAAAATCCAAGGATGACCTTAGTTACTACACACAACAATATCTGAAGAAAGTACCTTTAGTACTGCTATTCTTCACCTATTATATACATGGTTAGGGGCTAATAATTAGAAGATTGATTCACTGATTTGACAAATATTTACTGAACTCCATAAAATGTTAGGCACAGAGATATGAAAGTGAATAAGACATAGTCCCTGATTTCACAGAGCTTATAAAATATGAAAAGAGAGACCATGTAAAGAAGTCATTGAACCCAGTGAGAGGGAGCCATCTTTGAGGTGTGTGTGAAAGACACGGAAATATGGAGGAGGGGAGCATTAACTCTGCTCCAAGGAACAGAGAAGACCTCACCGAAGAGTGCGATTCAAGCCAATTCTTAGAGGATAAGAAAAAATACACCTGGGCAGAAAAAAGGAAGGGAAGAACACTATAGGCAGAGGGAACCAAGTGTGTAAGACACAGATGTCTTATTCAACAGGGCATATTCAAGGAATATGATACTGTCTGATTTCTCTACCAGAAACAAAGCTATTTACAGAGGGTGAGAAAGTTGAGGACTTGAGGTCTTGAGAGGATGAAATGCCCCTTGAAGGAATAAGAAGAAGGGAATCCAGGACTAGTAAACATGAAGGAAGTCCCACAGCTCACCATGTCAACGTGGTTACAATGAAACTGCTCTGTCTCCAAAACAAAGCCAGGAGGAAAGCATGGTTACCTAATCAGCTCACAGTTATGACTACAACCAACACTCAAGATTCCTCTGGAGTAGACTCTTCAAGAAAGAGCAAGGACTAAGAAACCATGCTGGCATCCTGGGATCGAGCCCCGCATGGGGCTCTCTGCTCAACGGGAAGCCTGCTTCTTCCTCTCCCACTCCCCCTGCTTGTGTTCCCTCTCTCGCTGCGTGTGTCTCTTTCTCTGTGTCAAATAAATAAATAAATAAAATCTTAAAAAAAAAAAAAAAGGACTCAGAAACCTGGATTTATATCCTAGGTCTGCCTGATAAAGATTATGGCATGTGGTCATAGGCAGCTGCTGACATGGCCTTCAGTGGCTCTGCCTACTGATTTTCACTGCCTTGTGTAACTCCTTCCTCTTGTGTGGGGGCTGGACTTAATGACTCACTTCCAATAAATAGAACCCAGCAAAAGTAATGGGATGTCACTTCTGAAATTAGGTTCTGAAAGACTGTAACTGCTGCCTGGTTCACACTCTCTAATTCTTCCCACATGCCTGCTCTGAGGAAGCAAGCTGTAGAGGCACACGTGACCAAGAACAGAGGTGACCCCCTCCTGCCCGATGGCCAACAAGAAACTGAGGCCAACAAGATGGCCAACAAGAAACTGATGGCCAACAAGAAACTCAATCCAACAACCTTCCAGGAGCCTATTCATGTCATTAACCACAGTGGTGGGCTTGAAAAAGATTCCTTCCCAATCAACCTTTCAGATTAGAATCAACACCTTGACTGCTGCCCCATAAGAAATCCTAAAGCAGAGGACCCAGGTAAGCTATGTTTCAGTCCTGACCCACAGAAACTATGGGAGGAAAATAAAAGTGTCTCATTTGAAGCTAACTTTGGGGGTAATTGGTAATACAACAATAAATAAGATTCCCAAGGTATGAAAATTGGCTAATAAGACTAGTAGGAGCTGATGGATGGTGGTTCCGTGGCAGCAAGAGAGGGCTCTTTAATGGAATATCATAGTTTCCTGTCCTTGCCTGTGTCTGTCCAAACAGAAGATAAGGAAGTGCGACAGAAGTAAAGACAACTAATGCATAGCAAGTGCCTCCTATCTACCAGGCACTGTAATAAGTACATAATTTTTTAAATTATGTAAGTTAAATAAATAAATTATCTCATTTTTTTCTCCAAAACACCTTGAGATGAGAATTTTCATTCTTGTTATATTATGATCATATATGGTTATCATGAGGATTAAGTAATAAAATATACATAATGTACCAGGCATAGTACCTGGCCAATAATAGATAGTAAGTAAATGTTAGTCAGTTCCTGCTCTTTCCTCTTACAGAGAAGCATAGCCGGGTTGAAAAATTAAGAAATCAGAAGGCTGCATACTACATCTGCCATTACTGCCACACTAGAAGAAAGAGCTGGAAGAATAAATGAGTCAAGAGTCAAAATTAATCCTAACAGTCAAAAGTCCTGGGCCCAAACCACCAAGATGAAATGAAACAGGGTTAATGTAAAAACCTACATTTAGGTTTGAAAAATTAATCCTGCTTGATTAATTTAAACTTAAGAGAAAACTTCACTAGACAGTAAGTAATAGCAAACAGATCTGGGGTTAACCACAAGCCTAAGATGAGCCAAAATGAGGCATGGATCCTGGAAAAATAATTATCTTGTTCTTGGTCTTCATTAACTCAAGAATAGTTTGCCAGCAGTGATCTAAGAATAATGACATCCCATTGTACACCGCAATGGTCAAAGCACACTTGAAGAATCAGGACTAGATCTGGGCTCCATGTTTGAAGAGGAAACTGACATCCAGGTGACCATAATGGTAAGAAATGTGTACTGTGTACTAAGACATACATGACTGAAGGAATGGAGATATCCCCCAAACATTGATCCAGCCCATCTCCACTGCTCACTCACCAATGTCTACTCCACTGGCTGAATCACAGTGTTCCCCTACAATCCACCACATCTACTGAGGCAGTAGGGTCGGCTCTGAGAATCAGAGGACTGAGGTGCTAATGTCAGCTAGATACTAAGTAGGGTATAACCCCAAACAAGCTCCTTAACCTCTCTGGGCCTCAGTTCCTTGACTTATAAAATGACCTTAGTCCTTGGACCAAGATCTCTATAGATTATCTGGGTTGAAATCTGAAACGATTCTGTGCCTGATAACGCCCAGTTTCACAGATTAGATTTTTGATAGTGTGGTCACATAGCCTCTGCATGCGCATTACAACATAGCCTGCAACTTCTGTATCACCTGGATCAGTGTGACCCAAGGGTTTTCCCTAGGACATTCTTTTTGTGAGATGCTCGCTTAGCAACAGGTCTTAGAATCAAAGTTTGGGAATGTTCTCTTAAAGACTCACAGTGTCACCATATCAAGGACCCTGAAAAGTCCTGCAACTAAGAGACTAATATCACTTTGTTCAGATAAACATTTTTTTTAAACTTGCCGTAAACCCTTGTGTTAAGTATCTGTCAACAGATATTTGTCCAACAATGACTTGAATTAATGATAATAACTTCACTGAGGTTTCCCTTTTTTACAAGCCCCAAAGCACCATCAGCATAGAATAGTAGCCATCAGACAGGCAATGCTGAGGTTATGCATGTTTTCAATGACAGACTTTCAGAGTTACCCCATCCACTACCCGCAATTCTAGACAGATAGGGGCATCAACCACTTAAAACTTCAAGTTTAGGCACACAGCCGAGTCAGATTTCAGATTTCAGCCCTATCTGACATACACAGCTACTCTCAGGCTATCAGTCTCTAAAAATCAGTTCTTTAAGAACTCTGACCAGTGGGAAAAATAGCCAATTTTTTAAATGGTATTTCCAAAAGTAATTCCTTACATTTCAAAAAGTTAGCCAAAGCCTCAGCATCAGTATTTAAAGCCAAAAAATAGAACCATAGACACAAATGAAACAATGTATGAAAAAAATGTTTTTATTTTCTAAAAGATTTTATTCATTTGTCCAAGAGACAGGAAAAGAGAGATTTTTTGCATCAGCAGGGGGAGAAGCAGAGAGAGAAGGAGAAGCAGGCAGCCCAATGTGGGACTCAATTCCACAACCCTGGGATTATGAGCTGAGCCAAAGGCAGATGCTTAACCAACTGAGCCACCCAAGCATCCCCCAAAAAGTATTTTTAAGTCAGCAATTCATATCAGCACTCCTCTGTTGTCCATTTTAGGAAGAAATTAATGGCAAGGGCAAACTTCAGGATATCCTACAGCAATAATCTACACTGTCTCTATAACATTTAAAATGGCTTACTAAAGACAAATTTAAGTCTTGAAAGGTTTCATTACTCTTAAAGGAGTGGCCCATTCCCAGTCTCTTTCATATTGGTGACGTGGTCTCCCTAGCACACACATAAAACTTAACTACTGAGAGACATAATAGATTGCCTAGGGACCCACCTCAGATGGGAAATTGATAGAACCACCATGTCTTTTCTCCTGTTGCCAACCTCCACTCATGACTTCTTGTTTATCTTTAAATCCAAGTTCTGGCTCTGTCTCTTTTGCTTGAAATACTTCTGTCTTTCAATGATTTCCTTTTTCATGATTGAACTCCTAGTGATTCAGATGAGCCTAGAAGCGTTAAGTCAGACTAGTATGAATGAGGAGGGGATGTAAGAAGGCCAGACTAAATGCAGGGGAAATGTTGGATAGATGGGTAAGGGGAGGATTAAAGGAACCCTAAAAACCAACTAAGTAAGTTAGCTTGGAACATACAATACAGCGGTGCCCTTATACCAAATATTCACCGAGGCTATTACATAAATGTAAAGCACTAGCTTCAACTCTTTGCCTTGTACCAGACATTGTACTTTGGGCAAGTTACATAATCTTTCTGAGCCTTAATATTTAGTTAGGATTAGATTTGACTGCATATTTTAGGAAGAAATTTTTTTTACTAAATAGTAATAGACCTTAACAGGATAGAAGTGTATTCTCCTCTAGCACAAGAGCTCCAGAAATATGCAGTCCAAGGCTGGTATGAAGGTCTGGCCAAAGAGTCCTCAAGGGCATAACTCTGTCCCTTCCCAATTTGTTTGAGAGTATAGCCTCACCTTTGTGGTCCTAAGCGGTATATACATCCTAAGTAGCAGGAGGGAAGAACAGGTAAGTAGCAGAAGTAAAAGGTATACACCAGCTGTCTCTTAGGAAGTTTGCCATAAGCTGCCACTTGATGCCCACTCTAAATCCCACTGGTCAGAACTTAGTGATGGCCACACTTAATTACAGGGGAGGATAGAAAATGTCATCTTTAGGCCAAGCACTAAGGTGTCCAGCAACATTACCTATTGTTATTGAAGAATAGAAAGAAAAAAAAAAAGGGAGACAACCAAAGTACAGTTTACTTTAAAATAAAAATAATATCTACTACATGGAATTTATTTGGAAGGGGATCAGAATTAAATGAGAACATATATACAAAGCACCTTAAACAGAGCTTCATGAATGAGAGTCCCAATCTTCCTTCTCTTCTTTATACACAAAAATCAGCTTATCCACATATACCAGCTGCCTACCTTGCATCTTCAGACCCAGATACAATCATTAACCTTTCCAAGTAAAAAATTAATATACCACGATTTCTCCCTATGTTGACTTGCAGATATCAGCAACCAAATACAAAACACTGCTACTGCATTTCTCAACCTTGCACAACTGTTTAACACTATACATTGCCAAGGTGCCCTTAGAACAGTGGGATACTAGTTATGAGGTCCTGAGCTTACACTCTCCTCTGGGACGTGAGCACCACAAGGGTGGTAATCTTGTCTGATGCATTCACACTGAAGCCCTAAGAGTGTACCCAGCACATTGGCCAAGACAAATCAGTACTTGTTGAAGGAACAGGAACTATCAAATATGCACTAAAAAATAAAAATGTTCAATATTTAAAAGAGAGAAAGAGAAGGAGGTAGTGAGTGGAATATATCCCATTGTTGCAAAACAACATTGGAGACTTAAGTGACAACACTGTGGATCAAGTGTTTAGGGAAAACTCTCCCAGCACAATATACTAACAATGGTTGAATCCATTAAAAAAAATAATAATAATAATAACAAAAAATAATTTTTTTAAGATTTTGTTTGTTTATTTATTTGCCCGAGGGGAGAGAGTGTACACACAAGCAGGGGGAGCAGCAGACAGAGAAAGCAGCAGAGCAAAGAGCCCAATGCAGGGCTCAGTCCCAGGACCCTGAGATCACGACCTGACTCAAAAGCAGATTAACCAACTGAGCCATCCAGTCATCCCAATAAAAATGTTTAAAACACATGAATGAGCTAGCAAGAAATTTAATACTATCTCTGGAGGCCAGAAACATAAGGAAACTCAAATAAGAAAAACAAATAGTTGTGAAGTTAGGGACTGCTTTTTAGATCTAAGAAAATAAAGCCCCTGGCCTCATCAGAGTGCGAGATTGAATTAAAGATGTTCATATTTCAAAGCAGGAATCCATGAGGGCAAACATCTTTTTCTAAGTGGATGTCCTACAAAGAACCACCCCAAGGTAGGTGTCAGTAGGATAATTATCTCAATCTTGGGTCTAGGTGAAGCTGAAGAAAGAAGGAAAAGAAGTAAGGAAGGAGGGAAAGAAGGAAGTAAGGGAGGGAGAGGGAGGGAGAGAGGGGAAAGGAGAGGAAATGAGAAAAGAAAAGGGAGAATTCACCCCTAAGAATTCCTAACCATAAATCTATATTTAAGGGAGTTTGAGGTCAGAATTCAAAGAACTTGTATTACTCAGAAAACCTCAAGCCAAAAATGGAATTTAAAGCAGTCTCAGGGAGATAAGTGTCCTCAGCCACTTAGCAGACCAAAATGCACATCTTATCTGAAGGAATGAATTTTTAAACCAGGCCTCAAATAAGTCTTAAAAATAAAACAATCAAAAGTCACTAAAAGCAACAGGAGAGAAACCACGATTATTAAGAGTTGGCAGAAACAACAAGCCATAAAGATGGCAAAGATAACATTATCAGAATGATAATGTTGGAATTATCAAATATAGACTATAAAATAAGAATGTTCAATTTTAAAAAGAGATGGATAAAGAGAAATTGAAAGATTAATAGAGAATCAGAGACTATCAAATTTGGCCAAGCAAATTTATAAAGAAACCAAAAAAAAAACTTCTAGAAATGAAAATAAAATAATTGAAATTAGAAATTTAATGAAAAGTTAAGTGGCAGATTAGACCTGCTAAAGAGTGAATTAGTGAACTGGAAGACATATCTTAGAGTTCCCGTTGAAGTCGACCTTGAAAGGCAAGGATTTTTGAGTGCAAATAGTTAACTGAAGAGGTGAAAGAAACACCGGGGTAAAGACATAAGTAAATGAAACAGGGAAGGCAAAGCAGGCAATTATCATCAAGTCAGTTACCAGGTTACCATTGTGGACAAATGGAGCTAACTACCACCAGAAGCCAATCTAGAACACATACCTCAGAGATATTCCACCCAATGACAAGGGAGCTAGGATTCACTCATCAACCATCATTCCCATGAAGACACTGTCAGACACATCTCACCTGCCACATGGATATGTTCAGTCTAGTAGTAAAGCCTAACAATTGTGAAAAGACTAGCAATAGAGAGCCATAATTAAATGAGAGAGAGAGCTGGAGAGAGATGTAGCAAAATGTTTGCTCATGCTTAGACGGCAAACTGTGTGTGAGTTTCCCCTCTTCCTTTTTAAGATCATGGACACACCCTAGAGTTAGACAGACATGAGTTTGAATTGATTATCTGTAATTTACTGGTTGCAAAACCTTAGAAAATTTATTTAATCTCTCTGAGCCTTAATTTCCAGCCATTTAAAATGAGGGTAATAATACCTCAAAAGTGTTTGTGAAGTTTTAATGAAATAATACATGAAAGTAGCACACAGCACCTAGCTTGCAGTAACACCAAGAAAAGTTGTTATCACTGTTTGTAGGGAACATTGACCACATTAGTTGCTTTCCCCTCTTTTTTTTTTAAGATTTATTTTAGAGAGAGCAAACACGGAGGAGGAATAGAAGAAGAGGGAGAGAGAGAGAATCTCAAGCAGACTCTCCACTGAGCACAAAGCCCCACACGAGGCTTGATCCCAGGACCCTGAGATCATGACCTGAACTGAAAACAGGAGTTGGTCACTCAACCGACTAAGCCACCCAGGTGACCCATGCCTTCCCCCTCACTTTTTAATTTTGGAGCACCCTCTCTTGATCAGGAGGAGTTGACCCACTCCCCTCTTGAAAGAGCCTATAACCCAGGCTGGGATCATGAGAATCATCGCTATGCCTTCGGATGGTGTTACAGAGAAAGAAGTGCAGCACTCGCTCTAAAGTTGTAAACCTACAGGTCCTAGAGCCTAGGTGGTGGCTGTCCTTTGAATCACAGAGTTGGAGGTTGCCTGTAAATACAGTTAACTGAAGGGAAATAATGAAGAGAGAGACAGAGACTGACAGAGACAGAGAAGATTGAGTCTAGATGGCAACACTGAAGCCCCCTGAACTCAGCTACATGTAGCTACATGTACAGGCAGATCCATACTCTGAACTTTTCTGTTAAGTGAACCAACAAATTCCTTTGCTTAATTTGAGTGGGGGTGTCTTGGCGGCTCAGTCAGTTAAGCGTCCAACCCTTGATTTCGGTCCAGGTCAGGGGATTGAGCCCTTCATCAGGCTCTATGCTCAGCGCACCGTCTGCTTGTCCCTCTCCCTCTGCTCCTCTCCCAGCTCATGCACTCCCTCTCTAAGATAAGCAAATAAGTAAAATCTTAAAAGAATTTTAATTTGAGTTGTTTCTGTCACTTACAATCCAAAAATCCTAATAAATTGATACATAAAAAACAGCTCAAGCAATGTAAATCAGCTATTATTCCATCCATACATCATTTCTTTGTTTTTCCTCTACTTCCCAAGTTCAGTTAGCATGTATTTTTGTTACTTATTTTCCCATTATATAAACTTCATCGTTTTTATGTTCTTAACCATGTGGATTATTTCATTCAAAGGTATTTTTGAATTATTGTTTACATTTATTGTCTATATATGTTTAACTTTTTCCATGCTTACCTGTAAGATTTTTGCCAGTATGTTTTTAACTTATTTATCAATTTATAACTTTAATTGGTAATTTAATTTTCAATTTAATTATCAATTTAGAACTTTATCTGCAGATGACTACTGCCCCAACACACAGCTTGACTAATTCTAGAATCAACCAATCACTCCCAAAGTCCTGACCTTAAGAAACTAAGAGAGACAAAGAATGTTTGTTGTTTTAGGCTGTTAAAAACAGGAGTAATATGTTATACAGCAACAGATAAGTAATAGAATCTCTTGTCATAAATTCTGTTGCATTTTTAAACAAACTTTTCATTGGATAAACATATTTTTCTACTTTATTTTGGATTGTGCTGTTGTCTTTTTGTTGTTGGTTTTTTCCCTTCAGTAACAATTATTATTCAAAGAATTTGGATCTCTAGGACAAGCCATCCAACTTTTAGCTTTCCATCTGTAATCTTTTATTCTTTGAGGCTATGTTTTTGAACTCGTTCTCAAATTTGTCCTCTATTGGAAGAAGTCTGTTTTCCACGACTCCAGGTATTGAACTCACTCACTCCTCCTTGTCATCATTTAGATGTTATATTTAATTTTACAGCAGTATTTTCTTGCTGTGAATTTTTCACATTATCTTTCCATAATAGGCTACTCTTGATTCTCAGAGGCAACGTTCCCTTATATATTTTTGTGCAAACGGAGCAGTTATTTTCTAAAATTGTCCTCTGTTTCTTATAGTAAATCTATTTCAGAGGCAGGGAATTTTCCTGAATCATCAGGACAGAACAACATCATAGTTAAAAGTGTGAATCTGAAATTAGTCTGCCTGGATTCAAATCCCAACTCTGTCACCTATCAGCTCAAGGACCTCAGATAAGTTTCTTTAAATCTCTGTGTCAAGTGTACCTGAAAAATTGAAGCAAAGTAGTACCTGCCTCACAGAGTTACTAAGCTAACATGTGAAGTGCTTAGAATCACCTCAACAGGGGCACCTGGGTGGTTCAATGGGTTAAGGCCTCTGCCTTTGGCTCAGGTCGTGATCCAAGGGTCCTGGGATTGACCCCTTCATAGGACTCTCCGTTCAGCAGGGAGCCTGCTTCTTTGTCTCTCTCTGTCTGCCTCTCTGCCTACTTGTGATCTCTGTCTGTCAAATAAATAAATAAAATCTTAAAAATAAATAAATAAATAAAATCTTTAAAAAAAAAAAAAAAAGAACCACTTCAACACATGGTATGTGCTCACAATTTTTAGCTATGGGGAGACCTGGGTGGCACTGTGGATTACGCGTCTGCCTTCAGCTCAGGTCATGATCTCAGGATCCTGGGATCAAGTCCCACAACGGGCTCCTTGCGCAGCAGCAAGCCTGTTTCTCCTTTTGCCTCTGCCCTCCCCCTGCTTGTGTGTGCATGCTCGCTCTCTCTCTCTCTCTCTCTCTGACAAATAAATAAAATCTTTTTAAAAAATTACTAGCTATGCTTACCAGGACAACACTCAACTTCTGTGCCAGAAGACATGACTGGCTCCCCAACCACCTCCCCTTAGAGTATTCTCTGGTTACTCATCTCCTCACAAACCTAATTCAGAAAGAAAAATAAAGATACAGAGTTTACCTTGGACTCAGTAAGAGACTGATGAGACCCTATCCAAAACTTGATGAAAAACTAAGATTGTTATACACCTGTAGGTAGGATAATGCTGGATATTTAACTATACTGGAATTAAATTTTTAAAAAAGAAATATTTCATAATAATCTGTTTTTTAAACTAAGTTTGTCACTTCTTGGTTGAGACTGAAATTTTTTCAATTTAACAATTTTTTTTTTAATCAGCAAATTACCTGTTTGGGCATCAGGGAACTATAGATGGGGGACAGTATTACTATTACAATTCTTTCCCAGAACAGACTCCAGAAGGGTGAGGCTTTAGGAATAGGATCCCTTGTGTGTTCACATAATAGAAAAAATACACGCAAGATAGATGCAGTTTTCCGCAATGCTAAATAGTACATTTTACCCAAACTTCTTTTTCTTTTTTATTAAACAATGTGATGGCTTTAATGACTAATTAAATAATATGTGTACATGTATTCATATGTGTGCACAGAATAAAAGTGACTCTGTAAACTAATGTTTTTTTTATCTTTTAAATACAATTTTTAAAAAAAAATTTTTTTTCAGCGTAACAGTATTTTTTGTTTTTGCACGACACCCAGTGCTCCATGCAATACGTGCCCTCTCTATTATCCACCACCTGGTTCCCCCAACCTCCCACCCCCCGCCCCTTCAAAACCCTCTGGTTGGTTTTCAGAGTCCATAGTCTCTCATGGTTCACCTCTCCTTCCAATTTCCCTCAACTTCCTTCTCCTCTCCATCTCCCAATGTCCTCCATGTTATTTGTTATGCTCCACAAATAAGTGAGACCATATGATACTTGACTCTCTCTGCTTGAATTATTTCACTCAGCATAATCTCTTCCAGTCCCGTCCATGTTGCTACAAAAGTTGGGTATTCATCCTTTCTGATGGAGGCATAATACTCCATCGTGTATACGGACCACATCTTCCTTATCCATTCATCCATTGAAGGGCATCTTGGTTCTTTCCATCCACAGTTTGGTGACTGTGGCCATTGCTGCAATAAACATTGGGGTACAGATGGCCCTTCTTTTCACTACATCTGTATCTTTGGGGTAAATACCCAGCAGTGCAATTGCAGGGTCATAGGGAAGCTCTATTTTTAATTTCTTGAGGAATCTCCACACTGTTCTCCAAAGTGGCTGCACCAACTTGCATTCCCACCAGCAGTGTAAGAGGGTTCCCCTTTCTCCACATCCTCTCCAACACATGTTGTTTCCTGTCTTGCTTATTTGGGCCATTCTAACTGGTGTCAGGTGGTATCTCAATGTGGTTTTAATTTGAATCTCCCTGATGGCTAGTGATGATGAACATTTTTTCATGTGTCTGATAGCCATTTGTATGTCTTCATTGGAGAAGTGTCTGTTCATATCTTCTGCCCATTTTTTGATATGATTATCTGTTTTGTGTGTGTTGAGTTTAAGGAGTTTCTTTATAGATCCTGGATATCAACCTTTTGTCTGTACTGTCATTTGCAAATATCTTCTCCCATTCCGTGGGTTGCCTCTTTGTTTTGTTGACTGTTTCCTTTGCTGTGCAGAAGCTTTTGATCTTGATGAAGTCCCAAAAGTTCATTTTTGCTTTTGTTTCCTTTGCCTTTGGAGACATATCTTGAAAGAAGTTGCTGTAAGCTAATGTTTAAACACTGACCATGTTCAATGTCTGGAAAAACTACATATTCCATAAAAGTTTAGTCATAATTATCCAGATACAATTCAATAAAATCAGCAAATAATAACAAGAGGATACATGGAATTATCTATTTGAAAAATTAATAAAGTCTTGTGAAAATTATTACACTCTGTCTAAATGTAAAAGTACATCTACATAGAGGGAGGGGAATAGAACATAAATTCATCAAACTTCTTTTTCTCATCTCAAGAACCTCAAAATCTCATCCCACCATGGCTTCAGGCTTGAAGTCTAAAATCTTATGATCTATCTCAAGGTTGGATGTGACTCCTTTTGTTTTGGAAACTTATGGACTAAAAAATTATATTATCTACCTTACTAATCCAAGCATACAATGGTGAACCAGGGTAACTGCCATTCACTTTTCCTTCTGAAATAGTGAGGAACTGTAGGCAGACAGCAGTCACATTAAAATCCTCTTGTCAAATGTTACTGGGTCTTCCCTATTCTGGGAATGTTCCTTCTTCATCCTAGTTCTGCTCCCTGATGTAACTCCTCATCAGATAAGCTCCATGTCTGTTGGTTTTGCCCTCTGCAATGTCCTTCCTTTTCCCATCATTTGGTGGACACTTTTGAAGAGGTCATTGGAAAATACATCACTTTTGGTGACTCAGCAAATTTCTCAGCCTATCTCCTGTCCATGAAATGTTGAGATACAGGTGAGCATATCTTGCATGTGGAGGAATGGGAATAATTGTAGCCAAGAGGACACGCTAGTAGGTTCTGTGATCAGTCTCATTTCATCCCTCCCAGAATCCACACCCTTTGCCAAGTAACTCCAAAAACAGAAACTACTTTTCCATACCTTGACTTTGGACTTGGCCACAAGATTTGCTTTGGCCAATGGGATGTTAGTATTTGACTTTTATGCAGAGCTTGAGCCTTGTGCAGTGATGACTCTGCCTTCACCCCAAGCATAACAAGCCTGCGCTAACCTGCTAGCTCCAGGAGAAGGATGGGGGGTGGGCATCTGGACTTGAGCTTCCCCAGCTGCCTCAGTCTGAAGCAGACTGTGGAGCAGACCAGCTGAACCCCAGCTGATGCAGACACATGATAGCTAACAACTTATTATTGTTTTAAGCCACTAAGTTTGGGAATAGTTATTATGCAACAATAGTAAGCCATTGTGTCTGGTAAAAGAAATTACAAACATATAAGGCAGTCTACATTTGGGAGGCTTAGGTAGTGTTATGAACTAAATTGTGTCCCCAGCTTTCATATGTTGAAGCTCTAACTCCCTATGTGACTGGGTTTGGAGATAAGAGTGGAGCTCTAATCTGAGAGGACTGGCATCCTCCTGAGAGGAGGAAGAGACACCAGAGACTGCTCTCTCATCAGTGCACAGTGAGAAGACACCCATCTGCAAGCCAGGAAAAGAGGTTCACTATAAAACTAACTCTGCCAGCACCTTGATCTTGGACTTCCAGCCAATACATGTCCATTAGTGAAGCCATACAATCCATGATATTTTGTTAGGGTAGCCCGAGGAGACTAATACAGGTAGGTTGAAAACAGCAGATAGCATATTAATCCTACATCTAAGGAGAGATGCTGGTGTTTGCTCTGAAGTGCTTCCAGTTCTACTGAACTTCTCATTTATAGGAGCAAGGACCAATTCAGGTCATGCTGAGAGAATCTGGGTACAAACTGGGAGAATGGCAAATAAAAGCAGGTAATAATGTCTTCAGCTGGCAATTGGTGGGAAAGGAAAGTTAATTTATTGACAAAACCCAAGGGTAGAGCACATCTTCTGTGTGCAAATCTAGAGATAGAATCCCTTAGTCAGCAAGTTTAGATGGGGATCCAAATTTGAACTTGAGCTATTTGCCCACATTTCTTTTAGTCTATTACACACAAGGTCCCTAAGTGAATTAAGTTCAGCTACTTTAGGTAATTACAGTAACGGTTTTCCTCTTAGCCAGAAAGGTCAGGGAGAAGGAGAGAAGATTATGCCATGTCCCTTCTATATGAAGCCATCCTTCTTCCCTTTGATCTCGTTTGTCTGATAAACAGCTGCATTAAATTTAATCTTGAGCTGGTCTGCCACAGCTTTTCTTCTGAAAAAGATCCTCTGGGACTTTTCACTCATTAAGAGAGTAGCCAACAGGAAGGAAGGAGGTGATTTCGCCCTCACTGGTCGAACTTACGTCAACCCAGAGATAAGACCAGTAATCAAACAGCAACATTTGTTGAGTGTGTGTCATGGGTCATGCACTGTGCTAAGAATTTTACACACATCGATCTCTACTGTCTTTGGGCAAGTCCTCTCCCCCGTGATAGTGACATCTCCTTCCTATATTTGGGGGTAGAATGTGCACATCCGTTTCCACGTAGGTGATTCTCAGCCCTGATGAGAGTAAGAGATAGGTGTGGAGTGCAGAGTGGGAAGCATGCTGTATGCTTTGTCCCCTCAGACCTAACAGTGCCATATTAATGTTAATAGCAGCTTGGAAGACAGAGGATGCAAGATGAGATGCTAAAAATAAAGGAAGTATTAGTGTTTTGCAGGCACGCTAGTGGCAGTGGGATAAGGCGAATAAACATGTAGGTCTAACAGGGTCTCTGAAATGGTGTATATCCAATAAATATACCCAATAAATATTTGTAACCTGCATGCATGAGCAAATATTTTTAAATTTAAAAATAAAAGTCTTTCAACATAAGATAATATCTCCCCTTTGCTACAGAGTCAGAGCCACTAGAACCCAAAATTTCAGTACTATAACCCAGAAATAATTTTTACTAAGGGAATTTCCAATTTTTTTAATTCTATTAAGTGTGTTTCAGAGTCTATATGTCTGCCACTGAATCTGACTTTACCAGCTGGAATTCAAAAAACTTGATTATGTTACCTATGTCTGATATTAAGAGGATCTACCACACACTAAGTTTGAATCTGGCCAATTATTTTTCCTCCCAGACGACATGCTGGAATGACTCCAATATTCTAAGTACTACAATCACCAGGTTGTTCTAACTCTTGACCAAAAGTGGGGCTGTCTTAGAGAAGACCATCAGAAGGTGATCACCATGTTTCACTGACAGCTCAGAGAAACCAAATGGCCAGTGTGATGCCTTGAGGTACTACACAGGTGTCTTCCATGGACTCAAGTCCTGGGTCAGCATTCGAGATAAGATGCATGAGCTTCTCAACGGCCCTAGCTGACAACTGGCCAAATGCATCCCAGGCAGGCAGACATTTCTCAATTTAGAAATACCAACACCCAGAACTGCCATGCAAAAATTTGCTATTTGTAGAAAACCATTTACACAAAGGACTTAACCTCTTCCAGGGGACCCCAGAGGGTGTAATGATCCCAGCACTACAATAGTCTTCTCCTCTATTCTGGGAAAGATGTTAAGAGCCCGTCAATTCATGCAGAAAGAGAAAAGAAGCAGGACTTGATGTGGATTTCAATCCCCTTGGGGAAGGGACCTGGGTGGTGAAACCCCATAGGAGCCTTCATTGTAGTAACAAACAAACATACCATAAAAGAGACAAGAAAATGCCATTTGAACACATTATGATGTACCCATACAAAATAATTGCAAACCCAGGCACCTGAATGGATCAGTAGGTTTAGTGTCCGACTTCAGCTCAGGTCATGATCACAAGGTCCTGGGACTGTACCCATTCTCCTCCCACCCCCCAGGTCAGGCTCCATGATCAGCATTCTCCCTCTCCCTCTGCCCTTCTCCCCAGTCACACACATATGCACGCACCCTCTCTCTCAAAATAAATAAATAATAAAATCTTTAAGAAATAGTAATAATTGCAAGCAAAGAATCAAAAGAATGAGTCTGGTTTATATGCAGTGACATGGAACTATGTCTGAAATATACAATTAAATAAAAAACAGCCAAAATTCAGAAAGGTTGACTATTGACACTATGAGTATTTTTTTTTTTTTGGTGCAAAATGTTGGTTTATTAAAACACAGACACTGTAAGCTGGAGGCAGAAAGAGAGACTGCCCCCACTATGAGTATTTTTGCAAAGAATAGACAAATGGCATACTATCTTACTAGTGGTATGATCTTTGCTCCCAAAATTTCCTCTTACTCTGTGACCTTTCCACTGTTTCGGCAGCACATAGAATCCCCTACATAGAAAAAGGATGTCAATTCCTCACTTTTGAGTTTTTAAATAGGCTTTTGATACTCCTGGCAGAAATAATAGCTTTGAGGGGTTCAAAAGTGAAGGCTTTTGAGTTTGAAGAAGCTGGGCCTGTGAGATGCACATCGTTTTATACCACAAACCACAGATTTGGAAGAACGTATGCTCAGTTGGCACCATTTTTGCTTACTCTCAGACTAAAAGAGGATTCCAGGGACTAGTTGAGAACAGTGAGTTAAATGCGGTTGGGTCTCTATAAAAAGGGTGAGCTAGGCCTCACCGCAAGGAAGGGGACACCCAGGAAGATGGCAAGCATGCCAGAGTCCTCCATGACTTGGAGGCCGAAGAGCAGAGATAGCCAAGTGGGGTAGCCCTGAGACACGGCAAATTTCCCCTTGCGTAACACCCATGAAGGAATGGGAAGAATCGCATATTTTCTGAATTACTCAAAAGGGACCCAGAAGTAGCTGAGAGGCCCAGCCTCAGACACTTGGAAGCCAGAATGAGAAAGGCTGCCACAGCAGTCTGTACTGGCCAGTGACTAGATACTGAACAGAAACAAGAGCTGCAAGATGCAGGGTGGCAGGTGACACCAAGGAAAGGGACACACGCTTCATCCACTCAGTACTGTGGCTCTCCACCATCCTCCATCCACCAAACCCGCAAAGCACAACTCCAGAAAAGGGAAGGGTAAGCCCTGAAATGTCTCTACCTTAAGTTCATACCTCCCAATGATAGCTTAAAAATAGAATTAGCTTCTGTTATAGAAAAAAACTATTCATTATATTTCCTACCACCTGTTTTGTTCTGAAGTTTGTCACCGTTTATACTCGTCTCTATGTAGACATACGTGTTAAAATTTTCTGAAATGGCTAACAGTAATGGAATGGAACCAGAAAAGAGAGGATGGAGAATTGCATTTTGGCTTTTCCTCCCTCTCTATAATTAGTCTTTCAACCACGTGCAATAACATAAATGCCTCCTTTTTCTTGGCAGAGGTAATGGGGCTGGGGACCACATCTGGGCAATGTGGAACATTGACTCTTTTAATAGCTCACTAGGTTGTAGTGGCATCACCTGGGTTAGGATGTGTTCCCAGAATTGTCCACTGGCAGTCATAGATTATTGCCTTCAAATCCTCTAAAGTCAAAACAGGCCTTTCTCCAACTCGACTAGTTTCTCTTGACTTCCATTCATTCAACTGCCACCCATCATTCTCAAGTCGTCATCATTTTTATGATGTCATTCCTAATGTCAAAGGATGCCCACTGATCCCTAACTGTTGACGGAACTTACCCCTGCTTCCTCAGTGCTGTGCTTGAATAAACTCCAGGCACCACCGAACTCAAACTTTAACATCTGCCATGACACTCTCATTTGGTTCCTGGCAGGCCAGCACTAGCACGAATACCCTTTTGACAACTGTTACGGGTCAAGACGATTCACCAGAGTATAAAATAATTGGCAGAAAGAGAGACCAAGTAAACAACATTAAAAAATACACTCAACTCAATATCGAGTGATAGACCAGCCACTGGCTGAAAATATTTGCAGAGCAGTGCATGCATGACCATTGGGCTAAAACATAAAAACTGATAGATAGAGAGAACAAAGTAGAGTCTGAAGAGTTGGCTTTCATTGGCTGAGAGCATTCTGCGTCAGAATGAAACTCTGCCCATGTTTGGGTCAAAATTCATGGGAGGCACCCATTATTCCAAACAGGCCTACAGGGAGAAAACTAGATTACAATCAGTTGCTTTCTGACTAACAAGAGATACACACAGTATAGCTAGCGGAAAGTCAATTAACTTAAAGCTGGTGAAGTCATTACAAGAGTGGTGAGTTAATTAACATAGGATTGAGGAGTTCATATACAGCTTAAGGAGGCAAATTCAATTTCCTATACAATTGATGGCTTAAGTAAATGACTACAGTTTTCCACAACGAACACATTTTTAAACATTTTTGGTTATCCTAAGCTTTCTGGTTAAAACATAACTTTCCCATGAAATGAAATTTTTTAAGTATATAATTTAAAAACTAGAACGACTTAGAAGACACTTTGCTGCTTCTTGAATGTCAGCAAGCATGAAGAAAGGGACCACAACTCTGATAACAAGAAACAAGGCACATCTAGTTTTGGGGGAGGGAGGATTTAAGTTTGTTTTTTGGGTATTTTTTTTTAAAGATTTTATTTATTTGACAGAGATCACAAGTAGACAGAGGCAGGCAGAGAGAGAGAGAGAGGAGGAAGCAGGCTCCCCGTTGAGCAGAGAGCCCGATGTGGGTCTCGATCCCAGGACCCTGGGATCATGACCTGAGCTGAAGGCAGAGGCTTTAACCCACTGAGCCACCCAGGCGCCCTTTTTGGTTTTTTTTAAGATTTATTTATTTGAGAGAGAGAGCACATGCAGAGTGGGTAGTGAGGCGCTACAGAGGGAGAAGGAGAAGCAGACTCCCCACCAAGCACGGGAGCCCTTCATCAGGCTTGATCCCAGGACCCCAAGATCATGACCTAAGCCAAAGGCAGATGTTTAACCAACGGAGCCACCCAGGTGTCCCAAAGCACATTTGGTTTTAAAATTGAACAGGACCCTTGCTCTGCCGGGCTTGTATCTAACAAGGTCTTTGTTCACTGTGCTCTGTGGTTAACAAAATGTAAGATACTCCAACCTTCTCTAGTTTACCCACCAAGGTAGGTACCCACCAAGACACAAAATAGAGCAATCTACTTAAATTTTCAAAGGACTTCTCTCAACAAGATACACCTGACCAAGGTTTCCCATAAATTAGAATTGGTACTCAAAATTTTTCCTTATTTTATGTAAGGTTGATTCAAAGTTATATTTTTTAGCTTCCTTCAAAGCTTATAATGTTGCTTCCATCATTCAATAACACTCAGAGAATGGAACTTTTATATTAAAATATATATATTATATGGTGTTTTCTTTGATTATTTTACATATTCACACACACACATATCTATTTTAAAGAAAAATGTTCCAGAGACACACAGCACTAAAACAAATCAGACTGCAGGGAGCAGCATTAAACTGTTATCCGGGGGCCCCTGGGGGGCTCAGTGGATTAAGTCTCTGCCTTCGGCTCAGGTCATGATCTCAGGGTCCTGGGATCGAGTCTTGTACCAGGCTCCTTGCTCGGTTGGGAGCCTGCTTCTCCCTCTGTCTAGAGCTCCCCCTGTTCATGTTCTTTCTCTCGAATAAATAAAATCTTTAAAAAAAAAAAATGTTATCTATATATTACTTTCCTAATTTTAAAAAAAGGCACCCAATAAATGCAAAAATATTTTTTCTAAAAGAGAAGGCCATTTTCAACATCACTGAAAAGGTTTTCAATAACACAGCATCTCTTCAACAGCCCTTCATGTTTGTCCCGCCCCTTTGTTCTCCTGTGATAGGGTGAGGCCCTACCACAGGGGCAAAGGCACCTTTCAGCTGTGACATGGCAGGATTTCTCTTATCTACTCTCTCCTGAGGACCCCAGGGAAAGGTGTTAGGTCGCCGTGCAGAGAGAGCAGAGGGCAAAATGGCTCCCACGGCCTACACTCTCTGGGATCCTAATTACCCACAACGCTCCAGAGAAACGTTCGCAGGGACCTGAGAGCGCTGGGCCCGGGAAGATATCAGCTCGGGCTGCTAAACCGAGGAATGGGAACGAGTGGTTCAGGGAAGGCCTCAGAGGGAGCGTTCCCACCCTGTGAGGCCCACACACTGCCATTTCCACCAAACACTCAGAATAGTTGCTCAAGCCCTCGCTACCAGCCCTCCTCCACACGACGGACCCCTAAGACTAATGCTATAGTAAATGAAAACCCACAGCCGGCGCTGGGTGCTCTTTAAGAACCCCTGCAGTGTGGGGGTGCCTGGGAGGCTCAGTGGGTTCAAGCCTCTGCCTTCAGCTCAGGTCATGATCCCAGGGTCGTGAATCGAGTCCCGCATCAGGCTCTCTGCTCAATGGGGAGCCTGCTTCCTCCTCTCTCTCTCTGCCTGCCTACTTGTGATCTCTCTCTGTCAAATGAATAAATAAAATCTTTTAAAAAATAAATAAATAAAATCCAAAAAAAAAAAAAGAACCCTTGCAGTGTGGTCTCAGAGAAAACCTCACCACAAGCCTCCAGCAGGGAAGCTAAACGTCTACCTCAACTCACACTTCCCCTCACAGGAGCTGTGGAGTCACGACTACTGCTCAGCCAAAACTACTTCCAGCTTCCTCATGTGCGGTGGGGCCCAGTGCCCAGTCTCCGGGAAGGTGGAGCGGGAGCAGCCCTGGTGTGTGCCTCCTCCACACTTCCCTCCTCCTTCGCTGGCTTGAGGGAGCCCTGCACGGGCCCCAGGGCAGCTGCTTGTTAAATCTGGCGGGGCCTTAAAGGAGGAACCTGCTCCCTTAGTCACTGCCTGGAAGAAAGCTTCCCGCTGACCAGGATCCCCTGTTTGGGACCACAGAGAGGAAGAAAGAAACTTCTACTGTGTTGAGTCATTATACATCTTGAAGTTTGTAATAGCAGCTCATCTACCCTAATGATACGCTAGCCTACATGCAAAACCTGCTCCAGTGTTCTGGAAAGGGCCTCTTTCGGGTCCATAGCATCTCCCCCCATCTTTCAGACAATCCACGTTCTCTAACCATTTTGCCCAGGGCTCCAACATAGTAAGTCCCAATTCTTGCCTAGGTTCTTTGTTTTCAGCTATATCAAGGTATAATTGACAAATAATTGTAATGGAAAGTGTACAGCATGATTTTTTTTGATGTACATGATGAAAGGATCCCCATGATAGAGTTAATTAACATACCTATCATCTCAAAAATTTACTTTTTTTTTTTTTGGTGACAACACTTAAGTTCTACTGTCTTAGCAAATTTCAATCAGATGATATTGTATTATCAGCTATACTCACCATGTTATCCATTAGATCCTCAGATCTTATTCACCTTCTAATTCAAAGTCTATACCCTTTTACCAACCTCTCCCTATTTCCCCCACCCCCTAGTGCCTGGGAACCACCATTCTACTCTCGGCTTCTCTAAGCTTGACTTCCCTTTTTTTTTTTTTCCCCAGATCCCACATATTAGTGATACCATGCACCATTTGTCTTTCTCTGTCTGGCTTATCTCACTTAGTATAAAGTTCTCCAGTTTCATCCATGTTGTCATAAATGCCAGGGATTCCTTTTTACAGCCAAATAGTATTCCATTATATATCAAATAGATAGATCACATTTTCTTTATCCACTCATCTTTTGATGAAACAACTAAGGCTGTTTCCATACCTTGGCTATCATAAATAATGCTACATTGAACACAGTAGTATAAATATCTCTTCAAGATAGTGATTCAATCTCCTTTGGCTATATACCCAAAGGTGGAATTTCTGGCTCATATCGTAGTTCTAGTTTTAATTTTTCGAGGAACCTCCATACTGTTTTCCGTAGTGATTGTATCAGTATACGTTCTCACCAATAGTGCACCAGGCTTCTCTTTTGGCCACAAACTTGCCAGCACTGATTCTCATGTCTTCTGATAATAGCCCTCCTAATAGGTGTGAGGTGGTATCCCATTGTGGTTTTTTTAAATTTTTTTTAAGATTCCATTTATTTATTTGACAGAGAGAGAGATCACAAGTAGGCAGAGAAGCAGGCAGAGGGGGAGGGGACGCAGTCCCCCCGCTGAGCAGAGATCCCGATGCAGAGTTCCATCCCAAGACCCTGGGATCATGACCTGAGCCAAAGGCAGAGGCTTAACCCACTGAGCCACCCAGGTGCCCCTCTCGTTGCGTTTTTGATTTGCCTTTCCCTGATGATTAGTGATGTTGAGCACCTTTTCATGTACTTTTGGCCATTTGTATATGTTTTTTGGGAAAATGTGCATTTAGGTCCTTTGCTCGTTTTTTAATTAGATTATTTGGCTCTTAGCTAATGTGTTGTATATTTTGGTTCCTTGTATGTTTTTTATATTAACCCCAATCAGATATATGGTTTGCAAATATTTTCTCCCATTCTATAGGTTACATTTTCCTTTTGTTGATTATTTCCTTTGGTGTAAAGAAGAAGCTTTTTAGTTTAATGCAGTCCCATTTATTTATTTTTTGTTTTTATTGCTTGTACTTTTGGTGTCAAGTCCAAAAAATCATTACCAAGACCAATGTCAAGGAGTTTATCCCTGATGTCTTCTCCTAGAAGTTTCATAGTTTCCAAAATGATATTCCAGCCTTTAATCCATTTTGAGTTGATTTTCATGTATGGTGTGAGGTAGGGGTCCAGAATTCACACCCAGTGTGGGGCTTGAACACAGGCCCCAAGATCAAGAGTGGCATGCTCTACAGACCAAGCCAGGCAGGCATCCCTTTGGGGTCCAGAATTCAAAGAAGATCTCTAGGCCAACAGATTTTCAGAGATGATCCTTGAGTGGATGCTATTCATGGTGTTTTCATAAAAGAATAAGTTAATTTTGTAATATGGTGGTTTTTATTACTGGAATGAATTAATCTTATGTATGACATCACACTGATTGACACAATGTGTACTCACTCATGAATTTTAGTAAAAGGGGTTCAAGAATTTTTTAATGTTTGCATTAGTGAGGGGAGGGGAGCAAGGTGAGAGAGTAGCTTTGACTTTTGCATTGCATGCTGGTGAGCTGAAGACCTACTTTCTCTACAGACCACAGAAGTTCACACCAGTTCAGTCTGAAAATAATTTAGTCCAACTATCTATGGCACTTCTTCTCTTCTGAAAGATTTATCTAACAAGTTGATACTATTTTTTTTAAAAAATAAGAAGGAAAAAGAGAAATTTACTGTACATAGAATATATATTGTTATCATGCATAAATATAATTTAAGAGGCAGGGGCACCTGGATGGCTCAGTTGATTAAGCGTCCAACTCCTGATTTTGGCTCAGGTCATGATCTCAGGGTCATGAGATTGAGCCCCGAGTTGAACTCTGTGCTGAACGTGGAGCCTGCTTAAGACTCTCTGTCTCCCTCTCCCTCTGCCCCTCCCTCACCCCACTCACGCATGTGTACTCTCTCTTTAATAAAAGAAAAAGAAAAAAAAAAACTTTAAAAATAAGCAATTTAAGAGGCCATGTTATCCAGAGGTTAAGTCAAACAATCTAGATCTAAACCCGGGTTGCCTTTTTTGTCAGCTTGTGCAGGTCCTTGTCACCTTGGACAGGTGAGACAGTTAAGTTACAAAGAAGTAAAGTCCCATAATTTCAGAATAGAAACTAGAGGCCTCATGGACAGAACCAGCTGGACACTCAGCCTGGGAGAATGGTGTTGACCTTGGCTTCTAATCTAGATGGACTCTGAACTTTGACCTGCCATTTAGCCATGCTCTTGGCGGTTCCCTTTTTCAAGAAGCACTCAAACTTCCTTCCACCTTGGATTCCTGGTCCCCACTCTGTATGAACAGCTGGGTGTTCAGATGGAAGGAAGACGGCTGGCCCCATCTATGGGGATGCTGGTCTGCTCTCTCAGCCAATCCCAAATGAACCTTCCATTTGTTCTACTGCCGTCTCTCTTGCCAATGACAGCTGCCAGATGTCAAAGCTCTCTCTCAACCTGTTCTCCACCAAACATCCTGGTCACCATCCTACCAACCCTCCAGAGTATACCATGAAAGGCATCTTGCTGCTGCTGTACCATGAATCATCGTGCATTGGTCTAAACCAAGTTGATTAAGAAATGCTGGACTTGTGGAGTGAAAAGAGGTCAAATCTGGGTGGAAAATGCTTCCTTGGCCGGTGAACTGTTGGTCAGATGATCTCATTTCTGATGCTCACAAACCTTGTTTGCCATTGTTCCCCATGTAGGGAAGGCACATTTGATCATGTTTGAATGTAAAGGAGATCTGTTTTCAGATTGAGATTTGTGGCCCTGAGATGAGAGTATTTACACTAACTACAAACCCTGGTTGTGTGATCCGAGTGCAATCTCTTTGTTATTTCACAGGAACAGGGTGCTTTGAGACGTTGGGCCCTTAAGACTCATTGTTGGTTCCCGCAGAGCTTCTAGAAACAGTGGTTTGCCAGCCCCCTCTGTCTCCCAGTGCTCAGATCTACAATGATCTACAAAGGACCCGATCCCTGTAGGTCCAGTGGCCAGCACGCCACTGCCCCTGCTGCCCTGTGACTTGCTTTGAAGTTTTACAGTCATTCACCAACAAACACAGCCCGAAGAGGGACAGCAGCCAGGTCTGCTGGCTTCCAACCAGTGAAGCGCTCACAGAAAATCATTGTCTTCGGGGCTTTGTCAAAATAGAATGGGTGTATAAAGAATGCACCGGGACAGGATAAACATCTCACGCCTTTCTTTATCTGTAAAGTGAAGACAATACTACCTGATAGGTTCATATAAAGATTAGAGGAGTTAAGACGTGTAAAACACTTCACGTAGACCCAAGAGCATAGAAGATCCTGGCTTCTTTTTTTGTTCTTTTTTCTACCCGGGGAACATAAAATGCCTATTGAGAAAGCTCAGGCCACAAATTCAAAATCCGTAGAATAACCACACCACCCTGTCCTCCCCCATTCATATATCTCTAATGTGGCAGTAAACTTGTTCTCCTTCCTCCGTTGATTCTGTCTTCTCATACTGACAGCCATCTCCAGGAGACCTCTCTCCCTTTGCAGCCTCGGCCCTCCAAGCCATAGCTACCAAGTCATGGGCTTCTCTTTTTGACCACCAGCCTGTCCTCTAACCTCACTAACGCTCATAGGAGCTAAGAAATAAGTAACATGATATGAGTTGATTACAAAGTGATTGTGGGAGTTTGGGCACAAGTGCTGAGGTTGAATTATGAGAATCTGGTTGATTAGGTGGTTCGTGTTAGAAGGACTGGTAAGTGGTTGTGCACGTGTACCCGGTCCTCCCCTAGATGATCCTGGACGCTCCCAGGTTAATCCCATGAAAGGAGGGTCTTCTAGCCTCTCAGCCAGTGCGCCGGGAAAGGTCCGCTCTCTGCTCTGTCCGCTCTCTGCTCTGTGTCGCTGCTGTTACCTCTGCTGGAACCCACAGTCTGAGCCCTCCCCTGAGCAGAGGAAGCTGGCACAGCAGTCACCTGCCCTCTCTGTGCCCTCTGTCCCCAGCTCGCGGTAAGAGCTGTGACCCTTGCCTTCCCATAGCTGGGATGCAGGGTAACACAAAGGGATACAGTACACTGAATCTGTGCTCTCCAGGTCAGAAGGAAAGAACCCGACCTCTGGCCTAGGAATTCAACCTTTCCCTAGAGGTGATACAAATCAGCTGTTTACGGGTTTACATTCCAGAGGAAAGGTGCCCAGAGACAAGGCAGAGTACATGTGGGTCTGGATTGGCTCTTAGGATGAGCTTGGCTCCCAGGAAGCAAAATGTGGTCTTCCATCCCTGAGGCTAGTAGACAGCTCCTGACTGTGCCTGCTGCGGGTGGAGAGAGGGTTGGGATGGCACCGGCTTTGCCTACATGCATCAGATGACTGCCGTCCTTTCAGTAACCAGTCTTAAATTATGACAGTTGACAACTTTAAATAATTTACTTTTGTATCTAGGTCATATAAACAATCTCAGGGATGCGCGTGCAGAGGACACATTTCCTTTTCCCTTTGGGCACTCTTTACCTCTGGCGGTTGTCAAGAACAAAGTCTTGGTTTCACAAATCAGAACACTCACTGGCAGAAGCTGGCCCTAATATGGAGGCAGGGCTCTGGGGAATCTTCTAGCCCAGGGGCAACTGAAAAGAAAAGCAGGACTTCCTGAGGCCTGAGGCCTGCCATCTTCGTCTATTTGCAATTCCAAACAAGGCACCATAGGGATGGCAGTCCTCAAGGAGACTTCCACACCTCCAGGTTGAGACGCCTGCAACTGCCTTCCTCAGAAATAAATGCTCGTTCCAAGGCCAGTTACCGAATATCCACCAGAACCCCTACCATAGCCACTATTTTGTAGTCATCTAGAAGAAAGTGGTCCAACTCATTTATAAAAATCATTTTCCCCAAATGTGCCAGATTGCCAAGCAGGCAAAGGCATACCACAATCATCATAGGAAGGGTTAACTTCTCAGCCACCTTTCTTTCCAGCCTCAACTCCCAGAAACCAGTCCTCAAGCGCAGGAAGTCTGAGGCGCTGAAACTAAATTTGACTCTGAGATCTGCCTAGGCGTTTTGTTGATCTGTGCATCTCTGGAAAGCACCAGGAGGAAGCAGTAAGAATCCCTCACCCGGCCATTGTCCCCCGTACATCCTCTCACTCCCACAAAGGCAAACCACCCTCTGCGGCCTGCAAACACACCCTTCCCAGACAGTGGGAAACCTACACCTTGCATCGTACACATAGGTCTATATGAACTGCGAATTCTGAATGGGAGGTGAAGCACGGGGCTGGGAAGAAAGGAAGAACTCCTTCAGGTTAAATAAAACATCAGCCCTCAACTTTGCAAGTGTCTTTCGCTCTCCTTTCAGAAGGGAAGGGATCTTCTTCCTCTCCTTCATTCACACACATTCCTTTTGAGCATAAAGTCACTCAACCAGAGATGATTTCCACAGCTCAAGAGTCCTCTCTCAGCCATATGAGACACTGTGGTGTTATCCAAATAACACACACATCCTAAGCGTTCAGGCTTACAAAAAAGCTGGCTACTCCAAGAGCTGTGATTGTTGAGGTCCAAATCACATCAAGAAAATATCACTGTGTGGGCGCCTGGGTGGCTCAGTGGGTTAAAGCCTCTGCCTTCGGCTCAGGTCATGATCTCAGGGTCCTGGGATCGAGCCCCGCATCGGGCTCTCTGCTCCTTGGGGAGCCTGCTTCCCCCTCTCTCTCTGCCTGCCTCTCTGCTTACTTGTGATCTCTGTCGGTCAAATAAATAAATAAAATCTTTAAAAAAGAAAGAAAATCTCGCTGTGAAGGCCCTACTTCTTAAGCTGTCAAAGACCGAAAATAAAAATGAGTTCTGGCACTTACTGAAACTCAGGATGATATAACTTGTAGAGAAAAAAATTTGTTATGTCAAATTCAGCGGCAGGAATATAACTAATATAATACAGATTGGGACACCTTGGATACTAGAACTACCAAAACATTTGTTCATACTTCGTTATAGCACTTTGTAAATTCTGTCTGCATCAGCCTCTTGTGGTGCTGTAACAAATTACCACAAATTCGGTGGTTTCAAACAACAAAAATGCATTCTTGAAGTTCTGGAGGCCAGACGTCCAAAATAAAGGAGCTGTCAGGGGCTCAGTTGGGTAAGGGTCTGCCTTCAGCTCAGGTCATGATCTCAGGGTCCTGGGATCGAGTCCCACATGGGGCTCCCTGCTCAGTAGGGAGCCTGCTTCTACCTCTGCCCCTCCTCCTCCTCCTGCTCATGCTCTCCCCGCCCCCATAAATAAATAAATAAAATATTTTTTAAAAAATAAAAAATAAAGGAGCTTTCAGGGCCATGTGCCTTCCCAAGGCTCTAGGGAAGATTCATTCCTGCCTCTTCCAGCTGCCACATCTCTCCGATCTCATTCACATCTGTGGCCTTGTCTCTGTGTTTGTTACAAATATCTGCCTTTCTCTTACAAGGATGCTTATCTCTGGGTTTAGGGCCAGCCTGGATAATCCGGGATGACTGCCTCATCTTAAGATCTTTAACTATATATATAAATTCATTTTGCCTCATAAGGTGAGGAACTGACAGGTTCCAGGCTTATGTGGACATATCTTTGAGGGAACTACCATTCAGTCCATTCCATTGCCTTATTAACATGACTTGTTTTTTGTCTTACAATAGGTTAAAGCAGAGACTTGGCTTGTACACACTGGCATCGCCCACAGTGCCCAGGATAGGACATTGTCCAGTAGGCCACTGAACTTTTGTTTAGTAAATTCATCTGAAAGTCTAAGATTGGACCAGTAGGAAAACAAAGCCACTTCCCATAACACTGCCTAACGCTGTCTCCTGCTTTCCCTCCTTTCTCCAAAAGTCACTTTCAGAGGAGACCTGAGACCACTGGGGGATGGAGGGATAAAAGTGTGGTCATATAATATATAATATTATATAATAATAATGAGCTCTGTGATGGACAAATACTCTGAATTATGTGTGACAAGTAAGAGGAACGAGGGCAAACTTGCGGAGAAGTGACTTTTAGAAACATGGTATTTAGAGCAACTCCTCCCAGTAGGAAAACCCACCCACCCTCCATTATAACAGAGGTGTCAAGAGAGACAAGCGTCGGGAATTTATAGCTGACAGCCAGTGATGAACCAGATGCGAGGTACACAGAGCACGTGGCCATAAAGAGAGGGGAGCATTTAACAACAGTGCCCGAGGCCATGTCCAAGGCCAGGGGAAGCTATGACAGGTCTAAGACTGGGAAACCCTTGAAAGTCAGTCCCTAAGCTGAAAAGATTTATGATCTTAAAAGTATCAGAAGGTGAAGCCCCACCGGAATGAGCAAAGACACAGTGACAAGGCAACCTGGGTCTTAGGGAGCTGACTGTCCCCACCCAGCTGTGAGAGGGGTGGAGGAGGCCGGTCAGTCACAGGCTGAGTGGGAACTGAGCTCTGCAGCTAGAGGGCAACTTGGTGTTAGAAAGGACAACATCCTCAGCCCACCAACAGGAAAGAATTTACCAAAGCGGCTCCAAGCCTCTAATTCATACTGTTATCCCCCTAGTAAAAGTATCAGAATCCCCAGCTTCGGACCAGCTCTCCTCTCTGAATACCTCACGCTCTCTCACAACACCGAGGCTTTGCTCATGCCTCTCCTCTCCGTGATGGGAATAACATCAATTCACCAATTCCAGCCCCTCTTGCTTCAGGACCCCCAAGCCTGCCTTCTCGATGGGGAGGATCCCATGAGAGACCCACCCACACCCACCTCCCCCTGATCTAAGTTACGTGAGTGGTGTGTGTCTGCACCCCTCATTTTCTCTCATTATCTACTGCACAGCGGAGATAAAGTCTTCTATTCCGTTTGAATTCCTGCTTGACTTCTAACAAGGCGCTTTTCATGCAGCAAGGTGCTCTGTAAACACCTGTTGAGTTAAAGGCATCGTCCTGAAAGCTCGATTGAATCCAAGATTGCTGGCGACTCAGGAACCCAAAAAAAGTGTCAAAAGTTGGTCTGAGGGAAATTTCTGACCAACTTATCTTTCAAGATGCAGCTCCTTGTCACTTCTGTTGATCTTGATTCAATTTCCCTATTACACAGAATTGAGTATATCCTCCTTTGTACCCCAATGATCCCTGGGCTTATTTCCATCACAACACCCATCACTGTTATTTAAATGAATAACAGTTATTCATTTATATAAAATGTTATATAAAATGAATCCCACCTCCCCCCATTGGATTCATAAGACTCTTGAGGGCAGGCACCATTTTGCTCATGTCTGCATCGCTAGCATTTAGAGCAATAGTTAGGAGCTCCGAGTTTGGGACCAGATAGGATGATGGTCCAACTCTCCCACTTACGAGCTATGTGACCTTGGAAACCCTTCATTACTTAATCTCTCTAAGTTGATTTGGTTGATGGGGGAGGTTATGGAGAAGCAATATTCTCAAAAAATATTGAGATCATCATAATTGGTATTATTAATGCAAGTAGAGCATTTAATTCAGCATCTAATGCCATCAATCATAGCTCAATAAATGGTTGAAAGTTCATAAACACTGATGGTTCACCCTCTTCCTGCCTGTGCTACTGCTTTTCTAGGAAACTGTTCCCAAAAAATGACATGTATACTACTGCTAATTCCAAAATTCTCTCTCCCTGCCTTCAGAGCCCCGATATGGACATTCCAAGTTCCAGTGCTCTGAATAAACAAGTCCTTGATTACAGAATGTCTCTGGCTTCTCCTGCCCATGGCAACACCCTCTGTGATGATGGTGGGTTGTCAGCAACCTCTGAGGCACCGATTGGCTCACTGACCCAGCGTCAGCACCGGCGTGACGTCACCCATCCCCTTACCCCTTACATATATGTCATTTATGTCGGGGTCTCCTCTCTTTCTCTGATCAAAACCAGAAGAAACCATTTTAGAAGATACTGAAAGTATAGAAATCAAACTAGGAGATTTGAAAGTGAAATTTCAAGTCTGAGAAATAACGGCAGTAGTCCAGACTTTGAAAGATCACTCAAGCCGCCATGGAAAAAAAATAAATAACCCACTCCAAAAATAGAAAATACGAGAAAACTTGTAAAGTTGTGTTTTACCAATGTGCAGAGTCCAGAGTTAGACACACACACACATACACATGCAAACACACACACACACAGGGGCGCCTGGGTGGCTCAGAGGGTTAAAGCCTCTACCTTTGGCTCAGGTCATGATCTCAGGGTCCTGGGATCGAGCCCCGCATCGGGTTCTCTGCTCAGCAGGGAGCCTGCTTCCTCCTCTCTCTCTCTGCCTGCCTCTCTGCCTACTTGAAATCTCTGTCTGTCAAATAAATAAATAAAATCTTTAAAACACACACACACACACACACACACACACACACAGAATAAGGTCAATTTTCCAGGAAAAAAAAATGTATATATATATAATTTCCTATCAAGAGATAAAATCAAGGCAATACATAAGGAAAGTAGTGAACTGATGAAAAGATTCAAAAATAACATTTTTAAATAACCAGAATAACATACAAAAGAGAAAAGTCAAACCACAAAGTTGAAAAGGAAAAATGTTTAGATCAGCATTTAGTAATTCAGCCAAGGAAATAAGGTCATTAACAGTCTGTAAATCTGTGTGTGTGTGTGTGTGTGTGTGTGTGTGTGTGTGTGTGTGTGCGCGCTGCACGCTAGAGTCAATGCCATCACAGCAGTCAGGGCAGCCACAACCCCCCAAAACTCTGCTTTATCCATCCAGTGACCCAGGCGAGCTAACCGTGCATCAGCACTCCCTTCCCCTACCTGATCCCAAGCGGGCGCTTGCCAACTTCACGCCCCCAGAGGTGCCGCTCACTCACTGACTCTCAGACCTGGCTACTTCACTCTCTTTGCTGCCTACTTCCCACCCCTGTTGGGTACTTGGGGGCCCCAAGACTCCCCACTGCACGTGAACGCAGCTAATGATCTCAGTTATTGGGGACGTTTATCACTGCAAATACTAAAGGCCATTCGAATATGGTTCAGTTTTGACTGCTACCAATGCAGGGTCTGATTTCTGCCTTCAAAGACCACACACTGTGGTAATGACAAATGTCAACATTCTGCAGATGGTAAAAGCGCCGTGTCAGGTTCTGAGTCATTTAACATTCTTATTAGGGATCCAGGACAGTGTAAATGGCACGTTAATAGCATCTGCGAATGGCACCGTATGGGGCGATGAGCACAGAACAGGGTAACGTGGCACACGGTCTGGGGGCTCGAACAAAGGAAGAAAACCGAAAGTCAACTTGGCGAAAAGAGATGCGCTAATAGGCTTTGGGACGATGAGACAAACCACGGATAAGGGATGGGCCGGCTGGCCTCACAGATGATGGAAACCCTGAGAGTGAGTCACAGGGACTGTCACGCTCCTCACGGCTCCGAGACAAACCCGTCACCGTGGGACCACAGCATCTCTCGGAAGCTCAAGCCACCGTCTGGGAGGAGCGTGTGCTCTCGGAGTAAAAATAACTAGAATGATGAGTCTGAGCGGATGGGCAATGAAGACAGGAGACTCTGGGGAGTTAAGGGAAGAAAAAGTCAAGTCCTTCTGCAAAGGTCGCGGGTAGAGAACAAACATTCCCTCCCCCTCCTGGCTGCGCCTTCTTCTCAGCTGCAAGGTGAATGGAACCTCAAACTCTCACTCTCGAGATGGTACGTGGAAAGCATGATTTGGGGGGCACAGCCATTCAACCAAGGCAAAGCATTAATACAGCTTCTCTACCTGGTTCTCAATGTCTCAGTTATAGGCTCTCCCACAGAGGGAAGCCCCCTAAACGAAGAAATACATCTCCGGGATTACCCAGAAGTCTCTTTGCCCTTGATAATGACCCTCTAGAGAATCCAGAGCTTTCTTCTCTTGGGGGGCCTGTGAGGAAAATGGCAACACTACTGTAAAAACTCTACAGAGAGAATGGGGCGGGGTGAGTTGCCGCGAGGGGCAGAGCAGGTCCCCTCTTATCTGTTTAATCTGAGGGTCTACCAATTGCACTGATAATTTACTATTTAACAGTTTTTTGAAATGCCCTGGTGTTGACGGTTTCCTGCCTTTATTCTTCCTCCTTTGTCAGCAAGCCCATCCTTAAGCAATTAATGGTTCATTACCACCTTCAAGGGAGACAAAAGGAATGGAACTGGAAGGGGTAGGAGTGAAATTCTAGGTCTCTAGAAATTCAGGTCTCTGACCTGAGACCGAGCAATGGTTGACCTGATGTCTTGGGCATCATCTAAGAAGACCTATAAAATAAGAATGCTGTAGTTCTAACTATAGAATCCTCCCTAGAAATAAGGTCAGAAGTGACGTGTCTTACTTTTTGCTTTTCTTTCCATTTTCTTTCTCTTATTTCTTAAATGTTTGTGTTATGACCCTTGATACTCAGAATCTTAGGATACCATGTATCTTTTCTTTTTTTTTGACAGACAGAGATCACAAGTAGGCAGAGAGGCAGGCAGAGAGAAAGGAAGGGAAGCAGGCTTCCCGCTGAGCGGAGAGCCCGATGCGGGGCTCGATCCCAGGACCTTGGGATCATGACCGGAGCCGAAGGCAGAGGCTTTAACCCACTGAGCCACCCAGGCACCCAGGATACCACGTATCTTAATCAGAATCCATTCCCGAATTTACAGAAAGGAACACGAACGGGATAGATCTTCGCTTCTTGAGACTTTGGGTTGGTTTAAAGAGGTCTTTCTATGGGAAACCTGCAGTGTTCGGCTTTTTGTGGGCAATGGAAATGGGTGGAGAGATGGCGCGGGGCGGGGGGCGGGGGGGGACACTCTACTGAGTCACCACAGGGAACATGGGGAAGTGGTTACTTCTGGAAAGATACTCAGCCCGTGGTATCTTAGTCATCTCCATTCGGCAAAATGTGGTAGAGGCTGAGTCCCCCTCCACGGGGAAACAAGAACTGAGCAAAAGCTCCAGTTCTGAGTTAGGGAAAAGCTCCAAAGTCTTCCATCGGTCATCCAATTGGCCCAGCCTATGTCAGGAATGCCTGTGACAGAAACTAGTTCATGAAAATCACAGTCGAAGAAAGTCCGGCTTCTCCAAAGGGAAGACCAGCTTTAGCAAGTAGTAAATGAGGGTATTTCACAAAATGAATGAGACAGAGTGAATAGACAAGGTCAAGGTCAGAGCTCAGGTCCTGGGGAAATGGAGACATGTATGTTTAGTTTTGAAGCACCCTTTTTCGAAACTCTTTTCTTGACATAGAAAATAGAATGGTTTCTATTTTCCAAACAGCTTCCTGACTCATTTGGGTATTGAAAAGTCCTCTCAAACTTAACATGTCCACAATCAAATTCATGGCCACCACGCCCAGGCCTTCCCTTCTCAACAAATGGCAACCCTGCCATTCCAGTTGCCCAGATGAAAAATCTTGGAGTCTCTCTGTGGACTCCCACCTCTCCCCACTCCACACACACACACACACACACACACACACACACACACACACACCCTACATCTAACTCAACAGCACCTCCTGTTAGCTGACCTTCCGAGTTGCCTGACATTCCCAATCTGAGTAGTTTCACCACCTCGTCACCGCCCCCCAACACAGCTGGTCTCCCTTCTCCCACACGAAGCCCAATACAGTCTATTGACTCCACAGCCGTCAGATGATCCTTTAAAAACCTAAGTCCTAGATCATGTTATTTCTCTATTCAAAGACTCTCTAATGGTTTCTCATTTCATTCAGTAAAATCCAAAGTCTCTACCATAGACCACAAGGCCTAGCATGCCCCTGCCCCCCGCTGCCTCTTCTATCTCATCTCCCACCAAGTTAGTCACCTTCTCTTTCCCAAGCCTCCTAGATGCTCCTAGCCCTCATGCTCCTGCCTCAAGGCCTTTGCTCTCCCCCAACACTCCTTCACATCCTCCATATCCCTGCTTACGTATTAGCTTAGTAGAGAGACCATTCTTTAACACGTGATATAAAAGAGTAATCCCCACCTGCCATCCCTATCCCCTTTACCAGACTTTATTTTTCTTCAAAGCATTTTCACCACCTAATATCTTTTGATGTGTTTCTTCTCTGTCTCCCCCACTGTAGAATAGTGAGCTTCATGAGGACAAGTACTTTGTTTTCCTGCTGTGTCCTCAGGACTAGGAACAATGATCGATGCACCATAAAAACCCAACAAATCCTTGATGAGTAGATAGTATCTCCCATTTCTCTGTGTATATAGTTTCCTTGTTATTTTCTTAGGATTATTTGTTTTTATCCATCAGAAAAGTCATCTTGAAAAATGTCTTCCCAATCCAGGCTAGTCTATCGGAAAAGGTGATCTGTCCATACTCGGCATGAGAGCAGGGAAATTCTGCCCTGCGCAGACGAGGTGGTGATAGCAGGGGTCACACCAGACTGAGATTCTAGAAGGAATGATTGGAACAGGGGGCAGATCCAAAGTGAAAAACAGGAGAGGATTCAGATTAGCTAAGAGCACTAATCTCTCTTCTCTGTGGTTTTCCTCTTAAAGTTAGACCCAGAAAGGGTAACTTGCCCCAGGTCACAGATAATATGCGTTAGCAGAGCTGGAAATACAAAATGAAATCTCCTCCCTGTGTCTCGGTGTTATTCCCCTCTAAAATGCATTTGTGAAGGGGAAAAAAATTGTTGTTAAAAAAAATAAGCTTATTTTTTTTCTGGGTGTTAATTGATGAATCCATTTCAACCCTAATACTTTTACGTTGAATATGTCTTTCAAAAACCTGCATGAAGAAAAAGAAGGCAAGCTTATCTAATTTGCATGTGACACAAATCTGGGGGAACATAGCTAATACCGTGAATAACAGAACCATGATCAAAAAGATGTTGATGAGCAAGAGCAATGAGCCAAAACTGACAAGATAAAATTGAGCAAAAAATTTAGCTACAAAAACATAGGAAGGAAATATGACGTCGCAGCAATGCTTATGAAAGCTATGTCCATGCTTCAGGCCACAGCAGAGGTTTAACCAGAGGAACCCAGCGGAATAAACAATACTGAGCCCCAACCTCTCATTCAGGAGATTCTGATTCTGTAGACCCAGATATCTGTACACTTTTTAAATGTCTCAAGTGATTCGGAAATGCACCCCAGTTTGAGGACCATGGTCTATAGCAAGACCAGGGTCAGTCACACAAGTAATGTGGCACCCACAAACATCGGTGTAGTCTTAGGCTGCATTAATAGAGATATAGATTCTAAAATAAAGATGATCATACTTTCTATTGTACATAGATTCAACTCCTTGTCCACTCATTCATTCATCAAATTTTGACCAAGTGTCTACTAAGAGTCAGGCATTGGGTTTACTAAAATTAAAAGACAGATGTAGCCTGTCCTAGGATTGGGCTGATTTTCCTAGGAATCCTTGCCGTAGATATTTCCATGTCTCCAGAAGTGTTTATAATTGTCCGCAGTTCACTCTGATTCCTTCTCACTTCTTGGCAGGAAAATGGGAACTTATACTTAGCCTAAGAAGCCAGACTATACAGCCAATGGCTTTAGCACTAATTGCGAAGGAAATTTCCACCACAGCCAGTCTCTCATCTTTATGGTGCTATGTTGCCTTTTTTTTTTTTTTTTTTTTTTTTTTTTCAGTGAAACAGAGAATGCTCCTTCCCTCTGCATAGGGTACCCCCACAGTAAAGCTCACAGTAAAGCTGCCTGTGCCTGGAGATACTACCACTCCTGGACCTCTCATCTATATACCCAGAACCACCAGCTCCCACACCCTAACCACCCACCCGAACCTGGCTAAGTCAGGACGCATTCCTTATCTCGTATTATCAAAATGCCCCAGGTATCAGACAGAGACCAGCTGAACTAGATAAGGTACAATGAAAACAACAACAACAAAAAGAATTTGATTAAAGAGATATTACAGAAATAGGATTCTGAACACCCAGCAACTGAATGGATGGGGGAAGGGAACCAGGAAGAGGAAGGAGTCCGACAAGACCTGCTACTTCAATTCCAGGTCTGTGGGCGCAAAGTAATGTCATCATGAGAAATTTCAAAATCAGATTTAGGTTGGGGAAGGAGAGAAGGGAGGGACTGAGACAGGTAAATAAAGAATGCTAATTCCATTTTGGACATTCTGAGATTGAGGTCCTGGTAAACCCCCAGCTGAAAATGTCTAGCAGTTGGTAAAGAAGGTAGAAGGGATCTCCATTGGAGTAGGTTAAAGTTGGGGGTTGGGGGGCAAAACCACTAAATAAATAATCAGACAATCACTGTGACCTTGAAGAGAACAACTTCAGGAAAGATAAGGGCATAAAAGGTGAAACTCAAGCATTAGTTAAGGTAGTCAGAGGAAGTGGGGAAAACACTCTTTCTGATTATAAAAATTAATGCCATTTTTTAAAATTTTAAGAATGTATAAAGAAGAAAATTTAAATTCCCCATACTCTCAGTCCAGAGATAACCACCACCATCATTAACATCTTGGGCCAGTTCCCTCCAGACATTTTTCTATGCCTCTATTAGGGAGGTTTGTATTTTTTATTTGGAATCATACCTTATATGCAAGTTTTGTACACCGGATTGTTTCATTTACATTATATCTGAGGCTTTTTCCTATGTAATTAAATAGCTTTCAAATTCTGGGGGCACCTGGGTGGCTCAGTGGGTTAAAGCCTCTGCCTTCGGCTCAGGTCATGATCTCAGGGTCCTGGGATCGAGCCCCACGTCAGGCTCTCTGCTCCGCGGGGAGCCTGCTTCCTCCTCTCTCTCTCTCTCTGCCTGCCTCTCTGCCTACTTATGATCTCTGTCAAATAAATAAAATCTTAAAAAAAAACCAGTTTTCAAATTCTGTTTTTAATTTTGGGGATAAAAATCCACCTTTTGCCTAAACCAAAGTGTATGTCGACAGCTAAGATAGTTGGGGTGGTTTCAAATCTCTTACTGTTGTAAAGATCCATCTTTCTTGATGAAGGAAAGAAAAATAAAGACAGGAAGTTTGCTCCAGGGAAGGAAGAGTGATTGGAGGGGTTTTGTTTGTTTTTAACATAGGAGAAACCTGAATTTGTTTGAAGCCTTATCCAAGAAAACTTGAGACCAAAGGCTTTAAGAGGAAGTCTCTGGAGATGGCCTGAGTTTATGGGAAGGTGGTGCTCATGAGCCTTTCCCCAGCCCATGGATGACTGCCCAGGAAGACCCACAGAAGCACGGTCACCAGGCTACAGAGGAAGGAAACACAGCCCTGCTTCCCTCCAGCCTCATGGCTCTTCCCTCTTGAGGACGTGATATCCTGCTCAGGAAACCAGGTAGCACTGGGGGGAGTTATCCTCACATAGCTGCCCTTAGGGCTAATGAAATCACACCTTTTGAGCTCCCCAGAGAAAGAAACTACCTAGATTCAGGGGGAAAAAAAAAAAAAAAATCTGTTCTAATTGTTTCGATAGAAGCCATGTTGCTTCCTCACTTCCTGTAGGAGGATCAGTCCAGGCTCCAGGGACTCGAGGCTATTTTCCTTTTCCCTCAGTTTCCATCCCTCCCAGGAGCCCTGCGTCTGTTCCTTCTCCCCTGCCTGGCCTTCCTTTAGTCCCCTCCCAGTCCAGTTCCCACCCCATTTCAAAACACCGATTAAGACCTCTGAATGCCGGCTTCTGAGTTCAACTCAGGCACCAGAGCAACCCTTGCTGTGTGGTTCGAGGCCCAGATCCCTCTGGCAGAGGTTCTGTATGAGCAAAGCGCACCTAGGGTTTCATCTGAGCATCAGCCTATCCTCTGCCAAAAACTCTCGATGTCTCTCTGTTCTTAGAACCAACCAAGCAGTGCGTTACCAGAAGAAAAGGCAAACAAATCTCCAAAGGGTAATCATCCCTTTGCATATCTGGTTGTCTGAGACTGTCATGCCAGGGGTAAATGAGGCAGCATTTATGAGACCATGTGCCCTGGTGCCCTTGCCAGTTTCCCTGGAGACAATGCTGAAGAAAATGAATGTTGGAAGGTTAGGCAGAGCCATTCGGCAGCCACGAGCGCCCTCTAGTGTTCCTTCGGAGGTCTTAACTACCACCCCCACAACAACCTGACAAGAGGAACAAAAACAGTTAAGAAGCTACAACTGAAACTCCTGTAATCCTGTGTGTCCATAGATACTACCACAATTTTTAAAAACCCAGGAAGCTACTTATCGCTGCACAGTATCTCACAATATCTTAATTGTGTGTTGTGTTACTGTAACCAGTCTAGATCACTCAGGGAAATGCTGTGTGTTCTTTCGACAGATTATTCAAAATGAATGTAAGATTTTTTTTTTTTAAAGGAACCGTGGATCTGGGGAGCCTGGGTGGGTCAGTCGGTCGGGAGTCTGCCTTTGGCTCAGATCAAGTTCCCCGGGGTACTGGGATCCAGCCCCAGGACAAGCTCCTTGCTCAGCGGGGAACCTGCTTCTCCCACCTCCTCTGCCCCACTCCTCATCCACCATCCCCAACTGCTTACTTGTACCACACACACTCTCTCTCTCTCTCTCAAATAAACGAAATCTTAAAAAAAAAAAAAAAAAAAAAGGAAATGTGGGTCATTTACTTCACTATCCAATAGCAGTAGTTACCATGTTTAAACCCTGAGGAATCATTCTACATAAACCCAGAAAATGTTTCTATGGTAACACCCAGTACCATCAAAATGGTAGAAAACCATAAACTCACCCTTTGCTGGCATCACTGTATACTGGGAAACAAGGTGACAATAACTTTAAGCATCATGAAATATATTACCTTTTGATACTGACTCCAGGAAATAACGCAACAGGATTCTTTTAGTTCTAGAGACGGCAAGGTAGACCACAAGTTTATCTGCAATAGCTTTTCACTATTGCATCGCCCACTTCAAATAATGACTTTAAAACCTCTATCTGGGGCACCTGGGTGGCTCAATGGGTTAAAGCCTCTGCCTCTGCTCAGGTCATCATTCCAGGGTTCTGGGATCGAGCCCCGCATTGGGCTCTCTGCCCAGCAGGGAGCCTGCTTCCCTCCCTCTCTCTCTCTGCCTGCCTCTCTGCCTACTTGTGATCTCTCACTGTCAAATAAATACATAAAATCTAAAAAAAATTAAAAATTAAAAAACCTCTATCTGTGTTGGATGTGAAATGAAGAGTTGATCATAAATTGCACGTACAGGATAATTACAAGATGTAAACTGTGGCTAGTGTGTGATATGTGCTATTCCTGGATTAGACTATGAAGGCATGAAACTTGAACACAGTCACATTGATGTAAGGAATGCTTGCTAGGGTTTTTTTATGTTTTGTTGCTTGTTTTTAATTTTTTAAACAGTTTTTTTAGCTGCTTGTTAACAGATATCGGGCTTAGAATAAATTTTTCAGACCTACAATATCCTTCTCCAAGCAAGGCTAAGTTGTTAACAAACTCTCAGCTTGTAGCCTGAGACCAAATGATCATTTCAAGGCTTTTGTTTCTAACGGCCAAGAGGCCTATGAATTGAAAATAAAAACAATACACAATAAAAAAAACTAAAAACAAAATGGCTTATCAAAAAGGCCACATTATAGGAATTATATGAACGTCACAATGAATGTAAGGTTGATACAAATAAATTGGAATAAGAATATTCAGAAAACTATTAGAACACAAAATTGTATATTCACATCTCTTAACAGTTTCATCACCGGTGCAGGTACACGGATCAGAAGTCAATCTGAAGGGCTTCGTGTTGAGGAAATTGTTAATTCTTACTATAAATTTCTTGTGGTTTAGAGGCACCTGGCTGTTTTGGTGACAGAAGCATGTGACTCTTGATCTCAGGGTTGTGAGTTCAAGCCCCATGTTGGGTATGGAGATTACTTAAATAAATAAAACTTTAAAAAAAAAAAAGTTCCTGAGGTTCAGAATTTTTTACAACAACTAAGCTTAGAGATTAAAAACACTGGGGTCAAGCAGACATGAGCTTAGTCCAGGCTCACCACTCAGTAGAAATTCCTGTGCCCTCAGCAATTTCCTGCATGACCCAGAAGTATTTTCAGAAGCAAGGAAGCAGTAGCCAAAGCAAGGCTGTTGTCTAAAAGGCAGCTTTGTGATGGGCCTTTTGGAGAACAGTGGTAACATCCAGTTCAGGATTTGTGACAAAGATAAAAATCACAGACAAGATTTCGTCTTTCCCTGAAGTTTCAGTTCAAGCCACAGGAATGGTCATAGGATAGATATGAAATCAAGTCATGCTCGGGGTCATACAATCTAAAACAAATGATACAGCTACCCAAATATCTCTAGAAACATGATACGGGGATAGAGATCCAGCCCAGGGAATGCTTCAGAAACAGCCAAACCATTTTAGGCAGAACAAAATATGTAAGGTATGTCCTTAAAGCTGGTCAGACTACGGTTCAGGGACAAAGAAATCAACCTTAGCACATAAAATTAATGCTCTTCTAGATGTTTTCCTGGCTGAAACTCATGTGCAAGTCAATTTAAGAGTAGAAAGATAAGGGGGAAAAAACAGAAATTGTTCACAATCAAAGTAAACAAAAGCCTTCACAAAGATAAACTTATTATACTAACAAAGTAAGCCCAGAAGGAACATGAATGGTTCAGCATGTAAGAATATGCTTTCCACCCGTCACCCTTGTGGCAAATGCAATATGCAGCTATCATTGCAGAGTGGGTTAATATCTGAGCTGGAGTCCCCCTTATTTCCAAATTCCATGGGAGTTAGACATAGGGGGAAATAGAGCTTTATTTTTGTTGGCTGGAATAAATCCCACTATTCTACTTCAGAACCACTATCCAGAGTTCTAGGCTGTTTCTCATACCTTCCAACTCCAGCTTCCTCTTCTTGACCTCTCTCCTCCTCCTGGCATCTCAACCTTTAAAAGTAGGGAGCAGCAGATGAGGGTGTTTCTGGGCATACCCCGGTATTATGCAAGAGCCTATATCTTTTCTTTTCAGAGCTGTTTTCATGGCCCTTAAATACACCACTGAAAGCTCACTGGGATCCTAAAGCTCACTTTAAATGGCTTACCTAGAAAGTGGATAGCAACAGGGGAGAAGCAGGTAAATGAGGGAGCAGGTGGCCCCATGCTGAAACATGAGTGTTAATCAGAGGGAAAGTTTAAAAGGGAATCTTTTTTTCATAGGAAAAGAAAAAGGCATCAAGGTAGGCGGCAGAAATAAATTGGGTTAAATTAAAATTTAGGAGAAATCAAACAGAACAGCAGGACCTTGTAGCCAGAGACAGGGAGTAGGGTAAAGGAAAAGATAAAAAAAAGCAGAACTGTGGGATACTTTGCATCTGTGACTTCAAAAGTCAGAATAACATCCAACCAAGTCTGAGGCACATAATAGCCTACTAATTCTGAGCCACATATGCCCACTGCTAATTGATCTGGTGGTGCATCCCCCTTGCCTTTGGAAGTGGCTTTATGGTGAAGAAAAAATACACTGAAAACAGGAAAACAGTAATGTAAGTCTACATGCAGACTCTATGCTGATTAACCGGCTATGTGCAGACAATTAGCTCCATCTTGGAGCAGAGGGGTCAAAAGAGAACTTTGGGGGAACTTATAATTTGGGCAAGGAATGAACATGAAGACTGATTTGTGAACTAAAAGCAGAAGTGAGACTTCTGGGGCTGTTGACTTGTTGCTTCTCCTACTGGTCAACCGGGGAATAAATCGTGTAATTATGCACCCACATCCTCTCCCTGGTCTACACACCACGGTCAGCCTAGAAGGAACCATATTCTGGGAAATGGTGGAAGATCATTCTCCCAGGGTACTTTGTAATTGGCCAGGGTTAGAAGCATATCTATATAGGCTGTTGTCAGATTGCGCTCTATTTGTTAGAAATTAGCTTAGAGTAATCAACAAAGAAATCAACAATTTTTTTAAAAATGTGAACAGAAGCTGCAACAAATCCAGGCAAACAACCAGATTTCATAAAGTTGCTTCACAGGGACAGGAAGTCAGGCTCCTTCTACCTTGTTGCTCTAGCAGGTAGAGCCTTAACCCCATGATCCAAGATGATAGCCTCTTCCTCCCAAGCAAGAAGATGAGCTTGAGATTTCTCAAAGTCTACTGCACAGTATTTCCTTTGGCTAGAATTTAGTCACAAGGCCATCCCCAAAGCCAAATGCAGTGTTTATTCCAGAACACCATATGCTGAACTAAAAATCAGGAGTTCTACTACAGAAGAAGGAAAAAAAAAAAACAAATAATGTGAGAAAATTAGCCATCAGGGCCTTCCTGTCCTTGACTCTACCATTATCCAGATGGAAGAGGGAAGGGAGACCAGAAATGAATGTACAGCAGCATATGTGTTAACTTTAGAAACATCCGTGCCCAAACAGATGCTTCAAGGTTTCATCCAATGTATATTGTGATTTTAATGGCTAAGTAGACCAAGAAGAGCCTTTTACAAGAAAAGTGTCTCTTGGTTAGCTGCTACCATAGCAGCAGGAGAGGGGTGAGGGGAAGGGTAAATAGTAAGGGAACAGCAGTGAGATGCTGGAACCTGAAAAGACAGGCTTCCAGAAGATAGAGAAGAGCAAGGAAGGGGACGTTAGCAGATGTCAAAAGCAAACACCATCTCCACGTCTGTGCCACCATAAAACCTCTCCAAGTGTCTCGGGTTGCTGATACCCTCATCCATTTTAAGCTCCACCTGTGGCATCCCAGAAGCTGCGTCCTGCAAGACCTTATGGCTCCCGCAACGCACCTTGTGGATGAGCACCACGCGGCGGGAGGGACAGAGGGCACCAACTCGGCTCGGCTGTCGCCTGCGCCAGCTCCTCCGCCAGGCCCAGCCGTGTGGCCGCCTCGGGTTGTTTGTCTCGCCCACCCTGCGGGCCCGTGACCAGGCGGAGCAATGCAATCCCCGAAGGCGGCCGTCGCGGCCTCGGACTGCACCGCACTAGCAGGCCCCCGAGACCCTCCTGGCGGGTTCCCGCCTCGCCGTGGCCCCGAGCGCGCATGCGCCACGGACCGGCTGCACACCCCTCCCCTCCCGCCGCCCCCCAGGCCGCCAGTGCCCCAGAGCCCTGCCCGGCTCGCCTGTCCAGCTGTCCGGTCTCCCTCACCCGGAGGTCCCCACCGCCTCCGGCGGCTCACGCCACTTCCTCGGCCACGGGCAGAGCGGAGGACCTACCCCAGAGCGCGACAGCCTCTCGACAAGTGTGTGCACAGGGCAGTCGCTCCGTGCCTTTCCCCGCAGGCTGGGGCTCCTCCGCACCCGCGTTTTCCCGCCTCCTCGGCCTCCTGACCTCCGCGGGGTCCCGGAGCTCACCTTCAGCCGCGTCACCGCTTAGTTGAGCGCACACTGGTCAGCTGCCCGGGGACTTGATGGAGAAGGTCACGAAGAGGACGTGACCTCCGGCTGACCCGCAGGCTGGCCCCGGGAAGCTAGGGCTTCCTCCCTGCCCCGAGTCCCTGGAATGGGGCCGCCATCCCCGCAGCCTGAGCCGTGTTTCGGGGTCCAGCCCTGACCGGACAGTTTGTTGTTGAGATCGTCTGATGGTGTGGCCGTGACTGACCGCAGGGAAGGCGTCCTCATAGACTCAAGAGGCTGGCGGTCCCGTGCGGACAGGACAACTACTCGGCTTGCAGTAGCCTGCACAAGTCCCCCAGGTAAGTTCCCTTGCTGACAGTCTCTGCCACCGACCGGTCTGGAGCTGTCTTCCCCTTTCTTGCGTCTCCCCTTGCCTGCCCTGTGCGGGGAGCCGGGTTTCCCCTGGGAAACCTCCAAGCCAAGAGGGCTGCAGGGTCCAGCATTTCCACCCCAGCCCTCTCCACACTCACATGCCCCCAGAATTTAGTCCTCAAAGACCCTTTATCTGGTGCCAAAACACCTATGACCCACAGTTCCAGGAAAGGCGGAATCTCTTGTGCCAGAAGCTTTCCAGGAAAGGAAGGAGAATGTGCAGATCGCTCTAGAGCAGTCAAGCCTGACCTCCCCTTCCGCTCATCCTGTCCTTCTTCCCAGAACCAGCAGCTGCTCCCCAAATCCCTGAGTGTGCCAAATCTTTGGGTCACAAATTACAGAGTTCGACTTAAATCTCGCAGATGAATGGACAAATATGTGCTAAGCACTACATAAAAAGAAAGCGCCTTCTAGAAATCTTACCCTCAAGTTAAAGAGGCAAGAGTAGCACACGTAACATCAAGAAAGAATGAACAGCGTAATAACGTATAACAGGGCAGAACTGCCCTGGTCTGTCTGGTCTGCCAATCAGAGTTTCTTAAGTACACATCAGAGCACCTGAAAAAACTTATTTAAAAATTTATTAAAACTTTCATTTACACTTCATTTACATTTCATTTACACTTACACTTACATTTCATAAAATAAAAGGCAAATCCATGGGGCACCTGGGTGGCTCAGTGGGTTAGGCATCTGCCTTCCGCTCAGGTCATGATTTCAGGATCCTGGGATGGAGTCCAGCATGGGGCTCCCTGCTCAGTGGGGGGTCTGCTTCTCCTTCTCCCTCTGCCCTCTGCGCTCCCCCATGCTATCTCTATTTGAAATAAATAAAAAATATATTTTAAAGAAGTAAATACAAGTTAAAAAGTAAAAAATAAATATAAGCTACTAAAAAATTTTCTATTTAGTAGATCTGGAGTTGGTTTATGTTCTTTAAACAAAGAAAGAAAAAAAAAAACCTCAGTTGATTTTGATGTTAGGAGGCCAAAGATACAGCACAGAGTTATACCACAATAGGTATCACAGATTACTTAGGGTTTTCCCTGCCATAATCAAATTACAACTAAAATGATATAAAACTACCTGTTTTCTATACTAGCCAGTTCCATCACTGCACCAATCTCTACTCTTAGCAAAACCAACTACTCTATTTCAAAAAGGAAAATCAAAAACTAGAGAAGCTCCTGTCTGCAAAATCACAAACATGCTCCTTGACTTAAAAATAAACAAACAAGAAACCTATTGTGTACGTCTGTGAACATGAAGCAAAAAATATATTCCCCTTTTCTGTTGAGAGATTACTAAATTCTGTTGCTGTGGGTTGAATCGGGTATTGTGGGAAGCTACTATAGTTGGTACTGTGGAAACTCAAATATTTTGAACTTATTCAAGCCTTTGAACCTGAAAGCCTCAGGATCACGCCACCAAACCACCACGACCATGCCTGCCCTTCAACCCTTCAACCCTTCACCAGCAGGGTCCAGCTCAGCATCACTAGGAGGAAAAATTGGTTTTTTGTTTTCTGTCTGTATTTCCAGCTCAAAACAGGTTCTCAGTAAATGGTTTTTTTTTTTTTTTACTATAATTATGGGAAAAAACAAACAAACAAGCCTCTAAGTTGCCCAAATTATTTTTCTGGAACTGAAAGACCTCTGAAAAGGAAAGGAAATAATGAGCCATTTTAGGGGGATTTATATGAATTTTTCAGTTGACCCAGATTTAGAGGATACTTCAGCCTTTTGATCAATAACCTCTGCCTTCAGGGCCAGAACACTCATTCCCCAGGCCACACCTGCTCCTTCCACACCCACAGTGGCACACTTGGTGACCTCTCCTAAGTCGTGGATAGCTACTTGTGAGCTCTTGCCAGTCCTACCTGCAAGGAGAGGGCCATGCAGTTCTAAAATGGAAGAGATTACGGTCATTCTTCCACCTTTTACAAACCTCTTCGTATTACAAGTAGAGAAACAGACACTCAGAGATTTAAGGTCACAGAGCTAAGGCCACCCCTTCTGGAAATCAGACAGGAGAAGCCCCCATGCCCGCTGCAGCCCCAACTCGGTCATTCCAGTTTTCCTTTGTTTGGAAAGCAGCTTACAGAAATGAGACTGAACCCCCCAGCCTTGTTATGACACCATTTTTAGCCCTGCTGGGGGCCCAGTAAAACTCATCCATGAGTGGAAAAGGGACTAAATGGCTTCCAATGGGTGAAAATCACTTCTCAAGGAGACAGAGGATGTCAGGTAAGAAACCTACCTTCACAGTGTCAACTGTCTCCCTATGCAGAGCCCAGAGCTAAAGGTCAAAGGGAAGGCACCCTCCAAGCAAGGGAGCAGGCCGGGCTTTGGTTCAACGTTTCCTTTCTGCAGACTGTAGGGAAGAGAAGCTCCCAGAAAAGAGGAGCATTCGGGACTTCCAAGGTCTGGCAGGGCCAAGTGCCTAAGCACACGGAAGAGCATCTCGGCAGCCCAGGCAAACCCAGAGTGGAGCTGGGCAGTCAAGTGCTGGCAGGGGCAGGACCAGGAGGTCAGCCTCCGGGTTCCAGTGCCAGAGGTGTGGGCAGGCAAGGAAGGAGGAGGCTCTTTCCGCTGACTCACCTCCTCCCCCTGCAGCTGCTCTCCCTCTCCCACTCTGCCCGCTCCACTCCCACCTTCTCCTGGTTTGGGTTCAAACCTTAGCAACTAGCTCCAACAGCTAACAACACCTGCCCACTCAAAAACCTGGCATGCCATCCAGGGACCGGCGCAGAATCTACTATTTTGACACAGCACCTTCCGTTGAAGCCAAGATGTTTGAGAGAAAGAAAGAGCTCAGCGGGCTGGCTCCTGGCAACAGGGTCGCCTCATAAACTCGCATTTGCATTTGCTTTCCTGGGTCCCCACCCCCTGCCCCAGTCAGTGGAGCGCGCGGAAACAGGTGGCCAGCATGGACTCTGGCAGATGCACCAGGCGCCCACGGCAGATGCAACGTCACTCTCCTTGCAGGTTTCTTGGCACCTTCTGGCCCTTTATGAGCCAGCACCTCCCAGGAGCTGGCTTCCTGGTGCGGGATCCAGCCCCTTTGGTGTCATCGTCCAGGATGTGTCACTCACCCCGACAAAAACTAGGGGCATGCATTTTCTAGGTCGCAGGAGCCTCTGCCTGCAGCCCCGGCCGGGTCGCAGACACATGAAGGACAGGAGACAGAGGCACAGGTCATAGAGGCCCTGGGGAGGAAAATGAACATCCCTCAGCAATGGCAACAGCCAAAAGGAAGATCATGCATCCCTCTGAAAAATAGGGCACCAGAGCTAACCACTTACTTGTCCCACCCTGGGCAAGCCAAATGATGCCCCATTTTCACACAGCTCTCCCCATACTCATCAGCTGTCTGGTTAAAAAAAAAAAAAAAGATTTTGTTGTTGTTGTTGTTGTTGTTGTTGTTGTTGTTGAAATGGCTATTGAATATTAGATTTCAAGTCACTGGAACTTTCTGTGTAGGAGGTCAAGTGCCTGACCTCAAGGCACCTATATGTAGTTGGTTCATGAGGCTCCATGACACTGGGCCTTTTTTTTTTTTTAAGTTAAGAAATGCCTTTTTTTTTTTTAAGTTGATTTAAATCTAATGAGACCCTACTTTCCAAAGGTGGTGAAAAGTCTAGTGTCTTATCATGTAAGAACCCATGGAGCTTACAGAATCCAAAGAAACAGAAGGTCCTGATCATCACCCCAAGGTGATATACACGGTTTGGCTCCTAACCCAGGAGGTCTACTTCGTGTGTTCGATGGCAGGCAGGGTTATTCCCTCCTCTGTGCCAAGTTCAACCACGAGAATCCCTTAATAACCAGTGTTCAGACAGCATAGCAGCCATCGCCTTTGTATGTTGTTCCATCTCTGAGATGTTCAAGTGAGTTCAGCTCTTCCCTGTTTATGGGACGCACAATCCTCTTTCTAGCCCTGGAGGCACTTAACCACTGCCTCCCAAGCTTCCAGTCCTCGGCTCAAGTAACACCTCCGGATGCTCAGCTCAGGTAGGACCTCACTTCTATGTCCCACAACCCTGTCATATGTCTTCTTCATTGCACTGACGATTCTCTAAAACCAGTGGATTTATTGAGTCTGTCAGTTATCTGTGTTCTTCAGAGGAACATAAATTCTAGGAGAGGAGGTTCCTTGTCAATCCCATTTGCTAATACATATTCCATACCTAGAAAAGTGCCTGGCACACGTCAGTGACAAATACCTGCTGAATGAATAATTGAATATACGAGGTCTTCAATTTCCTTCTTCTCTTCTACTATCCAGTGTTCTGCAGACAAACCCTACCCCTAATGGAGCTAGATTTTCAAACACAGCATCTCTCAAGAATGGGAAAATTGGAGTCTTTTCTTTCTTTCCAACTGAGTCCATAGCAGAAGAAAACCCAGTTGTTCTATCACTTATTAGATGTATACAAACAGATGTATCTACAATGTCAGGATTGTTTTTAGGAAATAGGATTCATCAGGACTGAGCTGGACCTCATCACAAAACTGATCTGAATCCAGCGATTTGCAGAAAGATGACTCAGACTGGCCTTAAGGCTGCTTTCCCATCAGTTTGTTACCCAACTAGCCAATGAGCAATGAAAAGAATATACACGAGAATAAAGTTACAGATGAGTAGAATACTCCTGTTGCCTTCCTAATTCCTCACACTGCAGGCCCCAGAATTGAGTGGTTTCATTGGATCCAAATAGAGTAAGGAATCCACCAAGACAGAAGAAGACAGAATCATTCATTGCCTTTCATAGGAACTTCCTAAATCATTCTGATGCCTGGTTATTTATATCTGCACTCGATTTCCAACAATACCCATGGGCCAGCTTCAGGCATGGGCCACTAGGCCTGCAATGACTCACTGTAGGGATTACCGTAGAGAATAGCTTTGTGTTTATCTAACTATCAGATTATTTTTTGAATCTTGATCCATGGTTTAAACAAGGAGAAGGTGCAGTAGAATATATGAAGAAGATGTTTTCAAACCTATGAAGTGGTTTGTTTAAAAACTTGGAGAAGATGGGGCCCCTGGCTGGCTCAGCCAGATGGGACTTTTGATGTTGAGGTTGGAATTTTGAGCCCCAGATTGGATGTAGAGATTACTTAAAAAAAAAAAAGAAAAAACTTTGAGAAGAATAGAAATTGAGCATGCAGAAAAGAGGACTCCACAAAAACAAGACTGGCTCAAAAGGAGGCTATGCAAAGGAAACAGTCAACAAAGGAAAGAGGCAAACCACAGAATGGGAGAAGATAGTCGCAAATGACACTACAGACAAAGAGCTGATATCCAAGCTCTATAAAGAACTCCTCAAACTCAACACTCAAAAAACAGATAATCACATCAAAAAATGGGCAGAAGACATGAACAGACACTTCTCCAAAGAAGACATACGAATGGCTAACAGACACATGAAAAAATGTTCGTCATCGTTAGCCATCAGGGAGATTCAAGTCAAAACCACACTGAGATACCACCTTACACCAGTTAAAATGGCTAAAATTAACAAGGCAAGAAACAACAAATGTTGGAGAGGATGTGGAGAAAGGGGAACCCTCTTACTCTGTTGGTGGCAATGCAAGTCGGTGCAGCCAGTTTGGAAACCAGTGTGGAGATTCCTTAAGAAATTAAAATAGACCTACTCTATGACCCTGCAATTGCACTACTGGGTATTTACCCCAAAGATACAGATGTAGTGACAAGAAGGGCCATCTGTACCCCAATGTTCATAGCAGCAATGGCCACAGTTGCCAAACTGTGGAAAGAACCAAGATGCCCTTCAACAGATGAATGGATAAAGAAGATATGGTCCATACATACAATCGAGTATTATGCCTCCATCAGAAAGGATGAATGTCCAACTTTTGTATCAACATGGACGGGACTGGAGGAGATTATGCTGAGTGAACTAAGTCAAGTAGAGAAAGTCAATTATCATATGGTTTCACTTAATTGTGGAGCGTAAGGAATAACATGGCAGACATTAGGAGAAGGAAATGAAGAGTGAATTGGGGGAAATCGGATGGGGAGACGAAGCATGAGAGACTATGGACTCTGAGAAACAAACTGAGGGTTTTGGAAGGGAGGGGTGCAGGGGGATGGGTAAGCCTGGTGGTGGGTATTAAGGAGGGCACATATTGCATGGAGCACTGGGTGTGGTGCATAAACAATGAATCTTGGAACACTGAAAAAATTAAATTAAATTTTTTTAAAGGAGACCGTGGATAGGAGTTCACACTGAGAGACTAGAGCCATCTGGTGGAGAATATTGAAAGCAACCAAGAATAATCAGTGAAAATCTGTTAATGAAATCAAATCCCAGAAATGGGGACTGGAAGAGATCCTTAATTTTCACATATGATGAAATTGAGACCCAGAAAATATAAGTGCCTTGCCTAAGCTGAAAGAAGTAGATAATAGCATTATTAAACTGGTCTTCTTTGGATATGATTTAAGTCCAGTATGAACTTAAAAAATGGAGAAACTGGTTTTGAAGAGTCTTAATTATCAAGGAATTTATACACGACCTTAAAACTTTTCAACTCTTGCCTCTCCCTTCAGCCAGGAATCCATAAAAGATCAATCATGATCTCTCAGTTGCTCTTGATTCTCAACTTGGTTGACCTCTAAGATCGCACAGCCAGATTCCCAGCTTTGTGTCACAGCCTTGCTGCCCAGCCTGAAGGACTCCCAACAGGGAGGGAAGTAGAAGGGGCAGCACCCTACCTAGGTTAGGTTTGCACTGTCCATACCCCCTCTTGTCATTAGTGGCAATGACGAGATTCCATATGAGGCAGTCCTACAGCAACTTCAGAAGAATTTACCATATTTAGCATATTTACCATAGAATATTTACCTTGTTCTTGTTTAGTTCAGGAAGATTCTTATTGAGTTTAGTTTAGATGTCTTTGGGCCTGACACTTGCAAAATGAGTCCATTGTGAACATGCTTTTGTACACATGGAGTCATAGGTTCATTGTTAACACAAGTAGGGCATACAGATTACTGGGCAGAAAGGGGTAAACACTATTATTTATTTCAGTAGAGATACTCTCTGAGGCCCAGCCTCAAAGACAAATACAAATAACCAAAATAAAAATACAATAGGAAACTAAAACACTCGGGATTCTTAGCTGTGACCCATGAATTCCACTTAGGCCCGTCTCAGCAGTAAAGGAACTTGCTGAAGGATATTAGACAGCCAGCGGAAGCCAGCAGAACCATAGGGAGGGTTGGAAGGCCAAGCACTGAAGCCGCATGAGCAGGAGCAACACACGTCTATGTTGTGGAGGCTTCAAGAAGTACCACTGCCACACCGCTCTGAGATTTAAAAACTCCCCTATCACTTTCCCTAAGGAACCGGCCAACTGTCACTACACTAGCCAAAAAATCGTTACACCATGTAGCAGAGCATTTACCAAAGCTCATGACTACATTATATTTCTGATACCGTTGGGTGTGGTGTGTGCCTGAGTTCTGGCCCATAGAATGTGGGTAGATAAGAAGTGCACCCCTTCCAGAAAAAGCCTGTAAAACCTCCTAGAAATGGCCCTCTCTGGCCTCTTCCATTGCCCAAATCCCTGAGAGACCACATGGAAGGCTGTTCCACCAAGAGCTCTGACATCAGGCGTTGATATGAGTGAGAAGTAAATGGATGTTGTTTGGGTGCTGAGGATGAGATTCATCTGATGCAGCAGCCACTGCTACCCTAAAGATACCACTCGAATAGCTCACCTCTAACGTAAGTCTTATATCCGCCCCTCTGATTGGAAGAATCTAGGTTATGTGCTATATCCTAGCTGCAAAAGAGCCTGGGGTTGCAAGTTTTCTGAAGTCATTCTTGTGAAAGCAGGATTCTGAATGTGCAGTTACCAAGAGGTAGAGAGATGACTTAGGGAAATTATAAATGAAGCATGAACCCTACAGAAAAGAACAAGCAATCCACAGAAAATGAAGCCCAAATGGCCACTAAATGTATAAGGGCATTGTGAATTTCACTAGTCATTATGGAATCCAATTTCATACTAAAAATAGACCATGGTATAGCTGTTAGATTGCAGATTTTTAAAATTATTTACAAATTGGCTAATGATGTGGAGGAATGGGTTCTTATCACTGTGGTCAAAGTGTAAATTATGACAAGCAAAGCAGATATTATATAATACAGTTGAAGATGTACATAACAACACAACCCAGCAAGTCTGCTTCTAGACATATACTTTAGCAATAGAGTGTCTCACATCAACAGATAAGTGCTTCAGCTCAGAAATGACACGTAATGCTTTTACTCATATCCCATTGGCCAGAACTGATCACATGCAGGGGGCAAGGAAAAGTATTCCTCCCACATGTGCAGAGGAGGTAGAAAACTGGAGATCACTTAATACTAGAAAGTTCTACCACACTTTTCTTTTTTTTTTTTAATATTTTATTTATTTATTTGACAGAGATCACGAGTAGGCAGAGAGGCAGGCAGAGAGAGAGGAGAAAGCAGGCTCCCTGCTGAGCAGAGACCACCCCCCCCCCCCCGGGGCTTGATCCCAGGACTCTGGGATAATGACCTGAGCTGAAGGCAGAGGCTTTAACCCACTGAGCCACCCAGGTGCCCCTCTACCACACTTTTCAAAGAACCATCAATGTTGAAACCTTTCTTGCATGCATCAGCAAAGAAAGCCTAACAACAAGACCTTCTCACGATGCTGAGACTTATTATTGAAAGGTTGCAAGATCTTTTTATTGAAACAGAACCTATAGTTGATGAAAAGGAAATTTTTGTAGAACTAAATTTAAGGAAGGTAGAAAGTAAATTCCAGTGATGAGATCAGAGTGATTCATCCCTTGCCCATCCTTTAAATCCAGTCTACGATGACATCCTGCCATCTGTTGCATCTGAGTGTCCCAGTAACCTACATGTAGAACCAATTCTCAAGAACTCTTGACCAATAGTAACAGTGTCTTGTTTTTTTACTGTGGTCCATCCCAGGAAGGTATCTTGATATCCGTATATTGAAAAGCAGCCAACAGGTAGCAGCGATTAGGCCTATGAAGTGTACAGATAAAATCATCTAGATAGTCCAAGTTCAGACAGGTCTGTAATACTGAATCCACACAATCTCCTAGACAATTTTAGCAAACAAACCAGCAAAATCAACTGCCTTCCACCTCAATTACAATTCAAATTAAGGTGATGTTTTCATACCTTGTTCTCACATCAGCACCTAGCTTAATACCCACCTGGCACAGATATTTTGTTAAATGAATGGATCAATCCATCAATCAACCTGGATAATCATAGACATGCCATCAGTGTCTGCTCTACAAACTAAATTCCAGGATAAACGAACAGCCAGTAAATTCACTACCAGAGCTAAATGGTTGTATATGTACAAGGATTTTTGTCCAAATGCCAAGGGGAGATGGAGGAGGAAGATGGGAAATATCCCAGCTGGCACAGCTCAACATGTCCCACTGCCAAAGGAAGCAGAGACAGAAATGAATCTTTGTGCCAATTTGTTGAATTCAGAGGCTGAGAGACTTCATCCCAGCGCTCCTCCTGAATGACTGAGGTGAATCATTTGTTCTACGTTCCTGTTTTGCCATCTTTAACAAGCAGTGTGAAACAGAGGGCACTAAAGTTCTCATCAGCTTCCCAGGCACGCAGGAAGGAAGAGCTTATCTGGCGGAATACTCGGATCCCAGCTTTATAAGCCCAATTTTCCTGCTTGACTTAGAAATTGAGAAAAAAAGTTCATGCAAATGAGAAATTATAAATTTCCCTGTGTAAAACATACCCCACCCCCTCCAGGTGTCAGTGATTTAAGTCCAAATCCACCTTGATCTTTGGAGGCAGTGGTCTCTGAACAAAGTTTTCACAAGACTGTAGAGGATCACAGGCGAGCAGAACTACCTAGATACTAATGAGTCACTGCTCTAGGAAGTTGCGAGCAAGAAGTGAGATGCTGTTGCTATGATAAACAGCAAAGGGAGGATCCTGGAAACATCCTCACTCAATTCCGATGGCACCTTCACAGTGTCTGAGTAACACAAAAATCTTCTCAGATGCCTTCTTCTCACCTTTCCCCCTCTCTCAGTCTAGGTTGCTACCTTGATTCCCCTTCTCCTGGCTCTAGATGCTATGCTATTAGAGTTTCCCCCACGTGAAGTCCGCTAAAAACAATTCATATTATTATAGTCATCACCTACAAAGGACTTACCATGTGCCAGGCACTGTGCTAGTACTCCACATTACATCTCTCTCTTCACACCCCCGCATTCCAAGAGAAGCATCATTATTCCCTCTTAACAAATAAGGGAGCTGAGGCTTAAAGGTGTTCACTGAAGAACTCGAGGATTCGATCTCACAGATGTAGGGAGGTATATAGCTACATCTCAGCTGTTCTCTTTTAAAGGTCATATCAGGTGCTCTCTTCATTCTCATCCCTCATCTCAGGAATTGACTATTATCCTTCCCAAGTGCATTTGCCCTTTGAAAGACCACCACCCCAGGTTGGAGATTTTGTTTTCTAAAACGAGCCGTTATCTTTTAGGTCACTAAATATTAGGCCACTAAAATATTTCCAGATGAAAAAAATATGATGCCTGCATAATCTTGAGGATGACTGATGAAGAACCATTGGCCAAAGTAGATACAACTCCTGAAGTTGGGGAGTTAGAGGATTTTAAAACATACTGCTTTATAATATACTGGCATTCTGCCAAAATAAAATGCTGCAAGAGAGAAAGAAGAAAGAATGAAGTTGAGTTGAAACTACCAGAACACAAAATTTAAAACAGAATCAGGGAACATTGTGCTCCAAAAATTGAGCTACCAAACATTCACCAAAACATGGATGATAATAGTTATCAATGGAAATACCCCAAGCTTATAGATTGCAAAAACATTTTCCCCCTGGCCCACAGAAGGGCATTATACAAAGATAACAAGTGTTCATCGCCTACAAATGATGCGCATTTATCACTGGTTGAGTTGTGGTCGGCAGAACGTTCAGAAAAGGGGTTGAAACATTACGAACATGTCTGTCTTATCTTCAAGGAGTAGAGGTTCCTTCCTGAACAGGGGTCTGAATAACAAAGGAATGACCAAGTTCTCACAGTTCAGTGACAGAATCCCCCAAGTCATCCGAATCCTGATCTGACTTTACAGATGAAGTAACCATCTGGTATTAATTTAGCTTCATGAAAGAGGCAACATACCGTAAGATCCAATTACTGGGTGACATCAGTGAAAATGGCAAAGAGAAATCTGTAAGTCCTCTCTGTAAAAGCAAATGAATAAACTGGTAAAATTCGTCAGAATCCACTTTTTCAGAATGCTGGGATTTAATCAGCACACGGCAAATAGGGGGCGTTTAATCGAGGAAAAAACCAGCTGAATCCTAGGAAGAGTACATTGTGGCATTTGTAACTTCCCTGGCCCCATCCTCTACCCCAGCTTCGCAGTGGTGTTGAAGACAACAGCCCACATTCCCAGTGCAGTCACCTACTACTGGAGGGAGCCAGGCAGATCTTTTTCTTAAGGATGGTTGTGGTTTATTTTGACCAGTCTGGTGGTGCTCTGTGGACTCGCTTAAAGGGCTTGCCACTATTTCACAGGAGTCAGAACCTTCCCAGAACTGAGATAGCTACCTAGAGGTAGGAAGCTGGGGTTGGGGGGGGAGGGGAGGGGTTGTTAAAAATATTTAAAGGAAAATATATTAGCTGATGCCACCTAGAGTAAAGGATAAAATGTGTTGTTTTTTTTTTTTCAAGATTTTATTTTATTTATTTGACAGATAGAGATCACAACTAGGGAGAGAGGCAGGCAGAGAGAGAGAGAGAGAGGAGGAAGCAGACTCCCTGCCAAGCAGAGAGCCCGACGCGGGGCTCGATCCCAGGACCCTGGGATCATGACCTGAGCGAAAGGCAGAGGCTTTAACCCACTGAGCCACCCAGGCGCCCCCGAGTAAAGGATAAAATGTGGAATGAAAATAGACATACTGAAAAACTTGGGAGCAAAACCTGGCATATAAAATGCTTTGGAGAATAAGGGCTTTGAAAAGGTCCCACAGAGGTGCTTGGGTGGCTCAGTCAGTTAAGTGTCCGGCTCTTGATTTTGGCTCAGGTCATGATCTCAGGGCTGTGAGACTGAGCCCCCCACTGGGCTCCACACTCAGCAGGGAGTCTGCTTGAGATTCTCTCTCTCGTTCTTCCTCTTGCTCTGCCCCAGCCCCTGCTACCAGTCTCTCTCTCAAATAAATAAATAAATCTTAAAGAGAAAGGAAGGAAGGAAAGAAAGAAAAAGGAGGGAGGGAGGAAGGGAGGGAGGAAAGATCTCCCACATTCCTGGGAATCTAGAAGGCCACCCACATGCTCAGGGCTGAACACATGCTCACAGAAGACCTCAAAAAGCTCCAAGCTCTCACCTCTGGCTGATGTTCAGGCTCTCCACAAGCAGGAAACGAAGGCTAAAGCAGAGCTGTAAACTGTCTGGCTGAGTGTTGAAGGCATGCCCAACACATGAAAAGCCCATCTCCAAAGAATGGGAGATTTTTTTGTTCAGGTTCTAGCCCTTTGAAGACTTCGCTATAATATCGCAGATGGACCACTACACTAACAGAGTAGAGATTTCAGCAGCCATGCATGACAAAGAACACTGACTCTACAAAATTAGTTCAGGAAAGTCACTAAGCAAACAACCACCACTACAACAAGCAGCAACAAAACACCCTAGGGGAGAACAGGCAGAAGAGTGGGAAGCATCTACTGAGTGGAGTTGCCCTGTTCGGATATTCAGCATGCTCAGGGTTCAATAAAAAATTACAAGGCAAGGAAAGAACTAAAAAGTCAGAAAATAAGATATAAGGAAATTGGGGAGGGTATGTGCTATGGTGAGTGCTGTGAAATGTGTAAACCTGGCGATTCACAGACCTGTACTCCTGGGGATAAAAATACATTATGTGTTTATAAAAAAATTTTTTTAATTAATAATAAAAAAAGATATAAGGAAATTAATAGAAACTGTCCCTGAGGAAGCGCAAGCACTGAACTTACTAGACGGAAATTTTAGATTAGCTATTTTAAATATATTTAAACAGGCAAAGGAAATAATGTACAGAAAAGTGAAGGAAAACATGAGAATAGCTTACCAAATAGAAAATATCAATAAAGAGCCAGAAAATTTTTTTTAAATATTTATTCATTTAGTTGAGAGAGAGAATGCATGAGTTGGGGGAGGGACAAAAGGAGAGGGAGAGAGAGAATCCTCAAGGTGACTCCCCACTGAGCATGGAGCCCCAACATGTGGGGGGCTCAATCCCAGGACCCTGACTGAGATCATGACCTGAGCTGAAACCACGAGCTGGACGCTTAACCAACTGAGCCAGCCACCCAGCCACCCAGTGTTGCAGTAAACAGCCAGAAATTATAAAAAGGAGATGAATGGAAATTCTGGAGTTAAAAAAAATAAAATATAATAATGAGATGAGAAATCCAGTATCTTTACTAAAGAAATGCAAATCAAAACCACAATGAGATACTATTTATCCCCACTAGGATAGCTCTGTTGTGTTTTGGTTTTTGGGTTTTGGTTTTTTTTAGATTTTATTTGTTTATTTGACAGAGAGAGAGATCACAAGCAGGCAGAGAGGCAGGCAGAGAGAGAGGGGGAAGCAGGCTCCCCGCCAAGCAGAGATTCTGATGTGGGGCTCGATCCCAGGATCCCGAGACCATGACCCAAGCTGAAGGCAGAGGCTTAACCCACTGAGCCACCCAGGCGCCCCTCTGTTGTGTTTTTTGTTTTTTGTTTTTTGTTTTAATGGAAAATGACAAGTTTGGGCAAGAATGTAGAGAAAAATGGAACCCACATACATTGATGGTAGAAATGTAAAATGGGCAGGGGGTGGGGAGAGGGCGGCACCTGGGTGGCTTAGTCGGTTAAGTGCAGCTAACTCTTGGCTTCATTTCATGGTCATGATCCCAAGTCGTGAGATCAAGTCCCATGTTGGGTTCCACACTCAGCATGGAGTCTGCTTGAGATTCTCTTTCTCCTTCTCTCTCTGTCCTTCACCCTGCTCTCTCTCTTTCTAAAATAAATAAATATTTTTTTAAAAGAAATGTAAAATGGTGCAGCCACTGTGTATAAGTTTGGCAGTTCTTCAAAATTACCGTACAAGCCACCAGTTCCTCCCTTAGATATATACCTAAGAGAATTAAAAATGATGCTGAAATAAAAATCATACACTGGTGTTCATAGCAGCAATATTCATCATGCCCAAAAGGTGGAAACAATTCAAATGGCATTAATTAATGAGTGGATAAACGAAAAGTGGTATATCCATACAACAGAGTGTTATTTAGCCATACGAAGGTATGGAACATGGATGTATCCTACAACATGATAAACCTTGAAAACTAATTAAAGAGCCAGACATACAAGACCACATATTACATGATTCCATTTATAAGAAATATCCAGAATAGGGAAATCCACAGAGACAGAAAGCCAATTAGTGGTTACCAGAGATTGGTGGGAAGGGAAAGTAGGAAGTGACTCCTTAATGAGTATGGAGGCTGTTTCTGGAGTGATGAAAATGTTCAGAATCAGATCGCGGTGATGGTTGCACCACCTTGTAGATGTGCTCAAAGTCACTGAACTGTATACTTCAAAATGGTTAAAATGGTGAATTTGTGCTTTATGAATTTTACCTCAATTTTTAAAGAGAGAGAGAGTGTGTATGTTTGTGTACCATAATATTAAGCTATCGAAGCTATGGTCAGTCCATAGACCAGATTCATCCACCAGCTAGATGAATGAGGGCAAAAAACTTAACCTCTCTTAAGTCTCAATTCCTTATGTAAAAAATGGGATAATAATAATAATAATAATGTCTGCCTCACAGACAGACATCCAATGAGTTAATGAAAGTAAAGAACATGTCAGGGGCCCTAGAACATAGTAAGCTCTCAAGAAATAGTGCAAAACACAAATAAGTGCTCAGATATCAGATACCGGTGTAGGTAGAGGCAGTGAGAGAGAAGGCAGGTAAGCAGACTCCTAGTAGGAAGAATGCGCTCTCCACCCGAAGGAACTTTCTTGTCTTGAAACTTAACTAGGAGGAATCTGTAATTTTTCAATCATTTTTTTTAGATTTGCCTAGAAGGACTCAGTCCCATAAAGGCATGACACCTGATAAAAATGACAAAATTAAGTCATGGAATTAAAATGTTGAGAGCCTACACACACACACACACACACACACACACACACACAAGAGCCTGACATAACATAGTAGTTCATCTTTAATTAAACAGCATCAGTAATGACTGAGGAATGCTATTCACTGCAAGGCAAGAGAAGTGTGGTGAATTTCCATTTTGTGCAATTCACCAAAATTATAGCTCCATGTAACTTTCAAATCATGGCCCATACAGATCTTTCCAATGGCCAGCTCAAGTTCCGACTCAGTTGAGCCTTTCCAGTCTCCCCAGCTTAAGATACAACCTCTTCCACTGAGCTTCTCGGGAAAATAAGTGAGGGAGGAAGGAAAAGCACAAATTCAAAAGTCCCAATCTCCTTTCCTAACTTTCCTTTCACATCACTTTCTCAAGTTCCTCCCGTCCCAGTTGTCTTCACTGCCCCCCATAACATGGACACCTCTGTTATTGGTATCCAGCACATCCTTCCTCATCCAACTTCAGGTTCAATGTCTAACACTGCATTTGCTCTCCTGCAAATACCTTCAATTCCTTGACCTTCTCCTTCCAAATTAAAACCCTAACTGTGCATGATCTGGTATCACTTACCTTCTCTGTGCCTCCACCTGGACCATCCATACTGCTGGAGAAAACACCCAACTAGGCAGAATGGTCACTAGTCAAATTCGTAGTGACCAGCTTCAGATTTGCTCCACCATGCCAAAAATCCTCCTAATTTTCTCTACTAAAGCTCTCTCCCATTTTCCATTACTATTTCATACCTTTCTACTCCACTAAAACTCTGACTTCCTCCTTGCCTTCTGCCCTCAGCTGGTGATCATTCCTCATACGTCATGATGAATACAGAACCCACCATGCCAAGTCTCATGTTTCAACCACCAATCCTGTATTTGCAACTATTATCTTCTTTTTCCTTCTACGATACAGAGGAGGTGCCTTTCCCCTGATGAAATGCCTGTTTCTCCATATCTGCTCTGGACTGAATCTTCTCTCCACCCAGAGCCTTATTCTATACCTGGATGTTAATACAGCTAGTTCTGAGTGATCATGGGTGATCTGGTTTCATTTTTCTTTTTTTTTTTTTACCCCTTTTGTTTATCTTTATTACATCCATTATCACAGATGACTTATATAATTGTTTTAAGAAGAATCTCAGAGAAATTGTCATCTACAAGTTCTGACAGGCTTGGAGATGTGGTAATGCCGCTTTGCCCTTGGAGTCAGCAATCAGCCACCATTCAGTGCTAGGGTAGGAACAGAAACTAAATCCCGCCAGCCAAGAAGCTAGATGAGCCAGTCTTGAGATCACATTAAGTGCTACTGAATGTAATAACCACGTCTTGACAGGCCATATATTTCAAGCCTCTCCCATAGCCGATTTAATTGTCACTAATTTTCTAATTTACCTTAATCATAAAAACTGAGTCAAAGAGGTTACCTAATCACTGATCTCTGAAAGAGGAGTGAATTTAAAAGGAGGCAGACAGCATTTGAGAGGCTGTGGTGTGGGAGGGCTTACCTCCGCAGAGCCGCTTTTCTTGTCAGTGAATCACACAGTCAAATTACAGGAGAAAGTGACAGAAATTAGGCTAAATTCCAACTCCGAGTGTCGGGAGGTTATTCATCAACCCTAGGGCATCAGCTCTCTGTTTGGCAAGGGATGCAGCTTCTAATTACGCATTACTCCCTGTGGGCCACCCCGTAGAACCTTTATTTTCTCCCTAGTTACTAATCAGCTATCCCCAGTTAACAAGAAGATCAGATCTAGAAGCATGTAAATTCACTCTCAATTCTTTCTCCTCATCACGCAGCGGGACACCTTAGGAGCTAGCTAACGAGGTGCCCGGCCAAGTAACTAACAAGCTGGCTGGCTGCTATTCTCAATGATCCCTTCCAAAATGGGATTTTTTTTTGTTTTTCCAGATACATAGGGCCAGTTCAATACACTGAAATGTGTAACTTTCCTGCAACTTTCTGGTAAAACTTTATCTAAATTAGGCAAAGTTAAAATTGGGTAACTAATTTTTTTTTTAAATATTGAAGAAATGCCCAGCCAATGGGGGCATTCAGAGGGGCACAATTCAACACCTGGGGACTTTTGGGAATGTCCCAGAGAGTGAGCCCTCATCTGTATTTCTGTTATTAAAATGCCTTCCTTCTAATGTTTCCTCCTCTAACAACTTCTAATTAGTATTCCTACTCCGAAACAAAGCATATGAAATTACCGACCTTTGGTGATTTTTGACCTAAAATCATGGCAGTTTCATATAGTTCAGCCTCATGCACAGGCCCTCAGAGGCTGTTTGGAGGCAGTTGAGTTTTTTCAAGCATAAAGATAGATTATGATAATAATAATTGTAATAACTAACATATTCTTGAGATCTTTCTATATGCCAAGCACTATACTCATTCAGTGCTCACGACATTTGAACTCTCCCATTTCACAGATGTAAAGACTGAAGCATAAAGAGATCGAGTAAGTTGTTCAGTGTCAGAGACTGGCAAAGTCTAGATTCAAACACAGACTTTCTAACTGTGCAGGTATTAACCACCCCATGGTCTTCCTGCAAAGTTTCTCTTGATAAACGGGGAAGTAAAGTAAAAAGCTCCCACTAGTTCCATGTAATTTTCTAGCTATTCAAACTTCCCCTTTTCACTTAGACCCTCTGAAGGGATAAAGTGACACATAGATGCTAATGGTGGGTTTATCACTTGCAACAGACTTCTTAAGTTCTGGGTTTGTAGATGTGATTAGCTCAGTTATGCAGTATTGCTCATAATTAATAATCTACATATAATTATAATTAAGAGCTCTCCATAGGGCTAAGGGACCGGAAAATAAAAGAGAGAAAGCGAGAGCCCATGCATAACTACGTGTGCCATGCACCATGCATCTCTGTAGTGTGTGCTGTTGATGTCAATTAGTCTGCGATGAATGGTATAAAGTCGTTTGACAGATTCCATAGAACAGAGAATTTCTAGTTTTATTAGTAGGACCAACTTAATATTCTGAAAACACCTCCCACCACTAACGCAGGGGAATGCCAGGTGAAACATCCTTTTCAATGCTTAGCTAAGCTCATGGGAAAGTAATAGAAATTCCCAAAGGTCAGAAAGGAAGAGGTTACTAAAAACCAGAGCAGTATATGATTGAGCGGATGGGGCAGCTGATCTAGACTGGGAGGCTTTATTTCCACTTTGACTAATCTAGGGAATTCGGTTTTAATGTGCACTTGATGACGAAGCAAAAGGTCTTAAGACTCTCACATAGGGAGTTGAAACTTAAATTTTACCAGCATGAGGAGATGGTGTAGAAGCTTGTTTCTTTTGGCCTAGATTCTAAGTAGGGGAACAAAAGGAGTTTCCTTTTGTCCAATTATGGATCAAAGCTACATGAGAGTCCAGGAACTCTCAAGCCAAAATTAACACATAAATGACTTCCAGGATGGACAGTGTGTATGTAAATATGAATGTATGTATGTAACAAGTATGTAATAAAGTTCAGGTGTAGGGAAATCAGGCCCTCAGAACGTCAGATACTTTAATATTTGATCAAATGAAGATTATAAAATGATTAATGACATTTCAGAAAGGAATTAAAACATGAGACGATAAGACGATGGAAAAAACTTCTAGAAATGAAAATGTAATCTCAGAAACAAAAAACCCGTTAGTCAAATTAGGCAGCAGATTAGACACAGATGAAGAAGGAAACAGAACTAAGGAAATTACACAAAATGTAACAGAGATAGAAGACGGAAAATATTAGAGTTTAAGAGACACAGAGATAAAATGAGAAGATAAACATATGTCTAACAGGAATTCCAGAAAAAATAGATGTGAGAGATAATATTCAGAGAGCGATGGCTGAGAATTTTCTAGAATTAGTGAAACACTTGCATCCTCAGACTTAGGAACCACAAAAAAATACCAAGTAATTAATACAGAAATCTTAATACCGGGGTGCCTGGGTGGCTCAGTGGGCTAAGCAGCTGCCTTTGGCTCAGGTCTCAGAGTTCTGGGATCAAGCCCCGCATCCGGCTCTTTGCTCAGCGGGGAGCCTGCTTCTCTCTCTCTCTCTCTCTCTCTCTCTCTCTCTCTCTCTGCCTCTCTGCCTACTTGTGATCTTTTTCTGTCAAATGAATAAATAAAATCTTAAAAAAAAAAGAAAGAAATCTTAATACCTCCTCACGTTATAGTAAACTGCAAGACACCAAGACAAAATATTTCAAACACCAAGAAAAAGAATAGATTACCTACAACAGAATGAGGAAGAGCAGACTTCTCAACAACAATAGAAACAAAAGCAGAGAATATCTCCAAAGTGAAAAAGAAAATCATTGTCACCTAGAATTCAGAGAGAGAAGCTAAACTGTCAGTAAAAAAATGAGAGCAAATGAAAGACATTGTAAGGCAAAGAAAGAATGAGAGACTTGACCTCTGCCAAACTCTGATTGAAACGAATGCCAAGGGATAGAATTTAGGAAAAAAAAAAAAAAAGGAAAAGGAACTAGAGGAAAGAAGTAAAATGTAAAATGTGGTCAAATGCGAATAAATCTAATCCGCTCTAACCATATAGAATGCTTAATTTTATGTGTCATCTTGACTGGCCAAGGGGTGCTCAGGTTAATCACTGTTTCTGGGTGTGTCCGTGAGGCTGTTTCTGGATGAGATTATCATTTGAATGTAGACTGCCTTCCCCAGTCCCAGCCGGGACCACCCAATCCATTGAAGGCTTGAATAAAACAGAGGCAAAGGGAAGAGGAATTCGCCTCTTTTTTGCTTCCTGCCTGCTTGGGTGAGTTGGGATTTATCATCTCATCTTTTTCAGCCCTAAGACTGAGATTTAAACCATCTGCTCCCTTGGCTCTCAGGCCTTCAGATTCAGACTGAATTACACAAATGGCTCTCTGGGTATCCAGCTTGCAGACAGATCTTGGGACTTCTCGGCGTCCATAATTGTGTGGGCCAATTCCTCATAAGGAGCCAATTCCTCAATTCCTCAATTTTCTAAGCAGGAAAAAAAATGCATAAGCCCCCCAAACTGGAAACTATGAGAATTCTGTGTCCTCAACACATATGCAATAGTGAAAGATACATAGATACAGACAGATATAGGCACACATATATACATATATTTGTGTGTGTGTGTGTGTGTGTATATATATATATATATATATATATATATATATATATATATATCCCCCACATGCATATCCTGTTTCTGTTTCTCTGGAGAAACTTGACTAATCATATAAACCAATAATAAAAAGTGATAAATTTGCAGGGGAATAAAATATTGCAGAGCTAGAATACTAAGTATAACATATTACTGGGAGTAATTTAAGATTAAAGGGGTTTTTTTTACATACATAGTCCTGAAGGAGGTTGATTTTATCAATTTCCAGCTTTCTTTTTTTTTTTAAGTTTTATTTATTTAAGTAAGCACTATACCCAGTGTAGAACTCACAACCCTGAGATCAAGAGTCATATGCTCTTCTGACTGAGCCAGCCAGGGGCCCCAATTTCAGACTTTCTGAGATCAAGAAGCAAGCTAAACGTAAAAGAAACTGAATGGATAAATTCTAGTTGGCTAAGAAAATATGAACACCTACTATAAGACCATCACTGTTCTAAGCAATGTGGGTATAGTATAGAACAATATAGACATAAATAAATATATAATGGAAAAAATAATAAGGTAAATTAATTAATAAGTTAGAAAATTATACATGCTCTGGGGGGAAAATGCAAAAGTAAGGAAGATGCAAAGTCCTAGGGCAAAAATAGGGACTTAGAAATTTTAAGTAGAGTAATCACTAGTACTAGAGTACAATCCCCTACTAGGATTGTACTTCCTTACCATATACACATTAGCTATAGGCATGTGGCTAGTTTTGGCCAATGAAGAGCAGAATGGCATGTGTCATTCCTAGACAGAAACTGTAAGAATAGTGCACGATTCCCCAAGTGCCTTTCCCTCTGCTGCAGCAACTGCAGAAAAACATGCCAAATGGAAGCTCCCATCAGCCAGGGTCCCCAAGGAACTGTGATGAGCACAAGCCCTGACAACCTGTGTAAGACACTCAGTGTGAGCTATGCCTTGATTAAGTAAAGAAGCTGTGCGGTTGTTTATTACTGCACAACATGCTAACCTAACTGACACAAGTAATTAGCATAGACCGCACTGAGGTGACAGATGATGGTAGCTTGAACCTGAGTGGAGACCATGGAGAAGATGAGAAGTCATCAGAATCAGATATATTTTTACACGGGGAAAAGAGTTAAGTCCTCTTGACTGGAAATGGGAGACCAGGGACAGCAGACCACATTGGTCTATCATTATAATAGAATATCAGAGACATCGTGTGTGAAAAACCACTCCAATACAAGCAACCCTTATATTCTGGTAACAGTCTGGGAGGAAATAAATTATCTAGCAGGTCTGCAACAACACGAACAACTCGCTAAGTATTAGAAGTTAAGAAAAAGTAATATTCTACTTTGATTAGTGGAGCATGATCGCCCTCTAGTGACAAATGAAAAAAATGAACTTCGAAAAAGCCAGACAGTGGCACCCAAAGCTGGTGAGAAATACACATTTTGAAATTATGGGCTCTCTTTGTGCCATGAGAGGCTACTTTATGACAACTTTTAATGAGGAAATACCATGAGCAATTTATTTCAGGGAAGATAAAATCTGGCATTGTTTTGCAAAGTTTTCCATAATATTCATAATATCAATTATGATATTATCAATTATGATATTGATATAACATCAATATATATATTATATTATATATAACATCAATATCATTATATCATAATATTCAAGAAAGCAAGAATTCTGAAACCCATTAGTTAAAGTACAGGACTCTTGTGGGTACACAAAGTAGAAATATTTCTAGTGATAACAACCATACAAATCTTTTCTTGTCTTCCATAAAGAAAGATTTAGTCTTTTGGTTTTTGGTTTTTTAGTTAATTGCAAAAGTGCAAAATGGTGGAACAGGGTGGCATTTTTTTATCCTCCTCCTAAGCTGAATATGAAGTAGCGGAGAGAGCTGGCTGACAAAAAGTCCGCAATAATAAAATGTTCATTCTCATTAAGGACGTGGCACATCCACTAAACTCTATACTCACGAAACCAGCATGATTTATGTAATCCACTTGAGGAACAAATATGGTTGCATCTCTTGTTTTTCCTAATTAAACTGGACGGAACCCCAATATTTTAGATTATTTTTTAAGTAATCTCTATACCCAGCGTGGGGCTCAAACTCACGACTCTAAGATCAGGTGTCATATGCTCTACCGAGCCAGCCAAGAGCCCCTCCAGTATTTTAGATTAGCTGGAGGCATAATACCTTTCAAAGGACCTCAATTCCTCCCCCACCACCAACCCCCCACTTATCCAAGAATCCCAAGGACTTTGCCCAGAGTGGCTGAACATACTTCTCAAATGCCTTCTGGAGAGCCATCTGGAGAATCTGATCCATCCACCAGCCAACCAGATTGTCAGGTACATTCTGAAAACCGCCCAGGCTGATGTATTCTTTTCTGCTGCTCTTCTCAGTCCTTATTCCTGTGGCGGCCACAGTGACACCCTACTCCTCGATTTCCCAGTTTACAGCTCTCTGGTTTAGGCCTGCACCTTCAGCCATTTTTTCCAAAGCACATTCCTTGTGCCTTGGTGTAAGTTAAGAGCTGGGGCAATTCCAGTTCCAGACATAGCCACAAGTTAATTCAGAACCCGATTTCCTCCAAGACCATCTAGAATTTCATAATAAGCCAGAATCCCCAGTCTAAACTCATTCTTCTGTACCTCAGTAAGAGCTATCTCTAATCATCCAGGAGAAATGATTCATGAGGAACTCTGAAAGAGAAGGGTGAAAAATATGGCTACATTCTTTTCCAATAGTCACCTTGGTCTCCAAGAAAATTACTTCCTCTTTTTTTTTTTAAGATTTTATTTATTTATTTGACAGAGAGAGAGAGAGATCACACGTAGGCAGAGAGGCAGGCAGAGAGAGGAGGAAGCAAGCTTCCCGCTGAGCAGAAAGCCCAAAGCGGGGCTCCATCCCAGGACTCTGAGATCATGACCTGAGCCAAAAGCAGAGGCTTAACCTACTGAGCCACCCAGGTGCCCTGAAAATGACTTTCTCTTAAACAACCTTTCATCTCTGCATATGAAAATATATTAAAAGAAGTAGCCATCATCAAGCCATTTTTTAAAGTCCTATTATATACCATTTAAAAGTATAAACTATTTAAAGTCCTATTACATACTCAAGAGCAATGGCTCGCCTACTTGCCCTATATTTATTTACTTAAGAAAAGCCACAAAGAGAATCTTAGAACAAAGATCTGCTTCAGAGTGACTCACTTTACCCACCCATGCAGAAAGATGGAAGGCCGTGTTTAAATAGCACTCCTCATAAATCCCATTCCTGAGTTCAGTCTGTGTGCCACATTTAAGCATGGATAGTATCACTCTAGAAATGTGTCTTACAAATCTAAACACACACACATATATTAAAGATCTAAACTACAGTAAGGAGTGAGTCTATTGATTGAATGCGGGTCCATCCTCTCTTTGCACAGTGATCACAACACAAATATATATGCTAAAGATATCTCTGTATGTTCATTACTGCATTGTGGAAAATAGGAAAAAATTTTAAAATGTGGTAAACATTTAAAAATAAAGCAATGGACAAATTAAATTATGCTATATCCACATGCAGCAATTAAAAGAAAATAGATCTATTCTTTGGGGGAAAAAAATTCTTGATAGCATGTATTATTTCTAGAACAATAACCAAATGCTGTTAACAGAGATAGCTCTGGGAAAGAGGCTACACTGAGGAGAGCAGAGAAAGGGCTGTATGGAATAGGGCAGATGCAGACTTCTTTTACTTTTTTTCTTTATATCCTTCTAAACTAAATATTTTACAAAGATTTTGTATTACTTTTATTTCTTAATTATGGAATATCATGATTATAACCTAAAGTATGTTATGATTATAACCTATTTATGTTATCATGATAACCTAGAAGTATTCATTGCAAATTAATTTAACTATGTAATTTAACCTAAATAAATGTAACTTCATTTAAATAATTTAGCTTAATAAATATTTGTAATAGTGAATGTTTTAAGATAAGGAGAACTGTCTTTTCTCCTCTGGTATCATAAGGAAACTAGAAAAGATTGTGCTGAGGAATAAACATAAATATTATCAAACTTAGAATGGTGACCACATGACCAGGGAATCTAAAAACTAGGTAAAGTAAGAAATAATTGAATGTGTTTGGGACGTTTACCTTGGTCAAAGATAGAGCTACCTTCAAATATGTGAAGTAAGGGAATTCTACTTTCAAGTAATTAAACAATAGATGATTTGGACCAATGTTATCACACAGGGAAACTAGCAATACTGAACAAAATATGAAAAGACATTTTCCTGAAGACATCTTAGAGCTAACAAAATCATGAGGATTTATGGCTTCTGGATCCAGGAGAGGACACAGGCCTCTATAAATCATGTGGCTATAGTTCTATTGTTGTACTTCATTCACTATAACATGCATTCCATAGAAACAGTGCAATGTGGACTGCTGTGATGCTTAACACAGCATTTTGTAAGCCCACATATTGTGGTTTTTCCAAGATGCATTGTGAGTGGCAAAGGCAACCCCAAACCTAAAGTAAATGTCTATTCCAATGACAAACCATGACAGAGGTGGTCGGATGTAACCAAGATGCTGCCCGGTGGCTGGCTGGTCTCCCCAGGAAATGGTACTAGAGCTCTGGGTTGATCTCTGCTTTCGGAGACTGGGCACTCAGCAGTGACTGTAGCCAGATGAATTTTGGTGAGTGAAAGCCTCTTTTGCTAAGTCTATACATAACCTTCATCCCCCTCCCCACACTGTGTTCATCAACCGTTTGAGCAAGAGTAGGGCTTGCTGAAGAAAGAGGCTGAGTAATAGCCATAGAAAATTCATCTAGGGGAGATAGAGAGGAGAGGGAGTTGAGGGAAACTGGAAGGGGAGATGAACCATGAGAGACTATGGACTCTGAAAAACAACCAGAGGGTTTTGAAGGGGCGGGGGAGTGGGAGGTTGAAGAACCAGGTGGTGGGTAATAGGGAGGGCACGTACTGCATGGAGCACTGGGTGTGGTGCCAAAACAATGAACACTGTTATGCTGTAAATAAACAAATAAAAAAAAAAAACAACTAAGGAAAAACCAGCATGAGAACCAACCATAGTAAATCAACAGAACATAAAAATAAAAAATAAAAAAAAGAAAATGTCATCTAAGAATCCACCGCTCAGGTTGCTCTCTTGTGAGCATTTATATGGGACCAAAAGATTGCATTTGTTGCTGTTGTTGTCTGTTCAGAAAGGACCTCCACCACTGAGCTAGTTCTCTGAACTTCTGAGCTCCATGAACTGGCCCCTTACAATTGTAAGGAAGCTACATTCCTGCCTAGCAGTATTGTGTTTCATTCATCTTAAAGTGAAATGACCTTGGGTGAGACACCAATCGAGTAAAAGAGGAGGACAAGAGAGCAAATCTGAGAAGGTGCGCAAGATGGTACCAATCCAGTGGTATGGACGTTCTGGTGTCCAAGGAAGGAATGCTTCTACCAGAAAACACTGTCCAGTGAACTGTTTGTCCAAAGAACAGTTTGTTCTTTGCCTGAACAAACAGGCAAAGGATCACTATACTGACTTGGGTAATTCATCCAAACTACCAAGGAAAAAAATGGGTTGCTTCTACTCACTGATGACAAGGGGCACTACGCCTTTGCACTCCTCACTCAATCGTTCTTCAGGCCGATGTGTACAACAGCCCAATCGTTACTTGCCTTGTTGTGTGATGCCACTCTTGTGGTTCCCCTCCACCTGTCCGCACCTTTGTAAATAATCCATCTAACCCATCGATTTCCTGCTGGGACTCTATCTACTATTCTAGGCATTGGAGACAGAGCTTTAACAAAATAGGGGGAAAAATACCCTCCAAAAAAAATTCCTGCCCTCCTAGAGCCAACAATCGAATGAAGGAGACCAACCAGCAGCTTTCCACACCAGTGGACCCCTAGAAATTCCACTGTCAGATTTCCCGCCGCCTGACACACATCTCTTACTAAAACATCTAAAATAGTTGCTACTTCTTACTTACCAGGTCCAATCAGCATAATATCGTCATTGTCATGGACTAATGTGGTATCTTATGGAAGGGAAAAGTGATCAGGGATCCTGCAGACTAAATTATGATATGGGGCTGGGGCGTTGATATGCCTCTGAAGTAGGACAGTTGAGGTGTACCGCTGGCCTTGCAAACTGGTTCTGGTGGCCACTAGCAAGGTATCAAGGGCAAGTATTTGCCAGACCAAGTGCTGCATATCAGATACCAGGAAATGTATTGTCTTCAAGTAATGAAACCACATCCGGAACAGCACTTGCAATTGGAGTCACCCCCTAACGGTAAGTATGATAACTCACTCATTCTCCAAGAGCCATCTGTTTTCTGCACAGGCCAAAGATACACGTTGAATGGGAATGTGGTAGGAATCACCAGACCAGCATCCTTCAAGTCTTTGATGGTAGCACTCACCCCAGAAGTCCCTCCAGAAATGCAGTATTTCTTTGGTTTATTTTTACTTATTCTTTTCTTGATCAATAGGAATTTGTCTCACAATTCTAAAGCCTACAAGCCTGAGATCAAGGTGTTGGCAGGGCCGAGCTGCCTCCAAAGGCGCTAGGGAAGCATCATTCTCAGGCCTCCCTCCTCGCTTCTGGTGCTTTGCTGGCCATCTCTGGTGTCCTCGGCTTATGGCAGCACGACTCCAGTCTTCACTGGCATCTCCCTGGGTGGCCGACTCTGTCCACATTTCTCCTCTTTTTGATGACACGAGTCAGATTAGGGGCTCACCTAATCCAGTAGTATAACCTCATCTTAATTTAACTAATTACAACTGCGACAACACTATCACGTTCTGAGGTACTGGGGGTTAGGGTTTCAACATATGAAATTTGGGGAAACACAATTCAGCCCATAACACATGTTAAACACATTTTTTCTAGGAGCTTTCTGTGTCCCTCCATTTCATTTTCCCATTTCCACTCTATTCCTAGCCACTATCATTTCTCACGTAGATGTTTTTCCTTCCCACTAGGGTCCCCACAACACCCTCTTGGGACCTTTAATCCAGTGTCCATATTGCAGCCACCATTGGTTTTCCATTTTTAGGTAGAGGCAGTTCTGTAACTTCCATTTAGGTCTTTCTTATCATAACATTCCTCACTCCACAGGTCAGGGAATCGCTGAGGAGACTCTGCCAGCTACTGAGTATGTCTGTTCCAACTATGCATTCCAGAGTTGGGGAAATGGTCACAAGATACACTTGGGAACCCACTGGATTCACTGAGAGATCTAAGCTAAAACTCATTAATCGCCTGCTCTGGCTGGTGGACCACAGTAGCATTTTGGACCTCCTAGAATTAGTGTCAACTCAGACAGTGTCCAGTAATCCCCAAAATATCTGATTATCTCCCTTTCCGCAGTGTACTGTCTCCCTAGCAAATAGCCATAGGTCCTTTTGGGGAAGGTTGGGGAAAAGATCAACAATATAAATTTTGGCAGTGTGGTAGAGTTGGGCTTCTGTTCACTCAGCCTACAACTCTTCCACTTGTGCAGATCAAGCAAGAATTTAGCAGACTGCCCACCTTTTTTTTTTTTAGGTACCTAATCAACGCCAATGCCCTAAGTCTCTGTGAGTTAGATGACTCTGTTACTCCACCTCTGCTGTTTAGTACTGTAACCAGACCATGTTGTCTTTGGCAACCAAGTGTCACCACTTGGCCCCTGCTACCCCGGGATCACATTAACCTCACTTCATTTAGGGAATCCCAGTTTGAAGCAAGCAGTCCCCACTGTATTTTCTGACCTACAAAGAGCAACCACAGGGGTCAAGGATGCTGAGGCCCCAGACCCAAATTTATTTCTGAAAGTAAAATTCTGAAAGGTGTCTCCCTCTGGACTCTCCCAGAGTGGGTGAATAGGTCTTACATGAAAAATCCACCCTAACATTCCAATCCCGGTAAGCCTTTGAATCCCTTTCTATACAATATATCTACCAAGGCGGTTGTGGCATTTTGACTTTAGTATGGACCACCTTTGAGTCCAGGTTCAGCCAACTCACCAAACTGTTAGGCCCTTTCAAATCCCTTGATCTAAGATACTGAATCCAGAATCCGTTGGGTTGATATGTGGGCCCATATCAATAAATGTGGCCTGATTCAACTTCATATTTTTTGCAATTGTCCTACACCCTTAAGGTCCATTCCCACATAGTCCCCAGATTTCTATCTGTATAGATTTGAAAAATTATACAGTTCTTTTGGTATGCAATGCACCTCATGGTTTATACTTTCTACTTCACCCTTTGGTACCTGCTGAGACAGGATTCTACATACAGTTGAAGAAGCAAAGTAGGGTGGTGAGGAGAATCAGCAATGCCTTGTAAGGAACACTTCAAAAGAGATCATAAGGGCGCCTGGGTGGCTCAGTGGGTTAAGCCGCTGCCTTCGGCTCAGGTCATGATCTCAGGGTCCTGGGATCGGGTCCCGCATCGGGCTCTCTGCTCAGCAAGGAGCCTGCTTCCCTCTCTCTCTCTCTCTGCCTACCTCTCTGTCTACTTGTGATCTCTCTCTGTCAAATAAATAAATAAAATCTTTAAAAAAAAAAAGAGAGAGATCATAACACGTGTTTCAGGCAAAGTCAGATTAACATTCTCGGGTGGAAGGGCTACTTCTACTAGCAAGAAAGACTCAGCAGAACTGCAGGGTTCAATGGCCTGAACTTTACTGGGATCTTCCTATATGCCCCTACTCCACGTTTTAAGTTCCCATTCTTTCCCACTTAGTGCCCTTACTTTTAACAGTAGACACTGCTTGAGATTGGGAATTCATTTGTGTTGTAATTCAGCCACTTGTGGGATGAGACTCTGGGTTGGTTTTCAGAAGTCTCAGTCCTATGGCTAAGGAGGTAACGGCTTCTTTCAGAGAAAGTATAAAACGCTTTCAGGTCATTACTATGAAGCTTTAGCTGGGAATTTGAAGCACTGAACTCATCCTTTTCTTTTTCAACTTTGTGCAGCTAGTTAGGAGCAACCAGCCAGTCCCATTACACTCCTTGTTTGACTAAAATGTACTAAGGTCAGATTTGAAGGGGTACATGCAACCCAATGTTTATAGTAGCATTAAGAACAATAGCCAAGGGGCGCCTGGTTTAGCTCAGTGGGTTAAAGCCTGTGCCTTCGGCTCAGGTCATGATCCCAGGATCCTGGGATCGAGTCACGCATCGGGCTCTCTGTTCAGTGGGGAGCCTGCTTCCCTTCCTCTCTCTCTGCCTGCCTCGCTGCCTACTTGTGATCTCTGTCAAATAAATAAATAAAATCTTAAAAAAAAAAAAAAAAAGAATAGCCAAACTATGGAAAGAGTGCAAACATTCATTGACCGAAGAATGGATAAAGATGTAGTATATCGGGGACACCTGGGTGGCTCAGTCAGTTTATCATCTGACTCTTGATTTTGGCTCAAGTCATGACTTCAGGGTCATGGGATCAGTCCCATTTTGGGCTCAGCGGGTAGTCTGCTTGTCCCTCTCCCTCAGTTTCTCCCCCAACTCATGCTTTCGAAAATAAGTAATTTTTAAAATGTTATACATATGTATATATACACACACATACATACAATGGAATATTACTCAGCAATCAAAAAATGAAGTCTTGCCATTGACAACAATGTGGATGGAACTAAAAAGTACTACATGGAACTGAAGTGTACTAGACTGAAGTCAGTCAGTCAGAAAAAGACAAATACCATATGATCTCAGTTATTATGGAATTTAAGAAAGAAAACAGGGGCGCCTGGGTGGCTCAGTGGATTAAGCCGCTGCCTTTGGCTCAGGTCATGATCTCAGGGTCCTGGGATCGAGCCCCGCATCGGGCTCTCTGCTCCACAGGGAGCCTGCTTCCTCCTCTCTCTCTGCCTGCCTCTCTGCCTGCTTGTGATCTCTCTCTCCGTCAAATAAATAAATAAAATCTTAAAAAAAAAAAAAAAGAAAGAAAACAGATGAACACACAGGAAGAGAGGGAGAAGGAAAGAGGGAAACAAACCTCTTAAAGACAGGGAACCATGGAGGGCTGATGAAGGGAGGTGGGTGGTGGGATGGGCTAGATGGGTAATGGCTATTAAAGAGGGCACTTGTGATGAGCTCTGGGTGTTGCGACGAATCACTGAATTCTACTCCAGAAACCAATATTACACTCTATGTTAAATAAAATTTAAATAAAAACATAAAAAGTTCTAAGTCATCATTGCACGGTCATCCAGAATCTTGCTTTTCATGTTATCAAAATGTGGTACTCTGTGTATCTCCATTGCTGCAATACACCATGAACCACCAGGGTCCTCTTTACCACTGGAAAAATAGTCATTACTGTCTTTCAATTTAATCAGATCAGAAGAAATAATCCAGAAAACCCAGAACCAGTATTAATAACTCATCCTTAAGATTCTGTTTCTTCAGAATCACTTCTGCTACAAAAATCTGTGTCAGGGGGCGCCTGGGTGGCTCAGTGGGCTAAGCCTCTGCTTTCAGCTCAGGTCATGATCCCAGGGTCCTGGGATCGAGCCCGGCATTCTCCCTCTCCCACTCTCCCTCCTTGTGTCCCCCCTCTCACTGTGTCTCTGTCAAACACATAAATAAAATCTTTAAAAAAAAAAAATGTGTGTCAGTCAGGGTTCAATCAAAGAAACAGGACCAGTAGCAGATGTATATGGAGAGATTTATTTGAAGGAACTGGCTTACACTATTGTTAGGGCTAGTTAAGCATGTCCGAGGTCCAGAGGGTAATTACCATCAGGAAGGGCAGATGCCATCTCTAAAGCTGAAGCTGCCATCCACAGGCAAAATCCTTCTTCCAGGAAATCTTAGTTCTGTTCCCATGGATCAGGCCCACCCAGAACACCAAGGATAATCTCCTTTAGGTAAAATCAAGTGATTATACGTATTAAGCACGACTGGAAGTATCTTCACAGCAACACCTTGAAGAACGTTTAATAATTATTAACTGACCAAGGTGACACATAAAACTGACCATTAGAGCTGCTAAATCAGAAACTCTGGGGGTATGGCCAAGCAATCTGTATTTAAAGCCCTCTAGTGATTCTGATGCTCCTTCAACGTTGAAAACCACTGGTTTAGAGAACAAATCAACAGGGAGGAAAGGTGTTGGGAGTCAACCACAAGGTTTTATTACAATTAGTATCTGTTGCTTACAATTAAAGAATCTTTGGAGATTCCTCATACATAAAAGGTATCTTATTAGCAAACAACAGAAAATGACTCTACTAAATTGGGCAGAAAAGGAATTTATTAATTTGTATTAAACAACTCAAAGAACCGATGGGAAGGCTGGAAAACCAGGCTTAGGAAGTGGCAGGTTTTCAGGCATGGGCATCCAGACAGCACACACCCAGCCAACACACACCACAGCAATCATCCAGTTAATATGTCTCCCTAGGAAGTACCACCAGACGCTCACCAATACCTCCCCTAAATCTCTTGACTACTCTAGCACTGCTGGGAATAATCTCTTAACTGTCCTGAGGTCTTTGTGCCATTGTCTCCATAGACCTGGAGAGAACATCTGACAGAAATATTGACAGAATCTAGTCAACATGACCATGCCCTAACGGCAAGGGGCAGGAAGAAGTAATACTTGGCCTCCTTTCCTAAAGAGCTCAGAGTTGTAAGAAAGATCTACACTTAAATAGTTACAGTGAAATGTACTAAGTGCAATAGTAAAAGTGCGTACAATGTGTTACGGAAAAACATAGATAACACGGATAAACTTGAGCTGGGGGTCAGAATCCAAGAGATCAAGGAGCTTCGGACAGAAGCAGTCACCAAACTACAGAAACACACCTAACTGGTTAAATTACCAGCAATCCGATTCTAACTTGTGAAGTTCTGCCGAACCCTCGATCTGAGTGAAACTCTAAAGCCCCCCTCACCTCTACTTCCACCTTTTCACGCCTGCAATCAGGTCCACCAAGCTCCCAACTTCAGGACCGACTTTCCCTTGATGCCATCTCCTACTGGGGGCCCTTACCCCACTGATGAGACCCAGTTGTACTGTCTTTCATTCTGAGTCTTAGATTTTGAAGGTGATACCTCAGATCTCTTCCACAAATAGTAAGGAAATGTAAACATACAAAATAAAGGAGGGGGGTCTTGAGCCCTACACCCCCAGTTCCTTTCCCTTCCTTCCCTCCAGGCAGTCTTTGAAAGAGCCTCAGAGAAACACCCCTAGTGCTCCTGAGAGTAATCTAAAGCCACCAGTTTAGTCAACTCTATATTCACTCCTTATTTTCTTAAAATTCCAATGACCTGAAATAATGAATCCAAAAGCAGAAATCAGACTTGGAAAAATGTTAACATTGTATGGCAACTATACTTCAATTAAAAAAAAATAACTTCCTTAAAAAAAGAACAGCAAATTTTATATGCAGATCACTATCAGTGGCACAATCTATAGCAGTTTTAAATTAACTTCCTTTTTTTTTTATTTGCTCTCCAAGTAAAACATACTCAGTGCAAGATTATCAACTCCTGTAGCAAAAAGCAAATTAAAACCCAAAACACTAAGCAAATAGGGAAAAAGGAAATAAACAGCATTTTCTTTTATTCCATCTCCTTTTACTAAGGAGAAATGAGTAAGAATTTAGTGCAACGTACTTAAAGAAAAACTGTTTCCTCTGTGACATAAATTAAGATTTCTACCAAGTTATACTGATGGGAGGAAAGGGCAGTTGTGTTCACAATATTCCGTCAACTAGTCCCCAAATCACATTTTAAAGAATAAACAAAGGTTTGTTTTTAAATAATTCCTAAAAGGTAAAAACGAGACTCTCGGGTTGTAGAGCTTAACTAAGGCAGATGATGCAATCTTTTGACAGTTCAGAGACTTGGGAGATTTCTTTTTTTTTTTTTTTTTTAAAGCCATTTTTCAGCAGAGGCTTCCTTCCAAACCATTTCTGAATTACTTTTTTGAAAACATTTACCAAGGGACTGGTAGCTAAGGCAAGACTACCATGGGAAATTAGGGACACAGAGCTTCCGCATGAACCCCTTTCCTTTGAGAAAAAAGGTCAAAAAACAAAAAAAGTAACACCAATTTGCGTCAAGGGTGGCAGAAAGAATAACAATGAAACCTCTTGTTTGTTTTTATTTTTCCCGTCATTTTAATGTAAGACAGAAACAGGCTGCTACAACACTGCAGAGCCCACAGAGAACTGCATGCTTTTGCTAGGAAAAACCTGCCGAAGCATTTAAACTTTACTTCTTAAGAAATGAATATGGAGGTTTCAAGCCATCTTTGTCAGCACAATCATTCGCAACAACCTTCTAGATGCTTGTTCTCTACCTTTTCCAAAAAAAGGTCATTCTTACTTAATTGAAGCCCACTACCACTGAAGGATTCAAAGCTCCTGAGCTCAAAAGTGATCAGAACATACAGGTAAGTATAACTGGTAGTCGGAAGCTTGGTTTAAATGTCTGAAGAACAGTAAACACCACACAGCAAATATCAAATAGGTTATTATCATTTTTATAAGGTAATGACTCATTGACTAAAACCACATAAGACTGACATTTTCTGTACTCAGTGTCTAATGGTCATAAATTTAGCCTTCAATCTTAATGACGTCACAGGTTTAAAAAATCAATACATTTTCAGCTTCCCACAGTCATCATCACTTTCAGAAACTGTAAAACTGCATGTTACACTAACATACAATTATCTACAGAAGCATTTTCTCGTATATCAACTGTTAGTCTCAAGTAATAGAGCACAAAAAAGCAAAACAGGACTAAAAACCACACAACTTTTACATTTTCCCCTTCCCCAGTCGTTAGCAGGTAGCACTTTTTTTTTTTTCCTAAGAAAGTGATGAAAAATCAGAGATTTTGCATCCAGTGTTTGACTTCAACTTTCTACTCTCTTATCGTCTTCTGGTACCACCATATCCTAAAATGAGAAGAGTACAATTTATATTGGTTTTTAAAAATGCACCGGCATTGCTTATAAAACTATAACAGGAACACATTTATTGTAACAGATGAATAAAGAGACACAAGGGAAGGAGGGAGGAAGACAGTGCTTCAGCACCCACAACAGCCCTCCCGGTCACCCAGCCATCGAGCTGACTAAACTCAGACATGCTGCTTGCGAATCACTCGTAGTCAGGAAGCCAAAGAACATGGTTCTATGGTGGGGCCAACGTGATAGGGGCAAAAGTCAAAGTCTAAGCCAAAAAGCAGAGGCCAATGGAGCCAGCCATGCCCTGCTACCTGTCACAATCCCAGCGGCGACAGAAATCCTGCAGGGGCAAGTTTCAGGCTTTCAACAGTAAATGTTATGTAGTCAAGTCAACTTCTCCCCATCCCCACACCACACACACACACACACACTTGCAAATGCACTAACAGTTTACAAGATGACAAGTGTTCCCATTTGAAAACTCAGTTTTTTTCAGGTTTTCCTTTAGGTTATTTGGTAATGTTTATAATTTTTTTCATGTAAGTCCCAAAGATTTCTGTTATTATTTATGGATTGTTGTTTTTTTTTACGATTTTTGTCTCCACTGAGTTTTCTTCTTGTGTTATGTCCTACATGTGATATGTCCTACATATCGTCCCAATCACTACCACTCCTTTTCCTCCCAAAAAGTAACCACTACCTTACATCTAACACCATAGGTTAACTTTGCTAGTTTTTAAACATATATATTTATAAAATAAGAATATTGTAATCATATTTATATCTATTTCTTTGTGTCTGGCTTCTTTTCTTTTTATATTTGGTCGATCTACCCATGTTATTGCATACAGCTGTTTATTCTCCCTCCGTGTTGCACAGCTTTCCACTGTATGGCCATAACTCAATTTATTCATCTCACTTACTGCTGCTGGATACAGGCATTTTTCCAGTTGGAGGCTATTAGGAATAAAGATGCCATGAACGTTCTCAGACTTATCTTTCAGTGCACAAGTGTATGCATTTCTGTGCTATATATCTGAGAGGGAAACTGCTGGGTCTTGAGTTTATGCTTTATTTTACTTAATAATACCAAACAGTCTTTCAAAGTGATTGTGTCAATTTATATTCACACCAGTACTGTGAGAAATTCACTCTTACACTTCAAAACATACTTATACAAGTCTTCTATCAATATCAAGAATTAATCTCTGTTCCGTAACTCCCCCCAGTGAAAGACGAATCCAACCCACAGCATCTATTACTCTTTCACCCATGTTTCCCCATCCTCTGCTAATTAGCTGGATATTTAAAAACAAATAGTTATTTTCTAATTTCTTATATATTATATCTTTGCTTTTTACAAAATTTCCTCTTAACAATAGCAATAAACATGACCACCATATTTTTGACAATTATTTAAAGTACAGGTAGTTACTGAGTTATTTAGTGAGTTTTGCTGAATTTTAAAAATTCAAACTTCCACCTAGAAAATTCCATTTTAGATAAGCTTAAAAGCAGCCTAGAGGTCACAGAATTAAACACAATGTGGAAACCAATGTTCAGGAAGGTTTAAGGTAAAACCCTGGTTAGTGGTAGAGGTGAGGCTAACCCAAATCCCTGTTTGATATTTAAAGAATGTTTAGAAGTAAGAGGAAAGAATGATTCTGAACTATATTTTAATGTTAATTATGCTATTAATATTTCTGATGAGTATGACAAATAAAATTATGACTAATATATAGTAAATAACTATCTTTTTACGTTCTAAAACTATTTCTGTTCTTCACTGCTACATAATAGGAACTTCTCTGTTTTCAGTCTTACCTGATGCTGTTCTGGTTCTTGTCTCTGAGCTTGAATATGCCGAATAGCTACCTGAGGCTCCACGAAGGGGTGAGTAAGCTCGGCTATTCCATGTGCTGGAGTACGAAGGAGACGGGTAGTACCACGAGTCTGAGAAGGGTGTTGCTGCTCTATTAAGATACAAAAGCATATCGGGCACTTTTCTTGTGACTTTTAAATATCCTCCAATTCCCATACTCTCAGAAAACAATACCTTTATCAAGCATTTTTCCTCAATGCTCTGGTATGACATGAAATAAATACTATTTTGTATTTCTGCTATTGTATAGTCACGGCCATGGGGGGACAGAGTGACAGGAAGAAGAGACTCTTTCTTCCAGAATTCACACTCAGATAAAATCTAAACTTAAACTACCAATAACATGAAGACATCCCAAAATCTGGTACCAAGCCCTTTTCAGCCTTGCTTCTCTATCATTCTCCCACCAAACCAGACTGCTAACTATTCCTCAAATGCCATGTTCTTTCCTGTCTTCTCATTTTCTCAGGTGTTAAATAAAGTCTTTTTCCTATCTCATGATCTCTGTAAGGATGGCCTTGGAAGAAGAAACACAATGAAAGAAAACAACATGGACAATATCACTGAAAGCCCATATAGCAGAGAATCTGATTTCATAGGGTAATGTCACCATAATTTATTTTCCTTAACAAAACCAAATCCAGTCAAATTGCAAACCAAACAAAGAGGCTCTACAGAAAAGTGGAATTAAAAGGCAAGTGAGATCAAAGCCTACCTATTGCTGCCAAACAAATATCCTAATATTCCTCCAGTTCCCAAGCCAGTCCAGAAGCCTGGTCCTGAATTGTCATATCCTTGTTGTCCTGTGAAAGCACTGCCAAAACCAGAAGCTGCACCATGTGGTCCTAGAAATAAAAATGATTTATTATGTGTCCTCACTTAAAACATAGCCCACAAAACCAAAATTAACATGGCATTTCAATTATTTCATTTGTTCTATTTAGTACTAATACGTCAGCGTTTATACTAAAAAAAAGTGGAGTGGGGGGACACCTGGGTGGCTCAGTTGGATGAGTGTCCGACTCTTGATTTTGGCTCAGGTCATAATCTCAGTGTTGCAGGATTAAACCCCACATCAGGCTCCCCGCTCAGCAGGGAGTTTACTTGAAGTTCCCTCTCTCCCCCTCTGCCCCATGCACACATGAGCATGCTTTCTCTCTCTCTGAAATAAATCTTTTTTTTTAAAGTGTATTCATAAAATACTGACATATAACTAAGGGGCACCTTTCCCACAGACATGAAAAAAAAGGGAATTATTTTTAAAGGAGGGCTGTTCCCTCCTATAAAGTCACATTTGCTCTGAGGAGGATCAGCTACCAGCAGATGACCCCATTGGGAGCTCCTTCCTTTGGACTATGAACATCTGTAAGGGCTTCTGGTAACAGCTGTAATTGTGTGTAATGGAGGAATCCAAGTGGAAGCAGCAGCCAGATATATGTATCAATTGGGAAGTCAGATCTTAAAGAGACCAAAAAAGTATCTTCTGTTCAGAGGAAAATTTTTTTTTAATATTTTGTTTATTTATTTGAGAGAGAGACAGTGAGAGAGAGCATGAGAGAGGAGAAGGTCAAAGGGAGAAGCAGACTCCTCGTGGAGCCGGGAGACCAATGCAGGACTCAATCCCGGGACTCCAGGATCGTGACCTGAGCTGAAGGCAGTCGCTTAAATAACTGACCACCCAGGCACCCTCAGAGGAAATTGTTTTTAGCTGATGTACAGCACACATAAAGGAAAGCGTGCTATTCTCACATGCACAACATAATAAATCTGTACACAGGTACCCATTTGCACATCAATAAAACACTTCTAGCCCCCAGAAGGCTCCCTCATGAAGATTCCCAATAGATACCCACCCTCATCAGAGATAAGCATTACCTGACTTCTCTCACTATACTTTAGTTCTACGCATTCCTGCACTTTGTATAAACATAATCATACACTAGGTACTCTTCCGCGTCTGGCACATCATGTGTCAATGAGAGTCAATCCCCATTACTGCATTATATCAGGTTTTGATTTCGTTTTTTTTAACTGATCTAAGTATTACATTGTGTGAAAAAAAATCACAATTTGTCCCATTCTTGTGTTTATGTATATTCTGTTTCCAGTTTTTACTGTTACAAATAAAACTAAAAATATTCTGTGCATTTCTTTTTGTGTATAAATGCATGCATTTCTCTTAGGTATGTATCGAGGAATGGAACTGCTGGGTCATGGGGAGGCAGTGACAGTTTTCAGAATGTTTCTTTTTTATTCCTACCATCAAGTTGCAGTTGACTACATCCTTACCTTTACTTGGTACTCTCCCTTTTTTTTTTCTTTAAATATTTTATTTATTTATTTGACAGAGAGAGACACAGCAAGAGAGGGAACACAAGCAGGGGAAGTGGGAGCAGGAGAAGCAGGTTTCCCGCTGAGTAGAGAGCCCGATCCAGGGCTCAATCCCAGGACCCTGGGATTTTCTCCCAGTCTGTGGCTTGCCTTTCCACTCTGTTAATGTGGTCTTTTGATGGCTAAACATTCTTAATTTAAATAAAGTCAAATTTATCCATCCTTTCTTTATGGCTGGAACTTTATATATTCTAAAAAATTTTTACCTATTGCAAGATCATGACACATTTTCCTATGTTTTCTGGAAACCTATTTTACCTTTTATGCTGAGATCTATAATATTTAATGAATAAATTTTGTATATGGTATGAGACAGAGTTCAAGGTAAATGCTTAGTACCAAACCTGATCAGGTTTTTCTGATTAAGATGATTTATAATTTAATCATGCCACCTTAAAATAATCATCACAATTACCCTTACCCAGAATAAGAGGTAAAGAAGCTGAAAAAGTAAAATATAAGATGAGAAGACAAATCTGCTTTGGTTTCCCAATCTGACCACTTTCTATTTCAGAAACCAGCCCAAGATTCACTACCTGGCACATACCCTACTTATTGCCATTAGGGAAACATACCTGTGAATTCAGACTTAAAGCCTGCAGGAGGGGGTCCTGCTGAGTTGGTGAATCTCTGGTAACGATGGGAATTTGGAGGATACTCAGAATATGGCGGAGGAGAATCCTGACCATCACTAAGGAACACTTTATAAACTCCGAAAGCAATAGCAAGTAGTACTACGATGGTAATCAATCCACTGATGCCACTAGAATCCGGGGAGTACAGTTTGTTGTAATAATCAGAGAAAGAGCTAAAGCCATGGTTTTTTCCAGACTCTCTCAATTTCTTCAGGCCAAGTTCTGTGTAATCTAAGTTATATTCCAAGCCACAGGAACCTCTTAGTACATACTGGTCTTCAGAGGATTCATAGCCTTCACAGCTCACCACAGTTTTTCCAAATTTATATGCGATATCTAAATCAGTCTTACATTCCCACTGTGAAGAAAAACAGAAATGGGTTATTAGAATCAAAAATTTTTTTTCATTTAATATGTACTATTTGGGCTATAAAGCTGTCATAAAACTGCAAAATGAAATCAGGGAGTAATAAACAAACTTCAAAACAATGAGCATTTCTGTGTTGGGGGGAAGGTAACCTAGGGACCTCAAAGCTAGGTACTAGGTACCTGAGTGTTTGTTTTATTACTATTCCTTATTCCTTACATATACATGTAAGTAATTCTTTTGCACATATTAAATATCCCTCAATCGTAAATGTTAAACAAAATTTTTAAATGTCAACTTTTTCCCACTGTTGTTCAAGGTGATTTAAAAATAGAGGTTTTGGGGGGCACCTAGGTGGCTCAGTGGGTTAAGCCTCTGCCTTCAGCTCAGGTCATGATCCTAGGGTCCTGGGATCGAGCCCCGCATCGGGCTCTCTGCTCAGCAGGGAGCCTGTTTCCCCCTCTGTCTCTGCCTGCCTCTCTGCCTACTTGTGATCTCTCTCTGTCAAATAAATAAAATCTTAAAAAAAAAAATAGAGGTTTTGGGGACACTGAGGTGGCGCAGTCAGTTAAGCGACTAACTCTTACTTTCACCTCAGGTTGTGATCTCCGGCTGGTGAGATGGAGCCCCACCACAGGCTCTGCACTCAGCACAGAGTCCGCTTAAGACTCTCTCTCTGCCCTACCGCCCACCCCCGTGAACCCGTGTGCTCACTCTTTCTCTCTCTAAAATATATCTTTCAAAAATAAATAAATAATAGGGACACCTGGGTGGCTCAGTTGGTTAAGCATCTGCCTTCGGCTCAGGTCATAATCCCAGGGCCCTGGGATTGAGTCCCGCAGTGGGCTCCCTGCTCAGTGGGGAGCCTGCTTCTCCTTCTGCCTCTGCCCTCCCTGTGCTTGTGCTCTCCCTCTGACAAATAAACAAAATATTTTAAATAAATAAATAATAAAAATAGAGTGCTTTTTTTTTTAAGTTAAGGCTCAAAAGTCAGTATCATATAGGAGTATCTGGCAACTACATAGAGCATCAGAGATAGTACACAACTTTCTGAGAAAAACTTTCTGCACAAATTTTAAAATACTATGGACCAACTTTCCAAGGCCCAATCCTATAAGTAATTCTCTTAAAATAATTTTTTTTAAGTAATCTCTACACCCAGCACGGGGCCTGAACTCACAAACCAAAGGTCAATAATCACATGTTCCACCAACTGAGCCCGCCCAGCACCCCATCTCTTAAAAATTTTTTGAGCTATTTAGGAAAATGCAAAAAGTTCATGCTACGTCAAAAATTTCCACCTTAAATAAAAAGTCTACTCCCCCCACCTGCTCATGCTCTCTCTCGCTCTCTCAAATAAAATATTTTTTTTTTAAAAAGTCCCAGTTTATCAGAGTCCATAATCTCTCATGGTTCATCTCCCCAAACAATCTGAGGGTTTTGAAGGGGTGAGGGGTGGGAAGTTGGGTGAGCCTGGTGGTGGGTATTATGGAGGGCACATATTGCATGGAGCAATGGATGTAGTGCATAAACAATGAATTCTGGTACACTGAAATTAAAAAAATAAAAAATTTAAAAAAAAAGGAACACAGATCCAAATTTGCTATCTCTTATCAATGAAAGGTGAGCAAGTTTCTGAATATTCCTGTGTCCATTTCTCTCCATAAATGCAGACAGTTATACTTGCTTAAAAAAAAAAAGTCCCAGTTTAGTTTAAATTCCATAACTATATTTTGAGCAAAATAGGTAATATGCTTCTTTAACAGCATTTAGAGAGACACAAGCTAAAATAGATCTGATTTGCTTTTCTGTATTTCTGTGAAGTTTTTGGCCAATTATCTTCCTCTCCCAAATTTCAGATATGCTGTTTTATTTTTTATGACAGCCTTATTGAAATATGATTCACCTATCATACATTCCACCCATTTCGATGGTTTTAGTATATTCACAGTTGTGCAACCATCACCATCATCAATTTTAGCTTATTTCCATCACCCCAAAAAGAAATCTCACATCCATTAGCAGTCACCCACTTCCTCCCAAATCTCCCAACCCTGGGCAACTACCAATCTGTCTTTATGGATTTCCCTATCCCGGACATTTCATATAAATGCAATCATACAATATGTGACTGGCTTCTCTGACTTAGAATAATGTTTTCACACATGTTGAGGATGTATCTGTTCTTCATTCTTCTATATGGCAGAATATTCCACTGTATGGATATACCACATTTTGTTTATTCATGCATCAATAATGAACATTTTGGCTATTATGAATAATGCAGCTACAACCATTTATGTACAAATTTTTGTGTGGACATAAACTTTTAATTCTCTTGGGTATATACCTACTAATGGAATGACTGGGGCATATAGTAACTCTATGTTTAACCTTCTGAGGAACTGCCAGGCAGTTTTCCAAAGCAGCTGCACCATTTTACATTCCTAACAGCCTACGATTCCTGATCATGTTAACATTATTTAACATGTTAGGGTAGGTTGGTATTCTTTGAGGAATGACAGTAAAATGATAATCAGCAGAGAGCCTCTATCCCTACAAAGTTTGCAAAGTTTTGAAAATTTACTCATGTCTTATTAGAAAATTACAATGAATGTTTCCAGGCTTTAAAATTAGTTCATTTCTTTTGGAGGATGTTCTTTCAGAAAATGAAAAACCGATTTATATTTATATATTTAACTTGAGATTTTTCTATATGTCTTACCTCAAAATACTGAATAATATCCCAATAAACACTTTATTGAATAAAAATCCCAGTTAAACTGTCATCAACATAACAAGTATTACCTGTACATCATACCCATCCCAACCTTTGTTCTGACACTGTATGACTTTTGGGGTATAAGAATCACATCCAGCTGTGCCTCCCACGCATTTCAATTGCGGGATTGGATCCAGCCTACGAGAGGTGGTATAGCGGTCATGGTGGAGGGTAAGAGCTTTTACGTCCCGCAACAATATTCTGTCTAAAACAAGAGAAACACAGATGAACAGGTAGTAAATATATGGTCAAACATAGAAAGTCATCCTAATAAAACTCTTGTCATAGGAAATACTTTCAAAGTAAGTGGGTATAGAATTCTAGATTGTCACTCAAGCCAAGACAGTAGATTTTTCAGACATCTGAAAGGTTTCAAAATACTTACGTCCCAGGTATCCATTCTCAGTAAGATAATGAAGGATATTTGCCACCAAGAGAAAAAAACAAAGCAAAGAGAAAGACATAAAAACCAGAGGTCTAAAGAAAGAGTAGTGGCATACAGAGGGACAAAGGGAATCCCAAGGAAAACGGAAAGTCTTCACTTAAGATGCAGCCATGCGTCAGACAGAGGGTAACAAGTCCAGACTGCAAGAGTACTGCTCAAAAGGGCTACCAGCGGGGCGCCTGGGTGGCTCAGTGGGTTAAAGCCTCTGCCTTCGGCTCAGGTCATGATCCCAGGGTCCTGGGATCGAGCACCACATCAGGCTCTCTGCTCAGCAGGGAGCCTGCTTCCTCCTTTCTCTGTCTCTGCCTACTTGTCTGTCAAATAAATAAATAAATACATACATACATACATACATAAATAAATGGGCTACCAGCGAAATTCCCTGCTGCTACCATACCATCTTTTTTAGACTTAAGGAAAGAATGTCCTGGCTTTGGTTTTTATCTGTATTCGGTCTGTCTTGACCTTGAGCTCATGGACTTTCCTCCTCTTTCCCCCATGTCTTGCTACCTGGGTCAGCTGAGGACACTCATGTCCCCCCACAGAAGCATTCTGGCTTTAACCTATTCCTGAGTGCAACAGAGAGACCCTGCCCACCTTAGAAGCAAAAGATAAAGAGCAACCTACTCTTTCTGACCATGTTTCTGCCAGATGTTCAATACTGGACCCCTAGAGTTTTCAACAGATGCCCTAATTACAGCGAGTCCTATTTTCCAGTCTTTCCCCAGTCATTTCCCCAGAAGGGGCACTTAAAATCTCAGGAAACTTGAAGCCAGAGACTTTTTTTACACTACTAAGAAAACAGCTAGTCAACTTTCCAAAAACTTTTAGTGTTTTACCACATACATGGGTCAAAAAGCTGGACTAAAAAAATTATTCATTCAAAAATCAGTTAAGTAGCTACCTCTGGGAAAGGAAATGTGCTTAGAAAGGAAAAGGCAGAATTCTTCTAAAGTTCCTTCTCTTAAATGAGTGGGGCTACACTGATACTTGTTTTATTCTTCTTTAAACTATTCATGTATGTTTTATTTATTCATCTATATATATTTCATGATTTTGTTAAATCTGAAACCCACTCTTCCTCCAATTTCACATTTCTGTGATAACCGAAATTAACAACCTGGTAAGTACCTTTTTCTTGCTTATCCAGACACAGATTCAGGACTTGTTTTAGATTTTTTTAGTTTATTGTTATAAAAAACTGAAATATACAGTCTACATTATTCTTCATATGGTTTCTCCACTTAATTATACATCATGGACATTCCCTCATATCGGCAGATACAGATATTTATACTTATTTACCAAAAAAAGAACTTAATAAATGAAGCTAAGCTTAAATTTATCAGTACATTTTCCCCAAAATGCAATAAAACTAGAAACAGAACATAAAAAATATACTAATATATAAAATCAATAATGAAAAGGCAGCCAAAAACCAGTTAACAACAAAGAAATTAAATTTGGACTACATATATCAAAATATATTACTAAACCTATAGTAGCATAAACAGTATAATATTGGCAGAAGATTAGAAAAATTGATCATCATACACCATGTACAAAAATTAATCCATGACAGCTAAAAACTTACCATAAAATGTACAACCAATAAAAAATACCAGAAGAAAGCACAACAGAATATTTATGAACCTGGTATGGAGAATTCTTCCTAAGACACCAAAAGAAAAAGAGTGACCAGCAAGATAAAGACTGTAATTGATCAAATTATGTTAACCTATGAAAATCTAGAGTCCATAATGATACTCCAAGAGAATGCCAAAAACTCATTGGTCACTAAAAGCTGCTACCTACCTCCTTACTCTGAAACTTGGTAATTAAAGATTAAAAAGTAAATTTTTATTCTGATTTTCTACCAGGAACTGTAATCTGAAATAGCCTCAGGATGGAAATCTCAACTTTATTGAAGAATGACAGCTAATAAATGCAGAAGAAATGATAGAATTAGAAAAAAATATCATTTTACAATGGCCAAAGACACTGAATCAGACAAGGATTTATTAGTTTTAAAATCATTAAGAGACTGGATATTGGCATGGTGCCAAGTAACATTACACAGAGTGCTTTCTGGAAAAATATGACTTTATAAGGGTTATAAAGCCACTTTTAATCTACTAATTAATCTTAGCATTAATAATGGTAGAACAAATTGGTATTACACCATCTACTATGATGTAAGCCTCAAAAGTATTTAACATGAATTTTATCAATCCTTTGGATTTAACATCCAGTCTACAAGAAAAACACGGAAGAAAAAAAGCAAGCTAAAACACCATGAGAAAACAGAATCCAGAAGGTAGGATACTCTTAAGGACAACTGACCCAATCCTTTCAGCAAAGCAGCAGCATAAAAAGGGACTGTTTGTTCTATATATTTTCTAAATATTTATTCATTTATTTGTCAGAGAGAGAGAGTGCACAAACAGTGGCACAGGCGTTGGGAGAAGCAGACTCCCCAGTGACCAGGGAGCCCAATCGGGACTCGATTCCAGGACCCCAGGATCACGACCCAAGCTGAAGGCAGATGCCCAACCAAGCCACCCATGTATCCCTCTTTGTTCTACATTTAAGAAGACTTAAGGGAGATGGGGCGCCTGGGTGGCTCAGTGGATTAAGCCGCTGCCTTCGGCTCAGGTCATGATCTCAGGGTCCTGGGATCGAGCCCCGCATCAGGCTCTCTGCTCCGTGGGGAGCCTGCTTCCTCCTCTCTCTCTGCCTGCCTCTCTGCCTACTTGTGATCTCTGTCAAATAAATAAATAAAATCTTTAAAAAAAAAAAAAAAGAAGACTTAAGGGAGAATACAATCAGATGGGATGCACAGACCTGGACTGGGTCTGGTTTTAAACTAACTAGTGTAGACATTTCAGGGAAAATTGTGATATCTGAATATGGAATGGATAATTAGTTGATATTAAGAAATTTAGATAAATTTTATCGGGGTAATATTATTTTTACCTTGTGGGGAAAGTTCCTTTTTAAAGGGGGGGGGGCATATTGAAGGATTTAATGATGGTCTGTCATGATACCTAAAATTACATTGACATATTTCAACCTTAAACACAGAGTTGAAAGAAAACAGGAATATGTAAAGATATATAAAAATTTAAAATATCTTTCCCAGAATTCCTCTGGTAGATTGACTGGAATGACTTGTGATCCAGTAATTCTAGTAAAATGAGTATTTGGCTTTCTCAGTATCTACACAGAGGCAGACAAGGAGAAGTTAGACAACGGCTTCTGAGTAATCCTCCACTAGTATCTGTCACACTTGGTACAAACAGAAGAAATAACATTTCATTTAGAGTTTCTGGACCTTCAAAATCCAAGAGAACTTCCCAAAAGACAACCATGGTATAATAAGAGAATGTGATAAAACAGCTAGATATTTTATAAATTACCAAAGGTCAACAGATTTTTTCTATACCCGTAATAACCAATTAAAAATGAAAATAGCGGGGCACCTGGGTGGCTCAGTGGGTTAAAGCCTCTGCCTTCAGCTCAGGTCATGATCTCAGGGTCCTTGGATCAAACCCCACATCGGGCTCTCTGCTCAGCAGGGAGCCTGCTTCCTCTCTCTCTCTCTGCCTGCCTCTCTGCCTACTTGTGATCTCTGTCTGTCAAATAAATAAATAAAATCTTTAAAAAAAAAATGAAAATAGCCTATCTCAAATTAGTGCCAAACAACATAAAACATGAAAACTTACATAAAACACCTGGAATTAAACTTGGGATCATATGTGATCTATATTTTAAAAATACATATATAATAAAACCGAAATAAATATCACGCATTTCCCACCAGGAACCAAACTAGGATTTTTAGAACCAGGAAGAAATTATGTTAAAGGTCCTGTGGAAAAACTAATGTCTATAAAAAGCCAAAAATTTTTTGAAAAAGAATTGCTTTACCGGACCATAAAACTTACCATAAAATAACTATAGTCAAGATAAGTATGGAATTAGAACAGAAATAGGCAAAAGGGGGGGATGGGGTACCTAGGGGATAGGCATTAAGAAGGTCAGTTGATGTAATGAGCACTGGATGTTATATGCAACTGATGAACCACTAAATTCTACTCCTGAAACTAATAATATACTATATGTTAACTAACTTGAATTTAATTTTTTTTAATTAAAAAAAATAGGCAAGGAGTTATGAAACAAAAGAAAGCCAGAAATAAATCCAGCTATATGTGGGAATCCAACAGAAGATAAAGTGGACTTTCTGGGGTACCTGAGTGGGTCAATCAGATGGGCGTCCGACTCTTAATTTCAGCTTGGGTCATGATCTCTAGGTGATGGGATCAAGCCTCACACTGGGCTCCAACTGGGACTCCAGGCTCAGCTGGAGTCAGCTTGAGATTCTCTCTCTCCCTCTCCCTCTCCCTCTGCCCTTCCCAGTGCTCGTGTGTGTATGCGCACACATGTGTGTGTGTACATGCACTCCCTCTCAAATAAGTAAAAAAAAAAAAAAAAAAAACTTTAAAAAGACAAAGACTTTTTAATTTAGAAAAAAAAAGTGACTTCTTTAATAAATGACACCAACATAATAAACTATGTGGCTAGAAGAAAATCCATCTACACCAATATAAAAACTTAATTCTATGTGGGCCTAAAATTTCTGAGAACTATATTAAAATAAAATAGAGTATATTAACCCCAAACTACCACCTCATACATAAATAACTGTAACAATGAAAATATTCAAAGGTTTAAAATCATAAGGTATTATTAAACTAAATAACAATAATAATAACACCACACTTCTAGTCGCTCAGGTCAAAAACCCTGGATCACCTTTGTCCTCGCCTCTCACCCCTACATCTGTCTAATCCATCAGAATATCATGTCAGCTCCACCTTCTACAACAGCTGAAAATCCAGTCACTCTCACCAACTCCACCGTTTCTCCACTGGCCACACCATCTCTACTCTTGGAACTCACTGCACCAGCAGCTCTTCACTGGCCTCCCGGCTTCCCTGGACCTCCTACAGTCTGTTCTCCACAGACAGGACAGAAGGAGCCTTTAAAATACAAGTCACAGGGGCGCCTAGTTGGCTCAGTGGGTTAGGTCCTCTGCCTTCGGCTCGGGTCATGGTCCCGGGGTCCTGGGATGGAGCCCCACATCGGGCTCTCTGCTCAGCGGGGAGCCTGCTTCCCATCTCTCTCTCTGCCTGCCTCTCCGCCTGCTTGTGATCTCTGTCTGTCGAATAAACAAATAAAATCTAAAAAAAAAAAAAAATTAAAATACAAATCACAGCAGGTCATTTACCCCTTGTCTCCCCTCAGGTTTCTGATCAAATGCGACTTCTTCCCTTTCCAATGTATATTTTGAAAGTCCCACTTCTGCCTGCACACCCTGTCTTCCTTCCCCTATGTTATCACTGCCCATACCACTTTTCCCAATGATGTGCTACTTACCAATTTGTGTCTTGTCTATTTCTCTTTAGTATATGTAAACACTGGAGGCAAGATGCTCACTTTTGTTCACTGCTATATTCCAGAAAAGTGACTTAAATATAAAATAATTCCATAAAGAGTTTTAAAAAGTCAGGTAATCTCTTTAGAACTGGTACCAAATTTTTTCCAGACAAATTATTACTCTATATTAAAATCAAAGTAAGTGCATCCAAAGTTTAAAAAAAAAATAGGGAGTGATTATTGTTTTATTATAAGGCTTGGTAAAACTTAACCCAATAAAATACTTTCATAGAACAGTTCCTCAAAGTAAATTTAAGGTAAAGTAGAATTTATAAAAGTCAATTGTGTTTGCTCTGCAAAATATTTTGGTGCTTTTTGTTCCAGAACAATAGTTTATAGAGTAGATAGACTAAGAATAGCAAGAAGTGGTTCACCATTCATTTAAATTTGGTTCCTTTTTTTTTTTAAATTCCCCTGACTCTTCATCTGTAAACTTTTTTTTTTTTTTTTAAAGAATTGAGGGTTCTGGGCACCTGGGTCGCTCAGCTGGTTAAGTGTAGGACTCTTGATTTCAGCTCAGGTCATGATCTCATTGTGGTGGGACAGAGCCTTAGGCTGGGCTCCCTGCTCAGCAGCAGTCAGCTTAAGATTCTCTCCCTCTCTCTCTCCCTCTGCTCCTCCCCCTGCACATGCGATCACCAGAGCACACACACTCCCTCTCAAATAAGTTTTCCAAAAAAAAAAAAAAAAGAAAAAGAATTGATGGTTCAACTAATGTTTCAATCCAGTTTTTAAATCATAATTCTGATCAAAGTGTCCTCTTTAGATACAACTTTCTAGGAATACATAAATAAATGGACATTTAAATCCAACTTGGCTTTTATTACTAATAAAACATCCACATCAAATCAGTTACTCAAAGTCAAGTATTTGCAAACAGCACCTTCTCTCTCATTTCAGCATTTAGGAATAAAATAGGATATTACAGAAGTAAATCTGTTGCTTAAGAAACATGGGCATTTCCTATCACCCAAGTCATAAATGCAATGTTGATACTTTTCATGCCTTAACATCTTCATCCTCCCAATAAAAAATGTTTTAACTATTTAAAAGTCATTTCTTACATCATTCCAATTTAACAACATGCATCATTAAATGGAAATCTGTATGTTTGTGTATACATACATATATTAGAGATATTATTTATCCCATAAAAATTCTTTAGAAAATCCCAATAACATAGTAATAAAAAAATCTTTTCTCCAGAAATCATTTATCATGTACCATCGCATACAAAAAAAAAATAATAAAATGTTTTTAAAATTCTAGTGTGCGGTGAGAAACAACAAGAAAAGCTGACATAACGTGATGAAATTCACTGTAGTGGTCAGAATAAGAAGCATGGATTCTGCTCACATAAGTAGTGCACTCTACGACTCTGCTAACCTACCTGCAAGGTTTACATCCCTGTCCACGAAGTGTGACTCACAGACTGCCGGTGCTGTGGCAACTGTCCGCCATAGCAACAGGCAGCCATGACAACAGGCAGCGAAGATGACATCAGACAGTCATGACAACAAAGCAAGAGAAGCAGGTGATGTTAGGGATGAGGACTCTAGTCCGAGAAAGGAGAAGGTAGACAAATTCGGGAGTCCAGGGAAGGGAGAATACAGAGTCGTCCCGCCCCGTCGACTCCCCAACAGTCCCCACTTCTCCCGCGGGACCTCTGGGAAGAGCAAAAGGGACAGGCAGGACGCGGGTGAATAGGGAAGAAGATAATGAGAATCAGGGCTGAAAGGCCCAAGCAGAGGCGAACGGAAATGTCGCCCACTGGGCCTCCGGGCGCTGGCTGTACGCGACAGAAAGGGGCAGGTGACGACAGCACTCACCAGGGTCTTTCCAGCCAAGAGCAGGGCCGGCGATTAGCAGAAGCAAAAGGAGGCTGAGAAGGGGGCAGCGTCCAGCAGCTTCCCGCCCACCCGCTGCGGCCATGGCTCTGGGTGAACGGAGCGGGCGGCTGCCAGGCGCCAGAGGGCCGAAACCCTACTGCGGAAGGCTGCCCGCGCGCCGCTGTACCGCAACTTCAAGAGCTCGTGCAGCGGCGAAGGGAAGTCTGTCCGCAGAGCCGCAGCGAAGGTCCGTGCGCGACTGTTGCGTCACTGCCACTGCGTCGCGCGGAAGAACACGAGTGGACGAGTGGACGCTGCAGGCCCCGCCCCTGGGGCTTAGAGCGGCTGGGGGCGGGGCCAAGGGCAGGACGCTTCCGCTGGGGGCGGATCCAGGAGCCCGGCGCAGGGTGCCGTGGGTGGGACTGAGATGACGCAACCCTGTTGTGTTTGGTCAGCGCCTCAGAGAGGTTCCGAAAGAGGGGCAAGGGTTAGACAGGTTGAAACCAACATAAAATCTAAACACGTGGTCGGGTTATGTGTTTCCGAAACCTCCCTTCCCGAGGGAAGTTACTGTGCATTATAAAATTTTCTGTCTTCAGCTTCTAACATAGAGCCTGACACAGGATTCATTCCACTATTGTCTGCTAAGATTCGGGTGAAAGGTAGCAAGGGAATATGTGGTCTGGTTTCAGAAGTTCAGAATCTTTACATACTTCCTTGTTCGTGGAGGCAGTAAAAACTCACAAAATACCAGAAGAAGCTACTGCCTAAAGAACCAGTCAGAGGAAACAGTTCTAAGCCGCAGGAGCATTATCTTTGAGGTCTGACGGTCCTGGGTTTCTCATTCATTCATTCATTTAACAAATGCAGGTTGAATGCCTAAGACGTGCCAGGCACTGTTTTAGGCATGGAAGATACAGACAAATCCCCAGTTACTCGTGGACCTTACACTGAAGTGGGATAGGAACAACATTAATTAGTAAACAAATATAATAGGCAGTGATCAATGCACTGATGAAAATAAAACAGTGTTACAGTAGAGACTGGGAGGCAACTTTAGGGAGGCATTTCCTTGCTAAGGAAGTGATTTTGAAGTTTGACACCTGAATAAGAAAGGAACAGCCATATGAAAGTCAGGGGAAGATCCTCCACAGCTTGGGGAACAGTCTGGGCACAAGTCCTGCTGGCCATGTGTTTTGAGGAACAGTCATTCATCAATTCAGCCAACAACTATATATATCGAGCATCCACCAGCAGCTAACAGTACCTGCTAGGCACTGTTGTAGGCACTGGGGATACAGTAGTGAATAAGACAAAATTCGGGGGGCAGGAGAGGCAATCAAGTCCAATATAACTGAAGCAAGGTAAATTAGGAGAAAAGCAGAATAAGAGGAAACTGAGCAGTGGGGGCTTGGAAAGGGACAAAGCGAAATGGGAAGAAAGATAATAGAAAATTCTGTTCTCCACATGTTAAGTTTGCAGAGACTAATAGTCCAGATACACATGTCAAACAGACACTTGGATATACAAGTCTGCATTTCAAAGCTAAGTTAAACTTGGTGGTTCTGTTATCAAAATGAAAATGCTATTTAATGCCACAGAAAAAGGTACAATGCATAGAGAGAGAATTTAGATACAGCAACGAAGGAGGCCCAGAACTAAACTAGGGGAACACGATTATTTGAATTCTGGGCAGAAGAAGCTCTTAGAAGGAGTCTGCAGGGGCGCCTGGGTGGCTCAGTGGGTAAAGCCTCTGCCTTCGGCTCAGGTCATGATCCCAGGGTCCTAGGATCGAGCCCCGCATCGGGCTCTCTGCTCCGCAGGGAGCCTGCTCCCTCCTCTCTCTGCCTGCCTCTCTGCCTAGTTGTGATTTCTCTCTGTCAAATAAATAAAATATTAAAAAAAAAAAAAGAAGGAGTTTGAAAAGTAACCTCTGGCAGGGTATGAGAAAAGCCAGGAAGGAAGCAATATAGTGCTTGAGAGAAAGAGAATGTTCTACAGTGTCCACTGTTGTTGAAACGTTGAATCCAAAAGCCACCTTTGGAAATGGCAATGTAGAGGTCATTAATTACCATAACAAGAGAATTGCTGTAATTTAAGATCACATCATTTGCCAGTTTTAGACAGTGGTAAACAAAACATTAAAGGTTTTGAACAAAACAGAGTAATACACACACATACACAACCAGGTTCTTAAATACAAAGAATAAACTGATGGTTGCCAGAGGGGCAGTGACTGGAGGGATGGGAGAAATAAAGGGGATTAAGAGGTTTCCAGTAATAAAAAAAGTCACAGAGATGAAAAATACAGCTTAGGGAATGTAATCAATAATATTGTAATAATGTTGTTTGGTGGCAGAGTCACCTCACTTATGGTGAGCACTGACTAACGTATAGAATCGTTAAATCAATATGTTGTATGCTTGAAACTAACATAACACTGTATGTTAATTATATTTCAATTTCTCGACATCATATTTATTTTTTATGAGAGTGAGGGAGCACTATGGTGATGGGGTAGGGGGAGAAGCAGAGGGAGAGCCCACGACCCTGAGATCATGACCTGAGCTGAAACCAAGAGTTGGTTGCCTAACTGACTGAGCCACCCTGCTGCCCCTATACTTCAATTTTTAAAAAAGAAGAAGAAAACAGCATAATATAAAGTGAAGTGCTATGATAAATGGGATTTCCATGACGGGTTCCGGAAGCAACCATTTGAGCTGAGCTCTAAATAACAAGAGGCAGCTTCTTAAATCATCTCTGAGGCACATTAATAGGAATGCATGGACCCTAGATTCAAACAAACTAGAAAATAAATGACATTTATGAGACAAGTGGAAATTTGAACACTGACTAAATATATTATGTTAAAGAACTGTTTTTTAGGTTTCATAAATGTACTATGGCTATGTTATTTTTAATGGTTCTTTTAGAAACATACTAAAATATTAGAGAAGAAATTATGTCTGGAATTTCCTTCAAAATAATTTGGGGGAAAATAATATGGGAGGTAGGGGAAAGAGGACGAGAAGTATAGACAAAACACCATTGAATGTATGTTAAGTTTTGAAGGTAGTTGATGGTACATGGGAATTCATGATACTATCCTGACTCCTTTTTACGTATTTAATTTTTCCATAATAACTTTTTGGAAAAGATAACTAAAGCTAAAAGCCTCCCTAAAGTTTCTCTGACTTGATCCATAAGAGTTAGTAATTCCAAATTGACAAAACAGTGGAGAGGATGAAATGAGGTGTTTAAAGCACTGGACACATACCAGCTGCTCAATAAACAACAGCTCTCTTCCTCTCACCTCATCCCCATCTTTGTGAGTTAACTTTGGAAGATAAGAAGCTACCTGAATAAGTTTCAAAACTACGTAAGGTAACACTAATTAACTATTTTGTAAGAATACTTGGAGAACATTTAAAGAATATAACAGTAACTAATGCTTAGGAATCACTTGGCAAACTAATGAAGGTAATTCCTGACATCCTACCTTTTTCAGACAATTATTTTCAAGCTTTTGTTTGAATAGGAAGTCTTCAGGGTGCTTGATAAAATTTCTGATTCCTGGGCTCTGCACACGAAAGTTCCGCAATGTCCAGCCCATCTGTATTCACAAGAGGAAATTGGAGGACTAGCACTTAACTCAGCTATAGGGACTTGTGGAAGCCCCAAAAGGCTTCCTAAAATGTGATTTCCCCTCCTCACCCCCAGGAGCCAAGCTATGAGTCTATGAGATAAGAACCTATCACTTTCACCACCACCAGTACCACCACCAATGATCAGTTAGTTCTGTTAGGTTCCCTCAACCATCCTGGTTTCAAGGATAAATACTGTGGAACAAAACAAGAAAGGTGTTAGTGGTGACTATTTGTGGAGCCACAGAATCATCTACTTTTCCAAGAATTTCACCTACTCCTTTCAAGTTGGTTGGGGAGGAGGATGAATACATCTGCTTCATTTTAAATAAAGGAGCCAGTGGTTCATAGACCATCTTAAAACAGCAACATTTCTATAGCATATGTTCAAGTTCGCCTTGTGTTTTCACTACTACAGTCCTTAAATGGAAACTCTTCATGATTCAGAAGACATCAGAATTTTTTGCACTAACTTGAACAGAAAAAAATTCTACTCCTCCACAAAATATCTATAGATTTATTGGAGACATTAAGCCTCAAGTGACTTGTTTTTTTTTTTTATTATTATTATAATTCAACCCTGAAAGTAATGGAGAGAAGCAGGATAGGACAATACCTTTAGCTCTCAGTACCTCTCATTTTAAAGTATTTTGGAAACATCTAACCATTCATTCAACAAAGTTTAACATGCCAGTTTATTTTAATCTGGTGACTGAAAAGATGGAAAAATTCAAATCTTATGTCAAGCACCTCCACTTGTATCTTTTTAAAACCCTTTGAAAGATTCTCATTCCTCGGGAGGAGGTTAAAAAAATATAATATAGGACTCTGCTATCTTACCCTAGCCCGGAGCAATCCCACTTGCCTTCTCTCCTCTCTCCCAACAGACCAAGCTCCCGGGGCCCAGTTTGCCTCCCAAGCTCACCATCCAACCACTTCCCCTACCTCCACCCCCAACACAATCTTTCTTCCTCATAACGGTTTTTCTCTTTTGTCTTCTACTTACACACCCCTTCATCCTTCCCCGTTGTCCCTCCCTTGGGGAAATCTCTCTGTTATAAATCAAAGGCTGTCAAGGACTATCTACCCATCTTCCTAGCAATTATCGTTGCTACAATTTTATATTTTTGTGTGTGTGTGCCTGTGTCTCACCAAACTGCAAGCTCCTCCAGGGCAGAAACCGCACCTAGTTTTTCTTTTTTTAAAGATTTTATTTATTTGACAGACAGAGATCACAAGTAGGCAGAGAGGCAGGCAGAGGGAGGGGGGAAGCAGGCTCCCTGCTGAGCAGAGAGCCTGATTAGAGGTTGGGTTCCAGAACCCTGAGACCATGACCTGAGCTGAAGGCAGAAGCTTTAACCCACTGAACCACCCAGGCGACCCAAAAGCGCAACTCATTTTGCTCACCCCAGTACCTAGCCCTATTCCCCAAACATAGTAAATCTTGAATACATTTGAAGGATGACTTAAGTAAATTTATTTGTCCCTCTGCTTTCTCCTTTTTATTCCCCTAGCCCTGGACTACAAAACAAAACAAAACAAAAAACAAACAAACCAAAAAAACCCCTGCGATTCTCAGACTCCCAGGAGATCGGATTTGTGTTAAAATGTTTATTTTGTATTTACTGGGTCCCGCAGCTCCCCATCTCTGGAGGTGGGACCGACCAGAACCCTAGTTGGGTCGGAAACCAAGGAGCCAAGTGCCAACGACCTAACTGGCCTGACTTCTATTAGAAGGCTGGGGAGGAGCGAGCAAAGGGTGCGCTTTAGAGACCAAAATACCATCCTCCAAAGACATCACACCGTGCCTCCCAAAGGACGGCGGTACTCCGCTCCCTTATCCTCCAAGAATGTGGGAGGTTGCAGGATCCGCGATGGGGGAGCGGGAGTGGAGCTTCCCCGAGCCTGAGGGGAAAATGGGAACCGAACTGAGGCGAGAACGCCAAGCCTGCGAGGGCGGCGATCTGCACAGCCGCATGGCAAGGAAAAAAGGGGTCGGCCCCACCGCCCCCAAGCCGGCGCGCCCCCCGCGCCCCCGCGCGAGCGCGAGTCGCCGGCGGAAGTGCTGCGTAGCGCACTTCCGGGTGTTGTCTGGCCGCCGCCGCCGCCGCCGCCGCGCGTCTCCGGTCTCCCGGCCGCCGCCGCCGCCGCCGCCGCCCCCGCTGCCGCCCAGGGTCCCGGAGCCAGGAGCGACGTCACCGCCATGGCCGGCATCAAAGGTGGGCCTGGGGCTCCGGACGCTGGAGGACTGGGTGGCCGCCCGAGAGAGGGGGAGGGGTCCCTGGCGGCCCCCGCACGCCGCCTCCCCGGCTCGGGCGCCCGCCACGGAGGTCCCTGCGCGGGCGGCTGCCTCCCGCCCCTCGACCCCAGCCTCCGCCCTCGCAACCTGAGAGCCCAGCTGGGCGCGGCGCTCCGGGGTGGGCCCGCGGGGCGGGCGGCTTCTCCGTCAGCCCCTGCTTTCTGCTGATCTCGGCAGCCTCTCTCCCACCCAACGGCCCCGGTAGAAAGAATGAAGTGGTCCATGGTCTGCGAGAGTCCCGCAGCGCCTGGGGCCAGCACACATGTTCTGCAGGAGTTTGCATCCGAGAGACAGGCGAGCAGAGAGTGATCTTGAGGGGCTTAAGGGCCCTAGAGATGCCCGTTACGGAAATCAGTGTCATTTCCCTCTTAATCGCACTAGTGCGATCTTCGGGGGCTGAGCCAAACCGAGTCCCTCCGGAACGCCCTGGAGGGACTTAGGGACGGTTCTTTCAGAAACCTTGGTCATCACATCCCGAGAGTGGCCATCCCTCTCAGGACCAGTCCTCCAAGCTTTACAGGCTTCGAGAACTGATGCGTTTTGATTTGTGGTGTTTGTCAGGTAGGGTTAGACCCTACAAGCGACCCTGATGTGCCCCTGTTCGCCACAGTTGCACATTGAGGCTTGTAGTTGGGTTTGTTAAATAAAATAGTGTTAAAACTTAATGAAAAATTGCTCGTTTATAAGTCTTTTTCCTTTAGAAAGAAGGAAGGTTGTGTTCTTTCACATTGTTTGGTAGTTTTTGTTACTGTGATTAGAAGGAAACACCGTTGACAGCGTTTTCAACTTTTTGGCCACGAATTGCATTGATTTCCTGACCTGCGGCTTTGTAGAAGGGACAGGCAAGCAGGAGGTGAAGAACTTTAATAGCAGTGTGTTGTTTGGGGTTTTTTTCCTGTTTAATTTCTTTCCTTTAGGACAACTTTTATTGAGCTGCTTTCCCAGAGTCACATTTTTACTGTTTTCTGGTTTAATGTCTGAAAACATTTCACCTCTGATGTAAAACTTAGTCATTAGATAAGCAACAAAGATCATTTTCAATCTCTTTTTGAACTGTGATAGACCTTCTTAAATCTTTGTGTGGAAAGGCAGTTAGGGTAGAATGCTGTGGTTTTTAAGGATGCTGCCAGTTTCGCAGTCCTTCCCCCTTTCTTCAGTGTCATCAACAGAAATCTCCTCCCTTTTAAAAAAATAACTTTGTAATTTCCTTCTCCAATTTAGGAAAATATTAACCAGTTGAATGTATCTCAGATGGAATTGTACTTACACTTTTGGTTTCAGTGAGATTTTCTGATTGTTAAGACTGTTTATCAGGACATTTTCTTTCATTGGCCTATCTCTGAATCAGGCAGCAGTGTTGCTGTAATTGGAGACCATTACTTAATTCTTAAGCCATTTTCCTATTATTTGGTTATATATTGGATTTTTCTGATAACTCCCAAGTTAGGGAACTGGTCCCTGCTACACTAATCTCTTTGTAACCACAGAATCAGCACCCTGTCTCTGGAGAGTTTAGGTAATTGGGCTGTTCCATCCCTCGCCTAGAGGCTTTGGGAGTAGAAACCAGACTCATCTAAGTTTTGCCCTCCAAATGTTTCATCACACAATTACAGTATAAATTTTTGTCTTGTTGATGTGTCATCTGGGACAACCATTTATACACAAATGATGAAATTTGTATATAAATCAGCCTGGTTGCTGATTTCATAAGATTGGAGAAACTTTACAAGTTTTGAGAACACTTCTGAGCAATGTGTTTAACCCCATTCGGGTTCATCCAGTGCAATTAGAGCTAAGCTATCACTTAAAGTTATTTTTGTTACTTAAATCTTACGTTGTTTTCATTTTTAATTTTTTAAAAAAGAGATCTTTTTTTATTAACTCTCTAAGAATGTACTTAGAGAATTTAGATTTTCTTTTTTGATAGGAACATAAATAATTGTTCTATATCATAAAAGAGTTATTACCCACAGAGACCATCAGGCCCTAAACTACTTTTCTTTTGGCCAAGATTACCTCAAATGGGTATGCTTTTTGAGATTTTTCTGTCTGTTTTTTTTTTTTTTATGGTTGGGTGTTTTGTTTTGTTTTGTTTTCTTCCGTCTCCTTTCTCTTGTCAGAGGGCAGATCTTGCTTATGTGCAGTTCTGCATCCTATTTCTCATTTGTTTCAATGTGTGAAGCAAGATCTTCAAATGTAAAAATTTCATGTTACAAGTTACAGGTAACGGTGATCATTTCTGGGTAAGGAAGTTATTTCTCACTTAATTTTGTTCTGGCTAAGTGAATTGCTATGGACAAAAATATGTATAAATGAACATAGGTGGCTCTAATTTTTTTTTTATTCTGCTGAAATTCACATACAACAATTGTATCACAAAATGAATAAATATCGACTGAGTAAGAGCCTCAGGGTCTGTTTATGAAGAACGATAACTTTAACGTCTGGGCTTTGTGACATGTGTTTTGCTCTAGTGACCCTTGTTTCCTCCGGGATTCTAAACTATATTCTGGATAAATGGCTTCTGAATAAATAAGTTGTTACTATATAGTATTTACATTCAAAAAGTGGAGATGGTTCCCTGAAACTAATGTAACACTGTATGTTAATTATACAGTTACATAAAAAACTTTTTAAGTAGAGCTGGCTGTTCACTTCTTCAGCGTGTCTTGTAAGAAGTATCTTTAGTATTCTGAGAATTATTTGCATTAGTCTCATTTTATAGAAGAAAGAACTGACACTCAGACATGATTATGTAGACAGCTAGTTAAGTAGCTAGTAGGGGCTAAGGACCCATTGTCTCCTGACTTTCATTAATGTGCTGTTTTTACTATGCTACTTTGGCATGATCTTCCTCTCCTCTTCCCCTCTGTCCCCCTTTTTTTTCCTCCCCTTGGGTTTGGGGGGTTTTTTTTGTTTTGTTTTGTTTTTTTACTCATTCTACAGATATTTATTAGTGTTAAGAGCTGGGGTGTGAGCATCAACAACAGAAAAACTTTTTCCCTGCTGTGGTGGACCAGACCGCTCATTAGGGAAATAGATACAGAGGCGCCTGGCTGGCTCAGTTGGCTAAGCATCTGACTCTTGATTTGGCTTCAGGTCATGATGTCAGGGTCATGGAATTGAGCCCCACTGTGGGTTCTGTGGTCAGCACGCAGTCTGCAGCCCCCCTCCCTCTGCTCCTTACTCCTCTTCCTGCGTACTTTCTCCCTCTCTCTCTAAAATAAATAAAATCTTTATTTAAAAAAGGGGCGCCTGGGTGGCTCAGTTGTTAAGTGTCTGCCTTTGGCTCAGGTCATGATGCCAGGGCCCTGGGATAGAGCCCCTCATCCGGCTCCCTGCTCAGCGGGAAGCCTGCTTCTCCCCACCTCCACACTCCCCCTGCTTGTGTTCCCTCACTGTCTCTCTCTCTCTGTCAAATAAATAAATCTTTTAAAAAAAAAAAAAGGAAAACCAATTTTAAATCTTATAAAATTACAGCTGTGATAACTGAGCAAAGGGGATGTATATGGGGGGGGGGGGGGCTCTGCACATGCCTGGCCTTCTGCCTGGAATGCTCCCCTCTCATACCCACATGATTCACTCCCTCATTTCATACAAATCTCCGCTCAGATGTCACCTCATCAGAGATGCCTTCCCAGGCCCCTCTGCCTAGGATAGCGCTCCCATCCTCTTACGCTACCTGATGTTTTTCAGAACACTTAACATTCATTTGCTAACTTTGTTAGCTTGTTTTTTATCATTTTCTTCTCCTGCTAGACTATAAGACTCATGAGAGCAAGAGCTTTGATTTTTTTTCATTGCTTTATCTCTGGTATCAAGAACAATGTGTGACACGTATTAGGTGCTCAATAGTTATTTGTTGAATGAATGAATGTAATAGGGGGAATTGGTCTAGCAGGAGGTTTGAAAAAACTTCAGGGAGGAAGAAATGATTGAGCTGAGATCTAAAGGACTTGGAGGAGTTCGCTTGGCAGAAGGAGGAAGGGAATGGAACGAGAATGCAAGCTCCATGTGTGTGGAAGGGCCTTGTCTGGTTTATTAACGTATCTCTAGTTCAGTTCTCAGTAAACATTTCTTGAATAAATATTTCTTGAATGAAACGAATGAATGAAAAAGTGTCTGAGGTAGAAGGGACAACATGTACAAGGGCCATGTGGGTGAGGGAACCTGCCGATTTCCAGGAAAAGAAAGGGCAGTGTAACTGAGTGCAGAGAGGATGGGGTATTTTTAATAGGCTGGTGTGAGTGTGTCAGGAGAGTAAGCAGGGCCAGGTTTTGAGGACCTGTGAACAAAACAAATGGTAAACTCAGTATTTTCGTCCCAGTTGCATTCCATTGTAAACTTGAAGTTATCTGCTATGAAATGAAAAGTGCAATTCCTTTTCTTTCTTTTTTCTGTAACTGAAAATGTAATGGCATTGAGAACTAAACAAATGTGTTCAGAGTCGACATGACCTACATCAGTTATCTAAGTGAAAACCAAACTACGATGTGAGTCCTTGATTATGACCATTTTAATCCAGAGAAGTCTATGAGCAGTATTAGGCGGGATTTAACCCCTTTCCTGTTAATTCTGGTTTGTGTGTGTTAACTTTTCTCTTGATAACTTTTAGACCTTCTACAACCCTTGTGAATTTTAATATTTCTCTGAAGGTTAATGGACTGCATCATTTAAAACAAAAAACACCTAAGTAATTCTCTTAGCCAGTGCAGTTGTAGAAATACAGCTTATATAGAATTCAGATAAATTGATCATTTATATCTTTGCTTAATTCTAGGCCATTGATTAACTATGCCTATTGAAGAAAGTTGTTTCTACTAATATATGTGAAAACACTTTACAAAATATAATGCTTTGTATATGTGTGTGTATAATTCTAAAAACTATGTTTTACCTGTAGAATGCATTTGTTGCTTGTGATAATATAAAATAGTGATACCAAAGAAGGATTTGTACCATTACCCTGCACATTTTCCAATGTAGAAACAATTAGGGGAGGAAACCCAACTATAGTTTTGTAAACTATTCAAAGACTATATCAAAATGAGTTGATTAAAATTATTAAACCAGATGTCCTTGGACACTCTTTTCTTACCAGTTTTGAGCACATTGGGGGTGTATGTGCAAGAAGCAGGAGCTGATCATGAGAGACTTTCCCACAGGATAAAGTTCTGAAATCCACTAAAGCTAAGAATGCACAGTTTCTCCACATCCTCCTTTTCAGACTGTAATGATCCGTGCAGTAAGTGTAACACTAATGACTGGAAGAGCATTATTGATCTGTCAGACTAGGCTACTCACTAGAAACAGAGCCAGTAAAGAGGGAATGTGGTGGTGTGCTCACTATGGGTCAGGGTTTCGAAAATCAGTGTTGCCTTTTTTTTGCCTTGAAGATGACACAGAAAACTTGTTCTGAGACTATAGATGACTTACACTCTTGAAGATAACTCCCTTTTAATGCATTTGTTTTTTTGTGTTGTGTTTTGCTTTTTGCTTCTGGGGTCACAGGTAATGTTCAAATTGCGAATACTAATATTAATAAAAATAATATTTAGTTTAATTAATACTTGTATTTGACTCTATTTACTTTGCAGCTTTGATTAGTTTGTCCTTTGGAGGAGCAATTGGGCTGATGTTTTTGATGCTTGGATGTGCCCTTCCAATATACAAGTATGTAAAATTTTTGTCTTTTTGAGTGTTTAAGGGTAAAATTTTTCTACTTTTAAAGCTTTAAAAATTTTTTGAATGGAAGCTTGAATGTTCATTTACCAAGGACAAACCTTTTTAAAAGTAAAATAAACACTTTTGTTTATTGCATTACTGCTCAGTTTTGAGTCCCTGTTGATAAAATTAAACACAAGGAAATGTAAAATGTCCTTTAAGCAAAAAAACGCCAGAAGCAGAATCAAGAGACAGTCGACTATGAAAAAAAAGTCATGTAAGTTACTTTCCATAGGATAGAAAGAAATATTAAAAATCAAAAGGATAGGTTAGTAAGAAAAATACAGGCAACTAAATAGAAAAATGCAGAACAGATACCAAAAAAGAACTGCAAATTACTAATCACATGAAATTATACTCAGCCTCTCTCAAAATTAAATGAAGTCCTTTGGCAGAGATAAAAGCTATGGGCAGACAGGCACTGTCCTCTGCAGTGGAGTGAGGACTAGCTATGGGCATTCGTCTTGGATGCCAGTTTGCTTATAGCTCTCGAAATGTATATATTCCTTGAACTAGTCCTTCCACTTAGAATTTCTCATATAAATCTACTGGCAGGTGTTGGCCAAGATATATGTAGTGAGGGAAGAGTATAGATATTCTCGGCAGCCTTGTTTATAATAGCAAACAAACAAAAGACCTGGAGGCATCCTAGAAGCTTGTCAAAGGAGAAACGGTTAAACTCTGGAATGTCCTTCAGTGGAAGTAGCAGGCAGTGTTAAGAAAAATGAGGAGCTGTAAGTGCTCATATCTCAAGGTGTTGACAGTACATTGTTAAGTGGAAAAGTGCAATGGTTCATGTTGTTAAAATTTATCTGTCTGGAAATACAGAAGGATCGACAAGAAGGTTATTAGGAGAATGGAAAGAGAAAGCAGGGGAGATATGTTAGCTTGGAGTTTTCACTTTTTGTGCTTTTGCGTTTTTTTTTAACTTTTTATGTTGAAATGATTGTGTGCTAACAAGAAGCTGCAAAAATAGTACAGAGAGGTCCCCTGAACCCTTCAAACACGCTTCCCCCAGTTGCGCTGTCTTGCGTAACCATGGTTGTAGTATCCAGCCAGGAAATGACACTGGCACAGTACAATAGCTAGACTGTACATTAAAAGCCATTTATTTCCTATACTCTGACTGAAAGTCTTCAGTATTACGTTCAGTTCATTTTCTACATTTTGACTTCAGTATTTGGGGAGTTCACAGTGACCTAACGAGAGTTTGGGGATGTTCCAGCTTTACCCTAAGAAGGCTGTCATTCATTAGGAGTCAAGAGCAATGAATCTTGAATTTTAAAAATGACTGTGTTAATATTTCTATTTTCCATATGCCCCTTTTTTTATAACCTAAAATAAGAAATATTTTTAATTTTGGTCCTTGATTCCAAATGCTTTGATTTATAAAGCATTTTCTTTTAATATAAGAAATATTTAATCATTGTGTCATAATTGACTTTAGAAATACTGTGACTTTAAATGTTTCTGTTTTCAGTGTTCAGGTTATTGTTTACTTTTAAACTGTATCGTGTTTTGTACCTTGCAATATTTCTCTGGCCTGATTTTTAAAAAGGCATGTATTATTGTCTAGGAAAATGCCATAGGTAGCGAAAACTACATTAACTTATTTTTTTTTTCTAGCCAATACTGGCCTCTCTTTGTTCTGTTTTTTTACATCCTTTCACCTATTCCATACTGCATAGCGAGAAGATTAGTGGATGATACAGATGCTATGAGTAACGCTTGTAAGGAACTTGCCATATTTCTTACAACAGGCATTGTTGTCTCAGCTTTTGGGCTCCCTATCGTATTTGCCAGAGCACATCTGGTAAGTGGATATATTCTTCTGTCAACGATTTTACATTAGACTGTGTTAAAAATGTCTCAGGAAAAGATTTTGTGAAATGATAGGAAAACGGGATGAGGGACTTAAGATCCTAGAGGATAGAGATAATCTTACTTTTGCTGTTAACTGATAAAAATGATACTGGAGAGCGTGGCTGGGGTCTGTGACAGCAGCTGGCTCCCCAGTACCTCACGCTCAGAACCGGGCCGGTCAGCTCACCCAGTGCTTACCAACCACAGGCCACAGGCCTGAGGAGACCTTGTGTTCTTTGCAGGCGGGAAAGTGTAGAAGAGGAGAAGGGGAGCTGGGCTCCATATACTTGTCTTCCCAGACTCGCCGGTCAGAGTCACTCCTCCGACACTGAGGAGGTGGAGAAGCCAGGGGCTGGCCACCCTTCCATATGCAGAGGGCGGTTGTCCCCCTTACCCCTGTAAAAGAATGTACATGAGTGTGGTTTCTTCCTCAGTACTTAAATCTGCTCTCTAGATACAATTTTAGATTCACTGAAGAAGAGTTGGAGCGAATTGCTTTATAAACAGAAAGTTGTAGAAGTCTGCTGCCTCCTCAGAGTCCAGAAGTCTGACTGTTGAATAATTATCATCTTCGTGACTTTCTGTCTTTTTAAAGGAAGCAAATTAAAAACAGTATTGAAAGACCATTACGTGTGCAGTAGAGTGAAAGTTATTATTACAAATTGTATTTGTTTTAGAGCGTGACTGGCTTACAGCTAGAGTCTTCATTTGCTTTTCATTCTCCTTTTGTTTTTCATGCGTCTGTTAACGAGTGTTTATCTATCTTATTTCCCTAGATTGAGTGGGGAGCTTGTGCACTTGTTCTCACAGGAAACACAGTCATCTTTGCAACTATACTGGGCTTTTTCTTGGTCTTTGGAAGCAATGATGACTTCAGCTGGCAGCAGTGGTGAAAGGAATTACTGAACTATTGTCAAGTGGACTTCTTGTCGTTTGTTGGCCATCTGCGCGCACACAAGCTGGGGCAGGAATGCTGAGTGGTACAGCAAGCCTCTTGGGGGTATCCTAGGTGCTCCCTTCTCACTTTCATTGTAAGCATACTATTTTCACAGAGACTTGCTGAAGGATTAAAAGGATTTTCTCTTTTTGGAAAAGCTTGACTGATTTCACACTTATCTCTAGTATGCTTTTTGTGGTGTCCTGCTGAATTTAAATACTTATGTGTCCCTGTTTAGTTATTTTTTTTTTTAATCAGTATGCAATGTGAAGCATTTTTAAAATGTAACAACCATTTGCTTTGGTTAGAAATTAGATTTCTGCTGGCTATTACTGGGCTAAAGGACATCTTTTATCTTAAAATTATTTAACCTCCATTGCAAGAAGTTCAAAAAAGTTTTCAATCAGTCAGGATGATATCACTCCCAATATTATGCAAACATGCAGACTGTTGGCATACCTTATAGACTGTATACTCAGTGCAAATATAGCTGCATTTTTACCTCAGAGGGCCCAAGTGTTAATGCCTGTGCCCTCCGTAAGGGTTGCTGGTTTTGCCAGGAAGCAGGTGTTTTGTGAATTGAAAATTATTTTATGGAATTGCTGCAAAGGAGTGCTTTTCTTCTCAGTTGTTGGAAGAATTTATTGTTAAAGGTAAGCGTGTAAAACAAGGTTTTAGAGATGGTTTTTATTTATGTTTATTATAAAGTAGAGTGAGTTGCATTGTGGGAAGAAATGACGTTGAAATTCCACTTTTTGAATCCTCTTTCTATCTATAAGTGAAACGTTTGATCTTCTATCAGCCTTTCCTATTTTACCATGGGCGAAATGGACATATGGAACTATACTACTGATAAGGGAAAGTTGTATGTTTGCGTCATCTAGACCAGAAAAACCTTTCCCTGCTTCCTCCTTTTAACTTAATTTTATACATTGTATATATTAAGTAAAATAACTTTTCAAATATAGTTTAATAACACTTTAAATTAGAGGTATTTATCTCACTTGGAAAGTAATCGTTACGCCATACATGCCAAGCGCCCCCTGTCCCGCAAGGCCTTGACGTGATTAACAAGTGACTTGTTACTCTTGCAGAGAAGTGATGCATTAACAATTTAAGATTTAGACCATGGTAATTGTAGTTCTTATTCTCTAAGGTTATATCATATGTACTTTAAAAATATTTAAGACAAGTTTCCTGTATACCTCTCAACTTTTTTGGATTTTTATTTCATCATGATAGATACGCTGTTTCCTTTTAAATGGCATTTATTGTATGAATTAATGCAAAGTAGCCAAATTCAGCTGTATAGCAGCTTCAAACACAAACCTGACCAAAAAAATCCCTGGTAACCAGGCATGATCAAATCGTAGTGGTCATTTACATCTCAACAATTATCAGTACCTTTTTCGAGATCTAGTTATGAAAATGGTCAAGTTGGTCTGACAGTATGTTGTTGAGGGTATTTGTATGTTTGTTCAGTTTAATGACAGGAAGATGATTTTGCCTTCAGACAAAGCTGAGTGATCATGACGGCTACCTTTTGTGTTTTACAAAGTTTATTTCTCAAGAAAACGGGAACAGATTTTGGGTTTGTTTAGCTTCTTAGGAAAGATGCATGAAGGCCACAGGTTTTATTGCCAGACCCAAGTTGTGACTTTAGCTGTGAGATGGGAAGCAGAACGAAGGATCTGCGTGTGGCCATCCCACTTAGACAGTAGGCTGGACACGACTTGCAGTGTTACAGTGACAGAGACCTAAAGAGAAAGGTACAAGTACGCATGACGTAGCTGGTCATGCAGTTGGGAACTCAGTGCCTGGGATCTACTTGATTGCTTTTTTGTTTGTTTTTGTTTTGTTTTGTTTTGTTTTGCGGAGAATACATCCTCTGCCCCTCCCCCATTTTCTGTTCTAGAATATCAGTGCAGTGCACTGCTACTGTTTTATTCACTTGGCCATAGACTCTTTTTCTAATAGCTGCATATTCTTTCTGTGTACTGATTGCATTGGCAGCATTTTGTCTTCCACTTGCACACTAGCTCGACATAGTGCTGTCTCTGACTTCTAGTTAGTTGTTTGAGGTATGACTTTTCCATAGAACATGCACTGATCCTGCATTGCCATTCTTCTATGGAAAGAAAACTTTTGATGATGAAACAATAAAGATTTTAAATATCTATTTTAGTTTGTGGGTGTTTTTGAAATGAAAATATACAACGCACCTTAGGAACTGAAGTGCATTACTCGTTTTAATAACGTGATCTAAAACAAGGATGGCATTAGTCATTAATGTCAGACTTGCAAGAGTTTTACTCCCAAAATAGAATTGAAACCGTAGTAATAAATGTTAGTGAAGCCCTATGATTTTGTGCCATGATGAAAGGATTGGTAACCTGGGGAAGTAGATTTCTTACCTAACCCTTTCCAAAAAAGCCATAGATGATTTTGTTGATTAAAAAAAGACTGCTGATAATCTAAAGTCAAGGTTTTACCCATTTTTAAAGCTTCAGATCTTTTTTATGACTGTATCTTTTATTGTATATTTATCACCATTCATTATGAGAGCATTTTGCTTTTTACAATCATCTCAAATAGTTAAAGGTAAAAAAATCTGTGTGGTACAACGTGAACAGAGAAAAGTATTGTTCTCTTTTATCAAACATGAATCTTGTCCCAAATTGTCCTAATTATATAATTTCATTATATACTTTAGAAAGTGTAGGTCATAGTTTCTTAGTGTTTGCTCTAACAGGATTTTGCTCTAACAGTGTTTGCTCCCACCCCTTATACAAATCATCCAGATTCCTAGAGTAAACCCTAGAATATGTATACTGAATGTGACAAGATCCGTTCCTAAGTTTCATGTAACTTTAGCTCAGCACGTCAGATTTCACAAACAGCCGTGCAACAGTATTGTCAAATGATATGTAACTTTTACTTCTCGGGAGGCTTTATGGTTTATAAAATTGGTGGGAAATTCAAAATCATGTTTCTTCCATATAAGCCTATGTTATCATTACTCTGGGTGAAGATTAGGGAGCTCTTATTTTATTATAGGCCTCCTAATTTTCTGGCACTCCCAGAGAAGAGAACATACCTTGTAAAATAAATATTCCAGATAACTGAAGATTATCTCAGAAATAACTGACATTTGTTTTATTTATTTTGGTGAAACTATTAAATAAGCCATATGCTTTTGGATTTTCCTTGGTAATTTAAGGTTGTCATAAATTATTTCCCCTCTTTTAAATAGCCCCAGACCTGTATTTTTCTGGAATTGTGTTTTTGCCAGCTTTACTTACAACTGAGTTTGTTCCTAGCATGCCTTAACTTCTTTTATTTCTGATTTTCTGAACTGTACTACATTAGGGGACGTCTGGGTGGCTCAGTTGGTTAGGTGTCCAGCTCTTGGTTTTCAGTTCTGTATTCAGCAAAAAGTCTGGTAGAGGGTCTCTCCCTTTCCATCGCCTTCTGCCCTTCCCCGGACTCATGTGCATGGGTGTGTGCACTCTCTCTTTCTCTCCAAATGAGTGGATAAATCTTTAAATAAATAAACTAATACATCAGGAAGAATGGCAGGTTATTGGGGAAAAATGAGGTAACCAAGCGGACTGAATCCATTATGTAACATTTCTGTACATAGTCCCTCAGTGGGCCTCACCAGGTGCTCCCACCCCTTATACAAATGAAATGCTTTGAAAAGGCCTTTTCACAAAACTGTAGCTGTTAACTCCAGCCAGTGGGCCCTTGTGAGAGGGAGCACAGACGGGGAGGTGTGACTATGCGGCAGGAAGAGCCTCCGAGGTCCCATGGCTGAACTCAAGGATGTAGCTTGGATACCCATAGGCCTCTAACTGATTTCTGAGAGCTTATCTCTCTCTTCACCGTTTGTTTTCAGTTGCAGAAAGTCTAGATATGAAGACGGTTTGACAGTTCATTTTACTGGACACTTTGTACTGAATATTTTGCTGCCAGTCTCTTGAAGATTCTTTGAATCCATCCTTGGGTTTAGGACCATACAATTCAGATATTAATTATTAAGCTTGTAATTCAGATATTATTTATTAAGCTTATAAATTCCATCAGAGGGAATAAAACAGTTAAACTCAAACATGTTTCCACAAGTGAGAAATTAAAACCATGAAACATCCTTTTCCAATTATAGTTGTTTTCTTATTTGTGTTTAGAGCTAGTACTCACAGGGAGATCAGGAACTTTTGTTTCAGAAGCCAATGGAATGGCTAATACTGTGAGAGAGAAACTTTGTGGCAGCTTACAGCCATAGAAACCATCAAACAGAACAATATAGAATGAGACTGAGTATTTCCCTATCTCTTTGTAAGAGAATTACTATTTAATAATTTAGTTACCTTGATTTGTACTGTGTGTGGCATTTAATATCAGAAATATCTTTTTCTTGGGGCGCCTGAGTGGCTCAGTGGGTTAAGCCTCTGCCTTCAGCTCAGGTCATGATCTCAGGGTCCTGGGATGGAGTTCCACTTCGGGCTCTCTGCTCAGCAGGAAGCCTGCTACCCCATCTCTCTGCCTGCCTCTCTGCCTACTTGTGATCTCTCTCTCTGTGTGTCAAATAAATAATCTTTAAAAAAAAAAAAAAGAAATATCTTTTTCTCTTTTGGCTGGTCAATGTATTATGTAATATGTAAATGTAGTTATGACATAAAAGTCAGTAAACTTGTGTAGATATGCAAACCTCCAAAATAGAACAGATGTTTTCCTGAAAGCTAGGTGTACTTCATAGAACATGTGGTGATTGTCTCTAAAAGTGTTCACTATCGAACAGTTTTCTAGGATTAAATTAAAATGGATGGATTTTAATTCATTTTTGTCATGATCTAAATCATCAGCTTCCAAAATACAGAATCAGCTCTAATACCTAGTTAATGAGTGCAGCAATGAAGAAGAGGGTATTAGTCTCCCAAGGATTTAAAAAAAATGGTTTTGAGCCATACTTCATACTAGAAAGGACATTTGTCATTTATAAGCATAAATGGCCTAATCTAGTGCTTAAAAGTGTCCTCAAAAAATATATTATTACAGGGGTGCCTGGCTGGCTCTGTGGTAGAGCATGTGACTGTTGATTTCAAGGTCACAAGTTTGAGCCCCATGTTGGGTCTACATCCTGCTTTAAACAAAATAATGTACATACGTGTATACACACACACACATATGTATACTTAAAAAAACACCTTCCAGACACTGAGAAGTATCTTATTAGTTGAACAACTAATTAGGTAGAAATTATTTATAGTTCACCTTGACTATGTCACTGAGATATGTATACTGAAACACTGCATTTGGTTCAAGCTCTTTATCTAGATAAGTTCTTTGTTCCCAGTGGTAATTCTACATGGCAACATTCTAGGTACTATTGGGGAACAGGAAAAAAAACACAAAACTTGGAACAAGGTCCCTCTCTAAACTAGAGACTCAGAAGGTATCAAAGGAAGCTGATTCCTATACATGCCAAAAGAAAAGTGTGGGGAACCACAGGAGGAAAAGATTTGGGAAGGAAAAGGGAGGTGGATGGTAACTTCCTGTTCTGCTTTGGCCTGTCTCTCACCGGCAGGCAGGTCTTGGCAGCAGGAGCCTTTCTCTGGAGCAGCATTAGGTGTGGTGTTGGCTCTTAGGCTTCCTGGGACTCGGGGGAGTTGGGGCAACAGAAATGGAGGTGGGCGCCTCTTGATTTTGACACCCTCACCCTGGATCCCAGATACAGTGGAGACGTGAGAGGTGGTGAGATTTATGTTGTGTTGTAAAGGAATGACCAAGCAGACTTGTAGATGAACTGTGTGGGGGGGGGGGGGAAGAGAAGAGTCAAGGGTAACTACCAAGTGTTTGATTGTCCTGTCAGTGGGGGATGAAGAAGTAGTAGTGAGGGAGAGTTTGAAAACAATAAGGTCTAGACCCTCTGTCCAAACTACTGGTTCATCATATCTGCTTGGGACCTGGATGTGACATCATTTGCCTTGTTTCAAACCTTTACCCTACGAAACTATACTGTGGGCCCTTCAGCCGTGTAACTACTTTGTAAGCTCCCGGGGGTTGACCCTAGCACACATCCTGACATAGTGGTTACAGCGTGAGCTGTGGACCCTGCCTCCCTGTACCACAGCTCTTCCTCCTACGACATGTGTAACCTTAAGTGAGTTATTGGACCTCTCCGTGTCTCAGGTCCCCATCTGTACAATGAGGATAGTAATAGTACCTGCTTTGTGAGGAGGCTGCAACGTTTCAACGTGACGTGCAGAGGACTCACAGTGATTGAGATGGTTAAATGTTAGCTATCATTACTGTTTCTTACCAGTTCTCTGTACTGGTAAGCAGTTCCCTCTTCTCGTGGCAGTAGACAAACTGAAAAAACAACATTTTAACAATCCAGTCTAGTATATTGCTGATGGGGAGTCACCCCGTTAGCCTCAGAGTATCTGTTGGAAGTGCTCTACCTCCCTGGTCTTCTCATTGATTGCAGTATTTCAGGAAGACCTATTGATTATCTAATTAACACCGCCAAGGTGCCATGACACGCTTCCAATGGCTTAAGTATATGTGATCCTCCCTACCCCCACTCCCGCACCAAACTGAGAAATGATACACTTTTTTTTTTTTAAGAATATGGAAATATATTGCCAAACTTAGAACAAGAAGGGAAAGTCTTGGTAGATCTGAAACTAAGAATTCTCTGAGAAAATGAGAACCTACATGATCGAATTGAAGAACAAAACTGTAGCCTAGAATGCTGATGGCAAGCACATGGGAGGATGCTACCATAAAACATGGGGGCCATGCCAAGGAGGCCCTTTATCAGCACAAGTGGTGGCGTCCAGGGTGGGGAGGGGCTCAGAGAGGCAACATCCTGAGGCAGTTTACTGAGGGATTCTTTGGGGTGCTGTGGGGGGGGGGCAGCCAAACCAACAGATCTTTATGCCTCTCTACACACACACCCGTCCCCATCTCACACCTTCCAGGCTGGGTTGGAGGACACGTTTCCTGAAGTAGCAAAAGTGGGAATAGCCGAGTCCAGAAGGCCAGCCGCCAGGGTACCCTCGCTCAGTGGCACCTCTTTCTTCTCCCTAACTCACTGAAAACACCCCCCTCCCTTTCCTCAGGCTGCGCAAGCAGGAGCAACAGTTGGTCTAGCCAGGGGTTCTAGGTAGCAGAGGGGAGTTCCCAGGCAGGGATAACCAGACAGTTCAGGAATGCCCATCGGAGTAAGACAAACTCACAGAATTTAGCACTGAGGAATCAGTTAACGAAAAGAAGCTCCATGTTGACAGTTTTGAAAATTGAAGCCATCCAAAAGACCATACCAAGTGGTGTACAACATCAGGCTGATGAAGTTACAGAATATTTTATGTATTTTGCACCCAAATCCAATTAGATTGCCCAGGACCACTGTTTTGCTTTTTTCCTCAGAGCTTCTTTGTCATATCACAGTGGATTTAATTCAAAGACACACAGTATAGTCTTACTACGGATAAACCTTTTCCCGCACCATATTCTCCCTGTAACATCCTCTCCTGTGACCATGAACATGGAACCAACTATCTGCTTGGATGGGAAGGAAGGGAAGAGCTGTATGTGCTATTACTCATCTTACATGAGACATCCCATAGCCCACCATAGGCGTTTACTCATTGCACAGACACTTTTGGAATCAGACAAAACGGGAAGTGAGATGAGAACAAACAGAAGTATCGTGGACATCCCACTACATTCTATCTACCAAGTAGCTGTGTGACTCTAGAGGAAGTAGCAACAGGAGCGGAGGGAGGATAGAGAAGGCTTCACAAAGAAAATGGTTGTTGGGACACCTGGCTGGCTCAGTTGAGCATGTGACTCTTGATCTCAGGATTGTGCATTTGAACCCTATATATTGGGTGTAGAGATTACTTTTTTTTTTAATATTTTTATTTATTTGACAGAAATCACAAGTAGGCAGAGAGGCAGGCAGAGAGAGAAGAGGAAGCAGGCTCCCCGCGGAGCAGAGAGCCCAATGTGGGGCTCAATCCCAGGACCCTGAGATCATGACCTGAGCCAAAGGCAGAGGCTTTAACCCACTGAGCCACCCAGGCGCCCCTAGAGATTATTTTTTAAAAAAGAGAAAATGGTGGTTGATCTTGGTCTAGGGTGGTCATAACCATTCAAGCCCCCAACCTGTGTGACAGTTAATGTTCGTATGTTCACGTTTCTCTTCCAAAGTATTTCTGGGAATCCCAGGATTGCGTGTGTTACACAAACTGGTCATGGTTGTTGCTTGTCCCTCAGCGGGACTCTGGAACTGGATTGGCTTTCATTGTCTGCATCCTCCTTTCTGCCACTTTCTAATTGCTTTTCCCTTTATCCCTATATCCTGCACCCCAGCCGTGGATAGGACCCTCTCCCTTGACCCTGTGAAGCACACCTAAAATTGGGCTATATCTTGAAACAAGTCTTTTACCAAAGGCCTGAGGAAAAGAGATAGGAATTACTACACAACCCTCACCCCCCTCCAAAGAAAACCCAAAATTCATCATCATACTCACTGTCTTCTACAGTCATTGGCTGTGTACTTGCTTGTAAGGCTGCCCCGACTCTCTCTACAGCTCTGACTTATGCCAAGTTGCAGGTAGCATTTTACCTCCCCTAAAAGGGAGAGATTCTCGAATCCCCTGCAAGGGGACTTATGAGGTCTCCTTACATGACTCCAGGCCCCCTGCTCCAAAACAGCTTGATCTGCAGTAACGCATCTCAGCCCACAGAAGACAGGGTTCTTCGTAATGAAGGATGTTGTCCTTTCAACAATTTTAATCTAGAAGGAAGATTTTGTTTTATTTTAGTCTTCATTGAATCAGATTATTTTAGTCTTCATTGAATCAGAAAACATCAGATAAACCCGCTTAGAGAGACGTTCTATGAAGCAACTGGTACTCATCACAAGTCATGAAAGACAAGAGTCATCGAGGCCATGAGAGACAAGGAAAAACTGAGGAACTGTCACAGATGGGAAGAAACTATGGAGACCCAGCAATTAAATGAAAATGCGATCCTGCTGTAGATCTGGCGCGGCACAATGACATTGGGGGAGAATTGGTAAAATTTGAATAAGGTCAGTAGTTTAGTAGTTAGTAATATTGTGCTGATACTAATTGCTTTGTAATTGTGCTGTGGTTATATAAGTTGATAACTTTAAGAGTAAAAGAGACATGAATTCTCTGTACTATTTTTGTGCAACTTTCTGTAAGTCTAAAACTATTTCAAAATAAAAAGTTTTTTAAAGTACCATTAGCACCCATCAGATCAGCAAAATTGGGGGCGCCTGGGTAGCTTAGTGGGTTAAGCCTCTGCCTTCGGCTTGGGTCATGGTCTCAGGGTCCTGGGATCGAGCCCTGCGTCAGGCTCTCTGTTCAGTGGGGAGCCTGCTTCCCCTTCTCTTTCTGCCTGCCTCTCTGCCTACTTGTGATCTCTCTCTGTCAAATAAAATCTTAAAAAAAAAAAAAAGATCAGCAAAATTGTAAGTCTTGACTATCAGTAACTGGAAAGGACATGTAGCAAATTAAACACAAATACTGCTAGTGTAAGTGTCCATTGGTACAATCACTTTGGAGAGTATATAGGAATATTTGACAACATCTAGCGATATTGGAGATCTGTAAGCGTTAAAAGCAAGTGACTCCATGAGTAGGAACATATCCTGTGGAATCCCTGATACATGCATTCAAGGAACCATGTATAAGAATGTCCATCACTAATTTTTTTTTAAAGATTTTATTTCTTTATGTGACAGTACAAGCAGGAGGAGCGGCAGGCAGAGAGGGAAGCAGGCTCCCCACTGAGCAGGGAGCCCGATGTGGGACTTGATCCGAGGACCCCAGGATCATGACCTGAGCCGAAGGCAGATGCTTAACTGACTGAGCCACCCAGACATCCCATCACTAATTATTTTAATAACAAGTACTTGGGGGGAAAGGAGACTGGGTAAATAAATAGTGATACATTCACACTGTATAGTGAACACTGTATACAGCAGTGAAAATGCAGGGACCACAGCCTGTATAGACCAGCATGGATGACCCTAACAAGGAAGTGGGTGAAAAGTCAAGTCACAAAAGGATACTGGACAATAATACCATTTATATAAAGTTTAAAGCATTCCCCAGGGGTGCCTGGGTGGCTCAGTTCATTAGGCATCCGCCTGTGGCTCGGGTCATGATCCCAGGGTCCTGGGATTGAGCCCCCACGTCAGACTCCCTGCTCAGTGGAGAGACTGCTTCTTCCTCTCTCTCTGCCTGCTGCTCCCCCTGCTCGTGCCCTCTCTCTTCTCTCTCTGTCAAATAAATAAAATAGAAAATCAAACCTATTTAAAAAAAAATACATGCCCCCAAATATTACATATTGTTTTGGGATAAATAAACTATGTCATTAAAATATAAAATACAATCTCTTCTGAGGTGAGAAAGTGGGAATAAGTAGTCAAGAAGGGATTCAAAAAGGACTTCAATTGTATTCTCAGTGCTTTATTTTTTTAACTTTTCGTGGTACATACACAGACATTTTATTAAATTATACTTTACATGTTTTGATAATTACTTTTAAAGATAGAAGAACATCTTACAGGGAAATCTTACAAACAGATTAGGGAAAAAAATTAAAAGAAGTAGCCTGCTTCCTCCTCTCTCTCTGCCTGCCTCTCTGCCTACTTGTGATCTCTCTCTCTGTCAAATAAATAAATAAAATCTTTAAAAAAAAAAAAAAGAAGTAGCAAAATATATGAGCACACAATTTCTGAATAAAAATCTCTAAGTAGATGGTCAATAAGGAATATATGGAGGTGTGTTATTCTTGTTAGTAAGTCAATGAAATGTAAACAATATGACGCTTTATACCACTTACAAATATGGCAAAGACCTTTATAAAATTATAATACCCAGGTAGGGCATTTGAAATGGTGATCACTCTCAACAGATTATAGGTAGAAGTGTAAATTGGTACAAACATCCTCAAATGTGGGGGACCTGACTGGCTCAGTCGGTGGAGCATGGGCCTTTGATCTCAGTGTCTTGAGTTCAAGCCCCATGTTTAGTGTAGGACTTACATTAAAAAAAAAAAGAAGGAAAAAAAGTCTTTAATATAATTTGGTGATAAATATTAAAAGCCTCCAAGGATGCATATTATATCGCCTATTAACTACCTGAATAGTAATCCTAGGGAATTAATCAGAGATAGTCATCACCTTATTAATTACAGCAGTGAAAAACTAAAACAATATTAAAGTCACATAGCAGAAGTTTGATTAAATAAATCATGAATGTATTAGGCAGTTATTAAAAATCACATAGTAAAAGAAATCACATTGTAAAAAATGTAGACACAAGAACACTTTATAAGGAGCACCTTATAAAGAGACACTTTATAAGCATCTGTCTTCTGCTTAGGTTAAGACTCAGGGTCCTGGGACCAGGTGGAGCCCTGTGTCAGGCTCCCTCCTCTGTGAGAAGTCTGCTTCTCCCTCTCCCTTTGCCCCTTCCAACCCCCCACTCGTGTGTGTGTGTGTGTGTGTGTGTGTGTCTGTGTGTGTGTGTGTGTGTGTGTGTGTGTGTCTTAAATAAGATCTTTTAAAAGTTAAGGATTTTAAGGGAACAAAGGAAATTGCAAAGAACGAACAGTCTCTACCAGGCCAGGAAATACCCTAACCATATCAGAGGCAATAAATCAATGGTAAAATTCCCCATGCTGTTTGAAGAGTAGAGATGGGCCTAACACATATTCTTGAGCTGTTTTTGCAGGATTGAAACTGTGTTGCATAGGGTTAACGAGTTTAAAACTAGCAGGAAATGGAAAGCTTATTTTTCAGAGAACAATTTCTCCCTGATCAACTATTGTTTATTTTCAGATCCACTAATATATATTCTGTCTCTGCAGAAGCCTGGATGCAGGGTCAACTGATTAGGTTTCAGCCCTATAAACAAGCAAGGCCCTGCATGCCTTACGTGAGCCCAGGAGCCCATCCAGGTTACATCTGCTCTCAGAGCACATCACCTTCTATTACAGGGGTCTTGAAACTATATTTTCCAGATTCCCTTGCCTCCGGGGTCCTGTGTTTAATCTATATTTTGCTAATAAAATATACTCACCATGCTTTGGTGAGATGAAAGAGGTTCTTCCTCTGCCAACAGCGGTATGAGGCTTAAACAGATGTGAATTTTCTCAAGGGTTGACAGGACTCTGTATTCCACTGCTTTTAAGCAGATGCAAGGAATTTGTGTCTTTGGCAGTGGTTTCCTGACTTGTGGATGTTATTGGAAATCCTTATACATTGGAGTAGGAAGTAAAACATACAGCTGAGGGGGCGCCTGGGTGGCTCAGTGGGTTAAGCCACTGCCTTCGGCTCAGGTCATGATCTCAGGGTCCTGGGATCGAGCCCCGCATCGGGCTCTCTGCTCAGCAGGAAGCCTGCTTCCTCTGCTCTCTCTCTCTCTGCCTGCCTCTCTGCCTACTTGTGATCTCTCTCTGTGTGTCAAATAAATAAATAAAATCTTAAAAAAAAATACAGCTGATGTGGACAACAGTTTGACAGTTACTCAAAAAGTTAAACATAGCAGCAATTCTGCTCATCCATATATACCCAAGAGAATTGAAAACTTAGATCTACACAAAAAATTGAACACAAATGTTCATAGTAGCATTATTCATAATAGCCAAAGAGTGAAGTGTCTTTTTTTGTGAGGTGTCTGTTCCCAGCTGTGACTTTTTTCCTTAGATTAATTCTTTCAAATCACATTGTTCTTTATACTGTCCAGTATAAATGGAATACTTTTATAGGATGCAAATACAAAGGGAAGGAAGTACGTGTCCTGGCTTTAACCAGTGAAAGGAGCAGAAATTATCCCTGGCCATCAACAGGGAGATAGATTTGGAGACCGAATTGCACTTTAAAATACTTTATTAACCAACTACTTTTTACTTCTTAATTTTTTATTATTATTTTTTTTTTTTTAGAGAGGGAGGGAACTAGGAGCAGAGGCAAAGGGAGAGATAGAATCTTGAGCAGGCTCCATGACCAGTGTGGAGCCCAACACCGGGCTCGATCTCCCAACCCTGAGAGCATGACCTGAGCCCAAACCAGGAGATGCTTAAGTTAATCATATAATCACATAATCATCACAGCATCACAGCATTACCTATCATAAAACATAGCATTAGGAGAATTAACACCTAAGTATATGGTTTGAAGGATTTTCATAAACTGAATACATACCTCCACGTGGTTAGCTTCTCAGAAGTGCCTCTATACAAGCACTGATTTTTTTTTTAAGATTTTATTTATTTATTTGACAGACAGAGATCACAAGTAGGCAGAGAGGCAGGCAGAGAGAGAGGGGGAAGCAGGCTCCCCGCCTAGCAGAGAGCCCGATGCAGGGCTTGATCCCAGGACCCTGAGAACTTGACCTGAGCCGAAGGCAGAGGCTCAACCGACTGAGCCACCCAGGTGCCCCTGATTTTTTTTTTTTTTAAGAAAGATTGTATTTATTTATTTGAGAGAGAGAGAGAACATGAGTGGAAGGAGGGGCAGACTGAGAAGCAGGCTCCCTGCTGAGCAAAGACTCTGACACAGGACCCTGAGATCATGACCCGAGCTGAAGTTGGACATTTAACTGACTGAACTACCCAGGTGCCCCCAAGCATTGATTTTTAAAAAGCTCTATCATAGTCTATTGTAATTCTAATGCTGACCTTTTTTTTTTTTTTTTTTTATGACAAGTAATGCTGTGATGATTGTTCTCTTTCCTCCCAACCCATAACGCCACCCCCGCCATCCCACTTGCCCCTCTGGGTTGGATTCTAAGGATAGTCCTTTCAGTGACTTGCTTGTAATAGTCTTAGAGTACTTTACCACCCCCCTTGGCTATCAACTGTTTCCCCTTGCTTATCCCCAATCCTGGAAACCCGTGTTTGTCCATACTGTCTCCTCTGGCTATTGAGTGTGGTGAGAGAAAGTCTGGAACCATGCGGGTTAAGGCCACTACAAATTCTTGCTGCCTGTTCTTGGCCCTCACTGCCTGCTGCCGTGTGCTCTGTGTGTGAAGGCTGGGCTGTTTGTCTGCCTTCATGCTTGCGAGTGATACTGACATACCTTTCTAAGTGATCTATCACTTCTAACTTAGTATTATCTTTGCCAAGTTTTAAAGAGTAGAAGCTCACTTGCAATTTTATGTTTTGAAAAGAATGCAGATGGTTGGTTTTGGAAGCTTCGATGCTCATACCATGCTTCCTGCGGTGGGGTAGGTGGCGTAAGTGAATGATTTTAAGTGGGACACAAAGAAACATTTTGTACATGTTTCTTTAGTGAGTGTGAAAGTGAAATATAGTGAATCCACTAAACTCAGTGTTCGGCGATGCCATGGCTTAAAAAGAGGACAAGTTTTAAAAGTAAGCTGAGCTAAAGTTAAAGAAAAACTAATTATGGGGCGCCTGGGTGGCTCAGTCAGTTGAGTATCTGCCTTCCGTTTAGGTCATGATCCCAGGGTCCTGGGATTGAGTCTGGAGTTGGGCTCCTGGCTCAGTGAGAAACCTGCTTCTCCCTCTCTCCTGCTTGTGCACTCTCTCTGTCAAACAAATAAATAAATCTTTAAAAAAATAAATAAATAAAAGAGAGAGAAACTGTAATGATGTGACCGACTAGACAGCCAGCAGGCAGAGGCGCTGTGACAGCGACCATGGGATCACACAGCTTCGCTACCCCTCAGCAGTCTTCACAGCTTTCTCTCGGGGCCCTCCCAGAGCGAGAAACAGAGAGAGTTATGTAGGCTATACCAAGAAAAGGGAACCAGACCCTCAACATCGTACTAAAATTGGGCTTACTTCTTGTTTTTGGCCTCTTTGTGTGACATATCTCATGGGTCGGTTTTGTGCCTGTTATGTAAGTGGTTATCATGGCTCAGCCAGATTTTCAGTGTATTAACATATTCGGAGATAATAGCAGCCTTTCCGTTTTGAGACCGAAATTTTCGAATTACCTCTAGATGAGAATGAGTGTCTAGTTCATGGAACAACCCAATACGAGAATCTGGTTTAGAGGGCTTTTTTAAGTCATCTCTACACCCCACATGGGGCTAGAACTCACAACCCCAAGATCAAGAGTCACACAGTCTACTGAGTGAGCCAGCCAGACGGATGCCCCTGACTGAGATGTCTGTTGTTTTTGTCTTGCTAAACTCGCCGTCCAGGATCAAGTGGAACTGTTGGAGACTCAGTGTTTGGGTGTCCAGCGTTTACCACTTGCCTTTTGGTTGGCAGTACCTTCTGTTTTTACCTATCACCTTTCCTTGCTTCCATGTCCAAACTGTAAGTCCTAAGGGAAAAAACCATGTCGTTTCCTTTTTTTTTTTTAATCTTCAGTACCAGTACTATAGCTTGTGAAAGTAGATACACAAATTTCTACGGGCAAACACCAGGAATATACACCCAGTACTTGAAGAAAAAAAAAAAAACAACCTAGTATGGAAGAGATCAAGCCTAGGCCTCATCAACACACCATCTGGCACTTTCTCAACTCTGTTTCGTGGATATATAAGCTGAAGGCGGGAGAGAAGCTATGAGTTAAGTGTCTGCTTTCTCTTTCCCAATAGAAAAAGCAAAATGCAGTACACCAGGGGGAAGACACTGTTGTAGGAATGACACAGCAGCCAGAGGGAGGAGAGGCTCCGGGCCTCCACGGCCAGCATTATGTAAGCAATGATGAGCTGAGTGTGCGCCCAAGTGAGCGCTCGATAGAGCAGGTGCATGGGCTGGGATCTGATAAACAAGCCGGCAGAAGCGTGAATCAGGTAGTCGGCCTCCACCATCAGAGCCCAGCACAGGAACCCGAACACCTGTCCTGGATGGAGCCCATGCCACCAGGCCGAGAAGGCAAAGGTCTGCAGCAGCGGCCAGGTCCTGCCCTGCTGAAACACGAGGCGTCGGAGCCACCGCGCTGTGCTTTGGTTCCACTTCCTCGTGAACAGGGAGATCCTGTGGGTCGTTTCCAGTGTCCAGATGTCCGCATCGGGGAAGTAGCCCTCCTCACCGGGGCCGTGACCAAACCCAGGTCCAAAGCCCGCAGCACAGAGGAGGGCGTCATCCAGGATCCAGCAAGAGTAGTAGGTGAGTTTAAAGAACCCGGCTGTGGACCACACGACTCGAATACACTCAAGCTGCTGGCAGTCAGCCAGACCTGCTCCTGCTCTCACCACCTTCCCCAAGACCATCTTTAGGCACTCGAGGCCCAGGATCTGCAGACCCCTCTGGCTCAGAGCCCAGACGGAGCGCCTGGGACTCAAAGTGCCAGACCCTTGAACTCGAGCCTGGAATTTCTGGAAGGAACACAGGGGGCCTCCTAGGAGAGCAGGGAAAAAGAGCAAGTAGCTGATGTAGGGCAGAGCCTCGCACAGATGCTCAGACAACGAGCTTCTTTCCCCGATGCCTCTTGATGCTGCCTTCACTTTTCCCTCACGAATATCCAGCGAGAGGGATGTGACCCTCTGGGTCAATAGCATGAGGGAAGATAGAGTGATGCAGAACCTGAAAGAGATTTATTTCAAATGTAAAGACGCCCCACATTTATTTCATCCCATTCCAGTCCCTCACACATGACCCCACAGCGAACAGCAGCCGGGAACAACAACAGCCCTGCGGTGCCCCCACAAAGATTCTTAAGTTACTTCTCACCACAGGCTGCTCTGGTTAGGATAAAAAGGTAAATGGGGAAATGAATCATTAGAGAGGCAACTAGAAGAATGACAAGGGATACTGTAGGGGAAATAGTGTTAGGATATTTCTGGGAATGGCTTCTATAGACTAGGATCTGGGACCTGGGAGGAATTTGCCACGGAAGGGACAAAAATTTGGGACTGAAGAGATTATAAGAAGGCGAAGATTTTAAATATGAACCGGTTCCTGTCAGTAAGATTCTGCAGGCTTTGGCCTCTGTGCTCAGGAATGGTGAGTCAAGCTCGGGGTTCAGGGTGTGCACTGAGTCATTAGCAATTTGAGGTGTGTTCTTAACCAATCACCTGAACTGCTCCTGCTTCAGCATCATAAGGTAGAGAAGATCCTGCCGGCAAGGTTATTATGGAGAAGAGTAATGAAAATTACATGATGCCCTCTACAATCAGGAATGCTGTCCTGTGGAGAGAAAATGGCACTATTTCCCACATGCCCACAGTTTCTATCTGTGCGTCTGAGGATTTAAGGACAACTGACCTCCCCTGATTGATCCAAACAGTAGGCAAAGTAGCCTCCAAACACCACCAACCCCTGTTTGTGCACCTGCTATTGTGGGCTGAATGTGTTTCCCCCAGATTTGTGTGTTGAAGCCCTAACCCCCAGTGCCTCAGAGTGTGACTGTGTTTGGAGACAGAGTGAGTAAGTTAAAATGAGGTCATTGGGGTGAACCCTAATCCAGTATGACAGGAATCCTTATAAGAAGAGATTAGGACACAGACACACACACACACACAGGGAACACCAGGTGAGGACACATGGAAAGACAGCCATCTACAAGCCAAGGAGAGAGGCCTCGGGAGAAGCTGAACCTGCCAACACCTTGACCTTGAACTTCCAGCCTCCAGAGGAAGTACATTTCTGTTGTGTGAGTCACTTCCTCTTCAGTACCTTGTTTGGACAGTCAGAGCAAACTAATACATCTTCCCAGCTCAGCTCCAGCTCAGCCTTCTTCCCATCGACCAGATCCTGTTCAACTCGCTCCTCCAGCCCCTATCAGGTGCCCGCTTCTCACTGAAATCCTAATTCACCACACCCCAGTCAGTACTCCCCACCCCCTACCTGCCTGCCATCTTGCCTCTTCTCCCAAGAAGCAAACCCTTAAGCCTTTGGTGAAAACAGTGAGGGTGAGGAAGAGGATTCTAGTGTGGCAGGGATGGTAGAATGAGAGCACCAACGGCAAACTGGAGTCAGACAGGTGACCCGCCTCGATAGGTCACAGCCCCTGTTCTCTGAGTGACCACAGACCCACACCAATTGTGGTAAGAGAGGAAGCCAGGGACCACAGGGCTCGAGATCACAGAGATACCTGTTCTCCCCTAATCTGGGTGATCTCACTGACTCATGAAAAACACTTCTCTAAATGGTAATCAGTGCCTGCTTCGTTTCCTAGACTGGTAACTACGCTGCTTCTGGGAGGACGGGACAGCTGAGTCTCAATGAAAGCAAAACCCTTGCATAGCAGCTTCCACCAGAAGGCAACGGAGGTTTACAGTGGGTTTATACCTTCCCGGTCCTGCTGAAGGGGAGGAGAGGCTGACGACTGTGTGTCTAAACCAGCCAGTCTGAGTTGAGCTTAGTCACTTCTAGGCAGATCTTATCTGTGGGTCCTGGGACTCCTGGTTCGATGCCCTTTTCAGGCACAATGATAAGTACAGCGAAGTGCCAGGCGCTGTGTGACATGGGCAACATGTGGCAGTTACTTATAGTCATTTAATTACATTTATATTAATTATCTTGAACTTAAGAGTCTTACAATACAGGTATTGTTACACACACACACACACACACAACCATTGTTTTTTTAGGAAAAGAAATTGAGACTGAGAGGTTAAATGACTTGCTTAAGGTCACACTGCCCCAATGTGCAAGAATTCTCATTCAAACTCATCCCCCAGGTTCTCTCCCACTTTCACCGTGGTGCAAGCACAGCCTTGGCTGGGATAGTATAACCAAGCGAGCTTTACCTCGTGGAAGGACGTTCTCGAAGATAGTATTCGGTGTAGTGCAGCCCCAGGTGACAGAGCGTCTGCCAGCTCATCTGGGAGATGAAAGCCCACCTGTGCACATCCCGTGGGTCGAGCCAGGAAAACAGCACCGCGGCCCACAGAGCGGGGATGAGGACAAGCACAGCGAAGGAACCCATGGCCGCCAGGGCCAGGGCGCCCCCTCCAGCCAGGAGAAAGAGGTACCTGAAAGAGAAAGGGCAAGTGTGAGACTGACTTGGAACCCTGTGATGTGACGAAGGAGTCACACAGATGTCATTCTCCATAATCCAATGGTAAGCCCCACGTGTCACCGGAAGAAGCCATACTGTTATCACCCAAAGTCTTCCTTTTGTTTTTCTGAAGGAATGAACCGCGTGAGGAAAAAACCAGTCCATTTGCAAACGACTATCTCAGGAGACAACTTTTTAAAAAGATTTGATTTATTTATTTGACACAGAGCATGAGCAGAGGGGAGGCGCAGGGGGAGAGGGAGAAGCAGGCTCCCCGCTGAGCAGAGAGCCCAATGCAGGGTTCGAACCCAGGACAATGGGATCATGACTTGAGCCGAAGGCAGATGCTTAAATGACTGAGACACCCAGGCGACCCTCAGATGAATTTTGATTCCTACCTCAGTGATCCTGCGAACCTCTCTTTGATGTCTACACTCAAGTGGGAATGACACCCTGCAATCCTGTGGGTGACAGTCCAGAAGGTTTCCTGGTGGGGACAGCTTTACAAATCTAGTAGCTTGCTGCCTGAATGAAGAGTTGTAAAGCCAGTGTCGAGGATCTAGGAGAACTCTCTACATCGCCCCGTGGAGATGAGTCTCTTTCCTTGTTGCTGGGTTGCACTGTCCTGAACCATTCCGGACACAGTGGGAAAGGGGATTCTGTGCCTCTCTCTGCTAAGTGTTTGAAAACTCGGTTAGAAAATCTTTATATGTGCTCTTAATCCTCTCGACCTTTCTTTCAGATCTTACAAGTTGGTGGGGTTTTTTTCATGTTGTTAAAGGACCCATATGAGTGGTTTGTGGAAACTACTTCCCTTGGAAGCTGGCAGGTGCCCTGAGGATGTGCAGAGACCTGAGAAATTTCACATGATAAAGTCTCAGTTCTTTCCACTTGAACTCATGACCCCACCCTCAAGAGTCCCATGCTCTCCTGAAGGAGTCAGCCAGGTGCCCCTGTTTGTTTTAATTGGTGCCAAATTAATAAATCTGAATGGAGAGCTGTGAAAATCTGTACTGACTAGTCAGGGATAGGAAAATTGAGTCAAAGCCGTCTGTGTCTTCTGGACCACCACAGGGTACATATCACGACTCTGCGGCATAGGGACACACACATAGGTGAGAATGTCTTTCTTGGGAGAGACTGGTGGACGCCCCGGTGGGAGACGCTCTATCACACAAGGCCTGGCCCATTCCTGGGCTTCTCTTTGAGCTCGCCCACCCCAGTTAACACTGTGGGTCACGTCTTTACCTCCCTGCCATGGAAAAACGAGGGGAACACATATTCCTTAACACAGTGAAACCTAAGGTGTCATTGAAATGTCTATACACATACAATGCAGGCTACATGATATACTGAGGGCTTATTTTGTTCTAGGCATTGAGCTAATAATCCCTGCATTAAAAAGTATCTTTATTTAATCCTTAAAATAACCCCATGGGATAGGCATTATTATTTCCATTTCATGGATCAACTTGGAGAGAATTTATTCACATACATAAGGACACTCAGGAAGGGAGGGACCCAGGACCCACTAGGCTGTCTCCGAAGCCAGCAACCTTAACCCTATGGGAATGAACCTTTGTTTTTGCACTTGCTTTGCCTTATTATTTGTGATTCTTTATCAAGAGGAAACTTTTTTTTTTACAATGCCCCCTTCCCTGACCCCCATCTCCTAAATGAAGGTAAGGGCCATCCACCAGTTGTGAACGGGTGGTAACATACCACAGTTTAGTCAAACTCAGAAAGTCTAACTGATTACTAGATACAGCTGGATTTTACTTAAAAATCCTTAACATATAAAAATCTTCATTTCTAAAATAAGTAAATTCTTAGGAGGTAGCCCTCTGGCAATGGATTTTCATTTTACAAAAGGATATTCCACAAACATCTTTAAAAACAAGGACTGTATCAGGGAGACTGAGTGGCTCACTTGGTTAAGCGCTGGACTCTTGGTGTGGGCTCAGGTCTGATCTCAGGGTTTTGAGATCTACACCCGCCCCCACCCTATGTCAGGCTCTGAGCTCAGCATGGAGTCTGCTTGTTTTTCTCTCTCCTTCTCCCTCTGCCCCTCTCCTCACTCTATATTTCCCTCTCTAATAAATAAATCTTTAAAACAAACAAAAAAACAGGGACTGTTTCTCATGTATATATAGAATGTACTAGCTAGATCTAAAATCATTTCAATCAAGTTGTCAAATCTCTAGTGACGATAATTTTTGAAACCTAGATTGAGATATAGCTAATCTGACATAATTTGTTTTGACTTATTCCATTTTTCTGAGAAATCATACAAAGGCATTTAAAGAATCAGTTAAATATTTAATGAAATTTAATTTTATTGAAAATGATAAAACTCCATGAAATGAGGACCGTTCAAGAACATGTAGGACATACTGTGGGGGTGGAGATATATGGGGGTGGGGAATTACTGTACCATCTCAGCAGCTGTCTCTTCCCAGAGTTTACTTTTATCCTTTTCCCATTTAATGGGAAACTTTGAGTCAATGGAGTCATGGTGTCAATTTCCAGCCCCATTTCACTCTATTAGAGACACTTATGACCAAGCAATCAATAATCAGTGGTAGCGGGGTGCCTGGGTGGCTCAGTGGGTTAAGCCTCTGCCTTTGACTCGGGTCATGATCTCAGGGTCCTGGGATGAGCCCTGCATCGGGTCATGATCTCAGGGTCCTGGGATGAGCCCTGCATCGTAGGGCTCTCTGCTCAGGAGGGAGCCTGCTTCCCCCTCCCCCTCTGCCTGCCTCTCTGCCTGCTTGTGATCTCTCTCTGTCAAATGAATAGGTAAAATCTTTAAAAAAAATAATAATGGTAGTGATATGGTAGTGATCACTTAAAAACAACTGAATAATTAATTATTTAATTTTCACATCTACAAGCCAATCTGTGCTCTTTGACCTTCTACGGTATTCATAGATGTCAAGAGTAAAAAGATCCCTTAAACCTACCTGGCGTGGGTGGGGAAAGAATCCATAATGCAGAGATAATTAAACAGAAGTGCAAAAGGGAAAGCCGCCCCTTGATAAAGTGATACAGGATGGAGGAAGAACAGCGGAAGCCAATCCATTGTAAACTGGAACAAAGACTCTGTCCTTTCCAGAGTCTTAACTGGTGCCTCCCTGTGAGCAAAACCTCAACCAGGCTCTCTTGGATCTTTTTATACGGCTCAGAAAGGACGGGGTGAGTAAAGAGCAAACAGATCGCCAGCGAGAAGCAGCATAAAAGTTGGCTTTCTGATAAAAGGGACTGCGTTATAGAAACCAAAACTCGTTTTGGTGTTCTATTAAGAATGTACGGAAAACATTGCTTTCAGAAGTTCCCCTTTTGTTTGGTTTACATACTGCACTATTTGCCTTTCCAGTCATCTGACTGTCATATTTTCTTCACTAAGTTAATGAAAAATCTCATTTTCTAGTTGTGGATAGATACCTGGCCAGCTGGGGAGGGCAAGCAAGGAAGGACATGAGAATGAGGAAGGGAGACAGGTTCTCAAAGAGCAGGAAGATTCCTCTTCCCAACCACCGTTGTCCTCCTAATGCTATTTTTTTTATAGTACCTATCACCACCTCTTCTATACCTATTCCTCAATTAGTTTATGGTCTGCCCCCTGCCAGAATGTGATCTCTAAAGGGAGGAAATTTGTTTTGTTTATTGCTGTATCCCCCGCACATAGAACAGTGCTGGACATATGCTATGTACTCAGTAAATACCGGTTAAACATTAAAAGGTCTTAAGGAAGTGAAGTGTAGAGAGGAACATGTAAGGAGAAGCTTTTCTTTGGAGTGTGGACAAGAACTATAAGAGACACTGCCTAGAAGCAAGAAAAGAACAGGCCATCTCTTTGGTGAGTCCCTATCCTGAGCTCAGAGTATTACAACGATGTGGCCATTTCCCATCCCCAAAGACATATGCAAGAGTGAGCAGCCTTAAATAAAGGACAGGAGAGTACAGCCTGACACGAAAGCACCTTAAGGGCAAGGACCATCTCTTAGAGATAGTTCTGCAAAGAAGAAAAGACAGAGAATCTCTTATTAACTGGGGGACTCTGAGCTAAGTCCCATCTCTCTGAGACTGAGCTTGAGCTCCTTGATTAAAAAATTAGATAGAAGGGGCGCCTAGGTGGCTCAATTGGTTGGGCATCTGCCTTCGGCTCAGGTCATGATCCCAGAGTCCTGGGATCCAGCTCTACATTGGGATCCCTGCTTAGTGGGAAGCCTGCTTCTCCCTCTCCCTATGCCCCTCCCCTTGCTTGTGCTCTCTCTCTCTCTCTCTCAAATAAATAAATAAAATATTGAAAAAATTAGATACAATAATGCCTGTCTCAACAGAATCGTTATGATTAGATAATGTATGTAAAATCATGGAGTCTAAAGCTGCTTGATGAATGTAGTTGAAAGTAAAACAGTAAAATAATTATTTTAAAGCAGTAAAAATAATTGTTTTTAATAGCATTATTGGGCTACCACTTCATGATAGACTGGTGCCAAGCACCAGGAATATAAAGATGAGTAAGACATGGCCTCTGCCTTTAAGCAGCTCTCAATTTAGGAGGGTGACAGAAATGGCAACGAATACTTTCATCAAAGAATGACAGGTGCAGTGTACTGTGGGTATCCTGTAGTGGGTAAGTAAAGAAGCAATTAGGGGCGCGTGGGTGGCTGAGTCATCAAACATCTACCTTTGGCTCAGGCTCTGATCCCAAAGTCCTGGGATCAAGTCCCGCATCAGGCTCCCTGCTTGGTGGGAAGCCTGCTTCTCCCTCTCCCATTCCCCCTGCTTGTGTTTCCTCTCTTGCTGTGTCTCTCTCTGTCAAGTAAATAAACAAAATCTTTTTTTTTTTAAAGATTTTATTTATTTATTTGACAGAGATCACAAGTAGGCAGAGAGGCAGGCAGAGAGAGAGAGAGGAGGAAGCAGGCTCCCTGCCAAGCAGAGAGCCCGATGCGGGACTTGATCCCAGGACCCCGAGATCATGACCTGAGCCGAAGGCAGAGGCTTAACCCACTGAGCCACCCAGGCGCCCCAATAAACAAAATCTTAAAAAAAAAAAAAAGCAATTATCTGCAGAGATAGGGAATTTTTAAAAAGCAAAAGAAATGGAAATGCTTGAATCGGTTCTGGAAAGAGGTTTCCAAACAGATGGACAGCTTATTCCAGGCCACAGGTGGCACAAAGATCTAGATGAACAGTAAAACAATGACTAAGCTTACACAATAGGGAACATATTACAATGTAATCAGATCCCTCATTAAGTTTAACTGTTAGGTATAGAGGAATGGAGTTGCAGTTAATTTGTTAGGGAAAAAGTTACGCTTTTTGTCTTTGAATTAAATATTTACTAATTCCTACTTATACTTTTATATTTGTGTTTTGGAATCAGTACTTTTTAAAAAAGATTTTATTTATTTATTTGACAGAGAGAGAGATAGAGAGATCACAAGTAGGCAGAGAGGCAGGCAGATAGAGGAGAAAGCAGGCTCCCTGCTGAGCAGAGAGCCCAGATGGGGGACTCAATCCCAGGACCCTGAGATATGATCTGAACCGAAGGCAGAGGTTTAACCCACATCTGAGACTTAAACCCTCATAGAGGGGCAGGGTGGGGAGCGGGGCAGGTGGAAGCCATTTGGGGCAGAGAGTCAGCTTGGCTTCATGGAGGATGAAAGTGTGATCAGAGAAAGAGGAAGAGGAACATGACAATAAGGAAGAGAAAAGTAGGCCGGCGCTGGATCTAACCCAGAGGTAGGCGATGGAAAAGAATTTGAATTTTATAAAGAATGGGAAGTGAAATAACTGGATTGGTTTTTACAGTGACTTTTGGCGACCGGAGAATGTCTTGGATGGGGGATGAAGGGTGGGGATGGGGATGTGACTTTAGAGGGGGAGGTTGGAGGGAGCGGACTGCCCGGGAAGGCTGGCTGTTTAGAGAGGTGGCAGGGTCTTGCCCGTGCATTCTGTGCAGGGAGGTGAGGAAAGCCTAGGCTGCCTACTGAGTTTCTAGCTTGAGCATCTAGGTGAATGGTGGATCCCTTCACTGAGATGGAGATCAGAGCGCCAACCGAGGGCGTAATTCAAGAGCTCCGTTCTATATGTTTTAGGTTTGATAGAACTTTGAGGCATCCAAGTGGAGATGCCAAGTACAATGAAGTAACCAGATGTGAAGCTCGGCAAAGAGGACAGAACTAGAGGTATCGACCCGAGAAAGCCGGCAGGTAGGAAGGCAGTAACCTATGGGAATGCTGAGACCGCCCAGGAAGAGGTGAGCTCATACAAGAGAAAAGGGCGCAGGAGCCTGGCCGGAATCTTAAGCAGCAGAGACCGGATAGCAGACCGAAAAAGAACGGTGGCCTATGATGACGTCGACAGGATGTGTGCCGGGTTGGACCAAGCGGCTGTTTTAAATCCAAGTCCATCCATCCCCAGACAGCGCTGACAATCAGCCAGAGCCCACGCAGGGCTGCCGGGTACCAGCCGCCTCAGCCCGGGGTGGGAGAAGCCACCCGCCCCAGCAGGCCCCGCCCCGCCCGATCCTGCCAGGCGCTCCAATCGCTTGCAGAGATCATCGCTGGACCCAGGCGGTTGTGTCGATCTCCGCTCCAACTGGAGACCGGGTCCAAACCATGGCGGAGAAGGCTCAAAAGAGGTGGGTTCGCTGTTTGAAAAAGCCTATTTCTACACTCCGCAGGCGCGGCAAATCTGCTTCTGGTCGCCAGTGGCAGGGACTGAGGTGGTGTCTTCTCCCGGGCGCTCGGCCGGGCTGGTTGTTAAAGCCCAGAGCTGGCGGCCGCTGAGGGAGGAGGCGACGAAGGAGGTGTCAGGGAGGATGGGGAAAGGACGTGGAATCGGTGCTAGGAAGGTTTTTGTTCTTCGGTCCCGTCGCCCTCCTCCGCAACGCGCCGGCGCAGAGAGGGTCTCCGGAGGCGCTGTGAGGGGAGCTTGTCGTCGCCCCCTGCCCCGGCACACAGAGGGACGCCACCGCCCTCCCAAATCCTGCCCGGTTTGGTGCGGCTGCCCACGGTCGGCGGCCTGTAACAGCATCCTGCTCCGGGCGTTCCGAGACCGCCGCGGAAGTGCCGGCCACACCCCAGTCCCCTCCTGTCCAGTCGGGGGCGGTGTGTGTTGGGTCAGCGCGTCACCGTCGCTCGTCCAAAAGGGGGCCGCATCCGGCCCGGAGCTGCGTGGATAAGCTCCTTCGCAAATGCGTGAGGACAGCGACGGGGCTGCTTCTCCAGCAGTCCTCACTGCTGGAAACGGGTGGTGGCAGAGAAGGGCTGGATGGGAGAAGGGCTTACTCCGAAAGCAGCCGCGTTCAGCACCCTCTACTGACTCTTCCTTGAACGGGAAAACCGACAAACCTGATTCTGTCGTAATAAATTAAAATTTAGGGGTTTCTTCTCTTGAGGCAGTTATTTTAGTAGGTTAGGAGGCTAAGGAAAAGGCTTAGCCTTTTAGCAGCCATGTGAGCCCCCCAGCCACATCACTCCGAAGTGCAGTGGAGTCTACACGGAGATGTTTGGACTGTGTTTGAGTTGGTCTAGTCGTGAGTTTAATTATTTTAGGCCTCAGAAGTATGCTGATCGGGACACAAACTCGACCTAGGTCCTTAGGCGTAAAACTGGACAGAGGGACACTTGGGAATCGCCCCTCTCCTCACTTGTCTAGGACAAGTTAAATGTTAGCTAATGCCCTTTTCCTAAAAAAATCATAGTGAGAGGGAGGCTGAGGAAATGGAAACCTGGAAATAAGGTCTAAAACAGGAGGCATTTTAGAAAGCCTGGTTTATTTGACCAGGACCTAATAAAATTGCACCCTCACTCTAAATGAAAAGCATTAGATGAATACCATTTACGAATGGTGATGTATTCAAGACAGCATCATTCTGCTCTCACAGGAAAAATACCCAGGATGTTTGCAGGAAACTTTCAGCTAACAGAAAAGACATGATTGGTTTTCGGATAATGATGCCTCAGGGACCAACTGCTTCAGGAAATTTCTAATCTCTCGTCTTCAGTCTCCTCATCTATAAGATGAGAGGGTTGGGCCATTTCTTCTTTCTGTTCCATGGTACTAAAGTTCTGCATGCACTGGGTAGAAAGGTTGTATTTTTTTTTCTGTGACTTCAGTAAACACATAACCCAGACACATCATTTCTAGAGTTTCATTAACTTGTGCCTTGTAGAAAGTCGATGTCTGTCACAACGATGGAAACAGATGTAGCTGTGTCTGATCTCACAAATATTTCTTGAAGATATAGACTCAGGGATTATCAGTTTGGGTTTGGTATATCTTCTTTTAGAGTTTTAAAAATACTTGGCGGTAGGAGAAAAAATTGTGTATGTCTCCCTTTTTTAATTTTTCCCTATCAGTAGGGAAGTTGGTGTGATTTAAGAAAAATATTTTTGGTGATACTTTGCACTTGTATTAGTGATTATTTAGGGGGATTTTGGAAGGTGAATGATGGAGAGATACGTTAAGGCGTTTGTACCCTACTAACTCTCAGAGCTTTATTTTTGGTCTCCGACTCTCATGAGCTCTATGTTTTCACTTTCTTACTGGGTCTTTCTCTTGAATTTTCTATGGAGCCTCAACCTGAATTAATCTAAAATTTAACAAAATAAATTCATTATTTTCATATCCTTTCTTTTCTAATTTAACAAAATAAGTTCATTATTTTCATATCTTTTCTTTTCTATGTACTGATTACCAAATATCTAGTAAACCATCACTTAATCTGTCGTCGTCTTTTCTTTTCTTTTTTTTTCTTGAAGATCTCCCCCTTGAAACCTATCAGCTTTGTTCTCTGAGGCTGATGCATGGCTTTGGTCCTGAGAATTTCCCTCTGCCCTCACACACTGGGGCCTCTGTTTCTAGAATCTATCTTGTCTGTTGGCTTTTATTTAGCTTAGTACATCCTTTGGGAGCTTCCTAATAAAGAGTACGTAAGAGATCTTTTTTTTTTTTTTTTAAGTAAGTAAGTATGAATGTAAGTATGTATGAAAGTAAATATGAATGAAAGCAAGTATAAATACTTACTTAAGTAAGTACGAAAATGTCTTTATTCTCCTTCCATACTTGATTGCTAGTTTGGCTGGATAGGTAGCTCTAGTTTGAACATAGTTTTTGCTTAGCATTCTGTAGCTATTGTGTTCTGGTTTTCTAGCCTCCAGTATTGCTTTTGAGGACTCTGAAGCCATTCTGATGATTTTAATCCCTCGGTGTGACTTTGTTTTTGTTTTTGGTTTTGGTTTTGTTTTTTTTCTGCAAACTATAAGGATCTTTAGCATGGCATTCAGGAATTTTAAGAGGATGTTACTTGGCATGGGTCCTTTGCATTCGCATCCTTTTAGAGTTGAGATTAATATCCTTTAGTAATGGGAAATTTTCTTGTATTATTCTTAATAGTTTTTTTCTACAAATTCTTTTCTCCTTTCGAGATTTCTTTTTTTTTTTTTTTCTTTTTCTTAGAGAAAGAGAGATAGACAGCACAGTGGGGGAGCAGAGGAAGAGGGAGAGAAGCAGACTCTGCTCAGCTGCAGCCCAGTGCAATGTGGGGCTCTATCCCAGGACCCATGAGATCATGACCTAAGCTGGCCCAGGAGTTGGACACTGAACCAACTGTGCCACCCAGGCACCCCTTGAGGTTTCTTTTATTTGGATTCTCTGATTTTCTCATTTTTTTCTCCTTTCCCACCTCCCCCCCATTTTGTTCTACTGTCTGGAAGAGCTCTTTTTTTAACCTCACTCCTAGTGATTTCAAATTTCGGTCATGTTTTTAATCTCTTGGAGTTCTTTCTTCTTTTATTATTTTTTTAAAAGATTTTATTTATTTATTTGACAGAGAGAGAGATCACAAGTAGTCAGAGAGGCAAGCAGAGGGGGAGGGGGAAGCAGGCTCCCCGCTGAGCAGAGAGACCAATGCAAGACTCAATTCTAGGACCCCGAGATCATGACCTGAGCCAAAGGCAGAAGCTTAACCCACTGAGCCACCCAGGTGCCCCTTGGAGCTCTTTGTTAGACATTGTTCCTTTTTCATAGACTTCTGTCTTGTTTTATGCAGTAATGTCTCTTATTTCTCTGAATATAAGGTTGTTGTTTTTTTTTTTAAGTTTTCTTTTAGTACCTGAATTGTCTGTGTTTCCTCAAACTGTTCTTTTTCCTCTTTGTTTTGCTTTTTTTCCTTTTTAGTTGGAGGCTTTCCTGATTTATCTAATACTCTCTGGCTCTCCGTCCATTATAAAGAATGAGAACAGCTGGAAGGAGGGGGTGCACCTGGGTGGCTCAGTGGGTTAAAGCCTCTGCCTTCAGCTCAGGTCATGATCTCAGGGTCCTGTGATCGAGCCCTGCATCGGGCTTTCTGCTCAGCAGAGAGCCTGGTCCTCCTCTCTTTCTGCCTTCCTCTCTGCCTACTTGTGATCTCTGTCTGTCAAATAAATAAATCTTTAAAAAAATAAAATAAAATAAACAACTGGAAGGGGAGCTGATGGGCTAAACTAAACAACACGGGGGAAGAGGAGCTGGTTGGCTCACTGTTGTTCTGTCATCATTACCTACCTCTGGACCTGATGTCTCAAGTGCAAGGCCACATGGAGGAGCAAACTTTGTCGATAAAAAAGTAGTTTTGAGGGGCGTCTGGGTGGCTCAGTGGGTTGAAGCCTCTGCCTTTGGCTCAGGTCATGATCCCAGGATCCTGGGATCGAGCCCCGCATCGAGCTCTCTGTTCAACAGGGAACCTGCTTCCCTTCTCTCTCTCTGCCTCCCTCTCTGCCTACTTGTGATCTCTGTCTGTCAAATAAATAAATAAAATCTTTAAAAAAAAACAATAGTTTTGGGGAGCCTGGGTGGCTCAGTCATTAAGTGTCTGCCTTCAACTGGGGTCATGATCCCAGGGTCCTGGGATGAAGCCCCTCATTGGCTCCCTGCTTGGCTTGGCGGGAAGCCTGCTTCTCCCTCTCGCACTCCCCCTGCTTGTGTTCCCTCTCTCGCTGTGTCTCTCTCTGTCAAATAAATAAATAAAATCTTTTTTTAAAAAAAAAGAGAGACAGGAAAGAAAGTAGTTTTATCTTGTTTTGTTTTTTTTTTAAGGTTTTATTTATTTATTTATTTGACAGAGATCACAAGTAGGCAGAGAGGCAGACGAGAGAGAGGAAGGGAAGCAGGCTCCCTGCTGGGCAGAGAGTACCAGGCTCTATCCCTGGACCCTGGGATCATGACCTGAGCTGAAGGCAGAGACTTTAATCCACTGAGCTACGCAGGCGCCCCTTGTTTTTTCTTTTTGTTAGGGAGTATATAGTGTTCCAGTTAGTTGATGATTATATTTTATTTCATTACTCCTCCCCTTTTACGATTTCATTATTCTGAACAACATTGCCAATTTTTGCATATATATATTCCTCCTGTTGAATTCTTGATGAAAGAACTCCAGAAATAGATTTCCGAGGTCAAACATTGAGACTGGGTTGATGATTCCTGATGCATACTGATAACAGTATTTTCCAGGAATTGTCCTAATAATTGTCAACAAAGGTGTTCAAATGTCTTAGTTAAATTATAGGTGCATCATCATTTGATTACCATCATAAATAAAAGCAAAAACTCCTCATTACCCTGAACAAACTAATACAAGAAATGGACCAGAATATGATTATACTGACCATTCTAAGTATTCACATTTATTTCATAACACAACCTTTTGTTTCTTTCTTACATTGACTTGTGTCATGTATCAAGCATCCTGAATGTAATATGACACAGAACAGGTATAGACAATGATCTAGAAATACTATAACCAATGTCATTGAATATGACATAATAAGGTTATATATGTGATAGCTGGGTATTTATTTGAAGGTTGAAAGTAAGGAGAAGTGATACTAATGAATAATAATTTTATCCTTGGTTAAAAAGATTGTTGTTGAAGCAATAGAAACTGTGATTTAAAGAACCAAAAAACTGGTCTTGGGCACCTGGGTGGCATAGTGGGTTAGGCACTGGACTCTTGGTTTTGGTTGAGGTCATGATCCTAGGGTTATGAGATCAAGCCCTGCATCTATCTGGCTTAAGGGCAGAATCTGCTTGAGATTTTCTCTCCCTCTGTCCCTCCTCCTGATGTGCGTGCTCTCTCTCTCAAATAAATAAATAAATAAATCTTTAAAAACAATCTTAAAGGGAAACTAAGAAGTCTAAAATTAATTAAATGATACTTAAGAGTTACAAGAAAGTATTTTTAGGTAAAATAAAGTTTAAGTGGGGGAGGGCATATAGGGATCATAATTTGAGGGAGATTTTTTTAAGGAAATAAGGATAAATAAATAATCACCCTGATTATGGAAATGAATCCAGTACCCACTTAGCACCTGGTGTTAAGAAAATTTTATCACTCTCTTTTTTGTTTTGTTTTATTTACATATTGAATAAGCAGTGCATTTGTGGGTTTCAAAATGCAAGCAGTTAAAAAATGGGCATCTAATGAAAAAGTGTCTGTATACCATTGTGTCCCTGCTATCCAGCTCCTCTCTCTGAAGGTGACAAATATTATTAGTACCTTGTCTATTCCTCTGGAGTTGGTTTGGAAATATTCAAGCAAATACACATATTCAGCAGGTACACATTGGTGCAGCTGTATTGGTTGCATCAGTTGTAAATCATGCTCAAAAGTTAGAGAAATTTAATGTGCTAATTACTTTAAATACTTTGTTAGAATGGCAAGCATGTCCTATTTAAGTTCATGTTTCATATAATGAAAATTTACGTTAATCAAGGAGGACAAATACAAAAGCATGAACCTGCCTCACAGTAAAACATTTGGAAAAAAAGAAAACCTGGCAATAACAATTTTTTTAACCAAATAAATGTCCAAAAAAAAGACAAGAAAAAACAAATAGAAATTTCCGTTAGCATTTTTATACTATCTACTTTAAGTTAAAAATAAGCAAATATTTTCATACACGAATATTTCTAGAACTTAAAAAATGCTGATATGAGTGAATCATAATACTCTACATTTATGGTTCTTACTGCTTGAAAAACGTATTTGCTAAAATAAGAAAACAAGTTTTTAGAAAATTTATAAACCAAAGCATTAACATTTTGGTCAAGAAAATTTCAACTGTTTTACATACCAGGTTTTATTAATGTATTTAAAATGCATCATTTGGGGCACCTGGGTGGCTCAGTGAGTTAAGCGACTGCCTTCAGCTCAGGTCATGATCCCAAGGTCCTAGGATCAAGCCCCATGTCGGGCTCCTTACTCAGTAGGAGCCTGCTTCTCCCTCTCCCTCTGCCTGTTTCTCCGCCTGCTGTGCTCACTCTGTTAAATAAATAAATAAAATAAAGTAAAAATAAAACACGTCATTCATGGCTTAGAAAGATAGTTTGATAGGTTTTGTTGGTCTTACGGAGCCAGAACAGGTTAAGGATATTAAACATCATACTGAAAGTCTTAACCAGGGCAATAAGGCAAGAAAAAGAAATAATATGCATATAGACTGGAAAAGAAGTAAAACTGTCCCATTCACAGACAACAAAATTCTTTTTGTGAGAAATCCCAGAGAATCTATGTGAACTGAGTGGGTTTAGCAAGGTTTTAGGAAACAAAGTCAATATACAAAATTATATTTCTTTTTTTCATTTTCTTCTTTTTTTTTTTTAAAGTAGGCTCCACACCTAGCATGGAGTCTAATGGGGAGTTTGAATTCACAATCCTGAGATCAAGACCTGAGCTAAGATCAAGAGTCTAACACTTAACCTACTGAGCCACTCAGGCGCCCCCAAAATTATTGCGTTCCTATATACTTGCAGTGAACAACTAGAAATCAAAATTTTGAAAAATCCAATTAGGATTATAAAGTAAAATTAGCTAACATGGTATTGCTGCTATTTTAGAGAAGCTGAGTGCATATTTAACACTATGAATAATTTCATTACTACTAAGGAAAATACTTAATAAGAACAAGTTACCAAATGATTATCAGTTTAAGGTGGGGGGAGTCATTTGGTACAGTTCTGCATGTCAGCTTATGGCCCAGCCAAGGCAGCATTTAGCTAGATTGAGCTGTGTCAAACAGGATGTCACAGAATATCAAAAAGCATCAGTAAATTATTTGTACGTTAGTAATTTGGGGACAGTTTGCATTCCAACTTATGGCACTCAATAAGCAGTTTTATAACATATATAGTTGAGAATAAACAGGAATCTTTGTAAATTTTAAATCTCTACATTGATTTCTATATTAATATTACCTTGCTGGTTGTTAAATATTTTGAATGTACAGTCTTTTACAAAATTTACAAAATTTATGGTGCATTATGTACCATCCATTTTCTGGCTTTGATCTTTTTTGACTTAATATAGCTTGGAAATCATTCCAAATCTTTACATAAAATATTATTCTTTCTTTTTTATGACTGTGTAATAAACTGTGGTGTACCATAGTTATTAGTATTAATCAGTCCCTACTAATGGATAGTTAGGTGTATTCAGCTTTATCCTATTTGGCAACAAGGCTGGTGTTAAAAGAATCCAAAGCCTCTTTTCTTGAGCGTTTTATTTTTATCATTTTTTAAAAAGATTTATTTATTTTTTGAGAAAGAGAGTGAGCACAGGGAGTGGGGGCAGAGGGAGAGAGAGAATTTCAAGCAGACTCCCCAGTGAGCACAAAGCCTGATAGGGGGCTCAATCCCTGACCCTGAGATTATGGCCTGAGCAGAAATCAAGAGTCAGTCACTTAACTGAGCCACCAAGGCACTCCCTCAACCATTTTAATAAGATATCATTAGTGATTTTAGCCAATCAATAGTATGCCTCCTGAGAATTTTATAATATATTAAATACCCTATTCTCTTACAGTTTTTTAAATCGATTTTTTAAACCTTTTTCTCACTGCAGTGTTAAGATAACGTCTATAACAATATTTTTAAAACGTGCCCATGGTGAATATTACCTTTTTCTTTCTACAGTGTGAAGATTGCTCCTGGAGCAGTTGTGTGTGTAGAAAGTGAAATACGGGGTGATGTAACCATAGGTAAGAAAATAGTTTATTAGTTATTTAGTTAGTTAAATAGTTTATTAATTATTTCTCAAAAATGGATGTAATTTAATTTATTTCAGTGCTTTACAGTTAATTAGGTTTTATATTTTGTCTGTTTCACTGATGTCCTAATTTCATTGACAAAATATATGTATTTTTCCTGTAAATATTAAATATTTCTAATAGAATTAAGTCTGATGGAAACTTTTTTAAGATTTTATTTTTAGGTAATTTCTACACCCAACATGGGGCTCAAAGTCAAAACCCTGAGATCGAGTCTCATGCTCTGCCCACTGAGCCAGCCAGGCTCTCTGATGGACTCTATGTTTAAACTTCTGTCTGATAAACTAATGAGGCAATATAATAAAGTCATTGATTTATTTGAGAAACATCCAAATGTGTACCTGCTGTGTGCCAGGCGTGTGCTAGCACTAGGGACACAGGAGTGAACACAGCAGACAAGGTACTGCTTCATGGAGCTTACATGCTACTGTTAACGAGTGTGGACCATGGAGTCTGACAGACCTGGGTTAACATCCTTGCTCTTTACCTGCCGATTTACTTTAGTAGGCCGCTTAACCTCACTGACCTTCATTTTCCCCATCCGCGTGTAATTGTGTATTTCAGAATTAGGTTCAGCTGCATGTAGTGGTGGCTTTAACTATGCAGAGGTTTATTCTTTTATATAAAGAAATGTAGAGGTGGGCAATTCAAGACTACTTAGTTCATTGTCCAGGGACTCTGGCTTTGTAGGCTAGGATGTGATCCTAAAGCCCCAAGAGTGATCTGGGATAAGAAAAGGGAGGAGTGGAGACAAAAAGGTGTACTCCCAGTTGAGTCAGCTTCCTTTAAATAGTCTTCCTGCAAGTTCCACACAGTCTCTCTTTGTATATACAGTCTCTGCCTTGGATTTAGTGTCATGGACACGTGTAGCTGCCAGGAAGGCTGGGAGATCGTAGTCTGAGCTGTGCTTTGCTTCTCCCCGTCCAATAGGGTTCTGTTACCAGGGAAGAGGAAAGCATGGATATCTAGTGGCAATTAGCAGTTTTTGTGACATGCAAAATAGGAGAGCCTACCTCATAGGTTTTTGAAGGATTCAATAAGAGAATGTTTGTGAAAGTCATTGCCCAAATCCTAACTCTAGCTAATCGCACCATTTAATCTTAACATTGTGTAGCCTTGGTAGAGGTGAGATCCAACACTGAAATCAAATGAACAGTTTAACAGGTGGCATCTTGCTTATGTGGACATGATTAAGTTCTCCCAAACTTATATTTTAGCCACTTACTCTTTTACATATGTTGTCACGGCCTGTCATGCCTTGGAGCTTTACAAACGTGAGTCTGTCCTTACTAGCAGCTGCTCGTTACCAGAGTAGAGCTTTCAGAGAAAAAACATGCCCTGCTCCCTCACACCAACAGGATCTTTAATAGGAAAAAAAAGCTATGAATTTTATTAAGTCTAAACCTCTGGCCAATTTAGGCATCATGTCTTAGAGAGCACGTGACGATTGTGCTGGTATTATGGAACATCGTTGGGAATTTGCCAGGTTGGATTTATGTAATTCTTTTAAGTTGACAGATGATTTTAGAAGATGACCCAGTTTCTGTTCTGTGCTATGTTAACTCTTTGTGAATTCCCAAGCCGCTTGCAAACTTTTTATGAGGAGAAATCATGATGGCTATCGTGTTTATTTGGTGCTCTTCTGCACTATATTTAATCTGATATTTTTATGGTTTTCATCATCGTTTGAGGAATAACCCTCTCATTAGCTCACAAGGTATTCTATAATTAGAATGAAAGTAAGACTAAAATATTGTAGCTAATTACACACATTTTTCCTTTCATTTCTACTTCTTCCCCATTGTAAACTAAGTATACTGTACCTACTATGGAACAGATGCAAAGATGGCATAGACGCCTCTGCTGGCTAAACGTACAAGGTGTATATGTGTGTGTGTGTGTGTGTGTGTGTGTGTGTGTCTGACTTGGAAAAAAAAACTGTTACTTGTAGAAGCTTATGTAGAATAGCAGGAAAACCTTTCTCCTGTGAAAAGGAAGGGTGGGCCACTGGCCACTGCATGGGATTAGAGCATGAGGGTTACCAGGAGTCAGTGCTCGCTTTCTTGTTTCTCCTGTTGTCTTTCACTACTTTATGCTCCTCCCTTTTCTTTATCCTTATGTCAACCAACCCTCCCTAATGTTGAAATTATGTAAGGAAATACAGTGTTTATTTTTTATTTATTTATTTATTTTATTATTTATTTATTTATTTATTTGACAGACAGAGATCACGATTAGGCAGAGGCAGGCAGAGAGAGAGGAAGGGAAGCAGGCTCCCTGTTGAGCAGAGAGCCTGATGCGGGGCTCTATCCCAGGACCCTGGGATCATGACATGAGCCAAAGGCAGAGGCTTCAACCCACTGAGCCACCCAAGAAATACAGTGTTTAAAGCTACTTTCCATATAGGTTTTTCCTTTAGCTAATAGTACACAGCTCTGTGGTTAAGATATAAAATGACAGTTCAATACAGATTTTCATTGATAGATTAATAATGTAAGAAGTGGTCATAATTTTTTAACTAGTGATTTGAAGCTTGTCATAGAATGAATCTAAATTAGTATTTGTTATGCTTATTTTTGACCCAGTTTTTTTAAACAAGAAAATTTGCTAAAATACTTTACAGAAATATCTCAGTTTTTTAAATTAAGGAAAATATTCAGAAGGGATATAGTTACCCATTGTTTAGTCTTTTACAATTCTTCATTTTCATTATGTGTTTCTTATCTTTTTGTTTTGTGTTTCTCATCTTTAATTGTATATATAAGTATGGAAACTTTCTAGAATCGGTATTTATTTTTTTTTTTTTAAAGATTTATTTATTTGACAGAGAGAGATCACAAGTAGGCAGAGAGGCAGGCAGAGAGAGTGAGAGGGAAGCAGGCTCCCTGCCGAGCAGAGAGCCCGATGTGGGACTCGATCCCAGGACCCTGAGATCATGACCTGAGCCGAAGGCAGCGGCTTAAACCACTGAGCCACCCAGGCGCCCCTAGAATCGGTATTTAGAGAGCCATTTCCATAATTTTTTAAAAAGATTTTATTTATTTGTTTGTTAGAGAGAGAGAGCACAAGCAGGCAGAGTGGCAGGCAGAGGCAGAGAGAGAAGCAGGCTCCCCGATGAGGAAGGAGCCCGATGTGGGACTCAATCCCAGGACCCTGGGATCATGACCTGAGCGGAAGGCAGCAGGTTAACCAACTGAGCCACCCAGGCATCCCTATCATTTTTTTTTTTTTTAAGATTTTATTTATTTATTTGACAGACAGAGATCACAAATAGGCAGAGAAGCAGGCAGAGAGAGAGGAGGAAGCAGGCTCCCTGCTGAGCAGAGAGCCCGATGTGGGGCTCGATCCCAGGACCCTGGGATCATGACCTGAGCTGAAGGCAGAGGCTTTAACCCACTGAGCCTCCCATGCGCACCTCATTTTTTTTTTTAAGGATTTTTTTTTTTTTTACTTATTTAAGAGAGAGAAAATGAGTTGGGGGGAGGGGTAGAGGGAGAGTGAGAAGCAGACTCTGCTGAGCAGGCAGCCGGACGTGGGGCTTTATCCCAGGAGCCTAGAATCATGACCCGAGCCCAAGGCAGATGTTTAACCAGCTGAGCCACCCAGGTGCCCCTCCATCATTGTTATATTTGGTATAAGATATCTCTAATCACGGTGCCTGGGTGGCTCAGATAGTTAAATGTCTGACTCCCGATTGCGACTCAGGTTATGACCTCAGGGTTGTGAGACCCAGTCCTGCACTGGGCTCCATGTTGGGTGCCCTGGGCATGGAGACTGCTTAAGATGCTCACTCTCCCTTTCCCTCTTCCTGCTCCCTCCCCAGATAAATATAAATGTAAAACCTTTTGACTTATTAATTCATTTTTCTGATGTAATACATCAGATTAAAAAGTTCCTAGGAGATACGAAGTTAAATCAACTGGGAGAGTAGAGATAAGTTATTTAATTAAAACTTATCTCTCCACCATGGTTGGTTGGTTGGTTGGTTTTCTGATTTATGGCTTTTGTTTATTTATTTATTTATTTATTTATTTATTGTTTTTGCCTAATGTGCCAGAATAAAGTCTTTTTCTCTTATGCTGTGGAGAGGAAGATTTGAACACTTAATAAGCTCTATTTTCTGGGTTAAGTAGCAATAAACTTAAGTGTAGTTGAATTAATGGATTTTTCACAGGATGTTATGCATAACTTTCCATCCCCTACTTGGTTATACTCCTACCAGATTATTCCATTCTGAAATATTTCAGAAGTAATTTTTTCCTTCTCTGTGTTTCAGTGGTGTAGTAGAACTTTAAACCTGATCTTCTGTTCTAGAAAAATCAGGTGTTTGGTTTATCAAAGAAACTAGTCTGAAGCTTTGGAGTATTGTCCTTAAGCAGAAACTCTGTGACTTGAGGTTCTGCTGGAACCTGACCCCTTTCATTAGAGGCTGCTGGGAAACAGACCTTGGGAAAAATAACAGCTCTCTTGTTAATTACAGTGTGGGTAAACAAGGTTTCGTAGTATCAAGCCTGTTTGTAATTAGGCTGCCTTGGATTTTGGGCCATGCATTATTTCCTTAAATTTTGCTTTGAAAGCTGAAAAATATTGCAGAAAGTCACTTCTAAGCACAGTCTGTAGTCGCACCATAGGGTGAAAGTCAGTCTCCTGGTTTTAGGACAGGGCTTGGTTGGGACATTGCAAGTAGGAAGGCAGAACTCCACACAGCATAAAACGCTGAGATGGAAGCCCTATGTCCCACTTACTCTGTCTTTCTGTCCATTAGAGTTCTTAATACAGATCAAAAGCTTCCTTTTGCCTTGGAAATCTTTTTCAATAAGGCAGAACAGTGGCTTTGACTTAAACTTCATCAGATATAAAGCAGTGCTTACAGGTACTTCAACTTATGGGTCAAAAGAATTGTTTTAATTTTCAGAGGAAAAAGCTTGTGGCTTTTTGAACTGTTTATTGACATATGAAAATGTGCACAGAGATTGTTCTGTGGCAAAGACAGACAGGAAAAATGTCCTTTACCAAATGAGGGGAATGGAAATTTGATGCGAGGAATGCCTTTCTGGCTGTGTTGCATCAAGCCCAGCCAACCATTTAGAAAAATAATTCATCAGCCGGTAAGGCAACTCCAACTCTAGACACATTTATCCAAACAAGGAGATAAGCCAAATAGGGTTTCAGCGCATTTGGTAAGAAAATATACAAACTACCCTGCCAGCGAGAGCTCCAAGAAGTTCACAACAACCCTTAAAAAAAAAATCTTTCCATGGTGACAGATTTTATTTTTAAAGCATTTTAACCTCAAGACCCTTACACTTGGTTTGCAATCAGACCCATTCTAGGTAAAAGGGCTTCTCGCATGTGGAAGAGTGTGGAGCAGTCTGTGTTCACATTTGAGTCGGCTGCGGCCGCCGGGGACTTGGAATAGCACTTGGATGCCTGGGCTCTCTGATGCCAGCCACCAGCCCCAAACTGTGCAGAGATGGAGCCCACACTGTGAACCACACACCTGCCCCCAAATGGCCCTTTAGCGAGCCTCCAAACCAAAATCTTAGCAGTCACGTGCCAAAGGACATGTGTACTAACCTCTCTAGTCTCTACCCCAAAAGGCCTAGGACAGGTTTAGGGGAACTGTTCAGTTTATTATCACCCATGACTTTTGCTGTTACTTCACAATTCAAAGTTGGTGTTTGGACCTTTTACGTTCTTTCTGCCCCAAATGCGAGGACTTGTAGTTTGGCGGTGCTGCCACCAGGGGGAGGTGCTGTCTTAAGTGCAGATCTCACCCAAGCTGGTGATGTTGCTTCCTATCTCAGGGCCTTCAGATTTCTAACCAGGAGTTTTCCAGTTTTCTTATTAATAATGATAAAACTTATTAATTATGATGACTTATTAATAATGATAAAAATGGTAATACCAATAATAAAATGCCTGATTAAAATAGCTCAGGCGTTATATTTAAAAATTGTATGAGACATGGAGATCGTGTCTTTGTTTTTTCAAATTTCATTTTTTAAAATTTTTGTTTGTATAATTACCATGTATTATATCATTTTTGAAAGGGAAAAATGGAAATATCACTTGTTTTCAGAGCTACACTTTAGAGGAACTTTTAAAGAAATGCAGGTTTCAGTGATAACCTTGTCATACTAGTCTATTCTCAGGTAGCTCCTCGCAGGTGGACTTGCTGTCAAAAGCTACAGCTTGAGGACCAGCAGAATAGCTAGTGCGGCCGGCTTCTTGTCCAGCAGTGGCAGCCGATCTGCTTTCTATCACAGCGTGATGATCTCTTCCCTTAGATTCTAATGCTAGTGTGGAAAATACTTTTTAAATTTCTTTTACTATTATGCAGTAATATATAAATTTCTCCATGCTGATTTAAAGGAGTTACTACCCTAGTAACCTGAGTAGAGGAGTAAAGTGGACCCCTTTTTTGTCTCTCAGACCAGAAGGAGTTGTTTTGCTTATTATGATAGTTCTGCAAATAGCCTTTGGTGTCAGATAGTGATGAACCTCCCATTTTTAACAATTATGGACCAGACCCTGTGATCTCCCTTTCAGACATTATTTCGTATAACCCACACTTCAACACGATGAAGTAGGTTGCTCCATATCTCATCTTTTTATAGAGGAGAGAACAGGCATTTGAGAGATGAAGCACACAGCCTTTCCATGGTAGAGACCAGGGTGGGGACCTTCCAGATGAGGGGTGGGGTGCTGGCAGGGCTCTAATGACAAAGAGCCTAAAATTGAATGATTTGTCCCTTTTATCACAGAACACTTCATTTTATTTTTAAGATTTTATGTATTTATTTGAGAGAGAGAAAGCAGAGGGAGAAAGAGCACCCCTGGGAGAGGGGCAGGAGAGAGGGGGAAGAGCAGGCTTCCCTGGGAGCAGGGAGCCTGATGTGGACCTCCATCCCAGGACCCTGGATTCCATGACCTGAGACAAAGGCAGAGGCTTAACCGACTGAGCCACCCAGGCACCCCCATCACAGAGCATTTTAAAGTAAAATGCAAATCTGGTATTGTGCAAACTGTAGACTCAAATTGGTTCACACAGCTGGAAGACCTGTAAGAAATTTCTCATTTCAAAGGAATCCGGTGTTTGTTTTAGTATTTTTTTAGCACTTCTCCCCAAAAAGTGGTAACATCTAAATGCCCATCATTAAGGGCTTGGTTAAATAAATTATGGTATGTTAATATGATATGGAATACTATTCAAACACTGAAAAGAATAGCTGGCTAAATGTATTCATATGGGAAAATCACCATGACTTTTCAGGTGAATAAAGCAAATTGCAGAATAATAAGTACTGTTCCTTGATTTAAAAACAAACAAACCATGTGCCTATAATCTGTATTTTTCTACCTTCAAATTCTATTTATTCTTTAACTTTATGATAAAATATATTTTATATACAGTAACATTTACAGGTCTTAAGTATACAGTAGAACTTAAGTCTGGAATAATATACCCCAAACTTTTAAGAATAGTCACTTCTAAGGAATAGGGTTGGATAAAGAGAGGATCTTTCACTTTTTGCTTTGAGTTTTTATAATGGGCACATACTACTTTTATAAATGTGTGTATTTTTTTAACAAAGGAAAAAAAGGCACACATGTCCACTTGAGAACCTTCTCAGAGATCCGAGAAATCCCATCTTCTGTCCTGAATAGAAGTTGCCAGAGAAATTTTACTTTGGCATCTGAGGACTTGGGGAGTGAGAGGTGACAGAAATAGCAAAGCCTCTCTCCTGTTGTTCCTTATCAGACTATGGGTCCTTTGCCTGCACATCCTGTCTCGGGCCCCACCCTCCTTATCAGTCCCCAGCTTGTAGTTGTTAGGGGAAAAATAAAGCTGCACGGAGGTTCCTTCCAGTTCTCTACGCACCAGGAACACTTCAGTTATTTTTAATACATTTGTGTGTGAGTGTGTTAAGTATTTCCAGTTTTCAAGATGAACAAAACAAAGAAGATAGGCAAGCTCCAAAGGGCAAAAGTAGCATGTATTCCTTTTTGTTTCCCCGTGACCTGTAGCACTGTATCACCAGCAGGTAATGACTACGGAATAAATTAATTTACACCGTCCAGTACCTAACTACATGAACAGTGTCCTCTTCCTGACTGCCTCCCACCTTCTGTCAACGCTTCTGCCCACACTCTCCTACTTTCAGAGTTGCATCTGGCTGCTTGTTTACCAGTAGAAATAGCCTTTGGCCTCGGGGTGGGCGGGGCCCGTGCTGCAGGGAGTGGCGAAAGTGAGGTGGTATTTTCTCCTGAGTGGTTTCAGGATCACCAAGCGCTAGGCCCTCAGGAAATTAGGAACCAGGGGAAGGAACGTGTTAGCACTCCAGAATGCCGTCCCTGTTTGAGCAGTGCAGCGTCTCCTCCACGGTGATGGTGAAATGGATGTGGTGAGACCCCATCTTGCTCCCTTCAATTTGAGATGGGAGACATTGCCTCATTTGGCCTATGTCAGAGTCTTAGGACTCCAGTAATCACATTTGTCTCCTTCCACTGTCTCCCTGTAACCTTTTTCAACAAAAGCTCTGCCTCCTTCCAGGGGTTAGGCTTGCTGTAGGGACAGAGACAAAATAACAAAGACAACATTAGTTTACATATTTCCTGTCTCCCATTGCTCCTATATTGCCTTTTAGCCACATAATAAAGAGACGAACTGCAGTACACTTGAATAAGAAAGTGCTTTGTGGGGGCGCCTGGGTGGCTCAGTGGTTTGGGCCGCTGCCTTCAGCTCGGGTCATGGTCTCAGGGTCCTGGGATCGAGTCCCGCATCGGGCTCTCTGCTCGGCGGGGAGCCTGCTTCCCTCTCACTCTCTCTGCCTGCCTCTCTGCCTGCTTGTATCTCTCTCTGTCAAATAAATAAATAAAAAATCTTTAAAAAAAAAAAAAAAAAGAAAGTGCTTTGTGGTTCACTAGCATGAGAAAGCCGTGGCGTGGCGTTGTAAGCAGAGAGCCTCACTTTTAGGAAGGAAAGCAAAACAAGGAAGGGAATTAATTTTTATTGCCAACAATGTGCCAGAATACCGTGTCTAAACATTATCTCATCTAATCCTTACAACCACTCTACGAGACTGGTATTCTCGCCACCCCCATTTCACTGCTGAGATAACAGAGGCTTCCAAACAGCCGCTGAGCCAGGGCTGTCTGGCTCCAGAGCCTGGGCTGTCTCCACTCACCTTGGCTTGAGATCTGGCTGCAACTACTGTTGATAACAGCGAGGAGATAACGTCTGTAATGTGCCTAGTGTGCCTGGCGCATACTTTAGAAAATGTGCCTCCCAATAGCCTTGACACCCCCCCCCCCCCATCTTCTCCTCTCCTATTGGAAGCGTAGCCTCCACCAGTAATTCCGTTTCATAATATTTTTAACAGGACCTAGGACGGTGATCCACCCTAAAGCACGCATTATTGCCGAAGCCGGGCCCATCGTGATTGGTGAAGGTAACCTCATAGAGGAACAGGCGCTTATCATAAATGCGTGAGTATGACTCTTACAGATACTCTGAACAAAGGGGCACAGATTGTGTTTTTATTAATTTCAGCTTATCTGTAGGAATTTTACAACAGACATCTGAAAAGCCTTCTATTTTAGAACTAGAGAAACATTAAGGATCTTTTCAACATGAAAAATTAGTTAATGAGGAAACCAGAGACCAGATAGGTGAAGAGACTTGTCCAAGGTGAGAGAACTCTTCCGTAGCTGACTAGAATCCCCTCCTCTGGGTCTGATGGCCTTCCCTTACATGTCACTACCTCTTCTGTGCGTTAAGCAAACATTTCCTGACTGTTGCGAGCAAGTGCTGTGCTGACCACCCCAAAGAGAGTCTTTTGATTGGATGATTTCTCAGTTCTGGCTGGAATGTTATTACTCATGGCCAGACACATGAATTTAATTCTGTTGTATATTTTCATAAACCTTATGTGGGGGTAGCACCGAGAATTATATTTGAAAATTTGGAGGGTTCTAGAGGCAATTTTTAACTTTGAAGAGTAAAGAAATAATAAAATATTAAACATGTGTATAATCTTACTGAACTAGACTGTAATACCTATGAAGTTTTCATAAGCATTTGTAAAGCTTTCTAGATAAAATTTTGGCAGGAAATTCAAGCTTATACCTAATTTATAGCAACAAATGTATGGAATTTTTAAGAAAGACCTTGGGAAAATATTTAACTGTGATAAAGAGATTGATTTGTCTTAACACTTACTTAGAATTTGGGAGTTTCTACTATATTAAGCAGTTTCTTTTTAAAATCTATTTTGGCACCTTTACTGTAAGTCAGTTGACAACAGCTATATTCTGTAGTAACTCAACTGTCAGAGATAAAGCTCGATTTAAAAAATGGCTTCCTCTTAGACCACAAACATTTTATGTTCCAAATATTTCAAACTACCTAACAGCATAAAATAATTATTTGATGTGACTATCTGTTTGCATTTCACAATCTCGAATGATTATCAAGAATGGAAATTTTTCGACTCATGCCCAATTTTGATTCTAATTTAACAAGCTAAAAATGATAGCCAGCAGCATTTTTACCTTGTCCTGGAAAAGGCCCTCTGGGCTTTGAGCTTTCCTACAATGTCTTTAGGCATCTGCCTTTGGCTTCTTTACATTTCAGTAGTTCTTTTTCAATTCAGAATCAGTTCTTCAGCACAGAGGATAAATAATTCACTTGGATTAAGAAATTACTTATGTAGTTATATATTTTAAGCTTGATGGAGGTAAAATTGAAAGAGTGAACCTGAATTCTAAAACAAGAGAATTGCCTATTGCATTATTGATTTTGATGATTTCTCTCTTCTTTTTATAGTCACCCTGATAATATAACTCCTGATGTGGAAGATCCAGAACCAAAACCTATGATCATTGGCACCAATAATGTGTTTGAAGTTGGCTGTTGTATCCTTTACAATAATTTAAGTAAACTCTTCTTCCCACCTGTCTTTAGCATTCAGATCTGTCCCATAGAAATTGTCATGTTTTAGCTATCAAATATATCACGTATATTATAAGTGTGAGTTCACACACGTACATACATACCTTTAGGTACCATCTTGCTCCTATTGCTACAGCTTGTTGATGGGTAGTAATGACTGAGTAGCAGTAGACACAGAAATAGGAATCCTGGCTTCTAGCCTAATTTAAAAACCACAGCTTGGTCCCTTTGGTTCCTATATGGTTTTGGTTAACAGTATGCTGTCTGATGCAAAGAAATGGTGGATGGGGTTGGAAATATTTCATTCTTTGCCCCCCCCCCCACCTCCCCGGAGTGCTGTCAGTTCTTGTGCTTGATTTTTGTCCTCTAAAAAGATAGTAAAATGTTTTTATGGTATCAGCAAAACATTATGATAGGAAAACTTGGATGAAAAAAATCTAAATGTTTAACAGTAGCAAAATATTTAAATAAATTAAGCTATATGCACAAAATGGATGATCAGGACCATTAAGCAGTCATTTTAAACTATGTTTTTAAAGATTTTAATGGTATGGAATAATGCTTGCTTACAAATTTAATTGAACCAAATAAGTGAACTGTGAGAGTTTTATATAGTTTGATTTTATACAGTTTGATTCCCAGTTATATAAAGGGAATTGTATGTATTTATATAAAGATACATCACACTGTTAGCAGTGTTAGCATTAAGTGATTTGGTGATAACTAATTTTAATTTTCTTAAGACAGTCATGAAAATATGTTACTCATAGAATTGGGGTAAAAGATGCTCATTTCTTTAAAAAATATAGAAGGCGACTGCATCTGCTTAGAGATACTTGTATTTAAAGATTAAAACTTTATTTTCAGACTGCTCTGAGCAAGAAGTTCTGGCCAGACTGGGGCTGCATGGCCCTTCCCATGCCTTTGTCCTCTGCCATGGTGCAGGATAAGGATATAGTGAATTAGGGACACTTGGGTGGCTCAGTGGGGTAAAGTGTCTGCCTTCAGCTCAGGTCATGATCCCCGTGTCCTAGGACGGAGTACTGCATCAGTCCTTGCTCAGCGGGAGCCTGCCTCTCCCCCTGTCTGCTCCTCCCCCTGCTTGTGCTCGCTCTCTGTGACAAATAAAGTCTTTTTTAAAAAAAAAAGGATATAGTGAATTAGTGGAGGGAAAAAAAGATGAACACATTTACAGTGTTTACTTAACTCTGGCTTACAGATTCTCAAGCCATGAAAATGGGAGATAATAATGTCATTGAATCAAAAGGTAAGCTATATTTGGAATTTTTTTTGTGAAAAGTGATTATCTCTTTTCTCTTCATTGTGTCCTGAAAAAACAACCTAAGTAGAAACTATGGCAATGTGGAAGGAGGGTATGGTTGAAAGTGGACTAAAATGTTATGAGACTAATTATTTGCCTTTAAGGAACTTAATAATGTGTTTAATATATTGAACTAAAAATTCAGCTATGGGTCTGCCTGGGGGGCTCAGTTGGTTAAGCATCCGACTCTTGATTTTGGTTCAGATTATGATGTCAGGGTTGTGAAACTGAGCCCCATGTCAGGCTCCTGGCTGGGCGTAGAGCCTGCTTAAGATTCCTTCTCCCTTTCCCTCTGCTCCTCCCTTCCTCCCTTAAAAAAAAAAATCAGCTGTGTACACTTAAATTAGGATTGAATTAAACCATAATTTTCAGATGAAAGATTTGAAAAAGATTTCTGCTAAATACTAATGTCAGTGATAACTTAGTTGATTAATATAATTGCAAAATTAAAGGAAAAAAATCATTTTCTGTAGCAGTTTGCTTTCTTTAATTGCAGGAGTTCTTTACCCTAGCCAGTCAGGAACAAAGGGAAGCTACTTATAAATGGAGATAGGCAGGAGGTCATGTGAAGTTACCACCACTACTGGGAAAGCAGCTCCAAGACCATGTCCCACTACAATCCAGAGAGAACCTGAACAATGAGACATCTTCAGAATAATGATTAAAAAAGAAATAGAATAATGATTTATCTTTGATGGTCCTGATTGGTGTGAAAGAAAATTATTTTTAATTAATAAAATTAGACTTTTTGTTAATCTACTTAATGGTTTTTTATTTCGACTTAGATTACCAATTATTATCATTGTTATTTTCTATTTATTATATACTTACTGTGTGTCAAACCTCTGCTCAGCATTTTACATTTAATATCTCACTTATTCCTTACAACAAACTGTAAGCAGGTCAGTCTTTCCATCTTATAAATAAACTTGCTCAGAGAATTTACAGTGACTTGCCCAAGGTCACACAACTAGTCAGCAAAGGTCTGTTTTAATCCATTTAATACTAGTCAGGGGCCTGCCTCTATACATTATAAACCCTGAACTGAAATATTTCCTTAAATTTTTTTTTCTTAAGGGTAGTTTGCAATTTAATATTTAAGTCATTTTAGAAAAAAATTAGCATTCTACTCATTTGTCTTAAATTGCAGGTCTTTCTTTGTTTTTACTGCAGCATATGTGGGCAGAAACGTAATATTGACAAGTGGTTGCATCATTGGGGCTTGCTGCAACCTGAATACGTTTGAAGTTATCCCTGAGAATACGGTGATCTATGGTGCAGACTGCCTTCGTCGGGCGCAGACTGAGCGGCCACAGGTACTAGAACCTGTCTTTAAAGAGTTCTTTCCAAAAGTAACACTTATATACAGAGAACAAACTGGTGGTTCCACAGGGAAGGTAGGTGGAGGGGTGGATAAAATAAAGAGGTACAAGCTTCCAGTTATAAAATAAATAAGTCAAAGAGATGAAGAGACAGCACGGGGCATGTAGTCAGTAATATTGTAAGAATAGCGCATGGTTGCTGATGGCGGCTACATTCATCGTGGTGAGCACTGTGAAACGTATGGAATTGTTCAGTCGCTATGTTGTACACTTGAAACTCATACAACACTGTTAATTATACTTGAAAGTTCTTTCTAGGGCTGCTGATTTTCCCCAAAATGTCACATGATTGTTTTAATGGGACAGCAGTCTGCTATTTAAAAAGCAGATGGTTAAAATAAAACATCAGAGAAACAGTCCTAAAGCTAGAATTTATTTGCAGTGAAATTATTCAGTCTTCAAGTTATTACCAAAAATATGTACAAAGATGACAATGACAAATTGATAGAAAAAAGGAAATCCAGAGATGTTATTCCTGGTCTTACATGTTTTCACTGAAGATGCGTCACCAAACTTTATGAACTATTGATTCACTCTTAAAATATTAATCCTCCAGGGCAAGGAATGACCCTACCATATATCGGGCAGCCAACTTAGATCCATCTATTAGTTTGCCAACATAGACTACTTGAAAATAAACACAGTTGGTGAATATGCAAATGTATTTGGATATTTTCCTGCCTGGTGAGAATTTATCTTCTCCTCCTAAGAACCGAGAACAATGAAGAATATGTATTTAGAGTTTCATTTAGGAGGTATATAAGATAGGGCGTTTGGGGCTTTCTTTGGACAGAAGACATTCTGATTGAGGTCTTGAGCCTCATCGGTTGGCCCACAATATAATGCTTTAGTTACCCAGCCTCTTTCCCCTCCCCATAAAGAAAATATTTTTTAAGTCATTTATCACTTTGCATCTGAATCTTAGCCATATTTTATCAGAAATTAAAACTCCAGTTCTCTTTGGGCTATTCTGTTTTTCTGACGTTTGGCTTTTATTACTATTATAAGCAAGTATGACTTCTATAAACTAAAATGGCAATGAGAACAAATCCATTTTTCTTTTCACTGTCTTTCTCATAACAGCAAAAATGATCAAAGAGGGAGAAACGAATTGGGTTAAGGGAGATTAGAATTAAGTAAGCAAGAATATCTGAAGTTTAATGGATACTGTTTTCCACATTTTAGTGATCACAGTGATCACGTAGGGGTCCTTATTAAAAGAAGGACTGCCCAGACTTACTGAATCACAATGTCTAGGGGAGAGGCCTGAAACTCCGTATTTGTCACGAGTGCCCCTCGTGAGTTTCACAGTGAGGGAAGTTGGGGCAAGGCTGATGCAGGAAGGGGGAAGAGCCGCTGAGGCCCGCAGCCGCCGCGTGCTGTGTGGGTCCTGTGCAAAGCCGTGTGCTCCAGGTTTCTGCTTACGTTGCTGTCTGTGATTAGAACTGTTTAACTTTTTGGAGGCCAGGGTAAAGTCTACCAAAGCAGGATTGAAAACCGAGTCCTGTATAATTTTATATGTAAAATCTTTTGGCTTTTTCTTATTACCAAACTTAACATACATTCATTGTAAATTAAAAGAAACAAGAACAGGTAAGCAAAAATAAGCGAGTGAAAATCACTTATGTTTCCCTGGCATGGTGGTAATTATTTCTGCCTGGTATTCTTTGCCTTCTGCTTGTCAGTCCGTAATTTTCTTATCTTTTTAGCCCCAGACACTACAGCTGGATTTCCTGATGAAAATCTTGCCAAACTACCACCACCTAAAGAAGACTATGAAAGGAAGCTCAACTCCAGTTAAGAACTAAGAACAATACATGACATCAAGATAAGAGTTTGTCTTTGACCACTGTCTTTTGAAAGGGCCACGGTGTTCATGCACTCTTAGCAGTTCCCAGAATAATCCATGTTGACTTTATTTTGTAAAATTGAGTCAGAGAGGAAGGTAATGGATTTTCACTGTAACTGTCCTTTGTAATTTATATAAAATGCATTATTTTCCTATATCCTTTCTCCTGAGAATTTACAGGTTTAGTTTATTTTTCTTTTGTCATATAAAATGTCGCCTATGGATTTTAGTTGTATAAAAGACTCCCCGTGATAAGGAAGGACATATTGCTGTGTATTTATATTCTAGCATATATTGTACTAAATAAAAATGCTAATGGCAGGACTTTTAGTGAACATGCTTTAATCGATTTTTCTACTTGTGTTAACTTTCCCAAAATAGATCTTTTCATTTTTATTGCATACCAGCTACATTAAAGCTAATGTGCTTATCTTCTCCTTTTGTGGCTTTGGAGCTGTTTAAATTTTCAGGTGAAATTTTCACAGCTGTTGAATTAATTTGACTTATTCTTGTTCCCAAGAGAAAAAAAATTTATTTTCATTTTAGTAAAACAGAAATAATTAGGGAAAGATGTATTTAGTTGCATACAAAATCAGTAAGAATGATATCTGATGAAAATGACAAATGAGTGGCCATTGAGTGGTCCTGGGTTTCTGAAGACAATAAAACTGAAAGAGATTTTGATATATTTATAAATTTATGAAATTATTTTGGTATACTACTGAAGACTGTTGATGTTGTTATGATTTGTCTAGTTACATAATGGCAACATTAAGGATTTTATTATTTTCTAAGTTTTAATAATTCAAGTGCGTACATTTGATGGTACGTTTGATGGAACATACTTAATCAATAGCTGTTGAGTAATACTAAGACTCTGAATACTAAGATATTTTCTCTTAAAATTAAATAATTATATACTAAAAACAATTTTTGAAGTTCTGAAACTGACAGGTACAAATTAGCCTTTGTTCCAAATTTGAACAATTCAGTTTTGGTAAGAACAGTCATGACTCAGGTTAGAAAACTGTACGACCACATATAGTGGATTGAAAAAAGGATAACATCACGTAAATGCCCTGCTTTTGATAACTGCTATTGATTCATTTTTCAGCCCCTGGTGATCTCAACTTCAGATTTTGTTGATCATGGAAGTTTTCTAGATAAAAGATCAGAAATTACAAAACTGCCTTTCAGAGGCTATGCCAGTTCCAAAATACTATCTCTGTACAAGCTCTGATATCCTAATAAATGTCTTTGTTCCAAACTATACAGGTAATGTGTGAAGACAACAGTGAGACACCTCCAAGGACATGGTAATAAGATACCCCCAGAGACTTAAACTAATTAAGTCAGCATGTGGTTAGGCGAGCCCAGAGTTTCCTAGGTACACTGTGGTTTTTAAATAATACTAACTCATTGAGGAAAGAAAATGTGAACAGAAATAGTCAATTTGTCAAGAGTTTGGAAAAACAAAATATGACAGTATACATACAGAGTTATCCATGGAAGGGAGGTACTAAATCCAAGACATGTGAGCAGTTTAGTGGCAGAGGCTTAAACCACTGAGCCACCCAGGCGCCCCTAATTTTTTAAATTTTTTAATTGATCCCCACGCCCAACACGGGGCTCCAACTTAACGCAGAGATCAAGAGTCACACACTCTACCAACTGAGCTAGCCAGGTGCCTCCAGAAAAACCATTCTTAATACATACTTAGTAAACTCACTGACATTTTAAAAATTTGCATTTATTTATTAAATGTGTATAGAACCTACTACGTGTCAGGCACTGTTAAAAGCAGTTTACACATAACTGGTTGATTACACATGAAGTCACTTAATTCTCTGAACACTCAGGTAAGTAATATTATTTTTTACAGATATCGAAATTGAGGCACAGACAGGCTAAGTAACTGTCCTAAGGTCACTGGCAAGTAAATGGCATTTGGCTCCAGAGTTCATGTTCTTAACCCCATTCGGCACTGACTTTTAGAGACTCTATAATACAGTGGGCTTCCTAAATGCTAGTTAGGAAGACAGCTGAGGATTTGCCTTGCTTACTAGTTATTTTTAAAGTTCTTGGTGTGCCTGGGTGGCTCAGTCGTTAAATGTCTGCCTTCGGCTCAGGTTCCTGGGATCGAGCCCTGAATCTGGCTCCCTGCTCCGTGGGAAGCCTGCTTCTCCCTCTCCCTCTCCCCTTGCTTGTATTCCCTCTCACTGTCTCTCTCTCTCTCTTTGTCAAATAAATAAATAAAATCTTTTAAAAAAAAGGTCTTAAACGGCGTGAGGCAAAACAATAGGAAAACTTAAAAAGAGTTATTGGTCTTCCCCCTGAATTAAATAAGAATTCCTAGAAGAGGGGGATGCCTAGCTGGTTCACTTGGTAGAGTGTGTGACTCTTGATCTCTGGGTTGTGAGTTCAAGCCCCACATTGGGTGCAGAGATTATTTAAAAATAAAATCTCAAAAAAAATTACTAAATGATGGTCCTCATGGGGGCGCTGGGTGGCTCAGGGGGTTAAAGCCTCTGCCTTCAGCTCAGGTCATGATCCCAGGGTCCTGGGATCGAGCCCCGCGTCAGGCTCTCTGCTTAGCTGGGAGCCTGCTTCCCCCTTCTCTCTCTGCCTGCCTCTCTGCCTACTTGTGATCTCTGTCTGTCAAATAAATAAATCTTTAAAAAAAAAAAAAAAAGATGGTCCTCATGTTAGGGCTATAGGTTGTTCTCTTCAAAACTTTAAAGTGGTTCTGCTTATTATTAACTAACTGTGGGGTAAATCATGGTGGTGTTTTTGGTTTTACTTCTAAAAGTAATGTAATTCGCTTTAGATAATTTATGAGGTGGAGAGGAAATACTAACCCTGTGGCCCACCTCAAGCACATCCTTTTTGGTGGCTAGTTCTTAGTGGGCAGTCCAACCATTAATGAAGGGAGATGATCTCTTTCAGATACTTGAATCTTAAAGCTTTATAATCCCCACTGTAGACATGCTGTTTTATCACAAGAGGGCACCAAGAAACAGATCGTTTCTCCCCCTCTTGATTAGCAAATTGGTTCTCTTGGAGAATTTTATTATCCTTAGTAATCTGACTCACATTAAGGCTACTTTAGACTTCAGTATATTTTTTTTCTTTTTTGGTTGTCAAATGATTCTTTATTGAAATATTTTCCTTTCTGGTTTCTAACGAGCTGGACATTCCACCACACCACTGTTGATGTCATCTGTGATATCATGAGGGTGGCGCCATTAACATTGCAGCCCACAGACTGGGTGGTTCCAGAGAGTTCTCTGCCTCAAGATCGGTGCTGTATCTGTTGGGCAGTGTTGACAATCACATCCCAAGTGCTATTTCCACTGCGCGCAATGTTTTTTCTGCTTCTTTCTGTCTCTTGGTGGTCCCTTGAGGGCTTTGATCATCAGGGCATTGGCAGAAGGTACCACTTCAGTCCAGGCTTGTCTGTTCTACATGTCAGTTTCACTGTAATGATGGGTGATGTCGTCACTAACCTTTTTTGGAGAAAGACCCAGGGGGGCTGGTTATGCCAGGGCAGATAGGGCCTCAACGTCCCCACCGGTGTGCCTCACATATGCAACTTTGATATTGTTGGGGTCACATTTAGGTGGCATGGTGGAGGCAGCTGATGTTGGGTGAACCCGGACTGGGGACAACCAAAGAGAATTGCACCTTCGCCTCCTCTGAGCTGAAAGCCAAAAGTATTTTCTTAAACATAAACTAGATGCAGTTCCTTTTCTGCCTCCTTCAAAGAGAGAGATATTTTAATTTTTAGAGCATTCATCCAGAGTAGACCCAGTGACCCTAACGACATCCAACAGGAGGCTCAGGCATTATGGCCTCCGCCAGAGAAGGAAGCATTGCTGGCCCTACTGGAAACTCCGTAACAAAAGGTCGCTCAAATTCTATTTGTTAGCATTCCTCTCAGAAGAGTTTCATAACTTCATATAAATTTAAGTGCCATTTCTGAATTCAGATTTTCTGTTTCTAAAACCAGCTCTGCCTTCCTGTGGCTCAGACCTTTGAACCAGTCTCTGTCCTGTGTGAAAAACATCCCTAATGCTGAAGGCCTATACAATTTTTACAATTAGTAAGTAGGCTAGTCCCTGATGGGCTGATCACTTCTTCTGAGTTGTATGCCTTCCAAAAGTCAGTCATTTGTTCCCAAACTTGTTTATGCAAGTTGTACTCAGTAATTACATCATTTAATTCAATATCACCCAAAGCAGACAAGTAGGGGCATGAAGAGACTTGTGATATCTATGAAAATAAGTCGACGGCTTGGGAAGACCTGATAAAGACCAATCTGATATCAGGACCTATCTCTAAAGATCGGTCTTTATCATGTCTTAAGAAAAAATGCTGTGGAATTAGGTCTAGGCGAAACAAATGTATAGGTTTGGAAGGAAGAAAGGACTGTCAAAATCCAACAGAATTCTGCCCTCGTTCTTCTCCACAGGTGCCTCAAGTCTTCACCGAAACTACAACTGGCGGCACCACTTGCTCGTGTTAATGTGTGTCTTCTGTACTGCCCCCCTCCATAGACTCCACTCCAAGAAAAGGCCTTTCAGCCCGATAACAAAGGAATGATGGATGAATAGACCTCTGTGTTTTTAATTAAAAATAACATTTCAGGGGCACCTGGGTGGCTCAGTGGGTTAAACTGCTGCCTTCGGCTCAGGTCATGATCTCAGGGTCCTGGGATCGAGTCCTGCATCGGGCTCTCTGCTCAGCAGGGAGCCTGCTTCCCTTTCTCTCTCTCTCTGCCTGCCTCTCTGCCTACTTGTGATCTCTCTCTGTCAAATAAATAAATAAAATCTTTTAAAAAAAATAACATTTCAGGATATTTATTACAATTTTGTGATTCCCCACTTTAACTGACTTTTCTCTTTAACTGACCAGCTACAGATCCTGCTACGGACGGAAGAGAGCTTCTGCCATAGACTTCCATGAGGGGCCAACCACACATAGGTAGGGGAATAACGCACTGCGATGCTTGCTAGTGACTTATGTATACTGTCAAATAATAACCTCATTTTTATAAAGATGACACAGAGAAACCCTTATCTCTGGGTTAAATGCACTTGATTTTTAATACAGCAGATTTTTAGAATTCAATTACCTATAATATATCTAGGTCTGTTAACTGAAAGAATGGTTTCAGGTCTTTCAGCTTATCCCGTAACTGGGCTTAAAATATGTTTTCTTTTTACTTAAGGCTCACTGGCACAATTGTAGATGTGTGGTATATATTGCATAAATGTGTAGGGCCCAATAAGGAAATGTTTGAAAAAGAAGGACCCATTCTTGATCCTGTATGATAATCTTTACATTTAACTTTATTGTACGTAATGCAGTAAGAAAAATTGGGCAGCTCTTTACTGAATTACGGATAAATTGTTAAATTTTGTTTGTACCAGATGACAGAAAATGCTTTTGCATTTTGAATATTGAAATATGGAGGGGAAAACCTCATGCCGTAAATGATATTTTCCTAAAGTTAGCTTCCTCCTTCTGCAATATATTTGGGCCCCTTCCCTATGTTTCAAGTCTTGCCTAAAAGAAGAGCCATATTATTGGATAAAGGCTAAGAGCCCATTCCTGTCTTCCTCCTCCTCAGCAGATTCTCAAATTTTATTCAGCTGTCCATCCAGTCCACAGGTAGACCTTAATCAGTCCATACCTTAATCAGTCCAGACCTTAATGAGTGAGTGAGTGACCTTTCCCTGGCCCACTGGTATGCCTATAAGTTAAATTTGCCTAATACAAGCTAAGGGAAGAACTTATCCTTGAGGGAGCTTTTCTTTCCACCACTGGATGTGAATAGGGGAACGTGCTTCCTATTTGATGCTGGCACCCCCCTACCACCATGAGGGGAGGCGGCAGAATGGCAGTAGGGAAAAATGTAGGTGCTTCAAGACATGACTGAGCTTAACCGTGGAGCCTGCCTTACTCAGGGCTTGATAGATGAGATAATACTTTTTCCCACTATCTCAGGAAGTGTGAGCTGGTTTTTCTGTTACTTAGAGAAATGCTGTATCCTAACTGATAGAAAATATAAAAAATTTCCAAGAAGTTTTCCTCAATTTGTAAGCGGCCTGCTTTGCTGACATAGTTGGTGAGTGCCTAGTCTATCTGCTGAGCGGTCCAGTGCTGCCAGCTGCTGCGGGGATGGCAACTTGAAGAGGGGCAAGAGAGCGTAAGTGAGGAAGCCGGATGAGCGGGGTTGTTAACGAGAGAGGGTGGCTGGGGGATGGACCATTAAAGATAGGGGCAGATGGGAAAATTAAAGAGCCGTTTAGGAGGTAAAATTGATAGGATTCAGGGATGGACTAAATATTGGGGGAAGGGAGTAACAAGTAACAAGGCAAGCATGACCCAGCATTTCTATTGTGGAAGTAGATGGGTGGTGGTCCCCTCTGAGCTCTAGAGAGCACAGGAAGAAGACAGGGTTTGGTATGAAAGAACAAGGATTTGATGTTGGGCACACTGATTCTGAGATGCCTTTGAGACATCAAATTTAGATTTTTCTACAGCAGCTCAAGATATAATTTATCCTTTCAAAGTGGACAATTTGGGGGATCTTAACACATTCATAGAGCTATGCAATCATCATTACTAATTTCCTTTTTAACATTTTCATCACTCCAAAAAGAAAACCCCACGCCCATGAGCACGATTTCTCATTCCTTCTTCCTCCTAACCCTGGCAACCACCAATCTGCTCTCAGAATCTGGATTTGCCTGTTCTGGATAAGCAACTCATCACAGCAAATGGATCTTCAGTAAACTTACTGGCTGATTTCTCATCGGAAATCATGGAGCTTTTTCCCCTTCTGGGGGTGAAATCCATAGGCATCCAGAACAGTCCAGCACCTAACATACTACTGTAGGCTGTCCTGTGATACAGCCTCTAGCAAAACGAGGCTGTCCTAAACCCACTGGTGGTAGAATAATTTCACTTTGTACCAAGAGGGTTGGGAAAGCACCAAAATCCGCATGTGGCGTGTGCCCAGGCCAATTCGAAGTGTTCATGCCGTGAGACCTACTGTTCTTATGAAATTGTCTAGAATGAAAAAACACGTCAGCAGGACCTGTGGTGGTTCCATGTGTGCTAAGTTTGTTCATGACAGGATCAAGTGTGCTTTCTCATTGAGGACCAGAAAATCATGAAAATGTTGAAGGCACAGCACGGAGTGAGAAAACTAAATTTTAAAACTGAAGTTATTTTTAACTTTTTAATTTTATTTTGAGTAATAAAAAAAAAATCATGGAGGCTAGAAGGCAGTACGGTGGTTTGTTTATTTGTTTGTTTATTTTCCAGATTTTATCTTAAAGTAATCCCCACACCCAGTGGGGGCTCAACCTCACAATTCCAAGAGTGAGAGTCGCGTGTTCCTCTGACCCAGCCAGTGAGGCATCCCTAGGTGATACAGTCAAAGTCCTGAAAAAAAAACTGTCAACCAGTTGAAAACAGGTGCTCACAAACAGATATTTGTACACCAATGTTCGTAGCAGCATTATTCACATAACCAAAAGGTAGAAACAACCCAAGTATCCATTTACAGAAGAATGGATTTAAAAATTATGTATTCTGTCCATACAGTGGACTATTATTTGGCCATGAAAAGGAGTGAAGTATGGATCCACCTCCAACATGAAGGGTTGAAACATTTCAACAAGGAAGCCAGACCCAAAAGGCCACATGCCGTCTGATTCCATTCATCTCATGTGTCAAGAACACCTCCATCCAGGAATGGAAAGTAGACTGATGGTTGGCAGGTGGTGAAGAGATGGGCAATTGGGAAGCACAAAGTTTCCTTTTAGAATAAAGGAAATATTCTGGAATTGAACAGGGACGATGGTTGCACAGCAGTGTGAATATGCTTAAAATCACTGAGTGGTATATGGTAAAATGTATAAGATTGTGAATTATGTTACATGAAACTTATCTAAATACAAAAATTGTCTACATCAGAATTGGGAAAGGATGATGAGACTATTTCGCAGTATCTGAAATAAAAGGACAAAACTGAATCGGTGGCTGGCTCGAGTCAGGGAGAACAGTGCTTGCCAGGCCTGGTCTCCAGGAACAGAGCAGGCTGCTGATCTCATGTAGGGTTTGGAATTCCCATGGAATTCATGGGATTGATGGACTTTCAGAAGTGTGAGTAGGTTGACATCATCTGTGGAAGTGTGGTTTCTCGGGTGTGACCTATGGATTGGCTGGTACTCGGGTGTTTTTGCTGGAGTGGGTCCGTCCCAATTTATTGGCTGATTTTCATAAGCAAGAGCCAACACCGGTTGGTTTGCAAAAGCATGTTCACTTCGGCTAGTTGTCTCGGATAGATTGAAGAGACTTAAAACCAGTTGTTGGTGGCTCCTTGTTACCATGGCTACAGAACTGTCAGTCTTTCCCTGTTTGTAGGCTCCTTCTTATTCTCATACCAACCTCTTCGCTTCTGCTCTCCCTCAGGATCTGATCAATGAGAGGGAAAGGGCAGGAATCTCCTTCACTGTTGGCTCTGTGCATCTTTACTCATGTATTTATTCTACAAATTATCTTATGGGATACAGAGGAGGAGAATAATTCGGTCCCTGTCTCAGAGTCCGGAGATGGAGCCCAACTACACAGTGGATTCCAGCTCAGTGAAGAAGAATACCCAGGGAAGCCTGAAGAGGTCACTCGTTCTGTCTAAGAGAGGGAGGGAATTTCACAAAGGAGGAAAGCTGGGCGCCTGGGTGGCTCAGTGGGTTAAGCCGCTGCCTTCGGCTCAGGTCATGATCTCAGGGTCCTGGGATCGAGTCCCGCATTGGGCTCTCTGCTCGGCAGGGAGCCTGCTTCCTCCTCTCTCTCTGCCTGCCTCTCTGCCTGCTTGTGATCTTTCTCTGTCAAATAAATAAGTAAAATCTTAAAAAAAAAAAAAAATTAAAAAAAAAACAAAGGAGGAAAGCCTTGAGTGGACCTTGACCCTGACTCCTCTTGGCCCTTACTCTATCAGTGTAAGATGCAGGACAAGTCAGGAGACAAGGCCTTTCAAGAGAAGCAAGTTCACAGTGTATTGTGACTAAATTTCTACGTCAGTTCATCTAGATAATAAATTAATATTTGTTATCTTGTGCTAGGCATTTTGCCAGGTGCTTTAAATGGAATATCTTACTAAAACTTCACAAAAACCTTACGATTCGATACCACTGTCAACCTCATTTGCCAATGAAGAAATTTAGTATCAAAGGACTAGAGAACTTGACTGGGGTTATGTGGTAAGTGGTAGAGACTAAATTCAAATACAGGCTGACTTGTAGCTACTTGGGCCCTTTGATAAATTATAAGTTCAAAAGAGAGAAGAAAATATTGGCCTCAGAAGAGGGCATTCCATGTCAATGTGAAGTACTCTCAGTCCTCCTCAATAAGACATTTATGTTTGGGGCACAGATCATGATTTGCATTCAAAAAGTATTTTAATATTATAAAAAAGTATTATGATACCATACATACCCATAATTTAACAGATTATAACTTCATCGAGTAATTCTGATTGAGCCATGAAGTTAAAGGAACTAAAATTTACAGAGAAAACTGGTTTCCTCCTTTAGAAAGAAGCTTATAACCTAAGTGGCTGACACAATGAGAATGACAGGTATACGTGTACATTTATTAAGGCTCAAATCAAAACACTGATTACTTAAGTATTTATCCTGTGGACGTGGATTATATGCAAGATGTGTTTTTTTCCCTTAAAGAGGTCTATAACTTCCATCCACTTCTTAAAGAATTCTACTGATACAACCCCAAAAAGCTAAGAATGATTGCTCTAAAATTTTCAGCAGAGAGAAATGACTAATACATCCTTGATGTTGCTTCCATTTACATTTCTTTCTCACATTTCTTTCTCAGTGTTAATTACTGGCCAGTTTGCTTTGGTTACCATTTTTTCTAGTCAAGGCCCTTTGGTAAAGACATCACTTCAAACTAGTTGAAGCAAAAAGGCCCTTATGGAAGGCTCTTGAGATGGCTAATGGAATCCAAGGACATCAAGCAGAGCGGGGACCCGCAGAGGACTGGACCAAGAAGCCGGCAGTCAGCTTCTCTTGCCCGCGTTCCCCTACATTGTCCACTCCGTTGATCTCAGAAAACCAGCATAAGAAAATCACTGCTTATGTGTGCACGTGACCCACACGGTTCCCCTCACTCCCTGGTGTCCTCTGTTCACTGACCTGCAGGAATGACTTCCTAGCCGCTCACAGTCCGAATTCCAAACTCTCAGGATCGAGACTCTGCTCGACCCTCTGGTAGTCTCCTCAAACGTAGCCAGGAAGGCAAGTGTTACTGCAGCTGCTGGGCCTGACCACGGGCAACTCCTGGAAAGGGGAGCAGTAGCTGAGGGACATCCTATCTGTGTCTCCTATTCACTCAATTGAAAATGAATTTGCTTGTCTGGATGCCTGGATTTCGGGAAATTTTCATTTATGATGGATAGCCTCTAGAATCTGAAAATATTCTCTTTTCCTATGGAGATGATAATTAAGAGAGAAGACTTTACATAGACAATGATCTTACCTTTTTTTTTTTAAAGATTTAATTTATTTAATTGACAGAAAAAGAGAGAGCACAAGCAGGAGAAGCAGAAGAGGGAGAAGCAGGCTCCCCGTTGAGCAGGGAGCCCGATGCAGGGCAGGGCTCGATCCTGGGACCCGGGATCATGACCTGAGCTTAAGGCAGATGCTTAACTGACTGAGCCACCCAGGTGCCCCTGATCTTACTTTTAGATCAAAACCTCCATTACGTTGATTTACATCTCTTATCTTTATTGCAGTCCAAGCCTTAAGGAATTTGTGTCACTTCCCATATTATAGTTTCAGATCCTGGCCACCATCACTACCACTGCCACCCACCATCCACTCCACCCCCCCACCCCCACCCCCACACACATTTAGCTAAAAGGATGCCTTCCTGAATATTTAGCTTAAAAGTTGTCATGTTGGGTTGCCTGGATGGTTCGGTTAGTTAAGTCTTCAGCTCAGGTTATGATCCTGGGGTCCTGGAATTGAGCCCAGAGTCAAGGTCTGTGTCCAGCAAGGAGTCTTCTCTGTCTCCCTCTACTGCTCCCCCTGCTTGTATTCTCTCACTGTCTCAAACAGTAAAATCTTTAAGAAGAAAAAAAGTTGTCCTGGTTGATCTATTCGTTAATATCAGTCACTGGAAGAAGTGAACTCCAACCTCTATTGTCCCATACATATTTTATTTCACAAATCCTCTCCCATTTCTGAGAGTGTTATGAGATCTGCACTTTTTTGAAAAATGAATTTGAATGAATATTGGATTAAGAATTACCTTTAACTATTTTCCGGTTCCCATTAAGCTAATAAGTGACATGGAAAGCTCAGGGGGAACTCCTGTTCAAATGGATGCCCCCAGGAGACCACACTCTGTTATCCACCACTCATGACCATGGGCAGCTGCAGACACTCCCTTCAGCTTCAGTGGTTCTAGTCTAGAGTTGTTTGTCATGGACTTCATAGGAGGGTTAGATCCAGATTAATGAGGAAGTCTGTGGCAACCGTCAGCTCAGTGGTCCTCAATCTTGGTGAGCATCAGCTCCGCAGGCCAGACTTCACAGTCCCTGAAAAATCTAAAAACCTACCCCCAAGGTTGAAGACTATTAATTACATTTGATAGAATTTTTTGGACAAAAATGTGTGGCATAAATTGCAAAATAAGGCTAGAATTTTTTTTTTCCAGCTTTCAGTTTCGTTATAAATATTTCTCATTTTATACATGACATTTAGAAAAAAGAAAAGCAAAAGGAAACATTTACAACCCAAACATAAGGAGACAACCACTGGTACCATTTTATTATATTTTCTACTAATGTTTTACCCATTTTTTTTTTGCAAAACTAAGGTCCCAGTGTAAATACACAAGACCACTCCGGGTTTTTTGTACTACTTGACATTCCAATGGGCAGCATTTCCAGGCAGTACAGGAAAAAATAAGACATAAAAATCTTTCCATTGCCGTAAGGTCCATCCTTCCCACCCACTCTTACCCCTGCTGGGTGAAAATGGTGCCTCACCAGAACAAACGATAAAACACAAAAACATCAAGTCTGGACTACCGGCTTCACCTTAGAGCCTTACCAGATTGGGACCCTCTTAATAACAAAGCCCTCATTTAGCGACTTGGAACTGAACTGCCTTCCCCTTCAGACTCAGGACCATTTGCTCTGTTGTGTATTTCTGTTGTGTATTGAAGCCATCTGGAAATTCGTGAGAGGATCTTTGAGTCCACAACACTGATTTCTGAGCAGCGACCCAACCTGATGTCTCCTCTCTGCTTTCCCATAAGCCTCTCCTAAAGGCAGTGTACCGGTGATTAATGACGGAATCTCTGCTCCAGAGGCAGCAGTCACCCCGGCTTAACACAGCCCAGGTGAAGCCAGTGAGCAGCCAGCGGGAGGTGGCTTTTGCTGCCCTAACTTAAGTGAAGGTGTTCATTATCCCTCTGGTTTCTGACAGCTCCCGCACAACCAGCTCCCCAAAGGCCACCGTCCTTGTCAATGGGCAACTCTGTTCCTCTCAGAAAACCTAAAATTCTTTTTGAACAGTTTATATTTCAGTTGGGTCATTGTGCAAAAGTATTTTGCAGTAATTGTGGAAGGCTCCTCAGGGAGAGATGAAACAGCTTAAAGAAATGATCACACATATACTATATCCCCACAAATAAACTGTTCATAAAGTACAAGAGTAAAGATTATGCGTATATGAACTCCCACTATTTATATCGAAAAGGAGAGTAAGTTAGACTTCATTCCAGGAGACAACCCACCCCGTGGTGTCCCTTGTGATCAGTGGGGTGTGGAAATGACTCCCTCAGGAAGCCCTACCAGGGGATACTTAGAAGGAAGACCTATGCTCCTACAGGGCCCAAATCAAGACTTTCCGATTTTGTTTGCATAAAATACCAGTGTTTACAAAGCAAACATTAGCAGAATAATTCAACAAGAATGGCTGTTGTCTTCGTTCCAGGAAGACATTGATTTCTTTTAGAACTGAAGACAAATTAAAGCCTTCACAATTAATTACTCTTTAGAAACAAATTGTTCCAAAACTGTTTGCAGAATGCTGCCTCTTCCCAAAAGAAATTCGAAGTGGGTCAAGATAAAGAATGTGTATGCATCAAGATGAACAAAATAGAAATGAAAGTAGCAAGCAAGAAAGCGAGGAGAAGCAGATGTGCAGACTCTGAGAAGTAGTTGACGACTACTGTGATTGATCCCTGGATTTGACTTTGAGAGCACATATGCAAAGCAGGAAATAGAGAACCTGGAATAATGGAAGGTTATAACTTCCATACATGGAAGTTATGTTATAATTCATAGTATTACATTTCTCAAATAAGCACATTATTTCACCACATGAAGTTGCAGCTACATCGATCTTTCAGGTTTTCATATTGTAATGAGACACCACTGGATCAGAATCTTCTAGAACATTCCAGCACCAAGCTCTATTGGACCGTGTGTGCGCTTACTCTTCTAACTTAGAATCACTTGAGTCTTAGGAAATAGAAAAGAATGATTAAACTAGCAATGTGCTTTTGCCATATGTTTTGCTCCTTCATCTCTGACTGAAAAGTTTAAGGCAATAAGTTCCCCAATATTTTGGTCTGAAAAACATCTCCATGATTCTTGGGAACCATGACAAATAAGAAAAAGAATAGGTGACATTGTTCTCACCACATATAATAGTTTCAAGTAGAAGACTCTCAAAACATATTTCTAGGACAGGCCAGAGAGACTGGAGAATCTAACCAGACAGGATTCTCCCATTATCCCTCTTCTGGATCTGAGATCCCTGCCCTCAAGAGCCCACTTGTATAGCCCAAGGCCCAGTGCAGTCCCTGAAAATCTCTCAGAAAGGGCACAGGTGTGGGGTTCTGGAGTGAGAGTCCCAGGTCTATGGCAGACAGTGGTAAGCCCCCATGGCATGATTGCAGGTCTTAGGCACTAGTAAATAAATAAATGAGAACCAAAAACATCCAGAACAAAAATGCCCTTAATGGTTCAAGTTCAGGCCAGAAGAAAAAAAAATTTTAACAAGGGAAATAAGTTGTCAAAATAAAATTGTCAAAATGAGACTTAACAGATTTCCTCATATACGCAGCCTCCTTCTTTGATCATGAGTGTTGGATGTTCCTCAATTTCTATAATGATCCAATTCTCATCAGAAACTCTCATCAACTATTATTATTTAGCAATTCTGCCTTAATGAGATTAAGAAAATGTGGGGTGCCACATTTTCTTAATCTCATGATTAAGAAATAATGAGCCACAGCAGAGAGAATATATTCTATTTTCTGAATTGATAAGAGGAAAGGGCAAAATGTGGACATGGTCAATTTCTATCATTAATCAAATTAAAAATACTTATTTCCTAAAAAGAAAAATTCTGGGTTAAATGCCTCTTTATTTCTTGGAAAATCTGCATTTAGTCCCAATCCACCAACAGGACTATAATTTTCTTGGATTTATTTCAGTCTAATAACTACCCTATCTTGCTTCATTCATGGTTTATAAACTTTTAAAATCAACCTCCTGACCATTGAGATTTTTATTTAACCAGAGAAATAAGCATGCTAAGATACATACATATTAATACTAGTATATGTATTGTTGCAGTGTGATTATGAAAAGTAGAAAGAATGGTTAACTCATGGTTAAGTTCTCCAATGGCATTCCATCATATTCCCACATCAAAATCTTCAGAGCTGATTATAAAACGTCATACATGCATTAAAAAATCTGTTGGCATGCAGGATAGAATTCTAACAGATGTGATTCGCTCATGATGTGCACGGAAGTGCAGAAACTCTTAGTGACACTGTGAAGTCAGATTTCCAGCTGACACATGGTAGCCATTAGAGGTGCTTTGCCATGAAGATGACAGCTGGCTTGCCGGGATGAGAACATGTGATGCGGCTCTTCTGATAGGGAAGGCCCTGCTTTCTCCCCAGACCTGCTGAGCCTTGGGACTTTCATCAGTCCGCATAACACCCACTCTCTCAGCAACAAGCAGCAGATTCCTCAGCTTTTTTTCTTCTTTTTCGCCTGGAATGTTGCTACCGCAAGATCAAAGCCACGCTCAGAAATATCCCCGCATGGTATCTACGCTGATGGTTTTTCTCAGTGCAAAGCAAAGAGTGGCGTTGGGCCAGTGGTCCAAAAGCTCTTAGCCCACAGATGAGTGAAGGGGAGTTATAAGACCCTTCTTTCTTTTCCTCTGATCCCAAAAGCCCAAGCCCCAAAATGTCAAGGTGGCGGCCTCCCTTGGAACCCTGAGTCGTGGGCCAAGCACTGGGTCTGGATTGAGAGCAGTTAGCACACAGGGGCACAGGAGTCCAGATGTAACTGCCTGACTCGCAATGTGCCCAGCGTTGCTTCGGCCCACACACCACCTCCTGCCCACTTCCCCTTGTTCCCACTGTGCAAGTTTCCCCTCACGGGTTTTATTTGCCTGGTCCATCATATGGCAGATTCCTGTCCTCTGCTCTCTCCTTGTCCTCTTCGTGCCTCATTTCCACCACCACCCCTCCCCAGCTGCCCCCTGAATGCTGATGTTCCTTGAGTTCCTGTCCTGGGCCCACCTTGGGTGATTTCATCTGCGCCCCCAGCTTCAAGTGGCTCCAGGATGCTAATTATTTGCAGCCTGGATTTCCAGCCCATCTGTCTCCTGATATCCAAGCTCCAGCTGCTTCCTAGAGAGCTCCCCCTCCATGTCCTTCCAGCATTGCGTTCATCGTGTGCTCTCATCCAACGGGTCTCCCAGAAATGTCTCATGTGGGAGTCTGGAGTGAGTCCCGCGTTATACCCCAGACAGTGGTTGGCACCAACGGCACAATGGCAGACCTTAGAAAAACCATCTGGGCACAAAGAACAAAGCTCCCTTCGTATATGCCCTCCTTTAGCTCTTCCTTTTGCCTTCTGCTGCATCTTTAGGCAATTCCATTCTTAGATTCGCTTGAGAGGATACCAGAAGGCAGTTTATAAAAGCGTTGGTTCTCCTCAGGTATCCTGGCACAGTGCGTAGTAGGCACCTCTTTTCCCAAACCAGCAAGCTTTCTATCAGACTTTACTCCTTCCTGTACTGTCAGTACCCAGCTCGGCACGGCGCTACATCCCAGTACCTCTAGTACCTCTAGACATGTCCCTTTGCCTAAAGCAGCCTTCTTCGTCTTGATCCTCTAATGCTTCCAGATTGATTCTTACCATGTTCTCTCTCTCGTCCATCTGGTTGCTTTCCTAAAACACGAAATAGATCAGACCTGCACACATTCGATGACTTCTGGTTGCTTTTGATTGTAAGTACAGCCCGGCTCTGGTGCCTGGTGCCCCAGGGCCTTTGCAGTCAGCCCTTGAGCCACCTTACCAGCTGCATCTCCCTACCACTCCCCAAGGACACAGGCCTCCAGTCACCCCTAACTTCTCCCCGGCCCCAGCACCATTCCCTCCCACCCCACCCTGGTCGTAGTCTCCTCAGCTCCAAATGCCCCTGTCTTTGCCTGTCAAATATCTCCTTCATTAAAAACCCAGTTCAGACACAAGCACCCCCCGACTGGCTTGGACACAGCTGCTCTTCCCTGTGGTCCCCTGGGTCTGTAGACCTACATCATGGAGGACAGGACTGGGCTGTTCTCTTGCTCATCCACATACCAGCCCCACTCCTTAGTGCAATGCGTTGGCAGATCAGGGGCTTAAAAATGCCCGTTGGTTTTGGTTTCACCAGAATAAGCAAGCTGAAAAGTCCCAGATCCATTTGCTAACCGTCTCAGTACATTTTAATGACTCCTCTCCCCACCACAGATACTATTTAACTGAGAGTCTAATCTGGTGGATATTTACTGAAATGACTTCTAGAAACAAAGAATTAGCTCTCGCAAGGAAACCCTCACAGTGGAAGCCTGTTCCTGAAGTAACAGTAATCCGTCACTGACTGGGCGCGTGGTCTTCACCTGGACAACCGGGAGCCCGGCAGGGCAGGGGGTGGGGAGAGTGAGGAGGAAACATGTTTCCATTAGAAGGAAAAAGAGGTGTTGTTGTGGGGCACCTGGCTGGCTCTGTCCTTAGAGGGTGCGATTCTTGATCGTGGGGCTATGAGTTCAGGCCCTACATTGGGTGTAGAGATTACTGAAAAATAAAATCTTTTTTTGTTTTGTTTGTTTGTTTTTTTAAAGATTTTTTATTTATTTATTTGACAGAGAGAGAGATCACAAGTAGGCAGAGAGGCAGGCAGAGAGGCAGGTAGAGAGGAGGAAGCAGGCTCCCCGCGGAGCAGAGAGCCCGATGCGGGGCTCGATCCCAGGACCCCAAGATCATGACCTGAGCCGAAGGCAGCGGCTTAATCCACTGAGCCACCCAGGTGCCCCTGAAAAATAAAATCTTAAAAAAAGAAGAGGAAAGAGTATGTGTTGTAAAACCTCCTAGTGAGGACCCCTGTTCCCCTAACATCCCTGGACCGCTCATAGGCGTCTATGCGTGTGGGTCGGGCTGACCGCAGTAACTGGGCTGAGTGAACTGCAAAGAGCAAGTGAAACTGCGCAGCGGTCAGACAAAGACCCTCGAGGTGGGAGGCAGCCGTGGGCGGCTTCTGCCAATTCCCTCACTTGGCCTCTTCCCCTCCCCCCCATCTCCTCTTCCCAGGTGCTTAAGGAGAGCCTTTCAGAAGCCTGGATGGGCCTCCAGGCCGGGAGCTGCTGGGGAAAGGCTGACAGGAGTGGAGAGGAGGCTGTGAGGAGGATGGAAGTGTCTGCTGGGTTTGGGATCACAAGATGGTGTAGGGCCTTCTCTCCTTCCTCTCTCCCTGCTGGAATTCGAGCCCTGATGCCTCTCTCCTGGACTGTTGTTCTGCCTGAAGACCAACCCCAGTACCCCACCATCACCCCAGTCCCCATCATTCTGGTCTCCAGGCTGCCACCAGAGCAGTGTCACCAGCGGGCTAATGGGACCATGTCTTTCCCCTGCTTCCCAGGGCCCCGTTCCATTACAGGATTAACCTGAGGGTTTCAGCCCACATCCATGGGCCTCCAGTCCTAAGCCCTGCTGGCTTCTGCCTTGTCTCCTGACCTCCCCACCTCACAGCCCGCTATGGGGCTTTGTATGGCACCTGTTGCTTCCGTGCCCTTGTTCATGCCCTTCTCTTGGCTCGGACACTCCTCCTGAGCTTTAGGTCAGGTGTCTTGTCTTCAAGGAAGATACACAGACACAGACACACTCAGACAGGCACAGATACACTCAAACACTATTCTTTTTTTTTTCTTTCTTTTTAAATTTATTTTTTAAAACTATGCTCTATGCCCAACATGGGGCTGGAACTCACGACCCTGAGATCAAGAGCCACATGGTCTGCTGAACTGAGCCAGACAGGCATCCCATTCTTGTTTTCCTTTTTTTTTTTTTAAGATTTTATTTATTCATTTGATAGACAGAGATCTCAAGTAGGCAGAGAGGAAGGCAGAGAGAGAGGGGGAAGCAGGCTCCCTGCTGAGCAGAGAGCCCGATGTGGGGCTCGATCCCAGGACTCTGAGATCATGACCCGAGCCGAAGGCGGAGGCTTTAACCCACTGAGCCACCCAAACGCCCCCCATTCTTATTTTTAAACAATTGGCCTATGTTCAGAGTATCAGTGCTTCCCTGCCCCCCTTCTTTCTTTCTTTTTCATTTAGGAACTCTCTTTTCTAGACCTGGATATAAGACTAGCCATTTGCCAGATTGTCACGGCGCTGTGGAGCCTCACACCCAACACTTCATCCCTCCCAGCACTTCTCTCGGCCTCCTAGTTTTTCATACACATCACAGAGAAGCATTGCAAATGGCCACCACACCTGCCACCGTTCTCGGAGCCCATCTGGCATGGCTGTGCTGTCCACTTCCCAGCTCCGGAGAGGAGAGGAGAAGAGAGGAGAGGAGAGTAGGAGGAAGGGGAAGAAGAAGATGACTATGAAGGGCCTGCGCTGAAGAGAGCTGTTGAAGAGGAGGGTGAAGCAGATCCCAAGCAGCAGAAGATAGAAGATGGGCCGAACCCGCCCCCCCACCCCCCCACCCCCCCCCACCCCCCCCACCCCCCCCCACCCCCCCACCCCGGCCATTGGGAGGCAGGGGTGGGAACAGACAAGAGCAGCCACTCTCCACCTGGCTCCTGGCTCTGGACCCTGCACCAGAGCTGCCACCCTCTTTGTCCCCAGCCTTTCTCATGGCCGCCTCTCCAGACGCTGCCCCTTCTATCCTCTCGCTGCCATTGTCCCGCCTCTTGACCTGCTCCGTCTGAGCTCTCCACGTGGTTCCCAACCGCTCTTCTCCCTGTCCTTGCTCTCTTCCTCCCTCCCTCACCCCTCCTCCGGTAGCCTCTCCTTCCTCACCTCTGCATCCCAGCCTCATGTCCTGTCCGTCCCTCCACTGCCTGATCCCTGGGTCTCCCTCAAAAATGCACTTAAAACCTCCCACTGCACTACTTCGTCCCCCCATTCATCTCCTGTATCAAAACCCTTTGAAGAGACGCTATGTCCACTTACTCTTTGTATTTCCATAGTTCCTCGCAGAACGTTCTCCAGAATGGGTGGCAAAGCCCTGGGGAAGATGGAACAGAATGGACAAGGGTCCTTTGGGTTTCCTAGAGGAAACCACGTGTAAAGTGGACATTTAGTAAAACCTTCAAAAGTACATGCAAATGTCCCTATACATTGCAGAAACCCAGCTGTGATTCTGCTCGGTCCACATGGTCTGCACACCTGTGTGGGCCACTCACCTGTCTCATCAGGGTCGTGAGGACAGGCATTGGGTGAGGCCACTCTGGCCGGAATCCCAGTTCTGTCACGCACCAGCTGTCCATCCTGGGTGAACCTCTTGAGCCTCAGCATCCTCACCCGTCAAGAGGGAAATAGCACGGACCTCACAGGGAGGGTGTCAAATGCTTAGGTCGGAGCTGGGCAAATTCTTTATTTTAAAAAATTTATTTTTAAGTACTCTCTACACCCAGTGTGGGGCTTGCACTTACAACCTGGAGGTCAAGACTCGTGTGTTCTTTTTTATATATATATAACAAAACTTGATAAAAAGTAGCATTTCAAACAGTGCAGCCACTGGAAGTGCACGGTTACCAGAAATGCACACTTTTCTTGACATGTCCAGCCCCTTCAGCTTTCTGCTCCCGGTGTGTTGGGGGCGTCTCCATCTCTGGCAGGCTTCTTCCCATCTCTGCTGGCGTCAGCTTGCCCCTTTCCCCTTTGGGTCCCTTCTCTCCCTTCTTGGCAGGCGCCTTTTTAGGCTTGTGCTCTCGCTTCGGAGGAGCAGGCCTTGCAGATAACCTGGCAGATGTCTGTGGCTCTTCCTTCACCTTGGCCCGATCGCCTTCAGCATCCCCTGCAGCCTTTCTCTCGGGCATGGGGGCCGCGGTGGTGGCAGGGTAGAAGAGAGGGTCTAGGCTCAGCCCACCGTGTGAAATAGGAGAGGGTCAGTTCCCAAACTACACTTAGGTTCTAGGTGGCAGCGGGTTCCCATCTGGAGAGGAGGAAGCAACCCAGAAATCCAGGCGTCCGGTGATCCTGAGTTTGGATCTTAGATGCCCTGTCCAGAGCTTCAGCTCTCAGGGGAACCAGGTAGAAGCCCTGTCCCTTAGTCATGGAGCTGTGGGCTTCTTCTGAGGCTCTAGACACCCCACTCCTCCCCAGCACAGCTGGGACCAAGATGGGAACCCAGGATCAGGATCCCTAAACCCCACCGGAAGGGTGGGGGGTGGCTAAAACTCTTTACTTGCTGTCTGAACACTGACTCAGGAACATGCATTGAGGGCTGGGGGAGTCTGTGAAGTCAGTGGTTCCAGCTCGGAGCAATTGATGGAGAACAAGTCAGGAACTTGGGATGGAAGCCACACATCCTGAATTCAATAGGTTGAATTATCGCTTGTCAGTATTGGTCATTGTTTTTCTTCCCATGTGCATCTTTGTGCAAATGGGCCCGTACTGTTAATTTGCAGGTATTTTTATAATAATATCACCCAGCACATAAAGCACTTATATGCTGGAAAGGGGGGTGATTGCTATGCCCATTTAACAGATGAAGCCCCAGCAATATTATAAATGCTATTGTGTAGTTAGTAAGTGGCAGATCTGGGAGTAGAGAAAGAAATCCTCTTCAAAGTATACAGGGATAGAGAAAATGTAGCGTATATACAATGGAATATTATTCAGCCATAAAAAGAAGGAAATCCTATCATTTGCAACAATAGGGATGAACCAGGAGGACATTATGCTAAGCGAAATAAGCCATGCACAGAAGGACAAATCCTATATGCTTTGGCTTATATGTGGAATCTGGCAAAGTCAAACTCATAGAAGCAGAGAGCAGAATGGGGTTGCCAGGGGCTCGGGGTTTGGGAACAGAGAGATGATAGTTAGGTTTATGAACTTTCACTTAAAAGATGAATACGTCTAGGAATCTACTGTTTATAACTGACATCGAGTTAATAATAATTTTATAGTTATATAGTTAATAATAACTGGTTATAGTTAGTAATACCATACTGTATCCTTGAAATTTGCTAAGAAAGTAAATCAGTGTTCTCACCACACACACAAAAATGGTAACTATGTGAATGACGGATGTGTTAACTTGATTGCAGTAATCATTTCATAATGCATTTGTACAGTATATTAAATCATCACGTGGTACACCTTTAAGAAAAATCACATTGTATGACCTAAATATATACATTCTTTACTTGTCAATTATACCCCGATAAAACTGGAAATTAAAGAGAGATTTAAAGAAAAAAGGAGGGAACCTGGGTGGCTCAGTTGATTAACGGCTGCCTTTGGCTCAGGTCATGATTGAGGTCCTGGAATCGAGCGCCACATCAGGCTCCTTGTCCGCGGAGAGCCTACTTCTCCCTCTGGCTCTGCCTGACTGTACTCTCTCTATCTCTCTGACAAATAAATAAACAAAATATTAAAAAAAAGAAGAAGAAAGAAAGAAAAGGAGGGATGCCTGGGTGGCTCAGTTGGTTTAAGCATCTGATTCTTGTTTTAGCTCAGGTCATGATCTCAGGGTCATGAGATTGAGCCCTGTGTCAGGTTCCGTGCTCAGCGTGGTCTGTTTAAAGATTCTCTGCCCCTACCCACCCTCAATCAATAAATAAATCTTTCAAAAATAAAAAGAAGAAAAGGAATCCTGATTCCCAAGCAGCATCCTTCCCACTACTCCAACCTGAACACTATCTATTTGGAGGGTATTTGCAACTATTTTTAAATCCCAGCCTGCGCTCTGATGAACTCGATCAGTCGACCCTGAGGCCAGCTCATTGTCCCCCTGCTTTCCCCACGCCTCCCCTCACACCCCACCCCTCTGGAGTTCCTTTACACTCTGAGCCACTGAAGTCTCCCTTTCCTTCAGCAACTTGGAGCTGGGGTTCAGTCACTCGCATGTGAGGAATAGTGACTGATCCGTAGAGAACTGGGTAAGTTCAGGAGCAGAGACCAAGCAAGGTGTGGGCAGGCTGCGTCCCCAGCACCCACACTGGCATATGGTCATATGGTCGGTGTCCAAGACGGACTCGGTGAGCAAACAGCACAGAGGCCACCACTGAACCTTCCTGAGTGGGCAGAGGTGCCCCCGCCTCCAGAGCTGCTCTTGGTCCCGGGCTCACTGCCAGGTTCTCCGAGTGAGTTCTAGCGGTGTCTGCTCTCGGATTGTCATGACCCTGGGAAGGACGACCCTAATATCCCGTCTTCCTGTTGGCACACAAACGTCTGCAGTGAACTTGACCACCACCCTCCCCACAGTTGAGGTGATCCCAGGGAGGTCAGGCAAGCGGCCCAAAGGCACCGTGCTAGCAGGTAGCAAACGGCCGTTTTCATCCAAGTCTTCAAGTGCCACACGGTTGCCTTAATTCCCTCCATTCAGATTTATTTCTCCCTTCCTCTCCTGCTGCCCTTTCTTAGTCATCAGGAATGGCGCGGGGCCTTTGAGCATTTTAAAAAGCAGAACCCGGGGCGCCTGGGTGGCTCAGTGGGTTAAAGCCGCTGCCTTCGGCTCAGGTCATGATCCCAGAGTCCTGGGATCGAGTCCCGCATCGGGTTCTCTGCTCAGCAGGGAGCCTGCTTCCCCCCACCCCTCTCTGCCTGCCTCTCTGTCTACTTGTGATCTCTCTCTGTCAAATAAATAAAATCTTTAAAAAAAATAAAAATAAAAAGCAGAACCCTTTCCCGAAGAAAGGAGCAGGAAGACACATCCATCTACAGCATTCCCTGGCTTCCCCAGGGCGCTGATACCTGTGCGGCCAGATCCCCTCCATGTGCGTGGGCCTGCGTCCATCCCCTTTGTTCATCCCAATCCTGCTTCTGCGGCCACCCCCGGCCTGTGCACTGATGCTCCATCCCTCACCTCCATTGGACTTGGCTCATTCCTGGCTTCTGGTTGCAGCTCTCAGCTTCTCAGTGAGTCAGGAATGCCCTCACCCCCAGAGGCTCCAAAACCTGATGGGAAGTTCCAGGCTGGTCTCCTGGCTGGCTGCTCTCCTTGGAGCTCAGCCCCACCCGGGCAGCTGTTCTGCAAGTCTGAAACCCGTTCCCTCATTTCTTCCATCTGGTCAACTGTCCCCATCTTCTGTGCCTCGGCCGAAGTCCCTCTTAATGATGCCAACCCCACAGCTGCTCGTCCTCCCGTCCATACCAGGAGCTACCTCCGCCAGGCCTTGGACCACTTGGATGGACTTTCCTATAATTACACTCCCCTCTCTTGTTCCTGATGGTGCAATATTTTCATCTATTGAATCTCTTTAAAAGCTAAGGGCTACACAGCAGCACGATTACATCATATAGTTCTTAAAAGCCCTTAGATGTCCTAGGACAGAACTTCAGCCCGTGGGAAGTGCTCAACAACTAACCTCACAAATTCATAAGCACAGATGAAGATAGATCTAAGCAAACCAGACCTAGAGAGATACATAGCCAGTCTGTGAGTCAGGAAAAGAAAATGGATGTGAGTGCCTGCTAGAGTTTAGTAACTGAGCCACTTTGGAAGGGAAAATAATACAAAAGGAGAATACATTACCGTCTCTGCTCTCTATGCTGCACAGTCTACTGGGGGACCAGGAGCCAAAACCAACGATGTAGTGCAATGTAATAAAGGCAATGGTGAAAATTATTACAACAGTGCATCGTGCAAACAGAGGACAAAGTCACTGTTAGCCTGAGAGAATTTGAGAAGACTTCACAGAACCATACGTTTTGGGTCTTGAAGCATGAATAGAAGTTTGCCAATCAAGACTGAAATATTGCTTTCAGGTATATGAAGTTACTATGGTCATATATCCCATTATATGGACACCAACCCATCTCCCCAGGCAATTCATGTATTTATTTTTCTTCTATTTTTTCAAAAAGATTTTATTTTATATATTTTTAAAAGATTTTATTTATTTATTTGAGAGAGAGAGAGTACAAGTATATGTCCCTGCTGTGCAGGGAGCCTGATAAGGGGCTCTATCCCAGGACCCTGGGATCAGGACCTGAGCGGAAGGCAGATGCTTCACTGACTGAGCCACCTGGCATCCCAAAAAGATTTTATTTTTAAGCCATCTCTGCACCTAGCATGAGGCTGGAACTCACAACCCGAGATTAAAAGTCACGTGCTCCACCCACTGAGCCAGCCAGACGCCCAGCCCAGCCACTTCAACGCTGAGCCAAGCGCTGGGGCAAAGAAGGGGTTCTGGTAGAATATCCCTGTGGGACCGTGCCCTGGGACTTACATGTGATCTACAATCTTCCTTTCAGTGTAACATCTTCCAAAGCAACTTAAAATACTCGACGCGGATTGACACTGACTCTCCTTCTCTGCGCCCAATTCCAACAAAATAATGATAACAGCCTTATTAGATCTAAAATAAGCCCTGATTCGAAGCAGCCTGTTTAAAAGTCAATAAACTTTTCTTAATCCTTGCAGTGAAAAAAGAGAGTGGCTCCTCTCTGTCTTCCCTAAAAAGTCAGTATTTATACAAAGCATGACGTTGCCGGATTCGGATTTGGAGCGGCAGAGGTGTTCGGGCTCCCCACCCCCATCCCCCCACCCCTGGCCGCCTGCACCCTCTGAATCCTGCATGACTTATTTGGATAGAACTAATCTCAGCTCCAGGCTTGCTTACATTTTTGGGTTACCCTTTCGCCTGGAATGCATCTCAGTGTTCTCATTAGCGCTGTCTTCCCAGCCCTGGCCCTCGCTTTCCTTTTGTTGCTGTTACTTTCTGTCCTGCCATTAGTAATCTTGACTGCTCCCAGCAGGCAGCCAGGCCCTGGTGTGTTCCCCATCACGCTGACACTCTCTGTTGCGGTGCCAGACGAAGCCCGGACCCCTCCCTCCCCTGTCCCCATCACCACCATGGTGGACCTTCCTGGCTATTGACAGTCCGACTTTTTGTTAATTCTTTTTCTAATTCTAAAATGTATCTTGTACCTCTTATAGAAGGCTACAAAGAAAAATATTAAGAAAACACTCAGAGTCAAGCACTGTTCTTTTTCTAGCGTCATCCTCATGGAAAATATATTTTATTGCATGTTTCATTAAAAAAGCGATTCATCTTTTGATGCGATACAATGAAGATGGCACTTAACTTCGGTGTGTCTTGGTCCTAAAGACTTGAAACCCCAGTCTATGAAAAAAAAAAACAAAAAAAAAACACCAGACAACCCCAAACTGAGGGATGCTGGATAAAATAACTGAATGGAACTCCTCAAAACGATCAAGGTCATCAAAAAACGAGTCTGGCAGAATGTTACAGTCTAGGGAAGCCTAAGAAGACGCGATCACTAAATGTAATCCAGTCTCCTAGATGGGATCCTGGAACAGAAAAGGGGACATTACAAAACAACTTTTAAAATCCCATTAAAGAATGGACAAGTTAATAATCATGTGTCAGTATTGGTTCCTTATTTGTGACAAGGATAGGATATTAGCAAACAGAGGAAGCCGAAACAGGATACATGGAACTCTGTTTTTGGATTTAAAGTCTCCTTTAAAAAAAAAAAAAAAAAAAAAGTCCATGATCGTGGGGGAAAAGAATTCAGACAGTACAGAATTTTGTGAAATAAAAGACATTTGCCCTCCATGTCCCCACCCCCACCTCACAACTGGCACCAGCCTTATTCTCTGGAAATGTCTCCTCTTTATTGCACAGCTGAGCTCATGCTGCCAATGCAATTTTGAATGCTGGCTTTTTTCGTTAGCCTTACAGCAGAAGCCTTTCCCCGTGTCCTGAAGATCTCTTCCTAAAGACAATTTTATAGGTTGTGTAATATTCATTGCACTGTTTTCTTGCCTAAATTAGCTGTGATCTAGCCCTTATGTTTCCAGGAGATTTGCTTTCATTCCACATGTCTTTGAATGTTCCCTTCTGCAAAGAACTGATCCTCTGATTTCTCCAGGCTGCAAGACAGCAACGTCTCCACCCATGCAATCCTGGGACCTCCATAAAACTTGTTCAGTGTTTCAGCAGACATTGAATGTAAAGCCTTTCTTTTTGTGATCTTTTTTTGCCTTTATGTCTCCTGATGTAGGGATTTATAATCCATTGGTGACGACAACCCGAGTGCTGTCGCTGCTGGTGGCTAAAATGTGTGATGCTTGAACCTTCATGCACGGGGTTGCATCACGTCCCCACAAATTCATATCCGCCCAGAGCCTCAGAATGAGACCTTATTTCCCAGCAGGTTCTTTGCAGATGTAATTGAGGAAAATGAGGTCATACCAGATGAGGGCAGCCCCCAAATCCACTGACTGGTTTCCTTACAAGAAGACCATGAGAAGACACGGAGACACAGAGAGAATGCCATGAGAAGGCACACACAGAAATCGGAGGAATGCAGCTACAGACCAAGGAACATCAAGGTTTAGCGGCAGCCACCAGACGCGAGGAGAGAGGCGTGGAACGGACTCTCCATCAGAGCCCCCAAAGAAGGAACCAGTCCTGTCAACACCTTGATTTGGGACTTCTGCTCTCCAGAACTACGAGAGAATAAGTTGCTGTTGTTGTAAGTGACCCAGTTTGTGGTATTTTGTTATGGCAGCCCTTGTAAATTCCATACAGTGGGCTGTGGCCTCAGAGGACTTGGGTCTGAGCAGAGTTCTGGCACTTGTGAGGAAAGGGGCGAGAGTTCTCACTGTGAGGGACAATGAGGTATCCAGGGGTGTCCACCAAGATCGCATGAATGAGGCAGAGAGCAAAAGCCCAATCAGACAGACAAGTTAGAAAGAAGACCACAAGGATCACTTTCTCCCTTTTTATCTGGGTCCCTAGTATTTCCGGAAGGTTCAAGTTGTTGTTTGCTAGAATATGCTTTTAATACACAAAGCCTCCGGGTCCAGCAATGTTAATTTCAAAGCTTTGGCTATGACAAAATAGATTTCTTTAGCACCTCATTTCTTTTAAATTTTTTATTGTGAATTTTCTTTGAGAACACACACCCACACCTCTTAACAGTGATTGCTGTATGTATTTTTTTCAAAGAGTTTATTTATTTATTTAACAGAGAGAGAAAGCATAAGCATGGGGAGTGGCGGGCGCAGGGAGAGGGAGAAGCGGCTCCCACTGAGCAGGGATCCTGACACGGGACTCAATCCTAGGACCCTGGGACCATGCCCTGAGCCGAAGGCAGACGCTTAGCCCACTGAAGCACCCAGGCGCCTGCTGTATGTATTTTACAATACTTTTCAAATGATCATATATAACTTTTATGAAGAAAACATTTTATTTTGTTTTTTAAAGGATTTTATTCATCTGAGAAAGAGAGAGAAAGCAAAAGTAGAGGGAGCAGTAGAGGGAGAGAGAGAAGCAACCCCCGCACTGAGTAGAAAGCCAGATGCGGGGGTGCCTGAGTGGCTCAGTGGATTAAGCCGCTGCCTTCGGCTCAGGTCATGATCTCAGGGTCCTGGGATCGAGCCCCGCATCGGGCTCTCTGCTCCGCAGGGAGCCTGCTTCCTCCTCTCTCTCTCTGCCTGCCTCTCTGCCTACTTGTGATCTCTGTCTGTCAAATAAATAAATAAAATCTTTAAGAAAAAAAAAAGAAAGCCAGATGCGGAGCTTGATCCCAGAACCTGGAGATCATGACCTGAGCTGAAGGCAGACACCCAACCATCTGAACCAACCAGGCGCCCTGAGAAGAAAACGTTTTAATAAAAAGCTTCCTTTAAAAGGGGATGTTGCATCTGCCACAAAAACTTGGCTGTGGATGCAGAGATTCTCTTCAGATGAGAGGCTCAAGGTTGGTGAGGAAAAGGTGGTGGGATGTTGGCAATGATTTTTCAATGTATGAGACCTGGGGACCTCTCGGGGCAAGGGGGTAATCTTCTCGGTGGTACTGTGAGGTACCATGAAGTCCTGAGGGGAGTGTGTGGTGAGGGATGAATTCCTCTTGTGGGGATGGGGGGGCGGAGATGGTGCTAGAGAGCAGAGTCTTGAAGAAGTTTAATGACTTTTAGTGCCACTGTGGGGTTAGAATGGCAAGAGAAAATACTTCTCAGTCTCCCCCTGGGCTGCTGTGAGTGAAAACAGGAGGAAGGGTGAGGTTTGTGGGCAGAAGGGAAAGCCCCCATGGTTCACCACAGGAAGGCAGGCCACACCTGCTTAGAGGCCCCTTCGTGTCCTCTGAAGGTCCCAGCGTCACTGTCTGTTATCTGTTGGTGCATAACCTCAAAACTTAGTGGCTTAACGCAATGATAAACATTTACTACCTCAAAGTTTCTGTGAGTGAGGTATTTGGAAGTGAATTTTCATGATAATTCTGGCTTGGGAATCTCTCCTGAGGTTGCAGTCCGGATGACTGCTGGGGCTGCAGTCACAGGACTGACTGGGACTGGAGGATCCGCTTCCCAGGAAGCTTACTCATACAGCTGGGGGCCTGGTCCTAGCTGTTAGCAAGAGGGCTCGGTTCCTTGCCAGACAACATAGGGTTGTGTCCCGCCACTCCCAGAGCAAGTGATCCGAGAGCATGGTAGGTGCTGCAGTGTCTTCTATGACTTAGTCTCGGAAATCACAAACTGTATCATAATATCCTATTGAATACATGGTTGGCCCTATTCAATGTGAGAGAGAACTACAAAATCGGCAGGTGAGAACCACTGGGCGCCATCTTGGAGACTGGCTGCCTCGCTACACAGAGCTAAGTCACCAGGGTAGCTGCGTCATTGGAGGCACGGCTGACTGAGTGTCTGGAGACCAGCTCTGAGGCTGGGAACTTCCAAAACCTGAACAATGATATCTTCTGTCTGAATCCTCAAAGTGAAGTATTCAAAATATCCCCAGCCATATTGGGAACCTGGGAAAGATGCCGAGGATTGTCCCCAAAAGGTCAGAAATCCAAGACAAACCTCACTCTACCCTTACTCAACATTTCCCCAACTCCTTTTAAACCATTTTTCCATTTTAAAATAATTTAAACCATTTTTAACCATCTTTTCCTTTTTTCATATGAATTTTACATACCAGTAGATGCACAGATCTTAGGTGTACATTTGCCCAGTCGTGAGTGATTCATAACCCAAGTCCTTACAGAAATATAAGGATCCTTCATGATCCTTCCAGGTCAATGCACCCACCACCACACACACACACACCACCACACACACAGACACAGACATACACACACACACACACACATACTCAGGCAAGCACTGTTCCGATATCTTTCCACGGCAGAGTTTTACATGTTCTAGAATTCCAAATAAATAGAATTATATAGTATGTACTCTTTTGTGTCTAGCTTTGTCTTTAGTCTGCCTATTGATTCATTCATGTTGTCATGCACCAGGAATTTATCTCCCCTGACATTATTTTTTAAAATTTCAAGTCCACAGAAGAACTGAAAGATAATACAATGAACCCCTATATACCCTTGACCTAGATCTACTAATTGTTAATGTTTTGCCATATTTGCTTTAATACTTCCCATTTCTCTTCCTTTCTTCTTACTGAACCCCCTTGAAAGTTGCAGATACTGGAAAATGTCATTGCTAAATACTTCAGCATGTACTCCTAAGAACAAAGACTTTCTCCTACATAATTACCATACCATTGTCATGGTCAAGACATTTGACATTGATAAAGTAATATTATCCAATATGCAGTCCATATTCAGTTTCTCTCATTCTGCTTAGAGGAGAGCAGACCCACGTCTTAGGACACATGGTGAGATCTGGGAATAGAGGTCGGCTGTCCTGACCTTGAGCCTTCCTCTTTCTCCCACTCACTTCTCTATGGCCATCCAGTGAGCACTGGGCCCCGGCTTGGGTAGTAGCCGGCTTTCCTGGACTCTTTACTTCAGCCCTATTTATAGGAACCTCTCTTCCCTCTCTGTGGTTGTCAACCCCTCCATAGTGCGCCCCACATGCTCACATGCACCCCTCCCCAGGGATCGGCCTCTGTAAGGGACAGGAAAGAGTTCCTGTCCATTCCTCAAGGTAGCAAAGACACTGGGAAATAATCCCCCTTCCTCCTTTTTTTATGGTCGGTCTAACTACTTAAATAAATCTCCCTCTTCTCAGTACTCTACCCCAACAACAAGGCACGGGAAAGTTTCCCTGGGCTAAGAGTAAACAGGTCTTTCTAACACCACACCCACACCCACACACACACTACACCCGCAGCCTCACCCTTGGGTCTGATTCTCCCCACCACCAGCACAACCTTCTGAGTCTCCATCAGAGTGAGGCAGGAGCTACAGAGCCCCCCTCAAGGTCAGTGCCATACTGACCTGCACAGTCACAGTCCTCCAGCTCTGCAGCATGGCCCTGAGCCTTGGCAAACTATCGGGGCCTCCTACTCAGCCCCAAAGCCCTGGCTGTCTCTCCCAACCTCATTGCTCCCTTGGCCTCACGGCAGAAATAGACACCTTGCTCCAGACAGTGATCGATGATTCTCATCGTTGGTCATTCCAAATGTTTACATCGGGGTCTGCCGCGGTCCCCTGCGCCAGGGCATTGCCCACGTGCTGCTGAGCTGCTTGCTGCAGCTGAGAGGGAGGTGAGGGACAGGCCCACGCCTGGAGCACCCCCTGCCCCATCCCGAGGCCCCAAAGCCAGCGGTGGGCTGGAGTCCTGGTCCATCTCCTAGAGCTGCCTCCCTCCCGAAGGGCGTCTGTGAGCCCCGCGCACCTGCTGGCCTGCCCAGAACAGTCTGCAGCTCTGCGGAAGGAACGGGACGCTCGCTCGGAAGACTTCGTTCTAGCCTTATGCCATGTGTCCTAGTCCGGCCTCGTGGTCAAGTGGCAGCAGCTCCTTCTGCCTCCCAGGCCAGCGGCTGGAAGCAGGAAATAGGGAAAGTAGCTTTTCAGTGCACGGAGATGTGTACTATCAAAACAGACCTCAACATTTTGGCAGAAAACTCCAGCCCTTCCTGCTACACCTGCCTCCTGTTCCTAACTCAGTGCACTGCGGGAGCTCCCCCTCCCCCTCCTCAAAATCTCTGCACAGTCCATTCGGTGAAGGCCACCGTCTTGTTTCCAGGGGGCCTGGTGTCTTTATTTTAGACATTCACACGGCTGGGTTTCCTGCTGGTGTGATGTGTTCAGGAGGAGAGCTGGTGCCCTGTTAGACCGAGGTAGGGTGGGGGGTGGCTAGCTACCAGGAGAGGCCACCAGGTTTCCTTCGAGACACCTGGTGTCCTTATAAGGTGTCCTTATTTCCAGACCCAGGCAAGAGTTCTAAGGAAAGGGGGACAGACCGCACGCACAGATCCTTCTCTAAGGGCCCACGCCCACTTAGAGGTCCGATTTCTGTGATTTTACTTGGGTCATTCATCCTAATGGTTGCTCGTGTGTTGCATTAGAGATTTGAGGTGGCTTACGAATGCATGAAATAAAGATGAATAACTCAGATATGGTACTGGCGCAGAGAGAAGGACAGTCTTATGCAGTCGCTGAAGGGACCAGAATTCTGTCTCCTGCAAGCCAAAGCTCCAGGGCAAGTAATCATTGCCGGGGCCATATAGAGCCCTTGGGTGTGATCAGTCTGGGTTTTAGGAATAGAACGTCTTCTCTCAAAACCGAGAACCGAGAAAAATCCCCCCAGTGGGAATCCCACTCACCATCTCATCTGGGGAGCCTGCCGATTTCTTCTGACAGTCTGGGTTTGGTTTAGTTTGGTTTCGTTTAGTTTTTGTATGGTTGTGGTTTACCTCCCAAACCCATGGGGTTTGTGTGTGTGTGTGTGTGTGTGTGTGTGTGTGTTTAACTCAAAGTCACAAGTTGGCTCAGATAACTTCCCATTGCCATGGTAACTAACTCTCCTCCGTCCAAAGAGAGAACCATAAGTCATGTAAATGAACAAGAAAGAATTGCAGGAAGAGGGGAAGGGAGGGAGGCGCCATTTCCAGCTTATCAAGATCAAAGGACAGAAACAGAGCCTCAAAAACCACAAACCCTACAACTCCAACACCGGGAACCAGGAACCTTGTCTGAACTGGGCGGGACCCGCAGCACAGCGCCCATCACAGTGACTGGCCCAGAGCAGCCCCAGACTGTTGTCCTGTACCCCGTGTGGCGAGCACCTCCTCTTTGTGACTCGCAGTATTTTGTCTCTGCTTCTGTGATCTCTTTGCACGTCCGAGGAGCTCTCGGTCGCGTTCAGTCTCAGTGTTGCAATTTGCCCACAGGCGCTGTCCCCATCACCCTGCAGAGAAGCCGGACACACAGAGCTCTTCTTCCCTCCTCCGCAACTCTCCACAGAATCAAAATGTGGACAGCGTAAGGTCCTCGCCAGGACATCCCAGGCCCTTCAAATCGTCTCTAACTCACTTTTCTATGACCTTAGTTCTTACCAGTGCAAGCGCCCACTTAATCCTTGAGGTTTATTGAATGTTAATTTTTTTTAAGATTAAAAAAATTTTAGGGGCGCCTGGGTGGCTCAGTGGGTTAAAGCCTCTGCCTTCGGCTCGGGTCATGGTCCCGGGGTCCTGGGATCAAGCCCCACATCGGGCTCTCTGCTCAGCAGGGAGCCTGCTTCCCCCTCTCTCTCTGCCTGCCTCTCTGCCTACTTGTGATCTCTGTCTGTCAAATATATAAATAAAATCTTAAAAAAAAAGATTAAAAAATTTTTAGAGGTGCTAGAGGAAGAACGGTGCTCTGGAGAAGCTCATAGCCTTGTCTGCCTAGGAAAAGGCTAAGCTGCTGTGTGAAAGCAAAGGGACATCTACGCGCGCGCGCGCGCACACACACACACACACACACACACACACACACAGACACACAGCAGCTTAAAGAAGATTCATTTTATTTTTCACATAAAAGACCATTGTTAGAGGTGACTAGCCCAGACGGCTGGGGCTGCTCAGTTCTCTCGGGTCAGCTGGGGACCTGGCTTCCTCCCATCTGTTACATCATCATCCATAGGATATTGTCCTTGGTCGCTCGGTCATCAAAGCTGGGTCACCACCACATCCATGCTTCAGCCTGGGAAAGAGGAAGAGAAAAAGTGCAGAGCAAGCAATTTCCTTTCAAGCAAGAAACAGAGAAGGCGCACCTGTCCTTCGATTTACATTCTAGGGCATGCGCCCAGTCCTGGGGCCTCCCTGAGGTGCAAGGAAGGCTGGGAATTCTAGTCCTTAGCTAGGCAGCCATGTGCCCAGTTAGTAATTAGTTACAACTAGCTATCTGGTCAGAAAAGCAGCTCTCTCTCCTTCTCTTTTTTTTCTCACACAACGTGACTCTATTTATAATTAATTGATGAATCAATTTTGTGTCTTAGAACATTGCTACCCATTGTAATTATACTCTCAGGGTAGAGAAATGCCAGTTCATAGACATTTGGGGTAAAGAGAATGTCCCAGAGCACTTCACTGTGTGATTTCACATCCCTGGGATGTTTTACGGACCATCAGAGATGACAGGTATTATCACAATGACAACAAAGTTGATAAAATTCCAATGACATGAAACTTAGTTTAAGTTCAAGTGTATTTTTCTCATGAGAATGTGACATGTCAGTTGGCTACCTGAGGTATGAGTAGAAGCTGTTCAGGTGGGAAAAGAGGAAGAACATTCCAGAACATGAACAGCATGTGTAGAGGCCTGTCGTCATGGCAGGGAAAGGTAGATTCATACAATATTCATTATGGGGAACAGGTACGTGTATGGGGAAGAGAGGCAGGAGAGAAATTGGAGAAACGGAGTGGAATCAGTAAGCTAAGACTTATGCTCTAAACGAAGGAATTTGGATTTTGCTCTGCAGAGCAGATGCTGTGGGGCACGGGAAGAGAGGACAAAAGATACTACCCTCCCAAGATGCAGAGCCTCTCCCAAAAATAACCACAAGGAAGACTCGGAATTGTCCGAGCTGGAAGCTGGGGGTAGGACACGGTTGCACACAAAATACAACCCACATTTCTGTCTGTCCTATCCTTGGGGCTCCCGACCTGAGAGTTGCCAAGCCAAATTCTCAGAACACGAGAGGAGACCTCAAGAAAGCAAGAGCTTCCCCTGAAAAGAGAAAGATCAACGATCAGAGGTACCTGAAAGTAAATTCACAAGTCACAATCCAAAGACTGAATTCTTACACATGCTTTCTGCCTGCTGATCTGAATTTGGAAAGTAAAGGACACGGAAATTTTACCTTCCCCTCTCACCTGCACTGCAGATAGAGACCTGGGAGAGCCAAGTTTGGTAAGAGTCCTCCCCCTCTGAGCGTTTCCCAGGATCCCTCTTGTAGACTCTGCCATGAGCACAGTGTCCCGGCAGGTCTCAGCCTGGTCCGCAGAAACTGTAGTTGAGAAAAAGAAATTTCCCCCCTTCCCCTAACGGTGAGTGCTTGGCTGAGACCCCTTTATCTCTAGACTGCCTCATAAATGAATAAGCTTATCTAGCTTAAAAGTTCTCCACGGTGGGCACTGAAATTCCAGATTATCTTTGGTAAGGTTTACCTGCTGTATTTTCCTGAGGCCTCGCACTGGACCCCAACCAGCTTAAGTTGGACTCAGCTGGACCCCAAACCCAGTCTGGTTTCGAAGTCCAATCCAGCCCATTCTGAGACCCAGTCCTATCTCTAAGTTGGATCCAGTCCAGTGTTCAAATCGGACCAGTCCGTTCCAGACCCAGTCCGGTTTCTAAGTCGAGCCTAGTCCAGTTTCTAAGCAGGATCCAGTTTGACTCTGGTACTGGGTGGGGGGGATATAGAGGAGAGCTGCTGGAACAAAGACTTCTAGCTCAGGACTCGTCTCCTCTCCCCCACGGACTTACCCACCCCCTCCAGAGGCAGAAGGGGTGCTGAGTGAGAGGTTACCTCCATCAGGTCTGGGAGCCTCTCGGGTCTCCTTCAGTTCCCTCTCCTGCTCCCACAATGGTTAAAGGTAAACTGAGGCATATTACAACATTTCGAGAGTTTATTTGGGCAAAACTTGATTCTAATTGAGCAGCATTGAATCTAGCCGAGAGAAGGGAGCTCTGAGGGGCTGTACACAGTGAGAGTTGTGAGGGGCAGAGGGGGCACGAACAAGGAAGTGATGCCAGGCAGAAGAGCTGGTTGGTATTTGAAAAGTTACTTTCCTTTAGGGGAGGGCAGGGACCCAGACGGCAGACCTCACTACGCTGACCAGCTGACTGACTTCAGATTCGGTTCCTGGGAGAGCTGAAACTGTAGTTGAGTTAGGTCTCCATTTGCTAACACAAGGCTTAGCAGAAATGACTCCGTGTGCCCGTTGCCTTATTTTTAAGACCATGCAACTGTGGAAGTGAGAGTTTCAAGACACAGATCTGAGCATAGCACCTTCCTGCCTAGAAGCCTCCATTAGGGTCCCACTGCTCTTAGAATTGAGAACAGCCATCGCCCTAAATGGCCCCACAGGGACCTTCATGGTCTGCTTCTCCCTCCCTCCCCAGCATCCTCGCACACCACGCTCCTCCCCTACACCTCAACCTTTCTTATGACTTCATACTTGCCATGATTCCCTCCAGGACAAAACGGTGGCGTAAGTCACACCCCTTGTGTGGAAAGTGCTTCCCTTCCCATTTCACCTGGTGAACCCTTGATGGGTGGGTGTTCACAAGTCACTTCCTCAGGAAAGCCTGCCCTGAGCTCTGGCTGGGTCTGTGCTCAGGATTACTCACACGTGTAAGTGTCCTGCATGTTCCAGCTGTCACAGGTCCAACCTGCCATTAGTTTGTGCAATTCGTTGATGGATGTCCTATACTGACAGCTACATCCTCCAGGGGGGTTCTTTCCTTCCTCAGCTAGATGAGTCACCAGTGAACACAGGGGCATCTCTTACACTCATTCATCTTCTTCAGAGGGCTTAGCCCCTTGCTGCTGTCTAGCTGTGGTTGGAATAGTTCGTGGATTCTAAGCCCCTTTTCACAAAAGTGTGAGTTTACAACTCTTTCCTTAATGAAACCACATATCCTTGTGTATGTGCTTGTAATGCTCCTGGCTCATGCTGTATCTAGGTAGTTTAGGTAGCCTGTGAGTCACCAGAGTGACAGAGAAGTTGGGGTTCCCCCATCTATTTATGCAGGTACACATTCAACATTCAACATATCAAGTGTTCCTTGATAGATATCAGGCAGAATGGTATGTGATGTACAATGAAGAGGTGAATAAAACAAAGCAGTTGATGACAGGCTTCTCTGTACAGTTGTACAAGTTGTGCACTGCATAAAGTTCCCAGTAGGGAAAGGAGCATAAGCTGAAATCCAGGCAAGCCTTGCAGCAAATCAGCTACTTGTGCCTGAAGATAGAGGATTTATCAGTGAACTCTAAGGGGCAATATGAAAAAGTTTGAGGCCCTGGACTAGTTTCTTCAAATCATGGAAGAGAAGAAGAATTCACTGTGAAGTGAGCACTTAATTAACAGGAGACTCTGAGGGCACAGAGGAAAGAGGGACCCAGACCAATGGAGAGCTGAACAAGCCCTGGAGGGCCTGAGTTACCAGACTGCAATCCTCTGGAGTGAAACGAGCATGGACTTCTTTGACTCAGGTGTTCACCTGAGTCGGTGACACCGGGGGGCACCAGGGAGCACACAAGGAGTGTGGGTAGAGAGGAGAAGGAAGGGAGAGTCATTAACAGGAAAGGAAGCTCTGAAGTTTGTTTCACCATTTTGCTCTGGTTTGCCTTTGAACGTATTTATATAGTGGACATGCTCTCTCCCCATCATGGATAGCTAAGCAGAGCACAGGTGCAGTGGGGCTCGGCCAAACCTGGAACATTACTACGCTGATGAGCCCCCCAGCTCCCTTCCAGCCTTTCCCACCACCGGATTGCAACAGGTCATCACGGTCGTGTCTTGCCAGCTTGGCGGTTCTGTGTAGCAGAGAGTGTCTGTCTTCCTAGTTCAGCTGTGTTGGTGGAGAGGAGGGCCAGGCAGAGGATAGGACTGAGGTTGATCCCATATTGCTTCCGTCTGTGGAGTCTTTTATTTTTGGAGCCAAGGATTGCACTCACAATCTGAGTCTGGAAGCCAAAATCCCCTTGCTCGTCCTCCAGCAAGATGTACTTTAGAGATTTTTAAGTGATTAATAATATTACATACGTTCATTTCATCGAGTATAAACCCCTTACAAATTAATTGGATTGCAACGGGAGACAGCCTGTAGGTGGGGAAGGGCCATCTGTTGGAGAAGGGGAGGGATCTGACTGTCTGAGGTCACATGCTGGGTTGGTTAACTGGCCGAGCTAGGATTCACATCATGTCTGGCTGATTTCGAAGTAACTGCTCTACTTTTTCATCCAGAGAAACACCTGCCTCCTGGGCTGGTTGTGAGAAGCTACACGAGAAGATCTACACAAAGTGCCCAGCAGAGCTCCCCGTGCTTGACACCGTGCCTTATGCACTCACAAGCTCTCAGTTCCCCTCTTCTCCCTGAAACCAAGAGTGACCAGCTGCTGATAAGCCACAATACAGAGAAGGGGGTGATCCTGGGCCACAGTGAGCCTGTGTTTCACTCTCTGTGATCTGGAGGTGTCTCCCTACAGCTTGGTGCTCAAAGATGGGGTCCTCTGGCCACCATGCTCCTTCTCTCGTGCCTCTCTCTGTAAAAACACAACAGGCTGAGTGTATAAGAACGAGCAGGGTGGGGAGAGTTCTAAGACCATCATCAATTATAAAAATATATTTATTCATTCCATTTTAATAGGCCCCTATAGGCACAGTGCCGGAGATGGTTGTGGGACTAAGCAAAGAGTAGAAAAACATCTCCTGATGCCACTAACCAACCAGCTATAGGAAGTCTTACTGGACACGGGGGTTCTCAGCTTCCCCAGATCCAACTCCCCTTTTTATACAAAAAACTCTATATTTATTATTATCATGAAATACAACTTTAAGTCAATATAGCTTATCTTTGCTGGGGTATTGACTAGGAGGGGACACAAGGGAACCTTGTGGGTTATTGAAATGTTCTGTATATTAATATGGGTGCTTACATGTGGTCACATGGCTTTATTCATACATAAAATTCATTGAGCAAGAGATTTCTCTGTTATGTTTTTTAACTATGCAAATCCACAATTATCTCCATAAAATTGTCAATTAAAAATGAGATTCAGGTGAATTTTATTTTACATGTATTTACCACAATTTAAAAAAATGAGGTATGTTTCATATCCATCAGATTGGCAAAAACTGAGATGTTCAATAACATTCAATCTGGCAAAGATGTGGAGAAGGGAGAAATATATTTTTTTTTGCTGGGGAAGTAGGGAAGGGGAAATTTTTATACACCAATAGGAGTGTAAATTAACACAATGACTATGGAGAAGAATTCAGTGTTACCTAGGAAGAATGGAATTGTAAATGCTCTATGAGCCAGCAATTCTAATTTTAATATACTACTGAGAAACAATCCCACAGATGAACAAGAATATATGTATGAGGCATTCTTTGAAATATTGTTAGTAATGGTACAAAATTGAAAGCCAAGTGTTCATCAATTTTTTCCTTTATTTAAAAATAAAAAGGAAGTACTGTGCAAAAGTCAACATGGAACAGGAACTGTGGATGGAAATGTCTAATTTGATTCCATGGTTTGAGAAATTGTGCAGTGCCCAACAGGTACACACATACCATTAATAAGTAATTGTGGTTGTTTTTTAAAGATAAAAGTATTTTTTTTTAAGTTACATTTTGACATTGCCTGCCAAAACTGTGACAGATAATGTACGATGCCATTAGCACATCCCTGTCTATTTAAAAACCTCCAGAGAAGCAAGCAGATGAGGTTTGGAGTTAGCTCAGTGGTGGGTGTTACTGCTTGGCCATGTTCTCAGTGCTCTTGAAGACACTAAGGAAAGCACAGCTCTGAGGAGCTAGAAGTGACTGTTAGAAGGGAATCTTATCACCAAATTGTATGTCCAGTTTTTTGTATATTACACCTCAATAAAGCTGAAAAAAAAAAAAAAAACAAAAAAGTGACTCCCCTAGCCCCAGTCAATCTTGCAAATGACTGCAGTCCTAGGTGACTTGTGACTATAACCTCACGAGGAACCCTGAGCCACAGCCACCCAATCAAGCTGCTCCTGAATTCCCAACTAACAGAAACTGTGAAAAATATTAAATAAGCACTATTGCTTTAAAAAAAAATTCACTGAGGGACACCTGGGTGGCTCAGTGGATTAAGTCTCTGCCTTTGGCTCAGGTCATGATCTCAGGGTCCTGGGACCGAGCCCCACATCGGGCTCTCCATTCTGTGCGGAGCCTGCTTTCTCCTCTCTCTGCCTGCCTCTCTGCCTACTTGTGATCTCTACTTGTCAAATAAATAAATAAAGTCTTTAAAAAAAAATTCATTGAGGGGCGCCTGGATGGCTTAGTGGGTGAAAGCTTCTGCCTTTGGCTGAGGTCATGATCTCAGGGTTCTGGGATTGAGCCCTGCATCAGGCTCTCTGCTCAGCAGGGAGCCTGCTTCCCCTCTCTCTGCCTGCCTCTCTGCCTACTTGTGATCTCTTTCTCTGTGTGTCAAATAAATAAATAAAATTTTTAAAAAATTCACTGAGTTATATGCTGAAGATTTGTGTACTTTACCATAAATAAGTAATGCCTTGATTAAAAAACTTTCAGTTTAACAATCAACTTAATGTGGGATAATAATGTAATACCTTAATTGTAATATAAAAGGGAAATAAATAAAAGGGAAAATTGTTGGGTCCATGGTCAAAGGAGCGAGACTGATACAAAGTGAAGGTCAAGCAAAGCTTTATTTCGCGCCAAGCATCAAGAATCAAACTGACTGGCCAGGGCCGTCTCTTGCAAAGAGGTGACCCCTCCCAGCCTCACAGACTAACTTTTATAGAGTAAAGACCATGTGATTGAGCCTGACCACACACAGGTGACCAACTGAATTACAATTCACCCTATAGCGGCTATTTGAACTAGCCTATCACTCTGGTCAGAATCGGCGCCCTAAAGGCAGGGCCCACATTCTTGGGTGGTTAGGGAGGTGCTTTCCTGATTGAATGTCTCCGCCTGGCTTGACCCATCCTTGTATTCTGGGCTCTGTTACCTCCCCCTGACCTGACACGTCCTGGAATATGGGCGCTGATATCAGGGGCTGGTCAGTCATATTTTACTGTTTTTCCAGACTTGTTTCTAAGTAAGTTCCTCTGGGGGGGGGGTCAATCTAAGTTTACTGCATAAGCAACAAAATGACTCGCTCTGGCTAAGCAGACCCTTACAAAAATAATTTATGAAGAGCACTTCGACATAAAATTCTTGACCACTGCAACTCCAGCAGATGTGATGTAACTGCAGGTTTACGCTTAGAAAAACCATCTCCAGGGCTGAAGGAGCAAGATGGCGGGGAAGTGGGTGACCTGTGTTTCGTCTGGTCCCAGGCGTTCAGCTAGATATTTATCAGACCATTCCCAACACCTACAAACGCAACAGGAGATGGAAGAGAAGAGCAGCAATTCTAGGAACAGAAAAGTAACCACTTTCTGGAAGGTAGGACGTGTGGAGAAGTGAATTAGAGGTGATACACGGGAAGGTAGACAGCGGGGGGGAGGGGCCGGCTCCTCGTGCAGCGGAGCACAAAATCGGAACTTTTAGAAGTCTGCTCCACAGAGGGATGTCCCTCCAGCAGCTTAGCAGGGGCGGAGCCCTCACGGGGACAGTATGGTCTCAGGTCCCGCGGGGTCACGGAAACACCGGGCGTGCCTGAGAGCGGCAGAGCTCCCAGGTATCAGGGCGGGGAAGCCAGCTGCAGAGACGGAGCTGAGGAGGTTGGCTCTCAGCTTGGGGTTCCCATAAACTGGGATCCAAGGCACAGTGGACCCAACAAGAAGCAGAATCGGGGAGACACCCTCCTTTCTCCTCTGGGAGGAGCGGCACAGGGGCACGCCGCAGGAATCGGCTGGGTTCGGAGACTCCAGACGGGGCCGTGCGCCGGAGATAGAAACGCTCGGTCACAGGCCGGGTAAGCTTGGAGCACGGCCAGAGACCAGGGAGACAGGAGAGGTTGAGCGTTTTTCTCCAAGGGTGCACTGAGGAGTGGGGCCCCAAGCTCTCGGCTCCTCCAGCCAGAGACTGGGCGGCCGCCATCTTCCTTCCAGTCCCCCAGAGCTCTACGGACTGCGGAAAGCGTTCGGGGAACAAAAGCTCCTGAGACCAAAACCACGCAGATTACTCAGCCTGGCCTCTGGCAAGGGCGGTACAATTCCACCTCGGGCAAAGATGTTTGAGAATCACTGCAACAGGCCCCTCCCTGAGATTAGCAAGAACATCCAGCCAAGACCAAGTTTACCTGATTAATGAGAACTACAGTACCCTAGCGCTAGGGGAATACAGCACCTAGAATTCATGACTTTTCCCCCATAATTCCTTAGTCTTTCAAAATTAAATTCTCTAAATTTTCATTATTTTTTCTTTTTCTATTTTTTAATTTTGTCCTCTTTCCTATTTTAACCTATTATAACTTTTAATCTTATCAATACCTTTTAAAAAGTCTTCTTTCATTTTCAATTTTATTGTCATATTCTATCCCTTCATTGTATATAACCTTATTTTTTAATACATATAAGGTTTTTTTCTTTACAATTTTGGGATACAGTTTCTTCTAACAGACCTAAATATACCCTAAATCTAGTGTATGGCTTTGTTCTATTCTCCAGCCTGGTCACATTCTCTCCTTTTTATGACTTTTTTTCTTTTTTCACCCAACTGCTTATAACTCCTTTTTTAAAATCTTTTTAAATTTTCATCTTTACAGTCATATTCCATCCCTTCATCGTGTTTACCATACATATCTATCTGTCAAAGGTAGATATAAGTTTTTCTTTCTTTGAAATTAGTGTGTGGCTGAATCATACTTTTTTCCCCCACTCCTCTCCCCCTGGTTTCGGGTCTCTTCTGATTTGGTTAGTGTATATTTTTCTGGGATTATTGTTAGCCTTTAGCATTTTGTTTTCTCATTCATCTGTTCTTCTCTGGACAAAATGACAAGGTGGAAAAACTGAACTCACAGAAAAGAACAAGAGGCAGTACTGACTGCAGGGGACCTAATCAATGCAGACATTAGTAAGATGTCAGAACTAGAGTTCCGAATGATGATTATAAAGATGCTAGCTGGGCTTGAAAAAAGCATGGAAGATACTAGAGAATCCCTTTCTGGTGAAATAAAATCCCTTTCTGGAGGAATAAAAGAACGAAAATCTAACCAAGTTGAAATAAAAAAACGAATTAAAAAAATTCGAATTAAAAAAATAAGGTGCATAAATACCAATAAATAAAATAAAATAAAAGGAATAAATAAATAAATATAATATATATAATATATATATAATAAATAAATAAATAAAATAAAAGGAAAAAATAAAATAAAGGGAATAAAAGAACGAAAATCTAACCAAGTTGAAATCAAAAAACTAATTAAAAAATTAATAAGGTGCATAAATACCAATAAATAAAATAAAATAAAAACCAATAAATAAAATTAATAAGGTGCAATCAAAAATGGAGGTTCTTACTGCTAGGAGCAATCTGTTTAAATATTTTTTTCTTCCTGTTTCCATTTTGGGAGGTTATATGTTTCTAGTAATTTACCCATTTCTTCTAAGTTGTCCAATTTGTTGGCATATCGTTTTTCATAATATTCTCTTATGATTGTATTTCTGTGGTGTCAATCATTACTTCTCATCTCTCATTTTTGATTTTGAGTCTCCCCCAACTTTTTTTGATGAATTTGGCTAGCGGTTTATCAGTTTTGTTGATCTTTTCCAAGAATCTGCTCCTTTTAAATTAATTAATTAATTAGTTAATTTAGTTTGGTTGGTCACTGTATAGTACATCATTAGTTTTTGATGTAGAAAGAATCAGCTCCTGATTTCACTAATCTGTTCTATTGGTGTTTTGTGTGTGTGTGTGTGTGTGTGTTTGTTTGTTTGTTTGTTTTAAGTTTCTACTTTATTTCTGCTTTAATCTTTCTTGTTTCCTTCCTTCTGCTAGTTTGGGGTTTTGTTAATTCTCCTTTTTCCAGCTCCTTTAGGTAGAAGTTTAAGTTGTTTATTGGAGATTTCTCTTGTTCTCGAGGTAGGCCTGTATTGCTATATACTTCCCTCTTAGAACAGCTTTTGTTGCACCCCAGAGATTTTGGAACAATGTGTTTTCGTTTTCATTTGTCTTCATGTATTCTTAAATTTCCTCTTTGATTTCTTGGTTGGCCTCTCTGTTATGAATTAGCCTGTAGTTTAACGACCATGTATTTGTGTTCTTTCCAGATTTTTTTCTTGTGGTTGATTTCTAGTTTCATAGCATTGTGATCAGAAAAGATGCATGGTATGATTTGAATCTTTTTGAATTTGTTGTTGGCCTAATATGTGATATATTCTGGAGAATGTTCCATGTGCACTTGAAAAAAATATGCATTCTTATGCAGCATAATCTTTTCAAGGTTCATCCATGTTGTAGCATTTATTAATACTTTATTCTTAATTTTTCTTTTTAATGCACTCTATTATATGGATATACACACTTTTTTAATGCATTCAGCATTTGATGGGCATTTTGGGTGTCTCTGATTTTTAGCTGATATGAATACTGTGAATAACGAATAGTATAATAGTATTCATTATGAGTAATGCTGATTTGAGCATCAGTATATAGTTATTTGTGTGGATATATTTTTCAATTCTCACTGGATGTATACCTAGGAGTGGAATTGCTGAGTTTTATGTGTTTACATGTTTGAGAAATTTCCAAACTGTTTTTACAATGTGAATGTACCATTTTATAATCCCGTCAACAATGTGTGAGGGGTCTAATTCCTCCATATTCTCACCAACACTTATTATTGTCCATTTTTTAATTTTCTTTTTTTTTTAAGATTTTATTTTTTTAATTTATTTATTTGTCAGAGAGAGAGAGAGCGAGAGTGAACACAGGCAGAGACAGACAGAGAAGCAGGTTCCCTGCCAAGCACGGAGCCTGACATGGGACTCCATCCCAGGATGCTGGGATCATGACCTGAGCCGAAGGCAGCCGCCCAACCAACTGAGCCACCCAGGTGTCCCCGTTTTTTAATTTTCTTGCTTTGTTTTGGTTAATGTTTGTTTGATGTATCATATCCATCCTTTTACCTTCAACTTATCTATATCATTATATTTGAAATGTGTTTCTTGTAGACATTAGAGTTCAACATTTTGTATATGTCAGTTTTTCTTTCTTTTTTTTTTTTTTTAAAGGTTTTATTTATTTATTTGACAGAGAGAGAGAGATCACAAATAGGCAGAGAGGCAGGGAGAGAGAGGTGGGGAAGCAGGCCCCTACTGAGCAGAGAGCCCAATGTGGGGCTCGATCCCAGGACCCCGAGACCACGACCCGAGCTGAAGGCAGAGGTTCAACCCACCGAGCCACCCAGGTGTTCCTATGTCAGTTTTTCTTAATGGGTGAATTAAGGTCATTTATATTTAATGTAATTATTGATATGTTAGGGATTATGTGTGTTATTTTATTTTTTGTTTTCTATTTCTTCTCCCTGTTTCATTTTCCCATTTTCTTTTACTATCTTCCTTTACTTGAACATTTTTCAGAATTTCACCTTCTATTTATTATTTTTTTGTCTTAATTATGTCTTAATTAGTTTTTAGTGGTTGCTTTAAGTATCATTCTACATATACATACTTTGTCACAGTTTTATTTTATTGGTAAACATAAATAACAATTACATTCAGAAACTTTTCAAAAATAAAAATTTTAAAAAAATAAAAAGAGATAATCAGGACAAATACTGGATCATGTGCTAGGGGGGGAAATAAAACGTGAAGTAGGACCACTTTGGTCCTACTTCACGTCCCCCCCCCCCCCCAGCACGTTCTTTGCCTGTTGTTTCTTAGTTCCATATCCACCCTTGATTTCTCTTCTTGATTATGCTGAGTCTGGACCCTGCAGTGTACCTTTCACAGTCCACCTTGCCCACTGACTTCCTGCTCGACTCTGCCAATAGTGGGCCCTAGGAGGAGACTTGGAGGACACAGAAGTGGGGGAAGGAACTTCCTTCTTTGTGATAACTTACTCTTCCAGTCAACACCCCCTACAACAGTAACTTGCTTCAGGAACAGCAGTTGGTTCCAACTTCTAGTTAATTGGGTGCTCCTTGAGAACGAAACTCATCAAGCCCTCTCAGAAATATCAATAGTGGCTGAGTGATATTTTCTCTCCATGAGTCACTCCTCCACATTTCGGGGTTCTGATAGACCCCAAACCCTTCCCGTTTTAATTTTTTAAAAGATTTAATTATTTATTTGAGGGGGGAGATAGAGAGCACGAGTTGGGTGGGGGAGAAGAACAGAGGGAGAAGCAGACTCCCCACTGAGCAGAGATCCCAATGTGGGGCTTGATCCCAGGACCCTGGGATCATGACTTGAGCCAAAGGTAGACGCTCAGCTGACTGAGCCATCCAGGCGCTGTCTCTCGCCCCACCCCACTTTAGGTATTCTAGCCCTAGAAATGTTATTGCTTCCTGCAACTGTCTAGATGACCTCAGTACTCCTTTTTGCTCTTTCAGCCTTCCAACACCTATAATAAATTCTCTATATTAAATCCCCACTGTTGATATACCTCATGTGATTTCTATTTTCTTGACTGGACCCTGAGTGATAATAATGGTGACACAGGGGAAGGGGAGGGACAGAGAACTAATGTATATCGAGCTCTTAATATGTAACAAGTACATAAATAATAAATATCAATCAATAATTTTATATGCCTGTTAATAATTATCACTTATTGAGGACCTGTTATATAACTCTGCATGGCTACTTTCTTCTCATTGTTTAAGTTTCCACTTGACTTTCATCTCAGGGAGGTTTTCACTGGTCACCTTATCAAAAGCAGGTATCGTCCCGTTATTCTCTACCTCATCTCCTAAATTTTGTCCATTATAGTACACATAGCAATGTACAGTGACTTCAATTTTTTTTTAATCTGTCCTCTCCATCAGAATGTGAAAGGAAGACCCATGTTGGTCATGTTCAACATTTTATCCCTAAATCCTAGCATAGTGCTTGGTTCATAGTAGACACACTTAAGTATTTTTAAAATAGGAGTGTTACATTGTGATATGGTAAGAAATGTATATATATATATATTTTTTATGACTCTTTTTTTTAAAGATTTTATTTAGTTATTTGACAGAGAGAGATCACAAGTAGGCAGAAAGGCAGACAGAGAGAGAGGAGGGAAGCAGGCTCCCCGCTGAGCAGAGAGCCCGATGCAGGACTCTGGGATCATGACCTGAGCCGAAGGCAGAGGCTTTAACCCACTGAGCCACCCAGGCACCCCAAGAAATGTATATATTTGGCCTTTGTTTCTGGTTCCTGGATCAAGAGTTTCAAAAATCCTTGGGATTTCCTGAGTGATTGTAGGAATAAAAGAAATGTCTTTTCTTTTTCCTAATAAGCGTCTTTCAACCATGCCTGAGTTAATGCTACTGAGGTGACACTTGGTAGGACTCTGGATAGCTTTAGGATGAGAGTTGGTTGCCAGAGGGACCAACCATGTGATCTCTGGGGAGACTGAGTTAATCACCAATAGCCAGTGATTTAATCGATCATACCTATGTGGAAGAACCTCCATAAAACCCCTAAACTACAGGCTTAGGAGAGCTTCTGGGTTAGTGAGTACACCGAGGTGCTGGGAGGGTGGCCAGCAAGAGACAGCACGGACACTCCATGCCACCCCCCACCCCCATACCCGTTTCTTCCCTTTGGCTACTCCTGAGTGGTACCCTCTGTAATAAACTGGTAATAGTAAGTAAACCATTTTTCCTAAGTTCTTTGAGTCATTCTAGCAAATTATCAAGCCTGAGAATTGGGTCGTGGGAACTGCCCCCCCCACCCCTGATTTTGTAGCTGACCAGTCCATTATGGAAGTCCTGGACTTAAAACTGGCCTCTGAAGTTAGAGCAGCCTTATGGGACTGAGCCCTTAACCAGTGGGGTCGTGCTAACTCTGGGGAGTTAGGATCAGAATTAAATGAAATTTGAGGAAAGCCGGTTGGCATCTGGAGAGTTGGAGAACTGGTTGGTGTAGGGAAAAAAGGCCGCACATTTGGTATCAGAAGTATTCTAAGTAAAAACAGATCTTAGTAATAGGAATTAATGTATCCATTATGTATTACTGCTTAACAAGACATCCCAAAACTCAGTGGCTTAAAACAAAACCATTTATTATTGCTCATGATTTTGTGGTTTGGCTGGATGGTTCTTTTGCTGGTCTTGCTTGGGCTCACTGAAGAAGCTGCATTTAGGGACACTTGATTGGCTCAGTCTGTAGAGCATGCAACTCACGATCTTGGAGTCATGAGTTCAAGCCGTAGGTTGGGCATAGACCTTACTTTAAAATAATAATAGTAGTAATAATAATAATAATAATAATAAATATTTGGCTTAAAAACTGCATTCAGCTGGTGGGTTGGCTAGAGCTAGAGGGTCTAAGACAGCTTCAATCAACAGGGATAGTTGGAAGGCTACACCCTCTTTTTACAGGGGTAACCTTCTTTACATAGCATCTGAATTCCAATAGGGTAAGTAAGTCCCAATGTGTAAATGTAGCAAGCATCTGCTTGTGTCCCAACTATGTTTCATTAGCCAAGCAAGTCAGAAGGCCAAGCCCATAAAAAGAAAAGAACAAAAACAAAAAAAGAAGAAAAAAATGAAGGCCACGTCCATAAAAAGAAAAACAAAACAAAACAAAACAAAACTAAAGAAGGCCAAGCCCATAAAAAGAAAAAACAAAGAGAAGAAGGCGGCAGCCAAGTGCAGAGTCAGTGTGGGAGGAGACCATCCAAAGGCGTGAATGCCATGATCACCAGTGGTCCTGACTCACTGGGAGCGGTCAGTGTAACAGTCTGTAATTTTACATACCTTGTCACTGATCCTGACATCATCAGCTTGCCACATAGTTGTTATTATCTTGCGGTCTTCCTCTGTAAGGTGAGGGGCTACTGGACAGTTCTCAAACCTTCTGTAGCACAATGGCTCTGGGAGCAGGCTACCTAGGTTTGAACCCTATCTCTGCCATGTACCAGCTGTGTGAACTTGGCAAGGAGGGCATCCTGTCTGCAAGTCAGCTGTAAAGTGAGAATCATAGTACCTACCTGTCGTTTCTTGTTTGTAATGATGCTTGGCACCCAGAAGAATGAAATGAATGTTGCTATTATTACTGTTGCTATTATTGATATCTCCTGCTTCCTATAGTCTTTTCTTTTTTGTTTTTAAGATTTTATTTATTCATTTGAGAGAACACAAGCAGAGGGAGAGGGAGAAGGACTCCCTGTGACCTGAGCCAAAGGCAGATGCCTAACCATCTGAGCCACCCAGGTGCCTCTCTCTTTTTTTTTTTTTTTTTTAAGATTTTATTTATTCATTTATTTTAGAGAGAGAGTGAGCAAGCTGGGGTCAGGGGTGGAGGACAGAGTGGGAGGGAGAGAGAATCTCAAGCCTGATGTGGGGCTCAATCTCACGACCCTAAGATCATGACCTGAGCTGAAACCAAGAGTCAGATGCTGCTCAACTGACTGAGTCACCCAGGTGCCCCCAAATAGTCCTTTCTGACCCTGTCTTCAGCATATCCCAAGTTGAGCATTTTTATCAGATTTTGCTTTTTGTAATGTGTGCTGTGGATTCCATAGGGATTGGGGTCAGGATCACATCTCCAGTGCCTGACCTGGTGTTATGGACTAAACCGTGTCCCCTCAAAATTCATGTTGAAGCCCTCACCTCCAGCGTGACTGTATCTGGAGATAGGGCCTGTAGGGAGGTAATTAGGGTTAAGTCATAAATAATCAGATGGGATTGATTTCCCTATAAGAAGAGGGGCTTAGTCTTGATCTCAGCTTAGGTCTTGATCTCAAGGATCATGAGTTCAAGTCCCTCATTGACCATGGAGCCTACCTAAAATTAAAGATTAAAAGAGAGAGAGAGAGACAGTGGGAGACAGAGATCTCTCCCATGGGTGCACAGAGAGGAAAGGCCACGTGAGCACACAGTGAGAAGGCACCATCTGCTAGACAGAAGGAGAGCGCTCACCAGAAACCAACTCTCACAGGAGATGATCTTGGAATTTCAGACTCCACAATGGTGAGAAAATAATTCCTGTTGTTTAAGCCGCCTTGTCCGTGATATTTTGTTATGGCAGCTCGAGCAGATTTATAATGCACAGAGAGTGCTCAGAAACCTTTGTTGAATAAATAAATGCAGGGATGATAAGTCCCCTGCGCTCAAGAATCATACCAGCTGAAAGGGGCCTGTCAACAAGCACTAGCAAAGTAACACTCGCAATTATTAAAATATTTACTGACTCAGGGGCTCCTGCGTGGCTCACTCGGCCAAGCATGTGACTCTTGATCTCGGGGTTATGAGTTCGAGCCCCACTCTGGGCACAGATATTGCTTTAAAAAATAAAGTCTTTAAAAAAACCTGACTAATTCAACAAGGATTTGCTGTTGGTTTACTATGTGCCAGGCACTGTGATGGGTTCCAGGGATAAAGCAGTGAAGTGAACAGAGTCTCTGCTCTCCCGTTCTAGCCAGGCAGAGAGAGCCAGCAAAGAGCTAGATATCGTATCTGGTGCTGATGTGTGCAGGGAGAGGCGTAAAGCAAGGCAAGAGGGACAGAAGATGGATTTGAGGTTATTTTTCATATAGAAGGTCTGCGAAGGTCTCTCTGACCCATGGCCTTTGAGCAGAGACCTGATGTACATGAGTGAGGAAACCACTCAGATAGCTCAGGCTGAGCCAACAGCGAGGACGAAGCCTCGAGAAGGGAGTGACTTGGTGACTGGGTTGTAGGAAAGGGCCCAAGCAGGGCCCCTGGCTTGCACGGGTCCCTGCTGCCCCCTCCCCACCCTAAACCCGAGAGAAGCCTAACAGTGCGTTCACACGGTCACAAATTTTGTAAAATTTACATCTCTAAGTTCTTTCAACTGTGGCTGATTAGGACTGCTGTCTCCCAGCCCTGTGAGCCATCCATGACACTTGCCCCCGAGTGGGACAGTGTTGGACATTTGACATTCGGCATTTGGGGGATCCAGCTAAGGGGAAATTGAGTTGGGAAGATTTTTTAATCTGTTGTGATTTGTTTTCACATTGTAAATAAATATTCGTGCTCATACAAAATTTTGTATGCTAGCTCTTAAATAAAAGCCCTTCACAGTGGGTGAGCGTCTGGCCCCACAGAACTGGGATGCCCTTGAAGGTAGGAGAAGTGGAAGGAGATGAAGACAGAGGGTTGCAGGGACCGTGACAGGAAGCCATTAGAGAGTTTTGAGCCGAGAAGTGACAGGACTTATGCATTAAAGGATCGCTGTCTCTGCCCTATTAAGACTGTATCACCGTGGTGAGGCGTCTCAGTGCGCCGAGAGGCTACGGCACAGAGAATGCAAACCCCTGCATTTGCGTCGACTCACAAGGTCAAGGCAAGCAGCCTCACCCTTGAGTGGGGAGGAAGTGGCCATGGACATGAGCCAGACACACAGAGCTGGGGAGAAATAGGTGGACATGAGCCGGAAGGGTCAGCAGGCCAGGTCGCGATGGGCAGGTGCCGCCCCAATCGTCTCTTGTTTCCCCAGGCCTTATTGGCTTTTGTTTGTTTGTTTGTTTGTTTGTTTTAAAAGATTTTATTTATTTATTCGACAGAGAGAGATCACAAGTAGGCAGAGAAGCAGGTGGAGAGAGAGAGAGGGGAAGTAGACTCCCCGCTGAGCAGAGAGCCCAATGCGGGCCTCGATCCCAGGACCCTGGAATCATGACCCGAGCTGAAGGCAGAGGCTTTAACCCACTGAGCCACCCAGGCGCCCCACCTTTTGGTTAACAGATTTCTGATTCCTGAAAGCTGGTGATCTTATTCTTGGGGATCTACTCTCTGTCTAGCGTGTCCCATCATTGTCCCTTGTGTGCACCATCTCAGGCCATCACGTCAGTAGATCCTGGGTGCTCTCCCATCCTGGCCCATCAGACATGCCCCAACAAGTCTGAGTTCCCAGGGATCTCCCGCTTAGCCTCTCACTCCGGACCCCTCACGGTCTGTAAATATGTGTCTCCCAGATGCAGGGTGTCTGCACATCCGCACAGTGTTTCTGTACATAGATGACGTGACACACATGTCATCGAGCTCACAGGACAGAAACACGGTTGTGGGTCTGCATGCTAGAATTTCTGTTTATGTCCGTGTTTGCATGGCTGGATCGTGGGAAAGAGCAACATGACTTCTCTTACCTTAGTGTAAACATGAAGAAGGGGTTCATTTCTCTTATCACAGTCCCTCTGGTTTTAGATTAACGGGGTGGAGACGGGAATTTTCCATTGAGGTTTTGGACTCCACTTGCAAGCCCATTGTCTGACGGTATTTCCTCTGTCTCCCTGCTCCTCCTTGTGTTTTCCACTACATTTCAACGCAGCCGCTCAAGTATCCAGTATTCAGAATTCATGCCCGTAAGAGCTTTATGATTTAGAAAGGGCTTTGGTATGTAGCAATTCATTTAAACGTCACAGCAACATTGTATGGAATTGTTTCTATGTAACAGAGGGAGGATTTGAGGGCCAGACGCCTTACACACTTGTCCAAAGGCATGCAGACCCTAGATGGGACTTTTATGTGCCAAGCCCGGAGCTCCAGCATGAGATGATTAATGATTCATTACGTTTTTGTGTAAGAACATTCAGTTGGACGGTTAATGCTATTTGCCATAGAAAGACTGAGGCTAAGGAAGTAGTTTTTACAATGGCCATCAGACAAATATCGTGAGCCATTCAAAAATGTCCATTTTCTAACAGAGCTGTGAAATTTTTCCAAACCAAATTTTCTGCTTTGGATGAAGCAGCACAACAATGAAGAATCGACGAGCGGGGTGCCAGGGTGGCTCAGTCGGTTGGGTGCCACACTCTTGGTTTCAGCTCAGGTCATGATCTCAGGGTCCTGAGATCCAGCCCCCCATCAGGCTTGCACTCAGTGAGGAGTCTGCTTCTCCCTCTCTCTCTCTCTCTTCCTCCTCCCCCAACCCGCCCCCCTCCACGCTGACACACACTGCTTGCGTGCACACACACTCTCTCTCTCAAATAAATAAATCTTAAAAAAAAAAAAAGAATATTCACTTTTTAACTAATTTTTATCCAAGAAAAATAGATCTTCCTACTGGCTTAGCAGTTAAAGTTCTTTGGGCATGGGTAGTAAAGATGCACCTGAGCTAACGTAAGTAGAAAGGAGGGAAAAATAAAATCACAGGTTGTCTCAAGAAACAAAAGGCAAGGGGCACCTGGGTAGCTCAGTTGGTTAAGCCTCTGCCTTCGGCTCAGGTCATGATCCCAGGGTCCTGGGATCGAGCCCCACGTCCCGCCTCCCTGCTCAGCAGGGAGTTTGCTTCTCACGCTTCCTCTGTCTCCCCTTGCTTAAGTTGTCTTTCTCTCTCTCTCAAAAATAAAGTCTTAAAAAAAAAAAAGAAGATGCCCAAAGCGGAGCTTCCCATGGGCACCTTCACTGCCTGTGAGTGAGGCTGTGGGAGGCATCCTCTGTACCTTTGGGTTCATAGAACAGAAGCACCTCCTTCCTTTGGAGGCTGGGGAGAGAATCACTATTCATTATGAATCCTGAACCCTTCCCCGGTGTTTTCCGATAGAATCCATGGTGGGATGGTGATGGGAGCAGAGCCGCTTCTACCCCCTCTCGGTGAGCTCTGGAGGGGCGTGTGTGGTCCCAGCTGCTGGCGAGATCTGTCAGTGTTAGCTCCCCCTGTCCTCACCTTCCAGCTTTTGAGCTCCAATTCCAGTCAGACAGGAGAAGTCCTAACCATTCCCTTTCATAGTTTTTCCTTGGAGCCTCCCAAACCCTAAAGCTCATACTATTTAGCGACACCAGTTTGGGGTCTTCTGGAGATATGTGCTTGTCAGCTGCGAAGGAGATAGACAGGAGAAGAGATGAGTTTACTGTAAAACCCAACTTTCTGGGCATCCCGGTTGCTAGAAGGCAGAAACGGGATCAGGGATAGGCAGAGGGAACAATTATCACTGAGCCCTTCTGTGGCTCAGTGTGTGAAGGTTAATCTCATGGGTCAGCCCGACTGGGCTAATTTATGTGCAGAGAGCTGGTAAAACAGTATTCCTGGGGTCTGTCTGTGAGGGTGTTTTCCTATTAGCCCATGGGGATGAAAAGGATGAGGCTAAGAATGGGCTAAGTCGAAAGTAAGATGCCAACATAGCATCTCATGAAGAAATCTTGTACTGCGTGTTGGGAAAGGAGTCCAGTAAGAAGCCCATGAGCCCTCTCGCTGTTTTTGGGATGAGGGCAAAATGAACTCAATTAAAAACATCTACTCCTTTCCTCTGATGAGATTATAGAGGAATAAAACCAAAGTTTTCTATTTTCTATTTAGGTGTTTACAGGAGCAACTCATAATCTCTTATGGGAAGGGAATGTCTAGCTAAGTGCGGTGGAGATCTTATGCCTGTGGTATGGGTCTGTCCACACTCTGAATCATGAGGACAGCAAGTTAGTTTGACACCTTGACTTACTGCAAAAAAACAAAAACAAAGGACAAAAAACAACTAAAACCAAGAAGGCTCTGAAATAGGAAACACAGTAGAGAGAGACAAAGAAGAAAATTGCTTCTGCTTTTTAGTAAGAGAGCCTTGATTTTAATTTCGAATGATAAAAATCAAGTCACTGTAGAATGTTTGTAAAATGGAGAAGGGGAGCACCTGGGTAGCTCAGTTGGTTAGGCATCCTTCTCTTGATTTCAGCTCAGGTTGTAGTCTCAGACTCATGGAATCGGACCTTGGAGTCTGCTTGGGATTCATTCTCTCTCTCCCTTCCCCTCTGCACCTCCCCCACCAAAATAAATAAAATCTTTAAAAAGAGAGAGAGAGGGGCGCCTGGGTGGCTCGGTGGGTTGGGCCGCTGCCTTCGGCTCGGGTCATGATCTCAGGGTCCTGGGATCGAGTCCCGCATCGGGCTCTCTGCTCGGCAGGGAGCCTGCTTCCTCCTCTCTTTCTGCCTGCCTCTCTGCCTGCTTGTGATCTTTCTCTGTCAAATAAATAAATAAAATCTTTAAAAAAAAAAAAAAGAGAGAGAGAGAAGGAAAAAGTACCCACCATCCTAACACTACCATGTCATTCCTTCTGAGCATCCATTTCCAAAGACTTGGTTTTAATTCCAGTTTGATTTTGTCATTACTCTGCTTAGAAGCCTCAAATGGCTTCCCATTGCCTATAAATAAAGTTCAGATTCCATAGCCTTGCATGGGAACTCCTTCAAAATGGGTGCCAACATAACCTGTCTATCCAACCTTCCACAGTTCCCCTGATGAACTCTGCTCTGGTCAAATGATTTCATTCACCGTCTCTGAAATCTACCTGTCTTCCCTATATCTTCTTGGAACGTTCTCCCTGTCTTGGTCTCGTCTCTTCCCTCTCTCCTCTCCTCTCCTCTCCTCTCCTCTCCTCTCTTCTCTTCTCTTCTCTTCTCTTCTCTTCTCAACTTATAGCCACTCTCTTATAAGATCCAGCTAAGGGGCACCTGGGTGGCTCATTCAGTTGAGTGTCTGCCTTCGGTTCGTAGGGTCCTGGATTGAGGCCCACATGAGACTCCTTTGCAGGGAGTCTGCTTTTCCTTTTCCCTCTCCTTCTCCCCCCTGCTCTCTGTCTCTCAAATAAATACATTAAATCTTTTTTTAAGAAAAAGATCCAGCCAAAATCTCATTCCAGCTGGCCTTTCCCTGGCCATTCACTCACAGTGGTCACCTTCCTTGGAAAGGCTTTAGTAAGTATTGTCCTTATAACTTATGGGATAATTAACCATCAATTGCTTTATGCTTTTTCTTATCTTCAGCATTTAAGTCCATCTTTATGTATACAATTTTTTGTGCTTCTGTATTATCTTAATTAGATTACAAGTTCTTCGAAGAGAGGAGCTAAATATTGTAGGTTAAAAATTACAAACACTCAGTAAAGCATTCTACGAAGGTTCCAAGTTGGTAAGTCCATAACAAATCAGAGTAGAGATGCTCATTCCATCACAACAGTCAAACAGGCAGCAAATAGCCGCTCACTTAATATGAGGTAGGAGATCCTACGCTACGTACTGCTTTTCAGAGAGGGGACTCCCCCCAACTCACATTTCTGCTCCTCTGTGTGCCCCTCCCTGGCTCTGCTTTATGCAAAGGGAGGAGGAAATGCTGTTTCTCTGTGAAGCACTTTGGAAGTTGTCATTTATGCCTTAAAAGTCAGCGGTATCATGGTATTCCCCCTCACACGTTCTGCTCCCCTGTGGTGAGCACTTTCTGCAATGACCTCATCTCCCAGGCGGATTTAGGCCCTTTCTGCCTTCTGCATCCTGAGATAATAAGCAGAAGGAAGGATCAAGGTCAGTTTTCCTGGGTGGTCAAGCCTGGCCAAGACTCTCTGTTCTTGTTCCTCTCTCCCCACAGCGGGGTGGGGCCATTAGCTTGAGGCGGCTCTGCCAACGGCCACCTTGGATGCAAGAGGGCAGAGAGGAGAAGGTCCCACGGTGTCTTCCGGGCCTCAGTGACATTTTCCAACCCATGTCCACAATGCAGCCCACATTTGGGAATGTGGAGGGCTTGGCCAACATGCCAAGTCATGCTCTGTTTCCCATTTGACTGTTCTTCCAGTGTATAAACCCCTCAGAGGAGTGGGCCACAGGGTTGAGGAAGTCCTGTGCCCCTGGCCATTACACAGTCAAATGCTGGCAAAATCTCACTTCTAACTTCCAATACAGTCTCGGTTTAAGTAATACAGAGCCTTTATAAAGTCTTTGAATAGCTTTAATCTTAAATTTATTCACAAATGAAATAACTTCTGAATTGTTAAAAAGCAATTTAAAATTTTTAGTAAAAAATAGCATGTAATTAAATAGAAAATATCCTCGAATATCCTTATTTCAGGTCTGTGATTCCTCCCTGCCCCCAGCTCCATAAAAATGCCACCCTAGAAAAAAAAGCAAACCGGGGCAACGTGAGTCTGGTGCACAATATAACATTAAAGACATAAAATTTGGGGCGCCTGGGTGGCTCAGTGGGTTAAACTGCTGCCTTCGGCTCGGGTCGTGATCTTGGGGTCCTGGGATCGAGCCCTGTGTCGGGCTCTCTGTTCCGCAGGGAGCCTGCTTCCCCCCCCCCCCCCGCCTGCCTCTCTGCCTGCTTGTGATCTCTCTCTGTCAAATAAGTAAATAAAATCTTTTAAAAAACAAAATAAATAAAGACAGAAAATTTTGCCTTATGTTTGAGGACACACAGCTTGCCAGGCTTAGACAACTTTACAAGCAAGAGCACATGGCTGCTCCAAAGGGCCTTTGCTTTCAGCCTCTACAGCTGTGTCTGTCATTGTGAGATTCCCACCCTATGCCTATGGCATTTCTGAATTATTATTGGCGTAGCTTTGTTCTAATTTTGAAAAATTGTCTACAGTTTTTGAGGCATCCTAAATTTTGCTTAGGTGCAGGCGACCCAGCTTTAAGGCCATTGGGATGGAAGGAGGCACCAGTAATTGGAGGCTTACAGAGCAGTTGGAGCTGCTGGAACTGACCATGAACTCGCCCAGTCCCATAGCATTGAAAAGAATTCTACACAACGGGGGCACCTGGGTGGCTCAGTGGGTTAAGCCGCTGCCTTTGGCTCAGGTCATGATCTCGGGGTCCTGGGATCGAGTCCTGCATCGGGCTCTCTGCTCAGCAGGGAGCCTGCTTCCCTCTCTCTCTCTGCCTGCCTCTCTGTCTACTTGTGATCTCTCTCTGTCAAATAAATAAATAAAATCTTAAAAAAAAAAAAAAAGAATTCTACACAACGGAAGTTGCAGACCAGACCAAAGCTTGTTGGGGTCAAAAGGGCAAGGACGTACGGAGCTACAAGGGAAGCCACAGCTTCATCTTCAAGGAGCCGGCAGCAGTGTGCTGTGAGAATGAGTTGGCAATGGCAGTTTGAGGAGAGAGATCAAATCTTCCGAAGTCTTGAAGAGGAACAGAGGGACTGTGGAATCAAGAAGGTGCCGGAAGAAAGAAGTGGCAAGTCACCCCTCCCTGCTGCTCTGTCTTACAAGGAAACACATTCTGGACGCTGCTCACTGGATGATGTCATGATCGTTGTCCTTTTTGACTTAAACACAATCTGAGTTACACATTCCAGAATAGAATGTTGGCTTAAGTTAGGAAGAATAAACATTAACACAGGCAGTCTCAGAGGAAGGGGACGTGTTGACTTGTAGGGCTGAAGAGGAGGGCATACAAAGTCTGTGAGGACATTAGAATGGAAAGATTATGGTTGGATCATTCCCGGTTGGATGAACCAGTGGCCCAATGGTGTTGTCAAGTAGCCAATTTCTTTCTCTCTCTGCTCTGCCTTCTTCGGTGGCAGCTTCATCCAAACCTAACTGCTCACATACTAACGAAAACTGCTACAGTAGCCCCAAGCTTCACTTCTGTTCCCCACACCAGTTAGAACAGCACCGTCCAGTAGAAATATAATGCAAGCCATATGATTTAAAATTTTCTCATAGTCACACTTAGAAAAAGCAAGAAGAGAGGTGCCTGCGTGGCTCAGTTGGTTAAGCGTCCAACTCTTGATTGCAGCTCAGGTCATGATCTTGGGGTCCTGGAATAGATCCCCACATCAGGCTCTCTGCTCAGTGTGCAGTCAGCTTGCCCCTCTCCCTCTGCTTCTCCTATGCTCACACTCTCTCTCTCTCTCACACACACACACAGTATCTCTCTCAAATAAATAAAACCTTTAAAAATTTTAAAAAGCAAGAAGAGTGTAATTAATTCCAATAATATATTCTGTCCAACCCAATATATACAAAATATTATCTCAACATGAAATCATTTCAAAATGACTGATACCATATTTTACATATGTTTTCTGTTGTGCTAAGTCTTCAATACTCAGGATATGTTTTATACTTATCAGAACATCTCAGTCACACTGCTTGTATTTCAAGTGTGCAATTGCCCAAGTGGCTGCTGGCTACTCTACTGGGCAGGGCAGGTCGAGAAGGAGAGGGAGCGTCCTTCTGTCCCAGTGTTCCCAGCTAGAGTAGACATTCGCTCTGATCGGACTGGATTAAGCTATACGCCCTATGACTACACCAATGACTGTACACCAGGATGAGCTTCTAGCCTGTAACTATACACCAGATTCTTCTGTAGCCAGCAGAATGGGTTGTGCTGATTGGCTGAATAGGCCTGGCTATGGTAAGCAGAAAAAATTCCTTTGCCTCCACCCACCCAAAGATGTCCATTTCCTATTCCTGGAACCTGTGAACATATTAGGTTACATGGCAAAGAGGAAGTGAAGTTGCAGACAGAATTAGGTTTGCCAGTGAGTTGATGTTGAGATGACATTGTCCTGCTGGGCCCGGTGTAATCACAAAGATCCTTATAAGTGGAGGAGGGAGCGAAAGGTGAGAACTAGAGAGAAGCACGGGAAGGGGCCTCGAGCCAATGGACGGGCTGCCAAAGCAAGAAACAGGTAGCCCCCTGGAGCCCCCAGAAGACACACACCACGGCCAACACCTGGTCTTTAGCCCAGTGAGACCTGCGTTGGACTTTGCCCTCCAGGACCAAAGAAAATAAATACGTGTTGATCTAAGCCACTAAGAAACGAAGTCAGCGATCTACCCCAAAAGTGCATGGAAAGAGTAGAAACCAAATTTTTTATGGACATATGGATTTTGTCATCTGACAAAGTCTGTACCCTTCATATTTGCAATATAAAGATATAGGAGATAACTTAAATATCCCTAGACGCGCAGATGGTTGGGATTGTTATGTGCTCTCGTTCAATCGACTCCGTTGCTATTATACAAAGATAGTCTTTATCTCTGGTTACAGTCTTTGCTCTGATATCTTTGTGTGATATTAATATAGACACTATGGCTTTCTTTTGGTTAATGTTAACATGATATGCCATTTACCATCCCTTTACCTAAAACACCTTTTTTTTCTTTTTCTTTTTCTTTCTTTCCTTCCTTCTTTTTTTCTTTTTTCTTTTTTTAAGATCTGTTTCTTTATTTTTGAGGGGAGGTTGCAGAGGGGCAGAGGGAGAGAGAAACTGAAACCGACTTCTGGCTGAGTGTCAGAATGGCCAGAAGCTTAATCCAGTCCAATCAGAGTAAATGTCAGCTCTAGCTAGGAAGGCTGGGACAGAAGGACTCTTCCTCTCCTTCTAGACCTGTCCTGTCCAGCATAGTAGCCAGTAGCTACTTAGGCACTTGAGCACTTGAAATTGAGCCCCCATGTGGGGCTCAGTCTCACCACGCTGAGATCACAACCTGAGCCAAAACCGAGAGTCAGACGCCTAACAGACTCCACCACTGAGGGGCCCCAAAACACCTTCCTATTTTGAAACAATTTCAAACTTGCAGAGAAGTTTCGAGGAAAAAAAAAAAGAAAGAAAGAACTCTGTCAACTTCCCCCGGCTTCTGGTGTTGTCCTCCCTCCCACCATTAGCAGGCAGCAGACATCTAAAGAACTTTTGGCAGGTTCTAGAGCACCCTCTCTAGGCAACTCTGTTCTCTACAGCCCCCCGCCCTGCAAATTCTGGCTGCCTTGGTCTCCCCAAATTCTCAATTCTGTTTCCTCAGCTAGGGTTGTGTTTAGGTTACTTCTCCCTGTGCCATGGCCTGGAAATTCTCTCCAGGTAATGAGGGCAATTTTAGGGCTCATCTCATTAATTTGCATCCTCTCAGAGAACACTGTAAGGCACTATCTGTTTTCCAGTGCCCAAAAACTGGTTTGTTTTTTCCATATATTTTCTCCCATGTTTTTAATTGGTTCAGATAGGATGGTAACTGAACTCTAGTACCATCATACAATAAGTGAAAATCTAATGATGTTTGTACAATTACTCTATATCATATTTTAATTATCTTATTTTAAAATTAATCTTTATACATTTACATATATAACATATTTTTTTTGGATACATGAACTGTTCCATAATTTTAAAAATTGTAACCAACAAGCTGTAAGGGCTTATTGAGGTCAAGTAGGGAAATAATGCAAAAAACAAAATAAAAATCATTATAGTCTTACCTACAAAGAAAATTATTATTAATAATTTGATGTACTAAGTTGTCCCCATCTTTTCTCTATGCATATTAATTTTTGAACTCAGAATCATTTTGCACAATGCTGTTTTTTAACCATTTTTCCTGTGGTAAAATATATATAACATGAAATTTACTATTTTAACCATGTTCAAGTATATAATTAAGTGGCATTAAGCCCATTCATAATGTTGTACAACCATTATCATTATCTGTTTCCAGAACTTTTTCATCATTCCAAACAGAAACCCTCTTTAATATATGTGCTACCGAAGCGAGCACCAGAAACCCTCTTTAAAAAAAATGTGCGTGGGGAGGGGGGTCGGGAGAGGGTGGTGGGGTTATGGACATTAGGGAGGGTATGTGCTATGGTGAGTGCTGTGAAGTGTGTAACCTGGCGATTCACAGACCTGTATCCCTGGGGCTAATAATACATTATATGTTTATAAAAAAATTAAAAAAAATTGTGTGCATACACACACACACACTCTTATAGTACATATATATATATATTTATATAAAAGTATTCATATACATATATATATATATTTTTTTTTTTTTTTTTTGAGAGAGAGAGAGAGAGACCATGACCAGGAGGCCCAGAGGGAGGAGAGAGAACCCAAAGCAGACTGCACTGAACGGAGAACCTGACTCAGGGTGCCATCTTAACCTTGAGAAACCAAGAGTTCAATGCTTAACCGACTGTGCCACCCAGACAGCCTTCCAATTTTTTTTTTTTTTTTAGGTTTTTATTTTTGAGCATCTGGACCCAACGTAGGACTCGAACCCACAACCCCAGGATCAAGAGTTGCATGCTCCAGTGACTGAGCCAGCCAGGTGCCCCAGAACCCTAACTCTTAAACACTAACTCCCCCTTCACCTATCACCTCAGACCCAGCAACATGTAATTTATTTGCTATCTCTATGGATTTGCCTATTTTAGACAGTTCATATAAGTGGGATCATACAAAAATTTTTCCTCTTCTGTATGGCTTATTTCCCTTAGCATAATATTTTCAAAGTCCTGCTGTGTTGTTGCATGTGTCCCTTTTATTTATTTATTTTTTTAAGATTTTACTTATTTATTTGACAGTGAGAGACACACCAAGAGAGGGAACACAAGTAGGGGGAGGACATTAGGAGAAACAGGCTTCCTGCCGAGCAGTGAGCCCTATTATGAGGGGCTTGATTCTAGACCCCAGGATCATGACCTGAGCCAAAGGCAGACACTTAACGATTGAGACACCCAGGCGCCCCAGAATTTTATTCCTTTCTTTATTTCTTTTTTTTTTTTTTTGTTAAGATCTTGTTTATTTATTTGACAGACAGAGATCACAAGTAGGCAGAGAGACAGGTGGGGAGAGTGGAAAGGAAGCAGGCTCCCTGCTGAACAGAGACCCCGATGCAGGACTCGATCCCAGAACCCTGGGATCATGACCTGAGCCAAAGGCAGAGGCTTAACCCACTGAGCTACCCAGGCACCCCAGAATTTTATTCCTTTTTAAGGCTGAATACTACTCTCCATCTTGTGGCTACACCACATTTTGTTTACCTTGTCATCTGTTAATGGACTCTTGGGTTGCTTCTACCTTTTGGCTAATGTGAATAATGCTAATTTACAGGTATCTGTTTGAGTCCCTGTTTCAATTATTTTGAGTAAATGCCTAAGAATAGAATCTATGGATCATGTGGTAGTTCTATTTTTAATATTCTGAGGAACTACGGAATAAACATGGGCTCAAATTTCTCCACATCCTCATCAACACTTGTTATTTTTCCATTTTTTTAGATAATAGTCATCCTAATGGGTGTAAAATATTCTTATTGTGGTTTGGTTTGCATTTCCCTCATGACTAGTGATGTTTAGTATCTTTTGTTATGTTAATTGACTCTGTATCTTCTTTGGAGAAATGTCTTTTCAGGCCCTTTGCCCATTTTTGAATTATCAGTTTTTCATTGCTGAGCCGTAGGAATTCTTTGTATATTCTGGATATTAATCCCTTGTCAGATATATTATTTGCAAATATTTTCTTCCATTCTTTTGGTTGTCTTTTCATTCTGTTGATAGTGTTCTTTGGTACACAAAGTTTTTAATTTTAATGAACACCAATTTGTCTATTTTTTCTTTTGTTTCTTGTGCTTTTGGTATTGTATTCAAGAAATCACTGCCAAATACAATGTCATGAAGATTTTCCCCCATATTTTCTTCTAAGAGTTTTACAGTTTTAGCTCTTATTTTTAAGTTGGATCCATTTTGAGTTAATTTTTGTATGCAATATAAGGTAAGGTCCAACTTTATTCTTTTGCATATGGATAGCCAGTTTTCCAGCACTATTTGCTGAAAAGGCTGTCCTTTCCTATTTAATGGTTTTTGGGAAAATCAATTAACTATAGATTTGAGGGCTTATTCCTAGACTCTCTACTCTATTCCATTGTCTATATGTCTAACGTATGCCAATACCAGATCGTTTTCACTACTGCAGCTTTGCAGTAAGTTTTGAGTGTGAGTCCTCCAACTTTGTTCTTCTTTTTAAAGATTGTTCTGGATACTCAGGGTCCCTTGAGATTCCATGTGAATATTAGAATAGATTTTTCTATTTCTACAAAAAACAGCATTGCAATTTTCATAAGGATTACATTGAATGTGTAGATTGCTTTGGGTAGTATTGTCATCTTAATGACATTAAGTCTTCCAATCCATGACTACTGGATGTCTTTCTACTAATTTACATCTTCTTTCATTTCTTCCAGCAATATTTTACAGTGTTCAGTGTACAATTAGTTCACCTCCTTGCTTAAATTTATTCCTAAGTATTTTATTATTTTTGATACTGTTGTAAATGGAATTGTTTTCTTAACTTTCTTTTCAGATTGTTCATTGTTAGTATATAGAATTGCAGCTGATTTGTATGTTGAACTTACATCCTGTAATTTTGCTGAAATTGCCTACCAGCTCTCACAGGGGGTTTTGTTGTTGTTGTTGAAGCTTTTGGGTTTCCTACATATAAGATGATGTCATCTGTAATCATAGATAATTTGACTTCTTACTTTTTGATTCGAATACATTTTTTTTTCCTTTTTCTTGCCTAATCGCTCTGGCTAGAATTTCTATTTAAGATATAACTAGAAGTGCTCTTCTAGTGAAAGTGCTCTTATTCCTGATGTCAAGGGGAAAGCTTTCAGTCTTTCCCCATTAAGTATGATGTTAGCTGGGGAATTTTCATACATAGCCTTTAGTATATTGAGGAAGTTCCTTTTTATTCCTAGTTTGATTATAGGGTTTTATTTTGTTTTTTATCATGAAAGAGTATTGAATTTTTCAATTTTTTTTTTTATAAATTGAGATGATCATGTGGTCTTTTTTCCCTTCATTCTCTTAGTGTGTCATATAACAATCATTGATTTTCATATGTTGAACCATCTTTGAATTCCAGGGATAGATTTCTTTTGGTCATAGCGCATAATTCTTTAAACATGCTGCTGAATTCAGTTTGCTAGAATTTCATAAAGCTGTTTAAAGACCTGCTTTTTCATATATCAGTATATATATCAGTATATTTTTCTTCCACACTATGAAATATTCTATTACTTTGTATTTTTAAAATCTTTTTTAGCTGCAAAATCCCTTCTTTTTTCCTAATAAAATCTTATATAAACTCACCATATTTGACGCGCAGGACAGTGGAGCTTATCTGATGAACACAGGTTTATGGAAGCCGGAGCCCTGTGTACATGTTCTTCAATTCTTCCACTTCTGCCCCATCTCCCACAGTCACCTTCTAAAGGGACGCCAAAGGGAACAATTTGGTATTGTTGGTATTGTTGGTACAATTGGTATTGGAACAAAAGGGTAAAACCTTTGGTATGACTGTTCATCACTGCATTGTACTCTGTTATATAAAGACTTCATAATTTCATTAACTATTCTATTATCTTTACACATATATATTACTTCCAATTTTTCAAGATTTTAAAGAAATGAAACTCTTTGTAGATAAGTTTATGGATTATGATCCATAATCATTTGCCTTTTGGGTAAATTCCCCAGAAAAGGAATACAGGGACAAATGTCAAAATTTTTTAAAAAATTATTTTAAACCTGTAGAGTTAACATCAGTGTCATATTAGTTTCAGGTATACGATATAGTGACTCAACAATTCTTTTTTTTTTTTTTTAGAGGGATTTTATTTATTTATTAGACACAGAGAGAGAGATCACAAGTAGGCAGAGGCAGGCAGAGGGAGAGGAGGAAGCAGGCTCCCCATGAGCAGAGAGCCCGATGCTGGGCTCGATCTCAGGACCCCGAGATCATGACCTGAGCCGAAGGCAGAGGCTTAACCCACTGAGCCACCCAGGCGCCCCATGATTCAACAATTTCTATACATTACTCAGTGCTCATCGAGATAAGTGTACTCTGAATACCCTTCACCTGTTTTGCCCCACCCATGTTCCCTCTGGTAACCATCTGTTTGTTCCCTTAGTTAACAGTTTAGTTTTTTGTTTGTCCCTTTTTTCCCTTCATTTGTTTTGTTACTTCAAGTCCACATATGAGTGAAATCATGATATTTGTCTTTTTCCAACTGACTTATTTCACTTAGCATTCTACTCTCTGATCCGTCCATGTTGTTCCAAATGGCAAGATCTCGTTCTAATGGCAAATAATACTCCGTGGTGTATATGTACACCACATCTTCATCTGTTGATGGACGCTTTGGCTGCTTCTATAATTTGGCTATTATAAATAATGCTACAGTAAACATAGAGGTGCATATTTCTTTTTGAATTCGTGTTTTTGTATTCTTTGGGTAAGTACCCAGTAGTGGAATTACTGGATCCTAGGGTAGTACTATTTTTAATTTTTTGAGGCCCCCCCCATACTGTTTTCCACATCCAAATGTCAAAATTTCTAAAGATTGTTAAGGATTTTGATTCTTATTTTCATACTGCCAAAGTACATTGTAGTAAATTTATCCTCCAATCAGCAGTGTTTCATTTGTGTATATAAAATAATATCTCTAAAGACTCATTTGACAGTATGTGTCTTGAGACTTAGTATCACTTTCTGATGTCTAATTGGTACGCAGAGCAGGAATTGAAGTAAATAGAATCTGAGATTAATAAATTCCAACACCCATCACCCCTTCCAAGGGTTTTTTTAACCTGGTTCCATGGCTGGACCTCTAGGAATCCATGAATTGTTGAAATTTTAGGCAAAACTTGGAGAGTGTGAATGTTTGCTTTTGTTTATGGAGTGGGTCTAGAGTTTTCATCGAATCTAAGAACTGCGATTTCCCCTTCAGCTTTTCTTCTTAAACAACAAGTTAAACTGGAGGCCACCAGGGAACTACCTCACTGGGAGTCAGGACTATTTTGTCCCTGCCTTCACCACACTGGACCTTTAGAACAACTTGGATTATGATTATAAAACACATTCCCATCCCAGAGACAAAATGTTGGTACCCATCACATTTCATTATTTGTATACTCACCAGGAATGTGTTGCATAAAATCATGGGATGGCAAGAGATGGAGAAAATCTGAGAGATATGTAGTCCACATGAAGATGGAAAGGCCCAGGTGAGAAGCACCTGCTCACGACGGCATTGCTGATGGTTGGGGAAACACAGACCCAGGTCTTGGTGATCCAGATGCTTTTGGGAAGGCACCTTCTGAATATCTATGCAAAGTTAACCATGATTTCAGTCTCTATCAATGAAAACCCCTACAGTATTTAAATTACTTTCTCTGCCTAAATCCAGCAAAATGAATCTTTTCTTCTAATGGAGGACCTTGCTGGGGGAGGGGTTGCTATCTTAAACATTCATTCTTGTGTCCTGGAGGAGTATCTGTGTCTTGCCTCCTTCCTTCCCAGAGGGTCCTTGAAGACCAACCTGAGATTTTCCGTAGACAAACCCTCACCCCAGACACCTCAAACACAAACCCTCCCCAACATGTCAGCACAGCCAGGCTCCCAACTCTCTTCCAGTCATTTCCAGCCTTCTCTGACGTCACGTTCTCTCCAGACCTTGCTCCACATTGTCTGAGGTCTGTGAGCACCAGAATCTTGTAGACCTCATTATATTTCAGAACTGATTCATAGCCTTGGGAAAAATCTAGTTTTTTTTTTTTTTTTTCCTCTTCTGTGTTCACAGCAGACTTTAATCGCTCTTAGTTTCTTACATGGGGAGAAACCCCAAGAGCTTATCTGCCGCCTCTTCCTCAGATTCTCCAGGGGAACTGCCAAACCCTTGAGCTGCTTCAGGATCCTTAGAACTGACTCTTTATTTGAGAGAGAGAGAGAAAGAGAATGGGGAGGGGGTAGACAAGCAGACTTCCAGCTGAGCAAGGAGCCCAACACAGGACTCGATCCCAGGACCCTGAGACCATGACCTGAACTGGAGTCAGATGCTTAACCCACTGAGCCACCCAGATGCTCCGGTTCCTGGAAGTTCTAGGAGCAAGTTTATGGGGAAAGAAGTGTGTGTATGTATGTGTATACATAAGATAGAGAATGGAGATACAGTAAAATGTATTAATCTTAGAGGAATTAAATAGATATAGATATCTCATATATATAGATAATATATATCTCCATCACACAAATCAGGACATAGAATATTTTCAGGTTCCTAAAATGCTTCCTCCTGTTCCCTCCCAAAGTGCCTGTCAAGGACTTACTACTAGGAACTCTCTTGCCGGAGATTAGTTCTTTCTGTTCTTGAAGTCTGCATGGACCCAGACCGTATGTGCTCTTCGCATCTGACTTCCGCATCGACTCAGCATTATGTCCATTAGCTTTATCCACGTTGTTAGATTTTACTCTACAATCTACTGCTTTTCCCCAGGAGTCAAAAAATGGCAAGAGCTTCAGCTTATTAAAATAATCATGTTTTTGGTTCAGGATAATCACTTTTTTATAAAGATTTTATTTTTAATTTGACAGAGAGCACAAGCAGGCGGAGCAAGAGAGGGAGAAGCAGGCTCTGTGCTGAGTAGGGATGCAGGACCCTGGGATCATGACCTGAGCTGAAGGCAGACACTTAGCCAACTGAGTCACCCAGGCGCCCTGGGATAATCAATATTTATATTTGTCATATTGGTTCCAAGTAGGCACAACTGCTTTAAGGATATGAACAAAATAATTCACAACGAATTATCAGGAATTTAAGAAAATGTTCAATCTCAATTACTCCCTAGTAACCTAAGAAATTTTTTTAAAAAGGCCATTTTTTTTCAAATAAATTATTTTAAAAATGATATTTGATGTTAGCAAAAGTTGAAGAAAATGGACTACTCTCAGTGAGACTGTAAATTAACACAATTCTTAGGGAATAAATTCAAGAGCCTTTTACAATCTTCATTCCCCTTTAATACTTCCCGTAGTGACTCTAACATAGGAAATCATCTTAAGTATGGAAAAAGCATTTTGAGCAAAAATGTTCATGCAGCATCATAAATAATCTGAAAAATTAAAAAAGCAAAATAATCAGCACTTGGGGAATGACTATAAAAAATGTGACAGGTTCGCTCAGTAGAATATTATATTATCTTAAAGGACTGGCTTCCAGCACGTCTAGTTAGCTATCAACAAAGAGAGCCAGTTGGAGAAGGTTAGCATCTCTCCTTTCAGCTTGTCTGGGCAACACTGGCTGTTTCATTTCTCATGCATTACCAAGCAGAAAGCTCTGGAATCCAAGGATTTGTTTATAATCAAACAATGGATTTATTAGGCTTTTAAAAATTAGTTAAAAGATGAAAAGTGTGTATTGTGGTAGGAGAATACAGTGTAAATGTATCACAGTTTCTAGCACGTTTCCTGGCCACGGTAGGGGCTAATAATTATTGTCATAGTCATAACTAATGTTTTCTCCAGTGCTACTTGGGGGCTTTGCTAGGTACTTTATACTGTCTCATTTTCTTTTCATGTGATACATTTTGCAAGGCCTGCCCACACACGGTGTTGCAACTTGCTTTCCTCCCAGGATGCCTGCCAGTGCTTGTGATGCTGAGGGGTGGTGGCCTTTGAGACAGTCCATGCATCCTAGCGGCCAGGTCCTGGGTTTACTGCGCATCCTAGCTTTAGCAAGCATCAGTGCCCGGCAAAAGGGGGAGGTGGGGGGCTGGTTTTGCAGAGTCAACGACCTGCTCGCCCACCCAGGCCGAGATCCCCAGGCACCAGAGCAAAGGGGCCCTTCGGGAGCCCGCTGAGGCTCAGAGGAGCCTTGGCCCTTCCCGCCCTGCGGCGCCCGCTCAGGGGCCGCTGAGCCCCTAAATTCAGTCCGGCGGGGTGGGGTGGGGTATGGGATGTGCGGGCCCGGGAAGGCCAGGTGGGTTAGCTTCAGCGAACTTGGAAAGGAGAAATCCCTGGGAAGCGAAGAAGATGCAGATTTCTTCCTCCAGCGCTGGCCTTTGACAAGCGCCCCCCGCCCCCAGCCCCCAGCCCCCGCAGGCCTGCAGCTTCCAGGCCCACAGATTCCCTCCAGGTTTGCGCCCTTTCAAGCCAAACAAGGACAAAGGAGGATTCTGTCGTGTCAGTCACACTTCTGGGGAAGAGCGCTGGCCGGACTCTGCCCTCCTCTCACGGGTGTGGCGGAGTCCGTCCCCACGTGGCTGAGGGTTTAGAACACCCCTTTGGAGCCGGCCCTGAGCAGCGACCTGAAATCCCATTCTCTTCCACCCCATCTCTTTTCTCTCGCGTTTCTACACTTGAACGTTTTTCTTGAAGAACGAAACACGCATCAGATAGTCTGAAAACCCGCTAGAACCGGAAAGGAAAGCAAGAGTCCTTGCTGCTTTCCTTCGGCTTCTACTCCTCGTCTTTTCGTGTGTTTTGTTTTTCCTGGTATTTAATCTGCATTTCTAAAAATGCAGCCTGCTGGGTGATTTCTCCATGCTTCGGTTTCAGACGTTGACGGTTGCCTTTCTAGGACGGAAGGCGGAGATCCGCTGCGCCGCTGCCTCCGCCACGCAGATTTTGCTCAAATCAGTAGCGTTTCCAGGATGCCGACCTCGAGCTCACAGCCCAGGCGAAGTCACGCACTCTCTCCCGCGCGCTCCCTTGCGTTCACTTGCCCCTTGTGGGTTAGTCTCTTCCCATTCCTTCCGCTCGCCCTTGAGTGGGTTTAAGGAACTCATCGGTCTGCTCGTTTTCGCCAGAAGTCACCTGCTTGGGTCTCCAGCCAGTCTCTCTCCTCCCAAGCCATGTCGCTCTTCAGTCTGCGGGCTGGTAAAAGCTGGACTCATTGCCCTTCCCAAGGGTACTTGCATCATTTTATTAGGAAACACTGGATGACAAAAACTAGCCCAGCTCCAAGAACGAAGTTTGTGAATCGGCATTTCAGGCCGCCTGGAGAGAAGTTTGGGGACCTGGGCCCTTCGGTGACATCCTTCCCATTCTATCTGTCCTGGACGTTTGAGGCCAGCAGGGGAATCCTCAAGCTACGAAGGGGTTAAGAGTCGGCGGGCAGTTAGAACCAGGAGGGAGGCTCCGAGAAGACACAGGAAGGCTAGTTGGCTGGAACGGTCGAGTCCCTTCCATGACTTGCTAAATATAACTGTTAAGTAATCTGCAGTCCCTTGGGGTCATTCTTGGAGGAGGAGCTACACGGGGAAATGAGGGCTTGTTTGCAGTTCCAGGTCAGAGGTATCCTGCAGAAAGCACGACGGCCGCGTTCTTCCACAATTCAGTGCAAAATTCCCACCATTTTCGGGTTTTGCGCAGCGGTCTGAGGCACAGGGCTGCCCTTGCCTGCCACGCTGGATAAAGATCCCGGCTGGCCTCGGCTAACTTTGATTGAGGGCCTGCATTCTGCTCGGTTCCTTATCTGAAGGACATTCCTGACTCACACAGGGCAGGTTCCGGAGGACTGCTGATGTGCACAGAGGTCTCCGCCAGCCACATGCGGGGGCTGCCGCAGGCTGGGGCGGGGGGGCGGCGGCACCACTGGCCTTGCCCCTGGAAAGCGGAGCTCCAGACGAGCCAGTCCCCCTGCAGACGCATTTGGGCGCACCTAGGCGGGGGCTGCTGCTGGAACACCCCAGTGTCCCCTGCCCTGTTTATCACGGGGGCAGCCAGAGGCCTGGGCCGCTTGTGCAATGTTTGGTCAGGGTGCTGAGCGTGGACTCTGGCAACTGGAAGCATGTTCTCTGTTATTAAAACAACAACAACAGCAACAAAAATAGCAGAAAGAAAAGCTGTTGGGGACGGGTCCCAGGGAGAGGAGAGCTGGATCAGAGACCAGTTATATTTCACAGGCAAGGGAAATCCCTTCCCGATCTTTGGAGAGAACTTTTCATACCCTCCGAAGAGATCTTTATAACATCCTATTCCCTTGACGCGGGCACATCGGTTCTATTTATGAAAGAAAGCAGAGATTTCCTCTGATCATGCATTTTATGGGAGAGGATTGCTCTCACACACACGCACACGAGCGTGTACATACACACACACTCATTTTCGAGGAAAGCCAGGCACTCTGCAAACCTCTCTTGGTTGGGCCTGACTCAAGTTTGGGTGCCTTTGCTCCTTGCGCTTGGTTCATTTGCTTCCCTAAAGTGTTTCAGCTGCTCTCCTGAGGCCTCAAGTCACAAGGCCCTGCTAAGTGTTCAGAAAGGTCTGTCCTCGGATGGGTGGCCATCCTGGCAAAGGGCAGCCAGCCCCGAGATTTCTTCTTTGACCGTCATCTCCTCTCAGTCACTCCCCAGAAGCAACTTGTGCTGGTTAAGTAGACCGAGACAGTCAAACCCCCCAGCTCCCCACAGCAGGGCTCCTGGAAGTCCAACAGGCACAGGGACTGCGGGAACATCTTGTTAAAAATGCAGGTTCTGAATCCAGGGGCTCCGGTGGGGTGTAGGTGTCTGAAAGCGAGCATTTCTAACTAGATTCTAGGGCATGCCAGCGCTGTGGTCCAGACAACAGTTTCCCTAGCAGGGCCCCACGGGACCTTTTTAGAGAAACACAGAATAACCCAGGCACAGCACCCTCCCCGCAGCTCCCTTAGCCCCTCACCAGACTTTGTAAGGTAACTTTTCCCCTCCAAAGACTTGGGCTCTCCCAGCCACCCTGGTGATCCTGGTCTGAAACCCTGTCTTCACACTACTCAAGGACTGGGTGACACCATGCACCTGGCCTGCCTCCTGCTTCCCACCGAAAGCTTACTGAGTCTCTAATGATAATATTAGTATCGCGCTCAACTCTGTGGCAGGTACTAGGCTAATTAGGTACTCCCTGTCCATGAATGGTCACGGAATGAGGTCTATCTATGATCATCACACCAGCGATCCCCGTGAGACCATCAAGGCTCTGAGAAGTCAAATAACTTGCCAAAGATCACACAGCCAAGGGGTGATCGAGATGGAGCTCCTGGTCACTGCACCCTGCTGCTGGCCCATTAGTGACACGGGGCACAGGAGGGGTCTGAAGAGTGGGCCGCCTTCGTGGACTCCTGGCGCAGCTCTGGGACCTGTACTGAATTTCCCCCGTTGTAGGAGGCTGCCCTTACCAAACAGGACTCCGTGCCTCTGGGGCCCTGGAGCTGGCACTCCGCTAAAGCCCTGCCGTGTGGGTTTGAAAAGGAGTGGAGCAGGGTTATTTTACATCCGTGCAGCAGGGAGGAGACAAAAGGAGCCATAATCTTCAGATCAGGAGGCTTTGGAAGGAATAAGCCATAAAGGGAAAACGGGCTTATCCTAAGGTGGTTATCAGATAACCTTTGCTACCACTTCCATCTCTTAATCAGACCTGACATTACTTTTGTTTGTTTGTTTGTTTTTCCAGCGGACTGAATAAGAGAGTCAGGGAAGCGTCTGTTTGCTCTGGAATCTTCTTCACTCAGCCGCCGACTACAGTGATCAAAAAGGAGGACACGGGCCCCCTTTCTCCAAAGGTAGCAAAGGTCCTGTAAGCCCTTGTTACCTTGCACACACACGCGTGCACACACACACGTGTGTGCCCTACATGCACATGCTTGATTTGCTAAGCAAATATAGGCCTCAAGGATGGGAGGAGAAATAGGTACCCACTCGTGAAAATACTCTTTAAAAGAATTTCGGAAGAATCCCTCTTCCTAGATCTGCTTCCTTGCCATTAATGGGAGTACTGAGGCCCCTCGCACTTTGTCAGACTCGCTGTGGACGGTCACCGACTGTGCTCAACTTGGCTGTGCGTTCTTATTCCTCTCCAGCTCCTGTGTGAGCTCTCCTCAGGGCACCTGGGGAGACCAGTCGTCTCTGGGAAAGAAACCGTCCCATATCCTTTCTCTTTACTTCAGATGCTCTCTTCATTACCTCGCCTTACTACAAATCTGACTGTATCTGCAGGACGACGCTGTCCTCTCCCCGCACAGCATTGCCACACATGCCTCCTATCTCCCACCTGCCCCGTCCCCCACTGACAGACCTTGTTCCTCTGCCACAGCTCTCTTTCCTGACTCTGTCTGCCATCAGGGACTCTCAGTGAGCTGTGAAATGGTGTGAAAGTGCACACCATCCTGTCACTCACCTTTCCCAAACCCGTCTACCACTGTCTAGGATGGTCTTCATGTGTCCTAGTCTCTTGCTCCTCCCCCTTCTAGAAACATCTATAGATAGCATCTTCTTACAGTTCCTCGGCCTTCTCAGGTCTGGAGGCCTTTATCTCCACGGATTTTATGTTATCAGGACACAAATAGATCATCACACAGAATGGCTTCAGCCCCACCCCGCACCCCCACCCATTCTAGATCCTCCTTTCAGCTCTCAAATCTCACATTCCCTTGATGCTCCTGAACCAATGATCCTATCACTTCCCTTCTCACTGTTTTCTGAGTGTCTTCCTGGCTTTGTTAGCATCTCTTACCCAGGTGTAACTTCCCACTTTCAAGCCCTGCAATCCCCTGCATGGGCTGTTCCTGGCCTCAGGCAAGTCTATAAGGTTCTCCCCGCAGCATTTCTTCTGTGTTTCCCTTTCACAAACTTCATGAGGTCCCCACACAGGGTAACCTGTACCCTGCACGTTCGCTCCTCTGCTGCAAGCCCGTTGACTGAGGAGGCTGGCCACTGATTTTCATTCTCGTTCCTACCATTTAACCCCAAGGAAGACTTCGGCAGCCCTTGGCAGGGCTGCACTCACTGTGGACTCCTTCTCCTACCCCTCAGGGAGCCCCCGCAGCCTTCACTTCATTCCCTGGGTTCCCGCCCACCTCTGTCCCCTGCTCTCCTGAGATCTTTCTTTACTGACAATATTGGGATTATCTGACATCGTTGGGAGTTTCCTCATTGTCTTTCCACTCCCTGTCAGCCTTCTCCTCGTTAGAGCATTTACTGTTTTCAGCTCAGGACACTGCAGTAACCCCTGACTGCACAACCCCAGCCTCCAGCCCAGCACCGGAGGTATTATGCAAAGACCGCATTCCTCTCTTGCTTAAAGTCCAGGTTCTCCCATTGCTGCTAAAGGACTTGACCTGCCACCCACACCCCCATTCTGTCTGACAACTAAATCTTTGCTCATGTCATTTTCCCGGTCTCGAGGGCCTTCTGTCCCTCGTTGCCGTGAGATCGAATCTTATCTTACCTTAGAGGCAAACTCAAAAGCCTCCTCAGACAAGAAGTTGTCCTTAAACCCTCCTGCTGGAGGAGATGTCTCCCACCTCTGCTTTCCGGTAGCCCTTGAAGGCTCTTGTAACATCTATAACTTTCCAGCCTGTGTTATGGTTGACACACAAAGCTGTAAGCTTCTTCAGGACACCCCCCCCCCCCCCCAGCCATAGCACAATACGTGACATACCCTGTTGGGCTGTTCTAGATGCTTTTATGACAAATGGCAGGAACATAGCTAACGGAGGCATAAAACAGAAATTATTAGAGAAACACACACGGCAGATCACACAGCAGTAGGAAGTACATGGAAACTGGGGGCCTCCGGGACGGCTAGAACTAAGAACCTGAGTTCAACGGCACACAAGCTCTGTGTCTTTACTTCTCTCCGTGTTGGATCCCTTCTCTGTGGCAGTCAAGAGCCCTCCACACCGCCCTGAAAACTCTCAAGATTCCCCTACAGGCTGCCACCTCCAAAGAGAGCTTACTTTCCAGCTTCAGTTGGAAATAAATCTTAGAGAAGGACTCTGATTGGTCCAGCCTGGGTCCAAGGGTCTGCCCCTGGACCAATCAGCGATGGCCAGAGGACTGGCTGACTCCCGCTGTTGAAAGCTCACTCCTGAAAAGAGGAACCTTCAGGAGCCAGGCAGGCAGCCCAAGAATTATAGCAAGCTTGTGTCCAATAACTTTACAACAAACACGTGTTGTTAATACTTATATTAATTGATAAGAATTATGCAGTAGTGCCATGAAGAGGCAGTCCCACTTAGGGAAGCTCTTTGTCATTTTAACCGGGTACCTTACTCTTACCCATCCCTTGGTAAGACTTTTAAAAGTTCTACTTGGCCAGTCTAATTCCAAATAGAATATCTGCTTACAGGAAATTGATTCTTCCTTAAAGGACCTTTAAAATCATATTTTCCTCTCATCTAGGCAGGCCTCACCTCCAACTAAAATGGGTTGATGAGGTTGACCAGGTTTCCTGGTGTTTATGTCTGGCCCCCAACAACAACAACAACAACAAAATGGCACCAAACCCAATGACGCTTTCCTATTATTGTACAAATTCTTCTGTATATTATCCCATCTCCTCTCCTTCACCGACACCAACATCCTATACCTTGAATCCCAGCATTTGTGGATTTGCTGTATGGAACTATCTTTGTTTCCTTTGACTACATTGGACATTATTCATTATGAAGAATTACGGACATGTTCCCTAAGACTGGTTTTGCTGGCATGGTCCCTTATGGCTGGGGCTGTGTGACTCAGATTGGAAAGTATGTCAAGGATGAGGGAATTTTTGTCACTTTGCACAAGATCTTTAATATCCAGAGTAGTCCTTTTGACCCCTTTTATCAATATCACCTCCACTGAAAGTCAGTAATAACTGAATTACCCGGAACCTCTGTTTCTCAAGTCCTTGAGAGCTGGGGGTGGTGATGGGGTGGGGGGTGGCACAAAAAAAAAATATTTTCTTTCTTTTTTTTTTTTAAGATTTTATTTATTTATTTGAAAGAGAGAGATCACAAGTAGGCAGAGAGGCAGGCAGAGAGAGAGAGGAGGAGGAGGAAGCAGGCTCCCCACTGAGCAGAGAGCCCTACGCAGGACTCGATCCCAGGACCCTGAGATCATGACCTGAGCCGAAGGCAGAGGCTTAACCCACTGAGTCACCCAGGTGCCCAAAATATTTTATTTCAATTGAACATTATGGCTAAGGGAGAAAAGTTTTGACGAGATGTAAGAAAAGGAGAAAGCGTGCCTTTAAAGCTTTACACAATAAATGAATATCTATGAAAAGGAGATTAATTTATCCAGATGACATGCAGATCAAATATCTAAACAATAAACTGAATATTTTTCCCATAAATTTGGAATAACCAGATTCAGCAAATAAAGATATAAGATGCCCAGTTAAATTTAATTTGAGATAAACAACGAATTGTTTTTAGTATAAGTATGCCCTGTGTAATACATAGGACATGCTTATACTAAAAATTATTTGTGGTTTATCTGAAATTCAAATTTAACCAGGTGTCTTGCATTTTACCTGATAATTCTATTTAGATTAAATATTCTGGCCTTGTATAGACGCGGTCTGAATTTTTTTAATCCCATAATCATTTTTTGAAGATATTTGCCCACAGAAATGAAGCCCTTCCCATGGATTCTTTACCTTTCCACCACCTTTGAAATGGAAATTTAGGCCGCTCTTCTCAATTTCAAACTTTCTTCTAAATGGCCCACACCCTTAGCATGGAGCACTAAAGCATCACAGTTTAATCAGTAGATAAATTGAGTTAATGTTCTATTCTGTTAGTATGCACACAATTAATTGGATTGGGGTTTTTTTGTTGTTGTTGTTTTTGCGGTTGTATATATACCTTTATTTGACCAGCAGCCATTAATTCTCATCCACATTAACCATCTGTAGATTTTGGAAAGTGGTGACAGGTCATAGGTAGCCAACATATAGAGCTTGTTTGGTGACTTTTCATCCCCTTACATTTTTCTGGACAATAGCACATGGATATAGTATGGAACATTCCTTAATCCGTTGGCCCAGACAGCTTTATTGAGTCTGGTGTCCATGTGCGCATCTGGAGTTCCCATGTCCTTTAGGCCAAATTTCTGGATCTCCTTGAGTGCCTGAGGGGCACACTCCTTGAAACCCACTCCAGGGATGTGCTTGCAAATGTCAATGGGTACTCTCTGGTCACTGCCTCATTGATGGCAGAATGGCCCTTCTTCTCACCACCCTTCTTTGCGGGAGCCATTCTGCAAGGCCCTGGCTGGAAGAGCTCATTGTCTCTAATTTTGAATACACTGTAGTGCTTAGTCCAGCCTCAGAACATGCAGTAAGAACTACATAGAGGTGAGGCAGTCTCTAGTCAAGGACCGCTTGTCAAGTACCTATTTCCTGTGTTGCACTTTTCCAGGGTCTACAAAGTGCTCAAAGATATATGAAATCCATTCAACAACTCTTTATCCAGAGTCTGCCGTGGCAGCCCGCTAGTCAAGGTGCTAGGAGTGCTACAGAGCTCCCACTCTTGCAGGACCCCGATCGTTGAGGAAGAGCACATCAGGCACAGTGTTAAAAGAACCAAGATCCCCAGCCCCAAGGGATATGCTGTTCCCCTGACTACCATGGTTTTGGTTGTGCTGAATGGTATATACAAACTGGTTAAAGCCTGGCTTTCTTAAGATATCAAAGAGGGCTTTCAAAGTTGGGTGGGAGAAAAGGAAGAAGAGAAAAGAAGCAATGGGCAGAGGTGGGCTCTTTGGTGGGAGGGGGAAATGTGTCTGATGGGGTCATGGATGAAGTTTGTGCTTGGAGAGCTACATGGGACGTGACCCCTCTCTCGTAGTCTCCAAAGACTCTTCACTAGAACACCGGTTTTCGTACTGATGTGTTGTAGTATGAGATGTGTTTTAGGGGATACGACATAGTGGTGAGTAGGGCCTCAAAGCGGATGTGAAGTAAGAGCCAAGGCTCCCCACGGGAGGCCCACCCCATCTGGGCTACACCCTGGGGATCTTCATCCTACGTATTTGATAAAAGTTAAAGACCAGCTGCGTCTTGGGTTGTTGTTCCTAAGAAGACAACTCACCATCTGTGCCAAACACTTGGATTTTTGTGTAACAGAGTGAAGATACTTCTGGCAGGAACAGCAGCCGTTCTTGGCATCAGTTAGGTTTCTTTTGTTTCAAGCGAATCAAGGCCAATTAGGCAAGAAAAAAAAGGAGGACGTGAGGGAAGGGATTGGTGGCAGAATGTATTAGAGGCACGTGGGGAGCTGCCAGCCAGAAAGAGCTGACCAGCTAGGCCTTGAGAAAGACAGGGGCCAAGGGCCGGGGGCCTCCCGCAGGGATCTCAGGGGCCAGAACTCATAGACATCTTGGGGGACTGCTGCTATCATGTGTTTTAGCCCTATTTACTTGTCATCTCTGTTCCTGTTTTCAAGTTCCTGTGAGAGAATCTAGTTAGTACAAATGGAGTCAAGAGCCTCTACTCTTTGTGGCAGAATCATTTGAGTTGGCCAGTCTCCTCCTTTCATGTCTTTAACATCTCAAAACTAGATGGAAATGGGGTCATCTTGGATGCTTATACCATGTGTCCTTCTACTGGTTTCACTGAAAGTCTTAAATTATCCCATCTCTCTGACACACACTAATTTGGAAATGATATGCTCTCTGCTTCTACCCTTTTGGTGGTTACTCCAGAAAAATTCCAACTTGTACCCGTAACCCACCAAAGTCTAAGTGGATCAATATCTTTACTCTCCTGCCAGGCAATACGAAAACCTTAGAATGCTTAAACTACATTGTTCCTTACCTACTTATAAATTGATTTTTTTCATATATTTTAAATCAACCTTTAAAACACAACCAAAAATGATGAATTATGACTTTAGATTGTCAGTGCTCGTTTGCCTCTGCCATTTGCTGTGCTCTTCACTCTTTGTATCTCAAACATCCCATATAGGATCTTTTATTTATTTTTTATTTTTTGCTCTGCCTCAAGTACATCCTTTAGTATTTCCTTCAGGAGCTTTTTTTAGTGATGAACTAACCATGTTTAGTTCTCTGGAATATTTATTTTGTCCTTTTTTCTTTTTTTTTAAGAATCTATTTATTTATTTGACAGACAGAGATCCCAAGTAGGCAGAGAGGCAGGCAGAGAGAGAGAGGAGGAAGCAGGCTCCCTGCTGAGCAGAGAGCCCGATGTGGGACTCGATCCCAGGACCCTGAGATCATGACCTGAGCCGAAGGCAGAGGCTTAACCCACTGAGCCACCCAGGCACCCAATTTTGTCCTTGTTCTTAAAAGACCTCCCCGCCCCCACTAGATAGACAAATTCTAGGTTGGCAAGTTCTTTCTCTCGGCGCACTGGAGCTCTCTCACTGTTCTTCTAGCTTCCGTTGTTTGCTGTTGAAAATCTGCTGTCAGTAAACCTGCTGTTGCTTTTTAAAGGCCATCTTTTCTCTCTCTTTCTTTATTTTTCTGGCTGCTTTTCAGATTTTTCTCCTTATCTTTAGTTTTCTGCTACTTCACTATGATGTGCCTAACTAGGTTTTACTTATCCTGCTTGGGATTTGGTGCATTTCCCAAATGTCTGCAGAAGTATCTGGCAATTCTGAAAATGTTTAGTTATCATGACTTTAAATATTGCCTAGCTTTTTTTTCCCCCTCTCTCTCATTCTGGAATTCCTATTTAACATTCTCTTGCATGTTTCTCAATGCTTCTTTCCTGGTTTTCATCTTCTGATTCTGTGTTGCATTTAGGAAAAAAATTATTTCGCTCTTTCACTAATTGTTTCTCCAATTGTGTTTAATCAAGCCCCTTAGTTTTTAAAAATATTTAATTTATTTATTTATTTGGGGGGGGATGAGGGAGAGAGAGCATGAGAGGAGAGAGGTCAGCGGGAGAAGCAGACTCCCTGCTGAGCAGGGACCCCCCCCCCCCCCCCCCCGCCATGCGGGACTTGATCCCGGGACTCCAGGATCATGACCTGAGCAGAAGGCAGTTGCTCAACCAACTGAGCCACCCAGGCACCCTGAGCCCCTTAGTTTTTAATTTTGATTAAAATTTAAAATTAGTTATTTTTTAAGCCCACTTACACTTTTTGTAGTTTACCATTGCATGCAGATATTTCTTTTTTATTTTATTTTATTTATTTATTTGAGAGAGAGAGAGAGCATGAGCAGGGGGAGAAGCAGAGGGAGAGGGGGAAGCAGGCTCCCCACTGAGCAGGGAGCCCAATGCGGGGCTCGATCCCAAGACCCTGAGATCATGACCTGAGCCGAAGGCAGATGCTTAACAGACTGAGCCACCGAGGCACCCCACCATGCAGATATTTCTAAATTCTATTTTAAACACTAAGCATGGATACTTTGTAATTTATAACTGCTAATTCAATAATCTAACACCCACGTGGGTCTTTCTGTGGCTCTTTGTTACTTATGTTGGTTTCCTTGTGTGCTTGAATATTTTTAGTTATATGCTGCTCATTGACTTAGAAAATTATCTGTGGAGATGTTTTATGATCTAAATTGAAGGTGCTCTTCTTCAAGGAGAATTTGATTTTGCTTCTTTTACACAGGTGGATACCCTTTGGTCTGCTACCGCCTTAAACTTCATTCAGGATTTAAGATTTCTTAGACCACTCAAGCCTTCTGAATCCACAGGAGTGAGTACCTATAGTTACAACTTCTTGTCACTTTCAGTTTTTTGCTTTGCTCCTTCTGGTCCAGTTAAATCTCCTCACATTCCCTGGGGGTGAAAGCAGGAAGGTGGCTTCACTGTGGAGACTCCCATGTCATGAGAGGCTTCCATTAAATCTTGATGTTTAGAGGACCGTGGACCTAGTGTCTGTCCCTCTCACAGTGAAAACCACTGCTCAAGGGGTCAGACCAGCTTGGCAAATACCATCAGGACAAAAGTCATTCCAAGTGCTCTGCTTCCCTCTGAATTTTTGCTTTCTCTTACCTTTTGGCCCGATATTTCTTTTCTGGCTCATCAGTAGTGTGATGCTTTTATGAAGATCTTAACAATTTTTTACTCATTATTTTTAGAAGCTCTTTGCCAAAGGCTATCTCCTAATAACCCAGCTTACCGTAAAGGACTCCTCCGGCTTTCAGTCAATTAAGCTCCTCTCTGGGAGGTTAACACCACAGCCTCTAGAGTGAGGCAAGGGCATCTGCTCTGTGCCAAACATTTAATGATCCTTGGAGACCTCGTTTTAGGACTTCTGGAGGCAAATAATTTTTAAAAGGCTTGGAGATAGTCATAATTTCTGCTTTGGAGTCTCTTAAATACTTCTTCCATCCTGTACTCAAAGGGTCCACATCTAAACCACACTCTCGGGAAGAGAAAACATCCAATGGGCAGCCAGCCTGCTGTAGTGCCTTCCCGTGGTCTCTGGCTGTCAGCGTGGTGAATCTGCCGAGTGTCCACCACACTTTCTTTCTCCTGGTGGAGTCTGCCTGAAGAAGGATGGGCGTGTGTGCCTCACAAAGTCAAGTTCTGTCCTTGCTTATTTTGGAACCCGTGCTATCCATATAGAGCCTGTGTGGGAAAGAGAAGGCAGAGAAGCGAGGTAGATGGGATGGAAAAATATCGCCTAGGTGAAATGAAGAAAGTCATTGTTTCTGCTCTTAGTATTCAAATGGCTCATTCCGGTCTCTCCATAACATTTTCTTTCTTTCTTTCTTTTTAAGATTTATTTATTTATTTATTTGACAGACAGAGATCACAAGTAGGCAGAGAGGAAGGCAGAGAGTGGGGGGGGGGCAGGGGGAAGCAGTCTTCCCACTGAGCAGAGAGCCTGATGTGGGGCTCGATCCCAGGACCCCGAGATCATGACCCGAGCCGAAGACAGAGGCCCAACCCACTGAGCCACCCAGGTGCCCCGTCTTTTTTTTTTTTTTTTAAGATTTTATTTATTTATTTGGCAGAGAGAGAGAGATCACAAGTAGGCAGAGAGGCAGGCAGAGAAAGAGGGGGAAGCAGGCTCCCTGCCAGGCAGAGAGCCCAATGCGGGGCTCAATCCCAGGACCCTGAGATCATGACTTGAGCCAAAGGCGGAGGCTTAAGCCACTGAGCCACCCAGATGCCCCAACATTTTCAATAGATTAATAATTTCTCATTATGGTGTTGAATTGTCTCTGCAGGGAGCTGCCAAAAAATTGATGAATACAGTGTCAAGGTAGGTATTAGACAAGCCATGGAAAACTGACCACAACTGCCTTACTGTTTGGGTTGCCTGCTTGTCCCCTGTTCCTATTTAAATTTGCAACCCTTGATGAGGACATTAATATTAGGTGCCCAAGAGAAGGAGCCCGTGAAGAGATGAGTAATTTCCATTTAAATAGCACAAGGGATCCTTGAGCTAGGGAGACCTTGAAATCAGACCTTGAAAAAGGTGTTGGTTTAAGAAGAGACAGAGATGATCATTGTTTAGAGCTATAGACCCATTTATGGAGGACCTATTGTGCCCTAGGCACGAGCTAGATATTTTTAAAACCACAATCCATTAAATTCAGAACAAAATAATTATGCCCCTTCTTTGGTGTTGAGCAGAGAGTTGTGAAAAAGGTAAACTATTTTAGGACTAAGGAAGGAAGAAAAGTTCTCAATAGACATTATCCCATGTAGGGAAAAATATTTCAGGAATATTTCCTGGAGGCTCAAGGGCACATTTTAAAACTTAACTTTGAATAATACACTACTCGGTTAAGCCTTTGGTTTTTCTAAAGAATGTGGTAAGAGTCCTGGATGTAAGAGATTCACATTTTCTCCATATTAGTCCATCGCACGTGTTGACTTTAAGGAAAGATTGTGCAATGTGCTGTTCTGTGGAACCCACTGTCCGTGGCTTAAGGGTTCTCAGCAAGCAGAGCAAAAAGTGGTGCGCAACCCCGCTAAGGAAGGAGGCGGCACGTGTCTACAGGGGACATTTTTCCACCATCAACAGGGTCCTCCTTACTTCCCTGTGATGGCATATATTACCTACTGTGTTCCGCTCTAGCTATTTTTCCATGCCTTCTGCCTTGTGCTAAATCTCTGGTTTCTTCTGGGATGTTACTTCCTCCCAGCACCTGGCTCAGTGAGTTGCCCAAGATCAGCAGTCGATAGGAAGAAGCAGGATGGAACATAAAGACGTAAGTTCTAGACCTGCTCTGCCACTCAAGACAGGATAAACTCAAGTGGAGCCCGCGCTTGTTCTTTTCTCTATTAGTTGTTGTTCACCCTTCCTTTTAATCAAGAATCCCAGTTCTCTGGTGCCTGGGTTAAATGTCTGACTTGGGCTCAGGTCATGATCTCAGGGTCCTGGGATCGAGCCCCGTGTCAGGCTCCCCACTCAGCAGGGAGCCTGCTTCTCCCTCTGCTTCTGCCACTTCCCCTCTTTGTGTGCGCGCGCTCTCTCTCTCTCTCTCTCTCCTTTAAGAGGAGAAAAAAAAAAAAAAGGAATTCCAGTTCTCTGGACACCTCGGTGGCTCAATCAGTTGGGCACTTGACTCTTGGTTTTGGCTCAGGTCATTATCTCAGGGTGGTAAGATCAAGCCCCACATAGGGCTCTGCGCTCAAGGTAGAGACTACTTGAGATTCTGTCTCTCTCTCTCCCCCTCTGCCCCCCTCTTATGCTCCCCCCCCTCTCATTCTCTAAAATAAATAAATAAATCTTTATTTAAAAAATGAATCCCAGTTCTCATTAGGCATCCATTCCTTGTTCAAGCGGTCAATGCCCTTTGGGAAAATCTGACCATATTTTGGCTCCAGGAGTTAGTATTAGTCAGGGCTCTCCAGAGAAACAAAACTGACAGACAGAGAGAGAGATTAATAAAGGAGTAGCTCGTGTGATAATGGAGACTGAGAAATCCCACAGTCTGCCGTCTGCAAGCTGGGGAACTAGGGGAGCTGATGGTGTGAGTTCCATTCTTCTTCTGTGAAGGAAGAAACCAATGTCCCAGCTTGAAATCAGGTAGAGAGAAGTTCTTCCTTACCCCACCTTTTACTCTAGTAAAGCCTCCAACAGATTGGATGAGACCCACCCACAGTGGGAAGGGCAATCTGCTTTAGTTAGCCTACTGATTCGTATGTTAATCTCACCCAGAAACACACTCCAGATACACTCAGGATGATGTTTAACCAAATGTCTGGGAGCCCCCTGACCCAGTCAAGTTTTAACCATCACAAGGGACAAATTCAGTTTGGCTTAAGCCCATCACCACTGTTGGCCACAGTGATGGGTCAAAGCTGGGCAAGTACCCCACTCTAGGCCAGAGAAATGCGAGATGATGGGGACACTTGCTGGAGATTGTGAGGAGAGAAACATTTTCACCTTCTATGGCAGTGATGTACAGAGATGCTCTTTTGTACCTGACCATGAATGACCAAGTCCACGAGAGCTGCTGGTAGTCATCTTATGATGACAGAGAAGCTGCCCTTGAGATGTCACGGTGGTGCGGAAGGCAGAGAAAGATGTGAAAGTAAACTGGACCATTGTTGAGATTCCTGAGCCCGGGATCCAGGTTTGCCTGAAAACACCGGATCTCTGGACTTTTTAAGTTACATGAGCCAGTCAATTCCTCCACTGGGTCAACCAGTCCAACTATGTTGGACTTTCTGTTACCTGCAACCAAGAGATTCCTAACTAATATAGTTGGGGTTTAGATGTTAGGATCTCTGAGGACCCCTTTCAGCTTTTAACCTTCAGTGAGTCTCTTAAAACTCTACCAGAAAAGTCAACCATTTTTATTATGAAAAGTGAGCATTCAGTATTAACCAAGTTGGAGCCCCAACATCAAGGAGGCACATCCATGGGGCAGCACAGACCCCTCAGCGGATGGGATGGGGCAGAGCTGCGGGGGACCCGTAGGGGTCCTATAGCTGTGGGGGGGCACTGACTCTCGGTGCTAAGAACACATGAAGACTATGCACGAAACTCGCCATCTTCACGGGGCTTATGTTCTAGCTGAGATAGACCATAAACAAATATGTGAACAAATAAGGAAAGAGCTAAACATACAGTGTGCTGGACAGTCACAAGCACTCTGGAGAACGGTACGGGGAGCGCAATTTTAAACAGTGTGGGTGAAGGAAGGTGCGGTAGATCTCTGGGCCGGCTGGAATAAGGTACCACAAACCGAGTGGCTTAAATCACAGAAATTAACTGTCTCACAGAAATGTGAAATCACGGTGTCAGCTGAGTGTGCATCCTTCCAACGGTGGCGAGGGAGGCCTGGTTCCACGACTGTCTCCTGGCTTCTGGCAACCTCTGGCTTCCTTCTCCCTGGGTCTTCACGGCATCTTCTCTTTGTGTGTGTCTGTCTCTGTGTCTAAATTTCCCCTTTCTATAAGAACACCAGCCATGAGGCACCTGGGTTGCTCAGTTGGTTAAGCCTCTGCCTTGGGCTCAGGTCATGATCCTGGGATCTGGGATCGAGTCCCGCACTGGGCTCCCTGCTTGGCCGAGGTCTGCTTCTCCCTCTCCCTCCATCTGCCGCTCCCCTGCTTGTTCTCTCTTTCTCTTTCTACCAAATAAATAAGTAAATATTAAAAAAAAAAAAAAAAAGACCCCCCAGCCATATTGGATTTGGGGCCCACTTTAATAACTCTAGCTTTGATGGCCGCAAACACCATACTCCCATTTAAGGTCATATTCACAGGTGCTGGGGGTTAGGACTTCGACATCTTTGCAGGGACACAATTCAAACCCTAACAAGATGTTGCTGTGTCGATGACATTGGAGCAGAAGCCTGGCGGTGGGGTTCAAGGGATGAGCCATGTTGCGATCCGGGAGAAGGGCATTAACGGCAGAGGGAACGGCAGGTGCAGAGAGAGGCCGTGCTTGCTCCTCCAGAACAACATTTCGGTGAGTTGGTGTAGAGTCTGGAAGGTCGAGGAGAGAGTCTGCCACAGAATAAAGCATGAAGCTCAGGGATGACCCACCTACCGCTCGGCGATGTCCTCTGTAACCTCGTAGTCTGCTCAAAATGTCAAAACGCCTTCCGTTCCCCAAAAGCATGGCATGAGGGGTCAGTGAGTCCTCTGCCTCTTATACCCTCAGGGCAGTCGGGAATGTTTGTGGGTGATGCTGAGGGTGCGTTTGCCACACCTCTCCTTCCCCTCCACTCCAGGCACTGGCTTATCCCCAGGAGCAGAGCAGGAGCCCATATGCCACCACAGGAAATTTGGTTGGAGGCACGTAAGGTGACAAAGGCAAGAGAGTCAAGTTTGTCATTAAAAGGTGGCTATAGGGACTCCTGGGGGTTTAGTGTCTGCCTTCGTCTCAGGTCATGATCTCAGGGTCCTGGGATCGAGCCCCGCACCAGGCCCCCCCTCAGCAGGACAAAGGGGCACCTGGGTGGCTCAGTGGGTTAAAGCCTCTGCCTTCGGCTCAGGTCATGGTCCCAGTGTCCTGGGATCGAACCCTGCGTTGGGCTCTCTGCTTGGCAGGGAGCCTGCTTCCTCCTCTCTCTCTCTGCCTCTCTGCCTACTTGTGATCTCTATCAAATAAATAAATAAAATCTTAAAAAAAAAAAAAAAGTGGGGCACCTGGGAGGCTCAGTGGGTTAAAGCCTCTGCCTTCAGCTCCTGTCATGATCTCAGGGTCCTGGGATGGAGCCCCACATCGGGCTCCCTGCTCCACAGGGAGCCTGCTTCATCCTCTCTCTCTGCCTGCTTGTGATTTCTGTCTGTCAAATAAATAAATAAAATCTTTAAAAAAAAAAAAAAGAAGTGTTTAAAAAGGTGCCCATAGAATTTTGTCATCACCCCTTGCTACACTCCGTCCACAGTTAGCTTTAGTATAGGACGGGCGTTGGTAATTTTAATTGATTTTCTTAGCTTTTCAAATGCTAAGTGAAAATTAGAGAAGTCATAACAAAATGGGCCTGTTTTCTGTTAGAGCAAGGGGACCTGTCTTTAATGGAAATCTGGCAGCGACTGATGTGTTCCCACATTAGGAAAGTACCCACCGCAGACTCAGAGTTCTGTCCGGTTGATGTCCCGTCAGCTCACGTCAGCAGTGAAACAAGCGGTTCCTGCGACTTCCATGGACTCATCATCCCTGCCCTCCTGCCTTCACCTTATCTCCAGGCTGGAATGGTCTCTTGAACCATCAGCCATCACCGGGACCCTGAGGGTCCCCCCCCCCCCCCCCCCCGCCCCGCTTCCATCCTGCTGTGGCCTCAGATAACAAACCTTTCCAGACAGGCTTGGTTCCCACAATGTTTGGAATGCTTCGGAGCAAAACCGAGTGTGAATAAGGAACCAAGTCCCTTTCTTCCCTTCAGTTCCTTCCTTTCTTGCGTCACACCTCACTCTTAGCTGGAGAGGGCCGGAGGTTTCCTGCTCAGGACTCCCCTGATGCCACCTAATTCGGTCCAGGCTTGTCAGGAGACTAAGTTCTTTGTTCCCGTCCTCCTTGTGGCTCTGGGCACCCTTCCTCGCTGCCCCATGCCTGCAACAGTCTCCTCCTTGTCTGTCAAAAGCCTTTCCGGATCCAAATCCTCATGTAAGACTCTGGCCCTGTAGCTATTTTGGGGTGCTGTGTACCCTTGGCCTTTCCCTCCGGCCGGGAGGGGAAAACAGAACACGCGTAAAGGCTAGCAAGAGGGAGAGAAGGAACAAGTATCAGCTAGTTTCAGAGCCTTGCCCTTTGTGGGGTTTTCAAAATAGTCATGTTCATACGGCTTCCTTTCTAGGGCTCCCTTCGATCCTCTGACATGGAGGGGGCTTGATGCATTTTGGGGGTGGGCTGCCCTGGGCCTCTTTGTTTCAGCAGGAATGTCGGGATGCGAAATGGCACAGAATGAACAAAAGGCCTTGTGTGTGCCTGACAGAATCTCCTTGGAACCCATAAATCCCCAAATATCCTTAAAGGGCTCAGAAATTAATCCATATCGAACATCCTCAAGGCGCCTGGTGCATTCCTACTCCTTGCATAGTTTCGTCCTCACGCAAACCCCCTGTGGGGTCGCTTTTATCAGTCTCATTTCAACACCCAGAAACGGAAGTTTGCAATGCTAAGTGCCTTTGCTGGGTGCAGGGCTGGTAAGGGGTGGGGCCTAGACCAAATTTAGTTCTGAGTCCAAAGTCTGTGTGCTTTCGGGGGGGTGGGGGGGGGGTTCTTATTTAAAAATAAATGTTTGGGGGGGGCCTGGGTGGCTCAATGGGTTAAAGCCTCTGCCTTCGGCTCAGGTCATGATCTCAGGATCCTGAGATGGAGCCCAGAATTCGGCTCTCTGCTCAGCGGGGAGCCTGCTTCCTCCTCTCTCTCTCTGCCTCTCTGCCTACTTGTGATCTCTGTCTGTCAAATAAATAAATAATATATTTTTTTAAATGTGGTTATTTTTTTCAGGTTATCTAGGTAATGATGCTCTCTTCTTAAATTTTTTATCTGAGTGTATTTGACAGGCAGTGCTACATTCGTTTCACGTGTGCACAACATAGTGTTTGTGCTTCTCTGTGGGTGCTGCTGTGCTCCCAGGTGTAGCTGCTGTCACCATGCGGTCCTGCTACAATACCATTCAGCATGTGCCCCTCGCTCTGATTTTATTCCCATGACATATTCATTCCGTCACTGGAAGCCCCTGTCTCCTACTCCGCTTCTCCCATTTTGCCCATCTCCCACCCCCTTCCCTCTGGCACCTATCTGTTTGTTCTCTCTAAGTAATACATAACCTTTATAGAAAATGTGGAAGGACGGGGCGCCTGGGTGGCTCAGCGGGTTAAAGCCTCTTCCTTCAGCTCAGGTCATGATCCCAGAGTCCTGGGATCGAGCCCCGCATCGGGCTCTCTGCTTGGCTGGGAGCCTGCTTCCTCCTCTCTCTCTCTCTGCCTGCCTCTCTGCCTACTTGTAATCTCTATCTGTCAAATAAATAAATCTTAAAAAAAAAAAAAAAAGAAAATGTGGAAGGACAAAATAAAACATAAAATAAAAGTGAGCAATAATGCCACCATCCAGAGAGAGTCACTGTTAACATTTCAGGGTCCTTCCTTCCAGCCGAAGTTTATGCGACGCTATGCTATTTTACGTCCTGTTTCTTTTAGTGTTTGGGTTTTTGTTTGTGTGTTTGTTTTTGAATAGGTTTTATTTTTTAGAGAGTTCTTTTTTATTTTTTAAAGATTTTATTTATTTATTTGACTGACAGAGATCACAAGTAGGCAGAGAGGTAGGGAGAGAGAGAGGAGAAAGCAGGCTCCCTGCTGAGCAGAGAGCCCGATGCGGGGCTCGATCCCAGGACCCTGGGATCATGACCTGAGCCGAAGGCAGAGGCTTTAACCCACTGAGCCACCCAGGTGCCCCTAGAGAAGTTTTAGGTTCACAACAAAATTGAAACAGAGGTACAGAGGGTTCCCCTATTTCCCCTACCCCCATTTTCGCACAGCCTGCCCCACTACTGATATACTGGGACGATAGTGGTATATTTGATGCCATCAATGAACCAATTTCGATGCATCATTATCACCTGAAGTCCATGGTTTATTTTCGGGGTCACTCTTGTGAATGAGTTGTACATTCTGTGGGTTTTGACAAATGCATAACGACACATATGCGTTATTATAGTATCCTACAGAATAGTTCCACCGCCCTAAAATTCCTGTGTCCCACCTACTCACCCCTCCCTCCCCCAACCTCTGAAACTTCTTACGGTCTCCATAGTTTTGCCTTTTTCAGAAGATCGTAGAGTTGGAGTCATATAGTGTGTAGCCTTTTCAGATTGGCTTCTTTCACATGGGAATATGCATTTAAGTTTCCTCCATGTCTTTTCATGGCATAGTAGCTCACTTCTTTTTAGCCCTGAATAGTATTCCATTGTCTGGATATACCACAGTTTAACTATCCATTCACCCACTGAAGGACATCTTGGTTGCTTCTAGTCTTGGCAATTATGAACAAAGCTGCTATAAACATCAGTGTGCTGGGTTTTGCGTGGAATTAAGTTTTCAACTCATCTGAGTAAACACCAAGAAGCACAATTGCTGGACCATATGGTAAGAGTGTATTTTGTTTTGTGAGAAACTGCCAAACTGTCTTTCACGGTGGCTGTACCGTTTTGCACTCCTACTAACAATGAGTGAGAGCTCCTGTTGCTTCCACATCCTCACCAACATTTGGTGTTGTTAGAGTTTGGGATTTTTGCCATTCTAATAGACACGCAGTCATATCTCACTGTTGTTTTAATTCGCGATTCCATAATGACATATCATGGAGCATCTTTTCATATGCCCATTTTCCATTTGTATATCTTCTTTGGTGAGGTGTCTGTTCAGATATTTTGTCCATTTTATTTATTTTTTATTTTTAAAAAAGATTTCATTTATTTATTTGACACAGGAAGAGAGAGAGAGCACATAAGCAGGGGGAGTGATGGAGGGAGAGGGAGAAGCAGGCTCCCCACTGTGCAGGGAGCTTGATGTGGGGTTTGATCCCAGGACCCTGAGATCATGACCTGAGCTGAAAGCAGATGGTTAACTGACTGAGCCACCCAGGCGCCCTCTTTTGTCCATTTTTAAAAGGGTAGTTCATCTTCTTATTGTTGAGTTTTTAGAGTTTTTTCCATATTCTGGATAATAGTTATTTTATCAGATGCCTTTCATAAATACTTCATACCATTCTGTGGCTTGTTTTCTCATACTCTTGACAGTCTTCTGCAGAGCAGAAGTTTTTAATTTCAACGAAGTCCAGATTTTTAATTATTTCTCTCATCAGTCATGGCTTTGGTGTTGTATTTCAAAAGTCATTGCCATAGCCAGCGTCATCTAGATTCTCTCCTGTTGTCCTCTAGGAATTTTATAGTTTTATCTTTCCATTTAGGTTTGTTCCATTTTGAGTTTTTTTTTCTTTTGTGTGTGTGTGTGTGTGTGGAGGATATAAGCGCTGTGTCTAGATTTTTTTTCTTGTGGATGTCCAGTTTTTGCAGCACCATTTGTTGAAAAAACTATCTTCTCCATTATATTGCTTTTGCCACTTTGTCAAAGATCATTTGACAGTATTTATATGGACCTGTTTCTGGGTTCTCTGTTCTGTTCTGTTGATCTGTTTGTCTATTCTTCATCAATACCACACTGCCTTGAGGTCAGGTAGTGTCAGTCCTCCAACTTTGTTCTCCTCCTTCAATATTGTATTGTCTATTCTGGGTCTTTTGCCTCTCCATATAAACTTTAGAATTGGTTTGTTGAATCTACAAAATAACTTGCTGGGATTTTGATTGGGATTTCATTGCATCTATAGATCAATTTCAAAGAGCTTGACATCTTAAATATATCAAGTCTTCCTATCCATGAACATGGAATATCTCTCCATTTATTCAGTTCTTTGATTTCTTTTACTGGAGTTTTATGGTTTTCCTCACATAGACCTTGTTCATATTTTGTTAGACTTATACCTAAGGATTTCATTATTGGGGGGTGCTAATTTAAATAGTTGTGTTTTTAATTTCAAATTCCATTTATTCATTACTAATATATAGGGAAGTAATTGACTTTTATATACAGCAGTTCCCCCTTATCCTTGGGAGATATGTTCCAAGACCCTGCTTGCCTCAAACCACAGATAGTATAGAACTCTATATGTACTATGTTTTTTCTTAAACATACATAACTGTGATAAAATTTAATTTATAAATTAGGCACAGTAAGAGATTAGCAACAATAATAATTTTAAAAAACAATTATACCAATATACTATAATGAAAGTTAAGTGAATATGGTCTCTCCCTCTCTCAAAACATCTTATTGTACTGTATTCACTGTTCTTCTTATGAAGACATGAGAGGATAAAATGCCTACTGAGAAAGTAAGGTGAATGGCATAGGGCATTGTGATGTAGTGTACTATGGTTAGACCTTCTGACCATACATAAGAAGGAGAATTATCTGCTTTCAGACTGTGGTTTACCACAGAAAGTGGAATTGCAGATAAGGTGGGAATTAATATATAAACCTTGTATCTTGCAAACTTGCTATAATCATCTACTAGTCCCAGGAGGTTTTTTGTTCTTTCTTTAGGATTTTCTACTCAACCATGTCATCTGCAAACAAAGACAGTTTTTATTTATTTCTTCCCAATCTGTATATCTTTTATATCCATTTTTTGTCTTATTAGACTGTCTAGGAACTGTAATACAGTGTTGAAAAGGACTGGTGAGAGCAAATATCCTTGCCTGGCTTCTGATATTAGTAAAACGCATGTAGTTTTGGGGCGCCTGGGTGGCTCAGTGGGTTAAGCTGCTGCCTTCGGCTCAGGTCATGATCTCAGGGTCCTGGGATTGAGTCCTGCATCGGGCTCTCTGCTCAGCAGGAAACCTACTTCCCCCTCTCTCTCTGCCTGCCTCTCTGCCTACTTGTGATCTCTCTGTCAAATAAATAAATAAAATCTTAAAAAAAAAAAAGCATGTAGTTTCTCACGATTAATTATGATGTTAGCCATAGGTTTTGTGTTGATGTTCTTTATCAAGTTGAGAATGTTCCCCCTCTATTCTAAGTTTGCTGAAAGTGTTTTCCATGAATAGGTGTTGGATTTTGTCAAATGTCTTATCTGAATCTATTGATAAGATCGTGTGATTTTTCTTCTTTAGCCTGTTGATGTGATAGATTACATTAATTGAATGAGGCTTCTGTTACCTGAGATAAATTCCCCTTGGTTGTGGTATTTAATTCTTTTTACACATTGTTGATTTTATTTGCTAACTTTGTGTTGAGGATTTTTGCATGTATGTTCGTGAGAGATATTGGTCTGTAGTTTTCTTGTAGTGTCTTCAGTTTTGGTATTAGAATAACACTGGGGTCATAGAATGAGTTAAGTACTCCCTCTCTTTCTAGCTTCTGGAAGAGATTGTAGAGAATTGCTATTTTTTTTCTTAAATGTTGGTAGAATTCCCCAGTGAATCTATATGGGCCTAGTGCTTTCTATTTTGGAAAGTAATTAATTGTTGGTTCAGGTTTATTATTCTCTATTTCTTCCTGTGAATTTTGGCAGATATTATCTTTCAAGAAATTTGCCCATTTCATATAGGTTATCAAGTTTTTGAGCATAGAGTTGTTCATATTGTTTCTTTATTATTCTTATTAAGTCCATGATATCTGTAGGGATGTCCCTTCTTCCAATTCTAATATTAGTCATTTGTGTTTTCTCTTTTTTTCTTATAGCCTGGTCAGAGATTTATTTATTTTATTGATCTTCTAAAAGAACAAGCCTTTGATTTTATTGATTTCTTGTTTTCAATATTGGTTTCTACTATATGTTTTTCTTTTCTTCTGCTAACTCTGGATTTAATTTTTTCTTCTTTGTCTAGTTTCCTAAGGTGGAAGCTTAGGTTGTTGATTTTAGATCTTGTTTTGTTTTTTCTAATATATGCATTCACTGCTATCAATTTCCCTCTAAGGACTACTCAACACTGCTTCCCACATATTTTGATAAGTTGCATTTTTATTTCCATTCAGTTCAAGATATTTGAAAAGTTCTCTTGAGATTTTTTTAATTTAGATATGTACTGCTACCATTAAGTATTTGGGGATGTTTTTAGTTACCTTTCTGTTCCTGACTTCTAAGTGAACTCCATTATGGTCTGAGAGCAGTCGTTGAATGATTTCTATTCTTCGACATTTGTTAAGGTGTGTTTTATGTGATTTATCTTGGTACACGTTCCATGTGAGCTTAAGAAGAATGTGTATTCCACTGTTGTTGGATGAAGTAATCTACAGATGTCAGTTATATCCAGTTGATTGATGGTGTTGTTGAGTTCAACTGTATTCTTCCTGATACTCTGCCTGCTGGGTCTATTTCAACAGAAGGGTGCTGAAGTCTCCAGCTGTAACAGTGAATTCATCTTCTTGTAGTTTTATCAGGTTTGCTTCATTATTTTGATGCTGTGTTGTTAGGCCAAAACACATTAAGGATTGTTATTTCTTCTAAGTAACTTCTTAAGTCTAAGTTTATACTACATTGTATGATTTTATGCCCTCCTTTTTTTCCTCACTAAAAACAAGATGTCTTTCCTAAGCAAAGCCCTTTTGATTCCGTAAGTCTAATTTTTTAAATGAACTTGATTCAGACCAATTTGTGATGACTCATGATACCGCTGGAGCACGATTCCATTTGAGTGGTTAGGGGAGTTATAGGAAGGGGTACAGGACATCAGATAGAGAACAGGCTGAGAGAGAGCCCTTGACAGACATCAGCAAGAGAAATGGCAAAAGAACAAGTAAAAGTTCTGTTCTTGGGTGAGAGGGCAGGTCAGCACCAACATAGATGGGGTCAACCATGCTGCTTCTGTCCTAACACCTGGCCACTAATACAGAGTGAAGATCAGGAATCCAAGGTGAAAGGAAGTTAGAGTGTTTCTTGAGAGAGAAGCCAAGGACATATGCAAAGGGCAGGCCAAGATTCAGAGTCCCTCGAACTGGAAACCAGGGTCAACCCACTCACTCGGGCTGAGTGTCCAGCAGGCCTGCTAGATGGCATCTCCGGTCACTAGTCTGAAACTCAGGGAAATTTCTCATCTGCCACCTGGGACTCCCTGTTGCCTGGGCAGTTGAACCAATTTGAAAGTGAACTGTGATAAATGTTTGGCTCTTTAGTAACTGCCTTTGGGAATTGCTTCAGTTACTACCCCATTTTGTTGGCCTGGGTGTAGGCCAAGCATTTCCCTGTCTTCTGGAACTCCATGTCTATGCTCAGAATGGAAAAGGGGGTGAGGTGGAGGGCTCTGCAGGCAGGCCTGGGCCTTGTTAAAACAGGAGGTTGGGTGAGGGGCGAAGTTAGTGGTAGTGCCCTATTGCTCCTTAATCACCTGGGTTTCAGGCTGTTCAGTTCTGAGGCCTCCAAGGTCTGCTCACAACGTATTTATGCCCTGGGCTTCTGGACTTCCAGGCTCCGTACATGACAGTGTCTCTGAGCGAGTTCTCAGTGCCAACCATCTCACTTAGCTACGAAGATAAGACTGGTCTCATCTTGCTCTCTGAGAGGGACTTTGGCATCCTCTGTGAACTAAAATTTCTCCTGAGCCATCTTTTGTTTTTGTTAGAATACACCTGCTGCTTTTCCAGAACAGAATAATAGAGAATGCTCTTAATTGGCAAGACGGTCCTCCAGGAAGCATTGCCTCGGAGCAAGGAGAGATAGTGTGGTAGAATTCAGAAGAGGACTCTCTCAGAATGAGTACTTAAAGCCTCAAAGTCATTTGTTTGTTTGTTTTAAGATTTTATTTATTTATTTGAAAGAGAGCACGAGCAGCAGGGAGGAGCAGAGGGAGGGGGGAAGCAGACTCCCTGTTAAGCAGGGAGCCTGATGTAGGCTCAATCCCAGGACCCCAAGATCATGATCAAAGCCAAAGATAGGTACTCAACTGACTGAGTCCCTCACCGCCCACCAGGTGCCCCGGAAGCCTTGAACTTTAAATCAATGTATGACTAACACAGTGGAAAGACCAGTGGGAGCAGAGCAGGAGAAAAAAGAAGTACAGGGATATGGTCAGGATGCAGAGTCAGACACTCCTTGGTTACTTCTTGCTTTGTGATGGTCTAGCTTTGTACTCTTTACTTACTCTGAGCTTCATTTTCCTAATGTGGCCTCGCAGAGAAAAGCTCACTTATTTGTTAACTTTTATTGAGCATCTACTAAGTATGGTTAGCCCCTCCCTGTAAATTCGTCATCTTGCATCCCAGATGCTTAGCTCAATGTCTGGCACATTTTAAGCATTTTAAGTTTTTATTTTCACTCACTCAGTAATGTACAATGTTATATATATATATATATTTTTTTTTAAGATTTTATTTATTTATTTTGCAGACAGAGATCACAAGTAGGCAGAGAGGCAGGCAGAGAGAGAGAGGAGGAAGGAGGCTCCCCGCGGAGCAGAAAGCCAGACGTGGGGCTCCCAGGACACTAGGATCATGACCCGAGCCGAAAGCAGAGGCCTTAACCCATCGAGCCACCCAGGCAACCCTATACAGAGTTATATTAGCCTCAGTGTACAAGATAGTGACTCACCAGTTCCTTACGACACCTGGGGCTCCTCACAAGTGCACGCCTTCATCTCCCTCACCTGTTTCACCCATCCCACACCCAGCGTCCCTCTGGTAGCCATCAATTTGTTCTCTGTAGTTGAGTCTGGTTCTCGGCTTGTCTCTCACTCTTTCTCTTCTTCGTTCTTTTTTTTTTTTCTTTTAAGATTTTATTTATTTAGAGAGTCAGGGGAGGAGCAGAAGGAGAGAGGATCTCAAGCAGATTCCACACTGAGCGCAGAGCCTGACACAGGGCTTAATCTCATGACCCTGAGATCTTGACCTGAGCCAAAATCAAGATTTAACCCACTGAGCCACCCCACCCAGGCATCCCTCTCTCTCTTATTTTTTCCCTTTGCCTGTTTTGTTTCTTGAAGTCACATATGACTGAAAATATATGGTATTTGTCTTTCTCTGACTGACCTATTTTGCTTAGCATTATGCTCTCTAGCTCTATCCATGTCATTACCAATGGCAAGATTTCATCCCTTTTCATGGCTGAATAATATTCATATGTATATGTATATACATATCTCTCTATATATTATGCACACCACCTTTTCTTTATCCATTTGTCAATCAGTGGACACCTGGGGTGCTTCCATATCTTGGCTATTGTCAATAATGCGGCTATAAACATGGGGATGTATGTATCCCTTTGAATTAGTGTTCTTGTATTCTTTTTTTTTTTTAACGGTTTTATTTATTTATTTGACAGAGAGATTGAGAGAGTACAAGCAGGGGGATCAGCAGGGAGAGGGAGAAGCAGGCTCCTGCTGAGCAGGGAGCCTGACATGGGCCTTGATTCCAGGTCTCTGGGACCGTGACCTGAGCCAAAGGCAGACGCTTGACCGACTGAGCACTCCTAGTGTTCTCGTATTCTTTGGGTAAACAACTAGTAGTGTGATTGCTGGATCATAGCAGCAATTTTTTAAATTCTATTTTTAACTTTTTGAGGAAACTCATACTGTTTTTCATGGTGGCTATACCAGTTTGCATTCCCACCAACATGCCTGAGTGTTCTTTTTTCTCCACATCCTTGCTAACACCTGTTGTTTCTCGTGTTTTTGATATTAGCCATTCTGACTGGTGTGAGCTGATGTCTCATTGTGGTTTTGATTTCCACTTTCCTGATGATGAGTGATGTTGAGCATACTTCATGTGTCCGTTGGCTGTCTGTATGTCTTCTTTGAAGAAATGGCTGTTCATGTGTTCTGCCCATTCTTTTTTTTTTTTTTAAAAGATTTTATTTATTTACTTGACAGAGAGAGATCACAAGTAGGCAGAGAGGCAGGCAGAGAGAGGAGGAAGCAGGCTCCCCGCTGAGCAGAGAGCCTGATGCGGGGCTCGATCCCAGGACCCTGAGACCATGACCTGAGCCAAAGGCAGAGGCTTTAACCCACTGAGCCACCCAGGCACCCCTCTGCCCATTCTTAAACTGGATTGTATGTGTGTTATTTAGACTGTTATTTGTGTATTATTTAAATAGGGTGTCTATTTTTATAAGTTCTTCATATATTTTGGATACTAACCCTTTATCAGATATGTCATTTGCAGATATCTTCTCCCATTCAATAGGTTGCCTTTTAGTTTTGTTGATTGTTTCCTTCTCTGTGCAGAAGCTTTTTATTTTCATGAAGTCCCAATGGTTTATTTTGCTTTTCTTTCCCTTACCTCGGGAGACATTTAAAGAGATGTTGTTACAGCCAGTATCAAAGAAATTACTATCTGTGTTCTCTTCTAGGATTTTTATGGTTTCAGGCCTCACATTTAGGTCTGTAATTCATTTTGAATTTATTTTTGCGTATGGTGTAAAAAAGTGGTCCAATTTCATTCTTCTGCACGTTGCTCTCCAGTCTTCCTAACACATTTGTTGAAGAGACTGTCTTTTTCCCATTGGATATTCTTTCCTGCTTTGTCAAAGATTAATTGACCACGTAATTACGAGTTTATTTTTGGGTTTTTTATTCTCATCTGTTGATCTATGGGCTTATTTTTGTGCCAGTACCATACTGTTTTGATTACTATAGCTTTGTAATATAACATGAAGTCCAGATTTGTGAAGTTTTTGGCTTTGCTCTTCTTTTTCAAGGTTCCTTTGGCTATTCAGTGTCTTTTTGTGGTTCTACACAAATTTTAGGATCATTTCTTCTAGTTCTGTGGAAAATGCTGTTGGTATTTTGATAAGGATTACATTAAATGTGGAGATTGCTTTGGGTTGTATAGACATTTTAACAATATTTGTTCTTCCAATCCATGATTTGGAAAGTCTTTCCATTTCTTTGTGTTGTCTTTAATTTCTTTAATCAGTGTTTTATAGTTTCCAGAGTACTCATCTTTTACCTCTTTGGTTAGGTTTATTCCTAGGTATTTTGTTATTTTTGATGGAATTATAAATAGGCTTGTTTTCTTAATTTCTCTTTCTGCTGCTTCATTATGGGTGTATAAAAATGCAACAGATTTCTGTACATTATTTTTTTCTTAGAAAATTTTCTAAGTAGATTCTACCCCAACCCGGGTCTCAAACTCATGACCCAAGACTGAGTCACATGCTCCACCAACTGAGCCAGCCAGGTGCCCCTGGACATTGATTTCGTATCCTGCAACTTTACTGAATTTTTTTTTAATCAATTCTAACAGTTTTTTGGTGGAGTCTTTCAGGTTTTGGTGGAGTCTTTCAGGTTTTCTCTGTATAGTATCATGCCATCTGCAACTAGGGGAAGTTTTAGTTCTTCCTTACTGCTTTGGATGCCTTTTATTTCTCTTTGTTGTCTGATTGCTGTGGCTGGGATGTCCAGTGCTATGTTGAATAAAAATGATAATAGTGGACATCCTTGTCTTGTTCCTGACCTTAGGGGAAAAGGTCTGAGTTTTTCCCCATTAAGGCTGATGTCAGCTGTGAATTTTTCATAGATGGCCTTTATTATGTTGAGGTATGTTCCCTTAAACCTAATTTGTTGAGGTTTTTTTAAATCATGAATAGATATTGTACTTTGTCAAAAGCTTTTTCCTGCATCTAGTGAAATGATCATATGGTTCTTATCCTTTGTCTTATTGGTGTGATGTATCACATGATTGATTTATGAATATTCAACCAACTTTGCAACCCAGGAATAAATCTTGCTTGATCGTGAATGACTTTTTTTAAGAGAGAAAGAGCACACACGTGCGCCTGAGCAGGTGTGGAGGGGCAGAGGAGACAGAGAGAATCTTAAGCAAGCTCAATGCCCTGCGTGGGGCTCAACGCAGGCTTTGATCTCACCACCTTGAGGTCATGACCTGAGCCAAAAGTGAGTGTCAGATGCTTAACTGATTGAGCCACCCAAGCACCCCAGTGAGTGATTTTTTTTTCAAATGTATTGTTGAATTCCAGTCTGATAGTATTTTTGTAATATAATTTCTGCATCTATGTTCATCAGAGCTAATGGGTAAGATCAGAAGTTAATCAGCTCCATTGGCTAAGGAGCAATGCTGCCAATTGCGCCAAGTCCATTAATACCCTTAATGATTAATTTCTTAGTTAATAATTGTTTTATCATGGAGGAGAAGCCTGAAAACTGAAATATTAGTTCTTTTGTACTTTGGATTCCTCCTATGTATCCGGGCCCTGCTAAGAGTCTCTGTGTGGTGCATACAAACAACAGCAAGGGAATATACATTTTTAACCTTCTGAAGAATTTAAATAAATTCAAATAAAATCTCCTGGGTCACCTGAAGAGGGTTGACAGCAGTCAAGAAGGTGCACTGACGGACTGTCCTCAGTATCTGGGTGCTCTAAGCAGGTCCTCACTCAGGATTTGAGACTCTCCGAATGGGGCTGTCATACTCACTCCACGCCCAACTGGGGGCAGTGGAGGGGGGGGGTCTGGCTGAACAGGAGCAGCTCTAGAGATTTTTGCTTTGTCATTTCCATTGTCCATACAACAGAAAAGTCCATTACTCTGGGATTCTGGAATACTCCTCACTTCTCCTGCCCTATCTCTGTGTAAAATCCAACAAGGGATCATAAATAATAGACAGCAGTCCAAAAATACATCCGGGGACTCCTGTTGAATGGAACAATTGACGTCAGTGACTTCCTCATGGCCTCTGGTATTTGGTCCAAAGAGTGAGAAGGGCGATCACAAACCCAAGTGCAAATTTTGCTGAGCAGAGTCGAGGGAAAGAAATGCAGCAGAGTCAAGCCTCAGCACCTCCCAGGTAACCCTTATGTTCGTTTTCCTATTGCTGCATGATAAACTGGCCCAGAACTTGCCTAAAACAACATTCCATCTCATGATTTTGTGGGTCAAGAAGCCAGGAGAGTTCAACCGGACAATTTTTCTGTTCCACCTGGCATCAGCTGAGTTCAGTCAGGGTGGTCAGATGACAGTGGCCTCATCTGGAGGGTCCGACATGGCTCCACTCACATGTCTGGAGCCCTGGTGGGCTTCGTCGAACAGCTTGTTTATTTGGCCTCTAAAGCATGGAGTGTCAGGGTACTTGACAACTTACATGGCAGCTCAGAGCTCCCAGACAAAGTGTTCCAAGAATCTGAATAGAAGCTGTGATTTTTCTTACGTCCTTGCCTCAGAAATCCCAGAATGTCCCTTGTGTAGCATTTTTTCCCAATGAAGCAAGTCACAAAGGCCAGCTCAGCTCCCAGCAGAGGGGCACTAGACTTTACCCCTCAATGGGAGAAGTAGCAAGAATTTGTGGCCATTATTCACCTAGGACACTGGAGAGTGGAAGACATTGCTACCCAGGGGAAGTGGGGGCCGCCTACACAAGCATCATCTCACTTCTCAGGTCCTTCTTCAAGCAGGAAGGATACTGGAGAGAGGCAAGGCAGGTCTTGAACATCCCAGTCCCTCTCAGAGACCATGAGATACTGTAAACATCCTGGAGACTTGGAGACTCAGGGCCTTGTGGGGAAGCAGCTTTCGGAAACAGTTTACTCTGACCTCTCTCACCAAGCTTCCAGCCCATCTTGTCTACAAAGTCTTATACCTTTGGAGGTCTTAAAAAACTGGAGATGCTTTTCCTTTAGGAACATATTAGACCCAGTGACTGAATCAAAGCACAGGCCCCAAACTTCGCACATCCTACAAAAATTCAAGTGTAGGTTAATGACATATCATTCACAAACTTTTCTACACTAGCAATCAAGATCAGGCGTGAAGATAATCCATGCATTCCACAATAGACATCTGTCTGCCAACCATGGGGCAAGCACAGAGCTGGACCCTTGACCGTACAAAGGAGAAAGAAGAAACCTGCAGTCCCCTCACACCAAGTGGGTCTTGGGTAACAACAGTAGCCCAGCACTGTATAGATTATCTTTCCAGGACCCTGAGTAGAGACTATCATTTAACCTCATGTACAACTGAGGAAGGAATCAAGCTCAGAGAGGTAAAGTGATTTATCTAAGGGCACACAGCAAGGAGGTGCCCACACTGGGATTAGAATCTGGATCAGACACTGCAAACACCTCTCAAGAGATAAAAATTCTCTCACAGAAAAGAAGCAAGAGGGGTACCTGGGTGGCTCAGTCAGTTAAGCATCTGCCTTCAGTTCAGGTCATGATCCCAGAATCCCAGGATCGAGCTCCACTTTGGGCTCCCTGCCTGTCCCTCTCCCTCTGCCCTGCCCCTGCTCATGCTCTCTCTCTTTCTCAAATAAATAAATAAAATCTTAAAAAAGAAGAAGAAAAAAAAAAAAAGAAGCAAAATGTACCTCCGGGTAAAACAGAGAGGCCCACTGATGGTGCTGGTCTTTAATGCTCTCTCACATGTAGATCGCAGGAGCTAAGGTTGGGGGACATGGAAGGGGGTCTGTGGCAACATGCAGACCAACATTTCCAGTGAAGCTACAGTTTTTCCAGGCCCCATTGTCTTATTTGGTACTTTTGAAAAGTATCTATCCCCTCCAGACCTCAGTCTGGGCATATATAAAAAGAGCTATAAAACTATTCCTATGCTTTGACCCAATTGTCCCCTTTTTGGAATATACCACAAGGAAACACGCAAAAGAGAAAAGAAAGCAAACAGCACAAAGACCTTTATGGTAACACCATTCACAACTGGAAAAATGAGACACAACCCAATGCCCCAAACGGGAAGAGGTTATGCAAATTATGGTACATTCAGACAATGGAAGGTTATGTTGCTAGTAAAAGGATAAGTTTATAGATTCTGTTGATATACCCAAATGCACATGTACAATACTGTAAAGGGAAAAGAGAAGAATGCAAAAGGGAACGTCCATTCTGTCTACAAACACAAATCAGGCTGTGTGCTCAATGGTGAGGCTCCAAAGTGACCAGAGTGGGCCAACAGCTGATGATCTAAATTACAGCATTTTCCCCTCCACAGTCCACACCACCATGAAAATTCGAATTCTTTGGGGAAAGAAAGCGGAAAAAAGATCCATCATTCCCTTTTTCCTTGCTCTTTTATTTTATTTTTAAGATTATTTATTTGTTTATTTGGCGGAAAAAAGATCCATCATTCCCTTTTTCCTTGCTCTTTTATTTTATTTTTAAGATTATTTATTTGTTTATTTGACAGAGAGGGACACAGAGAGAGAGGGAACACAAGCAGGGGGAGAGGGAGAAGCAGGCTTCCCGCCAAGCAGGGAGACCAATGTGGGGCTCGATCCCAGAACTCTGGGATCACAGCCTGAGTCGAAGGCAGATGATTAATGACTGAGCCACCAGGCGCCCCGTTCCTTGTTTTTTTAATGGGCAACCATGTTATAGGAGTTTTGCATGTGCACCGTAGTGACCTGACAATTCTGTACGTTACACAACACTCACCGCAGTAAGTGTGGTCATCATCTGCCACCGTACAACGTTACTACACTATGACTGACTATGTTCCCATGCTGTACTTTTCATCCCTGTGACTTATTATTTTCTGACCGGAAGTTTGTATTTCTTAATACCCTTCATCTGTTTCACCTGCCCCCCACCGTGTCCCCCCCCCCGACCGGCAACCACCAGTTAGTTCCCCACATTATGAGAAACTGTAGCTGGGGGGTGCCTGGCCTACACACCCTAGTCCATGTCTTGATAATTACATATAGATCTAGGCACCGCACTCCAGGGGAGACTGACAAACTGGACATCAATTTCAAGGAGGCTAACTAGCATGTGAACTGACTAAAGACACCGGCTATGGAAGCTTGAAAAGCCTATGGATTTCTAGCCTGCCGCATCAGAGACAGAAGCATTCCCCTAGCCCTTGGGAAACATTTGTGTGGAGGAGGGTTGGTCTTTTGGAGCTGGGAGGCACTGAGACCTGTGGACAGAAGTTACAGAAGAGCAGAGTTCAAGTCCTGTGATGAGGGGAGTTGTTCAACACGGGCAGTGAGTTGCACACCACCTGGAGTATGTAAGCAAAGCATGTCAGGTTCCAACATGCAATAACTAACAGCCTGTGCTTCCGGGAGCCTCTGGCTTTATGTTTGCCCGCTTAAGTGGGGTTTTGTTGTTGTTGTTGTTTTAAGTTTTTATTTATTTATTTGTCAGAGTGCAAGCAGGGGGAGTAGCAGGCAGAGGGAGAAGCAGACTCCCCACCGAGCAGGGAGGGCCCCTGCAGAACTTGATCCCAGGACCCCAGGGATCATGACCTGAGCCGATGGCAGACAACAGACTGAGCCACCCAAGGGCCCCTTAAGTGGGTTTATGCTTCAATCAGGGGACTGACACAGCTTCTCTGATTCATGAAATGCTGAAGGGAAAGCCCATAGTAAATATGGAATATTCTGTCCTTTATATACCGAGATATCTCTAAGGATCCACTCTCAACGGAACTTCCATTTTCAGTTGTTTTCCTAGGACTGATCCTAAGTGTTTTAAAGTGATACAGTGAACTAAGCACAGGCCAGAGGTACCACCTGCTGATTTTGTTTTTTCCAGTGAAAAGTTAATTGTCCTGAACTGAGCAGCACCTGTGATCTTTGACCTCATTAATCAAGCAAACAGAAAAAAAAAATCCAGCAAATAGCTATCCATCATCTTTCTGCGTCCTCCAATCACTATGCTAGGCTGTCTGAAGAATGCAAAGAAGTATTAGCCATGATCCCTGCCTTCAAGGAAACCACACAAACATGATGTTCTTGTCTAGTGACTTCTACTTTTTAAATTAAGAGCCCTTATCAGCAAAAAAATGTGAATGTGTAAACATGTACTCCTTATGAATGTATGTTATGTACAAATTTATAGATGAACCACTGTCAAAATATACGTTAAATACTCATCAAGCTTGATTTCTTTCTTATCTGTAGATAAAAGTATAGAAACGGAAGTTCCAATATTTTCCTCCCGAACCCCTTACATTAATTTGCTCCCCCCCCACCACCCACTGCCCTCAGGGTGAATGCTTGCTCTAGAGACCATAGTTCTTTTTTTTTTTAAGGTTTCTCTCTTTTTTTTTAAAGATTTTATTTATTTATTTATTTGAGAGAGTGAGCTAGAGCATGAGCGAGGGGGAGGGGCAAGGGGAGAGGGAGAGGGAGAAGCAGGCTCCCCGCTGAGCAAGGAGCCCAACGTGGAACTGGATCATCCTGGGATCACGACCTGAGCTGAAAGCAGACGCTTAACCAACGGACTGAGCCACTCAGACGCCCTCAAGACCGTGGTTCTTGCCAACTGAGAGGTAAGTCGGATAATAACAGACAAGCCACATAGGAAATAAGGGAAGGGGGATATTTGGTAAATACCACCATCTCTGAAAAACCCATCGGTCTATTGGTAGATACTGGAGTTCAGGTTTGAGCAATTTTTCCCAAACCATTCCCAATACTGATGAAATCTTGTAATGAAACAGATGCAACTTTATAACAATTTTTTTTAAAAGATTTTATTTATTTATTTGACAGAGAGAAATCACAAGTAGGCAGAGAGGCAGGCAGAGAGAGTGAGAGGGAAGCAGGCTCCCTGCTGAGCAGAGAGCCCGATGCGGGACTCGATCCCAGGACCCCGAGATCATGACCTGAGCCGAAGGCAGTGACTTAAACCACTGAGCCACCCAGGCACCCTATAACAATTTTTTTTTTAAAGGAAGCTGTAAGGAAAGAAAGGCTCTCATCAGCAGATTTCAGTGGAGCTAGCTCATAATGATGGACTCGTTTATTAATTCAATATCTATTAAGAACTTACTCTGTACCACTTGGGCACTGGGTGTTAGGCATTGGGGATACAGTAGAAAGAAAAAATAAAGGGAACAGACAGAAGGTCCCTGAGCTTGTGAGATAATAAACAAGTACACATGCTAGCAAACAATCACCTAATTACAAATTGTGATTCGTGTCAGGAGGCAAAGAAGCCAGGTGATGTGAGCGGGCAGCTGCGGGGGGCTTTCGCTGCTTTCGATCAGGGGCTCAGGCAGGCCTCTCAGGGAGATGAGATCTAGCCCGAGAGCTGCAGACAGTCGAGGGGCCCTGCCCAGCAGAGGGGAGAGTTGCATTGCCACGCACAGAACACCACCCCGGAAGTCCCCTAGGCAGGACAAGGGCCACACTTAGACTGTCATTCAGACACCCCTGGGGCCCATCATGCAAATGTAACAGGCCCTTTGCGAGCCTGGAGCAGAGTTTTTGCTCATTTTAGGCACTCAGGACACTGTCACACACCTCGGCTGTCCTTGGTAAGGTTTCTTGGCCACATACATCAGATGACACATAGGCCCGAAGATTGACAGCCAGAGACAAACCACCCACTTGTCCTGCCAACCGTGAGCCCTCTCAGCTGGGCAGGGCTACCTCAGCCGCGTCTGGAAAGAAGAAAGCAAGCTGTGGTTTCGCTCTGCACCTGTTCAAACTCCCAGCAAGGGCAGCCTCTCTGGTCCAGAAAGGAGGACTCTGGAATGAACACGTTGCAGGTTCTGTGCGCACCGAAGACGTTAAGATATGGTAGGTAGGTTTGATTTAGGATGGGGTGTCATCTGGGAATCACATTCCGGGTCTTAGGTCAAGTGAAGTGCCGTCAGGAATGCGGGGAAGATTGCCTGCTGAAAAGAGGGATCGGGGAAGTGGTTTTGGCCCCTGAAGTGAATCCAGCTGAGCCCGTGGGTCCCTCGGGGGCAGCTCCACACCGGCCAGCAAGGCTGAGCAGACTTCACACTCAACCCGCAGAAATCTGGAGTTCAAAACACCAGCCCTTCGCTGTTACGTTTCACTTGCTTTCTATTAGCATTCACCCGACAAGAAAGCTTGAAGAAAAATCACCCAAGACACACTTTAGATTAAAAATAAGAGTTGTAAGTCTGCCCTTGAACTCAGACTTGTCTCACATTCTTGGGTGTCGTGGAAGACAGAGCACAACCGCTCTAGCTCTCAGAGGTACAGAGAACACTCATTTCAGTGCTGAGTATCTACGATAAAAGTGAGTGAGGAGGAAAGTCCCTTGATTCTGTTTATAGAGAGATAATCCCAGAGCCAGTACAAATTGGGCATTAAAATAGTATTCCAAGAGAAAGATGTCTTTCTAGCAGAACTGGGAATGGCAGAGATGTTTCTAACAAAAAAAAACCATGTCAGTTTAACTTCAAAGCAACATGAAACACGTCCCATGGTGCTATCAGAAAGTAATCTGAGCCATTCTCAGTAATTATTCACAAACTTAAAACAGGTAGCAACCAAATATGCCAAAATCCAACAGAAGAAGAATGTTTTCTAGAAAGGGCAGACTGGAATTTGTTTGATTTTAATTCCCGGCAAAATCTCCAAATTCATACATAGCAGATGGTAAGTACGCGCTGTGGAAAGGAACAAATGAAAGATACAACCAAACTCACTGCAGTTATTTTTATAGAATTTTCAAAGATAAGTTTAAAAAGACATGAAAAGGCTGCGTACCACATGTCTTTTTTTTTTTTTTTTGCGATGGACATCTAGCAGACTCTCTCGTGGCATCCTCTTGGCCAGAGGGAGATTTGCAGGCGCCAAAGGAAAATAGTGGATTGCACTGTGACAGACCAACTTGAGTGCAGTTGCTGGTCCCGCGTGGGGCGACAGAGCAATCCCCAGGCACCTACAAGGGGTCTGTCCTGAGCCCTGTCCACTTCCAATGGTGCTCCCGGCCTCCACATGGAAACATGGAAGACCCGCTTATCAGGTTTACCATGGACCCCACATTATAAGGGACGGCTGATGTCCTGGAAGGTGCCACGCCAGCATCCATGCTCCCACTGACCAGCTGCAGCACATTCTGGGACGTGCACTTTCCTTCTCTGAGTCTCAGTAAAGTGAGAAAAACTCATAGAGACACCACAGGAGAAAAATACCCAAGAGAGAGCTTCTGGGAACGTGGTTGTCCTCCTAGTCTTAGAAACTGCCAGCATTTGGGGCGCTTGGGTGGCTCAGTCGGTTGGGCGTCTGACTCTTGGTTTTGGTGGGGGTCGTGAGATAGAGTCCCGATGGGGTCTGTGCTGGGGATGGAGTCTGCTTGGGATTCTCTCTCTCCCTCTCCCTTTGCCCTTCTCCCTGCTTGCACTCAATTTCTCTCTCTCTCAAATCAATCAATCAATCAAAAAAACCTTTAAAAACAACAAAATAAAGGAAAGTGCCAGGACTCCATATTATCTCAACAGCTGAGACTGATTGATTAAAAACCCCAAATATAAAATATAATAGAGCAAAAACACACTTAATTGTGTTTAAGTATACAAAGGCAGGCCATAGGAGTATTAACCTAAAATCGACGTTGATTAAACAATTTTTTTCAAGACTCTGGGACTTGTGTGATGAGCTACAAGTTCATAGTAAAGAGGTTATTTGTTAAAAGACATTCACGGTCTGAAGGTACAGTTCTCATGGTGTGGTGTGGGATAGGGCTAACCCCTGCATGTGGCACCCAGGCAGAATTTGCTCGGTAAAATGACACGTTTTCTAGAAGAAAAAGCTGTTTGTGAAGGAAGATTGTTTTCATTCACAGGGAAAGTGGCACGTCATCAGGATCCCCAAGGGGAGGAGTATTCTTGTGTTCAAGGTCACTCAAGTTCTATCTGAATAGTTGGGGTCCCACTCCTGGGCTCTGGGTCTCCAGGAGAGAGATGTGCCTTGGCGGGGCCGGAGGGGAACCTCACAGCCTGGGCTTTTACAGAGGGAGGCTCTTCCCGTAGTGGGAAAACAGTAATTAAAGTAAACAGACTCAGAGAGTGCCAGTTTTAGAAAGGCATGCGTGCCTCAACTTCCACTCACTTGGAAGCCATGTTGGGTGAGAGCAGATGTACAATCGTGGGACCAGTTCCGATCCAACAGAAGTCCTAGAGCTGACGGCATTGATCAGTCACCAGTTCAAGCTGCTGTAGATGTATTAAGCAATAAAACTGAGTATCTCTCAATAATGAATTATTCTGTAATTCAGACTTTACAATTTAAGGAGACTTTTCCTTTCTTCTCCTTTAGCCAAAAGTAGATTTATGCCCTAGTCCTCTAAATTCATATCAGGAAGTACCCCTGAGTTCTTCCTAGAGCCTAATCATTTCTAAAACTTCATAATGACTCATAACATAGCTTCTAATTTTTTTTTTTTAAGTAATCTCTGTGCCCCACATGGGGCTTGAACTCACCACCCAGAGATCAAGAGTCGTATGCTCTGCTGACTGAGCCAGCCAGGAGCCCCCATGGTTTTCAAATTGTATTGTTTATAGAAGCAAGTCATCAGTGAATCATGTATGCAATGGCTATAGGCAAAAGGACAGTAACATATTTAAAGAAAAGTAACAGACTGCATTGGGTCTCTAAAGAAAGACATTTTTAAAACATTCACAAATATAGACACTCAAAATCTGCTTTCTTTACATAAGGGCTTATTCTTCATCTACAACCGAATTTAGTACATGCCAAAGTTATTAAAACAAAGCCATTGTTTAGTTATGAGTGAAAAATGCCTCTGCCTCCCCCGCCCCTCTGGTCGCCCCCCCACCCCCGACAAAAAAAGGAAACACTTTAACCATTTTAAAGTGATCAAAAACAGCCAAATGGATTTTTAGGGAGTTTTCCAAAAGCAAGAGAAAGGGGGAAGTGAGCTGATGTTAAATAAAACACAATCTGGGTACCTGAAAGAATTTTGTCCAAATATATCAAAGATTAGTTTAGCAAAAGTCAAAGCACAGCATGTCTCATGAGCTCAGAATTGCTCCTGAAATGCATGGATAAACATATGGTTTGTTATACAATTTACATTATTGTGGATGTGATAGTCGTGTGACTCTGGTGTGGAAGGAAATTAAGAGTACAACCTCTGTACACCCAGTATATTACAATTTTCTATTGTTAGAAGTTGTTATCAGTAATTTCGTCTCCCCCCCCTTCTCTTGTCATGCTTTACACTAAGCAGAGCTTCCAAGTTAAGAAAATATTCAAAACACTTGAGAAAATATTTGAAGCACTTTTGAAACAGTTAAGAAAATATTTGAAACACTTTCTTTGCTTGCCTTTTATGTGAGACTCCTTGAATGAACGAAGCCTGCTTGGGGCTGCCCACACTCGCCTTTGTGCTGGCCGCTGTCCTCACCGCATTTCACAGGATCCTTCAAACCATCTCCTTCCTTGGGGATTGTCTGAACGAATCCATCTTCTAGGCACCGGCTTGCCTTTGTCTTACAACTCGGTCTGCCTGGGGTTCTTCCCTCCTCTGCCCAGAAATCTATTGCGTTTAGTCCTTCTCTTCTTCTGGTTAGCTCTCTGATTTAAAATGTAGATGTTGAATGTAACATGACTTCTCATGCTGTTGGGAAGGGTTCTAGCAGCAAAATATCCCCCAACCAAAAAACAACAACAACAAAAAATCAGTGGTCAGGGGTTAGCTGAGATCAGTCTGGTGGGGTCATACCCACTGCCTTGATGGTAAATGAGAAAGAAGCATAATTTCATGCTACTTTTTTTTTTTAAGATTTTTGTTTGTTTATTTGACAGAGATACAGCAAGAGAGGGAACACAAGCAGGGAAGTGGGAGAGGGAGAAGCAGGCTCCCTGCTGAGCAGAGAGCAAGATGTGGGGCTTGATCCCAGGACCCCCTGGCATCTTGACCCGAGCCGAAGGTAGACACTTAACTCTTGAGCCACCCAGGCGCCCCTTCGTGCTACTTTTTATTTCAAAAATCAGATTGGATTTAAGAGGTGGATGTTGTATGTGCATCAGATCCATAAAGGAGAAACGCCTTAAAGAACCCATGTATGGTTCATTGTATTAGGAAGCCTTGCATTTCACTGGGGTCCCTTTTCAAATTTGCAGCGTGGCAGGGGGGCGCCTGGGGGGTTGAATCAGTTAAGCAACTGACTCTTGGTTCCTCTCAGATCATGATCTCATGGATCGTGGAATCGAGCCCCCGCATCAGCCCTGCGCTCAGCATGGAGTGGGCTTGGGAGAGTCTCTCCCTCTGCCCCGCACCCCCAAATAAAAACATAAATAATTTTTAAAAACGTACAACGCAGCCTAAAGCCCAATGGCAGATATCTGTTTCCAAAAACCCTTCGGTTCTCTCTACATATATAAATGAGATCATTCTTTTTTCTCAAAAAAAAAAAAAAAAAAGTAGAAAAGAATAATGACAATCACCCTATTTGTAGATCAAACCAAGGACACAGGTAGAAAATCTGAGGAAAGGGATGGGAAAGGAACAGGAGTTAATGTTGTCGCTCCAGGTTCCAACCCTAGGCGACTGAGAAAGTAATGAGCTCAAGTGTGAGGACAGGTTTCACAATCTGTAAATGCTAAAATAATATCCATGGTTGGTATAGGCACAGAAAAACAAACTGAGAAAGGGGAGTTGGGAGGGGGGTAGTTTGGGAAATTCCTGTCCTGAAGAGTGAGATGTTCAAGCAGAGGGGTAGCAGACACAATCAAGGGTTTCTTTCTTTTTTTTTTTAAAATATTTATTCATTTGAGAGGGAGAGGTAGAGAAAGTAGGAGCAAGGGGAGCAGCAGAGGCAGAGGGAGAGGCAGATTCCCTGCTGGGCAGGGAGCCTGACACGGGGCTCAATCTCAGGACCCTGAGCTGGTGACCTGAGCCAAAGGCAGACGCTGAACCATCTGAGCTACCCAGGTGCCCCACAGGTTTCTGATCAGAAGCTGAGTAAGGCAGTAAGTCAGGAGAGAGACAATCAGGAGTCCCCCTCATAGGGTGATTTTTTTGTTTGTTTTTTAAAGATTTGATTTATTTATTCATTAATTTATTTGAGGGGGGAAAAAGAAGGAGCAGGGGTAGGGGGAGGCACAGAAGAAGGAGACTTCCCACTGAGCAGGGATCCCGATGTGGGCTCAATCCCAGGACCCCAGGATCATAACCTGACCTGAAGGCAGATGCTGAACCCACTGAGCCACCCAGGCGCCCCCTCACAGGGTGATATTTGAGATTGCAAGTGGGTTAGGAAGAATGTGAATGGGAAGTGTCATCAATGACGACCACACTGATTTTCACAACATACATCTTTTCATTTTTTTTAAGTTTGTTTGTTTATTTAAGTAATTTAGTCATCTCCACACCCAGCATGGAACTCAAACTCACAATCCCGAGATCAAGAGTCCCATGCACCGCCAACTGAGCTAGCCAGGTGCCCCTCACAATTTGGATCTTCTCACTGTCTTTCCTTCCCATATGTAGCCAGCCACTCCATCCCCTCTAGGCCTGTCCTGTTTTAGCTTGGGTGCTCCCAAAGACCAAGAACGCGCGTGTCTAACTGACTATGAACCCTGCGCCGTTCAATGTCATCGGCAAGTAGCCTCTTCCTGTGCGCACTCCTTATCCGGACAGGAGCTGGTTTAGCCTGGGCTTGGGGAAGGGAGCGTCTGACTCCAGAACACACAGCACGGAGCTAAGGGTGGGGAGAGAGACAAGGGGCTTAGAGTAAAAAATCCCACTTAAAGCCAGCCCCTGCTTCTCCTTTTTCCTCCCCCTAGCTCCCCCGCCACAACGTGTGCACTCACCCTCCCTCTTCCTCTCAAATAAACAAAATAAAATCTAAAAAAAAAAGTACATAAAGTCCTTAAAGTCAATCGCCTGTTTGCCCATCTGCAAAGAACCAAACTGTTAAGCATCCCAAAGGCAGGGCTGTGCCTGAAGCCCCACATTGTGGTCTGTTCTGGGACTCTTCCAGAACGGTTCCAGGTCTCCTACACCCTGGATCTCAATTAAAGGGGTGTCCAGCAGAGGCCCCAAATCCTGGCCTTGGCTTACTACACCAGGGGCCTCCTCCTCACTGTGTTGTGCTCCTAGCACCGCCCCCTTCACCGCCCCAGGCAACCACCTCATAGCGCATCTACACACCATTCCCGATCTTCAGCCTTGGCCTCTCTAGGCTCTGTTTGTGTCTCTTCTTGACTCAGCACTTTCTCAGAAGACCATGCTTCAGGGTAAATGCTTGAGCTGACTCAGGAATCTCGGCCCTGCCCCGTGTGTCTGGTCAGTGCATCCGGTCAGTGTAAGGTTCGTCTACACCCGGGGTCTGGCCTGTTGATTCCCCACGGCGGACAGTCTCCCGCCCACTTCTTCCATCATGACGACCAGGGGAAAGAAGGCTGAAGGAGCAGCAGTTGTGATGAGAAGGCGCATGACAATTAGCAAACGAATAGAATAAATAAAAACAGCTCAGCTTCATGCAGTTTTTTGGGGATATTTTCCTTTTTTGCATCAAATAGAACCAGTCTCTGTGTTCACAGAAAAGGCTTTGCTTTGCCAAGCAAATTGGCAGAGGACATATTCTTGCAATAAAAAGGCAACATCCTAATATCCTTTCCTCGCTCCATCCTATAAAATGCAGCCTCTGTTGTATTGCCAAACATCAGGGAATTATAACTTCCTCCCGTCACTACCAACAGTGCTACAGACCGAAAAGGAAAAGCCAACATCTTTATTAATTCTTTGAGTAAATTGTTACTGTGCACATGTCCAGTGCTGGAAATTGGGCTAGCCTCTAAGAGAATTCCAGTCCCAGGCAAGCTGCGATCCCCGGCCCACAGGCACACGCAATCTAGCTGGGGAGATAAGACAAGGACAGTTAGACACTCTCCTGGGCACTGTGCCCTACATGCCATGTGAGTGAGTGGTGGGGATCTGAAGAGCTGTAGGGTTTCAGAGGAGGAGGAGAAAATTTCTGGCTTCACAGAGGAAGTTCAAGTTGAGCTGGGCTTCTGTTTATTCAATAAATATTTATTGGGTGTCTCTGAGGTCTGGGTGCCGTGCTAATTGCTAGGGAAACACAAGTGGTCATTACAGACACGGTCCATGGGTCCTATGGGAGCCTATGAGGGAAGCAGACGTTAATCCAGTGATCACACAGTTATTTAGTAATTACTCATGGTAAGCTGCATGAAGGAAGCAGAGGGAGCTCTGAGGGCATAAAGAAGCAGGCAGGGAAGAATTCTCTGTGGAAAGGATGTGGTGGCTCAGATTTATAAATGAGTGGGAATCAACTGGGAGTAAAGAAAAGTAGAAAGAGAAAAAGGAGGCAGTGAGCATTTCTGCTAAAGAGAAAGTCCTTGAAGTAGGAGTAAACACGGCAGCTTAAAAAAATTGTTCTGCCCCTGTAGGTGGAACAAAGTGATAGGGGGCACCTGGGTGGCTCCGTCGGTTAAGCAACTAACTCTTGGTTTTGGCTCAGGTCATGATCTTGGGGTCATGGGATCAAGCCCTGGGAGGTTTCCATGCTCAGAGCAGGGTTTGCTTTAAATAAATAAAATCTTTATTAAAAAAAAGTGCTAGGGTAAAAGGAAGAACAAGAAAAGACTAGACTGTCAGGGTCTGGTGAGTAAGGACTTCCCTCTTAATCCCAAGAGAAGTGAGAATCTATTGAAGGGATTTAGGAAGAAGGTCGACCATCAGATTCATCTGTTAAAAACATTCTTCTGGCTTCACTGTGGGGAGTGATTGCTGGTAGGGCTCCAGAGAGCGTGTGAAAGACCAACTAGAACCAATTGCCCCCGTCCAGGCAATGATGATGTTGGCATTGGAGGACAGAAATGGGTGCAGTTGGGAGATACTTGGGGGTGAAAACTGGTATCCGTTACTAGCAATAGATCGTAAGATTGTAAAAGGCTTTTCCTCAATCCCGATGCTTCCTACCTATGGAAAGTGTTTGTTACAGCCCTTCTCCTTCTTCGGAGTGAGCTTCTACAGAGAGCAAGAGTTCTCTCCAGCTCCCCCGCAGTAGCTGAGCTATAAGCCCCGCTCAGAACTAGGTGGGTGAGTGGCTCTGCTCTCTTCTTTCCATCTGGCCCTCGTATTGAATTAAGCTCTCAACCCTTCTTGATCAGTAAAGCCACAGTAAGGTTTTCAATAGCTTGGCCTCCATGTTTACTCTGTTTTGTTTCTCAAATTTCTTAAAAAGAGATGCCATTTATTAGGGAATCGTTTCAGACTCCCAACAGACCAGATGCAGGGATTCCTTGTAGCTGAGTAAGATTTTGACAGAAATGGAAGGAAAGGCATTATAGGTGTGGGAAGAGCATAAGGAAAAGAGCAAAATGGTAGAAAAACACTTAAGGGGTGAATGTGGAAAACTGAATGAGCCAGTCTGGCTCGAGCTGAAGATCTGTGTGGGGAAGTTGCTAAAATCAGGCTGGAAAGATTAGGTTGGTTTCAGATTTGGAAGGTGCAGAGGGCCATGCTAAAGATTTTGGATTTTATCCTCTTAAGTGGGAAAAAAAAAAAGTCAGTGTAAGTTCTTCAAGTAGGTGGAATGAGCAAAACAACCGGTGGTATGTAGGGTAAATTGGAGCATAGACGTCAGTTAGGAAAAAAAAAAAATCGGTTAGGAGATTATTACAAGGTCCTGAACTCGTGTGAGGATGATAAAGAAGGAATAAATGCAGACATACGGAGGAAGAATTAGCAGGTCTTCCTTGGAAAATCAAACGCATGAGTGACAAGTTTTGAATGCTTATGCAAATTATTCTCTATTTATTCAGCAGAATATCTTATTTCTTTAAAATAGCACTTGTAGAATATGGGGAAATAGTTTTTATAATGTTAAGTTTGAAGAGCTGGATTCAGGGGCACCTCGTTGGCTCAGTCAGAAGACAACACAACTCTTAATCTCCAGGTTGTGAGTTTGAGCTCCACGCTGGATGTAAAGATTACTTACAAAAATAAAATCTTAAAGGGCACCTGGGTGGCTCAGTCAGTTAAGCGTTTGTCTTCAGCTTAGGTTATGATCTCCAGGTCCTAAGATCAAGTCCTGCGTTGGGCTCCTGGCTCAGCAGGGAGTCTGTTTCTCTCTCTCTCCCTCTGCCCCTCCCCACCACTCATTGTCTCTCTCTCTCTCTCTCCCCCTCTCTCTCAAATAAAATCTTTAAAAAAAAAATAAATAAATAAAAATCTTAAAACAAAAATTAAAAATTAAAATTAAAAAAGTAAAACACTGGATAGAAAATTGGATGTCCATTATGAGTATCGTTCAGCGAAAGTGGTGTGCAGAAGGAAAAAGTCGCTTTGAATAAATCAACCAAAAATTTCAAATGAGATTATTGTTGAGTAGTAGAATTCTATGTGGTAGTTCTTTCCTCTTTTACCTAATTCTCAAATGAGCATGTATTACTTTATAATTATAAGATAAAATGAACTTTTTAAAAAAGATTTTATTTATTTGGGAGAGAGAGAGAGCACAGGTGGGTGGGGGGTTGGGGTGGACAAAGGGACGGAGGGAAAGGAAGAGGGACAAGCAGACTCCCTGCTGAGTGCGGAGGATACAGGGCTTGATCCTAGGACCCTGAGACCATGACGTGAGCCAAAGGCAGACCCTTAACTGACGGAACCACCCAGGCGCCCCTAAAATAAACTTTTTAAAGGAAAAGGACCAGATCCATATTCGTCTTTTAAACTAGGGAGTAAAAGAAAAGATTTTTCTTTTTCCGCTTTCAAAGGTGGTATGTTCTTTTTATTATGTCTTGAGACCATGGGTGTGATGAAAGGAACTGGATAAACAACCAAGAATTCAGGAGTCATCAAACAGAACTCCCGGAAGAATACAGAGAAAACCCTAAGCCTTCAAGTTAGTATTAAACTAATATAAAAAATTCATCATGTCAATCTACCATAACTGAATATTCAGGACTTCAGTTATTGTTTAGCTATGTAAAGACACTCTCAGTACGCCAATGCTATGGAACGGAAACAAGTTTTTTTTTTTTTTAAAGATTTTATTTATTTGACAGACAGAAATCACAAGTAGGCAGAGAGGCAGGCAGAGAGAGGGGGAGGCAGGCTCCCTGCCGAGCAGAGAGCCCAATGCGGGGCTCGATCCCAGGACCCTGAGATCATGACCTGAGCCGAAGGCAGAGACTTAACCCACTGAGCCACCCAGGCGCCCCGGAAACAAGTTTTAATAACCAACAGCAACAGAGACTTTGCTAAGTTAGGCAGAGACCCAACCAGGAAGACTTTGGAGCGATTAAATTCTCTCACACGGAGCTGAAAACAAAGTCAACACAACGAGCCCCGAGCTGTTGGCTGTTGTAACCGTCCGGTTGGCTCCCTATGGGGATTAGGACAAGTGCCTCATGTGACCTTGGGAGGGAGCCGGCAGTAGAGGCAGGGACCGGCTCGTGACTCAAGCACACTGAGACCCGGGTGTGATCAGGCGAGTCGTTCTCCTCCATGGACACCACAAATCTGCGACTTGGTCTGCACGAGATTTCTATTTTTACCCCAGGCTCTGTCCTGTGTCAGAATCTGCCGATTATTTTCGTGAACCCCATGACAGTTTTACATGGATCCAAATAATGCCTCTTACTTTTTAATATCCCTACTTAGCCATTAGACTTTGATGGATCGCTTTTAATTTTTAATACTGAGCATATTCTGTATTTCAGACCAGGGAGCATGAAGCTATTAAGCAGTTAATGAGTTTCATCATTATGTACAATGCGATGAAGAGTGTTTTATTTAAATTGGGCAAACATTAAGAATCATACCCAGAACACTTTTTTTTTTCAAAACTTCTTCACGCGCTATGGCATGAGGCAAGGTTCCAGGGTAGATCCGAGGAAGGAAAAGGAGGAGGGAGGATTGACTCTGGGAAAGCCAGGGAGACCAAGATAGGGCCAACTCACTGCTACTCTCTGTCTCACTCAAGGACAGCTCTGGGGGATGGGAGGGTGGGTACCCACAGGCGCTCACCCACAGAGATGCTGTCACTGGGAAGGTGCTGAGCGCCCCTCCAATCCCCCATGTATCTTCCCTGTGGACTGATCACAGGGCCCGGTTTCTACCATTACAATCTTCCCCGGGGAGTCTTGATCACATTTATGCCTAATCACATTTATGGTCCTACTTTGAACACTGCAAAGCACCTCTGGGAACACTTTCTTGCTGATACCTCAGAGCAAGTGCTCTGACCAGTTGATCGAGATTAACTGGGAGACCTCACGTTCCAAGAGGCAATCAATAATGCTGGGAGCTGAGGACTGGGGCTTCAGAGTTGTTTTGTTGTTTGTTTTTAAGATTTTATTTTATTATTTGACAGAGATCACAAGTAGGCAGAGAGAGGGGGGGAAGCAGGCTTCCCGCTGAGCAGAGAGCCCGATGCGGGGCTCGATTCCAGGAGCCTGGGATTATAACCTGAGCCGAAGGTAGAGGCTTTAACCCACTGAGCCATCCAGGCGCCCTGGGCTTCAGCGTTTTAATGTTGCCTCTGCCACAGAGAGCTGAGAACGATCTGGGCAAACTATGTATCTGAGCCTCAGTTTTTTCATCTATAAAATAAGAATAATAATATTTACCCAGAAGGGCAGTTGTAAAGGGAAGAGGTATGTAAAATAGTCACCGACAACAGATGGTATGGATTTGGGGACAACCAGGTCAGTCGGCAAGAAGCTGTAAGCTCCCCACTGAGCGCACGGCCCTCCCTCAACTCAGAAGAGTCTCCCGCAAAACAATGTTTAACGTAGAGGTCCCCAAATTTTGCAGTGCGGAGATTTCTTTGTTTTATAAACTAAGAGGATCTCAGACACCAAGCCCTCAGAGACTCTGATTTAGGAACTGTAAGAGACGTGGAGGTCCAGAGTGTAGATTACGGAGTCAGATTGCCTGGATTCAAATTCCAGCTCCCTTCTTTACTCTGTAAAGTCCTCAGGCAAGTCCCTTATCTTTCCTGGCTGGTCTGTTCTACAAAATTAGGATAAGTAACAGTGAACTACTTCACAGAGTTCTTAATGAGATGAAATTAGTGATTATTACAAGTAAGCATGGGGTGGGTAGGTCGTAGGTCACATGTTTTAAAAGAGGCTGTCGGGGCACCTGGGGGGCTCAGTGGGTTAAAGCCTCTGCCTTTGGCTCAGGTCATGATCCCAGGGTCCTAGGATCGAGCCCCGCAGGCCAGGAGCCTGCTTCCCTTCCTCTCTCTCTGCCTGCCTCTCTGCCTACTTGTGATCTCTGTCTGTCAAATAAATAAATAAAAATAAAATCTTTAAAAGAGGCTGTCGGGATGCCAGGGGAGCTCAGGCGGTTGAGCACTGGACTCTTGGTTTCAGCTCTGGTCGTGATCTCAGGGTCATGGGATTGAGCCCCACCTCAGGCTCGGCTCTCAGCATGCTTGAGAGATTCTCTCTCCCCCTCTCTCTTTCCCCCAATGGTGCTCTCGCACTCTATTTCTCTATCTAATAAAGAAAACATTTTTAAAAGATTTTTATTTATTCTAATCAATTGACCACATTTCTATGGATCTATTTTCTGCAATCTCTATTTGTTTTCACTGCTGTATGTGTCTATCTCTCTGCCAATACCAAGTGTCTTGATTACTGCAGCTATATAGTAATCCTTAATAGTGAGTGAATGATTCCTCCCACTTTGTTCTTTGTCAAGATGGTTTTAGCTATTGCCTTTCTATTTAAATTTGTGAATAAGCTTCTCTACATACAAAAAGCTTGCTGGAATTTTGATAGGATATTATTAAATCTAAAGGTCAATTTGAGGAGAATCGATGTCTTTATTATACTGGATCTTCAAACCCATAACCATGGTAGGTGTCTCCATTTATTTAAGTCTTCTTTGATTTCTTTCTTTTTTTTTTTTAAAGATTTTATTTATTTGACACAGAGAAATCACAAGAGAGGCAGGCAGAGAGAGAGGAAGGGAAGAAGGCTCTCCGCTGAGCAGAGAGCCCGATGCGGGACTCGATCCCAGGACCCTGAGATCATGACCTGAGCCGAAGGCAGCGGCTTAACCCACTGAGCCACCCAGGCGCCCCAAGTCTTCTTTGATTTCTTTCATCAAGGTTTTGTAATATTCAGCATACAGATCATGTTTTACGTATATCTAAATATTTTCCTTTATTTGAGTACTGTGAGCGGCAGTATGTTCTAATTTCTATTTCTGTGTGTTCATTGTCAAAGAGAAATGCAATAATTTGTGTGTTTTGGTCTTACATCCTAAGTACTTGCTAAACTCACTTATTAGTTCTATGAGATTTTTTTGTAGACTTCTTGGGATTTTCCACATAGATAATCATATTATTTGCAAATAAAGATAGCTCTATCTTCTCTTTCTGATCTGTCTATATTTAATTCTTTTTCTTGCCTCTTGCACTGGCTAGAACTCCCATGTTTGATAAGAGTTAGTGAGAGAAGTCTTCCTTGCCTTGTTCCCAGTCCTAGGGGAAAACGTTCATTCTTTCATCACTAAGTATGATGTTAGCTCTAAACTTTTTGTAGATGCTATTATCAAGTTTAGGTATTTCCCCTCTCTTTCTGACATGATGTATCATGCATCAATGTTGGATTTCTACATCAAAGTGATATGGTTCTATGATTTTTCTTCTTCAGCTTGTTGATACGGTAGGTTACATTGATTGATTTTTGAATGTTGAATCACCCTTGTATACCTGGAGTAAATCCCACTTGGTCATGGTTCATTATTCTTTTTATGAGAGATTTTGGTCTGTTGTATTCTTTTCTTTCTTTCTTTTTTTTTTAAGATTTTATTTATTTATTTGACAGACAGAGATCACAAGCAGGCAGAGAGGCAGGCAGAGAGAGAGGAAGGGAAGCAGGCTCCCTGCCGAGCAGAGAGCCCGACGCGGGGCTCGATCCCAGGACCCTGGGATCATGACCCGAGCCAAAGGCAGAGGCTTTAACCCATTGAGCCACCCAGGCGCCCTGTTGTATTCTTTTCTTTTTTTTTCTTTTTTTTTTTTTTAAAGATTTATTTATTTGACAGATAGAGGTCACAAGTAGGCAGAGAGGCAGGCAGAGAGGCAGGCAGAGAGAGAGAGAGGAGGAAGCAGGCTCCCAGCCAAGCAGAGAGCCCGATGCGGGACTCGATCCCAGGACCCCGGGATCATGACCCGAGCCAAAGGCAGAGGCTTCAACCCACTGAGCCACCCAGGCGCCCCCTGTATTCTTTTCTTATACTCTTTTTGGTTTTGTTATCAGGGTAATACTAGCTTTTACAAAGTTAGTTTGGAAGTGTTCTCTTCTATTTCCTGGAAGAGATTGTGTAAAATTGGTATTAATTCTTTAGGCATTTGATAGAATTCTCTAGTGAAACTATCTGAGCCTGAAGATTTTTTTGGAGGTGGGGGGAGTTTTTAAAAAATAGGCTTTAAAAATTAGCAAGACAGGAAACAACATGTGTTGGTGAGGATGTGGGGAAAGGGGAACCCTCTTATACTGTTGGTGGGAATGCAAGTTGGTGCGGCCACTTTGGAGAACAGTGTGGAGATTCCTCAAGAAATTAAAAATAGAGCTTCCCTATGACCCTGCAATTGCACTACTGGGTATTTACCCCAAAGATACAGATGTAGTGAAAAGAAGGGCCATCTGTACCCCAATGTTTATAGTGGCAATGGCCATGGTCGCCAAACTGTGAAAAGAACCAAGATGCCCTTCAATGGATGAATGGATAAGGAAGATGTGGTCCATATCCATGATGGAGTATTATGCCTCCATCAGAAAGGATGAATACCCAACTTTTGTAGCAACATGGACGGGACTGGAAGAGATTATGCTGAGTGAAATAAGTCAAGCAGAGAGAGTCAAGTATCATATGGTTTCACTTATTACAAAGAACATGGAGGACATTGGGAGATGGGGAGGAGAAGGAAGTTGAGGGAATTTGGAAGGGGAGGTGAACCATGAGAGACTATGGACTCTGAAAAAGAACCTGAGGGTTTTGAAGGGGCGGGGGATGGGAGGTTGGGGGAACCAGGTGGTGGGTAATAGGGAGGGCACGTATTGCATGGAGCACTGGGTGTTGTGCAAAAACAATAAATACTGTTACACTAAAAAATATAAATTTAAAAAAGGCTTTATTTTTTGGAACAGTTGAGATTTACAGAAAAATTGAGATGATACAGAGTGTTTCCATATACCCTGTACCCATTTTTCTGGATCACTAATATCTTAAATCAGTGTAGTACATTTGTTATAATTAATGAAAAACATTGAAACATTATTAACTAATATCCATATTGTATTCAAATTATCTTAGTTTTTACCCAATATCCCTTTTCTGTTCCAGAAATCAATCATCCAGAACACGACATTACATTTAGTTGTCATATCAGCTTAGTCAGCTCTTGACTGTGAGTTTCTCAGACTTCCTTTATTTTTGATGACATTTAGGGTTTTGAGGAATACTAATCAGGTGTTTTGTAGGATTTCCTACCACTGGAACCTCTCTGATGTTTTTCTCATGATTAGACTGAGGTTAAGGGCTTGAGGGAGAATAACACAGAGGTGAAGCACTACTCTCATCACATCATATCAGAGATATACTACCAACATGAATTATCACTGTTAATATTGACCTTGATCTCCTGGATGAGATGTTGTTTGTCAGGATTCTCCACTACAAATTTACTTCTCCCCTGGTTCCATACTGTACTCTTTGGAAAGAAGACATTCTGTTCAGCCCATACTTAAAGAGTGGGAAGTTATGTTCCCCCTCCTTGAGGGCAGACTATCTATATACATTATTTAGAATTGTTCTGTGCGCAAGGTTAGTTTCTTCTCCCTCTTTTATTTGTTAACTCAGTCTTTTATTTATATGAACTCAGAGAAATACATTTTAAGTTGTAATCTAATACGACTTAATTTTATTGCTTAAGGTATTCTAGGTTTGGCTCTTCTGTCCCTTTGACATACTCCCATCACAGGGATTTTGGGTTTTTGGAAGGTGATGTGAGAGAGGCTTTTAATTATAAATTCAATTTCTTTCATGGTTGTATGGTTACTCAGATTGTCTATTTTGTCTTGGTTAAGTTTTGGTAGTTTGTGGTTTCCAAGGAATTGGTCCATATCTTCTAAGTTATGAAATTCATGAGAGTAAAGTATTTATTTCCTTGTTAACTTTTAAAAAATATTTTATTTATTTTGAGAGAGAGAGCATTTGCAAGCCAGCTAAGGGGGGCAGAGAGGGAGGGAAAGGGACAAGCAGATTCTGTGCTGAGTGTGAAGCCCAACATGGAGCAGCCGGATCCCACAACCCCTGAGATCATGACCTGAGTGGGAACCAAGAGTCAGATGCTTAACCAACTGAGCCACCCAGGTGCCCCTCCTTGTTGACTTTTTAATGGCTGTAGGAACAGTAATGATATTTCCTTCTTTTCTGATATTGATGATTTGTGTCTTCTCTTCTTTAAATTTATTTTCTTTCAGTCTTGCTCAAAGTTTATCTTATTTCAGAGATGAAGCTTTTTGTGTCATTGATTTTTCTCTATTGTTTTCTTATTTTCAATTCCACTAATTTCTACTCATTTCTTTATTAGTTCCTTCTCTCTGCTTTCTTTGGTTTATTTTTATTCTTCTTTATCTGGTTTCTCAAAGGAAGAACTTAGGTTGTTGATTTGAGACCTTTGTTTATTGCTAACATGACTATTTATTGCTATAAACTTGCCTTTCGGCATTGCATCCCCTAATCAGCTACATCTAACATGTTTTGATATATTATGTGTCCACTTTCATTCAGTTCTGTGTATTTTTTTAGTTCCTTTGAGTCTTTCTTTTTAACTCATAGAACATTCAGGAATATGTTGCCTAATTTTCATGTGTTTAGAGATTTTCCCATTGCCTTTCTGTTATTGATTTATAGTTTGATTTTATTATGGCCAAAGAATATACTCTGTATTTTAATTTTTTAAGCTTTGGTTTTATGACCAGGGTATAATCTAATCTATCTCGGTAAATGTTCCAAAAAATATTTTAAAAATGTGTATTCTGTTGCTAAATGGAGTGTCCCATAGATGTTAGCTAAATCCTGTTGGTTGATTGTGTTGTTCAGATCCTCTGTATCCTAGCTGGCTTTGTATCAGTCCTATAGATGTATTAGTTACTGAGAGGGGAAGATTGAAGTCCCCAACTATAAATGTGAATTTGCCTGTTTCTCCTTTCAACTCTGTCAGTTTTTGCTTTGTGTATTTTAAGGCTCTAAAATTGTTGTTTGGTCCATATACATTTAGGATAATTGTGTCTTCTTAGGAGAAATGATCCTTTTATCATTCCATAAGGTCCTCTTCTGACTCTGGTAATTTTCTTTTGTCTCAAATGTCTGAAGTTTATGTTATCAGATGACAGAATCACTTTTGCTTTCTTTTGATCCTTTCACTTTCAGCTTACCTGTGTTGTTGAATTTAGAGTGAAATTTATCCATTCTGCCAATCTCTGTCCTTTTTTTTTTTTTTTAGATTTTATTTATTTATTTGTCAGAGAGAAAGAGAGAGAGCATAAGCAGGGGGAGTGGCAGGCAGAGGGGGAAGCAGTCTTCCTGCCCAGCAAAGATCCTCACGTAGGACTCAATCCTAGGATCCTGGGATCATGACCTGAGCCAACGGCAGACATTTAACTGACTGAGCCACTCAGGCATCCCCAATCTCTGTCTTTTGAATGGTGTAATTAGACCGTTACACGTAAGGTACTTATTGATGTTACTGCTTAAGTTTGCAGTTTTGGTTCTCTGAACCAAAAAAGAAGAGAACTCTGGCTCTCTTACTCAGTTTTTCTTTTCTTATCTTCCTGCAAGTCACTAGAATATTTTTTTAGGATTCCTGCTTGACTTCTTTTTTTTTTTTCCTTTAAGATTTATTTATTTATTTGAGAGAGAGAGAGACAGGCTGTGTGAATAAGCAGGGGGAGGGGCAGAGGGAAAGGGAGGGAGAGAACCTCAAGCAGACTCCTCTCTGAGCAGGGAGCGGGATGTGGGGCTTGATGCAATGACCCCAAGAGCATGATCTGAGCCAAAATCAAGAATAGGATCCCCAGCTGACTGAGCCACTCACATGCTCCTCCTTCTTGATTTCTTTATAGTATTTCCCAGTATGTCTTTTTGTATAGGTTTTGCAGTGGTTGCTTTGCAAAGCACTGCAGAGGTTACTCTAACAGTCTACTGGTATCGACACTTTATCACTCTGAGCAAAGTGTGGAAACCTCACCTCCGCTTAGGTCCCTTTACTTACCCACCTTTTTTAGATGAATTAATTAATTTTTGAAAATATTTTATTTGTTTATTTGAGAGAGAGAACAAGAAAGAGAGAGAGAACACAGAGGAAGAGGGAGAACCAGGCTTCCTGCTGAGCAGGGAACCTGATGTGGGACTCGACTCCAGGACCCTGAGATCATGACCTGAGCCGAAGGTAGATGCTTAACCGACTGAGCCACCCAGGCACCCCTACTTTTCCTCTTTTAACTAACATTGCCTTGCATATCAGATGATTTTATAAATTTTGTCTGAATCATCAAATATGGTTTATAAAACTCATGAGGAAAAAATTGTTTTATGTACCCAGATCTCTGTTTTCTTTGTTCCTTTTTTCTTCCTGATGCCCCCCAAAATCCCTTCTTTCATCATTTCCTTTCTGTTTGAAGAACTTCCTTTAGCCAATTTTTTTTTGAGGGGGGGAACATGATTATTCGAAATTACAAAGTAATTTATTTATTTTATTTTTTATTTATGTTTAGTTAGCCAACATATAGTACATTATTAGTTTTTTATGTAGTGTTCAGTGATTCATTAATTGCATGTAATACCCAGTGTTCATCATAACACATGCCCTCCTTAACACCCATCACTCATTTACCCCATCTCCTCACCCCCCTAGCCAATTTTCTTTAAAAATTTAGTTAATTTATTTACTTGAGAGAGAGAGAGAACACCTGTAAGCTGGAGGGAGAAGGAGGGGGAGAGAGAACCTGAAGCAGATTTTGCGCTGAGCACAGAGCCTGACACAGGGCTCTATCCCGTGACCGTGAGATCATGATCTGAACTGAAATAAGAATCGCCTGCTTAACCGCTTAACCCACTGAGCCACACAGGCGCCCCTAACCAATTTTTATGGGTAGTTCTAACAATGACAAATTATTTTAGTGTTCCCCTGTGTTAGAATGTTTTTATTTCCTTTTGTTTCTAAAAGAGAGTTTCACTAGATATAGAATTCTCAGTTGACAGATCTTTTCTATCAGCATTTGAAAATGAATGTGCCATTTCCTTCTGGTCCCCATGATTTCAGATGAAAAATTGCTGTCATTTCAATCAGTTTTCCCCTGTAGATAATGCATTTTTTTCTCTGCCTGATTTCCAGTTTTTTCCCCTCCTTTGTTTTTGGTTTTTAAAAGTTGAATTTTGACGTGTCTTGGCATGGATTTCTTTGGATTTATCCTGTTTGGGTTTTGATTAGCTTCTCAAATCAGTAGGCTTGTGTCTTTGGTCAAATTTGGGAAGTTTCAGCCAGTCTTTCTTCAAGACTAAAAGGCTTTTAGCCTGCTTTTCCTTTGCATTCTGGCACTCCAACTATATGACTGTTGAACCTTTTTTTACTGTCCAAGAGCTCCTTGAGGCTCTGTTCATTTGGTTTTTTTCAGTCTATTTTACTTAATGTTGTTTAGATTGGATGAATTCTATTGTTTTGTTCTCAAGTTCACGGATTCTATCTTCTGAAACCTCCACTCCATTTAAAAGCCCATAGAGCAAGGTTTTCCTCTGACCCCGTCATTATATTTTTCAGTTCTACATCTGCATTTGTTTCTTCTTGTTTATAACATATATTTCTTGGCTGAAATATTTATTTTTTCCCATTTATTTCAAGAGAATGTGTACTTGATTTTTGAAACACGATTATGATGGCTCCTTTAAAAGCTTTGTCAGGAAGCACCTGGATGGCTCAGTTGGTTAAGCATTCAACTCTTGGTTTCCACTCAGGTCATAATCTCAGGGTCATGAGATCAAGCCCCAAGTTGGGCGCCACACTTAGTGCGAGTCTGCTTGAGAGTCTCTCTCCTTCTCCTTCTACTTCTCCTGATTGTGTGCTCACTCTCTCTCTCAAAATAAATAAATAAATACATCTTTAAAAAAATTTTTGTCAGATGTTTTCAACATTCTATTAAACTTCCTATGGCATTAGTTCATTATCTTTTCTCATTCAACTTGTGACTAGTTGGTGTTTGTTTTTGTTTTACTTTTGGTATGATAGTGATTTTCATTTGTATGCTGGACATTTTGTCTATTATGTAAGGGATCCATGTCCAATTTAAATTATTTATTTTCACAAATAGTCACCCTACGTAGGTTTAGCACATGGATCCTGGCCTACATTTCTGGACTGGGGTTCCAGTGGCAGTTTAGTTTCCAGAGACCTTGCAGCATTATTCAGTGGTTTATCTAGTGTCACTGGGACTCCCACTGGTCCCTGCTGGTGCCTCCTGACAGGGCAAAAGTATTTTCCCCTCTGGGTATATCTTATTGAGGGAGAAGTATGATAGGATCCCCCTATCAGTTTTCCCCCAGCCACTCCAGACTCCCTGGATAGAGGAAGAGTGTCTTGGCAGCTTCTTGACCAGACAACTTGCTGGAGCTGGTGTGTTCTTGCCCATTCTGTCCTGATTCCATATGTTAGTTGGCTTGCTCTGCCATAAGAAAATACCACAAATTGGGTGCCTCAAACAACAGAAATTTATTTTTTCAGTCGGGAGGTAGTATGGTCTGAATGTTTGTGCCACCCCAAAATTCATGTTGAAATTTTAACCCCCCAAAATGATGGTATTAGAGGATGGGGGATGGGGTGGGGCTTATGGGAAGTGCTCGGGTCATGAGAGTAGAGCCCCCATGATTGGGATTAGAGTTCTTACGAAAGAGGTCCCGCAGGACTCCCTTGCTGCTTCTACCATGTGAAGACACAGGTAGAAGTCACCAGCTACGAACAAGGGAGAGGGTCCTCACCGAATGTGGCCATGTAGGCTGCTTTTTAATCTGAGACTTCCAGCTTCCAGAGCTGTGAGAAATAAATGTCTGTTGTTTATAAATCACCAAGTCTGTGGCATTTTGTTATAACAGCCTGAACAGACCAAGATGGGATGCCATGGTCCGAGTGCTGGCAAATTCCACATCTGGTGAGGTCTTTCTTCCTGGCTCATAGCCAGCTCCGTTCTCCCCATGTCCTCACAGGGCTTTCTTCTGAGCGCACGGAGAAGGGGATGTGGTTCCCTGGGGTCTCTGTCTCTTCTTGTAAGGATAATAATCCTACTGGATATGGCTCCCACCCTTATGACCTCACTGAACCTTAATTACTTTCTTAGAGGCCCCATCTCCAAATACATTGATGGTTAGGGCTTCAATATGTGAATTTGGTGGGGATGGAGGTGAGTAACACAAACATTGGCTCCATAGCGCCTGGTGACTCTGGGTGGGAGAGGAGGACTCAGGACCCATAGGGACAAAGGCTTCCTGGGCCAATAGACCTGCAGTAGCTGGCCTTCTTTAGCCATTTCCATCTGTCTTGGTATCTGTTGGCAGAAAGGGGAGTCTCAGGCCCATCAAGGAATAAGAATGGTTTTCCTGGGGGCGCCTGGGTGGTTCAGTGGGTTAAGCCTCTGCCTTCAGCTCAGGTCATGGTCTCAGGATCCCGGGATCGAGCCCTGCCTTGGGCTCTGTGCTCAGAGGGGAGCCTGCTTCACCCTCTCTCTCTGCCTGCCTCTCTGACTACTTGTGATCTCTCTCTCTCTGTGTCAAATAAATAAATAAAATCTTAAAAAAAAAAAAAAAAGAATGCTTTTCCTGGCCACTTAGTTTTGGAGAGGATCCAAACTGGTGCCCTCTTGGGGAGCCTCCTTGCTGGTTGTAGCAGGATCACCTAATAACACAAGGATTTCAGTCAATCAGAGGGGAGGAATGAGCCTGCCTGGGCTGCCTTCTGTTACCAGCCCAGCGGTTAGGGAATGCCAGGTCTGGCTTGCCTTCTTCTGTAGGGTGGGCATGTATAAGAAGAACGCTTCCAGCTCCAGAGTCCCCAACTAGTGCACTTTCTCCCTACCCCCTTTTAGAGATCTCTTTTTCTTGTCTCTTGTGCTACTTCCAGGGCTTAACATTTTAAAATGGAAAAACGGATCTACACTACCTGGTCTGGAAAGAAAGTCTGACACCACCTTCTGAAAATAGGTGTTATCTTGGTACTGTAATTGATGAAAAGACTGGGATAGGGAGATTGCATGCCTTTAAGCTTGAGAAAATGTACTAAGCATTCCAATTAATCTGGCTAACATAAATGGAACTCAAGGATTGCCCAGTAATGCAGCTAGATGGTAACTATCCTTCATGGTACCTTCTTGAATGTCTCTGTATTTCCAAATCACATGGTTTCATCTAGCTAACATTAATGATAGTCTGCGGTTCTAAAATCTATGGATCTCAGTCAGCCAAACCTTATTACTATTTATAGAACCTATATCCATTTGAAATTTTTGCATAATCATTATTTTAATTCAAGATGATAGACTAATCAATACATTGAAATTCAAGTGTGATTTCATGGAAAGAGTCTTGGAATAAAAATAAAGAAACTTGGATTCAGGACTTTTTTTTAAGCCTTTATTTATTCATTTGACAGAGAGACACAGCGAGAGAGGGAACACAAGGAGGAGGAGTGGGAGAGGGAGAAGCAGGCTTTCTGCCGAGCAGGGAGCCCAATGTGGGGCTCGATCCCAGGACTCTGAGATCATGAACTAAGCCAAAGGCAGACACTTAATGACTGAGCCACCCAGGCACTCCTCAGGTTTTATTTCTATTACCAATTTGTTATTAGAAATACATTTCTTATTTAAAATGAAAATAATAATTCCCTCCCAGGACTATGAGAATTAAATGAAATAAAATATGTGAAAGCATTTTGGAAAACACAAAATGGCATATATAGGTGTGACATCAGTGTATTCTTTAGGAGGAGAAGTGGTTACAACAGCTTTTCCTTAATGCATCCACATTCTCAGATGTTATTAATGGCAGATATGAGATGGGTATCTAGTGAAATGGTGAAAGCACCCGTTATCTTTGCTTAGTTCGACACTTGATTTCATAACACCCACCTCACTGTATACATGCTCCGTGGCACAAGATCATTATTGAGATTGAAGTGAATAGAAACTAGGTTGGTTCGGTGGTGAGGCACTCCTGCTCCCTGCTCTTATTCAGATGTCAGGGTATCACGGTGCAGAGGCTAGTCTGGGATTCAGGAGGTGTGAGCCATTCTGCTCTGGACTCTGCTGAGTTATGTGACCTTGGGGAAGTCACTTTAAACTCTGGAACATAATATGCTCTCATGCAAATGCAAGATTTAGACCCTCTGAGCTCTAAGAGAGCTTCCTATGCCAACAATATTGTAGATGTTGCAAAGCCACAGCTAGGTTCAGTGTCGTTAACTGGTCACTGCATCAGCAACCAACCACTGTGGTTTTGCTTGACCGACATTGATGTGTAGAGTTTAACCAGGCAAGGGGTGCCCTTGTGCTCAGCCCTGCCTCAGGATCCTTTTTGATGTTTCCTGACTGTGTCTTCCCCCTCCAGCCCTGTCACCATGTTATTTTAAGGTCCTCAAGCTCCCATGCCTAGACCATCGCAAGAATCTCCTCATGGGCATCCCAGCTCCCATGTCTTTTCCAACAGTTCACTGTACATCCACCAGTAAGAGTCATCTGAGATTGTAGAATTACTGGAGATTAGGTTGAAGGAGATCTTAGAAAGCACCTATTTGTGGTTTTCCCAAACCATTGTATTTTTTTTTTAAGATTTTATTTATTTATTTGATGGGGAGAGAGAGATCACAAGTAGGCAGAGAGCCAGGCAGAGAAGAGGAAGTAGACTCTCCCCCAAGCAGCTCTAAGAGAGCCTGATGCGGGGCTCTATCCCAGGACCCTGAGACCATGACCTGAGCCAAAGGCAGAGGCTTAACCCACTGAGCCACCCAGGTGCCCCCAAACCATTGTCTTTTTAAGAGCTGTTGTCCATACACAGATACACAGGATTCTGTGGTAAACTACTTTGGAAAATTTTGTGTTGCTCTCTTGGAGATTTACGACTCATACTTGCATATTCAAGGCTGTGAGAATTCTTGCTATGGAGAACCCCTCTTACTGTTGTTTAATCTACAGATCCCCTAGACTAATTTGACTACAAAGCTTTGTTATTGTTGCCATAGAATACTTGTAGTATCTTAGAACTAGTGTTCTGAAGAACATAGTTGGGAAATGTTGATCAGCCCATTTTCTGAAACCAACAGAAGTAACTTGCCAAAATAATTTGAATATAAAATATTTCTACACATCTATGTTTTTTGTAATATATGTATGGAGTAAAAAAGAATATTCAGGGGCGCCTGGGTGGCTCAGTGGGTTAAAGTCTCTGCCTTTGGCTAAGGTCGTGATCCCAGGATCCTGGGATCAAGCCCCGCATCAGGCTCTCTGCTCTGCGGGGAGCCTGTTTCCTCCTCTCTCTGCCTGCCTCTCTGCCTAGTTGTGATTTCTCTCTGTCAAATAAATAAAATATTAAAAAAAAAAAGAATATTCAAAGAAACACCCATTACCCAGTGTAAGAAGTAGATTGGAATCAATGAAGCCACTCTAGGCCTCTACCCAGTTGCATCACTTTGTGTTTTTCATTCACCTGCATTTCTTTGTTGTTTTACCACATATATAGATGCCCCCAAAACACATCTTTCCATTGTGCATACCTTGAACATTTAATTAATGATATCACTAGTTCCATAACTTATAAAGTAGTTGCTCATTAATTTTGTGAGGTTCATTCATTCATCACATAGAATTCCATTGTGTGAGCATGTCACAATTGATGTATTCATTTTGTCATCAGTTGGTATTGGAGTTGTTTACTTGCCTTTTTATTTTGGTTTATCATAAGCAATGTTTATGAAATGTCTTCCGTGTACACACATGTATGAGCAGAGTGCTAGTGTTTCCCTAGGTTACAACCTCAGACAAATGACTGAGCTTTTAGATGTACCCATCTTCAATTTTACTGGATAATATGAAATAGCTGCTCAATTCACAATTTATATTCTCACCCATGTTGTATGAGGGTTTCTGTTGCTCCACATCCTTGGCAATGTTATCTTGCCAGACACTTAAAAAAAAGAAAAACTTTATGTTATGGAAAATTTCAAACATGTGCAAGAATTGTCTTATGACCCATCCTTCAGCTTCAGTACTTACCAAGTCATGGTCAAGCTTCCATGGGTCATCATAGACCGTTTTAAAGCTAATCCCAGACATGATATTACTTCATATTTTAAAACCTCAGAATGTATCCTTAAAAAAATGGACTCTACCTTTCAAAATTATGATAAAACTTACATAGTCAGGTGCACAAATCTTAAGAGTACAACTCCATGTATGGTGAATTTTTATACATATTCACAGCTGTGAAACCACTACCCAGATCAAGATCTAGAGCATTTACAGGGATGCCTCAGTGGCTCAGTCAGTTAAGCATCTGACTCTTGGTTCTGGCTCAGGTCATGATCTCAGGGGTTGCAGAATCCAGCTGCCCCATGTCAGGCTTCACACTCAGCATGGAGTCTGCTTGTCCCTTTCCCTCCCCCTTTGCCCCTCCCACTCTGCACCCCTTAGCTTGCTTGTGCACATTCTCTCTCTCAAAATAAATAGAATATTTTTTAAAAATCTAGAATATTTACAGCTTCCCCCCAAGAAGGTTCCTTTATAGGACCTTATAAAAATATAAGAACAATGGCACTATCACACCCAAACTTTAACAATAATTTCTTCAATTATAACATACATTTGTTTTTGTTTTTATTTTGTTTGTCTTACTGTCCACTCAAATCAGGGTCCAAATAAAAGCCATCCTTTCCCCCTCCTGGCAGTTTATTTGATGAACAAACCAGCTTCCCACCGTCTTGGTTCAGTTGAGTGCATTCTCCTGGTGCTGTTTCGCATGTTCCTCTGTTCCCTATTTCCAGTAATATGTTTGTTAAATCCAGAGGTTTGATTATATTCAGGATCAAGTTTCTGGTAAGAACAGTTTGTAAGTGGTGGCATGTTCTTCTATAAGAAGACACATAATGTTTGGTTTTGTCTCTTTTATGTGGAAAGGCAGCAATCACTGATAACCACTGTTCCTTAATTCATTAGAGGGTGTAAAATTGTGAGATGCTATCCTTCCTTTTTTGTGTATTAGCTAGGATACTTCTCTAAAGGGAGGCTTCCCCTCACCAATTATTTGATTACCTTGAGATGCAGCTTGTATGAAAAATTGCCAGATTTTAAAATTTCTATCAACATAAAAAATAAAATGAACTTGTGGCTTAAATTTTCTATTTCCCTGATTACTAATGAAATTTTCCTATGTCTCATTTTTTTCTTCTGTGAAAGAAAAAAATCTTTCTTGCCTGTCCTTGTCTTTTGTACATTTCCCTCATTGAATTATAGGTCTTTTTCTTATTGATTTTTAAGAATTGTTCACATATTTTGGTTACTGATCCTTTGTTGGTTGCAAATATCTCCGTACAGTTTGTGATATCCCGCTTTGGCCTCTGAGGATGTCCCTTTCATCATTACCAGTTTGGATATGCATTTTTAAAAATGTTCAGTTGGCCATGTAAAGGGCATATACACCACCAGTAACATGTGGTATAAGTGTGATGTGAGGTTTGCTGGGGAACTTACAAGCAAAGGATCAGGAGAGTACATGTGTTCCTACTCCACTCCCCCATCTCCCACTATCGTGTGGGTAGGTGCTGAGACAAGGCATAATTAATTAATAGGGAAATTAGAATATGATAATAGGAACTTCAAGGAAATTATCTCTTTCTAAAGGAGGAAGCTCTGGAGCTCAGCCACTGGCAAGGCTGTCCTTCTGCTGAGCTCACATAGACCTGCTGAGGCAGCTGCTTACTAAGCTACAGAAATGGGAGAGGAAATGAGCCTCCAGTACCATCTGGATTTGTGTCTCCTTATATCTGAGGTGTTTTGTAATGGGATGTTTTTTCAGGTTATCTCACCTGCCATTTTACCAGAAATGGAAGTCCTCCAAAGAATGTTTTTGAGGTCAACGGGATGCTTGCAATTAGACTGTGTAGAGAATAATATAAGCCAAGCTACACATTGCTGCCAGATTAAGCCTCCTAAAATTTTCACCTTGTTCATGTTATGTGGAAATTTAACATGTTTCCATGTTTGAGTCTCTGGCTCAAAAGCTTTCAGTAGTCCTCCCGTGCCTACATATTAATACCCATGTGTTTTGGGTGGACATTCAAGGCCTTCTGCGATTGTGTCCTGATCCAGTTCTCTGACCTCACCTTTAGGCAAATTTCCACCCCACTAAATTGAGCTTGTTATTGTCCTTTAGGAGCACCAAGGGGTTCTACTGCCTTCCCACTTCCCTCCAATTATCCAAGCCAGGAGTCTCCTCTGAGACACAAAATGAGTTCTCCCTTCTCTGTGAAGTGTCCCTTGGCCATTCCTGTCTTCTGTGAACTATTTGATTATTGAGTAGCAACAGTGACTTTTGATTGTTAGTGCTCTCCAAATCCCCATGTGCTCCCCACATCTCTCAGCCCCCTTTGCAGTGGGTTGAGGCTATGGAATGAGTTCCAGCCAGAGGACTATGAAAAAGACACCTGCCAGTGGGCCCACCGCAATATGGAATTGACCATTTTCCTCTACATTGGTTGTCACTACCGTGCCCACCTACCTTCTAGATGGGGGTGTACAATTTGGGAGGCAACCTTCCTGCCCACACTAAACTTCATGTGAATGAGGAATAAACCACAGAACTTTCAGAGCTGATTTGCTATTGTAGCATTGATTAGCTTATCCTTTTAAATATAGACCTCATGTCTTTGGACAATATAAAAGTGTACTGTCTCTTAACTCTAACATTATTTTTCTTTCTCTTACCCATTATTTTTGCCTGCCAAGCACCACCACTCTGTACTCTGAACAATACCCCCTGTTCCACGGGGATGATCCCTAGGGGAGTGGCTTGTTCTTACAACTCCTAGTTGACCCACCCAGGGCACCTGATTCAAGCTAAGCCTAAGAGTTTGTCTTCATTGTTTTTGACCTGGAACCAAAAGAATCAGCTCAGATTTTTCTAGGGACTGGCTAGAAAGTTTTATATACTGGGGCTCTAGAACATAAAACTGGGAGCTGCCAGCCGCCACGTTATGATGGGCGAAGAAGACAGGTCTGCCAGAGAATTGAGTTGACACAGGGAAGCAGAGACCTTTAAGACCCAGCTTCCAGTCGTTCCTGAGGACTACATGCTTCTTACCTTGATACAGCAAAACTTTCCTGGAGTCCATGAGATAATAAATCCCATCTGAGTCAGGTGCCCTTGACTGTCACCCAGTGCCTGTCACCTGCAACCCCACGAGTCCAACTGACATCTCTCTACTCCTTCCCCTGTAGAAGTATCATCAAACCAGCGTAATAGGAATTTGGAGAAATGGTTGCCTCTGAGTTTGGCCCCAAGGGATAATGTTCTTTAAGGGCACAGGCTGCTCTGACCTACAACCAGGTATAACCTTGTCAGACACCATCTAGTTTTCTGTCAAAAAAGAGATACATGGAGTTTGGCTCCACAGCACCATGGAGCATGGGCTGGAAAATGAAAGGAGAAGGAACCCTGAAGGCTACAAACCTAGCCATGCAGCAGGAAACTGAACAGCAGGCTGGTTACGTGGGGTTCATGGGCGTAATGAGACTGTCTTCAGACGGCAAGGCTTATACAGTTCTCCGGTCTTGCTTCAACAGGAAAGAGACCATTTTCTTTAACATGTGTTACTGATTGGAATATTGTAGCAGATGCTATCGGTGCTCACCAAATATGCCCCCAATCCAACCCCGAGCTCACCTGCAGCACCCGAGGCTCTTTTCTTTTCTTTTTTTTCTTTTAATATTTGATTTATTTATTTGACAGACAGAGATCACAAGTAGGCAGAGAGGCAGGCAGAGAAAGAGGAGGAAGCAGGCTCCCTGCGGAGCAGAGAGCCCAATGCGGGGCTCGATCCCAGGACTCCGGGATCATGACCCGAGCTGAAGGCAGAGGCTTTAACCCACTGAGCCACCCAGGCGCCCCGAGGCTCTTTTCTTGAGGGCTTTTTTTCCTGAGGGCTTTTTCTGGCTGCAGAGTAGGGCTCAGCCCATGTGCCTGGCAAGCTGGAAGTACCAGGGAGGAAAACCTCAAAAGCAATTTTAATCAGTGAGGGATGAGAGTTCATCAGTAAATACCCCAGTGTTCTCGCCCCTTGGGAGGACAATTCTGAGGTGCATTCTGTTGTCTTAAGGAAACCCCAGTAAGAAGGAACAACAGACTGCTGACTAGCATACTCTTTCCTCTCTTCCCAGAACTTTCGAATTCTGTCACCATACTTCTTTGTTTATAAACTACTTATACCCAGATCCTCGGGTATTAAAACATTATTATAATAATATTATTATTAAGATATAATTAAATGCCGTAGAAGTCACCTTTGGGGAGCATTGTTCTATAAGTTTTGAAAGACACAATTGATCGGTATACTGTACACCTTGAACTTACACAGTATTCTATGTCAACTATATTTCCTTTTTTTTTTTCCAAAGATTCATCCATTTGTTTTAGAGAGGGAGAGGGCATGAATGAGTAGGGGGAGGGGCAGAGGAAGAGACAGAACCTTGAGCAGATTCCCCACTGAGTGCAGAGCACAGAGCCCGACTTGGGGCTCGATCTCACGACCTGACCAAGATCATGACCTGAGCCAAAACCAAGAGTCAGCTGCTCAACCAGCTGAGTGCCCCATGTCCATGACATATCAATTTTAAAAATAATAAATTTTTAAAATTAAAATGAAAATATCCAAAAACGGGGGAGCACTCAGCTGACTCATTCAGTAGATCATGCAACTCTTGATCTCAGGGTCATGAGTCTGAGGCCCATCATGGGCATAAAGCTTACTTAAAAAAAAAAAAAACAAAAGGAAAGACACACTGAGTAAATACCACATTTCTTTTTTTTTTTTCTTTAAGGTTTTATCTATTTATTTGACAGACAGAGATCACAAGTAGGCAGAGCAGCAGGCAGAGAGGAGGAAGCAGGCTCCGCGCTGAGTAGAGAGCCCGATGCGGGACTCGATCCCAGGACCCTGAGATCATGACCTGAGCCGAAGGCAGAGGCTTTAACCCACTGAACCACCAGGCACCCTGTACCACCACATCTCTATCACTCTCCCCATTCCCCCATATTCCCTGGCACCCCTTTGTGATCAACCCTCCCTCCACCCTCAGCTCCTCATAACTACTGATCAGTTTTCTGTCTTTCTTCCAGGACGTCATATAAATGGAATCACGTGCTATATAGCCGTGTTGAGGCTGGCTCCTTTCACTTAGCAAAATGCATTTGATTGTTGACTGTTTTCTTTGCTGTACAGAAGCTTTTGATCTGATGAAGTCCCCAAAGTTCATTTTCACTTTTGTTTCCTTTGCCTTTGGAGACATATCTTGAAAGAAGTTGCTGTGGCTGATGTTGAAGAGGTTACTGCCTATGTTCTCCTCCAGGATTTTGATAGATTCCTGCCTCACGCTGAGGTCTTTTATCCATTTCGAGTTTATCTTTGTGTACAGTGTAAGAGAATGGTCGAGTTTCATTCTTCTATACATACCTGTCCAATTTCCCCAGCACCATTTATTGAAGAGACTGTCTTTTTTCCACTGGATATTTTTTCCTGCTTTGTCAAAGATGATTTGACCATAGAGTTGAGGGTCCATATCTGGGCTCTCTACTCTGTTCCACTGGTCTATGTGTCTGTTTTTATGCCAGTACCATGCTGTCTCGGTGATCACAGCTTTGTAGTAAAGCTTGAAATCAGGCAACGTGATGCCCCCAGTTTTTTTTTTTTTCAACATTTCCTTAGCAATTTGGGGTCTCCTCTGGTTCCATACAAATTTTAGGATTGTTTGGTCCAGCTCTTTTAAAAATGCCTGTGGAATTTTGATCAGGATGGCATTGAAAGTATAGATGCTCTAGGCAGTATAGGCATTTTAACAATGTTTATTCCTCTGATCCATGAGCATGGAACGGTCTTCCATCTTTTTGTGTCTTCTTCAATTTCTTTCATGAGTGTTCTGTAGTTCCTCGAGTACAGAGCCTTTACCTATTTGGTTAGGCTTATTCCCAGGTATCTTATGGTTCTTGGTGCTATAGTAAATGGAATCGATTCTCTAATTTCCCTTTCAGTATTTTCGTTGTTAGTGTATAAGAAAGAAATTGATTTCTGTACATTGACTTTGTATCCTGCCACATTACTGAATTGCTGAATGAGTTCTAGTAGTTTGGGGTGGAGTCTTTTGGGTTTTCCATATAAAGTATCCTATCATCTGTGAAGAGAGAGAGTTTGACTTCTTCTTTGCCAATTTGAATACCTTTTATTTCTTTTTGTTGTCTGATTGATGTTGCTAGGACTTCTACTACTACGTTGAACAACAGTGGCGAGAGTGGGCCTCCTTGTCGTGTTCCTGATCTCAAAAGGAAGGCTGTCAGCTTTTCCCGATTGAGAATGATATTCGCCGCGGGTTTTTCATAGATAGATTTTATAGCAAAATGCATTTGAGATTCATTCATGTTGTTGAGCAGATCAGTAGTTCGTTCGTTTTTGTTACTGAGTAGTATTGAGTCACGTGAATATGTCACACTGTGTTGAACCATCCACCACTTTGAGAACATTTGGATTGTTTCCAGTCTTTGGAGATTATACATAATACTGTTAGGCTTTTGAGTGAGTATAAGTTTTAATCTCACCTGGTAAATATCTAGGTGTAGGATTGCTGAGTTGTATGGTACACTTATCAGAAGCTGTTGAATTTTTTTCCCAACCAGCAATGCAGAGTTGTAGTTGTTCCATATCCTCATCAGTACTTAGTATTATCAGTTTTTAAAGGTTTAGCCATCCTGATAGGTATGTGAAGTTATCTCATTGTGACTTTAATTTTCATTTAACCATTGATTAATTATGTTGAGCATTTTTTTCAGGCACTTAATCACCTTTCATGTATCTTCTTTGCATAAGTATCTGTTCAAATCTCTAGCTCATTTTTAAATATTTTATTTGTTTGTTTGTTTGTTTGTTATTTTAAAGAAAGAGCAGGGGGAGGGGCAGAGGGAGAGAGAATCTCAAGCAGACTCCTCACTGAGCACAGAGCCCAATGCAGGGCCCATCCCACGACCCTGAGATCATGACCCAAGCGGAAATCAAGAGTCAGATGCCCAACCAACTAAGCTACCCAGGTGCCAATAGTCCATTTTTAATTGAGTTGCTCTCTTACTGAGTTTTGCACACTCTTAAGATATTATTTCCTGGGCAGGGGGTTGTGGGGGGTAGGGAAGGAAAAAACAAAACAAGATGGGATTGGGAGGGAGACAAACCATAAAAGACTCTTAATCTCATGAAACAAACTGAGGGTTGCTGGGGGGTGGGGGGTAGGGATAAGGTGGCTGGGTGATGGACATCAGGGAGGGTATGTGCTATGGTGAGTGCTGTGAAATGTGTAAGCCTGATGATTCAAAGACCGGTACCCCTGGGACAAATAATACATTATATGTTAATGAAAAAAGATATTATTTCCTTAAATTTCAAAATGAAATCTTGGGGCGCCTCGGTGGCTCAGCAGGTTAAAGCTTCTGCCTTCAGCTCAGGTCATGATCCCAGGGTCCTGGGATCGAGCCCCGCATCGGGCTCTCTGCTTAGCTGGGAGTCTGCTTCCTCCTCTCTCTCTGCCTGCCTCTCTGCCTACTTGTAATCTCTATCTGTCAAATAAATAAATCTTTAAAAAAAAATGAAATCTTTATTTTGTCTAATGAGAAATGTAGCATATACTCATTTTTAAGAAGCAGATGATGCAAAAAAGTTTTTTTAAAAGTAAAAAGAAAATTAGATGGGGCACCTGGGTGGCTAGGTGGGTTAAAGCATCTGCTTCAGCTCGGGTCATGATCCCGGCGTCCTGGGATCGAGCCCCACATCGGGCTCTCTGCTCCTCGGGGAGCCTGCTTCCTCCACTCTCTCTGCCTGCCTCTCTGCCTGCTTGTGATCTCTGTCAAATAAATAAATATTTAAAAAAAGAAAATTAGAGAACCTTGCCACAATGCTTTTAATCACAATGAGATGAAAGTTTCAGGATGCCAAGAGACAGACACCCATCAAATGCAGACCACTGCACTGATGATGCTAAGAAACATTCCAGTATGTCCACCACTGCCTCCAGTCCTCTGCTGTAGGTGGGTTTTCTTCCTACATCTTGGACCTCCAAGTTGGTGTGGATCACTGCAATCAAAGGAGTAAGCCCACTAAAGAAAATAAAAATGGAACTACCATATGATCCAGCAATCCCACTACTAGCTATATATCCAAAGGAAATGAAAACATTGCCATGTTCACTGCAGCATGATTCACAATAGCCACGAGATGGAAAGAACCCAAGTGTCTGACAATGGATGAATGAGTAAAGACACAGTATACATATACAATGGTATATTATGCAGCCATAAGAAAGAAGGAAATCCTGCCACTTGGGACACCATAGATGGATCTTGAGGACATTACACTTGGTGAAATAAGCCAGATGGAGAAAAACAAATACTACACAGTATTACTTATATGTGGAATCTAAAACAATAAGATAAGTCAAATTCGTAGAAACAGAGAGTGGTTACCAGGGCCTGGGGGTGTGGGAGGAAATAAGGAGAGGTTGGTAAAAGAATATGAAGTTCCAGCTACAGACACACAGACCTACCTAAATACTCAAAATGTATTAAATCTATGTGGTTTGCAAAGGGAGGGGAAAAAAATCATTAAATGGTGATTTCAGATTCTCTCTCAAGAATCTCTCATAATATCCATTACTATAAGACTAAGGAATATTGTTAGTGTTTTTTTTCTTTATACTTCTCATGCTTTTTTCTATGTACAAACACAAGCTAGGATATGAAATAGGTAATATTTTGTTCCAATTTTTTCACATATCATGGAAGTCTTCAAATCAATAAAAAATGATTTATGTTAAGCCTACTTAATGACTGTTCAGCATAGTGTGTGAATGTGATTTATTTATTCATTCACCTACATGTAAATATTTTGGGTTGTGTGCAACATCTAGATATTACATTTTTTAAAGATTTTATTTATTTTAGAGAGAAAGCATGTGTGCATGTGTGTGCATGCTCGAGTGGGGAAGGAGGGGAGAGACAGAGGGGGAGAGACTCCCAAGCAGATACCATGCCGCGCTTGGAGCCCAATGCAGGGCTCAATCTCACAACCCTGAGACCATGACCTGAGCTGGAACCCAGAATTGGATGCTTAACCAACTGAGTCACCCATGTGGCTCTAGATACTACATTTCTTAAGTGAATTGTCCTTCTGTGCCCTTTGGCCACTCTTCTACTGAATTATTGAAAAACACCTTAAATATAACTGATGTTAAATATGTTTAATTAATTAAAAATGTTTAATAATCATAAGCAACCTTCTTTCCTTTCTTCCTCCTTTTCTTTCTTTATAATCTAATGTAAAAAAAATATTATCCAGGTCTGAGCATGGAAGGTGGCTGGAGTTCACATGAGGAAGACAGTCAAGCAGGGTCACAGCCTGACGGCTGTTAGAAAAGTACAGCGGATTTGAGCAATAAGTAAATATATTAAGGATGAAGAGAGCTAGAATTCTCACAGAAAAGAATTTCTAATATGGAAAAGGAAAAAACTAGAATGAACTCTGAGTGTTGGACTGGAATTACATGAATTGATGTGAACTAATGTTCTGGAATATAAATATGTAGAAACACACACACACACACACATATACATAAGTTTATGTACATACAGATGGTCCCCAACTCACAATGGCTCGACTTAACGATATTTTGACTCTGTGATGGTGTGAAAATTATACATATTCAGTAGAAGGTATATTTTGAATGTTGAATTTTGATCTTTTCCCAGGCTGGCGATATGTGGTATGATCCTCTCCCACAACGGTGGCCTGTGGCGGTGGGCTGTAGCTCCCAGTCAGCCCACGCAGTCACAAGGGTAAACAACTGTTACACTCACAACCATTCTGTTTTTCACTTTCAGTACAGTATTCAATAAAGACATAGGATATTTAACACTTTTCTGGAATATAGGCTTTCTGTTGGATGATTTTGCCCAACTGTAGGCTAATGTTAGTGTTCTGAGCACATATAAGGAGGACTAGGCTAAGGTATGATGTTTGGTAGGCTAAGGGTATTCAATTCATTTTTTACTTGTTTTATTTTCTTTTTTTTAAAGATTTATTTATTTATTTGTCAGAGAGAGAGAGAGAGAGAAAGCGCACACAAGCAGGGAGAGCAACAGGCAGAGGGAGAAGCAGGCTCCCTGCTCACCTAGGAGCCAGATGTGGGACTTGATCCCAGGACCTTGGGATCATGACCTGAGCCTAAGGCAGATGCTTAACTGACTGAGCCACCCAGGTGTCCCAGTTTATGTTATTTTCAACTTATAATGAGTTTATTGGGATGTAACCCCACTGTAAATCAAAGAAGATCTGTAAATAATCGATGCCTGAACAACACAGGTTTGAAAGACACAAGTCTACTTAAATGCAGTTTTTAAAAAGAAATATTGTGTAGTATTATAAATGTATTTTCTCTACCTTATGATTTTCTTAATAACATTTTCTTTTCTCTCACTAACTCTATAGTAAGACTACAATATATAATATATAGACATACAAAATACATGTTAGTCAACTGTTTGTGTTATCACTCAGAATTCTGGTCAACAGCAAGCTATTAGTAGTTACATTTTGGGGGAGTCAAATATGTGGATTTTTCCATTTTTATATGTGGATTTTTCCATTGCTCAGGGGAGTTGGTGTCCCTAACCTCCACATTGTTTAAGAGTCAGCGATATATATCTATGTGCAAAAAAATGTCTGTGTCTATGTGTATACACATTTATATATTCCCTAGCTGTGTCCACTAAGAGGATCTGTAGCAATGAGCACACCTAATGCCCAGATCTTGGTAATCTAAATTCCCTTCTCCACTACAAGTGGTCCTTGTGGAAATGCCTGGTTCCAGGTCAGGAGCATGGGAAGTACAAGATAAATCTTGTACTTGGGGCACCTGGGTGGCTCAGTCATTAAGCATCTGCCTTCAGCTCAGGTCATGATCCCAGGGTCCTGGGATCGAGTCCCGCATTGGGCTCCCTGCTCAGCGGGAGGCCTGCTTCTCCCTCTCCCACTCCCCCTGCTTGTGTTCCCTCTTTCACTGTCTCTGTCAAATAAATAAATAAAATCTTAAAAAAAAAGATAAATCTTGTACTAAAAAGGAAGGAAGTGCTCATAGACCAATGGGACATGTCAAAAGGACACAGGAGTAAGCTTGAATGGGATTCAAATCTCAGCCAAATATGGACAATATGGGCATCAAAATAAACAATGATAGGAACAGATTATATCCCATTGAGTAGACTAGGAATCCATGAGTCCACATTGATGTAAATAGACATATGAATAAATACTTGGGGTGAAGACAAAACTCTTCCTTAGAGTAGAAGGCCAACTAATAAGTTTAAAAGACATGACAGAATTAGAAAATTACCACTTGTCAATCATTATAGTAATAACTAATTCAGGCAGAAAACATCAACTGATGCTAAAACAGGCAGGTGAAAGTTGGATGAGAACTGGATATTTACACAGTCTCTAAGTTCCTCCCCACAAAACAGTGATGAATTATAAGAGGAAAAAGTGTCACTTTACCATCAGACACTATTGACATTATTTTTTTTTAAATATTTTATTTATTTGACAGAGAGAAATCACAACTAGGCAGAGAGGCAGGCAGAGAGAGAGGAGGAAGCAGGCTCCCTGCGGAGCAGAGAGCCTGATGTGGGGCTCGATCCCAGGACCCTGGGATCATGACCCGAGCCGAAGGCAGAGGCTTTAACCCACTGAGCCACCCAGGTGCCCCCACTATTGACATTATTTGGGACAAACTGACATCATGTGCTCCGTGATGGGAATGCAGTAAGAAAAGCATGGTTCCCTTCTGTGATATACCTGCCAAAAACACATAACCTTGATGTACTCAGGCAGGAAGAAACATCAGACAAAACCAATTCTACACAATAGCTGAGGAACTATTCCAGATTGAAGGAAACTGAAGACACAGAGCAGTACACACACACACACACACACACACACACACACACACAGATATGGATATGGATATAGATATAACCCTAGATCAGATCCTTTTGCTTTAGAGGACACTGTGTGTTGAGACAGTTGCTGAAACTTGATTACTTCTCTAGATGGACAGTATATAGGAATTCTCTGTATTATTCTTGCAATTTTTCTGTAAGTTTAAAGACCTTTCAAAATAAGGAGAAAGGAAAAAAATAATAAACAAAGGAAAGCCAGAAGAATGCTGAATTTATAGTCGGATGTGAGAACAGGACAGAATGCTCCACTAAGCTCTTCCTAGTGGTAGATGAGTGAAAGAAAAGCCATCAAGGAAAGGAGGAAAGAAAGGGTTCATACGGCTCTAAAATATGAATATCTTTTGCACAGTTGCTGAAAATATTTCAGCGAATAACATTTGTATTAACAAAAATACAACAGAAATAGATCGGTCAGGAAAGGACACAGACCCACACAGGTCAATGTGATCGTTGCTACTACCTTACACACAACTGCGGACTGAAAAGCGAGAGTTTAAAGTGAAGAAACTGCATGTAGTTCGAAATCCAATAAAAAACATAGTCCTGAAAAAAATAACATATATATAGAACTGTGGGCCTGGAGCCAGAGGACATTCTCAGGATGGGCTTCAGACCTAAATTTAACCATCTGGAACATACTCTCTCTCTCTCTTTTTTAAAGAGTCATCCTACTCAACCTTTTCAAATAACAGAGACACCTTTTAATAAGGAATTCTGTATTTCATCATAAAGACGGAAGAAGCACACCGTGCCCTTAGCTGAGTTACTCTCCAGAGAATCAAGCTCTATTTTAGCATTGTATAGCCCATTGTAGAAACGTTGCTTAGGGCAAATTTATTTCATGTTGTCACGTGCCAACACATCCATCGAGGAACTTACAGACTGGCAACTCACGTCCTAATTTATGGTTGTACTTCTGTTAAAACAGATATGTGCACTCTCTCATATGGTCTTGACAGCAGCTCTGGGCAGGAGGTAAGCCATTACCACTCATCCAATTTCACAAATAAGGAAACCACATCTAAGCCAAATGAAGTGCCTTTCCCAAACTTGATACTTAACAAGGCGTGCAGAGCTTGGGCTCAACATAGATGCCCTATCTTGAAATGAGCTACCGTGTCCATGTCCTCAGTCTCCCTCAAAGAAACAGAAATCAGCACTAAGGAGTAAGTCCGTGATCTCAAACCATTGGTTCATATTTTATCATTGATAGCTCAACAAGCTTCTTTCTTCAATAATAGCTAGTATAAAGAACACATCTGTCATTCATTTCTGAACTCTGTTATTGGAAGTATCGACAAGTGCTTAAAGTGTTTGTTAGTGATTATGTTACAGAAGCTGAAGCATAAAGCTACTTCCGTAATCTCCACGTATGTACTCCTCTGTATTTCTTCACTGGCTACTGTTCAGTTCAGGTTGACATTGAAGACGCAGACACAATCGTTGCATCAGACCAGGTGACCGGTTGTAGACCAGCATCTGTGACAGCAAGTTCCCTCCAGTCAGCCCGAAATCAAGATCAGTGCTCATAAAATAAGTTCCAGACAGTTTCTAAGCAAACCATGCTGTTCAAAAAACATTTTCTAGAATGTGTCTTGGATGTGGCATCACACTTGAAAGACCATTCAGTGGATTTGCTTCATGGCTTAAGAAAAGAATCATCTAGTTAAGTCTGCCTATAACGATTTTCGCATGCTTTAAATAGGCATAAGCAGATAGAATGGAAATGTTAGATGAAGCTATTACACTATTTGGTCTTTTAAGGTCAATAAACAGGGCACCTGGGTAGCTCAGTTGGTTGGGTGTCCGACTCTTGATTTTGGCTCCAGTCATGATCTCAAGATCATGAGACTGAGTCCTATAGCAGGCTCTGTGCTGGGTGTGGAGCCTGCTTGGGATTCTCTCCCTGAACCTCCCCTGCCACCCTCCCATCCCCCACTCATGCTCTCTCTCAAAAAAAAAAAAAAATCAATAAACATTCCAGCAAAATTCATACACTTATTCTTATTTTAAAAACCGTGGAGAAAATAAAGAAGTGAATTAGAGACGATTATTTATTAAAAGCTATTCATTCTATAAATATTTATCCACTATGTACCTGGCACACAATCTAAGTGAATGTATCATTTTCTTATGTTAATAACGGAAATTAAGTAAGTTTTGGTTAACATACCAATGGAAATACCATGCTTACCCGAGCATACTTGAAACCCTGTTTGTTTTAGAACATTTTTTAGATCACTAAAGGCATTTTCTGAAACATTCATGCCAAATGCAATAGGTATAATTGGTTTAGGTAATTTTATCGGAATTAAATCAAACAGTGTCATTAATGTTTAGAGATGTTGTAGAATGAGCTTATTATGCCTGAAAAAAAATAGGGAACTATGTAGAAGAGTGGTGCTTAAGAGTAGAGAATGGAGGTAAAGGATAGTGACATGGAAGAAGCATGAAGCCCTAGGGGAATAGAAAGCTAACTGCAAACCTGATCATATCACATGTTTGCTCAAAACCTTCAGATGCCAAGGACACCCCCGATGGCTTCCTACCTGATAGCTGTTACTCTTCCCTCCTTTCTTTGCAGATAGAAGCCACTTCCCCCTCACAAAGGGTGAAAATGCCAAATACACACTTTCCTAGCATTCAGGGAGGCTAGTTGTTCTCCTGCGACCGGGTTCTGGCCAATGAGAAATGGGGAATTCCGATAGAAGCTTCTGGAAAAGACTTTCTTCTCTGTTTGCACAGACTCTGACTACCTTTTCCAGGCCATTGAACATGACTGTAAGGACATGATACTTGGAGTTGCTGCAGCTATATGGGGACTAGAGGGAGAGATAACATGGGACCATTAAGAACAGGTGTCACGCACATTAAGAATGGCAGAATGAAAAGATGAACCATCCCAGGGACCACGGTTCTCATTATATGAAATGTGGGAACGTTTTCCTTGTTTAAGTCCTTTCAGTCAAGTGTTTTTTTTGCTACCTGCAGCTGAAAATATTCTAATGAATACACTTTATTATTGCCTTAGGATAAAGCTGAAATTATTGCCTTATGACTTAAAAAGATTTTAAACTGAATAATCTGGCCCCCTTTCCCTTCCTGAGCTAGTCTCACTTTTGTGTTCTTCATTTTTTTTCTTTTTTTTTTTAACTTTATTTTCTTCATTAATCTCTACACCCAACATGGGGCTTGAACCCATGACCCAGGAGATCAAGAGTCACGTGCTCTTCTGACTGAGCCAGATAGGTGCCTCTCTACATTTTTTTTTTCAATTCCCTAGTCAAAGTTCCTCTCTCTTCCTCTCAGGCTAGTTTCTAGCTGGAATGGAACCTTCTCTACTCCTACCATTCCTACTTCACTGCTCATCCATTAGGACTTGATGAAATGTCACATCCTCCTAGAAACTTCTGCTGACCACCTAGAGTATGTATTTACCACGTTTATGAAGTCCCTCGATGTCTGGATTTCCATAGCTTATAGCACATACTCCACTTATTGTAACTGCTTACAATAAGTAAGCAGATTGTCTGGCCCATGCAAGTCCAGTGTGTACCTCTTGTGTTCATTGCTGTGTCCTAAGAATCTACGTAGTATCCAGCAGTCATGTCTGTGGGACACATGAAGGAGTTTCAGGATAGTACAAGCAAAATAATTCCAAATATCAAGTTGAAAAAGACAAACATCTGATTAGAAAAATGCACAAGAACGTGACAGGCAACTTCCAAATGGTTATAAACAGATGAGAAGATGGTCAACCCCCGTAACAATCAAGACAAATTAAAAGAATAATATTTTCCAGGGTGCCTGGCTGTCTCAGTTGGTAGAGCATGGGATTCTGGAGCTTGGGCTCATGAGATCAAGACCCATGCTGGGCCTAGAACTTGCTTAAAAATAAATAAATAATGGGCCGCCTGTGTGGTTCAGGTGGTCGAGCGTCAGACTCTTGATTTCGGCTCAGGTCATGGTCTCAGGGTTGTGAGCCTTACATCAGGCTCTGTGCTGAGCGTGGAGCCTGCCTAAGATTTTCTCTCTCCCTCTCGCTCTGTCCCTCCCCCTCCTCATGCATGTGCTCTCTCCCTCTCCCTCTCTCAGATAAATAAATAAACAAATATGCGAAAAAAAGAGTATCATTCTTCGCCAACAGATTGGCAACATTCACCAACAGGTTGGTAAAATGAACAAAGGTTTCTTCTGTGTTGGGAATATTGTTATGAAATGGATACTTCTCATACATTGTGGGAGCGAGTGTAAATTGTATAAACTTTCTAACCATAAACATCAATACTTAAACTCACTGACCATCTGACCTAGAAGTTATTTAGAATGCATTCTAAGAAAATCATCAGGCAATGTACAAAGATGTTTGTACGTGGATGTTTATCACAGCATCTTTTAATATTAACAACCTGTAAGCAACTTAAATATACACCTGGACAGAACTTGTGCCTACACAGTGGAATCCTACAAGGCTTTAAAAAAGAGGAGATAGGATGGGGCTCCTCGGTGGCTCAGTGGGTCAAGCTTCTGCCTTCAGTTCAGGTCATGTCTCAGGGTCCTGGGATCGAGGCCTGCATTGGGCTCTCTGCTTAGCGGGAAGACTGCTTCCCCCTTCTCTCTGCCTGCCTTTCTGCCTACTTGTGATATCTCTCTTTCTCTCTCTCTGTCAAACAAATAAATTTTTAAAAATCTTGAAAAAGGGGCACCTGGGTGGCTCAGTGGGTTAAAGCCTCTGCCTTCGGTTCAGGTCATGGTCTTAGGGTCCTGGGATCGAGCCCCGCATCGGGCTCTCTGCTCAGCGGGAAGCCTGCTTCCCTTCCTCTCTCTCTCTGCCTGCCGCTCTGCCTACTTGTGATCTCTGTCTGTCAAATAAATAAATAAAATCTTTTAAAAAAATTTTAACATTTAACAAATTTTAAAATAATCAAACCAATTAATAAATCAGTTGAAACAAACTATTCAAAAGACATCTTGGATCAAGGTGAACATATCCAGCCACTAGTTTTGAACCTTTTCAGTCAGAGAATGTTCACTTTATGTTCACAAAAATCAATCATATTCAGGGGCACCTGGGTGGCTCAGTTGGTTAAACGTCTGCCTTTGGCTCAGGTCATGATTCCAAGGTCCTGGGATCAAACCCCACGTTGGGCTCCATGCTCAGCAGAGAGCCTGTCACTCCCTCTCCCTCTGCCTGCTGTCCTGTCTACTTGTGCTCTTTCTCTAGCTCTTATTTAAAAAGATAAAATATTAAGAAAAAACTCAATCACACTCAAAAAAGGTACAAGTCCTAGTAAAGTGGGTCACTTAGGGTAAAATTATATTAATGTTTAGGATTACTGTGACCCCAAATTTAAACACACACACGCACACAAACACACAAACAAAAGATCTGGTTTTGCAAGTTTTCAGCCACTGATGTTTCTTTCACTGAATTAGTCCTATTTTTTTGCCTCTTAAAAATTTACGGACTCATTTTACACTTAAGCTGATTTGATAAGACTCTTCTCATATGAAGAAAAGTAAATTAGTAAAAATGAAGAAAAGCTTGTTTTTCTTTTTCTAGTTGGATAGTCTTAAGAAGAGAGGAGAAATTTTAAGATGTTAATTGAATAATAAAATGTGGGGGGAAAGGAGGAATGTGGGTGCAAACCATTTTCTTCAATCAAGCCTCCAGTGAGAGCCCCGTTTTCACTGTTGCTTATGAGGTGCCTGCTGGTGGGAAGCCTGGGATTTTGGGGGGATTTGTCAGCGTAAGGCTGTTTCTCAGTTTTCTCCCATCAGACTTGGGATGGAGCATCTCGGTATTCATCTGTATGTTTTTTTTTTTTTAAGATTTTATTTATTTATTTGACAGAGAGAGATCACAAGTAGGCAGAGAGGCAGGCAGAGAGAGTGAGAGGGAAGCAGGCTCCCTTCAGAGCAGAGAGCCGGATGTGGGACTCGATCCCAGGACCCTGAGATCATGACCTGAGCCGTAGGCAGCGGCCTAAACCACTGAGCCACCCAGGTGCCCTCATCTGTATGTTTTGAGGCTGCCCAAACTGTATCGCCGTTGTTTTCTTTCATTCTCTTTATCCTTGTTAGGATCTTTATGCCCTAAAATATTGATGATGACAGCAACAAATCCTTTTCATGTTTTTATGAGAGGTTTTGGAACAGAGTGGATTGAAATGTGTCACATGTAGGGACATCTGAGTGGCTCAGTCGGTTAAGCAACAGACTCATGATTTTGGCTCAGGTCCTGATCTCAGGATCCACCAGCCCCAAGGCGGGCTCCACGTTCAGTATGGAGTCTGCTGGAGATTCTCTCCCTCGTACTGGCACATATGCACTCTCTCTCTGTCTCTCTCAGATAAGTAAATAGATCCTTTAAAAATGTGCAAGTGTAACTTGCCATCTTGAAACAATAAAATGTGATAATCCATGTAAAGTTTGGATCACAGTCCACTGGCTGATGCTGTCTGCTGCTAATATTTTTACGAGCAGGCTTATTATCTTACATCTGACGGCTTGGTCTGTCTCTTCTCTGGCAAGTCTTTCTCCTTGCCCTGTCTAAGCATAGATAGCTCCCAAGATTCTAGTCTCTGAAGCTGAAACTCACCTATGATTTCAATTCAGATGTGCTCAAATATAGACACAATTGCCTACCTCTTCCCTATAGACTCCTTTTCCAGCCATCAGTGTAATCCGGACACTAGCAAACCTGACATGCCTGATGCTGGACTCCATACAATCGGGTCCTCTCCTCGGAACACCTCTTTTTCTCTTTTTTTCTTTCTTCCGGGAATCGGCATCACCATATCCGTAAAGCCTTGAAAACCTGGCTGTTAGCTCAAATGCCTTATTTTCCCTTAACCTCCACATCCAATCATTTATCAAATTATGTAGCTTCCCCTTTGGAAACGGCTTTCATTTCCATATCCTTTTTTCATGGCTTGTTCAGTGGGAAAAATCTACATTACTTAAGTCTCCTACGTTAGTCGTTCAAGATTTCTTTTCTAAACAGCAATTTTTTTTTTTTAAGGTTTTATTTATTAGGGCGCCTGGGTGGCTCAGTGGGTTAAAGCCTCTGCCTTCGGCTCAGGTCACGATCTCAGGGTCCTGGGATCGAGCCCTGTATCAGGCTCTCTGCTTAGCAGGGAGCCTGCTTCCTCCTCTCTCTCTCTCTCTCTGCCTGCCTCTCTGCCTACTTGTGATCTCTGTCAAGTGAATGGATAGAATCTTTAAAAAAAAAAAGATTTTATTTATTTATTTGGCAGACAGAGATCACAAGTAGGCAGAGAGGCAGGCAGAGAGAGAGGAGAAAGCAGGCTCCCCGCTGGGCAGAGAGCCCGATGCAGGGCTCGATCCCAGGACCCTGAGATCTGACCCAAGCCGAAGGCAGAGGCTTTAACCCACTGAGCCACCCAAGTGCCCCTAAACAGCAATTCTTAATAATGACTAAAGGAACTAAGTCCTCAGCCTTACCTCCTAACACGTAAGGTTTCTCCACATTCCAGACAAGTTAGACTATGGTAGACATTAAAAAACGTTAAATTTAGCATTTGACCTTTGATTGTTTATAAGTGACTCTCCAAAAGGCCAGAGCATTGCTAATTTATTATTTTCCTGAAGCACAAATTCAAGTTACGTATGCTACAAAGTTGGTGATAGGAACAGTCACTTCATTCTAAGAGTGGCTCGCCAACTGCCCCACAGCCACACCTCACTCTGGCTTTGTCATCTTCTATGTGTCCTCATCTTCGTCAGCAAGTTTCGTTCAAGTTCTGAAGGGACCGGCTATATTTTTCCACTGTACTGTCTCCCCGCAGGAAAAGTCCTGTGCTAGAAGCATTTGTGATTTTTGTCTTATCGATAGAACTCTTGGCCCCAGGGGTTACTCTCCTTGCTTATCCTTGAGAATGCCCAAGGCCTTCTGGTTTCCGGAGCCCTGCTTACATTGTTCCCTACCCCAGTGATTCATTATATATTGCTATATATATATCGCTTAAAAAGATAATCACTAATTCGCTCACAAGAGTGCTTACAGGTTGGTCAGGATTCTGACACAAGGACTTGTCTCTGCTCTGCGTAACGTCAGCTGGGGTAGCTCAGCACAGAGGCTCCACGTTCAAGATGGTGCACGCGTAAGGCTGCCCGCTGGCTCCGGCCTGCTGCAGGCAGCTCCGATGAAGCCGTGCGTGGTGGGGCCTGGGGAGATGGGTAGGGCTTGAATTTCTTCCATGTGGGCCTCTCCAGGTAGCTGCTTGGGATTTCTCATTACATGAACACCGGGTTCCAAGAGGGAGGAAGCAGAAGTTGCCAGAAATCTTTAATGCCTGGGCTCAGAATTCCCAGAAGGTCATTTCCTCCACACTCCACTCGTCAAAGCAGAAACGGGCCCAGCTCAGACTCATGGGGAGGGCACGTAAGCTACAACTCTTGATGGGAAGAGTGGCATGTGTGTACAAAAAGGTGAAATTGGGGGGCGTGGGCATTTTTGAAGACTAGCTACCACCATTCACCATATGGCCACAATACACGTCCTTCCCGTATGAAAAATATACTTATCTCCTCTCCTAAGATATGAAAATATCCATCCCATTATACGTCAGTTCATAGTCTAGGACGCGGTTGAGCAAACCACAGCATGAAGGTCAACCCGTGGACACGTCCACAACCTGTGAACCATTTTTGTATGACCCTGTGATAAGAATGGTTTTATATGTTTACAGGGCTATAAAAAACAAAACTGAGAATAAGTGAGAACAATCAAACATGTGACCTACAAAGCCTCAAATACTTACTATCTGGCCCTATCCAGAAAAAGTTTGCTGACGCCTGGTCTGGGATATCAGCTTCTAAATGGGGGTCCAAGGGCAGAGTGGCTCGTTGGGTGTCATTCCTTGACTACGCACCTCAGACATAGACCCTCTTGATCTGAAGACCAGTGAGCTGGAGACAAAGTATCTGTCTCACACACCCAACATCTAATGATAAGGTAGGGACTGTAATAGACACTCCCATTCAAAAAAGGGGAAAAAACAAGAGGGACATGGAAAGGGATTCATAGCAATTCTGAAATCCCACTGGTCAAATGACATCACTTCCTCTTTTTTTTTTTTAAGATTTTTTTCTATTTATTTATTTTATATAGAGAGAAAGAGAGTGAGAAGGGAGAGGAGAGGGGGAGAGAGAGGGACAAGCAGACTCCACACTGATCATAGAGCCTGATGCAGGACTCGATCTCATGACCTTAAGATCACAACCCGGAGCCAAAACCAAGAGTTGGATGCTTAATCGACGGAGCCAGCTAGATACCCCCACATTGGTTCCTTAATTTGGCCTACTCCTTCTCTTTGAAAATGATTTTCAGGGTTTTTTTTGCACCATATATATTTTTTAAATTTTATTCATTTATTTGAGAGAGAGCGCACACAGGCTGATGGAGAGGGAGAAGCAGACTCCCCACTGAGCAAGGAGCCCAATGTGGGGCTTGATCCCAGGACTCTGGGATCGTGACCTGAATCAAAAGCAGATGCTTAACCAACTGAGCCCTCCAGGTTCCCCTTTCTGCCCCATCTTGAGTCATCTCCCCTTTTGGAAATAGCCCATAACTGCAGATAAGTAGCTTCCTCAGCCCGCTTCCTGCCTGTGAATTTGAGCTCTGGAGGCTTCTTTTCGTTATGCACAGTCTCTACTTCAGTGCAAGTTAGCGGAGATCCTTAAAAGCCATGGGTTTCCTATGCTTCAGGTTATAATCACCTCCCTTAGGCAAAAGCCATACTCCTCTTTCTGAGGGAGGCCGTCTCTACGTTGGGCTAGTGTGAGGCTGCCATGGGCAACACCATGTAGATTCTTAGCAGTCCTGCTATTGAAAGGATCTAGGAGGTACCATGTTAAATCTTTCAGAGCTATCAATTTATCTATAGCTGCAATGACAAGTTACCCAGACGTAATGGCTTAAAACAGCAATCTGTTATGAACTCACAGTTCCTGTTGGTTAGAAATCTAAGGCTTGGCTTAGCTGGGTCCCTCTGCCTCCAGGTTTCTCAAATGTGGCAGCCAAGGTGTCAGCTGGGGGTGTGCTCTTGTTTTAGTCAGCTCAGGCTACGGTAACAAAATATCCCAGTTCTGGAGTTTGGGAAGTCCAAGTTCAAGGAGCTGGCCAGTTTAGTTCTCGGTGAGGGGCTTCTTCCTGGCGCATAGATGGCCACCTGCTCACTGTATCCTATCCTCACAGGGCAGAGAGCAGAAGCTCTGAGGTCTCTATCTCTTGGAAGGGCTCTAATCCCATCCCAGGGGCTCCACCCTCATGACCCCATCTAAACCTAATTACCTCCCAAAGGCCCTAATACCATCACACAGGGAGTTCGGGCTTCATAATATGAATGGGGGGAGGTGTTGGGGAATACCAACATTCAGCCCACACCGGGTCTCATCGAAGGCCGCACTTAGGGGAGACCCACTCGCAAGCTTGCTTACGTGGTTGTTGGGCGGATTTGGTCCCTTGTGGGTGGTTGGATTGAAAGCGCCGTTTCCTCGCTGGTGCTTGGATGAAAGCCACCGTCCTCCTCATCACACCGGCCTCTCCAGAGGGCTACTGGCATCACGGTCGCTAGCTTCCATCCGCGGCAGCAAGTGACAGCGCAACGACAGCGTGTGTAAAAAGGGAGTCAGGTCTCTCTTAGTCTAATCTTGGAAGTGATATCCAGCACTCTTGCCAGACTCTGCTCGTGAAAAGCAAGTCGCTGGGTCCTGCTCACACTCGAGGGGAAAGGATGACACAAGGGCTTGGGTAGCAGGAAGTAGGGGTGGTTGGGGGCCACGGTGGAGACTGCCTACCACAGGGTCTTCTGGCTGTGCCCTTGTCCTGAACTTCACCTAAGGCCATATTTTCCCCGAGAGCACTCTGGATTTGACCTTGGCCCCGAGGCCGTATCTTATTTTGAGGGTTTTGTCTTCTGGAGAAGCTGGGAATGACAGTTTTATTTCCAAGCCAGCAGGCCCGGGCTTCTTTCTGTTTCCTCTAAATTCAGATAAAAAATGAACACTTCCCTTTTCTTTTTTTGCTCCTCTCATTTCTCTTGTACTATATCATAAGCATCTCAAAGAAATTCTTCAACCTTTTTTTTTTTTAAGATTTTACTTTTTATTTATTTGGGAGAGTGAGAGAGCGAGAAAGCACACCTGGGATGAGGGGCAGAGAGAGAGAAGCAGGCTCTCCGCTGAGGAGGGAGCCAGCCGGATGTGGGGCTTGATCCCAGGAATCCAGGATCATGACCTGAGCTGAAGGTAAACGCTTAACCCACTGAGCCATCCAGGTGTTCCTTCTTCAACCCTTTTAACATCTATCCAAATAGCTCCTTAGCCAGGTCCACGTGTTCATTAGGCATCTTTTCTCTCTTTTGTGTGAACCCCAAGCTAGTTTAGCTAATCATTTTTCCAATAGCTAAGTGGATGGACTCCCCCTCTCTCCAACCTCTAATAACAATATTTAGTGCCCCTTAGTAATGCTTGTTGCTTGGTGGACTCCTCAGTGTCCTTCCAGCTTCATTCCTCTACCTGGTCCCAAAGCCACTGCCCCATGTTCTAGGTTTCTATACCCCGGGACCTCACCTCTAGGCATGCAATTACGTTTCAGTTCTCTATGGCTATATAAGAAAACACTCTAACACTTAGTGTTTAAAAACAACAGCATTCACTTTTTTGCTAACAATTTTGCAGTTTGGGCATGACTCTGAAGACAGCTCACGTCTTTCCCGTGTGGCGTCAGCTGGGGCGGCTGAACCAGGACCAGAGTATCCGCTTCCAAGAGAACGCACTCGAAAGGCTGGCAATTGGTACCAGCTGTGTGTCGGGAGCTCCGCGGGAGCTGTGAGCCCGGGACCTGACTCCCTTCCACGTGGGCCTCTCCACGTGGCTGCCTGCATTTGTTTCCACAAGTGATTAGAGGGAAATGATTGCATCTCCCAACTATGCAGGAGGTGAAAATCAAGAGGATGTTGCGCAACGATGTGCGTGTATTTCACACGACTGAAATGTGCGCTGTGGAAAGGCATATACAGTGTCGTGTTTTTTAAAAAGTCACAAATCAGGGGAAGATGATGATGACCCGGAGATGGGTGGGGGTGAAGGGAGAGAGATTTCAAGGATGGCATAACCCAGTAAAACATAGCCTCTGGCCTCCAGAACTTTCTGGGTCAAGCAGAGGATGCAGAAGTGTGAAACAGATATTCAGAACCCCATGTGGTAGGTACTGTAGTTTTCTGCTGCTGTGTTAGCACAGGTACAAAACCCCTGCCATGCAAACTGCCTCAAAAAACCTTTAATGTCTGCAGTTCCCAGAGACAAACATTGAAGACGTAATGATCAGTTTGGATTTCTTAAAGCAAACCTCGGAATGAACACTGCAAAAGAAACAGAGATAAGTCCTAAAGCTACAGGTGCATCCAATATTCCCCTTTCCATCTGGCATGTAACCTTGCAGCCTAGAAGCAATGTGGTAAAGTGGTGGGCAAGGGAGAAAGCAGGTGTTTCGTGGCCATTAGCCCTGTTTTTCTAGGATACAAAATCCCTTTGTTGTCTTGGACCTCGTGGTGTGTCTGGAAGCTTCTCAGTGCTACTGAGTGAGATCTCACTTTTGAAACGTTCTTTAGAGTAGTAAACAGGCCATAAAGATCATTTATATCCTGAATGATGTCTTTCCTCTCACTAAAGTTTCATAAACAGCCAAAGTCTATTTACAGATTTTCAGGGAGGTTTGTTAGTAATACGTGACTCTATTTTCTTCCAAGTCGGTCTACACCATTCTTCATGGAAAGGACAGGAAACAGGAGTCCCTCTTTTCATGGTGTATCACCCCCGTCCCCATAGGCTTTTCTGAAAACACTTTGAATTTCATGCTCACCACTGATAGGCCTCCCTGCTGTATTGTGAACTGCCTGATGCATCAGGCGACTCATTGAGCGGTGTGATTTTATTTTTTGTTTTTGAACTCTCAACAGCTGTCTCATTCTGAGCAAGCTCTCTATCTCGGTAGGGTCTCTCCCTGCAAAATAATGACTACAGACCACTGCCATGAATCTGCCTAGTTCCCTTGTGGTGGCTCTCCATGCTGAGACACCTCTAATATAGTCCCTCCTGCAGGGTCTTGGAAGGATCTGATGTCATCCAAGGCTGAAAATCAATATCTGATAAGACTTAATGTGTTCATTCATTCAAACACAACCACTGAGTGCCTACTACGTGTCAGGCATTGTCTAGATGCTGGGAACACAACAATGAAAGATCAGACAAAGATCCTCTCATAGCTCTGATTTTCATTTTTTTATCCCAGAGGTTTTTGACTTTTAACAATGGACAAAAGTGCTGGCTTGGCCGGAAGACAAGGAATCAGGTTCTACGCTTGGAAGGAAGCCAGATTTCCCTGGCTGGGGTCGCGGCCGCATCGTGGAATCAGACATGTTCCACCTACTCCTAAGTGGCGTCCGACTGCAACCATCAATGACTAGATCAATTGTCATTTTTCCTGGGCCTTTGCCAGGCTCCAGCAAGACAATATCTTTCTGTGGCGTGTATTCAGTACCGGGCAAGGGCCAAGGAGGGCAGAGTGCTGGCAGCTTTGGTGGTGTGGGGGCCCAAGCCCACCACTCAGCCATTGCTCAGGAAGACACTGCCCCCTCGTGGCTCCTTCTGTAACTGAGGGAGGGACTGGCGGTGGAAAGGGCTGTGTCCAGGTTTCCTGATTCATTGTGGCCTTGCCTTGTCTAAACTTCAGTCTCAAGTTCAACAGATTCTTGGCTTATTTTCATCCAGGATACACTTTTTCCCCCCATAGAGAGACAGGACATCATGACAGCAATTAAATCTATTTATCAAAATCCTCGGACTCCCCCCACCCCCGCACGCCAAGAAAAACCCAATAGGTGAATGGAAGTATCACCACTCTTTTTTTTTTTTTTTTTTTTCCTCCCTTCTACAACGCTCTTGACGCCAGCATTTTCTTGGCTTTCTGCGATTTGAACCAGGATCCCTGATCACGGTGCCGTGGAGTTGTTTTGGGAATCCTGTCTCCGCAGCACCAGATCAAACTCCGGAAAAGCCGGAGCCTTATCTTCATCCCCACCCCCATCCCACTCCCAGGAGCACTTAAACCACTATAGGATGAAGAATGTCTGGGGAGGGGGAGCAGAGAGAGATAAACAGTGAAGCCAGCAAATAAACAGAAACCGCGATTGGTGCTGTGAAGAAAGGAACAGCGTGCTGTGGGAGAGAATTCCTGGGCGTGGGAAGTGAGGGAGAACCTACTGATACATGCACTTTTAAATTTATGTGTTTATGATACCGGAATGGAGAAGCTCCCTACGGCCCCCGGAAAAATGGAAATTTCCTTAATAATAACGCTAGCTTCCAAGTTCCTGTCTACCTAAACGGGGCAGGCATGGGCGCTGCATGCCATAGGTCTACCAACCCGTAATCTCCTTTAACTGCAACCCCCTGGGAGGTAACTCTACCTACTCCCATTTCACAGGTGAGGAAACAAAACCACGCAGGCCTCCCGAGGTTGGCGCATAAACAAGGCGTTGTGTGCTGACCTCCCTGAATGCTGAGCCTCCTTCCTTCTCTAAGCCGCTTTGACCCTCTGAAGATCATCCGTGTTGGTCTCCAGTTCGGCTCGCTGGGAGGAACAGTCACTTAGCCAACAAGTATTTATTGAGTGCCTACTGTATACCAGGTAGCGTTATTTAAATAGCTGCGGGGTTATAAAGATAAAGAGCGCACGGTGCCGTCCTGCGGGAAGGCTCTCCCTGCAGAGTGAGGGAGGCGGCCAGGTAAACAATTCCAGGACGGTCTGGTAAGGATGAGAGGAGCCTGAGCAGGGGGGGGCCGTGAAGCCTAGAGGAGAGCCAAGGCGGGTGCGGGGAGGCTGGGAGGTTTGGGAGGACCCGGCTGCGCCCGGACGTCGCTCGTTCTCTCGCATCCTGTCATTTCGAGCTGCCCACTAGGAAGGGAGGAAATAGGTCTGAGCCGGTACTGAGAAGGAGGGGCGGGCGCAGGGACAGGGGTGCGAACCCCCGCGGGAAGCAGGCCCCCCGCAGTAGCCCGTCACGCTTCCCGGGCGTCGCGCTGGCTCCCCGAGGCCCCGCTCCGAGCTGGCGCGCACCGCCACGCGAGTTCGCCAACTCCCAACCGGCCGGGCCGCCGGGGCCCCCAGGGGCCGAGGAAGCCGGAGGAGCCGGCCTCCCTCCCTCCCGCGCCTCGGCCCTCGCCCTCCGACCTACCGCCGTGTCGGGGGGCTGGGGTCCGCCGCTTCCGCCTGCGGCCCGCGGCCCCTCCCCGGCGCGCGCCATCCGGCCGCGGGGCAGCCCCTCCTCCCGCGGGGGGCTTCTCCGTCCCGCGTCCCGTCCCTCCCGGCTGGAGCCGGCAGCCCCCGTCTAGGGAGGGCGGAGGGAGGGGGAGGAGGAGGAGCGGGAGGAGAGAGGGGAGGGAGGAGAGCGAGAGAAAGGGAGCTGCTTGGATCCCGTACTTCCCAGAGCCTGCCTGGAGCGCGCACTCAGCGGCTCTCCGGGTCCCAGTGTCCCAGCCGCGGCCCGCGCCCCGCACCGCCGCCTCCCCCTGTCTGGGCACCCCTCGCCCCCTCCCTCCGGCCCCCGCCAGGCTCGGGCAGCGGCCGCCCCCAGCCCCCGCTCGGCCACATCCCCAACTCTCCGGGCTCCCTCCTGGGACGCGCGCCCTCGCCCCATCCTTTCTTCCTTCCTTCCTTCCCTCGCGCCCGCCCTCCCTCTCCAGGTCTCCCTCCCGGGGCCCGATTGTCTCCGTCCCCTGCCCAGCCGGCCCGCGCCGCGCCCTGCCCGGAGTCTCCCTCGCACTTCCTGGGTCGCCCGGCGCCGCAGTCTCGCCTCGCCCCGGGAGCCCGAGCCGCCGCTGCCCCCGGCTCCAGCCCCCGCAGCCCGCGGCGCCCGCCCGAGGGAGCCCCGGCGCCCGGGGAAGGGAAAAGTGGGCGAGCGCGCCCTCGCCCAGCCCCGCGCCCCAGCCCTGCCCGGCGAGGAAGGACCGGGAAGATGAACAACGGCGGCAAAGCCGAGAAGGAGAACACCCCGAACGAGGCGAACCTTCAGGAGGAAGAGGTACTGCGGGGCTCGCAGCGGCGGGGGTACGACCCGGGGCGCCGGCCGCGGGCTTCCTCCCTCGTGCGGGCGGCCGGCGGGGCGCGGGCGCTGACCCCGGGGCGCCGCAGTCCGGGGTTTGGGAAGTGCCCTCGCCGCGAGGCACAGCCCCACGCTGTGGCCCCGGGAAGGGGGGGGCTCTTCCGAGAGCGTGTTTTTGTGGGTTCCTAGAATTGCGTAACTTTGAGGACTTTTCGGAGACTTTTGTAAGTATAATGCTCAGCTTTGTTTGCGTGGGATTTTAAAAGCGGAATCGAGAGCTGACTCCTGGGTGACCTCCGTTTTGGGGGACCCGGAGGGTCAGGACTTAATTCCGCGACGGGGGCCGGAGGTTGTGGGGTGTGTGTGTGTGTGTGTGCGCGGGGTGAGGAAAGAACTCGGGGAAAGTTCTCGTGAAAGGACACCTTCTGTTCCCTGCCCCCTCCCTTGCAGTGTTAAAAAGTTCTTGGTGAAATATCTTCCCAGCTGAGGCATTTTGGATTAATAGATAACTCATCGGCTGCATTCTTTTCTGATGAGTCAAAAGACCCCGAACGTGGGTGATTAGGTTTTGTCAATTTAGGGGTGATGCGGGGGGCGCGCGTGGGGGGAGCCGAAGAAAAGCGTTCAGAACTTTACAGTTGGCCAAGCGATCGTCTAGGCTGTTTTAATGCGACTTTGACTTCTGAGCGTAAATTTTAGGTGGTGTGTCCGTAACAACGTTAAACATGTTGCGGCGGGCGGCGGTGCCTTCCGTGGGTAGAAACAAAATTTAACCGTGGGAGGGAACTCCTGAACGGACGTTTCAGAATTTTGTAGTTTGGCTATTTGTGGCGTCCTTTAAAAATGGCTTTGTTCCTGCAGGTACGTTACCCGGAGTCCAAGAAACAGTAACTTTTTTCGCCTACTTTCTTGAGGATCCCACATAGCTGAGTTCCTGAACATTCTGAAAGGAACTCGAGTGTAGATGCAGGAAAGTACGCATCTAGATATGACCTGTAACGTATTCTTAGAGGTCTGGCGTTCCACTGTATAAACTTAACAGAATGGTAAACTCCTTGCAAGTCGGTTAGGGTGTTGAGATTATTATGGAGATAATGGCTTGCGTGCAAACTGAGATTCTGAGAGTGAAACCAAACGTTGGGGAGGACTTAATTGGTTCTTGTAAGTCTTCAGCACTTTGTCCACTTGTGAAAAGGGAACTATTTAAATGAAGATAGAGGGACCTAGGACCATGCAAATCAATGCAAAACACTAGATTTTACTCTTAGCCCATTTGTTTGGGGCAACCCACCTGAATTGCAGTAAGCTGAAAATTTGCTTTCACACCTGAGGGTAACTGCTCTTTTTATTACAAACTATTATTTTGAAAAGTGTTATTTACCTGCTAGTTCTCTGGGGCTACTGAGGGTCCTCCCTTTTCAGAGAGAAGGAGACCTGAATTGCAAGTTCCACTTTTTTCTTGACTCTTAACTGGCTGCTTTGCTATTTATTTTCCCTGCCCTTGAAATAAAATTTTAAAAATGACAAGTGTGCTTCTCTAAGGAGTTGCTATATTTAACAATTCACCTAAACACACCAATTGCTTCAGAAACCTTTATATTTCACTTCCATGGGCAGTCTGTTTATTTCTAAGGGTAGGAATGTATTGTGCGAAACCCTCTTTCTCTGCTCCCCCAGCTGAGAACTCTTTGTAAATGGAAAAAGTTAATCAGGCAGACCCAAAGGCTTTTTTTTTTTTTTTTTTTCCTCTTGGTAGGTAGCAAAAGAGGTTTAAGTGTTCCAAAACCATAACCTACTTAACTTGAGAACATTAAGTTGAGAAAAATCCCATTTCTTTGACTTAACCCATCTCCGCCTCATGTGGCCCGGACTGGGGTATTGTTGGTCCTGTTCGTGGTGCCCCTTAATGTGTGAGGTTGTGTACCAGCAGAACCATGGGTGAGCTTACTTACTGCCTCTCACCTGCCCAGTTGTCCTGACCATGTTCCTTTTCAGGAGGCAATGGCATGTGGCTCTATGACGGGTCAGCAGTTTTGGCGAGACAGTTATTTTAAAACTCAGTGGACAGTTAAGATTTTAGAGCCCAGGTCATATCAGAGGTGGAGTCTATGAAGACAGAGACATCATGAAATAGAAAGGGATTAAAATGTTAAACATTCAGGAAAAGAAAGGAAATAGGCCTTGAGTGATCCAGGTAATTTTGCACTAATTCGCTGTTTTGAGTTTGTTTTGTTTTTGATAAACTCTAACCTCTTCCCCCCCACCCCCTGAAAGCCACAAGTAAAATAAATATGGTATTTGGGGAGTCCCATTAATGTGCTCAGCATTATACAAAAACCACCGCCCTGGACCCTTTCCCTGCCCACCCAGTGATCAGCAATTTGTTCTCAAACACATTTAAAAGCCTTGACTGAGGACTTCAGTAAACAGAACACACACATAAAAAATGTATATACACATAATGACAAGAGGGGAAAAATGTGTTTTGTTGTCGTTTATGGTGGCCATTGAACTGACTTGGAAAAGCAAGGCCAATCATCATCAAGAGAAAATAGTTTATTTCCTAGAACATCAGGGCAATTTAGGCTCTCTCTACCACTTCAGAGAATCCAAGGGTTGTTGTTCTTTTTTCCCCTCTATTTTTTAAATGAGTTCCTTTTCTCTTCCAGTACGTTTTAGCCCTGTAGGAGAGCTTTTAAAGCTTTATCTGAAATAATTGATACCGAGACACTTAGTTCCAACTGTATAGACTGAACAGCCCAGGGTTTAGGAGAATTTCTGCCGCTTTTTGAGGTTGGAAGTTTGAAAACTTGGACAGGACATAGACTTCTGCTTTGGATGGTATTTAAAGCTTTGAGGAAAAATTCTGAAGATTTGGGTAGCTGTAGAAGAGATAATACATCTGGCTTCCTGTGTTCTGTATGTGTGTGTTTGTCTAAAACATGCCCCCCCCCTTTTTAAGATTTTATTTACTTATTTGACAGAGATCACAAGTAGGCAGGGAGGCAGGCAGAGAGAGAGAGAGAGAGAGAGAGAGAGGAGGAAGCAGGCTCCCTGCTAAGCAGAGAGCCCGGATGTGGGGCTTGATCCCAGGACCGCGGGATCATGACCTGAGCCGAAGGCAGAGGCTTTAACCCACTGAGCCACCCAGGCACTCCATGCAACATTGCAATCTTTAACTGGGATCTGAGATTTATAGGGCTTATGTATAGGGCATTAGAAAATTTCTTACATCATTTTACAGTTGATAAAACCCTAGAATTTTCTGTCTGACTTTGGACCAGGCAATATTCTCTTTAAACATCTTTGGCAGTTTGACCTGAACCAGACTTTATTAAAATCAGTAGATCTGCGTAGAAACACTCTGGTTGTCTTGTTGAGTTTTATTTATCAAGACTTTTTCTACCTGGTAGTAGATAGAAATTTGGTTTTGGTCACTTAATTTTCAAAAAAATTTTTTTTTAAATCAGATAAATATGTAATTTAGTTTTGCTTTTACTTTTATCCGGGTCCTTGAGCATTTTTCAGGCTGGTCACAAACACTTTCTAAAAGGTGGTTTATTGGAGTGGTAAATAGCATTTTTCCTTAAACTGATGTGAACTTTCTTGTCCGTAAAACTCAAAAAGCAAAAAACTTGGCATTGTTGGGATATTGACTGAAAAGATGTTTGGCAGATGTTGGGCAGGAATCCTGTAAAGTTGGTTCTTCACAAGCTAATACAAATCTTTACCTCACTTTCCTTTTAAAGTGCTTAGTGGGGCGCCTGGCTGGCTCTGTCGCTAGAGCACGTGACTCTTGATCTCCGGGTCATGAGTTTGAGCCCCTGGTTGGGTGTAGAGCTTACTTAAAAACAAAAAAGCTTAAAAAAAAAAAAAAAAAGTTGCTGGGCAATCTTGCCTAAGTATTGGGGCCATGAAGAAAATTGTTTTCTCCAGTTGGCCCCCAGAAAGGGTCAGTTTGTGGCAGCCTCGGGCTTTCAGATGGGCATGAAGCTAATCTACATTATGACTTGGGCAACGTACAGCATCAGAATAGTTCTATACAGTTCGACCATGTCTGGAGGCTGTTATTGCAAATCAGATCTACTGCCCCAAAACCTATTTCAGCCTTCGAATAGGCTTTGGGGATCCTTTTAAAAGGAAAGCACAGCGACTTCCTAGTCAGATGCTTAAGAAGGCTGCCGATACCTCATGCACTTTTGAGCTGTTTTTCCAGGAGTGGTTTTAAAATTTCCCTCATAAACCCTTGAGCCCGGGTGCAGTCTTTGTTTCCCCTGGCGTTTGTTTGTTGGGTGGATCGTTTGATAGGGTGGACGTTCTTTTCCAGAGTTGGCTTTTGTCCGGTATTTGTGCGTTTGTATTAGTTTGTGCTTCAAGGACAGAATTCGCGGTGGGTGATGGGGCAAGTAAGTGATCGCTGATACATCCGCAAGGTGACACAAGCCAGTCGGCTTTCTGGAGGACTTCGGCGTTACGTGGCAAAATATGTTCATGAATTAGTTTTTTTTTTAATTTTTAAATTTTTTTATATGAATTAGTTACTTCTGATAGTGAACGTTCATAAAGACTCTTTGGTGTCTTACCCAGGGACATCGCTAAGTAAATCATGCTTATAATTTGTGAAGGAATAATAGCCATGAAAAGCCGTGCTTTTAAAGGAATGTATACCTATATGCATATGTTTTATTTTTGTTGTCACAAAGTTTTATTTTGCTGTCACAAGTGGCAGAAATGCGTTCTCTTCCTGTTCTAGAGACCAGAAATCTGGAATTGAGGTGTCCGCATTGTACGGGAGAATCGGACTTTTTCTTCCCAGCTTCTGACAGCATTTTAATTGAGGGCATAATGGTCAATATTATGACATTAAAGGAAAACGGATGTAAAAGCTCTGTGTGATGCCTGGGTGGCTCAGTTGGTTAAGCGGCTGCCTTCGGCCCAGGTCATGATCCCGGAGTCCTGGGATCGAGTCCCGCATCAGGCTTCTTGCTCTGCGGGGAGCCTGCTTCTCCCTCTGCCTCTGCTGCCACTCTGCCTGCCTGTGCTCGCTCGCTCTCTCCCTCTCTCTCTTTCTCTGACAAATAAATAAAATCATAAAAAAATTAAAAAAAAAAAACCCAAATAGGGAGGGGTGCCTGTGTGGCTCAGTGGATTAAGCCGCTGCCTTCGGCTGGGGTCATGATCTCAGGGTCCTGGGATCGAGCCCCACATCAGCCCCACATTGGGCTCTCTGCTCCGCAGGGAGCCTGCTTCCTCCTCTCTCTCTGCCTCTCTGCCTACTTGTGATCTCTCTCTCTGTCAAATAAATAAATAAAATCTTTAAAAAAAAAACCCCAAATAGGGAAAAATATAATAAAAATTGAAATTTGCTTTTCTATGCTTTCTGAATTTTCTTAAAATGAGCATGTGAGCAAAAATGTCCAGAAAACCCCCCAAACAAACCCAACTGTCTTTTTCTTTGAGTATTCCATGAAATTTCTTTGCTGTATCTATAGATGTCACAACCATTGGTTTGGTCCCGCTTTCTTTTGCTCACAAGGCTTGCTGCAGAAGTGAGCCTTCTCGGTGCCTTGGAGTCCTCTAATACTGATCTCACCCATTCCTTCTCTCCTGGATCATTTCAGGGATCGTTAGCTGCTCACCGTGTTCTCATGTGGTTTCTCAGTGCATCCTTCCACCATACCTCTTGGTCCTCTGATGGGTCCTTCAGCACGGATCCGTTCTCTGGACAGCAGAGTCCAAACTTGACAGTCATTCTTGCCCTCCTGTACCCATGCTCTGTAAACCATTCGCTTCAACCATCTTTCCCCTCTTGATCTAGCTTGAGCTGCTTTCAAGGCAGGAGCCAAGTTTCAGCCTACACTGTGCAGCTTCCCGTCACCCAAAGGTTCCAAGAGATGGCTGTGCTCAGAATTCTGGTAGCAGTGCTTTGCTCTCTCCAAGTCCTGCATCCTTACCTTCTTTTATGTATTTTTTTTAACCATTTCTTTTTTTTTTTTTTTAAGATTTTATTTATTCATTTGACAGGCACAGAGGCAGGCAGAGAGAGAGGGGGGAAGCTGGCTCCCCGCCGAGCAGAGAGCCTGACGCAGGGCTTGATCCCAGAACCCTGAAATCATGATCCGAAGGCAGAGGCCCAACCCACTGAGCCACCCAGGCACCCCTGTATTTTTTTTTTTTTAAAGATTGATGCCACCTTGTCGCCGTATACTCTCACCCAAATACACTACTCCAGTACCAAATGGATACTGCACACGCTTATTCATATGTATGCGTAGAATTCTTTATAAATGAATAATCTGAACCGGGAAATGCCCTTATGGGAAGGGCATGGATGGGAAGTGAGGATGACTTGGTAAGGCAGCCTCTTGCTTACTGTGGAGGTCCTTGCCCACTGGGAAATTAGGCAAGGTGTGCATGGATCAGCTCGGAAATGACCCCTCTCCACCTGCCGTCCACAGCTTGCATGTGCCTGGGGCCTCCCCGATCGCCACGGCCGCCTGCTTCTCAGGTGTGCGTTCTTGGGTCTTCACCTCTAGAATTTGGTCGGTGCCGTGGAACTCCGTTTGACCTTTTGGACGTGGGCTTCTGGAAGCTTTGGCGAAGTGGAAGAGGACGGAGCTCCCTGTGTTCCCAAACAAGCCTGCTCTGTATGACAGCCACTTTGGAATGTTTGTGTGCAGTTTCATTTGGCACCTTAGTGTCTGCCCTGGGGAAAGGGGAGAGGGAATGCAAATGTATCCCCCACCCCTCCCCGAACTGTGCTTGCTTTTGGTCAGAGAAAAAACCGAGGAAGGAATGAGGGGAATGACCCTTAATAACAGCTGGAGCAGAAGTGGCTGCCGGGCTGCGATGGGGTATTTAAATTGATGCTGTGACGGGAGGATGTCCTCCTGTGATGCCTTCCTTGATGTGTGGGGAAGACTGGGGTGAGGACTCCTTGCACTCCCATCCCTATCTTGAAAGAGTCCTGGGAGACTATTGGAAACTTTCCGTGCATCCTTGGGGGGTGGGGGGCGTGGCTGCATAGGTCGGGGCTCATCAGTGAAGTTGTTGCCTGGTTTGTTGTTTTTGCGATAGAAAAAGAAATCCTGGGATATTGGATCCAGGGCAGTTCTCCAAAGTCTTTTTAATCCGTTCACGCCAGAAGTAACGATTGCTAACTTCTGAGTATTTACTTCTGGTTATGTACCGGGTACTGGGCACTTTATGCGCAAACTCTGTTACTTTATCCCTGCAGTGAGCCGAGGGAGGTGTTAGGATGAGGATGAGCCTCGTTTTGCAGGGAGGTGACCTAGAGTGCAGGCTGGTGTGTGGGGGGCGATGGGCACTAGTGCTGTGCGCTGCTCGCCCCGGGCTGGGGTGCGGACGGCCCGGTGAACAGGTGGATGAAGTGAGGGCTCGAGTGGTGTCAGCGTTGGGAGCACAGCGCTGCGAGGACGGACGGCGAAGGCCTCGTGTCAAAGAGCTGACATTCGAGCGAAGGTTCTCCATGAAGATTCTGACAGATGAGGAAAGGGTTGAGACGGTGGGTGGAGGATTGGCCTCTGTGGAGACCCAGGCTTGAGAGAAGTTGGGGGACAGCAAGCCAGGCATGGCAGGAGAGGAGGGGAAGTTGAGGGCGAGGCTGGGGAGCGGCCCTGGCGGGGGAGAAGGCAGAGCAGCAGCCTTTCATGCCGGGGAATCAGACTCTACTCTGTGGTTGGACGTGCCCTGCCATGCAGCTGGGACCTGGCACTCTGGAACCTTCCAGAGGGAGAGGGGATGCAGCAGGTTTGGGGAAGAGTTGAGAGAGAGACGAGGCTGGTCCTGCAAGGATCCTAGTCTCCAAGGAAAGTGGCGGCGATGTGTCCCCAAGTATTCGGGGCCTCAGTCCCTGTCAGTGCAAAGGGGAGATGGGGAGTTGCATTCTGAAAGCTTTTCAGAGTTTCTCCTCTGGATGGCCAGCCAAATGGTGGTCCTGTTCGTAGAAGTAGCAAATTGAGTGGTTGAAAAGGGCAGAGAAGGCCATGAGGAGGTGAAGATGGTGGATTTGGAGATACCGAGGAGCGAGCGATCTGGTCCTGGAAGCAATTTCAGTACAGTTGAAGCATATATGGCCGGTAATTGAGAAGGTGCGGGATGCGAAGGAGCGCCTGGAAAACTGAAGGGCGGTGTGGGACTCAGGTTCCTGGGGAACTTGTGAGGGTAGGCCACAAGAGCCACATACATCCACCTGACACTTGAGGGTAGATAAAAACAAAACCAAAAACTTTGGGGGAAGGGGAAGACCTGGAAATGCTAAAAAAAAAAAATGGAAACAGGGGCACCTGGGTGGCTCAGTGGGCTAAAGCCTCTGCCTTCGGCTCAGGTCATGATCCCAGGGTCCTAGGACCCCCCCCCCCCGCCTGCCTCTCTGCCTACTTGTGATCTGTCTGTCAAATAAATAAAGTCTTTAAAAAAAAATTGAAACAAATTATTTAACTGAGCCTGGGTGGCTAAGTCAATTAAGCCACGGACTCTTTTTTTTTTTTTTTTTTTTTTTTTTTAAAGATTTTATTTATTTATTTGACACAGAGAGAGATCACAAGGAGACAGACAGGCAGGCAGAGAGAGAGGAGGAAGCAGGCTCCCTGCGGAGCAGAGAGCCCGATGTGGGGCTCGATCCCAGGACCCTGAGATCATGACCCGAGCCGAAGGCAGCGGCTTAATCCACTGAGCCACCCAGGCGCCCCTGAAACAAATTATTTAAAGCACTTTTTAATTTAGGAACATCAGAATGTATTCTGTATCCCCTACTGTTTAACCTAATAGCATTCAGTGCGCTGATCCATTTGAAAGCCTGAGTGTGGGAGGGGAGCTTAGAAAAATCTAGGTATATATAGTATTTCCCATACACTTTTTTTTTTCCTGGCTTTCATCAACGGGCTCTGGAAATTGTCTTCCTCTATGATTTACAGCTAATTCTGAGGCTTTTGCTTCTCCCACTTTCCTTTTTCCAATGCTGTTTTTGTAGATGGGTGTGGAAGGTAAAGGGGAAGACTTAGAGGAATGCTTCCCTCATGGTTTTTGGTTCTTCTTTGACTTAATTGGGTGGGGAGTAAGACGAGCCTTTTGCCAGACCCCAAACTCTTATTCTTTGGGTCCTCTTTTCCATGGATTCATCTAATGCTTTCCTAAAAGTTGGGAAAGTTTGCTGCTCACAGCTACGTGTCAACCCTTGAAGAAAGAAAGGCAGTCTGGGAATTTAAGGAAAACAACCTCCTGCATTTGTATTCCTCATAGGTTTTTTTTTCCTTCCTGTGCACCCATTATGATGCAGGTTATGTAGAATCCTAGAGGGGGGAACAAGAAAATGGTAGTAATAAATGCCAGTCACACCAGGAGGATAGTTCCAAATTCCAGCTTGCACTACCGCATTGTCACACAAATTTGAAATGCCGAAGGAATGCTGACACAGCCCACCTCCATCCTGGGGGCCTCAGCCCACCTCCATCCTGGGGGCCTCCAGGATTTTGCAAGGGCTAAGAAAAATCTGGGAGTCTGAGAACTGAGGTGCATCTCCCCAACCCGATGCAAGTCAGCCAGAGAATGGTTTCTGCTTTCTACTCCTCTTTAGCTCTTGTGGGTCAGTTTTGAAATGCTGTTCCTCTGCTCGTCCTGACTTAATGTCACCATGTAGATAGGCTGGTAGGTGGCCAGCATTATCCCAAGAGAAATCCTAGAGATTAAAAACAACAACAACCCAAAGCAAAAACAAAACACACCTGCTTTTGCTTGAATCTCCAGGATTGTTCTGTGAGCATTTCCGTCCTGCCCACCTCTATGGGCTGGGCAGTTGGGGCCTCCTGAGAGAAGGCACAGCTCAGAAAGTGCTACCTTATTACAGAAGTACCAGAATTTCCTTTGTGCTCTGAGGGGAAGTGCAACGAAAGTGTAATTGCTTTCCCCAGCATGTGTGATTTACAGGACTGAAAAATGTGTGAGTTTCCAAAGAGACATCTCTTTTTAAATACAGTGTCCCTCTAGAAGCTAACAGGATGTGTTTGGGGGCTGGGTGAGGGTCTCTGTCTCTGACACACACACACAAACACACATGCACACACATACACACAAACACACATGCACACACATACACACACACACACACACACAGAGTCTCTTTTGCTCCCTCTTCCCTCTCTCCCTCTCAGGCATATGCACACATGCTCTGTCCTGTGCCTGCCCAGGGATGCTGGGTGACAGGAGAGTGAAACCCTCGAGAATTGCTTCTCCTAAAAGTCCTCTGGGCCTTCCTTATCAGCGCAAAGAAACCTGCCATGAGCTGGAGTCCAGTGTTGATTCTGCCTTCCCCCTGCCCAGCCCCCCAGCCCAGTTCCTTCTTTTCCAGGGTCTCCTGGTTGTTTCCCACTACCGAGCAAGGGACTGTTAGATCACTGAGACCATCCTGGTTGCAAAAATCTTTTTCCATTTTCTGTGTTAGAGAATTGGAGAGTTGAAGATCAGGTGCATACCCAAATGTAATTGAACTTGCAAAAGCTTTTATGGATTTTTTTTTTTTTGCACATTCCTTAAGCATTTACAGAGCATTGTCTACTCTGTTTTTAAAAAAAGTTGCACCAAATGAGGTGTTACCATCCTGTGGTTTAGGTCTAAGAAAACTGAGGCTCTGAGAGATTAAGCAATTTGTCTGAAGTTTTAGTGCTGGTGGGTAAGAGCTTAAAATTTTTCCAGTGGTGCACGAGGTCCATGTGATCAGGGCCCTGCTGGTTTCTGACCTCATCTACCAGGAATCACAACCTCATTCATCATGCTTCAGCTGCTTGGGCCTTATTTAGGTATCTCCTACTTGCCAAACTTGTTTCTGCCTCAGGGCCTTTGTGTGTGCTATTGGGTCTGCCTGAAAAATCCTACCCCCAGATATTTACATGGCAGCCTCATCCTTGTCGTTCCTTCAGATCTCGGTTCAGGTGTTACCCAGAGAGATCTATGATCTCCAGGTTTAAAGTACCCCACATTCCCAAGCACTCTCCTATCCCTCTTATTTTCCGGGTCCTTCTTACTCACTGACATTACTTAATGTACTTGTCTTATACTCCTGGAACGTTACTCCCTGGCAGCAGGGACCTCTGTCTTGTTTAAGGCTATAACCCTCAATGCCTAGAACAATGCCTGGAACTGCCCAATAAATTTGTTAAGTGACCGGAATATGAACCAACCTGTCAAACTTGGGGCCCTTGCAAGATACCACATTGTCCTAAACCTTCTCCAGCAGTTTTGAATTAAATGTTGATTATTGCTGCCTTCAAGATGACCATTTCTGGATGCCCTTCCCCACTTAATTAGAGCAGAAAGTAAAATCCTCACATAGTTTGTAAGCCAGAAACAGTATTTTTTGGTTTTTTAAGTTTTTAATTCCAGCTAGTTAACCTACAGTGTCCTGTCAGTCTCTGAGCCAGAAATTTTAGGTGGTATGTGATTAGGTCCTTTGTCTGGGGGTATAGGTAGCCATTTGACACACATAAGGGAATCCTTGCCTTTGTCCAGTCAGAACGGAAACCTAGCACAAAATTCCACAGAGCCGGGAGTGTGATGTGGGCCCGGCAAGGCGTGATTACGTAGAAGTAGGGCAAGATGAATTGGATTCCTGTTCTGCAGATGTGTCTGTGGGGTTGCAAAGGGTTAATGTTAATAACCCAGGTGGAACTGATTTGGGGATAGACTTAGCACTCTGCTTTGATTTAGTCTAGCTCCAAGCTCCACGTGCTTTCCTCCTCATGCCTAAAAAGGCCTGGCTCAGGCTAAGGCAGGCTTTAGCCAGACCAATCCAGCTTTTAAGCACCTGTACCGGCTGCCACGAAGGAAGCCTAATCTGGGCTCTGTGAACCTTTCTGCAGGAGGCACTTTGCAGTGACCGATTCTACCTGCTTGTCGGCCTCACAGACTCAGACTGTTTTTACTCCTTGTAAAGCAGAGCAGATGACATTTCCGGAAGAAAAACACGTAAGTCGTCATTGCTTTGGTCACCAGACTGCCTGCTAATTGAGCATACTACTAGTGTGCTCGTGAACATGCAGGCTGTTGGATTTATCCCCAATGACCGCATTTATGTCCTCGTCCTTGACCTTGAGCAAACTTCTTAAACTTAACTGTCATCCATTGTCCTTTAGTCCTTAGAGACCCTGGTTTATAGACAGTGGTAGAGAAGGCCTTTGATCAGTCAAGTTCTTGACCAGATCTGTACTCTTCATTTTTTTTTTTTTCCTCCCTTTTCCTTGCTGAGGGACCTAGGACAAGTCCTTTAAGCTGCTTGCTTTGACATTTAAGTTCATTTCCTTAACTAAATCGGGAGGATTGGATAGACAATGCCTGCTGGGCATGAAAAGAATCCTGACTCCATTCCTGACTCCACTCCCTTGCTTCTGCCTCATGCCCCTTCCATTTCTGAACGCCAGTAGAGAGGATGCCGCCTTGGTGGCCTGCCCGCCAAGTTCCGTCTCGGGTGGAGGGTGTAGGCTGTTGGGGGGGGGGTGGTTTTAAGCCTGAAATTTTGTTTTGCTTTGTTGTTCTTTTTTTTACCAAGAAAATCAATGCTTCTCCTTGAGAAATGGGTGGGAGTTTCTGGGTGTGAGCTAAGGGCAGGAAATGACCCTCTCTAAACAAAAGGACTCTTTAAGGCCCATCCTGAGTCTTTGTGTTTGGAGAAGGGGTTATGCAGAAAACCTGAGCTACAAAATTAATCTCTGTTTAGCCATCATGGGGGAGGGGAGGAAGGAGAAGATGCCTTCCCGGATGCCTTCCCTGCTCGCCCTCCCAAGTGCCCCACGTGGTACCCACTGTGAGTGCCAGAGTGGTTTAAGAATTGGACCTGGAGAGGCTCTTTGGGATAGTAGGATTTCTTACCCCCCCCCCCCACCCCCATTCCAGGAGGCAAGAAGGATCCAGGTTGGGCAGAATTACACGCTGTGTGGCGGATCTGGACTTCTTGGAAAAACCCATCACCAGCAAAATGCAGAGAGAGAACGAGGAAGGCGGGGGTGGGGGGGGTGGGGTGAGGAGAGAAGCTATTTTGTATGATCTAGGTCTCTGTAAGTAAAGGTGGATTTATAAATGAATCAGATTTGAATTACTGTGTTAACTGCTTTTCATTCTTCTAAGTCTATAGGGGCGATCCAATAATAGTGAGTGACCTCTGCCTCTGGACTAACAGGGGATTTGTAATCATTTGCTGTGTTAGATAGCGGGCCCATCCGAAGAAATGTCGGGCCTTGCCCCTGCTTTGGAATGCTCCCACACTTTAAAGCGACTGCTCATTATTATCACTATTTGTACAGCGGGATCCTGAATTTATATTGCTAGCGAAGTAGTTCTGTCTTATCAAAATTATTTTGCCTTTACAAATTCTTGCTGACTTGCGGCAGTGAACTTCTTCTCTTCCAGGCACATCATTTTTTTTTTTTTTTTTCCTTTCGGGACTATAAATCTTCCCACTAATAATTAGAAACACACATTTTGTTGAAAATGGTTTTGTGGTTTACTGAGTTTTCAGAACACTTGAAAACGACAAACATCTTTTCAAAGAACATCGCTGCCTCCCTATTTTCAGGCTTTATAGTGTAACTGTATTTTTAGAAAGGCCTGCTGAGGTCTTTGGTGGGCGCTGGTGTGCTGGGGGAGAGAGATGGTTCACTTCACGGCACCAGAGTCTTAACAGCACAGAGAAGGTTGAAGCTGCTGCCCAGATTCTGGTGTGAAAGGGCTTTGTTCCTGTCCTCAATGTGTTGGAAGACTGTATCTTTAAGTATGCATTGAGGGGCGCAGTATTGTTTGAAAGAGACCCAGTCCTTGTAAAACTCCAGGGTTTATAGGGGAGAAATGATTCTCATTGAGAATTCAGTGTCTGATGTGTTGATAGGTTTCTGAATACATGAACTTTGGAGAATGGTTACTGTTTGTTGTGGCGGTAATTTACACAGGTGGAGATGCATGGGAAGGCTTATATACATTGTACACTTTGCACTGCTTTGCGTTTGTAAAGTATCCTGCTACTTTCCAGTTATCTATGGTAACATCACTTATTTTTGCAAAGAAAAGACAAAAACACCAGTGATAATCTCCCCACGGCCATTCAAGCAGCTTATAACTAGGCAGTGCCTGGCGCAGGAGTGCTTTGTCTGGAGACCGTTTCTGAGCCAGCGGGCAATGGTTGAGGAAGATGGAACATTCCCAAACCAGGGTAGCTCACCTAGCTTTGTTTGTAGTTTCGTTGGGTTCAGGGATGGAGTGGATCTGGTTTTACTGGGCGGAGGAGCACCCAGTAAACTGTTCCCGTCTTCATGCACTACTGGCAAACCTTGAAGCTAAGTGAACATGTCCTGATCGGGAATGTTTGTCCCTTCTCTCCATGTTCTTGGATGATCAAAGGGAAATGTCTTGCCCTCTGCAAGACCAGCATCTGTCGCCATCTGGTCCCAGTGCACCCAGCCTGCGGACTCTGTATCTTAAAAACATAAGTCAGTGGGAAGGGGAGCGGGGCGGGGAAACAAAGCCTCAAAAATGCTTATGGGGCCTGGGAATATTGTGAGCTTCTGATTTTGGCAACTGAACGTTGGAGAAGCTTTAGCTCTTAACTGTCCTTTCCTCTCCATTCCATGTGCCCCACAGGCCTTTAATCAACAGGAAAATTGTTCTTGTTTCTCTTGTAAGTCATGGGACATGATTATGCGGAGAAATCTTGTTGGTATGAGCTTATCCTGAAGTCAACAAAAAAAGTGTTTTTTCCCCTGTACTCCTTAATAAAGGCAGCCCAAATGGAACTTGGGTCCTCCTCAGTGCAGAGGAGACCCAGGCATAGAAATGCATTCGTGTGACCTGGGTCCTCCCACTCATTCCGGTGCTCTCTGAAATCTCTCCACAAAACTAATGTGCACTGTATTTTCCCAACTGAAATTGCAGTCCCAGGCCTTGGAAATCCTGCCATAAATACCTCCCCTTCCTCCCCCTTTCAAATGGGTAAATTTTCAGAGGAAATTTCCCCTATAGGGATGGGATAGAAGAAGCATCTTATTCATTGTGGAGTCCTGAGGTGGCTGGCTTTTGTGGGAGCTCTAGGATAGTTAATTTTTTTTGTTGCTGTATTGGGCATTTGTGTACCCACACCCACGGCACTGGGCCACGGCTAGCTTCACTGTACTGCAGAGATTTCCTCCTGGGATATTTTTGCTTATTTTAAATCCTATTGTGCACTTAATTCTACTGGTCATTTCTCCCAACAGTCCTCAAAGGAAGGGTAGTCATGTATTGCTTCTATTTGAGAGATTAAAGTAATGGTAATGAATCCACTGGATTTTTAATGTCTTTGATTTTTGGGATTGAGAATCCTTTCCAAGATTCCTAAACCAGTTAGTTCACCTAATTAGATCACCTTGTGTCCCAGGTTTCTTTTCACTCTTTCTTCCTGGAGAATAAATTCACCCGCATTATCCTCCTCCTTTCCCTACCGCTGTTCTGCTCAAATGCAGGTAAACAGAAACCCAAAACACCCCAACCCTAGCAACCCCTAACCCCCAACCCTAGCAATTCTGCAGTTCTTTCCTCTGCAACCACTGTTAAAACGTAGTATCTTTCCTTTTCTGTGTACAAGCACACTCCCTTCTATTTTAACAAAAATGAGATCATACTATAAAAGTGTTTACATTCAGAATTTTTTTTTGAAATTGAGCATTATGTCATGAACATCTTTGCGTGCCAGTGAATGCATTTCTGCTGCCTCATTTTTAATTCTTCATACGATGCCGTCCGGATGGGCCTTAATGTGTTTTACCCATCCCTTGCTGCGCGTGAAGCTGGTTTCCAGCTTTGTGATCTGGATGCCGTGTACACTCTGTGTACACCCGCGGTGATTTCCTAAGCTTCAGCTCTTGGAACTGGAATTTCTGGGTCAAAGGGCATGCATTCTTTTTAAGACATTTGATGTTTATTGCCAAATCTCCGAAACACTGTACTAACTTACACTCCCGCCAAGACTATCAGCAGGCCCCTTTTTCCTGCACCCCGTATGGCTGCAGTTTTTAAAATGTTTTCAAAGGTTGCTCCTCTGTGGAGTTTTCCACACTCACCCTCTGGGATTCGTAATTAATATTCCTGTCTGATCCGTACCACACTTGGACCTTACGTATTGACTTAAACAACCAAAAAAAGCCCCACCCCGTGTCAAGACCTCTCCGGATTGTTTCTGGGACTGCTTTAGGTCCTGAGATGCTCAGTGTCTGGAGCGGTCCTTCTTGAGTTCAGTGGAACACCGTGAATTGTGCTGATTTTGTGATCTTTATTAGGTCCTTGATAGATGTATTTTTTGCTGGCTCTAAATTCAGTAACCGGCGAGGAGGCCAGCACCTGAGGTGCTCTTTGTGCGTGTGTAGAGCATCTCCATAAATGAGTCCCAACAGTTTTCAGGGGAACCAACGACCCTGCTGGGTTAAGAACGGAGTCACGAGAGCTGTCCCGTTGTGGAAACCTGGGTTTCAGAACCGGTGGGTACGTCCCCATCTCTGCTTTTCTTGACCTTCTTGGACACCCCGGTCAGTTGGACGTAAGTTTTGGAGGACCGCTAGCTATGAGATCTGTGGAAGGAGCGGTTCTAAAGTTCACATAATGCCTTTTATTAGGTGTGGACTGTGCCATGTGTCGACTAGTGGCAATGTTTTCCTCGACCCTAAATTGCGGAGGAGGGCCTGGAGCTCCAGTATCCGGGTGGGCACAAGGGTTGTTCCCCCGTCTGAGTGACAGACCGTGAGGGCATCTCCTCTTTCCCCACGGGGCCTGTTTCCCCTGTTGCTGCCCTCCGTGTAGCCAGAGCCACACGCTCTCTGAAGAGGAGAGAGCTCAGGTCTCCCCGTGGAGGCAGAGCAATGCCAGCCCACGAGGCCTCCTTAATTGTTAACAGAACATTCCTGCAGAGCACACACCCTGCACAAAGCCTACACACATGTTCTTAGAGTGTGACTCGAGGAAACGAGCCGATGTAATGGAAACCTCAGCCTTGACTCATCCTGACTCTTACATATGAATGGAATTTGCATCTCATTTAGCTTTAATCTAACAGTCTTTCAGGGTAAATTCCCATGGAGGTCATATAACTGAATTTGGATGCACATAATGCCTTTCTCAAAGGGGCTGGAAACTCTCTTGCAAATAGAAAACGTGCCTTCTCTTCCTTGAGTCCTTGATTTCAGTTGACAGCTGGCGAAGGAGTCGGTGAAGGGGAACATTGTTCAGTGGTGAAGAGGTTCAGCTCCCCTGGGGTATGGTCATTAGTCCTGGTTGAAGACAGGCCTTGAACCCCGTGTTTTGTTGGCTGTTCAGTGGGGTTACCAAGAAGCACTTTTCCTGCCTACTTCCTTTCCTACTTGGAAAGACCTAGTCAGCACAGAAAACAATGGGGAAAATCATACCGAGTTCCCATACAAGCTGAAAAGCTGTGTGACGCAGGGCTCAGAAAGTCCAAGATCAGTGTGATGAGAGTAAAACAAGCTTTGTGGAGAAAAGAGATGAGCCTTAATGAACCGGTAAGCTTGAAATTGGTAGAAATGAATGCTGGGGTAGGAGGGTCCCCATCCTAAAAGTTTGGAAGTAGGAATGAATGTGGGTTTACTTCTGTGGCGAGGAGAGGCCTAACTGGCTGTTAACTTTTAATGAATAAGTAAATGAATGACAAAGAGAAGGATATTTTCAGGACTTTGTTTTGTCCGTTGTCATGGGTTGCCCCAACTAGGCCTGCCCCGTGCAGGATAGATCTACAACCTGCAGGACCCAATTTCTGTATGCTAAACCTTTTTTTGGTTTTGTTTTGTTTTTTCCTTTAAGCTAAGCTTGCAAGGCCGCACGGACTGTTTAGATTAGCATACTGGGAAAATAAAGCCTTTCCTCTTGGACTAGTCCAGTACCCTTTCACACCTTAACGAAGCTGTTTCGTCCCTGACTGCAGCTCCGTTCTGACTGTTCAGGATGGCATGACTGTTTATCAGTCACCGTGGCTCTCGGCTTTGGAAACCAAACACATAATTCCTAGGTGAGCGAGTCCTTCTGGTGATGCTGCCCTCCTGCCATGTGAAGCCCTGGTGACACAATGGGCAGCAGACAGACCTTGAACTTGACCTTCTTGGAACTTTTCAGTGTGGTTGGGAAGTGCGTATTGTACACATAAAAATCCAAGTAAAAAAAAAACAACAGCAACAACGCAAGTAAATATAGGCTCACAAACTGGTAAGTTGGAAGCCTCGCTGATGTGAGAGCTCATCCATGGGTTACAAGGGGATCTTGTCCTGGTTCTGGGCATTGCTCTCCTCGCTTCTTGGATGCTTAACTTACTGACTCCTTCAGGCCTCCCTCCCCTGGCAGGTGGGTACCAGCCCCCGTTATTCTTGACAGACAGGTGAGGACCTGAGGCTCAGAGAGGGGAATTACTTGGTCTGGGTCACCAGTAAACACCAAAGCCTGGATTGGAACACCTAGGCAGCTAGCTCTAAATCTGTCCTCTTGGGCTGAACCTCTGCCCGTCTGGAGAAGTGTTCTTCAGAGAAGTGTATTCCAAAGAGATCAGGAGGTCTCCTGAGCCTCGAGCCTCTTGGGATTCTGCCTTCCCAGAGGAATCAGATCCGGGCCTTGCCCAGGTCCTCCGTGAGCAGTAACGCGGCCGCTTCTTTTGAAGGAGGTGAGTCACCCGGTTACCCATGGCATCTCTGGTTCCAGAAACTCCGGGTTGCCCCCGACCTCACACCATGTCTGCTCCCTTCTTCCATCTTTTCCGTCCCCCTGGTCTGGACTCTGAGTGACATGCCCAGCCTCCACTGCCTCTCACCCCTCGTCCATTCACTACTCTTCCAGAAGCGTTAGGTCCATGAATCAGCTAGCACGGAAAGCGTTTGAAAGCGTTTGCAGATTCCTTGATCAAAGGGTCTGAGCTATGTGAAAGTGGCTCTGAAGAGGGGAACGCACCGGCTGCCTGTGCTGTTTTATTGTTGTTAGTGGGTTAGATCCATATTTTTTGGTTAAGGTTTGTTTTAGTGCTCATGAGCAGGGGTGGAGTGGGGCAGAGGGAGAGATGATCTCAAGCAGACTCAGTGCTGAGCCCTGAGATCACGCCCTGAGCCTAAGCTAAGAGTCGGACGCTTAACCAACTGTGCCAACCAGGTGCCCCCAGATCCAGATTTCTTCAGCTGATAAAGCCCCCCTGCCTCGCCCAGGCTCCTGCCTGCGTTTCTGGACTTGTCTGTCACCTTCGTATATGCGCGGTCTCCTCCTACTCCAGCCCAGCAGCTAGTGCTCTATAAGTAGGGTCCGTGCCCAGCATGGGGCTTGAACTCACCACCCTGGGATCCAGAGCCTGCCAGGGCCCGGAGTTGAGTACTTTGCTCCTTTTTATGGAGAGTAGTGTTTCCCTTGTATGGGTATATACCACATTTTGTTTACTCATTCCTCTGTTGCCACTTTTGGGGTGCTCTGTTCCTACAAGGCTTCCACCTCCAGGTCCCGGATGTTCCAGCGCAGAGAGTGATTTCTGCTATTCACTCCATGTGTTTATATATATTTCTTCCTTCTGGGCCTACCCTGTGGGCTTTCCTCTTTGCCTGTGGAGCTTTCCCTCCATAGGACTATGTCAGTCTGGCTTAGCAACTGAGTGCGCTACCTCGTGTGCGCGCGCCTGTCCTTTCACGTGTTATCTGTGTATGTTTGTCTGTTTGGACCTTGAACTTTTTCTTTTTTTAAAAGATTTTATTTATTTATTTGACAGAGATTCCAAGTAGGCAGGGAAGCAGGCAGAGAGAGAGGAGGAAGCAGGCTCCCCGCTGAGTAGAGAACCCGATGCGGGCCTCGATCCCAGGACCCTGGGACCATGACCTGAGCAGAAGGTAGAGGCTTAACCCACTGGGCCACCCAGGTGCCCCTTGAACTCTTTTTTAAAGCCCATTCAGCAAATACACATGGACACTGACTTCGTTCTGTACATGTAGTAGGCCTTGGGTGAGAATCTGTGAACACGGCTATGAGTCTTGATCTTGTGGAAACTTTCTAGCAGAGCTTACATTCCAGGTGATGTAGAAATGTACACACGGGTGCGTGGGTGGCTCAGTGGGTTAAGGCCTCTGCCTTCGGCTCGGGTCATGGTCCCGGGGTCCTGGGATTGGGCCCCGCATCGGGCTCTCTGCTCCGCATGGAGCCTGCTTCCTCTTCACTCTCTGCCTGCCTCTCTGCCTAGTTGTGATTTCTCTCTGTCAAATAAATAAAATATTAAAAAAAATATAAAAGAAAAAAATCTTCAAAAAAAAATGCACGCACACATACACACACACGCGCATACACACACACACACACACACACACACACACACAGACACACACACACACACAGTTAACTGCGCTCTTGGATATTTCCAGCACCTGGCCACAAGATGTCCTACAGTACAGATTCTCAAGAAACCTTATTTGATAACTATTACATTGAAATTTTTCTTGAGCGAGAGAAAGCACGTGAGAGAACAGGGAGGGAGGAGAAGGAATGGGAAGAAGGAGGGGCAGGGCTCCCCAATGAGCAGGGCACCCCGTGCTGCAGAGCTCAATCCCAGGACCCTGGGATCCTGACCTGAGCCGAGGGCACTTAACCAATGGAGCCATCCAGACCCCAGGAAATCTTAATTAAAAAAAATTTAACGAGGCCCCGTAACCCTGTCCAAGCTGTGTGGATGGCTCTCTTACTTTTCACAGGCACTACAACTTATAGTTGCCAAATTCATTCACGAAGGCAAAGAGGTGGATGTTAAGTGTCCCCTTGGAGAATGACAACCGACTTGGGGAGAGCAAGTCTCTGTCCTCCCACCAGCCAGGTCTTTACTCTACCCCCTTGCCTGTAAGCTTGTTCGAGTAGGAACCTTAATTACTGAGGCTTGGAATCGTATGGAGACCCTGTGGGAGATGGAGGAGGAGGCTGGAGCCTGTTCCTCACTGTCACAGTTGAAAACCCTTCCTCCTCCTCATCTTTCCTGTTCCTTAATAGGAAAGTGTTGACTCGGGGCGCCTGGGTGGCCCAGTGCGTTAAAGCCTCTGCCTTCCGCTCAGGTCATGATCCCAGGGTCCTGGGATGGAGCTCCACATCGGGCTCTCTGCTCAGTGGGGAGCCTGCTTCCCCCTCTCTGCCTACTTGTGATCTCTGTCTGTCAAATAAATAAATCTTTAAAAAAAAAAAAGGAAAAAAGGAAAGTGTTGACTCCATGTGTGACATAATCTGAGCCACTCTTGGCCCCAGGCGAAGCTTCCAGGGCTCCTTACTCATTCGGGCCTCTCGAACCGTGGTCAGCCAGGTTGCCATCTTCTCCAGTCTCTCAGAAACGACGGTGGCCGGGCTCTCCCAGAAGGTCGTGAGAACTAACGAGTTAACATTGGTAGAAGCCCGTGGAAATGTTAAGTGCTCAGTGTTATCTTCTCTCTTGAGCAAGGTTGCCTTATAAGGCTGTCCACTGGGCCCTGGGACTTCTTTTGGGGAGCCGGGCCAGCCTGCAGTCTGGGACCTTGTTCCCGGAATGGGCTCAGATTTCCTATTTTAATACTGGTGATACCACTTTTCGCTAATTGCTAGTCCGGCTCTCACAAGTACTTTTCCCTCTGCTGTGGCATCTATTTTTAGCCCCCCATCTCTGATCCTTGCCCTTGGAAAACAAAGTATAGTCAAAATCCACTCTGACAGAATAATCCCAAATTCTTAGATTTTCTGGAAAGGTCAGCTACTTATCCCAAGAATTATTTTGAAGTAAATGAATTCTTTTTAAAAAGCTGTATTTTAAAGAAAGGACAGGGGTGCTTGGCTGGCTCAGTCGGTGATGCCTGCGACTCTTGATCTCAGGATGGTGAGTTTGAGCCCTGCGTTTGGGGGTAGAGTTTACTTACTAAAACAGTAAAATAGAACAGAAGTGGCAGGTACAACGTTCAAATTGTGCTCCATTTTTTAAACAGTCGAGGAAAAATGTATAAATATTCAATGTCGATTCTTACAGAAGTTTGCTTCCTTTCATGAAAGCGATCTTTCTTGTCAAACGGTAGTAAGTAAACATGGAAATTTCCATGTTCAAAATCCAGTTTTAAAGATTCTTCCTCCTTCTGGTTGTCAGTGTAAGGACATAGGTTTATGTTATCCTAGGTCTTTGAGCTGGAAGGGACTATGAGTTACCTTTGTTCAGTACCCTGACTTGGAGAGCGTGGCAGCTGGGCTGGAGCCCATTCTCTTTTTATTTTTATTTCTATTTTATTTATTTTTTTTTAAAGATTCCATTTACTTATTTGACAGAGAAATCACAAGTAGGCAGAGAGGCAGGCAGAGAGAGAGGAAGGGAAGCAGGCTCCCCGCTGAGCAGAGAGCCCGATGTGGGACTCCATCCCAGGATCCTGAGATCATGACCTGAGCCGAAGGCAGCGGCTTAACCCACTGAGCCACCCAGGTGCCCCCCATTCTCTTTAAAGTAGGCTGCAGGGGTGCCTGGGGGGCTCTGTGGGTTGAGCGTTGGACTCTAGGTTTCGGTTCAGGCCATGATCTCGCAGTTGTGGGTTCAAGCCCTGCTTCAGGTTCTTTCTCCCCCTGCCTGTGCACTTGCTTCTGCGCGTTCTCTAAAATGCATAAAAATCTTAACAGGACAAAAACCTGCATTGCTCTAATTAATCCCTGTTTCTCTCCCTGGAAGCCGAGCTGTCATGTCTTTCAGGATCCCAGGTATCAAGTAAATAACTCCTGTAGTTTGTGTTCATTTGTAAAGTGGACAGATGGCGAGGTATTAACAGCACCCTTTTTGGGGTAGGCTGAGAAGAAAAGTGCTGGAAAATATGCCAAAATGGTGTGTCAGGAGAGGAGGAGGCTGTTATTTCTTGGTCATACCTCCCTTTTTTGTGTCGTCAGAACAAGTCCTTGGTTATTCCCCAGGCTGGCCCCATAGGCTCCCCTCGTTTTCATTAATGCTACGCTTCTGCTTCCCGGGCTGGGCACCTTACAAGCAACCTAAGTCCTTTTTAGAGGCAATAAACACTATTTTTGGTGAGCCTTGGACCTCCCCTCTCTGTGTGGATGTATATAGGCAATCTCTTGTTTATAGGAAATGGTGCAGAGTTGGGGAACTTTGGTTTGGCTTTGGTCGTTGGGGGAAGTGGGACAAAGTGGGCAGGTTCGGTTGCTGGTTCGCTCATTGGATTCCAGCAGTATGCCGACGGGACCCAAGGTCACTGGACCGTCTGTGTGTAGGCCAGCCAGCTCCGCTCTGCTGGGATTCCAGACCTCGGCCAGGACGTGTGTGCCCCTGGTCACGAAGCAGATAGATCACCAGACCCAGTAAAGGAACTCAAAACCCAGGCCCTCTGGATTGGAGACTCTAGCTACATGAGATAGTATATGAGTTAGTATAGCAGATGATTTGCACAGTTGGGCCTTTAAAAAATTTTCTTCGAGGGGTCCCTGGGTGGCTCAGTTGTTTAAGAGTCTGAATGTTGATCTCAGCTCAGGTCTTGGTCTCAGGGTCATGAGTTCAGTCAGGCCCCATGTTGGGCTTCACGCTGTGCTTAAGGCCTATGAAAAAAAAATTTTTTTTTTTGAGTAATATGTGTCTACCAAAGATCGTAGGGAAATACAGTAAAATATAAGGAAGAAACAAAAATGGCTTGTTATCCCATTACTGACTGGTTTTAATTTAGGGTTCTTCCCTTTTTCACGTTCTTTTGAATTCCATGTTACTGTCGACTTTTCTCCCCCACGGTACCCCCGCTGTTTTATTCTCCTTTTCATCTTTTTGTTGTTGTTGACTTGGGCCTTAAAACGAAAGTACGTTAGAACCTCTGTCCTGTGTCACCACTTCTTATCCTGCATGCCCATGGAGGACGTCCTTCGTCCCAGAGTTCTGACCCGAGTTTCAGATTCAGATATCCAAGGGTCCACACCACTTTGAACTGGATGTCTTCCGTACACCGTCATGAACTCAACACGTCCAGTAAGTGACGTCATTGTCCCCGCCCCCCCCCAGATCTCCTGTGTTCCACACCTGTCCCCCTTCACCAGTGCTCGCCTCTTCCATCTCCCTCCCTAACTAGTCCCTCACCAAAACCAGCTCCGCCTCCCTCCAATCTCAAATCTGTTGACCTCTCTCCACCCTTCTCCCTTCCCATCCTGTTCAGGTGACCCATGGAACTTTCCACACTGCTGTACCGACCGTGCCTCCCCATAGTCCTTGCTCTGCAGGACAGGACAAAGGGTGATCTTTCAAAAAATGGAAATGTGCTCTGTCCTCCTGCTTAAAACCTTTTTGCAGGCCCCCTTGCCAGATAGCTTCCTCTGCAGGACTTTTTCCTGGAGAACCCTGCTTTCGTCCTTCTGAGCTGTGTTCGCTTCTCTGTGCATTTGTATCATCTACCATGTCAGACACCAGGCTCTGAGAACAGGCTTCCAGGAGGTGGGGGAGGGATCCAGACGGACCTGGGAGTGGGCTTGGCTGGGAGGATGGCATAGCTTTGTCTTGGGGAGAACCGGGACCGGGAGCAGGTGGTTAACTGCTTGGCGTGTTCGATGGTGGTGCGTGGACAGGCCATGCCTTGCTGGGTGTTTGGCTTCTGGAAGTCCTGTGGTGGCTCAGCTTGCTTTTCCGCCAGAATGCGGAGAGCGGCTCCTTGAGAGAACCCTGTGTGGAGCACATTGGGCAGAGGGAATAACATGAGATTTCTTCATCTAAGATCACTGCTTCTGGGGTATGTCAGGTTGGTTGTGTGTGTTATGCTTAAGATGACTGTGTATAGGGCCCAGTTTTAAAGGAATGCAGTGAATCCCTTTTGTAAGATTTCAAGTCCTGTTAGATTGCAATGTGGGATTTTCAGAGTTGGGAAATCCCTGGGAGCCAGGACACAGTGATGTCTGGATCTCCTGGTGACTTACGAGTGGGAACAGTGGCCTCGATAGTAGCCATGTCCCCTGCTTCATTGTGGGTTTGTTTTGCATCATTGTCCAGATAAACTAAACAAAATGATAAAGGATGGAAAAGGCCCTCCATTACTGTAGTCAGTGTTTGTGTAAATGTTAATCCCTAAGAAATAGAATGTTGTCTGCTCTCCTGTCTTCCAGATCCTCTCTTCCCCCTGCGTTCTGCCCTCTCGATGTTTTCCATTTATTGTCCTTTGGGTGGGGGAAGCTTGTTCTTCCAAGAAACACGTAGATCCTTTTACCTTTGTGTTTGTAATCACAGAAAAGCCTTTTATAATGTTTAGATAGTTTGCTTTCATCGAGACACAAAACATTGACTGGGTGTTTAAGTGTTTACCAGAATGTTTGGAATTGTTGGATGTCGGCTCTGGTTTTCTTTTCGCTGTCTGTGCAGGGTACAATGAATCTTCACTACTCCCTCCCAGATAACGGGTTATCAGTAGCTGAAATCGACATGGAGACTCCTCAGAACACCTGTTTCTCATAAACTTTAGAAAGTTGCAAAGAACCATAAATACCATGGCCCCTCATTTTCCTGTTTAAAAAAAAATGGCAAAGTAATAAATACTCGTACTTTTTAAGGTATAAAAATACAGAAGTACTTGCAGCAAATAATGTAACATTCCCTTCAGTCTCCCATCCTCATCCTGTTCCAGAAGTGTAATCAGAGTTAATGGCCGAGTATGCGTCTTCTGATGCACCTAGATACAGATAAAAATGCTTTGTTGATTTGTTCCGTTTTAACTTGACAATAAATCTTAAGTCCTCCATGTCAGAATATGTAGTAGAACCTCATTCTTTTTAATAGCTGTACAGGCCTGTATAGTATTACATTGTAGAGATGTACAATAATAGATTTTATTTCCCACTGACGTTTGAATTATTTTCAGGATTTTAGCTGTTCCTTAGTGATCGTGCAAGAAGCTACTTTGTGTGTAGAAACAGGTGTGCTGGTATTTCTAATAAAACAGTAAAGTTTTATACTTTTGACTTGTTAGACTTTAACCATCTATACTGTTACATAATTAAAACTGTAAAATTTTAGGGGCGCCTGGATGGCTCAGTCAGTTAAGCCAATCCAACTCTTGATTTCAGCTCAGGTCATGCTCTCAGGGTCATGATACTGACCTTGGCCTCAGGCTCAGCTCTGGGCATGGAAGGTTCTCTCTCAAGTTTCATTTTATCCATGTGTTCTTTGGGATATATGTACATCGATAAAAATAACTTACGTTTATGTATTTTAAGCATATTTGAATAAATGAACTACATATACTTGAACAGTTTATGGGATCATTAAGGTTGTTTTGTTTTGTTTTTTACCAAAAGGCATTGTATAATTTACCCTTTAACTCTAGAACCTGAGTATGATAGAAAGATTCCTGGAAGTGGAATTTCTGGAGGAGAGTGTGTGCACTTAATTTTTTGATAATTCTGAATTGCCCTGTAAAAAGACTTAACAATTTATAATCGCATTTGGAGTGCTCATTTTTCCATATGCTTTCTAGCATTAGAAATTATGTCTTACTTGGCAATCATTGGCTGAAAGAAGGTATTTCATTATTTTAATTTGTATTTTTATTGATGAAGTTACCATTTTAATGTGTTCATCAGTTTTTAGTCTTTTAAACAATTTGGTTTATTGAAATTCCTTTTTTCTATTAAAGTCGATTCTTAGGTGGTCTTTATTGTAAACATTGTCTAATATATGTATTTTTGGAAATATTTTCCCTAGGCATTTTTTTTTTTTTTGCTTAGGCCCAAATTGTCATTGTTGCTGTCAGTGTGACTATGTTCTTAAAAACCCATGATTATCAATTGGGGGGTGGGGGGAAGAACTAATAACAAACTTCAGTAAGGTGGCCAGACAAGATAAACACAAAATCACAGTGCCTTTTTTTTTTTAAAAACACAACAGCAAAAAAAAAAAAAAAAACACAACAGCAAAAGAAAGCAGTGTACCAGCATAATCAGTTTAGAAAACATAATGAAAAAGATAATTTTTTTGTTTTTTAATATTTTATTTATTTATCTGTTTTTGAGAGAGTGAGGACACTAGCAGGGTGGTGAGGGAGAAGCAGGCTCCTTGGCTGAGCAAGGAGCCCCATGCGGGACTTGAACTCTGGACCCCGGGATCATGACCTGAGCTGAAGGCAGATGCTTAACCAACTGAGCCACCCAGGGGCCCCGAAAAGGTAGTATTCTTGATAGCAGTAAAGGCAAATTTGCAAGAGCTACCTGAAGAGTACTGTATTCTGAAGAATGTAAAAGACCCGAGTAAATGAAAATAAAGACTATATTCTTTGGGTGGGTAGCATAAGGTCCATTTCTTCCAAATTTACAAATTAAATAAATTTTCAAAAGTATTTTTGAAAGAAGTTGAAAATTAGTTCTGGAGTTCAGCTGGCCTTACTAAATGTATATAAAGCCAAGAAAAGTTTGAAAAAGAGCTATGAAGGAGGACTTTCTTCACCAGCTACCAAAGCCCAACTCGAAAGGTTAAAAATACTTAAGGTAGTTTTAAGATAGTATGAAATCACTAACGGAGGAGCTTGAAGTCCAGGGAGATATGAAATGACTGGTTTAAGGTCATAGAGCTGGATTAGGGACATTTTTCATGAAGTATAAAAGTATATCTCAGTTTCTGAACTGATTGTGAGTCTAACTTTTAACAAAACTTCATTTGGGGATTTCTAAGAAGACCGTGTATTTTGGGAAAATTATGCACTCAAGGAATCAACTTAGGGACTTCAACCAATTGGGCTTGAAAGTTAGAAAGGGGAAACACTCGTGCAAATCTGCCAAGTCCTTGTGTGTTTCATATTCTGGCATTTTCTCTGTGAAGGTAGCCAACTAGTTCAGGGGTGGAAGGTGAAGAGAGTCCTGGGGCTTATCTAGGAACAGTAGGTAGGACTGCGTTAGAAACTTGGGATCAATTGACAGGCTAGTTAATATTCTAGTGATATTGTGAGTTAGAAGTTTAAAATACTTGTGTTTGAAGTCATAAAAATGGCCAATTTCAGCTTCTTTTTCTTCTATGCTTTAAGCTTGTGTTGTGAGGATGAGTAAAATGTACACCGAGGAGACTGAGAGTTTCAATTACTTGTGTGAAAGTGTGGCCCGGTTTGTTTTGTTTTTCTCAGATTTTGAGCGTGGGGTGAGCTGGTCAGCTGCTGAAACTTCTGTTCCTGAGCTGATTGCATCGAGGGTGGGGCTAAGGGCGGAAACCTGTTTAATCACAGACTCACCAACTTCCTGGCGCTAAGAAAGTTATCACCACCCAGCAGCTCCCAGGCTAATTTAACTTTAGTTCGGGACGGGCACATCTGTAGCCATCCGTTTCCAGAGTAGGGTTCTTAAAGAAGTTGTAGGTATTCTCCGTCTTCCTCTTTTTTTTTTTTTTTTAAAGATTTTATTTATTTGACAGAGAGATCACAAGTAGGCAGAGAGGCAGGCAGAGAGAGAGGAGGAAGCAGGCTCCCTGCCGAGCAGAGAGCCCCATGTGGGGCTCCATCTCAGGATCCTGAGATCATGACCCGAGCCGAAGGCAGAGGCTTAACCCACTGAGCCACCCAGGTGCCCCGTCTTCCTCTTTCAGACAATCCGCCACTGTGTGCGTGTGGAGATGTGTTCGCCATTAAAGATTCCTTGAAGTACAGACGTCCTCTCCATAGACTGTACTTGGTATTCTTAAATTTGAAAGCACGAGATCATACAGATGATGTTTTGAGAAAATTCGTGCATACCTACTATGTGCAGTGCCCTCTAGACAACTCGTGGGCTAGGTGGAAAGTATTAAGCAGTTAGGAAAGACTAGGTCCTCTAACAAGTAAAGTTATCTGTGGGCTGGAGATGGAAGAAAAGTTCTTAGAAGCAGCCATAGCATTGGGGCTGGGATGTGTAGGATTATCCTCGTTGTTTGATACGCAGATCTGGGCTGTGTTGAGTTACAGGTGCTCCCCGGTTCTTCCTTTAGGGGGAACTTACTGTACAAAAGAAACTCCAGTGTATGTTTCTGAATAAGTTTAGTCCGATCTGAGGGTAGATCTTGGAAATCCTTCTATTTGGGCTCATTGTCTTAGCTTTTCTTCTGTAAACACACACCCAAGAAGTCATAGGAGAAATTAAAAAAAAAAAAAATGCCCCTTCTTTAAAAAACAAATGGGAAGACTGCAAGTTTGTAACGGTATCCGCTGGGTGTGTTTTGCTGGAACAAAGTTACTTTCTCAGTATTTGTTCTGTTTGTGCTGGGTGCATTCAGCACAGCAGGGAATCTGGTTTGCTGCATTGAGCCCCTTTCTAATTCCCTGGTGCATTTTGTAGAGGTAAGTTATCTGTTCAACTGTCCCAAGTCGGGCTGAAACCAGGACCTGGCTCAGAGGCCTCCTGGCAGTGAGCTGTTGAAATGTCCCTTAGGATCCCCTGCCCTTGACCTTCAGGGTGCGTTCTTAAGAGCTGTTCAGCCTCCCATTGTGGCCCTTTTATCCTGGACAACCGAGTCTCCCTGAGCTTGGCTGTCTGGCTTCCCGGCCTTCCAGTTCTCTGTCCACCAAAGCTCTCTCGTCCCTGTGCCTGGAGATGCAGACTCTCAAACCTCTGTGCTCTGTGTCCCTTATCTGTCCCTGTGTTCCGTCACCTTGCGGATATTTACAGGTCACGAGCTCTGCTTTAGTTTGGAGACCAGCGGGGCTGCACTTAGCACCTCTCTGCTCATTGTGGACGTCGCCTCTGGTTGCCTAGCTCCCTGCCAGGGGACGGGTGAGGACCGGTCTGCTAGGGGACACCTGGGAGGGGTTCTCCGGTGTGGGTGAGGCTTGGAGGGGAAGGGCTGAGGGGAAACCCCTGTTGGAGGAAGGGCCCTTCTTCCCGTTTCTCTCTACACTCTCTCTGTCCCTTTTACCTGTCCTCTTTTTAGTTCTTCATTCCTGCTTCGTCTTCGGCCCCCGAGTGCCCACTAGGACCACAGAATCGGTGGAGTAGATCGGTCGACGAGTGAGGGACTAAGAGAACATCTTAGTGGAGATTTTCAGGGGCCGGAGTCCCGCGGGTCCTCTGAGAACGGCGGGATGGTGGAGGGTTTCCATCGGAGCTGCGTTTAGAAAATTGAGATGCGCTTCCCTTCCACTGGTTCCTGGAGCTTTGAGCTTGGGAGTTGGCCACTGTGGGTCTTGAGTGCGAGTGTCCTGTCCTGGCTGTCCTTTATTAGCTGTGTTAGCGTGGGCACGCTGCTTAATTTCTCCGAGGCTTGTTTTTCCTGTGTAAATTGGGATTAACAAAGTCTCCGACAGAGGGTTGTATGCGATTGTTGCAATAACGAGAGCGAGCGCACGCCCCAGCAGGACTGAACGTGTCCGGCTCGTGCACCGCTGTCTGGAAAGGGCTCATAGCACTGGAAAGTGGATGAGGACAGGTTATTGAGAAATCGGTCCGTAAGCCCAGAGGTTGTGACCTTGGACATCAAATCATAACCATGTACTTTAAGTGTTGAATTTATGTTGGATTCATAACAGGTTCCGAGCCTGTTAGCTTGCTGGCTGGGGACTTCTAATCTCTCTCAATCTGTTTCTTCATCTCTTTTGAAGAGAAAGAAGCTGATAATGCGTACCTCATGGAATCCTAAGGTAACGTGTACAAAATAGGTGGCCCAGTGGCACAGAAAGGAAGCTCTTGGACTTTACAGTAAACAGTCGGGCATGGCGGAGGACCAGCCACTGGAGCTGTGGCAGATCACGTGACTGTGCCCTCTGTCCTCTGTCCGTGGCTGTTCTGCTTCCAGAATCTTCGACCCACCTGCGTTATTTTCCCAGAGAAAACACACACAACGGTAACATCAGCCCGTTATTAAATAGTAATGCTTTCCTCCATTATTACTTCAGAAATTTCTATCCTCCTTCAAAAGTTGAGGCCACGCCAGTTCTCAGTATATTGCAGCGTATGTGACACGAGTCTTACTCTGTCCGTATTCTCTGCTCCTGTGATCTAAAGACGTGTATGTAATGACTTAAGTTTCTCTTTCTTTCTTTGACAGACAGCAGTCACAAGTAGGCAGGGAGGCAGGCAGGGGTGGGGGGAAGCAGGCTCCCCACTAAGCAGAGAGCCCGATGCGGGGCTCGGTCCTAGGACCCTGAAGCTGAAGGCAGAGCTGAAGGCAGAGGCTTAACCCACTGAGCCACCCAGGGGCCCCGACTTTAATTTCTTAATCCCTACCGTCCAGCATGGTGATGTAACGTGTGCTAGGAGACAATGACTATCTCTCTAATTTTGTTACCCAACTTTCCATTGACAGTTATTTGCACTGTGGTGATTACTTTTGGTGTTTTATTTCACATTGGATATTAACTCTGGATACTCTGTTTATGAACTCTTGTTTCCGAACATGCCTTCTTTCTCCGTTTTGTTGAAATGGCTCGTTCCCTTAACAAAGGAATTATGGTATGATTAGTGTATTTGTCAAATACAAAGTAGGTTTCAGACCCTGCTTTAAACATTTTACAAACACCAAGTTACTGAGTTCTCGTGACAGTCCTATCAAATGAGGCACAGCTAGGATTCTCACTTTATACCTGAGAAGATGGTCACAAGGGTAGGTACCTTGCCCAAGCTCACACCGCTTCAGGATGAGGCCGGGATTTGAACCCAGGTTGCTGTTGACGCCAGTACGGGTGTCCTTCACCACCACTCCGCTCCCCACTGTGCCAAGCATACAGAAGGCCTTTCTCTCTTTGTCTCTTGCACGATAACGGTGTCTCTATTGCCTTGACCATCCACGGTTTTCCAGATGGTGGCTGGGAGTTGAACAGCGATAGAGTGAATCCTCGCAACAGGAGAATTACATGTTGAAACGCTGGTGACGTGTGATGTCACGTGATGATGATGACCAATGTCGGGCTGGGTGTTTGTGTTCCCTCAGGGGGCCAAATTGCCGACCTGGAAATAAGGGTTCTTGTGTTCGGACTCCAGGGTGATGATTATTCCTCGGGAGGCAGCCATCCTTTTAATCTTGTGGTAGAAAATTAAAGTGAGTTTCACTGAAGTGTGGTTTATTTTAAAGTTTTCTTTTAAATATTAGTTGAGAAGTTAATTAAGTACCGGGCCCGTCGATCCAGCTTCTTGGATTTCTTCACTGTTTCACCTTTTAGAAGGAAGATTTTGCGTAGGAAAATGGGGCTAGATATCGGAGAGTTTGTATCGAATCAGTAAATCCTGACAGCTGGGGTTCTGAATTGGGGTAGGCTTGCATAATATCACCTGAACAGCATTAGGCAGACAATAAGGAGCTTGTATCTGAAATGCCCCCTTTTTTTTTTTTGAAGATTTTATTTATTTATTTATTTGTTTATTTATTTATTTGACAGAGATCACAAGCAGGCAGAGAGGCAGGCGGAGAGAGGAGGAAGCAGGCTCCCTGCCGAGCAGCGAGTCTGATGTGGGGCTTGATCCCAGGACCCCGGGATCATGACCTGAGCCAAAGGCAGAGACTTTAACCCACAAAGCCACCCAGGCGCCCCTAAATGCCTTTTGAAGAGAGTCCGAAGCTAAAGTGTTTGTCCGAGTTTCAAGGAAGCTCAAGAGGGAAGGAGGGCTTTCTCATTTTGCTTGCAGTGGTGGTTTTGTTTGTCGATTTTTCTTAAAGTGCTGTAGGATTGCCCCAAGTATTAGAAGTTGCCTTGAGGTCTGGCTAAGCCTGCTTGAAAGCAGTGATTGTTTTTTTTCTGTCTCCTGATCCTTTGGAGAATCTGGTGAAATGCACAGGTATTCTCCCCAGAAAATGTGCTCACACTGTAGTGCTCCTGACTCCTTAGGGCCACGCATCTAGGCTGTCCAACTGGTGGCAGTTCGTCCCTGGGGACCGATCTACTACCCGGTCTCCTGGCTGCCCCCTTCTGCCAGGGATTGCCTGGCTCCAAAACTCAGCTGAGTGGTCAGTTTCTTGCACTTAAATATTCTTGCTTGTGCCCCAGGACTGTCGGTATCTTAGATTCTTCTGGACCCTGGGGAAGCGAATCTCAGAAGAAAAGGAAAAAAAAAAAAACACAAACAAACAAAAAAAACCCTCAAGCCCTACCACGTATTGTCCCTGTAGGAGAGCGCTGTCAAGGGGATCCTGCTTTCTAGCCACCATAAGGCAGACAGGAGCCAGTGCTGAAAGGGGTCCGGTCAGCTAGCCTGTAAAAGCTCCCCGTCCCTGCCCTGCCTTCCCTCCCCTCCTGCAACACCGGATTCCCCGAGCTCACTCACCTTTATGTACCTTGGCACATGCTGTCCTCTACCCAGAGTGCCTCTGCCTTCTTCCTGCAGCCCAGGAATGCCCGCTCATCTTTCAGTGCCCAGCTCAGTGGAAGCCTTTCTGTGCTCCCCGGCGCACTCTCCCCTCTGTGGCCACAGTGATTTTTTTTAAAGGCCTGGGTTACAGCACACATATCATGTTGTAATTATTTTTTTATGTGTTTGGCAGACTCCTCCATGTGTAAACCAAGGGCTTTTCTTAATCAGCTTTGATCACCCAGCACAGTCAGGTGCTGACTCGGCTTGCCTTCCAGCAGTTAAACAGGTGGGCGGTGGGGTTAGGATGCCAGGATTCAGACTCCCGACTTGGTGACCTTGTGATGAAGTTACTGAGTCGTCTTGTGCCTCTGTTTCCCCCGCTTTAGGCTGGAGGGGGAGAAGAAGGTGGAGTCGGTGTATATTGTCATGCCTGGCACACGGCAGAATATTCAAGGGCTAATCACTGTGATGTGTAATCATAATGTTAAGTAGTATTGAGTGAATGGAAAAACTCTTAAAAATAATCCATCCTAATTGGAGGTAACACTGGACTTGTAGAAGTTTAATAGATGCTGTGTTCTCCAAGTTTAAATCCCAGCGTAGGTCAGATAAATGAACCTAGCATTTGTAAGGCACCCCAAAGAGGCTTGGTGTAGTACCCGTCCCTATAGCCTGTTCATCTCTTTGTAGTAATGTTAACGCTCATCCATTTGAGGGCTTTAAGTCATTTAGAAGTAGGTACTATGGGACTATAACTTACCCCTTTTTTCTAAGGAAATACAGTATATACTATTTTGTTGGTTTAAATGTGTTCAAAACCTTGTGTTTTTCAAGTCACTTTCAGAGCCGCCCAGCAAGCTTTGTGAAGTGTAGGGGGTTACCTCCATGTGTAGCCCCACAGGGAGCTGTGTTCTCTGGGAATCCGTAAGAGACCATCAAACACATTTGCTTCTGCTTTTAAGACAGTGAAAGGTGGTGAGGAAAAGCCCATTGAAAGAGTTCTTAGGCTATTTAATGTTGTAGGGAGGATCGAGGCATCCCACTAAAGTCAGGACTGTAGTAACCCTATGTCAGAACTGGAAGGAATTTCACTAGCCCAGCCTCTTCTGTTACAAATGAGGGAACTGAGGTCCAAAAAAGATGGGGTGAGTTGCCGCCTAACATTGTGTTGTGGATGTGGACCCGGTCTGTGCCATCAGTGCTCATGTGGATTCTTATGGATGGCCGTGGTGGCGGGGGAGGTGGAGGACGGCATATTGCGGTGCCTTTGAATCCGCTTTCTGTGTGGAAGTGCCTGGCTGTCTTCAGGCACACCGCTGGCTTCTAGAAAGCCTTCTTGGATTCCCCAGGCAGTATCTCCTTTGTGCTTTCAAAACTAAATTTTGCCTAAATTAAAAGCCGTAAAATCCAGCCCTCCTGGAAGGGTAGTCCCCCCCCCTTTTTTTTAAACAACACGATTAAGTTAATGACAGTGTTGGAAGCCTAACCATACCATCCAATGATTGATATACATGTCCCCAAGTTTTTGTAGTGAAATACAAAACAGCCTATAATCTTATTTTGTAATCAAAGTTTAACCAATTGTAGTAGGTCTCTATACATCCTTAAGCAATTGGGTCTTCAAGTCACCCAGCAAGCTCCCTTTGTCAACTTCTTGCAGCCATCTCCTTTCATGTTTTGGCTTCTTGAGGTCTATATAGTTTCAAAGCTCAGCAGCCCAATAAGCTGTACTATTCTCTCCAGGTCTCCATGTTTTTTTAAAAATGGTATACATAATTTTGTCAGTTATCTTCTTTCTCAATATGTCGGTCAATTTGTGCTTTTTCAGTTTATTTTAAAGATTTAGCGCTAGTGGGGAGGAGTTGGGGGAGAGGGAGAGGAAGAGCTTCTCCGCTGAGTGTGGAGCCCGATGAGTGGTTCGATCCCAAGACCCTGAGAGCATGACCTGAACCTTTGAAACTAAGAGTTGGACGCTTAATTTAACCCTGTAGCTTAGACATTTCCTTTCTAAATTACTGTTTTTGAAAGTGAAAGAGGGAGGGTACTTTAGAAGAAATTAAATAGTAACTTATAAATTAAATGCCTCACCCCTAATAACTTTGATTTCTAAAACCGTACTTTAAGGTTGTAACTCTAGAGAACGTATGCACAGACTTGGCACATTTAAAAAATGTGAAATCCCGTATGTCCCTTTGGCACTGTTGACGATGTAGGAGACCATCCTACTTACTGCTGTACGGCTGTAGTAGCTCTCTAAGAGAAGGAACAAGTTGTATGTCATGATTGTCTGCTGTCATTTGGAACCAAGGTGTTTGAGAACCGAAAGCAAAGAAGAGGCTTCATAATGTGTATTCCTGAAATATACTTTTGGGGCACATTTTTCAGATCTTAGAAAATGAATCTTTTTTTTTAAAGATTTTATTTATTTATCTGGCAGGCAGAGAGAGAGAGAGAGAGAGGAGGAAGCAGGCTCCCCGCTGAGCAGAGAGCCCGACCTGGGGCTCGATCCCAGACCCCAGGGTCACGACCTGAGCCGAAGGCAGAGGCTTCAACCCACTGAGCCACCCGGGTGCCCCTGAATCTTTTAAGATTTTAGTTGAGAGTGAGAATGAGGACAGTTGGAAGAAGGGCAGAGGGAGAAGGAGAAGCAGGCTCTCTACTGAGCAGGGAGGCGGATACGGGGCTCCATCCCAGGACCCTGGGATCATGACCTGAGCCATAGGCAGGTGCTTACCTGACATAGCCTCTCACTGAAACCAATCTTTTAATGAGATTTTATTTATTTATTTGTCAGAGAGAGAGAGTGAGCACAAACAGGCAGAGTGGCAGGCAGAGGCAGAGAGAGAAGCAAGCCCCCTACTGAGGAGAGAGCCCGATGTGGGACTCGATTCCAAGACCTTGGCGTCATGACCCGAGCCAAAGGTAGTGGCTTAACCAACTGAGCCACCTAGGCGTCCCGAGTTGTTAATTTTTGATCCGTTCCTCCAAAGTACATTAGAAAATATATATCAAAGAACAGAAATGCAATAGTGACAGCATTTTTCGACATTTAAAGGCTATGTGGAGAAAATTGTGTGAGCTGGAGTAGCTCTCTGTTACTGATTGGATAGGGTAGGGTAAACCATGCCGCAGTCCTTTTAGATGTGTTTGAGAATACACGGAGAGTGTAGCATCATACTCAATAAGCCAGATTTGTGGCCTGTGCCTCATCTGTATTGTCTCGACTTCGGTATGGATGTAAGTGCTATGAATTTCAAAAATACCTCTCTTCATTTATTCTAAAAAGATACGAGCACCTACCGTGTGCTAGGCACTGTGTATAAATGGCTAAAATTTAAAGACTGACTAAGGCTTTTAAATGAGAGCAATGAAAAGTGAAGCAGATAATTACAGTGCAATAGGTAAGGAAGTATTTATATGATTTTTTTTTTTACTTTTAATATATATTTAAAAGTGTTTCTAAAATGAGCCAAGGCCTGCTTCCACTAACTTCTATCTCTGCTCTTTCAATGATGGTGCCTAAAGTATACTTACTACTGATCATACAGTTCTGTTGTATCAAGAGCTAAAAATTTTTTTTGGTTTAATGTCCCAAAGATCACTTTTTTTTTTTTTTTTAAGTACCAATCTTATTTGTTAACATAACTTGACAGAAAATCCTATGTGAAGGTCTTCAAACCCTCTCCAGTAAGAAAGTAACTTTTTTTTTTTTTTAATCCTCACTGTCTGATGAGATGCTCCAAGTCTTTGGTTAGATGGAAACCGGCAGACCCTTTGCCTGCATCTCATCTGCATTGTTTTTTTGTTTGTTTTGTTTTGTTTAACTCTTAAGCAAGAGGTGGTCTCCTGGACCTCTGCTGATCCTGGTGCTAACCACAAAGGTGCTCACGACTTGTTTCGATATCCTTTGGCAATGCTGGTCGCAGGGCCTACTTAATTCCTTCCCAGAGTGAAATGTTTTTATCCCACAAAATTATTGCCTTAACTTGTGTCATTGGTCAGTTTTGCCTTCCTGTCAACCAAAACCACTTCCTTTGTTCCTGGGACTGCAACAGCCATCTCCATAAAGGGAGTTAGAGTGGAAAAAAAAGATGATGCTGTGAAAGTCGGATGGGCTTCATTAATAGAGTGTGAGAACGTAGTGTGCAGGTCTGTGTGAGGGATGGTCTACCACTGGGGGAATAGGTATTATAATAAAAGCAAGAACAGCTTCTGGTTCATTTGTAACTTAACCATAGTTTAAGTTCATTATTTGTTACTCACCGCTTTATTCTTCTTCACATAAGGCAAGGAATAAATGGGAAATATCATTACACAATTTTTTCTATTTGGCCAAATTGCAACACAGGAGAAAAACAAAAAGAAAAACCCTTTAGCTTAGACATTCCATTGACCCAAGAAAAATCACACACGCTCTGAAAACAGCTTTTATTTGGAGAGCGAGACTTTTCTGGAGTCTTCCCATGTGGATCATTCAATAGAAATCCAGTGCAGCCTTCTCCTCTAAAATGATGATGTCTTTTGCCTAAGAATAGACAGACCCTTCTTTCAGTATAGAAGCCAGATAAGCTGTCCTCCAGTGATCCAAATAGCCAGCGGCTTCACCCCTACCCCACCCCCAAACTTGACTAACAACACAGCAATATAATTTTACCGTTTAAAACTTGGCTGACCCAAACATGAACTTGCAAAGAAAACAAGAGTCATGACTAAAAGAGATTCCATTTCTTTCCGGGGCCTAATTGAAGATGACTTTCCAGAACTTTGAAAAAACGTATTCTTCCAATGGCCACTTAATTGTGAAACAAAATAAACACCTACACAGAAGTAAAATACAGAGTTCTCTGTGTTCGGATTTTAAAACACCCCCCCCCCCCTTTGGAGGGTATGTTTTCTCTTTCTAGGGTTGTCATACGTAGTTGGGAATAATTGATCGGGTTTTGTCTGAGGATTATACTCTATGAATTTTAAGGGCAATGATTTGGGAATAACTCTACTACTCTACTTCTTAAAATTTGCCTGGTTAAGTTTCTCATAATACCTCTTTATTCTGTGTGCCCTGGGGATTCAGAACCACTGAATGGTGCTCCCGAGACTCTAAGTCTGGTGGCCCCGGCTTGTGGGCTCTTGCTTGTTGCACGGAACCATGCCCTCCACCTGTGGTGTGGATGCCTTTCCAGACAATTGAAAATGTGATCCTAGAGAACTGGAACAGTTTCGAAGAACCATAAGATGCTATTTAAGATAGCACAATAGAGTGTTGCGCAGGCTTTGAAGTCAGACAGGCCTGGGTTTAAATCCACACTGTGCTTTGAGGCTTTTTCTTTGGGTGAAATGAGTCTTATGTGTCCCATTTGTAAACCAGGAATGATTATATTTGCTGTGGCAGGATCAGCGGGGTGATCGCATGAGCGAGTGTATTGCATAGGATTGGATCAACTGTCCAGTACATGGACAGTTCATGGAATGGTAGTTTTGCTTTAAAGTAGGCTCCACGCCCAGCCTGGGGCTTGAACTCACCACCCTGAGATCAAGAGTTGGATGCTCCACTGACTGAGCCAGCCAGGTGCTCTGGTAGTTGTTTTTAGGGTCGACTCATTGTAAGCATTGACTTGACCTAAACTCCCATGTTCTGATTTTTGTGGTTGTGTACGTGAATCTTGTCATATTAAATATTCTGTAAGTGACACCTTCCAAGTGAGTTACTTCAAGAATAAGATGACTGAGCAATCATAAATGTTAAGCGGTCCTAGACCAATAAGGAAAAGTGAAAACATTGCTTGGAGTTCTGAACCACTAAGTCACTACTTGTCTAAGCAGTAGAATGAGGGAGCTACATTAGATGGTCTTCAAGTTACCTTCCAACTCTGAAATTCTGTGATTCTGTGATAATAGAACTGGGATCTTTTAATTTCTGCGACTCTTAGGAAGTCAGTTGTATTAAGGATTATTGCAAGAGTGGGGGGGGGGTAGGAGAGTCACCATCCGTGATCTTTTGTGCCCACTAAGAACAGAAAGAAGTTGGTGTTTGATTCTACCATATTTGCCAAAGTAGGAATCATAACTCTTTCCTTTCACGCACAGGTTAGTTCTCCAAGTATAATTTTTTTCTGTTGGCAAGCAGTTTATGAAATTCCATTTAACTGGCAACTAAGGGCTCTCCTGGGGCAGGGAAAGGAAGACCTTTCCATCCTTAAGGAGTTTGGAGTCTAAGCAAGGCTGAATGCTATAAAATGGAAAATGTCCTAAAACACCTTTCTAAGGGACGAATTTCCAAAGACACATCCCCATGTGGCCCAAGTGCTTGCTAACTCCTTGGGAAGGTGCTAAGTGAGTCACATGCTCTCTGGAGGCCTTTGAAGGTGTGCTGCTCATGATTTGCTTAAGTCTCTTTCATAAGCAACATAGACCTTTGTAATCCAGTAGTACTGGTATTTCATGATCTATGACTTTGTAAGTTTAAAGCCTTTGCTTTAATTTAGAAATCTGTTATATCAATAATCCTTACACACAGATAAAAGTCAGAGGTTGAGGGGTTTATGGCAGCCAGTGGGGGTATGCATGCGTGTGTGAGTGCTGTGTGTGTGTGTGTGTGTGTGTGTGTGTGTGTGTGTGTGATGAGTTAGAGAAGATGCCACATCAAGAATAATCTTGGGGCACCTGGGTGGCTCAGTCATAAAGTATTTGCCTTCGGCTCAGGTTATTACCCCAGGGTCCTGGGATCAAGCCCCACATCGGGCTCCCTGCTCAGTGGCAAGCCCGCTTCTCCCTCTCCCACTCCCCTTGCTTGTGTTCTCTCTCTTGCTGTGTCTTTTTCTCTGTCAAATAAATAAATAAAATCTTAAAAACAATCTCGAAGAGGTTTCAGAGGTAAGTCATTGAAGAAAAAGAACCTTTGGTGAGCTTATTTAAGTCAGCACTATATTGATCCAAGACATAAATTTTTTGGAGTATGGGTCAATACAGGGAGGGAACAACAATTTCTCTGACATTTCCTTGAATCCTTATTTGGAATTTCTAATAATTATCCCCATTTTTTGTTTAAAGAAGATAATTATCTATAGTAAAATGGGCTACCTTGGAGCATAGAAAGCTCCTGGCACCAGGAAATGGTTCAGAGTTCACAAAAAAGTAACTAATTCATTATCTCCCTCAGGTCAGGACTTCTTTTCACTTTTCTAAAATTATAAACATTTCCTGGTGCCTGCCAGGAGCTTTCTATGCTCCAAGGCAGGTAGCCTGTTTTTACTATGGATGGTTCGAATGGTTATACACTCCTCTAAGATCTATCCCCGACTTCCACTGCACTGTTTTTGCGTAGTTGGCGAACTACGTAATAAACCTACTCCTTATATAGGGAAGCTCTAATAGTATAATAAATGCACTGTCAAATTTCTTATGAGCCTTTCCCTCCCCTCCCACTGTCCTCCACCCCTGCAGACTTAACATCTTTACTTTCTTGAACCATTTACATATGCCATAGTTTCCAGTTTCTTAACAGACCCGATGGCTCATGTCTGGGTCTCCAGCTTGTCCCTGCTAGTCTTGAGCACAGCTCTTTTGTGTAGAACAGGTTGGCAACCATCCTGTTTCTCGAACGTTACTGTTACTTAGGACTACATTAGTTCAGCACATGTCACCTTGTTTCCCTGCTTCTCCAAGGCTGGGCTGTGTGTGGTTTGCCAAAGCTTTGCCTAGTGCCCTTGCATTCTTTCATGCAGTTATGGTTTGCTTGTGTTTCTGGTTTTAAAAAGAAAGATATGGATCCATTATATTGCATTGATAATAGAATTGGATTTTATACTAGCAGAGATCCTTGCTCATGGGCACTTCTTAAATGTTTACTGAATATCATCGAGTAAGTCATGAACCTTTACATGTTTACAATCCTTGTTAAATGTGTAGCAGTTTGATCTAGAGTTGCCAGGATAATAGGTCAAACATTAAAATTGATCTTCTCAAATCCTGCCATTTGGATAAATAAGTTCACTTCAGAAAAATTTTGCATTAAACTGTTTGAATGCACTTAAAAAATTTTGTTCTTACTGAGGAAATGACTTACTTGTTCAAGTTTGTCTTTGAGCACAATTATAGTCTTCATTCCCATCTTCCCTTGCTGCTAGTCTGTTTTTGGTAAAATAATAATTATCAGAGTTCTCTAATAGTCTGTAAAATTTTTAAGCTAACTGGTAGTCATAATATTTCCAAGTTTAGGGTTGTTGTTACAACTTTAATCAGGTCCAGAATATAACTAGATTTCTTTTCTGTCCTATCTGAGCAGTGAAGTAGAACCAGAAGTTGATGGGTGGTTATTGTTGCAAGAATTAAGGAAAATGAGAGCAGGCATTTTATCCGAATCTTTTAACTAAGTAAATTGGTTGATAAAACTCCTGCTCAAGCAAAAGTGTAACTTGATTACCTTTTACAGAGGAATATGAGAATTACTATTTACTTCTGCAGTTGGAATTACTTAGTTCTTTATCCTAACACAGGAAGGTAAAGGGGGAGACATTTGCATACAGATACTATATTGTTTTATCTTTCGATATTTTTATTCCCTTTGCATTAATGCTATTCTTAGATAGCTTGGATGTACCACAGTTGAGGTTAAGTTTGTGTTCTATCTAGAGCTAGGCCTAGGAAGATGTGGTCTTGTTTTAAATGTGGGGTTTTTGTTTTTGTTTTTGTTTTCCCCAGAGGAGGAATATCTGAATTTACTTAAGAAGTATCAAAAATTGTCTGGTGCTATAGTACTAGGGGTTATTTTGGCCCGTGTTATTTTAGATGAAGTTAACGTGAGTTGTAGTCGTAATCCTCAAGGAAATAATGTTTGGAGGATAAACTTTGTGTGCATCATTTAAAAGCAGATCTCTTTAATCATAAAGCCAAAAGGAAAGGATGTGTTCTTTTTTCCATGTTTCCTGTCGGATCTTAAAGTGGAATCGGAGGAGTCATGAATTGGCAAATTCCAAGAAATGAAGAAGTAATTTAGATCATAAAGCAAAATCTTTTCCTTTGAGAGTCCTTTCTGAGGGTAGCATAATGATGTAGAGGCACTGATTTTTGATTTACGAAGGATCTTGGAGCACCTGAGAGGGAACCTTAGGCTGACTTTGTAGTGATAGTCTCAAAAAAAAGGATACAGTAGTAAGAAAATCTTTTGACATTCCAAAGATCCGTTTTTTCTTTTCTTTTCTTTTTTTTTTTTTTAATTTTTATTTTGAAAGGGGGAAGAAAGACTCTTAAGCCAGCTGTGCCCTTGATGCGGGGCTCAATCTCATGACCTTGAGATCATGACCTGAGCTGAAATCAGGAGTCAGCCACCCAACTGACTGAGCCACCCGGGCGCCCCAATCTGTTTTTCTAAAAGGGGAAAAAATGTTCTTCCTTAGAGTTAATCTCCCATTCATGTCTGTCTTGCTAATTCAGTTCCTTTTGTAAAATATAACTTAAAATTTTAATTGTGGTTTTAAAAATGTGCCATCTTAACAATTTTTAAGTGTACAGTTTAGTTAGTGCTAAGTGTGTTCACATTGTGCAACACCTCCGGAACTTTTTCTTGCAAAACTGAAACTCTATACCTATTAAACAACTCCCCATTTCCCCTCCCCTGCCCCTGGCAACCCCCATTCTACTTTCTGTTTCTATCAATTGGTCTACTGTAGATATCTTTTATAAGTAGTGTCATACGTATAGTGTGTCTTTTTGTGACTGGCTTATCTTAGCATGATGTCCTCAGGTTCATCCATGTTACAGCATATGTCAGAATTCCCCTTCTTTTTAAGGCTGAATAATACCCCATTGTATGTAAATACATTTTTCTCTGTCCATTCATTTGTTGAGGAGCCTTTGGGTTGGTTCCATCTCCTGGCTGTTGTGAATTATGCTGCTGTAAACATGAAAGTGCAAATATCTCCTTGAGATCGTGTGTTCAGTTCTTTTGGATGTATACCCAGAAGTGAGATTGCTGGCTCATAGGGTAAATTCTACATTCAGTTTTTCTGAAGAATCGCCATACTGTTTTCCAGAGGGACTGAACCATTAACATTCCCACTAACAGGGCAGAAGGTTTCCCGTTTTTCTCCATCTTCGGCTACCCTTATTTTCTGGTTTTATTATTATATAGTAATCATCAGTTTTTAACACTAACCATAATCAATTTTTTAGTTTCCAGGGGTGCACAGATGGGATTTGTGTGCTATCTAAAAAGCTAGAGTTCTAAATTGTTTGTAATGTCTGCTGCAGATATCCTTGTTTCTTGATGTTCAGCACAGCCAGTATGGGAATTTTTAACCTAGGTAGAAAAAAACTGGAACATTAACTAAAGTTGCAGATCTCAAACTTGGCACAACTATTAGGCTGATTAAAAAAAAAAAAAGTTCAGTAGAACAGATTGTGGGGAAAGCATTATTCATGTCATAAGGGTTTACAAATAACAGGTGAACATAGTCAATGCACTGGGATGTTTCCTGCCCATTAATGGAAATTCTCCAGAGACCAGACAGTCACGGAAGATGGATAAGGTGGTGGATCCTTTCAGCTCTCTGTAGTATTTCACTTTTTCCATCATAATGCTTGTTTCCATCCTTTCTCTGTTTCAGAATCTAGGTAGTAGCAAAATGTTTCCTTGCTGTTAAATCTGTGCGATGAATCCTCCAAAAAATGAGAGGGAAGAATCTAATGTATTACATCTGATAAATCTGTCATTCGTAGTTTTTACTTTTTTTGTATCCTTTTAATATTGTATGAGCAATAATGTTATAATCTACCTCCAGCAGGTTACATATATTAGAGAATCAAGTACACTTGCATAGAGGAACATGGGAAAGTTCTGATCTAAGAACATGTAGAGGCTAACACTTTTAAGTAATACTTTTTGGGGACCTTTACTATGCCAGATATTCCCTCGGGTGATCTAGGCATAGGTCAACCAAAATATGCAAAATAATTTCAGCTTCTTTACGCTCCATTTTTCTCTTTCTCTGCCTCTCCGGACCCTAGTGAGCTTCATTTTGGAGCACTGCTAAGCCCCTGCCTGGAAAGGTTTTCCTCCCTCGCCCCATCTCCTATGACTCTGGCAGCTCCAGAATGCGGATTTGGTGTCGCTTTATCTTGGTTCTCCAAATCTTCTTGGCCAGGCACAGCCTTGTCCATTTTAATGACATTCCTCCCCCGCCCCTGTGTCTTCCTGGAACGCTTCCTGTCTTGACTTGACGTCTGTTCCTCTGTCTTCATCTTGCTGTCTGCCCGCGGAGGCCCCCCCCTCCTGCGTGGAGCCCACTGCAGGGGCGGAAGCGGGGCCTGGTGCGCAGCCCCACTTCCGGTAGCTTTGCTTCCGTCCGCCGCCATCTTGAGAGAAGGTTAGAGGACGGGGAGAGTCCAAATACCTGTAAGGGTTTTATTCAAGCCTCGTTCAGGGGGAGGAGGGAAAGGTAAGAGGTCAATGTTTTGGGTGATACCCATGGTTGAACTGGGGCTTCTGAGGAAAGACTGGGCGATTAGCTCATGCTCCTGGTGCGGTGCCGCTTAATCATTAATTTTTTTTTTTTCACTATAACTTTCTTGTAATCCTGGTATTAAAATGTCCCTTGAAACCTGCACTTGCGACGACAGTAAGAAGGATGAACTCAGCATGTCCTTGGACACCCTTGTTCAAACAGCTGTGACAATGCCCCTTCAAGCTCCGCTGTTAAATCCTAACCCAGATGTGTTAGAATCTACTGCGTGGATGTTGGTTATTTAAAAATAATAGCGTGACTTTGCCCGAAGTCTATTTTTCCTTAAAATGCAGTATTTTCTTTTTCTGAAGCATAACTATAGTTTTTAAAAGATTGATAAAAGGACTCCTGCATTAATTTTGGTAATTATGGCTGGAGAAAACCAAAAGCCTCACTCATCCGTGTGATGTAAAAAGAAAAGTCTGCACAGGTAATGGCTGAGTCCAGGCTTTGAACGGCTGGAGTCCCCTTAAAACTCAGTTCGTTGCGTCGTTTTTGTTTTGTTTTGTTTTTAACCTTGGGCAGGTTCCTTAACCCTCCATTTCCTCATTTGCAAGAAAGCTCTTTCCCCATAGGGTTGTGGTGCTGGTAATTGAGTGGATAAAGGTCTACACTTCTTAACCTGAAATCCTTGGGACCAGATGTGCTTTAGAATCTTTCAGATTTTAGAAGGTAACACAGTGCATAACCCACAGATAATGCAATAAGCACAGTTGGGGTCTAAGGTCACACCTTAATAATTAAGCATATTATGTCTGTAGTGAAACATGGAGGTACACTGAAGGGGATAAATTAAGACTATAAAAAAGTACCACCTCGTTGTGCTGTGCCACCCAGTGAGTTTGCATGTCCAACCCCTCTGCCTTCCACACAAATTAGAGAGCTTTTGGGATTTTGGAGTTGTGGATTAGGGTTTGTGGATCTTTGTAGATACAGAGCGTTTGTAAACACCATGTAAATGCTAGTTGTGGGCAAAACTGATTTCTTTCTGTCCTTCATGACTTTTGGTTTGTCATTATTTGTAAGAATGTTAAATGTTAAATCTTTGTGGTTTAAAGTGAACGTGGTGGAAGCCACACATCACCGTATGTATTTTTCACATACCAGGGTTTCATTTGGGTTTCCAGCCCACTCTTTTCCCCAGTTTGTAAAAGAACAAGAAAGATAAAGTAGAGCAGAAAAGTTCAGTTCCTCTTAACACCATCTTGCCTTTCCTGCTCATAGCATATTTTTTAAGAACATCGACTTGAAAGATTTCACGTAACTTCTGAACTACTTTGTTGTTGTGACTTTTGCTTTGACTTGCCTCTCTCATGCACGCATTAAATTACACACATATGGAAAGCCACCCTGTGGATCTACATCTTTTGATCTGTTTTGCTGCTTGATGGGTATTTGCTGGGACATCCGCTGGTGTAGAAAAATCTTTAGTTTTTAGTAACCGAAGCACTCTTAAGATTTCGGCTTTTCTTTCCAAAGAGCAGCAGCCTCCCGAGTTTACAACTGTGGGTTTAGGTATTTTGTATGAACTTAATGGCTATGTTATGGTTGGTCTGAAAATCTGCTATATCTTATCTTATTAAAATCTATTGAGAATGTATTGAAGTTCTTATAGTAGAAAATAATTAGACCTTTAGATTTGCATCCCCTTTTTCTACCTAATACACGTATTTATTTGGTTCACGTCTGACCAAAAGGGGAATGTGGTAATGTCTGAAAGTTTAATAAAATTATGTATGTTTTTGAAAAGATAAACCAGGTACTGGAAGCAGAAACTATATACCCTATCAAGGGCAAATTTAACATTTCGAGGGAAATGTTATGTTTGACAGAAACAGGTATATTGACAAAAGTAACTAAAGACCTAGGTATTTAGATATTTCAAGAGGATGACAGTTTTTAGATTACTTTGTTGACATTTTCTGTTTTCTAAACTACAAATTGTTTTTTACCCATAAATCAGTAATCCATGTGTTCTTAAAAATAATTTATGCTGTGTAGAAGGAAAGCTGATATTTGAGTTTTTATAATTTTCTTTCTTTCTAATATTTATAATTTATTTTCTATTTGTCCATAAATGTGTTTGTGTGAGGGCTCTATTAAAGAGGCAAAGAAATCAGTTAAGACATACCAATGTGGTTTACTAAACAGTACTTGGAAAGTTAGATCAAAATTGTCGAAGATCACTTGCTTGAATTAAGCCTTTTGTGGGTCCAAGTCATCAGGGGCTCTGTTTTGCTGCTCTGCCATTTTTAACAGGTAGCTTTCATCTTACGGTCTACGATGGCTGCTCCAGTTCCAACCATCACATCTTCTCTCCAACAAGAAGGAGGGAAGATGTGCTCCCTTTGTAAAGGTGAGCACCATTCTGCCCACATAGGCGAGACCTTGACAGTGTAGTCCTAACTACTAAGGGACTTTGAGAAAGAGTGTGGCCAGCTAATATGTGAAATAGGAAGAGTAGATATTGGAGAAGATGGGCAGTGGTTACTAGAGTGTATATTAATTGCAGTGTTCAGTTAACTGTGGATGTTCATCATTATCAATATTTATCGAAGATTCAACTTCTCTTCAGCCATTGGGATCTATACATTCCCAGTCTTGGATAGCCTTAAAAAAATTTTCCTTCCAATCTGTCACATATGGAGAGAGATTTCCTAATTTTTACCTTAAGGAAGACTTTGTAAGGAGAAATTACTATTTAAAAAGTGAAACATATGGTTAAGAAAAATTAAAGGTTAGAAAATAAAAGTCCTGCATCCAACATTCAGTGAGATGCTTTTAAAAGTTTGTTGTGTCAGTATGTGCAAAATTGTACCTGCATGGTGTTTTTAACTTGCCAGGGTGTCTTAGACCCCTCTCTCTATCCACAATAGAGATCTACTTCATTAAAAAAAAAAAAGTTATGTTGCATTTACTTGGGGGAATTTTTAAACGTTGCTGTTAATATAACTGTCACATACTTCATTTGTGCTTACATTTTTTGCCAGATGATGAATTATAGATAGCTCCCTGATCTAAACAGGAGATTTCAAAAGCTCCTTAGTTCATTTTGTCCTCTTGCCTCAGAAATCTATAGTCTTCCAGTGTTCCTAAATTTTCTGTGAGAATACATACGCTGTTAGAGGTAAGTGGGCTCTGCCAAGAGCAAAACAACTGAAATAGTTTACAACTACAGTGCCCACTACTAAATTCAGAATGAAACATTTTTTTAAAAACCCAATCTGTTTTCTGATTATAATTTTTACATAATTCTTTTGTAATTGGCACATTAGGATTTAACTAATTAGTGGTGAGTAAAGCAGAAGGCTTACCTGTACTTTCTTAGATAATTGTGTTCATGACCTAACATTAAGCATGCGTGAAGTTCTCCTTGGACCAGCATAATGTACAGCGTAGTGTTTTGGTGGAAGATTGCAAGATACTTACAGGGTGATGCGTTCTCAGTGTTTGACCCCTGTGCCCTTCCTCTCACTGGCATATGGAGAGCAGCTTCCCCATTCTTTTCAGTACTTGTCTTAAAATTAGCTCCCTTTTCATTCCTTCCCCCTATTTATTTTGTCGCCTCTCAAATTCAAGTCAAGGAGCCTTATCTGTCAAGTAGAGAATTTGAAATGGAAGCAGCAGTACATTGAAGAAGAGAAGGGTGCCTGGTAGAAATTGGAGAAATATAGAGATGGTTCAGGGCTCTTGAACATTCAAGGTTCAAGTCTTGGCTCTGTCACTTTCAAGTTCTGTTACAAGTTCATTAAGCTTTCTGAGCTTCAGTTTCCTTGTCCATAAAACGGGCAGAAATAAGACCTTGTTTATCTGGTTGAAGTTCAGATGAAATAAATGCATATAATAAAATGCTTGAAAGTATGTTTGGCAGGTATACACAGCTCTGTATATACTCCATTTCTTCTGCATGCCTAAGTCATCAAAATTTTGTGAGACCATGCTCCTAGGAAAAGGTTTTCTATCCATTGTTTCTCTTCTCTGTCATCCTGCCTGCCCTTTCTCTGGAGCTGAAGTTAGGCTTAGGAACTTGGGGATGTGGCCAATTGTATTTTCTATTCACTCAGCTAGTAATTCTGGAGAAGGACTGGAATTTTTGCAAGGGGGAAAATGGCGATTAGAGCAATGCTAATTCCACATTATGAGGCTTTTTGAGTAGTTTACCCGTCCGGCATGTATTCCTTAAATTTGTCGAGCCTAATGAAGAATGAAAAGAAGAAAAAGAAGGGAAAATGTGAAAGACAAGCTTCATGGCATTTTTAACCTGGAGTTTCTGTTAAAATAGGAAATCTCTAACATCTTACTTTTCCGACTTTGGTCCTATGGGACAAAGAACATACCGTTAGGTATGTTCTGATCTCTTGAAGCAACTTGAATAATGTCCCCTCTCTCCCTCCGGCTCTTAGGTCATCCAGTCCGTCCTCTTCACATACCACCTCCTCTCAGGAGACAGAAGTACGCATTGTCATCTCTACCCCACACGGAGACACTGGGCCCCAGGGAGAAGCATGACCATTCAGATGTGACAGGGAGGCCAGATTCTAGGGGGTTCCTGCTCCTGGTAGTCTCTTCAGCATTTTCTCGGAGTACTTTTCCATTGTTTTAGCAAGAACTCGTTCAGGACCAGAGTATACGGTTTTATGGGCAGAATTTGGTTTCAACAGAAAATCATGAAAAATTACAATTTACATTGAGTTTCACTCTAAGTCAACTAGGATGTCCTGTTTAGAAGCAGGACTCCAAGCCTTTTAAAAGAACAGTTTATCTTTCTTTTAAACAAATGGAGGTATTAGAAGAGACACAGATGGAAGGCAGGTTGCCACATCAAAATAAATGCATAGCTTCCTTCTCCCAAATAACTTTCCTCTTAAAATGAGGGGTGGGAGAATGGATTGAAATTACAGAATTTTAGATTGCTGTAGCTAGACACTTTACAATCAGGAAGCTCGATGACTATCCAGCATTTTAATCTGTTTTAAAATACACTGCTTTAGGGGTGCCTGGGTGGCTCGGTGGGGTTGAGGCCTCTGCCTTCGGCTCGGGTCATGGTCCCAGGGTCCTGGGATTGAGCCCCATGTCGGGCTCTCTGCTCCACGGGGAGCCTGCTTCCTTCTCTCTATCTGCCTTTCTGCCTACGTGTGATCTCTGTCTGTCAAATAAACAAAATCTTTAAAAAAAAAAATACACTGCTTTAAAAGCCCTGGAGGTAGAATATTCAGTCACTTGCATGGTAGTTCCTAAGAATTAATAATTAAACCATTCAGCATGAGACGAATTTATAGATGGACAACTTTGGGTTTAATACTTTCTCCAGAGTAGCCTTAGTTTCAGTCTGGTGGTAACTCTGGGTGGTTACAACCCGATCTGCTTGCTTTTATTCTTTGTAGAATAAAACTAGAACTAGACTTTGAGGAGGAAGGTAGGACAGATACCATGGGTGGCCAACTATAGGTAGGGGCTAGGGGGTGTGAGCAGAACGCCATGCCCACACCTGTGGTGTTGGCTGGGAACTCCAAGGTGGCCAGTGAATGGCAACTTCTGGTAGTTTCCCTCCAACCAGCTCAGGTCTTCAGTCCCAATTCAGTCCTGTTCCTGCCTTGGGATTCATGATACTTGGATTGTAGGAGGTCATCACAGAAAATGCTGCATAGTGTTTCCAGAACTGCACGATTATGGAAAAAAAAAATACCTGGGGTTCTCAATGCTGGCAGAGTTTTCTGTAACACACATGGCAAACTTAGCTGTTAATCTTTTGCTTTGGGTTTGATTTGGTTTCTCACTGGCTGAAAGCAGTAAGAATGTTTTCTTTAGGAAAAAGTTTTTTTAAAGATTTATTTATTTTAGAGTGTGTGTGTGCGCAGGTGGGGGTGGGGGGAGCACAGGGAGAAGGGGGAGAAAGAGAATCCTCAAGCTGACTCCCTGTTGAGCACAGAACTTGACAGGGGAAGGGGGAGGCTCAGTCCCAGGACCCTGAGATCATGACCAGAGCAGAAACCAAGAGCTGGCCACCCAACTGACTGAGCCATCCACGTGCCCCCCCAAAATGTTTTCTTAAACTGAGAGCCTTTCATTTGAAAATAGAAAAACTGTTGGACGGACGCCTGAGTGGCTCAGCTGGTTAAGCATTTGCCTTCAGCCCAGGGACAGAGTCCTGCATCTGGCTCCCTCCCTAGAGCCTAGAAGCCAGCTCTACTCCTTGGGGAGCCTGCTTCTCCCTATGCCTGTTCTGCGTGCTTGTGTGTGCTCTCAGTTTCTCTGACAAATAAAATCTTTAAAAAAAAAAAAAAAAAGGAAAGCTTTGTGGAGTAAATTCTTTTTCTTAGCCTCATGACACTGATGAAAGGCAGGTGTATTTCTTCAGTAAAAATCCTATTACCTATATTAAAATGAGTAGAAAAATACCAGTAAGCATGACTAGCCAGCATTTTAATATTTGTTTAAAAGTAGACTGCTTTACAAGCCCTGGAGGTAGAATATGTAATCATTTGCATGCCAAAAGAAAGATTCCAGTCTTAAGTCTTGAACAGATCCTGGGTGCTACAACATAGCAATTTTTTCTTTATCTTAACCTGCTCCTAGCAGAAGGAGGCAGGTCACAGCACATTTCACTGGCCTGGCCTCCTGGGGTCTTTAGACTCACACCTGCCATCCCAAGCCCCTACGCCTCAGAAGGTTTCTTTTTCATACTTACCTAAGCTGATACCTGATAAATTTCACTTATAAAATGATCTCAATCAGGTGTTCAGCCACTGACACAGGGTCTGTACTCCTGGGGTTTGGTTGATTTTAAGGCGGGACTGAAGTGTCTCTCATAATTTAATGGGTGCTTTGGTATCAGTTATGCGAAGGCTGTCCGTCAAGCAAAACAAGAATGCTTTGCACAGAAACTAAGTTGAGGTTCTGATAGAGGTAGATGATGATCTCCCCCTCCCCCAGACAGTTTTTCTCTTTGGAGATAATTCCCATTATGGCAGGCTCTCTAGAAGTGTGAATGAGGCTAGTGTCTTTTCTCAGCGAAAACTCCCATTTCACTGAGGTCTCTCAGCAAGAAACTGTTGGTGATGGGCATACACTGATGAGAATGAGGAACAAGTGAGAAATGGGATTTTTGCAGAGTTTGGGCTAATTTTATTTCTGGACATACTTAGCCCATTTGTTTTTCAAAATCAGATTGTTGATTCTATAAATCTATCTCCTGGGGGCTGCAGAATAGTTTGCTGGACACAGCGTTAATTTAGGAATGGTTCTTATTCTGGAACTATTATAGTGTGGTTGGTTCTGTGTTTCTTTTTCATCATTATTTTGGTTACAGTAGTAGTTGAAGCTTTATCAGAAAGACGTCCTGTGTCTCCTTAGCAATTCTAGGAATGAAGGTAGTGGTCAAAGATTATTAATGCTAGGGGCCCCTGGGTGGCTCATTTGGTTAAGCAACTGCCTTCGGCTCAGGTTATGATCCTGGAGTCCCGGGATCGAGTCTCACATCAGACGCCCTGCTCAGCGGGGAGTCTGCTTCTCCCTCTGACCCTCCCCCTTCTCATGCTCTCTCTCTCAAATAAAATCTTCTAAAAAAATTATTGATGCTAGAATACAGGACTCAAAATTCCTTGTAAAGTGCCTTTTCCTTCGTATCACTGTACCTTCCTCTTTTTTTAAAAGTTTGATTCCAGTGAAGTTAACGTACAGTGCTGTATTAATTTTAGGTGCACAGTACAGTGATCTTCCTTCCTCTTTTTTGAGTCTCTTCAACAAGGCTGCATTCCCGCTACCTCACTATAGGTTGAACTTAAGAGGAAGGTGATGATCAGAATGTATTTTATGGTCAACGGTGCTTATAGATATGAAAAAATAGGTGTTCTGGAAGGCTTTTGTGTCTATTCAGAGGTGACCAAGAAACTAAGGTCCATCAGGTCCAGTCTAGGGAAAGTGGGACGGAATGAGTAATTCATGTTTGTTGTGCAGACAGGATTGTACAGGGCATTACCATCAACAGAGAAGACATCCAGAGCATAATAAAAAATGCTATCTGTCATGCAGAGGAAGGAGAGGTAGAGAATCACTAGGTTAGAGTTATGTATCCATCGCTGGCATTTTTTTCAGATACTAGATGAACGTGACCGTTGGCATCTAAATTTATTAGCTCTCTTCCCCACCTCCACCTGCTTTAGAAGAATTTTCTGGTTTCTGTTAGTGCAGTGGGCTGATCCTTCTTTTGTTTCTTCAGGAATACAGTTCCTGTAATTCTGTCATCTTTGACTTCTGTGTTGATGCTCAGGTGAAGATGCCTAATGATGGAAGAATCAGAATGACAGAAGAATGATTCTTCTGCCTCAAATTTCTGCCAGTCAGTGGGATACTGATAGTGCTTAGTGTGGGGCATATACCAGGACAAAGAGCGTTTATTAGCAGTAAGCTGTTTATATCCGACTGTGGGAGGCGGACTCCCAGCATTTGTTGATGTTATATGAGGGATACGAACTCTTTTTAGCTAAAGACTGTCCTTTTCATACTTAATAGTTATTGTTTGTTAATTAAAACTTTAAAATCTCTTCCTTTCCAAAATGTCATTATCTCTGAACTTTTAGAGAAAATTGAGTACTGTTCTTAACAAGTATCTCATACTGCCTTTGAAGCATGGCCGTTTGGCATGGTTTTCTTCTTTCCTGTACCCTATAAGTAAGTTCCTCAGAAAGAGATACCAAGCTTTACTAATCTTTGTGACCTCTGTAGTATTTCTCAGTGTGGGTTCTACGCACTTCCTATATCTGTATCCTGCAAAGCCCTTGCTAAGATCGTAAGTTCCAGGGTCGGCCTTACTTAATCAGAATATCCAGGGATGGAGACCAGGAATCTTCATTTTAAGTAATCATGTTCTCCCCGTGATCCTTGTGCACATTAAAGTTTGGGTGATTGTTCCTGTAGAATTTTTCAGGTGTGGTCTGTGGACCTGGCAGTAGCTAGAAATGCAGAATCTCAGGCCCCACACTAGATCTACTGAATCAGTCTACATTTTAACAGATTTCTGTGTGATAATTATGTACACTCAAGTTTGAACATGGCTTTACAACTTCTTACAAGTAGTAAGTTCCTACTGTTCATTGATCTGCTTCTTGGATATTCTTTTTTTTAAACACCCACAAACTTTTAGCATCTTAAAAATTTAGGGAGTATCTCAGGAGAACTATTATTTTCAATAAAGAATCATAGAGTCATTGTGTCACAGTTTAAGCACAGCTTTAGTAATTTCCTCCTAAATGAATGCCGAAGTACCTCATAAAATATAATTGCAAATCTGTTTCTCGTACGAAAGGATCTAATCCTTCTCTGCCTGTGCGAGATTCACTCTGGGTCTGGCTCAAAGGCCCCTACTCCAAGATCAAGCAAAGTCTTCGCAACAGGCTCTATGGCATTTGGCAGTGAGCAGTTTTCAGGGGTCACAACTTCATCTCAATGGGAGTAAGTGTAATTGAATGTTGTTTGTATGTTCTTTTTAAAACTAGAAACCTTCTGTGGATTTGGTAATCTGTTATATTAGTGTTTCCCAAATATGCCTGATCAGGAAAATCATCTGTTGCTTGTTAAAAATTCAGAGTCGCCTGAATCGAAATTTCTGGAGGGTGTGATCTATTTTTTGATCGACACCCTAGACTTTCTTGCTCTCAGGCATATTTAAGAAACACAGAATTACGTGACCTTTTCCCCAGAAGGTTAACTTTTTGATTCTATTTTTTGGAGCTCCTAGTGTCATCCCTTTCGGTTTTCTTGAGCAGACAGTGCCCCAAGAGCAGTAGAGAGGAAGTTCAGGATTAATATTGAAAATGGAAATGGGGATACCGAAGTACTGCATGATACTGTTTGTCAGGGATTTAAAAAATACCTGATTAGTTATTTCATGCTTTCTCTATTCCTTTGAAAATGTCCTAAGGATGGCAAGTGTCCTGTCCATTCTGCATGTGAAAGGGAGGAAACAAAGACCCACAACAAGCATCTGGGATACTGGAGCCGGGGATGTGTGTGCACCTGTGCACGGAGGGGAAGAGGAGGGGATTAGACCTGTGCAATTTGCCCTATCTTCTCTCAGAACTCCTTTTCTTCACATTTAACTCTAGAATGTACTTTAACCTCAGAAGTGAAACTTGTAAATAATAATTCACTATTTAGAGAAATAAGTTATGCTTCCCTTCCCCTGTAAATAAACTGTTCGTGGGCCATCCTTTCAGAACTTTGCGGAAGAAACCTGGTTTTTAGAAAGAAATTGTGTTGACCTCTAATTTAGGAATAGGGTCATCCTTGAATCTTGTGCATGAAGACAAAAAGATAATACCTGCGAGGACTCTTAGGATCTATTTGTGTAAATCCGTAATTAGTGTTACCTAGTTTGGGATCTCATTCTTATATTCTTACTTTTATAAATTCTTACATTTTATAAATCCTTTCATGGTTTTAAAATTTGTAATTGTTTTTCATGGATAGATAGAAAAGGGAGCCTTGTCCTCTTACAAATAAAACCTGACATTTTTGTGCAATAATTTTTAAAGGTTTTATTTATTTGAGAGAATGAACATGGTAGGGGGTAGAGGGAGGGAGGGAGGAAGGGAGAGGGATGTAGACTCCCCCGCCGAGCAGGCAGCCTGATGTGGGGCTTAATCCCAGGACCCAGAGATCATGACCTGAGCTGAAGGCACATGCTTAACCAACTGAGCTACCCAGGTGGCCCTCTGTGCAATAATTTAAGTACTATCTAATTAACGACTTTTTTTAGGTGGCCATTGTTAAACATCAGATGCAGGCAGGAAAGGCAGGTCTCTAATCTAAGGCAGTTTAGATCCCTAAATCGAGATTATAGGGATAGGTAAGTGAGGTACGGTACCTGCTCTCAAGGAATTTATGGTTTAATTGGAAAGAACTTAGCCTGTGAAAGTTAGGGGACAGAATAAGACCTGTGACTGTAGTAACAACAGTGCAACAGGAATTCAAGGAAGGAAGGAAAGAACTGCAACGGTTGCAGAAAGCTTCCTCGATTTAGGCTTCTAAATCCAGAAGTGAGCTTTCAACACAAGTAAAGAATAACTATAAAAGGAAAGGCTTTTAGTCTGGAATTAAGCAAGGTGTGGTGTTAAGACTGACCCATGATAGCCCCGGGAAGCAAAGTGGCAGAAGAGAAAGGAACTATAATTATGGAACACTCGAAGAGCAGAGGCTCTGGAATTTTGTTGTGATAAGGTGGGAAAGAACTGATGCGAGGTAGCAGAGCTGATTATGAAGTTAGAAAAATGGTAGTGTTTTGGGGGTATATCCCTTCTGGTTTGAAAGAAATCTTAGAGCCATAAGGTAGCTTCACAAATAAACTCTAAAATTTTGATGAGTGGTATACTCTCCAGCACAGATTAAGACACTTGGAGGAGGGTGAAGGAGATGGCCGTGCTAGTTTTAGGGGGTCCCCTGAAGCTTATGCTTCAGCAACACTCAAGCTTGAGCAACACTCAAGTGCTGCTTAAACCTGGATGGTGTCAGAGGGAGGGAGTATGAGGTCAGGGATCCATATTCATGTTCCCTGGGTTTGTAGTACCTGTACAATTTCAGTTAGCAAAAAAGTGTATTACATGTGGTATGTAGTGTTAACTATACTGTTTAAAATGATTTTTTTTTTAAGTTGTAATTAGGGTCATTTGGGTGACTCGGTTAAGCATCTGACTCCTGATTTTGGCTCAGGTCATGATCCCCGGGCCCTGAGATCCAGCCCCATGTCCGGCTCTGCAACATGCTTGGAGCCTGCTTGAACCCCCCCCCCCCCCCCGCAACCACTGCTTTTCTGTCCCTGTCCCCTGCTCACACGTGCTCACTTGCTCTTTCTCTCTTCCTTTCTCAAAAAAAAAAAAAGTCATAATATATTGTACTGCAATATATACACACATTGTCTTAGATTTCTGATGAGGTTTTATGTTCTCTTGTATTCAGAACACTTGGAAATCCTTCCATGAGGCTCCAAATAAGTTACATTTTAATAAATAGCTTAGATGTGGCCATTTGGAAGAATGATTGAGAAGTTTTGGCACAATAGAGTGGCTTATCTGGGATGTTGGTTGTAACTTTATTTGGTCATATTAGAACACAGACACTCTGGCACTGCGATGACTGTTTTTGAGTATCGTAGTCTGTGTTCTGGCTAGAGCTGGGCTGGCACAACCAGCTTCCAGGGAGATCACTGACAGGTTGAGTCATGTCCACTATGAAAGCTCCTTCACATGCCCCCAGGTTTTCTGACGATTTTGAGAATTTTTCCTCAGTTGGAGAGGAATAGTTTTGGAAACTGCCTTAGCTGTTTGAAATTCACAAAATGGGAACTAATGAGCTGGTTTCTGTAGAATGTACTGTTGTGTACTCTTTGAGTATGTTATGGTGCAAATGCATTTTCTCATTCACACGTTAAACTCGCAGAGGAATTCAAGTTCCTGAAAGGGAGTGAAAGTGGTAGAGGTAGTGTGAATAAGAGCATTTCACTCTGGAAACCCCAGATTAATAATGAGATATTTGTCTTAAGTGGTATGCAATTTGTTCAGTGGTCACTTTTTTTTAATTTAATAGATATTTTTGGAGTACAGTATTTTATTAAGAGACTTTGAAAACTTACCCATCAGCTGGCTAGATGAAGACCTAAGTTTCAGGATTTGAATAATTTCGTTCCTTGGTGCTCATTCTACCCCATTAGCAAGAAGTGTTACCAGACAGCAGTTGAAGGGTCCTGTTTGATTATTTAACAAAAACTTATATAATGCTTGCTATGTGCCAGGTACTATACTAAATGCTTTACCAACAGTCATTTATTTAAACCTCTTAGCACCCCGCCTAGGTGGGTTTTATTATATCTCCCATTTTGTAGATGACGAAACTGAGGCTGCATTGGTTCCTAAATTGTCCAGGATCACTCACATAGTAGATGCTGGCGCTATGTTCAGATCTGGGCAGTCTGGCTCTGGACTTTATGTGCTTAAGCACTATGCTCTATGAAGTAATTCTCACAGGGGAAAAAACCCCAATGCAAATAGACTTAATCATGACTGTTAGGTCAGTGTTTGTGATGAAATGGCCGCACATTGGTAGCTCTGGAGCCCATTTCCCTTGTTTTGCACTGACAACTCTGCTGAATTCTTGAAATTCGCGGTTTAAGATGTTACTGTGTTTTATTACATGAGTCATAAACAAAAACTGACAATTTAAATATATTTATACAAATATTTAGCGAAATACATACATTTCAATGGCTTGATTGGGAGGTTCTCAGTGGCAAGAACAAGGTCTCCTTGACTTGATGTCCTTTGATTCTCATGTACCTTTACCAAAAACCCATCCTTTCAATATACCTTTGGAGTCAGAGTGAAACCTGGAGACCAACTATTCCACATCTTCGCTTTATAAATAAGGAAAAACTGAAGCTCAGAGAGGTCAGTGCCCAAGCCCTCAACAGCTAGTTTTGAAGCAGAGATGGAATTTAAACCACTAAGTTCAGTGTAGTGGTATTTTCCTTCCATTATGGTCGTTGAAAAGTTAGAGTGCTGTGGGAGTTCAGATTAAATATTTAACATGTACTTAAATATTCTACATTGATTTGTAAATCCTGTATTACTTTTGTTAATATAGGTTATTTCTCAGCTTCTTAGACTTCACCCATGTCTTTTTTCCCTGACATTTGTTATGTCTTTCCTTGTGCCTAGCCAACACGTGTAGTCCTTACTTGGAAGTCCTGCCAAGTTTTCTGGAACCTGCATCCCTTTACATAAGTACAGGCACACATAAGTAACTTATAACCTTAATACTGACTTGATTCAAGTGACCACATAAATGGTTTACAGACACAGGTGGCTATCAAGTCAGACAAATAATGTCTCACTGGAAAGGGGTGGTTGGTATTTCTTGGTAGTAGGCTGGGGATTGGTAGCTGTAGCCTAAATGCATTGAAGGTATTCTAGATTGGGAAATTCCTAGGGCTGGAAAAGCTACAGTAATCTAAATTTTAAAATGGAAGTTTGCTGTTTTACTGGAAGAGCACATTAGAAGCACTAGGCTTTGTAGTGTTGAAAGCAGATACCTAGTTTATGAATTACAGGAAGTAGCCTTAAAGTAAGTTGTATTCCAAATACTCATCTTACAGTCATGCAGTATTTTAGGTGCAAGCAGGTTTTGGCTGAATGAATTTTCGCATAGAAACAAATTTCGAAAGGTGGGTAGTTATTAAGCAGTGAGCTCACCATAGCCCAGTTAATGCAAAGTGTGGCCTGCATGTATGTCTGTACACTGCGAACTTCCCTGGGCTTGAACCTGTTCATCTTTTCCCTGATGGTAGTTAAAAATAGCAAGTATCAGTTTAAAATATTTTAATTTCTTGTATCTTGTGAGATCCTGGAATGAGCTGTGGATATTTTTAACGAAATTTTGTCAGAGAGCGCTTGCACGCACACAAGCACGGGGAGAGGCACGCAGAGGGAGAAGCAGGTTCCCTAATGAGCAAAGAGCCTAATGTGGGACTTGATCCCAACACCCTGGGATCATGACCTGAGCCAGAGGCAGATGTTTAACTGACTGAGCCACCCAGGCACCCCGAGCTAAAAATATTGATCAAAGTGGAACATAACTAAGTTATCATACACTATAGTAAAAGGTAGTGGTTGACTAAATCAGGAAAATTGTAAATCAACTAAAACATACTTTTTTTTTTTAAAAAAGATTTTACTTATTTATTTGAAAGAGAGAGAGATCACAAGTAGGCAGAGAGACGGGGGAAGCAGGCTGTGCCCCGAGCAGAGAGCCCGATGTGGGGCTCAGTCCCAGGACCCTGAGATCGTGGAAGGCAGAGGCTTAACCCACTGAGCCACCCAGGTGCCCCAACATACTTCCCTTAAAAAAGAGTTGCACATATCTTTTTCTAGTGTCTTTTATAAAAGTGAATCTTACCATTAAAAAATTGTTTTCCCTATCTTCTGGTAGGGCTCTAAAACAAAATGCATGTGAATCCATAACTACATAGTTTTACGTCCTAGTTTTACCAACTGATGTAAATGTCTTGATTAAAATTTATACGATTATTTTTCAGTTTTGTATTTTATTTTATTTGACCAAGAGAGTGAGACAGTGAGAGAGCGAACACAAGCAGGAGGAGTGGGAGAGGGAGAAGCAGTCTCCCCGCTGAGCAGGGAGCCCGATGTGGGGCTTGATCCCAGTACTGTGGGATCATGATCTGAGCCGAAGGTAGACCTCAACCGACTTAGCCACCCAGGTGCCCCTATTTGTCAGTTTAAGTGTACACTTTAAACTTTGAGATTATTGTAGGTTCATACGCAGTTACAAGAAGTAGTACAGAGAGATCCTGTGTGCTCTTTGCCTAGTTTCCCTTAAGGATAACCTCCTATAAAACTAGCACAATATCACAGTCAAGAAATTAACATTGATAGAATGTACTCATTTTATTTAGACTTCCCCAGTTCTGCTGTATGTGGTGTTCTGTGTAATTTTGTCCTGTGTGCAGGTTTGTCTATCCACCACAGTCAAGATTAGAACAAGAGCCTTGGGGCTGTTGGGTGGCTCAGTTGGTTAAGCGCCCAACTCTTGATTTCGGTTCAGCTCATGATCTCGGGGTGTGAGACTGAGCTTCAGATTCAGCTCCCCCTACCCCTCTGGGGTGGAAGCAGCTCTAGAACAGTCCCTTTACCACAAGGATCCCTGTCATTGTCTTTGCACAACCACGTACTCTCCACTCCTCATTTGCTCCCAACTCTTGGAAGCTCTTCATTTGCTTTTCATCTCTTTGATTTCAAGAATGTCCTATAAAAGGAATCCTGCAGTATGTCATCCTTCAGAATTGTTTTATTTTTTACTGAGCATAATTCCCTTGAGATTTATCTGTGTTTTTATATTAATAGGTTGTTTTTTTGTTTTTTGTTTTAATTGCGTGATACCCCATGGTAGTGGTATACCAGTTTGCTAACCATTCACCCGCTGCAGGACATCTGGCTTATTGCCAGTGTTTGATTATGACTCAGACATTTCTGAATATTTGTGTACAGATTTTTGTGTGAATGTATAAACTTTCATTTCTCTAGGATAAGTGCTCGAGAGTACAGTTGCTAGGTTGTATGGTAATCGCATTTTTCAATCAGAAACTCCCAAACTGCTTTCTAGAGTAGTTGTACCTTTTCACACTCCTGCCAGCAATGTATATAAGAGATTTGGTTTCTTTGCATCCTTTCCAATGTTGGTATTCTCATTATTTTTGTATCCTAGAAGATGATACAATACATTGTGGATATTAAGTGGATGACTTAACTGAGTTTTGGGTACCAATCCATGTATAATGGAGCTAAAATGTATACAATAAAAAGTTGTGATTAGAAAATTAGAAATGTTCTCAAATTGAGTAAAGTGCACTTTTCATGTACCTTGAATGATGATGCTTAAGTTAATTCATACTTTTAATTTTCCGTTAAAAGTAGGTAAGAAGAGGGCAGATATTCAGTCCAAATTTACTTAACTAAGGGATTGAAACCTTGCCTAGTATCACTCAACGTCTGTTACTTTCTCCTTGATTAGGAATACTTAAACCATTAGTGTTCACTCAACGTCTGTTACTTTCTCCTTGATTAGGAATACTTAAACCATTAGTGTTGATATTTTTTTAAAATCTCAAAATGAAGAGCGATTTCTCCTTTCTTGTTCAGCTCTTGTCACATGAGAAAAGCGTCGAGGAGGATGCATGAGCAGCAGGAAGGTGGGGTGCTGGCTAGAGCGGGATTTGCTCCTGGCCTTCTGGAGAGGGACTCTGAGGCTCGCTTTTGGGAAAATGTGCCCCATGGAAAATACTTCCGCATGTTAGTGTTCCTTTTACCACGCAGACTTTTTCTTCTGCCCACTTTAAGCCCATATATAACAGTTGCATGATATTATCAGGGCAGCCTCTTAGGATGGCCTTTGGAGCATGGAAATGGATCTTTTGAATGTGCTAAGCCACTTTAATATAACATTTTCTGAGCCCTTCGCTATGAACTTGGTACTGAACTTTAGACATTTCATGTCTGTTAATTTATTTAATCCCTCCAACAACTCTAAGAAATTACCCCAGAATTTAGTAGTTGAAACAACATTTCAGAGTTGGTAAGGATCAAGGATTTGGGAGAAGCTTTGTTAGGTGAATCTGGCTCAGGGTCTCGAGGATGCAGTCAAGGCATTTTTAGCTAATGGCTGCAGTCATCTGAAGAGTTGACCCGGGCAGGAACATCTTCCAAGACGGTTGCCTCCCACGGATTTTGGCAGGTGGTCTGTCAGTTCCTGTCATGTGGACCTCTCCGTATTGTTTCTTGAGTAACAGTATGACAGCAGCTGGCTTCCGCCAGAGCAAGATCCGAGAGGGCCTGCTTCTGCTAAGGAAGCCAACAGTGCCTTTTTTGACCCAGGGTTAGAAGTCATGCCCTATCACTTCTGCTGTATTCTGTTCGTTAGAAGTGAGTCACTAAGGAAGCCCACCCCGAAGGGGAGGGGAATTAAGTTCCACCTCTTGAAGGGAAGCATCCAGAAAATTTTGTGGACACATTTAAAAACTGCCACAAGCATGTGCCTCTGTTGTCTCCATTTCCCAGATGAGGAAACTTCTGAATGGTGTGGTTAAGGGACTTACCCAAGGTTCATAGCTAGGAAGTTAGAGAACTGGGATTTGAATCCCAACAGCCCGGTTCCACATGAATGCTCATTTATTTTTCCTATGTATCTTTCTTACTGTTTTGAGTACTTACCTCTTGAATGCTTCTTAAAAAAAAAAAAAAAAAAAAATCACAATGACTTTGTTTCTTCATATTCCTCCATATCTGGATATTCATAAATTACATGGCTGTCTCCTATGCCTCAGTCCTAGTACCGTGACTCCGTTTTTACATTCACTCATTTAGTTCCTTGCACAGATACTTACCACCTACTGCTGTGTACTAGGATGCTTCCCACTAACCATGGGGAAGAACATTCAGTTTGAAAGTGAGCTGACCTGCCAGCAAAGAATTTGAAAGTGTATATTGGGTCAGCTCCCACAGCTAAATATTGGGAAGCAGACCTTCTCACCCCAGCTTTCTAGTTATGTTAGAACAGTGGTGCATTGTGGGCGGTTACTCGGAATACACTGCAGGGGCACGGGGTTGCGGGGGGAGGTGGTGGCTTAGTCAATTAAGTGTCTGCTCTCGGCTCAGGTCATGATCCCAGGGTCCTGGGATCGAGCTTCATGCTCAGCAAGGAGTCTGCTTCTCATTCTCCCTCCCTTCCCCCCATGTCCCCCACCCTGTCCTGCTTGAAAACTCCCTCTCAAGATTTTATTTATTTGACAGAGAAACTGCAAGTAGGCAGAGAGGCAGGCAGAGAGAAGGGGGAAGCAGACTCCCTGCTGAGCAGAGAGCCCGATGCGGGGCTCGATCCCAGGACCCTGAGATCATGACCTGAGCCGAAGGCAGAGGCTGAACCCACTGAGCCACCCGGGTGCCCCTCAAGTAAAATCTTTTAAAAAATTGCAAACTAAAGTTTGCAGTGGGATCAAGTTCCTCCAAATAAACGTTATCCACTATTAATAGCAAAAACTCATACTTTAGAGCCCTGGACAGTGTCGGGACCATCATCTGCCAGTGAGTAAATTTTTTTTAAGGTATTCTGTAGGACTATGCTCTTGAGGATAGTTTTTGCTGTGTAGTTGGGAGAGGTGAGTGACTTTTTTCTTACTTTGTGAAGCAGATCTATTCAATCACCCCAACTGCGCAGAAGGAGAAAGAAAAGGCTTGAGATTCCGAGAAGCTCTTTTTTCTTATATTTCATTTTGTCAGTGCTTGGAAAAGTGTGTATGTGGATAGGCCAGATAATCTTGTGGACATTCAACTTCAGGGTGCTGTATAGGATTAACATCCTAAGGGCAAGTGCACTTTAGGGGATTAAAATGCAAACTTCTGTTTGCAATACACTGCATTAATGGGCGCCTGGGTGGCTCAGTGGGTTGAGCCGCTGCCTTCAGCTCAGGTCATGATCTCGGGGTCCTGGGATCGAGTCCCGCATCGGGCTCTCTGCTCGGCGGAGAGCCTGCTTCCCTTCCTCTCTCTCTGCCTGCCTCTCTTGTGATTTCTCTCTGTCAAATAAATAAATAAAATCTTTAAAAAAAAAAATCTCCATGTTTTAGCAATACAGGCGGTGAAATTGAAGAGTAGGATTCCATGGGCTATCCAGGGTTGAACAGAGTAAGTCCTCCAAAGTTGACTTGAAGGAACTAAGAAAAAAAGGGAGGGGAGACTAAGGGAAACCAGGGTAGATGAGACTAGGACTAGAGTTAAGGGGGTAAAATGTCCTGCTTTTATAAGAAGTTTCTTCTTGAACTCGACAACCATATGCTGTGTTTGACAGGACTCGGTGAACTTCCTAGTAATGAGGTTAAGTTCTTACATGCACACTTTTATGCATCTAGTTTTCTGTGTAGGCTAACTGAAACCCTAAATTCCTGATTTGCCTCTGGTACCCACCTCCCTTTGTGTCTGACAGCACCAAGGAAATTTCTTAATAATGAAGTTGAGGGTTCACATGTACAGACATATCTGCATCTGTCCATTCTTGGGTGGTTTCAAACCCTAGAAATTCTCAATTTGTCTCTTAACTTTTCACTACATAGCAGGCATGAGGTATGGCCTGAGTTGGACTTTGGTCTTAAGCAGTTCTGTGAAATTGGGAGATTATGAGACCATCTGATTACAAATAGTCATTGGTTTGGGCTCGGACATCTCAGTGAACATAGTGGTGTGGTGTACTCAAGTGTGAACTTGCTGTCCTTACTTCCTGTGCATGTTCTGAGCCCTGCACATACAAATTTATGGAACCATGTTGGTTCCTCTTCTATAAGCGCTCCCATGAGTCTTCTAGCTTCTAACCTTGGTTTCCAGGGGCCCTAAATAAGAGTGTAAATTTGGTTATCCTACAGATAGTGATATTCTACAACTGGATTTCTCTTAGGGTAGATAGTCGTTAGAGCTCTCAGGACTAGGAAGGCCTACTTGTGGATAATTATGTTTGAGATTATCAATCTAGAACTAAACCCTGGGAGTTCATAACAACATAGTGACCCTTTTATCCTTATGGTTACAGACCTGGTGTCTGTAGCAACCTGGTCTCCTGAACCAAAACATACCCTTCCTGGGCTGGAAATGGATCATCTGTAAGCCCAGCAGGTGGCCGGGAGACAGGAATTTGGCCACCTGTTCCATCTTGAAATCAATGCCAACAAGAAATCGGAGCTTGACCAAAGGCTGGTCAGTTTTTGTTGAGCAGCAACCAGGATTAAATTCCTGGCAGACCATTTTCATAACTTGGTGGTCTGTTTTCGTAGTGGCAAAACATGAATGCAGAATCCTAGCAGGCTAGCAAAGCTGCCCTTGGAAATGAGTTGATGGGCCATCCTCAGCACGGTTCATTGTTGCAGTTCGGTGTTTCAGGTGATGCTTACAGAAGAAGCCAGGAACATAAATCCACTGATACTTGATTTAAAAAGAATGAAATAATCAGGCTGTAAAGCTTAACTAAGACTCTGAGCCACCCCGAGCACTATGGGATTTATGCTGGCACGATCTATGGAGCTCTTTAACTTTTCTGTCCCTGAAACCAAGTTTATATTACGTGGTCTCTTGGAAGAACGATGGCACTTCCTTGGGGGTTGGACGGTGCATGATTCCTCTCTCTCTTGTCTTAGTGGGGAGCAGGGTGGTCACAAAGCAGGAAGACCTCTTTGACTGAGGTCCTGCTCAGTCTAGGACTGAGGGACTCATCCTAGGACTAGGATCGTCCTGCTCCTAGGGCCTTAATTTAGAGTCATTGATGCCCATTTTGGTTAGGTTTTATTTCTGGTGTTAGTACAAAGAAACATGGACTCAGTCAGAATTGAAATGTGAAGCAAATTTAAATGAGTATATACTTCTGCTCTGTCAAGTTTGTTCCTGTGGAGCAACAGGCAGAAAAACAGAGTCTCTATGGACAAATGATAGGCTGGACCCAGGGTGCATATTTTCCAGTGAAGATCTATTTGGACTTGTCTTCATTGTCGTCTTTTCCTTTTCCTCCTCCTCCTGCTCTTCCTCCTCCTCCTCTTCCTCGTCTTCTTCCTCTTCTTCTTCTTCTTCAAGAAATGGTTTATGCTTATGAATATTTAAATGCTTACATGTATGATTATTTAAAATGGAAGTTCTCTAATACCACCTTTTCTCCCTGCTATTAACATAAGAGTAATTTAGTAAACCTTCTTTCAATACCCCCCCCCCCCCCTTTTTAAAGCATGTACTAACTTGTAAAACCACTTGAATTAAACTGGGATGGGCAAATTCTGGTGTTTGCTTTTTCACTTAAGAGTCAGAAGCCTTGTTTTCAATCGATAAACACAGATATCTACTTTCCATTTTAAGTGTGCAGACTAGCGAGTTAAGAGTATCTTTTCAAAAACCTTGTAGATTACTCCTGTAGCTGTTGTTTTGGGACTTACACACAAGTAGGTGTAAGTCATTAGGAACTGAAATGTGAATGATTTTACTGGTAACTATATTTTGATCATTCTTTCCATGTTAATGAGTGCTTAGTCCATAATTTTTTTATGATCTGTTTGTCTTCAAGTCTACATGAATTTCACTCTTCATTTTTCTCCCTGGGTTCTGATAGTTTCTTGTCTCATTTCTTTTTTCTTCTGAATTTCTGTCCTTACAATGTTAACCTTTCTGTGATACGAGTGTTGAGCATTTGGTGTGGTAACCATACTGACATGCTGGTGCCTGGGAAACCGGGTCCCCTCATTGTGTTTGCGGTGTTGTCCCCAGAGCTGATGACATGCAAACACATACTGTCTCCCATGAACACAATATTAGATTTCTTAAGTAATTCAAGAGAGATTTGCAGACTGTATGTTCTGTGCCTAGGATTAGGTTTACACTGTACCAAATAAGAGACTTCAGACTCTAAAACATCCTTTGAAAGATCTTACCTGTAAATATACTTGGGTGATTCAAAGAGTGGTTACTCCAAAAGAATGACTTAAACATAGAGCACGTTGGAAAGCTTATTGTGAAGTTTACATTTCTTCATAGGTTTAAGAATGTGGATGGATGGAGACAAAGCTAGCCAAGGATAGATTACCAAGAAGCTCCTCCATGGGCTTTACTCATTAGAATGTTTTAAATGAGTGACTCACATAGTTATTTGTGAGTCATCAGAACCTGAGAAATAGCCTTTCCCTATCCTGTAAATTTAAGGTGAATCTCAAGAGGTTACCTTAGAGCAGCTAGAAGTGATCCCCAATATCGTTTCATAAACAACTAAAAACATACACAGAAAACGCCCATGGGCCTATAGTCTTTGGACACTATAGTGTCTAGCGGATATGGCCATTGGCTGAAAAGTGATTATTCTCTGCTGAAATTAAGCATGTGTCCCTTTGATTTGTATTTTTCATGTCTAGATGAACTACGTGTTCTTTGTTAAAGGTTAAGACCTTTGGGGGGCACCTGGGTGTCCCATTTGGTTGAGCATCTCTCTCTCTCTCTCTCTCGGTTTTGGCCCCGGTTGTGGTCTCGGGATTGTGGGATAGCCCCATGTCCAGCTCCGTCCCCACGATGAGAGGGGGAGAATCCCAAGCTGGGATTCTCGTCTGCCCCTCTCCCTGCGTGCGTGCATGTGTCTGCGCAGGCGTGCATGAGAGCACTTGCACTCTCTTCTGAAGTGGTTAAGTAAAATCTTTAAAAAAGTAAAGAAAAGGGCTTTTCAAGGCCTGTTTTGACCTTTCTATCCAGGAAAACTCAAGACTGACACAATGACTTAGAGTTTATTAAACTAGAAGTTAGTCACTGAGGGGTGCCTGACTGGCTCAGTCAGTAGAGCACGTGACTCTTGATCTTGGGGTTATGAGTTTGAGCCCCTCGTTGGGTGTCGAGATTACTTCAAAAATAAAAGCTTAAAAAAAAGTCACTGAAATGTGGCTTGATTTTCTGAGTGGGAACTGGCAGTGCCGTTGAAGAACACAGAGTTCGTTTTATCCAGAATAGGAACTGTGGCCTCTGTAGGGAATGGCAGATACACGGCCGAGCAGAGAAGTCTCCTAGCTCTTTTCTGCCCAGCACAGGGCTTTCCTCTAGCGTTTATTCTTTCGGTTCTGTTGTGAAAATGAAGCTGGAGGTACATCCACAGAATCCATTAGAGTCCCTTCGGGAGAGAGTTGTCAGCTAGCTTCATGTCTTGATCTTCTGTGAGGCATGTTGTGTCCCTGACTAAGAAATGTGTTTCCCCGTGTGTCTGATACAGTAAACATCTGCGATGCTGAGGGCCTAGTGCCAGGCACATCTGTGTCCATCGACTCTGCTGGTAAGTTAAGGGCTGCCCTGGGTCATGATTGACCTACCACAGAGTTCATTTGATGTCATTCATTCGTTGTTTGGGGGAACTTTTTTTTTTTTTCCCATAACCTGAGTATTTGATCATTTACTTACCTGTCTCGAACTTTCCTCTCACTCTTGGTTACTTTGTGAATGAACCGAGCTTTCTGTTCACGTAGATGGTCCTTTATGTACTGTTGCCTTCACTGACTGAAACCTCCCTGCAAGCAAGAATCACATTTTAGGGGCACCTGGGTGGCTCAGTGGGTTTTAAGCCTCTGCCTTCCGCTTGGGTCATGATCTCGGGGTTCTGGGATCAAGCCCCGCATGGGGCTCTCTGCTCAGTGGGGAGCCTGCTTCCCCCTCTCTCTCTGTCTCTCTGCCTACTTGTGATCTCTCTGTCAAATAAATACAATCTTTAAAAAAAAAAAAAAAGAATCACATTTTAACTTTGTGATTTCCTCAGACATGACAAAGACAAGGCCCACAAGTGTTCTCTATTTAATGGCTAAGATAAAAAGTGTCGGAGGGAGAAGAGTGGGGAAACTAAGCTGTTTTCAAATATCCCCATGATCTAGGTCCCAGTCACTATAGAAAAACATGAATTAAATATTCAGGAAGGGTTTTTTCCTCATACATTATCCATAATTTTTTTTTTTTAACTTAATGAAATTTCCGAGTCTGAGGAGGTCTAGAAAGGATTCAAAGCTTGTAGATTCCAAGCACTTGGATTAAAGTGACCTTTAGTTGTATTCATAGATGTGTAAGTATTGAAAAATTATTTCTGCTAGTCAGTTTGTTCTGTCAGAGGAGAGAATATCTCTTCAGTGAGAGATGAGAGATCCTGGCAGGTTTTTGGGACCATGAGATTTGTTAGATTATGGAAGGTGTAACTCATATCCATGTAAATAAAATGCGGGACATTTTAGTTGCCTCCAGTTGAAGAATAAAACAGAATTGTGGGGTGCCTGGGTTGCTGAGTCAGTTAAGTGTCTCAGGTCATAATCTCAGGGTCCTGGGATCAAGCCCTGCATGGTGCTCCCTGCTCAGTGGGGAGCCTGCTTCTCTGCACCCACCGCCTTCCCGCATGTTCTCACTCTTTCTCTCAAATAAATAAATAAAATCTTAAAAAAAAAAAAAAAAGTTGCTTTGAGCTTCTTGTCATCTGTGGGTGATTGGCAAACTTAGGGTTAATGGAAGTTCTGGGTTTTCTTTTTTCCATGTATAATAGTTTGAGATATTAAAGTAAGAATCACTTCTAATTCTGAAATATTTACATTAAAAGTTCCCTCCATAAACTTTGTTTTTATTTGTGTAAATATTGACATTGTTAATAGTTTCCTAAAGGAAACAATAAAAAATAGTTCTTAATCTAACAAAGTATCTAATATACATGTATTATAGAAAAAATACAAAGAAGCAAATAAACATTAGAATCAGTTTACCACTCTAGGTAAATTCTATAAATAAAACTATTTTGGTGTCTGTGCAAAGGCGTGTTTTCCCTATCTTAATACGTGTGTGTGTCAGTGTTTGTTTTACCGAATAAAATCAAACTTTTTCCTTGATTGTAATTTTTTTTCTTGAACATGATTTTTATTGGTTGCATAATACATTTTATTGATGTATATAAAGCTTAATTTATATCAAGTAATATTTTATTGATAACCCCCAGAGTTCTATTGTATTTTGTTGGTAAATTGTTTGACTTGCAAGTTTGTGGACCTTTTCTTTAGAACAATACTGTAAATGGTAGTTTGTTTTCTAAGCTAACTCCCTCAGTTTTAACTGATACCTGTTACATAGCTAAGCTTCTTCGATGGACAACGGGAACTCCAGGGCTTAAACCATAGGCTCTGCTTATTGCATTATTTCCTCAGAAAACTCTAATCCAGTCAACCCCTGGCACAGTGTCAGACGTTGGGTACTCAGCAAAATCTGAACGAATGCGAGCTGGGATTCCTTCTCTACTCAAGTTGTCCTGGCTAGAGTGGCCAAGGACAGATGGTGTTTACTTTTTTGGACTGTGGGAAGAGGGTTGTGGATGCAGGGAGGGCGCACCGAAGAGCAGGTTTCCCTCATCAGCTGTGTCTTTGGCATTTGTCCATAATTTGGCTTTAGGTTTGATAAAACAAGTTCCTGGAAAAAGAATCTTCATCACTGGCGAAGTTGAGGGATTTGGGAGAAGGCAAAAGATACACTGAATAACAAACTTGCCGTAATAGACATTTGTAAAACATACTGTCCAAGAGCAGCAGAATACACATTTGTTCTTAAGTACACAGCATTTATCATATTCTGGGCCCTAAAACAAGGAATTGAAGGGCCAGTTTTTTGTTTTCTTGGTTTCTTGAGTTAAGCATATACCTACCCTATCATTCAGCCCTTCCACTCCTAGGTATTGAATGAACCAGGAAGAAAGAAAACCTACATACATCCATACAAAGACTTGTACAAATTGATACATGAATGCCCCTAGCCATTGTATTTGTAAAAGCCAAAAACTAGAAGTAACCCAAATGTCCCATCAAAGTGAATGGATAAATGAACTGTGGTATATCCATACAACAGGATACTACTCCTCAGTGAAAAGGAGCAGACTATGAATACATACAATAGTGGGTGAATCTCAGAATAGTTACACAAAAGTCAAAAAGCCAGACAAAAAGGATACAATATGGTTCTGTTTGTATAAACCTTTAGAACATACATACCAATTAATCGTGGCAGAAGGCAGATCTATGATTGCCGGGGGGGTGGGGGGGGGGGTGGGTGGGGTGCGGATGGTAGAACCAGGGTGGCCGGAAACTTAGAGATGGTAGATCTGTTTACTATCTTGATCGTTGTGGTGGTTTCACAGATTATGCATAGGTCAAAACTTACCAAATTATAAACCAAGAGGACAGTTTATTACGCAGTTGGCCCGTTATCCATGTGGGGACTAGACGGCACTGATCTCCTGCGCGGTCAGAAATCCACATACGGCTCTTGACTCCCTTAATACTTAACTCCTCATAGCCTGCTGTGGACTGAAAGCCTTACTGGCAACACACACTTGATAGCACAGATTTTGTATATTGTATTTCATACAGTATTCTTACAGTAAAATAAGTTAGAGAAAAAGTTATTAAGAATATCACAAGGAAGAAGAAAATACACTTATGGTACTCTTATTTATTGGGGGAGGAGGGGAATCTGCTTGTAAACGGACCCACACAGTTCAAACCTGTGTTCAAGGGTCAGCTGCATATGAACAATTGCACAACAAATCTAAAATGTGAATGAATAACAAGAAAATAAGGCCTTCATGATTCTGAGGCTGTTTACATCATCATAGTGTTGCTTATACACCTGTACGCAGATGGCATGACCTTCTACTGTGTGCTGCCGTCAGTAAAAGGGCCTTCCTTGCTGATTTGTGCTTCACAGCCAGAATCAACGGAAAGCGGTAGGGTTCTAGAAGATCTCCCTTTCACACTGAGGGAGAAAATCTAGAGTTATAGACGGAATTTTTAAGTAGCAACATGATTTCTTTTTTTTTTTTTTTTTAAAGATTTTATTTATTTATTTGACAGAGAAAGATCACAAGTAGGCGGAGAGGCAGGCAGAGAGAGAGAAAGAGGGAGAAGCAGGCTCTCTGCTGAGCAGAGAGCTCGACACGGGGCTCGATCCCAGGATCCTGGGATCATGACCTGAGCCGAAAGCAGAGGCTTAACCCACTGAGCCACCCAGGCGCCCCAGCAACATGATTTCTAATGAGGACCTCAGTCATGTTGTATCAGCCGGAGTAGAGAAGAGGAATAGAAAATGTGGGGGTGAAGTCAGACTCTTAGAAACAGCAGAATGGTGGGTACCAGGGGATCAGGATGGAGGACATGAGAAGTTGGTCAAAGATTACAAATGTCCAGTTAGAAGTTGAGTACATTATGGGGATCTAATGCACAGCATTGTGGTTAGAAGTAACAATTCTGTATACTCAAAAGTCACTGAGAGTAGATGTTAAATGTTCTCACCCCAAAAAAGAAGTGATTAATTCTAGGACACAGTGGAGGCAGTAGCTAACACCAAAACCACAATCATTTTGTAATACATAAGCTTAGTGAACCACTACATTGTACATCTTAAACTCAGACATTGTTACATGTCCATTACATTTCAATGTTGGGGGGGTGGTTAGAAAACTTAAAGGCACACTAGCTAAAATAAGTAGAAAGAAAACATGGTGGTGACCATTCATTCAGTGATTTCTCTTTGCCTGTTGGATGAAGACCAGATTCCTGAGCCAGTGACTTGTGGTGTCCCCTGTAGTTTGACCCTCAGCTTTGGTTTGGTTTGGCTTCGCCTTCTTCCAGAATATTCTGAGGTATCTCCCCCTTCACCGGCTTGGTTAATGCTTTTCTTTGCTTCCGAGTCTTTTTTCCGTTGCCCCTCACCTTTTATATCCACGTGGTGAAATTTTACCTATCCTTTAAGTTCCCAGTCAAATGCTAACATGTTTTCTCTGATCTCCCAAATGGAAGTGTGTCATCTGTGTTCTCTATTTTAGTAGACTCTAATCACATAATTTGTATCTTTGGCCTGATGGGTTATAGGTCAGTGAGATCTTCCCTCCCTGCTGTTTTGGAACTGAACAGATGCAGAGTTCTACATTTTGGCTACTATTTAGATGTGTTTGGATTCTTTTTTACATGTGTTAAAATTATTGGGGTATCTGGCTGGCTCAATAGAACATGTGACTCTTGATCTTAGGGTTGTAAGTCTAAGCCCCATGTTGGGTGTAGAGATTACTTAAAAATAAGATACTTCTGAAAATGACTGTAATTATTAATTCCAATGACGGAGGCAAGGACAAAACAAGCAGGAAAAAAACGAAAATCGTTCTGATTTTATTTTTGAACCGTGTTCTGTGTTCGTTTGATTTAGAGCAAAGAAGTGGTAGGTTTACTGTTCTTGTGACTTTTATTTTTCTTCCTTAAACTGATATTTTAATTATGTAGGCCTCCTTCTCTTTAATTCATAATGTCAGAATGGGGTAATGGCTAATTGGGAAAGGAGAAATCAGTTTGTAAATTTAAATCAGCTAGAGGTAATTCACTCTGAGTCATCCCATAGAAATACCCAAGAGTTGGTCTAATGGTGTCTTAAGATGAGAGTGTTTATTGGGCCACGGAAAGAACATGAATTACGTAGGGTTTGTGAAATATATGAAGACGTGTGTTTTTGAGATGCCAAGTGAGAGCTGTTCCTCAGGTTGCACAGTCTTGTGATCCCGTCTCTTATTTATTTTCTAGGTCCGGACCCTATTTGTCAGCGGTCTCCCTCTGGATATCAAACCTCGGGAGCTGTATCTGCTTTTCAGACCATTTAAGGTAACCTTTTCTCTTTCAGAAATTAATAAAAGACAAAAACTGTGTGTATAAATAAGCTATAAAAGGCTTATTTATAAATAAGCAAAAGGGGGGCTTTTTGCAGGAAGAAATATGTTTGAGAAAGCATCTTATAAAGTGACCCCCCCCCTTTTTTTTAAGTTTAGTTAGTAAAAGAGATTTAACAACTCAGTTCAGGTGTGCAGTCTCAGGAAAGACTGAAAATACCTTTTGTCCTTCCCAATAGCTGATCTAGAAAAGTCTTTTTGCTTCCCAGTAATGGGAACATGTGTCTGGCTCTGTTTTGAACAGTTCTGGTGTCCTCCCTGTTTATCATTTGCCAATGGGAGTGTTCTTCTGAGTACAGCTCACCAAAAATACTATCAATTCCTGTTATTTATAATATTCCCAGTAAAATAACGTAAGTCAAGGCCTGTTGTGCAAGGTTTCTTATTAGTTGAAATAGTGCTAATATTATTCTTTGGAGACTAGGAAGTTGATTACACTTTCATAAACCAGATTGAGAACTTGACCACCATTATTTTTTCTGTAGGAAGAATGTCCTAAATTTCAAACAAAATAAAATGAACTTTTAAGGAATTATTGTTATGCTGGTACATAGTGTAGTATTTTAATTCAGTTGCCTGTCCATGGGGACTACTGAGATACGATCACTTGAGAGATAGTTAATGTTGCTAGAATTGAAAACTTCATGGGAAATTGGACAAAAGCTGAAATAACCATGCTGCCAAGGAGAAACCTTGAAGGCTAACCTATAGAGAAAACTGGGACTGGGAGGATTGTGGGCCGGAGGCCTCGGCCCTCAAGCGGAACACCCGGAAGTCATGATAAATTGAGGGCTTGTGTCTGCTCCCTGAGAACATGGTAGCAGCAGTGCCTGGCCAGGGGCACCCTTAGGATGAGGTGGCAGACCATCCTGATTAATGATTAAAGCTCCATCCTGTTGAAGCAGGACCCTAGCCACAGAGGCAAGGCAGGTTGAGGGACAGGATCCAGCCTTTAAGGGGAGAGCGAGGGTAAGATGGGACCACTGGAAACCGCTGGGTAAGGCAGGAAGGTGGGAGGGCAGCCAGTTTAAAGCCAGCAAAGCTAAGAGTCTAACTTCTGTGCCGGGAAGGTAATAATGTAATAATAGGCCAACCTCTGTTCCAGCATCCATCCTCTTCCTGTAACAGTGATGACGGTACAGGGGGAAACAGAAGGGTTAGACGGGAGGTCAGCCGCAAGGAAGTGGGAAAGAAAGAAACGCTGGGGATGGGGTTTGGCTTCGTAGAATTTCCTGAGTATCTTGTGCAGGCTTCCCATTTTTACTACTTGTCCCTTTCGTAGGATGAGGACTTTTCTAAGATTTTATTTATTTGACAGAGAGAATACAACCGGGTGGTGGCAGCGGGTGGGGGATGGGAGAGAGAGAAGCAGGCTTCCCACTGAGACGGGAGCCGGATGCGGGGCTGGATCCCAGGACCTGAGCTGAAGGCAGATGCTTAGGATTGAGCCACCTAGGCAGATGGGGACTTCTGAAACGAGTTGATCTTATTAATGGACAAAATACTGGAGATTTAGCCAGCAAGCCCCTCGTATGAATTATTCCATTTAATTTTTATTATAACCCTTTAAAGGGGGTTGGCCTCCGTCCTTCCAATGAGGAAAATGAAACTTAGAGCAACTGAATAAATTTTGCTCAAGGTCACACGTCGTAAATGGCAGGGCTAGGATTCAGACCCAAGCAGGCTGACTGCTGTCCGTGCTAAAGTCGTCTGTGAGAGAGCACAGTGTATTGCCACCAGTGGTGGTGTGCTTGAGTGAAATATCCATCTGTCCTTTGCCTCTGAGGCCTTCAGGGTGTTTAAACCTCCAGGTTTTTCGGACAGAAAGCACCTTGAGAAAGGAAGAGACAGGGCTGTGAATCATGACCTCTCTGGCCAGAAGAGCTCAAGGTCTTTGAGGTAAAATGTTTACAGTAGCTAATTGGTAACATAGTTCTCTGCTGGGAAGATAGGAGGATGAATCAATCCCAACATCCTGCCCAGAAACCCCAACGCAAGAGTCAGGACCCTGGTACATTCCTAACAACCCTCTTTTAATTAAAGTCCCCGGAGGGTGACCCCAGCCTGCAGATCTGTCTTGGCACTGATCTGTGCAGTGGTCAGTCATGTCAGGTGGTGGTTTTCCCCTTGTGCCGTCCATCAGTGCAAGCCACCAGCCATTGATTATTTTCAGAAATAAACACACTTTCTTATCCTTCTCCTGAGGAGCCAGGAGGGGTGAAGCGAGGGAGTGCAAAGGGAGGGTTTCTATCCTCCTTGAGTGTGGGCTGGAGTAAGAACAGGGGATTTTTGTAATGCCCCAGTCAGAATACCAGCATGAAAACCAGCTGCTTCAGGAAGTAAGCAAAACAACGCAGCAGAATTTAGAATCGCTACCTGTGTAACTTTCCCCGGCAGTTTTGAAATTCCGAGTAATAAGTTCTACGTAGGACATTCTTAATGTTTTAATGTTATTTTCTGTCAAACACATGACCAAGTCCTCACATACTTACCTTCCTGTCTTATTAAATTTACTCCCTTCACTATTCTCATTCTGTAAAATGAGAAAGATCTGTTGACAGAAGAAACTGTTTTCCTACCATTGTACGATTTCCTGGAGGAAAAAAGGGGAAGCAAACCTAGATACATGTGCATAAATTTCAAGGTATGATTTGTTTTAGGCCTTAAGGATGGAAGGATCGGCACACAGGTGCTTATGTTTGTAAAAATCTGCCTTCTCAGTTACTTTGAGGCATTTGTAAGAAGAGTTCGTCAGTAGTCATAATGGACTCATTTTTACTTGAGCAAGATGCTATTATAGTTTTTTTTTTCCTAGTAATTTTGCAAGATGCTATTACAGTTGTTTTTTTTTTTCCCTAGTAATTTTTTTTCATCTAAATTTGGTTCTTAATTTTCAGGGCTACGAGGGTTCTCTTATAAAGCTCACATCTAAACAGGTAAGAATTTCAAACTTGCATATAAATGATCACTTCCACAGTAAATTTGAATTGATTTTCTTCTAGGAAGTTACTGGGTCTCAGCATTCTCCTTTATAATTCTCATTAGGATTTAATTTTTGTTGTTGATTTAAAATTCAGTGTGAGATTAGTTAGGAATTAGGACAGGAAAATGATTTACAATTCTGTTGTCTCCAGCTGGGATGTCTGGGATCATCCCTGAGGAAGGCAGACAGCATGATTATATTGGGATTGGTCCGCATATCCAAAAGAAATCATCCAAACCCGCTTTTATTCCCCATCCTTCCTTTTTTAAAAAATAAGGTTAAACAGGCAAACGTTCACAGTGCGTGTAAGTATCTGTTGGTGGAGAGTCATGCTGTGTTTCAAACTTGTAATAACCACAGGCAGAGTCCCAAGTCTCGGGTAGAGCACAGAAGGGGCAGGATGGAGAGTGGTAGTCAGTGACCCTGATAGTTTCTACAGACTGCTTGAAATATTTGGCTTTAGGCTCCCCCACCCCCAAATGCTGAATACCCAGCATGCTCACCTCTCAGTTGCTTTTCGTCTCTCGGTAAGGTATTCTCTGATTCGTTAGGAATAAGCTATGTTCCGAGCATCTTTCTGGACTGAAAGATTGAGTCCAAAGGGATTATCACCCCTCTCTGTTGCGTTGGAACAATTTGGTTTACACACCTAGTTAAACACAAGACGTTTTAAAAGTATCCCTTGGGATTTGAGCTGGAAATGTGCATTTTATAGTTCTGATCATGCAGTGAGCGTGTATAGGGCTTGTGTCATTGTGTCATCATATTCCTTGCACTTACAGTGTACCGAAAGGTGATTCGGTTCTCTTTCCATTTTAAAAGACGAAGAAACTGAGGTACAGTGAATTTGATTTAGGAAAGTAGAGCCTCTCGACCCAAGTTTTCCTCTATTCTCTTGTCCACTGCTGCTCACCTTCCAATCCCTTCTAGATTTTTTTTTTTTTTATGATTCTCTAAATCCCCAGCTGTGCCCTTGAAGAACCACCCTCACAATCCCTTTTGATTCATGTTAGAAATTTGGCTAAGCCACTGCGTCATGATTCTTTTGAACTGGCTTTTTATTTCTACCCATTGCCTGTGGTCATTTCTTTATCTTAGCCCTTTGGTTTGACATCACCTTCGACCCAGAAAAATAGATATCTCCTGATTTGTTTTTTGTTCATTTTTTTTTTTCTTTCCTCAGCCCGTAGGTTTTGTCAGTTTTGACAGTCGCTCAGAAGCAGAAGCTGCAAAGAATGCTTTGAATGTAAGTAGTAATGATGTCATCATTGGTGTTTCCTTGTGAGGTGGTGGTGGGAGGCAGTAGAAGCTCTTTGGACCGGAAATCACGTGGAGGGAATATGACTGCTCATTCTGATAGGAGGGATTCATCCGTGTAACTAGCCATCTGAAGAGATTTTTCGTTGACTCGTGGTCCGATGTGCAAACTACTGAGTAATGCTTTTGCACTTCTCCAGCTTTTACTGTAATGCTCAAAATACCTGCCAATGTCTTATTCTAATTGAGCTTGGTCACCGCCCATGGCAATGCTCAGCTTGGTTCAGCCTTTGTCATACTCTCAGAGATTAAACTAACCCAAGAGTAGATGAAAACTTGGCTTTCCTCCTCATATGAGGCTTCCATTTTAGCTGTGTGTGTGTGTGATGATGATGATGGTGTTTGGTAGATTTTTTTGTCTTGATTTTTTTACGTTCATAGTCTTCACTCTCACTGTTTTCCCCAAAGACATCCTGCTTGAGCTGTAGCAAACGGTTGTCAGTTGAACTGAGTGGAGGTACTTGTTTTGGTTTGTAGTCATCTTGTCTGCCATATGTTTTGAAGCTTTTGCCAGCTTCATTTTAGAAAACATTTTTCCACTTTAGTGTGCTGAAAACCAAAACAATTTAAGGGGAACCCAGCTGAGAGAAGGTGAAAGGAAGCAGAATCCGAGTTCCAGATGCTGAGGGCTGATCTGGAGGTGAAGAGTTGGAGGGAAGAAGTCTGGCTCCCTCCTGCTCCAGGCCGTCAGCCTAAGTGGCCATGAAATAAGGGTCAATGAAGGCGGCCAAAAGGGTTTAGGGTGCTTCTTAAAAGGCAAGTGGCTACTTGACTGGTTGCCATCTGAGGGTCATAATGTAGGCCCTTGTGTCGCTATGGAATCTGCAGGTGCCCCTCCTAGCTGCTGCTTTGAGCCCCTGGATGCTAAGGCCGACGGTCCTGAGGGAGGGCTGTGGGAGACACCTGGTATCCTGGAGACTTGGAGGCCGCAGGGAGAGACCTCTAGAGGGGTCTGTTTCCTCAGCATAATGGTGTCATTGTGACACAATCTTGAAAGGTTTTCAGGCTTTGAAAAAAAATGCACACACTCTCAGAAGACATGATTTGCTTCTTACTGTTGGTTTTTCATGAACTTCTTTGGAATCCAGGAACTCAGAAGAGCTGAGGATTTTCCTGGATTTGGGCTAATAACCTTCTGGTCAGAGAAACTGCTGCCTTAACCTGTTTGTCTCCCACAGAACAAAATACAAACCAGTTGTTTATTGCGTACCAGTGGTACACAGTGAAACACGGTGTATGATTGAATATTTTGATATAAAAATTGTTTTCATTTTTATCATTACATAGATGGAGCCAGAATTTTCCTCAGTATAGCCAAATTTTAAGCTTCTCAATAAAACTAGGCTTTTACTTAGATACTGGTATTCTTTCATTCTCACCAGGTAGCACGTTTCTTTTCTTTTTTTTTTTTTTTTTTTAAGATTTTTTATTTTTTTATTTATTTATTTGACAGAGAGAGAGAGATCACAAATAGGCAGAGAGGCAGGCAGAGAGAGAGGAGGAAGCAGGCTCCCTTCTGAGCAGAGAGCCCGATGCGGGGCTCGATCCCAGGACCCTGAGATCACGACCTGAGCCGAAGGCAGAGGCTTTAACCCACTGAGCCACCCAGGCAGCCCAGGTAGCACGTTTCTAACTGCAGAACTATTCTGGGTCCTTCAAAGTTATGGGAGGTGAAGTTTTCACCATGTTGTTTTCATTGTTCTTCTAAAGGAAGTAGCAGCAGCCGAAGGTTGTTTACAGAATTGGCTCTCTGCGGCCTGCCTTGACTGAGGAGCAATAGGCTCTTATAGTGACTTCTGTCATCTGACGAAGGCAACTTTCCCTTACGGGCTAGGGTTTGTGTTTTTGTTTTATGGAAGCTTGTTTTCAAACTGCCTAAATGGTCATAAACTGTGTTTCCTTGTCTCAGTAAGCAGGAGTATAGCACACAGTTTCAATTTTTCTTGGTGCACATGGGTTATATCCATTCCAAGAATCAGGTTTGGAGCCCTCCTGTACCATAGCAGTGGAGGTGAGGTGTTCAAGTCCATCCCTAGGCCAGCTGGCCCCAGGTCATTGTGCTTGCGTGTCCTGACATCTGGTTTTAGGTTGGCTCTTCCTCCTTTTTCGTTGGCATTGAGCTTTCCTTTAGCAGCTTCTTTTCCCTTAGTCATTAATGTTCTTTTGTTGCTCGTGTATTAATAACTTGGGAAGAACACCAAGTGAATCTGTTCAGATTCTGTGGATCTAAGGGCGACTTACTATTTGTGAATTATTGAACCTGAGCGCTCTTCTCAGAGGCTGACTCGTGAGTGTAGGCATTTACTGAGCTCATGCTTGATTTCTTGACATGTTTAACTTTTATTATATATAAGGTATTAGAGGCCTTTGTACCTCAGAAACCACCCTCTTGTTCTGGGAACGGAGACCTCGAAAGGATGGATGGCTCGGTCAGGAAGCTTAGGTTTAAAGCTACAACTAGAAGGAAGCCTTCTGCATCTTTGTCCTGTCTGCTTTGTTCAACATCTTGCTGCTCACTTGGTCCATGGAATGCTGCTGCATTTTCCCTGATGGCAGTGACAGACTATTTAACCTACATCGTCCAGGACAAACGGCCATGATCAAGTTTGTCCTGTGTGACAGTGCGGCAGGGTTTCTTTTCTCTACCGAGAAAATGGGCCCGTTCGGGGTAATTTACTTAATCACGAAGCTGACAGCTTTTCTCTATGGCCCAACATATTATGTTCTTTTCAGGTCATCTTTCTAATTGGTGAATTAAAAACATACGAGGCTCATAGCCATTACAAAATTTATTCCCCTCATGTCATTTGTTCAGCCTTCTCTTAAAAGCGTTTCCTCACACTCCTTTGGGGGAAAGTTCCATGTTGTAATGTTTTGTTTCATTCCACTATTGAGAAACTAAAGCCTCAGTCCAGGAAGGACCTCTATCTAGAACAGTTCATGGTGTCACGAACCACTTCTCCACGCCCCTTGTTGTCATTTCTCTCTCTTATTTACTGTTTGGTTCAGTTATTAGTATTAATAATTAGTCTTCTCCCAAATGCCTGATTTAAAAAAAATATATATTTTCTTCCATCTTTGGATTATGTGTCAATTTGATAATTTTATGGAAAAACATGTTCAGATTGAATTAAGTGGTAACACTGAACTTTTATCAGGAGGTTACTCAAATCTTCTAAAATAAATATAGTGTATTTTGTTTTTACAGCAAAAACTCCCAAATTAAGCTAAAAATAACCCAAACCCTGACTTCCCTTCAGGTTATCTGTGGTCCCATTAATCCACATGATTAGAAACCCCATTCATTCTTGAACCTGACAACAAAGTATCTGACCTACCCTTCACCCTTCTACACGTTTGTAATTTCCTTACGGGCGGTTTTCTGTTTCCCATGAAGGTGGCGTTAATATTCCAAAGTATCCACTTATTTTTAGGATTTGTTTGTCATTTTGGAGTGTAAATCACATATGATGAGTGAGATTGAGAGTTAGCTTGCTTTAGTAAAATTTGTGGAAATTTTAAAAAAATAGAGTAGGCATACAAGTGAAAACCCTGAGCAGAAGTGAAACTAAGCCATCCCTGGCTTCCAGCCAACTGCCAAGACCCCCAGTATTGCCACTGTTGCCTAGTTAAAATCTTGTTTTAAGAAATAAGGGTGATTTGTAGTTAATACTTCAGATCAACAGGCTTGGTGTGTTCCTTGCTTGTGTAAGTTTCCGTCACAGGCGTTGTCTTAAACTGGTGTTTGGGAATCGTTCATCTAAAGTACAGTTGACCCTTTAACGTCACAGGGATCAAGGGTGCAAACCACTTCCTGAGTAAAAACAAAACACACATAGACACACACCTTTTGATTCTCCCAAAACTTAATAGCTTACTGTTGACCAGAAGCTTTATTGATTACATAGTCAACTAACACATATTTTGTGATGTATATATTGTATTTTGTATTTAAATAGTTGTTATTGAGCTAGGTTTTATCATAGACTTGTGAATTACTGTATCAGAATTAGAGAAGTCTAATATCATCAAACAATGGACATCACTGCAAGTTGCCTTCACAACTAAACATTGCTTGGATGAGCACAGTAATTTGCTTTACTCTCAGATTTTAGACTATTTGATGTAAATGATCCCAATTATCATTGCAACCCCTAGTCTGTTGGATTCTTTTCTAAAAGCTTGAGTTACAACTCCTATAACATATAACCCATTTGAAGTGTGCAATTCAGTGGTTTGGGTATGTTATGTATTATAAAAATTTGCCATTTTAATGATTTTTTAAGTGCACAATTCATTGGCATCAATTATGTTCACTGTGTTGTGCAACCATCACTGCTCCATATTTCCAAAAAAATTTTCATCATCCCAAACAAACTCTGTAACCGTTAATCAGTACTTCCCAATTTCTCCCTTTATTTTAACCCCTGGTAACCTCTGAACTGTTTTCAGTCTATTAATTCACCTATTCTGGATATTGAAATATTTGTTCTTTTGTGTCTGACTTTTCTTCAGTGTAGTGTTTTCACGATTCATCTATGTTTGTAGCACGTATCAGAACATCATTCCTTTTTTTGACTGATATTCCATTATATGGATCTCCCACCTTTTATTTATCCGTTCATCTGTTGATGGACTCTTGGGTTATTTCCACCTTTTGCTCTTGTGTATAAAGCTCCAGTGAGCATTGGTGTACAAGTTTCTATTTGACTCCCTGTTTTCAGTTACTTTAGGTATATACCTAGGAGCGGAATTGCTGAGTCATATGGTAATTTTAGCTTTAGCTTTTTGAGGAACTTCCAGACCTTTCCATAGTAGCTGCACCATTTTACATTCCCAGCAATAACATATATAGGGTTCCAGTTTCTCCATATCCTCACCAGTACTTGTTGTTGTGTTTTTTAAATTGTGATCATCCTAATAGGTATGAAGGGATCATTGGGTTCTTAATAAATACTTTTTGACTGATTGCAATGGTAGATTTGGGTTCTTTTCGAATCTCACATGACTTAAAATGTTTCTTTTAACAGGGATTAATAACATTTCTGTGATGGCAGTTCTAATAAATAGAACTGTAACTGGTTTTTTTTTTGTTTTTTTTTTTTAAAGATTTTATTTATTTATTTGGCAGAGAGAGATCACAAGTAGGCAGAGAGGCAGGCAGAGATAAAGAGAGAGGAGGAAGCAGGCTCTCCGCTGAGCAAAGAGCCCGATGCGGGGCTCGATCCCAGGATCCTGAGATCATGACCTGAGCCGAAGGCAGAGGCTTAACCCACTGAGCCACCCAGACGCCCCTAGAACTGTAACTGTTAAATGGTTTAGTTTACCTGTTAATAAAATAAAGGTTGGGGAAAAAGCCAGCCATTGGGTAAATAAGACTTAGGCTTTATATTCTTTTCTGTACAAGATGCAAGACATGAAGGAAAGGTAGTTTCTCAAGGTCTAAAAAGACATTGGAATAGAGATTGAAGGGCAGTTGGTTTCAAAGTGGAAAAAGTGGCAGTCACACAGACTTTGAATGCAAAGAAGCCTTAATAAGTGGAAAATGAAGAGAATTTGAGCATATGTAGTATTAAATTCTTCATGATTGGGGAAATGTTATCAATTCAGTAGCACGTATGATAAAGAATTTTTAGAGAAATTCTTAATTTGTAAGAAAGCATGTTGGAAATGCACTTGATAGTGTCACGTGTTAAAGATAGCCCATCTAATCAGGGAAACTGTCTTTTCCATCTCCATAAATTCCTGGTATTAAAGTAAACACTGTGGTTATTTATATTACAATTATTTTAGCCTTGTGCATAATTTCAATTTTGTTGAATAGCTTGAACTCTTCCAGCTATCCAGTTACTAAACAGTGGTATAATTAATCCGTTTGTTCTAGACCAGGCTCCTCATCACAGGTGGGGGTTTTATTCACTTCCAAAGGTGTTAAAAGGAAATCATCAAGCAAAAGCACTTGCAAATGTTCTAAATGTGAACCTCTACCACGAGTATACTTGCATGGTCAAAAGATGTGGCCACAAAGTGCTGGTATAAACTCTTTGAGTGCAGAGGGACTCCAGGGCAGTCAAGATCGGCCGTGATCACACAAAGACATTCTGGCTTTGGTTTAGCAGAAGTCTGGACAACAGTCCCTGTTTCCTGTATCACAGGTTTTCCTGACAGGTTGTGCAAGTTAGGACTTTTGATCTTAATATTTGTACAGCTTGTGAGTTAGGTGAATTATTTCCACTAAACAAAAGGTTTCACAGACACAAGCATCCAGATGGCCTGTGTCAGCTCCCCCTCACCAGGCACTCTGTCAATATGTTTCTTATCAGTTTAAAAATTTTCTCCTTCAATTTCTCTTCGCCTGTTGCTCAATGTGGTTGAAGAGGCCCAATTAGTGTGATCCCAGCTGGGACTTTTGGATGGGAAATATGCAAGGCTGCCAGATGAGATCATGAGTCCGATCTAATGTTTATCTGTTAAATCTGTTTATAACTGCTGACTCTTGACTTGCAAAGTTCTAAAACAGCCATTTGACGTCACTGGGCTGGGGGCTGGGCCTGTGCCAGTCAGTATAGAGCTGCTGTGATGCGGGGCTCTTGGTCTCTTCTCTTTCTCCCTATGACTGCATGCTTGGGGCTTGACGAACAGCTCAGTCCGGCTAGCCCCCTCAACAAAGCTTGAGATAGGCTTCCACAATGGTTGACACCACCAGAAGTGACTCATAACCCAAATACGATGTAAAAAAATAAAAATAGTAAAGGCTCCATGGTGTGATTGTTGAAAGTTCTAGAGTCTGTCAGATCATTTTTCTCTGCTTTTCTTTATGATGGTCCTGCATTTTTGGATGGTTCTACAACCTCCCTGGGATAATGCAGCAACATGATTTACAAGTTGTTCTGAAAAACGACTAATGAAGATGAATGCGAGGAATTTGTTAAATTTCTGATTAGAGTCTTCACTTGAAGAAAACTAGGTTATTTTTAAAGATCTTGTTTATTTGAGAGACAGCGAGCACGAGCAGGGAGGTGAGGGAGATCGTGACCTGAGGCGAAGGCAGAGGCTTAACCGACTGAGCCACCCAGGCACCCTGAAAAATGAGTTATTTAAATCTACTAAGCATTCATGTAAGAAACTGGAAACCACAATGCTACTAAAAGAAATTCTGAAGAAGTTTAAAGAACAAAAAGTAGCCAGAAAATGTTAACATCATCCTTTCCTCAAGGAAACAAGCAGGAAGAGCCACAGATTCTCCCAAATAAACTGGTTTACTCCAGTGATAAGTATATGTGGAAATCTCGAGTTCATCAGATGTTACATGACTGTGTGAAACAGCTCTCAGCCTTTGCATCGTGGCCTTTTTTGAGCATCTAACTTACTTAAACGGAGAACTCCCTTTTAAAAATACTGTCTTCTATTGATCTTGACCTTTCCCGCATGGTTCTTCGGGTGTTTCAGAAATGCTGAGAATCCATTTGCCTCTATCATAAATGTAAGTAGGAAATATAGTTAGTGTTTGTGGAACACGAAGGACAAAGAATGAGTTATTTGCTAGGATCTTTTTGCTAAGAAGCCAGGCCAGTCTTAGAATGAAAGCTGTTCACATTGCTGATTGTCCTGCAGTACCGCACATTTTGGCCCCGTAAATCACTCTTTATTATAAAATCACTTTTATTTATTTATTTTTAGTGAATGATCATACCATCCTTAGGACTAGGGGTTCCAGCACTCCCTTCCACACTGGCTTTGTGTTTCTGATGATAATCTACACAGATTTTAACTTTTGGTACACAAAGCTTCTGTCTTATTCTGTAACCGGAATGCTTTAGAACATTTTATAGACTTGGGGCATAGGAATGGGACTTGACCCTATTAAAATGGACTAAGGTGTTTTGCCAAGACCTTTGTCAATGATTATGTTTTTATCTCCTCAAAGATACATAGAGTATGAGGTGTTTTCTTTCTTTATAATTAGTATAAAATTTTCATGCCATTTTTAATGGTTATTTAATAATTGTTACATTTAGAAACATTAAAAACTTACAGAGCCACAATAGTCAGGGATTTTTATGTACATAAAAATAAGGGGGGAAGAAATAGAAATAAATAGAATCTATTTTATAATAGAAATAAAATAGAGAAAGTAAATCCTTCTGAAATTGGGAGATATATTTTAGATATATATTTTTATATATATTTTAGATATATATACAGTACATATTTACAATACATACCGTATATATATGTGTGTGTGTATACATATACACACATACACATATGTGTGTATATGTATACACACACACAGTACATATCATGTATACATATGGTATGTATTGTAAATATGTATTGTAAAATACAATATGTATTATAACTATGGGATTAGGAATAAGAAAACAGTTTTTGGTGGTTTTTTTCTTGGGGGCAGGGGCGGGGAGAGAGCACACGTTTCCGCATAAACAACAGGGTCAGAGGGAGAGAGTCTCAAGGAGGCTCCAGGCCCAGCCCAGGGCCCAGTGGCAGCAGGGGAAGGGTGGCTCAGTCTCAAAACTCTGAGATCATGACCTGAAACCAAGAATCAGATGCTTAACCCACTGAACCAGCCAGGTGCCCCAGAAATAAAACAGTTCTAAGAAACACGATTATACTGACTAATCTAAAATCTTAAAAATAATATTCTAAAAAGGCTAATATTTATAGGGGAAAAAAGGTATATTTTTAGGACTAAAATTTCTAAAAATGTAAGTTTCAGTAGTGAATTATTGAAAAATTAAGTGGTACCTTGAGTAACCTGGACATTGGAAAAAAAGGTTTCTAAGTGTTTTTTTTTTCTAGCCATTGTGGGGCAAGTTAATTTTAAAGATTAATATTTTAAAATTAAAAGAGCTGAATAATTCCCCTAGACAATGAAGTTGGGTAGAAAATTCTTAGTATAAACTAGTAACCAGTGGTTCTCTTGTGTTTTGAATCGCTTTAATCCGTTTTGTCCTTTGTTTGCCTTACGTAAGACAGCCCTCAAAAAGTATAAATGGATGAATAAATATACAGAACTTAAAAAGTAAATTTGGAAACATGGGACATGAAAATAAATTTAAATGGAACGGACTTCACCATGTTCTCAAGCAGAAGGTTAGTTTATAATAAAGGAGCAAAAACAGGCAAAGTATAAAAGTGTTTCTATACTTTGAAAAATAGGAATAAAAACTAGAGTTCACACAACATTGCAGTTTAGCAGGTCATCTTCGTTTATCTATAGGCATGTTCACCAAATTCTAAAAACATCCTTGAAACAATCTTAAAAATGAAACTCACTGATATTAAATAGGTACTGTGTATTTGTACCAGTACCTGGTACTGCAGGTACTGCAGAACATTATTACTGTGTTGGTACCTGTGAAAAGGTACTAACTCTCTACATTGAGGCCAAGAGAGAACTGAGAAGGTTTCTTCTTGGTAACCAGTTATGTCTGGGAGGCTTTCTAGGCAACGTGTAATAAAAGTGTCCGTCAAGCTGACCTGGTTCAAATCCAGGTTCTGCCACCTACTGATTCAAGACCCTTCTCTGGACCGCAGTTTTCTTCCTGTTAACATTTTGTTGATAATACCTATCTCAGAGGGCATAAATGTATCTCAAAGTAAATGAGATATTTTTTAAAGCCACCGGCCACTCAGTAGTAAAAATTCTTGTAACTGGGATGATCATCTTCACAAAGGACTGGTTTTATTCCTTAAGCCCACTTCGCGACAGTCTAATTTTAAAATAATGTCTGTGGAATTCCGCATTCCACTGGGTTTAGAATACTTCTGAACATTGACTTACATTATAATGTAATTAATGATAAATTGATTCATTAGTCCTTTCTTGGAGCTTTTTTTGAAAATGAAGTTGCAGTGTTGTCCTTAATATATATTCAAGCCTTCAAAATATAGTGAGCCCAAAAACAGCCCCTCCTCTTTCTTTTCTGTGGAACCGATCATGTACATTTCTTTGTCCATTTCAGGTTCCGGTTGAATCTCTTTAAAACCAAAGACCCTACATCCATTCCATAGAAAGTATTTTATTTAGCAGCCATTGGGATTCCTTAAGTTAATGGCTGAACAAGCTTTTTTGCGAGGAGAAGTTTAGCCTCAGCCCTGTCAGGTCAGCAGTAAATAGACTTGAGGTGATGCATCAGAACCCAGGCCGAGCGCCGATGCAAGTTGCTCAGAAACGAGATCTGTTTTGACTCACTTTCCTTTGGCTCTCTGTGCAGCACAGGAAGTACTTTGCAGTGAACCTCCAAAGTTTGAACTTAACTTTTCACGTTCTTTTTTTTTTTTTTTTTAAGATTTTATTTATTTATTTGTCAGAGAGAGAGAGAAAACACGGGCAGACAGAGTGGCAGGCAGAGGAAGAGGGAGAAGCAGGCTCCCTGCCCAGCAAGGAACCCGACGTGGGACTCGATCCCAGGACACCGGGATCATGACCTGAGCCGAAGGCAGCCGCCTAACCAACTGAGCCACCCGGGCATCCCAACTTTTCACGTTCTTTACAACTAATTTGTGCCTGAGCCCCAAACTCTTGGTTGGAAGGAGCTTCATAGAGGTTTTTGTTTTTAGAGTTTTTTAAAAACAGGTTTACAGAGCAAATGCTACCCTCTTTCTTTATCTTTGTATTTTTACCGTTTCCATCAGCGAATAGATTTTTCCCGCCCATGGATTGATTTATCTGTAGTAGTAGTATTCATCAGTGACTTTGAGAACCGAAGAATGTGTTGCTGTAGATGGTCCTCATTTTTGTCCTCAGTAAAATTGAAGGTATAAAGTTGTTGACTTTAAGAATATTCTAATATTTATTTTTAAATGTAATTTTTAAATGTAAGCCTTCCTTCTTAAAGAATTGTGCTCTTACCCTATTGCGCTGCCTGCAGTCAGGACTAAGCTTAAATGCATCTTCTACTCCCTCCTGGTACTTGGTTTTAGGATGAGCTCAACTTGGTTATGCACAGGTTGTGTGCACACTGAGTAGGAGATGCCCCTGGTTCTTGTCTAGGGAGGAGTGGATATTGCTTAAAAACTGGAAAGTAGAAACAGGGCTGTTGTCAAAATACACTTGGAGGCTGTTGTGTCTGATCTTTAAATGGAAGTCTTTGCACAATGATTTTGGGAAGGTACGGCACCTGTCAATTGTAGAGTTTCTTAATATCCACACTTGTTTTTCTCTCCTTCCTTCATCTTTTTTTTCTTCTACATCAGCCACCAGTAAAGGCTTAAAGTAAACTTTGCAGAATTATCCTTAAAGGAGATAGAGAAAGTTGTTAAGATGGTGCCTGAAATGAACCAACAACCACTTTAGGTGAACCTTAGAGTGTGTTAAATGTATTTTTGACTTTAGTCTGTCTACTTTACCAGTAGGACTTACTCTTCATATGTGTTTCTACTTAGATATAGAATCCTTGGTTTTTATCATTCTAAGACTCCTTATATTGCACAACGTTAATCATTTAACATATCTCAGAATTCATAGGGTATTTCCTACAAACACACATACCTCTTATTTCGCCTGGCATGTGCCCAATGTGTGTTAGAAACAGAGGCAGGTTGGTCTCCTTTTCAATAATTAGAAGATTAGTTTGTAATTAGTATGATTGTTCTTGTCCTTGAAAAGCTGATACCATTCTTGAAACCTGTAGCCCTTTTATCTTAAAGGACCTGTATGGTCATCTATTAATGATATATCAGAAATGTAATTAGAAAATATTTAGAGGGGCGCCTGGGTGGCTCAGTGGGTTAAAGCCTCTGCCTTCAGCTCAGGTCATGATCCCAGGGTCCTGGGATCAAGCCCCGAATCGGGCTCTCTGCTCAGCGGGAAGCCTGCTTCCTCCTCTCTCTGCCTTCCTCTCTGCCTGCTTGTGATCTCTGTCTGTCAAATAAATAAATAAAATCTTTAAAAAAAAAAATTTAGAAACTCTTCCCTTCCCAGTTTGATCCTGTTTTTGTTTGTTTGTTTTTTGTACTTGGTACAAGCTGTAGGAGCACATGTGTGGCCTTTATGAAAGTGATGCTCCTAATTAATCTTCCTTAGGGATTTAATCTTTTTGTAGTTACAATAATAAATTTGCACATAAACACCTTTGCTTTCCCATCAGATACACTATGTGACCAAAGAAGTATATTTTCTAAATGGACCTGGTTTAGTAATATAGACTATGGCTAAGAATAGGGTTGTGATCTCTTCTGTTTTATTGTTTTTCCCTTCGTGTCAGACTCACTGATGTAAGCCCATGTTCTGGGCTTTATAGAGAGAAACCATATAACCTAGAAATCACTTAACACTGGCACATACTATGTTTTATTCCTCAAAAATTTTTGCTAGGACAGCCATAAGGCTCTGGACAAGTATAGGGAGGTACTTGCTTGAAGCAAAACCTGTTTATTTCCCAAGTAAGTGAAGTCATTACCATTAAAATGCCCAGGATTTTTGGGTGTCCTTGGAAGCAACGAACATCAGACTAGATGGTCACAGGCCAATCATTAAGTGGATGTGGACCATCCCAGGTTTGTCCTGACCCCACCTCAAGATCTCATGAGGGTCAAAAACCTAACTAAATGCAGGTACTACCTAGCATCTGCTTCCTTTTAGGCTTCCGTTGGTTGTTTGAGGGCCAACGTTCAATAGGTAGCGGGACCAAAAGGTAAAAGACGGTCATGTCGCTACTACCTTTCCCCCTGAAAAGGGGGCAGGGAGGATGCTCATGGCTGTTGTCATCCCAAATGTGAGGAGGCAGCCCTAGGACTACAAGGTAAACGGCTGCTGGCAGCACGAGCCACATCTGGTGTTGGGGTGTTCAGGATTCCAAGAAATGCCTTTGTCCCGACCAGAAGCGTTGACCTCTGTTTACCTTCAAAATCCTTGGAGTAAAAATGTTAACGTCAGGATTCTTGAATGAAAGAACACCATCTGCACTCTGGCCTATGTTTCAAGGCGTCACTGTAAAATACTGCTTTTTAATGGGTAACTGTCCATGCCTGAAGTGGAGACCTCCTTTTCCTAACGTTGTGAGGGCCCGGGTCTTTCGATCATCCTTTTTAGGACAGTTTGAGAACCTGGTGGCAAGAGTTCAAACAATCGTGCCCTCGTAGCCCTTTGGAAAATAAACTCTGTTTGACCGGGGTCTGTTGACATGTTTAAGATGGAGTTTATAGCTTCTTCAAAGACCCTGTCATGACTTTACAGTCACCCTATACAAAGCAGATTCTCCTGGGGCATGGTTATGGGCACGGGGGCTGGCTGGCTCACGAAAAGTGTGCTTTAGCAGAAAGGAAATTGAGGTGGGGTGGACAGCCAAGTCAGACGGAGCTCCAGATACCTCAGCAGGCCTCATGCCTGATTGTCCCAGAAAGTGGATCTGGCCTCTGCGGTTAGCATTCAGCCCCCCAAGAGTCACTTGACTGTGTGAAATAACAGAAATGGGCAAGAGGAGGACATCCATCATCAGCTCCCTGAAGCTGGGGGGGAGGGGACATGGGGGGTGGCTGAGGGAAGTGAAACCAGGTGGAAAAAAGAAGAATTTGAAAGTGCACAGCACTAATTTGGCCAAGAGCTCCGATAATCCTGCTGCTTTGTCCAGTTGCGGGAATCCCACAGTTCAGTCATGACTCTCCTCCTCTTTTACAAGTGGTAGAAGCACCTTTTCCAGAAAAGCCAAAAGAGAGAAGTAATCGTCAGCAGTCCACGTTTGGGGGCGGTAGCTCCTTTGCGGATGAGCCCTAGGCCACAGGAAGGTTTATCATAGGCCAAATGTTAACCACTGACATGAAGAACTTTTTTTTTTTTTTTTAAGACTTTACTTATTTGAGGGAGACACAGAGCATGAGCAGGGTGAGGGGCAAAGGCAGAGGGAGAAGCAGGGAGCCTGATGTGGGACTCTATCCCAGGACCCTGGGATCATGACCTGGGCAGAAGGCAGACGCTTAACCGACTGAGCCACCCAGGCACCCAAGAACCATTTTCTTAAAAGCAGCTCTGGGATATGGACTATTGATTTCCAGTTTATAACTGAGGAAAATGAGGCTCAGAAAGCTTAAACTATGTTACTAGGATCCGCGGAGGAGGGAGATTTGAATGCAGGCCGTCTCCACAGCACCCACTCCTAAGTGGAGTCACAGTTTAAGCCTGTTTGGGAGAAGTTCCTTCCAGAAGTAGTTGTGAGCTTGGATTGGGTTGTCTCTTTTGTAACTGTCACTGTAACTCTAGCTGATACTTTGGAGAACCAATGGTTTTCTGGGGTTTTTGTGTTTCTGTTTGCCTTGTGTGTGTGTTTTGCTACCTTCCCCTGTAAGGGGAAGGGGACCCACCAGCACCATCTTCTCCTAGTTTCTTTTCTAGTCCTATACTTAGGGGCAGAAACAAGGTTTTGCTCACTTCGTTGTTGGGGTGCATACATCCTCTTCGAACTACTTTGCAGGTTTTCACTCTAAGATTCTGGCTTGGTAGTGAGAGGGTATGGATGTGAATGCCGTAGTTTGTTGACATGAATAAGAGTGAAGCCAAGGGTAAAAATTGGGTTCTAGGAAGTGCCCCAGTCATAAGGAAATACTATCAAAAACACTTGTATTCCAGACTCGGGATGGCTAGTGAAGGGTGATAATGGGTTTCTCTACTGTGGCCAAGCTGATTCTATTAGAACACTGAGAACTGTGCTTGTCACAAAATACTATCAGGGGAGGAGTTACGTGGGCTTAAAATGAAGGATGACCCTCTGGAGACCTTCTGGGCTGGGTGTGGATACGTATTCCTTTGTCACTACAATTTTCAAAGCAGGTTAGTTTCATTGTGTTTTATGGAACATGTGGTTTAGAAACAAAATTATACAGATTTTTTTTTTTTTTATTTAAGGGGTTAAAAACAAAGACATGTGACCACCCAAAACCTAATACTCACTTGGGTAAGTATTCTATTAGGCAGTGGAGCAAGGAACTGTCCTTGGGTGCATAGCTCAACTTCAGTCCAACGGCACAGTCAGGTATACCTACAGAGAGCCCTTGGAAAGGGGTCTCTTCAGGTGTAATCGGAGATAAATTACTAAGAGAATGGGACACATTCTTTTCAAATGACTGTTTAGGCAAGGAGGATAATGAGTAGTAAATCAGATTATTCTAAGGTAAATCCAGAGCAAGGACTTTGAGGTAGTTGGATTAAGAGAAAGAACGAGGCATAATTGCTGTGATAATTTCTCAGTGGGCAGTGGCCCAGCAGCACAGGCTGTTGTGTTAACAATCCTGGTGTTTCTACAAGCAAGGCCCTTATTTAGGGAAAGTATGAAATATGGTTTACACACAACAGCTTCTCACTTATTCATTCCTCGTCGGATCCCACTTCTACCTAAGTTTCAACACAGTGGAAACGAACAACACCCTCCCTTATTTTCGAAAGATAATGTAGCTTTTGTCAGATAAATAGCTTTACAGCACTGTAATATTACACGTTCACGCAATCATGGGAATCGGAAAATTGAATTCTGGGACGCCTGGGTGACTCGGTTGGGCGTCTGCCTTTGTGGGTCACCATCCCAGGGTCCTGGGATCAAGCCCTGCATTGTTGGGGGGGGGTGTCCTTGCTCAGCAGGGAGCCTGCTTCTCCCTCTTCCCACCCATATTCATGCTTGCTCTCTCTTTCTCTCTCGCAAGAATAACATCTTTAGGGGCGCCTGGGTGGCTCAGTGGGTTAAAACCTCTGCCTTCGGTTCAGGTCATAATCTCAGAGTCCTGGGATTGAGCCCATATGGAACTGTCTGCTCAGCGGGGAGCCTGCCCCCCCCCCCAACTTGGTGATCTCTGTCTGTAAATAAATAAATAAAACCTTAAAAAATATATATATTTTTTTTAAAAGTGAATTCTGAATTCTCCCAGTCAGTTGTGAATTTAGGTGAATTACTTTTTGGATCTTGATTTCTCCGTCTATATGGAGGAAGTTACTGGCCTTCTGAGCAAGACTGTATTGCTGTAGTGTCAGACTGCCCTTGTAGCAGGACTCTAACATCCTTGCCTTCTGCCCACTGAATGCCATTGTGGTCTCAAGTCTTGTAACAGCCCCAGACACCCTCACACATTTCCACATATCCCTAAGGAGTTGGCGTGGGTGGGGGACACGGCCAGTGAGGAATGCTACCCATGATGAAAAACTGCTAGGTTAGGTGGTCCCAAAAATTAAGTCCTAAAATTCTGTGAATTTCATGCTTTATTTTGCTCCCTCTCTACGACTTACCGACTTACTATCAGAGAACCTGACCTAGACCTCTACCAGCAATGTGCTTCTGTGATCTTTATTTAGATAAGGTGGGGTGTTGTGTTTTGTTTTTTTAAAAGATTTTATTTGTCAGAAAGAGCGAGCACACAAGGAGGCAGAGAGGTAGGCAGAGGCAGGGGGAGAGAGAGGCAGGCTCCCCACCCAGCAAGGAGCCAGATGTGGGACTGGATCCCAGGACACTGGGATCATGACCTGAGCGGAAGGTAGCAGCTTAACCCACTGAGCCACCCAGGCATCCCTCGGTTTTTTGTTTGTTTGTTTGTTTGTTTTGTTTTTAAAGTTTTATAAATGGTAATAGAAAACTTTTACACTTTATAAGTGGTAGAAAATTTTTACTCATTCGTTTTCAGAAATGGCACATTGGAACAGGTCTTTGAAATTGTGTTGATCCCCCATCCCTTATATCCTTTCTTTCAATCTTTTCTGTTTATAACATGTAGCTCTTCCTTTAACTTCCCTCCACACTTTTGTTTCTGAGCCTCATCTCCACCAGAACAGATTACCCAGATGCATGTTTCTTTTTGGCTTGTCTTGAGTCATTGTAAGGTTCCAACTGAATGTAGCAATTGTTTTCAGACTCCTAGGGAAACTTTTGCATGCACCTTGCCTAGAGTCTGTTTCTAATCTGAATATTTTATGCTGCTGTGAAAGAGAAAGCTGACAATTCTCAGAAAGCTGTAAATAAATCTTGGTCCCTTCAGACTTGAGAGTATCTCCAAAGTATGTATTTACCTCCTACTTTCCGATGGGAATGACATGTCTATCAATAATTTTCCAAAAACCGTTTGTATTTCTAACTTTTGTTTTTAACTTCTAGAAGGCAAAAGTTAATTCTTTCAGCTTCATTTTTTATATGTTGCAAGATTTGCGATCCCCAGGTTATTTCCTTTCCCTTAGCCAAAATGCTCTTTGTAAATCGGAGAACTTTATTCTTAGCCCTCTTCATAAAATGTTTTAAAATGTAACAGCAGAGAGAAATGTGAATCAAAACCACAATGAGATACCAAATCATGCCTATTAGGATGGCTGAGGTAATAAAGGCAATCACAAGTGTTGGCGAGGATGTGAAAAAATTGGGATACTTCTGCATTGGTAGTAGGATTGAAATGGTATATCTACGTCGGAGATGAGTTTTACAGTTCTTCAAAAAAGTTAACATAGGCTTCAACAGTTCCACTCCTATAGAGTTGTGTCCACACAAAAACTTGACACAAGGGGCGCCTGGGTGGCTCAGTGGTTTAAGCCGCTGCCTTCGGCTCAGGTCATGATCTCAGGGTCCTGGGATCGAGTCCCGCGTTGGGCTCTCTGCTCGGCAGGGAGCCTGCTTCCCTCTCACTCTCTCTGCCTGCCTCTCTGCCTACTTGTGATCTCTCTCTGTCAAATAAATAAATAAAATCTTTAAAAAAAAAAAAAACTTGACACAAGTGTTCCTAGTTGTCAGAAAAGAGTGGAAACGACCCAATGTCCATGAACTGATGAAAGGGGAAACAAAATGTGATATATTTGTACAATGGATTATTATTTGGCAATAAAAAGCAGTGAGAGTCTCCAATGTGGTATAATATGGATGAACTTTGAAAACGTTATTCTGGGTGAAAAAAAGCCAGTCACAGAGGACCATGTATTGTATGATTCCATTTATAGGAAATATCCAGAATAAATAGGCATGGAGACTGCAAGCAGATTATTGGTTGGAGGGGTAAGTTGAAGAGGGGAGAGAGGGAGGACTGAGAGGCTGCTAATGGGTACAGAATTTCTTTAGAGGGCTATGAAAATGTATTAAGCTCTATAGTGGTGATGGTTGTATAACCCAGTGACATATGAAAACTCACTGAATTGAACCCAAACCCGTGAATTTTAGGATACGTAAATTATATTTCATAAAGCTGTAAAAAAATAGCTTATGGTATTCTAGCAACTTTAAGAATAGCATTTAATTTTTAGGTAAGCCAACATTAAATGGAAACCAAGGTCATAAATAGATTTTTAATATTTGGCCGTTTAGCCAGAAAGGACCTAGATGTATTTTTGTGGCTGGATAGTATAACATAATGAGGCTACCTCCAACCTCTGAATCTCTTGGCCGTATCTTTCCCCACATACTACGACTGGAAATCCGTCGAGTGCAGCATATATAGGTAATAATCATTCTCTTTTATTTATGAACTTGTTCTAGTCAGCAGGGGAGGGAACTCATTTATCAGTGTGTCTCGTCAGCTGTAGCAGAGGAAACTGGTGTTGGAGCACTAAGTTTCTTATGGAAGAAGCTAAGAGGTTGCTGAGGAAATGGATAGCTGTTGACTAAAACTCAGCCCGAGTTGTGATCATGATAACTAAGTATGTTAAGTGCTTTACAAAGCTGTGTGCCATCAGCAGAGTATGTCAGTCTCTCTACTTACTCCTGAGATTTGAACGAGTTCTTCCTTCCCCACAGATACTGTTTAATGTACCACCATCTACAGAAATGAGCGATGTCGGTTCAACTTTTGTGTCTGATCTTGAAAATTTCGAAGGAAGTCAATGCTCCCCGTCTCCACCCTTCCCCACTGCCTCAGCCCCACCACACTGATTATCCCCTGTGGGATAATAATCTCTGCCTTCAAAAAGAGAAAGAAATGCATTAAAAGTTATAACTTAGGGGACGCCTGGGTGGCTCAGTGGGTTAAGCCTCTGCCTTCGGATCAGGTCATGATGTCAGGGTCCTGGGATCGAGTCCTGTATCGGCCTCTTTGCTCAGCAGGGAGCCTGCTTCCCCCTTGTCTCTGCCTGCCTCTCTGCCTACTTGTGATCTCTGTCAAATAAAAATTTTTAAAAATCTTCAAAAAAAAAAGTTGTAACTTAGGGTGCCTGGGTGGCTCAGTCATTAAGTGTCTGCCTTCGGCTCAGGTCATGATCCCAGAGTTCTGGGATCGAGCCCCGCATGGGGCTCCCTGCTCCGTGGGGAGTCTGCTTCTCCCTCTCCTGCTGCTTGTGTTCCCTCTCTCCCTGTCTCTGTCAAGTAAAATCAAATCTTAAAAAAAGGTTAAGACTCCGTCAGCGGTGAGAGAGGCCAGCAGTGGACACCGGGCAGATCAGCTGCCACCTGGTGGAGCTCTGAGTCTTCAGGTTTGTTAGAGCAGCTTGTGAAGTCGCCCCGGGGATGTATTGGGGGTCTCTGCTTGGGTGAACTTGAAGAGGCACTTCAGAACCCTGGCTCTCGAAAGATCTGCAGTTTAGTACGAGAAACCGAGATAAGGAGGGAGGTGTGGAGTGGAGAGAAGAAGAGATCCAGGTACCGAGATTAGATTAGAAGAGGTCAGAGAGTGGTCACTCCTAAGCTTGACCTTGACTTGAGCTCTTTCCCTCAGGTTTCTCATTTCCTGCAGACAGAATGGTTTCATTGACTTCATTCGTAAAGGTTAGGAAGATTCCCAAGGCTAAGGAAGAACTGAGCAGATTATTACAAAAGAAAATGGATTTTTATACGCTGAGGTTTTATTGTACTACAGATATGGTTTCTGGTGACAGATTACTCTCATTCTGTATTAGAAAGTCGGAATGAATTGGTTAAAACTTACAACTTAAAGGGCATTTGTTTCTCCTCTTCAGCTTAGATACCTGGCTAGGCAGGGTTTTCTGGATGCCCCACATTCCTTTCAAGCAGCAGTGGGTTTTTGGTTGGATTTGGGGATGGAGGAAAGGGTCAGTAGAAAGCTTATTAGAATCAGCCAGGAAACGTTTTCAGGGTATGGAGTGGAGTCTTAGGAAATGGCTGCCGCCTTATTACTTTTCTTTGACCCCCAAAAAAAGGGGGCGGCAGTTTTCGTCTGACCCAGGACATCCAGTACAGATCAGATCGGCTGGATTACTGGATCGGAAAGGGGTGTGTGTGAAACGCCTAGGAGATTCTGGTAGGAAACGACCTTTTTTTCAAAAAGAACTGAGTAGCTTACTGGGTGGCTTGACTGTCTCCCAGAGAAGGGCAGAGTCCACTGACCCTGGAATGAGCGGTAGAGGCAGCCTGTTACTTTCCAGTGGTTTCCTGTCCTTCACCAAATGTAATAATCCTAAACATTTGAATTTGCTGGTATTGGGGCTTCGTAAAGGCTTTTAGCCTGGGACTTTAACTGGGAGAAACCAGGCATCCAGCACAACTCAGCCTGGAGAAATGCTCCCTCCCCTAGCTTCAGGCCATGAACTCCAGTGATCCTTTATGAAAGAGGTGTTTTTTACAGCAGATTAAGCTCCATTTATCTATCCCCTTCCCTTCTCTCTCCCCCTTGTAAAAACAGTTCAACATATTGTAGTTAGAAGTTGAAAACTAAATAAAAATTAGCTACAGTAAATTTGATCAGAAATGTTGGGTTAGGTGCTTCCTTTTAAAGGTTCAGGATCTTAGGAAGTTACAACAGGTGGCAAGGGGGTGCCAAAATTCTAGGTCCTCAGCTTTTTAGTCCCCAGACATAAAATTGGTGAATGGGTTGTTGAATCAACTTTTAACTTTTTAAGTGGTAAAACAGCCTTACCCTCTGTGAATACATAAAGTAAGGACAAGGATGGGGAGAGACCCAAGCGGAATACAAAGCAAAAGGAGTGAGTCAGACTGTGTTTCGAATGAGTAATACAGCCACACTGAAGCGGGGGCAGGAGACAGAAGGCGATTAGCTCTTGAATATACATACCCGCTGTATACTTGCAGGCTAAAAAGTCAAAAAGAACTGTAAATAGGGCGCCTGGGTGGTTCAGTGGGTTAAAGCCTCTGCCTTCAGCTCAGGTCATGATCTCAGTATCCTCGGATGAGTCCCGAATCCATGAGTCCCGCATCGGGCTCTCTGCTCAGCAGGGAGTCTGCTTCCTCCTCTCTCTACCTGCCTCTCTGCCTATTTGTGATCTCTCTCTGTCAAATAAATAAATAAAATCTTAAAAAAAAAAACAACTGTAAATATTGAACTTGAGTTACCGAGTTTGTTTTTACATTGATACTGTTGCAGGAGTTCTGAAACGACTAAGTATGCCATTCTGGGCTGAGCAAATACATAAATAGAGAGTGCGGAGAAAGAGTTAGAAACATGGAGAGGGGATACTAGATTTAACCCAGTGGTGTGAGGTTGGAATTGGAGCCATCAGTACAAACTGGTGTTTTTATTTATTTATTTTGTTGTTGTTGTTTGAAGATTTTATTTGACAGAGATCACAGGTGAGGGGCGGGGGGAGAAGCAGGCTCCCTGCCGAGCAGAGAGCCTGATGTGGGGCTCGATCCCAGGACCCTGAGATCATGACCTGAGCCGAAGGCAGAGGCTTAACCCACTGAGCCACAGGCGTCTCAGTGTTTTTAATATATCTAGATGTAGAGAAATAGATAAGGATGTGAAAGTGTTTGTGTGCGTGTGTATACAGACCCGGATATACAAACCCAGAACGATCTGAGTACCAAGATAAATAGTAATTATAAATTGTCAAGTCCAAGAAGCTATGAGTCAGTACTGATAATATGAGTGAACAAATGAATAGAAGAATGAATAAACAGTAGATGGGGCAGAAAGGTAAGCTTTTCCTTAGAGGACAAAAAAATATAGAAGGAATGATGAGAGCAGCAAATCAGCATTTGACAATTGATTGCTTCGGGCAAGAATCAATAGATGTTAATATTGGTGAAAGCTTAATGAGAAACAGGATATTTATATAGTCTCTTAAGTATCTCCCTAGGAGATCTTTAATTAGGAGATCTATTTTTTTTTTAATTAAAAAAAAAGTAACCTTATAGTGGAAAAACTTGGCAAGTGATCAAAGTTGTCACTAGTAATGGGACAAAAATGACATCATGTGCCTCCTGATTCGGTACACTGAGAATGACACATCTTTTCTGTGATACTCCTGCCAAAAATGCATAACCTGAATCTAATCAAAAAACAAATCAGATAAACCCAAATGGAGGAACATTCTACAAAATAGCCTGTACTCCTAAAAAAAAATGTCAAGGTCACAGAAGACAAGGACAAAGGAAGATGTCCCGGGAGACTAAAGAGATGACAGCTAAGTGCTCTGTATGACTCTGGAGTAGATCCTCGATCAGGGAAACAGATGTCTTGGCTTCTGGGAAATCAGACTGTAAAGGGTAAAGGGGCATCGTGCTTCATCTTCCTCTTACGCAGTTCAGGCAGGAAAAAGTGGGGAGGGGGGTCTGGGCACAGGGCATATAGGAGTTGTTTGTACTGCATTTGCAGCTTTTCTTTAAATCAAAAGTTCCTTCAAAATACTTTTTAAAAAACTGAACAGAAACCACTAATGCAGCTAGGGGAGAGCTCTGCTCGAGGGTGTCTTCTCCTGTTCTGTTCCGCCTCCGCTAGCACCCCCTGGGAAACCTCTCCTACCAGCTTTCCTCCTTCCTCCTTTTTAATCAGATTTCATAAATTCTAACTTTTCAGATCAAGTGTATTTGTCAGAAACTCAGTACAATCTATTCAAAACACAAGTGCTCTCCCCCTCCCCACGAAGCACCCCCAAAGTTACCACTCTTAGCAGGTTAATTGGTCCCACTGTGAACATTCTTGGGCTCACACAGGTAGTGTTCATATCCAAGTCTATATGGTCTCCTCTCCCTGCCAGACTACCTGACACTGTTGTTCTTTTTTTCCTTAACCTTGTGCTGCAGTGGGGGTGGCTATAGCTTTGCCTCATTCTTTACCAGTATTTTCTCTAAATGAATGCTTTCATTGTCCCTAAAACTAGTTCTCCAGGACTGACAAACCGACCTGCTTTTATTGTGAAGACACGGGGGGAAGCTGCTCGCTCGCAGGTTTGAAGAATGTACCAAGTAAGCCTCCATCAGGCATCAGGACAGCTTGGAAGACCTCAGTGACAGGGACTGGGAGCCCTTTCCTGTAGTGGGAGACTGTCAAGGGGACTTATTGCCCATCACCTCTGGTTTCTGTCACTGATACTCAAGGTTGAAATCCTCAGAATAAAAAACATGTTTGGTCATTTAGGGCAGCCCCTGTCCCTTGACTAGCCAGAGCTGTTGCTAGGGAAGTGAGGGCTCAGAAGGCGGACCCCGGCCTCTGGGTGCCGCCCTATAGAAGAGGGGCCACCCCGGCAACCACCCCAAACGACTTCTCTTTCCAGATCTGCTCCGACTGCTTCATGTCTTGTCTGTCCGTGTCTGCTTTCAGCCCTGCGCTGGCACTCCCGGAGCTGTCTGCCACGAGTGATTCTCGAGTAGCCCTGTGCAGGCAGTACTAGCGCCGGCTTGGGAATGTGGTAGAAATGCCGATTCTCAGGTCCCCTCCTAGACCTACTGAATCAGAAGCTCGGGAGGTGGGGTGCTCAGCACTCCGTAATCGGGACGTCAACGAGATGATTCTGATGCCTGTGAACACTTGAAAATCAGGGCTCTACTAAATCTGATCATATTACTTATCCAGTTTAAAAAGTTGTAATAGCTCAGCGGTACACATACTCCAGGGTTCTTCCTCGTGGCGTGAACGGCCCTGTGATCTCACCGCAGCCGGCTGGTGCAGCCCTTTCCCCACCTCCCCTGCACGCGCGGGCGGGCACATGCGCACTCCGCCTGCTGTGCATCCTGTCCCATGCAGCTCTGCTGTGCATCCTGTCCCATGCAGCTCTGCTGAGCCCTTTCCTGGACTGCCACCTGGTCAGTTTCTGCCCTTCCATCACTTCCTCTGTGATGCCTCTGCCACCACCCGCCCCCAGTCACTTTCTGCCTTGGCTGTGTTTCTCACAAGACCCCAGGATCATGACCTGAGCCGAAGGCAGATGCTTAACTGACTGAGCCACCCAGGCACCCCCCCCCCCACCCCCCGCTTTTAAGTTTCTGTCCTGGAACTTTAGGCATACCAGAAAGTAGAAGATACAGTAATTAACCCATCACCAGAATTTACCAACTTAACATTTGCTTCATTTTTTTTTCTAAGTATTTTAATGTAAATACATGCTGTCATATTGTGGCATTTTGTCATTGCAGTCTTTGTATTTTAGTACTAAAAGCTGAAGACATTTTCCTAAATTACCATAATCTCACACCTAATAAAATTGACAATTCCCAAATATCACCTATGCCTGTATTCTGTATTTGGTTTTCTCCATTTTTCCACAAAAAGTCTTTTATATCTGGTTTGTTTTCTCAAGGACCACACATTGCATGTGAAGGTAAGCCGGTAAGGATGTTTTAATCATTGTAGAATAGCCCTTTTCCTCTTTTTTTCCCCCATTATTCACTGAATAAACTCCTAGTAATCTTTATTCCTACTCATGTGGGATAACATTAATCCAAGACTAGTGATATTACTAAGGAGTTGGAATGATGTTGTTCCTTTACGTTCAGAATGATTCAGTCTCAAGGTCCCAAATCCTTGCTTTCAGCTACTAAATCATTCCAGCACCAGCCAGAATGCACCAGAAGGCAGTGTCACAAGTACTGAAGAAACTGGAGAGCTCCCTGGGATCTGGGCTTCGTGCATATTCGTGTAATAGCTTCTCCATCTTGTCTTAGAAAGTCTCCGGAGGAGCTAGAATTCGTTTACCAGTGACTCTGGATCTCTGTGGGCTTGAGTCCTCAGGATTTGGTCATTCCACCTTGTCCATTTTCTTTTGTTTCATTCTTTTACAAGCTCTTTCCTTATCCTTTTAGGACTCTAGGTTTTGATAGGGTTTTTGCTCCATAAAATGGCATTTTTAAGCTAACTTACTTAGAAAGTTAATACGGTATCAGTAGGACACACAAATTTGCATTTGGAGGTTTAAGCCCACAGTTCAGAAAAACCTCTTTTAAACTTTATTTACAAATACTTCTTGAGCTTTGTTTACATTTAAGAGAAAGGGGAAAAGAGTGTTTTGTTGTTTTGGGGGTTGTGTGTGTGTGTGTGTGTGAATTTCTTCAGCGGAGTCCTGAATGCAGTCACTGAGTTGAAAGCACAGTAGGTAAGTGCAGAGCCCGAATTTTCCTTAGGAGTTGCTAATTGTTCTCAGTAGCTTTTGAGACTGAATTATTAGGGCTTCCAGTGATTATCATCAAGATTGCTCCTGTGGGCTGAGTCTGCGATGAGAGGAGTGGGTGGGGTTGGCAGCGGGGCTGGTGGAAGAGGGGACATTACCGTACGAGGCCACAGAAGGTTTAGAAAAAGTACTATGAAGTATTTTAGAAACTTGCCCAGTAGGGAGGACCGTGTTAGCATGTTAGCAAGACTAGCTGGGCCTGCTGTAACGAAACACGATAGACGGGGATGGTTCAAACAGCAGACACTTCATTCTCTCGGTTCTGGAGGCTAGAAAGTCCAGGATCAGTTACCATCAGAGTCCGGATCTAGTGCGAACCTTCTGGCTTGCTTGCAGTCCTCACGTACCGTTTGGGTGGACTTTCGTTGGTGTGTGCTCTTGGGAGAGCGATCCTAGTGTTTCTTCCTCCTCATGTGAGCGTATACTAATCCCCTTTTAGGGCCCACTCTCATGACCTCATCGAACCCTAATTACCTCCCAAGACCCCACCTCCAAATACCATCATGTTGGGGGTTAAGGGCTTCAGTATAGGAATTTGGGGAGGACATAAACATTCTGTCCCTGACACCAAAGCATATAGTTTGAAACTGCCCTGGTAGACTCTTAGGAATCCTAGACTGTGAAGGTACGTTGTTTGTCCCCACTATCTTCATACCTCCCAGAGCCTGCGCTCGGAGGGGCTTCAGTCTTGGTGGATCAGTGGGAACCTGTATTGGTTTGGTGAGTGTGTTTCAGGCCCCCTTGAAGAGAGACTGTGGCTGTCCCTGTAGCCTAGTCTGATTAGGTTGCTTCTAAGTAACTATTCTCAGATTGACATTACACTGTTAGCCAGAAACAGTGTAAATAAGTTACCACTTACAGGTGTAAGAGGAGGGTTTCTCTTCATTAGAAGAGGCGTTTTGGTGAGTTATAGGCAAAAAGGGAAGAAGTTGATTTTGAAAGGCCCAGAGTTTCCCCTTGATGTGGCAGTAATCTTATCCTGACAGGGTTTAATGTGAAGTCACTCTTGCCAGAGAATAATCTTACTAGGGCTTTGATTAAAAGCACAAGGTGTTGGGTTGGTTTTTTCGTGTGTTTTTGTGTGTTTTCATTTTTTTTAATGTTTCCTTATCTATCTTCCTCTTTTTTCCCCTTCCATTTCCATGTTCTCCCCAGCCCTGCTCCCCTCTCCCCCCCTTCATCATCCTTTAACATTTAGAATGTTTTTGGCTTGGCTGATCCCTCTGGATAGGAAGTGAGCCGAGCAGGATATTGATTACCAAATATGGTATTGCTGCTAAAGATGTTAGAGGAATGCGGCTTGTATTCTAAGCCTCCGGCCTCTGAATAAGCTGCCAAACAAATTAGGTCATTTTAACTTCTGAGCTTGCTTTTTTTTTTTTTTTTTTTTAATAAGGAGCTGGAACTCTGATTTGGAACATGATGGCGTTGTTACTTGAGCTCACACAGGGAGGAGGGATATGAAGAGGGGTTTGGGAATGGGGGAGACTCAATTCAGTATGTTTTAGGACACAAGCCACCAGTCCAGGCGGCGTAAGAGGCAAGCATGTTGTGCAGAGCCTCTGTTGACTCTGGGACACAAGGGGAAGAGCTGGGACACAGAATTCAGATGTATTGCCTCCTTGTTACCCAGGCTAGAAGCTCCAGAGGACCACTGGCCGGTCCCAGGATGCCCTTCTCAGGTTACTGGGGCCCTGACTACAGTGACCAAGATGACGTGGGCTCAGGTTTAAGAAAGTTCCTTCTTTATAGGAGGGTTGGTGGAGTTGACCGCCAAGGAGGACACCCTGAAATTGATGGCAGATCGTTACGGTGTGAGCTCATGGGGTGTTGTGTGAATACGCGAATCCTTCCACAGCATCCCCTTCACGATAGCCGGGGACTGACTGCATTTGTGTCCCAGCGAAGACGATGCTCTTCGGGTCCATATTTGGCAATATTTATTCTGTTGTGATATTAGCTTTGATAGAGTGAAATGCTGTAAGTGGAGGCGAATGGAAGTAAACTCTGCTTCAGAATGCTGCTTTGTTTCTCTTCCTCATCGACGGCTTTGGCAAGATAATACTGAGGCTGCCTAAGTTGAAACAAAAGCTGAGACCAGTTGGGGAGAGAAGTTCTTTTTACACCTCTTATAACTGGCACCCCCTTTTCGCTCCTTGTTGTCAGGGCTGTGCAAAGCGGATTCCTTCTCTTCCTGCCCACCCCTGTTTGCCACCTTCAGTTGGTTTCTTCTCAGAATGGATAAATCAGGCTCCCAGAGAGGTTCCACCCACCCCAGGATGTCTGTAGGTCAGGGCTCCGTGGCTTTTGTTGTATCTCCCGGAAGACCTCTCCTCCTCCCCCCTTATTTCTCGTTTTGCTGCTACCGTCCAGTCTCAGGCTCTTCTTCCCAGCTTTGGAGCTGAGCCTGTGAAGTTCAGAGTTGTTCCTCCTGGTGTACATAGAGATTCTTACTGATTTCTGGTGGGAATTGCTTTAAGTAGAAAGGGGACTTTGGGGCCCATAGGCCCACATGTGCACTAAATGGAAAACCTGTGTTCATAGGATACACCTTTTCAGAACTCTACCCTCTTCCAGAACATACCATACAGACAAACATGGGACCTGAGCCTATTTCGGATGCACATTTATGCAGTCTACTGGGATGTCTTTTGTTACTGTTGTTGGACTACATAACATTGGAAAATAGATATGATCTTATTCATTATACTTAGGGATGGAGGCATTCCCCCCCCCCTTTTTTTTTAAAGATTTCATTTGAAAGAGCAAGCACGAGGGGGGAGGGGCTGAGGGACAGAGGGAGAGGGAGACAGAGACTCCCTGCTGAGCACGGAGCCAGACTCTGGGCTAGATCCCAGGATCCTGAGATCACGACCTGAGCCAAAGGCAGATGCTTAACTGACTGAGCCACGCAGGCGCCCCAATGGAAGTATTCTTGAATGGTGGGAGGGTTTCAAAATAGACTTATCTTGTCCTAAATCTTGTGTTTTTATAATGTTTGTTATGTATTGAGTATGTTTGTTTTAGGTAAACTGCAATCGTAGAGTCAAGGGTAATTGAAATTACTATCCTGTCTTTGGCCTGTATAGTATAATCTGATTGCTCTCTAACCATGTGGCCAGTAGGCCAGCTCTAATCAAAACTGGGACTTTACCACATCCAGACATTAAAATTTTATATAAACTTAACTAAGCTAACTAGGATTAAGTGACACTAGTTATATTTAAGTCTTAGTTCGTGTTTTATTAACTCAGTACATGTATCGCCATGAAGAAAACTCTCTAGTTAGGGAGGGGAATTTTCTCCCTTTATTTCTGGGTGATGAAACTAAAGCGTTGAAGAATGACATTGTTTTAGGCCAGCGTCAGAACAGTGTAAAGGACCTAGAGCTCCACGATTTCCAGTATGCACAGAGCTTTACAGGAATTATTTTATTCTCATCACTGGCCACTAATTGAAGTTTTTCACTATGCTAGGAATTTGCTAGTCCACAGTTAAAACCTGAATCTGAATGTTTTTGTTCAGGAAGAAAAAAAATAATCGAAAAAACATGTAGCTAAATGTTTTCATTAAGTAAACAAAATCTCCCTTGACTTTTCTGGACATGTGGTATTACAGGTTTTCATGTATTCTGTGTAAGTAGTGAGAACTAGGGCTCTCGCTGACCTTTTTTTCTGATAGGCCAGGATTTACTGGTGTTTATTTTGTCACCATTCCGGTTTGACTCTAAGGAAATGAAAACATCTTCCATTTGTTCTTTATTTCCAAAGGGCATCCGCTTCGATCCTGAAATTCCGCAAACACTACGACTAGAGTTTGCTAAGGCAAACACGAAGATGGCCAAGAACAAACTAGTAGGGACTCCAAACCCCAGTACTCCTCTGCCCAACACTGTACCTCAGTTCATTGCCAGAGAGCCATGTAAGTTGATCTACTTTTCATTTACAGAAAAAAAAAATCAAGAATTGTTTGTGTGCTGCACGTGAAATTACGCCACAGGACGTAGAGCTGGCTGAGTGTCCTTTTCCATTTCTGCGAAGAGGCTGTGCATTCTTGCTGTCTGAATTCCAAATAGAGCAATGTTCTTGATGATCGGCTGTCCTGAGAGGGGGTCCAGCCAGATTAGAACTGTAACGACTCCAGAATGTCGTTTGAGGTGATGTCGATTCCTTCATGTCATCTTGACCTTATTGTGAGGGTGTTCTGTTTGCCTGGGGTACAGACCCTTTTTTATCCCCCCATCCCAGGATAGGAGAGCCGGTTCTCTGCATTTACTTCATTTGTTGACGCTCATCGGTTCTGTGGGTTGGGAAAAGAGAATATTAAAAGTAAAGGCAGCAGATATTAAGAAGTTCTATTTTTGAGAACAGTTGAGCCCATAAATCTAGAGGGGAAAGTAAACACACACAAAGAATTTTTACGTTGGAACAATCAGTTCTAGCAAATTAATAGTGGTAAATTTAAGGAAATCTAGGGCTTCCTGTTTTAAATTAATTGAGTAAAGATGCTGACTAATGGCTAAACAAGTGTTTACCCCTCATCTAATGAGCTCATTCCCTTAAATGGCCAGTCTGCAGCTTTGCCTTTGAATAACTTGGAAAGGTTGTCTTAATTTTCTTTCTTAAGCTCAGTCAGTAGCATAAGTGAGGCGTGAGATAGGCCTTAACTTTTCCTTTCACTGCGTAGCTATATGTGATTTAATATGGCAGGGCATTCAAGGAATCCCAAGCGACTAGCTGTTATTTAGAATATTTTCACCCTGTCGTTCTCGGTCTTCTTTCCAGACCACATGATCTCGATCTTCCTGCTTTCCTTGACAATACAGTTCAACTTTTCTTACTGAAACTGAAGGGCACATGAGTTTCTTTCTCCCCCCATGTCATGTGTGTGTCAGATTTAATCAGGTTATTTTGGAAGTTACAGCCATTCTGTAGCCGTGTAACTCTTGAGAAAGCTGCCACTTGCCAGGGGAAAGTAACAGATAAGAGTTTCTCCCCCAGCGTTCTCTAAAAATTTTCTGTGAGGCCAGGAGTCATAATGATGAAAAAAAGAAATGTGTGCTTTCATGTCATAGGAAAACTTGAATCCTTTCTGAACAAAAGTTTCATCTTATGGTCCAGTTGCTCTGCGGGCAGATGAGTAGACGTTTCTTACACAATTCTGTATCCTTACAGCATCTAGTTCAGTACCTTGTGTACATTGTATGTATTTAGTAAATATTACAGTGATAAGTGGGTAAATATTTTAATTCGGTTATTTGCAGAATTATTCCGTTTGTATGCCTCTTCATTTCCCTCTGAAATGTCTTCTGTCTTGATTAAGGCATCAGAAAAGAGTATTTGTAAGATACAGAAAAGGTAACCCAGCGTGCCTCTTTAGTTTTCCAGTCAATTTTCTGCCTCAGATCGGACAATGCTTTGAAAAGATGAATTCAGACAGCAAGTATAGTACTGATGATACTTCATTCTTTTTTTTTTTTTTTTTTAAAGATTGTATTTATTTATTTGACAGAGATCACAAGTAGGCAGAGAGGGAGAGAGGAGGAAGCAGGCTCCCTGCTGAGCAGAGAGCCCGATGCGGGGCTCGATCCCAGGACCCCAAGATCATGACCTGAGCCAAAGGCAGAGGCTTTAACTCACTAAGCCACCCAGGCGCCCCAGTACTTTATCCTTTCAATTCTTTATTGAATGCTCTTGTTCTCAAATTTTGTTTTTGTTTTTGTTTTTGTTTTTTGTTTGTTTAAATCTATTTCAAAAGCTCTATGAAATTGGCAGCAAGGAAGGTTATAGCCGGTTCACAACAGGGTACACAAAAGCAGCAGAGATGAACAAACGGACATCCAGAAGTCTCTGAAGTTGTCGGAGGGCTTAGAGCAAAGTTTAGAAGACTGCTCAGGCCACCTCTGCCCATGTCCTTTCCCTGTGTACTCAGCAGCTCAGAAGTGGTCAGATAGTTTCCATGGTACGGTCACGACTTGCCTGGGCTGTTTGTGGCAAAACAAACTTGACGTTTAAAAAAAAACATCCAAGCAATGGTATGTATATTTTTGAGAAACTAAAAGTTAGCCTGATTTCGCTTAATATGGCTCTTTTCTACGACACAGGAGCCTTGATGAACAGCAATTCCACTCTCAGATCGACCTTCTCGTCCATTATAATTCCCCCTGGGAATTAAGAACGTCCGTGTCCCACGTGCAGAATTGTTTTTCTGAAAGCATGCCGCACACTAAGACACTGCTGGTTCTCTGCTGGCAAGTCCCATTGCACTGTGCCTGGAATCGGTGTTCACGGTGGTAGTCAGGTCAACCCCTGTTAGGAGTGGACAGCAGTGGATCTTAGAGTTGGGGGATTGGAAAAACCCTATAGGGGCCCCTGGGTAGCTCAGTCGGTTAAGTGTCGCAACTCTTGATTTTGGCTCAGGTCATGATCTCAGCGTCCTGGGTTCGCATGACTCTTCGTCTCCACATGCAGTGAGGTGTCTGCCTGAGGAGTCTGTCTCTCCCTCTGCCCCTCCTCCCGCTTGTGCTCGCTCACTCTTTTGCTCTCTCTAAAATAAATCTTTGGAAAAAACCTATAGGCTTCTCTGTTGTAGATGGTGGGAGAAGTTTTGAATGTTTCTTTTTGTTGATGTTTTTGAAGAGTTGTGCTGAAAAGTACCCGTTGCCATCACTAGTGGAAGAATGTGCTCAGATTCTATCATACGACAAATATTTACTCAGACTCTCATGTCTCAGATATCTGTTGAACTTTAATGAGCTCTCAGTGTGCTGGACACTGGGAAAGATGGGGACTGGTTGCTGCCTTAAAAGAGCCACCTGTCCAAGGGATTGGTGGTGGTCAGAGTCGTCAGGAAACTTGGCCCGTGTAAAGGAAGTAAGAGATTTTTTTGCAGCTTAGTCCAGATTGCCCCAAATCAGATTGTCTCATTTGTCAAGCACCTGCTCTCTTTATGTAGAACATGAGAAGTGAGGAAACTAGGTATTGCACTTGCCAGCGGAGAGGGTGGCCTACAGGGGAGAGCCTTGACTTTGGACTTGAAGAGAGTTCTGGTTCTGCCAGTCATTGTCAAGCTTGTCAAGTCATTGTCAAGTTCGATCTTAAACACACTGAACCTTGCTCTGTGCCTGTTCTCTCAGCTACAAAATGGGAATAATACCTACTTCACATGCTTCTTACGAGAGCCAAATAAAGCAAGGTCACAAGATTGTGTTGAGGATTAAGCAGCAGTAATAGATGTAGAGCGCCAGGCAACCATAAAGTATAATCTTTGTTTAAAAAAAAAAACATGGAGTTGATTTTCTTTCCTAATAGTTAAAAGTAGGCATTGATCTTCCGAGGCTTCATCACTGTGACTATAGCCAGTTGTCTTTGCAAATCAGGAGAAAGGATGAATGAAAGTGTCACACACAGTCCCAGAAAGTATTATACTGTCCTAATGACTTTTTTATTAGTTTTAACTTCTTACGCCCTTGTATATAACAAAGCAAGAAAAATACCGTGAGAAAGGAAGTAAGAGATACAGAAAATTTATAAGTTATATAAAATTCTGTTAGATTATGCATTTGCTTGTACAGGAAAGTAGTGTTCTATAGTGTAAGAATTCCACCTGAGATGAAAACAGGGCAAGTCACCATCTGTCTGAGTTATGTTTTCCTGGTCTATAAAGTGATGATACTATGTGCCAGACATTGCTAAGCATTTTATGTGAACAGGATTCTCAGTAGCACTATTTTATAGTTCAAAAACAGGCCTTGGGAAGATCTAGTAACCTTGAGGTCATCAGGTGTTATGGGTTGAATTGTGTTCTGTCAAAATTCGTATGTTGAAATCCCAGTCACCAGTGGCTCTGGAGGTCACTGTGTTTGGAGATAGTCTCTAAAGACATGATCAGGTTAACCAGGGCCAATAGGGTAGGCCCCAATTCCATATGACTAGGTTCCTTAAAGAAGAAGAGGTGGGCAGGGATGTGTTCACACAGAGGAAAAGCCAGGTGAGGACATAGCAAGAAGGTGGCCATCTGCAGGCCAAGTTTACAGAGGCCTGGAGAGAAGCCAGACCTGTCCCCTCCTTGATCTTAGAACTTACAGCTTCTAGAACTGTGAGAAAATTAAGTTCTATTGTTCAAACCCTGCAGTCTGTGGTATTTTGTAATGACAGCCCGAGCAGTCAAGTCATAGAGCCTGGATTTAAATTCTGACCTGTTACTTTTTGGTTTTGTAACTTTGGTCAGCTTACTTAACTCTGTCTCCATTGTCTCATCTATAAAATGGCAGTAATAATTAAACTTCCCGTAGGGTTGTGAGGATTAAATCAGTTGACGCAAGAGGGCCACATTCACAAGAGTGAGTAATTTCAGTGACTCTTTAATATTTGCATCTAAGAATGTGTACGTTGGGGCATCTGGGTGATGCAGTTGCTTGAGTGTCCGGCTCTTGGTTTTGGCTCAGGTCATGATCTCAGCGTTATGAGATGGGGCCCCCTATGGGGTCCACGCTCAGTGTGGGGTCTGCTGAAGTTTCTCTCTCCCACTCCCTTTCCTCTCCCTGTGCTTGCATACATCCTCTCTCTCATCCCCTCCCCCACTCCAAGTAAACAAATCTTAAAATAAGAGCGAATATGTTCATGTGCCTTCTGTTCCTCATAGTTGAGACCTGTCGTTTTCTGCCTTTGTATACTTAGCATCTGGAACCTAGAAATGTGAGTGAACTTAAGATACTACAGATTTTATTTTATGCTTTTGCATTTGGAAGTTTAAAAATTTACAGAATTAAAAATTTTCAGCGTTATTGAGGTATGATCAGGAACCGATAAAATGCACATATTAAGAGTGTCTGTTTTGGGACACCTGGGTGGCTCAGTCAGCTAAGCGCCTGCCTTTGGCTCAGGTCATGATCCCAAGGTTCTGGGATCAAGCCCCACATTGGGCTTCTTGCTCAGTGGGGAACCCGCTTCTCCCTCTGCCTGTGCACTCACTTGCTCTCTCTCTGTCTCTGTCTCTCTCTCTGACAAATAAATAATCTTTTTAAAAAAATAAAATATAGGGGCGCCTGGGTGGCTCAGTGGGTTAAAGCCTCTGCCTTCGGCTCGGGTCATGATCCCAGGGTTCTGGGATCGAGCCCCGCGTCGGGCTTTCTGCTCAGCGGGGAGCCTGCTTCTCCTCCTCTCTTTCTGCCTGCCTCTCTGCCTACTTGTGATGCCTGTCAAATAAATAAAATCTTAAAAAAAATAAAAATACAGAGGGTCATCTGGGTGGCTCAGTTGGCTAAGCATCTAACTCTTGGTTGCAGCTCAGGTTGTGATCTCAGGGTTGTGAGATTGAGCCCTGAGTGGGGCTCCTCACTGAGTGTGGAACATGCTTGGGATTCTCTCTCACCCTCTCCCTCCCCCAACCCCTTGCTCATCCTCTCTCTAAAAAAATAAACTAACTCACTTAAGCCTTTAAAGATGATCTTATTATAAACCCCAGAGGCCTGGAATGAGTGTCTAAGGAAAAGATTTCAGGGCAGGTCACCCCTCAGTGAAAGTCAAGCTTCCATGTAACTCTTAAGCATCAGAATTTGATGGCCGGATGCATCAACGGGTAAAATGTAGTCTTACATAGTTGACCGGGGCTCCTGCATGGCTCAGAGGGTTAATGCCTTTGGCTCGGGTCATGATCCCAGGGTCCTGGGATCGAGCCCTGCATTGGGCTCTCTGCTCAGTGGGGAGCCTGCTCTGCCCCCCGCCCCCTGCCTGCTGCTCTGCCTCCTTGTGATCTCTCTCTCTGTCAGATAAATAAGGAAAATCTTAAAAAAAAAACAAAAACAAAAGCAGTTGACCAAATTGAACTACTGATGGTTTTTATTTAGTTTGGGTATAATTCATTGAGTTGCTTCAGAAAATAAGAGTGACCACTTTCAACAGTATTTTAGTTTAACAAATAATGGTATCATCAGCGAAGATGAGGATATTTGATTTATACTTGGAGGACATGCAAGCAGTTTACTAAAGTTTTTCACAACATTCAAATGGAAATGAGCGTGGATGGAAACAGGCAGTAACACAGCTCTGTTTTACATTGTTTCAGATCCTAAGACTTCATCTGCACAGTCCTTGAAACAGTGATGGTATGAAACCGGCATATATACCTACCTGTTGATGATTAAGTGGACCGTGTGCTCTCCGGGTGGTCCCACTTTGTAAAGTCCCAAAAGGCTAATGAGCAATCTGCAGAAAATTTTTCACGCAGATCAAGAAACCTTACCTACTCCTTCTATAAAGGATGGGATTGAGGGACCAAGTCCTGCAATTGTTTGAAAGTAAAACTAACACAGGGCCGCCTGGGTGGCTCAGTTGGTTAAGCGACTGTCTTAGGCTCAGGTCATGATCCAAGTTCAAGTCCCGCATCCTGCTCAGCAGGAAATCTCCTTCTCCCTCTGACCTTCCCCCATCTTGTGCTCTTTCTCTCTCAAATAAATAAAAATCTTTACAAAAAAAAGTAAAACTAACACAGAAATAGGGATTGTCTAGCTGCTTGTTAGGTCTGTTATTTAGGGAGATAAAAGGTTTGAGTCCATTTTAAGGAACATCCTTGCAGACAGGTATGTTGACCACAAATTCACAATCTGGGCTCATCTGCATTTCAGAAATAGGCCCAGTATCCTTTTTTTCTTGAATCTTCTCTTTATAAAATTAGAGTTTCATTTCATGTTGTAAAATGACCATGCTTAATCCATTATATTGTTAGAGTAGGAAACCATATATGAAATTTAAAGGGTTAACAATACGTATTTTCCTGCCATCCAGAAATAACCACTGTTAAAGTTCTATTTCTTTCTACACGCATTTCTGTCCTTTTATATTTATATGTATGAAAACAGAGAGTCAGGTTGTCTTTGTTTTAATTTGGTTACAACATAATGATCACACTGTCCTCTTCACTCGCTTGTCTCATAACCAGGTTTCCATCCAGGACCGTCGCCCCAAAGCATTATTTTCTTTATGAGCTCTTTACATAGAAGGTGTAGTGGTGAGGGCCTCTGATGCCTGGCAAGGAATGTTTTCTCAGTTAACTGGTGGGGGGAGAACACACACTGTGGACCTTGGCAGTCTTGTGCTTTAAGACTCTCCTTCCCTAAAACTCTAGGAAGCTGCACTGGGGAGACAGGATTGGGAGTAAAACACGATAAAATCTCTTTTATGTAGCTGAGGGAATTGCGTGGTGGTGAGGAAGGCGCTTGCCTAAAAATTTTTTTTTTTTAAATATGACTTGAAATGCCACTAGGAAGTACCTTGGGGATGTGGTGCTTCTAGGAGGGAAGCTTCCCTCCTCCCTCAACCCGCAACCCACTTCCATGAAGTTTTAGGAAAGGGAGTTGGTGATGGTGAAGACACACATTATTATCCCACCTGTTTTTCTTACCCCAGTCCTCGCTGGCAAGGTTTTTGATGGGAGGGGGAGCCCAAGTGTAAAAAGGAAGTTGGGGAGTATAGTGATGGAGGGAGTCTTTAGGGGGTCAAAGGCACTGGGAAGTGGTACAGAAGGGGGGCCAGGAGGTGGACACGGGCAGGAAACAGGCATCTGGCTGCCCAGTGGAAAGGAGACCAGGACATCAAAGTGTGCAAGCTGAGCTTTGCAGGGTGACGCTTGCTTGGATCGAGTGGCGGTTCCCTCGGAAGCAGCTCATGTGGGTCTGCAGCGGGATGCTGTCCTTGCTTCTGTTCCAAACTACCAGAAGTGACGTTCACGGAAACTTGTCAGTGGATTCCTCTCTGGGTCTTGAGACTTCCCAATGTTGGAGTGGTCCCCTGAGCATTCTCTTACCTCAGCACCACGGCATTTGTGGGGTGCTTCTCCCATGACCAAGGAGGGCCCGCTGTCAAGAGTCAGGACAGGAATTTAACACTCAGGGTATGTGTAAGGGCACCAGGGGCTCACGGCCCTGGACATTCAGAGGAACAGAACCATGAAACTGCAGACGATGAGGCCAGCAAAGTACTCTTACAAACCAAGACACCTTAACGTTTATTTCCGCATAGTTCCCACTCTGACAAAGCAAAACTATCGTTTTCCTTAGGGAAAAAAAAACAAACCAAAAACATTTACTGTTTACAACCCACTGCTGCCTCTGTCTTCTCTTCAAACCTGTACACGTTCCTAGTCTTGCTTAATGTGGATAATTTTTAATTCCTAATTTTTAATTACTAAATTTAAGGGCCCCTGGTTGGCTCAGTCCATTAAGCATCTGTCTTAGGCTTAGGTCGTGATGCCAGGGTCCTGGGATTGAGTCCCGAGTAGGGCGCATGCTCAGCAGGGAGTCTGCCCTTCTCCCCCCCCCCCCCCCCCCCCCCCCGCTCATGCGCTTTCGCCCTCACACTCTTATCATAAATAAAATCTTTTTTTTGAAGATTTTATTTATATATTTGACAGAGATCACAAGTAGGCAGAGGAGGAAGCAGGCTCCCTGCTGAGCAGAGAACCTGATGTGGGCCTGGATCCCAGGACTCTGGGATCATGAGCTGAAGGCAGAGGCTTAACCCACTGAGCCACCCAGGCGCCCCATAAATAAAATCTTTTAGAAAGTGAATTTAACAGCTGTATTAATATCAGGTAGTGGATGTAGATAAATCTGGTTTTACGTGGGAGGCAAGTTATTGCAGTACTGTGTGGACCAGCGAGTCTGATCCAATCATTTACGGTACAATCTAATGAGTAGCTGATCTTTGATCAGCAGTGGCTATTAACATTTTGATTTGAATTTGTTTCTTGTTTAATCATTGATTAGCTATAAACAAAGGCCTTAAGAACTCAGGAAGTCAAATCTCCTTGGAAATCACAGAATTCTTTTGTAATGCAAATAACCGCCCCCTCTTTCATGTTTTGTAAACTCCAATTACTCATTACATCTGCAGAGAAATGAAGGAATAAAGGAGTTAATTTACTGGGACATGCCAGAAGAAACAGCTACCAGAGACTTAATTCTTTAAGGCCATGTGCTCTCCTCACTCACTCACTAAAAGGCAGGCATTTCTTGCTTTGTTCAAGTTTGATGCAGGCTCCCTGTTTCTTCCCTTCTTCCTTTTCACACACTTGTAAATCCTCAAAGAGGTGCCTTTCCCGGACAACAGTTCTCAAAGCATTTGCCAGCCAACCCCTGGTTGGTCTCTGAGACCCTTTCAGGGAGTCCCCGAGGTCTAAGCGATTTTCCTGAGAAGAGGTGGTTTTTCTCACTATGTGGCAGTGGGCGCAGCTGCTGGCACCTTGCATGGGTCCAGACGCGGCACCAAACTGGCTCGTGCCAGGCTCTAAGAAAAGCAACCCGTTTCACCTAAGAATGTCCTTGATGAAAAAGTAAAAAATATTTTTATTCAATCTCGGCTCATGTCCTTCTTATGGTTTTGTAACAAAAATGGGAAGGATCCATATTACCGTATTAAAGATTAAAACAAATTTTTAAAGTAGTTACTAATTCATTTTTAAAATCCGGCCTCACGGAACTAGGTAACGGGAAGAAGGGAGTGTTTTAATTTCTTTTGCAGATAATTGTGGAGATCCCTTTTTTATGTTACACCAAAAGATTTGTTGCATTGTGAAATCTGAAACTTTGTCCGTGAGCTTTCTGCATTGTTATGTTCAATTCCATTTTCTATTTTTGTTGGATCTTTTACCCATGCGTGATTTTATGATGTGACGCATTGGTCGTTTGGAAAGTATTGGTTCACTGACTTACACTGATCTTCCAAATGTCGACTCATTTTATTCGTTAATAATAATTATTAATTATCTCACCTGAGAGGTGAGAGGCCTCACCTCTTATCTGTGAGGCCATGCTTTCGTTTTAATATACTAGAACCAATACAATCCCTTGTAATAGGTTGCATTAAAAGCAGACGTGAGAATCCAGTGTTTTCTGTTACACCAGATACTAAAGAGGCTTGCAAAAATGTAGAACTGAAGTGTTTTCTCATTAGTTTTGGTGCATGTCGTTTTTTGGTTTTTGGTTTTTGGGGTTTTTTTGTTTTTCTTTTTCTTTTACAAAACATACTTGATCTATCTAAAGTAATGGCCTTTTTTAAATGAATTGATGAATGTTTTTAAAATTTAAGTTATAACTTTTAATCTGCTAGAGCCCACATAAAAGTTCTTTGCGGTCTTTAATAGTCTTGGGGCATGGAGAGCCTGCTGTCACCGGACGGCTACTATAGACTTGGGGCACGTGATTGAGTTTGCAGCAGCTAAAGCCATTCAGAGCTAAACTGGGGGGGAAGCAGTGTCCGGCCAGTGCCTGGGGCCCTGCATGCTCACCTGCCTGCCCCAGGTCTGACTATGTGCTTCTATTTGTGCCGCAGTCTCTGGAGACCATCCCCAGAGTAGCTGCATGTGTGGTGGTTTGAAGAGCTGGTAAGATGCCTCCTGGTCATTCACGCACCACTTCCTTCGGAAATGGATGTGGCCTGAGTACCTTTCCAAAGTGCTTCCTCACCCCACCCCAGCCCCGTTGCCAAATGGAATACAAGTTCATTTCAGGAAACTTGGAAAAGATTAAAATAAAGGGGGGGGGTAACGACGACAGATTAATGTTTCTAAGTTCTTAAACCTAAAGACACAGGGTGTTAAAGTCTCTTGTATTTTTTAGCCTATAATTTTATAGATGAGATAAATTTTTAAATACAGAGGTGTACGGCATCTTAACAGTCATTGGGTTTTTAATAATATAACTTACTATATAATATCTGTATTTTTTTAAGTGGGCTCCACGGCCAGGTTGGAGTCCAGTGCAGGGCTTTGAACTCATGACCCTGAGATAACACCTGAGCTAAAATCAAGAGTCGGACACCTCACCGACTTTGCCACCCAGGTGCCCCGACATGTGTATTTTTTAGTTGAATGCAGAGATGAGCATTTTAACAGTTGTGATGAGCAGTCCTACAAAGATACACATGGTTACATTTGACAGGGATTGTATGTTACACGCTGCTCTGATACCTGCTTTCATTGTCCACTCAAGACCACATTTTTGGGAGTCAGTGAATGTATAGCGGGATCTAACAAAGGAATGTCATGTCCTTTGGAATGTCAAAGGCCTTTTCCTTGGGGAAGAGTCTGGCAAAAGTGGGTGGTGGTTTAGAGAGTACGAGAAGTGAAAATCTCAAGCTTTATGAGGTCCTTTGTCTTCCTCACTTTCCTTCCACGTTGCGTGTAGCTGCTGGGGCTTCAGCCGTCCTGAGCAGCGACGGAGCTGGAGCCAGAAGCAGCATCTTGGTTTGAACAAAATAATGTAATTAGTGTCTGACTGTGAAGGAGTGTCTTTCTGTCCTTTAATTAACTATGTCTCCAGAGGTCAGGGAGATCAGGCTGGTCAAACATTAACAGCTCTGTACAGGAAATTATGGTGAGTTCCTGTTTCAGTTTTCTCACTCGAGTTTAGCAAACATTTGAGGGGAGGTGAGAGATAAAAAGCTGAATAAGGTACAGTTCTGCTCTCAGGTGTTTACACGTTAGTGAGGGAGACAGGCCTGTAGATGAGCGCAGCAGGAGGCAGAGCCAAGTGCTGCATTGAAGGGACGGGCCATGCTGCGGCGGATGACAATGCTGAGAGCCTGGGAGAAGGGGAAGGGCCTCCTGGAGGTCTATTGACCTCCTGTCTGAAATGAGAAACATCGCAGGAAGCAGAGTTGATGCAGAAGCGATCTACAGACTGAACGAGGGACTAATGTGAACATCAGACCTGGAAGTGTAGGAAGGAAGGAGGGGATTATGGAGGAGCTGGCTGTCTGGTGAAGCCAGAGGGGTGCGCAGCAGGGCGCAGAGGGTGACTGCACCGGACCGGGGTGGGCTCTTGTGCCAAATCCAGGAAAACCATAGATACTGGGTGAGCAGGATGAGACGTTGCTGGTTATTTATTCCTTCAGGAGGGAATCTCATGTCTCATCAGATGATGATGCAGTGCTCCCAGATAAGCATTTATAGACTAAGCAAGTGATAAAGGAGGCTGGCTGGGGGGTGGGGGTTAAAATGACACGCACTGACTGTTTCACAGATTCTGCAGGTTAGAATTCCAGGCATAGGTTTGCTGGGTGGGTCCTCCGGCCGTGGTCTCACAAAGCTGAAGCAGGTGGGTTGGCTGGTGTGCACTTTAATCTTCTGTGCCCACATGGTTGTGCTAGGCTTCGGGATGTTGTGGTTGTGGGTCATTGGTTAGGAGTATGATTTTTTTATAAGCTGTCATTTAATTGAGTCACTGCCATGGGCCAAATAAAGGCACGTAGGTACATTATTGCTAACTCTTGATAAGAACTGTAAGGTAGCATTGTCTCCATTTGGCAGATGGAGAGAGGCCCACAGAACATGAATGGAATGTGGTTTTGTTTTGGTTTTAGAAGGCTGGATTTTTTTTTTTTTTTTAGGGAAAGGAAAATCTTTTATTAAAAATTCTGATTACTGGGATGCCTGGGTGGCTCAGTCGTTAAGCATCTGCCTTTGGCTCAGGTCATGATCCTGGGGTCCTGGGATTGAGCCCCACATCGGACTCCCTGCTCGGCGGGAAGCCTGCTTCTCCCTCCCCCACTCCCCCTGCTTGTGTTCCCTCTCACTGTGTGTCTCTCTGTCAAATAAATAAAATCTTTTAAAAAAAATTTCTCATTACTCTGTGACTTTAAGGATGGGCTTGTTTGTAAAACAAAGTTCTGATGAAACCACATCCCTTTGATAACTTAAATCACTTACTGCTTAGGACCCCGTCTTCATGGCGTCCGTGTCTGCTTGGCACCTTTCCAGAAGGAACTTGTTTTTTGGCCATAAATACAGAAGACATTGGTGTCTTGAAGGTTTGTTTGATTTCTGTTTAGGGGGAGTATGTCTCCCTCTCCATTGTTTTGAGCATACCAAAATGTAGAGAGAACTGTGTGATCTACCCCAGAAACCCATCATTCATATGTAAACAGCATCAGAATTACACCACAGTTTGCTTTTTAAAAATGCCTTCTTTCTTTTCTCCTCTTCTGTTTTGTTGAATTTTTCAGAGGAGGTCCATATATTGCATCTAGTTACATCTCTTCCGTGTCTTTTCACCTAGAGTAGACCCTTTTGGCCTGATCCTTTTTTATGCATCTTTGAAAAAAGCATCTGCCTTCCTGAGAAGAAAAACCTCCTGGGTTTTTTGGTTTGTTTTCTTTAGCGTTCCTGAGTCCCCTCTGTTTACTGCAGATTGAAAGGCTTGATTAGATTTGGAAGGTTGGTTAAATTGAGGGTCACCTTTCTTGTTAGGAATTCTCGCTGGTGCCCTGTGCTTTTATGTGGCGCCACATGATCAAGTAACCAGCGTTCGGGTGGTTCCATGTTGGGTGAGGGGGAGGTGGGCCTGGGTTCTGGTAGTAGTGGTGGGATGCCTCCTTCGTAAAGGTCCCCGTCAGCTTTGTTCTCATCTTTGATCTTTACCACCTTCCCAATTCTGTTTGTTTACCCTGAAATAGTTTCTCAGAAAAAAGGTTGAGGGCAAGATTAGTGATTGATTCTTTCCCATTCATTGCCAGTTTTGAGCATAAGGGATTGGTGCCTGGTGATCACTTTTTCTTTCATTTACCCGGCTTTTGAGTATCGTAATGAACCTGGGTTTCTGTATTTTCAGTGGATTGCTGTCAGTACTCCTGAGGTGTGGCGGCAGGGAATCAGAGGTATTTTTTTGAAGGAAGGAAATTCCAGGACTGCCTCAGTGGGCGGACTTTTGTAATTTCCATCTTTTCTTTCCATCCTATGAGTGGTGGGTCTTCTTGCCTGGTAGTTCAAGATTGGTGCATTGTGCCTTTGTCCCGGAGTTTTCCAAGTGCTTGGATAGGAAGCTGTCATTCTTGGAGTTTAATGAGTTTCTTTGGCTATTTTGGTCAGAGCAACTTTTTTATCCACAGAAGTGGCCACATTTACAACCTTGTTGAGGGTAAGATTTTTAGAAAATAGATTGATATGTTTTGGGGTTTGAGTTTTTTCTCAGATTTCCTTAATTAGGGAGATTATTAGTGGTTATATAGGATTGGTGATTTCCTTCTTCACATCAAGAGTATGTGAACAGAAGAGTAATGGCCTAGGAATGTCCCCCAATTAGACTAAAAATGGAAAGGTGGGACCTGTAACAGAATGTTCATCAAGAAGAAATGAAATTTATTTCATAAAAGAGTGTTTTTGAACTATGCACATAAAATAAACGTAAAACAGACTGACCAATGATTTCGACTAGACGCTTTAAAAATAAGCTCGAGGGACAGAAAGTTAAATATTTAGATTAGTGTGAAATGTTCCCTTTGTAGCAGTGTGCCACTGATGGGACTGTTCCTGGAACATGTCTCCTCTGCTTGTTTTAACACCTGACCTTGCTCCCTGGAATGGAATGTATAGATGGGAAGATACTCCGTGATATGGGTGGGTTTGTTTGACATTTTCTCTTTGTTTGTATAAGCCCTTCAGTTGTTTCTTTACAGTCTCATGAATACCGTTGAAAATTTGGTGGCTTTCCAGAATCAAGACAGTATGGATTGTTATGATCTGATTGGGTTCACTGACTTTTTATCTTGTGTTTGTGAAGAGCAGACTGAGTCCATCAACGAGTATGGTGCCTAGCACGGACGTGGAAACTAGGTAGGCACTTTGTATGAGAATGGCTATTTTTTTCCTGTTTCTCCCCCTCAGCTGGGGGATATTATCATATAGAAACGGATTCATTCTGTGTGGTAGGTAAAAATGGCATGGTGTTTTAATTGTTTATTAATAAATTTAATTTCTTGTCATATACTCATTGGTCATTTAATTTGAGAGAGGTCTTTATCTGTGTGTCTTTTTTTTTTTTTTAAAGATTTATTTTTATTTATAAGTTTACCTCTAACACCCAACATGGGTCTCGAATTTAAAACCCCAAGATCAGGAGTCATGTGCTCTACCCACTGAGCCAGCCAGGCACCCACCACTTGTCTGTTTCTTGATTTCTTTATTGATACATCTGTGTAAGAACAGCGCTTTCTTAACTAATGTGGTTTATTTTCCGTGGATAATCTCTTCATCATTTGGTTGAAGGAGAAGCTGGTAGTTCTGTGTTTTCTGTTTTTCTTCCCCCTCAAACTAATAATGTGAGCATCCCTCCCAGCTGCTGGTTTCTCTTTAAAACAATGATGAACTCCCAGCTGTAATGGGAATAAAATGAGATTATGTGCATGGGAATGTATTAAGTGCTGCATAGTGGCACTTTACAAATGGCGTCGCTATACCAGGAGGACGTGAAGCTCAACGCTTAATCATTTGACAGTCATTTGGATTGTCGTTTGGAATCTGATTCCTCTAGAAATACCTTTTTCTTTTCTTGGTTCTTGCGCTCTTAGGAAGACCAGAGGTTGCATTACACTTAATATAGACAGAAATTGTGAAATCTGTGTCTTGGTCTGTTGCTTTCTGGGGCAGGGAGGGGATAATCAATAACCAAGAGGATAGACAAGAAAAGAGAGTTCACATTTACATGCTGGTTGTTATCTTGCCTTCTGTGTTACCATTTTTAATAGTACTCTAATTTTTTATTTTTAACTTTTTATTATGGAACATTTCAAACAGTAAAAGTAGAGAGAGTCTTAGCATAATGTTTTGTTGTTTTTAACAGCTGGTTGAATCTTTACATTTGGTTGATTTCTTACAGGAATCTTCGTGTCCCATTTCATTCTTTTCTCCTTGCAGTGTATTTGCTGAGCAGCCAAATTGTTTGTCCTGTAATTCCCTGTAGCATGGATGTTGCCGTCTGCATCTCTGTGGTGGTGTTTAACATGGTCCTGTTTCTGAATTTTCTCTAAGTTAATAGTTACAGAGAGTTCATCAGATTTAGGTTAGAATCAGGGGTGGAGGGCAAGTACGTCCTTCCATCAGCAGACACATAATGCTTAGCTATCGTGCCTTGTGTAATGCTAAGAGCCATCAGAGGTCTCTACCTAGATCTCTACCTAGATCTACTGGTTAATTACCTGTTCCTTTTTATGTTTATTCACTTTTTAAAAAAATTGTATTTCATGAAATTAAAAAAAATCTGTACATTTGCCAAATAGCTTCGTGTAAAGATTGTACCAATTTACCAAGCCAGCAACCGTGTTCTGGAGTACCCCAGCGTTCTTATACATGTGGTATCTGAGGCTTAAGGAGGGTCGTAGCTTCCCCCAAGGTCCTACAGTAGAATAGCTAGTGTTCAGTCTAGGAGTCCTTCTTTCCTCGGTCTTGTACTGGATCATACCAGGTTCCTTCCCTTTCACCACAGCCCCAGATAACTGCTCTTCTTCACTTAGAAATGGTAGAAGGGAAGAAAGAAGGAACTGTATGTTCAGGCAAGAGAGTTATAGACAAAAATGATTACCAGAATATTCCCCGGTTTCTCCTCTCATTTCGATTCTCTGGCACTTATAACGATCCAGCCATTGGTTATCATTACTTTAGGTCATTGCCTGATCCTGTGTGTTTTTCAAAATAAACTGACCAAACAACATTGGCTTTAGCACCTTAATTCCAAACTTTGCCAGAAGGACTTACCTTTGTGTCGCACCTTCTTCCACGCCCTTTAAAGACCTTTTGTTGACACTATAAAAAGCACCAAAGCTGGGATCCTATGGGAACATTCCAAACTTAGTCCATCTTTCACGTAAACATACCGTTTTTCCTAGCACTTCTCTCTTAATTTATCAGTGGCTGTATTTATGAAGAAACTCAATCTAGATGTGTTTGGTAAACCTTGTCTTTAAAAGGTATTTCAAAAGCCATTTTATTATATAGTAAATGTTTCTCAGGCTTGTTTCATTTAAGTTCTTTTCCTAAAATAGCAATTTAATTTGACTTTTGGCAAATAGTTACCCCTCAAAGGTTGAGCTAAGTTTTGAATGTAGTAATTTTGTGTAGAAGCTAAATTTAGCAATTAGCAGTCTCCCACTTCTAGTTTAAATCCAAGTGAACTTTTAAAAGTCTGAAATATATTGGCCTCTCCCAAGACCTAGACTCTGGTATTAACAAATGCCAAGAGATGTGCAAACAGGAAACTATGTGATTCTTTTTGAATGTTTTAAGTCCTGTAATCATTTTTCCGTTTGATCCTCCTGCTCCCCACCCCCCATGAAAAGATCTACAGTAATCCTCTGGAAACTTTAGATATCTTTCTGTTTTTCTTGCCCACATCTCCCCATTTATATATTTTAAGTGCTACCCGATACCACAAACAAATGTAAATGATGTCCTTTCAAAGTTCACTGGCTTCCTCTCTGAAGTCATCTGACATTCTGGAGCCATAATACAAGCCATCAGATAAAAGTGTGAGACTTTATACTTGAAAAACGTTAAGTGCCTTAACATGATTAAGTGGAACCATAAGAGGTTTTTTTTTTTATTTTTTATTTTTTTATTTTTCCAGTTTCTAGAAAGACTGGTGTTACACGTTTAAGTGACTGAGTGATGAGAGCTTAGAAAAATGGAAACTCTTTGAGGGAACTGTAGGTAGGTAAATCCTGGGTTCTAGAGAGGAAGGTGGTCGACGAGGGCCTAGACCTTGAGGCCAGATGGGTTGCTAGTCTCAGGACCAACCCAGGGACCGCCCTCCCTCTCTGAGGCTCACCTGCCTCTGGCTCACTCTCTCAAATTCTCCCCTGAATACCATTACACAGTGTGTGGAAGAGTTCCGTACCACTAATGCAGAAGGAACGGATTTATTTTTAAATACTTGATGCATTTAAATCCCAGAGTAGCAGCAGTTATGGTAACAGACCTTTTGATGAAAAGGGTTTTGTGTGTGTGTGTGTGTGTGTGTTTAAAGATTTATTTATTTATTTATCTGACAGACAGAGATCACAAGTAGGCAGAGAGGCAGGCAGGGGGTGGGGGGCGGGGAACCTGGCTCCCTGCTGAGCAGAGAGCCCTCTGCAGGGCTCCATCCCAGGAACTCGATCCCAGGAACTCTGGGATCATGACCTGAGCTGAAGGCAGAGGCTTAACCCACTTAGCCACCCAGGCACCCCAAAAAAGTATTTTTAATAGGTGCACATCACTGTACTGACTGAGAAGAGCTCCACAGCCTGCCCTCTGGATAGGGTCTCGCTTCCTTCACGTGGGGGACGGGCCCTTTGTGGTCTGCACCTCTGCTCCTGTCCCCCAGCCAGAGGTCTCCTTAAAGCTGTCCTCTGGCAGTACTCTGCTGGGGGGGACAGGTGGGGGCCCTCTTTGCTGGCTCGTGCTGTGCTCTCTTGGCCTCTGACCTTTCCACCCATAGTGTCCGTTCCCTGGTTGTAAATCCAGTCCTTTTGCAAATTCGCTGCTTGTCCTTCAGAAGTCATCTTCACTGTCTCATCCTCTAGAAAGCTTCTCGGACTCTCCAGAGGTGGATTCATTGCCCTGCTGGGTTGGTAACTGTTCTTATTCCTTGCTGTACTGGATCCAAACTGCCACCTGTTTCTCCATCTCCCTCTGTAGTCTCAAAGCTTCTTGAGTAGTAAGACGGGGCTCTGCCTCACGTCAGACACATAGTAGGTGTTGAATAAATGCTTGCTAAATTAATTCATTCTTGCTCCAGTTCTGCTACTAACTAGTCAAAATCTATATTCCCTGAAACTTGGCACTCACCTATTTTTACTCCCTGGACCTTATTGGAACAAGTCTAGCCCCGTTTCTATATGATAGCCCTTCAGAATCTAGACTTCTGGGGGATGGTTCCCCAGAAAGACTGCGATATTCTGGAAAGAGTGAGTTCTTACACCTGGGCAGAACATACTTACTTCTTATGGAACATCGGTCAGGAGGAGAGGACTAAAGGATCACTTTCCTTCTAGACAAAGATCTTATAGAGTTTTTGTTCTCAAGAAGGAAGACAAAGGTAGTAGCATAGTGTAGTAGTATAAATACTACAATTAAAAAGTGAAAACACTCCACCAAGATCAAATTTGGGGGCTTTGAAGCCTGGGAGGCCCTGAAGTTGGCTCTTGAAGCACACACAGCCTTTGGGAAACGAATCTATGGCTGCCCCTTGATTGAGACAAATTACATTCCAGGCTAGAGGAAGAATGGGTCTTACAGTTGAGTGGCAAGAATAACTTCATTCACGAACTCCTCACTAGCGGTGATTTGATGGTGTGTGCAGTGGGTATAGGAAGAAGGAAGGAAGGAAGGGGGGTGTAAATGGAAACCCTTATTACGGTTAGGTTGTCTCTTTAATTCAAAGGAGTTGGGAACTCTCGGAGAGCTGGAAGAAAAAGAATTACATTATCAGAAGGAACTTAGCAACTGAGCAGTGGGTTTTCAAGTGGCTTTGTTTTAGGTATTTTCTCATCCTGTAAAAATTAAATGAAGGATAACAAATGCATCACCAAAAGTGCCAGCGTGATGATTCAGCTAGAGCTCTGTGGCTCCATCCTAAAAAGGGCACGGTAGCCTGCTTTTTGGACCAGGACTCCCAAGAAGCTTTCCCAGTACTGCCCCACCTCTGTTTCCAGCACCGTTTGCCCCTTCGGACCTGATTCTCCTCTAAAGATATTTGAGTGTGGGAAAAGTAACTTTTCCAACAAAACCTTGAGATATGTTTCCCTAAACCCTCGGGCAGGCTTCTCATTCTGTATTTGCAGCGGGGACAGAGGAACTAGCGTACGAAACAGCCCTGGGAGCCGGTGTGCAGTCTCCACACGTGGAAGCCTTGCCCCCGCCGCCATCTCACAGCTGCCCAGAGAGATCTTTCCCATTTTGGATGGGGGGATTCTTTTTTTTTTTTTTTTTTTTTTAAGATTTTATTTATTTATTTGAGAGACAGAGATCAGAAGTAGGCAGAGAGAGAGAGATAGGAAGAAGCAGGCTCCCTGCTGAGCAGAGAGAGCCCAATGCGGGCCTCGATCCCAGAACCCTGAGACCATGACCTGAACTGAAGGCAGAGGTTTAACCCACTGAGCCACCCAGGCGCCCCTGGATGGGGGAATTCTGGATGAGGTTTGTTCTTCTTTCCCCCAATCACCAGTTCTCCGGGTCTCTGACCCAAATGTCCCATGCTCCTCTCCTTGCCATCACTTCTCATGCTGGGTCCAGAGGCAGCCGTCCGAACAGTCTCTCTTCCCTCTGGGGGGTGTCTGTAAGCTGGTGTCACCTTCCCTGCTAGCTGGCCCACAGCCCCTGCTTACTCACACGACCTGAGCTTTTTAGAATTGACTGTCCAAGCCCCACACCGCACGGACCGCAGGCTCTGTGATCCGCTTACCAGACCGTTCCCAGCCCCTGCGTCCCGTGTTGGGCCTGAGCACTGTGTGAGAAAAGAAAAACTTGGGCGGGATCCAGCACAAGAAAAATGACTGAAAGATTGGAAGGGGGCGTTGCTTTGAGAAAAGGTTAAAGGAACTGGGTGCGTTCAGCTCTAGGAGGGAAGGGACAGGGAGAGAGAGATTGAGAGAGAAGGTCCCTTTCCTTCCTTCATGTTCCTCCCAGTTAACAGTATAACCCATACGGGTACTTTCCATTTGTGTTAATCCTTGCTGGGGCGGACTGCTCTTGTGCGGAATGTTCCATTGCTTAGGATGGGTGGTCTGAGGTGGCCAGTCTCTGCAACAGGGCACTGTTCCGTGTGCTTTCTGTCCCTCCTGTGAGTTGCTGGGAGACTTTGGTAATGAAGATGGGGAGCAGACCCTGCGTGGGACCGGCAGGTTGAGGCAGGCAGCCCCATGTCCCTCCAGTGTGTTTGCCTGGTGGTCTTGGATGGGGATCCAGGACGTGTGTCCGGATTCTCTCTTGCTGCCATGGTGGTGGGTCACTAGGTTCTACAGACTTGTGAGAGCTGGTGAAACCTGGAGTCAATGGGTAGAGCCTGTTTGACCCTTGGGAATCTTGAGGAATGAGAAGTTTAAAATGATGATGATCGCAACGGTTTCTCATCCAGAGCGGTTTGTTAAACTCTTTTTTTTTTTTTTTTTTTTTTTTTTAAATTATTTCCTCACTCTTCCAAACAGTCTTTGGTGTAAGTACAGCTGTTCTCCTCATTTCACAGATGAGGGGTCAGGCTCAGAGTTTAAAAAACATGTCCTGGCTAACAGTTGGTTAGTTGCCCATCTAGGGTTCAGAAGCCAGGTAAGTTTGGCCACAGCGCCCGAGGTGGTTCTGGGTTTTTAACAACTTTATTAAGATAGAGTTTTGGGGAGTCTGGGTGGCTTAGTCAGTTAAGCGTCTGCCTTCGCCATAGATTATGATCCCAGGATCCTGGGATTGAGTCCCGCTCCTGGCTCGGGGGGAGCCTGTTTCTCCCTCTCCCCCTGCCTGCCGCTCTGCCTGCTTGTGCGTGCACGCTCACTCGTGCCCTCTCTCTCTGTCGGATACATAAAATTAAAAATCTAAAAAATAACAATTTTTAAAAACAGTAATAATTCCCATACCCTACAGTTCACCAATTTAAAATGTACAATTCAGTGTGTTTTTGTATATTATCTTTTGTGTGTGTGGTAAAATGTATATGATGTCATTTTGGCACTTTAGCCATTTTAAGTGTACGGTTCAGTGGCATTACATATATCTACAGTGTTTTGCAACCATTATCACTATTTCCACAGCTTTTTCTTTGCCAGTAACTCCCTGTTCCTCCCTGCCATGCTCCCTAGTAGTCTCTGACTGACTTTCTATCTCTGTGAGCTTGTCTGTTCTAGGTATTTCGTGTAAGTGGAATCCTATAACGTGTGTCCTTTAATAGCTGGCTTCTTTCTCTTTATATTTTCAGGATTGATGCATGTTGTGTAACATGTGTTAGGACTTATTTTTAATGATTCGTGTGCTGGGGTTTAGATGTTTTTTTCTTCTAGGTGCTTTTACTGACAAGAAATTTAACAAGTACGAAATGAAGAAAATCTTCGGTTTTCATACCCCCATTTCCTGCGTGTGTTGTTTATAACATTGGAACGATGTGTTCTTTTTTTTTTTTTTCCATGACCCCTATGTTTTTACCCCTTCGTTTATTTATTTGTTTTTTTAGAAAAGATTTTGTTTATTTGAGAGAGAGAAGAAAGGGAGCAGAAGTGGGGTGGGGAGGAGGGGCAAAAGGAGGGGGAGAAGCAGACCCCCCACTGAGCAGGGAGTCTGATGTGGGACTTGATCCCAGCACCCTGGGATCATGACCTGAGCCAAAGGCAGATGCTTAACCAACTGAGCCACCCAGGTGCCCCATATTTTTGCCCCTGTAAAAAATGAAAACATAATGGGTAAAATACATGTCCGTAGTAGAAATTCAGAAGGCATAATGAGCAAAAAAAAATCCAGAGATATATTTATCCACAGAATCCACCATCCAGAGATAAATCATAGTGATATTAGAAAGGTGTTATTATTATCACAGGGGAGCCTGGATGGCTCAGTCAGTCAAGCATCCAACTCTTGATTTCGGCTCGGGTCATGATCTCAGGGTCTTGAGATCGAGCCCCTTGTGAGGCTCCACGCTGAGTGTGGAGCCTGCTTGGGATGCTCTCCCTTTCCCTCTCTGTCTCTCCCCGCTCATTCTCTGGCTCTAAATAAAATAAAATTTTTAAATGTTTTATATCACAAGGAGTGTTTGGGTTTGGGCTTTTTGGTGTTTTCTTGGTTTGGTTTGGTTTTGTCTGTGGCAGGGTAGTGGCGGCAGGGGTGTGTTTTGGGGTTTTGATTTTTAAGCAGGCTCCACGCCCAGCATGGAGGCCAACGCCAGGCTTGAACTCAAAACCCTGAGATCAAGACCTGAGCTAAGATCAGAAGTTGGACGCTTAACTGGCTGAGCCACCCAGGCACCCCATCACCAGGAGCTTTTAAAAATTGTTCTTACCTCTCTCATTAAATTTTCATGCTAGCCTATGAGAACATGTCTTCCCCCCTCCTCTTCCCCTTCACCTTCTTCCTCTTTAATAGTTTTCAGATGAGGAAATTTGGCCTTAAGTTACTACCTCACCCCCGGTCACATAGCTAATGATCGGCTTAAACCTAGGGCCTCCTACCAGCACGTTATCCCGGATCCTCATGCAAAGCTGCTGTGTGTCTGTGTTAATGGGATTGTACTATATATAGTGTCCAGTAACCTAGTCACTTCTTTGCCGAGTGTCTCATTAACAACCTCCGTGTTTGTAAATAGAGATCTCTCCCATCATCTCTTTTGGTGGCTATAATAATATGCCATTTTGTTCTTATTTAATCAGTCTCAGGATTTGAACAGTAAGAGTCTCCTCGATTGTTTTTTTCAAAACCTTGTGTGACCATCTTCGTAATGCTTAACCAACTGCCAGTTCTAGATTTTTGAGGGATCTTGCAGACACCAGGATGACTCGGGCGTCCCCTTTCTACTCTAAGATCCTTCTGGTATCTCGCTTTGGGGGAGGCAAAGCCCTCCCACCAGCCCCTTGGTTCCTGCGCGGATCCCGCACCCAGGCTCAAAAGTCCTTCCGGAGGGAGCCAGCCATCCTGCCGGCCCCTCTCGTGCAGAACTTCCTGGTCTTGCAGGCGGAGGAGAACTAGAAAAGGACAGACTCTACCAGGCAGTCTTTCAGAGTTTGCGAGTAATTTGTTCATCACAGACTCCAGGTCCTCATGAGATGGAATTACTTATTCCCCAACATAGAGAAGCTCAGCCTAAACTCCTCCGGTTTTCTTTGGGCAGCTCCGTGCTTTGAGCAGGTTGGGATGCCCTGTTCTCTCCAGTGCACGCACATCCCAGGAATGAGGACAGTCTGCAGGAATGAGAGGCGGGGTCGTATATGTTAGGGCTGGCCAAGTTCACGCTGTTTATCTTACTGGAAAGTCAACAGTGTGACTATTAACCTCCTGCACAATTAACATCGAGGGTTTTTGTTATGGTTGCTCTTAAACTTAGCAGTTAACCCTGATTGTTATGAGGCGGAGAGATGGGGGAGAAGATGGGAAAATCTGGCCAGTGCGGGGGCTAGATGGATCAGCACCCGGAGCTGCTGTTGTACTGTGGAAGTCTGGTAGCCTGTGGGACTGAGTGGCCAGGACAGGCAAGATCAGTCTGCAGAGGAACTTGGCCGCTTTTATCCTGAGGTGAAATGGGCCTTTTGAGCAGACCAACTCCCCTTAGAGAAGCTGAGGGCAGTGAGACTTTTTTTTTTTTTTTTTTTTTTTAGGGAAATCTGCTCTTAAAAGCATTTTGTTTGTTTTTAATTTCAGTGTCCTTTGTTTTTTTCCTTAAATCCAATTAACATTTAATGTATTATTTTAAACATTAGAAAATGCCATGTGGGTGGTTAACATAGTAGTTAACAGGGGTGCCTGGGTGGCTCAGTGGGTTAAAGCCTCTGCCTTTGGCTCAGATCATGATCCCAGGGTCCTGGGATCAAGCCCCGCGTGGGGCTCTCTGCCTACTTGTGATCTCTGTCAAATAAATAAAATTTTAAAAAAAGTAGTTAACAAAACCTTATCTTCCAGTGGTCATCAACTCATTCCTGGTAAAAAGAGCTCAACGGTAAGTTTGAGGCACAAAAGAATGAGGAAGAAACAGGGTTAAACAGAAGTGGCTGAGGGCACACATTCCAAAGCTCCACTCCCTGCTGCCGCCTCTTTGCAGGTCTGGCCCCCGTCAGTGTGGTGGACCAAGGAATTTTCTGGTAGTGAGGATAGATTTCCTGTTGCAGACAACCTCATTTACACTCCCAGATCGCGTCCTCCCCTCCTGACAAGGGCAGCGTCGCTTACTGCTGCTGTTTGCTAACAGACGCGGTGTGACCCCGAGCATCTCTTCTGTGCCTCTCAGATTCTCCTTTCCTTTTCACAATGAAGCTCTGTGGTATTCTGTATTTTTACCTGAGGAGACCGAGGCCCAGAGAAATTAGGTCAGTTGTCCGAGGTGGTGCCGCTGGCAACGCCTACAACTGAAAGACTTAAAGACGAGAAGCAGCGGTTTGACGTTCAGGTGAGACTCACTGAGTCACTTTTGATCACATTTCTGGAATGTGTTACACTGTTAAACGTGTTAACACTGACTCAGGAAGGTCAGTCGTTTCTTTCTTGTCCGTTTTCAGTGAGCATTGGCTGGCTCCCTGAAGACTCCCTGAAGACTTTCTAGCACTTTCTGGATGACAAATCACATCTTCCTACTAGCCTGCCACTGTGAAATTAAGAAGGAGGTCCATTTCCACATAGTTTTCCTCAAGTACATTCTTCTCCCCACCCTACCCTGGGATGGCCTGGATACATTCCAGTAAATAGGAATTACCTTTCCAGTTTGTACAGAATGAGGTCCTTCTGGAGCTCAGCATCACTGGCCCACATTTGGGCTGGAAAAATAAAAGATGGTGGCTTTCACCCGGCATCTGGCCCGCGCTCCGTACTTGGTAATTGCTTGCTGCACGCATGGCCGGAGAAGTGGTAAAATTTGAGAAAGTAGCCCCAACTACCCTTTCGGAGACCAGGGTGTATTCACTCATGCTGGCCCTGAGCTGCCGTTAAGAACCTTAGCTTCGGGGCGCCTGGGTGGCTCAGTGGGTTAAGCCTCTGCCTCCAGCTCGGGTCATGATCCCAAGGTCCTGGGAACGAGCCCCGCATAGGGCTCTCTGCTCGGTGGGGAACCTGCTTCTGCCTCTCTGCCTCCTTGTGATCTCTCTGTCAAATAAATAAATAGAACCTTTAAAAAACAACAAAAAAAAGAACCTTGGCTTCGTCCCTTTTTGTTTCTCTGGCGGGTGACTGCCCAGTTTCTTCATCCGTCTCGTGTCCTCCTGGTTCAGAACCCTGAGAAAGCATTTTGTTTGGTGCCGTCACAGCGTATGCAGGTAGAGTTGTCCTTCAGGTGGTCATTTGGAACTGCTGTCACCTCTGAGAGCCTAGAGGGACGAAGGGAAGCAGCTCAGAGACCACAGCAGAGTTTTCTACCAGTGGAGTTCTGCTTTGCACTCAGGATTTCATCGGACCCACCAGATTCTGAAGCTGAACAAATAAAGGAAGGGAGGTGTTGGGAGAAGATGGAAAAGGAGGCGTTTCTGCATTTTCGGTGTGCAAGCAACTTTGTTACGCGTTGTGGACAGCCAGTTGCGGGTCTGCTGACGGCTCTGTTCCTATTTTTCGCATTCACAGTGATGGGCAGCGTGAGACTTTCTACATTTAGGTGTTGGATTTTTAGCCTCCCGGAAAGAGCTGTTTAACCCGCTCAGCACAGAGCGGCGCTTAGCAGCCTCTGCTGCAGCCGTCCGCTGTGTGGGGCCGAGGGTCCGATAGACCGAGGAAGGCTTCCTCTAGGATGGTGGTGATGATCCGGCATTCAGATCGGTGTTCAAATCCTATTTCTTTTTTTTTTCTTTCTTCTTCTTCTTTTTTTTTTTTTTTAGATTTTATTTATTTATTTGACAGAGAGGTCACAAGTAGGCAGAAGGGGTTGGGGGGGGAAGCAGGCTCCCCGCTGAGCAGAGAGCCTGATGTGGGGCTGGATCCCAGGACTCTGGGATTATGACCTGAGCCGAAGGCAGAGGCTTTAACCCACTGAGCCACCCAGGCGCCCCTAAAATCCTATTTCAAATAACGATCATCACAGCACCTTGACGGATCGAGTCCTCATTATATCGTGTGTTCCGTGAGTACCATGTGGAGGCCGGGGCAGGAGCAGTTGAGGGAGAGCACGTTCGTGCCTGGGACACGTGCGGTCCAGCTCCCGGACTCCTCCCGAGGGCTTCGAGGACCCTGGTGGTGGCCACGGTGCATCCTGTGGGTGCATCAGCCTCGGAGCACTGACAGCCGGGGGTGGGGAGTTTCTTGTGGCAGAGTGCCCACACCCCCTCAGTCAGGAGGATGCTAAAGGATGCACACAACTCCTCTGTGTGAATTGATTTGTTCCGTTTTATAGCTGCAATTTTAGTTCAAATTTCTAGGAGCCCCACTTACAGTAGCCCCTGAGAAGCTAGGAAGGACAGTGAAATTTTCAGCTCTTCCTCTCTAGGGACTGTGGCATTTCACTACACGAGGTCTTTATCGTCTGTGAAGGACTGACACCTTTTAATCTATGGGCTCTTTTTTTCTGGTGACTGGAAAGGTCTCTTGGGATACAGAATGTTAGCATAGGCTAGTGCCTGTTTGTTGTTTGTTTTGTTTTGTTTTTTAATTTCCATAAATTGGTGGATAGGTTTTCTTGATTTGTGTGATGTGTGCATAGAACTTTTTGACATAGCCGCTCCTGTGTACCTCAATTCTTCCAGGAACAGACTGTCGACCAGGGTCGAACTGTTGTGAGGGAAAAGCAAGAAGGTGGGAAGCGGGGTGACAGGTGTGGTGCGTGTGGCCCACCCGCCTCTCATCCTCGCAGGCACCACAGCTGGTATATTACGCTCTGCCAGCGGCTTGTGCGTGTTCTTGACGTTCCCTGTGCATAAAGCAAGGGCGAGTAGCTGAGGGCAGCCGTGAGCATCGATGGGGGAACCAAAAGGGGGAGAGTTGCTAAGCTCATAGAGCGGGGGTCAGTTCAGGCTCCATTTAGGAATTCACACGGCCCGTACCCCACCGTGCTTCTCCGTGTCTGGATTCGTGGTGTTTGTACTCCAAGGTATGGTTTCAGGTTCTGACTCCTCAATTCCCTAATTCAGTTTCAGTCTCTTTAAAACTGTAGCTGTGACAAGTGACTGAAGTTTCTGCCTTTTTCCTGCCTTTTTATCTGGATCGAAACCCATACAGATTTACACTGACATTTTCTTAAAAGTCGAGAAAAGGTGCTAAACTGGAAATCATTGGCTTGATTATATGTTTCTCAATTTTGAGAGTGTAAGAAATTGCAGCCACTCGATATCAGTTAAATTGAACAGGCTTTGATTGAATATCTTTTGTGCGCTAAACCTAGGTGCTGGGACAGGGGGTTACAATTTGGGAAATAAACTAATAGAAAGCGATCATTTTCGGTCTGAGTGATCGGGACAGTGATCAGGGTATGTACGTACCATTAAGGGAGCTGTCGGAAGGATGTTTGGTCCCTCCTGGGTTTTCAGGAGAGCATCCTGCCTTAATGAAGATTTCTCTGGGCAGCACCTGTTCCGACTACAGATGGGTTCCACTTTAACTATCAAAGAAGCATACATTAAAATAATGGAGAGATGTTTTGCAGATAATGTTTTTGTTTAGTTTTGTGTTTAATGATGACTCCCAATGTTGTCATACTTAAAAGTTGGTACAGATGTGTCTCTATTGGGAATGTAATATGGGGAACAGTTCCACACAGTGAGATATACCAAGGTCCTTAAAAGTGTTCATCACCTTAGGGGCGCCTGGGTGCTGAGTCGGTTGAGATCTGACTCTTGATTTTGGCTCAGGTCATGATCTCAGGGTCATGGGATCAAGCCCCGCTCCTGGCTCTGTGCTCAGCAGGGAGCCTGCTGGAGAGTCTCTCCTTTTGCTCCCTCCCTCGCTTGCTCTCTCTCAAAAAAAAAAAAATCTGTTAAAAAAAAAAAATGCTCATCACCTTAGACATAGTTTTTCTATTCTTAGAACTTACCTCATTGGAAAAAAAGATGTACTGAGAGATTCATGCCTAACACAGCACTTCCTAAAAGTTATGAATGTCTGCTCATCACATGTGCTGTGCCGGGCACCAGGGATACGGCGGTGAGCGAAACAGACACAGCCTCCTCAGGAAGCGCAATGGCTTCATCAGACGGTTTGGTGGCTGATCCGCGGGTATAGACTGGAGAGAGGGTCTCTTCAGGGAACAGGGTCCTGAAAAAGACACTTGTGCCACCCATGTTCTCGAAAACACTTCCCCATTTTAGCTTCCCTCCCTCACCACAAAAAAGGTGAGTGGCAACTGGAGGTTTTTAGGAAAAGGCTGAATATTCTCTAGAGGAAGGAAGAGGTTTCTTTCCCTAACGTTCTACGGCCCCCAGGGCTCTGTCAGGACAGCACAGGTAGTTGACGTCTCTCGTCTGTCCTGAAAGCCAAACCTGCCTCATGCCTCCTTTCTCTTTTACTCGGTGTGCATGTACACAGAGTGTGTCTCTGAACTAGTTTTTGGAAAACATAGGTGAAAATCACCTCTTAAGTACGCTTTTCTCATTGTATATTTAAGTTTTAATTAAATACCATCGTGGCCCAGAGAAGCAGATCAGAATTGTCATATTTCCACCCCGCAGAAGCAGTTTCTTTTTTGTTTTTGAAGGTAGTGACCTACCCTTTCTAACTTGGTTAAGAAATTAGGCATGGGACGCCTGGGTGGCTCAGCGGGTTAAAGCCTCTGCCTTTGGCTGGGGTCATCATCTCAGCCTCCTGAGATTGAGCCCCGCATCGGGCTCTCTGCTCAGCGGGGAGCCTGTTTCCTCCTCTCTCTATCTCTGCCTGCCTCCCTGCCTACTTGTGGTCTCTGCCTGTCAAATAAATAAAATCTTTAAAAAGAAAAAAAAAGTTAGGCCTTAACAGTTTGGGGGGTGAGAGCATGAGCTCTGCAGCCGCATTGTCTGTCCTGAAATCATGGCTTCGCTCGCAGCTACGTGGCCTTGGGCCTGTCACTTAACCTCTCCAAGTCCTTACCATCCTGCATTCGTGACAGCGAGATGATAATAGCAGGACCTGCCTCAGAAGGATGCTGTGGAGAATAAACAGGTTCAAGTCTCTGACGTGTTTGGCACAAAGTACGTGCTGTGTAAATATCCTTATTATTACCGTTTGATATGCGAATGGCCCCACACGCTCGCCACACTTCACACGTACAATACTAAAGTCCCTTTCCAGTTTAAATTCTCTACCACGGATGGAAAGGGTTGTTTAGGCAACAGAAGACTCGCTTTAACTGAGCACAGGTTCTAGAACAGAAGAAAGGCGGGTGGGTACGCCACGCGGAAGGAAGGGTATATTCATTCAGGAAGTATTTCCTGAGCTCCTGCGTCGGGGGCACACTTGTGAGTACAGTTGCACTAGAGTCCAGCCTTGGGAAACTTCGCCCGGTCTCTAGCAGAGTGGCCCTGGGCAAATGGTTTTGTAGTGTTAAAAGGATATAAAACCAACACTTTCTGGAATTGCAGCTCCTGTTACGCACGTAGGTTGGACTCCAGTTGTTAAGAAAGCCGAGGTCTCGGAGAAGCTGGCCGAGAACCCTCCAAGTTCGGGCGCCTGACTGGGGGAGGGGCTGCGGAGCCAACCCTCTGCCCTGCCCCTGCGGGTCTCAGGACGGAAGAGGAGCGCACGTGTCCGGTGGGGATGAGCGGGAACACAGAACCAGCGACTGGAACCGAGTCCCTGGGGGAGCAGTTCTCTTCCTGCGCATGCTCTGGGGTCCCTTCAGCTCTCAGCTCGGGAATCGGATCGTTTTAAAACCACAGATTGTGTTGGGTGGTTTTTTGTCCTGGAACAGCTGGAGGGGAAACGAAAGAACGGGACTGTTAAGAGCAGTGAGTGCTCGGAGGCATGACAAAAAATCGCTCAGTGGCCAGGAAGGCAGTCTGTGCCAGCTGAATCAAGACCAACTGGGTTTTGGAATTTCCTTGGCGCACGCACTTTGTGGGTCTGGGCTGGCCTTCCTGCAGGTTGCTCCAGGATTATGTGTTATGAGACAAGAAATGGAGTGGGGAGACAGTGGAAGTTAGCAGGAAGCCAGTTTGAAGTCAAGAGTGACTGGAACCTGCAGCTGGGTGGTGGAAGCAGGAGTGGGAGAGGCAGGGTAGCGAGGGTTGGATTCTGGACTGACCGAGATGCCTGGTTCACATCCTGGTTCTGCCACTTGCTGTGAGTCGCGGGCTGGTTCTTTAATAACCTCCATGTGCCTCTGCTTCCTGTCGTGGGGAAGGGGCCTGTGTCCATACTTCCCAGCACAGTGTGGGGCACATTTTATGTGCTCGGTAACCACTAGTTACTACTCTGCTCCTACTGGTCTGTCATTGTTATCAGTATCTTGTCATCTTTACTGTTACTAGGATTGGGCAGCTGTTTGGATATGGGGAATGAAGGAGACTTTGAACCTGAACAAATGGGATATAAAGGAGAGTGTGGGGAGGTGAGAAGAGGACTTGGTTGTGATAGTTCACTTGTGGATGAGTTGGGAATGTCTGCCTTGGAGTGGAAATCAAAGCTGTCGATTAACGAGTTACCCTAAAGAGAATTCAGAATTGAAACAGTGGAAGTGGCCAAGGGCCATCATGAAAAGTAGGTAGGCGTGGAAGAGAGCTGAGCACAGACTCGATTTCTCTTGGTTTCTCCAGCATTTAGCTCCATGTGCGGAACACGGAAATTGCATTTGTGATTTGTGCTGAGTGGTGCTGAAGACCTCCCTTGAGCTTTTCACCAAATCTCTGGACTCTTCCCTGACACTTCTGTTCTTAGGGAGTCAGGGAAAGTGTTTGACCTTCTCTGGGAACCGTCATTTCCTAGGGTGAGCACAATAAATCACCACCAGTGGGTGGCTGGGAACAATGTCTCGCAGTTTACGAGAACAGAGTCTGAAATAAGGGTGTCTGCAGTGCTGGTTCCTTCTGGAGACTCCAAGGGAGAAAGTATCTCCTGTGTCTCTTAACACTGGCGTCTGCTGGCCTTCCTTGGCTTGTAGACATGTCGTTCCGGTCTGTCTCTATCTTCCCAGCACCTTTTCTGTGTCCTCTACTCTCCTAAGAACATCAGTCATTGGATTTAGTGCCCTCCCTAAATGCAGGATGATTTCTTCTCAAGATCCTTAAATAATTAAACCTGCAGAATTCCTGTTTTCAAAAATGTTTCCAGGTAAATGTGAATTTGGGGAAAACACTCTCTTCCACCCACTTCCAGAGCTAGTCATTGTGCTGGGGCATGGAAGCCAACATGGGCTGCATTCGTAGCCCTCACAAGAGAATGTGTCCGGATAAGATAGTCCTTGAAAGAATCGGCCTTGTAGGACTGATTTTTGAGGGCTTTACTTAATAGTCATGGATCAGCTGCTTTTAAGTATGTGTGAGTGAGAGTTGGCTGTTTAAGAGTCTTTTCTTCAAAATTGATTTTTTTTTCATTAAAAATGGAATTTTTCATTATGTTTGGGCCTTTTATTTTTTCTGGCCAAATTCTTCATCAGTCAGGCAAGCTCTCCTAAAGGACTCTGTCCCTGGGTGTATTCTAGTAAATGGAGTATGCTGTAACTAGAAATGAAGACCACCTACGCTCTAGGTCCTCTGGCCCCACCAGTGGTGGGCAGGATGGTGTGTGAAAGGGACCCTGAGCCACAAGACAACAGACCAGGGTTTTGGTCCCAGTTTGGACCAGTTAACTATGAGACAGACCATGGATAGGTTATTTTCTCATTGATAAAATGAAACTACCCATTCCTGCCCTTTTCTCCACAGAGCTTTTATTTTTTTATTTTTTTATTTATTCATTTATTTTTATTTTTATTTTTTTTTTAAAGATTTTATTTATTTATTTGACACAGAGAGAGATCACAAGTAGGCAGAGAGGCAGGCAGAGAGAGAGGAGGAAGCAGGCTCCCCGTGGAGCAGAGAGCCCGATGCGGGGCTTGATCCCAGGACCCTGAGATCATGACCTAAGCCGAAGGCAGCAGCTTAATCCACTGAGCCACCCAGGCGCCCCTCATTTATTTTTTTTAAAGATTTTATTTATTTCTTTGACAGAGATCCCAAGCAGGCAGAGAGGCAAGCAGAGAGAGAGGAGGAAGCAGGCTCCCCGCTGAGCAGAGAGCCCGATGCGGGGCTCGATCCCAGGACCCTGAGATCATGACCTGAGCCAAAGGCAGAGGCTTTAACCCACTGAGCCACCCAGGCGTCCCTCCTCAGAGCTTTTAATGGCTATCCAAGATGATAATGGACATACACGCTCTTAGTTGTATATAAAAATGTATGCAAACATCATGTGTTATTAAGACCGAGTTGAGATGTACTCTTACTTAGGAAGTCACATTTGCATGCTCTCACGTGTGTCCTCTTTCTGTGTCTAGTTCTCTCTCACATAGAATTGAAATAACCTACAATTTGATTATCGCCTCCAAAGGGCCAGATAGAAATTATGTTCTTTCTCCATTGGTTTTATCAAGTGTAGAGCAAATGGTTGATTTGCTGATACTTGCTGGCCCCCCTGTGCTAAGCGCTGGGTGAGCCGAGTGAGAACTTGCGGTCTTGGAGGTAACTGGTGTGGCCCAGCCTGGAGATAGACCACCCAGCAGAACAAAGAGAAAGTGCTCCCCCCTTCCCCTCCACCTACCTATGGGACATCTAAGTGGAGTCCTTTGAAGAATAAGGGTTTAGCCAGCTGAAAGGAGGGAGAGGAATGCCCCTGGCCTGGAAGTGGGGGAGAACCAGGCATGGTCTCACAGTGAAAAGGACTGGTCCTAGCCCATGATGGTGAGCCCTGTGAGAGGCTGGTCTCAAAGAAGATCATGGCCGGATCACGTGCGGTCTTCTGGGCCATGGTAGCCAGAGTTCAGACACTGTCCTGAGAGCAAGGAGATATCCTAGAAGGGTTTTAAGCAGGAGAGTGACATTGCAGAATTGTGTATTTTAAATGTGGTCCTGGCTGCAGCGTGGCTGCCGGGACTGTAAGGAGGCCCTTTCAGTGTCCCAGCAGTGGTACTTAAGATCAGAGTGATTGGTGGGACAGATTCAGTAGGTCCCTGGAGAAACACTACCGGGCCATCATGACTTGGCAACCAGGTGGCGTCTTTTACTGAAATCTGGACCCGAAGAGGATAGACAGTTGGAGGGACTGCGTTTAGTTTCAGACACATTGAGTATGAGATTGCTGTGAATATTTCCAAATGAAAATATCCAAGAGGCAAAGGAAATACTGACTTGAAGTCCTTGGAACTTGCATTCTCAACTGTACTCAGGTTAAGTTCATTAAAGATGGTCCTTGTTCCTCTTGCCCTTGTTTCTGGGAGCCATTCATCTTTGTTTCGGTGACTTTAGACCGGAAGCATCACCTTTCTGTAGCTTTGTTTCCTCATCCAAGATGAAAAGGCAGACCAGTTGATCTTCCCCGGCTCTTCTGCTTTAAACTGACCTCAGACACGGCAGTTTTTTCTTTTCAAAGGGACTGAGAGGTGGAGTTGGGGAAGTTTCTGGTCCTTGTTTGTCTGGTCCTTATTTGTCAGATTTGAGCTCTTCTGGTTGCCTATTTTGTGCTAAGAAAAGGGCCTTTTCAGATGTATATTGGAAGCCCTCAAAAACTTCATCCTCAGAGGTGCTAAAGGAGAGAGGATGTAGGGGGGTCTGGGGCAGTGGGAAAGGCCCGACCCACCTTCTCAGGAGAGGGTTCTATTAAGCCTAAACAAAAAGCTCTGGCCTCCTGATCCCTCTGCTCGCGCGGAGGCCTGGCTCACTCTGGGGGGCCCGGGAGCCTCTCTTGTCAGGGGGGAGTCTCACCCCCTCCCCCAGCTCTAGTCATCCCACTGGGCCCACAGCAGCAAACTTTCCCTTTCTTCAGTCCTCCCAGCCTATTAATAAGTAAGGTCTTAGCAGGACAGGCAGACTGAGGAAGGAGAAGCCCCCCTGAGCCATGCCGCTGTCCGCTCCTTCAGCGGGGTCGTCCGTGTGAGGGGCTTGTGCTGTGGAAGTCCTGCTGCCTGTCTCTTCTGCGGTTGGAACTTTCTCGTACTGGCCACCGGGAAGAGAACGCAAAGGCAAAAGCTCCTTGTTCCGTCACAGGAGAAGCTGTGGGTTTTCAGAGTCTTCAACCTCCTAGTTACGTGGAGGCGTCTGTGAAGGCGGCTTTCCTGCACGGGTGATCCTGTCCTGATCCCGTGGTGCCCATTGTGTCTGTGTTGCTCTGACCCTCCCGTTTCTCTCACAAAGCAAGTCCAGAATCATGCAATTTCTCTGCTGGAGTGTGTCATCCACTGATCTAACAAACAGTGCTGTGAGCTCTTGGCCAGCAAAATGCCGGACACTTTGCTCCAGCGTCTAATGATCCAGTAAGAGAGCCAAGAAGACCGCTTCAGGCAGGGGTTCCCCAAGGTGGGCGTACATCAGATTCCCCGGGCGGGTGGGCCGAACTATGATGCGCTCACGCTCGCTCTGTGTCAAAGAAATAAATTTTTTTTTTTTAAATTAAAAAAGGTTTCTGGGAAAAATTAGTTTGAAGAAAGGGTTCCAGTACCTTTATTTTGAACTTTGAAAATCATTGTTCTGTCGACTTTGTTCTGGTTTGAGTCCCCTTTTGCTCTTTTGCTGGTTTTTTAATTTTTGTTTTAGTGTGACAAATGCTGAATGGGTTGGGAAATTTTAGATCTAGTTCCTATGGGTATTTCTTAAGCTCCTTGAATAGAACAGTGGCGTATCTTTAACAACTTTGAGGATTTTCCACCAGGTACTGTTCCGCCCAACAAGCAGTATTGCACACTAAATGCTCGTCTCAGAGCCGGCCCCAGGGTTGCTGACTTGGTTATGACCCGGATCCTCCCGTCCTGCGCTCTCACTAGCCAACCCTTAAAAACTTGTCGTGAGAACTCCTCGCTGCCGTCCTCTCCCCCAGTGCTTTCCAGCTCAGAGCGTCTCTACTGGCACCTTTTGAGCTCATCTTCCTCACCCTCCTCCTGGCCAGCGCACTCTGCGCTGCACGTCTCCTGACATTTATGGTAACTCCAGACACCTCACAGGGAGAAGGGACAGGTGTGGAGAGGTAGGAGAGACCCGATCAAACGTGCGTTCACTCCCGTCTCTTACGCCTCTTCTTCCCTTACCCGACTTCTCCTGTTATTCAGCAGCTTTGGATGTGGAAATGTCTGGGAATCATAAATCCCATCTGTCAAGGCCGAGATTGAAATCCTGACTCTACCCATCCCCATTACTTACCTCTTTCGGGTCAGATATCTTGAGAGACCTCTCATTTCATTTTTAAACTTTCTGAAGGAAAGTGGATCAGATTCGAGCACCCCTAGTTCCTGCACGGCCACAGGATGAGGAAGTGCTGCTGCCATCAGGCTGCAGGCCCTGCCTCGTCCTGTCTGATGGCAGAGTCAGAGTCGTCTGCCGTCGCAGTAGGTAGGGCTGAGCAACACAGGCTAAGACATTTGTGCACTAGGTCCTGAGACAGTCTTGACTTTTTTTTTTTTTTTAAAGACTCAGAATGTCTTAAAATAGTATAGGAGCTGAAATAACAGTACCACCGGCAACAATAATAGCTCGCCATTCCTGAGAATGGTTGTTTGTTTAAAATCCGAGGCCTGGGTTCTGGCAGCAGTTGGTTTCCACGAGCGGAGCTCCCTCAAGAGTCGCTCTAATGGGAATCATATGGTCTTGTCGTGACCGGAAACACAGGGGTCTGCGAAGCGTTCTCCCAACCCCTCCGTAAGGAATTTTCTGACTGAAACTACGCACCCTCCAACTGGAAATAGGTGGTGTAGACCTGACCGTTTGAAGAAGCTTGGGATGCTACTGTGTTCCTATTCAAATAATGAGGAGGAGTCCTCCCTCTGGGCAAGGCTCTCCAGTCTAAGCTAACGCAGTCTGCACTCCTCTCCCCAAGCCAAAGAGGACATTGTAACTGCCTTGTTGAGAGAGGGAGCCAGGGGCTCCGGGCAGCCACAGTGTAGCCCTCCACGCTGTTGGGACCCCCACGCGGCCCCCTGAATGGACAGTCCTCCAGCAGCCCTGGACGCCCTGTCTTTTCCGTAGTTATCGCCTTGCTGGCTCGCTGTGGACACCTTACCAGGTCCCTGTGCACCCATAAGACCAGCAGCTTTCCGGGTGCCCCGTAGAGCAGTCCCCACGTCATGCTCGGGAACGTTTCCTGTTTCTAGCGCCGTTCCATACTGAAAACCCTGCCCAGAGCCATAGTGTTTTTTTGGGGAGTGGGGGGGAGGCTGGGGAGGACGAGGGAGACCCGGAATGAGCAGGCCTGGGGTGGCTTCTTACACGCGGGCAGGAGTGAAATGACTCTTTCGACCTTGGGTCACGTGTACTCTAGACTTCTGGAAAGTCCTGAATGGCAGAGTCACTAATGGCTTTAGGACGGTCGCCTTTTCCTGACTCCTTCGGCAGCCCCGGGTAGCACGCTTGGCCAGCTCGATTGCAGCTTTGACAGGTGATAAAAGCGTGCCGAGATCACTGCTTCGGAGCCCAGACTGGTGACTATCGACTGAGGTTATTTTTTTCTCCGCTGAGATGCTCCCTCCTGTGTTTGCTGTTACTTTAATGGATTGTTTCCTGATCCATTCGCAGCCCCGGGCGCGCGCCCTTCAGCCTGGGAAACTGCAGCTTGACCTGAATGGAATCGGATTCCGACCAGTCCGTGGTCAACACCACTCGCTTTCTTCCCCCTAGAAAATAACAGTCAGTATAAGCAGCAACTGCGAATGTTCTAGTTTGCATCTTCGTGGAGTTGAACTTTAATCAGGCTACTCCAGGCTGTTTCACTTCCATTCTCGGCATTTTTGACATCTTACATGTCCTGCAGGCCCAGCGGTGGCCCCGTGCTCGGTGGCCATGGTGTGTTTGTCCGTAGGAATGACACTGATAAACAGGTCCTGCCGTGGCTCTGGTCCTGTCGTGGCCCTGCCGTGTTCTCCCAAAGGCTCTGCAGTGGGTTTTCACGGGATGTGTCCTGCCGGTTCTCTTTCTTCTTCTGTCCCTCAGTGGGCCACGTGTGCGGTTTGGGGCAGGAAATCCCCACTGTTCCCGTGGTCCCCCGGCTATGGTTGGAAGGACATCAGAGTGTCCCGGCAGAGCCCAGGCCTGAGATCCCAGCAGGCCCGACAGGCAGCAGATGCTTTTTTGTCCACTTCGTATTCCCCATTCCCTTGCTTGGCGTTCGGGGACCGGAAGCCACAGGTCACTGAAGGCATGAGAATAATTTGACTTCTGGCGCTGCGGGGGGCTCGGGGTCATTCGGTGTTTTGTTTCTGATTTGAAAGCCACTGTTTGGTGACCACTAACTCTTCCCTTATTCTTTTCTTGCAGATGAGCTCACAGTGCCTGCACTTTACCCCAGTAGCCCTGAGGTGTGGGCCCCGTACCCTCTGTACCCAGCGGAGTTAGCGCCTGCTCTGCCTCCTCCTGCTTTCACCTACCCCGCTTCACTGCATGCCCAGGTAATTGGTGCCCGTCGGCCACGACGCCTCTCACTCCACCCCGGTCCCCCGGAGCACACCGTACAACTAACACCTGTCCGGCTAACAGACCCCCTTCCGGAGATGAATGGCCCCTCTAAATCAAGCTGACACTCCTCCGGGACTCGAGGACCGTCTGACAGCCATGATGTCCCCCACTGCCTGATGTTTGCCCCAGATGACACCTTCTCTCTGCCCTAATGATCTCACCCTCATACCACACGCGAGAGACGGGGCGCAGGTCCCACCCCCACCCCCAAGTCCCCAGCCAGCCCGAGGGCGTCCCCAGAACGTAGTCGCGCCTGCCTGGTCGTGTGCAAGGGGCTGCCGAGGGAGGCGCGTGGCTTGCCGGAGTCTGTCCGTGTGTGTACGTGTGTGGGCGGAGATCTCTGCTCCCGCGTTCTAGGAGAGCTAGTGAGCGACCAGAGGGCAGAGGTGTGAGCATCCAGGAGGACCGTGTGCTAGCTTGCAGATGTTACAGGAGGGGTGAAGGTTCCTTTTTTCTACCTATAGAAAAGGAGGTACAGTGTAGTGTGGAGAATGTAATTCCAGGTCAAGGTGAAGGTCTCTCTTTGGACCCACTTCCCTTCTTAGTTAAATAAGCGCCCTCGTTTCTTCACAAAATTTACTACGTACATATCAACCGTCCCTCTCCCCTTGAAAACAAATGTGACTGTCACTTTTGCTCTTAGTGCAGGCAGTAGTAATGAAGTAAGGAGAGGATTCGGGGTGACGGTCGGCAGCACCCAAGAGAACACGTAGATGTTATTCGTTTTAGCGCACGTGTAACTCCTCTAGAAGCGGGGATGCCTGGTTTCTGAAGCACTGTTGGCCTGGACAGACAGGTGGGGTGGGTGGGTTGTTTCGCTTAGTGTTTATTTACAAGGCTGGACGAAATACACAGCTTCCCAGAAAACTTCTCCTTCTGACCGAGAGCTCTTCCGTGTTGCACGGAGCCCACGGTGTCGTCTAAAGCACGGACCCGCAGCCCCCAGCTTCCGTCCTTGCGGCCGAGGGGTCGGGCGTGGTACTGGCTGCGTAGACCTCCGGCCGTGTCGGCCGAGCTCTCGGGCCGTGTGCACACGCGCACGGCCCAGCCTCCCAGGCACCGTGTGGGCAAACTACAAAGACAGCGCCTTGGTGCCTGGGCCCCAAGAAGCGGTGACCCTCGGTGTTGGCAGAAGGAGGTAGAAAGCTGTACCAGGAGTGAGGAAAGGTAGATGGTGGTGGTGAGAGCCTCTGGCAGCCCTGGGATTCGGAGCTGGAGGGCCCAGGGTCCAGATCAGCTGCGCTTTCCGTGCTCCCTTCCCTCGCTGCTGCTTCCCCCTCAGTCCTCATCAGCACTCCTCGAAGGGGGCAGGGGAGGGAGAGGGGATAAAACATAACCTGTGGCTGTCTTCTGCTGAGTCATCTAAATGTTCGCAGTGGCCTTGGGGAGAACTCAGTAGATGATGGGGAGTGACTAGCGAGGCCCCCTGTGATTGTGGGCCCGCCCCAGCCATCGGCCGGTATGTCTTCGCTGCTCTTCCTCGACTGCCTGAGTGTAGATAAACTGACAGTTGAGGCGGATGTTCCTGATGCTATGGAACAGTGCCACGTGTGCAGAGTACTCTGAGTATCTGTGGCTTTGTTATTCGGCCGCAGAGCCTTTCGCCATTGCCCTGGGAAAGCCAGAATGGACAGTGGCCAGAAAAGACTGGGAATGGTGGCTTTGGGGCCTTACTAACATCCGGGTAACTTGCCCAGGCTTCATGGAATGGGTGTAATCCACTGTATATCTGGGGTGTGTGGGAGAAGGAACTGAAGAGTTTAAGAGATTAGGAAGGCCATGCCCATCGTGAGAGAGGCTAGAGGTAGTGCCAAGATGAGGTGGACTCGACCATTTGACCTAGTGGGATGTGCTGCCCGTGGCGGCACCCTCCCCGGGGAGCTCTTCCTTGATCCTGACACTTGCCCAACCTGGAATCCACTTGGCTCCGCCACGTCGGTCCTCAAGTTGGTGGAACTTTTCATCTGAAATCAGTGAGATCCTTGTGCTCAACCCCAAAACTTGTTTGGAGTCATTCCCAGTGCAAGCTTGGGTTCTGTGTCCTAAAGGCTCATGAACAGATACGGTTATTTAAATGTCTTTGTCCAAGATGAGAATCCTAGAATGAACTGGTAGAGGCTTTACCGATCCAGCAGGTCTGGCCCGTTTTACAGTTGAGGAGACTGAGAAGATGGAGAGTTCTTGAAAGTCGCGACTGGCTCTGCCATGACCGGAGCCAGGTCACCCGACTCCGGGCCTGGCTCTTTCCACGCCTCGGTGCTGGCTCACCAAAGACTTACTCTCTGTTGGAATTTTGGAAAGGCCTCACTCCACTGACTCCTTGGATCTTTCTTCTCTAAGTAGATGAGAAGCCGGTAAGAAGAGACGTGGAGGCAAAGACAAGGGAATCAGAACTTAACCTTCACCCAGAGGGCCCGAGAGAAATTCTTATTAACTGGAGGTAGAGCAGTGGGGAAGACAAAAACGAAGCGTCCCCTTAGTGGATGATCCCAGTTCTGTTTGGAGATCTTACTGTATGTCTTTGGAGAAGCTTTTATATTATTTTGCTTTTCTTAGCAATGTTGTGCTCTGTTTTGAGACTTGGATTTTTTTTTTCTTCTAGTGTTTCTCTCCTGAGGCAAAGCCCAACACACCTGTCTTTTGTCCACTTCTCCAGCAAATTAGATTTGTCTCTGGGAATGTGTTTGTAACATACCAGCCTACTGCAGACCAGCAGAGGGAGCTCCCATGCTGAATTTGCTTGTTAGCTATTCCCCCCTCCCCCGTTTTGCAAAAATTATTTCTTGGTAACATTTGAGAGATTTCAATAAAAATTTTAATCAGCGCAAAAATGATCTCAAGCAGACTTCAGTGTTTTGTTTTCATGGTGATGCGAGTTTGGAGCTAAGAGGTTATCTCTGACTGAGATCACGCCAGAATCAGGCCGTGACACTGAGCACACACCACGTGGGAAAAGCCCTCAGAGCATCCAGCAGTGACCTGGCCCAGCGCCAAGGCCTCACTGCTGCTTCTGGTCTCTTCTTGGGCTCCCGAGCCATCAAGAGCTGCACGTTGGGAGATTCTCTGCCTCGCATCCGTGGCTTGGCTCTGCCAGGAGATCTTGCTTCAGCAGGGATGGTGTGTCTGGCTATCGGAAGCCTGTTGGAATCGAAGAAGTGTGTTCTCTGGTCTGTCCACCCTGATCCGGAGGAAGGAGGACCCAAGGGGCAGGAACTGTCATTGACGATCAGGAGTCACATCTTCTGGTTCTGCTCCGGCTCCCGTCTGTGGTCTGGCGCCTCCGTCTCTAGATTGAAGATGCCTGCTTGATGCCACATCCCAGTTTTGAGGTGTCACGGCGCAAGGTAATGTGACTGTGGGCTGCGGTCCCGCCGCGTCCTTAGTGGAGACGAAGAACATCTTGATGCAGCAAACAACGGAGTTCTGAGAAGATCGTTCACATTTGAGGACAAGATCGTCCTGTTTAGTTTTAAGGTCACTGGTGTTTGAAATTCATTAAATGTATTCTGAAAGTCACTGCGAACAGGAGGGCAGGTTTCGTCCATGGCTTTTAGGACAGCTCTGCCCTCAAGTCCATACCGCACCTCCGCCATGTCGCCCTCCCACAGCTCAGCCTTTTCCGTCCCCGTGCAGTTTTGCTTGGTGCCGTCATTCCGTCTTGTTGCTGACAGGGCAGAGAGAAAGCCAACAAAGTGCGCTGTTCTCATTACATTCTAGAAAGAGAATAGCGTTTACCCTTGACCAGAGCCACCTTGTTGGGCCAGAAGCTCGTCCAGGTAAGTAGGACTGAGAGAGCAACTCCCAGGTACCTGCTCCTCCTTCGGAGGCGTCACTGGTCCTGAGTCACGGCAGATCTCCAGGCCTGCTCTGCGGCTCACGGCTGGAACCCGTCACCTGCTTGTCGCAGAACATTCTAAAATCGGAGCACAGACTTCCCAGGGCGGGATGTGCCCCTTGGGAGGTGCCTTGTGACACACTGGACAAATTGTAAAGGTTAAACCCAAACTCAGTACAAAAATGGACCATAGGAAAAGTGACCCAGACACACAGGGAAGGAAGAGAGATCGCGGGGGGCAGGGGGGGCGGGAGCAGCGTGTGGCCGCCCGCCCGCCAGAGCCAGGCGGTTACTCAGCGAGAGGCAACTGCGAACTGAACCTTTACACTTTTCTATAAAAACGAATTTCATGTAGCGACTAACTATGTCCTGTGGAGACTACTGAGATGGGACACAGGAGATCTGGTTTGGCACGGGGTGTCACTCAAGAGCACGGCCCAGGGGAGAGGAAGGGAGCAGGCCATGTGGGAGTGTGGCCTTGGGGGAGCTCCCAGGGGGCGGGACTCACAGGGTGAGGCCACTTCGGTTTTCAGCAGTGCTGTAGGGTGGCTGGTCGTGCAGCGGGAGCCTGACCAAGGCCCGTGGGTGGGGCATCAGCACCCCAGCAGCTGGCCTCTCTCGAAGGGAAGGGAAGAATTGGGAGGTTCAGGGCATTGGCCTCCGGGCCTGCAGGATGGCACCAGCTCCTACCACCTGAGACTTGGTCCTCGGGGCCTGGCTTTCTCCAGCAGCTGCGGGCTCCCTGCAGCCCGGGGCTTGTGATTGTCTGGGAGAGCGGAGCTTGGAGGGGCTGCAGAGGTTGCCTTTGGGGGCTGATCAGCCCAAGGCTTTAAATTGTTTTTAGACATCGATGAAACTGTGGATCCTCTGGTAATGTGCCTTTCCCTTTAAACCTCCCGCTCTGTGAAGGTCAGTCAGTGAGGGGGACCTGCCCCTAGGTGCTCTCTCTCCCGAATGTGCTAGCCTTGTCTAGCTCCTGATTTTGTTCAGCTTTCTGGTCTAGGAGCCCCTGGCTTACCTCCCACACGAGGCCAGGCTGGGGCAGGCCGGCCAGGCATTGTGCTCCCAGCGCTGGCCTCCTCTGAGCTCTGGGCCTGTGTCTGCCACTTAGAAGGGAGCGCAGAGCCCCCTGACCTTTCCCAGACCACCTCAGGGCTGTTGCTGGTCCTGCCCCAGGAGGCCCGGCCTGTGCCAGAACTCGAGTTCTTCGGGAGGGCTGAGCCTGGAGCAGGGGTTGGCCGTGCGGGCTTTGGAGCTACCTGGTCACACACTAGCTCTGCCTTGGGTGAGCTGTGTGACCTCGACGGAACAAGTGCCTTACTTAACCTCTCTGGGCTTCAGTAAAGCCTAAGAATCTCTCACGTAGAACAAGAGTGCCTGGGGGTGCCCGGTGGCTCAGTCAGTGAAGCATCTTCCTTCGGCTCAGATCAGGATCCCAGGGTCCTAGGATCGAGCCCCGCCTGGGGCTCCCTGCTTAGCAGGGAGCCTGCTTCTCCCTCTGACCCTCACCTGTCTGGTGCTTTCTCTCTCACACTTTCTTTCCCAAGTAAGTAACTAAGATCTTTGAACAAGAGAGGCACGTAGTAAGCGCTTCCTAAATGTCAGGTTTTTTAAGGAGCGTGTGCATTTTCAACAAGGAGAAGGAAACGTAGGACTAGCTCCCCACCAGGCTGTGATCATTTCGAATGCTCCAGGCATCCAGCAACATCTTAACCCCACTGAGGCAGCCCCAGAGCCCTCGTGGCCGCGGCCAGATGGAAGGCCGGAGGTTGGAAAGAATAAACGGGCAGGTGAGAAAGGCGAACCATCTGGGGACAGCTACCAGTGACGGCACCCAGCCTCCATCCAGCAGCGAGGTCTCTGCAGCCTGGGCCAGCGCAGGGAGGACTCGTCCCCAGAGGAAGTCTCCCCCCACAGCAGGCCCGGACACGCCTGTCAGGAGCAAACCTCTCCCTGACAGGAAATAGATCAAGAGTGGGAAACAGCTGAATTCCCAGAGAGAGCGAGTGTGGTTCCTGTGTGTTGCTTCAGTCAAACCCGTTGTCCCTGAACTTTCCAGCTGCTGCCTTATCTTGCTTTCCTATCAGAGAAACTGGAGAAGAGAAAGGTCATCCGGCGCATTCCTCCCTGGACTCTGGCTCATTCTTCCCACAGTCCCTCCGTTAGAGTCCTGCCTGGCCTTGTTTCCAGGTGGCAGTGTTGCCTTGTGTGCCTTGGGAAGTTACTCTCCATAGCCCTCTGGCCAAACCCTAGAGGACCCCACCCTCGCCAAGCAGAAGACCTCCTGTTTACCTTCTCTGTCCTCATCCCCTCCTCTGCTGTTCAGTATCTGGAGAACGGGAGTCCTTAGTGAGGCCGTAGGAACCATTAACATGCGGCCGGTCCTCACGGGCCTCTTCAGAAGTTGTGCGAAATCCTTCCGCCAGGATGCCCGGGGATGGTGCGCTCCTTTGGCCAGAGCTGCTGCTGCCGCCGAGCCTCCAGCTTCACCACAGCGGGCAGCTTGCAGCGGCAGCGGCAGTTGTCCAGAAACCCGAGCGACCCCTGGTGCTGTGGCCCCGGCGGTGGTTGGGGATCCCGGCAAGACTCTCCTCAAATTCACTGTTGCCATGACCGAGAGAGCAGCTCCAAGTAGGCCTCTTCCTGACTGCGGGGGCTGCAAGGTTTCCTTCACTTGGGGCACCATCTTTCAGGTCTGCTTTCAGCATGTTTCATTTTGACCTTTGTAAGCTAAACTTCCCAGGGCCTGTGACTTTGAGCCCCCTGGCCTCATTCGCAATGAGAGCTCCTCCCCGAGTCCGTGAGCCCACCTCTTCCCTGAGATGATCAGCAAACAGGTGGTCGGACCGTCCCACTAGGACGGTGCAGAGGGTCTGGTATGGAACCAGGACTCGTTTTACAGTCAAACAGGCCAGTTTTAATGACCGTTTCCACCCACTGTGCTACCGTCGGGAGTTGAAGCAGGTTTCTTTTAACCCTCACGGAAGCTCGGTTTCCTCATCTCCAGGTGGGAAGAATGAGCATCTACTTGATGGGGTCATTCCGAGGGACGGAGTACACTCCTTGGCCCGGAGTCATCATTATTAACCCCGCTCTTCTGTTTCCTCCTTTTTATTAGAACTTGATCTCGCACGGCCCAGAGCCCTCCCTTTGTAGCATTAGAAGTAGTTAGGGTAGAGGGACTTGAGACCAGCACCCCACCAAGGGAACAAGCAGCGTGGGGCCGCCGTGTGCGCCGAAGCGAGGCTGTGGTCCGGCCCCTCCCTTCCCAGGAGTGGGCACCCAGCTTCCATCCGAAAATATGTGAATTCTAAGTGCCCTGGAAACAGAACCAAGGCTGCAGAGAAAGTTTAGAAAAACAAAATGGAGCCTTCATAAAAAGAAAGTGAACTTCTTGAAGAGAACCAATTCTGACGGGGGGGAAAAAGGCAAATCGACTCCAAATGGGATCATGTTTTATTCAGGATTTGTGCTGCCAGTGGGGAAGGCCAGAGCTCGGTGACAGGATGGGAAAGTGGGCCACCCCGACTTCAAGCCTCATGCACTCCGCCGCGAAGTACTTCTCGCTTCGCTGGGCTCAGCTCCTGGGGACCTCTAATGGCCCTTGATAGCAAACATAGTTAAAAATTCACAGACTGACAGAATTAAATATGGATGACAAGCAGCCACCGTGGACTTGATCTGACACAGGAAGTTACACGCCTGGGTGCCCTCGGCCCGAGTGGCGTCTTGAGTGAGCTTCTGGGGTGTCTGAGCACATTTCTCATGCCCGTTTGAAGGCAAGAACCTGGCTTGTGCTTAGGACAGACAGGGAAGGAGTCTAAAAGCCCAGGAGAGAAAGTGATCCCCGAAGGCTTACGGTTAATTAAGCCCAGCCTTGACTGGTCTTAGCAGGAGGTGTTCGAAGGGGTCTAGACCTGTCAGGCCCCAGCCTTATCCCACCGTCCAGACAGGGAGATCTTGCGCGGGCATACGGCTGGGCTGGAGCGTCCTCGAGCCAGGACTAACTTGCTCGCTCCCTTCCTGGCAGTTGGGGTAGGTCGGAGGGCCGACTTAACCTTTGGAGCAATTCACATAGATCTTGACATTTTGCCTAGATGATGGCAACTTGTTTAATTGCCCTAGGCAAGGGTATTAGATGCGGACAAAGAAAGAATGGGATTGCATTTTGTGCCCTCCGCATCTGCTGAGAGAGGATGGGCCAGCCCTTGGGGGAGGGGAGGGGCTGGAGATTCCTTTAGAGCGGTCCTCGGTGGGCCTCATTTCATGGAACAAATTCCTGCAAAGTGTTTGCCAGTTTTGGTGAACACTGTATTAGATAGGGCAGGGCTGCTGTTTTAAAGAACCCTGTGATTAGTCCCATAAAGAAGATCATCTCTTCTGTATGGCAGACCAATCAAGTCTCTTGGGTGAGTTTGGAGTTTCTTGACCACAGTGTGCTCCTGGCTTGCCAGCCTCTCAGCCTAGAGCCCTTTGGCAAGGTTTGCTGTAGGACCTGACGTGCTTTCTTTGGTGCTGCTGCTCGGAGTGGATCCTTGGGCCTGGAGTGAGCGGGCCAGACGTGGTTATAACTGCAGAACGTGTGAGGGGCTCCTGCTGCTGTCGCAGTGTTGGGAGAGCCCCAGCGGGGTAGTCAGCGCTCCTTCCCGGGCACCGTGTAGGACCCTGAATATCCGTGCCTAGAAAAGGAGAGCGCGGCTCTGGACAGCGCGTCCTGGGGAAATCCGGATTCAGGTACAGCGCTGCTGTACGAGCTTCGTTAAGAGCTAGAAACTTGGATGCCATACTGTCACGCTTTAGCTTCCCAGACCCCCCAAAAGTCACCCCCGGAAGGGGCTTTCCACTCCAGTATTTCTGAGCAACTGCCGGTGAGCGTCATGAAAACATTCTGTGGGTGGATAAATTTGGGAAACCCAGGGTTAAAGCAAGTCAGGCGTGTTTAGTCATGGTGGAACTTCTGGAGTCTTTAATGTGTATCTCGATTCCGCGGAAGGGACAGAGACTGCTTTTCTCTCTGGCTTGACCCCAGAGTTTCTCTAGACAGCCTGCGGCCAGCCGTGCTTTGGAAACCTGACCCGGGAGCAGTCTCTCTCAAACTTGGACTCGTGCATCATCTCCTGAAGGGCTTGTGACATGCAGGCACTGGGGTTTCTCTCCCAGAGCTTTCTGCATTTCTGACAAGTTCCGGTGACACTGGGGGGCAGGGGCCACATTCTGAGACCCGCTGGTCACTGCTTTCACTGAGGCGGGCACCTGGTAGGCATCTCTGCTGCTTCTAAGGCCGGTGCGGTGAGGCCAGGCGGTGGCTAGAAGGGAGGGGTGGGGAGGAGAGCGCAGGTCTGTAGTCTCACTGCTTGCCCTGTGCTGCGCTGCTCCCAGGCCCTGCTGAAGGGCTGAGGGCCCCACTCTAGAGCCCGGTCAGGGTCCTCCTGCTGCGGCAACACGGTTGGGAGTGTGAATTCTGTGTCTGCTTTAATCTTCTGGGTCTTAGTTGCCTCCTCTGTAAGTGGAAGAGGACAGAAATGACTTTTACGGATGCTTACTACTTTCCCTAGCATTCCATTTTATTTTTGCCCTGGGCTGTCTCTGTTTCTGTGGGTTCTCTGCTGTCCGAGCTCTCTCACACGTGTCGCAGGAGCTGGAACCGTCCATGCTACGGCACGGGAGACCTCAGTGTCACCTTGCAGGGCCGCTGTGTTTCGAAGAGCATTCCCAAAGTGTGATGGTGGAACCCCAAGCAGTGTAGCCCCTGGATAGTGAACCAGAGTGGTCATGACTCAGCGTTACCGAGATTGAGGGGAGAGGCGGCCCAGGATCTTCCGGGCTGCTTATGGGCTCCCAGGCCCCGGTGCGTGCAGTGGTGTGCTTAGCCGCCTGGCAGCGTGAGCAGCGGTGCTGGTGTGGATCAGACATCGGGAGAGGTTCTGCTAGGGACCTGGGAAGCCCCCAGGATGGTAGGCAGGGTTGTTGAGTGTGCTGTTGGTGTGTGTCGGTGTGTGCCAGCTCATGCACATTTTTCTACAGACAGGATCCCGTTTTACACAGAAAGTCAGCTGCATAGACCTACTCCTGCTCCATCGTGTCTGGAGAGGGAGTCAGGGAAGCCCAGGTTTCCCCAGTGTTGATGACGCACTGAAGCAGCCCCTAGGCAGTGGGCAGGAATGGCCAGAAACCACAGCAGAACAGGCAGCCCAAGTGGGGGGCTTCCCGAGGATGGCAGTAGTTAGCACAAAACAGATTGTTCACCTGGACCAGGTGCCTGCTGCTCAAACTCCGGGTAGCCCCCAGGAGCTCTGCCTGCTCTGCTCTGCTGCACAGGAATGCGGGGGAGCAGCTCAGCCTGGGCCCTGGGGGAGGCACTGCCCTCTGCTGGCAAGTGGGTGCCACTGCACCCCTTAGACCTGCAAGAGGCTGTGGGTTTGGAGGTCTATGGAATGCCGTGAGAAGAGCCACCCTGTTGGAAGGGGCAGTGTCCGAGCCATGGAGCACAGAGGGATGAATTTCGGGGCCTCTGTTGACTCCATCACCATATCCTCCCCGAGAATCAGCCAGTGGGCCATCTTCAGCTCGGCGAGCTGAGTACAACTTCTCCCAGACCCCACAGCCCAGAGTCCGCCTGCTTGTCACCCCGGAGTGCTCAGGTGTTCTAGCCCGGGCTGACTCCGGGGCTCCGGGTGCGAGGACGGGCGGGGGGAAGAGGCCAGCGTGCACCAGAGGTTGGCTGAGGCTGGGGTGGTGTGTGGGAGATGAAGGGCTTCCTTCTCGCAGTCACCGTCACCAAAAGTCATGCCATCCACTGTGTCCACACCCCCCTGGTCAGACCTCCCTATTCCTGTGTCTCTGAAACACCAACATGTCTTGGCCTCTTGGGGCTCAGCGCCCCAGCCCCACACCCGGGCAGCACCAGTCGCCACCACCACGCTCCCTCCGACTCCAGCGCACACAGACCCATCCCCTCCCACTGTGTGTTTAGGTCCCCAGCCCCCCACCTGCCATGGGGCTGTGCCCCCATCCCCTCCTTTACCCCCTGTCTCAGGAAGGCAGCTCCAAGTCTGCCCTTTGCTTAGTGAGCAAGTGGATTCAGACGCACAAAGCCATAAGCCATGGGTAGGTATGAAATTTTTGTCTTTCTCTCACTGACCTTCTCCCTTTTGCCCCCTCCTCCTACACCCCTGTCCTCCTCCACCCCTGTCCTCCTCCCTCCCTTGTCCTTCCCATCCTCCCACACTTCCCTCCTTTATTTCTCTCTTCTTTATTCTGCATATACTCCTGAATTCCCAAAAGGACGTGTTTTTAGCCTACCTGCTTGCAAAGAGTTTCTGGTCCTTCATCCCTGTAACTGCTATTGAGTGTGGAAAACGACTCTGGCCTAGCCTTAGCCTCAGTACCTGCTGCTGGCTCCCGAGGAATACAGCTTTGCCCTCTCACAATGTGGGGGACCCCTCAAGCTGGTGATCTGATTTATAGGTGGTCCCCAGAGGATCTCCCATTAACAGCTGGCCCGAGGGGGTTCCCTGAGCTGGATTCCTGGTATGGGGAGAAGCTCAAAAAGCATCTTTGGTCTTTTTAAGTCTTCGTTTCCCAAGTAGGTGAGGCCCCACGTTGGGATCGAGTCCCCCAGTGTGGCCCCTCACCCTGTGTTGAGAGCCAAGAGGAAGAAGGCCCATGGGGCAGAAGGAAATGCTGAGGACTCCTGCGTGTGGCCCAAGACCGACGGCCGGGATCCTGTGTGAGCTTTGTGTGGGGGCCGCTCCTAGACAAGTCACGAGAGCTAGTGGAGCCCGGACCCTGGATCCCAACCCTACTGGGTTCTGTGCCTGTGGGACGTCACTCAGAATACCCAGCTCTCAGTTGATTCCCCCACCTGTAAAAGGTTAGCAGAGGCAGGGGTGTCATTAACCCCCCAGCGCGCACCCCCCCCCCCCAGTTCTGCAGCGGCCTTGCGGGCTTCCGGCCCCTGCATGTCCACCTCTGCCGGATGCTGCATCTGCTACGCCCTGGAGATCTGAGTCAGGTGCCGCGTGGAAAGGGGGTTCTCCCGCAAAATCTGTTTTGTTAAACCATCGAAGTAGATGTATCAGGGTCAAATTCCTTCCAGCATTGCCTTCTAGTCTAGAATTTGGGCCAGACCCAGGTCAAAGATCCGTCTTTCTCCTGCCACACTGGGGACGAAGCCCCTCTCCACAGAGCCATCCAGCCCTTCTGGCGTCTCCCTGGTTTGGTGTAATCGCTCTCCCCCCGCCCGCGCCCCCAGCTGCCTGTGTTGCTCCCGGGCTTTCCGGGGAGGCCTTCCCTCCTCTGGGGAAACAGGAGCAGCAGCAGCGGAAAATGGCCATTCCTAGCTTCTGGCCAAAGACTGCGGGCAGAACCGACACTGCCCACAGACGGACATTTGTTAAAGCCAAAGTGCGCTTGTCCTTTGGCTTGTTTCTTCGCATTTTCCTCAGCGCAGGACCGGGAACGTTCTGTGAGGTGGACAAAGCATCACCCAGTCCATTTGTTTTGTTGCCGGCCTTCCATTTGGAAACCTCGTGGGGAAGCTGGGGCTGCAGGTCCTTCTCAGCAGAGTGAGCAGAGGCCTTGGGGTACCACATACCCCACAGGGCCCAGAAGCCAGAACCCCTTTTTCAAAAGAACAGGAGCAGAATCTCAAAGACGTCCTGGCCAGCCTGCTGGCACAGATGGGTGGAGAACCGTCGCTCCTCTGTGGAAGCCGATATGCGCCTGCACAGCCCGGGAGGCGGCCCGAGCCCCGGCCTCGTCCGGGAGGGTGGGAGCCACCGGGTCCGCTGCTGGTCCTCAGCGCCTGGGAGCAAGCGGGCCCCATCTGGGAACTGCGAGGGGGCGGCTGCCCGGCAGGTGCCCCCTGACAAGCAAGAGCGTCGTCCGGGACCCCTGGTTCACCGCCTTCTCCGCACGTGTCTTTGCAGATGCGCTGGCTCCCTCCGTCCGAGGCTACTTCTCAGGGCTGGAAGTCCCGTCAGTTCTGCTGAATACCGTGTGAGTACGCGTGCCCGAGGGCCCCGTGCGCAGCGCACGTCCGCGGGGGGGGCGGTGGCTCTTCCCGGAGAGTCTCCTGGGGCCTGAGACCCCGAATCCCAGTCTTGCGCATCACAGAGCATTGCCTGGCGCGGCTTCCGTGCCGGGGGGCAGGACACGGGGTGACACGGCAGCACCGGCGCCGGCGGGGTCTGGAGACTGGACTTCGTGCATGCGTTGAACTTGGGCCGAGCTGGCGCTGCCCGGAAGGCAGGCGGTGTGCCGGTGCCCGCGGGCTCGCTTTCCTTCGAGGGTCTGGTCCAGGAAACTGTAATCTTGGCGCCCTTTTATTTGAGGCCTAACCCTGCTTTAGGGAACTACCGACTTTTTTTTTTTTTCTGTAAATAGATAATTTGTATGAAATTACAAACGCTGCGTTTAATTGGGTATCTTGACCGAATTTCTCTTAAATTCTGAACTCTGATATGGGGTGTCAGTTTGGGGCATCTGCCCTCAAGGAAAGTCGCTGAGATGTCACACTTCGACAGTCTATGGTTTCTGGTTTCTATCACTCCTTGACAAGCCGGGAAGAAAAGTGACAGTAGGGAGGGACCTGACCTTCATCCATTTAGAAATGGTAGAATTGTGTACGTACCTATATACGATGATCTTTTGAAGGACTTATGTGGGAAAAACTGGCCTCTGGTCAGGGTCAGGTTCAACTTCAGTGGGGAACAATTTCTCACTATTCACAGGGGACCTACTGGGGAAGCAGGAGCTGCCAGGCTGGCCTCATACAGGTCAGTGCTCTCCTAGTGAGGAGGAAGGAGGGCACTGAATAGGATTTTCAAAGAGTTCTGGCAAGCTGCCCTGCTGACCTGAAGTCTCGCCGGGGCGGGGGGTGGTCGCGGGTCATGTCAACCTTCATTTCAGTTTCCAGGGTGACGGCTGAGCATGGACTTCATTGGCTGAAGTCTTTACCGCCCTAAGAGGCCAGCACTTGTAGAGAGCTCCCGTCCTCGGTCGGAAGGCCGGCGTCCTTGTTCTGGAGGAAGGGCCTCACCACACGGGAGAATTGGTGGTGGGCATCAGAGTGGCCAGGCAGCACACCCACCCCACAACTGGTCAGGATTCTTGCTCTGCTGGTGGGGTGATGCGTAAGTTGAGGGATCGTATTTCTTTGCTTGCTCAACTCCAGTAAGTTAGACTTGTACCTATTCCTAAGTGGCCAGAGCAACGCTAGTCCTTGGGGATGATGGGAGGCAGAGTACGTAAATGTTGCCAAGGTAAAAAAGAACACTTTTTTTTTTTTTTTTTTTTTTTTGCTTGTTTGTTTTTTACCAAAAGATTCTTGGGACCCTTATTATAACATGAGCATCATAAATCTGTAGGATTAGGGAACTCAAGGATGCGACATTCCTCAAAATCGTTGGAGACAAGGGAGCCCTCTCTTTCACACACGCTCGGGAGACACGCTAGGTTTCACATAGAGCACATTTTGAGAAACCTGGCCCTAATCTACCCAGAACCTAAACCAGTGACACCCACTTACAGAGATCTCTGGGCCAGTGGTCATTATGTTAGAGTTACCGCTAATCTATTTATAATGAGGTGAAAAATTAGGGCAGTGTAGTAGATTTTTTTTTATGCTGTTTATATTTGCCCCTTATTCTGAAATGCTGTTGCATGTGTGTTCACGTACCCATTTTACATGAAGTGCTAGTATCTGTGAATGGCACGTGCATTTTAAATGTAGCTTCTTAGGAAAAAAGTCAGTCCATGGTAGATACTGAAAGTAGTTAAAATATTTTACTATTTTGTGAAATGTAAAAGTTTGGGTTTCTCTTCCTGGAAATAAAATTGGTAAGCTTTGAGGTATATTCTGGGGTCCATTATGTCCAGGACTCCCCAAGTCCATGTACCATATCCATATGCCCATAATTAATTTTTAAAATGACCTGTCCCTGGCTCTCTGTTCTTTGTGCACAAAAGCCTTAGTCATTTCGTCACGAGGGACCGTGCCCCCGTTCCCCGGGGCGAGGTGGGTGCAGCCCTGTCATTTGGCTCCAGGAGGCACTGATAGGTCACGTGCTCCTCTGCCCCCCAGGACCGTGCATCATCTGTCCGTTCTCAGAGACTGCCAGGTGTGCACCCAGAGGGACCCAGGACTGGGTAACTGGGAATTCTGAAGCTCACGAAGGAGCTGATGGGTTGGGGGTAGACCTGGCATTCGGCGTAAGCAGGAAGTTGAGGCAGTTGATGAAACCGGACGAGAGGTCAGCAGGACGCAGCCCTGACGCGGCTGTAGCATCAGTGGAGGATGAGCAGCCTGTGGAAAACGAAGAGTGTCCGCAGGCGCACGGAGCCTGGAAGACCAGTGGTGAGCAGCTGGGGTCGGTAGTAGCGGCTGGTGTAGGAAGGTTGAGTCGGCTGAGAGAATGTGTCCAAACCTGGCAGTGGCCATTGGCCGAGGATGGTGGAGGCGCAGGGCTTGAGGAAGGACTTTTTTAAGCATTTATGTAGGCCGAAGGGAAGGCATGATCATGCAGCAGCTGCACGGTTCCAGCTAGTGAGATCCTGCCCTTTGTTTCTCTCCGCTCACCTAAGTTGTTCCAGATCATCCTTCCCACAGACCTATCCACCAGAGACCCAGAGGCAGCAGTAGCTACCAAGGAAGGCCTAGCGGCTTCCCCCTTCGCAGTATGGCTTGCGAAGCTGCCAGACCCTTATGCAGGCGGAGTGTCTCCTGTGGGTGCACGGTTCGTTCTGTGCTAAACTTGGGCCACGGGCCAGACTCCTTCCTGGGGGTTGGAGAGAGCACGGGAGGGGTGGTGAGCGGGGAGGAGGGATCACTGCACTTACTACCACCGCACTTGCGGTCAGGACTCTAGTCTCCCATCCTGCCTGAGGTTAGATCAGCGCAGTGTGGATCCATTCCTCAGGCTCCTTCTAGTCTCTTGGATCAAGTCCTGAGCTAATAGTCCAGGCTACGTAATGGTAGGGAAATGTAAATTAGAATTGAGAACAGTGGTTCTGATGAAATAATAATTAACATTTTACTGCAAAACTGGTCTTTCAGAAAGGCCAAATGTAGGATAGGTAAGGACAGTGACATCCCTGTTCCACGTGGCCTTCCTGTTTGTTCTGGGGGGCGGGGGGGTCTTCTGTGGGAAGGTGGCACCTGATTAGAAGACGAGCAGGAGTGACATCAGCCATGACGACTATACACAGACACAGGCCGTCATTCCCAACATGCGGAGCTCGTCGGGTGGTGGGGGAAGCACCCTCCAAATCCTCAACAGTCCGGGGTCTGTTTCCTCAGGGCCCTGCAGGGGTTTTTCATTTACACACTTTGTCCTCTTCCTGGGAAATCAGGGACTAGACTAGAAAAGTAAACAAGCTCTTCATCCTTTAAGTAAACGTATTTTTTTTTTTTAATATTTTGACTTATTTATTTATTTGACAGACAGAGATCACAGGTAGGCAGAGAGGCAGGCAGAGAGAGAGGGAAGCAGGCCCCCCACTGAGCAGAGAGCCCGACTCAGGACTCGATCCCAGGACCCTGAGATCACGACCCAAGCTGAAGGCAGAGGCTTAACCCACTGAGCCACCCAGGCACCCCTAAGTAAACATATATGTCCACTATGTGCTAGATAGGTGGAAAAATCTGCACGAAGACCAGGCCTGTGCCCCTAAGGAATTCCAGTTCTAGTGGGTGGGAGTCATGGCCGCACATGTGACAGGGAAGAGTGACTGCTCAGGACCCTCGAGGAGGGTGTGTGAGGAAAGCCCCTCCTGAGGGTGCGGGGGTGTCGGGTTTACTGTCATCAGTGGCGGAAGTAAGAGCAGCAGAGGGGTGGGTGTCATTTGGGTTTTAATTTCTTCCGCATCCTGCTTGATGGTGTTTAGTCTGGCTACGAGCTCTGTCTGCGCATCACTGGAGTTTGGCTAACGGTCCAGCCACGGGGTAGACAACCCCAGATGACATGATAATCCCTGAAAACGATCCATTTCCCAGATGCGTTGAGAACAGGAAAACATGAGCAAGTTTTTAGTAACTCTTTAGAGGGAGTGATTACACAGTCTTCCTTGTTGGGTATCCAAATGTAGTTAAATCAAAAAAACTGAGTGAGTTAGGAGCTGGGGTAGCTGTGGGAGGGCGTTCTTTGAGAACTCTGAGAATCTCCCTGGCCTAGGACCAAGACCATGCACAGAAATTATAAGCACATGTAGTTACAGTGTCAACAAACGAGAGAAGGACACGCCGAGAGATAGTAAGACCAGAATGTAAAGCTGTGTATTCCTCGTGTTTTGATTTGGGAGGAACAGCCTCGTCCGTCTCTGGCTGTGAGCACGAGGGCCTTGGGGGATAGCCATTGTCCGGGGAGCAGATCAGGGAGGCCTCTGTGGGGAACTCGGGGTTCGCAGCAGTACCTTGCATACTCCTGTTCACGACGCCCCATGTGCTCGAGTCGACCTCTTTGTCTGCAGGCAGGAGAGCGGCGGGGCCAGGCCTGAACACGCAAGAGATTAGCAGGGAAGAGGGCCATTGGCATCCACGTGCTGGGAGGCAGGCATCCGTCCTTGGCTCCGGGAATTCTCGCAAAAACCAGCTGGCTCAGAGGCAGTCATGCCTACCGAAGAATATTAAAAATTTATGATCTGCTGGGTTTCAGCACCTTCATATTTCAGAATCCTCAGGCCCTTGGGAACAGGTTGTAGTCACAAATGTTTCCATTTAGTACTTGTTTTCCAGAAGGTGCTTGGAGCAAAGTTTAGCTCATCGGTGCATGCGACAGCACAGGACCCTGCGGAGAATGGCTTTTATGTCCTCGGGCTGACCAGTAGTTGTGACTGTGGTCTGAGGCAGCTTCTGGAGCTGGATAGGTTTGGGATGCTTTCTTTCTTTGGAGGGGCTTCAGGTCCTGCACTGTTCCTTGACGAGGCTTATGAACAGTCCTGGGGGCTTGGCCCTCGGATCTTCTGCATGGCTGCCTTGCCTCGTTGGCCAGGCAGCCTGCTGTTGCAGCGTGGCTCTGGTCCGTCCCCCATGACAGACGCACGCCTACTTGAGCAGATGTCTGAGGACCACGTCTTCCCCAGCACACTTTGCTCCAGAGTCCCTTCTCCTCCAGCCTTGGTGCCAGGGAGCCCCCGGGAGCCACACTCCACCACGAGGGCGCTTTCGCTCTGACTGGGCCCGAAGCCGGTGGTCCCCGTGAGGAGCTGCCATGCCACTGGTGTGAACATTCTCACCGGGCACTGGTCATTGGCTCCACCGTGGAGGCCTTGGTCCCTTCGCCACTGACTCTCCATTCTTTGTTTGCAGAATAGGTGACCTTCGGGACCCAGGGAACCGTAAGAGCCGACCAGCGCTGGGGTGGAAATGACCACACGCCGTAACGGGTGATTTCTTTCTCTATCCCAGGTTCCAGGTGTGTGATGGTGGCTGCAATCTGTCTTGTGGGTATTAATGCAACCTTCAGTGGTGGCTGCTGTTCTCAAGCCGTTCTACAAAACTGGAGCGTGCTGGTGAGTGGCACAGTCACAGGCTGAACAGGCCTTCTGGGAGGCAGCGTGTCCTGGGCAGGGCACGGTGATGGAGACCAGTGTGCTCGGATCATCGCACCTGCGTCCTCTGGGAGGGATCCCAGGCATCTGGGGATGGGGCCCAGCAGTCCGGGTGTTAGCACCCCCCCCCCCGGATGATTCTGCTGGGCGCCCCAGGTTGAGACCACTGGTGTGGAGCGCTGCAGTCAGGGGTTTGCTTTTGATGACCTTGATCAGCCACAGGTGCTTAAGAAAGGGCATGGGGGAGGGGGGGTCTGCAGACTCTCTGCCCACACGGTCTGTGCCCAAACCGGCCATGCCACAGCAGTGGGATGAGCTGTTCCACTGATGGGACTTTACAGATAAATAGACACTTGTGCCTTTTTTGGAAATTAACCTTTTTGGTGAGAATCTTTTAGATGTGGCATGTATATTCCCCCTGACTTCATCCAGTTGTACTGAATATAGTGTAGCCCTCTCCCAGGGATGCAGAAGTGTTTTCATGAGCCTCCTCAGAAATGAGTGGTTGCCCTTGGGCGTAGCTGAACGAGACAGGGCGCTCACTAACTCCTCCGTTCTGGGCTTGCCTGTTGGCTGATGGTGTCAGTGATTTGCAGTTCATCATTTCTAGGAGGAGGTGTAGTCTCCGGCAGTGGTGTCGCATTCCCACAGGGGACCGGCCTGCTGGCTGCTGTGCAGAGGGGCTTCCGGTCTCTGCAGAACTTGGCCTAGAACAACAGGAGTGCCAAGGGCAGGCCCAGAACAGTTATGTCTCGGCCCAAATAAGGTGGTGAATTTCATCTCTACAAGGGGCCAATGAAGAAAAGATGAGTCAGAAAGAGGGCAAGATTCCTGCTAAGGACAGAGAACCGGGCAGATCTGCCAAGGAGGTCATTACCACATTTTTGGGACTTAGGTATTTCTTGCTCAGAGTAGAGCCATGCAGAGGCGGGCACGCCGTGTGCGCCGTGTTTCACAGCCCAGCGCCTCGGCTGGGACAGGAGGCCAGCAGCCTGCGCTTGGGGTCTTTCTGCCCACTGATGTATTTGTCACACTGACCAAACTCAGCAACAGGGAAGGTTTTTCCACATCATGTCCCACCAGTGCCGTAGCCTGCTACCAGGTTGTCTTTTCGTCGTGGTTCCTCATAGCAGTGCCCGCCCTGTGCGTGCCAGTGTTATCACCTGGTAAAACCTTTTTGTTTTTTAAAGGTTTTACTTGTTTTATTGGAGAGAAAGCAAGCATGAGTGTGAGTTGGGGGAAGGGCAGAGGGGGAGAGAGAGTCTCAAGCAGACTCCATGCTGAGCGCGGAGCCTGAGGTGGGGCTCGATCTCACAATGCTGAGATCATGACCTGAGCTGAAATCAAGAGTCTGAGGCTTACCTGACCGAGCCACCCAGGTGCCCCCCACCGTAAGAGCCTTTTAAAGGAGGAGATCTTGTTATTGTTGTTTTTGTCTTCCCCCTTCTCTGGCACACTTTAAAGACCAATTTAAACCTACCCATGTAATTTTTTGGAAGCAGGTTAGAATAATGATTTTTTTTTAATGCAATAAATGAACCCAAACATCAGTAGTTCCAGGCAAATGCAGATGAGTCCAGTAGCCAGAGCACGGGGTGAGCTCATTTAGACAATGGAAGGGCCTGGTGACCTGGAGCAGGAAAGGGGTGGGAGTAGCCCTGGGACTCGGGGCAGCTGCGAGCTTGCAGGCGGCCAGCCAGCACCGCCAGATGAGCCGGAGGGCGCCTTGCCACTAGCCGTGTACGGCGTGGGGCTCGCCGGTCCTGGGGCCCCCTGTGGGTTACAAGAACAAGTCTGGAGGTGGCCTACTGCCGGCCAGCACTGCTCCGACCTGGACCACCAGGAGGCTGAGCCCTCTCTGGCCAGGTGTGGGAGCGGGAACCCACGCGGGGAGGGGGGCTGCTGGCGCAAGTTCCTGGGGCCCATAGGCGCCCGCTGCAGGGGCAGGTGAGGATGTGTGTTTAGGATGCCGGGGAGGAGTTTCCAACTACAGCAGACTGGTCTCCTGAGACTAGCCTGTGAACCTTTTAAAATGTTAATGAGGCTTTTTATTACAAATTAATACCAGTATTCGGTTTTTACAGCTATAAAATGAAAACTGGTCCATGTTTATTGGGAGTTGGGTAGAGGGGACTGGTCCTTATCTGGCTTTGGGTAAAAATAAATACATTTAGGGAAACTCTTGGGAAAGAAATTGTTAGTAAATAGGCCAAGTGTATGTAGTAGGAGGAGGGAAACAGAATTTTCTTACTGCTGGGAGAAGGAGCCCAAAGTTGAGCGCGGGGAGAGCAGGCCCGGCCGGGTCTGGCGGCGTGCCCGTGGCACCCAGCAGCGGCAGCTGTGCCCGGTCCTGAGGGCCACAGGCTGATCTTTTTGCTCAAGGACAAGGGACATGAAATGTTTCAGAACTATAGCACATTCCTTCAGACAGCAGACATTCTCTATGGTCTTTCACGGGACAGTGGTGACCTGCCTCTGACGAGCTTTGTTTCATCTACTTCCCCCTGCTGTCTGTCCGTTGACTGCCATTCAGGAAAGGCTGTGAGGAGAAGCTGCTCTGCAAACAGAGCCTGACCCTCTCCCACCCCGCCCCCATCCCTCCACGGTGCTCTGTGTTCCCGGATGTCTCTGTATTCTGTTTAAAATGTCCTTGTTAATACATTCCAAGGTTTGAACTCCGTTCTTAGCTAAACCCCTTCCTTGTTTACAGGGACTGAAATAGCCACATTCTGACCTTCTGTTCAGTCTGGGAACATCTATGGCAATGTGGACGCATTCTTTTCCCATGTGAGAATTACATATCCACAGCACAGTTATGGAAAAGCTCGGGAAACTATCAGCTCTTGTCCCTGCTTCTCTCCTCTCTTCCGTGGTTTTCCCTTCAAAGCCTTCCTCCTCAGCCAGAATGCGCCAGCCCTGTGCACCTCGCTTCCTGCTAAGTGTCCAGGAAGAAGGGAACAGAGTCCTGGGAGGGCAGGGTCGGCTGCTAAAACCCCGGGGCAGCTGGACACACCCTCCCTTTCCCCCCTTCATGTGCCTCTCGGGAAGGCCCCCATCAGGGCCAGAGCTGCTCTGGGAGGGTGCTGAGGGGGCCCCGGGCACAGGCTCCTGGCGCTCAGCCAGGGGCGTTATCCCGACTCAGGAACCAGGTCTCAAAGCCACGTGCCATTAACTGTCTGTCGCTCGCATTTCCTTTACTGCCCTACAGTGCGGGGGGGGTCTGACGTTTTGCTACATGCAAGTGACTGTGTCTGGGGTGAAAGTAGGACGTAGTCTTTTTTTTTAATTTATTTATTTGTAAGACGGAGATCACAAGTAGGCAGAGAGGCAGGCAGAGGAAGGGAAGCAGGCTCCCCGCAGAGCAGGGAGCCTGATGTGGGGCTCGATCCCAGGATCCTGGGATCATGACCTGAGCCGAAGGCAGAGGCTTAACCCACTGAGCCACCCAGGCGCCCCAGGAGGACGTAGTCTTAAGGAGGAAAATAATCCGAGCTGATCCTTGAGGAAGCCAAACAAGTGGCCTGGACAGTCAGTGAGGACGCCCAGTGGGAGCTCAAAGAGAAAGCCCTGCACAGGAGTGCTCCCACTGGGTTCTGAGAGCGCAGAGCGTGTAAGGGCAGGAGGAAGAGCTGTACCACGTGTTCTCGTCCTAAGTGGATTAGGACCAAGCTTTGGAGGGCCTTGAGGGATGTGTTAGGGATTTGGGTCTTGGGGAGGCAGGAGAAAGGAGGAGGAGGTGTTTTCAGAATCTCTGTCAGTTGGCTGCCCACAGCGAAATGAAGAGTTGAGTTAGAAACACCTACCAGGGGGCGCCTGGGTGGCTCAGTGGTTTAAGCCGCTGCCTTTGGCTCAGGTCATGATCTCAGGGTCCTGGGATCGAGTCCCGCATCAGGCTCTCTGCTCCGCAGGGAGCCTGCTTCCCTCTCACTCTCTCTGCCTGCCTCTCTGCTTACTTGTGATCTCTCTCTGTCAAATAAATAAAATCTTTAAAAAAAAAAAACAAAAAAAAAAACACCTACCAGGAGAGGCAAGCCTGAGATGGTGACGGTGGGACGGGAAGTCACAGTCCTCCGAGAGAGCAGGGCTGTGTCCATGTCACCAAGGGCTGGTGGAAGGATGGAGACAAAGGCAGAGGGGTCAGGAGCGGAAGCCATGTGTTAAAGCCTCTGCCTTCGAACTCGGGTCATGATCCCAGGGTCCTGGGATTGAGCCCCGCATTGGGCTCTCTGCTCAGCAGGGAGCCTGCTTCCCTTCCTCTCTTTCTGGCTGCCTCTCTGCCTACCTGTGATCTCTGTCTGTCAAATAAATAAATAAAATCTTTAAAAAAAAAAAAAAAAAAAAAAGAAGGTAAGGTCGGGAGTCTGGTTTAGACATGGTGCCCTTGAGGGTCCAGGGCGTAGCAGACAGAATCAGAGAATCAGAAACTGGCCGTGGAATCAGAAAGGCCAGGAGTGACAATGTGTTCTTGCCCAAAGGCGGTAGTTGAGCTCTTCAGAGGAGAAAGCTGACCAGCCAAGCCCCTGGCCAGGGCTGGAAAAGACCACAGGGCCTTGGTCCATCCTAAGCACGTGGGCAGGTGCCATCACAGGTGGCCCAGTGTTCCTTTGCTTCTTCATTCCATCCCTTCGCTGTCTCTGAAGGCAGTGTGGCAGCTTTGCTTTCAGACGTTGGTGTCGAGGCCGTGTCCCCACATGGAGGTTTGGCTGCTTTCCCAAGATGGCGCTCTCCAAGCCCAGTTTCTCTGACAGAGGCCTTTGGCAGCGTGTAGGCCCCTGAAGGTTCCCAGAGTCTGAGGGCTGCCGAGCGTCGTCCCCTGTGAATTGTTCCAAAGTAGGAACAGCCGTAGGGGGACTGCTGTTCCTCAGAAACCGTTTCCTGGAACCAACACACAGCTTGGGCTGCTGGCTTGTGGTCAAGTTTGGGCTGACGTGGGACTCGTTCCAAGCCTAACAAGCCGCGAGAGTGGGGGAAAATGTCTTGTACCCACTTTGTCTAAGCAGGTTTCCTGCTCTGCGCGTCCAGAGCTGGGGGTGCTGCCTCTTCCCACTCCGGAGTGGAGGCTCCTTTGGCAGTTCAAGGGCCTGTCAGGCATTTGAGGGACCATTAGGTCCTGGGCCCATTGGGAAGGTCGGCTGCTCCAGGCCACACACACCCGGTGTCCACACTGGTTACAAGTCAGGGTGTGGCCAAAGGTGAAAAGAGTGGGCCCATCTGGCCTTGTTCACGGTGCGTCACAGATCCTGTGACATGCACCCCAGATGGATGTGTCATCCTGGCCCACTCCGGTTTCTCCTTCCCCTTGCGAGCACCTGCCGAGAGACCGGCAATGCCCCTCCTGTGCTGGGCACCAGGGGAGACAAAGCAGTCGGAAGTGAGATTTCTAGAAGGCGTTTCTTTCCCTGGGCGCTCCTGGCATGTCCGAGCTCTGCTGAGAATGTGAGGCGGGGGCGGGGATCCCCGAGGCAGTATGTGCAGGCCTCCCAGAGCTTGACCTGGGAGCATCTCCAGTGCTGGGCCTCTTGGTGAGTTAAACTGATGGACTAGCACAGGCCAGGCGGTGGCCACAGCTCGAGATGGGCGCATGTTACTCGAACGTGACAGGTGAGGTTCTGAAGGACCTGCTCACTGTCCTTGAAAGCGGCACCCCGGTCTCTCCCCGGGGAGATTGTTCCATGAACCGTAGCTGTGTGGTTATGATGTCGCATCTTCTGACCCGTGGCCCCTTATTTCTGCCGTCACCTGCCCACAGGCTATGCCACGATCTCTGGGTGACAGTGCGGGTGCTGCAGCGCTGGCTCAGATTTCCGGAAATCGTCCAGTTGAGGCTGTTGGCGAGGGTTCGTGGGAGGTTTCTTGCTTCAGGATTTCCTGCTGAATGCGCATCTTCCCGAAGAAGGCTGACTTAGATGGTCAGAGGGGCTGTTGGTTACAGTGCTCTTGTCTTGACAGCTTCCTCCCCCACACAAGCCTTTCCCTGTGGTCGGTTCTAGTGTCTGTGGAGTTACTTCTGCCTGGACCTTTTCTACCTCCAAATTTGGGTCTGACGTGTTAGGAAGATGGCAAGAAAATGGGGACAGAGTAATAGGAGAGGTTTCACAGTGCAGCCTTTACCAACAGTGAAGAAAACCGTGGGGCCACACTGGGACTCTGCAAGTGGCAAAGTCTCAGGATGATTCGAAGCCACTTTTTTTGGGGGGCCACAAAGCAAAACACACGTGAGCACTTCCTAGCAAGTGCAGGGGAAGGAGGTCTTGAAAAGTTTCTGTCCAGCCCATGTGTCTGGGTCTCTGGTGAGGGGTCGTGCTCTCTGTGCCTACACACCCGTGAGTGTCGGGACGCCCCCAGGGGTTTCCCGGGGGAAGGCGGACTCACCCTCACATGTGCTCTTTCTGTTTCAGGCTTGAAAACACCTTGCCCAGTTCTGGTCCCTTCAAGACTTTGCCACAGCCTCTATCACACATCTGTTTTTCTCGAAGAAACAAATATAATAAAAATGTTTTACTCTTTTACACTGTATAATTTTAAAAAATAGTGTGTTATTTGTGAACGCATGGTCTGACATTTCTGTACAGTTTGGAGATATTTTCAAACAAAACATAAAAGATATCAACAATAAAACCAAGAGAGTGAGTATTTTTATACCAGACATTTTAAGTATGAGAGGATGGATGATCTTACACTGGGTTGGATCAGTTTTTGTGCTTGACTTTTGAATGCTTGTAATTAAAAATACCTACTTTTTTTCCTCCAAGCTGCACGTTTGAGGCATGTTCTTAAATACTCCAGAATTTCCAGAATTGTATGTGAATGTATAGGCATCCACCTGCCTGGCCCGCACGCAGGGTAAGGTAGGGACAGAACGGCAAGCTACAGCCCTACTAGGTGCATGCTTCCTCCCCTCCCCCTGGTTCTAGTGGGGTGCTCCTGTGGGAGAATCTGAAGCCCCCACACAGGCGCACGCTGTCGAAAAGCACTGGCCGCTCCCGGGGGGCCCGTGCAGACAGTGCCCGGGGTGGATTCTGCCCTTCACTTAGGCTTCTCCTGCTCCCAGCTCACCCAGAGTGTGAGAGCCACTGAGGCACACCTCCCCCAGAGGGGCAGCGGGGAAGGGGAGGCCGGCCCACCTCACAAGGGAGCTGGCTGCTATAGGCAGCTAGCTCCTGTCTCCCACATGATTTTGCAAAACGCTGGGTGAACTAGCAGAGTTCCTGAGCTGGGGCAGCACCAAGCCAGACTCAGGCGGTGTACTCCCCGCCACCCCCCCCCACTGGGCACTCCCTAGCCCGCCAGCCTCAGGAGGGAGGGCGCAGCTCAGCTTACTTCAAAACCCAAGTGTGGTGGCTAAAGCAGATCCTGCTCCAGAGTCCCACGGCTCAGTCTCTCCTCCTTGTGGTAGAAGAGCCATGTGTAAAAATAAATTGACTTAAGAATTTTCACCGGCTGATACAGCTCAGCGGGATACTAGCTTATTCAACCATGGTGCTGAAGACTTCAGTGTTGTTCTGAGGTGGGGAGTTATTATTTTCCATTAGATAAGACACCAAGAAGCTTTTTAAAGGTTGTTACCAAAAAAAGGGAGCCAGGGTTGAGGGAAAGGCACGGCCAGCAGCATGGGGAGGGGAGGTAGGGGGTTTCCCCCGTTCAGACCCTGCTGGATGTCCCCCAACTCTTACTTTCTAAGAAAAATCACGGCTGCCACACAGCCTACTATACTTTTATGAAGTGTGTAAAGGTAATTTCTACGGTCATTTTTAAAAATAAAATGCTTTTCCCAGCTGTCACACCACTGCTTGGCACATTCCTTTCTGCAAGATCGAGCAAGAGCAGCCCCCAGCCCCCGCCTCAGCCCAGCAGGTTCTTTTGTGTTCTGAGCAATAAAGCTGAGGACTGAGGGACTAAGGAACAGGATTGGGACAGGACAGCCAGGGCGCAGCCACTACAAATGCTCAGCTGGGGGCACCGGTGACACATGGGCCTCTGGCCCTGACTGACCTGGCAGGAGGAGCTCAAGGTAGGTCCACACACTTCTGATGCCTTTTACTGCGCCCAGCTGACTCCACCCCCACGGCAGTCTGCGGAGCAGGAGCCAGGGTCGATCTGCATCCATGAGGGGTCACTTGTGGTTTTCGGCCAACTTCCCAGGTAAGCCAGGTGTCGACAGCTGGGAGGACAGTGCTGAGCCACACACCCACTGACCCATCCCTTGTGCCCCAAAAGGGAGGCTTTGGAAATAACCCACAGTGCTCCGTTCAGAGTAAAAGCAATTACCAATAGTGACTATTACCCAGTAGTCTTGGCAGGCATGGCCTTTTCTGTCCCTTTTTGCAGAGGGACCATCCACCAGAAACAGGTCCCAGTCACGCCTGCCTGGGAGCGTGGGTATGGAGAAGGCCGGTCTGCAGCTTGCCTCAGCCCATCTATGACCTCCCACCACCTGGGCACCAGACAGGCCAGGCCGCTTGCCCCAAGGGGAGGCCCTCCCTCTCCAGCCTGGCGCGGGCCCTCATCCTGGCCATCACCTCTACCCCTCCACGTCCAAACGCTTCCTCACAAGGGGCCTTGGGCTCGGTGAACCAGTGCCCCCATGAGCACTGTGCTGACGGCCATAGGTGACATTCAAGTGACCAGACTGGATGGTACTTCTCAGTAGGAACTGGTAGGAACCAGACAGGTTCCCACAGACTGGTGAAAAACCCACTTTGTGACAGGAGGAGAAACAGTCTTTTCTGCCATTCTGTTGATCAGGAATACTGTATATCTTTCAGAATTGGGAACCTGGGATAAGAAAAAGGTCAGTCTGTTCCCTCTGCTTCCATGCATAATGTTCCAGTGTGCAGAGCCTGGAATATGGCCACTAAGCCATCTGGTTACCAAGTGACCCTTTTGTTCTCTTGTTCACTTGTACCCCTTGTGAGCACAAGACTAGCTATCAAGCTATAAAACTGACACATGAAACTTAAACACTCTGCCTTCCACCTCTGGGACAAAACTGCAAATTAATTTGGAAAAGAATCTTAAATATTTATTTTTTTTTTATTTATTTGACAGAGAGAAATCACAACTAGGCAGAGAGGCAGGCAGAGAGAGAGGAGGAAGCAGGCTCCCTGCGGAGCAGAGAGCCCAACGCGGGGCTCGATCCCAGGACCCCGGGATCATGACCTGAGCCGAAGGCAGAGGCCTTAACCCACTGAGCCACCCAGGCGCCCCGGAAAAGAATCTTAAAACTGGCAAAATGGATCATCCAGATTCACTGGACCTAGGACTTGCATAGACGTTGAACCCACTGCCAATCACTGCCCTCCTCTGTGAGGTTCACCCAAAGCCCAGGACCCCATGGCATCTTGTGTCCTGACTGGTGTGGTGTAAGGAACGTTCTTGTGACTGGAGGAGGAGTGGCTCATTTCCCTGAATTCTCTTTCTCTACAGAGGTTTTGGGGCACTGCGAATCCACCAGCAACTCCCGAGGGCTCTGGGCAGGGCACACTTAAGTGTGGGGAGTGTGTTCAGATTCCCCCATGTTCCACACCACTGGGGTGCCCGAATGTCGAGGAAAAAGGGCATTCCTGCCCAGTTTGAAGAGCAGCAGCACGTGGTTGCACTTGACTTTCAACTCCAGATCCCGCGCCCTCTTGATACCACACATGTCCAACATCCTTAGGAAGCACAAGAACACCTGTTACTGGTGAGGTGTTCTCTGAAACCGTCCTCAGGACGCCTATGCTAAAACACACTGACGATCCTGGGGTGGCGATTTCAAGCCCCAAGTAGGGCAGACAGATCACTTTAAAAAATGTGCACTCAAATGACATGACACTCCGGGACAGCACAGGGACACACGATCCAAGGTTCAGTCAGTGTAGACGTGGGTCCTAGAAGCCTCTGCCTCCCACGGAACACCTACTGGGACAAGCCAGGACACGCTTGCAAAACACATACCAGGAAAGAACATCCCACCCTCCCTGCATGAAGCCCCGAGGACGGCAATAAATGGATGACGGGCCGTCACTGCTGTCCACACACCACCCCAGCCTTGTCACACAGTGTGTGGCCTTGGCCTGTTAAGAACCACCCAAAAAAGTCTCAGGAAACCCAAAATCCTTCTGGTAAGTGAAACCTATAAATACAGCAGCTATAAGGAAGAGTCTCCTCTGTGCCAGAGAATTGCCATTAGCTGGTAGTAAATGGGAAATTTATGAATCCAAATGCCATAATCCCACATTCGGAACAGGTTTTGTCTGCTGGTGACCTCCAAGAGCTCCCCCAACAAGCCGCGGACTGCGTGTTCGCAGACCAGAAGCAGTGGGTAACCATGCCTGGCCTTCTCGCGAGGACTCTGCTCCCTGGCTGCAGGGCTCCCTTCTGTCCCCAGGTCCCACCGCCTTCTCGCCACACTGCTCGGGAGTGACAGCAGCAGCTGGATGTTCCTTATTACATTTTGTCTGGGCACAACTACATTTCTCTTAGCTCTCCCCTAAAAGTTTCCAATGATTGTCCTCAATTACACACCAAAATGCACAGCAGATTGTCTTCACCTCTGAAATCGGCCACCCACATCCACTCCCACTCACTTCTAGATGGCCAAGTCTGGCAGAGATGGGCAGAGGCAAGAATGGGACTTCAACTTGAACTTGAATTTCGGGTGAGTGTTTTTAGACACCCAGAAGAACTGGTGAAAGGTGTCCTTCCTTTTATTGTGACACAACTAGAACCCTCTTACAACTTCCCACCAAGACTACAATTCTCGCATGTCACCAGGTGGCACAATCCTCAGGCCATCAGAAGGGGTAGATGGAGAAATTCCTCCTCCACGTAGCAGCCAGAGGGGATCAAGGCACAACACAAAAAAATGCAAGTGAATGAAGTAAAGCTACAGAATTTGCAAGGGTGACAACTGAGCAACATCCTGCATTTCTACATCTCAGTTTACTCCTTTGTGAAAGGAGTTTGCATAAAAGACAACAACAAGCCAGTTTACAATACTGGCAACCAACAGGGTTAGCTAGAAACTACTACTAACACACATGGCAGCAAAGTAGCTTACCTTCCACTCTGTGCTGGCGGCCTTCACGTATGTCTCCTTGCACACAAGATGAAGTGTTTGAGATGTCCAAAATGCATTTCCAGACCTAACCAATAAAACAGAATGGTGACAGATGATATCACCAAGATGGTGACATAGGTCATTCCTGACTTTGCTCTCCGTCACAAAAACAAGTATACAAGGAAAAGACCACTGAGAGAATTCTGGAACACAAAGGGGAGGCTGAAGCACCCTTCTGCGCTGCCCCTCCCCTTGGCCTTGGATCCTCCGATGGGAAAAACAGCCAGCGTGGCCAGCAAGCTTCCCAACATTGTGGGTCACGTCTTAGGAGCCCCAGCTTGGGTCCGGCCGCACCAGGATTTCAGGGGATCTGCGGAGCTTGACCACTGGCAATCTGACCGTGAGAGAAGAGGAAGAAGGGGTTGTAACAACCAGCTCTCAGATCTTGGTGGCCCGAGTTCCTACCTGCAGCGCCCAAGCAGCGGTCCCAACCCCGTGGCTTATTCATCTGCAGAAGAAAGTCAGTGGCGTGGTCTGATGAGGGGACTCAGTGGGAAGCAGGGCTGCCTGAACTAGGTCCTCAAACGAAGCAACTTTCCTGGAGGGAGCGGAGACATAAGCCTGCCCATGGCCAAGTGGAGCTCTTGACCCTGCCCAACCAGAAAGCCTGGAAAGCTGTACAGCCCACAACGCTCGAGCAGGGAGCCAGAGGGTTTGGGATGTGGATTGGCTTGAGTCAAGACAACAATCTTACTGACCTTGAAGCTGGTTCTGCTGAGCCTGGGCAGGGACTTGAATCCATAGGCCCACCCACGGCTGAAGACAGCTTGCAGCCCACGCACGCACAAGGGAACTGCACCATTGCCCACAGGGAGCCGCCAGCACCACCAACAGCCCCTGCTCCCCATAGCACTGGAACAGAACACTGCACTCCCCATCCACAGGGTAAACCATGGACCCTGACTAGCCAGAGAATTCCGGGTACAGTCACACCTGATTTGGGTACCAAACACTGAGCCATGCAGGCCTGGGGCCTATCCTACTACCTGACTGCCACAGAGAGCCTAATTTGTAGCCCAGCCTACTGAGTAACCCCGTCCTGACCATCTAGAAAGCCTGACCAGAGAACCTAGGGAACCCCAGAGTCCATCCTCGAGACTCACTCTGGCAGGGAACCAAGCCAGCAGTCCTAGCCAACTGTTCTCAGCCAGTATGATGCCCAGCCCTGCAGCTCAGAGCTTGGGCAATGGCTTCATCAAAGAAGAGAGCTGACAGCAAACCCTACCTGCCCAATGATGTCACTAGCCGACAATCCAGAAGCCCAAACTAAGTTGACTGGTGAGGAACTGTCTCTGCTAAAGTAAACATGTACAGTCCAAAAGAAGTGGAGATCTACAAACTGTCCAAGAATTCAAAATTATCCTCTTAACGTTTAGTGAATTACATAATGTGAAAAAAAATAAATGAACAAAACAAGAAGTTCAGCAAGGAAATAGAAACCATTAAAAAAAAAACCCCAGAGCTGAAAATACAATGACTGCAGAGGCATTTAATGAAAAGATTCACAAATTAAGGGTTGCTGGAGGGGGTGGGGGGTGGGAGGGATGGGGTGGCTGGGTGATGGACACTGGGGAAGGTATGGTGAGTGCTGTGTATTGTGTAAGACTGATGATTCACAGACCTGTACCCCTGGGGTAAATAATACATTATATGTTAATTTAAAAATAAAATTTCTAAAAATCTTTAAAATAAAAAAAAGGTTCAAAAGTAGTAGAATCAGCAACCTGGGGGAAAGGGCACTAGAAATTATCCAGTCAGAGGAGCAAAAAGAAAAAAGAATGGAAGAGAGTTAAGAATACCTTAGAGATTTACTGGACAGTCAAAAGAAACAATATTCATGTGATGGGAATTCCAAAAGATGAAAAATAGAGAAAGTATATTTAAAGCAATAATGGCCAAAGACTTTCCAAACCTGGGAGAGAAATGGACATCCAGATCCCTGAGGCCCAAAGGACCCGAATTAGATCGAACCCAAATAGGAATACACCAAGACACATTTTTTAAAAAATTGTCAAAAGTCAAAGACAAAGAATTTTGAAAGCAGCAAGAATAAAGTAAATTACATACAAAGGAACCCACATATGAATACTGGGATTTTGTTTTAAGATTTATTTACAGGGCAGCTGGGTGGCACAGTCAGTTAAGCATCTGCCCTTATCAGGTCATGATCTCACGGTTCTTAAGGGCTTCCAGATCAGCGGGGAATCTACTTCTCCCTCTGCCCCTCCCCATCTTGTGCACACTCTTTCTCAATATTTATTCATTTGACAGAGAGAGTGAGCGAGTAAGCATGGGATGGCAGAAAGGGGGACAGACGGAGAGAAAGAATTCCAAGCAGACTCTACATTGAGCGCAGAGAACTCAACCACACAACCTGAGCCAAACCAAGAGTCAGATGCTTAACTGACGGTGCCACCCAGATGCCCTACCAGAGGATTTCTAATCAGAAACATTTTTAGGCCAGGAAAGAATAGGATGACATACTAAAATTACTGAAAGGAAAAAAACCTGTCAACTAAGAATTCTATACTTGGAAAAGCTGGCCTTTAGAAATGAGGAAAAATACTTTCCCAAACAAACAAAAGCCAAGGTAGTTTAACACCACTAGACCTCCCTAATTAGAAATGCTGAAGGGAGTCCTTAGAAGGGAAGTAAAAAAGATGCTAATTAATACTGAAAAAAACAAAGAATGAGACTTACTGGTAATGGTAAATACATAGTCAAAATTAGATTCTGTACCATGGTAATAGCAGTGCATAGCACACTTACAACTCTAGTTTAAAAGTTTAAAAACACAGGAAAAAGAATAACAATAATAATCTGTTATTAGTTACATAATATTAAAAATATATAAACAACACCAATAACCTAAAGTGTGAGCAGGAGGATAAGTATAAGTGTAAAGTTTAGAAATCCTACTAAAGTTGTTATCAGGTTAAAATAAGGTGTTATAGTTTTAATATATTTTATATAAGCTTCATGGTAAACACAAGGGGAAAACACAGTAATTATACAAAAGAACATGATAGAGAAGTCAAAGCATACGATAATATCAAAGGATATCAAAACAAAAGAAGACAAAAATTTGAAATAAGGAACAATGCATCTACAAATGTACAAAAATGGATCTAAAAATTTAATAAATAGCAACAATAAGTCTCTATCAATAATTACCTTAACTAAATTAAATTCTGCAACTGAAATACACAGAACACATTGACTGTATTAAAAAATAAGACCCAATGAAAATGCCTACAAGACACTCACTTTAGCCTTAAAGACATACACAGACTAAGATTAAAGGGATGGTAAAAGATATTTCAAGGAAATGATATCAAAAATCAAAAAAAACAAAACAAAAACCCAACAAACCAACCAGTGTGTGTGTGTATATATATATCAGACAAAATAAACCTCAAATAAAAATGGTAAAAAGATACAAAGGTCCTCATATAATGATAAAGGGGTCAATCCTTCAAGAAGCTATAACAAAAAAAAAAAGCTATAACAATTATAAATATTTATGCACCAAAACCAGAGCATCCAAGTATATAAAGCAAAAACTAACAGAGCTAAAAGGAAAAATAAAAAGCAATACATTAAGAGTTGGGGGCTTTAATACCCCACTCTCAACAATGGATGGATCATCCAGAGAGAGAACCAATAGGAAACAACAGATCTGAACAATGCTTATAGACCAAATGGACCTAACAACCATATACAGAACATTCTATCTGAAAAGAGCAGGCTACATATTCTTCTCAGACACACAGGGAACATTTTCTAGGTTAAACCATATGCTAGGCCAAAAAAATGTCTTAGTAAAATTTTTTTAAGATTATTTGAGAGATAGAGACAGAATGTGTATGTGCAGGAGAGCACAAGCAAGGGGAGCTGCCGAAGGGGAGGGAGGAGCAGACTTCTCACTGAACAGGGAGCCAGATATGGGGCTCAATCCCAGGACCCCAAGATCATGACCTGAGCCAAAGGCAGATCCTTAACTGACAGAGCCACCCAGGTGTCCCAAGTCTTAGTAGACTTAATTAGGTTGAAATCAGGGGGCGCCTGGATGGCTCAGTTGTTAAGAGCCTGCCTCCAGCTCAGGTCATGATCCCAGGATCCTGGGACCGAGCCACACATCGGGCTCCATGCTCAGCGGAGAGCCTGCTACTCCCTCTCCTACTCCCCCTGCTTGTGTTCCCACTCTTGCTGTGTGTTGTTCTCTCTCAAATAGCTAAAATTAAAAATAAAAAAAAAGTTGAAATCGTGCCAAGTATCTTCTCTGACCACAATGGTATGAAACTAGAAATCAACAAAAGAAGGAAAACAAAGAAATTCACGAATACATGGAAATCAAATGCTCTCATGAACCACCAGTGGATCAAAGAAGAAATTAAATGAGAAGTAAGTATCTTAAGACAGACAAAAATGGAAACACAATCTACCAAAACTTATGGGATGCAGCAAAAGCAGTTTTATTTTTTTTTTTAAATTTGAGAGAGATAGAGAGCACATACATATGAGAAGAGGGAGTGCCAGGCAGGAGAGGGAGAAGCAGGCTCCTTGATGATCAGTGAGCTGGATGTGGGACTCGGTCCAGAACCCCGGGATCATGACCTGAGCCGGAGGCAGACGCTTAACTGACTGAGCCACGCAGGCGCCAGCAATAGCAGTTCTTAAAGGGAAATTTGCAGCAATAAACACCTACAGTAGAAACAAGAAAGACCTCAAATAAACAACCCAACTCTAAGCATTAAAGAATTAGAAAAAGAACAAAGTGAACCAAAAGTGAACAGGAGGAAACAAATAATAAAGATTAAAGCAAAAGTAAATATGATAGGCGTACCTGGGTGGTCCAGTCGGTTAAGCACCTGCCTTCGGCTCAGGTCATGATCTCAGAGTTCTGGGATGGAGCCCTGTGTCGGGCTCCCTCCACTGCAGGGAGTCTGCTTCTCCCTCTGCCTGTCCCCCTGCTCATGCTCACTCTGTCTTTGTCTCTCAAATAAATAAATAATTAATTAATTAAAAAACTAGCTGTGAAAATTTTTAAAAATTAACATGGTAGAGAACAGAAAAACAATGGAAAAGATTAACCAAGGAGATGGTTCTTTGAAAAGATAAAATTGACAAACATTTAGGTAGACTAACCAAGAAAAAGATTCCAAGTCAACAAAATTATAAATGAAAAACAAAACATTACAACTGATATCATGGGAGTACAAAGTATCCTAAGAGGCTACTATGAACAACTATACACCAAACTAGACAACCTAGAAGAAATAGAAAAAAACTTGTTTTGTTTTCTTTTTTCTAAATAAGCTCTATGCTCAACATGGGGCTTAAGTTAGGACACTAGTATCAAGAGTTTTGTGCTCTACTGAAACAGCCAGGCTTCCTGAAATGGGAAATTTTATTATAAAATACAACCTACTATGTCTGAATCGAGAGTAAGTAGAAAATCCAAAGAGACCAATTACTAGTTGGAAACTGAATCAGCAATCAAAAATCCCCCAACAGGGCGCCTGGGTGGCTCAGTGGGTTAAGCCGCTGCCTTCGGCTCAGGTCATGATCTCAGGGTCCTGGGATCGAGTCCCGCATCGGGCTCTCTGCTCAGCAGGGGGCCTGCTTCCCCCCCTCTCTCTGCCTGCCTCTCTGCCTACTTGTGATCTGTCAAATAAATAAATAAAATCTTAAAAAAAAAAAAAAAAATCCCCCAACAAAGAAAAGCCCAAGACCAGATGTCTTCAAAGATGCATTTTACCAAGCATTTCAAGAATTAATGCTAATCCTTCTCAAAATTTTCCAAAAACTCAAAGAGGAGAAAACACTCCCAAATTCATCTTATAAGACTAGCATTACAATGGTACCAAAGCCAAAAAAGGACATCACTAGAAAAAAAATAGAGGTCAATATCCCTCATGAACACAGATGCAAAAATTCTCAGTAAAATACTGGCAAACCAAATTTGGCAACACATTATAAAGATGTTTCAGAAGGATCAAGTGGGATTTTCCTTAGAATGCAAGGACGGTTTAATATATACAAATCAGCGTGATACATGACATTAATAAAATGAAAGAAAAATCATTATCTCAATAGATACAGAAAATGCATTTACAACAAAATTCAACATCTATTTATGATAAAAACTCAACAAATCAGATACAGAAGGAACATACCTCAACATAGTAAAGGCCATATATTGACAAGCCCACAGCTAACGTCATACTTAAGGGTAGAAGGTTAAAAGCTTTGCCTTGAAGATCAGGAATAAGAAAAAGGTGCCCAATCTTACCAATCCTATTTGACACAGTACTGGAAGTGCTAGCCACAGCAATCAAGAAAGAAAAATAAATAAGAAGCATCAGAACCAGAAAGGAAGTAAAATTGTCCCTACTTGCAGATGACATGATTTTATAGAAAGAAAATCCTAAAGACTTCACCAAAAAACTGCTGGATCTAATAAACAAATTCAATAAAGTTGGCAGAAAAACAAAATTAACATGCAAAAATCAGCAACCTTCCTACAAACTAACAACAAATCATCTGAAAAAGAAATAAGAAAATCCCATTTTCAAAAGCATCAAAAACAACATAAAGTACTTAGGAATAAAGTTAACCAAGGGGGTAAAAGAGCTCTAGGCTGAAAACTGTAAGACACTGATGAAAGAAATCAAGATAAATAATGTGAAAGTATCCTGTGTTCATGGCTGGAAGAATAAACGTTAAAATGTTCATACTATCCAAGCAATATACAGATTCGATGAAATCCTTATCAAGATTCCAATGTCATTTTCTACGACAGTAGAAAAAAAACACTCTTAAAATCTATAAGGAACCACAAAAGACCCAACAGCCAGAGCAATCCTGAGAAAGAACAAAATGGGAGGCATCACACTTCCAGATTTCAAGCTATATTATAATGCTGTAGTAATTGAAACAGTATCAAATATTATCAACAAATATCTGATAAGAGAGCCAAGAACTCTCAATAAAGAAAAGAGTCACTTCAATAAATAGTGCTGGAAAAACTGGGTATGCATACATAAAAGAATGAAACTAGACTTCTATCTTATGCCACCCCCAGAAATTAATTCAAAATGGATTAAAGACTTAAATATAAGAGTAGAAACCATTTAAGTCCTAGGAAAAAAAAACATGGGAAAAAAGCTCCTTGACATGGGTCTTAGCAATGATTTTTCAGATATCACACCTAAAGCACAAGCAACAAAATAAAAAATAAACAAGTGGCACTATATAAAACTAAAAAGCTTCTGCACAGCAAAGAAATAATCAACGAAATGAAAAAGCAGCATATGAATTGGGAAAAAAAAATGTTTGCAAACCATATATCTACTAAGAGGTTAACATTCAATAATATAAAAATTCCTACAATAGCAAAAAAAAAAAAAAAAAGAAAAGAAAAGAAAGAAATCCAACTAAAAACTGGGCAGAAGACCTGAAATAGACATTTTTCTAAAGAAAATATACAAATGGCCAACAGGCATGTGAAAAAAACGTTCGACATCACTAATCGTTAGGGGAATGCAAATTAAAATCACAATGAGGTATTCTGATACTATTAGAATGGTTAGCATCAAAAAGAAGTAACAAATGCAGGCAAGGATGTGGAGAAAATGGAACCCTTGTGCATTGATGGTGGGATTACAAACTGGTACAGCCACTATAGAAAATACAGAGTTTCCTCAAAAAAATTAAAAACAGAATTACCAAGTGATCTAGCCATCCCACTTCTGGGAATATATCTGAAGTAAATGAAAACAGTGTGTGTCAGAGCTATCTGTACCCCCATGGAAACAAGCTAAGCGTCTATTGGCAGATGAGTGGATAAAGATGTGGACGGAATAGACTATTACTCTATAATGGAATACTTCAGCTGTAATAAGGATGAAATCTGCCATTTCAAACAACATGGACTGACCTTGAGGGCATTACACTAAGTGAAATATGACAAAGGAAAAGACTATTTGATCTCACTTATATGTGAAACCAAAAATATAAGAACTCATAGCAGAAATGTGTTTGTGGTTACCAGAGGCAGGGGTGGGGCAGGGGAAATTGGGTGGAGGTGGCCAAATGGTACAGATTTCAGTTCCAAGGTAAGTAAGGACAGGGACAGGGATGGGACGTACAGAGGGATGGACAGTTAACCCTCCTCTGTGGCATATATCAAGAGTAAATTTTATGAGTTCACATGGAAAAAAATGTTTTTTTCTATTTTTTTGGACCTATAGGAGATGACGGGTGTTAACTAAACTTACTGCAGATATCATTTCCTAACATATGTAAGTCAAATTACGCTGTACACACACCTTAAACTGTGGTATGTCAACATACCTCAATATTACTGAAAAATAAAACAGAAAGATGTATAGACCACCAAAAGTAGGCACGCTTGGAGATAAGCTACCTTCAGAATTTTTACAAGAAAACTAGTTTTCTGTTATAAGACATTAAAAGTTCCTCCTTATTGACTAAACAAACAAAAAACAAACCCTGGTAACAAAGACCCATGAGTTTCCCAGTGTTCTCAATAACCCGACAAGAGCAAAGGAAAACAGGATCATGTAAATGGATGAGAACCAAATCAGAAGGATAAAAAGAACTAAAGCAGCAAAAGAGCTCATCATCTGCACAAAGTACTAACTGCTCTGGGTTACCATCACACCTTTCTTGAGAACACTGAACCTTATTTTTAAAATCCTCTGCAATCTCAGTTTACAATATGAGACTATAACAACCAACCCAAAGGACCACCATACCAAGTAACAAGCAGAGGTAAGGAAAACAGGTAGTCTGCCATCGAAGGCTAGAATAACCACACAGACTTCCTTCCTATATATCACCATGACTGCTAAGAACCCACATCTTTGATAATGGCTCTCCTGAGCTCACCCAGTGATGGAAAGACAGAGGGAGTCTCCCCCAGAAAAAATTCAGGGTCAAATCCCATGAGGATTGGGACAGGGTAAAGATGACGTTCAGGTTGGCAAGAAAACTCTTACCCATCTTTGTTGGAGATGGCATGAGCCCATGACTTGCAAAATCCAAGCAGCTCAATACTGATTTATGCTTTTAAAAAAACATTAAAAATTACATGTAGTGTATCTTTACTGTCACATTTGCTAACAAGGGGCACATGTTGTGTTCCAACTGTGGGATCCATATGCTCAGCACCACAGCACAAATCACAGTCTTCAACAACATCCTAAACATGCATCCTGTGGGAGTTAAAGACCGGAGCTGCCGTCTGCCATTGCCAAGGACAGAAAGAAACAAAGTGAACTCACTAACATCTTAGAGTTCCTTCTACAATGATTTTATTATAAATATGCTCTTTTGGAATAAACAAATATTGCATTCAAGACTATTTATCTGCAAACTTGTTTTAAAGTAATAAAGGAAGAGAAAAGGAACCAAGAACCACTTAGAAATAGAGATAAGTAGCAAAGACACTTGCACGTCATGCTAAGCGCCTTTCCCCCAGAAGTAACAGAAGGTTAACAGGGAATATCACATATCTCATTAGCCCATTCAATTAAAGTAAGCTTTGAGTTTGGTAATTTGCTCTTGTTCTGTAAACTGAACTGCTCCTCTCCTCAGCCCTAAGTAGTAGAATGGGAAGACAGTCTTCAGAGCCCAGCAACAAGAAAGATCTTGACTTTGTTAACTCTTTGCTCATGAACAAACTGTTCACTATTTGCCAGGAGCAATGTCAGAGTAGTCCTTCAACACTCCAGCCAGATGTTCGTTGTGGGTCTTAAACCGTCGCTTTTTCTGTGAAGCTGGCTTTTTCCTTCTCTGAATAGGAGCCTACAAGAAAAGGTAAAAACAGAAACAGCTACTCAGAAAGGCAGAATAGCAAGGATTTACAAATGATGTGTGGAAACCTTTCTTCCTGCTCAGTGGGCCCAGCTTCCTATGCCAACACCCAACCACAGCTCCCGACCACAGATGAGCGCTAGAGTCACAGTGACGTGCACACCTTCCCCGGCATAACAGGGCTGGCACAGAAAGCCCCCAGAACTATCTCAACACTAAGCAGATCAAAAAGAGAGGTAATAAAGCTCTTTTTCATTTCTATCTTTAGGTTTTAAAAAAGATCTGAAGTAAATATGGCAAAACACAGAGATACAGCAACTTGGCAATTGGCTATGCACACAAAGATTTAAGTATTATTCTCCTTTGTTTTCTGTGTCCTTGAAATTTAAAATCACATGAATTAAAAAATCAATAAACTAAGCAATGATAGGAAAAAATAGCTCATAAAGTGCCGCCATTACACTAATTCATGGAGAAAAATTCTTACCTTTTAGGGATGCTAAAAATTCACTGAATAAAACGCACACACACAAAATCATAAAAAAGGCAAGCTACAAATCTGATGGTAGACAAGGGAAAAGGCAAGGGGCAAAGCAGTTACAGTTAGGGTGTTGGTGAATTATTCCCCAAACTGGGTTTGTCCTTGGACAACAGAAACTGATTAAGCTGGTATAAGGCAATTCACAAGTCACCATTCCATTACAAATCCCTCCTTTGATCGGGCTTTGGGCCTATATAGTATCTGGTTCCTAAGGAATCTGAAAGTCAACAAGGACAACAATGTGATCAGGGCTACGGCGGAGTCAGGCACCAAGACCACAGGGGCTCATGGAACAAGGAGGAAGGAGGCACAATTGAGGTCTTAAAGGTCAAGATGACAAAGCAAGCTCCTTTGAGAAACTGGGAGGGCAACATGTGGGCACTAGAAAATGTTCGGTATGGGGGCTCCTGGGTGGCTCAGTGGGTCAAAGCCTCTGCCTTCAGCTCAGGTCATGATCCCAGCATCCTGGGATCAAGTCCCACATCGGGCTCTCTGCTCAGCAGGGAGTCTACTTCCCCCTCTCTCTCGACCAGCTTCTCTGTCTACTTGTGATCTGTGTCTGTCAAGTAAGTAATAAATAAAATCTTAAAAAAAAAAAAAAGAAGAAAATGCTCGGTATGACTTGACCTTAAGCGTAATCCCTACTAGTAGGACAGCCGGGGAAGGGATAATGAGGAAAGCTCTCACATGCCTGGGTCACAGCACCTGGGGGCAGAGATCCACTGGCGCCCAATAAATCAAGCATGATCTGGTTTGCATCTGACCAAGATCACTAATTACAACACCGAGAAAAAACTGGAAGAGAGAACTGACTACCCATTCTTCAGAGAGAACAGGAAGCAGGCTCACAGTTCAAAGAACAGAGATTACTTTTTTTGTTTCCTCAAGAGACTACATACCACTTTCTTTGGTCCGGATTCCTGCATGGAAGAAATACCCTGTCGCTTCAGATATTCTTCAATTTTCTCCTCATCCATTGAATCCACCGTGACGCTCCTCCAGAGCTTCTGAAACTCTGCCCACAAGATAGTAGGGATTTTACAACAGATGTTTACAAGCTATAGCATTGGATAGAAAATCCAGGCCTTGCTATTAACTCCTCTGGTCTAAAGTAGCACATCTAAGACTTCGTGATAAAATCAAAGGAAGTAAGACAAGAACACTCAAATGCTGGACCATGAGCAGCAGAAGGGGCTGGGAACAGCGGTGTTCTATTCTGAGTCCCATAATGAAGGGCCTCGCTGTGAGAACTCCCTGCTGCTGACAGTCTCCTTTTAGTCTGAGAAGCAGTTCTCTCCTGTGAAATAGTTCAAAATTCCTGTACACTCTCTGAACTCATTCTACAATGATTTTATTATAAATATGATAACCATCAGTAAAAAGAAACATGAAGGGAGGCAGGGAACCAAAATTTTATATGGGGATATAAGAAGCTGTAAGAGTTTATTAACAAGAAGACTTTTGAAACCAGAAAACCTGGAGATGGAGGACTAAGAGGTCATCAAGACTCTTATAGAGTTTGGGTCAGTTATTTTACAGAATGGTCTGCAATTTGGGGTTGTCCAGTATTTCTTCATGATTAAATTGAGGTTATACATTTTTGGCAAGAATATCACAGAAATGACGTTGCGCCTTTCTCGGTGCAAAGGGTACATGATGTCAATGTCTTATTATTGAGGCTGATAAACTGACTGCTGGTTAAGCTGGTATCTGTTGGATTTCTCCACCACGAATCTATTATTTTTCCCTCTGTAACTAATTAGGACCTTACAGGGAAATCTACTGAGACTAAGCAAATACTCCATTTCTCATCACACTTGTTGCTAACTTTAGCATCCACTGACAGCTCCTGCCTATAATTATTATTCGTGGGTTTGCCTAATGGCAAATTATTTCCATCACTCCTTCCAGATGCATAAATTAGAATTCTACTGTAAGGAAGGACTATTCATTCTCCATTTATTCAGCTATTTATTTGATATACTATAGACTCATGAATACTTATTTTACAGATTACAATCGACTACTATCATTATTACTCAAACATCCTGGCTATACTATAGACTCGTGAATACTTATTTTACAGATTACAATTGACTACTATCATTACTACTCAAACATCCTGGCTTTGGTCATTGAGAGCCCCTTCAGATTGTTGCTGTATCTTTTTTACTGCTTTCCTTTTTATTTTTTGTTTTGTTGAGCACTTATTTTCTGGTACCAAAAGATGTTCCAAGCTCATCTTATTAGTTCCCCAAACTTAGAATCAACCATTTTCATCAAGGAGTCCTGACTGCTTATATTGGAGAAGGTTATCTAGAAACCAAGACCTAGATGCTCTATGTTCTGTCAGTTCGATGTTTGTTTTCTGAAAATAGCAAATGAGGGGATATCAAATTTAAAGGCAGATGGATATATTCTGGCAGATCTAAGTATCATGAAAGTCAGGCATGCTCTTTATAAATTATAAAAGTAAATAAAATAGGAACAGCTTTAGAAATCTTGTAACAGAAAAGAAAATTTACAAATTCTCAAATTAACAAATTTGAATTTGTAGAATTTACAAATTTGGATTGGATCCTCTGAATTGACGAGATACCTGTCCCGCTTAAGCTAACAATGAAAGCTGTTTAACAAAGTATGCCAGAGAAGAAAGGGAAATAAACAAACTCATTAAAGAGGTTTTTCTTAAATTCCTAAATAACTCATTCACATTTTGGCTATGCCCAGATCCTTCCTGTGAAATGCAAAATTAGCAGACTCATACAGTACAGCCTGGGAACCAGATGGCCTAGGTGTGAATCCAGGCACTCCATTTACTATGTAACATGGGGCAAGTCACTTACCCCTCTGCCTCAGTTTCCTGAACTGCAAAACAGGGATAATAATACCTGCCTCACAGAGCTATAGACATTAGAGTTAATGTATGTGTCTCCCACAAAGAAAAAAAACTAAACCTGTTATAGTTATCACCATATAACTCTATCATCTTTTATTTCTGGATGCTAACCCTTCTAAGGAAAGCAGTATAAAATCCTTAAGAGAAAGGATTGGCTAACAGATACAGGGTCATCTCATTTATGTAAAATAGAAAAAACTAAAATTCTATAAATTTTCTTTTCATTTTAGAGAGCATGCACACACACATCAAAGCATGAGTGGGTGGGGTTGGGGAGAGGATGGGACAGAGGGAGAAGAAAAGGGAGAGAAGCAGAGTCCCTGCTGAACACGGAGCCACACACACACACACACACACACACTATCTTGGTGGGGGGGGCCAAGGTTAAGGTTTTGTTTATTTGAGTAGTTTCTAACCATCAACATGTTTGACCTGGAGAGGCAAGCAAGGGAGAGAAAATTCTTGGGCCCATTTTAGAGTCTAAGGCAGTGAGCCTGAAGTGGGCTCTGGGCAGGGTCAAGGTCACAGCTAGTAGAGAAGACAGCTCTGCAGCTGCTTCATGAAGCTGTGTTCCAGGCAACAGCAGGCCCCAAGCCTGCCTCACACAGCCATGCACAAAGAAATGTGTCCCAGTCTGGGTAGGGATATGGCAGACCCCTCCCACCCCATCTGGCCCGCACCCTCTCAGCTGTACCTTTCCCAATCCCCTTGGGAGCCCACGACCCAGCAGGAATCGGAATGGGGGCTCCCTGTATACCAGTGTGGCAGCCTCACTGGCTGGCCTTCACTACCCTGATGGCATTCACAAGGTTCTGGGCCAGGCAGATACCAGATCTGAAGGAGGGCGATGCCCACAAAGACCCCAGTAACAACAGTAAGGCTGTCTTGCAGCCACTTCTCAAACTGGCCTTTGTATGGACTGGCCTTTAGTATGGAGAGAGTGCTGCCGCTCCAGCTCCAGCGTGAGCTGGCTATTGTAGCCGTACACCAAGGACATCTTCTGCTGGGTCCCTGATGTACCAGGAGAAGGGGGCCTGTCAGCGCTCCTGGTTCAGGTTCAAGTTAGTGCAGCTGAAATACAGATGAAGGTGCCATCAGGCCCTCGGGCTCTACGGCAAAACCAATATTCCCGAGCAAAGAGATTCTTGCCATTGTTACTGATGGAATAAAGCGAGCTGCTCACGAATCCCATACAAAAACTAGGATCCCTGATGCCAGCTCCAGGAAGAAAATGTAGCTGAGAAACATGGAAAAACAAGGAGCAGGAAGGTGTTCTCCCAGAGAGTCCCAATGCCACCACCAAAGCCCAGCACCAACACACTTCCAACCACTACAAACAGCCACACAAGGTCAAGGCGTCCCAGATCCGTCGGCGCTGAGATGTTGGAAAGAACACCCTTCTCACCCCAGTTCCAGAGGCAAGTGGCCACGTACAGGGCTCCCAGCACCCATAAGACAATGTTGAAGAGGAGAGGAGTCAAGATGGTGGAGAAGCAGCAGGCTAAGACTACATCAGGTAGCAGGAGATCAGCTCGATAGCTTATCTAAACATTGCAAACACCTACAAATCCAACGGGAGAGCGAAGAGAAGAAGAACAGAGATTCTAGAAACAGAAAATCGACCACTTTCTGAAAGGTAGGACTGGCGGAGAAGTGAATCCAAAACGACGGGAAGATAGACCGCGGGGGAGAGGGGCCAGCTCCCGGCAAGTAGCAGAACAACCGAGCACAAAATCAGGACTTTTGAAAGTCTGTTCCACTGAGGGACATTGCTCCAGAGGCTAAACCAGGGTGAAGTCCACGCGGGGTCAGCGTGGCCCCAGGTCCCGCAGGGTCACAGAAGGATCGGGGGTGTTGGAGTGTCGCAGAGCTCGCAGGTATTAGAACGGGGAAGCCAGCTACAGAGACAGCCGAGGACTGAGCTCTCAGCTCGGGGTTACCTTGAACCAGTCGCAGGCTGGGTGAGCTCAGAGCGCGGCTGGAAGCCGGGGATGCGGGAGTCATTGGGCGCTGTTCTCTGGAGGCGCCCTGAGGAGTGGGGCCCCAGGCTCTTGGCTCCTCCAGGCCGGAGACTGGGAGGCCGCCATTTTCATTCCCGTCCTCCAGAACTCTACGGAAAGTGTTCAGGGAACAAAAGCTCCCCAAGCCAACCAGAGCGGATTACTTAGTCCAATCCCGGTAAGGGTGGTGCAATTCCGCCTTGGGCAAAGACACTTGAGAGTAACTACAACAGGCCCCTCCCCCAGAAGATCAACAGAAAATCCAGCCAGGACGAAGTTCATCTATCAAGGAAAGCAGGTTCAATACCTAGGACAGCAGCTGAATTCCAGAGGAGGAGAAAGCAATGCACGGAACTCATGGCTTTCTCCCCATGATTCTTTAGTTTTGCGGTTAATTTTTTTTTTCAATTTTTTTTTTCTTCTTCTGCTAAATTTTTCTAAATTCTTACCCTTTTCTTTTTTAACGTTTTTAAACTAGTTTAGCTAATATATATACTTTTTGTTTTTTATATTTTTTGTTTTCTTTTTTAATTTTTTTCTTTTTTTTTCTGAACCTCTTTTTATCCCCCCCCCCCCCCCCCCAAGATTTGGGGTCTCTTCTGATTCAGTTAAAGCGCATTTTTCTGGGGTCTTTGCCACCCTTTTAGTATTTTACTTGCTCCTTCATATACTCTTATCTGGACAAAATGACAAGGCAGAAAAATTCACCACAAAAAAAAGAACAAGAGGCAGTACCGAAGGCTAGGGACCTAATCAATACAGACATTGGTAATATGTCAGATCTAGAGTTCAGAATGACAATTCTAAAGGTTCTAGCCGGGCTTGAAAAAGGCATGGAAGGTATTAGAGAAACCCTCTCTAGAGATATAAAAGCCCTTTCTGGAGAAATAAAAGAACTAAAATCTAACCAAGTTGAAATCAAAAAAGCTATTAATGAGGTGCAATCAAAAATGGAGGCTCTCACTGTTAGGATAAATGAGGCAGAAGAAAGAATTACTGATATAGAAGACCAAATGACAGAGAATAAAGAATCTGAGCAAAAGAGGGACAAATAGCTACTGGACCATGAGGGGAGAATTCGAGAGATAAGTGACAGCATAAGATGAAACAACATTAGAATAATTGGGATTCCAGAAGAAGAAGAAAGAGAGAGGGGAGCAGAAGGTCTACTGGAGAGAATTCTTGGAGAGAATTTCCCTAATATGGCAAAGGGAACAAGCATCAAAATCCAGGAGATGCAGAGAACCCCCCTCAAAATCAATAAGAACAGGTCCACAGCCCGTCACCTAATAGTAAAATTTACAAGTCTTAGTGACAAAGAGAAACTCCTGAAAGCAGCCCGGAAAAAGAAGTCTGTAACATACAATGGTAAAAATATTAGATTGGCAGCAGACTTATCCACAGAGACCTGGCAGGCCAGAAAGAGCTGGCATGATATTCAGAGCACTAAATGAGAAAAACATGCAGCCAAGAATACTCTATCCAGCTAGGCTATCATTGAAAATAGAAGGAGAGATAAAAAGCTTCCAGGACAAACAAAAACTGAAAGAATTTGCAGACACCAAACCAGCTCTACAAGAAATATTGAAAGAGGTCCTCTAAGGAAAGAGAGAGCCTAAAATTAGTAGATCAGAAAGGAACAGAGACAATATACAGGAACAGTCACCTTACAGGCAATACAATGGCACTAAATTCATATCTCTCACTAGTTACCCTGAATGTAAATGGGCTAAATGCCCCAATCGAAAGACACAGGGTATCAGAATGGATAAAAAAACAAACCCATCAATATGTTGCCTACAGGAAACTCATTTTAGACCCGAAGACACCCCCATATTTAAAGTGAGGGGGTGGAAAATAATTTACCATGCTAATGGACATCAGAAGAAAGCTGGGGTGGCAATTCTTACATCAGATCAATTAGATTTAAGCCAAAGACTATAATAAGAGATGAGGAAGGACACTATATCATACTCAAAGGGTCTGTCCAACAAGAAGATTTAACAATTTTAAATATCTATGCCCCTAACATGGGAGCAGCCAACTATATAAACCAATTAATAACAAAATCAAAGAAACACATCAATAATTATACAATAATAGTAGGGGACTTTGTGAAACACTCCCCTCACTGAAATGGACAGATCATCCAAGCAAAAGATCAACAAGGAAATAAAGGCCTTAAATGACACACTGGACCAGATGGACATCACAGATATAGTCAGAACATTTCATCCCAAAGCAACAGAATACACATTCTTCTCTCGTGCACATGGAACATTCTCCAGAATAGATCACATCCTGGGTCCTAAATCAGGTCTCAACCGGTATCAAAAGATTGGGATCATTCCCTGCATATTTTCAGACCACAATGCTCTGAAGCTAGAACTAAATCACAAGAGGAAATTTGGAAAGAACCCAAATACATGGAGAATAAACAGCATCCTTCTAAAGAATTAATGAGTCAACCAGGAAATTAAAAAAGAATTGAAAAAATTCATGGAAACAAATGATAATGAAAACACAATGGTTCAAAATCTGTGGGACGCAACAAAGGCAGTCCTGAGAGGAAAATATATAGTGGTACAAGACTTTCTCAAGAAACAAGAAAGGTCTCAAGTACAAAACCTAACCCTACACCTAAAGAAACTGGAGAAAGAAACCCTAAACCCAGCAGGAGAAGAGAAATCATAAAGATTAGAGCAGAAATCAATGAAATAGAAACCAAAAAAACAATAGAACAAATCAACGAAACTAGGAGCTGGTTCTTTGAAAGAATTAATAAGATTGATAAACCCCTGGCCAGACTTATCAAAAAGAAAAGAGAAAGGACCCAAATAAACAAAATCATGAATGAAAGAGGAGAGATCACAACTAACACCAAAGAAATACAGATAATTATAAGAACATACTATGAGCAACTCTACGCCAACAAATCTGACAATCTGGAAGAAATGGATGCATTCCTAGAGACATATATACTACCACAACTGAACCAGGAAGAAATAGAAAACCTGAACAGGCCCATAACCACTAAGGAGATTGAAACAGTCATCAAAAATCTCCAAACAAATGCCCAGGGCCAGACGGCTTCCTAGGGGAATTCTACCAAACATTTAAAGAAGAACTAGGGGCGCCTGGGTGGCTCAGCGGTTTAAGCCTCTGCCTTCGGCTCAGGTCATGATCTCAGGGTCCTGGGATCGAGCCCCGCATTAGGCTCTCTGCTCAGTGAGGAGCCTGTTTCTCCCTCTCTCTCTGCCTGCCTCTCTGCCTAATTGTGACCTCTCTCTCTTATTATATATATATATATAATCTCTCTTATTATATATATATAAATAAATAATATTTGTTTATTTAAATAAATAAAATATTTTTAAAAAATAATAAAGAAGAACTAATTCCTATGCTCCTGAAACTGTTCCAAAAAATAGAAATGGAAGGAAAACTTCCAAACTCATTTTATGAGGCCAGCATCACCTTGATCCCAAAACCAGACAAGGATCCCACCAAAAAAGAGAACTACAGACCAATATCCTTGATGAACACAGATGCAAAAATTCTCACCAAAATACTAGCCAATAGGACTCAACAGTACATTAAAAGGATTATTCACCACGACCAAGTGGGATTTATTCCAGGGCTGCAAGGTTGGTTTAACATCCGCAAATCAATCAATGTGACACAACACATTAATAAAAGAAAGAACAAGAACCATATGATACTCTCAATAGATGCTAAAAAAGCATTTGACAAAGTAGAGCATCCCTTCCTGATCAAAACTCTTCAAAGTGTAGGGATAGAGGGCACATACCTCAATATTATCAAAGCCATCTATGAAAAATCCACCACAAATATCATTCTCAATGGAGAAAAACTGAGAGCTTTTCCGTTAAGGTCAGGAACACAGCAGGGATGTCCATTATCACCACTGCTATTCAACATAGTACTAGAAATCCTAGCCTCAGCAATCAGACAACAAAAAGAAATTAAAGGTATCCAAATCGGCAAAGAAGAAATCAAACTATCACTCTTCACAGACGATATGATACTATATGTGGAAAACCCAAAAGACTCCACTCCAAAACTGCTAGAACTTGTAGAGGAATTCAGTAAAGTGTCAGGATATAAAATCAATGCACAGAAATCAGTTGCATTTCTCTACACCAACAAGACAGAAGAAAGAGAAATGAAGGAGTCAATCCCATTTACAATTGTACCCAAAACTATCAGATACTTAGGAATAAACCTAACCAAAGAGGCTAAGAATCTATAGGCAGAAAACTATAAAGTACTCATGAAAGAAATTGAGGAAGACACAAAGAAATGGAAAAATGTGCCATGCTCCTGGATTGGAAGAACAAATATTGTGAAAATGTCTATGCTACCTAAAGCAATCTACACATTTAATGCAATCCCTATCAAAATTCCATCCTTTTTTTTTTTTTTTTTCAAAGAAATGGAACAAATAATCCTACAATTTACATGGAACCAGAAAAGACCTCGAATAGTCAAAGGAATATTGCAAAAGAAAGCCAAAGTTGGTGGCATCACAATTCCGGACTTCAAGCTCTATTACAAAGCTGTCATCATCAAGACAGCTGGTACTGGCACAAAAACAGACACATAGATCAATGGAACAGAATAGAAAGCCCAGAAATAGACGCTCAACCCTACGGTCAACTAATCTTCGACAAAGCAGGAAAGAATGTCCAATGGAAAAAAGACAGCCTCTTCAATAAATGGTGCTGGGAAAATTGGGCAGCCACATGCAGAAAAATGAAATTGGACCACTTCCTTACACCACACACAAAATAGACTCCAAATGGATGAAGGACCTCAATGTGAGAAAGGAATCCATCAAAATCCTTGAGGAGAACACAGGCAGCAACCTCTTCGACCTCAGCTGCAGCAACATCTTCCTAGAAACACTGGCAAAGGCAAGGGAAGCAAGGGCAAAAATGAACTATTGGGATTTCATCAAGATCAGAAGCTTCTGCACAGCAAAGGAAACAGTTAACAAAACCACAAGACAACTGACAGAATGGGAGAAGATATTTGCAAACGACATATCAGATAAAGGGCTAGTATCCAAAATCTATAAGGAAATTAGCAAACTCAACACCCAAAGAACAAACAATCCAATCAAGAAATGGGCAGAAGGGGCGCCTGGTTGGCTCAGTTGGTTGAGCGACTGCCTTCAGCTCAGGTCATGATCCCAGAGTGCTGGGATCGAGTCCCACATCGGGCTCCCAGCTCCATGGGGAGTCTGCTTCTCCCTCTGACCTCCCCTCTCATGTTCTCTCACCCTGTCTCTCTCTCAAATAAATAAATAAAATTTAAAAAAAAAAAAAAGAAAAAAAAAGAAATGGGCAGAAGACATGAATAGACATTTCTGCAAAGAAGACATCCAGATGGCCAGCAGACACATGAAAAAGTGCTCCACATCACTCGGCATCAGGGAAATACAAATCAAAACCACAATGAGATATCACCTCACACCAGTCAGAATGGCTAAAATTAATAAGTCAGGAAATGACAGATGCTGGCGAGGATGCGAAGAAAGGGGAACCCTCCTACACGATTGGTGGGAATGCAAGCTGGTGCAACCACTCTGGAAAAAAGCATGGAGGTTCCTAAAAATGGTGAAAATAGAACTACCCTATGACCCAGCAATTGCACTACTGGGTATTTACCCTAAAGATACAAACGTAGTGATCCGAAGGGGCACGTGAACCCGAATGTTTATAGCAGCAATGTCTACAATAGCCAAACTATGGAAAGAACCTAGATGTCCATCAACAAATGAATGGATAAAGAAGATGTGGTATATATACACAATGGAATACTATGCAGCCATCAAAAGAAATGAAATCTTGCCATTTGCGATGACATGGATGGAACTAGAGGGTATCATGCTTAGTGAAATAAGTCAATCGGAGAAAGACAACTATCATATGATCTCCCTGATATGAGGACGTGGAGATGCAATATGGGGGGTCAGGGGGATAGGAGAAGAATAAATGAAACAAGATGGGATTGGGAGGGAGACAAACCATAAGTGACTCTTAATCTCACAAAACAAACTGAGGGTTGCTGAGGGGAGGGGGGGGTTGGGAGAGGGGGAGGGGGTTTATGGACATTGGGGAGGGTATGTGCTATGGTGAGTGCTGTGAAGTGTGTAAACCTGGCGATTCACAGACCTGTACCCCTGGGGATAAAACTACATTATATGTTTATAAAAAAATAAGAAATTAAAAAATTAAAAAAAAAAAAAGACAATGTTGAAGCCAAAAAGGCAGTATTTTCCCCAGACATAACTGACACTTAACACTGAATGAGGTTTAGATGCAGAACACAATGATTTGATACATGCATCTATAACAAAATTACCAAAGTAATATAACACTCATCACCACACAATTACAATTTTTTTTAAAAGATTTTATTTACTTATTTGAGAGAGGGGGGAGAGCATAGAGGGAGAAGCAGACTCCCTACTGAGCAGGGAGCCCAATGTGGTGCTCAATTCCAGGACCCTTGGATCATAACCTACAGTGAAGGCAGATGCTTAACTGACCGTGCCACACAGGTGCCCCTACTATTACCATTTTTGTCCTTATGATAAGAACTTTTAAGATCTACTCTCTTTCAAATGTATAATACAGTATTTTTAACTACAGTTACTTCTTCAAAACAATGGTTTTAGTGGTCATCCTAGGGTTTATAATACACGTTTAATCAATCAGAGCTTAGGTGCAAGTGAATTACACCAGTTCACATATAATATAAAGATGCTTAATAATGGGGCACCTCAGTGGCTCAGTTGGTTAAGCATGTGATTCTTGATTTTGGCTCAGGGTCATGAGACTGAGGCCCATGTTGGGCTCCATGCTCGGCAGGTGCGTAGTCTGCTTGAGATTCTCTCCCTCCCCACCCTGCCCCACTCCCATCCATTCTAAAATAAATAAATCTTTAAAAATAAAAATTTTTAAAAAGATGTTATAATACGATCCTTCCCTCTGATCTTTGAGCTGTCATAAATTTTACTTTTAAATTTGTTGTAAATATTTCCTTTGTAATCAGTTTTTTTCTTTTCTAAGATTTTATTTCAGAGAGAGAAAGCAAGAGAGAACACAAGAGGGAGGGGGCACAAAGGGAGAAGCAGAACTCCCCGCTGAGCAGAGAGCCCGAAGTAGGACTCAATCCCAGGACCTGAGCTGAAGGCAGATGGTTAACCAACTTTCTTTTTTCTTAAGTAGGCTCCATACATGGAGCCCAACACAAGACTTGAACTCACAACCCTAAGATAAAGACCTAAGTTGAGATCAAGAATCAGAAACTTAATTGACTGAACCACCCAGGTGCCCCTTGAGCTCAAAGTAATTAGTAAGAAAAAAATTGTAAGTTTTAATTTTTAATAGACATTTTAAAATATTTTAATTAGAAAAACATGAATTTTTTATTAACCTTCTATTTATCGGTATAGGTCAAAGTTAGTATCTAGTATCACATCCCTTTTGTCTGAATTTCCTTAGTGAATCTAGGAATGCAGGTCTTATGACAATGACTTATCTCAGTTTCTGTGATACCATGAGACTATTACCCTGAAAAGAGATCCTTCGTTTTTAAAAGATTGGTTTTAGGGCGCCTGGGTGGTTCAGTCAGTTAAGCGTCTGCCTTGGCTCAGGTCATGATCTCAGGGTCCTGGATGAGAGCCCTGCATTCCAACTCCCTGCTCAGTGGGAAGTCTGCTTGTCCCTCTTCCTCTGCCCCTCCCCCCACTCTCCCATTCTCTCTCTCAAATAAATAAAATAACAAAAGAAAACCCTTAATAAAAGAAAAAAGATTGGTTTTGTTGGGTACAGAATTCTAGGTTGAAAATTTTTCCCTTTTGGGCACATGGGTGGCTAAGATGGTTAAGCATCTACCTTCAGCTCGGGTCACAATCTCATGGTCCCCTAGGAGCAGGTCCTGCATCAGGTTCCCTGCTCAATGGGGAGCCTGCTTCTCCCTCTCCCTCTGCTTTTGCGTTCTCTCTCTGCCAAAGAAATAAAATCTTTAAGGGGAAAAAAAAAAGTTTTTCCCTTTCAATCCGTGAAAGATGTCACTGCATCGTCTTTTGGTTTCCACAAGTTCAAATGACAAGTCTGCAGCTCTTCTTTTTCCCTTTAACTGCCTTCAGTATTTTCTCATCATCATCAATTTTCAGCAGTTTGAATATAAACGCCTGGGTGCTTTTCTTGTCACTTGCTTTGGGGGATTATCTTGCCTCACTCTCTGAGCTTCCTGGGATCTTTGGTGTGGTGTCTACTGTTAGTTTTTCAAAATCTTTGGCCATTATTTCTTCTGTCCTATTCTCTTCTCTTGAGGTTTGAATTACACATTCAGACCGTGTGAAATAATCTCATAGCTAATGGATGTTCTACTTTTTCAGTTTTCCCTTTGCATTTTATATAATTTATATAATTTATAATTTATATAATTTATATATTTATAATATATATTTAATTATATATATAATTTAATATTTATATATATTTATATATAAATTTATAATTTATATAATTTATATAATTTATAATTTATATAATTTATAAAATACATAATTTGCATGGGCCTATGTTCAAGTTTATTGATTCCTCCTTTGGTTATACTAGGTATACTGATGAGCTGATTGAAAGCATTTTTAGTCTGTTACTGTGTTTTTCACTTCTAAAATTTTCATTTGCAGGCACCTGGGTGGCTCACTCAGTTAAGCATCTGCCTTCAGCTCAGGTCATGGTCTCAAGGTCCTGGGATCAAGCCCCACATTGGGCTCCCTGCTCAGCAGGGAGTCTGCTTTTCCCTCTCTGTGTTTTCTTCTCTTTCAAATAAATAAAAATCTTTAAAAATAAAAGAACAAAAAATTTTCATTTGATTTTCTTACACTATCTACCTTTGAAATATCCTACCTGATTGTGCATGTTGTCTGCCTTTTCTACCAGAGGCCTTAACCTATAAATCAGTTAATCTTAAATTCCATGTCTAACAGTTTCCAGCACCTGTGTCTCAAGAATTTTATTAATTCCCTTGTCTCAATACTGTATCACTTTTCTCATCTTTATCACACACACACACACACACACACACACACACACTAAAAGCAGGATACCCTCTGTAGAACAGCTGAAACTGAGATAAACAGTCTTTGTGTCTGGATATGATCCTGTATTTCCTTATGCTAGGCCTTTACAGTGTGAATGTAGTCATTCTGTTGTCAGAACAGGAGCTTGGTTTAGAATATGTTGCTGCTATGGATACCTGTACTGCATGCACCACAGGCTTCAAATTGCTCTAGCCATACCTTGTGTTTAGGGTAGAGGCTTGTTTGCTAGAGAGTGTTTCTCAGCGTCTACTCAACCTACAGTTCTAGGTCTTCCATTTAAACTGCATCTCATATGGTCTCTCTGCCTCCAAGCTCCTGCAACGCTCACAGAATTCCACTGTTACCAATTACTCTATTTCTCTTAGCCTCATATGGAGTGGGAGTTCTCTGAAATTCTGATTAAGCCTTGGTCACAGTCAAGTACTATGTGCCTGGTATCAGGAATGTGGCCTTCTCAATGTTCCTGCCCATCCCCCTGTGCTAAAGCACATGTTCCTGCCCCTTCCCCAGGGGTGGAAGGTTTCTTACTGTTCCATTTCCACTGCAATTTGAGGCTTTTGTCTCACAGCAGAGAGGCAGGAAGAAGGACCCAGACAGGGCTTCATGTCTTTTCTGTAGATACCCAATGAGGACAGTACCTACCTTATCCAGGGAAGTCTATGGAAGAAAGTCTGCAAGTAGGTATGAATTCACTTCCCATGTGTTCTCAGCCCCGAAGGATTCTGTATCTTCTTGCTAGTCCAATTTAAGCCTTTAGCAGTTCATTAAAATGTTTAACTGCATTCTTCTGAGTGGTGTTCATTTTGTCTGTCCCAGGTAAACAAATACTTGCATCCCATCTTTTCTTGGAGGCGCCTGTCTTTCCTTAGATATCAGGTTAGCTGGCTGTCCTACAACCTCAGCTCTCTGATGGATTCAAGAAAACTATAAATTTGCGCTGTCTAGGATTTATTATTATTGCTGAAAGAGTGCAACAATGCTCTCTCCAGCTTTCTTCATTTTAAGTGGAAGCCAGAAGTTCCCAACTATCCACTTTTTTGGCTAAAGGAGGATATGATTAATGCAACTCTCTCTGCCCAGCTTATGTGAGAGAAAATGCCTTCAGGTCAAACTTCCAACTCAGCAATGAAAACATCATTCTAATTCCAAGAAAGCATACAATATTGTTGTTGTTGTTTAAGATTTTATGTATTTATTTGAGAGAGAGAGAGATCATGAGCAGGGGGGAGAGATAAAGGGAGAACCAGACTCCCCATTGAGCAAGGAGCCTGATGCAGGACTTGATCCCAGGACTGCAGGATCAAGACCTGAGCTGAAGGCAGATGCTTAACCAACTGAGCCACCCAGGCACCCACAACATTGTTTCAGAATATATACCAAAGGTGCCTGGGTAGCTCAGCTGGTTAAGCATCTGACTTCATTTCAGCTCAGGTCATGATCTTAGGGTCGTGAGATCCAGCCCTGTGTCAGGCTCTACCCTCAGTGGGGAGTCTGCTGGAGATTCTTCTTTCCCTTTCCTCTGCCCCTCCCCCTACTCTAAGATAAAATCTTTAAACATAAATAAATAAATACCAAGCCAGAATTTCATGTCAAATTTACCACAGCTGCTGAAGTATGTCACCCAAAAGAGAATAGTTCGGGCACTTTAATCCATGACTTGTTAAATTCTAACTATTAATATGTAAAACTGTCTTTTATCTAGAATGAATATTACATAACTGTATAACAAACTGTATACTTTTCTCTGCATGAAAAAAAGATAAAGAGAATAAAAGTACATATATGATATATATGTGCTGCCGAAGCGAGCACAAAAGTACATATATGATAAAAACATCGTTTACACAATGGTAATTTTCCGTCAATACACTCTTAACCAAGCATCTATATTAGCAGCATTGTCAAGTTTCAGTTCCTTGAAGACTGAAACTACTTTCTACTTGATATGTATAGAGCTTACAGACTTCAGGCCTCTTATGACACAATCATTGAGGCAGTAATATCTAATAGAACAGTGATAGCAATGGTCTAGAAAGCTAGAAAGCTAACAGTGACAGTAGTGGTCTAGAAAGCTAATTAATGCACCACCAAAAAAAAATACACAATATAAACTTTAATGGCACAATGAAACTGAAAGTACATTAAAACAAAATTTAACTACTTTCTTTGATAAAAAACGTGTTGCTTGGGCTATTTTCAGAGGAAAATCCTGAATAAAAAAACTCTTCAATGGAGGCACGTGAGTGTCTCAGTTGATTAAGCACCTGACTCTTGATTTCATTTCATGATCTCAGGGTCATGAGACTGAGCCCCATGGAGGGCTCTGCACTAGGCATGAAGCCTGCTTAAGATCCTCTCCCCCCTTCAATATCTTTTTTCAGTGTCTTTGGGTTTTTTGATCAAACATTTCTATATTAATTCCTGCCTTTCCTTAGCTCAGTGCTGTTTCAGTATTTAAATATTACATGTATTGTGTGAATGTACCAGAGCTGCATAAATACTTAAGATGAACAATGGAAAGCAAGGCCTTTTTTTTTTTAAAAGACTTTATTTATTTATTTGATAGAGAGAGACAGAGTACAAGCAGAGGGAGCCGGAGAGGCAGGCTCCCCACCGAGCATGAAGCCAGATGTGGGGCTCGATCCCAGGACCCTGGAATCATGACCTGAGCCAAAGGCAGACACTAACTGACTGAGCCACCCAGGTGAACAGCACCTAATTTTAAAGGCAAGATATCAGCATCCCAAATTTAATTACATTTTAATGTATGCAAGGACAAAAAATGTATAGTTGACAGAAGTACAAAGAAAAATCATGTTTTTCTCTAATTTCATAAAGTCATTGCAAGAAAATACAAATCCAAGATAATCCATATTTTCTATGAGGCTGGAAAAGTCAAATAAAAACATCTAGTACTGGAGAGGGTACAGAATTGGGTATCTTTTTATATACTGCTGTGAAGGGTAAATGAGTCCCAAAAAATTGGTGCAAACTTTACAGAAGGCAGTACAGGCAAGGTGTTGACAATTTTTAAAATATGCCTTATCTTCTGATCTTGCAATTCTACTTAAAGAAAACTACAGTAAGGAAATAATCAGGCAAGTGCACATGTATTTATGTGCAAATACTACTTATAATAGCATACAGCAGAACAAAAAACAAAAATTACATCTCTATCTGTGGAGCATCAGAAAAACTGCTTTAAAGTACATCCATAAAAAGGAAGGACTTCAAAAAATAATGAGCTAAAACAGCATAAGAGCCCCCAGGAAAAAAGCTTCTGGGAGAAGCCCTGTATTCTAAGGATAAAACTGAAAAGAACAAGTTAGCAGAAATGGAAGAAAATCAGACTGTCACTGGACTTCTCACCGGGAACACCAACAAACATTCTATAACTGCAAAAGATCTTTGCAAATGTGACCTCAGTCTGCTAAACTGGCTCTGATTCTTTATTATCCATTTAACAAAACACAAGACTACAGATCCACTTAGTCAATAACCACACAGCTAAGTAAACATGAATAAATAACCAGTTAAGATTTAAACATCTAGTATTCTGGTACTATTTGGTACTTCCAACTCTTCTGATAATAGCTAATATTACTGTTACTATTAAGTCTTACTACATGCCAGGCTCTGTTCCAAGCTCTATGCACATTTATTTTTAACTCATTCAATTCTCATAAGGACCATGAGACAGATACCATTATTTCTATTTTATAAATGAGAAATCTCAGAAGTACCTTGCCCAAGCTAATAAGGAGCAGAGCTAAGATATAAACCTACAGGTTAACTATTCAATCATCTTGACCACGGCATTTATACTGCCTCTAAATGAATAAGATCCTGAAAAAAGGAAATAAATGCCTTTGTGAAATAAGACAAGTATCTAAGTTCAATTACTCTGTGTTCACGTATCTATTTGATTTTCTAAATTACTACAAATAAGCTCTGTACTTACTTGTATTATACCTTATTTAAGACATTTCCTTCTATTACATATAAAACGAAGGGTGAGTCTTCAAACGTTGACTAAAAGCTTCATCAATCAGTATTTCTTCTTTAGCTAAGACTGCCACCTACTGGGCTAACACAAAAATCTCCATCAAGGGGTGCCTGGGTGGCTCAGTGGTTATTAAAGTCTCTGCCTTCTGCTCAGGTCATGGTCCCCGGAGTCCTGGGATCGAGCCCCATGTCGGGCTCTCTGCTTGGTGGAAAGCCTGCTTCCCCTGCCCCGCCTGCCTTTCTGCCTACTTGTAATCTCTGTCAAATAAATAAATAAAATCTTAAAAAAAAAATCTCCATCAATACAATCAGGACAGCGCATTTTGAGTAAAATATGAACAAAGAGAAAGAGACAGAGAGGAAGACAAATGTTAAGATATGCATCAATTTTCAGTGGATCTTCTCTGGAATCACACAACTTAAATCCTTAGGAAAAAACTTGTGTCTTGAAAATCAGTGATTTATGTCATAATGAGAATTTCAACTCCAAGAACAGTGTCCCAATCCTGAAATTCCTGTGGATCGTGACTTATTCCCCCAGTGTCTACAGTGCTATATGAACCTCACAATGACAGTATGCAAGAACCTCCATCTGTGTTCCCATGTCAATGTTCCCTCAGCTTTGGGAAAGCTTGAGAACAGAGACCTTACTCACTGGGTGACATCCCTCTATAACTGAATGCGCTGAATGAAAGAATTCAAGAAAAGTCTGAAGACAATTTATCTTAATTATAAACATAAACTATACCTTTAATATAATGTTCAACCCAGACATGTTTGCTTCCTGGGGAACATTTCTTTGGTAACGTCTGGATACATTTTTGGTTGTCACACTGGGGAAAAGTATGCTACAGGCATCTAAAGAAGCCTGGGATTCTGGTAATCATCTAAACTGCACAGCAACAACCCCAAGACCAAAAAGTTTACTCAGCTCCAAATTATCAACACCATCGTTGTTAGAAAACCTTTCTTCCTTCCAGCCATCTTTCTTAGAAAGTATAGATATTAATGAAAAACACCAGTTGATAAGAATCAAATTCTGTTTACATATATAAACAAAATATTTCTTACATTGGTTTAACACACATGATTTTCTAGGAACATACAAAGTACAATAAATAGAGAATATGGTATGATTAACCTTTGAAGATCTCAGGAAAACTTCATTTTGTATTTTGCAGACCTTTGCCACGAATTCTTTATCACTTAAGGGAAACACTAATTATGGTGACAGGTTGCACTGCATCACACCTGTACTGGTCTATTTGCGGCCATCACATTCAATGGTGATTATAAATGTAAACAACTGTATTATTTATATCCCTTTTATAATCTAATATAAATACGCTTGAGTAATTACAAACATTAAAATACATTTATAAAATATAAACCAATTTCCATCCCTCCTTTCTGTTACAGTTAGGGTATCATACTTTTTTTTTAGTGGGGGCAGCAGAAGGAGAGAGAGAAAAAGAATCAGGCAGGCTCCACCCCCAGTGCAGAGCCAGATGCGGGGCTCCATCTCAAAGCCCTGAGATCATGACCTGAGCTGAAATCAAGAGCTGGAAACTTAACCAACTGAGCCATCCAGGAGCCCCTATGTTTTTTAAGTAAGCTCTGCACCCAATGTGGGGGCTTCCACTCACCACCCTGAGATCAAGAGTCACTTTCTCTACTGACTGAGGCAGCCAAGCATCCCTATATTATACTAACTTTAAAGAAATTATGTCTCAAAGTAGGCTGTATCATCTGGAAATTTTATTTTACAAGAGCAAAGAACATGTTAGAAAATATTTGTTCCTCAGGCTTCACTGAATCAGACTTAAGGATTAAAAACCACAGGCCTACGAAAAAAATCAAAGTCTTTACTACAGCCTTTGCCTTTATTATACTCTGCTTGAGCCCCGCTTCTTCCACAAGGGTACCCATATCAAGGCTATCTCCATCTCATTCTTTCACAGCCTTCTTCACTGAGTTCCACCCCTCCTAGTGCTTTACCAACTTGCATATACTTCATTTGTCTCTTTTCTAGAATTTGATACAATCTGTCATCATGTTTTATTTTTATATTGTTTATGCTATCCTTTAGAATGTGAACTCTACAAAGGCAGAGACTTGTCTACCTTGTTCACTACTGTATCTCCGGCATTTAGCAACATGACTGGGGCATATAATACAACATCAGTAAATATTTGTTGAGTAAGTGAAATCTTGTTGAATATGTGAATTCATGAATACACAATAACAGATTGCTACCCAAATCCCAGAAAGTGTCAACTAGGAAATAAAAACAAAGAACAAAGTTGATAAAATGATACTTATAGGTTTTTTTTTTAAAGATTTTATTTATTTATTTGAAAGACAGAGATTACAAGTAATCAGAGAGGCAGGCAGGGAGAGAGGAGGAAGCAGGCTCCCCGCTGAGCAGAGAGCCCGATGTGGGGTTCAATCCCAGGACCCTGATATCATGACCTGAGCCAAAGGCAGAGGCTTTAACCCACTGAGCCACCCAAGCACCCCACGATACCTATAGTTTAAGCAAATGAGAGATACAAAGAATCAATATATGACAACCTCCCAAAATTATACTTTCCAAACAAATAATGGGACAATATACCTTGTAAAAAAAAGATAATATAAAATGACACTTCAAGAAGTTAAATCCAACTACATGCCAACTACAAAGGAAATATTTAAACAAAAGAAGACAATGTATATCTTAAAAGGATGGGCAAAAATGTATCAGTCCAAAAAAAGGGAAGGGATTAAAAGAATATAAGATAAAGCCAGACTTCAAAGTAAAAGAACATTAAATACGACCAAGAGAGATGCTCTACAATGATTATAATACAACGCTTAAACTAAAACTGTAAAGAATGTTTATAAACCAAGAATTCTGCAGGAAAACCACCAGGAAGTAACAGCAAAATTAAAACAACAAAAAAAATTGGCAGATTTTAAATGTTTGCTCAGTCACCACTCATAGAAAGTAGTCAAAAACTAGTATGCAAAGAAAGGGTGATCTGACAGATTTTTTTCTTTAAAACAAAAATACAACAACAAAAGTATAATTGATATTCCAACACAGCATAATAAGAAAGTAAGAGGAACATGCAAATACAAGAAGTTGGCAATAAAAAGGGAAAATTACAGATAAAAATTAAATTCTGCAGCTATACTCTGCAAAAAGTATATACTATTAAATCTGAAAGTTAACAATGGATGATTTTAGGAAAGCAGAGATTATCAACATTAATTTATGAGGTGGGAAACTTAATGATGGACATAATCAAAGAAGATACAAAGAATACTGTCCAAGAAGCAACAAGACAGAGACACTCATGGGTGTTTGTGTTCAAATCTTCAAGGAATCGAATATTCTCACAAGGAAAGAATGGAAAGAAAAAGGAAAACTATACTTCCCTTTTGATGTATCCAGCATTACACACAAACCAAACCCTGAGAAAGTGAACAAAAAAAGAAAACTGGATACTAAAGCAAAAACCCTTCAAATACATAGAAAAAGAGTCCAGAAATATATAGTTAAAAAAGGGTTATTTATTCTAGGAGTATAAGGACAGTCAATATTAGGAAACCTAGTAATACACTTCAACACCTATCAAAGAAGTCTACAACAACAAATACTTAGTAGATGCAAAAATAATTTATCAATTTCCCCTCCTATACCTTCTGATATATATGCCTATTTCATTAATAAAAAAACCATACACATCTCCAGCATGTAAAGGGTGTAAGAAAATTTGCTGCAGCATTATTAAGTACTTAAAAAATTCATTCATCGGGTACACTTACATAATGGAATACTAAATAGCCATACAGTCTTAGAGATTATCTGAGGAAAAGTAAACTAGAAAAATAAACATGAAGCAATTTATACAACTTATTTCCAGATAAGTGGGATTTTACTAACAAGCATATATGGTTACTTTTTTAATCTGAGCCTGGGTGGCTCAGTCAGTTAAGCGTTTGACTCTTGGGTTTTGACTCAGGTCACGATCTCAGGTTCGTGAGACTGAACCCTGCATCGGGCTCCGTGCTCAGCATCTTCTTAAGACTCTCTCTTCCTCTCCTTCTGCCCACCCCCTCAAATAAAGGAAGGAAGGGAGGGAGAAAATCCTCATCTTGTCCTTATAAGTCAAGTAATAAGGAGATAGGAAGAGTTTAAACCAACAAAGGCCATACAAAATGGCAAATGAAAACAGGGTAATGTTAAGAAACAGAAATACAGAAAAGGGTACACAAACAGGAAAAGGCTGAGCAAAGTTAAAACAGTGATATCTACAGAAAAATCGCACTGGGGACAGAAAATACCAATGACTTAGTATAACAATTAGTGTGAGGATATAGAGGAACAGAAAGTATTCTCTTAAAATTTCTCCAAAGAATTATTATCAAGAAATCGGAGAGTTTTATCCTGTTGCTAGAGAGCAACCTCTAGCAACCTCAAGAGATGCAACCTCATCTGGCAAGCTGAGCGTCTACAGCTAGGCTGCACCCTACTGCCATCTGCAGAGCACACAATATTAAAATTGCCCTGGAAACATTCAGTTATTTTGATTTTAAAGGTACCAAGAAAATGGGAGAGAAACTTAAACTAGTACTCTACTATATTAGAAAGTGAAGAAGAGAGACAGCAAGTATAATCAGCAACATAAGAATAAGTCATAATACTTCAAGCTGAAAAATCAAGAAATAAAAATATAAGTCTATTATTTAATACAGTAAGGGAACAACCACCCAAAGAATTAAAATAAAACAAGTAGTGCCACAAATCAAAGGGACTCAAATTAGTGAAAGGAAAACATACCTGTTTTTCACTGTAAGATCTTCCTACTTGAACATGTGATACTTATGTTTTTTTAATATTGCACGTTTTTTTAAATGGATTAACTATGCCAAAGAATAAAGGAATCAGCTATTTTTTTAAAACTTATAAGTATCTTAAAGATCAAGTCCACCTCTACATTTTTTTGAAGGGTCAAGTCAATTTGAAAAGTATGAAAGTTTCCATAAAAGTGTAACTGTAAGTAAAGGAGATTCAAGCAACACAAAAATTCCTAAGCCAAACCTTTCTTAAATGAGCACCTATCATTAAAATGTACAAAAGAAGTTCACTACTCCCTTACTTACATACAGAAGCTTACCTGATTTATTACAAAATACAATACAGAATAACTGGAATACTCTGAAAACAATTTTTTAAAGTTACAAATTTACTATTACAGTAAAGTTATTTACTGAGAACCAACTGCATACAAGGTACTCTCAATCACAATTTTCCACCAAAACACAACATTCTATTTCCTAAGATAAATCATGGTCATCTAAGTAACCTCAGGTTGACTGAACTCCTATCTACTAGCACCATAAGCCTGAATATCTACAGCCAAATAACATATGAAAGAAAAAATTACATAGTACAAATTACAAAATCATAATAAAAACTGTGTGGGCTACTAAAGGGACAAGAATTATATGGGCAGGGGCACCTGGGTGGCTCAGTGGTTAAAGCCTCTGCCTTCAGCTCAGGTCATGATCTCAGGGTCCTGAGATCGAGCCCCGCATCGGGCTCTCTGCTTGGCAGGGAGCCTGCTTCCCCCCTCCCTGCCTGCTTCTCTGCCTACTTGTGATCTTTGTCTGTCAAATAAATAAATAAAATCTTTGAAAAAAAAAATTATATGGGCATTTTTTATACAAAATCATTTCTTCAACAGAATCTCTTTTATTCAATACAATAAAGAACAGTCACTAGGACTACCAAGCAGGAATAGCAAGATTTCACTATTTGGAATCTAACATTACTTTTTTATCTTATGTAATTCTATATTATTAGAATTTTTTGATATCTGTTTTACTTCTCAAATTTTATAATTAAGATGGTGTTTAATTAGGTTCAAAATTAATACAAATACGAATACAAATTTACAGTAAAACAGATTTGTCTAAATGAGAATTTCTACTTGTATAGTAGAGATTTCCCATGACTAAACCCTTGTTTATTTTACCTGTCAAATACTGATGAAATTTTTTTTTAAAGATTATATTTACTTGAAAGACAAAGCCCACACCAAATCGAGGTGGGGTGGGTGGTGGACAAAAGGAGAGGAAGAGAGAGCATCTCAAGGAGATGCCCAACCAAGTGGGGAGCCCAATGCAAGGCTCAATTCCACAACCCTGAGATCATGACCTGAGCCAAAATCAAGTCAGAAACTCACCAACTGAGCCACCCACGTGCCCTTGAAATGAAATACCTAAAATTCAAAATATAGGCATCACACATTTAGTACAAGATTCAACAGAAGCTTAGCATCTGACTCTACAATAGTCAGAAAAAAGTAATCTTGCCTCTCCAATCTGATAACCAAAAGACTCACAAGTTATTTAAGAGTATCAGTCGCCAACAAAAGTTTGTTTTTTCCCATTCTGCATCAAGCTTTCATATCAAGATATGAAGTAATATTTGTAAAATAATAGAACTAAAGAAATAAACTATTTGGTACAGCTGAGCTATAAGCATAAGATATCACAACCTACTGATACTATGATTACAAGTAAAATCAAAAATCTTTCAAATGACATATTTCAAACGGCATTCTGAGAAACAATGTTAGTGCTAAGATTATTAGTTGTTCTCCAAGCAGTGATACAGCTAAAAAGCACTACTACAAAATTTAAGTTATAACTGGATTATAAATATAAATTTTGTCACCCTATATTTCTAGCATACTTGAAAATTAAACAGAAAGGCTCACCTTCATCCACAGAAAACTGACAGCTCTTATCATTGAAGAAAAGAATTTTCTTCTTATCAGGACGATTTACAAATAGTATCTGGTCCCCTAAAGCCTTAAAAGATTAAAAAAAAATTTTTTTTCAGTTAACTCCAAATTACCTCACCCCAAAAGATTTTTTTTTAAACAACAAAGGATTCCCATTTATTTTAACCTTCAGTTATAGCATTAGTGTCTAATGTACCTAATTTTAGTTCTTAAGTTTCTATCATGAGCAGTTCTAACTATTTTACATATTGGTATTTTAGAACTTTTATTCTTAGAGATCTTCCAAAGTACAAAAAGAAGTTACTTATTTTGGGGGGGGGACCAAAAAACTCAATTTATGTTTCAGTTATGATTTGGGTCTACTGGATTTTTTTTTTTTAATAATATGAAGGACGTTTTCAATAGAGGTATCTGGATGTTGAAACCATGAATTGATTAGAGGGTATTAACTTTCTAATATGGTGTCCTCAAGCACATCTTCGTTTATATAGGTTATCAATCTATGAATCTGTTGTTACACAGATATTCCTTTTTTTTTTTTTTAAGATTTTATTTATTTATTTGTCAGAGAGTGAGCACAAGCAGGCAGAGTGGCAGGCAGAGGCAGAGAGAGAAGCAGGCCCCCTGCTAGACAAGGACCCCGATGTGGGACTCGATCCCAAGACCCTGGGATCATGACCTGAACCGAAGGCATAGGCTTAACCAAATGAGCCACCCAGGCGTCCCTGAAGTCTTTTTATTAATCTAAGAAAAACTGTGGGGGGGCCCTCCATCATGCTCTCTGCTCAGCAGGGAGCCTGCTTCCCCTTCTCTCTCTGCCTGCCTCTCTGCCTACTTGTGATCTCTTTCTCTGTCAAATAAACAAATAAAATCTTTAAAAAAAAAAAGAAAAACTGTGGGATCTTAGTGTTCTTACTTTTCCTCTACCTTAAAATATTTTGTTACTCATTCATCACTACCAATCAGTTATTTCCAATTATGTTTTAAAAAGCTACAACGGGGCGCCTGTTGTAGCTTTTTAGAGGCAGGCAGAGAGAGGGGGGAAGCAGACTCCCTGCTGAGCAGAGAGCCTGATGTGGGGCTCGATCCCGAGACCCTGAGATGATGAACTGAGCCGAAGGCAGAGGCTTTAACCCACTGAGCCACCCAGGCGCCCCTTTCTGAAATAAATTTTAAAAAATATTAAAAAGAAAAAAGGAACTGACAAAAAGGATTGAGTGAACAAATCCTAAGAGACCTCTGGGGCACCAACAAGCAGACCAAAATATGCACTGTGGGAGTTCCAGAGGAAGAGAGAGAAAAAGTGGCAGAGAGCATATCTCAAAAAATAATGACTGAAAACTTCCCTAAGTTAAAGAAATATATGAACATAATAAACATTCAAGAAGCTCAATGAACTCCAAAGAATATGAACTCAAAGAGACCCACACAGAGACACATTATAAATAAACTTTCCAAAGACAATCTCGAAAGCAGCAAGAGAGAAGCAAACCAGCACATACAAAGAAGGATCCTAAAAAAAATTGTATTTCTCATCAGAAACTTTAGAGGCAAGAACCTCTGGTGGCTCAGTCAGTCTTCAACTCTTGGTTTTGGCTCAGGTCATGATCTAAGGGTCACGAGTTCGAGCCCTGTGTCAGGCTTTATGCTCAGCACTGAGTCTGCTTAAGATGCTTCCCCCTTCACCTCTCTCCCTCCTGCTCTTCCCACCAACTCACACTCGCCCACTCTTTAAAATAAATAGAATCTTTAAAAAAAAAAAAAGAAAGAAAGAAAGAAAGAAACTTTAGAGGCCAGAAAGTAGCAGGCTGCTATATACAAAATGCTAGAAGAAAAATCTGTGAGCCCAGAATCTTCTATCCAGCAAACCTACCCTTCAAAGGTAAGAAAAAATTAAGATATTCCCAAATAAAAAAGCTTTTTTAAATAGTAAAAAAAAAAAAAAAAAAAAAGGCAGAGGGATTTCATTACCACTAGGATCTACCAGGCAAGAAATGTACAAGGGAGCCCTACAAGAGAACATGAAAGAATCAGTAACTCAAAGTTAATATGAAGAAATAAAGATCTCACTGAAGATAAATACTAAACACATGGGCAATTATAAAGCTAGTATCACTGCAGCAAAAGTTTCTAACTATACTTTTTGTTCTCTACAGATTTAAGAGACTAATACATTTTTAAAAAGCAATTATCAGTCTAATAGCTAGTATCACTGTAACTGTTTTGTATCTCCAAATTTTGTCTTCTACATAATTTAAGAGACTAATAGATTTAAAAGAATTATTAGGGGGTGACTGGGTGGCTTAGTTGGTTAAGCAACTGCCTTCGGCTCAGGTCATGATCCTGGAGTCCTGGGACTGAGTACCATGTTGGGCTCCCTGCTCCGTGGGGAGGTTGCTTCTCCCTCTGATCTCTCCCCTCACACGCTCTCTCTAAGAAATAAATAAAAACTTTTTAAAAAGATATTAAAAAATAAAATAATAAAAGTATTATTAGTTTATGGCAATGTGTGGAGATGTAATTTTGTGACCTTTACAACAAAAAGAGGTGGGAATGGAGCTGTAAAGGAGTAGATTTTTAATATGCTACTTAAGTTAGGCTAATATAAATACAAACCAGTACAAATGCTGTAACTTTAGGATGTTAAATATAATCCCCATGGTAACCACAAGGAAAATAGCTACAGAACATGAAGGAAATGAGATAGGAATCTAAACATTTCAATATTAAAAAATCAAGGAGGGGCACCTGGGTGGCTCAGTCAATTAAGTATCCAACTCTTGATTTTGGCTCAGGTCATGATCTTGGGGTTGTGAGATGGAGCCACACAACAGTCTCCATGCTGGGTATGGAGGCTGCTTAAGATTCTCCCTCTCCTTCTGCCCTTCCCCCAACTCTCTCCAAAAATAAAAATAAAAAAATGAAAATACAAATAAATCAGCTAAACACAAAATAGTAATGCAGTAAAAGAAGAACAAAAATGCAAGGAGGCATACAGAAAACTAAACAAAATAATATTCCCTTGTAAGTAATTAAAAAGTAAAACAATTAGGGACTCCTGGGTGGCTCAGTCAGTTAGGCGCCTTCAGCTCAGGTCATAATCCCAGGTCCTGGAATCGAGTCCCATATCGGGCTTCTTGCTCGGCAGGGAGCCTGGTTCTCCCTCTACCTCTGCTCATGTGCATTTTCTCCCCCCCCCCATCAAATAAATAAATAAAATTTTAAAAAGAAAGATTAAAATCTGCAATCAAAAGAAGGAGATTCCAGGCAGCCTAGGCAAGCATCTGAGCCCCTCTAAAACACATCCCTGCACCACCCAGTGGGCAGCTTCCAAAGGCACCAGCAATCTATCCCCAAGTGGCCCCTACTCTGGAGAGGCTAGCCATGCACACTAGAGTGCCTGCAGCCGTTGCAGCTGGGCCTCTCAGCCAGATGTGTCAGAGCCAGCCCCATTCACCAGTGTACCACCAGCAGCTCCTGCTGGGCCTCACAGCCACAAAGGAAGACAGTCCTGAACATCAACATGTTCACACCAATTGTGGCCCAGACACAAATCAGACTGCCCCACAAAGGGGATACCCCTGGGGTACTTGCCTCAGGTGATGAGGGGGGTTTGCAGTGCTGAGGCTCAAAGGACACCTTTTACGTAAAGCCACTCCTTCAAAACAGGGAAACATAACTGATCTAACTAGTATATAGAAACTCACACAGCTAGGCAAAGTACAGAGGCAGAGGAATATATTCCAGAAGAATAAAACAAAGCCTCAAACAAAAAACCCTAAATGAAATGGAGGTAAGTAATCTACCAAATAAGAAGTCCAATGTCATGACCAAAAAAATACTCACCGAACTCAGAAGCAAACCAGGGGAAGACAGTGAAAACCTCAACAAAGAGATAATTTAAAGAGAGCTGAGGGCACCTGGGTGGCTCAGTTGGTTAAGCAACTGCCTTCAGCTCAGGTCATGATCTCAGAGTTCGGGGATCGAGTCCCACATCGGGCTCCCAGCTCCATGGGGAGTTTGCTTCTCTCTCTGACCTTCTACCCTCTCATGCTCTCTCTCTCTCAAATGAATAAAAAAAATGTTTAAAAAAAAAAAAAGAGCTGAAAAATCAGAACTAAAGAATACAATAACTAAAATGAAAAACACAGTATAGGGAATCAATTGCAGATCAGGTGATACAGAAGAATGGATCACTGATGCATAAGACAGGGTAGCAGAAATCACCCAATCAGAACAGTAAAAAGAAAAACAAATCACGTATCTGATTAGAGGTTACTATTCTACATATATAAGGAACTCATGGAACTTAATACCAAAAAACAATCTAATTCAAAAATTGGTAGAGGACTGCAAAACACATGTTTCCAAAGATGGCTTACACATGGTCACCAACGTGCTCAACATCATGACTAGGAAAATGCAAAACCACAGTGAGGTATCTCATCTCATACCTGTCAGGATAGCCACTATTAAAAAGATAAGATATAACTGTTGGAGGAAATATGGAGAAAAGGGAAATCTCAGGTACTGTTAGTGGCAATGTACACTGGAAATTTACTATGAAAATAGAACCACCATATGCTCCAGTTACTTATCCAAAGAAACCAAAAACACTAACTCAAAAAAATATATGCACTCCTTTGTAAACAGCATTATTCACAATAGCCAAGATACAAAAACCTAAGTGTCCACTGATGGATAATCAGATAAGGAAAATATGATATACACACATCTTATGTAGCCATAAAAGAAGAAATCTGCCATCTGTAATAAAAATGAATGGACCTTGAGGGCGTTATGCTAAGTGAAATAAGTGAGACAAAGGAAGACAAATTTGTATTATCTCACCTTTATGTGGAATCTAAAAAAAAGAAAAAAAAACCTTGGTGGTTGCCAGACACAGCAGGTGCAGATGGGGAAAATGCATGAAGTAGTCAAAATGTGCACACTATCAAGTTATAAAATAAGTCATGGGGATGTAATGTACAGCATGGTAACTACTGTTAATAATACTGTATTACATATTTAAAAGCTGTTGAGAGATTAAATCTTAAAAAGTTCTCATCATTAAAAAAAAAATTTGGTGCTGGGGCGCCTTAGTGGCTCAGTGGGTTAAAGCCTCTGCCTTCAGCTCAGGTCATGATCTCAGGATCCTGGAACTGAGCCCGCATTGGGCTCTCTGCTCAGCAGGGAGCCTGCTTCCCCACCCCCTCTCTGCCTGCCTCTCTGCCCACTTGTGATCTCTGTCAAATAAATAAATAAAATCTTAAAAAAAAAATTGGTGTTACATATGGTGACAGATGTTAATCAGACTTACTGTGGTGATATAATTTCACAATATATACAAATATTGAACCATTATGTTATACATCCGAAATATGATGTATGTTTCAAAATTATTAGAATAAAAGAATTCATCAAAGTGGCAAGAAAAACAGGTACAAAGTCAACACACAAAAGTCAACTACATTGCTATATACTAACAATGAACAATCTGAAAAGAAATTACAAAAACAATTCCATTCACAAAAGCATCTAAAATAAAATACTTAGGAATTAATTTAAAGAGGTGAAGGACTTTGCACCATGAAAACTATAAACACTGCTGAAAGGGTGCACCTGGGTGGCTCAGTAGGTTAAGTGCCTGCCTTTGGCTCAGGTCATGATCCTGGGGTCCTGAGACAGAGGCCCAAGTGAGATCCCTGCTCAGCAGATAGTTTGCTTCTCCCTCTTCCTCTGCCCCTCTCCCTGCTCATACACTCTTTCTCAAGTAAATAAAATTTCTAAAAAGAAATAAAAATAAAATACTGCTGAAAGAAATTAGACAACATAAATGCAAATACATCCCAGGTTTACAGATTAAGATGTAGATACTATCCAAAGTGATCTACAGATTCAGTGCAATCCTTATCAAAAGCCCAATGATGTTTTTTGCAGAAACAGAAAAACCCATCCTAAAATTCATATGGAATCTCAAGGGACTCCGAATAATCAATCTTGAAAAGGAAAAACTAAGCTGGAGGATTTACTTCCTAATTTCAAAATTTCCTACAAATCTACAGTAATTGAAAGTGTAGTATTGACATAAAAACTGTGGAAGAGAGAACCCAGAAATAAATCATCCCATGTATGCTCAAACGACTTATGACAAGGGTGCCAGGACATTCAATAGGGAAAGGACAACCTTTTCAACAAAAGGTGCTAGAAAACTCAATATGCACATACATAAAAATGACACTTGACCCTTATCTAACACTATATATGAAAATTAACTTGAAATGGATTAGAGACCGGGGCGCCTGGGTGGCTCAGTGGGTTAAAGCCTCTGCCTTCGGCTCAGGTTATGATCCCAGGGTCCTGGGATCGAGCCCCGCATCGGGCTCTCTGCTCCGCAGGGAGCCTGCTTCCTCCTCTCTCTCTGCCTGCCTCTCTGCCTAGTTGTGATTTCTCTCTGTCAAATAAATAAAATATTAAAAAAAGGATTAGAGACCTAAATATAAGATCTAAAACTATAAAACTCTTAGAAGAAAACTTAGGGCAAAAAACTTCTAATCATTTCCTGGAAATGCCACCAAAGGCAACAGAAGAAAAAAAAAGACACATATGACTACACAAAAATATTGGCATCTGTACATTAAGAGATAGTATCAATGAAGTAAAAAGGCAGCTCACAAAATGGGAGAAAATACTTGCAAATCGTTTATCTAATAAGTAATTAATATCCAGAATACATACATACAAGGAGAAGTAAAACAACTCAATTCAAAAAATAGGCAAAAGATTTGACATTTCTCCAAATAATGTATACAAATAGAAAATAAGCACATGAAAAATATATCCTCAGTATCACTAATTACTAGGGAAATACAAATCAAAACTACAATGAGATAAACCTCACATCCATTAAAATGGCTACTATTAAAAAAAAAACAACAGAAAATAAGTGTTGGTAAGGACACAAAGAAATCTGAACCCTTGTGCACTGCTGGCAAGAATATAAAATGGTAAACCCACTGTGGAAAACAATATGGTGGTTCCTCAAAAAACTAAAAACAGAATTACCATATTATCCAGCAATTCTACTTCTGGTTACATACTCTAAATGGAAAGCAGAGCAGCACCTGGGTGGCTCAGTTAAGCATCTGCGTCTTGATTTCAACTAAGGTTGAGATCTCAAGGTCATGAGATCTGGCCCACCCATCAGGCTCCACACTCGGCATGGAGTCTACTTGTCCCTTTCCCTCCTCCCACTTGTGTGCATATTCTCTCTAAAATAAATAATAAATAAATACTCTTGAAAAATATATTAAAAAAAAAATCAAAAGCAAAGTCTTGAAGAGAGATTTTTTATGAACATGTTAATAGTAGCATTATTCCCAACAGTTAAATAATGGAAGCAACCAAATGGATAAGCAAACTGGTCAATGCAGTACTATCAGCCTTAAAAAGGAAGGAAATCCTGATACAAGCTGCAACATGGAGGAACCTTGAGGATGGATACTGTGCTAAGTGAAATACGACAATCACAAAACAAGAATGTATAATTCTACTTGTCTGAGTTACTTAGAGAAGCCAAATTCACAAAAAGAATGTTGCTTGCTAGGGACTGGAGAAGTGGGATAAGGGAAGCTGTTTAGTGGACTGAGTTTCAGCTTTACAAAATGTAAAACTTCTGGATTATCTCTTGTACAACTGAATATACTTTACACTAATGAACTGTACTCTTAGACATGCTTAATATGTCAAACTCTACTTCATGTGACAGTTTTTACTACAATTTGTTAAAAATTTAACTAAAAAAAAAACCACCTGAGGAGTAGCCCATTCCATACATACCTTAAAAATAAATCCTATTTCAAATCTGAAGAGGGCTCTGCTTCGGGTAATGGCCAAGTCCCTCCTAAGGTAACTTTTTTTTTAATAGAAAACTTACTATACACTCTGGATATTTTCCAAAAGAGTTCAAAGAACAAAAAAGATGTATTATTTGCCACCCACTGCAAAAAAGACAAAGGTGAGAGTTTGAGTCTAGCCAAGATAACTGCCCGTTTATACACAAAAACCAACAAAAACACTCTGGAGGAATCTAACAGAATCTTGAGTCTTTATTACACATATAATTCACAAAATTTAAGACTCAACAGAAATTTATTAGACATACAAAGAAACAGGAAACATGACCCATACTCAAGAAACAAAGTGCAGACCAGCCCCCAAAATGACCCAACTGTTAAATTAGAATAGGAAGATTTTAAAGCAGTTGCAAGAAATTTACTCAAGAATGTACTGGAAAAAAGGCTTATAATGAATGAAAAAAAAAAATCTCAGCAAAGAAACAGAAAACATAAAGAATGAAAAGCCCAGAACTGAAAAATACTATCTCTAAAAAAATTCACCATTGGGAATTCATGACAAATTAGAGGTAAAGAGGAGAAGTCCACTAACTTAACAACAGATCAAAACAAAACAAAAAAAATTAAAAAAATAAATAAATAAAAAGAGCCTCGATGACTTGTAAGATAACAGATGTCACTTAATTACAAGAAGTACGAGAGAAAGAAGTAAGTTTTACTCCAGAGGTAGCAAGACAAATGAACCATCAACAACTAGCATCAATCATTAGCAACCGTGCAGAACAGAGACTAGCAGCCTTTCCAACTGAGTTCCAACTTTAAACTGGAAATGTTATCTGTACGGCTTTCTCTGATAGACTTTTAGGAATTAAAACAGCGAGGTTAGTAGTCGATGCTTTCGTGTTTAATACCTCTGGTTCCTCAGGTTAGCAGTGTCTACAAGCATTGTTGAAGCAGCTCTTGTCTACAAACATAACAACTTCTGAGAAAAACTCTGAGATGTCTTTGAGAAAAACTTTCCAGAACTATTCTGAAGACACAATCATACCCAAAACAACACAAAAGGGAGATGTCAAATTTACACAAAAATGGCTGCGCTCTGCCCTGCTCTGTAGAACAGGACCCAAATTTCAAATCTTCGACTGGTTCACAGCAACCCCAAGTATATATAAAGGAAGCTATAAAAATAAAAATTTAAATTACCTGTTTTCTTAAAACAAGACATTATTAATTCAAATTATACTAAGGGATAGAAAGAAAAGAGAGGTTACCTTGACAGCTTTCTGAGAATTGGGGAGTCCTTCCTCTATGTCTTCTAAAAGAATTCCTCCTAAGCCTCGCTGGTCATGCTTATCTAACAGCCTAAGGAGGGCTTTCTTATCTTTCAAGTTGTATTTGGGCTTGAAGGCATACTTCCCATCTATTACTTCAATTTTGGGATTATTGACTAATGCCTGTAACAGTGACATAATTTGGATATATTAACAAAAGGAAACCCCATATACACGTTCTTAAATTCTACTAATTATTTTAAAAATATTGATACCAAATATAATCATAAATTAAAAGTTATCTTGTGAATATCAACTAGCAGATCTAAAATACTGGACATCCAAGATCCAAAAACCAACAGGTAGAGATCAGCAAGTTGCTCACTTTTTATAAAAGAAACTTTTTATTATTATGTTAATTCTTTAGATGAGTAAAACCATTTTATCACAACTGACTGAAACTGCACCCATATTCTTTTGAAAATAAAAGATAAAAAAGAATAAATGCCAATTAACATTAATATACAAAGTGAACTGGGTATTGCTTATCCCACCCTCAAAGTATAGCTTATCACATATAGACATTTTGTGTGAAACATAACCCTGGGATGAATATACCAACAGTCTGCCCCACCTGGTATCACCAACAGGTGTAGAAGGAACTGAAAAGCACCAGACTAGTGCATATAAGAAATTTACCTATAGTGGCAGCTTGAGAATGAAACTGAGTAGGAATGCAGGAATTACTGAATATAATTATATTCCTAGTCAGTTCTGCTGTACAGCTACTACTAGAAGGAAAGCTCTTCAAGGAAGAGCTACCCTATTTATTTTCTTCTGCAGCTGCCAGCCTGACCCTGGAAAGGAGAAAGAGAAGAACATAGAAGAAAGGAGGGAGAACAGAATAGTAATAAAAGTCATTTTTAACTAATGTTGGTAGTCTATGAAATTTGAAGATTAGGTAAAGCAACAGGATTTTTATGACTATATATCATTAAGACGATGTGCTATAATGTTACTAATTAACTGTTGATTTTATATTCTAAAAATCAAGAACAATATTTTGCTCAGTAAAATAAATTACTGAATTACATTTGGGAATTTTACATTTGCTCTTTAGACTACAACACTGGTCACAGAACGTATTGTTCTTAATTGTCATTTCATACTCAAATAGAAAAGATGAAAATGCTATCTTAAATGCTATTCATTTCCAAATTAGCAGGGTCAGTGATTATTGTGGGGTTTCTTTTCCTCCAACGATGTGTGTACAAACACAGTGTAAGGATTAGTTTTCCAAGTAATCTGTCAGAGGCAGTAACATCACCATCAAGTCATAACAGTAGTGTGAGTATAACAAATATCTCACTATCCCTACACTACCTCATGATTTAAAAGTTCAAAAACATATACAAAAACAATACAATTCTAAATATAGCAATTAAAGTATCAATTATTCTGTAAAAACTTAAATGAAACTGGTATAATGACTGAATTCTTTATAATTTTTGTGGTATAATGACTGAATTCTTTATAATTTTTGTGCTAAGTCTTTGCCATTTTAAATAGATACATAAGTTTTTAAGAAAAACCAACAAATCAAACCACCTCAAAAAATGTGTATGTTAAAAACAAAGAATCTATACTGGTTCTTTTAAGAAAAAGTAAAAATAATTATCAGATTAAAAACCTTAGTTACATAACAAATATCTCATGGTAACTAATTTTTTTAACTCCATTTTAAGGCTATTCTTACCTCAGTCATTAGCCATTGTTTCTGCTTGAGTCCTATATCTAAATGTTGTGTTTCATCCAAAATTTCTTCTAAAGTGAGAGGATGTGTATCTCCTCGCTGATGCCGTGTCTATTGAGGGAAGAAACGGTTATTAGAGATAGTTTTAAAATGCTAGATGCATAAGTAATAGATACAAGTAAGTGAATCTTTCAGGAATGGAGAACATGTATTATTTGACGCAATACAATTATAGTGATGAAGAGAATGGACTGTAAAATCAGAATCAGGTTCAAACTCGTAGTTCTATAAATCAAATGATAAACTGAGAAAAAGTATTTTTAACTCATATCACAAAGAGCTTGTCTTCCTAATATTTTAACAGCCCCGAAAACCTAACAGGAAAATGACCCAAAGACAGGAACACATAAATCACAGAAATCATACAAAGGTGGCTGGGTGGCTCAGTCAGTTAAGCTTCCAACTCTTGACGGCAGTTCAGGTCATGGTCTCAAGGTCTTAATATCAAGCCCCAGGTCAGCCTTTGCGCTCAGCAGGAGTCTGCTTGAGATTCTCTCTCCTGAGAATCTTGAGATTCTTCTCCCTGCTCATGTACTTTCTCTCTAAAATAAGTAAATAGGGGTGCCTAGGTGCCTCAGTCGATTGGGCATCTGCCCAATTGGCAGGACCAATTCCAGGGTCCTGGGATCAAGCCCCGCATAGGGCTTCCTGCTTAGCCGGGGAGCCTGCTTCTCCCTCTCCCTCTGCTGCTCCCTTTGCTTGTGATCTCTCGCTTTCTGTCAAATAAGTAAATAAAATCTTTGAAAGATAAGAATAAAAAATATAAAATGAAAAAATAAATCTTTTAAGAACAAAATCAAAGAGGGGCGCCTCGGTGGCTCAGTCAGTTAAGTGTTCAACTCCTGGTTTCAGCTTAGATCATGATCTCATGGTTCATAGGATCAGCCTCATGTGGGGCTCTGTGCTTGGTAGGGAGTAGGCTGGAAGAGTCTCTCCCTCTGCCCCTCCCCCTGCTCATGCACTCTCTTTCAAAATAATCAATCTTTTGGGGGCGCCTGGGTGGCTCAGTGGGTTAAAGCTTCTGCCTTCAGCTCAGGTCATGATCCCAGGGTCCTGGGATCGAGCCCCACATCAGGCTCTCTGCTCAGCGGGAAGCCTGTTTCCTCCTCTCTCTCTCTCTGCTTGCCTCTCCGCCTACTTGTGATCTCTGTCAAATAAATAAATAAAATCTTAAAAAAAAAAATCAATCTTTTTAAAAAAATGAATAAAAATGGAACTCTATTGCGTATTATATACAGAGTGAATTTTATCAATATTTTAATATACATGAGTTATCTAATCAACTGTGTGCCAATAATAATAGCTGTGATAGTACTCAGAACTTATGGTCACAAGAAAAACATTTCTAACATATATACTATTGCGGCAAAAAGTCTGACAGATGATGACTGAAGTATTTTCAGGGATAAGGGCGCCTGTGTGACTCAGTCAGTTAAGTGACTGCCTTCAGCTCAGGTCATGATCACCGGGTCCTTATCTCCCTCTACTCCTCCCCCTTGCTTGTGCACATGCTCTATCAAATAAACAAATAAAATCCTTAAAAATATAAATACTTCGGGCGCCTGGGTGGCTCAGTCGTTAAGCGTCTGCCTTTGGGTCAGATCATGATCCCAGGGTCCTGGGATGGAGGCCCACATCGGGTTCCCTGCTCAGCGGGAAGCCTGCTTCTCCCTCTGCCCCTTCCCCTGCTTGTGTTCCCTCTCTCTCTGTGTCTCTGTCAAATAAATAAATAGAATCTTTAAAATATATATATATATATATATATATATATATACACACACACATATTTCAAGCATAAAAATACACAACATTAGGCTAAAATGCAGTGGGAGTAACAAAACAGATTTACAAGTTCAAAAGGAAAATAATTAAAATATCCAACCATATGTTTGTTTTTACAATTTCTTTTAAAAAGATTTATTTATTCTAGAGAGAGAGTGCATGCACGTGGGGGGAGGGAAGAGGGAAAGAGAGTCTTTTTTTTTTTTTTTTTTTTTTAAAGATCTTTATTTGAGAGAGAGAAAGCACAAGCAGGGGGGAACGGGAACGGCAGAGGGAGGAAACTCCCTGCTGAGCAGAGAGCCCAACATGGGGCTGCTGAGCCAAAGGCAGATGCTTAACCAACTGAGCCACCAAGTGCCCCGGGGAGAGAGAGTCTTAAGCAGACTCTGCGCTGGGCACAAAGCCCAACGTGGGGCTCGATCTCACACCCCTGAGATCATGACCTAAGCCAAAACCAAGAGCACGTTGCCCAACTGACTGCACCACCAAGGAGGAGTTTTTTGGTTTGTTTGTTTTTGGGTTGTTTTTTAAGATTTTATTTATTTATTTTACAGAGAAAGAGTGAGAAACAGCGAGAGAGGGAATACAAGCGGGGGAGCGGGAGAGGCACAAACAGGCTTACTGCTAAGCAGGCAGCCCAATGCGGGGCTCAATCCCAGAACCCTGGGATCATGACCTGAGCCAAAGGCAGACGCTTAACAGCTAAACCACCCAGGCGCCCCCCGGAGAAGTTTTTATATTTTTAATTAATAATGGGATTTAGATCCCCTTAGATAAATGTAAAAGAGGTATTCTGTTGAAATATTATGATATGTCAGAAATTCCATCCTTTGTCACTATTTCAACTTTTGCTGAAAAACTAATGGTCAATTTAAATATGTGCAGAGAGATACATAATTTCTCAAAATTGTTTCAGGAAATAACTGAGCACAAAAATCGAAGGTTACAGTCCTAAAGAAAGTTATGAAAGTTAAGGATCATCCAGATTAGTGACGACTGTATTAGAAGAGTAGCAATAACATGACATTTGAATGTCAATCTCCCTCAACAGACTAACAGCCATGGGGGAGTACTTTTTTCCAAGTAGTCCCAGTAATAGTGCTATAAATAGCATACAGTAATTGTTTATCACCATGGGGGAATGGGTGGATGGAATTAATAAATAGGGAATGTGTATCAAATGTATTATTTGATAATAGGAAATTATGGATTTCTACCACAAATCAAATATAAACTACAGATTTCAGACCCGGTCAGACATTAAGTCTCTAAAAGCCCTAACATAAAAACTCGATTTACATTTTAAGCAATCTGTAGCTGAAATCTGAAGTAACACATGCAGTACTTTCACTTTTTTCAAGGGATACAACCAGTAACTAAACAGGAATGAGTGTGGCAGAGGAAGGGGGCAAATCTGAAATCATTTAGCCATTTAGTAACAAATGAAATTTCACTTTAGTAAGTTAGGATTCAGTCTCTGGTAAAGCCAAAATGCCATATCATCAAAACTTCAAAACTTACTTCAAAAAATAGTAAATCTTCCATCGTATCTTAAATTCTAAGGTCTTCTGTAAATCAATGTTTTCCTAAGACCCTCAGTAATTCTCTAGTTTTCTCCTCCAGAGATGCAAAAAAACCATCACCACCGTAAGTCTCAACTATGTAGTTTTCACTTTTCACCTCAGTGGAAGTAACAACCTGCAAATTGTTCACCTCTTCCTAGTGGTTTTGACAGCAAGTATTGAGTAATTAAGAAGTAACTGTAATCTACTGCCTGGGCATAATTTGTAAGTGAAATGGTGGGCTTAAATTGGATACTTGAATTAATGTAAATTAAATATACATAGGTGACTCACTGCAGTACTAATCTGATATAATGTAAGAGGCTTGAAGCATTACTTTTTTTTTAGTTTTACTGAGATGTAATAGGGATACAACATACCACACATACTGAAACAAGCAATTTGATAAATTTTGACATGTACATACAAATTAACTTCTGAAACCCCAATCCTCTTCCTCTGCCAAAAACTTAAATAGGATGCGTGTTGAGAAAAGTACTTACCTTCATGTAATTCACAATCTTAGCAAGAACACCAAACTTATATCCAGAGCTTCCTGAAAGAGCTTTCAAGTTAAATGATCCATTGCTATGATCTGGAAATGAGGTTCAAAAAAGAATGATAACATTGTCATAACAGATTTAATTTTGACTTTTAAGCAACTAAGATGATTTTTAACTCTAGCAAAATATTTGTTTTGCATTTTTCCATCTAGTGAATTCTACCCTGTAAAACTTTGGTAAAAATTCAAATCTATGAATATATAATAAGCTTATTAATTTTCCCACCAAAGATAGAAACAAAGGATTAAGAATTTAAAAGCATTAAAATACATTTCCTCTGGGGTGTTTGGGTGGCTCAGTTGGTGAAGTATCCGACTTCATCCCAGGGTTCCTGAGTCCCACATTGGCAGGGCGCCTACTTTAAAAAAAGTAAAATGCAGTTCTTCCATAAGTACCTGTGTCTCACTGTTCCCTTAATTATGATTAGATTTATCCCCAAGATTAGAAGCATGGCTTTTTAAACAAGAGGACAACACAAATCTCAAACTGATCCAAAATGCTTTTCTAACAGACTTAAAACCATGAGAAATGAGTCAATTACTTCCAAGGGATAAAAAGTTCCACTTATCACCTATTACATCAATTTCTGCTTCTCAACTTAAAACAAATGGGAACTAATGGGGATTAATAAAAGAAATGATACCATAACTAATTAAACTTTAGAGATTAATTAGGGAAAAATATTTTTAAAAAGGAAAAAATTCATAGGCAATGACCTTGCATAAACATGGATGCTTAAAAAAGGGCGATAGCATGAAACAAGGAGCAATCTGTATTGGCGACAATTTATTTCAGAACTTGTATCATTCTGTTGCATTTTATAGGCAGAAATCCTTATGCTACCATGAATCACAAGCTCATTCCATTAGTCATAAGGAGGAACAGTTAAAAAAAAAAACCTCATAATTACTAGAAAAACATTCAGAAGTACACATTCTATTAACAAACCATCAATTCAGATATAGTACGTTCTCTTGTGGCTGTTGATCCACAAAGGAAGAGGTTAAATACAAGGTGGGGCGGGGGTAACTCTGGCACCCGTTTGGTGGTAATAATTAAAAAAAAAAAAAAAAAAAAAAAAGGAATGCATTAGAACAATGCAAGTCATATGTAACAATTGTCAGAGAGCCAAAAAAATAGCTTTTAGATGGCAACATAATACTTCTTTGAGATTAGTTTGTGAAAAGACTTTATTAAATACACTTTTTGAGACTAAAATGAGGCTTGATATGTAATTTTCCTTTAAAAAAAATTACTGTCATAATTTGACAACTTAATTGGCACATGATATCCTACTATGTTTCCAAAAGTGGTATCATGGATGCCTTACAGGTATGCTTTCACATTCATTATTTCAATTATGAAATACTACCTACATGGTTCATTTTCCCAAGGTGTTCAGAGCACTTTAACAATAAAAGTAACCTTAAGGGGCACCTGGGTGGCTTAGTGGGTTAAGCCTCTGCCTTCAGCTCAGGTCATGATCTCAGGGTCCTGGGATTGAGCCCCCCATCGGGCTCTCTGCACAGCAGGGAGCTTGCTTCCCCCTCTCTCTCTGCCTGCCTCTCTGCCTACTTGTGATCTCTCTCTCTCTGTTACATAAAGAAATAAAAAATCTTAAAAAAAAAATTAAAAATACATAAATAAATAAAAGTAACATTTACTGAGAGCACTTATTATTTGCCACGTGGCATGCTAAATATTTGACTTTTTCATTTAATCCCTCTGAAAAACTCCCATTTAGGAGGTACTGTCCCCTTTCAAACATAAGAAAAGTAAGAGTACTAAGCAGAAGAATGCAGATTCAAATTCAGTAGTAAACACTGTGATACTGCCTTGTTTAAGAATCATTAACTAGTCTTTAATATAGACTATGCCATCTGAAACTAGCTATTATTTTGTCAGTATAGAAATTCATAAATGCAGATGTTTTCTTATTTAACTTTGATAAGATATTAAGTTTATCCTATATAAACTAACTGGGAACACTGTGAAGAGCAGAGGACAACTATGCTAAGGACAGGCACTATACAAGTGCCCAATCATGAACTACATGCACTTTTATGTATCACGGAGTCCTGAACATTCAGCTCAATGACAAGCAGAGTAAACAGTAAATATTAGCTGAATGAATGAAGATAATAAGAGTATTTTTATGTACCCCTTTATGGTCCTAGAAACGAATATGCTAATTTATCTGTAATTTTACAATATAATGTGGTGACACCTGGGTGGCTCAGTCAGTTGAGTGTATGACTCTTAATTTTGGCTCAGGTCATGATCCCAGGGTCACGGGATTGATCCCCACATTGGGCTCTGCACTCAGTGTGGAGTCCGCTTAAGATTCTTCATGCCCCCCCGCCCCACTCCTCCCCCTGCTCACACTCTCTACCTTTATAAATAAAATCTTTTTTCCCCAAAGATTTTATTTATTTATTTGACAGAGAGACAGAGAAATCACAAGTAGGCAGAGAGGCAGGCAGAGAGAAGGAGGGAAGCAGGCACCCCGCTGGGCAGAGAGCCTGATGCGGTATCGATCCCAGGACCCTGAGATCATGACCTGAGCTGAAGGCAGAGGTTCAACCCACTGAGCCACCCAGGTGTCCCTAAATAAAATCTTTAAAAAAAATAATGTGGGTCACCTGGGTGACTCTGTGGGTTAAAGCCTCTGCCTTCAGCTCAGGTCATGATCCCAGGGTCAGGGAAGGGAGTCCCACATAGGGTTCTCTGCTCAGCAGGGAGACTGCTTCTCCCCTCGCTCTCTCTGCCTGCCTCTCTGCCTACTTGTGATCTCTGTCAAATAAATAAAATCTTTTTTTAAAAATGTAAACTATAAAATAAAGTCTGCACAGCAAGCATTTACTCAGTCTGCTGTTGCTATAATAGCCACTCCATTATTTATTTATGTATTTATTTATTTTTAAAGATTTTATTTATTACAGCGAGAGAGGGAACACAAGGAGAGGGAGTGGGAGAGAGAGAGAAGCAGGCTCCCTTCCAGGCAGGGAGGGAGCCTGATGCTGGGCTCGATCCCAGGACCCCGGGACCATGACCTGAGCCAGAGGCAGGCACCTAATGACTGAGCCTCCCAGGCGCCCCTAGTCCATTATTTAAAACCCTGATTCTGTTATGCCTGGACCACACACAACTTTAAATAATACACCTTAAATAAAAATATTCAATCTTCAAACATTCCCATTTGAAGATTCTTTCACCATTTTTAAAAAAAAATTTTGAGGGGTGCCTGAGTGGAACAGTCAATTGAGTGCTGATCCTTGGTTTTGGCCCAGGTCAGGGTCTCAGGATCAGGGATCAAGCCCTGCCTCAGGCTCCATGTGGAGTCTACCTGACATCATCTCTCCTTCTCCTTCTGTCCTTCTCACTCATGCTTTCAGTCTCTCTAAAGTAAATAAATAAATTTTGAAAGAAATTAAAATTCAGGGGCGCCTTGGTGGCTCAGCGTGTTAAAGCCTCTGCCTTTGGCTCAGGTCATGATCTCAGGGTCCTGCGATCCACCCTGCATCAGGCTCTCTGCTCAGCAGGGAGCCTGCTTCCTCCTCTCTCTGCCTACTCGTGATCTCCATCTGTCAAATAAATAAAATAAGTAATCTTTTAAAAAAATTTTTTGTTGTTGCTGAAAACAGCTGACAAAAAAAGCTACATTAGTTTCAGGTGTACAGCATAAGTCACTGCTTCTCTATAGATTATGCTATGCTCACCACAAGTATAGCTGCCACCATAAAACACTATTATATCATTAACTATATTCCCTATGCTGTGCCTTCTACTCCTTTTTGACCATTTAAATTTCACAGACTGCTTTTTTAATATCGGTGGTATACCTACCAAAACTAACCCTCTCCCAATGAGTAGAGCTGAAATCTTTCTTTTCCCTTAGAATTTCTCCTAATTCAAACCACCACATGGAAATAATCACTTCCAGATGACAAAATTTATATGTATCACAAGTATGAAAAGAAAATATCATGAGATTTCATGCCCACTTCCTAGAGGAAATATCAAGCTGGTAAACCTGGACTGTTTGTTTCCTAGGTTACTACCTCTCTCAACATTTCCTTTTAGCTCCAGCAGAGAAATACTCACTGAAGGATCTGAAATTTTATGGTTAAATACTAAGAAATCATCAGTTTGTTACTAACTCAAATTCCTCTGCAGAAATTTAGCTTAAGGACAAAAAAATAGGCAAGAAAAAGAGGTGTCAGTTGATATCCCAGACAGCTCTATTCAAGTTTATGAATGATTTACACTTAAGGGTGGCAGGACTTAATGCAAATGAACGAGGAGGAAACTGTCAGCTGCATTGTGGTTCAACCAATAGAAGCACAGCTCCATCTTGGATGTGCACTGGACTGCATTACAAACAGACGATACCATCGCTTCAACAGCAGCCTTCAGACAAGAGGTAGGTTTATACGATCTCTTTCATTTAGTAATACATGTTCTTGTGATGAAATATAAAAATATTTTACTATAAAAACTAAGCAGAAAGCTTTGTTCCTACGAAAGGCCAAAAAAAGCAATGTATTCATTTCACTGCTTGGTAGGATTTTATTATGAAAATGTGAAGACTGCCTTGTGCTATTTGATAAGCACCCTTACCATCTGTGCCTTATGGAAAATTCATGAGATTTTCTATGAACCTGATCTATATCCAGACCTTAGAGTAAACCATAAACATTTAATGTTAAGTGGTTACTTGCGAATTTATTTTTTCTGAGTTATTTCCTTTCAGCAGTTTGGTCTGCCTTAACAAAGGATTTTTCTTAAAGAAAAATCTAGACTCAAAGCGAATCCTGGACTAAAGCTTTCTGATTGTATGTGGAAATTGTATTGGTTGGTAAAAAGCGGTTACTTACGGGAAAGTTTGTTATATTTTAACAAATATGAGAAAATAGTTTAAAACTGTTCATTTGACTTTGAGAGTAGATGCAGTGAATGCCAAGAAATTTTAAGGATTGTGATTTTTACATAAAATTAATAAGACCGTAAAGGTATCATTAAATAGGCTGCATTATACTACAGCCAAAGAGATCATTTGTAGAGCTTCAGACTTTCCTAACATTTTAACTAAAATAGTTCTTTATGGTTAAATTTTAAAATCTATATTACTGTAATACACAAGTCATTCTATTATTAAATAATAACCTTTTTAAATAGCCTTTCACTTTTTATATGCCACAAAAATATTCATAACCATATTTCAATATAATGTTGAAATTATTCTTCAACTGATTCCTCAAAAGAAACAGAGACCAATTCTTTCTGATAAACTACATATAAAAATAAAAATATGTTTTAAGAAGAACTGGTTAAGGGAGGAAGGTATGGTACCTTTCAAGGGTAGGTAATAAGATTACTTTGATGACCCAGAGTAACTATTCATGTCTACTAAAAATTGGTATCAACTACTGACCAAATTTCTAATTTTACAATAGTCGAGCATGAAAAATATTATTTAGCAGATGCCAGAGTTCCAGGATATTACCCACACATACCAACCTAAAGATCCAACTTCTGCCTTTTCTTTGCTGATAAATCTATTTAAATATTAAAAGACTATTTTCATAATTTTTATTCCTTCTATTTCTTATTCAGCATTCAGTCAGCATGAGTAAACCATTCCTTAAAAACCTAAAGATTGCTGTAAGAAGAAATTAAATTTCTCCAGGTTCAGAACAATAGGGTTAATTACCTAGAAAATATTCCTGCTTGCTGTACAAAGTATATGGGAGCCAAAAGAAGTCTCAGATAAATAAACACATCTTGCCAAATAAAAGAGTTAACTTGTAACTGAAATTTCAGGTAAACTGTAAACAGAAACAGCTCTACCACCACCACCACCAATTATTAGCACTATAACCAGCCCACATTTGCTGGTGATGTATTTATAGTTAGCAGAGATGTAGGGTTATTGCTCTTTCACCAAACTGACTAGACGCATGGCCTATCTCAGAGAGCTCCAGGGCTGGGTGAGCTGCTCTATATTTAAAGGCCAATATGATAAATTGATCATATTTCAAAGTTATATGTTTAAAGACACTAGAGAATTCAACACAAGGGCTTTTACCATAATTAGAGCAAAAGCATAATCTTGTTCTGATCTGACAATTCAAGGTTCCAGAACAGTTTGAAGTCCTATCCCTATAAATATTTCACTAGGATCTTCTGAAAATAGGAGGAAAAATAGGTGAAGAGAATATATAAAAAAAAACAAAAATACGGTATTTACTTTAACTCTCCCCATTTCTGTAATGAAATTTTAAAGGGGTGGGGATCTAAAAAAAGTACACAAATGATTTTTTTTTTACCATTTCGTCTTATTTTTCATAAAGCATGTTTATAGCAGGTACTTGATATAAATGTGTATTTTAATTCCAAAAACAGTGTTAGAATATGAGAAAAATCCTAATAATACCATCTTTCTGCATGTCTAATTATGTCTATTCCATTAAAGTAAGTTTTAGATTTTACTCTAAATTTAGCACAAAAAATTGCTAGAGCTCTACTGTACTTAAAAAGAATGAACCACATTAAATTTAAGGTACAAAATGACTCTGTATTTCACGGTTTACTTTTTTCAGATATGCCCAGAAGCTAACTAAAGATTGAATGTTTTGAATTGCTCATCAGTTATCAATACACTCACATAAGAGGCAAACTGTCATCATTTACAACATAAACTGTCATCATTTACAACACATGTATACTCTTCCTTAAACTGCTTAGACACTTCTAATCAAAATGAGTGTTTACTGATTCTACTTTTTTTTAGAAGTAATCCAAAAAACTCAGTAAGTGTATCAAATAGATAGAAAACACACACAAACACACACACACACACACATATATATATATACATATATATATATAACACAATGTAATGCAATAGATACATAAAACCAAAGGCAAGAAATATTTTTAAAGTATATTAGTTAGGGTTTTAGGTAAGTACTATATTCAAATGGTTCAAAAACTGAAATATTACAAGATGTACCTTGTGAAATCTCACACAGATCCCTGTTTCCCAGCTCTACTCTCCAACCAACCACCCAGGCAATCGTTGTTATTAATTTCTTACATAACTCCTTCCAAAACTTTTGTGCAGAATCAAGCAAATAAAAATGCATATTATTTCCCCCTCTTCTATACATACTGTTCTGCATCTTGGTCTTTTGACTTAACAGATCCTAGAAATCTTTCAGTATCACCACAGTTACCTCATTAACACACAATTATCAACTGTATGGATACACTAATTTTAACCGGAAGAACAGATCATCATCAAGTTAACTTCAAATACCAGAATTTGGTTTGTGTCTGTCTGCCTGCCCCACCTTCTCCCTTCTTTTTCCTCCCTCCACTTTGGTGGGGGGAGGCGCATGAGAGGGCTTGAAAAAATTTTAAACAGTTCACTTGTACCTCAAAAATAAATAGAATATAAAGTCCCTTAAACCAACTTTCCAGTAATTCTAAAATTTCGTTTTTTTAAAAAAGATTTTATTTATTTGACAGACAGAGGTCACAAGTAGGCAGAGAAGCAGGCAGAGAGAGAGGGAGAAGCAGGCTCCCCGCTGAGCAGAGAGCCTGATGCGGGGCTCGATCGCAGGACCCTGAGACCATGACCTAAGCTGAAGGCAGAGGCTTAACCCACTAAGCCACCCAGGCGCCCCTAAAATTTCATTTTGAAATAGAAACTTTTATTAGTCTTTAGAACTTCTCCTCAGTTTTAAAGTCAATACAAAAAAGAAATCCCTACTCATAAAGAGTTAAAATACAAAGTAATAACTGCAGTATAATTTCAACCAGGTATGAGTTACAGACTTAGACAGCCAACTTCTAGAAGAAACAAAAGTTTACGTTAGGGAGACAGGATTATTAGTGAAGCTTTTCACTTCTATTTAAAATTATTAAAATGTAAAAAAGGAGAATGACTATAAAATTTCTGAAATCAATAATGAAATGACATTTTAAGTTAACATTAATTAATAAGGTACATTAAACTGGGGTGCCTGGGTGGCTCAGTGGGTTAAAGCCTCTGCCTTCGGCTCAGGTCATGATCCCAGGGTTCTGGGATCGAGCCCCGCGTCGGGCTCTCGGCTCAACAGGAAGTGAGCGTGCTTCCTTCTCTCTCTGCCTGCCTCTCTGCCCGCTTGTGATCTCTGTCAAATAAATAAATAAAATCTTTAAGAAAAAAAAGGTATATTAAAGTAATTTTTTTAAGATTTATTTACTTGGGAGACAGAGAGAGAGAGAGAGAGAGAATGAATCCCAAGCAGACTCCCCACTGAGCGCAGAGCCCCACCCAGGGCTCATTCTCACAAATGGATATCATGACCTGAGCCTCAGGTGAACCCAAGAGTCGGACGCTCAACCCACTGAGCCACCCAGGTGCCCCTACATTAAACTAATTTTAGGGACATAATGTGGAAAGAAATTCCCAGATTTTAAAAAGTAATCAACCTGGGGCACCTGGCTGGCTCAGTCAGGCACGTGGCATGTGACTCTTAATCTCAGGCTTATGACTTCAAGCCTCACATTGGGTGTAGAGATTACTTAATAAAACGAAACAACGAAGGAATCAACCTGAAAGGCCTGAACAGACAAAGTCTAAGGAATATTTGCATCAATACTGAAGAGGTCCTAGGTTAGCCCAGGTAAAATTATCAGATAGACCCTCCAGTGATTTTTCCCCTGCTCTTTACCCATACAATAAATGGCACTGTTCTCTATTTCCTCAAGATCCTATTCTTCCTCTCCTCCTCTATATGCTGTTTTTTCAAAAGGACCTGAAACTTATTCACACTTAAGTAAAAAATAACAATGTGTGCTACCCCTCCCAGGAATGTCACATTGTAGTCATACTAAAAATTTTAAAGGAGTTCCAAAGCTAAATATTTTTTAGGCATTTGTGTGTGCGTACACACCCATCACTATGCTATTATAAAGACTAGGTCCAAAAAAGAACTAACATTCTCTCCATTTGAGTCAGTTTCTATGGGTTACTTGACTACTTATGGCCGTGGTGATTAGAATCAGAAGCAGCAACACTGCTGAAGTTGGCAGAAGTGGCCTATCAGGATATCCACATTAGACTCCACGGTGCACCATCTACAGCGTATTCTATGTGAATGGCACCCTACAGTACAGTATGAATGGTGTTCCCTGGAGGTGTGCAACATAGTAGCCCCATTTTCTGTAAGAATGCACTGAGTAAAAGAAAAACTTAAGGGATAAAAGAGGGTAACTCTAAAAGGCAGGGTCCCCAGACAGTTTGAAAATACTGTAATATACTGGGAAGTTCCTCATACACCAGCATTCCACACAATGTATTTTTGTACGTCCCCAAACTAATAAAAGCAACTGATTCAATTATTGTCCATTAGTCTGTTGTCCCTTGTTTCAAGATGAAGGATGACCACAAACCATGAAGCTGAAGGATTCTTAAATCCAAAAAGAACAAATAAATTTAAGCCTTTACTTCTGGCCTCAGATCATCGATTTAACGTTCAAAATACACAAAAGAAACCAAGTCCACCCAGAGAGGTGAAGTTATTGCCAAGCAAATGTGATTTAAGATAAAAACAATAACCTTTGGGGTGCCTGGGTGGCTCAGTCAGTAGAGCATGTGACCCCTGATCTCGGGATTGTGAGCTCAAGCCCCATGTTGGGCACAGAGTTTACTTAAAAATAGATAAAAACAAACAAAAACCTTAGAAAATATTAACTTATTAATGTCAAAGTTTTAAAATTACATTTATAAAGAAAAATTAATGATGGCTTTGGGTTTTTAAAGTCATGGAGTTGGGTTTTTTTAAGTCACCTTTTCATCTTTTTTTGGTGTGAAAATGATAATGTGGTTATGTTTAAAAACAGAATCCTCACCTTTCAAGGGATATACACTGAATATGTGTAGATGAAGTGACGATGTCTACAGTTTCCTTCAAAATTGTCTACACGTGGAAGCAAATGGGTATTGATGAAGTGATAATTGAAGCTATATTATGAGCACACAGGGGTTCATCATACTTTTCTTTTTTTAAAGATTTATTTATTTACGGGGCACCTGGGTGGCTCAATCAGTTAGAAGTCTGCCTTTGGCTCAGGTCATGGTCCTAGGGTCCTGGGATAGAGCCTGCATGGGGCTTCCTGCTCTGAGGGAAACCTGCTTTTCCCTCTCCCACTCCCCCTGCTGTGTTGTTCCCTCTCTCGCTGTCCCTTTCTGTCAATTAAATAAATAAACTATATTTTTTAAATATTTTATTTATTTGACAGAGAGAAATCACAACTAGGCAGAGAGGCAGGCAGAGAGAGAGGAGGAAGCAGGCTCCCCACGGAGCAGAGAGCCTGATGCGGGGCTCGATCCCAGGACCCTGCGATCATGACCTGAGCCGAAGGCAGAGGCTTTAACCCACTGAGCCACCCAGGGGCCCCAATAAATACAATATTTTTTAAAAAAGAAAGAAAGAAACGTACTCACACACACAAGTATCTCTAGCACTTAGAAAACTATTTGGTACACAGTAGGTAATCAATAAACATCTGTTTACAAGAATGAATGAAAATCTACTTACAACTATGTAGTAAGGAAAATCATGCAAACTAAGTCATTTCTTTAATAAAATAAAGCAAACTGACAATAGTCACTGAATTAACAAAGTGGAATTTTTTCCTCTTATTTCCAAAACTTTCTTAGTATAAAAGCATTGTATAATTTCTTAAAATAATTTTAAAGGAAACTTCTGAAGGATCAAGGTAATAAGATCTTCAATCCTTTGGTGCCATTTAAGGTCTAACAAGTATCAGGTCAACAAGAGCAAAACTTAATGCAAGATACTAAAACTTTGGGATGCCTGGGTGGCTCAGTTGGTTAAGAATCTGCCTTTGGCTCAGGTCAAGATCCCAGGGTCCTAGGATCAAGGCCCGCATCGGGCTCCTTGCTCGGCGGGGAGTCTGCTTCTCCCTCTGCCTGCTCTGCCTGTTCTCCCTGCAGCTCTCCATGCTTCTAATTTCTCTGACAAATAAATAAATTAAATTTTTTAAAAAAGAATACTAAAACTTTAATTTACTGGTTAATTTTGTGAAATGGAATAATAATTTATTAATCAATACATCTGGGATACTGTCTGTTTAAAATATTCATGTCCATAAACTGGCTATATGAAACAGTTAACACGATCAGATACACAACAAAAAGAAATCCTAAGATTAAGGTCTCCTCTTAGGCAACTTGAACCTAAAATTTTATTATCTTTATTCTGAAAATTGCCATTATTTAGCTTTTCTTTCTTTAATATTTTTCACTCAGCCACTATTTCCTGATTCAGGTCACCCGTCCTTGAAGTTTAAAAGACTGGAAATAGGAGAGAGAGATACACTGAGCCAACAACCTGAGAAGGAGCCACACAGGTAATGAGAAAAGCTCTTCAGGAGGCAGTTTGAAGACCACCATGTTAAAATGCTACAATTTTTTGTAGTTAACAGATCACTGACCACTGCTTTAGTCAAATTTTAAACCAATTCAGCTTCTTTTTTTCCACTTCTATTAGCAATTAACCTCTATATAGAAATCTTAAACATATTTGTCCAGTAAATGATACATGTAAATATACAGTACAGTTTACGGAATATATGGCCACAAAATACAGAAAAAATTCAAAAATATCATTTGGGCATTTAATTCTGGCAGAAAATAAGATGACTCATGTTACCTACAAAAATTTACTATCAAATATTAGTACTAAGACTTGAATTGACAAATCTTTAGAATTTGGTTACATATATTCATTTTTTACCTTTTCGCAGATTCAAAAGAGCAATACAAGAAGTAGAATTCCTAAGAATGGCCTCCCTGAGCTCCAGCCTCTGGAATGAAACCACTACGTCTGTTTATCAGTACCTTGGTTTTCAAGTTCAAAAAATTTACCCTTTTCATGATAACTGGAACACTGCCTGCTTTGTCATTCTGCTTTTATTTATATTTACAGTAGTATCTTTAGTGGTGTTGGCTTTCCTTTATGAAGTGCTTGACTGTTGCTGCTGTGTAAAAAACAAAACTGTGAAAGACTTGAAAAGTGAACCTAACCCTCTTAGAAGTATGATGGACAACATCAGAAAACGTGAAATTGAAGTGGTCTAGCACTCTACGAAAATGAACAAAATCTCTGAAAACAGCCTTCAACTACTGAGAAAAAAGGAAAATTTTCTGAGGCCAACTGTTATTATGAAAATTGACTCTGAATGATTAAAAGATTTCTAAAAGAAGGGAAAAACAAGTCAAATATGCACTTTGTGTGTGTGTGTATCCCTTTCATTAAATGTACAGTAAAACCTCACAAATGTAAGTTACCAATCTATTTAAAATGATAATTCAAAAACTGGGTAAAAGATTCCCAGATTTCAATATTAAGCAACAAAAGGTAAGCCAGAAAACATCAGCAAGATCAAATAACCCTGATCTAAACAAACCATGTGGACTAAAAAATAAACTTCCCTCCATATGTTTGGGTAATAAAAATGCTATTTAAAATGTTTACCTAAGTCCAAAGTAAATAATTCCACTTATACATAAAATCCCTACTTATTAAAAAGAAGTATATTCTAGGTTACTGAGGACAACTTATACAATTTTTAAAGACTTAAGTTTTATTTAGGGATTAGTGTGGGGAAAAGTCTCAAAATAGAAAGATCACAAGTGTACTTGCATAAAATTTTCATAAAACTACCTTACTGTTTAATAAGAAACATGTGGTTTAAGAACGGCCAGGCTATTTTCAAACTAAAACTTACTAGCATACCCTCTAAGTTGTACTTCCTGAGTTTATTCTTTCATTTTGCTGCTATATCCATATTCTCAAGGGCTAAGATACCCTATGCTGAAAAGGCTATCACCCCCCAAAGGTGGTGAAAAACAGGACCATGTAACACCTATTAAGAAACCCTGTAGTTTTATTTCTTAGAATTACAAGAGCTATACAGATATTGTATTTCATTGCCCAAAAACTACTTTGCCACGACCCATGAGCAAACCTAAGCACGCTCTTAACCACCACAACTGCACTTAGCAAGAAATACCATTCCTGGAAATTCACCCTGACAAATTCGTTCAAAAGGAAAAAGCTCAAGACACAAAGAGATTTCTAAAAGCATTACTCAAAGTAACAACAAAAAATGGAAATAACACCTTTAAATACGATAAATCAGCTTAGCTTATTAAGAAGCTACTGAAAATTAAGGCACAATTAAGGAAAGAGAAAATATTTGATACAGGAAATGAAAAATACACATCTGGGGGCGCATGAGTGGCTTAGTCAGTTGGGCGGCTGACTCTTTGGTTTCCGCCCAGGTCGTGATCTCAGGGGTCTAGGATGGAGTCCCACGTGGGGCTCGGCAGGGAGTCTCCTTGAAAGATTCTTTCCCTCTGCTCTTCCCCCAGCTCTCCCTCTCTCTTTTTCTCTCTCTCTCTGATAAATCTTAAAAAGAAAAATACTTATCTGTCATTTTCAACTTAGAGAACCCTGTCAGTTTGGAATCACTTTTCCACAAAATGTTTTTTCTATCATTAGAAATAAAAGCAAATAACGTAACCAACTTTCAAAGGACTTGCAAAAACTGGTATACAAAGTACTGTGGTAACCAGGAGATATTCTGAGCACCGTTAAAACCACATTTTCATAAACCACAAACTCTGGAGTCCTTGCCATAAATGGGAAGCATACAGATCTTTAATTGCTAAATTTCTTGATAATGGACACCATTAACTTTTCCTACCTTATGCTATAATGTATTTAAATTCCACAAACATGTATTGAGTGCCTCTATGTGTGACAGATTGGGTTACGATGGCAAACAAGTAATCATGCAATTACTATGACACACGATAGCTTTGTCAGAAATAATGAGTGCTTTGGGAATCAAAGGCTAAGCACTGAATTCAAATAGGAAAGTAGAAATAATATGACTTTTAAGCTGTAACCTAAAAGAGGAACAGGAGTTAACCAAAGGAAAGAGGGAAGGAGCTAAGAAAGAATATTCGAGGAAGAGGACATAATATGGGCAAAAGTCAAGAGGCAAAAGGGAGTAAAGCATGTTAAAGGAGTTACAGGACAGTATCACTAGGACAGAGTAGATGAAAAATAGTGAGCTATGGGTATAAAAGGTAATGGAGACCAGATCAGGTAGGGCATGTAGACAGCAGGAAAAGATGGGCTTCATCTGAAAAGCAATGATGATCAGCCTAAAGACAGTGATATCAACAGACTGATGGTTAGAAAAATCACTGACTGCCGTACAGAAAGAGTTGTCTAAAGAAGTTAAGCCAGGAAACCCTGTAAGCACCCAATCAGACAATCCACTGGTAGTGACCCAGTCTAGGATGGTAGTCTTCAGTGTTTACACCCAGTAATTCCTGCTCTCTCTTCTTAGAGCACTTGGGACCCCGTGTGTCTGGGTACAGCCCTGTGACTAGCTCTAGACAATGAGTTGTAAGAGAAAGTAAGGTCTTACCACCAGGAGAGAGAATTTTAACTGCCACGTAAGATATTCCAGAGTTCTTTCTCCCTCTGGCACTGAGACCAAAAACATCTGAAATATCAGCTATTCTATCAGCCTGGGTCCTTTGAGTGACTAAAGAGACAAGAGCCTTGCCAATGCATGATAAACGTGTGGTATGAAAGAGAAACAACAAATGTTTGTTGTTTTTAAGACACAGTTAGATTTGGTACTGTTTAAAAAAAAAAAAAAAGGTGGCCCAAATCAGTGTCACTTTGACCAAATTCCAAAACTGGTGTTTTATACATAGTTTAACCGCAGTTTCAAACTCCCTCAGAAATGTAGTCTTATCAGGTCAGTCAGGAATTTTTCAATCAATGCCAATGAGTATGCCACAAGGACCCTTCTCCATCCCCCAAAGAAAGATGAGGTCATCTGCATAAAACCCCTAGCTTTTCTCCCTAGAAAAGGCCTGGCCTAGAACAGTCCTTTTCTTTTGCTAATAACTTTCCTGCCTCCGCCCTCCTTCTATAAAAACCTTCCATTTTGCTGGGCACCTAGGTGGTTCAGTCCTTAACCCGCTGGCTTCCACTAAGGTCATGATTTCAGGGTCCTGGGATGGAGCCCTGTATCAGGTTCCATGCTTGGCGGGAAGCCTGCTTCTCCCTCCACCCACTCCCCCTGCTTATATTCCCTCTCTCACTGTCTGTCAAATAAATAAACAAAATTTTTAAAACAAAGGGAAGGGGCGCCTGGGTGGCTCAGTGGGTTAAAGCCTCTGCCTTCGGCTCGGGTCATGATCCTAGGGTCCTGGGATCGAGCCCCACATCGGGCTCTCTGCTCCGCGCAGAGCCTGCTTCCTCCTCTCTCTCTGCCTGCCTCTCTGCCTAGTTGTGATTTCTCTCTGTCAAATAAATAAAATATTTAAAAAAAAAAAAAAAAAAAAAGGGAAAAAACCTTCCATTTTGCAAAATTCCATGGACTGCCTATTTGTTAAATAGGATGCTGCTGATTCATAAATCATTTCATAAAGCCAATTAGATCTTTAATTATTTGGTTGAATTTTGTTATTTAGGAGGAGCAAAGATTGTGCATGTGTGTGCATGTGCCAAAAGGCAGTTTTATTAAAGCTTGAGAACAGGACCCTTGGGCAGAAAGAGCTACTGCCAGGAGCAAAGATATTCTTAAGCAGATCAAAGAGACTAGGTCTAAGACTGGGTCTGTGCTAATGTTTAAACAGTGTACTACTAATGTACTATGAATTAATTCAATGTACATTTCATTGGAATGAAGACAAAATCAACTTAATGTATGTATGTGTTAATAAGACTGACAGCCCTACCTGATAAAAAGATTACTTCTACTTTAACATCAACTAGTAAAACAGCTTGCAAAACATCTAACAAAATGACATCCACGAAGATTACTATTGCTGCATTTTTAGGTAGGTAAATAACTTCTTGCGAATTACAATGGACTGACCTTGTTGTTTTAAAGGTAATGGTCTTAAGACTAAACTAAACCCAAAATAAGTAGAAGAAAGAAAATAATGGTGAAGTAGAAAAAATAAAAAATAGAAAAACACAAGAGAAAAATAAATGAAACCAAAGTTGATCTTTTGAAAAGATCAACAAAATAAAACACAAATTCCTAAAATCAGAAATAAAAGAGGGAAGGTTATCACTACTGACCTTACAGAAATCAAAGGATTCCAAGGAAATACTTTGAAAAACTTTAGACAGTGTAGATAATGGAATGGAAAAACTCCTAAAAAGATACAAAGCACCAAAATTAACTTAAGCAGATAACAAATAATCTGAATATATCTGTAAGAATTTCTACAAGAGCTTCCCACAGAGGAAAGCTGGGTACAGCCCTGTGACTAGCTCTACAGCCCAAATGGCTTCACTAGTGAACTCTACCAAATATTTAAAGAGAAAAATGTATCAAACCTTCACAAACTCTTCCAGAAAACAGTGGAAAAAAGAACACTTCACCAATTATTTTATAAGGCCAGAAACACCCTGACAGGGATCACAAAAAATCTACAAACCCAACCCTCATGAATGCAAACACAAAACTCCTGTACAAAATACCAACAATCTGAAATTCCACAACAAATAAAAAGGATTATACATCATGACAAGTGGGATTTATTCTAAGATTGCCAGACTGGTTTAACATCTGAAAAATCAATGTATTATTAATAAAGAACAAGAACATGATCTTCTCAAAAGATGAAGAAAAAGCATTTGACAACCTCCAATACCCATTTAAGATTAAAACCTCTCAACAACTGGGGATGCCTGGGTGGCTCAGATGGTTAGGCATCTGCCTTCAGCTCAGGTCATGATCGCCAGGTCAGCGGGGAGTCTGCTTCTCCCTCTCCCCCTGCTTGTGCTCTCTAATAACTAAATCTTTTAAAAAAACAAACAAACAAAAAACAAAACTCTCAACAAACTAGTCTGCCCTGATAATGGGCATCTACAAAATCCATGTATCTAAGATCATGCGTTAAGGTGGAAGATTGACTGCCTTTCCCCTAAGATCAGGAACAAGGCAAAGATGTTCACTCTCACCACCTGTATTCAACATTCTATTAGCCAGTCCAGGGCAAAAAGGAGGGAAGGAAGGAAAGTAGAAAGGGCATTCACACTGGAAAGGACAAAGTAAGTCTGTCCTTACTCACATATGACATAATCTTGTATGTAAAAAAATCCTATGGAATTCATACACACACACACAAAAATAACCTGGAAAGAATGAATAAGTTCAGCAAGGTTGCAGAATACAAGATCAATGTACCAAAAACCACTGTATTTCTGAGGCACCTGGGTCACTCAGCTGATTAAGCATCTGCCTTCAGCTCAGATCATGATCTTGGGATCCTGGAATCAAGCTCCACCTCAGACTCCCTGCTCTGCCCAATACCCCCCCAACAGCTGGTGTGTACTCTCTCAAATAGAATATTAAAGCACACAATGATACCACTTTCCAACCACTAGAATAGCTATAATCAAAATGACAAGAAATAACAAGTCTTAATAAGAATGAAAAAAAAAAACAAAAACGGGGTGCCTGGGTGGCTCAGTGGGTTAAAGCCTCTGCCTTTGGCTCAGGTCATGATCTCAGGGTCCTGGGATCGAGCCCCGCATCAGGCTCCCTGCTTCCTCCTCTCTGCCTGCTTTTCTGCCTACTTGTGATCTCTGTCAAATAAATAAATAAAATCTTTAAAAAAAAAAATAAAAAAAACTAAAACCCTCATGTACTGATGGTGAGAATGTAAAACTGTATGGTCATTTTGATAGCTTCTTAAAAAGTTAAAAATAAATTTACCACATGACAAAGAAGTTCCACTCTTATGTTCTCTATCCAAGAGAAAAGAAAGTAAGTCCACACAAAAGCCTGTACATTACTGTTCATAGCAGTACTATTCATAATAGTCAAAAACTAGTAATAATCCAAATGTCTATTAACTGATGAATGGATAAACCAACTGTAGTATACCCATCCATGGATTACTCTTCAGCAATAAAGCAAAATAAAGTACTAACACATAGATGAATCCTGAACAAAATACCAGCTAACTGAATCCCATAACAAGTAAAAAGAATCATACACCACAACCAAATATGATCTATTCCAAGAAAGCAAGGGTTGGTTTAACATCTGAAAAATCAGCTAATGTGATATAACATGTTAACAGCATAAACAACAAAAAGATCACCTCAATAAATGCCAAGTAAAAGAAGCCACATACTAAAGACTACACATTATACAATTCCATTTATATGAAATGTCCAGAAAAAGCAAACATATAGAGACAGAAAGTAGACTACTCATTATCTGAGGCTGGGGTGGGAATAAGAAGTGATCGTAAATGAGCACAAAGCATCTTTCTGGGATGATGGAAATGTTCTACAATACAATTATATTAATAGGCGTACAATTCAGCAAATTTACTAAAATCTTTGAACTGTACACGTAAAACAAGTGAAATATATGGTATATAAAATAAACTTCAACAAAGTTATTTTCTGAAAAGAGAATAACCTAAATTCTAACTATAACACAAGACTATTAACATCTTAAGAACAATATATTCTCTTATCATCACATTCCCTTATACTTAACAAAGTGTCTACCAATAAATCCAACTGTTGAACTGAAAAATGAACTTGCTATGACTAAAAGGTTTCCTAAAAAAATAAAAACTGGACAGTCCTAAAGTCAATTTTACTAACCAGAATTCTGTTTAGAGCCTGATGATCCTCCATGTTCTAGCTTTGCTTTCTTCTTCTTTGATGAGGATGATGATGATTCAGAAGACACTGAACGTTTTTCTACTACAGGAGTGGAAAGAGCTCGTTTTTTGAACAGCTCCCGTTCTCTCAACAGGCTTGGATCCATAATTCTGCAAAGATATAAGTATTTTTAATACAGATTCTAACCACTCAAACCTATAGGCCAAATTCATAGTCCCAAGAATTACTTCCAAACAAAATTACCTTTACTATTAGCTCTCTATTAGAATTTGTATTCATTCACTTAAAAATCTTTACTTAGTACCTATTGTGTGCCAGGCATTGTGCTAGCCAGTAGTAAAGAGAAACAGAATTATTCTCTAAAGCTCTAGAACTGCACTGCCCAATATGAGAGCCACTAGTCACATGAGTCTATGGAACACCTGAAATGGGGCCAGAGCTGAGATGTACTTTAAGTGTAAAATATACACCAGATTTACAAGGCATAGTACAAAAAACTTTTAGAATTACTGATGAGATATTTTAGATTGTTTACATGTTGATGTGATAATAATTTGGATACACTAGGTTAAATAAAACATTAAAATTAATTTCCCCCAACAATATGATCATCTTAATACAGAAAAAGCATGTGAAAAAATAAAAATCTGTTTAGGATAAAAACTCTCAACAAAGTGGGTTTAGAGGGAACATACCTCAACATAATAAACACCAAATATGAAAAACTCAAAGCTAACATCACACTCAATGGTTAAAATGTAAAAGCTTTTCCTCTAAGATCAGAAATAAGACAAAGATATCCACTCTCCCCACTTTTATTCAACACAGTAGTGAAAGTACCAGAAGCAGCAATCAGACAAGAAAAATTAAAAAGCACCCAAACTTGTGGGGTGCCTGGGTGGCCCAGCCAGTTAAGTGTCTGCCTTCGGCTCAGGTCATATCTCAGGGTCATGGGATTAAGCCCCACACTGAGCTCCCCGCTTAGGAGGGAGTCTGTTTATCCATCTCCCTCTGCCCCCACCCCCATGTACACACTCACTCTCAAATAAAATCTTCTTTTAAAAGGATTATAAAAAAATAAGCATCCAAACTTGTAATGAACATGTGAAACTCACTATTTGCAGAAGACATGATACTACATATAGGAAACCCAAAGATTCCACAAAAAAATAAATAAATGAAGGAATTCAGTGAATTGCAGGATACAAAATTCATATACAGGAATCTGTTCTGTTCCTATACACTAAAAACAAAGCAGTAGAGACATTTTTTTAAAATCTCATTTACAATTGCACCAGAAAGAATAAAATACCCAGGAACAAATTTAGCCAAGGAGGTCAAAGACTTACTCTCTAAAAACTATTAAGACACTGATAAAAGAAACTGAAGATGACACAAACAAATGGAAAGATATTCCATGCTCATTATTAAAAGAATATCATTAAAATGTCCTTACTTCTCAAAGCAATCTTCATATTCAATGCAATCCCAATCAAAATACCAATAGCACTTTTCACAGAACTAGAACACATAATCCTAAAATTAGTATGAAACCACAAAAGACCCTGAATAGCCAAAGTAATTCTGAAAAAGCAGCACAAAGCTGGAGGTATCACTATCCCAGAGTTCAAGATATACACAAAGCTATAGTAACCGAACAGTATGGTTCTGGCACAAAAAGAGACACACAGATCAAAAGAACGGAGAGCCCAGAAATACACCCACACTGAAGTGTCAATGAATCCATGACAAAGGAGGCAAGAACATACAATGGGGGAAAAGACAGTCCCTTCAGGTGGAAAAACTGGACAGCTACACGCAAAAAAAAAAAAAACAAATGAAACCGGACCACTTTCTTACACCACACACATATATAAACTCAAAATGGATCCAAGACCAAATATGAGACCTGAAACCTTAAATATAGATAACAAAGACCGTAATCTTTTGGACATTGGCCTTAGCAATATTTTTCTAGATATATCTCCTCAGGCAAGGAAAACAAAACCAAAAATAAACTACTGAGACTTCATCAAAATAAAAAGCTTGTGCATAGCAAAAGAAACCATCAAAACAAAAAGAAACCCTACTGAATGAGAGAAGACATCTGTAAATGATATAACATATAAGGGGTTAATATCCAAAATACATAAAGAACTTACATAATTTAACACCAAAAAGAAAACAACCACTCAGAATAAAAAATGGGTAGAGGACCTGAATAGACATTTTTCCAAAGACATACAAATGGCCAACAGATACATGAAAAGATGCTTAATTTTACAAATCATTAGGGAAATGCAAATCAAAATCACAGTAAGATATCACCTCACAGTCAGAATGGCTGGTATCAAAGACAAGAAATAACAAGTGTTGACGAGGATATGAAGAAAAAGCAACCCTCATGCACTGTTGGTGGGAATACAAACTGGTGCAGCCACTGTGAAAACAGTATGGAGGTTCCAAAAAATTAAAAATACAAATACTATATGATCCAATACTTCCACTAGTGGCATTTATCCAAAGAAAACAAAAATACTACTTCTTTTTTTTTTTTAAGATTTTATTTATTTATCCAACAGAGAGAGTGAGAGAGAGAGAGAGAGAGAGAGAGAGTGAGAAAGGGAACACAAGCAGGGGGAGTGGGAGAGGCAGGCTCCCCACCGAGCAGGGAGCCCAATGCAGGGCTCGATCACAGGAGCCTGAGATCATGACCTCAGCCAAAGAGAGACACGTAACGACTAAGCCACCCAGGCGCCCCATAAAAACACTAATTCAAAGAGATATATGCAGCCCTATGTTTATTGCAGCATTTACAATAGCCAATATATGGAAGCAACTCAAGTGTCTATCAACAGATAAAGAAAATGTGATATACACACATACAATGGAATATTAGCCATTAAAAAAAGAGAGAAAGATCTTGCCATTTGAGACAACACTGGTGAACCTAGAGGGTATTATGCTAACTGAAATAAGCAGAGACAAATACTATATGATATTATTTATATGTATAATCTAAAAAAAAAAAAACAAAACGAACAAACAGATTCTTAAATACAGAGAACATACTGGTAGTTGCCAAAGGGGAGGTTGGTGAGGAGATGGGAAAAATTGGTAAAGGGGATTAAGAGGTATCACTTCAGTTATAAAATGCATAAGTCATGGAGATGAAAAGTACAGCATTACAGAATATACTCAATAATAATTTTATAATGTTTCATGGGAACAAAAGGTGAGCTTATGGTGAGCACTGAGTAATGTATTTGTTGAATCAATATGTTGTACACCTAAAAATAATATAACATTCTTTTTTTTAAGATTTTATTTATTCATTTGACAGAGAGAGATCACAAGTAGACAGAGAGGCAGGCAGAGAGAGAGAGAGGAAAGCAGGCTCCCCGCCGAGCAGAGAGCCCGATGTGGGACTCGATCCCAGGACACCGAGATCATGACCCGAGCCGAAGGCAGCGGCCCAACACACTGAGCCACCCAGGTGCCCCTAATATAATATTCTATGTCAATTATACCTTTTCTCCTTTTTTTAAATGTAGGCTTTTTTCAATGTAGGCTCCACTCCTTTTTTTAAATGTAGTCCAACACAGGACTTGAACCCATGCCCCGAGATCAAGACCTGTACTGAAATCATGAGTCAGACAATCAACTGAGGCACCCAAGGACCCCAGTCAATTATACTTCAATAATGAAAAATTTTAAATACAATTTTAAAAATGAAAACATTTTAAAAATTAATTCACCCTAATTTTTTCTGTTTTTTATTTTATTTATTTTTTAAGTTTTTTGGTTTTTTTTATTTTTTTTTTTAGATTATTTATTTATTTATTTATTTGACAGAGAGAGATCACAAGTAGACAGAGAGGCAGGCAGAGAGGGAAGCAGGCTCCCCGCCGAGCAGAGAGCCCAATGTGGGACTTGATCCCAGACCCTGAGATCATGACCTGAGCCAAAGGCAGAGGCTTAACCTACTGAGCCACCCAGGTGCCCTATTTTTTAAGATTTTATTTATTTATTAGACACAGTGAGAGAGGGAACCCAAGCAGGGGGGAGTAGAAGAAGCAGGCTTCCCACCAAGCAGGGAGCCCGATTTGGGGCTGGAATCATGACCTGAGCTGAGGGCAGATGCTTAACGACTGATCCACCCAGGCACCCCTTTTTCTAGTTTTTAAAAAAATATGGCTACTAGAAAATTTTGAATTACGTGCAAGGTTCACATTTGTAGCTCACATTGTATTTCTCCTGGACAATGCTACTCTAGAAATAATATCAGAACGACCACACAGAAATAAGGCAGATGTAGGCTCACTGCAAAAAAAAAAAAGAAAAAAAGAAAAAGAAAAAGAAAAAGAAAAAGAAAGAAAGAAAGAGAGAGAGAGAACTAACAGAATTACTTTTAATGAAAAGGCATGTTTTAGGGGCACCTGGGTGGCTCAACAGGTTAAGGCCTCTGCCTTTGGCTTGGTTTGTGATCCTGGAGTTCTGGTATCGAGCCCCGGTTGGGCTCTCTGCTCAACAGGAAGTCTGCTTCCCTTCCTCTCTCTCTCTGCCTGCCTCTCTGTCTACCTGTAATCTCTGTCTGTCAAATAAATATATAAAATCTAAAAAAAAAAAAAAAAAAGTCATGTTTTAAAACTGGTGAACTGTCAGGGCATCTGGGTGGCTCAGCTGGTTAGGCATCCACCTGTGGCTCGGGTCATGATCCTGGGGTCCTGGGATCAAGCCCCACATCAAGCTCCCTGCTTGGTGGGGAGCCTGCTTCTCCCACTGATGCTCTCCCTGCTTGTGCTCTCTCACTCACTCTCAAGTAAATATTTTTTAAAAAATAAAAATAAATAAAACCAGTGAACTATCATTAAGTGATATAAAGACTGGATTAAAATTTGTTAGAACTATGTACAGAATATTCCTGATTTAGAGGGAGGTGAGACTAGATAGACCTCTTTTGTTTTTTTCCCAGTTGGAAAACGCCACAGTTCTAAGCTACTTCAGTCAACGAGGGAAGCCACAGATCACTCAACAAGTATTTTATTTGTTTTTAAGTAGGGGCTTGAACTCAGGGCCATGATATTGGTACCTGAGCGTAGGTCAAAATGTTCCTCTCTTCTTTTACAATCCAATAATCACATTACTGGGTATTCAAACAAAGAATATAAAAACTTTGGGTGCCTGGGTGGCTCAGTGGGTTAAGCCTCTGCCTTCAGCTCAGGTCATTATCTCAGGGTCCTGGGATCGAGTCCCGCATCGGGCTCTCTGCTTGGCAGGGAGCCTGCTTCCTCCTCTCTCTCTCTCTGCCTGCCTCTCAGCCTACTTGTGATCTCTGTCAAATAAATAAATAAAAATCTTTTAAAAAAATTTAAAAAAAAAAGAATATAAAAACTTTAATTCCAGGGCGCCTGGGTGGCTCAGTGGGTTAAGCCGCTGCCTTCGGCTCAGGTCATGATCTCGGGGTCCTGGGATCGAGTCCCGCATCGGGCTCTCTGCTCAGCAAGGAGCCTGCTTCCCTCTCTCTCTCTCTCTCTGCCTACTTGTGATCTCTCTCTGTCAAATGAATAAATAAAATCTTAAAAAAAAAACTTTAATTCAAAAAGATATATTTACCCCCATGTTTACTGTAGCATTATTTACAACAGTCAAATTATGGAATCAGCCCAAGTGTCCATCAATAGATGAATGGATAAAGAAGGTGTGGTATAGGGGCACCTGGCTGGCTCAGTCATTAAGTGTTTGCCTTCGGCTCAGATCATGATCCTAGCATCCTGGGATGGAGCCCTACATCGGCTCCCTGCTCTGTAGGAGTCCTGCTTCTCCCTCTCCCACTTCCCCTGCTTGTGTTCCCTCATTGTGTCTCTCTCCATCAAATAAATAAATAAAAATCTTTAAAAAAAAAAAAAAAAAGATGTGATGTATATATATACACACATGCACATAACGGAGTATTATTCAGCCATAAAAAAGAATGAAATCTTGCCATTTGCAACAACATGGCTAGATCTAGAGAGTATAATTCTAAGCAAAATAAGCAGTCAGAGAAAGACAAATACCATATAATTTCATATGTGGCATTTAAGGAACAAAACAAAGGAGGGGCGGGGAGGCAAACCAAAAAACAAACTCTTAGCTATAGAGAACAAACTGATGGTTACAGAGGTGGGTGGGAGGGATGAGTGAAACAGGCGATGGAGATTCGGAGTACACTTGATGAGCAATGAGTAGTATGTGAAACTATATTATACTTCACTATAAGTCACTATATTATACACCTGAATCTAATATTAACACTGTATGTTAACTATGCTGAAATTTTTTTTAAAAGTTCCTCTCTTGAGATCCATAAGCACAGAATAAACTCATGGTTGCCAGAGAAGGGGGGATGAGTGGGATACGGGGATGGGTGAAATGGGTGAAAGGGACTGGGATATACCAGCCTCCAGTTAAGGAATAAGTCATGGGGACGAAAGGTTTAGTACAGGGAATACAGTCAATGGTATTGTAATAGCATTGTATGGGGATAAATGGTAAGCACAGCATACGGTATTGAGTTGTAAAATCACTATTTTGAGGGCACCTGAATGGCTCAGTTGTTAAGGGGCTGCCTTTGGCTCAGGTCATGATCCCAGGGTTCTGAGATCAAGCCTGGCATCAGGCTCCCCGCTCCGTGGGGAGTCTGCTTCTCCCTCTCCCTCAGCCTCCTGCTTCCCTTACTTGTGCTCATTCTCTATCAAATAAATAAATAAAATCTTTAAAATAAATAAATAATAAAATAAAATCACTATTTTGTATATCTGAAAACTGAAGTTAACACTGTATGTCAAATATCCTTCAATTAAGAAAAGAGTTCCTGGGGCACCGGGGTGGCTGTGATGGTTAAGCATCTACATCTGCCTTCCACTCATGATCTCTGGTCCTTCAATCAAGGCCCACGTTGGGTTCTCTGCTCCGCAGGGAAACTGCTTCTCTCCCCTCCCCACTTCTGCTCTCAATCGCTTGCATGCTTGCTCGCACGTGCACGCGCTCGCTCTCGCGCGCGCGCTCTCTCTCTCTCTCTCTCTCTCTCTCTCTCAAATGAATAAATAGGGCACCTGGGTGGCTCAGTGGGTTAAGCCTCTGCCTTCGGCTCAGGTCATGATCTCAGGGTCCTCGGATCGAGTCCTGCATCGGGCTCTCTGCTTGGCAGGGAGCTTGCTTCCTCCTCTCTCTCTCTCTCTCTGCCTGCCTCGCTACCTACTTGTGATCTCTCTGTCAAATAAATAAATAAAAATCTTAAAAAAAAATTTTTTTTTAAATGAATAAGTAAAATCTTTAAAAAAGAAAAAATTTCTCTCTTGTTTGAACTCTCCTAGAATACCATGGAAAGTCTAGGAAGCACAACAAGCCGACCATGTAAATGGTCTTTGCATTCTTCACAAGCAGGAAAGGAAGGTCTGGGAGGAAAAAGACTCTATCTTAACTTTTTCTTTTTTTACTTTATTTTGTTTTGCTTTGTTTTTAATAGGTTACATGCACAGCGTGGAGTCCAACACGGGCCTTGAACTCACAACTGAGCCACCCAGGCGCCCCTATCTTAACTGTGAAAGTCTTCATGCACTGTGTAGCTCAATAAATACTTGTCAAATGAATAATGAACACAAAAACATCTTTAAATTGCTTTAGCCTTATTATAGGTTTTACAAGCCTTTATTAAATGCCTTGTGTTTGTGACTCTAAACTTTGTGTACTTGTCTTGTGTTTTTGTACTCCAAGCTTTGAAGAATGCCAGAAGATAAACCCTTGCCTTCGAGCAGCTTACATTTGAGAATATTTAAGAAATGGGCAGTCTGCTTAAAAAGCAATGACTAAAATGTGACTTAGAGTGCTAAAAGTTAAAAATGTAAGCACTGATAAGAAATAATCAGAGTAAACTTTAGTTGAATGAGTAAGTCACTGGCACTAGTATCAAAGACCTGACTTCTGGAACCCTCAGTACTAACCTCTAACTGCAACATGACCCCAGGCAATCCACTAGACTTCTCTAAAACCAATTTTATCATAAGCAGAATGAAGACACTACCAATGCTTTCTACATCGAGCCCAACTTTAAAACGAGACAGTGTTTGTGAAAAACAATTTTTTAATTTTTTTGAAGATTTTATTTATTTATTTGACAGAGAAAGAGACAGTGACAGAGGAACACAGGCAGGGGAAGTAGAAGAGGGAGATCCAGGCCTCCAGCTGAGCAGGGAGCCCGATGCGGGCTTGATCCCAACACCCTGGGATCATGTTCAGAGCCAAAGGCAGACGCTTAACCACTCAGCCACGCAGGCACACTGAAAGCAATTTTTTAAATAATAAAGCTATACAAATATGTTATCTCACTGCTACTATTCTGAATTGGATCAGAAAAGTAACAAAAGGATTATGCTAGGGTGAGGAAGGTGGGGAGGGGGCGGGGGAGGGGGGGGAATCACCAGTGATAAAGTGGGGGCAACAAGCCAAAACCAGGAAACGTGTTTATTTCACCTTGTAAAGACAGGTAATTAAATCAGGCTGTTAATCAGAATTTTAACACAGACTTAAACAAAAGCCTTACAGTTTACAAAAACCTAAATGCTTACAGCACTTGAGCCTCACAACTCTAGAAGACAATAGGTATTAGTTTTATTCCTTATTTTAATGTGTGAAATCTGAAGTGAAGACGTACAGTTAAGGTCACACATTTGTAAGTATGTAAGTACTCAGGCCCAGGACACGAATCCCCTGCCTCCTGAATCAAATGCTTCCTTACTCCAGACCTGGAATGCTGGTCAAGGCCTCTAAAACAAAGGCGACCTGTGTGCTACGGGTAACGTTCAATGGCACCTCGAGCAGAAGGCTTAATAATCTCTCTCTCTCTCTTTCTCTCTCCCACCATCGCACGCTCCGCCTAACTTTTCCTCCTTTTTCTCACACTACTCAAAAAATCCGTAGAGCTTTACATATACTGACCATGCCCAGTTCCCATTTAAAAAAAAAAAAAAAAATCATCACAACTCTGGGAGTTAACGTGTTCCTCCACGGATGGTCCCTGAGAAGCCAAAAAAATTAAATCAAAATTTTCTGGCTCCAAAGCACACGTTCTTTCCACTCTACCATACGACTTTTTTTTTTTTTTCAACCTTTCTACTTTTGCTCTCTTTTGCCTTTCCCTGCGTAAGCCTCAGAGCGGCCACTGAGCACCCAAGAACACCGCAAAGAACAGCCAGCAAGGTAAGAAACGAGCCTGTTTTCCTCTTAAATCACAGGAATGGAGAAATGACGAGGTATCGTAGTGTTTTGATTTGGAACATGTCTCTAGACTTTGCAGACAAAACGACTATAATTCACTAAAGTTTAGGGATCATTACAAACCCAGTCTCCAAAAGACAGCTTAAAAAATAATAATAATAACCCGTAAAGGTGCATCTAAAATCACAGCCTTTAGTTAGACACTGTGGTTCCCTAAACTCCACACACGTCTCGCTCACCTACTGCTAATGTAAAGTCCGGGGCTAGGAAGAGACACAATGAGCTCTGACTGCGAATTTCCCCTCTTTCCAACCCAAAAGTTTGCTCCATAGACCTCAGGCCTAAAAGACAATGCTCCCAAGAAGTTGTTACTGTGTTTAGTGTTTCGCAAAGAGGACCGCAGCCCCGGCCTCCCCACAGCTGGAAGACGCGCTCGCCCCTCCGGAGGAGCCGGTCCGGAGGAACAACAGGCCGGGGCTCCGCTCCCCTCACCCGGCGGCCGCTGCCCCTACCTGAGCGAGGAGGGCCGCCCCACGCGACCGGCCGCCGCCTCCCTGCGCCTCCACCTGCACCCGCCGCCCACGCCCGCGTGGCCACCGCTTCCTGCTCCTCGTCAGCGCCCCCGCCTGCCCGCACGCACGCCCAGCGCAGCCCCGCCAGGTCGGGGTCTCGGCACTGGCGGCGGCGGCAGCAGCTGAGGCGGCTAAGGCGGCGGCGCGACTTGGCCGGGGGCTCCGCCCGCCACTTCCTGATCAGGCTACTAGGAGCTCCGTCCCGGCAGGCACCGCGGCGCCCCCGCCGCTGAGGACGCGCGTGCGTCGTCACGTGTCCCGCCAGGAGTACCGCGGGCGGGGAAATCAGCCCGTGGGGCGTCCGGGATTTCTATGACAACGGAGGGCGGGGAACCGGGGGGCCGGGGAGAGGAGGAAGGGCGGAGAATGAGACTTAGGTAGGAAAATAGTAGCTGTTGCTACAATGGAAAAAAAAAAAAAAAAAAAACAACCTTTCCTTTATGGAAGCTTAAAGCAGCCAAATCCTCCTCCAGGTGTTTGGTACTTTACTTCAAAGGCTAAGACAGCGGCACCTGAACTCCCAACAACGTCGATCCAGCTCTCTTTTTTACAAGTCAGGAAACAATAGGCCAGGTGACGCTCAATGACTTGCTCAAGACAGCTAGCAAAGGCAAATACGGACGTGCAGCCCAGCTCAAATTCCCAGCCACCACACCTGTGAACCCCCTTGGACAAGGATTTAGAATTCAGCAGCAGCATAAAGACAGGAATAAGGCCACGACAAAGATAACTGGCGTTGCCCACAGCCTTCAAGGTATTGGAGTGTGTCCATTCCCTGTGGCGCTCCTTCCTCACTCTTATAACCTGAGGTGGCAGCAAAGCCAGTGCTCAGCTGTTCTGTAGCTATTGTTTAATTACTTCGTACTGGTTAGTCAAGTTACTTGTGCCTCCGTTTTCTCATCTGAGAAATGGGAATAATAATTGTACTACTAAAAGACGGTACTTGAATTGGACTGTTGTGAAGACTAAATGAAATAGTACATAAATCTTTATTCAAAACTTGGAAATAAAGCCAAAAGATGATTGAGATATGGCTTTTCTTTTTAAATATTTTATTTATTTGACAGAGAGATCACAAGTAGGCAGAGAGGCAGGCAGAGAGAGAGGAGGAAGCAGGCTCCCTGCAGAGCAGAGAGCCCGTTGCAGGGGGCTCGATCCCAGGACCCTGGGATCATGACCTGAGCCAAAGGCAGAGGCTTTAACCCACTGAGCCACCCAGGTGCCCTGGCTTTTTGAAATTAGTTTCACTCTAGAGGATTTTTCCAAGAAACTCAATGTTCATCTGACATACTCAGGAAATGTAACTTTGCTGGAATATTACAACCCAGTAAACTCAGAGTTTGGTTTAAAAAAAAAACAAAACTGATGACGTGCAATGGAGAGAAGGAGCAGGCAAGTGAAAAAAATTATCCCCGCAGTTAAAATTACCTAGTCCTGAGGAACATGAGCCGTGTTTTGTATCAATATATTAATTTTTATTTCATTATTCTTTTCCCCAATTATTATATAAAGCCTAGTTTCTCATATCCTCTTGGAACCAGTTCCATCATTCTGCTGGCTTTTTTTTATTAATGAGTGAGAGATTTAATATATAAATAGGACAGTGACTAGACCATATGTAATAATAAAACTCTGACCCACATAAGAAACCACCTTCTGCAGCAATCAGCTCAAGATGGTCAAGATTTGCTCACAGGCTGCCAACTTCCCCTACCCCACACACACATACACACACACACATCATTGCTCACCCATATGAGGCCCAACTAGAGAAAAACAAATACATATGCTCCCCAAACCAATCACATTGATGGCCCTACTTCTAGTGGTTCCACCTCCAGATTCCCCTACCAACAACCTTTAATCAGAAACATGGGGTGCCTGGGTGGCTCAGTCGGTTAAGTGTCCCACTCTTGATTTCAGCTCAGTTCATGATGTCGGGGTCATGAGAGTGTGAGATGGAGCCCCACATCAGGATCCTCCCTCAGAAGGGAGTCTGCTTGAGACTTTCCCTCTCCCTCTGCCTTCCCCTATGTGTCACATGTTCTCTCTCTCAAATAAATAAATAAATCTAAAAAAACAAGAGCCTACCAGAAGCATTCCCCCTTTTTTTCATTAGAAAGTTCCAGCTCTACCTAACTGCCTTTGAATCTCCACCAAATACAAGTGATAATGGCGGACTCCAGTGTTATACAGTACACTCTGTAATCTCTTTCACTGGTGTAGCCTTCGTTTATTTCCACTTGTGTTAAGTAAAATTTTGACATCTGTCACTTTCTAGTTACTTGACAATTATGAGTTTAACAGTTAGAGAATCATGCTTTTATAGAACTAGATCTACCACAAGTAAAGAGCTCAGTGAACTGTTCAAAGATAACCTGAAGTACACTAAAATTTTGAAGCGTTTATTTGAGCAAACATTGATTCAAGTCAGACAGCCCCAAACAGAAAATGGTTAGAAGCATTCCACTCACAGGAGCTAGGGGAAAGGTTTTTATAAAGAAGATTCCGGAGCAAATCAAAAGAAGTATTTGAATAAGCAGTTACTCAACTTGGGAAAGCCTACTTGGTTTGTGATTAGTAGTTATTAAGTTTCATTTTCTCAGATTCAAGTTCATTGACTCAGGCTTAGGTTTCAGTTTGCTTATGTAGGTTACCAAGGCATTAGAGCATCCCTGGTCTTACAGCCTTCTTGTTAAATTTCTTTAACAAAATGTCCACTATTATTACTTTATTTCAATGTTTTCTCTCATTTCAGCCAACTGGGACGGATATTGGACAGGTAAGCTTTCTAACACCAATATTAGAATATGTCATTTACAATTCAAACCCTCAAATCTCAATTGCCCCTTCTTTACCCAAATATTACCTGTTATTATCACTGCCCAACTTAAAACACTCCCATACACATCCTGGCAAGTCAGTAACATATGTAAATGTTGAATCTGGCCAACCCGTGGTATTACTACTGTTTATACTGCCTATGACTAGGTCGTGACGCTGAAAACCATGACTGCATTCATTCAAGGCACTTTTGTGTGATATACTGTATTCTGACAGTACTCCTCAAGTGAAGACAAAAATCAGCTCCCTCTATGACCAATAACTAGGCTGTTTTTGTGTTGGAAGTACTTACACAAGAACACCACACTATAAATGAACTAAAAAAAAAAAAAAAAAAAAAAAAAAAGGATTCCATTTGTTTGCTGGTAATATTGACCATGACAAACTTAACTGTTTCCAAACGGATCAACCTAAATCAGCTTGAGTTCAGAGAATTCAAGATTCGGGAATAAACATACAGATTTTTATTCTACCTTCTCATCCTTATTACACCATGTAGATGCCATCTGGATTCATGACGACATGGAAAAACTATCCCATAATGAGGGGAGGGACTTAACTATAGAGACATGACTGTGCAATATGCTTGAAGTCTCCATGATGGATACTTAAATAACTCTTATAATAATTCAAATCACCTACGTATTGGCAACCTCAGTACTTCCAGATCAGAAAGGTGTAGCTAGTGTCAAATTATATGAACAATGATCCAAGCCACTAATACAATAGCCATTTATGTCTTATCTCATGAGTGATTATAATATCCTGCCTACTCTTTGGTAGAAATAATGGTGACTTCTTCAAGGAAACATAATTTGTATATTTTATAAAACACTCTCTGTCCTGACTTACCCAAGCCCTCCTAATCCAACTCAATATAACCACAGGATTCGAATATAATGGATTAATTTTTTTTACAATTATATTTGTGGTATATAACATAAAATTTGCCATTTCAACCATTTTATTTTTTTAAAGATTTTATTTATTTGACAGATAGAGATCACAAGTAGGCAGAGAGGCAGGCAGAGAGAGAGAGAGAGGAGGAAGCAGGCTCCCTGCTGAGCAGAGAGCCTGATGCAGGGCTTGATCTCAGGACCCTGGGATCATTACCTGAGCCGAAGGCAGAGGCTTTAACCCACTGAGCCACCCAGGTGTCCCTCAACCATTTTAAAGCTTACAACTTGGTAGCATTAATTACACTCACAATATAGTATAATTATCATCACTATTTCCAAAATTTTTCATCACTCCAAACAGAAACTCTATACTCATTAAGCAATAACTCCTCATATCCTCCTCTCCCCAGCTCAATAATTTCTAATCTACTTTCTATCTCTGTGAATTTGACCTAATTCTAGATATTTTATTTGAGTAGAATAATACAATATTTGTCTTTTAGTGTCTGGCTTATTTCACTTGATAGAATATTTTCTTTTTTTTTAAGTGAGTTTTTTTCTTTTTCTTTTTTTAAGATTATTTATTTATTTATTTGACACAGAGAGAGATCACAAGTAGGCAGAGAGGCAGGCAGAGAGAGAGGAGGAAGCAGGCTCCCGGCTGAGCAGAGAGCCCGATGTGGGGCTCAATCCCAGGACCCTGAGATCATGACCCGAGCTGAAGGCAGAGGCTTAACCCACTGAGCCACCCAGGTGCCCCCCAATTTTTTTTTCAATTAAAGTTTATTTTTTTATTTGAGAAAGGGAGAGAGTACACATGGTGGGGGGGGTAAAGGGAGGGGGAGACAAGCAGACTCCCCACTGAACCCCTGAGATCATGACCTGAGCAGAAATCAAGAGCTGGATGCTCAAGGGACCAAGCCATCCAGGCATCCCCTGATACAATGTTTTCAAGGCACATCCATGTTTTAACATGTATCAGAACTTCATTCTTTTTTATGTAGTAGTTTAATTTTAATTTTAATTTTTTATGCAATGTAATTGCTTGAAAGAGGAAAACTACAGTAAGGTAAATTAACTTACCTCATTCTGGAATCAAATTTTAACTGCTGTGGTTTTGTTTTGTTTTGTTTTGTTTTAGGAAAAATAACTGCCTTTCAACTCCCCTCGCCTATTCATCTATCTCAACAAATGAAATAGACACCTAAACTCTCATAATAGCCAAATTAACAAATTAGCTCAAAAAAGCAAATTAGCTCACATCCACACAAATCAAGAGCTAAAGTAAGGATTTTGCTTATTGCCTGTCCTGAAACTCCCAAGCATTGATGCTCCCTTAGAGCCTTTCCCCAGCCTTCTTAGGTAGCCTATCGAATTCTGTAAATATCTTTCCAGGACCCTGCTTCCTTCCCAAATCTTCATCCCATGAAGAAGGAAAGTCTCCCCTCCTACCACCACCCATCTAAGTTCTCAGGCAGGGTCCTGTAATTAGACTAACAAAAGAGAGATTAACGAAAGAAAAACAAACAGAAGTTTATAGTGACCATCACACATACCTATGGGAGTACCTGGAGATGAATAATTCAAAGGAGATGGGTAGAACTTGAGCTTATTCAGCTTTTTTTTTTTTTTTTAGGATTTTATTTTTAAGTAGTTGCTAATCCAACATGGGCCTTGAACTCACCACCCAGAGATCAAGAGTCCCAAGCTCCGTGAACTGAATCATCCAGGTGCCCCATTATTTAGCATCTTAACAAAAACAACAAGGGGATCCCTCCTGGCTCAGTCAGTAGAGCATGTGTCCCTTGATCTTGGGGTTGTAGGGTTTGAGCCCCACACATTGGGTATAGGGATTACTTAAAAATAAAATCTTTAAAATAGATTAGATAGATAGAAAGATAGATAGATATGTCTCCATAAATAAATTTGTCCTTCCTCGTAGGGAGAGTAGGGAGAACATCTTCCTACTTTTAAGCAAATAGAGGGGAGGGCAGGAAGCTTTCTTCTACCTGCCTCTCAGTTATCTCCAGTTCAAAATAATCTTTATGCTAAAGTTGCATATTTTGTGGTGGCATATTCTGCTACCCTACAATCCTTGCTCTCACAAATGTTCTCCAAAAAGAAAACATTTGCCCTTGCCTCCATCTAGGACCCTTTACTCTGCAGGAGTTCATACACTGGCCTTGGGGCCGGATAGAACTGGCCTGAATCTCTGCTCCACCACTTACTAGTCCTATGACCTTGACCCAGCACCTGATCTCTCTAGTCCTCATTTGTAATGGAAAGGATTGTCTCAGTCAGTTTGGGCCCCTATAACAAATTACCATAAACTGGGTGGCTTGGTTTAAGTAACAAACATTTATTTCTCAAAGTTCTGGAGGCTGGGAAGTCCAAGATCAAGGTACCAGCAGATTTGAGATCTGGTGAGATCCTGCTTCCTGGTTTGCTGATGGCTGTCTTCTTGCTGTGTCCTCACAAGGCAGAGAGTGGGGTGGGGGTGGTGAGAGAGAGAGACAGAAAGGAAAGAAGCAAGGAAGCTCTCGCCTGTCTTTTTTTTAAAGCACTAATCCCGTCCTGAGTGCTCCCTGCTCTCAACCTAATTGCCTCCCAAAAGCTCCACCTCCTAATATCATCCCATTGGGGGTTACATTTCAACATGCAAATTTGAGGAGGAGCACCTCACAAAGCTTAAAGTGAGATAATAAATATAAAGCATTCACCACGGTATGTAAACTATAGCAAGTAATCAGTACATTAGAGCCATTTTTATTATTACCCTACTCTCCCGTTAAACTCTTCAAAGGTCACCAAGGCTTTCCCAATTGCCAAATCCAATGGCATCTGTGGTAGCTTGTATAATTGTTCATAATTACTCACTTCCTCTTCCTCAAGGAGGATTACACCACCTACCGAGTTGAACATAGGAGTGGCATGTGACTTGCTTTGGCTAATGGAATGTGAACAGAATGACATGTGTGACATCCAAGGAGAAGATTTCACTTAAGAGCTATCTTTAGCAAAGCACTGTCTTGCTCTTCCTTCTTCCATAAGACCCTGCCATATTTCAGATTGGGACACTTTATCAGCGGGATCCTGGAGTGAAGAAGATATGAAGCATAGCTGTGGTCCATCCACAATAACCTGAGTGAGAAATAAACTTCATGAGTGAGAAATAAACTTCATGATTGGTTACCACTGAGTTCATCCCAGCCTGATAAAGTGTGAGTGCACGGACACTTTTTAGCTTCTGCTCCTTTAAAGCTAAGTACCAACCTGTGTCCTACTGACTTCATCAAGATTCCTCCTAAGAGGTCAACTGGTCTCCTAACACAATGTCTATCGTTAGTCTCTCTCTACTTTCAACACCATCCTTTTCTCACTTAGGGCCTCTTAATAAGCAGTCGGATATCCCAATACACCCTTACCTGACAGCATCCTCACTGTCTTTCTGATAAGAACACATAAAAATAATGCATCCCTCAGATCTAGCCAGTGACAATCTTTGCTTTCTTTTGACAAGATTGACTGGATTCATTCATTCTCATGCTTTGAATTCACTCCTTCTTCTGGAGCAATCTGTTGGATCTAATCCTTTTGGAGTTAAGGTACTGGCCTCTGGAGTCCTGATTAACCCTTTGGGAAAGAGCTTCCCACCTACCATGGTGCTCAGCGCTACCTAAAAATCTCATTCACAGATCCCTTACAGACCTTTTTCATCCAGTCCCTTCCTCTTCATCTGAGATTCAGGCTAGTCTCCTGAAACCCATCCACAAAGCTGGGAGAGAGCCACCACTCTCTCCAGGAATCTTTCTTTTTTCTTAAAGATTTTATTTATTTATTTGACAGACAGAGATCACAAGTAGGCAGAGAAGCAGGCAGAGAGAGAGAGAGGAGGAAGCAGGCTCCCCGCTGAGCAGAGAGCCCGATGCGGGGCTCGATCCCAGGACCCTGGGGTCATGACCTGAGCCGAAGGCAGAGGCTTTAACCCACTGAGCCAACCAGGCACCCCTCCAGGAATCTTTCCTACACAAAAATCATACCTTTCCTAGACATATATCTCTATTATAAAATCCTGTCTCCTCTGAAGGGCCTACATCCCAACCTGGCCTGCTTTCCAATATCATCTCCAATCCCTTTAATTCAGTACTCCAATCATCATGCCCATCACCCCATGCCATGTTCTCCCCATTCAACAAATGCTATGATCTAGGGTCTATTATTGTGTTATTTGGACACATAGATGAACAATACAAAGTTCCTATCCTAGTGGATCTGTTTTAGTGGGGAATATAGACACTCACAGATATACCTATATACCTATGTCCATATGTAGGCATATAAAATGTGTATTTGTATATATAAGTATATAAGCTATGTATTTGTTACTTTATATATTCATATACTTGAAAAACATGACATAATTTGGATAGTAATATGAAGACTATAGTAGGACCAGAGGATAGGGAGTGACAATATCATAGAAGGTACCTCTGATAAAGTGAGAACTGAGCAGAGAGCTGAGGCAAGAGGAAAGCTGAGCCATGGCAGGGATGGGGGTGGGGAGAGCTTGTTTAGGTAGAGAGAACTGCCCCCTTTTTTAGGAACTGAGAGGAGGCCATTGTGGCCCAGAGAAAATATTATAAAGCTTTGCAAGTCACTATAAGGACTTTCACTTAAAGAGTGAAGTCAATAAAAAATAAAAATAATAAATAAATAAAGAGTGAAGTCAGGGATGACTACAGATCTTGGCTTTGAGTAGCAGTGAGTGGTGATCCATTAAATGAGACAGGCTGTGCTAGGAAAGAAGCAAATTTGGAGGAGGATATTGTTCTGTTTGGCAATATCAAGCTCACAATGCCTACCAGATATCTTGGTGGAGTTGTTGGGTAGGGAGTTGGGTGTAGGAGTCAACTTAGAGATAGTATTTAAAACCACAGAACTGGATCAACTCATCTACTGAGCAAATGCAGATAGAGAAGAAAAGAAGGCCAGGGAATGAACTTTAGGTCATTCCACTCAGAGATTTAGGTCACACTCAAAGGAAGACCACCAACGGCACAGAGAATGTGTCAGTGAAGGAGAAAAAGAACCAAGGGGCGGGGACCGGTGGTGGCGGTATCCCAGAAGGCAGGTGAAGAAATTTGAAGAAAGAAAAGGTTGACAAAATGATAAATACTGGCAGGATGTCATGCAAGAGGAAACTTGAGAATTAACCATTAAGAGAATTAACCATTTCGAATCATGTAGCCATTAATGACCTTCACTAGGGCATAATGTGGTAGGGTGAATGCCAGAGAATTGAGGAATTAGACAGAAGGTCTAGATAATTCTTTTAAGGATTTTGCTAGAAATAGATGGCAAAGTAATGAAGCAAGAGAGGATACAAAATCAAGGAAAGATTTGGGTTCAATGGAAGCTAATTACAGAATTGTGTATGTTTATAGATCTGATCCAATAAAGAAAGAAAATGTATGATGCAGAGAGAAAAGGAAAGTCCTCAAGTCCAAAGCCTCCTTGGACCCCTCAGTGTGGGTTGCTTATGCTGCTGGTTTGCTCCACAGCTCCTGGCTGCTTCCCCAACACAGTTCTCACTAAACTTGTTCACTTGTCAGCTTTCCCTCCCATAATCAGCAATTTGGTGAATGGATAGGGCTACACTAAGGAAGAAAAAACAAATTTGTCTGAGGATAACACAGAGGATGTGTGCACTTTTAAAATAACAATTTAAAATTCAGGACACCTAGGTGACCAGCTGTTAGGCTTCTGCCTTCACCTCAGGTCATGATCCTGGAGTCCTGGGATCAAGTCCTGCATCAGGCTCCCTGCTCAGCATCAGGCTCTCAGCTCAGTGGAGAGTTTGCTTCTCCTTTTGACCCACCCCCAACTTGAGCTCTCTCTCTCTCCCCCTCAAATAAATAAATAAAACCTCTTTTTAAAATTTTTTTTTAAAGATTATTTATTTATTTATTTGACAGACAGAAATCACAAATAGGGAGAGAGGCAGGCAGAGAGGGGGAGGCAGGCCCCCTGCCGACCAGAGAGCCCGATGCGGGGCTTGATCCCAGGACTCTGAGATCATGACCTGAGCCGAAGGCAGAGTCTGTAACCCACTGAGCCACCCAGGTGCCCCTAAAATCTCTTTTTTTAAATATGAAATTGAGTAACTTTTAAGGCCTTCCCCTACCTTCCCCTCCTTTCCATTAACACAATAGGGCCTTTGCCCTGTATTAGATACACCTCTGGCAGCAGATGGCCTGACACAGAGCCAGAGAGCAAAGGTCAAAGACACAGAACCTGTCAGCTTCAAAGCACCTTTTGCCTCCTTCCCCTTTCTTCCCACCCCTCAGCTGGAGCTTCCAGCATTGAGTACAAGGTCTTTGCTTCTTTCCTGACCCAAAGCTTCTATCTGCTTTGGGGTCTGGCTAATAGAAGGAACATAGCAAATATTTTGAGAATATTAAACCTGTCCCATGGTTCCCTTAACTTCCCTTCCTCTGGTCTCTAGCATAACCCCATTCACCCTTCAAAGACATGTTCCAGTGAGGTACCATGCATGAAGATTTCACTGGCCTGACAAAAAGAATAGCCGTGGGTAAATACAGCTTAAATAATAAGTAGTTTTTCTTTTCTTTTCTTTTTCTCTCACAGAACAAATGTGGAGATGGTATTTGTAGGTCTCATAAATTCAACAAAATGGCATCATCGCAAACCCATCTTCCAGTCTACTAACTTCAGCATGATTTGCCCTTAGCCACAAGATGGTTGAAGCAGTTCCAGCTGCTAGATGCAGACAAGAAGAGAGATCATTCCTCGCTGGCATCATTTAAAAAATTTTTTTAATTGTGGGAAAATAGAAATAACATAAAATGTACAATTATAACCATTTTTAAGTCTATAATTCGTGGCACAAAATGATGGACCTTCACAATGCTATGCAACCATCACCACTATCCACTTCCAGAACTTTTTCATCATCCCAAATAGTACCCATTAAACATTCCCCATGTCCTCTATCCCTTAGCCCCTGACAATCTCTATTCTACATTGTATCTTTGAGTTTGCCTATTCTAGATACATCACGTAAGTAGAGTCGTACAATATTTGCCTTTTTGTGATGGACTTGTTTTACTCAGCATGATATCTTCAAAGTTACTCCATGTTGCAGTATGTGTCAGAACATTTCCTTTTTGAGGCAGAATAACATGTAAGTACAGAACTCTATCATGAGATACCACTTCACCTACTTCACCGTTGTTTTTTATTGTTGAGTTGCGGAAACTCTCCCTCATCGCTTTTTAATTGTACCAAAAAATGTAAGATTTACCATTTTAACCATGTTTAATTTCACATTTCAAAATGTTAAGTATATTATTGTTATAAGTGTATGTTGTTGGGCAACAGATCTCTACCTCTTTTTCATCTCTCAATACTAAAACTCTATGCCCACTAAACATTGATTTTTTCCTTCCTGTTGTTGGTAAACACTATCCTAATTTCTGTTTCTAGGATTTTGACCACTTTACATTCTTCATATGAGTGGAATCGTACAGTATTTGTCCCTTCGTGACTGGCCTAGCATCATGTCCTTAAGACTTATCCTTGTTCCAGCCTGTGACAGAATTCCTTCTTTTTAAGGCTGCATAATATTCCATTCTGTGGAGATGTACATTTTCTTTATGTATTCACCTATTGATGGACACTTAGATTGCTTCCTCCTTTTGGCTACTGTGGATAATGCTGCCATGAACATTGGTGTACAAGCATCTGAGTTCCTACGTTCAATTATTTTGGATATATACTGAGAAGTAGAATTGATGAATCATATAATTCTATGTTTAATTTTTTGAGGAACCACCATGCTGTTTTCCGCAGTGGTTGTAGCATGCTACATTCCTACCAATAGTGCACAAGGGTTCTATTTCTCCATATTGCCACCAACACATGTTTTCTTTTGTTTTTCATCTTGATAGGCATGAGGTGATACCTTATTGTGTTGTTGGGTTTTCTTTTTAAGATTTTATTTAGGGACACCTGGGTGACTCAGTGGGTTGAGCCTCTGCCTTTGGCTCGGGTCGTGGTCTTGGGTCCTGGAATCGAGCCCCATGTCAGGCTCTCTGCTCAGCGGGGAGCCTGCTTCCTCCTCTCTCTCTGCCTGCCTCTCTGCCTACTTGTGATCTCTCTCTGTGTCAAATAAATAAATAAATAAAATACCTTAAAAATTTTTAAGATTTTATTTATTTGAAAGAGAGAAAGAGAGAGAGAGATAGTGAGAGAGGGAGTACAAGCAGGGGGAGTGGGAGAGGGAGAAATAGGCTTCCCATTGAGCAGGGGGCCCAATGTGGGCTCCATCCCAGGACTTGGGGATCATGACCTGAGCTGAAGGCAGACGCTTAACTGACTGAGCCACACAGGTGCTCCTTTATTGTGGTTTTGATTTGCATTTCCTTGATGATTCATAATGTTATCTTTTCACGTGTTTATTGGCTATTTGTATATCTTCTTCAGAGAAATGTTGATTCAAGTCCTTTGCCCTTTTTAAAATTAGGTTGTTTTTTGTTGGTATTAGTTTTAGAAATTTCTTATATATTCTGGACATTCACTCCTTCTCAGATATATGACTTGCAATTAGTTTTTCCCATTCTGTAGGTTGCCTTTTTCGCTCTATTTCCTCTGACACACAGAAGTTTTGAAGTTTGATGTATCCCCATTTGTCTATACTTGATGTTGTTGCTTGTTCTCTGCATTACTTTTAATGGAAAAAGAAAACCTCTTTCAGAGCTCTGATCCCCCACCCCTATACACACAGACTTCTTCCTAGGTAGCTATTGGCTGGGATAAAGCCATAAGTCACTGCCTAAACCAATAAATCCCTGTTAAATGGAAATAAACCACTGTGATAACCTCAGACAGCCATGCCTCACCTGTGGGTAGGAAGGCAGGAGCCTTCTTTGAGCACTTGGGAGTGAAATCAGAACAAAATTCAGGCTTTTCAAACAGAAAGGAGAAGAGGGGTAATTACTGAGTAGACAACCAGTGATTTCCTGAGTTCTCATGGTATTTTAAATGAGTTCTCATGAGCTTTCTCAATCTAAATCTCATGAGATCTCAGCCCAAATCTCGTGATAAGTCAAGCTGGAGTGTCAATTACCACCACTGGAGGCAGTAGTGAGGTGCACAGTGAGAGGTGCTAGAAGATGTGACACTGCAGCTTGGCGCCACTGGAGGCAGTGGTGAGCTCCAGTGTAAGAGGCTGGAAGAAGTTACAATGCGCTTTCAAACCACTGCATGCATTGGTGATCTGCAGTGCACGACCTCGGAAGGTATAGCAGTGCAGGTTCCTGCCACTGGAGGCAGTGGTCACCTGCATGCAAGCAACGCCTGAAGGCTTTGCAGTGCTGCTTATAGCCACTAGAGGCAGTGTTGAGATGCAGTGCAAGACCATGGACAATGTGGCCATGCAGCTTGTTGCCACTGGAGGCAGTGCTGAGCTGCCATGCGAGATGTCAGAAGGAGTGACAGTGAAGTATCCCGTCACTAGAGGCAGTGTTGAGCTGCATTTTAAGACTTTGCAAGGAGTGGCAGTGCAGTTTCCTGCCACTGGAGGCAGTGATGAGCTGCAGGGCGAGATGCTGGAAGGAGAGTCAGTGTCTGTTCCTGCCACTGGAGGCAGTGGTCAACAGCAGTACAAGGGAAGCTGGAAGGATTTGCAGTGCTACTTACCACCATTAGAGGCAGTGTTGACATACAGTGCGAGACCATGTATGGTGTGACTTTGCAGCTTGTCACCACCACTGGAGACAGTGATGAACTACAATACGAGATGCTGAAAGGAGAGTGAGTGACGTATCCCCACACTGGAAGCAGTGGTGAACTGCATTGCAAGACGCTGGAAGGAGTGGCAGTGTCGGTTCCCTCCACTGGAGAAGTGATCACCTGCAGTGTGAGGGTTCCCTGAAGGCATTGCAGTGCCGTTTACTGCCACTAGAGGCAGTGTTGAGATGCAGTGCAAGGCCAGGTATGGTGGAGCTGTGCATGTTGCCACCACCAGAGACAGTGGGAAGCCTGACCCATGCCCCCAACTCAGCGCCACGGGGAACTCACATGAGCACTGGCAGATTGGGCCTGCAATGTCCCTAGGCCCTAACCCTACTTTGGGTTTTCCGGCTTTTGTCCTCAGAGGCTGGCACACCAGGTCTCCAGATTGGGGATACCTGAGCCATACCACAGGACTCCACCTGCCACCCAGAAGGAAACTGTGCTTTTTGGAACTCCACAATGGTTTCAGAGCTGGAGAAATATGCATGCCCACCTGAGGCCACTCCTACTTTCAGCAGCCCCCTGGACACAAACCCGGAGCCTGACACTCAGCCTGACATATGCCCTCAACTCAGCAACCCCCCCCCCCCCACCCCACCGCCCGGGGAGTTTTCCTCAGTGCCGGCAGATTTGGCCTTCCATGCCCCTATGTTCCAAATAGGAACCCTTCCAAAACCCTAGTTTGGGTTTTCAGGCTTCTGTTACCAGAGGCCTGGCACCCAAGCCCTCCAGATTGGGGACACCTGAGCCAGACTGGAGGACTCAGCCTGTTCCCCAGAAAGAAACTGTGCCATTTGAAACTCCAGAAAAGATTCAGAGCAGGAGAATTCTGATGGAAATAATCAACAAATCCCTGTTTATGTCTATGTTTGTTACCATACTGAACACAAACCCTGAGCCTAATACTCTCCCTACCTATAACCCTCAAATCGGTCCTCTGTGATATTCTCCTGACGTCAGCAGATCACACCTTCTATGTTCCTGGACCTTAACCCTAACCCTAGCTGAAGACATCGGTGAAAACCTGAACAAGCATTCCCTGTAGACCACATACAAGTGACTAACAGACACAGGGAGGAGTGCTCAACATCACCAGCCATCAGGGAAATACAAATCAAAACCATGAGATACCACTTGACACATTAGAATGGCTAAATTGATAAGTCATGGAATAACAAACGTTGTGGAGGATGCATAGAAAGGGGAACCCTCTTCCACTGCTAGTGAGAATGCAAGCTCGTACAGCCAATCTGTACAGTGGTACTGAGTTTCTTCTAGAAGGTAAAAATAGAGCTATCCTATGAGCCAGCAACTGCACTATTGGGTACCTACCCCAAAGATACAGATTGAGTGAAAAGTAGTGGCACCTGTGACCCAGTGTTCATTGCAGCAATATCCACTATAACCAAACTATGAAAAGAGCCCAGATGTGCACGGACAGATGAATGCATAAATACAATGGAATATTACTCAACCATCATAAAGGATGTATACTTACCTAGATCACACTGGAAGGTATTATGATGAGCAGAATGAGTCTATCAGAAAGGAAATTGTCATAGGGTTTCACTCATACATGAAATAGAAGAAACAGCACACAGAGTCATAGGGAAGGGAGGGAAACTGAATGGGAAGTCATCAGAGAAGGAGAAAAACCATGAAAGACTCTTAACTACAGAAACAAACTGAGGGTTGCAGGAACGGAGGTAGATGGGGGATGGAGTAACTGGGTGATGGGCATTGAGGAGGGCACGTGATGCAATGAGCACTGGGTGTTATACACAACCGATCTATTATTGAATACTACATCTAAAACTAATGATGTCCTCTAAGTTGGCTCATTGAATTTAAATTTAAAAAAGCAAAGAGCTCAAACACCCCTAAAAATTGGTATGGAAAGATACTGAACAGCCAACGCAATCTTGAGAAACAAAAAGCTGGAGGAGTCAAAATTCCAGATTTCAAGTTGTACTACAAAGCTGTAGTCATCCTAACAGTATGGTCCTGGCACAGAAATACACACAGCAACCAAGAGAACAGGGTAGCAGCTCAGACATAAACTCATAATTCTGTGACCAATTAATCTTCCACAAAGCAGGCACGAATATCAAAAGGGAAAGGACATTCTACAAAAAAATGGTGTTGGGAAAACTGAACAGCTACACACAGAAGAATGAAATTAGACCACTTTCTTACATCATACAGACAAATAAACTCGAAACAGTTTCAAGACCTCAATGAAAGACCTGAAACCATAAAAATCCTACAAGAGGACACAGACAGTAACTTCTCCGACATGGACCATACCAACATTTTTCTGGACATGTTCCCGGAGGCCAAGGAAACAAAAGCAAAAAGAAACTACTGGGACTACATCAAAATAAAAAGTTTCCAGACAGCAGAAGAACAACGAAAAAGTAATACTCATAAGTCAACCTACTGAAAGGGAGAAGATATTTGCAAATATCCTATGGAATTAAAGGATAATGTCCAAAATATATAGAATTGATAAAACTCAACACCTGAAGAACAGAATCCAGTTAAAAAAATAGATGATATGAACAGACATTTCTCCCAAGAAGAAATACAGATGGCCAAATGTCCAGAAAAGTTGTTCACCATCACCCATCGTCAGGAAAATGCAAATCCAAAGTACAAAGTGATATTACTTCACACCTATCAGAATGGCTCACATCAACAGCACAAGAAACAACGGGTGTTGGGCGGATATGGAGAAAGGGAAACCCTCGTGCACTCTTGGTAGGAATGCAATCTGTTGCAATCACCATGAAAACAGTATGGATGTCCCTCAAAAAATTAGAGAAGTACCCTAAGATCCAGCCGTCACATGACTGGTGTTTACCCAAAGAATAGGAGAACAATAACTGAAAAGGATATATGCAACCCTGTGTCTTGAAACATAATTTACAATATAACAATAGCAAAGAAATCCAAATACCTATTTATAAATTGATAAATGAGGTGATAGATATGTACACACACACACACACACACACGATGGAATACTACTCAGCCATAAAAAGAATGAAATCTTGCCATTTGCAGACACATGGATGGAACTAGAGAGTGTGATCCTAAGTGAAATCAGTCAGAGAAAGATAATACCATAGGATGTCACTCTTATGTGGAATTTAAGAAAGAAAAAAAATAAAGGAGAAAAAAGAGACAAACCAAAATACAGAATTTTTTTCAAAAGATTTTATTTATGTATGTATTTATTTGACAGAGAGCTAGAGAAAGAGCACAAGTAGACAGGACATCAGGCAGAGGGAGAGGGAGTGGCAGGCTTGCTGCTGAGCAGGGAGCCCCGCAAGGGGCTGGATCCCAGGACCCTGGAATCATGACCTGAGCCAAAGGCAGAGGCTTCACTGACTGAGACACACAGGTGCCCCACAGATTCTTAACACTAGAGAACAAATTCGTGGTTACCAAAGGGGAGGTGGATGAAGGGATAAGTGAACTGGGTGAAGGGGATTTAGAGTCTGCTTTTCACGATGAGCATAGAGTAATATATCAAATTACTGAATCACTCTATTGTACATCTGAAATGAATATACCACTGTATGTTAAGTCAACTGGAATTAAAACAAAACCTAAAAAAAGATTTTTCTTTCAGTAACCTATTTGAAAAAGCTTTTGCTGTTCAATGTTCATAAGCCCTACTTGGGAGTATTTCCTTGACGATATTTATTTACTCTATGTCTCGAATTCAGATTTCACTAAGTTCTTACAGTTTGATTGTTAATCCTAGGAGACATGGTCCCTTTCTGTCCCGGCTCTGCACCTAGGCATTCAACAGTGTAAATAGAGACAGAGGCCACTTCACAGTCCAGAAAGCGATTCCTCTTTCTGTCTTAGTGTGAGATAGTCACGGAGTACGGGACAGGTTTCAGAGCAGGTTGGTTCTCTATCCTGGATCTCTAATTCAATGGTCGTTCCCTGGATCCATTTGGCTGATAGGTTCCCTGTGGGTGGGCTTCCTCCCAAGCACATCCATGGAGGATGCAAAGGTGGGTGGGCTTGGTTCAGGGCAGGAAGAGGTCAAAGTGCAGACAAGGGTATGATCCCTCCTCTGATCCAGGAACTGCCATGAGAGCGGGTATGGGAGGTATAGGGAACAGGAGACCACCGAGGTCACCAAATGAAGGCAGGAGGCACAGGTCATGCAATCTTGAGATGTGGGGCTTGAGGGCTGCTCTGAGCTACCTCTGGGCGGGGGTGGGGGGGGGGTGTGTGGTGGTGAAGGAATGAGAAAGAGAAACTGTCTGCCTCTGACCCATGCTAGCTGCTCATCGCTCCTGGCACACATCTGTCTCCACAGCTGACACAGAGCCTGGGCTCAGGAGGGGCTGGCTCAGGTCCCTCAGCTCTCAGTGGGACAGGTGGCTCCAGGGCTCAGGAACATGCTGAGGGAGGTGGGAGTGTAGGCTGCCCCTCCCAGGTCATCTCCTCTTTGAGCAGACAGCCCTGCAGGACTGCAGAAAACCCACTAACAGGTTTAAAAGACGTGCCGTGGATGAACTAAGGCATGGAGAAATAGAAAAAAAAAATATTGACTTTTAAGGTCAGAGCTGTTAGCTCGGGAAGTAGGGACAGCTTCCCTGAGGAAGACTGAGGGGAGGGCAGGCCAGGATGAAAAGGGAGATGTGACTCTCCTGTTTGGGGACCTGAAGCCCCCTTCCAGGGCAGGGCATCATCCTCACTCACAGGGGATCCATGGAAGTGTTCCATCAGGGGACAGACCTACCCTGGCATCGGCTTGCACAGGGCTTCAGGGAGGAGGGCCAGATGGAGGGAGGGCAAAACCCCAGGGGCCATGGGGAAGAGCAGAGGCTCATGACCATGAAGATGATGAAAAGAAGGAGGCAGCAGATGGGTGCCCACAGGTAGATTGGCCAGAAACCTCCAGCAAACTCACTTCTGATGGTGGGGCATCTCAGGGCAATCGTGCTGGCCGGGCCCGTAATCCTGCGAGGTCTCAGTGGGGTGGCTTCAGGGGGCATGTTGGTTTCTCCCCCCTGAGGGTTTAGCACAGCTCCAAATGGTGCAGTTTCCTTCTGGGGGGCAGGCGAAGTTCTGTGGTGTGGCTCAGGGTTCCCCAGTCTGGAGGGCTTGAGGGCCAGGCCTCTGGGGACGGAAGCCCTAAAACCCAACCTAGCATTAGGGTTAGGGCCTAGGAGCTTGGCAGACCCCATCTGCCCAGGCGGGAAGATCTGCATGGGCAAGCTGCCCGGGGGCTGAGTTGAGGACTGCGGTTTATGTCCGGGGGGCCACTGAGTGTGGGGGATTGAGTCAGGGCGGCATGCAGTTTTTTTCCCTCTCTGATGATTTTGCGCAGCTCCAAATGGTGCAGATTCCTTCTGGGGGGCAGGTGGGTTCCTGTGTGTGGCTCAGGGGTCCCCAATCTGGAGGAATTGGAGGCCAGGCCTCTCTGGATGGAAGACTGAAAACCCAATTTAGGATTAGAGTTAGAGCCAAGGGGCATAGCAGGTCCCATTTACCAGCCCTGAGGCGAGCTCCCCAGGGGGCTGAGTTGAGGGCAGGGGTCAGGCTGAGTGTCAGGCTGGGATTTGTGTCCAGGGCAGTCACTGAAGGGTGGCGGTGGCCTCAGGGGATCGTGCAGGTTTCTCCCGCTCTGAGGGTTTTTGTGCAGCTCCAAATGGTGCAGTTTCCTTCTGGGGGGCAGGCGGAGACCTATGGTGTCGCTCAGGGTTCCTCAATATGGAAGGATTAGGGGGCCAGACCTCTGGGGACGGAAGTCTGAAAAACTGAACCTAGGGTTAGGGTTAGGGCCTAGGGGTGTGGCAGACCTGATCTGCCAGCACAGAGAGGAGCTCCCGGGGTGGTGGTGGTGGGGGGGTTGAGTTGAAGGCAGGGGCCAGGATGACTGTGAGGCTTCACGTTTGTGTGCAGGGAGGCCGGGGGCATGCATGTTCCTCCCACTCTGCGGGTTTTGTGCTGTTCCAAATAGCACTGTCTCGTTCTTGGTGGTAGGTGGAGTCCTGTGTTGTGTCTCAGGGGTCTCCAATCTGGAGGGCTTGGGGGTCAAGACTATGGGGACAGAAGCCTGAAAACCCAACATAGGGTTAAGGGTTAGGGCCTAGGGGCATAGGAGATCCGATCTGCCAGCGCTGAGGCAAGCTTCCAAGGGGACTGAGTTGAAGGCAATGGTCAGGGTGAGGGTTTGTGTCCAGGGGTCCAATGAATGTGGCGGTGGCCTCAGCGGGGCATGCAAGTTTCTTCCGCTGTGCGGGTTTGTGCAGATCCAAATGGCGAGGTTTCCTTCTGGGGGGGGCAGGCGGGGTCCTGCAGTGTGGCTCAAGGGTCCCCAATCTGGAGGGCTTGTGGGCAGGGCTTCTGGGGATAGAAGCTTGAAAACCCAACTGAGGGTTAGGGTCAAAGGTCAAGGGAGGCTCGATCTGCTGCCGCTGAGCCACGCTCCCCAGGAGGCTGAGACGAGCACGAGGATCAGGGTGAATGTCAGGCTGCAGGTTTGTGTCCAGGGGGCCACCAAAGTTCTGTATGGCCTCTGGGGATCATGCAGGTTTCTCCCACTCTGAGGGATTTACGCAGCTCCAAATGGCGCAGTTTCTTTCTGGGGGGCAATCGGAGTCCTGTGGTGTGGCTCAGGGGTCCCATGGGCCTGGCCCAGATGGCTCCCCTAAGGGCCCCCACTGCCAGAAGCGTGTTCTCCAGGGGTTTCCAGCCAATTCTCATGATCTGTCTGCTCAGGAGACTTAGCCGGCATTCTGCGGGGATATGGGAAACCCGCGCACGGTGTTTGGAGCGGGTTCTCGGGAGGTTCAGGTCGTGACCGTGTGGGACCATGGGCCGGACACAGGAGGCTCTGCTTCCGCTGCCGGTATCGAGGTAACCAGGAGTTTCTGGCCAATTCTCTCAAGCTTTCTGCCCAAATCGATATTGATTTGGGGAGAAAACTCATGAGAATTGGCCAGCATTGTGCGGAGATTTGGGCCACATGCTCAAGCGGCGTTTGGAGCATGTTTTTGTGAGGTTCTGGCTGCGACTGTGGGGGACCACGGGCCAGGCACAGGAGGCTCCCCGGAGGGGCCCCACTGCTGGAAGTGAGTTCTCTGGGGGTTTCTGGCCAATCTACCTGTGGGCACAGTGTCCATGGTGCTTTCAAACTTTTTAATTCTTGCCACCTTTCTACCCAAATTGATATCGAGATTGGCCCTTGTCTGGCAATTCAGGCCACATGCACTCAGTGTTTGGACGTGTTTTTGCAAGGTTTGGGCTGAGACCTTGTGGGATTATGGGCTGAGCCCATGCAGTTCCCCTGAGGGCCCCTTGCCCTAATATTTTTAAAAAGATTTTCTTTATTAGAGAGAGAGAGAGAGCAGAAGCAGAGGGAGAGGGAGAAGCAGACTCCCCGTTGAGCAGGGAGCCTGATGCGGGGCTCAATCCCAGGACCTTGTGATCATGACCTGAGTCAAAGGCAGATGCTTAACCAACTGTGCTACTCAGGAACCCTGCTTTCCCCTCTTTCCAAGGATGGCCCTGTGAAACAGGGTCCCGTGGGGTCATGGCCCTGCAATGACTTTCTGTCACCCTACTGTCACCTTCCTGAGGTCAAGTCCTAAGCTATCTCCTGTAGTCACAGGGCCTGCTTGCTGCTCCTGGACCTACCTGGTATGTTCCTGTCCCAGGGCCTTTGCATATACTTTCTCTTCCGTTTAGAAGGTTCCTAATGTGACATCACTCACCTTCTTTAGAACTTGAATCAAGCATCACCTTCCTAGTGAAATCCCACCTGGCCACCTCCGAGCTGCCCTTCAAAAGGCAGGAACAGGTCCATTTAGGCAGACCAGCTGAGTGACTCTGTGTGTGCAAAACTCAGACAACATCCTCCGTGAACACTGACGCTTCCAAGTCCAAGCTTCAAAACCTCACTCACTGGGCACGGAGCACCACATCAACATGAACCCTGCTCTTTCAAATCTCTGGGCTCCCATTCCTTCAAATCAGACACGAAGCTCCAGTCACTACCCTATTTTCCCTTCAGAGAAGTAAGGAAAAGGATAGAATAAAGCACTGTGTGTACACAGCACACTTCTATCCAAACAGAATTTCCTGTTCTTTCTCATCCGGGCAGCCCTCCGTTGCCCATACTCATTCATGAGAGGCACCACAAGCGCAGCCCTCATGTATATATTGGACCTTATGTTGTTCTTTTTGATATTGGTATCCCGGAGTCAATGTTGGCTGCTTTCTTAAAATAACAAGAAATGTAGATTGCTTCCTTAAAATAACAAAAATAATAATGACATGATCACGTAAAGGTCTGGATCTCCATAAACAGAAGACATGGTTCAGATAAGGATGAACACACAGCCTCTTCCCGGGAAGCAAAGCCCATACCCTCAGGCATCCTGACATGCCTCACGGGTGATGGTTTCCTTTGCTCCATGGAGTTGTCTGAGTGCAAAGGATGCAGGCCCCCTCCAGGGCTCATTCTGTTTTCTTCATAAATTCCCCAGGTCAAGTCACAAGTGACTCACTGAGTCAGGTTTCAGAGCCCAGGATGGGCTACCAGGTGAGCAGCAACCCCACCCCGCAAGGAAGGCTAACCGGGGCTTGTGCTCCATTGGGAGCACAATGAACCACCCCCCAGGCTCCTAAACAACCTGCACTCCTTCTCTGTTTCTCCCCTCACAAAGGGCACTGCACCCTGTTACAGCTCTGAAGCTGTGCTTTAAAAAGTAATTTCTTTTTTTAGAAAAGATTTTATTTATTTATTTGACAGAGAAAGACACAGTGAGAGCGGGAACACAAGCAGGGGGAGTGGGAGAGGGAGAAGCAGGCTTCCTGCCGAGCAGGGAGCCTGATGTGGGACTCGATCCCACTGAGCCGAAGGCAGATGCTGAACAACTGAGCCATCCAGGAGCCCCTCAAAAATAATTTCAAAGATCAGAAAGTGGTTCATAGAAGAGAAAAACATGAACCCCCCAGAAAAGATTCTTTGACTATTTCAGAAGACTGTTTTCCCATTGTTTAATTAAAACAGGAAAAGGAAAACACACAGATCGCCCCTTCCACTTGCAGGTCTGATTCACTTCAGTGACTGGAAGAAGAGCAGGGAATGAAAGAGGAACAGATGTTCTGATGACCCGTCATTCCCACCATCTAACTTTTGAAACGTCAACCACATGCAGAGAACGAAGCACAAACCAACATCTCGGCCTGCCAATGTGGAGAGGTCGGAACTGGAGTGACAGGGACAGACGACGAGGTTGTGTGTGTTGGGGGAGGCTGGTGGCCCAGAAGCAGGTGCTCTGCCAGCTCTCCACCTGGGCCTCATCTCTCTGTCCTCAGCCAGGAAACTGCTCACAGCCCTGATCTGTCACAACTGTCACACGGGGGACACACAGCCACCCCTGGAGCCAGCCCTGCCCACACCCCCTCCTGCAGAATGCACTCTGCTCTCCCTTGGGACCCCTGTCAGCTCTGCCCAGCCCTGGAGTTCCCCTGTCTGCCGCAAAGCTCCAGGATCCACACCCCCGCTTCCAAAATTACACTGGCCCAAACTGCTAGAACTTGTACAGGAATTCAGTAAAGTGTCAGGATATAAAATCAATGCACAGAAATCAGTTGCGTTTCTGTACACCAACAACAAGACAGAAGAAAGAGAAATGAAGGAGTCAATCCCATTTACAATTGCACCCAAAACTATAAGATACTTAGGAATAAACCTAACCAAAGAGGCTAAGAATCTGTACTCAGAAAACTAGAAAGTACTCATGAAAGAAATTGAGGAAGACACAAAGAAATGGAAAAAATGTTCCATGCTCCTGGATTGGAAGAACAAATATTGTGAAAATGTCTATGCTACATAAAGCCATCTACACATTTAATGCAATCCCTAACAAAATCCCACCCATTTTTTTTCAAAGAAATGGAACAAATAATCCTAAAATTTATGTGGAACCAGAAAAGACCTCAAATAGCCAAAGGAATATTGAAAAAGAAAGCCAAAGTTGGTGGCATCACAATTCCAGACTTCAAGCTCTATTACAAAGCCGTCATCATCAAGACAGTATGGTACTGGCACAAAAACAGACACATAGATCAATGGAACAGAATAGAGAGCCCAGAAATAGACCCTCAACTCTATGGTCAACTAATCTTTGACAAAGCAGGAAAGAATGTCCAGTGGAAAAAAGACAGCCTCTTCAATAAATGGTGTTGGGAAAATTAGGCAGCCACATGCAGAAAAATGAAATTGGACCATTTCCTTACACCACACACGAAAATAGACTCAAAATCACACTGGTCCAAGGCTTTCATGAGAAAGGCAGGCTCCCTCCTGAACGGTTAACACCTTCTGTCCTCTTCTGTCCTATTTCTCTGCACTCATCTTCCTACCTGGGCAAACCATAAGTCACATAGCAATGGAACACGAATGTGCTCTGAGATCTGAATCTTTCATGGCAGCTGTCCGAGGACTCCTTATGCAATAAGAAACTAGTGTATCCTACCACAATGTGTTTGAAAGCTATCATCTACAGAATAGGAGAGTGAAAATCACTCCATTTTAGCCTCACTCTTCATGAAGCAGAACATGGTCTTTTTCTTTTCTTCGTTGACTTAAATTCCAGTTCGTTTCCATGCAGTGTTCATTCCTTTGCTTCAGGGGTAGGATTTCATGATTCCTCACCTGCGGACTGCAGCTGGGGCTCATCACAACACGTGCTTTCCCTAATAGCCGTCACCCATTTATCCTGTCCCTCCCATGTACCTGCCCTCCAGCCACCCTCGGCTTGTGCTCTAAGGTTGTTTCCTCATATTTCTATCTTCCTCCCCCCACTGTGTTCTTCCGTGTTCTTTCTGAAATGCCACAGGAGTGAAGTCAGTGGGGATTTGTCTTTCCTTACTGATTTTCCTTAGCTTAATCCACTCTAGATCCATCCACATCCTCGCAGATGGTAAGAATTCATTCTTTGTGATACTGGGTCCTATTGTATATATGTCCTATTGTATATATGTATATATGGGTCCATTGTATATATGTCTCCCACATCTTCTTCCTCCATTCATCAGTGAATGGACATTGGGACTCCCTCCATAGTTTTGCTGTTGTTGATAATGCTCCTATAAACATCCTGGTGCTTGTACCCCACTGAATGTGCAGTTTTGTGTCCTTTGGGTAAATGCCTAGGAGTGAAATTGCTGGATCCTAGGGTTGTTCAATTCTTAGGTTTTAGAGGAATCACCACACTCTGTTCCAGAGTGGCTGTAGTGGCTTGCATGCCCATAAACAGTTCAGGAGGGTTCCACCTTAAGCACAACATTACTTGCCAGCAATTTCCTAAGGAGGAAAAGGAAAACCTGTGGGATAACCTGACTGACCCAGCATCAGGCAAGCAGTTCCAGAAATTCACCCCAGGGTTCCTGAAGCCAGGCTCCTTGGAGCCACCAGCCTGCCTCTATCCAGGAAAATGCCCAAAGACTCTCCTTCTGACTTTACCACAAATGAAACTACAGAGAAAATATGGCGTGTCCAAGTATCTAGATGATCCATTTAGTGAAACAAGAAAGTCAAGCTTCACTTTTAAATTGTAAAGGACTCCTTGGAATCATTCTGAATTTTGCTCCACCCTCAATGTAAATCTTTGGATGAAAAGATGAATCAATTATGAACATCACCTTTGACAAATGACAAGACATCATCCAAGTCTCTATCTGACCACAAACAGCCACCTAACTCTAGATGCCGGCCATTCCACCACAACCTCGGCCCAATGGAATAAACACTGTTAGAGAAGAAACAAATTATATATTAAAAATACACACAGAGTGGGTGCCTGGGTGGCTCAGTGGGTTAAGCCGCTGCCTTCGGCTCAGGTCATGATCTCAGGGTCCTGGGATCAAGTCCCGCATCGGGCTCTCTGCTCAGCAGCAAGCCTGATTTCCTCTCTCTCTCTCTGCCTGCCTCTCTGTCTACTTGTGATCTCTCTCTGTCAAATAAATAGATAAAATCTTTAAAAAAAAAAATACACACAGAGTAAATCTCATCTTCCCCTTCGAATCAAAGTGATTGCCCAGGAAAGAGATGTTCTAAATACCTTCAGAGCCAGAAATGAACAGAGAAAATGGGATCCCCTGCCACATTCTCCCTGCAGGGAAACTAAGGAACTCTTGCACCCACTCTAGATTGCTGACAGCTGCTTCAGTTTGACTTTGTGGCTCCACTAGAGACAAGAGAAAAGCCCAGGAGGTTTGGAATTAAAGAGAAGTTTTTACCTCCTGTCCTGACATGGATGTGACATTGCACTCAATGTACCTGCTTCTTCCTTTGAATGCTGACGTCCTGGGACAAGCTGCATGACTGACTCAGATGTTGATTTCAAGACTTTGGGTCTTGTGGAGCCAGAGTGGAGAAGTGCTGTCAGGTGGGGATAAGAAGGCACCTCTGGGGGCACCTGGGTGGCTCAGTGGGTTAAAGCCTCTGCCTTCAGCTCAGGTCATGATCCCAGAGTCCTGGGATTGAGCCCCGTGTCGGGCTCTCTGCTCAGGGGGGAGCCTGCTTCCTCCTCTCTCTCTGCCTGCCTCTCTGCCTAGTTGTGATTTCTCTCTGTCAAATAAATAAAATATTAAAAAAAAAAAAAAAAGAAGAAGGCACCTCCAACCTAAGGCCTACACACCTGCTCCAGTTCCTGGGAGAAGGGGAGATACATGCTTGTTTCTGAAGTAGTAATTAGCTTCATTCTAAAGTTGACCAATGCCACTGTCCTTTTTGGAGAAGCAAAGTTACTCTTTCAAAAACAAAACACGCTCAACTCATCGGTTCCAAATGCAACATGAGTCGGGTCGGATTTCCTCCAGGCTTCAGACCCCCACCAGGAGGTCCCTCCTGCACCATTCTACAGCCCATTACCACCAAACCTGGGGACACGGGGCAGAATGCTGAGTTGGTGGACGGCTCCAGAGGTTGTTACTACCACTCTGGAACCTGGGGTAATAGAGGCTATAAAGCTCACTACTGCCTCCTGGAGAAACAAGCTGCAGTGAGTTGCCTCTCAGGGTCTCTCACCCAGCACCTTGCCACTGCCCTCATTGCCAATAGGCTGCACAGACTCATCTTCCAGCGTCTTTCACACTGCAGCTCGCCACTGCCTCTGGTGGTGGCAAACAGCATTACCATGCCTTTCAGTGACTCTCCCACTGCAGCTCACCACTCCTTCCAGTGACGTGAACCTGTACTGCCCTGCCTTCCAGTGTCTGACAATTCAGCTCACAACTGCCTCCACTGGTCTCAAGCTGCACTGGCACGTCTTCCACCATCACTCAGACTGCAACTCAGCACTGCCTCTAGTGGCAGAAAGCCACACTACCTCTCCTTTCCATGCCTTGCACTGTATCTGTCCACTGCATCCATTGTCGGGAAGCTCCAGCAGCACATCTTCCAGTGTCTCACATGCTGCAGCTCTTGGAGGCAAGCTGAGCTGCCCCATCTTTCAGCATCTGTTTCCCTGGAGCTCAGCATTCCCTCCAGTGGTGGAAAGCTGAATGATGAGAGCTACTTGATGGCTTGGCAGTGCAGAAGTCTTTTACTGGAGGCAATGCTGAGCTGCACTGTGAGAGCTGCTGAGAGATGTGCCAGTGTAGCTTGCAGTCACTGGAGGCAATAGAGATGTGCATTGTGAGACCCTAGAAGAAATGGAAATGTTGTTTCCCACCACTGGAGGCAGTGGTCAACTGCAGTGCAAGGGATGCCAGAAGGTTTTGCAGTGCTCCTTACTGCCTTTAGAGGCAGTGGTGAGAGACAGTGTGAGACCATGGGCATTGTGGCTTTGCAGCTTGTTGCCACTAGAGGCAGTGTAGAGCTTCAATGCAAGACTGCAAGAGTGGCCATGCAGGTTCCTACCGCTAGAGGCTGTGGGGAGCTGCAGTGGGAGACTCTAGAAAAAGTGGCAGTGTCAGTTCCCGCTATTGGAGGCAGTGATAAGCTGCAATTCGAGATGCTGCAAGGAGTGGCAATCTAGTTACCTAGCCCTGGAAGCAGTGGTGAGCTGCATAGTGCAATGTTGGAAGATGAAGTCATGTCGATTCTTGCCACTGGCGGCGGTGGTCAGCTGCTGTGTGAGGGATGCCTAAAGATTTTGCAGTTCTGCTTATGGCCACTAGAGGCACTGTTCTGCTCCAGTGCAAGTCCATGGCAACTTGTCTCCACTGGAGGCAGTGGTAAGCTGCAGGGCAGGATGCTGCAAGGAGTGGCAGTGCAGTTTCCTACCCCTGGAGTTAGTGGTGAGCTGCAGGGTGAGACACTGGTAGAAGAGGCTGTATCCATTCCTACCACTGGAGACTGTGGTCAGCTGCAGTGTGTGGGATTCCTAAAACCTTTGGATTGCTGCTTATGGCCACTGGAGGCAGTGTTAAGATGCAGTGCAAGAACATGGGCGGCATGGCTGTGCTGCCTATTGACACTGGAGGCAGTCCTTAGCTGCCATGCGAGAAGCTGGAAGGAGTGCTGGGGATCTATCTTGCCACTGGAGGTAGTGGAGAGCTGCAATTTGAGATGCTGCAAGAGTGGCAGACTACCTACCTATCAGTGGAAGCAGGGTGGGCTGCAGAGCAAGACACTGGAAGAAGCTGTGTTGATTCTTGTCACTGCAGGTAGCAGTCAGCTGTAGTATGAGGGATGCTGGAATGCTTTGCAGTGCTGCTTACCACTAATACCACTAATACTAATACCGCCACTAGAGGCAGTATTGAACTGCAGAGCAAGACAATGGATTCCATCAGTGTGCAGCTTACCGCCACTGGAGGCAGTGAAGTGCTGCAGTGCGAGATGGTGAAAGAAGTTGGAGTGCTGTTTACCACCACTGAAGGCAGTGGTGAGCTGTGCAGTAAGTGGCGCTGGAGACAGGACACTGCAGCTTTCTGTTACTAGAGGCAGTGGCGAGCTCCAGTGCGAGACTCTGGAAGAAATTGCAATGCACTTTCAAATCACTGGATGCAGTGGAGAGCTACAGTGCAAGACCCTGGGAGAAGAGGCAATGTCGGTTCATGCCACTGGAGGCAAGGGTCAGCTGCTGGGCGAGGGCAGCCAGAAGGTTTTGCAGTGCTCTTTACTGCCACTAGAGGCAGTGTTGAGCTGCAGGGCGGGACCACGGATTGTGTGGCTGTGCAGCTTCTCTCCACTGGAGGCAGTGGTGAGATGCAGTGTGAGACGCTGGAAGGAGTGGAACTGTCAGTTCCCACCCCTGGACATATGAGATCTCAGTCCCAAATCTCATGAGAACTCAGACAGTTCTCTGAGATTTTTGCCTAAATATCATGAAAATGCATTCCAAATATCGTGAGATGAGAACTTATTCCAAATCTCGAGATATCTCAGTCTCTCTACCAAGTGGGTAGAAATCTCATGAGAACTCATTTCAAATATCTTGAGAACTCAGGGAAATCACATGATCTGGGTCCAAATCTCTTGAAATCCCAGTTCAAATCTCATGAGAACCTTTTCCAAACTCAAGAGACCTCAGTGCAAATCTGAGAACTTGAGCAATTCTCATGAGATTTCTACCCACCTGGAATGGGTAGCATCACCTGGAACATGGAATGTGGACCCTCCAAGAGTCTATTTCTTTCCTCTGCTTCTCCTTTATCCATCACCTTCTTCCTATCTCCTAGTCTCTGCTCCAGCAGCTCAACTGCCAATTGATGCCCAGTCTCACAACTTGAAACCTCCACCAATTCCCAGGGGGAGAACACTGAATTGGCCCCTGCTTGGATCATTCAATGTAAGTCAAGAGAACAAGATTGCTTAAGAACATGGCATCACCAATTAGAACTGTGTATTTACAGTGTGCGTATGTTGGGGAAGCAAAAAGGTGAGAAAAAAAGGAAAAGGGGGGAGGTATTTATCATTGGATAGTTCCAAAGATACAGAGGGTGCTGTTCCTTAAAAAAGAAAGGGGGAGGTTTCCGGATAGACTAAAAAATTTTCATGTGCTTACAGCATCTTATTAGATGCTGGAAAGAAAAACATTTTGGTCTTCCAGATACATTCCAGGGTAAAAATTGACACCCCCCCCCCCCCAAGCCTCTCTTTCATTGTGAGATGGGTCACTTGGTTGAGAAATTGACATTCTTTAGTTGTCTGTGACAATGAATAGAGCATCACTTGGTTTGCTAGTCCATCGCCTGGGAAGGTTCCCAGACTATAAATGCCTGAGATCCAGTGATGCTGATAGTTTTGCTGATTCCCAGGCCTCTATGGGGGATTTCACTTTTTGCTATCAGCCGAGGGAAATGTGTTGGTATTTCTATTTCTCCTCTGGTTCATTCTTCAGAGTCAGGAAAACTCAAAATCAGTCTATGACAAGGGCACAAAGAACATTTTGTTAGAAAATCTCAGTAGCACTGTTGACATCAGCTCAAATGTGCTATTTCTTTTATTACTCGTTATGAATTAGTCACCCACTAATTTGCCTTTAAACCTATCTATATTTAACTTATTTTTCTTGAGATACCTCTTTTGAGCAGTAGTAAGACAGGTAGTAGGGTCATAGATATTAGATCGTCCTCTTATTAAAAAAAAAAAAAAAAAGCCAGCACCTGCATTTTGATATCACAGACCATAACATAATTTCTCAATTCTACCTCTAATGCGGTTAAGAGAATTTCTAATTAAAACACGAATAACAAATTATTCCAAGGCTACTTGAAGATCTTGGGCCAAAAGGTAACATTAAACAGTGTTTGATTTTAAATTTAATTTCACATCCAATGTAGGGTCACTAAGAAAAGAAAAAAGAGAAAAGAACAACAACAACAAAAGCAAGGTTTATATCTAAACACATAAAATTGAGAAGTAATATTAATTTCCAAGAATAAAACTTTGATTATCTATAGTCATCTGGGAATAAGATTTTCTGCCTATATCCACTTTCTAGATAATAAAGTTAAGCATACAATGGGAATCTTTCCCAATTGTATCATATACTTCCTTGACTTTTTCTCATCAATTTAGCAACTAGGTTGTCTGCACTAGGGATTGTCTACTTGGGATTGCAGCGTGGGTAGAACTTCTGACCCTGCCCTAAATGACTCAGCCTGAAGTGCTTGCAAATGGCTTTGGTTTTGTAATCACTTCCTCTGATATCAATTGAAGAATAGAAATTCCATCCTCTTAATTTTTTGCTTCTATCTGCTATTGCCTTGGGAGTATTGAAGAAAAAATCTTGTTTTTTTTTTTAAATTTTTTTTGACAGAGAGAGATCACAAGTAGGCAGAGAGGCAGGCAGAGAGAGAGAGGGGGAAGCAGGATCCCTGCTGAGCAGAGAGCCCGATGTGGGGATTCGATCCCAAGACCCTGAGATCATGACCTGGGCCGAAGGCAGCGGCTTAACCCACTGAGCCACCCGGGTGCCCCTCTTATTAAGTTTATTAAAAGTTGTTTTTTAAAGTCACTGAGGGAGTAGAGATACTAACTATGGAATTAAAATTCAGAGAATTTATGTCAGTTATCATATTGATAGTTGTGCTCTGGAGGACTGAATTTACTCAAAGTCTGACCTGGTTACTAAATATAGATGAATGGCTTCTCTTTTCCTTTAGTGATGGAAAAATTCTAGAAGAAATATTCAAAATCAGAGGCAGAAAACCTGTGTTCTTTTTTTTTTTTTTTAAAGATTTTATTTATTTATTTGACTGACAGAGATCACAAGCAGGCAGAAAGGCAGGCAGCGAGAGAGGGAAGCAGGCTCCCTGCAGAGCAAAGAGCCCGATGCGGGACTCGATCCCAGGACCCGAGCCGAAGGCAGAGACTTTAACCCACTGAGCCACCTAGGTGCCCTGAAAACCTGTATTCTAATGACAAACCTAGTTACAGACCTGAGTTCCATAAAGTAAAAGTAGACATAGTGAAGTCTATTGCATTGGGCCTGGTGAGATATAGAATACGGATCTCTGTTTCCAGCCCTATCGTCCACTAGTGGCATGGCTCTGGGTAGAAACTTGCCTTCTCATTGATCTCATTCCCTTCTTCTAATGAAAGGGAGTGCAACAAGATAAGCAATAAGGACCTTCCCGCCCCAAAAGCCATTATTTAACCTGGATGCAATGTGCAGGATTGGATATTACCAAGAGGAATCTTTCCCAACTGTATATGATACATACGGGTAGCTGTGATACTATGAAAAATGAAGTCATGGCTACAAGCACGTAGTCAAAAGGGAAGTAGGAACAGAATCTATGAATCAACTGAAAAATTATTTACTCTAGGTGATAGAATCCCAAAAGTGCTGTAATAATAATTCTTCTCATAATTGATGTCACTTAAATAATTTAAAAACTTAAGCTTCTTATGCCTAAGTACTTAATTACTCACCGTTTTCAAATTAAATGCATATGTATACGTGCATATATATGTTCCACAGTCAATAAGAATACCTTTAAAAAACTCTGGAACTTTAAATTATATCTTTTGGATCTGCCAATTGAAATTGAGTTGGTCGTGGATCCCTCTGCTGAGAAACTTGTCCTATGTTTATTTGGGTGCCATCATCAGTTAACTCTACTTTTGGGATCAAAACCAAGGATAAGATCTATGGTGGTGATGAAAATATAAAACTCTTTGGTGGACTTGACCGCAAGGCAAGCAGGACAAGAAAGAAAGAGGTCTAGGGACTAAGAGTATTGATCTCCAACCTAGAAATTGCAAATCCAGTTTCCTTCAAGAAAGACCTTTTACATGACAAAGGCACAGTCCAATTACACGGTTAGGATTCATTTGCATTTCTCCTCTTCAACTTGATCCAGATGCCATTAGTTGGACGAAGAATCAGCTCTCCTGCTAGACCAAGTTCTTCTCTTTTCTGGTTGGATTCTACCCAAAAATGCCTCAGGATGCAGGAAAGAATGCTCTTTTCTTCCATTATGGCGAATTTCTGACCTTCAAATTAATGTAAATAACATTACTTTAATTACACATTTATTTCAAATCTGAGAAATCATAGGTCCTATTAGAGGAAGCAAGCAATTTCATATTTTCACAGTAAGGACAATCAAAATCACTGGGGATGTTTATTAAAAAGGAAGATTCTTCTGGGGCGCCTGGGTGGCTCAGTGGGTTAAGTCTGTGCCTTCGGCTCAGGTCATGATCTCAGGTGCTGGGATCAAGCCCCACATGGGGCTCTCTGCTCAGCAGGGAGCCTACTTCCTCCTGTCTCTCTACCTGCCTCTCTGCCTACTTGTGATCTCTCTCTGTCAAATAAATAAATAAAATCTTAAAAAAAAAAAAAAAAGGAAGATTCTTCAGTTCCCTTCCCTGCTCCTACCCAGTGCATCCGAATAGGTTGGATGAGGTAGGTATCTGTATTTGAGCAATCTCCCAGATAAATTCTGGGGTCACTGAAGCATGAGAATCACTACTTTAGATGGCTTTCTTATTGGGCCTTTAATTTAATTTACTATAGAGTCACCATATATGCTTCAGATTCGTCATTTAAATCTGACCTCATTTTACTAACACCTGCGTTTACATGGATGATAAAATGCTAGAGATCCTAAAGAGAACCATAATACATAGTGATATGCATTATGTTGGTTAAGTAATTCAGCCGGCCATATGGTAAGCATTCTTTGTTTTCATCTTGCATGATGCAATTCTTAAAGCAACAACCACAGATATTAGGTTAAATACAGCTAATCATTACAAATAAATTTTCCACCATATAAAATACATTCTTCTTTGGTCCAAAATCGACATTTCAAAACTCTACCATGTAACTGATTGTGTTTATGTTATGGGCTGAACTGTGTTCCCCCCAAATTCCTTTGTTGAAGCCCTAACCCTGTACCTTGGAATGTGGCTGGTTTTGCAGATAGGGCTTTTACAGAGGTTAATTAACTTAAAATGAGGTCATATGGATGGATCTTAATCCAATCTGAATGGTGTTTTTATAAAAAGAAAAAATCAGAGTGCATGGGTGGCTCAGTTGGTTAAGCATCTGCCTTTAGCTCAGGTCATGATCCCAGGGTCCTGGAATCAAGTCCCGCATCAGATTCCCCTCTCACTGGGAATCTGCTTCTCCCTCTACCCTTCCCCCCTACTCATGATCTCTCTCTCTCACTCTATCTCAAATAAATAAAATCTTTTAAAAAATAAAATTAAAAAAAAAAAGACGAAATCAGGACACAATACACACAGGAAAGACCCTGGGGAGATACAGGGAGAAGACAACCGTCTACAAGCCAAACTTTAGAAAGGGCCCAGAAAAGACCCACCGTACTGACACCTCGATTTCAGACTTCCAGCTTCCACAATATGAGAAAATGATTATCTGTTGTTTAAGCCACCCAGTTGGTAATATTTTGTTATAGCAGGCCTAGCAAATTAATCTACCTTATGATAGTCTTTTGTGAGAACAATAACGTATAGCAAGGGGGAGGAGAAAAGAAACCAGTTTTTTAAAAGACTGTTGCCTATGAGACACTACATCTCAAAGAAATTACTGTGAGAAACGCACTACCATGTGGGCTGGAAAGGTGAAACCAATTCTGATGGATACAAACCTATACAGTTTCTGGGTCCCGCAGAGAAGGGCACGTATGCATACGGATGGCGTCCTTGTGAATTCTCAGGAAAGAACCTCTCAGGCTGGAACTCCTCAGGATTTGGGAAGTATCTTGGATCTCTATGCAGTGCATAGGGAACAATGATGACTTGAGAGCCTTTCACAATTTTGTAGCCCCCTGCCAAGAGGTAGGCAATATGCCATAAGAATGGAGTAAGACGGACATTTAAGAATCCATTCTACCTACTCTCCTGATCACAGAGTTCTTACCAACTTCACAATCTTCATTAAGATTACGAGCGAATAAAGGAACAGAAGGAAAAAGGCGAAGGCTTTCCTTAATGACACATTCCAGGTATTTGAGTTTCTTCAGGTCCTCTAAGGTGGCAGGACGATCAGACTTCCCTGGTTAAAGGAAACACATGAGATGACAATGAAGGAACTCTATGGGCTTGGGGAATGGGACATCCAAGAAGAATTAATCAAAGCACCAAATGTTAAATACTTACAGCCAAAGTAGGATTTCTATCATACATCATCAAAACAAAATGAGATGTGTTAAGTGAAAGAAAGAAAGACATGAAAGGTCATGTATTGTATGATTCTATTCATAGGAGGGGCTCAGAACAAGCAAATCTGTAGAGACTGAAAGTAAATTAGTGGTTGCCAAGGGCTGGAGGAAGAGGGAATGGGGTATGGCTGATTAACAGTACAGGGTTACCTTTCGGGGTACTGCAAATGTCCTGGAATTAGATGGAGTAATGGCTGCACAACATTGTGAATGCACTAAATCATACACTTTAAAATGGTTAGTTTTGAGTTCTCAGAGAATCCAGATATGCATCTTCTCTTGGGTCAGATTCTTGGACTCTCTCCCTAACATGGCCCCTCAAAGCCTTTTGTTCCTGGGTCAAACAAAGACAGGGAGATTGCCTCCTGCCTCCAGGCCAGAGGAGACATCAACCTCTCTGGGCTTGCCACAGGAAGAAGAGGAGCAAGGAGCAAATGAACACACTGATGAGGTACAAAATGAAATAGACGGACTTGAGGAAAAAGCCAGCGAAGGATTTTGAAGGGATAACAGAAATATAACAAACACCCCAATCGTGTTTCCAAAGGAGGATGGAATTGATCACCCGAATCCCAAATTCTGGGGTAATAGCATCTGTCAACCACTCACAAATCTGCTGTTACTTGGAGAGGAAGACAAAAAGGCACTGCATTATCTGACCGGAGTCGATGTGACTGAATTTGAAGATATTAAATCATTATAGAATAGGTGTTCATTTTGATAAAAACCCTTCCTTCAAAACTAAAGTTCTCTCCACAGAATTTCATCTGGATCAGAGTGTGATTCATCTTCAAAGCCTACTGAAGTCAGATGGAAATCGGAAAGGATTTGAAGAGATGCTCCAGTCAAATGCAAAATAAAGCCAGTGGGAAAGGGAGCATGGGAAACCAGAGAGCTTCTTTTTCTGGTTTACTGACCATCTGGATGCAGGCCCAGATGAGTTAGGAGAGGACATCCAAGATGGTATTTGGCCAAATCCATGACAGTACTTCTTGGTTCCCGACATGGATGATGAAGAACGGGATGGAGGAGAGGAATATACTCATGAAGACAGGAATGGGAATGAAGGAGAAGATGAGGAAGTGGGGGAGGGAGGAGATGGAGGAGATGAAAAACGGAAGACTGATGGAGTCCAATCTTCTTGTTTTAATTTTCTCCAGTCCCCTTGCGCTCAGTCATGCTATTCTTGAAATCTCTCTTCTCTCTCCTTTACACCCTGGGTCTCAACCTATTTTGGGGGGGCAATCTGAGCACAATACACTGGGAAGAGAAACTCTACCCTTTTTGATTCCAAATTTATTCTTATCCCTTTCTGTCTCAACCAAAACTTCATATAAACAACACTACTGTGCTCTCTGGGGGACAATAAAACAAAACAAACAAAACACCCCATCTGCTCCCTTAGCTTTGCTAGAAGATGGAGAGTGCTTGGTTCCCATGTGTTGGTGCATAGATTCTAGCTTTTCTCCTTTTCCTATTGGGCTCGGATATTACATCATGTCTTTATGTGAATATGGACAGTTAGCATTTACCAACATGTATATGTCTACTTTCTTGTGTTTTTATTTACTTCTTTTTAAATGGGTTTCTAGAAGATCAGAGAAGGGTGGGTTAGAGATGCTTGGGAAGGTGAAATGGGCATCTTTACAGCATAGTTTCTCCTTTGGCATGTTTAATTGTGATGTTTAATGGGCATCCTTGAAGTTTAGGATGACACTTTAGAAATAAAATCCTCTCCTCATGACTTGAGCCCTACCACTGGAGAGGAGACTCAGCGAGCCTATAAGACTTTATCTGGAATTGACATTCTCTAGTGCAATTTTGTTCCTGTTTATTTTTAAATTTTCGTTTTGTTTCACTGGGTGGGGGGGGGGGGATGGTCAGTTTTAAACACTAACAGTGTATACGTTGCTTTGTTATAAAACAACTAAACATACACAAATAAATGTTAATTTTATGCGTAACAAGAGGAATTAAAACTTGCAACTTAATACCCAAAGATTAGTTGCTCATGGAATTTTAGAGCTAATACTGGGGAGAGAAGAAAAACTGAGGCACCATCACAGAAAAAAAGGAGAAGCACCAGAATAAAGTGTCTAGAATAACGGCATTTTTATTATGTGATACCAAAAAGTATTTGTGAGACCAGCAACGAGCTAGACATTGTAGAGGATACAAAATGTGAACGTATCCACAAATAAGGTGTGAGTTTTTCAAAGACCAGATTAACGCACTGTAAGCAATATGAGAGAAATTAAAATCAATACAGAAAAAAATAAAGTGACTACAAAAGCAGAGCGAACAAGTTTAGATTGTCTCCGTTCGACAAAATAAAAGTCTTCCCTCTTGGCATAAAATTCCAGTTCTGACATCATATGAACACAAAACTACTTGTCCAACCTCATCTCTCAATATGTTCTACTATAGGTTCTAAATTCTAGCTGCCCCTCACTAGTCACTACTGTCTTCCAAATGTTTCCATTTCCGTGCCATTGTCCATCTGTTCTCCTCATTCTAGAATGCCTGACCTCTCCTCCTTTTACCTTTGTTTTTCCCTTCCTACTTCTTTTTTCTATGCACCTGTATCAGGTACCACTGTTTTGGTTGGCTGGACCAATCTTTTATTTCCTTCTCCCAGCTTTGGGAGCCACGTGATGTGTGATTAAACAAAGGATAAAATTGATGGCATGATGCATGGCCTCTTTGTGGTCGGCCAGCAATGGCCTCTGTATGTGTCAAGTACTAATCCCAGGACCTATAAATGTTCCCTTACTTAGGAAAAAGGTATCAGTGCATATCTGATTTAGTTAATGATCAAAAAATGGGGAGATTATCCTGGATTAATCAGGTGGGCTCTGAATGCCACCACAAATATCTTTATAAGAAAGAGGAAGATCTCTCTCTCTCTCTCTCTCTCTCTCTCACACACACACACACAGAAGAGCAGGTAGTGTAAAACATAGAGGCAGAGGTTTGATGGACCATAAACCAAGGAATGCTGCCAAGCACCAGAAGTGAGAAGGAACAGAGTGCCTGCTGGGCTTCCAGAAGAACAACCTGTCAGCACATCGATTTAGGCTCAGCAATACTGATTCTGGATCTCTGGAGTTCAGAACTGTGGAAGAATACATTTCTGTTGTTTAAGCCATCCCCACCCAGCCTATAGAATTTGTTATAGCAGCCCCAGGAAACCAATACACCCTTCATTACCCCTCTCCCTTTCCTCTTGTCTTGAAGACAAACACGAGACCTAGAACAACAATCAAGAAGACAAAAGCCACGATGGTGAAGAACAGAGAAAAAAAGAGCAAGACTAACAACATCCCTGTTGGCTTCTGCCTGGGACTCTTTACTTATACTCTTACACCTTGTATACCCAGCTGAACAAGCAGATTGCTGGATGTGTAACAGAAATGATGTCCACCAGTTTAACCCACCTTTCCTCTATTTGTGGCCAGATGCAATCCAATATGGAACAGCTTTCCTGGATGCCCTCTAATATCACCTGTTCCTTGCTGCTCCCAAAGAGCATCTTCTTCCTATCACTCAAGTGCAAAGTCAGGATTCCATGCACAACGGCTGGTTCATCTATTAAGCAGTGAGGTCCTCAGAGACAACAGCATTTATCTGTGCGTCCCCAGCACCCAGCCCAAAGCAGTCACATGCCAGGCAGTTACGAAATGCCTGTAAGTCAGCAGAAGAGGCCCTGCAAAGGAGACAGTACTGGAAGGGATCCCACAGGCGGGCTTTCCTGCTTATGATGGTGTCTTTACAACAGGCCCTACTGCACATCCTTGATGAGTGCTTTCAGTGGCATTTGTTTCAGGGGACTTGGGACTCACGGAGCAGCTAAGGATGGGGCCAAACCTACCAAACACTTCCTCCAGTTCACTGTCCACTTGTTTCTGGACTTCTGGGTAAGAACCCAATAGATACAAGGACCAGTTTATTGCCGCCGCTGTTGTATCATGGCCCTACAAATGTGAGAAGAAACATGGCTTAAAAAGCAGAGTTATATCAAGAAGATCAGGAAAGAAGACTCTGTTCTGAGTTGTCTCTGGATCTAACAGCTGCAATGTGACTCCAGAACATAACAAATTCATTCCACACAGCATCTCACCTTGGTGAGAAGCAAACAGATAAAATAATCCCTTCAAGGCGGAGGTTCATGCTTAGAGAGACATTTCTCTGCTACGTGGAGCTGTCTACCTGGTGAGAAGTGGTTCGCTGTGCTGATAAGGGGCATTCCCAGGAATGGGGCACACCAGGCAGTTTTGAAGAGGTAAAATTCCAGGGGTGCCTGGGTGGCTCAGTCAGTTAAACATCTGCCTTCAGCTCAGGTCGTGATCCTGGCGTCCTGGGATCAAGTCCCACATCAGGCTCCCAGCTCAGTGGGGAGTCAGCTTCTCCCTCTGCCCCCCCCTCCCAGCTTGTGCTCTCTTTCTCTCTCTCTGAAATAAATACAATCTTTAAAAAAAATAAAGGGGGGAAATGTGTGATTTTTATAAGCCAGCTTTGCCAGATCTGTACTTCTCTACTTTCCCCCACTTGCAAGGTAGGTTTTTACCTGTCCATGTGCACACGAGGCAGTATCGATGCAGTCTGAATATTCTCCATGCAAGAAATTGATCAATAGCTTCATTTAACATGTGCTGAGTTCCAGGCAAAACACTAAGTACTTTGCAGAAACCAACACAACTGTTCTTCACAAAAACATCATGAAATACTTGATACTGTTATTCACATTTTTGAGATCAAATACTGGAGGCCATAAGTCCTATTTCATTTTGTCTGCTACCCAGAGAAAGCAGGATGAAACGAAACAAAGCACAGAATTCACCGGAGTACACTGCTGGGCTAGGGCAGTGGCAAAAACCTTCCCATCCAGTGCCTGGCAGCCAGGCAATGGAAGGCCAGGCACTGAGAACCTGCAGCTCCCTTAGGGAGGAGGTCTCACTATTACAGTCTGGGGCATGTCTCCTTTTCCATGCAAAGAAGAAAAAAAAACTTAGGATTTCAAAGAATGTTAAAACTGGAAGAAAGACAGCATTCACTGGTCTGGTTGTTTTCATGGTGTGCAAGGTCACTGGCGGGAGACGGGTGTGTGTGTGCCATATACAGGTACATATGTGTAGGGATAGGTGCGTGGATGACTGTGTGTGTGTGTGTACACGTATGTGTAAGTGCATGCGTACGTACATATGTGTGCAATTAGGGTGGTGATGGGAGGAGGTCTCTCCCCTTCGACATCAAGTAACAGCCAATATCTGCTACATACTTCCTACATGCCAGGCACAGTTCTTGGGACATTTTAAAAAATTATTGGTCTAATCTACAAGCCCTGTGCTCTGACAATGAGGATGCTGACACCCAGAAAGGCTGGATGAGGGGCCCGAGGTCACAACTCTAGGACGACGGGTTATGGCTGGGACTTGGCCCCAGAGCCCACATGCTGAAACCCTCTCCACTTTTTGGATAAGTAGATGTCCATTTTTCTGTATAATATTTCTTTTCAATAAAGTGCTCTACTTGAAGAAGTTTGAAATCACTGCTCTATCCCATCTCTCTATTTTATGCAGAAAAGCTGGGACAGAGATCGGGGATGACTGAAACCATCTCACAGGGCCAGTATGAACCAGAAGAAGCCAAGTCGACAGAAGCGTAATGCTACCTGCTTACTGCTCCAGGGCGCTGACTGTCCTCCCTCAGGAAAAACAGACAGACCGACAGACAAGTGCTAGCACCACATCCCGACGGCTGCAGGCAGAGCAGTGAACACACCATTGAGCTATGCTGAGGCATCGAAAACTACTGATGCCTTCTGCTTTCCTCCACTTCCAAAATATTACCACGTGGTGCTTAAAAAATATTTCCTTATTTGGCAAGCCACATATTGAGACTCACTCCTTGTAATATTTAATATAGTTAGAATTATCTCTGTAAAAAGTGCATCTTTTGGGCACCTGGGTGGCTCAGTGGGTTAAAGCCTCTGCCTTCGGCTCAGGTCATGATCTCAGGGTCCTGGGATCGAGCCCCACATCGGGCTCTCTGCTCAGCTGGGAGCCTGCTTCCTCCTCTCTCTCTCTACCTACTTGTAATTTCTGTCTTTCAAATAAATAAATAAAATCTTTAAAAAAAAAAGAAGCTAGTGAAGAAACAGACTCACGGGTTTTAGAGATGAAAAGGAAGCGTGAAGCGATATAGAGAATGGATAGTAATTTCTGGCTGCTCTTCTGCTCAGGAAAGTCTGATAGACCTTAGATTTTCTTGAGGGAAAAAAAATGTATCTACTCTGTAACCACCATGAATCAAAGATTTTCCGAACAAGGAAGTTGATCTGATACTTAATTATAAATTTAATTATACTGATACTTAATTATAAAATTAAATTTTATAATCTTTAATGCTAATCTAACGACTCTTCCTTAATTATATGAAGCTACTTTAAAATTCCATTAGGGGCACCTAAGTGGCACAGTCCATTAAACATCTGACTCTTGGCTTGGGCTCGGGTCAGGACCTCAGTGTCATGGGATCGGGACCCACATAGGCTCCATGCTCAGTGTGGAGTCTACTAGGATTCTCTCTCTCCCTCTGCCCCTCCACCCCCTCTAAAATAAATCTTAAAAAAATAATAAATCTTTGAAATAAATACATAAAATTTCATTAAACTTCTAAAAACAATGTTAAAGATTCTCCAAAAAACCTGAAATTTATTTAAAGGTATCGGAAAATAACATGATGATATAAAATACCTCAAACATGAAAGTGTCAACTTCTTCTCGAATATCTTCATGACTTAGCTTGTTCCCTTCATCATCAGTCACATTTAAAAGTAAGTCGAGGAAAGCCCTGCGTTTATTTTTGGAAGATGAAGAGTCCGTGTCGGCACTTCTGTGTTCGTCTCTCTTCATTTCACCGGTCCGCTCAGTGATGACCTATGATTTAAACAATCACATGCTTTTGTTTGGAATTTATTATAACCTAACCATACGCTTTCCTATGGAAATACACTAGCTTCTTTCACTTATTTTTTTCTAAGCCTTTCCTATCCTTGCTATCGCAGTAATAACTTAGGCTCTTGTAAAAATATAGTCAAGCTTCCTCTTCAATTTTAGAGCATTATTTGATAAGACTTCTAAAGATGAATTTAATGTCAGGCAACTTTGGAATTTTCGAGGGCTCTTTTTATAGTCTTTCTAATGGGGTACAGCCTAACCGTCTCCAGAGGTCTGAATGAGCCACGGAGATAAAAGTATAGGTGTGGAGAGAACACAGTTCTTGTATAGTAGATTCGGGACCCATCATTATAATTACATGTTGTACTGGAAAAAAGAAATAGCAAGTTGATGGTCAGTTCACCTGTTTGCTTGTAGTTCCTTCTGGCGAGACTACTCCTTCCTCCGCATGGCTGGCTCCCTCCTTTCTTTCAAGTCTCTGCGCATCATCACACTGTCAGAAAGACCTTCCCTGATCCCTGCGACACTAGTCCCTAGCACTGTCTTCCCAAGCCTGCTTTATTTTTTTCCCATTTCCCTGGCCATCTGGCATGATGTTACACTTTGTATTTGGTGTCTTTCTCTTCTAATTCAAATGTACGACCCACATGGAAGCAAGTTTGTCTTTGTTTACTGATGTATTTCTAAACTCTAGAACACGGCCTGGCATTTTGAGAACGCTCGTTATTTGCTGAGTGAATGGAAGCATGAAAGCCACCAACTCAACGTTTTTTTCTCCTATCAGGCAATTGACTAAACCAAGTGGTTTGAATGAATAGACCCCAAGTTCTTTGAGGGCAAGATGTCCTGATGGAACCCCTGGTGCTTCAGATTCAGTATGCGATTTTCAATATTTATTAACTGAATAATACTGTTCATCTGGTTTGGAATCCATTAATTATTGATACTGATATTCATGCATGAAATTTGAGGAAAAATTCAATTGTATCCATAAAAGACAAACTATTGGCCAGTCTCCAAAGCCAGGACTCGTCTTTAATGCAGACTGATATCCTATATCGGAACACAACATCACTATTCTCTTTGTTAGCTTTGAATTAGAAATAAAATGGTAATATCCAGTTAATTTTTATCTTTTCTGAGTTGAAATACTACCAAAAGGCCCTTTGCTTTTGAAAACTGTCTATTCCAGACATTTTCCCAGAAGACCCTTATAATCCTCATCTCTTTATTCTCGTAATACAGCGCCCTATTAATAACTATTCACAGTTCATACTGCATTTTGTCATTTTTTTAAAAAAAGATTTTATTTAGTTATTTGACAGAGAGAGAGATCACAAGTAGGGAGAGAGGCAGGCAGAGAGAGAGGGGGATGCAGACTCCCCACTGAGCAGAGAGCTCGATGCGGGGCTCGATCCCAGGACCCTGGTATCATGACCTGGGCCGAAGGCAGAGGCTTCACCCACTGAACCACCCAGGCGCCTGCATTTTGTCATTTTTTAATAGATAACCTCTGTTTCTAAACAGAACTTTTTAGGAGAGGGAACATACAGGTCCTACTCATTACTATATTTCTTTTTTTTTATCTTTTTTTTTAGGATTTTATTTATTTATTCGACAGACAGAGATCACAAGTAGGCAGAGAGGCAGGCAGAGAGAGAGGAAGGGAAGCAGGCTCTCCGCTGAGCAGAGAGCCCGATGTGGGGCTCAATCCCAGGACCCTGGGATCATGACCTGAGCTGAAGGCAGAGGCTTTAATCCACTGAGCCACCCAGGAGCCCCTCATTACTATATTTCTAACACTAGGTAAAGCATTTGGCACTTAGCAAGTGTTTAATTAATATTTACTAAATACAGAATTGAAATGTAATCATGTTGCCTACTTTTTTCTATTATTCCATTCAAGTTTTATAAGGCACAGGCTCCATGGTCCTGCACTGGTTATATTCACAAAACACAAAGATCATGGATTTTTAAAAAGTTCTAGAAATGGACAGTGGTGATGGCTGCACAGCACTGTGAATGTATTTACTCCCACCAAACGGGACCTTTCAAGCTTCAATGGCAAATTTTTATATTATGTATCTTTCACCACGACAAAAAAAAAAAAAAAAATAGAGGACTTACATTATTGGTAAAATTATGGAGGATCTCTAGGCTCCTTTTGTGTTCCCGCCCTTCTTTACACATGAGAAACAGAAAGTCAAGCCAGAGCCAGGGCATCTTCATTCTTCGATGTATCGAATCACTCATTCTATAAACAGGATAAAAAGACATCAGCTGATACATGAAAAACGTGTATTTCTTTAGCATCTCTTTGGTGCCTGCTCTCAACAAGAGTAGCATATGGAAATGAAGATGATTTGTCTTAGAGGCTACTAAGATCTTAGAGGCTACTAAGAGCTCCGTGCTTCACACTTAACATGAAGGCATGGGCTTTTTCATGCCCAGGGAAGCTTAAAATTTTAATGGTTTCCTTAGTGGAGGGAAGAATTCCTTACAGAACATCCTTACTAGATGGCCATCTGATGTCTGCTTTTGTTTCTTCAGAAAGAGTTCTTGACCTCCCAAGGCTGCTGTGGCTCTTGGATCGCACACTGGGATGAAATCTGCCTCTTTTTAATATCCTCTCATTAGCTTGATCATTCCTCTGGAGTGAGAGGACACAAGTGGTTGCCCTCTTCCAGAGAGAAGTGCTCACCAAGCACTCAGGTCACACAGCTGTCCCGAGGACCTCCCTCGTCATTTCCAGTGATAAAGAAGCAAGACCTCAACAGGTTCCCCTCCTTTGGGATGGACTTAGACACCTGTTCTTCAGAGAGGTGTTTCCTGAGAGTCATCCGTCAGACATATCCCTGTTCTCCTTTCCTTTCCTTTTCTTTTTTTTCTTTTTTCTTTCCTTTTCCTTTTCTTTTCATCTCTTCTTTCTTTCCTTCCTTCCTTCCTTCCTTCTTCCTTCCTTTCTTGAGAGAGAAACAGAGAGAGAGAAAGCTCGAGCAGAGAGCAGAGGGAGAGAAAGAATCCGAAGCAGGCTCCATACTCAGTGCAGAGCCCACGAGGGGCTTGATCTCACAACGCTGAGATCGTGACCTGAGCCAAAACCAAGAGTTGGACACTTAATGGACTGAGCCATCCAGGGGTCCCCACCCCCTATTTTTCCTTTCTCATGTCAACTCGATCTTTTCTTTCTAAGCAATTATTAGACTTTATGCTGGCACCCGTTACAGTGTGTGTCTCCCCGCTATTCTCCCTGTTTGTGTGCTGTGATAAAACTAGTCAGCACCTAGGGCCATTATGGCGGGTGACAGATGCTCAGTAAGTATTTATGAAAATAAAGTGAAATGAGCAGTGAACTTAAAGATAGGAAACATCAAATCAAATCCTGGCCCTGACTCTTACTCGTTGAATACCTCCAAGCCAGTTTTAAAGCAAAACTGATTATTTCAATTAAAAAATAATACGTGGGGCGCCTGGGTGGCTCAGTGGGTTAAAGCCTCTGCCTTCGGCTCAGGTCATGATCCCAGAGTCCTGGGATCGAGCCCCACATCGGGCTCTCTGCTCCGCGGAGAGCCTGCTTCCTCCTCTCTCTTTCTGCCTGCCTCTCTGCCTAATTGTGATCTCTGTCTGTCAAATAAATAAATAAAATCTTTAAAAAAAAATACATGCTCAGAGCAGAAAATATGGGAAAGGAGAATGAACAAAGGAACAACAAAAAAAACCCCAAAACATTGTAAGAAAGAGAAGCACACACACAAAACAATAATGACTGCAGATAATATTTTGGTATAGTATCTTCTAGGTTTTTCTTTCTATAAATATTTTTTATACCTACTGGTAATCCTACTAAAAAATTGTTTTTATCTTTCTCACTTACATCATAATGTAATTTTTCAATATATTATAAAATCATTTTAAATTATGGCATAATCTGGGTGTGTCATCATTTACAAAACCATTTCTCTCCTGGCCATATACGTGCTTAAATGACTAGTCCAATTTTAGTATCAAGTTTTATTTTGAAACAATGAAAAGATTAATAATTAATTAATAATTAATAATTATGAATAATTGCAGAAATTATTAACACTAATTTTTAAAAAATGTTTAAGCCCTAATCAGTACCCATTTTAAAGATAATTAAAAGGACTTCATTTACCTATAAACTGCTCGGACATACTCGGAATCATCATTACTTTGAGCACCAATACTCTTCCCCATAGCTGTTTCTGCAAAACAGGGGCAAGAAGCAACCGTTCAGTTCGAGCACATATCCTCTATTTTCCAAGGGCAAACACTTAAAAAAAAAGTCATAAGTCCTGTTCTGTTCTCATAGATTTTAAAATTGTTCTCTACCCCTTTTGCTTCTTGTATCTTCTCCTACTCCCTGTTCCTGCTCCTTCTTCCCTCTGCCCTTCTAGGCATGTTGGCTCTGTGACTGTCCTGCTCAGAGCCCTCACAGTGGCTGCTGCTTCTCAGGGGCCTGAGCCACAGGACCCCCTGAAAAATCCAGTATCCTTTCCGATGCCCTCATTCACCTTCCCACTGCTGTGTTAATTTCCGTTTGGGCCATTCTATCTCTACACCATAACTTTAGAAACAAATCAGTGAGACTTACCACAAATTATATCTAAGGCACAGAGGGTGATGTAAAAAAAGCAGTTAAATGCTCCTTGGTTAACATGCTTTTCAAGCTTATGGACCAATATATTTGCTTGTTCATTCATGACATCTAAGAAATCTTCCAGAATTGTAAAATGGAAAGTGGGTGTTAACATTTTTCTCCTAGATCGCCATTTGTTTCCAGTACTAGAAACACAATACACGGTCACGAACAAGAGAGGCAACATTGGAAACAAAGTATAAATTTAGCCAAGTCAACAAAACTCTCCTGAAAGAGATTAATCTATACATTGTCAAATGTTTTGGTCAGAAAGACAAAGATTCATAGATAACTACTGAATGTGCATCGTTTAGATATTATTCTATATTACTAATATTTAAAGGGGCACTCATAAGAATTGAAAAATTTAAGAATTTTTCTAAATTTCCAAGTTCCAGGTTTCTAAAAATTAGAATTTTTTTGTCCTCCCCTCTATTAAAAACCTCAGTCCTCCGATGATCCCTGTGGTCCGTGATTCTACTTTGATCTCTCCTATTTTCAAATTTTCCACAGACCCCACAAAGGTTTTTGCCTTTCCCTTGGCAGGCCTTCTCTCAGAGGATGGAGCCTGATGTCTGGACACGGTTCCCGGATGGAGATTTTGTGCTCCATAGTCTTCTCTGGGGCTGACTGATTTTTTTCACTGTATTTTCAAGATCTGCCTGCCCTGAACTCTCCGTCCCTTTCCTTTTCGTACACCAGCACCTGACTCTTCTTGAAACACTGGTCATCGTCATTATTGAGTCCCATGGATGGAGATTACCACACATGGACTCCTGTCAGAGCCCACTGTTCTCCACAACTTTCCTTCCAGTTCCCATACTTCCTGGTAGCACAGTCTTGCAGACAGGAGAACTACTTTGTGTCAATTCCTGATGTAACAAATTACCTATTGGAGTAACTGTTTCTGTGAGACAGCTTTACAGATCTACAATGACATACCTTGTAAGAAGTCCTAGGCCAAGCCATGGTTCCAGAAACTTGTACATATAAGATTTATCAATTTGCTTTGAACTAGTTAAAATTACCTTTGGAAAGAGAAAAAAAAATTGAGAGATATATAGACATCGAAACAATTTCAACTCAAAGTTGAATTCTACCTGGCTAGAACATTACTTTTTTTTTTTTTAAGATTTTATTTATTTATTTGACAGACAGAAATCACAAGTAGGCACGGGGTGGGCGGGGGGAGGCAGACTTCCCACTGAGCAGAGAGCCCAATGCGGGGTTTGATCCCAGGACCCTGAGATCATGACCTGAGCTGAAGGCAGAGGGCCACCCAGGCACCCTAGAACACTACTTTTTAAAGGTACATCTCATAGGGGCGGCTGGGTGGCTTGGTTGTTAAGCATCTGCCTTCGGCTCAGGTCATGATCCCAGAGTCCTGGGATAGAGCCCCGTATCGGGCTCCCTGCTCCACAGGAAGCCTGCTTCTCCCTCTCCTTCTGCTGCTCCCCTGTTTGTGTTCCCTGTCTCGCTGGTCTCTGTCAGATAAAAAATAAAGGAACATCTCATAGCTATTATTTCTCTGTGATTCATTTTTATTCCTGTGCTTTAAAGGAAGTCAAGTTGAGTTTTGAACATGTAACTGTCATTCAGTCTTGGGACGAAATGGAGTTGAGAAAAAGGAAAATGTCCAAGATAATGCTCTGGTTACTATAATGAACTAGGAACAAAGTGGAGTCATTTATAGAGCGTGGGAGGATAGGAGAGAGAAGATAAATGAATCCAAAGATGATCACGTCCAAGGAGATAAAAATCAGAAGTTCACTTCTGGGCATGATGACTTGGAGACATTCGAGTTGCTATGGTCTGAAATAGGAATGATGCTCAGGATAAGGACTTGACCTAGAGGTACACATTTGAGTATCTCCAGCAAGTGAGTAACACTGAAACCCATGAATGTGATCGGATCACCTGGAATCCAGGTGAAGTAGAAGGGACGAGCCTTTAGGTCTGAGCACAAAATCCTCGCCAGGCTCCTAACTCCAGTCACACACTCTAGATCTCTCACATACATACCAAACCTGCTCACACCAAGTCCGCTGTGGCTGAAATCCTACACCCGTCTCCTCACTACCTGTTCTGAACCAGGCTGGTACAGTGTGGTACAAGAGAAATCCAACATTTTCACCGTAGTAACTAAGAAAGACATATCCCAGGATTAATGCCTAGGAAGTTATATTTAACTGTGTTTCGAGAAGCTCTGTTTATATCATTCTTACTCTCTGACCCCAATGCTTTTCTCATCAAACCACAAGAAAATCTCCCGGGTATCATAATGATAAGTAAAAGGTATACAATCGTTTTGAGCAGTTATTTCAATAGCATGGACTAATGATATCTGCCCTATCAGTATCACAGGCACATTCTTTTTTTTTTTTTTTTTAAAGATTTAAAAAAAAATTTATTTGTTAGAGAGAGAGAGAGCACAGGCAAACAGAGTGGCAGGGAGAGGCAGAGGGAGAAGCAGGCTCCCCACCGAGCAAGGAGCCCAATGTGGGACTCGATCCCAGGATGCTGGGATCATGACCCAAGCCAAAGGCAGCCGCTTAACCAACTGAGCCACCCAGGTGTCCCAGGCACATTCTTTTTTAAGAAAATTAATGTGGAAGAGTAAACTTATAATGGATTGGAAACTCTAATCTCTTGAGAAAAACACTCATATTTTATTAGTCTTATATTTTTGAACTCTTGAAACAGAGCCTGACAGATAACATGTCCTCTTGCCTTCTGGAATAACCTACTTGTAGTTCTATAAAACTATATCCTTATGGGGTACCTGGTTGGCTCAGTTGGTTGGGCAGCTGCCTTTGGCTCAGGTCATGATCCTGGAGTCCTGGGATCGAGTCCCACATCAGGCTCCCTGGTCAGCAGGGAGTCTGCTTCTCCCGCTGACCTCTCTCCTCTCATACTCTCTCTCTCTCATCCTTTCTCTCAAATAAATAAATAAAATCTTAAACAAAACAAAAACTATACCCTTATGCAGACTTTCAAAAAAAAATTAATAATAGGGGCACCTGGGTGGCTCAGTGGGTTAAAGCCTCTGCTTTCGGCTCAGGTCATGATCCCAGGGTCCTGGGATCGAGCCCCACATCTGCCTCTCTGCTCAGCGGGGAGCCTGCTTCCCTTCCTCTCTCTCTGGCTGCCTTTCTGCCTACCTGTGATCTCCGTCTTTCAAATAAATAAATAAAAATATTTAAAAAAAATAATAATAAAGAAGACCAAATATCTTGGACCTGATAACAAATGTGTCCAGAGGCTTCTTTGTCCAGAGGTTGCCACCCTCCCCAGGATTTAGACAACATCTGGAAAGCATTAAATGGCACCTACAGAGCCGAAATATGTAATGAGCTGCTCAGTATGCTGAATTCCATTAAATATAAGAACATTGCTGCCATATTTATTCTGATGAGACTCTCACACAGTCGGACGTGAAGGGGAACAGAGGTCAGACTGACCACACACTCACCTCCACATTTTCTGCTTTATAAACGGCCACTATTGGCATGATCCCAAGCCAGAGTTTCAGTAGTGGCTGGTGTTGGTGTTTTTCGGTATAATAAATGAGCTGCTGAAAAAATTCTGGGAGAAAATATTTAATTTTCAATGAGTTTCTTCTGTCTTTGGGTTTGGGTTTTGTTGTTGTTGTTGTTGTTAATCTGTTTACTTTAGGCAAGTCACTTAATATTTCCCACATCTCTCACATCTTCAAGGTAAACCACACAGTTTCTATTAAGTGATGTAATAATTGCATGGTGAAGGTAATTTAATTATAACACCCAAGAAACGTGCACCTCCAAAGGACCCAATCCCTACTCTGAAGGAGCTTCTAAGCATGGGAGATGCTGACTTCTGTAGCACCAGAGAAAATGAAATGGTTGCTAAAATCGAAGTTTTAATCTGAGGAGTTACTGATTCTCATTGGGAGGAAGGGAAAAATTTCATGATGGAGATGGCATTTGAGCATTAAAAAATGAGTTGTATTTTTATAGGCAGAAAAGGGGGAAGTAGGGGTTGAGGCAGAATGTAAGCCAAGCAGCAGAAACAGCAGAGCAGAAGTGCAGAGGTCTGGAAATTCCCCGAAGGTGCAGCCAAAGCTAACATGGGGTGATGCCATTGGAAGAGGAGACTAGAGCATTGGAGGCTTTGATTTTCTTGTATATGCTCTGAGGAGTAACTGGAAGTTTCTGATGAGGACTAGCATGACTGGAGTCATAATTTAGGGCAGTAACACTAATGTAGTAAGATCTGAGAATCACCTCGGGCCACTGGAAGCCTCTGGGGGTGGGGAAAAGGCTGGGATTCAATGCTGCCAGGGTTAGGGGCATTGGCTGTGCCGTACAGTGGGTCTTGCATTAGGTGTGGGGAAATGGTGATCGTCAATCCCAACTAGCATCAAAGAAGTGTGGAAAACCTGGGAGTCAACACTTTTCCATGTTGCAATCCATGAGGCCCTTGTCTGGGGGAATGCAGTATGGCCTTACAAGAGATCAAGCCATGACAAAATTCTCTGTGAGTGTTTTCTGAATGTCATCTGGGTAGAAACAAACGACAGTAGCCAGGGACTAAAGAATTAAGTTACAGGGTCCAGACCTCAGAGAAAAGACATGACAAAGGTTAGACATGCTTTCGGAACACGAATCAAACAAGATGAGGTTAAGGGAGGATTTGAGTCCTAGCTGGGGAACTGATCACATGTCAGGAAATGGGGCAGAAACCTTTTTACACTGCTGGGAAAATCTAGGTAGGGAGGAGTGGGGGCGGGGCAGGCTAATTGGTAGGCATATGGGGATTATGGGCTTCTTTTGGGCCAAGGGAATGTCTGATTGACAATAGCAAGGCTAATTCCAACCCCACTGTGAGGCTACGAATAGGGTCCTTAAGATTTTTTTTTTTTAAAGATTTTATTTATTTATTTGACAGAGAGAGATACAAGTAGGCAGAGAGGCAGGCAGAGAGAGTGAGAGGGAAGCAGGCTCCCTGCCGAGCAGAGAGCCCGATGCGGGACTCGATCCCAGGACCCTGAGATCATGACCCGAGCCGAAGGCAGCGGCTTAAACCACTGAGCCACCCAGGCGCCCGGGTCCTTAAGATTTTGACAGAGCTATTTGACATGGGAATTTGGACACCAAGGACAAATGGACAAACGAACCATTCAACTTTCGGTTCTTTTTCAATGCCAATAAATGTGCGCATGCTCAGCCCATCTTTGCTCTTTATTCACCTGTAAGCTTCATCCATTCCCAGGCTTCAGGGCAAGCTGCGCAAAATGCAGTGGGAGAGGAGCTAAGGCTCACAGATGCCCGTTGTGTTGATGATAATTAAACACTAATGATTTTTTTTAAGTGTTTGCAGATTTCCTCACATAAAACTTAGTGATAGTTATCCCCAAATAGCTAAAATCCATTAAGTCGTGTTCATTTACTGCAGCAAGTTATTACATGTCGGACCTAGTGTTAGGATTTTTAGATGCATTGTTTTTTCTGCCTCGCCATAGTTAGAGGAAAGGCACTATTATTACTGTCCCTATGGGGGAAATTACGCACCGCTAAGTAACTTGCCCAATATCACAGAGCTGGTAAATTATAGAATCTGGCTTTGTACTTAAGGCAGTAAGACCATACAAGGTGCCATCTTAACCATTGCACCACATTGCTTGAAAATATCTCCTGGTCCAAACAGTTGTCAAAATTTCTGTGAAAAGAGCTGGGTCAAATCAACAGTGTCAAAAGACCATGCGTGGTGATACTAACTGCCTGCCTTGGCCTGATCTGACAGAGGAGACAGGGAAGTGTGAGCCTGTGGTTTGAAGGTATTGGATCCAATATCAGGGAACAGTTGGGAGAGGCAGGTGTTGACGTAATGAAGTACAGAGCAAGAGTTTGGTTTGCAAGACCAATGAAAAGCCAACTGCAGAACTCCCGGTGAGATTACTGAGGCCGGCCAGAACTGTGGCCACAGATCCAAAGCACAGCCTCCTGCCCAAGAGACAAGGTCACTGAGAACAGGGAATATATCTTCGAATGATCTGACATCAACCACTTTGTTTAGCTCAATGTTGGGGACAAGGAGGGGCTCCAAGTTTGATTGACACTTAAGGAACGTACTCTAAACAACTGCTAGACAGTGATCTAGAAACAGCATGCATTGAATTTAATCCTTAAAATAACTCTGTCATAGTTACTTTTACAAGTAAAGAATAAAAAGAATAAACAAACAAACAAAACCCAAAACCTTCTAACTTAGCTTTAATATTTGCTTTATATATTTTGGTGCTTGTTGGATATATATATATATATATACTCTATCTTCTTGTTGGATTGACCCCTCTGTCATTATGGAATACCCTCTTGGTCTTTCATTACAGTCTTTGTTTTAAAGTCTATTTTGTCTGGCATAAGTATAGCGTTCCAGCTTTCTCTTGGGTTTCCATTTGCATGAAACATCTTTTTCTATCCCTTCACATTCAGTCTGTGTGTGTCCTTATGTCTAAAGTGAGTCTCTTACATGGAGCATATAGGTGGGTCTTGTTTTTCTATCCATTCAGCCACATCATGTCTTTTGATTGGAGAATTCAGTCCATTTGTGTTTAAAGTAATTATTGATAGGGGCGTCTGGATGGCTCAGTGGATTAAGCCGGTGCCTTCGGCTCATGTCATGATCTCAGGGTCCTGGGATCGAGCCCCACCTCAGGCTCTCTGCTCAGCAGGGAGACTGGTTCCCCCTCTCTCTCTGCCTGCCTCTCTGTCTACTTGTGATCTCTCTCTGTCAAATAAATAAATAAAATCTTTTAAAAAAAGTAATTATTGATATTGCCATTTTGTTCAGTGTTTTCTGGCTATTGTTGTATTTCTTCTCTGTTCCTTTTTCTTCTCTTGCTTCCTTCCTTTTCGAGAGTTTGAAACAACTTCTCAAATTTAAACAACTTGGTAGCAAAGTTGGAAACTGAGCAGAGCTTTGTCTGATGCCAAAATCCAGTGCTTGCTGGATTAAAAAGTCCCTTTGTAAAAGCCAGTATATTGTCATTCTCTTCACTCATAAAGTAACTCCAAGGAGAATTACCTTAAATATTCTAATCAACTAACTCATCATGTATTTTGAAACACGTCTCATTCACTGGAGACTTCCATTCTTAGAAAAATTTCCCAAAAGAATATGATGAGATTTTTAAAGCATGTTATTTCTTATTGGGGGTGGGAAGTTAGTATTTCTACACAATTATTTTTTCATGCTATAAAGCCTCGGGGTAGAAGGAGAGATTAGCTCTGCTTTTAGTATTAACCAAGACAATTTTTACAAACATGGTTTTCACATATCTAAACACATTATTCAATCTCTTGCAACATTAGTCACATTGATGTTTAGGTGGTGAAAAGTTAACTTGGATTTCTTCTGCCTGGAAACATTTTCAATATTTTGATAAACACTCCTCCACGAGGCCTTACTTATTTCTGTGAAGTTGAAATGACAACATTTTGGGGGTGGGTGTGGGACAGAGCTGGAAAAGAATCCTTCAAGATCTGGAGTTAATGTTCACCTTGTAAAACTGTTACTTACAATTAATCTGAGGTGAAACTTGGTTGTGGTCCTAGGCTTATTTTGGAACACTTCATTTCAGGAAAAAATTTTCAATCCCAACTTACACAGCCATTAAAATGAAGTGAAGTGCTAAGATCTAATTCACTGTCCCCCACGGGAAACTGTAAATACCAAGTACTTTTTGGAAGCTTTCTAACTTAAAGTGTGTTTTTATTTTTATTTTTCTCATCAACAAAGCATAAATCAATCTCTTCAAAAAGCTATCGGTAGAAAACCCAGACGACCCTGCCCTCACAGTTTACTGTTATTATGTAACCTCCTTAAAATAACTAAAATAAGAAGGTCAAGAAAGAAAAATTTGTGGTCAAGTCTCGTGATGTGGGGAGGGAGGAAAGTCTCCAAACAGTCTCTAGTCCCTGATTTTGCGAAGGGCGGTGGGTGGGTGGGGGATGAGGGTACGGTTTGGAGGTACTCGCAGCAGTCCCAGGGAAGTTTCTGCCCTTAAGGCTTTAACAGCCCAGAGCCAAGACCTGCAGTGTTTTGAGATAGGAGTGGTTAGGAGTGGAAAACAAGAGAAAGCGCAGGAGGACAGGGTTTTGTTTTGTTTTGTTTTAGAAATACTGCGTTCTAGCCTGTACATAAAGGGAGCCCAAACAATTTTATCAGGTGTCACAGGGCAAAATGGATAGAACTGGGAATCCCCTCTCCAACGGTGACAGACTCTTCTTTCCCCTAACAAGCCAACCCCTCCAGGAGAGGTGGTCTCGGCTGCCGAGAAGGCGGGCGCGCGGGGAGCAGGCGCGGGGGCCTCTGCGGAGCTCTTGCGCCCTGGGGCTTCCTGCTAGTGGGCCCCGCAGGCAAGGAGCCCCACGGCCGCCGGGTGTGGGTGCGTCCGGCCTGGGCGTGGTCCCTTACCTCTCCCGTTCGACTTCACCATCAGCGAGTGTCCCACCAACGGAAAGGCGCCGGGTAACGTGGGGAGGGGCCTCATCTGCTGCCATTTCCGCGCGTAGCTCGTCAGCATCTGCAGAAGGTTCAGGATTAGGGTGGCGCCCGCCACCGAGAAGGCGCCCAGAGCGCCCCATACTAGCAGCTTCTGCCCCCAGTGCACCAGCCACAGCGCCAGCATCGTGCCCCCGTCCGCTCTGCAGCGGGACAGAGATTGCCTAGAGGGCAGGGGCGGGGCGTTGGACCCGCCCCCTGGAGTTCAAGTGCGCTGTCCTGGGAGGAGTTTCGGGACGCCGCAGGGATGCCAGTGCTCCCGGAGGGGGGAAGAGGTGGCGCCCGCCGGTTCATTTCTTCCTCCTCCCCCTACCCCCAACAAGGGCAGGCCTGCGCCTGGCCTCTCTGAAACCGGGACCCCGAGACCGAGGCTTCCCCGCTGCAGGGGCCGCCCCGGGCCTCGGGACAAGGCTCGAAGAAAAGCACCGCAGGGCTTGTTAACTGTGCTCCGCAAACACCTAGGTAATGCCCACGGGCCTCTTCATCTGGTCAAGCAGAAACCGAAAGACCGAAAAACGGCTTCGGGGTTCCATAGCGTGTTGCTGAACGTAAATAAAGACATTTGAGTGAAGTGGGAGGAGAATGTGGGTGAAATTTAAGACAGCCGCGTGTGGCCAGGGTGAGCTGAGTTTTGGGTTTGAGGTCCCCGCTGCTGCTCACAGCACTCCAGCCAGAGACAGCCATAGTTTAAAAATTGAAATAAAGAGGCATCCAGTTTGAAACCCAGCCTTTGGGTTTCAAACCCACCTCCCCGCCCCAGGGAGTCTTTAACCTTATGCTTCCCTGCTCAGCCCTGCAGTGTTCCACTGTCAGGACTGGCTGCCCGCCCCCAGGGTGGTGCCTGGCTTCAGCATCATTCGGAGCACGGTCTACCTTGATCGAGGGGAGTGTTAGGGTCAACAACCTCAGGAGCATCGGTTTTCAGTTTGTATCACATGCCTGCTTGAGACAAGGGAAAGCTGGTTTGCTGTAATCCAAATATTTCCCCAAAGATCCTTGGGACCACGTAAAGCCAGCACCCAAAAGCACAAGTCAGGGGGGAGGTCAAGGCCTTTGAAAGAAGCAGAAGTAAGAGAAGCTGGGAAAGGAGGGCCTGGTAAAGAGACAGTAGTTATGACGCAATCTCAAAAGGGAGAGAAGACCAACCACTGAGCCTGCAGAAGGAAAAGGACAGTGACTAGGACTCTGGAATTGTGCCCCCAGAGCTGTGTTCCTTAACTACGAAGTTCCCTCTCTTCGTCAGTCCTGCCTTAACCTTAAAAATAATGCTATCATAGGGGCGCCTGGGTGGGTTAAGCCTCTCTGCCTTCCGCTCAGGTCTTGATCCCAGAGTCGTAGGATCAAGCCTCACATCGGGCTCTCTGCTCAATAAAGAGCCTGCTTCCTTGCCTCTCTGCCTGCTTGTGATCTCTCTCTCTCTGTCAAATAAATAAATAAAAACTTTAAAAAAAAATAAAGCTATCAGTTATTTTACCAGCAAAATGGGTGTATTTGGGAGTAGCAGAGAACTGCAATTTGAGGTATAAGAAAGACAGAAAAACCATAAACAAGCCCAGAGAAGAAGAAAAAAACAAAAAACAAAAAACGTTGTTTTATAGAGGAAAGGTAATTGGCAGCACCTTAGAAGCAAAAAGTCCACTGGCTACTCTGGGAGTTCCAAGTGCAGTGGCTTTTCATGGGCTGAACTGTGACCATCTCTCATTGGCTGTGTTGTTGCCGGGGAGGAGAAAAACTTTCCTCCCTCCCTCCCTCCTGCGGTGGTAAAGTGGCATGACTTCCAAGTACCTCTCTGGACTTCAGGTCTGCAGTTGAGGAAGAATGGTGGGGTGTAAGAGTTCCCCTTGCTGGCCTCCCACTCCATTTCAGATGAGTTTTCCCTTTATTAATTTACAAAGGGCCTGGACTGGGAGTACGCCCCTCTCCTGGAAGCCTGGCCCTGAATTATGGCAAACTGGCAAGCAAGAAGGTTAAACAAAAATGCTCTGGAGTCCTACTTTGCTTAGTTAGATTAGTTTTCTCTCCAGCTATTGTATAGGTTTCACACAACCATTTACAGGGCCTCTTTGAAATAGAGAGAAACATTGCCTAAGGCTTTTCTCCAACTGATTTTTTTAAAAGTCATCTGGAAGTACCAATGTGGAAAGAGGCTCTCCATATACTAAGTAGAAAACTAATAATAAAACAGGTTGCAGAACTGAATAGATAATGCCATGTCATCTCTGGGAGAAAAACTTTTTTCTCTACAGCTAGACTAATGTTTGGAAAGAAAAATACCAATCAATTCTACGCAGTGGGAATGGAGAAGAACTTAAACTATAAGGGCCTACTTAGCCAGAGGGAGCCATTTTGTGTTTATGCAGTGAACTTAGATTGCCCCTGCCCCTCCCAGAGGAACTTACTTGCAAAGCCTAGATAGAAGGGCCAGTCAAGCCAGGTGGAGACATCCAATCAGTGCGGTGCACATGTATCTACTAGGGTAAATTGAAATTCAATTGGCCACCCGTGTGTGACCTAGCATGACTGTGCAGTTTTCTCTGTGTGTTGCAATCTCATTGGCCCACTGTGTATAGTCAGGCCCAACCACCTCTATAAAAGTTAGTCTGTGAGGCTGGGAGGGGTCGCCTCTTTGTAAGAGACAGCCTCGACCAGTCGGATTGATTCTCGATGCTTGGCCCGAAATGAAGCTTTGCTTGACCTTCGCTTTGTATCAGTCTCGTTCCTTTGATCACGCACCCTAACAAAACTATGAGTTGTCTTTCGTCTTTCTGTCTTTTGCTTCTGTATTCTTGTCTTTTATTCACTTCTATATTGTTTAATCACGTTAAGACCTTAAGAAAATATATTTACTTGACCTCTTTATGTGTACCTCATGATTTTTATTTTCTTTCTCTCTAAAGGATTGAGTCCACATGTCCTTTTAGATCCATTCCCCCACTCCCCGTTACAGAAAAATCCCTCAAAAGACTAGCCATGCCTGTTGGCTTCAATTCCTCTCCTCATACTCTCTCTTGAACCCTCTGCAGTCAGGCCTTGTCCATTCCACAAAGATCTTGTCAACGTCTCAGGTATCTTTCCTGTGGCTAAGTCTTTACATCATTTCTCCACCCTTATCAACAGCATTCAACATATTTCAGTCCTTGTCACCTCCTCGGAAAACCTTTTCCCCCCACTTGACTTTGAGCATTCCACATTCTTTAATGTTTGTTCTCCCTCATGAGTCATTCCATCTCACTCGGCTTAGCTAGTTTCTCATCACATCCCATCCCTCTAGATGTTAAGAGGCCCAGGGCCCAGAACTCTTGTTTTCCCTGCATATCTACACTTAGTTTCTTGGTTACTTCATCCACTTTGGCACTCAAATACCATCTAGATGTTGACAGTTGCCAAATACATCCTCCAGTCTGTAGTTCTTCTCTAAACCCATGTCCAGTTAACCAAATGTCTCAACATCCCCACTTAGGCATCTAATAGGCATCTCTCTTTAGAAAAAGAGCAGGATTTTATTTATTTATTTATTTGAGAGAAAGAGAGCATGAACAGGGGGTGGGAGGTAGAGGGAGAAGGAGAAGCAGACTCGCCAGTGAGCAGGAAGCCTGATGTGGGACTAGCTCCCAAGACCCTGGGATCATGACCTGAGCTGAAGGCAGATGCTCAAGTGACTGAGCCACCCAGGTGTCCCTCTAATAGGCACCTCAAACATGACATGTCATAGTATGCTCCCTAGTGTTACGCCAAAGCCTAGGAACCAATCTTGACTCCTTTCTGCACATTCAATGCAATGGCAAATCCTATTGGCTCAAATCTCAAAACATCTCCAATAGTCCTTGGCTCCTCACCGGCTGTGCTACTATCTTCTGATCCAGAACATCCTCTGGGGTCAGATTACATCACTCCTCCTGGAAACTCTCCAGTGGCTGCCTATTTCAGATAATTTACCATTTCCAAGGTCAAAAAGGATCTTAATCCTTTGGCTCCCAATTACTGCACCCATCTCATCTCCTATGATACAGCCCCTTGTTAATTCCAAGCCATGTCCCACTGGCCTCGTTTCTGTTCCTCAAACCTCCAGGATGCTCCTGTTTTAGGCATGTGTGTTTTTTCCTGTCTAGAATGCTTTTTCATATATACGTTTCTTTTCCCATCTTCAAGTCTTTGCTCAAATATTACCTCTGCAATAAAGCCTTTCCTGATTATTTGATCTAAGGCTGCAGCTCTTTCCACTGCTCCCTCACCCTGTCCTATGTTTCTTCACAGCACTACCACTGACCTTGCATTATGTTTGTATTGATTTGTTTATAATCATTCTCCTCTGCTAGAACTGAAATTCTATTAGGGCAAAGACTTTGGACTTTGTCTTGTTCAGTCCAATGCTTAGAACAGAATCTGATACAAAGAAGGTGCTTGGTGAATATTCGATGACATAATAAATCCATGATTATCACATAGGAATGTCATCTCCTGGAGCGGGGGAGAGCTTAAATTGGGGTATTCATACATGAGATAAACCCTCCCAAACACATATAGTTATATATTTTTAATTTACTGGGAAAAGTATGCTATCTGGTTAGAAATAAGTGAGTGAATAACCCGTGTATTAGAAACTGAAGAGGTACACAAATTATATAAAAATTGGGAAAGGAAAGAAGTCTTATATATATTTTTTAAAGATGAATCATCTTTTTTTAAAGATTTTATTTATTTGATAGAGAGAGAGATCACAAGTAGGCAGAGAGGCAGGCAGAGACAGAGGGGGAAGCAGGCTCCCCACTGAGCAGAGAGCCCGATGCGGGGCTTGATCCCAGGACCCTAAGATCATGACCTGAGCCAAAGGCAGAGGTTAACCCACTGAGCCACCCAGGTGCCCTGGAAAGATGTCTTATAGGTGTAATGAAGTCTTGAAAAATTTTCCAGTACTTTTATTAAAAATTAAAGAGCTAAAATTCCTGAGAAATGATCTGTGGTTATAGTGAAACAGGGACAATAAAAATATAATATCCACATATTTTATGACATTATAAAAATGTACCTCTTAATTGGCATAGAAATTCCATTCTAGTTCAGAATAACATCAGTATGGATACTACTGTTGGTATTAAATTTATAAAATTTAGCAGTTTTCTATGGTATTTTACATCTTTTTATTATTTTATTTTAAAAAAAGATTTTATTTATCTGTCAGCGAGTGAAAGAGAAGACAAGCAGGGGAAGCAACAGGCAGAGGGAGAGGGAGAGGGAGAAGCAGTCTCCCTATTGAGCAAGGAGCCTGATGTGGGGCTCGATCCCAGGACCCTGGGATCATGACATGAGCTGAAGACAGCCACTTAACTAAGCCATCCAGGTGTCCCTGTTTTTATATTATTTTAAAATTCCTTCATTCCTTCCTTGGTTTTGGATGAATTAACAGACATTTCCATTAATGTAGTTATTAACTTTCATTTAAAAATTGATCTCAGGAGTTATTTACTTTGCCTTTTTCAATTTTTAACAAAGAAATTCTAAGACTCATTTATCAAGGTAGATTATTATGAAAACACTGTCCCAATTTTTCCCAAATCAGTTCAGAAAGTACCATCCTTGATATAAACATTATATCCTTGATATAAACATTATTTACTCTATTACTCTAAAGTTCACTTAACGTATATATAAAAAATGTTACCTTTAATACAGGTGTAAAAATATATGCTATATGCAGGTCTTTTTAAATTCAGTGGCAGAGCCAAGTCTCTGCTATTTCTAAGATTGTACTTTATCCTACTGAAATGTGTAGAAGATATGAATCATGATCGCTGCACTGGGTTCTATTTCTGAAAGCATTTTTATCAATATGTACATCAATAACAGAGTCTCATTTACAAAACTCAGAAGCCACAACAAGTAAAGCTATCATAAATTATATTCTGTGCTTCTGCATGAACAAAATAATTTATCTTGGATACTCTATCTTAATGTCAGTTTAGAATGCATACCAGTCACTTTCCTTCTAAGAAGTCTGTGCTGATTAGGGAAGGAGTTGCAAGGTTCTTGGAAACGGACAGAAATGAGCCTGAGCAGTTCTATAAGAGCAGGGTGGATAGAAAGGGTACAGTTAGCCATAATTAGTGACCAGAGAAACCAAACTAGAGGCCCTTAGGAACTGGTACTCCAGACTGCTTCCATGTCAAGTAATTTCTCATATCTGGAGGCCACTAAATGGAGACTGATATTTTCTCTTGAAAGTTTCTATAGCTAATGTTGAGGGAGAGTTTATAAAACTCTCAAAATTCTCCAGTCTGCTTTGTGTGGTTAACTACGCATTCAAAATATTACAGAGCTGTGGCCATCCCTCTACTCCCTCCCATGCTGTGTTACTGTAAGAAATGAGTCAGGAATGTAAGGGAGAAATGATCAGTGAGAGGCAAGGTGACTCTAGCATCGTGTTTGTTCTGTCACTCCGTGACCAAGGACAACACTAATTCCAGTCCCAATGCACTTGTTAATTTCAGACATCTATAAATAGGCCAAGATTCTCTTTTCTTACAACCAGAAATATGTCGGAAAATAATTCATTACACATTTGTATGATGATGGATAAAGTTTCATTTTGGATTAATAAAAAAAGAGATTGATAAAATATAAGTATCTGATATAAAAAAAGAAATTATGGTGATTTGAGATCTGAAAGTGAGCCTGAGGATACGAGTCACTATAGAGGAAAACCATGGGGAGGGGGAATGAAAGAAAATGGCTCCAGAGCCTGACTTCTGATCGATCATTTCTTCTTTACATTCCCTATTCCATTTTCTATATGACCATCAGATAGCGACACATGCCCTGAAGGAAAACAAAGCAGGGCAAGGGGACAGAGAGGACAGAACCTCTACTTTAGACAGAGGGGTTGGGCTTTATGACAGAGATGACATCTGAGCAAAGGTCATACAGTGACAAGAAAGAAGCTGCTGAAACCTTCCCTCTAGTAGATGAACACTTTCACCTGCAAAACAATATGCAATATACTTTGTTTATATTCAGCTTTAAAAATCAGTAAGTTTGGGCTACGTTTGAATAGACTGTCTGAGTTTGAGCATGAAAACTAGTAAAACCTAACTGGCTCAAAAAATAGCCATTGACATTCCACGGAGAGGCCGCTGACTAAAGTACATTTTAAAAAAAGATGGAAGAAAGTCAGCACAGCGACTAGGACCATCTGAGCCTTAGTCAAACTGGCATATTGTACCAAAGACGGCTTTGTCCTTTTCTAGAGAAGGGAGTGATATCTATTAGTGACTAGGATTTTGATGAATCAATAACAGAATGAGCCGCAAAACACATGTCAAGACACAATGTTACAAAATGGCATGTTCCTAGATAATATCCTCTCCCATTGTTCAGTAGTGTGTGAATACATGCACTGATTATGTGTGTGTCTGTGTATAATTGATAAAAGATGGATGATAAACACAGATCAGATTCCTCTGAGCAAAGCCCAAAGAGCCTTTATTGGAATGCTTCCAGTAAAGAAGGTTGATGGATTTGACTTGTATTCTCTTTGCAAAGCAAGTGTTCAAAATTAAGTTGTTTATTTGCACTTCTCTCAGACAGGCTCACATTTCACTGTCAGACAAACAGATACATAGTATAATACTTGTTCTTCCATTTTTCAAGTGATAAATGGTATTCTGAGGCCTTGAAGTTCAAATTCCGTCAAGATGCCACTTGGAATCTCTTTCTTGTGGTCAGAGTTGTCCTCTGAAAAGATTTAGGTGGATATTGTGAACCTGAAACACCAATCAAAAAATAATTCTTTTTAAAATGCTAATAAGTGGGGGCACCTGGGTGGCTCAGTGGGTTAGGGCCTCTGCCTTCAGCTCAGGTCATGATCCCAGGGTCCTAGGATCGAGCCCTATATCGGGCTCTCTGCTCCGCGGAGAGCCTGCTTCCTCCTCTCTCTCTCTGTCTGCCTCTCTGCCTACTTGTGATCTCTCTCTGTCAAATAAATAAATAAATAAAATCTTTAAAAAAAATGCTAATAAGTCCCAGCTCTCAAAAGGATTCCATGCAGATGATTTTTTTTTTTAAAAGATTTTATTTATTTATTTGACAGACAGAGAACACAAGTAGGCAGAGAGGCAGGCAGAGAGAGAGAGAGGAGGAGGAAGCAGGCTCCCCAGGCCTCGGGATCATGACCTGAGCCGAAGGCAGAGGCTTTAACCCACTGAGCCACCCAGGTGCCTCGCAGATGTTATTTTTAAGAAAGAAAAAAAATGTGTTTTCATGTCACTTCTACATAAACCAGGAAATATGCAAAAACTGCCATTTTGGGTCCTGAAAGGAAAGAAGGGGGCTCCTCCTCCACCTAGCCTGGGTGCTGGCCCTGTGTCCTCCTGGAGCTGGTGGATTTGCTAGAACCTTCTACCTAGAGGTGGATGCCTAAGGCCCAGGAATTTGAGTGGGGAGCTCTGGCGGCCCTACCACTTCATGGGGGCAAAAACAATGTCAGCTGCCTTAAGAGATCCTTCCCACTGCTGGGATACCCTACAGCTTCTCCTTTTCTCTTTTTTTTCTGCCACAGAACAAATGTCGACAATAACTCCTGCTGTTAGCTTTCTGACCTGGAAACAAAGGTTAAGAAAGTGATTACATGCTTGCTTGTCAGAAGAAAACAGAATAAATGCTTAGAAATAGAGGACTATGTCTCTTATGTACCCTCAGTTATTCTCATAGAAATGAAAAAGGCTTCTGACCATCCATAACAATAGTCACAAAATTAACGATAAGAGAATATACTGACAGGAACGGGGGAAGGTGAAGTGGGCAGATTTAAAACGAGCACACTGCGGTCAACATCTCCAGAATGGAATTCGTCAAAATTCCGTGAGCTCTCTTCCTCAGCAGCACAGTCTCCGGGCCATCCTTGGAGTTGATCTCTCTCTCTCTCTCTCTCTCTCTCTCTCGCTCTCACGTACCACGTGATGCTCATCCTGGGTGGCATGGCTCATGGCTCCTCTGGGAAGCCTCTCTGTCTGTTTACCCATCAGCATATCCAGCTGCATCCCCTGTCTCGTGGTCCTTTCCATTTCCCCACTACACTGAGTGGTCCTTGAGGCACAGACCACAACACCCTTTGTGCTCGAATGCCAACACTTGGCGGAGAACTTGACACAGAGTGAGCACTTGGCACATTGTTTATTTATTAATAAACATGCTTTGATGCCTACTTTCCTCCAACCATCTACAAGGCAGAGCAGTAACTGATACCAGAGCAGGGCTGCCCTTTAGAGAAAGAACTACCGTCCCTGAAAATGAGAGCAAATGCGGCTAGGGAATGTACAAAGAAAAGCAACAGGAAGGCACAGTGGCCTAGGGCTATCTGCATAGGAGAAAAATTGTAAAAGGGCTTAAGAATCTTGGACAGCACGAGACTACAGAACTATGGAAGGGCTGGTGTAAACAGTGATAAAATTGCTGTGCTGTCCCAGTGCTTCTGTTTTAATGGATTTATTTTAAAACTATAGCATTTGCCCTATAATAGCCGATTATCTTTCACATTTCAGATTATATATAAAACAAATTATTCATAATGTTTGAACAAACAGTAGATGCTTGGAATCTAGCTAGGTCCTTTGCATATGTTTTTCCAAAGATGGTTTTATCCACTCAGCCTCTAATAAAAGAGAAAACTGAGGCCCAGAGAGGTTGAGACTCTCCTAAGATAGCTCAACGAAGAGGATGGAAAATAGGCATTTGATTCCAGAGTGGTACAACTCAAGACAATGCTATGCTGCCTCCTTAAAAGTGCTCGCAAACATTTGCGACGACATGGACGGAACTAGAGGGTATCATGCTTAGTGAAATAAATCAATCGGAGAAAGACAACTATCATATGATCTCCCTGATATGAGGACGTGGAGATACAACATGGGGGGTTAGGGGGATAGGAGAAGAATAAATGAAACGAGATGGGATTGGGAGGGAGACAAACCATAAGTGACTCTTAATCTCACAAAACAAACTGGGGGTTGCTGGGGGGAGGGGGGGTTGGGAGAGGGGGAGGGGGGTTATGGACATTGGGGAGGGTATGTGCTATGGTGAGTGCTGTGAAGTGTGTAAACCTGGTGATTCACAGACCTGTACCCCTGGGGATAAAAATACATTATATGTTTATAAAAATAAAATAAAAAAATAAAAAAAAAGTGCTGGCAAAATATTTTGAAAACTAAAACATCATTGGCCTAAATTCAGACTAGAAACTTTATCCTAAATACAGCTACTAGGCTGAAAATAAGTCTGTAGCTGTATAGCAGCCCATTATAAAACAGAATATTTGCATTAATTTTCTGAAGCATTTTTTCTCATTAGATTTTCAAAGAGAAGATTAGGGTTTCATGGAAAACATGAAAACTCTATTGCAGAGAGAGAGGGGCCCCGATTTCTCGTAAGACTCATGAGACAGAATTTTCCTTTTTTCTGAGAGGAGGCCCCGATTTAACGATGAGTGTTTGGGCATTTTCCCCTTTACACCAAACAGTAGGTGCTTAGTTTTGCATCTTTGCTCTTTGTAGAGACTTCTGTGTCTGCACATAGAGGGCAAATGCTTGGTATTTCCTCCTACGTGTCAAAATAGTCCTGTTAAGGTCGATAATCCCTAATTTCTCTTTCCAACGCTTGAAACCTCACACAGGACATCATTTTATTTATATGTGGAGAAAACTGACCTGTGAAGAAACTCTGACCTGTCCACGTGTGACCAGAAAACTCCATCAGGGTCAGTGAACCTTTTCGAGGAGTATCTAACTGTTGGAAGAAAAATAAAAGGAGGGATGAGTTTTATTATTTCAGATATTTTTAAAAATCACATTTATGGTTAACAGGCAACCTACCCGAAACGTGTGGGTCGTGCTGGGTCTTGAAAAGTGTTCTATTGTCAGAGATCTTTCTCGAAAAGGCAATCGCTCTAAACTGTCAGGTATCGCACTTAGCACACGGTTTTGTGGGTGCCTCCCTCTGTACTGAATAAAGGATAATATGTTCTGGTTTAAGGTAAATGCAATCCTTAAAAAAGACAAAAGATCCCTGTGCTCATTGCCTCATTTAATCAAAACTTTTTTTTTTTTAAGATTTTATTTATTCATTTGACAGACAAGAGATTACAAGTAGGCAGAGAGGCAGGCAGAGAGGAGGGGGAAGCAGGCTCCCTGCCCGAGCAGAGAGCCCAATGCGGGGCTCGATCCCAGGACCCTCGGATCATAACCTAGGCGCCCCACTAATTCGCTAAATCCATATGTAGACTGTGAAGTATAAGGTCCATCAAGCATGAATATCAATATATATTTTAATTATGTAATTTTGTTATGTAACCTGAGAAAATGGTAGTGTCCTCATAGATAAACATGGATTCAAAAGCTTAGCCACCTAAAATCCTTACTGTCAAATTAAAATGGTCATATAATTCGGTATTTGTGAAGCAACAGACTTTTTTAAATGTAATGCTTGCCTCCTTCTATTAAGACTTTACTCTAAGGGGCACCTGGGTGGCTCAGTGGGTTAAAGCCTCCGCCTTCGGCTCAGGTCATGATCTCAGGGTCCTAGGATCGAGCCCCGCATCAGGCTCTCTGCTCAGCAGGGAGCCTACTTCCCCCTCTCTCTCTGCCTGCCTCTCTGCCTACTTGTGATCTCTCTCTTGGTCAAATAAATAAATAAAATTTTAAAAAAAAAGGACTTTACTCTAAGCCACAACATGCTAAGATTACACGTCAACCCTTTGCAACTCCCGCCTCTCCAGGAATTCGATTGGTGTACTCGAGGAGGCAAAGGAATGCAAGAGGAAATGCCTGTCACATCTTCTCTTTATGCCTTTATGCTCCCACAACTGGAGTCCTTCTGTGTTTTGTGAAATAGAGATAAGTTACTTGTATGGGAATAAAGTGAGGACTCATCGTACGCCTGGGGGGAAATGTGGTTGTTCATACCAGCAACCCCAGACCTGCCCAGACCATTAGCCATGGCGTGGCGTGTTTGAGCATCAGTGCAGGTGGGAGAATGACGGCTGGTCAGAATGGCACAGGTGTTTTCCTGAGGTCTTACTTTATGCAGGCAGAATTTACCATCTATGAATTCATTTCACCCTTACAGCAATTCTTTGAGGAAGGAAACACAATGGCCCTTTTACAGGTGAAAAATTAAGTCCCAGGGAGAATAATGTCTACAAGTCATCCAGGGTTTGCCTGGCAGGGTTCAAACACAGATCTCCCTGGCTCCTGACCTGACTTTCAAGCTCTTTTCTTCCCTCTACCATCCTGACTATCAGATGTCCTGTGACACCTGGACCTTCTGACTTAGTTCAAATCATGTCTGTATTTCACTAAACAGTGATTAAACCCTCCCACCCCCTGTCCCTTGCCGCAAGCTAGTTAATTTCAGGAAGCAAATCATGGAGACATTTGATGGCACTGAGTTCACTGGGAAGGGCCAAAATTATATTTTGCTTGTTTGTCTGTTTTCCCAGAGACAATCTAAATGGTGCACTTAGATAGAATGAGAGTTGTCTTACAGAAACAGGGCGAGATCCAGGAATCACCATATTCTGCTCCCCGGTCTCTGAGCCTACTGGGGGTAACCTGCTCCAGGAGGAAACCGGTGGGGAGGACACTCGCTCCATGCCAGTTTGCCTGTGAACACAACAACACATGAATGAGCAGCGGGCTCTGGACAGAGGGGGGCAAGACCCCACCCCGAACCTCCTCATCTGAACTACTAATCACAGCTGCCTTCCAAAAGAAATGCTCACGTAGAATGAGCAGAGTGTCAGCCAGACCAGTGCGGAGAGGCGACTGACCACCAGCTCTAGTCACCCCCTCCTTGGTGAGCAGTGATGTCAACCTGTATTTCCTGAGTGCTCGGCCGTGCCAGCCTCTTGCAGAACATGGATGGAACTGAAGATCTCGTTCCTCCCCTTAAAGAGCTTACCAGTTCCTGAAAACCCATGAAGTAATTAGAGAACAATGTAATCAGTTTATGGCCATAAAAGGCCATAGTGAATGATTCTAAATGTAAGTACTGTAGAAATTTAGGGCATGGATGATCAATGAAGTATAAAATCAATACTATAAAACCTACATAAGGTCATTAAAGGGAGAAGCAAAATATGTTTTTTCTTTTAAAATTTTATTTATTTATTTGAGAAAGACAGAGAGAGAGCATGAGGAGCTGGGGGAGGGGCAGAGGGAGAAGCAGGCTCCCCTTGGAGCAGGGAGCCCGATGCAGGACTCGGTTGATCCCAGGACTCAAGGATCATGACCTGAGCTGAAAGCAGATGCTTAATCAACTGAGCCACCCAGGCGCCCCAAGAATATGTCCTTTGATGGGAAAACTAATTATTGTGACATTGTCAGTTATCCCCACGTTTTTAATAGATTTAAGGCCTGAGGTTCAAAGTGATACTTTTCTTTTCTGAATTTGACAACCAGAACATAAGGTTTGTCAGGAAAGGTGAGGAAATGTTAATAAAAGAAGAGTAATGATGATAGACTTTCCCCCCCAGATATTGACACTGTAACATTGTCCGGTTCATGCACAAGAATAGAGAGGGATATTCTAGGAAAAGATTCTTTTTTTTTTAAAGATATTTTTTATTTATTTGACAGAGAGAGATCACAAGTAGCAGAGAGGCAGGCAGAGAGAGAGAGAAGGAAGCAGGCTCCCCGCTGAGCAGAGAGCCCGATGTGGAGCTCCATCCCAGGACCCTGGGATCATGACCTGAGCCGAAGGCAGAGGCTTTAACCCACTGAGCCACCCAGGCGCCCTAGGAAAAGATTCTAATTCATTTATTCATTAATGGTAAAGTTATGAAAGGGGCTGGGCAAGATGGCAGAGAAGTAGGAGACCCTGTTTCAACCGGTCCCCTGACTTGAGCTAATTATCTACCAGAACACTCGGAACACCCATGAAACCAGCCTGAGATGTAGGATTATACACTTCTGGATCTCTGCGACGGCAGAACACACTAGTGGAGAGGTAAAGCAGAGTGGGAATGCTTAGACTGGTATCAGAGGATAAACAGAAGGGGGAGGGAGCCACCAGAACCGACCCACTGGAAAGTAATACCCCAGTACGAAAGTGCCCTGTGCTTGGGGACCAGCATTAACGTGGAGTCTGGTTAAAAGCTCTCAAAAAGAACAAAGGGTTTTCAGAGGAAATTGGTGGAATTCGGTGGCCACAGACACGGACCTAACCCCACGGTCCCAGAGCGGTCACAGCCAGCACCCACCCATGTCTGAGAGAGCCAGGCAGGGCTCCCAGTTGTGGTCCCTGAGCCTGTGGCTTTCTGCAGCTTGCACCACCGCTGGGGCTGGGCACATCTCCACCTGTGCCTGAGACAGCCCGGCACGGGCTCCTGCCGGAGGTCCCTGGACCTGCAGCAATCCGCAACGTGGGCCGCCGCGGGGTCCGAGTACACCCAGCATGGGCACGGACTCTAGACATCAGTTCCAGCAACAGCGGCCATCGGTATTGGGCTCACCTGGACCAATATCACTTTCGGTTTTAGTGGCACTGGGGTGCCACTAAAGGGGCCTTGGGTGACCACTGAGACAGTGGCTGGGAGTGCACACTGCCTGTGGGAGGCTGCGGTGTTCAGTGGAGTTTGCAAAGGGGGAGTCTGTGTGTTCTGGACCACCCAGAGGGGAGCAGACTAAAGCTTCTTTCTGAGGCAGAGCTGTGGGTACAGACAGTTTACGTTGCACTAACCCTCAGAAAAGCTGCAAAAAGCCACCAAAGAACAAAAAGCTCCAGAGAACAAAAGCCTGAAAAACAAGTTTCCACAGAGCCCAACCTCTTGTAGGGGGCAGGGCCACTCAGTCCAGGCAACATTGACTGAAAAACGATGCGGCAGGGCCCTCCCCCAGAAGACAAGCCAAAAAAACAAGAGGATAATAACCACAGGGTCCCCGTAAAACTGTAAAACCCCAACATCGGGGAAAACAATATATTAAGCCCCCTGTATTACCCCCAAACCTGTATATTTCATAGATAAAATTTTTAAAAATATTTGTTCTCACGATTCTTCTTCTATTTTTTTAACCTACTTACCATGATAACTAGATGTTTAATACAACATCTAGATGTTTGTATGTTTATCATGTAATATGATAGATGTTTAATATATCTAGAAGTTTAATACAACATATTACATAGTAACTTTCTAACTTGAAAATTTTTTTATACATATACCTGTTTCTTTTTCTTTTCTTTTTTCTTTATATATACATATATAGATATAGATATAGATATAGATATAAGCTTCTAGGTAATCCTTTTTCCCTATTCAATACTACCCCTATATATAAAACAGTTTTAATTTCCCTATATCTCTGGAAAGTTGAGTTGTTTAAGGAAGATAACAAGATACACCCAGGAAGAACTGAAATAACCTTCCTTACCCGCCCACACAGAGGGTTTTTAACCACCCTCCCATCTTATTTTTCTGTAAGTGTTTCTGTGTATTTGTTTTTGTACTATATAAATCTTATTCTTGGGGTTCATTTTGGCTGGGTTTTTCTTTTTTCTTCTTTTCTTTTACATTTGTCCGTCTTTTTGTTTGTTCATTTTTGTGTATGTACCTTATATATCTTACTTTTGGGGCTCATTTTGGCTGGGTTTTTTCTTGTTGTTCTCCCTTTCACTCTCTCTTTTTTTTCCTTTTTTCTTTCTTTTTGGTGGTGACTTCTGATTGCTCTGAAACTGTTCAAACTGGATCTTGGTTGATATATCCAGATATACATCCCCTTAAACACCTCTCACCAAAATGACTAGGAGGAGGAATAACCAACAGAGGAAAAATTCAGAGACTGTGACCTCTGTCACAGAACTATTGGATATGGACATAAACAATATGTTGGAAATGGAATTCAGGGTAACAATTATCTAGGCGATGACTAGGTTGGAGAAGACCATTAGTGACAACATTAGAATCTCCAAGGGCAGAAGTGAGAGGGGATCTGGCAGAACTTAAAAATGCTATCAATGAGATCCAATCTAATCTAAATACTCTAACAGCTAGGGTAAATGAGGCAGAAGAGAGAATTAGTGATCTAGAAGATAAACTGATAGAAAAGAAGGATCAGGAGGAGGCCTGGAACAAGCAGCTTAGAAGCCATGAAAACAGAATTAGGGAAATAAATGACACCATGAAACATTCCAATGTCAGAATGATTGGGATCCCTGAGGGGGTAGAGAAAGAGAGAAGACTAGAAGATATAGTGGAACAAATACTGGACAAAAATTTCCTTAATCTGGGGAACGGAACAAGTGTTCGTGTCCTAGAGGCAGAGAGGACACTCCCCAAGGCCAACAAATCTAGAAAGACCTTGAGACACTTAATTGTGAAATTCATGAATCATAAAATCAGAGATGATGTCTTAAGGGCAGCTATAGAGAAGAGATTCCTTACATACAGAGGAAGGACAATCAGAATAATGTCAGACCTGTCCACAGAAACCTGGGAAGCCGGAAAGGGCTGGCAAGACATTCAGGGCACTAAATGAGAAGACCATGCAGCCAAGAATACTTTGTCTGAAGGTAAGGATGACATTCATAATGGATGGAGAGATAAACAGCTTTCAAGACTGCCAAGGTTTAAAAGATTATGTGACCACCAAGCCGCCACTATAAGAAATATTAAGGGAGGTTCTATAATAGAAAATAGAACCCAAGAGTGACATAGAACAGAAATTCACAGAGACAATCTATAGAAACAAGCACTTCACAGGCAACATGTTCTCAATAAAAACTTATCTTTCAATAATCACTCTCAATGTGAATGGCCTAAATGCTTCCATAAAATGGCACAGGGTTGCAGATTGGATAAAACAACAGGACCTATCATATGCTGTCTATAAGAGACACATTTTGAACCTAAAGAAACATCAAGACTGAAAGTGAAGGGATGGAGAACTATCTTTCATGTCAATGGGCCTCAAAGGAAAGCTGGGATAGCAATTCTTATATCAGATAATTTAGATTTTAAGCTGAAGAATGTAGTCAGAGATACAGATGGACACTACCTCATTCTTAAAGGGTCTATCCACCAAGAAGATCTAACAATTATAAATATTTATGTCCCCAACATGGGAGCAGCCAACTAATAGCCAACTGTTAAACAAAATAAAGAGTCACACTGATATGAATACATTAACTGGAAGGGATCTTAACATGCCACTCTCATCAATAGACAGCTCACCTAAGCAGAAAATCAGCACGAAACAAGAGCTTCGAATGACACACTGGACCAGATGGACCTCATAGACATATACAGAACACTCCACCCTACAACAACAGAATACTCATTCTTCTCAAGTTCACATGAAACTTTCTCCAGAATAGACCACATACTCAGTCACAATTTAGGGCTCAACTTACACCAAAAGACTGAGATTATTCCCTGCATATTCTCAGACCACAATGCTTTGAAACTGGAACTCAACCACAAGAAAGTTTGGAAGGAATTCCAACACTTGGAAGCTAAAGACCATCCTGCTCAAGAATGTTTGGATTAACCAGGAATTCAAAGAAGAATTTAAACAATTCATGGAAACCAATGAGTATGAAGACACCTCAGTCCAAAACCTATTGAATATGGCAAAGGCAGTCCTAAGGGGGAAATACATAGCCGTCCAAGCCTCAATTCAAAAAAAAAAAAACATGGAAAAATCCCAAATACACCAACTCTCTTTACACCTTAAAGAACTGGAAAATCAACAACAAATTAAGCCAACCCACTCATAGGAAGGGAAATAATTAAGATTAGAGCAGAGATCAATGAGTTAGAAACTAGAAATACAATAGAACACATCAATGAAACTAGAAGCTGGTTCTTTGAAAGAATTAATAAGATTGATAAACCATGGGCCAAACTAATCCATAAGAAAAGGGAGAGAACTCAAATTAATAAAATTATGAATAAAAGGGGAGAGATCATGACTAACACCAAGGAAATAGAAACAATCATAAGAAATTATTATCAACAGTTATATGCCAGTAAGTTAAGCAACCTAGAAGACATGGATGCATTCCTGGAAACCTATAAACTTCCAAGACTGAAACAGGAAGAAATTGACAACCTGAATAGACCAATAACCAGTAACGAGATTGAAACAGCGATCAAAAACCTCCCAAAAAACAAGAGGCCGGGACCTGACCAATTCCCTGGGGAATTCTACCAAACTTTCAAAGAAGAAATAATACCTATTCTCCTGAAGCTGTATAAAAAAATAGAAACAGAAGGAAAACTTCCAGACTCTTTTTATGAAGCCAGGATTACATCGATCCCCAAACTAGGCAAAGACCTCATCAAAAAGGAGAATTTCAGACCAATATCCCTGATGAATATGGATGCCAAGATTCTCAAGATCCTAGCTAATAGGATCCAACAGCACATTAAAAAGATTATCCACCATGACCAGGTGGGATCTATCCCTAGGATGCAAGGGTGGTTCAACACTTTCAAATCAGTCAATGTGATAGAACAAATCAATAAGAAGAGAGAAGAACCACATGGTCCTCTCAATTGATGCAGAAAAAGCATTTGACAAAATACAGCATCCATTCCTGATTAAAATTCTTCAAAGTATAGGGATAGAGGGAACATTCCTCAACTTCATAAAATCTATCTTTGAAAAACCCACAGTGAATATCATTCTCAATGGGGAGAAACTGACAGCCTTCCCACTGAGATCAGGAACATGACAAGGATGCTCACCCTTGCCACTGTTGTTCAACATCATACTAAAAGTCTTAGTAACAGCAATCAGACAACAAAAAGTAATAAAATGTTTCAAATTGGCAAAGAAGAAATCAAACTCTCTCTCTTCATAGATGACATGATACTTTATATGGAAAACCCAAAAGACTCCATACCCGAACTACTAGAACTCATACAGCAATTCAGTAATGTGGCAGGATACAAAATCAATGCACAGAAATCAGTTGCTTTCTTATACGCTAACAATGGAAATATAGAAAGGGAAATTAACTAATTTCCAATTCCATTTACTATAGCACCAAGGACCATAAGATACCTTGGAATAAATCTAACCAAAGAAGTAAAGGATCTGTACTCAAGGAACTACAGAACACTCATGAAAGAAACTGAAGAAGACACAAAAAGATGGAAGACCATCCCATGCTCATGGATCAGAAGAATAAACATTGTTAAAATGTCTATACTGCCTAGAGCAATCTATACTTTCAGTGCCATCCCGATCAAAATTCCATCAGCATTTTTCAAAGAGCTGGAACAAACAATCCTAAAATTTGTATGGAACCAGAAAAGACCCCGAATTGCCAAGGAAATGTTGAAAAAGAAAAAACAAAGCTGGGTGCATCACGTTGCCTGATTTCAAGCTATATTACAAAACTGTGATCACTAAGACAGCATGGTACTGGCACAAAAACAGACACACAGATCGATGGAACAGAATAGAGAGCCCACGTATGGATCCTCAACTCTATGGGTAACTAATCTTTGACGAAGCAGGAAAAAATACCCAGTGGAAAAAAGACAGTCTCAATAAATGGTGCTGTGAAAATTGGACAGCTATGTATAGAAGAATGAAACTCAACCATTTTCTTATACCATACACAAAGATAAACTCAAAATGGATGAAAGACCTCAACATGAGGCAGTAGTCTATCAAAATCCTAGAGGAGAACATAGGCAGTAACTTCTTCAACATTGGCCACAGCAATTTCTTTCAAGACATGTCTCCTGGGGTGCCTGGGTGGCTCAGTGGGTTAAGGCCTCTGCCTTCGGCTCAGGTCATGATCCCAGGGTTCTGGGATTGAGCCCCATGTTGGGCTCACTGCTCTGCGGGGAGCCTGCTTGTCCCTCTCTCTCTCTGCCTGCCTCTCTGCCTATTTGTGATCTCTGCCTGTCAAAATAAATAAATAAAATCTTAAAAAAAAAAAAAAAGACATGTCTCCAAAGGCAAAGGAAACAAAAGCAAAGATGAACTTTTGGGATTTCATCAAGATAAAAACTTTCTGCACAGCAAAGGAAACAGTCAACAAAACAAAGAGGCAGCCCACGGAATGGGAAAAGATATTTGCAAATGACACTACAGACAAAGGGCTGATATCCAAGATCTATAAAGAACTTAAACTCAACACCCAAAAAACAGATAATCATGTCAAAAAATGGGCAGAAGACATGAACAGACACTTCTCCAGAGACGACATACAAATGGCTATCAGACACATGAAAAAATGTTGATCATCATTAGCCATCAGGGAAATTCAAATCAAAATCACATTAAGATACCACCTTACACCAGTTAGAATGGCCAAAAATAAAGAGGACAGGAAACAACGTGTGTTGGAGAGGATGTGGAGGAAGGGGAACCCTCTTACACTGTTGGCAGGAATGCAAGTTGGTGCAGCCACTTTGGAAAACAGTGTAGAGATTCCTTAAGAAAATAAAAATAGGGGTCCCTGGGTGTCTCAGTGGGTTAAAGCCTCTGTCTTTGGCTCAGGGAATGATCCCAGGATTCTGGGATTGAGCCCCACATCGGGCTCTCTGCTCTGCAGGGAGCCTGCTTCCCCCTCTCTCTCTGCCTGCCTCTCTGCCTACTTGTGATCTCTCTCTCTGTCTGTCAAATAAATGAATAAAATATTTAAAAAAAAGAAAATAAAAATAGAGCTACTCTATGACCCTGCAATTGCACTACTGGGTATTTACTCCAAAGATACTGACGTAGTGAAAAGGAGGGCTATATGTATCCCAATGTTCATAGTAGCAATGGCCACAATTGCCAAACTGTGGAAAGAGCCAAGATGCCCTTCAACAGACAAATGGATAAAGAAGATATGGTCCATATATATATAATGGAATATTACGCAGGCATCAGAAAGGATGAATACCCAGTTTTTGTATTAACATGGATGGGACTGGAGGAGATTATGCTGAGTGAAATAAGTCAAGCAGAGAAAGTCAATTATCATATGGTTTCACTGATTTGTGGAGTGTAAGGAATAACATGGAGAACATTAAGAGAAGCAAAGGAAAAGTGAATTGGGGTAAATCAGAGGGGGAGACAAAGCATGAGAGACTGTCGGCTCTGAGAAACAAACTGAGGGTTTTGGAGGGGAGAGGGTGGGGGGATGGGTGAGCCTGGTGGTGGGTATTAAGGAGGGCACAGATTGCATGGAGCACTGGGTGTGGTGCATAAACAATGAATCTTGGAACACTGAAAAAAATAAAATAAAAAAATTGTAAACAACAACAAAAAAATAAAGTTATGAGAATTAAAATATGATCCTTTTGACCTCTGATGTTTTAAAATACATATACTATCCAGTATTTAGAAGCTGCAAGTAAAGAGTCGTGTGTCCTGCCAGTGGGATTATAAATTGTGAGAACCATTCTGGGAAGAGCTTTGGAAAAATATTTCAAGAGCCTTAAAAATACCTGTAACCTTTGACTTGGAAGCTCTACTTCTGGGTCTATACAATTTAAATTTATTTAAATTTAAATTTAAATTTAAAGTCTTCCTTCTTAAGATTTATATAAAATGATAGTACACCTGAAACTAATATTACACTAACTGGAATTTAATAAAAACTTAAGAAAGGATTTATATAAAATGATTTCCAGGGACACCTGGGTGACTCAATGCCTAAGTGTCTGCCTTTGGCTCAGGTTGTCATCCTGGGAGTCCTGGGATCAAATCCCACATTGGGCTCCTTGCTCAGCAGGGAGTCTGCTTCTTCTCTGCCTGCTCCCCCTTTTTGTACACTCTCTCTAACAAAGAAATCAAATCTTTTTAAAAAAGGATGTTTGCTGTACATTATGATAGTGAAAATACAGAAGGAAAGAAAAGTTTCTGTAATGGGAAATACTTAATAGATTATCACATACCACCTGTTATTTTCTAGCCACTAAAATCATGCTTTGAGAAATATTTAACAACATGGAAAATATGAATAAAATTAAATGAAAAAATCATATGAAAAAGTGCCACGATAGTATGATAATGTGGTATTAGAAAAAAAAATAAGGGAAAGAAAAGAAAAGAAACATGACCATAGACAAAATTGGTAGTAAACCTACCAAGTTATCATTTTTATATTTCTATGTGTTGGCCATACAGGGGATCTTTGATACCTAGTCATATTTCTGGTATTGTTCTAATGTTCCACAGAGAATTTTTTGTACTTTGATAGTTAAAAAACTCATTTTAATAAAAGTGAAAGACAGAGCATGAACAAAGTCCCGAAAGTCAGAACATGCATAGCTGGTCTGTGGCTCAGAGAGATGATAAGGCTGCCCCCAGTCAAGGTGGATGAGGAGAAATAACGGGAAGATACAGTCATGCAGAGTCAAAGATAGTGACATTGCCCCCAAGGGGCAAACATGGGTTGTTGTTGGGACCAAAAATAACCCTTATTCTTTTTGTGCATAAAACACAGATATAAAGAACAGTACATAGACTGTACAGTATGTTTGTGGCATTAAAATTCCACAAGTGGGGTAGAAATTAGGAAAACCAGTCTTTTTTTTTTTTTTAAAGATTTTATTTATTTGACAGTGAGAGAGAGAGAGATCACAAGTAGGCAGAGAGGCAGGCAGAGAGAAAGAGAGAGGGAAGCAGGCTCCCTGCCAAGCAGAGAGCAGAGAGCCCGATGTGGGACTCCATCCCAGGACCCTGAGATCAAGACCTGAGCCGAAGGCAGCGGCTTAACCCACTGAGCCGCCCAGGCGCCCAGGAAAACCAGTCTTAAAGGACTCCTTAGTATGGCGATAATTTAAAAAACATTTTTAAAAAAGTTGGAAAACACAGGTCTACAGTTAGGGACGGGGCAGAACATGAAGGGAATAGATAGTTGGAGGCATCTGACTTATTTCAATAGAAAACAGAAAAGGTTTGGGATGAAAGCTTGACGATGGAGCCCAGCTGGGCTGGGGGGAGGAGAAGAGGGCCAGCGAGGTGCTAATGACACCGGTTGCAGGGGTCAGGGTCCCAGGTGGCCACAGTGAGAAGGTGAGAGCTCTTGGAAGAACTGCCAGAGCAAATAACCTTGGGCAACCTGAATATCCCAAATAACACTGGAATTATCAGCTCCAGATGGTGAAAGGAACAGTGACGCATCAAAAAACCAAACATGGCCTGGCATTGTGGAATGCATCCTGAAAAACCCAGTTGCTGGTTAAGTCCTGATGGCTGCTCAGGCTTTCCACCCCTGCAGGGGGGAGGGGGGCAGCCCCAGGACCCCAGGGTGTGGTCTCCAAAGCTGGACAGCACGGTGGGGAGTCCCAGCTCTGCCTCTCCCTGGTGGGATCATCTTTGGCAAGTTATGCAACTTCTCTCAGCCTCTGTCTCCTTACCTTGGACCTGGGATACTATGAGGACCAACTCAAACGATTTGTGGCAGGGAATAAATAAGATAATAAATGTGACTCCCTTAGCTGGTGCTGGTAACCAGATGCATCCAATAAACACTGACCCTTATTAGTGAGAGAGCTGGCGTGCTCTTTCGTAATTCTGCAAAAAACGAGGGGACAAATTCCTTTCTAACAAGGCAATGTTCTGAAGTTGATCCCTAAGGTCAAAAGCTTTTTTGAAACTCCCACATGGGGCAAAACACAGCCCTAGAGAGAGATAAAAATTAACAGTTATGGTACTTCAGAAACCAATATCACACTACATGTTAACTAACTAGAATTTAAATTTGAAACAAAAAACTAATAGTTACATACCTCCCTTTTATTAGTATAGCATTTTACGCACATTAATTGTTTTGAACCTCATAATGAGAAAGAATGAATTATGTAATTTGAAAACATTAGCTAACTATTCCTTTTACAAGTGAGGCCATTGAATACCAATTCAAGATGGCCTCACCATTACAGCTGCATTTTGCTGCCCGGCTGTGGGTACAGCTGTGGATATAATACCTGTCTTTATGTTTTAGCGTACAGCCAACTCAACTACCACAACGCAGCTCATGGGAAATATCCAAATTCACAAACTACTTAGGAAGTGGCCACATAAAAGCTGACAGAGGACGCTTTGTGCGTATGAGTCCATAAGCCCTAACTGGTGAGCCTCTCCGTCCTCTGTGATATCTGGTTTACCAGGAGAGAGAAAGGACTTACAGTTTTGTTCCCCTAAGAACTTCATCGCTGTACACATTGGGGGTTTTCATCCTCTGTGAGTCTGCAGTAAGAGAAGGCAGCCTCGTGTAGGCGGGTGTTTTCCTTTCAGAAGTGTGGAGCACTCGAGCATCAGAGGTTCTGCCCAGGCGGTGCCGTGCCAAAGAAAGGGCACTGGGCCCTGCACCCAAGGATCTGTCCTCTTGCTCATTCCTGGGGGGTGGAAGTCAAGCTGATTACTCAGATGTCAGCATTAGGAGAACTTGTGTCCATGACCAGGCATCATCTAGAACAGCGCCTGGCTCAATAAACATCAGTTGAATGAATGGACAGACTATCATTTCCAATTCAATTTCTGTTTCAATGAAGAATCTGCCGCAGGGGGAAAGAAGTCTAAGGTTCTCACTGATTGTAATCCTATAGTATAACCCACAAGATTAAGAACTCACAGCTCTCTTCCCCTTATCTATCTGCCCTAACCTAATGGTGATCATTTTGTGGTTGATATTAGAATGGTGTGTCTTCATTCTCACATGTGGCTTTCTCCTTCCCTAATGGGCTCAGGTGCACCTAGCTCATATGGGGTTAACCAGGATGCTCCATATCCCACAAGCTCTGTAGTCTTCAGGGCTCAGGAGTATCCAGCCTGCAGAAGAGGCAGGTAATCATTCCTTATACGTACTGTGTTCTAGGTCTCTGCTGTAATGGCTTTGCTTGAATTGTCATCACACCACTCAAATCACTATAAAAATTGTTGGAGAAGCGATGAATCTGAGAAAAGTAAAAACAATACAAATTAAAAAGCACCCAGTGCTATTGTGACTATGGGTGCCTGTCAGGAATTAGGAGGAAAAAAAATGGTACACTCCTACTGACTAATTTGAGGAAAAAAAATGTAACACGCATATTTTATAAAGATGTGGGAAGACAAATTAACAGGGACTGGCTTAATTCCCCCAAGCAATATAACTACATAATAGTAGAGACATATTACCACAAGCAGACCTAGAAGGCCAAACGTGAGGGAGAAGTTTCTGGAATCTGGACAGGCTAACTGGTTGGGAAAATGCCACCAAATGCTGTGACCTGGCCAAGAGGCCAGGAATAAACAGGGTCCTGCCATTCTCCTCCCCTGCTCTGAGCTCTAAGAGCTGCAGGGCAAGGGAATCCTTCCTATAGCTTGCATGCACCAGCCTCCAGAGACACCGGGGGGAGGAAGGTAGAGGGAGAATCTGGAGAGGCAAAGAAAGGCTACCCTAGCTCCTAAGTTGGCTGTTGCTTTGGACCTCTTCTCCTACCCCAGCCTTCATAACTGGCCCCACGTAGCTGCCTTGGGAAATGCACAACAGCCTGGAAAAAACCCAAACACCAGATCTCTAAGGCTTACATTTGAATTCCAGTTCTAACTGCTTCCTGTTAGGTGGTCTTGGAAAGATGACTTTGTTCCTGGAGTCTTAATTCCCTAATCTTTAAGTTGAGGATAAGGACACATACTTCATATGAGAATTAAATTAGATAATACTGGTGGAAGCATGAAGAGAGGGTAAGTAATCCTGATTTCCCTATCTGGTCCAACGATATGGCCAACTGGGGTGGAAAACAACATTTAGATTCAGGGAAACAGTCTACAGTCATACCACCCTGAAGGTGCCCAATCTCGTCTGATCTCAGAAGCTAAGCAGGGTCAGGCCTGGTTAGTACTTGCATGGGAGATTCAAGGAAACAGGATTTCTGAAACTAGGATCATATTCTAGTTGGAGAATAGATGTAGCAACCACAATCACATTTCCCCCATGATGAATGTTAGAAAAAATGTTAAAGGAATAAAGTAAGACCTGTTGTAATTATCGCTAGGATGCTTTGACTATTTCAAAACAGGCTCTAATAATATTTCATTTTTAATTCCAACTTTTTTGCCCATTCTTTTTCTCTTAACATTGATCCAAATGAAAAACAACAAATTAGCTATAAAAAAATCTTCAAAACCCATTCAAAGCTATAAAAAGAAAACACTTGTAGAAAGCCCTTTAGATTTAAAAATGTCCATATTTCTCAAGTTTACTTAAATTGCCTAATACTTAAGGTTCTTTCCCATGTTGTGATCAGTTGCCCATTCTTTTACGATTCATACTGCATATTTGAACATGCAAAGTGGGAAACACTGTTGAACCTGCCTGAGCAGTTTAAAAAGTCCAAAACATACAATCAATGGTAGCAGCTCTGAAGGTTTATTTGGAACAGCAGAAGCAAAGAAGGTTTACTGTAAAGCCCTTACGCTACAGAGTAAAACAATCCCATGAGGCGTTTCTATTTTAAGCTTCTGCCCCCTGGACCTCACACAGTGTTCTGTGTTCTTCCAGTCTTGCAAAGAGCATCTGTTTGCTCCTTTGTTAGGTGCATATTTTTGCCTCTGCCTTGAAAATCTTCCCTTTTCTTTTCAGCCTTACTAAGTCTTACCTATCATTTAGGATTTAGTTCATGTTTCACTCTACTTTATGGAGGTATGCTGCTTTTCCCCTGAGCCCCATGGCAAATATGAGGTAAAGGACATCAAATTACAATATGCGATAGGATAGGATAGGATAGGATGGGACATACAATTCACATCTGCTTACGATGAAAGCGAACACTTACTGAGTGCTTCCTCTACACGACGTGTTGCACCATATGTCTTATTTCCTTTCCTTCTCACGGCTTCCTGACTCACATATCCCAGAAATAATGAGATGAAGGCTTTGATTCGGATCACAGAGCTAAGAAATTGTGACGTCAGACCCTATACTTGTAGTCGTACAGCTCAAACTGTCATCCGCTCTACGATCTACTGACTGCCTCATGTTGCCTGTGTGCACACGTGTGTCATAGCATTTCGCATGGCTTGACTCCCTCCAGCTAAACTGCATGAATCTCAAGACCAGGAATCCCGTCTTAACCTTTTGCTCTGTTCCCCCATATAAGACGAGCTGTGCGATACATAGTCTAAGCTCCTTAGCACTACCGAAGGTCTCCCATGAACAAGCTCAGCCTTTCCAGCTTCACCCTCCACCAGATCTTTGACTAAGGAAGCAAGTCAAGAAAAATGTACTGCATGCCTAGCATGTACCAGGTTCTGTGTTAGGAGCTCTCACCCATTCATATGATTCTATTCTCGCCACAGTACCTTGCACATCATTCTCTAGATAAAGGAAACTCAACATTAGAAAAGCTAAACATGTCCACCATAATCCCCCCATCGGTTCCTGACTCTCAGTGCCGTGGTCTTGGTACAATGCCCCTGCTGATCCCAGCGTCCTCGCCTCTAACCCCACTCCGCCCAATCACTGCTCTCCAAACGTGCCCCCCTTCATTCCTCCATACCTCTGCCCGGCCTGAAATGACCCACGCAGACTTCCTACCCATGCAAGACCTACTCATTTCTTCACATTTCTGCTCAATGTTCACCTCCAACCTAAAAGATCAACATTCAAGCCCTAGTCAGGATGACTCATTCTCTCCTTGATTCTCCTGAGGCCTTGTTTGGCACATGACTCACACAATGTATTGCCTGGGACTTGTGTTATACCTTTCCTTTGACAAGAATGGGGACCATGCCTTGTTCAGCTATATATCTCCTCAAAATACCTAATACAGTGCACTTTAAATATCAACTCAATAAATGTGGGATGAGCCCAACATATTCTCATCGACTTACTTTATCTTATTTTTTATCATTTTGGTGGGAAGACTGGAGAACTCTACAACCTTCAAATTGGCTAGAAATTTTGAGAAAAGCATTTTTTTTTTCTCTTAAAAAATATGGAAACATCTCCACAGCTCCAAGTAGGTCAGAAGTGTCAAATCTGAGTGTCTATCGTGTATTATAGAATATGGTGATGTTATTCACTCCATGAAAAGAGTATTTTTTAAATCTTGGCCTAATTGACAAATGGAACCAAATATTCGATAACAGAATAGCACTTGGACAAAACCGGCCAGAGATAAAGATACTGAAGGAAAGAGAGATACTGGTCGGTAAGCCTCTACCTGAGGTGGATTGAGGTGAGAAGCCAGGGATACGCTTCGAGTTTCAGAGCTTCTGCCTGGGGGGACACTGGGTGCATCAGTGTTAACACGGGACATGAGTATCAGTGGAGATTTCTTCTCAGCTACTTTCAATTTTTCTTTCTGTTTCTTTCCTTCTGTGTCACCAAAAAAAAAAAAAAAACAAAAACAAACAAAAAAACATCAGTATTATTAGGAAACACGTTATCGAATATATGTACTTAAAAGTCACTGTTCAAAGAGAATCTCAGTTTTTCAGTTACGGTAAGTCTGCTATGGCCGCTGAACCCCACAGAGAACAGAGACCCCACAGAGCCATTCGCTGACGTGAGGCCTTCCACACACACGTCTATCATTTCAGTGGTGGGTAGAGAGCTAGGGATTATACACGGGGGCAAGAACAATTCTTGGTATTTTATCATATCCCAATCCTTTCAGTTGGAAAAAGAATATCTTTAAGTTAATATGAGGAGTACCCTATTGTACAAATGGATTCTGTGACATTAGCCATATGGACATTTCTAGGATTTGTTTCTTCTCAACTTCAAGTAGTTAAGAGAACACTTTATAAGGTTAAATGAAGTGATTATTAAATTACCTATGTTTCTGTTTTGCTTTACAGATGTCATCAACAATTAAAAACCAAACTCCCATCATTAGAGAAGTTATCCTATAATTTAGAGATTTTTTTTTAAGATTTTATTCATTTATTTGACAGACAGAAATCACAAGTAGGCAGAGAAACAGGAAGAGAGAGAGGAGGGAAGCAGGATCCCCGCCGAGCAGAGAGCCCGATGTAGGGCTCGATCCCAGGACCCTGGGATCATGACCCAAGCCGGAGGCAGAGGCTTTAACCCACTGAGCCACCCAGGTGGCCCTAACTTAGAGATTTTTAAAAAGTAACTTTAAGCTTCTTTCTTGTGCATTTCTGTCATTGTTCCAAAGTGCATATATATTATTTTTATAATTCAAAAGATAACAATGTCCTTTTTCAAGGGATTAAAGATCATTTCTGAATAAGGGAAAAAAACCTGCTTCACCTCTCACCCGATCATACCCTAGGTACAAGCTGGGTGGCCACACAAAACTGAGCAAGAAGAGTCTTTTTTTCTTCTTTTTTTTTCTTTTTGTTAGGGCTGAATGCTGCAAATAGTACCTGTGAGCGTAACTTCCCATTTTTTTCGAATCAGCTCTTCCAATATCTCTACCACACTTTTCCAGACGCCATCAAACACTTCCGCGGCCACCGCATCTTTGATACAGTCGTGAGGAGAAATGGGCGGAAGTCCGTGCTTCCACCACATCCTATGGCGGTGAGGGGATTTTTGTTCAAGACGTTCGTCGTCACTAAGAACAAAAGCCACTGTAATTACTAAAAGTATCAATGGTTAAAGTTAAAACAGTGCTATCTACTTCTTTACCTCACTAATATGCATGCCCATGTGTATTACACTGTATAAACATAACTTTCTTTTTAAAACAGCACATTGTTACTTTCCAATGTACCCGTTTTCCATCACAGGCAACTTTTTATTATTCAGTTTTTGTAGCTTTTATCAAAAACCAATTGAAGTCTCTGTATTTAGTGCAGAGACTGGGCCTTCCTAGACCTTTGACCTTCTAGGCAGCAGCCTGAGTCTCCTCAGGGAATGAAGGCGACCAGGAACCTTGTCCGCTTTCACCAACATGCTGAATACAATTTTTGTTTTCTAGCTGTGCCATGTTGTCAAAAAAAAAGAAAAAGAAAAAAAAAGGAAGCACTGATCTAGCACAGACCTAACTTGCTAGGAATCTACGAGCTTCTGGGGGTGTATTACTCTCAGAAGAATGGAAAATCTTTGGGGCAATTAAAAAATCATTAAACACTAAATGAGCATATAATCAAAAGACATTCCAAGTAAATTAATAGTATTGCACTAAGTCAATGTCAAATAAATTCTATTTACTCCTCTTTTCTGTCAAAAGCAAAATATTCTTCAATCTTTCCATCTACATCATAAACTTCTTCTTGCAGGGGTGAGCCTGCCTTCAGGTCAGCAACCCCTGGGCCATCGGGGCCTGGCAGGGCAAGGGCTGAGCACGCCGCAGGGAGTATTTGAGAACCAGAGACACACAACCTGTGGGGAAAAGCAGATCCTCCGTGAACATCAAAATACATTGCTTGCATGATTTGGGTGAGTCTTTAAATACAGTACAGAATCCCAGGCCAAATAAAAAAAAATCATTGTTTATTACATTTGATAAAATCGTATCCTTCAAAGCGACATTTTAACATGGGCAACATTAAAAAATTTTAAGGGCCTCTTAAAAGCTTAAGTTACTCTATGAGTTTGCATCCCTTTCCTGTAATAAGATGATATCTTGGCACAGCCCTAGATATGTGTGTCTGGCATAGAGGGATTTATCAAAATCTGTTGGTGAGCAAAAGAAAATGCGATAGAGCTTTATTTCTTGCGCTATCGTATTGGAGCCTAGGATGGATCACAAGGGGTCAGGTTTTCATTTTGCATCTGGCCCACCTTTCAGAGTCTTTGAAACAAACATTCAGAACTTAACTTCCTTGTTAGCTGTATTACATACACTCTCCATCATCATCATCACCATCATCATCAATGATCTAGAATCGGAAGCATTTTGGGGAACAAATGCTCTGTACCTGCCCTTCACTGAAATCTGAGCTTCTGAGCCAGTGGAACCAAGGCTCATGGCTAAGATAGACATGAAAAAAAAAAGTATAACTAAAATGAAATTAAAAATACTTTCAAAAGTAACTTATAGGAACCTACTCTCTGCTGTGGTTGTGTCCACAGGCATCTGAGAAGGGTTTGTGGACCACGACACTAGGCTCGCTGCCCTGGAAATGCTGGAACCCTTCATCAGTTGGCACGATGAGCTGTCTTCCTAATACTCTGCAAGGTACAAAAAGAAGAAAAAAAGGAACTTACTCATATTTTTGGTTGGAAAAAGGAAAAACTCTTTGCAACGCTGGAAGTCAGATGATACAATATTTCGAAGGCACATGTATAAAGTGATACGGAACAGACTGGTTTGTGAGAAGCGCAATGGTGTCAAAGAGACAGCACAGGTTTGAGGGAGAGGGACAGGCTGTTCTTGCTACTGACGAAGAGATCTGAAGCAAAGTTCTCAGGCTCTCTCAGCTACTGATTTCATGTGTTTGTTGTTTGTATATGACATAAAGCAATAGTTACCTCGGGAACTGATGAGTGGTTTGGAGATAATGTGTATCAGATTCGGACACCGAGGGTAATGCTGGGTGCACAGGAGCTTCTCTATGTTAACTAATATTTACATCATGAATAAAACTATACAAATATATATACCTGGCATATATTCCTTGGTCTTTTCTTTTTTTAAAATTTTACATTTTATTTATTTATTTGAGAGAGAGCAAGCGAGCGTGAGCAGAGGGGAGGAGCAGAGGGAGAGGGAGAATCAGACTCCCCGCTGAGCAGGGAGCCCAATGCAGGACTTGATCCCAGGATCCTGGATCGTGACCTGAGCTGAAGGCAGACCTTAACTGACTGAGCCACGCAGGCGCCCCTCCTTGCAGTCTTTTCTATTTCCACCCTCCTCTCCTTAATTTTTATCTTAACTATATAAGACAAGAGGGACAGGAGCAGGTCTGAGCTCCTGGCTTTTGGGTAAGTGCCCCATGCCTAGAAAAGTAAGCATCCACAATCAATATGGGGTGGATGTATTAGACTCTTCAAGACAGGGGGCTTGTGAAGGACTGAATAGAAAGATTTGACAACTTAGTCAAGATTTTTTTTAAGTTGCCTAGTTGAAGTAACCAGAATATCCACCTACATTTGTATGAGGACTCTAACCTATGCTCCCCCGATGCAATCCAGAGGAACTTCTGATAATGGAGATGGATTTTTCTCCTAAGTGGGTTTGGCCAAATCACTGAAAGAGGAAAAGCTCTCCTTCAGACCCAGTCTATGTTCTCCATCTTTGATATGAAAAAAGTAAGTGATCCTGGGGCGCCTGGATCAGTTAAAGGTCCAACTCTTGATCTCAGCTCAGGTCTTGGTCTCAAGGTCATGAGTTCAAGCCCTGCACTGGGCTCCTCACTGGGCATGGAGCCTATTGAAAAAAGATAAATTAAAAAAAATGGTAACAACAAATAAATAATTGCATTATACATACATAAAATCCCAGACGGATTAAAAAAAATAAGTGATCCTTCCTACATAAGGAATCTTGGTTAGTTAGAAAATTCATCTATCCATTCATTTAGCAAATAGTTACTCTGTTTCTCCTCCAACTCCGGCCCCGATTGAGTACGGTCCTCAGCTCTGAAGACTGATGAGTTGCTCACCTACTAGGTGAATGTGAAGGTAAAGGATCACTTCTACCCCTCTTGTATTTGTTATGTACGTAATGCCTTTTTGAAAATGAGCTAGATTTGCTTTTCATGAGTTAAGACGCACTTGGGTACCTGGAATGTCCCAGTATTTCCTCACACACCATTTCAAAGGCTGTGCTTTCTTAGTAAAGACATGTGACCTGGATACGTATTTTGACTGGGCAATTGCTTTCAGTCAAAATATACTGATTGTATTGAAGAGGCCAAGAGTGGGTGGTTCCAGAACCCATCTCAGAGAGTTACTGTGAACTTCCCTACCTCAGATGGAGGGATCTTCTTGCCCACTCACTGCATTCAGCCACGAGATTCTGAGTCTGAGGGCTTACTTTCCCTTCAAATAACATTTCCTCCACCTCCCAGAATAACTGCTGCACTTTCTGTGCATTGGCTTTGTCAAACTCCTGAAATAGAAATGCACATTTTGTTATAAGACTGAAAGTTGTAGAAACACGACCTTCATCATCAACACTTACGAATTTAAAGTGCCTCTTATCTAAGAAGAAATACGACATGATAACAAGACCGTGGACTTTGCTGTCAGACATGGCAGGGGCCCAATTTTTACTCTTCCAGGAAATGACATCCCACTGTTGAGATTCGGCTTCTTTAAACTGTTAAATAGAGATGATTTCTACCACATGCATTATGAGACTTATTTGAGATTTTATATAGATATAAATAGAGGTAAAGGCACACATATTGAAAGACATCTATATACTCACATGTACACATACCTACAATATCTACATGTATATGTGTACACAGACATAAGTCCCTCATATAGTTCAGCGTGACACGTGACACACTTAAGCACAGCTGCAAAATACCAGCTTACTTTTCTTCTGATGATGATGTCATTGAAAAGGAAAATGACTTTTGTTTTTATTTTTTTTTTAAAGATTATTTATTTATTTATCTGAGAGAGAGACAGAGAGAACATGAGAAGTGGGAGGGTCAGAGGGAGAAGCAGACTCCCCACTGAGCAGGGAGTCCATTGCGGGACTCGATCCCAGGACTCCAGGATCATGACCTGAGCCGAATGCAGTCGCCTAACCAACTGAGACACCCAGGTGTCCCAAGGAAAATGACTTTTATATGAAGGGCCATTTCCCTTCTTTTAATGAAGAGCCCTGGCTATATTTTCTTTTAGGGTTGTGTGAACCTAAAATCTAATCCACAACTCAGAGCAACAAAATGCACATTCATTTTTGATACACCTGATCCAAGATGGTCAAACCGGATTGATTTTCATAGAATGATACTCAATATTTTTTTGTTTTGCACCTTCCATCAGATTGATACTATACCAGATTCGCAGACAGCAGGGGAATTGAATGATCTCTTCTAAAAGGCAAATCGGGTAAAAAACTAATATTTGCCTCTGGGGAGGGGACAGGGTGGCTGAGGCGAGAAAAAGAGCTGACTTTCAATTTGCTCTCTTGGCTTTTGATACTTTTTGCAACTATTACCTATCAAAAAAGTAAGTTAAAAAGTTTTTAAATGAAAAGCAATTATAGGGCCTGAAGGCATTTCAGTTGTTCCATAAATGGAAGTCACAAGAATCTCTCTGGAGAATTACATAAACACATCTACTGCAAAAACTGCAGAATCGGGAAGGTATGAAGCCATGGTCTTCAGCCTTCCTCCTACCTGCAGACCCGGGAGAGAGGGTGGGGAGCCGTTTATCACAGCTGAGCCAGTCCCTCCTTGTTGGAAAAAGCCTGAGTGGTTTGGAGCTGACACCTTCCAGGGTCCCTCCTGCTGCTGTGGGAAGCCCCGCTGTTAGACACACATCCTCCCCCGCCCCCTGCCCGAGGAAGTGGGCCCACTGGTGCCTTCCAAGTGGTGAACCATTTTCAAGAGGGCAAAGGAAACCAGAACACACACCAAAAAATTGAAGGAGTCAGAGCATCCAAGGTTGGGTCCCTATTCTCAGGGGTGCTTGAGGGGATAAAGAGGCATGAGCCCGCGGTTGGCAGAGTGCCCAACGAAAGCCTGAGCTGGAGACTCAGGTCCACAGAGCTAAGAATCCCACTCCCACAGAGAATGAAAAGTAGGGTTCAAGTTAACAGCTTCTTCCAGGGTGAAAGGGGAATGTAAGAGATCTAATTTAGAATATTGGGGGGAAATTCCCGTAATTTTGGTGATTTTTGTACAATTTTTACTTCTCCACATTTTCTATTGTATTTAAGTTGCTCATTGTCAAAGTCTGTCCTGAATTTCCAGTCACAGATATGACACATATCTATGTGAATATACACAACATACTAGGAGGAAGGGGCTGGGAAGTGGGGAAAAAACAAAATTATCAATAGCTATGACTCTGGGTTATGTAATTATGAGTTTTTTTTTTTAAAGATTTTATTTATTTATTTGACAGACAGATATCACAAGTAGGCAGAGAGGCAGGCAGAGAGAAGGAGAAACAGGCTCCCCACTGAGCAGAGAGCCTGATGCAGGGCTCAATCCCAGAACCCTGAGATCATGACCTGAGCCAAGGCAGAGGCTTAACCCACTCAGCCACCCAGGCGCCCCAATTATGAGTGATTTTTATTTTTACTTATCTTATATGTATTTTTAAGTTTTTCCATGTTGTGACATGTAAACACGTTCGTAGGGATAAACGCGTATGTAATGGGTAATGCGTTCAAAATTGGTAAAAAGATTATTTAAAAGTAAGAAAGCAATTCCTCATTATCAGCTGTAATCACAGAATTATGTAAAACAGGCTGAGACATACATCATCTCTCCAAGAGTAAATGGAGCTCCTCTCAGTTGATACGCCAGTGGTAGAACTCCGTGTCCCAGACCCTGACCAAGAGCCGTGCGCGCCTGCAGGTGTGGCGCAGCCGCCTGATGGGAATGACGACCCCGATTCACTGCAGAGACAAACGTAAGCCACGTAAAGACCATTTCCTGGGAAGAGATTAAACTGGAAGTGGTTTTACTCCTTTGAGCCGATTTAAAAACTGATTTTAAAATACTTAATGCCGTGTAAGATTTCATTACACTAAAAATGAAACTTTTTTTTTATTTTTTTACTCTTAGAAATGCAATCACTGATTTTGCTCCCTATACTCATTATGAGCATGTTTTGATTTTGCACTCAGAAGCAGGCAGTGCGCTCATGCTTACCAGGTGTATGTATCAATGGCTTTCTGCACATTGCTTGTAAAATGTGTAGGTAAAGGATCTTTGTTTTTCACAGCCAAACTTTGCTTTCTGGAGCCTTCTGACAGTCCTCTTCTGAAAAATAAAATAAATATGAAAAGAATATCTAATGTAATACTTTTATTTCTGAAAACTTTTAAAATGTCCTTCTGCAGAAAGTTGCTCCTCTCCCCTCGTCATGTCCCCCAAAGCACACGTGCGCATGCGCACAAGCCCACATCCACACCCACATCCCCACCCCCAACCCCATAGCCTCAAGAAACTGAGGCCTGGGGCCTTACTACTCTTATTTTTCTTAGAACAAGGTTTCCATGAACCTACATGCTCCCTTACGTAAAACAGGGAAAAAAAAAACCAAAAAAAACAAACACCTAACAACTTTTTTGTGACTTGACCAGATTTTTTTTTAAAAAGATTTTATTTATTTATTTGATAGAGAGGGGGAGCAGCAGACGGAGAGGGAGAAACAGACTCCCCGTGGAACAGGGAGCCTGATGTGGGGCTCCATCCCAGAACCCTGAGATCATGACCTGAGCCAAGGCAGAGGCTTAACCCACTGAGCCACCCAGGCACCCCATGACTTGACCAGATTCTTAAAAGTTGCCCCAAACTCTGGGCAGATACAGCCTCATCCCAAGGCAAATGCAACATGAGTTGGATTTCAGGTCCCACTTGTCCTTTGACCAGTGCCCAGTGCCGTTGTGATTACAAAAGCAACCAGCCTCACAGGAAAAAAAAAATCAATAATTCCATATTAATTCTAAAATATATTAAATTCTCTTTAATCACTAAATACATGAATGAATCAAAAATATGACTGAAACACACAAGCAATAACTCATTTTAATTTGATGCCACTGTTTGGTTTGTAGCCCGATGTGTAGAGAGTTTTAAAATATTAAAATGAATGGAAAGCTAACACAGAAAAAAATCTCAAAACTTTAAATAAAGTAGTAAGCCTGTTATACAAACGTTAGTGTTAATAATTAAAATGCCCTCTCAATGAACCTCTTCAAACATTTACTTCCCTCTTAGTCAAAGCGGCTTCCTAGCATTTAATAGTAAACACCTTGTATTCTTTTATAGAAATAATATTTTCCCATACAAATAACTCATATTTTATATTAACTGAAGATATGGTAGTGATTTGGGAGGGGGAGTTAATTTTCAATGTTTCTAAGAGGGATACCACAGTAAAATTCATTAAAAAAAAAGTTTGCTGTGTCGTCGATTAAAATGGTGTCTAATTTACAACACTTGTATTTCAGAACGTAAATGGAGTTTTAAAAAATATTAATACAGGGAACAGATTTTGTCCTTAGTTATGTACCTATAGTACTCCACAACAAAGGAATTTGAAACACAAGTTCATTACTACAGAGGGTAGCAAGACCTCTGCCGTCCATGCGTATGCCTTGTATGAGAGAAGAACAGAATTGTAGAATTTTTTTCCCTCCTTATTGCTCATATGTCTTTTAAGTCCAGTCAAGCGGTTGTGAGGATAAAGGTGCTGAGAGAAAAAGAATACAAGACAAGCTTTTATGCTACTAAACTGCTTTACCTTTGGCCTCGTTTACTTGCTTCAAAACTATCAATTATTTATCATCTCCATGTGATTCAGTAACTCTCTAATTAAACAAAAAAACACTTATGATGAAAAAAGGGACCTGAGCTAAAAACTACATCAACAAGAGCTCCTTCCTGAGAGATAATTTTAAACCCCAGGGTAGTGAATTAAAATAAAATATGTTCCTTCATAACAATCTGTGTAAGTGGGGCACCTGGGTGGCTCAGTCAGTGAAGGGCCTGCCTTTGGCTCAGGTCATGATCCCGGGGTCCTGGGATGGAGCCCCACATCAGGCTCCCTGCTCCACGGGGAGTCTGTTTCTCCCTCTCCGTCTGCTGCTCCCCCTCTCTATCAAATAAATAAATAAAACCTTAAAAAAAAATCATCTTTGTAAGAATAACAAAGGTAGCTTAGAATCCTGCTTTGGCCCTGATACTAGTCCCTCCAAGCAAGTTGCTTCTCCTCTCCTGGAGCCAATACACACATCAGTAAATACAGTGACAATACAGTCAACATTGTCCTGCAGCTGCTGTGAGACCTCACTTAGATCAAGTGTGGAAAGTGTCTGCATGATCCATGCTGGGTCAATCGGGCTTCTGCTGCCGTCTGCTATCCCTATCACGTGCTCCTCGATGGAAACACTGAGCTGTTTCTTTGACCCCCGGCAGCATTTCATATCATATGGATCTCTTTCCGGCCCTCAGCTTTTTATTGGGATGATTCTGACACTTGATAATTTTTTTTTTTATCAGCAGCACCTAAAGGAATGCCTGTCACCTAGAGATGCTCCAGGTTTGCTGAAAGAATCAACATGTAAAGATTCAATTAGTGAGCCAAACAAAGACCACATTTTAACCCTGTGCATTCATGCTTACTACAAAAAGATTACGTTGTGCCCAGACACAAACATACTCTTCCTGTTCAAGACATCTCTGGTGATTTGTTGGTCCTTTATAAAGGACCAGAGTTCACAGCTCTTGGGGTAACGGCTACCTGCCAAAATGACTTTTACAACTGAATGGTTGTGAGGAGGGAGCAGAAGGCTGGCTGAGGACAAAGCAAAGCTGGCACCTTACACCCCTTCTCCCCCCCACCTCGGGGACATGTGTGACATCCCTCAGGCACTCCTGGCTGCCCTAAAGGGAAAACAAATAGTTAACTTGTAGAGATCACAATCCTGCAAGACAGGAGTCTCCCCTGGTTTACAAATGTCCTAGTGATTAACAACGAAGAAGCTATCTTAGCAATAGCCTAACTTCCAGAGACAAGCAACTCAGTTCCTAAAACCCTGACACCGCCCTCCCCTCCATAAAATGGAAGGAGGCTGAGATGAAAGGAAATATAAATAAAGTTAAATTTCTTCTAAACCTAAAGCTCATTGACAAGGACGCTTGATGGGAGGAATGTGACATTCCACCAGGAAACTCCCAACTGTCTTCATGTTAGTGCCTCATTAGAGGTAAGAACAGCCTTGGCTTGACAATAACCAGGTCTCCAGTATCCTGACAGTCTTCTAAACAGCCCCTTTGTCCTCACCTACCCAACTCCTGTGTATATAATCAGCCACTCCTCAGGATAGCAGGGCAGCAGCTCTTTCTGCCCACGGGTCCTGTCCCCCTGCTTTAATAAAACACTATTTTGCACCAAGGATGTCTCAAGAGTTCTTTCTTGGTCATCGGCTCTGGACCTTACCCCACCGAACTTCACCTAGGTTCTAGAACTTCATTAATTGGAGGAAATGGTTTCTTGCTTTCGGCGCCTCCTCTGCCTTTTGTGTGACTGGAAAACAAAATTCACTAAGGAGGCACATGCCTGTTTGTTTTGTTTCCAATGAACAATAATCGCTTCCTCCAGAAAATTCACCTTTTTTGGGGGGCGGCGGGGGGAGGTGGGAGAGCAGGGAGTTTTTCCAACCTAAGAAAATGACTTACAAAATGAAAGAACGACTTCCTCTCTTCATATGACACCATATCTTTTCTCAGATGGCATCACTACTCACTTTGAAGTAGAGCAGATGACAGATTTTTAAGATGCAGGGATGGAGTGGGAGGGTGCAGGGGTAGGAACGACCGTAAAAAGTATGCCCTCAACCACCATCCACTTCTCTATTATTTCTTCAACTCTTTTCTCCTCGGCTCTTCCTGTCTCATCTCCTGCAAAAGCCTATTCTGTGGAACTTCTTGAAATTCAGAGTTCATCTGACCACAGAGTTCAGAAAAATTCTAAAGAGGAACTTGAACCTGTTAATGCCATGACTACCCAAGGTCACCAAGAAGATAGGGAGGGAGCTGCTCCCTGGACCCAGGCCATCTGAATGTCTCCCCAGGGACCCCCAAATTACTGACGTTGTTACCAAAAGCCGAATTGATACAATTTGCCTTTTATTTTTTCTCCTTATATTTTGCTTGGAATCTTTGATTTCTCTCCCCTAACCATTGTACTGTTACTTCATGCACAACATGGAACATTTTTAACTCTCTGTGAACTATTAATTCCTATGTAAATAATGCAGTCTAAAAAAGTGTACAGGATTTAGAGGATGTGTGGAAAACCTCCAAACTTGGAAGTGATGGAAAGTCTATTAAGCTTTTATTATACATGACATATAAGTTTTACATGAGTTCTGTCTATACTGCTTAAATTTTAGAGATGTTAAAAAACTGCTAATAGGTACATTTAAGGCTGTTCGTTTGGAAACAGGACTTGGGTTTTAGGGCAGACTGAAGGGCACCCCCGGAACCATATGACCCTAATTTTTTGGTGCATCAAAGTGAAGGCTGGGTACCAATCCCAGTGTCAAGATAATAAATCTAGTATATAGTTTTACTTTTTAGGGGCACCTGGGTGGCTCAGGGAGTTAAGCCTCTGCCTTCGGCTCAGGTCATGATCTCAGAGTCCTGGGATCGAGCCCCACATCGGGCTCTCTGCTCAGCAGGAAGCCTGCTTCCCCTCTCTCTCTCTGCCTGCCTCTCTGCCTCCTTGTGATCTCTCTCTCTCTCTCTCTGTCAAATAAATAAATAAAATCTTTAAAAAAAATAAAATTTGCCTCTTGATAGCTCACAAACCCTCTGCCACTTTGCTTTGTAGACATGCAATATTAAACAGCGATGGAAGCTTTCAAAATTTTGGATTTCTGCTTAAAAGGACTGCCTGAAATGAACACTTGTATTCTGAACAGGTTGAAACGCAGGATGGTTTTCTGGGTGGACTGGCTCTCGCGAAGGCCCTCTTCCCACCAAACCGTCGGCGCTGCCCTGACTTAATACAAGCACATCCTAGAAACAACTGCAGCTCTCCGACTGACGGAGAATCTGTCATCTCAGACACCGCGGATGCTTCTCAGCGCGAGGGCGCAACTTCGCTTGGGAAAGCGAGGTGATGTCAGCACGAGATTGCATGAATGGATTCGGGGAAACAGACCAGATGGATTCCAGCTTTGCCGCCAGGAAAAAAAAAAATCACACACATGGCACAAAAATATGACACGACAGAGTTCATCCCACCTCCCTAGCCAGATCAAGACTTACCCAATCACAATCAGCCCCAGGCCTGGGCTCGCGTCCCGGAGGCTGGGCCCTGCGCCCGGAGGCCTGGGCGCCTCCGGGCGCTGACACCCCGCGCGGATCCCCTGCAGGCGGCGGGCGGCCGTGAACCCCCGCGCCACCGGGGCCTCGGCTCCCCGCCCGCCCAGCCCTGCGCCCCCAGCCCGCTAGTCCTGCACGGGCAGCCGAGTCGCACCCGGGAAGCTCGAGCCCTGAGCGGCGCGGCCAGAGGCGCTCCGAGCAGGGTCTGCGCGGCCCATAGGCGCGGTTGCTCGCGGGGCGCCCCGACTGCCTTCCTCTCCAGGTCCTACAGCCCCGCACCGGCCAGATTCCTGCGCGGCGGGGCGACGCCTCCCGTCCCTCCGCGCACGCCCTTCTCTCCTCCTCCCGCGCCGCAGCGCCCTTCGCGGAGGTCGGCCGGGGACAGGCGGCAGGTCACCAGCGCTCCCCGCCCCAGCCGCCGCCTCCCTGCTCCGCGTCCGCCTCCCAAGTTCCCAGGAACCTAATCTTGCAGAAGTCCTGCTGCCAGAGGCCTGATTTTACAAGCCAGTGCCCTGAGCTTCGGGCCGCCAGCCACTCGGCCTCTCGGAACGGCACCCCGACCTGCCGCACTCCCTGCGCCGCCGGTGCGCACCGTCTGGCCTTCTCACCCTTACCCCGGCCCTGTCCCGACAGGTGTTTGCTATCCTTCATTCTTTTGAGTAGATCTTTAACTAACAAGAGAAAAACCAAGAACTACAGAAAGATTTCCCCTATCCACCTCCTCCTATGAAAGGATTCCTAGTTGGGCAGGGGTAGGCAGAAGGAAAGTTAAAAAAAAAAAAAATATTGAAGTCTCAGACCTGGTAAATGCAAGATGCTAATCTGGTTAACAGAATCTCTGGGTCAATGATTTGTTTCCCTTCATGTTCTCTCGCTCTCCATCTTCAAATAGATGCTTGACCTCATCCAAACCAATAACTTCTCTACAAAGCAGCGAGCATAGCTGTGCTCATGTTTGGGTGCTTGTCTCCGTCTTGGAGTCACACAATTAATTATGCCAGGACCAAAGTCACTGAACCCTATGTTGCGAGACGGCAAAATGACCAAGCCACTATATTCATAAACTGAAAAAAATAGGAATGATTTAGCTTAAGGAAGACACATAAGCCAAGGCTCAAAGTGCGGGCACTTCCTATGACATGCCTTTCCCCACTAAAAGATTTTTCATAATTGCAATGAATGAAATGGATGCTGGTACTTTGCAGCCTGTCCTGTATATCCATTCTTCTTTGATCTGAGGCCTTCTGAGTCTGAACAGGTGCAAAGTAGCCCATGTAGTCCTGCTCAGCTTCCTGCACTAACAAAGGTCTACCCTGCCGCTTCCATTTGCTAGTGAAAAATCTGGTTGATTTATTTTTAATCTTTTAAGGAACAACCCTAAGAGGACGATAAGAAACCACTACTGACAACAAAACAATCCATTTCTGGAAATACTGGAACCCTCACCCCATTTACCACCACAAATACTTGGTTTTGAGGTGGTAAATGGTTATAAACCCCCAAATGAATAAGATTTTAAATCCTGATCCATACATATGTGTATATACGTGGGGAGTGAGTGTGCATGTGTGCGTCTATCAGGAAAACTGCTGGTGTCCGGAGTCAACACATACCCATGAATACTATGGAAATGTAAAGGGAGATCAGATGGAGAAACAAAAGAAAGAAGAAGATTATGATCCAAATATGTATGTTGTTTTGCTTAATTTTTTTTTAAGATTTTATTTATTTATTAGAGAGAGAGAGAGAGAGAGAGCGAGCACAGGCAGACAGAGTTGCAGGCAGAGGCAGAGGGTGAAGCAGGCTCCCTGCCGAGCAAGGAGCCCGATGTGGACTCGATCCCAGGATGCTGGGATCATGACCTGAGCCGAAGGCAGCCGCTTAACCAACTGAGCCACTCAGGCGTCCTGTTTTGTTTAATTTTTTAACACCCATGCTAAGTAGATACTATCATCCAATTTTACTGATGAAAAAACTGAAGGCAGAGACCTTAAGTAAAATGGTCCAGGTCTCTCAACTAGGACGTGGCGTGTGCGTATATGTGTGTGTGTGTTGTCCCAGGTATCTACTATTGCACCATAAACTACCCCAAATCCGGTGGACTGAAACGAGTCATTTTGTTCCACTAACAAAGCATAGCAGTCAGGAATTCCGGCAAGCCTTGGCCGTGTGGTTCGTCTGCTTCACATGGCACTGTGGCTCCGTGGCATTGCTCCGTGGTATTCAACTAGACTCGGGGCTGGTCTGGAGATTTCAAGAAGTCTCACCCACATGGTGGGTGGCACTTTGGGTTGTTTTGGGAGGGCTGGAAGGCTGGGCACAGCTGGGCCCTTCTCTCATGTAGTCTCAGGACTTCCCTGGGTCTTGTCTCCAGCAGGTGGTTAGAATTCCCGCATGGCAACTCAGGGCTCTTAGAAACCGAGGCAGGAGCTGTCCGCTCTATTAAAGGCTGGCTCCGACCTGGCACAGTGTCACTCACACTGTACTCCATTATCAAAGCATTCCCACGTTCAAAGCATTGGAACATAGAACCCGTCTCTCAATGGGAAGGGGGTCAAAGCCCATTTTTACTCCACCATTTCCAGACATTATTCCCATGCACAATATACTCAGGCCGCTCAAAATGCCCTAAAATTTGACCACTTCAGTCACGTCCAAGTGAGGATGAAGAGGGTCGGTCCTCCTTAGGGGCATCTCCTGTGGATCTGAAGACCTGCGAACAGAAGAGAGCAGCCAGTGGTCTTCCTCATGCACAGCAAACAATGGACAGGCAGAGACCCAAGAACCACAGCTAACGCTGCTGTCCCAAGGGAGGGACAGCGGGAGACACAGCAGTCACTGGTCCGAGGCTATTTGAATCCAAGCAGGCTCCTGTTTCCAGTGTCTTCATTAGGACCCACTTCTGCTCCCAGCTTCCTCCTGGCTCTTCGCTTTGCCTTCTGGGCTCTCGCTTCCACCGTCTGAGTTATCCTCGTGATGAAGAAATGGCCCCGGTTTGCCCCTGAGTAGGCCCTCAGCCTGCTTCCGTCCAGAGTCGCTTCTAGTCCGAGCCGAAGTGCTTCTACCGCTCCGCTCACACAATCCCCTCGCGTGACGTGTGTGCTTTCCTGTGAGTGTCTTCAGAGCTCACTCCGTTAGCCGTAAGACACCCTGACTTTTCTCTCTGGGGCAGGTCATTGGGGCAACTTGGAGGCTGCCGTGGGACAAGGCCCTTAAACCCCTCAATCTTCCTGAGGCTTTTAGTTAGCCTCATATCTGCGGCCCCATATCTGATCTGCGCATGGAGGTCATTTCTTAATTTTGCTCAAAGAGACCGTGAGGTGGAAACAGCTTACTTTCCAAACCTAACATGTCCTGGCTCTTATATTTCTTATGAAATCTGCTCAAAAATTGGACCGTTCCTTCTCTAGTGCATATCTCTCTTCTCTCAAATTTCAAAACCCAAAGCAACACTGATTTAGAGAAGAGAATCATAGGATCCTCCCACTGGATTGGTCTAGGGTGGTGTGCTCCAGGAAAGATATTTCTGCATGCATATTTTAAAAATCTTTTTGTGTCTACATTAATCAAGTTAAAATAGTTGAAATTAATTTAAATATTTTATTTAATCCAATAGATCTAAAATATTATCATTTCAACATGTAATCAATATAAAACAATTAGGATATTTTAAATACTTTTGGGGGGACACTCTCTTTGGAATCTGGTGTGTATTTCAAACTTACAGCACAACTCAATTAGGACAAGCCACATTTCAAGCGCTTATTTACTACATGTGGCTAGTGACTTCTGTACTGGACAGTAGCCCAAGAGAATAAAATCCCTTGACTTTTATTTTTAATTTGGCTTAAACATTTTAATACTCCATCATTCTTAGCCAGGCCTGAAACTGTGAGATAGATAGATAGATGCATACATACATACATACACACATATATATGAGGATATGTATGTGTTCTCTTCTAAACACACACATATTCCATATACTTATCATAAAAATCATCAATACACAGAGGCTTAACTGCACATCAGAACTGAAAGCTACTGATTCTGTCAGTTTATCCTTAAAGATATATTGAAATACACATAGCAGAAAAAATTTCATTTAAAAAGGAACTAAAGACATTTTACATTTGAATATGATTTATAAAAGAAAAACATTTTTCTCAATGTTATTTGTACTTAGTGCATACAATTTTCATCCTTTAGTGATTACTTAAACCATAATTGAAAACTGGAAGTAAACAGCAATTTCTGCATTCTTGTTTGAGTGTTTTACATTCTAATAGGGGCAGGGGGCTTGGGATCAATAATGACAGGAATTAAATAGATGACCTCAATTCCTAAAATAAGGATATCAGGATCTACCTTAGCTGATTTTGGAGACTTCATTAGGATGAAGTGAAATTGTACATGTGATCACCCTCTGGAAATCTATTAGTCATTTAAGGATATAGCAATACTTACAAGCAACATTTAAATTGTCTAAAAATTGATCTGATTGGAAATTCTGGCTTTGCCTTGCTCAAGCCAGGGAATCCTGAGCTGATAATAATTCTCTGAGCATACACTGTCAAAAACAAGTCTAATATTATTCTCTTCCTCATAGAGTTGTATAGATTAATGATGAATTTTGGGGCGTGCGTGTGGATGCATAAAACATTGTAACTTAGAGCCTTCCCCCTTTCAGCTCTCCAAACACCGAGTTACTTCCAGTCAGAGTTTAAAAGGAAAAGTGAGTGGAGAGTTCACTTGTGTTCATTTTATTCTTACGCAGTTGCAATGACAAATGTTGTGTACAGACTTTTGTATTTATCCGTACAGGAAGCCTTGCCTTTGCACAGGTATCATGTAAACGGAAACTGTGGTCATCAGAACTGTGTCCTTGTTTTGCAAATATACACATATAGATACACATGTATTTTCTTTCCGCTCTATTAAAGGCTGGCTCCGACCGGGCACAGTGTCACTCACACTGTACTCCATTATCAAAGCATGTCCCTGTCCCCTGTAGCAATGAACACACCTAGCACCTAGATCTTGGTTTCTAGTACCATTCTCCAATAGGAGGAGCTAGGCTTCCTTGGAGAAAGATGATTCCAGGGCTGGGGCAGGAAAAATACAAAAATGTACCTGGAGCGTTCATAATGCCAGAAAATAAGGAAGTACTCAAAACCTACAAAAGAGTGGGGGCATGTCAGAGGGACTCAGGAACCAACCTGAAAGAGCCCTGGATGGCCAAAGCTAAAACAATTTGAGTAACAAAATAAATAATGTGGTATTAAATTATAGTCCAAGGAGCAAACTAAATATCTGTGAGTACATACTGATATAAATAAATGAATGAACAAATAAATAAATGGAGGGAACGAGGTGAATCTTTTATAGATGAATTATAAATGAATTATGTAATTGCCCCTTCTTTTAGGAGATGGAGCTTAACACCTCCTGGCTTCAGCCTTGAGTGTGGGCTTGATTTCAAAGAGTAGAGTACGAAAAGGGGGCAAGGACGACTTTACAGGGGAAAAACCTGACAAGCACTCCCTTAGTCAGAGGATCAAGGTCAGCATCATTAGTGACGAGTCATGATGATAGCATGTCCTGAAGAAGATATGAAGATAATGTCACTTCATCTCTGTGGTCTTCCTCCCAGGAACCCATAATCGCAGCCTAATCATGATAAAAACTTAAGACAACTTCTAATTGAGAAACATTCTACAAAATACTGTACTCTTCAAATTCTCAAGGTGGTCAAAATAAGGAAGGTCTGAGAAACTGTCTCAAACCAGAGAATATGAAGGAGACATGATGATTAAATGTAACGTGGTATCCTGGATAGGATCTTGGAACAGAAGAAGGACATTGGGGAAAAACTGGTTGTAATGGCTAACTTTAAATCAGTGGACTTTGAATAAAGTAGATAATCCTCCATAACATGGGTGGGCCTCGTCCAATCAGTCGAAGCCTTAAAGAGAACAAAGATGACTTTCTTAAACAAGAAGGAATTCTGCAAACAGACTGCCATTGGACTTAAACTGTAACTCTTCCCCGGATCCCCAGCATGCCAACCTACCCTGCAGAAAAGATATCAAGTCTCCAACTTTTAGACTTATCAAGCCTCCAACATCATGTGAGCCAATTCCTTAAGATAAATCACTCACCCTCTTTCTCTCTCTCAAAATACATCTTTTCATATAAATCTATAAACATTGGTGCAGATGTAGACATAAAGATGCATCCTATTCTGTTTCTCTGGAGAATCTCGGCCTAATACACTGGTGAAATTGGAATGAAATGTGAATTTTAGTTAAGAATAATGCATCAATTATGATTCATTATTTATGACAATGAACTATTCTAGTATAAGATGTTAACAATAGGGAAAAACTTTTCTGTACATTTAAAACTGTTCTAGAATAAAGTCTATTTCAAAAATGCATGCAATAAACTATTCTACACATTTAAATATATTTTATAAGTTAATAACTACTTTCCAAGAAGACCAATAAAGCAATAATATGTTTTATTATTTTAATGTGAAGAGTATAATAATCTTATACTGTGTTAGGTAAACTGTGAAGTCCATAGCTTATAGAAAATTATAGAAAAAATGTAGAATTTATATATATATATACACATACATATATGTGTGTATATATATATATATATTTTTTTTTTTTGAGAGAAAGAGAGAGCAGCAGGTGGAAAGGGGCAGATGGAGAGGGACAGAGAGAATCTTATGCAGGCTCCATGCTTGGCTCCATGTTGGGCAATGTGGAACTCATTCTCACAATCCTGAGGTCATGACCTGAGTTGAAATCAAGAGTTGGACACTTAACGAACTGAGTCACCCAGGCGCCCCTAGAATTAATATATTATTTAATGTAAAAATGAAAAAAAAATTACCTAGGTAATAAAATTTATAAGAACATTATTTTTAAAGAATTATAACAAACTACAATGAGTTATATCAGATATTAAATAACAACAGAAATGTTTTATATACATTTTCTCTACAAACAAACTATGTAAAGCAAAATGTAACTACATTACCTGACTCCTTGGGGATTGAAACGTTTGCTGTGATCCCACTAGAGTGCCACTAGATGTCAATCTTTCCCATTTTTAATACTGAAGAACATGCCCAGGTCGATTTTAATACCATGTATGTCTTTTTGCAAGGTTTAGGATTTAGTGAATTTCTTTCCAGTGCAGATATGAAATCCTGTTTGGATCAAACATCATTACTGCAGTGCACGATATCTAGTATGGACAGCTGACAGAAAATATCAAGACACTCACATTGTCTGTCCATGGAGCGCCAACACTTTGATAGCAAATAGGCTCGGGGACCTACATCGCTTACTTCTAAACCTTAACAACATGGTAATGGGTGTTGTTTTAAGTACAGAGAAGAAAACTGAGGGTGAGCAATATAAGTGAATTATCGAGGACAAACAGTTTTATCCAGATCTGTCTAGTCTGAGTTCAAAAGTTTGCCCTTTCTAAGATTTATCTCTGATCTAATTTGCAGCTTTCTGTTGAAGTTCCTTCTCTCATAAAGATGTTCTATGGACCTCTCTTTGGATATACCAAATATGTTCTATACTAATATTTGATAACATTTCCTGAAGACTAACCACATCCCCATCCCTGCTTTTTTTTTTTTTTAAGATTTTTATTTATTTATTTGATCACAAGTAGGCAGAGAGGCAGGCAGAGAGAGAGAGAGAGATAGAGAGAGAGAGAGAGGAGGAAGCAGGTTTCCTGCTGAGCAGAGAGCTGAATGTGGGGCTTGATCCCAGGACCCTGAGACCATGACCTGAGCCGAAGGCAGAGGCTTTAACCTACCAAGCCACCCAGGTGCCCCCCCCCATCCCTGCTTTAAAGCACTCGATATGAGTTAGTGCATTTAAGTTTCACAATGAATTCTTTTTTTTTTTTTAAGATTTTTATTTATTTATTGGATAGAGAGAGATCACAAGTAGGCAGAGAGACAGGCAGAGAGTGAGAGGGAAGCAGGCTCCCTGCCGAGCAGAGAGCCCGATGTGGGGCTCGATCCCAGGACCCTGAGATCATGACCTGAGCCGAAGGCAGCGGCTTAAACCACTGAGCCACCCAGGCGCCCCTCACAATGAATTCTTTGAAGAGGAAATACTTTTAGGACCATTTTGCAGATTGGCAAACTGAGGCACAAAGAAGTCAATGATATGACAGAGCCAACATTCTGACTTAAGGTATTGAAGACAAAGTTTATTCAACACCCCACTTCAGGCCATTACTCATGGCCTACCCCTCACAAGCCCTCTACGAAAGATTTGGAGGAGCTCAAGCACACTACATACAATAAAGCATATAGAAAAGTTTTTAAATTTAGAGGAATGTTGCATCTGAAAAGAGTAACAGAGGGAAAAATTATTAGACTTTCAATATGAAGACTATAAAACACTTAGAAAGTCCTAAGTAATCTCTGAGGTTGATAGGCTATATATAGAGAAAGATACAGAATTTGTATTTTATTCAAAACAAAACACCTAAATTGGTTATTTAGAAATCCAGCAATTTCTAAATTAGTGCTGCAGTCTATTAAGGACAACAATTTTTGGGTAAGAGCATAGGAAATTGTCAGTCATGTACTGTTTGAATCAGAAAACCAGAAATTTTATCCATCAACCTAATACACTGGATAAATGGATTCAATAACATTCTGTAATCAGTATTTTTTTCTTACTTTTAAACATTAACTTTACCATACTATTATAGTAGAAAGTGACAGAAGAGACAAACAATCTGAGAAATGTCTTATAAATATTTTTATAAAGAATTCATCAGGGGCACCTGGGTGGCTCAGTGGGTTAAGCCTCTGCCTTCGGCTCAGGCCGTGATCTCAGGGTCCTGGGATTGAGCCCCGCATCATCATCATCATCATCATCATCATCATCATCAGGCTCTCTGCTCAGCAGGGAACCTGCTTCCCTCTCTGCCTCTGCCTGCTGCTCTGCCTACTTGTGATCTCTCTCTCTCTCTCTGTCAAATAAATAAATAAAATCTTTAAAAAAAAGAGAATTCATCAGACTTTCAAAGTGGAAAAAAAACTACCTACATATATTCTATGAAGAGTTTATTTTCCCCCAATGCAGAATCAGGGTAGTCAAAGTTTTCAAAAAAGTGTTTTTAATGTTTAATTTCACTCATTCTTTTAATTACTGTAGCAGAAAATGAAGACTTGGTAATAATTGCTAGATCACTATTGTAAGTTTCAGTTTCATTAGATGTCATTAAAATATTAAAATACAGTTGATCTTCATTATTTATGGGTTTCATATTTGTGAATTCATCTACTTGCTAAAATTTATTTGTATTCCAAAATTAATACTCAGGGTGCTTTCATGCTTATTCACAGACATGCGCAGAGCAGCAAAAAACCTGAGTTGCCTGAATTGCATGTTCTCAGCCGAGGTGGAACAGAGCAGCATTTCCCTTCTCAGTTTTGCTCTAATACTATGAAGTATCCTTTTTGTAGTCTGTTTAATGCCATGGTTTGTTTTGTTTTGTTTTTTTTTTGCATTTTGTGTTTTTTTTTTTAATATTTTATTTATTTATTTGACAGAGAGAGATCACAAGTAGCAGAGAGGCAGGCAGAGAGAGAGAGAGGGAAGCAGGCTCCCTGCTGAGCAGAGAGCCCCACGCGGAACTCGATCCCAGAACCCTGGGATCATGACCTGAGCCAAAGGCAGGGGCTTAACCCACTGAGCCACCCAGGCGCCCGCATTTTGTGTTTTAAGTTGGTGATTTTGCTGTCAAAATTTGTGGGATACAGCAAAAACAGTGCTTAAAGGGAAATTATAGCATTGAATGAATATATTAAAAAAGAAAATCTAAAATCAATCTCCTACCTTAGGACACCAGGAAAAGAAGAGCAAATGAAATCCAAAGTAAGCAGAAGAAAAGAGATAATAAAAATTAGAGCAGAGGGGCGCCTGGGTGGCTCAATGGGTTAAAGCCTCTGCCTTCGGCTCAGGTCATGATCTCAGGGTCCTGGGATCTAGCCCCATATCGGGCTCTCTAGCCCCATATCGGGCTCTCTGCTCAGCAGGGAGCCTGCGTCCTTCTCTCTCTCTGTCTGCCTCTCTGCCTACTTGTGATCTGTCTGTCAAATAAATAAATAAAATTTAAAAAAAATTAGAGCAGAAATCAGAAAAATTGAAAACAGGAAATTTAATAGAGAAAACCAATGAAACCAAAAAATTTGAAAAGCTTAATAAAAATCAGAAAGCCTCTAGCCAGAAAGAGAGAGAGGAGACAAATTACTGAAGTCAGAAATGAAAGAGGGACTATCACTACAAATAACCATGGACATTAGAAATTTAATGAAGGAATATCCTGAACAAGTCAGTGCTCCCAAATTTGATAACCTGGATGGGACAGACCAATGCTGGGAAAATACAATCTGCCAAAACTCACACAGGAAGAAACAGATAATCTGAATAGGCCACCTAAATCTATTAAAGAAATTAGACCAATAATTAAAAACTTTCTAAAACAGAAAGCACCAGGCCCAAGTGGGCTCACTCGTAAATTCTACCAAACATGTAAGGAAGAAATTATACTAATCTCTAAATCTCTTTCAGAAGATAAAAGCAAAGGAAATACTTCCTAACTCATTCTAGTGGACCACATAATACCAAAACTAGACAGACATTACAAGAAAACTATAGATCAATATCTCCCATGAAGATAAATGCAAAAATCCTCCACAAATTATTAGTAAATTGAATCCAACAGTGTGTAAAAAGAATTATATACCACAACCAAGTAAGAGTTATCCTAGGTATGCAAGGCTTGTCTAACACACAAAAATCAATTAATGTAATCAATCATATCAACAGGCTAAAGAAAGATCACATGATTATATCCATAGATTCATAAAGTGAATTTGATAAAATCCAACACCCATTCATGAAACTCTCAGTAAAGTGGATAGAGTGGAATTTTTTCAACTTGATAAAGAGTATCTATAAAAAAGCCTACAGCTAACCTCTTACTCAGTTGTAAGAAACTAGAAGCTTTCCCACTAAGGTCAGGAATATGTCAGGATGTCCTCTCTCACCACTCACTTTCCAACATAGTGCTAGAAGTCTGACCAAGTTCAATAAGACACAAAAATGAAAGAAAAGATATATTGATTTGGAAGAAAGAAAACTATCTTTGTTCACAGATTATATAATCGTTTTTATAAAAAATCCAAAAGAACTGAAAAAAAAAACAACGAACCCTTCCTGGAACTAGTAAGTGATTAGAGCAAGGTTGCAGGATCCAAGATTTAAATAAGTAAATTGCTTTCCTATATATCAGCAATGAACAAGTGAAAATTGAAATTATAAATACACTATTTACATTTGCAGACCCCCAAAATGAATTATTTAGATACACAACGAACAAAGAACGTACAAAATCTATATAAGGAAAACTATAGAAATCTGCTGAAAGAAATCAATGGAGAACAGAATAAAGAGAGAAATAGTACATGTTTATGGATAGGAGGACTCAATATTGTCAAGGTATTAGTTCTATCAATCTCAGATTTAATGCAATCATAATAAAATCCCAGCAAGTTATTTTGTGGATATCAACAAACTGATATCTAGAACTGATTCTAAAGTTTATATGGAGACACAGAAGGCCCAGAATAACCAACACAAGATTGAAGGAGAAAAAGTTAAGAAACTGATGCTACCTGACTTCAAGACTTACTATAAAGCTACCATAATCAAGGCTGGAATTGGTAAAAGAGTACACAATAGATTAATAGAAGAGAGTAGAGAGCTCAGAGATATATGTACACAAATATAGTCAGCTAATCATGGACAAAAAAGTGAAGACAATACAATGGAGTAAAGACAATCTCTTCAACAAATGCTCCTAAAATAACTGGACATCCACAGGCTACAAAGTCAACCTAGACACAGACCTTAAACCCTCTCCAAAAATTAACTTGAAATGTATCATACACCTATGTAAAACAAACAACAACAACAATAACAACAACAACAACAACAAACCCCTATAAAACTCCTAGAAGTTAACATAGAAGAAAATCTCAGTGACTTAGGATTTGGTGGGTTCTCAATGACTTTTTAGATACAACACCAAAGGCATGCTCCAGGAAGAAGTGACAAGTGGGCCTTCATCAAAATTTAAAAAATTCTATTATGTGAGGGACATTGTCAAGAAAATGAAAAAAGACAAGTTTGAAGACTGGGAGAAAATATTTGCAAAAGATGCATTCGATAAAGAACTGTTATCCAAAATACAGAAAGAACTCTTAAAGATAGCAATAAGAAAAGAAATAACCTGGTTTAAATATGAGCCAAAACCCTTAAGAGACACCCTACCAAAGAAGATATACAGATGACAAACAAACAAATGAAAAGATACTCCACATCCCAGGTCATCAGGAAACTGCCAATTAAAACAACAATGAGATACTCCTATACACCAGTTGCAATAGCCAAATGCAGAACACTGACAACATCAAATGCTGGTAAGGAGTGGAGCAACAGGAACTCTTTTATAGCTGGTGGGAATGGAAAATGGTACATCCACTTTGGAAGACACTTCAGTAGTTTCTTACAAAACTAAACCTACTCTTTAAAAAAAAAAGATTTTATTTATTTATTTGAGAGAGAGAATGAGGAGCAGGGAGGGGCAGAAGGAGAGGGAGAAAGAATCTGAAGCAGACGTTGCACTGAGCACAGGTCCAGGTGCAGGGGGCTGGATCCCACGAACAGGAGATCATGACCAACGCCGAAACCAGGAATTCGATGCTCAACCCACTGAGTCATCCAGGTGCCCCCTAAACATACTCTCACAATACAACCCAGTAATCACACTTCTTGGTATTTACCCAAAGGCATGAGAACTTATGTCTGCACAAAACCTGCACATGGATGTTTACAGCAGCTTTATTCATAATCGCCAAAACTTGGAGGCAACCAAGCCACCTACCTTCAATAGGTCAGGGAATAAATAAACTGAGCTACTTCCAGACAATGAAATATTCAGCTCTAAAAATAAATGAGCTATCAAATCGGGAAAGGGCAGAGAAGAAACTTAAATACATATTACTAAGTGAAAGAAGCAATCTGAAAAGGCTACATACAGTATGATTCCAAACATACAACATTCTGAAAATGGCAAAATATGAAGGAAGTCAAAAGATCAGTGTTCGCCAAGAGTTACAGAGAGGAAGCGATGAACAGAGCACAGAGAATCCTTAGGGCAGTGGTATTACAATGTGATACTACCATGGTAGATACATGTCATACGTTTGTCTAAACTCATACAGTATGCAACATGAAGGCTGAACCCTAACGTAAACTACAGATGTGGGGTGATAGTGATGTGTTAGTGTAGGTTTATCATTCATAACCAATATCCAGCTCTGGTGGGAGATGTTGATCACAGGGGAGGCACTGCATGTGTTGGGCAGGGGGTATATGCGAAAATATCTTCACTGTCGCTCAGTTTTGTTGTGAACTTCAACCTGCTCAAAAATAGTCTTTACAAACTGCCAACCTAAAAAGTCACTAAAGTAAAAAAATAAAAACCAGAATTTCTCACATTTGAATCTCTGAGGTTGGGTTGTGTATCACCAATAGCATCTTACGGTGATCAGCCAGGCAGCAAACAGAAAATCCTTGTCGTGAACCATAAAAAAAGATGAGCCTCCCATGTTATCCAAAAAGAAGAGAACATAACATGTGTTAGAGAGGACGCAGAGGAATTGGAACCCTCGTATTGTTGGTGGGAATGTAAAATGGAGCAGCTACTATGGAAACCAGTCTGATTGTTCCTTACAAAATGAAACATAGAATTATTGTATGATGCAGCAATTCCACATCTTGGTAAACACCCCAAGGACTGAAAGCAGGGATTCTGGCAGATACTTGGCACCATTATTCATGACAGCATTATTTGCACTAGCCAAAAGATGGAAATAATCCAAATGTTCATCAACATATGAACAGATAAACAGAATGTGTTCTATGCTTACAATTAGATACTATTGAGCCTTAAAAAAGAGTGAAATTCTGATACACGCTACAACATGGATGGACCTTAATGATATGATCAGTGAAATCAACCCAACACCAAGGACCAATAGTATATGATTCTGCTTCTAGGAGATGTCTACAGTAATCAGTTTCATAGAGACAGAAACTAGCATGGTGACAGCCAAAGGCTGGGGGAACAGAAGAATGGGGAGCTCTTGTTTCATAGCTACAGAATTTCTTATTTGCATGATGAGAAAGTTATGAAGATGAATAGTTGCATACTACTGTGAACGAACCTGATGTCATTGAATTACACACTTAAAAATGGTGAAAATGAGGGGTGCCCGGGTGGCTCAGTTGGTTAGACGTCCAACTCTTGATTTTGGTTCAGCTCATGATTTCAGGGTTGTGAGATCGAGCCCTACATCAGGCTCCATGTTGGGTGTGGAGCCTGCTTAGGATTCTCTCTTTCCCTCTCCCTCTGCCCACCCTGTCCCCAGCTGGAGCTTGCTGTTTCTCTCTTTAAAAAAAAGTGGCTAAAACAGTACATTTTAAGTTATATATATTTTACCACATTAAAAAAAAAGATCACCTTGCAATCTGCATAATGGGTATTAGTGACTTGGAATCTTGAGACAATACCGAAGCACTTAGGTAAACTTTATCAATGCCTTAGGGAGGACTTGAAGCTGTGTTGAATCAGATGTCTTTGTTCATGTTCCATAAGCAGGGTCAAGTATAGGCTGGCTCTATGTTACAAACTGCAAAGCCAGAGTAAGAGCCCAGTCCCAGGGGCGCCTGGGTGGTTCAGTCAGTTAAGCATCTGCCTTTGCCTCAGGTTCTGATCTCTCAGGGTCCTGGGATCCAGCCCTGCATCAGCCTGTCCCTCTGCCTCTCCCCTCGCCCCTAACTGTGCTCTCTCTCTCTCTCTCTTTCACTTACTCTGCTGTCTCTCCCCCTCATAGAAATAAATAAAATTAAAAAAAAAAAAAAAAGAGCCCAACACTGGAAGCTTTTTATACTTTACTGGATTCATATATATTTTTTTTAAAGATTTTATTTATTTGACAGACAGAGATCACAAGTAGGCAGAGAGGCAGGCAGAGAGAGAGGGGGAAGCAGGCTCCCCGCCGAGCAGAGAACCTGATGTGGGGCTCGATCCCAGGACCCTGGGACCATGACCCAAGCCGAAAGCAGAGGCTTTAACCCACTGAGCCACCCAGGTGCCCCTGGATTCATATTTAAAATACTGTTTCATCTATGTTTTAATGGCATAGAAAATATGGAAATATGAAAATATGGAAAAACCAAGGCCTTGACAATGCTGAGTGGAAAACAAATTCAGAAGAGTTAGTCTTTGAATGTTAAGAACTTTGAGGAACTTATTTAGTCTATATTTTCCTTTTTATATTGGCAGTAGGGCAATTTATGGTTTTAAAAGAGCAGCCTGGTTAAACCTAAAAGATGTACTACAATAAGAATAAAATTAGAATTCTAATTGATGGGAAAGCATTGTATTATAGTTTAATTGACAACATTTTTCTTTTCTGTGGCATGTGAAATAATAATAACGTGTCTTACAATCAAGAACATCATAAATTCCATGAAGTTCAGTAATTCTTGGTTTTGAAACAAGGTTTTTATCAACACAGATGGCTTAATTTACTGAAATGGATAATAGGTCTGCAAAGATTTGCCCTTTGTTAAAAATGCTGCATGAACTGGAAAATTATATTGTACCAGCGTAATTTGTCAAATAATTAATATTACCAAGTCTCTGCTGTGGAAATATTAAGTTTATCTGTTTCTAGGTCTTTTTAAAAATTATTTATTTGAAAGATTTTATTTATTTATTTGACAGAGATCACAAGTAGGTAGAGAGGCAGGTGGTGGGGGGATGGGAAGCAGGCTCTCTGCTGAGCAGAGAGCCCTATGCGGGGCTTGATCCCAGGACCCCAAGATCATGACCTGAGCCGAAGGCAGAGGCTTTAACCCACTGAGCCACCCAGGCGCCCCAAGTTCTTTAAAAAAAAAAAAAGAAGAAGATTTATTTATTTATTTGAGAGCAGGGATGGGGGAAAAGGCAAAGGGAGAAGGTGAGAGAGAGAACCTCCAGCAGGCTCCCTACTGAGGGTGAAGCCTGACACAGGGCTTGATCTCAGGACCCTGAGACCACAAACTGAGCCGAAACGAAGAGTCTGGCGCTTGACTGACTGAGCCACCCAGGCATCCCTGTGTTTCTAAGTCTGAATCTGAAACCCTTTAGGTTTTTGTCTTCTGACGTTTTACAGAGATGATAAAGCAAAACAGAAGCTAAATTCAACTCATAAATTCCAAAGGGCCTCCTATCCAATAATGAATTGCAATGATAGGCCCCGCTGGCCTTACAAAGCTTTCTTGGGGTAAATAAAAACTTTCCAGTTAGGGGTCTCTTTTGATTAACTGAAGTTCTTAATTTTACTATCATGTAATATGCCAATCTTTCCTTTCTGGTTAGCATTTTTTTGTCCTATTTAATAGATCTTTGCTACCCAAGACATAAAGATCATCTCCTATGCTTTCTTCTAGAAGTGTCATTGTGCTTCCTTTCATACTGAGACCTATAATTCACTTGAAATTGATTTTTTTGTGTAAAATATGGCATAGGTGTTTAAGTTTCTTTTAATTTTTTAGGGATGTACAACTGATTTTGCACCATTTATTGAAAAGACCACCTTTCGCCAATATTTGCAAAGCCCACTTTGCAACAATAAGCATTCATATACTGAGAAGATTGCATTTGACTTCTTTATTACATTCCACTGGCCTATTTGTCTTTGCATCAATAATATACTTTATGTATTAATGTGGCTTTATAACAAGTTTTGTGTCCTTTAAAGTAATTATTGTATATTACTGTAAACAGTGTTATATAACAATTACTGTTTTTTCTGTATATTTTCTATCAATTGCTGTGAAAGGTATGTTAAAATCTTTCATTACGATTTTAGACTTGCTTATTTTGTTCTTTTTGTCAATTGCTGCTATAAATATATAGGTTTTTGTTCTCACAAACTCAAATTTTAGGCTCCTGTTTTTGTTTTTTTTTTTTAAAGATTTATTTATTTATTTGACAGACAGAGATCACAAGTAGGCAGAGAGGCAGGCAGAGAGAAAGGGAGGAAGCAGGCTCCCCGCTGAGCAGAGAGTCCGCGGGGCTCCATCCCAGGACCCTGGGATCATGACCTGAGCCGAAGGCAGAGGCTTTAACCCACTGAGCCACCCAGGCGCCCCTAGGCTCCTGTTTTTTGGTGTAGAATACACTCTTCAGGATCTACAAGGTTATTTCTGAGTTGTAAAATTTATCTCCTCCCCATATTTGGTAATTCTTGTATTCCCCATTTAATCTTTGCTGCCACAATCAGAAAACAGGAGAACACTTTTTCCTGCACTGGTAGAGAAAACTGAGCAGCAGATATTAAGTGTCCCAGGTCTGTCAAAAATAAACAAACTTATATATTTTTGAAATTACTGGTACCTCTAAATTCAGAATTTTCATATCTTCTAATAAAGTGGCCCTTTTATATTTATAAAATGGTCCTTGTTACTTCCAAGAATGCTTCTTGTTTTAAAATTTACTTGGTCTGATATTATAAAAGCTACACCAGCTTTCTTTTCATTAGCATTTACATGTACAAACATGCCATCCATACAATTATATTCAGTATTTCTGTATTCTTACATGTAAACTGTTTCTTTGGTAAACAATATAAAGTTGTTGCTTATAGCTAAATTCAGAGAGGATTACCTTTGCTGCTTCTGGCAGACGGGGCTACGGGGCTCTAGCAATCCCAAATCATGCTAATCCAATCCGTCATTAAGAAGATTTATAACTGGGTTTCAGTCTCTTTGGTGCTGGTCCCTTTCCAGTTTACTCTAACTCTCTGAGTGTTTTTGTTCATGTCGTTGTTTATTGTCCAGCCTTCCCAGCTGTCTCAAGTGGTGGGTGGTCTGACAGTCCAGTCTGCCATTGCTGGCAGTAGAACTAAGGGAATTTTTGTAGAAAAATATCATACAATGCGTGATATAAATCACCATTCATCTCCCAGGAAAATCTTCAGCAAAATATACATTTTCCCCCAATGCTTTAATGAGGAAGAATTCACAGACGTTTTATGGTAAAAACACGGTCCCATCCTGCTTCACGGTCAGCGTAAGGCAAAAACAGGTTTCCAACAGGGACAAGTATATGGATTAGAAGTGTATTTAGAGTACACACACACAATACACACACATACACACACACACGCACACGCGCAGAAGACGCTAAATTTAAAGTGTCAGCATTAAACCAATGAGCAGCTAAAGTGCATTAAATAATAAAAATACACATTCTAATCCTAAACTGAATTTAATACTGACCTTGAATTTCCAAAAATCAAGAGCTCTGAACCATAACGGACATATTTCCAGTAAGCAGAGTTCAACCCTTGGCTATAATAAACTCAAAAACACATTTTCCTTATTGCAAGGAGGAAAATGTATTGCGTGCTAAGGTGTTTCACGAAGAGTTCCTTTGTTTGCTTTTGTTTTGTTTTGTGTTTGATAACATTTAGCTGAGTCTTCAAGACAGAAAACTATTCGGAGTCCTCCCGCAGGGAACAATTTCTTCTCATCCATGTGTCACCTCAAATCATGGTCCTTAACTTCCATCGTCATTGTGAGCTATGAACCACACATTTGAGACTAATTTTTCACAATGTGCATTACAAATAGAGTGCTTTCAAGACTACCATGTCATATTCTTGTTTATGTGGAGAGTAAGGGATTACATGAACAACTGTGCATGAAAACACGTCTCACACATAAAAATGTCATCCTCTAATGTAGAGGAAATGGTTTCAAGGTTGAGAGTCCCTCCTTGACAGGGACTCCCTATCTACTGTCCAGCTCTGTGACTTCTGAAGGGCAGAGCTCCCCACATCTCTTTTAAATGTTCGCAAGATACAACCATTTTCAGTAAATTCATAAGCTATTGCTAAAAACATCCTTTGTTCCAATCTACCTGTCATAGCAGGATGGCTTTGGAAGTAAACAAACTTCTTATACTCATTAGCAGTGGTGTACTGGTAAACCAGCTCTCTGATGTGATTTGCAGGGTGTGAATACTCCCTCCTTGGCCAGCTTCCAGCCACCGTTGGGGTGCCACTCAGCGTGGAGCGGGAAAGAGATGAACATAATTGGCTCCTGCCAGCCATTTTAATCAACTCCAGCACACTGCAGTCTCATGGGGAAGGAGGGATTCTCGGAGAATCACACAAACTGGTATTTTTGCCTCTGAAACAACTGTGCCATCACATTATTCGAAACTGACTCACAAGACAACTTCATCCCTGCAGAAGACCATTCCACTCTTCAGCAAGCCTCCTCGGTGGTTCTGAAGTGGATAACCAGGTCAAAATTACGACAGAAGTGTGACCCATTGCTCATTTGTAAAGAGCAAGCTTAAGTCAGGTTTCTGGGAGTTTGGAGGGCTACATTAAGAGCCATATTTTCTCACTGAGTCCAAAGTTAAACTCCACCACCAAGTGAAGACAAAGGAGTAGAAGCAGAGGGCAGTCAAGTCAGAAGGGAAAACAAGGACAGAGATGAGTGCTGGCCGGGGGACGACACCTACAAGATTCAGTTTTATAGCCTCAAACTAGACAGTTGTGTACATGTGGGGAAGCGTGTTAGGATAGGCTCAATGTATGTTTGGAATTCAGCTATTGTCATTAATATTTCTTTTATATCTGAAACAGGGTCCCACGGTTTTCTTCAAGTAATTTCGATGTGCTTCATTAAAAAAAATTTCATTGTAAGGAATTGATGTTAATGATTAATTTGAAAATTGTCACTCTAGTGAATCTTTAAAATAAATACCATGTTATTTGATTTTTTAGGTACTCAAAAGTATACCATTGTGTTGGAAATCAATAAGCAAGATCCAACATGTTAAATGTTATGTGAAAGAAAAAAATTCATTAGATAAACATGAATATAAATGCCTGGCAAGGATTACAGCAGTCAATATTTAATTATAAGCCTTCTTCTAAACCCTTAAGTGAAACACCTAATTAAGAAAATGCTAATGTGAAGGTATACCCTTTCCCCTAGCAAGGGCCATATCTAATTGCTGCTTCTCCATTTTTCCTAGTAAGACAATGCTTGCCCATTATCTGTCTTACTAGTATGAATAAAATATTTGATTTGCTATTAAATATATATGAAATAATTTATAAGAACAACATATACAATAAAAGAGAAGACAGTTGATAAAACTAATGTTTCATTTTAAAGAAATCATGGCTTTGAGATAAAGGTCATTTTTTTATCTGCACTTCAAAACGGACAAAACTAAGCCTTAAATTTTGTCCCCTTACCAGTATTACTAGAAGTTTTATTCTAAGAAAGATAGTTTTAGATTGCTTATTAACATAATTTTTATTTTTCAGATTTATTTTTGGAAAGGGTAAAATTTCTTAGAGTCCGTTTGTTCCAGGGAAAATATTACCAAATACATGGAAATAGATTTTTATCCTCCTTACCGTCTTCAACAATTCCTTAAAAAACACTTGGTTATGACTGCCTGGATATGAATGTCACATTTTCCACCCACTAGCCGTGGGCAAGTAAATAATTTCAGTTCCTTTCTGAGCCTCAATTTCTTCATCTGTAAAGTGGAAATAAAATTCCTACCTTGTATGTTTGTTCTGGGGATTCATGATAACGTCTATAAAACATGCATGCAGCCCTTGGTCCCTAGTAGACTTGGAAATACCAGCTGTTGTTCCCAATGCTAAAAATCTTCGCTTTGCAGAATAACACGTATTTGAGGAATGCTCACATATATCAATAGGCTCATAAAAATGTTATAACTAGTGGGTAAAGCAAAAGTCTGACTGAGGTAGACTTTTTCTAGAGAATATATCACCTGCTTCTGTAAAATATGTTTTATATATAAAATTAAAGTTCCCTAGGATTTATCTTTATGCATTAATTTAGCAATGAAATTACTGGATTTTAAGGGGAAGAGGCTCACTTTCTTCCATGGAGATGCTTAATTCAACTAGATTTTAATGAATCTTGGATGTACATGAATGGCCTCTAAGACTTCACAGATGAATGGAAGAAATTTGAATTAAATGTTTCATTTGAGAAGAAGTCCTCATTTTAACCTTCTAGTCATCTAGTGACACTCTCTGAAATTTAACTATTAGCATTAAAAACCTAATGTAATTTGTGATCTTCTAAGTTGGGGTTTGTCTTCATCTTTATTACTGGCATTACAATAAATTTGAGATGACAATGATCCTAAGAAGAATATACTTGTCTATGTGCATATGGAAAGAACATTTTAGGGGCGCCTGGGTGGCTCAGTGGGTTAGGCCGCTGCCTTCGGCTCAGGTCATGATCTCAGGGTCCTGGGATCGAGCCCTGCATCGGGCTCTCTGCTTGGCGGGGAGCCTGCTTCTCTCTCTCTCTCTCTGCCTGCCTCTCTGCCTACTTGTGATCTCTCCCTGTCAAATAAATAAATAAAATCTTTAAAAAAAAAAAGAAAGAACATTTTATTTGGTTCTTTATTTTACTTACTTTATTTAGCCTTAATAATCTGTTTATTAAATAAAATTAGGGAAATGCTTGGCTTGACTGTTTTTCTTGTCATTGCCAAAGACCATTCACTTCTTTTCCAAGTTCACAATTGGATATTTACTCATTTCAAAAGCTTTATTTAATTTCTGTGCTTTATGAAACATGCGGTCTTTGTTGACTATTTCTACCTCTCAAGAATAAAACGTCATTTAAAAAGTTTTTTTCAAAACATACTTAATGAATAATATTTATTCATTTATTTAGTGACTAGTACAAAGTATTTTGAGTCATGTCCTATTTAATACGTATATGTAAAACACCTAGAATTCCTAGGACCAAAGAACATTCAGATAGTTTTTTGTAATAAAGCAAAATGTTTGCCTACAGATTGTAAAATTATATTCAAGAAGTGTGTGGTTCAGCTGTTGTTGAATTGAACAAATATCCATACTACTTTGGTGAAAGGAAAAGTCTTCTCATGTGAAGTATTTTTAAATGTATTTCAACTGATTTTTTCCCTAGTGTTTTCATGTCCCTTTGTCCCCTCTCATACTGCACAATCCAAAACTTTTTTGCTTATTGCTTCAGAAAACAAATGCAGCAGGATACCCCCTCTTTGATTTTTATGTGGGTGTGTGTATGTGCTTATTAAAGCCTGAACTTACAAGATTGGTATGGACTTTTAACCTAATAAAAGATTTAGAGAAAAACACATACATCAGGGAGGTTCTTCCTAACACTCCGAAGAGAAACAGATTCCCTAGAATGGGAAGATTCTGTGGGTCACATCTTCTGTCTCAGAAAAGGGAACCTTAGGGAGATTTGGAAATGAGGACTTACCTTAGGGAGATTTGGAAATGAGGACTTGAGGAATTGAGTGGCCAATACATAGCAAAATAGGGTATCAGGGACCCTAGAGAAGGCACAAAGCCAGGAGGTAGATTTGAAATCTAGCCAGCCCTCTGCTTGATTTGCTCCACAGTGCAGTAATGGGCCCAGTGGAGGAAGGAACGTCTTCTCTCATTCCCATGAACTGGTGGGTCCTTGAATCAGGCATTCAGCACCAGGAGTTCTCGAGGATCTAGGTAGGGTAAGGGATCGGAGGGGACCTGTTCCCTGATCCTTCAGGAGAGCTGGTGTGAGGATCCTGGAGAAAAGAAAGGCTATGTGGTGTGGACTGTCATCTTCCTGGAAGTCCTATAATGGAGAATGCTGGTATGAGAGCAACAGGCTGACCCCTGGGGCTCTCATGAGTACCACAGAAATAAGGGACAGAGCCCTAACTTGAAGAGGCATGGTGGATATGTGCATTGGACCTGGGTTATACAGAAGGATAAAATGAGACTGTGGACATTTCAGTGGGTTCAGCAAGAATAGAGGTCATCAACAAACAAGTCGGCTCCTTCCCTGCCACTGAATATCCTGGTCCAGTATTAGCACACCCCCAACCACCCCCCAGCTCAAGCCTAAGACAAAGATGAGGGAAATCCCAGACAATGGAGTTTTAGTTTCTACCACTTTGGCAGAACCTCAAATGGAAATTAAATGTGAGTCTCAAATGGAAATTAAATTTAAAATACGGGAAAATAGCCTCAGGGGGCATAAGATCAGTGTCCTCACTGTGACATGCTTCCTCTCTATGGGATTCAGAAGAGATTAACAAATTATGATCATCTCTTTCATCCCAAGCAAAGGACTGTTCCCAAAGAGGACAGATGGGCAACAAGAGAAGAAAGCATATTGTGTTTGCAAATTTCCTGTCAAAAGTTGCTCTTTTTTGGAAAGTATCTGTGTTTGCAAGTTATGCTTTATGAGACAAATTGCCATCAAGGATTGTAAATGAGTTATGAGAGTCATGGTGGACATAGCCTTTGGATTAAAACTTCAAAAAACAAACAAAAAACCAAGAGTATGAGAAAACCCTCTTACTGAGCAGTCCACTCTTGGTTACAGGTTTTACCCTGGGGCCCCAGCTCCCAAATGTATTGTGAACAGAGCATGTCTGCAGGTCTAGATCATTTGAGCAACAGAATCTCATCTTTAACCAGAGGGCTCTCCAAATGTTGCTTAGCCCTGTATTTTAGGGAGAGTAAAAAGACAGTATAATCACTTGGCTGGTCTCTTCTCTCTTGGTGTCCCAAAATATTTTGCCCCTTGTGGTCTAACAGTATCTAAGACAAGTCTGCCTCAATGCTTCTCAAACTATTGTGCAGTGTTACGATTTAAAAAATTTTTTCCAATTCTTTGTGCATAAATATTGTCAAAGCATAATAAAAATCAATTAGCTAGAAAATGAAATGGGAAAAAAAAGATGCACCCAATACAAACGTTTTGTTATCAGCCAATAGCCATAAAGTTACTCTGTCAATTGCTATAGAAGTTTCTAAATGGTTATTCTCACTCCCTGTACTTATCTCGTCATGGATTGGGAACAGGTGACCGATGGGACACATATTGAGAAACGCTAGTGCAGCACAGAGAAGTGTTTCCTCTAATTTTAGAAGACCTTTAAACACCCAGCAACCACAAAAGGAAACACTGTATCTTGCAGAGGCTGTAATGCCCTGTTACGTTGTAATATGTAACTGCTGTACATATTCTCCATCAACTGTATCTGGAAAGCTGGCATATTTATGTTCCTAGTCCTTAATCTTTCTCCCAAGTTCCACTCACGAATGTCCGGCTCTCTGCCTGACACCTTCTTCAGCTGTTTTCCTAAGATTTCAACTCAATGTGCATCCCAAAGTGAATTCCTCATCTACCCAATGAGCTCACTTCTGTGTTCCCCCTTTATTAATGGCATTCTCCTGGCAGCCATGTAAAATGATCTTCATCTCTCCTTGCTTCCTTCAGCTGCACCAAGGCGTTGCCATTCTAGTGATATTGGTCATCCCAGTATCTTTATTTTTATCATCTGCTTCTCAGCCCCTCGTACCACTCAAGGGTTTTATTGCCAGAGCCTTCTACTATTTCTGGGCTTACACTCTCCTGTGCGTTAGCTTAATCCTTCTAGAGCTCAGTCCAGTTTATGTCACTTCTCTGTCTAAAAACATTTAGTGGCCTCTCCAGTGTCTACTAAAAAGAGTCTGGTATACAAGCCTCTCCCCAGGTTTTCTCCTAATGGCTTTTCACAAACACTGTGCTCCTAACAAATTGAACTCCTTATGTGACATATAGTTTTGCGCTTTCGTGATTTGCTCACACAGTTTTAGTCTCCTGAAATGTCCTTCCAAATCCCAAGTCTCTATGTACCCCAACTTGACCCATTCTTTAGGACTCAAATTCCCTTCCCATTATCTACAGGCACCTTCTCCCCTAACTACGGGCTCATGGGCTCCGAGTATTCATCTTATTTTTCTTACTTTTTGAGGATAAGATTCATTTCTAGTTATTGTTCCAATCACTCAGAAGGTTGAGCTCTGTATGGGTCTTAAATGGAAGAGATATTTTATACATACACGTTAACAGCTATGTTTTGAAAAATCATATGTTAACCTTTACTGAAGATCATAGCAATAAACGGTATTTTTATACAAAGAATGCTGATGGTGGGTGATACATAAATAGATACTAAATGATAATTATGAGCCAAAGGTAATTAGCTGCTTATTGAGTGCTTATGTCCCTGACACCAATGGGAGATGTTTGCATATATTATCACCTGTAATGCTTACAGTATCTCTTTGACTCAGTATTATTTATTAATGCCCATTTTAGTGATTAAAAGGCAAGGCTTAAAGACAAGGAAGGTGAATACTTAACTACTATTCTATTCTTGGTATTCTCAGAAAAATTATCAAGTGGGATTTGATTGAAGTCAATCATACTTCAAACCCATGCTCTAAAAACTATCCTAATTTAAATTAACTAGTATGATTTCAAAACTATCAAGATTTTATATCCACATCATGGGATTGGTTTTATGTACCTGGCACCTATCAAGGGCTATACATATTAGCTACTACATTAGAAAAAAATATCAAAAGGTGTTCTTTAAATACATAGCAGAACATATAATTATTAGTTCAAATATGATTTTTGAGATTTTTAAATATAACAAAGCAAAGAAGATAATTTAAAGCATAAAAACGATTGCAGGAAACAGTAAAAATAAAATTGTTTTCTTGGATGAAGCAAATGCTAGACAATTAAGCAAATATGTGCACAACTAACTCAAGCTATTAGTATTTTTAATAAAGGTAATGGTCATAAGAGTGTAATAGAAAGTAATAGTCATACGATAATAGTCTACTGAGCTCACTGTTCATCCCTGTGGAAATGCAAAGTCCCAGCAGAAAACATTACTAACTTTGGTGAAACTCTAAGACAATGAAACAGAAAGACCCAAGACAGCAATTATTCTTAAGGAGGGACATTTAAATCGCCTCTAGGTTTTTAGGCAATTACCCGTGAAAGTTAATAAAATTGTTTTTTATTTTACATTTATTGTTTTATTTTTAAATTTTATATTTATTGTTTTATTTACTGTACATGTTGTCTTCAGTGGCACAGGACAAAGAGTTTATAGTCCAAGTAAGACTTAGTATGTGAACACAAATTACAAGGCTGGCTGGTAGGAATGGCCAAGAGCCGTACAGAGAGCAGGCCGGAAACAATTTGCGATGTTACGATTATTCTGCAGGGCCTATAAAACTTAAAAATTAAAAGTCTGATCCCAGGGTGGAAAATACATCCCTTCTAGGTACTATACCACAATCAGTGGTCATACTAATGAAGGTAACCTTTATCTTGGAAGGGCCTATTTAGCCAGAGCAGCTCCATCCTGCCCCTGCCCCCCACCCTCCTTTCAGGGAACTTACTTAAAAGCAAGTCCCGGAAACCAGTCCCAGGTAACAAAGCCCAAATACAAGGGTGGGTCAGGCCAGGTGGAGGTATCCAATCCTTGGGGGCGCATACTCTTTCCCTAGCTACCAAGGAGTATGGGCCCCGCCCTTTGGGCGCCAATTCTGACCAAGGTGATAGGTTATTTCAAATATCTACTATAGGGTAAATTGTAATTCAATTGGTCACTTATGTGTGACCTAGCAGGACTGTGTAGCTTTCTCTGTGTTACAATCTCATTGGTCACCTGTGCATGGCCAGGCCCAACCACATGGCCTTTGCCCTTAAAAGCTAGTCTTTAAAGAAGAGAGGGGTCACCTCTTTGCAAGAGACGGCCCTGGCTGGTCAGTTTGATTCTTTTATTTATTTATTTATTTATTTGACAGAGGGATCACAAGTAGGCAGAGAGGCAGGCAGAGAGAGTGGGAAGCAGACTCCCCGCTGAGTGGAGAGCCCGATGTGGGACTCGATCCCAGGACCCTGAGATCATGACCTGAGCCAAAGGCAGAGGCTTTAACCCACTGAGCCACCCAGGTGACCCTGGTCAGTTTGGTTCTTGATGCTTGGCTCGAAATAAAGCTTTGCTTTTCCTTCGCTTTGTGTCAGTCTCACTCCTTTGACCATGGACCCAACAATCTTCTGTCAGTTGTGATGAAAGATTCAAGTACTCTAATTTGTTCTCCCAAATAATGGAACTAAACGATTCCATTTATTAGAGTCAGATGATAACTGTCAATGAATTCTTTTTTCCTGTCACTCTTTCCTTCACCTGGAATGCATCCTTTCAACTTTCATTTCTGTGCCAGGAAGCAGATGGTAATCATGGCTAACATTTTTAAAGCATTTCTCCATGCATTAGTCACTTAAGATTTTATTGCAATTAATTTTGGGAACATCCCTATGAGGCAAGTACTATTATCAGCTGTGTATTACCAAGGAGGAGATCCTACAGTTTGGAGCACAGAGTAACCGGCCCAGAATTACACAGCTGGCAAATGGTTTGAGGTTGGAATCCCAGTCTTCCGACTCCTGGGTGCGTGGGCGTCACTCCCACCCTGGGCTGTTTCAAGAATGGATGAACTGAGAGATAAGTCCCTGCATTTGTGTTATTGCCAGCCAAGTTAACAAGCCCTGCTGGCAATTACTGCAATACTTCCCACACTAACATGACTCTGACAATGGGACTCAATCACTCAAAAAAAAAAAAAAAAAAAAAGCAATAATAATTATATGTCAGCAGCGATAACTTACAAAAGATAGAAATCCTTTCTGACTATGGGAAGTTCACAATCTACCAATATTCATATACAGCTGTTATCTATACAGCTACCTCCCTTACCTACTGTTAGCAATTCTTTTATGTCCAGAACAAACAGAGTAAGACCTTTCACAAGGTGGTTATTGTGTAGTTCAGAAGTGGGAAAAGGCAGTGTGGTGTGTGGGTGAGACTGAATGAGTGTGAATGAGGTGCAAGGTGTAAAGGAAAGGCAGAAGGGCATGGGGAAGTGAGGGTGAAGACAAAAAGTGTGCGATCACGTATCTGGGAGTGCAAGAAGGCGAGGAGAGGAAGGAAACTCGGTATTCTCTACCTCTGCTTCAGATGTGGCAGTCAGTGTGCTTCCTGGAATGCAAAGGACAAGCCTTTCTTCTGGCATTCATTTACTGAATCCACAGTTCAGAGATCAAAATTCATGCTGCTAGACAGCAGTGTAGTAAAAAAAAAAAAAAAAAGAAAAGAAAAGAAAAAAAAAGAAAAGAAGAATAAAGACCCAGAATCGAAAGTTTGCATACCTTCCCACTCCAATTAATTTCACTATTTGTAGTTTTAATAGAACAGTACAGAATCAGAATGTACAACACCTGGGTTTTCTTCAAAGAAATAGAAACCGTGAATGAGGATTTTGCTTTGTAAGTGAGTGTCATGTCTTGCCATTGGATTCATGTTTCCCAAAGGTTTATTTCCAGTTGTTTCTAAGTCTGCATACTCTCTCTACCTATGGCTTTTTCCCTCCTACTCCTGGATTAACCACCTCCACGGACTCAAGTCCCTGCGGTTTAGAAAACCAAATACTCTATTTTAATATCTCTAATTAACTCTGTTTTAATCAAGCAGGCTAGTAATTCCTGGCCGCTATCTATAAAATGTCAGGTGAAGTTGTATCAATATAACGTAAATCCATCATTGAATGATGTCTGTTTATTCAATGTTACAGCCAACCCAGAAATCCAGGAGGGAAAAAAATATCCTTTAAGGAGCAAAAGGTCTGTATGTAATGATGGAAAAAGCAGCTTAATACTTTCTTCCTTTCTCCTTGACCCTTAGTAAACTTTATAGATGAAAAAGGAAAGAGGCGTGAAAGGAGAGGGATATGAAGATTTGTGTATCTACAAAAGAAAAATGGTGCACTCAGAGGGCTCTCTGATGTCCCAGGAGAGTGGGAGCACACATAATCAGAAAGATTCTGCAATATCTACGCATATCATTTCTCATAGCAGTTATCTAAAATTCAATGCCTGTACTTTCAGTAAAAGTGGATACATTTACTAATGCAGAAGTCACTTCTGTATAAAATGCTAAATACAGTGTCATTCAAAATGTGCCTATCAAAAATTTTTGGACAATAGAAACATAGACTAAGATGCTTGAGAATTGAAGCCAGCACCAGGTCTCTCCCTGGCCACGCTGAATGTCTGGGTGCCTGTTTATATAAAGCACTAAGCCTAGAGTTTAAAGTCGGGGTGTTGAACTGTTTGCTCATAAAGCATTAACTGCGCAAGTGTTCAGGGCCAGTAGCCAATAACAAAGGCTTGACTTCTCAGGATAGGTACTCTACCCACTTATTCAAATGCAATTGATTTTCCTTCGAGAAAAATCAGTTGATTAATGCATTTCCTACTGTGCTGTTTTAAATAAAAAGAATACAACCTAACGTCATTTGTTTACCTTTGCCCTGAGGTGAAGGTCACGCAGTACTGTGAAAATGGACTTATTTAAACTGTGAAAGGGTTAGAATCCATTTTAATGCAAAAATTCTCCAGCCCCTTTGGAGGGTGGGGCGGGGAGAGGGGAGGAAGGGGTGGGGAAGAGCTTCTTTACCAGCAGGTCGATCCTTCCTTAGATAGATTATAATGTAGAAATTTCCATCTGTCAGTGGGCCCCTCTGGTCCGCCTTTGACCCTTTCGCTATTCTTTTGCAGGATTCAGAAGGCTGAACACTTCTGTACCCACCTAACGTTAGCTGTATGTTCTGCTCATTAAAAAAATAAAATCGGGGCACCTGGCTCCGGGGGTTAAAGCCTCTGCTTTCCGCTCAGGTCATGATCCCAGACTCCTGGGATCTAGCCCCGCATCCGCACTCGGCTCAGCAGGGAGCCTGCTTCCCACCCACCAACCCCCCCACCCCGACTCTCTGCCTGCCTCTCTGCCCAGTTGTGATCTCTGTCAAATAAAATAAAATCTTAAAAATAAAATAAAATTCACCTTAATGCGAAACTGCATGTTTTTAGATGAATGTTTTCATCACTGCTGTCGATGGTGAGAGGGTCGTGTGTGTGTGTGTGTGTGTGTGTTGTGGACAGGGTTCCCCAGTCCCCAGTGAAATGTTCCCGTGAAGTCAGTCAGCGTTTCTGTAGTACCTCAGCGCACTATGACAATAACTCAGAAGCTCTAGGGTGTATGATCACAAGTGTCCTGAGCCTTACAAATCCCACGTGTGTCAGACGATGGTGTACATATGTAAGTTAATGAGATGTCACACGAAGAAAACCCATCCCATTTGGGATAAGGGTTGTGGTTGATCTTTGAAAAGTAGGGAGGCACCGTGTGTCTCACCGCGTCTCAAAATCGTGGCTGCCAACGAGTGTGCTCGGCGAGGCTGCACATCGAGCCTATTCTGCACGAGAGAAAGGGACCGGAGGCCTCCTCTCCAAGTCCCTAAGGAAAGCAGGGTATCAAACAATCTAAACGAACGTTTCAGTTAGAAGGGAAACCAAATTCCGTCCTTTCCTTCCAGCCCTGCTTGGCCTCCCTCTCTGCCGAGAAGCAGGAGAGGATTATCTTTGACCCAGTTGAGCAAAAGCACGTCGCCCGTGTTTCCGAGAGGCGCAGGGAGCCGAGCGATCAGGACTCGGGGGAAGCGCAAGGGGGGTGCCCCGTAAAGTTCCTGCAAACAGCGCGGTTTTCTCCCCCGCGCGGGGCGAGGTGGCTGTGCCGTGGGGGGCAGAGGCGTCCCAACCCAGACCGACAGGGACCCCGCTGCTACTCACGCTTCGCCGCCGCCCTCCGAGTCGCTGTCCGAGGCCCACTCCTCGCCGATGTCCGGCAGGGTGAAGAACAGAGTCTTGGGCCCGGGCCCGGGGGGCATCCAGGCGCCGGGCTCTCGCTCGCCGGGGCCGGGCGGGCGGGCGATCGACGGCAGCGCCGCGCAGACCCCGCCTGCGCCCGCGGACGGCCGCGCCGAGGCCACGGGGTGCGCGGGGGGACCCGCCGCGCCGCAGCCGCTGCTGCCGGGGGTCGGGGGCAGGGGCTGAGCTCTGGGGGCGCCCGGGCTGCTGGGCAGCGAGAGGGGCGTCCCTGCCGCTTCCGCCGCGCGGCTCGCGCCGGGGACCCTGGGGTGAGAGGCGGTGAGCGCGGGCTGGAGCGAGGCGGGCGGCCCCCTGGAGGCGGAGGGGGAGTCGGGCGCCCGCGCGGGGAAGGGGAAGGGGGTCAGGGCCGCGGCCATGCTAGGCGAGGCGCCCGCGCTGGAGCCCGCCCGCCGGGCGCTGGCCCCGGCTCCCGAGGGGCTGGAGGCGGCGGCCGGCGAGGGGACCGCCGGGGGCGCCGTCGGGGTCTTGAAGATTTTGGCAAACAGAGACTCCAGGTCCAACACAGCGACCTTCATGTCCCAGCCTTGGAGATGCTGTCCCCGCTGCTGCCTGGACCTCCAGACCACAGGAAGCCGGGCTGCCGGGCTCCATCCACCGCCGCGCTCAGGGGTCGGACCCGGGCTGTCCCGGGCTGGGGACACCCTGCGGTCCCCGTCCCACGCTGAGCCTGGGGGGCCTCTGGGCTCTCTCCCGGCCGAGGAGCCTCTCCCGGCGCTCAGCCCCGCTCGGCTTTCCCCTGGCCTTCCCCGACAGCTGGTCGGCCCGCGGAGTGCTGAGACTTCGGGCGGCGGCCACCCTCTGTGGGGAGCGGCCCCTTCTCTGCCTCGTGCGTCGAGACCCCCCGAGGGCCAAAGGTCTGGGAGCCCACGGAGGCGACGCGCCGCAGCCGCCCAGCGCCACCGCGGGCTGGAGGGTGATCTGGGCTCCGCCCGCCAGAGATACCCCAACGGGCCCCCGGGACCGCGCAGGCGGTTGCTAAACTAAACAAAAACCCAGCTTAGCTCGTTGCTAATTGGGCCCCAGACTGCAGCCTGGGGCTGCGTCCACAAGGCTCACGCTCGCTCCCTTCCTTGATTCGTGCCTTAAAGGAACACTGCAGTTTCTCCATCACCCTGAGGAGGATAAACCTGGCTCCAAAAGATCTTGTCGAAAGATTCCGCAAGACCAAATGCACCAGGGTCAGGAGGATGGCCAGATCTCTGAGAGGAGGGAAGGTCCGTACAAACGTGTATTCAGGTGAGTGGACTTGAAACAGCAGTGCCCACTCCTGCCACCTCAGGGTCAAGTTCAAAGTGTGTCACTGAAGATGACCTACGGGAATAACAGCAAGGTGCCTCACCCAAGAACTCGGAAAGAAGATCGGGGCTCTGGTAGTAAAACCCATATACAATGCATGTGTTCAAAACACCTACTGGAGTGAACCAAGAGATTTTATAACTAAAATGTTTGAGAACTCAAACTATAATCAGACTGACTGGATACAAACTCAAAGGCAGATATGAAAGTTAAGAGTTCTTTATTAAGTGGACTAATTTGCATTTTGCTAAATCTGAAGAAATGTGTGCAAGATAAAGTTATGAGTATAAATACATCTGCAAGGGGGTGGGGTCAATTTTGAGCAAGATTTAAAAATAAGATATTGACAGGGTTTGTCCATTAATTAATGTTTAGTAGAGAGTTTCTGTTTTGATCTCAGGAGGTTTATTTTCTGATTCGAAGTGAGGAGAGGAGATGAATAAGGCTGGTAGTGAATAAATGAACAGATAGTCCCTGCTATATACATTAGTCTTTTGCAAGTTCTCAAACTGGATTCTGAGCCATGGGACATTTCTATAACAATGTCAGGCTTTTCATCGGCTTGAAGACAGCCAGTCTATCATGAGCCCTTTTCTGCATCCAACTACTATGATCAAACAGGCACGGGGGGGGGGGGGGGCACTTTTCTACTTCACGATTGTGTTAAGCCTGAAGACATAAGAAAGGAGACGTTCTCTTCCCACAATGTGGAATAATCAGCTTAATATCACAAGCTAAGTGTCAGGTGAGTGCCCCAGAAAGCAAGACAGGCACCGCAGTCAGCTTAGCTCGAGGCAGGAAGGGCACATGTGTGCTTAAGAGAAGTAAGAGACAAGGCAGAGAAGGGTCAGATTATAAAAGGCCTTGGATGTTGGGAAAGGGAAGAACATGCAATTGCAGGATATAAAGCACCAGCACACTGTGAAAAATCGAAATGAGGGAAAGAGTGGGGGAAAGTAACTAGAAACTAGAGGCCAAGGTCTCAGGGTCAAATCGGACAAGTGGTACCAACTCTGTCATCATGCGAGGAAACAGGAAGCAGCATATGGTTTGGGACCATCAACCTTCTCCTGTTCTCCTTGTTTCTCTTTTGTAGCAACTCGCCAGGTGGCCTCAGCGGTGTATCAGGAGCATTAGAACATTGAACTGTTTCTGTTTTCCTACAGTACTCATTCAAGAGAGTAAACCGTTTCCTAAAGCTTTTCTGTTTATTTCATAAGGATCTTGATTCTGGTTCATAGAACAATTCAATCCTTGAGGGAAGTAGAGGTCATTTCTAGAATATGCACTTTCAGTGTCTAAGCTGCTAATCATCGGATTGAGTCTGAACATATGCACTGTAACTTGAAGGGACAGACAGCAAAGGAGAAACACTACTGAGTGAAGCCTGGTTCAAGTCACCCAGTTCCCGGGAAGCAGTACGTTTTTGCTGCCGCATCTCAGAGTTCCCAATTTTTCAGACTCGAAAATCTGATCAGCCCAAGACCCTCAGAGCTGACCAGCCTCTTAGGATGGAGCTCCACTAACCTGACTCGAAAAATACTGCTGTATAAGCCCAAGTTCAAATGTGGTAACTAATAATTACACAACCTGCAGAGCTGTCTTCTGCTCTTTTCCTGAGAAGAATTCCTGTTAAGACCAAATTCAGTTGGAAGATTGTTAAGTGATCAGAGAATCAAATCAAGGGGAATAAGTTATATATATATATATATATATATATACATATATATGTATATATATGACATATATATATGAATGACACATATATATGTCATATATATGTTTTATAACAAAGGGACAATAACCATATAGCCAACACCCTCTTCCCTCTTAGAAGAGTACCTTATTTTAGATATTTCTGTGCTTACGTTACTAGCCACTTCTTTCTATGCACATGTTTTTCTTGAAGTATATAGATGCTGTTAATAAGACTACAGAAAAGGGGCACCTGGGTGACTCAGTGGATTAAAGCCTCTGCCTTCGGCTCAGATCATGATCCCAGGGTCCTGGGATAGAGCCCTGAGTTGGGTTCTCTGCTCAGCGGGGATCCTGCTTCCCTTCCTCTCTTTTTGCCTGCCTCTCTGCCTACTTGTGATCTCTGTCTGTCAAATAAATAAATAAAATCTTTAAAAAAAAAAGACTACAGAAAAGCTCCTATTCTTCCCGAACCTGGCTTGAAAGTATTCTGCCTCTAAATTGTGTCTACAGGTGTTCTGTCTGTCTTGCCTGAATCATGTCCCCCAAAAAGATATGCTGAAGTCCCAACTCTCAGTTTGTGTGGAAGTGGCCTTATTGGGAAATAAGATTGTGTTAAGATGTAATCAAATTAAAACGGGGTCATTAGGATGGGTCTTAATTCAATACAGCTGCCATGCGCTTTAGAAGAGAGAAACCCGAAGACAAACACAGGGGGAGAACACCCCAGGTATTGATAGAGGCAGAGTCTGGAGTGAGGCGTCTGCAAGCCAAGGACTGTCAGGGATTAACAGTCGTCACCAGAAGCTAGAAAGAGGCAAGGAAGTTTCTTCCCTGTAGGTCTCAGAAAGGACAGGGCTCTACCAGCACCTAATACCGACTTACAGTTCCCAGAACAAAGACAAAATCAATTTCTGCTGTTTTAAGCCGCCCAGTCTGTGGCGCTTCGTTATGGCAGCCCTAGGAAACGAATGTGGTATGTGGGTATTAATTCCTTACTGGGGTACTTTGTGATCATAGTGTCTGGCTGGTATGTTTACAAAGATCTTCAGCGGGGTATTTGCTCTATAAAGCTGGTTACAAATGAAAATCTTCATTGTCTCAAATCTACACGGAGAATGGCAGGAATCACAGAAAGGATGGGGGTGGAGGGAGTCGGGGAGAAGTATCACTGTCCTTGAGAGCAGTGGATAAAACATTCTGGCCACCCCGCCTCATGAGGAAGGCAGGGCAAATGAAGGATTGATCCTTTTGTCTGAAGGTCCTTTCAAAACGGCCTGTAATTGCAAACATGGTAAACAATTCTTAGCAAGATGCTAGGTCTTTTACCCCTATTGTTCATCTGTCAACAGTCTTTCAGACAGATATTAGATGCTACCAGGCTTCTCTGTTAATTACCATTCTCAAAACATGAGCCCCAGGTGCTGTACCACAAAGATCTGGCTCAGGTGTAGTCGTGAAAGTGAATGCAGTAAACCATCGCTTCTAACTGTGGCAGTGTTGCTTTTTAAAAAGACCTGACGTCCGGGGCGCCTGGGTGGCTCAGTGGCTCAGAGCCACTGCCTTCGGCTTGGGTCATGATCCCAGAGTCCTGGGATTGAGCCCCGCATAGGGCTCTCTGCTCAGCAGGGAGCCTGCTTTCCCCCCACCCTCTCTCTCTGCCTGCTTGTGATCTCCGTCTGTCAAAAAAAAAAAAAAAAAGACTTTACGTCCAAGCAGTATTTTACGTGCTAAAATACTTCTGGTTAGATTGGCTAATTAACAATTAGAGGCATGGTTTTCCGACGTGCATAATGATGCCTGGCTGCATCACTGAAAAAATATTAGGAAGTCATGACCATGTTGCTATGAAGAAATGTTATGTTTTGGAAACCTGAAAGTTAAAACAAATAACCTGAGTAATTAATCTGTTTAAGAATTTAAACTGCCTGACTTAGCATGACACCAAGGCGAGAACCTACAAGGAAAAAGACTATCAGATTTGATGATAAAAAATTTGAAGCTTTTTGGGGCACTTGTGTGGGTCAGTCAGTTGAGCTTTGGATTTTGGTATTGGCTCAGGTCATAATCTCAGGGTGGTGAGACTGAGCCCCTCTTCCAACTCAGGCTCCAAGCACTTAGTGGGGAGCACTGGTCTCCCTCCTCCCTCCCTTTACCCCTTGCCCCCTCTCACACGAATAAATAAATCTTTTAAAAAATTTAAAGCTTGGGGTGCCTGGGTGGCTCAGTGGGTTAAGCCTCTGCTTTAGGCTCAAGTCATGATCCCAGGGTCCTGGGATGGAGCCCCAAGTCGGGCTCTCTGCTCAGCGGGGAGCCTGCTTCCCCCCTCCCCCCACCCCACCTGCCTCTCTGCCTACTTGTGATCTCTGTCTGTGAAATAAATAAGTAAAATCTTAAAAAAAAAATTAAAGCTTCTTAATAGTAGAAGATATTTGTTGATTCAACAAATACTTACAAAAAACCACAATAGAATATGCTAGACTATGGAGCGAGCCTCCCTAGGTTCTTATCATCTCTGCCATGGGTCAACACCCATGCCTCTTACTGTCCCTTAGTTTCCTCAACTATAATCCAAGGACGAAAATCGTTCTTATCTGAAATAATGGTACTTTCTGAGAGTTATACTAATTAAGACATGCTTGGCTACTAAAACAGAGCCCAACACAGGGTAAGCTCTCAGATGCCATTTTATTATATGATATTCGTTTTTATCATATTTCTCAGGGTACAGTGAATAACCTGAGGGAAGATCTGGAAGGAAATTGTAGTAGCTCCGTTCACTTCCAAGGTTATAAACTTTTGTACTATTTGAATATTTTCGGTAAGTTCCTATTTTTTTAAAAGATTTTATTTATTTATTGGACAGATGGAGATCACAAGCAGGCAGAGAGAGGAGGAAGCAGGCTCCCCGCTGAGCAGAGAGTCCAATATGGGACTCGATCCCAGGACCCTGAGACCATGACCTGAGCTGAAGGCAGAGGCTTAACCCACTGAGCCACCCAGGTGCCCCTCAGTAAGTTCCTATTACTTGTTTTCAATGACAAATGCAATAAAAGAAAAGGAAAGAGATCAAAACCTCAAAAGCTTCAGGAAAAATTGTCTTTGTATTTGATTGAGGGTTCTGGATTCTTCTACTAAAGGAAAAATATTAAAGAACAACTTTAAACTGATCGAATAGAAATTTAGATCACAGAGATGATGACAAGCTCATGATCACATCTCCTGGGCACAGGAGCAGACACAGCACAGACAGAGCAGAGAGCAGATGGATGGACGAGGCTGTGAAGGTGCTTTCATGAGCCGTAGCTCAAGTGCTCACAGTGCAAGAAGCCCACAATAAACTTGTTCTGAGAACGGTGCCCTAAATTGCTAACAGCGTCAGAGACACCAAATCTTTTTTTCTTTTTCCTTCTTGTTCACACATTGTCAGAGTATTATGGCTTGTTTCCGGGTGGTCTCAAGATGGCACCCTCAGCACCAACCATTTTTCCCTCAAATGACTACATGCAGGGCAAAAAGAAGGTACAGCCCACTCGTTCATTCTCCCTCGCATTAAGGAACAAGACACTTTCCAGAAGGTTCTCAAGCTGACCAACTGAGTCTCATTGGCTAGAACTAGATTAAAGGTCCATCCCTCAACTAATCATCAGCAAAGGAGAAATAAGGGTTATCCTGCTTTATAATCATAGCATATCCTGTAGTACTCAATAAGGGGTCAAACCCAAGAAGGGGGTCATTTGAACCTCTGATCTGTGGTTGTCCTGTCAGCAGTGCTAGGGACACCCTGGACTTGTGACTAGTGTCTAACGTAGATGAGGGGGGGAAACAGTCTTGCAGGATTGAGTCCTTAAACTATGGGATCTGGCCCTATCTCCCAGCAGATGGTGTTGGAACTGAGTTAAATTGTAGGACACCCAGCTGGTGTTGGAGAATTGCCCAGTAGCGGAGAAACACTACAACCACCATCACACGTTCTAGAAACTTCCGCGGAACTCCTGTAACTCAACAGCAAAACAAAAAAACAAAGAACCCCCATACCCTAAGCACACATGCAAAATAACTCGATTTAAGAATGGGCTAAGGTGGGGCACCTGGGTGGCTCAGTGGGTTAAGCCGCTGCCTTCGGCTCAGGTCATGATCTCAGGGTCCTGGGATCGAGCCCCGCATCGGGCTCTCTGCTCCGCAGGGAGCCTGCTTCCCTCTCTCTCTCTGCGCCTGCCTCTCTGCCTACTTGTGATCTCTCTCTGTCAAATAAATAAATAAAATCTTAAAAAAAAAAAAAAAGAATGGGCTAAGGAAAAAAATGGGCTAAGGACTTGAAAATATAAATATATATATTAATACATATTGTCGATTATATATTAATCAGCAGAGTATATGTGAGATATTTCACTCAGCCACATCTTGGAGAAATAGGGGATTCCCTTATGTTTTGGTGTTGTTTGATAGCATCCGCAAGTGTAATTTTCTCCAAGTGCAGCCAAGTGGAGAAGTGATTCTTGAGCTCGGAAAACAGCCTTTGGCCCACGAAGGCCCAGTGACCCTTTCCATTACCTTTCTGCCCAGAAGAATGCATTCTGGTGTAATAGAAACTAGCTTCCAACCCCTAGACCATCCCCTAAGTACCTCCTTCCCCTTGACAGACTCGGCTCTTGTGTTCAGAAATCGCCAGCTGTTTCCTAACGAGTGTATGTATGTGTGTGTTGGGATGGGGGCGTTCTGCCTGCTCCCCTCTCCTCTGGGCCAGGTTTAGTGTTGGGAGCACACGCCCTTTAAGGCCAGAAAATGCCAGATGAGCCACCAGAGAGAGGTTACATCAGAAGCTGCAGAATTGGTAAGTGGCCGAGCTGGGAAGTCGGAACTGTTAACAGGGAAGTCTAGAGGGACCCTCTGTTTCTTACCACTGCTTAGGTAACAGGGTTTCTCTGAGGAAGGACGATCTCACTTGACCCAGTGTTTATCTCAGTCAAGATTGCTTTACACCAAAACAACCTGAGCAGAGGAACAGCTTCGCAAATCCCCTTGCACCGAGGGGTTATCTTCAGTAAACAAGCAGAGCAGAGCAAAGGCTCTGACCCAAGAGCCCCCTCCAGAGCCACATGGCTGACTCCAAGCCCCTGCTCACAGGACTGGCACGGATTCTTGCACTGGCAACCGTGGGTCTTAAGGTTACATCCTCTGCAGACCCTTTGCAGCATGCACGCTGTTTAAGAAAGCGAGCTCTTCCTATCCAAGAGTGCCTGGCACAGGAGAAAAGCCGACTAGCTCACCCCAAGGAGGAGGTGTGCTGAGAAAGGCTGTAAGTTTCAAGGTAGGTCAGGTTAGGCCAAGGGTTAGGTCTCCTGATCGGGGAAGCTGATGCCTGACCTAACCCTTGAAATGGCATGTTTTTGCCAAGAAAAGGATGTAGGAGCAGCAGTGAAAGCAGAACCATATTTACATACCGATGGAAACGTGAAAGAGCCAGGCAGGCGGGGGAAACCGCCAAGCAGTTCCAGGTAACTCGAGTTCTAGTTTGTGATTATTTACTGTATTGGAAGTGAAGCAAGAGAACAAAGGGCAAGATCGATCTCTCTCTCTCTCTCACACACACATACACACACACACACACTACAAAATTTCAAATGTGGACTAAGGTTTTCAGGGAGGACTAGAACTTCTTGGACCATTATTGATGGAATCCCAGCATATCCTTGGAATAGTTACTGCAGAGCTGGGGGAGGTTAGAGGAAATTCTGGAGCATCCCGATTCCCTGATTCCCTATTGTTTGTGGTCTCCCCCAGAAACATAATAAAATCTCTGGATGGTAGGGGCGCCTGGGTGGCTCAGTGGGTTAAGCCTCTGCCTTCGGCTCAGGTCATGGTCTCAGGGCCCAGCATCGGTCTCTCTGCTCAGCAGGGAGCCTGCTTCCCCCCACTCTCTGCCTGCCTCTCTGCCTACTTGTGATCTCTCTCTCTGTCAAATAAATAATTAAAAAACCTAAAAAAAAACCCCTCTGGATGGTAAACATATGTTTTCACAAAATCAAATGTGTCTGTTTCCTTTCTATGTCCATGGCTGCAAACTTTAGTCTAACATTTACGGTTAGATTTGCAAAAGGATATGATGCCGAACATGCGTCAGCAGGATGTTAACAAGTCAGATGATAAGAAGGGTTCTAGGATCAAATTGGTCTTAGGGGATGGCTCAATCATGAGAAGTTAAATGCCTGTCTTTAAAGCAGGACATCTTAGAGCTTTGTGATACCCTGATGATCGTGGTGTCTTCTGTCCATGGAGGACATGGTATATACTGCTTCCCACACTTACTTGGCAGGGGCCTTTTATGGGATGTTATCTTGGAAGACCAGTGAGAAACACCAGTCAGGACCTTAGATATAGACAGCAGTAGTGGAGACAAGTTTGAAAGATTGAGTGAAGACAGGGTGATGGAAAGTTTTGAATTCATCTTATTAGATGCCAGTCCATCACCCAAAGAGTCAGTGTTGGGAGTGGCTGAGCACAGCTGTGCCTTGCCTGTGAGTTGGGCTCCAAGGGAAGATTCTGCTTCTGTGAAGCAGTGACGAGAGCATCCCATGAAAGAAAGAGCCAGCCACCCAGCATGATGCTGCCAAGGCCCAGGGGCCAGATCATATCCATACTGGGCAAGTGTAGCCGTCTCTCCTTGATGTCCCTTCATTCCTCTGTGTTCCGAACTCCCGAGATTCTAGGGGTGCTCGGCTAGCCAGTGGGAGAGCAGGTAGAATGAGGAGAGAGACAAGAAACCAACACCATCAACCCCTTCAATGGGGTCTTCCAGCAGAAGGAAGCAGACCCCAGTCAGGGAAGTAGAGAAGCCTAACTAGGCAAGAGTTTGTTATTACTACTGGACCAGAGGTTGGTGATGATGAGCTTGGACAACCCTCTGTACTATCTCAGAATGTCTGAAGAGCTCTAGGACAAGCCCGAGGTTTCATCCAGATGGTAGAATTTTCCTAAAAAGAGCTTGAGAGGAAGAAAGACTAATCCAGTTTCCTGTTTGTACTTAACTGAGTACAGTGTTTTCAGTAGGCCAGTTCCACAGGTCTCAGATGGTGGATGTGAACCACGGGGCCTGTCCAGCTCCGCTCTTCAGGAAACAGCATTCGATCTACCTGGTTCTGGTGGGTGCTGCCAACCACAGGACTCTACTGCCATGGCCACGGCATGGACATCCACCCCAAACCAGGCCAATCAAGGGACTTTCCTGAGGTTGCAGAAACTGGGATTGTGGGCATGAACTGGGAGCCTAAGCCATCCCGGGCACCCTGTCTTCTAGCAGTACAAGAGAGGAGTAGGGATGAGATGTGGTGGTGTTTGAGCCCCTGTTCTGGTTCTCCTTGACAGCTGGTTATATCTCTGCCCTTTTCCTGTTTGGTTGTAGAACACAAACTCTCTTCCTTTTTGCCTAAATAATGCTGAGTTTCTGGCACTTGCAACCATGTGCTTGCTAAGATGAAACGGTATCTCTTCAAGGAACCTAAAAGATACCTGCATTAAAAGCTACTGAGAAAAACAAAGAGCAGCTGCTGAGATCCAGAAGCCGGCCCAGCACTCACAGCTGGGCCATGTTGTCCTCTTACAGGACAGAAACATCCTCGCAGAATATCAACCTCAGACAAGGCGATGCCGACACCAGAAAATGAGACAAAGTGTGACCACTTCCTAATTTATTTTGCATAAGCACAGACAAAAATAAGGTCACCACGCCCCCTTCAAAATATCATAAACACTTCTTGGCTAAGAGGCTGCTACTTCTTTACCAAGTGCAACTTTATCCTGGTTCTAGTCTCTTCTCTCTACAGACAAGCTTTATTGAGATAAAGGTGACCCCTCTCTATCAGCCTCACAAAATTTCCCCCTCTTTAAACAGCATGAAGTCTAGAAGGAAACTCTGCTTCCATAAGCCTCCCCCAGATCACCCAAGGAAAGCCCAAACCTTTCACACACCTTCTTAACTGAGACCCCCACCCCATCTCCATGCTGTGTATCCTCCTTTATTTTGGTGAGTAATAAACCCAACTTGTTCTTGACGGGGAGACACTAACACTCTTAAAGCATCTTTGAGTGTTTGTTTGTTTGTTTGTTTTTAATGTTGGCTTCCTATGAAGCCATTTGTCTTCCAGAATGTCTAGAAGAGACTTTATTAAAAAAAAAAAAATGGTTGGAAGCTTGCAAAAGTACTTCAAGGAACCAGCTGAGCTATAGATATTTTAATTTTTAAATACCTTGGAAGGTGTCATGGATGCTGTAGTGACCGGCTGAGATCTCACCTTCGGGACCTATTCCTCCAGATGCCCGGGGAGTTCACTCCTGCTGCTTCCCAATTGAGCTCCTCCTTTGGAACTGCCTGTGGGCAAAGCTTTTTGCTCAAGGGCACGCTTCCTCCCTAGGACTGCCTACATCCAATATTGATTGGCTGAGATGAGGGTAGAGTGGTTCAGCCCCCTTTGTGGCGTGAAACCTGTAGGGCCATTCCCTGTGGGGTCTGCTAGGACCTCTGCTGCAACCCGTGACTGCATCAGAGTTCATCATTCTCCCTCTTCCCAATCCAGTTAATTTCACTCCCTCATAAATCAGAGCACACCCCCAAACCTGCTGCATGTATCTCCCCATCCCAGGGTCTATTTCCTGGGGAACCGACTCAAAATAAAAGGGAGATAAGATTTCAAAACTGGCTACCCAGCCATTTTCACACAGACCCAGAATAGTTCCATCATGGAAACGTCCCATGACTCCTGCCCAATGAATGCAAGATGGCTTGTTGAGCAGGTGGGGGGAAAGTCACACGACAGCATTAGTTTCTCCCTTGCACAGGCAGATTGAGCAAGGCTGAGGACTTGCAAGAGCTAATAATGGCTAATTATCACCTAGTGTAATTAGCAACTACTGACCCATTGGTTGGTCTTTTTTTGGGGTTACCTTAATATGGATTTCCACATTTGTAGGAAAAAAATATGTGCTTTAAGTCTCCTGTGATGCGGGAGTATGCCTGGCCGTTGGACTGTCCAGTTAGAAGTTACATCCTCTATTCAACTAGTTGTCACATAAATCTAAGTCATGGTCACAGGAAGGAACATTATTATAATTTCTGGTTTTGCCAGCTGAAACCCATAAAGTTACAGTTTCAAAACACCTGACTCCTTAAATCTAAATTCATTTGCCAACGCTCTCTGCAACATGGTTGCCTCCTCTGCGGTGCCCCTGTGACCATCCAACACCAAGGTTATACCTCCCTCCCTTCCATCTTACTGTTCATTCTGCTACTGCCTCCTCACTCAACGAAATCCTACCCACTTTGAAGGGTCTGATCCTCTTCCATGGAGCCTTTTGTTCAGGTCCATCTTTGATAGTCCCTTCCTACCCTATCTCTTCTTGCCTTGCTTTCTACAACGTGGCTCATATCCTATCATGTCCCATCATGCTTTGCACATGGCAAGGCCCATGTAGCTGCCCCATGAATACTATTTTTCTAACGGCTGTATTAATATATAATTCATATGCCATAAAATTCACCTGTTTTGAGAATATGATTCAATGATTCTTGGTAAAAACTCACAGGGTTGAACAATCATTACCACATTCCAATTTTATTTATTTATTTATTAATATTTTATTTATTTGACAGAGAGAAATCACAAGTAGGCAGAGAGGTAGGCAGAGAGAGAGAGGAGGAAGCAGGCTCCCTGCGGAGCAGAGAGCCTGATGCGGGTCTTGATCCCAGGACCCTGGGATCATGACCTGAGCTGAAGGCAGAGGCTTTAACCCACTGAGCCACCCAGGCGCCCCCACATTCCAATTTTAGAACATTTTCGTCACCCCAAAAAATTCTTGCACCACCTGCAGTTCCTCCCTATTCCCATCCCTAGGTCCAGACAACCAATAGTCTGCTTTCTGCCTCTACAGATTACCAGAAATATTTTTTAAGCTCTTCCTATGGAATATTCTTTACATTTTCCAATGACCACCATCACTCACTATTAAGTTCCCCTTGCAAATAACCCAAAGTAGACATTTGAATAATTAGAACTTGTTAAATAAAACGGCATGGAAAGCCCCCCTCCTCACTAACAAATTGATAGCATTTATTTCTCATTACAATCAAACTAGGTATCATTTTTAGGTAAAATCTAAATTCCTAAATTTATCTTTAACTCAATGTTGATTCAGCTGGAATTTGTTTTGAAAGTGAAAAACAGGAAGAAGATGGAGTGAACAGATATACGATGGCACCTTGAGAGCAGTCAAACAAGTCACTTTGCTCTTGGAAATTGAATAGGTCAGACAAACATCCTTTTCTGCACTTCCCTTGTTTGGAACCCCAGGGACGAGGACTCCCCCTGAGAACAATTATAAAGGACAGCTTAGAGAAGTTCAGGATGTTTCTTCCTGTGTAGGTCAGACACAAGTCAAGACTCACATCTTTTATTAGCTTGACTTATATTCAGTTAAATGGGCCATCTCTTGTGCATCTCCTCATCTATTCAACAACTTCAAAAAAATTACATTTGAACTCAATTTAAATTGTGGCCATTTGATCAACTATCTTGTAGGCAAATACGTAAGAGAATGAAAGCCTTTTCACAAACTGATGAAACATTAATTCATAATAAAAATTCACTCAGAAATATTCTAATGAAATTGAGACCATTGATACATAGATAACATACAAAGCACATCAAGAAAAATAGTCATTGTCAATCTTACTTTGGCATCATAAAAATTTAATTTAATTAATTTATTTATTTGCTTGTTTGTTTGTTTATAGTTTATCATGCCAAAATAGAACAAGATTATTTCACAGGCAATAAACACATTTTAACAAAAAAAGGCTATAAAACAATTGTCTCATGGGCAAGGCTGATGTATAATGAGGAAGTGAAAATGAGTCCTCCACACATTCACATTGTTCAGAGACTATAGACTCTTTCGGAACCAACAATGCAGTGAAAATTACTTCTTGCAGGGTTCTGTGAGCTTAGCCCTGAGAATACTGAACAATTTCAATCAAAGTTCCAAAATGCGACACCTCAAATATTCCCTAAATTTAGCAAAGAGGTGCTTCTAATATAGAAATTAACTCAGCTTTATCATTTCAACCCTATCTTATATTTAAATATCAGAACTATAAAAGTTTTAAAAAGCTCTGCTTGTCTATTTCCATAATTAGATTCTTTTCAATGTAAGACAAAAATAAAATTTAAAATAATAGTCTTTCTAGAGAAGGACTAACATGTACACAGCATATTTTACATGATAATAAATTTCATGTGAATGTACCATACCACAGTCATCATTAATTATATGGGATTATTTAAGATTTTGTTTATCATCATAATTTTCAAGATCAGGAGTCAAAGAATCCCAGTGGGACCAAATGATTTGACCAGGGTCATCTCCTGAGTCTGTGACTAAGAGAAAAGAATATTTTATTTCCACAAAGCCAATCCACTAATTAATGTTCAGGAAGCAAGCCTTTCTGTAATCCCCCCCCTTTTTTTTTGGTAATACTTCTAAGTAAGAGAATTGTTTCTTCTAACACCTACGGCAGAAACCCAAATATCAGGAAAATATAAGTATTTATTAAAATATTTATTTTACTAAGTGATCAAAATAAACCGCAAATGTTTTCTGACCATGAATCTGTATATTAAAATGGGATTTAACACTTAACAAAATCGACAGTGAGACAGGCACCACTAAAATAAAAGCCTTCCAATTGAAAAAATACTATACCTAAGCTTTTAAAAATTGGGGTATGTATTTTAAATTTACTCTTTTACAGTTGAAATAGATTTGGATTGTATCCACCAAAACCTTATCTCTTATTCTACTATGAATGCATCCAAAAAATCTCCAAATGTAATGGTCAGAAACCTTCTCATAATTCTAAATTTTCTTTAAATGAGTAATGTTTTAAAACTTTCTTAAGTTGTCTTAGACCTCAGTAACCAACTGTGCATTCGTTTCTAGAAGATATTCTTCTACGTTTATTTTGGGTCCAATTAACTCAGCTGGTGATAAAAGACCAGCAATAGAGAGAGAGAAGAGACAGAGTCGTGGGACAATACTCTCTAAATATGAATAAACAGGTCGACATTATTTTCAAATAAAGCCTAAATTGACCGCAAAACTTTTTAAGTTGGGAAAGTTACTCCTCTGTTACCTTAGTCTTGAAATAAATTTAATGTATTGAATTTCTGGATCCAAGTGCTACTTGCAATTTATGATGAAAGGCGTTTACCCGTTCTTTCTGAACCGGCCAGTTCAAGATGCAGTGAGATTTAAACATCCCTCTTCGCAAACAGAGTGTGTGGTTCAGTTTATAATCTGGAATTTCCTCAAGAAAGATCAATATAATGGAATCCAGATTTTGTTCAATAGCTTGTTGAACTGCCTGGTGCACCTTGAATCTAGGAAAAAAATTATAAAATATGTTATATATCAGTATACAGATTTTTTTTCTTTTTAAAAGATTTTTATTTATATATTTGAGAGACGGATCACAAGTAGTCAGAGAGAGGAGGAAGCAGGCTCCCCACTGAGCAGAGAGCCCGATGCAGGGCTCGATCCCAGGACCCTGAGACCATGACCTGAGTTGAAGGTAGAGGCTTTAACCCACTGAGCCACCCAGGCGTCCCTCAGTATACAGATTTTAACAGCCAAAAGCTCACATATCCTCCTTAAATTTGTTTTCATCTGTCCCTAATAATCAGCTTATTTTTTTAAGAAATTTATTTTTAAAATTCTTTGAGCTGTGAGTCATAATGTAAGTAATATTTAAAAGCTCTATCAAAAAAATAAGTACACACTTAAAAGTTCACAATGTTCACCTACCTTTTGCATAATGGATCTTTTAATAGATTCTGTGTTATAACAAAAATAGTTTTTCTGCTTCTTTTGATGCTATTAACAATTGATTCAAGTTCAAGGACACCTGCCTCAAAGTCCCTCTCTTCGAGACAAAATTTGAGAGTTCGATCTTTTTCCTCCATTGGAGAGAAGTGTTCCCAGACCCAATCTTGATCTTTATAGGCATGAATTATATAAGCTGCGTATTCAAACTGCTCTGGCTGTCTGTCTATTTCTTTGAAACCAAGAATTCGATGCACTAAAACATTCCAATAAAAAGATATTCTCCAGCCTTCAAACTGGATGAGCAGTACAATAAAGATAAAAATCAATGAGACGCTGGTATTTATTATGAAAAAGAGTTCAAAGGGGGCACTGTCTTTGCAGGGTGATACATCAAAAAGCATCACGGGGAAACCATGATATTGAGGGGGAGTATTGCAGAGATAATGGCTTGATAGCTCAGAGATGTTCGTATGGGTCTTGTTAATCCAATTAACGAACCAGGCGATACTTTCACAGGTACAATCGAATGGATTAAAGCTCATGTCTAAATTACTTAGGTTCTTGAAGACTGGCCCAAAGACGTTCTTCTCAACTGATGTTATGAGATTCTTCTGAAGGTTCAATGACTTTAGAGATGTTTGATCATCAAAGACAGATGGTGGAAATATGTTTAAATTATTCAATCCTAAATCAATGCTCTTTAATTCAAACAAGTCCTTGAATACTTCTGATGGGATCTCATCAAAGCCATTAGACTCTAAGTTAAGAATGCGGAGGTGAGAAAGACCCTTTAGAAAATGAACAGGACCACTGGGGTTTGCATGTTTCCATAGCCTTGCTAAGTTGTTATGCTGCAAATCCAGAACTTCTAGTTTCTCAAGACCCTCCAACAGTTCAGCATTTATGTTCGCTATATTGTTGTTGCTTAGATCCAGAATAGTCAAGTTCCGAAGAGGATGAAAAGGTGAAGGGGAGCTGTCTGCATTTCTAAGGGCCACTCTTCGGAGCATCAGTCGTCGGAGGCTTGGAACCAAGGCAAAAGAGTTGCTAGTCAGTTGCAGGCATTTGTTGTAGGAAAGGTAGATTTCAACAATATTTTCTAGACCTCTCCATTCTTGGCCCGTGAGCTCTTGCCCAATTTCATTAAGGCCAAGGTCGAGCATCTGTAGGTGGCCCAACCAAGAAAAAGCACCACTCTCTATTTTTGAGATTTTGTTTTTGGTTAGATTGAGTGTGACTAAAGGAGACTGAGCGAGGGACAAAAATGTTCCATTGGTTAAAGTTCTCAAACTTGCGAAGGAGTTGGAGAGACTTAAGTGCTTTAGCTTGATCAATCCCGTGAACATATTGCTTTTGATGCCTGGAAGGTTGTTGTCTCCCATGTTAAGATACTCCAAACGTTCTAGCCACTGAAAGGAAAAATCATCAATCTTGGGCTGCGATGCAAGGGAAATGCTTTTTTTAGCAAAAGAGTGTCGCAAATCCAGGTATCTCACATTGAGAAGCCCATAAAAGGAACGAGAAAACAAATGCTCTATATTATTATACTCCAGGAAGAAATGTTCTAGATGTGGAAGCCAAGCCAGGGAATCATTCTCAATCACTTCTAAGTTGTTGTGGGAAAGATCAAGTAAGGTGAGATTCGTGTGCTTTAGTCCAAAGAAAGTCATATTGCTGGTTCTGTACAGCTGGGAGTTGCTCAGGGATAGATTCTGAATGCTTGTGTTTGACAGTTCCAAACAAAGCTGCTCTGTGAGGCTGGGGGTCAGCTGCGCATTGTTCAGAGAGAGGCCAAATAATTTTCCAATTGTGTGAAAACACCCTGGAGAGAACTAAAGGTGGAGGGGAAAGGAGGTTAATAATCAAAACTCAGGGGCATCTGATGACTCTTGAAAAGCTTAAACAATTCTTTACTTAGTCCCTTTCCCCTTCACAGTCTTCTCTGCATTTCTTCCCTAGCCCTCCACCACACAACTCCTTACTCTCTGCCTGCAACACCCACCTCTTGTCCAGCCCTTACCTTTGTGGGCCACTGCTTACCTTCCACCCAGCACATAAGGGCCTTTTCTTTAGGGGGCCTTCCCTGACCTCCCAGTCTAGGTGAGGTTCCTAGTGCTTTCACTTGATCTCACTGAGTGTAATTGTGAGTAATAAGCTATTTTTTAAAAATATTTTATTTATTCATTTGACAGACAGTGATCACAAGTAGGCAGAGAGGCAGACAGAGAGAGAGGAGGAAGCAGGCTCCTCATGGAGCAGAGAGCCTGATGTGGGGCTTGATCCCAGAACCCTGGGATCACTACCTGAGCCAAAGGCAGAGGCTTTAACCCACTGAGCCACTCAGGTACCCCGTAATGAGCTATTTGTAAAGTCACCGCTGGGGCAGGTCCTGTTTCAGTCTTGTTCTCAATGAACATGATATGAACGGGTAGATTGTATTATGAAACAGTGACGCACATACATACCCTTCTGTGACTCTGAGTTCCAGCCTTGCTTTTTGTCTTTCCCCTACGGTTTTTCCTGCTGACTTTCCTTTATGATCATGCCTCCAGCTCCCTCCTGCCCTGTCCCCACTCCCTCACCAGGAGCCTTGGCTGCTGTGGGACTCAGCACCAAAACAGAGAACAGAAGGCAGGAGAGAAGGAATCCAGAGAGGGGGGTAGCCAGTGCTGGGTGTGGTTCGACACCAGGAGAGGCTCAAACGCCTACCATGTCATTTGTGAGATGTTAGGGCTAATGGAAGAAAAGGCAAAAATGGGGAAGAAAGGGACTGTATCATAAGAAAGGGGAATTGGACTACAAAGCAGGAAATTATTATATTAATGAGGATGAACTTACATGATAGCACTATTTTAAAGTAATCAAAATTGAGTTTTTGAATCATTCTTAATGATATGGAGAATGTTCATGATAGGATGTTACTGTTAAACAGCAGGATACACTGTTGCACAGGGAGATGATACGGAACGGAAAAGTTGTCAAGAGCGTGGGCTCTGATCTAACACTGCCAGAAACCCAGTTTGGTCACCAGATGATCACTGGTGAGGCCTTGGGCAAGTTCCTCAACACTTCCTCATCTCAATGAGTTAGTTAAGAAAAAATAAAAATAAAAAAATAAATTATTAGATTAAGAACCAGTAGTGCAATGGTTTAAGCAAGAAAGGCCTGGGACAAACAAGGCAGACACACAGATTAAGAATCACTATTCTAGATAATAAAAATCAATTTGATGTGACATACTTTCCATAAATGTTATTTGCCTTTATTTTTGCACTAGTATCAATATATAAAAAGATTATTTCAATGAAAATAAAAATTTCTATGCACACAAAAAGAATAAGTTAGTTATAGGATTATATAAATATATTTATAGACACACAGTGTATTTTGAATTTGTACTCTGAAATCCACTTGCTGTTGTTTTTTCTTATTATCACTTGGAGAAAAGCTGGAGATAAAAATACCCATACGCTGGGGCGCCTGGGTGGTTCAGGAGGTTAAGCCTCTGCCTTTGGCTCAGGACATGATCTCAGGGTCCTGGGATCGAGCCCCGCATCAGGTTCTCTGCTAAGCAGGGAGCCTGCTCCCCTCCTTTCTCTGCCTGCCTCTCTACCTACTTGTGATCTCTGTCAAATAAATAAATAAAATCTTTAAAAAAAAATACCCAAATGTTAACATTGGCTGTCTCTGGACTGTGGACTTTTAGATTATTTTTATCTCCACCCCCCATTATTTACATATTTTATAAAACTTCTACAATAAATGTTCTAAATAAAAAAATGCTGTTCAAAACTTAGTATGAGTATTGCATAAAATGTTCATTTGTTGTTTGTTTATATTTTATTCTCTCAGAACCAATACACAGTCCATTTTTATTCCGAAAATTAATACAGCTTTTAAAAATCTGACTTAGTTTATGGCTTCCAATATTCTTATTCTCAGCCTCTAAAGGAATAAAATACAAACATATCTGTATGTGAAAGTAGTTAATGAATTGAATATCATGGATCAAAGAGAACGTCAGTTAGTTATATTCCATTATAAGAGGATTTTTATAATAATCTAATGCTAGTTATCATTTATGGAGCACTTACATGCCAGATACTGCTAAATTCGTTACCATACAGCCTATGACATAGTGTTATGATTATACCAGTTCTACAGCTGGGGAACTGGAGCATAAAGAACTTGAATAATTTGCCTGATTACACAATTGTTAGGACAGAAAGCCCAGATGCGGAGCTAGCTAACCCAACTCTAAAGACTGTGTTCTTAACCATCATGCTATTTTAATTCTTTCAGAGATTTTGTGGGATAAATAGTATTGTTTCCACTTTACAAATGAAGAAAGTAAGACCCAGAAGGGTTAAGTAGGTTCTCCAAGATCCAAGTACTGGTGTGTAATTGGAACAGGGGTTGTAACCCACTTCTGTTACACAGCAGAGCCCCAGCTCCTAACTGCTACCAGAGTCTCTCTTACTGTGACAATGACATCAATGGCCCCAAGTAGGAAGTATGATTTCTGGGAGACGTGGCAAACCTTATCACCCCTTTCTCTAGAGAATCTTTAAATTATTATCCACGTGACACAGTTAGGGACTGTCCACAGTTAAACGTAGAACACAAAATAATTTTACCTTACTTCTTACCTCTTTAATTGGATTTGATGACAACTCTAATTTTTTTAAAGAAGAATTACCGAGGAAGTCAAGTTCTTCAGGTCTCAGTACTTTAATTTTATTATTTGATAACAGAAGCTCTTGGAGATTTTCCAGTTGGAGTTGACTTCCTAATTTAGTAGACGACAAACCATTATGAGATAGATCTAATTTGATTAAATTCTGAGAAAGAAAAAAGATGGATATGAGTTAGAGTCTGGCCTCCAAAAACAGCTCCTTTTTTTTTTTTAAGATTTTATTTATTTATTTGACAGACAGAGATCACAAGTAGGCAGAGAGGCAGAGAGAGAGGGGGAAGCAGGCTCCCTGCTGAGCAGAGAGCCCCCAAAATAGCTCCTTTAAATGTACCTGAATCTTAGAAATAACTTAGAAGTAACAGCAAAATGTCACCTATTATTCTATAGAAAACTGACAGTAGGATTAATAAGAAATCTTTGTTCCTTCCATGTCGATGCAAGTGGTAGGTATTCATCCTTTCTGATGGCTGGGTAAAGCAGAGAAAGACAATTATCACATGGTTTCGCTCATATGGGGACCATAAGGAATAGCACGGAGGACATTAGGGGAAGGAAGGGAAAGCTGAAGGGGGAGAAATCAAAGGGAGAGATGAACCCTGAAAGACTACGGACTCTGGGAAACAAAGTGAGGGTTTCAGAGGGGAGGAAGGTAGGGGGATGGGGTTACCCGGTGATGGGTATTAAGGAAGGCACATGTTCTAATGAGCGCTGGGTGTTATACACAAATAATGAATCATTGAACACTACATCAAAAACTAATGATGTACCGTATGGTGACTAACATAACATTAAAAAAAAAAAAAGAAAAAAAATCTCTGTTGTGATTGAAAATACTATTGTTGCAAAGGCTTTGTTTCTTACTGCAAGAATCATTTAAAAAAGAATCATTTTATTTCTCTTACCAAAACAAAAGGACTTAAGCTCATTTATTCATGATATAAGGAGTATTCATAATAATAATTTCTTTATGATGTAAGGAATATTCATGTGGCTTACCAAGCACAGAGTGTCATGCATCAGCCTTGAAACTAAACAGAAAAAAAAGAAGAAAAAATTTTCTTCTTAAAGAAGTATGAGTAGAACTTTGTTATCCATGAAATCCTAAAAAGATTTTTATATTGAGAAAGATGGGTAGTTATGCAAGTTTTGCATCATGACTAGTACAGAATATTCATTTTTGTTTGTTTAGTGGGTGCTGTGGGACATTGTACCACCCTTGTGCTACATTTTAACACATAAAGTCAGCTCAGGTGAAGGTAATGAAAAGCTGATATATATTAGGGCAGAATCTTATGTAACACATAATAAGCAGGGTAAGAATTTTATTCATGTTTTAAAAATAAAAGAACATTTTGCCGAAGATTACTCTAACCAGATTTTGAGGACTTTGTGTACATGACAATTCATCTACTTCAGCATCGAAGGAGGCACAAGAAAGAATTTTCAAATCACTAGCAAACAAGTCATTTTATAAATGTTTCTAAGCATATTTAAGTTTGTACACTAATTTTGGGACATGAGGTAAAAGAATGCCAAATTTTTTCTAGGTCCATAAAATGAAGGAGACCGAGTTTTAAAAATGGCTTTGGTTTAAGAAAAGTGCTTAATAATTGTCTCAGATTGAGAGACAATAACATACATTTTCCCAGATGCAAAAGTCAAGTAAAGTACTGGAAAAAAAAAAAAAAGATGGTGGCCATTAGTAAAGCGATATTGTAAAGAGGTTTCGTAAATCAAGAGTACATAATTTTTTATTGAACAATTTGCTTTATCATCCATCAATTTGTTAAATTCATTTAAGTCAGAATTTGGATATGGCATTTTTTTTTTTATTACTTCAGGTACTTTATTTGCTGTTTTCCTCGTGGTATATTCTGATTCTTCTCTGGTTATGACAGATCAGATTCTTTTTTTATCTCCACCTCTTGTACCTAAGTTGAATTTTTAATGGGAGGGAGCAAGAGAGGCAAAGTTCCTTAAAATTAAGACTGAAATTGATTTAAGATGCTATTTTCCCTTTTGAAAACATAAACGGCCATACTTGCATGTGGGGGCCCCCTCTTCCCACTTGAGTGAGATTAGTTTTCTTATTCTTCACCTTGATACTGAGATAACATATTTTTAACTTCTTATAGGGAGATGAAACTTTCCATCTTACCTTCAGGCTTTGAAAGGGATTGTTTTGAATTTCCTTGATGGAATTGGACATTAGGTGGAGTTCTGTCAAGTTCATGCAGAAGACAAAAGTTTGGTCTGAAAGGTGAGATAGCTCATTGTGTTGGAGGTTCAAAATTTCCAGCAGGGGGAGTTTTTGGCACAATTCTGACTCCAGTTTTGAGATGGTGTTATAACCTCCATCCAAGATAGTAAGTTGGCTATATCTTGTAAAATTGGCAGCTGGTAATCTTCGGAGCTGATTATGGGTGAGATTCAACACTGTTATGTTTGTCGGGAGGTCATCAGGCACTTGAGTCAACTTCAGATGACTGCAGTCAGCCACTTCGTGTCTAACGACACATTTATGGGTAGAGGATGTACAGAGAACCCACAGGGGCAGCTGTCCCCAAAAGAAGTAGATATAAAAAGGTGAACTCTGGCTCATGTTCTCCCTTCTAAAAGAAACGTAAACAAGTAAGAGACAACATTAGTAACATAGGCTTTCATAGGTATTGGTATATTCCTTGTAAAACAGAGAACCCAAAGTGACTATGTATGATCTTTTTACTCACAACTTCTACAAAATACAAGTATGTATTATACAATCAACATGTCAAATGGAAATAATTCAAATAGCACAGAAGTACAAAAAGCATACAAACTCCCTTTTCACTTTCCACTTTTCACCTTTACTCCAGTTTCAATGCAGCGTCTTTAAAAAATTTTTTTTAATTTAAATTCAGTTAATTAATATATAATGTGTTATTGGTTTCAGAGGTAGAGGTCAATGATGCATCAGTCTTATATAACACCTACTGCTCATTCCATCACGTGCCCTCCTTAACGTCCATCAGCCAATTACTCCATTCTCCATCCCCATCCCCTCCAGCAACCCTCAGTTTGTTTCCTGTGATTAAGAGTCTCCTACATTTTTCTCCTTCTCTGATTTTGTCTTGTTTTATTTTTCCCTCTTTTCTCCTGTGAACTTCTGTTTTGTTTTAAATTCCACATACGAATGAGATCATATGAGAGCTGTCTTTCTCTGACCGACATATTTCGCTAAGCATAATACCCTCTAGTTCCATCCATATCGTCGCAACTCAACGCAGTGTCTTGTTGAAAGAAGCACGATATATGATTTCATTTTTATAACACCAAGATCAATTAGCTTCTTAATCATACTCTTGGGTAAATGGCTGGTTTGGAGGGATATGTCTGACACCTTCTCTTGGGTTATCATCTTGGAATCCATTCCACCATGTTCCTGGGTTAATGTCACTATCGTGGATTTCAGTACCTTCTTTCCTGAAATATTTTTGTTTTGACCAAAGTATCTGCTTGAGTAGTTCTTCTCCCTCTTTCCCCCAAATATTTACAGGAGGTTTTTATCTTTCTTTCTTTTTTTTTTTTTAAAGATTTAAACATTTATTTATTTGACAGAGAGAGAGAGACAGGCAGAGAGAGAGGGGGAAGTAGGCTCCCTGCTGAGCAGAGAGCCGGATCCCAGGACCCTGAGGCGGTGACCTGAGCGGAAGGCAGAAGGTTTAACTCATTGAGCCACTCAGGCACTCTGAGGTTTTATCTTTCAGCTTCTTGAATATCTGTTTTTGTTCTTTTGTCATATATTTTGATGTGTAGGCTATCTGAGGCTTGGAATACTTTTTTAAAGTTAAGTTTTTTGTTGTTGTTGTTGTTTTGGTTTTTTGACAGACAGAGATCACAAGTAGGCAGAGAGGCAGGCAAAGAGAGAGGAAGGGAAGCAGGCTCCCCGCGGAGCAGTGAGCCCGATGCGGAGCTCGATCCCAGGACTCTGCGATCATGACCTGAGCTGAAGGCAGAGGCTTTAACCCACTGAGCCACCCAGGTGCCTCTCGAAATACTTTTTATGCAAAATCATGAAGGCATTATTCCATTGTCTTCAATGTCTTCAGTATCCACTGTTGCTAAAAAGAAATCATGCCCATCTAGTTTTCTTTCCTTTATATAAAAGGAAATAAAATAAAGGTATATAAAAGGTATCTACCTTTGCTTTACTCTGTTTTCTCTTTGAAAGTATCTTTTTCTTTATCCTCAGTAATGTAAAATTTCACAAGGATATTTCATGCTAAATCTTTCCTCTACAATGTAGCTATAGGGGCGCCTGGGTGGCTCAGTGGGTTAAAGCCGCTGCCTTCAGCTCAGGTCATGATCTCAGGGTCCTGGGATCGAGCCCCGCATCAGGCTCTCTGCTCCGCAGGGAACCTGTTTCCTCCTCTCTCTCTGCCTGCCTCTCTGCCTGCTTGTGATTTCTCTCTGTCAAATAAATAAAATATTTAAAAAATAAATAAATAAAATGTAGCTATACACTCTAAGGCATTTTCAGTCTGAGGATTCATGTCTTCCTTAAATTTTTAACTTTCTTTTTTTTTTAAGATTTTTAAGATTTTATTTATTTATTTGACAGAGATCACAAGTAGGCAGAGAGGCAGGCAGAGAGAGGAAGGGAAGCAGGCAGGACCCTGAGATCATGACCTGAGCCGAAGGCAGAGGCTTAACCCACTGAGCCACCCAGGCGCCCAATAGTGGTTTTACTTTACTTTTATTCTAATCTAGTTCTCAGAGATAGAACAAAAGTCAGTTTCTATTAAGAAGTTTATGGCCTTCCTAATACTGGCATTAAGTATTGTGAAAACCATACCCAATTTTTATATTTATAGGTTATGACAAAGATCATAGCCCAGCTAGGAGGCCCCTCATCAAACTGTTCAGGTACATGAAAAATTTAGAGCTGAAAATGAATACATTCTGGAAATCAGGGACTAACTTCCCAAATCTTACCTCTCTGAGAGCCTCCCAAACCTCTCTTCCTCGTACTCTAAGTGCTTCTACTTCTACTCACAACTCACGCAAACAGTACTGCAATACGTTCTCCTCCTTGTCTGGGTGACATTTCTCTGTTATAGAAGGAAACAGAGATCAGAATTACTGAAAAGGATTAATCTATTTACAAAGAATATCCCTGAAGGACTGAAAGACATTCCCAGATCTGAAAATACATTCATCACATGGAAAAGTACATCACCAAATGGCAGGTAGGAGGAGTGAAAAAGGAAAATCCACAGAGTGAATCTTAAGAAACTTCAGAATTATGACCATTCGAAAGAAAAAAAAATCCTAAAACCTTCAAAAGGTTTTACTTCCAAAAGAAGATCCTGAATGGTAGAAAACTTTTCATTAGCAACATCAGCCACTAGAAAACAATAGCGATGAGCTTTCAAAATGATCAGGGGAAACAATTTCGAACCTAAAATTTCATTTCTGCCTGAACAACTCAAGATAAGGGGCAAAGCATTTTGAAATATGCAAAGATTCAGTAAGTTCATAACTATGCAAACTGCATGCAAAAATTATCCTGGAATTTGCTTCAGGGAAATAAATGAAAATACAGTTAGAGGATGAAACAGAAGGGAAAAAATTGCTATTGTACGAGACAGAAGCAAAGAAAGCTAAACTGATGGAAAACAGACACTCAGTGGGGCTTGCAGTTTTAGAAAGGCCTTTCAGGGCGCATAGAATTACATGTATCTGTCCAAGTGAGAGATAATATTGCATCGGTCTGGAGCCAGACTGGATGGGAGTTAGAGCTAACCCCTGCTTAGTTTGGGTTCTCCATTTTGGTTCGTACACTTCACAATATTTTCTTCCCCTGAATGTATACAGATAACACCTAACTGCAGACACACACCAACACACAATCCTATTGTGAAATGGGGAGGTAACTTCCTGAGCTACTACTGCTCCAGGCTGACCAGGATTTCCTCCAACTTGCCTGCATTTGTCAGTGCTGTGGGAAATGATCCTTCTGATCTTTCCATACATCTCAACATCTATCCACTTGTCACTTTCCTTTATGAGGTCAAAGGAAACCACTTTTGTACTCCCAGGAACACCTGAAGTGTTTTCTCCTTTTCAAGCACAATATCACAAAATGCAAGCTCCTGTCTCCTTTCTGGCCAACAAAACTGAGAAAAGGAGAGAAACTCTTTCAAACTCACAGGGCTCTGTAACTTTAAGACAAAGATACGATTTAATTAATTAATTAATTAATTAGAGAGAGAAAGGGCACCCGAGCAGGGGGTTGGAGAGGGGAGGCAGAGAGACAGAGGGAAAAGGCGACTCCCCACTGAGCAAGGAGTCCCAAGCTGGGCTTGATCCCAGAACCTGATCTGGAATCATGACTTGAGCCAAAGGTAGACGCTTAACCAACTGAGCCACCCAGGCCCCCTCAAAGATATGATTAAAAAAAAAAAAAAGACTATTGCAAAACGATCTACATAAATTTCCTAATGTGCTTTTCCAGGTCCGGAAATCCACAAAGGAAAAAAAAATTCATTATTGTACAAAGTATTGGATCATGTTAATTATAAATTCCTGCTATTACATGTACTCTGAGTTACCATACACTTCTCCCCACACTTCTATCATCTCTCTTTTCCTTCAGTTCTCCTTGTTGATTCTGACTCGATTTCAAGCACCAGATCAAAGAAAGACCAAAGAATGCTAAAACCGATGCGCAGTCCCAGCTCTAGCCAACAGGACAGACCCGATCCCAGTAAGAATTTTAAAGATCTACCTTCATTTACTCTGTAACAGCTGGCCGTTCCTTTTTTCATTAGTCCAAATCCAGTCGTTTCCACTAGGGAGGGGCGGCATATTGGCTGCAATCTTGAAAGTGAAACTAAAAAGGAGGGGGAAAAAAGGCAAGCTTCTTACAGTTCTTGGATTCTAACAAGGGCAAAAAGGAAAAAGCACATATCACATATCAGCAAGAGAAATACTAAATTGCTTCTCAAAAAATGTCTTGCTTTTCTGCTTTGGGTACAGTCCCTTGGGTTTTACTAAAAGGGTCACAGATTTAGCAACAGAGAAGTTGAAAAAAGTGGGAGCTCCCTTGGTGTGGGCAGGGCTAGTACTCTAGAGGTTAGCAGGTATCTGCAAATGAATTTTTTTTTTTTTTTTTTTCCGGAAGACTGACGCAGAACTGTCAGGACCTAGTAGAGTGTGGTCAGAGTGAGAAAAAAACCTCAATCCCTAATCAAAGCTGAATACTTTCACTTCCCTTATCTTCTTAGCAACCCAGGAAGATAAGTAATGCGGACATTAGCCTTTTGATCCAAGTAGACACCTAGTTCACAACAGAGGAACTGCTTGAGGGTGCAAAGCCAAAAGCCAGTCCTAACTCTGCCCGTTTCCATATCAGAGCCTGTTAGGGAGCAAACACAAACCCAGAGAAGTCCATTTTCACCACTTAGTTGTCAGTAAGCTTTCCTGACCAGTTAAAGGAATGTTCTTGTCAGGGAAAGGACACATTTCTCGTTATTGATATAATAGGATATAATGTTATCAACTATATTGTTATATAGCAAAATAGAACACTTAGAAGGAACTGTAGAGACCATCTAATTTAACTCCCTTGTTTGAGAAATGAGGAAACAGCACCGTGAGGGATTTGCCAAAGGCTATACCGAAGTTAGCATAATGCTTTGTTATTCAAACAAGTTTAGAAATAAAACAGCTTGGATCAGTTAAAACATGCCCTGAGCTTGACTTGATTGAAGAATTGAGGGCAAGAAAATAGGTCTGTATCATGATGCAAAATGTCTTCTCCTTGGGCCTCAGTCTTAGTTGGAACCATCCTGTGGTCACTAGGCTCATGGCCGTGCTTTTCTGATTTTTCACTTATCTATAATATAATACCATAAGCAAACAATTGCCCTGAGTAAACCGTGGTCCCTCACATCTACCTATTGCAACATGTGGTAAAACATTAATAGTATTCAAAAAACTTTCCTCTCTGTGAGCTCCTTGAAGCCAAACATGGTATGATCTCTGTATTACAACTCTCCAGCCACCCTTCCAGAGTAGGCTGGTTCTCTGGCCTCCAATGAACCAGGCTCCTCTTCAGCATTCAGACTTCTGCATGTTTTTTTCCCACATTGAAGTTGGGCTTGACCATGTGACTAGAGTTGGCCAATAGGACATCATTAAGTATGAAGTGAGCCAAAACTTGATAAGCATTTGTACATGGGCATTCACTGTCTTCCTTTCGGAACTCAGTTGCTGTGTGGTAAGAAGCCCAAGCTAGCCGCCTGCAAAGGCAACATGGAGAAGAACTAAGAGTCTGGCCAACAACTCCACTGAGCACCTAGGAGACAACCAGCCTCAACTTGCTGTCCAGTGAGTAATGAGTAAGCCATATTGGGAGCAGATCTTCCAATCTCAGTTGAGTCACATGGAGAAGATGCCACATAGAGCAGAAATGAGTTGTCCCCAGGTCCTGCCAAAATTATGGAAGAGTAAACAAATAAATGACTGTTGTTGTTTTAAACCCCTCCCCCCCAAATTTGAGTGTTTATGTTATGTATCATTAGATAAATGAAACACATTCCCTCTATAATCTGACACACCCATCTCTTATGCTTTATGACTCTGTGAGCATACTAAATTTTCCATAATGTTGATTGAACTAATGAATGGCTTTTTCCAAATACTTATCGATCATCCCATAATGCAACAGTTTACATCCAGATATTACTAGTCCTTAATTCTTGCTAGCTTCTGAATACATCACAAGTCAGTTTCTCTCCACCGTACATTCCTTGGTTATGCATTAACTTATTTAGCTATTATGGTGGTAGGTACTATAGTGACAAAGCTCATTTTTCCCCTTTTAAGAGAATTAAATCAAAGTTGTGATATATGCCCATAAATGTAAAATAACAAGTCCAGAATTTATTGGTGTTTTGTAGTATGCTAAATCAGCGAATCTCAGAATATAAATAAAGCTGCATTATTCCCAGGGGAGCCAAGATCTATAGAATTCTAGAAGCCAAAGTCCTTTAAATTTACTAAATTTTTACTGATTTTACTAAAATCTGTATATTTTATAGTTTCTTCCTTCAACTTGAGTGAGCACTTGCTAATGAAAATTGAATAAGATAGTATATGCAAAGAGCCTGAAAGAATGGTTTGAAAAAACAGCAAATTTCAGGGGTGCCTGGGTGGCTCAGTGGGTTAAAGCCTCTGCCTTCAGCTCAGGTCATGATCTCAGGGTCCTGGGATCGAGCCCTGCATCGGGCTCTCTGGTCAGTGGTGAGCCTGCTTCCTCCTCTCTCCCTCTCTGTCTGCCTCTCTGCCTAGTTGTGATCTCTGTCTGTCAAATAAATAAATAAAATCTTAAAAAAAAACCCCAGCAAATTTCAGAGTCTGGCAGTTATAAGCCAATAGTAACCAGTAACTTATTATTTACAAATTTGTGGAACTGAAGACCCTCTGTCCTTCTCTGCCTGCTCCTAGTAATAATTCTTAATAAATTAGACATTGTTTTTTAAAGGACAATTGCAGCCTTTTTAATGCTAGGCAAAGAATTTTTTGATGATTGAAGACAATGTATAATCACTAGGAAATCTATTTACTTTATCTTAAGATTTGTAAAGGAAGGCTTAATTATAGTTTTCATAATCATCATCATCTATAAAACTAGACTACTGAGGGCTCCATGAGACACTGTTTACAATTTAGACACGAAGATTGCATCATTGCAATTTCTGACAACATATATAGGGAGCTGAGATTATGGGGAAAACAGACTATGTGAAAAGAGAGGCTAATAGCAGACAGAATAATTATTCTATTGACAGATTCTATGAGGTCCAAATAGAGAATTAATTATTGAGGAATATTTAAACTTGAGTCAGCACCGAATAGCCAATTGCCGGGGAGCTGTTGGGTATTTAAGAGTCTGCATCATGCACAGGTTTGATTTCGCGTAGTTCTTAAGAATTTCTGCAATAAATTGGACTTATCAGTCTTCCCTGTGTCAACAGGAAACCAAAGTAAGACTATACCTTTTCATCAGTAAAACTTCTCAGGGGTTTGTAATGTGATTAATGTACTATGGACCCAGATAAAGAGTTAAGTTTGCCTCAGAGCACTAGGTAAACAGGCATTTTAAATTGTGCTCACTGGTCTCCCTTCCTAGCCTCCTTTTGGAAAGGACATGATCCTACTCTGTACCATCGGAAATTCTAGCAGGCATTTCTTGCTCTTTTTTTGGTTTTTGAACTCTTTCTCTAGCATAAAGGTACAGTTCCTCTTACCAATGTCATTTCCATTTCTGCTCATTGACTTCAGCTGTTTTAAATTAAGCTCATCCAGACAACGAATTCAGCAAGAACTTTGACAAGGGAGGAAATCACACTATGTCCTTTCCACTACCCTAACACGTACTGAATAAAATTAAACTTGAACTTCCCTTCTGAAAAAGGAAATCAGCATCTAACACATGGAGCTTCTGGTTTAACCTAAACTTACTTATTTAGTAATTTTTCAAGGTAGTTGAAAAGGGAGCTTCTGCTTTAACCTAAACTTACTTATTTAGTAATTTTTCAAGGTAGTTGAAAAGTGGTGATAGCTTTCAGTCTGTTATAAATCTGTGAAGTCCTTTAGATTGAATGGGGGCTCACTCTCCTTTATCGACAGTCTCATGATTTGGCTAAGGGTTCTTCAAACCCTATGCCTTGAATTTAATATTCATGTATTAAGATAAAAAATAAAATTCTATACCCAACTTCATTTTCATTCTACACTTTAAACATCCTAATTAAATTTGATAAGCTGCTGTCCCCTGGGCATCCAAGGAATGGTGTCATAAATGACAGACAAAATCAATCACACTTAACACTTAAGAAATTTCAAAGTATCAACAGCAACTAATAACTTACTATAATCAAATTGAACTGGTCTTTGGTGAGAACTAATGCTCATGTAATTGATCCTCATTTTATAATGCAAAATTTGAATCAACAGGGAAAATTAAAAAGAAAGCTCAGAGTTGGAAAGGTTGCGCAATTGTTTTTGACCACACTTTTTGATTCCCACCTAAGAGGAAGCTTAATCTGTTTCATGAGATGGTTTATAATAAGAATATGAGAACTGGTCCTTAAAAAGTGAGAAGTAAAAGTGGAAGAAAGGTGGGGCAAGGAAAAGTTTCCTGTGATAAAGATATGGAGCTAAGATACACAAACCTAACAACGTTTGGAAGGCTCCAATACAGAGTTTATGGCCAATATAAAATACTAGTCTTATTCTTTACTTTATCTAGAAATAAGCCCATATAAGAGTTGAGTATATACTTTAACTTCATCAAAAGAAATATTTTGCCTGATATGTTGTTTAATTTTTCAAAGTAATTATTTTAACTACACCAAAGCTCCTCAAGGGCGTGATATCAGCAAAATGCCAAACTAGAAAGTTTCAATCCCTTATTTCATGAAAACATCCAAAAACAAGAAACTAACTTAATTAATGTTACAGTAGCTGTGAAAAAACAGCCAAAGATCTACTGTAACCAAGTGAATTCCCTATCAATAAAAATTTACCTTAAAAATGATAGGAAATTTAATGGAAATTTTACTCACCATTTCCCTACTCCCTCCTGACTCAGCACAGTCTTCATCTAGGAGGGGCAGCAGCTAAATTCCCAGCTGCAGATCAAACCTACTGGCAATGTTATACCCATTTTGGGGGCTTCCTAAAAGACTAGTTTTCTCATCTAATTTGAATCTCAGTCTAGGGGAAAAGCAGGAGTCAGTGTTTGTGAAAGCTTCAGAAAGATTATATATACAGAGCATCTGAGGCAAAAGATGACATGTGGGGACATACAGTAGACCATGTAGGTCCCTCAGGAGAAACTAGAATGAGAAACTGGAATAATATCCCAAATATCTTTGGGGTATTAAGACATTCAAAAATAGCCATGTTTATGGAGGAATTGAGAGAGCCACACACAAGCCCAAGCAAGAGGCATTCTCAGAAAAGACCTGAGTGGACTTTGAGCTTTTATCTTGGGCTTATCCCTAAGCTCAGAACACATAGACCCAATTGGTGAAGCACTGCCCCTGTACAGAGCTGGTTTTCAAGGACTGGGAGAGGTTGCTATTTTTTTCAAATGCCTGATTTTCAAATAAAAGTCATAAGGCATACAAAGCAACAAGAAAACATGGCCCATTCAAAGGAATAATGTAAATCTCCAGACATTCTCATCGAGAAAGCACAGACATTGGATTTACTAGGCAAAGACTTTAAACCAGCTTTCTTAAATACGCTCAAAGAGCTAAAGGAATGGGAGGAGAGGAAGATAGGGGCACAGTGGGAGGACCCTAGGCTCATCTCACCGCACAAACACAACCAGATAACTACCATATCATCTTAAATACATCAGAAGTCTACCCGAAGACTGACAGAACAAACTCCGCAACCAAAGGGAGAGAAGAGTCATGCTGGCGAAGGTAGGAAGTGCAGGGATGTGGTTTAGGAGAGAAATGGATCAGTGATACTTCAGAGGGGAGGGAGCCATGGTTACAGAGAAGGGTGAAGGGAGAGAGAGAGAGAGAGAGAGAGAGAGAGAGGAGAACACACAAGGGAATGTACAAGTAGAACATTTCCCCAAAGCTATTATCTTGGAAAATGAGAGGGGCTGAATTTCCTGAGTTCTTGCAAGCAGCAGAGCCTAAAGCCTGGAGTTTCAAAGGTCAGCAAGTTTGGCTGAGATGGAGCCCTGATGGCACAGCACTGCTCCTGGAGAGAAGGCAACCAAACAATCCAAGGGCATATGGCATGGGAGCACTGAACTGAGGAGCACCTAAGGCACACAGCAGAGAGAGTATTCGCTCTTCTGGGAGGGCTTTCCTGAGAGGCAGCATTCACAGAGACTCCTCCCCAGGAATAAAGGAGCTGGCTGGTGCCAATTCCTTCCCCCACACGTCAGCATAAACACAGAACCACATGACAGAAGCAGCTCGGTGCCAACACTGGCTGCCTAACTTGGTTTCACCAAACCCCAAACCCCTGTGTTCTTCTGGAACTGCCTTTCTCAGTCAAGCTTGTCTCATTCCCAGTGTGATAGTCCCCTCCCCTAGAAGATTAGCACAAACCCTTACCCACACCACCTCTCCCAGCCAGAGAGTTCTGTAGGGCCTCAGTTCTGGTGGAGTTAGTGTTAGGTCTCATTTCACAAGCAAACCGGAGTATACCTCATTAAAACTGGCCACATTTAGGCCAAGGAGCAAATGCCCACTGTGGGCAAAGAGAATCTCTGCAGATGATTGCTCTGAAGGATAGAAGAGCCAGATACAATGGCAGAGTTTACACACACAGTGGAGATGCTCCCTGAAGAGCTAGGCCCTGAGAACTACATGACTTCTTCATACGGCCATTACTTTCGGGAGCAGGAGACATAACTGCTTTTTCTAACAGAATAAGGCAGAGACTTAGACAAAATGCCAAAATGGAGAAATTTACCCCAAATGAAAGAACAAAAATAAGGCCACAGCCAGAGATCTAAAAGAGATAGATAGAAGTAACATGCCTGAAGGGAATTTAAACAACCAATCATAGGCACCTGGGTGGCTGAGTTGATTAGGCATCTGCCTTTAGTTCAGGTCATGATCCCGGGATCCTGGGTATTAAGTCCTGCAACAGGTTCTCTGCTCAGTGGGGAGTCTGCTTCTCCCTCTCTCTCTGCTGCTCTCTCCCTGTCAAATAAATAAATAAAATCTTAACAAAAAATAAAACAACAGTCATAAGGATACACACTGGGCTTAAGAAAAGAGTATAAGACATCTTTTACCACAGAGACAAAAGAGTTAAAACAGAATCAGTCATAAATGAAGAATGCAATAGATGAGATTGGAAACAGGTCAATATAATGAACAATAGGCTGGAAGAAGCAGAGGAATGAATTAGTGATATAGAGGACAAAATAATGGAAAATAATGAAGCTGAACAAAAGAGAGAAAGAATAAGGAACACGAAAATAAATTAGGGAACTCAGTGATTCCATCAAATGTAATAATACATGTATTATAGGACTCTCAGAAGAAAAAGAGAGGAAAGGGGGCAGAAAATTTATTTCACAGAATAATAGCAGAAAACTTCCCTACTCTTGGGAAGGAAACATACATCTAGAGAATTCCCATCAAAATCAACAAAAGCAGGACAACAACAAGACATACTGTAATTAAACTTGCAAAATATTGTGGTAAAGAAAAAAAAAATCCTATAAGTAGGAACACAAAAGAAGACATTAACATACAAGGGGAAAAACCATAAGGCTAGCTGGAGATTTCCTAACAGAAACATGGCAAGTCAGAAGAGAGAGGCATGACATACTCAAAGAGCTGGGACTGGGAAAAACCTGCAGCCAAGAACAGTCTATCCAGCAAGGCTCTTATTCAGAGTAGAAGGAGAGGTAAAAAGTTTCCCAGAGAAACAAAAACTAAAGGAGTTCATGACCACTAAACCAGCCCTGCAAGAAAATTAAATATTAAAGGGAACTCATTGAGTGTTAAGGAGAGACCAAAAATGACGAAGACAAAGAATCAGAGAAAAAGTTCCAGAAACAACTACGAAGAAAGTAATACAATGGCAATAAATAATCCATCAATAATTACTTAGAATGTAAATCGACCAAACTCTCCAATCAAAAGACATAGGGTGCCAGAATGGATAAAAACAAACAAATAACCCCCGCCCCAAAAGACCTATCTATATGCTGCCTACAAGAGACTCATTTTAGACCGAAAGACACCTGCAGATGGAAAGTAAGGGGACAGAGAAATATTTATCATATAAATGGATGCCCAAAGAAAGCTGAAGTAACAATATTTATATCAGACAAACTAGACTTTAAAACAAAGATTATAAAAAGAGACAAAGAAGGACATTATATAATCATAAAGAGAACAATCCAACAAAAACATATAACAATTGTAAATACTTATGCACCCAACTTGGGAGCACCTAAACATATAAAACAATTAATAACAAACATGAAGGAACTAATTGATAATAATAGAATAGTAGTAGGTATCTTTAACGCCCTACGCACACCAATGGACAGATCATCCAAACAGGAAATCAATAAGGAAACAATGGCTTTGAATGACGCACAGGACTAGTGGGACTTAACAGATATATTCAGAATGTACCATTCTAAAACAGCAGAACACACATTTTTTTCAAATGCACGTGGAACATTCTCTAGAATCAATCACATATTAGATCACAAAACAGGCCTCAACAATTACAAAAAGACCGAAGTCATACCATGCAACTTTTCTGACCACAACACTATGAAACTAGAAGTCAGCCACAAGAAAAACATCAGAAAGAGCACAAATACATGGAGACTAAACAACATGCTACTAAACAATGAATGAGTCAACCAAGAAATCTAAGAAGAAATTTAAAAATTCATGGAAACAAATGAAAATGAAAACAGAACAGACCAAACCTTTTGGGATGATACAAAAGTGGTTCTTAGAGGGAAGTATATAGCAAGACAGGCTTACCTCATGAAGCAAGAAAAATCTCAAATAAACAACCTAACCATACACCTAAAGGAGCTAGAAAAAGAGCAACAAATGCAACCCCAAACCAGCTGAACAAATGAAATAATAAAGAGGACAGCAGAAATAAATAATATAGAAGCTGAAAACAAACAAATAATAGATCAGATTCATGAAACCAGGCACTGCTTCTTTGGAAAAATAAACAAATAAAAACTTAACAAAATGATAAACCTGTAGCTATATTTATCAAAAAGAAAAGGACCCAAATAAATAACATCACAAATGAGAGAGGAGACGCAACAACCAATACCACAGAAATGCAAACATTCATAAGAGATTATGAAAAACTATATGCCAACAAATTGGACAACCTGGAAGAAATGGACTAATTCCTAAACACACATAAATGACCAAAACTGAACCAGGAAGAAATAGAAAACTTGAATAGTCCAATAACCAGCAAAGAAATTGATGAGCCACCTGGGTGGCTCAGTTGGTTAAGCTTCTGCCTTCAGCTCAGGTCATGATCTTAGGGTCCTGGGATCGAGCTCAGGCCCCCTGCTTCTCCCTTTCCCACTCCCCCTGCTTGTATTCCCTCTCTCGCTGTCTCTGTCTCTGTCAAATAAATCAATAATAAAATCTTAAAAAAAAACAGCCAAGAAATTGAATCAATAATCAAGAAACTCCCAACAAACATAAGTCCAGGACCCGATGTCTTCACAGTTCAATTCTATCAAACATTTATTTTATTTCATTTTTAAAGATTTTATTTATTTATTTGACAGGCAGAGATCACAAGTAGGCAGAGAGGCAGGCAGAGAGAGAGGGAGAAGTAGGCTCCCTGACAAGCAGAGAGCCCAATGCGGGACTCGATCCCAGGACCCTGGGATCATGACCTGAGCCAAAGTCAGAGGCTTTAACCCACTGAGCCACCCAGGCACCCCAGTTCTACCAAACATTTAAAGAAGTTAAATTAAAGAGTTAATATTTATTCTTCTCAAACTGTTTCACAAAATAGAAAAGGAAGGAAAATGTCCAAATTCACTCTATGAGGCCAGAATCTGATACCAAAACCAGATAAAGCCTCCACTAAAAAAGAGAACTACAGGCCAATATCCCTGACAAACATGGATGCAAAAACTCTCAATAAAATATTAGCAAGCCAAATCCAACAATGTATTTAAAAAAGTCATTCACCACAGTAAAGTGGAATTTCTTCCAGGGTTACAAGCATGGTTCAATATTTGTAAATCAATCAATGTGATATACCACATTAATAAAAGAAAGGATAAGAACCATATAATAATTACAATAGATGCAGAAAAAACATTTGAGAAAGTACAATAGCCATTCATGATAAAAATCCTCAGCAAAGTAACTCAACATTATAAATAACTCAACATTATAAAGTCCATATATGAAAATCCCACAGATAATATCATCCTCAATGGGAAAAACTGAGAACATTTCTTCTGTGATTAGGAACAAGATAGGGATGTCCACTCACACCAACTTCATTCAACATATACTGAAAGTCCTAGCCACAGCAATTAGACAACAAAAAGAAATAAAATGCATCCAGATGGGCAAGGAAGAAATGAAATTCACTTTTTGCAGATGACATGATACTTCATACAGAAACACTGAACAAACCCACCAAAAAACCTGCTGTACTGATAATTGATAGTATTGATAAATGAATTCAGCAAAGTTGCAGAATACAAAATCAATGTACAGAAATCTGTTACATTTCTAGGGGCCCTTGGGTGGCACGGTCGGTTAAGCATCCAACTCTTGGTTTTGGCTCAAGTTGTGATCTTGGGCTTCTGGGATTGAGCCCCTCACTGGGCTCTGCACTCAGCATAGAGTCTGCTTGGATTCTCTCTTCCTCTTCCTCTGTTTCTCCCCCTCTTCTTCCTCTAAAATAAATAAATAAAACTTTAAAAAACAAACAAACAAAAAAGAAATCGATTACATTTTTATACATCAACAATAAAGCCGCAGAAAGAGAAATCAAGGAATTGATCCATTTACAATTGCACCGAAACCCCTAAGATACCTGGGAATAAAACTAGTCAAAGAGGTGAAGGAGGTGTACTCTTAAAACTATAAAACTCTGGGGGCGCCTGGGTGGCTCAGTGGGTTAAAGCCTCTGCCTTCGGCCCAGGTCATGATCTCAGGTTCCTGGGATCGAGTCCCGTGTCGAGCTCTCTGCTTGGCAGGGAGCCTGCTTCTTCCTCTCTCTCTGCCTGCCTCTCTGCCTACTTGTGATTTCTCTCTGTCAAATAAATAAATTAATCTTTAAAATAAAACTATAAAACTCTGATGAAAGAAATTGAAGAGGACACAAAGAAATGGAAAGACATTCCATGCTCATGGGTTGGAAGAAAAAATATTGTTAAAATGTCTATACTACCCAAAGCAATCTACACATTTAACACAATGTCTATCAAAATACCAACAGCATTTTTCACAGGGCTAGAACAAACAAACTCTAAAATTTGCATGGAACTACAAAAGACTCCAAATAGCCAAATCATTCATGAAAAAGCAAAGCTGGAGACATCACATTTTGGCATTTCAAGATATATTACAAAGTTAGTCATCAAAACAGTATAGTACTGGCCCAAAAATCTGACACATAGATCAAGAGAACAGAATAGAAAACCCAGAAATGAGCCTGCAACTGTATGATCATATAACCTTCAAAAAAGCAGGAGAGAATATTCAATGTGAAAAAGACAGTCTCTTCAAAAAATGTTGTTGGGGAAACTGGACAGGAACCAAAGAATGAAACTGGACCACTTTCTTACACCATACACAAAAATAAATTCAAAATGGGCTAAAGACCTAAATGTGAGACCTAAAACGATAAAAACCCTGGCAAAGGACACAGGCAATAACCTTTTTGATAAAAGCCATCTACGAAAAACCCACAGCGAATGTCATTCTCAATGGGGAAAAACTGAGAGCTTTTCTCCTAAGGCCAGGAACATGGCAGGGCTGTCCACTATCACTACTGCTATTCAACATAGTACTAGAAGTCCTAGCCTCAGCAATCAGATGACAAAAAGAAATTAAAGGCATCCAAATCAGCAAAGAAGACAAACTCTCACTCTTTGCAGATGATATGATACTTTATGTGGAAAACCCAAAAGACTCCACTCCAAAATTGCTTGAACTCGCATAGGAATTCAGTAAAGTGTCAGGATATAAAATCAATGCACAGAAATCTGTTGTGTTTCTATACACCAACAACAAGACAGAAGGAAGAGAAATTAAGGAGTCGATCCCATTCACAATTGCACCCCAAGCCATAAGATACCTAGGAATAAATCTAAACAAAGAGGCAAAGAATCTGTACTCAGAGGACTATAGAATACTCATGAAAGAAATTGAAGAAGACATGAAGAAATGGAAAAACGTTCCATGCTCATCAATTGGAAGAACAAATACTGTCAAAATGTCTATGCTACCAAGAGCAATCTACACATTTAATGCAATCCCTATCAAAAGACCATCAACTTTTTTCAAAGAAATGGAATAAATAATCCTAAAATGTATATGGAATCAGAAAAGACCCCAAATAGCCAGAGGAATGTTAAAAAAGAAACCAAAGCTGGTGGCATCACAATTCCAGACTTCAAGCTCTATTACAAAGCTGTCATCATCAAGACACTATGGTACTGGCACAAAAAGAGACACATAGATCAATGGAGCCAAATAGAGACCCCAGAAATGGACCCTCAACTCTATGGCCAACTAGTCTTCCACAAAGCAGGAAAGAATGTCCAATGGAAAAAAGACAGTCTCTTCAACATATGGTGTTGGGAAAATTGGACAGCCACATGCAGAAGAATGAAACTGGACCATTTCCTTACACCACACAGAAGAATAGGCTCAAAACAGATGAAAGACCTCAATGTGAGACAGGAATCCCTCCAAATCCTTGAGGAGAACACAGGCAGCAACCTCTTCAACTTCAGCCGCAGCAACTTCTTCCTAGAAACATCGTCAAAAGCAAGGGAAGCAAGGGCAAAAATGAACTCTTGGGACTTCATCAAGATCAAAATCTTTTGCACAGCAAAGGAAACGGTTAACAAAACCAAAAGACAACCGACAGAATGGGAGAAGATATTTGCAAATGATATATCAGATAAAGATAGTATCCAAAATCTATAAAGAACTTAATCAAACTCAACACTGAAAGAACAAATAATCCAATCAAGAAATGGGCAGAAGACATGAACAGACATTTCTGCAAAGACATCCAAATGGCTAACAGATACATGAAAAAGTGCTCAACATCACTCAACATTAGGGAAATACAAATCAAAACTACAGTGAGATACCACCTCACACCAGTCAGAATGGCTAAAATTAGCAAGTCAGGTAATGACAGGTGTTGGTGAGGCTGCAGAGAAAGGCGAACGTTCCTTCATTGTAGGTGGGAATGCAAGCTGGTGCAGCCACTCTGGAAAACAGTATGGAGTTCCTCAGAAAGTTGAAAATAGAGACACCCTACGACCCAGCAATTGCACTACTGGGTATTTACCCTAAAGATTCAAATGTAATGATCTGAAGGGGCAAGTGCATCCCAATGTTTACAGAAGCAATGTCTGCAACAGCCAAACTATGGAAAGAGCCTAGATGTCCATCAACAGATAAATGGATAAGGAAGATGTGATACATATATACAATGGAATATTATGCAGCCATTAAAAAAAACCCTAAAATCTTGCCATTTGCCACGGTATGTATGGAACTAGAAGGTATTACGCTAAGCAAAATAGGTCAATCAAAGAAAGACAATTATATGATCTCACTGATACGAGGAATTTGAGATAGAAGACAGAGGATCATAGGGGAAGGGAGGAAAAATGAGACAAGAAAACCAGAGAGGGAGAAAAACCATAAGAGACTCTTAATCTCAGGAAACAAACTGCATTGCTGTGTGGGGTGGTAGGTAGGGGTAGGGTGGCTGGGTAATGGACATTGGGGTGGGTATGTGCTATGGTGAGTGCTGTGAATTGTGTAAGACTGATGAATCACAGACCTGTACCCCTGAAACGAATAACATATGTTAATTTAAAAAAAATTAAAATAAAAAAGAAATAAGGAAATAGAGAACTTGAACAATTTTATGAACCAATTGGATCTAGCAGGCATATACAGAACACTCCACCCAACAAAAGCAGGATACATTTTTTTCAAGTGCACATGGAACACTTTCCAGTGTAGACCATATGTTAGTCTGCAAGACAAATCTTAATAAACGAAAAGAGACTGAAATAATACAAAATACCTTTTCTGGTTACAATTGAATGAAAAGAAATCAATAACAAAAGGGAAACTGGTAATTTCACCCATATATAGAAATTAAACAACAGTCTTAATGCAACCAATTGGTCAGATAAGAAATCACAAAGAAAATTAGAAAACATCTTGAGACAGGGTGCCTGGGTGGCTCAGTGGGTTGAGCCGCTGCCCTCGGCTCAGGTCATGATCTCGGGGTCCTGGGATTGAGTCCTGCATCGGGCTCTCTGCTCAGCAGGGAGCCTGCTTCCCTCTCTCTCTCTCTGCCTGCCTCTCTGTCTACTTGTGATCTCTCTCTGTCAAATAAATAAATAAAATCTTTAAAAAAAAAAAAGAAAACATCTTGAGACAAATGAAAATGAAAACACAACATACCAAAACATATGGCATGTAGCAAAACCAGTGTTATGCAAATTGATAGTTGTCAATACTTAGAGTAAGGAAGAAGAAAGTTCTCAAATCAAAGTCTAACTTTTACATGAACCAGAAAAAGAAGAGAAAATTAAACCCAAATCTAGAAAAAGGAAGGAAATAATAAAGATTAGAGCAGATATAAATGAAATATAGAATAAGAAAACAATAGAGAAAAATCAATGAAATCAAGAGTTGTAGCCTCAAAAAGATGAACAAAATTGGCAAACCTTCAGCTACACTGATTAAGAAAAAAAATCAGTCAAATTATTAAAATCAGAAACGAAAGTATGGACATTACCACCACTTTCACAAAAATGAAACAAATTATAAGAGAGTTATTATAAATAATTGCACATCAACCGATGGATAACATAATGAGCGGCCGAATTCCTAGAAAAGACACAACTATCAAGACTGAATCAAAAGAAATAGAAATAAATAGACCTATAACTGGTAATAGTTATTGAATCAGTAATAAAAAACCACCCAACAAAATAAAAAGTTCTAGACCAGATGGCATCACTAGTGAATTCTACCAAATCTTAAAGAATCAAGCCCTTAATCAAGCTTTTCCAAAAAAATTAATGAGGAGGGAGCACTTCTAACTCATTTACTGAGGCCAGCATTACTCTGATGCCAAAGCCAGAGAAAGACACTATAAGAAAGGAAAACTACGGGCCAATATCCCTCATGAATATCAATGCAAAAATCTTCAATAAAATATTAGCAATCTGAAGTCAACACCATATGAAAGGGATCATACACCATGACCTAGTAGGATTTATTCTTGGAATTTAAGAATGGCTCAACATAAAAAAATTAAATAACGTCATATACCATATGAACAGATTGAAGGAGAAAACCATAGGATCATCTCCACTGATGCAGAAAAAAGCATTATAAAACCTAAATACATTTTCATGATAAAGCACTCAGCTGTTTAATAAGATTTAAGGATTCTTTGGAGGCCTATCTGGGCGGGGCACAGTCAATTAGGGGTCCAACTCTTGGTTTCAGCTCAGGTCATGATCTCAGGGTTGGAAGACTGAGCCCTGCATTGGGGCTCAGCGCTCAGTAGAGTCTGATTGTAAGTCTCTGTCTCCATCTGCCCCTCTCCCTCCATCTCTTTCTCTCTAAAATAAATAAATAAAGCTTAAAAAAAAAGATTCTTTTGATGACAGGAGACAGCACAGTGTCATGCAGATGAAAGCTTAAGTCTGTTACTTACCGCTGCAAATAAGAGAAGGCTTCCAGACCTCGTCACACAAAGAATTACCTCAACACAGGATACTGGATCTGTAGTTGGCAAGCTGAGTGAGCTTAGCTACGTTTGGCAGGTTCCCTGGGGACTGACTAATTTGAGTAATTTCAGTGGGCTCGAGTGTATAGGGGCTTTTTCTAGTGGTCTGAAACCTGCTCCCAGGGCAATTAGTATGAGTGTATAGTGGCCTAGAGTGTGAGAACTTGATAAGGGAAGTGAGTTGTAATTAACTCAAGAAGGAGAGCTGACCAGCCCATGGCCAAGGACCTCAAAACTGGGTCAAGACAGCATTTTTAAAAAACTATATTACAATTAACCCCTTGATGTTTTGACATCAGTTTTGAGCTAGTTTTTTTGGGGGGTGGTGGTGGTGGTGAGGAGTTATTTGAATGTCCTAAATAATAAAGGAGACTTCCAAAGATTGAGCATAGTTGCCCTAAACAGCACAGAAAACATTTTATCTTAAGAGCAGAAAAGAAAAAAAGGAGAAGTATAAGTTTTTGTAAGCCCTCCCATAGCCCAGTTCCTCATTTATGTGGTATTAACCAGATCTGAAATTGCTGGGCTTCTAATAATATTTTGGCGGAGCTGTAAAGTGTGTTAAAAGCACGCATTATATTTTTTCATGACAATAGTATTTTGGTGTATTTCTTGGGTCAAGTCGCCAGGTCTAGCAGTTATGTTGTTGGAGGCTAGAATGTAACAGTTTAATATGGTATATGTATGTAAAGGCTAGTAGTATTTGTTTATAACCAGTGAGAAAGGGTGGTTCTAGGGGACATGGTCAGAGGACAAAGTGGGGGATTGTGATAGAGGGCTGGAGTAGGGGAGTAAGAGAAGGCAATGGAAAGTGGGAGGTTCCCTCCCCAGGGGGCTGAGGGCTGGAATAATAATTGTCATTAATTTTTAGAATGACATAGATAGTAGCAAGCCCTCTATGATTTCCCTGTAGGCATGCAAGTGCAGGGGTTTTGGCCAAGAGCAAGGTATAAATTAGAATCATGGGCTAAGCAGACAGTGAACTCAGGAATCTCTAATATCTCTAATCTCTCTATCTCTAATATCAAAGAAAGAAAAGCAAAACATGTCCCATGTCATTTGTCAGTGCCTTAGGAGAGGCATTACTGGGGCAGGAGTCTGAGAATAAGGGGGGAAGCTATCTCTGATGAAAAGAATAATGTCATTTTCAGCATCAAGTCTTGGGCCAGGGTGATGTTGTCTGTGATACGGGACTAGGAAATCCTTCCCAAGGGATATCTACTGGAGTTGATGTGGGGCATGTTTTTGTGACCATATGACCCAAATTGTAAGGCTTAGCCTTTGCAGAAGTTGAAGGCAATGTGGGGCCTGGGAGCTTATAAGTATCTTTTAAGTCAAGGGGCTTTCTGGGACACAGCTAGCAAACGTGAGGCCAGCATCCATGGTAGTGTTATAATTGAACAAAGCTCTGGAACCCAACTAGCACAACTGATGGTCTACTTTATGGTGGCAAAATCTAAAAGCTCTAGGGATCCAAGCTTTTTCCCAGATGGATGATGAGTGAGATTTTATTGCAAATAGGATTTAAATCCTATGGCTTGATTTGAGTGCATGTGGTTAATAGGGTGTGGGATTATGAGTCATCTAAATTGTCTGTGGCTGAGATTGAAACCGGCATTAGTCTGTTAGTAGGTCCTATAAACCAATGACTAATACATCCTTTGGTCAGTCGTCAGTTCTGTTGGTGACGGGCAATCAATCAGGTCTTAGAGCTGCTGGGATTGCATTAGCCAAACTGGATGGCATGTGGACTCAGCATTTGCCATGTGTGGTGGAAACAATGGCTTCCTTGGAGGGTTTCAGCTTCCAGATCACAGATTTAAAAAAAAAAACTCCAAGAGCAATGGTAATAAGACTAAGAGTCAGTTGAATGTCTATTGTTGTCTGAAGTTGAGTTTCTCCTGGCATGTAGTATCACCAAGGAAGAGTTATCTAGTTTTATCATTATGGGATATGATGTTGATTCCATTATTATCCCTGAATGTAATTTTTATTTACTAAGTGGAACTTTTTTTTTTTTTAAGATTTATTTGTTTGACAGACAAAAGTCACAAGTAGGCAGAGAGGCAGGCAGAGAGAGACGGAAGCAGGCTCCCTGCTGAGCAGAGAGCCCGATGCGGGGCTTGATTCCAGGACCCTGGGATCATGATCTGAGCTGAAGGCAGAGGCTTTAACCCACTGAGCCACCCAGGCACCCCCTAAGTGGAACTTTTGATCTCCCTTCTTGGCAGTCCATATTATTCAGGAAATGGACCTGGAAAACTAATTTTAATTTTTTGGAGAGGATTGGAATGAGAGACAGATTAATGATCTGTCCCTTAATGGCCTGAATATAGGAGAAGGTTTTAGGTGGTGGAAATTTAGGCTCAAATAGGCCCTGTATCACAGGGGCAGGTATCTGGCCCATGGGGCAATCTGGTCTAATGCATCCCAGAAGAATATTTACTGTTGATCTGGCCCCAGCCTGATGGATAAAGATAGGGGAGGCACTATTAAAGGGCCTCATGTACAAGTCCTTGTATGCATGGAAGAGAGACACCTCCCCCTTTTACATGAAAGGATGATGGGAAAGATGATTAAAGCTGGTATGACGTGTGAGGAAGACAAGGGGCCTTGAATTAAGACAGATTAAGACCTGGGAAAGTTATAGATCCATTTAATGGCTCATTTGTCATTTTGTAACTGAAATAGAATGAGGAGCCCTTTAGGCTTCTCCATTAAACCTATTGCCAGGAGCCTAAATGTTCTATTAAATGTTGTCTATAGGAGCCTAGCGCTGTTTATTCTGAAAAGCAAAATGTGTGTCTTGGTCAATATCAGCAATGTCTGGAATTCCAAAGGGGATGAGTGTCCTGGTAAAGTTTGGTATTGTGACCTTTGCATATATAAAAACATGTATAACTTTGATTTATATTTGGGTGTTAGGAGGCAAGAGATTTCAACAATTCTTTACCCTGAAAGGCACAATGGTTCAAAGGCAATGGTCCAAGAGTTCATAAAAACATGCAGATGGGACCATTTGCTGATTAGAGTCTCCAAGGCTAAGATGACTACCTGAAGTTTAGCCAATTGTGCTGAGCCTTGGACTCCATCCTTTACCAGGAACAACCTAGTTAAGAGATGGAAAGTAGCAGCATTCCACTGAGCTCCATCCCGCAGGATGATGGCAATTCCAGATGTACAGTCTAACCTAAAGGGGCTCCCCAAATAGCCAAGGAGGCTGCAGGAAGGGTGACCTGCTCTCAACCATGGCATCTAGCAAGGAACTGGAGACAAGGGAGGACACCCCCTGCTGCAGACAGAAGATGCCAGAGGGTTCAGGTATTAACTAGAGGTCCATGGGGTCCCATTTTGCCAAGCTGATTTATGAATGTCAAAGACTTAATTTAATTTAAATTTATTGATCATTGTACAGAGTGCTCATGTGCACAATGGGATATTTCCCTACTTAAATTTAAGCAGGATCCCCAGGACGTGGCCAACAATTATAATTTGAGCCTCAATATTGGTTAAAAGTCCATGAAGCTTTATGAATTGGTGGACTTTGCAAATGTTTATGTTATCTTAGAACCTACGTTGTAGAAGGACAACAAGACTCTCACACCCTTTTACCTTTTTGTTATATACATTTTAAAGTAAATTATGGATTTCCAGTTGGGTCAAATTATGGACCTCTGTTTTAATTCAAATATATATGCTTGATAATATATAAAAATATGTAATTTTTAAACTTCTTCCCCTTGCAATCTTATGTTCCTATTAATAGGAGAGGGGATGTAGGGGGACTTCTGTCTGCTTAAAGTCCTGGTGTTTAGTTTCTATCTCTGTCTGAAAACGAACTGGGGCATCTTCTAAATGGTTACAGGAAATATGGGGGAAGGGCCTGTGACATACTTCAAAGGCAGCTGTCTCTCCTTCCCAGGCTTTCCAGTCTACCTCCCACAGACTGAGTTTATACTTAGAGGGCTAAGTCCCCTGGTCCTGAACTTGGGGACAGGGGAGTTATCCCCCTTGACCCAAATATCAGTCCTCTGGCCTGTTGATACTGGCGCAAGCACCATGCTTGATTCCAAGCACCCCGGCCCCGGGGTTCGATGTTATTTAAGCAATTGGTTAACTCAGATGGTGTTGTGGGGAGGCTGGGATATTGGTGCTCTTGTCCCAGGGGCTCCCTTGGGATTAAACCTTGGCTCCTGGTTTCTGAGGATGCAACTTATGATTCTCCTGAGAGTCTGGGGAGCATGGTATTCACTGGCAAGAGCAGCAAGCCAGGCAGCTGCAAGGGAGAGGTTCGGACCCCCACCTGAGTGACACTGACGTAAAGACCAGGGCAGCAACACTCACAGGAAATAGGGGGACAAACCAGGGTTTGCCCTGAATAATAATAAAGAAACACCAATGCCAAAAAAGTGATGGGTCCCTGGGACAGATCTCTGCCCAAACACAGACTGGGACCCCAAACGCACCAGAACACGGCACCTTGGAAAGTGTAGCTCTAGTGGCTTCTTACTCTTATTGCCCTAAGGTGGGTTCCCACCTGGGCTAATGCTTAGCATGCCACTTTAACCAATTGGCACTGTTTGCTTTTAGTACTCCCACACTGAGGACATTTGGTAAGGAGAGCTATGGCAATCACTGGCTGACACAGCAAGCCTAAAACTCACCAGGTGGCAGTTCTGTCCTAAGGTGCTTTCACAGTCATTTGGAACCAACTAGTAAGACAAGAGCAGCCCCTTCATGAAACTACTCCAGAATCAGCAATCTGGCTCAGCACCAATTATTTTATAAGACTTAAAGATTCTTTTTTTTTTTTTAAGGGAGAGAGAGAGCTTGAAGGGGGCAGGGGAGGGTCTGAAGGCAAAGAGAGAGACAGAGAGAATCTTGAGCAGCCTCCATGCCCAGCATGGAGCCCGATGCAGGGCTTGATCTCACGACCCTGAAACCATGACCTGAGCTGAAATCAAGAGTCAGGCACTTAACCACTTTACCGACCAAACCACCCATGTGCCCCTAAAGATCCTTTTGATCATAGGATAGAACATAGAGATGCTCATATGGATGAAAGGGAGCTCCCAATAAGAGAAGTCTTCCAGGCTGACCCACACAGGGGTTTGCAACTGGGGACAGGGTGACAGCAAGCTGGGCTGCAGGGGGCAGTTTATGTATGGCAAGCTGGATGGACTTAGCCAATTTTGGGGGGGCTCCCTGTGGATTGACTAAATTAAATTATTTCAGTGGGCTCTGGGGCACAGGGACTCTTCGCAGTGGTCTGGTACCTGGCCCTGGGCCATTAGGCAAATGTATAGTGGTCTAAAGTGTGAAAGTTTAATAATGGAAGTGCCTGGGATTGTGTTTGTAATCAGCTGCTCAAGAAGAGGAACTGACTGGCCTCTAACTAGTTCCTCAAAACTAGGTCCAGACAATATTAAAATAAACACCACCATATTAACAAAATGTGGAGAGAGAAAACTTTCTCAACATCATAGAAGTTATTATGAAAACCCCACACTTAACATCATACTCAAGAACAATCTGGGGGCGCCTGGGTGGCTCAGTGGTTTAAGCTGCTGCCTTCGGCTCAGGTCATGATCTCAGGGTCCTGGGATCGAGTCCCGCATCGGGCTCTCTGCTCGGCAGGGAGCCTGCTTCCCTCTCACTCTCTCTGCTTGCCTCTCTGCCTACTTGTGATCTCTCTCTGTCAAAAAAAAAAAAAAAAAAAAAATCTAAAAAAAAAAGAACAATCTGAAAAGAAAGTAAGAAAATAATTGTATTTATAATACTACCCCAAACAATCTACAGATCCAGTGTACACCTACCAAAATCCCAACCACCTCCTTTGTGGAAATAGAAAAATTCATCCTGAAATTCATGTAGAATCTCAAGAGAGATCAATAGCCAAATTAGTTTTGAAAAAGAACAAAGTTGGAGGATTCACACATCAGATTTAAAAACTTATTACAAAATAATCAAAACCGTGTGTTACTGGCAAAAAGACAGACATATGGCTCAGAGAAATAGAATTGCCCAGAACTAAATCCATATATAAACCCACATATACGTTTGGCTGGTTTTTGACAAGGGTGCCAAGATTGTGAAGTGGAGAAAGACCAGTTTTCTGACCAACAGTGCTTGGAAAGCTGGACGTGCAAAAGAATAAAGTTGGACCCTTTTCTTATATCATATCCAAAAATTAACTCAAAATGGATCAAAGACCTAGATGTAAGAGCTAAACTGTAAAACCCTAAGAAGAAAATATAAAGGATAGCCTTCATGACATTGGATTTGGCAGTGTTTCTTAAATATGACACCAAGGGGCGCCTGGGTGGCTCAGTGGATTAAGCTGCTGCCTTCGGCTCAGGTCATGATCTCAGGGTCCTGGGATCGAGCCCCGCATCAGGCTCTCTGCTCCACAGGGAGCCTGCTTCCTCCTCTCTCTCTGCCTGCCTCTCTGCCTGCTTGTGATCTCTCTCTCCGTCAAATAAATAAATAAAATCTTTAAAAAAAAATATGACACCAAAAGCAAAGGCAAACAAAGGAAAAATAAATAAATTGGAAGTGTTCAAAATTAAAACTTTTGTACATTGCAGAAAACTATCAAGAGAGTAAAAAGGTAAACTACAGAATGGGAGAAAATATTCAAAAATATTTAATAAGGGATTAATAATATCCGGAATATACAAAGAACTACAATTCAACCACAAGAATAAAAAAAATTAAGAAATAGACAAAGAACTTGAATAGATATTTTTCTAAATAAGATATATAAAGCCCAATAAACACACAAAAAGATACTCAACATCATTAATTATTAGGGAAATGAAAATCAAATTCAAAATATGATACACCCATTAGGGTGACTATTATAAAAATTATATGAAAAACAGAAAATAATAAGTATTAGGATATGCAGCTATTGAAATCCTCATGCATACCTGATGAGAAAGTAAAATGGTACAATTGTTCTAGAAAACACTATGGTGGTTTCTCAAAAAATTAAACACAGAAATATCATGTGATCCAGCAATTCCACTTCTAGACACATGCCAAAAAAATGTTAAAGCAGGGACTTGAACAAATAGTTGTATACCCATGTTGAACCCAGCACTCTTGATGATAGCCAAAAAATGGGGACAACTCATGTGTTCATTGACAGAAGAAGAGAGAAACAAAATGGGATCTATACATACAGTGGAATATTCTTAAGCCTCAAAAGGAAATTCTGACACATGGCACAACATGGATGAACCCTGAAAACATTATGCTCAGTGAAGTAAGCCAGACCCAAAAGGACAAAGGTATGAGTCCACTTAGTTACTAAGATAGGCAAAGCCATAGAGATGGAGAGAAGAAGCGTGGTTACTAAGGGTCTGAGAGGCAGGGGTGAAGGGGGAGTTCATTGGTAGAGTTTCAGTTTGAGATAATAAAACAGTGGTGATGGTTGCACAAAGGTTTGAATGTAATTAATGCCACTAACTTTTATACTTAAAAGTGGTTAAAAAAGTAAATTTTATGTTATATTCATTTAACATAATTTTTTAAGTAAGAAAAAACTGATCAAATAATGGTGCTTCATTCTGAGAATGATCACCGTACAGTACTGATCATAATAGAATTGAGGTCACATTATCCAATGTTTCAAGGCATAGTCCCAAATATGCTTATTATTTACATGAACTTGGAAGTTCATTAGTTCAAGTTGGCATTCACTTAGTAGAATATCATGTTTAGCTTTCTTCAATAATATTTATTGTAAGAATAAATTTGCAATTTTTTAATGGTAAAAGCAGGTTATCCTTCTGTTCTAAAACATTTTTGAGTTCTAAAATACGATTCTGAGCTATTGAGAAACACAGATGCAGTGTTAGAAATTGTGTGAACTTGGAGCTCACCAAACTTAGATTCAAATCATGACTCAGCCACTTTTAGCTGTTTGACCTTTGGTAAATTACTTAATCTCTCTGACCATGAATTTCCTCTTCTGTCAGTTGGAGACAATGTACCCAACTTGCAGAATTTCTGTGAGGATTAAGGGTAATAAAACTAAATATTTAGCACCTGGCATGTACTTAATAAATTATCGCTATTGCTTTTACTCTTCAAGAAATTCTTATAAGAAAACTAGATAGGTGGTACCTCTGAATTTTGAACACTCAAAAGAAATTAATTGTATACAACAGCTTGTTGACATGTAAGAAGAATTGCATCAGATTAACAATGTAGTTTTTCTCAAGGAGTAACCATAGATACAGTCTAAAGAAAACAGTACCTGTTTTTATCTGTAAAATCACCATCTGGTGGCACTCTTACAGATACTCTTACAGCCTGGTGTCCATATGTCTCTGGGACACACTGCCAGCACATCAAAGAGAAGACTGGTTAAAGAGAGATCATCCATAAAGACTTTATATGAAGATAGAAGAGACTTAAAAGTGTATGCTTTAAAAATAAGGCTGTATTTTTAAGTTGTGATAGCTTCTTCGATCTTTTTCCAAAATTTTATGCCCATTACCAAACTACATTCCTTCCAAATAGCTTTTTTTTTAAAGACTTTATTTATTTATTTGACAGAGAGAGCATAAGTAGGCAGAGAGGGAGGGAGAAACAGGAGGCAGGCAGAGAGAGTGGGGGAAGCAGGGTCCCCTCTGAGCAGAGATCCCGATGCAGGATTCGATCCCAGGACCTTGAGACCATGACCTGAGCCGAAGGCAGAGGCTTAACCCACTGAGCCACTCAGGTGCCAGTGCCCCCCCCCCCCCGCCCCTCGCCAAATAGTTCTTGAGAAGATACTTAAACTTTGACAAGTTGATCATTAGTAAACAGAATCTCCTGTTTGATGGTATATTTTAAATGTTGAGTGAAGATGAGCTTTTTTTTTTCATATTATTTTGGTTTACTTGTATTTCTTTTTTACTGAAGTGTCTGAATATGTAATTTCCCAGCTTTTCTGGTTTTATATTTTTTCTTATTACTTGTAAGAAGGTTTTGAATATTAAGAAAATTAAACTTTCATCATATAAACTGCCATTTCTACCTGGTTTGCTATATGTCCTTTCTTTCTTTTTTGGTGTTGCTTTTAACTATGAAAAAGTTTAATATCATCACATTTTACCCATCTGCTCATAATGTCTGAATTTTGTTTCTAGTTTAGAAAGTCCTTCCCAACCTACACCCTTTAATTTAATAAGTCCATTTCAGGGCATTTGTCTCATAAATATACTTTCCAAAATGAATTGAAAATTATGTTCAAAAATATACTGCACCAATAGGGGATTGATCAATAACATATGCTAGTTCCATAACAGAAAATGTGTAGCTTTGTTTAAAAACGAGTATATAGGGGCACCTGGGTGGCTCAGTGGGTTAAGCCTCAGTCTTTGGCTCAGATCATGATCCCAGGATCCTGGGATGGAGCCCTGCATTGGGCTCTCTGCTCAGCGGGGAGCCTGCTTCCCCCCGCCCTCCTGCCTCTCTGCCTACTTGTGATCTGTCAAATAAATAAATAAAATCTTTGGGAAAAAATGAGTATATATATACACACACACACACACACACACATATATGTATATATATATATCTCTCTTTCCAAAATTATTGGAAAGAATTGGATTTTGGAATTTTGGAACGATTTTCAAGTTATATTGTTAAATGATATAATAGAATTACAAAACAAAATATAGTATGACTCCATTTGTGTAAAAAGAAAAAAGAAAAAGACTTAAACCTAAATCATATTCTTTTATATTCTTAGAAATGGTCTGGAAAGTTACATAAAAATGTGTGAACAGTGGTTACTTTTAAAAAGTTGGGCTGGAAAACTCCAGGTATGTGTGGGAAGGAGGATTTAATTTTCATAGTAAACTCTTCTATGTTGTTTGAATTTGTATCTTGCCCATGTGCTGTTTTTCTAATAAAGAATGAATATTAAGATAGATACACTTCAAAGATATGCGAGTAGCAGCAGATAGTCTCTGAATCTCCCTGAATCACCATAGTAAAGGCAGACCAACTAGACTTAAAAATCAAAATCCACTGACCACATAAAAAATAACACAAGTTGACAAAGTATTCTCAAATATCAGAGAGTGTGGATAAGCTGTCAACAGCCATAAGACCAGCCTCATATCAGCATGTGTGTGTGAGAAATCAGAGGGATATGGCATTTGACAAACCTAAGTACAAGAGAACACCAAAATAGTTAAGAGGTGTGCAGTGGAAGGCATGGTGGGTGAATATGAGACCAGCATCTAAACTGCAGAAGTGGCACCTGAGTAGTTCAGTTGGGTAAGCATCAGACTCTTGACTTTGGCTTAGGTCATGATCTCAGGGTCATGAGATTGAGCCCCATGTCGGATTTCACACTCACTGTGGAGTCCACTTATCTTCTCTGCTCTCCCCTCCTCCCCCACTCCGTCTCTCTCTCAAATAAGTGAATAAATAAAATCTTGAAAAAAACAACAAAACAACTTCAGAAGACTCTGGTCAAGCCAATAGTTGGTGAGTAGAAGAGGTCAGCCATTAGGTCTGAAGAGACTGAGAAATATTATAACTAAGAACTCTCAAAACTGACCAGTCAGAGCTCAAACCCAGAACAGGTTCTCATACTGAGAAGAAATTCCTAGAAGTGGAGCCAAAATAGAGATGAAGAAAGGAGAAGGTCAAATAAAAGTGAAAAAGGAGAGCAGGCACAAGAAGTCTCAAAAAACAGGGTCGCCTGGGTGGCTCAGTGGGTTAAAGTCTCTGCCTTCGGCTCAGGTCATGATCCCAGGGTGCTGGGACCGAGCCCCGCATCAGGCCCTCTGCTCAGCAGGGGGCATGCTTCCTCCTCTCTCTCTGCTTGCCTCTCTGCCTACTTGTGATCTCTATCTGTCAATAAAATCTTAAAAAAAAAAAAAAGAAAAGAAATCTCAAAAAACAAAGCCATGAGGTTTTAAAATTTTATTTATCTGTCAGACAGAGATCACAAGTAGGCAGAGAGGCAGGCAGAGAGAGAGGGGAAGCAGACTCCCCGCTGAGCAGAGAGCCCGATGCGGGGATCAATCCCAGGACCCTAGGATCATAACCCAAGCCGAAGGCAGAAGCTTTAACCCCCTGAGCCACCCAGGCACCCCAAGCCATGAGGTTTTTGAATCCTACATGAAAACAACAGAAGATAAAGATCTGTGAGTTTAGAAAGACTTTGTAGAAAATGCTTCCTTACAAAAAATTTCAGGAAAATTAATTTCAGTTAAAACTGAGCACCAAGAAAACAAAAACAAAAACAAAAAACCAAAACTGAGATAAAATCCTATCCAAAGTTGCTCTAAGAAAAAAATTACAAGGAAAGAATAAAGTTCCTAGAGACAATGAGACCATGCCAGGAAACCATGCCCATAAGGAAAATCAAGACTGCAAACTACTATGTCAAAATTTGTTTTAAGACACTAGGAAGATAATAAGATGTGATAGCACAACTAACCAGAAGTAGAAAAACTTAGAAGTAAAGTCACAGAGCCCAGGAAACAATTAGAATGGAAAGAAAAATAATCCCTTCAGAAATGAAGTCTAAACTTGAAGGAAAGAAAGAACAAGTAAATACAGTGGATAGTGTCCTAAGAGAAATAGAGGGTAAAAGGAGAAAACTTTTCAAAAAATTAAAGATTTTTTTTTTCTCATTTTCTCATAAAGATATGAGAAAACAACTGTTGCTCAAGACAGGAAAACAGTATTGGCATTTGAATGATCAGAACTCCTGAAGAAGAAAATTAACACAAGTGTTCAAGCCTTTCAAGAAAGGTATTTCTGCAAGGCAAAAAACACAAGTTGAAACCATGTTGTAAAAGCCCCCTGCACCTGGGAATATTGACACAGAGGAATAAAAGCCAAATCTTGTTCTAGAAAAACAAGCAGAATTTAAAGACAAAAACCTTTTGTCACCTAGGCAAGAAGCACAGATGACTTACAAGAGAAAGACCACATTATCTGACTTTTAACAGCAGGGTGATATGCCAAAGAAAACAGAACAACATCATTAATATATTCAAGGGGAAAAAATGTGAGCCAAAGCTTTTTTACCCATGAAAACTATCAAATATAAAACACACTAGTGGGCGCCTGGGTGGCTCAGTTGGTTGGGCAACTGCCTTCGGTTCGGGTCACGGTCCCAGAGTCCCGGGATCAAGTCCCGCCTCGGGCTCCCAGCTCCATGGGGAGTCTGCTTCTCCCTCTGACCTTCTTGCCTCTCATGTTCTCTCTCACTGTTTCTCTCTCGAATAAATAAATTAAATCTTAAAAAAAAAAAAAAAAAACCAAAACACTAGCTATTATCAGCATGCCAAAGTTTTGAGACTATTGTTCACATGAAACCCTTCCTAAAGAACCAATGAATGAATTTCAGACAACTTGTATGACTAAAAATAATCATCAACATACAGGCTAGTGGGGACCATTAAATATACAGTTGTAGGAATAATACTAACTGAAAATTAAAAGAAGAATACACTTTGTGATGTTCTAACCATACAGTATAGTTACTTTTAAAAATGAGATGATAGAAATAAGTTTTCTATTAAAAATTTTAACTGTTTTCTGGAATCATATTTACAATGGTAGTATTACTATTAGTATTTTGAAACTGTCTACTGTATATAATGTGGGATAAGTATGCAAATAGTTATTGAATATTTCAACACAGCATCCTGAAAGCCAGCATCATCTCATAGAAGAAAGAAGATATAGATGTAATATGGAAGAGTTAAATAAAAATAGGTAGCTCTGATCTTGGATGGGGAATATTAGTATAAAATCTGTCTAGTGACAGACTTAGTATTCTCAGTACTAAGTTATGGTTGATATACTATTTCCCACTAAAAGAAACGACAGGACAAGAATGACCCTGGGACATCGTATCATTCATTCCTTGTAGCAAGAAAGTTAAAAGGCCACTGAATCAAGAATTTATATGGAAATCCTTTTCTCTCATCCTGTTTCAGCAAACTATTTTATTTAGTGAAGTGCAGATAAATGAATGAATTCCAGAAAAGTATATTAATTTCCAGTAAGTATAAAAAAGCAATTGTTTGATATGCATACTTTCTCATACTTCTTCTAGTTCTCATGACCCTTTCCCTCAACCAGTTCAGAATAATCAGCAGTTTTAGAGTTGAAATGGCCTCTTTTCTCCAAATTTTTAATTCTCTCTCAAGATACGGACAGGTTCTCTTGTGACTTCAGGCAGTCCAGGCAAAAAACATTCTAAAGTGAATGTTATGTTCAGATGGATTCCCAAAAGGCTATTAGAAAGCTATAGGTTTCCACTACTAGTTAGGAGCCAGAATTGTTTGTTCCACTGTATTAACACAACCACTGCTTTCAGCATAACTGAATTGGAAATCTACATTCGGAGCCTCAGATAGCTAATTTATAACTTAACTTTCATAATACAATGCATTCAAAAGTTGGGCAAGTCCTAGATTGGGAACACTAATTGTTGTTCCATATTCCCCCCCTGGCGTGGTACCTGGGATAATTCACAAGTGACAAGTAAGCACCAATGATAATCATGATCTCTTTTCAAAAGGAAATTCGCGGGGGTGGGGGAGGAGTCAAGATGGCGGAGAAGTAGCAGGCTAAGACAACATCAGGTAGCAGGAGATCAGCTAGATAGTTTATCAAACCATTGGGAACACCTACAAATCCAACAGGAGATCAAAGAGAAGAAGAGCAACAATTCTAGAAACAGAAAATCGACCACTTTCTGAAAGGTAGGACTGGCGGAGAAGTGAATCCAAAGTGACGGGAAGATAGACCGCAGGGGGTGGGGCTGGCCCCCGGCAAGCGGTGGAGCAATGGAACACAAAATTGGGACTTTTAAAAGTCTGCTCCACTGAGGGACATCTCTTCAGAGGCTAAACCGGGGTGAAGCCCACGCGGGGTCAGCATGGCCCCAGGTCCTGTGGGGTCATAGAAAGATCGGGGGTGTCTGAGTGTCGCAGAGCTCGAAGGTATTAGAACGGGGAAGCTGACTACAGAGACAGAGCTGAGGAGTGAGCTCTCAGCTCGGGGTTACCTTGAACCATATTCCGTGGCACAGGCCATTGCTCTGTGAGTGAGATCCCCACAAGATCTGGGGAGACACCCCCTGGGGGAGCTCAGGGATCTGTGGGGTTCAGAGACTCCAGGCAGAGCTGCATGCCAGAGATAGAGATGCTTGGTCACAGGCTGGGTGAGCTCGGAGCGCAGCCAGAGGCCAGGGAGACAGGAGTGATTGAGCGCTTTTCTCTGAGGGTGCACTAAGGAGTGGGCCCCGAGCTTTCAGTTCCTCCTGGCCGGAGATTGGGCGGCTGCCATTTTCATTCCCGTCCCCTGGAACTCTACAGAAAGCGTCAGGGAACAAAAGTTCCCAAAAGCGAACCTGAGCGGATTACTTAGCCTGGCCCCTGGTAAGGGCGGTGCAATTCTGCTTTGGGCAAAGACACTTGAGAATCCCTACAACAGACCCCTCCCCCAGAAGATCAACAAGAAATCCAGCCAAGACCAAATTCACTTACCAAGGAGAATAGCGGAATTCCAGAGGAGGAGAAAGCAAAGCATGGAATTCTTAGCTTTCTCCTCATGATTCTTTAGTCTTGCAGTTAATATTTTTTTAATTTTATTTTTTTCTTCTGCTATTTTTTTTAACTTTTACCCTTTCCTCTTTTAACGTTTTTTAACTAGTTTATCTTAACAATATCTTTCAAAAAAAATCTTTTTTGAAACATCATTATTATAGTCATATTTTATCCTTCATTGTATCTAACTTTATTTTTTGTCACATAGGGATTTTTCTTCTAAAAAATTTGGGGTACAACTTCTTCTAATAGATCAAAATTATACCCTAAATCTAGCTCTGGGCTTGTTCTAGTCTCCAGCCTGAGCAAATTCTCTCCACTTTCTTTTTCTTTGTTCTCCCAACCAAATTACTTTATCAACTCCTTTTTTAGAAATTAAAAAAATTTTTTTTTCATCTTTATAGGCATATTCCATCCCTTCATTGTGTTTACCCTTATATATGTTTTTCATTCTTTAAAATTTTGGGAAATAGTTTCTTCTAAGAGACCAAAATACTCACAAAATTAAGCAGGTGACCCTGTTGTAGTCACCAGTCATATATATATATATATATATATATATATATATATATATATTCTTTTTTATATTTTTTCCTTATTTGTTTTCTTTTTCTAATTTCTTTTTCTGAACTTTTTTTTATCCCCTTTCTCCCCCCCCCCCCCCATGATTTTGGGTCTCTTCTGATTTGGTTAAAGCACATTTTCCTGGGGTCTTTGCCACCCTTTTAGTATTTTATTTGCTCCTTCATATATTCTTATCTGGACAAAATGACAAGGCAGAAAAAGTCACCACCAAAAAAAGAACAAGAAGCAGTACCAAAGGCTAGGGACCTAATCAATACAGACATTGGTAATATGTCAGATCTAAAGTTTAGAATGACAATTCTCAAGGTCCTAGCCAGGCTCGAAAAAGGCATGGAAGATATTAGAGAAACCCTCTCTGGAGAGATAAGAGCCCTTTCTGGAGAAATAAAAGAACTAAAATCTAACCAAGTTGAAATAAAAAAAGCTATTAATGAGGTACAATAAAAAATGGAGGCTCTTACTGTTAGGATAAATGAGGCAGAAGAAAGAATTAGTGATATAGAAGACCAAATGACAGAGAATAAAGAAGCTGAGCGAAAGAGAGACAAACGAATACTGGACCACGAGGGGAGAATTCAAGAGATAAGTTGCACCATAAGACGAAACAACATTAGAATAATTGGGATTCCAGAAGAAGAAGAGAGAGGGGAGCAGAAGGTATATTGGAGACAATTATTATAGAGAATTTCCCTAATATGACAAAGGGAACAAACATCAAAATCCAGGAGGTGCAGAGAACCCCCTCAAAATCAACAAGAATAGGTCCACACCCTGTCACCTAATAGTAAAATTTACAAGTCTTAGCGATAAAGAGAAAATCCTGAAAGCAGCCTGGGAAAAGAAGTCTGTAACATACAATGGTAAAAATATTAGATTGGCAGCAGACTTATCCACAGAGACCTGGCAGGCCAGAAAGAGCTGGCATGATATATTCAGAGCACTAAATGAGAAAAACATGCAGCCAAGAATACTCTATCCAGCTAGGCTATCATTGAAAATAGAAGGAGAGATAAAAAGCTTCCAGGACAAACAAAAATTGAAAGAATTTGCAAACACCAAACCAGCTCTACAGGAAATATAAAAAGGGGTCCACTAAGCAAAGAGAGAGCCTAAAAGTAGTAGATCAGAAAGGAACAGAGACAATATACAGGAACAGTCACCTTACAGGCAATAAAATGGCACTAAATTCATATCTCTCAATAGTTACCCTGAATGTAAATGGGCTAAATGCCCCAATCGAAAGACACAGGGTATCAGAATGGATAAAAAAACAAAACAAAAGAAACTCATTTTAGACCCAAAGACACCATCAGATTTAAAGTGAGGGGCAGAAAACAATTTACCATGCTAATGGACATCAGAAGAAAGCTGGGGTGGCAATCCTTATATCAGATCAATTAGATTTTAAGTCAAAGACTACAATAAGAGATGAGGAAGGACACTATATCATACTCAAAGGGTCTGTCCAACAAGAAGATCTAACAATTTTAAATATCTATGCCCCTAACGTGGGAGCAGCCAACTATATCAACCAATTAATAACAAAATCAAAGAAACACATCAATGATTATACAATAATAGTAGGGGACTTTAACACTCCCCTCACTGAAATGGACAGATCATCCAAGCAAAAGATCAACAAGGAAATAAAGGCCTTAAATGACACACTGGACCAGATGGACATCACAGATATAGTCAGAACATTCCATCCTAAAGTAACAGAATACACATTCTTCTCTAGTGCACATGGAACATTCTCCAGAATAGATCACATCCTGGGTCCTAAATCAGGTCTCAACTGGTATCAAAAGATTGGGATCATTCCCTGCATATTTTCAGACCACAATGCTCTGACGCCAGAACTCAATCACAAGAGGAAATTTGGAAAGAACCCAAATAAATGGAGACTAAACAGCATCCTTCTAAAGAATGAATGGGTCAACCAGGAAATTAAAGAAGAATTGAAAAAATTCATGGAAACAATTGATAATGAAAACACAACAGTTCAAAATCTGTGGGACACAGCAAAGGCAGTCCTGAGAGGAAAATATATAGCAGTACAAGCCTTTCTCAAGAAATAAGAAAGGTCTCAAATACACAACCTAACACTACACATAAAGGAGCTGGAGAAAGAACAAGAAAGAAACCCTAAACCCAGCAGGAGAAGAGAAATAATAAAGATCAGAGCAGAAATCAATGAAATAGAAACAAACAAACAAACAAAAATCAATAGAACAAATCAACGAAACTAGGAGCTGATTCTTTGAAAGAATTAATAAGATTGATAAACCCCTGGCCAGACTTATCAAAAAGAAAAGAGAAAGGACCCAAGTAAATAAAATCATGAATGAAAGAGGAGAGATCACAACCAACACCAAAGAAATACAAACAATTATAAGAACATACTATGAGCAACTCTACACCAACAAATTTGACAATCTCGAAGAAATGGATGCTTTCCTAGAGACATATATACTACCACAACTGAACCAGGAAGAAATAGAAAACCTGAACAGGCCCATAACCAGTAAGGAGATTGAAACAGTCATTAAAAATCTCCAAACAAACAAAAGCCTAGGGCCAGACGACTTCCCAGGGGAATTCTACCAAACACATAAGAAGAATTAATTCCTATTCTCCTGAAACTGCTCCAAAAAATAGAAATGGAAGGAAAACTTCCAAACTCATTTTATGAGGCCAGCATCACATTGATCCCAAAACCAGACAAGGATCCAATCAAAAAAGAGAACTATAGACCAATAACCTTGATTAACACAGATGTGAAAATTCTCACCAAAATACTAGCCAATAGTATCCAACAGTACATTAAAAGGATTATTCACCACGACAAAGTGGGATTTATTCCAGGGCTGCAAGTTTGGTTCAACATCCGTAAATCAATCAATATGATAAAACACATTAATGAAAGAAAGAACAAGAACCATATGATACCCTCAATAGATGCTGAAAAAGCATTTGACAAAGTACAGCATCCCTTCCTGATCAAAACTCTTCAAAGTGTAGGGATAGAGGGCACATACCTCAATATTATCAAAGCCATCTATGAAAAACCCACCACAAATATCATTCCCAATGGAGAAAAACTGAGAGCTTTTCCACTAAGATCAGGAACACGGCAGGGATGTCCATTATCACCACTGCTATTCAGCACAGTACTAGAAGTCCTAGCCTCGGCAATCAGATGACAAAAAGAAATTAAAGGCATCCAAATCAGCAAAGAAGAAGTCAAACTCTCACTCTTTGCAGATGATATGATACTATATGTGGAAAACCCAAAAGACTCCATTCCAAAACTCCTAGAACTTTTACAGGAATTCAGTAAAGTGTCAGGATATAAAATCAATGCACAGAAATCAGTTGCATTTCTGTACACCAACAACAAGACAGAAGAAAGAGAAATTAAGGAGTCAATCCCATTTACAATTGCACCCAAAACCCTATACCTAGGAATAAACCTAACCAAAGAGGCTAAGAATCTATACTCAGAAAACTAGAAAGTACTCATGAAAGAAATTGAGGAAGACACAAAGAAATGGAAAAATGTTCCATGCTCCTGGATTGGAAGAATAAATATTGTGAAAATGTTTATGCTACCTAAAGCAATCTACACATTTAATGCAATCCCTATCAAAATCCCATCCATTTTTTTTTTCAACGAAATGGAACAAATAATACTAAAATTTATATGGAACCAGAAAAGACCTCAAATAGCCAAAGGAATATTGAAAAAGAAAGCCAAAGTTGGTGGCATCACAATTCCAGACTTCAAACCCTATTACAAAGCTGTCATCATCAAGACAGCATGGTACTGGCACAAAAACAGACACATAGATCAATGGAACAGAATAGAGAGCCCATAAATAAACCCTCAACTCTATGGCCAACTAATCTTTGACAAAGCAGGAAAGGATGTTCAATGGAAAAAAGACAGCCTCTTCAACAAAGGTGTTGGGAAAATTGGGCAGCCACATGCAGAAAAATGAAATTGGACCATTTCCTTACACCACACATGAAAATAGACTCAAAATGGCTGAAGGACCGCAATATGAGAAAGGAATCCATCAAAATCCTTGAGGAGAACACAGGCAGCAACCTCTTCGACCCCAGCCGCAGCAATGTCTTCCTAGGGACATCGCCAAAGGCAAGGGAAGCAAGGGCAAAAATGAACTATTGGGATTTCATCAAGATCAGAAGCTTTTGCACAGCAAAGGAAACAGTTAACAAAACCAAAAGACAACTGACAGAATGGGGGAAGATATTTGCAAACTACATATCAGATAAAGGGCTAGTATCCAAAATCTATAAAGAGCTTAGCAAACTCGACACCCAAAGAACAAATAATCCAATCAAGAAATGGGCGGAGGACATGAACAGACATTTCTGCAAAGAAGACATCCAGATGGCCAACAGACACATGAAAAAGTGCTCCACATCACTCGGCATCAGGGAAATACAAATCAAAACCACAATGAGATACCACCTCACACTAGTCAGAATGGCTAAAATTAACAAGTCAGGAAATGACAGATGCTGGCGAGGATGCGAAGAAAGGGGAACCCTCCTACACGATTGGTGGGAATGCAAACTGGTGCAACCACTCTGGAAAACAGCATGGAGGTTCCTCAAAATGTTGAAAATAGAACTACCCTATGACCCAGCCATTGCACTACTGGGTATTTACCCTAAAGATACAAACGTAGTGATCCGGAGGGGCATGTGGACCTGAATGTTTACAGCAGCAATGTCCACAATAGCCAAACTATGGAAAGAACCTAGATGTCCATCAACAGATGAATGGATAAGGAAGAAGTGGTATATATACACAATGGAATACTATGCAGCCATCAAAAGAAATGAAATCTTGCCATTTGTGACGACGTGGATGGAACTAGAGGGTATTATGCTTAGCGAAATAAGTCAATTGGAGAAAGACAACTGTCATATAATTTCCCTGATGTAAGGAAGTGGAGATGCAACGTGGGGGGTTTGGAGGGTAGGAGAAGAATAAATGAAACAAGATGGGATTGGGAGGGAGACAAAGCATAAGAGACTCTTAATCTCACAAAACAAACTGAGCGTTGCTGGGGGGTGAGGGGGAGGGAGAGCGTGGTGGGGTTATGGACATTGCGGGGGTGTGTGTGCTGTGGTAACTGCTGTGAAGTGTGTAAACCTGGTGATTCACAGACCTGTACCCCTGGGGCTAAAAATACATTATATGTTTATAAAAAAATAAAAAATTAAAAAATTTAAACAAAAGGAAATTTGTAGGCAGACAAAATAAGTGTTATTATTATGTGCATGTGTATTTTAATATATTGCTTAAAGCTTCCTCGTGTATAGCAAGTAGTCATTTCATTCAGGTCACAAATTGTCATGGTCTGCCTGAGAAACGACTGAACAGAGACAAAGCCTGGGGAGAGGACAGAGCATGTCGGTAAGTCTTTCCTGCTGTCTCATTCCTACCTCTACTTCCAAACCCCTACATCTAGTTTCCCTAGAATATGTAGGTTAACAGTCAGGAATGACAAGTTCTAAGATACCAACTGTCAGCCCCATCGTTTGGTTGCAAAACTCAAGGAATGTTTTTGCACTGGTCGTTTGTATCATCACTTCCGTATGTCTAAGCACACAAGCATAGCTCTCTGTGTCCACCCGTTATCTCTGTTTTTATGGAACCTCAGCTCAATATAGGTTGGTGGCAGCAGTACGGAAGACAAATGACACACTGTCCTTTATTTCTATGCAACCAGCTCTAAGATAGGCAGGAGAACAGGAAGGGGGCTGTTCTGGGCCTCTGTCCTCCCAAAAGAAGTGTGGCATTTTCAATGCTTTCCCCCCCCTTTTTTCTTTCCCCACAACTGGTCACCAAATGTAAAAGTTGTGAGGTCATGTCAGCCTCTAGAATTACACAATGTAGGCATCCATAAACATACATACCCACCCCTATGTTCGTACTCACAATAGTGTGTATACTGTACAGAATGTGGGTTAATTCCTATCAGTAATTATTGGAATTCCAATTGTATCATCCTCTGTACCTCTGAGAATGAAAATCTTCTTGTGGAACAAAGAAGGTACAGATACACAATGAAAGAGTTGAGTAAAACGATGTAGTCCTGATTGGGAAGATTGGTATGAGTTCTGTATGCACAGAATTCACGCATGGCAAGTACTATCATAGATCTGTGTGTTTATGATTTAAAGAAAGATTTTCTGTTGAATCCTTGGAAAAAATAACCTGCTCCTCCAAATGAATTTCATAATCAACCTTCTAATTCTCTTTAAAAAAATTCTGCTCTCTTTTACCTTTGAGTTTAGTCCTTCAGATGCAATTACTGGTGGTATAAACTACATACCCATTACAAACCAGTCAACTTTCCTTCAGAATATTCATTGAAATTCTCTATATTGACCATTTTCCAACATTTCAAACATGCAGAAAAGTTGAAAAAATTGTACAGTAAACAGTCTTCGACCCACCACTTTGCTTTTATAATTAATATCTTATTTCATTTGCTTTATTACATGATTCTCCATCTAGCCGTCCCTCTATTAATCTTATTTTTTAATACATTTCAAAGGGAGTTTTGAACATCAGCACGCTTCACCCCTAAAATCTTCAAAAGACATATCATTAACTAGAGTTCAATATTTGTTTATAATTTTTTGGATGTTTGCATATAACGAAATGCACAAATCTTGTTTATCAGTCCGTCAATATGAATAAATGCAAATGCCTTGAAGATATAGAACATTATTGGGACACCTGGGTAGCACAGTCAATTAAGGGTCTGACTTTTGGTATTGGCTCAGGTCATGATTTCAGGGTCTTGAGATCGAACCCCGAGTTGGGTTCTGTGCTCAGGGCAGAATCTGCTTAAGACTCTCTCTCCCTCTACCTCTGTTCCTCCTCCCTAACCAAGCTGTGCTCTCTCTTTCTCTAAAAATAAATAAATAAATCTTTAAAAAAAGATATAGAACATTATTACTTTGACCCCAGAAAGTTCTCTTTTGCTTAATTCCAGTTCATTTCTGCCCTATACCCCGGTCCTAGAAGCAACCATTGTTCTGGTGTCTTTTCACCATAAGGAAGCTTTTCTCTGTTTCTAAAATTTTAAATAGGTAGAATCATGTATTATGTATATGTATTTCTTTCACTTAACATAATATTTTTAAGATTCACTCATGTTACTGCATGTGTCAGTGGTTTGGTGTTTTTTTTTTTTTTTAATTTTATTTATTTATTTGACAGAGAAAGATCACAAGTAGGCAGAGAAGCAGGCAGAGAGAGAGAGGGAGAAGCAGGCTCCCCGCCAAGCAGAGAGCCCGATGCGGGGCTGGATCCCAGGACCCCGAGATCATGACCTGAGCCGAAGGCAGCGGCTTAACCCACTGAGCCACCCAGGCGCCCCGGTTTGGTGTTTTTTATCATTGGATGATATTCCTTCATATGAGGTCTGTTGTTCACCTGTCCTTATTCTAGGTTTCGTCTATTAAAAATACACGCTCGGGCTTCCTGGGTGGCTCAGTGGGTTAAGCCTCTGCCTTTGGCTCAGGTCACGGTCTCAGGGTCCTGGGATCCAGCCCCGCATCCGGCTCTCTGCTCAGCGGGAAGCCTGCTTCCCCCTCTCTCTCTGCCTCTCTCTTTCCCTACTTGTGATCTCTCTCTCTACTAAATAAAATCTTTAAAAAAAAAAAAAAAGGAAGAGTACAAGCTCTAAAAATTCTTGGATAAGTCATTTTGTGACCTAGGTTTTCATTTTTCTAAGGTAAACACCTAGGATTGAATTAGTAGGTATATCTTCCATTTATACGGAAATGCCAGACCTTTTGTTAAAGCACTTAACGAATTTACACTCCCACCAAAAATGCAAGAGTTCCAACGGCTCTGTATCTTTGCCCACACTTGCTTGGCTGGTCTTTATAATCTTAGCTGCTTTGGTCAGTTGCACGGTGGTATCTCATTAAGGTTTTCATTTGCATTTCCCTGATAATTAATGTTGTTGAGTTCTTTTCCACATGTCCATCCGTATGTCTTTTTTTGGTGAGATGTCTGTTAAATTACTTTCTTCATTTTAACGATTAGGTTACTTCTCTTTTCTCTGCAGCTGGCTTATGTGATGTTCACAGCTGGTCTTCGTGAAACCAGCACTCTGCTTGAAGAGAGACTCTGTTGCCCTGGCCTCTCGCCAAGACATCCTATGGAGGTCCTTCCAGAAAGCACCTTCTGGACTTCATTTGGCCTATTGTTAGCCTCATGCCACATCATTGGACCAATAAGAATCTTCCCGGAAACAGGGCCAACGTACTCTATCTCTTGTTGCGCTTTTGACCTTTGAAAGAACAAATTTATATCCGGCCAGACCCCCCAAATTCTCCCTTATATAAATTCAGTAGAATTAAAGAAATAAATCTTCATTTTCATGCTGGCTTCAATTGACTAATGACATCATGTTTGAAGTATGAGAAAAATCAACTACGAAGTCTGAGAAGGGATAGGTAATAACTTTCACATTTCCCCACATACTTGCTTTACTATCAAGCTTAACCACTTTTAGAAATAAAATGTACTTTCGTCCCAAGTCAGACTATTCTGGGATGATTTGGAGACCAAAAAAATTGCTACCTTGGCCTAATATTCCTTCCTGTCCATTCATAAAGAAAATGTTTCTTTTTGGTCCAAACTTGCAGAGTTTGATGACCCAGAGCATTATGGGATGGTTTGGTGCTTGTATAGAACAGAATTCTCAGCAGGAACATAATTAACCAACTTTAGGGCAGTTTAAAGAGTGCATGGAAAAAACCAAATGCAAGTGCAAAGAGCATTTCCCCCCACTTTTGGTTTATATTTTGGGAAGCTCTAGATGTGGCTGAGCAGGGGGCACAGATCCTAGGAATTGGTTTATTTGTTAAGCCAGGAGAGAGCTTGACAATTCTCCCTTTTGTCGAGACTGCCAATCTGCTGTGGCTTCAAGTCATCGAGGCCAGGCTTCTGCCGAAAAAGACTGTCATTTGCACAGTATTGGTTCTCACAAGGTAAGTGTGTTGATAATGTTAGGTCTTGATACCGTGAGCCCATCAGATGGAGATTTCTGCACCTTGGCATCTGGAAATGCCATAGGAACTTAAAGCCCCCTTCCTTTGCCTCCTAATTTGGGCATATTCCAAGTTTCAAATGATCGTTTCATCCAGGCTCCATAACTTGCAACAGCAAGTGGTTATTTCTGGATATAGTTCGAAATTATTCTAATGAAAATGATAGGAAACAGATTGGGGGGGTCACAAACCAAGAGGGAATTCAGCTTTCAGATTGATGGCTGGTCATGAATTTGAAGCATTTCTGGCAGGAAGAGGAAATGTGGCACAGTGGGGAAAAGCAGGGTTTGTCGCCAGAAAGACTGAGTTTGGCATCGTTGTTCTGCCCCTTAATGACTATGTGTGACCTCGAATGACTTCAATGTCCACATCTGAATAGCGGTCATAGGGATACCTACTTTAAAGGCCTATTGTAAGGGTTAAATGAAAAACACAGAAACACATCTGGCATATAGTTAATAATTAATGGTTATTATTGTTATTAGTAATTTTCAGCAATCATTTAACTTTCCTATCAATATGTTTATTACAATCACATAGCCTTATGACAGTGTATTTTACTTTTTGTATTCATTTGTTTTCACCAGATATGGTTGTGGAGGTATGATAAGCTCTATCTCCTCCCTCCCTCCCTTCCTTTCTTCCACTTAGAATTGCATACACACGTCTGTGTTCTGTGATATAATTGTCAAATGAGCTGATGTTAAAGTCAACCATAGAGGTTACATTCTTGGCTGTTTTTTAATCTCTTTGTATTGGGAGCTAGAATTGTGTCCTGAATCTGAACTTCCAAGTAAGTCAGTGATTGGGTCATAATTATCGCCTCGCCTTGGATCTAGGGATTTCCTTGGAGACCTTTCTGAAAATTCATTTGGTGCCAGAAATGCATAATCCAGCTTGCAGGGTTATGCAACAGAAGAGGCTCTTCCTACCTTGTCCTTCCTTAAATTTCCTTTTATGTAACATTGCAGTTGCCCTAGGTTGTGAGAGGTGCCAAGGAGCATGTCATTTCAAAACACGACACTAGATGGCGCAAAAAGATCAATTTTTGTTCATGTCCTGAAATTCTATAAATTCCAGCAAAATAAAATTTCGTTTTACAATTGGGTGACTAAATAGGCTACTTGGAGATTAATTAGACACTTGAGTTTGCTCTTTGTTCCTCCCTTTCCTGTCCTTTGTCTTCTCTATTCTTGCTGGGATGTGCAGCATAGCTTGAGAATTGGGTTCCTTTGCCATGGTAGGCAAAGGCGGGGCTGGGGGGGGGGTGTTCCCACTGGTTAGCTAGGTGTAGGTAAAAGATATATGGGCCTGGTTTTCCTGTCTTTGCGAAGACAGGGAAATGGCATCTGTATTCGTGTTACACCCACATGTTGTGCTGCTTATCTGCTGGATTCTGGAAGGCTGGTATGTTGGGCTTGGAACCAACCTCTGTCTTTAGAATCCTCCACCCCCTCATCTGGTCAAGTTCAACAGTGCCCCTACCTACACGTGCAACAGCTGCGGCTCCCGCCCATCATCTCTGGGCCTTCCCTGTAGCATCTCTCCCTCTTCTACAACTTCACCTCTGTTCTCTACATCCCTGCAACAAAGACCTACTTTTCATCAGTTCCCCACTGTGTGCAATAATCCAGTTGAATCATGTTACACTACAGCCACAGACAGAGTTTATAATGCTTGACCAAGACCAGATTATTCCTTTGTTCTCGTCTATTTCCTGTATTTCATCTCTTGCACAACTGTCCACAAAATTTATTCCAAATAAGCACTTGTTCAGGTAATGAGTGAATTGCTAAGTGAATGAACGACTAGCTCCCTTGGCCTCATCCATCCATCTCTAGCACTTCCTTTCCTATTCTCTTCCCCACACCACCCCCTACTTCCCTATTTACCAGTCCTTATCATTCAATTGTCTTTTGTTGGTAATCCCATGTAGAGCCCTAGTTGAATTGCTCCCTTTCAAAGTGAATTCATTCATTGTAGTCTTTTCTGTTGCTTTCCAGTGGCTTCCCTGCTGTGTCATTTTAATTGCCAGTGTTTTGTGTTCTGTTTCCTACCTTTATTCTGGTTCACAGGCATTAGATTTCTGCTCACTAAAAGAGACAGAGGTATTTATAGAAATGGCAGACTTGGATTCACCTCAGCTTGCAAATGAAATTTGAATTATAGATTATAAAAGTAAAACTGAATTGGTTCCATGAATAGCTGGAGAGTATCAGGTAAATAAAAAGCAAATTAGGGTTAATTCTTTGGAGGATAGTCAAAAGTCTTAGAGGCAAATAAAAACATTTACAGAGTTGAGAATGCTGGTCATCTCAACTTAGGCAATTCCCAGTCTTTACCAACAGATAACTGATTTCCTGTAATGCAGAGAACACATTTATCTATATTTACAGAGTTGAGAATGCTGGTCATCTCTACTTAGGCAATTCCCAGTCTTTACCAACAGATAACTGATTTCCTGTAATGCAGAGAACACATTTATCTATGTGCACATTTATCTATAGGTAGATAAATTACTTATATTAATTTCTTATTTATTTATAAATAATCTATATTTATATTATTTTTATTATATTTTATATTATATTTTATTATATTTTTAAATTCTATTTTATCCATTATTTATATTAAAGTCAGGAGCAAAGTTTCTCCCAGTACGTGCCATGCCATTAAAATAGCCATTGAATGTGTATACTAAAGAATATTTACTCTTCATATTTGAAATGAAGAATGACTGAGCTCTTGATAGGTAAGTGTATATTTAAGAATTATTTATCAAGAAGTTGATATATATATAAATAAGTTTTTTAATCACCATAAAACATTTCATAACAATTTAATTTTGATTGTAATAACATGTAGGGAATCAGAAAGAATTGCCCCCAAATGTGCTACTTTGGCATGTGCATTATTTTGAACTAAAAACAATCAAGGACCAAGGACTCAAGAATAAATGCTGACCTTCCCCCTAACTACCTAAAAGAATTTAGGTACAGGACCTGTTTCAGGAAGGGAGCTATTGTCATAGATAACTACAGTATAATATGGACTAGGTGTGGTAGACAGACACGAACATAGCAAAGTCTGTTACAATTTCTCTCTACATTCTGTTGTTTTGTATGGCCAGCAAATATTTGTTTATTATACACTTACTCTTTTTCATCTCCCTATGAACTCTTTTCTTCCTCTTTGAAGTTCTAGACTCCTACTCTCTTCTCCTTAGTTCAGGATGACATATATACCTCATTTTGCCTGACTGTCTTCAGAATCTCTCATGTTTCTATGAATTTTCATTATGTGCAATTAAATTTGATTTTCTTCTATTAATCTGCCTCATGTCAACTTAATTCTTATACCAGCCAGAAGAACCCTAAAAGGTATAGAGCAATTTTTCACCCCCCAATGCACAAGTGGGTAGATATTTACATGTTAATTAAGAAAAATAGCTAGAAATATTTTTTTTCTAAGTTATAATCATGGAATTTTGAAGTATTTCCCTACCGCTGGGGGTGGGGAGTGAAAGGGGAAATGTACCACAATGTTATAGGAAGGGGACTGGGAATCCATATGTGCATCCAGAATTATCTATACACTGAATATGTAATAACTCTTGTATGTATGTAACAATCTTTATGTATATAGATACTGTTTTAATGAATAAAATAAAATTTGTTTTAAAGGAATGATAGGTTTTTGGGTTTTTGTTTGCTTGCTGTTTGCTTGTTCAAGTAGAGACAATTTCACTGGCTTTCTTCACCATGTATTTCTGTTCTTTAGAGAATACTAGAAGCTTTGCTTTTGGTAGTTACTTGGTTTCCCTCAGAGTATGTTAAATGTCTTTTTGAATTTCCCCTTCTTGTTTTCTCGAATATCTTCTAGTTTTTGTGGTAGCCTGCAAGTCACAGCAAAGAAGTCAATTATGAATTGATTGCCAGTTCTACTGGTTAATATAAGACTGGGGATTCGCCAAAGAGAGAAATTGAAATTGACCAGTCGCTCCTCCAAAGCAGAGTCATTTTAGATCGTGGCTGAAAATAACTCAGGATGCTAAACTGACCTGGGCTAGACTGGTGCTCAGACTGATAAAAAGCTCTGCCTTTTCATGGGGGATTATGGGTTAGGGAGAAATTGATGCATCCAATATCTTTTTTTTTTTTTAAAGGTTACTGCCTGAGTGCCTTATAGCAATAGCACAAAGAAAGGACTTTGTCATCAGTATGACTTCAGGCGTCATTTTATTTTTTTTCAAAGGTCCCTTTTTGGCTCTCCAAAATAGACATGCGGTCACTGGCTAGCTTTAACTATGTAACTGGGCAGCAAACGTACTCATATTTGCATTCAGATACGTAAAACAAAGGTAGCTTCTCCATTTTTCTATAGCTGATCGTATCTCACTCCCGACATCAACCTGCTGGGGTTGATGATGGGGCAAGATTGTAAATCAAGATTTAGTTCAACCTGATTTATTAATTTAAAATCCCCCTCTTCAGCAGATGCTCAGTTTCCTAGATTTCCTCTCTCTCCTTCCTGCCTTCTCCCAACACAAAGGGAACAGATACAGCCCTTAGTTCTCCTCCCTCAAAACTCTTCACATCCGGGGAGCCTGGGTGGCTCAGTGGGTTCCCGGGGTCCTGGGATCGAGTCCCGCATCGGGTTCTCTGCTCAGCAGGGAGCCTGCTTCCCTTCCTCTCTCTCTGCCTGCCTCTCTGCCTACCTGTGATCTCTATCTGTCAAATAACTGCCTGCCTCTCTGCCTACCTGTGATCTCTATCTGTCAAATAAGTAAAATCTTAAAAACAAAACAAAACAAAACAAAAACCCTCTTCACATCCATTACAACCTCCTACTCCAGATCAGGATGGATCTCTCGTCCCTGCCCTCCTGGGTGCAAGGTTAACTTCCTCACCACTGTGGCAGAAACACTGTGATCTCTGACATTCACGCTGGTTCTCTATATGCTTAGAAGATTCAGGAAATTCTCTCTCTCTCTCTCATCTCTCCATTTCTCTCACTCAGTCTTGCTTGTTTTCTCTTTCTCTTTCCTCCGAAGTCTGGCCTTTGGTCTTATGTTCTTGCTGCTGACAGCGACAAAAATCACCTTTGATTATTAAAGCATAGAGCTCCACTATGAATCTATGTTTCCTGTGAAACCCTTTGCTTCAGTGTCTGAGGTGCCCAGACATTAAGATTTACCAGAAATGGAAATATCTGAAAGGAAATACATCAGAAAATACATTTTCAAAAAACACTGTGCTCAAGTGTGCTTAAATGAATGTCACCTTATTTCTCATGGGGGGAAAAAATCATGCACAGGTTCCTAAATTGGTCAAATTATATAGCTTCAGGAGGGTAGGTCATAAGGAAGAATCCCCTTTGAAAAAAGAAAACTAATGCAGAAACTGATGTCACCAGGAAGTTTAGAACTTTTTTTATTAATTTCCTATATATATATATCTTTTTTTTTTTTTTGCTTGCTCAATGCTGATTTGCCTTTGAAATGTGGAAGTCTGACAAATTAATCACTTGAAAGGAGAGTGTCTCCTTGCCAAGCGCAGGTTTCTCCAGAGCATTGCCTGTTCTCCCTGAGTAGCCAGATGAGAGCAAATAGGCCTCCTCTTTATTTCTCCCATAGCAACACTAGGTGGCCCAGACCAGGCCCCTGGCCTCATTATTTTGGGGTGGGGCTGGAGGCCCTGTGAGTGTGACTGACCTTCATTTCGATCCCTTCCTAGTTAAAAAAAAAAAAAAGAGAGAGAGAGAGAGAAAGAGAAAGAGAGAGAGAGAACGCAAAGGGGGGGGGGGTGGTTCCTGAACTAAGCAGTGGGAGATACCAAAAAATTAGGAATTTGAATTCACAGACACAGAGTACCAAATTCCTCTCATACCAAAACCGAGAAAAATGCCCCAGCGTTCTCAAATCTGCATAACTTCCCTTCTTGTTAATCTCCCTTTCTGGCTATTATTCAATAACTGAATCCTTTCTCAGGCTTTTAGGCAGCTTTAAGCTTGTAGAAAGAGGATGAAAAAAGTGCCCCTGAAGACCTTGGATCTTTTTTCTTCCTCTTCTGTTGCCCGTGAATCGATTCAAAAAGCGAGCTGGCACAGGTTCCAGGAATTTGTGTAAATGCCTTACAGAGGGACACAGCACAGTTGCTTGGGTGGTTCAAGCATTTCCAAACATGGTTCTAGCTGGTGGCCTGCACTACTAGGGGAGGGACCTACCCGTGTTTTCCTACCTGCAGGGAGGTTTGTAACATTTCACTATTTCCTTTCTATTTCTTGGGGGGCTTCGGAGGGGAGGGGGTGTTGGGGAGGGCATACATTTTACTAGTTCCATAATCAGAACTTTTTTAAGATTTTATTTATTTGACAGACAGAGGTCACAAGCAGGCAGAGAGAGAGAGAGGGCAAAGCAGGCTCCCCACTGAGCAGAGAGCCCGATGCAGGGCTCGATCCCAGGACCCTGAGATCATGACCTGAGGCTTGAACCCACTGAGCCAGCCAGGTGCCCCCAGAACTGCTGCGTTTAAAGCAAGGTAACAAAAGCACATGCGATCTCCATCTCCTTACTGTACTTTCTTTCAGGGATGGCAGAAAGCTGAATGGAAAGGTTGTGCCTATATTTTTCCATGGAAAGGGCAATCACATGTGTTTTTGTCTTTTGTTCAATTCTCAAAGGGCCTGCTGACTTATTCAACAATATTTACAGAGGGCCAGGTGTCTGCTAGACTTTGTAATGTATGGGGAGGATAGAGCCTAGAACAGGTGGATAGGATCCCTGCATGACTGGACCTCCTAAGTGAAAGGGGAGGAGGGAGACATTAAGCAAATAAAAGTAAACAAACAACCGCATGAATTTCATCTTGTTCGAAATGCTCTGGCCACTATGAAGGAAATAACCAGCGTGGTGTCATGGTAGCTAGCTGGGGGGCCGGTGTGGTAGATACTGGATTGGCTTTTCCAACTTCTCTTTCGTTCCACGTACAGGATCCCTTCCTGAACTGCAGAAGCAGAAAAGCCAAAAATTTGTCTTTAGTTAAACGGACACTTCCAAGACTCCCTTGTCCTGCCACACTGCAGCCCATATGAGGCAGATGAGGGAAATGAGCAGGGCCAGGCAGTGGGCACCGGTGAGAAGGTGAGTTTGGGGGCCCGTCTGCTGGGAGAAGCATTAGAGAGTCATCCAGAGCTCAGCCGCAAGCTCTTGGCCTGGTCTCCAGAGCTGGAGGTGTTGGGAGGCAGGCGGCAGCGATAAGATTTCCACGGAGACATGTCTAGGGCCTGTCAGGCTTCCTGGCTGCTGCTCCTGACTGCAAATTCTAGAAGCCCTGGGCAGGACAGCTTCCCACCCCTTTTCCTGTGGTAACAGTCTTCCATTTGTTTCCAGTGCAAGAACCTCAGGGGCGGACCTGGGCATTTTCCAGGCTCTCCCCCAAGGGTAACAGATCTGCTTCTCCTCCTCCCTTGGCTATGGAGCACCTTTGTCAGGGACTGTTTCCTGCTCTGCTGTAAGTCTTTCTCACATGGATGCTGTGGAAAACTGGGGGAAAGGCACCCTATCCTCGAGTCTGAGCTTCTTGGGGTTCCAAGAGATCTTACCTGTCTGCCTTCCACCTTTAAGAATTCCTTCACATTTTAGCTGTTTTCTTCCAACCTGCCTTTGTGGTGGCTCCGTCCTCCTCCCGAGCGTTGCCTCATCCATTTCTCTTCACTGACTTGTTGCCCTTCAGAACAGTTGACTGACAGCCTAGGCTCCCTGATGTGCTCAAGGAAAGTGATAAATTTGCAGATCACCTGGCTTCCTCTCATTGTTAAAGTGGGAGTGGCATCCTTTTGAAGCATCTTAAGCAGGAGCAGAATTGTCTTTCCGTGTAGAGATCCTACATGGGGCGGGGGGTGGGTCTGGAGTTTGGGTCTTTCCCTGGCAGTGATGAAGTACCCACTCCGCTAAAAGCTTCAGGTGTGAAATATTTGCAAGTTCACTGGGTATTTATTAAATGTCTACTATTGGCTCATAACTAATAAAGAGCTGAGGACACAAAACAATGAGGCAAACGCTGTCCCACAGTTGCTCACAATCCAGAGAGAGTGAGTGCGTGCAAACAGATGTTATAAAGTGGGGTGACGAATGCCCTAACAGGAGTGGAACAAAACACTATCAGGATAACTAGGACATGGGTCACTGAAGAGGTAAAATTTTCAGTAAGAGTTTTCCAGACAGAAAGGTGAAGAGACATCCACAGAAGATGACTCCTTCACTTCTTCATTCACTAATAAGAGCTTCATTTCCTGGGGGCGCCTGTGTGCCTCAGTGGGTGAAGTGTCCAACTCTTGATCTTGACTCAGGTCATGATCTCAGGGTGGTGAGATCGAGCCCCGCGTTGGGCTCTGTACTCAGCTCAGAGTCTGCTTGAGATTCTCTCCCTTTCCCTCTGCCCCTGTCCCTGCTCACGTGCACACTCACTCACTCTCTCCCTCTCTGTCTCTCAAATAAAATAAGTAAATAAAATCTCGGGGGGAAAAAAAAAAAGAACTCCATTTCCTGGCAGTGTTAGCTGAGATCAGAATTCTCTTCTTGAGATCTAACTGGTCAGCCCACCCTCAACCACGGTCAGCTCTGTGCCTGTGTCCTCCAGGTGAAACTCAACATTTCTGCAAGGTTAGAAGTTTCCAGGTCAACGGGACTAATAGCAGAAACTCTAGTAGGTTATAGTTGACTAAAACCAATATTTTCTTCTAAAGAGAAAAACACAGTAATTTGATACTAATATCTAATATACTATCTTTCACTGTGGCCCTCCTTATATTTTTATTAACCCTAGATTTGTTGTACCCTGCGTGGGTGGATGTCTGGCCACCTGCGTATTTGGGCCATTAGGAGCAGACATCAGTCAGCATTGTTCTAAGAGGAGAAGTGAGGCCATACAGTTGCCAACATTCTCCTGTTTGGGATCTTTCACCCAGCCAGGATGGCACAAAATGTCAGGGACCACACAGGAATAGTGGAGCCAGACAAGGAGTCTGATGCCCACAGGAACATGGGGCATAGGCCAGTATTTTGTCCTTGATATGAAAGCTGAGTCTGTGGCAGGCTGGGTTTAGACAGAGTATTAGTGGAGCAAAGGATGTCAGCTCCCAGGCATGAGAGTACAGTGACCACTCTGTGGACAAATCCAAGGTCAGAAGGTGGCGACAAGACAGAATCTGGAAGCAGGACAGGAAGTTGCTTGGATAGCCTCACAAGGACGCTAAGCAGGTGTGCCAGACCTTACCTGGATGCCTTCAGACTCAGCCCTCTCGTTCGGTCTCCACCAGCCTTGAACATCATTTTCTGAAAGACACACACAGTACACACCCCAAAACGTGCAGACGATAACTTCAAAAGTAGGACGATACAGAGCAAGAAACATATAGGCAACGGGCAGGTGAGTCTGTGCGCTCGTGATGCTATAGGATTGACTTTAAAATATTCAACTTGATAGCAATACACTAAAGGTAACTTCAAGCATATTTAAAAAGTTATGTAAAAGGCACAAGTTATTATTCTAAGAAACAGAGAAAAATATTTCAGTGCTCGTGACGTTTCCCTTTTCTTTAACTACTGACTGATGGAGAGAGGCTATCAGACTCCTGAAGGGGACAAAAACGTGATGTTGCAGAAAATTCCAGACTTTGGCACTGCGTGTGCTATAGCTCCTCAATGTCCTTATTTCTTAGTATTTCAGGCAGAGCTGGTGGCTAAGCCCTGCACTGGGAAAATTAATTCCACATTGCAGGTTGAACAGCTAGCCCTTTCTCGGTTGTCTCAGCATCCCTCCCTCTTGTTATTTTGAACTTTCGAAGAAGTCTGAAGTTAAAATCGTTGTCAACATTTGCCAGACATGGTCTTAGATACAGCGAGGGTCATTACAAGAGAACCAGAGAATAATTATTCCAAGTCATTGTTTCCCTCCTTGGAGATGTGCCTTCACATTCGAACTTCCCAGCACAGTATACCAGAATGTTCCTTCTTGTTTGGCTTCTGAGCCTGAGATTTCACTGAGAATTTTTTTTCAGACTTAGAATTACTCTCTCCACTGACCATGATTTCCTTCCAGAGCAAACACATGCATGCTTGTAATAAGGGTTGGGAGAGGGAACTACATTGTGTGTGTGCTCTGGGGATATGGGTTAAAAAGTTCCTTAAAGAAAATCCCTGTGAGTGAATCATAAAAGGATAGGGATATATATCTTCCAAAGTTTGAAGTCACCAATAAAGCATTTTCTTCATGGTGAGACGTTTATCCGTGGGGCTAGAGGAGAGCTGACTGCACAGAACATAAATTACTTTTCTACTACTTGTATACATTTTTTAATATTGGTATATATAAATTTATATACATAACAATATATAAATAATGATATGCAAGATATCATTATGTAGTATTTCTATGTGAAAATACTATAACAGCAAAGTCAATTAAGGAAGTGTCTTATTTTATTTTATTTTTTTAAGCAGGCTCCATGCCCAGTGTGGACCCCAAGATGGGGCTTGAACTCACCACTCTGAGGCTCTGAGACCAAGACCTGAGCTGCTATCAAATGCCCCGCAAGTGTTTTAAATGATAATAGATGAGTTAATGACATTTGTTCAGAACTTTATACTTCTAAACTGTTTTCATATACTATTACTTAACCTCCACTATAAACCTATGAAGTGGACAAGGAGACATTATTTCCTCATTTAAGTGATGAAAAACTAGACACATATTTAATGGGAATAGAAACATCTTGAATTTGCCATTAGAGAAGCTGAACTATGAATAGAATGGATACATGACTCACTACCCCAAAGGCAGGATCAGACCATGCAGCCATCATTACCCAGACAAGTCAGACAAAACCAGGATTGTTTGGGCTTGGATTTTATCCAGTAAATTGCATCCGTTGTTCCCTTCCCTTTGGTAGCAGTAGATTGCTCTGGGAATTACTGACCGTCTCAGGCAAAAAAATAAGAGTAAAAGCAAGCATCTTGACTTCCAGTTCTGACTCCTGACCACGAGAGGGCAGTATTATTCTCTGAATGGCTTGTCCAGTATCTGTTCCAAGAGAAAAGATTGGAACCTTGAAATCAATTTATCCCACATCTTCACAGGGTGTACCTAAGCCATAAATATCAGCGATATGGCTTTGAATCTCCAGTTCTAGAAAGTGTCTCATTTTCCAGCCCTAAGCACTGATCATTGGCCTCTACCCTAGATAAGGGTGGTTTGGATGGAGGCAAGAAGATAGTCTTTCTTTGATTAACCACTCTCTGATTTGGGGCTCCAACTAAAGCTATAGAACCCAGGGCTCTCAATGAGCAGTTGTTATCACAGGTTCATATATTTTCAGCCTGATTCATTTCCTAGAGAAAGGAAAACCGTGAATAGACTGCTTGATCATGGTATCAGGTATCAAAAATTGTAAGGGGCACAGGAGGAGGAGAGAAAAAAAATTCTCTGCACCTATGATTAACTCCTATATAAAAGGTATACTATATAAAACACTACATAAAAGTATATATTGCGTAACCTAAACTATAATGTGCTTTCACTGATGTTCAAAATGCTTCCCTGGGTGTGTGCAGCTGGAAGGATGTTTCTGGTACATGACACTCAAGTGTTTCCAGGGGAATATAGAAATAGCCTGTAAAAGTTTTTACTGTGGAAAATAATGATCCCTAGCTTTGTCTGGCTTCATAGCCAGTATGACTCATGCCCTTTATAAGACTAGCTACTGATCTACAAAACTTCTGCGACAAGGTGAAGCCACACGCGGCCACACACCTCATCTCACAGGTGACGGCTTCACTCCTATTTTGGTTTCCAAGTTTCTCCCTGCTCTGAACTAAATATCTGTATCCCTCCGGCACTCACCTTCTGCTACCTTGTGTTTTAAGTCAATTTCCAGAGAGATTAGATTGAGAATTCATTTCAACTCAGTGAAGATTTCCTACGAATGTCTTATGCAGTGTTGTGCTATGTACGAAAATCCATGTGCGTAGGGCGCTGGTTTCTACAGGGCTAACTAGTCTGTGAAATCTACCAACATCCCATTCATGATGATCTATTTTGCCTGTCCTGACTTATTCCCAAAGACGCACACTCTCCAGGCACCTCATCCTGCTTTGACCAGATTGCCGGGAATCCTTGTGATGTCTCACCAACACCCTCTTACGTTCTGCCTTGCACATCTACCCTGTTCACGTGTGTACCCTCAAAGGCCCATAACAGCAATGTCCTCCTGGTATGGCTGCTATCCGTGTTATACAGAAGTGGACAGTGCCAAGGGATTCCCCTCTACTGACCCTCCCCAGGATCTTCAATTAAGCGGGGTCCTCCTCACCTTCTGTATACACCTTCGTATGTCCAGGCCAAGGGGCCAATGAATCAGAGCTAACCTCCTCCCCCCACCTCTCCGATCCAGCCCGCAGCCGTGACAACCCCTGGCTCACTTCCCTCAGCCCGAAACCTCCGCTCTAGCAGTCTTCTCAGGTAGTGCAAATTCCTCTGGGGCTTTATGCGAGCCTTCCCTAAAAGGGGGCAGATCACAGAGGATGATGTTCTCCCGTAGGAAGCGCACGTTCATGGTTCGGCCTATTCTGACGCTCAGTGGAGTGAAGTGTACATGGCAGACGCCGAGAACAGGTTAGTGAGAGCCGTGATGGTGAGCACGGGAATCTGTGGTGGTTGTCAGGGTCATCAAGCCTGTCATCCAGGTAAGGTGTATTCTGGCAAGCCCCAAGATGCCTGTCTTTAATATTTCACACCAAATTGACTTGCTTGCGTGAACCATAATCTTTAATTACCCACTTCCAATGACTTCACCCTCGTCAACCTCGTCTCCCCAATGAGACCATAACATTTGAGACGCCGGGGACTGATCTTCTATTTCTCCTATTTTTTCTTTCATCGCGGTCACATACCCTCTGCGTAATCTTCATGCCCGCCATCCCCGGTCCTGATGGTCTCCTCTTCTATTTCCAGCTCATTCCCTCTAGCTACCTATTAACCTACCACTCTCAAACCCGTCCTTCAGGTCTTAGCTAAAACATCAACTCCAGAGACAGCTTCTGACCTCCTTACTCAAAAATCACAAGCCCCCTCTCCCTTCTCTGCTTCGTTTTACTCCCTAGCAACGATCACCGCTGACATGCCATCAAGTTTTGCTTTGCTTACTGCCAGCCCTCTAAGGACAAAATAAGCTCCACAAAGGCTCTTTTGTCTATTTTGTTCATTCCTGGAGCCTCAAGGCCCGCGGAAGTGTCCGGCACATAATCAACACTCCATAAATATGTGTTTGAGAAATTGATAAATCAAGAATTTAACACAGCATTTTCCCCAGAGTGGGCAGTTAAACAATGCTTGCTTGCTGATGTTAACACAGGTATATTTTCAAGAGTTTAGGGAAATGGAAGGTCAAGGGTCACTTACAGATGGTGTCACCTGAGCCCGAGAAAGCTCACCAGCTATTAAAATCTGCAGACACTGTTTCCATGAGCTTTTTCCTTCGATCGCAGAGTAAGCAAATAATGCTTTGAGATGAAGACTTTGTGACTAAACTCATGAAAGTCCCTGGAACTGGGTAAGCTTCAAGGGTGGTCAGTTCAGGATATCAGCGCGATCTGCACAGCTGTAGTCTTTCCATCGATAACGTGATTGGCAAGGCTCTGTGTTGCAGGAAATGGAGAGTGTTTAGCAGATAACACTGTGCAATGTTAACTGTCCCTAGTATTTCCCTTTTCCTTCCAATTAGGGAGACTAGAAATGAATTTCATTGCTCTGAGTGTTATCTGGCATTGGAGAAGGCAGGTATAGTAATCGTGTCCTTTTCTTTCTTTCTTTTCATTTTATTTTATTTCTTTTCATTGTTTCAGAATTCATTGTTTATAGACCACACCCAGGGCTTCATGCAATATGTGCCCTCCTCCATAATACCCACCACCAGGCTCACCCAACCCCCCACCCCCTTCCTTCCAAAACCCTCAGTTTGTTTCTCAGAGTCCACAGTCTCTCATGGTTTGTTACCCTCTCTGATTTCCCCCAACTCACTCCTCCTCTCCATCTCCCAATGTCCTCCATGTTATACCTTACGCTCCATTGAATATAACATTATGTAAGTTTAGGGTGTAGTGTAGTGTGATGATTAGATATGTGTGTATATTGCAAAATGATTACCACAATAAGGTTAATGAACACATTCTTCACCTCACATAATTATTATTTGGTTGTTGTGGTGAGAACATCCAAGATTCACTCTCTCAGCAACTTGCAAGTCACCATGTTGTACATGGGATGCCCAGAACTTACTCATATAAAGGGAAATTTGTACACTTTGAATTGTCTGTATTTTGATTCTTTACATCTGGGGGCTTCTTGATCCTAGAGGCACTGCCCCCTCCAAAGGCTAGCCAATTCCTGCTGATATAAGTGACTTGCCCTCAGACTTCCAGAGACTTCACCTTTCAAAAGCAAACCAATCATTTCAGACCCACACCCCCACTAGCCACCTGCTTTATTGGGTTCTCAAACTCAGGGCCATTATTCCCTGCCCTCGTTGCCCCAGAGCTTTCCAGAAATGTTGGAACAGCCCTAGGCCCAGGAGCCCAGTGATATTGTTCAAACTAGCCAGTCTTGAGCCTGTTTACCCTGCCTATTGGGCTCCTTCCCATGAAGCCCACAATAAAGGCTCTTGCTCTCATTCTCCCCATGACCCCTCTGCCTCCTGACTGACCCTGTTTCCCTGTGTGGTTCCATGTTGCATCCTCTCCTCTTGGGAACTGTGACCAGGAAACTATCTTTTCAACGACAACTGTTTCCCGGTCTGTTGCTTTTTCTGTACCTAAGTAATTACAAAACCTGTATTTCAAAACAGTAGAATAAAATAAGTTAATCTGTGGCTTATAAGGGCTTCTCTAGCTTTGCTTCTGTCATATACATAAACAACTACTATATTAACAAAATTAGGTTTGAAAGGATGAAAGTTCCATAATTTAGAAAAGAGGAGAAGAGAAGAGAATAGATCATAACAAAGATACTGGACTCCGAGGAGGGTCCCAGACTCTGCCTTTCCAGCAGCCCACTTTCCCCTCTCTGGGGCTCAGCCTGACTGAGGAGTTTATCCAGAGCTAAAGGACAGGTTTGGGGAAACAAAACGGAGATGAACATTTACCCGACTTCCTCTCTGGAGCGCTAGTGCTTGTCGTCATCAGACATCTCCCTGATACACACAAGAGTTCTTTAAGGCAGGTCTTAAGAATTTACAGATGAGGGGCTCCTGGGTGGCTCAGTGGGTTAAAGCCTCTGCCTTTGGCTCAGGTCATGATCCCAGGGTCCTGAGATCAAGCCCCACATCGGGCTCTCTGCTCAGCAGGGAGCCTGCGTCCTCCTCTCTCTCTGCCTGCTTCTCTGCCTACTTGTGGTCTCTCTCTGTCAAATAAATAAATAAATAAAATGGTAAAAAAAAAAAGAATTTACAGATGAGAAAAATGAGATTTAAAGAGATGAAGACCACACAAGTATCAGATTTATGGTACTGAATTATAATAACAATGGCTGTCATGTGTTAGTTGCCTCCTATAAGACAAGCTTATATAGACTAATGACGCTCTTTTATCCACTTGATGATATATCACGGTGCGGTACTAATGCGAAGCACATGGACCTTGATTCATGCAGACTGTTCCGATTCTGACTGTGTTACTCAGTAGCAAAAGATTTCATCTCTTCCTGGGTCACAGGTCAATTTCACTAAGGTCTATTTTTTTCAATTTATTTATTTTTTTACATTTTTGTCTTCAAAACTTATTAAAGCAATTGATGAAAAAGGGTTTTGTTTGTTTGTAAAGGTGAATAGTCCTAAGGGCTTTTAAAGCAGAAACAGCAATCCCCAGCCTACTCTTCATGACCACCAACCTAGTCCCCAGGGCCAAGCACTTTTTACTTTTTTAGATGATGGGTCAATGCTGCTAGTTTTGATGAATTGATTTTATTTTTTTTCAAGATTTTATTTATTTGAGGGAGAGAGAATGAGCAGGGGAGAGGGAGGAGCAGACTCCCTGCTGAGCGAGAATCCTGACACGGACTCAGTCTCAGGACCCTGGGATCATGACCTGAGCCGAAGGCAGATTCTTAACCCACTGAGCCACCCAGATGCCCCTGCTGAGCCAATTTTATTTATTTTATTTTATTTTTTTTTAAAGATTTTATTTATTTATTTGGCAGATAGAGATACAAGTAGGCAGAGAGGCAGGCAGAGAGAGTGAGAGGGAAGCAGGCTCCCCACTGAGCAGAGAGCCCGATGCGGGACTCGATCCCAGGACCCTGAGATCATGACCTGAGCCGAAGGCAGCGGCTTAAACCACTGAGCCACCCAGGCGCCCCCTGAGCCAATTTTAGACAATATCCACCACCTCACTGTTACAGAAGATGAGGGTTTAGGTGCTAGATGTGGACTAGCTGTCTAATGCCACACCACCTTTGCATCCCCAACGCCCCTTCATAATACATATCTAATACTCATTAATTCTAGAAACACTGTTTATACTATGACTGTAGCTTTGGCTTATTGCAGAATTAAGTCATGTACTGTGATTACATCCCCCCCCCCCCCCCCCCCGCACAAAGAATCTCTTCTTCTAGGAGTTACCTATAACCCTTCCCTGTTCCATTTACCTCCATGGTGCTTCACACGTTCCAACATTCATTCTCTCATTTTCTAGGTTTTTAGTCACCTGTTTTTCTGTCTCATCTACCCAGAATGCAAGTGCATGGAGGCAGGAATAGCCGTCTGTCTGAGTCACTGCTGGGGTGCAGGAACAGAGAATTAAGTGCTCAGCACACAGTAGACCATCCATAAACACTAGTGAATGAATGAGTATCTGTGAGAAAGGACTTACTAGTGTGGAGGTAACAGACCTGTTACTAATTAATGGTTGAGAAAAACAGAAATATTGTGTGATCACCCCGAGAGTACAGAGATGAGGAGATGGTGCTAAGAGGTAGTCAAACAGGTCCATGCACCGACCTCTGCGCAGCTCTGTGAGCCCAAGGTAGGAGCTAGCGTGAGTCTGACGGGCAAGAATGATGACGACCATCTAGCCGTGCTGTGGTGATGTTGCTTGTACACAGGTGAGCTGGAGAGACAGCAGAAGAGGGAAAACAGGCAAAAGGAAAAAAGTCTGTTTCTGGCTGTTTGCTTATCTGAGACATCCATGAATTAGAAGTAGTAGGTTAATACCTGTTGTCTTGCCTCTGATGAATCAAACTTCAAATAATGGGAATAGTTTAGAGGCAAATTTTCAGGTGAATTGATTTTTCTACTTAACATAGGATTGCCAGAAAAATCCGTTGTAATTACGTTCTTGTTAAAAAAATAGGTTAGGGGTGCTTGGGTGGGTCAGTCGATTGAGGGGCTGGCTCTTGATTTCAGCTCAGGTCGTGATCTCGGGGTCCTGGGATCGAGCCCGGTATTGGGGGCCACGCTTATTGGGGAGTCTGCTTGAGAATTCTCTCTCTCCCTCTGCCTTTGCCTCACCCCTCTGTGCACACACATTCTCTCTCTCTCTGTCAAATAAATAAATAAATCTTTTAAAAAAAGTTTTAAAATACATAAGTAGACTTCTTTCCTTAAAAAATAATGTGTGGAGTATGATTAATTTGTATTTGGATAAGATGGTAGTTTTCATTAGGATTAATGAAAGATTAACTGTGGTCAGATAACGTGATGTGGATGTGGAAGAAGTAATTCTGTCGTGAAGATCTTCCTTCCTTGTCCTCATTTGACCCTATCTAGCTGACAGTTACCTTTCCTAGACAGTTTTATTCTAGTCTCTTTTATTTTGCCTCTAAAGAAGGGTATGGAACTAAGTGACCTGACTTTCATTAGATTTTAACAGACTGTTATTCTGCAAGAGTTTAGATATAGAATATGAGGGAAGAAGGGATTTTTACATGCTGTTCAAATCAAATATTTGGGAAATAGTGGGTTTAAAATATTCTTCAAAGAAATCCCTTATCATTCATTATTATGATTCTTTAACCAATAAATGAAGAGAAAAAATTCTAGGTATTTGGTAAATTCAGTAGCATGGTTCCCAATAAGTGAAGTTTTATTGTGCTACATTCTGTTATTTCCAATAAGGGTGGAATTTACATCTGGTCATTATCAGTGATCAGTGATACATTTCATAAAGTCATAGACCCTCAGAGTTAGTCTCATAGTTCTAAACACCACTTGGTCTATTTTTTATATCTTTACATACAGGAGAAAAGGAGCTAAAAGTGTGCATGTGTGTGAGAGAGAGAGGAGAAAAGAAAATAAAAACTTTTTTTTTTAAACTTTGAATTAATCTAACTCATAACCATCCAATCTAGCAAGTTCTAGTCCCTGAATTAAAAAAACAAACAAACATTGAAGAACATTAAGTTCTTGGTTTTCCCAATTGGTCGGCACATAGAATATTCACATGTAACCTTGGAAAGAAATAGCAATGGAGATGTTGGCAAATCTGTGTGGAATCCCTATGCTTTTGTAGATGGTAAAAATATTAGTGGGCCTTGAGACCTGAAGAGCTAGCGAGCCATCTTCATGAACTCTGATAAAGACTTTTTAATGAGTTTTAACAGGGCGTGCAATTGATCTTGTGGCAAGAATGGGAAAGGTGGGGTTGTCAGTTAATAAGGAAGCAAAGTAAATCCATTTTCTTTGTTGTTTGAAATAATTTTTTCTAAGTGCTTAAGTGTTTTTCCTTAATAAAGAAAATCTCATGATAAAATATGTGAGTGTATGTTTTCCCAGCTCAACACCAGACCCGCATACCTGGAGTGGTTAATCCCAAATGTGTTACTTTATAAACTTGATGTTTTAAGTTATAAAGCTTTAAAGCTTCTTACAGAATTTAATTCTCCTTAAAAATGTCTCAAAGGAGGTGCATATTTAACTATGAATCTTTTTTCCGCATTGGTAACCATACATTTATAAACAGTAAAACCTAGATGGGAAGACCAAGGTTTCCGATAGTGTAGCTTAGGAAGAAACATAAAATTAACATCTTCTGCAATGGGAGAGGAACTTTCAGAAAGTATTTGACAGTAAAGTGTCTTTCTTCTCACCACAATTTAGGACCATCTACAAACAGTTATACCTTATCACCATTTACATGGGGGAACAAGGCATTTCTGGCTAACCATCAACTTTGGGAAGCATTTATTCTGTAGAGTGCTCTGGAAGGTGGAGATCTACTTTGGTCTCAGCATCACACAGAAGTGGGTAGAGGTACTGTTAATGGGAATGCAAGCTGGGGCAGCCACCCTAGAAAACAGTATGTAGGTTCCTCAAAAAGTTGAAAAGAGAGCTACCCTATAACCCAGCAATTCTACTACTGGGCATTTACCCTAAAGATACAAATGTAGTGACCCAAAAGGGCATGTGCACCCCAATGTTTATAGCAGAAATGTCCAGAGTAGCCAAACTCTGGAAAGAGCCTAGATGTCCATCCACAGATGAATGGATAAAGAAGATGTGTTATATATATACAACGGAATACTATGCAGCCATCAAAAGAAATGAAATCTTGGCCATTTGCAACAATGTGGATAGAACTAGAGGGTGTTATGCTTAGTGAAATAAATCAATTAGAGAAAGACAATTATCATATGATCTCCCTGATATGAAGAATTTGGGAGGCAACATGGGGGGTTTGGGGGGGTAGGGAAGGAAAAAATGAAACAAGATGGGATTGGGAAGGAGACAAACCATAAGAGACTCTTAATCTCACAAAACAAACAGGGAGGGGGTAGGGAGAGGGTGGCTGGGTTATGGACATTGAGGAAGGTATGTGCTATGGTGAGTGCTGTGAAGTGTATAAATCTGGCGATTCACAGACCTGTACCGCTGGGGCTAATAATACATTATATGTTTTTTTTCTTTTCTTTTCTTTTTTAAAAAAAATTATTTATTTATTTTTTATTTTTTTATAAACATATAATAATACATTATATGTTTTTTCTTTTCTTTTTTTAAAAAAAATTATTTATTTTTTTATAAACATATAATGTATTTTTATCCCCAGGGGTACAGGTCTGTGAATCGCCAGGTTTACACACTTCACAGCACTCACCATAGCACATACCCTCCCCAATGTCCATAACCCCAATCCCCCGCTCCAACCCCCCTCCCCCTAGCAACCCTCAGTTTGTTTTGTGAGATTAAGAGTCACTTATGGTTTGTATCCCTCCTGATCCCATCTTGTTTCATTTATTCTTCTCCTACCCCCCTAATCCCCCATGTTGCATCTCCACGTCCTCATATCAGGGAGATCATATGATAGTTGTCTTTCTCCAATTGACTTATTTCACTAAGCATGATACCCTCTAGTTCCATCCACGTCATCGCAAATGGCAAGATTTCATTTCTTTTGATGGCTGCATAGTATTCCATTGTGTATGTATACCACTTCTTCTTTATCCATTCATCTGTTGATGGACATCTAGGTTCTTCCCATAGTTTGGCTATTGTGGACATTGCTGCTTTAAACATTTGGGTCCACGTGCCCCTTCAGATTACTACGTTTGTATCTTTAGGGTAAATACCCAGTAGTGCAATTGCTGGGTCATAGGGTAGTTCTATTTTCAACATTTTGAGGAACCTCCATGCTGTTTTCCAGAGTGGTTGCACCAGCTTGCATTCCCACCAACAGTGTAGGAGGGTTCCCCTTTCTCCGTATCCTCGCCAGCATCTGTCATTTCCTGACTTGTTAATTTTAGCCATTCTGACTGGTGTGAGGTGGTATCTCATTGTGGTTTTGATTTGTATTTCCCTGATGCCGAGTGACGTGGAGCACTTTTTCATACGTCTGTTGGCCATCTGGATGTCTTCTTTGCAGAAATGTCTGTTCATGTCTTCTGCCCATTTCTTGATTGGATTATTTGTTCTTTGGGTGTTGAGTTTGCTAAGTTCCTTATAGATTTTGGACACTAGACCTTTATCTGATATGTCGTTTGCAAATATCTTCTCTCATTCTGTCAGTTGTCTTTTGGTTTTGTTAACTGTTTCCTTTGCTGTGCAAAAGCTTTTGATCTTGATGAAATCCCAATAGTTCATTTTTGCCCTTGCTTCCCTTGCCTTTGGCGATGTCCCTAGGAAGACATTGCTGCGGCTGGGGTCGAAGAGGTTGCTGCCTGTGTTCTCCTCAAGGATTTTGATGGATTCCTTTCTCACACTGAGGTCCTTCATCCATTTTGAGTCTATTTTCATGTGTGGTGTAAGGAAATGGTCCAATTTCATTTTTCTGCATGTGACTGTCCAATTTTCCCAACACCATTTATTGAAGAGGCTGTCTTTTTTCCATTGGACATTCTTTCCTGCTTTGTCAAAGATTAGTTGGCCATAGAGTTGAGGGTCTATTTCTGGGCTCTCTATTCTGTTCCATTGATCTATGTGTCTGTTTTTGTGCCAGTACCATGCTGTCTTGATGATGACAGCTTTGTAATAGGGTTTGAAGTCCGGAATTGTGATGCCACCAACTTTGGCTTTCTTTTTCAATGTTCCTTTGGCTATTTGAGGTCTTTTCTGGTTCCATATAAATTTTAGGATTATTTGTTCCATTTCTTTGAAAAAAAAAATGGATGGGATTTTGATAGGGATTGCATTAAATATGTAGATTGCTTTAGGTAGCATAGACATTTTCACAATATTTATTCTTCCAATCCAGGATCATGGAACACTTTTCCATTTCTTTGTGTCTTCCTCAATTTCTTTCATGAGTACTTTCTAGTTTTCTGAGTATAGATTCTTAACCTCTTTGGTTAGGTTTATTCCTAGGAATCTTACAGTTTTGGGTGCAATTGTAAATGGGATTGACTCCTTCATTTCTCTTTCTTCTGTCTTGTTGTTGGTGTAGAGAAATACAACTGATTTCTGTGCATTGATTTTATATCCTGACACTTTACTGAATTCCTGTACAAGTTCTAGCAGTTTTGGAGAGGAGTCTTTTGGGTTTTCCACATATAGTATCATATCGTCTGTGAAGAGTGATAGTTTGACTTTTTCTTTGCTGATTTGGATGCCTTTAATTTCTTTTTGTTGTCTGATTGCTGAGGCTAGGACTTCTAGTACTGTGCTGAATAGCAGTGGTGATAATGGACATCCCTGCTGTGTTCCTAACTTTAGTGGAAAAGCTTTCAGTTTTTCTCCATTGAGAATGATATTTGCGGTGGGTTTTTCATAGATGGCTTTGATAGTATTGAGGTATGTGCCCTCTATCCCTACACTTTGAAGAGTTTTGATCAGGAAGGGATGCTGTACTTTGTCAAATTCTTTTTCAGCATCTATTGAGAGTATCATATGGTTCTTGTTCTTTCTTTTATTAATGTGTTGTATCACATTGATTGATTTGCGGATGTTGAACCAACCTTGCAGCCCTGGAATAAATCCCACTTGTACGTGAATAATCCCTTTGATGTACTGTTGAATCCTATTGGCTAGTATTTTGGTGAGAATTTTTGCATCTGTGTTCATCAAGGATATTGGTCTGTAGTTCTCTCTCTCTCTCTCTTTTTTTTTATTTGACAGACAGAGATCACAAGTAGGCAGAGAGGCAGTTAGAGAGAGAGAGAGAGAGAGGCAACCAGGCTCCCTGCCGAGCAGAGAGCCCAATGCGGGACTTGATCCCAGGACCCTGAGATCATGAACTGAGCCAAAGGCAGCGGCTTAACCCACTGAGCCACCCAGGCGCCCCTGTAGTTCTCTTTTTCAATGGGATTCTTGTCTGGTTTTGGTATCAAGGTGATACTTGCCTCATAAAATGAGTGTGGAAGTTTTCCTTCCATTTCTATTTTTTTGAACAGTTTCAGGAGAATAGGAATTAGTTCTTCTTTAAATGTTTTGTAGAATTCCCCTGGGAAGTCGTCTGGCCCTGGGCTTTTGTTTGGAGATTTTTGATGACTGTTTCAATCTCCTTACTGGTTATAGATCTGTTCAGGTTTTCTATTTCTTCCTGGTTCAGTTGTGGTGGTTTATATGTCTCTAGGAATGCATCCATTTCTTCGAGATTGTCAAATTTGTTGGCGTAGAGTTGCTCATAGTATGTTCTTATAATTGTTTGTATTTCTTTGGTGTTAGTTGTGATCTCTCCTCTTTCATTCATGATTTTATTTATTTGGGTCCTTTCTCTTTTCTTTTTGATAAGTCTGGCCAGGGGTTTATCAATCTTATTAATTCTTTCAAAGAACTAGCTCCTAATTTCTTTGATTTGTTCTATTTTTTTTTTTTTTTTGGTTTCTATTTCATTGATTTCTGCTCTGATCTTTATAATTTCTCTTCTCCTGCTGGGTTTAGGGTTTCTTTCTTGTTCTTTCTCCAGCTCCTTTAGGTATAGGGTTAGGTTGTGTACTTGAGAACTTTCTTGTTTCTTGAGAAAGGCTTGGACTGCTATATATTTTCCTCTCAAGACTGTCTTTGCTGTGTCCCACAGATTTTGAACCGTTGTGTTTTCATTATCATTTGTTTCCATGAATTTTTTCAATTCTTCTTTAGTTTCCTGGTTGACCCATTCATTCTTTAGAAGGATGCTGTTTAGTCTCCATTTATTTGGGTTCTTTCCAAATTTCCTCTTGTGAGTGAGTTCTAGCTTCAGAACATTGTGGTCTGAAAATATGCAGGGAATGATCCCAATCTTTTGATACCAGTTGAGACCTGATTTAGGACCCAGGATGTGATCTATTCTGGAGAATGTTCCATATGCACTAGAGAAAATGTGTATTCTGTTGCTTTGGGATGAAATGTTCTGAATATATTTGTGATGTCCATCTGTTCCAGTGTGTCATTTAAGGCCTTTATTTCCTTGTTGATCTTTTGCTTGGATGATCTGTCCATTTCAGTGAGGGGAGTGTTTCACAAAGTCCCCTACTATTATTGTATAATTATTGATGTGTTTCTTTGATTTTGTTATTAATTGGTTTATATAGTTGGCTGCTCCCATGTTAGGGCCATAGATATTTAAAATTGTTAGATCTTGTTGGACAGACCCTTTGAGTATGATATAGTGTCCTTCCTCATCTCTTATTATAGTCTTTGGCTTAAATCTAATTGATCTGATATAAGGATTGCCACCCCAGCTTTCTTCTGATGTCCATTAGCATGGTAAATTTTTTTCCACCCCCTCACTTTAAATCTTGAGGTGTCTTGGGGTCTCAGATGAGTTTCCTGTAGGCAACATATTGATGGGTTTTGTTTTTTTTATCCATTCTGATACCCTGTGTCTTTCGATTGGGGCATTTAGCCCATTTACATTCAGGGTAACTATTGAGAGATATGAATTTAGTGCCATTGTATTGCCTATAAGGTGACTGTTACTGTATATTGTCTCTGTTCTTTTCTGATCTACTACTTTTAGGCTCTCTCTTTGCTTAGAGGACCCCTTTCAATATTTCCTATAGAGCTGGTTTGGTGTTTGCAAATTCTTTCAGTTTTTGTTTGTCCTGGAAGCTTTTGATCTCTCCTTCTATTTTCAATGATAGCCTAGCTGGATAGAGTATTCTTGGCTGCACGTTTATCTCATTTAGTGCTCTGAATATCATGCCAGCTCTTTCTGGCCTGCCAGGTCTCTGTGGATAAGTCTGCTGCCAATCTAATATTTTTACCATTGTATGTTACAGACTTCTTTTCCCAGGCTGCTTTCAGGATTTTCTCTTTGTCACTAAGACTTGTAAATTTTACTATTAGGTGATGGGGTGTGGACTTATTCTTGTTGATTTTGAGGGGGTTCTCTGCACCTCCTGGATTTTGATGCTTGTTCCCTTTGCCATATTAGGGAAATTCTCTATAATAATTCTCTCCAATAGACCTTCTTCTCCCCTCTCTCTCTTCTTCTTCTGGAATCCCAATTATTCTGTTGTTTCATCTTATGGTGTCACTTATCTCTCGAATTCTCCCCTCGTGGTCCAGTAGCTATTTGTCCCTCTTTTGCTCAGCTTCTTTATTCTCTGTCATTTGGTCTTCTATAACTAATTCTTTCTTCTGCCTCATTTATCCTAACAGTGAGAGCCTCCATTTTTGATTGCACCTCATTAATAGCTTTTTTTATTTCAACTTGGTTAGATTTGAGTTCTTTTATTTCTCCAGAAAGGGCTTTTATCTCTCCAGAGAGGGTTTCTCTAATATCTTCGATGCCTTTTTTGAGCCCGGCTAGAACCTTGAGAATCGTCATTCTGAACTCTAGATCTGACATATTACCAATGTCTATATTGATTCGGTCCCTAGCCTTCGGTACTGCCTCTTGTTCTTTTTTTTTTGGTGAATTTTTCTGCCTTGTCATTTTGTCCAGATAAGAGTATATGAAGGAGCAAATAAAATACTAAAAGGGTGGCAAAGCCCCCAGGAAAATGTGCTTTAACCAAATCAGAAGAGACCCCAAATAGTAGGGGGGACAAAGGGGATAAAAAGAGTTTCAGGAAAAAAAAAAGAATAAATTAAAAAAAGAAAAAATATAAAAAATATAAAAAAAGAATATATATATATTAGATAAACTAGTTAAAAACGTTAAAAAAGAAAAGGGTAAAAGTTAAAAAAATTTAGCAGCAGAAGAAAAAAAATTGAAAAAAAAATTAAATTAACTGCAAGACTAAAGAATCATGGTGAGAAAGCCATGAGTTCCATGCTTTGTTTTCTAGTCCTCTGGAATTCCGCTGTTGTCCTTGGTATTGAACTTATTCTCCTTGGTAGGTGAACTTGGTCCTGGCTGGATATCTTGTTGATCTTCTGGGGGAGGGGCCTGTTGTAGTGATTCTCAAGTGTCTTTGCCCGAGGCAGAATTGCACCACCCTTACTAGGGGCCGGGCTAAGTAATCCGCTCGGGTTCGCTTTTGGGAGCTTTTGTTCCCTGAACGCTTTCCGTAGAGTTCCAGAGGACGGGAATGAAAATGGCGGCCTCCCAGTCTCCTGCCCAGAGGAGCTCAGATCCCGGGGCCCCACTTATCAGTGCGTCCCCAGAGGACAGCACCCAATCACTCCCATATTCCCGGCCTCTGGCCGTGCTCCGAGCTCACCCAGCCTGTGACCAGTTCAAGGTAACCCCGAGCTTAGAGTTCAGTCCTCGGCTCTGTCTCTGCAGCCAGCTTCTCCGTTCTAATACCTGCGAGCTCTCCGACACTCCGACACCCCCGATCCTTCTGTGACCCTGCGGGGCCTGGGGCCACGCTGGCCCCGCGTGGGCTTCACCCCGGTTTAGCCTCTGGAGCAATGTCCCTCAGTGGAACAGACTTTTAAAAGTCCTGATTTTGTGCTCCATTGCTCCGCCGCTTGCCGGGAGCCGGCCCCTCCCCCCGCAGTCTATCTTCCTGTGGCTTTGGATTCACTTCTCCTCCAGTCCTACCTTTCAGAAAGTGGTTGATTTTCTGTTTCTAGAATTGCTATTCTTCTTCTCTTTGATCTCCCTTTGGATTTGTAGGTGTTTGCAATGTTTAGATAAGCTATCTAGCTGATCTCCTGCTACCTGATGTAGTCTCAGCCTGCTACTTCTCTGCCATCTTGACTCCTCCATCTAATACATTATATGTTAACAAAAAATTAAAAATTAAAAAAAAACCCAAATCTTGCCATTTGCAGTGATGTGGATAAAACTAGAGGGTATTATGCTAAGTGAAATAAATCAATCAGAGAAAGACAATTATCATATGATCTCACTGATATGAGGAATTTGAGAAACAGGACAGAGGATCATAGGGGAAGGGAGGAATAAATGAAACAAGATGAAACCAGAGAGGGAGACAAACCATAGGAGACTCTTAATCTCAGGATACAAACTGAGGGTTGCTGGAGGGAAGGGAGGTGGGAGATATAAGGTGGCTGGGTGATGGACATTGGGGAGGGTGTGTGCTATGGTGAGTGAAATGTGTAAGACTGATGAATCACAGATCCATACCCCTGAAACAAATAACACATTATATGTAAAAAAAAAAAAAAAAAAAAAAGTGGGTAGAGCCAAACCCATGAGGGATTCAGTTCTTTTTATTTTTTATTTTTTAAAGATTTTATTTATTTATTTGACAGAGAAAGAGAGATCACGAGCAGGCAGAGAGTGAGGAGGAAGCAGGCTCCCTGCTGAGCAGAGAGCCCATTGTGGGGCTCGATCTCAGGACCCTGAGATCATGACCTGAGCCGAAGGCAGCGGCTTAATCCACTGAGCCACACAGATGCCCCAGGTATTCAGTTCTTAAAGTGTGACTTATTTGCTAAAGACAGTTACTAGATTTTTCAATACCTATAATAAATGCAGCTAATCAAGATAACAGCTAGGCCATTGTAGACAGATTAAAAACAGAAAAAGAAAAAATGTATATCATATAAACATTATTTATATGTATTAAGTATTTATTATTATATGACCCATAGTTGGATAGTGTGTATGTGTGTGTGTGTGTTTACACGCAGTATAAGATATAACTTGTTGTTGGTGTTGCACACTTGGTCCATTTTGATGGAATAAGATTTCTTATGGTTGCAGAAGGGGCAGAAGGAGCCCATCATCTTCTCCTTGGGAGGTAGCTTCCATCTTGACTTTCTGCCTCCCGTGTCCCCAGGAGTATGAATGTGCACTCCCCTTCCCGTGTAATGATGGCGTTGTATGTGTTATCTCTGTGTGTGTGCGTGCATGTGTGTGTGTCTATGTGTGTATATGTACATGTGTGCATGTGTTATACATATATTGGTCTGTAAATGTATGTATGTGTGCACGCGCTTCTCCAGGTCTCACTAACCTGGAGAAAGAGATAGAGCCCACTAAGTAACACCAGAGCTGTGACTAGCCTTTCCTTAACTCTACCTGATCACACAGGACAGGAGCAACCTGCCAGATTCTTTCCAGACACTTCTAAAAAGTTCACCAAGTTTCTGAGGGGGAATCGGCAGAGCAGTGGGTCTCCTTGTCCAGTCAGATGCCCAGAGACTTCTACAAGGCACATTTTGCTAATTCTACAGTGTCCTAAGAGCTGTGGCCATTTTCCCATCCAGACACCACTGCAGTGCCCTGACGGCTTCCTTGTGCAAAAGCCCAATAAAAGGTCATCTGTGGAGAAGTAGGGAGAACAGCTCTCTCGTTGTTGGTGTTTCTGTTCTGTTGCATGGGACAACCAGAAAAGCTGCTCCCTTGTTTGTTTTTCCTTTAAAGTCATCCTCTCTTAGAACCAAGCCTGCAGAACTGAGGCAGGGACAAAGCTGAATGGTGGACATCCTGCTTCCCCCAGACTCTCTCCGCCCTTAGGTTGTGTTTTTTGTTTTTTTTTTAAGATTTATTTATTTATTTTAGAAAGAGAGAGCATGTGCATGCATGTGAGCAGGGGGAGGGCAAAAGGGAGAAGGAAAGAGAGAGAGAGAGAATCTCAAACAGATTCCTCCCTGAGCCTGGGGCCAGACCAGCTCTTTAGTGCAGGACTTGATGTCAGGACCCCGAGATCATGACCTGAGCCAAAATCAAGAGTGGATCGCTCAACCACTGAGGCCCCTAGATGCCCCGGTTTGTGTATTTTATAGGGAAATTATTACTGAGTATTTTTTATGTTCCAAGAACGGGGACTAGATGATGGGGAGGCAGCAGTATGCAAATCAGAACTCCCTGACCTCACGGAGTATATAATTTAGCAGAGGAGACAAACACTAAAAGAATATTTACAAAGTAACTGTGAATATGTAAAGTATGGAGAAGGGGAGGTACTAAGTATTCAATTGCTACCAAAGAACCTAATCAAATCTGGGGAATAAGGGTGTTTTTCCGAACGCAAAGAATAGATAGGAGCTAGATTATTTTGGTTGCAGAAATCCAACTAGAAATTGCTCTAACGAACCAACCACATACAAAAGGAAAATGTCTCACATATTTTAAATTCCAAAAGTAAATATTTCTTTAGGCAAACCAAGATTAAACACTGTTTCAAGCAGCCTGTCTTTGTATCTTAGCTCTGGTTTTCGAACTGGGGGCTTTATTCTAGGGAAGATTCTGTTGACATGATAGCAAGGTGTCTTTTACAACCCCAGAGGTACAATATAACAGCAGTTCAACAGCCCCACCAGAAAAAGAGTTCCTTTTCCCCCAACAGTTAAAAACAAAAAAAATCCTATGGTCAATTCTCTTTAGAAAGCTTATGTCATGTGTCCATCCTTTTTTTTTTTTTTTTGCTTTTATTTATTTATTTGACAGAGATCACAAGTAGGCAGAGAGGCAGGCAGAGAGAGAGGGGGAAGCAGGCTCCCTGCTGAGCAGAGAGCCCGATGTGGGACTCGATCCCAGGACCCTGAGATCATGACCTGAGCCGAAGGCAGAGGCTTAACCCACTGAGCCACCCAGGCGCCCATCATGTGACCATCCTTAATGCAACCATTGTAGCCAGAAGTGTGGGATATGCCAATGGTCCCGACCAGAATTACCCCCATATTTGAAGCCTGGGGATGGTACCAGGAACCTCCAAACCATGGAGAATGAGAGTAAAGAGGAATGTCAAGGCTTTCCAAAAAAAAAAAAATCGGAGAACTGTTATCAAAGGAAGGTGATTGAATCGTGGGCAGTAAAACCAACAGATCTTTTAACCCAGCTTGAAATTCTTCTCAACCACTGAAAAGTCATTCTTTTTAGGGTATTTGGACTTACGCTTCGTTCACCCACAATTAATCATACTACTACGCTACTGTAAGCTTAACGGAAAACTCAAAATGTCTCATAAGTCACTGTATGATACTTTGTTTTCTACAATGATACAGAAGGCAGATTTTATAGGCCAAAGTCAATATTATAATGTTGTAAGTAAGGAAGCTAAAAAGTCAACATATTTAATTGGAAGTCTGAATGTGTTACTGACCTGGAGAAGAAGGAAAACATATTTAAGACTTTTATGGGCATGAAGAGAAGTGGTTGAGAAATGGCTCCTAGGGTTTACACATCAGTGCAAATAAAACAGCTTTGTAAATCTTAAATACAAGCCAGCACAAGGAACCTTAAACATTAGAACATGCCTTCAGTGCTTGATTGGGTTGGCAAAATTATGCTACATGTAATTCAGCCTAAACATTTCTGTGGAGTTGGTTATTCTGATAAAACGGAATGTGAGTGACCAAGAAACTCTGAAACCTGGCAATTCCCCCAATATTACCACAACTGGGGAAAAATTCAGACAGAGCATGAAATCTTGTGTTTATGAGTGACCAGTTTGTCTGAATCCTTGTTTTTCAGGCTGTCAGCTCAGCAACTGTGGCTTCTTAAATCCTAAAATCAGCAATAGTTATAGTCCCATTGTTACCAGATTAGAGTACGTGACTCTGCTGAGTTATAATGTAACACTCATTCATTCCTGTCGTCCATCTTTAACAAATGAACAAGGGGTTGGTTTATGACCTGAACTCAGAATGAGCTAGTTGAAAGTGTTGGAAACATAGTAGAGACAAGCAAAAATGTTATGAGTAGTACTTGTTTTTAAATCATTTGCAAAGCATTGGGAAATTTCTGACTCACGATAATGTAGTTTGAGGACTCAAATCTGTGAACAAGTAGTAGAAAGTGACATACAATTGAAATGTAAATTTACATCCCATAAATTTTTTTCAAACCACAAAACTATGGTTGTTAAAAATATTACAGGCCACTAATGCATGGCAGTGGACTTATAAATTTTTACCCTGCTAGCAAAACAGGTATTGGATGCTAAAACTTATTCCACCATATGCAACAAATATAACAAGAGTAGAAAAGGCGACATTCCTACTGAATGCCAAGAACTTCTCATCTTATTTTATTACCAACCCCATTACACAGATGAGGAAATTGAGCATCAGGAAAATTAATAAATTTACATTAAAAAAATATATATATATTTGACACCGAGAGAGAAAGAACAAATAGGGAAAGCAGCAGAGAGAGAGGGAGAAGCAGACTCCCCACTGAACAGGGAGCCTGAAGCAAAGGTTTGATCCCAGAGTCCTAGGATCATGACCTGAGCTGAAGGCAGACGCTTAAAGGATAGAGCCACACAGATGCCCCAAGAAATTTACATTTAGAAATTTACACATTGCATTTAGAAAATTACACACTGAACCAAGGTCCAGCTGGATCACCAACGTATGTCCTTTTGCTACACCCTGTCACTCCAAGGAGCATCTAGCACCACTTTTTCATTGTCTTTTTTGCAAGGAGTAAACTCAGTTTCTGTATGCTGATATATGTTACTGTATAAATTTATCTCCGATATGTGACTTTTTCCATATATACATATATAAATGCTTCAGATTCCTTTGTTACATTTTTTGGTATGTATGTATGTCTGTGTTTAACAACAGTGAAGTATTCAAATAAACTGATCCTTTAAACGTGACAATTCTAACTCTGTAGGAGACATTACATGATAAAGCCTATTACAATTGAGATGCTATAATTCTAGGATATTCCAGGATATAATTTACTCTTGCCTTTTAATTAAGCCAACATACCAGTGACATTTTTGAAGCTTATTTTACCTACAGATGTTGTGGAAATTTGTTGCAAATATATTCAAGTAGAATATGATGCAAATCTTATGTATGTTCTGCCACATCTAAATGACCACTTTATGGGAAACTGGATTGTCCTTAGAGTTAAATTCATTTAGCTTATAGCTCACCAAATCTAACACTCCTATAGTTGGTGAATTCTTTTTCTAACCCATCTCCCAAGAACTGTACCACCTGTTAATTCATCCTAAAAAGGGATGCCAGATTTAATCCCAAGACAATCATTTTTTTTTATTTGTTCAGTCCACAACCTCTCTGACTTAATAGTGCAGTCTCCATATTCCCTTTCCCTCCAAGCCATTTCCATTTTGCAGAATTTAATTTCTGGCTTAAGCCCATGTTTCAAAGGAATGAGGTCACCCAAATATCATTTGCCAGATCTCTCCACCGAAGGACAATAACCAAGGACTAAATGGAAAATCTCACACAAAGCCAGATTAGAATTTGCGCTAATGAGACCATGGTATTGGTTACAACGATGCTATCTCTCAAAGGCAGCATAGTTACCATAAATGCTCCAGTCATCTTCCTCTCCTCTTCAAGCTCTCCTGGGCAGACCCAGAGACTCCAAGTCTCGATGTGACCTTGTTTTCCAAGAGCTTTGTTTTCTTTACCATGTGAAGTGGCCAGTGCAGGTTCTAAAAATTAAGGCATAGCTTTAGAATAAAGTGGAGGTGGAGGTCTCTGACCCAACTACATTAAATGCAACCCATTGTTTTATATATATATATATATATATATATATATATATATATATATATTTGTAGTTTTACTACAATTGTGGCATATTGTGTAGATATTTCAGTAGTCAGAAAATAATTGGACTTGGAACTGGAAATCTGAATTTTTGTTCCATTTGCTTGTTATGTGGTTTTGCTTAAATCACTCTAGTCCTCTGTGCTTTCCTTTCTTCATTGTTAAAAATTGGAAAAGAAATCATAATCGTACCTGCCAAACTGGCCTCAGACATGTCAAAGTATTACATAAACATATAAATGATAAAGACTTATAAACTGTAAATCATTGGTGTGGTTAATGTTAAACTAGAAAAAGTAAAACACTTCAATCATCTAATGACAAAAACTGCAGTAATGCCACACATGGTAATATGAACAGTATAATAAAGCAAATTGATTTTTCGTTGATGTGCATATCAAAAAGAAATACTAAGGTGGTATTTTTTGTACACATCTGAACAGGCATAACCCCCATGAAATTATGCTTTTCATGGAAACTTTGACCATATTAATCTTGGCAGAGTTTGGGTAATATTTTTGGAACTCTGAAAGGACTCTTTCATTTTAATTCCCATGAAAAGCTTTATTTTTATATACTGTGTGAGGGAAATCCAAAAGGAAAAAAAAAGGCACCATCATATTTATGATATTTCATGGCAATAAAACAGCAGGGTCAGAAGAATACCCTCCGATGTCACCTTTACCGTAATTATAACCTATGTACAAAAATGAGCCTTTCAACCTTCATTCATTAATTGTTCATTTCACAGTTAGTAATTTCATAAGTTCACGTTTGCACAGCCTATTAATAAATGGGCATTTTTGCCTTTAAGCAGTTTTTCTGCAAAGTGATTTTATCTCTAGCACGACAGGGAGTTGGTCTCCCTCCCCACACCCCTGTTTTTTTTCTACTTCCAAAACTCCTAACTTTCATATAGTACAACGAGTCTTTCAGGCAGCTGTAGCACACCTAGTCTGAGTGCTGGGCTGGCTTGCTGGAATTGTTAACTGACTTCAAGGCCAGCAAACGTGCCCAGAAAAGCTAAAAGACTTGAGAAAAATCATCTCGCAGGACTTGATTACTTTACATTTATTATTCTACACAAAGGGAGATTTCACTACTCTTAATACTAGAAATGGAAGAGGGGATGTTGAAGGGTTAAGAAGTACTAAGGACTCAGACTCAGCACTCTCAGAATATGATGAAAGCTAAGTCATCCTTCTCCCATGAAAACTGCCTTTAAATGGTTTTGCCAAAACAAGTCTCTCTAACAGTAGGTGATTGTCAAGACTCCAATTAGTAAATCCCTAAGCCCCAAAGTTAATTACGTGAGTAATGAAAAGTGGTGGAAAACTCTCATTCCAGGGAAAGCAAAGAATCCGATCAGCCATTAGCCCCCTTGGGTGTGTGGAATTAGAGTCCCCCATAAAAAGAAATGTTCATGGTCTCCACTAAAATGGAATAAAAACTCTTTAATGATTATTACTGCTAGATAAGTATCAGGAATTTTTTGAAGGCAATAAAAAGACAGCAAAGGATGCTTGGATGGTATCTTCTCTGATGATGGTTCCTCAACTCTTACACACTGTAAGGGAAAATATAAAATCTGTTTAAGATAGCAGGGAAAAGGGAATGATACATTTTAAAGATTTATTTATTTATTTATTTGACAGAGAGAGAGATCGCAAGTAGGCAGAGAGGCAGGCAGAGAGAGGGGAAGGAAGCAGGCTCCCTGCTGAGCAGAGAGCCCGATGCGGGGCTAGATCCCAGGACCCTGAGATCATGACCTGAGCCGAAGGCAGCGGCTTAACCACTGAGCCACCCAGGCGCCCCGGGAATGATACATTTTAAAAAGGATTTTCCTTTGGTAGGCAAAGCCAGGAATCTCTTAAATAATGTAATAATCAAGATTCTGGTATTTCATGATTGAGAGTAATTATCAACCTCCACAAAAAGGGGGGATCAATATATATCAAAGGGAAATAGTATGCTATCACAATATTATAAAACTAAGCACAAGCATGAAAAATAATGGTGAGAGAACACCAATGTCAGTAAGTTTGGTTAAAGCTTTAGGCCCACGATACCTCCAAACCAAGATATTTAGTAAATGAACTGGAGTTAATAAACTCAAGAAGATACTGTCTTAAAGAACTTATGGAAGCCTACAGACACTGGGGATTTTACCTTTAAATTGCAAATGAGCTAATGATTCCTTTTAAGAAAGATTACGGTTTTGGTGGAAGCTGCTTGAAATCCAGCAAAATCTCTCTTTCACTTTTTCACAGCAGCAGAGTTTTTGCTGTTCCCATAACTGTCTGCTCAGATAGCAAAATTGCCCAATCTCCCTTACTATACAGGTGTAAGAGTGTGACTAATTTGTCATCAATACAATGACAATGAAGTGACCGTTTGCCACCCTGGGTCTTGGCCTTAAGTCATTGGGTAAGTCATTGGGTAACACTTCTTCCCTTTCTCTCAAGCTAAAACGCCCGGTATCACTGACCAGATGAGGCAAACTCTCTATGGAAAGGAGGGGAAAGAAGATGGAAGAGATCTGGTTCCCTGAAAGCCCACCCAGGGAGGAGGCACTCCCCCAGCAGACCACTCACTTTGGTACTGTCAAAAGAGAGGGAGACAGACTTTTAAACTTTAAATATTTAAACTTTAAGTAGAGTGAAATAGTCTCAATTTGCTTGGGAGTGTCTTGTCTTATGTCTGTTGTCTTGGCATAGTTATAGATAGGATCCTCTTTCACTACCCCAATAAATTATGCAGTAGCCCTATTTTAGGTCAATATACCACATTATCTCTTTCCATCAACAGTGTAACTTCTCTATGACTAGTATAGAAATCGGTAACCAGAACTTGCATGCTAACAGACCTGAAATATGTGTGATTAGCAGGCCATGTGGTGGGAGGTGAGGGTATGTGTACACCAGGTTAGGAGACTAGAGATCCTGGCCCTATGCTGTTAAAATATTTGATAACATTGTCTCCTGAAATAACATGAAAGGCAGGCCATACATACGTATCAAAACTATAGCTATGGTTCCAGAATGTTAATTCATTTTGGTTAGTCCTTGGCGGATTTAGCAAGGTATTACAAGAAAGAAATAAGCATAGGCGAGAATTGGCACATTTAAAAGCGGAGACAAAATGTAACAGATGGGGTTGGAATACCTCCTCCTGCTTCTACACTTCAAACGGCAGTAGACTCATAACTATTGCTTCTCAAAGAACTACCATTAAGTAAAAGCAAAGAAAAAAAAAAAGAAAGAAAGAAAGAAAGAAAAGAAAATAGACAAGATAAAGAATGTTACCTTTACAGATAAACTCGCTGTTTCAGATCTTAAAATAGTTGCGGAGAGGGTGGTGGGATTATGGACATTGGGGAGGGTATGTGCTATGGTGAGTGCTGTGAAGTGTGTAAACCTGGTGATTCACAGACCTGTACCCCTGGGGATAAAAATACATTATATGTTAATAAAAAAAAAATAGGTGCAGAGAAGAATGGATCTCAGAAGCCAGGAAACAAAGCTGGCCTAAGATCTATGTGCAGAAAAGGGTTTTGTGATGGTGGCTGGAACCCAGGACTGACTGGAAGAAATACAACAATTAAGAAACCTACTATGCAGCACCTGGCTGACTTAGTTGCTGGAACATGTGATTCTTGATCTTGGGGTCATGAGTTCAAGCCCCACGTTGGGTATAGAGATCACGTAAATAAATAAATAAACTTCAGAAAAAAAAATCTGCATTCCAAGAATACACAATGGGGAATTTATAAATGTTCATAAATTGGAGGAGCTTCAGAAGACACAAAAATGAAACACAAAGCAAGATTCTAGATGACATCAAGGAACAGAAAAACGGTACTCGTGGAAGACCTGATAAATCTGAAGAAAGTCTGTAGTCAGTTAAAAAAAAAAAGAAACAAAAAACTTAAGAAGCTTCTTAAATTTTTGAAATCCCAAACCTGATTTACAAATGTCCGTGACTATTTAAACCCTAGCAAGCACATACTCTGTGTTCACTTCTGATATCAGCATGCGACAATGAACAAAGAAGACCGTCTCCCAAATGGCACATCTGGGGCCAAGGAAGATGATGATCAAGAGAATTGCTCTGAGAGAAGCAGAATCAGCTGTGGCAGGATGAGCTAGCCAAGCATGTATTTAACTGTCAGGACAGAAAATCTGCAAGAGGAGATTTTAAGGAGCATCAGTGAATCTGCATTTTGTTCCTCCCTTTTCCAAACTGTGGTCTTTATGGTGGAGATGCTGTTCCTGCTCTACCCCTATGTGGGTATGGAGATGTGAAGGGGACACAGATAACTGCCCTTTTAGCTCATAGGTCATTGGACAATGGGCAGCTTGATTGTCCATTACCTAGAGAACCTAGACCTTGAGCTGGGTCTGGTGCAGATGGGACTCTGAGGATGCACCTTGGAGAGCAGATGGATGTGCCTGCAAATGGGTGAGGTACACACACATACTTGGGTGATGCCTGGAGGGATTTGAGGGGGACAAACTAGTTATACACTGAGCTTTTCCCCACATTTCTCCTTAAAAACTATCCCATGTCCTGGCTCATGGCTATCCCTCTACAGGTGATATTTCTGAGCCTGCTTTGCAGGTAGTGGTGGCCTTGAGACTAAGTTCCACTCTTGGGATTTGAGTGGAAGTGATATTTGCTACTCTGGATAGGGACATTAAAACATTGAGCATGTGCTTCTCTCTCCTCTTCCCTTTACCTAACCTGGTATGTATGGGTGGCTTTGACCCAATGTCCGTCTTATAGCAGAGGATGCCCTAGACAAGAAGGAAGGAAGCTTGTTCCTTGCTAGCCTGCGCTGTTCACTAAATGTTGTTACACAAGAGAGATACACTTGGGGCACCTGAGTGGCCCAGTGGTTAAGTCTTTGTCTTCGGCTCTGGTCATGGTCTTGGGGTCTTGGGATCGAGACCCACATCGGGTTCTCTGCTCAGTGGGGAGCCTGCTTCCCCCCCTCTCTCTGCCTGCTTGTGATCTCTCTCTCTCAAATAAATGAATAAAATCTTAAAAAAAAAAAGAGAGAGAGAGATACACTTAAAGGTTTTTACATCACTGTTGGGGGGAGTTGTTATTTTAGCTAAGTCTTGACCATAACGAATTGGAGCTATTCATGCATTTAGATTGTCTGTCTATCCAGTAAAGCAATGTGCTATGAACACATACTAGATGTTAGACCCTGTGCTAGACTTCTAGACCTCCTTGCCACGACTCAGTCCTCACTGAACTACCACTAAGGCTTCATGCCGTGTCCTGTGTTCCTGTGTCCAGAGCTCCTTGACGAGTTTACACCAGCGCCTGTGAAACCACACGTATTGTGAGCGGAACTGGAAATGGAAACCAGCACTTCCTTACTCTAGAACTGTTTATCTTCCTATTTATAGCTACTTAATTTTGTAACCAATTTTCAAACATACCAAAAAATATCTCAGGAATGTAAGGCCTTAAAAAAAAAAAAGGCTAACAGACATGTTTATTTTGCCTTCTCTATTAGATGTTAAAATCATTTTGCCAATATTTTCATAACTTGAGTTTTTATATAAGTAAATAAAAGCACAGTAGGTCCAATGCCAATTTAAATTCATACACTTAAGTTCTGGGAATTTTCCATATACTTCCACTTACAACTGAATTTTTAGTAAAGCAATATTTCAGAAAAGTGTATTAGAATTCCTAGTTTTCATGAGTGTAATGAATACTGGATAGAATATATTATTTTCATATCCTACCATATATTAAACTTTGTAAAGAAAAAGGCATTCATAACTTTAAAAAAATATACTTCAGAAGGAATGTTCTTTGGTTCATCTGGGTAAAATCCACCTGGTAACCTAAAATCTTATTACACAATGTTTATTTTTTCTTTGTGAAGGAAAAGCAGAGGGAAGCAGTTTTCTTTACTTTGGCAGTGTGCTAATCTGAAGATTACATCACTTTTTATAATTAGTACTGGTTAATGTGAGTTCTTATTTTACCTTTTAAGATCATGAATGTTTCATAAGTAATGCTGAATGAACCAACTACTCAAGAATCCAGATGCCTGTTCGTTGAAATTCTTATTGCCGTAAGGGATGTTGGGAGAATCACTACTCTGGATTTCCATTGTGCCTAAAACTTGATGCCACCTTGGGTCCAGCCTGGTTCTTGATGCCTCCAGGATTTGCTTCCCAGACTGTTGTTTGTGCTGCTCTTATGGCACGTCTATGGTCTGAATTGTCCACATGACTTTTAACTGTGGAGGCCTGCTGTGGCACAAAATTTCATGACTCCCCTGAGCAACCTCTGAGCTATTGCCCAAGTTTGGATGGTAACGAGGTAGGGATCCCCAGGCAGGTGCTGGGGCCACAAGAACGAGGGGTTGAAAGATTGGAAAAGAACAGAATCACAAGAGAGAGAGCAAGGAACTCATGATCCGTGGAGCAGATACTTTCATGTGGGAAGGGATGGCAATTAGGTAAATGTTCAGAAAGAGTGAAGTAAAGCACCATTCCAGGATCCAATATGGCACAACCAAAGGTTTCTGAATACTTCCTTCTCGACAGTCGTACCACCCCAGGACACAGAAACTTGAAGACTGCTGTGGAGAGAGAAGCTTGAAACTGCTGGGAGAGAGGAGGTAATTTATGAAGATACCCCTGTTTTAATTGGGTTCTCCTTTACCAGAACCAGACAAATAGTTTACATGGTGACTCTCAGGAGGCAGCATGGAAAGGTGAGGAAATTTGGATTTGGAAGGCTCAGAAACCAATAGAGGTTGTGCTGTCTAGCAGCTACCACTCATGCTGGGCAACTGAGGCTCAATCCCAGTAGGGTGTGTGGGGAGACAGTGAGCATGGTGAAACTGACTTCATAGATCCGACTGTTTTGATGTTGAAGAAAGGGCTAGACAATGGATTTCAAGGTAGGGTTTGGGAAATATGTATTGAAAACTGAATATCAAGAGAATATATGGAATTCACAACAGATGCAGATTTGAATGATATTTCCTGGGTGCTGGGTATTGCGTTACCTTTCATGAGATGTTGTGTTTAATCTTCACAAGAATCTGATAAAGTCGGTACTGTTATCCTCATATTTATGTATGAAGAAACAGAAGCTCAGAGGAGATCTGTGTCTTATAGAATATGATATGGCTAACATAAAGGAGATCTTGGATTGTATTCAGGTTTCCTAACTCAAAATGTAGTGAAAGGCAAAAGAAAAGATTGCAGAGAATAGGAGTTTTGGAGTCCTAGGTCCAGGGTGATGTCCAGTCTCAACAGTCAACAACAACATGGGTGCCCACAGAGCAGAACAGTTGCAAGCCACTAGGTGGAACAGATGTGCCTGCTTCCGCATCAGCCCTGCCATTCACCTTGGACAAGCTCCTTAACCGCTCTGGGCTTCAGTTTCCTCATCTGTCAAATGGATATATAAGATCTACTTTCAAAGCTAAAAACTTTGTCCATGGTCAAGGCTAAAAGACTCCGTTCTATTCCGTTTGTTTCAGTACACATATTTGATGCCCTAACACGTTGGCAAATTCTCAAGTTTGTTCCTGTTGTCAAAACCAATGTCAATAAAGAATAGGGCACTTCAAAGAAATCAACAACTTCTACAAACTGAAAACTAGGGGATAGTATTGAGAGAAGTGACGTCTACTGCAACTTCATCAAGCATAAATATAAAAACTAAGATTTTCCTTTGTCTAAGTTTTTCCTTCAGGTGCCATGACATAATTATGACTAACTTATTGTTCTAGTTATTTTCATTGTTAAATACTTGTTTTAATCCATTGTTGAGTACTTATTAAACAGTTTTATACACCAGGCACTAAGCTAATCCTGTTCTGGGTTGGAGGGGTGAACAAAATAGGCATGGTCTCCGCCCTCCTAAATCCTGAGGGACTAGTTGTGGAATCAGATGCTAACAAGAAGTGCAGCAAGAAATATTATTTTATTTGTGGTTCCAACAGAAAAGAATGGATATGCAAATACCTAATATGAGGAAACCATTTTTAAATCAAATGTTATAAAATGTTAACTGTTTCCAAAAAGAAATTACAGATAGATGTTTCTTAGTTCTTGTTAAAGGATGGTTTTAAGGATCCTTTCAGAAAAAGATCATTTTAGTTTAAAAACCAAGGGTATGACCTGCAGTTGATTCATTTAGATTGAGTTCAAGTCAATATAACTCAGCTCGATTCCAACTAACCCACCTTCTTCAAGTCTCGTATTGTATTAGTTTGGAAATAAATGGTTCTTTCTCTTGGTGCCCTAAACATGCACTCCCCTTCCCAAGGCCCTAATAAGCTTTAGACCTGACCTCATTCTACCACCTAATGAGAGCTCAGAGAATGACGTAAGTGGCAAAGCAACACGCCTTAGTGTACCCGCAGGAATGAATTGTAAAGTTTGTGGTATTTTTTTTTTAAACGAATCAAGGGAGTGATTGACCTGTCCAGTTGAAAGCAATTAGTGAAGAATTATGTTTGAGTATTTTCTAGAATAGGTGGTAACAATTGTTGTCTCTGTGCAGATTCTTCCCTTTCAATTTGAATTTCTAAAAATGATTTGAATTTTATGTGTTTTTCACTTTAAAAAAAAATCCAGGTTCCTTTCATTTACTTTCAGCCCAGCATCATCTTTGAAAAGTCATTTTTGGAGCTTTAATGACTTGCTTGCAGTTTGCCTATCAACAGTGCCAGAAATGCTGCAGACAATTGGATATGGATTTTCACGCTACATAGGACTAAAAGTAGTCTGCGCTAACTGAAATTTCTACCCATTTGAAAATATTTGCTGCCTGTAGAGCTCTAGTGAAACTGAAGCAAAAGAAACTCTACCACTGAGGATTTCCATTGCTTTAACAAGAATGGCAGCAGCTTGGCAAGGATTGTGTGTGAGCTCCATTTTGTTCAATTCAAAACAAAACGTGTTTGTTTCCATTTTCTGCAGGGCTGAGAAACAGATTGCTGGTAGAAAACGTTTCAAGCAAAATGTAGTGATGATTTGGTTGCGAATTCTTTGGTTTTGCTTTTAATGATCTTAATGGGATAAGATTTCTAATAATATGGATAGGGCTGATTGTTTCGTTTGGAATTCACTGAATTTTTTATTTCATATTTCTATCATGTTAAATAAAAGAACAAAGAGACAGGAAAATTCACTTAGTGTTTTCCAGTGACTTGAGATCACTGTGCTATTATCTGTAATAATCCTAGATTTGTAGCACAAGTCACTTTGAACAGACAGAGAGCCCAATTTGGAAGTGACCTCAAAGATACTTAATTTATTTTTTTAAGATTTTATTTATTTATTTGACAGACAGAGATCACAAGTAGGCAGAGAGGCAGGCAGAGAGAGAGAAGGAAGCAGGCTCCCCACTGAGCAGAGAGCCCGATGTAGGACTCGATCCCAGGACCCTGGGATCATGACCTGAGCCGAAGGCAGAGGCTTTAACCCACTGAGCCACCCAGGTGCCCCTTGTTTTTCCAGTCCTTTTAAAGTAAGCAAATTCCATATTATCTATTAAAAAGGTGGAAGATTAAGAATAAGAGATTATTAAAAAAAGAATAAGAGATTATCTAAACTTCAAGAAGAATATTGATTAGAAGGGGGAAAGTTTTAAAGGCCTAAATTTAGAGAAACAACCCTTTAGTGTATTTAGTGTATTTATTCCATAATTGTTTACTGAGTTCCTACCAAGTGCCAAACAATGTATTAGTAATTGGGGATAAAATACGGAAATAAAATAAAATAAAAAAGAAACCAGGATTATGATGAACAACATAATCCTGGTTTCTTTCTTTATAGGGCTTTAAAATAAAGCCGTATTAGAACAACCAATAGTTGGTAAAGCAAAAAGTGTAGTCAATATATTATATTTCTCAAAGCCTATTTAAGGACATAGATTCATACAGAAAAATTAAAGTTCTGTTAAATTAAAAGCTTATTGAAAGCTTCACTGTTTTTAATGATAACAGATAATGGAATTTGGCAGGTGTTCAATAGCACCACAGTCATGAATTTCTGCTTTGTTATCTGTGTCTTTTTTGATGTTTATCCTCATTTCTGCTCACTTTTCTAATTAATATTTTAGTTATATTTAGAATGTCTCATATAAACAACTCCATTATTACTTCACTCACTCTTATTCCCCTCTACTCCACTATTTTTCTAACTTCTTTGACCCACGTGGCTCCTCCAAAGTCTTTGAGTTTATAATCCCTACTTTAAATTTATAGAGATCTGTATTTTTTTATTAATTGTTTTGCAGTGAATGCTTTTTTATCTGGAAAACAAACAAAAAAACCCCCAAAAAACAAAAAAACAAAACAACACTCAGTGGGAAGGAACTCTTTTCCTGGATTTATGAGGAGATAGAAATGGTGCATCCCATAAATGGGAGACCTAAACACTACTTGGTGAGAACATCCTGTGGAAGGAAGGCAGTGACCAGACCTCCAGGCAGATGATTATTTCAGGAGGTAAGACTCTAGGCTTTAGAATCCCCAGGTTCAACAAAGATCACCTGCCCTATTGGAGATCTGGAAACAGAGATCAGAAAGATTTAAAGAGAGGTCAATGGTGATCATGGTAACCTTGATCTCTATTTCCTTATAATCATGAAGACCTCCCAGAATCTGCAGCAATGGAAAGCATCACCAGTAAAATTGGAACTACCCTTCCTTCACCAACACAATGGAATGGAAGCTGAGAGCCAGGATTAAATTTATATAAAGGAAATTGAGAAATATTTGTTAGCTGAGAACCATGTTTTGCTGTCCCATAATAGACAAGGTGACACATTTTATAGACCCATTTGACAAGGTACAAATCATAGCCCAACAAAGCATACTTTGAAAAACCATGTTTTATGGATGGGTAAACACATATGAGATCAGGGAACCCAGCTCCCCATGACATAACTTGACCCTGTCAATTGCTGAGTTCCAAGAAAGAGATGCCAGTAAAAGTGAGCTCTGTATCCTTAGGCCAGGTCATGGTTCCAGGCAGTTCCCAGGTCATCTGTGGGGGAATAGAGAGTTCACAAACCTTTCCCCCATGACTCAGAAAGTTGTAATGCCAGGAGAATCTTTAGAAGGCTAAAAGGGAAGAGACTGTCCTCCAGGATGGAACAAAACATAGATAACCATTCTGGGCTTTCCAAATGTGAGATGCGACCTGGACAAGCTTCAACTATTGATATACTTTTCAAAAGTACTTTTTATTGTATTGTTATTTATTCTTTTACTGAATGAATATTGAGCACTTACTCAATAAGGGCAAGGCACTAATTTAGACACTGAGAATACTAGAGGGCCCTAATTAGAAACAGTTCTGCTTCCACAGGAGGTTTCTAAAAATGTAGGAGACTTCCTTTGTTTACCAGATTCACTGGGAGTGTCTACTGATATTAACTGCCAAGTGTTTAGGAAAGGTAAGTGTGGTGCAATGCACAGGATGTCCCTGCAAACAAAGAATACCAACAGCACTTCCACTGACCAGTTTGTTCAAGAACACAGAGACCACTCTAGCTACTTCCAATGGAAAACAACTTAATGTGCATTTGGCATGGTCAAAGCCATTGTAAGTACAAGTTGAAGAAGGCTCTTGTTAACTTTCAGGTTTGCTGTTATTCAGAGATTTAGGAAGTTGCTCCTGCCAGCCTGGTCAGGAACTACAGAAATCCAGCACTCATAGTCACACTGTTTTTATAAAGGGCTGCCCTAAGGCTACCACCAAACCTCAATTTATCTCCACAGCCAGAGAAAAACAAATGTCTTCGGCTCCCTTATTGCCTTTCCAAATCTAAGCCAGATCCTTGCTGACAGGATTCTGGGAAATGTAGTTTCCAGTTTCCTGGTTCCTGTGAAACATGGGAAAAGCATAGTTCAGAGGTTTTCAAACTTTCCCACTTCTGGGAAGGCAGAGTTTATGGTTCAAGTCCGGCCAAGACAAAAGGGAATTTGTAAACATCTCGGACTTACCACTGAAACCCCAAAAGAATCTGCCTTAGAAGGAAGGATCATGTCTCAGGACTACAAACCATGCCCTAAATTTAAGGACAAATATGAAACAGACCTACCCTAACAAAAACTAAAATGAAGTCTCAACAGAATCAAGGATATCCACAAAGTTTTAACTGTCTGCCAGAATGAAACTGAATATTCTTTATGGGAAGAAAATAGAACTTCAAGTGCCTACACTGTATTGTACATGATGTTTAAAATCCAACATAAACCTATGAGGTATGCATAAATACAGAAAAACTGATTCATAACAAAAAGAAAAAGCAGGCAATAGAGATAAAGCCTCATTTACCCAATGTTGGAAATAGCAAGCAAGAACTTTAAAGCTACTATTATAATTATGTTACAGGTTTTTTGGAAAATATGGGCAAAATGGATGAATTAATGAGGAATTTTATCAGGACACTGAAATTATAAAATTGGACCAAATAAAAACTCTTGTATTAAAAGTATTTGAAATGTAAAAAATCATTGGAAGGGCTTAAGAGCAGAATGGACACACAGATAAAAGGATCAATGAACTTGAAGATAGTGAATAGACCTTACTCAAATGAAGGAAGTATAGAGAGAGAGGAAAAAAAAAAAGAGAAAAGAGAGTGCCTAAGATCTAGTGACAAAAACAGTCTCACATAAGGATTAAACTTATCAAAGACAGATCCAAGGTCAAAGAGGTTCAATAAATCCCGGACAGGATAAAAAGAAAGACCTCATCCAGGCATGTGATAGTCAGATAGATAAATTCAAAGACAAAGAGAAATTTTAAAAGTAGCCAGATAAAAAAGACATGGAATAATCAGAGAAACAATAATAAGAATTGTGGCTGAGTTCTCCTGAGTAAAGGAAAAGCAGCCAGAAAACAATGAAATAACATTTTGAAGTATCAAAAGAAAATGTGTCAACCTAGAATTCTATGTCCAATGAAATTTTCCTTCAAAAATGAATGTGAAAGAAAAGATATTTTCAGACAAACAAAACAAAAAACAATAACAAAAGCAGAACTCATTATCAGAAGTTTTGCTCCACAAAACATACTAAAGAATGCATTGTACGCTGAAGAAAATGGTCTTGGTGAAAACTTGGCTTGCAAAAAACTGAAGAACACCAGAAATGGTAAATACGTGGGTAAATACTTTATCCATGTGGGAAAACACTTTTTCTTAATTTCTTTAAAAGTCAAGTGACTATTTAGAGCAATAATAATAATAATAATACACTGCAGAGTTTATTAGACAGAGGTAAAATGTATGATAAAATCAGCAGAAAGGGCTGTAGGTGGTAAATGGAATTATACTGTTATAAGATTTTTATATTTCACATGAAATAGTACAATATTAATTTAATGTAGACTGTAATAAGGTTAGGACACATATTGTGATCCTTAGAGCACAAATAACAACAGGAAAACAAAAATAGTTCAAGAGCCAGTAGAGGCAATAGCATGTTATACTAACAATTATTCAATTAATCCAAAACAAGGCAGAAAAGATGGAACAAAGGAACAAAGAGGGAAGAAATAGAAAACAAATCTTAAGATGGGAGAATAAATCTAACCATATCAATAATTATATTACATAAAAAGGTAAGGTGTACTCTTATAATGTTAGAGAAGTCAGGTAAAAGAGCAAGACCCAGTTGAATGGAAGCTACTTTAACTATTAAGAGACAAATAGTTCGAGAATTTAAAAAAATGGAAAAAATACCATGCAAACACTAATCACAAGAAACATAGTGTGACTATATTATCAGACAAAGTAGACTTCATAATGGGGATATTAAAGAAGATGCAGAGGGACATTTCATAATTTTAAAAGGGTCTCTTCATCACTTAAAAATTTTAGGTATTATTTGTAAATAAGAGTAGACCTTCAAACTATAGTAAGCAAAAATTCACAGAATGAAATGAGATAGTGGGAAATTTTAATATCCATTGATCAAAAATTAGTGGAAAGAGTAGACCAAAAAAAATGGTAATATAGAAAATTAAGCATTTTTTTAAAAAGTAGGCTCCGGGGCGCCTGGGGGGCTCAGTGGTTAAATCCTCTGCCTTTGGCTCAGGTCATGATCCCAGGGTCCTGGGATGGAGCCCCGCATAGGGTTCTCTGCTCAGCGGGGAGCCTGCTTCCTCCTCTCTCTCTCTCTGTCTGCTTCTTTGCCTACTTGTGATCTCTGTCTTTCAAATAAATAAATAAAATCTTAAAAAAAAAAAGTAGGCTCCATGTCCATCATGGAGCCCAAGGTGGGGCCCAATCCAGGGCCTGAACTAAGGATGCTGAGATCAAGACCTGGGCTGAGATCAAGATTCAAAGACTTAACTGACTGAGTCCTCCAGGCACCCAAGAATTAAGCATTTCTTATAACCACTTGACCAAATTGATGTTTAAAAACCTTCACATTCAACTACTGCAAATACATATTATTTGCCAATGCATGAGGAACATTCACCGAGATTGAACTATGCCAGATCATAAAATAAGTTTCGTTAAGTCTTAAAAAGCTAAAATCACATGGGAGATGTTTTTAGACCTTATAAGAATTAAATTGAAATTCACTATAAAATTATAATTAGAAAAACCCTTAAATATTTGAAAATTAAAATACATTCTTCTAAATAACCCATGGATCAAAGAAAAAAAATGTGAGAAAAATCAGAAAATATTTTAAACTGAATGATAATGAGACACAGCATATCAAAATTTGTGGGATACAGGTAAAGCAGTGCTAAGAGGGAAATAAATAGTTTTAAAGCATACACTTGAGCAGGGGAAATCAGTAATTGAAACTACCGAAGTGAAACAAGCTAGATAAGAAAAGGGAATTAAGCTCAAACAAAAATAAAAGAAAGGAAATAAACTATAATTGTAAAAATCAGAAATCAATCAAATGAAACAGGAAAGCAAAAGAGAAAGTTAACAGAATCAAAAGTTTGTTATTTAAGAGGATTAACAACAGTGACATACCTTTAGCAAGACTAATTGAGAGGCAAAATACTAATATGTAGAATGAAAGGAGAGATATCACCATAAATTCTTTAGACAGTAAATGAAAACAAAGGATATTAGAACATCTTTATATAAGTACATTCAGTCAATTAGATGAAAGTTAAAACATAATCTCCTGAAACTGATACAACAAAAAGTAGAAATTTTGAATACAATTGTATTTGCTAAAAAAAAAAAAAATCAACAAAAGAAAATGTCAAGCTCAGACTGCTTTACTAGTAAATTCCATCAAGCATTCAAGGAAGAAAAATGTCAAAGTTCAATAAATTCTTTTAGAAATGAAAGAAGAAGAAAAGAAGAAGAAGCACAAATTAGTTTTATGAGGCTAGTCAGCATGATAATGATACCAAAATGTGAAGGACATTACAAGAAAAAAAATTCAGACCAATATTTCTCATGAGCATAGAAAATGAAATCCAGTAATATTTAAAAATGATACTATATTATAGCTAAGCAACATTATGATGGGAATGCAAAGTTGATTTAATACTTAAAAATGAATTAATACAATTCATACCTAATAGGATAAAAATTATATGATCATATCAGAATATGCAGAAAATGGATTTGACAAAATTCAACACCTAATCAGGGTCAAAAATAAAAACAAATCACAGCATATAGGAACAGAACTTTCCAAAATTGGAAAAGCATACCTATGAGAAGCTTACATCTAATATCATACTTACTAAGATATTGAATATTCCACTCTTATCTTTTAACATCATAAACAAGTTAAGGATTCTTACTTTAACAAATTCTATTCAGCATGTGCTAGAGATCCAACAGTGCAACAGGAAAAAAGAAAAAAAAATTAAAAAGAAAGAAGGAGAAAAGAAGGAAATAGAGAAAGACATAAAGATTGAAAAATAAGACAGAAGGGAAACTGTCTATTTGAAGACTATCCATGATTGGATACATAGAAAATCCAATGGGTTCCATAAACCATTAGAAGTAACAAGTGAATTTAGCAAGATCACAGTATAAGTGAGCCACTCTGTACACTAGCAAGAACCCACCGCAAATATCATTCTCAATGGAGAAAAACTGAAAGCTTTTCTGTTAAGGTCAGGAACACGGCAGGGATGTCCATTATCACCACTGCTATTCAACATAGTACTAGAAGCTCTAGCCTCAGCAATCAGACAACAAAAAGAAATTAAAGGCATCCAAATTGGCAAAGAAAAAGTCAAACTATCACTCTTTGCAGATGATATGATACTATATGTGGAAAACCCAAAAGACTCCTCTCCAAAACTGCTAGAACTTGTACAGGAATTCAGTAAAGTGTCAGGGTATAAAATCAATGCACAGAAATCAGTTGTATTTCTCTACACCAACAACAAGACAGAAGAAAGAGAAATGAAGGAGTCAATCCCATTTACAATTGCACCCAAAACTATAAGATACCTAGGAATAAACCTAACCAAAGAGGCTAAGAATCTGTACTCAGAAAACTAGAAAATACTCATGAAAGAAATTGAGGAAGACACAAAGAAATGGAAAAATGTTCCATGCTCCTGGGTTGGAAGAATAAATATTGTGAAAATGTCTATGCTACCTAAAGCAATCTACACATTTAATAAACAACCATAAATAAAATACCATTTATGAGAAATTATAAAACATCTGTTATGTAAGAATAAACTTAGTGAAAGATGTGCTAGATTCTACCCTAAAAACCAAAATATTGCCAAGAGAAATTAAAGAAGGTCTAAATAGAGAGATATGTGATGTTAATGGTTTGGAAGACTCAATATTATTAAAACATTCATTATTCCCAACTTACAGATTTGGAGAAATCACAACAAAACCCCCAGCAGATTTTTAAAAAATTTGACACACTGATTCTAAAATTGATATAGAAATTTAAAGGACTTGATACAGCCAAGACAATTTTTAAGAAGAAGAAAACATTGAAGGTGTAAGATTATTTTATTTATAAAGATTTTGTTTATTTATTTGAGAAAGAGTGAGTGAGAGGGAGAAAAAGAGAGCACAAGAAGGGTCAGAGGGAGAGGCAGACCTCCTGTTGAGTAGGGAGCTCCACATGGGGCTCAATCCCAGGACTCTAGGATTAAGACCTGAGCTAAAGGTAGACCCTTAACTGACCGAGCCACCCAGACACCCTAGTATTTTATTTTTTTAAAAAAATATGCACATCAACAGGAAAACAAATAATTAGTTTCAATATTTCTTACAATGGAATCCTATTCAACAATAAAGAAAGTATAAATCACTGATAATGCAACGGCACAGATGAATCTCCAAAACATTATGTTGGATAAAAGAAAGCATACACAAGATTGCATGCTATGTGATTCCAACTATATGAGTTTAAGAACTGGTGAAACTAATTCTTGGCAATATAAATCAGAACAATTACTGCCTTGGGGTAGGGAGAGTTTACTGAAAAGAGGAATAAAAGTGTCTTATAGGTGATAGCAATGGTCAATATCTTATTTTGGTGATTAGTTACACGGCTATATATATGTGTCACAACTTGCCAAATGGTACACTTGAGACCTGAGCATTTTATTGTGTATGAAATATATTTCAAAAAGATATTATTAAAAGTAAAATAATAAGGAACACATTGGAACATCCTACACAAAAATAAAGTAAAAATGGATTAAAGGCCTAAACATGAGAACTGAAACCATAAAAATCCTAGCAGAAAACATAAGCGGTAATCTCTCTGACATTGGCTTTAGCAACATTTTTCTATATTTGTCTCCTCAAACAAGGGAAACAAAAGAAAAATAAACTATTGGGACTGAATCAAAATAAAAAGCAGAGCAAAGGAAACCATCAATAAAACAAAAAGGTAATTTACTGAATGGAAGAAGATATTTGCAAATTGTACATTTGATAACGGGTTAATATCTAAAATACATAAAGAACTTAAAAAACTCAACCCCATGCCCCCAAACAATCCTATTAAAATGGGGAGAGGATCTGAATAGACATTTTTCCAAAGAAGACATACAGATGGCCAACAGACACAGGGAAAGATGTTTAACATCACTCATCATCCAAACCACAGTGAGATGTCACTTCACACCTGTCAGAACAGTTACTATCAAAAACACAGGAACCACAAGTGTGGCGAGAATGTGGAGAAAAAGGAATCCTTGTGCACTGCTGGTGGGATTGTAAATTGGTGCAGCCGCTATGGAAACAGTACTAATGTTCCTCAAAAAATTAAAAATAGAACTACCGTATGATCCAGTAATTCCAGATTCTACTACTGGATATTTACCCAAAGAACATGAAATCACTAATTCAAATATATATAATTCAAATACATATATACAGAAATATATATAAGGGCACCTGGGTGGCTCAGTTGGTTAAGTGAGTGCCTTCGGCTCAGGTCATGATCCTAGGGTCCTGGGATCAAGCCTCACATTGGGCTCCTTGCTCAGCAGGAGCCTGCTTCCCCCTCCCCCTCTCCCTTTGCCAGCGGGTCCCCCTGCTTGTATTCTCTCTCTTAAAGAATCTTAAAATCTTTAAAATCTTAAATCTTTATATATATCTATATATTTATATATTATATTTATTTATATATATAAATTATATATAATATATTTATATATTAATATATTTTATTATATATAATAAATATATAAATATATAATATATATATAAATTTTATATATTATATTTATATATAATATATATAATCTTAAATCTTTAAAATCTTAAAATCTTTAAAAATCTTAAAGAATATATATTTATATATGTAATATAATATTATATAAATGCATATATACATATATATAATATTATTCAGCCACTAAAAACGAATGAAATATTTGCAATAACATGGATAGGATCTATGAAGTATTATATTAAGTGAAATAAGTCACACAGAGAAAGACAAATACCATATGATTTACTCTACTCATATGTGGAATTTAAGAAACAAAACAAATGAACAAAGAAAAAGAGACAACCCCCAAAACCAACTCGTAACTACAGAGAACAAACTGATGGCTATCAGAGGGGAGTAGGGTAGGGGGATGGGTGAGATAGGCAGAGGGGATTAAGAGTGCAATTACCAGGTGAGCACTGAGTCATGTACAGAATTGTTGAATCATTATATTGTGCAACTGAAACTAATAGAACACTGTAAGTTAACGATACAGAAATTTAAAAAAAAAAGAAGAAGAAAGATATGCCATATAATCCAATAATTCCACTATTGGGTATTGATCCAAAGAAAATGAAAATTCTAATTCAAAAATATATGTGCACCCTTATGTTCACTGCAGCATTATTTATCATAGTCAAGATTGGGAAGCCACCCGTATCCGATGACAGCTGAATGGATGAAGGAGATGTGGTGTATACGCAATGGAATATTACTTAGCCATCGAAAAAGAAATCTGGGCATTTGCAGCAACATGCATGGGCCTAGAGGGTATCATGCTAAGTGAAAAAAGTCAGACAGAGAAAGAAATATACCATATGATTTCACATATGTGTGGAATCTGAAAAACAAAAGTCTTGAACAACAACGACAAAGCAGAAACGGACCCCAAAATGCAGAGAACAAACTGGGGGTTGCTAGAGGGGAGGAGTGTGAGGGTGAGCCACATGCGTGAAGGCGAATGGGACGTACAGGCTTTCAGTTATGGAGTGAACAAGGGATGGGGATGAAAGGTAGAGCATAAGGAATAAAAAGGGGAAAATAGATCTATTGGAAAATGCAAAAGGTTAGGAGACCAAAAATCCTTTTTAAGCAGATTTTTGCTGTTCACTGCCCATCTCATGTTATTAAAATTCTTTTCAGGGGCACCTGGGTGGCTCAGTTGTTAAGTGTCTGCCTTCGGCTCAAGTCATGATCCCAGAGTCCTGCGATCGAGCCCTGCATAGGGCTCCCTGCTCAGCAGGAAGGCTGCGTCTCCCTCTCCCCCTGCTTGTGTTCCTTCTCTTGATTTGTCTCTCTCTGTCAAATAAATAAATACAATCTTTAAAAAAAAATCTTTTTATTTTTTTTTTAAGATTATTTATTTATTTGTAAGACAGAGAGATCACAAACAGGAGGAGCAGGAGAGGGAGAAGCAGGCTCCCCGCGGAGCAGGGAGCCTGATGTGGGCTCAATCCCAGGACCCTGGGATCATGACCTGAGCCAAAGGCAGATACTTAATCAACTGAGCCACCCAGAAGCCCCTGTCATTGAAATTTTTAAAGTTTTAAAAAATAATATACTCAAATTCCTTTAGAGAGCCACCACTGGTGAAAAAACAAAAGTCTCTGTAAGTCCAGACTCAAGACATAACCAATGTTCATAGGTAGTTTTTTATTTCCAGTATTTCCTATGCATGTGTTGACATATTTGTCATAAAAATGAGGTTATGCTATCAAACTGCATACAATGATTTAAAGTCTAAGCTTCTAAGTCTCAAACTGTATATAATGATTTAAAGTCTAAGCTTGGGGCACCTGGATGGCTCAGTGGGTTAAGCCTTTGCGCTCGGATCATGATCTCAGGGTCCTGGGATTGAGTCCCACATCGGTCTCTCTGCTCAGCAGGGAGCCTCCTTCCCTCCCGTTTCTCTGCCTGCCTCTCTGCCTACTTGTGATCTCTCTTTCTGTCAAATAAATAAATTTTTAAAAATCTTTAAAGTCTAAGCTTCTAAGTCTAAAATCTGATTTATGAATCTGAAATTATTCACTGGGTTTCCAGAGGTTACATTCCATTGTCCTATTCACCATGGAAGGTATCTACTATTAATGTGCTTATAACTAACTGGAGAAGGTGAATTCAGAGCAACCGAAATCACGAAGAGGAAGTGAGTCAGCTGCCTCAAAGTATTTTTGGAACAGTGCAGTATATAAATGAACTGATTTTAAAGATGAACGTTTGATGTCACATTGATACTTTTGGAGAATAGTTATTCTGCTACTTAGATGCCACTGGTACTTTAGAGTTGTGGTTTTCCACCTTCTTTTTAGCAATAGACTCCTTTCTTTTTTTTTTTTTTTAATTAATTTATTTATTTTTATTTGCTTATTTACAGCATAACAGTGTTCATTGTTCTGGCATCACACCCAGTGTTCCATGCAGTACGTGCCCTCCCTATTACCCACCACCTGGTTCCTCAACCTCCCACCACACCCCACCCCCTCCCGCCGCCCCTTCATAACCCTCTGGTTGTTTTTCAGAATCCACAGTCTCTCAAGGTTCATCTCCCCTTCCAGTTTCCCTCAACTCCCTCTCCTCTCCATCTCCCCATGTCCTCCATGTTATTTGTTATGCTCCACAAATAAGTGAGACCATATGATACTTGACTCTCTCTGCTTGACTTATTTCGCTCAGCATAATTTCTTCCAGTCCCGTCCATGTTGCTACAAAAGTTGGGTATTCGTCCTTTCTGATGGAGGCATAATACTCCATTGTGTATATGGACCACATCTCCTTTCTTCAAAGGAAATCTTACTAGGAAACCCAGTTTATGAAACAGATACCAACCATGACAATTCTGGTTGAATAGTTTGGCAAAAAGCTAGCTTTTGTCAAGGGCCACAATCCACATCCTCTGTCCTACCCAGGTGTCTGATTCCCCAGAAGAATTTGCGGGACCCCAGTGAAGTCTGAAAACCACCAAATGAAAGGACAGCGGTTTTGTCTATTCTTTTATTCATCCTCTATCTCTCTAATATCATTCCTTTCTCTCTTCTTTTGCAAAAACTTCATAATCCATTAAGTAAATAGTTCCATATTTTGCTGGTTTTGGTCATATAATCAGAAGAATGGTTGAAAGATTAAGATGAGATGAGTTACAATCGATAAAAGTGTCATCAAATTAATGTTTCACTTTTGATAATTTTAAAATTAGTGCATTTGTTGGCCCTTAGTTTTCAATGTAATAATCAGCTTCACTGTTTCCCTCAGGAATTGGCTTTTGCTGTGGGATTCTTATCTGGGAAATTACGAAAGGGATCTACATGAATGTTCAATATGTTAAAAACATAATGGATATTGTCATTTCCCATTTGACATGAAGAAGCAAAAGCTTACACAAGTTTTAAAGTTCTAGCTTTTGACTGGAAATGTATAATCTAGCCAAGATTCTGCAGTTTTCTCATGCTGATTTATGCTTTATTAACTATATTCATGTTTGATCTATTAAAGATAAAAAGAGTTGTAAAATTCTTAACACAAGAAAACAAATGTTGTTACTATGTTTGGTGATGGGTGTTAACTAGTCTTAAGGTGATGATCTTTCTCCAATATATACAGATATCAAATCATTATGTTGCATGCCTGAAACTAACAAAACATCGTAAGTCAATTATATCTCAATAAAAAATAATTTTAAAAAAGACAAAGGGAGGTGAATTTTTATCTAATACATGCAACTCATTTGGTATTCTACATCTTCAAATCATCATCTAAGGAAGGCATCAAAAGGGTGCTTTTGGGTAATAAGGCAGTATTGACCTTCGGTAACACTTCTGTTGGGTTTTGGTTTTTATAGCTTTCTTCCAGAGTGTATATACCACTGAATTTTCCATTTTTCTCTCCTGGTTCTCAATACTTGACTTTGCCTTTCTTAAACTTCTCTCTATCTTCTTACCTTGAACCAAAGCAGAAAAAATAAGGAAGATGCTTTGAATAAAATGGGTTCAATTCAATTTCTGCCTTTGTTTCCCCATCTTCCTTTGCTTTAGCTGGGGCCAAGCAAGCATCAATAGCAGGTAACTATGATTTAAGTGTGTCTGTAGGAGATAGAGACCACAGAAGCTTGGTTAAGGGATGATTTCTTTTTATAAATATTCATTCAAGTGACACCTTAAAAGTGTTTTAAAGCAGGAACCTCTGTGCTTCCTAGAACTACATAAAGTGATATAACTGTTTTATTTCCTCTGCCTATTGCCCAGCAGAGCTAACATGAGTGAAACGATTTATCAGAATAATAATTAATTTTATCTGAACACTGGGCTAATGGATGCCTTTCCTGTGAATCAGACATCTCCGTTTACATGAAAATAAATGAATGAAGTAGGTCGAGGTGGTAAATCTAGACCAATAAGGTTAGCTGTTAAGGCAGTTCTGAAACAAAGCGTTTCAGCTCTAGTAAGCAGACACCAGCCCGTGGCATTGTGTTTGGGATCTGCAGCTGAATATATGGCTCTGAAGTGAACAAAGGCAGTGACAGACTCAAAAGAACTAAACTACTGTAAACAGTGCTGAGGAAGGAAAGGGGCTGCCTTTTTATATCACTGGTTAATGATCAAAAGTGTATTTTGCGTTCCCATTTTCAGAACTGGAACTGACAGTTAACATTTATATCTCAAAACTTTAGAAATTCCCTGACTTTATAGGAAAGTCTGTTAGAAAGGGACAGATTCGATTAGCTAAATAGGGAGCCTGCCATATTCGTAGCTGATTCACAGCATAAGAAGTTACTCTATTATTCAATTACTTTCAAAAAAAGCAAAGATTTAAGGAAAAGTCTCTAATCACTTATGGAAAACTGAAATTGAAGCTAGAAAAATTTACAGAAGGGATCTTCTATGGATTACATAGACATGGGAAGTGGAAAATCTAAAGGGTGTCTGTGGGTATGTAGTATGTCTCTGGGGACATCATATAAACAGGCAGGATGGATCATACTGTAGGATGAGTCAGTCTCTTCCTTCTGTATGTATTCCCCCTTGTTCCCCTTCCTATACCTTGAAATCCACAATTCCACATCAGTTTGGGGACCAACACGAAGGAGGTATTCAATCTTTTTTTTTTTCTTAAAGATTTATTTTATTTATTTATTTGACAGACAGAGATCACAAGTAGGCAGAGAGGCAGGCAGAGAGAGAGAGGAGGAAGCAGGCTCTCCGAGGAGCAGAGAGCCCGATGTGGGGCTCGATCCCAGGACCCTGAGATCATGACCTGAGCCGAAGGCAGAGGCTTTAAACCACTGAGCCAGCCAGGTGCCCCCAGAGGTATCCAATCTTTGATGAAAAAGTAAATGGACGCATAAATGATTAAATAAAAATATCTGTTGTGAAAAACTATCTTTTATAATAGGTTAGTGTTATACATTATAGCCTCAAGATAAAAATACATGCTACAGAAATGCTTATTTTTAAAAAAGATGGTAGTTATTTATTTGTTGGAGAGAGAGAGCCCACAAGCAGAGGGAGTACCAGGCAGAAGGAAAAGCAGACTCCCCACCATGCAGGGAGCCTGATATGGGACTTTATCCTGGGACCCTGGAATCATGACCTGAGCCAAAGGCAGATGCCCACCCCACTGAGCCACCCAGCCATCCCAAAGAATACTTATTTTATTTGCTAACAAAAACACTGGTTTAGGGGCACCTGGGTGCCTCAGTGGTTTAAACCTCTGCTTTTGGCTCAGGTCATGATCTCAGGGTCCTGGGATCGAGCCCCACATCGGGCTCTCTGCTCAGCAGGGAGCCTGCTTCCCTTCCTCTTTCTCTGCCTGCCTCTGCCTACTTATGATCTCTGTGTCAAATAAATAAATAAAATTTAAAAATGCTCATTTAAAAAGGTGCTTATTATGGCTATCAAATCCTTGTTGATCTCTATAATTGGGACAAGTATCCTTGACCCTATCCAAATTCTTTAATAGGGATCAAATAGGTATTTTAAATTTTTTTTTCTCTCTTTTTTTTTTTTTTTTTTAAAGAGAGTATGAGCAGGGGAGAGGCAGAGGGAGAGAGATAATCTTTTTTTTTTTTTTAAAGATTTTATTTATTTATTTGACAGAGAGAGATACAAGTAGGCAGAGAGGCAGGCAGAAAGAGAGAGGGAAGCAGGCTCCCTGCCGAGCAGAGAGCCCGATGCGGGACTCGATCCCAGGACCCTGAGATCATGACCCGAGCCGAAGGCAGTGGCCTAAACCACTGAGCCACCCAGGCGCCCCGGTATTTTAAATTTTTTGATTACCTTTGCTTTCATTTGTTTAAAAGTCATTAAGAAGGGGACACCTGGGTGGCTCAGTTGGTTAAGCCACTGTCTTTGGTTCAGGTCATGATCCCAGGGTCCTGGGATTGAGTTCTGCATGGGGCTCCTTGCTTAGCAGGGAGCCTGCTTTTCTCTGCCTCTGCCTACCAGAGTTTGCTTGCTTGTGTTCTCCCTCTCTCTCTCTCTCTCTCTCTCTGATAAATAAATAAATAAATAAATAAATAAATAAAATCTTTAAAAAAGTCATTAAGAAGTAAAATTTATGCCATTTTATAATTTCATAATATACTTCCAGTGAGAAAGCAATAGGACACTTTATTTTATAGGCTCTTTCATATTCATAAATGAGATTAATTTTATTTATAAGTAATTATAAATATTTTGGAGAAAAATATGCTGAACATATTTGTATACCCCTCTTTTTTTTTTTTTTTTTTGACATTATAAAGATTTTTTATTTATTTATTTGACAGACAGAGAGATCACAAGTAGGCAGAGAGGCAGACAGAGAGAGAGGAGGAAGCAGGCTCCCTGCAGAGGAGAGAGCCCGATGCGGGACTCGATCCCAGAACCCTGAGATCATGACCTGAGCCGAAGGCAGCGGCTTAATCCACTGAGCCACCCAGGCGCCCCTGTATACCCCTCTTGAATGTTATTTTATTTTACTGTTTCATTACATCAGAGTTACTTATTTATTTTTTTAAGAGAGATCCAGCTCGTGTGGTGGGAGGAGGGGCAGAGGGAGAGGGAGAGAGAGAATCTTAAGCAGACTCCACAGTCTGGCTCCATCTGATGACTCCGAGACATGATCTTGACCTGAGCCAAAAGCAAGAGTTGAACACTTAACCTACTGAGCCATCACTGGAGCCCCTCATCACTTCAGCTTCACACAGCACTACGTGCATGTTCTGTCATTGATTTTAAGATGTGCTACTTTTTCTAACAACCTCTAAATAAGAAGTGACCAAAACTGACAAGACAGAAAGAGAATGCCAACAAACATATTCAGTGGAGGATTCCAAATAAGATGAAAAATTTTTGCCATTGAAGCCAGAGATGAACTTGAGAATTAAGCCAGAACTCAGTAATAAAAGTCTTAGATACTGGGAGCTTTTACTACCTTCCATAACCTTCAATATTAAGCAAAGTATCCTACAAAAACAGCTATGATAGAAGGAAAAACACCCATATGAGATTAAAAAAGAAACACCGAAGAGACTACAGCTTGAGAAATGAAGGAATCACATATAGTTTTTGTATTTTGTAAAGAGCTCTGTGATAAGATCTTCTTAGATTTGTTTAGCATTAAGTGTTTTTAAGAATCTGCAGACATGAAATGTTCCAACATCAGAATTATTGGAATCCCTGAAGGGGAGGAAAAAGAAGTCTAGAAGATATAGTGGAAGAAGTTGTCTATGAAAATTTTCCCAATCTCACGAATGGAAACAACGTTCATGTACTAGAGGCAGAGAGATTTCCCCCCAAGATTTTAGATTCTCGAAAGTTCTCACGACACCTTATAGTTAAAATGAGGAATTATGTTTCAAGACAGACCCTCTTAAAAGCAGCTAGGACAGGGACGCCTGGGTGGCTCAGTGGGTTAAAGCCTCTGCCTTCGGCTCAGGTCATGGTCCCAGGGTCCTGGGATCGAGCCCCACAGTGGGCTCTCTGCTCAGCGGGGAGCCTGCTTCCTCCTCTCTCTCTCTCTGCCTGCCTCTCTACCTACTTGTGATCTCTGTCTGTCAAATAAATAAATAAAATCTTAAAAAAAAAAAGCAGCTAAGACAAAGAAGCTCCTTACATACAGAGGAAAGCCCATTAGAATAACGTCAGACCTGTCCACAGAGACCTGGCAAGCCAGGAAGGGCTGGCAAAATATATTCAGAGTACTAAATGAGAAGAACATGCAGCCAAGAATACTCTATCCAGCAAGACTGACATTCAAAATGGATGGAGAGATAAAGAGTTTCCAAGACCAGCGAGGCTTAAAAGACTATGCAACCACCAAGCCGACACTGCAGGAAATATTAAGGGGGGTCCTATAAAAGAGAAAAAATCCCAAGAATATCATTGAACAGAAATATAGAAACAATCTACAGACAGAAAGACTTCAAAGGTAACACGATGTCAATAAAAACCTATCTCTCAATAATCACTCTCAATGTGAACGGCCTAAATGTGCCTATAAAATGACACAGGGTTGCAGATTGGATAAAACGACAGGACCTATCCATATGTTGTCTACAAGAGACCCATTTTGAACCTAAGGATACACCCAGACTGAAAGTGAAGGGATGGAGAAGCATCTTTCATGCCAATGGGCCTCAAAAGAAGGCCGGCGTAGCGATTCTCATATCAGATAAATTAGATTTTAAACTAAAGACTGTAGTCAGAGATACAGAAGGACACTACATAATTCTTTTTTTTTTTTAAAAGATTTTATTTATTTATTTGACAGAGAGAGAGACAGATCACAGGTAGGCAGGGAGGCAGACAAAGAGAGGAGGAAGCAGGCTCTCTGAGGAGCGGAGAGCCAGATGTGGGGCTCGATCCCAGGACCCTGGGATCATGACCTGAGCTGAAGGCAGAGGCTTTAACCCACTGAGCCACCCAGGCGCCCTGACACTACATAATTCTTAAAGGGATTATCCACCAAGATGATCTAACAATTGTAAATATCTACGCCCCCAATATGGGAGCACCCAATTACATAAGAAAACTATTAATCAAGATAAAGAGTCATATTGATATGAATACAATAATAGTAGGAGATCTTAATATGCCTCTCTCAGAAATAGACAGATCATTGAAGCAGAAAATTAATAAAGAAATAAGAGCATTGAATGAAACACTGGACCAGATGGACCTCATAGACATATACAGAACATTCCACCCTAAAACAACAGAATACTCATTCTTCTCAAGTGCACATGGAACCTTCTCCAGAATAGACCACATACTGGGTCACAAAGCAGGACTCAACTGATACCAAAAGACTGACATTATTTCCTGCATATTCTCAGATCACAATGTTTTGAAACTGGAACTCAATCACAAGGAAAAGTTTAGAAGGAACTCAAACACCTGGAAGCTAAAGACCACCTTGCTTAAGAATGCTTGGATCAACCAGGAGATCAAAGATGAACTTAAACAATTCATGGAAACCAATGAGAATGAAGACACTTCGGTCCAAAACCTATGGGATACAGCAAAGGCGGTTCTAAGGGGGAAATACATAGCCATCCAAGCCTCCCTCAAAAAAATTGAAAAATCCAGAATACACCAGTTCTATTTACACCTTAAAGAACTGGAGAATCAACAACAAATCAAACCAACTCCACACGCAAGAAGGGAAATAATCAAGATTAGAGCAGAGATCAATGAGATAGAAACCAGAGATACAGTAGAATGTATCAATGAAACTAGAAGCTGGTTTTTTGAAAGAATCAATAGGATCGATAAACCATTGGCCACACTAATCCAAAAGAAAAGAGAGAAAGCCCAAATTAATAAAATTATGAATGAAAAGGGAGAGATCACAACTAACACCAAGGAAATAGAAACAATCATCAGAAATTATTACCAACAGTTATATGCCAATAAGCTAAGCAACCTAGATGAAATGGATGCATTCCTGGAAAATTATAAACTCCCAAAATTGAACCAGGAAGAAATTGACAACCTGAATAGACCGATATCTAGTAATGAGATTGAAGCAGTGATCAAAAACCTCCCAAAAAACAAGAGCACAGGACCTGACGGATTCCCTGGGGAATTCTACCAAACTTTCAAAGGAGAAATAACACCAGTTCTCCTGAAGCTGTTCCAAAAAATTGAAGCAGAAGGAAAACTTCCAGACTCTTTTTATGAAGCCAGCATTACCCTGATCCTGAAACCAGGCAAAGACCCTACCAAAAAGGAGAATTTCAGACCAATATCACTGATGAATATGGATGCAAAGATTCTCAACAAGATCCTAGCAAACAGGATCCAGCAGCACATTAAAAAGATTATCCACCATGACCAGGTGGGATTCATCCCTGGGTTATAAGGTTGGTTCAACATTCACAAATCAATCAATGTGATAGAACAAATCAATAAGAGAAGACAGAAGAACCACATGGTCCTCTCAATTGATGCAGAAAAAGCATTTGACAAAATCCAGCATCCATTCCTGATTAAAAGGCTTCAAAGTTTAGGGATAGAGGGAACATTCCTGAACTTCATAAGATCTATCTATGAAAGACCCACAGCAAATATTATCCTCAATGGGAAAAAGCTTGCAGCCTTCCTGTTGAGATCAGGAACATGACAAGGATGCCCACTCTCACCACTCTTGTTCAACATAGTATTATAGAAGTCCTAGCAACGGCAATCAGACAACAAAGAGAAATAAAATGTATCCAAATTGGCAAGGAAGAAGTCAAACTCTCTCTCTTCGCAGATGACATGATTCTTTATATGGAAAACCCCAAAGACTCCACCCCCAAACTACTAGAACTCATACAGCAATTCAGTAACATGGCAGGATACAAAGTCAATGTACAGAAATCAGTGGCTTTCTTATACACTAACAATGAAAATACAGAAAGGGAAATTAGAGAATCGATTCCATTTACTATAGCACCAAGAACCATAAGATACCTGGGAATAAACCTAACCAAAGAGGTAAAGGACCTGTACTCGAGGAACTACAGAAAACTCATGAAAGAAATTGAAGAAGACACAAAAAGATGGAAGACCGTTCCATGCTCTTGGATTGGAAGAATAAACATTGTTAAAATGTCTATACTGCCTAGAGCAATCTATACTTTTAATGTCATTCCGATCAAAATTCCACCGGTATTTTTCAAAGAGCTGGAGGAAATAATCCTAAAATTTGTATGGAATCAGAAGAGACCCTGAATTGCTAAGGAAATGTTGAAAAACAAAAACAAAACTGGCGGCATCACGTTACCCGATTTCAAGCTTTACTACAAAGCTGTGATCACCAAGACAGCGTGGTACTGGCATAAAAACAGACACATTGACCAGTGGAACAGAGTGGAGAGCCCAGATATGGACCCTCAACTCTATGGTCAAATAATCTTCGACAAAACAGGAAAAAATATACAATGGAAAAAAGACAGTCTCTTCAATAAATGGTGCTGGGAAAACTGGACAGCGATATGTAGAAGAATGAAACTCGACCATTCTCTTACACCATACACAAAGATTAACTCGAAATGGATAAAAGTCCTCAATGTGAGACAGGAATCCATCAGAATCCTAGAGGAGAACATAGGCAGTAACCTCTTCGATATCAGCCACAGCAACTTCTTTCAAGATATGTCTCCAAAGGCAAAGGAAACAAAAGCGAAAATGAACTTCTGGGACTTCATCAAGATCAACAGCTTCTGCACAGCAAAGGAAAGAGTCAATAAAACAAAGAGGCAACCCACGGAATGGGAGAAGATACTTGCAAATGACAGTACAGACAAAAGATTGATAACCAGGATCTATAAAGAACTCCTCAAACTCAACACACACAAAACAGATAATCATATCAAAAAATGGGCAGAAGATATGAACAGACACTTCTCCAACGAAGACATACAAATGGCTATCAGACACATGAAAAAATGTTCATCATCACTACCCATCAGGGAGATTCAAATTAAAACTACATTGAGATATCACATTACACCAGCTAGAATGGCCAAAATTAGCAAGACAGGAAACAAAGTGTGTTGGAGAGGATGTGGAGAAAGGGGAACCCTCTTACACTATTGGTGGGAATGCAAGTTGGTGCAGCCACTTTGGAGAACAGTGTGGAAATTCCTCAAGAAATTAAGAATAGAGCTTCCTTATAACCCTGCAATTGCACTGCTGGGTATTTACCCCAAAGATACAGATGTAGTGAAAAGAAGGACCATCTGTACCCCAATGTTTATTGCAGCAATGGCCACGGTCACCAAACTGTGGAAAGAACCAAGATGCCCTTCAACGGATGAATGGATAAGGAAGATGGGGTACATATACACAATGGAGTATTATGCCTCCATCAGAAAGCATGAATACCCAACTTTTGTAGTAACATGGACGGGACTGGAAGAGATTATGCTGAGCGAAATAGGTCAAGCAGAGAGAGTCAAGTATCATATGGTCTCACTTATTTGTGGAGCATAACAAAGAACACGGAGGACATGGGGAGATGGAGAGGAGAGGGAGTTGAGGGAAACTGGAAGGGGAGATGAACCATGAGAAACTGTGGACTCTGAAAAACAACCAGAGGGTTTTGAAGGGGTGGGGGGGGTGGGAGGTTGAGGAACCAGGTGGTGGGTAATAGGGAGGGCACGTACTGCATGGAGCACTGGGTGTGGTGCAAAAACAATGAACACTGTTACGCTGAAAACAAACAAACAAACAAACAAACAAACAAACAAAAAGAATCTGCAGACATTTGATTATTAAAACGTGGGTGGTGTGGTTGGCAAATTGAAGACAGTAAAGATTCTGAATGTTTATATGATGTCTCCAGGGTTACTCAGGTGGCAAATGGTGAAACAAGCATTAGAATGAAGATTCTGGAATGCTAAATGATACCACCTCCATCACGACCCAGCAGGAGTCAAGTGAATGGTCACAACTATAGTGGCACCACCAGTGACCATCCAAAAGCATCTGTGTGATTTCTCTAAGTCCCTGTAACTTCTTTTCTCTGCCTCCCAGATTCCCTTTCGTTAAGACCTGTTTCTATCCTTCCCATAAGAATGACAAGAAGCCTAACCTCTTCACCCTCTAAGAAAATTCTGTTCCCAGAAAATATTACATAAATTTAGAAACTTTCTTGAGGATAGTGCAAGGAATTAATAGACAGCTCACTAGCATCTGCCCTGTTCCAACTTCACAGTCTAACAACAACCAATGACCTCTGCTATGAAGGGTTTTCAAGGAATTTCTTACAACAGCAGTACACACAATACAAGGAAAGCTGGTGGACAGTTTACATATGTTTTTGAAATGCATTGTGTTTCTGACATTATATAGGTAACATCATACAGGTTTGTTTAGCCTGGTATGCTACTCTGGTTTTCATTACTATCAAAGTTTTAGTTATTTTAAACTGGAACACAAATTCAATATGAGGACCAAATTAGTAAGTTAGTAGAAGTACAAGTACCTACATGATAAGAGTGTCCTTTTTTCCTCTTAGACATTTCATCATTTAAAAATTACTTAATTTTATTGAAATTTTCACGATTTATTTTTTAATAGTCAAAATACATAGGAAATCAGTGTTCCCCTTCTCATCCCGGACCCTCTAGTTAGTTAGTTAGTTAGTTTGTTTTTATAATCCAATAAGTGGCCAAACATTCATTATTTCAATTTGAATTTTTTTCTTGCAGAGATTGAACACTTATCTACCCATATATTTTGGTTCTTTATTCTTTTTTTTCCCCCAAATTTTCATTTAAATTCTAGTTAGTTAACATATAGTGTAATATTGTTTTCAGGAGTAGAATTTCATGATTCATCACTTACATACAACACCCAGTGCTCATCACAAGTGCCCCCCATAAGTCCCCATCGCCCATTTAGCACATCACCCACCCACCTCCATCAACCCTTGGTTTGTTCTCTATAGTTAAGAGTCTCTTATGGTTTGTTCCCCCTCTTTCTCTTTCCCCTCCTTCCCATATGTTCATCTGTATTTTTTCTTAAATTCCATATATGAGTGAAATTATATGGTATTTGTCTTTCTCTAACTTATTTCTCTTAGCATAATACCCTCTAGTTCTAACCACGTTGTTGCAAATGGCAAGATTTGGGAATTTTTTTGATGGCTTAGTAATCACATCTTAGTATCACACATCTTCTGTATCCATTCTTCAGTTGATGGGCATTTGGGCTTTCTCCATAGTTTGGCTATTGTTGATAATGCTGTTATAAACTGGGGTGTAAGTACCTCCTCAAATCTGTATTTTTGTATCCATTGGGTAAATACCCAGTAGTGCAATTGCTGGATTGAAGGGCAGTTCTATTTTTAATTTTTGAGGAACTTCTGTACTGTTTTCCAGAGTGACTGCACCAGTTTGCATCCCTAACAACAGTGCAATAGGGTTTCCATTTCTCCACAACCTCACCAGCACTTGTTTCTTGTGTCGTTGATTTTAGCCATTCTGACAGGTGTGATGTGGTAAAATGGATACGTATCACTAACTTTCAGAAAGATGCATAAGGAATGAATCCACTGAAGATGGATGCCTCTGGTATTAATACTTCCTTTTTTTAAATTAATATATAATGTATTCTTTGTTTCAGGGGCACAGGTCTGAGATTCATCAGTCTTACACAATTCACAGCACTCACCATAGGACATAATTTCCCCAACGTCCATCACCCCGCCACCCCATCCCTCCCCCTCCACCCCCCAGCAAACCTCAGTTTGTTTCCTGAGATTAAGAGTCTTTTACGGTTTATCTCCCTCTCTAGTTTCGTCTTCTTTCATTTTTCGTCCCTTCCCCTATGATCCTCTGTCTTGTTTCTCAAATTTCTCATATAGTGAGATCATATGACAATTGTCTTTCTCTGATTGACTTATTTCACTTAGCATAATAGTTCCATCCACGTCGTTTCAAACGGCAAGATTTCTTTTTGATGGCTGTATAGTATTCCATTGTATATGTAAATCACATTTTCTTTATCCATTCATCTGCTGATGGACATCTAGGCTCTGTCCATAGCGTGGCTATTGTGGACATTGCTATTATAAACATTGGTGTGCATATGCCCCTTCGGATCATTACATTTGTATCTTTAGGATAAATACCCAGGAGTGCAATTGCTGGGTCATATTTTCAACTTTTTAAGGAACCTCCATTCTGTTTTCCAGAGTGGCTGCACCAGCTTGTATTCTTACCAACAGTGTAGGAGGGTTCCACTTTCTCTGCATCCACATCGACTCCTGTGGTTTCCCGACTTGTTAGTTTTAGCCATTCTGACTGGTGTGAGGTGGTATTGATTTCTATTTCCCTGATGTTGAGTGATGTTGAGCACTTTTTCATGTGTCTGTTTGCCATGTGGATGTCTTCTTTGCAGAAATGTCTGTTCATGTCTTCTACCCATTTCTTGATTGGACTATTTGTTCTTTTGGTGTTGAGTTTGATTAAGTTCTTTATAGATTTTGGATACTAGCCCTTTATCTGATATGCCATTTGCAAATATCTTCTCCCATTCTGTCAGTTGTCTTTTGGTTTTGTTAACTGTTTCCTTTGCTGTGCAAAAGCTTTTGATCTTGATGACATCCCAAGAGTTCACTTTTGCCCTTGCTTCCCTTGCTTTTGATGACGTTTCTAGGAAGAAGTTGCTGTGGCTGAAGATCAAGAGGTTGCTGCCTGTGTTCTCCTCAAGGATTTGGATGGACTCCAGTCTCACATTTAGGTCTTTCATACATTTTGAGTCTATTTTGTGTGTGGTGTAAGGAAATGGTCCAGTTTCATTCTTCTGCATGTGGCTGTCCAATTTTCCCAACACTATTCGTTGAAGAGGCTGTCTTTTCCATTGGAGATTCTTTCCTGCTTTGTCAATGATTAGTTGGCCATAGAGTTGAGGGCCCATTTCTGGGCTCTCTATTTAGCTCCATTGATCTATGTGTCTGTTTTTGTGCCAGTAGCATACTGTCTTGATGATTACAGCTTTGTAATAGAGCTTGAAGTCTGGAACTGTGATGCCACCAGCTTTGGTTTTCTTTTTCAACATTCCTCTGGCTATTCAGGGTCTTTTCTGATTCCATATAAATTTTAGGATTATTCCATTTCTTTGAAAAAAGTTGATGGTATTTCAATAGGGATTGCATTAAATGTGTAGATTGCTCTAGGTAGCATGGATATTTTCACAATATTTATTCTTCCAATCCATGAGCAGAGAACGTTTGTCCATTTCTTTGTGTCTTCTTCAATTTCTTTCATGAGTATTCTATAGTCTTCTGAGTACAGATTCTTTGCCTCTTTGGTTAGATTTATTCCTAGGTATCTTATGGTTTGGGGTGAAATTGTGAATGGGATCGACTCCTTAATTTCTCTTTCTTCTGTCTCATTGTTGGTGTAGAGAAACACAACTGATTTCTGTGCATTGATTTTACATCCTGACAGTTTATTGTATTATTATATGAGTTCCACCAATTTTTGAGTAGAGTCTTTTGGGTTTTCCACATAATGTATCATATTATCTACAAAGAGAGAGTTTGACTTCTTTACCAATTCAGATGCCTTTTATTTATTTTTGTTGTTGTTGTTGTTGTTGTCTGATTGCTGAGGCTAGGACTTCTAGTATTATGCTAAAAAGCAGTGGTGTTAGTGGACAGCTCTGCCATGTTCCTGACCTTAGGGGAAAAGCTCTCGGTTTTTTCTCCATTGAGAATGATATTTGCTGTGGGTTTTTCACAGATGGCTTTTATGAGATAGAGGTATGTTCCCTTTATCCCTACACTATAAAGAGTTTCAATCAAGAAAGGATGCTGTACTTTGTCAAATGCTTTTTCTGTATCTACTGAGAGTATCATATGGTTCTTGTTCTTTCTTTTATTAATGTATTGTATCATATTGATTGATTTGCAGATGTTGAACCAAACTTTCAGCCCAGGAATAAATCCTCCTTGGTTGTGGTGAATAATCCTTTTATTGTACTGTTGAATCCTATTAGCTACTATTTTGGTGAGAATTTTTGCATCCATGTTCATCAGGGATATTAATCTGTAATTCTCCTTTTTCATGGGGTCTTTGTCTGGTTTTGGGATCAAGGTAATGCTGGCCTCAGGAGTTTGGAAGTTCTCCTTCCATTTCTATTTTTTGGGAACAGTTTCAGAGAATAGGTATTAATTCTTCTTTAAATATTTGATAGAATTCCAGGGGGAAGCTGTCTGGCCCTGGGCTCTTATTTGTTGGGAGATTTTTGATGACTGCTTTAATCTCCTTACTGGTTATGGGTCTGTTCAGGTTTTTTATTTCTTCCTGGTTCAGTTTTTGTAGTTTATATGTCTTAAGGAATGCATCCATTTCTTCCAGATTGTCAAATTTGCTGGTATATAGTTGCTCATAATATGTTCTTATAATTGTCTATCTTTGGTGTTGGTTGCCATCTCTCCTCTTTCATTCATGATTTTATTAATTTAGGTCTTTTCTCTTTTCTTTCTGGAGTGTCTGGCCATGGGTTTATCAATATTATTAATTCTTTCAAAGAACCAGCTCCTAGTTTTGTTGACCTGTTCTACTGTTTCATTGATTTCTGCTCTGATCTTTATTATTTCTTTTCTCCTGCTGAATTAAGGCTTTCTTTGTTGTTCTTTCTCCAACTTTCTTTTGAGATCCATTAGCATGGTAAATGGTTTTCCACCCCATCACTTTAAATCTGGAGGTGTCTTTGGGTATAAAATGAGTCTCCTGCAGACAGCATATTGGTGGGTCTTGTGGGTTTTGGTTGTTGTTGTTTTTTTTTTTTAATCCATTCTGATACCCTGTGTCTTTTAATTGGGGGCATTTAGCCCATTTACATTCAGATTAACTATTGAAAGATATGAATTTAGTGCCATTGTATTGCCTTTAAGGTGACTGTTACTGTGTATTGTCTCTGTTCCTTTCTGGTCTGTTACTTTTAGGCTCTCTCTGCTTAGAGGATCCCTTTCAATATTTCCTCGAGGACTCGTTTGGTGTTTGCAAATTCTTTCAGGTTTTTTGTTTTGTTTTGTTTTGGTCCCAGGAGCTTTTTATTTCTCCTCTATTTTCATTGACAGCCTAGCTGGATGTAGTATTCTTGGCTGCATATTTTTCTCATTCAGTGCTCTGAATATATCATGCTAGTCCTTTCTTGCCTGCCAGGTCTCTGTGGATAGGTCTGCTGCCAATCTAATATTTCTACCATTGTAGGTTACAGATCTGTTACCCCAAATCCTTTCAGAATTTTCTCTTTGTCTCTGAGACTTGTAAGTTTTACTATTATGTCACTGGGTGTTGGCCTATTTTTTATTGATTTTTAGGTGGGTTCTCTGTGCCTCCTGGATTTTGATGCTTATTTCCTTCCTCAAATTAGGGAAGTTCTCTGGTATAATTTGCTCCAATATACATTCTGCACCCCTCTCTCTTTCTTCTTTTTCTGGGATCCCAATTATTCTAATATTGTCTCATCATATGGTATCACTTAGCTCTGGAATTCTCCCCTCATGATCCAGTTTATCTCTCTTTTTCTCAGATTCTTTATTCTCCATCATTTGGTCTTCTATATCACTAATTCTCTCTTCTGCCTCATTTATCCTAGCAGTAAGAGCCTCTATTTTTTTTTTTATTACACCTCATTATAGCTTTGATTTCAATTTGGTCAGATTTTAGTTCTTTTATTTCTCCAGAAAGGGATTCTCTAGTATAGTCTATGCTTTTTTCAAGCCCAGCTAGCATCTTTATAATCGTCATTCTGAATTCTATTTCTGACATTCTTAGTAATGTCCATATTGATTAAGTCCCTAGCAGTTGGTACTGCCTCTTGTTCTTTTTTTGAGGTGAGTTTTTCCACCTTGTCATTTTGTCCAGAGAAGAATAGATGAATTAGAGAACAAAATGTTAATAGGGTAAAAATGACCCCAGAAAAATATACAATAATCAAGCCAGAAGAACCCTGAAACTGGGGGGAGAAGAAGGGAAAAAAATAAAAATAAAAAAATATGATTAGGCTGGTGAATAGAACAGAGCCACACACTTGATTTTGGGTGTATTTTGGTCTGTTAGAAGAAACTGCCTCCCAAAATTTTAAAGAAAGGAAATATATATATATATATATATATACACACACACATACTTATATATACATGTATGTATATATGTATGCACACACACACACACATATATATATATGGGTAAATATGATGAAGGGATGGACTATGACTATGAAGATGAAAATTAAAAATGATTTTGAAAAAGGAATTGATAAGATAAGAAATTGGTTGAAAAAAGAAAAAAAAAAGAGGAGAGAATGTGATCAGACTGGAGACTAGAACAAAGCCATATGCTTTATTTAAGTTACATTTGGGTTTGTTAGAAGAAAGTGTATCCCAAAATTTTAAAGAAAGAAAAAGTTATATGTGTAAAAAAATAAGGTTAAATACAATGAAGGGATAGAATATGAGTATAAAAATGAAAATTAAGAAGAAGATGTTTTAAAAGGTGCTGGTAAGATAAAGTAATTAAAATAGGGGAAAATAGGAAAGAAGAAATATTTTTTAAAAATTGAAAAAATAATGAAAATGAAAAGAATTTAACTTTGAATGACTAAACAATTATGGGGGGAAAAAAGCCATGAATTCTATGTGCTGTATTCTCCTATCTCTGTAGTTTTGCAGTTCTCATTGATCACTACACTTGGTCTTGGCTGGATGTTCTTGCTGATCTTCTGCGGGAGGGGCCTGTTGCAGTGAATCTCAAATGTCTTTGCCAGAGGCTGAATTGCGCCGCCCTTGCCATCACCCAGGCTAAGTAATCTGCTCGGCTTCGCACTAGGGAGCTTTTGTTCCCTGAACGCTTTCCGTAGAGCAATGGAGGATGGGAATAAAGATGGCGGCCTCCCAGTCTCCGTGGGGAGGCGCCGAGAGCTCAGGCCGCCACTCCTCAGTGCGCCCTCAGAGAAAAGCGCTCAATCCTTCCTGTCTCCATGGTCTCTGGCCACGCTCTGAGCTCACTCGGACTGTGACCCAGCGTTTCTAACTCTGGCGAACGGCCCCGGTAAGAGTCTCCAAACCCAGCAGTTTGCTGCTGTGCTGCTTCTCCCAGAGAAGAAAGGTGAGTCTCCTCAGATCTGCCACTTGTGGAGTCCCTGCCCAAAAAGTAGTTGTCCAGCTGTGCCGTGGATCATGATTTACGGCAACCCCGAGCTGAGAGCACACTGCTCAGCTCCATCTTTGCCGCCGGCTTCCCTGCTCCCATACCTGGGAGCTCTGCTACACTCAGGTACCCCTGCGAAGGTTCTGAGACCCTACACGGTCCCCGCAATTACTGCACCCTCCGTTTAGTCCCTGGAGCGACGTCCCTCTGTGGAGCGACTTCTAAAAGTTCTGATTTGGTGCTCCATTGCTCTCTCACTTTACGGGAGCTGGCTGATGGAGGCTCCCTTCCCCCCACTGCATTCTATCTTCCCGTATATCACCTCAGATTCACTTCTCCACACGTCTTACCTTCCAGAAAGTGGTCACTTTTCTGTTCCTAGAATTGCTGCTCTTCTTCTCTTCCATCTCCTGTAGAGTTTGTAGGTGTTCAGAATGGTTTGCTAACTATCTAGCTGATCTCCTGGGACCAGATGAAATCTAGGTCTCCTACTTCTCCACCATTTTGCTCCTCCCACTTACTACTTCCTTTTTAAAGCACTGTTCCTTCTTTCCACTTTGTTATAAATCTCACATTTTTTTGCACTTATCAGTAAGTAAACAGTTACAAATTTACCTCTTTTCAGTATTCTGCTATAATATTTATTTCCATTAAGGTTATGCATGCATCTGAGTCAGATTCACTGATTACAAAAATGGCAATCCTTGCCATTTCTTTCTTTCTTTTTTTTTTTTAAAGATTTTATTTATTTATTTGACAGAGAGAGATCACAAGTAGGCAGAGAGGCAGGCAGAGAGAGAGGAGGAAGCAGGCTCCCTGCTGAGCAGAGAGCCCGATGTGGGGCTCGATCCCAGGACTCTGAGATCATGACCCGAGCCGAAGGCAGCGGCTTAACCCACTGAGCCACCCAGGCACCCCAATCCTTGCCATTTCTTGTTTGTCAGAGGCAATCATAGTAAACATTCTAAGTTAATTCTTGTATTTAGCTTCTTATCTCTAAATATCATGTTTATATTTCTACCACTTGATGCTTCAGTTCTAGGTATAATATACTAACTTTTCCCTTTGAAAGATAAGACTTACTACTCTTTCACCCAAACACTCTGAACCTGCCACACCCCTGCACTTGCAGTCAGCTATCCATCAAATAATCATAATTTTGCTTGTATCGATAGTCAGTGTTTTTATTACTATAGTTGTGTAAATAATACTCAAGTCTGAACCACGCAGTATACTATTGTTACTTTTCCTAGAAAATAAAATTGTCTTTTTTTGGTTACTCAATTATTCATGTACTTAAAAATGAATATAACCCAAAGCATTCTCCCAATTATATAAATCTTCTCTCAAAACATCAAATATATATTTTATCATTTTTTCTTCCTGAAACATCTATCCTGGAACCTTCTGACCTGTTCTACTTGGGATAGGTTGCTCCCTAGTTTGGCTACACTATATTTGTTTTGAAATCTCACTGCAGCAGCATTCTAGTGGATGAGTGGCTTCTTTACCTTTTTATTGTGTTGGATCACAATGGTTTTTGTTTGTTTGTTTGTTTGTTTCAATTCTCTTATTTTGGTGGGGTACACTCACCAGTAAACTCCTGAGAAAATGTTCTTGAGATGGAAATTTCAAAAACCTTTTGTATCCAAAAAATACACCTTATTCTATCTGAACTCTTAGACCTAATTTGGCTAGGTATAGAATTTAGGGTTGGATATTATTTTTCCTCTGAATTTTAAAGACAATTTTCCATTGTTTTTCAGCTTCTAGTGTTGCAGTCAAGAAGAATAATAGCATCCTAGTTCTTGATGTTTTTAATGAAATTTATGGTTTTCTTTCTAAAAGTTTAAAGAATCTTCTTTGTCTTTTCTTTTTTTTTTAAAAGATTTTATTTATTTATTTGACAGATAGAGATCACAAGTAGGGAGAGAGGCAGGCAGAGAGAGAGAGAGGAGGAAGCAGGCTCCCGCCAAGCATAGAGCCTGATGCAGGGCTCGATCCCAGGACCCTGGGATCATGACCCGCGCGAAAGGCAGAGGCTTTAACCCACTGAGCCACCCAGGCACCCTTCTTTGTCTTTTCTTTTCTGAAATTCTATAGTGATGAGCAGCCAGTCATGTGCCTTAATGGCATACTTCAAATCTGGAAACTCATGGGAATTTTTCTTGAATTACTTTTTTGATGGTTTTCTTCCTGGTGTTTTCTTCACTCTGTCTTGCTACATTTCCTGTTATTCAGATTCTGGATTCCTAGACTATACTTCTTTCTTATGTTTTTTACATAATTTTCATTTTTCTTTTTGCTTTTTTACTCACTTTTCACATACTCAACTTATCTTCCAATCTTCCTATTGAGTTTTCTAAGGGATTTTTATGTTTCATGTATTTCTTTCCTTTAATTTTTTTTTTAAGATTTAAAAAATTTATTTATGAGAGAGAGAGTGCAGAAGCAGGGAAGTGACAAGCAGCATAGACAGAGAGAGAAGCCGACTCCCTATTGAGCAGGGAGCCCAATGTAGGACTCGATCCCAGGACCCTGGGATCATGACCCAAGCCAAAGTCAGATGCTTAACTGATTGAGCTGCCTAGGTGCCCCACTATGTATTTCTTTCTTATAGCTTCCTGTTCTTGTTTCTCAGATACAGTATAGTCAGTTTTTAGTTTGTGTGGTAACACAGGATTATAAAAATGACCAGAGAGGTAAAAACAATGCAAAGCCATCTTACTAATCAGTGGGGGGGAATGACAATTGTTCTGTAAACTTTAACAACTTTTTCAAAAATATTAAAACTCTTACTATAAGTTTTACATGTATAGGACATTAAAAAAACAGTAAAACTAATAACTTCTTTAGGATACTGTGATTTAAAGCATTATACAAACATTGAAAACCAAAGTGTTTTCTTTCTGGACACAATGTTTGTTGCCTTCTCACGGTATAACTTACAAAATGAAATGAAGATCTTTTCCATGTCCTGGTGAATTGTCATACTCCTTTCTAAGTTTGGATTAGCTTCCATACATTTATCTTTTGTGCTTTTAGTGTCAGTAAATATCTTCAACAGCCCTTCAAAGTGATTATTTTGCTGGTATCACTTCCTTTCAGACGTCTTCATCCTTTTCATAACAAACACTTACAGTCATATAAAATACTTGCTAATTATCATATCCAGTTGCCTTAACCAACCCTTGGAATCTAGATGCAAATTTTATGGCAGCCTCCTCTTCTGCTCTATCAATTTCACAAGACAGCATAGCATTCATCGATTCATGCCAACTTTAGAAACAATCAAGCTAGCATTTACTGGCAATAAAAGTTTATTCTTCCATTCCTTTGTAATTACCTTTTAAAAAAAAAATACGGCAACTAACACCAACACTTACCTGAATGTTAGCCAAACTAATTTTCTTTAATTGCTGTCTTCAGTCCAACCATAAACCTCTTTCTGCTCTCAGTGCAATTTAAAGTGAAAGATGTGGAAGCAACTTTACCTTACTTTTTATATTCATTAGTCTTTCTCAGTATGGTTCCTACAGACCCTTTCTACCTTGGCTTGGTATCGCCATTTTCTTATATGCAATTCCTATCTTACCATCTTTCATTTTATTGCTGCTTTACAACTCTGTTGGCCAATTCCTTCTTCATTATCTGTTCTGGAAAATGTTGCATCTGTTTATCAATGGGAGACAAGGAGGCCACATAACTACGTACTTTGGTGTCTGTGCATGAACTAATAGACTTGCAGTGACAAATCACCGATAGTCTTTGAACGAAGTGATATGAACTACCCGTCCATCTCTTTATTCACAACGGAATTAATGATAGTAGTTAAACTGTGCTCCCTGTACACTCGTTTCCTCCAGTTTACTTTTTTCTGTATTAGTTTGTCTGTTATTTGCCTGTTTCCTTTTTATTTGTTCTGTTTTCTGCTTTGATTTTAGAGTCTTATCTGACCCACTCATATGTAAGAGTGGGCACTGAAATCTCAGTGGTAGAGCTTTAATGTGGCCCTCCCTGCTGGGTGATCTGGACCAGTCATTCCTTAGAGAGTAGGCAATTTTAACTTTATTTTATTTTATTTATTTATTTGACAGAGATCACAAGTAGGCAGAGAGGCAGAGAGAAAGGAAGGGAAGCAGGTTCCCTGCTGAGCAGAGAGCCCAGTGCAGGGCTTGATCCCAGGACCCTGGGATCATGACCTGAGCCGAAGGCAGTGGCTTTAACCCACTGAGCCACCTAGGCGCCCCCAATTTTAACATTTTTAAGTCTTATCTTTTGGTATGGTCGGAATCCCTAGAGAATACTCTTCACATGTCCTTTCTGAGAGTATACACCTTGCTACCTGTCTCCTAAAAGTTTAGTGTAGTCCAGAAGGCTTATTTTCTGTTTATTCCTGTATTTTCATCTTTGTGGCTTTAGCCTCAACTGGGCCAGACCAGAGATACTGTGTTTTAGTCTCTCCAGAGAAAAATGTTCTCCCAGGGCCAAGGATGGGCAGTCAGATGACCTGCTCTTATTAACCCCATCGTCCTTCTACTTCCAAAAGTCCTTTACATCCCCAGTTCCAGAGCTAACTCATGCTATAAATTGTGTCCCTTCTTGACTTTCCCTGTTGCTAGTTTAGGATTCAGCTTTTCCCATTCACTTATTGCCTATCTACTTTCTAGTTTTCTAAATGTGGTTGCAATTTTTCCCCCGTTTCTTTGTCCTTGTAGATTTATGGTTCTTAGGATAGAAACCTTGTTGTCATTTTAGTTTTTATGAGGGAGAGAAGCTTAAATGTATATAGTCAATTCCCCTTTCATTTGAAGCCTCTCATTTAAAAAAATATACCAGTGGGTACTTTTTAATATCCTGTACTAGATTCTTAACCAAAGTAAAATATAAAATTCAATCTAATATATGGATAGGAGATGAGAAAGCTATACTTTTTTATTCATTCTTAGTTTGCCTGCCTTCACAGAGTAAAAGATTTGATGTTTCTTTCTGTTACTTTTCTTCTAGGGCTGTCAACAAAAGGCTTTATCATTTGTCTGTTGTTGATCTTTATGTTTTCATTATCATAGCCATAGAAAAGCAACCATAAACATTGTAAGAGCGCCTTGTAGAAGTGATTTATAACACTTTCTTGAGATGGCTTCAGTAGCCTTATTCAGCTGCATCTCCTGGCATTTTTAATAACGCTCTTAATACATTCTGTCATCCCCATCTGTTCTGATTTAATGTCGATGATCAAGGCACGCTCTGCGGCGGGAAGCCACCTGATCACTCCAGCCCTGTGTTACGTGTGCGTCCAACTCAAGGTATTTTCAGAGAGGACATGTAAAACTGCTGTTGTTTAATTATATCCAGTTTACTAGTTTTCTCCTGGGCAGCTTAGGTAAGACTTCAGAACATTAAGCATGAGACATATTTATAGGAAATCACATCATGGCTTTTTAAAAACCAGTTCAGTTTAACCTGCTGCTAATTCCTTAACTGGCAATTCTCTGACTCCACCCCTAGGGGAAATATATTGAACACAGCCGAAGGTTAAGGCAGAGGAGTACAGTGAGACGAGGAAGCAGCCAATCAGACGGCGAGGGTCTGAAGATCTGATGCCTCCAGGCAAGCAGCACCAAGCGGAGCTGGTTAGTCTCCTTTTATTGCCGACGAACACCACACACATGTCGTAAATGCTCCCTATGTTGGCAGCAGCCACCAAGCAGACCCCGTAGCTAAGAAGAGTGGGATACATGCCTAAGCAACTCATTCTGCACAGCGGCTGACAAGACAACGACTCCTGTGCTGGAATGTTCTCATTCAAAGGTATCGGTTCTTTTTCATTGAGTTGCTATATTTCTTATGAATTTCGGACAGCAGAGATGCTGGTGCTGGAGAAAAATCTCTCTGCTTTCTAGTAATGCTTTGTTCCTCTTCTCAGTCTAAATGCCAGCCTTTTAAGGTGGTTAACCTCTGGGGGAGCCAGTAATAAGCAGAATAAAGGAACACTTTACATTGCTTAAGCTGACTGTGCACAGACCCTTTATTAGGACAGACTCTTTGTTACTGTTGCTATTGTTCTGAAGGTAAGCTGGCTAAAAATGCAGCTTCAAACCATCACATTCTGCTACACAGATAACTAAAGAGACCCCGGGAAAGAACTGGGGGGGTGGGGGTGGGGCAGAGTAGGGGAGGCTACATATCGTAAAGGTTACTGCAATTTTTCTAGCAATCTACCAGACTCAGAAAAAGGGCCACAGTTCCTGATTTAAAGTAAAGAAAAAGAATTTTGTTAGTATGAAGATTCCTGTATGCTTTAGACACAAGTTTTATAAAAAATGAATACTTCACATATTCTCCTCATGCTTAATGATTAAAACACCTTAATTATCATTTATTACTGACAGCTGGTGTAATCGTCCAGAAGTCATCAGCATATTAGGAACTCTTGTTTTAGTTGCCAAGGTAATTGAAAGGATAATTTAATATGTTACAGAGTAACAAAAGACTCATGAGAAACATATTGCATTAGGTGAGGCGTGAGATTGCTTTGCAGAGCATTTATTTTTTAGAGTGAGTCCCTTCTTTTGTCTCTCCTCTGGCTCAATTATGTGTTGGAAGAAATGGATAAAACCAGGACTTTTATCACGTACCGCATATTTAGACTAACTTTATTATTTATTCTTATATTAGGCAAGATTGAATTTATGTCTAAGACATTAAATTGCTAGTCATATGGAAAGGTTTCACTGGTAAGTTGTTCATTATCCTCCATGGGACATTTGAAATCACACATCAGTGGGCTATCAACGGTGGCCTGAATGAAGTCAAGTAAACTGTTGTCCCAGGGAGCAGAAATGATTGCAAGGTGTTCTCTCCTTCATTTTCCAGTTCTTCTTCAGAAGCAATTACAATTCTAATCTTCATAGCGCATGGTCAAGTGTAACTTTTTAATATTACATCTCTGAAAGGTCTCCAAGTAATGCAGAATCTTTGTGTCATTATTTCTTAAAAGAGGGGAAATTTTAAAGCATTGATCATAGTTTCTAAATTGCCAGGTCATTTATTTATCAATTATGGACTGTAGAACTAAATACACTTTGCCTGTGTAATATCATCAATTTATATTATGACACACTTTGTGATTTTCAGTTTCTCTAAATATTTATAAGTGCATGATTTTATTTTTAAGATATGTAAGGAAAAGTAATACATATAGCTAATATTTGAAATATTTGAACTATTAAAATGTGAAAAGTCACTAGTTATATTTAATGTAAGTCATTATAATAAAGTAATACAAAAATTAAAATCTTAGCTTTATAATTTAAAAATCAACTACAAAATCAAAATAAGATTTTTTTCATGTATGTGTAATTATTGTCTTCTAGCTATATCTAAAAGACATTTTTCAGAGCCTGTAGAACTAACCAATTAATCAGTTGGACATAGGGAGTTCATTTGCAACTTTGATGAATGGTAACGGGAATATAGGAATTAATATTATTCTGCAAAAGAGAATACGGAAGGATAGTATCTTGTACGTGAACCCTAAGAAGTATTCTTATACCTGAGATGATGTAAAATTTATTTCTATAAACTATAATCATAGAAAATCTGGTTAGAGTCAATAAAGCATTTTGGGACAGCTAGATACTGGTTAAGAGGAATGAATTAAAGCCAAAGAAGGGATCTTTCCATCTGAGGCAGTGCAGGGGTAAAATAACCAAGTGAGACTGGCTGAAATCCCAGCCCTACCACCTCCTCCCTGCAGAACACGGGAGATTAGCCCTACCTGGCTGGTTTGCGAGTTAGGAGTCCCCATGATTGTAAGTAGTTTGTGTCAGTATGAGAAGGATGTAATTAAAAAGATATGATATCAAAGTTGATTCTGAACCTCACTGGGGCTGGCCGGGTGTAGACAGGATTACTCCTTCCACTTAGAAGAGGGGATTGATCATAGTTGGAATCCGGAGAAAAGGCCGCATTAGTTCATCACACGCCCTCCATTCTCTTCCATCTCTTCAATAATGTCTATTCTTCTGCCTCTAGAGAGCACTGCATTTAGTGTAGGCTTTGACTCTTATTTAAATGCTAATAGCCTTGGCAAGGCTACTTTAAGGTATTATTACACCTTGGTCTTCTGGCAGGCCTGAGAGCAGATGCTGATAAAGGAATGCTGAGTAGGAGACAGATTTTAAAAGGGGGTTAGGTGGGGGGGATAGGGAGGGAAGCCAGTTCCAGCAAAAGGGATGCTATTGAGAGAGGAAGAGCTAATTGGAGACTCTAAAGGCTGGGAAACATATCTTATCATTCCAAGATCACTTAATAAACGCCTACAGAGAGACCAGGTCAACTAGGAACATAGAATTAGGCTGTGGGTCCAAAATAGAGCAGGTCCAGAATAAAGCCTAGGCAGCCATCTTGGCGGGAAACATGACGCATACAGACGTTGTTTTTCCTGGTCACCCATGAGACTGTTTGTTCAAGGAGTGACTTCACGTTGTTCTGAGGAGGAACTTATTTACTGACTTGAAGAGAAATAAACAAAGGGAAAAGAAAATGAAATCTAAGGGACAGAGCAAATTTTTCATAGTTATGGCATAACAACTTTTGCCAGGGTACATGTGATCATGTGAAGGATGACTGTTGAAAACGTAGCTCAACTTCCATCTACAGAAAGAGCATCAACACAGCCTCTGAGCGGGACACTCTTCACGTCTGTGTAGTCTTCCAACCTCTCCCCATTCAAGACCACTCAACTGCGCCTCCATAATTTTCTCGAACTTGAAATTACTCCCACTCATGGCTGTGTTTCCACCTGTACATGAGTGAGTCAATCTAGAGGAGGTTTTATGCTACTTGAAACTCAGTATTTAGGACATGACCCAGACAGTGTGGTTAATCTGATGGTCCTGATGTTCCCAAGGCCATCCCCACCCACTGGTCAGTGTCTTGAATTGTACCTTTCACGTCATTGAGAAGCAAACACCTCTGGAAATATGAACACTATGAAAAGCTATTTTCACTTTTCTCTTCTACCACTTTTAATATTCTGCCTTCTTACAGTTTTGGGGATGTTTGTTTGATTCCTTCACCAGATTGGAGTTCTTCCAGAAAAAGGATAGAGTCTGACTTCAAATTTTACCATTGCCTAGCAGGAGACTTGTCACATAGAAAATATTACATGAATATTTGCTCAACTTATTAACACAGTTCATTTCCCAAGGAGCTCATTGATGTATGTACACTGAACTACCGAGCTACCTGAATTACATGAAGGATAAAGTAGCCAAATGAATAGCCTCAATTTGACCTCACAATACAACTGTAAGTTAGGAAAAATTTACTTTGTTCAGCATCTCTTAGCAGCCTCTGGTCAATGTATCCTGGAACCCTCAGGGTATTGATGAGTCCAGGGAACTGTGTTCATGCCCAAGCAAATCCTATATGTCCACACTGATAACGTAATAGCTCAGTCTCATTATCATAGGAGCCAAGTCCAGCATGTGCAGTGTCGGGAGGGCTGGCAAGAATAGCGGCAAAGGGACACTAGAACTATTGCTCTCTGCTGGGACGTGGGGGCTGCTCCTTGAGGGACAAAGGGCAGGGTCTACTGAGCAGCATTATGAACCAGGCAGTAAAGGAGCTCTGGAGGAAGCCAGGGTGAGCAGCTCCACTCTAATCATCAGAGAACATATAAAGCCACTCTTCAGATTGGAGGAGAAGTGCTCTTTCATCCCTCACAACTTTGTAAGCCTTTCTGAAATCCATGTCATGAAGGGAGAAAGGAAGCCAAGTGCATGTTTTCCTTAATAGGCCTGAGGTGGTGAAAGGACGGCACCTCCCTGCTCACAACCAAGACCATGTTATTGTGAAATCTATCTAAGGCAGGCTGTGGAAAACAACGCAGTTATTTTGCTAGAATGCTACCGAAAATGATGTCTTGTTTTGTTTTCCTATGATATCATTAAGGAATCATCAGAAGTTAGGTCTGGGTTTATGATCTGCATGTGAACCAATCTGTCAAAGATGTTCTCCTTCCCGTTTGAACTCTACTTTGAATTAGAATTGTTCCTCCTGGCAGACACAGGGAAACATTTGTATGTTCACTCAGTGGACATTCAGATTCCTCTTGAGCCTTCTGGGGATGCTAGTCCATTCATATTTTGTTTACTGAGTCATTTGAGCTCCCTCCTCCCAGCACCATGAGAACAACCACCATGGTGCATGTCATGGGACAATTTCTGACCCAGCTCTCTGAAGCACACTCAATCGTTTTTAAAGGAAAGATAAGTGACACTAATAAAAAACAGATGCCCAATAAGTCAAAATGTGTATTAAAAATTAAAAGTAGTATTCCTAGTGTGGTCTTTCTTTCTTTCTTTTTTTTTTTAAAGATTTTATTTATTTGAGAGTGAGAATGGAAGAGGCAGAGAGAGAGGAAGAGGGAGAAACAGACATTGAGCAGAGAGCCCTATGTGGGGCTCGATCCCAGGACTCTGAGATCATGACCTGAGCTAAAAGCAGACACTTAACTGACTGAGTCACCCAGGTGCCCCCCACCATGGTCTTTCTTAAGGCTCCAAATATGCATTTTAAAATCATTACTAGGCTGCTGGAAGGGACACTTATCACTTGAGTTTTATTAATATGTTATGATGCAGAGTAACCTCATGTGACTTCTTTTTTATTGACTATTACAAAACTAAATTTTATCTGTATTGTTTTTTACAGTTCAGTTATTTTTCGTGGTTGTGTAATACTCTATTTATGGTTACCCCCTCCTCCTGCCCCCTCCCCCGCAGCTCCTGACAAGGCTATAATCACAGTTCTTCTGTAGGTTTCCTGGTGCACATGGCAGAATTTATCTGAAGTGTTTACCTAGGAATTTCATTGTTTGGTCATAAATTATGCAAATGCTAAAAATCTGAAGTAACACAAAACGATTTCTAAAAATGATTATATTATTTCGCACTCTTCTTTATCCATCCCTTTCTCAGCACTCCAGCCTTGCACGGGCATGCTAGGTAAATGTTTGAGTTGAATAAAGAATCTCTGGAAGGTTCCTTATAAAAACTGTCACTAAACTCTCAGCCTGTGCATTAATATAGAGCTTCCACTAATTACGGCAAACTGAGACTTGCCCCCTTGATTATAGTTCTTATGAGAATTTATACTTAACCTGACTATTTTATTCTTCAGCCTGGGGATTGGATTGCTTCTCCAATTCATATCAAAGAGGGTAGAGTTTTGAGCGATAGATTGATGTTACTTTAAGATATTTATTTTCAAAATATTTCTGATAGCACCCATGACCATTTGAAGCAAGACTCTGTTCTCTTCCTCTTTTTCCTTGCTCTTCAATTGTCATGGTAAGACGAGGGACCCTCTTTACCTTGAGTTTATGGGACACAATGTCAGTGAGCATTTTGAGAACGCTGATGTTCCCAATTATATTTCCCATATCACTCTCAGAGCCATAGAATTCTTTGGATTTTCCCATTATCTTTGCTTGACTCCTACACCTGCACCAGATTACTACGTTAGATTTTAATGGGCTTTTCTGCTTTTCACGGGCTTTCTTTCTTCAACTTATTCTCCACACTGCTGTTAAGTTATGATTGTAAAAAACCAAATTTGTTCACATTATTCTTTTGCTTATGACATGGCAGAGTGCCACTCCTCACTAACTTCGTCCAACCCCTTCCAAAATGTGGTATAATAGAGTACGATTTGCAATCAAGTGGACTTGGTTCAGATCCTGACTATACCATTTTTATAGTTGAACCTTTGATTTTCGTATCAATGAAATAAGACTGATGTCTACTTACCTTGTATTTCACCTGAAGTTTAAATAGGACCATGAACGTCAAGTATGTATGATGCCATCTGTCGCAGAATAAGCATGTAATAATTTAGAAATAGTACTTTCTGTTCCAGAATTAAATTCAAATGCAATACTTGGCATAGCATAGAGGAGATTTTTATTATCTGATACATGCCACTTTAGCAGCCCTACCTCCTGCCCCTACCAGTCCGCTGCCTTCATCTCTAAACTTGTTCTCCAGCAGAAGTAGTTCTCAAACTCTGTGCTGTGTTAGTCTGCATTTCATTACGTTTGCCCTTACACGTGGTGTTGTTTCCTTGACATGGGGTAAAGCCTTTCTCCCCCCTCTCATTCTCAAAAATCTCTTCTTCATCGTTAAACCCATAGCTCAAGAATCATTTGCTTCTGCTCATTGATATTCTTTATACCTTATAATAAGATATCTAATATTTGATGATCCCTTCTATCTGCCAGGTACTCTTTTGAGGAAGCATTTTACACGTTATCTAATCTAATACTGAAATTCATTATTCTTCTCATCACAATATTCGCTTTGTCTTCCCCACTACATTTTGAACTACTTGAGTATAGAAAAGCATGATTACCATATCTTGTATGAGCGAATGAATGAATAAAGAGCAAGATAAATGAGTGGAAGAAGAGAGGGAGGAGATGCTGTATGTCCATAGGAGGAGGATATGAAACTATTCCTTGAAATGGGCCAGTATTTTAGGGAGAAAACTACAATAAGGGCCCGGAATTTTAGAGAACATACTGTGTCAACAAATAAACAAAATAAAGCAAAACAAATTTACACTATAATGGATGATGGGGATTGAAGAGATAAGTACTGGTTAAGTACAGGTCATTGGTAGGAAACATCAAGAATAAGGAGAGAAGCTGGATCAGGGAATTCCTGAAGAAAGAGTTTAGGACTGCCTTAAGTATGGATTTCAGTTTCCAAAGAAACTAGCCAGAGAGGTCTAGATAGAAAAGAAGTATTCATTTCTGGAATTAACTGTCATGTGTTCTGATCAGCACTTCCTTAGTGCTAGGCCATATGCTAAGCATATTATATGAAATGACTTATTTAAACATTTAAAAACCCAAGAGAAGAGGGATTTTGTCATTCCCATTTTATAGAAGAGGCAACAGAGTAGGGGCCGGATTTATCTAGGACTACAGGGCTGGAAATTAGAGAGCTTGGATTTGCAGCCAAGTTTGCCGAACTCTTGTGCTCAGACTGCTCATTACAGTGCTCTTCTGGCTCCTCAAGTAAACTGCGGGAGATGGCTCCAGCAAGCAAAGAGGTGAATTCCTTTGGAAGAAAAAACATGGCATCATTCCCAAAGTTTGAAACTAGAGGAAAATTTTTTTTTTCTTTTAATTTATTTGACAGACGGAGATCACAAGTAGGCAGAAAGACAGGCAGAGAGAGAGAGGAAGCAGGCTCCCCACTGAGCAGAGAGCCCAATGTGGGGCTCGATCCCAGGACCCTGGGATCATGACCTGAGCTGAAGGCAGAGGCATAACCCACTGAGCCACTCAGGTGCCCCTAGAGGAAAATTTTTTTAAAAATTGATTTTTTGAAAGCAGTGGGAACTGAGATACTGGAGGAGACAGTCTTCCATCCCATCTCTGTGGGATTTCTCTCCCTACAGAGCATATTCCCTAAGAGTCCCATTCTCGGGGACACTGAAGACTAACCACGTACATGGATTGCATTCCTCTAGATGAGGGAGTATTGAGAGGATGGCAAGGGAATTCAAGAAAACTCAAAGGGGAAAAGTTATGAACGGCAGGACTCCCACATCTGAAGGCAAAAATCCTTGCTCTTTTGATCCCATCTTTACCATGCATGTGTGACTGTTGGAGAATTGGCTAGAAATTGGGAGAGTGACAGTGCCAAGTTATGGCCCAGGGACCCACATATTGGGTTACTGCCCAGGGAGAGGTGTTTGAGTTTATCCCGCAGCACAGTCATTGATGAAGGATGATTTCTGGAGTCAGAGAAATCCAACAAGCCATAACTCTGCATTTCATGTAATTGAATTATACATATTTTATCTTTTTGATAAAATAAAGAGCTAACTGTCCTTTTTGGGAAGGTTTTATTACCTTATTTAGCACTATACATTTCACATTTTAAAGATATGTGTTGTGAAATATGTCCTGTTGACAAAATTGGGTTCATATGTACATGTGTTTAATTTCTCCCATGGATATATTTTTGAAAGAATGAATTATTTCAGGAAGGGGGAATAAGGTAGTTGAAGAGACGGAAGTTTGTTTTGCCTTTCATTTTGTTTGGTTTGGTTTGTATTCCCTTTGCTGACATTTTGATTGGAACACGACCTACCAAGGGAAAATATTGTGAAACATAACTGCTCCAAGAATGTCATGCATTGATTTTTCTGCAACTTATATGTATATTTAACTCTCCTCATGGGTTTTATGCCTCCCGCATTTTCGGAATCTTTCAGAGAGCTAAACTTACAAAATTATTTGTAGGTTTATTGCTCTTTTCAACCTATCTCTTCTTTCTCCATTCTCAGGCACTGCCTTAATTCACACTTGATTTTATTGTTGTTCACATTATGGCCACACCCTGTAGCAGATCTTGGGGCCCACCCCCTTCAACCTCTCCTCAAAGCCAGCATTCTCTTTCTAAAATGCAAATTTACTCATGTTAGTAACTTCCTTCAACTTTTTGAGATAGCTTTTTGTTCTCAGGATAAAGTCCGACTTCCCTCATGGGTTACAAAGTCTTTCTTAATCATCTCTCAGTCTGTGAGATTTTCTCCTAATTACCTCTGCACCCCCTATGTCTATTCCACAGATTTTGAACTACTCATAGGTTGTCCAATATATCTTGTTATTTTAACACCCAAGCCTTTCTGGATCCCACCACTTCTACCTGGAGTATTGTCCACACCTCCATCTTGCCCTTGGCTACTCCTCCCCCCAACGCCTCCATCTTGCTACGTCACCTGGTATAGTTATCCTCTGCTCATTCTTTCCATTGCTCACATACTTATCCAGCATGGATTAGAGGTCTTTCCTCTAATCTTAGCACCCAATTAATAATCTTAACATATGGGCCATGTTGTATTTATGTTTGCCTGGTTCTCCGTAAGGGTTTGTTGAATAAATGAATGAACAAGGATAAAAGCAAGAATCCTCTAAAATGAAAAATGGAAAAGAAAAAAAATCTATAAAAACGTCATAAATAAAACAATATAAGAGTATCTGTTGATGAAATGAAATCTACTTTTAAAGATTTGCCAAAATTGTGCGATGATCAGGAAATAACCTCGGATTTGAATTGTCATCATTTTCATTCTTGCTATAAAACATTGCCCATTAAATTAGGTCCCTCTGACCTAACCTGGGTCAAAATTTTGAAGATAGTGTAAAAAAATTTTGCTAATTAACGTGGTATACCTTTTAGGTGTTGATAATCTTGGCTATACACTTGGTGTGCTTTCCTCATTTACCTAGCATTATTCTGTTAGAAGAAAACTGATGGGTTCAAAAAATTCTCAAAATGATCAACATTTCACTGCAATAGTCACTAGTTGGACAGAATCAAATAGGTAGCTTAAGCCTCTAAGCAATTATGGCTCTGTCATGGCATTCATCTTCGTAATTGCCGGAGATCAATATTCTATTTCATGTTCAGGACTCCTTTGCAAATCAACTTTTGACTTTTGAGTAAAATGTGGAGAGTCCTGGCATATGTGGCCACTTTGTTTAATATGATTCATAAACTCCAAAGGTTCCTAGAGCACCAACGATATTACAGTTGAAGCATCTTTGAAAGCCTTGCAATCAGGGCCCTTTGCCCCATGGATTGTTACTGGTTGCATTTGAAGCATTCAATAAAAGGGTGATCTGTAACAGATGTTTGACACCACTGTTGATGCTGGTACTAATCTTACACTTACCTGAGCCATAGGATTAAAGGGAAAACACATTGTTTCATGATTGCTGGATTTGCCATAATATCTGTTGGCCTACCAACAACTTTCCTGAAATTCACAGAATCACACTTCTTTATACTTGTCTTCATTTTCCAGGACATAAAGTCACTTCATGTGTCTAATGACAGCTTTCAATGAAGTTTCACACACATGTATTGCAGAACTCTTTTGTATGCCAACATTTGCTTATTAAATATTTATGACTTTGTGCCACATTTCAGTTTTTCTATAGCACGAAAAGTGTAAATGAATCAAGAGGGCTATGTGGTTTCTGTACTATGCATTGCAGATCCAAATTTTAGACATGCTATGTCTTTATTGTATTTCATTGTATTATTTATGCTATGACTTTGTTGTATTTTACTATGTTATACAAATTCCTAGCCTGGACTCATTAGTCAGAAATGGAAGATCATGCAATCCAGATCTCTTGAAATGAAATGAAAGTGAAGGAAGGTTAGACTCAGTCTGTGTAGGCATTTAAATGGCTTAGCCAACATCATATACCTATTCATAGGAATGTAAGTGTTGGAACCCAGATCTTGATGCTCCCAAGCCAGTATCTGCAAAATGGCTTTAATTTTGTACCTAATATCCCCATTTGGGGCCTTCAAATCCATTTCATGCCAATCACTTATTAGAATATACAGCATGTTTGGAAAAGGAGAGTAGATAGTTGTTTGAGTAATATTACAGGATTGGGAATTTTCCTAAAATAGTTCCTAATAAAGAGGGTAGACTGACAAATATAAGTGGGACATAGCTTTGATGTGTGGTTTTCTAGAACACCACATTAGTTTTCTTTTTTTTTTTCCATTTTATTTATTTTTTCAGTGTAACATTGTTTTTGCACAATACCCAGTGCTCCATGCAAAACGTGCCCTCCCCATTACCCACCACCTGTTCCCCCAACCTCCCACCCCTGACCCTTCAAAACCCTCAGGTTGTTTTTCAGAGTCCATAGTCTCTTATGGTTCGCCTCCCCTTCCAAATTTTTTTTTTTTAATAAACATATAATGTATTTTTATCCCCAGGGGTACAGGTCTGTGAATCGCCAGGTTTACACACTTCACAGCACTCACGATAGCACATACCCTCCCCAATGTCCATAGCCACCTCCCCCTCTCCCAATCCCACCTCCCCCCAGCAACCCCCAGTTTGTTTTGTGAGATTAAGAGTCATTTATGGTTTGTCTCCCTCCCAATCCCATCTTGTTTCATTTATTCTTCTCCTATCCCCCTAACCCCCCATGTTGCTTCTCCATGTCCTCATATCAGGGAGATCATATGATAGTTGTCTTTCTCCGATTGACTTATTTCACTAAGCATGATATGCTCTAGTTCCATCCACGTCGTCGCAAATGGCATGATTTCATTTCTTTTGATGGCTGCATAGTATTCCATTGTGTATATATACCACTTCTTCTTTATCCATTCATCTGTTGATGGACATCTAGGTTCTTTCCATAGTTTGGCTATTGTAGACGTTGCTGCTATAAACATTCAGGTACACGTGCCCCTTCGGATCACTATGTTTGTATCTTTAGAGTAAATACCCAGTAGTGCAATTGCTGGGTCATAGGGTAGTTCTATTTTCAACATTTTGAGGAACCTCCATGCTGTTTTCCAGAGTGGTTGCACCAGCTTGCATTCCCACCAACAGTGGAGGAGGGTTCCCCTTTCTCCACATCCTCTCCAGCATCTGTCATTTCCTGACTTGTTCATTTTAGCCATTCTGACTGGTGTGAGGTGATATCTCATTGTGGTTTTGATTTGTATTTCCCTGATGCCGAGTGACGTGGAGCACTTTTTCATGTGTCTGTTGGCCATCTGGATGTCTTCTTTGCAGAAATGTCTGTTCACGTCCTCTGCCCATTTCTTGATTGGATTGTTTGTTCTCTGGGTGTTGAGTTTGCTAAGTTCCTTATAGATTTTGGATACTAGCCCTTTATCTGATATGTCGTTTGCAAATATCTTCTCCCATTCTGTCAGTTGTCTTTTGGTTTTGTTAACTGTTTCCTTTGCTGTGCAAAAGCTTTTGATCTTGATGAAATCCCAATAGTTCATTTTTGCCCTTGCTTCCCTGGCCTTTGCCGTTGTTCCTAGGAAGATGTTGCTACGGCTGAGGTCGAAGAGGTTGCTGCCTGCATTCTCCTCAAGGATTTTGATGGATTCCTTTCTCACATTGAGGTCCTTCATCCATTTGGAGTCTATTTTCGTGTGTGGTGTAAGGAAGTGGTCCAATTTCATTTTTCTGCATGTGGCTGTCCAATTTTCCCAGCACCATTTATTGAAGAGGCTGTCTTTTTTCCATTGGACATTCTTTCCTGCTTTGTCGAAGATGAGTTGGCCATAGAGTTGAGGGTCGATTTCTGGGCTCTCTATTCTGTTCCACTGATCTACCTGTCTGTTTTTGTGCCAGTACCATGCTGTCTTGATGATGATGACTTTGTAATAGAGCTTGAAGTCCGGAATTGTGATGCCACCAACTTTGCCTTTCTTTTTCAATATTCCTTTGGCTATTCGAGGTCTTTTCTGGTTTCATATAAATTTTAGGATTATTTGTTCCATTTCTTTGAAAAAAATAGATGGGATTTTGATAGGGATTGCATTAAATGTGTAGATTGCTTTAGGTAGCATGGACATTTTCACACTATTTATTCTTCTAATCCAGGAGCATGGAACATTTTTCCATTTCTTTGTGTCTTCCTCAATTTCTTTCATGAATACTTTATAATTTTCTGTGTATAGATTCTTAGCCTCTTTGGTTAAGTTTATTCCTAGGTATCTTATAGTTTTGGGTACAATTGTAAATGGGATTGACTCCTTAATTTCTCTTTCTTCAGTCTTGTTGTTGGTGTACAGAAATGCAACTGATTTCTGTGCATTGATTTTATATCCTGACACTTTACTGAATTCCTATACAAGTTCTAGCAGTTTTGGAGTGGAGTCTTTTGGGTTTTCCACATATAGTATCATATCATCTGCGAAGAGTGATAGTTTTACTTCTTCTTTACCAATTTGGATGCCTTTAATTTCTTTTTGTTGTCTGATTGCTGAGGCTAGGACTTCTAGTACTATGTTGAATAGCAGTGGTGATAGTGGACATCCCTGCCGTGTTCCTGACCTTAGCGTAAAAGCTTTCAGTTTTTCCTCCATTGAGAATGATATTTGCGGTGGGTTTTTCATAGATGGCTTTGATAGTATTGAGGTATGTGCCCTCTATCCCTACACTTTGAAGAATTTTGATCAGGAAGGGATGCTGTACTTTGTCAAATGCTTTTTCAGCATCTATTGAGAGTATCATATGGTTCTTGTTCTTTCTTTTATTAATGTGTTGTATCACATTGATTGATTTGCGGATGTTGAACCAACCCTGCAGCCGTGGAATAAATCCCACTTGATCGTGGTGAATAATCCTTTTAATGTACTGTTGAATCCTATTGGCTAGTATTTTGGCGAGAATTTTTGCGTCTGTATTCATCAAGGATATTGGTCTGTAGTTCTCTTTTTTGGTGGGATCCTTGTCTGGTTTTGGGATCAAGGTGATGCTGGCCTCATAAAATGAGTTTGGAAGTTTTCCTTCCATTTCTATTTTTTGGAACAGTTTCAGGAGAATAGGAATTAGTTCTTCTTTAAATGTTTGGTAGAATTCCCCTGGGAAGCCGTCTGGCCCTGGGCTTTTGTTTGTTTGGAGAGTTTTGATGACTGTTTCAATCTCCTTACTGGTTATGGGCCTGTTCAGGTTTTCTATTTCTTCCTGGTTCAGTTGTAGTAGTTTATATATCTCTAGGAATGCATCCATTTCTTCCAGATTGTCAAATTTGTTGGCGTAGATTTGCTCATAGTATGTTCTTATAATTGTCTGTATTTCTTTGGTGTTAGTTGTGATCTCTCCTCTTTCATTCATGATTTTATTTATTTGGGTCCTTTCTCTTTTCTTTTTGATGAGTCTGGCCAGGGGTTTATCAATCTTATTGATTCTTTTTTTTTTTTTTAAGATTTTATTTATTTATTTGACAGAGAAAGATCACAAGCAGGCAGAGAGGCAGGCAGAGAGAGAGGAGGAAGCAGGCTCCCTGCCGAGCAGAGAGCCCAATGCGGGACTCGATCCCAGGACCCTGAGATCATGACCTGAGCCGAAGGCAGCGGCTTAACCCACTGAGCCACCCACCAGCTCCTAGGTTCATTGATTTTTTCTATTGTTTTTTTAGTTTCTATTTCATTGGTTTCTGCTCTGATCTTTATGATTTCTCTTCTCCTGCTGGGTTTAGGGTTTCTTTCTTGTTCTTTCTTCAGCTCCTTTACGTGTAGGGTTAGGTTGTGTACTTGAGACCTTTCTTGTTTCTTGAGAAAGGCTTGTACCGCTATATATTTTCCTCTCAGGACTGCCTTTGCTGTGTCCCACAGATTTTGAACTGTTGTGTTTTCATTATCATTTGTTTCCATGAATTTTTTCAATTCTTCTTTAATTTCCTGGTTAACCCATTCATTCTTTAGAAGGATGCTGTTTAGTCTCCATGTATTTGGGTTCTTTCCAGCTTTCCTCTTGTGATTGAGTTCTAGCTTCAGAGCATTGTGGTCTGAAAATATGCAGGGAATGATCCTAATCTTTTGATACCGGTTGAGACCTGATTTGTGACCCAGGATGTGATCTCTTCTGGAGAAGGTTCCATGTGCACTAGAGAAGAATGTGTATTCTGTTGCTTTGGGATGAAATGTTCTGACTATATCTGTGATGTCCATCTGGTCCAGTGTGTCATTTAAGGCCTTTATTTCCTTGTTGATCTTTTGCTTGGATGATCTGTCCATTTCAGTGAGGGGAGTGTTAAAGTCCCCTACTATTATTGTATTATTATTGATGTGTTTCTTTGATTTTGTTATTAATTGGTTGATATAGTTGGCTGCTCCCACGTTAGGGGCATAGATATTTAAAATTGTTAGATCTTCTTGTTGGACAGACCCTTTGAGTAGGATATAGTGTCCTTCCTCATCTCTTATTATAGTCTTTGGCTTAAAATCTAATTGATCTGATATAAGGATTGCCACCCCAGCTTTCTTCTGATGCCCATTAGCATGGTAAATTGTTTTCCACCCCCTCACTTTAAATCTGGAGGTGTCTTCGCGTCTAAAATGAGTTTCTTGTAGGCAACATACTGAAGGGTTTTGTTTTTTTATCCATTCTGATACCCTGTGTCTTTTGATTGGGGCATTTAGCCCATTAACATTCAGGGTAACTATTGAGAGATATGAATTTAGTGCCATTATTAGTCAGTAAGGTGACTGTTACTGTATATTGTCTCTGTACCTTTCTGATCTACTACTTTTAGGCTCTCTCTTTGCTTAGAGGACCCCTTTCAATATTTCCTGTAGAGCTGGTTTGGTGTTTGCAAATTCTTTCAGTTTTTGTTTGTCCTGGAAGCTTTTGATCTCTCCTTCTATTTTCAATGATAGCCTAGCTGGATAGAGTATTCTTGGCTGCATGTTTTTCTCGTTCACTAATTCTTTATTCTGCCTCATTTATCCTAGCAGTGAGAGCCTCCATTTTTGATTGCACCTCATTAATAGCTTTTTTGATTTCAACTTGGTTAGATTTTAGTTCTTTAATTTCTCCAGAAAGGGCTTTAATATCTCCAGAGAGGGTTTCTCTAATATCTTCCATGCCTTTTTCGAGCCCGGCTAGAATGTTCAGAATCGTCATTCTGAACTCTTGATCTGACATATTACCAATGTCTATGTTGATTAGGTCCCTAGCCTTCTGTACTGTCTCTTGTTCTTTTGTTTGTGGTGATTTTTTCCGCCTTGTCATTTTGTCCAGATAAGAGGATATGAAGGAGCAAATAAACTACTAAAAGGATGGCAAAGACCCCAGAAAAATGCGCTGTAACCAAATCAGAAGAGACCCCTAATTGTGGGGGGGAGAAAGGGGATAAAAACAGGTTCTGAAAAAAAAAAGAAAAAAAAAAGGAAAAAATAAAGAAAAAAATTTAAAAAATAAAACAAATAAAAAAATATAAAAAAGAAAGAAAAAATATATATATTTAGATGAACTAGTCAAAAAACGTTAAAAAAGAAAAGGGTAAAAGTTTTAAAAAATTTAGCAGAAGAAGAAAAAAGAAAAAAGAAAAAAAATTGAAAAAAGAAAAACAAAAGAAAATTGAAGTAGCCGCAAGACTAAAGAATCATGGGGAGAAAGCCATGAGTTCCGTGCTTTGCTTTCTCCTCCTCTGGAATTGCTTTGCTGTCTTAGGAATTGAACCTGCTTTCTCCTTGATAGATGAACTTCGTCCTGGCTGGATATTTTGTTGATCTTCTGGGGGAGGGGCCTGTTGTAGTGACTCTCAAGTGTCTTTGCCCGAGGCGGGATTGCACCGCCCTTACCGGCGGCCGGACTAAGTAATCTGCTCCGGTTCGCTTTTGGGAGCTTCTGTTCCCTGAATGCTTTCCGTAGAGTTCCGGAGGACGGGAATGAAAATGGCGGCCTCCCAGTCTCTGGCCTGGAGGAGCCGAGAGCCTGGGGCCCCACTCCTCAGTGCACCCCCAGAGGACAGCACCCAATCACTCCCGTATCCCCAGCCTCTAGCCGCGCTCCGAGCTCACCCAGCCCACGACCAGTTCAAGGTAACCCCGAGCTGAGAGTTCAGTCCTCGGCTCTGTCTCTGCAGCCGGCTTCTCCGTTCTATTACCTGCAAGCTCTCCGACACTCCGACACCCCCGATCCTTCTGTGACCCTGCGGGGCCTGGGGCCACGCTGACCCCGCGTGGGCTTCACCCTGGTTTAGCCCCTGGAGCAATGTCCCTCAGTGGAACAGACTTTTAAAAGTCCTGATTTTGTGCTCCGTTCCTCCGCCGCTTGCCGGGAGCCGGCCCCTCCCCCCACGGTCTATCTTCCCGTCGTTTTAGATTCACTTCTCCGCCAGTCCTACCTTTCAGAAAGTGGTTGATTTTCTGTTTCTAGAGTTGCTGTTCTTCTTCTCTTCGCTCTCCCGTTGGATTTGTAGGTGTTTGCAATGTTTAGATAAGCTATTGAGCTGATCTCCTGCTACCTGATGTAGTCTCAGGCTACTACTTCTCCACCATCTTGACTCCTCCTCGCTTTTTGACTTTGAGGACAAGAAGTTTAGGCTCATCTCCTTGAGTAAGTGGCTTAAAATGGAGCTCATGGACAGGTTTTTAAGCACCGAGATAGAATAAAAGTGTGTGTGTGTGTGTGTGTGTGTGTGTGTATGTATATATACTATTTTCTGTGTGAAAGGATCCTAGGTTTCCTCCAGTTATCAAAAGAATATCTGAATAGGGGCGGCTTAGTCCGTTAAGCACCCAGCTCTTGATTTCGGCACAGGTCATGATTTCAGGGTCATGGATCTGACCCAGTGTCTGGGTCCCTGCTCAACGAGGAGTCTGCCTTGGGATTCTCTTTCTCCCTCTGCCCCTCACCTGCTCTCTGTCTCTCTCTAACATAAATAAATATATCTTTAAAAAAGCACATCTGAATATAAGATGTTAATTGCTCTAGAATGCAGGAAGTGAGCAGTCATTGAAAGTATCTGAATAGGACTGTATAAAAAACATGTTATTTAGAAAAGTAAGACAGCATTTGAAGGGGCAGAGAAAAGAGAGATTCTAAGTAAGAAGAAGTGAAGAATTCTCCACTGACATGACAGGGAAAGGGACAGACATTCAGAACTTCAGAACTGGATTCCACTCCCACCTGAGGCAGCATCCTTCTCTCACACCATGTTGCATTCATCACCTCTGTTCTCTCCATTCCCCCTTCTCTTCTTTTTCTTTCTCTTTCTTTTCGTTTTTTTTTAAGATTTATGTATTTGAGAGAGAGAGCCCGTGAGCAGGGGGAGAGGCAGAGGGTGAGAAACTCAAGCAGACACCCCGCTTAACACGGAGTCCAACATGGAGCTCGATCTCATGATCCTCAGATCACGACCTGAGCCAATATCAAGAGACGCTTAACTGACTGAGCCACCCAGATGCCTTTCCCTTCCTTTTCTTACTAAAGTGAAGGGATGGTTTATGTTTTGTGGTTTTAATTAGGTATCACTTGATGAGCTCTTTAATCCAGGGCCTTTAGAGGGAATTAACCAAAGACGTAGAGTTTTGCTCCCGTACCTCTTACCACGTTGGGGCAGGAGGACAGACCTGGACGTACTTTCAACCAAAGGTTTAGTGTGTCTGTTCTGCTCAGGATATATGAGGTTCCAACTTCTGAAGTTAATCACTAAGTGAAAATGGCCTGTGAGATTAAGGCGTTACCGTGTCACTGAGGAGCAGAAGTTTTAGATTCAGGCATAGGTGAGGCAGCCATTTCACTTAATCCTTACAATACCTAAATAATATTAATAATACAATAAATTAATAAATTGTATCAGCCCTGTTGTATGACTGAGTAACGAGAAATTGAGAGACATTAAGTCACTCATGAGTAGATAGCCAGTACACTGTAGAACATGGAATACTTCATGAAAAGGCATTACTGTGGACAGGGAATACGTTTCTCAGAGGTTTAGGAAGTACTTGCATTTAATTCTCTTAAAGCACCCACTCTCCCACTATTATAAGACTAGTGAATTTTCCTGAAAATTGGATTAAAGTAACAAGCAGACAGTAAATTGTGTCATCATTAAAATCAATGAAATGCCATGTTAGCAAATAATAATTCATCATTCAAGAAGACAACTATGAGCAGAATTTCAATTAAATTTGGAATAAAAATGATCATGCTAGAATGTTTCAGAATGTAGTTCTGTCAGTCCCTAAGAAATTGAATTTGCTTTTTAAAAAATTTTGTTTATTTATTTGACAGAAAGAGAGACATCGAGAGAGGGAACACAAGCAGGGGGAGTGGGAGAGGGAAAAGCAGGCCTCCTGCCGAGAGGGAAGCCTGGTGCGGGGCTCAGTCCCAGGACCCCGGGATCATGACCTGAGCTGAAGGCAGATGCTTAATGACCAAGCCACCCAGGCACCCCTGAATTTGCTTTTTAAAGCATTCTGATTAGACATTCCTGAGGTTGTTCTACCTTTAGTGAAATGGATAACTTTGCTATGCTATAAGCAAGAGCAGAAAATAGTGAGTGGGGAAGGAAAAGGAGGCCCTTCTACATTCTGGGCCCTGGAGAGCAAGGGAAATCTGCTGTAAATTACATCTCTATCAACCACAGTGACCATATTTCCTGGCCCTGAAACTGGGACATGTGGCCTGACAAAGAGAAAGAATATTCAAAATTAGGATTATCAGAAGAAGAGGGGTTTATAGTTGTCATAGGATTAACAGGGTTGAGAGGAGTCAACTTGGAAAACTCGGGCTTACAACTTGGGTCACATTTGAGGAGATTGAACTGAAAATTAATTTATGACTATGTTATACTTGTGAACATTTAATGCAGTCTCAAAAGCCGACTGCTAACATCTACTAAACCTCCCCTTTCTGAGTTCCTGTACCTGCAGGCTATGCAGTCAGTGCCCCTGTATCATTGAGCAGTGATTTTATAACATTCCCATTGCCTGTGCTGAACTCTTCAGGAAGTCTTCGTAATCCTGGTGCCTGGTAGAGTGCCCACGCTCAACAGGCCCTCTGTGAATGTCTGTTGAAGGCATGGAACACAGAGCCAACCAGAGCCAGAATAAGCCACAGTCCTTGCTACTCTTCCTGTGAAAGCTTCATGCTTACTCTTTAAGTGTATCTGAGTCTGGAACACTTTGAATCCAAGTGGTCCCCTCACTGGAAAACTTACCTGGGCATACCTTCCTACTTAATTCTCAGAGATAACCTCTGTCTCTTTCCATGTTATCCCATAGTGCTTTGCATTATATTTCAATTTGATTGTTGGTATCTCTAATAGAAGGTAAATCACGTTTTCCAACTATACACACATCTCAGAATCAGCCCACTTCCTTAGTTAACCAGGTAGTTTCAAACTGGTGATAACTAAACCTAGCAATTCCCCGGCTAAAGTTAGAATGTCTCAAGAAAACATCCCTGGGTACTGACCATGGCTACTCGGTGGCAAAAATGCTGTCCGTTTTTGTTGACATTTGTTCTGATTATTCAATATCTTAATACTGGTGAAGTACTCAGAATGGTCCGATTATATAGTGAACTCCATTTATGTGTTTGCTATTATTTTGTTTTGTATAGTTTTCAATAAGCATATGAGGGCAAAGAAAATTGGTGCAAACGTCAAGGAATCTCTTAAATACATAGTCTCCCATAGCTTTTATTAGAATTTCTCACTACAGGCAAGTGATATTTAAGGATGAAATCATAAATGAGAAATTTTGTATTGACAGTCAAGACTCAGGTCTATATGGTGGGACATGGGGATAGAAGATAAATTGGACTAAGCCCCTTGTGCCTTTAAGATCAGAGAAGCTTCTCAATTATTGAATTTGGCTTAGGTTTCGTTACATAGCCCACTGGGCGATTGGCGCTTTGCCCATTGGTTTGTGGGTATAAACTGTGTTTCTTTGTGTTTTCTCAAGAACTGGAGAAGGAACAATGCCTTTGGTTGTTGGTTTATTTTGATATCTTTAACTATTTGATAAGATATAGAAATATACAATATATTTGATATATAGAAGATGCTACCAAAACATCTAAAATGCAAATAATGGAAAAGCTGCTTGATTCTGTAACAAACTATCTGCAAGAGTCTTGATCAAGAACCTTAGACTTATACGAGTCTAGGGATGCTGCCGAGGACCATGGAACAATTTTCAGGAAAAGGGATCTACCTTTGAGTATGTGACCAGACTGGAATGTTATCAACTGCCTTGTTTTCTCTCTTCAAAATTTTTTTCATCATTATGGAAAACTCACAGTGCTTTATAGAAGGGTAAAAATGTTCAAAAGGAAAGCAAGTTGGATGCCTTTATTCAAGAAAAGTGTCTTTATTTGGCTTTACCACTAGTGTGCAGCCCCTGGATATCGAGGAGAGGCCTTATTCATGTTCTTATTTTAAGGGCCTACAGTACCATCAAGAGTGGCACTCAAAACCGTTTGTGGAATGAATAACTGAGGGAAAGAAGAAGAGTCCTTTTGGCCTTTAGACCCTCATTCAAATAGTTTTCGAGTTGCTATGTCATCCAAAGAGGGCAGGGGGGAGAAGACACAAGGGTGAAGAGATAAATCAGGCAGCAAAATTGCCAGCTAGAGGTGGGGCTTCTACTGAAATCTACTGGGAAAAGTTTGAGTATGTGTCTCCCCTAAAGATAATGTTTTCTCCAATGTGTATAAATGCTTTAAAGATGAAACTTTTGATTTAGAACAAAACTAGAATCTCTGGAAAGCGTGCAGTTTGGCAGGCTAGATGTAGAGAGCGTTAAGAGCCAGTCAAAGATCAACGTCGACACCTAAGCTTTATCATCTTTTCAAGAAAGATTCTAATTTCAGGTGACCTACTTTTACCATAATACCACTATGAGTTAAACTGTGTCCTCCAGAATTCATATTTTGAAGTTCCCACTCCCCAGCACTCCAGAACGTGGCCTTATTTGGAAATAGGTCATTGACCAATTAATTAGTTAGGAGGAGGTTGTACCAGAGCAGGGTGGTCTCCTGATCCAGCATGACTGGTGTCCTCATAAAAAGGAAATTTGTATACAGACATGTATACATATGGAAAACACAATGTGAAGACACAAGAAGATCTTGATTACAGATGCATCCACAAGCCAACGGATGCCCAAGATGGCCAACGAACCACTAGAAGCCTGAGGAGAGGCATAGAACAGGTTCCTCTGCACAACCCTCAGAAGGAACCAACCACAACTAACCCCACTGACACCTTGAGCTTCCAGAACCGTGAGATAATACATTTCTGTTGTTTAAGTCACCCAATTGGTGGTATATTGTTATTGCAGCCCTATTAATCCACAGAAAGTATTCAATCACTGCCCTACCGTGTTAGTGGTGACTGCTAAATACCACAGTTACAACAATTCTATAATAATACCATTGACGTGTTATAACTTTAAAGGAGACATAAGATCATTGGGTGGATAGTGTTTTTATCAAGACATGAAAATATAATTACCCATGACCACTGTAGTGCCTTTGAAGATGCTGCTGGTGTTAGTGATTCAGACCTTCCATGAGGAAACTGGCCATTAGTAGTCACAGTGATGCTTAATCAAATTTGTATTTCTGAGAGGCTAAAAATACTCAACATAGGATAGAATGCATGGGATCTACATGTTTTCTCCATGTTGTAATGATTTAAACAAACACTTAATTAGCAGAAGAAGATATTTTGGGAGAAGCATTTAGAAGCAAAAGCCTTAAGAAGAATTCTGTTTTTCTTATGAGTGCCAACGTGTTATTGACTAGAGTTGAAAACCTCATCGAAGGATAATTAATTTAAGGATCACTCTGTGATCTTGAAAGAGCTGCATTTAAAATGGATAATAAAAGTCTCAAGAAGCTTTTTATGAGCTGGTAGAAAAAGGTATGTTCCCTTCAGGGGATAAGTCAGATATGGGGATCGTGGCTGGCCATGAGGACGCAGCATGGATGGCCCCATCCACTCCAGGCACTTTACACAGATGCTGGTCTCAGACGCTTGCCAATGAATTCAAACCTGCAATGCAGTGACATTACTTTCAGGTGACTCTCTGTTTTCTTCATTTTTTTGAATAAAAATTTGGCTCCAAAGAGAGAGAAAAAGCCACGCAGTTGGTTTCAATCCTCAATGGTGTTACCCTGGTAGAGGTTTATAGGTCTATTTTTAGCCAACCTTCTACTTAATGTGCGGGGATTTTTTTTTTTTTTTCCAAGGCAACTACAGTCACTGGCCAAAGTACACATCATCATCCCTGCCCTGTAGAATTAAGTGCAGGGAATCACAGCCCTTCTACTTGTTGGCAATGGCAGCCAACCCTGTTAAAATTATGTGTGGGTTATTAAAGGATGACTTAGCTCTCTTGTAAACTCTTTAATGTCTTCACATGATTCCTCTAGATTCTAGGGGATTAATCTCCTTTTCCTCCTTTATCTACTGCCTTCTTCTCTGTTCTCCCTCAGATAAAGTCCTCTTCATCCTGAAGCAGAGTTGTGTTGTAGTACCTCTTGGTAATCTCATTGCCTGGTGGTCCTGGGACCCTGCCCTCCAACTGGTTTACTAAATGTTTGTTTATTGGTACTTAAAGAACGTTTGCTCCCTAAGAGGCACATGGGGGCAAGCTCACACGGGAAGTTTTTTTTTTTTCCCCACTCACTTTTACTTGTTTATCCTAAATGCCTGCAAACTTAGAGGCCAGATATTTATTTCCATATCGTTGTGATTTTTCTTTCTCTCTCTCTCTCTTTCTGTCTTTCCTTTTCCTTTTCCTTTTCTTTTCTTTTCTTTCTTTTTTTTTTGTATAAGCATTTTTCTTATAATCAGACTATAAGCTCTACCAGGATAAAAATTTTCTCCTTCACTCCTGAAATAGTACTGAGTATGGTAGTTGCTCAACAAATATTTTTTTTTCTCCTTTCCTACTTCCCCCCACACCCCTGCTTCCTACTTCCTCCTTTATTTTGAATAAGAACAAAACAGCATCATGCTACACTCTTTAATTGTTCATCATTTATGTATTTTGGCATAGAAGTGTTCACATAATTAGGCCACAAAAGTGAATATGTCTTATCAATTTAGATACAGTCATTTAGTCAGTATGTCTCTGACTTCACTATTAATGAAATTATCTGTTTCAGTTAGGTGAGCATATTAAGGCTCTGAGAATTTAGAGGTTCTTAACATTTCATAGGCCCTTGGACTTTTATAAAAATATGCTGTACCCATGCCTTAATTAATAAAGGGAGAGGCCAAAATGCACAGAAATTCTTACACATGTCATTTCTACTTTACCCATTATAGAACTCTGCTGCTTTTTATTTTATAGGAAGAATGTAGAAACTGTGATTTTTCACATTGTTTGGAACCCAGGGGATAGCAATTATGGGAACAGATCCTATTTCATGGGTTGTATACTCAGAATGATGTGTGACCGTGCTAAGAAAATATATTTCTTCAAAACAGAGAAACTCAAGAGATTTGAAATCTCCCAATTTAAAATTATATCTTAATGTTAGAGTAGAGATACACTTTATCCTTGCTGGCATACAATAATAAAAATGACAACATTGCCTTATTTTGTCATGTTTGGAGGATGGGGAGGTGGATATGTAAAACAGTCTAGTAAATCAGTGCAGACTTAAGCAGTTTCATAAATTTGAGCATAATGCATTGATTCTTATAGAAGAATAATGATCATAGCAGCAACAAGCATGGATTTGGTACTCTGTGTGGTGGATACAGTGTTAAGTACTTCACGTAGGTTGTCTCATTTACTCTTTACAACCATACCATGAGCTCAGCGTCCTTATTATCTCCATTTTAGAGATGGCAAAAAGGAAGCCCAGAGGTAAAGTAACATACCCAGATTCAGCCTCCTTCAAATAGCATAATATGGAACTCAAATGCCAGCTTCCCTAACACCAAAATTTAGGCTTTTAAAAAATCTCTTTGCTTAAAAAAAAAAAATGACTTTGATAGAACATAAAGGTGAGGTGTTTGCCATGAAAAAATGCTCAGGATCACTCATTACCAGGGAAATGCGCATCAAAACCATGATGAGTTATCGCCTCAGACCTCTCAGAATGGCTAGGATCAAAAAGACAAGACATATCAAATGTTGATGAAGACGTGGGGAAAAAGGAACCCTTATGCACTGTTGGAAGGGATGTAAATTGGTGCAACCACTGTGGAAAACTGTATGGAGGTTACTCAAAAAATTAAAAATAGAAATACTGTATGATTTAATAATTCCACTAAAAAACCCAAGAGCACTATTTTAAAAAAATAAATGAACCCCTATGTTTGTTGCAGCATTATTTATAATATTCAAGATATGGAAGCAACCCAAATATCATCCATTGATAGATGAGTGGATAAAGAATGTGTGGTATATATATGTATATGCAACAGAAATAAAAAAGAATGCGATCTTGCCATCTGTGACAACATGGATAGGTATTATGCTAAGTGAAATAAGTCAGATAGAGATAGACAAATGCCATATGATTTTACTTATATATGGAATCTAAGAAGTGATACAAGTGAAAAAACAACAAGCAAAAATAGACCCATGAATACAGAGAACAAACTGATGGTTGCCAGAGGGTGAAGAGATGGGAAAAATGGGTGAGGGGAGTGGGAGACACAGGCTTCCAGTAATGGAATCAGTAATCCACAGGGATGAAAGGAACAGCCTAGGGAATATAATCACTGGTATTGTAGTAGTATTGTATGGTGACAGATGGTAGCCACACTAATGGTGAGCACAGCATTGCCTCACAGAATTGCTGAATCACTAAATTGTACACATGAAACTAACATAACGTGTGTCAACTATATCTTAAGTTTAAAAAAAAATGAAGTGTTTGGACACTAATTCAAACTCAAGTACAAGAGACTTGGGAAGCTAGTGGGACAATGACTTAGTGGTTATAGTGTGAATTGAATGGGGTCAAATGGAGCCACAATGATTCAGGAGTTGCTTATGGAAGCCTGAGCTACCTTCCTCAGAGGTCTTTTCTTCAGCTCTGTACAATCAAAAATCAGAAATCCTGGTCCTCAGGATTACCCAACTTGGTAACAAGCTCCCGCTGGGACTCTTATGTAAACTGAAGTTTCCAAACCATTGTTTTAAGCATGATTTCTTTCTTTTTATAGAAAGGAAGAGATTTCATTTAAATGTTTATGTTTAAAAGAAAATCACTATAATTATGATAAACCTTAGAGTTACAAACTAGTGGCCTAAATGGCAGCAGGTTCAGTTTGGTCAGTGTTTTGGTGTTTTTTCTTAAAGGGGGCTTAAATGCCTGCACAAAGGGTATTCATTCCAACTTCACTGTCCTGTCCATGACTGCCTAGCATGCCACACCTGTAAACACCAGACTGATCCCAGAAGACAGATGAAAAGAACATTCTTTTAAATGGAATCCAGGAGCCACTGGGATAAATGATGTACTTTCTCAGCCCCTGTATGTCTGGCTCTCCCAAAATGCTCTCAACTTACCAATATAGTTTTTTCTCTTTGGTCATGGGATTGCACTAGGAAAGAATTTTTTTCTTCATTTCTTTTGACCCTGAATAAATGAATCAAAGTGTATCTTCGTAAGTCATATGTCAAAAAAGCTCAACTCTTTTTAATAAAGATGAAGGGCAAGAATAAAAAAGAATAAACTAGAAATATGAATAGTTTTCAGAAACTAGGAAAAGAGAAACAAACCCATATCAAACTGAGAAGACAGCATGTCAAGTAAAATGGATTAGACTTCAGCATCATTTGGTTATAAAAATTCTAGGAATTATGTATCTCTTCGGTGTTCAGAGTGTAAGAACGGTGCATACAATGGCTTTGGAAAGAAGAGCTGAGTTAAAATTAATCAAGACACATTTGGGAGAAAAGATTACCTCGTCAATGAATTAAAAACAATCTAAAGGAAAAAATAATAGAAATGACACATAACCTTAACGTTATTTCATCGGGAGAGGTAATTATAGGTAGTTTGATTTTTGTTTTCTAGCTAAATATGTGTAGCTTTAAATTTAAGACCTAATGGAATTTTTAAAAATATTTATTTATTTGAGGGGAGGTGGGGAGGGCAGAGGGAGAGGGAGAGTGAGTCTTAAGCGGATGCTGCACTGAGTGTGGAGCCCAAAGAGCTAATGGAATTTTGATGAATGTTTTATTTACTTAATTAGGAGCCTTTAGTAAAGTACTGAGTGTTGAAAAATGTTTTTAAAATAAGATAAGAAAACAAAACAAATTATATATATATGTATATATATAGATATGGTTATTTGTTTAGTATATTTCTATGTATGTATATATATGAACATAAATTAACATGATTTTAAAAGAGCATGACAGATTCAGTGGAAGGAAGGAAAGAAGCTGTATAAGCATTTCTATTAGACTTTTCCTTGGCTTTTGGGCTTGCATAGGTCCCCCAGATTTTCTCTGCTGTTTGAAGATTACTTTATTTGTGATGAGGTTTCACTGATAGAATTAATGTCAGGGCAGCAGTAGGTGAGTCTGTAAGGAGAACCCATATTGTATTCAAAGGTGATTGTAGAAGTTCCTCAGTTAGAAATAAAGAAAAATCCTCGTGATACATCAAAAAGCTTTTAAATGTCCCAGTTAAGCTAGCATGTTTCCTAAGGAAACAGAGATATGGACAAAGATAAATGTATAAGGATGGTCACCAGATATTTAAACTAAACTAATATAAAATAGAAGCAAACTATGCTCTAAAATTAACGGACACATTTTTATAAAAATTGACTCACATTCTAGAAATCTGTGTGGTTATAACAAATGTCATGTAGATATTTCAAACTCAACATGTCCAAAAATAAATTCTTTCCAACCAAACTACAAGTGAGTAAAGGTTTCCACCACCCCTGAAATGATCATTCCAGAAACCTAAAAATTGTCTCTCCCTTAGTGGTCATCTCCCACACCCAGTACAGCAGCAAATCCTGCAGGCATCAAGGCACTACTTCCAAGACCTATCCTGAATTCATCCACTTTTTTCTTTTTCTTTTTTTTTTCCCATTTTATTTATTTTTTTCAGCGTAACAGTATTCATTCTTTTTGCACAACACCCAGTGCTCCATGCAAAACGTGCCCTCCCCATTACCCACCACCTGTTCCCCCAACCTCCCACCCCTGACCCTTCAAAACCTTTAGGTTGCCCCAATCTCCCACCCCTGACCCTTCAAAACCCTCAGGTTGTTTTTCAGAGTCCATAGTCTCTTATGGTTCGCCTCCCCTCCCCAAATGTCCATAGCCACATCCACTTTTTTCTAACTCCACAACTACCACCCTAGTCCAAGACACTGTTGACTTCTTCCCTGTAAACTATGATGTAGTCTCTTATCAATCCCCTCTTGATATGTTAGCCAGGATAATCATTTTTAAAATGTCAACCAGATCACACCTGCTCTTGTGCTTAAAGCCATCCATGATCTTCCATTTGCCTCCCACAAAATTCCACAGGAGGCATACACTCCAGAGTAGTGGAGTCCATGCCTGGCTCTCCAATCCCATTTCACACCGCTCTCCATCTTACTCTCTGCATTCCAGCATGTCTTGTTAGTTCTTCAGAATCTTCATGTATGTTGTTCTGTGTGCTGGATCCTTCCCTCCCAGATGCCACTTCTCCTTTCCATCAACGAATTGTTTTCTTATCCTTGACTTCCCAACTTAAATCCTGCATTATCAGAGGAAGCTTCTGTGCTTTGCGATATTTGGGGGGATTAGGTCCCCGACTTGTTCTTTCTTATAGTACCATGTATTCCTGTATTTGGACTCAATATTGCTTGTATATTTGGCAAAGAAAGTATCAGTGCAGCTTATTGTCTGCTTCATTCATTAGATCCGAACCCTATAAGGGTGGAGTCAATCTGCTTTTTCCCCAGACTATCTACCCTGAACTTACAGTACACAGCCTAACAATCATCACTCAAAAGTATGTGTAAAATGGGTAAATAATGTTTGACATTTAAAATTTTTCATAATATATTGACAAAATGTATATTTTTCAAATACACCTCGACAAACATACATATTTTATACCGATTTCAAATACGTGACTATGATTTTAAGAATGCAACAAAAGTTATTATGAAAGTAATCTGAGCAGTGTTATGCATTTAAAAATGTATTTTTCTGTTTTCCAATTATCCATTGGCTACTTTCATCTTTAAAATTAGTTAACAATGTTCTATTTTTTTAAGTGTGTCCCTTTCTTGTACTAATCTGATTTCTGACCACCCACTTTATCCTACTCTATAATCGTATTTATCAATGTCGAATCTGCCTGCACATGTACACACTTAAGGACAGGTGACATTAGAAGATGTGTTAATTCTCAGAAAGCCTAATTACTGCTTTTGGAGAAAGTCCAAAGATAGCCTCAGCAAATCACACAGTGTACCAGGAAATTAAACTAGTAATAGGACAATTAGAATATCATAAATGCAAGTAGAACCATGTTTTTATATCATGGCAAGTTTTGTTTTTGTTTTTGTTTTCCCTTTTGTGTTTGTTTCATCATTCACATAAACTGAAGTGGTAGCACCTTTGGGGCATGAAGAGAGTCATTGGTTTAATGCCGTGTGTATCCATTCAGAAGCCTCGTCAGACTGATTACTATAACAAGAGCAGTGATTTTTCCATCTCAACAGTGAACCCTTGCTTCCCTGAACTCCTAAGCTACCTACCTGCCCTAACCATTCAGGGACACCACTCCTAGACTCATTGGAAGTAATGTGGTCCTCTTTTCTTGGTCAGCCATGTCTGCTGAGGTGGACAGCAAGATCTACACGGGCAGGAGAGCATCTTCTATAACTGTGTGTATCTCTCCTCAACACAGAAGTGCTCAACCCATTCACACAGTCATTTCATTCATTCCTTCATTTCACAAATATTTATTGAGACCTACTGGATTTGTGGTTTTGCTCTAGGCTCTGGAGATAAAGAACAACACTGACCAGGTCCCTCCCTTCTTTCATGCTGTTTCCATTCTAGTGGGATACTACACATTACAACAGAATGAATTAATATGTGGCAATTTCTTGATTGAGCTTCTGTTTGAAATTCTTGTCCTGAGAATCAACTGCTTTAAGGATTTAAGAAAATATCTAAGAAAATAAGAGACATTTTTTTTCTTTCTTGGCTTTTGAAAACAAAATTTCTTTTCTTTTCTCTTTCTTTCTTTTTTTTAATTTAAGAAGCTAAGTTTAGAACCCTAATATCATATCTAAAAGAAAAGGTAGTGGAGAGGTTTTTGTCTCGTTTTGTGCCTTTTTTATTTATAAATGTGATGTGTTATGAAGCCTACATTCCACAGTAATCATCACCATGGAAATAAGTATTCATTGCCAATCAGATCTCAACTGAAGTTTCATAAATGTTTTATAAGAAGGCTTACATAAAAAGTATTGCCACGGATCTGTAGAATGAGCTACTTAGGAAAGGTTGCAGGACTTCCTGTACTAACTCCATAAGACAAGGAGATCCAAGTTGGCCAGAATAGAGCCAACCAAGAGTACAGAAGAATATAGGAAGGTGTGCTAGACTTTATTAAGTATAGACTTAGCATCTGCTAGAGATTCTTTTTTTTAAAAAAGAGATTTTATTTATTTATTTGACAGACAAAGATCACAAGTAGGCAGAGAGGCAGGCAGAGAGAGAGAGGAGGAAGCAGGCTCCCTGACAGGCAGAGAGCCCGATGCGGGGCTCGACCCCAGGACCCTGAGATCATGACCTGAGCTGAAGGCAGAGGCTTTAACCCATGAGCCACCCAGGTGCCCCTGCTAGAGATTCTCTTAACCACCCTCATCGAAAGGGTCATTTTCTTTAATCCTCACAACCTCACTGAGAGTCAGCCATGACAGTTGGCATTTTACAGGGAAAACTGAAGCTCTGAGAGACTGTGCAGCTTTCCCAAACACCTATTGTCCTTAGTGAGAAAGCTTCAACCAAAGCTTCAAACTTCAGGTTCTAACTCCTTGATTTAGGAGTCAGATAATAGGAATTTTAAGTTTCTGTTCCCTCGATTAACTAGCTTGTAACTTTAAAGCAGTTTACTTCATAGATCTTTCCTTCCTGATCTATAAATGAGAATATCATCTATTTCACATGAGGATGTCTATTTTTAAAGGACAAGCTGTCTGAACCCGTTTTCAAATCCATAAAGTACTCTGGAGATAGAACAATTTACTAGGTATTAAGAAATATGGAAAGTCTTTTTTTTTTTCTGAAAAAAAAGAAGAAATGATAAATAACTGTATTGATGGAGGAAAGAGGTCTATAGCTGTCATTAATTACAAATGATGGCATAAGAAGGAAAGCAGCAGAAATGTTATCTCACTCATAATAAAAAAAATATAGGTCATGACAAGTTCCAGAAAAAATAAAATCACCACAGTATGATTCATTTCTGGGACTCAGTTCCACGATTCATTCCTAGGAATTCAAGATGTAAGGGATAGAAGGAAAATTTGATGAAGGACCTAGGGTCAGGGGAGGCTGGGGGCCTTGCTGAGAGCCAGAGGCAGAACCAAGACCCCAGGCAGCTCCATGCTCTGTGGTCTCCCGACCATCAGTATACTATAGATCGTTTCAAGTAATGGACGGTGATGGGGGCTGGAGCAGTGAGCGGAGTTGGTAAGAGCCACTATTATCAACAACCTGCCTGAAAAAAATGAAATTTATGTCTTAGAAATTTTATTTATAACAAAGAATCATCACACGGTAGTGCTGACATGATCTTTAACACCAAGTTCATAAGCTTCCTAGGGAGGTAAACTTTCCTGTATGTAGCTGTCCTGTGTCTGATTAGGGTTGTGGCGACTGACAGCTGAATCAACAGCTCATGAATTAAGGGACTATGTGGGTAATTGAATCGTTCATAAGATGAAAAATGTTTTTTGTAATGTGATTGACTCCTTTTTTACCGATGGTAACTAGTGTTTTGAGAAACTGAATGCCTTAAGGCAATCGGTGATGTTTCTGTAACAGGGAAATTGCATAGTAGTGTAGGCTCAGTAAGCTAATCTCTGGGAGTGAAGGCTCCAAAGAATGTTACTCCTTGAAGGGCTGAGAACCCAAAGCATCGCTGCGAAATCCTCGCAGGCTTGCAAACATCCTGCATAAAAGAATTAGCTAAAAATAGCAGCCGGCTTGGTGGTAGGCTGCTAGGACATATCATGGACTTGTAAACATCAGTCCTTCATAGTAGCTTATGAGCTCAGGACCTTTAGAGATTTTTCTTCTCATGGTTATACTCCTACTTCTTATCAGACCAACTAAAACATATTCCACTCCTTTTTTCTGTTCCTCCGTCTCCAAACTTTGCCGTGAAACATATTCTTTCAAGATAGTAGTCAGTCATTTCATAAAATACTTTTCCAAAGCCACTATTCCAAAGCACGGGAGTCATTCCTCTTCTCTTCACAAACAGCTCGTGATTAAGAGGAAGTTAATTTGAGCAGATTCATAAAAGACGAGATGCAATTTTGAAGTCACATTAAAAAGAAGGAAAAAAAGACAAGCTTACAGTGATTGTCAAGTACCTACAAATATGCTCAGCTAATCTTCGTGGTATTGCTGTGATCCCCAATTTAGAAATGGCTAAGTGGGGAGAGATTAAAGCTGCCCCAGAAGAGATTAAAGGGTAGCTGTCTAATGTCTTTGAGAAGGAGACCCATGGAAAATTGAAGCCCACAAATCACACAGAAATACGACTTAAGCCAAGAGCTATCTGGTTTGCCTTCTTCCCTCTCCCTGAACTTCCACTCCGTTGGTGGAGAGGAAATCAGGTGGGTGGTCGCCAACAAGGGTGGCAGCATTGTCCCAGCCCCCTGCCTCCCCTCAGAGGAGAAAATCCCACTGCTCTTTTGTATTTGATATCCAAACCCTCACAACAGGATGTCTTATCAAACTGATCCCTGAAAAGACATTCTGAGGACCCATCTTTGTGGTTCTCATAGTCCATGCATTTGTGCAGGTGATTTTTGTTATAATTTTATCAGTAAAAGAGAAAAGAGTAACATTCTCCCTTGTCTGTTCTCTTTCCCTTTTTATCAGCAAGATGAATTTTATCAAATGCCGAGATTTGATGCATTGAGTCTTTGAAACATCCTAGGTTCTTGAGGAAAAGAAACTAGTAAAAATTCATAAATACATTTAAAAAATAAATTTCATTCAAGTTACCGATTAAAAAAAATAAAAATAAAAACATTCAGGGTTTAGGTTACATCCCATTTGGAATAAGGAGTGGCCGGACTCAGACATACACGTTCCATTCTGCTCTACTTTTTCACCTTCAGTCCCTCGAGCACTGTGAGGAAAGGACGGAATGGGGATACTTTGTGTGGCAACGGTAGGTGAGGCAGGATCTGTTACAAGTTCCCTGGCTGAAAAAGGACACTTCTTTCAGCGCTATTGTACATCAGCTGTCTCCAGTTACAGCCAAAGTAGGTGTGTAATATATGACTGGACTTGCCGCTAATGTGGGTACGCAAACCCTGGGACAGAGACACCTTGTGCTACAGTAAATTGATCTGCCCCAGGCTTCCATTAAGTCATCCAGCACACAAAATAGGAGCTCACATCAGACTTGGTGGGAATGGGTTTGTTTCCGATTTTTATCTGGCCATTCAAGATCTTTTAAAGGACTGAATTAAAAAGTCCTCCTTTGTAGAAACTATGAAGGTCATTTCAATACCCTGCATTTAGAACTATGGGTCTAAGATTATGCTACCTTAATATTTAAAATGGTTTGACATAAATATTTAATTGGCCTATCACTACATTTAATTGATTTCTTAATGTTTTCTCTTGGAGTCACTTTTTCCCCAATGTGAATGACATATAGTTTGTATTGCCCTTAAATGGAAATACTAAGACTGTTAGTATTATTGAGGAAGATGCATGAGGAAGGGGGCATCCTGAAGTTAATTCATTTCTTTGTGTGATAGTTCAGAATAGCAGTGGACTTTTTTTTGTTGTTTTGGTAGGTTTTGTTTTTGTTTTTGCATTGTAGTAGAATCTGAAATATATGTTTCTACTGTCAAGAATCATTTACCTATTTTCTGAGTTAAAATGAAGCTGATTGTTGAATTATAGTACGTAAAAAGGATTTGAGGTGTCCCTAGAAACATTGTAATATGAGTAGTGGATGTCATTGGGGCAAAAGTCAAAGCCAACACCACACCTATGTAATTCACCATATATTATCAAGTATCAGATACGTGTCACCTCAGGCTCGGTTTCCCAGAGAGGCACTACATGGAAACGTGAATGAAAAAAAATAAGCCATCACTGAAATAAAAATTAAAAAGAATATAAAGAGAAGACTACTAATCAACAGGGGAGCAAGCCCATTGCTATTTCTAGCTATTTCAATCTAGTAACATGATTTTGAAGTGGTTTAACATATATGTGTCAAATTGCTTCTTGTATGATATATATTAACTTCTCTCACTTTGACTGTTTTGCAGACTGGAAATTAGAATGGATTAAAAAAACCCAAACCCAGGGGAGCCTGGGTGGCTCAGTGGTTTAAGCCTCTGCCTTCAGCTCAGGTCATGATCTTAGGGTCCTGGGATCGAGCCCTGCATCAGGCTCTCTGCTCAGTGGGGAGCCTGTTTCTCCCTCTCTCTCTGCCTGCCTCTCTACCTACTTGTGACCTCTCTCTCTCTATCAAATAAATAAAATATTAAAAAAAAAACCCCAAACTCAGGGGTGCCTGAGTGGTTCAGTGGCTCAGTGGGTTGAAGCCTCAGCCTTTGGCTCAGATTATGATCTCAGGGTCCTGGGATCGAGCCCCATCAGGCTCTCTGCTCGGCGGGGAGCCTGCTTCTGCCTCTCTGCCTATTTGTGATCTCTCTCTCTCTCTGTCAAATAAATAAAATTTAAAAAAAAAAACCAAAAACAAACCCAAACCCAAACCAACCTCTATAAATAAGCATTGGCCTACGCACATTATATTATCTCATTTAATTATTATCAAATGCTTAAGAAGATACAATATTAACTTCATTGCACAGATCAAGAACCAAGGCTCAAAAAGGTTAAAGAGTTTATTCATAATCACAGATCTGAGAATTAGCTGAGATGAGATTTGAACCAGAGTTTGTCTGGATGTGGAGTCTGTGTCCGTCTCCACTTACAGAGTTGCATACAACCACAAACACCATCTGCTCTCAGCAGTGCGTCCTGTGAGAGTGGAGTGAGTAAAACTTACACAGATTGCAAGGCAGAATAGTTATGGAATAAAGAATCTGAGTGGTATTTTTCAGTCTCCAAGGAAGCTGCAGATTGAACTAAATGATAATAAACCCATGCTTCAGGAGATGGGTTGACTATGTTGGTCTTAAGAGAAGGGACTTGACTGCACTCAAGAAGCTCATGTAAGAATTGTAATTTTTCATCATTTCCCCCAATGTCCCTTGTTTTAAGAGGCTGTGCAAATACTTTGCTGCCAGCTGGAATCAACTAAGGAGTTACAAAGATTTTCTCCCAGCCTATGCCTTGTTTTTATTTAGAATTTTGGGTATAAAGTACTATATCTATGGACTTATTCCAATTTACATGGATATACTATATATTCACATATATATTGTATATTATATATATACATTCAGATATATATAATATATATATATATACATACAAATCTGTGGAGACTTTTAGGGAATCTTCATCAATCTTTACGAACATTTATTTATTTATTTTTTAAAGATTTATTTATTTATTTATTTGACAGACAGAGATCACAAGTAGGCAGAGAGGCAGCAGAGAGACAGAGGGGGAAGCAGGCTCCTCACTGAGCAGAGACCCCAATGTGGGGCTTGATCCCAGGACCCTGAGATCATGACCTGAGCAGAAGATAGTGGCTTTAACCCACTGAGCCACCCAGGCGCCCCTCTTTATGAACCTTTAAACCATAATAATATAAGCCATATTAATCAGGATATCAACAGAAAATAGCACAATTAAATTAGGGTACCACGATGAGAGTTTAATCCTAAGATTATTTGCAATGGTGTGGCCATAGTGTAGGGGAAATCCAAGAGATATTGTAATGTATGAGGACTCTGTCTCTAACTCTAAGTTGAAAGAAGTGAGTGAAGACAGACAGAGCTGTGCAAAGGGCTGTCTGCTATGTACTGTAGTGGACACCACCAGGCTAGGGTGACCTCTCAGGGAAAGGCTGGGGGAATAATGACACCCACCTCACTTTCCTCTCCCACCCCCTAATTGTTCAACCCAAGTTAAAGCCACAGAGCAGGTGCAACTTTTGACATAGTCTACAAAGATCATTTGGACATAGGTGGAGAAGGGTGGAGAGTGTTATCTGGAAGGTAAGCAGAAGATGTCCAGGACATAAATATAAATGAAATTACAAGCAGAATTTAATCCAAAATTATTAAATGTTAAGATGATGAAATCACTTGATTATTCATACTGTGTTACGAAACAAATTGCATTATCTGCTAATAGAATCTAATTGCTTGTCAACTTTAGGAAATCAGTTACAAACTTAATTCTGCAAAAAAATGCCTTTTCTCATGTAATTGGAATCATGTAGTAATTGTCTTTCTGCGACTGGCTTATTTCACTTAGCAAAATGTCCCTAGAGTCATCTATCATCTATGTCACTGCAAATGGTAGGATTTCCTTTTTTTTTTTTTTTTTTTAAGGTTGAACAGTATTCCATTGTACCTATATACCACATTTTCTTTATCCTTTTATCCATCAGTGGACATTTAGGCTGTTTTCAAACCTTGACTATTGTGAATTGTGCTTTAGTGACGTGGGTTGCTCAGATATCTACTTGAGATCTTGATCTCCATTATTTTAGTATATGCCCACAAGTGGGATTGCGGGGTCACTGGTAGTTCTATGTTTAATTTTGTGAGGAATCCCCTGTATTGTTTTCCAAAAGGCCTGCACCATTTTAAGTTCCCACCAACAGGGCACACATGTTCCAGCTTTTCTATCTACTTACCAACACACATCTTTTTTTTTTTTTCTTTTATAACAGCCATCCTACTAGGTATAAGGTGATGCCTCCTTGTGGTTTGATCTGCATTTCTCTTATGATTAGCATTTTTTTCATAAACCTTACACAACCTCATTGCAAATGACCAACGTTTTACTCTCGGCTACTACCCAAGTTCATATAGACCTCCCAAGCAGAGTCACACAGCGGAAGCGTGCTGGGCCCATATAGACCTCCCACCACTGAGTCTTTGCATAAGCTCCTTCTTCTTCCACCTTCCTTTGGTGTGATCAACTCCAGTTCCTCATATTCCAGCTCCAGGGTTGCCCACATACAAGCCTTCCTGACTGCAAGATGTCAAACCCTCCAAATTATCAGTGTTCGGTTTCCTGCTTAACTCTCTTATTATAGAGCTTCCCCTTTCATCCAGAGCTTTCATCTTGCTTGGCAATTATGCATTCGGTAGAGTGATTGTTTTTCCCTCTACCATTAGACCTAAAGCTTGTGGATTTAGGCCCTGTTAATTTTTATCTCACTGGTACATGTCTAGCACATAGGAAAGTCTTAGTAAGTATTTCTAGAAGAAAGATGCGGGGAAAGGGGAGAAATGTAGAAAAGGAAAGCATGAGATATCAAATAGTGTGTGACTGCAATCCAGCTTGCCTCTCTTTACCCTCCTGGTCCTACTCTGTCTGACTCAATGGATGGCTTTGTGTTTTTCAATGTACAGTAATTTTTTCATGCTATCATAATGATCTCTTGAGTTGATTACCATTTAGGCTTCTAGCCAATAGGCAAAATGTTCCCAAGACTCCCAAGTCTTACATTTTAAGAAAATGCTTTGCAAGGTGTTAGATAAAACACAGGAATCTATGGTAACACCCTTAGAGGAAGACTCTTGTGAGACAAAACGGCACAGCCAAAGTTGCTTCAAAACCAAATGCTGCATTCAGAGCTGTTCAATCTCTCTCTTAAAGCCATCATTCACTTGGTTCATTTGCTTACACTGAAAAGCTGTTGAAAGCAGGAGAAAGGCCAAAAAATATTTTAAAATAATATGAAAAATTGAAGAGTGATATCAGTGACCTTGGTCCCACAGAACATCCTTTCAGATGAAAGCCTCTTGTTTTCCCCAGCCACCCTTCACAACAGTCTTGAGTGCCGCGATTCATCACACAGACCATCGGCATTTATAATCCCTTCGCCACACATTGCCACTGAAGAGATGGAAAACATCCATTAGCCATAACCCAGGCTTTTTCCTACCAGCGGGGATCAGACAACCCCATCAAGTCATTTCCTATTAATTACAAATTGATCGTGTAGGAACACTTCAATACTGTTTTTCAAATGATAATAAACAAGGCTCAACTGGTTACAGAGGTTAGATAAAGATGGTGGGACAGGAAGAGGGAAAAGGAGAGGCAGAGAAATGAAACCGAGCTACTTGATCAGGCTTTGTGGTATTTATAAAATGTCATTGGCACTGAATGATGGATGAGTTTCAGAAACCTCAAAACCCAAAGAATGCATAATGTTAACTTAATAGATTCTTTCAGGCCTGGGTTACCAGAGTATTTACAGTAATTGTACATTCACGGTAATAACATAATAGTACCTTTCATCCCACATCTCTGATATTTGCACAGTTATAAACTAAGAACTTCAGAACCAGCTGTGCCTATTCCCCTCTGTGCCTATGTAACTTATTATGAAACAAGGCTATTGAGCAGCTTCTCGAAGGTAACATCGTAGAGTGGCAACTCTGTAGACTAGATGATAAAAGCGTATTTTAAAGAAAGGGTGAAATAATGAAGCATTCTGTACATAGAAATGACACTGGGAAGGGGAATTGAGCCTGCCACAGATTTTTCAACTGAGATTTACTGAGACAACAATCAGTGCAATTAGACTAGATTACTTTTCTTTTTCAGAAGTGGAAAAGGGGAGAAAATGTATTCATTTCTAAATTGCCTGGAGAAACATGGATGCTCTAGAGTGTTTTATCTTTGTGTTTTATAGTGTTTGCTTGTTTCTAACAGGGTGTTCCAACTTTGGCAAAGCTAGACCAAATTTCTTGTCTGCATTAAAAACAACAGACTCAGGGACAGAATCATGGAATTTCAGACTGGAAAGGGAATACATTGAGGCACACCTATTTTGGCTCTCTCTCCTTTTTAAATTTCTCTCTCTCTCCTTTTAAAAATGTATGTGTGTCACATTTGTGCCTATCCAAAGGTGCATGTGCTGAAAACCTTAAGAAAGGTGTGTGGTTTTACGAGGAGCCACTGCAATTAAATTCAGTGTGACCTAGAGTTAGCTGTATCCCGGAGGGGGATATTACAAAGATTAAGTTATGCTCCCTTCAGGAACTTTTTTTTTTTTAATGGAATCTTCAAAGCTCAAAAAATTTTATTTTTCTGGGAATATATTCAAAGTAAATCAGTGCCATGAATGGGTCTTTGAAAAGTCATTCATACATCCTAAAATCCAGAATGATGAGAATCTACTCCAGTTTTAAGATCCCAAAGAAAGACACATCTTGCTGTTAAGAAATTACTTCCTCTAGGCGCTATCTTGCTGGAATGACCCAGTCGTCAATGCTCATCAGAGTCTGATCTAATTAAATCCTTAAGAAAAAATAAGAAAAATATTAGCGATCGGTAACTGCTTAATCCTTTTAACACAATAATTGAGATAAGAGGGAAGCAGAGTACAGATTACAAATTTAAATTGAATTCTGTCTTAACTGTATAGGCTTAGACTTGTCTTAAAAGAATCATTTGGTGAATTCTTTGGTATAGCTTTAGCATATACTTTTTAAAACTCCAGATCATGGCCTATCAGGTCAACCAAAATCAAGGTACAAAAACACTCAAAAAAGTTTTGGACAGAATGAGGCTCAATTACAATGTTTTGTTGAAGGCCATTTCACATCTTTTAAAAATGGACATAGTTTGGTTTATGTTTATTTGTTCCATAAATAGATGTGATAATCATGCCTCTGTTTTATATAATGCTAGTTTATGTAATAGGATATAATTGTGCAGTGGATCCCAGGAACATTATTATATTTGTTTGCTTCTGTTTTCCCAATATATGAAAGAAGCAAAGCATACTTGTACATTTTTGAAATTTATTGTAGCTTTTGGATTGCCATTCAAATGGAATCATTTCAACACAGCAAGACATTTCTAAATTCAATCCTACAGCATTTTAGCAAATGAAAACTATATTTTCCATGAGTCATTCTTTGAATTACAAAATGTTCATCATCCAGGAGGTTTATTGTATCCATAAAATTAATCCAGCCCAGTAATAGGTGTTAATGTTAGCAGTATCCGGCTGTTTATTTGGTAACATTCAATACTGAAAGGTTAGGACTTAATGCTGCTGTTTGTTGTCTAACATTTCAAATTATTCATGCAATCAAGGGCTTAGACAGTGGGTCAATTTTTCCCTTGATATTCTCCAGATCAAAAAATATAAGTTTATTTTTCTTTATATTCAGCATGTTGAAATGGAGGACTTTAAAAGAACAGCTGCCAGGATCCCAGGGGCAATGATGTTTTCCCCACCTAGGTTCAGAATCTCATTCTGGATACTCTTCCTTCTTTTCTATTTGACCAAGTGAAAACTTGGGATGGAAAGGACCCATCTCTGAGTATCTATAGAGTATATTAACTAAACTGCATTGCAGAATACTTACATTCTATAACAGTACATAAAATCCTTCCTGACTATTTGGATGTATGAATGGTACTTATATTTTAATGTTCTATTTTAGCATAACCTAGAGAATTTGTCCTACTTAAATCACCTTATTCCTGACCCCAGTTGAGAAAAGTATATAAAATATTTTCATACCCATGTTACTGACTACCAATTTTCCTACATTGATATATATAATCTCCAAGTAAAAACAAAAGCAGCTCTTTAAAAGAATGACAGGACTTTTTAAAAAATTATTTTTATTAACATATAATGTATTATTTGGCCCAGGGGTACAGGTCTGTGAATTGTCAGGCTTATACAGCACTCACCATATCACATACATTCCCCAATGTTCATAACCCAACCACCCTCTCCATACTCCCCTACCCCCCAGCAGCCTTCGTTTGTTTTGTAAGATTAAGAGTCTCTTATGGTTTGCCTCCCTCCTGATCCCATCTTGTTTCATTTTTTCCTTCCCTACCCCTTAAACCCCCCACCCTGCCTCTCAAATTCCTCATATCAGTGAAATCGTATGATAATTGTCTTTCTCTGATTGACTTATTTCTCTCAGCATAATATCCTCTAGTTCCATCCATGTCATTGCAAATGGCAAGTTTCATTTCTTTTGATGGCTGCATAGTATTCAATTGTATATATATACCACATCTTCTTTATCCATTCATCTGTTGATGGACATCTAGGTTCTTTCCACAGTTTGGCTGTTGTGGGCATTGATGCTATAAATATTTGGGTACATGTCCCCCTTTGTGACAGAGATTTTTGAGAAGTAAGAAGATAACTCTATAACATTAATAATGTCAAATTTTATTTCCTTGTTAATTTGTTCTGTCTTGTGAAGTAGTTAAATGAATGGGAAATGAGACAAAATGGTCTACATTTCACTTCTCTTATACTTGTATTTGACCAATACCTATGCTCTTCATCTTTCTCAACTGTTTTTTTAGGATAAAATGCCTGCCAGTAGACATGCTGTGAGAATGAAAATATGAATTTAGGTGGAAGGCTTTTTTATTTTTTATTATTTTTTTATTATTTTTTAAAGATTTTATTTATTTATTTGACAGAGAGAGAGAGATCACAAGTAGATAGAGAGGCAGGCACAGAGAGAGAGAGAGAGAGGGAAGCAGGCTCCCTGCTGAGCAGAGAGCCCGATGCGGGACTTGATCCCAGCACCCTGGGATCATGACCTGAGCCGAAGGCAGCGGCTTAACCCACTGAGCCACCCAGGCGCCCTGGAAGGCTTTTTTAAAAAAATATTTTATTTTTTTATTTGACAGAGAGAGAGAGAGAGAGAGCGAGCAGGCAGAAGGGGAGGGGGAACCAGGCCCCCTGCTGAGCAGAGAGCTGGATGCAGGGGCTCCATCCCAGGACCCTCAGATCATGACCTGAGCCGAAGGCAGAGGCTTAACCTACTGAGCCACCCAGATGCCCCTAGGTGGAAGGCTTTTAAGAATAAATGTATTACACTATGTTAGCGCTATCTTAAAGTATGTAAGGAGCACACCAACAATTTGCCACAGTGAGCAATCCTTGGATCTAGGACTGAAGGTTGAAAATCAAAGCTCTTATTCTTAATGTACCCTCACGGTGAAGTTCACAAACAACATAGCTCTCACTACAGACTTACTGTATAGGCTTCTGGAGTCTTCCATAAAAGGGAAACATTAAGTTTTGGGGGAAAGAAAAACAATTCTTCATTAAATACAATAAGAATCATTAAATGATTGAGAATAGTATACCAAGTATACTAATATTCAAACCAACTAAAGCAACACTCTCAAAAAAACATTTTTCTTGGACTCTGACAAAATAAATACAAAACACTTTGGGGGAACATGTATGAGAATGTACTAGTTAATTTATTCAGGATACATGTTTTTAAATATTTAAAGCACAACAGGGGTATCCACGAGGGCTGCAGGGTAGAGAATAACAGGGTGGGGGCAGGGCAAGAATGGAAGCAGGAAAACAGATGGAGTAAGTAAGGGACTGTGCCACTACCTGGTGGGAATGGATAAAAGGACGGGATTGAGAAATATATCAGTAAGGTGACCACATAATTTATCATCCAAATATGGACATTCTCGAGAGCGAAATACAATGCTGGATAACGGGCGGACACTGGACCGCCCTGGCAAAGCAGGACTTAAGGATACCACACATGGAGATAATAATAGAACAGACCATTTTCGTCTGATTGAACTTCAAGGGTGAGATGAAATAATAGGGAGAAGTATTTGGAGAGTAGAAAATGAAAGAGGATTAGCCCTGTCAGATTTAAAAACATGTATTATACAGCAACAATAAATTAAACAATGTGGTTTAGGACATATTTGTCCTCACCCCCCAGCTTCCATGAAAGCTGTTAGACTTATTCCCAGATCCCTGAAGTGCTGAGACACGGGGGACTCAACTGAACCAGCTGCGTGGTACAACCACACTGTGAGCATTTCACAGGAAGCAAATTCTGTAGATGGTGCCGCTCTACCTTATACTCTTTCATTCATTCATTCAGAAGATACTCACTGAGCATCTACTATGTGTCAAGACTGTGCCAAGCAGTGAGGGAGCAATAGTGAACAAGATAAATAGGACTGCCTGAAAGCATCCCCCTGGATTTTTGCTTTTTAATTTTGTTGGGAGACACAAACTTATTCTGAACCTCATGGAACGGTTGTCCCATCAGTTGCCAGGATCTTGTCTGTCCTAGAATACCTTCACAGTGTGGAGCCAGGGCAGAAATACCCACCCTGAGCTCAGGGCATGGACTATCTGCATGACTTCTAAACAGCTGTGCTGTTTCCATAACTGATAAGGATCTCTTTTCTGCACTGACTACTACAAAACTGAGTCAAGTGTGTCACATGCCCAGAGTACCTGTGAGAAGATGCTGATATGCAGTCCAACTTCATTCATGGCTTCATTTTATTCCCATCCGTGGCTTGTTTATTTTTTTGTTTGTTTGTTATAGTTTCCCTTTCCTTAAATCTATTTCAATTTCATGCTCTTTTCTCATATTTTTAATGCACGAAGTCCTTTATGGAGAAAGGCATGGCATATTTTGTAACAAATGAAAAGGGTCAATGGAAATACAACCAAGAAATAATCTATAACACATATAAGAAAAACATATGGTATATATAGTATCTCAAAACAATTAGGGAGAGAAAACAACTTACTGAAAGGACTATTTAATAAACAGGCAGGAGCGCTTGGGTGGCTCAGTCGGGTAAGCGTCTGCCTTCAGCTCAGGTCATGATCTCAGGGTCCTGGGATGGAGCCCAGAATCAGGCTCCCTGCTCAGCAGGAAGTCTGCTCTCCCTTTCCCTCTGCCCCTCCTCCTCTCCCTGCTTGTGCTCACGCTCTCTTTCTCTCTTTCAAATAAATAAATAAATAAAATCTTTAAAAAATACACACTTAAATAAATAAGATACAAAATTAGCTGTTTGAAAAACAAATCATTTAGATTTACATTTCATATGTATAGCAAGTTTCAAATTAACAAGTCTTAAAAACAAAAGTTCATATTTATCAAATTGGCAAAAATAGAAGAAATCACAAAGACATTTATCTAAAATTTTATAACTTCGAAACACGAGAATAGAAACAAACATATAAAAGTAAAATAGACTAGATAATATTATAGAAATATAATAGATAAAATATTTCTATCAAAAATATATACAGAATCATACAAATTGCCAGTGCAACTCTTCGTATTGAAAGAGTAATAAATGAGGAAGAGAAACAAGACTATTTTAGCAGGAGAAAATGTGACTGGCAAATAGGCATGTAGGAAAATATAGAACTTTAGTTGTCATCAGAGTAGTGCTGATTGAGATAATTACAAATTCCAATCTTTTACATTAAAAATATTTAAAAGTATTAATAACATGTTAATTCCATTGGAAAACTAGAATACTGTGCTGGTCGCAGTGTAATTTGATTTTATTAACAAAAGAACTATAAAAATACTCATTTCTTCTTATTCTATAATCCTCCCTCTGTGTATTTTCTCATGAATAGAGTACAAAAGAGAGAAACTATAAATATATAAGGAGGTTTATTAAAACACTATTTATCTTAATAGCAAAGATCTGCAAATAACATGATTACCCGATAAGCAAAGGCACTCTAAAGAAATTACCCATATTTTATCACCTCGAAGATGGCATCTATTATAAAACACACCACTGAGGAAAAAAAAGAGAAGCACTGCTAATTAAGCAATAACACATACTGAAAGATCTTTTTAGGGTATTTCAACATAAATTTTATCATGCATTTTTGTGACTTTGTGCATATATAAAATGAAAAATGTAAGTGAAATAATTAAATTTTTCTTTTTAAAAATATTCTCTGAGAGAGAGAGAAAGAGAGGGAGAGAGAGCACGTGCATGCATGAGTGGGAGGGTGGGGGGGGGAGGAGAAGGAGATTGCAAGCAGGCTCCATGCCTAGCACAGAGCCCGACACAGGGCTCGATCCCATTACCTTGAGATCATGACCCTGGGCTGAAATCAAGAGTTGGACACCCAACCGACTGAGCCACTCAGGTACCCCATAATTAAAACTATTCTTAAAATTTCTCTCATACAGAGTCCAATTTTTCTGAGTTTTCAATTTCTCAATTCTGAGTCATCAAAGTCCATGTTTTCCATAATTCTTCATGCCACGGAGAACGTTAGTGATAGAGCATTTCTTGTTAGAGCTCTGCAGTCATTGCTGGGATTTTCTTCCAAGATGCCCATACCTATTATGGCACATATTGAGACTAACAGGTTCTTGGTCCTAGAATATGTTAACAAAAGATTCTTAGTGCCAGGACTCCTATTCTCTCCTCTAGTCCTTCTGCTGTTGTGTGTGGACCCAGCATCGAGAAGTTATAGCTGTCCTGTTGTGCCACTGGAATGTAACTGTTGACTCCTCTGGGGCAATGACAAGGGTCACTGTTGCTGCTGGGCCAACAGCGAGTGTCAGCTGCCCTTGACCATGAGATGCAGCCTCATCTAAGAGATGTTACAGCGTTTTTGAAATGTGCACCTTTGGGATGTCTGGGTGGCTCAGTCAATTTGGCTCAGGTCATGATCCCAGGGTCCTGGGATGGAGTCCCATATTGGGCTTCTTATTCATCAGGGAGTCTGCTTCTCCCTCTGCCTGTTCTGCCTGCCACCCCCCAGCTTGTGCTCTCTTTCTCCGACAAATAAATAAAAATCTTAAAATAAAATAAAATGTGTACCTTAGACCATTAAGTTATAGTTAAGTGTATTCACCAAGAAGAAAACTTGTAGACTTAAAATGAAAATGATCTCGAATGTGGGGCATCTTGGACAGTTTTCACCAGAGATACGAGATAAGCTTATGTCATGAGACATAGAGGAAATGAAGTTTAGTAGAAAAGTCATAAACTTGAGTCTGAATCCTTTGCTATTTACCGCTTGTAAACTTGGACAAGCTACTTAACTAATCTCTCTGGAGTCTGTATTTTTGAACAGATAAAATGGAGAGTATTAATGCCTTCTTTGTGGAATACTGACTATTAAATTATTTAATGTATTAGTTTTAGTATTTTCCATGGAAGGTTTTTAAAAAATCAAATACTACATTGTAAGTAATGAGTGTTTTTAAAAGATTTTATATATTTATTTGAGAGAGAGAGAGAGCAAGAGAGAGCTTGATGCAGGAGAGGGGCAGAGGGAAAAGACTGAGCAGGGATCCTCATGCCAGGCTCTATCCTGGGACCCTGGAATCATGACCTGAGCAGAAAGCGGATGCTCAACCTACTAAACCACCCAGGTGCTCCAAGATTGAGTCTTTCTGGGACGCTTGGGTGGCTCAGTGGGTTAAGCATCTGCCTTTGGTTCAGGTCATGATCTGGGCTCCTTGCGTAGTGGGGAGCCTGCTTCTTTCTCTCCCTCTGCCTGCCACTCTGCCTGCTTGTGCTCTCTCTCTATGACAAATAAATAAATAAAATCCTAAGGAAAAAAAAAAAAGAAATGAGTCTTACTAAGTGAAACCATGCATCTGAAGAAGGGGAAGGGAAATTGGATAATGTTAAATTATTTACTGAAATCAAAGAATTGTTGTTGTTTTTTTTTTTTAAAGATTTTTTATTTATTTATTTGACAGACAGAAATCACAAGTAGGCAGAGAGGCAGGCAGAGAGAGAGGAGGAAGCAGGCTCCCCGCTGAGCAGAGAGCCCGACGTGGGGCTCGATCCCAGGACCCTGGGATCATGACCTGAGCCGAAGGCAGAGGCTTTAACCCACTGAGCCACCCAGGCGCCCTGAAATCAAAGAATTGTTAACGAATATTTTATTTTTCATTAATAATATAGTTTTGACTGTGATATCTATATCTTTATACACACACACACACACACACACACACACACACACACACACACACAGGATTTAGGTTATGTAATGAAAGTTTCACACCAGGAACCAGGAATTTAAAGTTCTATCCGTGTTCTAAAATGTAAGGGAAAGGAGGGGGAAGGAGGAATAAAGGGGAAAGGAGAATAGAGGAATGGGAAATTTAAAAGACTCCAGAATTTGCAGTATTAATGGGACTGGAGAGCATCAGATGGAGTGAGAAATTTTGTAAAATGGTATTCTAAGGATTGACTAAGCTTCTCTATCATTTCTTTCCAGTAAGAGATCCAGATCACAAGAATCTCATTGAAACTGGGGAAGGGTGTAGCCAGGTCCTTATCTTCAATTAGTATCACAGTATTTTATAAATACGTGAGTTACAGTACAGTCATCTTCCACCGCTATGATTTTAGTAGTGTTCATACTGCAGAGACGGAGTCAGGGGTGGGGAAGAGCTCGATCATAGAGCTGGATTGGTCCAGTGGGAATTTGGGCTGAAACATAAATCGGGTGCGTCTTAAAATTTCCTGTCATTATGTCTTGGACAGTGTTAGATATCCAGCCGGGCATGGTGCGGAATCAGTGAACGGTGCCTACCAGAAACAGAAATGCGGCAGAAAAACCAAGTGGGCAAAGTAGGACTGGCAGCTCACATTTCTTTGCATGCTTCTCTATTTTTGGAGCTCATGTTTAAGGTTTTGGTTGTTGTTGTTGTTGTTTGAGATTTTATTTAGTTATTTGAGAGAGAGAGGGAGAGAGCGGGTGCACTAGTGGGGGAGAGGGGCAGAAGGAGAAGCAGACTCCTTGCTAAGCAGGGAGTCTGATGCAGGACTTGATCTCAGGACCCTGTGATCATGACCTGAGAAAAAAGCAGGCACTTGACTGACGGAGCCACCCAGGTGCCCCTGCGATCAAAGTTTTTATAAGTTGTATTTATTAAGCCAAGTGGCAGTGAAACAGCATCCCACCACAAGCCCTCAAAAGTTCCTCAGCATCTTTGGCTGTATAGTGATGAGATGATAAAGCATTGCTTGAAAGAATTTCAATGTCTTGACTTAAATTTGTCTATATAGAGGGAGAAGGATGGTAGAGGAATGGGAAGTGGGAACTGATACATAAATTTATTTATTTTTGTATATTTATCCAGGGGTATTTCAGAGCCTCATGCTTCATTGTTCCGTTGGCCACCATTTCTATGTTTGGTCTTGATAAAATGAGTTTCTGTCATCATGCCCACAGTAGGGCTCATGTATTTTATTTTCCTGGGCTCAACTCACTTTACTGAAAGTTCCTACTAGTTTTTAGAAATATTTACCAAAATCCATTTGATGAAGGAGTCATTGGATTTTCGAAATCTGAACACTTGCCTCCTGAGGGAAAGGCAGTAGAGCTTGAGAATGATTGCTACACATCTCACCATCCTCTTGATGGCTTCTCTGCCTTTCCTCAGCAGACAGACTCATTTTCCAGCAAGTCCTTTCCAAGGTTTACAGTTCAGCAACTCAACAATAATGAAAACAAAAGGCAAAGCAATATCCTTTTGGGTGTATTTGTTTCAGGAGAATGGGCATGGAAATGTGTGAAGAAATAAACCTTTCTCTGCCTGCTGACCTCTTAAGGTAGTTCCCCACAGTTACCTCTCCAATTTCCCTAAATATTTAATTAAATTATATAATTAGCTATGTCTAGAACAGAGTTCTAAGATGGTTTTAATTCCCTGAAAGGCAAACTTTTGCATGTATGAGGTGATGTGTCACTGAGAGAGAGGATAGGCCTAATGACTTTGAAAACTAAAGGTACCTTGATACAAGGAAAAGATCTGAAATGATTTAAAGTAGATTGAGCAATTTAAAGGCATGTAGGCAGGGAGAGGAAGAGAGAGTCTAGCTTTAGTCTATACCGATAACTATAGCTATACCCTGTCTTTGTCTATATCCCCTGCATTTTTCCACTAAAGAACTGAGGTAGCTCATATACCAACAAAACCACATACTGAGATGGATAATTTAAATAAAATACCAACCATCAAAAAACAAAATAAGAATAAAACAAAAATAAAATAAAAATAAAATTAATTTTTTATATATAAATAAAAAATAAAAAAATTTTAAATTAAAAAAACAAAATTACTAGGGCATCTGGGTGGCTCAGTGGGTTAAGCCTCTGTCTTCGACTCAGGTCATGGTCTCAGGGTCCTGGGATCGCACCCCGCATCGGGCTCTCTGCTCCACAGGGAGCCTGCTTCCCTTCCTCTCTCTCTGCCTGGCTCTCTGCCTACTAGTAATCTCTGTCTGTCAAATAAACAGATAAAATCTTTAAAAAAAATTACTAGGAAAACAATAATACAAACATGCAGGCCACAAAACGTGTTTCCTCATGTCCAAAGGGGGGATGAATATAAGGTAATTACATCTCAAGGACTCCAATTAACAACTCCTCAGGAGAAACTAAACTTTTTCCACTTCATAGCTATAAAATGTGTTTTTATATGAAATGTTACATCACAAAGCTCTAAATGAGGCAGTGGGCATAAGCTGGCATGGGGATACACTGGTGGAGATACATGCATGTTTCTCTCCACGTACATATGTGATCGGAGATGACTGCTGCTTGTAGCTTCTCACCACAAAAGTTAACATTATGACGTCAAACAGCAACCCAGGGGGAAAATTAAGGTGGGAAAATGGACTACCCAGGAAATTTGGTCTGAACATTCACTATCCCATGGTTTAACTTCAACCAACAATCACAAGTAAGTATCTGAAGAAATAAACACAAATCTTCCCAACAATTCCCCATAAATATTACTTCTCTCAAGTAGGAACTTGGGGTGCAATGAGAAAAAGCGCATACCTTTGCCTTTTTACATAGATAGAGGTATAACAGATCGCATTCGTGTATATCAGATTCACGCATATAGTCTAAGATATGTGTAGGATAATACGAAGAATGGGAAATTGCCTTCATTTTTCATTAATGGTTATTTCTTTTTTTTAAGATTTAATTTATCTATTTGAGAGAGAGTGCCAGCATGCATGAGAGACTGAGCAGAAAGAGAGCATGAGAGTGAGCAGAAGTGGGGGGGAACAGAAGGAAAGGGAGAAGCACACTCCCCACTGAGCAGGGAGCTCAACACAGGCCTTGATCCCAGGACCCTAGGATCTGGGTTGGAGCAGAAGGCTTAACTCTTAATGCTTAACTCACTGAACCACCCAGGACCGCAGTGGTTATTTCTTTATAGAGTGCACCATTAGGTATCTTCTTAAGCCATGCTTGACGGATGCCAAATTTACAGGTAACTTCAATATATATTCATTCATACTAAAATAGAGTCCTGCTAAAAATAATTTTTAATTTTCTGGGTTGGACTCAGGAATCTTCACAAATAATAATTAGAGTTCCCGGATGGCTTAGTCAGTTGTGTATTGGACTCTTGGTTTTCAGGTCAGGTCATGATCTCAAGGTCCTGGGATGAGGCCCTGCAATGGCGTCTGTACTTGGCAAAGACTGCTTGTCCCGTGTTCTCCTCCTCTGTGCCTCCCTTCCAGCTCATGGGCATTCTCTCTCGCTCGTTCATATATATATATATTTATATTTATATTTACATAAATATATAAATAAATAAATAAATATTTTTTTAAAAACCCAAATATCAATAACTAACTTCCCTATGTCTGTAAAGAGCTTGTTCAAATAAATAGTTGATAAATAACAAAAGTTTTTTCATTTTTGGATGAAGTTTCACATTAAATCTGGAGATGTGTAAAACCAACCATGGTTACAAAAGTGAACAGCAATAATTTCTAGCATTCATATAGCTTACATAGGTTACATACCCTTGCCTGTGATCACTGGCCGGAAACCAAGCTGAGTTTCTCCAGTCTGCCATTAGTGCCCACTTCCTGCGTAGAATTTGCTTGGAGGTAATGCCTACAATCCACAGCTCAGTTAACATCATTGCAGAAGACAGACTTCTACTTCCCCCTGCGCTCACCTTCCTTACTTAGAGATGTTTGAGCATTTTTAATCACTTCTCCTAGGCTTTTTTCTAGAATAACTTTGATATTCACTTTGCTCTGTTTTTAGCTGAGTAAAAATGGGAGTGGAGAGACAATATGACTTGCCCCAAATCAAGCACTGCCCTAGAATACCCTGGACCGCCACCTTGGGCTCAGACAAGATGGGAAAGAGACAGAGAGTCATTTCCTCTCTGCTGGGCCTAGAATAGTTTGTGTTTATTCTTATGACCTCAGGGAAGGCTCATTTTTATTTTTGTCTGAAGAGTTCTGATAACACTAATTGTCTTGTACTTGGAAATTAATAGAGGAGCATTACTTCCTACACACATACACATACGAAAAGACAGAACAAGTTAAAAAAATACCTTTGGATTCAAAGGCAAATGTTAAGCATTTAATGGGTATATCATTATACATGAGAAAGGGAATATTGTTACACTTGAGGACTGGAACACTGACTTCTGGAGTCTAGCATATTCACAAAAAAAGTCATTTTGCAGACTTCTGTAATAAAAGTAATATAACTTTTAGTCTCTCTTGATTGAGGAAAAAATACTAAAGTCAATAATATGTTTAAGGAGCTTCTATATAGATTAAAATAGTGTTTTACATACACTTGTGTGTATGTATGATACATAATATGCATATTTTGCATATATAGTCTGTGTACATATATACCTACATATAAAATCATCTATAAATATGCTTAATTTAAGTATGGTTTTATAGACTCCCTTTATTTTATTTTTTTAAAGATTTTATTTATTTATTTGACAGACAGAGATCACAAGTAGGCAGAGAGGCAGGCAGAGAAGGGTGGGGAAGCAGGCTCCCTGCTGAGCAGAGCACGCAATGCGGGGCTCAATCCCAGGACCTTGAGATCATGACCTGAGCTGAAGGCAGAGGCCTAACCCACTGAACCACCCAGGCGTCCCATGGATTCCCTTTAGAAATGGTTCCTTAGCGCTTTGCAGCCCTCAGTGTGGGGGAAGCTGATTTAATGGGTGGTACGGCCACTGTTAGATGGGCTGGCCAGCTGGCATTACCACTCTGGCCCTTGGGGGTGGCTACTCTTCTCCTTGGGTCATATCTCTGTCTGAAGCCCTGAGCCTTGCGCAGTCCCTGGGAACTACTTGTTTTTGTGCTTTCTCCTCTCCCAGCTATACCAGGTCTTCTCTGTAGTATCAGAATCGGATTTGAGGTTGCCTCACATACCATTTGATGCTTCTAAATTGCTTCTGTCTTTGGGTTGCCTGTAATGTTATCTGTTTACAAGGCAGAGGAACAGTCCTTCTCTCTGCCTGCATCAGAGGTAGTACACACAGGCAGAGCATCACACAAGGGGAGATTTTTACTTTCTCCCAGAAAGACAGTGTCCCTCTGAAGTCCCGAGGCCAAAGAGGCCATTTTCACCAGAGAAGCTTCTTCCTTTGTCCAGCTCTGGAGTCTGTCCGGTGCCACAGGAGTGAGGTGGACATACTTACTTAAGTGAATTCCCACATTCTTCTCATTCCTTACCCCCATTTCTAAAACACAAAAGTAGTGTCTCCCAATCCAGTGGCATTCCTCTTGCCTGTAGACCATGGTCCTGCTGCCCTTTCACTGCATGGGTCTGGGATATTTCAGGAAGATCTTTCTCCCTCAGAAGTCATGTTCATATAAGGTTATAGACTCATCAACTAAATTTAGAGAATTAGGGTCGCAATAGGAAGCCACAGTTTTCAGGAAAATAAAATTCTAATCTCAAAGTAATTTAAAATAAATGCAAAGGGAGAAAGAGAATCTCAAGCAAACTCCCTACTGAGCATGGGGCCCAAGGCAGGGCTCAGTCTCACCACCCTGAGCTCATGATCCTGAGATCATGATCTGACCAAAAATCAATAGTCAGATGCTTAACCAACTGAGCCATCCAGGTGCCCCTATATGATGGTTTTCAGACTTTTAAGAAATACATCATCCCATGACCAAGGAAGTCAACTCCCAGAAGAATGGGTTATTTTTGCTCTAGAAGTATTTCTTGATGGCAAATAAGACAAAATTATATGGGCCAGTAGTTTTCTAAATCGAGTATAACTTGACAGTACACCATGGTAATTATTGTAGAGTTCTCTGCATGGACAAGAGTTCTCTGCATGCTTTATTCATTTGAATACTTCGATGCCTTCCATTGAACAATCCCCTTGAACAAGATTCCTTTATAATCAGAGCCACTTGGTAGGTTTCAAGGTTAGGGTGCCCTTGGAGAGGCTCTTGAGAAAGATCTTTACAAAACAGTTACCACTGCTCATGCAGGCCATTCCATCATTATTTTAAAGAATTATGTGTCAACATGTAAAACCATAGCCTGAAAAGAAGATATAAACTCAATTGTTTAAGTTATTTAACTAACAGTTTTCTAAAACACGTATTGGCAGAAGGAGAGAGAAGAGGTCTAGACCTGTCAGCAGCTAACTGTGCCTCCTTTTGAGAGGAAAAGGAATTTAAAGAAGGGCATATATTGGGTCACCTGGGTGGCTCAGTGGGTTAAGCCTCTGCCTTTGGCTCAGGTCATGATCTCAGGGTCCGGGGGTCAAGCCCCACATCAAGCTCTCTGCTCACTGGGGAGCCTGCTTCCCTTGCTCTCTCTCTCTCTCTCTGCCTGCCTCTCTGCCTACTTGTAATCTCTCTCTCTCTCTGTCAAATAAATAAAGTCTTAAAAAAAAAAGGGCATATACTAACCGCAAACAGACTACAAGATATTATTATTATTAATGTTACCCTCAGAGAGCATGAATGACTTCTTCTGCCTGTTGGCCTCAATCATTCATGGATCAAGCCAAAACGGACAAGGTTATAAATTTATGAAATCATGATGCTAAAGGGAACGTCACCTCCTACCATTTACTGAGGATCTGACACTATGTGACATGTTTTATATTTATTGTCTCTGAACTTCACAGTAACCTTAGAAAGCCCAAGTTTTTTCTCTAAGGATTATGGATTTTTAGTTCAGGATCCAGAGACAGCAAATCATTTCTTGTAGTATACCTCCAAAAAGAGCACTACAGAAAAAAAGCTATGTTACACTCCATTTAGTTTAATTAATTAATTAATAATATTATTATTTTAATTAATAACCAATCAATTGCTAATAATTAAGAAGTAATATTATTATCCATAATATTAATTATCTATGTGATTATTATTATTGATAATAATAACAATCGTGGCTGATATTTATTACATGCGCATTACGGACCAGGTAGTCACCACACTTGAGAACCTTCCATGGATCTAATACTTGCAACACCCCAGGGAGACAGTGCTGTTGTTATGCTCAGTTGGCAGATTAAGGAGCCTGGGGTTTAGAGAGGGTAAGTAACTTCTCTAAAGGCATGCAACTAGATAATGGAAAGCCAGATTCCAACTCAGAATTATGATGTCAGAGCAAGAGCTTTTAATTACTTTGCCGCAGAATTAATATCTCAGTTGGGAATATTGCACAAAGCTCAAACAGCTAGACCATTTGCTCTCAACAGAAGTGAAGTAATACAGAGAATTGATAACTTAAGGGATGTTACAACAGCTTTAGCAAGAAACAATGCAATCAGGATTGAACATGTGTGACAACATTTTATATATATATATATATATATATATATATATATATATATATATATATATGTCATACCAATCCTATCTCTAACCTCTCTCTTACTCGCAGAGGGCTTAGAAGTCCCCGTGTAAGTTTTTCCCACTATCCTCTCTGGAGACTAATCATTGAAGTTAGTATTCCCAAGAAGATAACCAGTCAAAAGATTCATGTAGTAATTACCTCATTCTACAATAAGGAGGTTTTTATTTGACAATGCTCTGGCATAAAATATCAAATACCTTGGTTCACTTGTTCCGCAGGCCACTTACTTGGGACCAAGTTAGAATTTCTTCCTTTTCTGTCTTAGTCTTCCCCAAATGGTCTTTTTATGTTGTTTTTAACAACTATTTTAGACCCTATAGCCTCTAACATTATAATTTCCTCTTGTTCACCCTAATATAATAGAAAATATGTAAAGGATTTAAAAATAATTTGCCCTTTTTGTCTTCAAGTATTCAAAGAGAGACTCAGAAGTTGAAACTTTAAAATGTAGTATTACTTCAAAGCGGTGTTTATTTCAGCAGTGATATCTCAGGAAACATTTTTAGCCGGATTTTGAAAAATGGATAGAAGCCCATCTAATATACTTTAAGAATACCATTTCCTGATGCCAGTTGAAAAGAACAGGGCAAACTACTCATACAATAAGTCGGATTGATAATCTACATAATAACTTTTTTACAATAGACCTTTCTCATGATACATATACTTTTACTAAGGGGCTGCTATTTCACATTTGTAAAACTGAGGCTTTAAAAGTTAAAATAAGCAGGAAGCATGGAGTAAAAGCCTTTTTTTAGCCACCAAATTCAGGTTTCCAGTAAGTTGGCTATGTGAATATTCTGGACAATTGAACTTTAACCTTGTGACCTTGCTGGTTTCATTGCTTGCCTTATAAGAATTGTCCGGTAATGATCTCCCTTATATGAGAAAGTGGAGATGCAACATGGGGGGTTTTGGAGGTAGGAAGGGAGGGAGACAAACAATAAGAGACTCTTAATCTCACAAAACAAACTGAGGGTTGCTGGGGGTACGGGGGTAGGGAGAGGGTGGTGGGGTTATGGACATTGGGGAGGGTATGTGCTATGGTGAGTGCTGTGAAGTGTGTAACCTGGCGATCCACAGACCTGTACCCCTGGGGCTAATAATACATTATATGTTTATAAAAAAAAAAAAAGAATTGTCCAGTAAGTATACATTTATCTTTCCATGCCAAGGAGCTGATATCTCATTGTTTGAAACCCTAATAATCATTTCAACATTTACCTTAACAAGAATAATTTAACAAAGATAAGTTTGTATCTTTGCATGCTAATCAAAGATCTATAATCATTGTTAGAAACCCTAATTGTTAAAAAGGCTGCAGACATGAAGTTTGAGTGATTAGTATGAATTTGTATTAACCCCAAATTAGCTCCTTGACATTTTAAAAACATTTCTTCCGTAAGTTATTTTATTGTAAATTTTTCTATTCAAAGTTTTGGGAAAGGCAAGGGGGAAATCTAGTTTGGGAAACAGATTTTTCATAGTATATGCGTTCTGAAATGATGGAGATGAATTAAATTTTACAAATGGGATCATCCTTTCAGACTGACTAAGGGGATTCCAGAACTAATTCTTTAAGAAACCAAATAAATGCAACCTAATTTATCTCTCTTATTTCAGTCAGTTGAGATTCCAAATATTGGGTTTGCACCAAATGAGGTCAGACTTGACCCAGAAAAAGATAAATGTCCATAAACAGTCTAAGACACCTGTCTAAGACACTGCTTTCATTGGCCCATCCACAGACTTTTGGTTAAATTTAGTTCTTGCTGGATCAGATCTGTGGTCTGAACTGTTGCAATCTCTCTCTCTTGCCAACAACTACACACACTCACACATATATACAGAGCATAGCAGCAAACCGTAGGATATTTCGGTCTTCCAGCTCAAAAAGTATTGAGTGTATAATACACACTTATTCTGGTATCACCGCCTCATTGCATTTCATTCCCATGTATTTTTATTCCTACATATGACCTGTCTTCCTCTGCTCTCAGTTTTGCCCTAAACTCTTTCAGAATTATTGGAAAATGAAGCTTCTCTCACTTTGCAGGCAATCATCTCTATAGCCTAGCGCTCTTAATCATTTTATGACCAGAAGGGTTTTCCTGTAAGTTGCACAGAGCTGACTCCTTTGACCTCCACATAAATCCAGCTTGAATTCTACTTAGTGAGAAAACTGAGATTTGCACTTGGCTAAAGAAATCCTCACTGCTGGGGTCACTGCGTGGCTCAGTCAGTTAAGCGTCTGCCTTCAGTTCAGGTCATGATCTCTGGGTCCTGGGATCGAGCCCCACGTAGGACTCCTGCTCATCAGAAAACCTGCTTCTCGCTCTCCCTCTTCTGCTCTCCCTGCTTGTGCTCGCTCTCTCTCTCTCCCTCTGTCAAATGAATAAATAAAATCTGAAAAAAAAAAACAAAACAAACAAAAGAAAAGAAATCCCCACTGTTGATGTAGAGGCTGTGTGGTTATCTGTTGGGATCTCATATATAATGGGCTGGTCTGTTAGCTGTCACAAGTTAGGATCTACTCAATTTCCTCTTTTACTCTTGTGTATGGTAATTAATTTTTCTGAACTATGCTGCTTTTTTTTTTTTAACTTACAAACTATTGACTGTCTAAATTTTTCTTGTTTCTGTTTCCGCCCTTCTAATGCCACCGTGTCTCCCTTAGAATGACCTCATCTGTTTTCCTTTATGCTGTGGCAGTCACTTAACTAGTTCCCATACTTTAAAGCTTTATCTTTTTAAAATAAGTTTTCCATATTAGTCCAGCATAGGAAGCATTTGGTGAATGCTGGTGGAATGACAGTAAATTCCTAGGTTGTAAATACTGTGTTGCAACTTCAGGGTGCACTACTCATAGACTCAAATATAACATTTAGCTCATCAACACACAGATCTACTTATTTCAGAAAGAAATCGTTAGTTCTTTCTACTCATTTTTTCCAACTCTAAATGTCACACTCTTGACTACTGGACATTCCTAGCTCTGGGAATTCTCAGAGGTATTTGCTGGGTCGTTGGTTGGTTAGTTGATTACTAGATAAGTTTTAAACTCAGTGCCTCACAAAAAGGACAGTCAAGAATGACCGAATCCACATCCTGAAATGAAAAATATATCCCAATCACTGTGCAGCTTAAGATACAGTGAATGGTACAGAAGATGACATGGGTCTTGAAAATAGCAACCAACTGTTCTTACCTGAGAACCATTGATAACCCTTCCCCAGGTGACTAAGGAATAGTTTCTGCCTTGGTCCAGGTTGGATCATCTATGGTGTGTCCCAGATCATCTTCTCTACACCAGAAGAGCTCCTTCTCACCTCTGGGCCTTAGCGTATGAATTGTGCGGTTGGTTGCGCGACACCACACCCTTTTTTTCTACTGTGAGTCTTCTGTGTCAGAAAGCACATTAGTGCCTGTCTCCTGTGCTCTGGAGCAGGCTACCCTGGAGACTAGCGTCCTCTCTCTGCACCATGATGAAGGGAAAGATGTTAGGCTCCCTTTAGCTCTAAAGACATTTCCCTGCTTGAAAAGGGAGCTACAAAGAATCCCTCATTGGACCAAAGCATGATCCCTTTTGTGTAGCTCTATTAAACATCCCCTAGGCAGGAGGGGCTTGGGCTACTACATTTGATCACATCAGGTAGAACATTGCATGGTGTAGTCAGAATGGCTAAAATTAACAAGTCAGGAAATGACAGATGCTGGCGAGGATGCGGAGAAAGGGGAACCCTCCTCCACTGTTGGTGGGAATGCAAGCTGGTGCAAACACTCTGGAAAACAGCATGGAGGTTCCTCAAAATGTTGAAAATAGAACTACCCTATGACCCAGCCATTGCACTACTGGGTATTTACCCTAAAGATACAAACGTAGTGATCCGAAGGGGCACGTGTACCCGAATGTTTATAGCAGCAATGTCTACAATAGCCAAACTATGGAAAGAACCTAGATGTCCATCAACAGATGAATGGATAAAGAAGATGTGGTATATATACACAATGGAATACTATGCAGCCATCAAAAGAAATGAAATCTTGCCATTTGCGACGACGTGGATGGAACTAGAGCGTATCATGCTTAGTGAAATAAGTCAATCGGAGAAAGACAACTATCATATGATCTCCCTGATATGAGGACATGGAGAAGCAACATGGGGGGTTAGGGGGATAGGAGAAGAATAAATGAAACAAGATGGGATTGGGAGGGAGACAAACCATAAATGACTCTTAATCTCACAAAACAAACTGGGGTTTGCTGGGGGGAGGTGGGATTGGGAGAGGGGGAGGGGGCTATGGACATTGGGGAGGGGAGGCGAACCATAAGAGACTATGTACTCTGAAAAACAATCTGAGGGTTTTGAAGGGTCAGGGGTGGGAGGTTGGGGGAACAGGTGGTGGGTAATAGGGAGGGCACGTTTTGCATGGAGCACTGGGTGTTGTGCAAGAACAATGAATACTGTTATGCTGAAAAAAATAAATAAAATGGGAAAAGAAAGAACATTGCATGGTGTATGCTAGCATACCTCTTATTTTGATTTATGCTCAATGCATCTTTCTTAAATCACACAATGCCTTGGCCTCTATAGCAAAGCTCATAGCATCCAAATCATATTTTCTTTGCTTTTCCTCAAGATTTGGGGCATCACCCCACACTAAACTGATACCTTTTTCGTGTCACTCCTCATTTTATTTCTGTTGCATCTTTGACTTTTTCTTCCCCAGAGACAAAGACCAGACAATAGGACTAAATGCAGATCAGTGTTGCCACAAGTTAAATTTTTGTTTTTGTACACTTTGTTGTATATTTATTTTGCCACTCATTTTCTGATTAACCCCAAGCAACACTGTGCCTTAAATGCCCAGAAATTATTCTTAATGTTTTCATTGTTCTCTCCTAGTCCCCCATCATGCGGTGAATCATTGAATTTGATAGCTGTATCAGAACAAAACAAAATAAAACTAACAAACAAATAGAAAATTCCCTCCTCTCCTTCCTTATAGACATAGTACTAGGTTCAGGCCTCTCTTAGACACAGACTTTTGAAATCTTGTCCTTGCTAATCTCCTTCTTATATTATTCCCTTTTCATTTCCCACTGTTCACTTGTTAGAATTATCTATTTAGAATATAGATCTTAGAACTTTCAGTGTCTTAGGATATGAAGGAACTTTTGCAGATATCACACAAGTAGAAGTAGTATAAAAATCTGGCCTATCATCTTTGTTCTATTTTCACGCAGGAGTGGGATTTAATAAGAAAGTGTTCATTAAGACATAAAGTCTATTTATATACCAAAAAGTCATAGTATTATGGGATGCCTGGGTGGCTCAGTCTGTTAAGAGTCTGCCTTGGGCTCAGGTCATGATCCCAGAGTCCTCGGATCAGGTCCCAAATCGGGCTCCTTGCTCAGAGGAGAGCCAGCTTCCTCCCCTACCTGCTACTCCCCCTGCTTGTGCTCTCTGTCTTTCTCTGACAAATAAATAAACTCTTAAAAAAATTCATAGTATTATAGTCACCATGTTTATGTAGAATGTTAATCTCTGTTTTGCAACTGCCAAACTCAGTAGCTTTTTAAATTTTCTCCTACCTTAGCTTGAACTCATATGCATAGATATTCTGTGACTTTATTTACTATGGCTACACGTAGTAGGTCATGGGGCATATCCTTTCCAATTGTCAATATTTATGGTTAATATAGGTGACTATAGCTTTTCCAGTGGTTCAGTAATACATACTAACAACTGACATGTGGTAACTCGTTCTCCCCCTTGTGTAAACAGTGTTTATAATGGAGGGCAGCTATCAGTGGAGAAGCTGGTAACTGCTGGGTGAAATTCATCCACATGCTGACAGTCCTTCCTAATGAAATTATCCTTCAACTAAGAGCCCTATGACTGTAGCATTTGCAGAAGATACGGCTCTTTGCTAGTGGGTACACACTGCAGAGACAAGTGCCGAAGAAAATGGTACAAAGAACACCCAATGGAGGTCATAGGACACCCGTTATCAATCATTTCATTACATCACACAGTAGCTCTGTGTTTAGAAAAAGAGCAGTAAATGGAAATAAGTAGAAATTCCAAGTAATTCCCGTAGGTCAAAACAGTTATTCGTTGTTTAAAGAAAATTATTCTATCATGTTCGATCTCAGTATCTCCAGTGTGAAATATTGTCCTCTAAGTTAAATTTTACTTGTGTTTCCAAAAGAAGCTAGCTCGGGAAAATTCCACTTTTTGAAGTTTTCCCTTATCAGCATATTAAGGCCCTACTTGAGCTCAGTATAAATAATCTCTCACATATTTCTATTTCTCTGGTATTCTTCCGTTTTTAGAGTTCTCCTCATTCTTGCAATTGTTTGAGACAGTGGAAGGTTCTACTCTGCCAACATTGTCGGAACTTTCCCTTTGCCTTCCAAATCCACTTTTGATGTTCGTGTCCAGGATTAAATGAAAACACAACACCATTGGCATTTCCTTTTTCCTGATCTGCCTTCCCAGCCCCACCGGAGGTCAGCTCTCAGCAGCCCGCTCTTGCTATGAAAGCTACTGGGAGATACCATCCTCGCTCTGTGGGAGGGTGTTAATGCAATCATCATTAACTACGACTACGGTCCTTAATCCAACAGCCTATTTATTCTTGACATCTGCTAAGTAAACTAATGGCAGCAAACACGTCTAAGTCTTTTCCCTGAGTTTGTATCGAAATCAGAACCCGACAATGCATAAAATTACTCATTTTCTTTAAGGGCATTTCCTTATGCATAAACCCATGGGAATCCATCTTTGCCACCTGCTTCCCATAACAAATACCATAATAAAACCGCCATGGAATCCATGGAGTATTTATTTTACCCAGCTTCATAAAATGAGATCATTTGAACCAGTCCAAAGCTATTTTCTGGCCAGTGATCATCTGATCCTTCTATAGAAATGAATTAGTATGGCCATCCCCATTCATTGGGATTTCAAACCCCATCGGTCTAAGATAATCTTTGAATCAGTCCTCATTGACGAGTTTCTCTGGTTGATTTTCACACAAGTAAAGACTGGTGCTACAAATTTGTAATCAAACTTTTTCACAAATAATATTTCCTGAAAGGAAAGGAACACTGGCGGTCTGTCTCCATTTTATTTCTCTGAAAAATAAATCTTCAGTGCTACAGGGTGCTGACATCACTCTTATTCAAGTTTCTTGCTGTTAAGGCCAATTTCTCAGAGAAGAACCCTGTCCTTCAGTCTCAGCTGCCTCGTGGGGACCCATCAGAGTCAAAATCCTGGCTAAGGCCACAGACACCGAGACCTGAACACTGCACAAGAAGGCAGCCAGACACTGGAACCAGACCACTCAGGGTCCTGACAGACATGGAGCTATTACGATAGAACACGAGGTGCTTCCCTGTCCCCATGGCGACACAGCCGGGAGATTGGGTGCTCCTGCCACTACTGCATTTCCCTCCACGAATTCACCTCTCTGGGTTCTTTGTTCCCTATTGAAAGTTGGGGGCTGGCGCAGAGGCTGAGATAGGTTACAGGACCAGGGAAAATGTGTACCTGGACTTTTGGGATTCTTTATCAGAATGATTTAATAGAGAAGGTGTTCCGGCAGTAGAGAATTGCTTCAACATAGGCATTGAGTTCAGAAGATGCTGTGCTGCCAAAATAATGTCCACTATGCCTTGACTTTGATATAGTTGGTGGCCTTGGTTTCAGTGACACCATTTTTGTTTTTCCATCAGCCGTCAAAGCTTGGCTTAGGGTGCGAATTTTGGCTCTCCATGAGCCTATTGCCTAAATCCATACTTTTTCTTTCCCCTGTCTTGGGTTCTTGGAAGCCCATAACTAGTAAGTCACACTTTATCGAGTTGAAAATTAAGGGAAGTGTGTAAAGCAATGTGATTAGATGAAGGGGGATTTTAAAAACTGATGCTGTGGCATTCCTAGGTAGTGTATAAATAGAACAAGGCTGGGACTCAGAAAGGGGGGGTGGGTCCAGGCTCTGTCACTGGCTCACTAGTGATTGCTCCCCTTCTGTTTCCTCTCCAGGAAAATGCTGGGCTGGGATGAGGCTGTCTCCAGGCCCCCTCCATTCTCTGACAGTCTGTGATTTTCAAGTCGCAGTAATATTTGCTATAGCAATGGGATGCAATGTCTGGGATGATTGTGTGCTTTGTTCCCTTAATGGGGATGGAGGCAGCAGCTCAATTTGGCATCAACTGGGCTGTGTCAGCACAATGGACCTGATTGGCTGGGCCCCAAAAGCAGACCCCAGAGAGATATTGATTCTGACAGGCAAACAATCCAAGGGGGAAATTGGAGCTTTGTGGATAAGCCATCTGTGTGCTTGTGATACCCTTGGTCAAGTCTTCAGTGTAACAGACGATTTCATTGGTATGGACTCAAATGCTCTAGGTTAAGACCGTTCTTAAACGAAGCTGGAGACTACATCTGAACAACTGGAAATATACACTGAAATTTTCAAATCTATTTTTATTTTTGAAAACTTCCAACAGCAGAAATGACTATCTCTTTATATTTCTTACTTCTGAAGCCAAGTAATATGTTGGAAAATTAGTCAAAATCTAATTTTAATGTTATGGGAATACGCTGGGGGCCACAAAGCATTTGACAGGTTTTACTCCCACTTTTCTCCAACACCTCCTGCCAACATTTTCTTCTGCATTTGATCCTTTTGCTCTGTTCTTTCTCCTATTTTTTTTCCTTTAATATGTTCCTACACTATTTTTACTCTTCAAATATGCATATTTCTGTGATTCTGCCCATCACAGACTTTCCTAATATCCACGAGTGAGTTGCTAAGGGGCCCAGATCCCTTGGTGTCATGGAGAATGATGGAGTTTTACTAATTCAACTCCTTTTCCTGGATGCTTTCCAGCACCAGCAATCAGTCCCTGTGGCCTCACTCTTAAAGTGACAGTGGGTGCTTCACCTGGTGTGTTTCAACCTGTCCATCCTATTCCAGCCAAACTCAAGAGTGCAGATGGCAGGACCCTATATCAAGCCCTGTTACAACACTGGTCTCTTCAGTGTATGCATTAGTCTGCTCAGGCTGCCGTAATAAAATAGCATAGACTGGATGGCTTAAACAACAGAAATTTATGTCTCACCATTCCGGAGGCTAGTAGTCCAAGATCAAGTTCTGGCCAGTGTGGTTCCTAGCGAGAGCTCTCTTCCTGCGCACCTTCTCACTCTTTCCTCACGTGGCCTTTCTTGGTATGTGCACATGGAGATGGGGGAGGGGGAGCAGAGAACTCTCCTTCCTTTTATATTCACCTCTTAGTAGACTCCATCATGAAGGTCCTAATCTCATGACCGAATCCAGCCCTACTTACCTGGCAAAGGTCCCAGCTACAAATACCATCACATCGGGGGTTAGGGCTTGAGTTGGGATTGGCAGGGGGACACACAATTCAGTTCCAAATACGATAGAAAAGCACAAGAAAGCCCATTTCCTAAGTATGGCAGGGTCTATCTCTCTATTCTCTCTTATGGCACAACATGGAAATCACAGCACCTTCCACAGTACGTTGTCCCTTATTCCTGCTCCTCCACAGCCAGCAGCTTGGTGAAGTCAGCATCAGCCACTTCATTAGATCTGGGCAATCACTGGCCGGAGTATTTGAACCAGAGAAGAATGTATTATATATTGCCTTTGTTTTTGTTTTTTTGATACTACAATTGTCCTTTTACCTGCTCAAAGTTCTTCTTTTTCATGGTAAAGTATAAATAACACAAAATGTACCACTTTCACCATTTCTAAGTATACAGTTTTGTGGCATTAAGTATATTCTCATTGTTGAGCAACCATCACCACCCTCCATCTTCAGATCTTTTTCATCTCCCAAAAGGGAAACTCTATATCCATAAAATACCAGCTCCTTATTCTTCCCTCCCCCTCAACACCCTGGTTACCATCATTCCACCATCTATGAGTCCGACCACTCTAGGTACATCATTTACATGGAATTTTACAATACTCGTGCTTTTGTGACGGACTTACTTCACTCCGCATAATGTCTTCAGAGTTCAGCCATGTTGTAGCATGTGTCCGGATTTCCTTCCTTTTTAAAGCTAGAGAGTATTGTATGACCCCATTTGTTTACCTACTCATGGACATTTGGGTTGCTTCCACTTTTGGTTATTGTGTAGAATGTGTCTATGAACGTGGCTATTTGAAGTACTACTTAATAAAACAAATAATGTGGGATTCCGACAATGCTCTGGGTAATAACTAACATAAAGTTCTTGGCATTTGCCAAAAGGAACTGTCGTAGAGCTGTTCCAGTGGGTACTTTAAGAGTCTCATGCTCTACCGACTGAGCTAGCCGGGCCCAGTGGGTACTTTAGATTCTGTCTAATCTTTGCCCCTTCAGGATATAGGACATAGTTCTAAAACATTAACAACTTCAAAGTTCTTTCATTGCTGGATATTTTCTTTTAGAATTGTATTCTTCTGCATACTCAAGTTAATTTCCTAAAACAATTGAAATGTTCCAGTTTACTTTGATGCTTAAGGATTTCTAGTATAAATAAGAGTAAAGAAATTAATGTGGCCTTAAATTTAACATAAAATATAGACATAGTTATACTGGTTTCTCAGATTAAATTGTGGGAGGTGTAAATTTCACTTACGTTTTATTTACTGGTACAAAAGAGAAATACTTGAATACACAGAATGTTAAACTCAACATTTTAGATCTGGTAGGAATCTTAGAGATGATTTATTCCAAAGCCTTTACTTTATAGTTGAACAAACCCAGAGAGCTCACATGATTTTTTTTTTAAGATTTTATTTATATGAGAGAGAGACACACAGAGATAGTGAGAGAGAGCATGAGGAGAGGGAGGAGAGGGAGAAGAAGACTCCCCCCTGAGCAGGGAGCCTAACATGGGACTCGATCCCAGGACCCTGGGATCATGATCTGAGCTGAAGGCAGGTACTTAATGGACTGAGCTGAAGGCAGATGCTTAACCAGGTGCCCCATGATTTTTTTTTTCTTTCATTCTATTCATTCAATATTTGAGGGTCAGCTAAGTGTGATATGCTGTGTCCAATACAATAAAACATATACAAATGTCTTAGTTCAGTTCCTACCCAGAAAGAGCCTTTCTTCCAGCAAGGCAGAAAATCTAGACTTTGAAATTCAACACATATCAAGTCACTACATGTTCAGGCAAGTGTGTTAAATATTGAAGAAGGTATCAAGATGAGAAGGAAGGCACTCTCACACTCAGTGAGCAGCAAGCCCACAGTGGGATGAGACACATACACACTGTGCTGTTTAAGAGAGGGTCCAAGTGAGGCAGTGGGACATGGGGCAGAGTGGAGTGGGGAGGACTTGAGAGAGGTGGGAATTGCACCCATCAGGGGAAAAATAAGAGAGCGAGCTCTTGAGGCAGGCTGCAAAGGATGTGGACGAGATGAATAGGCAAACATGAGAAAATTAAGGAGGAACATGATCCAGACAGGAAGGCAGGAAAGAGTGAGGCTTTTGGGGTGACTCAGGAAGGGAAGGTATGTGGAGGAGGGCTTAAAGAACAGTCTTTTTCATGGGCTCTCCCCTGAGGTTCTAGAGATCAAGAAACCTGGTTTTAACCCTCAGGATCCTCATTTATAACACAAACAATAATGGCCCCTTCATGTGAGGTAATTGTGAAGATCAAAGGAGATAACACACACATGTGTAGTGTTTCACAGTGCATGGAAGTAGTAAAGCTCCCTCAGTGTTAGCCACTGTAATGATTTTTAGATCACAAAAGGCCTTATGATGTAAAGTAAATTGAATTAAATATATTGAATTCAATAGAAAATGGACAGCCATTAGAGAATGATATATTAACAAATACATGGTTAAAAAATTAATCTGTCAAGGTGGCTGGGTGGCTCAGCAGGTTAAGCCTCTGCCTTCGGCTCAGGTCATAGTCTCAGGGTCCTGGGATCGAGCCCCACATTGGGCTCTCTCCTCGGCAGGGAGCCTGTTTCCCCCTCTCTCTGCCTGCCTCTCTGCCTACTTGTGATATCTCTCTCTGTCAAGTCAATAAATAAAATCTTAAAAAAAATTTATCTGTCAGAGTTGTGTAAGAATGGGGTATTCCTTCATTTTTTTTCCCTAAAGATTTTATTTATTTATTTGAGAGACAGAGGTCACGAGTAGGCAGAGAGGCAGGCAGAGAGAGAGGAGGAAGCAGGTTCCCTGCTGAGCAGAGAGCCCAATGCGGGACTCCATCCCAGGACCCTGAGATCATGACCTGAGCCGAAGGCAGAGGCTTTAACCCACTGAGCCACCCAGGCGCCCCATATTCCTTCATTTTTGAAGGAAGACGAGAGGTAGAATGTGTTGGGCGGTCATTGGAATAGCCCAGGTGACAAGCAAGTAATGAGAGCCTCATTTGGCTTGACGGAGTGGCAGTAATAATCAATACATTATAGAGATGTTGAGGATATACAATGGCAGAGGGAAGAGGAGGGGCTAGAGTGACAGATTGGGTATAATGGAAGGAAGGGAGAAAATCAAACAGGAAACTTTAGCGCCCAGGTTAGAGTCAGAGAGGGATACGGAAAGACATGCTGGGGTTTACGGTAATGACATTGGTTGTAAACATGTTGGATCTAAGGGCGATGTCCAGTAAGTAGCTCCCCCTAGAGGTCAGTGATAGGGACAGATTAAACAAGAGGATGCCCCAAAAGCAGGAAATTGGACTTTGTAACGATGAAGTCACTAGCAAATGTAAAAGACTAGCAGATGGTAAACATGAAAAAGCAGATGTGACATGATTTACAGTGAGTCAGTGATGAGACATGGGAAGTCACCTTTGCAGGAAAAAATAAAGTCGGGTGGCCAAGAGCAGGGGACAGTGGCATTTTCTCTGTGGTAACGTTAATGCACCTGATTATATTTTTCACAGTAGGCACGCACAGAAAGGGATAGATTTCAAATGTTTTCCAAAGGGGGGAAATGGCTAGAGCAAGATCCCAGGGCATGTAGAGCTGATGAATATTAAAAGACTCGCCGGGGAGTTTCATGTTGGAACAGAAAGAGAACCCCTTCTTCCTCTAAGATCAAGTAGAAAAGGGAAAACAGAGGGCCAGGGCACTGGGTGAGGGAGAGGGGAGTTGAAGAAACTTACTCAGCTGTGGGCTTCTCGTGAGCCATAATGACAGTGTGTGGCATGCTAAGACATGTGTCATGTGTCCTGCGAGAGACCTAAGGCAAGTGCGGACAGTTTAGAAGTGGGTGGGGTGGTCTGTCCAACCCCTCATCTGGGCTGCACTAAATCGTTTAAATGCATCTCATGCAATCTGCAAACAATCACGAGAAGGTTTTCAGGGGGAAAAGCCAAGACTCCAGGGGTTAGTGACTTTCTCAGCATCATTAGATGGCAGGGCTGACGGACCCCTACCCCTGCTCAGGGTGGCCGGCTTGGAGATAGGGGGCTGCTCAGGCCACTCTGTGTGAAGGCCAGCCTCGAAGCATTGGCAGGATTTCGGTATGCAGGGAACAGAATTCCAGAACATTGTGCGAGCAATTTTTAGGAGTCAGGGAAAGGCGGCAAAACAGACTCCAGAGGTGAAGAAATTAGTTTTGCCGTGGCTGCTTAAACCAGTTTGTGGTTTAAAGCGACAGAAATGGATTCTCTCTCAGTTTGGGAGGCTGGAAGTCCAAAAACAAGATGTCAGCAGGGACATGCTCCCCCTGGAGGCTCTCAGGGAGCATCTAGTCCCTCCTCCTGCAGCTTGGGTATGAGGCGGGGGCTGTGAGCCCTCCTTAGCTTGTGCTTCCCTCCAGTCTCTGTCTCTGTCTTCACGCCACCTTCTCCTGCGTGTCTACCACACCTCCCTCAGCCTCTCTCTTACAAGGATACACATGATTACATTTACTTTACGGCATATAATAAATGCAGCGAGAATTCAGAATAAATAAATTAGGACAGGCAATATGTTAGATGTCAGAAGACAGAACCTAGAATGGCAGGTTTCCTACAGTGTGCGCTTGTCGGAATTGTAACAAAAATGTATGTATATACATACTGTATAATTCAGTCACGATAACTTAGTAAAACAGAAAACAAAAGCACACCTATTTTTACTCCAGCAACGTAAGGATGAAGTTTTTGAGGAACAAAATTACAGACACGTAATTGGATTATTAGGCCCTAAGAAGGTCACCAACCATATCTTCTCAGTGACTCTCCAGAAAATATGAGATGAAGCTAATCACAATAATAAAAATAATTCGAGAACATTTTCCTCTAGAGGATAACACCACTCCTCTAAGCTGTGCAAAATCTTTTAAGATTATGGTTCTCCATGTGAGAATACTAACTTGTTTTACTTAAGTTACAGTAGCCCATTTTGTTAAATATAAAGAATTTTTGTTAAATATAAAGAAAAAAAATAAAGAACAACATATTTCAAATCACTTGCAAAAATTTTTTTAACAAACCACAAGGTCTCTAGTCCATAAACCTGCATGCTGCATGGTATAAGTTTACAGGGTCAGACTCTCAAGTAATGAAGTCTGGGCTAGCCTTTAAGCTGTGCTTTCCCCTTCCTGAAGCCAGATTGTGGTTCTTAATTAAGCAGTAGTTTTTCAAGCCTTCAAACAAGCAGATCTTTATACCAGTCTCAGTAGTGTGTAAAAGAGGGAAGCATGTTTCTTCAAACACAGGGATTTTGCTTGCTCAAAGACTTCCTCAGTACACAGAGCACCTTCTCTCTGATGCAGCCCATGTAGCATTCTGCTAGCAGAAGGAAATTGTATGAAAATTTTTTTTCCCTGTATCCCTTGAACTGTGAGTCCATATGGAAGTGAGAGCATCTGCATTCTCACTCCACAACCACTCTTTATTCCACGAACTCTATCCCCTTGCTCCTTGAACGCCTTCCCCTGCTGCCCACCAGGGCAAACTGAGCTGTGCTCAGGCCACACTGTGTGAAGGCCAGCCTCGAAGCATTGGCAGGATTTCGGTATGCAGGGAACAGAACTCCAGAACATTGCACGAGCAATTTTTAGGAGTCAGGGAAAGGCGGCAAAACAGACTCCAGAGGTGAAGAAATTAGTTTTGCTGTGGCTGTCCAGCTCTGCAAATGTCCCTCGAGGATGCCCACAAAGCCTGCATTGCCCTTGCAAGCAGCTGGTTCTATCTCCAGAGCAGCTGGAGGGTTCTTCCTCTCGGAGCTGAAATCTGTTTCTCTGTAGTTTCCAACCCTGTGGTGTAAGACATACGATAGGAAGCGCACCACACAATGTGTAGCTCTCTCCAAAGCACGGCAGCTGGGATATTCGAAGGCAGGAATAACATTCCTTGGCCATGCTGCGTTGGCTGCAGGCTGAGGGACCCACATTTCCTCCCTCACCCTTTACGCCTCATCAGCCCAGGTCCTCTCATCCTTCTTGTTACAGATGTTCTAAACCCCTTTCCCTGTGTGCTTCCCCACATGGAGTCCCATATCTCAGATTTGGCCTGAGCAGTGGATGGCAAAGCAGACCCAGACATGCCGTATTAGTCATAGACAAGGTCTCTCTCTCTCTCTCTCTTTTTAAAGATTTATTTATTTATTTGAGAGAGAGAGCCTGTGTGCGAGGAGTGGGGGTGGAGGGGCAGGAGAAAGGTGCTGACCCCCAGCTGAGCAGGGAGCTGGACGCCAGGCTCGATCCCAGGACCCTTAAGTGATGACCTGAGCTGAAGGCAGAGGCTTACCGGACTGAGCCACCCAGGCACCCAAGAGTCAAGGTCCCTTAATACAGCCAGAAATACCCTAGCCTTTTTTTTTTTAATAAAATATTTTTATTTATTTATTTGACAGACAGAGATCACAAGTAGGCAGAGAGGCAGCAGAGAGAGAAGGAGGGGAAGCAGGCTCCCTGCTGAGCAGAGAGCTGGATGTGGAGCTCAGTCCCAGGACCCTGGGATCGTGACCTGAGCTGAAGGCAGAGGCTTTAACCCTCTGAGCCACCCAGGCGCCCCTACCCTAGCCTTTTTGATGCTCACCTCACATTCCTTTTCCGAAACAGTTTCTAACAGGGGACTTAAAACTCTCTGGTCGTAGTAGTCAGCGAACAAATCATTAATCAGCCTAGTACTTCTCAGTTTATAATTGTCCATTTTGAAAGCCCATGGCCATGCTGCGTTCGCTTATAACGCACTGTATTTGCTTATAAATACTTGTATTTACCAGCTTCTCACCTGACTGACCAAGGAGCCCAGGAGCTTATAAGAGAAGGAACGTTTAATGCCACGGATTTCCTCAGAACATTTAAATAGGAGGAACAAGCTGGGAAAGTTGCCTTTTGGTACCTCCATGTTAAAATAGAACGTTTTAAAATCAAGCGTCATTTACCTTATGAAAACTTGTACAAATAAGACAAAACTCTTTTTCTCTAAAAAGATAGCCCCAAAGAGTGTAATGGGAAATAGAGTGGGTGTGCGTGAAGCACGATTTGGCATTCGTCACCCTGCTTTTTGCTCCACAGAGATGCCGAGGATATTCTAGAGAAATTTTAAACAAAGAGCCAAGTGTTCGAGTTCATTTCTACATTATTAGAGATTTTATTCTTTCCTAAATATTTTGAAGAGCATGATGAAAAGTCATAAAAATAACTGTTTCGTTCTTTTTTGTTTGCATTTATACATGGCCATGTGGAGGCCTAAGGAGATCTTGAAAAGTAAATGGTGAGATGCTGACATTTTGAACTGTAATTGTCAATGGATCCCATAAGCTGAATGGGGTCTGTGAGCACAGAAGTGATCCGGGGTAAGACTCAGCCCTTGAGCAATATTGGGGACCCCGAACACTACTGCACTCTGAGCTAGGCCTTCACTCTGGGCCTGGCCCTCCCCAAAATGCTTTATTCAGCAGTTGGAGCCAAGGCAACAGGTGCCCTCCCTCGGGGCAGTGTGGGATGTGTGTGTGTGGACCGGGGTGGGGGGTGGGGCGGGGAATGTGTCTGATTTTGTAAGCAGGAATGGGAACAGACAAGAGAGGACTCTACCTCCCTCTCAGTTACATACTCAACACAATAGCATTTTACCCACCCCCCACATCTCATCAGAAGGCTGCAAACAAGAATTCCTTACTTCTGGCTCAATAAAGAATAAGCCTGTGAACTAGACCTGATTTTCTCTAAGTTCAGTTTTGCTAAATAGCACCTCCCTCTTTTCTAGCAACATTACTTGAACATTTTGATTCTTTCCTTCCTATTGGTATCATTCCCAAGATAATTCCAGGACAGGTGTGGAAGAGCTGATGCACACGTTGAGAACAGATGGTAGATTTGATATATCAATTTCTTCAGCACTACAGCGGACTTTCTCTGTAGAGAAATCAGAAGCATGACAGAATTTTATTACTAAAATTATTGTGTATAAGTATATATTTATTATATATTTATTGTTATATTTAAAATAATATATTGAATGTAAAAATATAAACTTATTATGTATTGCAGATACTAGCCTATATTTATGTATATAAAATATGTAGTCATTTCTCCCAAAGCCTGAGAAAACATTATGTCAAGAAAATAAGGGAACTATCTAAAGAGATTCTCTATTATGTGAGCGTTTTCTATTATATGAACATTCCAGGAATATACTGACTTCATAAAAGACTAAGTGTTAGAAAGGTATTGTGCATCAATAATTATTACTGGTGAACTCAATCATGTGAGAGATTAAGGAATTAATAATTTTATACTTCCTTCCTCTTTCCTTTCCCTACTTGCTGATGGTTATATTGTTATGATTAGTTTGCCAAGGCTATTAACACCTTAAATTCTGTAACCAATATCATACCCACAATAATTTAGTTTTAGTGTGATATTAAGAAAAAAAATTCAGGGGCACCTGGTTGGTGCAGCCGGCTCTTGGTTTTGATTCAAGTCTGATCACAGGGTCCTGAGATCCAACCCGATGTTGGGCAGTGGGCTCAGCACAGAGTTCTTGGGTTTCTCTCTCCTTCTGCCCCTCCCCTCCGTTGTCTAAAGTAAATAAGTAAGTAAATAATAAATAAATAAAATAATAAATAAATAAAAGGGGATGAATTTTCCCCCTTACACCCATCCTCAACATTGCTTTTCTATTCCTGACCTTTTTGCTGTGATTAGTAATATATCTGGCCAGATAATCATAGTCAAAAGGAGTTTTGTTTTTTTTTTTAAAGAATTAATGTGTTCTATAATCCTGAATTCTGAGGAGGTCTGTGGCAAGATCAATGTTCACTACATACAGATGACTGCCTTTTTTTGCCTGTCTGGATGTCTGAAAATTCTTTTTTTCGTGCTTGATGTTCAGTAATTTTAAGAGAAGCCATTTTGGTATCAGTTGTTCTGTATGTATCTTTCCTGGAACACTGTCTCTGACCCTCATTTCAGAGAATTTTCCTTGGTACAAAAAAAAAATTTTTTCCCCTTGGTACAAAATTCTTAAAGAAATGTTGGGTGCTATGGGAGTTTCTTTTTTTCTGAAATGCTATTTATTTGGATCCTCGTTGTCTTGTCTCCAAACCTATTACCCTCCGTCCATGGCTTTAATCTCTTTTCCCCCGTTTTCACCGTCATGGTCTGTTTATTGCTGTCTCCCATGTATTATTCTAGAAAGGCCAATTATTTTGTTCCTTGACTTCCTTATCTGGAAGGTCTCCCTTTTTATGTCTTAGCTTTGTGATCTGACCACCTAAAATTTCATTTTACTGAAGTTACGTTACAAAGTGCTTCTACAGTGCTAAGAATTCAAAAGGGTATATTATGGTGTAACGTCATTTAAACTTTATCTTTTTTAAACTCAGCCCTGTGCTTACTGAATTCCGTCCTTCCTTTCCCTCGCCTTCCTCCCCCCCTCATTTCTCCTCATCCTCTCATGGTCATCCCTGTCCTCCTCCTTATCAGAGCTACGCCTGAGAAGCAACCATTCCATTTTCGTCATGCCTGTGACAGTCATTAGTACTTTCCAGATCTTTTATTTGCTATCACAGAATGAGGGAAACTATCCCTACATCTGTTACCCCTTATCAGACCTTATCTGACCAAGTTGTATTTGCCCTGAGCCTATGGGTTAAAAATTGAGTGTTAGGTCCATTATTAACCGAAACAAGACTGAGACAAAGTGAAAGTTATTTAAAGCTTTATTTTATGATAAGTATTAGAAATTAGACTGATCGGCCAGGGGAACGAGACTGAGACAAGGTGAAAGTTATGTAAAGCTCTATTCTATGCTAAGCATTAGAAGTCAGACTGACCAGCCAGGGCCGTCTCCGAAGAGAGCGACCCCTCCCAGCCTCACAGACTAAATTTTATAGAGCAAAAGCCTGGCCACACATAGGTGGCCAATAAGATTGTAACATTGCATAGTCATGTTAGGCCACACGCAAGTGGCCAATTGAATTACAATTTACCTTTTAGTAGCTGTTTGAACTAACCTATTACTCTGATCAGAATTGGCGCTTGAGTTTGGCACCCAAAAGGTGGGGTTTACATTCTTTGGTGGTTAGGGAGACAATATGTGTGCTTTTTACTGATTGGATGTCTCCACCTAGCCTGACTCCTCCTTGTATTCTGGGCTCTGTTATTAGGAACTAGCCGATCATATTTTACTGGTTTCCCAGACTTGCTTCTAAGTAAGTTTCTCTGGGGGGCAGGGTCAATTTAAGTTTACTGCACAAACAACAAAATGGCTATTTAACCAAGATGGAGTCGCTCTGGCTAAATAGGTCCTTACGTGAGTATTTTATTCCATTTGGCTTTCTGTGATTTGAGAGCCAGACAAGAGTGGAAAATGCCAACTGGTCCTTAGCATGACGTTTGTTAGAAAAGATCTGAGACACCTAAGGTTATCCTAGTTGTTTATGAATTCTGTACTGCTATTTTTGTGGACGCTTTCATTGTTTTCAGTGTTTAGAATTGTTTTTCCTTTTAAATAGGTTTTCAAGACTGCCACAATAACAAACAATGTTCTTTCCCCAAGACACCATTCATGACTTAGTTTCTGTTACAATATGACAGATCAGTTTTGACAGAACATTATGCTCCTCATTTTGTTTTAATAAGATGATTTTTCTCAAGGAACCAATGCAATTAGAGAATAGTACAAACACATTTACAAACCATCTCAAACCTCAAGTATTCCCAGACCACGCAGAGTAAAGCAGGAGTAGCACGATATTCATCTGATTTGAAGATTCAAACCACGACTCCACCTATCTATCCTGGCATCAAGTGAGACCACATTCACTGAAAAAAACAAGATATACAGGCCTACTTTTTCTATCCTAGAAGGACAGGATCCAAGAAATGTAGCTATAGATGGCAGTGTGGTAGAGTAGTAGAGTGAGAAGGTAGCGTGCCTATGGGAAAATGCACAAGAATTACTGTTAGACTGAACTAATTTGGAGTCTAAACCTAGCCAACTCTTAGCTATTTAATCATAGGCAATTCATGTCTTGCCAAGCCTCAAGTCTTCAGTCTGCAAACTGGAAACTTTTCCATTTTCCTTTTGTTCATTCTTTCAGTCACACGACTGGAAGATACTGAAAGTCCGCTAAGTGTCACAGGAGCTCCAGACATGGGGTAAAGCCGGGACCTAGACAGGTGTGGCTCATGGGGCTTCTCTTGACAGGGAAGATGTTCACAGCAGGTATGGTTACCAAAGGTCTGATAAATGAGATCATTTCAGATAGATGTAAGTCCTCATGAAGAAAACAAAAAGGGATTGTGGAGTGTGTGCTAATAAATTATCTGCTGTAGCTGTGGAAAGCCCTGACACAGACAGGAGGGGCTCAGCCTGGTCAGGGGACAGAAAGACGAAGCTGCTGTAGCACGCGGCATGAGGGGAGAGTCGTGGGAGATGATGTCAAGGAGGTAGGCAGAGACCAGTCATGCAGGCTAAGAGAAGAAGCTGGGTTTTATTCTAGGTGAAGTGAGAAGCAATGGGGGTGTGTGGGGGGTTGCTTACCAGGGGGCCACATAATCAGATCTGAGCTGGGGATTTCCCAGGCTGCTAGATGGAAATACACTGCAGATGGCAAGAGGGTCAGCAAGGACACCAGCTAGGTAGGAAGATCCTGGAGAGAAAGCAAAATGGTTTAAAGTTTGACATTGGAGGTCATAGGAGGTAGTTATAGATCAAGTAGTGAAGGTAGTTAGAGATCAAGTCAACAAAACCTATTGAGGATTTGGAGGTAGGAATGAAGCAAAGTTGGAGCTCATGTTTGGGTGCTCCAAGACAGAAGGCAGGTCCCCTCTGCTCATCTCTCAGGTCAAGGTGAGGTGTGCACCTATTGCTGTGGTCACAGGCAGGGACTTTCTGTGTCCACATGAGGTAAAACAGGTCCAGGTGGGGATAAGAGGTAGAGAGATGTAGGGATGAGACCAGGCTCCTGAATTTTTGTCCTACGAAACTGGGGAGATGGAGGTATCATTTACCAAGAGGAGAAAGGGACAGGGTAGGCTGGGAAGAGGGTGGGCTTGGACCAAATGCTTTGTTTCTAGGTTTTTAGATAAGATTTTACATTCCCATTTCTACTTATTGCTAAAGTAGAGAAAACTTATTTTTTAAAAAATGTTTATTAGATATATATGCAAATCCCTGAAATTTCTTTTTAGCAAGAATGATTTGGTTTTTCTAGATATAAAGTAATATCACCAACAATGAGATAGATTGATCTTTCCTTTTTCAGTGCTTATGCAATTATTTTATACCTTAACATATATACTAAAGTCTTCAAGGGTAATAAGAGTAGTAAAAAATGTTCCTATCTTGGTCTTGATTTTAACAGAAAATATCTTAATGTCATGCCTTTTTGGACAATGTTTATTTTTGGTTTTTGGTAAAGAATTGTCAGATTTGATTGTCTCCCTTGTATTTTTAATGAGCAATGATTGATTGCTGAATTCTGCCTTGTCAGTATATGATTATATGATTTTTTTCATTTTAGGATAGATAATTGCATTTTCAAAATTACCAAGTTAAATATGTGTAATGTTGAATCCTGGTTTATACTGAATATTTAGAGAACATCAAAGTTTCATATGGTTTGTAAATGTATTTGAATTATTGTGCAATTGCACTGATTTCTGAAGAAAAGAAACTCATTAACAAAACTTTAGTCTGAGTATCTTGGATTTTTTTTTTTTTTTAAAGATAACCTCCAAGGTTTTTTGTTTTTTTTTTTAAATCAGTCTTTAACTTTTATAGTTAATGTACTGAAGTGATTGCAAATTGTACTAATAGGTTTTCTCCTTCTGGCTCTTATGGATGGTTATATATGGGACATTATTATGATTGCTGTTTATTTGTGCCCTCAGGAAGCCATTTTTATAGGAAATGTAATTATGTTTCTATCCTTCATGATCCAGAGGTTATTATAGATAAATTTATTCTTTTATTGAAGCAAATCTTTGACTTACAACCTCATCGACCAACTGAAATTGCATTTAAAAATTAAAAAAAAAAATCCTACGCTACAACCATGACCCAAAAGAATTAACCAACTAAGAAGATACCTTGTTATTTTAACCTCATTGGCACATTTTCTGATTCTTAAAGTTTGGTTTGGGGAGAGATGAACAGTTTGATAACACTCGCATTTGTCCAGTACAAATTTAAGTCTATTTTTCCAGCATCCTATGTGGTTTGTCATTTGTCCCAAAATTTTGACTTTAACTGAATTGTTGTTGTTGTTAACATGACAATATATTAATATTTGCATTTTGATAATATTTGTTATTAAACATTTACACTTAAATAAGCTAATAGTACATAGACCTCTACTTCATTCTTCCAGGTTCTGCCATGGTTTGGTCTATTAGGGCATAAGATACATGAGCAGGGAAAGGGGATCATTTAGAATCTGAGAGCTGATCAGTGATAACCCTTGTCTCTTTTAGAGACACTTCTGAACATACTAAAATCAATGATTTCCTTTCATTTACACTAGCTAAATTATGGAAGCAACCTAAGTGTCCATTGCTAGATGAGTGGATAAAGAAAGAGTGGTGTATATACATACAAGGGAATATTATTCAGCCATAAAAAAGAATGAAATCTTGCCATTTGCAACAACACGGAAGAAGCTAGAGGGTGTAACGCTAAGCAAGAAAGTCAGAGAAAGACAGATACCGTATGACTTCATTTGTGTGGAATTTAAGAAACAAAACAAGTGAGCAAAGGGGGGAAAAAAAGACAACCCAAAAAACAGTCTCTTAAGCATAGAGAACAAATAGATGATTACCAGAGGGAATGTGGGGGGGACGGGTGAAATAGGTGAAAGAGTACACTTATAGCGATCATTGAGTAACATACGGCATTGTCGAATCACTATATTGTACACCCGAAACTAACTGATGTAACATTGTAGAGGAACTATACTGGAATTAAAATTTAAAAAAATTTTTCAGTTAAGAAAACAATGCTTTCCTTTCAAATACAGAATAAAAGTACTCCGTGATAAAACAAAATGTACCAGAGACTTGTGCACCTAGGGACATCTAACTCCTTCCAGTCTTGGTGGGAGTATAAATTAGTAAATCCTTTTTTTTTTTTTTTAAGGGAAATGAGCCCACAGTCCTGTACTTCCAAAGTTTGAAGAGTGGACAGATAGCCAGCCTCAGGAATATATACCAGGAGGGAGAGGGGAAGGCAAAGCAAAACTGGGGTCTTTGCAACACCAGGCAGAAAGAACAGAGGTCCACAGGGGTCTGTGGGCAGAATTCTGTAAGGGAGGGGCTTGGGGGAACCCTGGGGCTGGAAGGGGTGGCGGCTGGAATCAGAGTGTGCGAGGCAGGGGCCCTCTTCTTGCTCTAAAGCCAGTTTGTGAGGGTGACGACATTTTGCCAACAAAGATCAAAGTTTACCCATGTAAAATATTTAAACCTTAAAAGAAAAGTTTGTGCAATTCTTCTAGGATTTTATCATATCTAAGTACTTCACACCCATGCCAGAAGTTCTATGAAAAATACAAAATACAGAGAATTGTTTGCTTACCACAGAGAAAACCTGAAAAGAACCCAAATGGGTTGAGAGGTAGTTAATTAAGACACAATAATTCCATATTAGAACATACTATGCACGTTTTTTAAACAACAAGATAGATTTGTGTACACTGAGGTTAAAAAAGAGTCTTGCATATCATATTATTTTTAAAAAAGCAAGCAAGTCAAAAGATAATATAGATACTAGGATGCTATTTATGATAAACAAAGCAACAGCTGTCACTGTGTATCAATGTGTCATTACATGTGGAGATAATAAGCGTGTAACCAACAAAACCTGGAGGGATCCATTCAGACATGACTATGCATGGTCTCTGCCTCTGAAGAGAGGAGAGGCATTGAGGGTAGAATTGAAGATTCACTCAGTTATAAAGTAATGTGGATTAACCAGGAGAATTTAAATGTGTCCAGAAGCTCCAAAAGAGATTTTTGTTTTGTTGGTGGTGGTTTTGTGTGCATGTTTTATTTTGTTCCGCTTTCACTAGAAGAGTTTTAACCTCGGAGCTGCGTAGATTAAAAACCAGGTGGTTCAACACATCCTTCCTGGTGGGAGAACGTCAAGGTTACTCCAAATGATGCCTCCCCTTGACTTTCTCCAAATCACCCCTATGCTTTCATGAGAAACCTGAGTCCATTCAACTAGGTATTCAGGAACAAAAATAGAAATGTCCAACACTTTAAGAAGTATGAGTATTTGCACGTCTGAAGCATTATGCTAAACACAATATTTTGTGATATTAAAACAGAACAAAACAAAAAAACAAACAACCAAGATAGGGCAAAGAGGGATAAGAGCTATTTAACTTTGGAATCAAATTAATGGCCTTGTCCCTATTTTAGCAGCGAGGTCATTCACACAATTATAGCCAAAGACAAATAATGGAAGTTTAATGTCAAAAAGTAACTGAAAACAATTGTTGAAATATTAGAGATAGATACAGCAGAATTTATTTATAATTGCCTCCTTTATAAAAACTATCTTAAAATAGCAATAGAGATGAATGTGTTTGGAAAGACAGTAGTAGAGAATGCTTTAGCCTTAAGGCTGCTATTTAATTTAGGCAGGTCTATAAAAATACATTGTTTAATTACGAGAAGCAAAAGATATTTAAAAATTATAAATATGTGAAAGTACCAAAACACGCATTTATGGGCCCCCACTCTGTACCAGGTCCTATTCCACATGCTGAACCAAATAGTAAGCAAAAACCCAAATTCCTGCCTTCAGGAAATTTATGTTATTTTTTTTAATAGATTTTATTTATTTATTTGACACATAGAGATCACAAGTAGGCAGAGAGGCAGGCAGAAAGAGAGGGGGAAGAAGGCTCCCCACCGAGCAGAGAGCCCGATGCAGGGATTGATCCCAGGACCCTGAGATCATGACCCGAGCCAAAGGCAGAGGCTTCCCCCACTGAGCCACCCAGGCGCCCCAGGAAATTTATGTTCTAATGAACAGATTCTCATAATTCCACTACTTACACAGAACTAAAGTTAGTAGTTTGGGGTCTTTTTATCTTTTCTCTTTATATTTATCTACACACATTCTCACAAAGTTGCCATTGTCCTATGAGTGTTTACACTTAAAATAACGTAGCCACATTTTCCACATTATTAACTATTTCTCAACAGCATTGTTTCTGTGGCATCATTGTGTTCCAGTAACTGAACTGTAGTTTGTTCAATCAATCGCTTATTGTTTCAGATCATTTGATTTTTTTCATCACTGTAAATAATATGATGGAGATCATTGTAGATCAATCTCTGCACAGGTCTGAGAATACCCCTTTGGGGAAAAGGGAAAGAGGTGAAATTGCAGGATAAAAGGTTATATAGGATGCTCTTCCATTACTGAAGTTAATGCACTATTTTAATATTAAAATTAATGTTTGATATAAAGTAACTATGTAAAAGATAGAAGTTTCTATATATTTAAGTAAAATAAGGGGAAAACCATCTGCTTAATTTTTATTAACTTATTATTAAGACTACTATAATATAATGTTATGTTTGTATATTAATAGTTCTCCTTAAGAGAATAGTTACATAATTCGGTTTAAAAAATCTGTTCCTTATACTTTATTTTAGGAAACAAATGATTCTAAAATCGTAGTTTTAAACAATATATGGGATAAATTATGAGCATAAAAGTACATTAAACTTCAGTCTTTCTCTAAAGTATTTATTTTTATACAAAAGTGGAGATTATAATCACTGTACTGTGGCCCATTTTTGTGATCAGCACCTAGCAGCAGGAATAATCAGATGTTCATTTCTCTAGATTTCTGAATTATGTCCTTACATTTCCTTTCCTGGGTCAAGCATTTTTAATTTCCAAGTTTGGTTGGAAACATAACTAAAATGAAAAATGTAGGTAGCTTGCAATATCACATTAAAAAATTTATTTGACTGGATTTATATTGGAACCAGTTGGAAATTCAGAAAGCAAGACAGAGTTTATTGATAGCTGCCACTCAGGGGACTAAAAATAGAGGCAGGTATTGTTAAGAACATATTCCTCTGTCCATTTACATAAGGTCACATAATGTGAAAGATAGGTATATGCTTCTAGAATTCAGCCTATCAGAGGAGATTCAAGAACACTTTAAAAATAAAGTCATTGCAATATACTAATTGATGACTTCTATAATGGGAGAGAGCCTGTACCATTCCATAGTTCCTTCTTTGGGTGAACTGTTTGGGGAAAGCACTTTTGTGTGTGTGTGTTTTTAACAGAATTCATTTTATAATAGCAATGACTTATTTATTTGTTCTTTTAGCCAATATTTATTGGGTCCTCCATATGCCAGATACATGCTCAGTACTGGCCATACACTGACAAATTAAACACCGTACCAAGCTTACCTACCATCAATTTACCACCAAGTCTGCCAGTGATTCTTACCACAGTAATTCCTGCAACTACAGATAAGCCGTGACTACAAAAGTGTGAGCAGTCAGGTCAGCCCCTGTGCTCCTGAGAAGAAGGAGCTGTCAGGTGGAAAGAACGCCCTCCCTTCCCAGTACTTCCCAGCACAGGAGTAAAGCTGTCCGTACTCACTTTTGTGGAACAAGATAGAAGTGTAGGAAAAAGACATCGAAGTTCCTTTTCCCTCTCCCCTCCCCCTTTCCCATGCTTCTCTTCTCTTCCTGCTCTTCCCACCGTCTTCTCTCCTTCCCTTCCTGAAATTAATCCGAAAGTCATCTTCACTTTAGGCTCTGGATGCGTAGACAAAGTTAAGTCAAAGAGGAGCAATATATTTTTCCCATACGAAGCAGCTAAATAATCTAAAGCAGAAAGAAAATATTTTCCTCGAAAGCTGGTAGGATGTTTTCTCATCCTCATCATCGTTCTGCCTTGTCCTCGTCATTGGCCGCTTACTGATACTTAGTATATTCTAAGCACACAAATGTTTGTCTGTACATGTTGTGAAATTCTTGCAGCTTTAGGCAGCAGATAGTTGTCATCCTTGTACAGACGAAGGAAGATGGAGGCCACGTCTCTTCATGTGATTTGCCCAGGGTCATGCCTCTCCTAACAGACCGATCCCAGATACATCCCCAATGCTGTAAATCCAGCACCCGTTTCCCAAATTAACTGTATTTACTGTAGCTTACACTTCTCTGAGAAGAGTTGCCTATAGAAGGAGTTATTGGATTCCTCTTCTTTCCCTTGTATTTATCCCTAAACATAAATCAAATCTGAAGTTCTATTAAAAAGTATCATCAGAATATCAAACGAAGCCAGACACCATTTGATATAATTGAAAAACCTACTACACATTTTAGATAAAAGTTTTGAAAGCAAACCTATGCTAATTTCAGCATTTCCCAAAAGAAAATCCATATGGCTTGCTCAGATGAGCAGTACGACACGAGAGATCAATGACAACCCCGAGAGAGATCAGTCACATCTACACATAAATTGGGTTCTGTTGTCAGCCATAAAAAGATGACATTCAGCAAGGTATTCTGCACAAGGAAATGTAAAATCAGATCCAGAAAGCTGGCACAATATCAGGGCTGTACATCCGAGGAGAGGTGCATTGCTAAGCCAGGGTGACTCAGGCGGAGAGATAGCCACCATGCCCAGAACCTTAACACTGACTGCAGCCATCAACTCCGGGATAGCCTTATGAGGGAGGAGAGGGGACCTTACTTACTGCAGAAACACCTGCCGACCCAGCAGTCACTGTCATAACCACCGTGCCTTATAGCAGTAAGGGCAATGAAAGAAAGAGGATTCAGAACCTCTTTCAGGAGGAAGACACTCCCTGCAGAATTTGAACATTTCAAGGGCCCACAGGTTATATTTTTCTTCTCAGTATCAGTTTTAGTCTCCGCAAATGGTAATATTATCAGGGCTTGATTGTTTTGTCCATTATCTTAAATAAGTGAAGAGGAAGCTGTGTTTCTGTAGGAACCAGACATTCCTCGTAGTACTTAAATAGTTCGGTAAGCTCTCTCATTGTTTTCATTTGCAAAATCTGTGTTATTCTGATTTGTGGTGTGGGATCCTTGTATTTCAGGATCGTTTTCATGAGCTCAGTGCTCTGTGAGCCGTGAGTGCTCAGTATGGTCAGAAGAGTAGGAGGACGTTGAAAAAGTTGCACATAGCTTACATTTTGTTAAAGGTGTAAAAGAACAAAAATCACCTTTTAAATGTGCTTCGGTTTGCAAAGTGCCTGATACTGCACCGCATATAAAGATGACATGAAAATACAAATCAAAACGATTATATGGTTATAGGGGAACGAATATACAGTGTGTGGTTTTGAACAACTATATGATCAAAAGCTATATGCTAGGGGCGCCTGGGTGGCTCAGTGGGTTAAGCTGCTGCCTTCAGCTCAGGTCATGATCTCAGGGTCCTGAGATCGAGTCCCGCATCGGGGTCTCTGCTCAGCAGGGAGCCTGCTTCCCTCTCTCTCTCTGCCTGCCTCTCTATCTACTTTGGATCTCTCTCTGTCAAATAAATAAAATAAAAAATCTTTAAAAAAAAAAAAAAGCTATATGCTACTTTTTTACGCGACTTTTTGATAGCTGCGTTAACTTTCTTTGTTTCGCCCTAGCTTTATTGAGATATAACTAACACATAACACTGTGTATGCTTAAGTTACACAACGTGTTGATCTGATCCACTTATATTTGTGAAATTATCACCACCATAATGTTAGCTCACACCTCCATCATGTCCCATAAATGTCATTTCTTTTTTGTGGTTAGAACCTTTAGGATCTACTATTTTAGACATTTTCGATTATATAACACAGTATTTTTAACTAGAATCATCATGCTGTACATTAGATCTCAAGAATGTATTCATGCTGTGCTGCTCTTTACTCCACATCCTCGCCAACACTTGTTATCTCTTGTATTTTTGATGATAGCCCTTCTAACAGGTATGACGTGATATCTTACAGTTCTCATTTGCCACATAAACTTTCTATTTGGGAAATTATTTCTGAGTCCCTACATGGAATCGAGGGTTTAGCAATCACCATTGTGCGTGTGGAAAGAAGTTAAAGGAGAGAATGACCAATGTCACCTAACCTTGCTTCCTAAAACCCTAACACAGTGTTGGATTCTAAACAGATGCTCATAAAGTTTAAATGAATGAATAAGGTTTCGTCCCTTAATGTCACGGAAATGTTAGGAAAACAAATCCTCGATCAGTATTGCTTCTATAAATGGGACAACAGTGTACTCCTTCCAACCAGTTAGCAACACCTCATCAAAGTGGATTCTTAAAACTTTCCAAAAAAAGACCTGGTCCCAAGATTCACCTGGCAGCAGTCATTCTCCAAAACCTTTTCAAAGGCGGTAATAATTCACTGCAGAAGGCACCTGAGAAAGCAAACCAGGGACCCTGTATGGTTCTCCCTGAGTTCTCAGTGCAGCATCAAACTAACTAAGCTGACCTCAGAAGCATGCTGGGCAGGGTTTCTGGTGCTGCCAGCGGGTTTGGTCTCATTAGAGACATAGCTATTGTGATCAAAATTCACATGGGATCAGAGGCAGACAGTTTGAAACATAACACTAAAAGATCAGTTGTGGCTTCTAATTATTTTGAATGAATCTCCTTTGTTGGGATAAAGAGTTGGGAAGCCTATGGTAGATCATAAGAGGAAGAGAGGCAGGGCTCTGAGAGAGAAAACTTTTCCATGAGAGGCTGGGGTAGGTAGAGTTATGCTGTAGTGCGGGTATCTCTCATCTCCTGAAATTCCCCTAAGTTGGGAATCCATCTTTTTACTGATATCCCTTTGCATTAGGTCTCGAGCTATGAGGGCACTCTACAATGACAATTGCCTTTGCCTCACGTAAAAGGCAGAGGAAGGCCGAAGTTTAAAGCATACAGTGGCCCAACTAGTTTGAAAATGTACTGTTCTAATTGTGGAACTTTATGTAGTGGCCAGTGGTTATAATTATTTCATAGCTAGTGCACAGTACAGTTGATTGAAAGTCTTACTCTCTGAGGAAGATTTTTCAATTTTTTATTCCCCAGGGGCTTATCAACATAAAGAGAGTAGCGGTTTTATGTTTTATGGTTATCTTTCATTTATTTTTTTATTTTTTAAAAAGATTTTATTTATTTATTTGACAGATCACAAGCAGGCAGAGAGGCAGGCAGAGAGAGAGAGAGAGGAGGAAGCAGGCTCCCCGCCGAGCAGAGAGCCCGATACGGGACTCGATCCCAGGACCCTGAGATCATGACCTGAGCCGAAGGCAGAGGCTTTAACCCATTGAGCCACCCAGGCGCCCCTATGGTTATCTTTTATTTGAAGGAAATGTAATAAAGTAACTGACACATTGAAATGATTCCTCAAAGAAACCCATTCTCCCAGAACTAGAAAAAGAATCTCCTTCATTTTGCAGGTGGGATATTTGCTAAATGTGCAGAGTCAAAAACAGAAATGAGGCTCGGTTTCCAAGTTCACGCACCTGCCTAATGACTACAGCAGTTCATTCTCTGCCCAGTGACTGCGGCAGTCACCCCAGCCCGCCTATCTAATATCCAGTCTCCTTTCTTGCTAAGAGACCCCAGCCTGCATTTAAGTGACAACAAGTAAAAATTACATTTCCCAGCATCCATTGCAGGCAGATTGGGGCAATGAAGTGCCCACCGCAGTCCACAGCAAGAGGCTTCAAGAAATGTTGCCATGTGCCTTTTGCCCTTCCTGCTTTCTCCTTTTGTTTTCTGTCTGAAATATGAATGTGAGAGCTGTGGTTGCAGCAGCCATCCTGTCTGAGCGAAAAATGTGGCCATATACCAAGGATGGGAAAGCACAAGGCTAGGCAGATCTGGAACAGAATAATAGAATGGATCATTCCTCAAAGCTTTGATTTACCTACTTGACTAAAATAAAATAAAATAAAATAAACCTCTAATTTGTTTAAGTTATTCAGGTTTCTCCTTACTTGAATATTACGACTGAAAGAATGCCCTACTGTAGTTCTTCAGTAAATCAGAAAGACCAGAAAAACATTTTCTATCCATTATTTCTATCAGCTCTGTTCTTAGAGTTGACTCTTTGGAATAGAACACTGTCTGCCTGGGATAGTCCCAGGCTCGTTGATGAGGTCCTCATCCTTCCACTATTTGCTTTTCCGTTTTGTTTCACCCATTCCCAATCAAAAGCAAATTCTTACCCAGTAGCCTGAGCATCCACAACTTTGTTGTGATGTTTATTTTATGTTCCATAAAATCAGGGTGATTTCTCCTCTAGATTCAACCCTGGAGGACTTTGTGTTTATCGCTTTGTACTTCCTGCAAAACATTATGACCTATCTTGAATGAACATCAGAGTTACATCTCACAAATTGCCCAACCGCTGCCCCAAGCAAGGGATTTGCTGCATCGGTTCAGAAGCAATACTCTCTGGTAGTTATTTGACACAGTGTGGTATCCTTCCGGTTATGGAGAACATTTCCCTGCCACTGAATTTTGCCACACGTCTTTAACTTTTCTGTCATCCACTAACCAGGCTTTATTGAAAAGGGTCAACATAAAAAAAAAAAAATACATCAGGTAACAGTATAAAAAAGAGAACATTTAGCTAAGATCTTCAATAATGGTAAGATAATTTATTAAAATATCAGTGTGGCTGTGGTTTGTTTATCCCTTCATGCCTCTCTCCCCAGCACGAGTCTCCTTCTCCTGAGATTTTAGGGTTTAGACCTATAGAAAGTAGAAGTGTCCTATCCCTACCTTACTACTCTACTCTTTTCCATTCCTTGACTTCCCGTGAAATGTTTAGAGGTATCTCCTGTCTATCATAGCAGCTTAAATGAATTCAGATTAGGCAAGGGAGAAAGGATTTGGCCTTGGAAGGCCTCCAAGAGAGAGATTTCCTAACAGATGAGATAGAGGGGGTCATATTTCTCCTGTGAGTAGTCTGCGGAGTTAGTTGGGGGGACCTCAGAGTTGGCTATGTGGTGCCTTCTAGAAAGGGTGCCACTGAAGGCACAGACACCCCAGCTTCACCAGGGACTCCAGAGCCAAGCATGGCAATAAACAGTAAAGTCCCCAGACCTGAAGATGGTACAGAAAGGTTAGATAATGGATAGAATTTGTACTTGTAACTGGGGATTCATCTCAGTACCTCTGAATCTAGAAGGATACCAGAACTGTCCACGATGGGGATGTGGTTCCAGAAAAAGAACCTCTGACGATGACTATGGTTTCAGTTCCCGACAGTCCAATGGCCGATTCAAACTGACGTTGACTTAAAAAAGGAGGAATGTGACCATTCCTCTCCACCTGACTTCCTCTCTAAGATTCTCACCTATAACATTGTTTCTAGGGGGAAAGGAAGGATCTGCAAACAGAAACCTCACAATCCTGACGCAAAGTTTCCTCTGACCCTGACACCTTCGAGTTCTATTTGTGCCTGTGTATCTTATCAGTTGAATGGGGATCATTGTGACATCATTCAGAGTCTGGATTGGTTAACAACAATTAGGTAACCCTTTGCTGATAGAAAGTACTCTTTTGATCTTTAAAATAAGCTTGAGTATTTTGGTATATGCTGCATTATACGTGAATTATACCGCTTCTCATTAGAGCACTGCCAGTATTACTGTCTGAGGGCTCAGAGCCCCTGCCTTCATTCTGGCGATTCTGAAATTCTGAAACTGAAAGAAACAGCTAGCTGAAATAAATAATCCAGACTAACAAACGTGCGTTTATCGAAGCCGGCAATGCAGGGCATAGCAGCACTAGCGATAAGATAAATCCCGAGATAGTGGGAACCCGTGTCTTCTACTGAGGTTACAAGCCAACTGCCAAGATGGGAAACACATATATTTGTCCTAAATAATTATTTTATTAAGATTATAATTAAGAAACTTGAGATGGAGGGAAAAGGGAAAATGAAAAAAAAACTGACTCTGTCCCACCTACAAATAATTTTTTAAAATATATTTTTTTTATTTATTTGACAGACAGAGATCACAAGTAGGCAGAGAGGCAGGCAGAGAGAGAGAGGAGGAAGCAGGCTCCCTGCGGAGCAGAGAGCCCAATGCGGGGCTCGATCCCAGGACCCTGAGATCATGACCTGAGCTGAAGGCAGAGGCTTTAACCCACTGAGCCACCCAGGTGCCCCTACAAATAATTTTTTAAAATGACTTGAACTAGGGGTGCCTGGGTGACGCAGCTGACTGAGCGGCTAACGCTTGGTTTCTGCTCAGGTCATGATGTCAGGGTCCTGGGATCGAGCCCTACGGTGGGCTCTGCACTCCGTGAGGAGTCTGCTTGAAAATTCTCTCTCTCCCTCTGCCTCTGCAGCTCCCTCCCAGCTCCATCTCCCTCTCAGATAAATAAAACTTTAAAAATAATAATAATAAATGAATACATAAAAATGACTTGAACTAAATGCATTAAAACAGAGCAATCTTCAATTTATGCAAAGCAAGCTGATTGAATTTGTTATTGCCTCCACTATGGATGATAGGATAGAGAATGGGAGGAAGAAAATCATGCCCTTGAATCAGGTTCATAGCCCTTATAGAGCTGAATGTGTTTTGAAGGCAGTGTGTGTGTATAAGGGTATAATTGCAACCAAGAAGGGCGGTTCTCTTTAACTCAAAATCATTTCCAGCATATAATATTTTATTTTGAGTGTTGTCATTAATAATTAAATTCACTGAACAGAAATGAAATTTGATTTGGAACAAGCACTCCTTTTTGGCTTCCTGGTAAATAACCGCATTTGGTTTGTTTGCTGCAAGGCTGGGAACATTGGCTTGTTTGGTCTCAAGGCTGGTACATGCCCCACACCAACCTCCCCCAGCAGCCCACTGGGAATAGTTATCACTATTCTTACAATCCCAACTGGCTGCTGACAGGGATATTTTAACTACAGAAGCCAATACAGGGATTAAAAAACATGAAAACCCTCACAAAGATGACTACATTTTTGAGGACTTCTGGAAATTCCCCTGGCAACTTGTACAAATCATGACCTGCATTTCCTGGGTGAGAGTTCAAGAAGACACATGGCAAAAAGCCTGGTTAAATCATGTCATTTGAAACTGGTTCGTGGACAGTTTTCCCTTCAGAGCCAAACCTGTTTCATCACTAGAATAAAAATCTCAGCACCGTGAGTAAGATAAACTAAAAGATGGTGTTTATCAGGAAGGAGACAGAACGTTAGCTTTGGGAATCTAATAAAAATTGGGAGAACTTGAAATGGCGCTGTGGCTTGACTTGAGACCAGAACCAGGCGTTATGGTAGAGAGGACTAGAGACAAACATGCAGGGTTTGAAGTGGAAGGAAACACCTAGAAGCTAAGGTAGAAGAAGCCTGAAAATATCCTTAGCAGGTGAATAATTCCTTTAGTAAGGATGCTCTTGGAAATAGTGTGGTAAAATTTTCAGTGTTCCCACTTCAGAACGTAACACCCCTCAAAGCCTATATATATATCCTCAGAATTTTATTTTTTTACTGGGTCTCAGGGGAGACAGAAATAGTCTGCTGATCGGAGGTTGGAGCTTTATATACGACACTTCACCAAAGAGGATTATGCCCAACAGTTAAGCTAATTAATGGATGTTGGGAGGGGTGGGAGTGCCAGGGAGGCAGGATGGAAGGAGGGACAACAGGGAAGAAACAGTAGGAGGAGTGAAGTCATGTGGGGCGACTGCTCCTGTGCTCCTGGCCAGGGGACTGTCCTGTATGCTATTGTTCCTGTGTCTCTCACATAATCACTTGAGTTGATGATTAAATGTAGGTGAATTACTCTCTTTTATTATTAAAGGGAACTCTAAGTTACTCCATTTTGTCAGCCACATCAAAGACAGGAAAACACAGAAAGATTGGAAAACAGAAAGATGCCCAAGGTAATGTCTCAGCTGAGCATTCATCTGGGGCGGAAGAAAAGTTGCAAGAATTTGGGCTGGGCAAGGGCAAAGTGGAGATTTGTCCTAGAGCAACCACTCTAACATCTCCTACTGCCTGCCACCTTCTACTAATCTTTACCTCCTATTCTTGCTATGTACAGCCAACTTCCTATGGGATATTTTGTTTGCCTCCATCAAGTTACTTTCTTTTGGTAAATTGTTTAACTCCTTGCCTACCCCCTCTTTCCAAATTCTTAGAACTTAATTTGATTAAACGAACCTAGTGATAGGGTGATGACTTCAAATCCCCAAATGTGATAAACATCTACATTTCTATCCCAACTTCTGCGCTTTGTGGAAGAGTTTGCAAATCCACATGGAAAAAGTCTTCCTGTGTAAGTCATAAACAGAGGATCATGAAATGAACAGAACATGAAACCATTCATTTCTGAGGTACCGCTTCCATTTGGGCTTTTAATATCTTTCTTTGAATCTAATGCTTTCTTGTGGGGAAAATTCAATGTGCTATTCTTTGCCTCAAAGGTATTTTGTTGGTTGGATGAGGGTTTTTTCCTTGAAACATGTTTTCACCCTTCTGGCTTTTTATAGTATTATGAGAACAATGACCTCATTCTCTCCAGTTGATAATAATGGCATACTTTTTATAACTTGAAAAGGCATCTGCTTATTGATATGGGAGTTAAAATTAACTATAACGTAAGAGTTAGCAATTGCATGCCTCGCCTTATCTTGCGGAACAAAATAAATAGGATGGAAAACACGTGAAGCTTGCGTTCGTTTAAGTCTTTGTGAATGATAATCCATGTGCTGGTAGAGAGACATTTATCTTCTTTTCGTGTTTTATTTCACAGCTGAAAAATTAAACAAAGTATCCAGTATTGTTGAAAATATCCCTTTCTACATAAGATGAAAATGGGGAGAATATAAAAGTCCTATAATGCAGAGGTCACATTTAATTCACAATCATAACGTTTGACAGGTTAACAAGAATGTGAGCACTGATAAGCTAATCCTTCTCTCTGGAGGTGATCACCCCACCTGGGTCTGGACTCTATCACATTTTCTGTGGGACTCTATTCTACTTAGAAATCACAAAAATACCATTAACACTGATTAGAGGTTCAATCCTAAGCAAGAAGAAAGATGATAAATGAATTTAAGGAGCTGGTGAGATAAGAAACCTGAAAACTGAATAATTGTAATAATTTTATGCAACGGCACTAATATTTCTGAACTAATCTGTGAAATCACTTAATCCCCAATGGATGAGAAAGCTGTGCACTGTCTAGTTTAGGAGTAGTCAAAACTGCTGGGATGGTGGATTGCAAATAGTGATCAATTCCGGACTGAAATGAGGCTATGACTGTGCACAGTATTGCAATTATCTATTCACTTACCTGTCTTCCTCAGTGAATTAAAGTATCCTTACAGGACTGCTTATTATTTTTAATTCCTCAGTATTCAGCACATTGCATGGCACGCATGGGCACATGATAAAGTCTTATTGTTATTCAGACTATACAGATGGCTGAAGGAAGGCAGATTCTACAAGCCTTAACCTAGCCCAGTGTCCTTTGTGAATTTTTTAATACCATGCTCATCCTGTCGTAAAAATGCAAATACCATGTGGAAGGATTATGGGTTTAGTCTAATCGGCACTGCACACATGAGGATAACAGACCATTTAAGCTATTTGAGAGCTTTGCACCACCCTCTCCTTGTCCCATCTCACCCCTGCACTGGTGTGCATGGCATTGGGCCTGGCGTGGATGAGGGTGTACGAAGGCTGACCCTAGACCATTGAGCCGGGTGAGCGGCAAGAGTCCACAGGGCTCTAAAGGGTAGGGGGGGACCAAAGCTGAATTTCACCAGCTTCCCAACTGTAATTATGGCCAGGCTTCATCGCTGACCCAGAAGGTGGAAGGAGTATGTAAGAAGGCAGGCCACCCCCTCACTACAAAGGGGACCATGGATGAGGACAGAGGAAGAAGTGCCAGAGTCCCCGAGCCTTACCTCGGAGCCGACATAATCCCATACCATGGAACATTCGTTCAAGAAATACTTTTTCTTGCATATGATGTGTGAGTGCCGTCTGGGTCTTTCTGGGCATTTTCAAAAAATGAATCACAGCAGCTGCTCTACTACCTTCGGGGTGCAAAGAACTTAGTCAATGAGGCCGGAGCTCCAGGCGAACACGGCCACAGCAAGGCCCACAGGGAGGTGGGCCACATGAGGGGTTGCAGTGAACCTTCTGTTGAAGAGAGGAAGACCCCTTGGAAAGCTCTCCCACCGTGATGTGAGCCCAACATCTGGGGGCCCTCCAGGGCTCTCTTCACAGGAGCCCCAGAAAGGCAGTGTTGCTCAGGGTCAAACTTAACCATCACTCTCCTGCCTAAAACCTCTCAGTGCCCATTCTTCATAGCTTCTAGGATAAATTAAACTCTGTACATGGCCTAGAGGGCTTGAGGCTCTGCCTTATCGGGCCTCTTTGACCTAACTGTGGTCACTGCCCTCTTCTGTTGTGTTGCAGATGCACTATAATTCCTCTCCCCCCTACTCTCTCTCTCTGTCTCTCTGTCTCTGTCTTTGTGTGTGTCTCTCTGTCTCCTGTTCTCTTTCTCTCTCTCTCTTTCTCACACACACATGCACACACCCCCACACACACACACACAGTCTTCTATTCCATTTGTATAGTATGTCTGAAAATTATGGTCCTCTCCATCCTCTCTACCCAACGAATCCCCATGGGTTCATCTTCTCCCCTCTGCCACTGCTACCCTGTTCAGCCCATCCGCCATCGTCCCTCATCTGGACTATGGCTATCATTTCCCTGCTTCCAGTTGCTTCTTCCCTGTTATCAAGAATCTACATAGCAGGCAGTGTCCTTTATAAAATATAAATCAGGTCTCTTTTCACTTATTTAATTAAAATCCTGCAATAATAAAAGCCAGATTCCTCTCCATGCCATCTAAGGCACTGCGTTTGCTGCCTCCTCTCCATTTCCCCAGCCTCATTACATGAATCACCGTTTTCCTCCAACTCTGTGCTCTGCCGCACTTGCCTTCTCTTGGTTCCTCAGGGACTCTGAACGCCCTCTGATCTCAAGGACCCAGACACATCCCATCTGCCTAGAACATTCTCCTTCCAGATGTCCTCGGGGATTTTCTAGTCACTGAGGTCTCAGCATAAATGTCAACTCCTTAGAGAGGACTTCTCTAACCAGCCAAAACCAAGTACTGTAGCAGTCTTTCAGTTACGGTCTTATCGCATGGCCCTCTTTATTATCTTCATGATACTCCGCACTATCTGAAATTGACCATAGATTTGGGTACTTGTTTGTTTACTTGTCTCTCTTCCCCTGCACTGGAATGCAAGCTCCCCAAGATAAGGAACTATGGCCACCTTGTTTATCCAGTGTGTATTATGCAACTGGTGATTTATATCCAACAACGCTTCCCTGAATTAATAAGTGGGTCTTCTTCTTTCTCTCACTCTTTCCTGTCTTCATTTGCTCATTTTTGGGTGTGTGTAATTCTATTTCATATCACACTCAGAGTAGAAGGTTTCCCAGAACATACAGGTGCTTACAGAATTCTTCTTTATTTATGGACCACCTTTAAGCAATCTCCGAAGTTAAATAGAAAAAAAAAGTTAATAAGTAATGGAAGAATCTTTAGCATATGGTTAAAATTGTAAAAACCCAGTATCATTTTTACCTATCATTCCTCTCTCTCAATGACTCACAGTATTTGTGTCTTTACCTGTGCATTATTTCCAAGCATTTGCGCTTGGAAATACTAACCTCCCAGCATCTTAGGTTTTGTTCATGGTCCACACCCCTTGCTTCAAGTTCTTATCCTCTCTCCTATAGCTTTTCATTTGTTCCCCATCTTTTAATGGTCACATATTATGCACCAGGCACCAAGAATGCAAAAATGACTCAAAAAGGGTCCCTGGCTTCAGGAAGCTTACAGTCTCCTAGAGAGGACTGATCTGTAAACCAACCAGAGCAAAATACATGAAAGGGTCTAGAATACAGGAATGTGCAGGAAATAACAGTGTTTAAATAAGAGAAAGTGGCTGATTTTCCATGGTGGGTGGTGTGATGGGGCTGTGGAAGGGGGAGAGGTTCAGGACAGGCTTTACAGAGGTAGAACAGAGTGGTGCTGCAGAGGAGAAACAGGAATTCCTAGCAAGGAAGTCAGGTCAAAAAACATTGGAGTTATAAAATACTCCAGCGCATTGAGGCACTGCACAGAACTCAGCAAGTGTAGGACAAGAGGGGGTTGGATTAAGTGATGGGAAGAGGGAGGCAGGGACGGAGCAGAGCCCTCAGAGGATGAGCTATGCTCTGCTGAAATATTTGAGTCTTACCCATGGCAGAAATGGCCATGAAGGTGTTTATTTTATACCCTAAGGAACTCTAAGAAAGCCACAGTCCACTTGCAGAATGAATTTAATGTCTTCAGTCTTTTTGACTGAAGTAAGTCCTAGTAAGTCTAATACTATATTTTTTAAAGACTTGATAGAAACCTCCTGACAGACAATAAAATCAGCCAAGATGGTTGTTGTGATTATTCTTTGGTTCATAATTTCCTCCATTTTTTCTCCTATCATTGTTTTCTACTGTTCTTTTGGGTTCCCCAAAGCTAATCCCAATAATGATAAACTATTAAAGGCTTGAGAGGAACTAATCAATAATTCGTACTTCAGGGGTATTATTGGAGACTGCTGTAAATATCTAGACTCTTCTTGATGTTCTTGGCCTCTTTTGCTGTAAGAAATAGACAAAGTGGGGCTCCGTCAGTTAAGAGTCTGTGTTTGGCTCGGGTCGTGATCCTAGGGTTCTGGGATCGAGCCCTGCATCGGGCTCCTCCCTCACCCTGCCTCTCCCCCTACTTCTGTGCACTCTCTGACAAATAAATGAAATCTTAAACATTTAGAAAAAAAGGAAATAGATAAAGTTATCACAAGGAAAGAAAATGGAAAATTGTCACATCTTCTATTATACCTTTTGGATTTCCTCTAGTTCTTAGAGTAAATTCATGAAGCTAATTAATTCGTTAGGTAAAAATTTGTAGGGGGCGCCTGCATGGCTTAGTCGGTTGAGGGCCTGACTCTTGGTTTCCCCTCAGGTCATGGTCTTGGGAGTCCTGGGATTAAGCCCCATGTGAGGCTCTGTGCTCAGCGAGGAGTCTGCCTGAGGATTCTCTCTCTCTCCCTTTCCCCCCAACTCCCATGGACATAAATATACTTGCTCTTTTTCTCTCTAAAATAAGTAAATCTTTAAAAAAAATGTGCTCAGATTTCTGTTTAAAGTAGATTTTGTTGTTATTACAGGGTAGGTTATGTGGGCTTCTTTAAAATGTTTTTTGTCCTCTTCCTTATGGCATGCTTTGAAACACCGACTTGCCTAAGAGACTGGTTGCCGTGTTTGCAGCAACCCCAGCAAAAAGGCAATTTATGGATCCGGTGGAAAGGAAATGTGTCAAATGGCAATCTGCAACAGCCAACAAATGCAAAGTGCCTGATTTTACCATAACATTTTCATTTCTGCTGCGTAAGGGAGAATTGTGTGTGTTGGGGGGGAGGAGGGTGAGACTAGGAAATATAAAAATAGGCAGTAAAAAAAGAAAAAAAGAGTATTTTAATCTATGATGCCAGGGGGGAAAAGTGGCTAGAGGGGCTTTGACACTAGTGAAAATCCTGAGATTTACAAAATGACAAGGGATTTAGCTGATAGTGGAGTGATTAAAAGGGAGAGGTGAGAGGGACAGAGAAGTAACTTGTCATGTGTGTGTCTTCTACAAGCCAGGCAGCGACCTAGGCATATTAATTCATAATCCTATCTATTCCTGGCCCCAACTTTGAGTCATCATCAGATGGTATTGTTGGGATTTTTACCTAGGAGGTAGTAAGACTCGATGGCCACATAGGTGAGTGGGAATGGGATTAGAATCGTGTCTGGTCCTGAAGCCCACCATCTTTCTCCTTCATAAACAACACTGCTTCTCATTCTGCTCTAGGAACATTCTGGTTATGATGCATGGTTTAAAATCAAATGTGGGATTAAAAGGAAGGAATGTAAGGAGCACCTGGGTGGCTCAGTCGTTAAGCGTGTGCCTTCGGCTCGGGTCATGATCCCAGGGCGTTGAGATAGAACCCTAGGTCGGGCTCCCTGCTCAGCGGGGAGCCTGCTTCTCCCTCTCCCACTCTCCCTGCGTCTCTCTCGGTCAAATAAATAAAATCTTAAAAAAAAAAAAAAAAGGAAAGTAAGAAATGCACTGACAGGTATACTAGCATTTGCTTGCATTTTGTACTTTTTAATGAACAGCTCAATCTACGTGGAAGTGTAGTGTTATAATCTAGAGCATACATTTACATTTGACTGAGGTTGATTGAGTGCCAACGATATGCTGAAAATCTCACAGGCAGAGTTTTCATTAAAACAGCACGATTCTGGGCACCTGGGTGGCTCAGTGGGTTAAGCCTCTGACTTCAGCTCAGGTCATGATGCCAGGGTCCTGGGATTGAGCCCCTCATTGGGCTCTCTGCTCAGCGGGGGCCTGCTTCCCCCCACCTCCAGCCTGGCCCTCTGCCTACTTGTGATCTCTCTCTCTGTCAAACAAATAAATAAAATCTTAAAAAAAAAAAAAAAAACAGAGCGATTCATTCCATGAACCCCCAACCAAGGCAGTGCCTTACCGTCCTCTGACAGCCGGCCATAGTTTACGTCGAGGAACTAAAGGAAAATGGCATCTTGATGCTGAACTCATACGTCAGCTGTCCGTTCAGTAGCAAACTGTGCCGCTTCAGCAGGTGAGACTGTGCGGGTGAAGGATCGCTTCTGGGGGCCCTGAAACCAGTAGGGGGTGTAGCGTGCGCACCTGCAGCAGCTCGGACTCCCCGTGCAGACTCTCCTCCCTGTCCTGCTTTGATTCCTGATGACTCTTCAGTGTCTGCTTTTTCCGAAGAGAAGCAGACCTCCCTGTGCTTTCAGAAAGTGCTTTCCCAAATGGCTGACTTTTCAGGGGGAAAGTTGTTTCCAGATCAATGTGCTTAAGGAAATGAAAAGCCCTTGATTAGCAGCCAAGAAGCCTCCTAATGAAATGACATTTCCCTCCAGGGACTTCAAGTGCCAAATAAAATCTAGTGCTCTCTGCGTAGAGGGCTTATCTTAGTTTTGTGCTTTTCCGAGGTGCACTTCATAAACACGGGTACACCCAGCCAGATGAATGTGCACGTCCGCATTAAGCATTGAGGTAAAAGCTTTATCGGCCTCCCGCACCTGGGTTGCGTAGCTCAAGGAAGATGACCAAATCCACATCCCTGAATGAACTCCACAGAAGCATTGGGCCCCCAGAGAGGGAACCCCGTCCTTGTTAGTCTGAAAACACCATGATCTCCTAAAATCCTGGAGAGAATGTAGGACTTTATTGTGAGGAAAAACTAAGTGGTTAATTCTTAGTGAAACAGATCATCTCTGGTGATTTTTGCAGAGGTGACCAACTGTTAGACTATGGTCTTTATTATGTCAGCATTTAAATGGGTATTGTAAAGCTATAAAGAGATTATAGTCTTTATGGTGTCTTCGTATAAATGTATGTACAGAAAAGACTAATTTTAAGTATGAGAAATCCACGAGTAGCACAGGGTTTGAAACTAGTAGGACACATTCTAACGTTATGGGAGAGTTTCATGGCACCGATGGGAAGTGTGCATTTGGGATCAGAAAACTAGCACTTTCTCTCTCTCTTTCTCATTTCTGCTTCTCCCTTTCTCTCTGAGTGGCTTCTTTATTCCTCTTACTGCGTGGGTAGGATTTCTCTAGCCACGACAAGAATTTCTAGTTGTACATCTCTCTCATCAAGAGAATCTGTTTGGGAACAGAATCTTTGAGCTCCAAGTTTAGATTCATAATAGACTCACTTTATTTTACTAAAACACAGTGATATGTTCCAGAACATCTCTTAACACCATCTCTTCTTAAGAGATTGTCATCTCTTAACAATCGACCATAGTTTACCTCAAGTGACAAGAAAAATAAAGTGTTTTAACCCCAAATTAGTATCCCAGATGTCAATGACAATAGCAATGCCTAGCTTGGGACAGCTGCCATTTCCTGAAACAGTTGGCTGTAGGCAGGGGGTCCGGCTCAGGGTGGCATGAGCAGCTTTGATATTATAACAATATTTGGGGGGTAGGGACATAGACATTACCCCACCCAAAAAAGATGAGGCAAAGAAAATTCAATTACGTCCCCCTCAGTGACCTTCTAGAATTAAAGAGATTTCAAATTAAGATGGAACCATTGCATTTTGCAGCTAAATTTCAAAACAAAAAATTACTGCCACTAATGTTTTTCATATTCCCTATAAATCTGTCTCTACCTAGAATATCCTCACACCCTTGATGCCCAACAAAAACCTAAACGTAAGCTTTGCGCAGTGGCAGTATCATAGCCAATGAGGTTTATCCAAGGCGCAATTATTGCTAATTGAAAACCTAAAAGTAACGTCTCAATAATATATCTCTATTTCATTTTTTTCCACCTATTTGGTGCTTACCGAAAGGCTTACCAGAAGTCCTGACACACGTCAATTATGCCTCAACTGATAATAAAGTCAGTGAGCAGGAGCGCCTGGGTGGCTCAGTGGATTAAGCCGCTGCCTTCAGCTCAGGTCATGATCTCAGGGTCCTGAGATCGAGCCCCACGTCGGGCTCTCTGCTCCACAGGGAGCCTGCTTCCTCCTCTCTCTCTGCCTGCCTCTCTGCCTACTTGTGATCTCTCTCTGTCAAATAAATAAAATAAAATCTTTAAAACAAAATAAAAAATAAAGTCAGTGAGCATAAGAAAAAAAAATCCTAGACACAAACCAGATTCCATAGTCTTGCCCTCACCTTAGAAAATACAAAAATGATTTTCCTTTCATTTCCTTCATAGACCTTGTTCAGGCTGCCTTGGTGTCAGCCCCATCAAAAAGAAACTTTCTGGTACACTCTCCAGTTTCTACTGCTTGTCCGATGGCATAATACTATACGCATATACGTAAAAGAGTCTTTGAGAACTTACAAAATATAATACAGAGAAAGAAATTCTGACACTTGTTTTATATCTCACAGAAGAAAATTAAATTTGCACATTTCTCCCCCGAAGTGGACAGGAGATATATCTCATTAAGTATCCCTCTTATTCTTTTCCCTTTACAACTAGAAGAAAGAAAGATTATACAGCTGCCGTAGTGTATCGCTATTTGGGCAGCTCTCCCATGCACCCCCCCACACACACATTTGGGATGTGGTAGGAATCCTATATGTGAACTAAAAGAAGTCAAGATCATGCCTCAAAGAATACCAAGGTAACGAATTTTCTGGTTCTACATTATATACGAAAAAGGATATGTACTTCATCTTATAAGACTTTGGAAAAGTGATTTTATTTCTTTTAGCTTCAATTTCTTCATCCATAAAATCAGCCTCATAGGGGTGCCTGGATGGCTCAGTCAGTGAAGCAGCAGACTCTTTGATTTCCGTTCAGTTTATGAGCTCAGAATTGTGAAATCAAGGCCCGTGTCAGGTTCTGCCCTGAGCGTGGAGCCTGCTTAAGATTCTCTCTCTCTCTCTCTCTGGTGTTCCCTCTGTGCCCCCTCCCCCCACCTGCACAGAGTTCTCTCTTTCTCCAAAAAATAAAAAAAAAATCTAACACTAGACTCCCTGGATAGTTGTGATGGCTGCTATTATTTATGCAAAACTCCAAGCATCTATGAAATATCATTTCCCTCCCTGTGCTCTTCAAGTTCAGGTTGATACTCAGGTGGGAAGCAAGGCTCAGGGTCGCCACAGACACACTTACAGGAAGGAGCTACAGTTTATGTGTGCACACCACTCATCAGTGTGCGTCTTTGGCAGTTTTTTCCCACCAACCTACTCCCACCACTTACCTTTAGAGTATGGTGACCTTCATGGTCCCCAAGGACCCATGGCAGGGATACGGGGTAGGGAGCTTCTGCAGAACCAAGAGATCATACAGATCACAGCTTCCTGGAGTAGTGATTTGCTTGGTAGTGAATAGTTTAATGCACTGTTTTTATATTAATGCAAATAAAAAAGGAAAACCGGCAGGGCATCATGTGCTAGTGGGAGATTGCTCCCAACTCTTCCAAGACACCCAGGATTTGAATCCACTTGTTTCTGCGTTTAGGGTTTTGGATGGATTTGAGAAGCAGTCAGAATGGAATACCTAGAAAAGCTGTGAGCAAAGTAAGGCACCATGGAGATTAGACTCTGATAACCTACATTCAATCTGAATTGCAACTCCGATATGGAAATCCATTTCTTTTTTCAAGACTTCCTGACATTCAAGGAAATCCCTTGAAACTTACAGAAATATCTGGCACCTGGGTGGCTCAGTCAGTTAAGCATCTGCCTTTGGCTCAGGTCATGATCCCAGAGTCCTGGGCTGGAACCCCACATCGTTGTCCTCCGGCTCTCTGCTCAGCAGGGAGCCTACATCTCCCTCCCCCTCTGCCTGCCACTCCCCCTGCCTGTGCTCATTCTCTCTCTCTCCCTCACAAATAAATGAGTAAAATATTAAAAAAAAAAACAACAACTTACAGAAATAACAAAACCAAGGAACATCCTACAAAAACAACTAGCTGACCTGAGTTTTCCAGAGTAGAAGTAGTTTAAAGTGTTTGCACCTATTTTCCCCACAAATATAATCGTGCTTGTTAGAGACATACTTCCTCTTTTGGGCTGGATGTCAATTTCACAACTTTGGTCACTTTGTATCTGTGAAAGATGGCTACAATCCTCAGTTAATACAGAATAGTACCCAGCTCTGTAATCAACAGTTTGGAACCAAAAGGTGATAAAGAGGTCTATGAACATACGTCAATAAGCTTAAAGCCCTAGTTCCTAACCTATCTTCTGTTCCAACCTGCCTGAGTGATAGGACATGGTGAAGAGTAACTTAGAAACCATGGCTTTATAAGAGGGCATATCAGGACGCAAGGAATGGGAGTAGAATTTATAGTTCTACAAAGTATACAGAGGATGTTTACAGGGATCTGTTGCCTGGAGCAGCGTTGAGTACATGGGTTTTGCAGTAAATTGACCAAAAGCTTTGAATTATAGTACACTAAAAGGGTTTACTCACTTCACAAAGGATTATTTCCTGATGTAAGCAGGCTCTACATTATGAGAGGGTCTCGGTTACACACTCAAAGTTTTTCTCTACTTTCTTCCACAGGATGTTATTTTATTTTTATTTATTTATTTTTTTAAGATTTAATTAATTTATTTGACAGACAGATCACAAGTAGGCAGAGAGGCAGGCAGAGAGAGAGAAGGAAGCAGGCTCCCCTTTGAGCAGAGAGCCCGATGTGGGGCTCGATCCCAGGACTCCGGGATCATGACCTGAGCCGAAGGCAGAGGCTTTAACCCACTGAGCCACCCAGGCGCCCGGGGATATCATTTTAAAAGAGAAAATGAGAGTGAGTGTGGATCAGGAAGATCCCGTAAGAACAATTATAAGTTATTACATATTTATAACTCCTTGCTTATTTCTCTTGGGCATGAGTCTCAGAAAAAAACGACTACTTATTAATCTATCTTTCTTTTGTCATCATATTACTATGTGTCCTGAAAGGAGCCGGAGAACATTTTTTTTTAAATCAGTTTGTAAAAAAAAAAGTTATAAATATCAAATCATGATCTTTGTGGTAGTTTAAGGTATATTTCTTCATTTCTGGGAATATACAGGCTTTCTGAGCTTAACAACAGCCCCATTAGGGGCACAATAGGAAGAAAATTGCACATCTTTTCAGCTCTGAAGAGTTTTTGACAAGGGCTCTAAGTATATCCCAAAGTCACTGAAATTGATATCAGTCAAATGATGAAAGTGGTATCTTGCGAAATGTATGGTATCCAGAGATCAGGTATTAGCACAGGTGTTAGCCAGAGCAACTACAGTTTCTCAAAGGAGGGGGGCGGTTTAATCACCCATAAACCAAGGCATGAAGTCCTTTTTCTCATGTACAAGAACAGAGCTAACATTTGGAGAAAACGTTTCCTAAAGCCTGTGAGGCCAGGATATCAAAGAACTGGGCGCTATCGTTTGCGTGAGTTTTTCTGACAACCATGAAGAAACTGTCCTCTTTCCCTCCAGCAACTTCTTCTTTCCTTTTTTTTTTTTTTTTTTTTCATAAAGATGTTAGACTCAACATTTGGGATAAGCCGATGGAGCAGAATGTTAAACTTCCTGTAATATCTCGGCATCTCTCAGGATTGCTGTGAGAACCCATGACATGTGGATGGCTAAGGAGTTGTGTGGTTTTCCCAGCTCCGTCATTACCAAGTGTGCAACCCACATGAAAGCCACATTTAGTAGTTCTCCATATTTTAAGAGGAAATAGTGACTCATGCCTGAGAGGCAGGATGGAGAGAAAGGTCTCCTAGGCATCTCTAATCATATTCCTTTCTGCTCTGCACTTATACTGTGAACAAGTTTCATTTCATAACAAACCAGAGACCAAGTCTAAATTAGTATCCACACAATCCTGAAGACTTGAAGGCTTCTACAGTCGCGGTAGTTGTCCGTCTGGTTGTGGATCAAAAAGCAACGGAGACACCCTCATGCCGTTGAAAACAGATTGTCTTCTCGAACTCCAGTTGTTTGTGTAATTTTAACAACCATATGCTTGTTTTCTGTTTTCTGGCAATCTAGATCTGCTCTTTATTTCTTTTTTCGTCTCAATAGAAATTAAGTGGTTTTGGCCATCAACATTCCTGCCTGTGTTCTTTCAGTCTCCTGCGAAGAGGACCAGATGGAATAAGGCCTTTTATAGTTGTGACACATTCATCGGAATTGAAATAATGGTCTGCAAATTTCCCATCTTTTGAGGCAAAGACCCAGGCCTGCCCCATGGGAGCGTGGCATGCTGGCTACTATCTTACTCTCCAATGAGGGGTGCCTCATCTAAGATTGACTCAAACAGAATAATTGTAGAGACAGAGGGTTAGTTAGGAGGAGAATTTCAGAGTGTATGAATGAAGATTTATCCTTGCATTGGAGCTGAATTGTTTTTCATCAGAATGCTACCAGAATCTTAAAAAAAAAAAAAAAAAAAGACAAGGAGAGGTAGAGTGGTAAATGACAATTCAACACAACCCGTCTGAGCCGTCAATTCAGAACGTCACTTTGAATTCGTGAATTCTTTACTTGTCCACTGAACAGAAATAAGGAGGAAAGGCTTTTCCATCAGGGAAAATGCTGCTTCAAAATACAATGGGCTGTCTTGCGAAATTTCAAGCCAGAATTCACAGCGGCCTTGGTGAAACTCCAGTGCTCCCCTAATATTAGTGTCTGCTCTCCAGAATGGCAATGGAATCAACAAGCACGTGCCAAGATTCGAGGACCTTCTGAGACCCCTCATGGGAAAGAGCTGCTCTATCATGCTGATAGACGGAACAGTGGGCCTTGGACTGAGGAGACGGCTCAGATAGCTCTCTCATGACCAAAGAGCATTATCCAAGAGAGTAAAGACCAAGCTTTTCCAGACCAGTCAGTAGCCCAATCCCTGCCACTCAAGTGTTAGTTGCTTCTTTGAAACAACTATTACTTGCTTCTTTGAAACAACTAAGCCACAGTGGTAAAAGTGTCCAGTAAATACTCCACTCTAGCTCTCCTGGGATCATGCAATGATCTCCAGCAACTTGACAATGTTCCAGATACGTTATCAGTAGGAAGGAAGCAAGTACTGTGCCCAGTGGACTTAATAGTGAGAGCAAAAACTTAAAACACTGTGTCAGGAAATGTCCTTAAAAAAGAATACACTTAAATTTATATTTCTAATGTCCTTGGGGCATCTAGGCGGCTCAGTCAGCTAAATGTCCAACTCTTTGTTTCAGTTCAGGTCCTGATCTCATGGTTGGTGAGATCAAGCCCCTCCTTGGGGCTCCATGCTCAGTGGTGCGTCTGCTTGAAGATTCTTTCCTCTGCCCCTCCCCACAACGTGTGTGTGCATACTCTCTCTCTTTCTCTCTCAAATAAGTAAATCTTTAAAAAATATAGTTATAGTATCCTTATATAAAGGACAATTAAAACTTTGGTTTGATTCTGAACCATAAGAATCTTCATTTCTATGACAATTTTCTTAATTTTTATAAAGTTTACTTGTCATAAATTTGTATCTCTTTGAATTTCCCTTTGCATTCAGATAGATTTCCTAATTTTGAAATCACAGAGTCAAGAAGTTATTGACATGAAGAAAAACTGCCAAAGCAAGGGTTAAGACAGTGTGTCATGGGTGCCTGGGTGGCTCAGTGGGTTAAGCCTCTGCCTTCAGCTCAGGTCATGATCCCAGAGTCCTGGGACCAAGCCCCGCACCAGGCTCTCTTCTCAGAAGGGAGTGTGCTTCCCTCCCTCTCTGCCTATCTCTCTGCCTACTTGTGATTTCTCTCTGTCAAATAAATAAATAAAATCTTAAAAAAAAAAGACAGGGTGTCACAATGGAATTTCATAGGGTCAAAAAACATCCTTCTCCTATTATGAAATGACCTCCATTTCCTTTCTTGTTCCACGATCTTAGGGGATCTATGGTTAAAGGCAGGTTGACCGTCACCCATATGACAGACAACTTCCTCGAAGACCTGAATCACCATAGGAACCATTAAATTTGATCTGAATCCTAGAACCTTTATGAAAAAAAATTGTCATAGCTATATCCTTTCTTCTGTCTCCACTCCGCTGTACCCATATAATGCAGGGGTATCTGGAGTCAGAGTGTAAAATCTAATTCCCAAGGGTCTCTACAGTTCATCAAATTCTCTGGATTGCCCTAAACTCAAGCCATGACTTGAGCACTAATTAGCATTCTTAAATTTCTGGATAGTTCAGATCCCAGGGTGGAGACCAGGCCAACCCTGCATCCCAGGCTGAATGCGAGAAGCTTGTGGAATGCCAAAGTACCAGCTAGCTGTAACACGAAAGAGTCAACTATTCACTAATGAAACCAGTCATCCAAAATGGTTGTAGAAAAATCCTTTCCATTGTGTAAAAGCATCACTTGTTCTAGACATTTTAGTAATTGTCTATTAAGTCACTTCCTGCCTGATGGACAAGTATCCTTAGATGCTGCTCCCGCAGCATAGTCATCATTCCAGGGCTCTAGGGCACAACTTACTGCTCTGGAATAGTGTGTTGCTAAGTAGTCTGTGGGGTTTAAGTAGTCACATTCCTTATGGAGTCAAGGTTACTATAATCGTCACTATGGCAGCTCTGGAAAGGGTAACAGGGTGGAGGGGAATTTCACACATGCCATGTGTCGCTTACTCATCCTGTGAAGTCTGGCTTGGACTTGCTGCAGTTGGGAAGAGGGAGGAGAAGGATCTGGAGGCTGCACACACGGGGACCCCAGATCCCGCAAGGCTGGATTCTGAGCTATAATTGCTCACCGTGACTCACGTGGCCAGCTGGATTCTATGGCACTAGCATTTTGGCACTCAGCAGTCACCTCCACACTGGGCAGAGTGAGAATTTGGTGCATCAATCCAAAAGATACTGAAAGTGTTTGCAAAGGGAAGCCAAGTCAGATCGTTTCTTCCAACCCCAAAGAAAGTGACTTACCTCACCATTTACTAAGTAGGCAGAAGAAAAATTAGATTTCTTTTTTCTTATCTTAGAACAAATTGTTTCTGGTTAGTTAATGTAAGTTATAGTTATAATAATATATTATATACATCATATAATACATTATATGATGTATATAATATTATAATAAGTTATAATATAAGTTATTATAGTAAGAGAAATGAAAATAATATCAATACTAGATCTGTTATTGGATACAAGATGAGTGTAAGTTTATGGAACATAATTTCTCTAATTGGTTTAGCTTGTATTTCCTATTGTCATAAAATACCTCATCTCTGTCGCCACTCCTGCTAACTGAAGACTCACAGTGAGTCATTCTCATCTTCTGGGGATCCTCATTAAACAAAAAGGTTTGCCAAGCTTTCCTTTCCCTAGTTTTTATGTGATAGATAAGCTTCTTTCTCCAAATTAAATATCACAAATAAGATTATTCAAACGCAAATGCCCCTGGAGATGCTAAATCATTGTGCCCTCTTTCTGTCCACCCTGCTGCCCCCTCCCCACCAAACTTCTCTGGTTTTGAATTACAAGCCTAGAGGAAAAGACACATGGCAGTTTAACTTGATTAATGTAAAACTGAGCAGAGGCCCACATCTCATTCTCTGCAGAACGCCTTGCTTTCTACCTCATTGAATAAATGTATGCTATTATCTCAATCTTGCTTCAGGCTTTACCAGTGAAATTGCTCTCAATAGAACTGCCAATGCCCTTTCATTTGCTTTTACCAACTGGTATTCTCCATCATTTTTTAAAACCAGATTTATAAAAGTATAATTTATAATACAGTAAAATTCACCCCTTTTGGTGTATGGTTATATGAATGTTGAAAAATGCATGAAATCATGTTAACTCCCACCACATATAGGAAATTTCCATCCATCCAGAAAGGATCCTTGTGTCCCTTTATAATCATGTCCTCCCCCAACTCCAACCCCTGGCAACTCTTGATCTGCTTTTGGTCCCTATAGTTTTGCCTTTCCAGAATGTCCTATTAATGGAAACGTGCAACCTGCAGCCTTTTGTGTCTGTCTGCATTCACCAGCAAAACCAATTTCATATTTGTCCTTGTTCTTGGATACATCAATAATTTTTTCTTTCTATTGTTGAGTAATGTTCTATTGTATGAATGTACCATTCTCCAGCTAATGGATATTTGTGATGTTTTCAGATTTTAGTGATTATGAAGAAAGTACCTATAAATATTTATGTACAGGTTTTTCTGTGGACACATATTTTCATTTCTCTTAGATAAATAGCAGGGAGTGGGAAACAACCAAACCGCTTTCCAAAGGCCCTTTTGCTTTCCTACTAGAAATGAATGACTGTTACTGTTCCTCTATATCTTTGTCAGCATTTGCTATTGTCAGTTTTTTAAATTTTAGCCATTTTAATATATGTGTCATTGTATCTCACTGTGATTTTAGTTTACATTTCCCTAACAAGTAATAATATTAAGCATTTTATCATGTTCTTATTTGCCATCTGTATCTCTTTTCTTTGGTGAAGTATCTGTTCAAAGCTTTTGTCTATTTTTTAAAATGAGTTGTTTTATTATGCGAGCTGTGAAAACTTTTTATATATTCTGGATATGAATCTAACTTTGGATATATATTTTGCAAATATTTTCTCCCAGTATGTAGCTTCCTTTTCATTATCACACAATGTGTTGATTTTTGTTTTGTGTCTTCCATTTAGCATTAGTTTTCAAGGTTCATTCATGTATCAGTGATTCACTCCCTTTTATGACTAATATTTTAATGTACATATGTACCATATTTTGTTTATACACTCATTACTCAGTGGATATTTGGCTTATTTCCACCTTTGGCTGCTATAAATAATGCTGCTATGAGCATTTGTGTGCAAGTTTTGTTTGAACACCTGTTTTCAGTTCTTTTGAGTATATGTATAGGAGCGGAATTGCTGGGTCACATAGCAATACTATGTTTAATTTATTAAGGAATCACCAAACTGTTCTTCTTTGGCTTCACCATTTTACATCCCACCAGCAATGTATAGTATTCTGATTTCTCTACATACTTGCCAATATTTGTCATTTGTCTTTTTATTATTTTTCTTCTTATTATTATTATTACCATCCTAATAGGTATGAAGTGTTACCTCAATGTGGTTTTATTTCACGTTTCGCTGAAGTGAACGGAAGATTTTGAGCATCTTTTCATAGGCTTGTTGACCATTTGTATATCTTCATTGGAGATATGTCTTTTCAAGTCTTTTGCCCACTTTCAACTGAGTTCTTTGATTTTTTTTTCTTTTTACCTTTATAGTTTTAAGTTTTACATTTGGTTCTATGACCCATTTCAGGCTAATATAGTTCAAGATATTTGTCAAGGTTCATTTTTACACATTCAGTGCCAGGCCATTTGTTTAAAAGACTATCTTTTTTCCATTGAATTGCCTTGCTTGAATAGGATTGTTGATGGCATAGCATATTCTTGGCCTTTATTCTCTTCTACTAATCTATGTGTCTTTTCTTTAGGAATGTGTTATGTCATATACTCTTGGAGTGTCCATCCTTGAACACTATAACTTCATAGTAAGTCTTGAAATCAGACAGTGTGACTCTTCCAACTGTTCTTCTTATCCCAAATTGTGTGGGCTATTCTACTTATTTTGATTTTCCATATAAATTTAGAATAATTTATCAATATCCAAAAATACCTTGTTGAGATGAGATTTTGATTGAAATGGAATTTGATTGGGATTGATTACATTGAATCTAACGATCTGCTTGGGGAAAACTGACATCTTAACACAATTGAATTTTCTCATCCATGAACATAACATATGTCTTTATTCATCTAAATCTTCTTTATTTTCTTTCATTAATAACTTTAAGTTATCAGCATACAAATCTTACATGTAGCTTCTTAGATTTATTCCTAAGTATTTTGTGGTTTTGGTGCCATTGTGAATGTTATTATTTATAAATTTTAATTTCCAATCATTTATTGTTAATATGTAGAATTATGATTGACTTTTTATATTTATTTTATATCCTGCAATCTTTACAAATTCATTTATTAGTTCTCATAGCTTTCTCACACATTCTTTGAGATTTTCCACATAGCCAGTATCATCTGTGTGAGTAGAGACAGTTTTATCTCTTCTTCTCCTACCTGTATGACAGCTATTTCTTTTTCTTGCCTTAATTCTCTGGTTAGGATCACCAATACAATAATGAATAATAGTACTGAGAGTGGACATTTTTTCTCTTTCTAATCTCAGTCTCGTTTTAAGTGCTTTTTTACTTTCCCTTACTGAAATTCTCTTGACTTCTATAATTCCACACCTCCCACATTCCCTTTGGCTCTGCTTCTTTTATTTCTTTTGTAGGGGACTCTTCTTGCAGTTACTCTTAGAGGTTCCACACAGTCTGCTTAACCAGATGCTCTGTGCTTTTCACACATACTCCCTGTGTTGCCCTATATACTCTTGGAGTATCCAGTGTAACCTATGCACAGAAAATTCCTAATTCCACATTCAATACCAGACCTTTCCTAACAGACTCCCCACCCAGTTGCATGCCAGTTATATGTCCAGAGACATGTTAGATTTAATATTTTTAATATTTATCCTCTCATTCCTATCCTCTACATTTGCCTTGACAAGTCAGTTGGTTTCTGTAGTGATATTTTTTTTAAAACACAAATCTGACTGTATTATTTTTTGGCTTAAACTTTCTAATGTCTTATTTCAAACTCTTCACAATGGCTTATAAGTCCCTTATTACAATGGCTTCTAAGTTTCTATATAATCTGAGTCCTAATGACTCTCAGCCTTCATTTCCTATTATTTCCCTTCTTGTCCACCATGCTCTAGTCACATGGGCCTCCACTCTCCTCCTTGAGACAACCAACTTTGTTGTTACCTTATTTAAGAAATGAATTTTTGCATGACTAGTGCTTTTTCGCCACTTAGGCCATGCAAGGCTCAAATGTGGCCTCCTTAGTAAAGTTTTCCTCTATTTAATCTAAGTCAGCCACTCCACTACCTAGACATTGTCTTTCATTTGGTCCTCTTTTATTTTCTTCCTAAGAGTTTCTTCCATCTGCAATCACATTGCTTAGTTATTGGTTTCTTGTACTCTTTTATTTCTCCCTCTAGAAATTAAGCACCAGGAGGGCAGAAGCAATGATCATTTCGAGAGCAGTAACTGTATCCATACCAATGCCTGGATATATAGATGTTCATTAAATGATGAATGCTGAGTGGATGAATAGATGCATTTTCTAATTCACCATCTACCTGGTTACATAAGCCAGAAACCTGGATATCATCTGATTTCATCAGTTTGTTCAGGAAAACAAATATTTTAAGCAGGAAAGGATTTAATACGGAGAATTAGGAAATTCCAGAATAAATTTTAAGCACTAAAGAAGCAAAGGTCAGAGAAGCTGCTGCTAGTCTTGAGGGAAAGAAAATACAGACATTTTGAAGAACCTCCACCCAAAATCCCAGCAATCGATAGCACCCAAATTGGTGAGCCTCAAGAGATTACCCAGACACTACTAGCAAAACCACATTCTGTCGCCTGCTAAAACCCATGCTCCTACTCACCATTGCTGGAATAATAATAGACTTTCCTTCTTTTCTCTTTTCTAAATCTTTCTTGTGTGCCTATTGTGGGAGGAACCTAACATGAGAAACTGCTAGCCAGAGAGTGAGAAAAATGTATGTCCCAAGGCTTGACATCTTCAATACAGTGGAAGGGTATAGAAGAAAAGAATGGCATTGAAACATTAACAACCACCTAGCCCAGGAACTCACCCTCCTCCAATACATGAGCAAGTGCTCTAGATTGTACAGCGGCATTTCCCTTACATACCTTAAATGTCTTGCCTCCACGAACTCCTCCCCCCTTTGCTTCCATTTAGGCTCTTATTATCTTTTGCAACAACCTAGCTGGTGCCTCTTTCTTCAAAGCCTTGTTTTCTTAAAATCGCCTATCTACAGTGTAACTCTGACTGTGTTATTCCTCGTTCAATTCAAGGGCCTTTAAAGCTTTACATCACCTACAAGGTAAATTCAAGTTCCGTCGCAGGGGAAGAAAGGCCTGGCCATTTGACATCCTTTATTCTTCCGTAACGCTGTGCACACCGCACATTTGCTCACTGCTCTTTCTTCATCTCATCCCTTTTGTTTGGTGTGTTCCTGCCCTCCTCCACCTCATTTCCACTTATTCACTAAGACATAGCTCAGGCGTCATCTGCCCCTCAAAGCCTTGCTTCCTCTTCTCTCTCCTCCTTCCCCCAGGCCCTCTACTAACACCTATACAGTCTGAGTTAGGACAATCTCCTTAGTGCTTCTATTCATATGATAAGAGTTTGTGGATTTGTCTCCCCAGCAAGAGAGTTATCATCTTCAGAAATCAGATTCTGGGAGCACCTGGGTGACTCGGTGGGTCAAAACCCCTGCCTTCAGCTCTGGTCATGATCTCAGGGTCTAGGGATCGAGCCCTGCATCGGGCTCTCTGCTCAGCGGGGAGCCTGCTTCCTCCTCTCTCTCTCTGCCTGTCTCTCTGCCTACTTGTGATCTCTCTCTCTGTCAAATAAATAAATAAAATATTTAAAAAAAGGGAAAGAAATCAGATTTTGCCACCTTGTCTTGGTATGAAGTGCCTGACAAGACAGAGCACACAGCAAACTTGGATGAGCGGCTGAATGAATAAATAGATGCACACGTAAGTACTACATGTATTTGATCCCTTTATTATTTTTAAAGACTGCATATGCAAAGGGAGGATTTCGGAGAAACAACATGACAGTGTACCTAAAATGGGGCCAGCACCTCCTACTTCTCAGAGACCACTTCTGATTTCTGTTCTAAGAGTCACACATTTTCTTTCCTTCTGCCTGCTTGGATTTGATGGAAAAAGAAGATTGGAATGGAATTAAAAGGGTTTTTGTACCACTCAGATGGCTTACAGACATGCTTAGAGGAAATTAATAGCAGGGGCAGGGATCAGATGTGCAGATACTAGCCTTGTTATTCTTCTGAATCAAGCAGTTGGCCTCACAAAAGAGATGCTTGCAAAAGAACCACACCAGAACCCAACCAGATTCAATCTAGCATGAATGAAAGATATTTTGGTCTACAAATAAGTAGGTACTTAATACTTTGGCATTCTCTTTGAACCCATTCATGTGAAGTTGCCTGCTATTCTCAGGGCATTTCTGTACTACAGGAAGATTTTGCTTTCATCTGTTTACCCAAACAATATGCTTAAAATGAACTAGGCCCTGTCTGCCCAGAAAACACCCTGACTCTACCAATAGGATAAACAGCACAGAACCTCCCTATTGGTCTTCACAGCTAGTGATCTACACCTGTGCTCCCCGGCTGCCTGCAGTCATGTTCGCACTTAGAGACAAGTGCTGGTGTGAAATCCTGCTTGGAGCTTTGCTGCTCTAAGCTGCTCCCAGCTGCTTTTCACCACCTTTTCCATTGCTTCCAGGGGAAATGACTCATGGCGAGTACCAGTTTATCTCCTACCTAGTAAACACAGTACACGATGCTTTCTTCCCTCCCCGCCACTCGCTGCTGCCCTCTTACCTCTCTTCTCATGACGGTGCTCTCTGCTTTTATGACTCTGCACCTCTGAGGTCCCTTCTTTGATCAAGACAAATATCCAGTGCTGCTAGGTAATAACTGAAGATTTCTTGTTTTTCCTGGGATCGAGCCCCGCATCAGCCTCTCTGCTCAGCAGGGAGCCTGCTTCCTCCTCTCTCTCTGCCTGCCTCTCTGCCTTCTTGTGCTCTCTCTCTGTCAAATAAATAAATAAAAAATCTTTAAAAAAAAAAAAAAGATTTCTTGTTTTACCTCCCCAGATCCAAAGCACACAACATTTTAATTGGTACAAGCTGCCTTTATTTTATGGGGCCATGGCTTATAATTTGCATTATAGAGCAATATAAGTGTGCCCTTTATTGAACAAGACTCAGAAGACAATCCCATCAAAAAACAATTCCTGGCAGCACTATAAACAAATTACAAGCACAAGAAGGACCGTAATGCATGAGATGTCCCATTCCTCTTCCTAGGTTCACCTCCATGCACCTTCCCTAGGGAACAAACAGTGCACTATAGCTTTTTTTTTTTTTTTTTTTTTTTTTTTTTTGAAATGGTGACTGCAGGGTACATGGATGTTGTAAATATCACCAAAAAGTTCCCTTGCAGCTTTCCTGCCCAACTCCTGGGGCCTGTGTCAGAGTTCCAGAATCGCATCAAGAGCATGCATCTTGGGTAAAATTGTCTGATTTTTCCAGATCTGCTACAGTTCTCACCTAGAGACTCATTTGGAAATTCTTAGAACCTTATTCATCTTGTATATGTCCTCTTTCTCTGCCTGGGGTCAGTGACAAAGATTAAATCAGAGGGCTGTATCTGAGTTATCCTGGACATTTGCCATTTGAATTTGTCTTCTGATTCAGTTCTTTTCTGAAAAGTTCCTTTTTTCACAGTGAAACATGAATGATCCCATTCTTACTGAGTCTCTCTAAAGATAGACTATACAATATAAGAAGAGAACTCTTCACTCCTCCCTTGGAAAATAACACCATGTAGCATCTGGACCTTGAAGATTCAGTGCCCAGTTGATGCCCCATGGAAGAGAATGGTACCTGCTAGAAGGACAAATATGCCTCATATATATCATGTGGTAGCCAAGCAGACATGTTTGTGAGCATATGTGAGATACTTCCTGGTGATTCTCAAATCCTCACCATGAACTACTAAATACAGGAGGTTCAATGTCAAGAAGACAGTATGGTTACAGTTTCTAGGTCTTAACCAGTTTCCCTAGAACACAGTTCAGCAGAATTTATGTGCTAAGCTAATACTTTATGGGGGAAAGAAGGGAAAGTGCAATCCAGAGTTCCAAGAGTAAGGGGAACTGACGGAGAGTCAGGCAAAGAAGAAAAGCAAATACAAGTTGATACATTGCTGAACTAGCCAGAGTTTCTCAAGGAAGTATGTATGGCTTTTAGGTAATACATCTCAGCTCTGTTGTCTTCTCCCTCTCTTTTCTCTCTTGGTCTCCATTAATTCCTTCACACTCCCAGGTTCCCCTAGATGACCCCTTGGGTAGCCTCTGGGGAAAACAGAGGGCTCATGAGTTGCACTGGGCCAGACCAGGGTGATGACTGACAGGTGGGTGGGGCCAGCCAGACCAATGGTGCATATAATAGGGGTCCTACACGTGGTCCAGCATGCCACAGGTTGGGAAGATGAGGGAAGGTACTAGTTACAGCCAAGGTTTGTAAATTTTAAGTAACAACCTTAGAAAAATCCCATCAACTGGAATTAGCTTCAGATGGGAAACATTATAAAGGAAGTTGTAGAATTTCGGTAAGGATAAATACAGATTCCTACATTTGGCTAAACAGAAGAGTTGTTAGAGATCATCGACACACACAAAAAAATTCTTCAAATAGAAGAGGTTAGTTGACTTCCCAACGTAGCACCACAAAAGAATCCAGAATCATCCTTCCTTTTCTGAAAGTTGTGCTTTTCTTTTCTTTTTTTTTTTAAATAAAAGAAGGTATGCCTTTTGGGGATAGTCTGTATAGTTGTAATTTAGGTAATATTTGTCTTTAGATCCTTTTCTTTTTATAATTTTATATTTTAACACTTTTATGATGATTAACTGCACAGAGATTTATAGGCTTTTTAAAAGAAATATCTCAACATGTCTCAAAGAGTTGTTTGTGAAGAACGATCTGACTGCAGGAATGTTAACAGTTCTATTAGGGGTTATGATCATAAGTCTAAAGGAGAAAACCGCCTCAACTTAATTAGACTGAAAGCCATTTGAGCAAAGTCACGAGCATATATCTTCTTTCAACCTAGTTGAAACTATTAAGGATAGTATGAGAACTTGTCCCACACTTGGCTTTTCTTCTGAAATCTTTGAAATGCTTAAGGGGGAAAGAAGTATTTATTACAAGAGCTTTGAAACCAATAGCTTCCTGTTTCTAAAATGTAGAGAACACTAGAGCCTAAAAGTCAACAATTTCAAAAACATTTTTCAGGTTGAGATTCCCTGGCTCACCTGCTGTTCCTGGCCTAGAAGTAAATGGTTTTGCGACTTCTAGGAAATGCTCCGGCCGTCATCTGTGTTTAGACCTGCCTTTCACTACACACAAAGAGCGGATGAACTCTGTTTTATGTGAAATTCAAAAATCCATGTAAATTCAACCATTCCAGATATCAAGCTAACTTAGAGTCACATTTTGACTTTTGCATATATTTATATTAGTCCTAATATACCTATATTAGGTTCTAAAATACCTATATTCGTTTTAATATACCAGAAAACAGTTCAATATTGATTTCTATAGTACCATGAAAAATGTGAGACCCTATGTATGGGCAAGAGATATGATATGAATGAGGTAAGATCTCTTTTTTATTAAGATCTCCTTTTTGAAAAAACTTGTGGGTAAAAGAGACTCATGACTAAATATCGAGTTGTAAAAGGCAGTAAATAGTTTTGATTCCAAGTGTTGTATGATCATAACCACCATATAATTTTAGAAGTAGAAAAAGCTAAGCCATTTTTGTAAACTGAGTACATTGGAGTCAGGAGATCTTAAGCGCCTATCCTTAGACCACAGAGACAGTTTTTGGCAAAAATGCATCTTTGAAAACTCCAGCAACTCGTATGCTTTCTTATTTAGTTCAGTCCTTTTAGGTATTAAAATTCAAAATAAGATTTGTTGTATGAGTAACTTGGAATAAAAGAAGCTTGATTCTTCTTATCAAAGGCATTATAGTGTCATTATAGTGAATAGTCCCCGGGTTTGAATCAAGGCTACTAGTCGTTGACCTTGGCAAGTTATGTAACTCTCTGAGGCTCAGGGACCTGGTCTGTAGAATGGGGATAAATTTTATGCCCACCTCATAGATTCATTGTAAAGATTAAATGAGTGACTTCCATAAAGCAGTTAGTGATGGGCACAGAGGAAGCACTTAATAAATATTGTTTATTATTATAATTATTTAAATTGTTTTAATAAATTTATGAGATAATTTTATAATATAGTTATCTTCACAATCCCTAATTTTTTTCTGTATACCACCTGGCCTCTTCCTTAAGCTGCCTTTTACCTGCCTTGATCAGGACCCTGGCAGTGTAGCTGTGCTTGAAAGCAGAAAATAAAGCAGGTGTAGAAAGAGATGTGGAGAACTAGAAAATGGTGATGTGTACCGAGCCTCATCACTGGGGTGGTTTCATTGGACCACTATAGACTGTGACACATGAATTTCCCAACTACTTTAGGAAAATACTCCATGATGATGCTCTTTAGCAAATGAGACTGGTTCATGATTAGAGTTCCAGTAGGTTTTTGTAGCTCTTAGCCTCAAGCTTTTTATCGGCAGCGTGCCGAAGAACTAGCTATTGTTTATTCTTGCCTAGAACCCCCAGAATTAAACTCTTTTCAAAGTTTTATTTATTCATTTGAGAGAGAGGGCTGTGCAAGCAGCAGGGAGGGGCAGAGGAAGAGGGAAACCCTGAGATCATGACCTGAGCCAAAGGCACTTAACTGAGTGAGCCACCCAGGTGTCCCCCCAGAATGAAACTTGACTGTCATAATGAGAGACTTCAACTCTGTATATGTCAAAAGGCTTCATATTTTCCTTTGAGTCTATCACAGATGGTTTATGGAAATTCTTCAAGGCTGAGTTGAGTCTCTTCAGAAATTCCTCATCTTGTGAAACCAAGTCTCCCACCTTCAAAGGAAGTTTTCAAAAAATTGAAAGTTTGACTCTCATGCCATTCTATTGGTTTCTGGGTAGAGGAGAACTGACAAAAGTATTTTTCTATTACTTAATACCCAGTAGCTGAATACTGCTGCTGCTACAAAAAAAAAAAATTCAAAACTGGCAAAATCAGAATTTAAATTTAAATTCCCTCCATCCTCACTGTTTTGAGCAATGCTCATATAAATTCTCATTTGAATTTTTTTTATGTAAGCATATTCTAATGTTCTGTTGATAAATTCTTTTTCCATTGTAGTCTAGATTCCTCATGGGGAAATGAGAATTGTTCACCTGAATGTAGGACAGCATGAATTTCTTCCTTTTTCTACTAAGCAAGTCAATATAACATTGAACTCCATGACAATTGCAATATTGTTTTATTTTCCTTAACCAAGTGACATTCTTCTATAATCACTTACATGCTTTATTCCATCCCACCTTTTTCCAGTAAAATTATTAAAATTATTTTTATAGGTACTTTTTGATGTATTTCATGACTTTTAATGTTAGGTTGCTTTATAACTTACAAACATCTTTACTTTGAGAATGTGTTTTGAAAAACAATACTATAGGTCCTAGCAGAAAATTATTATTTTTAGTGTGTTCAAATCAAATCAAATATAGACTGATATTCTGTAATATCCATAATTAAGTCATTTTGGTGTTAAAATGTATAAGGCCCAAACTTAGAGTTATTTTAGGTAGAAACATTTCTAGTCACGATTTTGGGAAATAAAGAGAAGTTCTCAGTAGCATGTATCTGGTAGGGAAATATATACATATAGCATTGAGCCCACTGTACCTGATTTGAGAATTCTGTGTGTATATTTTTTTTTTCACTTCATGAATCTAAACTTTTCAAGAGCAAGGGACATATTTTGTTCCTAAACACATGGTAGTAACATACACATGTATTTATCTAATTAGTGTCTCAGATGTGCATTTATTTTACACCTTGTGTTTATTTATGGAACATGTATTGTAAAAACATATTAGTGATTTCATTATCATCTGGGTATCTATTAACTGGCATTTCTAATGTCGTAATTTATGTTGGTATCCTCCCTTGATAAATTCTAGAACTATCTGTTGTGCACATATTACATTCTAGGAATTGTGCTACCCGCTCCTGGAGCTTTCAGTCCAATGAAGAAGTCAGACATTATTCATGTGATGCAAAAACATGAGGAGTCTTCTGAATCAAAATTTAAGAATAATTATTTCCATCACAATTATAGGGTAGAATTTTATTACATTTTAGCTCTTTTATTAATTGCAATAAAGATGAGTTGAGAATTAGCATTAAATATTAATTGAAAATTAAATACTAAAATTAAAGAGTAATTGAATTAAATGGCCTGTGTAGATCCTTACAAAAGCCTACGATGCTATAATTCTCCTTTTACATATGGAAAAACACTAAGATGATATTCCATAGTCATAAAGTTATAAACATTGATAATCCTTTTGTATTTCACATGTAGCAGTAATCTATTACTGAAAAAAGTGTGTTTAAGGCATATATTAATTATATGGCTTAGTAATGCTAATTGCTTAGCTTCTTACATTTGATAGAATTTAATTAGGCAAACTTAAAAGCACAGAAGGTACAGTTTTACAAGATAATCCCAGGAGCTTTGTACATGATGTCATTTAATTAATTTGAATGGCCAGGTTCTGGAATGTTTAAGCTTTGTTTGGCATTCAGGAACAAAGGGAACCATGACCTCCCCTTGAAAAGAATGCCGTGGATAAGCTGACCGGTTACTTATCAGCTATGCTATTGTAGCTGTGCCAACCAGACATGTTCGCATTACTTGGACATGATGTGCAGTGGTAGTTCTACTCAGACAGGGGCGATAAAAATAAAATTATGACTTCATTTCCCCTGGATAACTTATCCTTTGTTCCTTGGAATCCACCATTTTAAGACCACAGATGAGAAAAAGGTAATTCTGAAAAATGTTCAGCTTGTACAGTAGTCTCATTAATACTGCATAACAGCTAGATGGGCAAGTTCTTATAAATACCACACCTGATAAACTCTGCTATTATCAGAAGAAAAAGAATTTTCAAAAAGCAAAAGACAAGTTTCAAAAAATAGCAAAGCTCAGTTCAATTACTCAAGTTCAATTACACTTGAATTCTCACTAACGATTCATGATAAAGAATTTCATTTTGTTCAGAAGTGATTTCCAACTTAGATTTTGAAAATGAAGACATACAAATGGCCATCACACACATGAAAAAATGTTCATCATCACTAGTCATCAGGGAGATTCAAATTAAAACCACATTGAGATACCACCTTACACCAGTTAGAATGGCCAAAATCAGCAAGACAGGAAACATGTATTGGAGAGGATGTGGAGAAAAGGGAACCCTCCTACACTGTTGGTGAGAATGCAAGTTGGTGCAGCCACTTTGGAGAACAGTGTGGAGATTCCTCAAGAAATTAAAAATAGAGCTTCCCTATGACCCTGCCATTGCACTACTGGGTATTTACCCCAAAGATACAGATGTAGTGAAAAGAAGGGCCATCTGTACCCCCAATGTTTATAGCAGCAATGACCACGGTCGCCAAACTGTGGAAAGAACCAAGATGCCCTTCAACGGACGAATGGATAAGGAAGATGTGGTCCATATACATGATGGAGTATTATGCCTCCATCAGAAAGGATGAATACCCAACTTTTGTAGCAACATGGATGGGACTGGAAGAGATTATGCTGAGTGAAATAAGTCAAGCAGAGAGAGTCAATTATCATATGGTTTCACTTATTTGTGGAGCATAACAAATAACATGGAGGACAAGGGGAGATGGAGAGGAGAAGGGAGTTGAGGGAAATTGGAAGGGGAAATGAACCATGAGAAACTGTGGACTCTGAAAAACAACCTGAGGGTTTTGAAGGGGCAGAGGGTGGGAGGTTGGGGAACCAGGTGGTGGGTAATAGGGAGGGCAGTATTGCATGGAGCACTGGGTGTGGTGCAAAAACAGTGAATACTGTTACGCTGAAAAGAAATTTTTAAAAAAGTGAAAAAAATAATAAAAAGAAAATGAGTTACAATGATTGTAGGATTGACTGTAGTTATAACCAGAGAACACCAATAATAGTGAAAATAATATTTAACATTCATTGAACAGTGTGTGCCAGACACCGTGCTAAGCTGTTTGTAGGAATTTTTCACTTAATCTGTAGCTCTGTTAAATGCTATCATTAGTTCCAATTTAAAGATGAGGAAATTGAGGTCTTTCTAACTTCATAGTTTTGCTTCTGGTCAGCCCGAAGTAGATAAACAGAGATTACATTTATTTACCTATCTATCTATTTATTTATTTTAAAGATTTTATTTATTTATTTGACAGAGGGAGAGAGATCACAAGCAGGCAGAGAGGCAGGCAGAGAGAGAGGGGTGGGGGAAGCAGGTCCTCCGCTGAGCAGAGCCCCCCGATGTGGGGCTCAAACCCAGGACCCTGAGATCATGACGCGATCTAAAGGCTGATGCTTAACCCACTGAGCCACCCAGGTGCCCCAGGATTACCTTTATTTTTAAAGATTTATTTTATTTATTTGAGAGAGAGCAGGGGGTGGATGGGCAGAGGGAGAGGGAGTCTTAAGCAGACTCCATGCTGAGCACACAGCCCCATATGGCACTTGATCTCATGACCCTGAGATCAGGACCTGTGCCCAAACCAAGAGTCAGACATTTAACCGGCTGAGCCATGGAGGCACACCAGGGACAGCGTTTCTTTTTTTTTTTTTTTTTTTAAGATTTTATTTATTTATTTGACAGAGAGAGAGATCACAAGTAGGCAGAGAGGCAGGTAGAGAGAGAGGAGGAAGCAGGCTCCCCGCGGAGCAGAGAGCCCGACGCGGGGCTCGATCCCAGGACCCTGAGATCATGACCTGAGCCGAAGGCAGCGGCTTAATCCACTGAGCCACCCAGGCGCCCCATGGGACAGCGTTTCTTTAAAGCACCAATAACATGGCAGAGTGTAGTGGGAAAAGCAGAACTTTGGGAGTCAAGAGACCTCCATGCTAGTCTAGACTGTCAGCTATCCCAGGGCTGTGTCTTGCTTACTATTCAATGACCAACACCTAATACCTGTGACATAATAAATACTTAGTCTTTATGGAATAACTGGATGAATAAATAAATAAACAAAAGGCTGCTAACTCCGTTTATGATCTGACCTTATGATCTCCTGACCAACTCCTTTTTTATTCCTTATTAATTTTATCTCTTCCTTGTTTCCAAAAATGATTTCAGGCATCATAATAAAAGATACAGCTGCATAAGAGCTTTAAAGTAAAGGTAAATGATTGAGAGTGATGTACTTAAAGAAGGGGGGAAAATAGATCCAAAATCAAGGATAAGAATAGCGGTTTCATTTGAAATGAAATTTAGAGTGAAAGTCGCTGCAGAAACAGAGCATCTGCTTGCAACTACCCCACCTACCAGCTTTTCCTCTGCCACAGTTGGCCACAGCAGTCTGAGCCTGGAAGCAGTCTTGGAGAAAAGAAGAAAAAAAGCCCAAAGTATCAGCTATGCTCTCTAATTATTTTTAATCATTAAATCATTCCAATTCTAGGTGATCATGGTTAGGTCCATTTCAGAGTCATGATCTAAAATCCAAACAACAGAGAAACCTGGGGTAAAGAAACAGGCTTCTTTCTTTAGTGAAATCTGAAATACCCCATGGACTGAAGGAATTAGGATGGATTGAAAAGTAAGGAAGAGGTCTAAAGGGCAAGTTTAAAAGATCTGAAAGAATCAAGTCCCGGCAAACCCGAAGTATTAATGTAGCAGCCCAGCTTAGCCCTGACCCTCATGAGCAGAATGGTTACTGGAAACAAGAGAGATTGTGAGAGAAAGAACAGAAGTATGTCTCACCCCACCACACAAACCCATCTCTGACACCATCACTTGTTGCTCTAGGCGGATTGTTTGTTTTGGGTTCAGACACAGCAGTTTGATAAGAAAAGAATCTGATCCAACTGGTGAGAAAGGTAAATAATTAACCATGCTGCTTTGACAACCAGTGGTACTCTAAGATGCCCAGGTTATACCTCAAAAAAGAAAGAAAGAAAGAAAAGCACAAAAAAAGCATTAGTACCAGCAAGGGTCCATCCTGAGAAAATTTTCTGTACCTTTTGGATGTCAGCTTCTTTGCTTTTACTGCAGAAACCACTCCTTTTCTTGAGCTGGACCAGGTGGTTCTTCAGAGATCAAAAGGAGGCCCTTTCCAACACATTAAATACATGCTCCTATGTCTTCAGTGTTTATGATGTTTGCTCAGCTGCTCCCTCCCATAACTGTTTTCTGTTTGCAGAAATAAAGGTATCGGGTGATACATAGTGCTATTAAAAAATATTTTATCACCTTGTGGCCTCTCATGGGTGTTCTGGATCTCCTGCCTCTATATGGTTATCTTGCAAATTCCTTAATTGGGAAATTTCCAATAGCTTAGTGGCTCATTCTCCAAACTATGGTCTGAAGGCATCTAAATGATCCACCAGAATGTAAATTTTCTCACTATTGTTCTGAGCACCTTTCAATTTTCTATCCCTGGGTTAATAATAGTAACCAGGGAAGTGGAAAAAAAAAAGTGAAAAGAAAGAAGTAAAAAGAATACAACTTGATTTGAAAAATTGTCAGTATAAGTATACAATCATTATGCTTCTTTTTAAAGATTTTTTTTAATTATTTAACAATCATTATGCTTCTTAAAGCTATGTCATACTTGAGGATTAGAACCCTTGGGGCAATTATGGTGGAAATTATTGAATTAAAAGACACAGAATGCATTAGTTATACTTCCCCTCCCCTTCGCAGCCCAATTCAGTGTAGTCATTTCAACTGAAGGTTTAAATCTGAAGATTAAATTACTTATTTTGATCTACATAGCAATACATCTTTGGTACCACTCAAGAAATTGGTGGAGAAATTAGAAAGTATGGATTGACTGCATAAAGTACATGGTTGGAATTAATAATTAATGAAAAAATATCAAGGCATTCTATGTGAAATGATTTTTTCATGGATGTTTTATTCCAGTGCATAAGTACAGAGTAGGTGTTAACATTTTATAAATAATGACTATGTGACAGAAATTAGGTGCAAAGCTTAAAGAAAACTTAGTCCTCTATCTTTCAGTAAGTAGGCTGTTCAATCTGCTTCATCTAATCTTTCAGAGTCATCTCTTGGTTTATGTGTCCATGTGTCTAGTGGGTAGAATAGGGATGGGATAGAAATGACCTTTTCTCTCTCTCTCATTTTTTCTCTCGTTCCCTAAATTTTCCATGTTTTTCTGTCCAATATTTTTATTTATCTCTGTGTATGTATATGTGCTTGTGTACATAATTCCCTCAGTAAGACTGAAAACAACAACAACATCCAAATAAAATTAGAATCCACCATCTCAATAGTTGGAATGAAAGACAAATTGAAGTTTTACTCACATCCATGCAAAGTCCTACAGTAGCATTAAAAAAAAAAAAGTCCAGTTGCATTAGGACAAGACTAAGAGACAAATGGCTTTAAGACAGCTTTATTTAGGGGCACCTGGGTGGCTCAGTGGGTTAGGTGTCTGCCTTCAGCTCAGATAATGATCTCAGGGTCCTGGGATTGAGCCCCGCATCAGGCTCTCTGCTCAGCAGGGAGCGCTTCCCCCTCTCTATCTGCCTGCTTCTCTGCCTGCTTGTGATCTCTCTCTCTCGTTTTGTGAAATAAATAAATAAAATCTTTAATAAAAAAAAAAAACAGCTGTACTTAGTGACCATATCACACTGTTCACACAGCTTAGAGTCTAGTGTTTTAATATTAGACCACATGAAGAGAGGCCCAGTAGCAAAAGGGAAGATTGTCCCATTCTTTGCATGAGTTAGAGAAACCTTGGAGCAATCTTCACAGTTTAAGAGGGAAAAAAGGATAGAGACCAGGTGTAAGCTTTTTTTTGTTTTTAATTTTATTTATTTATTTATTTGACAGACAGAGATCACAAGTAGGCAGAGAGGCAGGCAGAGAGAGAGAGGAGGAAACAGGCTCCCCGCTGAGCAGAGAGCCCGATGTGGGGCTCGATCCCAGGACCCGGGATCATGACCTGAGCCGAAGGCAGAGGCTTTAACCCACTGAGCCACCCAGGTGCCCCCAGGTGTAAGCTTTTAAACTATTAGAAATTAAGAACAATCTTGGGGATTAAGTACACTTCACTCAAGAAGAAAATGTACATGTCACATATGGAAGAGAGAGTAAATCCATTCTGTTATTCCACAGCATAGCGATGGGGCCAATGGAGAAAGCAGATCCCACTCACACAAGAAGAAGTCCCTGACAACAGATTAGGCTGCTTGGGAATGTAGTGAGCCTTCATTGCTGGAGCTGATCCCTCCAGTAAAGACTGCATAGTGTTTGTCAGGGTCACTAAGGAGAGCTCAGCCACAAGGCAGCACTTATATCAACTGACCTGCAAAGTCCCTCTCACCTGAGACTCTACCATTCAGGGAAAGAAATAGAAACTGAAGAGTGATCAATGTGGAGATAAGAGATATTTGGTTTGGAATTGATGTAATATGCTATGTGTCTTCTTCTTGGGCCATGTGGAATGTGATCTCACCATGACTATGGGTGGAGAAGAGTTCCTTGCCTTCCTAAGATGGTCCTGAAGCTCAGCTATAATTTGATGCTACCTATCGGTGCAGCTCTATCTTCTCTTTCTTTGTTGTATTAGAGAAGAGACATGAAATGACTGTGTTCTCCAGGATTTCTTGAAGGCCATTTCAAGCCACAGATGATGACGGTGATGGTGATGGTGGTGGTGATTTTGGTAGATGTTGCTGTCCCTCCTATCTTCTCGGGACCAAGGCACACTCATTCAATGCAGACCCCAAAGCATATACTGCTGAAGACTGGCAACTGTGTCTGTCTCTAAGAATGGCTTCACTCAAAGTTTTACATCCGACATGTAGGCAGCCTGCATGCAATGAGTGGAGGCCCAGCCCCCTTGTCTTCACTTGGGACAACTGGAAGGGGTTATCTCAGCGCTATAACTTCCTGTGGCCTCTCGTGAAACTTCGCCAGCATTCACCTTCTCTCCAAGTTTCCCTCTCACACTCCCTTACAGGTATTTTAAGGGAAGGTGCTCACCAATAAACCTTTCCTAGTAAATCCCCTGTTTCTAGGGAACCAACCTAAGACCACATAGCAATTATGATGGGAAGGAAGATGATGATGACAAAGATGATGGAGGCAGGAGGGCCAGTGGCGGCAGTGGAGAAGGAAATCAAGCCGAATTCCATCTCACTGCCCTTTATACTAGCAAATAAAAACATTCATTTGGTCCTCATAATAACTTGTGAGTGGGCAGGGGCGTGAGACGTTCCCAATCTACAAATAAGGGAGCTGAGAAATGCATTTGGTGATTTGCTCATGATCATAGAGTTAAGGATAAATTTTATAGTAATTCTGTCTACTGGTTCTCATTTTAATGCTATTTCACTGATTATAGTGCCTGGCACATCAAAGAACTCAGAAATATATTTGTTAGCTAAATTAGTGTGATTTCATTGGTCCTTTATCTTTCTTTCCCCCCAACTAACCCTGTAAATTAGGATAAGAGGGGGGAATATTATATATTAATAACACTGATTTTACAAGCGAATCATAATTTCAAATCTGCTGGATTATTTTTATCAACAAATTTGCTAATACTCACCAGCTGGCATGACCAACTCCTTTTGTTTAGAAAATATGATATACTTGAATAATGTACAGGGTAAAGAGAAAGAAAACATGTGACAGAAAACTGAAGAAAGATTTCCATGACATGCTGGCACAGGGTACTGTGATCCTGGATTTATGTTTATCATAGACCGGTGTAACTTGAATAACAGGCATTAATGGTCAAGAAATGTACATACCTCAGCCCAGTAAGTATACATGATGGGCTACTCTTGAATAAAAAATATTGCCACCAAATTGGAGGTACAAAGAAAACCTTTAGAGAAAACCATCCTGGTCCTGGAGAGCTTGGGAGCGCTAAGAAATGTTTGTTATATAAAATGCAGTGATACGGCAATGAATTTAAATGAATTTGAGTCCACATTTGAAGAGGTGTCACTGGTTAAAATATTGCTGACTACAATCTTGCTTCCCTACTTGGATTTTGCTTGAATAAAGTTCTTGTTTGGCTTGTTAAGCCATGGACTTTAAACGCTTTCAGGCCAGCTTGTTTAATTAACTGCAGAAAGACTCCCTGTGGTGACCTGGGCTATTTCACTTTGCAGGAGTTTTAGGTGAAGATATTCTGTTGCACAGAGAGGAAATCTTAAGTGAGGTAGGTCATTGCAACTGAGAGAAAATCAAAACCATTATTCTTCTTTCTTCGCAGTGGACTTAGACCCAGTGTAAAGAACAGCTGGAAACAGAAAGGGTTTCATTCATTTCAGGAGCAATTCTGTAGTTTGATTCTTAAGTGATGACTGTTGCTAGCAAAATTACCTAGCATCTACATTCTGATAATGCTTCCTCTCTTTCCACGGTCCTGTGTGACTTCAAAGCAGTGAAAAATAGAATACCTTTATTCTAGGATGCAGAAACCGTAATGAGAATGATTAAAATGATTTATCCAAGATAAATGGTCAAAAAATGTTGGGAATGTCATCATGGCTTTTTAAGTTGACTTCCAGAAATCTGATTCAAACCTAACTAACAGGAGTCTCGACATCTACAGGCAACTAATTAACAGTGTTTAATAAGAAACTTAGTATCGTAGAAAGATGATGTGATTCTCTGACCTTGAAAGTCATGATTTTTCAAAGTCTAATTTCTCATCTGTCCAATAAAAATAATTCCGACTTGGCAGGTCTGCTATGAGGAACAGATTTAATATTTATAAAACGTGCTGCATGCTGGCTGGCACATGGTAATTTGCTAAATAAATTACACTGACAATTATTGAACTGTGCTTTGAAATTAGAAATGATTTCCAATACACTAAATATGAAACAGAACAAAATGAACAATTAAAAATTGTTTTCCATGTGCCTAATAATCTTCTGCAATTTTAAACTGTAATAACTGCCTTAGGTCACTGGTGGCCTGAAGCTGCTTAAACCGCTTGACCTATAATCGGAGGACGCTGTAGTGTCTTTGAGAACCTGAATTAAGAAGCAATGTCTGCATTTGGAGACACAACAAAATCATACATGTTTCCTCTCAAAACCTGATAGCTAAAGAGAACTCAGAAGCCCACCGATCTATCTCAGAAAGATGCCTGCCCCCCGGGTCAGACTACCTACTGCTCTAACAGGGGATGAAATTTGAAGTGAAAGTATGGGTTTGGAGAAGGTTGCTTTGGATATTCTTCTGGAAAAAGCAGTCAATCTGGACAAGATCTGATAGGATCTTTTTGACATGGCAGATATATTCCTTTTGGTTATTGTTCCTTCCGTTTTTCAATGGTACAGTCATTCCAAATCCAGTAGAGGAAATTTCTAGTCAATTCAGTAAAGACAGAAAGTATCCAAATAAACATTTTGTTTGATATTTTCCACCCGTTTCCTGGGAAATTCACTCACTTATCAATTCCGTTCAGTAAAATTAGCCATACTTCAGTTCTCTGCAGACCCAACTTTGAATAGAGACTGACAGCTTTTTCCTCAGAAAGAATGATGACTATAACACCATCACGGGATCCATTGTGTCTCCAAAAAGATACACGGAGGTCCTAAGCCTCCAAACCTGAGAATGGAAACTTACTTAAAAATAAGGCTTTTGTTGGTGCAACCAAGTTGAGGCAATAATGGATTTGGGTGGGCTGTATTCCAATGACTAGTGTCCTTATAAGAGAAATTCAGACACAGACACACAGAGAGAAGATGATTATGTGAAGATTGGATCAGAGTTTGGGGGGAATTATATTGCCACAAGCCAAGGGGTACCAGAGGTTTCTGGCAGCCATCAGAGGCTAGGTAGAGGAAGGAAGGATCTTTCTCTAGAACCTTCAGAAAGCATGGCTCTACTAGCTCTTGCTTTTGGACTTCCAGACTCCACAACTCACAGATAATAAAGTTCTATGCATAAAGCCAACCAGTCTGTGGAAGTCTGTCCCAGCATTCCTAGGAAACAAATACAATACCCATAGGCATTTTGATGTAAAAAAATGAAGCTTGTAAAGTTAAAGCAATTGCCCAAGATTCCCTAAATAGTAACAGGTACTCCTTACTTCATATATGATATAGGCTGCACACGGTTCATGTAAGGTTATTTCTCTTCAATAGCTGAATAGCTTTTGAGATATAATTTACTGAATTCTCTGCTTGGCCTTTATATCAAACCTCAGACAAAACAGTCTGACTCATTTGTTTAGAAATATCTACTCCATAAATAATTGACCTTGAAAACCGCCGAAGAAAATTTGTACATAATGCACAGTTTACATTTTGTTCTTCTTTCCTCTTACTGTAATTTATGGCTAATGCTTTTCTTCGAGTCTCCTGTGAATTGAAAAAGTCTCATAATATAGGCTCCCACTTTGTCATTGTTGCTGCTGTTTAAATATAGCAAACGGGCGCCTGGCTGGCTTAGTCAGAAGGACGTGCAACTCTTTATCTCGGGGTTATGAGTTTGAACCCCATGTTGGGTGTGGAGATGACTAAAATAAATAAAGAGATATCTAGATAGACAGAAAGATAGATAAATAAGTAAAATGTGAACATCTTTTATGGCATAAATAGGAAAGTTCTAGGTTAAAAACTCCTTGCCTTCTCAGAGCTTTCAATGTTCAAATGCACTGTGAATCTCTATGAAAGGGACATGTTTTGCAAGATTTCTCACTCTAGCTTTTTTGTTTTGTTTTTGTTCGTTTGTTTGTTTGTTTGTTTGGGGTGCCCTTTGGGAATGGCCGCTCACAGAACACACTTTTAAAAATATCGTTCGATGTAATTATTTTTAAACACAGGACATCTTCCACGTGGCGATACCATAATCTATCAGTTCCTTGCTCTAGAAATCGAGGAATCATTACCTCTGATGTACTCCTTGCATACTTTGTAAAACTCTCCTCGTTTTTTTTTTTTTTTAAGATTTTATTTATTTACTTGACAGAGAGAGATCACAAGTAGGCAGAGAGGCAGGCAGAGAGAGAGAGAGGAGGAAGCAGGCTCCCCACCGAGCAGAGAGCCCCATGTGGGGCTCGATCCCAGGACCCCGGGATCATGACCGGAGCTGAAGGCAGAGGCTTTAACCCACTGAGCCACCCAGGTGCCCCAAACTCTCCTCCTTTTGAGAATAGCATAGGTCAAGGATTCTAGGATGCACATGGTCTGCAGTTTACCATCCCAGGAGACAATATGTCTCCCAGGCAGAGAACACCTGTGCCATCCTTGTCCTGGATTACATCGAAACTCACCAAATGCAAGAAAATACTGAAAACATAAGTGGTACATTTGCTTGAAGAAGTGCCCCTGAGGAAGTAGTTTTCCTGATGGCATAGAGCAGTGCTTCTTAAACTTTTGCTGGGGGAGGGGGGGTGTCAGAATGTTTTGGAACACTAACATAGAATCAGAGGCACAAAATGGACGTAACCTTCACCTCTACGTACACCACTGTTCTAACTGATTCTGACACATACCAAATTTTGAAACTTCAAAAATTACCAAGTAGATGATGATGGTGTGTGCGTGTGTGTGTGTGTGTGTCAGGGAAGGGGAGAGCATGAATACCAATGACCCGGATCTAAATGCCATTCAGAAAAGTTGAACCTGGAATGCGAAGAAGTTTAGGAATATCTTAACTACTTTCATTTCTTTTTCGTTTTCGTTTTCTCTTCTGATGCACAGAGTGAAAGACGGTGAAATTTAAATAATTACACTTAAAAGAGCTCTTTCAACAAATAACAAAAAATTGTAACTTGGAACACTTACAATGTCGTTGGCAAGTTTTCTTCTTCTTTTTAGGGGAACATAAATATTGGTATATCTTAGGATTTATGGGTCTTGCATTCTGTTGGTACTTCTTTTGGTACCTAATATAATACCTTACAGAGAGAAGGTGCTCAATAAATGTCTAATAAAAGTAAGCAATAAAAGAAATCAAAACATAAAGCCCTCTGAAAATGTATTTCCGTTGAAATATATTGCCTAGGTAAATGTGTTCCAAAGCTATCCTAAAATACGAATAGGATCACATCCTTATTCTTTTTAACACCCTATGGTGGTTTCCCATTTCCTGAAAGATGAACTCCAAAGTCCTTAATGTGCACAAGGATAATTCACAAACTGTCACATGTCTACCTTTTCAATCTCGTCTCCTTTCGCACCTGCCCCAGCCTGCACTTTAGCTACATTCATATCTCCTTGGTTTCCCCAAACCGCGAATTTGCTTTCCAGTCTCTGGAAATCCTGTCCCTGCTTCCCGAGACGAGCAAGCCCCTCGTTACCCTTTTGACCCAGCTTAGGTACAGCCCCTTCATGAAGCTCAGGGACGAGCCATTTCTCTTCTCCCATGACTACCTGGATTTAATTGTGCTGCGAAGCAAATCACATTGTAACATAACTACTTATTCACTTGTATCCTCTCCCACCCAGAATGGGAGCTGTAATTTAGTAATCTAACACCAGATGAGGTTCCTGGCAAGGTAGTACAGGATAAAGGAATGCTTGTTGGATTGGTTTGAGGGATGGCCTTGGAGGAAGATACAATTCACTGTGACTTCCCCAGCCTGCTCATTCATTCATCTGTTCATTCATCATACCAGTCTCTCTGCGCCAGGTGCTGTGCTAAGCAATGGACATAGGGTGAAGACAAGACAAATGATCCCTGCTCTCCTGAAGTTTATAATCCCACAGGATAGAGTTTAAATATATAAGTGGACAAGGAAAATGTAACTGCACAATGTGTATGGTCTATCTGTAACTGGGCTGCCTGAGAGCCCTGTCTGTGAGTTTTGTCACTTTCAAAGTCCAGCTGTAGGCTTGAAGAAAAAGGCGAATCTTGCCTAAAAGGGCCACTCTGACGTGCATCATGACTGGTGACCCCTGGCTGCTATCTGGCTGAGGCACCTTGCTGACTACCCGGGATTGTTCTCCATTTCTTCCTCAATAATAGAGCACTGATTTATCTGCGGCCCAATGTGCCCAGCTGAAAGATGGCATTTTTGAGCCTCACTTGGAGCTAGGAACAGTCAATGAGATGTAGGCAGGAATGCTAGAGTCATGGAAAAGTTCCTTACAAGAGGCCAATTCATAATGTGATATGCCAATTATATCTTGATTTTAAAAAAATAGAGGCCAACTCAAGTAGAAAATGTGCCTTTTGCCCTCCTTTCCTTTTTCTTGTCTGGAACATGGACATGATGGCTGGAGTACAGGTAGCCATTTTGGACCATGAAGATGCCTTGAGGATAGAAGCTATTTTCAAAAGATGGCAGAACAGAGAGAAGGAGCTGGCATGCCCAGGGTCCCCATGGCCTCATGGAGCCAGTTTTCTACTAGCCCCGAAATCCTTGTCTCTGACTTCTTAAGCACTGTAATTTGGGTTTATCATATATGCAGCCAATCCTAATCCTAATAGATACTGTGATAAAGCTATCTGTCATGTTACCAAAAATTGAATAATAACTTGTTTGTTTATAATTGTTGCGTTTAAAACTTTTTCATGCATTACCTTATCTGACCCACTAAAAATCCTGTAGGAAAATCAAGAGGTACATTTATTTCACCCAGGTTATGCAAGAAAATCCACCAAGCCCACTCACGTATCTTAGACTTGGTTCATGTTATTCCCTTGGTTTACAGACTTTTTTATGTCTTTCCTTCATTAAGTCCTCCTTATTCTTCAAGACACAGTTTAGGTATCAGCTCTTAGAAGACTCTTCTTTATCCACCCTCATGCCTATACTAAAGTTACTTGTGATATGATTTTTGTGCTAACTTGAACCCACAAGGACTGTTTACAAAATTAATCTTCTTCCTTTGACGCAGAAAGTGTCCAAAAGAAAAATATTCTCCCTTGTTGTTGGTTCAAGGTAACTAGCCAGCAATTAGGACCCGTGAGTCTTACTTTTGAAAACAAAGGAAATGAATTCTGATTTGGAGAGTCTTGATAAAGTAATTACCACTCTTGATTATCATCCTAACATGATAAAATGGAGCCCCCATCTAGTATCTCACAAGGTCACAGAATTCATTTCCCCAAGTGGTATATGCTGTCACTGGTGTGCCTTTAACTGAATATCTAGGACCTCTGGTGCATTTTTGTTTCCGGTGGGGGGCGGGGGGAGATGTTTTTCAACCATTTTTCTCATTTGGTTACTAAGACAGACAATTGGATTCTCAAACAGTACCAACTCATCTATTACTCAGACCTCATTATATCATTTGTTCATTTCGATGAATAAATCTCAATGAACAATTCTATCAGAAGTGCTTCTAAAAGCGGGGGGTGACCTCTCGAATTTTCATTTCTCTGGGATTTGTGCATTTGGCAAACGAGGGCTTTGGTGTTTGCTACTTCAGAGTTCACAGGAGCTGCCAAGTTTCACCTTGGGCCTCCTAATTTGTTCCAGTGGCTCGGGTGAAACTAGCAGCATTTGTTTGAAAATGCTTCTTGCCAGGTTTTGTTTGCCAAGGCTGATGGGTTTCGTTACTGATTCAATAAGGCGGTGACGGCAGAGCCCAGCAGTTGTGCGGTGTGGCCGGGCATTGTGGCTCCCAGCCTGGGGGGAACCTGGGAGCCACTGTTTCCATAAGAAACAATGGTTAAGTGGAAAAGGTCACTAGAGATACACTCTGTTAATTTGGTCAGAGTACCTCTTGGGGAACAAAGCTTGGGCCCTCATAGGCGAGTGAAAGCAAGCAACCTCCTCTTTCCAAGTCACTTTTGAAGCTTATCGTTATGAAGTATAAACAATCAAATTTCTTGGAAGCAAGTGCAGCCTTTTCAATAGTGCTCACAGAATCTCTCACACTGTGTGCTTTAATAAAAGCCAAGTATGCTTCTCTTTCGCAGGGGCAAGCAAGACATTCTTGTGCTTGGGTTTACCAGGGCTAGGGGTGGGCTGGCTGGGGACTGGATGGTTAACTGCCAACTGTTTTGTGTTTTTTTTTTCTTTTGTTATTGGTTAACATTACAGTTTCTTCGCCACCTGGTAGTGACACGTATTAATGCCCATTTCAAGATAAAGTTGTTCTTGTGAGCTACTGGGATGGAAGGCATTCACAAGCCCAGACCTTGATAAACCTGAAATATTTAAAACAATGCTGTTACTATAAGCCAGTCAAGACCAGGTTTTCTGGGGTTCGGCCTGGCCAGATCTTCCTCCTCCTGTACTTCCTGCTCTATCTTCCCTGTTCTTCTTCATCTGTGGAGGGACATAGAACTTTAAGTGGGTTGCGGTAACTACCAATGAGCATTTCTTCTGCGGTGCACACGTGTTAATTTTGTGTTCATAGATTTTACTTTATATTCAGATTTTTAAAAACAGTTTTATATTGCCGACATTTATATCAGGTGCCCTTTGCTGAGGTTTTGTTCTTCTGTTATCATCGTTTCGTTTTTCATTATTCAGTAAGTAGATTTCCATAAAGCCTTCCGTCTGCTGGGTTTGTTTTGGTTTCAGGTACCTCTGATTTATCAAGGTCATTCTGGATTCTTATCAAGGTCAGACTCTCTCAGAGGATTTTAAGGCATCTGATTTAAGTGCCTGTGGGTCAGTCTGCTTCCCACCATACATTTCTTAGAGGATGGAATCTTAAAAATAAATCCAATTTGCTTTGCTGAGATGCTCCAGTCCTCTGTCTAATCCCGTCCAAGGTGGTGGTCACCCTTCCCTTCTTGGCCCCGTGTCATACCACACTGTTCATAACATAACTAAATATGCTAGATTTAGGAACAACATTAAGTATATTATATTTTACTTGCCATTAGGAATTAGAAACTCAGTCTAGGCCTCATAACAGCCTATGCTGTCCTAGTAAACAAACCGTGCTCAAATTCTATCCCCTAAGTTGTACAAAGAGCTTCTTTGTTATACCATTCTTTGTTTTACCATGGACTTTTGGTAGACTGTCACCCAGCTGTGGAGGCTGAAGGGACAAGTGGGACTGCAGGAGAACACGTTGCTTTGATCAATGGTGATCTTGCCACACTTTTACGGTGCTGAAGGAACCAGATTAAGACGAATTTCAACATGGGAACCAAGGGATAAGTAGCTCAATATTAGGATACAATGAAACAGTAAATGCAGGGAAATAACAGACTTCTTTCAAGAAAATGAAAAACATTTCCAATACTTTCTATCTGAATGGTCTCTCAATAATGTTAATAATAGTAACAGTAATAGGGGCACCTGAGTGGTTCAGCTGGTTAAGCATCCGACTCTTGGTTTTGGCTCAGGTAATGATTTCGGGGTCATGATATCGAGCTCCTTGCTCAGTGGGGAGTCTGCTTAAGATCCTCTCATTCCCCACTCTGTCCCTCCCCCTGCTGTCTCATTTTCTCTCAAATAAATCTTTAAAAAAATAGTAAAAATAATAATCACCTTAATTCATATCCTTATCAACTTTAATTTTAATTCTGATAAACAGGCCCTCATCAAGTAATATTACCATAAAACAGATTCACGTTTTCATTCTGAACACTGTATTTTATTCTCATTTTATTTCTTAGAACTTTTAATCTTGGGGCACCTGAGTGGCTCAGTTGGCTAAGCCTCTCCTTTTGGTTCAGGTGATGATCCCAGGGTCCGGATCAAATCCTGCATCAGGCGCTCTGCACAGTGGGGAGCCTGCTTCTCCCTCTACCCTTCCCCCTATGCTCATGATCTCTCTATCTCTCTCACATAAATAAATACATAAAAATCTTTAAAACAAATAAAGCTTTTTATCTTGACAACAAAAACTTTAAACTTGGAGGGAAGAGTAAAATAAACCGGAAATACCCTTCACCCAAGATTCGCCAAGTGTTGGTGTTTTGCTATATTTGTGCCAGCCCACAACAGATAGATCCATACGTATTTCTCTATCATTGCAAGAGCTAAATTATACCATGTACACACACACACTACAAATATACCATCACGCATTATTATTCTTTCTGAACTATGCGACACTTTACGATGTGCCTAAGAACTTTAACACCACAATATAATTATCAAGTTATGAAAGTCTCAAATGCAGGCACCACCACGACCTAATATACAGACCACATTCACGTTCACCTGTTGTCTCAGTGATGTACTTGACAGCACCTCCTTGTGGCCCAGCACCCGACCCAGAGCCACACACTGACCTCTGCTCATCTCCTCGCCCTCCTTCCGTCCATGCCAGCTCCTCGGCCTCTGTCTTCTTTCATGCTATTTGCTACTTTTAGCATAAGAGCAATATTATTTTTGCAAGACAATTCTACTGCCAACATTTTCTGTGATGAGATTTGTATGACCTTAGGTTATATATATATATATATATATATACATATATGTTTAAAGATTTTATTTATTTATTTGACAGACAGAGATCACAAGTAGGCAGAAAGGCAGAGAGAAGGGGAAGCAGGCTCCCTGCTGAGCAGAGAGCCTGATGCAGGGCTCGATCCCAGGACCCTGGGATCATGACCTGAGCCGAAGGCAGAGGCTTTAATCCACTGAGCTACCCAGGCACTCTGACCTTAGGTTTTATTTTAGAAAATCATTCTTCATAGTATGGGAAGTAATATTTTCATACTGGGAAAAGAAAAAACATTCTGCATGAAGACTTCATCTACTTCTGAAAACAATTAGCTGTGTGAGTTACTGGTTTCCCTTTACATGTCAATGGAACGCTTCTTAAGATGTAGGTTGTAAAAATTAAATTGTAATGCTTAAATATATAAACATTTTGAAAATGCTTTTAATGACCATTTTGTTAAAAATTCCACACTAAGACAAAAACCTTAATAGAGAAAATAGGTTAAAAGCTATGAACAGGAAATGTATAGAGGAGATAACCCACAAGACCATCAAACATGAGATGTTTAATTCTATCAGTAATTAGAGAAATGCAAATTAAGACAATAATGTTTATAACTTTGTACCTATTACATTGGCAAAAATTTGAAAACAATGTAACATCCAGTATCCTTACCATACCTGACTGGACCAAAGACGAGCTCCTGACATCAGGCATTCTAGGTATAAAGTTGCCGGCAATTTATGAAGTATTCTACTTGGCTCAGAAAGATGAAATTGAAAAATCCTATTTGTTCCTTGAAAATCTGTATCCAGTAACTTTAAAAAAAAAAAAATGAATGGAAGTCAGAGACATGAGGTAGAGCAGAGCCAGAGGGTAACAGCAACACTGATGGTGTCCAGAGCTATGAGGGGTAGGACTTGGGTAGGTGAAGAAGACAAAGAGCCCAGAAATAACAGAACCCCTTGCAGAGAGTAACATATAACAATTACTAGAGATGCCATCAGGGACACCATAGAAGCAAAGAGATTAGCCTGGGTTTCTGCCAACCTCCTACTCTGTGTAGTTTGGGTATTTTCCAGTTCTCTTTTTGGGGGAGTGATTGTTGGGGGGCATAGTGGGGCAAGAACATAAAAGATTTTTAAAAAGAAAGCCTTCAAAATCTCAAAGGAAAAAAATGACTAAGAAGATTCTTGTACCTAGTCAAAAACTCAATCGGGTATAAGGGTAGAATAAAGACATTTTCAGACAGTGCAAAGAAAACCCATCCTAAAATTCAAAGTGAACTAAGATGTTTCTTGATAACTTTTTAAACATGTCAACATTTAATCAAAACAACTTAAATTCTTCTGAAGTTATAATGTTGACAAATGTGTGATATCGAAAAGGTGAATTAAAACAGACTTCACACTATGCCGTCATTCTGCACCTGTTCAAACAGCGCTTTAGGTCCTCCTTCAAAATGTTTTAAGATACTAAAATATTTTAAAATTAGGGGTGCCTGGGTGGCTCAGTCGTTAAGCATCTGCTTTCTGCTCAGGTCATGATCCCAGAGTCCTGGGACTGAGTCCCTGCATTGGGCTCCCTGCTCAGTGGGGGTCCTGCATCTCCCTCTCCCTCTGACTGCAACTCCCCTTGCTTGTGCTCTCTCTCTCTGTCAAGTAAACAAATAAAATCTTTAAAAAAAGTAAAAAATACAACCTCTTAAATTTAAAATTAAAACATGGAAGATAGGGGAGCCTGGGTGGCTCAGTGGGTTAAAGCCTCTGCCTTCGGCTCAGGTCATGATCTCAGGGTCTTGGGATCAAGCCCTGCATCGGGCTCTCTGCTCAGTGAGGAGCCTGCTTCCTCCCTGTCTCTCTCTGCCTGCCTCTCTGCCTACTTGTGATCTCCGTCTGTCAAATAAATAAATAAAATCTGAAAACAAAACAAAACATGGAAGACAAATAAGACATGGATGGACCAAGTTGGCTTCTGGAGATTTGACAGAGCGGTGTAGGAGTCAGATATGAAAGAAAATGGCTACCAAGTCTACAGGGTGTAACAAGTTTGGCAATAGTAGAGGGAGATCCCAGGTGCAGGGGAAGCACAGAGGAGGCCACGGCATACCCTTCCTGGGAGTGCCATTGGTGAGGTGGTCTATTGGAGCAAAGCATCAAAAGATAAAGCAGAGGACAGATTGGGATGGAGGTAAAAGTTGCTGGGAGGCTGAAATCTGGCTGAGAAGCTTTTAGGTAGCAGGATATCTGCCAGACAGGGAAGCAAGACAGAGGATGTAATTCAAGACAGCCGACTTGCGGGGAGTGAAGAACAGATTATGAGGCTGAAGTTGGAGGCAGGGGCAAAAACAGATGCCACAAACTCCAAATAATGTAAGGGACGGTCATTTACATGAGAACACGTGAGCAGGCTTAAAGCAATATGGAGCCATGAGGACTGTGCCCGGCGGAAAGGCCCATTCACTTTACTTCCGTAGATATGCTGAACCCTGAGCTGACTCAGTCCTACCAAATGTGAATCTGGTTGGAGAGGTAAGGGAAATGGGTCACCAAGTCTGTGTCCACAGGATTCTCAGCGTACTGAAGCTGGCAAATTGCTGCTGAATGCAAAAGTGCTAATGTGGGTCAGGAAAGGCGATCCTTATGATATACTAAGTCAGTGACTAATAGCAAATGATGCATCTATGTTTACAAGTCCGAAGTCTTAACACAGCTGTTTCAAATAGGTTGTTAGAAACAAAAATGGATGGGATGGTGTCTTGGAAATATATCAGCTAGACTATGACCGATGATGGTGTTAAGGAAAAGGGTGGGCATTTTGCAGAAAGTATAAATGGTTAATGGTATTAACTGTGGGATTCTCCCTCATGAGGTGACCTTTCAGGGAAGGGTGAGGTGTGGTCTATCTAACAGAGAAAACAAAACTATTCCTGCTTTGAAGGTAATGTTTAAAGCAAAGGGTTTTAAATTTAGTTTGGATTTTTAAAGTATTCTTTTTTAAGATTAAGTATTTTAGAGAGAGAGCATGAGCAAGAGGGGCAGAGAGAGAGGGAGAGGGAATGTCAAGCAGATTCCATGCTGAGCTGGGAGCTCAGTGTGGGACTCAATTATAAAACCCTAAGATCACTACCCACGCTGAAACCAAGAGTGTGATGCTTAACGGCATCCCCCAGACGCCCCTTGAAGTATTTTTAAATTACAAATAAACTATAATTAAGTTAATCATTTTCTGCAATAGGGAACAAGTGGGATTTTAAAAATTCTATCTTAAGTTGTACAATACATAAAAATACATGAAAGTAACTAGATACATGAAATCCATTGGTTACATCTTATAAAATATCCTTATCAGACTTGGTTGTTATCTGGGCCGTCTGTAATGAGTCCTAGGGCTTTGTTTCAGTTAAGTGGCTATAAGCTTATCATTTAAAAAACCCAAAGTATAACCGCCCCCATCTGCCCATCTCCCTGATGCCCATCCGATGACGTGCAGGTAGAATCTGTTATGACAGTGGTTCCAGTTAGTGTCTCTACAGTGACCTGCACGTTGTTAACCTGGAGAGACCCGAATCCTTTCTCAATTTCACATGCAGCACTGGCTGCTAACGGAAGTTCCCCACCAAGTTGAAATCTCAAAGCACTTGTGCTCTTGGTGAAATATTTAGAAAGCCCGCAGAAGCTCTCCTCCTCCCCAAATGATGAGTCTGATGAAAAGAAATTAACAAGCCGTGTGGGGAGCCGCACATGATCAGCCATGCCTGCTGTCTAAGTCTGTCTGTTGGTTGTTGCTATGGCTACGGAAAGCCTGTGGAACCCAATGAGCTGTCTGCAGCAGTGCTCAGAGCACCAGCCATTTTACTTATGGAAAACAGTGTGGCATATTCTGCTGAGCTTCCCCCTGGAAGAAGCATTTATTGAAGAATCCATTCAGAGAAGAGAGAGGCAAGGGGCATGCTGGCATGCGGTTATTAGAGCCCCACACGCCTGCGAGCTGCCGTTTGGACAAGCCGTTGACGGCTGCTCTGATTAGCTGATTCGAGAACTTGGAATGCAGAGTGATAATGCTGCCTGTCGGCTCTCAGACAGCAGAAAAGGGTTTTGTCTTGGGAAGGCAAGCCTTCCCTGCAATATCATCGCCGCCGCTGCCTGGCTGCTCGCCCTGAAAAGGAGTGACCCAAAAGGAGGGTGTCACAGTCTGCAAACAGCGGTCCTGTGCCTGGCTGCTGCCTATGAGCGGTGGGGCTGAAGAAGCAGGTGCGTGCTCGGATGGGCACGGGGCTGGAAGGCAGGTGGCCGCTCTCGGGTGTACCTGCTTCCGTTAACAGATTGTTGGCTCCCAGAGCTCTGCCTACCCGCTGAGGCCGAGGCTGAGAAGGTCCCTGTGTAGCCACTGGACAGACAGAGGTAAGCTTTTTTTTTTTTTTAAATTTTGCCCTTTTGTAAAGCATGGTGTAGCAATCATTTGGAGTAAAACTTAACCTACAAGATTTATATTCATCGCGTTATCTGGATTTACCAAAGCAGCGTGCACGTACACACACACGCATACATTTCCACAAAATAGTGCCAGAAACATAGAATTGTTTCAGTGATATGTCCTAGAAATTGTGTGACCAAAAAAAAAAAAAAAAAAAAAAAAAAAAAAAAAAAAATTGCAATATGACTTGGAGTTTAAGATATTTGGTGTTTGAACAAATGATGACAGCTTGTTGTTCTGGACAGTCTTCAGAACAACAATCTTTCTCCTTCATAAACAATGGGTCGTTTTATTAACTGCACTCGAACATATATTAAGAGAATTACATGGAAAATCAGCAGCTTGGAAATTGTGGAGCATTTCTGAAGCCTCATCAAGGATTTATTTCACTCTCCGCACACCAATGCATACATTGAAATTCAGGAATTCCGTAGGTCATAATAGCCAGTGGGTTTGCACTTGCTTATCCTGAACTTGGAGTCTTGGGGTGCCCTTTGATTTGTGGAGGCTAGTTGTAAAGCAAACGGTGTTGATACTGAAAGCTGCTCACACGTCCTTTCCTGGTGTCATGCATGCCACGCTAGCCCAGAGCACAACACCCCCATTGTGCTCCCCCCCCCCCCCTTGGAATCCAAGGAAAGAAAGGAAGCGAAATCTCTGCATTGAGTTCAAGCCCAGCTATAGTGTGTGCCGGTAAAACTTCTTTTATTGCCCGGTTTTTCTCACAAGCAGATAGGTTTCGGAGATAGAGTGAAACCAAAAACACCACACACCTCCTACAAACGTACGCTACCGTTCCCGGCGGATGTTTGCTGTCAACCGCTACAAGATAATAGCACAGACTTTGGATTGCAGTAGAAACTGCCCCTTAGTGGGTAGTTCTTTGATTTAGAGTCTCTTAGGAGCAAAGCTATTACTGTGAATTGAAATTGGTCAGTCCAGTTGAAATCCTTGATGAGGAAACGACCAGATGAACATCACATTTGGTTTTAGCAACATCCCAGCCTTACCCAAGTCAGTCTCCCAACACATCGGATCATTTACAGTGATAGGTAATGAAAAACGTTCAGTTGAAAACTTTGAATAAAAACCTCCCCTGAGGACTGAATCTGCCATGAAACATAAAATAATGTCTAAGATCTACTTCCAAGAAATATATTTTTATTTGCTACCTTTTCCCCCCAAATATGGATGACACCTTTTAATCACCTTTTAATTAAGTATAATAATATAATTTTCATGGCTACATATGAGCATACAGTTACCCATTTCACAGGTACAGCCATGTCAACAGCCCTCAGAGAAGAGAATTATAAAGTATACGATAATATTTTTCACAACTTATGTCCTAAAGGTCACCAGTATTCAAGATATCAAGACACAGACTGAGAAAACTCAGTCTAGGGATTCACGTCCGAACGTTTAATGATGAGAACAAGTAGGAATCATGTCTCTCTGTGCCTGGGAGCCTTGTATGGGGGAACATGGTGAAGCAATAGCATTACACTTCACCTATGTTTAACTTTCAAAGGAGAGCTAAATGAACAGACTTAGTTTTGAGTTAAATTCTATAAATAAAAATACCCGCCAAGGAAGTGATCCTGTTACAACAGAATGTAAGGCGGAGAAAGTCTCTCTCCAATTTAATTCCCTTCAGAGCTCTGCACTGGGGAAAAAAAAAAAATTAGAATCAGCGCAGTGAGAAGACCTGCAGCGAGAAAACAATTTCTTGCCAGTTTCTCTTAGAGCAGCTTGTAGCCGAGCAAGGTGCAGGATACCTGAGGCGTACCTGCCTTCTGTGCCCTGTTGACTTCATCAGAGCACCGTGTGTGACAGAGCCTTGTCACACTTGAGTGTCACACAGAATTTAGGCCTGTGTTCTTATTTTTTCCCACATTAATAACCTTTTAAAGGCAAAATGCTATGAAAGATTAGCGTTCAAAGTCCGCTGGTGTGCGTACATCCGCTGTTATCAATTCAACACCTTTGAGAACCACATACAGAGAAAAAATTCCTATCTTTCAAGATTGCCCTTAGCTTTTGTCTATTTACGTGTCCTTATTTTCCCAACTCACTTGCTAGCAATATCAAATACTTCGTAATTTCCCAGTTCACTTGCTAGCATTATCAAATACTTTGTTAATTTCCCGGATGCATTATTCCAAAGTTTTGCAAAGCCTCTGCACAGACTTTTCCCTTAAATCTCCCCCGGGTGGCGGGCACCTGTCATGCATCTTTCAGAATATAGCTAGGCTGTCTCCCCGGACACGTCCTTTCTCTTTCAGCTATATCTGAACCCGATGTCTATATTCTGTCTACTGCACCAACCATATTGCATTTGTCTCTGCCCACAGGCTCCCAGAGTTTTACTGACCCCGGAATGTACTTTGTCCAGGGTCTCTGACTTTGCATTCGGTCATTATCCTGGTAACCTCAAACGTCACTATTTTCTTCTTAGTTACTGTAAATACAGACTTGATCTTGAAACAGAAATCCTATTATATATTATACTACCTTTTATCAGAGAAACTCAAGATACTTGAAAACAACAATGAAGCTCTAATTTCCCTGATACTGAAAATACGGCTTCAGGAACACAATTTGATAAAAGCTCTAAATGTCCTATATCAGAATTTTTTGAGGAAAAAAAACTTACAACATGTAAATTTTGAACAAAAAAGGGGTTTGAAAACTTTAGTAGCTAGAAGACGCAGTTTTTCTATTTACAGGTATTACGAAGTTGGCCAGGGAAAATAAGCATACTAAGTACTCCTATTAGAAATTTATTCTAAAATCAGATCATTTAAAATTAATTTGGAATTGCTGATAATTGCTGATTCTAACAAAGATGTATATGGGGTTGTTTTTCATACTGAAGCTAGAAAAAAGTAGAGCTCATGAACTGGAAAGAGATCAAATAATTGACACAAAATCTATGATCGCAGAGTTTCTTTTAATTTTCCTAAATAAGCCTAAAAGGTTACTGGTAATCAATAGTTACATTATGCCTCCCTGGAACATGGTTCCTGGGTGAGGAAGAGAATATTCTGTGAGTACCTCTCTTGATATAGACACACTTTTGGTTATAGACACTTTTCACATTTTTTCTATGCCAGATGGCATGGTAATTACTTTTTAAAGTAGGCCTAAATGTTTATAGCCATTTTATGGAAAAGTTGCCACAAAACTGCAATCAAAAATAAGAATGGATTAGGAATTTTACTAAGAAGAAATAATATAAAATCCTCTGTTTCCAAGATGACCATTTGGCAGCAAAGTTGTAATCAATATTATAGGAATTTTTATGGCTAAATTAACAAGGATTAGGGAGTTTAAAATATCTTAATGTTTGGAATTAGAAATCAAAATATTTAGGAAATCCCTTATGTTCAGATTTGTAGGCTTTTCCACATTGTATTCCAATACTAATTTTATAATAAAAATGAGATAAATGGCAACTCTTAATTATCATGCTGTCCTTTTAAGGCTGACTGTGGCTGCCTTCCAGCTGATTTTAAGGTATAGCATGCTAATTAAATAATAGCATAAGAGGACATTTGTTCTATTTATCTTAAAAACTAATCATGTTTAATCAGTTATTTCAAATTATATATAACATTTAGATTTCAGGAAACATGTTTCCATAGTAATTCTGCATCATTTTTAATATTTTATATTTCAAGTAAGTTATATATCAAAGGCCTAAATTATGTATAACTATATTTGATAGTCAAACAAAATGAGTGTGTGCTTTTTGCATTTTGTAATAAAGTATTATACTATTTGATTATATTAGATACTTTTTTAAAAGTTCCTCAAATTAAGATTTGATTATGGATACGTCTATTAAATTCTAAACTCTCACTGCAAAAAATTATATGGTGATTTTTAAAAATCTCTTTACATCGTTACTGAAAAAGTTGAGACTTAAACTTTTAGCCATAAGAAAATACCTCTGTAACTATTAAGCTCTAAATACTGACAACTATGAACTCTTATACATCTTCAGCTCAATTAAGATAATCTTATTTGAATAAGTGACAGAGAATCAGCAAGGATAAGTTTCTTTCTTTGTTTTTTAAGTTTTAGCAGATAGCATAGCCGTATAGAACTGCACTATACTTTATTGTCCCCTTGTTTTCAAAACAGAAATATCTATTTTTACCAACTAGCAATTTCAGCCAAAGGACAGTGGTTTCCTTTTCCCCATACAGGTCAGATATGCATAAATCCAGCATTGATTCTGCACCTTTAAAAAACATTATTTGAAGGGGAAAAAAAAGCTTTCACATTTCCTGAATCTAGCCAAAGATCTTTCAAAGAAAATTTTCCTACCTTAAAAAAACATCTAGCAATATTCTCATTATATTTACTAATTTATTTTTATGTCCATGTTATCATTTAAGGGCAATTTATTTTTAATGAAGTACACTATTTGATAATTTCAGTGATTTTTAAAATCTGTACTGTTGCGTACTTTTTAAATTTTTTATTTTATTTAACGTAGACATTCAATCTTCTAGCTTTCTTTAAGATGTCTTCTCAGTAGTCAGTATAAAACGCACATTAAAAATACTTTCTTATAATTAATCAGACCCTCTGCTTTAAGTAGATGTAGTGTAATCAACGTAGCAATAATTCTTCTTTTTAGATTCTTTTTCCTAATAATTTTTTTTCGGGGATAGCTGAATGTGAGGAGCAGCATAAAACTTGGAGGCTCTAAACCTCTTGATGTTCTATCCAGAACAGCATCCTTTAGGGACTAATGTGGCTTTAAGGATCAGCCATAAGGAATCCAAAAACTATGGCAAAAATAAGCTTGTAACCAAGTTCTGAAGCTTATGTAAAAATTCTCTATGAGTAAAGGCAGGGAATGGCATGAAGATTGGTATTTTTTAAATGCCCAGAAATAACATATGCAAATGAGACATTCTATGGAATTATTGTCGGCCATGCTGTAGAAAGTGTTTCGGTATAAATGTTCGTTCTGTCCTCCTCTAAAAAGCCAAAGTTCCTGTACCTTCTCAGTAGGCGTTGTTAGCTTCTTCAAAGACATTTGAGCTTCCGTGAAGGTGACCATGGTAGAGACAGTAGCCGTTGATTAAAACAAAACAAAAGAGAACAAACAAACAAAAACATGCATATGCTTTTGATTTTGTGGGGAGTCAGCGTGGTGACAAGTTTGGACTGTATTAATATTAGACTATAATGCTTTATAAGTCTTCCTACACTTAACATTACTAACCAAAAAAGTTTAAGAAAGCGACACTGGGCTGCTTTAAAAGTGAGCTATTTTGTAGATTTTTCAAGTTGCTTTCACATCCAAGTGTTTCAATTCTCTTTGCTAAAGTTAACATAGGAAAAAAAGATTCGATAGGAATTTCATCTGTCGTGTGCTTGTTGTGCCGTCTGGTGAACAATTTGAGCCCTCTCTGAAGTAAGGATACTTAATCTGTCAGATAGATAATTGCAGTAGAGTAAATGTCTTGTACTATATCCTGTGTGGATAAGTAATTTCTAGAAGAATTTGTCTCGTAATATATAGATTTGAAAAGGTATACAGCAAAGCATTATCAGTAGTGACAAATAAAAAAAAATTCGCAGCCATTTAGTTGTTCTACAACAGTATGAATAAACTTGTGTTGTTTGATGTCCCTTGAGCACTGGCTTGAACCAGTTTCGGGCGGGGAGTGGCCAGAACTGGCAAGAGGAAAAGGTACAGGTTGCTTGGGCAGAGCGAAAGCTATAGGGAAAACTCAGCTTGCTTTAGAACAGCAGCTGGAATGCAGCAAACAAATCACAATATTGAATATTAAGTCTTCAATCAGTATTGGTTGAATGACAAGTGACTCCTAGTGATCAATTCTTCCCCGTGTTGTACTAATGCCAACACACTGATTGGAAAACACTGCTTGAGTTTAGAGATTAAAATAATAATTTATAAGAATTATGATTTTTTTGAAATCATAAATCAAAGGAGAAAAAACATAAAAATTTTAGAAAGTGCTATTATTTTAGAAATTAAAATATAACCATTCTGGTAAAGGAGTTATATTGAATAATTTATATAAAAACAAGTCAGTGATATGATCAGCTTTTAGACCACGTATCATATAAAAATTCGTGTCTCTAAATAAACTCAATTTCAAAGAATTCAGGATATGTTACCAGTCATCTGAATTATTGACCTAAAAAAAGCCCTTTGTTTAATAATTATGTAAAACAAGAATGGAACCAGAAGCCTAGATAAAGCTCATTTGGTGAATAATTCAGACCAAGAAAAATTGATTTCTATTCTCAATTTTCTTAAAGCTTCTGGTTAGTCACATTCATTAAGCGATGTGATCAACTAGAGAGTTAAATTTTTCCTTCTTAAATAAACCTAACAGAAAAGTTCAAACCTAGAATTACAAAATTTAAGATCTTCATATTAAGACCTTAAAATATAGCTAAACAGAGAATTCAGGATAGAAATCAGTCTATCAGTCTGGGAGGTATTTTCAAGTTAAAAACCATATGAGCTGGAAGACTTTACAAGGTCAGTCAAAATGTCTGCTTCTGGGGCACCTGGGTGGCTCAGTGGGTTAAAGCCTCTGCCTTCGGCTCAGGTCATGATCCCAGGGTCCTGGGATTGAGCCCCGCATGGGGGGGGGGCGGGTCTGTGCTCAGCAGGGAGCCTGCCTCCCCCTCTCTCTGTGCCTGCCTCTCTGCCTACTTCTGATTTCTGTCTGTCAAATAAATAAAATCTTTAAAAAAAAAAAAGTCTGCTTCTGATTAAACCTAAGAACACAATAAACACCTGAATAGTTAGATTTCAATAAACTACAGAAAAAATTATTCAATTTCTTCAATCCAAAAGATATTGATAATATAAAATTATATAGAGTTCAGTCTGTGCTACCTACTATCCCAAGAGCTTTATACATGTTAACTTACGGTGAAGGATCTGGAAAATCCCAAAACTTTTAAGGCCATTTGAACTGAAATTTTCTGTAAGTATTCAAATGGTCTTAAATTATTTCCCAAAGAGAGATTTCATCAACAACACATTCAGTGAATGTGATGTTCTTCTCAGAAGAGAGCATCTTCTTAGATGCTCTCATCTCAGTTTGTACATTACATTTTTTATCTCATTTTAATGAAGTTTTTGTGTGTGTCTAATATTTCTACACAGAAGTGAACTCCATGAGAAAGCAATAGAGTTGTCTTTCTGTTTTTACCACCATCATCTTGCCACGTGTATGACCAAGAGTAAATGAGTAATGGCTGATTAGCCCAAGTAAGTAGTTGAATCAAATGTCAACAAATAACATTTACACCAAAAAAAAAGGATATAGAGTCAAAATAATATATACTGTATGTGATTCCATGTAACTTTCATCATAAGAAAATTAATTCAGTCCACACATCCTTAGTGTTTGTTTGCTAGTTTGTTTTGTTGTGTTGTGTTGTGTTGTGTTTTGTTTTTTATAGTTTAGTTGATTGGTGGTTTTGGTTAAAATGTTTTTCATTTAAACACAGTTTAAATGTCAGAGCAATCCTTTTTAAGTCCTCAGACTCCTCAACAGAGGAAACACGATCTGAAATGATCTGGCTGGCTTAAACCACCATAGACTTCTTCCCTGATTTAATCTCTTGAACAACTTAACTATGTATTGGTTATTTCTGACAATCGGCAAAGCAAAAATGTGGGAAAGCATAGATACCTCCTTTGTCAGAAAAACTATTATTCTTTTTTAAAAATAGATCTGTTTTGGGAAAAGGGCTTTTTTAGGTCAATAATTCAAATGACAGGTAATATATTCTGATTCTTTGAAACTGACCTTGTTTAGAAACATGACTTTTTATATGATATGTGGTCTGAAAGCTGATTATATCACTGACTCCTCTCTACGAGAGATTTAATTTTATAAGACTAACAGAATTGACTGATTTATATAATAATGACTTTTTTCTTGAATTAAAGAAAAACTTCCTCCTGAAGTGCACAAAGTGTTTTTAATATGTTTTAAATTAATTTCTAGATTTATTGGCAGCAGGGAAGAGCTCCATCACCCTCATTATATAAATAAAACCAAATGACAATCAAAGCCCTAAATAATCACTTTGGTTTGAAAATAACCTTCCTTTGACACAAGTTCCAAATGTCCCTGCAGTGGGACATGTGCCTCATACCGGCAGTTCTCTGGTAAAATAATTTAACTCGATCTATATATTATTACATGGTGCACTAATGCACCATAGCTATTTTGAAGCCTATACTTTTGCTTCCTTGGAAATGAACTGGGAGAACAGGTCCTCAGAACTCTGGTTCACTCTTCTTGGCACTGATATTTAACTATGCAACTGTCAAGAACTAAAAGATTAGGATCATAAAATTAAGTTTCCTGGGGAATGTTCCATTCATGTATTGCCTTGTTCCCAGACTCCCCCATCATTTTATTGCATTTTGCTTCTAACTGAACCCATGAGAAGAGGTGCTAGGTTTCCATGGTCCAGAATAAAACCTGAAAAGAGGAAAGAACAGGACCTTGTGAGCTAGGACCTAAAGGGACCCTGGTCTTCCTTGTCTTTGTTATCAGATGGGGTCATGCCACCAAAAGAGCTTTTGAGTTCAGTAGAAATTAGGAAAAGTATTGGTTTAAAATCTGTGTCTTCTGGTTTCCAACCAAAAGCAAAGCATTTTTGAGAAATCTCTCTGGGGAAAACTCCAGCAGGACAAGGGGAAGGTGCAAGAGGAAGTGTACACATTTCAGGAGCAAGACTCCAGAGGGGTTAGTTAGCAAAGGGAGCTAAGACTCAAGGACAGGGAGAGGCCAGCCTCAAAGGGTGTGGGGCAGACTGGGACCTCTGGAGCAGTACAGAGAGTTGCGTAAATGGGACTACTTCCTGAGAGCTAGAAGAAGGTTGAGAAAGTTCCCAGGGGAGACCTTTTCACACTAAAGTATGGGTAAGTTCCAGGGATTCAAGTGAGGTGGAGTAGGAGCCCGGTCCCATCCATGGTGGAGAATCAACAGAGAGGCACCAAAGATGGAGTAAAAGCCAAAGGACTCAAGTCAGGAGTGAGAGCATGTCCCGCAGAGCACTATCTCACATGCTCCCCTCCTGTATGTCCCAGCACTACGTGAGTAAAGACACATTGTAAAAATTGTTACTATAAATTACCATGACTTTGAATGTCTGATGTAGATGAGATTTTCCTGATCCAGTCTTTTTATTAGGAAATAGTATGTCACAGGCTCGGGGCTGGTGTCCCCAAGCATGGATTTAGGACGTGTACATTGCCGGGTGGGATGCCTGGTTCCACGATCCGCTTATGGTGAAGCAGGCCGAGGTACCAAACCTTCCTGCAACATGGTTTCCTCCTCTAAAATGAGCATATGCAAAGTCCCAGGCATTAAAACGACCATATTGGATATAGCAAAGCATCTAATATAGAGAAGAATCCTATCAATGTCAACCACTACCATCAGCTTTATTTGTTCATGGATTAGAAGTATATAAGAGTCTCCTCATTTCTGTGGTCCTGTTACCAGCTCCGAGTCCTCTCAGATCACCAGCAGCATATGCATCCATGTGTTTTGAAGGGATAGGCCCACAGCTATTCTTCAGGGAGATCCTGGTTTCCTCCAGCAGGTGTGAAGTCTCATCCTCCTGGGTCTCAGACCCACTCTCTAATGTTCATCCATCCATCAGTTGATCAATTCAGGGTGTGAAAAGATGTAGAATTTGAGGGGTATCAGATAACTGGGTAGATGATACCATCAACCAAAATGGGAATGGAGAAGAGCTTTTTTGCTTTGTTTTTCATATGGGGGAGAAGATATTTGCACATATAGGATTGGACATATTTGTTGCAAACATCTAGATGAAAGTCCCTTAAGTAGGCAGCTGGAAAGACCTTTCTAGCTATCAGGAAGAAGTGAGGCAAAATCTGGAACAAACTGGGACCTCAGACGTAGCCTAATTCAATATAGCAATGGACAGTTGACCATATATAGCTTGAAAATATATAACCCCTATCAATACTATATGATTACTGCCATTAATATTATGCATTACCTCTATTAAACCATTTCTGATTGTAACATTTTTAATTACTAAAAGATTATAGTGATGTCTTTTTAGCCACTCTGTGAAAAAAGATCCACATTTCAAAAACTAGGTTTTGTTTTGTTTTTTTAAGCCATTGAACATGGTTGTTTAGTATACTTAGGTCAAAATATTTAAACTGCCTTCACCAGTTTTCTTTTTTTTCCATTTATCTTCACATATGAACTTTAAAAGCAAGTAATATTTTTTTATTTCCTTGTCTTAAAAAAGGCATGAAATCTTACTGGTCTAAATGCAGTTCTTGGGAAGAAATAATGCAAATTTACTCCTGCCCACGTATTGGGCAAACGAGTTATTTTACAGAGTTTGGTGTTGAGCAGAAGTTTTTTTTTTTTTTTTTTTCCCATTAAAGTTACAAGTATTACCAACTGAACTTTCCTGGGAAACCTAAGGAATTAGAAAGAAATGATCTCAGAAAGCTTTGTGAGGACTAAGTGGGCTATGCCTGCTCTGTGCTTTGTGCGTACGCTTTGACCAGGGCCTGGCATGTGGAAAGTGCTCAAGGAGTGTCACACGTGTTATCATCCTTCTTCTAGAAATGAGTTAAATAGAAAGGTCAGTGCTGTGGATCAGTGATTGTCCAGGCTGTCCCATTCAGTGCTGACGAGTCGGAGTCACAACTCCTGAGGGTGGTTCATTCCTCAGGGATGAGGGAAGGGAAGCTAATAGTCACACAGCTTCACAGGCACCAAGAGGGAAGCAAACACCCACACTGGGTGTGAGTGATCCGCCCAGATGACTTCAGAGGTGTGCAAGGCTAACCGGGAGGGTGTGGATCAAGAGAACTCCATGTGCAAATGAACCCGATGTGGAAGACCATTGGGAATGTTTTGATGGGTCTGGAATGTGGGAACAAGAGGGAGAGCAGGGTCTGGTGTGGTGTGGGGGGAGCAGGTGGGCCTGGCAGTCACATGGCCTTGGATTTCTTGTCCAGCTCTGCGATTGCTAATTGAATATATGGGAACAAGTCCGTCCAGCTCCCTAGACCTTTACTTCGCAACCCACAGAGTAGAGATGATAGCGCTCACCTCTGGGGATGATCATTAGGGGTAAATGAGATTGTTGTAAAGGATTGGTATAGCCCCTGGCACGGAAGGAAAGGTATTTTTATGACCAGTATCAGGATCAGCCTCATGCAAAGTCATTCAGATTAATTCTCAGGGAAAAATAAAACTACCATTGGAGTTTCTTTAGGTGGGGAAAGGTCATGCTCATGTTGGTGTGTAAACAAGATGTAACTGTTAACAGTGTATCAAATTAAATAAAAAGAATGAGAAATGGTATAGAGAGACAGTGTTGATACTTTAGGCAGGAGAAAAACAGTCATGAACTAAAGCTGTGGGTCAGGGAGAAAATGGTGCGGGATTTATCCAGCCAAGATTACCATGTATCAGTCACTCTTCGAAGGATCCGGAATGCATTTCAAACAGTGACTGCTAAACAATCTTTAAAATAGGCTATCTTAATTCAGCATGATATTGCATTAATGGAGAAGCTGTGGAGAAGCTCCTGAGGCATCATGGAGGAAATGTTTAGGGGCTAAAGAATACTTGGACATTCGCCTTGGAATGTGCTGAGCCCACCACGAAGAAGGAACAGTATGTGCTAAAGCCCAGAGGCCAGAAGGATGGATTCCAAGGAGTAACAGCCTTTGGTATGACTGGAATGCAGGGTGCCTGATACGGAGTCGTGGAAGGTAAAATTGGGCAATCAGACCTGAGCCAGATCGCAACATAATTGGGTCACACTAAGTTTGATGGGAAGGCACTGAAAGGGTTCAGTCAAGAAAGGGAATTAGTAAGATTTCTGTTATAGAACATCCAGCACTATAAAAGCAGGGGAGTGAGAAAGGGTGAGGCAGGGATGGCGCTTGGAGGGATAGTGCAAATTACAGGAAGAAAGGCTGAAAGCCTCAGCTAGGACAGGACAGTAGGTCTGGAGAGAAAGTGCTGGAATCAAGAGAAATGGAAATGGAATTCTGGGGGTGAGGACAGAGGTACAGTTTGATGGCCTGTTTACTGGCTTGGGTAAGTCAGATGCAAAAAGAATAGTTAGGGGAGAAGATAGTGACTTTTGAGACTTTTCGAGTTGGAGATACAAGTGGGACATGTAGGTAGAATAGTTCAAAACATGTTTGTTTTCGAGGGAGATTTAGACCAGTAGAAATACATTTTAAGCTGCAAACTGAAGCCATATATAGAATTTAAATTTTCTAATAGCCACATTAAAAAGGGGTAAAAAGAAACAGATGACATCAATTTTATAATATATTCTGTGCAACCCAATATACCGAAAAGATTCGAATAAGTAGTCAATATTAAGAAAAAGCAATGACTTATTTTACAATCGTGTATGTGTGTGTTTTATACTTCCCAACACATCAGTTTGAAGTAGCCACATTTCACGTGCCCGTAGCCCGCAGTGGCTAGTCAATTCCTTATTAGACACCATAGCTCTTTTTTTTTTTTTAAAGATTTTATTTATTTATTTGACAGAGAGAGATCACAAGTAGGCAGAGAGGCAGGCAGAGAGAGTGAGAGGGAAGCAGGCTCCCCGCCGAGCAGAGAGCCTGATGCGGGACTCGATCCCAGGACCTTGAGATCATGACCTGAGCCGAAGGCAGCGGCTTAAACCACTGAGCCACCCAGGCGCCCAAGACACCATAGCTCTTGACCTTCAGGGCCTGTGCAAAGATGTCTGAGAGTGACCAGAATAAAAATCATTTCTGAGGTTGTGAATGAAAGAAAGCTTTTTTTTTGGTGAGGGGTTGGGGGGGGCAGGGAAGGAGTAAAGAGAGCTTATACAGGTGCTGGACAGAGGGGAGAATTGCCACAATTGCCTCAGACCCTGATGTTCCATCTTTTTAAGGATGTGAGATAAGAGATTCGATTCTCAGAAACTTGGGGAGACTTTCATTATTTCTGTTGACCTTTTACACAACCAGAAACTGCTACGTAATATCCAGAGCCTAGTGCAAGATTAAAATGTGATGCCCCTTATTCAAAAATTATTAATAATTTCAAAACGATGACCACAGAATATTGAACCCAACACCCGACTCTTCTAAGGGCAAGGTCAGGTGCAAACGCTCGGGTAACAGTCCCGTGAAGCCAATGCTGCACACAACTTGCATTTTTACATGTCGTACATGAACACTTTTGCCTTTTGCGAATTAAATGTGATATATTTAATAAGATGATTAATGAGATGAAACTACGGAGTAGCACTCCTGGCAGCCACTCTTCCTGGCTTGAGGAAAGGCAACTTCTTTCCAAGCTGGGATGCTTGAGATTCATGATTCCTGCTCTACGCCTCCCACATAGACCCCCATACAGGCAGGACCTCAGTCATGCCGGAACATCATTGCCCCAATTCTTGCCTCACATCCAAGGGGCCCACGGAGCCCCCAACCTAGTAGATACCTGGCAACTCCCCAATATCCTTCTGCCTTCTAGAAAACCCTTTTTCCCTACCCTTTCCCATGATAAGAAAGCATCTGACATGGGTCTAAAGATGGAGCTTCCTCCTCAGAGGATGGGCGGAGCATTGGACCAGGAGAACGTGACCTGGAATTCCCTCCGGCAAACAGAATACCTAGAGTTCCGGGTAGGCTGTGCATATGCAGCTTTATTTCCAGGCAAGTGCTTGAAGATGTATTATTTGAAATTTTTTATTGATAGCTTTCTGTGAATGGAACTCCCTCTATCTTTAAATGCCAATCTAATGACGAATTTCAGCCTATCCATGAAAGTAGTGGTCTGCTGCATTGAATGGCGGCAAGACCCCAAATGGCACTAGACACAGAAATGTCAGGGCACATCCCTGCACTCCTTGCTCTGGTCTAGTTCCTTCCTCCTCCCCCATCTGTCTCTCCAGGCTCCTTTCTGTGCCGTATCTCCCAAGGCTGTCATTGTTTTTTACGTGATTATCATGAAAATTCAAATTACAATTTGCCATTTATTATACTTAGTAAATAATTTGATGTTATTTACTCTTGGTTGCTTAGCTTTAGAAGTCAGTAAATGACAGTCCTTTTTTCTTTTGAAAAAGAGAGTGTGAAAGAAAGACTCGTTCATATTTGATATCCCGTAATTGATCCTTTCTGTCTATGCGCCTTATCAAAGACAAAGTTCCTCTGATACTGCATGAAAGGCCCCTGATTTTGCAGGAGAGGAGGGAGCAGGCAGGGCAGGAGCCTGTGGGGAACTGTAGAGTATAAGGTCCAACTGCTGACCTGGCCATCATGGAGGTGTGACCCCTGGCGTGTGATTTAACACTCTTCAGCCACAGGTTTGGTACCTGAAAAATGAGCATGTTATGCCTAGATCAGAGGACCACTCATGCTATCGTATGAAATAATTCATGCGAAGGACCCATGTCAGTCCCTAGCACATAACAGGCTCTCAATAAATAGTCACGCAATTACTAAGAACATTTCCTGGGATGAAAGAGAAATGGAGATCGTCCAGAGAGCTTGACATAACAGAACTTGACTGGGCCCAGAGCTAAACAACAACAAAACTCCCACACAAAATAAATAAATATATAAATAATTACATTTAAAACCCTTTAGATAGATAGATAATTACATTTAATTATATAGCTATATAATTACATTTAAATAGATAATTACATTTAGATAAATAATTACACTTAAAACCCTTTAATATAAACCCCACCAGACTTTCAATAATCAGAAGAGCTCTTAAACTTGAAGTACACCTTAAAACTCAAAGAAACTTCTAAGAATAGCAACATATGTATCTTCTGGTCTTCTCTGTATTGTATCACACCAAGGCAAACAACTGAAAATTTGGTCATAAATTGTGCAATGGCAAAGATGATGTTAGGATAGAATGAGGGAGATCGCTGTTTTCAAACATCTTAATTTCAAAGAATAACCATCCTGCCTGTGAACTATGCTAACAGAGAAGAATTTTAATTAATCCTATAATTCTAAAGTACTGGCTTGAGAATACATTATATGGTCTCTTTCCAATAGATTTACCTGCTTAATTATGTTTTTCCTGGACTGACCTAAAATTAATCTTCATGTCACATGGTGGTGAACTTTCTGATCTACAAGGTCAGTTAGGAATGTAGAATAACAGTAAGCATTCTTATAAATAATAATAATAATAGCTAGCATTCATTGAATGCATACTGTGTCAGGCAGCTTGCCAAATTCTTTAAATACCTCTCATTGACTATTCACAGAAACATTCTGATGAGGGTATTATTCTCATTTTACGGAAGAGGAAACAGGCTCTAAGTTAAACAGCTTGCACAGGGTCACATATGAGGTACGATTCAAACTTGGGTCAGCCAGATTCCAAACCCTGTACTCTATTTTTCTAGACTGCCTATTTGTGGGAAATACAGATCAGCCAAAAGAAAATGTTATAACTTCCATTTTATCATCCTCTTTATGTTTTTGTTTTGGGCTTTATGAAAACATTCATTTACAAGAATGCACCAAGTTTCTTTTTTCAGAAAGACCAGAAATAGCACAACAATAAAAAAGAGGCGGGGGGAGGGGGAAATCTAGAAGGTCAATAACGATTATTTCTTTGTGCTAAAGTTGTGGATGGTTTTTCCTTCCTTCTTTTTGACTATCCACATTTTCTAAATCTACTTAACGTTAGGAAAATTTTGAAATAAGGGGGCATATACAGATGAGGAACAAAGGAAGTTTGCGTGGCCCTAATCATGCTTAGTCATTTTTTTAAAAAAAGATTTTTATTTATTTGACAGAGAGAGAGAGATCACAAGTAGGCAGAGAGACAGGCAGAGAGAGGGGGGGAAGCAGGCTCTCTGCTCAGCAGGGATCCTGATGTAGGGCTTGATTCCAGGACCCCAAGACCATGACCTGAGCTGAAGGCAGAGGCTTAACCCACTGAGCCACCCAGGCGGCCCCATGCTTAATAATGATGTTACAATGCTAAGCAATAGAAATTAAAAACAAAACAAATGCGCAAACAAAAACCTCAGGAAGCAAATATTTTTGTCAATTCCCTTTCATTGTTATAATTTGCCTCCACTTTAATTTAGGAGGTGATTTGGAAAATGTACTGTTAGGAAACTGATGGCAGCCATCTTGGTTTTCTGCACTCAAGGTCAGTGGGCCTATTTACTGGCAGTAATGACTTTACCTCCGGATTAAGAATGATTAGTTCTACTTTGGAACCAAATACCGTTGAGCTGGAGTTCCAGAAGAATTAAGAGTCTTGTGGCTATGTACATGTTGAACAATTTCCCATTGTTAAGAACTCTCTGATCTAAAGAAGAAAAGTGGCCACTCTGAGAGGGTGTAGTTTTAGGGAAAAATAATCATTTTTTTCACATTCTTAAGAGATTACCTAGTATGAGAGATAGTAAGTATGAGTGATAACTTTTTCGAGACATTCCATTTCACAGTAAGTTCAACACACTAGATGAAAGAGATCACCCATTTAAAATAAGAAAAATGGAGGAAAAAAGAGAACAATTCAAAAGATGATCCTCAAAGCACTTACTGTTCAATATCCATTTCCTGACTTGCTTTGCCTAACTTTGTTCATCCATCATTCCATCATTCATTTTCGTTGGCATAGGGTAAGGTCTCCCTATGAGTTAGGCACTATACTCTAAGAAGGAGAGAGAAGTTCTTGCCCTCCTGAAGCTCTCTTAAGGTCTGTCTATACTTTGTATATGAGGCTGAGTTACCCAATTCATGAATATAGGAGCCTGAATAAACTAAACTTCTAATCATATGTAATGCAGAAAAAAATTTTCTTTTTTTGTTGTTTTTTTTTTAAGATTTTATTTATTTATTTGACAGAGATCACAGTAGGCAGAGAGGCAGGCAGAGAGAGAGGGCGAAGCAGGCTCCTCGCTGAGCAGATAGCCCGATGAGGGACTCGATCCCAGGACCCTGAGATCATGACCCGAGCTGAGGACAGAGGCTTAACCCACTGAGTCACCCAGGTGCCCCAGAAAAAAATTTTCTTAAACATTTATAATATTCATGAATGTATTTCCCATACTTATTCTTATGTAGGTGGTAAATGCATACTCATTCCAACTTAAACAGGTGTCATTTTTAAGTTGTATTGAAAATTAGCATACATTTCAGAATTAGTACCCAGAAAAACCTTCAAAGTTGCTTACGAAAAATGCCATTTTAATCAGCATCATTACAAGCAACATATTGCAACATACCTTAAAAGCACATTGATATTTTATTTACTCTTCCCCCTACTCATGGTTTTCAATTCAATGTTCAAATTTTTCAGAGAAAAGACATTAGGGAATATTTATAACCAAGTACCCAAATCAGCTTCTTTCCATTTATGGGATCGGGAAGAGGTCAATTTCAGTGGTATGAGTCAATGCTGAGTCACTAAGGTGGCTCATTTCAGGAAAATATGAGCAGGGAATCTTGAGCTGTGCCCTAAACGAATAAAGTAAATTGTTAGGTGATAAATACATCTTAGTGTATTTATCTGTGAAATGAGAGAGGCTTCTACCAGCCCATGGGAATATTTGTAAGAATAAGGACATTAACATGCTTGAGAGTAAAATCTTAACAGCTTCTGTTTTTTTTGTTGTTGTTGTTTTTTGTTTTTTGTGTTTTTTTTTGTGTTTTTTTTTTTTTTGCAGTAAGTCTTTTTATAATATAGGAAACTATATCCCAACCTTAAGCACACTCGCATACAGGAAAACAGCTTTTAGAATCTGCGAAATTAAATGAATAAGGTCTTGGTTATTCTTTATATCTTCAGTGAGTCTTAAACTGGGAAGCAGGGCAACTCACAAGCCATTGTTAACAGCTTCTTTGACTTGAATTGGCCATCTCAAAGTGTGAGCGGGTGTGCTAAAAAATGGAGTAAAGTATGAGCCCATAGATTCCTTGGGTCTTTTGAGATGGAAACAATTCCAATTTTACAATCACTCAGCTACTCAGGTATCTTGTAATAATCCCTGAAGTTAACAGTCCTTATCCATTTGGGGGAAGCCATTAGTGCATATTCAACAGACGAAATGACAAAGATACATTGATTTCGCTCAGAGAGCCACAGTGATTATCATGTAAGTGAGAATCTGGAGTATCTCAGTTTCAATGTGGCATTGTGTGTGAGTGTGGACGCTAATCAGTACGTGCGAAGAGACTGACTTACTTACTTCATTGTTTCTGCGTTTTAACATCTTATCCCAATGCCAGCTCCTCTCAGAACAGAATCCACCGAAGCAGGGAGTGGAGCTCAGTCATGAGAAATTAGGCACTAAATCTCCTGCCTCCTCCGAGTCTGTGATATGAGAGCCATGTTTCATCAGCCTAGAAATTAGCAAGGACTGTACATAAACCTTTTAATCAGAGTAGATAAATTGTTTCTTATTGAAACGGAAATGGCAAGCACGGCCCATAAGGAACTGCTCGCTTTGGTTTTTCTATGTGTATGAAGAAACTTCAAGTTCAAAACTATTGAGTTTCCAAATAAAACCTATGGAACTTCCAAATGCCCTATGACAGTGAAAAGCAAGGTTGAAAAGCAAGAATAGCAGCAAAATTACATATGCGTTCCTCACCTTGTACATTTTCAAGAATTCACTAATACTTAAAAAGGAGTTTAATGAAAATATTGCATTAAAATTAAGGTGGTGTAAATATATCTCTCTCGAACAATTCCGTTTTAAGACACTAATGTGTTCTGAAGTTACCACGCAATTATCCTTTTAAAAACAAAAACAAAGATGAATTTGTAAAATAAAATTGTGTCTTTATTTGATAAATTATATCTAATGTATTACATAAATTTATTTATATTATTATAATTATAACATATATAGCTTATATAATCATAGTACATCAATTATCATTATAAATGTAACATAACTGATTCGATAAATTGCATCTTGACAGATAAAATTATTTGACTCTATTTTCAATAATTTCTGCGTGAAACATGAAGGCTCTGAGTGTCTTTGGATTTGATTTTAATCCAGATCAGATGAGCTACAGTAAATAAGAATGAGTTCTCAATGGAGATGGTCAGGAATGGAAGGAAGGCAATACCATTTCCCATGAATAGTGATTCCATTTCAAAGTAGCAAAAAAGTAAGCTTTAAAAAGCGACACCAGCCTGATTTTTGAGGGTTAGAGGGACAGGGGGAACAGAACAATGTTACATTAACTGGAAGAAAAGCATCATCACTGCAAAGACAACCTATCCTGCTTCAGATCTGTCCGTCAAACACCAAAAAATAATTGGAACCTGCAGCTCAGATGTGCTCTGAAACCCTGGACTCCTGTATTTCCCAGCTCAAGCTCTTTAGCTGATAGGTTGTGGTGTTTGTTACTACCCGAAATTTCCAGCACCTCTGCGGTTACCCAAAATAGAACGTGGTGCAGAAGTCCAGTTTGGAGTCTCAAAGGTGTGTTCAAGTGTGTGCCAGGTCTTTCAAAAAAGAGGCCAAGGGGATAGATCTTAATCAGCAACATGAAAAACAGAGTTCGGGTTACAGAATGGTAGGGCTGCGGCAATTTATAGCTCAGGTTTGGCCCCGAGAGATGGGCATCGTTTGTTAAGACCTTTCCAATTCCTTCTTCCCTTACCCACTATTATATATGCGAATTTAAGGACGACCTGAATTCTGTCCTCTTTGTCTTTTTTTTTGTAGGTAGGATTCGTTACAGGGTGTATCTGTAAAACTTGCCCAGTAAGTACATTCTAATATAACACTATAAAATAAACTCCGCTGTGGGTTTCTACTTTTTAGGAGAGTTTTGCGAAACGAGCCCTGCATTAATAAAAATAATTTCTCATAGAATTATTGCATCTTAGGCCATTTTCCTACTTACCATAAACAGTGTTAATGTCCTCTGATCGTTGATTGATCGTAGGATCACTTATTCTACTCAACGGTCTGGCCAATGCCTTAATTCAAATGTATTTACTATTAAGCTTCAAAGCTCCAAATTTTACTGTTCTCTTTTTTTTTTTAAAGATTTTATTTTTGTATTTGACAGAGAGAGATCACAAGTAGGCAGAGAGAGTGAGAGGGAAGCAGGCTCCCTGTGGAGCAGAGAGCCCGATGCGGGACTCGATCCCAGGCCCCTGAGAGCATGACCTGAGCCGAAGGCAGCGGCTTAAACCACTGAGCCACCCAGGCGCCCCTTACTTTTCTCTTTAAGGTATAGTCTGTTCATTTCTTTCCCCAATGGATCCCTTCTCACTAAATTTATTGAGAATTTCTACTCTTCTTGTCTATTTTCTTACCTCTTTGAAAAACTCTTTTTGTTCCTGTTGAAGCTATCCCCTGATACTTGAGTGAACTTACTATTATGGGTAGTGTGACCCTCCAATTTAGTTCACCAGGGGTGTGAAGGACATGAAGATCTCATCTGTTTCAAAGCTACTTACAGGCAAAAAAAAAGTAGCAGTTGGTGCTGGAGTAACCTTGGTGCTCAGGGTACAGACCAACAGGACCCCTGGAGATTTCTCCCCCATCTCAGATCTAGAATACACTCTCAATGCCCTTTCACTCCCACTGTGATTGCCTCTCAGACCCTGGTCCAAGTAGTGGCTTTCCTATAAAGAGATCCTGTGCACCCCAAAAGTCAAAATGTAAAGTGGATGATTAGGTAGGTTGTGTCACATTTCATCCAGCCATGATTTAAGGTTAAATGAACGGTCAGAAATATGGGATGCGAAACTTGGAGCTGAAAATCTCCAAACTATGCCATATCTGGGAAATACTGGAGGCCAAGATGTAGGGTAGGAATGCCACATAAAGGCTGTCAACCTAGGATTAGTGTCACTGGATTGAGTGATAAAACCTACGAGCCCCTAAGGTGGGGACACCCTGTGTGGGGAAGAGAGAATGTGGGAGGGGGCAGAAGGGGGTTGAGAAAGAACTTAGAAGATTTGAGTTTTATAGAAATTCCTGTGAATTAAAGAAGAAATCGGACAAAGTAAGCAAAAATCATGGACCCAAAATTATGACCATCTTTCTACAAAGGAAGAAAATAAAGGTAACATATAGAAATTGCCCCATTTAAAGATGCTATTTATAATCCCTTCAGGTACCATAAGGATCACCACGGAGAACCCTCCCCTGCCTCTTACAGCTTGTCTTTCCCTGCTCAGTATGTTGTGTGAGGAAAATGTTGTCCTTTACTTACTCTTTACTTAAGTCCATTCCGCAGAACAGCAGTTCCATTGGCCAATGCCTGTCTCCCTCAGCTACTTTCCCTTAAACAAAGGAAGCCCCTATGCGTGTCTGTGGTTGCTTTAGTTTTCCATTCAGGGTATCCCTGTCTTGGTTCATCTGATAAACACACACACACAGCACATGCACACAGTACCTTCTAGTGACCAGACATCTTCTAGGACCAGGCTGTGCTTATGTTTTTCAAGGGAGTCCTGTCCTTAAGGAGCCTATAGTCCAGTAAGAAAAAGACCCATAAACAGAAACAACAATGTATTAAACCAATATTAAGTATATTAAACCCTATTCTGCAGCAGGCTCTTTACTAAGTAACTGATTTTCACACACGGTCTCATTCCATCCCCTCAAAAGGCTCCTAAAAAGGTAGTTGGTATTGTCTGCATCTTATAGACAAGAAAATCAAAGTTCAGCCAGATTAACTTGCCCAGAGTGACAGTCCTTACCACTTGGGAAACTAAGCTTTGAGATCAGCTCTGTGTGATTCCAAAGCCTTGATTCTTTTTTTTTTTCTTTTTAACAATGTAATAATTGCTATAATAGAGGGATACTTAGAATTCAATTATCATTCATTATAATTGTAGTCAGTGGATGTGTTTGTAACAAAGATGAATAAGATTATAATTCGCTTCTCCCATCTGCTGAGGGTATGCTAGACCCTTACGAGGGCCCTACAAAGTCAATTCTATGCTTTTTCCAAGTTATTTCTTTTCATGCCAATATCTTTCTTCTTCAGCCTTCTTCTAACTCACCAAATAAGATGATGATAATATTATTACTTTAAGGAGGCTAAAGCCATAGATAAAGTCATTAGCAGAGATGGAGATTTTCTTAATCTAGTTGTTTGACAATTCCATGGCTTCTTACTTAAAATTAAAATTGAGCGAAAAATACCCATAGACGTCTGAATATGAGCTACCTGAAATGTTATAAGGAAGTTAAATTCAGTATCTGGGTGTGTCTGATCTGTTTAATTTTCCCCATGAACAAAGTAAAAGTACCTGTATTTGTGAAGATTGATGAATATATTTGCCAAGATCTTTTTCTGATTTTTAAATATTACTAATGGTTGCTGGGTGCCGGTTGTGGTTTCCCCTCCTCTTAATAATGCTCAAGGGTAATTATGGTATCCCCACTTTTCAGATGAGGAACTGAGACCCAGAGACCATGCCCAAATCACAGAGCTGATAAGGGGCAGAACCAGAAAACTAACTAATGACTATTTATCCTCAAAGCCCATGACTTAACTTTATGTGTTGTGCAATCATTGAGATAACGATGACAACAGCAAAATCAACATGCAAGTCCCTATTCTGTATCAGGCATTGTTTTAAAGTTTATTTATTTGTTTATTTAAGTAATCTCTACACCTAGCATGGGGCTCAAACTCATGACTCCAAGATCAAGAGTCCCATGCTCTAGGGACTGAGCCAGTCAGGCACCCCATATCAGGCATTGTTTTAAAAGCTTTGCATTTTTTTTAAAGATTTTATTTATTTATTTGACAGAGAGAGAGATCACAAGTAGGCAGAGAGGCAGGCAGAGAGAGAGGAGGGAGCAGGCTCCCTGCGGAGCAGAGAGCCCGATGCGGGGCTCGATCCCAGGACCCCGAGATCATGACCTGAGCTGAAGGCAGAGGCTTAATCCACTGAGCCACCCAGGCGCCCAAAAGCTTTGCATTTATTAAGTCATTCTTCCTCGTAACAATCATTTGAGTCAAATACTGCTGTGATTCTTATTTCATTAATAAGAGAACTGAGCATGAGGAAATTCAAGTAGCCCCGCTGTTGGAAGCAGTACAGTCAGATTTGATTGTTGGCAGACAGCCTCCAGAACCTTGTTGTCAATTATTACACTCTTGGCAAATATTGATAGAAAGGCAAAATATTTATACATGACTGCCTGTTATAAAGTGGAATGTATTATGATTTATAGCCCTTTCTTCAATTTATGGTATTTAATCAGAAGTCATGAGACAAGAATGCTTAAAATAATTTCCGCATTGTATGAGTCTCTTTAGCTTTATTTAAAACTGGAAGATTATTGACTTCTGCATCCAACATGCCTTCCCCTCAACTATGCCTGTTAGCATTCACCATTTAAAAAAAATTTTAAGCAGAAATCTTAAAGGATATTTTAATATTCAAGCTCAATATATTACCAGCCTTGAATGTCTTCTCAAAAATTACTCTTTCTGCAACAAGGACAAATTCTATCATTCAATTTAGATTTTAAAGGCTGGGTCAACTATGTAGAAGTTCAAAGTTTTCTGAACAATGCTGTGGCCAGGGACACTAAGAACAGGATAAACAATGGGTTCCTGTTTTGTATTTCCTGTAAGTTATTGCTATGTTCTTATTTCTCTTGATTTCACTGATCATTCAGTGTTAGTTTTAGGGGGAAAAAAAGTGTCAACTCTATTACTACTATATTTAAAACCAAAGATACTCAAATGATGCAGCTCTTAGGGCTTTAAACACATAGGGTCTGTCATAGCAATTTTCACTCCATTTGGAAGTGATAACAGGCTTGAAAACTGAATACCAACCTGTTGTAAGGGCTTATCGTTGACGCCAGAAGTTCTTCCAAAACTTCTGAAACTATATAGGCTATTACTCTCTTTCCACCTGCCTAATATCATAAAACAGTTCTTAGATGATTGTGTCAGGTACGTGTCCAGCTTCAAGTAAGAGATTATCTCAAGACAACCATTTAACCGAGTGAGAGGTTGGTTTACTGCAAACAAGAAGCAGCCCAGGGTGCGGGGGGGGGGGGGGGGTTGGTTAACTCTGTCACCCCACCCTCAGCATGTGCCTCCCAGGACGGAATCAGCATTTTTGTCCGCTAAGAGGAGCAGGGTCTGGTTAAGAGGCAAAGCGCAGAGAAGCCATCCTCCCTGGAGTCTCCCTGCTCCCACCATGTACCAGAGGGGTCCTGCCTTTAGCGTGTCGGCCAGAAAAGACTGTAAGAAAATCGGGAAACTAAGTTTTGGAAATACGCATATTCTCGGGATTCTGTAGTAGAGATGAAAGCAAAAATAGATTCTCAGTAAGGAGAAAACAATGTCTGCCACCACTGTGTTAGATAGTTTATTTATTTTAAAGAGTAATAAGTATGGAAATAGTGACCTGATTGTAAATCAGGTTTGTAACTGTAAATGAAAATGTGCAGATTGTAAATGAAATGTATCAGAGAGAAACTTCAACTGAACATGCCACTTAAGGAAATACTTGCTGTGAAAAGAAGGGCCCTTGCTAGAAGGCAAAAGGTGAGTATCTGCTTCAATTCAGAGGTCCCTCCCCACCCCATGGTCTGAACACAAAATACCCCACCCACTTCAGGCAGCCAGACTCCTTTGTACCTTCCACTGAGACCAGTCGAGCTCCAGCTCAGTCCCCAGAGTCTAGACAGATTCCCACAGCCTCTCCATCTTTTTCCGTAAGATTGAGACATCATTACTCATTTCTTGACATTGCTAACTTACCCCTCCCATAGCATCTAATTTCTTATGTTTCCTTTTGTGAATAAGACTATTGTTGCTGTTTTTAGTAGGTTGACCTTGCTGGTTAGAGCATTCCCTCCCAAACCTCTCTATCTGGCATACATAAAGGTAGGAATATTTGCAGGCACATTGAGGGAAACAAGTGCGGTAACAACAGCCAGAGGTGACTCCTCTGGGAGCTCTAGCAGCCCCGGGCTTCACCTGATAACTGGGGGGATCATTATAGTAGCAACATCTGTAACCCACGCAGAACACACAGAGGTTGCACAAAAAGATAGGAAGGTCTGGCTCCGAGGACGGACAACACGAAAAAACTATTAACAGGTCCAACCTCTAAAGTTTCCCATTTCCAACTTGCATTCATTTTGGAAGAAGTTTCTTTATGCACTTGATATAATGAATCTACGGTTCCTTCTGACCTTTGAAGGCTAGTCAACTGTTTCTTATGGTTCTTTGCTTACCTATCATCCCTGAGTTTTAAGGACACTTTTCTAATATTTTGTGTACTACTTATGTGTGTGACTATCCTTGTAAAATTAGCTTTTATGGTCATAGTAATTAATGATGGAAATGTACCATGAGTTATTGGGTTAATTCATTTTTTGAATGCCTCAGAAAAGATATTTTTCATACTGCCTTGATGATTTCAAAGTGCTTTACAAATTTGTGAAGAGAATATACAGAAGTACATCTTCAAACATTCTTATCTATAACAAGAATCCTTCTGCCCATGGTAGAAGAGAGGATCCCACAGCTTCTAAGTATGGAACACACACGTCATCATGTGTTGCTTAATGCCTTCTTCAGAACCTACTGAATCATTTATTCAAAAATATACATTAAGCACTTACTTTGTGCCAGGCGCAAATACAATATATATGTGGGAAATACAATGTGAAGGGAAAGCAGGAGCTCATAGGCTAATGGAGGAGAAATACACTGATTGATCACAGAAATAAATGGAACCAAGTCTGACACTCAAGGAAATGCAGAATATAGTTGTTCAAGAGTTATAAACACATGACCTTGTGTGGATCAGGGAAGCCTTCCTGGGGGAGGGGCACTTTGGCCAAAAGGTGCACAGCATTAACGGCTGAGCAGGGAAGGTGTTCCAGAGAGAGAGAATGGTGCACACAAAAGGTTTAAATGTGGCCCATTCTAGGAGCTGAAAGACCAGAGAAGCTAGAAGAAAGGAGCTAGAGGGTAGGTAGAGAGATGTGGGTGGAGATGTAAGAAGATCGTGCAGAGCTTTAAATAGGCCACTTTCAGAAGGCTTATCTTAAAGATTTTTATAGCATATTTAGCAACTGTTGCATATGCCTCAATTTCAATAGAATATAAATATCAAGAAAAGCGAAGTCATGGTTATATAAACAGCAGAGGTACATATATATATATAAGATATATTACATATATTTTTAAATATATGTGGGATTCAGACAGCACATATAAAACCAATAAAGTTTTAACTAGAAAACGAACAGGTTTTAACAGGTTCTCAGAAGTTATTTCTATATAATCTCTTGCATTTGCTAATAGTTCTTTGGCCATTCCTTAGCATTTTCACCTTATTTGGTAAAGTCCAGCCCCAGATTGCATAATGACACATATGATGGCCTGTCAGCTCCTAAAAAACATTCGCTCCTCTTCAGTAACCAGGTAGTTAAAATAGTTGGATATGCGACTTGACAACTTTCAAACAGTTACACCTGCCGATGTCGATTATGAGAGGGATTGCCAAATGTAATTCATACACACTCAAACAAAAGCATAGATGGTAGTGTTAAGAAGGAGTTTATAGCCGGGTCCCTCTGCCTATGTTTCAGAGGACAAGCATAGAGGGCTTGCATGCCTGGTCTGAAATCACCCAAGCTCCTGGGCTCGAGTTCCCCCCTCGGTGCTTTATTACTTACTCAGCTTTCAACATATGGAGGTTCTTGTAGATGGCCTGGCTGATATTTACTTAGTGCGTGATGCCGCCAGGCACCAACATTTTTATTGCAGGTACTTCACTTTGTTTCGTGTGGTCAAAGCAGACAAGCATCAGAGATGTTATTACGCTTAATCTAGCCCTCATTTTGCATCTCACATGTCCGACGTGGGGGTCCACCCCTTCCTTTAATCAGCACTATCTTATGTCTATAGTCTCTGTAGTATGAGACTCTGACTGCCTTTTCAATACATCTTTGAAACTCATGCCAGTGTTTCAGGCAGACTTGTTGCCTTTCCCTGAGCACTAAAATATTTGACTAAGAGAATGATACATTGTTCTCCTGGAATATTAGACAATGCTACTCAACTGACCTGGGCCACTGAAGCCTTCAAACATTTATAGTATAACTTACTTTTCAAAGGACTTCAGGGGGGCAAAATGTAACCTAGAAAACAATATTCATGGGAAAAGTACATTCACTTCCTTCCTCCTGAGATCCTCGCAAATAATAGGAAGTGACGAGGAACCAATTGAGAATTCTGAGTTCTCTCAGGAAAAAAAAAAATTAAACAACTCTCAAAGAAGCTTTCAAAATACATGTATTCAAGAGATCAGTCACATAAAAGTCCCTGGAAATCATTGTGGTATCAAAAAAAAAGAAATTACTAAACTTAACCATATTTGGAAACCTTCAGTTATTTTACTATATTTTAGTTGTTAAACCAACAATAGCATTTAGACTGTGCCAGACTTTTCTACCTTCTTTTCAGACAACCCTTTTAATGCTCACAATAATCCAGTGAAGTTCTAGGACAGAGGAGGAAACTGAGGCACAGGGAGGTGACGTAATGGGCCCACGGTCACACAAAAGTGGCTGGACCAGGAATCAAACACAGACACATTGGCTCCAGACTCTCTATTCTTAAGCATTATTACACATTTTTAAGGTCTTCTGAAAACAAATCATCAAGTGAGAAGGGAAGCTACAAATGGTCTTTGCATACAGAATCAGGAGTTTCAAATATCACCAGTGTGGGTCCACGTTCTCCTTACAGTGAGGATTTTATTTTTCTGAAGCCCTCTGGAGCACACAGTTGTTCTGGTACCACCTGAAAAAATGAGCAGTGGTTTGACAAACTAGGGAGATCATTCCAGATAAGGTGCTCACTCCTTTAAAGGTGGAAGGAAGGTGTGCTGAAGAATAACAGAAAGTCTCTTTGCTCCAGAACACCGATCTGCCTCGTGGTTCTAACAATGGGGCGTTCCATGATTTATCAAGATCCTCTCTTGAGATACAGATATCCTCCGGGACAGTTTGGCCTGTGTCAACTATGTCTTAGCATAGAATGTTCTTAATTTGACCACTGCTTAGCTAAGAGCTGTCTCAACTTGTATTGCGCACAATAGGAGGAGAGAAAGAAATGTACCACTCAACTGACTTCCAACACTTCTGTCCATTTTTTTCCCTCCTCATCTCTGAAAGGTTGTTCCAGATGGAGCTTCTGAAACCAGTCCTGTTTTTATTATTATTATTTTTAAAGATTTTATTTATTTATTTGACAGACAGAGATCACAAGTAGGCAGAGAGAGGAGGAAGCAGGCTGCCCGCAGAGCAGAGAGCCCGATGCAGGGCTCGACCCCAGGACCCCGGGGTTCATGACCTGAGCCGAAGGCAGAGGCTTTAACCCACTGAGCCACCCAGGCGCCCCCCAGTCCTGTCTTTATAGAGTTTAAGAACCTCTTTTAACATGGCTGCTGGTCCCACTCATGACTTACATGACATTTTTTTTTTCCTAAGTAGGTCCTTCTCTTATTTTGGGGACCTGCATCTCTGCTCGGAGAACACTCAGCCTAGTGTTCTAGTCCCTCAGAGATAAAGGCTTATCCAGTCTCCTGGCAACAACAAACCTGGGGCAGCTGGGGACTTGGGTCAGACTTGCAGAAGCCAGGGATTCTTCCTGCCCGTCTCCCCCTGCTGGCTGCAACACTCATCCACCCCATGGTTCGTTGTGTGGTTTCCACAAGCTCTGTTCTGTCCAAGTCTTGTTCTCCTAGCACCTGACAGTCCCCAAACATCTGCTTCTCACCGCCCCTCCAGAACTTGTCTGGTTTCTGGATCCAGGCAATTCTGCACCTGGTCTGAGGGCCCCACTGCCCACCAAACTCTCAGTGCTCTTCCATTAGAATCACCTGGGGCGGGGTGGTTATTAGATATGTTAGATTTCAACCAGATTAGTTAAAGCAAACTCTCTAGAGGTGGGTCCAGTGTACTGGTATTTTAAAAAATTTTCCAGATAAGCCTCATATGTACCCAGGAATGAGTCCCCACTCTATATTAGTTTCTCTCAAATTTCAATGTGCACACATATAACCCAGGGATGTTGTTAAGATGTACTTGCCAGTTCAGTAGGTATGGGTGAGGCCCGTGATTTCACATTTCCTACAAGATCCCAAGTGATGACTTTGATGTTGGTCCATGGACCACTCTTTAAATAGGAAGGCTCAAGACCAGTGGGTTCTTAAAGTGTGGCTAAGAATCACTTGGGGACTTGTTAGAGATGTGCAATTTCAGGCGTCTCCCCAAACTAACAAAACAGAAACTGGGGGTGGGATCCAGCAATCTGCATAATAACAAGCCTTCCAGGTAACTCTGATTTTGCTACAGTGTGAGAACCCCTGGCCAAGATGGTAGTGCACAACAGAAATATAATGCAAGCTGCATATTTAATGTAAAATGTTCTCGTCACATTTTAAAAAATAAAATTAAACAAGTGAAATTAATTTTAACTAAACAGCTTATTTAATCTAGGATGTCTGAAATATTATCTTTTCAATATATAATCCATATGAAAATTAATGTGATAATTTACATTCTTTTTTCTCATACTATGTTCAAAACTCGGTGTGCATTTTACAGTTACATGACATCCCAGCTTTGACTAGCCACATGTTAAGCATTCGGGAGCCTCTACATCCACCATCTTGGACAGCCAAGTAGACTTACAACAGTGATAATAGGAGACATCAGTCACTTATGGAAGTCATTGTAGATTGAGTGAGTAGAAAAGTCCAAATATGTTATCCTCTCATTTTTTAAAAATCCAAGTCCAACTTGGACTATTCTGTGACTTCCAATCTGTCGAAAGGTGCTAACTGGGAGGCTCTTTGGACAGTTGGGATCATTGGGGAATGACATGATGGGACCGTGGTGACTCATTCAGCAGCACAGGGCCTATGCTGAATGGAAGCAACTAGCAGGATCAGCACCTGTCCATTCAACTGCAGACCATGACCTAAAGTGACTAATAATACTTAAACATGAGGCAATGGGTTTCTCTCAGTGCTGGTGTGGAAAGCAGACAGGTTGGAACTTAAAGATAATGGTTGACTTAGTAGTCTTCGTTTTATTAATGTCAATAATTTTTCAAGGACAGCCAGTTTTCAATGCATTTTTTCATTATAAACTACTATAAGGAAAAAGTAAAAACTATTAAAAAGAGTTTCTATCTGAGGCTAGAATTTGCCAGACTTATAATCTATCATTTTTGACCAAGTAAAGTACGTATCTTCTTTTTAAATGGACAGGCATTTAAGACATAGTAAAGTGTGACCATTTAAAAAAGTGAACAGAAAAATCCATAATCCTATAGAGATCTCCTAAAACTCTGCTATTCATTTTTAAAACAAAGTTACTCTTATTTAAAAAATTTTGATTAGCTATTTCAAACTTAAACGATAGTTCTTTTCTAATTTCAATTTAAAAATTAAATCAACAAATTTTAATTTCATTTCATTTTAATCTAAGTGTAGGCTAGCTGAAGGATTTCACTATCTTATCACACCTGAAAAAGCAGTCATGCAACCGTTTTTCTTTAGAGATCATGCATAATCCTCAGTATTTTCTATCATCAGTTGCAGTGTCTTTCTTTAATTGCAAAGAAACAATTGGATCTGATCTGAGCCTCTAGTAACCACCCTTCCTAACACTCATTATAAAATACATCCAGGTTGTGTCTGCACTGGGCTGAAGAAGGATCAGAGAATCTTCTCCCACCTCCTCTTAGCTCTCAGCGGTACTTTCTCACTGTTGACGCTCCTCTATGTTATAGGAGTAGGGAGATGAAAGAATTCAGGGGTTTCATCTACATGGATTCAAGGCTTTTAATACTTACTATGTTTCCTCAGGTAGGAAGGAACAAATTGCCTTCTAAGGGGTGTTGTACAATGCAGGGTAAAGCCACAGAAGCCAGAAGTTGGTCTGATGACCACCCATCGTGTATCTTCCTTCCGTCACAGTAGAAAGAAATCCCCATCTCCAGTGGCTAAGGTTTGAAGAGATCCTCATGTGAAAAAGAATCCATCAAAGATTACAACAAATTCTCTTTATTCTTTATTCTTGCTGCCTCTCTGTGCTATAAACGTGCTAAGGCAAGGACACAATATTTTGTGCCCACTATTGTATTCTTCGAACGTATGACAGAGAGGAGGCTCAGAAGTACTTGCCTCATAAAATGCTGAATGAATGAATAAATAAATGAATGCACAGAACATCCAGATCTTAATTTATAATTCTAGAAAAAAAGGGAAGGCGCAAAGTCTGCTAGTTATTGCTGGCGGCCCAATCTGAATCACTTCTTTGGAGGCAGAAGCCGGGGATCCGTGTCTGTCTCATCGTGTCACTGAATGGTCCCCAGTCTCTGCCAACAGATAAGAAATGTCAACAGCTTAACCCAGTAGCTTTCAAAAATAGCGTAGTTGATGAAAATGGAAATTTAGGTGCCTGCAAGAAATAAACCATTTGTCTTCAGTCCTAAGAAGGATAGGGTGAGAACAGATATTCCTCAGAGGGATCTAAAATATTTTTTAAGACCCACCTAAGCGAGGAAATGTCAGAAGAAACCTCTTCCCTCTCAAGAAGGCACACACAGTCCATCTTCGTGTCAACAAATCAGGTTAAGTCATTCTGAAAACTTGAGGATTATGGCCAGGCACTGTGTTTCCTTAAGATTTCAGTCAAGAATTTTTTTTTTGCTGTCATTTCCAACAGCGCTGGCAGTTTTCCCCAAAATTTAAATGAGTAGTTGTACGGTGAACCAAGTTGTTGTGGGTTTCCTGGTGCGTGCACCCCCCCCCCCCACCACCACGTGGGGCAAGGGGGAGGGAGGTGGCCACTCAGGCACGGCTTTTTCATCCCTTTGCAGACAACTCCGGCTGCTGTGAATACTGAAAATAGCTCAAATGTTCTCAGAACAGTAGCACCACCCAGCAGCTGGGATTCTTTCCCTCTCTTATTTGCCTTCTCTCTTGCCCTTTTTTTTCTTCCCCTTCAGACACTTGGATTGGACTTAAACCTCTGGAGTTCAAGACCTTTTAAAAAGGGCTAAATAAACAATCTCTACATGTAAAAGGCCACTGACTCCTACTTCCTCTGTTGAGAGCAACTGTTGAACCCCAGCTGCCTGTAGGTAAGATTTTTATTCTGGAATTATTTAACTGGTTTATGATATGTTTATGACTAAGGTCTTTTCAATAACTTATATCTGATGAGAATAAGTGGAGGCTGCCAACGATTTCCAGGTAAATACGGGGTTCCCGACTACAGCAGGGGCATCTGTGCATTTTTATGGTTGTGCTTTACTTTTAAACTTTGCTCCCAGCTCTCTTTCACATTGATCCCTACACACACACACACACACACACACACACACACCACACCACACCCCCCCCCCCCCCCCCCCCCCGGGTCTGAGCCGCATCGGAACTCTAATTAACCTGCCTGCCAGCAGTGAGGGGGGCTCCCAGACATCAGAATTCTGTTGTTTAGACTGTTTCACTTATTTTTAACTTTCTCACGGCACCGAGAGAGAGAGAAAAAAAAAGGAAACGGTTACAACCACCTGAGCAAAGAAAATGTTATACAGTTGGCCTTTAAGGACAATGAGCTCTATTTTGTTTTGTTATTTCGTCACTGGTTTGTGGATTGCTAGGGCAGAATTTGAACGGCTTTTTTTATTAGTGTGTTTCATTTTTTGTATGCTTCTAGCACAATTCAGGTGACTCCGTTTTGAAAATGCCTTACCTAGCCAAAGGTCTGCTAGCAGATTTCTCTAATGTTGACAGTACAATATTTCGGTGAGGTTTCTGTGCCTCTCCTCTCCCCCTCCTTATGCTCACACTTGACATTTTGCAAAGTACTTTGATCTGTGGACTTTAACTTCAAACACAGCATTTACTTTGATTGTGGGTATTTACTATGGTCAGTAAAAAGTTTTTTGGTTTTTTTTTGTTTGTTCGTTTAATGCTTTTATAAGATTTCCCTTAAAGAAGCCGTTGGGCTTGGGTTTTCCTCACTGATGATGTCTCAGGTTGACCCCCAGCTCAAAGAAAAAGACTTTTCTATGGCAGGGTCTCTCACCATATAGACTTTATGACTATGCCGCAGATCTGTGAACACAGCAAAGGCTGGTGTGTACAACCCGACTCTATCATCCTCTCCTTTGATTGCCCTCTCTTGCCTCAGAATTACAATGTGCCTTGGGGCCTAATGTAGCTTTTTTCACATGGACACTGAAATCCTTGGAATTTAAAGATTCTTGTCTCCAAAGAAGTTTATTGGTATCTCAGGCCACATGTCAAAAGAAAACATGCATTTTAAACACACTGTGATCTTCTGGATAACTCTAAAAAAAAAAAAAGTAAAAAGAAGAAAAATTCAAAAGAAAGAAAGGAAAGAAAATTTTTAAAGAGGAATACTGGGTGTGGGGAGTGGGAAGAAAAAAAAATAAAAACAAAAACCAAAAACCAAACCAAAACAAAAACCTTTTGTAGCCAGAAGTTTTTAAGCTGGTGAAACTTTGGCTGAATGAGGGATAAGAAATTTTTATAAACAAGTGTATTTCCTAAAATAGGCAAAGTGGAGTCCTCTTTTGCCATTCAATAGACTTTTAAATGTTCCCTTTACTTTAAAGAAAATTCATGGGTTGATTACACTGGTTTGTTATTTTCCAAGTCCTCTGCTAGAGCAGAGGTTGGCGTCCCGTGGCACGCTGCCCACCGCTAGCTGGGCTGCACGTTAGGAGTAGAATGAGCCTAACTAATCCTGTCAGAAGACTGTTTCAGTCCCCGCCAAGGACTGTGGCTCCTTACAGCTGGCCCAGTCTGCTCTTTGCACCCTGCACCTTGCTAAGAAGGCAGGAAGCAAGTGGCCACAGGATGAGTTTCCAGAGGGTGGCGCTCTGGAGAATGCTATGGGAGAGGTCACTTTCAGAGGAGGCATCAACGCAATGTAATCTCTAGAATTTGAATTTAGTAGGAAAACCTAGAGATGTTTAGTCAGCCTTTTTTTTTTTTTTAAATTTCCAAAAGTTGGACGTTTAATTGTTACCTCTTCCCTTGCAAATCTGTATTCTAAGGCCTATATTAATAATCACATTCCTGCGTACAGTCAGCATTTTAAATCCTCTGGCTATTTTGAGCAAATGTTTCACTGCTTCCTGGGGCTTTTGGGGGTCTAGAATTTTCTCACCCTTAGTGCGGGGGAGCCTAGATTTGGCATAGCTGAGGGCAATATGAGTTTAGTTGGAGAATCCAGGGGCACCACGATGAAATGGGTGTGGGAGAAGATAGCCATTCCATGCTCCAGCAAGTCATCTTTTCCTGCTTTGTCATTGTTGTGGGGTCTGTTTGTTTGTTTCTCTTCACCCTGTAATTTTGCTCTGAAGCTTTGGGTTGTTTGAATGTGAAACTCAAGGTGAGACCCAGCCAAAGCCACTGAGTTTCCCACAGGTTCCCCATGAAAGAGGTATTCTACTCAGCCCTGCTCGAAACTTGGCCCACGTTTCACCAGAAGTTTCACGAATGTCAGTGAGCCTGGATTTGAAACATAATCCAAAACCTGGTGACTTCTGGCGACTTTGAGGCCTTATTGTATATGTAGAGATTCTGTCAAACAGGGACATCCCTTATTTTCATATCTTCTACTGTAATTTCATGTGTACACACATTTTTTCCCCCACTAAACTCTCATTATTCTATGATATTTTAAGGCGAGGTTCAATCCTAATATGAATTTTTATGGCCGTGGTATTTAAACATTGGCAAAGAAAAGCCTGCATTTTAAATTCCCACACGGTCTGAACCACAGTGGTGTGAACATGTTGGTATAATTCAGCTGAAGGAAGGAAGTCCCAGGAGAGTCATGGAATGTCTTTCTTTGCTTAAATATACCTCTGTGCTCGTGAGGAACAAACAGTAACATTTTGTCCAGGTCTATCCGTTTGACAGTATGCCTTTTGTTCCCTTCCAAAGGTGGTGTCAAATATATTGGTGGAAAAATAATAAACTTCCAGATTTTTTTTCTTTTTTTTTTTGCTTGCTCAACTGATACACTCATAGGGAACATTGTAAGCATTGAAAAGTTTAGTACTATTTGCTTGTAATGTAACTTATACGGAGAATAAAGGAGTACTCAGCAGAGTCAATTTCCTTCAGAAAACCTGGGTGACCTGGAGCTGATGTGTGTATTAACAACAGTGAGATGGAGCAGGGTTGTGAAGGGCTCTGTGTGTGTGTGTGTGTGTGTGTGTGTGTGTGTGTGTGCATGCATGTATGGGTGTGCCGAGTGGGGAAAATGGGGGAATAGAGAGGAAGAGGGCATTTGTGAGCTTTGTTTAGCAAATCTGTCACATCTAAAACAAAAAAATACTCAAGCCTAGGATCTGAAAACCTCCCTTTATTTTGTTGATCATATAGATATGTATTGGCCGAACACTGAATTTGGGACAGGGGGACACATTATTTTTCTCATTAAAGATACCAAGGATTACATTCTGATCATTAGGACTCCGGAAATGGGAAATAATCTCTAAAAAAAGTATGACCAATTAGGAGACCTACATAGTTGTAGGTGAACTTGCATGAGCCAGTCTCTGGCTCCTGTGACCGTTACAGATGCTAAGGCAACCAGGGAACTAAGATTTGATGTCTTTCTATCAGCTGGAGGATTTCTGAACTCATATGAAGGATTTTCATAAAAGTAAATTTATGACCTCATGAAAGATTTGACAAAATTTATGAGGTTTACAATTATTCTTTGAATATTTTGTTATCTTATTCTTGATACAAAAAAGCTTGTTATTAAAGATACAGTTTGCATTTTTAGCAGGTGATGCTGAAAATGACTATAGTTAATTCCATACTGAATAAGGCATTTGAAAAGTGGACAATAACAGAACTTGGGGACCTTGTATGTAGGAGCTGCATTTTAACACTGACTTCACTATTCATAATGTGCCATGTGTGATTTTGTTATCCCCAAACTAATACAATAGAGCAGAGGAGAGAAAGGTGCACAGAAGGAGGTGTAGAGGAACCAACCAAGAGGAAACAACCCAGGACCGTCCTACCAGGGGTCCTCCCTAAACACATCATGGTACAAAGAGTTGACATTTTGAAAACTATCATCCATAATAAAATAGAAAAAAGGAAAGGGTAAAAAATACCAGGCTGAAAATAAACATCAGATTTGTGCATATGCAAATGTTTCTTTAAATCATGAAAAGACCTTTCGAGAGTGACCTCACTAGGGCTGTCTGGTTGGCTCTGTCAGTGAAGCTGAAGCTCAGGTCATGATCCCAGGGTCTTGGGGTCTGGCTCCCTGCTCAGTGGGAGTCTGCTTCTCCCTCAGTCCCTACCTCCCCACCCCCACTACTCAGGCTCTCTCTCTCACAAATAAATAAAATCTCAAAAAAAAAAAAAAAAAAGGAATGACGTCACTGGTTATTTAAGAACACAAAAACCAGTCATTTAAAAATCTTCTCTTGTGCTTAATTGTCAGAAAAATTGACTCCCTGTAGTACTTATCTATTGTTTAAGAATATATTATTATAGCCCATATTTATTGTACTACATTAGTTTTCTTAAAAAAAAAAAAATTAGTGCCAGCAATAGATATCAGTGATAAATGAAGACACAAGAGGGGGCCCACCCTGATAGGTCAAAGAGGGTTATTTACCTGAAGCAGATAAAACAATCATTTCCAGGAAAGTCATCTGTCTCTACCTAAGTTTTTATTTGTTATTTGGATATTATAATTTTCTGTGAAATAGAAGTAGCATTTTAAGTAATGCTTTAATAATTATATGCCAAAACACCACGATGATCTTAAGGCCTTCTCTTGGATAAGATGGACTGTCAAAAGAATATGGTCATTTCTTGTAGGTTTAAATGCAGACTGCTTGTCAGGGGATAGTCAGCTCTCCTTAGCAACACTCTCATCCTGGGATTTATCCTGGGGAATCATGGAGTAGGAAACCCCAGGGACCCTCTAGAGCATGCCTGTACCCATTAGGAAGTGCAGCCGACGTGGGCCACTGGCTAATGTCAGGGTGGAGATGGGAGGAGGAGACTCCCCTTTCCTCTGCTCTTGGGCAGAAGGCCTTTCGGAGTCTCTTGGTTCAACTATTCTTTTTTTCTTTTGTCATAGTTCTTCCCTATATTTCCCCTTCTCTTTTTCCAGGAGAAACCGAGGTCTTTCCTGTAAATGTTGCCATTCTTGAGTCATTGGAGAAGGAAAAAGTCCAAGGGAGTTAGCTCTGGCGGCTATGAGATTCATACCCATTCCAAGGCTAGCCCATGGCCCCCTGAGCTGGAAGAGCGTCTGCAAGGGTGCCATAGCTAGAGCTGTGTTTAACTCTTGAATAACTCATAGTAGGATAACAATAAAGTAGATATGAGGGAGCGCTTTCAGGTCAAAACACAATATCCACTCTTTCAACCAAACTGTTAATTTTACAACAATTTTAAATTTACCGAAAAATTGTGAAGATGGGACCAGAGTTTCTATATATGCTACACCAAATTTCTCCTATTATTAACATCTGACAGTAATATGGTAACTTTGTCACAATTAGTGGACAATTACTGATACATTATTATAAAGTCCATCCTTTATTCTTACTTCCTTAATTTATACTTCCTTTTCTTCTGTTCCAGGACCCTATCCAGAATGCTGTATTACATTTAGTCATCATGTTTTCTTAGATTCCTCTTGACTGTGAGAGTTTATTACCCTTCCCTTGTTTTCGATGACCTTGATAGCTTTCAGGAAAACTGGTCAGGTATATTGTAGAACATTTTTTCCATTGGAATTTGTCTGATGTCTTTCTCATGATTAGATAGGGATGTGTTTTGGGGAAGAACTCCACAAAGGTAAGGTGCCATTCTTATCACATCACAGCAAGGGCACATACTATCAACATGAGGTATCACTGTTCATGTTGACCTTGATCACCTGGCTGAGGGAGTGTCTGTCGGGTTTCTCCACTGTAACATTACTCTTTTTCCTCCTTTCCTTACTGTTCTCTACCAGAGGCAGTAACTTCATGCACCTCACACTTAAGGAGTAGGGAGTTACATTGCTCTTCCTGATGGAGTAACTACATAAATTATGTGGAATTCTGCAAGGGAGATTATCTATTCTCCCCAGCTTCTTTAAATTCAATCATTTGTATCAATACAAACACATGGATGTATGTTTTATACTTTGCATTACAATCTGATACTGCTTAAGTAAAGCAGCTGCTCAAAGTGCTCAGCAAATGGCTCCAGCTGTAGCCATGGGCAGCTCTTACAGGAGGTGGCTGTGCCTTCTCTTTCTTTTAAGATTTTATTTACCTCTTTGGGAGAGTGCACGAAAGAGAGCACAAGCAGGGGGAGCTGCAGAAGGAGAGGGAGAAGCAGGCTCCCAGCTAAACGAGGACTCTGACACGGGGCTCGATCCCAGGACCCTGAGATCATGACCTGAGTCAAAAGCAGACGCTTAACTGACTGAGCCACCCAGGCGCCCCAGCTGTGGCCTTTGACATACTCCCATCGTTGTGAGGATTTTTTTCCCTGGTACCACAAGATGCTTCAGCTTCACTGTATATATATCCTGCCCCAGTTCTAGAATCAGTCATTTCTTCAAGGAGCCCTAGTTCCTTTTATTAAAGAATGATAGGCCAGAGCACCTATTTTAATTTTTCGAATGTGACCTTACCAGCCACTTGTTTTTTCACTTGAAAATCTTTTTTGTTTGTGTATTTTTCATTCTGTAACTGGTAATAACTTGATACACATATAAGGATAGTCTTTCTTGATTTTTCAGACTCAAGGGACTCAAGCTGCCCTTGCATACTCACCGTTTTGTGATTTTCAAACAAATTTAATCCAATATGATCAAATTTGCTCTTCATCGTTAGTTTTGGTGGGAGATTGAAAGCCTTAGATGTGGTCTTCAAGTCTTAAATGCACCATGTAAAGGTAGAAATCGGATGTTTCCTCCTTAAATAGATGTAAGAACATCTTACATTATTTTAAATATGATCAATCAAGATTATTAAATGACTATGGAACTCTATTGCCAAGCCTTGCCACAAATCATGTTTGAAGAACTGTGCCATATGCCACTTGAGTCCCATAGAAAACTCAGACGACAGAGCCAGTCAACATATATCAGAAGATGGACATTGGGATGGGGGGTGGTCCAGGGTGGGTCAGTCCGTTAAGCATCTGCCTTCGGCTTAGGTCATGATCCTGAGGTCCTGGGATCGAACCCCATGTTGGGCTCTCTGTTCAGCAGGGAGCCTGCTTCTCCCTCTCTCTCCCTGTTGATGCACTCTCTCACTATCTCTCTCACTCTCTCTCTCTCGAATAAATAAATTAAAAAAAAAAAAAAAAAGATGGCCAATACAGAGGTCCACACCGCCATGGGAGCACAGAGTTAGGCTTCAATAAAATGAGAAAATCAGAAAAGTTCTCACAGAGGGAAGAGCTGTATTTGAATGGAGACTTTGGTCCACAAAAGAGGGCATTCAGGGGCGCCTGGGTGGCTCAGTGGATTAAGCCGCTGCCTTCGGCTCAGGTCATGATCTCAGGGTCCTGGGATCGAGCCCCACATCGGGCTCTCTGCTTCGCAGGGAGCCTGCTTCCTCCTCTCTCTCTGCCTGCCTCTCTGCCTACTTCTGATCTCTCTCTGTCAAATAAATTAAAAAAAAAAAAAAAAAAGAGGGCATTCAGATGGAAGAAGGTAATTGTGAATAAAGTCTCCGAGGAGAGAAAACTCGGTAGACAGAGAATATCCAGAAATTTGGTATTGCAAAAACTTAGGCCCGACAAGAGACCCCTGGAAAGGTATATAGGGTTGGTGTTCCTTGGTTGAGAAGGAAATTTTCACAGTTAGGTGCCTATGTTATTACAACTGCCGTCTCGTGTTCAAGATGATGGAGATGAAGCATAGGACAGACCCTATTAGGCAGATATAACTGAGCAGTGGGCAAAGTAGAAATAAGAAAAGGAGACTAGCTGCTACAGCGCCTCAGTCATCAGGACTGTTCCGTATTGCCATCTTCAACTAGACTTTGCCCTAGAAACTGAAAGTCTACCTGCAAAATGATTGCACCTGTAATTTTAATATTCAGTATTATCAGAGCTAATAGGTTACATGTTTATTGTTTCACCAAATATATAGCTATTTCATATTCAAAAATTACTTCAATTTCCTTGATTGTCTATAAAATAGATCTAGGGTGGTATTACTGTTAATATGGGGTTGGTCAAGCAGGCTTTATGCTCCCCAGTGCACAACTGAGAACACAGACACCCCGATAAGTTGCCGTATCCTCCATTTTGTGTCCCTAGTAAATAGCAAATGGTAGATTGGCTTTCATGTCAAGATTTTTCAACGTGTGCCATTCTACCCAGTTATAAAAAGCAAAGATATAAAATAGATTAGAAATAATAGCCAAAGAATAATAAGAAAAGGATCTAAAGCCAGTCCATGGGGTGCCTGGGCAGCTCCGTCAGCTAAGCATCCAGCTGTCGATTTTGGCTCAGGTCATGGCCTCAGGGTGGTGAGATCGAGCCCTGTATCAGGCTCTGCACTGGACATGGAACCCACTTGAGATTCTCTCTCTCTCCTTCTGCCCATCCCCCTCTATTGTGCGCTCACTCTTTCACTCTTTAAAAAAAAGAAAAGAAAAGAAAATGATTAGCCCAGGCAATGAAGGACATATTTCTGTGACTTTCTATACTTGGCTGAGAAAAATAAAAAATAAAAAATGAGCAAAAGAGGGAAGATTACAGAGAAAGACATGAATGTGCCAACAGTATAATGAACCATCGGTTATAACTAGGCTGATAGAAACAAGATACATGTAGCAAAAATAAATAAATAAAGTTTAGAAATTTGATACAGTTTAAGAAAAAGAATGTACTCTCTTATTAAAGGTTGATTCAGTGTTAGAAAGGATAGAATAGAATTATTAGTTTCTTGTTCAAAATTTGGGCCTGAAAAAAAGAAACTCAGTTTAGTTTAGTAGAAAAACACATGTACAGCATGTGTTTTTAAAGCGCTGTATTTCGGTTACTTTGACTTGTTGCATATCCTGGTCCAAGTACGACTTTGAATTGGTTTAATTCTAGTGGAGCCATTGCTGTTGACATGCATTCAGCTCGGTGGTCCTTCTCCTGTTTAATTTTGTGAACCTAAGAAGTTTGGCTGGTTTTGAATTTAATTCCAAATAGTATTCAGAAGTTCAGTGTTTGTTTGAACTGACCATTTAAATATTTTAAAACTAGGCAGCATTCAACTTTTAGAGTGGATTCTTACTATTAAAAACAACCTGGGCGCCTGGGTGGTTTAGTTGGTTAAGCGACTGCCTTCGGCTCAGGACACAATCCTGGAGTCCCAGGATTGAGTCCCAAATCGGGCGTCCTGCTCAGCAGGGAGTCGGCCTCCTCTGATCCTCTCCCTTCATTCTGTCTCTCTCACTCTCCCTCTCTCTCAAGTAAATAAATTAAATCTTTAAAAAAACAAACAAACACAAAAACCCAAGAAGGTTGAAAAAATTACTTATGGGCACATTTTAAGTGAATTTAATGAACATACAAGCCAAATACAGTTAAGAAATTTTTTTTAAGATTTTATTTATTTATTTGAAGACAGAGATCACAAGTAGGCAGAGAGAGAGAGGAGGAAGCAGGCTTCCTCGATCCGAATGTGGGGCTCGATCCCAGGACCCTGGGACCATGACCTGAGCCGAAGGCAGAGGCTTTGAAGGCAGAGGCTTTAACCCACTGAGCCACCCAGGCACCCAAGAAATGTATTTTTGAGGGGCGCCTGGGTGGCCCAGTCAGTTAAGCCTCTGCCTTTTGCTGAGGTCATGATCCCAGGGTCATGGGAGGGAGCCCCACATCAGGCTCCTTGCTCACGGGGTCTGCTTCTCCCTCTCCCTCTGCTTGTGCTCTCTTTCTCTCTCTCTCTCACTCAGTCAAATAAGTAAATAAAAATCTTTCAAAAATCTACTTTTGATCTAAGACGAAAAATATTTTCTATTCTACATTTATCTTTTTTACTATGAAAGTATACACTCTTTAAATGGAAAATTATCCAAAACCAAATTTGGTTACCTAAATGTGCAGTTAGATTAGAAACTCCATGCTGTGGTACTAGCAGGGCCACGTGTTAGAAGATAGCATGTGGCATCCGCCTGAACTTCATGTGCAGTCTGTGAATAGACTAGAACAGGGAGGCTGTACTGAAAGATTCAGCAGGGGAGTGTTGGAAATAAATGAAGACATTTTGTGTTTAATCAAGAAGTGTGTTAAATGTCAAACTAAGAGTTCCAGGCCTCACTCTCAAGTAGGAAGTGGTCATTGTCCTTGACTTACAGGGCAATAAAATGCTAACTTTTGGGAGACATAAACAGCTTCCAGGGTATCACCTCTTAGTGACTGAGTTTAAATAAGAAATCAAATTGCTCACTATAAAACTCATTTTACAACTTAGAGTAGAAATTGTTTTATAGTTCTATTTATGTAACTAATATAAAATTTTAAATAAACCATGAATCATTTTACAATTTGAAATACAAATTATTTGCATATAACATGTGAATTTTGGGGACACCTGGGTGGCTCAGTGGGTTAAACCTCTGCTTTTGGCTCAAATCATGATCTCAGGGTCCTGGGATCGAGTCCCGCATCGGGCTCTCTGCTCAGCAGGGAGCCTGCTTCCCCCTCTCTCTCTCTGCCTGCCTCTCTGTCTACTTGTGTTCTCTCTCTCCCTCTCTCTCTGTCAAATAAATAAATGAAATCTTTTAAAAAATGTAAATTTTAGCATGTTAGTTTTTTATCACAATGTAGACAATTGTATATAAAGTGTTTACCATAGAAATCAATACTTTAGGGGTGCCTTGGTTGCTCAGTGGGTTAAGCCTCTGCCTTTGCCTTGGGTCATGATCTCAGGGTTCTGGGATCGAGCCCCGCATCGGGCTCTCTGCTCATCAGGGAGTCTGCTTCCCCCTCTCTCTCTGCCTGCCTCTCTGTCTACTTGTGATCTCTCTCTCTCTCTCTCTGTGTCAAATAAATTTAAAAAAAATATCAATACTTTATCATTAATAATTCTAACATGAAGTTAAATTATTGAAATTTTCTTTTTGTGTCATAATTATTTTCATTCAAGGCAGAATAAAACCAAAGCTAGGTGTAAACAAGTTCCTAAACTTTATATTGATAACACAGAAGACTGTGGCTTACGATAAACTTTTCAAAAATAAATGGAAGAATAAAAAAGTGAGTGAAAAAGTAAATTCAGTGGGAATTAAAAAAATAAATAAAATGGAAAAAATAAAAAAAAATTTAAAAAAAATTCAGTGGGAATTAGACAATTCTTAATAGAATAATGAAAGCTGTTTTTTAATTTAAAAAGAACGTTTAAGATGATTACAAGTCTTCAATACAAAATACATTTTATTTTAACTTGTGTTTGAGCAACCTTACTTTAAAAATTAATGAATGCATTTCATGTTCCAAAATTAACTTAGACTTGGCACTCAGGCTTGGTCTCACAGGGGGAGATCCATCACTTACTAACCACAGCTTGTGTAAAAACTTGTAAAAACTTGTCTAAAAACAAAGTGATAATTTTTATGCTAAGGTGAGAAAACGTGATTGCAGTGAGATTTTTATCTTCCTTACAACCCTTTATCTATTTTAGTCGATGAAATTAAACAAAAAGCATTGAGAGTTAAAAATCATTTGTGTCCGCATCAGAATTTCCTGTATTCACACATATCCTTTTTTAAATCAATATTCTGAATAACAAATAAGAGCATATGTGTAAAAACACTCGGCCAAAGACCATTTGGTATTTCAGTGAACATAATAGCTTGGCAAATTTAACGCTTGACTGTACTTATTGATTTAAGAAGAATGGTCTGTATATACATCAGAAAGGAAGAAAATTGGGAGTTTACTAGTAAAACCGAATACTATTTTCAGTGACCCCTAGTGCCTTAAGCAATTTCATTTTCATTGACTGAGATATTATCATTAAGATCTTTTTACAATGTCTCGGTCACTTATTTCTGAGAGATTCCTTTTCCTAGCATATGTGAATCATATGGGGCTCGAGGATTAAAACCTTACACTCTGACTATAGACCCACCTCCATGCAGGAAAAATTGATAGCACTTTCAAGATAGCAATTCCACAACCAGACTTAGGGAGGAATTGCTTTAACCTTAAAAAAACAAAAACAAAAACAAAACCAAAAACACACACACAAAACACCAATCAAAAACCTGTATCATAAAAGTTCACAGAAATATATGGACTGAAAAATGTGAAATTCAGACACCAGAGGCAGGGAGGATGGTTCAATTAGAGACAATAGATACCAAGGACCAAACATACAGTTTGATATGCATGAGTTCCCAGTTAATAAGATCCTGTGCAAAGCGAGCACTGCCTATATTTAATATAAAGACTTTACTCTGTAACTTAATAAATATATTCCTTGAAATTTGACTTCTTTAAAAAAATTTACATACATACAACTGTTCCTTACTTTTGACACTTAACACTTCTTGGACATCACGGGAGAATAAAAACCTAATGATCTTTCATTACCATTTGGTTAGAACCGATATTTAATTTTGAGAATTTTTATTCTGATTTTTTCCATTTGTTTTATATAGAAAGTCATTCCAATATGCTAAAATGGAAAAGCTGGCAGACATCACTATATTTTTAAGAGTTTTGATAAATGATAGATAATATTGAATAATTTTTTCTGGATTTTTTTTTTTTTGGTTGTTACAAATTTTACATATTGTCTAAAAATTCAGTACAGGAGCCAAAAAAAGTTAATTATTTGAAATCACAAAATTCAAAGAAAAAGACATTTTGTTTCTAGGTAAATTCCACTGGAGTATATATAAAAAATATTTAAATTATTAATAATAATCAAAATGAGAAAAATAGTGAAGTTCTAATAACACAAAGAGTGACTTTGAATTTCCTCATGTCATTGTTACTAAAGCCAAGAAACCTATTTTTATATTACTAATACAGAGTAATATATGGAAACAAATATGAGAAAAGGACTTTCAGATTACTACCCTTAGACAGTGCTACTTCTCTGACCTTCATTAGAATCTCTTGTCTTCTGTGACGCTGGAGTATTTTCCTTCAGTCTCTCTGATTACTCCTCAATTCTGCTTACAAATGCCTCTTTCTTTGTCTGACTTTCAAGATATTACCTTGGGTTCTGTCCCTCTTGTCCAGTCTCCCCTAATTTCACCTGTTTCCTCCCTCATAATAATCCCCCAATCTATGTCTCTATCCCTGATCTCTCTCACGAGCTCCAGACTCACATTTCCAAGTAACTGGTAAACATCTCATATGAACATTGGCAGATCACCTTAAACTCAATATTCTAAAACTCATCCTCTTCCCGCTCCCAACTTGCTCTTCTTCCCCAGGGCTATATTTTAATAACTGTGTCACCGAGTAATTCAGGATTAGAATCTTTAACAAGTATTCACATTTTCCTTCATACCAGTTTAAGTCACTATTCATTGATTCTACCTACCCACACACGTCATCCTTGAAGCTAGAGTTATTTTACCAAAATAAACAAACTTTGCATGTGGATTTACCATCTACCAAACTCCCCTATCATAGAGTAAACACATCACCTTTGCTTTCTCCTAAGTCTGTAAGCACCAGGAAAGATGGCCATGTGGACCACTGGAAGTAAATTCTGTGCATTGGGTTTAGGCATCAAGAGTTCCGTATTTGCCCAGATAAAAGACAGAGTTGGCTACTTTTCCAAACTCATTAGTAAGAAAAGGGTGTGGCTTACTGTGCCAGGCATGGAACAGAGATCTAACGTCAGTCCTGTTACATATCTCAAAAGACGCGTGTCCTCAAGATTCTCTTTCCAACAGAGTATCGACAATGTTCACAAATCACCTGTTTTGTTCACTTATTACATACTGTTGTGATGGTTGTAGGCAAATGCTAAATAATAAATATTTTGGTTTTTTTAAAGGTTTTATTTATTTATTTGACAGACAGAGATCACAAGTAGGCAGAGAGGCAGGCAGAGAGAGAGAGAGAAGCAGGCTCCCTGCCAAGCAGAGAGCCCGATGCAGGACTCCATCCCAGGACCCTGAGATCATGACCTGAGCCGGAGGCAGAGGCTTAACCCACTGAGCCACCCCGGCGCCCCAATAGTTTGTTTTAAAAAATGGAATATGATCACAATGCAAAGTGTTAAACCACAAACTCCATATGATTCATGTGGTAGTAAATGAAGTCTTTAAGAAATTAATTATTTTAAATAGAGATTTAAATCAAACAAAATATGCATATCTTCAAAACTAAATAGTAAAATAAATAAGTGACGGAAGCAATATAAAAAGGGGGTGTGCCAACATTTCATCCAATAAATATGAAATTGATGATGCATTAACATTCATTATCCATGACCAGTTAAAACACTATTTGGTTTTATTACTAAACTCCTAATTTCTTTCCCTTCGATGTATATGTTAGGTCATTCCTTTTAAATATCAGCACAGCCAGGTGTCCAATGTGTGAAGCACAGCCAGGTGTCAAATGTATATATAAAGTAAATATAGCTTCATATGAATAGCATGATATAAAGGATAAAATTTGAACTATCAGTCTTCTGAATCATCTAATATCCACGGCATCATTTGTCTTTATGGCATTTAATCAGTAACCATTTGTCGAGAGTCTACTTGGTACTCTGTCCGCAGTGCAGTAGAAGGCGGTTGTTAGAAGGTAGTTACCACAACCATGTGATTGAAATTGTAAAGAGAACTATGAAAGAAAAATTCAGGAGGCTGAGAGCGGAGTCTGCCATTTTGAAAACCAGGAATCAGTGACAAAGAGACTTCTAGATTCAGAACTTAGTGACATAATTACTTGGAGTAAGATGAATTACTCGGAGTAGGAATCAGAAGACATGTTGCATTATTCCTAGAGTGAGAGCCCTTTCGTGAGCAGCTGAGATTGAAGCATAAAGAGATTATGAGCATGATCCCTCCAAAAACATATATATCAAGACCACCACGAATATCTACTCTCTGAATATAAGTCTATTTGTGTGGTGGCCTTTGTCTTTTGGAGAAACATCCTGAGAATGATAGTTAGCTGTGCTACTACATATAAATTCTCCATGGATTATAGAGATAATGTCGTATTTGCTCCTATTTAAATATTGAAGGAGTATGATTTCTGAAATGATCTATGAAAGATGAATGTGACTTTGGAGAAAAACTTATTTCAGCTTTGAGTAGGGATTTTCAAGATAAACATCCAAGAAAAAGTCTAACAGAGGGATATTGAAACAAAATTTCTCAATGAATAAAGGACCTTACTGATTGCAGCTGTGAATTTGAGTACTTTAACAAGTATTCAGGTGTTTGCAATGAGGCATATGAGTTAAAAGTGAAAGAAAATGTTTAAAGTTTTCTTTCTCACTTTTAACGACATTTCAAAGAAATACATAATTTCAACATAAAAGACATATTTCTTCCATAGATGAACACAAGTTGTGTGTGTGTATGTGTGTATGTGTGAATTAAATCTTGTGGTTGGAGGGATATCCATCTTTATTTTTTTACTGAAATAAAATCATTTAAAATAAAATATTTTCTGCTTTCATAGTGTGGTAACAAATTATTCAGAATAGATCGGTAACAATTTTTTCTTCTGCTCCTTAGACTTAATCATATTTTTGAAATCGGCAGCAAACTATTCTAAGGATGTCAGTGTTTTTCTAAAGAAAAAAAATTGCATGCAATGTGGGAAATGTTTTTAATGCATTACACATTTTACTATTTCTGGATATGTTCATGAACTCATATTTTTATATTTTATTTTTTTCTTTTAAAGATTTTATTTATTTATTTGATAGACAGAGATCACAAGTAGGCAGAGAGGTAGGCAGAGAGAGAGGAAGGGAAGCAAGCAGGCTCCCTGCTGAGCAGAGAGCCCGATGAGGGGCTCGATCCCAGGACCCTGGGATCATGACCTGAGTCAAAGGCAGAGGCTTTAGCCACTGAGCCACCCAGGCACCCTATTTTTAAAAGGCAGCTAAGTCCTCTTATGGTATTTCTTTTCCGGGGATCAGTATTCCTCTAGAAAATGCTGTTGAAGTTGCAAAGTGGATGTCTGTATAGATGCATTTTATTAATTTTTCAGATTATTCCTTCCTCATGTTTGGCTAAACCATTGACAGTAACAAAATGGAGTAAAAAAGAGTCCTAAAAGATGAGTTACCTTTAATTCAATAAATATTAAACAATAATTAAACAATTAAATCATTGTTCCTGATATAAGAGTTGAACACAAGAGCTGGGAAATGTGCGCATGGATGGGGAATGGAAATGTGTCAAATAAAGTGGAAATCAAAATGGCTGCTGGAGTCCCCTAAATTGTGCTGTCCTTGAGTATACAGCATTTCAAGGAGCCATCTCGCGGTGGAAAACAGAAATTTGCCACATAAGAATGTCAAAGTGCTATGGCATAGCATATTTGACAGAAGTTGAATATTTAACCTTAGTTGATCGCTAAAGTTAGCTTAGAATACTGATTACAAGTATAGGATTTTGCAAAATGTGATCAACTTTGAAATAGTAGTAATACAAAAGCATATAGGCAATTAATGGAATTATAGCTATGGAGTCTTACATATTTATTGTATTGATGTACTATCTGACGTATAACCATCTATCTTTGAATATTTATCATCGAGGAGAACTCCTTGCAGCTTTCTAATTTTATATTATCAAAGTAGTCCATCTTCCACATTCTTTAACAATTCATCTACTTCAGAAATCTCTTAGGTCTTCTCTACTTTAATCCTCCGCTGTTACGAGATTTTGTGAATTGTTGTACCTATGTTCCCTTTACCCACTGTCATTAAATATACCTCATAGGAAAAGGTATCCCTCTTCTCATCCAATGCGTGTGCACGCGCGCGCACACACACACACACACACACACACACACAAATCTTACTCTGTTTCTAGGTAGATCAAATGGAGCACCTTGGCGTCAACTATGAAAAGAGTACAGCAGAACCCAATAATGAGCAGTATGGTGACAGTTACTGAGGAAAAAAAGCAATCACCTCTTTGAGCTTGTTAGCTAAAAGATGCCTTCCTTTTATGAGGCAGAAATAGTTTTTCCTCCCACCTCATATCTTTAAGCAAGAAACTTATCTTTCGCTCAGGCGTTTGTCGTACCACAGGACATGCTTCATTTCTAAACTTAGAACAACACTGATGTCGCCATCACTGCAGAGCGAGCTCAGTCATTCACTTACGCAGATACCGTCCGAGCACCTTTAAGAGGAAAGCACTGTTCTGATGTTGGGGCTTTTCAGTGAACCCCAACTGGTTAAACACAGGTAAAAATTCCTGCTCCCAAAAAACTAATACTCCTCTGGGAAGAAAAAATAATAGAAGATAAAACGAATAAGAGATTACATAGCAGGTAAGAGAGTAAAAAATGCTTTGAACATAGAGCAAAGTAAAGAGGATCTACAGAATGGAGGGAGCCCTATGTGTAGGTCTATCTGGGGGAGAGGTGTTCTAGGCAGAAGGAACTCATCCTGCAAATGCCTAAGGCAACCAATGCATCCTCACTTGAGGTATAGCCAGGAAGCCTGCAGAGAAGGGAGATTACTGGAGAGGAGCTCAGAGAGGCAGAGATCCTTACAAAAGGACCACTCCCTGAGTGATATAATTATACCTGAGTGATATAATTATAATATAATATAAGATATAATTATACCTGAGTGGTATAATTCTGAAAGTCCTTTGCATGAAAAACTGAAGTGTTTCCTTTTGTTGATGATTGATTATTCTTTTTGTTGATTTAAGCATACGCATTATTTATAGCCCATATACCCAGTGGTCACATATCCAAAGCCCCAGACCACTTGCATCCATAAGCACTACTGTTTAATGAAATATTTGTATTCAAGTCTGTAGACCTAATGCTATGACTCTGAGTGCTTCCCGCAGATGATTCCAACTGCCGAGTAGATAATCACGATGCAAAGTCACATGGACCACGGTGACAAAAAACAAAACAAAACAAAACAAACTTTTGTATACATGGATTATTTCATTGAATTATATAAGATGAGTATTGATAAATATATATATTTACTAAAGAAAACACTGATGTGTAACACAAGCAAAAGTATTTTGATTTATTGGCAACTTGTGAATTATTATTTAGGGCCCGAGAGTTTCTGCTCCGCTGTTCTTATTAATTGTGGGAACAGTTGTATGCTTTGATGTCAGCAACGCTATGAACAATAGTCTCTACCCAAGAGATGTCAAATACAGAAGTCTTTATTCTGGTCATCAGCCTCTACGTTAATAATCTACAACAGGTTCCATTTATTACTTCAAGTCACATCAGGAGGCCAACCAATTTGTATAAGCTATTGCTTGAAGGTAACTCCTACAGTAGGAGTAAAATAAGAGAGCTACCATTATGGCATCATTTTTAAACACCTAAGCCTGATCTTTGCCATCTAGTTGTATTAGATCTAACTGGAGGGAAGCCGGATGTTTTAAGGACTTGAAAAGGCTGGACTAACTTGTCTTTGTGATATATTATACAATAGGGAGCAATTCTATACCAAATGGATTTCATACTGCTAGACTGTTGCGCCTGTATGTCTTGATTATATCACCTTGAAGGAGTTAATACACTGGCTCAAATTCCTAGGACTGAGAATAACCATTAAAATAGAATTGTGGTGTTGGTACAAAGCAAGTGACATCAAAGATAAACGCTATTATCAGACCTTGAGATTATTTTATGAAGGTATTAGTTTCTGAAGTCTCTTGAATATGAAGTTAATGAAGAAAAGAAACATTAACCAAAACCTCTAAATGTTATAAGGTACAAATGAAAGACCAAAATGTAATACGAGGTTTAGGGATCAAAATGTGAAAGGCAGTAAGGGCATTTTTTCCTGCCCTGCCTTCATCACATACGTGAGTTTCCTGTCTCATTTCTGAAGTTAATCATGAAATGACAACAAAATCAGGTGCTTCTTTTTTTTTTTTTTTTAGAATTGCTGCAAAATTTTTTTTAATTTATTTATTTTTTCAGTGTAACAGTATTCATTGTTTTTGCACAACGCCCAGTGCTCCATGCAAAACGTGCCCTCCCTATTACCCACCACCTGTTCCCCCAACCTCCCACCCCTGACCCTTCAAAACCCTCAAGTTGTTTTTCAGAGTCTGTAGTCTCTTATGGTTAGCCTCCCCTTCCAATTTTTTTTTTTTATAAACATATAATGTATTTTTATCCCCAGGGGTACAGGTCTGTGAATCGCCAGGTCTACACACTTCACAGTCAGGTGCTTCTTTTTATAAAGTCATGTTTCCTGAAGGGGCTTAGAACACACTCAATATCTTATGTCATAATAGAAGCTACTGTAGTCCAGAGAAGTGAACTAAACTTGACAATATCTTAAAATCTTCTGGCAGAAAATCAGGTCACCTGAACAATGGGTTTCTTGGTTTTCCATGTAGTTCAACAAGGAAACCAGCCCAAAAGTGGAGAAATGGAAAACCTCTTCAGGATCCAGCCCTGGGTGTTAACCTATGTTACCGATAAGCGCATATAGCAGATAAATTTGTGTAGGCCGACCATGTATAGTTAAAGCTATGCAGAGTTCAGGCCATACTCAACAGTGAGTAGAACTTGAGCTTTGGATGCTTCAAATATACATTTTTTTTTTAATTTTGAGGACTGATTGATATTACTTCTTTAGAACCAAGATCCTAGAATAAAACAGCTTCGTGGAATAGTCTCATTTTGGGAAAACATGATGAAAAATCCATCTAAAGTAAACAGAAAAATTATACTCTACTGTATGATTATACTATACTGAGGAGAAATTTTTAATCTGACTTACAGTAATCTTTAAATATTACAGAGATACGTGTTCAAATGTGAGTCATGATTTTTGATAGCATGAACAAATTGACAATCATGAGTTGGATTGACAAGAGATTCTGTTGCATGTCTTCTATTTGATATTCTTGGAAAATCCTCTCTCCAAGAAGCTGTAAGTGAAGGATCCAGCTGACTTTACTTCTACCACTGGTTTAAATCAAATGCACACCATTAAAATTCCTGGATGTCTTCATTTGTTTAACATCAAGCTGCCTTGATTTTATGGTTGCTTTATTTATTTATTTTTTAAAAGATTTTTTTATTTTTATTTATTTGACAAACAGAGATCACAAGCAGGCAGAGAGGCAGGCAGAGAGAGAGAGGAGGAAGCAGGCTCCCCACCGAGCAGAGAGCCCTACTGGGGGCTCGATCCCAGGACCTGGGATCACGACCTGAGCCTAAGGCAGAGGCTTAACCCACTGAGCCACCCAGGCGCCCTATGGTTGCTTTAAAACACAACATTCGTAAATGTTGTAAAACGTTTGTAAAAATTGGGGACTTTAAACATTTTTTTTTGGTTTTTGCTTTACATTTAATCAGTGTATTAACAGGTAACACACTGATATTTACTTCAGATCTGTTTTCTAACATTCAAAGTTAAATTTGTTCTTTTTATCAGTGTGACTGCATAGGAGATCAGAATAAGTGAGATGAACAAACGGAAGATTTTTACTTCAAATGAGATGTGAGAAATGAGAAGCCATTGTCATCTTTATATGTAATTAGAAGGAAAGGTCTTGAAAGAATGACTAAGATTGTTCTTAGTCCAAAATGGTATTGGCGGTGTGTTCTACATGATGTTTGTTGAATGTTAAGAAGATCAAAATGAGAACTTTGGCTCTTGTGATCTGAGTGAATGGGTGCTCTGGTCCCTGCTTGCTAGCCAAATCTGGTTTTTTAAAACTTGTTGCTACTTCCGAGCTCTATGACAGTTTTTGTTGTTCTGTCTTCTTTGCTAATTGTCTGCCAATAAAATCGTCACTAGCATAATTCGGGATCTGATGTTTATACCAAATTTCAAGTTGTATATCTTAGAACTAAGAAAGTGTCTTACATGTCAGAGTCCTCACATCTGTGATATTTCTGGTTCCTCTTACTTTCTTGTGACTTTCCCTTCAAATACTTTAAAGGAGCATGATTCTGATACAGTATAAGGAGAGTGGAGTCCATAGTCTCATTCCAGGTGGCTGTGACTTTACCCATGTTAAGACAAAGATACGGGTGATACTAATCAAATCTTTCCCACAAATTAGACATGACTGCTGCGGGAAACAAGACTGTCAGTCACCAAGGGAAAGGAGCATGATCGCTTGGAAGACCAAGGGAGTGGTCCAGCCATGATGACCGACTAGGTCTGTTCCCAGATTACGGCTTGGAACAGAAGCCTCCCTCCACCCCAGTTCTCACCCCCACACTCCACTGACCTGCACTGGTATAAAATTTCCTTGAGTTGCACCCTCTAGAATTTGAAGGTTATAGGTTACAGACATTGGCCAACTTGACACAGTTGATAAAACGACAGAGCTACATGACTCTGTTGTGTAATACGTCAGTGTATCTTAATAGGTTGTATAATTATATATGAAGATACATTTCTCAAGGATACATTTTTGTTAAAGATTTTATTTATTTATTTGACAGACAGAGATCACAAGTAGGCAGAGAGGCAGGCAGAGAGAGAGGAGGAGGCAGGCTCCCCGCCGAGCAGAGAGCCTGATGCGGGGCTTGATCCCAGGACCCTGGGATCATGACCTGAGCCGAAGGCAGAGGCTTTAACCCATTGAGCCACCCAGGCGCCCCAAGGATACATTTTTAAAAGATAGGTGACTAATTTTAGAAAATCATGGTGCTATGACTTTAAAACAATAGTAAATCATGATAGAATTTAACTTTTTTTAACTTCATTTGAAAGTATTTAAGTTACATATATGTCTTATGGACAATGCTGACAAAATATTTCTGCCTTCTAAGAGGATACAAGTTAATGATTGAAAGTAAAGAAGAGGCATCTGCCTGGCTCAGAGTTGGTTAAGTGTCCAGCTCTTGATTTCGGCTCAGGACACAAATCTCAGGATTGTGAGATGGAGCCCCACATTGGGCTCTGCACTGGGTGTGGAGCCTGCTTAAGATTCTCTCTTTTTTCCTTCCCTCTATGCTGTCTGTCTCTCTCTATGAAGGAAAAAAAAAGTAAAGAATCAACAGGGCTTTTTAAAAGAAATTCTGCCAAATAAAATTATCTTTTTTACTTTATCTGTGAAGAAAATTTTTATAAATAATCTTTAGAAATAGACTTGAATCTGTCAAATCCCAAATCAGTACTCCAACTAAAATTTGAGATTAAATTTTTAGAAATCCTATTTTCCCTTGAAGTCCGCAATGAATTAAAATAAATTAAACAAAGGAAATTTAAGATTCTCTTATTATCAAGTACGTAATATTGAATCTTTACACACCTTATAATTCTCCTGATAATATGTGTGTATGGGTGTGTGTTTATGCCATAACCTGTCATTTAAAAGAGACTTCCAGACAATTCTTTATCATCATCAAATAACTTAGAGGAATGAAAATGTTAGTGGTGTTAAAATGGCTTTAGTTCTATACCCACACCCCCAAAACTTTTTTTTTTTTAATTTATGGGTCACTGTCCTACAAAAGCATTATGGATACAGAATTAAGATTCATTCATTAGGTCTCATTAGGATCAAATATTTATTATGCACCAGTAGCTGCACTAAGTGTACTTCCTAGGATGGAAATTGTTTGTGGCTAATGTGCTGTAGCAACCCATAAAATACTCATGACTGTGTTACCTGGTTCTGAGATCAGTAGCCCCCCTGTGGAATGCCTTTCATCTCAGTAGCTGCTTTATATATGTGGCTGAGGGTTCTCCTGGTACTCTAAATGTAACAGATTAATGCTAACTTAAAGATCAAATATTAGGAGTAAGAGACATGCAATGTTTTCATCTTTGATAAATATCCATTCATTGCCTCTGAAGGGATACAGATTATTTAGAAGATATATTCTGTCATGACTAAATAGGTCAGAATTCTTTGCAGTTTGGAAAGACAAATATAAAATGGGACCAGTAGCTGGGTTTAATTAAGTTGTCACTTCCTTCAATCTTTTCTTTAAGGCAATTTTCCACTCATTATATCTGAATTCTTCCTGAAAAGAAAGTGTGCTCAGCATATCATGGCTTTCTATTGGCATGATTTTGATGGAAGTTATTTTCAGCTTATTAAAAAAGGGTGATGGGGCTGAATATATTCTTTTAAAAGTCTTGCAGTAGATAGATATATTAAATTCCAACCATTATAATATTTGTTGCTTAAATTCATATTTAACCAAATAGGTACTGACTCTAGAAACAAATCCTTCTCCAAAGCATCTTGGACTTGTTCCAACTGTTTCTGTGCCTAAGCTTCTCCTGGGGAATGTCAGGCATCTTTCCTGTTTTTGGTTTCCTGTTGTTCTGTATTTTCTCTGCTCTTAGACTCCATCTGCTTACGTGCATGAATACGTGTGGGCACACACATACTCTCTGTTGTGTTCAGCATGTATCTACAGCATTCAGAACACCTCAACTATCTTCCGAGGACAGCTGGGCAGCTGCCTCTCCTGCCCCTCACAGCCCTCGATCTGCCTTCCTCAAGCTTCAGCAGAGGTTGACTTTGCCTAAGGATGCCTATTCCTTGCTTGTTGGCCACCCAATTTAGCAGAATGTTAAAGATGTTCACTGGCTTTCTGTTCACCTCACTTTGTCCTGGGTTTGCCTCATTTCAGGTTGCCCTTGGTCTTCCACATCACTGAGTCTCAGCACTACTTCCTATGTCCAGATTGACTCCGTGCCACTGACATTCTTTTCATAGAGTTCATTTCCCCCCTGCCCTCTACCTCAGTCTTAACTGAAAAGCTCATGGATTTCTCTCTTTTCCAAATACATATGGTATTTAGGACTAATAGCACTCATAAGTAATTAATTTATGTGCCCATGTTAAATAACAATTCATCTGTGATTTGTTCACATCTTTGTTTAAATCTTCTATCATGAACTTTTCATGGGATTGGTTTTGTCTCCTCCAAACAAGGTTATAAACTTCTTGAGACAGAAACTGTGTTGTAAATTTTGTGCATCCCTTGGGGCACCTGGGTGGCTCAGTGGGTTAAAGCCTCTGCCTTCGGCTTAGGTCATGATCCCAGCGTCCTGGGATCGAGCCCCGCATCGGGCTCTCTGCTCAGTGGAGAGCCTGCTTCCCTTCCTCTATCTCTCTGCCTGCCTCTCTGCCTACTTGTGATCTCTGTCTGTCAAATAAATAAATAAAATCTTAAATAAATAAATAAATAAATTTTGTGCATCCCTTGAAATACGATGCATGTAATGGGGATTTGATTGCTACTTGTTCATGTGGTTTGAATTTCAACACCCACATAACGTCAAGAAGAAGAGAAAGTAACTGTACCAAAAGAAGAAAGAGAGGAAAGAATAAGTTCTCCTAAGTAGCTTTTAGTTTGTCTCCCAAGTTCTAAAGTCCAAATGAAAGCCAAAATACAAAGAGCCACATTTTCTCATTCAATTTCCCTATCACTCTTTAGCACTACTCACTACACCAAGAGGGAGCATTTAATTCTCAAATGAGCAACACAGTAGGAAATGTGGTTGAAAGTGATGCTCATTTGTTACTCTGGAATTAGTTCATTTACTTTCCATATGCAAAGAGTGTACTGATTCTATCAGTAAACCTTGATGAAAACCGTATTTAGGGATTCCACAGCAGCCATTGATTGACTTCTAGAACTTTCCATCGTGCCATATGACTAGAACAGTACATGCTGATTATCTTAACTATTATTACAGAAGATACAATGTTATTGAATTGTGAGATTCTTTTTAAATATATGATTTGAGGGATACAGTGTCTGAATGCCTGTGTGCTCCAAGTTCTTGATATTTTCAATGGGGAAGAGGAAGTATTGTTGGAGTTACGAGCAAACTTAAGCCCACAGCTCATTGGTGATTGAAGGTAGCAGAATTTTATATCTGGTAATACATAGTTGACACTTAAAATGATGCTTTATAGCATCCTTTTCACTTACAGTGGGGAATAGCTTCAGAAGATCTAAAGAACTTGCACCAAGTCACATGTCTAGTGAGTGATAGAGCCCGGATTCTAACTTGGGTTTGTGTGACCCTCAGCATCCAGGATCTATGCCAGAGAGTCTTCCACAATGTGATGATGGGCTCAAAGGGAAGTATTTGCATGTATCCATCCAAGTGGTCACATATAAACAGTTTCCTATTTCCCCAGTGAATATACCTAGCAACCAGCCTAGCCAGTGTTTACAGATGGAAAATGAAGCTGTAGCAATCAGCTGGGGCAGCAGATGAGCAATAATCTCCAAAGAATAGCTTCTAATTTTTTGTTATAAGGAGATTAATGGGTGTACACTTGGTGATATACACTTGGTAGGTGTGGTAGGCATGCAATCTCTCTCCTCTCTTTTTTTTTTTTTTTTTTTTTTTTTGGTTGCATTAAAGGCTTTTGGTCTCCCTTTCTGTATTTGTTTGTCTGCTTGGGCAACTGAAAGTCTCCCATGAGATCCAGAAACTCTAGGCAAACTAGTCCACTCTGGCCCATTCTGCTTTTGCCTCTGCCACAGCTCCAAAATTATTTCCTCAAATGTCACTGCATACACGGGACTAATTTTACCTTTAGAGTTTCCTCCCTTCATAAAATTCCACTGGCCCCCAAATCCATATACCCAAAGGTTCTACAACTTAATACAAGTGTCTCTGTAAATTTGACCCAGAATGACCAGGAATCAGAGGTCCATGGGATTAAGTAATTGTATATAATTAGCTCTGATAGCCAATTTCCTCCAGCTTTGAGGAGAAAAATTTCTTTCTTTCCTTCTCTCTCTCTTTCTTTCTTGTTCTCTCTCAATACAACATGAGCACTTTACCTCCTTCTCCCTGAAGGCTGACTCACAGTGGGAGATCAAGAAGGCAAGAAGCTCAAAGCAATTAAATCTTCTCTGAAGGTGTCTGCTGTTCCCAGAGGTAGCTCAGAGGGGGGCAATTCCTGGAAGCTGTTTGCTCTTGGCAACATAGTTTTTTACCCCAGGCTGTGGCTCCCAGCAGTCCCAGAACTCAGTGGCTTTTGCAATAGCAACTACTACTGACTGTCCGGTGCTTCCCTCCTCAGATGCCCTAGAGACCCTTCTGGGTCCCAGGAAGACTGTGTTGCTCAGTGCCCTCCCTTGGTACCACTCCAGAGTTTGAGTAAGGGCAATGCAGACATTGATTTCTACTGGTGACAGTGGCATTCTATGGCTTTATCAGGACCAGTTTTTATTAAAAGGGTCTAGATCGAAGTTCCCTAAATGTACGTTAAAAACAAACAAAAATACCAAGCCGTACCTGTAGCAAACAGAGCCGTATTTCTAAACACAATTTTAGCACTGTCTGCCATCCTCTGGAAAAAAAACCGTCTCAGTTTGGGGTTCCCTCGCATTGTTGCTCAGGTTATCTTCCAAGAATAATATAGGTAGAGTCCTTCATCTCTTCGGGTGGAAAGATGCCTCTTCGTGCAGGAGAGCACAGGAACTCATCAATAAACTAGGCTCCAGAAACAGCCCAGGGAAATCTGAGAGCTGCCGAAGGTAGAATGTAAACCAGCTCTAATATATAGTAAGTCAGGTTTGGCCATTATTTTTCAGTACATTATTTGCATTCCTAAAAACAAACAAACAAACAAAAATGATGAATTAGCTCATTAACAAAATCTAATTAGACTGGAAAATTGCTTTGAGGTAGTTAACCAATCAATTCTATGCCCAAATGTCACTGATGTCAAAAACGACAGATACAAAATCCATAATAAACCTTCTCTCACCATCAGTTTTCCCCTCCTGAAACTCCCCCAGGGAGCCCTCCCTTGAGAGCTGGGATTGGCTATAGAGGGAGAGTTTCTTGCGCTGTGCAGAGAGAATGTGCAATCCGTAAAGTCACGCTGGTCTGCATCACACCTCACTTCACATCCCAGAGGCAGATGGACATATGGAAGGGCAAGATGGAGGGATGCTAAGCCAAAAATATTTTCAAGGACAAATGAGGTGAATCAAAGCCAACATGATGAAAAAGAGCTTCACCCAAGAGACCAAACGCGCTCGGGTAGCACGTGCGGATGCGTGAGGCTCCTGAAAATGGACAGTGATTCCTGTAAACCTGTTTCACACGCACTGGGGCTCTGACCCACGGTTTGCTTTCTCAGAGCCGGGTCCTTGCTGATGAAGCCAAGGTCACAGGTCTGGGTGTTGTACAGTTAAATGCAAATAACTAGTTCCGCAGTATCCCAGAGAGCAGCCGGTCTAACTCAGGGGATTATCCCAAAACTCACAAGATGTGCTTCAGATAAAGTGAGCTTTGTTACCAGCTCTTACCACAGTTTAGACTAATCTGGGGAGAAGTGAAGGACCCTGGTCCAAGAGGCAGCAAACGCCACATCCTTCTCCCCTGCAGGCGCAGAGCAGTGCATGCTGAGAGAGGGCAGGGAAAAGCCACTGCCATGATCACCTGTGGGTCTGATGCACCTGTCTGGGGCCACCGTGGGAACCAGGAAGGGACCGGTGGTCACACAGTCCTGGAATTTGAACTTCCAGCTGCCCTTGAGAGAGGAGAGAGTGCTTTCTCTTCTATGGGGCTCTGACCAAGAGAAGTCAGGCACCCCTAAACAGACCCCATGAACTTGTACCCTCTAGTTCTTTCCAAGCAGATTACTGGAAGCTTGTTTGCGCTCACATTCAAACATTTGCAACTCAATTCAAATTTCTGCATCGCAAAAAAAAAGATGGATCTCTTTTCTTTTTTTTTCTTTTCAGCGTAACAGTATTCGTTGTTTTTGTACCACATCCAGTGCTCCATGCAATACGTGCCCTCCCCAATACCCACCACCTGGTTCCCCCAACCTCCCACCCCCCACCCTTTCAAAACCCTCAGGTTGTTTTTCAGTATGGACGAATGGATAAGGAAGATGTGGTCCATATACACGATGGAGTATTATGCCTCCATCAGAAAGAATGAATACCCAACTTTTGCAGCAACACGGACGGGACTGGAAGAGATTATGCTGAGTGAAATAAGTCAAGCAGAGAGAGCCAAGTATCATATGGTTTCACTTATTTGTGGAGCATAGCAAATAACATGGAGGACATGGGGAGATGGAGAGGAGAAGGGAGTTGAGGGAAATTGGAAGGGGAGGTGAACCATGAGAGACTATGAACACTGAAAAGATGGATCTCTTGTTTCTAGCTTAAAGCTTCCAGGCTGCGCTGGTTCAGAGGACAGTCTGGTTGATGGGGGTAGAAAGTCTCCTCGCAAAGGCTGAACTCCGTAGAGGAATATTTTCTGGGGCCTTCCTAACTGTACATCCACCCAGGATGAATTTAGCTCATTGTAGCCTGTCCAGCCTAGAGCCACAATCTGCATTCCCACCTAAGCAACTAATCAGATAAAAGAGACCCCAAGGATCCCTAGAAATCCATCACTCTTCTGAAAAACAACCCTAAAGACATGCCCTAGGGTGATGTCAGTGGAGGACTTTTCAGGAACAACTAAATGGGTTTGAATTCGGTCACAAGGGAATCATCTTTCTATAACATTTCGGGCCACCTAAGTGTAGAGGAAACATTCTCTCCTGTACATCTTACCGAAGGGCGCCCATGACAAAAGCCATTTGCCTTTTCTCCCCCCTCTGTTTCTGTCATTTTGTTATTCCTTCTATGATTTCTCCCTTAGTTGTCTTTTCCATGGTTTATAGTGTAGAGAGACATAGTTGAGGTTTTGCTGATGAGGGAAGAGAGCAAATATATGACAAGAAAGACATAGTTATGACGGCTGGGCTGGACCCCACTTTTCAGGGAGAGCCAACATGGCAGGAAGACTCGTAGTCAGAAGATAGTGCCCACAGAGAACAATGAAATGGGCTTTTATCACAGGACCTCACCAGACAGCCCAGGTTGTGTTGGTGTTGGGGGGGAGAGGTCAAGGAGGGGTAGTAAATGCTTAAAAATGAGGTTTATCAGCCAAATAGAACCAAAAAGAGAAAGGCCAGTTTGCTACTTCTCTGTTGCTACTTTATTTTTTTACCCATGAAATTATTTAAGTTTAAATTCTCCCCAAGTATTAAAATGGTATTCTACTGGGGCACTTGGATGGCTCAGTTGCTTCAGTGCCCAACTCTTGAGTGAGTTTGGCTCAATGATCTCAGGGTCATAAGATCAAGACCCGTGTCGGGCTCCACGCTCAGTACAAAGTCTGCTGGAGATTTTCTCTCTCCCTCCGACGGCCCCCCACCCTGCTCATGCATATGCGTGCTTTCTCTCTCTCTTTCAAATAAATAAATCTTTTTTTTAAAGAGATAGTATTCTACTAAATATTATACAGGGCACTAGAGATTAGAGTAACACACAAATTAGTAATAGAGAAAATTGGATCTAATCCCCACCAGGTATTCTTGGAGACCCCGGAAAAGGCTCCAAGGAACTAGTATGTTTCTAAATCAGAGAGGAATGCCATAATTTAGACAGTGGGGTATACTGTTCCGAAACCACCGGCACTCCCATAATCATAGTGGAAATGTATCACTGTAACAGCATCTGGCCAGGTGAATTTTTAGGAAGCAAAAGTGGGGGACAGAATGATAAGAAAATAAAAAGAAGATGGGAGGGGAAAGATAGAGAGAGGAAGAATTAGGAGGAGGAGGAGGAGAAGAAATTATAGGAATCAAGTTTGCCTTGGCTAACCATTCACTTAACATAGAGTGTGTGGGAGTAGGACAGGGGATACAAAATCGTAAACTACAGAACCAAGAAATAGCTCTAAATGCCTGGGTGTTACCGAAAGGAGGCAATAAATCATTGCATATCATACTTTTTAGCTCTCTGTCTTCATCCTTGGGAGTAAAAGACAATGGGGAATAAATAATTTCAAACTTGTAGCCTGGTTTGTCACTGGTTGCCTGAGGGGTTATTGGTCTGCTCCTTCACCATCCTACAGAGCCGTGAGAGAGCTGCTGGGACAATCTTTATAAAATCAACAGCAATGGGCACCTGGGTGGCTCGGTGGGTTAAGCCTGAGCCCTGCCTTCGGCTCGGGTCATGATCTCAGGATCCTGGGATCGAGTTCTGAGTCGGACTCTCTGTTCAGCAGGGAGCCTGCTTCCTCTCTCTCTGCCTGCCTCTCTGCCTACTTGTGATCTGTCTCTGTCAAGTAAATAAATAAAATCTTAAAAAAAAAAATCAACAGCAATATCAGGGGTTAGTGGGCACACAAGAGACCGCGAGCTCAAAATGCTTTGGGTTTTCGGGCTGTGCTGAAATTTAGTGAGGTCAAATAACTTATCAACTGTAAATCTCCTTTAAGCATCACCTTGTCAAACTAGCTTGCCTCACACTAGGATGCTACAAAAAATATACAATAAACAGAAATTATTGTAAAAATATGGCAACTTAAAAACAAAAAGATAGTGTGTCTAATAAAGAGTAACAGTGCAAAACCTCAATCTTACCCCATCTGGAGATCTATGGTCCAGATCTAAGGTGCTTTCAGAGAAGGGCATGAATGAGATCCTTTCTCAGGAAATTAAAGCTGGTACTGCCCACGCCCACAGGGCTCACAGCCACTGGTGGCCATGCTCACTGTGCCTCTTCAGAATTAAGGAGGGCACTGACACATGCTGAGGGCTGTGTGGCTGTGGAGTGGTATTGGGCAGTGCTCATTAAGTAGGCGCTTCATGTATACATGTTCCCAGTTGGAACCACCACCTCAAATAGGACAGGTCACTGATTAGGAAACCCTGAGAATCTATTCGATGCCTGATTCCTGATTTTTATTCCTCTTACTTGACTTCCCTATATATTTTTTTTACCTTTTTTACTCTAACAGGTGTATCTTTTTTTTTTTTTTCAACTTTTAAACTTCTGCTAAAAGCTTATTGTTACAGGGGCGCCTGGGTGGCTCTGTGGGTTAAGCCTCTGCCTTCGGCTCAGGCCATGATCTCAGGGTCCTGGGATCGAGCCTGGCATCAGGCTCCCTGCTCAGCGGGGAGCCTGCTTCCCCCTCTCTCTCTGCCTGCCTACTTGTGATCTCTGTCTGTCAAATAAATAAATAAAATCCTTAAAAAAAAAAAAAAAGCTTATTGTTATGGCTGAGTGAGTGAAAGACCAACCTATAAACTAGATACTACTACTATTTCCCTTCCGCAGTGTGCAAGGTTAAAAGAGCCAGTCAGTGGTGAGAACAGGATGCAAAGCCCAGGAGTCTGTCCCCACACACAGGGCTCCTGATGTGTGCAGATGGGTACTGCTTTTACAAAGATCAGTGCGTTTGGTTTGGTTTTTACTCACTGCTTGCTTTAAGAACCGAATAATCCTAAAGTGACAGCTGACAGGTTTGAAAGATAAGATTCTCCAGGGTTTTTTGAACTCCCCACCCACATTCTCGGAGCGAGGGCTGACCCCTGAGAATCAGAAATTATAATCACCGCCAAAAAGGAGCAGAGAAAAGAAGCCAGTTGGGCGTGTTAAATCTGAGACAATGCAAGGGAACTGAGAGAACGATTTCGGAGAAGGGCAAGTGAGAGGATAGGGAAGGGCCTCCAACCTTGGGGTGACTAGAGGCTGCGTGGAAGTCCTGAAGGGCCAGGGAGAGGACAAGCCAACAACAGCCATGGCGGAGTGCAGGCCCAGCTGTGGTGGTTCATAATCACCCCGAAGACCAAGCATTCAAGTTTGCTGGTAGAAGCTGGCCAGTGAGTGATTGGGGGCTGAGCTAGTCCCACTTAATGGACCAGAAATAAAGCAGATAACAAAAACAAAAGTACATTTTGGGTTTACTTTGTGTAGATTCTAGTGCAGGGTCCAATCAGGGCCGCAAAAGCAGGGGTGCATAACGCAACGTAGAGAGGAAAGTAAGTCTCGGGCCTAACATCTGGTTCCAAAGCAGAGACAGGACTGGAGAAGCAGAAGATAGTTTCCATATGCATTTCTCTCTCTTAGTCTCTCTGCCTTTTTCCTTCTTGACTCCCGTTGTTCTCTCCTACCTAAAGTTAAAATTTCCAAATGATAGTTTCCTTGATGTCTTTATGTCAGTCATGGTCAGCATTCTTGTATTCACAGACGTTGTCATAGTCAAGCAAGGCCCAGACCACAAATCCTAATTTTGCAGTTTTTACTTAGACTTTCTCTACACAATCATTGGCTCCAATTCTATGCCAAAAAGAAAAAGAAAAAAAAAAAGTTCACATGTTGAGAGCCAGTCTGTGGTGCTTATTTGGCATTTTGGCCTTACAGCATCTCTCTCTCTCTGTGCCACAACACAGACTGGGTGACTTTCCAGCCTGGATGTCACTGACTTCCAGCTTTCCTGATGCCAAAGCCACAGAACACTTTTGTGTTGGAAATTGCCTTTCTGCAAAAGCAAAGAGAATAAGCCAAGCACCAGAAATCACTTGGCCTGCCCACCCCACCGTGCTACTGCATAGGCTGAAGTTTCTATGCCAACAGACTTCTAACAGGAGGGTATACCTTTAGCACTCTGTCCTTTCTGTAAATAGAACCAGGCATCGCCAGCGCGGGCACCACCCAGTGTCCCAACAGCGATGGCGGGAGTACGCGGTGCACATGTGTCTGCTGGCCAGCCTAGGATGAAGCCCAAGTTCAATGTATAACTAAGACCGTTTCGCTCTGCTCCAGTCCTGTAGAAGCCACGCACAGGAGACTTGTATTTCTTCAAAGGCTTCGGTTTTCCGTCATCTATTTTTTATAGCACTGATACTAAACCAATTGCAGCAAATGGAGGGTATTATTTCTGGCTTGGGTGCATCACGATGCTGATTCGCCGTTCCTAGGAAGCAGGCTCACCGTGCTGGGTTTTATCGTTTACCATGGGAGACCTGGGTCAACAAAACGTAAGTGCTTTGAGATGCTTGAGAGTTTCAAAATGTAAATAACTAATTCCCCACGAATGAGGGAGAAAGGGCCATGTGATGATTCGATGGGATAAGGATGGATATTTTATTGGGTACCATTTGTGGCAGGATGACTGTGGGTTGAAGACGAGCATCCTTCAGTTTCTCAGTGTAGCTGTAATCTTTGAAGACAATCTTGGTTTACGCTTCAAACAATGTTGCCACTTTTCAGAATCATATTTTCCTGTGTTCTTTCTGAAATGTTGGCATGTCCTCATCTGTATGTGCTCTCCAAATAGAATAAGCTTGTGGTTTTTAGATGTTTAAGAATGGCAAAGATTTGGGGCGCCTGGATGGCTCAGTGGGTTCCAGCCTCTGCCTTCCGCTCAGGTCATGATCTCAGGGTCCTGGGATCGAGCCCCGCATCGGGCTCTCTGCTCAGTGGGGAGCCTGCTTCCTCCTCTCTCTCTGCCTGCCTCTTTGCCTACTTGTGATCTCTGTCTGTCAAATAAATAAATAAAATCTTAAAAAAAAAAAGAGTGGCAAAGATTTATAAACCAGAAAGTTTAGAGGAAACCATCTATAAAGGACCATAACCCCTTCCCTGCTTCCAGGACACAGACGCACATGCAAAGACCCCTTCACACACTAACACACAGAGATTTTAAAAAATTAATGAGCTAACTAGCAATAACATTATATATCAGCTTAGAATACTTTTTATTTACAGTAGATTTACTTACAATGATTTGTTACACATCAGTAACAGATGACCATGTGTTAAAGTTGTCCAATGTTAAGCTTTAAATCTGTACTGTATTTCACCAGGTCATTAGTGGTTTATGAGCGCTAATGCTGCACAATTTATTTCTCTGTAAATATTGATCACATGGTAAGCATACAATGATCGCTATTTCAAGCGTGTTGTTGTTTTTATCCTATTTTCTCCACTTTCAGATGATTTATTCAGCTTTTTGACTGTGAATTTTATTACCATTTTTAGCTGGTAAAAAAGAAAATACCGAACCAACACCTATGAAATGCTACTTTTCAGTGTTCCTTATGTGCCTGTGTTTTACCTAAAAGCAAAATCAATAGGACTCCAGAAATGGAAACAAGTCAGCTCTGGGTGGTGTTATTCACTTGCTATTAAACTTGACAGCTAATTTGCAAGTTCACACTCTTTTAATGCTAGAGTTCTTGGAACCCTGAGGGCTGAACCCTTCTAACCCCAGCTAAATATGCAGATAGAGAATAGAACCCAGAGGGTTCCCTTGAATTGGTATCATTTCCAAGGTATTATTTTGGTCAAAGACAGAAATTAATTCTTGTTTAATGCTTTCTAGCAAAGTGGAATGAGGGCAGTGAGAAAAAAAAAATAGAATTGGAAGTGTTATAAAATAAGCCTGAACTTTCATTAAGAGTCACATAAAGAATTCAAAGACCAAATATTTAATCAAAGTTAATTCAGCAAAATCATATTAAGTAAGGATCCCTCCTTAGACCCACTGTGGAATGTTTCAAATGCCTTTTCTATATAAAGATATGTTTAATCTGATAGAGCAAGTGGCATTTTTATACCCCAGAAAAATGATTTATTCTTAGGAAAGAAGAAATCCCGGACATGTAGCCAGATATGGGAAAACATATTTATGGGGTGACATTTTTTGGCATGAAATATAAAGAAGAGAGTTTTTTATGAAACACTTGGCAAAACAGAAAGCTTAAAAATATTTCTAAACTTGCCCAGTTGCAAAACCACACTGCATGTTTTGCTTTTTCTATTAGGGAAGAAAGAGTGACTCCGGGCTGGGACTGGCCTTATGAGTCCCATCACTTCGTTTCTCCTGACAGGGATTAGCTAAATTCACTAAACTCCTGTTGGAATGCCCAGCCTGTCATCTCCTCCGCGCAAAAATGAAACACATGGCATTCCAAGAAAGAACGTCAAGCAGCCAATTTCTCAGAAAATATTTGAATGACCCTTGGAGGTTAGCAGCATAATCATTTACACGAAAATTGCTTCAAATGCGGATAATGTGTTCTTTGAGTGTCAGCCATGTAGCTGTGTCTGCTCAACGCTGCACAAAAACAAGCAGCCTTGATTAAATCAGAAATGTAGGCGGACGTTGGAGAAGACACGGAAATCACAAAAATCGTTTATTGTTATCCCTTCTGAATTCTCTAGCTTCTTTCTCTCCGTGATGTTTTGTCCCGTGGTGTGGTGTATTTTGTAAAGCAGTTTCACTGAAATTGTTAGGCAACTAGCAGATTAGCTCCTCTGAACTTGTAAGCCAGGGTGCCCTTTTTGCCTCCTGTTTGGAGTAAAGGAAGTGAGTGGGAGTGAAAACCCTTGCTTATTGAGAGGAAACATCACTGTATTATTAAATTTTTCCCCCTGTTTTACCCCAGAGCTCAACAGGAGGTCTAGGTCTTTAGACTCTGGATAGAACCTGATTTTGTGGGGATTTTGTATTATATGTGGGAAAGTCCTTTAATGCCTGCTACCTGCCGTCCCTTCTATGTAAAATGCAAACCATCATAAAGGCACCCTACCTTCTCCCACCCTGGGAAGATACCATATACCCCTAAGCTTCTCACCCATGCTTCAGAAACAGGACCTCTAAACCTCTAACCTGCCGGGAGTCTTATAGACCATTTACTGCTGGAAAAGACGATGTTTTATGATTTTTGTTTGTTGGTTTTTTGTTTTGTTTGTTTTTAAGGATCGAATTCCCCTCCTCCCTCTATGCCCAACTCTAAAAACAAAAACAAAAACAAAAAAACTCTTTTTTTTTTCACCAGCACTGTCAACACAGGTCTCTCTAAAAATTACAGCCATTCTAGGGAAGCATTCTAAAGAAGCAAATTCTTGACACTGACTAAGGAAAGAGGAAACCCAGGAGACCCTGATAATCCCTGGTGTTCTCCCCCACCTCCCTCTCTCCTCTAGTCCTGAAGCAGGCATCAGCTGCTGCTCTTTGTACCAAACCCCTTTAAGCCCCCAAACTGAAACTTGAAATCAGTGGAAAGTCTAAGTACAAATGCCGAGTCACAACAATCATGGAAAAATCAACCTCTCCTTCTGTCTTGCCCTGAAAAACAGTGAAAGAAGCCATACTTTTAAAGCACTTAAATAACCACTGGAAAGGGAGAAATTGTGGGCAATCTCAATGCCAATGAGCATTGCCAATTCTTACCTTGGTTACTATTCTTTAGTAAAAAAGGACAGGAGTTCAGATTAATAGATGTTGCTAAGAGCAACCCAGAACTTTGACATTCTTTTTATGCCTTCTTGACATGCTAACGTAGAGTAGAATTGTTGGTGATGGAAACAAGGGAAGAACTTAAACGTGGTATAGTCAGGTCAAATAGATGATGCTTTCTTGTGGGGGAACTTCTCACTTTACCTCTACCTGGACTATCAGGTCTGATTCCCAGTGACCTGCTGTGTGGATGACCCTTTTTTCTTTTTCACCCTGTGGTGGTTGTGGGACAAGTAGGTGGCAAGCATGGATGAATGAATCTGGAGTGTAGTCTTGGAGTACCCTTGGGTTTCATGGGTTGGGTAAGAGTGGTAAAAGAAAAACAACTCTGGAGAATGGACAGGGGAATGTACATTCCTTGTACCTGTGTGACTAGTCAAGTAATGGCTCCATTTGGCAAAGGTAGTTCATCTGAAGCCTCACTTTCAGACTGTCAAAGTTCACAAACATTAAATGTCATCAGCTTCAACCTTTCTTTAAGGTCCACCTTCCCCTCCTACTTTTTCCTGAGTCCTCAAGTCTGCGTAACCTCCAATATACCAGCAGACTTCTTTTACCTTAATAGTCCCAGGGCACTCACACAAGAGTGTGAGGAAAAATTATTTTTTTCTCTATCCTGAGTTCTGCTGAGACCCATGTAATAAAAGAGAGATTAACGAGAGAAAAACAGAAGTTTATTATCATGCATACATCATGTATACATGGGAGATAGCCAGAGAAAAATGAGTAACTCCTTGAGGTAGCTTAGAATTCAGGTTTAAATTCTATCTTCATAGTGAAAGGTGAGAGGGGATGCAGGCTTCTTAGGGGAAAGTAAGTGATTTCTAAGAAAGATGAATGGGCCCTTGGAAGAAAAGATGAGAGGTGTAATAGTTTGTGAGAAATTTGTGTGTGGTGTCAACTTCTAGTATTCTCTCATGCAACAAGAGTTAGTTCTCCCTGGTTGACAACACTCCCAGGAGGGGATTTATGACAACTGAGTTCCTTTTGGAGGATCTGCCTTGAGGCAGATGAGGGGAGTTCAGAGAAAGCCCCTCCCTCCATTGCTTTTCCAAGTGCCTACAGCCCCAGATAACCAATACACAGTATACATGGGGTTGCATGTCCCAAACTCCTACAGTCATATTTTGGGGTGGCACATTCTGCTGCCTTTCACTTTTAAATGAGAACATCCATTTGCTATTTGTTTTAATCTTATGAATTGCCTTAGGTGCAAAGCATGCTTTTGTTGTTTTCTAGTGTAGTACAAGCTCAGACTTGCTCTATAACACCTGCATGAAGGTTGATAATTTTTTTTTTAGGATGATAGGACAAAATTTATTGAGATTGCTTTTTCATTGACTTAGTATCCAAGCAGTCAAGAAACCATGAAAAAGCAAATTATTTGGGACTATTATAGTGGATCACTTTTACTTATTTTTAATCTTAAAAAAAAGGAATACATTTTCTTAAAAAAAAGAAACTTACATTTCTGTACATGAATTTACATGAGTTTATTTGTCCTCCTGGGAGATCAGTTTTCTTTGGGAGGGGGGTGGTGTTAGGATAGTCACATGGATTACTTTTAATTCAGAGTATGTCTGAGGACTGATTCTGATGCCAGGTGCCTGGGTAAGAGACTGGTCCCACTACTTATACCTGTGTGTAAATTGGCGGGCATAAGGTAAATATAAGGTAAGTAGTCCCACCTTATGTGTTATGGGGGAAATTACCAGAGCGCTCAGAAAAGAACTTGACACGTGGTCAAGTATGGTAAATGTTGGCTGCAGCAAATACTATAATTGTGTTAGTGGGAATCCAGCAACATTGGGATTGTATTAAAAATTAAATTCTAGGGGCGCCTGGGTGGCTCAGTGGTTTAAGCCTCTGCCTTCGGCTCAGGTCATGGTCTCAGGGTCCTGGGATCGAGCCCCGCATCGGGCTCTCTGCTCAGTGGGGAGCCTGTTTCTCCCTCTCTCTCTGCCTGCCTCTCTGCCTACTTGTGACCTCTCTCTCTGTCAAATAAATAAATAAAATATTAAAAAAAAATTAAATTCTAACCATTTTCCAGGATATTTACTAATCACAATAGTTAAATAAGTTGAACTTTGCCTAGGCACACACAGAGAACTTTAATTATCTGTAGATAAACCACTTATTTTGATGCATTATCGATGAAAGGGGCAAAAGTAGACACACACACTCAAACACTTGAATGATACGGTCCAGGAATGGAGATTAAACTGAAGTTTAATATAAAAGCAGGTGCATTTTTAGTGAGATGTTTATCAGATATTATTTATAAGCAGGTAGTTTAAAGAGAATGAAGGCTTGGAGGGAGTTTGGGGTGGGGCAGGAGACGGGGAGAGTTGTGTGTGTGTGTGTGTGTGTGTGTGTGTGCAGTTGAGCTTTTCTTCCTTCTTCTTCCTTCAAAATAGTTCCATTAGGAAACAACTCTCTTTCCAAATTTGCAGATATCTGCAAATAGTATCTTGCCCCAGAGGGAAAAAATAGTTTACCATGATTCATTTGAAGCAAATCTCCTAGGATGTCCAAGTGGATTGTTTATTGCTATAAGAGGATTGATTTATCTACAGAAACATGTATTCCTTCTCAGCATGAAATCAAGACTATCCCTTGAAATAGGTTGATTAGACAGCTACCTCTTAAAGGGATATGAGGACCCCTGACAAGTTCCCACCAGCCCCCAAGGAACTCCCCACATCCCATGACGCACACTTCCTACCTGGTCTGAAACTCCCACCCATGACATCATCTACTTTGTGTTTCGGAAGTACAAATGACTTGCTTAAGATATCTTCCAATTTATCTGAGAGAGGGAATGTACTCAACTTCTGTTAGCATAGTTTAGAGCCTTAAATGGTCTCATAAGCTATTGCACCCTTTTAGGCGGCAGAGAGACGTCCCTGGGAGTTGATGTCCAGTAGTAAAGAGCCTGGGCAACAGAAACTTGAATTGCAGAAAAAGAAAGGATTGAGTTGGAGGTCCAATCAAGGAAAGAGTCTTTGAAGAGGGGGACATAAAGGAATCTCCTTATAGAATGACTTTTTCTTCAGGTGTAAGGAAAACAGCAGAGCACTAAGTGGGGGACAGGGTGGGAACACTCCGGGAGAGTTGACTTTATCCCGCAGGAAATGGGTTTGCCTCCCTTTTACCCTGTGTCTCCCTGCTCTCCTAACCGGCTCCACGCAGATCTGGAAAGGACTGGAGAAGCAAAGAGGAGATGGGGGTAGCAGGTGTAACATACGTTAACACCATGGTCTTTGCTGTACAGCTCGCTTCTATCCTATTAACATGCTGGTCAGTGGGAATGAAGCTTTGCTAGGGAAAGTTTGTTCTAAATAAAGAAACAAGGAAAGTAGAAGTTAATCAGCAAAACAAATCAGGGCTGTGAAAGTCACACTGCCCACTTCTTCCCCCCACCCCCCACCTACAAGACCAATCCTGGGTAACACAGCCCTGTTTTACCCGTTTCCATGTAATTTTGGTGACTAATTGTGATATCTAACAAACTAAAAATAATGGCAAGTATTTGCACAATTTCCTTTTCACAGTCCCCCCCACCCCCCGAGAAGTAGGTATCAAACTTTGTGAAGAAAAAAGTATATACTGGTAGAGTTAAGTTTCCCTCAGTTTGGTATCACTGGTATTTTGGTTGCTTCGCGATGGTGGGGCCGATCCTACCCACCTATTCATTGTAACGTTTCTCTTCTAGAGCCAGAATAGGACAGACTCATATACCATTCTGATCTGGGTGCATTTCTTCAGAAGGTACGCTGTGCTCATGGGGGATGGTGGCTGCCTGGGCTTGGGGCTGGCGAGGCCAGTTGGAAGTCTATGCATGCTTTTCAACAAAACGATTTCTTAGCGAAGTCAATGAAATAAAATGACGGGCACCAGAGATCATGGGTATACCCAGATCTCTCTTCCCATTCATGCCTGTTGTTCCCAGTAGAATTTCTATCCTGAGACTCTACACGAGATACCATTGATTTAAACTGATTGACTTAGAAGAAGCCAGTGGGGAAATCAGAGGAAGTGAGGAAAGGAAGGTGAAAGGGTTATCAAGACAGCACTCTTGGCGGAGTGATTATTTTGGAATTCTTTACTCTGCCTTATTTCGCAATGGAATGTTTGGGGGTCTTAGGAACACGGTGGGGAAACTGAGCCTCATCTTTGTCCTAAAACTCCTTCCTTGGGCAGCTTCTCCGTGTCAGGCATCTCAGAAAGCCCCTGCTTGTTAGAGGAGGTGGCTCTTGCTTGTTAATCCTTCCCAGGGACACAGGGAATGCACTCATCACCGTGTATCCACTCCAGGCCACTCTATGCCTCCGGTGTGGAATTTCCCCGAGCTCTGCACCCTACTCCACTCCTGTGGTGAACAGGACGGCAAAGCCCCACTTCTGGGTGTTGCTGCCTGCTGCTCCGGGCTAGCAGGATGGCTTCCTCCGCTGACTCCACAAGCTTCTCTGGCTTTTTTTCTGAAATCACCCTGGCCGCATATTACCCAGATTCTACTTTACCATATGTTACTCCTCTAACTCATCATGGAGAAATCTACCCAAATCTAGCGCCTCCAAAAGCAGATTTACTCAGTTCTCTTTACCCTTTCAGGACAAACTGTTTCCATCTTTGGATCGCAAAAGTGGAGAAACCGAGAGGATATATTTTAGTTACTGTATCTATTTTCTAGGGCTGCCATAACAAAGTGCAGCAAATCGGGTGGGTTACAACAAAAGAGAAACATGTCTCACAGTTCTGGAGGCTAGAGGTCTGAAATCAAGACGTGAGCAGGGCCTTGCCCTGGCTAAAAACTCCTGGGAAGAACGCCCTCCTTGCCTTTCCCTAGCTTGGGGTGGATGCCAGAAATCCTTACGTTCCTCGACTTGTGCCAGATCATTCCAGTCCCTGCTACCATTGTCAAGGGTTATTCTTTCTTCTTCTCATGTGTCTTTCTCTCTTTATAAAGACACCAGCCCCCGGATTGAGGGCCCACCGGAAACCAGTAGGACCTCATCTTAACTCGATGACATCTGCAAAAACCCTATTTTCTAGATGAAGTCATTTTCCCAGGCATGGAGGATTAGGACTTCACAATATCTTTCTGGGACACAATTCATGCCACAGTAACCACTCCTGGACACTGGGTCATCCTCAAGCAGGAAAGAAGCTCCAGAGAATGCATCCCATGTGCAAAGCACACTCATCAGTCCCTTGACACGGCACTCACCCCCTCCCACATCCGTGAAACCGACCCCCTCTGCAGGGATCAAGGAGGACCACGGTCCATTACCTCACTGGCCGGACTGGCCCGCCTGGTCCAGGCTGTTTCTGACTGAGACCACAGCACAGACGACTAATTGCCCCTCACCATCACCAGGCACTTTGGTCTCCCTGAGAAATCCTGAACTGCTAAAGCAGAACAGTCCCTGGAAAATAACTATGTGAACTCTAAACCCACAACTTACTTTTTCCTAATTACTGTGATCATCCTTTCAATAGACGACTCTTCTCTGACGTCCTTTCTGTCACACTTTGAGGCCCTTTCTATCCACCCACAAATATTGAGATTGTCTTTCAAGAGGATGAGTTTTTCTAAAGCTTGATGCGTCCCTTGATTGTTGTGATACCGGAATGCTACAGAAAGCCCTGGAGTTCTGTTTTTCCCACAGAAAAAGTTTGTAAGATTCACCAGTCTCCATCGTGCTTTCCAAATCCCCCTGAGGCGTTACTTTTAAAAGGGAAGTTATGACTTCCTCAATTCTAAATCAGGTTTTCAATGTGCATACTTTTCCACAAAAGGGATTGGATATCAGGGCACAGTTACCAGAGGGTAGAATGTATTATTCTCTGGGTGCCTGGGTGGCTCAGGGGCTTAAGCCTCTGTTTTCAGCTCAGGTCATGATCTCAGGGTCCTGGGATTGAGCCCCACATCCGGCTCTCTGCTCAGCGGGGAGCCTGCTTCCACACCCCCCACCCTGCCTACTTGTGATCTCTCTCTGTCAAATAAATAGATAAAATCTTAAAAAAAGAAAGAATGTATTATTCTTGATGGATACTAATAATAATCTGTGTGATACTTTTAATCCCCCATTTGCATGCCAATTTGACTGGAATTATCTGGAAACAGAGACAGAGAGGCAGTGTGAGAGGGAGAATCCACTTTCTAAAAGTCAGTGTGTGGTCACTGCATCAGGCTGTGTAAGGACAAAAAAGAATCTACTGAAAAAAGAAATACCAACAGGCTTAGTTAGGTATGACAGTGCAAAGCCATTTTCTAAATATTTTGGGAAGTAGATACAAGAGAGAGTGATTTGTGAGGTGGTTATTTTGCATTTTGCCACATGCAAAGCCGATTGGGATTCCTCATATGCATTCAGCATCTGAGCTGTTGGCCATTTGGAGACAAGTTCTAGTCTACGGTCCAGCTCCTTCCATATTAGGGGGGGTGGCCCGGGGACTTCTGTATCCTGACGAGACTGTGCACTGAAGTGACAGATGAAGGAAAGGATTTACTTATTTTTTATTTTTTATTTTTTTAAAGGTTTTATTTATTTGACAGAGAGAGAAACAGTGAGAGCAGGAACACAAGCAGGGGGAGTAGGAGAGGGAATGCAGGCTTCCCACTGGGCAGGGAGCCTGATGCGGTGCTCCATCCCAGGACCCTGGGGTGACTGAGCCACCCAGGTGTCCTAAAGGAAAGGATTTAACTTCATCACTGGGATATTTGTTTTTTTGTTTTTGTTTGTTTGTTTTTAAGCCATTAAAAGACCATGGATACCTGACCTTGAGGAAAAGATGCAAAATAGTGAGTGACATGAATCTTCTGCATTAGGGGAAAGAAGTCTATTTAGTGGTTTCCATAAGAAAGATACTCAAAAGCAGACAACGTCAGTTTTGTTTAAATCGTATTAATAGACCATTTTATCAGTCACAGCGGGATTGGGTGCGAGGTCGGCGGAAAGCCCCTCCCAGATTTCATGGTGGTTCACGCTTGTTTACTTGTTCCAGCAGGGAGGTCAAGGACCTGGGGGCCTGGCTCCCCCTTTGGGCTGGATCTCCTCTGGTTTGTGAGTTCTGAGGCAGGGCCCCTAGCTGAGCTATGCCCATAGCTGAGACAGGCCAGTGCAAACTGCCTTCTGCCTCCTGGGCCTCCGCCCAAAGGCCTGCTGGATTCCCATGAGGGATCTCTGACTGGCCTTTCTCGTAGGAGCCCAAACCAAACCTCCTCAAGAACATCTTACCAGAAGTGCCGCGTCATCAGGGTTCTATTATAACTCATTGAATGCATATGTTGTTGCCTTTATTTTTGAAGACGCGTAATTGCTGAAACATGACTTAGTCAAGACTCTCAGTGGTCCAGACAGGGTCCCCGTGAATGGGAGAAGGCAGGTTTCTCAAAAGAGAAAAGGATGGTTTTACAAAAATTTATCCCACCCTCAAGATGATAAAAGAAACATTTGGGGATATTTCTTTCCTGTTTTTCAAAAGAAAAAAAAAGTTCATACTGACCTTTTTAAAAAACAGAATTGGAATTGTACTGTGTTGATTTGCATCTTGTACTTTTATGTCATTGTTTTGAGAATATTTTCCCTATCATTAAGTATTCTTTTTAGTTCATTAGCTGCAAAGGGAATTATACAGTAAATAAATAAATCACAACACACCCCAATGATAAAATACTAAACATTTATACCTTTTAATGTTAAAAGAGTCAGAAATTCTTCTGCATTGAGTGTTGTATTTTTCTCATCCCTTGAGAAAAATTATATAAGTTACACTGTATATAAAATGTTATTTTTTTCCTGAAAAGTAGATCATGATCATTTTAAAATTGGACAGAACCATCTGAATGTGAGTCATTAGACTGAGAAGAGAAAGAGAAAACGGAATAAAGTGCCTTCCCAGAACAATGAAGATATGCATTACTCCTTGTAGTTCATGGGGTTGGAAACTAGGGATGTGGGCAAATGCTGAATTGGATGATTTTCTAGAAGTAACTGACCCTGAGTAGTCATGAGTCACAGCCTTCAGAACTGCTAAGTCAAGTGGCTGGATGGGAGGGGGTGTTATCTCCAAATCAGTTTAACATAAAGATGAGGCAGACAGAGCAGGCACGCTCCATCCAGTTCTGCTCTTTACTTTTTCCGAAAATGGAAATACGGAAGAAAAGCCTGGGTGTAGACCCTTAGAGAGGAGTCCTCTAAAAGACTGAAGATTTGTTGGGATGCCTCAGTCAGTTAAGCATCTGGCTCTTGATTTTGGCTCAGGTCATGATCTCAGAGTCCTGAGATCGAGCCCCATGTCTGGTTCCAGGCTCCCTGTTCAGAAGGGAGTCTGCTAGAGATTCTCTCTCTTCCTCTCCCTCTGGCCCTCTCTGTGTTCTTTCTCTCTCTCTTAAATGAATGACTACATCTTTAAAAAAAAGGAGTGAAGATTTGCCCAGCTGCTGTGAGAAATGGGTAGAAAGTCAATGAAAAATCTAGAGTCCCTTTGTTTTTCAAGCATACAGACTTAAAGTCTTTGGCAGCTTTACTCTGAACAAGCGTTTTACTTGTTGAATACCAGTAGAACTTACACTGTACCACATAAGAAAATAAAGGAGAGTAAAGAAGCAGTCTCTATGAATTAGGGATTCAGCCTTTCTGTATGAGGATAAAATAACCAAAAGTAATAGAATTCTTATCATTTGCTATTCCCTGCATGAAACACTTTACGTGTTATTTAATTAGCACACAACCAGTGGTAACTACGTATCATTCTGTTCTACAGCTGAGGAAGGAAAGTTGGGAGGGTTGACTTCATTCATTCTTTCATTACTCCCTCATGCATTTGTCTCCTAAATTGTGACCACGGAGTTTAGGAGTTGGAGATACTGTTAGGAAAGGAATAGGCCATCATCTCTGCCTCCTCAAGGAGCAAATGGGACTCACAGCTGTGATTTCCATTGTCTGCCTGTCTTCGAAGCCCTGAAACCCAACACTACTAGTGTGATTTAATGACAAACCTGTGAGATCTCCCAAGAGACCGGTCAACAACATCGCATCTTCATTTATTTTTCCTCCTGATTTGAAAATCACCACAATTAGCTTTAGAATTAGGAAATAAAATTATGAGTGCCATTTTGCATCATTTCATGATGGCTAAGTGAATGCAGGAGGTGTCTGATTCACCAGATTTAGAAACAAGGCCCTGTGGTTTTGCTAGTTCACCAAAAATAGTTTTATCAACCTCCACAGAGGAGACAGGAATGCGTGTATGGTGAGGGCAGTGAAGGAAGTTTTCACCAGTTTTTGCTTAGAACACAAAATCCATCACGATTATCAAAGTTAGAATGGCAAAGACAGAACCTTAGCAAAATATTTTCCAATGATTCCCAGACACAAATACAGTTTGTTTGTTTGTCTGCTTGCTTGTTTGTTTGTTGGGTTTTGTTTTTTGGGTTTTTCTTTTGTTTTTGTTTTTTGTTTGTTTGGCAATTCAAGGGTCCTTATCAAGCTCACAGCCAGGTGAAAACATTTGCTTGACAAATGGTAGATGCGGGATGGTAGAACCAGAGCCTGAAAGCATGGCTTCATGACCACATTCTTCCACCACACCAACCAAGGAGACTTCTTGAGTCACTGGCATTCTGTTAGATCTCTGATCTTCACAAGGCAGAGAAAATCTTTTTTTTTTTTAAGATTTTTATTTATTTATTTGACAGAGAGAGAGATCACAAGTAGTCAGAGAGGCAGACGGGGGTGGGGGGGTGGGGGGGTGGGAAGCAGGCTTCCCACTGAACAGAGAGCCCAATGCGGGGCTTGATCCCAGGACCCTGGGATCATGACCTGAGCCAAAGGCAGAGACTTTAACCCACTGAGTCACCCAGGCGCCCCAGAGCAGAGAGAATCTTACCAGAGTCCTATTCTTGGGCTGGTTGGACAAGCCCACAGACCCAAAAAATAAGAAAAAGAAGCACTCTGTTTTTGAAATAAAAATCTTCTTCTTTTTTTTTAACATTCTAATAATCTTCACAGAAGTTATTCCCCATAGGAATTATTTAGAAGAAATTGACCATATACACTTTAAGCATTTTTTTTTTTTTAATATCAGACTCCTAGTCAAGGGTTATATCACCAGGATGCATATAACCTTAAAGTTAAGGCCCATCATATTCCCACAAGAGTTACTCATCAAAGAAAGCATAAAACCTGCCTGGAGCAGATTCAGGGACAAACATTAACTAGTAATTTAAAACAGTGACTGAGGTGGTTTTATTTGGGTTTAATTATTTCTCCCAAATAAGCTGTTATTCTTGCTTTATCTTAAAATGTGTAGAGAGCCTGGCTTTATCAAAATAAAATAAGCCTAATCACAGGGCATCGTTTGGAAATCAAATTTTTATTAATGCGTAATGATTTAAGAACCTTGACAACTAAGGCTTATGGCTTAATAAACACATTTTATTTTTTTTAAAGATTTTATTTTTTTATTTATTAGAGACACAGCAAGAGAAGGAACACAAGTAGGGGGAGTGGAAAGCAGTGAGCCTGATGCAGGGCTTGATCCCGGGACTCTGGAATCATGACCTGAGCCGAGGGCAGACACTTAACGACTGAGCCCCCCAGGCGCCCCTAATAAACACATTTTAAAAGAAACGTATTGAAGAGAACCCCTCAGGCATTTCTTTTTTTCATGTAGGTATGATCTGATTTGAGGGGGGAAAGAAACTTAATTTGGTAATCTGGTAACAAAATTATTAACTTTTTCTAATTTCAAAAGAAAATCAAAAGTACTGAAATAAATAAGATTGACTCATCAAAACTGTCCTACACTGAGTATGATAAAGAACCACTTATTGAATTTATTAAAATCTTCCTAACTTCTTCTATGTGAGTACTATTATTTTGAGAGTAAATCACTAATACACTATGTTGATTCTGCTAGAGATTCTCTCTCTCCCTCTCCCCACTCTGTGTTCTTTCTCTCTCTCTCTCTCAAATGAATGACTACATCTTAAAAAAAAAAAAAAAAAAGTGAAGATTTGCCCAGGTGCTGTGAGAAATGGGTAGAGCGTCAATGAAAAATCTAGACTCCCTTTGTTTTTCAAGCATACAGACTTAAAAATCTTCAGAGTTTTACTTGTTTAATACCAGCAGAACTTATACTGTACCACATAAGAAAATAAAGGAGAGTAAAATATAAAGAAGCAGTCTCTATGAATTAGAGATTCAGCCTTTCTAACTTAAAATCTATTTAAGTTGTGTGACCACAAGAAGTAATAGATCATTAGTGCAAACTGTAGACATTCCTTAACAATCTGTCCACTTTCCAGAGGAGAAGAGAATTTGCTTTGATGAAGCTATTTCTATCGCATCAGTGTTGATTGAAGGGAGTGACTCATTTAGTAACCATGGAGACAAGGCCAAGGAGTGTGAAGAGAGGAACGTGTGTGCATTTCCAGATGCTGCTGCCTTTGTGAACGCATCTGGTCGGAGATCTAAATCTGTTAGAAGCACATGGAATGTCTCTAAAACCAAACTCATTTGGTTTTGCTTTCCCTTCACACTTTGGTTGATTCTCTGTAGTAGCCTCAAGTAAATATAAAACAAGGCAACCCAATACTTCACTCACAGGACCCTGTGTTCTTTCCAGAAATGTTTCTCATATTTAAAGATGGGTGTCCCAATGTGCTAAAAACAGACCCTCCTCTCAGACACATTTCTAATACTTCTATTTCTGAAATCCCTGGTCAATGTCCAGGCTCCCATACTATCTTTATCTTTATCTGTATATTTATGTTTTTCTATTTTGCTTGCATCTGTTTCCATAATTTTCTAATATATCAATCATATATACTTGTAGGACAAACAGTACAAGAAAAGAACATCAAGAAGATAAGCGCCCAATCTCCTTATTCACTTAAGCTAAGTCTAATGTGTTAGTGTGTGAAGATATGGATATATATATATATATATATATATATATATATATCCTTATATCTCCTTAAATAAGGTTTCCAAAACTGTCAATGGTTCAGCTTAAGTAGTTCCTATCAAGTGACCTTTGTTAGATTAAGTATCTCTGGGGATAGGTCTTTTTTTTTTTTATGTTTTTTAAATTTATGCTCTGGGGATAGGTCTTTTTAAAAAATGACCATGTGAGGTGCCTAGGTGGCTCAGTCGGTTAAGCATCTGTGTTCAGCTTGGGTCATGATCCCAGGGTCCTGAGATCGAGCCTCCCATGGGGCTCTCTGCTCAGCGGGGAGCCTCCCTCTGCCTCTGCTGCTCCCCCTGCTTGTGTTCTTTCTGTGTGTCAAATAAATAAATAAAATATTTTTTTTAAAAAATTAGGATGAAGTGGTGCCTGGGTGGTTCAGTCAGTTAAGCGTCTGCCTTTGGCTCAGGTCATGATCCCAGGGTTCTGGGATCAATAAAATCTTTTAAAAAAAAGATTATAAAAAAAATAAAGATTAAAAATGAGGATGAAAATTTTGGATATTTTTCTATTTAAAGTCAAATTCTACTAATATGCTGCCTTGAAAATTCAGCAAGGATTTCCTGAAAGCCTACTATTTATAAGTCACAGTGAAGAATACAAAAGTAAATAAAGTATGGTCCCTATCCTCAAAAAACGCCCATAGACACAAATAACAAAGTAAGACAAGATGAAGTATCTCAGACAAAGAAATACATGAGTTTAAATGAGAGAATGAAGAATTTATGTTTTTTGCGATGAGCCTCTAAGAAATGGGTGTGATTTTAAGAGTAATTAGGAGTAAATACAATGGAGAAAACCTATTCCAAAAAAATGTGACTCAAAATCCTATCTACCGTGCCACACCAGTCATGCGCTCTTGGAAGACAGGGACCTGTTTTTATTATCTTGGCACCCCAAGACCCAAAACAATGTCTGACACATGGCCAGCCCCCAGCTAAAATAAAGTGTGCTCATAAAAGTCAAATGAAGGCTAAAACATAAAATGCACATAAAAAGGAGATACAAAAAGTCCAGTTTTACTAAAGAACAGACTCTAAGAAGGGTCATAGAGTATAACGTCCTGAAAATTAGGTTGGGAACATATTGTGCTGGGCTTGACTTGGAATTTATTAATAGATAGTGTGAAGTCACTGTTCCTTTTCAAAAGATTGACCTTACAACAACAACACCATGCCATCGAGAGAGAGAAAGGGAGAGAAGGAAGGATGGGGGAGGAGGCGGACAAGAGATAGAAAAACAAATGAAAAGATGATGACGATAACTTCTTTGATAAAATGGAATTGGCTGAAGCGAGGAGCCAGAAATTAATAACAGTGGCTACACATACTATCTGAACAATAGCAAAACTTGTAATAAAATCAACAGGACCTAGTATTTAGTGATCAGTGCTATAGCCAAGCATAAAGTTAGAATTTTGATGAACTACCTCTTGGGAGTCCCACCACAGAATTGAAATACGCAATTTCCCTCGGTGGAGAAATTGAGACTTGGAGAGATTAAGTACCGTCCTCAAGGTAGAGCTGTTAGAGCAATATAGGATGCTGTATTTTGTTTGATCCTCTGGGATAGAGTTCTAAGTGGCAGGTGCCAGGAACCAACATTTAGAAGCTGTGTCATAGGCAGCTTCTCCTTCGAATGCGGAACAGGATCCGCTAGAATATCCAGCACCCATGGTGATAATTCCAAACTAGAATCGCGGCCGCATGGTACATTTTGCGGGATATTTCCCACCCGTTTGTGACTCCTGGATGAGAGCAGGCTCTGACGGTTTGTAATTGTTGACCCAAAGAGGGCTGAAGTTCACTGTAAATATTAACAGGAGAAATGCTCGAAAATAAATGTCTAAATCTTTTTATGGAACTAGTCAAATATTTACTGCAAATGCTTTTTTAAAAAAGCTCTTCATTAAAATATGGGGCAACTGGGTGGCTCAGTGGGTTAAGCCTCTGCCTTCGGCTCAGGTCTTGATCTCAGGGTCCTGGGATCGAGCCCCGCATCGGAAAATTATCCTAGTATCGCTTGAAGATACAGGGTTTAAACAGACTAAAAGCATTTTTAAAAACACATACAGGAAGAGTAATTAACTCTGGGGTTGAAAAGCCTTGAAGAATGGGTGGAATTTGGGGAAAAACAGTTAAGGAAGTTCTAGATCCAGATTGGGAAGACAGCATGATATCATGGTGGATGTGTGGAGGGATGTGGTGGAAACTGTGATACTGAAAAAAGAAATAGAGTCAGATCAGGGGATGGCCGTGAGGTCATTGCAAACCATCGGAAGTTGGCCTCTCTGGGGGTATCTGGTTGGCTCAGTCCGTTAAGTGTCTGACTCTTGATTTCAGCTCGGGTCATGATTTCAGGGTCGTGGGATCAAGCCCCCCATTAGTGTGGAGTCTGCTTGGGATTCTCTCTCTCCCTGTGTCTCTGCCCCTCCCCCTACTTGCACTCACTTGCTCACTCTCTCTCAAGGTAAATAAATAGAATCTTAAGTGGAAAAAAAAATAGCTTCTCCAATGATGAAGAGCCCCTGTAACTTCTGAAAGAAAGGAGTGAGATAATTGGGTTAGGTTTTAGGGAGACAGCTCTGACAATAGTACGAATGCTGGTGAAGAGAGGTAGGAAAGTTCAGTGAGGCACACCTACTTGAGATCTTAAAGACAAACTATAAATCTGGTCATGAGATGGCCCAGCAGGACTCTGTCGCAGAGATCAATTCTGCAAGGATCACAGCACTCCCCAAAATAATTGTTGAAAGATAACTAACTAGCTCCTTCTGGTAGCTATGAACACCATTAACTAGCTGCTCATTTTTGGGTATTTCTGTGCATGAAACTATCCCAAGTATTCAATGAAAACACACAGAAGTTGTTCCAGCACTGCTTAGGATCTAAATTTATACTGTCTTTTTTTTTTTTCTCCCCAAAATACCCAAGCATCCTTAAAGAAAGCCAAAGCAGTTACATGTAAGTCAAGGAACCCAAGATCTTTTTAGTCCTAGGCTTCTTGGATTGTTGACTCTACTTGGAAGTTGAAACAATGAGGGGCTAACTCAGACCCTCAGAGCTGCTTCCTGCTGTCTGGTTGGAAAGGAATGGGCATGTGGAATAGAGGAGCAAAATTACTTGGAAGTATCAGGTGTTGACAGGCGTGCTAAAAACCACGAAAATTGTCACTTGTTAGGGACCTGCACCTCGTATACAGGGCATACCCAGAAAAGTGTGAAGGAAGTAAAGGGGTTGTAAATACGTCGCGTTGCTGGAGTGCAGATTAGTACACTGCGGCTGCTCTCTCCTGTTCCTTATGAACCCAGGAACTTGACATTCACTGAAGCTAGGTCAGCGTCCTGCTCTGTGGCCGTGAACGCCACCCGTTCCTCAAAGACCCTACAGAGATAACTGAACTAGAAAGATGCATGCTTAAAGAAAACAAAACAAAACACTGCGTAATTGCAAAAGACACACTCCCCCCATGCAGCCCCCAACTCTCTACGTCTTAACAAATACTGGAAATTATTCTAAGGAAATGAGTAGAATAAGGCTCAGAATAGCGCCTGAAACAAATCACTGTCTCTGCTTTTTAAGTGTATCGTGCATACTTGGTATTGGCCTGTAGGTCTTTTTTTTTTTTTTTTCTCCTAGATTCCCTTAAAACCTCACAGTTATTTTCTCATGATCCTCACAGAAATAAATCACTCTGTTAACATATGTTGCTTCGGTTTAAGCTCATTAAAACATATCCCGTTCCATGCAATCCATAATCCAAACTAAGTTGGTACTTATTCTCAAAAACATAAGACTGTTTTCAAAGTTCTTAGAGGAGATGGAGCGAAAGAGTCCTTTTCTGTGTTCGGTGAAGTTGTTGATATGCTAGAGAGAAAGGTGTCTGTGTTATTTCAGGTGCTTCCTTCAGGACCAAAGTTGTACCCAACATACAATATGCCTTTAAGTGGCTCTGGGATTGATTAATTTCTCAGATGTTTTCCTTCTTCCCCCTTTGGTGATGTGAATTCAGCTCTGGCCCACTTAAGCTATTAGACAAATTAAATTATACTACATCTTAGAAAACTGGTTATTTTCCTGCACTCTGGGTACCCATTTTGGGTAGAGTTTTAGGTAACATTAAAGGACTATTAATAAAATCTCAGGTGCTTCTAGTGGATAGACACAGAATATCAATAGTTATCAGGGCTCCAGCCTTCAAGTGAAGGAAAAAAAAAACAGACGATGTTTTTAGAGTCGACGTAGGGATGAAGGAAAAGGATCCTTCTTGTTTCTTCAAGTGTTACTGTTACAAAACCATTTCAGAATTCTGACCCAGAGTAACTACTGATCCAGCCCTGATTATGTTCTACTGTGAATCAGATGCCAGAAATGATTCACGGTAGATGACCATTCTGTAAAGCCCGAAATGATATTCAGGATTTGCACACCTCAAAAATACCCCAAAGGGCAACATCGCTGCAGTTCCATTAGACTAAATTGCAGAAACAGTTTTCTGTATAACGCCACATTCTAATTACATGCCCATGTGGATGATAATAATAATCCTTAGTATTATTACATGTAATTGCTCATAACTGATGAAGATTGAAGAATCATTTTGAGATCTCAAGAATTAGGAACTCTCCTGTCTTATCAGAGTTCCATGGATGTTTTTATTAAAAAAACGAAAACAAAAAACCCAGAAAGTAGCATACATCCCTGACACCGTTCTCCAGATAAGCAGAAAAAGCTTACACATTTCATCAACCTGTTTCATCACCCTGTCTGCCCTCCCCCCCCACCAACATTTATTTTTGTGTGGGTTATTCTGAAGTGTGATTAGCTCCAACATCTCTTACTGAACTCATGACCCTTTAACAGATATCAGCGGTGTCCATTTTTAAAATGACTTGGGGCTCAAATTATTGTTTTGGCTAAAACCTAAAGAACTCATTTTCCTTCCTTAGAGCGTTTTGCTACACATTAAAAAGGTTGTTTTGGAGGAAAATTGTAATCTCACATAATACTTTCCTCTAAATTATTTGGACGTTGAGCAACACAGACCTAATTATAAGGAACCAAAGTCTGTAATTACTAAGAGGAAGACCTCAGTTTTCTGGAGCAGGGCCCTTCCTCAAGTGATGCATTTAGTCTCCTAAAACGGGGCTTGTTTTCCCTTCTCTTCACTGCATTTGTAAACAAAAACCATTTTGCTCTTGCAGAAAGATCTGGTATTTTCTTATTCTACTTTACAGTAAAATATTTGGCTCCTTTGAAACTGTGGTCTAGGGTTCATTTTCTGGTTACACCAAAAAAAATAAATAAATAAAATTCTTTCTCCATAGCGTTTGCCTCCCAACCTCATTTGCAATTTGCATCTGGAGCAAAATGGCGGTCGAAAGTGAGAAAACAGTTTTGTCTTTCCCTGGCGGCTGCAGAGTTTGCTTAGGGGGGTTCGCCGCTACCTGTTCTGTACTCTTCCAGAAAGTCAGGGCGAAGAGTCAATCACGGCAGTAAGCTTGTCTATACACAGATGACAGATCAAAGGTGGCTATCACACTCAAAGAGCAGGAGAATTGGGAAATTGGTTTTTACTGCAATTCATTTTTTGTTCACAGGGTCCTAGATTGTCTCCTGTTTAGCCCGACTGCTCCCAGGAGGTAAACAAAGCGTGACCTTTAGTGTCCCTCCCATTTCAAAGGGGAGAGAACAGGTAGACAAAAGACAGTTACAAGGATAAGGAGACGGTGGAACCTTGGCTAAACCCCAACTTTTTTTTTTCCAGCTTTACTGAGGTATAACTGACAAATAAAATTGTAAGATATTTAAGGTCGACTATGATTTGATGGATACCCTCTGAAAGGATGCCCCCATGGAGTTAACACACCCATCACCTCGCTTGTTTACCCCTCCCCCACGTTTTCTTGGCAATACCATTAAATTCAGCATCTAAACCTTTAAAGCCCGATTCTACCTTCCTAATCCCACAATGCCTCCGCCCAAGGGACAGACTTCTCAATATCTCCACGGTGAAAAAATAGTAATTCATTCGCTGAGATGATACAGTAAATACTTTGCAACAATTCAGTAAATGCATTCCAGGTCTTAGAATCGAAGGATAGTAAACAAAATGTCTCACGGCACCCTATAGTTTTCACGTAAAGTGGATTAGCAAGGAACACCTGGGACCCAGGCCCACTCTCTTAGTTATGGAGAAGCTTTTGCCTTTTTTGGCTGAGATAGGCTTCTGCAAATTTTTTTAGAAAATGTCTATGAGCCCTAACATTGTCCCTATCCCTGCATTGTAAAGACAAAATGCATTATACGCACAATGCATTGTATATGACGGAAGATATAGCTTGATTCATGAATTGGTTGTAGTTACCCTCTCACTCATAAAGAAGTTTACACTAAATGGGAACATTCAGAATCTACTCTTACAATATCATCTCAGGAAAGTGAGGAATTTAAGGCATTTTTTGCAATTTATTTTCTAAACCTCGGAATAAGTAATTTCGTTTCCTACAATACATTCCATGAATATTTTGTCTTTTGTGGTTTTGGCCTCTCTTAACTGTCAGCTAATTTTTACTGATTAATAAGGGGATAAATATTGGCACTTAAGGGCTTTATATTTAAAGACTTTACAGATTTACACATTCCATCTTATTAAATATATCATGTTACTGTTTGATGGGCCTCAGGCTGTTTCTTGAGGTACTGAATCATTTAAAATTCCACTGAAATTTCTCTTTAAATGTATTGTTATCATTAATAAATTGTCTGGAAACTTAGAAATTAAATTTTGTATTTAATTTAGGCAATTGTTTTCGATTGTTCATTTTGGGAATTCAATTAAATGCATGGTAAAGTTAAAAAATAAATGTGGCTTCATGCATGTCTTTTGAATATTTCTCTAACAAAGGCTCAGTAAGGACTGTTTAAGTGTGTAAAACACTGTTTAGTATCTGGTAGAAAACCATGGAACATGGGAGTTATGTCTTTTCCTTATCAAGGAACTTATAGTCCTGTGGAGATGATAAGGCATTCAAGGATGGAAAAAAGAAAGGAAGGGAGGGAGGAATGAACAGAGGGAGGCATGGAGGGAGGAAATAAGATCTTCAAAAGAGGCACAGAGGTTAGAGTGCCACCAAGAAAATGTTTACTGCTAGGAACATGTCAACATTTCAACATATGACAGAAGAAAAACAAATTTACCCTAAAGTTGCAGACTTTCTCCTTGTAACTATGCATAAATACAAATTATATTATATATATAATATATGCTAATATATTATATTTATAATGTGCTGGGTTCCAAATGTCACAGTCCACGCACTGGGATAAAAGCTCAGCGCTGTTACAGAGACCCCAAAACAATAGAGGCTTAAACGAGAGAGATGTGTATTGTCCCCTCAGGGAAAAGTGCAAACTGGTGATGTAAGACGAAGAGCCCCGTAATTATCAAAGACCTGGGCTCCTCCCTCCACACTGAACAACACATGGCTTCCCTTTTATGGTCAAGATGGCTGTTCCAGATCCTAACACTGGGTCTGCATTCCAGCCCGCGGAGAGGAGAAAGAGGGAAAGCAAGAGGAATGTCCTTTCCCTTTAAGGTCACAGCCCCTTGGAAGGTACACACGTCATTTCCATGTGAGACATTCATCAACCAAAATTTGGTCACAAAGCAAGGGATACAGAAATGTAGTCTCTGTCTGGCTAATGCCATGTGCCCAACTAAAACTTCTATTCTAAGATAAGAAGGAAAAATTGGGGAGGAGAGGACACCTCTCTCTGCCAAATGTAGTAACCAGGATATAAGCCTCCATGGCAGAATTCAGTTGTTATGTATAAGAAAAGAAGGTTCTTTGGGTTTTGTTTTTTTTTTTTATATCATATATTACTTGGGCTTTCATTTTCAAACCAGATTAGAAATGCACCTTGGATGATTTCACAATCGAAGGAGGAGTTCTCACCTTGTCAAGTGCTACTCATTTGCAGCTGAAAACTAACACCTTATGCTAAGCTAGTCGGAGCCAGATATAATTAATTAGATTAAGCTTGTCACTAAAATATCAAGACAAATGGCTTGAAACATGGCACTTTCTCCCTTTGCCTTGCCCCCCCCCACCCCGTGTGGTTTATTTACAGTAAAAAAGTAGGTTGCAGGATGGAGTTGCAGAAACTGATCCTTATAAAGGTTACTCTGTACATCACATGACTGATAACTGAACGCCCAAGAGAAAAACGTATCCGAATTGTGTTAGCGTAGACTGTCTTAACCTGAATCACAGTTAATAATTGATTACAGTGTATAGTTCACACTGGTTTTAGAGTCTATAAAAATAATACTGGCAAGTCTGTTTACGTCATTCTCCTAGGAACCTTCTAGATTTAGGATGAGAGCTGGGACTCGCACCTGCTGCCTCTCCAAACCAGAAAGACTGAATTTTCCTTGTTCATTTTTCTTGCTAACCTCTCTCTAAGCAAGTGATCTGCCAGAGTAGTTTTTTTAAGTGCGCCATTTAGACAACTCTATTACACACTTTTCTTTATACAATAGGAAACCGATAAGCTGTTTTATTGAAAACCAGGTTACATTTTAGAGACATTGGGCTGCTATGTAATGGGATCCGATCACCAATTTATGGAACACATTACTCGTTCGGAGAGCAAAAATAGATCATAACTGTCTCTGATCTATAACTGTGGGTTTCCACACAACAGGTTTGCCTAGAGCAAACCTGCAAAGAGAATATTGCCCAAAACTACTCTTGTAAAGATAGAACATAAAATTACAAAAATGTGGAGATCAAAGAAACAAGGTCCAGCTACCTCATTTGCAAATGAGGAAATGGAATTCCAGGAAGGCAGAAGGATTCCTGAGGACACCCACCCAGTTAGCGGCCAGAAACTGGAACTTCCAAATCCCAGAGAAGTACACTTTTACAGTCAGGTAAACATGACTTTTAAGAGTCACAACACAGATGTCCTTGTGCATGGGAGCTGCTAACTACATGGCCAACCTTAGGTAGTTTGAATCACGAATACACCTAATTTCGAGAATAGGATAATAACCCACAAGGGACGAGACAGGAGACTGAGAAATTCTCAGCTTTCTCTTTAGTTCCTTGAACTTCCTGCTTTTGTTCATCTGCCCTATTTATCTAAACTTGTGGCTTCCCAGCTTTTCAAGTCTCATATGTCTGCCCCTCAAGCTCTTGGGTGGTCTGGAGCTGTGTCCACGATGCAATAAAATAATGCTAATAATCACGGTGAATATTATAACTCACATTCCCTTCATCAATTTTTTGTAGCAGGTACTTTTCTAAGAATATTATTTTCTGAGTACATTACATATATTGTTTCATTATAATTCTATAGATTAATTCCTCCCATCGATCCTATGAGGTATGCACTATTCTTTTCCTCCATTTTAGAGTTATGGAAACGGAGGCACAGAGAATGTAAGTAATTCAACCCCATTCACACAGCTAAGAAGTAGTAGTTAACACTTTTAGTCACTCTATTGGCTATGATAGAATAAGAAGAAGTACTTGTCGCATAAACTGTATATCGTATGTATGTAACTGTAACCAATAATGAAATGAGCCATGGTGCTGGGACCAGAAGAGCTACAATCTTTTCCTTTTTTAGTTTACCTCCCTCCAGAGGGTTGAGTCAATTAATACTCCTCAATTTCTGGGATTTTATCTCTTTCGACCCATGGCAGGCTCCTACAAAGATGTGTCAGCTCTTCTTTTAAATCATAAGTCATCCACCATACCTACGCGTAATACCTTTTCTTAAGAAATTACTAAACAGGGGCGCCTGGGTGGCTCAGTGTGTTAAAGCCTCTGCCTTCGGCTCAGGTCATGATCTCAGGGTCCTGGGATCGAGTCCCGTATCGGGCTCTCTGCTCGGCGGGGAGCCTGCTTCCTCCTCTCTCTCTGCCTGCCTCTCCGCCTACTTGTGATCTCTCTCTGTCAAATAAATAAATTAAAAATTTAAAAAAAAGAAATTACTAAACAATTATGATTCAGTTTGAGTGAACAGATATGGATTAAACATTGGTCACACATCAACTGTAATTGGAGAAATACAGGTCTTGCTCGGAGAATAATTCTTGTACTTCTCCTGCATAGATCTTTAGAGCTCTCTTAATGTCCCTTCATGCAAAACAATCCAGGTTTCAATGCTTCCCTGCAGGTAATAGGAAAAAAATTCTTCTTAAGCAATCACTGCTTTTTTTTTTTAAACTCTTGGCATTTTGACAGTGGGACAGTTATGCCCTATAATCAAAGGAAAACATAAACCGGCCCTCTCCTAGCAACTCACTGAAGATTACTCGCAGGGAATAATTTGTGTAGCTGACTCTGAGTGCAGATAACTTTGAACTTTGGAAGGTCTGCCCTGGCCATTAACTCGTTTTCAGTATCCTGAAAATACAGTGAACCTGTTTCTGATGGCGTCGCAGGAAGATGGAACACTAAAATATTCCAAGCATGGGCAGTTTGATGTGAAAGAAAATGAAGAATTGTAAAAAATCATTTTTTTTGTTATTGCTCACAAATCTAATTGCAATTAAATGTCAGTAGTAATCAAGATCATTTTGCTGCTCTGCCGTTTCCCTTTGCTGAAGCCTGTTCTCCAACTCTCTCATATAAAGGGACATCTGTCGCCTAGGGTTGGACTGCGTCATGCCATCCTTATCTTCCCTGATATCTTCTCCCAGCGGGCTTTTTATCTGCCCCCACAGTCTGCTGTGTGGCTGAGACCCATCAATCAAAACCAGCTCCTAGTCAATCTCAGGGAGCCGCTGTGCTTGGAGCCTTAATGTACCAAATAAAGGTGCAATCAACACAGATTTTACTTAGCCATCTGCGCATTAAAGAAACAAATGTGACTCTGGGAGGATTTATTTCACGTCTTCAAACCAAGATTTAGTACACTTCGAATATAATTAGTTTATAAAAAGAGAAGACCTGAGTAGAGAATTCATCTGAACAAATAACGAAGGCAAGAAAGGGACCCATATCTGGAACGATTGAGCCACTAGTCACAGTATCAACACCAAAGAAACACTGACTTTTTAATAGCAGTAGTAGTAACATTTTTGGCATTATGTGCCAGACCTACTGCTAAGTGCCTTATGCATATTAATCATTGGAGCCTTCAAAAACTCAAGGAGGTTGGCACAATTGTTCTCCCTATTTATAGAGGAAGAAACTTCTAGGTTCAGAGAGAATAAGTAAGTTGCCTGAAGATATCCATGTGAATATGGTAGAATGGGCTTTTAACCCAGTTGGCTTGGCCCCAAAGTCTCCGCGCCCTTGACCACCACGCCAGCCCGCCCCTGCGGTGAGCATTATCCTGTAGTAATCCCACCTCTCTTTCAGGAAACAAAGCAGAAGCTGATGCTACAGTCCCTGAAGGGACCTCATAGTCTGGATCATAAACATTAGTTTTGAAATACTTTTTCTCTGAAACCCAATGATGTTAGAGAACTATTGTCTGTTTCTATTTATTAGAGAGAGGAAGAAGACTGCTTTCTTTTAGGTCTCTTGCTTGTGATTTGCATATAGAAAATTATCTTCAAAAAAAAAAGTGAAGTATCCTTATTTTGAGCAGACTGAAAGAATGTAACAAACTTTAGGTTTGCTCAGTGTTCGTCAGTATTTGCCTTAGAGGACATCGTACAGTGACCATGAACAGTAGTCTTCAAAAAATATTCTGTCACATATCCCAGAAACATTTACTGAGCAGTTAGCATTTGTCATATATCTATCAAGCACTTATGTATTTTTCACTGATGCCTTAAGATCTCTGTCCTTGGGCGCCTGGGTGGCTCAGTGGTTTAGGCCGCTGCCTTCGGCTCAGGTCATGATCTCAGGGTCCTGGGATCGAGTCCCACGTCGGGCTCTCTGCACTGAAGGGAGCCTGCTTCCCTCTCACTCTCTCTGCCTGCCTCTCTGCCTACTTGTGATCTCTCTCTGTCAAAATTAATAAATAAAATCTTAAAAAAAAAAAAAAAAAAAAATTTAAAAAAAAAAAAAAAAAAAAAAAAAAAGATCTCTGTCCTTCATCCATTCATAGCCAAGAGAGGGAAACATGAATGAAGCTGTCACTCATGCATCCTTCCAGAAGATTTTGAGTCTACATTTGCAGTCTTTTGCATTTTAAATTGTTGAGCCCCCCCAAATTTCCTACTTACTAGTTTTTTTTTTTAATTTTATTTATTTATTTGACATAGAGACCGCATGTAAGAGAGAACACGAGCAGGGTCGGAGACGGGGGAGAAAAGGGAGAGGGAGAAGCAGACTCTCTGCTCAGCAGGGAGCCTGTCACGGGGCTTAATCTCAGGACCTCAATATCATGACCTGAGCTGAAGGCAGATGCTTCACCCACTGAACCACCAGGTGCCCCCATAAAATAGTTTTTAATCTACTTTTATGAAAAAAAAATTTTTTTTAAGTTGAGTCAGGTGTCTTTTAATCCTGGTAAGTGAGGGCTTAGAAAAAAAATAGTTAATGTTACCAGCACTTTTTCTTATTTTAAAATGTCAGCCCCCTTTTTTCAGCCTTCAATATTTGGGACTTAATTTAAAACTTTTCTTCTTTAACCTGAAAAAGTTACTTTGTTTTACTTCTGTCCTTTGACCTCGTTACGTCTTTTCACAACTTTGTTATCTCTTTCTTGGAATGCAGAAGTATTTCTTGGAAAGAAAAGTTATGTGTTGCTAGAGACAATATTAAAACAAAATAAATTTTGTTAAATCAGCCCCTTTTTACCTATTTCCTGGCATAATCCCTTTTTATGCCTGTGAAGTCAGCATAAGTATTAATGATACCCCTTTTTAATACTCCTCTATCAGTTTATATAAATTATGTAGACATGCTTTCCAAAAGCCATATAAGCCTGATGGTTAAATAAAATAAGTTTGTTTTTATTTGTAAAAATTAATGTATATATACTAGAAAACTTTGATATTTCCTAAAACCCATAATGAAAAATACCACTGTAAAGTAGGTTATTTTTTTTTTTAATGATGATTTACAAGGCTTTAACTTGTGGCCCAAAACCACAATTCCTCATCTTTTTATGGAGTCATGTATTCTGAAACAGGGCTAAAGTGAAGGTTTAAAATTATCTGAGATCTAGAGATAGCAAGATGGATGGTATTACAGTCATTTCCCCCCACCCCTTATCCTCAGGGGGTACATTCCCACACCTCCAACGAATGCCTGAAACCACAGATAGTACCAAACTTCATCTATTCTGTTTTTTCCTATATGTGTGTATCTATGATAAGGTTTAATTTCTAAGTGAGGCACAGAAAGAAATTAACAACAATAACAAAATAGAATAATGATAACAATATATTATAATAAAATCATGTGAACGTGGTCTCTCTCTCTCTCTCAGAATATCTTATTGTTCTGTACTCCCCATTCTCACACTGAGGTAAGATACTAAAATACCAACCCAAGGACCAAAGAAAGGTGAATGATGCAGGCATGTGACGTAACATTGGGTGACTGTTGACCTTCTGACATGATGTCACCAGGAGGAGCATCTGCTTTCAGAATGCCCTTGATCCTGTAACTGAAATGGCAGAAAACAAAACACAGATAATGGGGGTGGGGGGGGGGAGCAACGGTACCTATTGTTGTTGTAAAACATATTCCTGAGCAAATTTTAGGTTACAGGTTCTGTGTGCTGATGAGGTAGAGAAGAGCAGACAGCAAATTTAAATAAAGATAGATAAACCTTACGTTTGCAAAATCTGCCATTATTCTACATGATGCCAGCTCAATGTATTCATGAAATTCAAGTATAGACCAAGTATAGAGTCAGAGGGCCAGCTAGGGGGCCGGTGCTATGCTTTGAGGTTCACTGTAAGACATCGTTCAGAAATATCCTACCCTCCAGCCTGCTGGCTCTTTCAATTATTTGGGATACTCTCTTGGAAAGAAACTGAAAATGAATCATTAAAATTCATGTGTGTTATTTGCATAAGGCAGTACCTCATTACCCATAATCTTAACAAAATGGTTAAATGGAAGATTGGAAGTCAGCTCCATATACAACTAAACAGAAAATTGTTACTACCAAGCAATTTTTTCATTATACCTAGGATAGACGGTAGCTCTTTCTATCCACTTATGGAACTGAAAATTAAGATCCTAAGTAGCGGTGGTAAGCCCAGATTTCACTGAATTATGTCAGCATTGTTGGGAATCAATGCCCATGATCAGAGTCCAAAGTTTGATCATGATGTTTGTCCAGTTTCCCATGGGAATACAGCAAAGACAAATAATGGTGTTCACCATGGAACAAATGGCAATATTAATTTATGCAATGCTGAAATACAATGATAGTGCAACTATTAGCAAATAATTAGTTATCAAACAATTATAGTTATGTAACTATCAAGTAGTTCTCAAAGAACTATATGATTTTAGTTTCTCTTGATCAAATTACAAAGCACGGACTTGTCCTACTTTTAGATTTTCTTTTGCTCTCTTGTCTACCACGGCTACATTTCCCATAGCTGCCTAAAGCTAAAGCTGATAAAGCTGTCTAAGTGATAAAGTTGACAACCTCTTTCCATCTCCTAAGGAAAAAATATATATATATTGATCTACTAATGTGTCCTACTCATCCCTTCCCCTAACCACCCTGTGTGAGCCACAGGACACCATCCTTCAGGTGGAAACTCCATGGGCTCCACCCCATGACTGAATTTCCTGACTGTGAATCACATTCTCCCCATAATGGTCCTGGTCTTCCGAGCTTACATTCTCATGGTGGAAAGAGATAATAAACAGTCACGTAAGATGAGATGATGGGAAGTGCTCTGAAGAAAAAAGCTTTTAAATGGTAAAGGAAATATGGAGGAGAGCATTTTATGTGGGGTGCTTAGGACAGGTCTCTCTGAGAAGGTGGCACCTGAGCACTGAAGAACTAAAGGAGAGAGCTGGGGACTCGTAGAGGAAGTGTTCTAGGCAGTGGCGAAGATTCTGGAATCATTGTGGCTTTGGCGTGTCCAAGGAGCAGCGAGATGGTCAGCAAGCCTGGAGGAAGGAAGCATGGAGGGACAGTAGTAGCCATGAATCCGGGGGTATCATGAGGGCCCAGGACAGGGAGGACCCTGTGATAAAGTTACAGAAGTGCAGGCAGAGATTTGGGTGATCGAGCCTGGGTGGGGGGAGATGGGAAGCCATGGAAGGGCTTTGAATGGAAAATGAGTGATTGCCCTCTGATTTTGGAGACTTCATTCTGAGTACTTAGGGGATAGTAGGATGTGAGTGATCTAAGTGGAAGAGAGGAGACCGATCATAAGTCTACTGGAACAGTTCAGACTGAGACAGAGCTATCAGGTGGTCGTGAAGAAGACAATGATAAGGATTTGGATTCTAGATATATTTTGAAGCCAGAGATGGTAGGATTTGCTCATAAATATAAGAGAAATAGGTGTCATATCATGTCACAGGTTTTGGTCTGGCCAACAGAAATGGGGATGCTGTTTGCAGAGACATGAAATGCTACAGGGAGAGAGGGTAGTTGGGGCCAAATGGGAGGTCAAGTGGATGTCCCTGGTGGACATCCAAGGGGACACTGTGGATGGGCCCTTCACACTCCAAGTCTGGCACTTGGAGGACACGTCAGGATTTGAGAGATAAATTTAGGAATCTCCCAATGGTTCTGATTTAGGTTACAGAGCCACTCTTTCAAACACATTCATATTTTACTTTGTAACTGCCTCAAGTTGGGTTGCCTAAACCCTACATAAGTTTGGGGATTTTGCTTGGGAGGCGTACAGATCCAGTTGTGCTGAAACAAGAAACAATGCAAAAAGATGATGGGAGAGGAGAACATGGAAAGGTGGCAGGACACAGGAGACGTGCTTCCCCTGCTCTGCAATTTTTATAGGTTCTTTGACCCACTTGGCTGATGCTGTACAATAAGAGTCCACGTGCACTGAAACATCGATGAGACCTATACATTTCCACCAATCTCTCTAGTTGGAACTTAGACTAAATATCTGGGCTAAAAAGATGTCTAGGTCAGTTGTGCGATTCTATCTTAATTGTAGCAGGCATTAAATCAGTTTTAAAATAATTTCAAATATCTAATTTGTAGGATCTTTATTATGTTTTGGACCTATTTATTTGCAACTTGCTAATAGAGCTATGACTCAGTTTTGTCAGGCCTGTCACTGTTCACCCAAAGAGCTTGGCTTCTCTATGCCCCATCAGGCAGCTAGGTCTCCCCACATCGCCACTGGCAGGCCATCCCCTAGCCTCCCCGCAGACTGGCCAGTGCTCGCTTCTGCCGTTAGCATCCACAGTTCCTTACCTGGTAAGACAGGGCGACAGGTAAAATCGCTGTGTAGCTCACACAGAGCACAAAAACAAAAATGAAAAGCAATTTATAACAACCATAATACAAATACAGGCATCACGCCATTGTGTGGGAAAGAACATAAGTGACAAATACAGGGGAAAGCACATTCAATCCATCTTGAACATTTAGGGTACATGTAGATCTAGAATAAAACGTAAGGCTTCAGACATCATCAGGAAGAGAAAAATTCCCTCATGCCTATTGAACAAAAAATGACATAAGTAATGAGTTTGAACACTTAATACCTTTTGGCCACTAACATCTCAGAAGGAGGAATAATAAGGACTCCACAGGACGGAGGAATTGCCCTGTATCTTCTTGTTTAGGTTTTAGGATCTCTGGGCTAGGGAGAGTTTTTGTGCAAAACAAAGCTAAAAGAATAAGGGTGACTTTCTGGGAACAAGAATCATAGCCTGCGAGAGTTAATAAAAAGTTAGAGGTCTGGTCCCGTTCATTTTACAGATGAGGACACCAAGGCCAAAAACTTTAAGTGACTTTGTCTCTCCCCTCAGGGTACTTAGAATGTAGCCAGAAAGGCGATGTATATAACAAGCTAAATAACCACAGTCAGTCCAAATGCTGCCAGAGTTTACAACGCGAAGTCCAAGGAATGGCACCTGTGGTAAGGTTACAGAAATGCAGGCGGAGATGTGGGTGCTGGAGGCAGGTGGGGGGTGATGAAGAGCTGGAGGTAAACTTGGAAAAGCAACTTTTAGTAAGGTAACCCAGGCTGTTCATGCTTTACTTTAAGGAACAGTAGGTCGATTTTTCCGTCACCCCGGGGGGCTATCTTCTTTAAAATGCAGTTGTGTGTGTGTGTAAATTACTTACATGCTTCTTTTCATTTTCTCGAAGGTAACGAAAATATATCACAGGGGCGCCGGAGTGGCTCAGTGGGTTAAAGCCTCTGCCTTCGGCGCGGGTCATAATTCCAGGGTCCTGGGATCGAGCCCCACATCGGGCTCTCTGCTCAACGGGGAACCTGCTTCCCCCTCTCTCTCTCTGCCTACTTGTGATCTCTGTTAAATAAATATATAAAATCTTAAAAAAAGAAAAAAAAAGAAAAAATGTATCACAAACACCTAGAACATTGGAGGAAAAAGTCACTAATAATTAACCTTACCTTAACACCCAAGATTGGTCTTTCTTTAAAACCTCCCATTTAGTTTTAGCAAAATGTAGGCTCTTTCATTGTCAGCTGAAGTGTTATTTTATTAAAAAAAGAAGAAAAGCTGAAAAGCTCTTTGATTCACAAGAACCAAACTGAAATTTTTGACAAATGATAGAAGACGAGTTCAAGTTTATACGTAATCAGCTCTGATTTTTAAGTGTTGAGGTATACTGGAAAATCTGTCTAGGGAAAAAGAGGAAAGGGACAGAGATACATACATTCACACACACATACATACGGATAGAGCTAAAGAGGGGAAATCTGGAAATAATGTTCTAATTCAGATTTTAAAAGATTGTATATAAAAACCATGATAAGGATAATATTAAACTGTCTTGAAAGTATTTGTATCTTTGAAAGATACTCACTTTTAAAGGATTACTGCTTTGGGCCTCTTTCTCTTGCCTTAAGGGTCTGAAGGTTGTCAAAACCACATGTTTACTCCTGTTTTCCCATTTTATTAACATGAGCAGGAAAGCAGCAGGCAAGGAGAGAGCGGGACCCAGGCATCAGGGAAGGGTGGAAAGAATGGGTAAGATAATTCCAGGAAGAACTCAAAATAGCTAATTAGTCTTTTGCCAAACGTATATGAAGTAACTTACTTTTTATAAGGTTCTTTCAGCTGAAGAAAATGATTTCATTTTTGAGTGTTCCTGTGACTAGAACAAAAAATATGACTCACCCAACTGATGGCTCATTCTTCCTCTTGAGACCAAGCCTTCAGAATCAGGATGACCAAGAAATTCATGGAAGCCACAGGGGGTGGCCTTGAGGATGGCTTTGGTGCTCATAACATCAACAAATTACGTCTGAGCTTCCTGTCTTTAGCTTTCACATGTATCTATGGCCACAGAGTTTCTTGACTGAATGTGTTTATTATGGGCTATTGCATAGGAACATAGGAACTTGAGGAAAGTGTGGGTGTTGGGGCAAACATCAAGCATATTACCCAGCTCTACTAACTGATGAGCATTTTCTCTTCACCTAAGAGCATCTCTTCCACTGGAAATCAAAAATCCAAGTCACTTCTGCTTTAAATTCATGATCTGACTGTTTGAGAGCCACCCGGAGCCCCAACTGGGCCTCTAGGATCAAGGCATAGAAAGAGCCTGGGCTCCCTGAAGGGGATTGAAGATGGGCCTGGAGCAGGCTGTGGGTGTGATCTGGAATGACATGCTCAGACACGTCTGAGGGAAATGCCTACAAGAAGAGCCACCACTCTTCTTGGCAGCAAATCTGTGTATCACAAACAGTGGTCTTAGGGGCCCCTGGCTGGCTCAGTCAGTAGATTGTGCAATTCAGTCTTGGGTTGTGATTTCAAGCCCCATGTTGCGTGTAGAGATGACTTAAAAAGAAAAAACAAAACACAGTGGTCCTCTTCTCGAAACAGATTTGCAAAGAATCTGATGCCTGTGATAAATACACACACACACACACACACACACACACACGTGAAAGTTTATGTGCAACATGTTTTGAGGGGTATTTATAAAATGCATGGACATTTTCAGTTTCAGTATTGCTCATGGCGGGTTAAATGACCCATTGGTCAATACAAATTATAACAGACCAGGACTGAAATTTTGGCCAATCCCTAAGATAGACATTTATAAACTCTTATAATCCTTTCGGCTCTTAGATCTAGGAAGGACATGATAGTGCACTGTTTAGGAACATAAATTCTGAAGCCAAACCGCCTGGATTCCCAAGCTTGACTCTGCTCCCTGAGAGCTGTGTGGCCTTGTGCAAGTTTCTTAACTTCTCTGAGTTTTGTTTTGTTTTTTTTAATCTGTAAAATAACAATAGTATTTTCCTCCTTGGTTGTTGTGAGCCTCCAGTGAATTCATATATAGGTAAATGCTGTTAGAATCGTTCCTGGCGCACCGAAAGCCTTTAAAACCTACTATTGCCACTTCAGTTCTCTGGCAAGCAGTAAATTAACAAGCAAAACAACAAAAAACCTGTATGTACATATTCATGGCAGCACTATTCAAATTAGCAAAAACATAGAAGCAACCCAAATGCCCATGAACGAGAAAGTGGACAGATAAACTGGCATATTTGAACAGTAGAATATTATGTAGGAGGCAAAATGAGTGTACCATAGAAACAAGCAACAGAATGAATGAACCTTAACCATATAATTGTATCCAGCATGAGGACATCACTATAAAGATAAAAGCAGCTAAAATAAATACACTTGCAGAAGATACAGACACTCAATGAAACTACATAAAGAGGAGAGCATGACCATGACCCACTTGGTCATGGACTGCACGGACTTCAGAACGATGGCTACTTCAGGTGCGAGGCAGTGACACACAAAATAATAACCCGGACCATCTGGGCAGACGCAGGCTCCTATTTTAAAAGTCTGTCTTTTGCTTTATGGTTCGCCTCCCCTTCCAATTTTTTTTTTATAAACATATAATGTATTTTTATCCCCAGGGGTACAGGTTGCTTTAGATGGCAGGTGGGTAGGTGTTTCGGGGTAAGGGAGGAAGAGAGGGAAGGAGAGACACATGGACCTATCATAAGACTCTGTCCTGAACCAAAGATCACAATTTGTCCAGTTGTGTTATCCTTAGGACAACCCCCAAAGAAACAGCAATCATTGCCCATTGTTATAACCAATTCCACTCACATTACATCATGAATAATTTAAAAAAACAGAACCATGGAATTGCTTGTTTGCTTTGTGTTGATCCCATTTTGGTTGGGATAAGGAGTAATTAGGTAGATATAAACAGCATAACTAGGGAGGATTTTTCTAAAATAAATATTGTTATTAGTCGTCCTCTCTCAGAAAAATAAAATGACAGGTCATGCGAGTATTTAGGGTTCAGACACCACAAGGTGCTTTTGTTTAAAATGTATGATAGAAGTTACTGATTTATTATTGGCTACATCCGTGTGGCAAGCATGGCACGTTCATTACTACTCTTGAGCAATCGCAAATAATTTCTTCAATTCACTTCACATTTCAAATAAAACCCGTGACACACAGTCTCTGAATGTGTGTGTGTGTGTGTGTGTGTGTGTGCGTGCACACATGCCATTGCTTTTTCTCCCACTTTTTAAAAAAAAAAAGATTTTATTTATTTATTTGACAGAGAGAGAGATCACAAGTAGGCAGAGAGGCAGGCAGAGAGAGAGGGGGAAGCAGGCTCCCCGCTGAGCAGGGAGCCCGATGTGGGACTTGATCCCAGAACCCTGGAATCATGACCTGAGCCGAAGGCAGATGCCTAACCGACTGAGCCACCAGGCACCCCTTTTCTCCCACTTTTATCTGCCAAGCTGCCCCTACCATATACGCTGGCAGGTCATCCATTTAGTGTCCACTGCTTCCACGGGGACGTGAGGCGGTAAGATGAGTCTCTGTATCACTATAAGCTGGTCATGTGCTCCCATCTCCTCTATACCCATCTCTGGCTATTAAACGATGCCTAACCCATGCTTGTCCTATGTAAAACCCCAAAACTAAAAAATACTTATCATCTCACACCCAAATCTTTTGGCCAAATGAACTGTAGGGCTGAGATGGATATATATTGTCCTTTCTGGAGCTGAGTGTCTCTTGTTTTATTTTTCACAACACAGAGAGTTACACGAGAAAAAAAAATGACAATGGTAAATACCAAGTTCTACTTATACAGTGACTGGCTCTCAAACGTCTTGATTAAGGGATTAATGAATTGACTTATGAATACTTGGTGCCATTCTCTGGGTTAGAGAATGGTAGAAAATGGGCTGAGGTTTAGGGAGGGAGGAATATCATGAACCCAGCATAAAATGGCAAATAAATATAAAGTAGATTAAAATTACACCTTAAATGTATGCTTTAGAAATTGGGATAATTGAATGTCGGTCTAGGTGTCATTTACCTTTGATAATATTAATCACTAGTTTATTAAAATGCTGGCATAAATACTTAAGCTACATAAACCCTTTTTGAAACATCTACTCCATGTAAATTGACATGGTATGTACAGATCATTCTTATGTGTTCATTAATATAGGCCCTTAAGGGACCCAGTTCCGACATTACTTCCCAGACCTAACCTATATTTTTAAAAGAAAATAAGTTACTTCTTTACAACCATTCCATAATTCACTCTTCTCCCCAATTCAGAATGTCTTTCTCAATCACTTCAAATGAATGACACGTTTATCACACAGTGGCCTTACCAATAGCCAAGCATATTAAATCATAGTCTACATCAGGTCAACATTCTAATTCCAAAGCTTCTGAAAGGGTTAACAGGCTGATTGAAATTTCTGTGGGTCTTAGGATTTTGGCAATTTGTTTGTGAGCCTGATAGCAAACGTTTGCAACCGTATAGCAAAGCATAGAGCAGCAATCATCCATGTGAGAAATACCTTGAAATGTCACAGGCCTTCCCATGCTATGGCAATTTAACAAGTGATGACATGACAGATTCTGCCAGAAAGGAAATGTAATGAAAATATTGGTTTGGAACACAGTGTGCCTAAGATCTCTCAGCCTTCTGTGTCCTCAAAGGTCAATAGACTTCACCCTTTGAAATATGAGACATGCAAAAGAATGTAACATTTGGAATGGGAACATGCATTCATGACTTATCTGCTTTGAAGGACTATTTGCAGTAGCAAACTCTAATAGAAAACAAAACAGAACAAAATTAATGATTCCCCCAAAGTCCCTACCACCACCATACCATCGGTGGTGAAATAAGGCTTTAAAACCGTGATGATCAGGTACTGATTGATGTTTACTTTTATGTAAATTGTTTTGGTATAGATTTATAAAATGGATGTGATTTTAGGTAAGATGAACTAAAATGGATCACCTCAGTTGAAGGGCTTTTGAGTTAATATGGAAGGACACATTATAAAGAGAGAATCCTATAGATCACATTTCTGAAGTTATGTGATCTAGGCAGCTAAGAGGAAGATTTGGATAATGGCTCAGACTTGTGTTAATACATCTCCATCTCATTCTGACGCTATCAGAAACATGGATCTTTAAAAGTCTCATTTTTCTGAATTTCTATTAAATATTAATATAAAATTATAAATATAAAATATAAATTAAATGTATTTATTTATGTATTTACATAAAATGTAAATATAAACATTAAATATATTTATACTAAATATAAATGAGTCATTAAAATACTGAGTTCCAGTTAGATTCTGCTTGATATCATGTACAATCAGGTAAATAAGCATATTGGTTTGCACATGAAGGATCAATAAATATTTGTCAACCAAATATACCCTTCTTTGATTTAGGAAAATTTCTGACCATAAAAGGGCCTTATGTGCTTTTAAATTTTATTTTATTTTTTTTAATATTTTATTTATTTATTTGACAGAGAGAGAGGTCACAAGTAGGCAGAGAGGCAGGCAGAGAGAGAGGGAGAAACAGGCTCCTCACTGAGCAGAGTGTGCTTTTAAATTTTAAAACAGGTCTTTCGTTTTATAAATGAAAAGTCTCCGGCCCAAGGAAGTGCAAAGGTTTTTGCAAGCACACGTTCACATAGAAGACTTGATATTGACATCCACTTCAGTACAATGAAGAATATAATAGAGTGTTAAGAGGAAGTACCTGAAAGTTGCCTAAAACCTGGGGGGTTGAACCCTGGCTCTGCTGCTCACCAGCTGTTGATGAACCTCTATGTATATTTCTGAAGTTGCCACTCCCACAAGAAAGTTCCTAACTTTGGGCTTATCCATTATCTTTCGCTCCTTCCCAATAAACTACATTTTATGTTTTTTTAATTGAGCTATAACTGACATATCACATTGCATAAATTTAAGGTGTATAATATGTGGATTGGATACATTTATATATTGCAGTATGATAACCTACATTTTCTTATCCTTCACTCTGACATAGGAAGGGCAGACAGCCAGCATGCCAATATTGAGTTCACATTAGAAACTTTCTGTGTACTATAGAAAAGTGATCACTTTCCTCAAATGTGATGCTGGAATCGGTATAATGGCACGTGGTCACAACTCGGTTTCCAGATTTCCATTACCAACTGCTGCAACAGATATGAGGAAATGCTTTTGCTCCCTCGTAAAGAGAAAGAAGAAATGATACCAAAGTAAAGTACCGGATTTTTGTTATGAGGATGTCCATGCAGACACCTCCACCTGTGAACCTGAAGGAGAACAGTGGCGTCCTGGTGAACAAAGAGCCCAGCCTGGGTCTTGAAATTCCAGACTCTATGCCACTGCTTAACCCCTAGGAGGAAGAAGGCTGCCCTGAAGGGGCTTATGTCATGCATTTGGGAAGTCAGGATGAAATCTTCTCTGCTTGTCAGAGCAGTGGAAGTCCAGGACATATGGGGGGGGGGGGGACACACTTGTTTCCATAGAGAAATGAGGAAACAAGACTAATAAAGAGGAGGTCAAATAAGATTTAACTATGTATGTTGAAATAAGTGCAATAATCATCATAAAGAACGTTCCAAGCATTTCTAGATTTAGCCACCGAGTTAATTAAGTAAGGATGTTGTGAAACAACAAAATCTTCATTCAAGTAAGTTTCGGTATTCTCCAATGTATAATTTAAGTATAAATTTGTATGTTGTTTTCTTTGCCTATTTTAGGTAGATTGAGTGAAAGTTTTAGCTTTAAATAGTGGCACGGCATGAAGGACTATATTAGGTATCAAAATGAAGAATGCTGGGAATATGTAAGTTGGGTAAGAACTAGAAGTGAGGTCATTCGGGTAGGCATTTTGCTGAAAAAAATGGCAATAGATATCAAACCCCGTTTTGTTGTATAATTCAGAAATCCTTAAAGGTTTTAGTTCTAAGATGGACCTCACTTTTTTTCTGATGAGAGTTGTAAAGCAGATTGTTAAAAACCCAACAATTTGGATATCCTGTTTCTTAAATTCGGGTACATTTTTTAAAAAGATTTTATTCATTTATTTGTCAGAGAGAGAGGGAGGGAGAGAGCACAAGCAGGGGGAGCAGCAGGCAGAGAGAGAAGCAGGCTCCCCACTGAGCAGGGAGCCTGATGCAGGGCTCGATCCCAGGACCCCGGAATCATGACTTGACCCGAAGGTAGCAGCTGAATCAACTCAGCCACCCAGGTGCCCTTAAATTGAGGTACATTTTAAGGGAATGTTGATACTTCTAGTTGGGGGACACTTGGGTGGCTCAGTCAGTTAAGCGTCTGCCTTCGGCTCAGGTCATGATTCCGGGGTCCTGGGATCAAGCCCCAGATCAGGCTCCCTGCTCAGTGGGGAGCCTGCTTCTCCCTCTCTCTCTGCCACTCCCCCGATGGTGTGCTCTCTCTCATTCTCTCTCTCAAATAAATAAACAAAATCTTTAAAAAAAAAGAGATAGAGAGAGAGAATCTAGTTGGAACTCTTATCCATCTGTCTTCCTGCCAATGCAAAGCATAAATATGATTACTTGATGCATTAACCTTAAATAATTATTGACTTAATTATATTTTTAAAACAACTGGGTCATTCTTAGTTCACAGCCTAATAACACCCCCAGACTTAATTTAGATAAAATGGCTTGGTTTTGCCAAATTGCAGAACTTCTTATTTATCTCTGTTAAAGTTTAATTCAGTCTATCAAGGTAATCTGTCTTTTTACTTATTGTATACTCCTCTCTCACGTGTGTGCCTTCCGTAGACTTGATAAGCACGTCACTATTTTTTCCCAAAATAAAAATGTTGAAGACACACAGCCAGGGAAAGACACTCCTAAAATTGATTTTTCACTCACCTACGATTCCACCTACTACTTTCATATTTAGTCCACAGAGATATAATGAAGAATTTTGTCAAGTTTCTTGCTGAGACCTTAAAAACCATTATTGCACTCCAAAGAAACAGCATGAACTATTAGTATGAAATGATAATGATACTAATAAATAATAAATAGTATGAAAATAATAACAATGCATTTCTTTTATCAGAAGTAAATAATTTGGGGGCACCTGAGTGGCTCAGTGGGTTAAGGCCTCTGTCTTTGGTTCAGATCATGATCTCAGGGTCCTGGGATCGAGCCCCACATCAGGATCTCTGCTCAGCGGGAAGCCTGCCTCCCTCCCTCTCTCTGCCTACCTCTCTGCCTACTTGTGATCTCTGTCTATCAAATAAATAAATACAATCTTAAAAAAAAGAAGTAGATAATTTTAACAATAAAAGATATCTATCATTATTACCCATTTTTGTTAGATCCAAAGGAATAGTGTCCTAAACTCTCCACTGTTCAACAAAAATACCAGAAGTTTTGAATTATTGTAAATTCAAAATTTCCTCAAAGACAGTATTTTCCCCAATTGGCCCATTATTTTCTCCCATGAGTTTTTAAAGAGCAAACTGAAGCAAATTTCTAACACCACCCCCCCCTTTTTTTTTCAAATTTCACTGAACAGGTAGAGTCTCACTGTTTGATATCTGAGACACATACAAACACAGGTTTGTAACAATATGGGCAGTATGCTGTCAATACACGGTCAAGTTAAACTTTGACATTGCTAAGCTATAGAAGCATTATTTCAGGTCCTCAAGAAGTACATGTGTCAGAAGATAAACACGACTTTCTTTCAAACAATAAGCAAGATTATTTGGCTATAGTAATTTCATAAATTAACATTGCATTGAAAATATGTTAGAATAAACATACTTATTAATTTAAAATTCTGAGGTTTTCTAAAAAATATCATCATCTGGAGTGATTGGTCTGGGCTTTAGCTAAATAAAGCTTTCCATTTAGACTGCTGCGGTAGCTGGGCAAAAGGATTCCTTGTCATAACCAGATACTATTTTCGTATTAGTAGTTAGAGAGTAAGTATGGGGCGTCTGGAGGGCTCACTCAGTTGAGCATCAGACTCTTGACTTCAGCTCAGGTCATGATCTCAGGGGCATGAGATCGAGTGGGGTGTTGGGCTGCTTGGGATTCTCTCCCGCTCCCTCTGCCTGCCTCTTCCTCCCCCCACCCCCCGCCATTGCTTGCAGGCAGGCCTTCTCTCTCTGTCTCTCTAAAAAAAGAAGAAAAAGAAAAGAAGGAGAAGGAGTTAGAGAAGGAGGGAGGTGAGGAAGAAGAAGAGAAGGAAGAGGAAGTAGAAGTGGAAGGGGAAGAGGAAGAGGAAGAAGGAGAAGTAGTAGTAGTAGTAGTGTATGGTCTCTGTCGGGAGCCCTTATTTATTCATCCACAGGTTTAGCCTTCTCCCACACCTTCTCCTGATAGTTCATTCTTTCCTTTAAGCCCTGCCACATATGATTCAGAATTTAAGCACTATTCTTGACGTAATTAACTGTAATGTGTTGAGGGGGATTATCACGATCTCAAACGATATTTTAAGACATTTTAGAGGGAGATGCCCATTCTTTGCTTACAGCCAGGAAGGTGAAACCACTTTGGGGCATTTTTTAGTGTATTTGCTCTTGGAGCAGTCATTTCACCCAACCCAAAATACCTAATCTCAAAAATGACTAGACTGATCTAAGATCCTGTTCTGAGGGATTTTACAAAATAAAACACACATAAAATGATACTTATCTTCTCCTGCCACAGCATTTAATGTTTGTATCCATTTGCATTTTAAGTATGTAGGGCATCTGGGTGGCTCAGTTGGTTAAGAGTCTGATGCTTGGTATCGACTCAGATCATGATCTCAGGGTCCCAAGATGGAATCTGCTTCTCTCTCTCTCTCTGCCCCTTTCCTCTTGCTTCTGCTCTCTCTCATTCACACACTTTCTCTCAAATAAATAAATAAATAAAATCTTCAAAAAAATAAAATGAAATGTTCAAAAGTTAAAAGTAAGAGGGGGACTCCTGGGTGGCTCAGTCAGTTGAGCATCTGCCTTTGGCTCGGGTCATTATGTAGGCTGCCTTTTCTTTAATTGATTTCCTTTCCTGTGCATAATTGATTAGTCTGATGTACTTTCACTTGTTTATTTTTGCTTTTGTTGCCTTGTTTTGTTGTTAAATCCAAAAAAACCATCATCAAGACCAATGTCAAGAAGCTTATCTCCCATTTTCTTCTAGGATTTTTATGGTTTCAGGTTTTATGTTCAAGTCTTTAATCAGTTTTGAATTGATTTTTGCATATGGTGTAAGATAGGGGTCCACTTTCATTCTTTTGCACACAGCTGTCCAGATTTCCCAAACCATTTGTTGAAGAGATTATCCTTTTCCCATCTATTTTCTTGGTTCCCTTGTCAAATTAATTGACCACATATGAATGTGTTTATTTCTGGCTTCTGTATTCTTTTTCATTGATCTATGTGTCTGTTTTATGCCAATACCATATTGTTTTGATTAATATAGCTTTGTAATATAGTTTGAAATCAGGACATGTGATGCCTCCAGCTTTGTTCTTTCTCAAGATTGTTTCAGCCATTTGGGATCTTTTGTGGTTCCATACAAATTTTGAGATTCTTGTTCCATTTCTGTGAAACATGTAATTGGAATTTTGATAAGGATTGCACTGAATCTGTAGATTGTCTTAGGTAGTACGAACATTTTAACAATAATAATTCTTCCAATCCATGAGCATGGTATATCTTTCACTTTTGGGGGACTTCATCCATTTCTTTAATCATTGTGTGATAGTTATCAGTGTACAGATTTTTCATCTCCTTGGTTAAATTTATTTCTAGGTAATTTTTCTTTCTTTTCTTTTCTTAAAAAAATTATTCATTTATTTTAGAGAGAGTGCATGAGAGGGAGAGGCAGGGAAAGAGAAAGAGGCTTGATTTCATAACCCTGAGGTCACTACCAGAGCTGAAACAGAGCTGGACACTTAACTGACTGTGCCACCAAAATGCCCCAAAGATTTTATTTATTTATTTATATATTTTAGAGAGAGAGAAAGAACATGTGTGCACATGTTTGCATGAGCAGGGGTGGGGGGCAGAGGGAGAGACAGAATCTCAAACAGACTCCATGCTAAGCATGGAGCTCATCTCCAGTCTCAATCTCACAACCCTGAGAGCATGACCTGAGCTGAAATCAAGAGTTGGATGGTCAACTGACAGTTACCCAAGTGCCTCTCTAGCTATTATTTTCTTTTTGATGCAATTACAAATGGATTGTTTTCTCAATTTCTGTCTCTGATATTTCATTATTAGTGTATGGAAATACACTGATTTCTGCATATTGATTTTGAAACCTGAAATTTCACTGAATTTGTTTATTAATTCTAAGGTTTGGTGGAATTTTTAGGGTTTTCTATGTATAATATCATGTTATCCTCAAATAGAGACAGTTTTACTTCTTCCAAATTAGAAAAAAAGTAAATGATTCTTTTAAAGGATCAAGGATTTGTTGCTCAAAATAGAAATAATGGTACTCTACAATGGTAGACAAAAGGGGAGATACTTTCACTTAGGAAACTAAACAGAAATGGCTGTCGTTGGGATGTTATCACTGCAATTTGTCACACAATTCTTTGTGTGACATTTTATGGACATCTCTTCCTTCCAACTGTCACCCTTGGGCTCTAAGCTGTCAAAGGTAATGAAAATGGATTTATAAGAAGCTAATTGTCACAACCTTTAAGTGTTACTTCCCCTTAGGTGCACTAGCAATAACTTAGCTGGGCTAGGAGACAAGTGTTTGATTCAATTATTTCTTAGGTCTATCTCCTCTTATTCACTACAATGTGGGAAAAAGAAAATCACAATTAAAAGAAGGCTCTATTTAAGGAAGAAAGAAAAGTTGCGTAGAAAGCAGAATTCCTTTTCAATTCCAACATGGTGCTAAGTTGGGGATGGGATAATTAGGAGATGGGACAACCTGCACAAATCAATCTCATAAACCATACATGCTCACTTTAATTTAAAGCAATAAAATAATGTCCTAGGTGTTTTCAGGGAAGTCTAGATTGTTCTCTTAAGACTCAATCAAAGACAAAAGGTATGCCTCAACCTATTTGAAGTATTAGTGAATAAGAATAATTTGAGTGGGGGTGGTTTGCTGCAAGCGGGAGGGGAATAGGTTTGATCCTGCTGCTGTCGCTAAAGTTGAAAGGGATGATAATGACATTGGTATAAATCATTTAGATGACTGGGAATAGGCAGAATTGGACTTTGAATTCAGGTTTGCCTGACTCCATGACCTTTCCTTCCAACACCACTCAGTTCACCTGTAGCTTGTGTTCCTATATTCTATTAATTCCTCATATGTCTCTTGATAATGTGCCTGACTCATCAGATCCCCATTAGGAATCTGCTTTTTTTTTCCCCCTATTAGGAGCCCATTTGGCTTTTGACTTATATAATAGAAGTCAGTGGAATTTTTCCAGTACTTTTGAACAAATGACTTTGTTTTAGAAAAAAATTGATACATCCTTAAGTATTTAGATGTATCATTAATCATTCTCAATATAAAAGTTAAAGGTACCATGAAAGTAGGATACTAGAGTAATATTAAATCACATGACCATTTATTGTGAAAACAAGTTATTTATAATTAAATAAGAGAGTGAGTCACAGACTTTTAGGCTTTGGAATAGCTTTAGAAAGAAAACTATTTACCAGGTGACTGAGTTTTTCTATCCAGTATGATCATTTTTTTTTAAGATTTCATTTATTTATTTGAGAGGGAGAGAGGGAGAAGAGAGAGAGAGAGAGGAGAGGAATACAAGAGCAGGGGGCGGAAGAAGCAGACTCCCCCTGAGCAGGAAGCCCAAACAAGGCTGGATCCTAGGATCCGAGATCATGACCTGAGTCCCAAGACCCTGAGATCATGACCTGAGCTGAAGGCAGATGCTCAGTCCACTGAGCCACCGAGGCACCCTAATCGGTATGGTCTTTAGGAAAAAATCTGTTAAGTATGTGACTAGCTTGCTTTGTAAAGTCTCAAAGGGAAAATTGCTTATTTCCATGTTAAACATACTTTATTCTTCAGGAAATTCTTCCAGGTATCAGGAATTTGGTATAAAAGAATGTTTTGATTAAATTCGGTTAAAAAATTGGTATATTCTTACAAAAATAATCAATGGCCTCATGTTCTTTGTTCTTCACTATTCATGCTCATGATTTATCTTTATTTCTAGAAATGATATTGAACGTATTCTGATGCCAGCATTCATGTGTAAATGCGGTAGATAATTTGGTTCCTGAATAATAAGGAGCCATCTTCAGGCACCATTAGCTCAGGAATGTTGGGAGGAATTTTGAGTTCTTACGTGAAGGCTGAGCATGGACAACCATGTCCTCACCATGAACTACGAGGACATGGACCACCCACTCGGAGATATCCGAGGAGTCTCTGAGTCGGTGTCGTAAACCAGTTGTCATCAGTTCAGAGAAACCATTCAGAAAAGTGGTTGAGGTTGATTTGTGTGTTTCTAAATTCAGGAGCTAAAAAGGACAAAATCACCTATGTGGGGTATTTCCTGTGAAAATTGTAAAACAGCATATTGACAGAAAAGATAAATGTAATCAACCTAAAATAAGTATTTGATTATAACTGAACAGTAAAATAATTTGGCACTTAAGAACACCTCTAATCCTACCACAGTTAAGGAGAATGAGACAGAGACAGAGAGAGACACACACTGACCACTCAGTAGTTGTTCCAGAAAGAATGGTTCACATGATCCACTCCAAAGTAAATTCAGGTTAAGATCCCATGCATAACCTCAACAGGCATCATTTTTATTCTTGTGCCTAAACCATGTCTCTAAAAAATCTAACATCCTTCAAATGCTTTCCTACCACTTAGGCCGTGTTTCATTTCTTCTAAACAATATATGAACTGTGAAAAGATCAATTTCAAAATAACCCTAGCAATTACTGGATTAAAATTATTCTATGGAAAATCTTTTGCGCAAGTTCTCACATTGGCTGAGCTAAAACTTCATCCTATAGTTTTATAGATGGTCTTGGTGCTTGAATTAGAGTCTACAAAAATAAAACGACTTACACAGAATTCTTGGCCAAACTTGAGGAAAGGATTCTACCTCTGCTTCTCTTTAGAATGGGATGCCTGGTAAACAAAAGAACTCAAGGAGAATTATAAGATTACGAGCACAAAATCACATTGGTGTCTGTGCATGGACAATCAAACATCTGCTTAGGACCCTCATTCAAAAGTTAAATTATCTGATCTGTTGTCATTAGCCTGGGATAAATAAAGTCTGTTCTGATCCATAAGAAAAAAATGGATGTCAGATAATCAAAAGAAGTTCAAGCAGAATTAAAGGGCCACAGACATGAAGGCACGTTGTTACCCATGCATGAGCAACAAACACAATGTAGTGCCATATGCATATTGGAAATGAAAGCTGCTCCTATACCGAACAAACTGATCGCTATATCCAAATTAGTATATATATAAAGTTGCTTTTTACATAAGACTTGGCAAGAACTGAACTTAAGAAAATACAGCTCCACACCACCTGCTGAAAATCATTTTGACACCAGTGCACAGAGAGTTCTTTGATCTGTGGATTATTTGCTGAGGTTCAAGGTAGTCTGCGTTTTATCATCGGTTTTCATTGTCTTGGCCCTTGTTCAATCCAATTTAGGAGAATACTTGAAATACTGTCTCTTCTAGTAGCATGCAAACACTCTAGGAATTTGGTGCCTTCCTGAATAATCTATGCTTGTTCTGTAGGTACAACCTAAAACACTTTTCCGGAACAGAACAAAAGAGATTAGATTCGTTTTAGTTTAAATTGTCTAAAGAGAGTTCTCAGTTGTAGATGTGTTAATGGCTTTAGTACAAATAATGGAAATAGAATCACACATTTTTGTGAGTCATCCAAGAAGACTTTCGGTTTTAGGTTCTTCTGGAAAGCTTAATCACCCTGGCCCTTCTTTTAACAACTTGGAAAATGTCTTGCCTGATTAGGAAGTTAGTCATTTCACATTCTGACATCTAAAACAATGAGAAGCTTAAAAACCTCACCAATTACATTTATAAGTAACAGGATACATCACTTTAAAGATGAAAAGCCCAAGGACCTCTGGCGCCTTTCTTTGTTCTTGTTAATTTTATTTTCCTTTTTGAGTGGCAGATGTTTTGTAAGTATCTGCATTTGAATTCAAACAACAAATGTTGACAATTAGGTCTCTAGCCTACTTTAAAAACAGTATGATTTTGTATTAGCAGGTTCTGTATTCTGAGAGTTGACCTTCCTTCTTTTGGATGTTTTCCTTAACAATCAGCATTATTCCAAGGCAAATGTGGTCTTTGTCATTTGGCTTTAAAACTTAGGACAGTTTTAAACAAAACGTGTTCTGAAACGGAGTGACAACGTAAAATTTGGGAAATGTTCTTCCAGTCCTCATTTTCTGGAGACTGTTTATTCCTTCTTGTTTTAGCAATTGCCTCAGAGTTGGTCACAGACATCCCCTGAGGCTTTTCTTTTCTATTTATTTTACCCATTTAAGGTAAACTTATTAAGAGTTTTGCTACCGAGAGATTAAAATAAATATGTTTGATGGAGCTTTCTCAAGGCTCCTGGACTGACCACGGCCTTCTTCCCTGACTTCACTGGCACCTCTTCAATACAGGCCATGTTCAGGCCTCCAAGGAGAGTTTCCCCATGAGTTGCTACATTTTTCTGTGTTTTGGGGGGTGGGGGAGATCGTGTGCCTCTTATTTGTAGGCACTGAAAAATCAGAGATATAATTCATCCTAATAAGCTTTCTTTCGTTCACTTTTTGGAAAGTCAATTGCCCTTGGGACTCCTGGATGGCTCAGTCGATTAATCATCGTCTGCCTTTGGCTCAGGTCATCATCCCAGGGTCCTGGGATCGAGTCTCCCATCGGGCTCCTTGCTCAGTGGGGAGCCTGCTTCTCCCTCTGCCTGCTGTTCCCCCTGCTTGTGTTCCCTCTCTCTCTCTCTCTGACAAATAAATAAGTAAAATCTTAGAAGGAAGGAAGGAAAGAAAGAAAGAAAAAAGGAAGTCAATTGGCCTGTGAGATTTTACTGTAAAATTCACAGTAACATTTAGTAACTCAGCATAAGAGATGGCCTCTCCAGGCAAGAATGTGACACAACCCAATGAGATGACACAAAAACACTACATAACAAAGCTGTCATCTGTATTGTCTTCAGCTTGTAGCTCTAAAAAATTAATTGGAGTGACTATCATTGTTGTGATTTTATCCATTCTCTATCTTCACTGCTTTAGTATTGATTGAATACCAAGGTGCTAGGAATTTAACCTGTCATTAAAAAGAAATCCTTTGCCTCTTGGTTCATAATTATGTCTCCTGTCATTTAAGTGGGTTCCCCCACCCCATGCTATTACATTTCTCCATTTCTCGCCAACCCTGGGAGAGAAGATAGGTGTCGTTGTACTTAGCAGGTGTTCACATTTTATCATTATAATGTCTCAGTAGTGATGAACAAAACTGGGCTTTCTTTCTATAAGAGGTGATCTTGGATGGCCATATTGAAAGGAAATGATGGATAATGAATAGAGCCAACCACATGAGGACCGGAGAAATAGTCAAAAAGGACGAGAGGGCAAGAACTCTGGCAAAGACAAGAAAGGGAGCTCATTGGGTGCACTTTCTAGAGACTGAAGGGAAATATATTTATCAAAAGTGCTTCTTGGCAGATCATGACAGATTTTTTCATTTCAACCTTGTCCCCACTTACCCATAATGTATAAATATTTTAAATTATCAGATGTTAGAGTGCTAATGTACCTGGAAAAGGAAAGTGTGGGGTTAGAGAAGTTCATGTTCATTTAACCGCAGGTCCTATTCAGAAGCAAAGGCAGAGTGGTTGGGGTGAAACATCTCTTTCAGAGCTCTCATTCTTAAAGAATTACCTCTTCCTATGACAGCATGTCCCTCCCCTTTGGTCTTAGTGTGTGGATAAGTAAGAAACTCTAAAAATGGCCTGAAACAATATGCCAGGGAAAGAGCTAAGTCATCTCAGATATCATAAAATAATACACAATATCTTAAAACTTTTTCTACATCAAGCCACATTCCATCAACCATTTATAATGAATTAATCTCAATTGTTATATATCGAACACTTCTTTGGGAAAAAAAAACACTGTATCTAATCCTGAATCAGAAACGGGTTTTGTAGTAACTATTTCCTGCATCTTAAGAAAAAAAATAGGTGAGTCTCATGTTCCTTGACTGTTCACTAAAAAATATGTTCAATACATCGACCCAGTAATATATTGAATAATGTAAGATCATGGTCTCAAATAAAATAAATTAAATAATGTTACGAATTGAATAATATAAGGTAATGACTTCAAAGTACCAGACGGTAGTCCCCCAAAGAGGACACTTACCAACCAATTGACCCCTTCAGGCTTAGAAATCAAAACTGTTAGGATAAATGTGAAAGAAATTTAGTTTTTAACAAAATTCCCCTCGACATCCATGAGTGGTCACCATTAAACAAAAACCTATGTTTATGTTTATGATCATGAACCAATAATGACTGAACTTTAACTTGAATACAATTATAAATTCTGCCCCCCTTATTAAACCCTGATTTAAAATAAGACTAATGATAATGTGACATTAACTCACAGGTGCACCAGAAACAAGACAAAAACACTCTTTCATGATATTTTGTTCCACACATAGTGAACAGATTAATGCACCATTTTTTTTCTACAGGAAAACTGAAGACTTTAATAGCAAACCCTCCAAGGTCAAAATGAATACAGGTATGCTGTCTCTGTTAGTTTTAAACTCTTTAACCTTCCTCTTTAAAAATCATCTTGGCCCCAAATCATTTAGTTTGGTACTCTGCTGATCTGATTAGTCTAAGTTCATTACTTAATTTCTTTGTCTTTGTACTTCAGTCCTATGGCTATCAAATGTAGAATTTTCTGTTTTGCTATCTTTTCTTACTCCCTTTTTCCATTATCATTTCTTGAAATTATCTCCTCCAGGCCCCAGGAAAATGTAACATGTCATTTGATGCATACATTTGAAATTTCTCACTTGAAATAGGCTAAATTCATAGGCAAATTGCTCTAGTGGAAAATATTTAAAATTCCCCTTTCTATAAACACTTTATGTTAACAATATTAGCAGATACAGTACCAAAGTTTCATGTGAGATCAGCTCCATTAATCTAGACATGATACACATAAAGTCATAAGCATTATATTTTCTGAATGAAAACAGTGTCTCCAACTACCTTTAACAACATTGAGGTCAATTGTAACAGTGTTTGGGACACATGCTAGGTACATATGAATTTTTTTTTCCATAGTAGAAATATTTTAACATATTTTCAGCTTTCCTCCCTGTAATTGTTATATTCTCTATCAAGTAATTCTGTAAAATAACTTTCCCACTGAAATTCTGTAACCTATGTTCTAAAAAATGCTATTTCCTGTCCACAAGTAATCACTGGAAAGTTGTTTCAGCCAGTTAACTCTAATGCAAAGGAGAAAAGGTAGTTCAAGACCTTTTCTCACACCAAGCTGTCTGCCTTTTTGCTGTTGCTTATTATTAGCAAAATGCCCTAAGGAAGGGTTAATAATCTTTGGTGGGACCCAATATGTCTAATTTCTAGATCAAGTGTAGAGACATGGACACTTGTCTTTGTCCATGAGTCTGTGGCTGTCCCTTAGCAGAAACCTACAGCAGCTGACATCAGCTGGCCCCTGAGAATGCAGTTATAAATGTGGAGAGCAACAGACAAGATGAGGATATTGGACATAGTAAAATATATAAGGAAGGCTTAGAAATCAAGAGAAATGATAGCCCTAGAAAAGGACCAAGTAAAGGCACTGGAACAATAGGAAATGTGGCAGGTGGACACTGGAAAGCAGAAATACTATTAGGCAAAGGGATTGAAGAAAGCAAAAAGAATAGAGAGGAACAGCTGAACAGGAGAAGTCATGGTGTAAAGTCAGTCCAGCAAAGTGACCACAGGAGGAAATTATATTTGCTGATTGTTCTCAGGCATCATCCCACAGATGTATGCTGAGGCTAACTTCCCAGTATCCTTCATTTTGTGGAGTGCTGATTTGCCTTTATATTATAATGTTAATGACAGAGGTATAATATGTGATTATATGAAATATGCTGTATTCATTATAATGCATTCAATAATTAATCTTCCTTGTCATAGAATGCAATCCCTAATAGCAAAGTAGGCAAAAGGAAATTTGTACATTTGCTTAGGTCCCTGGGGTACTTGAGCCAAATTACTGCTCCAGCAGCATGAACATAATTCTTGAAAACATGCTCTCATTAAAAGAAGTAAGCTCAGCTCTATATGGAATGCGAATTTCCATAGTTATTTGGCTTATCTGGGTGAATTTACACACGTGTATGTATATAAAATACGATATTCAAACATATGCATACAAAGTCGATTACAAGTGACTGTACAAGTGACTTGTTTAAAACTCTAAAGTAATACTATAATGTTGCTATAAAAACATACCACTTTAAAATATATACATATAAATATTGCTGTGGGAAGTTGTAGAAAGCATTGCTGCTTTATCTACAAAATGAAGTAGAAATTAGTTCCTAAATATCTATACATAAAATTGGTCTTGGTTATCTACTTATCAATCATTGAAGAGATATATTACTATTTCAATGTCCATGCATCAGTCACTAACAGGTTTTGAAAAACTATTAAGTTGGCTTTCTCATTTTTAGTCAAATACATTACAGAAGAGCCAAAGAAATGGAATTCATTTTTCATACAAAAATTACCTAAACAAGGCATAGAAATATACAAAACATGCTGTATTTCCACTCTTAGAATTTGTGAACCATTGTTTTCTAAGGAACATCTTGGCTCTTAAAGAAAGGAAGGAGAGAAAGGCATCAGATAATGCGTAGTGTGTGATTTACCCATGAGTGTTTCCCAGCAGTTGGAAATGGCTCCTAGGAGGCCTACAGCGGGATGCAAAAGTGGACCACTTTGCAGGCTGGGGATGAGTGTGAAGGTGAGAACAGCATCATGATTCTTTAGAATGACCTCCAGTGTACAATACAGTATCCTCATTTTGAGATCTTAAAAAAAAATCTCAAGGAATAGCAGAAATTATCAACACATAAGTAAGTAGAAACAGAATAGAACAGATTACTCTCTCCTAGCAATTTCACAAACGTTTCAACTTTTCAAGGGGAGTTCTGCATTAAACTGTTAGTAAAAACTGATGCCCCATTCATTTTATGTAGGTCTGAGAACGGCTTAGAATCCAGAAATTGTTTAACACAGAGGTTCCTACCCTTTCTCGTTTTACAGAGCCAAGATAGCTTTAGTAATTTTTAGCCATACTCTCAAGCCAAAAGAAATACCTAACTGTTCTATTTATTAATTAGTAGGGGCAGACAACTTAATAAGTACCTATGTTCTACCAACTGAGAATCAATTTGAAAAAAATAATATACTCTAATAAAAAAAACAATCATTTTATTTTATTCTTTATAACCATAGTTACTTACTACTGGGATGTGTTTGTCTGTTGGACACACCGAAACATCTCAGATCATGGAATTTGAGCATACGTTGCCCCTCTCTTCTACTGGTCCAAAATTATTTTCAGAGGGTACTTCGCTCTTTGCCACAGTGGTCACCAAACCCAGCTTTTCAAAGATGTGATATCATGTCAAGGAAGACAACACAATCCATTACACTGAAAATGGGAACTAGCTCAGGCTAGTGGTTCACACAGCATCTTATAGGTATTACTGTGTTCTCCTCCAGGACATAAAGTAGCCTTCCCAAACCCTTGTGAATCTCCTGATGGGGCCCAGGGTGCCTCCGTGCAATTTTGGAACAATGTGTTTAACCAGTGACTCTGAATCTCCTCATTGTGGAATGTTTCTTCCTCATTCCTGCGGTTTTCAGAAGCTTGGAGTTAAAAGAACTAGGAAATAAAATTTCTTAGAGGCCAGTTTCCACTTTCAACAGCCTTGACTACCCAGTCCTTTTAGACCATTGATAGCTGCTGTCCACTACATCTTCACTGACATCACCTTTATCTGCAACACTCCTCCCTTGCAGCTATTTTTTTTTGCTTTTGCAGTTTGATAAAATCCTATTGGTGCCTCTCATGAAGATGTCTTTAGTACTGTATGTTTCTACCATTTCTGCCTTTCTGTGTTTGATCTTTGATTTATTTGACTTCACGTCTGTTGCTTCAAATCATTTTTCTGTATTCGTTATTGTCCTCATTAGGAAACTGTTAAACATATATTTAAGAACTTATATTCTGATACCAGCATCACTCTACCAATTTTAAGTTCTACTGACCTTACTGCTTGTGATTTGACCAATAATTAATTCAAATTGCACCTCCACGCTCTCTTAAATTCCCTCACTTCCAACAAACAAAGTGGTTACTTTCCATTCAGAAATAAAGAAAAATGGGAAAAAATGAGAATACCATGTGACAATATATAATGATCATGTTATCATATTGGTGGTTCTATTATTTGTTTTTCTTGTTCTAACTTTCAAAAAGAATTCAATTTCAGTTGTTTTCATTCTGAGGGAATGAGCAAAACTATTTATTGCACATTCCATATACAAAGGAATGTGGGAATGAAATTGGAATCTGTTCATAAATAGAACATGAACCTTCTAATTTTAGAAGACTAAACTTCTCACATCTCATTGAAATAGCTGATGCCTTTCCACTTACTTTACATTGCGATTTGCATAAAGTATAAGTATATATCCTCATATACATAGTGTTCCGAAGTATAAAAACAACATAATTTTTTAAACATTGATCCTTTCAGTACTGTATATATCAATATTACCTTTGATTCCAAATGGACAAATTATTTCCATAACAATAATAACTATGAGAAAAATGGAGAATTTCTGTAATAATAGAAGTTTCTTTATGAATCCTGTATATCAAATATACCACGCTGTATAGGTTAATAACTTTTACTTCAAGAAGTGATTTCAGGGGCACCTGGGTGGCTCAGTGGGTTAAGCCTCTGCCTTCGGCTCAGGTCATGATCTCAGGGTCCTAGGATTGAGTCCCGCATCGGGCTCTCTGCTCAGCAGGGAGCCTGCTTCTCCCTCTCTCTCTGCCTGCCTCTCTGCCTACTTGTGATCTCTCTCTGTCAAATAAATAAATAAAATCTTTTTTAAAAAGTGATTTCAGCTACCTTTAGGAATCATAAGTAGTTAAAATACAGTAAAACCCAAATGATGGATACAAAATATGTTACCCCATAGCTCGCAACACTGAGTCAAGACAGGTTGTCCCTAACCCTAAAAGCTACTCGCACCGCTTATAAATTTAATATTCATCCAATTTCAATGGTATAAACAAAGTTGAGTTCTATATTTGTGTTTTCATTAAAGAAAACCTATAACATCTTAAGTATAAAATACAAGCATCTATTTGTAAGACAGACCCCTGGTTTTTTGTTCTGTTCTGTTTGTTTTAGTTTGGGGCGGGTGTGAAATTTCCACATGTCTTCCATGGTTACTAATCCTGACTGTCCATCTTCCTCCTGGATGTCTGGCACCTTCCACTTGAAATGCATGTTCGTGCATGTGCTTTCTCCTTTGCTGTGGCCTCTGCTGTGTCATTTTTTTGCTTTCAGATAGCGGTGGGTGTGCTCGCAAACGTGCTGCCATGTCTGTTACAATAACATCTGTGAAGAGAGTTCAGAGTTCTCCAAACCTATTGACTGCAGGTATAATATCACTAACTCACAGAATGTCACCATCGAATGGCTTAATCTGACCTTTCTCTCTTTCCAGAGTTATCTCCTTGGGATGATGAAAGCAGCTGTAAATACCTTTCTAATGCCCGGCCAGTTCTTATTTTTCTTGTCTCAAGAATAGCTCCTATCCCTTCTGTTTTTGTTCTAAAAATAAAAAGCCAAAGGAAATTGATATCTTATTTTTTTTAAAAATTGTTTAAAAACTAATTAAAAACAATAGTTACCTGCCAAAGATGTGTTGACGAACAACTACAAGTGTTAATAACTATTTAAGTGGGTTTTTTTTTTCTCTCGTGAGTTAAAGTAATAGAATATTTAGTTAAGATAACTCACAGGTGCTTTAGTTGTTTTTGACCTAAAAACTGCTGGGGGGTGTGGTGGGGGTCCACGGGGGCGGGGGGCAGGAAAAGGGATTTGCAGGAATATGAATTGTTACTAATTCACTTCTTTGCCAAGGGTCACAGAAAAAATGGGATCAAATATTAGTTTTGAAAAAGACCTTAAATCTTTAATCCAGTCTGCAAGGACCCTTCTAATGTAAGTTTTTAAACATCTTGGTCCAGTAAGGAGGAGCGCCTACCCACAGATACAGAAAAATCTGTAGAAAATAGTTGGGAGTATGACCTTTCGCCTCCCCTGAGGTGTGTCTCTTTATGACTTACGCCTGTGGGTACGGTCTGCACTGAGGGGGGTTACTGATATGAAGGATCAAAGTGAACCCCGCAATCCCCACGACCTGAAATAGGGCCATGCCTTCTCGTGACTCATTGGTTGGTTGGCTGGTTGGTTAGTGGGTGTTTCCTTGTTTTTTCTTTATAATATTTGTGGGTTTGGGAAAATTGGAGAGAGATAGTGTTTAAATAATTTGAATCCACACTGTGCCTAGCAGTGTCTTTTACACATATAAATTTAGTAGTTAATTAATACTGAAGATGTCCTTGGTTAAAGCCCCTTTGATCCTAAACTAGCCAGCCATGTTGAGGAAAAAAAACAGGCTTTCTTGTGTAGAATTCCCACCCTTATTCACCACCACCTCCAGTTCACAAATGTTTAAATACCAGTCCAGGTGGTTCCATAATACGGTGCATTTTAAAAAACAAATTACATTGCAATGTATATAATAGTATGATATCATTTTGGTTAAGAAAAATCTCTCTATATATATTTGTACATGTTTGTTTGTGTGTGTATGCCCATGGGAAAATGTTAGAAAAACCCAAATGTGGATACCTGAGGGAAATGGGAATGAAGGAAAAAGAAAACAAACAAACAAACAAACAAACAGATTAAAGAAATAAATAGAATTCTAGGGCCAGCAGGCAACTGGAATGCCAAACCACAAATATCATTGACATTTCAATCAAGTAAAATTCTGTCCCAAGGTACTCAGATGTGGACCTCTTTGTGTATCCTGTTTGGGAATGTGGCACTATTTCAACAATGCCAACTTGTTATGATTTACAAAAGTAACCACGAAAGAAATAATAGTAGATTGAAATAGAGATTGCTATTCTGGAGAGTCAAAACTAGAATATCAATTTCATTTCACTCAACTTAGTGGAAAAATTTTAATGCTTCAGAATCAAAATAACAGAAAAGATTTAATACTTTAGGAACATGAAATAATCTTCAGTAGTAAAAGCAGGTAATGGCTCTGGACCATTTAAACTTTTGTATCACTAGGAGTAAGATTTCTAGAGAATGAAGTCCCTTGAACTTTGTTTTTTGTTACATGAGACATGGATCTCTTTTCTGTTAATTAGACTCATGAGATATGATTCCCTTTGCAAGGAAGTTTTAATTACATTTTGAAGAAAATTATATTTTCTGCCTCTTTATGTCTCTTATAGTATGTGGGAGCCTTCACAAGAACTTATTTGGCACAGTGTCTTTTTGTGAATCAAAGGGGAATTAGTAAATATTTACTATATCAGATATTATTAAAATAAAACAGCCTTTAATCAAAAGACCACCTCCACAAAGGATTCTCAGCTTCCCTCCCTCCACCCTCAGGTCACAAAGTCAGCACGAGCTGCTAGTCATTAATTATTTATCCCTTAAATCAGTGCGTCTTGGTCAACCTTTAAAAGTAAAGTCCCAATGGACAATTCATAGCATACCCTGATGCTTTCAACCTAACCTGGAACCACAGCAATGACTATGGTGACCATTTTATTTTACCAAAACGCTTGTCAGTCTAAAATAACACTGATTTGGTGGTACACGATGGTGACTGAGTCCAGCCAACATCACCCGTGTGTTTTATACATGGCCTTGGGAAATGTCATCTGTTTGTACCTCAAGTTTCCTTTCTTTAAAAAAAAAAATTATTTGTCATTTTCCTACGTCTCTGAGAACTTAATAATTTCCCAAACTCACAAGGATTTGTCATAATTAAATGAGTAAATGAAGAAAATAAATAAAATGGCTTATCACAGTACTTAGAAACACAGTGGGCATTCAATTAGTTAACTTGAATTAATATGTTTAATTAATTTTTGCAAAGCATTTGAGCTCTCTAAAGAAAGGATCTATAAGCCTTAAAATCATCATAATTTTTAAGAAAAGTGTAGTTTATAATGTGTAATATAGCATACCAGTTAAGAGGAATTTAAATAAAACCTCAGAGTAAAGATTACAATGTAACAGGTACCACAAACACAGCTACGTAAAAATCATAATGTTGGAATCATAAAATCAGAAAGGACCTTTGAGGGCCTCCAGCCCCATCCCCAAACTGAGTCAGGAATGCTTTGCCAACTTCTGTGACAAGTGTCTACCACCTTCTGCCTGGACCTGGGGAACATTCATTGTACCAGTGAAGACCGCTTATGGTTTTTAATTCTCACAGACTGTATTTATATTCACATGCAAAATAGCCAGGGAATGATAAGTCTGTCCCATTTATTCATTCTTGAATTTTCAGAGAAGCAATGACCATCAACTAAGGAATACCAGAAATCAAAACCTCTGATCCCTAGAATTTTCACAAGTGAACAAGATACTGGGCAAAACCATTTTCACCATGAATCTGCCAAATCGTTTACATGCTAGATCTGTTTTGTTTTGTTTTGTTTTGAACCAATGTTCTCTTTACTTGACATGGTTCCAGGATGCTTTCTGTCACCTGCTCCAAGCCACACGTGTCCTTCCTTCCTAAGCTTTCTTGGCAGAAATTAAATAAAAGCAAGCCTATGGTGAATAGTATTCATGTGGGATGGTATTTCTCTTTCAGGGCCTCTGAAGAATTATAATAAAATAGCAAATCAGGACTGGGCATATTAAATATATAAATATGTTATATATATTTATATATTATGTTTATATGTGTAAAAAATTATATAAATATATAAATGTATTGGCTCAATTGAATATAACTGGTTTATGTTAAAAAAACAAACATTGTGCACGTGAGTATCCTTAAGAGACCACCCACTTAAAGGTAGACTTTAATCATTAAGACTCATTAAAATATGGGTTCATCCTGAAGTTTTAATCCATGGCTGTTTTTTTCCCTTCTCCTTGCTCATATTTTCTACACACTTGTGTCTACCATGTTAATCAGGGTTCCATAGAGTTCATCTCTATTATTATTTTTTAATTTGAGTATAGTTTTAAAAGACCATTCTTTATCTCATATTTCCTGTAGCAGAGGTGCAGTTTCATGTGGAAATCTGGGGCCCAGTACAGGGGGAGAGAGAAGCTTCTGGTGGAGCTCAGAGTGACTGTCCTCTGAGTCTCACACTTAATGTTTACTCCACTGTAGTTTTCATAATCTCCACTATGGTCACCAGTAAGAAGAGACAGGACTGCCCCCTCTACAAACTGTCAGTTAAAGGGAGTTTATTTCAAGTGTCCTTCAAATCTGCTCAATCAATATACCTTCCCCCACTACACCACATCTGTACCACTTCTATGCCCAGCACATACCCACACACCCTTCTTTATGAGCTCAGTTTATCAAACTAAGAGTGAAATAAACTCCTTATTCTTAAGCAAATAATTATAATATAAATAACAATAATTCATGCTTTTTCCCTTTTCAGTGCCTTTCCTTCAAGTCCCAAAATGTGTTCCTTGTCCACAAACAGTATGTGATGTGCAGGTGGTCAGGAGGACATCTCTCTCCCTGAGTGCTCCAAAGCAGAATTCTAATGATTGTATTGCTACCCTTTTTGCCTTCTTTATGAAGTCCTCATCATTATTTAAGTGATGGAGAATTTCCATCACTTCTGCTTCCATTAAATCTTAGAACTAGAGTCCAGTAAGCATTCCACATATGACTCTTGAAAGCTATTTTTTACTTTGCAGTACATTTTATTACTCTGATTTTGAATTCATTGGAGATAAATTTTGCTAAGTTAGTTATTATAAAGGATGAAGATTTAATAGTGTTCTCTAACTCACCTGAGCTGGAGACATGGTAATGTACTCTGTGCTAATTCACATTTCTTTTTCTTCCTTTGATTTGAAAGAATATCAAATATTTAATCTAAAAATCAAACTCACTTCTCAACTCATTTTTATCACTCCAAATTCATGTGTTTAGATTTCAAAATATTAGAAAGAAAAGGACGAGTCCTTTCACATGTAACATTCATGTTTTATTAGGCATTGAAATACAGCAGTTTAATAATGGTCTCAGGGATCCTGCGGGAGGAGTTCAGGATTGGACAGATCAGGCTGGATGACCCCCCAAGGTCCTTTCTAAATGACAGGCTTTATATTTCTATGTGAAGTTGACCATGTGGTAATAAAGAGCCAAACAATGCAACCAGATTACCTCAAGTGTGCATAAGTTACGGAAGATTCTTGAATGTGTAATTTGAATAAAACCGACAGTCATTGAGCCTCTTTCCAACTGCATTATCAAAAGAAATTTATTAATACCAGAACTCATTTTCCACAGCTTACTGCAAGACAATGGAATATATTGTAATAACTCTTTCACATTTGAATACAAAATGACTTTAAAATGGTGGTAAGGAGAAAAGTCAAAGTCTAGAGTAGAAAAAGATTTGAAAATATCACATAATATGGTAGAAAGAAGTACACTTTCTTAAAGTACAAGAATGAATTGCAAGCTACAAAAAATCGATTGCTATCCAACACAGGAGTTGAGTGTGATCAGTAACACCAGAGCACTAGAAGCTGGGTACCTGGTGTTGATTTAATGCTTGGAGAAAACCATCACTGCTTACAAACTAGATTCCTTTTGATCCTTTAATTTGGTATTTTAAAATTCACATATCCAGCTTGGGCAAAAGTAAGATAGAATTACATGGTTGCAATATTATTGAAGGAAAGAAATCAGTGTTTGTCATATGTGTCAATTACACGTTCTATTTAATGAATGATACTTTCATGGAAATAAAAATAAATAAATGCACAAACCTCCCATTTAGTACATTTGACTTACTTTGAGTCTTAGAAATGAGATAATGTTTGCAAAAAAAAAAAAAAAAGTGGATGTGGCTTTTTGCCAAATGATCTTTACTGGATTATTCATTTCTTTTTCCCTAATATTAATGTCAACATTTCTTTTTCTTTTAGGGCGTGATTCTCAGTCACCAGACTCAGGTACAGAAAAGCTATTCTGAATAATCATTACATTTGTTGTGAGTTTTTCTTAACATATCCGTAGTCACATTGTTGACCTCATAGTAAACTTCAATTGCATATACGGTTATGTCTATTAAACTAAATTTAATTTCTAAAAGGAAATCTTCAATTTTGGAAATAGAAGTAAATTTTACCCCCTAAAAAATGTTAAAAGTGAACATAGATATTTTTGTATCCAATTTGTTTTCCCTTAATGAAAGCTTGGAGATCTTACAATGATCGAAATCAAGAGACACTGAACGGAGATGCTACATATTCCTCTCTTGCAGCAAAAGGTTTTAGAAGCGTTCGACCAAACTTACAAGAAAAAAAATCACCAACTCAGGTAATCCTACACACTCTTGTCTATGGTATTATGTGAAAGAAATCATGGTTATTAGACTGTGCCCTAGACCTTTTCTCTAGTAACAGGAGCATATTTGGATACATATTTTATCTTTAATGTTTTGGTTTTGTATTTGTATTTCTTGCCAACCTTATATTTACAACATAGGAGACATGTTTTAAGTTTCAAAACGGGTTTTGTGAGTTTTTATTTTTAATTCAGCTCATAAAAGTAGATCACTTGCTAACATACTGTTAACCATATTTTCTAATTTTTATAAAGCTGTTAGCTGATGTTTGGATTTCAAAGTTATGAGGTCAGCAATATGTTATTTATTCAATAAACATAAGTCATGCAACTGTTTATGATATTAACTAAAAGAACACTGTGTTGGAGATACTAGCAAAATGGTGTCCCAAAGGTGGACAGTGTTATTGAAACAATGTGACTAAACATACAGTACCTATACCTCAAAGTCTAAAACTATGCATAGACCTCAAGGTCTAAAAATATGCCAAGAGAACGCGTGTTCAGTTTTAACATAATTTTCAAGAATATAGATGGAGACAAACTTCATAATGTATTCTCTCTAAAAACTCTTTTCTCCCAGAAGGCAACCATTGATAATAAGTTAAAGTGCATTCAAAACAGAATGAAAATGATCATTTAATCTAGCCAATAAAATGTGTAGAATAAGAAGGTATGCCATTGCTTTACTTTCTTTAAGGGTAAGGTTGACACTAGTTTCTACAATGACTAACTTTGACTTTCTCTCTGTTTTTCCTTCAACATTATTTCTCTCTCCGGATGTTTTTGGCAATCCAGGCACCCTTTCCACCACCCAGAAAAGAGAGCTTTTGTAGCTCTTTGATAACCAATCACCGAAAGTGTGACATTTTAGACCAACTCGTAACTAACACACAAACTCCCTCCTGTACAAAGTACTCTACTAACAAAAAACCTCTTGAGGGAACTATGTATTCTCATGACGACTCCAACCAGACAATTGTATATTCGGAAGAATCTAACACAACTGTGTCGTATACACAAAAAATCACTAACCCACTACCAACAGCTGCCAGCACTGGTCCCCTACCAAATGCTGATATCAGCACTCCATTTCTACAAGAAGACTACACACAAGATTCTCAGACTCGAAGAATTTCTACATTGAAACTAATCCATAACCAGGATCTAGGCAGCAGTGTCCACTTTAATACTCCACAGTTCTCCCAGTCTGTGGAAGTCCCTTCATTTCTCAAAAGGTCTTGCTCACCACCCCCTAACCCAGTGCCTGAGATACACACAGCATCTCTTTCCATTCAGATAAATCCCGTTTCAGGACATGATCCTGAAAGCCACAAACAACTACCTGAGCTTTCTCCAGAGACTACAAAGATACCTCTTCAGCAAGAGAGACAAAAATCTGCAGTTGCTGCGGCCTCCCAGTCCTCAGACTGCCGGGTGGTACATTACACTTTCCAATCTCTTCTTACAGGTCTTCCGTAGAGACCCTAACTCTTTTGGTTTGGGCTTCTTATATAACCTAATGCTTTGTAGTTTCAAGCAGAAAGGGAAAGGAGAAAGAAACCATCTTCCTCATCTTCTTAGTTAAAACCCCACTAAATTCATCAATAAATTTCTAGGTACCTTTTAATTAAAAAAACAGTAATATATATCAATATATATTGTATATGTATGTAGACATGTATACACACAGATTTTTTTTCCAACTAGTTATTTTATTTATTTATTTTTTTATAAACATATAATGTATTTTTATCTCCAGGGGTACAGATCTGTGAATCGCCAGGGTTACACACTTCACAGCACTCACCATAGCACATACCCTCCCCAATGTCCATAAACCCCCTCCCCCTCTCCCAACCCCACTTCCCCCCAGCAACCCCCAGTTTGTTTTGTGAGATTAAGAGTCACTTATGGTTTGTCTCCCTTCCAATCCCATCTTGTTTCCTTTATTCTTCTCCTATCCCGCTAACCCCCCATGTTGCACCTCCATGTCTTCATATCAGGGAGATTATATGAGAGTTGTCTTTCTCCGATTGACTTATTTCATTAAGCATGATAGTCTCTAGTTCCATCCATGTTGTCGCAAATGGCAAGATTTCATTTCTTTTGATGGCTGCGTAGTATTCCATTGTGTATATATATCACATCTTCTTTATCCATTCATCTGTTGATGGATATCTAGGTTCTTTCCATAGTTTGGCTATTGTGGACATTGCTGCTATAAACATTCGGGTGCACGTGCCCCTTCGGATCACTACATTTGTATCTTTAGGGTAAATACCCAGCAGTGCAATTGCTGGGTCATAGGGTAGTTCTATTTTCAACACTTTGAGGAACCTCCATGCTGTTTTCCAGAGTGGTTGCACCAGCTCGCATTCCCACCAACAGTGTAGGAGGGTTCCCCTTTCTCCGCATCCTCGCCAGCATCTGTCATTTCCTGACTTGTTAATTTTAGCCATTCTGACTGGTGTGAGATGATATCTCATTGTGGTTTTGATTTGTATTTCCCTGATGCCGAGTGATTTGGAGCACTTTTTCATGTGTCTGTTGGTCATCTGGATGTCTTTTTTGCAGAAATGTCTGTTCATGCCCTCTGCCCATTTCTTGATTGGATTGTTTGTTCTTTGGGTGTTGAGTTTGCTAAGTTCCTTATAGATTTTGGACACTAGCCCTTTATCTGATATGTTGTTTGCAAATATCTTCTCCCATTCTGTCAGTTGTCTTTTGGTTTTGTTAACTGTTGCCTTTGCTGTGCAAAAGCTTTTGATCTTGATGAAATCCCAATAGTTCTTTTTTGCCCTTGCTTCCCTTGCCCTTGCCGATGTTCCTAGGAAGATGTTGCTGTGGCTGAGGTCGAAGAGGTTGCTGCCTTTGTTCTCCTCAAGGATTTTGATGGATTCCTTTCTCACATTGAGGTCCTTCATCCATTTGGAGTCTATTTTCATGTGTGGTGTAAGGAAGTGGTCCAATTTCATTTTTCTGCATGTGGCTGTCCAATTTTCCCAGCACCATTTATTGAAGAGGCTGTCTTTTTTCCATTGGACATTCTTTCCTGCTTTGTCAAAGATTAGTTGACCATAGAGTTGAGGGTCTATTTCTGGGCTCCCTATTCTGTTCCATTGATCTATGTGTCTGTTTTTGTGCCAGTACCATGCTGTCTTGATGATGACAGCTTGTAATAGAGCTTGAAATTTGGAATTGTGATGTCACCCACTTTGGCTTTCTTTTTCAATATTCCTTTGGCTAGTCGAGGTCTTTTCTGGTTCCATATAAATTTTAGGATTATTTGTTCTATTTCTTTGAAAAAAAAATGGATGGGATTTTGATAGGGATTGCATTAAATGTGTAGATTGCTTTAGGTAGCATAGACATTTTCATGATATTTATTCTTCCAATCCAGGATCATGGAACATTTTTCCATTTCTTTGTGTCTTCCTCAATTTCTTTCATGAGTACTTTATAGTTTTCTGAGTATAGATTCTTAGCCTCTTTGGTTAGGTTTATTCCTAAGTATCTTATAGTTTTGTGTGCAATTGTAAATGAGATTGACTCCTTAATTTCTCTTTCTTCTGTCTTGTTGTTGGTGTACAGAAATGCAACTGATTTATGTGCATTGATTTTATATCCTGACACTTTACTGAATTCCTGTACAAGTTCTAGCAGTTTTGGAGAGGAGTCTTTTGGGTTTTCCACATATAGTATCATATCATCTACGAAGAGTGATAGTTTGACTTCTTCTTTGCCGATTTTGATGCCTTTAATTTCTTTTTGTTGTCTGATTGCTGAGGCTAAGACTTCTAGTACTATGTTGAATAGCAGTGGTGATAATGGACATCCCTGCCATGTTCCTGACCTTAACGGAAAAGCTTTCCGTTTTTCTCCATTGAGAATGATATTTGCGGTGGGATTTTCATAGATGGCTTTGATAATATTGAGGTATGTGTCCTCTATTCCTATACTTTGAAGAGTTTTGATCAGGAAGGGATGCTGTACTTTGTCAAATGCTTTTTCAGCATCTATTGAGGGTATCATATGGTTCTTGTTCTTTCTTTTATTAATGTGTTGTATCACATTGATTGATTTGTGGATGTTGAACCAACCTTGCAGCCCTGGAATAAATCCCACTTGGTCGTGGTGAATAATCCTTTTAATGTACTGTTGAATCCTATTGGCTAGTATTTTGGTGAGAATTTTTGCATCTGTGTTCATCAAGGATATTGGTCTGTAGTTCTCTTTTTTGGTGGGATCCTTGTCTGGTTTTGGGATCAAGGTGATGCTGACCTCATAAAATGAGTTTGGAAGTTTTCCTTCCATTTCTATTTTTTGGAACAGTTTCAGGAGAATAGGAATTAGTTCTTCTTTAAATGTTTGGTAGAATTCCCCTGGGAAGCCGTCTGGCCCTGGGCTTTTGTTTGTTTGGGGATTTTTGATGACTGTTTCAATCTCCTTACTGGTTATGGGCCTGTTCAGGTTTTCTATTTCTTCCTGGTTCAGTTGTGGTAGTTTATATGTCTCTAGGAATGCATCCGTTTCTTCCAGATTGTCAAATTTGTTGGCGTAGAGTTGCTCATAGTATGTTCTTATAATTGTCTGTATTTCTTTGGTGTTAGTTGTGATCTCTCCTCTTTCATTCATGATTTTATTTATTTGGGTCCTTTCTCTTTTCTTTTTGATAAGTCTGGCCAGGGTACACACAGATCTTTTATCCAAAATCATGTTCCAAAATTTCTTCCTTCTAAATATTCATTAGAAGTCAATGATGGATTGGTTACCCTTGACGCTGCAAATCACGTCAGTGCTCAAAGTACTTTTAAGTTTTACAGAAATAGTTTTATGCCAGACCTCTGAGTACCTAGATTTACTTTATTTACATATACAACGTCTCTCAAAATAATTAGCAATTATAATTCATTTTGGCAGGAGGCGTGTATCTTAAATCAACCAGTGCTTATTTATTCCTTTGTAGCTCCGTATTCATTTTCACGAAACCTTGATCAATTCCCACTTCTTAAAATTTATTTCAGAAAGTGTATTCATCAATCTTCAATCCCCAAAGAGTTAGGAAGTAAATTTTTATTTCCATGTAAGTAAAATTCTCTCATAGTGTCATTCTGCTGACATTTGTTCATCATTTAGAAGAGAAATGTGTTCTTGATTTCTGCACAATGGCATAGTATTAAGAGCATGAGCTTTAAGGATAAACAGATTTCAGTTCAACTCCATTCCTTCCCCCACCTGTAAAGCAGAAACCTTAAGCTTAGATGATTAAAAAGACAAATGGGTGATTTCATGCCACTGCTAAAATATCTCCATCAGCTAACTGTGATAGACAAAATTAATTCACTAGAGAAATTTCTTTGAATTAAGGTAATATCTTTGGAAACCCCTATAAAATATGACAACAATAATTACAATAGCAACTAACGAATACTAAGAGTTTATTATATGCAGGTACTGTTACAACTTGCGTACTTATTAATAACTTCCACAATCTCATGAGGTAGGGAGCAAAATCAAGAGACTACAGACAGGGTTCTGCCAGTGTCAGAGAGCAAACTTGTGTCTGGGGACACCTGCCTCCAAGAAGCAAAGGTAGGAGAAGTCATAGCAACACCATTACATTAACAACTTGGGTTACTCATCTAGCATAGTTTGGTTCTTCTAAATGTTTTATTATGCTTGAAAACTCAAGTTTGATAATTTTCTTTTTCCGTGGGTTTTGTCACTATCCATGCTGACCAGTGATCGTTGATTTCATTACATAATCCCCAGAGAATCAGATGATCTACAAATTAAGATTTGAGACCCTCTCACTTTTTTTTCACTCAACAATTATTTATTAGTCATCTACTTAGTGTCGAGTCTGTTCTAGTCACAGAGCTGTATTTGAAACCATTGATAATTAAAATCTTGCCAGGGAGAGGCAAACATTAACAGAAACTTATATAAACAGATTACCTACATCGGAAGGAGATTATGTTAATAACTAAGCGCTGCTTAGCAGGGATCTGGGGAGGAGAGTTCATGTTACTTAGGATAGTCAAAGAATCCTCACTGAGAAGAAAGAATAGTTTGAAGGGGGAAAGTCCGTTCCTGCAAGAGAGAGCATCTAGTGTCAAGGCTTTGAAGCTGAAGTATGCTGGGGGGGGGGGGGGGGGGCTTGAGGACCAGAAGGAAGCCAGTGGAAAGAAGAAGGAGAAAATGGGGTGTAGAGTAAGCAGAGGTGAAGTCAGAGGTCAGAGAGGCCAGATGACAGTTATCCCTGCAAGCCATTGCAGGATTTCAACTTGTATTCTCAATAAAAAATGGAGGTCTTTGGGAGATTTGGAACTGCCACAATTGTTCTTGGACTTATCATCTAATTGAATCACTCTGGCAGCTCGGCTGAGAGCAAACTATAGTGGGGCAAGAAGGAGAGTAGGCAAGCCAGTCAGGTGGCTCTTGCAACTAAGTGGCAAATGGTGGTGGCTCAAAACAGGATGGAAGCAATGAAGGTGGTGAGAAATCAGATTCTGGATATATTTTGAAAATGGGGAAAGGAGGACTTGCTGACAGACTGGCTGTGTGTGGGACATGAAGGCAAGAAAAGAGTTGAGACTGACTCCAAGATGTTGAGTCATCTTGGATGGAATTTGCCATCCTTTGTCCATGGAGACTGGATAACTGTGGGTAGAGCAAGTTTGAAGAAAGTTCAGAGGTTCCATCTGGGACATGGTAAGTTTGAGGTGTCTATTAGATGTCCCCATGGAGAGGTCAAGTATGAAGTCCGAAAAAGGAGTCTGACATTCTGGTGAAGAGTCTAGGTTGGAGATACAAACCATCAGGCTCTAGATGGTTTTTGTAGGCAAGAGACTGAATGAGATCACCAGGGCATGAGTACAGAGAAAACAGAAAGCCCGAGGACTGAACCCAAGAGCATCATCATAGTAAGAAGAGGAACCAGAAAAGGAGACTAGAAGGAGCATCTGTTAAGGGAGGAGGAAACCCAGGACCATGTGGTGTCCTAAAAGCCCAGCCAGGAAAGTATATGGAGAGGGTAATTGTTAACTGCACAAATAACGTTGATAGGACAAGTGTATGATGAGCCCTGCTATCTCACCCTTGACTTAGTGGTGGGGACAGAGACTTTCTCAGATGGGGCTTAAGAGAGAGTAGGAGGAGAGCAATTGGAAAGACATCCTTTCAAGGTGTGAGTATTGTAAGCCCTTTCATCTAGTTATTCCCCATCCCTGAGTCTCAGTCCTTCATCTGTAAAATGGGGATAATAATGGCATTCATCTCATAGCACCACAGTGAGGTTTGAATAAGATACTGTGTGTAAGGAATTCAGCATAGTGCCTGCTACATAGTAATCCCTCCATATGTAGTAGTTGTTTTTGTTTTTGTTTTTTAAATAATACCCTTTTGGGGGGCACCCAGATGGCTCAGTTGGTTAAGTGTCCTACTCTTGGTTTCGGCTCAAGTAATCATCTCAGGTTCCTGAGACTGAGCCTCGGATCAACTCAATTCTCAGTGTGGAATCTCCTTGAGATTCTCTCTCTTTCCCTCTACCTCTCCCCCAGCCCCACCCCTGCTCACGCTCACTTGCTCTCTTGCTCAAATAAATAAATAAATAAAATCTTTAAAAATATATAAAAAATAAATTAATATCCCTTTTCTAAACTCTGCATCTGATTGGGAAAAGGAAATATATTGTTTTCAACAATACATTTTTATTTCACCTGATATGTAGTTTGTTCCAAATGTCTTCTACAGCCCTTTTTCAGAAGGTGGCCTAACATTGTTGCAGTTTTTACTTTTTTTTTTTTTTTTGGTACCAAGACTATTTAACATGATATCTACCCTTTTAACAAATTTTCAAGTGTCCAATACTGTATCATTAAGTAGAGCCACAGTGTTGTAGGGCAGATCTCTAGAACGTATTCATCTGGTATAATTGAAACTTTACACCTGTTGAACAACAGCCCTTCTTCCCACCCCCACCCCTGCGCCTGGGAACCAGCATTCTACTCTCTGCTCCTCCAAGTCGCCATTTTAGATACCTCATGTAAATAGAATCATGCAATATTTGTCCTTCTGTGACTGGCTTATTTCACGGAGCATAATGTCCTCAAACTTCATCCATGTGACAAGATTTCTTTCTTTCCTAAGACCAAATAGCATTCCACTGCATCTGTATACCACATTTTCGCTATCCATTCATCTACCGATCTAAGCTGTTTCCCCATCTTGCCTGTTCTGATATGTTATTTTTTTTAAGATTATTTATTTATTTATTTGACAGACAGAGATCACAAGTAGGCAGAGAGGCAGGCAAAGAGAGAGGAGGAAGCAGGCCTCCGGCTGAGCAGAGAGCCCGATGCAGGGCTCGATCCCAGGACCCGGGACCATGACCTGAGCCAAAGGCAGAGGCTTTAACCCACTGAGCCACCATGCACCCCCTGTTATGTCATTTTTAAGTCTCATTTTCCATGTGATGGCCTTTCACAGTGGTGACCTTTTCATTTTAAATACTTACATTCCACATTCTAGCAATAACTCATGAAACGCTCGGAGCTGTAAGCTACACTCTGTGAGTCAGGCCGATATAGGCTCTATTAGAAACAAAAATTCTCTACGCTGAGAAGTGAAAAGGAAACTTCAGTGTCCTCCAAGTTTCATTTACTTTTTTTTGTTTGTTTGTTTTTATTAAAGTCTGACCATGGATTTAAGAAGAACACAGCAACCTACTTTTAGGCATTTTAATTCTCTCCGTATTTGATAACATACTGCTTTATAAACTTCACACATTTTAGTTTTCTTCTTACAAAGTTATGAAGAGAGAGAACACAAAATGAGGTGTGTTCCTCTTCTGTTACTGTGGGAACAGATATCCTGTTGCTAAAAATGTCACATTGTTCTTCAATGTCAGATAAGTGAAGGTCTAAGCCAGAAGCTTTGAAAAGACAGCAAAAGCGACACCCTGAGCATTTCCCTGGCATTTGCGAAGGCTGTGCCCTTTGCTTCGGGGAGATAAACTCGACCCTTCTATTATGAAATAACATAATCAGTCATTTGCCAAAGCCTTACTTTCACAGCTGCTGCGGCACATGTGAACTCAGAGGGGGATTTGTCTCATGGTCATGTAGGAGAAGAAGAAAAGTCATCTCTTTTGCCCCATGGGATCAAGATGGATAAGTTAAGGCAGGCAGAATCATGAACAAACGTCAGCAATGCAGAATGATAGGAAAGTTACAGAATGTAGAGTAGGCTTTCTAGACCAATCCCATCGAGACCAGCCCAGATCACTCACCTTATTGCCATCAGGCGGGCCAACCAACATCCCACAGTTTCTTCTCCATGGGTCTGCTATGCTATTCGTTGATCAGGTCTTTGGCAGTTTCATCATCTAATGTATGTTGTGTGGATTTTTGAGTGATTGAACAGAAGAGCACATTCTGGAGCCCAATATGACTTTAGAAATCACTGAGGATCTCCTCCACAGAACCTCCAAACCAATGAACATGAACCTCTTCTTGGATACACTTGCGCATGGAGAGCTCAGTCACTTTCAGAAGCAGCTCTGCAGGGCTCAATCCATTGTTGGGTCTAATTATGAGAAAGTATTTATAATATTGGGTCATAATCTGCCTTAACTTCTGCATATTCTTCCCACAGAGCAAAAGAGATGAAGTTCTCTCCCTTTTCTATATGACAGTTTTCATATTTTTGTTCTCTCTACCCTACTCTTTGCTTTGTGCAAAGCATTCCTGTGCCTTCCAAGCATTTCAGTTTTTAAGAAAAAAATGACTCATTTATGGAGAGCTATGGCAACACACCAGACACTGGACTAAGTCCTTACATTTCCACACCTGATTCTCACGAGCTTTAGGAGGGGGGTTTTATTAATGTCCACATTTTGCACACAAGGAAGTTCAGGTGCCAGGACCTGCCCCAGTCTGTCTGACTCCAGATCCACAGGTCAACCAGTAGCTTCCACAACCTCTGTTTTCTGGTATAACTCGACTCTTGAACCTTCCTGGCACCGTTCTTAAAATATGACACCTTCCCATGATTCAAAATCATACTCTCCATCTGAGTACAGAGGACTTGCAACTATAGATAGCTTTTCGTTTTTTTTTCTGGCTACTGAGTTCATTTTATGTTTAATTTGGGCACTTTAAGGAGGAACATGCCTTCTCCACCCCACCATGGTCCCACCACTCCTTCTTATCTAACGCCTGGTCCGATCTGCATATTCTGGGCACATTCCTAGCCCAGGGTAGTCACCCGAGTTGGCTAGGCTTGCCTGCCACCAATATACCTTTTCCACTGCTGACATTCATCTTTCATGAGTCTCCTTGCTCCTTAATTCCTCAAGGAGCCTAACCTAGAGTTAGTGATCTCTTTCATCAACAGCTTCCCCTTAGCATTCCTGGTTGAATTCATCTGAGCCAAGATGTTCAATGCTATTCTGAATAACCAAATGCTGTCTCTTAGAAAATTAACTGTCTTGGAGTTTAAGTGCTGTTCCTTTCATTTGTAGAATCCAAGCCCCAGCAAACTGGTGTTTCTAGCTCCTCCCTCCCTCACAGTTCAACAGTTGGAAAAAAGTAAAAAGGAACGTATACCAACAAAAGTTCGTGTGCCTTGGCCTAGAGTCAAAGACCTTAACCTTACATGTCTTGAAAAGATGGAGACACAAAACAACGAAGATGATTTTCGGCAGTCATCTGTCTGCCACCAAATTCAGTAGGAAAAAAATTTACTCTTGTTTTAAGTTAATTTTTCCTACTCGAAGTAATCCAGATTAATAACATATTTCCTCTCCCCTCTTCAGGTTCTTTCTCCTACTCTTACCACATTCTCCTCAAAGAAACATGTATAATGTGGTTTTCTCTCCTGATACCTCTGAGAGAGAATTTCATTAATGAGGAGATCAAAGTGAAAAACTAGTCTAAGACATGATTTATATTTTTTTAAAGATTTTATTTATTTATTTGACAGAGAGAGATCACAAGTAGGCAGAGAGGCAGACAGAGAGAGAGGGGGAAGCAGGCTCCCCGCTGAGCAGAGAGCCCGATGCCGGACTCGATCCCAGGACCCTGGAATCATGACCTGAGCCGAAGGCAGAGGCTTTAACCCACTGAGCCACTCAGGTGCCCCATGATTTACATTTCTATGGCAGGATATTTCCAAGCTTTGTGTAGGTAGCCTGTAGAGCTGATTTTTTTTTTTTAGTTTTGTCTATAGCAATTTAAGTGTGGTATGACTCACCAAGTGTTATTTCATCTGTTACACACACATATATTAAGACTCAAAATTGTGAGAGAAGTTCAAAAAGTGAAATAGTTCTACACTGTCTTAGAAGAACCAATAAATGGGTAAAAACCATTCTTATACACAATGCTATACAACCAAATCGATCATATTATCCATGACAACGATGGTCTTAGACAGAACAGGCTTTAGTACTTGACATGTAGCAACTCCAAAAGGATACACACAGGGAAGCCAATCCAGTAAGGGTTGCGGCCATTGGATTTTCCTTTTAATTTTGAAGGGAAAAAATTCCTTTGAGCATATAACTCAAATCCTTTGGCATGATTTATATTACTTAACAAAATTCTTACTTCGCATAAGCAAAACTGAAGAGATGAAGAGACTCATGTTATATGGAAAACTCTTCAGTGAAACTGCATTATTATGAGAAATTCCATGGATACTGCCCTCGCCCAAAATAGCTTTATACTGAATTGCATTTAGACCTCTAGCAAGATTCAACATTTTAAATTATAATTACTGTAGTTTCATAACATTATAGTCTTACTTCATAACAATACAGTTTTGCTTTATTATAAAAACTACTAATACCATGGATATATTCCTACTAGAACATTTTAAGTTCTGGCTAACTGAAAGATTTCTGTCCATTAATTCTGGAGATTTTAAAATTGTATACACTTGATCTTAGCCAAAAGGCCGAGAGTAAAAGAGTATCCCTTTTAATGAGGGTGCTTAAACAACAACAACAATCTTATTAAATAAAATTGAATAAAGAAATCTGTCTTTTTACCCAGGGTTGGAATTTCTTAACTTCTTAACTTGTAAGAACGTGCTTTCCAGTATCCACGAACCTCTTTAGTTTATGCAGAATTTTATGTATGTATGAATTTGTATATTTTTCCTAAGAGAAGAATCAGTCATTTTCATCAGATTTTTTTAAGGTAGCTGTGACTAAGAGAAAGAGATATATTTGATTTTTTTCAAAGTATTCAATTAAAAGTCTGAGAAAAAGAATTATGACTTTTTATGAGATCGATAGCCTCTCTGACATCAACCGTTATTATAATGATGGTTGGCCAAGAATACCAAATAGTACCATTTAAACCTTTACTAGGCAAGATTTCTAAGTTTATATAGTCTTCCTTAATTCATTCCCCATCCTTGCATTAATGCTCTAGAATACTTCTGGCTATCTGTCTTAACAACTGGCACCACATCAAACACTCAAAAAAACCACCTCTCTTCCCATGGTGGGGTAGGGGAGAGTTGAGAAAAAAATTTTGCTTCAGAGTTTCCTTTAGTCATGATGAGGCTGATGCCTTATCATCATATTTGACTGTGTGGGTAGACATCACAGTGGTATGAAGGGAGAGTTAGGCAGTAAGGAGCCTTCCACTCTCTTCCTTTCACGGACGACCCCTCCGCCATGTTTAGCCTCTTAGGTTACATAGCCTTGGAGGTATTAAACATTTGTTTCTCCAGTTTCTTTCTCCTTTACCTAAGACTTAAAACCAACAGCAGCTCTAACCAACGGGGGGTACTTTCTAACCTTCATCAGGGGCTGGTGTCTGTGTCTACTTCATTTTCACACCCAGGTACCTCCAACTTGCACTGCTCGGATATTTTAAAGCTCAATTCTCTTAGTATCTTAGAGTGAAATTTAAAAAAAAGAGAGATTCACTGAGTGGAAAGGAAACAAAATTCCCTTTCCATTTAATCACTTTTAGTTCATGATTCTTTTTATTTATTTATTTATTTGATAGATAGAGATCACAAGTACGCAGAAAGGCAGGCAGAGAGAGAGGAGGAAGCAGGCTCCCTGCTGAGCAGAGATTCCTGATGCGGGGCTCGATCCCAGGACCGTGGGATCATGACCTGAGCCGAAGGCAGAGGCTTTAACCCACTGAGCCACCCAGGCGCCCCTAGTTCATGATTCTTTAGATCTGTAAGTCAGGGAAAAAAAGTGAGGCAACCTGTTTTATTATATTTGGGGGATAATTTCCAGGGTGGGGGAGGCGGTCAGGAGACATCTGCTGTAAGATTTTTCTATTAAAGGGAAATGAATTCTCCAACCAATAGACAACCTGATACTACTTTGCTGTCACAGGTACCAAACACAAAACTTCTGAGGGAAAAATTCCATGATGCCAACACTCTCAAAGCTCCCACGCAACATCACAGTGCAGTGCTGTGTGAAAACTGGTCTTATTTCCAAAAACACTTGGCAGATTCATTTTCTTCCTGTTTCCATGCTTGTTCTGTGCTATGTACTGGCTGGTACCTAATCCTCTGAGTGGATTCCTTAAAGGTCTTGCAAATACAGCTGACGAGAAAGCTGAATAAAGCCTTCTCTGCCACATTGCAAAAAGAGAAGTTTGTATTAATGGATAATGTATATCTCTTTTATTCTTCCCTCAAACTCAGCCTGAAAACCAGAACTTAGCTGCCAATGTGCTGGAGGTAAATTCTTCACAGACACACAGACAAACCACAGCAGAAGCCCCTCCTTCACACCTTCCTTCTGTGGTGCTTTCTAACTGAATCACTTCTTACCTGACGGTGGCTCCAGCTAAGGTCACTGACGCGGCCACCAACTGCTGATTTGGGGCTTCACACCTGCGCAGATCTCCCCCCATCCCCTGCCCACGTGACACTCTCATATTGCTTTTCATAAACCCCTTCTCCTTGCTCCTGTCCTCCTGACCCATAGCCATACCTCAGGCTCTTTCACGACAAACTGGTCCTTCCCCTCCAGTGAGTCCTCTCCTGCCATCCCAGATGAGCTCAGGTAGCTGACTCTTGATACCCCTGACCATTCTGGAACCTTCCCCAAACATGGGTCAGAGGTCAGCCATGACAGATGCTGCCATGCATTAAATTATTCCTCCTTTCTTTGCCTCCATCACTCACTGAACAGATCTCCATGAGCCAAACACAAGGACTGGTCGATTTCTTGTCTGTCATCTCATTTTGCTGCTGGGCATTTTTACTCACACAGATGTAAATTGAATCTAAACCAACTCCATATAGCCCGTCCGTCCAGAAAATCCCTTACAGTCATCCTCACAAGCCTACTTGGAGATGGAAAAGTCAACTCTATTCTCCTCACTCATTTTAGAGTCATTTGTATTTACAGTGTTGCTCTAGCTACTGAGATGTACAGTGATTTGCCTTGATAAAATTTTTTTATCTCAAAAAAGTAATTACCTCAGAAATTTAGATAAGTACATATATTATGATGATTAGATTATAGGGAAAGTCTAAAATTTTTCCAGATTTTAACCCAGTAATAAATCCTGGTAGATAACAGTTTGCCTCTGAAATTCATACATGTGTGTCCTGTGTGAATGGTTCATATAGCCTTGTTTCTCACATACATAATTCCTGACCGCATGGTGCTAATTCTTGCTTCTCTCGCATTAACAACTACACCTTTTGAACCTCTGGTTCATTACAGGGATGAATGATATAAATACTGTTTGTCTATACTGCAGAATTTAGTCCTCTGATTTTTTGGAATTACTTTTCCTGGGCCATTCTGACATAGAAATCTGTGAATTCATTTATGGTTTTATATGGTAATAATTTATTTTCCACTCAGAGCAATATAGAAATACTTCCTATACATATGACATCCTTTAAATATTTCTTTATGACAAGCTGTCCTTAAGAAATGATTCATGAATGACTAAAATGCTTTCAAATTTTAAGGTACAGATTTTCAATCATATATAATGTATAGAAAGGTACACAATGCTAGGCCAAAAAAAAGAAAAAGAATTTTTTTTTCTAAAATTGATTTCATAATGCAGTTCAAAATAAGCACTGTTATAAACAAAATTTTCGTTGTGGTACATAGTTTTCTATGTTGTGTCAAGGTCATAAACCTGAAAATTTCATGCAGAGGGAAATATTATAAGCCATATGTTTTTCAAGATTGCAATTACAGAAGACGAAAGATACTTTTTAGCATCTTTCTTAAATATTTAACAATACTTTAGATGGAGTTTCGTATTCATTCAATGGCTGCATGTAAAACTTGGCTGTGAAAAGTTCCAGTTAGTGACTGGGCTACAGAAAAACAAAAACAAAACAAAACAAAACAAAAAAACAAAAAAAACTTAAAAACTCACTTTCCAGGACACACCCCACCAGTCACTACATCCAGGAGCTCAGCAGGCTGGGCCTCTCCTCATCTTCTCCTGTGTTTTCAATAGTTCTTCACTTTTAAAAACTTTAAAGAACAGTAGGGCCTTAGACCAAAGATACAGAACAGTGATAATATATTAATTTGTATACTAACTAATTCAATCTGGTATTTTTAAGACTCTTCAGGAGCCTGAAATGCATACATATAGTCTTGTGGGCACAATCAAAGCTAACTGTAACTGAACTTGGTTTCGAGTTACAGTTAAAATTGTATCTCCGTTCTCCAAGAGATGATTTTCCTAATAATTAGTTCAGTCTAACAATAAAGTCTTTTCTAAAATTCTAATGGTATTATTTCATTAGTAAACTCCTACCTGGTTTAACAGGATGAAAGCCTAAGTCTATTTGCAGTATTTTTTTTTAACCCATAATCAGTGTTACTGACAACATCAAAACAAGATTCAAGGCAATTTTCCCATGTTTAGTAACAAAGTAACACGATGCTTTTTCACAAGAATTCTCCTGCTTTTAACACTCACGGTAACACCTTATAACAATAGGATTGGGATTATATTTACAAAACAACCAAACTGATTCGGGCGAGGTGGCAAAAATATTCTCAAGTAATCCATCAAAGTTACAGACAGCTCTGAAGCGTTTGAGGTAGGTCAGGGCTTCCTATTGTTTAAATGTCCAGGGCTCCTCAGGGAGCAGACCTGAAAGACAGGGTGGTTCTGACAAGAGAGTGGTTTCTGGAACAGCTTAGGGAAGTACGTAATCAGTAAGCACCATCATTACAATGGAATGTTGATTGTGGATGTGGTACGGCTACGAAACAGGGAAATTAGATTAACTCTTGGTCCTTTCAAACCATCTGCTTTAAAGTGAAAAATCATGGAAATATGCAGTTAATTGACTACCTCCATTTCAGGCCTGTATTTTAGAAGTTGAAACTGTTTTAAAATAAGTAGAAAAAGTTCACAAATGGTGGTTTTTACCTAGGGGGCATATGTGTGTTTGTGTGTATTCAGCCGTAAGGTATTTTAACCAAACGCTCTCACTAATGTTTCGTCTCATTCGCATGTATTATGTGATCTCCACCATGCCGTGTGCTGTGTTGTGGATAGACAGGCATCCTTAACAGTGGTGAGCTCAACTTCTGAACTCGGTTGATCCAATTCAAACACAATATGTATCTATTGAATGTCTACAACGTTATTAGCCCAGGTTGAACACATGGAAGCATATATATGACTCTCCGACAAGTATCTTGAGATATCCCGGGGGACATAGAACGCTCAGAGATTCAAGCAATCAAAACAATAAATTATTAAGACACCAAAAAGAGGCCTATCAAGTGCTAAATGAGTTTGGAACAGGGAGAAGCCAGTGGCTTAGCAGAAAAGCTTATTCTTCTAGAATAGTTTGCTTCATGAGACATAAGCCCAAACAGTTGTGTTCCTTATGTTAGCCCCTTGCCTAGAAACATCCATTCACTAGAGGATAGCCCTAAGTCTAAGAACCAGTGCCCTTCCTCCTGTCCAAGAAGATTCCATTCAAATCCCTCACGCGAGCAGAGTAACAATGTTCTGACCGCTCTCAGGACCATAAAAGCCAAATCACCCCCTGCGTTTATTTTATATTGACTCCCGCGGATGCTTTTAGCATCTCTTGTTGGTAGAGGGGCATGCCCACTGGCCAACTGCTTCTGTTCTTCCTAATTACCTCCTGTGCCCTCTGACACATAAGACAGTGATTTCAGAAATAAAGGAAGATAGAGAGGATATTGAAAAAAATCTCTAGACATCAGTTTTCAAAGTAAATAAAGTTTGACAGCTGACTACTGTCATAAGAGTGAAGGCTCTTATTGTCGTCTACAGGGATGATGTTAACAGCGGACTGTGTGCTATTAACAGGATGTCTTTGCTCTTTTCGCAGAGCCAGATAACAGTGAATGGAAATTCTGGAGGTGCTGTGAGTCCAATGAGTTACTATCAAAGGCCGTTTTCCCCTTCAGCTTACTCTCTCCCAGGCTCGCTCAATTCAAGCATTATCATGCAGCATGGCCGCTCACTGGGTGAGTCACTTGATAGCCCTGATTTCCATGACAACTTCAACACAACAAGCACAAACCACATGGGAAGATACCAGAGCAACTTTTCAAGAAAGGAGCAAGAGACATTCAACACTCCACTATTTAATGACCCTATCCTAGGGGAGGAATCAAGAGCAGAGGATTCAACACCAGAGGACATAGGCATCCAGGGATCCCAAGACGATGGCTGCTTCTCCCTCTGAGGCTATTAAGTGTTCGTGGTTTGGGGTAGAAAGAAAAAGGGGGCCAGTTAAGCAGGAGAGTTCACACGACCAGAACATTTACATAGCACATGTCTACCGATGGCAAATCCCATCCATGTTCAAGACAGCCTGTTCTTTTGTGAAAAGCTTTCATTGCAGAAAATGGTCTTGGTATTTGTAGAGAATTGTTGAACAGTTAAAACAGCCTAACAAGGGGACAGGCTGCATCACCAAACAGTAAACAGTAAAACACTGCCTCACAGAGTAGTAAACAGCTCCTCGAACTGAGACCAGAAGACCATCAGTCAGGGACAGGCGTTCCTTTCAATAATGATCCCTGAATTGTATAGAGTTCTTAATCCTTCGAAAAATTTAGAATTTCATGAAAGAGAGCTATCCTCCAGGGAAAAAAATGAATATTTGTTCATAAAAAAGTTGTAAGTCTGTAATTTCACGGGGCTTGGGACCTCTTTGAAACCTCCTGGATAAGAACTTGTACCATATAATGACAAACATTTTTATGTGGCAAAATATATTAGAAGTATTTAGAAAATAACAGAAGTATTTCTCGGTTTTTAAAAACATTACCAACAACAACAACAAAAAATCCCACCCAAAACACTAAAAATCAAACCAAATCAAACCATCATCCAAATTCCAGCTGAGAAAGTTTCCATGATGTTGAGCGACTGGAAAGCTTCCAGGCAGCAGGCAGGAGGGGGTGGAAAGTGAGCCAGCTACGCACCTCTCAGGAAATCAGGGCAGGACCAATGCTCTGGGCACCACCAACCAGCGACAGGAAGAAAGTCGAACACAGGGCTTTCACTCCCATTTCTTCATTAACACCAGCAACCCTTCATCTTCCCCAACATTGTTTGCTGAAAGACGTGATGCCATTGGCTTACTCAGGACCATGGCAGATCTCAGCTTCTGTGGTCCACAAAACCTCTATAACACTTACATGGAGCCCTGAGACTCATTAAAGAAAAATCTAAATATACTTGTGCCTTCTCTAATACTGCTCCTGGGCATCATCTGTGAATCTTAGAATGATGTTCTTTAAAGCGTAAGGAAGTAGAATACCCTTGTGCCTGGATGTTTCTCTTAAACCATCAGTCCCTGGTGCAGGATTATGATGGGAGTCTCTTATACGTAGATTTTTTACAGAGCTATGCATTATCACACATCTATAGTAAAACTACAAGTTATTCTAGGCCCCAATGTTCTCCCAAATAATTATTATCCGTTTGACTCTCTGTCCTCATTATCTGTCTTTAAAAAAACACAACTTTGTCCCTTCTACCGCAAGAAACAAAATATATAAATACTTGAATGCAGACAGGCTTTGATATTAGAACATATCAATGGGTAGAGTCACATACAAACCATACTACATGGAAAGAAATTCCCTCTATAAACACATTGGAACAGATTCCCATCTGCCAGTGTTGAGATAGGTCCTGAGTAGAGTGTAGAAATCTATCCTGCCTTAGAGAAACATTATATTGAGTAGAGGCCAAAAGGACAATAAAAATGAGAGTGAGTGGACCTTTTATAAAAGACAAATGAAATAAATAATAGTCCAAATTTGTACTATGTAAGCTATAAATTCATTGACTCTTGTGAACCGTGTGTGAAGACAGAGTTAATACTGCTTGCTGGGGCTGGGATTTTGCACAAATGAGGTGCTCAAAAAGTATTTGCTGTTTATTTGAAACACCATCCTCAAGGTTCCCAACTCAAATCCTTTTGGGGATTAAGTGGGAAATCAGAGTCAAATACCACATGTGTCTTAATTTGGAGTGGGTTGGAAAAGACACTGGCTTTATGTACAATGGGAGGTGAGGCCATTCTTCATCAGAAATGGATCGAAAATGTTTTTCTGTTGCAATTCAACTGAACATAGCCATTGTAAGAGTAAAAGCTGTTATAAATGTTATAATAGATTTTAGCTTATAGGCATCCTCGCTGGACTTAACTCATAATGATGAGTTAAATCTTTTTAAAATCTTACTTATGGAGTTTTTTATAAATCTGTTACAAAAACACAGTCATATCTTTTGAGAGCGAGAGAGACAATTAATTAATGCTACTCTGAAACATTAAAACTTTTCCATACCCACATAAAAAGAGACCTTTCTGAGTCCCGTATCAGACAACCTATGTCAAGAATCATTCTTGCTCACCAGAATTTTAAGATTTGTTGTAAAGAAGCAGGAAGTCATATTATCAATTGTACAAAAGGAATGGTAAAGATGTTGATCTTCAGACATATCTGTGAACTAAGAGTCAGTGGATTATATAGTACTTAAAGTCCTCTCTGTTTCTTAGGAAAGTTTACGAAAAGTTAATAAACATGGCATGAAGATAGGAACAGGAGAAATCACATCTAATTTATAGGCCTAGGGCAATTTTTAAACTCAAGGGGCAAGAAGTGGGTTTTGGTATTTTAAAGCAAAAGCAAAGATATTATCGTCATCATGGCTACTTAGCTAAACGTCAATACCAATAATTTAAAATCATTTATTTAATCCGTAAGCTTTCACATCTAAGTATACGTTCAGGGGTGAAGATTTCTTAATGTGATTTTTGTTTTTATTTTTACGAAATTGCTGCTGTATACTCGACAGTCCTGTCTCTTATTCTCAGGACATTTCAGCACTTTTAAGTACTAGCAGTCAGCAGCTTCACAAAAATAGTATGAAGGGCTCAGTTTCTGCCTCCTCATCTAGAAAACGGACCCCCTCCCCCCAACACAGTAGAAGGATAAGACGACGTCGTGCAGGTGCCTTCTTAACACAAAGGCTGCTCCACGGTCACACGGTCTTCCAGCAAGTGCTATTCTTCCCCTCCCCCTTCATCAGAAAACGACGAGGACCTTGTTGTTCCAGTTGAGTGGGGTACCTACCTGCAGGCTAGCAACAGACAGCTCGAATGTAAGGGAAACGGGTTCAAAGAGACAGTGATGGCAACAGATTCTGCGTTACAGTTGCCGTCAATACACAAGAGGCACCATCAAGTCCTGATTCCCTGTGCGTGCGATACACTGTGTCTCCCCACACTGTCTCCGCAGACTCCGCAGAGTCGTATCCCCAGCACGCGCAGTCCCTGGACGGCACCATGGGCAGCTCCATCCCACTGTACAGGTCCTCCGAGGAGGAGAAGAGAGTGACGGTCATCAAAGCCCCGCACTACCCGGGGATCGGGCCCGTGGATGAATCCGGAATCCCCACAGCCATTAGAACGGTAGGAAAAGCCCGGGTGCGCGTTGTTGCGGGGCTGGGCACAGAGGCTACAAAGGATGGATTGTCCACGGCTTGGTGCATTCCCCTGCTCTTACGTGATGAGGATGGCCCTCTGGGCCCTCTGAGTGCTCATGACTAGTATGCTGTGTGTGGCTGAGAAAGAGAAAAAGATCTCGGGGATCGAAGCTGATCACACAATCTGTTTTTGCATTTTGATTGAAAATCCTGAAAATTGTGATCGTGGGAACCCCCCCACCCCAAAAAAGAAATGTTTTGTTTTGTTTTACCTTTTTCCAAGGAGTGTTAGGGCAATAGAGAGAAAAGAGAAGGAACGAGAAAATGTGAATTCTTTGGCTGCGTTGAATTCCCACGTGCATTGCAAATAAACCAGCGATTTGTTTCTTGAAAGGGCTGTGTGTTCCCATCGGGAGACTGGGAACTGTGAATTGGGCATTGGGAGGTGAGATGATTGCAGTGAAGGGAGTTAATGTCATGGAAAGGAAAAACTGTGAAGAAAAATACACATCTGAGTGTCCCTCGTCAGCTGCGCCTGCTGCGAGCCCTCGGGGATGATAAGTGAAAGTGTTTGGATTTTTTTTTTTTTTTAAGTCTTTAAACTCTGCCAAAGCAGTGCTCAGTGTGTCAGGGCAGCCCCTTCTGGCAAAGCTCAGCAGCGGCTGAGGCGGCTTGCTGACCAGTCTCCTTGCGGAGAAGGTTTGTGCTAGCCGCGGAAGGAAGACTCTGGGAGCCAGGATGAGAGCAGCCGCACCCCTGCAGGTGAATTGGGGGGCTGTGTGAGAAGTGGGCGCAGGCTAAATAGAAGTGCCTGCAACACCCACATACCTGGGGGCTCGGGTTGGGGGGGGGCGGTTGCCAAGAGCTGCTTCCCTGGAATGCAGATCCTGGGGGGGACAAAGAAAATAGTGGATAGAGGAAAAGAATGGGAAAGGGATCAGGAAAAAAGCAGTGGTAAGATTGCCTCTCTCCTGTGGGACTTACACGTTCTAAGAGTTAAAAATTGATGAGTCCAGGCATCTGTATTAGAACCGAAAGCCAGAAAGTCAGTCTGTAGGGCAGTTGCTGGGGTTGTAGACTTGCTATGTTCTAGGAACGCCGAATATGGCTAATTATAAAGTCTGACCAATCTATGTTGAGACTGATGATTGTCATATTTAAGTAACAGAAAAAGTTTGGGGATTGTCACTAACAGTACTGTGATGACTACATGTTTCTGGTGATGGTGTTTTGTCATTTGTTTGCCATTGAAGATTTCTGACTCAAAATGGTTAAATTTGAAATTAATTTTTTTTAAATAATGGGGGGATCCAGTGTCTGACAGGAATGGTGTCATTGGTTTTGTTTCCTTGACCCTCCGGTCATAGTAGATACACATATCAGGAGCTCCCTGGTTCTAGGTTGTTACAGATTTCTGTCTGAAAGGATTTCTGTCTGAGATCTCTGGTTGTGTCTTTAACATGATAAATGATCTATAAGAAACAACACAAAAAGCTGAACCATTTTTTTTTATCCGTAAGACATAATTTTCTTACATAGCAAGGACTTGCTTGTTAGTTTTCAAAAGAAAAAAAAAAAGCAGACATCATAGATGGTTAGTGAAAATCAAGGAGCATTAAAAGTCTATATTATCTGTCTACTTGCAAATAAAAAACATGTTTAGATATGAATAAGCAAATGTACTAAATACATGTACTAATAAACCTTGATGTTAGTTTTTGTTCTATAAAATAGAAAATAAAATATAAGCAGCCCAGAAGTTCCTTATAAGGAACAAGAATTTTTATGCACAGCTGTGCTCTTATTTATGCTTTTAAAAACTTTACAAAGAAGGGGCAGGTCTGTGAAGACTCTTATTCTTGGTCCCTATTTTTCAGGCTTGCTGAGCACATCCCCAAGTATAGCTGTGTTTATAAATGTTGAGTCAGGCCATCTCTGAGCCACAACAGGCCAAGAATCTCCAGGGTTGTTTTTTCTTTCTCATCCGTGTAGAGAGTAATGATGATCAGACTCAAATTGCTACACATGGAATTCTGCTCGGTGTATCCACCAAAGGAAGTCCTGTCTTAGTGTATCACTTTAGTGTCTCATTTTAGACAACCAGCCTATACCAAGGAAACAGAATTTTGTAAAGTAAACTAGAAACTCTAGAAAGCCAAAAGTCAACAAATGGACTTTTGAGTGATTTGAATGAAAGCTCCCCAGTCTGCCCTCTCTCATGTGACCTGGGATGTCTGTGTTAGCCTTTTACTACCGTTCTTAACCACAACAAAAATCGCTAGGGTTCAGGTCCCAGGAGGCTGTCTAATTAAAGCCGGCTAGTTACGTGAAATACAAGATTCTTTTCTTCTAGTTCAAATATAACACCGTGTGAGCCCTTTCAAAGCTAGAGAGGGGCAAAAATAGAATAGAACCACTGTATACTCGTCTGTAGAAAATATGCGTCCTTTCCCTTTTTGGAAGTCTCTGCCTGATACATCAATGTAGAGCTCTGATACTTTGTAAGCTGTAGCAATGTAAAATGCAGATGTATTCTGCCAAAATTATAGAAAACAACCGAATAGTGAATTGCTAGTAGTTAACTGTCCATGTAAGATAACCCTGAAGGACATATATGAAAGTAAGCATCCGTAAATTTGAGTAGACTTCCATTTACTTCATCTCAGCATTAGCCATAACATGTCTATGATGCCATTTATAAAAGAAACTTCAAATGCTTAGAGTGCCTCTTTTAGAAAGGGACAGAGAGTTTTAGTATTGCCTTATACCAGTTTCCTATTCTTTGCCAACCAGTTGGGCACTTCCTGGCATCTCTGTGCTCACCATATAAAGCTAGCAGATGGCAGAACTGAGCTCCTGCCTGATCCATGCCCTCCAGCAAGCGAAGGAAAAAAAAATCCTGTCTGTCAAGATACATTGCCATATACAGTGATACAACTTACTTATTTGATGTCTTTGTTGCTATTGCTTGTGTCCAGGTATGGCTGGGAAACGTGTGTCCACGAAGTGATGTCTTATTATCTGTTGCTGAATACCTAAAGGAAATACAGCTTCATGAAAGAGAAGTTGATCTTTTAGGAACATGTCCCTTAAAGATACAGGTTCAGCTACTGTATTTAAGCCAACAAATAATAACTAGACGCCTGCTTCGTCACTGCCCCCCCCACCAGCTCCCGCCACTCGAATATAAGGTCAATCAACAGTGTCCGCACTTTTTCCATTGTATAAAAGAGCCTTGAATGAATAAGGGGGTGACTCCTAACAAAGTCAAGTAGTTCTTTCTGTTAGTCTATATTTATGGTGATTATCAGAACTATATATTCTTAGAGATGAAAAAGAATGTAAGTATGGCACCCCCTCAATTTCCAGATGAAAAATGCAATTAGCACATTTCTGAGAAAAAAAATAGGATATAAAATCCATACCAAAGCTCAGTCTAAAAAAATACAAGAATATTTCCGTGGCAGTCCTAACACAGAGTATTTTATACCAAGAGAATTGTCTTGAAAAGTCCAGTTTCTTTATTACCATACACAGAATGATCGAGTTTCTTGCTGGAGTATGTCTGGATATATTGAGATAAAGATTTTGCTAACAAAAATCTTTAATTATGATTATAAAGGTAGAGGTCTACTTTCACAGGTGTATAATCACGTAGGAGTCCATCCAATAACCTAGATCCATTCTTTCTTTTATCCTTAAATACGTACTGTTCCTTGAGCGCAGCCTATATTCTAGGCATTATTCTAGGTCTTATTGTATATGCGGCTTCATTCTATTTCCATACAACCCTCTGATGTAGATATAATCTCATACGGCTTCATTCTATTGCCATACAACCCCCTGATGTAGATATAATCTCATCTTAGAAGGGACAAAACTGAGGCCTAAAAGCTTACCTGACTGGTCCAAATTCATATTGCTAGGAAGTATAAAACAATAATTAAAGGAAGCGAGATTTGAATCTAGGTTGAGCCGATACTCATTTCTTCTTTCCACTACAGCCCACTGTTTCTATCATGCCCAAATCCTGGGCTGTGTAAGGAGCTTCTACTCTCAAGGAATTTACAGTTTAGCTATAGGCAAATGTTGCATACATTCTATTATCATGTTTAAAATTTTTCAAAATAATGTCTACATCTTTTTGAGATTTGCTGCAGGACTATATCATATTTTTATTTCTCTAAGTTTAAGCTGATCAGAATACAGCTTGGAAGTCAAAATATCCCCGAGTTAATTCTAAAAATAATGTTTTGAACAGAACACTCACTAAAAGGTTTTTAAGGATAATGATAATTATCACCAAAAGGAGTTAAGCAAACCGTTGCAGCACAACAACTTTTATTCCGTGAATTTTATATAAATATGTTTGTGCAAATACCAACTATCTAGTGCTGGGCACAGTATGATTTGCAAAAAAATTAAAACCATAGAATATAATGTGTCAATTCAGCCTCAACGCAAACAAAGGGTAACATATTTGCAAACTGCAGCCATAACTGGTTACATTACTGGTACTACCGTCATGAAATAGATCTTTTATTTTTCATCCCAGAACAGAGATCTGCTGTGAGAAAAGATACCATATAGAAAGAAGAACATTGAGGAACACTGTTGATCTGGAATCAGTTTTTTAACTCCTGGACATTCTCTTTTTTACAGACAGTTGACAGACCAAAGGACTGGTACAAGACAATGTTTAAGCAAATTCACATGGTGCACAAGCCAGGTATGTATGTTACCGTTTTCGGGTCCGATCCTCCTGGCTGAGGGAGGTATATGTCTACTCCTGTAGGGTTCTCATTCACACAGACTCTTAACAGCCTAGCAACACCACGGCCCTCCCTCTTTCTCTTCTCTTCTCCTTCTGTCACCCTCTGATCACAGACACCTGTGCTCCTGCCTCACTCCTGAGCTGACAAGAAGCCTCTCATTAGGTGACCCTTGGAGGGCTGCCTGGTGCTCTGCTCGCTCCCTCCTTCCCTGTCCACAATCTGGAGCGAGTTGTGTGGCCCGGTGGGTGCATAAACAGACCCGTTGTTCCTCTCTGTCTGCGCATGTCAGCTTCTTTTGGAGAGAGTGAGCAGAGGTGCGCGATTTGGAAGAGAAAGCTGCCTAAAGAAGGGAGGAAAAGGCATTGACCTCATATGCTGGGGAGAGGGCTGCCCGATAAGCGAGCAGATAAGCGAGGGCAAACTTCAGAAGTCAGCAACAAAACAATATTAGAAAAATTTTTATAATGGCATTATGCACTAGGCAAAAGACATTGGTTTTCTTTTTTTTTTAAGATTTATTTACTTATTTATTTGACTGCGAGATGAGGGAGAGAGAGAGCTCACAAGCAGGGGGGAGGAGCAGAGAGAGAGGGAGAAGCAGACTCCTCATTGAGCAGGGAGCCTGATGTGGGACTCCATCCCAGGACTCTGAGATCATGACCTGAGCCGAAGGCAGAGTCTTTTTTTTTTTTTTTTTTTAAGATTCATTTATTTATTTGACAGAGAGATCACAAGTAGGCAGAGAGGCAGGCAGAGAGAGAGGGGGAAGCAGGCTCCCTGCTGAGCAGAGAGCCTGATGCAGGGCTGGATCCCAGGACCCTGAGACCATGACCTGAGCCGAAGGCAGAGGCTTTAACTCACTGAGCCACCCGGGCACCCCCAAAGGCAGAGTCTTAACCGATGGAGCCACCCAGGCACCAGGCACCCAATACACTGGTTTTGGACCAAATTTTTGTTTGTTTGTTTCTCTGAAGTTCTACTGTCTTGTTATGATATGGTGACCGAATCTGTATTACCATAATATTTATGTTTCATTTTCTAGATGATGACACAGACATGTATAATACTCCTTATACATATAATGCAGGTAGGACGGGTTTCCTTGCTGACGATGAATGCTGTATGCTCGGCAATGCTTGCAAGCACCTCACACTCACTTTTTCACCCGTTTGAGCCGCATGTTTTCAGTTTGTACATTCAAGAGGTTGGCTGGTTTTCTTTTCTCAAAGCATGCTTGACCCGAGGATCGATCTTTTCTCATGGAAATGAGAACTAATACTGCTTTCTCTCATTCATTCTCACTGTCATTTTATTCTGGGCCTCAGGAATGTTTAACCCAAGTCTGAAGGACAGCGTAAAAGAACACGCTGTCACTAGGGTACGAAGTCAGATAAAGATCTCCTTTTATCAGCAGCGAGCGTGATCACAATTGCGTAAGATCGTTCAAATCCACTTCACAAAAAACAAGGCCGGCAAAGTGTTCTGTGACTTTGTCCCTGCTTGTGCTCCCAAAATGCAAACATTCATTGAAGGGTTTTTTAAAAATCCCACTCTGCGGGGCCACTTTCCTGATGCGGAGTTGCCAACAGTCCTGATGACACCACCGCAATTCTGGGCGCTTCTCCCTGCCTTTGAGTGCATTGGTGTCCTGTGATGCGGTTGCGGGCTGAGATGAAGGACCCCTCCAGAATATTTCCCTTTCCTCCTAAATGTCACATGAGGGGACCCCACGCAGGGCCTCCTGTCTCCATTCACCCCCAGGCTGGAGACTGTTGCAAAGCCTGGTTTTCCTTTCCTGAGATGGGGCTGCTCTCCTCTCCCTCAACGGCAGCAAACTCGCTTCCCCTAGGGGTCCCCTTGTCAGCTGCAGAACTGCACAAGACTCTCCCCTCCTTGATGTCTGAAGGCCAGCACTCAAGCCCCTTAACTGTTAGGGATTCTGCTGACTGGTCTCCAAGGACAAACAGAGAAGAAAAACCGGGCAGAACAAGGTTAGCAAACCGCAAGACCTCTGAGGTTTGGGTCCTCCCTCTTCCAGGTGACAGCAGGAAAGCCCAGGAAAATGTTTCCCTCAACTTTTATTCCTAGTCACAGTTTCTCCGGACTCACCTCCTGGGTTTAGTTTGTTAAAAACAAAACAAAACAAAACAAAATTCGGCCAAGTAAATTTTAGACATTATTGGCTTTATTCAACGATCCACGAATCTGGCAGCATCCAATCTAGCAGAGAGAAAGGAGCTCTGGGGAGCTGTACAAAAGGAAAGACTTTTGTAGGGCAGAAGGGAGCCCAACAAGGAAGCTATACTAGGCCAAAAAAAAAAAAAAAAAAAAAGTGGGAAGGTGATTGCAAGATTACTTTTCCTTTTGGGCATGGCAGGTGAGCTCACTGGTGCTGGTCAGGCAATTCCTGATTGTCTGGTTTAAGATTCCATTTCTAGCAAAGCCAAAACTGTAATTAAGTGTCCATTTGGTGACCTGGGGCTCAGCATACAGAAGTGACTCCTTTTTGTTTTTCACAAGCTGTGAAGTTGAAGTCTGATTGTAGAATCCAGGCAAAACAGTAAGTGCAGACATTGTCTTTTCTTCCTTCCTTCCTTTCTTTTTCTCTCTCTTTTTAAAGATTTATTTATTTATTTGAGAGAGAGAGAGAGAAAGAGAGAGAGAGAGAGAGAGAAGCAGCTGTAGGAGGGGCAAAGGGAGAGGGAGAGAGAGAAGCCTCGGGCAGACTCATTGGCAGGCCCAATGGAGGGTTCCATCCCATGACCCTGAGTCATGACCTGAGCCAAAATCAAGAGCTGCACACTCAACCAACTGAGCCACCCAGGCACCCCCAGACATTGCCTTTTCATTTGTCACTGCAATGTGTATGGCCCCTCAGGAGAAGTTGATGAATGAAAATTGACCTGACTCAAAAGATTCAGGTGGCAGGAAATTCAGAATTTTTATGCTGATTTTTACTACTGAAATTCTGTATCCTTTAGTAATTAGTAAATTGAGCAGTAGTTACACATAACCTTGCAGAGCGCTTAGAGAAGGTTTTGCTGTTTCTTGGGTAGACAAAACAATTGGAACGAGCCTCTCTGCTCTGTACAAACCCTGCGTCCCACTGTGCTCTGCCTCATCCTTCCTGCCTATTTTTGTGGGTTTTTTTTTTCCCTAAGTCATCTCTGCTGCCCACTGCTCCCCCCACCCCCCAAACCAATCCTCCTGGGCTCACTACAGTGCCATGGGTTCCGTAATATCGTCCCTGACCAGTCCACCATCTTCTAAGATCTTTAATTTTTAATATGTATTTTCCTCATTTGCCCTTTATCATGTTTCCAATTATTTCCTTCCTTCCTTCCTTCCTTCCTTCCTTCCTTCCTTCCTTCCTTCCTTCCTTCCTTTCTTTCTCTAACAGAGAGAGAGTGAGCACAAGCAGGGGGAGTGACAGGCACAGGGAGAAGTAGGCTCCCCGCTGAGCAAGGAGCCTGATGCGGGACTCGATCCCTGGACCTTAGGATCATGTTCTGAGCTGAAGGCAGGCGTTTAAGCAGCTGAGCCACCCAAGCGTCCCCCAATTATTTTCACAGTTCTAGCCATGCCTCTTCTCCCCAGATCCACTACAAGCTTAAAGCGGATTTTTGCATCTTTAAGCCTGGCTTAAGGCTTATACGCAGCACACGTACAACTTGCTCAATATTTTGTTCGATTGCAATTAACATGTCAAAGATCACATGTAAGTCAGAACTTTTAAAGTAATAGAAGATATTTGGAAATGGCTCTGGGAACTATTTTTTAAACTTATCTATGTTATTAGTTTATATTAGCCAGGAGAAAATTTGCCTTTGAGCACCTGTAAGTTGATTCTTAATACCAGTCTGAATTACTACTAATTTCAAAATGATTGTTGAAGATTCACCATAATCATTGTGTACAGAATATATCAATAACAAATTAATATATTAATCATACTTAAATTAATAATATTCATAAATCGATTAAGAAGTACTCCCCAATGCATGCATCATGGACATTTTTACTGATAACAATGTTGGTAAGATCACTGGATATTTTGTGGAGTGTAAGTAATTTAATGTGCATTTAAAATGTTATCTGCTTCTGTTTGTTTTGTCGTGTTGTGTTTCACGATAGGCCTGTACAACTCACCCTACAGCGCTCAGTCACATCCTGCGGCAAAGACCCAGACCTACAGACCCCTCTCCAAAAGTCACTCGGACAACGGCACTGATGTCTTTAAGGAGGCCTCCTCCCCCGTCCCTCCCCCACACGTTCCTCCTCCAGTCCCACCACTTCGGCCAAGAGATCGATCTTCAACAGAAAAGTAAGGCATTTCCCCCCAAAAGTGGCTTATATTCAGTTTAGTATAAAGGCAAGGCCATCTGGCAGGAGACTCTAGCAGGAGACTTGGTGCTTACGTTACCGAGATGCTGACCTCAGTCAGCGCATGCGCCCTGTTGACCTCCTCCGGCGCGACTGTGGCAAACAGAATCTTGATTCATAATCTCATAATCGCCTAGGTTTGAAGTAACATGAGCACAGTCTTTCTGATCAATAAATGTATATAAGAAGACGAATAAATAGAATTAATTGACACCTACTTCCTTTGATACTGCATGTCAGAGACTCTGGGGTTCATTTTCATTTTCCTCAGATTTGAAATGTTAGGTCTATTAATGATTTACAGTTTCCCCTCTGGTTCACAACAGTCTCTTTTTGAAAGCAGGCAAGGTTAGTCATAAATAATAAACAAGGCAGTAGTTAGTGTCTATTTGTGACTCATTTCTACCAGCTTTTCAAGATGATACTAATTTTCATTGCTCCACTAAATTTTTTATAGGAACTATTCACACAAAAATAAAAATTTATAAACACACTTTCACTGTGTAATTTTTATTAAGATTATGACTAATCTACTTATAGGTCACCTTTGTTGAGAGCTCACTGTGAGCCGAGCACTATGCTAAGTACCTTCCCTCTGTTATGTCATTTAATTCTGAGAATGACCCAATATGTTCTATTTTAAACCCATTTTAGAGAGAAGAAACTGTGGTTTAGAGAATTAAAGTAAATTTCTCAGCTCCTACAGCTCATATGTCCAAGCCAGGATTCAAACTCAGCTCTGACTAAAGCCCATGTGATCCTGGCAATTAATGACAATCTAAGAATCATTCAACATTAATACTAATTATTAAGCATCCACCTATCCTATTCATCCCATAAATATTATATTTATCCCACTGTACCATTAAGAGTAACTGATGAGTATAGAGGATACAAGATACCATGAAACAGACACATCACGTGTGAAGAGGTCCTCACTTTAATCTCCTCATGATAAGCTGTATGTTTATAAGTGTGATGCCCTAAATTTGAGAAATAATTGTCTAGACACAAAATGGCATCCCTGCTATTTAAAAAGAACCAAAATTAACTCAAATTTAAATGTATTATTTGTCCTATGCTTAGTAGAAATAAATTTCTCATTAAGAAATATGATAATCTCTTAAAATTTTCTAGCTGGCCTCCATATACATTGTTTCAGTAGAAGCCTTCTTTCGCCCCAGCTACCTAGAAAAGCTTTACTTTCAAAGTTCTTCATGGACCTCCTTTTGAAGGATATTAGTTCAGGAAAAAGAGCTGCTTCCAAGGTCTCTTACGCAAGAGGGGGGCTGTCTGACTCCGGTTTTTCAAGGGTAACACCAAAGGAGGCTCTCCCCGGCCACACAGCTTGCTTCTCTGGATGGTAGCCCAAGTGACACTTTTGTACTTTTCCCAAACTGTGATGCCACTTGCAGGATAAATAAGATCAAACATGGCGTGTGCATTACTCCTTGTCACTTTGGATCAAGGATGCCAGGTCACAGAGCGGTGAGCTAAACTCACATAACTCAATGGGCCATAACCGCCATTTACTCTGACATGAATATACACAGCTGTGATTTGTACACCATCCCCAGGGTTTCCAAGGAGAGCACTGGCTGCATTATTTCTGTATACCCTGTGTGAGTTACTGAGCCAGCAGGATCGTGCATGAAAAAAAAAATAGAGGAAAATATAATATGAAATAAAAGAATGGCTTTCCTTAAATCGTTTATATAAAACAACATATACATGTAGTGTTTTTTGCAGATTAACTTTCTATACTGAGATACTTTTTTAAAAACCTATGCTAAGATTCACTTTGTAAACAGACAGCAAGGGGTTTTATAGTACTGTTTGAAGCAGACAGTATTATTTTTATATAATTGTTGTTTATTTCTAGGCATGACTGGGATCCTCCAGATAGAAAAGTGGACACAAGAAAATTTCGTTCTGAGCCAAGGAGTATTTTTGAATATGAACCTGGGAAGTCATCCATTCTCCAGCATGAAAGACCAGTAAGCACTTGCACTAAACAGAATGCCAGCTCTCTAGGTTTCTGGGTTCCCAAGCAGACTTGAAGTTTGTATCATTTGGCAATGTTTGTCGCAAAAGTAATTTATGGATTTGGCAGTGTTTAGAAATCCAGTTGATTTTGTATCATGATTCGTGCCTCTTGTCTGAGAATAGAGATACGCTCTCTAATATATTATCCCTACCAACCAAACAAGGGACCCATTTTCATGGAACTATAGCTGTGCCTCATCACAGCCCTGAGCTTAATTTTTTTAAAATTCATAAATGCAATACTTAATTGCTAGTCTACATCGCTAATGAGAAAAATCATTCATTAGTCTCTCTGATTCAAATGGGCCCACAAAGTCCCATCCCTTCCACATCGGTTGCTTAATGTTTCTTTGAATTAAGGGGAAATTTCCCAAATGCCTTTCTTTTAAAAAAACAAGTTGTTTTAATTGATTCTTATTAAATCTCTCTCAGGTTACCAAGCCTCAAGCTTCCTGATTGTCCAACTAATGGATCAAGATTCTATTTAACTTGGCAGAGGTTTTTCCTAGTTATTTCATCCATGCAAACAAAAAGATACATTAACTTGAAAATAACCACTTGGTTCTTCCAAGTGCGATATAACAAATAGGGTTATTCTTTGGCCCTCTTGGTTTTTATTTTCCCAGTCCCCCTTTCTGAGTCCTCTGCTTTCCCTCCTCGACTGTGCCCTCAGGATCTCTTTGAAACTATAATTCCTTTGCATCTCTCTCAAAACCTGCTTCTAGAGGTCCATTTATAATTTACAGTCCTCATTGTCTTAAAAGAATTTTGGGTGCTGTCAGTGAAGAGGAAAAGGTTTTCTTTGTTCACTCCTTTAAGAGTATCCAAGAAAGTATATTATTACATATAATGCAAGCCCAGCCCTGAAATTGGATTGGAAACCTTTGCCTTACCACACCCAACACCAGCACCCTTGATTTCATTTTTGAAACCCTGTATTTATGGTTATGTTCTTGAGAAACATGTTCAAAAACCTTATAATCACATAATTCAAACATAACGTTTATGTAAGCCTTCTTTACCTTTCTTCAAATAACTGTTATCTTTTAGAGTAACAGAACTTCACCAGAAAAACTGAAAGAAAGAAAAAAAAAAGGAACATCACTAGTTTGAAGGCTTAGTGGAAACTTTGAACTCGTTTACCGGCTTGTACAATTGCATATTATCCTTTGAAATTTCTAGTCTGAGAATTGAGTGAACCACGACGTTACCATTGCAAAAAACTGAAAGTAGCAAATAATTCTGCAAAATAATGAGCCTCAGATTTAAACGTAAATAACAAAATGATCATTGATGATCTTCCTGACAATGTGTAAGAACGCTGTGATTGTACTGAAAGCTTTAGTAGCTGTGGTCTCCGGAAACAGGATGGGTTTTAGAAGCTCCCTCACCAGGATATTTCCATTATTGAGTCATTCAATAACATTTACTGAGCACCAACTATGTGCCCGATGTCATATTCGGTGCTGAGACACAGTAGTGACCAAGACACGGTCTCCACCCTGAGGAGCTCTGAATCTTTCATTCGATGAGTATGCAAAGCTAGGCTTGTATTCTAAGAAGGAGAGAAAGCTCTGGGAGCATGGCATTGCTGGAGATTTGGGTATGGACAGGGCTCCACAGCCACAGGCAAAAAGAAGTGGAAGGAACCAAGAAACCTGGAAAGAAATGAGAATGGGTGTCATATGGAGAAACAGAAAGAACCAACATTTTTATTCCTTCTAAACAATTTTGCAGGGGGCCAGCGCTATGCGAAAAGATCTGGACTAGTCATCTATGTCATTTTGGCCTGGCTTTTTTTATTCTAGGAACAGGCTATCCTCTTTTTTTCTTGTCACCCTGAATTTATTCTCATTGCCTCCCTAAAGCAGAAAAAAAAAAAAAAAGACAAAAGTCTAATTGCACGGTGATATCACAGAGACTGCTGTGGTTTCCTTAGGATTTGGGAGCATCTTTAACCCACAAGGTGTAGGAGATGAAGAGCAGATTTGCTAAATGATTGTGGTATAGTAGCAAATGAACAAAACTTGAGGATTTCAAAGGAATGCGCTCTCCTGTCTTTTTACTCCCAGGTGGTTTGTGAGCATTCCTTTGCTCTTTTCCTATTTAGTTTTCGTAAATTATACAAAACCTCTCGTTAATTTTCTGTTGCTCTTTTGAATTCTTAGATGACCCCATCATCTGCCTAGTCTCTCCAAGTGTCACCCTGGCCTCCCCCTGCTCTCCTCAAGTTCTCAAAGTCCTCCCCCTGCCCCTCCTCTCTGCTGGCCACAGTGTGTCCATTGCCTGCATGACAGGGACAGTCACCCAGTTATCCTCCCTAATGCTCCTCAAGTACCCTGAGAGCAAAACCCAAATTTCTTCATGTAATTTCCAAAACACCTTGTGATCTGGCCCCCGCTGACCTGTCCAGCCTCATGTCTCTTCCTGCCAACTCGCCATAAGCCAGCTAGACAGACAGCCTTCAATGCCTGCCTTCTGGACTTTTATATAAGCCCATTCCTCTGCCAGGAAAGCTCTCTCTCTGTCCCATCTCACCTGTGGCCTTGTCTTTTTTTTCCCCAGGCTGACACCTGGGGATGGGGATGGGAAGTAAAACTCCCTTACTGTGTGCCTATAATCATGGGCATTTCCTCCTTACACCTTGAATTCTAACGGCCCGTTGACTTGTCTGTGTCCCTTATTAGATGTTAAGCACCTTGAAGGCAGGGACCATGTCTAGTGCACCCATTGTATCCCCAGCACCCAGCACAATGCCTGGCACATGGTAGGTGTTTAGTGAATAGTCATTGAACTATAACTGAATGAATGAATATAGGTTTTACCCTTGCGGTTAGTGGATAAAACTGGTGAGGGTTGATCCCTGTTCTGTGGCTCATCTGTAAAGTCTATACTTTCCTAGCAACAAACGGCAACGTGGGTGTCCATCAAAGTACACAAAGGGGACTTGACACATGGTTATTAGTAACTGTGGTTCACTAATCCCCTGATTCCCTGGAATACACAGTGGGCAGAGGGGACCATACCGCTTGAATAAAAGTCCTCCCCCAGACTCTGGCCAAAGGGATCCCCTTCTTCCTTAGGAATCAATGGAATAAGTGTTTCTGGTTTTAGCAGGAAAGTAAGGGTCAGTGCAGTTTCTTGAAGGCTGTAGATGTTCATCTGACTGTAAATTTGAAAACATTGATTAAAGGGCCCTAATGTATGATCTACAAAAGTACTTCACAATTACCAGGAATTTATCTTTAATGGACTTGAACCACATGTAGTCTGTGAAGCAATCACACAGACTCTCTGCTGAGATTATATTAATAAAAATTTTACATCCCATCTGGATTGGATATATTTATAGGTGAGCCAAAATTAAATTACATTAAATTCAATCAAATCAAATTAAGCACGTATTCAGGATCTCTCTGCATGTGGTAAAGTGAAAACAATAGGAAGACATTACCTTTCTTTACAGTAACTAAGCCAGCACATACTAATAAAAGCAGAAAGAAATAATCATCGAAAGCAGAGCTGAAATGCAATTTAAACCCGCAGGGAACTTACACTTCCTTATCAATGATGATCGTCAAAGCTTAACATATAAAAATTTGGTGAGTTCCATCTGGTGGTTTGAATCCAGCTGACCATGCGTGTATCATTTACTGCGGAACCAGAATAAATATAAAACATAGTGGTGAATACCATTAAAGCTTTAAAATCTAATGATCATAAATTTTTAAGAACTAAGTTATGTGAACACTTCTTTTTGTTTGGAACCACATATAGAAATTATATGCCTACAATGAGAATACGAAGAAGAATAGAATTTCTGTAACCTCAGAAACAACTAAATGCTTTGAAATTGTAGAAAACATAAAAACTTTAAGAAAGGCTCACCCCTGGTTGTCTTTAAAAAAGAATCTGTCCAATTTATAGTTTAAGATTTTCTTAAACGCTTCCTCTTGCACTGAAACACATTTGTTTTCAGCACAGATTTGTGAGGTTTTCCAAAGTAAGAAGAGAACAAAAAGATTAGAAAAATGTGCCACAGTGTATCTGCTTTTTGTTGTTGTTTTTACGAGCAATTAGAGTAACACATGATCATGCTTCCTAAGTTTCCCAGTGTCCACATTGGTACCAAACAACTCAAAGGAACTTTCAAGTTTTGCATGGAAAGTGTTGATTTAGTGAGATTCTGAGTATGTATATATGTCTGTTGGCGGACTACATGTCTATCTACCACTGACTTTTGTGAGGTTTCTGTGTACCTTAGCAGGGATCTAGATTGCTACGTAATACATATCATTGTTGCATAACTAAAGGGATTCAATAGGCCAACCACAGTGAAAAGAAAATTCTGGTTCTGCCGCTTGCATCTCTGTACCATAAAAGCTATACTCAAATGTATGCCCCTCATTAAGTTCCAACATTATAGATAATTATCAATGATCATTGTTTGGGGCATTCTCTCTCATTTCTGTGGGCACGGATTCTAGATGACACTAGAATCTGAGACTATACGTTAAATTTTTAACCTAAAAAATCATAATTAAAAACTGTCATTCAAAGTTATGGTGCAAGATGGTAGATAGTCTTCCTTTTCCACATTCTATCATAGAAATATACTTCTATACATCAGGATTTCGTATATCTGTTTGTTATGTATTTTCTTAAGGTGAAAGTCAAAGTGAAGTTGCAACCACTGGTAAATATACTTATTTTTTTAGTAAATTTGCTGCCCTCTGCTGTTCAAAATATTTTTTAAACAAATCTGTTTACTCTAAGAGAAATTTCTATCTCTCTTTTAGCAAAACAAAATGCTAAATGTGAAACCAGAATCATGAAATCAAGAATTGGTAATATTATTAAGTTTTTAATAATAAAAGCAAGGAGATTTGAAAGAACCAAAGATTCGTTTTCTTGTGGAAGAAGTACTAGGCCTCCATAGACAGAACAAAAACTACTAGAAAATTCTTTCCAATGTTAGGATGCTTGGGTGGCTCAGTGCGTTCAGTGGCTGCCTTTGGCTTGGTCATGATCTCAGGGTCCTGGGATTGAGTCTAACTTCAGCGGTGAGTCTGCTCCCTCTGCCCCTCCCCCCAGCTTATGCGTGATTTCTGTAATAAGTAAACAAAAATCTTTGAAAATTTTTTAAAAAGAAAAAAATAGAAAATTCCCTCTAATGTCAATTAACTCTAAAAATTCAGCTCCAGTAGAACTACTCCATAAAATATTCATATTCTATAGCCATTATCTAAATGATAACAGGAGGAAAACAGTATTTTAGCTAAGATCAAAATCTCAATTAGTACTTTGCACTATTGAATCAATTGTAAATTGAATCAAGTTTTTTGCAACATTTACCATAGTAATTACAGGATATTCCCCACAACATTATGATAGTAAACCAAAATAAGATTTTTTTTAATTAACTAATGTATTATTAACCCCAGGGGTACAGTCTGTGAATCGCCAGGTTTACACACTTCACAGCACACAACATATAGCACACACCCTCCCCAATGTCCATAACCCCACCACCCTCTCCCTACCCCCCTCCCCCCAGCAACCCTCAGTTTGTTTTGTGACATTAAGAATCTTTTATGGTTTGTCTCCCTCCTGATCCCATCCTGTTTCATTTTTTCCTTCCCTACCCCCCAAACTCCCCCGCATTGCCTCTCAAATTCTTCATATCAGGGAGAGCATATGATAATTGTCTTTCTCTGATTGACTTATTTCGCTCAGCATAATACCCTCTAGTTCCATCCATGTCGTTGCAAAAGGCAAGATTCCATTTCTTTTTTTTTTTTTTAAGATTCCATTTCTTTTGATGGTTGCATAGTATTCCATTGTATATGCAAAATAAGATTTTAAAAGAAGGAAAAGAACAATCTCAATACCAGAATGTCATTGTGAGTTGTTTTTGTTATTGTTGTTTTGTTTTGTTTTTGGTAAATGTGTATGTTTTCTTCCTGTGCTCATCCAGACACAGGCTTCACGATATCATTGCAAATACTGTAGAAACACATGATCGAATTCAGCTTGTATCACTCACCATTCCACATAAACATCCCCCAGAATTACTACAAGGTCTTTATCATTATGATCATCACATATTTTGGATAACTTAGGCTCTTTCACTATTTTGTTATGATGCCTCAAATTTTCCTATCGCTGTCTGTAGCTACCACTATAATCTCCTATTATAAAATATTGAAATAAAAAGCTCATCTTTAAAAATATTCTGGATATAATTGATTCTTGCACACAGACTCTATCCTATTAACAAAATGATTGGGAATTCGAAAAGGCAATAAAACACTTGGACAAGCTAATGTCAAAATAATGGGTTTTGTTTGAATAGGGACTGCTATCTCAAAACCCTCGGTATTACGAAGATTATGTCCTCTCCTGGCCAGGGTGAATGGCTGTTAGGGAACTGAGATATATACATATAATTTTCCTGACTTAAAATATCACTGTCCTACTGCACCATGTTTAATTAGTGTCATGCAATAATGGTTAAAGAAGTAATAACTCATATGTGGTACTTTAAGCATCTTCATTTAATATTAAGTCAATAATATGAATCAGTCTGATCAGGTGTATATTATGTAAAAGCATTCAGGATATTGTTGGATAAAGTAAATGCTCCATGTCTGGATTTTTCATTACTAAAGCAATTGTATGTATTTTCTCAAGCTGTTTATATTAACACTCCTAGTTTTCACAATACTCAGAAACCACCGGAGGGGAGCAAGTCAACTATGAAAATTAGCTTTTTCCCTGAATTATGGTGTCAACCAAACCAAAGTGGGATTCTCCCCACACTTAGCCAGCTACAGTAGTATGAAAACCCAGCCACCTCCAGATCCATTTCTCCAGCTGAAGGTAGACAGGAGAAGGAGATTCCTGGGGTGGTAGCTCATAAAATGCCATCATGCCTCACTTTCTAGGAGACTCCTTGTCTTCACAACTTTTCAGGGGTCCAGACCATTCTCTAAGTTAGCTGGGTCTCTCCAGGGACACCTTACTTTTCTGAAACATTTCCTCCTGCTAACTGGTGTCCTCTTCATTCCATCAAGAATCTCCATCTAACGCATTAGTGTTTCCTTCACCCCTCTTTCTTACAGCCCCCTCTCCCAACAACTCTGACACCTGTTCCAAAGGAACCCGGCCGGAAGCCTCTTTCTGTTTCAAGAGACGGAGAAGTAACGGGTAGTCCCTCCCCTCCACCCAGGACTGGCCTCCCCATACCAAGCCCGTGCACCCCAGCTCTTTCCCCCACCTTGGTGAGCTCCTTCCTTCATTACCTTTTCTAATGCCCTTCGGGAAAATCAGGGGTAGCCCTTGCTTTCCAGAGGCTAAGGGGACAACCTGACCCTAGCTACTTACCACCACTCCACCTTGCTGCCCCTTACTTTCTCAACTAGCCCCCAGGTTCTTCATGCCAGTCGACCCCTAACAGCCTCCCAGCACCTTTCACTCCTCCCCTGACTTTTCTTCCCACCTTCTCCCTCCCCGCTCTCCTCCACGCTCTCCATATACCTGCACCCAAGCCAATTGTCTGCGGAACACAGCCTTACATGCTGGGATCAATGAGGGCAGGGGCGGTGGAGTGACTCACCCAGATGAGCTACTTGGTGACTAAGTTGAGTCTATTTTAACTTTAATCGGCTAACGTTACCCTATTTCTGGGATGCTATCCATGTTCCTTCTGGCCGTCACAGCGTTTTTCATATTTCTGCAAATTCAAAAAAGACAGAGATGGACAGAGGAAGTGACTAGGGGCCTAGGTGATGCCATTGAAGCTCATCTTCATATCCTAATTTTACTCATTTTACTTTACATCCTTTGTTCTCTCCTGCTAAGATTTGTTGGATGAGAGTTGGTGCATGTTTGCGTGCAAATGCGCGTGCGTGTTTTTCATACCACACGGCGTTTCCCTCACTCAGCTCAGTGTGCCTTTTCCTTCCCTTTTTCCTTCACATCTGCTCCAGACTGATCGCATAAATCCAGATGACATAGATTTAGAAAATGAGCCCTGGTATAAATTCTTTTCAGAACTGGAGTTTGGACGCCCGGTAAGTGAGGCTAGACTATTAATATAAGAAAATTAGGGGAATGTTGTTTGATTTATGAAAAATACCATTACCAGAAGAGATAGGTGTCATTTACAAAACAAAAGTCAAATGTATTCTGTTTAGACAAATTGGGTATGGCTGAGCCCTCATCCGCTTCTGTACCAAATGGTTAACCCTGCTCAGACCCTTCCTATGTGCTTTGTCTCTACCATGCCTCATACATTAGGAAGATCATATCTAAACAAATTCATAACGCTGAGATAGTTCCTGTCCCAGAATATTCAGGCCATTGTTAGACGTTTATGGAAGATAGATATTTGTTTACAGTCCATTTGGGTCTAGTTCAATCAGAAGAAATATGGTGACATTTATGAAAATAATTACTATTATTATAGCTCCCATTTGCTGAAGAACTACCAAGTACTGGCGAGTGCTGGGTTCTGAGCTCATCCTCTCAGTGAGTTCTCTGGAGGCCCCTCCAATAAGAAGAAACCAGAGACCAGAGAGGTCAAGTACTTTGTACAGGCTAGCAAGTGGTAGAGTCAGAAGTTAAAACCCCAAGCTTATTGAACACACCAAAAATCTCTGGCCATCTCCTTCAGTACTATACTGTCAGTATAGAAATACCTCTATAAAATACCTCATTTACTCTCAGGGATATGAGGAAAGAGAAAAAAACAAAGAAATCCTGTGGACCTTGATTTCTAGTTTCATGTTAGTGAAACATCTTGGCCCCAGACCCCCACCAAAGGTGGGCCTAATGAGAATTGCTTAGTCTACTTGGGATAAAGAGTCAACTCCAGCCCTAAATGACAATTTCCTTTATTAAAAGTTTCATTGGGGATCTCCATCTACCAATAGCTATACTTTTGGTAGGCGTCATTTATGTATTTTTTTAAAGTCTTACTGATGTTCCTGAATTTTAATTTCTTAAAGAACAGAACAATTCCACTGCACAGAACTTTATTGAATATCAGAGAGTGTGATCTTTCTTTTACCATATCAAATACTGATTTATATACTCATAAACTGACCATCTATTGGTTACTGGGTGATTATAGTTGTCCCTGTCATCCATTAAAATGCAAAGGACACTTGGTTAGGTTTCTTATCTTATTGAACTGGATCAAAAGTGACTGTAAATGAATATAAACCAAAGAATTTTTCCTAGAATTTTTATACCTAATAGGAAAAGCGTTTTCTCTCATTTCCCCCTTATTTCTACAAGTATTCATATAAATGCATTTTATTTTAGAGAAAAAAAATCCTCTAGCTTTATTTTATATGTATTGATATTACTGATTACATGGTTTGTAGGGACTAGATGAATTTCTGTTCTGAGCCTAAACTACCAGCATTTTTCTATAATCATTTTCGGCCCCACATGGAAACTCACCAGCATGCTCTCTACCAGCGCCTTTAATGTTTCTTTAATACAACTTGGCTTCTTTTGTGGCTAGAGACCATGAGTGCTCATGTTGATGTGACCAAATGAGTTCATAAATATACTAATCCCATCACTAGTGATTTTACCCAGTGCTTGAGAATATTTACGAACACTGCACTCTTCCTCCAAGGCCACCCCCGTTTGGCTCCATTCGTGCGTTCTTTGTGTGTCTGACGCTGTCAGCACTCAGTTTCTAACTGTTGTCACCTTTTCCACATGTCCATTCCTTGCTGCCATTGACTCTCCTCCATTCCATCTCTACACCTTCTGCTTATGTGGTGCATCTACACCCAGCCCCCTAAAAAGGCTCTGGACTATGTTCAAGATCATTCTTCTGGTGTTTCCAATGAGGTAAAAACAAATTATTCTCTTTTTCAGATGTCTCTCTTAGGAGCTGATACTGTGATTCTGAACCGTCAGTGTTGTAACAACTCACCACAGTGTCTAAGCTGTTTTGGAAAAATCTGTCTTTGTATCATTGTGTCGTATCCAGCATCATTGCTTAGACATTAATCATTCCAAAGTTGTGGTTGGCTCTTTCTGAAACGTAGGTGAAGAATCATTCCAGCCGTCAATTTCCGTTGAACTATTCAACACAGTCCTGGTATCCAGGAGTGTGACAGTTAAAAAAAAAAAAATCAAAAGTGCACGCTTAGTGCTTTTATCAAACATCTGTTTTGATTAGATGGTCAAAGACTACACAGAGCCATTTTGCCATCACGCTTGGAGGTGCAGAATGACAGTTAGGTTCTTAATTACATGTTTATGGCCCACCTATTCTTAAAGTTTATGTAAGTCTTTTCATTTTCCTAAATACAATTTGTGGATTTTAGCACCAGCTAGAATCAAGAATAAAGTTGACAAGCAATGGGATGTATGTCCCGATTTCCCAGTTCCACGTCCTTGACAGGCATTACTAATCGTTCTCAATGCTACCATCCAGGCAGCCACCGTAATGGGTTATAACTGGCAGATGAGATGAAATGTGTTTGCTGTCTCTGTTTTAAAATCCTCACGGCAATCCGCTAGGTTTAAAAAAATGTATGCCAGGCAATGCCACATTTTATTTGATTGCGTCAAAGAGAGTCTGAAAAAGGAAGAAACAATCCAGAATCAAAGCTTTTTATCCTGAATTCTGCAAAGAAAAAAAATGAAATGATTTTGGAAGGCAGATTTAAGACTTACTAAGTTGGCCTAAGCAAAAGTGATAGTTTTGCTAAACATCAGCCTCCCTGTGGTAATTCTTAGAAGCAGCTAGAATGGGAGCAGAGTATATAAACTGGTTTTACGCAGTGGTTTCTCTGTGGTCCTAAGTATATATGAAAACACTTAATAAATAACTTATCGTCATCAAAAAGTCTTAACTGAGTTAAATATGTGCAACTAGAAAATAAAAGTAGGAAGACACCGATGCCTCAGAAAGTACTCCAGACACACAGTGGTTGTGGGCACAGTCTCAACAGGAAATCTCCACCCCCCGAAGCTTCAATCTGGGATTCTGAACTGGGCATCAGAGCGCATGCTCAGACAGAGAAGTAATCAAAATATTTATATATTCAATAAAAAGCAAAACAGAGTACTCAAGAACATTCTAGATTAATCGCAGTCATTTCTAAAGGCTTATAACCTAAAGACCATCAAACATAACAAGCCATTCTGTGTTGTGTGTTATGTTACCTTCACAACTGAGGAAAGGCATTTCAACATACAAAGGGAGCGAGAATTTACTTTGGAATTCAATCGGGTCAGATATTTTTCTGATATGTTGGTCAGATAGTTCTAGGATGTTTTTAAGGTGGATCATTGAGAATGGGCAGAAAATTTTGAGATTACCAAGTCCAACTCACTCATTTTTAAGTCAAGAAAAGTAGAGCCCAACGATTTTTTAAAATTATGTCCGAGATCACAAGGTCAGATGACAGCAAGTTAAAAATAAAACACTGATCTCAAAGCCTTCACTTCCATGCCATTCCCTTTCTACCACACTTCTTAGCACGTCCAAGAGATGTATGTAGAATTCAAGACTTTAAGAAACAAGTTATTTACTTAATACTATTCCGTGTTAACTATTTTTGTGAAAAAAGTTCCCATAATTAACATTACACAATAACTCTTGGGCTAAAGATAGCAGAAACTTAACTCTGCATTCTACATATGATGGTATTGGCAAAAAAAGTCACATAAAAAAGCACTTTGCTGGTGGTTAAACTAATTTGCCATTATGTCTTTGGAACTGAGGACTATTGTATGATTCTGTAGCATATTAATTTCCCATTATGGTGTTTCAGAGTGTAAAAAAATATTCTGATAAGGTACTGGATTCTATCTTCAATATCCTTATGTAAAACATTTCTGGTAAAATCTGTAATTGATTACACATTACATTAACTACCATTTATCAAGTGCCTAGTGTATGCCATGGAATAACATACTTCTAACCCATAAAACTGAGAAACTGGCATTAAGGGAGAACAATTAAGGACTTTTAAGCAAAGTTTAATCATACGATCACTTAGCAGAGTGAGTCAGTGTCCATACTGTATTAAAATGAACTTCATTTAGGTATGTTAAAATACGGTAATATATAAACTCAGTAGATCATAATAGGTAAAATAGGTTACCTCTTCTCTGGAGACGATTTTCATTTCAGTATGAATATCATTCACATAATTATCATCAAGTTTCTCTCTTAGTCATCTATCTAGACCTTTTACTATTTCTTTACAATTTAATATTGAACTTTTTCCTTTGACCTTACATAAAAATCACAAAATTGGTTTCAGTTTATTTTGGATTGTGGAAACCAGCACAAGGAGGCATCATTGTAGTTTCTTTGCCTAAATCTAAAACACCATTGATTTATCAACAAGAGCCGTCACTGCCTAGGCTGTGTTTTATCCCACATTACAATTTTGTTCAGGCTCATTCCAAGCTGGACATTCAAAGTCACTGGTCACTCTGGGGTGATTCAGCTCAGGACGTTCTTCAATCGACACTTCTTGACAACTAGCTATGGTTTGTCGTTGGGTTGTCCACGAAGGCTGTGATCCACACAAGCCGCAAGGCTCTGAGGCCATTTGCTGTTGCTCTTCCGCAAACATATAGAATTAATATTTCTACACCAGAATATAATTTGTTTACTTGTTTGCTTTCCTTCTCATTTAATATTCATTTTTTTCACCTTTCCAGGGTCCAATCCAGAGTTCAGTAAGCTAAGTCATCATGTACATTCATCAGATTAGTGGACAGAATGTTTTTCTTCTAATTTTATATTAGTTGAGAACCTAGGAATCTAAATGTTTTCTAAGAATTACAAATATTGGAATTTGCTTTTTCTATCTAGAAGGAAGGGAGGATGTTCTCTAGCTGAAAGGTGCTTTTGTTTGCTTCTGGGCAAGGTTCCATTCTCACTCAGTAAGATGGGATTAAATGAAAATATTAATTAACAGAACCAATTTTAGAGTTACACATAAGAGAGCTTGTCAGACTGATTTACCAAAGAATCTACATAAAGAATGTTAATATTCTAATTGGTTAATTGGTGCTAATTTATAAGTAGAAAATAAAGTTATGGAAATAGTTTTTAAAGTGTAGTTTAATTCCCACCAAGTGGGTTTGTAACACTCTGGTAAAATATTTCTATGGGATGGGAACTTGAGATAAAATCTGTCAAATCCTGCTCTTTTAGGCTGACATTTTTAAACTTCCATAGGGAAGCATATTTTCAAGCTAGAATTTCAGTTCTTCATCAGACCAAAGTTTGGGATAAATAATTGACCATCAAAGCAAGACAATATATATATATAATGTATATATAATATCACAATATTATTAATATATATAATAATATTATACATATAATATCACACATATATACTTGTATATACATTTACCTGTACATTCTAGACATCACCCCATAACTACTTTCATTCATTTTGCATTGTCATTTCAAATACTCAAGAGCTCAATACAGATCTCTCTTGCCTTAGATATTTCAATGTTTATTCTGGTAGATGGTTGTGGAGAGTGAAAAAGTCTTATCTAATATTTTTGCCTAATATCTATTTCACTGTACTGTTCAGAATTGAGTACAGTAAGCATTTGGTGTGTACAATAAGCATTTGGAATTATGTATCAATTTGTATTTTCCTATTTTTCTTATTCCTACAGCCATGGACAACTGAGAGTTGATGTTCTCATGAAAATGTTAAAAATCTACTTTTTTTAAAAAAAAAGGTTACATTTTGGTTTATTAATCATTTATTTTAAATCGACACTGAACTTAACTATTTTGAAAGATGCCAGTCTGACCCTGATTTAAATACCAGGCAGTTTAGTTTAATTTCAAACCAAATTCTGTGGTATTATTGAAATGCCATGCCTGTGTTGACAGAGGAAAGATGTCTCAAGTTATGCTTAAATGTTATATTCTAAAGAGAATACCAGGCAACAGGACGGAAAAATTATAATGAAGGTTTATGTTGTATAAGGGCTGAATGATGATTACAAATATTTTTTTAAACATCAAACCATTCCTTGATGCAGAAAATTTCTATTTTCAGTCTATTTCCTATATGAAGGAGTGCTTAACGACTTTTCTTTTCTCCCCCAGGCAATGTTTGGGCTGTGGAAAATTTGAGTGAGGCAGAGAAATACAGTGTGGTATATTAAAAGAGAAAGTAGAAAGAAGAAAGTAGAAATCAGGTTACATGTTTTCTCTTTGAAAGACATTTTATGATCAAGATAAATGGGATTTTTCATCTCAGTTTTTATAATACTCTTTTTTAGGATACCTAGTTTAATGTCCAAGGACAAATGAAATTTTGCCCTGGTAAAATTTTCATGGAACTATTTTTCTATTTTAACAGGCCTCCTTGTACCAATCCTCTATAGACAGAAGCCTGGAAAGACCTACTAGGTAAGAACGTCATTGCAGCATGCAACCAGATTATTATATACCAGTGATCTCTTTTTTAATACGAATGCTACTCAGCAAAATAATAATGAGGTTATGTTATCACTCATTATTATTTGGAGCACCATACTTTATGAAGTTGTTTTATTTTGTTTTTACATCATTTCATATGATCATATTCAAAAGTTTATAAAAATAAATGAAATAATTCTGGATTCCTTTACTGAGAAATTCTTCCCTTCCCTGTCTCCTCTAAGCTCAGTTTTCTTTTCTTTGAATGGGAATTATAAAATCTAATTTTCAATATTATTAGGTGACGCTTATGATAGTACATTTGAAAAATGTACAAATTACTAGAAAATTTCTAAATTATGTTCTATATATTACATGCTCACCACATAAATCAGAAACATTGTTACTACAATAAATGGGGTCTTATTATATACTAGACATTCTAAGTACATAAACATATTCAATCCTTAAGATACCACAATGAGCTAAGTGCTATCCTCCCCACTTTATCTCTGACTAAGCTAAAATTGGGCCCTATAACTTACCAAGTTCACACCATTGGCAAGGAGCAGAGACAAACTAGAACTGAACCAGAATAATCTGGAACCACTAGTCCTAACTGTTCTAGAAGTCTGCCAAGATAAGTTCTGATGGTTGGCTTTAAATATCACACTTACTTCATAGCACTGCAGAAATTCATACACAGTTCAATAGCAATGGTGATTAATACAAACTCTCAGCCACATCGTACCATCAACAACAAGCGGTAGGGAAACCGTGAGGTAAGAGAAATTTGTCTCACCAGATGTCTTCCTTTTCAGAGTCTTTTCCTCCCCTGTGACATGTTGTGGGAACTCTTCTTTAGAGAGAAAAGATACGTGGCACGAATCACAACACTGAATTGTCAGTCACAACATTTTGCACTAAAAGGAGTTTTTTAAATTTCAAAACATGATTATATTCCAAGAAACAAGGCAGAGGATCATAGGGAAAGAGAGGAAAAAATGAAACAGGAAACCAGAGAGGCAGACAAGCCATAAGAGACTCTTCATCTCAGGAAACAAACTGAGGGTTGCCGGAGGGGAGGGGTCGGGGGGGATGGGGTGACTAGATGATGGACTTTGTTTCATATTGTAGAAGACTGATGAATCACAGACCTGTACTCCTGAAACAAATCATACCTTTTGTATTAATAATAAAAATATGCAAAAAAATAAACATACTTAAGGTCAGTACCTTCAAAAAAATAAAAATAAAAATAAAACATGATTATAAACGTATATCCACACACACACCAAAAAAACCAGCACATGGATGTTTATAACAGCTTTATTCATAACTGCCAAAACTTGACACGACCAGAATACTGTCCGGTAGGTGAGTTGAGATAAAATTTGTGCATCCATATGAAGGAACAGTTTTCAGCAATAAAGAGAAATGAGCTATCACGCCGCCAAAAGACACAGAGAAATCTTAAAATCAGGAACTCCAGTGGGAAACAGCCTTAACATAAACTACGGACTTTAATTACATTTAGTAATAATGAGTCAGGATGGCTCATCAGCTGTCACAAACGCATCACAGGAACAGACAATGTCACGATGGGAGAAAGTGTGTGCATGAGGAAAGGGAGCTTAGGAGAACTCTCTGTACTTTCCAATCGATTTTTCTGTAAACCTAAAACTTCTCTTAAAAAAAAATACAGTCTATGAATCTTTTTTAAAGAGAGGATTGTAAAGAAATAGTGTTGAGTCGCAAGGAATGCATTCTTAAAACTGCTGTTTGGGGGAAGAGAGGGAACCCTAACCCTGTCGCCAACACTTTCCATCAGTCCTTCTGAGTCACAGGGGGACTTCCTCCAACGCCAGCCTAAACCAAGCCAATTCCTTCTTTTAGTTCTGCGAGCATGGCCAGTGACTTTAGGAAAAGGAGGAAGAGCGAGCCTGCGGTGGGGCAGCCCAGGGGCTTGGATCAAAGTGCGAGCAGGACCAGCCCCGGGCGAGCAGACCTCCCGGGATCCGGCGGCCCCGTGACAAAGTCTTTCATCAGTTCTTCTCCTTCTTCCCCCTCAAGAGCAAAAGGTGAGCGATCATAGATTGACATGTAAGCAATTTACTAGCTTAACTTTAACCGAGGGTCCTGTGCGAGGGCTGGTCCAAGATAACCATTCAGAGAGAGTTAGCATTTAAATACAGCATCTTGACTACAATTTGGTTTCAAAACAATAATTTATCTTTTTTTACACAGACTAGGTCAAGCTGGTGGGCCATTTGATGGCTCCATCTAGCCTAATCATGCTTTCTTCCTCCAAATAATCCATTTGTGGGTTTTTCTTGAACGGATTCGAAGGATCTAACTTACTGTCAGGCTATTAAAAGATTACATTTATAAATAATTGCGTATGGTCAAAAATGTTCTAGTGTTACTACAGCTAACAAAGTTAATCACATTTCTAGAATAGGAATTAGAAGTAGCAACCAAGAACATTGTTGCCTAAAACACTTTGATTTGAGGGGGTTTTTTTTATTTAGTTCTAGATAAAAATGTGTCTGACTGATTAAAGTTATTTCTTTAGAAATCTGTTTTATATTTTGGTGAACATTTATATAGACAGTAGAATATCTGTGTTCTGCATGGAACATGGTGTTGATTCAGAACATTCCACCAGTAAGAACTAACTGGTTTCAAGCCGTATTTAGAAAATTGAGATAACACCAAGTCATTTTTCCATATGGCCTGTCTCCTCTCCGGAAATTTGGTGAGCCATGTTAAGATAGGGCAAGCCTCTCCTCCAGGTCTCTGAAAGACCATTCAGTGCATTATTGCTGGGCTAACTAACCAGAACATTCCCAAGATGGAGACTGAGGCTTGAACTGGTGTCTGCAAGTATCTGAGGCCATAACACATTTGGGGCCCCACAATCTCCTCCAGTCTCCTAGGCTTGAAACAAAACACCAAAGGAATTTGAAGTGTGTGACGAACTTGAGCTCTGACAGAGGTTTCCATGATACAGCACAGACTCAGTTACACTTATAAAACGTAAGCACTAAAAGTGTTGCCATGTGGTGATTAAAGCTAAGCGGTAGCTGGTCTATGGGCAGAAGACAGGCAGGTCTGGACGACTGGACTCTGGGTGGGTGGCAGGCACTAGCCATCTTCCCAGTAAAACCGTGCATATTATCCGGAACGTTCAGAAGGAGTGAGCCCCTCTCATGACACCTTTCATCAAATTCACTGAGATGCTTGGATCAGATTCTACTCGTTTATGCAAATGAATGCCTTAAGAAAATAAATAAGTCATGAAACACTACTGATTCATTACACTTGGATAGCACCCAAAAGTTAAAAGGATTCTGATTAATTTAGATAATTGTTTTTATCCCAGAGAGTGTTAAGTCAACTTCCTTTCCCAGATATTACGTATCTACTCAATGTGCTAATCTGCTTTGGAAAAATGTGGGTAAGATTGTAAGGCAGGAATCAATACCGATATTTTCCTTCATGAGGTTCCCTGCTAAGAAGGAAATTTCCCATTAGATGTGCTTTGGCCTTTTGTTTATTAGTGAACTCGGCACAGCAAAAGAGTCTTTCCAAACATCTTCTAAATTGAGGTCAGTTTTAGCTCTCTATTACCAAATTGCATATTATTTAAAAAAAAAAAAAAAAACCTCCCTGGAAAAAAGCAAGATTTGTTTACCTCTGAAGGAAGTTTTATATTCTATCCCGTTACCTTATAAGAACCTGCCTCAAAAGAGGTTAAAAGTGGAGCAATTAAAGAGGTAAATTCATTTATTTAAAGAGGTTCCACTTGTGTTTTTTTTCTTGGAAACATGGTAGCAGCAACAGTGCACAACATCTTGGTTTTGCAATTTTAGAAAATTTGTATTACACTTGTTTGCATCTAACGCCCATGAAAAATTATTTGCTACAGTTATGAGACTGGTATTTAAAAGCAAATTTATAAATTACTCCTATTCTCGGTCATTATGAATCAAATGAGACTCAAATCCTGACCCTATTAAGTTGATTAAATCGGTAGCACTTTGGGTCTTAATTGTTCAAACTTGAAATGACTACGCAGTCATGCTATGGATTAGCTTTCGAGGTTCGCCGTGTTTGCGGAAAGATGTATGAACACCATAAAAATAGGTAGATTTGCTACATTGCCTTTTATACAGGGTTTTGTTGACGCTCATATCTGCAAAGCGACCTTCATTGAGAAAGTATTACCTTGCTTTAGAATCTGGCTTTTTTTCTCTAGAGTTGAAGCTACATGTTTAACAATCGGTGTCTAGATCAAACCATGCTAACTTCTTTCTCTTTGCTGTGCTGTCTGTTGCTAAGTGACACGCTCTCCTCTTTGTGAACCTTTTAACTTCTCCAAATGTCTCTCTTCCACCACGCTGCCCTGGATTAAAAGGTGGGGATGATGTATGTCCATCCCTTTACAGTTACTCAGGGCTCAACGGCAACCCCTCCAATGAGTTAGATTACTGTAACGCTTACAGACAGCATTTGGATGTCCCTCGTGACTCACAGAGGGCCATTACTTTCAAGAATGGCTGGCAGATGGCCCGACAGAACGCAGAGGTCTGGAGCAGCACTGAGGAAACGGTGTCCCCCAAAATCAAATCCCGCAGCTGTGACGATCTCCTAAACGACGACTGCGATAGCTTCCCCGACCCCAAAACCAAGTCAGAGAGTATGGGTTCTCTGTTATGTGAAGAGGACTCCAAGGACAGCTGCCCTATAGCGTGGGCCTCCCCCTACATCCAGGAGGGTCGGAGTAATGGCAGGTCAAGGCTCCGGCACAGGTCAGCCCACAACGCCCCAGGGTTCCTCAAAATGTACAGGAAAATGCATCGCATTAACCGCAAGGATTTGATGGCGTCCGAGGTGATCTGCTCCGTCAAGTCGAGGATAATGCAGTACGAGAAGGAGCAGCAGCACAAGGGCTTGCTGCACGGATGGAGCCAGTCCTCCACCGAGGAGGTGCCCAGGGACATGGTCCCCACCCGCATTTCTGAATTTGAAAAGCTGATTCAAAAGTCCAAGTCCATGCCCAATTTAGGGGATGAAATGTTATCTCCCATTAGCCTAGAGGCTCAACAAAACGGTTTATGTCCCAAGAGACGATTTTCCATTGAGTCTTTGCTGGAGGAAGAAGGTCAGAGCAGACACGCTTCGCATAGGCAGCGGAGCTACGAACCCCAAGCCCTGGTACCGATTCATATCGAGGTCACCAGTGACGAGCAGCCCAGAGCGCACGTGGAGTTCTCCGATAGCGACCAGGACGGCGTCGTGTCTGACCACAGCGATTACATTCATGTCGAAGGATCGTCCTTCTGCAGCGAGAGCGACTTCGATCACTTTTCTTTCACGTCCTCTGAAAGCTTCTACGGGTCCAGCCACCATCACCACCATCACCACCATCACCATCACCGACACCTGATCAGCTCCTGCAAAGGCAGATGCCCGGCCTCCTACACCCGGTTCACCACGATGCTGAAACACGAAAGAGCCAAACACGAGAATGCCGAAGAGCCCAGAAGACAAGAAATGGACCCTGGGCTCTCTAAGCTTGCATTTCTGGTCAGTCCCGTGCCTTTCCGGAGGAAAAAAAATTCGACGCCCAAAAAACAGACTGAAAAGGCAAAATGCAAAGCTTCTGTATTTGAGGCTCTGGACTCTGCCCTTAAAGACATTTGTGACCAGATTAAAGCCGAAAAGAGAAGGGGAAGTCTGCCGGACAACAGTATCCTGCACCGTCTCATCAGTGAGCTTCTGCCGGATATCCCCGAGAGGAACTCGTCACTTCGAGCTCTGAGAAGGAGCCCCATGCACCAGCCTTTCCCCCCACTGCCTCAAGACGGTGCTATTCATCGTCCCTTGTACCAGAATGATTGTGGGAGAATGCCTCACAGTGCCTCTTTCCAAGACGCGGACACCACCACCGCCAACTACCGTCACCAAGACCATGAGAGTGCGCGGAGTCTCCAAGGTGGATGAGATTTTCTTTCTTTTTCCTTGTGGTTCAGACACCCGCCATCCAGCTCTCTCACCTTCCATTGCTACATCTCATCATTCCTAAGCCGCGAGACCACCTGGCATCGTTATGTGTTTTTTGAAGCAAATGCTTGTTGTGCAAACGGGTCTTACTAGATCGTCTCATTTGCCCGTGTGATATCCGGGCTCCATGTGTGGCTTAAAGTGATCACTAATTCACAAAAATTTACTCATTCAATATCAAAAGGGAAAACCATCTCGTAGCTTAATGTTAGGGCTGCAACCACTTATATCAAAACATCAAATTAAACTTATTTTACCAATTTAAGAGGACTCCAAGACAGAGACCATGATTGAGTATCAGTATCCTTAAGAGACTGACAACTCCTTTTTTGTGGTGAAGTGAATCAATACCAGTAAGTTAACAAATAGCTTTTTCCTTGATTTACGTTAACTTTATAAAGTTATATTCACTCAATAAATAATTTGCTTACATGCAATGTAAAGATACTACATCAAAACACTCAGGAAGCAAAATTGAAGTATGTCATGTAGCAATTGATGGTCCATGAGAAAAGAATAGATTTGTTTAACGACTTTCTTCATTTAAAGAACATAATGGGATAAAATTTTTGTGAATGCATCTTTAAGCTATATATACAGAAATCTCATCTCCATCACTCAGTGTATTTCATTTTCTCTGCCTTTCCATATCTTAATTTGTTTGTTTTCTATTTCTGCTGAAAGAATCTTATATCGACATTTGAATTAGACCATGTAGGTTAAAGGTCGCCCCCAGGTCCATTGTCATGGATGGATTATCACCTTGAAGTGGCAACACAAAGACAAATAACAGTGCAAATGCAGAGGACCTTTTTGAGATTTGGGGGGGGTGTTTTGACATTTTCATACAATCTTTATACAATTCTTTTGGTTAATTCTTAAAGTACATCAGTTTACTACGTAAATTTTAAGAAGCTGGAAAGAATATTCCATGCTGAAATTTGGATTATCAACAGTCTTCTATGCACGGGACACTGCAAAGTGCTTTACAAACGTTATCTAATTTACACTGGCCTGAACCTAGGTGATAGGTGTCATTATAAGCATTGTTTTACAGTTGAGACCCAGGGAAGGTGAGATTTGACCAAAGTCATTTAGGGAGTAGGTAGGAGAAAAGAGATTCAAACTCCTAGTAATTCAGATTTTATAGTCTAGAATATAATCTCTATAGTAAAAAAAATCAAATTTCATATTAATGCAGTATGCGCGGCTCAGTTGTTAACTGCCATTGTACATTTGTTTATTTTATTAGCGTTGATCTTTGCTTTCATTTATACTATATAACATGCTTCAAAAATAATAAACTAAAATTTTTTAAATCAAGCCTACAGTTTGAAATTTTCACTGATTGAGATTGAGATGTCATAATTTAAGTTTTTAATTAATTAGCTACCTTTTCCCAATATTGGGCAATTCCAGTTATTGAGTTAAGTACATCAATAATAGGATGCCTGGGTGGCTCAGTGGGTTAAGCCGCTGCCTTCGGCTCAGGTCATGATCTCAGGGTCCTGGGATCGAGTCCCGCATCAGGCTTTCTGCTCAAAAGGGAGCCTGCTTCCCTCTCCCTCCCTCTGCCTGCCTCTCTGCCTACTTGTGATCTCTCTCTGTCAAATAAATAAATAGAATCTTTTTTTAAAAAGTAAATCAATAATAATAATCCCTTCTAAATTTTATGCACAGGTAGAGTACATTATTGAAACATGATTTGAGGGAGCTTTGAAAAGCATTTAATGAAATAAAATACTTACTTTCCAACTTTGTTTAGCCCAGTTGAAAAATAGTTTATATTCCAAGGATTAGCAAAAGTAATTTACAATTTAATGATCGGTATGAGAGCTCTATGATCATAAAAGTATATGATTTTAAACGGAAAATAAATGGCACATAATCCTCTCTCATTCTTGAAAATAACCAATTACGTTTTACTGAAGTATTTGTGGCCATGCTACCTTATTAAACCTAAAGACTCTGGAATTCACAACTAATAGAGAGTCAGACCTTTATCCTTATGTTGTCACGTAACTGATATCCCACCTGCTTTTAAGCAGACAATTCTTCCTTATAGTCAAAGCAGTTAAAATCTTTAAACAATGCTTTCCTTTTATGAACTGGCATTTTAAATTCCTTTATGGCTGTATTTATTTTACTTTTAAAGCTTCTTGTTAACCAATATAACTAAATTTATTAAAGGCTAAGAGAAAGAATTTACTAATTTTGACCCAGGTATACTGGTTAACAGAGATTACTGGGGTACTTTTAGCCTCTAGTCACATTTCTACGTATCAATGTATGAAGTATTAGACCATTTAAGAGATACTTGTAATCATAATTTTGTCATATAATTATTTATACTTTGTTTTAAGGTGAACAGAAACAATTCAGTATTTCATAAGCAGTTTGGCAACCAATACGATACTATCTGTTTAGAGAATTTTTATTCCTTTGTTTCTCGGAATAAAAAATAGTTTCTGATAAGGTACTTGAGCAAAAGTGAAGGCAAAAGATACAAACTTTTTAACCCTTTAAATGACATCTTAGAATTAACACCTTAGATTTAACGAGGCGGGGGGTTAACAAGAAGGGCTGGGGGAAGGGACACATCCATAGTTCTGCCATCGCTGTACTTTTTTTTTTCTTTTTCATTACTGCATTCTTAAATTGTTCCACAAAATGTTTTAGTTTTTGTAAACTGTTGCTATTTTCAAATTGTCCATCTTCTACCAGTCCCACAGAGTAATTATAAATTGGAGGCAGAAGGCATAGAAAGTATTAAGTCTTTGAGATGGGAAATCCCCACGACTACGAATTGTCTACACCAACTGCTGCAGTATAAATACATCAACAATGTAACAATAATGTGTGTGATTAGAACAGTTCTGCCACCTCAGATATTTGTCCCTTTTGAAATGTGCTGGTTTTGTGTCTTTTCTCGCAACTCTGTAATGACCTATGAGTTTTATACCCATGTCTTCCATTGTGGTGTCTCTCTAAATCTGAAGGAGAAAATAGTTGCCACCAGGAAAATGGCAAAAAGGGTCAACTTTTAATTAAGTGGATACTCACTCGGGCCCCGTCCTCTCCCACAGACCATGAGTCCCCTAGAAGTTACGCATCCACCATGACTGACCTGGGGAGAAGCGCACCGCGGGAAAGAAGAGGAACTCCGGAAAAAGAGGTAGTGTGTTTAGTGCTACTTGAGTCCTTTTTCTGCAGCGTATTTGGCAAAGCACTTGGCAGCTGTGAGGCTTCTCTGAGTCTTGAACTGACACCCATCCATGAACAACGGAGCTCTGCGAGAGTCTCAAGCTGGCTGGCCCCACAGAGGAAGGAGATTTCCCTGAACAAATGTCCCCACTGATGCAGGGGAGAGCCCTAGGTCATCAGTGTTGCAAAGACATACAAATTGGACATAACGATTTTTGCTGGCCGCTTTTATTGGAGAACATCTCTGAAAAATTGAGGCTCCCAGGAACGGCCTACCAACTAGCTCTTTGTCCTCGGCCCTAGTTCAGGGCCCGAGCTCTGGTGCATGTTATCTTGGAGCTGTTTGATGGCAGCTGAAAGCAGGTCTCGGACTGGCAGTCATTCCAGGGGAATCACTAGACTGTGTGTCCTATAGTCTAGCGCCTGTGGGATCTCAGGGAAGTCAGGAATGTTCCAGGTTGCCTAAAGCTCACAGAATCATGAGGAAAGAGAGTGGGGAGGGGGGATTACTGGGAAGTGGAGAAGGAAGATCTGGAATGGCTAGCTGTGGGGAACAGGGTGATTGAAGGAGAGTGTGTACCACGTCTTATCATGACCAAAAGGCTGGTTTACCGTGTGCTCAAGATGACCCAGCCTGTGCTTTGGGCCACTAACTAGCTTCCCAGTGATAGATAACTGGGCTAACATTTCTTTGCTACAATGTTGATAATTGTTTAGTAAAGGGGATGATGGTTTCCTTCATGACTCTTCCCAGTCTTTTGATTATGATTCTGAAGGAGTTATGTCGATACATAGAACCTAGAGCAACTAACCCTCAGCATTATCCTGGGAAAAGCCAGATTCGTCACTGGGACAGAACCTTTGGCAGAGCCCTATTCCAGCATTCATCTTCCTTAGTTCTAAGATGAAATATGATATGCGATGGTTATGATGAAAAATTCATCTACTATGTTCCTGTTATTGCTTGAATACCTAAATGAAGGACTAATTGGTTGACTGATAAATTGCAGAAAGGATTTACATATGTTTCATCATTCTTTGTGATTTCATTTCCCTTTGATTCACATGAAATTACTTTCTTGAAAAAAAAAATCCAAATTGTAAGTGAGTGCTAATTGTTTACCTTCCGTTTCAGAAATTGCCTGCAAAAGCTGTTTATGATTTTAAAGCTCAGACATCTAAGTAAGTAAGATAAGTGTTGCATTATACAACTTAGGGTGGCTTAAATACTTCAGTAATATTTAAGAAATAAATATTGCAATGAGATGTATTACAAATAAGGTCTAAGTTCCAATTGAGCAGTTGGCTGTAATTAGCGTTTCCTTCACGATTAACTGGGATGGGATTGATTTTATTTTCCTCTGAAGTTTAACTGACAAACATTGAGTTTTAAATGTCACTAAACGTGTTAGAGCACCATGAGTTCAAAAGGATAGGAAAACAAAGTGATATTAAGAATCTTTGTTTCTAGAATTTTTGTGTCAAGAATGAAATAAAAGGAAAATGTTGGTGATTCAACACTAACTGAGAGAATTTGATAACATTTATTTATCCAGCCATATCCAGGATAGTTTGTGGGGTAGAAGAGTAGAACAGTGTACGAAGATTCCCATAGTCAAAAATCCATGTCTTAACACTTCAATGTTGAGATTCTGAGCAAAATTTTCGCCTCTGGTCTTTTGATGTTGGTGTTTTCCTACTCCCATGGGGCAGTATTTTTTTTTTTTTTTTTTGCCGTTCGTACTTAGGAACTTGTTTATCAGATGGGCAGAGGCTTAAATAAGGAAGGAGCCTTCCAGATCTGTCGTGGCCCATGTGTATAGACCTGATTTCAGAAACTCTGATCTCCATTAGAATTCAAGATATTGAAACCGTTGTATATTGGCATTAAATTATCCTGTGTTGTTTAGACTGAATATTTATAATAAAATATTTATTCATAAAATGTATATTAATATATATTAATCAATTAATAGTTCTAGAAACTGTCTCTGCCATAAGACATACAAAAAATAGAATCACTTAGACTTGGGTAATACTGCTGAGATGGTGAATGAACTAAATAGGAAAATGCTATCTAGAAATTAAGATGGCTTAAAACTAGTGTTCAAAAAAATCCTGAAGAAAAGCTTACCTACCCTTTTTTTTTAAAACATTTTTATTTATTTATTTGACAGACAGAGATCACAAGTAGGCAGAGAGGCAGGCAGAGAGAGGGGAGGAAGCAGGCTCCCTGCTGAGCAGAGCTCCCGTTGTGGGGCTTGATCCCAGGACCCTGAGATCATGACCTGAGCTGAAGGCAGAGGCTTATTTAACCCACTGAGCCACCCAGGTGCCCCCTACCCTTTTTTTTTTTTTTTGATGACATAAGTAACATCTGCTTTGTTTGTACTACACTCTAGTAGCTATGACTTTGGATGTGGGGTGCTCTTTGGATGTGGGGTGGCGATTTGCATGATACATGCCAATTTTACAAAATAATGACTTAGAACATGTAAATTTCATTTCTTCCTTGTGACAAGCAACCAGAATGTATGAAACCCTGAGGAATGACGGGGCACATAACACAGGAAAGGTATCCACCCAGGGCCCTCAGCTTTTTAAGAAAGCTTAATAAAAAACAGGCTTTGGGAGAAAGATGATGTACAGTGCTGAGGGAAGTGTTTGGGGTGTTAATTGTGTCGCTGGATTTTGTTTGCTTCAAGTGCCAAGCCTTACGCCATCCTCCAAGGCCCTGTCCTCATTGCAGAAGCTCTGAGTTAGCAAAGGTTCAGGGCTGGCAAATAGCACAGCCTTTCTGAATGGTTGTCTACGCCACCCCCACCTTTCACGAAAATCTTTTGACGCCTACAAAATCAAATTTGCATAAGCCTTCAGAGAAGTCGATCCAATAACCACCCATGGAAGCCAACCCATATTTTTTGTAAAAGAACAAAAACAGAAACAAAAAACGTTTCCCACATACCATAAGTAAGCTGGTCTGATGGCTGCTTAGCCATATTCCTCTGGTTCCGTTCTCAGGAAATGTAAAGAGCAGTCAGTCCCCGGTGTAGTAGCCCTATTTGACTCAAAAATCGAGGTTATGGATGACTCGTGCAGCTTTAAAAGGCTTGCACCCTCAGAAGAACTGAATGTCCTGGAAATGCTCTTAATTAAGAGCTAGATGTGAGTGCTTTTCGTGCCTAACATCTTATAAACAAGAGACCGATAGATGTAACTGTTTTAAATAAGTAGGTTTTAAAAGCTATTTTTCCTTTCCCTAATGCAAAATGTTTAATTTAACAAAAATGCAGCTCAGTAACTCACCCAATGTAATCTCTCAACTGTAAAATAGGAAAAAGAGATAAAAAGTCATTTCCAAAGGTTGTCAATGGCCGCAATTCAAAAGGTTTAGGGGAGGGAGGAAGCAACCTTTACCATAATGGGGCTCAGAAAATCTAGGTCCGAGATGAGAGAGACACAGTTTTGAAAACTGTTAAGTGAGATTTCTGTCCTTTGTCTAGAAGCCTTCAAAATTTTAAGTACAAACCTTTAAAAATAGAAAAGATTTCTTTTCACATTGAAAAGAAAAAGTTAGTTTTCTCTAATTGACATTTAAAAACAAAAGGCTAAGCTTCCTAGTCTCCTTTCCAGAAACAAAACACACCTGGTACTAACAAAGCTGTTGGACTGTAAACATTAAATATTTTGCTTTTTGTTTCCTACATCAGGCACTTCATAAAACAGGGAAGTACTACAGTGAGGCTCTGTGAGTCTCCTTTGTCTTTAGGGTTACTGAAAATTTAAGGCACTTTCTATTTTTTTTTAAGATTTTATTTATTTATTTGATAGACAAAGATCATAAGTAGGCAGAGAGGCAGGCAGAGAGAGAGAGAGAGAGAGACAGAGAAGCAGGATCGCTGCTGAGCAGAGAGCCCGATGCAGGGCTGGATCCCAGGACCCTGAGATCATGACCTGAGCCGAAGGTAGAGCCGCAGGTAGCTTAACCCACTGAGCCACTCAGGTGCCCCTGTACTTTCAATGTGAATATTTTAGCACTTCCAATTGCTCAATCATTCTTTTAATATGCAACATCTTTTTTTCCAATTAATTCTTAAAATCAATAAGAAATATTCTACATCTGACATCTACCTGTCTCTTCTTTATCTATTCGGCATCAATAAACGACCCAACTCCACATTCTGAATGAAACAATGCAGAAGATCCGAGAGTGGGAAGGCTGATGTCTAGGAAAGTGGGGCTCTTGGGAAAAGATGGGAAGTAAGTGTCCTCCGACAAAACATAATTATGGAGACAAAACAACAGACACAATTCCCTGGGTAACGAAGCCGTGAAAACCAGACACAGCGAGGGTGAGCGGGCAGACGTGAATTCTCCAAAATAATGAATGTCTTTAGAACTTAAAATTACATTATCCACATTTACCGGCTTAGGAAAAAGCAGGTAAATAAGCTTCTTCTTTGAAAGAGCCCAGATGGAAAACCATAGTTAGCATCTTGAAAATATTTTTATTTTTTAAAAACAAGGGCACCATGTGTGGCTCAGTCAGTTAAGCGTCCGCCTTCAGCTCAGGTCATGGTCCCGGGGTTGTGGGATCGAGCACTGTGTCAGGCTTCTTGCTGAGCAAGAAGCCTGCTTCTCCCTCTCCTTCTGCCTGCCACTCCCCCTGCTTGTGCTCTCTCTGTAGATATCAAATAAATAAAATTAAAAAAAAAAAAGATCTAGAGGTGCCTGGGTGACTCAGTCTGTTGATTATCTCAGGGCCCTGGGACTGAGCCCCACATCCAGGCTCTGTGCTCAGTGGGGAGTCTGCTTCTCTGCCTCTCCCCCCCCCAAAACGCCCCCCGCAGCCTCCTGTGCACTCTCTTTCTCCAGTAAATAAATAAATCTTTTTTAAAAAGGTACAAAGTAGGCAACAAGCAATTTGTGTATGTCTTTACTCTCAAAACATGTTTCTCCCTGTGCTCCACTAAAGAACAAAAGATCTTTCTCTTTACACAAAATACAAGCTTCTTCAAAACATTCCACTCAAATGCCTGACACCCAGCTTCAAGGACTCATAAATAACAATTTTCTGGTGATGGTCCTTCTGTGCCACAGCTAAATATTGATTTTCCTTATTGTAAGCTTTAGCACATCAAAAGGAGACAGGAAGAGAGACGTCAGTTACCCTGCTAAGTAGCTGACCGGCTTCAGGACAAATGAAATCAGTGCAGACCTCATCGACCATTATACCAAACTTCACCGCTCCTCCACGATAAACTCATGATAACACAGCAGTCGCCTGTCCCTGCCTTTAAATCTCACAGGCATCTGCCCGTGATTTATATCCAATGTGATGCTTACATTTGTTCTCTTCTGAAATCACTTCTGACGTTGTAATGTGATCAGTGAATTAATTCTAAGAGTTTGCAAGGAAAATCCTTACGTAACTGGGCTTCGGCAGATTATTTAATAGGGACAGTATATTTCTCAGCCAAATGCCAATCGAGTGAGAGTGTTGATCTCAACAGTCATTGCTCTACTTCAGGGGAACACCCACTGAAACCTGTCTCTTTCAGGGAGCTGTCATTTAAGAAAGGAGATACTGTCTACATCCTCAGGAAAATAGATCAAAATTGGTATGAGGGAGAGCACCACGGCAGAGTGGGCATTTTCCCAATCTCCTACGTCGAGGTAGGTCCTTTCCTTTCCCTCTTCTGAGGTCCTAGCTTCCAGACTCACCACAGATCAAGACTAAGTCCCTGTTTTCCTTCACAGAAACTCATACCTCCCGAAAAAGCCCAGCCTGCGAGACCCCCTCCGCCGGCGCAGCCTGGAGAAATCGGAGAAGCTTTGGCCAAATATAATTTCAGCGCTGATACAAATGTGGAGCTATCGCTGAGAAAGGTACCCCAGCTGTTTTCTTCAACAGCGCCTTTTGAAAGGCTCTTATTTTCAAAACTAAAATAGGTTACCTTTTTCTTAGACATTTTTGTGCTTCCCCCACGTGCTATAAAGGACTCTATTAGACCACCCCGAGGCGATGTTACCCAGGCTCCTGTGTCCTTCCAGATGAGGTCCCCTGCAGGACACAAAGCTTCTCAGATCGACCTTCCCTCCCGGGCTTAGCAGGGCACGCTCCTCTCTGAGGGGTGCTGGGGGCTGAATCTCCTGGACATCTCTCTGTGGAAACATCAAAAGGAAGAGAACACTTTCATGCACCTCAAAATATTGTTGCCCTGCTGCTTTATTATTCAAATTTTTTTTTCAAAAATACTGTTCCAACATTTAATTTTATCTTGGCATCAAAGAATGGTCCGCGCATAATGCAGGTACTTCTCGCGCCAGAGCGTTTCAGAGGAGTCATTTGCGCAGTGCTCCTGCCTTGATCAGCACCCTCTGGGCCTCAGGACCGACCCAAATTCCACTAGCAACTTCTGAATAATGTCGGAAAGAGCCCCTTGACTTGAAGCAACTTTAGCAGTGAAGAAAGAACACATGAACGACTTTCGTTCTGTGAAGCTTAGCCGTCATGTTCATGTGCTGGCAGCAAGCACAGGTCTGCACAGAGGACGGGCTGGAGAGCCACCCGCACGGTGGTTCTAGAACCTCATTGCCCGTCAAGGCAGTCCTTAGCCAGGAGCAAGGAAGGGAAGCCCCACTGTTCTTATCCTGGCAGAGCCTCCTCCCATTCTCCCCTCTTTGCCCTGGTCCAATGGATTCTTGTCCCCTCCCTCCAGCCTGCAACACAGCTTTGCACGAACCCAACCAGCTTCTGTTTCCTAGTAACAGAGAAGCTTCTACCGATGCGATTTATAGCTCCCGTAGCAGCCTAGCCACAGTGCGGTGTGACTGAGAAAAATCAGTCCAGATTTTAAGAGTAGGGAGATTCGCTTTTCTTCAGTGTGTCCAGCCTAGTGCCAGTGTGGGACAGGCTCTAGGAAGACTTGCGCCTTCAGCGTCCCCTGAAGGAGGTCTCCCTACTTCGCTGAAGCTTTGACTCTGTCCTCCCCAGCCCCATCAGCAGCCCAGACTTCCGTACCACCTGCTGGACGCAGCTGAGGAGTTACTGCCATTTAACCACACTGTGCCTGTTTATTTCAGGGCCACGCATGGTTTCAAGTCGAAATTTCAGCTGAGTTGTGTGGCATTGGCACGATCCCTGCCAGTAGCAGCAATGGTAACCATAGAAAGTTCTATTATTGCCAAAGCCAGGGGTTCTGTGAAAATGTCTAATGACCACCTTGGCCTTGTCCCCATCCAGCGAGAATGGACAGCGTTGCTACACCATCTTAACGCAAAGCAGGTGGAGGTCCGCCCCGGCCACAGCTAGAGATTGTGGAGGGGACATCTTTGCCCCGTCCTGCTAGCCATACTCTCTGCTGCTATTTCCCATGAGTAGATCGAGGAAGACAGTGTGCCCTTCAACGTCATCCCTTCCAGAGGTTGATTTCTGCAGCCCGTTTCAGACACGCTGGCAGAGCGCTCTGAGCTGAACTTCCTGCAGGAGGTCATTCCCTTGAATTCGTCAGTGATAGGATCACGCTACTGTCAGTGAGATTTTCCCGTTAAACTATGCTGCCTTTTTTTTTTTTTTTACTATTCTGCTTTTCAAGGAAATGGATGCAGGTCCTTCACATGGTACCAGTGTAAGAACATGTATAAGCCCATTCCCATTAACCAGGCATCCCTAGGGGAGATTCTCATGTCATGAACAAATGATGAAATTGCCTGTATGTGGATGATCTGTGATTTGGGAGTGAACTCAGTTTATTTGTGTTCTCCTCACAAAAACAAACAAACAACAACAATAACTAGGGGTATCCAACTTTTCCCAAACGGAAAACTACTGTTTATCAGACAAGCTTGACAATTACACCTTTTTTTTTTCCATTTTATTTATTTTTTCAGCGTAACAGTATTCATTCTTTTTGCACAACACCCAGTGCTCCATGCAAAACGTGCCCTCCCCATTACCCACCACCTGTTCCCCCAACCTCCCACCCCTGACCCTTCAAAACCCTCAGGTTGTTTTTCAGAGTCCATAGTCTCTTATGGTTCGCCTCCCCTCCCCAATGTCCATAGCCCGCTCCCCCTCTCCCAATCCCTTTTTTTTTTAAAGGTTTTATTTATTTATTTGACAGAGAGAGAGAGAGATCACAAGTAGAGAGGCAGGCAGAGAGAGAGGGGGATGCAGGCTCCCTGCTGAGTAGAGAACCCAACGTGGGGCTCGATCCCAGGACCCTGAGATCATGACCTGAGCCGAAGGCAGCGGCTTAACCCACTGAGCCACCCAGGTGCCCCGACAATTACACCTTTTTGTTGTTGTTATCACGTCTCTATTTATAACGCATTTTCCTAATATTCATTACAGGGAGATAGAGTTATTCTTCTTAAAAGAGTTGATCAAAACTGGTATGAAGGTAAAATTCCAGGAACCAGCAGACAAGGCATCTTCCCTGTTTCCTATGTAGAAGTTGTCAAGAAGAATCCAACCGCAGGTGCTGACGATTACCCCGACCCTCCAATCCCGCACAGCTACTCTAGTGATAGAATCCACAGCTTAAGTTCCAATAAGGTAAGAAGACATTCTGACATATGGGTATAATACTTGGGAGCCTGAAGTAAGATTGTCAACATGTGACGTTAGGCATTAAACTAGAACATCAAATCTATCGCAAAGCACAAAACATATACGTTATGTTTCTAAGTGTGCGCGCCATGTTAAGTCAATATAGTTTCTTCTTCGGAGGGGCGCTAGCACAAAGGTTTAATGCTGGGTTTTGATCATTTTATTTTCGAAACAAAATAGTGAAGGAGAAAACATTAGTATCACAATTATCTCATACAATATATACATGTGTACATACACATATATCTGCTTTTGGAAAATTTTTGTGAAGCTTGGTTTTTTTTCTAAAGCTTGATTTTATTTTTATAGATGCATCTTTTACATGGATTATATATAAGAGTATATATAAGTATATGTAGGTAGATCTAAAAATGGTCTCAAGGCATGGTAATTAAGTTGACAAAATTCTATAAAAGTCTTGGTTTTTTTTAATATAGAAAAAGAGAGAGGAAACATTTTTAATTAAGGTCTGTAAGTCAGTTTGCTTATTAGTTTGAATGAAAATGTCATTGGTTATTAGGTTTAGGGTAATTTTGTACCAGAACTACTGTCTCTCTTGAGCTGTTAGCTGTAGACCATTATCTTTCTCAATATGTAATCTAAAAGGGACTTTGCTTCCTGAACTGGTTAATTAGAAAAGGCTAGTTTCCTACTTTTCTTACTCACAGTGTGAAGTTTTCCTTCATTTTCTATGGAATTATAATATGTTGTGTTCTTCTCATGGATGGTATTTAGGGATTTCTTTCTCCTTCTCATTAACTTTAAGTGTAAAACTTTAAATTACCAAGGAACTGTTCCACTTCCCAACATTTTAAACATTTTATTTTGCATAATTTATTGAACAATTTGGCTGGGACATAGAAAATAAACCATTTAGAACTAACAAAATAACATCAATGTATCAAACATTATCCAATTGTGAAGTCATCATGTCCCAGTGCAAAAAAGCATCCCAGGTGACCCAAAGTACTCCTTGTCAAGGAGCCTAGAAGGATTTTACATATGTAAATGATCGAGGAGTCTACCCTCTCAAGAGAAGCATTCTCTTTTTTTTTTTTTCATTTTATTTATTTTTTCAGCGTAACAGTATTCATTCTTTTTGCACAACACCCAGTGCTCCATGCAAAACGTGCCCTCCCCATTACCCACCACCTGTTCCCCCAACCTCCCACCCCTGACCCTTCAAAACCCTCAGGTTGTTTTTCAGAGTCCATAGTCTCTTATGGTTCGCCTCCCCTTCCAAATTTTTTTTTTTTAATAAACATATAATGTATTTTTATCCCCAGGGGTACAGGTCTGTGAATCGCCAGGTTTACACAGAGAAGCATTCTCTTTTAAAAGGGCATTTTATTTATTCTAATCCTCTTTAAAGACTGGGTTTCAGTTGCTAGGTAATTGCTCTCAATCCTTTATCACTGGATAATATCATTGGGTAATAGAACAGTTTGGTACTCTCTGATTTTGTCTGATTGATTACAAAGTTTTTCAGAAGCTCCTTCAGTATGTGTATTTCACTACCAGAGCTTAGTTCTAGAGATCAATGTCCTTCCTTCAGTTCCTACTGATAAAAAGAAAAGATCAGAATCTTCATCCATGTATCTGTCTTAATTACCTTTCAGTCATCTCAAAAGAACTACCAGCTAAATTTCAAAGAGGCCGTACCTTCAAAGAAAATTTTATAAGAATAAGCATGTATCTACAAAGCCTTATAGTAAGAAATTCTTCCATAATGTCCTAATACTGGCAATGTAATATTATAGATCGCAGCATTTTAATCTTGATTGTGAATGATTTAAACGTATTTTCAGTTTCCTAAGTTTTTTTTCTTAGAACACCAGATTTTACATTTTATAAATAGAGAAATTTCACTAATACTAATTAGTTTTTATTCTCACTGCTGGGAAGAAGACATGTTGAAAAGCTCATGTCTATAATTTGAAAAAAAAATAATGGTTTCATCCCATCTGGTAATCTATGCTATGATATCGCTGGCTTAATGAAGGAAACTTCTCAGGAGTGTTGAACTGAATCATTTTCAGAAAAGGAACTATAGTATTATATATCTTAGTTTCTAACTGATATTTGCAAATAGAGAAGGAACTCGTTGACTCTTGAATCACTCTTTGACACACTCAAATCACATTTCTTAACATACTATCTTTACGTCAGGGGAGATTCAAAGGTTGAATTTCTGCGTTGAGTGTAATGGAGTCCAACTCTAAGGAGAAAAGATAATTCCTTGATTTTCGTATTAAAGGTATATTTATGCTATATCGGTAACTCGGATACTTGGTTGCACTGTTAGCAGAATCAAGTCCATTGTCAAGCTAAGCACTTTGAACCTGTCAAGCTAAGCATACGAATTGCCTACCATGGTCCGATAAAAGGAGCAGGCAGTAACGGTGATAGGGGCAGTCAGGACAAGAGTGGGATTTAAACGTCTTTCTTCCTCATCCACATAATATTCCTGACCATGAGAAAAAAGGGAAAGTGTGAAAAGTCATAATCCTGAATTTTTACATATTTCACAGATTTTCTAAATCTTTTATGACATTATGTAACAAAGAGCATAAAATAGAACACTGGCCAGTAAAGAACTCCTCTAAGCTATCAAAGGAGACCTAGGTAATTTCTGTCTTATTAAAAATTAAACACAGGCAGTACTTGCTAGGAGTGGCTGTCTATCTACTAACAGACCACAGTGTAGTATCACTTTCTATCAGGTGCTCGGCAGCCTTTAGTCCCAAATCTTCCGGTAGAACGCTCTCTGAGCTTTGTGACCCTTTGCCTCATTTATCCCACCCCCTACCGACAGGACATCATATTTCCTTTAAAAAAAATAGCTAAATAAATTCTATTAATGCCCCATTCCTCTTATAGCACACAGAAGTCAAAAGTTACATGGCCCTAGGAACAAGAGTGCTGAGTACATGAGTAAAGTCTCATCCTAAACAACCAACTAGAAAATGCATCTCCAAAATCTTCCTTGAAGATTTTTTTCTTTCCAAACCCAAACCGTCTACCTAGAGAGAATGAAAAATGCCATCCATGTCTAGCATTCTTTCTAGTTCAGCAACAATAGATAAATGTCTTAGAATGTTCCTAGGCAGAGTTTCTAGAACAATTTTTCAGAATTTCCACTAAAATTCTGTTTTGTTCAATATATCTGAAATATAGTGATAATATTAAGATACACAGTAGTATGTTTTTGCCTCAGGAGATTAAACTTCATAAATTATATTCCACAGGTTTACGTAAAGGAATGGGAGTCCTAGCAGTTTACTCCCATTAAAATCATATGTCCCCTTTCTATGTAAACTTTTACTTTGGATTTTTTAAACTTTGAAGTAGAAGTTACCGCAAGTCAAATTGTGTTCTGATGATGAGTTTCTGTTCTTGAAAAATATTTTTCAGAATTTATTCATTTGGAAATGTGTTCATGCATAATGATGTAAAAATATCTTATGCCATATATTTTAATTACCTTGCAAACATAAGTGAGAAAATTATGGAAGTTCCAAAGTTTTGGCACCATTACAGGAAGAAAGAACACTAAACAAATTCAAGGGATAAGAAAAGGTTTCATTATTGAAAACTTCATTTAACAGTAACATTATTGAAAGCTTCATTTAACAGTAACATTATTGAAAACTTTGTTTAACAGTAACATTATTGAAACCTTTCATTTTACAGTGACATTATTTCAGAGACACACTAAGTCAATATCAGAACCCTAGTTTAAAAGAGCTAATCTATTAAATAAAATCGCTTACAGTTTCACGGTTTCAGGGTCTGACCTTGTGATCTCTAATAGCTTTATCTTATCCTGACACCTAAGATCTCTTTTCCAAATACTAGGAGAGTTTCTGTGTTCAGATAACCTTCTAGTTAACATGCTAATGATTTCATTTAAAGTCAGCAAAATATCTTTGAGTGAGACTGTTGCATAAAATATTTTTATATGTATGACCATACCTTTCCTGCATTTCTCTGTCTCTGTGTTTTGATGTATTATTATTATTATTACTTTCTTGGTTTCTTTTTAACACCATAATCCCTGCTCATTTCTAAGTTGGCTTCCAGGGAACCAGCCCCTGCTCCCATGCACAAAGCTTCACCTGGCTCAGATAAAACAGCCCCCGGGTGGCTGTCCCTGACAGCCACGTGTCCACCGGCAAATCCTTTGACCCCAACGCCACCTCCTTTTCTGGACAGCTTCTTGGATGAATTAGAGAAGCTTGGTGCTTTCACCTTATCAGCTGACCAAGCCAAACCAAGTATCCTAGAGGACATCATCCTTGAAATCAAGGAGGAGCCCTCAGGACTCCTCCCGCTGCCTCCAGCTTCTGGACCTGCCAAGCCAGCTTCCTCTCCGCTACCTGTCCCCGGCTCAGGGGTGACCTTGGCTGCACTCCAGCCTTATGAGGCCAAACCACTGCAGGATCCCAGAAAGACGACTCAGAACAAGTTTGCCGATCTGACAAAAATGGGAAAGAGCTTTGGAGGCCCCGAGAAAGTACCCGAAGTTCTAGGTGATAAGTTTGTGGCCTCTGCATACACGAATATGGGTCCCTTGCCCCAATGTCTCCCTGTCATTGGAGAGGAAGATGAGGATATCTGTGAGGGGTTTATGTCAGGCATCCGAGGAGGGCCAGAATCTCAGGAACCAGGGGCCCTGTGGTGTGCCCATGATGGCCCAGAGGCCACACCAAGCCTGCACATTGAAGAGGAGGAAGAGGAGAGGAAACCCGCCTGCTTAAAATATCCTGTAGCCACCCCCACAGATTCCAGGACCCCTAAGGAAGACAGCAATGCAGCAAAGACCAGTAATGAGGTATTTTAATCTTGCCTAATTACTGAAGAACTAACCAGTCTTACTATATTTAGATAGTACAGTTAATCACATTAGTAAACATCAATTTTAGCATCGCCCTACAAGACGTCCTCTTAAGAAACACAAGCACTACCTAAGTTGGGGGGTGGAGGAATGGATGGAAACACACCAGATTTTAGTAAGACGATATAAATATATGATATAATTTCAGTATTAATTTGTGACTACACATTCATATTTCAACAGTCTATAATGTATAGTCTTCCTGATTTTTGTTACTAACCATGATAACTACAGAGCCGAGCTCTTACTCTCAAACACTGTTCTAAGAACTCTTCGTCTTTACTTTTCATAACTCAATGAGGTGGGTTATATTATTAACCCCACTTTAGAGATGAGGAAATTGATACGCGGAGATGAGTCCAATTCCAAAGGCAACTTGCCAAAAAAAGGAGAGAGAGAGAGAGAGAAGGAGAGAAGGAGAGAAGGAGGAAACAAAAAAGCACTCCTATGCCCTTTTAACTCCCTGAAGAAATAATTTCTTCAAGTTGGTGGCTACATAAGACTACTGATGCATTTCCATCTTACAAAGAATCTTGGGCAATGATTTTAATTAGTAAAGAAGGAAAACACCTTAAATCTTTAGCCTGTAAATTTTTCTTTTACAACAAAAGCAAAAGCAAAACTTGATCTCGCCAATATATCTCCTGTAAATTAAAAAGGAAATTTGATTCCTGGCAAAGACTGAAATTATGAAACAAAAAGAATGTTTTATATCATGTTACTATGCAAGCCACTCCCCCCCATGGATCCTTTATTTAAACATCTTAGAAAATGAAAATAATTTTCCAAAAATCCCATAGTTTTCTATGAAGACCTTACCAGGATCACATATAGAGGCGCAAGTGACCTATACTACAGGGTGTTCTTGGGCTTAAATAAAGATCAGCGCCCACGAGGACCCTCAACACCTACGGAACCCTGAGGCTTGGCCAAGTTCCTCACCCAGAAGAGAAAAGTTCACCTGAACAAAGAACCCAGCCCCACCTGAGCTTGTATAAAATAAACACACGACTGAATACAAGAGATCATTCGTTACAGGAAGTCAAACATGTTTCTAGGTCAGTTATCTAAATAACTCATTTTCCCTCCAAGGTAATCAATAGAACAAGGCAATTAGATAAGTGGCTTTGTTCCCAGGAGCCTGTTGCTGGCAGGCAGGGGGGTTTCACAGTGGTTCCCACCAGGCACCCACAGGCACCCACAGGCACACGCCCCACAGGCACACGTCATCGCTCCCACTCCCCTAGCTTTGCAACAAACTCTCTAGAAATCGTGATCTACTTTACCAGCAAGTTACAGAGTCATCCTTTTCATTGTTTCTCCTTCATGTTTAGAAGGAGCCATCCTGTAAATATAAAGTTGTAGAATCTTGGGGTTCCTGTCTCTATCTACCCACCTCAGAAAAATGATGCCACCCACTGAGAATTCTGAATCAAATTCAATAGAAAAAGTTAGTGCTTTTCAAGCAAGAACTTGTCATAAATGTCAGTTGCCAGAGGGTAACGTTAACATTATTCGAGGTTGGGGGATAATCTCCAGAGACCAGGTAACCTTGTTCTGGACACAAGCCGTAATCACATCTTGTCTTTCCTCAATCTTTAAGCTGCCTTCACTTTCTCCGGGAGATGGAAAGTCAACACCTTTTCCCAGCTGTCTCCTTCCCTCCCTTCCTTTTCATTCTCCCTCCGCCTCTGTCTCTGACCTGAACTCCACATTTTCTCAGACTCCCCAGCCCTACTCCCCTCCTCTCCTCCCCAAATACCCTTACCAACAGGAGATAAATTCACCAAAACTAAAGGTAACTGCATCCTGAGTGTGGTTTTTTGCATGTCTTTAAATGAATTTTGTTCATTAGCTGTATTTAGATTTGTGCCATCTTACAAGTTCTAAAACGCCATGGAAATATTGGTTGCTAACTCTTAACATCATTGGCATGGCCTCTGTCCAAACCTTTAAAAGATACACGTACACAGCAGCTATACCCCGATTGAGGAGTAAAGCAAACAAAAATGTATATAGAAGAATAAAAAGTAATCACTAGATTTTTTTTTTTTTTTAAGAACCATCCCATTCAAAGATATCAACTCTGTGCTTGTCATCCTCTGTCCCTTCTCAGCGGGCTCATTGCCTCCCACGTGTCCTGCCCATCAGCAGGTTCAGCAGAGCCTGAGGGTAGGAAGATCTTTGGCACTTGTCTTGAGTACCAAGACACTTTTCTTCCACAAAATGGAAGTAGGTTAATGAGGATTACGGGAATGACACTTTCCTGTTAACAGTTCACAAATCACCCAACTCTGAGTCGTGCACACCGGCAGCCCTGCTAGGTTTTTAGCTCCCTGTAAGGATACCGTGAAAAAAGATGTCCAACAAAATTAGTGGCTGGCACTGGAAAGGGATCTAACCACAGCATGAATGAACTCATCACAGGAGAGTTCTGGTTCGACAATCAGAATGATCTTGAAATCTCTTCCTGTAGACAAAAGGTGATAGACGTCAGATAATAACCTATCCTCATCTCCAGTCTTCAGAAATTGAAATGGGAGCCTCTGCAGTTAAGTGAAAACACAAAAGTTGTGGTAGAGTCGAGTTTCTGTGCTAGGAAGCACCAACACCCAGCTCCGGAGAAATGCCATCCGCACAGTTTTCCAAACTCCCATCACCGCCTCCATCCACCCCAATAGTCCAGTAATGTGAATTCATCTTACCTATGAAAGGAATTTTTGAAAAAATGGAATAGAGACTAGCTGCTCTCTGCCCTCCATGGTTTCATTTTGGCTGGTGTGAAATAATTAGGAAATTTTAATAATAATAATAATATTCAGATAATATCTAAGACTAAGAATTTGCCTTTCCCCCACTCTTTCTGTGGTTTTCATTTTAAGGCCAAAGTATTTATTCCTTGCCTTTCCCTTACTTGTTCATTAGCCCTTAAGCTTTGTTAACACATGGCACAGTAACTTTAGAACTGGACCTCTCTAATTTATTATTCTTTTTTGAAGATTTTACTTATTTATTTGAGAGAGAGAGAGAAAACAGGCAAGCAAAGCAGCAGGCAGAGGGAGAGGGAGAAGCAGGCCCCTCCCCTGATCAGGGAGCCTGACTTGAGGCTTGATCCCAGGATTTTGGGATCATGACCTGAGCTGAACACAGACGCTTAACCCACTGAGCCATCCAGGCACCCCATGAACTTCTCTAATTTAGAGAGATGACGATCTCGCCATTGTAGTTTCAAGGACAAAATCAGGATTTACACAGGTTTATTCTCCTGCAAGAACCATGCTCAATCTCATACACACCTTAGGTTTCAGTTTGCAGAATGCTATGAGAGAATGGAGGTATTCACAACAACGATGTTTCCCAAGGATACTTTCATAACTACATCAAATAACTAACTCCAGAAAAATGGAGCGTTTTTTCCTCTATTTTATCTTACTCGAGAGCAAAGGAGCATTATAAATCCCTCACTGAGCTTTTCGAAAACCTTATAAATCTATTTTTTCCATTCATGGGAAGAATGTAAGTTGACTGAAGTTATCTGTGCTTGTAAATATAGAAGCCAACTGAATCAGTAGCAACGTTTAGGCCATCATTATAGTTTAACCCCATGTCTGACACTGATAAACTGGGCTGGCTTGAGTCTTCTAAGAAGGCTGCCTATACCTTCCATGTCAAGAATGTTATGAGTTATGCTCATTACAAAGTCACCCTGCACTAAAAGCAAAGACAAAATCAAATTTTAATAATGTTTTAGTAGGTATGGTATAGTATGCATGAAATCATTAAAATACTTTCCCACCACTGTTTTACTTCGTGCATGCTAACTTAATGCAGTTTTAGTCCTTTATTTTCTGAGACAATGTAAGTCTTTCACGTACAATCTAAAATCCTTCATACAAGTAAAATTCACCAACACTTTATAGATGACAGAAGACTGAGATGTACATATAAATGATGAGTGATATATAAATTAGAATTCAATATTTTCTCTAGTCTTTTGAGCATCCTTTTTGTAAATAGTGGTTTTTCATACTAAAAATTATCATAATTCTCTATTCCTTTATAAGCTGAACTTCCCTTTCCAGCTAAGAGACTTATGGCATGTGGACTCAGATTGCAGTGTAAGCTCTTTATGAAGAGACGGAGATACTCTTCTTTGGGTGTTTTCCAAGAAACATTGTGGGCCCCTAAGGAAGACTGCTCACTCTAAAACCATCCCACCAGAAAGTAATCCCCCTTGAGCACAGTTCCAACATGGAATTAAGCACTAATTCTTCCTAATATGTCCAGATGATCTTTCTGGCTGTTTATCCACATCAAGCCAACAGCTAAATGTTTTTTCTCTATGAGCCTTAATGTTCATAGAATCCCTGTATTAGCTGAGATTGGGGCAGCTTCTGCACCAGAAAATAATTATAGCTTAAACAACATACAAGTATATTTCTCTTATGCATGAAGGTAGGGCATCTAGGGCTGGTAGGTGACTCCATAGTCATCAGGAAATGCCATTTTATTTTAGCACATCATCTTCTTCAATGAGAAGTTTCCACTGCATGGCCCAAAGTGGCTGCACCAGCTCCAGCAGTCCCTTCCTACTGCATATATCCCATCTGTCAGATCTTATCACATGAGCACATCTTGATACAAGAAAGGTTGAGAAATAGACTTTATTCAAATGTCCAAGTCCCTGCTAGGATTCTGTTACAGAGGATGGACAAAGAAGAGAATGAATACTGGAGAACATCAAGCATTCTCTGCCATAACCCCTAAATAAAAATACTTAATGCATTTCTTATATAGAGATTGCAGATATGAGGTCAATCTTTACTAATTATTATAAAAAACATTCCTCAGTGAGAGTTAACAAAACCACACACTTTTCTTTAAAAAAGTCTTTTAGTCTTACTGAATTTCCCATAAGCATATCGAATACTTGCCTACCAATTTGGACAAGTAGTAGATCTTGTCTACTCCTGGAAAGAAAATAAAACATACTCACACAAGAAAGGTTACTTGGTTCACTGTCATATTAAAAATCTTCCTTTGAGGGGCGCCTGGGTGGCTCAGTGGTTTAAGCTGCTGCCTTCGGCTCAGGTCATGATCTCAGGGTCCTGGGATCAAGTCCCACATCGGCCCTCTGCTCGGCAGGGAGCCTGCTTCCTTCTCACTCTCTCTGCCTGCCTCTCTGCCTACTTGTGATCTCTCTCTATCAAATAAACAAATAAAATTTTTTAAAAAATCTTCCTTTGAAAGAATGCCAAGATAGTCACAAGATGGAGTCAGGACAATATTCAATATTTCATGATATTTTACTATTTTTTCCAGAAAAGCCAGGTTTTCTCCTGATGTGTTTTGTTAGAAAATGTGCCCCTGAACAATGATTGAGACTTTTTATGAAACTCGGTGGGTATTAAGAGATGTTTCCCTCTATCTTACCTTGCATCTGGTCGAATAAGCACAAAGGAAATAGGTCAGATCTGAGCCTGTCTTGAACCCCATTGTTAAACATTCTTGTATGTGTTCTTAGCCGTCAACATTGCACTCAAACATCTTCTTGATGCCAGCTTCTCTCCGTAAGTCTCTCTCTGCTCTGCCTGTTGAGTTCCTTCTGAAAGCAGCACTTGCCGCCTGTGGTGTGAAAACCGTGGGCAGCCAGAAGGGCTGTCTGCAGGCTAACTGGTAAACCCTCCCCGCTCTGCAACCGTTCAAGAATTTGGCATGCTGCGTGTGCATGAAAAAGCAAAACAGGAAAGCTCCTCCTGAAGGCCATAGAATGAGGGCAAGAACTAATTAACTTCTTATGGATTTTCCAGGCTGACTTAAAAAGCGAGATATTTGTCTTGGGTAAGCCTCCGCGTAGCCCAGTGATGTCTAGGAGATCCTGCGGCTCACCCGTCAGAGGGCTCAGCAGTTCCCACAGGGTAGGGTCAGAACACCCCCCCACCCCGGGGCTGGGCACGCTGGCCACCCGTCCTCAGTAGGCTGGCTCTTCCTTCGTTATCGTTGCTGTGCTTTGCCCCTAAAGTAGAGCTAGAGATACCCCTGAGATGAAGGGACCATGATGATGGGCTATGAAATCGATCAGTTCGAAAATCCTATCTTGTCTTTGGGCAGCATGTTTCCCTTTTACGTCTGTACATGTCAGCTTTCTAAACACCAAAAAGATAGGATGACACTCTCATCAGACAAATAATGGTGTAGTTAGTATACGCTGTCTTCTCCAGCCGTCTCAGGCTTCCACGTTCTCTGTCGGTCGCTGCTTTCCCTCCACTCACCATTTTTAGTGCAAAGAATAAAGCAGTTGCTAATCGTATATGGGACTCACACACTTCCAGTAATGTTTGCTTCTGTGGCGTTCAGTTTATTTTGATTTTTTTTTCCCTTGAATCCATGATCCTTTTTGCAAAAATATCTTGTTGTTCTGGCAATGTGTGCTACATTTGCTCCACGATCCTTTTTTTTTTTAAGATTTTATTTATTTATTTAACAGAGAGAGAGAGAGAGAGATTACAAGTAGGCAGAGCAGCAGGCAGAAAGGGGAGGAAGCAGGCTCCCCACTGAGCAGAGAACCCAATGCGAGGCTCAATCCCAGGACCCTGAGATCATGACCTGAGCCGAAGGCAGAGGCTTAACCCACTGAGCTACCCAGGCGCCCCTCCATGGTCCTTTTTAAGCCTAAACCAGAGATTAGAGGGTATTTCAGTACTCCCATCTTTTGATAGCTCTGATTGGATTTAAAGGTGAAATTACTTTCCCCTGTAACTCCTTAGCTCTGTAAGGTCGAAAGCACTTTCATATAAGTGGGTTCCAAATGGGACGATCAGTTCTGAAGAAGGTAGCCAAGGCATTTGGGGATTTCTGTCTCTGCAACAAAGTCCGTCTTTTCACCATTTTTATTTGATAAATGCGGGTTTAATCTTACCTGGTCTGCTACGAGACTATGGTTTCCAAATTGCTAAGGGTGCGTGCGATTGGTTGTTAAGAGGATTTCCTTTTCTGCTTTCAAAAAAATGTAGCTATCTCTGTGTCTGCCATTTTTGTGCTTTTTGCTAGCATCATGAGCCGTCGCTTTGTTTCTGAGGCAGAGATTTGGGTTGCCATAGAGAAAGAGGAATGTTGATTTGAAGAGATTCTTAGTCTCACTCACAGAAGGGCCTTCCAGAGCCAAAACATAAAGGAGGATTTTTTCCACAGTTCATATGGCCCGGCCATAAATTTCCCATGGGTCAGTGAGATGCTATGTTTTAGGTCACCTCAAGGTTTTTTCTTTGCCAGATTTTTACATTATGTACTTATAAGTTCTGTGTGTTCACAGGGAACATAAATATTCTATATTCCTTAGATTCATGCAAAGTTGTGTGTCATAATTTGAGAAGGAAAAATAAGGCTATCAGCATAAACACGGGATTGTTATTAGGAGAATTCTATCGAATTCTGGCCGGCAAGTACTAACACTAACATTTTCTGGAAAAAATTCGAAGAACTCTAGAAGTGCTTATAACTCTTTCAAATTTTCTTCCACATTAGTACTTAAAGTAACAGTCAATTCTGATGAAGAATTACCAAATACTAAATATAGCTGATCCCCAGAAATGCCTCTGCGGAAGCACAGTCAGATGGGTTCTGACTGACTGCGTCTCCCCATCTGAGCTAGGGAAGTATATGGTTTACTGTAATCAGAGATTCTAGGATATTCCAGACTGGTTCCCTTAGGAGCAGTGGGCTGATTCGGGCTTCGAATATTAGCATGTGTTTAAACTTGTCTCATTTGTATCCACTTTTGATAACCTTAAAAAAATAGCTACACTAAAAGGGGGGGGGGAGATTGTTACATTGTCAAGGGAAAAAAGTTAAATATTTAGGATTCCGTGAAAACAACATGGTGCTTCACTGGGTTTTCTCATTTTTATTGTATTCTTCAGACACATGTAAGTCTCTCTGAATGTCACAAATGTATATGCTATATTGATCACAAAACTGTTAAGAAATTATGAGTAATGAGCAGAGTTAAAATAGAAGCACGGACCCAAAATACTGGTGGCCCAAAAGCGATTCTTTCTCAAAAATTTAAAATGTGGGAAGGGAAGTCCATAGTCAGAAAAACAGATGGATATCTATTCCACAACACTCCGTGGTCTTTAAAATACCCTTTCGAAATGAATGCAGGCTGGAGGGACTTTGTAGAGCGGTCCCGAGGTATATTAGCATGTTGCTGCCACTCCTCACCACTTGGGGGCAATAGAGTGCAGACTCAGGAGAGATCTCTTCTCACGGTTTGTGCCCTTGGAGTTCTAACACCGGAGTGGGGGGAAGGCAAAAGATAGTCTCCTAAGATAATTAACTTGAGTATCCTTCGAGAACACAAACACTCGCCTAAAGGACAAACTGAGGGTGCTGATTTTAACCAACTTAGGCCATCTATTCCATCAGAGTAATTCAGGAGAGTGCCAGTCAAAATTGTAATTGTTTCTTCTTTTTGCTTACTTGTGATATTAAGAGATGCTTTGAGTTTGGGTTTCCTGATCTGAAAAATGAAGCTGAATGGTTAGTAAGATTGTTTTTACATGACTGGAACACTTGTGAATTAATCGATCGGTGTGAGCTGTCTCGGCTCTCTGACAAGAGAGGGGCAAGGTTGATGACGGCAGCTATACATAACAGAACAAATGTATCTGTGGAAATGTGGTTTCTTCCATGGATTCCCTGAGGGGGACAAGATTTTAATCTCCGTCTTGGCCAACTCTGATTTTAGAGATAATGAAGCCGAGGTACATATTCAAAGTTACACTGTCAACGCCCACACCAGAAAGACACAAAGGTGCCCTCATGAACAGCGATGAGTGCTACTTTTTCATCTATTAACCAAATACGCTTAAAATCAATTAATTCAAATACGGTAACTAGTCATCTTTCCTCAAAACTGGTTCCTCACTCTCCAGATTCACATGGAGATGATTCCTGTTAAGATAACCTTAGAAAAATTCTAGAAGTCGCCATCATCTTAATAAAGGCTGTGATAAATCTTGGCCTGAGCATGTGAACAGTAGAGAGACCCGGGCAATCAGAGAAGAGGGTGAGGAGTGTGGTTCTCTGAAAGGCTGTAGAGGAAAAGAAAAGACATATTGGGAGGGGTTGATAAAAACAAAGACATTGCTGGCTGGCACACCCAGGAACACGACTCCTTGAGACTAGACACCTGTGGTATTAATGAAGCACGTAATTCTAGCAACAGTCCGATATGCATAATTGTCAAAGGGGCGATTCACTTAAATTACTTACGATGTGAGTCAAATTAAAGGACTTAAAGTAGTCGAATTATAATGATGACAAGGAAAAGGTTCTATATGGACTCCCAAAGTAGATTGTTTGGTGCCAAAGCCAATCTGATTTTTAAAGTCATAGTCACATTTTAACATAAGAGATCAATGAAATTAGACCAACCGCTTGTACCAAGCCTTGGAGGCCATGATGGAAAAGTCAAACTTTGACCCAACTTAAACATACTAGAATGATTTAAACATGTAGAAAGAGCACAATGAAATATATTTTACAAAACATTTTTCTCTGAAGATAAGAACAGGTAATCAGATAATATTTTCTTATTTATAACTGTGCTATGCACTGTAAAGAGTGCTATGATGTTCTGTGAGACCAGAGCATCTGTCCTGGTATATGCTTTGAAATACAGCATTTTCCATTTTTTAAAATTACATTTTTATAATTTTTTGAGTGACTAATAGGAGCATTTTCGCTATCATGTGGCTTGAACATATCATCTTTGGCAAGAAATTTTACTCCTGGAAATGTGCTTTAAATGATCCAAAGCAAGGAAATAACTCTTTGTATAAAAATATTTATAGCGCTTTTTCTCAAGATAGTGAAAAAAGGCTAGACCAACCTCCACTTCTAAAGCAAAAGAGAGGAATGGTTAAGAAATATAAGAAATATATCTACACATATGTGAAGAACATTATTCTACAGTGATTTAAAATGCAAAAGAAGGGGCGCCTGGGTGGCTCAGTGGGTTAAGCCGCTGCCTTCGGCTCAGGTCATGATCTCAGGGTCCTGGGATCGAGTCCCGCATCGGGCTCTCTGCTCAGCGGAGAGCCTGCTTCCCTTCCTCTCTCTCTGCCTGCCTCTCTTGTGATTTCTCTCTGTCAAATAAATAAAATCTTTTTAAAAAAAATGCAAAAGAAGACTGAGAAAAGAAGACTGAAAAAGTATTATAAAATATTAATAGCAGTCAATATACATATATCTTATTCCTGCATAAAAGTTATTTATGCATGATTGGACAAGAATTTAAAAAATTTAATAGGGTATAAGCTTATGGTTGACTTGTATTTATTTTACATATATTTATTTTTATTCATTTCTTATTTATATATAATATAGAATTATTCAATATATTTACATTGAATTAAATGGACAACTAGGCTAGAGAATAGTTTAGTCTTCATAATTCTTAAAATCGTGTATCTTATTTTAATAATACATTGTCAGTAACTTTATATTGACTTAAAGAAGTATTGTACTCTTAAGTCATGCATGTGTTCAATAATTCTTATCCACTGTTTAGTCTTAAGTTTATATATTCCATGCACAGACTGTTGAGTGAAGTTTCTAAGAATAGTATGAGTGAACTTCCAATAGATTGACAGCTTCAAGTTTTAGTAACATAAATATTTAGTCTTACGCTAGAGAGTTTAGATGGGAAGGGAGTGAATAAAGAATTTAGGAAGGATGGGCGCCTGGGTGGCTCAGTGGGTTAAGCCGCTGCCTTCAGCTCAGGTCATGATCTCGGGGTCCTGGGATCGAGTCCCGCATTGGGCTCTCTGCTCAGCGGAGAGCCTGCTTCCCTTCCTCTCTCTCTACCTGCCTCTCTTGTGATTTCTCTCTGTCAAATAAATAAATCTTTAAAAAAAAAAAGAAAGAATTTAGGAAGGAGAGCAGATTATAGACTCAGACTGAAAGAAACCCCAGATTTCCTCATGCATTCTTGGACCAGGGGGATTTCTATGGACAATTTGCAGAGGAAAATTCCCAGCCTGTCAGTAATCCATTCAGAACTCTGGGACCCAGGAATTGGCCCTGGTGTCTAAGGACATGGACTTACTAATTAATTCAGTAGTCATCAAGAAGAGGATGATTTTGAAATGTGTTATGAAATAATTGTAATGCTTTTCTTTTCCTGAAATAGTAACATTTAGGTAGTCGGTATAAACAATGTCGAGTTTTCATATTCAACAAACATATTAACTTTCATTCATTGCAATATTTATGTGGATATATGGGATGCTAAGGTTTGTCATTTCCAATATTATAAGTATCTATTACAGATACTGGTCTTGATGCTTAGTTTAAAAAGAAAGGAAACTCTTTTGAGAGTTCAGTGCACTGGAAATTTCTACCAATATTTCTCTTCTAAGGTAAAATGTTACATGTTACCTGGATATTGTTTGTTACATTCTATTTAAAGTTCTCTGTTTTCTCTTTTTAAAAATGCATGTGTTCTCTCCACATTGAGAACAGAGAGTGTTAATTCCAATGTAGCATGGGATGTCTGCCTATCTATATCTTCATCCGTACTGTACGTGAAAATGTCGTCTGTGAAGGAAAAGTAGAATGAATGTGGATACTTTGCTGTTAGACTAAATGTGGCCTATTTTCTGCTTGTTTGAGAAAACGCTGAGGAATAAGATTGTATGAAGGTGTCCAGCCTTCCCATTCTGGTGGTTTGGTGTCTATGTTCTTGCCATATTCCTGGCCTTTGAAAAATCAATGGGACTAAACCCTGACTTTTCCTTAATGCTTGAGCAGACTAGATTGTAGATATATTCAAAACATTTGAACCTTGGTTATTTTGATATAATGCAAAGCATTCTTCAAAATATTTGAATTATTAATCCTGCAGAACCCCTTTATTTGGTTTTTTTCCTCCCTCTTGGTTTTTTACAACAGGAAATATTAAATGTCAAGAAAAGTACCATGCCATTATCCAAATTATTTTTTACTTAGTACCAGTTTAAACACTGATTACATTGAAAATCATTTCATTTCAGCCACAGCGTCCTGTGTTTACTCATGAAAACATTCAAGGTGGGGGGGAACCGTAAGTATTCTTCTTATCTTCTAAGTTCGAGACTGACCTTGACCCACAAAATAGACAATCGATGTACTAAAACAGAGGCCTGTTCAACTTTGCAAATGAGAGAGAACAACCTAACACGAGGCTCTTCGATGAAGAGAGATTACAATGCTCTCCATCTTTCATAACAGAGAGCGGAAGTTCATTTTAAAAAGAAACCTGTGAGTTTGGGTAGAAGACTGATTTACACACCAGAAAAACCTTCCAATGTTCCAGTGATGCCCAAGAATTTATGAATCTGCCTCCCTCTCTGTTCTACTCACCATGCAAATCCTAGTTACCACAGCTTGAAAGACACAGAAATGTCCTAACATGATGAGAAGAATGTCAAAGCAGACCAGAAGTGATAAGTTAGTAATGCAATTCCAGAGTTCCATTCTTACAAGGGTCTTTGGAAATGGCAGTGTAATAAGACATTTGCTGTCATTCAGCTCAGTGTCTTTCCACGCTTTCAAACTCCCTCTCCTTTCTGACCTACCATTCAATTTAAATTGAAGGTGTCACACATTGTCTTTAAGATTCTCTTTCGGTGTGTGTCTCTTTCCGTTCCGTTTTGCCCATCCCAGATGTCCAGAGGCTATCTAGTTCCTACTGCCTACTGCCTAGCCTGTAAGTCAGGAGTTAGACCCCTGGGAAGGAGCAGGGAGGGAACTAAACCTTGTCAGGCAGACCCGAGCCCCAGCAGAACCTCCCTCTGGCCCACTGCCCATGTTCTGCTCAGCCAGGGCCTAACTAGTCAGTAAGGCCTGCTGTGGGGCCTGGTGCCTTCTCACCACGGACTCCCTCCTCACTGCTCCGAGACCTGGCCCTGGGCTAACAACATGTTCTCAGAAACCATCTCTCACCTCTTACCAAGTGCAGCCAGAAAGCGCTCCTCCTTAGGGAAAAGCTTAGGCAAAGAACAGGCTGGAAGTAAGAATCCCTTAAAGTTTCATTTAACTGGGAAAAAAAAAAATCCAATAAGACTTGTCATTCTAAAGTTTGCGTTTGTTTCCTTATTCAAGCAGATGATAGGAACACATCCCCCCAAAAAAGTAAATTCCAAGCCTGTACAGGTCTGTTGCATTACCAACACATTGAATTAGCAGCTTTAAGGAGCTTATGAATTGATAGGTATATTGTGTTTTACCGTTTCATGTCCTATAAAGTTAATACCTCCATGTGTGATCATTTGGGTATTTATCAAACCACAGAGCTCACAGGTGGGCAAAGGCATGTTTTCAAGGCCCTGCTATGGACATTAGAAAACATTCTGTACGAAATTTCTATCTGATGACAACCCCAATGAGTGGATTATGGGGTGTCACTAAATCCCTTTCATGTAAAAACTGGATTGGAGTGCAAATAGGAACATCATGTTATAAGGTTGCCGCAATTCAGAATTAGGATAAAATATGTTCTCGGGAAAGTTGCAAGTTTATAGAGAGAGCTTTGAGCTTGGCTGAGCATTTCTTATTTAAAAGACAAATTTTTTTGAAGCGTCTTGATGCCGCCACGATCATTCATCTCACCAACACATCCTTCAAAACAACATTTTAATTGTAATTTAGCTCCATTTCCTGTCGTGCAACACTGATTTTGAAAGCCAACAGAGGCAGGGGGGTTTCCGGAAGGTTTGTTTATGTTTCCATGAAACACCCAATTTTATTTATTTATTTATTTTTTGTGGCCTAATTAAACCCGAATCGTAAGTAAATTTTGACAAGCACACTGGCTTTTGTCATACCAAAGTGAAGTAGGAGTTTGTGCCAATTTGGGGCTTTTTTTTTTTAAAGCTCTTGGGACCTTGAGATTCCTCCAGCATCTGGGGTCTGATGGCCTTCAAGAGGCTTTTCTCCATATGAAGTTGGACAAGCGCCTGAGGGAGGGAAGGCCTGGAAAGCCCAGTCAGAGAACTGGTGTTTCCCAAAGTGAGAGCTTCAACGTACATCCATTGAATTAACAGCCCAGGAATGACTGTCTCCCTCAGATGTGACATTGGAAAAGGGACAAAGTTGAAATCAACTTCCCCATATGAATATACAAAAGCTACCCACCCCCTTCACCTTAGCAGCCTCAAAATCAAATCCTTAAAGCAAACAACAAAATAATTTGTCTACTCCAACCCTGGCTGGCCCTATTGCAAACATCCAAATTAAGCAGTATTGGTATTTAACCCCTCCCTGTCTTTTTTTTTATTTATTTATTTTCCTTTAACCACGGCTCTGGGAATCTAGCTACCTTTCTCTGTCCTTCGCCACAGTCAGAATCCTTTCTCAACAGAAGACATCAGATGCCCAATTTCAAAAGAGTATAAATGGCAGAAAAGATTTTCTAGGAAGACAAATATTAACGGCAAGAAATCTCTAATGTTGTGATTTCCGGGTTCGGTGCCAGCCGGAGTAGATAATGTATTCTAAGAGACGATGTTCTCTCCCAGACAGCTACCCCCACGCCCAACCCCTGCCAGAAGCCAACTTTATCTGGGTCCGCCAATCTGAAAAAGTTCATGGGCAGAGAGGGAAGCACATGGAGCCATGTTCCAGATTTATGACATGCTTGAGTTCAAATGATAGGAAAATTTTGTTCCACCAAAATGTGATTTTCTGACTGAATGAAGTAATTAGAAATAAATCATTCTTGTCACAGCAGTATTCAACATTATCTACTTTCTAAAGTTGACTTAAAAAAAAATTCAGAATACCCTGAAATGTAGTTCTTATTACCATATATTGGCAGAATTACATAACTGTTTGTTAGAAGAAACAGGAAAAACAAATTCACTGTTTGTTTTTTTTTTACTCCCCCTCATGATACTGGTAATATTTTAGTGGGAATATGAAGTTTTCATGTACCTGCATATCAAATGCTTCCTGAGCTGCACAGCTGCTAGAATTTGTGTTTTTACTTTCCAAAATGCCAGTCCCCTTTAATATGCATTAAAATACATACTATTTTATTACCACAAATTCCATTTCACTGATCAGTGTCATCAAAATAAAGGCTCTCGACGAATTCACGCAGGGAAATGAAAATGGTAGCGTTCTATCAGTATTTCCTTTTTATGTAAAATTATTTCCAGGGAGAGTTTCCACATCAAACACAATTTCTCCAGGACCCATTTTACAAAGAAACTTATATACATAATCTACTGTTTGATATTGACTCAGTCATCACTGAGCGCAGAATTCATCTGCTTGACTTCACAGGTGAATTACATCAGATTTTCAAATTGTAAATCCTCACAAACACTGATTCAAACTATGAAACTAAACTGCTTTAAGGAATTCCTGTTGGTGAAAAAAAATAACTTTCTCTTTTATAGTAATCCCCACAGAGCGATTTAGAAGACATGTCTGAAATAGTTTGTACATCTCCATTTAGAACCACTGAAAATTCAACTTGGAAGCTGCAATTATTTGCTTTTGTTTATGGCCACCTAAAACAATAATCCCTTCTCGTTATATCCCTGAATAACATACACATCACTTCTTTTATTTTCTGTGCTATTATTAATGCCCTCATGGTATCTATCATAGGCAACTGGAATACAGGTCTGATTTGTAAGTGTCAAAATGTTTTAATCCAACTTGTGGATATTACAACCTTCCACAATTATTCCTCCTTGTAGTTTTAAAAATGCTATCAGAGTGGTCTAAACCCCATGAAAGCCCAAATATTTCTATTTACGTTACATGCTTACCAAAGACTTACACTATCAAGTTTCACGTATTAATAAGGATAGAAATGTTAAAAGTAAAATGACTGTGTACAATCTTCTGTAGTTTTACAAAGGTGTAAAGATTTGTCTTTAAACACATCCATTTGTCCTGTTTAAGGTTTCAGGCTCTGTATAACTATACTCCTAGGAATGAAGATGAGCTGGAGCTCAGAGAAAGTGACGTCATCGATGTGATGGAGAAGTGTGACGATGGATGGTTTGTGGGTACGTGGACGCTGCCTTTCAGATGCCTTTGGCCGTTTTATAATTTGCTTATGTTTGCTCATCTGTGATAGTCAACCTGCCTTTGCTTTCATGATGCCTCTGATCCTTCACACGTTACATATGCACCGTGTAATCCCGAGCCAACACTGCATCGCATTTTTTTTTAAGATTTTATTTATTTATTTGACAGAGAGAAATCACAAGAGAGGCAGGCAGAGAGAGAGGAAGGGAAGCAGTCTCTCCGCTAAGCAGAGAGCCTGATGTGGGACTCGATCCCAGGACCCTGAGATCATGACCTGAGCTGAAGGCAGCAGCTTAACCCACTGAGCCACCCAGGCGCCCTGCATCGCATTTTTTAAAGTAGGTTCCACACCCAGTATGGAGCCCAATCGAGGCTTGAACTCACAACCCCTAGATCAAGACATGAGCTGAGATCAAGAATCGAACGCTCAGCCAATTGCCCTGCACTGCATTTGTAATATGGTTTTCTGGTATATGTGATTTTTTGCTAGTTTTACTTTCAATTCAACTGAGAGAAGAAAGTTGCTTTGGATAGCACCAACCAGGAAAGCCCGAGATCTAAGAGCCATAACAACAGTGTTTCCTAGATGAGAAATACTAACACCCTCTTCAGTGGACAATGTTAGGTGTCAGCAATGGGGATCTAATTGGAGAAAACAAGATGAAGTCAGCAATTCATCTACTTACTAAGTCTGATGTTAAATAACCCTGAAAGTTCCATGATTCACCTTCATTTTAATTTTTGGTGGAAGTTGAGAGACGTTCTTACCTTCCTAGAAGAAGAATAGGGGGTACCTGGGTGGCTCAGTTGATTGAGTGGCTGACTTGATTTCAGCTCAGATCATGATCTCAGGGTCATGAGATCAAGACCCACATCTGGCTCCCTGCCCAGCGGGAGTCCGATTGTGGAGTCTCTCTCTCCCTCTCTCTTGGCCCCTCCCCCCACTAATGCACACACACTCTCTCTCTCTCAAAATAAATAAATAAAGCTTAAAAAAATAAGAGTAGAGCTCTTCTGAGAAAACATTTGTAGACAAGATCATATAATGGGGCACACCGGAAAGCGGGAACAAAGAAATAAAGGCACAGGAGGACAAGAGAAGACAAGATGAGGGAACGAGGGCTTTCTGTAGACAGGCCGTCCGTGGGGAAAATGATGAAAGTGCGGAGGGCACATCCATAGCCACAAGCCTCTGCTCCTGTTCATAGAACTCTCCCGTTCCGTGTGATCTCCCATGACATAATAAAACTGGATGGTGACAGTGTCCCCCATAATGCCATTAATATTACACCCTGTAGAAGAGGGTGTCAGACTCCTGGCTCACCCAACAGAGCCTTGCTGCTGGGCCGTCCTGTCACACTGCCAGCCTCGACGTCCTCCGGAGAGTGTTCCACTCCTCCCTCTTGTCTGGTGTCCTTGGAGATGGGGCATCGTCCCACTTAATATCATGACATTAAAACCCACCTCCTCGCAGCGTGGTCTTTCCCTTCCGGCTGGGACGCTGAGCATCTCTGTTTAACCTGGTTGTGGGTGGGAGGGCAGCCTTCCAGCTGGAGAAACAATGAAGGCATCAGACAGTTCAGATGAAACTGCTCCCTTTGTCCTCCTACCGTGTTAAAGTGAGCGCTTTCTTTTCCAAAGCCCGCAAGGCTTGCTTGCTTCATGACAGCTTGTAAGCGAAGTGTGTTCTAGCCCACATATATAAACCGATATTTCATCGTTATTCATTCCATTTATTGCTTCTATTTTCAGGAACCTCAAGAAGAACCAAATTCTTTGGTACTTTTCCCGGAAACTATGTCAAGAGGCTGTGAATCACTGTCTCCCTACATTTCAAGCCCCATTTCAGCACCACATCTGCAGATCCTTGCCTGAAAGAGCCCCCTCAGGCCTCCCCCACTGTCCTGTCTTCTAGTCTCCTCTAGAAGTCCCCCAGCCCTCCCCACCTCTACCTGCCACCAAACCACCAGCAAACGGACGGCCGCTGCCCAGCCCTGGGGAGGCTGAGGGCTTGCTTCTGCATGAACATGCGTAGTCCTGATTTCTGCGCTAAACTTGGAAAAGTCGCTATGCGAGATCAGAGAGAAGATTGTTAGAGTTAGAAAAGGAGAAGTATTTGAGGCAAAAAAAAAAAAAAGGAAGTATCTGAAGAATCTCTCTAGTCCACTTTGAAAGGCATTCTCCCCTCAGGCAACCAGAGATTGTTTATTCCTAAATGCTGTGGTTTGTGTTTTCACATTCTTAGCTTGGCAGTGTATTTTCCTTTCACGAGTTTGCCTAGTGTCCTGGTTTACACGACATGAAAAACTGTCCTTCGGCTATTGTTTGCCTGCACTTACATATTGTAATACGCACAGTGATTACAAAATCTAAAGCAAGCGTAGGAAAGTTAATTCGGATGAGTGTGATTTTATTGATTGAATGTGAGTTTTCAAATAGGAGCCTTTTCCTGCAGTTTTTTTTTTTTTCTGTACTTTTTAGAAGTGCAAACCATACGTGAATAAGAGCCTTTGGTAATAATCATGAGACTATAAGAGGTTTAGCTAGACTACAAAAAAAAAAAAACAACAAAAAACAAAAAACTATTGTGTTGTAAAGTTGCATTGCTATTTTATATTAAAATGTAATAATCAGCATCATGAACAATGAGCTCTTAGTGTTTTATTTATCTGATAAAATTTTAATAACAGCAGTGTTAGTGAGAGGTGCAAAGAATTATTCTAACGTAGACACTTGAAAGTATCTGTAAGCAATATTCATAGGTAAGTTTTCACTGTGTGCACACATACACATTTGCGATTGTACGAGAACAGACAATCCGTATGGTGTGTTGTACATTTTATGGAAATGTAAAGGAATCCCACACGTTATTTTATAGAAATAGAGTACTTCAGAAGCATCATAAGTATTATGGCTGGTTTTAGCAAGGATTATGATCAATACAATTATTTTTACTACGATAGTTATTTTTCTTCTATGGAACTCAGAATCCTGGCAACATTTGAGGACAGGAATATGTTGAGCCTGATTTTCCTGGTGTGTGTGAAATATTTCCTCGGAATCCATGAGGCACTTTCGGAAGCAATGTTAAATCCTTCAGGTTATATTTTGTGCCCTGAAGTAGAAATTTACAAAATGGCTTTGGGACCTGAAAGATTTAATGTGACTAACAGTGCCTGAACTACACATACCTTGAGAACTAGCTTTGTATTTCTTATGACTTTGCATAAGAACTATTCATATCTGGATCTTAAGCACCTTATAGATTAAACTTTCTATGGCATTTCTTCTGTGGACAGTGATTGATCTTTTCACAATGTACGTAGACTCCAGAATTTTGTACATATGTTTGCTCCTTTTTTTGTACAGACTATTTAGTTGTCGAGAAAAACGGAAATTTCCTAATTTGGTCTTTATCTTTCACTTTAAACTAAGCTAAAACACTTTCCAACAGATTATCCTTTACATATCCCGCAGATCACAAGCACGCCTTGATTGTGCAATTCTGTAAGATAGAATTAATGCAAAATTTTATGAACTTAAAAGATCTTAGCAGCCAAACTGAAATGTACGGATTACAGAGGAGTTTCATTCGTTAGAAGGTAAAGAAACATCTTTGAGTAGCCTACCTTGATAACTGTCAAGTTCGCAACCAGCTTTATATCTTAAAGGCTTTGGGTTTGAAATTAAGTCAACTGCATGCAGCTTTGGTGATAAATGAGTAATTATCCTTGATGCCATTTATGAGAAAAGATTTCAATATCTGTTGCCTGCCATATTTAAGAAAAATTACTGTTTCTACTCTCTGTATCTGATTTTAAAAGAAAAAAAAATGTTCATACCTGGCTTTCAGGTAATTGACTTTGAATTCTTACAAGCGAAGGTCATTGTGTTTTTCTTGAATAGACACCTAATAAATTTTGCTTGGAAGTATACTTCAGTTTTGCTTTTTGACATTTATCCTTAAGAAAATTGTGTCGTTTACCTCAATTTCTTTGACAAACCAAGAGAAAATGCATTTGTTCTATGTTCTCTTGATACGCAATTGGAGAAAAGAGGTATATGCATCATCTCAGAGAAGAAATGTTCTTTAAACCTGCCACTAAGACTTGTTTGCTGAATACTCTCGGGCTGAATATTACTACTCAGCTAAAACAACACATAATATTTATGCCTCAAAAACAGCTATTTTTTCCAAGAAGAAGTTACTTGCAAGAAGTTGTAAGCACTGTCTCAATTCAGTCACCTTAGATTTTTAAAAATTCTTGCCCTAAAAAGTTTTATCACCACTGGCATGGCAGTCTCTCGTAATATCAACAAGCTTTCAGGTCATTTCAAATTATGTGCTTTACTCTCACACAAATAGTAAATAACTAGCTTTCCTACTTGGATCCTTTTTTCTTTTTAAACATTTTTTTATTTAAATTTAATATAGTTAACATATAGTACATAATTAGTTTCAGGGGTAGAATTTAGTTATTCATCATTTGCCTGTAACACGCAGTGCTCATTCCATCACATGCCCTCCTTAATACCCATCACCCAGGTACCTCATCCCCCCCACCTCCCCTCCCCTCCATCAACCCTCAGTTTATTTGCTAGAGTTAAGAGTCTCTTATGGGTTGCCTCCCTCTCTGTTTTTGTCATATTTTATTTTTCCTTCCCTTCCCCTGTGTTCATCTGTTTTCTTTCTTAAACTCCACATATGAGTGAAACATATGTTATTTGTCTTTCTCTGGCTGACTTTTTTCACTTAGCTTATTACCCTCCAGTTCCATCCACGTCGTTGCAAGTGGCTAGATTTCATTCTTTTTTATAGCTGAGTAATATTCCATTATATATTTTTTATATTCCATTACATACTTATATAAATATATTCAATTCCATTATGTAGTTATATATATATATATAGAGAGAGAGAGAGAGAGAGTGAGTGTATACACACACACACACACACACATCATCTTTATCATACTTGGATCCTTTGTAACAGACTTTGGACACTTGTGGCTCTATGTGTTTGCCCCCTCCCACATCTATGTCTCACATATTCAGAAACCCATATATTTCTCTATTGGCAATTCAGTGTTTTTGTCATGTTGCTTCTCCTTAATGCCCACCTTAATCTCTTCTATTTCAATGGAAAATTTCCACTGTATATTAGCTTTTCACAAAAATGTGTTCCCTTTGCATGAAGAATATGCTCCAGAATATTCTTTTGCACGTGCTTCCATCAGAGCATTTGTGGGTCATTTAACTAGGTGAATCAGAATCCGATAAGATCAGGATGCTTGTCTGTGTGTACTCGGGTCACTCCCTGTTGCTCTCCTCCAGTGCATCTCTTGCCAAACAATCAGCATTCTAAAAATATAAATCTGGGGGGCACCTGGGTGGCTCAGTGGGTTAAGCCGCTGCCTTCGGCTCGGGTCATGATCTCGGGGTCCTGGGATCGAGTCCCGCATCGGGCTCTCTGCTCGGTGGAGAGCCTGCTTCCCTTCCTCTCTCTCTGCCTGCCTCTCTTGTGATTTCTCTCTGTCAAATAAATAAATAAAATCTTTAAAAAAATATATATAAATCTGGGATTTTAAAGGCACATGCATCAAAATCTAGATTTCCTCTTTTACTTGAGAATTAATACTTCATGCTTCTCTGTAAAATCTGCTGAGATGCCACGGCAGCTTTATCAAAGCCCTGAGGTCAGAAACCCCTCTCCACCTTTGCGGTTCTCCGAGACTTCTGTCACAGCCATCCAAGTACTGCTGTGAGGTCCGGAGCAGCAGCAGCCACTGTGTGACCCTCATGCCAAGCTTTCTCATTTGTGGATGTCAGCATCCTGGATGGAATATTGAACTATTGTTTGCTTTAGAGTCATTCGATCCTCAGTAACATATCTTACTCAATTTTATGCCAATACACATTCATCAACATACACCACAAATTACTTCCAGCATCTCGTTTAGGTTACCGAAGCCCCCCCAGTAGGTGAAGTAGGACCCATTGTTGTGAACCCCACATGGCCAGGTCCTGGAAAGCACTGTCTGCTTCTCGGCCTCCATCTGCTGTGGCTCACCCAGTGCATTAACTGGCCCAGGTCAGTGGAAGAGTAGCAGCAAGAGACCCTCCCATATGATAGGCCAAATTTTAATCCCTCTTGTAGCTACACTCTCGCTAAAAGCTAGCATATATATGTCCATTTCTTATTTGACAGAAAACGAAAAGAACCTGTTTGAGTAGCTGTTTCCATGAACTTTCTCTGTTTGATCTCTCTGTGTAGGTGGTCACTTTGTGTGGTCTGAGCATTTCTTCCTACTGTTTTCCAGATTTTAGCCACAAAAGGAGATATTCTTTAAAGAATCACTCAATCAACGAGACTAAGTACTCTGTCAGCTTCCAAAAGCCTGTTTATTTAAAGATTTAATCATTTCATCCTCCTTTCCGGACTGTAGCCTTCTAACCATTGTTTATGTATCAGTTATGGTTTCAAATTATTTCCTCCTCATGAATGACTAGGTCAGAGTACAAGCAGAGACTGGTATTGTGAATGAATGGTCTACACACCAGGAATTGGCAACCTAAGTCCTGTGGACCAAATTCAGCTTGCTACCTCTTTTGTTATGGCTTGCAAATTAGGAATAACCATGGTTATTCCCACTGTTTGTACAGATACACATTGGCTATCTATTTGGTGGTAGGGAACACTAATTTTGAACCCCAGTTAAGTGAGATGTTGTCTCCCCAGAAAAAGAATTCCTTTCTCTTTTTCACTGGTAGATCTATATTATAAAAACTTTATCCTGATACTGTTATATTTTGAATTTCATCAATCAATTGGTAGAAATTTGCTTTTTTTTTTTTTTGTTATGTGAGCATAATATCTTCCATTTTGCCTTGTGCCCCACAAAACCTAAATATTTGCATCTCTGTACAGAAAAAGCCTGTGAATCCCTGGTCTATGCCAATTACCAGCGACAAACATGAAAACTGACCAGAGGGAAGGGATTGTTGAACATGGGCTGTATTACCAAGCGGTAACTTCCATGTGTTCCACTTCTCCTCAAACAAATCTAAAAGGACATCTGCTCTGGGCCCATTTTATAGGTGAGGAAGTTGAGGCTCCAAAAAGTTGATACAAAATACGGGATGGGCATTAAATTCAGAATCTGGTTTATCTCTCTCCCGAGCCTGTGCTCTTTCTTCTAGATCATCCAAGCATGGGGCTAAATATCCTGTTGATCAAACCGTGCACCCATAGTTAAACAGCTGCATCCACTGACCTCCTTCGTCCACCCATTCTCACAAACTCTTCCATTACGAGCAGCCAGCGACCCATAACAGGCCCTCGTGGTGCACAGGACGACAAGGGAGAGGTATGTGCTCGGTCTAGCGTGATAGTGTTTCCTGGAGGAAAGTTGACTTTGGTTTCTAAAAGCACACAGTGACCAGAGAGGATGTAACTTTGATTACCGACATGCTTTAATTGAGCCTAAGCCTATCCATGCCTTGTGATTCATTATGGCCCTAGAGGCGACTGCTTGGAAGCCAGCTGCACGGCGGGTGGAGTTCTGGGAAGGGCTTGGTATTGTTGAGCCGTTGGGAGGCAGACAAGCCCGGCATGCTCTAGGAACACAGTGTGCTTACTGGACATCTTTTCAATAGCCTAAGTCCCAGGATACACTAGCCATTCTCCACTGGGTGACTCGCTAAGCCTTAGCTCACTGCTAAATTCAGCCACTCGGCTCAGGAAAATTCCATCTGAGCTCATGCACATACATATATCTTGACCCAAAAAACTTTCAGTACAAGACAGAAATCTGCCTAGCAAATCTTCACCTGTTCTTTTGGGGTGTCTTGTTTCATCCTTTTCCCTAAAATACGATGGGTGACTCAGTTGGAGTCCCAGTGTCTTCTAAAAATAAGTGCCATTTCAAACAAAACTCCTGCTGCCATGAACACCACCGGTAGACAAGTGTCAAATCTTGCACTGATTCTACAAGAAGCTTGAGAATGACTTCTTAAAGCCCTGTTTCCTTTAGGCAACAGACAAACTATAGAAAAAACTAGAAAATACAAATGAGCAAAAAGAAGAAACAAAGAATTACTAACAGGCCCATTTAGGGTAAAGATTGTACTTTGGAGGGCTCAGTCAGTTAAGCGTCTGCCTTTGGCTCAGGTCATGAGCCCAAGGTCTTGGGATTGAGCCCCACATTGGGCTCCCTGCTCAGGAGGGAGCCTGCTTCTCCCTCTGCCCCTCCCCTTTCTTGTGCTTTCTCTCTCTCACACACACAAATAAATAAATAAAAATCTTTAAAATAATTTTTAAAAAAAGATTATGCTTGGAATATATCCCTCCAGAACATTGTCTGCACATGCGTATTGGTGTATGTGTAGTATCTAGTATGTAGGCAGAAGTGGGATCATATTGAACGTAAATACTATTTTATAACCTGCACTTAATATTGAGCAGGACTCTGAAAAAAAAAAAATAGAAATCAGGTTTTCAGGTCAATTTGACATGACCAAAATTTATAAAAAGAGTAAGGAAAAGTCAAAGTCAAACCCCAGGATTTATGAACATGTAATTAATTCAAAACCAAGAGGCAAGAATTACAGAATTACCACTGAGCTAGAAAATCTGTCACAATCTGAGAAACTACTACAAGAAGGAAAGAAAAGAGGAAGAGGGAAAAGAAAATAATATTTATTATCTCCCTACCATAAGCCATCACATGTTTTATGCATTTTTATAGCTAAGGAGTGGCTAAAGGAAGAGAGGTATTAAATTCAGATGTACATGAACTTCAGATCGCTGGGGTACAGCACCCAAACCATCCTGGGGGTTAGCAAAGTGCACAGGTATTTGAATTGTCTCTGTATTGTCCCTACATCTGGCAATTCCAGATCCTTTGGGAGAAAGCAGTCCCTCCTCCCAAATTTTGGAGGTAAGAACAAAATACATGTGAAAGTATGTATAGGGGCACCTGGGTGGCTCAGTCCGTTAAGTGGCTGCCTTCGGCTTGAGTCATGATTCCACCGTCCTGGGATCAAGTCCCATACCCCCATACCGGGCTCCTTGCTCACCAGGGAGTCAGCTTCTCCCTCTGCCCCTCCCCCTGCTTGCACTCTCCCTCATGCTCTCTCTCTGACAAATCGATAAATAAAATCTTTAAAAATTTTTTTAAAAAAGAAACTACGTATGGAGTAAGACAATAGGTGAGATTTGATGAGGTGCAAATCAAAGAAATGCTGACAGAAACATTCAGCGGTGAGAGCATTTGGTCTGCCGCTCGAGCCCACTGAGCGCAGAGGATATCCTCTCCTACAGGGGATCCCACAGACAGTGTAGTTTTGTCAAGAGGAGAGGAGTTCAGTTATTAATAAGCTGTTCGTAGGTCTCCTGGTTGGGGAAGAGAGACTCCTTCCAGAAGACGTGCAGACCACAGGGAGCTCATGGCAAGGCTAGCCTGGGCTCTGAGTGGGAACCTGGACCACGCCGTCTCTGGAGGCTTAACTTGGGGCCTTCAGTTGTGCCCCTCTGCTCATTCACACCATCTGCAGTGAGATCCCATCTATGGTGCTAGTAAATAAAAGAGTGGGGATATTCTCATCTCCAGTCAGCATCTACAGTGATAGGGACTGTTTAAATACAAAACCAGGAGCTCAGTCTTTGGTGTGGCTGCATTATGTTCCCCAATCCATACACTGAAGCCCACCAGGACATCAGGACGTGACTGTATTTGGAGGTAGGACCTTTAAAGAGGTAATTAAGGTAAAATGAGATCATGTGGGTGATCCCTAAGCCAGTATGACTGGTGCTCTTACCTCCAGGGGAGATTCAGACAGAAATGAGCATAGAAAGACCATGTAAAGACGCAGAGAGAGAACAGCTATCTACAAGCCAAGGAGAGAGGCTTCCTGAAGACTTGAAACCTACTGACACCTTGATCTTGGACCTGTAGGCCCCAGAAGTGCTGTTTAAGCCACCCCATCTGCGGTAGCCGAGTCTGGCCGCACCATACTTGGAGATGGCCTCTCCTTCTGTGCTCCTCAGTTCTCAGGGGGCGATAAACACAGAACACATATCTCGCTCCAGAGACGATGACTGCAATTCCCCCTCCTCCTAACCCCGTCCTCAATTTGGAATGTGCATATAAAAACAAGGTATAACAAAGGATACTATTGAGTAGTTCCTGCTTAGGCCTTCACAGAAAGGAGAGACCCGCTTCCTCTGGCAAGCACACGTGTGCACACACACAGACACACCCAGAGCCACCTTACCAAAAAATAGCCAGTGGTATAACGCAGGAAGAAAATACTAGGTCCCCAGGAGGTAAAACTTTAGCAATACCTTCTTACTCCTTGTTCATTACAGATAAACTTGCATTGACAAGAAAACCCACCATCCACTCAGCCTCCAGCAGAGGGCTCTGTCTGAGTCAGGGGCAGTATCCCTCACAGGAAAGGGGTCCCTGTCTCTGATGTGAACTTGCTTCACTGTCTTTTACATGGCTGCACAACACGCAGAGCTTGAGTGCCTCCAGGGAGTTTGGAAGGTTCAGTAGGAGCATACTTTATGGAGTCACTGGTCGCTGAACAGCATTTTGCTGTTGAATGTAAGACCAGGACCTGAAGCACCATCTCATTTCAACAAACTTGCTGAAGTCATCTTGGTGGCTAAAACTGTCCGCACAGGCTCTGTTGAGAAGCTATCCAAAGCCTTTATGAGCTTATCTCCGCAAGCTCCAGGGACTTCTGGATTATTCTCTTGTTAGCCTTTTAGAACCCTGGGTCCCCAGGTTTTGCAAGGGTGTTGCCATGATGGCCACCCCCTAAGCGGGGCACACCGCATTTCTAACGATAACTGGACAACTCGGAAAGGGTGAGCTGATGAGGCAAAAAACAACAGCAACAACAATAACCAAAACAATAAATGGGTGCCTGGATCGTTTCAGATGAAACCCCAAGCCCTCAGACTCTTTTGAGGTTTCTGGCTTGCAGTTAATTCCACAAGACCAGGCTATTTGACTTATATCATGTCATCGGATATTCTTGATATGATGCTTCAAGAAGTCATCTCAAATACATACTCAGAAGGGCCTTTAAAGAAGTGTCAGCAGTCTGCTAGTCTCCCTCCCACAAGGAATGGAGGATGGCATTGAAACAGCTCATCAACTCCTATTTGCCACTGAGTGTATAAAATATACATGTGAATACGTAAACATTTATAAAACGTGTAAATGCATATATATTTAAATATATACGTATATATCTTTATGGACAGGGTTAAAATACAAAGAGATAGGAACTGACAGCTGTTAATATCTGACGTTGTTAACTGCATAACCATGAAATGTCAATGTTCTTCCTTAAGGTACAAGTATTAAGGCCACGATGAGTTAGAAGCTCAAGAATTTGCACATAATACTTATCCCGGAAAAATTCCCCTGGGCAAAATGGCAAGGAATCAGTATGCCTTTTCTAATGACTTAATCATATCAAGTAAAATTAGCCTCAAAATTACAGTGGCATAAATATCGATGTTATTGGATCCGTAATGTAATACTAACCAACAGCACATTTTTATTGTCATTGCTCCAAGACATTAGACTATATTTGAGCCAATGCTACTGGTTTTTTTTCTGCAGATGAGCTCTGATACAGGGAATAAGATTTCAAGACCAAAATTCCACACAAAGTTGGCACGCAAGGCATTCCAGCATGAAGATTCCTGACTGAATGCCACCAACATCTCAACTAAGGGCCCCGGGGTGGGGGTGGGGGGTTGACACTCAAAGCTGTTGACACAGCAAGCAATGACTCTTTCAGATAATGCCACTCGACTCCTCTTGGTGACTCAATGTCAATAAAATATGTCTGATTCAAAACAGAAGAAAGTGCACACCCAGACATCAAGATATTCACTACCTGTGTATGTCACCATGGATCAGACCAGAAACCTAAGACTTGTTCACTTACAGAGTGGCTGATAGCATAGGCTTCTCCCTAGAATTATTGGCATTTCCCTTGCTAAGCCTTCAGCAAAAAAACATAGCTACTGGCAGACAGATATGAGTTGGAACTAGCAAGCTTATCTTTGATCTACTCCTTAGGAAAAAACACTGTTACTATTCATTCGAAGTATTTACAACAAGGCCTCTAAAATCCTCTCTTTTTCTTCTTCTGTCTCTTACTGGAGAAATCTTAAAACGCTCATGAACTCTAAGCTAGTGTTATCTAGACCTCCTACCCATCCAGTATCCCTCAACACACACAGTTATGCCTTTGCTCAGCTGTCAGATGATACGAAAACAAACTCAGCGGACATCTGCCCATGGATTAATGGGCATGGTATTTCTTTCAGTATCAAAGATAAATTGCTGGACAGCTGTATCGAAAACCACAACATACTTCTCAACACTGATGATGCACACACGAGATGACCTATTTCCTAAATGGGGTCATGAATAATCTTCCCAATAATCTTGGGAGACATTTTCCCTATACGAAAAGATTTAAAGCAACAACAAGGGCCACACTGTAAACTTCCAATCCAAACGTATCTAAGCTTCCTTCTTTTTTTTTTTTTTTTTTTTTTTTTTTTTTTTTTTTCGCTCTAGTTCCATCCACATCGTCGCACCATTTGAGGATTTTTTTTTTTTTTCTCATTTTATTTATTTTTTCAGCGTAACAGTATTCATTCTTTTTGCACAACACCCAGTGCTCCATGCAAAACGTGCCCTCTCCATTACCCACCACCTGTTCCCCCAACCTCCCACCCCTGACCCTTCAAAACCCTCAGGTTGCCCCAACCTCCCACCCCTGACCCTTCAAAACCCTCAGGTTGTTTTTCAGAGTCCATAGTCTCTTATGGTTCGCTTCCCCTCCCCAATGTCCATAGCCCGCTCCCCCTCCCCCAATCCCACCTCCCCGCAACAACCCCCAGTTTGTTTTGTGAGATTAAGAGTCATTTATGGTTTGTCTCCCTCCCAATCCCATCTTGTTTCATTTATTCTTCTCCTATCTCCTACCCCCCCATGTTGCTTCTCCATGTCCTCATATCAGGGAGATCATATGATAGTTGTCTTTCTCCGATTGACTTATTTCACTAAGCATGATACGCTCTAGTTCCATCCACATCGTCGCAAATGGCAAGATTTCATTTCTTTTGATGGCTGCATAGTATTCCATTGTGTATATATACCACATCTTCTTGATCCATTCATCTGTTGATGGACATCTAGGTTCTTTCCATAGTCTGGCTATTGTAGACATTGCTGCTATAAACATTCGGGTACACGTGCCCCTTCGGATCACTATGTTTGTATCTTTAGGGTAAATACCCAGTAGTGCAATTGCTGGGTCATAGGGTAGTTCTATTTTCAACATTTTGAGGAACCTCCATGCTGTTTTCCAGAGTGGTTGGACCAGCTTGCATTCCCACCAACAGTGGAGGAGGGTTCCCCTTTCTCCACATCCTCTCCAGCATCTGTCATTTCCTGACTTGTTCATTTTAGCCATTCTGACTGGTGTGAGGTGATATCTCATTGTGGTTTTGATTTGTATTTCCCTGATGGCGAGTGACGTGGAGCACTTTTTCATGTGTCTGTTGGCCATCTGGATGTCTTCTTTGCAGAAATGTCTGTTCATGTCCTCTGCCCATTTCTTGATTGGATTGTTTGTTCTTTGGGTGTTGAGTTTGCTAAGTTCCTTATAGATTTTGGATACTAGCCCTTTATCTGATATGTCGTTTGCAAATATCTTCTCCCATTCTGTCAGTTGTCTTTTGGTTTTGTTAACTGTTTCCTTTGCTGTGCAAAAGCTTTTGATCTTGATGAAATCCCAACAGTTCATTTTTGCCCTTGCTTCCCTTGCCTTTGCCGTTGTTCCTAGGAAGATGTTGCTACGGCTGAGGTCGAAGAGGTTGCTGCCTGCATTCTCCTCAAGGATTTTGATGGATTCCTTTCTCACATTGAGGTCCTTCAACCATTTGGAGTCTATTTTTGTGTGTGGTGTAAGGAAGTGGTCCAATTTCATTTTTCTGCATGTGGCTGTCCAATTTTCCCAGCACCATTTATTGAAGAGGCTGTCTTTTTTCCATTGGACATTCTTTCCTGCTTTGTCGAAGATTAGTTGACCATAGAGTTGAGGGTCGATTTCTGGGCTCTCTATTCTGTTCCACTGATCTATGTGTCTGTTTTTGTGCCAGTACCATGCTGTCTTGATGATGACAGCTTTGTAATAGAGCTTGAAGTCCGGAATTGTAATGCCACCAACTTTGGCTTTGTTCTTCAATATTCCTTTGGCTATTCGAGGTCTTTTCTGGTTCCATATAAATTTTAGGATTATTTGTTCCATTTCTTTGAAAAAAATGGATGGTATTTTGATAGGGATTGCATTAAATGTGTAGATTGCTTTAGGTAGCATAAACATTTTCACAATATTTATTCTTCCAATCCAGGAGCATGGAACATTTTTCCATTTTTTTGTGTCTTCCTCAATTTCTTTCATGAGTACTTTATAATTTTCTGTGTATAGATTCTTAGTCTCTTTGGTTAGGTTTATTCCTAGGTATCTTATAGTTTTGGGTACAATTGTAAATGGGATTGACTCCTTAATTTCTCTTTCTTCAGTCTTGTTGTTGGTGTACAGAAATGCAACTGATTTCTGTGCATTGATTTTATATCCTGACACTTTACTGAATTCCTGAACAAGTTCTAGCAGTTTTGGAGTGGAGTCTTTTGGGTTTTCCACATATAGTATCATATCATCTGCGAAGAGTGATAGTTTGACTTCTTCTTTACCAATTTGGATGCCTTTAATTTCTTTTTGTTGTCTGATTGCTGAGGCTAGGACTTCTAGTACTATGTTGAATAGCAGTGGTGATAATGGACATCCCTGCCGTGTTCCTGACCTTAACGGAAAAGCTTTCAGTTTTTCTCCATTGAGAATGATATTTGCGGTGGGTTTTTCATAGATGGCTTTGATAATATTGAGGTATGTGCCCTCTATCCCTACACTTTGAAGAGTTTTGATCAGGAAGGGATGCTGTACTTTGTCAAATGCTTTTTCAGCATCTATGGAGAGTATCATATGGTTCTTGTTCTTTCTTTTATTAATGTGTTCTATCACATTGATTGATTTGCGGATGTTGAACCAACCCTGCAGCCCTGGAATAAATCCCACTTGATCATGGTGAATAATCCTTTTAATGTACTGTTGAATCCTATTGGCTAGTATTTTGGCGAGAATTTTTGCGTCTGTGTTCATCAAGGATATTGGTCTGTAGTTCTCTTTTTTGGTGGGATCCTTGTCTGGTTTTGGGATCAAGGTGATGCTGGCCTCATAAAATGAGTTTGGAAGTTTTCCTTCCATTTCTATTTTTTGGAACAGTTTCAGGAGAATAGGAATGAGTTCTTCTTTAAATGTTTGGTAGAATTCCCCTGGGAAGCCGTCTGGCCCTGGGCTTTTGTTTGTTTGGAGATTTTTGATGACTGTTTCAATCTCCTTACTGGTTATGGGCCTGTTCAGGTTTTCTATTTCTTCCTGGTTCAGTTGTGGTAGTTTATATGTCTCTAGGAATGCATCCATTTCTTCCAGATTGTCCAATTTGTTGGCGTAAAGTTGCTCATAGTATGTTCTTATAATTGTCTGTATTTCTTTGGTGTTAGTTGTGATCTCTCCTCTTTCATTCATGATTTTATTGATTTGGGTCCTTTCTCTTTTCTTTTTGATGAGTCTGGCCAGGGGTTTATCAATCTTATTGATTCTTTCAAAGAACCAGCTCCTAGTTTCATTGATTTTTTCTATTGTTTTTTTGGTTTCTATTTCATTGATTTCTGCTCTGATCTTTATGATTTCTCTTCTCCTGCTGGGTTTAGGGTTTCTTTCTTGTTCTTTCTCCAGCTCCTTTACGTGTAGGGTTAGGTTGTGTACTTGAGACCTTTCTTGTTTCTTGAGAAAGGCTTGTACCGCTATATATTTTCCTCTCAGGACTGCCTTTGCTGTGTCCCACAGATTTTGAACTGTTGTGTTTTCATTATCATTTGTTTCCATGAATTTTTTCAATTCTTCTTTAATTTCCTGGTTAACCCATTCATTCTTTAGAAGGATGCTGTTTAGTCTCCATGTATTTGGGTTCTTTCCAGCTTTCCTCTTGTGATTGAGTTCTAGCTTCAGAGCATTGTGGTCTGAAAATATGCAGGGAATGATCCTAATCTTTTGATACCGGTTGAGACCTGATTTGTGACCCAGGATGTGATCTATTCTGGAGAAGGTTCCATGTGCACTAGAGAAGAATGTGTATTCTGTTGCTTTGGGATGAAATGTTCTGAATATATCTGTGATGTCCATCTGGTCCAGTGTGTCATTTAAGGCCTTTATTTCCTTGTTGATCTTTTGCTTGGATGATCTGTCCATTTCAGTGAGGGGAGTGTTCAAGTCCCCTACTATTATTGTATTATTATTGATGTGTTTCTTTGATTTTGTTATTAATTGGTTGATATAGTTGGCTGCTCCCACGTTAGGGGCATAGATATTTAAAATTGTTAGATCTTCTTGTTGGACAGACCCTTTGAGTAGGATATAGTGTCCTTCCTCATCTCTTATTATAGTCTTTGGCTTAAAATCTAATTGATCTGATATAAGGATTGCCACTCCAGCTTTCTTCTGATGCCCATTAGCATGGTAAATTGTTTTCCACCCCCTCACTTTAAATCTGGAGGTGTCTTCGCGTCTAAAATGAGTTTCTTGTAGGCAACATACTGATGGGTTTTGTTTTTTTATCCATTCTGATACCCTGTGTCTTTTGATTGGGGCATTTAGCCCATTAACATTCAGGGTAACTATTGAGAGATATGAATTTAGTGCCATTATTAGCCTGTAAGGTGACTGTTACTGTATATTGTCTCTGTACCTTTCTGATCTACTACTTTTAGGCTCTCTCTTTGCTTAGAGGACCCCTTTCAATATTTCCTGTAGAGCTGGTTTGGTGTTTGCAAATTCTTTCAGTTTTTGTTTGTCCTGGAAGCTTTTGATCTCTCCTTCTATTTTCAATGATAGCCTAGCTGGATAGAGTATTCTTGGCTGCATGTTTTTCTCGTTGAGTGCTCTGAATATATCATGCCAGCTCTTTCTGGCCTGCCAGGTCTCTGTGGATAAGTCTGCTGCCAATCTAATATTTTTACCATTGTATGTTACAGACTTCTTTTCTCGGGCTGCTTTCAGGATTTTCTCTTTGTCACTAAGACTTGTAAATTTTACTATTAGGTGACGGGGTGTGGACCTATTCTTGTTGACTTTGAGGGGGGTTCTCTGCATCTCCTGGATTTTGATGCTTGTTCCCTTTGCCATATTAGGGAAATTCTCTCCAATGATTCTCTCCAATAGACCTTCTGCTCCCCTCTCTGTTTCTTCTTCTTCTGGAATCCCAATTATTCTAATGTTGTTTCGTCTTATGGTGTCACTTATCTCTCGAATTCTCCCCTCATGGTCCAGTAGCTGTTTGTCCCTCTTTTGCTCGGCTTCCTTATTCTCTGTCATTTGGTCTTCTATATCACTAATTCTTTCTTCTGCCTCATTGATCCTAGCAGTGAGAGCCTCCATTTTTGATTGCACCTCATTAATAGCTTTTTTGATTTCAACTTGGTTAGATTTTAGTTCTTTAATTTCTCCAGAAAGGGCTTTAATATCTCCAGAGAGGGTTTCTCTAATATCTTCCATGCCTTTTTCGAGCCGGGCTAGAATGTTCAGAATCGTCATTCTGAACTCTTGATCTGACATATTACCCATGTCTGTGTTGATTAGGTCCCTAGCCTTCGGTACTGTCTCTTGTTCTTTTGTTTGTGGTGATTTTTTCCGCCTTGTCATTTTGTCCAGATAAGAGGATATGAAGGAGCAAATAAACTACTAAAAGGGTGGCAAAGACCCCGGAAAAATGCGCTGTAACCAAATGAGAAGAGACCCCAAATTGTGGGGGGGAGAAAGGGGATAAAACAGCTTCTGAAAAAAAAAGAAAAGAAAAAAGAAAAAAAAAAAAAAAAAGAAAGAAAAAAATTTAAAAAATAAAAAAAATAAAAAAATACAAAAAAGAAAGAAAAATATATATATTTAGATGAACTAGTCAAAAAATGTTAAAAAAGAAAAGGGTAAAAGTTTTAAAAAATTTAGCAGAAGAAGAAAAAAGAAAAAAGAAAAAAAAATTGAAAAAAGAAAAAAAAATTGAAAAAAGAAAAAAAAATTGAAGTAGCCGCAAGACTAACGAATCATGGGGAGAAAGCCATGAGTTCCGTGCTTTGCTTTCTCCTCCTCTGGAATTGCTCTGCTGTCTTAGGAATTGAATCTGCTTTCTCCTTGATAGATGAAATTCGTTCTGGCTGGATATTTTGTTGATCTTCTGGGGGAGGGGCCTGTTGTAGTGACTCTCAAGTGTCTTTGCCCGAGGCGGGATTGCACCGCCCTTACCGGCGGCCGGACTAAGTAATCGGCTCGGGTTCGCTTTTGGGAGCTTCTGTTCCCTGAACGCTTTCCGTAGAGTTCCGGAGGACGGGAATGAAAATGGCGGCCTCCCAGTCTCCGGCCCGGAGGAGCCGAGAGCCTGGGGCCCCACTCCTCAGTGTGCCCCCAGAGGACAGCACCCAATCACTCCCGTATCCCCAGCCTCTAGCCGCGCTCGGAGCTCACCCAGCCCGCGACCAGTTCAAGGTAACCCCGAGCTGAGAGTTCAGTCCTCGGCTCTGTCTTGGCAGCCGGCTTCTCCGTTCTAATAGCTGCGAGCTCTCCGACACTCTGACACCCCCGATCCTTCTGTGACCCTGCGGGGCCTGGGGCCACGCTGGCCCCGCGTGGGCTTCACCCCGGTTTAGCCCCTGGAGCAATGTCCCTCAGTGGAACAGACTTTTAAAAGTCCTGATTTTGTGCTCCGTTCCTCCGCCGCTTGCCGGGAGCCGGCCCCTCCCCCCGCGGTCTATCTTCCCGTCGTTTTAGATTCACTTCTCCGCCAGTCCTACCTTTCAGAAAGTGGTTGATTTTCTGTTTCTAGAGTTGCTGTTCTTCTTCTCTTCGCTCTCCCCTTGGATTTGTAGGTGTTTGCAATGTTTAGATAAGCTATCGAGCTGATCTCCTGCTACCTGATGTAGTCTCAGGCTGCTACTTCTCCGCCATCTTGACTCCTCCCTAAGCTTCCTTCTTGACCGTGTATGGGTGTTGATGATGACATGTTATTTGAGGATCATTCTGGAATCCAGTTTACAAAAAGAATAAGCATAAAAGAGTGAATGCCTTGCTTTGCTGTCACCAATCCTACAAAACAGAAAAGTGGATTTTTTCAAATGCAGACTCACTTGGGTTTCTAAGGAAGTGGCCCTACACTGGCGATAACTTCATTTAGCTTGTAAAATGGGTACAATTTTGAAAAGTCACATAGCATTTATCTGAGAAGTAAATGAGATGAAATATAAAAACAGAATCTAGCACGTAGCTGGCACTAAATAAAGGCGAGTTCCATGACCTTTTCCCCTATCGAAGCTACCATTTTGGCTGATGCTAATTGACATCAAACATTTGGATTTACTGTTCAATATTCCTCTTGGCTACACTCCTGAGTTGTAGAAGTGGGGTGTTTGAAGAGGACAATCAGAATATTTATCTGAGAGAGAGAAAGAGAGAGCAGGGGGAGGTATGGATGGAGAAAGAACCCCAAGAAGACTCCCCTCTGAGGGCAGAGCCCAACTCAGGGCTCCATCTCATGACCCCGAGCCGAGATCATGACCTGAACCAAAATCAAGAGTCAGATACTTAACCAACTGAGCCACACAGGTGCCCCTAAAAACACATTTGAAGCCACTAAGATTTTCAAAGAAAATGTCGTGCCGTATAAAACAGGTGTTGTCATTTTTCATCCTAAGTTAATCAATTCTAAAGAAGGAAGTGACATCAAAATGGAGATAAAACTAGAAATAGAGAGGGAACAGAGCAGAAAATTTAGATAAAGCGCTACCAGCCGTTGGTTCTTTTGGTGATTCCAACACAGAGATCTAGTCTATGGTAGAGGCAGCAGAAACCCTGGTAGGACTGAGGGGTGATAAGATACACAACCAGACCAGAAGGCTGGAGCCTGGCATTCTAGAGCTCCGAATTCTGTCCTCATATGATCTGTGACATGAAGAAGTTACTGGAACAGCAAATATGTCTATGTCCTCATTGGTGACATGGAGAAAGTCAACCAAATCATCAAGATTCTTTCATTTTTACATTACCCATGAAATCTTTATGGACAATATTTTAGAAAAAAGACCAGAAGACTCTGTGGTAACTGGATATGGATCTCAAAGGAGTGGAAATTCATTAACACTGGTTCTGAGGCTAGCAATCCTGCCCTGGAGTGGGAGTGGAAACTGGGGACGAGAGGTCAGACTGTGAGCTCAGTCTCTACCCACATAGGTTCAGTGAAGAGTACAGCACAAAACAAAGGACATGAAGAGACTCTTTTTTTTAACAGATAAAGACAAAAAAACATGAAAGTACTAAGCATATGAATAACTAAGCAACCTTAGAAATAAAAAATAAAATAGGTAAAATAAATAAATAAAATAAATGACCATTTTTCAATGACCAAATTCGCAACTATGCAAAAGTTTATCTCCATATAGTGTTGGTGGGAATGAATATTCGATAACCTTTTGGACGACAATTTGACAATTCATAACAAAAGCTTCAAAATACTATAAATCTATTACCAGCAATGTCAAATCTTGATTTTTTTTTAGGATTTTGTTTATTTGACAGACAGAGATCACAAGTAGGCAAAGAGTGGGGGGCAGGAGCAGGCTCCCCACTGAGCAGAGAGCCCGATGCAGGGCTCAATTCCAGGACCCTGGGATCATGACCTGAGCCAAAGGCAGATATTTAATGATTGAGCCACCCAGGTGACCCTGCAATGTCATTTCCATATATTTATTCTATGTATTTCAATATATACTTATATGTTATTTCTATATATTCCATATATATATGTATTTACCAGAAATAGTTATGAATGTGTTCAAATACTTAGATGCAAGTGTGCACTGTCATGTTATTTCTTGACATCAATCAATTTTTAAAAGCTTAAATATCGGGGTACCTGGGTGGCTCAGTGGGTTAAAGCCTCTGCCTTCAGCTCAGGTCATGATCTCAGGGTCCTGGGATCCAGGCCCGCATCAGGCTGTCTGCTCAGCAGGGAGCCTGCTTCCCTTCCTCTCTCTCTGCCTGCCTCTCTGCCTACTTGTGATCTCTCTCTGTCAAATAAATAAAGTCTTTAAAAATAAAAAAATTTTTAAAAAGCTTAAATATCTAGCAATAAGAATTGTTAAGTAAATTGTGGCACTTCTTACTATGAAATACCATGTAATCATTTTAAAAGAGTTCGTGGAACAATATTTAATGATCCATAAATATATTCGTAATACATCGTTAAGTGAAAAAAAGTTACAAAACAACACGATCCTGTTTTTGTAAAAACATTATATATATTTACATATGTGCCCACGTACCTAGAAAATAGAAGGGTGTATGTGTGTGCGTGTGTATACCTAGAATAAGTGCATTAAGCTGGCCCTATGAAATTGCCAATTTTATAAGTCAAAAACAGTCAAACAACCATCACTTCATAGGGTTCAACCTAACACACGAATACATAGATGCTAAAATGAGACTAGAAAAATATTCATAAAAATATTGACTATGACTATGACTTAGTGATATTTTTCACTTTACCTTTATTTTTCAATTACACACAAGTTAAAATTACACACAAGTTAAATAAGCCTAAAATATGCCATTTCTTAGCTTCCAGATCCCCATCTTCCGGTTAACAGAAATACATATTATAGATAATTTATATAATATTTACTTATATTTATGTGTTATGTACATATATAATTAACCTAATATATATATAATTATACAGTGTATATATAATTAACCAAATGTGTAATCCTGTTTCAATGTAATCCATTCCAAGGATTTAAGCCTCATATTAGGAAAGAATCACTCATCAGGATAAAAATACTTGATCTTTCAGAATAGCTTTAGCCTCCTCACCCATGCTTCCTTCCCAAGATAGTTCCCAAGTGAATGGGAAGAAAGAGAACTTAACATTCTCATGGTGGTGGGAAAGATCTGGGGGATTTGGCACAATGTCCTCTACCTCTTCTGGTCTCCAGGGCTGTGTCCTCTATCCCCTGGGTGTCTCCTGGCCTTCGGGGCTGAAATCTGAGGATGGTGTAACGGGTGATCTGATCTCCCTTGGTTTGGTCAGGAATGATCACTTCCTGGCTGACTCAGCCTCACGTTAACCCCTGCAGGCTCCAGACTCCTGACCATCTGCCATGTCCTTCCTGCAGCCTCTGGCCTGGCGAGCACACACACCCAGGCTCTGCTGTGGGGACACCTCACCTTGCCATCGTGTGCACCATTATGGATTCTTCCTTTCTCAATTCTACATCCCCATGAGGTAAAGAATGAAGGCAGTCTGGAAAAGCTAAATCCCAGAGCCCCCTTTCTGCCTGACCCTACTGCATTGTCTGGCTTATTTGGATGTGGCTAAGTAAGCTACATCGATCTCCACATTGCTCTTGAAGTTAATTCGCCTGAAAGCAGAGGCCTCCAGAGAGGAAATCAAGAGACACCCCACTCTTTTCATTCTTTCTCTCCTTCTCCATCTTTCCATCATTTCCCATACAGAATATGGCCTGGCTTTTCTTTTACTTCCACGATACCCCATGTCCTCCTACCCCTAATCTAGCTATGTGTACAGGGGTCTTTTCTCTGCACTGTGAAAAACACTCTGAATGGTGCCCTCAATGCTCAGTTATTATTTTGATAAAGGAAAGTAGGAAGCCTTTCTCAAGAAATAGCTTGCAAGGTAACAGCTTACATCATTCTCATTTTGAATCACATAATATTAATATTGAATATTACCTTTGTCTTTATCCCAGCACATCTATGAAAATTTACACTTAAATAAATACTCAGGGCAGAAGAAGTTTAAAGGTTGTTGACTCAATAAAGCAAATAAGAAAATATTTTATAACTTTATCTCCATTATAAAGTTATTTGAAAAAAAGAGATATACCTAGATAAAACAGGGAGACACCAGGAGAGGGAGAAAAAGGCTTAAACAAACACTTGGAAGCTAAAATATAAGGAAGGGAATTCAGAAAAACCAATGTAAAATACAGAGAAGGTTTGGGCGACAAAAATGAAAATGTCCTGGGGCGCCTGGGTGGCTCAGTGGGTTAAGCCACTGCCTTCGGCTCAGGTCATGATCTCAGGGTCCTGGGATCGAGCCCTGCATGGGGCTCTCTGCTCCGCAGGGAGCCTGCTTCCTCCTCTCTCTCTACCTGCCTCTCTGCCTACTTGTGATCTCTCTCTCTCTCTGTCAAATAAATAAAATAATAAAATCTTTAAAAAAAATGAAAATATCCTGTATATTTTTATTTGTAATATTTACTGTTTCTCTATACACTCAAGTTGCCTCAAAGAGACCTAGTTATGGTACACACAATCTTCCAGCCTTGGGCATTAAACCTTTAGGAGAACAAGATAAATAATCAAGATACCGAGTCCATAGTTCATTTCTCTATTGTCTTGTTTCAGAAAGGATTTCAGGCAACACTACAGGAAAAATGATTAGGGAGCTTCAAAAAAAGAAAGATTCTTCTTTTAAAAGGCACTTAAAGATATGAAGTTCCTCTTTCACCCAGACAAAATAGAAGAGAAAGAAATGTTGGAAATGAAATAGCTTAGTGAGGAAGATAAACCAGGTGTGGAAGGAAATGAGGGCTCACGGGAGCCACGATGAGAGTGTGTGTGGGAAGGGACCTGGGTAGCTTGAAACTTTAGGGAGATGACCCTGGGGGCTTTAGGAGAAGCAAGACGGACACCGAGAAGCTAGCAGCCATCCTGATCCAGGTTGGGACATAATTGAGAGAAGGATTACAAAAATACAGTAAGCAAAACTTGGCCACCGATTGGATGTAGGGATTGAAGGAGAGGGTTAGAATCCAGGACTATGGGGCTTCAAACAAGCCAACCAGAGGAATGATAAAACATGACAAGAAATGGCCCACCTTCAGTCTGCTCTTAAAACAGAATGACAGCAATTTATTTTTTGCATATGTGTTTTCTGTTTAGCAATATAAGTAGGCCAAAAGTAAAGAGGAGAAATTTTAAAAACTCAAAATTTGTACTGAGTAATAGGCATATTTAATGGCAGTAAGAAGTCCAAAGCATATGTTTCAACCAGTACTCTGATATAGAACATGCATCTCTCATCTTCAAAGGGTGAACAAAATCAAAAAACAAAAACACTTAACCAGAAGTATGTGAACTTCCATGTCATCTCAACTGAGTTCATACATGTTTATACATGTTGTGGATCGCTTTATTTTTGCATTATCTAAGAAGTTACCTAAGAAGTACGTTTTGCTTCAAGTGGTAGTTGAGTTGCATTCTGACCCCCAGTTAAGGTTTTTTGAAGTTTATTATTTTGGCAAAACAACATAAAGCTCTTTATAACTACTATCCAACATGGCACCAGATTAGGACGTTTGGAAGCTCAATGTTTGGTTGACAGTTCCTATATGGAAGGGACGTTACTCATACCACTGCTCAGATGTGTGAAGAAAACTCACAGCTTCCTTGTTTTCTTTATCCAACCATTTTTTCCACGTATTTTTTGTTGAGATAAAATTCACATACCATATCCCTTTAAAGTGTACAATCGAGTGCTTTCTTAGTATATTCACAAAGTCATACAACCATCACCACTATCTAATTCCTGAACATTATTGTCACTCCAGAAAGAAACCTCACACCGCTTAGCCGTCGCTTCTCGCTCTCCATTCCCCACAGTCCCCGGCAAACTCGAATCCACTTTCTGTCCCTCTGCATATGCCTATTTTAGATATTTTGTATCAGCTGAATCATGTACTACATGATCAACCAAACCGCCCCTATGAATTCCAACCCCAATGGGGGGCAGTAAAAGTTTACTTTAGCTCAAATATCACAATCGGTAGTATCTCAAGTGTTTCTAGTTTTTTTTTTTTTTAAATATTTTATTTATTTATCAGAGAGAGAGGTCACAAGTAGGCAGAGAGGCAGGCAGAGAGAGAGGGAGAAACAGGCTCCTCACTGAGCAGAGAGCCTGATGCGGGGCTCGATCCCAGGACCCTGAGATCATGACCTGAGCTGAAGGCAGAGGCTTAAACTACTGAGCCACCCAGGCGCCCCTCAAGTGTTTCTAGTTTAAGACAATTTAATTTTGGTAAAGACTGAAGAAGCTTCTGGTACACTCGCTAATAGATTTTTTTCTCCCCTTTCTTGCTCCTTCCCAAGTTGATCTGGGCACAGAGTCCTCCAAGCCATGGTGAGAGGGTGGGCTGCCCTCCTGCGCTGGCCTCATGCTGGGCTCTGGATCAGTGCCCCCTCAAGACAACTGGTCCCAACATGACTTTTGGCAGATGATGGCTTCTCTTGCGGCTGACACCTGAGTCCTACACCGCCTCTTGTCAATCCAGACCACTGCCCATGACAGCCTCCTCTTGCCAAGCTCCAAGTTTCTGCCAGCTCACAGTCCTCTCAGCACCTCTGCGTCCACTCTGAGGGTGAACCTGGGCCTTTTTTTTCCCCACTGTCCACCCTGCACCTCTCATAGAATCTAACATATAGTAAATATTCAACAATACTTTTTGATTGGGTGAATAAATCCTTCAAAATTCAGCCAAAATATCTCCTCTGTAAACCTTTCCTCAGTACACCGACATTTGCCCACCCCCAACTGCTTGCTCTATGCTCTCACAACAAGTGAATCTTGCTGCCGGTTGCGCATTTAAAGCTACGTGATAACCCACTGTCCATGAGTCATCTCTCATACGTGAGAAATCCCACCTCTCCCTCACTGTCCGGGTGAGGAGCTTCTCAAGGCCTCCCTCAGACCCCTGTCACATGAACAACATTATTAATCAATCAATTGGTAAATATTAATTAATCAGTGTTAATCAACATTCACTCATTAATTAGTAAACATGAAAAGTCACTTAAACTTTGTTACTTCCAATTAGCTATATTTCTTTTTTAAAGTAATAATGTGCAAATTTTTACCAATAATGTAACACAAGTGAGTATAAACAGGAAGCAAATTCTCCATTTCCCCTTTTAAGTAGGTTCCTGTGTATAGAAATTTACTGTTTTGAGCATTTTGCTCTTCAAATTTGTTTCATTTTTAAATTTTTCCCCTCAAGTTTGTTTTTATTTTTATTTTTTATTTGTCTTTTTGAAAGAGAAAGAATGCATGTGTGCACATGCAAGGGCATGCATAGGAAGGGGGGGGAAGGAGGGTAAGGAGAGAGAGAGAGAGAGAGAGAATCTTAAGCAGGCTCCTCACTCAACACGGAGCCCAACTCAGGGCTTGACCTCACAACCATGAGATCATGACCTGAGCCAAAATCGAGTTGGCAGCTTGAACAACGGAGCCACCCAGGCACCCCTCAAGTTTGTTTTTTAAATAAATTGGATATTGTATGATCACCTGAGTTAGTAGAAGAGAAAATTTACAATAGAAGTTTCTAGTAAATGGCAGAGCTGTGGTCTGAGTCCAGGCACCTTGGTTCATTCAAAACCAATGCTTACAACCCTCTGCAGAAGGAATTAAAGGCAGAGAGAATCACATTTGCAGCATCACCTGTAGAAGGATAGATAAATGGCTAGGGGCTTGTGGGCGGGCAGTCTGAATTTCACCCTGAAAGCAAGGACAAGCCCTGCTTCCTCAGTTTTATGTTGACCTATAGGTATCTCACCTCTTCAACGGGATTTAAATCTCTCCAACAGGAACTTAAATTTTTCTTCATTGATGACAGGTTGATGCCCTGAAGCCATGTACTTATGGATCATTTCTGACATGGTTTGGACACCAGATTAAATAAATCCAGTTAAAACAGAAAATGTGGAGTAGTGGTACTCAACGGAAAAGTTCAGATTTTTACTGTGTATTGAATAGAAAAAAAAAAATTTAACCTTAAACCTTTGCCATTCTTTTCACATCGAAGCTCCACATGTTTCTTTCAAAGTCATTTCCGGATTCTACACATCTGAGGCTCCCTTAGGGGAAGTGGAGGGGAAAGGAAGGGGGAAGCAAGCCAGGCATTCTCCCTCCTAACTCAGTGAGAAAGCTTTCTCGGGGCAGTCTCCCCAGAGACAGGAGAGCTGTTGATCAGCTGTTGAGAGATGGGGAATGAAGTCCGAGACTTTGAGAACCACTGGCAACCGGACAGAGACAATACCGTGCAGCGGTTGTGAGCCCTGGTTCCGAATGGTGCTTTCTGGATTCAGACCCAAGTTCCACCACTTACTGCATATTTTAGACCAGTTATTCATGCCCTCTTTCCTCATAAGTTGAGATTATCATAGTACCTGCCTGCTGGGGCTGTGCAGAGGACGAAATGAGTTGATACAGTGTAGAGAACATTACAAGAGTGCCTCACCATTGTCCCTGGCATCAGCCATTGCTAACTCTAACTTCTCAACATTATCTCTGAGTAAAGACTAAATGCCCATCCTATTCCCACTAGACCTCCTTTTCAATGAGCATCTTGTCACGGCCCTCTGTTTCATCCCAGACAACTGTTTGATGCTGGAATTATGAACGGAAGGACTCAAATACCCAATGATATATTAGTGTTAGACAGAAATCCACGTTTGTCTTCTCTTTGCATAATGTTTTTCTAATTTCTAGCCCAACTGACATCATCCCGCTCTAGGACAACACTATCAGAATGGAGTAAATCCCCTCAAAGAGTCAAGGAAGGTGAATGTGAATGCAGATCCTCCTGGCTTCCCTTTGTCCGTGTGTGATAACTCCAGCCTCCCACCCAAAGCTAAAAGAATCCTGTTCTGAAAATGGATACAAGTCCTACTGAGATTTGGCTCCTGCGAAGCAAAAGCTCCTTTGAGAAAGAAAAGACTATGCCATTTTACAATCTTCTCAAGTTCTACAACGCTGATTTCTGGAAATGAGTTTGTCATTGAAAGCATGAGGCAAACACCTTTTTAAATGATTTCAAGCCGTCTGTGGAAGCATGATGCCAGCCAACGCTCTCAAAGACCTCATTGTGAGCGCTTATGCTCGGAGGCTGCTAATTGCTGGCCTCCTTCCATCCACTTCCTGCAAACACAACACCATATTTGTCTCTCAGCTGTCACTATTTGTCAGGGGCCTATAAACAGAGAAGATGCTTTCTTAGCAACCACTGTGAGCAAGTAGAACCCTGCCTTCCCCTCCCCCCTTAGGAAACCGAGCCCGAAATGAAGAAAGCTAAAAGAACCTTCCAAAGGGATTCGTGAAAGTCAGAATGACAAACCGACATGGAAAGTTTCCAATCTGCTGGCTGCCTTTGGCTTGGGGGAGAAAAAAGAACTATGGAGAAGCTTTCAGAAGCCAGCAGCCAGCAGATTAAAAGGCGACTAGAAATGATCTCACCACCATTTGCAGACGTCTGGTCACACGGCTATCTGCAAGATAACCGAGAATAATCCAGTTACGTTGCTCGATTTCATTTCCTCAGAGAGTGCTGTGGGCCTCATCTTGCTATTTTTAGTCTTTGGGGTCAGACGCCCTGGGAAGCCATCGCCAAGGCAGCCCAAGCATTACATGTTCGTCCAGAACAGGTAAAAGTTCTGGAAACCAACATCAACAGCAACAACAAAAAAGCAGCTGGAGATCAAAGCATTCTAGAGAGTCTGGAAGGAAGGGGGAGTGGGAAGATGGACTTTTTCAGATGATAGCTGTGGCAGCCTCTGATGGCTGTTTGGGTTCGGACACTACAGAAAATCATATTAAAGAAAGCATGAATCTTGACCCTATAAGCGAATGCTGCAGGGTATCTGTGGGAGCGCCCCTGGCCATTGAATCTTTCAGGAAGTTTAAAATGTTTCTGGAGTTAAATCAGTTCACTCTTGCCAGCCTGAGAACAGCCAGTTTGGAAAACAGGACTTGTAGGCATGGAAACAGCAGGCATCTTGGTAATGAAACTCATCACAGGGTTTACCGGAAAAAAACTGTGGAAGATCCTCAAGAGGGGAAGACAGACTTGGTCCAGTTCTGGGAGGCGTGACAGTATGAAATCTACACAGAGGATAACTAGAATAAGCTTCAGTGATCAAGTGGAAAGCATTAAACTTTTGTAAGCCCTGATCTTTCAAGGGCTGCTTATCTGCAAGTATCAGTACTAATTTTGCTGCAAATGTTGCTAAAATTAGCTAATTTTGCCAAAAATCAAAAGAGTTAAAGTCAAAGGCACTCAGAAGAACCTTTCTTCAATTCTATATTCCCATTATGCTATTGAAGACACGTGACAAGAGATTGTTCAGAACTGAGCTCTCACAAATACTGTTTCGTAACTGGGAAACATGAGGGCGCCTGGGTGGCTCAGTCGGTTAAGCATCCGACTCCTGGTCTGGGCTCTGGTATGACCTCAGGGTCCTGGGATTGAGCCCCACATGGGGCTCAAGCACAAAGTCTGCTTGAGAGTCGCTCTCTCCTTCTGCGCCCCCCCAACTCACACATGCACGCATGCTCTCTCTCTCTCTCTAAAATAAATAAATAAAATCCTTTAGAAAAACCTGGGAGACGTGAAAGTACTACAACTCAGTATTCGCTGAGTACCAGTTTTCACATCACCTTTTTAATCTTCACAATAACCCTTTAATAAAAGTGTTAACCGCTGTGTGACAGATGAGGAAACTGAAGCCCGAGGAGTTGAGGCTGGTTAGACCCAGAGCCAGGCTTCTGATCTCACTCCAGGACTCAATCGTCCTGTCCCCACCACTCCATCCTGCACAGGCTGTGATTTACGTAAGAATGCTGTGATGCATCCAGGCCTAACAGCTCCCACCGATGGTACTGGTTTTCCCCCACCAAATGCCACAGCAGGATTAGGCAGAAGTTATAGTGGGTATTTTTCATGTAAAAATGGGAAACTTTATTGTATACTGTTTTCATATTTTTAAAAAGTTCTTAAAAACACAAATTAAAAAAAATAAAGATCTCTTTTCCTTGGTCACAAATGTTTCCCTTCTTTTATCTCTTCCTCTCCTTCTTCTTTTCTCCTCTCGCTCCACTCTTACCCACTCATCTTACATTGGAGCCCCACACATTCTTATACACCATCAGTATGTCTGAGGGAGTTCTCGAGAACTGAAGACCCCCCCCAAAGTACTCCCTAGGGTCAGATGGCACTTCACCCTGCCCATGTCCTTCCACCCACCTAGGACTTCTACCCCTTTCCCCCACTCCAGCTGCTCTGTGGACTGCTAACTGAATAGTAAGGCAGAAAAAAATGAGTCAAGGCTACCGCCAACTTCTTATGACCTTGGTCTCTTAGGAGGCCCTGTTAACATAGCTAGAGGAACAGTAGAAAGTGGACAACTGAGAAGAAAGCACACTAGAGGTTAGTAGATGTGGTGAGGCCCAATTTGGCTACCCAGCCTTTGAAATCTAGAGATAGAGCTATGGTTTGAGGTCATCAATATGACCACATATAATTGGAACTACTGTGGAAATTACCACACTCCCACCTATTTCCCCCTCTCCCACATTCAGTTTTTAATCACTTTTTTTCCTTCTCTATTCCCCCCAATCGTAATTTAGAGAGTTAAGAAACAAAAAAATTCTTCCTGTCAGAATACTAAAAGTGGTCCAATTTTGTTAATGTCAGCTACAGTGGGTTAAAATGTCCCTTGGTGACTTAGAGAATGTGGATTTTCTTTCCTAAGTATCCAATTTAACATAACATAAGAAAATAAAAGAAAGAGAGGGTCCCGAAACTTTTGGTCACTAAAAAACAAAAACTCCCTAGGATTATCTGTAATACACATAGCTGTACACACATGCAACTGCTAATTTACATGAAGTTCAAGAAAATGCACATATACTGATGATGTCAAATGCTGGAAGGACGTGGAGCAACTGGAACTTTCATACACTGCTCGTAGGAATGCAAAACGGTACAACCACTGAGAAAAAACCATCTGACAGTCTCTTAAGAGGTTAATTATACACCTTCCATAGGATCCAGTCAATCTAAACCTAGGTATTCACCCAAAAGAAGTGAAGACGTAAGTTCACACAAAGAGTTATACAGAAATGTTCACAGCAGTTTGATTCATAATAACCAAAAACTGTAGTAACCCAAATATTCATCAACAGGTATGGATAAACAATCTTTGGGATATCCATAGGATAGACCACTGCTTATCATGAAAAACAAAAAGTTAGGGGAGGAGTTTGAGTAGACAACTGTCTGGTCACTCCGCCACAGTGTACATGCTAAAAGGCAAATGGCATTACACGGTAATGGAATGAGATGTATCACCAAGAACTATAGGTTTGGGACCCAGGAGATTTATATGGGATGTTCTTGACTGAACGTGAGCATGAGGGGCCCCCAGGAATAGAAACTCTATTGAGTGCCCTTGGTGACCCACAAGAAGGCAGAGATGCTGGTGACCAGGGAGACCTGAAGGTGCAAAGCCAGGCTTATAGGGTCAGAAGTGCTCACAACTGGCTCCGAGGCTCCTTCTTCCCAGAAACCCTATGGGCCTACCTGATGTGCAAATATGCCACGTAAGTACCACTGTCCCACTAGGAGGAAAACAGAAGCAGATGTGCTCTCGTCACCTGTATCTGGACTGCCTGCAGGCTGAAAGGAAGAGACCACAAAAGAGCAAACTGGGCAGATTGGTCCTATGGTGCTGAGAGTCAGCATCTGAGGGAAAAAGACCCAAACCCACTGCAACATCAACAACACTGGAGAACTTGGAGCCTGTCCCACTCCATGTTCTCCCAAATGCCATAGGCCTGCTGGCATTTCCATCTGGTTGACTCCTTCCTGCAGTACTTTAATGACCAACAGGGAAGAAGGGTCCCAAGGAGACCCGACCTAGGGAACAGAGCCACAGTCATTTCCATGCTTAGCATCACTACTGACTTCCCAAGGAATCTTATCTAAGTACAAAGTCACATATATCAATTGATTTTTTAATATTGCATACTTGGAGTTTATGACTTTATTCTTGACTTAATCACAAGTACAGCCTGTGCTTAGCTAGCCAACTAGAGGAGAAAAGGAATGTATGTACTTTCCAGTTTGGAAAGGAATGTGTACTTCGTGCACTTTAGTCTTATTCATCATGTTTGCTCAGTTTTAAGCTTTTTGAACCATAAGATGGGTTTAAATAAGGTAAAAATGAAATTGGATTCCATCAGTCAATACACTAAAACACAACCAGAATTAGATGTCATAAGGTTATAGCGTTTCATCACTTGTAAGTAGTATTGTCTGTGGGGGCCTCTTCTGAGAAAATATGTATATAATTCTTCATTTCCTACAAAGAAATTCATCATCTGGCTTCCCCACAAATTGAAAAATTACATAGTGAGTGAGGAAAAAGAGAAAATTATTATAATCTTATTAACTAATGTTAAGGAGAAATTTATTATAGTAAAATATTCTTCCATCTAATACTAGTCAGAAAATGAATTGATTTTGAAACTTTCTATTTTTCTTAAAGAAAAAAATTCTGACTTTAGGGTAACTACAGTTTTTAGGCCATGTAATGACACTTTTACTCAAATCAAAATTCAGTGCTAATATACTCTTCAGGAATAACTAAAAGAAAAGGTCTGAAACATAGTTTTTTCTCTCTTTTTCACTAGAAATTTTCCCTTCTCAGATCAGAAAAGATAGTTTTTCTCACATTTCCCTTTTAATGTGTATTAAATAGAGTTTTTTGATTCGTTCAAGGAATTACAGCATTTAGAAATGAAGGAGATAGGAAATGGGCAAAGAACCCGGGAAGCTAGAATAGAGCTCAAGAACTGGAAGATTCGGGTGCTTGGGTGTGTCAGGCAGAATTCTAAGATGGTTCCCAAGATTAACACCACTGATGTACATACCTTGTATAACCTCTCCCCTTGAATGTGGAGAGACTGTGAGTATGGTAGGGTAGTCGCTCCTTGATAACCTTGTTCTAGAAGACACCACAGTAGAAAAGTGGAATGAGATTCCCCTCTGTTGGCCTTGAGCAGAGGACCAAGTTAAGTCATGCCTGGACTTCTGACCTACAGAAATTGTGAATTAATAAATTTGTTTGTCTTAAGCCACTAAGTTTGTGGTCATTGTTATTCAACAATAAGAAAGTAATACACTGGGTTACCTTCTTGCCCCTCAGGGATAAAAAGGTGGCAATTTCCACCATTCTGGTAATAAATAATACACACCTTTTCTTCCCAGCCTTTTGGCTTCTCTTACTCATGGTTCCCTCTTGGTTTCTTCAGGATTCTCTGGCTTCATGTCTATGTGTTGTTTCTATTTATGTTCCCACCAATAAGTAAATGCCTCTCTCTGTCTCATAGAAGCTGGGCAGAAAAATAGATGTCCTTATAAGCAACTTAACTTAGTGAAGTACCATCAAAATGTCATCTTCCCAACAATGCTTTGAGGCGAGTGTCATTATTATTCTTAGTTTTGTAATAAATCAAGAAGTTAGGTGACGTTGAGTGGGGAAGCCAGACTCAAACCCAAGACATCCTTCATTGTGTCTTTTGCTTTTTTCTCCTCTTCTTGAAATAACAGGAGGTTCTCCTGAATGCCACACAGGTAGTGAAAACTCCACCCTGGGAAACACTGATCATACACATTCGATTCTTTCCTCTTGAGACAAACCAAGGACAAACCACTCTGAAGCCATCACCAACTTCTCTAATTATGCTGCTCTTGTTTCCCCAAGTAAAACCTGAATTGGGAAGGACTGATTGGAAACATCCTGGCTCTGTGACCTTGGGCAGATTAGTTACGTCTATGAGCTTCAGTTTTCAGCTACAAAATGGAGCTATGCAGTAAGCCATAACTTACTCCTAGGGCTGCCACATAGAAGCTCACAAAATGGTACTTGTGTGGTGAGGGCAGTAGTTATTCCCCAAGGGGCATCTCCCATGTCTTATAACTCTACAGCTTGACGTCTGAGTAGGGCTCAGACGAATATGTTACTTAATTACCTCACAGACTAATTTGAATGGATGTCCATACTAGTGGAGGAGTTTCCACCAAAAAAAACCAAAAAAACAAAAAACAAAACAAAAAAAAAAAAAACTAGCTCTTCCTTTTTACGGGAACTAATTTCTGAAGAATTCAAAAATATTCAAAGTCTCTGCAGAAGCATACTAGAAATGGATTTATCCAAGACATATGGCAATCCTGCTGTTTGGAGCCCTCTGAATGGGCCAGATCCTCACCAGCAGAAAACTGCCAGAAGGTTCCACATCATATGTTAACTGCATAGAATCAACCAGTAGAAAAAAGGTTAAGACAAGAGCATGGACTTCAGGATTCCATATACTCAGGGCTCCCCTGAGTTAGTATTTACCTTATTGTGTCCTGGCCGCCTCATAAATAAAATGAGGATATTAATGATGTTTTTGTGGTGTTATGGAGAGCACTAAATGAGTTGATATATATCCACAGTGCTTATAACCATGTCTGGAATGTGATATGCACTCAGTACATTTTAAAGTCTGTATATTCAACCACAGTTATTGAATTCCCACTATGTGCCCAGCACGATGCTAAGCACTGTGAATATGAAGATGAGAATGGAGGAAGGAAAAGATGGATGTTTATGGAGTCTTTATGAACAAATCACTCTGACAGATGTTTTACATGTATTATCTTGGTTTTTTTTTTTAACTTGTAACCTTATTAGATAGATATTATTTGCCCTATTTTATAAATGAAGAACATGGGTAAAGAGAGATTAACCATGTTCACAGAGCTAGTAAGTAGTAAAGCAGGGATTTAAAGCCAAGACTAGAGGGCGCCTGGGTGGCTCAATGGGTTAAGCCTCTGTCTTTGGCTCAGGTCATGATCTCAGGGTTCTGGGATCAAGCCCTGCAACGGGCTCTCTGCTCAGTGGAGATCCTGCTTCCCCCTCCCCCCCTCCCCCGCCTACTCATGATATTTCTCTCTCTGTCAAATAAATAAATAACATTTAAATAAATAAAGCCAAGACTAAGCTCAATCCTGCTTTTGCTATAAATAAGACACAATCCCTGTCCTTAAGGAATGAACAATTTATAGAGGAAATAAATGAGGAAATATGAGAAGATAAGGGCCAAAGTTGAGTTACATACAAAGTGGAGGTATTTACCTACAGGAGTAATTCCTCAGGGTACAAGAGAAGTGACATGTGAAGGATGAATAAGATTTCTCCAGGAGAATAAGGGCACTCAGGGGTGGAAGAGGACAGGAGGGAGAGAGTCATAGACTCAGAAGCACAAAAAAAGTGCGTGAGGTATTACTGGACCAGCAAAGAGAGTGATCAAGAATACTGTCCCATAAAAGGGAACTTGGGTGGGAGTCCAGCCATCTTCCCATATGGGGTGGTGCTCCTCACAGGGACTCCGACGTCGGCCAGCAGCTCTCATAGTAAGCACCAAGCTCCTCTGCGTCGCTGCCTTTCTTCCAGCAGCCCAAACCTCGGTCTACTGCACACCCAAGCTTCACTCCATCTTTAAAGGACTTCTGCTTCCCTCCTTGTGCCTTGGTGCCCATTGCAGTTTGTGTTACTGCACTGATGCTCTTCTCATTGTGTCTGGATTGTTCCACAAGAGTGTCTTACACTCTTGTGTCAGTTTCTTCTGCTTCGGGTTTTTTCCATCAGTTCCATCCGCTTAAGAACATACACTTCCCCAAAGTTTTTTTTAGCCTTGCCTCCACTCCAGGCAAAATTAATCCTTCTGCTCTGTTACCAGGCTACTTTCTACAGACCTCTTTAGAACCATTATGTTTTACGGCTGTTCGTGTGTGTCTTTGCCCTAATGGGAATTCCTTCAGGCATCAGTCTTGTTCATTCCCAATGTCTCGTCCAGTGCCAAACACATAAATATTTGATAAATAAATGAATAAGAAAACGAGGGAATGACAACCCAAAGGCCCTTGCCAGATGTTTAAGAGCCTCCATCAGATGGATCCATCCAACCTAGCCAACATTTCCTTCCAACAACCCTAACAAGAACACTCAAGGCCAATCTTTACCAGTCTTTCCCCTACTTCCCCCTACTACAACCATTATCCAAGCTTCTCATTGCCTCTTCCTTTACCTGCTTTTTTCTACCTATGTAGTTTTTCTAATGTTTACCAGACTACAAAGCTAAATCCTCTTTTCCAACTAAGATGAAACATTTCCTTCATTTTGTGCAGGACATTCAAGTATCCTGCCCTGACTTTCTCACCCCTGCAATTTTTTTTTTTTCCAGAATTGTCTTTAACTTTTGAAACAGCTAACCCTCATTCTACCTGTGTGTTCCCCACAGGTTATTTTACACATCTTGTCTTCTCAAGGTCAGAGAATGTCACTTCTTATTTAATTTTTATCTGCATTACGCAATGTTAGAAACACCAAAGTTTATTTTTTTTAAGATTTTATTTATTTATTTGACAGATAGAGATCACAAGTAGGGAGAGAGGCAGGCATAGAGAGAGAGAGAGAGAGGAGGAAGCAGGCTCCCTGCCAAGCAGAGAGCCCAATGCGGGGCTCCATCCCAGGACCCTAGGATCATGACCCGAGCGAAAGGCAGAGGCTTTAACCCACTGAGCCACCCAGGCGCCCCGAAACACCAAAGTTTATTAAACACATAAGCGAAAAGCTGGTAGATTCATAATGGCTACTTTAGGACTAATCCAATACAATATTATCCAGAATGTTTCTAGTAGTGATACTAAATTACTATTTCTATGACACATGGACAGGGAATTTTATGAGGGACCAGGCTAATATATCCTCTGGTACAAGAACTGAGACATAACTGACCTTTACCACATTTAAGGATTTTCAGGGGATATGATGGGACATAGCTAGATCCAAGGCTGTGCAATTGTTCCATGATTGGATTTTGCTGGCTTGAGAGCTCCAGGTTTGATCCTCTAGCACATAGGCTCTGAGTCCATAGGTTTCATCTGCACTCCCGGGTCCAGGTCACAAGGGACACGTTCTGCAGCCTTCATTCCAATCCCCGCAGCTTTGACAGATAGCCACACCGCTTCTATCTAAACTTTCTCATCTGCAGTGAGTAGATCCATCTTTGCCAGAACAGGCTTTTGCCCTAAACCAAATCGAGCAGCTGTTTGCCAAACTCGGAGATGACGTTGGATCGTAATGACCAACATGGAGCTGAGCCACTGAGGAGTAAATGACAGGATGGAAAATAGTGATGCTCAATTTCCAGGGTTACCAGCCACCATGGATTTGTAAGGGATCCATCCTTGGCCCCGGCCGGTAGGGCTTCAGTAAAACTCATCCTCGCTTACATTCTTTTTACATTTGTGGGAGGAATGTAAACGGAATGGTTACTTTTACAAAAGCTTCTCTTCATGCAGAATTAAGCTGGAAATCTTGAAATTAAGGGAACTTAAAAAAAATCTTAATAGGACTAGAAGAAAGATGGAAAGAAAACAGAAAAGAAAGGAGTGCTTTATAATTTTCCTTTCTTGGTTATTCATTGGTTTCCTCTAAACAACTAACATTTCAACACATCAAAATTTAAGCAGACTATCTGGCCCAGAGTAATGAAATCTCGTTCCCAGGTCATTCTAAACTGGGATAAAAAGAAGGTCACAATGAAAGGCTGCGGTCTACAAAACTGGCTCTGCCCTGACAGTTCTGTAGGCCCTCCAACTTCCCTTGAATTCCGCAATTCTCCTCTACCTCCCCAGGAGTATCTCTCATGTGCTCCACCGTGCTTTCTTGCACGGTCCAGCTCCAACAACTGTTTACTCCGCAAGTGGCAGTGTATGCCAATGAAACATGAGGCAGTCACAATCTCCAGCGCTCAGAGAAGCTGCCATCGCTTCTGCCTATGCCCACTGAAGTCACTGATCCCGAGAGAACAGTCCCCAAGGGAGTGGGCAATGGGACTACACCGATGTGCTCCCTTGTTACTGCCGCTCATGTCTACAGTCTCCAGCAGCCAGCCATGCCCGGTGTTGAGGATGCTACTGAGTAAGGAAGTGGCCCTCTTAAAATACCTGTTGCATAGATAGCATCAGGAAATCACTCCTCGCTTCAGGGCTTAGATATACATTGATATGGCCAATCTGGAATGATAACTACTGGATATACTCCTCCACTGTTAAAGCAGTCCACTGGACTCTTCCCTTAGGATCAATTTCTTCAAAAGGGGTTACTTCTCGTTTAAATATCCAGTTAGTACCTGGTGGGCTCACAAGTCCTTCACTCATGCCCAGATAATGTTGAATTCCAAGGCATGCCATCTGCAAATAACTGCTTTCTTTTATTGAGAGTATTTACTTCAAACACAACGAGAACTGGTCTTATCTTTATTCAAGCCAAGTGGTAAAGAAACCTAGAAATTCAATACCTGAATGCAAAAAGCATAAGTTATCCACTCTATTTGAACGACTTGATTGCTTTGTTTTTCTTCGTTTTCTTTGTTTGTGTCCCTAGAAGTAACCCCATGATCTTCTTTAAATAAATTAAAACCTCTGTCCTAATCCTGAGAGACAGCCCATTAAAACCATAATAGAAGGGGCGCCTGGGTGGCTCAGTGGGTTAAAGCCTCTGCCTTCTGCTCAGGTCATGATCTCAGGGTCCTGGGATAGAGCCCCGCATGGGGCTCTCCACTCAGCAGGGAGCCTGCCTCCCTCTCTCTCTCTCTGCCTGCCTCTGCCTACTTGTGATCTCTGTCTGTCAAATAAATAAATAAAATCTTAAAAGAAAAAAAAGAACCATAATAGAGGACGGTAAGAAACCTAACATCAATAAAAGAAGTTCCCCTGTTTCTGATAATTTGTTTAAAACTGCAGTAATCAATTGAACTTGAATTTCCTAACTGGGTATAACAACGCAAATATCTTCACACTCGCTAGACACGTCTATCAAAAACACAGCTTCTCTAATTTGAGGGCCTCAACGAAAGACTCATAAGAAGACCTACCCCTGAGGATTCTAAATGCAGACACGTCTCTGGCTTCTACATCACAGCTGGACGACCAGGCAATATTAAAGCACCTAGACAGACTAATTCTGGTCTTCTATTTTAAACTGTTCTGTAAAATGAAACTGGACATGCCTGCAATTCTAGGAATGCCTGCTAGGCCTCCCACCAACCTCTTGAGTCAATCACCATCTCATCCACCTTTAAAAAATATTTAGCTGAAAAGATATCTTGCTTCCAAGGAGGCCCTGTGTTATTCAAAGGACATTGTAAGTTGGGCAGGGGGCTAAATTTAACCCATGAGAGGACGAGATAACAGAGCATTTTCCTAGGACAAAGGAGCATATCCCCACTAGATAGAGTCACACCTGGCTCAGGAATGGCAGAGGCGGTCTTTATAGTCATTTCTCCATGACACCCATAGATACAAATTTTTCTTTCTAACCTTGGCTTCTTTTAAATATCATGCTGCCAGATAAATGCACAATTTATAATTTATGTTCTACTTGCCAACTAGCATCATGTTCAAACTATTTTGCTTATATTTTTAGGCAGCATACTATCTTAAGAAATACGTAACTAACATTTTTCAAGATATCTGAGACATCTCAAAATAGGTTTTAAATCCTTTCACAGTCTAATTTTTAGGAAGTTTGTAACCTGTAGCAGGTCAATTTTCTACCTGAAGAATGGAAATTTTAATAATGCAAATCAAAGAATTCAACTGCCATATTAAGAAGCAGGCTTCAACTCATTTTATGCTCTCAGACCACAGCACTGAGACTAGCCAAACACCAAAAGGATGCAGGTCCCTAGTTATAGGGAAACTAGATGAGAACATATGCACACAACAGCAAAACCCATAACCATTGGTAGAAAAATCCCCAAGGTCCATAACCTCTTGACGGACATTCATTTTTGCATCTGAAGAAATGTTTTATTTATATCTACCTTTTCCAATTTGCCACATCTGAAGAAATGTTTAATTTATATCTACCTTTTCCAATTTGCCGAGGAGAGAGATGACCCCAAGAACATTGCTACCTTTCACTATCCCAAGAACTGAAAACACACACCAGCTTCCTGTCCCCAGATGATTTTCAGGCAATCGGTGCCAAGAAGCTATCACTCCATGACTGCAGGAATTTAGAAAACCTTCAGAGAAGAATACAAATTCCAATTGAATCTCACAGTCATGAGTTTATCAAAACATGAAAGAACTCTCGTTGCCTCACTGGACATATTCTGTAGGCTGAATACTTATATGTGAATTCTGGATCCAATCTCTTCCATGATTGAAGTTCACTTTTTTTTTTAATTATTGTGGCAAGAACACTTAGAATGAGATCCACCCCCTTAACAAATTTTTAAGCCAACATTATTGTTAATCACGTGTTGAATAGCAGATCCCTAGAACTTATCCGTCGTGTAAAACTAAAGTTTTATATCTATTGAAGAACAGTACCTCTTTTCCTCTTCCCCACAGCCCCTGGCAATAACCGTTCTACTCTGTTTCTATGAGTTTTATTATTTTAAATACCTCATATAAATGGAATTATGCAGTATTTGTCCTTCTATTACTGGTGTCGTTCACTTAGCGTCGTGTCCTCCAGGTTCATCGAAGTTGTCACATATGGCAGGATTTCCTTCTTTTTAAAGGCTAAATAATGTTTTGTTGCATGTAGATAACACATTTTCTTTATCCATTCAGCTGCCAATGGACATTCAGATTGTTTCTGTGACTAGGCGATTACAAATAACCCTGCAGTGAACAGGAAGTGCATGGAGCTCCTTGAGATCCCGATTTTATTGATTTTAGACATATATTCAGAAGGCAGATTGTCGGATCATATAGTAGTTCTATTTTTAATTTTTGGAGGAACTACCATATTACTTTCCATAACAGCTGCACCATCTTACCTTCTCACCAATAGTGCACAATGGTTCCAGTTTCTCCACATTTTCTCCAACATTCATCTTTTTTTAAATATATATAATGTCCACTATTTGATAGTGAGTCAACCTTTGATGGCAAGGAAGAGTTGGAGACTCTCTTCTACTCTCTGACTCTCTTATAAAGAAAGGTGAAGAAGGAACATTAAATTTCTGCAGAAGCTGTGGATTCAACAAACATTTATTAGCACCTACTATGGGTCAAACATTGTATCAGACATGGGAAATGAAAAGCGATTAAGATGGGCCTCCCCTTTAAGAAGCATAATGTCTTTAGAAGCTGTGCATTGCAATAGTATGTTATACAATGTGTATTTGGAATGCACTGGAATTGTCTCTCCCAGAAAGTACACTCCATAAGTGATTGCAGTAACGTTATGGACTGAACAGTGGTCCACCCCCCACCGCCTTGCCCCATACTTATATGCTGAAGTGCGAACCCCTAATGTGACTGTATTTGAAGTAAGGAAGTAATTAAGGTTAAATGAGGTTATAAAGATGGGACCCTGATCTGATAGGATTAGTGTCCTTATAAGTGAATACATCAGAAAGCCCATTCACTCTCCAAGGCAACTGAAGAAAGGCAACCTGAGCACATGGAAGGAGGGCAGCTGTCTGCAACCCAAAGGGATAGCACCAGACATCAAATCAACCCTGTTGGAACCTTGATTTTAGGTTTCTCAGTCTCCAGGATTGTGAGAAAATAAATTTCTGTTGTTTAAGACACCCAGTCTGTAGTATTGTGTTATCTAAAATCATTCTGTTACAGTAGCCCAAACTAATAAACATGGCATAACACATACCACTTTAACCATTTTCAAATATACAGTTCAGTGGCGTTGAGAGCATTCGACATGTTGTACAACCACCGCCACTGTCTAGGTTCAGGATCTTTTCATGACCCCAAAAGGAAATCCCATTAAATGGTCTCTCCCCATCTCCCACACCCTAAGCCCCTAGCCACAACCAATCCATTTTCTGTCTCTGCAGATTTGCCTATTCTGGACTTTCATATAAATGAAATCATACAATATGTGACCTTTTGTGTCTGGCTTTCTCTACTCAGCATATTTTCAAGGTTCGTCTATATTGTAGCATTTATCAGTACTGTCTTCCTTTTAAGACTGAATAATATTCCACTGTATGGATATATCATATTTTGTTTATTCATCCATTAGTTGGTGGACATCTGGGTTGTTTCTATCTTTTGGCTATTTAAATATAAACAGCTACAAATATTATTTTATATAAATATATTTATTAATGTAATACATAATATAATATAATAAATAGTATGCTAAATTATTTATATATTATTAATATATTATATTAAATTATATAGCTATATAATATATAATATAATATATATTATATTAAATATAAATGGCTATAAATATTCATGTACAAGTTTTTGTTTGAACACCAATTTTCAATTATCTGGGGTATACTTAGGAGTGAAATTGCTGCATTATATGGTAAGTCTGTGAAGTAAATTTCTGAGGAACTGTCAAGCTATTTTCCACAGTGGCTGCACCATTTTATGTTCCCACCAGCAGCATATGAGGTTTCCAATTTTTCTACATCCAGCCGACACTGTTATTTTAGAATAATCTTTTTTAAAATATGAACCTGATCAGATCACTCCTCTGTTTAAAATAAAAACTAGAGGTGCCTGGGTGGCTCAGATGGTTAAGTGTCTGCCTTCAGCTCAGGTCATGTTCTCCAGGTCCTGGGATCAAGCCTCACATCAGGTTTCCAGCTCAGTGGGGAGTCTGCTTCTCCCTCTCTCTCTGCCCCTCCCCCTGCTTGTGCTTTCTCTCCTCTCTCAAATGAATAAATAAAAATCTTTAAAAAAATTTTTTTAAATAAATAAAATAAAATAAAAACTTACAACTCTCTCCCTCAACGTCGGAACTATAGACACATTGAGCTTCTTACTATCCCTTGAAAATGCCCAGGGCATTCCTGACTCAGGTCCTTTACACACGCTGTCCCCAGACCTGATGACTGTTCCTACCCAGCAGAGATCTTTTTTCAAATAGCCCTCCTCGGATGTGAGGGCGATCTGGCTGCCCATTGATCGCCAGTGTTGATTTGGCTGATCTGGCTGGCTAGGCACGTGTCCCCTTCCTCCCTCACCACTCCATGTGTGTCCCTCCAGAAGCTACGTACTCGGTCGAAGAGGACAACCTTCCCGGATAGGGGAGAGGACCGTTCTTCGGTCAAGGGTATACGAGTAGCTGTGCTCCCCTGCTAGAACCTCCAAACAAGCTCTCAAATAGCCCTCCTCAGGAGAGCCTTCCCAGAGAACCCCATCTAAAGAAGTCCCACACATTCATATGCACCTTCTAGTATTTGCTATCTCATTACTTTGCTTCATTGCCTTCATAACCCCCAAAATCATCGGCGATTCATTGTCTGCTTTACACTGTCTTTTCCAAGGAGAATGTGAGTTTCATTAGAGCAGGACCTTTGTCTGTCGTGTTCGTGTTCATCACTGCTGTGTCACGGTGTCACGTGTCTGCTACAGAATAAATACTCAACAAATATTTGTTGAATAAATGACTTAGTACATGAATGAAGAGATGAATTCTAGGCCAAAGAAGCAACACTGTCAAAGACTCATCAACACTAAGCAGTTCGGTGAGTTCTGTTGGCCACAAGAAGTGTTACTTGGCTGGAAAAAATGGTGTCTAGTCAGGAATATGGAAGTCGAGGCCAGAGATCTGGTTTAAGGCAGATAAGCTAAGAAGTTGACATCTATTCTGGAAGCTACTGGAGAGTCCTTGAAGAATTTTAAACAGCTAAATAAGGGACATGATTACTCTTAGATTTTAGAAAAGATCACTTCAGCAGCAGTCTGCAGAGTGAATTGGAGGTCATGAAACCAAGGACAAGGAAAGAAATGAGGAGAGTTTGCTAGTCATCCCAGGAAGAATGTGAGGGGCCTGAACTAAAGGAACAGATCTAGGGACAGGGGTTTTGATACAAGAGCTAGCAAAGTGCTGAAGCAATCCATGAGACTGGTGAGCAGTCATATATTAGGGGGTAGCTGAGGGCAGGAGGGAAGACAACGCTCAGATCTGAGCCTCATGTAACTACCCTGGGGACGGTGCTCCTCTTCATCACAGCGGAGGAGAGAGGAAGGGAGAGGAGCAAAAGATTTGAAGTTTGGACAAGTTGAGTTTGAGTTTCTCTGAGAGAAAGAGTTGAATAGACACTTCGATATTTGGATCTCACATCCAGAAAAATGAAAATGGTAGTGATCGGATATAAATTTGATTGAGGGAGGTAGGCCTTAATTTTTAAGCAGAAAAAGCTATGGGTTTTAATGAAAACACTTAATGAGATTCCAAAACATTGCATGAGCCTAAGAACCACTGACATTTAAGGCAGTTATAAAGGGGCCTTTTGAAAGAACTAAGAAGGAGCATCCAATGATACATGTCAGAGAAAATCCAGAATATTGTGATATGACAGGAAAGGGATGAATGATTTTAACAAAAACCTAGGCCCAGAAATTCACAGAGTTTGATTTTACACCAAGTGTATTTTCCTCACAGATGGCTTTGCTGTAGAGTGAAGACTTCCCTCCATTATCACCATTATCACCTGGGTCAGGACTCAGAACCTACAATGTCCATTTCTTTCCTGGTGTCACCAGAAAACTGGGGAAAATAGGACAGAAGTACTAATTTTCCTCCACTTTACAATGTGTCTCCCACCTAAAGGAGGCTAAGCTCGTAACTTTAGATTGGGATAATATTTTCCACACAATTTAAATAATAAGTTACTCATTAGTTATTTATCCCTATTTCTCATCTTAAGTTCAAGAATTAAAAAAAAAAAAAAAAACCCAGACACCATTAAGATGACTATATACGGAACCCAATTCTCCCCTGACTTAATTGACATGTCGAGTACAGAACACACACGTTTTATTTGTTAGGAGACCAGCCATGACTCCCAGTGGTGGAACAGGTGGAAATGCTCAAGGAGATGGCCAAGGCGTCTGTGATAGATTACATTCTAGCATTAATGCTTCACTTCAAACCTCCTGAGTGACTAAACCCAGGCCAGGCATTCAGCCATCTCAATCTAGAGCTCCCTGTACAGTCCCCAGGGTCTCCACTGACTCCATTCTCATCTGAAATGTTTTTATAGTGATGATAAACTGACTCCAAATAGAAAAGCCCCAAAACACATGTTCTCTGTTACTCAAGAATGGGCTCAGATGTGTTTTTATTGTAACTATGCATCCCGGCCCTTCTGATTGCTCTCCAGCGTCATTAAGCATGTGAAGGTACATCTACAGAGAGACTGAGGGCAGTTAACCCTATCAAGTAAAATACCATCCAACTGAAAATGAAGAGTCTGATTTCCCGAGACACATTTAAGCAGGAATTTCTAGGATCCTGAGAGCAGCATTAACAGGCTGCAGTGAGTGAGACTGACTTCAGCTTTCTGAGGAGTCCATTTCTGCCATGTTTTTTGACGCTACCCAAGTCCCCACAGAAAACGAAACTTCAGTGTCAATAGAGCTGCTGGCCTTTCAGTGACCTCAGACAGTCTACAGAGGTTGTCAGAAGCGCTCCGGGGTCAATAAACCTCAGCAAATGTGCCTTAAAAGGCAACACGGAACAGCAGAAGAATCAGGGAGAGGCAGAAAGAGGGCAATCTAGGTTTGAATCCAGTTCTGCCGCTTACTGGATGTAAGATCTCAGGCAAATTCCTTATCGTCTCACCGAGTCGACAGCCTAGGATAATAATATCTATTTTGCAGGGTTGCTTTAAGAATTAGGAATAATCGGGGAGCCTGGGTGGCGCAGTGGTTTAGAACCTCTGCCTTCAGCTCAGGTCATGATCCTAGGGTCCTGGGATCAAGCCCCGCATCAGGCTCTCTGCTCAGCGGGGAGCCTGCTTCCTCCTCTCTCTCTGCCTGCCTCTCTGCCTCCTTGTGATCTTTGTCAAATAAATAAAATCTTAAAAAAAAAGAATTAGGAATAATTAGCATGTTAAATGTTCAGCACAGCACCTGACACATCAGGATAGATCTTCTGATCAAGTTTATTTTCCCAGAATCAGAAACAGGTAATTAGAGCACGAAGAAAGAAGCATCTTACTCAGCCTGCCAGTGGCAGGAAGCAACATGCCTTCATTCAGTTTGAAGTCCACCCAGAAGGCAATCCAGTAAGGATGAAAATGCCCACGTTAAGCTGCTTCGATGGGAAACCATGTTAAGCTCTCCCCTCTCTAACCAACACACTCTGTCTCCATGTAAACATACTAGAACTAAAATGGCGGCCACCAGCAATAACAGGGGCGGGTGCCCAGGAGAGGCCTTTATCTGATGCTCAGCCCACACTGCCTCGGTTCATGTTTCCAGCATACTAATGATTCCCTTGATTGTTATTAGTTAATTCAGTGCAAACAGTGGGAAAACTCAGTGACATTTCAAAGGGGAATACCAAATGAACTTGAGCTGAACCATCACCTCGTCCCGAGGAGTGTGACGACGTGGGAACGAAACAATATAGCCTCCTGCCAACACTGAAGGCAGACACAAAGCAGGGAATTCATGTGGCTAATTCCCCAGAAGAGATTTCACAAGGGCCCAAATCCTCCAAAGCATGAAAATCACACGGATTCCTACCAAAGAGGAAGACAGACACAATGCATGGAAGGGCTTGGGAGCCCTGGCTGACTGCCCCGGCCCTTGGATGCGTCGCTTTGCACAGCCAAACCAGCAAGTACAGGCAAATACAGCAACAGCAAGGTGAAGCTGGGGGAGAGGAAACTGGAAACAATGGACATAAAGGCAATTGTCAAGGAAGGTACTTCTGGGAGGACTACTTGGAGGAAAGAATTTACAAGGAAGAGCACGCTTCCCCAACCGGTAGATCTCAAAACCAAAACCTGTTTCTACCCACCAATAATTCCTGATCACCTCCTCAGGGCCCAGCACTGGATGGCAGTTGTGGTAGATTCTAAATAAGTATAGCCCGTGTCCTAGAGGAGCCCATCGTCGGGTTGACCATGCAAAAATATCTCCATGAGAACGTCATCCTTGTGAGATGACGTGGCTCTCAAAGTTCTGATCATGCCCTGCTGCTTTGTGTAATCCCAGCACCCACCACACTGCCAGGTGTTCAGTTAAACTGAAGAATAGCTCAGTTTAAAATTGTGACATATTGACTAGAAAGAAGAATTAAATAAAAACTAACTATGATGTAGAGGCAGGTGGTCAAGCATGTCTTTCCAGAAAATGTGAAAAGGGAGTAGGGCGTGATAGAGAAAAGAGAACATTCCGGAAATGAAGACTAGCACATATATAGTATTTAATTACTTTTTCTAAATGTGTGGTCCATAGACCACCCATAATGGATTTGACCCCAGAAACTTAATTCAAGTATCTCGTTAGTGGAATCCAGAATTTGCATTTCTAATAAGCACTGAGGCTCTTTTAATGATCATCAAAATGCAGAACCACTGGCTAAGGTGATCTCAGACGTAAACAAAGACATACTCTTCTGTTAAAGACAGGTAGAAAGGAAAAGAGGTAGGAAAGGAAAAGAAGAGAGAAGAAAGGAAGAAAGAGAAAGAAAAACATCGAAATGAAGGAACCAAGATGGGAAGGGGAGTCAGAGTCCACTTGGCCAGGCTCTGCAGAGACCGCTGTATGATGGGGAAACCAAATTTGAATACAATCTCTCTCTCTCACACACACACACACACACACACACACACCCCACAGGACAAAAGGCCCTCCAAGCCCTTCATCAGCAGAACTGGCCTCTCTTTTTATTGGTCCCATGTATAAAGATGTTTCTCTCATTGTGTTTGTTTTTTTTTTTTTATGATTACTATGTTATGTTAGCCGCCATAGAGTACAGCATTTCAATCTGGCAGTAGTCTGTGAGGTAGAGAGAATGGGAGAGATTTTTGGCAAAGGGGCAAACTCAGAACACTTAAACCACCGTCAAGACATGAAGGTACTGAGGGCCTGAAACACTTAGGCAGCATCTAAATTGAAGACAATTAGATCATCAGTTGGACTGCTCACACACCTCAGTTTATGGGAACGCCATCTCCTTTCAGAAGGAAAGGGGTCTGTCCTCTTCAAGACTTAGACCTCCACCTCTTGCGGTGGAGCTTCATCTGCATCCCTCTCCCTCAGTTCTTCCAAATCTTCCCTCTGACTTCGGCAAACATCAGTAAGCTCCCCATTGAAAAATAATAATAAAGTTCTTTCTCTTGGCCTGCATTACCTCCACGGACACCCTAGCTCTCCCCTTTCCTTTCATTTACCAATTCCTTGAAAAGATAGTCTATGTTCATACCCTCCTCCTATTTTCTTCAAACCATGCATCTGCCTCCATCTCACCATTTCTGGCCTTTCCTCTGAGACCCAGAAAGTCACACTTAGCAGATCTAACAGCACTGACCATAGCTCCGCTCTCCACCGCCCTGTGATATTTGCCATCTCTCCTTGAATTTCTTCATGTGTCTTCCATGTCACCTTTACGTGGTTTCTTTAAATGTTTTATAAGAGGAAAGCCCTCTTCTTCTACTCCTGCCCTTGAACTGTTGCTGTTTCTGCTGTGCCTCTAAGTATAATCATCAATCATCTTAGTGTGACTTCACACCCCTAATTTCCTTGGGTGATACCGTCCCATATCAGCTAACATTGCTGTGTAACAAATTATCCGAAAGTTTAGAGGCTTAAAACAACCATTGTAATATGGTTATCACAGAATCTGTGGTCGAAAATTTTGAAAGTATACAAGTGAGGATGACTCTTCTGTGTTCCACAATGTCCATAGCCTGAGCTGGGAGGACCTGGAGGCTGGGGTGACGTAAAGGCTGGGGACTGGAATCTTTTTTTTTTTAAGATTTTATTTATTTATTTGACAGAGAGAGATCACAAGTAGACAGAGAGGCAGGCAGAGAGAGAGAGAGAAGCAGGCCTGCTGATCCTAGGGTCCTGGGAATGAGCCCTGCATCAGACTCTCTGCTCAATGGGGAGCCTGCTTCCCTTCCTCTCTCTCTGCCTCCCTCTCTGCCTACTTGTGATCTCTCTCTGTGTCAAATAAATAAAATCTTTAAAAAAATTCTTCTTCTAATTTGAGTACAGTTGACACACAATGTTACATTAGTTTCAGATGTACAACATAGTGTTTCAACTTCTTTATACATTCTGGTAGGCTCTCTACAAGTACAGCTACCATCTGTCCTAATTCATCATTTACAAAATCATTGGCTGTATTTCCTATGCCACGCCTTTTATTCCTCTGGCTTATTCATTCCATAACTGGAAGCCTGTATTTACTGCTTCCCTTCAGCTATTTTGTCCTTCCTCCCTTCCTCCTTCCCTCCAACCCTCCTGGCGGTCATTACTTTATTTTCTATGTGTGTAGGTCTGATTCTACTTTTTGTTTGTTAACCTATTCATTTGGTTCTTTTAGATTCCACATAGGGAAATCATACAGTGTTTGTCTTACACCATCTGACTTATTTCACTTAGAATGATATCTTTTAGGTCCATCCATGTCAGAAATGGCATGATCTCATCCTTTTTATGGCTGCATAATACTCCATTGTGTGCATATGCCTGTGTGGTATGTGTGTTTGTGTATATACACACACACACAGACACACACACAGTTTTTTTTTTCTTATCCATTTGTCTATCAGTGGACGCTTAGGTGACTTCTATATTTTGGCTCTTGTAAATAAGGCAATAAACATAGGGGTGCATATAGCTCTTCAAATCAGTGTTTTTGTTTTCTTTGGGTAAATACCTAGTAGTGAAATGATTGGACTATATGGTATAGCTATTTTTAGTTTTTTGAAGAGCCTCCATAGTGTTTTCCATAGTGGCTGTATCAGTTTATGTTCCCACCAACAGGACACAAGGGTTCCTTTTTCTCCACACCCTCACCAGCACTTTATTTCTTGTCTTTTTTTATTTTAACCATTCTGACAGGTATAATGTGATACCTTGTTTTGGTTTTGATTTGAATTACCCTGGTTATTAATGATATTGAGTATCCTTTCATATGTCTGTTGGCCATTTGCATGTCTACTTTGGAAAAATGTCCATTCAGTTCTTCTGTTCATTTTTTTAATCAAATTATTTGTGAGGGTTTTTTCGTGTGTGTGTGTGTGTGTGTGTGTGTGTGTGTGTGTGTGTGTGTGTTGAGTTACATGTGGTAACCCCTTATCAGATATATCACGTGCAAATATCTTCTATTCTTTAGGTTGCCTTTTTGTTTTGTTGATGGTTTCCTTTGCTGTGCAGAAGCTTTTTGGCTTGATGTAGTCCCATAGTTTATTTTGACTTTTTCTTCCTTTGCCTTAAGAGATATATCTAGAAAAATGTTGCTATGGCCAATGTCAGAGAAATGACTGCCTGTGTTCTCTTCTAGGATTTTTATGGTTTCAGATCTCACCACATTTAGGTCTTTATTCCATTTTTAGTTTGTTTTTGTGTATGGTGTTAGAAAGTGATCCAATTTTATGCTTCTGCAAGTAGCTTTATTTCATTGTATATTCTTGCCTCCTTTGTCATAGATCAACTGACCATTTAAGTGTGGGTTTATTTCTGGGCTCTCTAGTCTGTTCCATTGACCTATGTGTCTGCTTTTGTGTCAGTACTATACTGTTTTGATTGCTACACCTTTGTATTATATTTTGAAATCTTGAATTGCAATATCTCCAGTTTTGTTTTTCTTTCTAAAGATTGGTATGGCTATTCAGATTTTTCTGTGGTTCCATACAAATTTTAGTATTATTTTTTATAGTTCTGTGAGAAATGCTGTTGGTGTTTTGATAGGGATTTCGTGAATCCATAGTTGTTTTGGGTACTATGGACATTTCAACAATATGGATTCTTCCAACCCACAGCATGGAATATCTTTCCACTTGCTTGTGTCATCTTCAATTTCTTCCATCATTGTTTTATGGTTTTCAGAGTACAGGTCTTTTCACCTATAATTTTTGTGTACTTTAAATATGTATAAATATATTATAATATAATATAAATATATATAAATATATATTTAAATATAAATTTTGTGTACTTTAAGTGGAATTGTTTTCTTAATTTCTTTTTCTGCTACTTTGTTATTAGTGTATAGAAAATTACCAATTTCTCTGTATTAATTTTGTATCCTGCAGATTTACTGAATTCACCTATTAGCTCCAACAGGTTTTTGATGAAGTCTTTAAGTTTTTTGTGTATAGTATCACGGTCATCTGTAAATAGTGACAGTTTAACTTCTTCTTTACCATTATAGATGTCTCTTACTTCTTTTGTTTGTCTGAATCCTGTGGCTGGGACTTCCAGTAGTATGTTGAATAGTGATGAGAATGGACATCCTTGTCTTGTTCCTGACCTTAGGAGAAAAGTTCAGGTTTTCCCCATTAAGGATGATGTTAGCTGTGGGTGTTTCATGGTGGATTTTATTATGTTGAGGTATGTTCACTCTAAGACCACTTTGTTGAGCTGTGGGTGTTTCATGGTGGATTTTATTATGTTGAGGTATGTTCACTCTAAGACAACTTTTTGAGTTTGTTTTTTTTTTAATCATGAATGGATGTTGAATTTTGTCAAATTCTTTTTCTGAATCTATTGAGATGATTAAGGATTTTTAGCCTTTGTTTTTATGTGGTGTATCATGTTGATTGATTTGTAAATATTGAACTTGAATCCCCAGAATAAATCCCACTTGATGGTAGTGACGATCCTTTTAATTTATTGTTGAATGCAGTTTGCTAATATTTTGTTGAGGTTTTTTGCATCATTGTTCATCAAGAATACTGGCCTATATCTTTCTTTTTTTGTGATGTCTTTGTCTGGTTTTGTATGAGGGTAGTATTGGCCTTGGAGAATGTATTTGGAAGCTTCCTTCCTCTTCTATTTTTTGGAATAGTTTGAGGAGAATAGGTATTAGCTTTGTGAGTACATCTCATCCTGGATCTTTACTTTTTCATAGTTTTTGTTTACTGATTCAATTTCATTACTAGTAATTGGTCTGTTCAGATATTCTATCTCTTCCTGGTTCAATTTTGGAAGATTGTGTGTTTCTAGGAATCCATTTTGGAAGAAGGAATCCTTTCTTGTTTATCTGGTGTCTAGTCTGGGGCTTCCAGTAATAGTAACAACATCTAGGCCTTTCTCATAGCATGGCACCTCAGAGCCTTCACATGGCAACTGAAGACTTCTGTCCAAGTGTTAAATCAATAAGGCAGCAATTACATCACCTTTCCTGACCTAGCATCGGAGGGCACACAATGTTTCTTCCACCATATTTTATTGGAAATAAAAGAGTCAGACATTTACACAAGTTCAAGAGGTTGGAATACAAACTCCACCTCTCAAAATGAAGAATGTAAAAAAAAAAAAAAAAAAGTCTGGCACTCACGGCAACAGATTCTGTTATTGGTCCAAAATATTCATCCTCAAGCCCAGATCTCTAGATTTTTATATCCAACTGCTCTCTGCTTATATATCAGATTGCTTACTGTACTATTACTACTAATAATAATAGCAAAGAAAGAAGTAAAGCTGTCATTATTTGCAGATGACATATTATATATAGAAAACCCTAAAGACTCCATCAAAAAACTGTTAGAACTAATAAGTAAATTCAGTAAAATTATAGGTTACAAAATCAATAAACAAAAATCTGTATTTCTTTCTGTTAATAAGGAACTATCAGAAAGAGAAAGTAAAAAAATGATCCCGTTTAAAATTGCATAAAAAAATAACTGGGAATAAATTTAACCAAGGAAGTAAGAGAACTGTGTATTGAAAACCTTAAGACAACAATAACAGAAATGGGAGAAGACACAAATAAATGGAAAGATATTCCAAGCCCATGGACTAGAAGAATCAATACCATTAAAATGCCTATACTACCCAAAACAATCTACAGATTCATTGAAATGCCCATCACAATTCTGGTGGTATTTTTACAACAATAGAACAATCTTTACATTTGTATGGAGCCACAGAAGACCCTGAATAGCCAAATCAGTCTTGAGAAAGGAAAACAAAGCGGGAGACACCACACTCCTTGATTTCAAACCATATTACAAAGCTATAGTAATCAAAACAGTATGGTGTTGGCATAAAAACAGACACAGATTACTGGAGCAGAATAGAGAGTCCAGAAATAAAACCACATATATATGGCCAATTAATTTATGACAAAGAAGTCAAGAATATACAATGAGGAAAGGACACTCTCTTCAATAAACAGGGCTGAGAAAACCAGGCAGTGACACATAAAAGAACAAAACTGGACCATTACCTTATACCATACGTAAAAGTTAACTAAAAATGGATTAAAGACTTGAACATAAGACTTGAAACCATAAAACTCCTAGAAGAAAATATAAGCAGTAAGCTCCTTGACATGGATCTTGACAATGATTTTTAATCTGACATCAAAAGCCAAAGCAACAAAAGGAAGAAAAAAAAAATACAAGTGGGACTACATCAAAAAAGCTTCTGCACTGTGAAGGAAACCATCCTCAAATGAAAGGGCAACCTTCTGAATGGGAGAAAATAACTGCAAATGATATATCTAATAAGATGCTAATATCTAAAATATATAAGGAATTCATACAACTCAATAGCAAAAATAGACAAAACCCACAAGCAATCCAATTAAAAGTGGGCAGAAAATCTGACAAGACATTTTTTCAAAGACATGTAGATGGTCAACAGCTCCATGAAAAAGATGCTCAATATCAATAATCATCAGGGAAATGCAGGTTAGAGCCACTGTGAAATATCACCTCATACCATTCAGAACGGGTAGCATCAAAACAGCAAGAAAAAAGTGTTGGTGAGAATGTGGAGAAAGGAAAGCTTTGTGTACTGTTGTTGGAATGTAAATCAATACACTACTCAGTATGGAGGTGCCTCAGAAAGTTGAAAATAAAACTACCTTATGATCCAGAAATTCCAATTCTGATATTTTTCTGAAGAAAACAGAAACATTGATTTGAAAAGGTATCTGCCTGCCCCCCGCCACGTTCAGTGCAGCATTATTTACAATCACCAACTATGCAAACAACCTAAGTGTCCATCAGTGGATGAGTGAAAAAAGAAATTGCCATATGTGTGTGTGCACATATATACATATGTGGAATATTATTGAGCTATAAAAATAATGAAATCTTACCATTAGTGACAACATGGACCGACCTTAACAGCATTAAGCTAAGTGAATTAAGTCAGACAGAGAAAGACAAATACCATATGATCTCTCTTATATCTGGAGTCAAAAACAAAACAAAGGAAAACAAAACAAAAAGAAATGAAAACCAAGCTCAAGTGATTGACAGAGGCAGAGAGTAGAGAGGTAAGGGAGAACAGATGAACTGGGGTGTTTTTTTGTTTTTTGTTTTTTTTTTTAAGTTTAAAAATAATTAAATAAAACAAAAACAAGTGTTAGAGATGACATGTGCCTAAACTTCCCAACAATCAGAACAAAATCAGGACAAAGAGATAAGAGGATAAATACACAAACCTCTTCACCCTGGGCTCCAAATAGTGAGCTTGGGGATTTAGTTGAGCAGGACATGCTGTAGATGTCCTACTACACATGGCTACATCTGTGACATGACGCACATCATACTTCTATGATATCATCGTCAGTTCTCATTATTCACATGAGTTATGGTCTATAAAGCTGCCGCAAACACCAAATTAGCAAATACTGAACCACTGCTCCTAGGGGAAATACAGGGTTAAGTTCCTATGAGCTTCTGGTCACATTTTCATCAACTGGTCAACACATACACTAGGAAAGACCTAATAACAGTAAATTCTAAATATTTTGTTCTTGTTAACTCGTGTGAACCTCAGAATAACTCCAGGGGGCAAATACTTTGGTAATCATCATTTTAATAAGATGTTAAATAATCTGCCCACTATCATGTAGCAAGGATATCATTCAGGCAGTCTGGCTCCAAATTTTAGATGTTTAACCAGTATACTAGATAGCAGATATTACATAGTTATTTCAAATTCAGCATTACCAAAACTGTGCTTTAATCTGTCACACCTCATTAAAATAAAACTATCTTGCTGTACTTATGTATTTCCTCCTTGTTAATAATTCTAATATCCACATAATACCCAAATGAAGAAGTCTAAAAGCCACCCAAATGTCCTAACCTCACTAATTCCCCAGGTGAGATCTGTCCTCAGATTTTGTCAGTTAACCTTCTTAATGATTCCCATATCTGCCCATTCATCTCCAGCCCCACTGTCCAAATCGACATCTTCCTCTGTAAGTTTCAACTGGACTCCCTGCTTCCTATCTTTTACAACTGTGATTCATCCTCCCAACGTCCAAAATGATGCTTGTAAAATGCAAATCTGATTATTATACATATTGCTCAAAACTCTTCAAAGACTCCCAAGAGGATAAAATCAAAGTGTCAGTGTAACAGATGACAATCCTCTGATATGGTCCCTGACTACTATGACCCTTGTCTCTTGTCCCTACACAGAATGCTAAGATCTATCCATACCAAGTTACTTGCCATTTCTTAATTTTCCATCTGTTTCTTTCCTCCCTGTCAATGCCCATCCTATAAAATATTTTCTACCTTGAATATCCTCTGTCCTTTTCCTCTTTCAATTCCCAGTCATCTAGAGAATTCTTATTAACCCTACAAAACCCAGCTCTAACATCCGCTCTTCTGGAAACACTGCTTGACACCTTCCCTAAGAAGTGTTGATTATTTTACTCTTCATCAGTGTATAGAACACTGTCCCAACATTACCCCATAATGTGGTCATGTTTTCATCTCCATCTCCCTTGTTTTGTCACTGGCTCCTAGAGGACAGAAAGTGGGCCTTTCTCATCATTGCATACCCAGTGCCTGACATGTCAGAGATGTCCAGTGAATGTTTGTTGAATGCACAAACAAATGAATGAATAAACCACAATACATAGTGATATTTGACATATAGAAAATAAAGAAGAGGCAAAATTTACAGTATCTATCCCACAAACCTAAAACAGTAGTAGAAAAAAATGAACAGAAATGAGAAAACTGAAAGGCATGGGGACCAAGAAATTAGCTTGAAGTGAGTAAAGATGGGTTTGGGTTTGAACAGGTTGGGTTATATATGTATCAGTAGGTCGTTAGGAAAAACAAGATCAGAAAATTGATGGGAGTTCAAGGTTAAAATTGTAAGTTTGAGAATTAAAACTAAGAGACATGATATTTTTTTTTTACCAAGAGAAAAGTTTTCCAATTATATAAGAGTGGAATGAACAATTTTTACTGACCCTCCTCTAGAAAGAAAATGTTTAAGAACTTTCTAAACATGGTTTAAAACAAAAATCACAAAGTCATATTTAACAGAATCATAAATTGTTTATCGTAATCCCTTCTTTTTTTAGTTGGTCCTTGTGTTTTTATCTCTACTATCATAATTCTTTAAAAGGGAGATATAAAAAGAAAATATATGGAGGGGCCATCCAAAAAGTACTGCTTCTTAGAATACTACCCAAACCAGAGGCAGAAACCTCTGAGAATGATTAGGGTCGGGCCACTGCTTCTTCCTATAATTCTCCCTCACGACTATTCCCACCCCTACTCTGACAATCACTTCTAAACACTGTCTTGCTGACCTCAGGGAACAGTAGGATATAGGAAAACTGCCCATTTCATGTCCCTGATCTCCATTCCCTCTGCAAAGCCCAAAGAACACCTCAGGTATTATATTGATGTTGTATAGATGCTGCTTATATCTAAACAGCACCAAAATGACATGGAAAAAGGCAGAAAACAAAAGGCATATTATCTGCTGATTATAAAAACCAACTCAGGAGGTGAGGTATTAAAGATTGATTATTGCAATTACACTGTACCAAATATCTTGTCTGATGTTTTCTTTCTGAATTGACCTGTGTATGTGTGTGTCTGTGTGTGTGTGAACCACACAGACACAGTCAGTGACCGACAGAGGAAACGTGATTTGCAATGAGATAGCCAGCCCAAACAGACAAAATCAACAAGAATGTATGATGCTTATTTCCCTGTTAACCCAACGTAGGTGGGGCACTGGAAAATGTTTTTGAGACCAGAAAACACGTATCCCCTGGGACTTTTTATATAATTGACAAGGCCAAGACCCTCATTGTCGTGTTTTTAAAGCATTTGTATTTCTCTACCCTCCTCCCTCTCCCCTGCCTGGTGAATCAGAACATCCTGGGGTACAATGCCAGAAACACTTGATTCCACCCTGAGGCACGGGACTATGAAAAGACCCTCCCCAGACTTTCCTGACCTTTGTACCTACACCAAGCAGAGAGCCACGTCCGCGAACGTGGGTTTGTGATCTCACACAAATGACTCAACTTCTAAGAAATTATTTCCTTACCTTGGGGGAGAACTAGGAATGCTAATAGCCTTCTAGTGGACTTGTCACAAGGATGAGGTCAGGTGTCACCAGCACAACAATTACTATAGCGCCTGGACCCCAGGGATGCTCAGTGGATGCCTGTCTCTCTGTTTCCTCCAGGCACTTTCATCTGGTCTGGGGGTCCTCTTGGAGCACCTTACTCCACTCAGCACCCTCCCTCTGGCTGGAGCGCCCACACAGGACCCTCTCACCTCCTAAGTTTCTGTTACACTCCCCTCCCATGGGTCAAAAACTAACTTTAGAGACTGAATTTGAGTGAGATGACAATTGCTCGGATCAAAATGAAACTACATTTTGAATGTAGCGATGGACCATCTTCTCGTGTATACTTTTAGATCGTTCATGGGGTTGAGTATGTTTGCATGACATTTTCACTTTTTCATGGCTTTGTTTTTTAAAAAAATAAATTTTGAATATATTTGTATATGTATTAATGTATATTATATCTACCCATAAACATATGCGACTGTGGGTACTTAATTGCAGAAACGCTTAGCAATTATTGCTTCTGTGCCAGGCACTGTGCCAAAATAGCTCACGGAATTCTCGAGGTCACCCTACCAGAGAAGTACAATTAGTACTCCTGTTTTACAGATGAAGAAACTGAGACTTAAGGACATCGGGTAACTTCTCCAGGGTCACACAGCTAATAAGTAGATACCAGCGCACTCAGAATTGCTAAATAACTCACTGCATTTATGAAGCTTTTATTTTAATTGGAAGCACAGAAGCTGTGGTTTCACCGCTTTTAACTTTGAATGGAGCGCGCCGCTGAGCGAGCACAAGATAAACAGGAGGACAGGTGTCACTTTAAGAGACTCCTGGAGGCTGTAACCCGAAGCCTCCTCCAGCGCCCGAGGAAAGGTCTGGGAGGCTGCACCCAGCCGGTGCTGGTCTGTAAACTCCCGTGGGTCTGGCGCGTCTCTTTCTTCCAAAGTTGGAGCTCTCCTTGGTGGGAGGGGGTGGGGAGGAGGGTAGGCCAGTGACGTCACTCAGGAGCGGGGATAAAGCTCCCCGGCCGCAATCTGGGCGAGGGCACTCTCTGGGCAGCGCAGTGGCTGTGCCGCTGGGAGACCCTTGCGGTGCGCAGGGCCGCCCCTCGCTGTGCCCCAGTCCGTCCCCAGGAGCCAAGGCCGCGCCGAGAGCACTATGCCCCAGAACGTGGTCCTCCCGGGCCCTGCGCCCTGGGGCTTCAGACTCTCAGGGGGCATAGACTTCAACCAGCCTTTGGTCATCACCAGGGTAGGTGTTTTCCGTTCTTTCGCTGCAGGTGGGGGGCTGGCATGCGGCGGGTCTCCCTGGGCGGCAGAGTGGCTGGCTAGTGAGCCCCGGGTGCGCTGGTGGCGGGGAGCGGGGGGGGGGAGGGGGTGGTCTTCCCCTTCGGGCCCACAGTTCGAGGGGCGGCAGCAACTTGGCAAACTGAAGCTGGGGGGATGCAGAGCAACTCAGAGGATTTACAAAGTCGGCTGCAATGGTCTCTGGCTGCATCCTCTCCGTCCCCAGCAACTTTCCAGGAGAGGTGAACTGACAGTGTGATTCCCCTGGGCTTAGAGGAGGCTGGACTGCGAGGGCTGGGGCGGGGCCGGGGCGGGGCGGGAGGGGCTTCTGCCCTCCAACCCACCCCCCACCCCCCCATCCCCGTTTCCTTTCAGGAACAAAAGAAATGAGGTCCCAGAAAGAAAGGAGAAAAGACTGACAGTGGCGGTTGCTCCTCGGAGCTAGACGCACACCTGAGCGCTTTTCTCCTATGGATGAGAACTTCAGCACAGAGCTGATCCCAGGGCACAACCTGGGTCGGCCAAGTTGGAAGCGCTCGTATCAGCCCAGACAGGGAAAATATTACTAATGTGTTTTCCTAGGTTTCCAGGCATTTTGAAAAAATATTTTCCAAAGCTGGGAGTTTGGCTTAGGAATCATCACCTATAACTCAAACTACAAAGAAAACGCGCCAGATAGTTTAGTTTACCTGATGGAAAGTCACCAGTCAGCCTAAAAACTCTGAAAAATAATATTTTACTATCAGGGTCAACTTTCCCTTACTTAATATTTCCTAGAGTATTGTCTAATTAGAAAAAATAGAGAAGAAAAAGGAAATTTGGGGATTTCTGTCCTGTCAGTAAATTTCTAGTCCGTCTAGTGGATTTTTTTCCTAAATCAAGTGTTTGTCTTAATAGAAAGTTATTGTTATTTCAGTTATCAATAAAACATAATCTAAAAGCATAAACTTCCAGAATATTATACTTTTCTTATGTTTTCTTTTTTCCTTACTGCTTATACTGTGTATTTTATAAATGTATGCTTTATAATCTGATTTACTCATATAGATGTTTGAACAAGGTAATACCTTTTAAATTCTGTTCAACTCATATATCTAGGAGATTTGGGCACCACTGTCTTTTTTTTTAATATTTTATTTATTTATTTGACAGAGAGAGAGGTCACAAGTAGGCAGAGAGACAGGCAGAGAGAGAGAGAAAAGCAGGCTCCCTGCTGAGCAGAAAGGCAGATGCTGGGCTCGATCCCAGGACCCCGAGATCATGACCTGAGCCGAAGGCAGAGGCTTAAACCACTGAGCCACCCAGGCGCCCCCCAATGTCTTTTTGAAATATCTCAAAACATGTACCGTATGTACACATACCATGGAACATTTCAAGCTTTGTTTTACATTTTTCAAAAACATATAAACACATCTGACATGTGTTTTTGTATGAGACATGAAAAGCTAACATACCCCCCAAAATGTTCCCAAGTAAATTAAGCAGAAAATGGTTCAGTGATCTGGGCCAAGCAACGAATGCCTTTTATGGGTTTACCAACCAAAACAGTTTCCATTATCTCTACTAAGAAATATTTTTAAAGTTTCTGAAGTATAGTTTTCATTTGCTTAGATTAAAGGAAAATGAGCTTTCGAATCCTAACAAAGGATAAATCATACTTATAGTAAATTCTAAAAAAAAAAAATTTGTTACCAAAAACTTTTAAGTGATTTATAAAAGAAATGTCTTGCTATTAATATGTAACATCTCAATATGATTAATCCTAGGTTTGAAATGTTGAGTTGTTGACATTATAATCAATGTTTATTTTAAAGCGGTACTTATAGATTACAGTTGGACCACAGGAGTTATTTTGGCAAATGTATTTGATATGACAATTATTATTTGGGAAGCCAATTCTTATTTGAATTTCTAATTATTGCTAATTTATATCCCTCATTTTGACATGGTTCAGTAATAATGCCTGACCATAAGTGCTGATTTCATTTGACTATGCCTTTTCTCTTCAATTAATTTAACTCAAGAACAGCAGGTAAAATTCAGCTATTTTGTATTCCGAGAGTCCCCCAAACCACGCACATAACAGAATCATGTTGAATGAATGAAAGCATATTCCCTCGAATTTTTTTGCCTCCGTGAACACCTAATTGAGAATGTCTCCACTGAAATTATAAGAACAGTTAAAATCACTTACAAAATTTTAACTAAAAGACCTTACACAAAGCTAATTATCAATGTTGCAATTAAATAGTAAAATTCCATTTTATAGTTATTGTATATATTAAAAGGTAGTGAATAAGATTGTCTGTGTATTATTGTACTCCTTTGCTTGCCATGAATGTCTCTTAGAACCTTTGTATGGACTAACTCCCTTAAACCTCACAGTAATTCTGCAAGACTAGCAGTAGTAATACCTCTTTTTGTGGATGAGAGAATGAGGCTTCAAGAATTTCACTAACCTGCTGATGGTCCCAAGTGGTGGGACAGAATTTGATAGTAGTTCTACCTGCCTCCAAAGCCTGCATTCTGAAGTCCACATGTGTAAGACAAAAAGCAACCAAACAAAATCTGTTTATTGTACAGATCTTTCCAAATACATGTGCCATCCACTTCATCATCTGCTCCCACTGATTCTGTATCTTTAGGATCCACCACTTCTCTTCGTTCCTACGACTGTCCCTATTCAAGCTTCCATGACTTCATGCCTAGCTCTGTCTCCCCTCTCCAATTCACTCTGCATATTTCTTACCAGCCATCTTTGGGAAATGCTAGGTGGCATCTAACCTCCCCGTTCTTAAAAATCCTTCAACAGCAACACCAACTAAAGGGAATAAAATGTGTGGTCTCTGAGCACATTCATTGCCTTCATCCTCTTCCCAACTCACGTTTCCAACTTTATTTCCTCCCTCTCTCTTTCTTCTCTCTCCCTTTCCTCTTCTCATTGTGTAGATAGACAGTTGTGTCACTATCTCAGCCAATTTACAATTTCTCCATCAGTCTACACCCACTACCATCTTTCTAGAGATTTCTCCTCCCCACCCTATCCCACTGTCCTCTGCCTAGGAAACCCAATCAAATATCACTCCCCAGCCTTCTCCTCATAATAAGCATTTTACCATTTGTTACCATAGCTTTTGTCCTACAACCTCCCCTTACATCATGCCTTGTACCACAGACGTTTGAGTACATCTGTATCCCACAAATTGCATGCTCCCTGAAGGCAGGAACTTTTAAATTTAGGGGATGGTCAGTGTTGTGCATCATCTATGTGACAGAAATATAGACACAATATGAATGGTTGATTAAATTGCTCACTTTTTATATAATTATTATTATCATAATAGGTACAGGTTATATCCTTGAAGATATTCCACAATAAAAAAAGAGAATTTCTTTATTGTTCATTGATCTGTTTTAGTTAAGCTCTTAAGTATGCAAAGAATTGAGAAACGAATGCCTGAACTTAATACCACAAAAATTCCTATAAATGAGATACATTCTTCAAGCCAAATCAATTTTTGTCTTCCTGCAAGCTATCACTTTCCCTCCCTGCCTCACACTTTGCAAACGCAAGTGCTCCTAGACAGCGGGCCTCTACTCCACCAGAGCTGGGTGAGAGGTTTACAAATGTAACTCTCTCCAGTGACTGAAATTACAGTTCACAAAATTAGGACAAAGTGTCCCCGTCATAGAAATAATTTACAATCTAATTAATCAACCAGGTGAATCCGTATCATAAGAGACACCAGAAGTAATGAAACCAAACACCAGACATTCTATAAAAAAAAAAAAAAATTCAGCAATGGGTTGTGATAGACACATTTGGTAGAAAAACAGTTTTCTAGGCAATAGGTATGTGACATATCGTGCAATAGAAATTTGAGTTGTGGATGTGGAAGGGTTGTTCCTCCAAACACCGTATATAACTGGTCTCCGCATTTCACAGAATAAATCTGAGGTTCACATCGCTAAGTGAGCAGCTTTTCTTCTTCTGCCCCGAAGATTCTAAGAAGTCTCTTTCTTTTTTAAGTGTTTGGACCACCCAGAAGGTGGATCACCATCACAGCCAAGTTACAGATGGTTTGTTTTCACAAATGGTCCAATTTGGAATCAAGTGCAAGTTTCTTTTGTGTATATGATGTAAGATTATTATATACATCTGATGCTGGTATGTCCTTTCTCACTCAATGCCTCTTCTCCCCTACTTCTTCCTCCCTCAGTCCTTTCCAGGGCATACTTAGGGCCAAGATCATTGTAACTGGAAACACTCTATGGACTTGGGTACCAATGTAGAAAATGTTACTGTATTCTCAAGTTTTGCAGGCTTGAACATAGAAAAAGTACATGACTTTAATATAAATTATATTTGAAATTCGAGCTTTTTTTTAGAAAGAAGTGTTTACATTGAATGCAATCCTTCACCAGGATTCAAGTGTAGTAAGAAAGGTGATGGGAAAACCTATTTAATTTTATTATCCCAAAGACATGTCTGCATGGATATGCTGGTTCATATGTTCATAACTGTCCTGCATCCCACAAATATCTATTAAGTGCAGAACGTACCGTACGTGGAAGGCACTGTGGGGGATACAATTATAACTTAACAGGTTTCAACTCCCTGAGATGCTCAAATATGAGAAGAGAAGGGACATACTTGTACATGAACTACCAATACACAATGTGTTCAGGACTCCATGAGAAAAGTGTGGCCAAAGAGATAGGAAGAGTCCGGGCAGAGATTCCCTGCCTCGACAGGGAAGATCTTGAGCTGCAGAGTTAGCCCTATGAGGAATTGCAGATTTTTACTGCATCTAGACCCTAAGCAAGTTTCTTATACTCTGAGAACATCCATTTTCTCATCTTAAAAGAGAGTCCTGAGAATTCCGTGAGATGGTAGTTCTCAGAAATACAGTGCCAATAATAATAACAATACTGCCACAGTTCTCAATGCTGGCTGCACGTTAAGAGTCACCCAGAAAACATATGAAACTACCCATGCCCAGGTGCTACTTGCAGAGGTTCTGAAGTAACCCATATGAGGTATAGCCCTAGAAATGCAGATTACAGCTGGGCTCTAGAGGGCTTTAGAAGCCAGGTGGGGCACTGAAGTTTATCTGTAGACAGCAGAAGACAACTCAACACTGGCTTTCTCCCTATTTCAATCCATGCCCTACAGCACAGCCCTTCAGTGTATACTTGTCTTGTCCATACTATTTCACTTTTATTCTTAACATAAAAGTCTCACCAGGGTGTCTGGATGGCTCCCAGCCAACTCTTGATTTCAGCTCAGGTCATGATCTCAGGGTCGTGAGATGGAGCCCCACATAGGGCTCCACCCTCAGCAGGGCTCTGCTTGAGATTCTGGTCTCTCCCTCTCCCTCTTGCCCTCCCCGGGCACTCTCTCTCAAAACAATCAATCAGGGGCGCCTGGGTGGCTCAGTGGGTTAAGCCGCTGCCTTCGGCTCAGGTCATGATCTCAGGGTCCTGGGATCGAGTCCCGCATCGGGCTCTCTGCTCAGTAGCGAGCCTGCTTCCCTCTCTCTCTCTCTGTCTGCCTCTCTGTCTACTTGTGATCTCTCTCTGTCAAATAAATAAATAAAATCTTTAAAAAAAAAAGCAATCAATCAATCAATTAATCTTTAAAAAGAAGTCTCACCAGGGCCATCTTGTGCTTCCCTCATGTCTCCCACGGTAAGTAGAATATTATAGATGCTTTATCTGTGACTTTGTTTTTTTCCCAAACGGACCCAAATGATAGGTTGATGTGAATAACACAAATTCCCTAGTTCCTCTCCTAGAGATTATGATTTGTGATTCCAGGCATCTGAAGTAGAATGGGAGCCTTTATGTCCAGCAAGGACACCCACGTGATTTTTCCAATTAGACAGGTTTGAAAACATGTGCTAAGTGATATGGCAGTACTATTTTCAATGATTTCTCTAATGCTTTTGATATGTGAGACTCCAAAGAACCTAATAATAAATAATCCATTGAAAAACTCTTTGCCTCACTGTAGCTCTCTCTTCTGATTTAGGGAAAAATGTTAATAACAAACTATGAACAATAACATAGAGTAATTACAAAATATAGTAACAATATAATGTAATGCTAGGAAATAACATATCTTTACGTCTAAACAGATAGTTTAACTTACAAAAACCAGACCAATTTAGTGGTCATTTTCTTATCATTAGCCTAGCTGAACTTAAGAAGTGAAGGGACCATATGTTCTCCTTCTCCCTCATCCCTCTCTCTCCTTTTTTTTTTTTTCCCTTATCCACTACCTCCTTAGAGATCTAAGGACATCAGTCACTAGGTTGAACATAAAGTCAGAAGTGGGTCTGGCATCACCATCAACCACCTTTTTTTTTTTTTAAGATTTTATTTATTTGAGACAGAGAGAGAGCACAAGGAGAAGGAGAGTCCCTGCCGAGCAGGAAGCCCGATTTGGGGCTCAATCCCAGGACCCCAGAACCACACCTGAGCCAAAAGCAGACACTTAACCAACATAGACAATCGGGCTCCCCCAACCACCTTTCTTATTTGACTTCTGAAACCATTGCTGACATAGCCAAACTGCTGTTCTCATCTTAATACAGAGCCAGAGGTTACTTGAACATTTACCCTCCTTTGAAAAAATAGTTTTCTTTGTCCAGGTTGTCTTAAAGTTGTTGCAATGGTCAAAGTTATTAGGAAGAGCTTCACAAATATGATATTTAGAGTAAGTATAAGATAGTGTTAATACTTACATATTCATACACTTATGAAACTTAGTAATGTTCAGAATCAAAGTTCAACATACACCAGATGTCTCAGTTTAAAACTTATATAGACAGACACACACAAAACTCTACCTTCCATTTATCCCAACCAGAGCTAAAAAATGATGTTAGGCTTTTCTAAATCAAGATTGAGCATTATATAACAAATCTATTTAAGTATATTAGAAAACCTAGGTGAGGCTTTAAAAGAAAACACATTGAGCCATTCTTTCCCATTTTTTAACTCAAAGAATAGACTTCTGGTCTCTGATGTTCAAAAATAGATAGTACTGATTTTGACAAACTATAGCCAGAAAAAATTAAAAGTTTAAGATTATTTTTATCCCTGCAAGTCACACTGGGGATGGAAACTTTTATTCTCCTAACAGTTCTGGGCTTGGGAGAATTTCCAAATGGAAAACAGCTATGAAATGTCTCCCAAAGGCTGGGAAATAATAATCCCCATTGTCTTCATCAAGCTTCTACCAACTGTTCTTATTGGAAAATAATCGTGATCACTACAGTGAGATGATCGCAGAAATGAAGAGAGTACAATAAACATTTTAGTGATGAGACTGAAGGTCTCAGACACATGAGAATTTAATGCCTTTGCAATTTTATTCATTTAGATGAATCTTGGCTATCCCTTAGAGCCATGAAGTTAAATAGAATCGATAACTAGATTAAGTAAATAGAGAAAAAAATGAATGAATGAATGATCCTCAAGTAAAATATTAGGAACAATCTGGTTTATTCCTGGAGCAATTTGAGGTTTAAGTCAAGTCCTGTACATTCTTCTGCTCTGAACAGTAGGAACTTGCAAATGCAACAATGATGGGTTGACATTAATATCTATAATCTTTGGGTATATAGGTAATCCTTTGGGTAGTAGTTATGTAGGGACTAGCTCTTTTTGTTTCAAGAGATCTATTTAAATAACCCTTTCATTCATTTTTAATTACCCATTAATTCCAAGTACTGGAATATATACCATGACGCATTAGAAATATACATAATATTATACATATCCTCAAGAACTTCCAGCCAAGTTGTGAAAACAAACAATACACAAGTAAATAAACAAACATTAAAGTACAACTTGTCTTCAGGAAGGAAATGAATAAAATGTAATGGTGGAGAATGATGGAGGGTGTCTGGAGAAGCTACTTCAGATGTTTGGGGAAGTCTCTTTGAGAATGTGACATTTAAGCCTAGACCTAAAGGATCAGAAGGAGCAACTGGGTGACGAGTTGGTGAAACATTTCTGGCAAAAATAATAGCGCATGTAAAACGCTGAAGAGGGTACACGCTTGGTCTATTTGAGGAACTGAAAGGAATCTGTAATAACCACGGCACAGTGGGTGGAGGGGAACAGGAAGATGTTAGAGAAGTAGGTGGGTAAGACCAGGTAAGGACTACTAGGCAGTTGTAAATAATTAGGATTTACAAAAAAAAAAAAAAAATAGGAGTAGGAACAGCAATTAAAAACTGAATACTCAGTGTAGTGACTAATAATTTCAAATTTACTATCTTTTAAACATTTAATAACCACGTTTCCCATATCCGTAAGTATTTTTTTCATCTCCCCACACACTACCCACAGAAAAGAAAGAAAGAAAGAAAGAAAGAAAGAAAGAAAGAAAGAAAGAAAGAAAGAAAGAAAGAAATTCATGTGGGTTTCTTGTAGACAGCACAAAATTGGATCTTGTTTTTTTACCTAGTTTGGCAATCTTTGTTAAAACACAGAATATGATGTGGTCATACCATTTACATTTAATGTAATTTCTGATAAGGTTTAATTAAAATCTAGCATGTTGTTAGTTGCTTTTTATTTGTTCAATTTGTTTTTCATTCAAGGAGAAGACGCTGTGTCTGAATACAAACTTCTCTGGTGTCTGCAGTCCTCAGGGGTTCTAGACACTCAGTGTTAACTGAGAGTTCATCATTTTAGCTGAATTCTTTATGACCAAAATGGTGCCCCCATCCTCCTCTGTGCTCTGATACCAGTGATACAATTTACGTACATCTTGACTTTCCTTGGTGGCACCTGTCTTTCCTTAGATTCCAGGTTTAGTTGGTTGCTCTGCAGCTTCATCTCTCTGAATAGTTCAAGAAAAGTTATAATTTTGTATATTATATGGTATCTTCTACCTACTACAAAAGTGATTCTCTTTCTAGTTTTCTACATCCTAGATGCCCCTTCATGTGAATTTTATTTTATTTTTTTTTAAAGATTTTATTTATTTATTTGACAGAGAGAGATCACAAATAGGCAGAGAGGCAGGCAGAGAGAGAGGAGGAAGCAGGCTCCCCACGGAGCAGAGAGCCTGATGCGGGGCTCGATCCCAGGACCCTGAGATCATGACCTGAGCCGAAGGCAGCGGCTTAATCCACTGAGCCACCCAGGTGCCCCCCTTCATGTGAATTTTAAAGATCATTACTTGTAAGGATGCTACAGTAGCTTCAATTCAAATATAAATGGTCCTTAAATGTGGTGAAGTTGTACTCCCAAATCGGGAGTTATGGATTTAAAAAACCCTAAAGAATAAATTATTTTATTTAAAACAAAGAAAATAGGTCAAAAGAAAGGTCAAAAAAAAAGGTCAAAGAAAATAGATCAAACAGGTGTTAAGGAAGATGCTTTAGAAGAGAGTAAGAGATGTCATGATAGATGAAGTGTGGTTAGTAAGAAACAAAATTATTTAGCATGGTGGAAAAATAGAGCTAACACAGTTGATCATTTAAGAGTTATTTCCAGTTAGATTTAAAATTCTCTGCCCACTGAAACTTTTAAAATGTTACCAAGCTGAAATATAAATGTCAGGCACAAAACTCAAGATATTGCAGAATGTTGGTTTTTAAATGATGCCATGATTTCTTTCAGATTACTCCAGGAAGCAAGGCGGCAGCTGCCAACCTGTGTCCTGGAGATGTCATCTTGGCTATTGATGGCTTTGGTACAGAGTCCATGACTCATGCTGATGCACAGGACAGGATTAAAGCAGCAGCACACCAGCTGTGTCTCAAAATTGACAGGTGCTTTTTAATTAATGGTGTTAAAATGTGATCTGTTTTGCAGAAGAACCTGAACCAGAACTAAAAATGATTTCACCCTCCCAGTAAGAAAGAGTTTCACAGGACCTAGAATTTTGAATTTTGACCAGCATTATTATTATATTTTTTTTTTTTAGTATACCAGCCACTTTGGTCTATTCTTCACTGATGTCAGTTAGTCTAGTCACTGTTAAAAAACTATTTCTAAAAAGAATTTTCTGGAATGTCAGAATAAGGGAAGAGGCTAAAAGAATTCTTTTTCTTGTTAATTGACTATGAAAATAGAACACGAAAATAGAACCACGAAATAGTACTGGCCACAGAAACCCTGCACAGAACAGCTATTTGTACTGCTGTTCTGAATGTGGTAGAGAATGGAATAGAATTTAAAGATTCTCCTAAAAGAATCTCTTGACTTGCAAAAATGTGAGCATATTGAAAACTGGTTGCTAATACTGTTTATGCCATTGGCTGTTTTGTACAGAATTCAACCCAGAAGAATCTGACAAGGTGTAAAGAGTGCACATGAAGTGAGAATATTAGAAATGAGACATTTATAACAAAAAAAATTAAGAAATTGAATCTGATCTTTGGCCATCATGGGCCTGATCTGAAGTTGAATTGTGAAAATAATGTTTTGTTATAGTGGTCGTTAGTGTGTGTTTATCCTGTTGCTGTATTATTCCCAACTTTCCCTGCTGTGGTTCAGAAGGCCAATCAATCAGCCAATCTGCCATTTCAGGGGTGAAACGGACTCTTTCCCTATTTATTTAAAACTAGTGTTCCTGCCAAGCACACAGTCCCTTAGGGGCACATGGTCCCGAAGAGATACATGAGAAGGACATGAGATTGGATAAAGCTCATTTCCTTGATGCCAGCAGCAAATCCCCTTGGCATACCATTCACTGTCTCCTGTGGTGGCCTGGGTAGGATGGGAGGGAAGTAGAGGAAACCTAGGGAGTTTGCCCTGTGGTCATCTGCCTCCAGAATCTTCCTCTCCTGCACTGTTTCTTGCAGGTACAGCAGACCTACTTTCTCTAGAAACTGTACAATGTCTTTGCCTTAGTCAGTTCGGGCTCCTACAACCAACATACCATAAACTGGGTCACTTAAACAAAAATTTAATTTTCACAGTTCTGGAGGCTGGAAGTGTGAGATCAGGATGCAGCATAATCAGGTTCCTGATTACTTTGTCACATGGCATTTCTTGGTGTGTGGACACAGAGACCAGCATCTCCTGTCTCTTCCTCTTTACATAAGGACATTAATCCTATTATGACAGCTCTACCCTCGAGACGTAATCTAATCCTAATTACCTCCCAGAGACCTCACCTCCAAATACCATCACATTGCAGGGTAGGGTTGCAACATAGGAACTTGGTGGGGGGACACAAACTTCAGTCTATGGTAGTCCTCCATGCAATTTTTATCTATTCAAGTTTCCCCAAAAGTATCCAAAAAACTAATTAGATGGGAGAATACAGAATAATGAGCAAGGAGTATTCCTTTTGCTTAAATTATCAAGGCTCAATGGTATTTTCATACACAATAATGGGAGACTAAAGTATGCTAAAACCAGAAATAATGTTAGAATTTGGAGTTGACAAAATTCTTTTATTCACAGGGCAGAAACTCGCTTATGGTCTCCACAGGTATCTGAAGATGGGAAGGCTCATCCTTTCAAAATCAACTTAGAATCAGAACCACAGGTATGAATTTTAGAGTAAATGATATTCATGTTTTATTTCCTTTTAAATGATGTGGATGCCTTCCAAGAGGAAGAAATGACAAATAAAAAATTGGAATAAGCCACACAATGGAACGATTGTCTGTCTTTACCCTGTGAGATTAATTTATATTTTCCATGTCTTTTTATATCAAGAGAAAAGAGAAGTATCCCTAGACAAGTGCCTTGTTAAAAGACAAATGTGTTCTCGGGACAAATTTGGCTCTATCTACGTACAGTCCACTTATTTTTTCATTCTTTATGATGGACTTCTGCCAAATGACCATGACCGAATCCAAGAAGTTTAACATATTAAAACAAAGCAAAACGAAATTAGTGTCTACCATTTGAAACAGGTGTCTCCAATCTAATAATTATTGTGAACTTCAATTCTTTGAGGTCTTCGTCCAGATCTTATTTTACATCCTTTTTTAATTCTCAGTTCTGCTGTTCTATAATTAAGTTTACACTACAAAAAGGGCTTTGCATTATGTAATCATGGTGATATTCTGCCCTTGCCATAAAATTACAAAAGATAGAGGATTTTCCCTTGAGGCAATTCTAATGAGCTAAATTAATCTAATAATCTGATGCTTATCTGATGATGTCTACTTTCAAAAGCTCCAAAAAAAAAAAAAAAATCCCTGAAATGAAAGCAACCCCCAGTTGTGCTGTGTGGGAAAATGTAATTAAGACAAGGATTTTAGAACTTCTCCTTCACCAGATGTTTCCCAAGTTTAGAGAGACAGATATATAAATTAGACATCCCTTTTTAAACAAGTATTCATACTAAGCGTATTATATATTAAATATTCCCAAACTATAATTTTCCTATGTATCTGTGGAAAATGCATTGAAAACACATTTGCAACTTACGCTTCAGCAGCATTTCCCTTTCCGGGATCACCAATTCCTGAATTTGTGCTTCCAGTTTCCTACTTTCTCCATGAATTTACCTCTACTTTCTCCTTGATAAAATACACTTAGAGTACCATGTACCTGTATCTCATAGGGCTTCTTAAAGATTTAAATAAAATACCATAGAAAAAGACCTTGGCACATTGAATTGCTCCTAGAGATATTCAATGTAGTGGAAGCTCTTGGTAATACTCGTATGATACCTGCCCCCCTCCTACCAGGCTGTGATGCGCAGGCCTCTGGCCTTTCCTGACAGTGAGATGGGAGGCTGTCCATGTGATAGGACTTTCTGGAGACCAGGAATGCTTTCCACATTACTATGAGAAGGGTCATTAAAAATTGCTTTGGATTAAAACTTTATTTTCAGTTCAAATACAATCCCCCTAGGAGAAGAAACATCCTGAGTAGCTTAACCTTTAGACAGCATGAGTTTATTAGATCCTTGTCCTGACTTTTGACTGAAGGAAAGGAAGAGCCTGAGCCTGAAAATCACTAAGAGCAGAGGAGGAGAAAACAGGCTGCCAAGCGAGTGAGCAGGATTAGATTACTATCAGTGCAGGCGGGAACTGCTGTGTCTGTTCTCTTTACTCGGGGGTCTCCCAGCATGGCATACAGCAAGTGCGCAATTAAACAGCGGATGAATGAAAAGAACAGAGGCTCTACTGATAAACCGCATTTTCTAACACTGCCCAGGACCACACCTGGGAACCAGCTCTCAGAATGGTGCTCAGCTGCCACCAGCCCCCACTGCTGTATGGCAAGAGCGGTCGTGCAGGTTGAATGGGAGTTAGGTCAGGTGAGAGCTCAGCTCTTCAGGAAGAGTGAGCGAAAGATGAAATAGACAAGACCGGTAATAACTGTGGTGAAAGGGGTCTGAATGCTGATGGTGGCTTACCCCCTGGCATCTGAGGTGGATTGGTGAATAATAATAATACCTCCAATCAATATTATCTTTGATAGAAGAAAAAATTGGAAGAAGAAAAAGCAAAGCTCTCCAGGCAGAGCTGTCACTTGGAGATTGTGCTTTGCAGTAATGCCCAAGCCCACAGCTTCCTCCCACCTTCACTGACTCATCAGATAGACGCAACACATGAGAAAAAGAGATCATGTGGTGTTTTAAAAAACAATGGGAAGAAGTGGAAGTTTAAGCCTTGTATATATGCATTAATTGACCCAAACTCTTATTATCACCAGGACAAAATGGATAAAATTCTGAATTTCCTTTCCATATATAGTACACATCCAAAATTGTACTACACCCTTTTGCAAATTATTCATTCATTCATTTGTTCATTCAACATTTCTCCTAATTTTTAAAATCCAGTTTCACCAATATGAGATGCTAAGGCATGGGGTCAATGAGACAGATCTGACCCAGAGTACCCCAAGGATCCTGGGCCATGTTGCAGTGTCTGGCATGTGGGTGACTCACCAAGTACTTATTAACCACATCTGAGCTTAGACCAAGATGGGAGCCTGTGTTTTGCTAATATCTCTCCAGAATTGGAGTTTAAGGGCAATTGTCTGAGTTTCGTTCTAGTACAAGCCCCTTTTATAAGTCTGTAAGTACTAACTTATGACCATGATTGTCCCAAGAACTGGATTTTTAAAAATAGGCCCAATTTTAAGTACTCTGGCCTCTCATCAATCATGTATTCATCCACATGCCCTACATTTTGGGATGGGGCAATATGGACATGTATGATAGTACAAATGGGGAAAAGATAAAGGATGAGATAGGTTTGGGGGTGGGGGGAGTGAAGATTGGGTTAAAGACTCCAGAAGCCAGTTGGATAGAGCCTTTGAACATTCCTTTAGTTTGAGTCATGACTAATTCTTACTGGCACCTCCTCCAAGAGGCCAGTATTTGAAGGTCTCAGAGATAAGAACCATTTCAATTCTTCCCCTAATGGGCCAAAGGATTCCTGTCCTTGGATCCTCAGGCCAGATTTCTGCATGATGAGTTCACCTAACTTGGCACTTCAGATGGGACATTCCCTACAAGCATAGTTAAACCCTTGCTATCCAAAATGCCAAAGCATAAACTTAACAAAATGCAGTGTTTAAAAAAAAAAAAATACAAGCAGTGAATTTAACTTGGAGCATGAGAGCGGGAAAAAAGCTAAACTGAGGTTATATTTGTCTTATTTTATCTTTTTAGTTAACACAAGCCATGCAAAAAGAGGTCTTGCAAAGGAGGTCTTCCCCCACCCCCACTCCCACCCCAAAAATGGAAACTCTGCAAATAAAGCAACTTTCTGGACAACAAAGATGTGTCCATCTGAGAAACACATGCCATTACTACATCAAGCTTTCAGATCCTGCTGTAGATAAAGGGCCATTGAGCAATACAGTATTTGAGTTCTTGTTTCTCAACCCGAGTGAAATTGTAACTGCAAGCTTTGTGACTTTTGCTATTAGAATATAATACTCTTTCATTTTAAAAATAATATATATCCTTTGGAGAAAAAAAACCACATTATATCCTATCATCCAACCCCAGCCACAAATAACAACATGTTAGTGTATTTCTTTCCAGTCTTTTCCCAATGCGTAGATTTAGGCTTTGGAGACTTTTTCTTACATAGTTATAGTAATAATTGACATGAAATTTTAATACCTAGTTTTTTTTTCACTTGTCCATGTTTTTATTAAATAGTTAAATTTTGTCTTTATCATTTTAGACTTGGATTTTCAGCTTAAATGGATGCTTAGAAGGTATTCCTAGCCTTTGAATAAATGTTATTTATTTATAAGAAGTTATATATGTATATATAAAAAGTCATTCCAGCGATTGAATAAATGCCTTTATACAATCCCGAACATGGCCTATGAGCAGACATATGCATTTTCCTATGCAAAGCATTCTTGCTCTAGACTAAAGGTACGTTTTTAGAGCTCGGGGTCCTTCTCCAAGTCTGGCATTCTCAAATAAAACATTAGCCTCCTCTTTGTTTACGTTAGTTGAACAACTAAAAATTATAATGTAGTTATCCCATACAGGAAAGATGCTTTTCAGAAACAAAAGTCATTCTTTCCTAAAAGAGAAGATAGCTGTGTCTATTTCCATAAAAAGACTGCATCCTTGCCATAGAAGATTTGATGATAAAGATATATAGAAACAACACACAAAATCAAGTGAGATACGGGTTAAAGTTGTTTATATTTTCAAAAAGATACATTTATCCTATAATTTGTTGATAACTGGAAGGTGGACTACACAAAACAAGGTTTTGTAAACCCCATTCCCCCCAAACTCTTCTCCTATTATATATGGGAAATACTTGAAACAGATTGCTGGGGGGGGGGGCAGGAATTATAAGAGTGACTTTATTTTTCATTTGAGGTAGGGGTGATGATTGTTCATAAATTCCAAACATAAGATACCATCACTTGTGCCTTGGTCAAGTATATGATCACTTGATACAGTTTGTTTACCTTATTTCCCCGCCACTGTTTGTTTGTTTGTTTGTTTGTTTTAAGACATAAATAAATAAATATATGCACATTATCAAACATGTTGTTTCTGTTGGAGCTGGTAATTGCCTCAGTTCTTGAACTGAATCTCCATCTCTGGACAACTTCTTCCAGTAAGAAGTTGAAAGGTGGTCGTGTCTTTGAATGCTGTCATTGCTGAGGTCATTCTAAGAGCTTGGGAGATGGTTGTCAAGACCTGCATTCTCCCTGATCTCACCAAGTCTCTGTCCAGTTACCTAGCTTTGACTCTGGCAGCTCGAGCATTTTATGAATTCAAAATGTTATTCCTTAATATAAGGAATATAAACAAGGAATGACATTTTAAAATACCATTGAAAATGCGCTAATTAAGGGTAGTGAGTACTTCTTGAATTCCTAAGAGATGAGAGTCACTTGGATGCTGTTGTCTGGGAAAAATAAACACAAGAGCTGGACTACATTGACTGGTATATAATTTTTTGCTGGTATTTTCTGATACTACTGATTTTCCTGAAAAAGTAAGAAGGAATTAAAGTGGAATAGCAAACTTCTCATTGCTTTTGTCTCTTGATTCTGTTTGACCATCAACAATGATGTAAGATTTGGATAGAATGTTGCCTCTCCGTGCCATACTTAAATGTTTACCTTTGATGTATACACTTCATTGTGCTTTTTTTGGAATGACTCTAGCAGCCCATAAACTAATGCTTTGCAAAGACTAAATACAAATGTTTGAAGGCTCTCTTAGAAACACTTCCTTTTATGATCCTTTTATGATTATATGCAGAAAATAGAAGGGCTTTTTTTTTAACTTTGACAAATTACACATTTGCAACTTTTACAATATATAACCAAAACTGAAAATAGCAAAGAAAAAGCTTGGAGCTCATTAACTCATATGCTGCTTTTTGGAAGCACTACTAGAGATTATTAGTGCATAAATATTTCCAGAGAAGTTGCCTCATTTATAGGACAGTCACCATCCATGTTTATTTTTCATTTTAAGACAAAGAAGTAATAAGGGCTAAAACATTTTCCCCATAAAACCATTATATGACATTAACTAGTTTTTATATATTAATTCTATTTACAGAGATCTTTTTTTTTTCATTTTATTTATTTTTTCAGTGTAACAGTATTCATTCTTTTTGCACAACACCCAGTGCTCCATGCAAAACGTGCCCTCCCCATTACCCACCACCTGTTCCCCCAACCTCCCACCCCTGACCCTTCAAAACCCTCAGGTTGCCCCAACCTCCCACCCCTGACCCTTCAAAACCCTCAGGTTGTTTTTCAGAGTACATAGTCTCTTATGGTTCGCCTCCCCTCCCCAATGTCCATAGCCCGCTCCCCCTCTCCCAATCCCACCTCCCCCCAGCAACCCCCAGTTTGTTTTGTGAGTCAATCGGGCAGAACTGAAGGACTCAAGCTTTATGGAATTAAAACTTTTTTTCTTTTAATTTAAGTATGCCTTAAAGATTTCTGTAAATGGAGAATCTATTTACAGAGATCTTTAAGGCATACTTAAATTAAAAGAAAAAAAGTTTTAATTCCATAAAGCTTGAGTCCTTTAGTTCTGCCCGATTGACTCATTTAATTAGCCTGAGAAATTTAAAATACACCGAAACTAACTGAGGCAATTAGCCTCCTGTCTTCTTTTATAGCAAAAGGAGTAACAAAGGCTTGAATCACGGCCACTGTCATTACTTAAAAATTATTTCCAGTTCACTTTTTTGCATGCTATAATAATGGCTAATCAGAATGGTTAATCATAAAAAGCCAATCAAAATTCATTATTAAATCAGCTAAAACAATCAGATGGTATCACTGTGTCAATGTTTGACTACACAACTTTTCACATGTTGTGGGATTCAGCGTTATTCTAAAGCCACATTTGGTGGTTTGGGTCATCCTGCTACCTAACAGCAGCAGCCATATTTCCACCCAACCAACTCACAGGCAGTGAGCCACTCTTCTGGAGGTAATAATAGCAAGTCAGTAAGACATTAGTCAGTCCAACCACACTATAGGATCACAAGCAATTATTCAACTCAGACCTTACAAAGTCAAGAGCTGCTGTACTGTGCTGTCCAAGGTTGATGAGAGAAAAGCTGCTGTTCTCTACCACCTCACAGATTTTCAAGTACCATGAGATTTGGGGCAGCTGGAGTCAAAGACTCCACTAGTATTCGAAGCTGCACCTCACTTGTCTGTTATAATTTTTAAGTGAACTCTGCCAATAGACCTGGATGGGGGAACAGGGACTATCATGATGACTGCCTGCTCAGAACCAGAACTAAGCATTTCGGAGCATGGGTCCCTCCAGGAAGTTACTGGTGGTTCCACCCCCTAAGAAAGGAAGACAGTGTCTTTTTCAAATAGAAAAGGACCATCTCACCATATATTCATTTGTAATGACAAGGAAAGAAAAAAAAAATGATATGAGCAAGAATATCACAAGACCTTTTTATTTTTTAATAAAAACAGCATCTTTTCAGTACCATTTCAAAGACACGTAAATGTTTGTACTAGTTGAAATCTGTGTGAAAAACTGGTGGCACATTCACAAAAGTAAATGAAGTCAATGTGAGTGTGTGGGCGGGAATATTGGAAAGATTATTCTCACTGATCCTGCCAAATGCAAAGATTTGGAAGAAGAGTCAGCTTGTGTGTGTATTTTAGCCTTCGCTTTTGGTTTTCTTCTGCTACTTAGAAGAAAAACATATTTAATGACTTACAGAATTACAAGTCTATATAAAAATTGGAAAACCTTCTCTCATAGGAAAAATAGTCTTCCAATTCTTCTTATTTGTTCTAAATTTAAGGTTAGACCTTAATGCAAATTAAGAATTTGGGTTTTTTACTAATGATGTGCTATATGTTGGCTAATTGAATTTAAATTTAAAAAAAGAAAAAAAAAGAATTTTTCTCTTTGTGGTAGGTATTAAGAAAAAAAACAAAACTTTTACTTGGATTAGTTAAAGTGATTCAGTATAGTGATTCACAAACGCTCCCTCTCATTCTGATTGTTTCGCTCCTCCATTTCCTAAAATGGAGAAAGCTTTATCAAGATATTAAGAGAAGAGAAAGCAAATGTAAGCTCTACTTGAGGAAATGTGAAGCATAACAATTATTCTAAATCCCAAATCTCATTTCTGACACGGAATTCCTGTCTTCAGATGCGTCATATGAGAATTTCTGAAAAGCTATAGATGTAAAAACTCGGTAGGACCAGACAAAAGGTATAAGGTTCAAATTCTTTCGTAATATTTCAATAAGATCGATTCCTTTGCACCATGCGGTGGCTGAGTACTGCGCATGTGAAGGTCACGGAAAATGCAGACAGGTTTATACTTACCTCCTCCTTGAACGTTGCCGTGAATCTTGCTGTAGGGTAAAGAAGCCTTGATTAACAATGGCGATGCTGTTGGTTTGCTCATTAACGGCTTTCTTGTGCATTCTGTGGCTCTGTGTATTTTGTCTGCCATTGTACAGGAGTTCAAACCTATTGGTACCGCGCACAACAGAAGGGCCCAGCCTTTTGTTGCAGCAGCAAACATTGATGACAAAAGACAGGTAGTGAGCGCTTCCTATAACTCACCAATTGGGCTCTATTCTACTAGCAATATACAAGACGCGCTTCACGGACAGCTGCGAGGTCTCATTCCTAGCTCGCCTCAACAGTAAGTATCTGACTCAGTTTCTGGCCGCCATGTTCTTAACAGTGATAGTGTGGTTTCTTCTCCTTTCCGAAGTCCAGCTCTTGCTGTTTTATTTTTACTTTCCTGAAGGCACAATCGGATTTTTAGTTTAAAGACAAGCATCCGGAACATGGTTCCAATGTTCTGGAGTCCAATCCGCCAGTTCCTGAACATTTCTAGAGAACAGAGGCTTAAAATGAAGAAATCGCTCTGGTCCCACTGTCACCCTTCTCAGTCATGTCAGTATGTGGTGGTAAATAATCCTCTGTGCAGGGATCGTTCATTTACTTTTACCTTAAAAGGAAAAAAAGAAAAAGAACTGCCTTCCACTGAGGAACTTTTTAACCCTTTGTTTTTACAGGATGTGAACTACTTTGAACACAAGCACAATATTCGGCCCAAACCTTTCATTATCCCAGGCCGAAGCAGGTCATAAGCTCTGAGATTTTGGTGTCTGGAGTGCATGTTTCTTTAGTAAATCCTTACTAATCACTAAGAAGAGTAACACATAGGTGTTTGGAGTGACTCTGCTCATCATGAAGCTTATTTCAAAACCAAGAAAAACAAACTTACCTCATAGAGTATTTAGGAGGCCACTAACCTCCATCTCTCAAAGTAAATACTGACAGGATTATAGGGCTGTGAAAAGTTAGGCAATCACCACGTATATTTATAACTAATACCCTGCTGTTCTGAGGATCCCTTCCAGAACACAGTGACCTTTGAGGCAGGCAGATGTACCCCATTCCCAGGTCAGGAAGGCCCAGCCAACAGAAACAAACCTGGAAACCAGCCCCAGGTCAGGAGAGCCCCAGTGCAGCCGTTCTGTTTGACATTCTCTGAGCAGCCCAACTCCACACCTGCTTCCCACTCCACCAACCCCACTGGGTAATCCCACTCATTCTAGCTCTTACATAACAATAACTCTGAATCCTTGCGGATACTTGCAAAGGAAGAGAAGCCACTTGAAAAGGAACTTTTCCACATGGGGGAAAGTAAGTAGAAGGAAAGAGCTGGGAGAGAGGGAGATGTGTTGGTTACCCTAGTGGATAACCGTGCACGCGCTGCAATAAGAATGAGCAAGCGCTTCGTGGCTGTCAATCAGAGAAAAAGATCATGGTCAGATGATCCTTTTCAAATAAATTTCTTCTCTAGAAATTGTACTCCAACCCAAGGGGGAGAGATTAATGCCCTGTGTTGGCACATTGGGAAAGAGTGACTTTGGGAAACCTCAAATCTATTCCTCTGACCTCAGCTCCATTAGTCAGCCCTGAAGAAGGAAGTTGGTGGTTAGGATTATTGACTAATGATCTATATCCAGGGTCCCAAACTGGAGGCCCATCCAATTTATAGACAGTGTTTTACATAATTTTCCTCTTATTAAAAAAAAAAAAAGAACTTAAGTAAATGCGTTAAGATGGAACACCTACTCTCCATCCTGTCAAAATGCCCACCATTCCTGATACTGGGCCCATTTTCATACATGCTAGTCCCTGGGGGTATCCAAGTTTATGATACCTGCTTTGGATGGTCAGTCATCAATTGATATATGATCTCCTTACGCAGACTTTCCCATTAGCTGGAGTCAGCGCCAGAGGATTATCTCAAAATAAGCTGGGCAATTTTGTGATATCAGACTCAGACAAGAGAAATAGAGTGGAAGAGGAGGAGATGAGGTTAAAAAGTCAGTGACTACCAAGTACATCTCCCCCCACTGGAACGGAGCAACTTCTATCTTTCCAGCACCTAAAAACAAGGCTGGGACAGACTAAATGCTCCATCAATATTCATTAGATGAAGGAACAAAACCCTAGGAGTACCTGATAATAGTTTCTGATGGCAAGAAGAAATAAGAGTTAACACCCCTCTCTCATTCATGCAACTCTGCACTAGCTTTTTTACTTCTCTTTTTCGTTCCTTGGTTTCCGTTCTATTTTCCTCTGAATTTTCTCCCTATTTCTCCACATTCAACACCTTCCCAGCCCCACCCCTGATATCATAACACTAGATTAAGAGTAAAAATGCTATGTTACCACTGAATAAATATATATACAACTTTCTAAAGGAGCATCGTAGAATTAATACACTTGCATTTTTCTGAGGTTGGTTTAACTCTAAGCTCACTAATCAGTGACTTCAGAAGGCATTAGAGTGACACAGACCTTGCCTCTAAAGACCAGTAAGACATTTAATTTCAGAAAAATTCAGGGAAAGTCAGAGAGATTTAGGTAGTTAATGGCCTTCTTTTATATTTTCATTTTCATTTTAAAAAGGGTAATCATGACAAGCCCCTCAGACTTTTGTCATTGTAAGGTGCCTCTTAATATAGCTGAACTTGGGAAAGGAGAGAAGAGGAAAGGAGATGAAAAGGTTTGCTTTAAAAACAGGCACCAGCATTTAATCTTAAAGAAATGTAAAAATGCCTCTACTACCTTTCCTTTCTTCCTGTGTCCTCTCACTACTTACTCTAGCTTCTGAATTTCTTGTTCTTACCAGATGACTCTAGGTCAAGGTGGCATTTTAGATGGCTACACAAGCTACAACTACACCAATGAATAACCTTTTAATCCAAAGAAAGTGGGAGATGTTAAATTGTTCATACATGAATCTCCCTAGGACCTTACTGCTAGTTATGGTTCTTTTCATTATTTCATAATTGAATCATATTAAAAATTCAGTATCTTCATGGGCAAATATGTAAATTTAAAATTTTTATTTTATAGATCCAAATGATAGAATCTTGTAAGTGGTTTTTGGACAGGTCACTTCAAGAAGTCTCACCCCAGAAAGTCTGTATACAGGCCAGGGAAGTTTGTTCTCAGTCTGATGATCTATGGAGGCAAGAAGTGATTGAGTGCATCAAGCTGACAAGTGGTCCTGTCAAGTCACTAAGTCAAAGTCAAAAAATCTCATTAGTTCCTATCTTTTCAGGTCACAGGAATAGGTCATGGTGACCCATGGTACTACCAAAGTGATTGGAGTCCATGAAAACTATTTAAATCATCAGTTCAAGAGATCTTATGAAACAGTCCCAGAAATTTATAAGAGATCATTCTTGTTTGCTTAGGGTTTACTTCCTATCTCCTCAATAACTACAGGTCCTTAAATAGAATGATAAAGAAACAAAGCAATAGAAGACACCATCCTTGCTGAAATAAAACTGTGTATACAAACATGTTATATGCAAGATTACTTATTAATTACAACTACAAAATAAGGTCCATCTGTAAGTTCTGACTGCTCACAGTTTAGCTATCTACCCCATGGCACACGTAGGGTCAGAGTAGCTATAAATGCTTGCTGACAAGAGTCCCTATTTTAAACCCAACTCTCCCAAGATTCAACCCAGTGTTTCAAATCCCAAAATTACAGTTTAATATGCTTCATTGCACTTAGGTCAAATCAATACAACCCCGAGTAAACTGCACTGTAACTGAAAATTGGCTTTTATTTTTTTTTACCAACTGAGGTCGATTTCAGGAGCTAGTACAGTGCTGAGCCTACAAAAATGGTAAATAAGCCACTGGCTGGGCATTTTGTATGTGATCAACCAACTTAGAGATTGGGTTTTGTTTTTTTTTTTAAACGTCTCTTCTTGGTTTTTTTTTTTTTTTAAGATTTTATTTATTTACTTGACAGAAAGAGATCACAAGTAGGCAGAGAGGCAGGAAGAGAGAGAGAGGGAAGCAGGCCCCCCGCTGAGCAGAGAGCCCGATGTGGGACTCGATCCCAGGACCCTGAGATCATGACCTGAGCCTAAAGCAGCAGCTTAACCCACTGAGCCACCCAGGCGCCCCTAGAGATTGGGTTTTAAGTAGGTTCTTAACAGGCAGGAAGTGAAGGAGCACGTCCCTATACAGTTGCCCCATTTAGGCCATGCAGTTGGTTGAACTGGTAACACAAGACAAAAAAGTTTAAAATTCCATTTTGTGGCATGGGTTGTCCAGACTAGACAGGCTACCATACTGAGGAAGACAACAAAATCGATGTCTAATGCTGTCTATATGGTTTTGCTGTCTATATGGGGCCAAGGTTAGCATTAGCAGCCCCAAAGAGTAAATGCAAGGGCCATACTTGAGCCCTAGGAGAAACGGACTTTGAGATAAACACATCATACAAATTGTTCTCTGTCTGGAGTTTATAGCAATACTAACCTGCAAGCATGATGAAAGTTTACAAATACTAACATTTCTTTTGGCTTAGTCTTAAATGACTGTGCTTAAAAACAAAATCTCAGTATATTCCATTTTCTTGTAAAATGCATTTCTCACGCTGCCCTTAACATGCACGTAGAAAAATGACTTTAGTCTTTGGCGTGTCAGTTGTGACTAGCCTCCTATCCAGATTCATAGAGAATATGAAATCTACCTAGTTGATCTTGAAATTGCATGACTGGCCTTTCTTGTATTTTAGTAATAAGTATAATAAGTCCCCTCAATTGATCTTTAAAATGAAATGAGAAGTATGCATGGAAATATATGTGTGCCTCCAAAATTGTTACAGGAAATCACTATGTATGACAGAAACAGAGCTTAGCCCTAGGTAGTATCCAAAGAGTCTAAGACCACCGTATCTATCTGCCTCTAATCAATTAATTTCAAGGTGACAAGCATTTATTGGCTGTTTCTAGAGCCTGTATTAAATCACTGAACAGTTTATTAACATGTATTCTTCACAAAATTAAAGAATGAAAGTAGAAAAAGTTAAAATCCCAACTATAAGGCATTTACAAAATAGCTTTAAAACATAATCTTTATCACAGAACCTTCAAGTAACTGGTTATTCTACAGTGAAAGCATAACTGCATTTCTGAAACACACTTCTTATTTTGAAATGTTTAGCCTAAATATTTGATTGGATCTTCATGCTGCGTCGTCCCTTACTATTCGTGAAGGATCACTCAGTAATATTTTGATTTTAAATAGCGCAGCTCATAAATGTAAAAGGACATCCCGCCAGTGTCGTTTCCCCGTATCATCTGTTTGTGACGTGGGCAAGTTTTAAAACTGTTTGGCCTATTTTTTAAAAGTAAAGATAGTTGCATCCTTTCTACCTTGCGTACAACTCTGTGGGTAACCCTCAACATATTGCCTAGTAGAACGGAGCCAAAAAATGCAATATCACCTGTAATGCTTAATTTTCTTGCACTTTTTTCGATCGTGAATCTTGAAATGCCTTCCCTTTGTAAAATACATTCTAGCCATTTGATTTTCCATTTGAATTTGATTTAATTCACTTCTTCCTTTGTGTCTTCAATTCCTTTTAACCTCTCTGTACTTGTTCTCTGTGTTGTGTCTGGATTTCTCTGATTCCTGTGTCACCTCTGTGTCACGTGGTCATTAACACAGTGGATGCAGCACTCCGTCCGGTATTGACGGTGGCAGCGGACGTAGCACCCCTTCTTCTGTCAGTACTCTTAGTACTATTTGCCCAGGTGACTTGAAAGTTGCTGCTAAGATGGCCCCTAACATTCCTTTGGAAATGGAACTTCCGGGTGTGAAGATTGTACATGCTCAGTTTAATACACCTATGCAGTTGTACTCAGATGACAATATTATGGAAACACTTCAGGGTCAGGTTTCAACCGCTCTAGGGGAAGCACCCTCCATGAGGTAATGCGAGTCTTTTTGAACCATGGGCATATTAACTAAACACATGGGCAATGTCAGCTTTACTGGTGTCTTTTAATAGTGTCGTAATTGAAAGAAGGCTGGGTGGAAGGCTTTAAAGAAAAAAATACTAGGGGTGTACTGCAAATATCTAGACTTGAAGATAAAAGTGATTTCAAGAATTAACTAAATAGAGCTTTATGTGACACAGCACAAAAAAAAATGAAATCGGGGAAGGAACAAATGTCTATGTCTTTTAGAAGCTATAATGTTCTTTACAAATGTCTGGTACAATATTTCTCAAAAGTGACTTATAACCTAGTATACTCATGCTTCTTCTTTGGGGGGTCAAAAATTGGTAAAGAATGGAAGGTTCAGAGGAATTTTAAGGGATGACAACTCTTGTCTCTTTTAACAGTAGCTTGTGGAGAGGTAATCATTTTTCCATTTAGAATTTTTACCATGAATAAGGTTTTATAAGCTCCAAGCTATTAATGTAAATACTTATTTTCCATTGGTCCTTATTTTGACTAATTACATCTTTATTATGAATATGTGCTCAAAGTACTTTTGCCATCAAGTTTTTCCAAATAAAAGGACTTATTATAAGATAAAATCTTACTACTACTTTCAATATTATATAACCACTTTTTATAAATTAAAGTTTCATAATGCTTTAGAGTACTATGTAAGTATATCCCCAAATATCTCTTGGGATGAATACAATGGTATAATAACCGTGTAATGCATCTCAAAGCCTTTTTGCAAAGAATTTCAGATATATAAGATGATGATTTTAAAATGTGATATAGGAAGTAAAAAAATGTGGAGATAGCAACTACCTTTTCTAGATACTATAATTAAATGACATAAAATAATAAAGCATTTAGTGTCTGACATGTAGTATTACTGTGGCCGTTCCTTATTGTTCATCATGAATTATATTTGTAGAATAGTAAAATAAAGCTGCCATCACTGTTATCATAAGTGAATTATAATATGGCTATTAAAAAGCATAATGTAATCAATATAACTGACATATATATGAAAGTTTCTCCATTATAGACTTTCACATACAAGCTAAGTTTCTTCAGCTTATAGGCAAAACGATACCTTTGTTGTTGTCGGGAGTTCACAAATTAACCTTAACGACAAAATTAAACCATACCTTTCAGTTGAATATCAGAAATGAATCTGAATTTTGTTGACAATTTTATGACTGAGAATAATCAAACTGGGCTCACTCCTGCACTTCTTCCCATGTGAATGTTGTCTGTTTTCTGAGAAAAGCTCATTGTGCTCACATTATAATGATACATCCATCAGACATGGGTATTATTGTTTTTTAAATCGCTGTTCCCAAACAATCACATTGTACTTGCCCTCTGACGCATTCTGCCAGGTGAAGGAGTGCCGATGTGACTCCCAGGTTGATGCACGACATCATGAAGCTGACCCATGTGAACGCATACCCTGTTGTTATCTGTATAGAGATTAACGGAATCTTTGCTCAGGAGTTACTGCAAATGCAGTGATTATCGCTTATTCATGTCTTGTGCTTTCTTGCACATGCCATGCCTCACGCGGCTCCTGACACTGCTTCACGTGCCATCCTGTGTTTCAGTGAACCCACAGCCTCAGTGCCTCCCCAGTCGGATGTGTACCGGATGCTCCACGACAATCGGAATGAGCCTACCCAGCCTCGCCAGTCGGGCTCCTTCAGAGTGCTCCAGGAATTAGTGAATGATGGCCCTGGTGAGCAGCCATGCATGTCTGCCGGAACAGTACGGATGGGGGGAGGACAGCAAACATACTGCATTGATTTTTGTTCAGTGATCCCATGAATCTTCCCTCAGAAAGATCTGGATGGTGCTTGGTTTAGAAAAGGAGCTCCCAGAATGTGTCCAAGTAGCCACCAACCCAGTGATAAAAGGACACCAGAGATCCATTCCATCCATAGTAGTCAAGGGGCTAGTTTGGCTCAAAAATTGTAAGTTGGAATTTTAAATGGATATCGCTAAATTTCTCAGCCTCCCTCCACTCCAGGGTGTCAGCATCATCAAAATTTTAAAATAACACTGAGATGAACCCTTACTATGTTCTAAACCCTGTGCTAAGTATTTTGTGCGCTTGATCACTTAGTCCTCCCAATAACCTGTGAGATGGGAACTATTGTTTTTCCCTTTCAACAAATGAGAAACTGACACAGAGAGAGATTTGTACAAGGAGACACAGCCAGTAAGAAATAAGGCTGAATCTCTAGCCCACTCCTGCTGTCCTCAGGGGTCATAATCTTATCAGTGTTTTTCTATTCCACAAAGATACACATTGTCTTTTAAAAGTTGCACAAAAATGCAAAATGCCCTATTAAGTTGGCTATTTTAAAAAATTTTTTTTACAAGTTGGAGAGCATGTTGCAAAGCTGGAACTCTTGTTCATGGTTGAGGGAATGTAAAATGGTGCAGCCACTGTGAAAACCAGGATAGTGGTTCCTCAAAAAGTTAAACACAGAAATTACCATATTATCCAACAATTGGACTCCTGGGTGTAAACCCAAAGAATTGAAAGCAGGGACTCAAACAGATACTCATACACCAATATTCATAGATCTTATCCACAATAGCCAGAAAGTGAAAACAACACATCTGCCTATCACCTGATCAATGGATAAACAAAATGTGGTCTATCCATCCAACAGAACATTCAGTATTCAGCCTCAAAAATGAATCAAATTCTGATGCACGCTGCAACAGGGATGAACCCTGAAAACATGCTGAGGGAAAGAGGCCAGACACAGAAAGATAAATACTGCGCGCATCCACTCCTGTGAGGTACCCGGGATAGGCAAGTCCTAAAGACACACAGTAAAATAGAGGTTACCAGGATCTGGGAGGAAGAGGGAGTGGGAAGTTACTGTTTGATAGGTACAGAGGGTTTTTTGGTTGTTTTTGGTTGGTTGGTTGGTTGGTTTTTTTTTTTTTTTTTTTGGAGGATGAAAGAGTTCTGGAAAGAACTGTTGGAGATGGGTGCACAACACTGTCTATGTCCTTGCTGCTACTGAATTACTGAATTACACGTTGAAAAGTGGTCAGGATGGTTCATTATATATTCTGTATATTTTACCGCAATAAGAAAAAGAAAAAAAAATGCCAAATGTTTTCCGCTCCTTTCGGCATTTTATAACCTCTCCCTCCAACAAGGACAACAACAAATTTTAACGACTTCTTTCTGGAAGGGCCCTCCTTCAGAACAAGTGATGCTTGAACCTGTCCTCCTCCTTTTGAAATGAGAGAGCTGGCGCAACTGGAGAATTCCTTGGGTTAAAGTGCGCACCTTAAAATAGAAGCGAAGTACAAACCGTAGCCAGCTGTTCCCTTGCCATAAATGGAAACACTTTGTTTTTCAGACGACCGTCCTGCTGGAACCCGGAGTGTGAGAGCTCCCATTACCAAAGCCCACGGCAGGGCTGGCAGCCCTCAGAAGATGCCGCTCTGTGACAAATGTGGGAGCGGCATTGTGTAAGTTTCATTTTTAACCCAGGCCTTCACTATAAATCTTGGTGCCTGCTCTTGGTTTCTAGTCAGTGACCTGAACTGTGTCCAACATTCAGTGCATTTTGACCAGAATCCCTTCAACGTACCCTAAATATGATGTGAGTCAGCAATCTGGACTTAGAATTTCAGATATATTCTCATTAAAAAAAAAATAAACTGTCCTCGAAGCCTATTTTTAAAAAATTGCTTCCGAGAAGCCTAGCTTCACTTCAAAAATGACCTCCCTTGGGTAATGTATAGTTTTTCAGTACTTCCTCTTTGGTATAAACTGAGGAAACCAAATATGAGGGTCATCACGTGGTTCATGAAAACACATTATCTTTACTAGTTTCTTAAGTTGCACAAATATTGAAGTCTAACTTTTAAAAATACAGTCCGCTTCCATTGCAAGGGCCCTGAGTTTGCACAGCGACACTTACTAGTTCAAATCTCCAGATCATTTCAGTCTCTCCCCTGCAGACGCCCCATGTGGTCACTTCTCCCCCCCCCCTTTATTCTGCGCCTCTGCTGTTAGCTCACACACAGCGATACCGTCTGTGCGGTGATCCAGGATTCATCCCAGGAGGGCAGTGGGAGAGAAACCTGGTTCGAACAAGGAGAGGAACGTGACACAGAAAGAAAGACGCAGGACCCGCAGCTCGAGAGCAAAGAGGATCTCATGAGACACACGAGTTTAGGATGGTACCAAAAGCCATTACTGCTCCTAAGTTGGAGTAAATGTTTTGACAGTAGACGTGAGTCTACAGAAATGGAAATTCCATCTCTGCCCTTTGCTCTGTTTCCTCCGTGCTCCATAGACTGGAGGATGCAGTGGCAAGATAGGAAGCAATCAGAGGGACTTCTGGTTGTGTAGGCAGGGATGGTCAAAATCCGAATCCTTGGCAGAGGTATTGGTCTTATCTAGATGATGTTTTCCTCTTTCAAAGAAAGAATCAGCATAGATCATGAAGGAAGATCCTATAGCATGTATAGAAGCGACTTGTTTGAAAAATCGGGAAAATGTTCACACGTTGAGAGAACCTCGCGGCGTGTTACTACGGTTGTCTCGGATCTCCCCGACCATGACCTCACTCGCACAGCTGTGCTGGCTTTCCAGCGGGAGGCTATTGCCCACACATGAAACAGACCACACCTGCCCTATCCGCCCTGTTATCTCCCTTTGTAGCATGTTTTCGGTTTCTGTTTTTCACTTCCCCTCCTTTTCCTCAACAGTGGTGCTGTCGTGAAGGCCCGGGATAAGTACCGGCATCCAGAGTGTTTCGTGTGCGCCGACTGTAACCTCAACCTCAAACAGAAGGGCTACTTCTTCGTGGAGGGGGAGCTGTACTGCGAAACTCATGCAAGGGCTCGCACGAGGCCCCCAGAGGGCTACGACACAGTTACTCTCTATCCCAAAGCTTAATGACATCTTACATAGACCGGAGCACACACACTCAAGCACGCTTACACAGGAAGACATCCGTGGCTTGGGGCAGAAGTATAGCAAACTGTTGGCTCCAAACCTAAACCAAGGCTTTTAGACGTTTATCTTATTGTTACTGAAGAAAAGGGAGTGGGAGACAAGTGCCGGCTGTAAATGGACATGGAAACGTACACTTAACTATGTTTGCAGCTCTATTCTCCCTCTTGGGCTAGCAATAATTTAGTCACATTTAACGCATTAAATTTTTTGTATGTCATACTCCACAATTTATATTTATATTATGACATCGAGAGATTTGGAGGAGTCTGATTATTTTTCCTTAACAAGCTGATTTTGCAACTGTAGTAAATACCAAATGACAATCTTGTACTCTAACACAACCTGCAATTGTCTGTTACCGGTTTTAACTATTATAATGCATGTCAGAAAGAATTCCCTAGATTTCTCTAGTTTCATATGCAACCAATTATACCACCAGATGCAACATACATAATAAATACATAATAATTTTAAAATACCTAATGAAGTGGTATTCAATGAATTCAAATAAAATCAACATTCCAACAAAAGGGTCCAATCATATTTTGTCATGTACACTAACAACTCAGGTACTTTAAGAACAATGTGACTTCTTTGGTTTTTATAACTCCCTTATTCTTTCTTAGGAGCCCATACATTTCTGCTGATATGGAGGGGTATTTAAATTTGCTAAAGCTAATTCAATCCCTTTCCCATAAAAACAATTTCTTGTGCTTTGAAATGGTCTCCTTCATTTTATAAATGTTTCTTTCAAACAAAATAGTCAGTGACTTCAAGGCTCAGACCTCCCTCAAGTCTGCTTCTTTATACCCAAAATTTCATCACTGTTGCCTCCTCCTTCCCAAGATGGCATCTCCAAGAGGAGACAGGCTCAGGGCCCTTCTGAGTAAGGGGATCCTATTGTGTCCACTGCTAAAATCCATGATTTCACTTGTCTGTTTTTCCCACACGGTTGGGAGCAGGCAATAAACCCATCTCCAGAAGTCTCAGCTCAGCTTTCCCTGGAGTAATAGGTCCTTTGCATCTCACCAAACTCCACCTGGCCCCTGGCTCTGTCTTGTCACCTTGCCTCTCACTATGGTAGCCACATAGCAACAGCCCTAACTTGCATGTCTTACCTACTTCCCATGCTCCTCACTGGGGATACATTGAAACTCTGAAAATGTCCCCTCCACATAAAACCATGGGAAACTGGCAGGATGTGGAGAGGGGTAGGTAGGGACTGTCTTGAACCCTTTGTCTCACCCCCGGTCAAAAATTCATCTCTACCATATTATCCAACCCTCTATATCTATACCCTACCCTCTGGGTTTGGAGCAGGTAATCTCCTATTGTCCGAAATGGAAGATGGGGCACACGTCATATTGCTCTGGAATCCCCCCAGACTTCACTGGTTATTTCTAACCCCGATCTCTCTAAGGTTTGGATCCAGTGAGAAGAACCACAACACCTACTTGGTCCCTTAGGCTTTGAGATTGCAACTGGAGCAACAGAGACATTAAAATAAATAAGAAACATGGAGATCAAAGAAATGAATGTATCCAAAATAGACTATATTTTTTGTTCAGATGTCATTTTAAAATATTTTGTTCTGGGAAAGATTTAAAAGCTTGGAAGCTAGGGAAATAAATGGTAACTGACTTAGAAAACTCAAGAAAGCAGAAATCCAAAGGAGCAGTGAAGAAAACTGAAAACCAACCCAATACACCCTCCGGAATCTTGAAAAAGTGTGGAAATTAATAGCACCAGTATTTCTAGACTAGGGGATGAAGGTGGAATGACTATCAGGAGGAGCAAGTAGAATCTGTTTGAGAAATATTCAATCCCCAGAGCTGTTCCCTCTCACACCTCATGGTCTTTTCCAGTGAAATTCTGCCAGATGTTATCTGTAGAAGATTAAACAACACCTCAGCTGGAGTCAGGAAGCACAGCTGAGGACCTGTGTACTGTACTAAAAAAAGGTTAAATTAAGAATGAAAAATTCATGATAAAAGTGTGCATTAGAGGGTACCTGCGTGGCTCAGTGGGTTAAAGCCTCTGTCTTCGGCTCAGGTCATGATCTCAGGGTCCTCGGATCGAGCCCCGCATTGGGTTCCCTGCTCAGCGGGAAGCCTGCTTCCTCCTCTCTCTCTCTCTCTCTGCCTACCTCTCTGCCCACTTGTAATCTGTCTGTCAAACAAATAAATAAAAATTTTTTAAAAGTGTGAATTAGACATTATATTGCATGTTAACGTACATCGTATAGTAGTATATGGTAGAATAATAATGAATGGCTTAAGTTCACATGTTTAATAATGAGTTTTTAAAAAAGGTAGTATGGGGTGCCTGGGTGGTTCAGTCAGTTAAGGTCTGCCTATGGCTCAGGTCATGATCTGGGGGTTCTGGGATGGAGCCCCACATTGGGCTCCCTGCTCAGCAGGGAGTCTACTTTTCCCTCTACCCCTTTTTCCCTCTGCCTCTCCACCCTGCTCATGCTCTCTCTCTCTCTCTCTTTCTCTCTCCCTCAAATACATAAAATAAAAAAGATAATATAAAATTTGTTTTTTTTAAATAATACAGTTCTAATCTTAAATTCAAGAGAGATATGGCTGAAATCTGTTAATTCAGACTAAGTGACGAAGGCCTGTGAAGCATGCCCTGAAGTTGCATGTTCATTATATTTAATAAAAATTGTTCTTTCTGCTGGCGAGGATGCGGAGAAAGGGGAACCCTCCTACACTGTTGGTGGGAATGCAAGCTGGTGCAACCACTCTGGAAAACAGCATGGAGGTTCCTCAAAGTGTTGAAAATAGAACTACCCTATGACCAGCAATTGCACTACTAGGTATTTACCCTAAAGATACAAACGTAGTGATCCGAAGGGGCACATGTACCCGAATGTTTATAGCAGCAATGTCTACAAGAGCCAAACTATGGAAAGAACCTAGATGTCCATCAACAGATGAATGGATAGAGAAGATGTGGTGTATATATATATATACACAATGGAATACTATGCAGCCATCAAAAGAAATGAAATCTTGCCATTTGCGACGACATGGATGGAACTAGAGAGTATCATGCTTAGTGAAATAAGTCAATCGGAGAAAGACAACTATCATATGATCTCCCTGATATGAGGAAGTGGAGAGGCAACATGGGGGCTTAGGGGGATAGGAGAAGAATAAACGAAACAAGATGGGATCGGGAGGGAGACAAACCATAAGTGACTCTTAATCTCACAAAACAAACTGAGGGTTGCTGGGGGAAGGGGGGGTAGGGAGAGGGGGGTGGGGTTATGGACATTGGGGAGGGTATGTGCTATGGTGGGTGCTGTGAAGTGTGCAAACCTTGTGATTCACAGACCTGTACCCCTGGGGATAAAAATACATTATATGTTTATAAAAAAATTAAAAAATAAATAAAAAATAAAAATAATTAATTAATTAAAAATAGTTCTTTCAACAATTAAACCTAGAAATTTCAACATGTAGAGAATTAATAACTAGGAATTAATGCAATAATATATACAGAAAACCCTAAAGACTCGACCAAAAAACTGCTAGAACTGACAAATGAATGCAGTGAAGTCAAAGGATACAAGATGAATACACACATATCTGTTGCATTTCTATATACCAATAATGAAGCAGCAGAAAGAGAAATTCAGGATCAATCCCATTTAAAATTGCACCAAAGTTAATAAGATACCCAGGAATAAACCTAACCAAAGAGGTGAAAGACCTGTTCTCTGAAACCTATAAAATGCTGATGAAACAAACTGAAGATGACACAAAGAAATGGAAAGATACTCCATGCTCATGGATGGGAAAACAAATATTGTTAAAATGTCTATACTACCGAAGGCAATCTATACATTGAAAGCAATAGCTATCAAATACCAATAGCATTTCTCACAGAGCTGAAGAAACAATCCTAAAACTTGTATGGAACCACAAAAGACCCCAAATAGCCAAAGCAATCTTGAAAAAGAAAAGCAGGGGTGCCTGGGTGGCTCAGTGGGTTAAAGCCTCTGCTTCGGCTCAGGTCATGATCCCAGGCTCCTGGGATCGAGCCCCACATTGAGCCCCACATTGGGCTCTCAGCTCAGCGGGGAGCCTGCTTCCTCCCTCTCTCTCTGCCTGCCTCTCTGCCTACTTATGATCTCTGTCTGTCAAATAAATAAAATCCTTAAAAAAAAAAAAAAAAAAGAGGGCGCCTGGGTGGCTCAGTGGGTTAAGCCGCTGCCTTCGGCTCAGGCCATGATCTCAGGGTCCTGGGATCGAGTCCCACATCAGGCTCTCTGCTCGGCAGGGAGCCTGCTTCCCTCTCTCTCTCTCTCTGCCTGCCTCTCTGCCTACTTGTGATCTCTCTCTCTCACCGTCAAATAAATAAATAAAATCTTTAAAAAAATAAAAAATAAAAAATAAAAAGAAAGAAAAGCAAAGCTGAAGGCATCACAACTCCAGACTTCAAGTTACATTACAAAGTTGTAATAATCAAAACAGTGTGG